>NC_091782.1:10000000-20000000 GCF_029378745.1 Bos indicus | reverse complement strand
TTTAAAACATATGGTTCAGGATAGGTCCCTGGTTGTGTAGGTTCAAACAGTGACATTAGAGATGTGAAGAATTGGTTAGAACTTTGAGAAAACAAGTGGATGCTTTCTAGGTCCAAACATCTTGTCCTTTGCCTAGCTACCAGTTTCTCTGGTCCCATTATTAATCTTGTTATTGTCAATATTGGCAACCATTTTATAAACTCAGTTTCAAGACTTGCCCTCTTTGATCAGCACTGTTTCTCTTCATAGCACACCTCTTTACTGTCCCAACTTAAAAAACCCATTACTCTGTAAACTTTTTTATTCTCTTACCCTTCTTGAATTCTTGTCTTCCTCCTTTACGTACCTCTAGTCTCCACTGTCATTATAATCATCACAATGCAAGTACCTGCAACTCTTTTTTGCTCATTCTGCTTTCTTCCTCCTCAGTTGTTTTGCTCCTCTTTCCCTCCTTCCTTGAATTAACTTCACCTTCCTGCCTACTCTGTGTTTAGGCTGGCTCTACATAGGCACAAGTCAGTGTGTCTGAAGAAAATACTTGATACTGACTTTTCTGATTTATATCATGACCACTAATTTCAGCTTGTACTTTGCAAACTTTTTGATTCTCCCAGTTCATTCCCTATTCTGTTTTTTTTTTTTTTTTTAATAGCCCTCTTATACATTCTCCTTTCTTTCTAAACATTCAGCACCTCTTCTTTAGCATTACTGTCAGTTGCTAACTTTTACTCTCTGTTTCACTGAGATGATAAAACTATTTACTGGAAAATTTAAATAAGTTCCCAACACCAAATATACATCTTCATCTCTGTCTATGCCCACGACCTGGACTGTTACTATGGATGAACTATCTGTGCTCCTATCTAAGGCCAACGCCCTGCACATATGCATTTGATTCTGTCTTCTCTCACCTCCTCAAAGACATTACACCAGAATTTGTAGTTTTTATTTTGCTAATCAACAGCATTTGGAGTTGCATAAATTTCCTCTACTCTCAAACAATAAACAACAGTAGCAACCACAACATATTGATCGTGCATCGTTCCTAATATTCTCATTGCTCTGCTCCCCTTTTAGCAGAACTTTTCAGAGTTGTCTGTTCTCACAGTCTCCAGTTACCTTCTCTTTCTCTTGAAGCCACTTCATTCAAATTTTTGCTTCTATCACTCCACTCAGACTGTGCTTCTGAGGGTCACCAATGACCTCTGCATTACTAAATCTAGTGGTCAGTTTTTAGTGCTTACCTTCATTGACCTATAACATTTGACATAGTTGATCACCTTTCTTGTTGAAAGACATTATTCATTATCCGGAAGAACCTCACTCTTCTGGTGTTTCTTTTACCTTGTTTAGTCACTTCCTGCTCATCGCTTGGTTGTTGGTTGCTTCTCATCTCCTGATCCCCTGAATGATTATGAAGTATATACCCTTCCCTTCCTTATTCCTCACCTATTTTTCTTATTCATCACTGTCTGACACTGTAAATATTTAACTTATTCATTCATATTGGTTTACCCTACTGAAGTATTTTCTTCATGAAGTGAATGGTTAGTTCTGTCCCCTGCTCTATCCCCGGCACCTGTTAGGAGCAAAGTAACTCTTTGTTAAATGAATGTTACCATTCCACACAGGTAGGAAGACAATAGCTAAAAATTACTATAATGGAGAATCAGGGTTTTTTGCTTTTTTTCTTTCCTAGTAAATGATATGACCTATATTAAAATTCCTGCAGCCCAAGTCTAGAGCCCAGTTATATAGATCTAAGTGTGCACTCTGAAGTTTCCTGTGAAGATAGTTGGGATAGAGCCAGACTAGAAGAAAAAGGGATGAGCAGAGCTGCTAGTGGTCTAGTTCCTGGCCTACCCTTAACTTTGCTGTGTGACCTTGAACAAATGGCTTACTCTTTTGAGTTTCATTTCCTCATCCGTAAAATGCAGACTGTAGGCTCTATGTTATCTAATTCTTTCATAACCTTAGTAATTTTTCGTTGTGTAATTGTGAGGTTTTCTGCCAAGGTTTAATGTACCTAAGAAGTACAAAGAATGCATCCAATATAAAGATTGCTCCTATAGTTTACATTAGTCAAACTAAGAACACAAAATTCTGCTTCAGTGTGTCGAATGCACCTTGGTCACTTAGGCCATGCAGCTTTGGAGCTCTGGTTTAGATAGGCGGACAGGAGAGTTGTCAGCATCCTGCTTGAGTGATGACGATGGACTTTTGAGAAAACCGAGATAAGAAATAGGAAGTCTAGAAGGTTAAATAGATGGTTTGGACAGGTAAGGAGGATTTTAAAATCAGGGAGGGGAATTTTCTGTTACGGATATAATGAAAGTACTATGTGGAAGAGAGTCCAACATGGGTGTTTTTGAGGAAGGGGAAATTGGAGTTAAGTAAACTGCATAGGAGGGCTTCCCAGATGGCTCAGCAGGTGACGAACCTGCCTGCCAATGAAGGAGACATAAGAGATGTACATTCAATCCCTGGGTCAGGAAGGTCCCTTGGAAGAGAAGTGGCAACCCACTCCAGCATTCTTGCCTAGAGAATTCCATGGGCAGAGGAGCCTGGCGGGCTACAGTCCATGGGGTCACAGAGTCGAACATGACTGAGCAGTTGAGCATAAGCTGCATAAGATGTTGTTGTAGTAATTCCAGGAACAGAAAGGATCTAGGTCTGTTTTAGTCTGGCAGCAGTGGTAATGGGGGAGAAGGGGTAGATGAGAGGAGGGAAGAATCCCAGGATCTGGTGGTTGATTGGATGTAGAAGAATGAAGGAAGCAGAGAATTAAGATGATCTGAGGTTTTAACCAGGGTTACCAGGGCACTTTCTATCAGGATATTATGATATTAGAAGCAGTGGCTGGAGGAAGGACTCTAATATGAATGGATGGAGTATATGGGTTAAGATTCAGAAGTTATTTAGGGCAGAGGATTTCAAGCTTTTCTCCCCCCCTCCCAAAGGAAGTGTTATATAAAGACACAATATGTAAAAACGCATGAAAGTGAATCTGATTTGGTTTGAGCCAAGGCAGAAGTTGGTGATAGATGACACCAGTACCTTGCTGGCTGGTCCTCCTCCTGTTCTTTGAGGCATCTTGTTGAATCTGAGGACTCTGATGAGTAGAGTCAGGAACCATTGAAGTAAATCATCTGTAAATGTTCTTCTAGATTGAATATTTGGTGACCTGAGAGTCTGTTATATCCTCTGAATCTTCTGGTTGGCAACATCTTCCTGTGTCTCTTTGACTTAGCATTTAGCAAATCTTTATTATTTCCCACTTTTGTGTCATCCCTGGGGAATGGTAGAATACTAGAGTCCCTTCTCAATGAAACCTTGCAGTTTGTTATAGCAAGCCACCACTTAAAAGATAATAAAAAGCCATCAAATAACTCTTAAGTGTAATCCATAGAGTGTTGTGACAGAGAAGTACCAGTCAATCTGAGCTTGTAAGAATATCTCGCTTTGTTGAGGGACTCAGGTGAGGGGTGATCAGGGAGGACTTCTTTGTGAATGTTACAGTGGGGCTTGTTGGAGATAGACAAGAGAGCAGGTTTTGTCTGAGGAACTCAGAGGAGTCCTTCATGGGAGGGCAGGAGCTCACGTAAGGCTGGAGAGGAACAAGGTCAAACTGAAAATACAGATAAGCACCAAATCAGGGCTTGTCATGTTGAAGATTGTAGGCTTCATTCTGAGAGTGCTGGTAATCCGCTGAAAGGTTTTTCAGTGAGGGGGTACAATGACCTGATTTATGTTTTAAACGGACCAGCCTGGCAGAGAATTGGTTTCTTGTGAGGGTGAGATGGAAATGGGGACCAGGAGATACAGGGAGACCACCTGGGAGACCACAGAAGCAGTTCAGCTGAGAGATGCTGTGTCTGAGCCATGGGGCTGGTACTGGGGAACTAGTGATGAGCACCGGTTTAAGATCTATTTGGGAGGCAGAGTTAACAGGAATTGGTAACAGTTCAGCTGCAGATTGTAAGAGAAAGAACATGTCATTGATGACACCTTAGATTTTGATCTGAATAGGTGGATAAATGTTAATGTCATTTACTAACTTCATTGCCTGTGCCTCCTTTTTTGTTTCTCATGTTGCTTTCACATGTCATTTTTCTGTTCCTTCTCTCCGCTCCGTACCTTTGTTCATCACCATCTCCTCCATACCTTTATGACCTTCTCTGCCTGGTGGCTCAACAAAGAATCTGCTTGCACTGTGGGAAACCTGAGTTCAATTCCTGCATTGGGAAGACCCCCTGAAGGTACCCACTCCTGGAGAATTCCATGGACAGAGGAGCCTGGAGGGCTACAGTTCATAGGGTGGCAAAGAGTCAGACATGACTGAGCAATTAATACTTTCACTTTCTACACACTTAAAATGACTGTTTTTCCTGGGTTTTAATTCAAATTGAAACCTTCTCCACACCATGGTACAAAACTTCCATCTTGGAGTCTACCATCCTTGATGATGTTATCAGTATTTGTGTATTCTCTATCTTACTGTCTTATATTTGATGTTACTCTGTAAGATTCTCTGTTATTATATGCACATGTATATGTTTGTAGGGTGTCCCCAGTTTGCATTGTAATTTCCTTCTGCTCTATGAATATTTGCATCTGAAAATCAGAGTAAAAAGTACAAATACCCCTCTGCTATAACAATTCATTCTTCAGTACATTACATACAATTTTATCTGGTTTATAAATGTTGTATTTATGTTGTTGAGAACCACTAATTTCCTTATCTAGGTAAATACTCTAAATTGAATAGAAAAGTATTTCAAAATAGGGATTTTGTTGAGAGGAGAGGTGATAGCATACAAGACTTTATGAAGTTAGCTGTTAAGAAAGGCTTATGGACAAAGGTATTTAGTCAGTTTTCTTAAACTGGTCATTTGACTGCTTTCTGGAAAAGGTAATTGTTTAAAATCAATCTGAGTAAGTTTCCATTAATGTTGTAAAAACTTTTGAATTTACTATTAGATAAACAGTAATCTTAAATTTTTGTTATTGTAGATTTTTGCTTTTTAAAATATTTCATCAAGAAGTGCATAAGGCCTTCACTATTTTCCTTTCTTCTCTTTATCCTTTCTCTCATAATAATTACTTTGATTTTAATACACCTTCAATCTGAAACTTCTTTGAACTCATTTCTTAATTATCTGAAATATGATAATTTTGTAGACATTCCAGAGATAGTATCATCGTTAATTCAAAGATGCCTACGCCATGTTTTAATACTGCATATTTATTTTTAATTTATAATTATTGAGTAGGTCAAAAGAAAAGTAAAATTTTGAAAACTGATCGAATTCATTTTTGCCTCTTTATTTGCAAACTTTGTCTCTATTTGAGAAGATATATTCAAAGGGAAATTAAAAGTGAATTCACATTGATCTTAAAATATATAATGTATCCCATTTTAGGAAGTTGTATGAAGGTCAGTTAAAATCAAGTGGAGTTTCAGAAACATTGGAAATAACTGATGTAAAACGTTGATTAGGTATGCATATGATACTATTTTTTAACATGTTAACATAATTTGAAAATTTGAACTCTATTTTATGAGCTTAACTAGTTGTAAATTAAAGTAAAACAAAATAAAACTACAATATTTTAAAAACTAAGCATAAGGCAGTTTGGTGAAGTTTAAGAACATGAATGTTTTAGTTGGAACAGATGTGAAAGACATATTATTTTAAAGGAAAATGAGGTCCACAGCTATCTGTTTGGAAATGTCTTTCAATTACAGTGGCGTCCGTGAATGTTGGATCTGAATGAAGATTTGGCTAGAACTTTTCTATATCCTATTCTGTATTTCCTTTTGAATAAGAAATAGCATGTGTGAAATACATTTACTATAATCCATTCCATACTGTGTAATAAAAATTCTGTGAGGAATGATTATGCGTGGTATGAAATTAGCCCGATTATATGTTCTTTTCACTTTTAGCTAGCTAGTATTTTAAAGTTTATATAAATGTTATAGAGTGTGTTGATACATTAATTTATTTTTCAAAATGGGAATATGGAGTAACTTACTCTCATTATAGATAATCACATTCCATTGGTGGTGTAACTTCCTATATTTAGCCAGACACGAAACATTGTTCACTGCAAAGAAAAGTAAGTGCCTTACCTAAGTGAAGCAATTAGAAATGAATTCTTGCTGAATAAGATGTTCAGGGGAATTGCTGAACAAGAGTATTTGCATTTAGCAATTCTTGTTTTAAATTCTAATTCTAACTGCAGGATAACTGAGTTGAAAAGGGTAACTTATAGTTCACATTAAAACTATACTGAAGGACTTCCCTGGTGGAGAGTGGTTAAAATTCTGTGCTTCCAGTGTAGGGGTCGTGGGTTCGATCCCTGGTCGGGGAATTAAGATCCCACATGCCAAACTGTGGGGCCAATAAATAAATAATAAATAAATAGATAAAATAAAATTTAAAAAATAAAGTGAATGATTACTGTGTTATCTGTTATTATTCATTTAAATGTACATATTAGAATTTCAGTAAACAAAATGCAATTTAATATATATTTAATCATTTTATTTAAATTACTAATCAGAAAATGTTTTTATTCTTGAATTTAATAAGTTTATTAAAATTATATTGAAATCCTTATATTCTGTTAAGGAAGTTAGTATATATGTGCTTGTGTGTATATGGGCATATATGATTGTTTAGATCAGAACTATTCAAATTTAAGAATTTTGATATTTGGCAAAACTAATACAATTATGTAAAGTTTAAAAATAAAATAAAATTAAAAAATAAATAAATATAGAAAATAAATAATGTATAGAATGTCCATTTGTTACAAGAACTGTACAATAATTTTATATCAGACTTAAGCTGTGTATGTATGCTCATGTAATAATCTATTAGATATTGGACTCAGGCATTAAGTAAATGAATATCACATTTTTTCTTCCAACTTTAAAAAGTCAAATTTTCCTGTGATACTTACTTATTAGGATAGACCTCAAGAGCATGGACTTCTAAACCAATAGTCTGTCAATTAATAACTGTGTGACCTTTAGTAAGTTACTCACTTCTAGGTGAGCAACTTACTTTTCATCATCTATAAAATGAAGGGGTGTTCTGAGCATTAACTAAGTGCAAAAATACAAAGTGTTTAACATCTGTACCTTGCATGTAATAAGTGCTATCAACAAAAATGTGGGATTGTTATATTAGCTGCATTTAAATATGTGATTTTGGAATCTTGAAAATTTGTAAATTTTAAAAATTATAAGTCAAAATTAGATCTGCTTCAGCTATTTTACTGGACATTTTGATTGTGGATGTTCTTCATTAATGTATTAATTTATACTTGTTTTCATTTAACATTGGGTGGCTTAGCTATCACTTAATATTGGTCACTTTAATTTCTAAGAAGGCAATAAAATATACATGACAATTATATGGACAGTATTTTGTATAATAATCTAATTAGAGAACAAATTTCTAGATGCTTATTAATGATCACCTATGGCATTTGATCAAACATGGCACTCACCATGTTCACATATTAGAGATTCATTAATATTTGCTGAGTTAAATAGAAACTGTTGCATAAATGTGTTATATAAATATATAGATGTATTATTGCTGATTACTTTTTAAAACTATAAGTATTTATTTCCTCTCGTCAATTTGTTTTATTTTTATCTCTTGTCTGT
Organism: Bos indicus; assembly: GCF_029378745.1. NCBI lineage: Eukaryota > Metazoa > Chordata > Mammalia > Artiodactyla > Bovidae > Bos > Bos indicus. The sequence goes on along the minus strand of NC_091782.1, from coordinate 19,992,313 downwards.
CACACAGAGTAATTAATGTTTGTTACAGTCTGTGATTTGATAGAAGGGTATGCAACATTTTATTGTCTTCCCTCACAGATATCTCTATGAATTGAAGCTAGATTACGGTGTTTTAAGATGTAAACTGACTGACTTTGCTTGGAACAGAAAAATTTTTGTCAGTTAAGCCACAGACTCACATAAATAAGGCTCTGGTCTTAAAGAAACATTTTTTTTTTTTAATGTTTAACTGATCTTTGAGAAATCTTGAGTTCAAAGTCATGCATTGCAAAAGAGGAAAACATTTCTGAATTATGAATGCTTTTTGTACTGTAGACAGATAAAAGATATTTCTTCTAGAGTTAAAGATAGAAAAAACACCCATAGCGAAACAGAAAATGTGTTATAGGTTTAACAGTGGTTTCAAGTAATGTGAAAAATTATGCTACTGTGAAACTACTGGAGAATCATCATCTGACTATTGAATTACCTACGAATGTCAATCTTCAATATTTGGTGGGGTTTCTTGCCTGACCATAATGTAGGAAAAATAGTCTATTGGATTACCAAGTATTTTGGGTATATACTTTATTCCAAAACAAGTGACTTTTTTCGCTATAAGAAGCCCAGGAAATGTTTTTCATGTGGTTAAAGAGTAAATGTGCAAATAATGTTTTTTTTCATAAAAATATTTAAAGTGCTGCTGAATTGTGAAGATTCATGCTTTAATTAGTAATTCCTCAGATGTCAGAGTAGGTTTCAGGTTACATTATTGGTACATGCTTTAAGTTTGTGTAATAGTGTGATAAAATTGTTTAAAATTAAAGTTGAAGTCTTTTTTTTTTTTTTCTGACAAGGAAAAATAGACTTAACTCTGTATTAGAGGTATTCATTAACTATATACGTACTCTAATCCAATATAACAACATTTAAAATATTTTTTTTAATAAATGCATCTTATTATCCTTAGTTAATAAATTTTGAAATATAAAATTATTTGTATTTCTGATTTTTAGGATATTCCATCCCTTAATATCCCATGACAGCAGCCTTAATAAGCACTTAATATTTCTTTTCTTATGATTGATTTTAATGTTACAAAATACCACAAATATTTGTAAAAAAAGTAACAGTACAGAAAATAAACTGTTGTAATGTCTGTCTGTTGTGATTCCCTTGGATTATTCTATTATTTAATTCCATATTATTTAGAGCTTAGAATAAAAGATTTGATTAGAAATTAATGTGTCTACTCAAAAAAGAATACGTGAACTGTTGCAATAACTGAAACATATCTTAAATGATATGTTTAAGATAATGTTCCAAACATTATCATTTAAGATAGTGTGATTTCACTCAGAGTAACTCAAGGACTGTATCTATAGAATTTAAAAAGTTATAGCTCTTTATGTAGTTAAAAAACAGTCATGTAGGCTGTTGTAATTAACATAAGATCAACCAAATTTTCCTCAAAATCTTAAGTTATTTCACAACTTAAGAATGAAAGTTTTTTTCAGTGTATCAGTATTATTATAGATGACACATTGATTCATTGTATGTGGTTACTCCCAAGTTCTAAAATTTGATTTGTTTCAGAAATGAAAATTTCAGCAAATTATTGCAATGTAAAGACTCATTCTTTTTTCTCTCTGTTGTCTTTTGGTCAATTTTGTAAAAATGTTTTTTAATAAAAAACTGTTACATTAGGAGACTTTGTAGTTTTAAATTGCAGTGTTTATATGTTCCAGAAGCTGCTACTGTTTGATTCTTAACTTCTTTCCATTTCAGAACTCGTGGCTGTAGCAACTGAGGTGGACATTTGTTCTTTTATTGTCTTTTTTCTACTTTTGGTGAAGAAAAAATGACAATCAGTTTTTTTAAATTTTTTGTAAAAGTGATCCGATTTCAAATCAGAAAATTGCATCAGTAGAATATGTATTCCTATTTTGAAAAGCTATTTTTAAAAATATTATTTTCTTTGTAGCTTTCATATTGATTTAACCATCTCTTATTTTAGGAAAATATGATTAAGTATCATCTTAAAGTAATAATGGACAATTCAAAGTCACTAACCTTTCAGATAATACCTTATTCAGCAGAAAAGATATTAGATAAGTTGACAACTTTGAAATGTTTTTAGATGATATCTAGAAATGTAATGATATAGTATTATAAAGTTCATAGTATTTAAATAGCATTCAAAGTAAGAAATTCAGTCTGAATGCTTTTTTAAGTTCACAGTTTCAGTAAGTTCTGATTGTAGATGAGAAAAATATAGTAAGTTTCTTAATTTATGATGTAATTTGAGTATTTTTTAGATTTGGTTAGCAGTTAGGTTCACTTCCCAGTGTGTAAATTTAAAGAAAAGCAATTGTCTCGCAAAAATCAGATGCCCTTTACAAGACAGGGGGAAAGAGCAATGTTTACATAACACATAGGGACTTAAAAATTCAAAGCATAATAGTTTTATAGTCTTAACTTTCTTATTTTTTTTCAGTAAACTAAGAAATATAATAGTTTCGTTTTCTGCAAATATCACAGAACTTTTGTTTTTCTCATTCAGTTTGTAGTTTTGTTACAGTGCCTATTTTAATCTAAATTTTTTCTTATTTTTTTTTGGCTTTATAAAACATATAAAACAGATATGTAGTTTTCATCCAATTGAATAAGCCATATATTCAGTGACTCTTTAAAAATATTTCATAGTATTTTTAGTAAAAATGCATATAAAGAGGGACCACCATGAAAAAGAAGAGCCATTTAAAAAGTTCCTTGGCAGTTTTTTTTTTTCTTTCAATTAAGAAGAAAGTGTAGAGTAACTGGTCATCAACTTTTGAATTGATCTTTTAAAAAAATCTCATTAAAAGGAAACGTTATCTGAAATGACCAAGTGCCATTTTCTCCTCTACTTAATCATTTGTTCACTCAGTACTAATTCAGCTTTTTAAAAAATTTTATCAAAAGATTAACACATGATCTTTTACTCTTCCTAGCCCTGGTATTTAAAAACCAGTTTTAGTATGTAGCAGCAGGAATTTAAATACTGTGATGAGAAATAGAGTAGTGAAGAATTTGTCCTAATGACAAAACTCTTTTCTCCATTGTTGAGTTTCACAGTAAATATTATTTATTTCAACCTTTGGTACAAGAATGATTTTCTTTTCTTTCTCTGTCTCAGAAGCTTGAGGATATGTTATATTAGATAAACCGTATCAGGGAAGAGACACTGAATCCATGTTGTTCTTTTTTTACATATTTTCTGAAACAGACTTTTTTCTCTTGTGATTTATAGTATCACAGTAAATCAGCCCTGTCTGTGTTTCCCTGAATCACTTTCATATTTTCATCTTTTAGCAGTAGTTCTCACAATATTTTTATGGAACCAAATGCCTAATAATTGTAACACACACATAATCTTTCGAGAAGTTATAAAAATACAATTCTTGTGCTAATGATATCCAGAAAGCATAATATTCTGAAAAAAGAAATTCCCTTTAGTCAATTTAAAATTAAACACTCTAATGCAAAAGGATATCTAAGGTGAAAGATGTTTGTGTAATGCTAAACATAACCAAAGAAACTGTGGTTTTAGCAAAGGTACTATTGCTCTATTTTATCAAGTGCCAGAAGTTGCATAATGAAAGTCTTTCAGTTAGTGAAAATATAAGTAAAAAAACATAAAAATACCACCCAGCTGGTAGAGATCTTCCTAATTTTTACCTGATTGTATTTCTGAAGAAATATGGCAGGGCTGTCATAAATTTTCAACATGAACTGCATTTTTGTTGCCAATTTCCATATCCTTTAAAAAGTGCTGAAGCGTGCATTTGCTATTTATGTTTGCAGTAGACTGAGTACACTTTTACTATTTGTGGTTTTAGAAATTGGAAACAACCAAACAGTGGTGCTATGGTCTAAAAAAATAAATTTTAAACAGCTGCGGGGACAGTATTTTTAGAATGGTAGGAGTCCTTCTAAAGCAATATTGCTGTCCCCTATCCCCTTTAAAGACGGAATATGGTCACATATATATAGTCAGGTTTCCATTGTATTTTATCTAAGATGGATAAATTAAATTAAAACTATGCTTTCGTTATATGTGAAACGTACTTTTAGCATTCTAAAGTCAGCTCTCCTTGCTAACCAGCATATGTTTGTCAAGAATATACACTCAAACGGGCTCTGTATCAAGCAAGAGGGGTGGGCTGGGGAGTGAGATGGGAGGGAGTTTCAAAAGGGAGGGGATATATGTATACCTATGGCTGATTCATGTTGAGGTTCGACAGAAAACAGCAAAATTCTGTAAAGCAAGTATCCTTAAATAATAAATAAATTAATTAAAGAATATACCAGGCTAATCACGTTTTAGACTTGAATCCTCACAAAGACCCTTCTGTGGATAAGAATTATCATTATCTTACAAATAGAGAAACTGAGGCTCAAAGAGAAGGTAAATAGCTTTCCTAGAATCACAAAGTTTGTAAGTGGTAGGCCGGAGCTTTGGAGAAGGCAATGGCACCCCACTCCAGTACTCTTGCCTGGAAAATCCCGTGGATGGAGGAGCCTGGTAGGTTGCGGTCCATGGGGTCACTAAGAGTCGGACACAACTGAGCGACTTCACTTTGACTTTTCACTTTCATGCATTGGAGAAGGAAATGGCAACCCACTCCAGTGTTCTTGCCTGGAGAATCCCAGGGACGGGGGAGCCTGGTGAGCTGACATCTATGGGGTCGCACAGTCGGACACAACTGAAGTGACAGCTTAGCTTAGCTTAGGCCAGAGCTTCAAGCTGTTTAACTCCAGACCCACTAACCAAGTGCTTTTCAACCTTGTGTTTAGTCCAGATCCCATTAAAATGGGGAAGGAAATCCTCCCCAACCCCACTATTAATGTGAAGCATTGTTAGGCTAACATTCCTGAAATACATACAAACATATACAGATAAACATATATACACAGCAACTTCTTACTGTGTTTAAATCTTACACAATGATACATTTTAAACAAATTGAGAGATTAAAACTAAATCCATAATACCAATAACAGTCAAATTACTGGTCTTAATTTAATGTGACAGATTTTTCACTCTTGGAAAAACCCCCTTCCTCAGTGTGACTGCTGTGGTGTAAGAGTTGGTTACATTATTTCAGGCATTTGCAGTGATTTTTGCACATCACACCACAAGTAAAAATATTAGTATTCATAGGGCCATGGAATGTAAAAGCACAAGGTTGGTCCTGACAGGTGACGACAGGCGGTGGGGAGCCTGAGTACCCCTGGCCCTAGCCAACCATTCCACAGGCTGAGGGGATTGAAATCTATGCACTTACACCCAGTTGCATAAGAGATACAAAGGACATGGTTGGAAGGTTCTGATCATTGCTGTCTTTTCCCTTGTGATAACCCAATTTCCTGTGACTTTTCTCTATTCCAGTTATTATGAAGTCTGTCTAGAGTTGTATCTTGAACCTGTTTGACCATTATTTGCATATTGAGTTAGTATCATCCCACATTCCCTTTTCCAACTTCCCATTATCACACTACAGTTAAACAGGTTTTGGCTGCCACTTCATTATTTTTTATTGACACAAAAATTTAATCATGCAGGAAAATTACTGGAACTTGCAAGTTTCCAAGAATTAGGTCCATTGTCTTCCATTAAACACTATTCAGCTATTTACAGGTCTTTCCACAGTAGTTTAAACCTTTTAATGTATATCTGTTGTGACTTGATATCATGGACACATAAATTTCCTAAATGAGTAGTCAACCTCTTTTGGAGTAAAAATTATGAAGTAGTGTGAAATTAGATGAATACTACTCAGGATGAGATTGGGTTTAAATGGGGTTAAGTCACTGTAATAAAAGCACTGCTGCAGAATCAGCTTAACTTTGTATTGCAATTCATTAGTTTTGTTGCATACAACCATGATATATTTTTACTAGAACCAAATATGTATTTATAGTAGCTTTGATGTCAGTTTAGATAACTGATTTTGATTGTGTATATATGTGTGTATTTAACTAAAATATTTTGCTGCATGTACCTATAAAGGCATTAGAAAGTAAACCATTTTTATTGTAACGTGTTTGAAAATTTTGCTCTGTTCTTTTTGGTGGTAAATAGGTTATCACCGATACAATAAGCACTTGGATGGCAAAATCCTGTTGACCCAAGTTAATATTATTATAGAACTGTGTTCTATAATGCTATAATTAGAACATTGATTTCTCCCTTTATCAGAAGACCAAGAGAATTAAATTGACTCATTTAAATTGAGTAAGAGTTCAAATGTCTGTCTGCAGAAGTTATTGGAAGGACCCTGGGAAAAATGTTTATAAAAAATCTAAATAGAAATGATTTAAAGAATGGGAGTGCTGGATTAAGAGACAAGTGAATTTATTACTGTGTCGTAGCTTTTCCTTTGAATTGATGTTACCCTTTTGAATGTAGCAGTGTCTCTGACATCTGTTTACTTAGTAAATTAAGTGAAGAAGAGGCGACTGCAGTAAAAGTGTCAGAGACATACAGCAGGTGTAAAATGATTTGATGACACTAATTAAGACACTAGGTATTTTATTTTATTTTATTTTATTTTATTTTATTGTTTTACTTTCATGACCTGAGTTGTTTTGATCCTTGGACACTAGGATGATATTCTTTCTTACTCTGCTAGAGTAGATGACAAAAATATTTAAAAATTACTCTTATTGTAGAATTTGTGATTCATTAAAAGTAATAATTTCATAAAATTTGAAAAGAAATAACTTTTTCTCACTTGAATTGCTTGCTTTTATTTTGTTGTGTTATTTAATAATTTATAGTCTTTATTTTTTAAGAACAGTTTTAGGTTTAGAGAAAAATTAAGCTGAAAGTATAGAGGGTTGCCATATACTCCTCTACCACCACTGCTTCCCTGACCCCCATTTCATTTAAAATTGAAAGGGCAGTTTTATATATATATATATATATATATATATATATATATATATATATATATTTATATATATATATATAATTCTATCTATTTATTTTATTTTAGATTGGGCTGGGTCTTTGTTGCTGCACAGACGTTCTCTAGTGGAAGCGGGCGGGGTCTCCTCTTCCTTGTACTGTGTGGGCTCTCACTGCGGTGGCTTCTCTTCCTGCAGAGCATGGGCTCTAGGGCACGTGGGCTCAGTAGTTGTGGCTTCCAGGCTCTAGAGCACAGGCTCAATAGTTGTGGTGCACGGGCTAAGTTGCTCCGTAGCAAGAGGAATTTTCTGGATCAGGGATTGAACTCGTGTCTCCTGCATTGGCAGGTGGATTCTTTACCACTGAGCCACGAGGGAAGCCCGGATAGATAGTCAGTTCAGTTCACTCGCTCAGTCGTGTCTGACTCTTTGCGACCCCAAGAATTGCAGCACGCCAGGCCTCCCTGTCCATCACCAACTCCTGGAGTACACTCAGACTCACGTCCATTGCGTCAGTGATGCCATCCAGCCATCTCATCCTCTGTTGTCCCCTTCTCCTGCCCCCAGTCCCTCCCAGCATCAGTCTTTTCCAATGAGTCAGCTCTTCGCATGAGGTGGCCAAAGTACTGGAGTTTCAGCTTTAGCATCATTCTTCCAAAGAACACAATTATAAACTAAAGTCCTTAACTTATATTGCACAGATAATGGCAGCTATCTATCATTACCGAGTAGTTTCACCACCCTGAAAGTTTTCTGTGTTCTACCTGTTCATCCCTTCACTTCCCCTGAACCTCTGGCAACCACTGACCTTTTGGCTGTTTCCATAGTTTTACCTTTTTCCAGAATATCATGTAGTTGGAATTATATAGTATGTAGACTTTCTGGTTTGGCTTCTTCACCTAGTAATACGCATTGAAGTTTCTTCCATGTCTTTTTGTGGCGCCATTGCTCGTTCTTTTTATTGTTGAATAATATTTCATTCTCTGGATGTACCACAGTTTGTTTATCCAGGCACTTAGTGAAGAACACTTTAGTTACCTTGATGTTTTGGTAGTTATGAATAAAGCTTCTGGATGTAAGTATTCACCTTACTGGTTAAATACTAAGGAACCTATCGCTAAATCCCGTGCTGGGAGTATGTTTAGTTTGGTGAAGCGCTGTCAAATGGACTTCTGCAGTGGCTCTGTCGTACTGCGTTCTCACCCACAGTGAATGAAAATTCTCCTTGTTCCTCGTCCTTAATAGCATTTGGTGTTTGACAGCACTCGGGTTGGAACTTTGTTCAATCTAATGGGTGCGTGGTGGTATCTCATTCTGATTTGCGTTTCCCTGGTAACACATGCTTGTGTGACATCTGGATGTCTTCTTTGTTGAGTTCTCTGTTTAGGTCTTTGTGCTCATTGTTAAGTTGAAATCTTTGTTTTCTTAATATTGAGTATTAAGAATTCTTTGTATTTTGTGCTTACCAGTCCTTTAGCACATACGTATCATTCAAAGATTTTCTCACAGAATGGGGCTTGTCTCTTCTTTGCCTTTCAACATTTTAAAAATTTTCACTCACACAGTCTACATATTTTTAAAATCTCTCTCTCTAAAGTATCTACTCTTAACTTGTTAAGAATGACCCAAGAAAGTCTGCTACTTAACTATGAAGTATATTTTCACAAAGATTAGCACAAAGAATTGGCCTATTTACAGAGTTTACGTATGTCAAACATTCTTAAAAGTTTGACAGCGAAAGCCATTTGTTGTGTCTTACTTTGGGAAGCCCTACATTGAACCTACCAATTTCTGTGGGCCAGTTAGAATTTTTCATCCTTCTTAGTTTGCACTTTTGATAGCATTTCTCAAACTATATTCCAGGAAACTTGAATATTTTTGAAGATATATAGAGATTTTTTTACATACTAAATTTTTATTCCTTTGTCATATATTTTGGGAAATACATTTCATACTTTATCTTAGAACTTGATTAGCAATGCATATTAAATCTTTAAAAGCAAGTTTTTATAGTAAAGAAACATATTTTATTTGTTTACTGCAGTGATCCCAGCAGTTTTCCATGATGGAACCTTTCTGGGAGAACATTTGCTTCAGCTTTCACAATGCTACCAGAAGAGTAGTGAGGAAAATGATGCCCTTAGGTTGCATGCACTGGAAAATTCTTTTGGCCTAGTGCCAAAGGGAAGATAAAAAGTTAAAATGTGTAATTTTTAGTATGAGAATACAGGAATTTTAAAATTCTGTTATTATTGTCCGTGTTTAGTTGTGTTACATATAGCTTTTGATATCAAGGAACATAGTATTTAATGGCTTTCCAATCAAAATAAAATCATTTGCTATTCTTGTTTAAAAAAAGAGTCTGAAGCTTAAAGGTTTTGATTTGTCTCACAAATAAATTCTCCTTGAAAGAGTATTGTTTTCTTTGGTGGTGAGGACTTCCTCTTTGATTTTATAAGTTTTGTCCAGTGAAAATGTCTTTGGGTGGTCTTTTAGCCTGGGGGATTGATACAGAAATATTAATTTACCTTTTCTGATAAGTAGTTAACTGCAGTTCTCTTATTTAAACCCCATCTTATGGTTTCCTCTATAGATCTGCTGAAATGAGTAGAATTGGCACGTGAGCTTTTCTGAGGGTTTCTTTGAAAAACAGGAACCATGTTTCTCTGAAATCTTGGACTGATGAGAAATTTAACATTTTTCATTAGTTGAACTGAAATGAACCTGAAATATAACCACATTAAAATTTATATTTTTTACTTTAGAGACTGATATTTCAAAGGTTTTGTTTCTGATTGAAGACTCTGAGCCTGTAATGCCAAGTTACGATTTATGAACATGGTGAGGAAAAACTAGAACATCTTTCTTTTGGTTTTTAATTATCTCTTAGAGCATTTTATGCTTTTGAAACTTAAATATTTAATTTATATCTAATATTCTTTGCATTTCTTCATATGCATATTCTCTTTGAGTATTTTGCCTTTACTGCATATATAAATTTTTATAGTATATACATTATGTGTTTTTTTTTTAATTTTATTTTATTTTTAAACCTTACATAATTGTATTAGTTTTGCCAAATATCAAAATGAATCCATCACAGGTATACATGTGCTCCCCATCCTGAACCCTCCTCCCTCCCCATACCATCCCTCTGGGTCGTCCCAGTGCACTAGCCCCAAGCATCCAGTATCATGCATTGAACCTGGACTGGACTTATTTTCATGTTGTAGTAGCTAGTTGAGGATGGTTTGAAAATGATTGTTTTTTTTTTTTTTCTTTTATTTGGAGGCTAATTACTTTACAGTATTGTAGTGGTTTTGCCATACATTGACATGAATTCACCATGGGTGTACATGTATTCCCCATCCTGAACCCCCCTCCCATCTCCCTCCCCATCTCATCCCTCGGGGTCATCCCAGTGCACCAGCCCTGAGCACCCTGTCTCAATGCATCGAACCTGGACTGGCGATCTGTTTCACATACAATAATATACATATTTCAATGCTATTCTCTCAAATCATCCCACCCTCACCTTCTCCCATAGAGTCCAAAAGACTGTTCTATACATCTGTGTCTCTTTTGCTGTCTCACATATAGAGTCATCGTTACCATCTTTCTAAATTCCATATATATGCATTAGTATACTGTATTGGTGTTTTTCTTTCTGGCTTACTTCACTCCATATAACAGGCTCCAGTTTCATCCACCTCATTAAAACTGATTCAAATGTCTTCTTTTTAATGGCTGAGTAATACTCCATTATGTATGTGTACCACAGCTTGCTTATCCATTCGTCTGCCAGTGGATGTCTAGGTTGCTTCCATGTCCTGGCTATTATAAACAGTGCTGCAATGAACATTGGGATACACGTGTGTCTTTCAGTTCTGATTTCCTTGGTGTGTATGCCCAGCAGTGGGATTGCTGGGTCATAAGGCAGTTCTATTTCCAGTTTTTTAAGGAATCTCCACACTGTTCTCCATAGTGGCTGTATTAGTTTGCATTCCCACCAACAGTGTAAGAGGGTTCCCTTTTTTCCACACCCTCTCCAGCATTTATTGTTTGTAGACTTTTAGATAGCAGCCGTTCTGACCGGCGTGAGATGGTACCTCATTGTGGTTTTGATTTGCATTTCTCTGATAATGAGTGATGTTGAGCATCTTTTCATGTGTTTGTTAGCCATCTGTATGTCTTCTTTGGAAAAATGTCTAGTTCTTTGGCTCATTTTTTTGATTGGGTCATTTATTTTTTTGGAATTGAGCTGCAGGAGTTGCTTATATATTTTTGAGATTAATTCTTTGTCAGTTGCTTCATTTGCTATTATTTTCTCCCATTCTGAAGGCTGTTTTTTTCACCTTGCTTATATTTTCCTTTGTTGTGCAAAAGCTTTTAAGTTTAATTAGGTCCCATTTGTTTATTTTTGCTTTTATTTCTATTACTCTGAGAGGTGTGGGACATAGAGGATCCTGCTGTGATTTATGTCAGAGAGTGTTTTGCCTATGTTTTCCTCTAGGAGTTTTATAGTTTCTGGTCTTATGTTTAGATCTTTAATCCATTTTGAGTTTATGTTTTATTGGTTTTTAAAAATTGCTTCTTAAAGGACGAAATAGAAACCTTTATTTATTTCAACCTTTTATCAAATGGGTATTAGAGCTAGGTAAGAGCCTTAAGTTAGTGTTAATAGCTCAGTCATGTCCGACTCTTTGCAACTCCAGGGACTACAGCCCACTAGGCTCCTCTGTTCATGGAATTCTCCAGGCAAGAATACTGGAATGGGTTGCCATTCCCTTCTTTAGGGATCTTCCTGACCCAGGTATCGCACATGGGTCTCCTACATTGCAGGAGGATTCTTTACCGTCTGAGCCACCAAAGCCTTAAGTGATACAGTAAATTATCTAAAGGATTGTATTTTTCTTCTCAGTGTTTTTAACATACAAATTGCTTTTGTTTAATATAATTTATTTTGTTTGGAAAAAAAAAAAGGCAAATGACCTTTGACCTTTCTTTAAGAGTTCCTTCTAAGAAAGTCCCAATGTAATTAGCCACTTAGAGGATTTATTATACAGTGAATTTTTTTTCCCACCCATAAAACAGAATAAAAAGACTGCTACAAGATGAATTCAAATTTCTTGTAAGAATGAGTAACGTGGTTTAATAGTGGTAAGCTCTGAAGTATATGCTGTGCCACAGTGGAAAGAGATATGAACGAGTACAATAAAATTGGTTTTTAGATTCTAAAATACATCTAGCATACTTTCCACCAAAGACATTTGTACTTACTGCTTCTTTCTCCTGGAATTTTCCTAGTCGATCCTTTCCAATATTTGTGATATTATACTCAGGTTTCTCCCTAGTATTTCCCCTTCTGAAATTACTACCCTAACCACCATCTTATTTAATATAATACTCATCACTTTTTATTCTCATTTTTTTTAATTCCCAGGAAGGTTTTCACTTTATTTCCTTAAAAAATTTTTAAATTAATTAATTTATTTTAATTGGAGGATAATTACAATATTGTGATTTTTTTGTTGTTTTTCTTAAATTTAAATTTATTTCCTTTAATTGGAGGCTAATTACTTTACAATATTGTATTGGTTTTGCCATACATCAACATGAATCAGCCACGGGTGCACATGTGTCCCCCCCGATCCTGAACTCCGCTCCCACCTCCTTCCCCACCCTGTCCCTCTGGGTTGTCCCAGAGCTCCGGCTTTGAGTGCCCTGCTTCATACATCAGACTTGCACTGGTCATCTGTTCTACATGTGTACTATACATATTTCAATGCTGTTCTCTTAAATCATCCTACCCTCACCTTCTCCCACAGAGTCCAAAAGTCTTTTCTTTACATCTCTGTCTCTTGCTGTCTTGCATGTAAGATTGTTGCTACCATCTTTATAAATTCCATATATATGCGTTAATATACAGTATTGGTGTTTGTCTTTCTGACTTACTTCACTCTGTATAATAGGCTCCAGTTTCATCCACATCATTAGAACTGACTTATGTGCGTTCCTTTTTATAGCTCAGTAATATTACATTGTGTGTATGTGCCACAACTTCCTTATCCATTGGTCTGCCTGTGGACATCTAGATTGCTTCCATGTCCTATTTATTGTAAACAGTGCTGCAGTGAACACTGGGGTACATATATCTCTTTCAATTCTGATTTCCTCAGTGTGTGTGCCCATAACTCTGTTTTATTTTATTTCATTGCACTTATTCCTGCCTGTCATTATCTTAATACATTTGTTTGTTCTTCACTTGTTTTGTTATCTCTGTTAGAACGTAAGCTAAGAGTACAGGCCCAGTATTTTGTTCTTTGCTTCATCTCTGAATCTTTTTTATATCTACCATAGGTTTTTGTTACAGATTAAAGACTTAAAACATAAGACCTAAGCCATAAAACCCCTAAAGAAAACACATAGTTTATAAGTTCCTTGACATCATTCTTGGCAGTCTGCTAAAAAGAACTCACTGGAGAAAATGTCCCAGAGTGTTTAATAGAACTGAGACACTAAGAATACTTTATAGGAAGTACTTTAAGACATTGGTTCAACCATTTAAAAGATGTATCTTTTAAAGTATTTGTTTCATACAAAAAAATTTTCCACTGGGTGCTAGGAGTCAAGAGCCTTGGTTTCTAATTTCTAATTGATTTGTGATTGTGACTGGGCAGATTGTCTAACCTATTTGAGATGTGTGTTTCACGTTTGCCTAGAATAAAGAACACTAATTTTTTTCAACTCCAGAATTAGAGGATTCTGTAAAATATCATATATCCTTGATTCTAAGACATCTGTTTTAACTTATTAAAGGTAAAATGCCCCTTAAATCTATTTAAAGTGCTATTTGTTTGTATTTCACGTTAGTAACTTTTATTAATCAATGGTTTCTATTAATCAACAATGCCTCTATTTTAGGAGAAATATGACTTATCTTTTTTAGTGGTGTGTTTAAAAGTAACATTTAACAATCTCAGAGTAAAATTTAGTTGTGGAGTTCCACATTTTGCATGCACATGTATTTTCTGTGATGTTTATGAATGTCTCTGCCTAGATAGTATTTTAATTGTTTTTCTAAGTGGATGGTGATTATTTGGGGTTATATTTCACTTAGTTTTTTAGGCTAATAAAATTAATTAGTATTATATGAATGTGTATCAGCTAATTATAAAAAAGTTGATCAGAGGTGTCCTTATAATCATGGGGGGGAAAATCCTTAACATTTTTGTATAAATTATGTACATATAATTAATAAAGTTGATATATTATTTTTAAGTTCCGTTTTGATAATATTTAAAATACATACTCTAAATGTAAATAGCCCTTTTAAGTCATTATAAAGTGTTGTTACATTGTAGTTATTTTCTATTTATAGTTTACTCAGGAATAATTTCAGAGAAGGCAATGGCACCCTCACTCCAGTACTCTTGCCTGGAAAATCCCATGGATGGAGGAGCCTGGTAGGCTCACTAAGAGTTAGACATGACTGAGCGACTTCACTTTCACTTTTCACTTTCATGCATTGGAGAAGGAAATAGCAACCCACTCCAGTATTCTTGCCTGGAGAATCCCAGGGACAGGGGAGTCTGGTGGGCTGCTGTCTATGGGGTCGCATAGAGTCAGACACGTCTGAAGCGACTTAGCAGCAGCAGCAGCTGCCTAGAGAACATGTGGTAATACAAATAAGACACTCTTTTTTTGTTTAAATGAATCAACTATTAACAAAATATATACTTGAAACATGTATTTTATGGAACAATATTGCTCTTGAATTAAAAGTAAGAAATTGATGTGGTAGAAAAAAAACTAGAAATAGCCTTGTTTGTAAACTTTGAATCTAATTTTGGCTTTGCCACCAACTTTGGTCAAGTTGCTTCTTTTCTGTTAATTTTTTTGATTAGAATTAAATTATCTGCCCTCTAATTTTAAGACCCAAATGTTTTAATAAAGCTCTTCATAGATTATATGTTTTCAAGACCTTTGAAATTTTTGAAGACTTATGCAAATGCATGATTTGGCTCTGTTTGTAGCTCTAAAATGTTCTCCATTTTTCCCTCCCCACTTTTTTTAGTAAAAAAAAAAAAAAAAAGGAAAAAAAAGAATGAGAATACTCTCCTACCCAAAATAACAGTGCGTGTCCCATTTTATAAGTATCTTCTAGTGAAGCTAATAATGGAACATTATATGTTAAGATCTTATTATGGCTTTAAAACTTATATTGGAGCTTTAAAATTAAACTTTTAATTTTGAGATAATAGATTCACATTCAGTTTAAAGAAATAGTACAGAGAGATCCTTGGCACCCTCTACCCATTTTCCCCAGTGGTAAATCTTACAAAATTGTAGTTCAACATACTGATACTAGCAAAATAAGGTCCAGAACCAAGGTTTACCACAAAGACCCCTCTAGTTATCCTTTCAGAGGCATACCCACTGCCTCAGCTCCCACCCTTCATCTGCTCTACGCCCAGCAACTGGTCTTTTCCATTTCTACAGTTTTTTCAGCTCAAGAATTGTATATAAACAGAAACATACAATATGAGATCTTTGGGGATTTTTTTTTTCCCCACTCACTATAATTTCCTGGAGCAGCTGAAGTTGCATCTGTCAGTATTTGTCCATTTTTATTGCAGAATAGTATTTCATTGCACCAGTTAATTTAATCACTCATCTACTGAAAAACATCCAGATTGTTTCCAGTTTGAGACTGTCATATAAAATGGCTGAAAACATTTGTGTACAGATTTTTTTGTGTGTGAACACAAGTTTTCATTTCTCTGAGGTAAATGCCTAGAAATACAGTTGCTGAGTCATAATAATTGGATGATTAGTTTTACTAGGGACTGCCAGATTGTTAGCCAGAGTGGCTGTACCGCTCTTCGCTCCAGTCAGTAATGTGTGAGTGATGCAGGTGCTGATGACCAGGATTTCGTTTCTTGGCAGCTTTTCCTACAATGAGTGCTGCTCTTGTTTTGTTTTGTTTGTTTTAGGCATTCTAATAGGTGTGTAGTGGCATCGCTTTATGACTTTCATCTGCATTTCACTAATGACTAAGGATGCAGAGCATTTTTCTTGTGCTTGTTTTCCCCATATTTCCTCTTTGTTGAATGATTGCTTCATTTTATTATTAGATTATTTATTGTTTATGTTGAATTTTTAAGAGTTCTTCATAGATAGTCATCCTTTATTAGATATGCACTTCACAAATATTTTTCTCTCAGTTCTGTAACTTGTCTTTTCATCCTCTTACCAGAGCCTTTTGCAGAGAAAGTTTTGAATTTTGAATGAAGTCCAGTTTATGAAACTTTCCTTGTATGAATTGTGTTTTTGGTGTGAAGTTTAAGAACTCTTTGACTAGTCCTTTATTCTGAAGATTTTCTCCTATATTTATTTTTCTAAAAGCTTTATAGTTTTAGGTTTTAGATTAAGGTCCATGGCCCCCTTTGAGTTAAGTTTCATGAGGTGTAGTTTGAAATTTCTTTCTTTTTTTTTTGGCCAACGGATTCTCTAATGTTCCTGCACCATTTGTTGAAAAGGCTATTTGTCTGTTCTCCATTGGATTGTATTTGCAACATTTTCAAAAATTAGTTGGGCATATTTTTGTGTGTTTACTCCTAGGTTTAGATTCTGTTCCATTGCCTAGCACATGTATTTCTTTGACAATTCCATACTGCTTTGCTTCATGTGGTAGGCATGAAGAGCAGAGAGAGTGATTTTTTTTTCACTCTATTAGTTTTTTAAATGGTTTATTCTAGGGCATATTCCTTTCTATATAAATTTTAGAATTAGCTTGTATTGTATGCCTACAAGTAACATTGTTGGGATTTTGATGGCAATTGCATTGAACTTAAAGATTAATTTGAGAATTGACATCTTTGCTGTATGGTATCTTTTCATACATGAAAATGATGTGTTTCTCCATTTCATTTAAGTATTCTTTGATTTCTTTCCTCAGCATTTTCTAATTTTCTGCATATAGATGCCATTCTTGTTAACCCTATAGAAAAATAGTTCCTTTTCTTTGTGTGATTATACATAATATTTTAATGTTAGTTTCCACATGTTCCTTTTTGGCAAATAGAAATTTAATTTTTTTGTGTTAGTTTTGTATCCTTTGCTGAAATAACTTAGAACAGTTGTAAGAGTTTATCAGCAAATCCACTGGTGTTTTCTATGTAAAGGATCATTTCCAATTAAAGATACTTTGTTTCTTATTTGTATTCCTTTTCTTTCTTTTTATTGTCTTATTGCAGTAGCTAACACTTGCAATGCTATGTTGAATCAGACAGATAAGAGCAGACATTCTTGCCTTGTTCCTCACTTTAGGAGGAAAGCATTTCACGAAAATTTTTAGTATGAAGTGATATTGAATTATGTCAGATGCTTTGTCTGCATCAATTTACATGATCTTCTAATTTCTCTTATTTAGTCTTTTGATATGGTGAATTGTTTGTTGTTTAGTTGCTAAGTTGTGTCCGACTCCTTTGCGACCCCATGGACTGTAGCCCACCAGGCTTCTCTGTCCATGGGATTTCCCAGGCAAGAAAACTGGAGTGGGTTGGCATTTCCTTCTCTAGAGGATCTTCCCAACCCAGGGATTGATCCACATCTCCTGCATTGGCAGGCGGAGTCTTTACTACTGAGTCACCAGGGAAGTCCATGGTGGATTACATTGATTGATTTACAAATATTGAACCAGCTTTGTGTACCTGGAATAGACTGCAGTGGTCATTGTGTAAAATTCATTTTATATATTGCTGGACTTGGTTTGCGCATCTTTTGTTGAGAATTTTTATATCTAAATTTATGAGAAATACTGGTTTATAGTTCCCCCTCCGTTTTTAATACTGTGTTTTGGTTGTGCTTTAGACTCCTTTTGTTTCAGTATCAGAATAATAGTTTAAAATAAATGTGCACATTTTTCCTCCTTTTTAATTTTCTGGAACAGATTATGTAAAATCTATATGAATTCTGCTCTAAATGTTTGATAAAATTCTTCTGTGAAACCATCTGGGCTTAAAGATGTTCTCTGTCATGTTAACTGTAGCATTGAGTTCATCCAATAAGTTTATTTTTATCATTTTTTTTCAGTTCTATACTTTGTGTTTCATTATTTTCAAAATCGTATTAATTTGTGTTAACAAAACTTTAACTGCTTGTTGAAGCCTGTGTTGCAGCTGCTTTAAAATCCTGTCAGACAGTTTCAACATGTGATTCATCTCGGCTGTAACTGCTGTTGTTGTCCCTGTTCCTGTTGTGCTTTCCTGGTTCTTGGTATGGCAGTGATTTCTAAAATTATATCCTGGTTTTGTATTATGAGACTCTTGAACCTGTTTAATTATTATTATTATTATTTTTAAATCAGCTAGGCTTCCTGTTGACGTGGACGAGGGTTGGATGTTTGTGTATGTTCACGTGCCCACTAGGTTCCCCCCGACTCCATACTCCAGGACCCCTGTAGCAAAAGTAGAAGCAGTGGGTAGGTTGGATATTCACCTTCTCCTTCTGGAGATTTGAGTGTCAGTTTCCTGCTGAGCCTGCTGCCACCACCAGGGCAGAGCCGGAGGGAGTGGCGTGCCAACCAGGTCTGCATCCACTGCTTCCTTTGGCCTTGTGAATTCACGGTAGCGCTGGGGCTCTGCTTCCCCCGGGCACTGCTGACCCTAGGTGAGTGGGGAGTAGGAATGTTGACCAGCCCTGCTCGGTACTGCGGAGTGAGTGTGGAGATTCAGCTCCCCACTGGGCCTCAGTGACCCTGGGAGCCCGGGGAAGGTGGAGCAGGGGTGGGTCCCCCCTTGTGCGGTCTTGGTCAATCTCATCAGTTGTGCGGGGCGAGGCTCTGCTTTTTCTTGGACTGCATTAATCTTGGTGACTAGCTCTGTTCAGGCTGCCTTCTTAGTACATCTCATTGCTGCTGGGGAGGGGAGGAGGCTCAGCTTTTTGCTCCTCCTTGCAGATGTTCCTTCCTTGGAGGCATTCTAGGGCCTAAGGAGAAGGATCAACACTGACCGTTTGCCAGAAGGGCGGTTGCTGCACCCCTGGTTCTCCCTGGGGGACGATGACGGTCCGCCTGCCTGTCCAGCTGTCTGACTGACCACTGGTGGGTGACGGGGTGACTGCTTCTGGTGACAAGGGTAGACTGGGTGGGGTTTGCAGCTTGCACCGCTCATTTGGTCTGCTGGAAGGGGAAAGCGGTTTCTCCATTGGTAAGAGGAGGGTGATTGGTTCTCTTGTTGGCCCGCCCTTTTCTTGGTCCTTGGCCAGGTGTTGGGTGGAGGAGAAGCTTTCTTGGAGGTCCCACAGGCTGTCTCCTGCCGTGCCCTGCCTGCGACACCGGGGCCAGCAGAAGGCCCCGGGCACACACCGCCATGTTTTTCCTCCAGGGGCGAGGTCTCTAGGCAGCCGCCTTCTTTCCACCGTTGGAACACTTGCTATGCTGCTGTGTGTGTGACATCTCTGGTTTTTTAGTTGTGAGAGGAAAGACTTGGGAGGTATGGAGCTTCCCTTCATGACAGAACCGGAGTCCCTTGAGATACTGCTTTTGTCAACACGGCAACACTTAAAATTTACTGTTCTTATTATAGTGGAGTAGTATCTCCTGAAAATATTTTCCGGTAAGAATTTCACCGACTTCTGCATTGGATTATGATTCGTTTACTAGCATTTTTTCCCCTGGAATCACTGAATTATTTTCTCATCAGACAAGGAGTGTCTCTAATCCTTTTAATTTGTGGTAAAACAGATATAATATGAAATTTGCATCCTATACATATATATTTTTAAAGTTAGTTTGTCAAAACGTTTGGAGAATATAATTCAGTTTCAGAACGTTAGGAAGGTGAAATATAATGTAAAACCCATTTTTATAAATGTTTATTTTAAATAGAGCCTGTTACTACAAACTATTCATGTGTTCTTCTTTTAGAGTGTTTTGCAAGGGTGGTATTTTGTTTGCTAGCTTATAAAAGTGAAAACCCATTTAAGCAGATTATATTATGCACCATGATGGCAGTTGATGTTCATGCTGGGTCTGTTTTCCACTTACTCACCTCCCTTTTTATGCCCAGCATTTCTTAAAATGCATCATGGTCTCTATCTTCTTAGGGTTAGAGCATGTATTACAGTTTAGCAAGAAAGGGGTCAAACTTTTTGAGGTAATGTACTTAGAATTAGAATACCCTTATGATCTTAAGGCGCAACCAACCTTAAGGCAGTCTGCTATCGCCGGATAGTTTTGCCTGTGATGGCGTAGGATAAGAGATTAAAACTGTGGAATCTTGACTGTCTGATACTTGGGCCAGGAAGGTCTGATACAGATGTTCTGTTTTCTAGTAAACTGTGAAGGTATGGGAAGTGCAAAGATAGAACGGCAGAAGGCAGGGGGTGATGAGAACAGTAAAGTAGATGGTGGCAGTGCAGCACGACGGAGCCTGTGGTAGTGATACGAGTAGGGCGTCAGCGACCCCTGCCCCGCGAAAGAGACAGCTAAGCTGAATTTTCTCTTGGCGTCATTAAGGTGTGTTATCGTCTCTAAAGCATTTATCTGTAGGACTTTTGAAATATATTTGTGGTCCTTTCTGCCTCGGACACTGACAGTAGTTCTCCCCAAACTACCAAGATTCTAAGCCCCCACTGAGAAAGCACGGTTTACAGTTGGTTTAGAACCATTAAGAAGAGTCATACCCTACAGGGGGTGACATTGAGTGAAAAACAGCTTGTCTTGTGGTGGTAAGAGTCCAGGTCTGGAATTAGGTAGAACCGAGCTAATGGAACCTGGATCCTGCAGTTATGTGACCGTCGATAAAGTGGATAAACCTTTGTAAAACAGGGACACTACTGTTTATAGATTAAATGAGGTTATGCTTACAAAGCTCTTAGCATAGTGCTTGGCATATACTGAGTACTGTGGGGTGGTTAGCTGTTTTTACTAATAAATGAGCCTTACCTAACTATGTTTGTAATTATCAAAATATTATATTAGTACATGTTACAATGGTGCTAAATTTGTGCTCAAAATAGCTGGGAAGATGTTTTACTTAAGTTCATGTAGACTTATAGTATTTCCAGTAGCAACCATAAATTTAGACACGTGAAGAAATGAGAATTAAGAGGAGTCCTATTTTGGTAAATAGATATTAAACAGTGTTTTTCTGAGAAAACCATGAAGAATTTACCCCTAGAGTTGAGTGTGCAGCATCCGGGTGTTTAACATGTGATTGTTCGTGTGCGCCCTCTCCAACAGCTGGAAATCTGTATGCTTTGTGCATATTTTTATTTCATCACGTCTTTGGATCAGAAAGTTTTTGATAAACTTGTCTCATTAATAATTTTAGATAGCTTCTTTCATCAGAGTTGAAGGATTCCCAGTACAATTGCTCAACAACTAAATTTTTAAAAATATCTTCAGAATTTTTTTTTTAATATATTGAGTCCATTGTTAATCAAAAGAAAGTTGTGAACCCTTGGCTTAAAGCAGTTTAAAATCTGAGATGAAGAAGAGTAGTACAGATATATACAGGGTAACTTAAGAATAATATTTTGTACATAATAAAAATAAGAAAATAAATGACCATATTCTGTTGGAATCCCATCCCATCACTTAAAAAAAAAAGCAAGTGGCATTTTTGTGCATGCCTTACAAGGAAGGGATAATTTCAAAGAGTTGTCTACACTTCATAAGAGCAATGTGTTGAGCTTACCGGAGATTGTGATCTTTTATCAGTCTTGAAGTGCCTCACTGTTCGAGTTGGGGGCACTGGTTTGAAAGGTCCTCTTCATTTTTAAGCTGTAAAAATGCCATGGTGGTTTGGGGTTTTGATTAAAAATAGAGTGTGCTGATTTCTCTGTAGGCTTGCTTGCCATATTTGTTTACATTTACTCAATGTTAGTATTGCTTTTATTTCTAGAAAATATTTCTTAAGTGTATTTTGCCTTGTTTGTGTTATAAAACAGAAAGAGCAAAACTAAAGGTATGAATTCATACACGTTTTATAACATGTTAAATAAGGTATTTGTTTTTGCTAATAGTATCAGAGAAGTTGCCTTTTTTTTTGGTTTTGTTTTCTGTGCCTCTGAACTGCTGATAGAGTCCTGAGATTAATTAAAATCTGTTGCAGTTTTGATTGCCTTAAAGCTGATGCTTAAAACTAATATAGGCACAAAAACTGAATGTTTTTAAAAAATTTAAATAGAGATTATACATGTGAACAGTTCTCCTGGAGATCACAGTACTCAGGGTTCATAGTGCAATCAGATGTTACAGGAGTGGGCTTATTTGGGTATATTGAGATTTGAAGAAAACCTGTAAGAACCTACTATTGATAATCCTCATTGGACAGAGACTATTAAAGATTCATTTCGAAATAAAATTAAAAACTACCAGCAGCTAACATGTATGTAATAGCTTACTATTTGTAGAGCCTTGTGTGTGCAGGATAGGCTTCTCTGGTGGCTCAGTGGTAAAGGATCTGCCTGCCAGTGCAGGAGACGTGAGTTCAGCCTCTGGATTGGGAAGATACCCTGGAGGGGGAAATGGCAACCCACTCCAGTCTTCTTGTGTGGGAAATCCCATGGACAGAGGAGCCTGGAGGGCTGTAGTCCATGGGGTTGCAAAACAGTTTGACATGCCTTAGCGACTTCCCCTAAGATATGAGGATTTCTGATATTCAGGAGACCCACTCCAGTCTTCTTGCCTGGAAAACCCCATGGACAGAGGATGGCGGGCTACAGTCCATGTGGTCTCAGAGAGTCAGATATGACTGAGCAACAGAACAGCAGTGGCGATGTAGAGTGTCCTCTTGATCCTACCATCAGTTTGATGCAGGAGTGTTATTATCTTAATTAACTTGCGTATGAGTGGAACACCTAGTAAGTGATACCAACAAGATGTTAGGCTCCAAGTTCCATGTTGTTGTCTACATTCTCTAAGAACATGTCTTTATTTTAAAAATTAATCTTAATGAATATTGAGCTCGTGATATCTTAGAATTATTTTGTATGATCTTCCATTGCATTTTGGAAAAAAAAATTAACAAAAGGTTCCCCATTTTTCTTATGTTACTAGTTGGAAGTGACAACTGTAGAGGTGCTGGGGAAGTGTGAGGCCCTGTGGAAATATAACTAATTGTAGGATCCACCTTAAGTAAAAGAAAATTATTTTCACATTCTGGACAGAAAACTAAGTGAGAATTTCATAGTCAGCATTTTAAAGGAAAAGAAAACTTAACCAAACCAAATCACCAGTTTTCTGAGTAGTGATGCTATACTAATATGCTTTTAAAGACAGTGATGCTATACTAATAAACTTTTTAAAGATTATGATAAATTGCACAGATTTGCTTTAATTTCCAGAAAAAATAGTTCAGAGTTTCCTTGAACTCCTTTCACCTATAAAAGATTTGTGGACTTAGTCAATGAACGTGAACATTTCATTTGGGTAGAGATGTCAAAAAGGTTTTTCTGTAGAGGAGAAGTGCTCTACATATGGAGACTGAAGAAAATTTCATAGGCTATGATTTTTTTCTGTATAGTCCATGGAATTCTCCAGGCCAGAATACTGGAGTGGGTAGCTGTCGCCTTCTCCAGGGAATCTTCCAACCCAGGGATCATACCCAGGTCTCGTGCATTGCAGGGGATTCTTTACCAGCTGAACCAGTAGGGAAGCCCAAGAATACTGGAGTGGGTAGCCTGTCCTTTCTCCAGCAGATCTTCCTGACCCAGGAATTGAACTGGGGTCTCCTGCATTGCAGGTGGGTTCTTTACCAGCTGAGCTACTAGGGAAGCCCCCTGATTTGTTCTAGTCGGGAAGAATGTAAGGAAACACAGATCCTGCCTAAAGTCATTCATTGCTGGTCCATGTGGCTCAGTTTGTGCCCAGTGTAGGACTGCTCGTAAATATTGTTCAAAATGATTTTTTTTCTTTTTCCACTAATCCATCTTTTGTAGCAAATACGTTATTGCCACTATGCCCTATGAAAGGGTATATTTCTTCCCTAACGGTCTACCAAGAGTTGTTTTCCAAATCATAGCCTTTCCTTAATCACAATGAGGCAACTGGTGATACTTCTGTGTTGAAAGATAGGAGTGGGAAGTTTCAAAGCATACCAGGGGTCGGTTTCCTGTTCCCACCTCCTGGGACTGTGCCCTAGGGATCTATTTTGAGTTGCCAGACTCAAAGTAAATAATTCTATTTAGCATCTACTTTATATACTGGCTTGAAATTTAACTTTGTAAATTAAAATAAGTTCCACTGTAGGGTATCTAAATGATTCTCTTCTTAAATGATTTTTGTCAGTTTTCATATACTTTGACTTTCATATACTAGGATGAGTCTTATTTACTGTGAAAGAAGCAAAGAGATTTCAAATATATTCTTGTTCTGGCTAGAAAATATTAAAACCCTGTTTCACAGAATGAGTCTGTTAGAGGGTGGAAAGAACCGTAGGTTGCTGACCAGAGAGCCATAGCAGAATAATCTGAAGGACTTTTCCACAGATTTCTCCAGGTCATTTGATTGAGTGGTTTTGAGGTGGCTCCTGCACATGGCACATTGTTATAAAGCTTCTGAGATGATTGTGATCAACACTCATAGTAAAGAACTACTTTATTTAATTGTTTTAAGCAAGGCCCAGACATGGTCTCCTGCCTCAGGCCCCATGGGTTTTTTTTTTTCTCCCTACTTTATCATAGTCACTTCCCAGTTTGGATGTTTACACTAATACTGGAAAATTCTCTTTTCTTCTCACTTGTTTCAAACTTGTGAGATTGTGGTCATGTCAAATGCTTAAAGATTTTTGCTCCAATATCAAAAACTTTTAAGTAACTTCAAGGTAGAGACTGAAGATAGTAACATTTTTTTTAACCTCTGAGCAATTATAAGCACTTGATAGGTGCCTATTAAATGACTAGTGATTCACTTAATTAATTATAAATGCTTAGTATTTGGAATAATGTAACATCCAGTTACACTCTAAACATTGTAATATGTAACACCTTTGGTTCTAGCTACTGTTCAAGAATATTTATTGAATAAAAATCAGTCTTCAGGGAGTTTTCTTACAATATTAGCTATGAATATCCTTTTCCACATAATTTCTGCATAATTTAGAATAATTTTATAATTTAGAATGATTTTTGTCTTCTCAGAATAAATGTTTTGCTTTTTGTGCATAGTTGTTGTTTCATATAGTAAGATCACCTTTGTGTAGTTAAAAGGGTAGTGGACTTAATGTTACGTGACATCACTGTCTTAGGCTTAGGTTTTCTCTGTCTGTAAATGAATGAATTAGGCTAGATTTCAGGTCTAAAATTATGTAACTGTATTCTGTTGGCTCTGTTTCTCTATATCTGTGTAAAGACATATCCTATTGTCTCTGTTTCTCCAGAGACCCCTGACTAATATGATCTCTGTCTTTCTTTTTTGTAAGAAGTATAATGCAAATGATGGTAATGCTGAGTACTTACATGTGGTGAAACAGGAGATAAGGGACCAGAGAGTGAGAAGTGAGAAGTGCTATTTCAAATAGAGGAGTCGAAGGAAACCTTTTTGAATAGATGACACTAGAGCAAAGTTCTGAAAAGAGTACGGGAGTGAGACATAAGGATATCCTAGGGGCAGAGGGAAGTGTATCTTTATAACAACTTCATTCATAATTTGTCAGACTGGAAACAGTTCAATGTTCATCAACTGATAAAAGAATAAACAAAGTACCTGTGTACAGTGGAATCTGTATACAGGTTAGCAACCAATTATGGATAACCACAACATGAATATATCTCAAAGACATTATGCTCCATGAAAAAATGTAGCCATAGAAGAATACTTTGTGATTTTGTTATTATGACATTCTAGAAAAGGCAAAACTCTAGGAACAGAGAACAGATCAGGGGTCAGCAGAGATAGGGGCAAGAATTTTCTATAAAAGGCACAAAAAGCTTGTGGGAATGATGGAAATGTTTTCTGTCTTGATTGTGGTGGCATTTACACATCAATATTCAGTTGTCAGAACTCAATCTGTACATTTAAAAAGGTGAATTTTACTGCATGGAAATTATACCTCACTAAATCTGGCTTTAGAAACTTCCTTGTAAATTACATAACGAGTAAACCTGAGGCCCACTGAAGGTATGCCATTGCTGTTTTATGAATTTCTGTTGTCATGGGAGATAGAAGTACCTCTGTTCCAGTTTGAGAAGCATGGGGCTAAGAAAATTCTCAGATAGTTAATCATGCTGTAAATACTTATGATAGCAAAGTTATGAACAATTTCAGCTCTACTGAAGTACTTCTTAGCATAAATTGTGGAAGTCCTAGAAAGCAGTAGTTTCTTGAGGAACACAGGGAAACAATGCTCTAATCACAAACTAATACCAAAAGGTATTGTTAATACTATGATCAGGGATGCAGTTTCATATGATGGGAGAAGGGAGCTTTAATTGTGTCAGAATCAAGACCTGAGTCAGGCTATTGCTATGTTTCATCAAAAAGTTCAGTACACATTTCTCAGTGTTTTCACCATCTTCTAAATTTTCCTTATTCCAGCCAGAAAGGAAAAAAAATCAGCCAAAATCACCAGTCTCTTCCTTCCTAGGATTTTAAATTCTATGCCAAAATCCCTAAAGTAATAAATGTTGAGTTTGACCAAAAGATGCAAATGATTAAGACTTTAGAAATATAAAGCAGCTAATTTAGCACATGAGCACAGGCAGAAAAGATTAGTAAAACAAAATTCATCAAGCCTTCCCCTCCTCCCTTGCTGCTACTGCTACTGCTAAATCGCTTCAGTTGTGTCCAACTCTGTGCGACCTCATAGACGGCAGCCCACCAGGCTCCCCTATCCCTGGGATTCTCCAGGCAAGAACACTGGAGTGGGTTGCCATTTCCTTTTCCAATGCATGAAAGTGAAAAGTGAAAGTGAAGTCGCTCAGTCGTGTCCGACTTTTTGCGACCCCATGGACTGTGGCCAACCAGGCTCCTCCGTCCATGGGATTTTCCAGGCAAGAGTGCTGGAGTGGGGTGCCATTGCCTTCTCCACCCCTCCTCACCTACCTGCTGCTTTTTTGGCCACATTACCAAAACTGACCCTTATAAAGTTTCTTAATAGATTTTAGCAGCTTGGCAGGGAAGACAGGTGCTTAGTTATCACTTAGCAAGCCCACTGCAAGCAGTGGGGCCAGATGTAAAGGTCCAAGGGAAATTCCAAGAGAGCATCACACTTTGGTATATCTGAAACACACACTTCAAGGGAAATTCCAAGAGAGTATCACACTTTGGTATATCTGAAACACACACTTTTTGTGTTCATCACTTCGTTCTCTCTCCTTCCCTGCCATAGCGTGAGGTTAAAGGTGGAAAGGAAGGAGTGTCTTTGGCTAGGTTTCAATTCAGTTCAGTCACTCAGTCATGTCCGACTCTTTGTGACCCCATGGACTGCAGCACAACAGGCCTCCCTGTGCATCATCAACTCCTGGACTTTACTCAAACTCATGTCCATTGAGTTGGTGATGCCATCCAACCATCTCATCCTCTGTCGTCCCCTTCTCCCCCCGCCTTCAATCTTTCCCAGCATCAGGGTCTTTTCCAGTAAGTCAGTTCTTCACATCAGGTGGCCAGAGTATTGGGGTTTCAGCTTCAACATTAGTCCTTCCAATGAATATTCAGGACTGATTTCCTTTAGGATGGACTGTTTGGATCTTCTTGCAGTCCAAGGGACTCTCAAGAGTCTTCTCCAACACCACAGTTCAAAAGCATCAATTCTTCGGTACTCAGCTTTCTTTATAGTCCAACTCTCACATCTATACATGACTACTGGAAAAACCATAGCCTTGACTAGATCGACCTTTGTTGGCAAAGTAATGTCTCTGCTTTTGAATATGCTATCTAGGTTGGTCATAACTTTCAAGAGTGCCTGCAATTCCTATTCATTCAAAGCTTTTAACCCATTTGGAAAATCTTGCCCAGGAGCTGTCTTAGGTGACAGGGTTGTTTCTTCTCAGAGATCTTAGTGTACTCTTGACAATTCAAATTTAAGGCTGTTTTTTAACAGCCTTTGTTATCCTATTGGTTAAATAACCTAGGAGTGGCATTGCTTGGTCAAGCAGTGTGTGTTTAACTATATAAAAAAATCTGCCAACGTAGTTTCCAAAGGAAGGGGTCATATAATTTCACTTCCCCACCAACAGGACATGAGAGTTCTACTTATTTCACATTCCTGCCAGTGCTTGGTATTATGGCTTTTGAATTTTAGCCATTCTAGTGGATATGTAATGGCATATAATCATGGTATTCATCTGCATTTCTCTAATGAGTAATGATACTGTGCATCATTTTTTGTGCTTACTGGCCATTTGAAAATCTTTTTCCGTGAAGTGTCTGTTCACATCCTTTGGTCAGTTTTTATTGGTTTTCTTTTTATTTGTGTGTGTGTTTGGGGAGAAGGTGGTCTTTTTGTTGTTGAATTGTAAGATTTCTTTATATATTCCAGATACAAGTTTTCTTTCTTTATCATGTATGTGTTTTGCAACTGTTTCCCCTCAGTATCAAACTTGCTTCTTCTCTCTCACTCCACTTCTATGTATGTGAGACCATAGAATAGTATCCCACTGCTCTAGGGTTCTCTGTTCTCTTTTTTTTTTTTCCCCCCACTTTGTCTTCCAGCTTGGCTAGTTTCTGTTCACCTTTTCAAGTTTATTGATTCTTACCTTAGCTATTCTTCTTGTCCTTACTGCTGATGAACGCAACTAAGGAATTAATCTGTGCTATTCTATTTTTAGCTCTCCATCCTGACTCTTTTTTTTGTAGGTTCCATCTCTCTCTTACAATTCCCCATCTGTTCATGCATGTTGTGCTCTTTTCCACCAGAACCTTTAACATACAACTATAGGTATTTTAAAGTTTCTGTGTAGTGTTTCCCATATCTGTATCATCTCTGATCCTGGGTTTGTTGTCTGCTTTATTATTTGACAGTTGGTTATTGTGTAATTGCTTTACTGTGTGTTTCATAATTGTGATTGAATACCGTATACTGCTTGTAGAAGAACAGTAGTATTTTGCTAACCAGGTATTTGCTCCTAGAAATGGGCACACCTCTTCTCCTGTTACGAATGGGTGCTTGAGTCAACCAGCCATCAAACAGAGTTTGGATTTTGTTGTGGCTGTGCCACCTTTGGGCTTCCGCATTGGATCAGCAGTAAAGAATCTGCCTGCAGTGCAGGAGGCATAGGAGATGTGGGTTAGATCCCTGGGTCAGGAAGATCCCCTGGAGGAGGAAATGGCAACCCACTCCAGTACTCTTGCAGAGAAAAATTCCATGGACAAAAGAATCTGATGGGCTGCAGTTCGTGGGGTCGCAAAAGAGTCAGACACAACTTAGCGACTAAACAACAACAAAAAATGGCTTACAGACCACAGTAAGATTCTCGAATCACACGACTGATTGAATGAATTGAAATCAGAGAGAGAAGCAGAGAAGAGTCGGACATAAGTGAGCATACCCACCTTTAGGTCCCCAGCCTTCGATTTCCTCCACTGGGAGCTGGTGTTCCCTTGTGCTTATTGTGGGGCTGGTGGTGCTGCTGGGTTTTTCTTTCAACACAGAGATGCCTGCATCACAGAGAAGACATCTCTCTCTGTCTCTTCTCTTCTCCCTGCAGTAGAATGCCTTTTCTTGTTACTGGCTGTGGGGCTTGTGGTGGGGACAGGATGGAAGTTTCTCAGTTCTTCTTGCGCAACCTTAATCTTAGGTGGCCCTGTGCACATCGACCTGAGGATGTGGCCTTCTCTGTGTACCGGCACACCCTCCTGTGGACTCAGACTTGGCATTGTTTGTATCTGTGCGGTGTTGGGCTTTAGCAGACACTGAAGTCTGGGCCCAAGAGGGTTTTCTGCTTCTCCCTAGTAGTGTGAGTTTTTGTTTGGTTTAAGATAATGGTCTGAGGAGGTGAATGGGATTTTCTGTGTGTACCACTGAGGCCCATGTGTGTGCGTGCGTGTGTGCCAAGTCACTTTAGTTGTGTCCGACTCTTTGTGACTCTAGGGACTATGGCCTGCCAGGCTCCTCTATCCATGGGGATTCTTCAGGAGAATGCCCTCCTCCAGGAGAGCTTCCACAGCTAGGGATCGAACCTAGGTCTCTTTAGGTCTCCTCATTGGCAGGCAGGTTCTTTACCAGTAGCGCCACCTGGGAAGCCCTGGTGGGGCTATGGGCTGAGGCCATAGCCTGAGGCCCATACTCACCCTTTAAAATGGATTAAAATTTTACCTGTTTTCTTTCTACTGACTTTTATGGGGCTGCCTCTTTCTCCTGTGCTCCATCAGGGCTGAGACAGTGTGCATCCTGTCTCTCCTGAGAGGCTCTGGTTACTCTTTGGAATTTGTTTACTTGGTGCCTTGTAACCTCAGTTCTCTAATGGGCTCAAGAAAAGTTATGATTTTATAGGTTATTTGGAGATTTCTCATTCTTCAGTTTGGAATAACATTCTCTTGTGGTTCCCTGCATCCTAAAGCAGAAGCAGAATTCCAAAATAAATTTTATATGTTGGGGTGAATTTTTATGATAAAATATGAATCTCCAGAGAAATAATCTGTTGATGGCAAGCTGTTTTGTGGCATACTCCTCAAACTGCCCAGCATGCATGTTCTTCTCCTCTGACGGAGGAGGTGGGAGGGGGCTTCTGTGGAAAGTTTGAGAAGCAGTGAATCATAAGCCGAGCAAACAACAGAGGCAGAAAAATTTACCTTAAAGCATTCTTGAGTCATCAGTGACGTAGACACTTTTAGGTTGCACTCGTTTCCAAACCCCTTCCGTGCCTACCTCAATAGAGAAGTGGCTGGAAAAATGCAGTTGATTCTTGTTATTGGCAAAAGGTGGGTTCTATAAATTTGTCAGAAACCTTCAGCTGTTGCTCCTAGCGAAATACACACGTGAACGCACACCCCTCACACAGACTGTAATCGTAAGTCCTAAAAACTACTGATCTTAGTAGAGTCGAATTTCTTTATTTTATAAAAAAGAAAATGAGCCTCCGAGTGTTAACTCAGTTCCCTGAGGCTTCCCCACTGAAGGTCCCTAGAGTTAAGATTCACACCCTCCCCAGCTCGCCCTGCTTTCCTCTACCCCGCTCTGTCCCCATCCTCTGGTCACCTCTGCACGAGCTGAAAGAGAAGGCACAGGTTCACCTTGTTAGACCTCGGCCGGGGTTTCATGTATCGGCAGCTCAGATTTTTCTGCACATGTCCGTGAATGATTATGAAAACACGGCAAGTATTGATTTTGGAATTATAAACAGATTTCAGTGAGTAGATGAATTCACAAATACAGAATCCGTGAAATATGAGGATCAACTGTGTTTACTTTTCCAATTACTCTAATAGTCAGAGGCGGGTAGGTGACTGAGTTCTAGCTAATAAGTAGTAAGTGAAAGTCTCCTGTAGGGCTTTTGTTGTATTCGATAAAGGTAGCACAGTGTCCAGTGCCACATGCCTCTTTTTCTTCTGAGGTGAGTGTTGCCCTGAGTTGCAGAGTGTGGCAGTAGTCCTCTGACAACTTGGTGACAAGCATGGGGCTGAAGAGCAAAACTTTAAGGTGATCCCTGGTGAGCAGCTGACCCCATCCTCACAGCAGGGAGAGATCACTGGTGTGTGAGCTTGCAGAAAAGCACCGCCCTGCTTGGTTGTCAGGTCTCCTGAGCTGGGTGGAGCTAATGCAGAATTTATAATGTGGTTATGAACCAGGGTTCCTTTTCTGTGGCCCAAGAGTCATGTTTATCAAGCCAGGCCCAGGTAATGCTTCCTTCTTGACTCCATAACTTATCAGTTAAACATGACCCTATTTCAGAGGGAGGAAAATTTGTGGACTGGTTAAAGGATTTTGTTTGTATAAAGTGTTTCTCATCAAGACTTAGACTAGAATCTTTAGTTATCTAGATTTTTCCGTGTATAACGAAAGCATTGTCTCTCCTATGAATTATACCTTCTTTGTGTATGTGAATAGTTTTACTGTCTTCATTTTTTTTCTTTTGTAGTTACTTGAATTTCTTATTCTACTCTTCTCATTTAAACATACAAATTTTACAGAATTTTATTTTTGTTTCAATTCGGTATTCATTTCAGGCAGTTAGGAAACGCACCATAATTCACTTACATATAAAAAATGTTTTTACCAGCTAAAACAATATTTTTAGTTTCAGATTTTGCTAGGCTTGCAGAATCTATGTGTGTTGTGCTCATTCATTTTTATGGAAAATCTTTATATCTCTAGACTGTAGACATAGTACTTATATTTTTGGTCATCTAATTTTAGACCAATTTTCAAGAAAACATTTGGTCATGCATTTAAAATGTTTTCTCTTCTGCTCCAAAGCCCTACTGTTGTGCTATTCCTTCAAATACTTGCCACAGATCTATCTTTCTGTTAAAGCCCCTTTTAACATTCCAGAAAGTTTTAATTCCCTTGTTTGGAGACCTACCTCTAAAATATTAACAATTTTTCAAAATCAGCAGTTAGTAAGTTTGTATCTTACTTGACAAGAACATAAAGGACACATCTCAGCCTGCCAGATGGTTGTTTAAGAGAAACACATTAAGTGTCTTCATTAATGACCTTGGTTTTAACTATTTAAGAAGTAACCTGCTATGCTTGATAATAGCTGTTAGAGCCCCTACATTTCAAAGAATATTTTCCAATTCTATTTCATTTCTCTGATGACTGGAACATAAATGAATCATTCGGACCCAAATTTCTTTTGTTACTTATAAACCTATAACTAATTTGAGGGATGCTGGACTGTCTTCCAATATTAAGAAGAGGTGGCAAGAATACACAGAACTGTACAAAAAAGAGCTTCACGACCCAGATAATCATGATGGTGTGATCACTCACCTAGAGCCAGACATCCTGAAATGTGAAGTCAAGTGGGCCTTAGAAAGCATCACTATGAACAAAGCTAGTGGAGGTGATGGAATTCCAGTTGAGCTATTTCAAATCCTGAAAGATGATACTATGCAAGTGCTGCACTCAATATGCCAGCAAATTTGGAAAACTCAGCAGTGGCCATAGGACTGGAAAAGGTCAGTTTTCATTCCATACGCTAATAAAGTAATGCTCAAAATTCTCCAAGCCAGGCTTCAGCAATACATGAGCTGTGAACTTCCATATGTTCAAGCTGGTTTCAGAAAAGGCAGAGGAACCAGAGATCAAATTGCCAACATCTGCTGGATCATCGAAAAAGCAAGAGAGTTCCAGAAAAACATCTATTTCTGCTTTATTGACTATGCCAAAGCCCTTGACTGCGTGGATCACAATAAACTGTGGAAAATTCTGCAAGACATGGGAATACCAGATCACCTGACCTGCCTCTTGAGAAACCTATATGCAGGTCAGGAAGCAGTAGTTAGAACTGGACATGGAACAACAGACTGGTTCCAAATAGGAAAAGGAGTACGTCAAGGCTGTATATTGTCACCCTGTTTATTTAACTTACATGCAGAGTACATCATGAGAAACGCTGGGCTGGAAGAAGCACAAGCTGGAATCAAGATTGCTGGGAGAAATATCAATAACCTCAGATATGTAGATGACACCACCCTTATGGCAAAAAGTGAAGAGGAACTAAAAAAGCCTCTTGATGAAAGTTAAAGTTGGCTTAGAGCTCAACATTCAGAAAACTAAGATCATGGTATCGGGTCCCATCACTTCATGGGAAATAGATGGGGAAACAGTGTCAGACTTTATTTTTTGGGGCTCCAAAATCACTGCAGATTGTTATTGCAGCCATGGAATTGAAAGGCACTTACTTCTTGAAAGGAAAGTTATGACCAACCTAGATAGCATGTTAAAAAGCAGAGACATTACTTTGCCAACAAAGGTCCGTCTAGTCAAGACTATGGTTTTTCCAGTGGTCATGTATGGATGTGAGAGTTGGACTGTGAAGAAAGCTGAGCGCCGAAGAATTGATGCTTTTGAACTGTGGTGTTGGAGAAGACTCTTGAAAGTCCCTTGGACTGCAAGGAGATCCAGCCAGTCCATCCTGAAGGAGACCAGTCCTAGGTGTTCATTGGAAGGACTGATGCTGAGTCTGAAACTCCAGTACTTTGGCCACCTCATGCGAAGAGTTGACTCATTGGAAAAGACCCTGATGCTGGGAGGGATTGGGGGCAGGAGGAGAAGGGCACGACAGAGGATGAGATGGCTGGATGGCATCACTGACTTGATGGACGTGAGTTTGGGTGAACTCCGGGAGTTGGTGATGGACAGGGAGGCCTGGTGTGGTGCGATTCATGGGGTCGTGAAGAGTCGGACATGACTGAGCGACTGAACTGAACTGGACCATCTTCTTATACTTTGTGTGCCTATGTGTGTTTTAAACTGCTGCTACTGTTTCTACTTTCAAGGAACAGGCTTAGAGTAATCATTGTTTTTAAAAAATTCCTGACTTTTCTGAACCAAACTGAAATGTATGAATATTTCTATCTTACATTTCTGAAGCAAGCTTAGAGTAAAATTGTTTAAGAACAAGACCAGCAGCCAATAAAAAATATTCGGAAGAAGCTAACCAGTCAGTCATAAAGGAAATCAACCCTGAATATTCATTGAAAGAACTGATGCTGAAGCTGAAGCCCAAAAACTTTGGCAACCTGATGCAAAGAGCCAACTGGTTAGAAAAGACCCTGATGCTTGGAAAGATCAAAGGCAAAACAAGAAGGTGACAGAGGATGAGATGGTTGGATGGCATCACTGACTCAATGGACATGAGTTTCAGCAAACTCCAGGAGATAGTGAAGGACAGGGAAGCCTGGCTTGCTGTAGTCCACGGGGTCACAAAGAGTCAGACATGACTGAGTGACTGAACAACAACAACTAAATATAGATCTCAGTGTTATTAGTGAAACAAAGAGAAGAATTAAAATACTTTCAATTAAAAATTGTAAATTTCTGATAGAGTTATGTGGAAACTAAACATTTTTTGTCTGTTTAAACAAACATGGAATTGCTAGCTGATTGGAAAGTGTGGGAATTGTGGGTTTATGGGAGAATCTCTATGGGTCTCACTAGTCTCCGTGACACCTGTCTCTGAAGAAGGTTTGATGTTTAGACGTTGGGTGAGGCTATAGATGACGGTAGATCCAGGGATGGTGACAGCCTCTCTGTAGATCCCTTCCGTGGGATGACAGTTTTGATCTGCAGATATCTGAAAGTTATCATTGACTACGGAGCTTTAGGTGCTCCACTGGCAGCCAGTTAGGTATTTGATCGTGACTTCATAAGACATACTGTGAGCCAGTACCTTCAAACAGTCCCAGTAATCTTTCACCACAAGGAAGGGCGGCTTCACCAGGTTCAGTACTGCCGTGCATCATAGGAAAATGGGCCTGTTACTGTGCCAACAAGCTTGAGCCAATCTGGCATGCTGTCATATTAGATGGCATACTGACCTTCAATGCTAGAGGCTTGGCCACCTGCCAGAAGACTGGAGAACTGGACAGCTTGGTCTACCCTTCAATGGGAATGGGAGGGTAAGGATGTGGAAGCAGGACTTCAGCACAGTTGCATAGAGTTTTTTACATACTCCATTATGGATTGTGAAATGTGGCATTAGAGATGGACACCAAGTCAAGTTGAGAGCCACACTACTTACCACTTGGATTTGAACCCTTTGCATGCTCTTACTTCTTTGAGATTGAAGCCACTGTCCCCAGTGAGAGAACCCAGTAACTAGTAGGGTCTGCCTCTGGGTGACTGATTGTGGTGGGGTGTGTGTTGTTGTTCTCACACTGTCTACATCGTGGTGCCAGGAGCTATTCAGTGTGGTTATATCATGATATGACCTCTGGCTTCATACCTTCACACAGGAATCAGTACAGTGGGATACAGCACTGTTTATAGAAGCCATTGCTGTACACTGACAACTACAGTAACCATGCAAGGAAGTGACTGTTAACCACTAAATGTATCACACTAACCCAAACAAAGGGTACCCCCATTTCATCCTTCCCTTAGCTAGCTTCTTAAAACTGCCTGTGGCCACTTCAGAGTCACTAACAAGAGGGAACTGTGATGGAGGGAAGTTAATATGGAAGGTGACAACTTTCTTAACTGACTATCATGAAAGTGCTTTACTTATGTTGATTTTTAAATGAAACCATATAACCATGTTTTTTAGATCTCACCAGGCCCATGCAAAGAGTCAATACAAATGAGGCAACATGAAGCTTAATTTCATTAACTTCATGGTAAAACGTGTGTATGTTTTTGTTAAGTGTGTGTGTCAGATAAACTTGAACATTATTGCAAGATCAAAAAGATGCAATGCAGATAGAACACTGTGAGTTTATTGAGACAGTATTGTGAGAGCTGTTTTTCACTGTGTGTATACACACACACAGTTGGGGCTTCCCTTGTGTGTACACACACACACACACACACACACACACACACACACACACACACACACACACACACACTTGGGGCTTCCCTACACACACACACACACACACACACACACACACACACACACACACACACTTGGGGCTTCCCTAGTAGCTC
Source organism: Bos indicus (assembly GCF_029378745.1). Lineage (NCBI taxonomy): Eukaryota > Metazoa > Chordata > Mammalia > Artiodactyla > Bovidae > Bos > Bos indicus. Next base: position 19,955,834 of record NC_091782.1, on the reverse strand, counting down.
AGTTGGTAAAGAGTCTGCCTGCAGTGTGGGAGACTTGGGTTTGATTCCTGGGTCGGGAAGATTCTCTGGAGAAGGAGATGGCAGCCCACTCCAGTATTCTTGCCTGGAGAATCCCATGGACAGAGGAGCCTGGCGGGCTACAGTTCATGGGGTCACAAGAGTCACACATGACTTAGCATCTAAACCACCACCATATATAGTTTGCTGGATAAGTTATGTAAGAGCTCTGACTTGATTGTTTAATTTAAATCAAGTATTTATTTTATATCGAGTCTTTACTCAGCCTTATGTTGGGTTTCTGTAGGGATTACAAATATAATTCTTGTCTTTGGGAAATTTATACTTCTTTTTGGAGTGATAGACTCACACGGAATAATTTAAGAGCAGTTCTCAACATTATGATAACTACACTGAATAACTGTATGTGTTGTGTGTGAGAATCAAATTGTCCTCACAGCAGCTCTCACAACTCTGAGCTACCCTGAAAGAAGTTGTTGTTTTATAGCTGCAGAAACGGAATCAACAAGTATATCTTGGAACTTCATCAGGATCCCTATTATTTGCCTTTTTGTCTCTTTTTCTTAATTAAAAAAAAATTCCCTCTTTTTGTAAATATGAAATACTTCTTATACTACTTTGTTTCATAAGCTGTAATTGTACTGTGTTTGTTTCCTAGGGCAGCTGGTAACAAAGTACCAGAAACTGGGTGGCTTAAAAGAAGATTAATTTATTGTCTCATAGTTCTTGAGGCTTGAAGTCTTAAATCAAGGTGTCAGCAGGCTTGTTTTTTTTTTTTTTTTTCTGCAAGCTCTGGGAGGGAGAATCTGTCCCATGCTTCTATTCTAGCTTCTAGTGATGCTGGCAGTCACTGGAAAAATGTCTCTTTAGGCCTTTTGCCCCTATTTATCATAGCCAGAGCATGGAAATACTGCAAGTCCAACAACAGACAATTGGTTTAAGAAGATATGAGATACACACACACACAAAATGGATTCATATTGAGCCATAAAAAAGAATGAAATATTGCCATTTGCAGCAACATGGATTGACCTAGTTGCTTAGTACGGAATACTGTACTAAGTGAGACAGAGAAATACAGATGTTATATCACTTATAGGTGGAATATAAAAAAGGAATACAAATGAACCTACATACAAAATAGAAATATACTCAGAGATACAGAAAACAAACTTATTACTACTGAAGAGGAAGAGGGGGCTGAGCTAAATTAGGAGTATGGGATTAAAAAACTACTATATGGCACCCCATTCCAGTACCCTTGCCTGGAAAATCCCGTGGACGGAGGAGCCTGGTGGGCTGCTGTCCATGGGGTTGCGAAGAGTTGGACACGACTGAGCGACTTCCCTTTCACTTTTCACTTTCATGCATTGGAGAAGGAAATGGCAACCCACTCCAGTGTTCTTGCCTGGAGAATCCCAGGGACGGGGGAGCCTGGTGGGCTGCCGTCTATGGGTCGCACAGAGTCAGACACAACTGAAGCGACTTAGCAGTAGCAGCAGCATACATAAAACAGATAAACAAGGATTTACTGTATAGCACAGGGAAATATATTCAACATTTTATAATAATGTAAAATGGAAAACAATCTGAAAAAAATAGATATATAACAGAATCACTTTGCTCTACACCTGCAACTAACACAATATTATAAATCAACTGTACTTCAATTTTAAAAGGAAGAATTAGTAATGAAAGTTTTAATGGTATTATGACTTAGATAATTTTTTAGAAAGAATTTTGTGTAACAGTTACAGAACCGCTTTAGATACATAAATGTGTACACTGTATAATCAAAAAAGGATATTTGAAGATTCTTATTAAATAATCCATTTTACTTTATTTGATAACAAAGAATGTAGAGGTTAAGAAATGAACGTAGATCAAAGTTTGGGAAGTGTGATGGCGTTACAGATTGAGATTATAAAATAAATATATTAAGTAGTTTTCAAAAGTTATAATTTTAGAAAGCTAAATTTTAGAATGCTGGTCAGGATCTAGAACAGTGATTCTCATGATTGACTAAATATTAGATTTACCTAAAAAGTTTTTTAAGCATACTGATGCCTGAACTCTACCCAGACCAACTGAATCAGCATGTCCTAGGGTTGGAGTTCTGGCACTTGTGTGTTTCTGGATCTTTAGGTGATTCTGATGTGCAGTAAGGTTTGAGAATGACTCATCCAGAATGAGAAAATTTTACTTACATTATAAGTTAAATGTTCAATCATATATTTATTTTTGGAAACTGATTTTAATTACTGCATTTTAAAATAGTATGACATCTTAAAACATAAAAATTGACATTCCTTTTTCTGAGTTAAGGCTTCCAAGGCTTCCTGGGAAGCTCAGATGGTAAAGAAGTGAAGTGAAGCCGCTTAGTCATCTCCGGCTCTTTGCAACCCCATGGACCGTAGCCTACCAGGCTTCTCTATCCATGGGATTTTCCAAGCAAGAGTACTGGAGTAGGTTGCTAAATCTGCCTGCAATGCAGGAGACTCAGGTGTGATCCCTGGGTCGGGAAGATCCATGAAGAAGGAAATGGCAAACTACACCAGTATTCTTGCCTGGAGAATCCCATGGACAGGGGAGCCTGGCGGGCTACGGTCCATGGGACTGCAAAGAGTTCCACACTTAGAGCGACTTCCACACTTTGAGTTGTATTAATTGTAAAGCCTTTTAAATTATTATGACATTACTAAAACTCCTTTCTAAAAACAATGGTTATCTATAAATGTAATAGAAGTGAATAATAATGCTTTGAAGTTGAAAGAAGGAAAAATGTAATTTTCATCATTTAAAAAAAATATTTTATTTATTTATTTGGCCATGCAGGATCTTTAAGTGCAACATGTAGGATCTAGTTCCTTGACCAGGGATAGAACCTAGGCCCCCAGGATTTGATAGCTCAGATGGTAAAGTATCTGCCTGCAGTGCAGGAAACAAGGATTGGATCCCTGGGTTGGGAAGATCCTCTGGAGGAGGGAATGGCAACCCACTTCAGTACTCTTGCCTGGAGCATTTCATGGACGAAAAGCCTGATGGTCTACAGTCTGTGAGGTCGCAAAGAGTCGGACATGACTGAGTGACTAACACACACACACACACACACACACACACACACACACACACTCACGATCTAATTCCCTGACTAGGGATCGAACCTAGGCACTGGACCACTAAAGAAGTCCCCCTTGTTATTTTTAACAGAAAAAAATCTCTTACTTTCACCAGCTAATTGCATTTTCATTGAAAATGATTAGAAATGGAATTCCATTTACTTATTAGTATTCTCTGGCCAAGACAGCAGAGGCCAGGATATATGATGATGGCTATTAAATTCTTTGTATTTGTATCTCAACTTGTACACATTTTGAATCCTGTGTTTTCTTTTCATAGTACTGTAGAAATTAGGGTATTACAAAGTCACAGTGGGGAATTCTCTGGAAGTCCAGTGGTTAGGACTCAGTGCTTTCACTGCCATGGGCCCAGGTTCACTCCTTGGTCAGGAAACTAAGATGTTGCAAACCATGTGGAGTAGCTAAAAAAGAAAGCCACAGAATTACTTACACTTTTTAACCAAGAAAATTGCATATTATTCTTTCAAGTTAGCTATTCCAAAAATCTTTCTCATCAAAAGTCAAAAAATTCACATTCTATTACATATATTAGAAAAGTCCTGGATACTTTTTTATGTTGTGTATTTTCTCATACTTGTTTCTGATCCTATCATGGAATTGGAACATTAAAAAAAAACTTGCTTCTTGTCATGCTCATAAAATTGTTAATATTTTATTTGGATTGATGAATGAGTAAGGTAAAGCTGCATTGATTTAAACATTTTTAGAAGCAGAGATCCCAGAAACTTTTTGAACTCATGCTTTCTCATGCAAGAAGCCGAACAGAAAAGGGGAAAAAAAAATGGAGATAGTGTTTTGAAATGTATGTCAGTCGTTGAGCCTGTGCCTTTAAATGTGGTAATAAATGTTGTCCAAAGAAGTGTTTGCATCGAGCCTTTTGACCATTCTTGAACTCAGGAAGGATGCAACAGTTTTGTTAGTTAAAAAACTCTATACAAATGTTGAGGATGTCTGCGTGACGTTAGGGGATTGAAATCATTTTGTCATCCTGTGATAAGAACAAGGCCAGGTGGCTCTATTCTGTGGCTTAGGATGTGGGTTTCTTCGGCTGAGCTAGTCTGGAGCACTGAGGGAAACAAGTTACATATGCAAAAGGAGCTGGTTTTTTTATGGTCCATGTAGCTTGGTAGTATAATTATTGGCCATGAGGTCTGTTCTCTTGACCATTTTGTGACAAGCTATGTTCTGTTTTGCTTTTTCGGCTAGAGTGTAGCTAGGTCATGCTGAAGAATTAGAAATATTTTGTTTACTCTCAGAAGTATTGTTTGGTTTTATTTTTATTGTGTTTCAATGGGAGATGAATTATTTGCTATAATGAATATTTTAAAATTGCAAATTGACCACTTCAGGGTAGAATGGCCTCTGATGGGTACTGAAGGCAGTTTTTCCTGATGCTCCTCAGCAGAATGCCTCATACTAGCTACTAGCTAACTTCATTGCCCTAATGCGTGGTTGATCCTGGGATCTCAGTTTTGTCCATTAGTCTTTCTTTTGTTTTATTCATTGAAAAACAACATTCTCAATCACTTGTTTGTAATACAAAGTCTACTTACTCTTTATGAGAAATTAATGTCCTCTCCTCATCTTTGAACCTCCTTTTCCTTATCCACCTGTAAACCAGCACTTTGAGTAGAAGAGGTGTTTTGTCCTGTGGAGTTTCCTAGAGATACTCATAGTAAATAGGATGGATATTGAATCCTAGGGGAATAAACAGTCAAGATTTCAGAGTCCCTCTGCATTCTCGACTCATCCTTTTCCCTCCATCCCCATGCCTGAAATGTATCTGTTTAAGTTTTACATACTGGGCTTTTCATGTAAGATTCCAGTTAAGGACAGGATTCCAGCTGCTTAAAAAGGAAAAATCACTGGGCTAGATAATCTTTATAGTCTTTTCTTTTCCTCTCTTTTTCATAATTTCCTCATAATAAAGAGTCTGTTATTCGAAGATGACTCTAAATATGAAAATGAAATCAAATTGAATTTTCTAGAAATTGCAATTATGTGATGGATATACTCTTCTATATCATGTCAACAACAAGTAAATGAATTATATAAAGGATATTCATGTTTACCAGTCATTGTCTGAGTACATTTTGTATGCTGAAGGATGATTCATGGAACTACATGGTTAGACAGGGTGGGGTTATAAAAAATCCCCGTCTCATGTTAGTAAGGAAAAAACTAAATCTAATGGAGTAAGTGAATTTTTGAAACTGTTGTAATTATGAAAGTAAGGACTTGGCAATTCACACAATAGGGTACTTTCTAAATATTTATCAGTGAATTTTGACCTGTCTTTATTGTAATACGAATATGCACATTTTCCATTTAATAATGAATAATATAGATATAGTTCCTATGAAGGTTTAATCACCAGTTTCTCTATATTCTATTACTTAGTATGCTTTATTAAAGTTGTTTAATGAATGTGAGAAATATAGTGTGATGTCTATCTCTTGGTCCCTGTTAAGTGACCAGTTCTGACTAGTCTGTTTCTATTAATGTCCTAATTAAGAGCTAATGCATTCAATAAATTTTACTGTATACCTTCCATGCCACTGGGGCTATAGTTGTGAGCACGATGAAGTTTCTGTCTTCATGAAGCTTACCTTCTAGTCATAGAGGTAGATAGCAAATAAGTATATATATGATACATCTGATAGTGCTGAGTCCTAGGAAGAATAATGAAGCAGGCCAAAGGGATACAATATGATAGAAGTGACTGCTTTCAGTATGGTGGCCACCCAAGGAAGACCAATTTGAAAGGTGATTATTTGAGCAGAGATCTGAATGAAGTTATGCCAATATTTAGGGAAGGAGCAGCTCCCGTCTGAGGGAATAGTGAATATAAAAGCCTTTAGGTAGGAACATGTTTTGACTGTTCAAGGAACAGTAAGAAGACTGTTTGGTAAGAGAGAAGGAATAAAGTGGATAAGAGCCAAGAAGCCAGACCTTGTGGACCATGGCCAGGAGTAGTGATTTTATTTATATATATATATATGATTTTATATATATATATATTATTATTATTTTTTTTTAATTGGAGGACTTTGATTAGGGGAGGAATGTGTTTGTTCTTAAAAGGCTCACTCTAGCTGTGGAGGAGGGCTTCCCTGGTGGCTGAGATGGTAGAGAATCTGCCTGCGTTGAGAGAGACCTGGGTTTGATCCCTGGGTTGGGAAGGTTCCCTGGAGGAAGGCATGGCAACCCACTCCAGTATTCTGGCCTGAAGAATCCCCATGGACAGAGGAGCCTGGCAGGTCCATAGGACCACAAAGAATCAGACATGACTGAGTGACTAAGCACACACAGCTGTGAAGGAAAGACATGAGCTGGGACAAAGGTGTAAGCAGAAAAGCCAGATCAGAGGCTATTGTAGGAGCCAAGGCTGGAGATGATGGTAGCTTGGACTAGGGCAGTAGCATTTGGAGATGTGAAAAGTGATCAATTTCTAGAAATGTTTTGAAGGTATTTGGCAATATTTACTAACATATCAGATGTGGACCATAAGAAAAAAGTCAGAATTGATTCTAAGGCCTTTGGATTGAAGAATTGGATGAAGGAATGTGTATAGTCACAGAAGTTCATGTAAAAGAGAATCGGACGTTTAAGATGTTCACAAAGCGCATCATGTGTTAACAGTTTGGGGTGAGTGTATAAATAAAGGTGGGTGACCCCTGTAACTTAAGATCATTGACTTTGATATGAGCAAACTTAGATGCCACTGAGTTTCTGCTATAATGCAGAGTTTTGCCATAATGCAACATATTCGTTGCTAAAAGGAATCATCGTGCTATGCGAAATCACACACGGAAAGCCATAGGATTTATAAGAAAATGAGATTATAGCTCAACACTCAGAGACTTGTCAGTGATATAGTGAAAAAGTTATAAATGTTAAAAGATTAACAAATAAATATTGCAATACATTTGACACTTAATATTGCAAAATACGTTACTCCCTTGTGGAAGCGGTTGCAGGATTGTGAGTTTCTGTGAGTAATGGAAGGAAGCTGACTGAAATCTAAAGGAGAGGTAACACCAGATGTGAGTGGATGTGATTCACATCTCACATGGTGGGCTGGTAGCTGGTACGTAGATGTTTGTGGTGTGTGCTTTTGGTGTATTCCAGCATGGCTCTGTGCCATGGGGCAAAGAAAATGGGGTGCAGTTTTCTGTATTTACTGTATATTTCTTCTGAATGAACTTGCTTGTAAGCAAATACGAAATGTGAGTTATGCTCACATTGTTCCTTGCTATTTCAGTTTCACTGAAACACATTTACATTCTCAAAATAAGGGTTAAAGCAGAACGGACTGTATTGTCTAATGACCTTTGACTCGTGGCATAACCTTTCAGAGCCTTGATTTCCTGTGGGCTTCCTAGGTGGCGCTAGTGGTAAAGAACCCAACTGCCAGTGCAGGAGACATGAGACCTAAGTTTGATCCCTGAGTTGGAAAGATCCCCCAGAGGAGGGCATAGCAGTCCACTCCAGTATCCTTGCCTGGAGAATCCCATGGATAGAGGAGCCTTGTGGGCTATATAGTCCATGGGGTCACAAGAGTCAGACACAACTGAAGTGGCTTAGCTCAAAATAGGGGATAATAGTGTTGAACTTTTACAGGGTTTGGGAGAGGATTAAGTGAATGTGTACATCTAAGTTTAGAATATGATATATGTTTGTTAAAAATGAAGCACTTTCCTATATCCTCTGCAGAAATTGCCCTGAGGAAACTGAAAATATGCAAATTCATGTTTTTGTCTAGTTACATATAGCTGTAGGAGTATAAATTTAGCTGTTTATAGGTGACTCAAGGGCAGTGGTAAAGGATCCGTCTGTCAATGAAGGAGATGTAAGAGATGCTCATTCAATCCCTGGGTCCAGAAGATCTCCTGAAGTAGGAAATGGTAACCCCCTCCAGTATTCTTGCCTGGGAAAGTTCCATGGACAAAAGAACCTGGCGGCCTGCAGTCCATGGAGTCTCAACTGAGCAGAAGGACAAGCAAGCAAGGTGATTTAAGCCTATGCTGGTAATTCCAGTTGTTATCAATAGTAGTGCCTTGCTTTCCTGTGGGACTACATGGTAGAAAGTTTGTGTGTGATTATTGCTTGCTGTATTGTGCTTAGACATTCAGTCGTGTCTGACACTTTGTGACCCCATGGACTGTAGCCCACCCGGCTCCTTTATCCATGGGGATTGTCCGGGAAAGAATACTGGAGTGGGTTGCCATGCCCTCCTACAGGGGATCTTCCCAACCCAGGGATCGAACCCAGGTCTCCCTCATTGTAGGTGGATTATTGCTTAATTTTCTTTATAATGATAAATTTCTTCATTAAAATAGCATATCTTTCTGTTAGCTAACTGACATTATTTATTTCATCTTCTTTTGTCCTTTACTTCCATTGTCTTGGTTGAGCCTTAATCTTTCATCTATAGTGTTACCATATGGGATTGGATTCTTTTGTCTTCTGCCTCTTGCCCTGTCCCTGGTACTGAGATGTACTTCTTCCTACATTGCCGTGGTTTATCCATCGTCCATTTAGCTGACAAAGCAACAAAATGATTAGACCATTGGCTTGCTCAGAATTCTCTGCTCACCTTCAAGCCATCTGCCTCTGTGACACCATATACTGCAGACATCCTGGAAGATCTAGTTCTTGGCCCGTTTTGCTGGAGGTTCTGGAATGTATCTGTTCCGTTCCCATCCAGTCTTACGTGTGTCCCTCATACAGCAATTACACTGTTTAATTTTTTCCAGTTTATGGCCTCATAGAAGTCTAACTAAGCCTTTTGTTCTCAGAGATTTTGATTTTTTGTTATCTCTTGGGTCTAGCACATACTAGATGTTTGATAAGTATTAGGGAATTAAATGGAGAGGGCGATGGCACCCCACTCAGTACTCTTGCCTGGAAAATCCCATGGGCGGAGGAGCCTGGTAAGCTGCACTCCATGGGGTCGCTAAGAGTCGGACACGACTGAGCAACTTCCCTTTCACTTTTCACTTTCATGTATTGGAGAAGGAAATGGCAACCCACTCCAGTGTTCTTGCTTGGAGAATCCCAGGGATGGGGGAGCCTGGTGGGCTGGCGTCTATGGGGTCACACAGAGTCGGACACGACTGAAGCGACTTAGCAGCAGCAGCAGCAGGGAATTAAAATGAAGGAAAGAGGAAACAAACATGTAGCCAAATGTAAATTAGGATTTTAAAACTTGAACACCTGGGTTCCTTGTCAGTAAGTAATTCACTTCAGCCTTTATCTTTCATTGTCTAACTTAACTTCTGATTCCTTTCTTTTCTACAACCAGGGCAAAGTCTTTTAAATATCCTAGCAGTATAATGTAGTGGTTAAGAGCACCAGATCTCTAGCCAGACTGCTTTGGTTGGATTCCTGGCTCAGCCACTGATTAGCCTGGTGACCTTAGGCAGTTTACCAAACTTCTCAGTGCCATAGTGTCTTGATCTGTAAAATGAGAAGAATAATAGCATTTACCTCATAGGCATATTGTGATGATTAAAGGAAGTGGTAATTGTCAAGTGTTTAGAATTGTACCTGGCACAGAGTAAATACTCAATAAATGGAAGCCATTCTTACAGTTCTCAATTACCATGAACTGTCCTGAGAACATTGCTCCTTCCCCTTCCCTCCTTAAGTACTAGGTTCCTCAAGACGTGTTATTTTCTGGCTTTTCTAAGACTTTAAGACAAGCTCTGGCAGGCTTTTCACCAGCTCTTGTCTTAGCCAAGGTTCCTAATTTGCTGTTAAGATTCAAGTTCTTTTTCCCTCTTTTCACTGGAGAGCATCTTTCCTCCCTGTCTTTTGCTTTGATACATGGGAATATGATTATCATTGTAGTGTTAGCTAACACTTATCACCTTGAATAATTATTATTATTTTTTGTGTGTGTGTGTGTGAGTAATAATATTAAGGTCTAATTTCTTAGCAAGTTTGATATCTATGATACAATACTGTTGCCTGTAATCACATACTGTGCATTTGATGCTATCTACTGATTGCAAGTTTGTACCCTTAAACAGTATCGCCCCAGTTCCCCTACCCTATATGCTTAAAGAACATCCTGCCAGTTCCCAGACCCAAGCCCCTGGGAATCACCTTCTACTCTATTTTTTATAAGTTTGGCCTTCTAATATTCCACATATTGATAATATGTAATGTTTGTTTTTCTTCATCAAACTTACTTCCATTAGCCTAATACTCTGAAGGCCCATCCAGAACCACAAATGACAAGATTTCTTGCTTTCTCATAGCTGGATAATATTCCTTTGTGATATATGTACTATATCTTCATTTATTCATCCATTAAAAGACAGTTTTTTTTCATGTCTTGTCTGTTATGAATAATAAAGAGTAAACACAGGAGTACAGAAATCTCTTCAAGATCCTGTCTTCATTTCCTTTGGATGTATATCTAAACATGAGATTAATGGATCATGTACTGGTTCTGGTTTTGACTTTGGAGGAATCTTTATACTATATTCCACGGTGGCTGTACCAATTTACATTCTCACCAACAGTGCACTAGGATTCTTCTTTCTGTATACTTTGGCCAACACTTTTTATCTCTTGTCCACTTGATGATGCCATTCTAACAGGTGTGAGGTGATATCTCATGGCTTTGATTTGCAAGTCTTTGATCATTACTAATGTTAAGCATCTTGGTGTGTACCTGTTGGCCATTTGTGTGTCTTCTCTAGGGCAAAATATTTATTAAGTTTCTTTGTTCTTTATAAAAACCAGCATGGTTTTGTTTTTTTTTTTGAATTGTACACATTCTTTGTATCAGTATATCTGGATATTAACCCCTTATGTGATATATGATTTGTAAGTATTTTCTTTCATTCTGTAGGTTTCCTTTTCACTTTTTTACTTTTATTATTTCTTATAAGACAGATTTGGTAGCAACACATTCTCTTAGTTTTTGTTTATCTAGAGATTTATTTATGAAAAATGGTTTTACTGGCTATAGAATTCTTGATTGATTTTTTTTTTTCTTTTAAAACTTTCAACATGGCATTCCATTGCTTTCTGGCATCATTTTTTTGTTTGTTTGTTTCTTTTGTTTTTAATGAGAAATCAGCTCTTAATATCATATGGAACTAGTCATGTCTCTTTTGGTATTTTAAGATTTTCTCTGTCTTTGACATACAAAATGTATAGCTATGAATCTCTGGGTTTATCCTGTGTGGAGTTTGTTGAGATTGGTTGTATTGCTTAATGTTTTTCATCAAATTTTGTTTTCAGCCATTATTTCTTTAGATATTTTTGTTTTCTTTTTCTCTAACAACTTCTGGTACTTTTTTTAATGCTTGTACTAGTATACTTTATGTTCTCTGAGGTTCTGTTAATTTTTTATCAATCTTTGTTTTTCAGAATGGGTAATTTATGTAGGACCAGTTCAAAGTCACCCATTTTTTTCTTTTGAATGCTCAGATCTGCTATTGAATCCTTCTAGTGTATTCTTCATTTCGGTTATTGTACTTAGCTGCACCAGAATTTCCATTGTTTATTAAGTAATATTTTCTTATAATTTCTATTTAGTAAATCATTGTTGTCATACTTTTCTTTATTTCTTTAAACATGGTGACAACATGTTTAGTTCTGTGACTATATTTAAAAGAGGTGCTTTGAAATCTTTATTTCTTAAACCCAGCGTTTAGAGGTAGCTTCAATTGATTTTTTTTTTTTTCCTGAGTCAGTAGGTTATACTTCCTTGTTTCTTTGTGTGCCTTATAATTTCTTTTTGTTGAATACTGGACATTTTAGATAATATTTCGTAGCAGTTTTATAACCTGGGTTTTCTCCTGAGATTTGTTGTTCTCTTTGCTTGTGTGTCTGGTAATTATTTAGACTGAATCTCCACCCAAACTGTGTGGCCACTGATCTCTCTGTTTAACTTTTTTCCCCCAACTGTCTTTATTTTTAAGCCTGGCTGCCTAAATGTTTTCTTCTGTTTCTACGTAGCTTCTTCTTCAATCTCCACCCAAACTGTGTGGCCACTGATCTCTGTTTAACTTTTTTCCCCCAACTCTCTTTATTTTTAAGCCTGGCTGCCTAAATGTTTTCCTCTGTTTCTACGTAGCTGCTTCTTCAGTCAGCTCCTGGTCAGAAATTGTGCTCAAATAGTTTGAGCTAGTAAGGCTTCCTGTCTAGTTTTGGATCTTTGCGTTGTTTGGAGGGTACATTCAGTGTTCTTGCGTTTTTAAGTTTCTCCTGGCTCTTACATTCTGTTGGGTTCTTTTGTGTCTTCTCTGTGCCTTACCTCAGGTTCTGTTTACTAAAGATGTATGAGTGGCTTACCCCCCTCCACTCTCTGCTGTGCAGTGCAGGATACTTACTGATCTCATCCAGCCCCTTGTGGCTGTCTCACCTCCCAGACTTACCTATTAAATTCCTTGCTTGTCTGCCAGTCTGTTGACTGATTACCTGAAAAACAACAATACCTTGACTAGGGGAGAGTGGCCTTCGTGTGTCACTAAGATCACCATTTTCACTGACAATGTTTTAGATCCTCTTCAATAGCAGCAGCTGAATTTCCAATTACTTACCTTGTTTTGCCCTAGTTGAATTACTGCATATACAGAGCTGAGAGCTTGTCAGAAGCCTCAGGAAGATCACCTTGTGCTTTTCTTGTGCTTTTCTTACTCATAGTGCAGTGATTTTTGTGAACAGCCACTTCTCAGTCTGTTGTAAGCCTGTGGTTTATTTTCTGAATGCTGAAATGGTTGTTTTGACACTTCTGTTAAGCTGTATAGTTGGTGGAGATGGCAGAAGACTTGTTGCTCTCCTATCATACAGGAGTGAATCCCCATTAGCATTTTAACTAAGTATATGGTGCAGTTCATTTTCAGACTGAAAATGATTCAAATATGATAGATAATCAGAAATTCAGGTTTGTGTGGCTATCCTCTCCTGCTCTCTGAATATTCTATACTGGAAGAAAATTTCCACTAGGGAAGGGAAAGACTATTAATTTACATTTCAAAACACTTTTTGAAGTTAGGACTGCAGGAGACTATCTGGATTGAGGATCTGAAGAAGTTATATGGAGTATTAGCAAGAAAAAACAGAATTTATTTCAAATCGTTTGTTCCTCAGGTTTAGAACTTCTGCACTGCCTCCTCAATTTAAGCGAGTCTTGCAGGCTGAGCAGTGAAGTAGAATGGGGCTGAAAGTAAGCAGATGAAGATTATAACCACTAACTGTGTGTATGTGTTTACTTTTAGGAGACTGCTCCCCCTCACCATTCTATTATTCATGAGACTTCTGTTTCTAAGTCTTACTTTTCTTTTTTGAAAAGAGATGATAACAGTCATACCATTTTTTTTTTCATATTTTCTTAAGATTGAATTATAGTGTTTCTATTGCTACAATTTTATTAATTTCTTGACTGATACTTCTCTAGGCAGTGTTGAATAATTTTGAAAAGCAAACAGAAGTCCTGTAAGAAAGGAATTGTTTCCTAAATTTACTTGTATGGATTCAGGTGCATTATTTAAATTCCATCCTAAAGTTTATTTTTGTGAATTCAGATAATTCACTGTGCATTGTTGTTGCTCAGCTGCCCTGTCATGCCCGACTCTTAGGGACTCCATAGATTGCAGCACACCAGGCCTCCCTGTCCCTCACCATCTCCTAGAGTTTGCCCAAGTTCATGTCCATTGCATCGGTACTGTCATCCAACCATCTCATCCCCTGATGCCCTCTTCTCCTTCTGCCCTCAATCTTTCCCAGCATCAGGGACTTTTGCAATGAGTTGGCTGCATCAGGTATCAGGGTGTTCCAAAGCATAGGGTGCCAGTACATTTGGATTTGTTTTCTTTTTCCCGCATGAACAGTCACCAATGACGAAATGCTAATCTGATAAGTCTTTTGTAGAATTACAGCAATTTTCAATCAGCACTTTTTTTCCGATAATGTAATATATAAAGTCCATTGGTCTCAGGAAAGGTCCAGTGGTCAAAGAGAAATGTAAGAAAGAAAGAAGAAAAAAAGAGAGTTCTTTTTCTGTCCTGTTCTGTTCTGTCACTTCCTTCCTTGGTTGGACTTTGGAGTAGGCTATCAGGCATTAGGGAAAACATTTGAAGTAGATGAGCTCTATGGCTTTTTTCCTGCTTTTGTTCCTGTTTAGTATGGAGACAGACATGGAGCCATTTGAAGTCATCTTTTGAAGCAATTTTGAAGGGGAAAATAGAAATGAAAAAGGCCTTACTATTATCTGACAGTCTGTTTGTGTATCACAGTTAATGAGAGGTTTGCAAACAGTCTGAAGAGGCAAAACTTCCTACCTCTCAGTTTGGGCTGCTTCCATAGAATACAGAGATCCAATTTTAGAGGAGATTTGAAATTGCCAGTACCTAGGACTGGAAAATAAATCCAACATTGTTCCAACCAGCCTGAAATGTCTGGTCACTGTAATTACGATGAAATAATACTTAACTAAAGCTGTAATTTACTTGTTCTTCTCTATTTCACATTGCTTCTTGGGAATTATATTTATTCTGTATGTTTAGCTAAATTACAATTGTTAAAAAGTAATGAGTTAAGAATGGTATTTGACTTTGTTCTTTGCCCATAGTTTTATCTTGACATTTAGATCTTCCAACAATCTGAAAATATTTTTATAAATGATGTATGGTTATGAGCTCTTTTTTTCTCCCAAGTTGCTAGTCAGTTCATCAGTACCACTAATTGAATAGTGCATTCTTGCCTCGTTCATTTGAGGATACATGTATTGTTCTTATATACACATGGTGATATTGTTGTATTCCATTACCTTTCATTTATTTATTCATTCATTCACTGAGCAAATAGGTCTTGAGTACCTACTGTGTATCAGATGATATGTTGCAAAGTAGGAATACCTTTGCAGTTGAGACAGCCATTCAATAAATGTAAAGTTGCCAGTGTTACAAGTGCCGCAAAGGAGAGAGATGTTTAATGCCATGAAAGGTTACTACAAAACATTTATATATTTCTGAATATTATACTGTTTTAAGTATACTGTATTTTTGTATAAGATAGTCCTTTCCTCATTAATCTATTTCAAAGTCTTCTATGGTAGTTGTATACATTTTGCTTCCGTTTGAAATTATATTGAATTCATGTATTAACTTTATGAAAATCAACATCTTTATAATAAATAGCCTTTATATCTGAAAGTATGTATTTTGCATTTCTCCTATTTTCCTGTATGTGTATCTTTACTATGGTAAAATACATATAACATAAAGTTTGCCATTTTAGCCATTTTTAAGTATGCAGTTCAGTGGTATTAAATACATTCACATTGTTGTGTAACCATCACCACCATCTACCCACATGACTCTCTTCATTTTGTAAAACTGTAACTCTGTACCCACAAAGTGACAGCTCCATTCTCCCCTCCCCCGACCCTGCTACCTACCATTATACCTTCTGTGTTTATGAGGATTTTGACTACTAAGTTGTTCATAAAAATATCTGTAGTATTTGTCTTTTTTACATCTGGCTTATTTCATTAGCATAATGTCCTTAAAGTTAATTCATGTTAGCTTACTATAGAATTTCCCTGCCTTTTTTAAAAGTTAAATAGCATTCCATTGTACGTATATACCGTATTTCACTTATCCATTCATTTGTAGATGAACAGTTGGTTTGTTTCTATATTTCAGTTATCGTGGATAATGCTTTTATGAATATAGGCTTACAAATATCTGTTTGAGACTCTGCTTTCAGTTTTTTTGGGATTATACCCAGAAGTGGAATTGCTCAATTATGTAATAATTCTGTTTTTAGTTTTTTGAGGAACACGATTCTGTTTTCCATAGTGTTTTCCATTTTACATATCTGCCAATGGTGTACATTGTTTTAAATCTTATGTTCTTGACCATTTTTAATTAATTTTTTGTATATAGTTTAAGGATCTGCCTTTATGCTTTACCATATGAATATCCAGCTTTTCCAGTATCACTTGTTGAAAGACTGCTCTTTCCCCATAGAGTGGTCTTGGTACCTTTATTGAATTTACTGTATATGTGAGGGTTTATTTCTAGATTGTCTATTCCATTGGTCTAATGTGTTTTTTCCTATGCTAGTTCCACACTGCTTTGATTACTGTAGCTTTGCAGTAAGTTTTGAGATCAGGAATCCTCCCCTGTTATTCTTTTTCAAGATTATTTTGACGGTTCAGGGCCTCTGGAGATTCCATACAATTTTTAGAATGGGTTTTTCTATTTCTGCGTAAAAACATTAGAACTTTATAGGGATTGTATTTAAAGTAGGTCATTTTAGGTGTTATTGACATTTCAATAATACAGTAAGTAATGAGTTCCATTCTAAGAGGGTGTTCGTAAGTCCAATTTGTTCCTAATTCCAACAAAGTTAGCCTAGGTACCAAAGTAACACAATTGGCTATATAGTACTATACTGTAATGAGTTTATAATACTTTTCACACAATAATGCATAAAAACAAAAACATTTTAAATCTTATAGTACAGTACCTTGAAAAGTATAGTAGTGTAGTGCAACAGCTGGCATACAGGGACTGGTATCAAGTGAACAGGCAAGAAGAGAGTTTTCATTGTGCAAGTCTTTAATTTGCTTCCTTAAGATAATTCCTAAGTATTTTATTCTTTTTGAGACTGTTATAAATGGAAATGATTTTATAATTTCCTTTTCAGATTATTTTTCTTTATGTATAGAAATGCCCTCATGGTTCAGATGGTAAAGAATCTGCCTATAACTTAGGAGGCCCAGGTTTGATCCCTGAGTCAGGAAGATCCCCTTGGGAAGTAAGTGACTACCTCTCCAGTATTCTCACCTGAAGAATTCAATGGAGAGAGGAGCCTGGCGGGCTACACTCAATGGGGTCACAAAGAGTCAGATATGACTGAGCAGCTAACACACACACACATACACACACACACACACACGGAAACACACACAGACACACACACAGAGAAACACACACACACATACGGAAATGCACCTGATTTTTGTACACTGACTTTGTGTCTTGTTACTTCACTGAATTCATTTATTAGTTCTAACAGGTTCTTTTTGAATTCTTTAGGGTTTTCTACATATAAACTCATACCATTTGTAAAAGAAATACAGTTTTATTTCTTCCTTTCCAATTAGCATGCCTTTCCTGCCTTTTTCTTGCTTTGTAGCTCTTACTAGAACTTCTAGTACTATGTTGAATAGAAATGGTGAAAGTGACATCCTTGCCTTATTCTTGGTCTTTGATTAAATGCTTTCAGTCTTTCACCATTGAGTATGATGCTTGTTGTGCGTTTTTTTTGTATTGGATTTTATTATGTTGAGTGTTTTTATCCTGTTAGTGACTTTTGTCAAGTACTTTTTTTCTTTTTGCGTCAGTTGAGATTGTCATATGTTTTTATTTTTCCTTTCATACTGTCAATATAGCATATTACATTGATTGATTTTTCTTTGTTGAACTTTATTGTATTCCAGGAATAAATCCCACTTGGTCATGATGCATATAATTCTTTATATGCTGCTGAAATCTGTTTGCTTCTATTTTGGGGAGGAAGATTTTTGCAAACAATGTTCATATGGGATATTGGTCTGTAGTTTCCTTTTTTTTTTGTAGTGTCTTTATCAGGATAATGCTGGCCTCATAAAACAAGTTTAAAGTGTTTCTTTTTCTTTAAAGTTCTGGAAAAGTTGTGATAAGGTTTAGCATTAGTTCTTTATATGTTTGGTAGAACTCATTAGGACTTTCCTTTGTTGGAAGATTTTTGATTAATTTTCTATATCCTTACTAGTTACAGGCCTATTCACATTTTCTTTTTCATCATGATTTACCCTGCATAGGTTTTATGTTTTTCGGAAGTTTTTCATTTCATTTACGCTACCCAATTTATTGGCATACTATTCTTAGTACTTTCTTATAATCCCTGTTATTTCTTTGGAATTTGTAGCAGTGTCTCTACTTTTTTCGTTTGATTTTAGTAATTTCAGTCTTTTCTCTCTCTCTTTCTCTTCTGTCTACTTTCAGGGCTTTCAGTTTTCTTGATTTTTTTCTCTTTTTTTAAGAACCAACTTTTGGTTTCATTGACTTTTAAAAAATTTTTATTTTATTTTTGGGAATGCTGAGTCTTCATTGCTGCAGGGCTTTTTTGTAGTTATGGGAGCAGGTCCTATTCTCTATTGCGGTGTGTGGACTTCTCACTGCAGTGGCTTCTCTTGTGGAGCGCGGGCTCTGGGGCACGTGGGCTTCAGTCGTTGTGGCACGTGTGACTCAGTAGTGGTGGCTCATGGGCTCTAGAGCATATGCTCAGTAGTTGTGGCACACAGGTTTAGTTGCTCCACAACATGTGAGATCTTCCAGGATCAGGGATCAAACCCACATCTCCTGCATTGGCAAATGGAGCCACCAGGGAACCCCCCCTTGAGTTCTCTGTTTTATTATTCTCTGCTTTAAATATTATTATTTCCCTCTTTCTGCTGGTTTGAGGTTTAGTTTGTCCTTTTTCTAGTTACTGAAGTTGTAAAGGGAGGCTATTGATTTGAGTTCTTTCTTGTTTTTAGTATAGGTATTTTTAGCTATAAATTTGCCTTTTAGCATTGTTTTTGTTGCCTACTCCATTATCCTGATACCCAAACCAAAATATGTTAAGAAAACTAGAAATTACTGTCTCTCCTGAACATAAGATGCAAAGATTATTAGGTAAATGTCAGCATATCTAATCCAGCAATATATATGTAAAGACTATAAATGCATATTTGTTGCAACATTAAGAAAATATATTGGTATATTTCTCTATATTAATACTACATACGGTAAAAACTATAATCATTTTAATTGATATAGAAAAAATATAAGTGGAAATATGCTTAAACTGATAAAGATTATCTATGAAAACTGCATGTATCATAGTTAATATATTAGAACATTTTCCCTGTAGCATCAAGAGCACAAGCATGATGTTTTTCTCTTGCTACTTCTATTTGATGTAATACTCAATGTTTTAGTGCAGGAAGGCACCTGAAGATAAAAGAAACATTCTAATTGAGAAGAAAGTAAAGTTGCTTTTATTCACAAATTATATAATCTTATATATAGAAAATGCTAAAGAATGATTGTAATAATAGTTTAAAGACTACTGGAAACTAAGAAAAGAATGTATTAAGATCACAGGGTATACAGTTCAGAAATGAAAATTCATATATTTTTATAACCAAGCAGTATAGAATCAGTAAATGAGATTTATTATTTATAATAGCCAAAATGTGGAAGCAATCTGAATGACCACTGATAGATGAATGGATAAAGACATACATACAGTTATACTAGTATTCAGTCTTAAAAATAAAGGAAATCCTTCCATTTGCAACAATATGGTTGAATCTGGAGGACATTATGCTGTGTGAAATAATCCAGGCACAGAAAGACAAATACTACATTATACTACTTATATGAAGAATCTAGAACAGCTGGACTCATAGACCTAGAAAGTTGAAAGTGATTGCCAGGGACTGGCAGGAGAGAAAAACATGGAGGTATTATCAAATAGTACAGAATTTTTATTATAAAAATAATTTTTAGAGATCTACTATAGAGCATAGTGCCTATAGTTAATAATACTGCATTGTATGCTTAAATTTTTTCTAAAAGGATAGATCTTGTTTTATGTGTTCTTGTCATCAAAAAAAGTAAGAAAAAGACTGGAGGAAACTTTCAGACATGATGTGTGTGTTTATGGCATAGATTGCGGGAATGGTTTCCCTAACATGGATATATACTTATCTCTAGTTCATCAAGTTGAATGAATTAAATATGTATAGATTTTTTAATATAAGTCATATCTCAGTAAAGTGGTTTTAAAAGTAAAGTTCAAAATATAGCCCATTTATAATAGCATTAAGATCATACAATAGAAATAAATTCAAAATATGACAGATTTATATAGTTACAATTACAAAATATTTCTGAGCGAAAAAAGGCAAAGTAATGAAGACTTACACCCCTTCAATTTATTGTCACTTCTCCCCAAATTGATTTATAGTTGAATGTTATCTCAATCAAAATCACAGTTGGCTTTGTTACAAATAGAAATTGACGTGACTATTCTAAAATTTCTATGTCTGCAAAAGATAGCCAGGATAGTTTTTGAAAACAATAATGTTGGCGGCCTTCCACTCTCTAATTCTAGACTCACTAAAAAGTGAAATGCTAGAGTAATCCAGACAGTGTGTAGTGGCAGAAAGATAGATATGTACCTCAGTGGTACAGAATGGAGAGTCCAGAAATAGTGGCACGTAGATGGCCAGTTGACTTTCTGCAGATTCCAGGGTAATTCAACCATGAAAGGATACCCTTTTAACAAATTGTGCTGGATCTGTTGAAAACACATTCTGAAGAAAATGAATAGGTGGGCCACTGACTGAGAGGAGATGTAGACTTGCAGTTCTTTTGTCTGACAAAGGAATTGTATTCAGAGTATCTAATTATCACACTTCAATTAAAAAAAATTAAGCAAACCAATAAAAAATTGGCGAAAGACTTGTCATTGTACAAAGGAAGGCATGCCAATTAGCACATGAAAACTACTGAACACCATTAATCTTCAGGAAAATGTCAATTGAAACTATAACGGGGAACCACTGTGTACACCTTGTAGCAGAGGTTGCACAGTTCCTCAGGATTCTTGAGATTCTTAGCGCTCTGGTTCTCGGCGTGCTTGCTGTGGTTTCTCTCTTGCTGCAGTCCTCCACTCCACTGTCTTCTTTTCTGTCTTGCAGTTTTTTGCTTACTTGGGTTGAATTGCTTTCACTCTTGTGTTTCTTTACTTTGCCTATTCTACTTCCTGTTGACTTTGTCAACTTTCCAAGAGAATAAATATAATCGGGTAGTACTTTATTATGTATGGCAAAGCTGATAACGTGCATCCACCTTATTATCTGCTGACTTGTCGATAGATACCTGCCTTTAAGGTTAAGCATTCGTCCCAGTTAGGTACAACCTGAGTACTCTTATGATTATCAGGGTGAGTTCCTGTTTCATTCATTCATTGTTTTCTGCCCTATGACTTGTGACAATAGGATGCTCACTAAATCTTTGTTGAATAAATGAGCTGCCTCTGAGAATGAAATTGAATGTGGTGGCTGCTTTCCTTCAAAGGAGGCATAGTATGTCATGTTCAGAATACGATTCTGCCAAAATGATAGTTTCAAGGAACTGTGCAACTTCTGTTCTTTTTGAAGATCTAGAATAGCCTGATACTTAACACTGACCCTGGAACCTGAGTCATAACAGGCAGTTTTACTGTGTGCGTGACTCTGAGCAAATCACTTAATTGCTTAGTGAGATTACCTGTAAACGGAGATAGTAGTATTAACCTCATAGCACAATATTCTTGTAGGCATCAAAGAACTTAATGATGTCAGGTGTGTAGGAAGAGTGCTTGGCACTTAGTATGATGGCAGGCTTCATGGTTGTTATTATTATTATTATTATTATTGATTTGGAGGGAAAAGCATTATTAAAATCAGGTACAGGATGGAAGTCAGAATCTTTAGAGCCCACAACTTCTTTTACCTAATTTTTTTCAGGCAAGCCTTTTCTTTCTTCTCTCCCCTTTTTAAGAGACAAAATTAAATTACAGAGGTATTTAAACACTAGAAATCACTGTAGAATTTCCAGAAACATTTTGAATTCAGTAGAGAAAAGCATTCAGTACAAATTTGTTCCACGTCTGTTTCATCCTAATTTACCTTTGTGCCGACTACCGTGCATTTTTTATCCAGGCCCTTCCCTTAGAGGACAGGCGTGTTCGGTGCCCTTAACCCTCACATTTCTGATGCTGTCATTCATATCTTTTTTGGGGAACCTTTAATTATCAATCCCAGAACATCCCATAAATCTTCATTAGGAAATTCCTTCTGAACTTTTGCTGAAAAGTAGTTACTGTGCACTGTATGTGTAGCAGCTGTTTGCCTAAGTTAAAAAAAAAAAAGTTGACCATTTTAATTTGCTTTAAAAATATCCACTGGCACTGGTTCTCATTACAGATGTGTGGTTGTAACATTTCATTTTTAAAATGTGTATCCATCTTTTTTCAGTTCTAAAGGAGTCCAAAGAAACCATCTAAAACCTTAAAAATAACCACTAAACCTACAGTGTTTTTGGTTTTTAAAAATTCTCAAGGGAGGACATTTTTTATCTTGGACTTAAGCTTCATACAGGGTGGCCCATTTAAAAGAGGCCCTGTACACAGCCACATTATTAAATAGGAACTGTTTTAAATGGGCCACCCTGTAAATCAGGATTTTTTTTCCAATGGATATTTACTTCTTTGCACACTTGTGAATTTAGTTCAAGTTTTCAGTTACTATGCTTGATAAGCATTCCAGAAATTTAAATTTGGTCTCCTAAATGACATTGAAATGCATAAATCTGACTTCAGAGACATTAAGAAAGTTTGTAAGATCATATTTGGGAGATCATGTTTGGGTCTCTTTGAAAATTTGGCCAACATTCTGTGCGAATCTGCTTTTTCAAAAATGTTTTAAAATGGATGAAATACAAATAAACTAGAAATGAAAACTTTATCATAAATAATAATACAGCTTTGGACTACCTTTTACTGGAAATCTTTAAAAACAGGAAAGATATCCTTTTTTTTTGGAATAAATTAGGGTCAATAGTTCTTAATGTTTTTCACCCCAAATTTCTAAACATCCTTCATTCTTTTTACTTACCAGACAGTGAATCTGTGCTAGAAATGAGATAGAAATTGTACCTTATTTGAACCATCATGTGTCTGATTCAGGTTTTGTTCAAACTTGCCCCCCAAAATGTGTAGGGCATAGTGTAAGAATTTAAATGAAGGCCCATGTACCACGTGTCATCATAAATATACCTAAAATCACAAATCAGAACAGGAAGAGAAGCGAGAAAATGAATCCTTGGCACTTTGTGAAAATAGTATGTTGTAGTGCCAGAATCTTTTGCATTCACGCTGTCTAAGAAGATTTGAGAACTTCAGCATTTCTACCAATTGATCTCCCTGACTCCCCAGAGCAGTGTGCATTTCCCATGTCAGTAGTAACACAACCCACAGACTTGCGTGGCATTCTGTTGCAGTAGTCTTTTGTTTTCAGAAATGTGGAGAAGTTTTCCCCTCAGGGCTGAATGGTGTTATTCAGGAGAGTGGGTGATTTGGGTTATGGGCCTGTGATGAGTATTGATGTAGTTGTGTTTGTGACATTGAGTCTCAGGGTAGAGTTCTCCCTGACCACATCTTAAGATAATCCTGTTGAACTCAAGTATAAGTTTTATTGATGGATTATAGAAACCCTCACTTCTACTTTAAATAGAAACAGAATCTGTGTCTCCGAATTTGTATCCCTCTACAATTTACCACCACTAGGGTCTTTCTGTATATTTTCCCAACTCTAATATTTGCCCTGAGAAGTTTTTCTTATCTTAGTACATTACAGGTCATTACAATCTTGGGACCATGGTTAATGGCTTGGAGAGAACCTACCACATTGTTTTAATTCTACACATTATAGAAAATAGTACATTGGGAAAACAGATTAGAAAAGATTCCTCATAAAGTGTTGGTATAAATGGGAAACCTGAGAAGGAAAAACAGCATGAGGAGTTTTAACAGCTAAATCTGGCCTAGATCCATCAGCTTTCTCTTTAACATTCTTCATAAACTCATATTTTCAGAGATGTTCTGTTAAAACATAGGGTGAAGATGATAAGTGGTATCTTACAATTTGAGTTCTTGTTAATACTCTTAAAATATTCTACATTGTATAAGCCAAAGTTAAATGATTAATGTACACTCTTAAATAACAAAAAGGCAGTCTAAGAACTCTGTGGTAGCCTTGATGTTGCTGACCGACTTTATTTTTACTGAGTGGCCTTGATCCAAGACAATACCCTGATTATTATTATTTTTTTCCTAAAGAAGTATGGTGGTGCTCATGTTTAAAGCAGTAACAGACCATTTAATGAAAATGTTATGGCATAACTTATGCAAGAAAGAGCTCCTGGGCAAGGTAGCTATGCTTTTATTTGCTTGAGGAAAAGGTTTCTTTTATTCATTAATGTGAAGCCCCATCTTGAAAAAGAGAAATATTGACTTGGATCCAAATGAATTTCCTGGTTGCTTATGTTATCCCCATTTGAAAAGAAGGTGGTATTAGTGGTCATTTCTTTAATTACTCAGGAGTACCCCATGCCTAATGAGAAATATACCATTTGGACATTGAGGACACCAAGGCTCTTAATTGCAGCAGCTAAATTACTCAGCTGCTTCATTCAGGAAGCTTTCACCTGACATCTGGAGGCAGCAAGCTAAATAAGTATGACTCTGATTTTCTGTCTGCTTGTTAGCTGTCCACCTTAGCCAAAGAACATCTGGTTTGAGGTATTGAGGTAAAAAACAAAATAAGGAATGCCTTGTTTGGTATCTGCATCATGCAAAGAAAGTCCATTTTATTTTTTTTTTAACTTTTTATTTTGTTTGGGGTGTAGCTGATTAACAATGTTGTGATAGTTTCAAGTGAACGGTGAAGGGACTCAGCCATACACATACATATATCCATTCTCCCCCAACTCCCTTCTTGTTCAGGCTGTAACATAACATTAAGCAGAGTTCCAGGTGCTGTATAGTAGAAAGTCGATTTACTTTTAACATGACAGTTTTAATGCAGCATTTATTTTATTTCAGACTTAATATTTTATTTGTTCATTATGTGATGATGTGTTTTGAGTACTGTAATGATAGTCTTAAAAAATGAAAAATGTCCTTAATACTTCGTTATGTTTGTATTTTAGTTTTGTAGAGCTTCTTTAACAAATATCAGAAACTGGGGGGCTGAAAAGCACAGAAGCTCATTGTTCCACAGTTCTGGAGGCTAAAACTCCAAAATTAAGGTGTCAATTAGACCGTGCACTCTCTCTGGAGGTTCTCGGGGAGGATCTCTCCTTGTCCCTTGTAGCTGCTGGTGTTTGCCCACAGCCCTGGGCATGCCTTAGGATGCAGACATAGTAATCCGGTCACAGCGCTCTTTTCCCTGTGTCTTCACATGGTCTTCCCTCGGTGTATCTGTTTCTTTGTCCAGATTTTTCCCTTTTATAAGGATTCTGAATTAGGGCCTACCTAGTGAACTTATTCTAACTTCATCACCTCTGTAAAAACCCTATTTCAAAGAAAGATCATATCCTGAGGTGCTGGGATTGAGGACCTACACATATCTTTTTAATTTTCTTTTTTTCCACATATCTTTTTTGATAACCCCTGACCATTTGTTTTTTTGTCATTTTAAATGTGAATGTACAATATTTTAAAAGTTGGTAAGCTCTAAATACAGCTTGAACAGTATTGTGCTTAATTGCTTGTTGTTTTCTGCATGTTTTGAGTAAACAGTTATTTTTTTTCCCCAGAGAGTGAAACAGCTTTCTTACACATGTAAACTAGATTGGAGCTGCAGTAAATGAATTCTCACCATTAGATCAGCTCAAGTCCTAGCTCAAGTTCTTACTCAAAGGAGTATTTCTTCATTGTTCAATTGTATTCCTTTCTCCTCTCTCAACACCAGTAACAATTATAGTCAGTACCTACTGGAGTCACTCTAGAATCATATATTATTAATATTTGGTATTGGCACTTGATTATACAAGAGTTGGCAGACTAAGCCTGAGGGCCACATGCTGGCAGCTGCTTGTTTTTGTATATCATGTATACCTAAGAATGCCGTTTACATTTTTAAACCGTTGGGAAAAAGTCTGAAGAATAATAGTATCTTGTGACATGTTAACAATTATGTGAAATTCAAATTTTAATGACTGTTAAGTTTGACTGGATTGTCGGTGGCTGCTTTGGTGCTACAGTGGCAGGTGTGTAATTGCAAGAGGGACCTCGTGGCTCACAAAGGTGAAAATATTTACAGTCTGGCCTTATATAGAAAAACTTCGCTGACCCTCTGTTTACCAGTGCTTTATTCTCAATAGTTTATTAGTCTATTTCACATATGAAAGAAAAAGATAAAATAATTTTATGTTTGACTAAAAGGGACAGTTGTATATTTTTATGTTCATATGCCAGTTGCTATATATATTTTTAGAGTTCGTAAGGACTCGGTGTTATTCACATTTATTTCTCTGCTTTTAGTGGGAGAATGATTATAGTTCATTGAATATTGTTAAGCAATTAAATTTATCTGTAAATGAAGATGTTTCTGTGTGTGTGTGTGTGTTGAACAACTAAGTAGCATACCTAGAATATTTTGCTGATAGAAATAAATTTACACCAGGTCTTCCAACATATTAATGATAAAGCTGAAAGAAGAGCACATATAGGCCCTTAAATTTCCTCTTTTCGTCTTCAGTACACAATCCAAAATGAAAGAATTTAGTGAAGTTCTCATGATTGTTATTCTGTCGACTGGATCTGGGAGTTTAGTATTCAATGTGATTTAAACTTAGAAAGTACACACGAAGTGCTCCTGCTCGTCTAAATTTGAAAAATACCTCCTTTTGATGGGACTCCTCTCCAACATTACACCCATTTTGTTTCTTTTTCACAAAAATTAAAAGCAAAACTCCTCTATGAGGATAAGAGCAACTGTCTCCTCTATCTTTGCTGTTTTAATTATCTATGTGGTGATTTAGCCTTAGGACATTAGGAGGAAGTTTAGTTGCCAGCATAAAATTAATGATGGTTTTTTTAGTGCCCTTTTGAAATTTTTTGTTTTCTTAGCAAATAGATTAAAAAGAGACATTTTAAATATCAGTATTTTATACATTTAAATACATACATATTTTTATAAATATAAATATTATTTTTACTCCAGAAGTGTGGCCAAATTGTTCTTAAATTAAGTGTTTTAGAGAGAAAATGTGTAAGACCTTTAGCTGTAAAGTGTATGTCAGTTTAAGAAAATTGAGGTAGTTATACTAAATTGAACCATGGTTTTTTCTGTTATATGTTATTTCTGTAACATTTACTAAAAGTGCTACAGACAACCTTGTTCGTTTGCTACTTCCTCACCAATTCCCATCTTTCACCCCAATCTGGAACAGATTGTTGTAGGCGATTGCATTTTAACAGCATAATAAAGATGTAAAGTATAGTGAATACACCTATATGAAAATGTAGTAAGAGTAACCAGATTAATTTGGCATTTTCCTTTTAAAGTTTATATATACAGAAAATAGTGTTTTCGTACTCTGGCACTCTTTCATCTTTAAAAAATGAAATCTCTTTCATCTTTAAAAAATGAAATCTCTCTTTTTCACTTAACTTTTTCCACTTAAGGTTTTAAGAACAGATCCCTAAGTAGAAACAAGCTCCCTGAATTTAATGAAAAATTGAATAGTACAGTATGAAGAATTTAATTTGAAATGTTTAGTATTATTTTGAGTCACCCACATGTGAAATACATTTTGACAATCACCTAGCCATAATTTCTTAGCTTTTATCTTTTGAATGTGGAGGGGAACTTCCTGAACCTGAGAGAATTTAGATTGTGTCATCCAATATTCTGATTCCTTATTACTACTGAGGGAGACAGATGTTACACTTGTTTCAATCTTGGGAACCTCTGGGCTCCAGGGCGTAGAGCATCACGTGTGTGTGCTCAGTCACTCAGTTTTGTCTGACCTCTGTGCGACTTCATGGACTGTAGCTCACCAGGTTCCTCTGTCCGTGGGATTCTCTAGGCAATAATACTGGAATGGGTTGCCATTTCCTACTCCAGGGGATCTTCTTGACCCAGGAATCAAACTGAGTCTCCTGTGTCTTCTTCATTACAGGTGGATTCTGTATCACTGAGTCACTGGGGAGCCCCTAGAGCATAACACTTTCCCTTTTTCCCTCTCAGAGTTGCCTAAGAACTCTGTCTGTAAAGGCTAAGCAGAGATTTGCCAAGGCGTTTGAGATACGAAATTTGTGTACGACAAAAGAAGCGCGAATTCTTCTGTGGGAACCTCAAGTTATTTGGGGAAGCCAAGTTCTTATGGTTTGAGGTTTTTTGGGATATTACTCTGTTTGTCAAACTCTCTGTGTTTGTTACATGAGTGGTATAACAGACTGGTTCCAAATAGGGAAAGGAGTACGTCAAGGCTGTATATTGTCACCCTGCTTATTTAACTTATATGCAGAGTACATCATACGAAATGCTGGGTTGGATGAAGCACAAGCTGGAATCAAGATTGCTGGGAGAAATATCAATAACCTCAGATATGCAGATGACACCACCCTTATGGCAGAAAGCAAAGAAGCTGAAGAGCCTCTTGATGAAAGTGAAAGAGGATAGTGAAAGAGTTGGCTTAGAGCTCAACATTCAGAAAACTAAAATCATGGCATCTGGTCCCATCACTTCATGGCAAATAGATGGGGAAATAATGGAAACAGTAACGGACTTTATTCTCTTGGGCTCCAAAATCACTGCAGATGATGACTGCAGCTATGAAATTAAAAGACGCTTGCTTCTTGGAAGAAAAGCTATGACCAATTTAGACTGCATATTAAAAAGCAGACATTACTGTGCCAACAAAGGTCCATATAATCAAAGCTATGGTTTTTCCAGTAGTCGTGTATGTGCCAGGGTCCAGCCCTGGTGGATCCAGGGAATTCGAAGTGGGGACGGTGTCGGCGAACTGGATACAGTAGCTTTAATTAAATATTAATTAGAGATATAAAGAGTAATAGAGTAAGGATAACTCAGCAGGAAAATTCAGTGGAGAAAAGAGGCTGAATAACTTGGTTTACGTGGAAAGCTAGTAAAATTCCAAGGCAAGGAATTTACATCACCTATGTAGGCTGCAGGCATCCTCCCGTTCTCCCGAAGGAGAGGAGACACTAAGGCCTCCCCTGTCAGATCTTAGAAGCCCAGGCATAATTAGTAGGCTTGACGAGCCTCCATGCTCCAGATGGGAATTCAGCCAGCAGGTGAGAGAAAGAACGACATGGGGAGACCAAGTTTCAGTGAACAAGGCCCGCACTTGTATTTTCCAAAGTAGTTTTCATACCTTAAGTTGTGCATAGGGTATAATGGGGGAAGGGGTAGAGTCAGCGGTAAGCCAGGCTTTCTTCCTGCAAACTTATCATATGCAAAAGTTTAGGTGATTTACATCATCTTCTGGCCAAGAGGCCTGTTAACATTTTATGACCCTTTCTTCAGAAAAGTTATTTTTCTCTAAAGATGATTATTCTAAAGTCAGGCACCACCCTCTGAAAGCATTAGATAAAGTTGCATTCCTATAGGGCAAAGGTGTGGTGGGCTATAATAAGAAAAAGAATTAACTCAAGGGTCCAAGGTTACAAACATTAAAGCTACTACTTACATTCCTATATACTAATTATATTAATCAATACACTGCCAGGGACACAGTAGGTAAGGGATATAGAAACTTAGCAGCAAACATTGGCCCAACAAGTGAAAAACCCTTCACCAATACAATTTCTAATCAATCTTTTAACTGCTCAAAGGAATCTGTATTTAGACAGTTTAGAACATTTCATGCCTCTCACAGTTGGGAGGCTGTGAACAATCACATGTGGCCAGAAGAACCTGTTCAGGCAGGCTAGACGACTTCCAAAGGAGTTTGTAGGTTGAAACACTCTTGTCATGCCCAGGAACTTTATCAACTGGAGCTGTAAGTTAACTCTTTTTCAGAGGTGGTGGGGGACATAAAGTCAGAGGTGTAGGTGAGAGCACAAAGCAGTAAAGTAGGCAGACTCTGGTTTTTGGGGTAGGTGCTCGAGAATTTCCAGGGGGACTCCTGAGGCTCGATCCCGCCTTTGTGTATGCCGAGCCTCCTTCCTCATTACCTTTGCCACGGGCGGAGTTCCTCACGCTGGCTTCTGGCGTCTCCCCCTTTTTTATTTCTTAAAACAGCCAGATGCAGCTCAGTCGCGAGCCTCTGAATGTTCTGCAAAAGAATCCTGACAATACAAGGAAGAATGATTATGAGAAGCAAAATTAGAGCACCAACAGCAGCATAACTACAGATATTAGACAGAATGTTTTTTTGTGAAATGAAGTTAGAGAAGGTGTGAAAAAAGTCATTAGCTGCTCCAGCGGTGGTAAAATCCAGTCGAGAGTGTTCCAAGGTCTGTATTTGATTATGAAGTTTCCCTAGGTCCAGGCCAATGTCAGAGCTGTTCCAAACACCTGAGTATGATTTTTAATTTTCTCCCATTCATAATCTGTCTCATTTACCTTCAAAGATGTCACGCATATCCACCGGTAATCAGCGTGGCATGACAGAGCCATTTTCACTTTTAAAGCCTGTAACTCAGTCCCAGTATGCATTATTGTCTCTTCTAAGGTGTCTACTCTCACCTCTAATTTCCTATCTATAGCTTCTTGGGTTGCTAGAGTTACAGAAACATTTTTAGACATGGTATCAACAAATTGTGCAGTATGTACTTGTTGAGTCAATGATATTGCTGCCACAGTAAAAGAAGTGATTGCTGCTATTAAAGCTGATATTCCTAAAATAAGTAAGCCCACAAATCGCCGTTGTCACATTAAATCTTGTAGTTGTTGTAACACAGTGAAACCATAATTATCATATTAGTAAGTGGTTACATCATAAGATAAGGTGGACGTTGTAACACTACAAAGGAGCAAACGTTATATTGAGGGTTTAAACAAGATGAGAGCATACATTGTTCACAAGTCACTACACTGGGTCCACCAGTGAAAGTCATATGTACATTAAGTTTTCCAGAATCGTTGATAAAGAGAAAAACATAAGGAGAGGGTAGACAAGCCAAAACAGAATAAGTAGAATTATTTTCTGGTTGGAG
The DNA here is from genome assembly GCF_029378745.1 of Bos indicus. Lineage (NCBI taxonomy): Eukaryota > Metazoa > Chordata > Mammalia > Artiodactyla > Bovidae > Bos > Bos indicus. Next base: position 19,924,869 of record NC_091782.1, on the reverse strand, counting down.
TTCGCGCTGCAGCAGCCTCGTCAGTCTTGCTGGGATCTTGATGTTTATCTTGCCTCCCCTGCTGGCGGGTGCCGCCCCCGCTCCCTTGCTGAACCAGCCTCGGGCTCAGCGGCAACCAAGCGAGCACAGACAGACACTGGCAGGGCGACCAGCTGCGAGCACTGTGTGCTGGGCCCTGACAGCCAGGCTGGTCCGGCCAGCGGCTCCTGACGTGCGGCTGTTCTGTGCTATGGCGGCAGAGGTGGAGGAATGCCCCTCGTCTTTTGTGATCGAAGCAATGGGGGAACCGGATGTCTGGGGGACTGCAACATGGTGAATCAGCCTGTCTGGGATTTAAATTGGAGAATCTGCATCCTGTGGAAAAATACAAGCAAATCCTCGACCGCTAGTTAATAGTGGGTCAGGACCCTTCCATTGTCTGGAGAGGAGGTCCTTCCATTTCACCAAGGGCTTTGTAACTTGTTGTTTTCAGACTATGCCAAAGCCTTTGACTGTGTGGATCACAATAAACTGTGGAAAATTCTGAAAGAGATGGGAATACCAGGCCACCTGATCTGCTTCTTGAGAAATTTGTATGCAGGTCAGGAAGCAACAGTTAGAACTGAACATGGAACAACAGACTGGTTCCAAATAGGAAAAGGAGTTCGTCAAGGCTGTATATTGTCACCCTGTTTATTTTACTTCTGTGCAGAGTACATCATGAGAAACGCTGGACTGGAAGAAGCACAAGCTGGAATCAAGATTGCTGGGAGAAATATCAATAACCTCAGACATGCAGATAACACCACCCTTATGGCAGAAAGTGAAGAGGAACTCAAAAGCCTCTTGGTGAAAGTGGAAAGATGAAAGTGAAAGTGGAGAATGAAAAAGTTGGCTTAAAGCTCAACATTCAGAAAACTAAGATCATGGCATCCGGTCCCATCACTTCATGGGAAATAGATGGGGAAGCAGTGAAAACAGTGCCAGACTTTATTTTTCTGGGCTCCAAAATCACTACAGATGATGACTGCAGCCATGAAATTAAAAGACACTTACTCCTTGGAAGGAAAGTTATGACCAACCTAGATAGCATATTCAAAAGCAGAGACATTACTTTGCCAATAAAAGTTCGTCTAGTCAAGGCTATGGTTTTTCCTGTGGTCATGTAGGGATGTGAGAGTTAGACTGTGAAGAAGGCTGAGTGCTGAAGAATTGATGCTTTTGAACTGTGGTGTTGGAGAAGACTCTTGTGAGTCCCTTGGACTGCAAGGAGATCCAACCAGTCCATTCTGAAGGAGATCAGCCCTGGGATTTGTTTGGAAGGAATGATGCTGGGGCTGAAACTCCAGTACTTTGGCCACCTCATGTGAAGAGTTGACTCACTGGAAAAGACTCTGATGCTGGGAGGGACTGGGGGCAAGAGGAGAAGGGGACGACGGAGGATGAGATGGCTGGATGGCATCACTGACTCGATGGACATGAGTCTGAGTGAAATCCGGGAGTTGGTGATGGACAGGGAGGCCTGGCGTGCTGCGATTCATGGGGTCGCAAAGAGTCAGACACGACTGAGCAACTGTTCTGATCTGATCTGATTACAAAGAGAGCATGTTGTAAGATCTGATGGGGGGAACTATGTATGGATGTGAAAGTTGAACTATAAAGAAAGCTGAGCACCAAAGAATTGATGCTTTTGAACTGTGATGTTGGAGAATATTCTTGAGCATCTCATGGACTGCAAGGAGATCCAACCCATCCATCCAAAAGGAAATCAGTCCTGAATATTCATTTGAAGGACCGATCCTGAAGCTGAAACTCCAATACTTTGGCCACCTGATGCAAAGAACTGACTCATTGGAAAAGACCCTGAGGTTGGGAAAGATTGAAGGCAGGAGGAGAAGGGGATGACAGAGCATGAGATGGTTGGGTGGCATCACCAACTCAATGGATATGAGTTTGAATAGGCTCTGGGAGTTGGTGATGGACAGGGGAGCCTGGTGTGCTGCCGTCAATGGGATCACAAAGAGTCGGACACGACTGAGCGACTGAACTGAATATCTTTAAGCTTCAAGGAAAATTTCACTGTGAGTATAATAATAATTATATACCTAATTAATTGGGGGCAGGAGGAAAAGGGGACAACAGAGGATGAGATGGCTGGATGGCATCACCGACTCGATGGACGTGGGTTTGAGTGATCTCCGGGAGTTTGTGATGGACAGGGAGGCCTGGCGTGCTGTGATTCATGGGGTCGCAAAGAGTTGGACACAATTGAGCGACTGAACCAAACTGAATTAATCATTCTGTTCTAAATATCACTTTTATTCTCTGTAATTTTATTATGACAAATCTAGTATGATGAAATTAACCTTACTCTTACTGTTTTAGTATTTCTGTATTAAATCGTAATTTTCATCAGGTTTTAGCCTTGGGAAAATGTTGCATTAATTGGTACAATGACTTCTAAACTTTGTTCCAGAACTCTGGTGATTTATATGTTCGTGATTTATGCATAAAGATGGCCATGGATTTTCTTAGTTATGCAGTCACAATATTCACTATAATATCTTGAGATGTAAAAGATGAATTTCATGTCATAAACAATTTGAATAGAAAGCCATTGGTTTGAGAACAGCCTTATGGACTCTGTGGGAGAGGGAGAGGGTGGGAAGATTTGGGAGAATGGCATTGAAACATGTAAAATATCATGTATGAAACGAGTTGCCAGTCCAGGTTCGATGCACGATACTGGATGCTTGGGGCTAGTGCACTGGGAAGACCCAGAGGGATGGTATGGGGTTGGGAGGGGGGAGGAGGGTTCAGAATGGGGAACACATGTATACCTGTGGCGGATTCATTTTGATATTTGGCAAAACTAATACAATTATGTAAAGTTTAAAAATAAAATTAAAAAAAAAAGCCATTGGTTTGCATTTGACTTAGAAGTTTGTTTGTATGTTTGTTTTTAATCATCCTCTAGATTTCTTTTTCTTAATCTTGATATAAAAAGCATTTGATGTTCCAGTTTTCCATTTTTCCTCTTAATCCTCTAAACTGACTACTGTTACAGCCTTTTATATGTTTATTTTTGTGCATGTTCCACACTTAATTATCAAAAAAGTCATTCATAATTTATGTACATGTCATCCAGCAACCTACTTCAAGCACCCTAATTGGGTATATGCTTACATCATCTAAAATTATTTATTTTGTTTTTTATTGTTATAGAAGCCCTAAATAAATGACATATGAGGTCCCTTCAGTTCCTGTGAAAGACAGTGTTACGGTCCATGGGTTGATTTTTAAAGTTTGCAGTTAGACTGGTAAGAATTGGAATCCTATTTTTGTCATATATTAAATGTGTGACCTTGGATAACCTAGTTAAATTCTAAAAGTATAGAAATATAAATAATAGTACCTACTCCATGGGCCTTTTTGACATATAAGTCAGTTCAGTAGTGTCTGAAGTGAAAGTAGCTCAGTCGTGTCTTGGCTCTTTGTGACCCCATGGACTGTAGCCTGCCAGACTCCTCTGTCCATGGAATTCTCCAGGCAAGAATATTGGAGTGGTTAGCCGTACCCTTCTCCAGGGATTCTTCCCAACCCAGGGATCGAACCCAGGTCTTCCATATTGCAAGTGGATTCTTTAGCATCTGAGCCACCAGAGAAGCCTGAAACAAGAATACTGAAGTAGGTTGCCATTTCCTTCTCCAGGGCATCATCCCAACCCAGAGATCTAACCTGAGTCTCCTGTATTGCAGGTGGATTCTTTACCACTGAGCCACTAGAAAGCCCTTAATAATGTCTAACAAATAGTAAATCCTCAGTATGTATTATAAATACCTTTCACTGTTCTTTTCCTCATTTCTATTATTATGGTAATTATAAATCTTATGTCCTTTCAGATGCATTGATTTTTTTCTTTTTTGTATCTGTTGCTGTGAGAAAATTAAAAGACGCTTACTCCTTGGAAGAAAAGTTATGATCAACCTAGATAACATATTGAAAAGCAGAGACATTACTTTGCCAACAAAGGTCTATCTAATCAAGGCTATGGTTTTTCCGGTGGTCATGTATGGATGTGAGAGTTGGACTGTGAAGAAAGCTGAGTTTCCGAAGAATTGATGCTTTTGAACTGTGGTGTTGGAGAAGACTCTTGAGAGTCCCTTGGACTGCAAGGAGATCCAACCAGTCCATTCTGAAGGCGATCAGCCCTGGGATTTCTATGGAAGGAATGATGCTAAAGCTGAAACTCCAGTACTTTGGCCACCTCACGCGAAGAGTTGACTCATTGGAAAAGACTCTGATGCTGGGAGGGATTGGGGGCAGGAGGAGAAGGGGATGACAGAGGATGAGATGGCTGGATGGCATCACTGACTCAGTGGACGTGAGTCTGAGTGAACTCTGGGAGTTGGTGATGGACAGGGAGGTCTGGCGTGCTCGATTCATGGCGGTCACAAAGAGTCGGACACGACAACAACTGAACTGAACTGAACTGAACACTTTTTTGAATAATTTTTACCTATTTCTCAAAGCATACCAACTATAATGCAATTTTTAATGTTTTTTCTTTGTGCTAATTTATTCAGTAAACATTATTGAGTTTCCAGTATATGCTCTTTCATTTCATACTGATGAGAAAGATCAAGTCTCCATTATCTTGCCATTACCACTAGTATAATGTTCTTATGCTATAAATAGGCATGTATAAATTCAAATAGTATAATTAGTTGTTCCTTGGGTAGGTGTTAGAAATAATTTCATAGAAGGGGAAACATTTGATCAAGACCTTAAAAGATACAATGGTATTAAACAGGTGATAAAAAGTGCTGGCAAATTGAGGGAGTACAACCAAACCTAGAGACAAAGCTGTGGAAGTCATAGTATGTGGGTTTACAGGAGAAAATGAAAAGTGGGGGCCCTTTTCCTTTGGCATCTTTGCGGTTCTGCCTACTACGTCTACATGTGAAAACGTTAAGATTTCAAACATACACCCTTTGATTCTCTGCCCTGGAATCTTTTACTACATATGTAAAACCACTCCATGCTCTTGGCCAGAATACTACAGTTATTGGCTCTTTCCTGCCAACATCATATTCACAAGTCACATGAATTGTAGTTATTTCATCTAAGAGGGAGCTACCTATGTGCCTTCCAGTTTTGATCTGCTCTACCAGCAAATAAGAACTAAAGAGCCTCTTGACGAAAGTGAAAGAGGAGAGTGAAAGAGTTGGCTTAAAGCTCAATATTTAGAAAATTAAGATCATGACATCTGGTCCTATCACTTCATGGCAAATAGATGGGGAAACAGTGGAAACAGTGACAGACTTTATTTTCTTGGGCTCCAAAATCACCGCAGATGGTGACTGCAGCCATGAAATTAAAAGACGCTTGCTCCTTGGAAGAAAAGTTATGACCAACCTAGACAACATATCAAAAGCAGAGGAGACATTACTTTGCCAACAAAGGTCTTTTAGTCAAAGCTTTGGTTTTTTCCAATGGTCATGTATGGATGTGAGAGTTGGACTATAAAGAAAACTGAGCACCGAAGAATAGATGCTTTTGAACTGTGGTGTTGGAGAAGACTCTTGAGAGTCCCTTGGACAGCAAGGAGATCCAACCGGTCAATCCTAAAGGAGATCAGTCCTGAATATTCATTTGAAGGACTGATGCTGAAGTTGAAACTCCAATACTTTGGCCACCTGATGCAAAGAACTGACTCATTTGAAGAGACCCCAATGTTGGGAATGATTGAAGGTGGGAGGAAAAGGGGATGACAGAGGATGAGACGATTGGATGGCATCACCGGCTCAATGGACATGAGTTTGAGTAGTCTCCGGGAGTTGGTGATGGACAGGGAAGTCTGGTGTGCTGCAGTCCATGGGGACACAAAGAGTCAGACATGACTGAGTGACTGAACTGAACTGAACTGACCAGTGTTTAGTGTGGAGAATGGAGAAGAAGATTCTTGGGAATCTGAGATCCCAGTGTAATCAGATGGGAGGTAAACCCTATCTCAACAGCTGTCCTTCTTCATTACCTCTATGCTTTTCCATAAGAAGCTTTTCCTCTTCAACACAATAATCCTTTTGATTATTTCTTTCTCCTTCTTACCCTCTCTTCCTTCCTTTTTGCTTCCCTCCTTTTACTTTGCTTTCCCCCCCCTATTTTCCCAAACTAGTATTTCATGTCCACATGCATCTGGCATTGTGTTAGGTACTGAGAATACAGATTTAACTAAGACTTACTCTCCTCTAAAGTCTAGAGGAGAAAGGTAAGTGAGTCACTATGAACGTGTGATATCATATATGCTATGATAAGAGCTGTGGCAGCATTTAGGAGGGTGGACCTGTTATTTACTGCCACAGTAGTGCTGCATGACAAAAAGCCATAGTACGTCAGTAGTAAAACCTCAGCACACATGTTTATGTCTCGGACAGTAGATTCTGCAGCTCGCCCAGTCTTGACTGGTTCCTGCCATCTCACTGGTCTTAGGTGCCTCTGCTGGGAGACCTGGACTGACTCAGCTCTGCTCCCTGTGTCTCTAGTCTACCAGCACACTAACTAGCCTGGGTACATGTTCATAGCACTGGCAGAGTACAAAGAGCACAACTTGAAATGTTTAATGCTCCTTAACCTCTGGTGGCTAACATCCTATTGGCCAAAGCATACAACGTGATTGAGCTCAGAGTTATAGTATAAAAGTACTTGAAGTTTCTTGCAATGGGAATGGATATAGTGTGTGGTAAAGGTAGGGCTACCAATGCAATATACCACAGAGAAGCACCTAAATTACATGGGGATTAGGAAGAACTTTCCAAGGATGGTACCCCTTGAACTACATTCTGGAATAATTATTTTAATGAAAGAAGAATCAGAGGCCAGAAGATGTGACACTCATTGTATGGTCAGCTGTCTTCAAATAGTTTTGATATATCACATGGGAACAAAGAATGCATGGCTGGAAGTAAGGCCAGAACAAAAGGCAGAGTCACGTTTCAAAGGTTTTTATATACAAAGCAAAGAGTTTTAAAGTTGTGGGATTCTGTGATGGTTCTCACCCTAGGTGTTAAGTTGTATTTTATTGATATTGTTATTGTGTGTCTGTGTGTGTTAGTCGCTCAGTTGTGTCTGACTTTTTGTGACCCCATGACTGTAACCTGCTGGGCACCTCTGTCCATAGGATTCTCCAGGCAAGAGTACTGGAGTGGGTTGCCATAACCTTCTCCAAGGGATCTTTCCAACCCAGGGACTGAACCCAGGTCTTCTGCATTGCAGGCAGATTCTTTACCTTCTGAGGCATCAGAGAAGCCTTAACTATTTTTATTTGCTTTTATGGAACTACTCCTTGTGAAGATACTTAATAATATATCAGCTGGTAGCTGGTACATGATGTACGTTTTCATTAATATTTTTAGCACATTTAGAAGACTGCACATTATTTGTTGTAAGCTACTAGAAATATGGACTAAGATTTTCATAATGTTATTTATTTAAAGAATAACAACTTTCACTGATAACGTGTGTAAATATCTATAAAAAAGGATCTTCTTTATACATGCCAAATGTTAAGGTGAAGCCAGAAGATCATTTATTATATCCTATACATTTATTCCTGCTAGAATTGTTATATATAATTGTCTTGACATTTTTCACTATCACTTTTTTATCCATATTCTTGAAAACAGACTTAAAATATGTTTTTTCTGGGCATACTAAGTTTGATTTTGATTTGAGGAAAATTGTGGAAAGTAGAGATAAATTTTTTCTTAGTTTTGTCAGAACAAAAGTGACTGATCATTGGCCAGTTTACATATTCAAGAAAGACAATTGTCTTGTACACTTCCTGATTGAAACTGAAGCCCTTTGTGAGGGAGCAAATGGAATGTATTATGCACTGCAACTGGAATATATTATGTATTTTCCTGTTGGCAGTCATGAATATTTGCACAATTAATTTCTGAGTTGCTTAATTGGTAATATAACAATTTTGTACTGTTTTCCATATTTTTTAATTTACAGATTTATTTAGTCAGTATTATAGTATATGAGACTGAAGCTATTGTTTGGGACGATAAATTAAATCCTGGAAATAAAAGTACATTAGGAGTGAGATTATTTACAACAGTGGTATTAATTATTACCAGGTGGTTTTTCTAGAATGCTATTTAAGGAAGTGTAATTAAGTTATAATTTTGGCACAAGTTTGCTTCATTTAAAAATATGAGGGGGGAAGGGAGATTTCTAGTCATTACACCCTAGTGAATTTGACATCAATCTCAATAAAATTCTGGGATCTGTAATGAGTAGGAACCTACATGAATTAACAATTCATACTGGAGTAAAAATAATTTCCCTTCCTGATAGAGTAATGCCATGGCAGTAGAGTACAAAATTTCAAGATGTTCTTATGGATAAGATGGAGAATTATAGTCCAGACAAAGGCAGCTTGATAGTTGGTTCAACTCTTGCTGGCTCACAAGGGGTTCTTTAGTGAATCTTTTGTCTCAGGATATCTTTTAGATTACAGGACTTAATATTTGGCTTATAACTTGTTAAACACTTAACTTAGAGGTTTTCATTCCTTTTGTTTATTGAAAAATTTTGGAACCTTTTCATCAGATGAAATCATCGTGGATAGGACCTCCATGTATCAGTCACATAAATGCCTAATTGCTCTGATTCAAGTGAGGATTGGAAGTGATGGTAATTGGGAAAAGTCTTTCCAAGGATATGACCCTTAAGTAGAGACCTAAATGATAAGAAATGGGGAATCCTTAACCTTGAAGAACAGTAGAGGGAGGTGCAAGGTTTCTTTGGGTAGATTAGTGGTTGCCTGGGGCCAGGGATGGGAGTGGGGACTAGCTGTAATTCAGCAGGAAGCATCTTTTTGGAATGATGCAAATGTTCTAAGACTGAATTATGGTGATGGTAGTACAACTGTGCAGATTTACTAAAAATCATTGAATCGTACACTTTATATGTGAATTTTATGGTATAAAAATGATATCTCAAACTATTAAAAAATTCTACTTACCTGAAAAAATTTTTAAGTAAGCTTTTGTCATATTTTTGAAAAATCTGTTATGTAAAAGATAGATTGGATATTTTATCTAGGTCTTGATTGCAAAAGTAAGCCCAGTGTATGGAAGTGAGCAAATAGAACCTCACTTACTGTAAGAAATGTCTCTCCAAGATGGGAAGGGACTGGCATAGTGATACGGGGTTGTTGCATCTTTAAGAGGCTTAAATGGCATAATATATGTCAGGCACAGGTAAAGCACTCAGGAGGTGTTTACTGTTCAAAGAAAAATAGATTCAAGTACGTTATGTGTATAGTGTGTAATGTGCATTTGTGTGCATTTGTATAACCATGTGTGAGAAAGCAAATGTGCTAATGTGTTAACAGTGATACTACTAGCTGAAGGATTTTTAGGTATCCATTGAACTTTCATTTCAATTTTGCTGTTGACTTGAAATCTTTCCAAATAAAAAGGAGGAAAATGAGAGCATAAGGGGTTAGGCTCACATGGTCATGAAAGCAGTCTTTCTCAACACTATGTGATAGTGTTATGAGACCATTGTTCAAATTCAGTATCTGAAATCGAGAAAACTAGATTTATTTTTATGACCACAGAGGAGAGAGGTATATATGCCGGTCCAGCACAGTGCCACAGCAGGGAAGATGACTGACCTTACGTAGAGTTTTGGGGACGCACGGAGTTCAGGGATCAGTGTTGTTCTGGAGGCTGACGTCATCTGTAGACGAGGTTGCTCAGATGAGACTGATGTGCATTGGTTGGCACATTAAAGGCAAGTTAAGTCTATTCCTAATTGACTTTCAGAAGTGAGGACCTGCCACTGTTAGGTGATCTGATGAGTTTTAATCTGATTCTGGTGGCTCCTTACCATAGCTACAGAGAAATCCTTAGTTTGTGGTAACTTTAAAAATTCTCAGCTAGTGTAAATTTCAGTGCCTAATGTTGTTGTTATTCAGTCGCTAAGTCATGTCCTAATCTTTGTGACCTCATGAACTGTAGCACACCAGGCTCCTCTGTCCTCCCCTGTCGTCCATTGAGTTGGTGATTATATCTAAGCACCTCATCCTCTGCCGGCCCTTCTCCTTTTGCTGGATCTTTCCCAGCATCAATGTTTTTTCCAGTCGGCTCTTCGCCTTAGGTGACCAAAGTATTGGAGCTTCAGCAACAATCCTTCCAATGAATATTCAGGGTTGATTTCCTTTAGGATTGTCTGGTTTGAAATCCTTGCAGCCCAAGGGACTCTCAAGAGTCTTCTCCAGCACCACAGTTGTGTACCACACAGTGCCTAATGTAGAGAACTGCAATGAGCATCTGTCAAATAAGGGATTAAATCAGAGAAACCAACTACTTGTTATTATCAGCACCATCACTTCCTTGTTTGAAATTGAGCAGCCTTGAAGTTCTAGCACCTTAGCCTGCAGCATATTTGGATCCCATCACTAAAGTTCTTAAGTCATATTAGATTCTTTCTGCTTATGTCAGTGTTGCCTAAATTGATTTTCAATGCTTTATTACTAAGTGGGCTTAGAAAAATGATTACATACACAGTAAATACATTAAAAACCAAAAGTTTCTTTCCTCCAGAACTCTTCAGAGTATCTAAAATAGGAACATGCATTGCAAATCTAGAAAAGAATAAAATACAAGTTATTTCATAAATTTATTTAACTACAGATTACTATTTTTATGGGCAACATCAATTAGGGAGATGCTAGAAATAGTATGCCACATTTTGCTAGTTATTTTAATATCTGTATAGTGCAAAATTCTCTTATCTTTAAGTGACCATCTTACAGCATGTAATTCTCAAGTTTACTATGGCTAATGCCATAGGCAAAATCTCTAACTTTCTTAAATCTCTGATACCCAGTCCATGAAATATGCTTGAAAATTTGGGTGAAATTTGTTATTAAGCTGTGTCTATATCCAATCTTATAGAAAGTTAATTTTTACTGTTAAATTTCGGCAATAATAAGATAGTTAAATCCTTGTGTGATTTAATGTTTTGAGAGCCTAAGGGACTAAAAATAACTTGCTTGAAGTTACTACATATCTCTCTAAAAGCTTCAAAAAATCAGTTTTATAAAGTAATTGAACTAAATTTCCTTTATATCATTTTTGTTAATCATAATCTTTGATTAATGAGCATTGAAGGTTAAGTTGTCTAATTTGTTACAGTTTTTATACATTTAACATGGTATTGCAGAAAAAGAATTTTGGGTGAAATAACCTGTAAGTGGATTTGTGACCCTGAGATGGTTATTTGACCTCTCTGACCTTTATTTTCCCTCTCTTTAGAAAAGATGGACTCAATCTTTTAGGTCCTTCCCTGACCTAACATGCAGAGATTGGTATGCTTCTCATTCATTCTCTTTTTTGTCCTGAAATAAAGAGTGCTTATAATCTGTTGCTTTATGCTGTTGTGCATTAGAGTTTGAATACAGGGCTATTTGCTTCTTCAGAATGCAGCATACGTGAGAGAAATTGCTCTGTGAATTGTTAGAAGAAATTCATACAGATATGAGGCCATTTTCATAAACTTCCTCAGAGGCATAGTTCTATATCTCATGCTCTCATAACTCTAGAGGAGCTTTCCTAGGTGGGTTTTGGTTTTTACCTAGTTTTCTGATTTTTTTCTCTTTCCTATTTCTTAAAAGCCATTTCTTTCACATGTCAGAAACTAATAAATGTCCACTTTGATATTTACTGTCTCCCTTCTGGTGTCCCACATGTCCCATTTCCTCATTCTGTTCTATGCTTTCTTCTTTCCTTTGTCATTTTTTTATCATATAAGCCATTTACTTAGTAATTTATCATGTATATTGTTTGTTGTATCCTTTCCTCATTGGAATGCAAACTCTACTCATTTTTTTTTAACCTGTTTTGTTCATCGATGTATCCTCAGCAGGTAGAATAGTGCCTGTCACATTCAAGGCCCTCAGTAAATACTTGTTGATTGGGTGTTAATACCTACAGTAGTGAATACTTGTAGGTTATTTAAATGCTTTTTCAGAATTTTAGCCTGTATTAACTTTTACTTTAAACAAATGTATGTATTTTTATATCTTTTTCCCCATCAGTATTGTAAATTTCACATCATAACGATAATTTCAAAATCTTTGCTTTTCTTATTTCTTAAGAAGTAGTTGTTTAGTTGCTAAGTCATGTCTGACCCTTCGCAATGCCTTGGACTGTATAGCCCACCAGGCTCCTCTGTCCATGGAATTTCCCAGGCAAGAATCCTGGAGTGGGTTGCCATTTCCCTCTCCAGGGGATCTTCTCAACCTAGAGATCAAACCCAGGTCTCCTACATTAGCTCTTTACCACTGAGCTACCAGAGAAGCCCATTTATCTTAAGATATTTATATTTACTTCATGGAAGGTTATAAAATGCTAAAAATAATTCTCAAAGTTCATTTTAGTTACATGTGAATATATGCTAAAGTAAAGGACAAGAGCATGGATATTGAAAATCAAGCAAGCAATGAAAAAAACATCATATCTAGAAAAACTGTTGTCTTAGCTGTTTGATTATTTTAATTTACTTGTCACTTTGGCTTTCTCAGAGCCATTGCTAATTGAATTCATTTCTTCTGTTGGAAAACAGGTAGATAAAATCATAGAGTTATAAAGGTTAGTGGTGTTAAAAATTGAAGAGTAAGGACAATTTGCATGTGTTTATGACTGTCTGATTGCCTTAAATGACTGCTCATGGTCAAACTTGTGTACTTTTTTTTCGCCGTTTGGACAGAGGGTAAATCAGTCTCAGCAAATACTGGGTAGGAATGACACAAACGGCGTGACGTCCATGTTTGCATGTGCCGTCTAGTGCCAGGTTGGCTGACTGAGTGTGTGCTCACGCTCTAGCCTGCTATTCACTAATTCCAGTTAGGAGAAATTCCTGGGTATTATAGTAATACCTAGCCTATAAAAGTATAATCAAATAAGTGGTTTGAAGAGAAAAAGGAAACTTTCTTTGGGGGACAGAACGTCACCCAGGGCCTTCTAATACCATGCAGTAGTCACAGTGGTCCATTCCAACGTAATGTCGATTACCTGAGGTAGAAAATGTTCAGAAAACCAGAAGTAATTAAAAAAAAAAAAAGCATCTAGCTCCCAAGACCACAGCAATTACTTAACCACAGTATCCAGAATAATTTAACCACATTAGAGTTTGTAGCCAGTGGTAAGTACTGAAAGCAACTCAGCGTCCAAAAAGACGCACACAAGGCGGTAAAGAAGTGCCTCTTTGTCCTTGTAAGTCTGGTTCCTGGGTCTTTAAGAGCAGATTTGCCTGTGGGCCTGGTGTCCTTCTGGACTGCTCTAGCAGGCTCTCTGTCACAGATTTTTGCTAAACTTACCTCCTTGGCTTCTTTTTCAGACTCTCCTCCCAACCCCCAGCTTTACTGAAGTATAATTGACAAAATTGTAAGCTAAAGTGTCCAGTGTAATGCCTTGACAGACATACAAATTGGGAAAGGATCTCTTTAATCGAAGAATGTCTTTAATTAGAACTTACTCAGTCCTGTTCTTAATCAGGGCTTGAAAATTTGAAAACAAATATTTTAGACTCAAAAGCTGACCCTGTCAAATATACTAAAAAAGAATAATATAAAACTCTGTGGTACTTTCCCTCAGTATAGGTCTTTTAAGGGGGCAGTGGAATGCTTCTTGGAAATATTTCCACTTATAGTACAGGAATAAACTGTAGCTTTATTGCTCTTCCTCCAATTGTTTTTATTTGTTTATTTCATTCTGTTACCCATTAAAATTTTTTTCTTTTTTCTTAATTTCATGATTTTTGCCCAGTTTACTCAGTTTAGTAAGATTTAATTTTCTTACAAGAGTTATAAAAGTGATTTTCTTAAAATATAATTTTCTTGCAATTCTTGAAGATAGAAGTTTGAGTTATTGAAGGATTATAGCTGCTTTCATAGTCCGAGGTAAATATATGAAAACGCATCTTAAAAATCATTGAATCCAGTCCCCTCCTTTCATTGTTGAGGAACCGAGGTCCCCAGAAATGTTACTTGCCCGAGGTTACAGTACTTCTTAGCCACAGAGTAGGAACCAGAACCAGGTCATCTAACTTTCAGTCTAATTTCTTTTCATCATAACTGATTGCCTCTTCTTTGTAGCTGATGACCAGGATGTAGTGGGACTTTTAGCTGCATTATTGTAATCTTCCTAATTGGGTACTGGCCATATGAATTGTATCTGTTTTTTTCTCGGCTCACGTCTCTGGCGCCTCATTCAGCTGGGTGCTGTTTCTTCTTTGAGTGGAGGCAGTGACTACAGTGACATTCATCTGGGTCTCTACTCCTCCCCCACTGACTACCATGAACTTAGTCTTCAACTCCACAACATGGAAAAACTTAATCTCCAAATGAAGGGGTAAATTCCCCACGTGCTTTTTTTGGGACTCTAGAACTAAAATAATAGGATAATTGTTTGAAAGTAAATAGTATACAAACTTTATGTATTATTCATTCATTGCCTTAAAAAATAAAATTTTCTGGCTTTTAGTATTAATTAACCTGATTTATTTGGTAGAAAATAATTTGCAAAATCCCTGTCTCAGGCAAACTGGAAGTGTTGGTAAAGCTAATAATCTACATGGTTTTTTTTAGCCTTTCATTTTGTATTGAGGTATAGCCGATTAACAGTGTTGTGGTAGTTTCAAGTGAACAGCAGAGGGACTCGACCATAGGTATACATGTATCCAATCTCCCCCAAAGCCCCCTCCTATCCAGGCTGCCACATAACATCGAGGAGAGTTCCCTGTGCTATATAGTAGGTCCTTGTTGGTTATCCATTTTAAATATAGCAGTGTGTACATGTCCATCCCAAACTCCGTAACTATCTTTTACCCTCATACTTCATATCAGCAACCATAACTTCATTCTCTATTTATATCTGTTTTTAATCAGAGCAAAATTGTTTTTCTCATTTTAATAAATAAAATACTTGTTGTTGTTTAGTTGCTAAGTTGTTACTCTTTTGCAACCCCATGGACTGTAGTCTGCCAGGCTCCTCTATCAGTGGGATTTGCCAGGCAAGACTACTGGAGTGTGTTGCCATTTTCTTCTCCAGGGGATCTTCCTGACCCAGAAATTGAACCCATGTCTCTTGCGTCTCCAGCATTGGCAGGCAGATTCTTTACTACTGAGGCACAAGAGAAGCCCAAATAAAATAATACTTATTTAAAAAATATTGTTTGATCCTTTTTTACCTCTTTGAAATTTCTCTTTTGTGTTTGTTTTATGCTGTGTCATTGTACTTATATTACATGTATATTTATATGACTTAAAAAGAGATAAATATACGCATTGTATATGCTTGCTGAAAAAATTTGTTTTTCTTACAGTTACAGCTGTTAAAAGAATTTGGTGTTAATGTTCCACATCGTACATTGTTAATAAATTAATTACAACTTAAAACAATAATGAAACACCACTAGATAGCTATTAGCATGACAGAAATCCAAAACACCAAATACCAGACAGGATCTGGAGCAACAGGAACTCTTATTCATTGCTGATAGGAATGCAAAATGGTACAGACACTTTGGAAGACAGCTTGGCGGTTTCTTACAAAACTAAACACGCTCTGATCACATGGTCCAGTAAACACACTCTTTGTTATTTACCCAAAGACCTTGAAAACTTACACCGACACAAAACTTGAATGAGTGTTTATAGCAGTTTTATTCAGAATTGCTAAAACTTGGAAGCTACTAAGATGTCCTTTAGTAGATAAGTGTATAAACAAACCATGCTATATCCAAACAATGAAATATTATTTAGTAATAAATAAGGAGTTATCAGGCCACGAAGACATGAAGGAATGTTAAATGCATAATGCTGCGTGAAAGAAGCCAATCTGAGGGATCACATACTCTGTGTTTGCAACTATATGACGTTTTGGAAAAGACAAAACGACGGAAACGGTGAAAAGATCAGTTATCGCCAGGGATTACAAAAGACAAAGGGATGAATAGGCCAACCTCAGTGGCTTTGTAGTGAAACCATTTATATGATAGTGTAATAGTGGATACATATCATTATACATCTGTCAAAACTAATAGAGAATCTCACGCAGAGTTACCCCTAAGGTAAACTATAGACTCAATAACAACTTAACAATCAATACTGGCTCACTAATACAAAATGTGAATAATAGGGGAAACTGGATGCAGGCAGAGATGAGGGGATATAAGAAAACTCTCTGTAGTTTCCAGTTTGTTTTTCTTTAGCTGCTCTAAAAGCTGAAGTCTGCTATAATTATTTTAAAAAACAGAATTTAGAGTTGATTTGTTTTCAGCAGTTGGTAATAAGTGGATGTTAGGAGAATGGGTCAGTAGATAGATACATCATCAGATATACACATTTACATAGGATCTGGAAGTTAGCCCAAGATTATGATTAATAATAATGTATTAGAAATTTCCGAGACATTGAAAGTGTATCACCATGCTTGGGAAACATGTTGGCATAAGTTACTAATCAAAGATGTCAATAGGGGTTAACATAGAGTAAGATAGCAAATATCTGGCATCTTCCTTCCTTTTTAAAAAAACAATTTTTTTTTAAACTGAGGTTAGAAACTACCGAAATAAGGTTTTGTTGTATTTTTGGAAACACATACTGACTGGAGTAATACTCAGTGTATATTTTTAAACCTTTGTTTTCTGTATTTTGGAACTGTTTCTGTAACTAGTTCTTACTTTATTTTACTCGGCACTGTCTAATAATAGTTTTTTTTTTTTTTTTTTTTTTACTTTAATAGATGTCTATATAAAGAATATCTCCCATTTTAGACTGTGTTAGGGTTACACATGACACACAAAAGTACTGAAAGGCTTAGTGGTAAGTTCTGCAGACTTTTTGGAAAGGTGTCCCATGGTTTTGTTCAGCATATGCTTTCTTCTGTCTAAGTGTACAGAATAAGAAGAATAAATTCACCTTATGGATAGTCATGCTTCTTTCATACTTCCATTGTACACTGGGAATTGCAGAATCTGCTGCTCAAGTCCAGCTGCCCACTGAGACACTGTATTCTGGGATTGAATAAAAACCAGACCTGTTTGGGTGAGAAGGCAAGCCCACTGTCTTGCTTGTTGTGACCATAGTTATCAAAGTTACATGAAAACTAAAATAGAAACTTGTGTGTTACAGCAGTGAAGCTACTGTAGAAGACGAAGGGAGAGACAACTTTTTCAGGAAAGTTTCCTGAAAGACCTTTAGTGGAAGCTGCACCAGCAACATTGATGGTGTTATAGGCATCTAGGCAGTATGTGAAGAAATTGAACATCAGACCCTTTTGCTTGGGAATAGTCCCAAGACAAGTCAGTCAAGGCATCAGTGAGTAGTACGATATAATGGGGGTAGAAAATAAAAAGATTTGTGTAAGTTTACCAGTTACTTGCTATGGTTTTTCCAGTGGTCATGTATGGATGTGAGACTTGGACTGTTAAGAAAGCTGAGCGCCGAAGAATTGATGCTTTTGAACTGTGGTGTTGGAGAAGACTCTTGAGAGTCCCTTGGACTGCAAGGAGATCCAACCAATCCATTCTGAAAGAGATTGGCCCTGGGATTTCTTTGGAGGGAATGATGCTGAAGCTGAAACTCCAGTACTTTGGCCACCTCATGCGAAGAGTTGACTCATTGGAAAAGACTCTGATGCTGGGAGGAATTGGGGGCAGGAGGAGAAGGGGACGACAGAGGATGAGATGGCTGGATGGCATCACTGACTTGATGGACGTGAGTTTGGGTGAACTCCGGGAGTTAGTGATGGACAGGGAAGCCTGGCATGCTGCGATTCATGGGGTCGCAAAGAGTCAGACACGACTGAGCGACTGAACTGACTGACTGACCAGTTACTTGGATTTTGTCGTTAAGTGATTGAAAAATATTATATGTGCTGCAGAGCAAAAAGAGGTGACTATGGCTAGGTAATGGAGCAACCCACTCCAGTACTCTTGCCTGGAAAATCCCATGGATGGGGAACCTGGTAGGCTACAGTCCTTGGGGTCGAGAAGAGTTGGACACGACTGAAGTGACTTAGCAGCAGCAGCAGCAGCAGCATAGCTAGGTACAGTGGCTTTCATTTCTGTCTTACAAAAACCATTAGGACAATATCTAGCTTTCTATATGTGGGGAAAAGAAGTTGGCAGAAGTAATAGGAGAAAACATGTAAATTAAAGCTGGAGAACTAAAAACCCTGAAAATTAATATACTCATCAAAGTCACATCCCTAGTTATATCTTTAGCTGATTTGATACTTCACATGTTTATACTAATGATGATCATTTTTAGAAGAAAAGTTTATAAAATCATGAGATAAAACTTGGTAATTATTTGTACATTTTAATAATATAAAAAGTAGTTTAAAAATATTCTTTTTACTAGAGATGTGAATTGAATTCATTATTTTATCTTTGAGTTAATTATTTCCTTTTGATAGTTCAGTTGCTCAGTCATGTCCAGCTCTTTGCAACTCCATGATGCAGCATGCCAGCCTTCCCTGTCCATCACCAACTCTTGGTGTTTATCCAAACTCCTGTCCATCAAGTCCATCCAGCCATCTCATCCTCTGTCATCCCCTTCTCCTCCTGCCTTCAATCTTTCCCAGCATCAGGGTTTTTCCAGTGATTCAGTCCTTTGCATCAGGTGGCCAAAGTATTGGAGTTTCAGCTCAAGCATCAGTCTTTCCAATGAATATTCAGGACCTATTTCCTTTAGGATGGACTGGTTGGATCTCCTTGCAGTCCAAGGGACTCTCAAGAGTCTTCTCCAACACCACAGTTCAAAAGCATCAGTTGTTTGGTGCTCAGCTTTCTTTATATTCCAACTGTCACATCCATACATGACTACTGGAAAAACTATGGCCTTGACTAGATGGACCTTTGTTGGCAAAGTAATGTCTCTGCTTTTCAATATGCGATCTAGGTTGGTCATAACCCTCCTTCCAAGGAGTAAGCGTCTTTTAATTTCATGGCTGCAGTCACCACCTGCAGTGATTTTGGAGCCCAAGAGAATAAAGTCTGTCACTGTTTTCATTGTTTCCCCATCTATTTACACGAGTGATGGAACAGGATGCCATGATGTTGGTTTTCTGAATGTTGAGTTTTAAGCCAACTTTTTCACTCTCCTCTTTCACTTTCAGCAAGAGGCTCTTTAGTTCTTCGCTTCTGCCATAAGGGTGGTGTCATCTGCATATCTGAGGTTATTGATATTTCTCCCTGCAAACTTGATTCCAGCTTGTGCTTCATCCGGCCTGGCATTTCTCATGATGTTCTCTGCTTAGAAGCTAAATAATCAGGGTGACAATATACACCCTTGACGTACTCCTTTCCCAATTTGGAACCAGTCTGTTGTTCCATGTCTGGTTCTAACTGTTGCTTCTTGACCTGCATACGGATTTCTCAGGAGGCAGGTAAGGTGGTCTGGTACTCCCATCTCTTTAAGAATTTTCCACTGTTTTCTGTGATCCACACAGTCAGAAGTTTTGGCATAGTCAATAAAGCAGAAGTGGATGTTTTGATAACTTTGTTCTTTTGTGTGAGATTTCAATTACCTTAAAATAACCAAAGGGAAACTTTGTTTAGGCAGTCCAAAGAATTAAATATTGAATATGTCAGTGAACATAACAGAAGATTTTTGCCTTTGTGGCGTTTATCCTCTGATGGGGACTTTTTATGCTCTTTCTCTTCTGTTGATTTGTTTGTCCTTTTACCAGTAACACAGTATCTTTAATTATTCTGGCTTTATAGTAAGTCTTGTAGGATATCTCCTCCCACTTTATACTTCAAAAGTGTCTTGGGACTTCCCTGGTGGTCCAGTGGTTAAGACTTCACTTTCCAGTAGAGGGGTTGTAGGTTTGATACCTGGTTGGGGGGCTAAGATTGCACATGCCTCGTGGCCAAAAAAACAAAAAACATGAAACAAGCAATATTTTAATAAACTCAATAAAGACTTAAAAATAGTCCACATAAAATAGATATATAGATATCTTAACTATTCTTGGCTCTTGACTCTCTCACAGAAAGTTTAGAGTCAATTTATATATATTTTAATTGCATTTTGTGCTTTTGTGTGCTGTTTCCCTCAGCTTTATTAAGATATGATTGATATATTATGTAGGCTTGAGTCTATGTTGATTTGATACACTTGTTTATTACAAAACGATTACCACCATAGCTTTAGCTCACACCTCCATCACATCACACAATTACTATTTCATTTTTGTGGTAAGAATATGTAAGACTTACTCTCTTTTAACTTTGAAGCATGTAATACAATACTGGGTCACATGTTGTATGTTACATTCCAAGAACTTATTCATCTTATAACTGGAGGTTTATACCCTTTAAGGATCATTTCCTATCTCCCTCGCTCCCAACACTCC
Source organism: Bos indicus (assembly GCF_029378745.1). Taxonomy (NCBI): domain Eukaryota; kingdom Metazoa; phylum Chordata; class Mammalia; order Artiodactyla; family Bovidae; genus Bos; species Bos indicus. The sequence goes on along the minus strand of NC_091782.1, from coordinate 19,904,443 downwards.
ATTATTTGTTTCAGTGAGTTCATTCTGCCTTTGTGTTAATGATGTGTTAACAAATAGCTCTTTGTGTTAAAGAGCTATTTAGATGCTCTTACAATTGAAAAACTTTCTGACTAGTATTAATTGAAATAATTTGTCTCCCCATTATTTTGAGTTTTCTTTGTAGATATTCAGATTATATGAATAAAAACAATTTAGTTTTTCCTTTGCAGTGCTCATATAGTTTAAATTTTTTTCTTGCCTTAAGTTGTAATTGTAATCTTAGTATTATATAGACTAAAAGTGGTGATAGGGGGAATCCTTATATTGGTTTGGATTTCAGAAGGTTTGAATGCTTCTGAGTAAGTTATTTCCTATCTGGTTTTTGGTAGATTCTCTTCATCTGATTGAGAAAATTCTTTTTATTCCTCATTTTTTTTTTTTTAGCATGAAGTTTCTTTTTTTTTATTTTATTTTTAAACTTTACATAATTGTATTAGTTTTGCCAAATATCAAAATGAATCCACCACAGGTATACATGTGTTCCCCATCCTGAACCATCCTCCCTCCTCCCTCCCCATACCATCCCTCTGGGTCGTCCCAGTGAAGAATTGTTTAGTGATTTTCCCACATATATTGAGATGATCGTTTAGATTTTCTTTTTTCAGATTTTATGTAGTTAATTGTATTAATAAATTTGTGGTTTACTCTTGTTTTCCTGACAACCAAAAGAAGTCTGCTCAACAAAGTAATCCTTCAGAATTGAAGGAAAGATGAAGAATTTCCAGGGACGTAAAAGTTGAAGGAGTTCATAACCACTAGACTAGCCTATAAGAAATGTTAAAGCAACTTCATTGATAGTAAATGAAAGGATACTAGTTAGTAGTAGTAAAATATATAAAAGTACAAATTCTACTGGTTAAATTCAGAATACACAAATGTTTTAATGGTGGGTAAATCAGTTATACATCTAGTATGAAGGTTATAAGACCAAAGTAGTAGAAATAATAACTACAATAATTTGTTAATGATACACAAAGTAAAAAAATGTATACTGTGAAATAAAAAATGTGATGAAAGTGTGAAAGTGTTAGTCACTAAGTTGTGTCCCACTCTTTGTGACCCCATGGACTATAGCCTGCCACGCTCCTCTGTCCATGGAATTCTCCAGGCAAGAATACTGGAGTGGGTAGCTGTTCCCTTCTCCAGGGGATCTTCCCGACCTAGGGATCTAATGAACCTGAGTCTCCTACATTGCAGGCAGATTTTTTACCATCTAAGCCGCTGGGGAAGAATTTGATGAGGGGAGGGTAAAACTGCAGTATAAAAACCTGAGAAACAGTAGAACTGATGGTGTCCCAAAATGTGTTCAAAGGCAGTCAAAGACCAGTGTCTCAGCTTGAAGGTAGAGAAGTTGAACTCTTCTTTACTCCTCTCTTGTTGTATTCAGGCCTTCAACAGATTGGATGATGCCTACCCACATTGGAGAAGCTATCTGCCTTACTCAGTTTACTGACTCATATGTTAATTAACCTCATGCATAAATAACTTCAAATACATATCAAACGAATGTTAACCAAATATCTGGGCACTTAATGGTCCAGTTACACTGAAACGTAAAATTAACCATCACCCGTATCAACTTGGCACCCATATCTCCTTAAAATATACTTAGTCTCCAAATAAAGATAGTAACAGGGTCACAATTGTGCCTAAGATGATACAGTTATCCAGCACACAGTTGAAATTGCACTAATCCCTTTCCTAGAAGATGAGGTTAAGTCCATGAGTGACATTTATACTTCTCCTTAATATTCCTAGCTTAAATACTATGATATAAATGCTGTAAGTCCAACACATTTTATGTTACATGATGAGGGAGTAAGAGAGGGAAGGAAACAAGATATTTCCCTAACAACCCCACAAAGAAGTATTCACACACAAAAAAGTATTCATAACAAAATGACCATTACAATGCCCTTTATGTAACTGGTTAGATGACTGTAGCTTGCATTAATGACTACCTTCTCCCACTTCCTATTCTGTATTCCCCTGCCTTTAGCAAGCACCTCAGCTGGTTGTGGTTCTTTAACTGGTGGACAGACCCAAACCGTCATTCTTGAAGGATCTGAGGTATTAGTAGCCCTTCCAGGATTGGGTTGTAGTTTTCCATTGACATTAATCACAGGGCATGGAAATTCTATGAGACACCCTGAATGATCTCCTGTATTCCAGACATACTCTTTCTTACCTCCACTGTGGAGTACCAGTAGAGTTTCCACTGGGGAGTCAGTATCGCTCACCCCTGCCGACCCAGTAACTCCTTCTTTGCCTGTTGATTCAGAAGCATGTGGAACCCAGGGTGACTCAGCTGCAGTCTTAAGTTTCATTCAATGGAATAATTGTTGTGTCAATGGAATAAATGTGAAAGCGTTCCTCCCTCTGGAATTAAGACCTCTAGGCTAGCAACTCATAAGACCATGGGAACAGGAAGCAACAATTTTGCTAGTGGGTCTTTAGAAGTAACGATGAATGGTGCCTCTCCCTTTCCATCCCTTAATTCCTAGACCTGTGAATTCTGTGCGTGGGAGAAACCACACCATGTATTGGATGCTGATTCATAGGCTGTATAGTCTTCTGGAAAACCTTACCCCTGCTCTACAAGGTGTTACCACCTTACTGGCACTGTCGCTCAGCCTTCAAAAGGTCATTTCATCATTCCGTCAGACCATCTGTTCCATAATGGTGGGGAACATGTTAAGAACGTGTGTGTATGTGTGTGTGCACGCGCTCACGTGTGTTCAGACATGTCCGACTCTTAGAGACCCCCATGGACTGTAACTCCCCAGGCTCCTCTGTCCATGGAATTTTCCAGGCAAGAATACTGGGATAGGTTGTCATTTCCTACTCCAGGGGATTTTCCCAACTCAGGTATCGATCCTGCATCTCTTACACCCGCAGGCAGGTTCTTTACCAACTGTTCCACTTGAGAAGCCCTTGTTAACAATAACGAGTTCCATTTAACCTGAGATATCTTCCTGTATACTTTGAATCATCTCTAGATGACTTACAATACCTAGTACAAAGTAGATGTCATGTAAATAATTGTAAATACAGTGTAAATGATATGTGAATAGTTGCCAATACATGGCAAAATCAAGCTTTGCTATTTGGAACTTTCTGGAATTGTTTCTTTAAATTCAAGTATTTTTGATTCATGTTTAGTTGAGGATACAGAACGTGAAGATATGAAGGGCCAACTGTGTTGGTTATTTGAGTATGGTAACATGATTTTCTGGTTACCAATATAATGAATTGGTTGTTAAAATTTTACATTTTGAAATAGTAAACGCCCTCAAAGATGCCCACACGAATCAAGAAATAACATTGATGACACTGTTCTTTTCTCTGGAAGTTTCAGCTTACGTAGGAAAGTTGCAGTTCTTTGTTATAGAAAATTATATGCCTACTCTGTCATTTGAGAGACCAATCTGTACTTTATTAAGCAGAGTATTATAATTGATATTTTTCAGTTTTACAGTTCTTAATGTTTGGCATATTGATTTTCTTTGCAGGTTTTCTTTAGGTGATGCTCGGAGGCCTCTTCATGAAACAGCAGTTTTGGTAGAAGATGTAGTGCACACACAGTTAATTAATCTGGTAAGAGCATGTACTCTTAGTTGGTAGCTCTGCTCTGTGTTCTGCTTATACTGGCATTGCAACCCAACATTTTTTTAAATATCTTTTTTAAAAAAACATTTCAAATTCTTTCTTGTCATCTCTATTGAGATATAATTTTCATGTAACAAAATTTCACCAATGCATGATTCAATGAGTTTTGTCAACTGAGTATTGATTGTCATGTGACTAGCAGTGCAGTCATTATATAGAAATATTTCCATCATCCAGAAACATTTCTTTGTACCCCTGTGTCATCAGTCTTTTCTCCCACTCCTGATAACGCTGGTCTGTTTTTAAATCATTATATCAGTATAGTTTTTTAAGAACTTAAAAATGATCTTTCTCTCTGTATTTGAGATGTATGAAGAATTGCACAAATAGTACAGGTAATTCTCAGGTAGCATTCAGCTTCCTCTGTTAACAACTTGCATAACTGTACTACAGTTCTCAAAACCAGGAATAACATTGGTATCATACTGTAATAAAAATACCAGCCTTATTCAGTTTTCCCATTAATGGCCCTTTTCTGTTCCAGGATCCAGTCCAGGGTAACTCACTGCAGTGATCTGTTGGGTCTTTGTGGTCTTCTGTCTGTGGTCGGTCTTTTCTTAGAGTATTTCGTGACATATATATTTTTGAAAATTGCAAAACAGTTATTTTGTAGAATGCTCTTCTTTATCAATTGTTCTGATACTTTCTTAAGGTTAGAATGTGACTGTGCCTTTTTGGTGGTAATACCACAGAAATGATGGACTTCTCTGTGTATCATGTTAATGGATTCATGTTGTTGATGTTTTTTTACAATTTTAACCTTGATAACTTGGATAAGGTGTTATATGCTGAGTTCTTCCGCTATGATGAGATTACTTTCTTTTTTTTCCTTTTTTTGTTAATAAGTGTCTTGTCGGAGATATTTTGTGACTATGCAAACACTCTTTCTCTGAAAAAAATTGCTTATTTAACATTCATCAGTGAGTATATGCTTTTCTTTTCCTTCATTCCTTTTATCTTTTTAAGTTGCAATTGTTCTGAAAGGAATAGCTATCCTTTATCACCATTACTTAATAAATGTTTAATGTACATATGTATGGACTAATGTATATTTAAGTTTTACTCTTATAATCATTATGTAATATTTTAATTTATTTTTATTGCTCAGTTCGTTCCAGCATTGGCCATTAGAATTGATTTCATGTCCTCTCCTCATTTTCCTATCAAATCTTTGGTCCCGTATCTCATAAATGTTATGCATGTCAGTCCTTTGCTTGAGGCATATGCTACAGGTATATTCTTCTGCTGTGTAGTTTTCTTTTGACTTTGTTTTTATGACAAAAAACATAAAACGTGTTTTTGGGGGGCATAAAGTATTTTTATTTTAATTTAGTCAAATGCATCAATCTTTTATTTCCTTTGTATTTTGAATTATAGTTAGTGACATCTTTCTTATGCTGAGTTTAAAGAGAAATTCATCCATACTGTCTTGTAGTACCTGTGTGGTTTCATTTTTAACATTTAGTTTCCTAACCATCATTTATTAGAAAGTACCTACTTTTGTGATCTGAAATGCCTCTGTCTAGAACTGGACATGGAACAACAGATTGGTTCCAAATAGGAAAAGGAGTACATCAAGGCTGTATATTGTCACCCTGCTTATTTAACTTATATGTAGAGTACATCATGAGAAACGCTGGACTGGAAGAAACACAAGCTGGAATCAAGATTGCCGGGAGAAATATTAATAACCTCAGATATGCAGATGACACCACCCTTCTGGCAGAAAGTGAAGAGGAACTAAAAAGCCTCTTGATGAAAGCAAAAGTGGAGAGTGAAAAAGTTGGCTTAAAGCTCGACATTCAGAAAAAGAAGATCATGGCATCCGGTCCCATCACTTCATGGGAAATAGATGGGGAAACAGTGGCAGACTTTATTTTTTGGGGCTCCAAAATCACTGCACATGGTGATTGCAGCCATGAAATTAAAAGATGCTTACTCCTTGGAAGGAAAGTTATGACCAACCTAGATAGCATATTCAAAAGCAGAGACATTACTTTGCCAACAAAGGTCCGTCTAGTCAAGGCTATGATTTTTCCTGTGGTCAGGTATGGATGTGAGAGTTGGACTGTGAAGAAGGCTGAGCACTGAAGAACTGATGCTTTTGAACTGTGGTGTTGGAGAAGACTCTTGAGAGTCCCTTGGACTGCAAGGAGATCCAACCAGTCCATTCTGAAGGAGATCAGCCTGGGATTTGCTTGGAAGAAATGATGCTGGGGCTGAAACTCCAGTACTTTGGCCACCTCATGTGAAGAGTTGACTCACTGGAAAAGACTCTGATGCTGGGAGGGATTGGGGGCAGGAGGAGAAGGGGACGACAGAGGATGAGATGGCTGGATGGCATCACTGACTCAATGGACGTGAGTCTGAGTGAACTCCGGGAGTTGGTGATGGACAGGGAGGCCTGGCATGCTGCGATTCATGGAGTCGCAAAGAGTCGGACATGACTGAGCGACTGAACTGAACTGAACTGAACTGTCTTTATTAGATTGGCATGTATTTTGGGGTCTATTTCTGATTTCATGTTCTGTGTGTTGAAGTGTTAGTAGCTCAGTCATGCCCGACTCTTTGCGACCCCATGGACTGCAGCCCACCTGGCGCCTCTGTCTATGGGATTCTCCAGGCAAGAATACTGGAGTGGGTTGCTATTTCCTTTTCCAGGGGATCTTCCCTGCCCAGCAATCGAACCCAGATCTCCTGCACTGCAGGCAGATTCTTTACCAACTGAGCCATACCAGTGGCTTATTTGTCTGTGCATGTGCTAATAAACATTTTTAATTGCAGAAGTTTTGTGGTATATCTTAAAGATTCTCATGACTAGACACCCCTTTTAATGTTACCTCAGTATGTTCTTGTTTATTCTTATATGTTTATTTTTCCATATGAACTTCAGTTTTAAAATTTCTAGCTCTGTAAAATAGCTTGTTGGTATTTTTATAGAGATTGTGTGAACTTTTAAATCAAGTTAAAGAGAACTGTATCTTAATGTTGACTCATTCTAAGGAAAGGGAATGTCTACATTTTGCCAAGGCTATTTTTGTGTCTTTCATGAGTGTTTTGATAGTTTTCTTCTATAGGCTTCATGTATTTCTTATTAGATATATTCCTAAGTATTTAATCTTCTTATTTGCTATTGGAAATAGGCTTTATCTATAATTACATAATGGCTGAAAGCATCTGGAATTTACTGAAATACATAAATCTGTAGTCTCAAGGAGCTGAGCAAACTCCGAAAATGGATAAGCCCAAAGATTGAATGTTCAAACTGCTGACTATGAGAGAAATAATATAAATGTTAAAAGCACCCAGATTTATTACTATAGAGGAACAATGATTTGAAGGACCACAGAATTTTTATGAAAATACAAAGACTAGGAGGAAATAGCACAACAGATTTAAAGTACTGGGTTCCCTTTTCTCCACATCCTCACCAGCACTTGTTATTTCATACCTTTTTCATAATAGCCCTACCCAGGTATTGACATAAAACAGACACAGATCAGTGGAACAGAATTAGAGCCCTGAAATATTCTACATGTACATAGTCAATTAATGTACAAGAAAAGTAAACAAAATTGGAGTTTTTGTTTGTTTTCTTTGGGGCTTCTCTGGTGGCTCAGTGGTAAAGAATCTGCCTGCAGTACAGGAGACATGCAGCAGCCTCGAGTTTGATCCCTGGGTCAGGAGGATCCCTTAGAGAAGGAAATGACAACCCACTCCAGTATTCTTGCCTGGAAAATCCCATGGATAGAGGAGCCTGGCGGGCTATAGTCCATGGAGTTGGAAGAGTTGGGCACAACTTAGTGATGAAAACAAACTAACAAAAAGCCAAAATTGGAGAGCTGCATGCAAAAGAATGAAATTGGATGCCCTTATACTATACATAAAAGTTAACTCAAAATGGATTAAAGAATTAATGAAAGACCTGAAACCATGAAATGCCTAGAAGAAAACAGACCAAAACCTTGACATAGGCCTTGGTGATGATCTTTTTAATCTGACAACAAAAGCAAAAATAAAGGCAAGTGGGACTACATCAAACTAAAAAGCTTGTGCACAGGAAAGGAAACTCTCAATAAAATGAAAAGATAACCTACTAAATGGGAGAAAATGTTTGCAAATCATATATCTAATAAGGGACTAATATTCAAAAAATATAAAGAACTTATGCAATTCAGTGGGAAAAGAAAAAAAAAACAATCCAATTAATAAAATGGGAAGAAATCTAAATAGACATTTTTCCAAAGAAGACATCAAAACGGCCAACATGTACCTGAAAAGATGCTCACCATTATTAACCATCAGGGCAATGCAAATCTAAAGCAATGACATATCACCTTATAGCTGTTAGAATGGCTGTTGTCAAAAAGACTGTAAACAACAAATGTTGATGAGGAGGTGGAGAAAAGGGAAGCCTTGTGCGTTGTTGGTGGGACTGTAACTTGGTGCAGCCACTATGGAAAACAGTGTGGAGGTTACTCAGAAAATTTAAAACAGAAATACCATATCATCCAGCAATTCCAGTTCTGGGTATTTATCCAAGGACTGAAAACACTAACTCAAAAAGACATATGCACATCCAAGTTTATTTGTAGTAGCCAGGATATGGAAACAAGGTGTGTATTCATAGGTGGATGAATGTGTAAAGAAATTGTTTAGCTACACAATGGAATATTATTGAGCCACAAAAAATAATGAAATCTTGTCATTGCAGTACTATTAATGGACCCCATGGTTGTTATGCTAAGTGAAATAAGGCAGACAGAGAAAGACAAGTACCATAAGAGCTCTCTCCTAGCTGGAATCTAAAATAAAAATAAATCAAGCTCATAGATACAGAGAAACAGATTGGTGGCTGACAGTGTCAGGGAGTGGAATGGAATGAACAGTTTTTGTTTTAGTTTAAATAAACTGATGTTTTTTTATTTTAAAAATAAACTAATTTTTAAAATATTATCATAACTGATAATGGTAGTATTCACATAGATACAGGTTTGCACAACTCTAGTCTAGAGTTCTTCATGCTTTTGTATATACTCATCTCTATAAAAAACATACTTTAAATCTTTCATAAGAGTCAACATATATTTATTAAACCTAACTCAGGAAAGTAAGCATCAGGATAGAGGTAATAAGCTCTTGAGCTATACAAAGATGTAGGGTAGAATCTACAAATTTCATTTGCAGTATATTAAGATACAAATTTAGTTGCCAACATTTTAAAATTAGATCACCTTTATACAAAAACTTAGGATTTCTGGCTTCTCTTGAAACATTAAAATTGAAATGTTTGACAACATAGGTATGAATTTTGAAATGGAAATCTGAGCTTAGGAGCCACTGCTACCTGAAGTCTTTTCACAGACTGCTTTTTAACCAGTGAAAACCAGAAAATACTTAACCAGAAAAGTATTCAGCATTGATGGAGTTATACAACATATTGTTGTCATATTCCCCATCTCCAGTTTCAGTTTTTCAAAAGGAAAAACATACTTTTTAATTTTGGAAGAAAATGACATTTTTTAAAGGAATTTTTTTGAAAAACTGTGAGAAGAGTTCTCAAAAACTGTGAGAACATCTCTGATGTTCATAGACAAAAATAATAAAGAAGTTTTTTATGTTATATGCTTTTTTTCTCCCATGACTTAGCATTGTTAATGCAAGAGTGATCTATCAAAATGCTTTGATAGTGTACTGTCAAAGGTAATACATAATATAGAAGAAACCAGAAGAAACTTGTTCTCCTTTCCTGAAGGCCCTTACTTAATGCCTTAATCTGAAACTTTGAGTTCAGTTCAGTTGCTTAGTCCTATCTGACTCTTTGCATCCCCATGGACTGCAGCACACCAGGCTTCCCTGTCCATCACCAACTCCTGGAGCCTACTCAAACTCATGTCCATTGAGTCAGTGATGCCATCCAACCATCTCATCCTCTGTCATCCCCTTTTCCTCCTGCCTTCAATCTTTCCCAGCATCAGGGTCTTTTCCAATGAGTCGGTTCTGCAAATCAGGTGGCCAAAGTATTGGAGTTTCAGCTTCAGCATCAGTCGTTCTAGTGAATATTCAGGACTGATTTCCTTTAGGATTGACTGGTTGGATCTCCTTGCAGTCCAAGGGATTCTCAACACTACAGTTCAAAAGCATCAATTCTTTGGTGCTCAGTTTTCATTATAGTCCATCTGTCACATCCATACATGAGTACTGGAAAAATCATAGCTTTGACTAGATGGACCTTTGTTGGCAAAGTAATGTCTCTGCTTTTTAACATGCTGTCTAGATTGGTCATAATTTTCTTCCAACAAGCAAGCGTCTTTTAATTTCATGGCCGCAGTCATGGTCTGCAGTGATTTTGGAGCCCCCCAAAATAAAGTCTGTCACTGTTTCCATTGTTTCCCTATCTATTTGCCATGAAGTGATGGGACCAGATGCCATGATCTTAGTTTTCTGAATATTGAGTTTTAAGCCAACTTTTGCACTCTCCTCTTTAATTTTCATCAAGAGGCTCTTTAGTTCTTCTTTGCTTTCTGCCATAAGGGTGTTGTCATCTGCATATCTGAAGTCATTAATATTTCTCCCTGCAAACTTAATTCTAGTTTGTGCTTCATCCAGCCCGGCATTTCACATGATGTACTCTGCATATAAGTTTAATAAGCAGGGTAACAATATACACCCTTGACACACTCCTTTCCCAATTTGGAACCAGTCTGTTGTCCATGTCCAGTATTAACTGTTACTTCTTGACCTGCATACAGATTTCTCAGGAGGCAAGTCAGATGGTTTGGTATTCCCATCTCTTTAAGAATTTTCCACAGTTTGTTGTGATCCACACAGTCAAAGGCTTTGGTGTAGTCAATAAAGCAGATGTTTTTCTGGAACTCTCTTGCTTTTTTGATGATCTAGTGGATGTTGGCGCTTTGATCTCTGGTTCCTCTGCCTTTCTAAATCCAGCTTGAACATCTGGAAGTTCACGGTTCACATACTGTTGAAGCCTAGGTTGAAGAATTTTGAGCGTTACTTTGCTAGCATGTGAGATGAGTGCAATTGTGTGGTAGTTTGAACGTTCTTTGGCATTGCCTTTCTTTGGGATTGGGATGAAAGCTGACCTTTTCCAGTCCTGTGGCCACTGCTGAGTTTTCCAGATTAGCTGGCATATTGAGTGCGGCACTTTCACAGCTTCATCTTTTAGGATTTGAAATAGGTCAACTGGAATTCCATCATCTCCACTACTGCTGCTGCTGCTAAGTCGCTTCAGTCGTATCCCACTCTGTGTGACCCCATAGACAGCAGCCCACCAGGCTCCCCCGTCCCTGGGATTCTCCAGGCAAGAACACTGGAGTGGGTTGCCATTGCCTTCTCTGATCCACATCCACTAGCTTTGTTTGTAGTAATGCTTCCTAAGGCCCACTTGACTTCACATTCCAGGATTTCTGGCTCTAGGTGAGTAATCACACCATCATGGTTTTCTGGGTTGTGAAGATCTTTTTTGTATAGTTCTATGTATTCTTGCCACTCTTCTTAATATCTTCTGGTTTTGTTAGGTCCATACCATTTATGTACTTTACTGTGCCCATCTTTGCATGAAATGTTCCCTTGGTATCTCTAATTTTCTTGAAGAGATGTCTAGTCTTTCCCATTCTGTTGTTTTCCTCTATTTCTTTGCATTGATCACTGAGGAAGGCTTTATTATCTCTCCTTGCTATTCTTTGGACCTCTGCGTTCAAATGGGTATATCTTTCATTTTCTCTTTTGCCTTTAACTTCTCTTCTTTTCTCAGCTATTTGTAAGGCCTCATCAGACAACTGTTTTGCCTTTTTGCATTTTTTTCTCGGGGATGGTCTTGATCACTGCCTCCGTCACGAACCTCTGTCCATAGTTCTTCAGGCACTCTATCAGATCTAATCCGTTGAATCTATTTGTCAGATCTAATCCGTTGAATCTATTTGTCACTTCCATGGTATAATCGTAAGGGATTTGATTTAGGTCATACCTGAAACTTAAAGGGGAAGAAAATCCAAAACATATAGTTTAAAATCTGTATACAACTTCTGACTATATTCGAGAGCATGTTAGATTATTAAAGCCACAGGATTTTTCGCTATTAATTTTTATTGGAATGGAATGGCACAGTCGTAAAGAACCCGCCTCCCAATGCAGGAGATTCAAGAGGATGTGGGTTTGATCCCTGAGTCCGGAAGATCTCCTGGAATGCAACCCCCTCCAGTATTCTTGTCTGGAAAATCACATTGACAGAGGAGCCTGGCAGGCTACAGCCCATGGATCTCAAAGAGTCAGACATGACTGATCACACGCTCGTGCACACACAGTCGCTTTACAGTGTTTTGTTAGTTTCTTGCTGTACAGCAAAGTGAATCAGTCCTACGTATCCATACGCCCACTCTTTGTTAGATTTCCTCCTGGTTTAGGTCACCGCAGAGAGCAGAGCTCCCTGTGCTGTGCAGTAGTTTCTCAATTAGTTATAGATTTTATACATGTGTGCTTAGTCACTCAGTGGTGTTCGTAATTTTATTATTCCTATTACTAACTTTCTGTAAGTTAGTAAATGGTTGCTACTATAATGGATATGATAAGGTAACAGGGCTGTTTAATATCAGGATTTAGATTAGAAATGAATTGAAAAATTCATTGAAATGTTCTTCTAGATTTTCCAGAAAGATGCAGACATTTTCATATCCTAATCTTCCATCTTCTCCCACTCCACAGGGTGAGCTACACTTCTGTTTGAAGTAGGTAGAGATTTATGCCAACTTGAAATTGTGCGACAGACTTGCTCTTATGATTGCTGTCAATAATAACATTTTTTCAAGTTCCCAAACTGTCATGATGTCTGATGACTATGTAGCTGCTTTCATTTTTTTTAATTCATTCAAAGTTAAATATCAGGGGACCCTTTTCATTTTATGCATAAAGTATAACTATCTACCATTCCACTTCAAAATCACATTGGATTTCCACTATATAATCTACCAGGCAACTAGTAAGCTCTTCCGTCTGTTGTACTGTGTTTTCATATCAGAACCAGTTTCTCAGGGTTATTCTAAAGGTCTTTAGTTACAAAAACTAATAGCAAGTTTGTGTGTGTCCAAAGTGATTGCTTACATCTCCCATCTGTATTAGCATTCACCGAGTCGTGCCTTCCCGACTCCACTTACTTGTAATGCTTTTTCACTGGACACTTTATCTTCCTGGAGGATAAATGCAGGGCACTTGTTCAGTTCTCATCACCACTTCTGTGGGGCTGTCACTTACGTCACCTCAGCCATGGTTTATGAGTATGTTTTAAAATAGTAGTAAGAGTTTCCTGTGCAGAACTTCAATTATTAGGGTTATCAAAATAAGACAAACTAATATAATTTGTGATTGCATAAAATAAAGGAAGTAGAGGTACCATGGGGACCTAATGAATCACAAAATGGAAACAGTCTTCTCGCTGACTAAACATTCAGACTTTGTGCTAAGTCAGAGTGTGGAGCTGTAGCTCAGCACACTGGAACACCATCTGTGTTTACATGGATGGGACAGAGAAGTTCACAAATACCCTCTGGGAAAAAAATTCTTGGCTTATTTGTCTGTTTCTACTGTTGAGGAAATGAAGTACCACTTCTTTAGCATAAACTTTCTGAAAGTACACCTCTTTTGTGGGACACACATAACGTGCACACGTATACACGGAGTGGCTCACAACACAGAACACAGTATGCTGTGAAAATGTGATCAACTTCGTACACACGGAGTGGCTCACAACACAGAGCATAGTATGCCGTGAAAACGTGATTGACTTCGTACACACGGAGCGGCTCACAACACAGAGCACAGTATGCCGTGAAAACGTGATCGACTTCGTACACACGGAGCGGCTCACAACACAGAGCACAGTATGCCGTGAAAACGTGATCGACTTCCTCCTTGTTTTCTTTTTAAAGAATGTACTGTGGAAAATTTACTAATTGTTTTGAACAATACTTGTTTCTGATTGTTCTTAATGTTTTCTATTTAATGAGTCATTTTCTCTCATGTATTACTACCTCATGCCTTCAGATATAGTATTATATTTCCTCTTTTTAAAAAAAGAACGTTTGTATTGCAGTTGACAGATATTTAATCTGCTACACAAAATGGGCATATTCTCAGTGGACTGCCTATTTAGCTATACTTTCCCATCAGTTCCCCCGGGTAGTTGCTGCAGCATAACCTAGAGGAGCACCAACAAGGAAAGAATTTCCAGTCCTTTCTCTACTCTCAGCATATCTCCTTTCTCCTGCTGTAGTATGTTCGTTCTACTTGTTGTTGTTCAGTCGTTCCATTGTGTCCTACTCTTTGACACCACATGGACTGCAGCACACCGGTCTTCCCTGGCCTTCACCATCTCCTGGAGCTTGCTCAGATTCAATCCATCGAGTCGATGATGCCGTCCAGCCATCTCATCCTCTGTTGTCCCCTTCTCCTCCTGCCCTCGATCTTTCCCAGCATCAAGGTCTTTTCCAATGAGTTGGCTCTTCTCATCAGGTCACTAAAGTATTGGAATTTCAGCTTCAGTCCTTTCAATAATAAATCATTCAATAATAGTCAGTTCAATAATCAGGGTCAATTTCCTTTAGGATTGACTGATTTCATTTCCTTCCTGTCCAAGAGACTCTCAAGAGTCTTTTCTGACACCTCAGTTCGAAAACATAGTCTTCAGCGCTCAGCCTTCTTTACTGTCCAGCTCTCACATCCATACATGACTATTGTAAAAACCATAGCTATGAATATTTGGACATTTGTTGGCAAAGTGATGTCTCTGCCTTTTAATACACTGTCTATATTTGTCATAGCTTTTCTTCCAAGGAGCAAGCATCTTTTAATTTCATGGCTGCAGTCACCACCCATAGTGATTTTTGGAGCCCAAGAAAATAAAGTCTGTCACTGTTTCCATTGTTGCCTCATCTGTTTGCCCTGAAGTGACGGGACCAGGTGCCATGATCTTAGTTTTTTGAATGTTGAGTTTTAAGCCAGGCTTTTCACTCTCCTCTTTCAGCTTCATCAAGAGGCTCTTTAGTTCCTCTTGGCTTTCTTCCATTAGGGTGGTGTCATCTGCATATCTAAGGTTGTTGATATTTCTCCCCATAATCTTGATTCCAGCTTGTGATTCATCTAGCCCAGCATTTTGCATGGTGTACTCTGCATATAAGTTAAATAAGCAGGGTCACCATATACAGCCTTGACGTATTCATTCTACTACTAGAATATTATTCTGCTGATAGTCAATTATTGAATTCAAGGTAAGAGAATCTCAGAGTATACACTGTTTACAGTTCCAGTAAGTTTAAAGCACTGTTTCATATTACATGGTTTTCTTAGCAGAGTTATAAAACAGTACCTTGCCTCCTTTCCATGAGTGTCAAGGCTTTTCCTTTAGTGTTCTTCATTTATTTCCTGCTGGTCAGCTAGAATCCTATTATCTAACTCAGGCAAAGCTCTACTTGGCTACTTGGCTCCTGTGCCAAGTTTGGATTTCTGACCTGTGCTTAAAGTTTCAGTTCTGGCTGAAATTCCTATTAAATGCCTAGTGCATAGTTTCCAAGAATTTCAGATTTACCAAACACAGGCAGCCCCTTCATAAAATATCCTCTCTACAGATTGATTTGCATCACTGAATTAAAATAGGTACAGATTGGTGCCAACTAGAAATTGTGTGACTGACTTGATATTTTATGCTGTCAATACTATGCTTTTGATAGTATCCATTTTTAGTGCATTTAAAAAAAAAACATGTTTTTTTATGACTGTATCGCTACTTTTAATTCCCTATTTACTCACAGTTAAATATCATAAAGGTCTTTTTGTTTTATACATAGAATATAATTATTAGCATTCCATTTAAAAGTCATACTATGTTTTCACTATATAAATTTATCAGCCAACTAGTAAACCATGTAGTCTGTTGAAATTTGTTTCAATATATGAATTGGTTTTCAGAGTTATTCTGCTGCTAAGTCACTTCAGTCATGTCTAACTCTGTGCGACCCCATAGGCGGCAGCCCACCAGGCTCCACCGTCCCTGGGATTCTCCAGGCAAGAACACTGGAGTTTGTTGCCATTTCCTTCTCCAGTGCATGAAAATGAAAACTGAAAGTGAAGTTGCTCAGTCGTGTCTGACTCTTAGCAACCCCATGGACTGCAGTCCACCAGGCTCCTCCATCCATGGGATTTTCCAGGCAGGAGTACTGGAGTGGGGTGCCATTGCCTTCTCCACAGAGTTATTCTAATAATCTTTAATTATGTAAATTAGATAAGAATAAGCTTTGCCTGTATGATGAGTGACTGACTAACCTCCCATCTAGATGAGCAGACAGTGAGCTCTCCTTCTGTATCTGTTTCTACTTGTAATGCCTTTTACGTTGGCAAATATCTCCCAGCTGCTCTATTCTCATCCATCAGATTTTGTGTTCTCTTCTGTATCTGAACCAAGAAATCCTATCCTCTAGTATCTTTCCCAAGGTCTTTGAAAGTCTTTTATTTATTTGTAACCCTAGATCTTTTAATGGAGTTGCTGTTTCTCTTGATAAATGGAAAATTACCCAGAGAAAAAGGAAATAAAAATTAGTTAACATCTACTGTGTGCCAACCAATGCCCTAAAAATTTTTTTATGTATTATTTTGTTGTAAATATATAGTCCATTTTCCAGGGTTAAAAAAAAATCACATTATAATTTCTGTATAGCTTTTTAACTTAGTTTAACACAATTTAACTCTGCCGTATGTGTTATATAGATATAATTAGACACCTTTATTTCTCAGATCCCAGTATTATATATTAGTCTACACTTAAAAATATATTATAGTTCATTTTTTAAAATGTTTTTATCCCTTCAGATACTCACATTCATCCTCATTTTTATTAGGGATATTATTTTACTGATTGTGATAGGGAACAGTTTGCTTATGCTGATAGCTTCAAATGTTTCTAGTCATTTTTATGTCTCTTGATGAATTTATAAATCACATTCTGTTTCTTAAGAATGCACTATCTTTAGATACTTCTCTAGAGTAAGTTGAGATTCTAAGTCACATAGATAATGTGAAACTCAAAAGATGTTAGTTCTGTTTGAAGATTGATATAAAATTGATTTTAAATTTTTAAAAAGAATGGAAAGAGAAATAAGGTCTTCCAAATAAATGTTTCAATTAGAAAAGGCTTTAGAGAACATATTAAGAATGTTTTGAGGCTAATTTTGAAAATAATGTGTTATTATCAATAAAATCTTACTGACTTTGCACTTCTAATCCAGCTAAAAATCTGACTTCACTTCACTAAAATCAATCACACTGAATCTTTAGTGGTTTTAATCTAAAAGTTTATCGATTTTTCTTTTTTCCAGTAGAGTAGATGCAGCAGAAATGGTGAGGATCAAGGCAAGTAGTTACTAAGACAGGTGCCGATAAGCAGCAGCAAGAGGTCGTGAAAGTGTCGGAGCTAAGAGAAAATGATTGCTTTAAAAACAAAATTATAGGAATCTAATTGGTCTAAGAATACAGTTTATAAATTATGTTCCAGAAAGTATGTATTGAAATACCTAACATCTCCTAATAAAGTTCATCGGTTGCAGAGACAACCACTCTTACATATAACAAGTGTGATGATTAATACTCAAAATGAAGGCTTGAAACAAGTAGAAAAAGTTGATGCATTCACAATACTCTTTAGAAAGTAAAGATAGCATGTGATACACTTAGAAAGATGTCTCTCAATACAAAAAGTTTATTTTTTTTAATCTGGAAATCTAGTTATGTATAATATAGCATAGATTTCTTAAAAGATCGAAAACCTTTCCCCCCAAAACTTTGTATAAGAATTCCTTGATTTAGCAATTCCTTAATGAAATTTTTAAAATATATTTTCTTTTTAAAGTTTCAATCTGTGCACACATTGACAGAATGACATCTCTTAAAAATCAACATTTTACTTAATATTTACAGTAAACCTGGGGAGTTAAAAAATATCTTCATTTTGTAGGCATGGAAACTGAAGAACAGAAAGATTAAGCAACTTGACAAAGGTCACATAGGTTATAAAGTAGGAAATGTGAAATTCAAATGATTTCGTCTTCAGAGAGTTTGGGGACGATGAAAAATTCTAATTCTTTTATGGATACTTAGTGGTTGAATTTACTGTCTGTCTCTAAGGTCCCTTCTAATTTTAAGTATTCTGTGATTCTCTGCAGTGAAGAGTATTGTTTCCAGAATAGATTCATATTCTGCAGAAGGTTTGCAGAGAATAGTGAACAAAAAGAAATGGTTAGCAGAGAGGAGCCCCAAGATAAAAAAGCAGAGTCTTCTTTTCTTGTGGAAAATAAAACTTTAGTATCAAGTCTCCATTAAAGATATCTCATATTTTAAATCTATAAAGAGAAAAAGTAGCATTCTTCAACGTGAGAAATGGTCATATAATCAGTAAAAAATTCTCAGCACAATGAATAATTTTATAACATTAAAGTGGCATCATTTGATAGATCTCTGGACAAAGGTAATTAAATGTTAAGAAAGAAGAGATTAAAACATACTCAAAAAAATATTTAAAATGTGAACTTTTCTGGGAATTTACCATTTGCTGCTTGTTGATCATTGGCTTTAAGAAACTAAGTTCTAGATGTTGTCAGGAGTAGGATTCCAATTTTTAAATGTCAGATAAATTGCCCAGAACTCAAATTTAGCCATTGGTTTATATGAAATCTCCTTGATCAAGCTATGTGGATTTTTAGTTGGAATATAAATGTTTCTTAAATGTGTAAGAAATGAGAAAGGAATGAAAAAGAAGGTTGGAAAAAAAAATTAAAAAAAAAAAGAAAAAGAAGGTTGGGACTAAATATTCAAGGTCATTAAATTTCAAACTCAGAAATTTTTATATAACTCTCTTGGTTGCTGGGGCCATTGAAAATTTTAGAAAGCAGCAGTCGGGAAAGTGGAAGAATAACCAGGCTGTTTTATATAGGACAGTGAAGGACTCAAGATGCTACTTCCAGAAGGGTTTGTTTGGAGAATGTTGAAATATTAATATTTAGGCAGGAATGTTACCACCTCTGAGTTGGATGGTTACAGGTTTCTGTACTATATTTGCTATCTGTAAACAGTAATCTATTTTGTCTGTAAATTAAATCCCATATCTTTAAGAATAAATACATTCAAAACAAAATATCAATCAAATCTGTTATGACGGATATCAGTGTTTATCTGAATAAAAAATTAATAGAAGTATGAGTTCTTAGTACATTCAGATGTACCAATTTGACATATTCTCACTTACTAATCACTGTTTTAAGTGTGACTCTCCTAGTTACTTTTGCAAAACCCACAAGAGTTTTTGAACCTTCAGTTGGGAAATACTGGTAGAGTGGAAAGCTTTTGGAGACATAGCCCTCAGTTTGAATTTTGGCTTCATAACTTGCTAGTTGTGCAACCTTGAGCATTATTAATCTTTCTGAAACTTGGTTTACTCATCTGTAGGAATGTACCTACCTGATAGGCATTATATAAGATGATGTATATAAATGATTTAGCTCTTGATACTGTTGATGAAAACATGATTTCATTAATGCCAGCCATAAATTTAATCATAAATCTGTACAATTGGAATAACAATGTTGAAGGCAGAGACACTAAAGAGCCAAAAGAGAGCTTGTATGTATTTCTGGGGCCACTTTCCTGACTTTGAATATCACACTACATACAGTTCTTCTGTCTTGATTTCTCCTACCTCTCACTCTGGTATGCTTGGATATCTTAAAATTCTTAGGTATCAGTTTTGATAATTTGTTATATGTGGATTTCCCTGTTCCTTCCTTGTCTATTCCCATCTAACATTATATCCCTGAGAAGAAATTGTTAGATACAAAGTGGTCTAAATTGCCTTTGTTTGAATCCTGGGGCATAGAAGACTTCCATAAACTTCATGCTTTCTCATCTAATGACTGCAATTTGAAATCGTAACTTAACTAGAAGTAAAAACAGGAGCATGATGTTGACTGAAAGCATTTATTTTTCTCCATCAAATCCTTGAATGCTCTCCTAAATGCTTTTTCAAGTCCCAGCATTTTGTATTTTATTGTGACTACTATGTTTAGTTTTTTCCCTTTCCCACAAATGAATAACTTGCAAAATATTGTATGAAAAATTTACCCAACATGCCTGAAAAACACATGGAAAGATTTACGAAGTAGGTTGTACCATGGAGCTGGAGAGATAGTGCAGAGAAATGCATAAATGGGTCAGTGAGAGAGGGTTCAGAGGACAGAAACGAAAGTCCAAGGCCCCAAAATGAGCACTGTGCTAATTTATTATATAATTATTATTCGGCCAGAATCAGTTATTTACTATGAATATACCTTTTAAAATATGAGGCACTATATTTATTATTGTTGCTAATAATGATCTTTCAAAACCTGTTTTGAAAGTCTTTACTCTGAAAATAAAGCTTTTTACCAAATATAAAGCTTTTTATCTGAAATATTGTTAGAGTTAATAGATGCAATTTTTATTATCAGTATTAGCATTCATGGGCTTCCTGGGTACCACAGTGGTAAAGAATCTACCTGCTAATGCAGGAGATGTGGGTTCAATCCCTGGGTAGGGAAGATCCTCTGGAGAAGGAAATGGCAACCCTCTCCAGCATTCTTGCCAGGAAGAGCCAGACAGGCTACAGCCCACAGGGTCTCAAAAGAGGAGGGCACGACTGTGGGACTAAACAGTAGCAACAAATTTGCCTTCGGAGTTAAGTTATAACCTCCAGGTGCCAAGATTAGGGGAGAGTCAAACATCCTTCCCATGTTCTATTTTCTGTGAATCAACCCTTATGCGTTTTACCTTCTAACACCTTGGCATTTATGTAGGAGGTTTCAGAGAAAAAGTTAAAATTCAATATTTTAAAAATAATCATCCAGCTTTATTATTTTTAAAATAGTTTTTCCACCAACTGAAATCGTGCAACATAATACTTCTAGGCTTATACCTGTATTTAACACCATTTTTCAAAATATGTATCCGTAAAAGTAAAATTACTTTCTGTGCTTTATGTAACTGAAGTTACAAAAAGACTTGTAACTTCTAATAATCAGCTTAATCTGATATTAAACTCTTGATAGTTTTGGAACAGGAATTTTTGTTTGAAAGAAAGATTGGCTTGTTAAATGAATTATGCAATTATAAGTAAATGTGGTCACAGCTGTTTTTGATTTCTTTGTTATACACCTGATTGGAAACAAGTTTTTTAAAATATTTTTCCATTTCTTACACTGACACCTAGTGTTCACTCTTCCTGATATCTTAAATATCAAAATGTAGTTATTAATAGCTCTGGAACTATTTAATTATTAATAGCTCTGGAACTAGAATTATAAAAAAACATGTTTTTAAGCAGTGCACCTGTTCACAAATCAATAACTCCTATTTCCAACACCAGTGAGATAGTTTTTCCTAGTTATATACATGACTCAATTGCTGAGGCTGTTTTGACCACAGCAAAACTCAATGAAGGATAGAGTTTTAAAGGTGAGAGGAACTTAGGTGGATTTTAAAACCAAAATTCTTAAGACCCCAGTGCTTTGCTATGTACACAGTTCCTTCAAGTCCAAGGAGATGATTTTGTTTATGTGAGTTTGGTTCCTAGGCAATAGAGGTAACAAATCACATTTAATTATGTAAGCATTGAAGATTTGATATTATTCATTGGACAGGAATGAAGCAAGATTGAGTTGTTTCTGATTTTTTTATTGAGGTATATTTGGCATACATTATATTAGCTTCACATGTACAACATAATAATAGCAAAATGATCACTACAGTTAAGTCCAGTTAACATTTGTCACCATACATAGTTAAAACAATTTTTTTTCTATTTCTCGTGATGAGAACTTTTAAGATCTACTCTATTAGCAACTTTCCAGCTTGCAATACAGTATTATTAACTATAGTTACCACGCTGTATAGTCTCTAATTTTGGGAATGAGTGACCTTGTGATATTATATGTTTACTATTTCCTATGAAGTCCTAAGGATGCTTTAAATACTCCAATCTTTCTGGTAATAAAGTTTAAAGATCTAGAAGATTAGTATCAAATTATCTGCAGTTAAGTAAACATGTATATAAGTTGGGGAAAATTTATTTATGTAGTAAGCAATGGTTAAACCAGAAATCCAGGTGGTCAGTGCACATAATGAAATTTATTCATTTTGTTTTTTATATATTTCATGAATGTAGGGAATGATATTATTGGTTAAGTTGAAAATTTTAAATAAGTTTGAACATTTAATTTGCTTAAGTATCTACAAAGTCAGTGACAAAGAGTAAATTTCAAGTCATTCCTAATTTGCTACAGATTTCAGAGTGTTTGAGTAACAAAATGTATCTTTCAGTGAACTGTGATTTTTCTCATAAGTAAAAATCAAACATTTTAAACATAGGAGGTAATCATAATTGAATTAGATTTATTGTTAATAATAATTATGTTTTTAGGTAATCTAAGAACTTTGCTCCGGGAGTTGGTGATGGACAGGGAGGCCTGGCGTGCTGTGGTTCATGGGATCGCAAAAAGTCGGACACAACTGAGCAACTGAACTGAACTGAACTGAAGAACTTTGAAAGGGGAACTCTGTCTCATAAGCTATTTTTTATACATAGCACAACACATCTTTATTATATAATTAATATTCATAACTTAAATTTATTTATTGTCTGCTATTTGATGGACACTATTTTTGATGCAGGAAAAAGGTGTTTAATGAGGTCTTCGTAATGTTTTGGTTAACAGAAATGATAAGACTAGAGAAATACAGAAAAAAACTAGGAAAGAATTTTTATTACCATTTCTAAATTTTTGATAATTTCCAGTAAATTTCTCACATTATTTTAGGGGTTGAATTTCAGTACATTTCTCAAGTTGTGTTTTCAGGATTATCAAGTTCAGCTCCAGATCACCCAGGTTCTTAGAAAAGTGGTGCCCAGTCCCTTTAATTTTACTGCAACAAGTGTGACATGAAAGGACCTTGTCAGATAAAACAAAAATGAGTAATGAAGTCGGTAACCATTGTGGAGTACATAGTTTTCCATTGATTTAAATGGGTTGAAAATTTTAATTCAGAATATTAGCATACATTAATGTTGAATGAAAACTGGAGCAGTAGTAAATTATGTCCATAAATATATTGATTCTCTGTGTAGAGATATTTCAGAATGTTTAATGAAATATTTCAGTTTTTCTTTTTTAAATCAGGACAGTAAAGTTTCAAATTACATTTTTTCACAGAAGCTTTAAGACAGTGCATGTTGTACTTTTCTACTTTGTAAGCTCGTTGGCACCACTTTTATTCAAATCACTTGCTTCATTCAGAAACCCAATAAAATTAAAGAAAGGCACCACACTTACATGTAACTGAGTGAAAGTTCACCTGGCTTTTTTCCCTTTCTGTTCCAGGTGCAAAAATTGGCTGAAACGGCTGGGACAGGCAGTTATGTTAGAATACTTTCTGGTTTAATGTTTTATCAGGCCCAAGAGTAAAATATTCTACAACTACTGCAATTTTATATTGCTACTTCTAAGGTAGAACTCTGTTAAAAATAGTGTATAATTATGTGGATTCTGAAATAAGTAAAATCTGGTCTCCTCAATTATGCTGTGTATAACAAGGTAGACTTAGACTGGATGGAATTGTTGGCTTCACAGGGATTCCATCATTCATTGATTCGTCAAAGGTTTACTGATGAAACTTGCAGAAGCGCTGTTTCAGGCATTGGGGATATAATGGCACACAAAGCCTCTGCCCTCATAGAGCTTGTATTTTGGTATTCAAGAAAGATAATACATGAATAAATAATATAAAATAATAAATGAATAAATAATAAAGATAATTTGGTGTTCAAGAAAGATAATAAATGAATAAGTAATGTCAATAAATGAATAGCTAATATTAACTGCTATAAAGAAAATCATGAAGGATAAGGAAAGGGAAAGGGAAAGTTATATTACTTTGAAGGAGGTGAAATTTGAGCAAAAAAGTACATAATGTTAAATAGAGTACCATACAGCAGTTTCAGTTCATTTCAGTTTAGTCGCTCAGTTGTGTCCGACTCTCTTTGTGACCCCTTGAATCATAGCACGCCAGGCCTCCCTGTCCATCACCAACTCCCGGAGTTCACTGAGACTCACGTCCATCAAGTCAGTGATGCCATCCAGCCGTCTCATCCTCTGTCATCCCCTTCTCCTCCTGCCCCCCAATCCCTCCCAGCATCAGAGTCTTTTCCAGTGAGTCAACTCTTCGCATGAGGTGCCCAAAGTACTGGAGTTTCAGCTTTAGCATCATTCCTTCCAAAGAAATCCCAGGGCTGATCTCCTTCAGAATGGACTGGTTGGACCTCCTTGTAGTCCAAGGGACTTGCAAGAGTCTTCTCCAACACCACAGTTCAAAAGCATCAATTCTTCTGCGCTCAGCTTTTTTCACAGTCCAACTCTCACATCCATATATAACCACTGGAAAAACCATAGCCTTTTAGGAGAAGGTCATTCCAGACACAGTGATCAGGAGGTATAAAGTTCCTAAGACTGAAATGTGTTTCAGAAACAAATCTCAGGGTGTTTGGAGTGGAGGAAGTGGGGTCAAATGCTAGATGAGGAGGTGTAAAATGTAAGCAAGGTCATGATTCTGTAGGCATTGTGTTTCTCTGTGTCACTTTCCCTTTTCAACTTTGTATAGGGCAGAAGCTTTTAAAAGGTTTGATTTACTTTGATAAATCTTGCTAAAGAGTTGCATTTTGTTCAAAGTCTAATAGGAAACTACTGAAGTTTATAAATAGGGAATGGATTTGTGCTCTCAGTTACAGGTATTTTTTTTATCTTCTAGAATTTGAAACTAAGCACATGGGTTTCAAAAGTATTTTTATCCAGGGAAGTAAATTCACTAATTGTTTCATCATTCCAACAATTTCTGAATTTGAAGTACAGTATTTTTAATCACAGGTACATTGTTGTACAATGGATCCCCAGAACTTTCTTGATGATTTAAGGTTTTTAAAAGATCACTCTAGCTGGCCTGGAGAATCCCAGAGACGGTGGAGCCTGGTGGGCTGCCGTCTATGGGATCACACAGAGTCGGACACGACTGAAGTGACTTAGCAGCAGCAGCTGGCTGTAGGAGTTTCAAAGTGGAAGCAGGGAGACTAACTAGTTTTAAGAAGCTTCTCAGGTGGTTTGTGGTAGCTCGCACTGGTGGTGAAAAGTGATCCAGTCTGGCTTTATTTTGAAGGTGTCATCAGCAGGACTTGTTCACAGACAGGATTATTAGATGTGAAGATAAGGAAGAAATCAAAGTGACGTCTAGAATGTTTGTCTGAGCAGCTAGGTGAATAGTGGTTTGGGGCCAAAATTTAGCATTTATATGTTAAATTCACTGATTGTGTTAAAGTTAAGTAGCTGCTCTTCAGTCGCTCAGTCGTGTCCAACTCTTGGTGACTGCAGCACGCCAGGCTTCCCTTTCCTTCACCTTCTCCCAGAGCTTGCTCAAACTCATGTCTGTTGAGTCTGTGATGCCATCCAACCATCTCATCCTCTATTGTTCCTTCTCCTCCTGCCTTCAATCTTTTCCAGCATCAGAGTCTTCTAATGAATCGGTTCTTCATATCTGGTGGCCAAAGTATAGGAATTTCAGCTTCAGTCCTTCCAGTGAATATTCAGGGTTGATTTCCTTTAGCATTGACTAGTTTGATCTCCTTGCCATCCAAGGGACTCTCAAGAGTCTTTTCCAACACCACAATTCAAAAGCATCAATTCTCAGTGCTCAGCCTTCTTTATGATCCTACTCTCATATCCATACATGACTACTAGAAAAAACATAGGTTTGAGTATATGAACCTTTGTATAGTAGTGTAGTTGACAGTTAAGTGAAGGAGTGCAGTAGGCAGTTTAATAGAGGACTTGAATTCATGAGAGAGATTGGCACTAAAGATAAGAATTTTGGAGTCATTGGCATATAAATGATATTTAAAGTCATAAGATAGTATGAGATCACTTAGGAAGAGAAGAGAAAAGACAGAGGACTGGAGAGTAGCTGCAGAAGGTATCCTAAGATTCACAGGTTAAAGCCATAAGGGCAGAGCCAGGTGGCCCATCCATACGAGCTAGTAGCCAAATGAGGAGGATGTTTCAGATCCTGCTGAGAAGTTGACTAAAATGAAGACTTAAGTCTAAATCGTAAGTGCGTGCGTCTGCTTAGTCATGCGTCTGTCCGACTCTTGGCGACCCAGTGGACTGTAGCCCTCAAGCCTTCTCTGTTCATGGGATTTTCCCAGCAGGAATAACTGGAGTGGGTTGCCATTTCCTTCTCCTGGGAATGTTCCTGACTTAGGGATCGAACCCAAGTGTCTTGTGTCCCTTGCATTGCAGGCTGATTCTTTACTCCTTGAACCAACTGGAAACTTGATTATTACATTTGATAAGATGTGGCAAGAATAGGTCCAGTTCAATGGTGGGAGAAAAAAAGTCTTTTTCAAAATAATTACCCAGAGAATTGGAGATGAGAAAGTGAAGGCAGATGTGATACTCAAGCTAGAGAGGATTTTTGTTGTAAAATGTGAATGCATCCTGGCTTGCTCAGGAAGTCCTAGTTGGTGCCTGTCATCCCGGCATAACTGTTATCAGCATTCTGTTCACTGTCAAAGACTGAGAGAGGGTTTGGGATCAAGGGAGGAGTTTATTGAACCTGATAAGTATTATTCTAATGGATCTAATAATATAAATGAAAGCTTACAGTGTATTTTCTTCTGAATCTAGCTGCTTTTACTCATCATGTGAGATTCATCACAATTGTTGTGATGAATTGTTATTTATTCTTGTGCTCAATGGCATTCCATTGTATACTTTTTTAAATTTATTTTAATGGTAGGATAATTGCTTTACCCTCCTGTGTTGGTTTCTGCCATACATCAGTATGAATCAGCCATAGGTGTACATATGTCCCTTCCCTCCTGAACCTCCCTCCAGCCACCCCTATCCCACCCTTCTAGGTTGTCACAGAGCTCTGGTTTGAGCTCTGACTCAAACAGCAAATTCCCATCGGCTATCTATTTTGCATATTATAATGGATGACATCACCAACTCAATGGACATGAGTGTGCGCAAGCTCCAGGAGTTGGTGGTGGACAGGGAAGCCTGGCATTGCTGCAGTCCATGGGGTTGCAAAGAGTTGGACATGACTGAGCGACTGAACTGAACTGAACGCGTGTGTTTCCGTTCTACTCTTTGCATTCATCCCACCCTCCTCTTTGTCCGTGAGTCCATGCTCTCTGTCTGCGTCTCCACTGCTGCCCTGCAAATAGGCTCATCAGTCCATCTTTCTAGATTCCATGTACATGGGTTAATATACAGTATTTGTTTTTCTTTTTCTGACTTACTTCACTTTGTATAATAGGCTCTAGGTTCACCCACCTCATTAGAACCGACTCAAATGCACTCCTTTTTATAGCTGAGTAATATCCCATTGTGTATTATGTACCACAACTTCTTTATCCATTCATCTGTTGATGGGTATCTAGGTTGCTTGCTTCCACGTCCTAGCTGTTGTAAAATAGTGCTGCATCCATTGTACAAATTCAGCACAATTAACTTATCAGTTTTAATTTTAGTAAATATTATGGTTAATCCAATTAGAGCTATTATTATTACTTTTGTACAGGTATTTTGATGAGCATATTTTTGTTGGATATACTTAGGATGAGAATTTTAATATAGTATGATTTACTTTTCTGATACTCATTGTATGTTGGTATACTACAAAATGATTTAATTTTTATTTCATTTTATAATTTAGACATTCTCAAAAAGCCAAGTAATACCTTATTTTAAGTCTTTCCTTTGCTCAACTGTATTGAGTTCATCAGAATGTCTTATATTGAACTTTAGGGGTACAGTGAGGGCTAAAACCTTCAAAAAGTACCATATCTGATGCCTTCTGCCTTACTAGAGAGGTTATATATAGTCCAGCAGTGGATATGATAAATTATGAAATGAATATACTACTAATGAAGATGTAATATATGAGATGTTATAGTTGTTCAATGAGGGAAAAATTAATTCTTCCTCTAAGAATCAGGAAAAGCCTTATGAAGGAAATAATTTTTGTGCTGGCTTAGGAATTAGTGATATCTGATCTCATAGAGACTGGAAATAATTTTGGAGTTAGATAGTAGAAGTTATAGATAGAATAGTTCGAGAAAAATGAGTATTTCATTTTGAAGAAAATAATATCATCCTTGAAGCGAAAGGAAATGAAATTTAAAAATCTAAACTATGAGATCACATTTAAAAGAAATTGAGAGTCTCTTCAAGTTTTGACCTTATTTTTCATGCTGTTTTCAGATAATAGCCTAATATCAGTACATGCAATAGTTTGGGACCGAGAGACTCTTGCTGGGGCCCCTGGTAGGAAACAGGGCATTTCGACTCCCAGGGCTTGACGATAAGTTAGCTGGTTGCAGGACATGGCATGGGTGCCTGGCATATGCAGTGGGGAGCAAACCTTTTGTTCTGAACTGATTGTGAGTAATAAAACATTAATGTTACTCAATAGCCTGCAACTTAATTATTTTGACAGGAAAGAAGAGCTAATAATTAACAGTGTTTATGTAAATTTTGTAAAAGTTTTGCCATGTATGCTGAATGTAACCTTATTGTACTCTTATAAAAAAGTACAACAGCATTCTGATGGTAAAGGGTCTTTGACTTTGCTGGCCAGCGTTAGTTGGGAAGAGCCTATTTTTATCACAGAAAACATCAGAATCTCTGCCCACGTTGGTTTTTTTTCCCCTTCTTACGGCGTATTCTTTATGATATCAGACACAGTAACAGGAACAACATCTCCATCTGGTAACTATTACCTGTAGCTTGTATGTATCTTCTGGAAGTTAACTTTTAATGTTAAACAAAGGAAGCTGATCAAAACCAGCTGTAAAACCTTTGCATAGTTCATATTTTATACAGTCAGCATTAGGTTACCATTCACATAACTGCATATCTGAAGTTGAAAAAAAATAATAAGGTAAATCTTTTCCTTTTATTAAAATAAATGTAATCCTGATTTTATAGTTAACACAACTTTAATTGTTTTCCTGTTTGGCAGGGAAATTTAATGCAGTTGGCATCATTATGCATGTATTTTATACACCTTGGAGAATAATGGCTCATTTATTGACTGTATGTGCCACAATTAATATATTTTGGATGTAGTCAAAATAAATACAGTAGGTTGATATATAATTTTCTAATATAAAATTATGGGGTTAGTAGATGTAGAAACTTGCCGGCTAAACATATAACAGGCCATTAAATGTATTATAGGAACTAATTCTATAGATAATGAAAATTACTCTAGTAATACTCTCTTTGACACATGGCATTTATTATAATTCTAGATATATGCAAGCACAGTAACTTTAGATCATTATTATTTATGATAAGAAATGATTCAGAGAACTTTAAATCAAGATGACTTTTTCCTTTAATTAAATTCTGAAGAACTAAGAAATTTAGAAAAATGAGAACATTCTGGACCATATTTTGCCTACTTTTGGTATGTCGTGTATGTTTAGTAATATTTTCTTCTGCCTGGAACTTGCACTTGTTTTACACATAGATATTTCGAAATCACAAAGAAGCACATGAGTTTGTCATAGCACATAATTTTGAAATATCTTTAACAACAGCATTGAGGATTTTTGCTATCATGAAATGGAATTTCCTATCAAGAAAATGCAGCAGATAATGAAATGACTCAAGCATTACAATCTAGGTGGGAGACAGTAAGCATTTCTCTACCAAAGAAAAATGTTGAAATTCAGTGGTTCTTTTGCAAGTGATTAGCACTGTTTTGTTGAAAATGTTCTAGTCTGTGGAAACCTAAGTATTGCTCACAAACATCATTTAGGCAGAGAAGCCAAGGTCAATTCTGACCATCCAAGTATACCACCATTTCAATTGTGACCAAGATTTGACAATCTGTTATACAAGATCTTTTCTCAGACCTTGGTTAACTATCTAGCTTTAGAAAAGTATTTGAAAATATATAAGCACATAAATACAGAGTAATTGACAGCAAGCATTCATAATTATTAAAGTATTGTATTTGTAGTTTTCATGTTTGCAGATAGGAGTTTATTCTGTTTTTAAAAGATAGGGGATATCTTGGATGCAGAAAAACCACTGAACAGTGTTGTCATCAGAGAACTGACAAGTTACCATTCCTTAGGAGGGAGATTTACAGAGTGTTTTACTTTCAACATAGTATTTGTATTGGAACATTTAAGTCAGATTAAGATATGTTCATGTTTAACACAAAAACAAGTGATGTCGCATCTGCTAGGAACTCAGTGTATGTTTGTCGATTAAATTAGTCGTTATGCAAAGAAGACTTAATTAAATTCAGTCTTTCTCTTAGACTATATATATATGTAGAGAGATAGTGTATATAAATGCATATATGTATGTCATATGTTAATATACATAATTGTGCATATAAAATTAGCACAAGGCAATGCACATTTTAGTTCCTCAGTCAGGGAACTTAGGCAATTCTACATTACCATGTAACTGTTACCCCAAACTATGACTAACATTTGCATTCCTTCAGGAAATTCTCATTTCCAGTCACAACCTGCCTGCTGCCTCCAGGCAATTTCTATCACCACAGATTAACTTGTGTTTTCTTAAATTTCATATAAATGGAATTATACAGAATGTACCCTTGTATCTAGCTTTTTTGGGGTTTGTTAGTCTTTTTATTTTATATGTTCTAGTGGATATGTAATGTTATCTCACTGTGATTTTTATTTCTAATTCCTTAATGATGAATGATATTCAGCATCTTTTAATATGTTTATTGGCCATTCATGTGTCTCACTTTGTGACATATCTGTTCAGTTTTCTGCCTGTTTTTATTGGATTATTTGTACTTCTTATGCTTTGTCCGATGAATCTTTGTGTATCCCATGGTCATAACAATTCTCTCTCAGGTTTTTCTTCTGATATTTCTACGGTTATTGACTTTATGCTTAAATCTGTGATGTACATTGAATTGATTTTTATTTGTGGAATAAGGTAGATATTGGAGCTTGCTTTTCTCATCCACATTTGTTACCCATTATTTCAGCAACATTTTGGGTACTGGATAAAAGACCATATGATTTTTAAATTAATTTGTGTAATTCATCAATATGCATTTCTGTTCGCTCCTTTGAATTTAATTGCACTTTGTCTGCTAGTGAATTCATTAAACTGTACCTGCCCGTAACATTTCAGCAAGCTGGTGTCATCGTGCATCCAACTTTTCTGTTCTCTTCCATCTGTGTACTCTTAGACCAGTTACTCCTGTTTGTCAATATGGAGTGACTTTTGGTGAATTTGTATCTAACTGCTATCTTAAAGTTCTCCTCAGAGTCTCAGTTAATCTGTTTTTCCTGCGTTTCTCAAAATGAAGTGTAAAGACACAAACCCCACAAGCTGTAAGATCTTAGGTATTTTCTAAAATTATTTAGCTGAGTTGTTATATAACATGCTGCCCCGATGTATTTTAGGTGTGGGAGTATAATGTGATGATTGAAGCCCAATTGCTTTTCTTTTATAAGATTTCTTAGAATTCTGTGTTCATTTTAGAAACATTTTGATGACTCTCATAAGTGAAGTTAGGAAAACATTGATTTCTAGTTTTTCAAATAAAATAATTGTTTTATTGAGTAGTCTATTTTCACCCTAGACTTACCCTATTTATAACCTAATTATAATTAATTTGATCTTCAGATTAAGGGTGATTTTTATCCTTATTGTTCTTCTCTATAGTTTCCAAATGTTCCATGATAAATGTGTATGGCTTTTATATATAACTTGGAAACAAAAAGTAGCCATTAATAATGTCCAAGAGTAGACTATGTCCTCTAAACTTTTGGCAATGCCTAATTAATGAATAGGACATATTTAGATATTAGGATAATTTGGTTAATGAATTTTTCAAATCAGTATAAGTAGAAGATGGAGAAAATGGAGCTTCTAGAATGCATTGAGTTCATGTGATTAATTACATTGTTTGGGCTCCAGAGATCTGTATATTTAAATAATGCTGCTTGTGGACTCCCCACACATCTTCTATGTAGATAATGAAGAGGTCTGCTGAGGTGTCCGCCAGAATGTTGTTTACAAGGGACAAAAACAGACATAGGGGCAAAGTAATTTTTTTTTCAAACTTATATTGGGAAAAATAGAGTTGAGAGCATCAAGAAATTTTAAAGATGACAGAGTAATAATTGATACCATTGTTTTCTGAACTCTGAGATTATTTTCTTTAACTTTGAGCTTTCTGATGTTTGAATGTATGGTGATGTATAGTGACACAGCTGTCATTGTCTGAATCCTTCTGGTAAGATGGAGAGGGGATCCAAGTTTGAAGAGTGCTTGTCCCTGTCTGAGATTAAAACTCAGGAGCTGATTGTGGTGCAGCCTTGATAACAGAGGAACATGAGTCCAGATGACTCTGCGTCAAAAATAGATTCAGAAGAGTCAAAGTTCTAAGTCCGTGCTTCTTAAACTATTTGGAGTAAAAGTCTGGTTTTTATTTTTATTGTTGGTATTTTTTACCTTTCCCACATTTATAAAATACACTAAAAAAATCATAGTGATGTCACAATATTATAAAAGTTTCTAAACACTCATTTTCTCTTCTTATTTTGCTGAATACTGACAGCAGTTTGTGGTCTGGTGCTGATCAGGGCCCGAATTTTGAGTAGCACAGATAAGAGAGCATTGTATCAGTTTAATTGGCAGTATGTATTTTTTCTTAGTGCTCAAATAATGGTGATCTTACTTGCAGTGTTAGATGTTTGGCATATATTGCTTAATTTGGTATATATTGCTTAATATTTAGTATATATTGCTTAATCAGACAAAGATGCCTGATGCCTAGACCTACAGAAGAAATTCAGAGGCTGTTGGTATTTCCTGAATTAAACCTGAATTTATTGGTGCTTGATAGCCAGCTCTATAAAGAGAGATAATCTCTTTTACCTCTCTTTTACCCTTTCTGGCTTATGCCTAAGAAGATAGCATTGGCTCCATGCCTAGGAAGGACTGAGTTTGCAGGTTAACAGTCTTTGATGGATATCATGGGGCAAAGCAAAAACAGCAAATAATAAGTTATTTGGTTAGGTAGCTTCCTCACTTGTGACATTTGCAGCTTTTTCTAAGTGTTCCTGAACAAAAATTTTAAAATGTAGATTAGAGCTTCTTGATGTTGACCTTCAGAATCCTCAGTTCACTGTCCTACAGAATAAAGAAAAATGTGGATTTCCCATATATCTTCTAACCAGGGCTTTGTTATTCCTGTCATTCAATAAAACTTGAAACTCTTGCCAAATAAGAACCTGCCTGAAATAAAGATACATATCTTTCTATTACTTTATCCACTTTTCTTCATTTCATTTTCTAGAAGAGTGGGCAGAAATAAAATACTGAGAACTTCTTTTTCAATCATGGGTTTATTACTCTTTATCATATTTATTTTAAGTATAGTGAACATACTAATTACGTTAAGAATAAATGGCAAGAGAAGACATAGGAATAGGAGGTTTGTTGTGTGGCTCAGATGTCTGCTGTTTATACATCTGCTTCGTTTCCTGTGATTTCATTGGTGGTTTTGAACTTACGGCGTCCTGCTGCACACTGGATGTGACAGTTGCTTCCGTGTCATCACTCCAGTTTGTAAAAAGAAATTGCTTCCATTTTGAGATGAAAGGATTTCGTTTTCCCAGCTGTTATCCATGCATGCAACCCCTTCAGCAGAAACTTATATCTCTGAACACTGAATTAGAATAGATTGATCCTGTAGTTTACAGACTGGCTTTGGGGTGGTCTGAAAAGATGAGCAATCTACTTTTTGATCTGGAGGCTCTATATATTCTCATACATTTCAACATGTTTTAACTCCTGTCTGGATACTGACTGTTCTTGGATAACATGGGTTTGTTGGATAAGCAGTGATCTTTTTCCTCTTAAATTTCCAGATTATATGAAATAAATAATGATATGCTAGTATATTCATAGCCAAGGAAAATGAGCAGATTTTCTTCTATGTATTCAGTAACCTGAAAATCTGTTAGAGGTCCTTTCTTGGAAACTGTTAGTACCAGCAGAACATGGTGTATTGATACATGGCATTGATCTGATGGCTCTTTGACATGTGACTACTTTGTTGAATAACTTTGCTGAAGGAAACTGAACAAGTTCCCTCTCCCAGCAGTTAACAAATACTGCTGCCAGTAGCTACTGGTGGAGAAGCAATGGCGCCCCACTCCAGCACTCTTGCCTGGAAATCCCATGGACTGAGGAGCCTGGTGGGCTGCAGTCCATGGGGTTGCTGGGAGTCAGACAGGACTTAGCGACTTCACTTTCACTCTCATGCATTGGAGAAGGAAATGGCAACCCACTCCAGTGTTCTTGCCTGGAGAGTCCCAGGGACGGGGGAGCCTCATGGGCTGCCGTCTGTGGGGTCGCACGGAGTCGGACACGACTGAAGCGACTTGGTAGCAGCAGCAGCAGCTACTGGTAGTCTCCTCTCTAGGCATGATTAAGCAGGGGGAATGGAGATACTGTGTTGTTCCTGTGTCGGAGTAGAGCTTCCCTGGTGGCTCAGTGGTAAAGGATCAGCCTGCCAATGCACAAGAACCAGGTTCTATCCCTGGGTCAAGAAGATCCCCTGGAGAAGGAAATGGCAGCCCAATCCAGTATTCTTGCCTGGGAAATCCCATGGACAGCGGAGCCTGGCTGGCTGCAGTCCATGGGGTCACGAAGTGTTGGACAGGACTTAGCGACTAAACAACGAAAACAAAGTTACCTAAAACCTTCAGAGGAGAAGGTAGCTCAATATTACTGTTCAGATATTGTTCAAAAA
Source organism: Bos indicus (assembly GCF_029378745.1). Lineage (NCBI taxonomy): Eukaryota > Metazoa > Chordata > Mammalia > Artiodactyla > Bovidae > Bos > Bos indicus. Next base: position 19,869,769 of record NC_091782.1, on the reverse strand, counting down.
ATAAAACCAATTCGGTGACTTTTTTCCAGGGTTCTCTACAAAATATAATTTTGTTAAACTGTGGATTTTATTGTGGTTTCCTCCCACTCTACTCATATATCTCAGATTCTTTTGGTATAATGCTGAAGCAGTTACTCTTAAAAAAAATTAACAGGAACTTTCTAGGAAATACAGAGGCAGCTTCAAGTATACTGTTTCCTTCCAATAGTTTACATATACTTATATGAATCATACTTACATTTTCTGCCTCCCAAGCTTCCTAAACCAAGCCAAATATGCTGTGCCAATTTACAAGGTCTATAAATCTAAGTAGTATTATGACCACAGATCCATCCTTCTTTCTCACTCCCTTCCTACAACTGTTTTAAAATTAGTCCATGTGGTGATGATACCTGGATTTCAATTCTAGCTCCCCTTCTAACGCATGCTGTTAATATATAAACACAGCCTTTAACATGTCACCCCATCCACCCTCTCCCCCTGCTCAGAATGTAATACTGTTGTTTAACACTTTCTGCTTTACTATGTGTAACACCTTTGTTTGTGCTGCTATTGTGGATATTCACAATTTGCTGCCTTGTTTTACTGTCTCTGTAATGTTTTTGGTGACAGGATCCGTAATTGTCTTTATCTCCACAGTTTCTAATTCAGTGTTTTGTATTCATATATTCTGTATTTATTGACCCTCTGCTTTGCTCCGGGCACTGGGAATTACATAGAGGAATCACAGCAAAAGCAGTAAAGTCTGCTCCTAAGAAGCCTGCACTATTTCAGTTCTCCCTTTTAAAGTTTGTTGGCTGTAATGTTGGTTACTATCTCATAGCACTGAGATATTTATCTAAGAATGATTATTTTATAATATTTACATCATGCTCTAGTTTATTTTTTTTTAAGTTGCACTTATTACAGTGTACTCATTGTATCATTTTAATTTTTGCAGTATGGTGTGTGTTACTTTATATTGTACGTACTTTATAAATTACTTTGTAAGATACATGTTTCAACTTTTTAAAAAAGTGCTGCAGTGACCTTGAGTTTGTCATGGGCTGGATTGAATGATTAGGTTAAACGATCCATCCGTGTCCTTTGCCCTGTCAGACTTCAGGGCAAACACAGGGTATAGTGTATATTCACATGAAAATTTGCATGCTTTGTATTTGGAAGAAGATTGATTCTGAGTACTGTTTAAATTGGGTTTAAATTGTGGGTTTAAATTGTTTTAAGAAAATTTAGATATGCAGTAGCACTTTCATTTTAACAGTGTATAGATGTTCATACAACATAATATTACCCAGTTGAATCCCCTTCAGTTAGAATTTGAATCCTTGCCAAAAAAGCACCTCCAGGATAAAAAGCTTACTGTACCACAATTGATTTTGAAATGTAACTCAGAATTTAACAACTCAGAATAGTGAATAATAGCGTGGCTAGAATTCTTTTAAATGTGAATATTATTTAAAATATTTGTCTAATATTGATTTGTAGACTCATATATATTGGATTTTTAAAGTGCTCTGCACATACGACATTGCAAAAACTTAAAATAATAAAAATTATGGATCTACATTGTAATAAATTCTAGTTTTAAAAGTATCACTAATTTCTAATTTCTGAATAGAATGTGTTCCAGTTCAATCTCCTATAACTTGTGCTAAATGTTGAAGGAAAACAAAGCACAGATGAGCACACACAGATCCTACCTTCCTGATGGTTCTTGTCTCATTTCTATGAAACACTATAGCAATAAATATAAGTAGAATAGAAGAATTCAAGGTACCTAGATACTCAGCAAAGGGAGAGATCAGATGTTCTTAAAAGATCAAAAACATCTTTACAATGTGTAAGAAATCGGAGGTGAGTTTTAAATAAGATTTCGAGTGAAAAGATGGATAAGTGAAGAGGGCAGACATTCAAGGCCAAGAGAAATAGATAGGTGTGAATATGTGCATTTGAACAACTTTACAAATTAGTAAGCAGTGAATAATGAGTTTGGCTGGAGCTAAGAACAATGAGGGGGGAAAGGGTAAAGACACTGGAGAGCAGCTGGAGTCATGCTCTACGCTTCTCCATGTTTCTCAATGACAGTTATGCCCTTCTTTTAGTCCGAAGGGGTTGGACCTTAGGATTAAATAAAAGAAATGTATATGTATGTGTGAGGTTTCAAAGATCTCCGCAGGTGCTTCTAACATGGCCTTTCAGATATATTTGCTCCCTGAGGTCAAACACTGTATAGGCTCTAAATGCTTGATGTCAGGCACTGCTCTTACTACCATCTATGTTATGATGTGTCTGAGTCCGCTCTCTACTCTTAGACGCTTGTGAGCACTTCACATATGCATCTGAAACCAAATTCCTTAGCTTATCCTTCAAATTCCTCTTTGCCTATAGATGTTTAATTTCTCATGTGAGGATACTGCCTCTTACCACGTCAATAAAACTGCAAACCATAAAGTCATCCTCGACTTCTTATTTTCTCTGCTTCTCTCTCCCCATTCCCCTCCCTCCTACTCCCAACTTTCTCTGCCTGCACCTCACTCACTCACTCACTCATACACACACACTTAGGTCTTGTGCCTTACTTATACTTTCTTCTGCCTAGAGCGCTCTTTTCCTTCTTCATACTCTTCTCCCACCCCTCTTTTTCTGGTCTGTCTTGCACATCAAAACATGACCTCCCTAAGGATGAGGACCACATTTTAATCGCCTTTGCATTCCCAGCCTCTGGTGTAGTGTCCAGTACCCTGGAGATCTTCTCAGGAGCATGAGGTAAGTACAGTCGTCTATGGGTCTGTTTCTCCTGACAGTAGGACTAAGGTAATGTCTGTTAGTAATAATGGGGCATTTTCTAAGAGCTGTATTTATGTAGAGGTTTTTGTTTTGCTATTGCTTTAAACTTGGTTAAATAAGAGTGTCTGCGTCAACGGTGTTTAATTATATTGACGGTCATCATCTCCTGAGAAATGCAGTCTGTACAGAATTCTGCCATTTGGATGACTGAATTTTTGCAGAGCCACTGAACGATATTCATGCCATAATTTGGGAATTATATTCAGCATGTTTCTAAACAACCTTTCAGGGAAACTTGGAATGAACATTTATCTGTTTAACAATCTTTCTTAACTCTTAACACCTCTGAGAAATAAAATCTTTTAAAATATTAATTTAAATTTCTGAATGAATCAAATATGACAAAGCAAACATAACAACCTTATTTTAAGTACACTTTTTTAAACTCAGAATTCCACAATGACATAATTCTCCCACCCTATTAATTATCCCATTTCAGAAAATGTGTTTTAAATCTTCTCTCACTGACTCACCTCAAAAAACCTTTTTTTTTTTCACCTCCTTATTATGACTAAAATATTATTCCATAAAAAGTACCTAGGTTCTTCCCTCTGATATATTAAAAGATCTGGTTCATTTTCCTTCTGTCCACCATACTCCTCTGACAGTTCTTGGTCTTTTTAGTAGTTATATACATGATCCTTCCAATACCCTGTCCTTCACTTTGATTTCCTCTCCTCTGATGATACTGTCCTCCAGCCTGCTTCAGCCAGAATCCCCATGGTCATACCTGGGACCTTGTCAACAATGACTGAACCCCCTCTACGATTTCACTTTAAACTCTTCTGCTCTCCAGTCAACACCTGCCTTTATCCCTGACTGTTTTTAGATTTCATGGTAATCATTTCCTTGCATGTCTGTTAATTCCCCTTTGTGTTCTACCTAAGACATTTTCCTTTTCTTCAAACAAATTCAGACAATCCAATGAAAAATGGGCCAGAAAACTCATGAAGACACTTCATGAAAGAGCACTTGTGTTTGTGCACGCAAAGACACTCAACATCATTAGTCATTAGGGAAATGCAAATTACAAATATAATGCTATGCTGATATATCTCTATTGTATGCGTGTCGTCAGTCGCTCAGTTGTAACTCTTTGTGACCCCCTGGACTGTAGCCTGCCAGGCGCCTCTGTCCATGGGATTCTCCAGGCAAGAATACTGAAGTGGGTTGCTGTTTTGTCCTCCAGGGGATCTTTCCAACCCAGGGATGGAACCTGTGTCTCCTGCATTGGCAGGCAGATTCTTTACCACTGAACCACCTGAGAAGCCTGTATAACGCATGCATATGCACATATTCATAGACGGATATATATATGTGTGTATATATACACACACATATATGTATGTATATTATATAAATAATATAGATATCTTCACAAAGATAGTATTCTTATATACTTTTGGCCCCTTTTTGTTGTTGTTTTTTAGTATTTAGCAGTATATCCTGCCAATGACTCTGTTAGGTATATCTAATAAAATTCATTTATTATATAGTAAGTTCTGTTTTTCCAGAATAATGATGGTTGCACTGTTAAAGCAGAAATTTAAAAAGCTAAGTAAGAACTGCATTTATGTGTCTGTATTCTATACAGATATACATGTTCACATGTATTAGAAGTTCACTGCCTTATTAATTACAACTGTAAAACTACATCCCATAAACAAGGTAGTTTGGGGTTATGACAGTATTTTAGAAGAATTTAGAGGTCTTTAATACTTTGATGTTTTTGGCGTACAAGGACAGTGTGTTCCCCTAAGGGGGGAAAAATTGAGTTCCTGAATTACTGAAGAGGAAGCAGTTTCATTTCTTGTAACACTGGTCCTCAAAGTGTGGTCCCCACAGACCGCTGATGGGCTCCTCGGAGTCTCTGGGTGGTCTGCCAGCTGGTTTCTTCTAAGGCTTGTAAAATGACAGTGTCTCTAGTCTGTTTTATGGCCTGGATTAATAATTTGCTTAATGATATTTCTAAAGTATTTTCTCAGATGCCATTCTTCCCATGAGTAATGATGAGGTTTTTTTCAGTGGCAAGTGAGTATGGGTAGGGTTGGTGGTCCATGCATTCTTTTTTCCTCTCATGAAATAATCCAGAGTGAAACTGAGCATGGCTGCCTTAGAGATAGCAAGCTGTATGATTACTAAAGCTTTGAGAAAGCCTTCACTAGCCATTTGAAACACTAAAATAATTTTTTTAAGTGAAATGCTGATTTGCATGCTTTATAAGAATTCTTCAAAAAAAAAAAAAAAAAAAGAATTCTTCATCTAGCTAGAGGGTGGTGCCTCTGTTTTCATACTGGAAAAATCACATCTGAGAACCTAAGCTAATACTTTCAGTTGACAGTGTAGGATAATCTGGCCTACAACCCAGCAGCAGGCCTGGATTTATTACTGATGCCATCACCTAGTAACTGTGAGACTTTAATCAAGTTATTTTCCAACTTTGAAATTACTTGTAAAATGTTGAAGCATTAATATACCATGTTGAAATAATTCTAGAATAATGCTGTATACATTCATTCATTCATTCAGCAAAAATATTTTGAAGGTATATTCTAATATTAGATGGTAGAGATACATAAGAGGATAATGTGGATAATGCCATTTCGTAAAGTCCTTTTTAGCACAAAATGTTGAATATGGGATAATTCTTTAATAAAAATAGTTACATGTATATAACTTAGTACTAGTAGTTTCTTAAGCACTAAAGGCTAGTTTTCCCTAATAATACCTTACATAGAGTGCCCTCCCTATTCTAGGCAGATAGTAAGCAGTCTTAAACCATGTCCTAGGCGTTCTACTTGTGTTTACCACCATAAGGGTGACTTAGACTAAATGAATTTTTAAGTAAGTTTGACTTTTTAAAAGTCTTTTAATAGTGAAAGGACAATGTTTTCTCTTTGCATTTTGTGTTCTCTGAAATTTCCATTTCATAAGCATCTTTCTGATTTAAATTTTGCCATTTTTAATTTATTAACTTTTAAGTTTTATAAAGAAATGCGTCTGAGTTAAACTTTGAACTTACAGACTTGTAAATTAATGAACTATTGCAAATCTAAGAAAACCTTATCTGTTTTTGAGGACATTTATCTTTGTAGATTAAGGAAATAGATATCCGGAAACCTGAGTTTAGCTTTACATAAGGATATCACTTTTCCTTAAAATTGTTTTTAATATCAACATTTGCTAGTACTTGGCATAAATGTTTACTTTGGGTATACAAGGGGTTAGTTAAAAGGAAAATTACTGAAGATGGTATGCACATATTGGTTTATAGTTTTATAATGTTTTATATTATGTGGTAGAATCATTGTATCTTTAAAAGTTCTAAAGTATTGTCTAGTCATTGGTATACCCCACATATTCCTTCATCCCTATCAGTAGTACTTCACACTTTACAGTTTTATCCTTGAATAAACTTATTGATGAAACATCAAGAAGTTCTGTTGAGTCTTCCTCCAAAATACCCATCTGCTGCTTCCATTCCCAGTGCCGTCAGTCACTCCCCACCCTCCCTTAGAGGACTGTGTGGAGCCTGGGCCTCCCAGCTTCACCTCTGCCCCCCGCCATCCCTTCTCCTGACTGCCTGGAGCCAGGGCCTCCCGGCTTCACCTCTGCCCCCCGCCATCCCTTCTCCTCACAGCAGCAAGAGTTCTTCAGATGCAGGCAGACCTGGTAGCTGTTCTGTTTAGGACAATCTCATTTGAGTCAGTTATCCAGGTGCAATTATTCATAACACCCTCATGGTAACAAAAGGTCCCAATTTGGATAAATCAATGTGGTCAACCAGCATAAAGTTCTTGAGTGGCGTCCATTATACTTAGAATAAATTCACACATCTTCTAATGGCCCGCATGAGTTGACTACTGCCCTTTCATGTCCTCATTTGTTCATTTTTATTCTTCTTTAGCTCACTGTCGTCATGTCTCAGCGTCTCATTCAAGCCAAGTTCTTTGCTGTCGAAGGGTCTTTCAACATGTTTTTCCCTGCCTGTATGCTGCTCTTCACCACTCTCACCAGTGAGTGCTCTGTGAATGACTAGATTCCTATCATCCTTGAGGTCTCAGTTCGCAGCTTGAACGTCTAAAATGTTTGAGAGGCATTCCTTGACACCCCTGTGTAACATAGGTGTCTCCCGTGTCAACAATCCAGTTTTTCCTTATATCATTCATTATGACTTATAAATGTTTAACATATAGATTTATTCATTCCTGGTCATAATGGAAGTTCCTTGAAGACAGACCATGGCTATTTTTTTCAATATGGCCACCTAGTTCCTAGCACAGAGTACAATGTACAGGAGGCGCTCAATAAATATTTGTTGAGAGAATGAATGACAAATTGAAGACAAATTGAAGGCCAGAGCTTGCTTTAGTCTTGCTTCTGTAAGACATGGCACGAAATAGCTACCTATTCTCTGTTGAGATTTCTTGGCTAAAATGGACTTGGCTAAAATTAACTCACTTTTGAAATGGAAGAAATAAATTACACATCAAGAGATTGACATCCAACTTTTTGACCACACATACAAAGGAAGGGAAAATCTCTCAAGGGAGGAGGGCTAATTAATTTCATTGTAACAAATCCAAAGCTGTTGGCTCTTTATGGGTTTGTGTTCTGGATTCCTTCTCACTGTCAATATATTTAATTAATTATGCATCTTAAAGTTGTGATTCTCCATAATTCAGCAGAATTATTGATCATATCAGGAGAATATAGTAGAAATACAACATTTAGTGTGTTGCTCAAGAGTACAAATATCTATTTGAAAAAGGTTTTTGTTTTAGGTGCTTATAGTCTGTGTAAAAGTGTTAGAAGATAGGATTTTACAGGTATACACTTTGCAAGTATAGATCAAAAGCAATCCCACTGCTGGGCATACACACTGAGGAAACCAGAAGGGAAAGAGACACGTGTACCCCAATGTTCATCGCAGCACTGTTTATAATAGCCAGGACATGGAAGCAACCTAGATGTCCATCAGCAGATGAATGGATAAGAAAGCTGTGGTACATATACACAATGGAGTATTACTCAGCCATTAAAAAGAATACATTTGAATCAGTTCTAATGAGGTGGATGAAACTGGAGCCTATTATACAGAGTGAAGTAAGCCAGAAGGAAAAACATAAATACAGTATACTAACGCATATATATGGAATTTAGAAAGATGGTAACAATAACCCTGTGTACGAGACAGCAGAAGAGACACTGATGTATAGAACAGTCTTATGGACTCTGTGGGAGAGGGAGAGGGTGGGAAGATTTGGGAGAATGGCATTGAAACATGTATATCATGTAAGAAACGAGTTGCCAGTCCAGGTTCGATGCACGATACTGGATGCTTGGGGCTAGTGCACTGGGACGACCCAGAGGGATGGTATGGGGAGGGAGGAGGGAGGAGGGTTCAGGATGGGGAACACATGTATACCTGTGGCGGATTCATTTTGATATTTGGCAAAACTAATACAATTATGTAAAGTTTAAAAATAAAATAAATTTAAAAAAGGAAAAAAAAAAAAAGCTCCAAATGCTATTTTAATAAAACAGTTTATAAGATCACATCGAAACTTGTGAATAGCTAATATAACTAATCATGTGTTTTTCCAACTATTCTGTATCTGCATTTCCATATATGAAGCACGTATTTAAACTCTTTTAAGTTTTTGTTGGGTTTTGAGTGCTACTTTTATTTTGTTTTACTTTATAGAATAGCGTTGTTTTTGTAACACAGTATCATTTTTATATTTTCTCCATAATACTTTAGACCAGGGGCCAGCAAACCAAGATACATGGATGAAATTGGCCCTTTGCCTGTTTTTATAAATGGTATTTCCATGGAACACAGCCATGCTCATTCATAGAACATGTAGCTAGATGTGTGCTAAGTTGGGTAAAGTTGGGTAGATGCAACAGAGTGGCCTTCAAAGCTGAAAATATTTACTGTTTGACACTTTACACAAAGAGCTTGTTGACCTCTGCTGCAGATCATATGAAGGCAGTGATCCTGTCTGATCTGCTCATTATGCCTGGTGCCCTGCTGGAGTCTGATCAACTCCAGAATCCTACTGCATGTTAAAAAAAAAACTGAACGCCTTTATTCTTATTTCCATAGCCATTGTAGTAAATTTGGTACCTCTTGTAAATTTTACTTAAGCACAGCAAAGATAAACCCTACTTGTCTAATAAAATTTTCCTAGCTGTGCATATCAGAGGGGTTTTTTTATTTTAAAGTAAACTGATAGAAACATTTCAGAGCAAAACCTAAATTCTTTAATACTACAGGACACTTATAAATCAATCCTAGCAAGCAGTTTTTTTTTTTTATTTCTTCGTTCAATTTTTACATGGCTGTTTTATTGTTGATTTTTGTTGAAAGCCTTTCACACCTTAGGAAAGTAGATTTGAAATATTTAGGCAATGCCTATCCATATATTAAAACACTTTTCTTCCCAGAGGAAGTATAGTAATTTATTCTTTTAGGAGTGTTGTGACTTAAATGCATCCTTTTCTTCCTGTTTCTTGATCCAGTGTAATTAAATAATAGATTTTATTTCATAACTTTTCAGAAGGAATAAAAGGGAAATTATGTTCAGCAGACTTGTTTATTTTTTTCTGTGCCCTTCAAAAGTTTAAATGGGATCCTTTCTCTGCACTAGAGGGAAGTGAAATAACCTTTTCAAATCAGTGTTCTTGGAAAATGAATGTTAATTAAAATGCACTTTAAAGAACAGAAACATAATTTTTTCTGGAAATACCTAGTGGTTAAATCTAAGTTAAAAGCTACACTGAAAATAATGCTAAGATTTTTAATACCATTTAAAAATGTTAAAAATAACATTGAAAAAATTACAGTGAGGTGTAATTTAGTTGCCAACTTAATCCTTATCAAGTAAGTTTCAGCTTTTATAACAACAGAAACAGATTCTTAAAACTTTTAAAAATCATTCCTCCTCTTCAAATTATATTTTTATCTTAGATGCTACATTCACTTATTTAAGTTATATATGTATATTCTAGCATATACTTATGTATACTTAGGTTATGTATGTATAAATATATAGAAACTTTAACACATACAAGGCTTGTCCCTATTGTTGCTTTTTTTAAAATAAAAAATTGGTCTATATTATACATTGCTCCATCTTGTTTCTCTTGCTAAAAATTACTTCATAGCAGTTCCTCTCTTCTCTAGTTACCCAATTTAACTTGCTAATCTTTTTCATTCCAACCCCCTGACTGATAAATGCGTATTCAAGTAAATATCAATGATCCCATATGGGTCATCCCCAGAGATGCTGCAGGCACGCATATGTTAGCTGAGACTCCGCCAGGTAAGTTCTGAAATGTGAGCTTTTCTCCAAGTCCTGATTTAGAGACTGGGAGACGATTTGATTTGCCTTTAGGCTGGAAACTAATCATGGCTAATATCTGACAGAACTATTCGGGATATTTTCTTTAGGTTTCTTCCTTATATTTTCCATAATCCATAGCACTGTCCTGGGACTCCTTCCAGATGAGTAACCTCAGTGTAGTGTGTGGCTTCCTTGTGCAGCATTCGCCAAGGTGTTAGCTGGACCCTGTGCTTTTCAACACAGGGTACGAGTTACGGTACTTACCACTCAGCTCTGATTTTCAGCATTAACTTGTTTAACTTCATTTAAATCAAAATTGTGTAACATCTGCTCTTATTTATTATGCATCTTTACTAAAAAAAATAAGCATGATCTGTAAATCCATGAGTTTAGGAACCATGTTTTGATTTTTTTTCTTGTTTGCTTGCTTGCTTTACTTCTAATTAGCATAATATCCACTTCCAAGCCCAGTGGTTGGCATACACTAGGTGCTTAATGGCTTCTCTGATAGCTCAGTTGGTAAAGAATCCCCCCACAATGCAGAAGACCTCAATTCAATGCCTGGTCAAGAAGTACACTGGAGAAAGGGCTGGGCTACCCACTCCAATATTCTGGCCTGGAGAATTCCATGTACTGATAGTCCATGGGATCGCAAAGAGTCAGACACGACTGAATGACTTTCACTTTCAGGTGCTCAATAAATACATCTTGAACAAACCAGGGCCTAGTATTCAATTAACTCATAGGTTTTTAACCATGCTTACTTCATTTTAACCTCATTCTGTGTGACTGCAGTTTGAAGAGTTACCCTTCCATGACTTCTCTTTTAGTAAAATCACTGCCCTGTGAGTCCACAGAAGGAAATAAAAGACTAGTATTTGGGGGCCTGATAATTGTTTTAGGCATTATCTTTTCTACGTTTACTTTGTCTTCCTCACTCGTTCCTTTTAACATCCCTGCAAGAGAACAGGTATTATTCCTGGGTGTGTTTGTTTTGGTTAGCGCAGTCTCCGTGGTGTTTGGTTATCGGCCACGTTCACTTAGAGCTCACCTTAGGATCAGCGGTCTTCAGCCTTCTAGTCCCCGTGCCAGTTTCGTTCACTTATTTCTAATACGTCTTAATGGAGAGTTTACCTTTTAATGGAACGTTTCCTTCCATTTCTGGAAGGAAAGCCTTTTTCTTGTGAAGAGATCTTTACAAAGTAGGATGATGATAAGGAGTAAGCAGGCTGAAGTCCTACAAGGACCCCAGGAAGCACAGTGGGAAGGGAGTGGTTAGGTCTTTGCTCCAGGGTGGGTTGCATTTTTGAAGGACGAGGGTTCTGTCTTCTCTATGCTATCTGCTTTCTCAGGATGTGATGGTGTGAGTATTGTTGAAGTTTGTACCATTTTATGTCTGATATGAATGACTCCTTTGAGAATATCTTGGTTTGGTTTTTTGCCGCAAATCTGAAACATGTTCTCTGCCTGCTGAATTAACAGTGAAATTTTTTCTTTTCTTGTGTAGGCTGCTATTCCACATTATCCATCCCCACACCGTATCTTGTGGTGGTAGAGTGCTTAATTGGTCTCTAAGAATGCGCATGTGTGCCAAGTTGCTTCAGTTGTGTCCGACTCTTTGTGACCCTGTGGACTGACCATAGTCCACGAGGCTTCTCTGTCCATGGGGTTCTCCATTGCAGAATACTGGAGTGGGCTGCTGTGCCCTCCTCCAGGGGATCTTCCCAAGTCACCACCTGGGAAGCCCTCTCTAAGCATGTGCTCCACATCTTTTCATCTAACCTTCACAGTGGTCTGGGAGTGTAACAAGATCTGTAGTGTATCACCTTCTCAAGCCCTTTTTAGTAACTCCTAAAATTCTTGAGTGGAACACAGGACTGATATCTGAGCCTAGGAAACTTGACTTTTCATTTAGTTTGCATGTCCTACAGCTAATTTGATAAATACTATATACAACCTTGATTGGTTTTCCTATGCAAGCAGTGTACGGATACAAAATTTGAATAAGAGCTACTTTCTCTGACAGACCAAGGGGGAAGCATATACAAATTACCTCTGCTCATCACATGATAAAAGCATAGCGCACACTGGAAATGGAAAGAGAGGAGTCTCTTCTACACATTAGTAATTGCATTGCTTTAATCCCATTTTGCAACTGGCTTTGGCTTTCAAATGTATCTGGAACTATTGAGTAGGATGCTGGAATAATTATATCACCTGCTTATTTGTGTACCATGGCAAACATTATGGTAAAATAAGTCATTAATGCTAAATAATAGTCCAACCTCCTGCTTCCTGCCACACTCAGTTAATTGGATGGGTTGTCCTTTCCACTGGTATAACTAAGAGGACTTTGCTTTGAAAACCGACTCCCATGTGCCTCTCACTAAGTTGTACTATTTCTCCTTGTGATTCTTCTTTTTTATTTCTTCTCTCATTGATGCAAGTGCTAATTATGCAGCCAGAAGTACAGTATACCTAGTGTTAAATACTAAAATGAGAAAGGAAAGGCCAGAGGCTCTTTGGAGCTCATTTGTTGTTCACATCTGTTCAGTTCCCACTTGAAGAACTTGAGAATTAGAATGATCAGCTATTCCGTTCAAAACTGTAGCTTCAGAATGTATGCACACTGACACGTGCAGTGTGTTTCATGGCAAGTTGATTCAAGAGAATTTATTAGAGAAACTATTAGTTCTCTATCAAAAGAAGTCCATCTAGTTTTCCACTTGAACTCTAGGTAAAATTATTTTCTTAAAACTTGTAAAGAAGTGGTTCTAATGATATATACACACATATATATGAGAGTGTAAATACATACAAATATACATCTATGTGTATATGCATGTGTATATATAAATTACATGTATATAAATAATATACATGTAATTTATCCACATAAATATTTACATCCTAAATTTGTTTACAGTAAAATAAGTCATAAGTGCTAAGTTATAGTCCAGTGGTAGCCTGAAAGTTACAAATTTTCTTATGCTGACACCAAAATGTAATTTCTCCTTTCTAAATAAGTGGAGATAGCCGTGACTACGGGATTACTGTATACTGCACGTTATTACCTCCCTTAAACATCATTGAGAGGAAAGAACTGAAGGTGGCTTTGGAAACTTCTTTAAAGTAATGATTTTCTACAGCTTCTTCATTGAACTGCTTGTGGAGTCAGTGGTGTAGTGCCTTGCGTGGAGACAATCTGCTGACTGAGTGAGACTTTAAAATGGAGGGAGTAATCGGAATTCTCTGGAACTCTCTTCAAGATACACCGTACTGACAGAGAAAACCAAACTTTAACTGAATTTCATAGCAGACCCTTGCCCTCCTTGTTCATTGCTCAAGTTCTGAGACCCAGTGTGAAAAGCTGCAGTTCTGAAATTGTAAAGTTGGCACTTTGTCCCTATATTTTCTCAACAAAAAGACAAAATGATAAAATTGCTTTTGTAAAAACAATGGTGATAGCAATAGAGATAAAATTAGAAAATAGTTTTTCTCATTTCCTCATGATTATTCTTTAGCATTATTCTTTCCATTTGGTAGTTTTTCCAGTCATTACATTGGCCTGTGTGTGGTCTGGTGTAATTCAGTGCTTTTAATACCCTGACCTAAACATGAAGATTTAGGACAAGACCTATGTTTATTCCTAAACATTCTAGGGTGAAATGAAACCAAGTTATCATGTGGAAAAATTAGCTAGTGTTCTGCAGAAAAGTAATTAACTGAGTCTTATATCTGTTATTATTTTGTCCTTTGGAGAAATAAGTAATGACTATAGTTCTTTCAGTAGATGCCTTTTTCAGAAGTGTGAACAGAAGGAGGCACTAAGATGGCAGGAAATAAGCAGAGGGAAAAAACAAGGCATGAAATGTAGACCAGGAAGGTATACATTTTATAGGCTGCCAAAAAGCTTTATGCATCTATAATTTTAAGAAATGCAAATGAAACGTACATATTTGTACCAGTACCGTTTTTCAGTTATCAACTAATGGAAAGATAGCTGTATGTAATACTGAACAGCTTCAAGATCTGCTGCCACATTTGTACAATTTTAATCATATTTTAGTTTAAGTAGAGAGTATTTTAGTTTTAATAGTTAAATAGTAAATAGTTAAATTTTAAATAACATTAACTGTAGTTAGTTAATAGTATAGTATTTAACTATAATCTAGCATACTATAGTATTTAAAGTATCAGTTCAGTTCAGTCGCTCAGTTGTCTTCGACTCTTTGCAACCCCATGAATCACAACACGCCAGGCCTCCCTGTCCATCACCAACTCCCGGAGTTGACTCAGACTCACGTCCATCGAGTCAGTGACGCCATCCAGCCATCTCATCCTCTGTCGTCCCCTTCTCCTCCTGCCCCCAATCCCTCCCAGCTTCAGAGTCTTTTCCAATGAGTCAACTCTTTGCATGAGGTGGCCAAAGTACTGCAATTTCAGCTTCAGCATCATTCCTTCCAAAGAACACCCAGGAGTGATTTCTTTCAGAATGGACTGGTTGGATCTCCTTGCAATCCAAGGGACTTTTCAAGAGTCTTATCCAACACGACAGTTCAGAAGCATCAATTCTTTGGCGCTCAGCCTTCTTCACAATCCAACTCTCACATCCATACATGACTACTGGAAAAACCATGGCCTTGACTAGATGGACCTTTGTTGGCAAAGTAATGTCTCTGCTTTTGAATATGCCATCTAGGTTGGTCATAACTTTCCTTCCAAAGAGTAAGCATCTTTTAATTTCATGGCTGCAGTCACCATTTGCAGTGATTTTGGAGCCTAGAAAAATAAAGTCTGACACTGTTTCCACTGTTTCCCCATCTATTTCCCATGAAGTGATGGGACCGGATGCCATGATCTTTGTTTTCTGAATGTTGAGCTTTAAGCCAACTTTTTCACTCTCCACTTTCAGTTTCATCAAGAGGCTTTTGAGTTCCTCTTCACTTTCTGCCAGAAGGGTGGTGCCATCTGCATATCTGAGGTTATTGATATTTCTCCCGGCAATCTTGATTCCAGCTTGTGTTTCTTCCAGTCCAGCATTTCTCATGATGTACTCTGCATATAAGTTAAATAAGCAGGGTGACAGTATACAGCCTTGACGTACTCCTTTTCCTATTTGGAACCAGTCTGTTGTTCCAGGTACAGTTCTGACTGTTGCTTCCTGACATGCATACAGATTTCTCAAGAGGCAGGTCAGGTGGTCTGGTATTCCCATCTCTTTCAGAATTTCCCACAGTTTATTGTGATCCACACAGTCAAAGGCTTTGGCATAGTCAATAAAGCAGAAGTAGATGTTTTTCTGGAACTCTCTTGCTTTTTCCATGATCCAGCGGATGTTGGCAATATGATCTCTGGTTCCTCTGCCTTTTCTAAAACCAGCTTGAACATCAGGAAATTCACGGTTCACATATTGCTGAAGCCTGGCTTGGAGAATTTTGAGCATTACTTTACTAGCGTGTGAGATGAGTGCAATTGTGAGTATAGTATAATTTTTCATCATATATTTAAAGTATAGTCTAGTTTATTAGTTTAATTTCAACTTTAAAAATTTTTCAA
Organism: Bos indicus; assembly: GCF_029378745.1. Classification (NCBI taxonomy): domain Eukaryota; kingdom Metazoa; phylum Chordata; class Mammalia; order Artiodactyla; family Bovidae; genus Bos; species Bos indicus. Next base: position 19,854,011 of record NC_091782.1, on the reverse strand, counting down.
AATATCTTTTTGCCTTCAAAATTTGATTTGTTTAAACTTGAAATTTACTTACAAATAACTTACATGCAAAATAGTTTAAAAGAAAACTTTCAAATGGTTGTTGTTCTGCCACTTTCACATTTAAATAAGAATAACCAATGAATTAGTTTCTTGTCGGGATTGCTGTTCTTATTGGACATTTTTTTAAGCTTTCCAAGCTTATATTGATTGTCATTGGTCGTTCTTTCAAATGCATATATAAATAAAAATGAATTCTTTGAATCATGAGATACTGGTAATTATAGCCTTATCATATTTTTTAAACACTTGACTGTGTTTGACTTAGTCTTCTAAAAAGAAGAGTTTAAATGAAATTCTAAAAAATTTGGCACATCTTTTAACCAGTTTATGCACTTGTTTATGTTTCAAATGTCTAAGACAGTGGAAGACTAGTTACCAAAATACAACAAGGAGATCATATGATAGGAACGGATTAAGTCAAATATCTTACATTTATAATAGTCTGAATGTTGACTGCATTTAGTTACAAATCTATTTCCTTTCTAACACTTGCTGAGTTCTCAGTCCTTAAGCTGTGTCTCCATGAAGCAACTGATGTGAATGTTTTGATCCAAACCTCTTTTTGCCATCATTTATTTGCCAGCAGTGAAAATGTTTTCAAAGGCAAATTAATGTTTTTGTGGGTAGATTTTCTATGCAATGTAAGACTGTTTAGTGATCATACCTTCCTGTGTTCTGAATAAGAAATTAATCTTGGAGAGAAAGATGAATGGCTTAATGTTGAGCATTTATTATTTAGTCCAAGTTTTATGTACCTTGACATCTCTCTTAGGTTTGTTGTGAGGGTTAAATGAGATGATATGTAGAAGGCAGGAAGCATGGGATAGTACATTTAGTAAATGTCAGCATGTAAAGAGAACATCAGCTTTCATTTAAACATGGGTAAGACATTGCTTGTCTTCAAACCTTCTCAGAAACCCACTGAATGCCAGCAAAATAATTTTTAAAAGCATAAATCTATCAAGATCAAAAAAATGGGATATTAAATAGCAGATGAGATATGTCAAGTAATTATGGACTCTTAAAAGTGGATAGAAATGCTAAAAGTTTAACAGATTTGAAGAAGATGAAAGCTTGGAACAGGGGGGCACAAATCAGGATTCAGGATACCTCTGGAAACACGAGAGCATCATCACTAAAAAGTCATGGAGCAGTTTTATTCCCATGCCCTGCCACAACCACGCAGGCAGCCAGCTTCCCCTTTGCCATTCTGACAAAACAGTGTAGGTTCCAGAGAGACTGAACAGAAAGAACTCAGAGACCCCACACACAAAGACCACCAGCATTCAATTAATAGATATTCTGGAAAGAATCCAGAAAACAGGAAATTTTCACAGTAATCTAAGAAAATTTCCCAGACTTGGAGGACAAGAATATATGAGTTAAAATATCCCTGTGTCCAGGAAAATATATGAAGAAAGAGCCTCATCAAGGCATAACAGCATGAAATTCTGGTACCAGCAATAAATTCTGGTACAAAGAGAAAAATAGTAAAAGTTTCTTAGGAAGGGGGCTGGTGGGGGAATCACAGAAGTTTCAGAATCAAACAAACAAACTGAATTTCTCAGCAGTAACATTTTAAGTTTGAAGATGATAGAACAGTGTTTTTAAATTTCTGAGAAAAAAAATTATTTTAAATCTCAAATCTTATACCTGGGTAGACTATAAATTGAATCTCGGGGTAGCATAAATGATTTTTTGGACATATAGAATCTTTAAAACTTTTGTTTTCCACACATCTTTTCTCAGGAAGGTATGAGAGGTATTTTTCAGCTGTATCCCACCACTGGAGGAAGACTGTAAATACTACAAATTGAATTCATTTTAGTTAGCTGCCTGTTTAAAAAAGTTATCAGTATTGTTTAGAGAAACACAACAGAATGCAGAGTCCTTACAATGTATCATTACAAAAAAAAAAGTTATCATTATTCTTTAGAGGAATATAACAGAACCCAGAGTCCTCACAATGTATCATTTACAATAGCTCAGATAAAATCAGAGTATTCTTAAAATACAAAGTAACAAGGAAACATGATCCATAGCCAAGAGTAAAAACAACAGGGTGACTGACTATAAGATGGCCCAGATGCTGAAACAGCAGACAGGGATTTTATAAAGCAGCTATTATGATTATGCTTAAAAACAAAAGAGAGAAACTTCCAGGGAATGTGCTCTACCGAAAGAAAGAAAATAAATTAAGTGAAAACAAAAGAGATCAAGAGAACAAAAATCCAGAATGTAACTGTTAAAGAGAATCTGGCAGACTCCTGATGAGTCTCTGAGGAAAAACAAAAACAATGAAATTGTATCCCATAAATAATCAAGAATTTCTTATAACTTGAGTATAGTATTATACTAGGATTCTCCAGAAAAAACAGAACCAATAGGTTACATGTATGTGTGTGTGTACACGTGTGTGTATGTGTGTGTACATAGATTTATTATAAGGAATTGGCTCACATGACTGTGGAGGCTAAGAATCCCAATTTCCATTGTTGGCAAGCCAGAGACCCAGGGGAGGCAGACTGCAGTTCAAGTCCAAAAGCCTGAGAAATAGGAGATATTTTAGTCCAAGTCCAAAGGCTAGAAAAGATCTAAGTCCCCATTTAAGGCAGTTAAGCAGAAGGAGATCCCTCTTCAGCTGATTGGTTGAGGCTCACTAACATTAGCAGGGGCTGGTGGAGAGGAGTGGCAATCTGCTTTCCTTAGCCTAGGAATTCAGATATTAATCTCATCCAGAAATACCCTCACAGTCACACTCAGAATGTTTGCCCAAACGTCTGGACACGCGGTAGCCCAGTTAGGGTGACACATAAAATGAACTGTCATAAGTGCACAAAGGCATAAACACAGAATGGAACTTACCGGAGAATAAATGTAGAAAAATACGACAGAAAAACAAATTTAATAAGAATGAAGTATAGGGAATATCTGTGAGTTGATCTTTATAAACCACATTGAAGTCAGATAACAGTGGATTATCACAGATCCCGGAACACAAGTTGTGGGCATTATATTTGAGGAAGATCATGTTAACACTTAATCTAAGATACATCACCATTTGGAGACATTGAAGTTTAGAAAGCAATAAGCAAAAACTCCAGGGTTTTCCTGGTGGCTCACGGTAAAGAATTTGCCTGCAGCACAGGAGACATGGGTCAGGAAGATCCCCTGGAGAAGGAAATGGCAATGTACTCCAGTCTTCTTGCTTGGGAAATCCTATGGACAGAGGACCCTGTAAGGCTACATTCCGTGGGGTCGCAAAGAGTTGAACATGACTTGATAACAACAAAGCAAAAACCCCAGAGGCCTAGGTTCAAATGAATACTGTGGAAGCAGACAGCAAATTCAAGACCCCAAGCCAATTAAAACAATAAAATCAATGGAAGTTAGTGAAAATAAAAGAGAGTGAGAAAGAATCTTCCAATGTTAGCATCATTGATGGCAATGAGAAGTTGAGAAGAGATTTATTTGTGGGATCAAAGATGAGGCATTTAAGATGTCATATAAAGTTTAAACTTTATCCTCAGCCTATAAATAAACTATTGCAAAATATTTAAAATGCAAACATGATAAGTGTTAATATGCTAGGGGAAATATTTTTCTTTTAAACAGTTAAATATAGTATTTTTAGTTTACACTAAAGAATAGAATGGGAAATAGATGGGGAAACAGTGGAAACAGTGTCAGACTTTATTTTTTTGGGCTCCAAAATCACTGCAGATGGTGACTGCAGCCATGAAATTAAAAGACGCTTACTCCTTGGAAAGAAAGTTATGACCAACCTAGATAGCATATTGAAAAGCAGAGATATTACTTTGTCAACAAAGGTCCGTCTAGTCAAGGCTATGGTTTTTCCTGTAGTCATGTATGGATGTGAGAGTTGGACTGTGAAGAAGGCTGAGCGCTGAAGAACTGATGCTTTTGAACTGTGGTGTTGGAGAAGACTCTTGAGAGTCCCTTGGACTGCAAGGAGATCCAACCAGTCCATCCTAAAGGAGATCACTCCTGGGTGTTCATTGCTAGGACTGATGCTGAGGCTGAAACTCCAGTACTTTGGCCACCTCATGTGAAGAGTTGACTCATTGGAAAAGACCCTGATGCTGGGAGGGATTAGGGGCAGGAGGAGAAGGGGACGATAGAGGATGAGATGGTTGGATGGTATCACCAACTCGATGGACATGAGTTTGAGTGAACTCTGGGAGTTGGTGATGGACAGGGAGGCCTGGCGTGGTGTGATTCATGGGGTTGCCAAGAGTTGGACACAACTGAGTGACTGAACTGAACTGAAAGAATGGAAATAATATTTATCAGGAAAAAAATCAATGCTTTAAATGAGTTGCTATTGCAGAATAATATCTTTTAGCAAAATATTTTACTGAGTTACAAGTAAATCTCTGTAAGGTTCCTGTCACCATCCCTTTATCTGTATAGTTAAGAAAGTTTATTCTGTATACTCATTCAACTAGTTATTGGTCTTAAAATATTCCCATGTTCTGTCAATTCTTATATATTTTATAATGCAGTTAAATGTATGCTACTTCCATTGTAATAAAAAATCATAAAATGGACTATCATGTCATTTTCAATACTGCCAGAAATATTTGACTTGCCACAGTGAATGATGAAGTACAACTTCCATTTATTTTCAAGGAAAAAAATTAAGGGATTCTTACCATATAGAATCAGCTTTTTTTTTTTTTTTTTTTGACACTGAAGGTATTAGAAATATTTTGTGATTTGGTTTCCTGTTTCTAGTATTGTTTTCACACTGAATGCACTTGATCCTGAGCTCAGTGTCCGGTGGAACTGAACCAGCCTCCTGCTGACTTGCTTTTTAAGCCTGTGTTGTCGAAGAGGAGCTTTACTCTCTCGTAAAATTTCTTGAAGTTAGCCAATGGGCAGTACACACTTGAGTGCAAACACTGTCATTAGTTAACAAGCTTGCCCTCCTTAGTCGGCAGAGAAAAGGAGGTGAGACTGTGGCCGAGGTTGTTTTGGAGCATGGGACATGTCGGGGTCAGCTGGGCTTGTTGCACTAACAGTGATAACTTTCATCTGGAGGACTCACTTCATGAGGTTCAAGGCTTCTTGTGGAGCTCCAGCAGTGCAAGTGCTAGTGAAGGTGCTAGGTTAGGTGCCCAGCAGAGCCAGTGCCAGTGAGGGTACTAGGTTAGGTGACCAGCAGAGCCAGTCTAGTGAGGGTACTAGGTTAGGTGACCAGCAGAGCCAGTGCTAGTGAGGGTACTAGGTTAGGTGCCCAGCAGAGCCAGTGCCAGTGAGGGTACTAGGTTAGGTGACCAACAGAGCCAGTGCTAGTGAGGGTACTAGGTTAGGTGACCAGCAGAGCCAGTCTAGTGAGGGTACTAGGTTAGGTGACCAGTAGAGCCAGTGCTAGTGAGGGTACTAGTTTAGGTGCCTAGCAGAGCCAGTGCTAGTGAGGGTACTAGGTTAGGTGACCTGCATTGCCAGTGCTAGTGAGGGTACTAGTTTAGGTGCCCAGCAGAGCCAGTGCTAGTGAGGATACTAGTTTAGGTGCCCAGCAGAGCCAGTGCAAGTGAGGATACTAGTTTAGGTACCCAGCAGAGCCAGTGCAAGTGAGGATACTAGTTTAGGTGACCAGCAGAGCCAGTGCTAGTGAGAATACTAGGTTAGGTGTCCAGCAGAGCCAGTGCTAGTGAGGATACTAGGTTAGGTGACCAGCATTGCCAGTGCCAGTGAGGGTACTAGGTTAGGTGACCAACAGAGCCAGTGCTAGTGAGGGTACTAGGTTAGGTGACCAGCAGAGCCAGTCTAGTGAGGGTACTAGGTTAGGTGACCAGTAGAGCCAGTGCTAGTGAGGGTACTCGTTTAGGTGCCCAGCAGAGCCAGTGCTAGTGAGGGTACTAGGTTAGGTGACCTGCATTGCCAGTGCTAGTGAGGGTACTAGTTTAGGTGCCCAGCAGAGCCAGTGCTAGTGAGGATACTAGTTTAGGTGACCAGCAGAGCCAGTGCTAGTGAGAATACTAGGTTAGGTGTCCAGCAGAGCCAGTGCTAGTGAGGATACTAGGTTAGGTGACCAGCATTGCCAGTGCTAGTGAGGATACTAGGTTAGGTGACCAGCATTGCCAGTGCTAGTAAGGATACTAGTTTAGGTGCCCAGCAGAACCAGTGCTAGTGAGGGTACTAGGTTAGGTGACCAGCATTGCCAGTGCTAGTGAGGATACTAGTTTAGGTACCCAGCAGAGCCAGTGCTAGTGAGGATACTAGTTTAGATGACCAGCAGAGCCAGTGCTAGTGAGGATACTAGGTTAGGTGACCAGCATTGCCAGTGCTAGTGAGGATACTAGGTTAGGTGCCCAGCAGAGCCAGGGCTAGTAAGGATACTAGGTTAGGTGACCAGAAGAACCAGTGCTAGTGAGGGTACTAGGTTAGGTGCCCAGCAGAGCCAGTGCTAGTGAGGATACTAGGTTAGGTGCCCAGCAGAGTCAGTGCTAGTGAGGATACTAGTTTAGGTGCCCAGCAGAGCCAGTGCTAGTGAGGATACTAGTTTAGGTACCCAGCAGAGCCAGTGCTAGTGAGGATACTAGTTTAGGTGCCCAGCATTGCCAGTGCTAGTGAGGATACTAGGTTAGGTGCCCAGCAGAGCCAGGGCTAGTAAGGATACTAGGTTAGGTGACCAGAAGAACCAGTGCTAGTGAGGGTACTAGGTTAGGTGCCCAGCAGAGCCAGTGCTAGTGAGGGTACAGGTTAGGTGAGGGAAATCAGTAAATAAGATAGACAAAACCTAAAGATAAAGTTTTCCTGCTAATTATGACAACATAACTGAGACATAAATTCCAGATCCCATGATAGTTGTGTACTGGTATTGAAAGGGTGTTTAAATGGCTGACTCTTCCAAGTCTTTATTTTCCATTTTCATTTTCCCTAGTTGAGTGTGTTTGTAAACTAACATTTTGGAGAGTGTTATAAATACAGATTATTTATATGTAGGGTTGATAAACAGTTGATTTATTGGGAAGACTACTTAGGGATGTATACTTATCATGATCTTTCCTCAACATGAGAAAAAATTACTTATATCTGTGTCATATTTTCAAGTTTTCAAATCAATACCATCCTTCGTCTGAGAAAATAAAAACGTTACCTGATGGTGTGGCCTTCTAGTTCTCTGTATGTGTCCAGACAAGTGGATACTGAGTCAATATTCTGCTCCACATTGATTGTGTGTGTTTTATGCTGTGACAGAAATGTTTTTCTTTGGAAAAAACACATGCACACGTATTTCCCTGACATTCTTCCAATTTTTAGAAAAATATGTTCACGTTTTTCCTACTGAAAACTTAGTTTCTTTCTGGGCAGATATATCATCTTTTTAAAAACCTCTCCCCCAAGATTTCTTTTTAAATGGTTCACAGTTAAATTTAAATTTCTATATTTAGGTGAATTATGTTTATATACCAACCACCAGTATCCAGGAAATTCAGCGGTAAGGCTGACACATAGGGAGTTTATAGTCTGTTTCATAGTCTGTGTATTTAGACGAGGTTTGAAGCTTACTTAGCAAAATTGCTTGAACATCCAGAATTTCTTTAGTACAAATGCACTATTTGATTTCTTTGTAATTGTTAAGATAACAGTGTGTCACTTTTAAAAGATTAGTTCTTAGGAATATGTGTTAGATTTATTCCTTTCAAAGAAGGATGCATTCAGGAACAGCTTTTGTATGTAAATATTTTTATAATATTGGATAGAGTTGGTTTGCTGCAATCACCATTGATCAAATTTGGAAGAACTTACAGGCACATTTTTGTACTGTTTTCTCCAGCATCTTTATTTTTTTCAGCTGGATGTATTTTATATTCCTTCTAACTAATCAAAATAAGAAACTGGTTTTGCCTGTGCCAAAAAAATAGAACTATCATTTTTCACATTCTTTTATTTTCCAGGTCATTTTCAAGTAAGATTGTGTTTCTGGGACTTCTGAATTCCAGAAAACTCTCAACTTTGTAGATAGAAGGGCCCAGATGAACATTTCAAGGGGAATCTAACTTTTCATGCAGTATGTTTTGTGTTGTGCATTCCAGATACAGTTAACTTTTTGTGTGTATGTGATTAGTGTGGAAAGAAATTAATGCAGTCCAGTATTATGATTTATGGACTGAATCCTTTGCCCACTGAAGACTTGCCAAAACTAAAACTATTTTTTTTTCCTTTGGATATTAGAAACAGCTACTGTTTTTGTTGATCTTTTAAAGTTCTGAATGGGCCTATTTCAAATCATACCAGCATGGGAACTCAGATTAATAATATAGTTATTCAACCAGTGATACTGAGCAAAACCATTGCTCACATGGATATAAGGATAAAATTTCATAAAATTATTTTCAGGTGCATTAATGCATTTCTGGAAGCTGCACTTGATTTTTCTTTTGCATGAAAGAAATCAAGGATTTCTGTTTATTGTATCAGTTACAGGTGGGCATATAAGTTAATTGCATTTTTTTATACCATTAAACATAAGACATTTTGCTTTTTAAAGCAGTAATGTGATTGCTGGGTTATCCCCAAAGATTTTTAACTCTTAGTGTATTTATCTCTCTTGAGACACCGTGACTGTAGTATATTTAATTTAGATTATTAAGAAAAATTTCCTTTGTTGTTAGTTACAGCAAGCTGCTGAAGTTTCTCAGCTTCGGGGAGCAAGAGTAATCTCTGCTGAAGATCTTCTGTTTCTGATGCGCAAGGATAAGGTAATGTAAAAGAATTTCACTGTATTGAAATGCCATACTTTGTGTTTAATTACACTTATGTAAGGAAGCTACCCTTGTTATATGGCTTTCATATTGGAATCATAAGTGTTGAACTCATGTTTGGGTCCTCATAGTTTGCACAACAAAGTGGTTTACTACAACAGAATTGATTTTTTTTATTTTTATTTTTACATGGACAAGGGCACTTATGTAAAACTGCTGACAACTAATTCTCACTTATCCTTAACATATCTATTTAGACATTTTCATTGCTACATAAAATTCACTAGATCTTGACTGGGTACTTTGTTCTGGTAACTGGGATATAACTAAATGGCATATTTATTTTTCTAATTTTATACAGGATTGTAGACGTTCATAGAGTAGTTTTTCTCTTGAAATACAAAGTTTTTCTGTGACACTGGTTAATAGGAAAAGGCAAATCAATCAAGATGAATATTGCAATAGCACAAAATATACACTCTATTACTTAGAGTTTTTTTTATTTGCTAGAAATCTATCTTTGAACTCTGATATTAAACTATTTAAGCATATAATTTTGTCATAACTATCTTCCATGAGTAGCTAGTTGAAAACATTTTGTGACTTTCTGTGTGTTTTTAGTAGTTTTCATCTAAAAGATTGTTATATGTGGAGAAACGAGCTGAGTAACCAGAGCATGTTATGGTAGCTGCTAACCCAGATGAGCACCCAGGGCTTAGTTCCTAATGCTCCAGCTTTCATTTCTCTATTCTTTTCCCCTGGTCTTTTAATTACACTTACCTGTTTTTCTTTCACCATTTTTGTATGTTTGTGGCTCAAGTTTTTATCAGAAGGCATCCCATCTGACCCTCAGGATATCCTGTGAACATAGCTTTCTGATACCCATTACTTTGTATTCATAAAAACCTTTCCTTCTGATTGATTGAAGATTGACTAAACTTGGATGAAGGATTTTCTCTTCTTTATGCCGTGGGATATACAAACTGCACCTCCACCAGTCTACCATGAAATTTTATGAATTTTTAGTTCATTGACTCTTACGTGCTATGAGGACTATAAAGAGAAAAGAAATGTCTTTACTATCAAGAAGCTATAATCTGGTTTAAGAAATCTGTATCATTGAGTGAAGAAGCATTTTGAGCCTTTTGATTATTTTAAGGTTGTGTGGTTAGATGGAGAGTCTGTAGAATGTGGTGGAATGGAGGTTTTCTGCCTAGGTTGAAACTCATGCAGTTATATTAGAATGGAACTAGCCAGGGTGCCGGAGAAGGCAATGGCACCCCACTCCAGTACTCTTGCCTGGAAAATCCCATGGACGGAGGAGCCTGGTGGGCTGCAGTCCATGGGGTCGTGAAGAGTCAGAGACGACTGAGCGACTTCACTTTCACTTTTCACTTCCATGCATTGGAGAAGGAAATGGCAACCCACTCTGGTGTTCTTGCCTGGAGAATCCCAGGGACGGGCTAGCCTGGTGGGCTGCCGTCTTTGGGGTCGCACAGAGTCGGACATGACTGAAGCGACTTGGCAGCAGCAGCAGCAACCAGGGTTCAGGCTTAGTAATCAAGGCAAATCATGATTAGTGTGATGGCTCTCGAAGTGAATACGAAGGAAGGTTTTAGCAAGATAGTGAAGAGTAAGGCTATTCAGGAGCTAGTGACTTCACTAGGAAGACAAAGGAGAAGTAGGCACCATACAGCAAATGGTGCTGAGAGGAAGGAGCCTGAATGTGCCCTTGGAGAAGCAGGGACCGAGACAGCTGGGTAACTGGAGTTAGCAGAATACCTCCAGTCGTTTTTTCTTTTTCATCAACAGAGGTAAACAGGCCAGCACAAAAAGTAGTCTGCGTTGACACTTTTTCCTGCCTCTTGGAGGAGTCAATGTTTTAAATCCTATGGACCCTTCAGGAACATACACCGATTGTCAAAGCCCTTCTACTGGCCAGAGGACTCTTAATCAGAATCTTTTAAGCAACCAGGAACATAGCTGTAATAGGATAGTTGCCAGTGTTCTCATCTTTCTCCTCAAAATAATAATTTTATTTATATGCTGACATGTTCCAAACAGAATTTAAAGTAGTTTACACAACTGTAATATAAGACAAAATCAAATCTAAAGTACTGAATGGAATCAGAACAAAGAGAAAGGAGGGATAGCAAAGACCTGGATGCAAGTATATGTTTTTTCCTCTTAATAATTCCGGTTTATATTCAAGTAGAAGTTGTTGACTGCCCACTGTATTTTACATACTGCACTAGACAGCTTCGCTCATTTTCTGATTTATTTCTCACAATGTTCCTCTAAGGTAAGTACTTTACTTACCTTGTAAATAAGGAGACTGAGGTTCAAAGGTTATGTGTTCCTTCTGGCCCTGCTTGGCTCTAATTGTGAGACTATCTTGAACCTCAGTTTCCCTATATATGAAAAAAGATGATAATGTTTGTCTGTATCTCAGGGCTATCAAAAATATCAAATGCATGTAAAAGAGCTTTGTAAAATATGTTTCAGCTGTCATTAGGAATCTTAAACCTGAAGACCAGAAACCAGTAATCATCTACTCTAAGTGTAAGCATACAACTGGCAACCAATTCTGTATTCTTGCCTGGAAAATCCCATGGATAGAGGAGCCTGGCAGGCTGCAGTCCATGGGGTCGCAAATAGTCAGACACGACTGAGCACACACATCAGTTACTTTTAAAGTTAAGCGGTATTGTAGTCTTCTAATAAACCTAAAAAAGCCTCAGCTATCATTCATCAGCTTTGAGTTTCATAAAAAATAACGTTTCTCAGATTACAGGATGTTTTCCAGAAATATAAAACATAAACCAACTCTTCTAAATAAAAGATTCTCAGGGAATTAAAAAAAATAAAAAAGGAAAGTGCTTGACTTCTTAAAACAGTTGTTGCAAACTTTTGTATAGGTGTTTATAAATCATTTTAAAAAATGAAATTTGGTCTTGAAGGTGTACAAAATTCCGCAAAGACAGTATTGTCAGCTTAGTGTGGAGAGTGTGATATTTATTGCAATCTTCAGAAGGAATTTAACCCCAAAAAAAAAAAAACCCAGAAAAAAACAAAATTAATTGTGATTCTGGAGTATCTGAATACTTTCAAATGTGCTTTTAAAAATGCTTGTGTTTTAGCCTTTATCTTTAATTTGATGACTAAGTTTTGTATTCATAGTACTATGCTGAGAATTGCTGTATTTCTCCAGTGGTCCTGGGGTACAAGTTTATTCTGTTTAGTTATCACTCTTCTTGTTGCTGCTGTTTATTCACTAAGTTGTGTCTGACTCTTTGCAACCCCATTGACTTGCAGCACGCCATGCTCCCCTGACCTTTTCTTTACAGCATCGGATTTTACTTTTGCCCCCAGACACATCCACAACTGAACATCATTTCCACTTTGACCCAGCTGCTTCATTCTTTCTGAAACTATTAGTAATTGCCCTTCATTCTTCCCCAGTAGCATATTGGATACCTTCTGACCTGGGAGGCTGATCTCCCGGTGTCAGATCTTTTTGCCTTTTCATACTGTTCATGGGGTTCTCTTGGCAAGAATACTGCCAAGAGATGGGTTGGCTGTTCCCTCCTCCAGTGGACTGCGTTTTGTCAGAATTCTCCACCATGACCTCTACATCTTGTATGGCCCTACATGGCATGGCTTCTTGGAGTTACACAAGCCCTTTCACTACGACAAGGCTGTGACCCATGAAGGGGATTTAGTTATCATAGTAGTTTTTAATCATTAAAATGAATGTATGTGTAAGGTTTCTTCTTTACTTATTTCATATTTTTAATAGAAAAAACTTAGAAGACTGCTAAAATACATGTTTTTCCGAGACTACAAATCAAAGATTGTCAAAGGCATTGACGAGGATGATCTTCTGGAAGGTAACTTAAAGCACTAAACTAAAACTTATGTGACTCCTGTATGCTGATGACACATTTATATAGAATCAAGGTAGATAACTCCCATCAGAGTTCAATATATGTCCTTCTATTAAATATGTAGTTTAGTAACTGTCCAAATATTTATATAATTGGTACTTAAATCTTGTGATTTTCCAATTGTGTGACTTCAGAGTAATCTGTTATTTTAATTCTTCTTTTAATAAAATAACCTGCTTTACATCAGAATATCATGAAACTGAGAAAATTGTGCCAACTTAAAACATAATTGATTTTAGAAAACATAATTTTTCTGTTGTGAATATAGGGAGCCTGAACTATTATATCTTTGAAATTGACACGTATGGTTTTTTGTTAATTTATTATAGAAAGTATCTGATATATTTTATAATGTAAAGTCACATCATTTTAATGTATTATTTCTGGGCTGTTTGAAATCTTAACAAAAAATCTGACACAAAGTGGGAATTTTTCCTTAGCTGATTTTCCAACTTAATTCCCTATTTTAGGATATTTAGAAAAAATATTTATGTTGCAAAAATCAAATACTGATAAGCTGAAAACAGATAATTACTAAATAATATTACTAATCAAAATAAATGTTTGTGTTTTTAGAAATAACACATCTACTTTCTATTGAATATGGTCACTGTATAGTGGTATCCTTTGCTAGTGATAAAGTAGCTAAACAAACTCTACTGTACTAAGGACAATTCCAGAAAATTGCTCAGAACCAACTAAAGAGTTAACTGACTTTGAAAGAGAACCAGTTACTTTCATTGATCCTCAACAGATCCGCAAGAGTAATAGCTGTGTCAAAAAAAAAAATACTGATCAAACATTTAATCAGTATTGTCTATTTCATATTCCTACAGTTCTCATACAATTTAACTCCTGCAAAATAGTTCTCCAAATGAATTTAAATGCTTTCATTTATGGAGAGCATAAAAAACAAAGACTTGGAGCAAACAGACCTAAATTCCTATTAATCCCGGTTCTCTGCTTTCTTTCTGGAAGCATCATTGAGGGTCACTTTTCTCATTTGAAAGTCAGAAATTATATTACTGGCCTTTGCAGTTCACTATGACATATGAAGGGCAGCGGATACACTGCTGCCACTGCATCAGTGGTGGCTGTTAGGATGCTTTGAGCCCCGGGCAGCTCAGACTAGTACTCAGTTTCACTCACACTGTCATGTGTCAGTTTGATGCCCTCTCCTCCTTAGTTTATCTCAAACCTCTCCACTTTATCATTTAAATTTTCTAATTTTGTGTGCCTTATATAAACTTCTAAAATACAGTTGACCCTTGAGCAACATGGAGGTTAGAGGTGCTAGCTGTCTGTACAGTTAAATTTGCCAAAAACTTTACAATTGGCCCTCATATACACTGTTCTGTGTCCCCATATTCTCCAACCACGTAGAGTCATGTAGTATGCATTTAGTGAAAAAAAAAAAAAAAAATCCAGGTTTAAGTGGATACACGTGTTTCAAACTTGTGTTCTTCAAGGGTGTACTGTAGTTCATACAATTTATAAAATAAAATACTCAGGTAAAATACATTTAATACTGAAGTGGGTCTTCTGGAATGGCTGTGTGAGGACTGTGGTAGACTCTTTGCCCAGAGAAACACATTTAATTCATGAGCATTAAGAAAAATAATAGTTTAAAATCTCTAGAAACTATTCTTAAGGGCAGAGAGCAAATGGAAAAACATATTCAGACAGTCTACTAAATCTCACTAAAAACAGTGAGAACCTGTTGCATTTGAGCCACAGTCTGCTCTCATCACCTGTCTCCTCCCTTCCAGCTCAGAGTGCCCCAGCTCAAAATGATACAAGCTTCACTCTGGGTAAATGTGTCCAAGAACACTGGACACCTGCTTCTCTACCCGCTAATCTAGGGTGACAGTTTCACCCAGGAAGGGCAGGAGGTCAGCATCTCTCATCTTCTTCAGCTCTGTGTTGTAGAACTTCAGAGCTAGGCAAGCACAGCTAAAAGGACTGTGACTGTCACTCATCCTCTAGTAATAGGCAAGCTCTCAGGTTGCCCCATCTTGACTTGCTGCTGCTGCTAAGTCTCTTCAGTCGTGTCCGACTCTGTGCAAACCCATAGATGGCAGCCCACCAGGCTCCGCCATCCCTGGGATTCTCCAGGCAAGAACACTGGAGTGGGTTGCCATTTCCTTCTCCAGTGCATGAAAGTGAAAAATGAAAACGAAGCCGCTCAGTTGTGCCCAACTCACAGTGACCCCAGGGACTGCAGCCTACTAGGCTCCTCTGTCCATGGGATTTTCCAGGCAAGAATACTGGAGGGGGGTTCCATTGCCTTCTCCACATCTTGACTTGCTCACAGGGAATAAAGCTTCACACCAGAAGAGACAAGCCTTGAAGACAGGAGTCTGCCATCTCTAATGAGGTCCCCCCTCTTAGATCCAGGACAGGCTTTCTTGGACTACTGATTGCTCTTCCCAACTCCAGCTCTAGTACAGAAGTACAAAGATTCAGCCAGTAAGAGAGAGCCTTAATAGCAGAGAGCTCTACAGCTCTTCCTGCAGGGACTGACTCTTTGGAAAAGAGCATTTGGAAGTTCTTGACTAAGAGTGTTTTAAAACAATGGAGACCCTGGTGGTGAGCCATTAAGAGGAAGCTGGTTACTCTAATACTAATAACAACACAGAAAACAGTGCACCAGCTTAAAGTTTTAACAAAAGAAAGCAGTAGCTAAGAAGAGCAATAGCTAAGAAGACCCCCCTCCTGGGGTCAGAGCAAAACTTACAGGCTGGTCAACCTTGACTCTGCAGAGTGACCCAAATTATTTAGATCAGTCCGTGGAGCAATTTGTGCTCAATAGTATTATTCAAACAGCAGAACTCTGAGCCAGCAATTAGTGGAAGCTAACAGCTGTGTATGATACAAATAGAGTCAGACCAGCCAGAAACTTAATGGAGAGAAAAGTGACAGCAAAAGAGAACCTGACTTAAAAACCACAATCATTCCTGGTGGTGGAGTAAGCTCTTCACACGCTCAAGGCTGTGCTGTCTGAAGAGCAACATCGAAGGCTACACACTGAGAGGGAAAGAGACTTATTTGAACTAGTCCAGCCAAGTCACTAACCAAACAAACAAACAAAAAAAAACAAGCGAATGATGACAACAAGCCCCAGGAAGGAAAGGGAATTATCTACAGTTGCTCTAGTATATTTCCTAAAATATCCATTTTCATCAATAACAACAAAATACTAGACATGCAAAAAAACAGATATATATGATCCATAAAAAGGACAAGAATAAGCAGATAAGACAAAGTACCTTTGAGGAGGGCCAGATGTTGGGCTTCACAGATGAAAACTTTAAATAGCTGTTATAAATACATTAAATATTTTGGAGTATAAAAAACTCCAATACTTTGGCCACCTGATGCAAAGAACTGACTTATTGGAAAAGACCCTGATGCTGGGAAAGATTGAAGGCAGGAGAAGAAGGGGACAACAGAGGATGAGATGGTTGGATGGCATCACCAACTCGATGGACATGAGTTTGAGTAAGCTCTGAGAGTTCGTGATGGACAGGGAAGCCTGGCATGCTGCAGTCCATGGGGTCACAAAGAGTCAGACATGACTGAGTGACTGAACTGAACTGAACTGATAAATACGTTCAAAAAACTTAAAGAAACCATAGTAAATATAACAAAAGTATGGTTACAGTGTCTCACAAAATAGAGAATACCAATTAAGAAATAGAAATTATATTAATAGAAACAAGTAGAAATTAAATCCACATGCATACACACACACACCCACACACCTCCCAGAGGGTATCTATAAATGTAATTATGTAGGTAAATATAAAAGAAAATATAACTGTGTTAGTAATTGTATTAATATATATAATTGTACTGCTGAGTCTGTAGCATACAGATATGTAGTATATTTGACAGTAGCAACACAAATGAGGTGGATGATAACAAAGTTGTATTGGAACAGGGAATGACAGTTTTTATTCTCACTCTAAAATGTTAGGGTTGTCTTTATTTGGTATGTGAGTATGTAATTTGTCACATTAAAAAATAATCCAGTTCTTACTAAGTCACACTGATACTTTTGTGTAATAAACTGTACTAATTATGTATTGTATGTTACATTCCTTCCTGACTTTTTGCAGTAACTTTTCTTAGAGTTTTGTTTTGCTTTTAAGTAAGAGTGATAGTTTTATATCTTATGAGAAAAAGAGTAAAATCTCATCCCATAGATTTTACATATATTGTCATAGTAATGTACCTAGTATTTTCTTCTTTTAATTTCAAGTTGCAATCTTAATGCCTTTATTTATGTCTTTGTTTTTATTTTCTCAATTGGGCTTGCCATAGCAGGATTCTTTTTCCAAATCTGATAGCCCTTCTTTTTTTTTTTTTTTTGGTAAGAAATTTTAATCAGTCTATAAATACTTACTGTAGTAATTGATTATTTGGTTTTATTCACTTAATCTTATTCATGACATAAGTAGGTGATTCAATTCTGTAAGACATTATGCTTTATTTTGGATACAAGGGTTCTCCTTTTGAAGATTATTTTGAGAGAATTCCAGTTTTGAATTTTACATGCAGTATTCCATACTTAACAATGGTTAGGACTGATGTAAACCTATTTAAGAATATTTTGTTTTTCCTTCCTTTATCTTCATGAAGACAAATTGAGTGGCAGCAATAATGTAAACAAAAGACAAAAAATCGCTCAAGACTTTCTCAACTCTATTGACCAAACAGGAGAACTGTTGGCAATGTTTGAAGATGATGAAATTGATGAAGTTAAACAAGAAAGAATGGAGGTATAGTACATGCTTCCCTTGTTAGAGTAACAGAAGAACCATTGCCGTGTGTATAATATTGGAGTAGTCTATTCTTATGTCCTTTAAAAGTTTGTCTGAATTGTCCACATCAGTGGACATGTCTGCAGCAGCGCTGTGCAGTGAGGTAGTCCTGGAAAGGATGTCCAGCTCTGCCTTCATAGCTGACTTTGGGAGACAGCTTCAGTCCCCCGTTTCTTTGTTTCCACCTTTGAATATGGGTAGATTTCCCTAAGCTTCCTTCTGGATTTTACTTCTACTGATATTATTTTCTTCAATAAAAGCTAGTTTATAATTAAATAATTTACTTAGTTTTTGTACCAAACTGTCCAGTTATCTTTGTGGGCAAAACTAATTCTTACTGCTTTTGTGTTGACTTATGGTATGAAGAGCTATATTTTTCAGCCTGTAGTTACAGGCTATGGTTGGCCTCACCAGCTAAGGTAGTATCCAGGGCAATTACATGCTTTATATTGCTGTAAAACAATGTCAGTGACAAGCGCTTGGATTCCCTGGGCATGTTTTAACAATGGATAAGAAAAATTGTATGCCTTCTATTTACCCTAGCTATTTATTCATAAAATTGTTTCCTTAAATATTGTACTTCGGAAAAACAAAAGTAGTGACTGATTTCATTTGAGTGCCTTTCAAAATATAAGGCGTTATTCTTATCATTTGTATTCTTATAATACTTTTACATGGTTTTTTTTTTTTTTTTTTTTAAACTCCATTTTTCCCCTTCTCTTTAAATTGGGCAAGAGAGGTAATTCCAGAGTTCTGAAAGATTGTGCTAAGTGCTGACTTTATCATAGTCTCTATGCATGCTAAAAATATAATTATTTCATGTTAAATTTTGGAGGAAGTCCAGTAGACATCCATGCTTTATAAAATTTAACAGCCTTCTTTCAAGAATTAGTATGCTTAGATCATGAGCTGTGATCTAAAGGCAGTGTTCTTCTTAGGTATCAATTACCTTAGAAATGTGTGGTTATCTTGGTTTGGGGCAACTGCAAATGATTTTAGTTCAACTTTGCCTTGGGCCAAAAACATGCTCAGTTGTCCAAAGCAGATGATAAACATATATTTCTGATGTCATTATGGCCTAAACAGGATATGATTGTTTAGTGGCATGGTTTTACTTATGATGCATTATGCAGAGAGCAAATATTGTTTATGCTTTATTTTTTAAACATTTTTACCTTATACAAATGGGCATTAAGAAAAATTTATTAATGAAGGACTCTACAGAAAACATTAGTGAAATTGAACAAGTAGCTCTTTCAATTTTGACAGGAAAGTCTCTGTCAACCAAGCCTATTGCCCAGAAGGGCATTCCATAATCAAGGAGAAGAAGAGAAATGGAGCATGTTGTAACAGTAAGCTCATAATAGCAGGCTACTGTGGGCCTGGAAAACTGATGAGTCAGTAAGGTAGATGTTCAAATGAATCAAATATTTGGAAATGTAGGGCAGAAAAAGCTTGGGAGCTCATACGGTTTAAATTTCTCTTCCCTATAGTTATATTATATATTGCATAGTGGTGACCAGGATAATAAAATATCAATAGTTGATAGAAGGAATTGCAGTGAAAGTCAGCTTCATCTATACAAGAAAAGTTAAGATTGCCAGCTTCTCTAAGCCTTGAATCATAACTAAAATCTCTAACCAAAATAACAAAGAGTAGTTTTGAGATTCTGTTCATCCAAATAACAGAACTTAAACTGGATAAAAAACGCTGAACTTGTAGACAAAACTGTAGACAGTAGAAAGTGGAACCGTTAAGAGCATAGTCTTGCCTGCTTCTAATTTGACAGGTTATAGTTTCAAGCGTAAACCACAACTGTGGCAGTCCATATGAAACCACTTTGGACTCACAGACTGCAATCCCTGGCTTTTAAAGTGCAGTAGAATAATCAGTCCTGGCATCACTCAATGATTGAATTTTCCTCTAAGCATCACTTACAGTTGTAGAAACTTTGTTTACTCCCTTCTCCCCTCGAACGTATGAAAATGGTATAGACCTACCAACAAAGCTTATTATTGTTTTTTCTTTGTTTTTTTGTTTCATTTAAATGTAATTTAGAAGAGAAAAAGAAATTTATAGACATAAAAGCTCTCTTGGGATCCTAGCTTTTTCTCAAAACATTGAGGAAGCATATGAAAAACTGAGTTCTTTCCTGTTGTTTTCAGCTGATTTGTGTGTGTGCCTGGCTTTGTGTTTTACTCATAATTTGCTTCGTTAGATATTATATATTTGAAATATAAAAAAGTCTGAATTTTTATGTCCATTTTTTATATCTACTTGCTAGTCCATCATCATATTAACTAACTCTTACTCCATTTATCTTTCCCCATCACCAACACTTTGGTGTATGAATAGTAGAGATCTATGATCCATGACCTCTGAAGATCCTTCTTAAATTATCAAGTGTAGATTAAACAATGTTCAGAATTGCTTTAGTATATTTGAGAGACTGGGAAAGAGAAGCAGGGAAATGATAAGCATAATACATCTAAATATTTACAACTGCCCTCCAAGCACCTTTCAGACCCCCTCTACCCACCACCAGAAAGAACCAGGTGTGTTTGACTGTTGATCCTGTTTCTTACATCCCAATCTTTTGAGATCTAATCAACTAAATGTGACTGTCAACCAAGGCCAAGAAAGGGTCACTAAAGCCTGCAGGTAGCTTTGTATTTTCTTAACAAAGGACCTGTCATCACTCACATAAGAGCCTCACCTAAGACCCTGCTGCTCTACTCATTAACCAAGTAAAATATCCTGTCTAATGAGCTGCTACGGTTTGTGAAGGAGGTGTAAATAAGGAACACTAAAAAGAAAATTGAGTGAATTCTCTACTTTCTGACTAATCCTCAAACAGGTAAAATAAACAGGGACCAAAGTTCAGAGCTCACCAAAGGGCAGCCTTTAAACAGCTTAGGGTGCTGAAAATCCCCAGTGACTGTTTATTGTTTGTTTTTAAGTCAGAGGCCTAATCCTGGAATCTAGAAAGAAAGTAGAATGGAATACATAAAATTTAAGACAGCTTAAAGATTGTTTAAAATTGACTGAAAGTTGAATAAGACCTCATGTGCCATCTGAATTGTACTGATAGGATGACCATTCTCTGATTGGCTTAGCTTAAGTCATATGCTCCATCTCCAAAGAGGAAGCAGTTAACCTCTGTAAAAGCGTGAGTCCCTGCAGCGTTAAGAAGAAGGAATAGGTGCTGAAAAGGCAGACACAAAGGTCCTTAGGATAAAGGACCTCTCCTTATGTGTAAGAATTGGCAGAGGAAGTGCATCATCATCTCAACTCTGCTCAGATCTCTGGGATTTTTTCCCATAGAGACAGCGTGTTAGAACGAGTGGAAATCATTTTCTTTGGATTCAAGCAAACCATCCATCCATCTGTCCTTCCACTCTTTAATTCATTCAGCATTTGTCTGAGCTTCTTTTGTAAATCAGTCACTGTACTAGGTCCTGAAGTTACAACTATAAAAAAGACAAAGTATGGTTTCTGCCCTCACAGGCCTTTAGTAATAACTGGCAAATCAAAAGCTAGCCGAGTACACTGGTAGGGGAATACAGGCTCAATAAATGGTTGCCATTTTTATGACTAATATTTGTCTTGAATTTTGAACCTTCTTAGTAGATTATTGGTTGTGTGATGAAGACATGTATATTCTATTTCACTTGTTATTTTATTTGAGATTTTGTTTATTCTGAAGTAAACTGCATGTCTTCTTCAAGAAATATTTTATGATTAACTTCAGAGTGGTTTATAGAACTAGCTTCAGTGTGGTTTGTTGAAGAGGACACAAAACAGAATAAAAGAACTAGGGTCCATTTTAAAACATAAAATAGTGTGATAGTCAGGATTCGTTTCTGAAAGAGATTCATCAAAAGAACACATCACCGTGTCTTTTTTATTCTTTTCAAGGTAACTTTTGTTCAATTTAAAAGTACTCTGTGAAATTGTTCTTCGGGGAATACTAATAGAAATACCCCCCAAAATCTTTGGTAATTCTAGCTGGCACAGAGAAGAATTAATGTAACTTAGTGTATATTTTTCTGGCCTAGAAACTGCAGACCAGGGAGTGTTACTTGACTTCAGGAGAACCCAAAGGTTGATATGATATATAACTCTGAAACTGATTTCCAGCTCTGTCAAACTACTTTTTATCCCCACCTCTGATTATTGGGCTTCCCTCGTGGCTCAGACAGTAAAGAATATTCCTGCAATGCAGGACCTGGGCTTGATCCCTGGGTCGGGAAGATCCCGTGGAGAAGGAAACAGCAACCCACTCCAATATCCTTGCCTGGAGAATCCCAGGGACAGAAGAGCCTGGTGGCTATAGTCCACAGGGTCACAAAGAGTTGGACACAACTGAGGGACTAACACTGATTATGGAATGGTAGAGACCTGTGTATTCATTGCAGTAAAACATCTGGAGAAGACACATTTCAATCAATGACATGAAGAGTAAGTTACAAATCTTATAACAATAGAATATTCCCTAACTCTTACCCACGTCCTTATCATCCTGTAGGTTAATACATCATATTTGACAGATGTTCCTCAAGGAATTCTTTCAGGCTTTCTTATCCATGTGAACTATGAGCTGTGAACTGAGGGTATAAAGTCAGACTTCTGTTTTCCTCAGAGTGCTCCATGTACCAGGTGTGAAACCAGAAGTGATTGGGTGATGGTAGCAGTGTTTTGATCATTCTCTCGCATTTAAGATGCTTAATCTCTTGGATTATGCTTTGCTGTAGAAAAATTTTAGAGCAAAATCAAATAAACAACTACCGTCTCTATGATAAAAAAATTTAGTATCACATTCCAAGTATCATCTTCTAACTTCAGAGTCGTTGAAGATTTTTTACTATTTAATGTCTGGGTGAAATTGAAAAAAAAAAAAAAAATTCTCTTCCCTGCCTAGTCTATTAAGGAGCAAGATACACGGTGACAGAACTGAAGCAGTATTCATAGTAGTCATATTTCCCTTAACCCAAATCAGGACTTGCAATCCGACGTCCATTGGTATCTTTCGTTTCGGAGACAGCGTATGTATTTTAAATCTGGCCTTGGTAGTAAAATATAGAAACAGTGATTGCCATCCACTTCCACCTTCCTCACCAGAAGTGTCAGCTTCAGTAAAGCAGAGCATCATTTGCCAGGGGGAAAGATGCACACCAGTGATGCACACTGACCATCCGTATCTCCCTGGCTTTGCTGCACCGCACTGTTCAGTCTTGTTAAGCGGATTTTCCTCTAACACATCTAATGACTCTGTCCAATTAAGTTTTTAATAGAATCAATCAGTATTTTCTTTCTCAAAGAATTTCACCATAACCTTTTGAAAATGAAATCCTTTACTTTTAAAAGATACATTTCAAGGGTTTCCTTAGAGATCAGTCCGCTAGCTTGTTTATAAAACACCTTGGCAGAGAAGAGTTTTAAAATATCATCGAGTTTAAGAACACCACAGGACTTACCACTAATTTACATTTAATGTTTATAGTTCTCAAATTGTGGCTGTTGTAATAACCAAAATATTTTTGTCCTGAATATTTTGTAGATTATGTTTCCCTATTCTTTCTCCTTCACCCAAATTCCCCACAGTAGGTGGGCAGATTGTTGTTACGTAGCCTGGCTTTTATTTATCTTTACTGGTTTAATCTCAACAAGTCAGTCCTTCTAAATATGAAAATAAATGTATTCTGTGGAAAGAGTTTTGTCTTCTCAATGCCATCATTTATTGAGTGGAATTAGCCTATCATTGATTGTGTGGTTAGGTAATTTCCTTCTGTTCCTTTATTTGCATCCTTGCTAAGGAGCTGCCTTAAGATCAGTTCTTATTGTTGCCACCACCTTATGGTAAATCATGCAAATCAAGCTGTTTAATGCAATTAGACTTATTCTTAGATCATTGTATTCCTCATTTAGAATAGGAATTTTGGAGTAAGCTGTAAACATTTAGTGATCAATGTAATCTGTTGCATGTGGATGGCTGTTGGGAACTCTCCTGTTTATTAAGGATTGGTTCAAAGGGCAGATCAGATCCTGCCAGGCTTCTGCTGTTCCTGACTCTCCGTTTTCTGTAGAAGTCTTAACTCCCTAGCACATTATTCATGCATCTTTTATAATCTGGCCCCAACAAACTTTTTCATGTTCATCTCCCATCATTCCTGCTCCCCCTCTTTACCCATATTACTTCCCGAAACACACATGTACACACACACACACACACACACACCGCCATCACCACCCCACACTATTTAAGGAGTCCCTTGAACTTGCAGTTCCCTAAATAGGCATTCGTCTTTTCTTCCCTTCCGTTAATCTTTCTCCATCTGGCCGCATCTCAGTTCTGATATTTTAGTATGTGAAAGATTATAACTAGATGTTTTTTGCTTAGTTTGACTTACTAAATAAGGTCCTTGAGAGCATGGACATACTGTACTTTCATATCGTCTTTACCCAGCACAGTGCCTTGAACATTATAAACTTTCATTAACTGTTTGTCCACATAAGGGGAAGTAATAGGTGATATACGCAAATACTATTAATCTATCCTTTGGACAACCTGAATTTTTTTCTCTTCTGCTTAAAGAATGCAGTTTCCAGGTATATAAAATTAGTCTTTTCTTCTCATTCACATAGGATTACAAAAGAAGCTATATATACCTTTATGAAGGTTTTATACCAGGAATTCTTCAACACACCTTTTAAGGTGCCTTCCAGTTGCAAATAATTTTCATTGTTTGAATAATTTCCTGTTTAAATCAGAGTGGTGGCTTTTCCACAGTTCTAGCTGTAGAAGTTCTCCTAACCACACTGCTTCAATATTTACCCGCAGTGTTCAGATATGTCTACAGGCTGATACTAAGCATCAGTTCTAATGTTAATGACCAGATTTTTTTTCAAATGGACCAGTAGCATCTGTGACCACTGGTTCATTGCCTCTAGTTGTCAGTTCAGAACATTCGGCAATAAATGTTATGCACTTCTTGTGTATTTGCTATTATAAGATTTTACAATTTAGCATCTTCAAATAATAACATACTTGTTCACTTCTCTGATCCATTAAATACTTCTCTGGACAGTTCTGTTAGTTATTGGCTGATTTCCACTTAGAAAACAGTTTGAATTTGTAGATGCCTTTTAAGTTACTGTTGACTTTCTTGCGGCATGGAAATCTCGCATCTCCATCTTTGCTCTGTCACGTCTTGTCGATAGAGCCTTCATCAGGTCCAGGTCTGGGCCTCTTGTTCCAGTGAATACCTAAGTTTGTTACAACTTTGCCTGTCTTTACTGTTAGTCTTTCTGAACCAATTAGTTTGGGTATAATTGTCTTTAACAGTATATTAATGTTTTTTCCTTTAATTTCTTTCAATTGATGACATTACCCGTATTTCCATAGCACATGCATTTTTATCTTTTTTTATTCTTCCTCACCTGTTTTCATTAATTCTTTTTTATTTGTAATTTCAGAGTTAACTTATACGTAATTCTTTCAGTGGTTATTTTTAAATTCTGAGGAATCATAAATCTGTACGTCTCAGTTTATGACCCATAAAAGTGAAGTAGTATTTTTTAATTTTATTTGTGTGTGTCTGTGCCAGCTCCTGTACTAGATCGTGGGGACATGGTATTCACAATACAGTTGTTTCCTTGACAAAACATGTAATATACCAGAGAAATAGTATAGTAGTAATAACTACAGAATCCTGTGTAGACTTAGTACACACAAAACACTGTTCTAAACCTTGACACAGACATCAGCTCATGTCTACCCTTGGAGTCAGTTCTGTTATTATCCTCTGTTTGCAAATGAGGACCCTAAAGCACTTGCTGAAGATCACAGTTAAAAGGCAAAAATGCTAGGAAGGAAAACTCATGGGTGCAAGCACTATTCTGGAAAAGAAAAATAGCAGAAAAGTGTCATATTTCTTCCAACTTGGAAAAATTGATCTGAAAGCAGTTCCTTGAGTTGTATATAGTTACTCGCCTCCCGAGCATCAAGGCAAAGAAGGTTATTTGCTTTACTTTTGCTTTTCTTTGGCTATTTCAGGTAATGGCTGAAAAAAATCACACATTTTAAAAGATAAGAGATTTATCATATTTGTGTTACAAATGTGAACCTTTGTTATCTTAAATCCATGATTTTCAAAACCGTGGTTGATATGAGAGATCACTGTTTCTTCTTTCAAAATGCTTAAAAATACTTGCAGGGCCAAGGACACTTGCTTATTTACATATGGATGTGAATGACATTGCTTACCTCTTAATCATCTGCTGAAAGGGACTTTCTTTAAAGACTTCTGGTCAGCAAGGGGTAAAGGTAAAGCAGTTTGAATTTCAGAGAAATTTAAGGGTAGAGGACAGTACGTGACGTGCTGTGTTCTGTGTCTTTGGGAAAGAAGATTCTAGAGAGATTCTAGGAGGTTGATATTTCAGAAATAAAATAAGACGTCAGCTTTGTGTTTTTATAATTTTGCATAATTCTGGACAAGGACCAAATTCTCTTAATTAATTATGCCTCTTCTGATCCTTCCATAAACTGGATACAGTCCAGATACATATGGGTTAAAGAGGCTTTTGTAAGATTACTTAAGAACCTACCCACCATTTAAGACAATATTTCTATGAGAAGGTGCAGCCTGAATTCAGAACACACTTTTAGGATTTAAGTTGGAGGATTTTGTATTTTAGTTTTAAAAGTTAAGTTTTACGTGTTCACGAATTTTCAGTGCAATAGAACTGCTTATCATCTCTAGAAACTGTTTTATCCAGCTTGTTTTCTCTGGTAATAAAACTGCTGGTATTAGAGGCCAGTAAAAAATTTTGGCACCTCTACCTGATTTTTTTATAAGATTATTTAGGATGATCATATTCCCTACTGAGTAAAGGACTTCATAATTAATTTAAGACTTTACATAATTTATGTCCAAGCTACTGGCAATGTTCTGATGGTAAATTAAAGATGTATATTAATTTACTGTGCTATTAAATAAAAGAAGTGTTGGTTACATACAGCAAAGAGATCACTTTTTTTCAGGATGACAGTACAAAGTTATCCTGGGAGTTACACGTCAATAAGAGTTGCCACTCTTCTTTCTGTAATTGGTGTACAGAGTGTATAGACATCATGGATTCATTCAGAGGCAAGCAATGACAAGCTAAATTTATAAATTCACTTATAACCCATTTGATATGTTGCTTAAAAAAATGTTGAGCTCTGCATACAGACAAATTTTATCATGAGAGGATCTGTATCTTCTAAGCAACCCAACAACGGAAATACAGCTGGGCCTCGGGAGCTTAAAGCAGACACCAACGAAATCAGCGTTCTGTTCACAGTTTCTGACCTCCTGCTTCTCTCTCTGCATAGGCTTCATTTTTCTTTTCGAGTTGATTGACATTTTTTACCACCTGGGTAACGCTCTGCCAGCAGGTGCTCCCAAGTTAGCTTCTTCACCTGGAAAGAGACAGACCCAACCCTCTGGGATAAGAATCTCAAATCTCAGTACATGGCCTCTGATTGATCTGGTTCTTTTTGGGTGTCCAGGCAGGGGCCTGGCCACATGGCGGAAGACAGGGCCGCACAGTAACCACTCTGCTGTGCAGGCTTGTAGGGCAAGCTGGCAGCAATGGAGGCAGCCAGTGCCCTGTACGCTCACTGCCTCCAGGCAGCCCTCCACTCGTCCACTCGTCATATCTAGCCTGCACACACATCCGCTAGATCCAACTTTGAGACTCTCGGTGTCTTCCTTCAAAAATGATTATATAATCTTAATCTAAATATAATTTCCTTCTAAAAGCTACAAGGGATACTCTCCAGTTATCTTAGACTTAAAAGAACATGGCTAATAAAAGAGTAAATATAAAAATCCCACTCAAGTTCCCAGAATGACAAAGAAAGTAAAATATTCTTCAGTCAAGCCTTTTCTCTTAAAAATATCCTCACTTAAAACTGTAAAACATTTCAACAAAAACATTTCTTCAAATATGTTATTTTAAATACTATATTACTTAAGCAAATATTTAAATACTATATTAGTTTCTCTGAATACTTGACTTGAATTTAATTCCACCTGTCTGCCAAATGTTGAAACTCCAAAACCATTTTCACTGGCCAGGTTAAATGTTGATTTTGTTTTCCCACATAATATGGTCTTTAAACTGTCACAGACGTACCAAATCTGACTTCTTTTTAATAGGGACTTGTTAGGGATTTTATTCTTTCTTCAGTTAATGGTAAAGGATATGCTTCTCTTAAGGAATATGCAAAGGTATATTCACATTCCCTGTCTACAGAAGGTATCTACTGCCTTTGTTAGTGTTGGGAAGTAGACATTAACTTTCTTAAAGGAAGTTTAAAACGTGTCCATTGCATTTGCCTACGTTTTTGAAGCCTCACTGTTATTTCCTTATAATCAAATTATCAATGACCTTTCTCATAGAGTGTCCAGTTTAACAAGCGACGCTGTATAGACTAGTACAAGGACAAAGTATCACACTACACTAATTTATTCGATCACGGGGTTTCCCTTTATGCTCATCTATGTTTATGTGATCAGACATCCATTTGAAAATGTGGTTCTTATTTTCAAAGAACATGTATATATCTTTGAATATTATAGTCTTTTAGACATACTTTTCTTAAAAGAACTAATAGCTTTCACTATGTACTTACTTATTCTTTAATTTACAGGCATATGAATTCCACATGAATTGCATAGCGGTTTGTACTTTTTGCAAATTTCATGAGTACACCTTCAGTTCAGTTCAGTCGCTCAGTCGTGTCCGACTCTTTGCAATCCCATGAATCACAGCACTCCAGGGCTCCCTGTCCATCACCAGCTCCCGGATTTCACCCAGACTCATGTCCATCGAGTCAATGATGCCATCCAGCCATCTCATCCTCTGTCGTCCCCTTCTCCTCCTGCCCCCAATCCCTCCCAGCATCAGAGTCTTTTCCAGTGAGTCAACTCTTCGCATGAGGTGGCCAAAGTACTGGAGTTTCAGCTTTAGCATCATTCCTTCCAAAGAAATCCCAGGGCTGATCTCCTTCAGAATGGACTGGTTGGATCTCCTTGCAGTCCAAGGGACTCTCAAGAGTCTTCTCCAACACCACAGTTCAAAAGCATCAATTCTTTGGCGCTCAGCCTTCTTCACAGTCCAACTCTCACATCCATACCATGACCACAGGAAAAACCATAGCCTTGACTAGACGAACCTTTGTTGGCAAAGTAATGTCTCTGCTTTTGAGTATGCTATCTAGGTTGGTCATAACTTTCCCTCCAAGGAGTAAGCGTCTTTAATTTCATGGCTGCAGTCACCATCTGCAGTAATTTTGGAGCCCAAAAAAATAAAGTCTGACACTGTTTCCACTGTTTCCCCATCTATTTCCCATGAAGTGATGGGACCAGATGCCATGATCTTCGTTTTCTGAACGTTGAGCTTTAAGCCAACTTTTCACTCTCCTCTTTCAGTTTCATTAAGAGGCTTTTTAGTTCCTCTTCACATTCTGTCATAAGGGTGGTGTCATGTGCGTATCTGAGGTTATTGATATTTCTCCCAGCAATCTTGATTCCAGCTTGTGCTTCTTCCAGTCCAGCGTTTCTCATGATGTACTCTGCATATAAGTTAGGTTTCTTGTATTAGACCTGATTCACTACAGTAAGGAGCATCTTGAGGGGGAGGTATTTGAAGCCATAGTGCTAGTGATCTTCCTAACCTTTAACTTCCCTGAAAAAATGTACCTTGAATTCTTTTTCTTTTCTCCATCTATAATGAAAGTGCAGATCATTATGAATGCCACAGTCTGTCTTCAACTATCCATATCACGAGACCTGCTGACTTCCTAAGCCCCTCTGTTTGAGTCAGGGGAGGCATAGCAAAACTTGATGCAGTAAATAGCTACATCAGTGCTGCAGGAGAAGTGATTCACACACGTTTTCCATTTTGAAATGCCTGGCTATTTCCCAGGAGTTAGGAACCTCGTGGCTTCTTCCAGTGATATTTCTTCTATATAAGAATCACTGCAAATACACTGAGGCTATTTTCTAGTCTGGACTTGCACAAGTTGTCTGATCTCTTGAATCTTAGAATCTATAGCTCTGAAGTATTTCTGAAGATTTCAGGACTTCACCAAGGTACAGGATACACATAGAATCACAGAACATCAGCACAATACAGAGGAGACAGAACTCAGTCACAGTGAGATGAAGCAGCTTAACCTGGAGATTCCCATTTTGTGTTCGAGACAAAACAAGAACTGAAATACAGGTCTTCTGATTCATGGGTCAGCATTCTCTTCTATGGCCGCTCCAGTATTTTTCCGATGGAATAGAATGTATCTCAGGTCGTATAAGAAGATATATCAGAGCTTTAGATTATGATTAAAAGCTGTTACCACTCAGAATTACTGATTTAGAGGATATAGAGATTAGATTGGAATTGTATTAACCCTATAATATACCCTATCCATTCCTTTTCAAATACATCTCCTCGAATGTCATCTTATTTGCTTTCTGTTTATATCTTTATCATCAAAATAAAACAGTGCATAAATGGAGAACTTCCTAAGAAGTATGCACTATTTTTTTTCAATTTTAAGTTTTTCATTTAAGATGCAAAGCAGTATTTTTCAGTTACCATGGTCCATGTCTTCATTAAAATCCATCCTACATTTGCTTATATCCATCTCAAGATACTCTTTATTACTTTCAAGTTTCACTGTTCTCAAGGTCACTTCAGCCATCTGCATCCCACACCCAAGTCTGCTTCAGTTGTCTTTTCTCTCATTGATGAAGTTTGAGATGGATGGCTTTTCATTGGCTGTAGCTAAGATTCCAGTAAATTGTTAGAACAAGACAGGTAAAAAAACAATGTCCTTATCCTGCCAGTCAACATTTATGTAGAATGTGTAGATTAAAAATGGTAAGTATTGAAGAAGCACCCATTGTAGTGAATCGTTTGTCAAGCCCCTTGTTAAGTCATTCACCTTCATTTGAGTTGTTTTATGCTATCTGTCATGTGCAAGTAGATAAATGCAAGTAAATCTTTTTCTTTTTAGACTGGAGTATCTCAGTCTTTTTGGAGTTAGGATAATATTATTAGTTATTTGTTTGACTCCGTGTTGTCCTCTCCTTATCCTCGAAAGCATTCCCTGAAGTTAAAAAAATATAAATTGCATTTACAAAAAAATGTTGGGGAGTATTGTGATGAGAGAGAATACTGACTCTTAAGCTCATTCATGGCCACTATGACTGCTAAAAAGCAGGTCTAGAAATCATATAATAGATCACATAAATGTGTAATAACTATATACACCAGCACAATGGAGACAGCTGCTCACCATGCCGTATCCCTGCTCTCCATCCTCCTCTATGGACCTGGTTTGTAGCTGTTGGCATACAGAGTACCACACCCCTCTTCTTACTTTGCAGCTAGGTTGGGTCGTACCATTGGGCTGTGGCAAGTGAAATGTAAGCATAAATTTCTATTTGGACTTCTCTTGGTTTTCTTAAATAGAAGGGCTATAGGGGTATACCTCTTATTTTCCTATGTTAGATTACTTGATCCAGATGTGATTATCTGGAGCTTCAGGGCTTATTCTGTATCATGAAGATAAAGCTAAAGCCTGCACAATTTTATACATCAATTATATCTCAGTGAAGCAGGGATGAGGTGGCAAGAAATGAATGTACAAATGACTGAATGCATAAATACATAAATAACTTTTAAAGCGTGGAAAAAAATAAAAAGCTACAGCTTGAAAATGTCAGAACCAATGTTGGAAGTAACTGGGGCTCTCACAGCATCAGCAAGCAGTTATGTTAAGCCTGAATTACTTGTCTCCAGAATTCACTTATGTGAGGAAAAATAAATTTCTATTTTGTTTAAACATCTATAATTTGTAATTGTATTATATTATAAAACACTTAGTAGTACCTGTGAATGAGACTTTGATAAAATTGAGGATATCTAGAAAGTGATTAAATCTGTTTTTCATATTGAAGGAATATTCTGTCATGCGGCCTGTGATTTTCAAAGAATTGTCATAGCCATGCAACGAGTGTTAATACTTTAATACCATGACAAGTGTTTCAGCATAAGTCTCATGTTAATTAAAAGTTTTGTTTATCAAAACTTATCAACATCAAAAGATCGAAGAAGTCATTCAGCATTTAGTACTATGTTTCCTGCTGCTGAAATTCCAGAGGAAAATATGGGAAAAGATTTGATTTTAGATTTTTTGTTTGTTAATCAAAATATCAATCCTGCTACTTTAATTAAAATACTGTGCTATAGAAAATAAGTACCATCTGGGTTGTGTGTTTTTCTACGTCCTCTAAAGAACATTATGCAAAAGAGGTTATGCAAAGGCACACTTCATTTAACTATGTTTACAGGATACCTGAGGTGGTATGATAGGAGTATTACTTAGAAATTGGTATTGTTGTTCTTTAGTCACTCGTCGTGTCTGACTGGTTTGCAGCCTCATGGTAGCCTGCCAGACTTCTCTATCCATGGGATTTCCCAGCCAAGAATCCTGGAGAGGGTTGCCACATCCTTCTCCAGAGTATCTTCCCGACCCATGGATTGAACCCACATCTCCTGCATTGGCAGACGGATTTTTTACCACTGAGCCAGCAGGGAAGCCCCCATAAAAATTTATGAACAACAAGGTCCAACCGTACAGCATGCTGGTAAGTCGCTTCAGTCATGTCCGACTCTGTGCGACCCCAGAGACAGCAGCCCACCAGGCTCCCCCGTCCCTGGGATTCTCCAGGCAAGAACACTGGAGTGGGTTGCCGTTTCTTTCTCCAATGCATGAAAGTGAAAAGTGAAGGTGAAGTCGCTCAGTCGTGTCTGACTCTTAGCAACCCCATGGACTACAGCCTACCAGGCTCCTCCGTCCGTGGGATTTTCCAGGCAAGAGTACTGGAGTGGGGTGCCATTGCCTTCTCCAACCATACAGCATAGGGAACTGTATTCAATATCCTGTGACACAGTATAATGGAAGAGAATGTATGCGTGAATATACTTGTTTTTAAACTGTGTCACTTTGCTGTACAGAAGAAATCAACATTGTAAATTGGCCATATACTTCAATAAAATTAAAAGAAAAAAATTGTATACAAATCAGATTATCTCATCATATTGTAAATGTACCAAGAAAGCAACAATATAAACAACCCTAGAGGACACTTTTGTCCTGTGAAGAACCTTAATGTTATTTCGTTAAGGTCATATTTTCATTGTGTGGATTGTCATCATTCATTTCCACTTTGTCTGTGTGTTGTTGGTTGTGTTTTTAATTCACCTCTAACATTTGAGCAATCTGGTTATGAAACTTGTTGCCCCAGTAACCATCAGGGTTATTGGACTTCTCTGACCAGCTAATTAAATTCTGTTCTCCCCTCCTCACCTTCACCCTGAGCTTTCTTGTTGCTTCTTACTCTTTGGAAGAGGGTTGACCTTCCAAGACAGATGAGAACATGCTTAGGTCACTGTAGTGTGTTTCTCACTTAAAACCTACAAACTAAACACACACACACACACAGTATATTCTCAAAGTGCTTATCAATGTGTTTCTTTCCTTGGCATCATTTTCCGAATCAGTGATGTCAGTCATCACCAACAAGTAAAAAGCCTTTATCACAGAATGACAATGTTTTAAAAATCTTTTACCAAGCTGTTTGCAGCGCGCCTGTCTTCCTTCTGAGGTTCTCTTCATACTGCATGGTATTATGACCAGAGCATCAGCTCTGAGGTCAGACAGACCTTGGCACTCAAGTCACGGTTCCATGCCTTATCTTGTCCCAGGTATCTTTGTTAGTATCCTAGATGAGTTGCTTAATGTTTCTGACTCTCAGATTCCTTAACTGAAGCCACATCTTAGAACTGTTGAGGAGGATTTGTGAAAACACATGTAAAGTACCTAGTTCAGTGCCCAGCACATGTGTGTCTAAAAAATAGTATCTGTCTTTGACAAAATCTTTATAAAAATGTACAGTAAGGCTAAATTCCTGTGCATATGCATACAAATGGAATATAGTTTAGGCACAGTCTTCCTTTCATAGTGACCAGAGACAGAACCAGTCAAAGAGTTTACAGCATATATGAAAGATCAAATTATTGGGCTGTTTTCTGACAGTGACTGCTCTCACCCACTAGAATGACTCTAAAGATGTAGCATGTATCTTCAGAAGGGACTATATGAGACAATTCCATAATATTTGTCCACTTGTATCTTGTTAAATGTCTTGCTCACATTAGAATGCTTTTCTAAGTCTTCTCAGAGCTACACATAGCTCAAGTTTGAGCAGCACTAATGTCCAGTTGAATTCTTTGGGTGATGTTACTTGGGTAAAATTTACTTGGAGAATTCTATCTATATTTGGACAGAAAATGTTTGAGGGACAAGTTTTGTTCTAGCAATCAGTATCATAGTGGAAAAAGTCCTGGTTTAAAGAAGGAGTCTTAACTCCCTAGCAGTATGCCTTACCTTAAGGAAAAGCCACAATACTCTCATCCAAGTAGTGAACGCACCCTAACCCCACTTGGCTTCTGAGGTCGGAAGGGACAAGGAGTCTTTGGGCTGGTGAGGCTGGGGTAAAAGTACACAGAAATTTTCTGTCCTGTTTTTGTAAGTATTCTGTAAATTAAAATGATTTCAAAATATGAAGTTAGTTGGTTGTTGTTTTTTTTGAAGCCACAGAGGTTCAGTGACATCAGTGTCTTCATCGGTCAAATGGAGATGGTAATAATAGCTGACCTTCTGACCCCAGACAGTTCTCAAGAGAATCAACAAGTAAAGCAATACACATAAAACTCAAAAATGCTGCTCTTCTGTGCTGAGTCTTCCTTACTTGACATCACCGTTTTACCACCTCCGGTCTTCCCGTTCTTCTTGCTGCCAAGGTTGTCTTTGCTTCTTAAAGTCTTTGTGGTTACTTCTCATAAGGTAAAGCACTGCCGAACATGACCAGTTACAAAAACAATTCTTCTTTCTTCCTTCCTTTGTAATCCGTTCCACACCCTCTGTGACATGCCTTCTTTAAGCCTTCTTTCTGAAAAACCCAGCCTAATGGCCACTGACATTTAATCAAATAACAGTTACGATACATTTACTCATGAGTAAAGGCTGATTAAAATTTGGGCACCGACATCTGAGTATGGGAATTTCATCATCAAATATCTTAATAGAAACCATTTTGTTAAATAACCATAATTATAGGTTTTACATTTATGATTCTAGGGGATTTTGCTGTTCTGCATTCTTTGAAGCCCAAGAGGCTATCATAGTTTTCAGGCTGCTTGAAATACTAATTTAAGTACATCCAAGGCTTCTTCAGAAGATAAGACCCTACGGGACTCTATCTTTCCAAGATTTTGAACCTGCAGTTATTTTAAAGGTGATTTCTGTTTTTGTTTAGTTTTTTTTTATTAGGTAAGAGTTTTTAAGGTAGGAGTAAAAATAGACATTAATTTTTTGAATGTGTAGATATTTCTGCTTTTTCCTGTTAATAATGTAAGAATTTTTCATTTATCACGTTTGAAACCAAAGCAGTTGGGATAGCCAAGATTGCTCTTGTATTCTCATCAGAGTCATATTTGGTCAAGTCTGTTTCTGGGTTTCTTCAGTGATTAAATCTTGGCATAGTCAGGAAATCCTTTTCTTCTTTTTGTTTGGGGTTAACTCATGCTTGCAGCTACATCAGTCTTTGTGGCAGATTTCTGTTGATGAACTTGCTCATTTCTGACTCACGAAAACAGCTCAGCCAATTATGAGAAAAGAAACGTCAGCTTGAAAATGGTTAAGAGCATTCTCTTTAGGGAAATAAACAATTTAATTTGGTTTGTCTTGTTTCTAATCTTAACTCAGATGGCGTCCAGTTGTAAAAGCCTATTTTTTCTTCTGTCACATAGTCCCTTGAGAATTTTTCCTAGACTGATGACTTTGTTTCTTCACTGGTGCCTAATAGACTTCATTATTCATCTTTTCATAGTTTCTTCTTTTGGATTTTTTTAAAGCATGTGTGATTCAAATTTATTGTTGTACATGGTTTTTTACACCCCTATTTGTCACAGTTTTTTACAGCACTGTTTTCCTTCAGATGAAAATTACTAAATGAAAATTTTAACCATTTTATTAGAATACCTTCTTAGCTAGAGTACTTAAGGTTTACTATATGAAGTGCCAATTTTTAAATTATTTTATAAACTAAGAGATTGAAAGCATCAGCATAAATTGTAGGAAGCAGAGACTGAACTGGTTATTCTGATCCACCACTGAGCCAGTTTTCTCTGCTACTTTTCAACGTTTCTGGCAGCAATAGTGGAGCTTTGCAATAGGGAGTAGTGATGAGGGGCAAGGGTAGGTCCTGGAGTTTTCGTTCAGAAGGATTGAAAGGGGCAGCATTTGTTCTCGCCCTTGCTTTGGGAGCTCTGTGTTGTCTGTGCTCTACAAGAAAGCCTGCCGTTTTTCCAACAGAGTGCTAGTGGTAAAGGACCTGCCTGCTAATCCGGGAGACACAGGAGACTTGGGTTTGATTTCTGGGTTAGGAAGATCCCTGGAGGAGGGCATGGTAATCCACTCCAGTATTCTTGCCTGGAGAATCCCTTGAACAGAGGAGCCTGCTGGGCTACTGTCCATAGGGTCACAAAGAGTCGGACATGAATGAAGCGTCTTAGCATGCAGTACCTCACAGTGATGTCAGAACTAAAGAGGAGTTAGATAGAAACGGCACATGAATACATTTTTGAAAGGTCACTGACTGATGTGTGGGGTGAGTTGTTCCTTTAGTATGGTGGCCATCCTGTGAGTCTCAGGCGTGGTGTGGCCCCTGTTTTGAAACCATAGGGTGGAGGCACAGTGCTCGTCCCGTGAAGGGCAGGCAGCGTGGGAGAGCCCAGTGCTTTCCAGGTTCTGCCCTGTGGGTTTTGGTGTTTGATTGAAACATACCTTGTAGAGGAGAAGGAAACTTGAAGACCCTTAAGACTCCTTCCCTCCCCTCCGTCACCTCCGCTTTAGCAGTTTCATTACTGAGGCTTCAGAGTAAAAGAACTGTCTTGACAGGAATAGAATATTAAAAGGCGGAAATGTCAAAATTCCAAAAGAAATGAAAGACATGAAAAAGATTTAAGAGAAAGTGACAGGCATAGAAGACAGTCAGAGAAATTCCTACAGCTGTATACTGAACCCCTCAAAGAGGAGAACCAAATTAATGGAACAGAGCAATACTAAAAGCCTATAGTCCAATTATTGGTATATATAAAAGAGACAACTAAGAGAACCTACCATATAGCTCAGGAAACTCTACCCGGAGCTCTGTGGTAACCTAAATGGGAACGAAATCCCAAAATGAGGGAATTTGTGTATAAGTATAACTGATGCACTTTGCTGCCCACCAGACACTAACACAACTTTGTAATGCAGCCATACTCCAATAAAAAAATTTTTTAAGGTAGGAAAAAAACCAGCATAGACTTTGGATTAAGACAGACCTGGCTTCAGAGTGTACACGCCTCTTTCCTGCTTAGCAAGCTTAGACGAGGTTACCTAATGTATCTGATCATAGATGCTTCATTTTAAAAACAGGAATCATATCTGCCCATTGCGATTATTGGAAAAATTAAAAGAGATAATGAAAAGACCAGTGTGCCACCCACACACACATAGTGGTGAGCCAACCAGCGTTAGTCCTCTTTGCCTTAGACCAGTGGCTCTCAGCTGGTGGGATTTTGCTCCCAGCGGGACACTTGGCAATGTTTGGTTTTTAGTTTTCACGGCCCACAAAGTGGTGGGCCGATGGTATCAGCATCTAGTGGGCAGAGGTCAAGGATGCCGCTAAACACCCTTCAGGGCACAGAACAGACTCACAACAAAGAATTACTCAGCTCAGAATGTCAGTACTACCAAGACTGAGAAGCCTTGCCTTAGTATTAACTTTTCTCTATAAAGACTATAGAAAGGAACTTCCGTGGCAGTCCAGTGGTTGAGACGCCACATCTTCACTGCAGGGGGCTCAGGTTCCGTTCCTGGTTTGGGGAACTAAGATCCCACATGCTTCATGGCACAGCCAACATTTTTTAAAAAAATAATTATAAAAGAATATAGAAAAAAGTATATATGGGTTTGTTCCACCAGTATTTATGCAACACTACTGTACGTCAAGCTCTGTAGAGACTGGGAATTCAGTACTGAGTTAAGTGGACGTCATCTCTGCCATCAGGTACCTCACATTCTAGTTGGAAAGAAATAGACAATAAAATAAGAGAGTAATATTACTGTGGCAGATGGCGGTAAGAGCTATGAAGAAACATGAAGCATAGTAATGGACAGAGAGTGACCTGAGGGAGCTGCTATTTTAGATTAAGTGGCCATAAACAGTTTGTATAAAGTGACTTTGGAACAGAGACCGAAGGAATTGAGGGAGCAAGCCGGACAATGATACGGGGTTAAGACATTCTGGACAGAGTGTAGTAAGTGCAAAAACCCTGGTATGGGAATGTTATTTGACGGTTTCAAGAAACTTCAGGATAGGCCAGAGTAACTGGAGTGAGGAGAGTGGTAGGAGGTGAGGTCGGAGAGTAATAGGGAACCAGATTGTGTAGGGGCTTATGGGCCATTCTGAGGATTTTGGTTTTTATTTTGTATGTGATGAGAAGCTGTTGGAAGTTTTTGTTTTAAATTTTACTTTATATTGGGAAGAATAGCCGCATGGAAGTTCTGATCACAAATAGCATGATCTGATTTTCAGTTTTTGAACGATCACTCTGGCTAGTGCTCAGTCAAAAGACTCAGAGTTGGGGATAGGAGCAGAGGAAGAGTGGAAGCAGGAAGACCCACAAGGGGATTATTGCAATAGTCCAAGGGAGAGATGAGGACGATGGCTTGGACGAGAGTAGTAGGAGTGAAAGTGGAAGGTGATGAAAAGTCGTTCCAGGTATATTTTGAAGGCAAAACTCCTGGAACTTAGAAGGGTTTAAGTAGCTAAAAAAATTTTTTACATATTAAAAAAATCTTCATTGAAAATACTCAGATGTATCACATAGTAACAACCGGGAAATTCCAAGGAAGGCTCTCTTGCTCTGTATAGAATTCCATATATCCTTGACAAGGATGTGAGGCCTTTGCTGCAATGACAGTCTCCCTGCTTCACAGGATTTTATTTTTAAAAATATGTAAGTGAAGCTGGCCTGAGTTCAGTACATATGTTGTACTGCTCAAGAATTTGATCTAACTCAAGGTTAAAGAGAAAGCATGAAGTAAATTTTGTGCAATAGTTGGAAAAAACATACGTATTTTCCAGTTGTGAAACAACCAACATATTTCACTATGTCCTCGTGTATTTGCTAGACTCTAAAAAGTCATGTCGACTCATCTGGATATTACATAAACCTATGAGAATTGCTAGAAGAATTATTCAGAATACCTAAAGAGCTTACATATATTAATCTAATATGCTCACTTTTGGGTATACAGCCAAATAGAAACCACAAAAAAGGTTATAGAATTCTCAATCAGGAAAATAAAAAAGAGGTCCATCTTCTGTCACTTTAAAGAGCTAGTTTGGGTGGAAATTCACATAGCTTTTTATATTATTTGCCAGCTCAGTTATTACAAAGCCTGTTTACAATTTCAGGGAAACATCAGTGAGCATTAGTACTAATACTGCATGAGAGTCTACAACTACACGTGGGCTTAGGTGGTTTGGTATTAAGTTAATGGGAAAAAATGATACCGTTGTTGCACGGCAGAAACTAACACAACATTGTAAAGCAATTATATTCCATTTTTTTTTAAAAAGTGATACTCTTCCTAGCACACATTTTATCCCAAGACAGGAAATGTTTTATTGAGAATAATTTTCTCCACTACTAGCTAATAAATTCAGATTTTAAAATGTGAAGCAGGCATTACCCCAATTTAAAATGTAGTATTTTGATTTTGATAACAACTATATTTTCCTTATATAATCATTCATGCTCATTCTTCATAGTTTAAAATACAGAAAAAAGAAAAAACTCCTATATTAACAGTAATATATTTAGACCCAGAGTACAGACCAAAAAATCCAATATTTTGAAACAACTCGATTATGAACTAATATCACAAATATCCTTCTGAGTATGTATTTCTCAATCACTGATGCTTTATACTTAGAATTACTGACTTATTTTTAGCACTAAAATTCTTTTTAAATTCCTTGAATGTTCTCCTAGAATCTACAGCTGTTTCTTCAGGAAACTTCATTTGACTAGTATAATACATTCTTAATACCTTGGGCATATAAAATTGGTGGATTATAAAAATCACTCTGGGGGAAGAAATCAATATCAATGGAAACCTTTATTTTTAGGCTAGGAAATATATTGTATCTTTAATCAGTTCTTCTTGGGCTTTCGTTGTGGCTCAGCTGGTAAAGAATCTGCCTGCATTGTGGGAGACCTGTGTTTGATCCATGGGTTGGGAAGATCACCTGGAGAAGGGAAGGGCTACCCACTCCAGTATTCTGGCCTGGAGAATTCCATGGACTGTACAGTCCAAAGGGTCACAAAGAGCTGGACATGATTGAGTCACTTCACTTTCACTTTACTAGTTATATAATTCAGAGAAAGTTTTGGGTCAGGCTTAAATGAACTTTTGATTTCAAGGTTATATCAACCAGGATTCTGAACTGGCTCCCTTAACATCACAGTGACATTTCCTTTCTCATCCTCCTTCACTTTCTCTGAGAACATATACCCCAACTAATGCTGTCTCTCTGTGACTTTCTGCCTCTTGAGTCACCGCTTTGATAATTTTTTAGCACATGGACATTTATTTAATGACCCTCTGTAAGTCAAGATTTCACTACTTTCCAAAAATTTTTTTTCCTAATTGTAATTCAGTTAAGAAAAAAATTTTTTAATTACTGAAATGTGTATCTGAAAAAGTAAAAGTTCCCTCTAATGTTGCTCCCAGAGATGAATACTATTAAAAGCATAATGTGTATACTTCCAGATGTTTGCAAACATTTTATGTATGTTGTGTGCAGACACTTTTGTGTTTCAACATAAATGGGATCAAGACACACAGCATTCTAATTCTGAACTTGATTTTTTTCAGTTAATGATACATTCTTGCAGCTATAATCCCTGAGGGGAGACAGAAGCAGCACACAGAGAAGTACATGGGGTATGATACCAGAAGAGCATGTACGGTTTAGAGGAGAGGAATCCACGTGACCTGGGATCTTGAGGGAAAACTTGCTAAAGCAGGTGGTAGATCTTGTTGGCAAATTTGGCAGAGGATTATGCTGAAAGGAAAGGAGCTAAGGTGCCATGAGGATGGGAGAGGGGATGTCCAGCACAGTCATGAGGGAGGGGCAGGGGATAGCTGAACATGGCAGATGTGACGAAGGGTGACCTCTGTGCCCAGGTCTTTTCTCTTTGTTTTTATTTAAAGTGATTGTATCCGGATGGGTTGGGAGAGTTAAAATATTTGGAAGGCACCAGCAGAACCCTCTTGCAGTCCTCTAGGCCCAAACTGATGAGCACTGCAGTGGGCAATTAAAAGCAGGGGAATCTACCAGATGTTTTGCAGGAAACATGCTAAACTCTTGGGAAGGGAATCCAGTAAATTACAAACTGACCCAGCAAGCAGAGCCAGCACTCACCTGGTCACCAGGTTGCCTCTGCAGTAATCCAGATAAAGCCCCATAACCTTTCTGGACCTCAGATTTCTTGTTTACAGTGAGTTGGGGATGTATGTGGTTTCTGAAATTCTTCAGGATGCCATGGTGTTTACTGATCTTTGAGTCCCCTTCTGCTGTGGACAAACATGAGCACCGTCAGCATCCACAGTTCATGTGTTATCATGTTGCTGGATGCTGCTGCAATCTCTCTGTATGTAGCTTTCAAGTTCAGCAACTAATTCCTGTCTAACATAAGGTATTTGGTTGGTTACCATTGGCATTTAGCGTTTTCCATCCAGAAAGGACTTTGCAATTCACTTGTAAGACTTCTTTTTTTTTTTATTCTGTCTTATATTTTTTTTATTTTTTTTTGTTTTATTTTTAAACTTTACAATATTGTATTAGTTTTGCCAAATATCGAAATGAATCCGCCACAGGTATACCCGCTTTCCCCATCCTGAACCCTCCACCCTCCTCCCTCCCCTCCCCTCCCTCTGGGTCGTCCCAGTGCACCAGCCCCAAGCATCCAGTACCATGCATGGAACCTGGACTGGCGACTCATTTCATACATGATATTATACATGTTTCAATGCTATTTTCCCAAATCTCCCCACCCTCTCCCTCTCCCACAGAGTCCATAAGACTGATCTATACATTGGTGTCTCTTTTGCTGTCTCGTACACAGGGTTATTGTTTCCATTTTTCTAAATTCCATATATATGCGTTAGTATACTGTATTGGTGTTTTTCTTTCTGGCTTACTTCACTCTGTATAATAGGTTCCAGTTTCATCCATCTCATTAGAACTGATTCAAATGTATTTTTTTTAATGGCTGAGTAATACTCCATTGTGTATAGGTACCACAGCTTTCTTATCCATTCATCTGCTGATGGGCATCTAGGTTGCTTCCATGTCCTGGCTATTATAAACAGTGCTGCGATGAACATTGGGGTACACGTGTCTCTTTCCCTTCTGGTTTCCTCAGTGTGTATGCCCAGCAGTGGGATTGCTGGATCATAAGGCAGTTCTATTTCC
This sequence comes from Bos indicus, assembly GCF_029378745.1. Classification (NCBI taxonomy): domain Eukaryota; kingdom Metazoa; phylum Chordata; class Mammalia; order Artiodactyla; family Bovidae; genus Bos; species Bos indicus. The sequence goes on along the minus strand of NC_091782.1, from coordinate 19,811,727 downwards.
AGCTTTTTAAGGAATCTCCACACTGTTCTCCATAGTGGCTGTACTAGTTTGCATTCCCACCAACAGTGCAAGAGAGTTCCCTTCTCTCCACACCCTCTCCAGCATTTATTGCTTGTAGACTTACGGATTGCAGCCATTCTGACTGGCATGAAATGGTACCTCATAGTGGTTTTGATTTGCATTTCTCTGATAATGAGTGATGTTAAGACTTCTAAGTGTCATCAAAATAAGATTTTTTTTAAAAATTCAAGGTAGAAGTGAAAGCAGATAAGCTTTCATCTTGGTTTAAATGTTATGTTCTGTGATTCTGTGCTGCTGAAGAAAGTCACGTGTCTTGAGAAGCCGCCAAGAGATATGCCAGTGCCTAGCTTCTATAACCTTTACGTATGCGTCAGTGAAAGCATGAGAGAATTTGAATGGAACTGCGTGCTACAGAAGGAATCCAGCCTCATACCTCAAACTGAAACATGCAGGGGCAAATGGTGATTGTCATTGCTGTCATTGAAAGTGTTTTTCAAAGATGCAAGCAATTTCTCATCAACTGAAGTAAAAACTTTTCACTGAAACTGCATTAACAAATATATACTGAGAGTCTGTTGCGTTCAGGTACTGAACAAATTATACTACATACTACATTTGTAGGGATATTTGCTCCCCTGTTTTCATTCAAGTAGGACCCAGAAAGTAAATTCACCTGCCTTGCAATTCTGCCTTCTGCTTTACAATAACCAGAAAGACCAGTAAGCTTGATAATGAGGTGAATGATTGTTAGCATGACTATTCTCTTTTACCTTTTTAAAAAGTGATTTCATTTAGATTTTAAAGCATTGTTGGGCATTTGAAGAGTTTAGAAGTAATTCTTTCAAGGTAATAATTCTTTCAAACGTATGCCCCTACCTGGTAATGCTTTGCTGTGTTGTAGTACTGCTGCTGAGTCACTTCAGTCGTGTCCGACTCTGCGCGACCCCATAGACAGCAGCCCACCAGGCTCCGCCATCCCTGGGATTCTCCAGGCAAGAACACTGGAGTGGGTTGCCATTTCCTTCTCCGATGCATGAAAGTGAAAAGTGAAAGTGAAGTCACTCAGTCGTGTCCGACTCTTTGTGACCCCATGGACTGCAGCCTACCAGGCTCCTCCGTCCATGGGATTCTCCAGCCAAGAGTACTGGAGTGGGGTGCCATTGCCTTCTCCAATGTTGTAGTACTAGTAAGGTTCAATTTCAGAAAAGCCTCTGAGTATGAAGCATGTTGTTATGAATGTTCGGAGCACTGATGATTCCTAGAGAAAGGGAGGAGTGGGAACAAGAGCCAGATTAAGTGGAAGATGAACTGGACTTGTAGATACAGAAGCATGAGTAATGCAGACGTGACCTGACATTCATGTGAGAGTCTTGAGATCAGGAGAACGTGTGTCATTTGAGGATGTTCAGGATGAAAAAAAGCTGTGATTAATCTGCTAAGATTATTTAGTGATAACACCCCAGAGTAGGACATTCAGGACCGCCCCCCCCCCCCCAAGATTTACCTCTCACTTTGCCTCTTTATTAACATTATGCTTTAATTTTTTTTAACTTGTCTACATCTCAGTGTGCTCAGCTTGTAAAATGGAGCTATGAAAACTGTTTATCCTAAAGGTTATTGTGCTGCTCTATGTAAAGAGCAGGCATTGTTTTTTTTGATCATGTTACTTATTAGGCTTATGATTTTTCCCCCCTTGCATGTTTTTGCAGAGATTTCTTAAAGTTCCAGGAATAGAAAAGGGACTGCCAATGTGCACTTTAGTGTGGACTACAGAGAGTGCTCTGAAGAGAAGCAGAAGGGAAAGTGGAATTAAGATAACACAGAAAACAAGAGCCAGCCTTAGTTCATTGTTGGCCAACATCTTGTTTTTTATGGGTCTTTGGCTTCAAAAAAGTTGCCTACTCTTTCGGAAATTTGTACAGTTGGATCACAGATATTACAGTTCCTGATTGTAGATCAGCCAGCAAGGATTTATATGCATTTCTTTTGCGTCAGTTCACCTGTCCATCTGCCCAGCTGTTTAGCCAGCCAGCAAATGCTTACTGAGGCCCAGGTGAGTCCAAGCTAAGCAGTGGCCAACACTGAGATTAAGGAAGCAAAGAATATGTAGTCCATGAAGGTTAGATACCTTCTGACTTCCCAGTGTTTAAGGTGATGGTGTCAGATTAGGAGATAGTATAATCAGATGCTAAACCATTTGGATGCTTTCATGAGGTCACATTTGTCCCCCTTTTTTGGTTATTTGAAACAATTCCTTGGGAAGAGAGACAAGTAAAGAAAAATTAGCGTGAGGGGCGAATCTGAATCATCTTCTTCATCCTCAGCTCCCAGTAAACATCTCTAATTTCCTGTTGATCACACTTGACCACGCTGTGAAAAGCATGAGTTTCGGTGTCTCATCACGTGTATTCCGAGGGTGTTAGTAGGAGTGCTTCCCAACCCCTTTCATGTTGTGAGGCACGTAGAAAGTGATAACATTTTAAAGCGATATGCCACACCAAGGTAAGTACAGGTTTCCTTGGTGGCTCAGCGGTAAAGAAGCTGCCTGTGATGCAGGAGACGCGGGTTCCATCCCTGGGTTGGGAAGATCCCTTGGAGAAGGAAGCAGCCAATCACTCCAGGATTTTTGCCTGGAGAATCCCATGGACAGAGCAGCCTGGCGGGCTACAGTCCACGGGGTCACAGAGAGCTGGACACGACTGAGTGACTGTGGTGGTGGTTTAGCCGCTCAGGGCCTCATGATTTCATTTTCTTAAGAACAGTTTGGGCATGTTGGTGGCAGTGACTCCATGATACATTTTAGGAAGATAATGTATAGAGGATGATCCCAAAGAAAAATACTGGATTAAAAACTACTGTAGGTTTGAGGCAACTCTTTATAATAAAAAAAAATCGGCTGCTTCAAGGAATTGAGAGTCCTGGACTTCAATTCTCACTTGATCACCTTTGGCAAATCATTGCTCTCTCAACCTCAATTTCCTTATCTTTGAAATGAGAGAGCTTTCTTAACTTCTTGGCTAAGATCAAGTATAAAATGAGGGAGACTGAACAAGAATTTTAAGCTGCTCTCTAGCTCTAATATGCCATGATTTTATACTGCCTATAAATCTTTGCTGTGGAGTCCACTGCTTCGCATTGAGTGTTTGCTGTATGCTAAGCGCTTGGTGAGTAATTTCTATACATGGTCTAGTAGCTTCATGGGCTCCCAACCGAAAGTTTCTGCATTGATGCTAAAGGAATTGTTAAAAAAAATACATCAACTGTCACTGTCTAGGCCTGCGTGTATGTAGGTGACAGGTCTTGAATGTTCAACTTCTAGAAGAAAAGTTAATATTAAAAATCTCATTAGGAGCTTTTTATGTAGTTGTCTGAGTCCTTTCTGTCTAGTGTGTGTTTGGTGGGTGAGGCTGTCTAGCTGGAGGGTAGCAGAGGAGACCTGGAGAACACATGGATAATCAAGGACTGGCGGCATTATGGTAATTTGCCCACAAGGTAGACCAATTATGGTAGCATTTGTTTATTCCACAAGTGTTTTATTCTCATTTACCACGTGTCAGATATTTTCTAGGAGCTATAAATTCAAACCTGAGAAGTTCCTGCTATAGTCAGACACAGACAGTCAGATGTACATACCGACTTGCATACATAATATATACATGCATTAAAGATATCAGTCTCAGAGGGAGGGTTTTTTGTAAAAAAACACATTGGTAAATAATTTGAAATGTTCAAAGCACATAATTATCCTTTCCTTGCTTCCCATTTTCCATTAGTAAATGTATATTGAGTCATGTATCAGATACATTAAAAAGGACAAAACTAAATTGCATCAAAAAAATACTTCTGAGTACATAAAAATTCAGTAATATACCCTTCCAGAAACATGATCAGATACATGCACACCAGGATACATGTACACATACATGCATGGCTGTGGGTGTAATATTTACTTGTAAGTGTCAGAAAAGAATACTTGAACCGAGAGGATAGAGAAGCCTGGGTTTGTGTCAGTACATATATATGTTTGTGAGTATGTATCAAGGAGATTAGGAAGGAAAGACGAGAAGGAAGGAGAAGAGGAAGAGAAGGAAGGGAAAAAATAATCGGTGGTCTTAGAAGGAACCACAGTAGTCAGTAAATTTTGCCTTAACACCGCCCCCCCCGCAAACGCACACACACACACACAATCTTTTCTGTATGGCGCTGCAGCTAGATTGTTGGAATTAAGTTGTCCGCCCACCCAAATCTAACAAAATGCAAAAAAGAATAATTTCAGTTCCTAAAAAATATAAAAATACCCACAGACATTAGAAGTGGTACTTAATGTACTCTACCAACTGTGATAAAGAAAACTTGCTAAAAGTCCTTCCAAAGCAGAAAAAAATTTTTTTAAATCTCAGGGAATTTTTTTCCTTTACTGGCCAGAAACTCATTCCAAGAAGTACCAGCCTGTCTCATTTCAAAATGCTTCCTTTGCCAAGGAAGCGGAAGCGGTCATATTCTTTCCCACCAAACTATGGATGAATTATAATTATCCTACCTCTGGTGGGACAGTGAAGCAGCAAACATCTGCTATACTGAATCCAAAACCCCACGAATGAAACTATACCAAACTGTGAATCATACCTGGACGCAGATTAAAGGATTTGTGTTGTGTTTACCTTTTTCTTGATTTTCTTTGCCATTTAAAATATGGATTTTTTAGCTCTGGCTCCATGTTCTATGGGGAAATATATGGGTTCCATTTGTTGACTCCTATGTTAATGTTGAAAAACCTTAGCTTTAAGGCAGATGGATAGTAAAAGTTAATAACAGATTTTCTGTTTAATTTGTTATCACCTCACAGTTATCTTTTTCTTTAAGAGGACGGTACAGTTAAAGAAAATTCAGAAGTGCACAGTCTAAGTAAGGTCCTTTAGTTTTTTTTTCTTCCAATATAGTAAAATTAACAGAGGACTGGAAAATGGTTTTTTAAACTTTACTTATAAAACAAGCAAGCTTCAAAACTACTGTTACTTACAAAATTTTGTGTATCATGGTGTTTAAGGTGGTACTAAAGTATTCACCTAAAGTAAGGAAAGGAAATGGAATTTATGCTCTTGAGTTTTAGCTGTGAAAACATATAATACTCCGCTTGATTTAAATTTGGGTGTGTGTCTTTTTATTTTCATCTATCAGAGAGCAGAAAGACAAACTCGAGTTATGGATTCAGCTCAATATGCAGAATTCTGTGAAAGTCGACACTTAAGTTTCTGTAAGTAAGCATTTAACTTGGCTTCATTATATGTTTAAGAGATTATGTGTTACAGATACACTAAAGTACAACACGATCTCTGTTCCTTAGAAATTGGTGAATTTAATACATGTATGCATAGTTATAACTGTTATGGAAACAACCTCTGCATTGTAGGGGAACCCATAAAAGGTTTTAACCCACTCTGCTTTTTTGCAGTTCTAAGTATTAAGAGGTTTTAAAGGATGCTGGTAATACACAAAGAGCCATGTTAATTATTCACGTTACTTTTAGTCAGAAAAATTCCATTTTTCTTAATATTCCCATCTAACTTTCTTTTTCGGTTTCTTAGTCATGTTTGCACTAGTACTGCTGGTTGTGCTTGACCGTAGTGGGCTGTGGTAGCACACTCATGACATTTAAAAGCCCGCAATGTTAATAAATACCGAACTTTCCCTTCGCGCGTGCATACTCATATTGCCACAACAGAATGTGTCAGCAGTCTCTTCTGTCTTCGTCTGTAACCCCCTGCTGTAGGCTGTGTTCCCTGTTAGCCAAGGTCATTAGTCCCCACCTTGTACCTTTGGTAAAACGAGTGCCGCCCCGCCCCTGCACACAGCTCATCAAGAGTACATAAAGGCTTGTGATAAACAGTGGGCCAGACTGTGTAGGAAAAACATCCTTACAGCAACAGTTCAGGGATGACTAAGACTTGCAGGGTAAAGGTCAAAGAGTAAGTGTGATGAAAAGTCCAGTTAAAAAATATGACAAAGTAGCACATGACCCTTGTCTGAGAAATCATAGACACAATGGTGTCTTTAAACAACAAGCTATTATGTGGTCACAATAACAGCGTATTCAATTTGGAAAAAGAAAATGAGAGCTTCATTTATAGATCATAAAGTGCAAATAAATGACACATTTCAAACAGCACCCCATGTAAATGTCAGGAAAATATAGGACAACATGTTTGGGGAGGTTTTTTTTTTCTCCTGACTAAATATACTTTGCAGTCTGACTAACAATTTGGCATCATACATCTGTGAAGCATTAAGTAAATGACACTTCAGATCATGGCAATTTCAGCAAATGAGAGGTTTTTGTATTGTAAATTTTAGGTTTAAAAATGGCATTCAAGTCTTTTATAAGTATAAATCTCCATTTTATAAAGTAACATTCAGTGCTATTGAACTATTTTTTTGAATCATTCTTAATTTACTTAAAGAAACAAGTGCTATTTCACACTAAAACATGTAGTGTCCTGATACCTCTTTTGTTTAAAAATCTGATTTTTCGTAAGTGAGTTTTTTGGTTCATAACAATAATAAACTGTAGTAGATTAAAAATTAATATTTTCCATTTCTGTATAAAATAATTATAGTATAAACAGTATCTTATGCTCAGTTTTTTTTTTTCTTTAAAGAAGAGGGACTTGGCATTGAAAAATATTTCTTCATATAGTGCCACAGTACTTCATCATGAAACCTTAGTGGGAGAATCTGTTTTCTGTGCCACAGTACTGTCTTTGGGAATGCTCAGTCCAAGGGGCTCAGCAGTTCCAGAACTAGACTCTTCATGCCTTTGCTGATACATGACCAAGGTACAGGAATTGCGATCCAGCCATTTGTGTCTTTTTAAATATTTAATCATAGTACTCACTAGCTGAGACTGCTGGTGCATTTAAAAATGACCTGTCTATAACTTATAAAGGCTGAGGGTGAGCTTTACAATTAGGACACTGATCCCGTTCACCAGTATTTTGGTTTTATATTTATACAAGTCAGATCATCATTTCCCTTTAAAAGTCTTTTAAAATCTGATATTAATTCACAAAGCTGTAATTTAGTTATAATTTGATAAACCTGTTTCCAGTCTTTTCAACCCCATTGTTTCATGTGTGGTTTTTGTAAACAAATACCTAAATTTTCTTTTTAATCAATCTGAGTATTGTATTGTAATTGATGAGTTTAATTTATATGTATTTAATTACTTATACATTGGGGTTTATATATGCTATCTTATTTTATGTTTTGAATTTACTGTGCTTTTTTATTTGGTTTTCCTCCTTTTATTTGGATTGATGGTCTTTTCTTGATCCATTTTTCACAAACCAGTTTGTGTATTACTTATTCTATTGCTATTATTTTAGTTGCTATCCTTAAATTTTCTAAAGCACATTCCTGGCCTAAAATTTCTTTAAGTTGGTAAGTACAGGCATACCTTGTATTGATCTTTGCTTTATTGTGCTTCATAGATAGTGTGTTTTTTTAACAAGTTGAATGTTTGTGGCAGCCCTGCCCTGTGTCAAGCAAGTCTTATCGGTGCCATTTTTCAAACAAGATTATTTTTAATTAAGCTGTGTACATTTTTTTAGACATAATGTTATTTTACACTTAATAGACTACAGTATACTTTAAACATAGCTTTTTATATGCACTGGAAAACCAAAAATTTCATGTAATGTGTCTTGTTGCAATATATGATTTATTGTGGTGGTCTGGAATCAAACCCACAGTATCTCCAAGGTATACTTGTATCTGAACTTTCCATCTCAGCCTAATTTTGTTTTTCCCAAGCCTCTGAAAGTACTTTAAAGCACTCCTTTTTGTCTTAAAAAAAAAATGGCTTTACTTTGTCCTCATATTTAACTGATAGTTTAGTTAAGTAGGAAATTGTAGACTAATAGTTATTGGTTAAAACATGATTCCATTGTCTTTTTGCCTCTGTTGTTGGTGAGAAATCTGATGTCTGTTTGTTTTATGGTTTCCCTGTGGGAGAAAAGAAAAGAATGAAGATGTTGCTGCCAGGCCCTACAGTATATGGGGAAATTAACAGGCTGGCAAGCAGCAGCTGATCAGTCTCTCTCTCTCTTTAGTCACTAAGTCGTGTCCGACTCTTGTAACCCCGTAGACTGTAGCCTACCAGGCTCCTCTGTCCATGGGATTCTCCAGGCAAGAATACTGGAGTGGGTTGCCATTTCCTTCTCCAGGGGATCTTCCTGACCCAGGAATTGAACCCAGGTCTCCTGCATTGCCGGCAGATTTTTTACCAACTGAGCTATGACCACCATCCCTATTTATAGCTGATCAATAAATAGGTATAAAAAGAAAGAAAGAAGGAACCCCTACTATAAAAGCTTCCAGGGAGGGAACTTCCCTGGCAGTCCAGTGGTTAAGACTTCACCTTCCAACACAAAGGGTGTGGGTTTGATCCCTGGTCAGGGAGCTGAGATCCCACATGCCTCATAGCCAAAAAACAAAGCATAAAACAAAAGCAGTATTGTAACAAATTCACTAAAGAGTTTAAAAATGGTCCACATCAAAAAAAAAAAAAAAATCTTAGGGAAAGAAAAAATTCCAGAGAAAACCATGCCCTCTTAGGAAGGCTATTTTTGATTCACCCAAATAACAGTGATTTTGCAGAGAGAGAAGTTGCAGAAGGCTTTCTTCAGAGTACAGTGAGCATCACAGAGGGCCCTGAGGGAAGGGTCAGGACTGGCAGGGCTGGTGAAAAGGGATATGGAAAAAATAATGAAATAACATGGAGGGGTGAGAGGTGAGAATGGAATGACTTTTGCCCCGGTTACTGACGAGAAAGACAAAGTATATGAGAATTAACTAACCTTACATTTCCATATGAAATTATTATATAAAGTTTATTTCCAGCACAGGCTAAAAACCAAGGAGTATCAGAAGGAGGATGATCCTAGGAACTTTTGACCTTTGGTCAAGGTTCTGAATAAATTGATAAATTTATTGATCATTATTATCGATCATTATTATTCTGAATAAGTTGATAAATTTCTAGGATTAATCCTGATACAGTGAGAAAAGGGATGAAGGAAAAGGAACTCATTGAGTCTGATGCCCTCCTCAGATCTGGTAAAAACACACCATCATGACTGGAGGTCTCTATGCATCTTGTGTTGGACCCACTTTTACCCTGGCAGGATCCATCTCTAAAACAGTCCTTCCCATGTGTCAGGGACAGAATTACCTAAGAATCTTCACCTGTTGCAGGAATAGGAGTAACCCAAGCGGTTTGGGAGAAAGAAATGGCACCCCACTCCAGTATTCTTGCCTGGAAAATCCCATGGACAGAGGAGCCTGGTGCACTATACGGTCCATGGGGTCGCAAGAGTCAGATGCAACTTAGTGACACCAAGTAGTCTTATGGGACCTCTGTGCATCTTTTCTGATGTATGGAGCAGTTTGGATCCTGTCCTTTTACTAAAGAACTATCTATCATTTGTTTGTTCTTTCATTCATTCACTCACTCATTTCTTCTAGAAATATTTATGGTGAGTGCACTAATGCCGGGCACTATTCTGGGTGCTAGGATACCATGACACACCCAGGGTCCTCACCTCTGCCTTCTCAGTGTGGAAGAGCTAATGAGGAAGGTGCCCATTCTGTTGCGTAGATGCACAGATCTGACCAAGAGCTCTCCTTTCCCTCACTTTTAAAATCAAGTGTTCAGAGCAAAGTCACTGTTCAGTTCAGTCACTCAGTCATATCTGACTCTTTGCGACACCGTGGACTGCAGCACGCCAGGCCTCCCTGTCCATCACCAGCTCCCAAAGTTTACTCAAACTCATGTCCATTGAGTCAGTGATGCTATCCAACCATCTCATCCTCTGTCGTCCCCTTCTCCTCCCGCCTTCTATCTTTCCCAGCATCAGGGTCTTTTCCTTCACCATCATCCATCAGAGGGCAGACAGACTGAAAACCAGAATCACAGAAAACTAACCAATCTAATCACATGGACCACAGCCTTGTCTAACTCAATGAAACTTTGAGCCGTGCTATGTAGGGCCACCCAAGACAGATGGGTCATGGTGGAGAGTTCTGACAAAATGTGGTCCACTGGAGAAGGGAATGGCAAGCCACTTCAGTATTCTTGCCTTGAGAACGCTATGAACAGTATGAAAAGGCAAAAAGATAGGACACCAAAAGATAAACTCCCCAGGTCAGTAGGTGCCCAATATGCTACTGGAGATCAGTGGAGAAATAATTCCAGAAAGAATATAGAGACAGAGCCAAAGCAAAACAGCACCCAGTTGTGGATGTGACTGGTGATGGAAGCAAGGTCTGATGCTGTAAAGAGCAATACTGCATAGGAACCCAGAATGTCAGGTCCATGAGTCAAGGCAGATTGGAAGTGGTCAAACAGGAGATGGCAAGAGTGAACGTCAACATTCTAGGAATCAGCAAACTAAAATGGACTGGAATGGGTGAATTTAACTCAGATGACCATTATATCTACTATTGTGGGCAAGAATCCCTTAGAAGAAATGGAGTAGCCATCATAGTCAACAAAAGAGTCTGAAATGCAGTACTTGGATGCAATCTCAAAAACAAAAGAATGATCTCTGTTCATTTCTAAGGCAAACCATTCAGTATCATGGTAATCCAAGTCTGTGGCCCAACCAGTTTCCCTGTAACTGTCTGTCAAAGGGAGAAATGAATAAGGTGCATTTTATTGATCTTGCCAAATTGCTGCCTGTTAACTTCAGAAGTATTCCACAGATGTGAACCAAGTGTTGGTGAGCTATTACAGCTTCCTAGTTAGATGGAATGTTACATGTCAGAGAGCACTGGGAAGATAGGTTCCTTTAGGGAGATAGCTTCAGTGGGGATCACCGTAACTCGGCCACGGCTGACAGCTTTGGATACGTGCTTCAATAGCAGGACTTAATGTCTCCTGTGATTTATTTCACAGAAAACTCTCTGTATGTGAAATCCAGGAGGACTGTATCTATCAGGATCAAAACATCATGCTTGGAGTTACCATTAAGTGTTTCACAGACTTGTAGGACCAGATTAACCAAAAGAATAATCAGTGGATTTTTTAAAGATGATTATGTTATAGATGTGATAAAATCTTGACTATCAATCTTTTCCTCTAGATTACTAGTTAAGTTAGTAATATCTTATTACTATTAATAAGTAACAATATATTAATAATAACTTATTTATTAATTTATAATTATTAATTATAATTTATTTATATAATTTATAGTTTGTTAATAATATATTAATAGTAATAGGTGATATCTTATTACTGTGGCCCTATGTCACATTAGACTGCGTAGTGCTGTGGCAGTTTCGAGATACCTAACAGAAGATTCCTTGTGTTTTCAGTACTGGTAGGTATGCAGAGAGATGAGATGCGTGGTGTCGACCCACAAAACTTGTAATGTGGCTTGTGAAATCACGAGCAGACACAGAAGGATCTCTGATAAGTGTTCAGTAAATGATTGGAATGGGGAACGTGTGTCTGTGGCCCTGGGCAAGATTCATATGAATGAAGCCAAGTGATAGGAGAGTATCCCATGCAGGGGTCAACACAAAGAAGATTAATTCAAGCCCAGGTGACATTTTAATTAGGGAATAATATAAAGGAAGGTTGGAATCATTCTGGGTGGTTTTGAGAATCACACTTAAGAATATGGACACATTTTTCATCAGGAAAATGTAAGCACAGACTTAGATCAGGCCAGATATCAGTTTGTTCCATTTAATTCTAAATTCACAACTTCGAGCCTACTCAAGAAACAGACCTATTTTGAAAGGTAGTAAGCTGAGTGCAGAAGAATTGATGCTTTTGAACTGTGGTGTTGGAGAAGACTCTTTAGAGTCCCTTGGACTGCAAGGAGATCCAACCAGTCCATTCTAAAGAAGATCAGCCCTGGGTGTTCTTTGGAAGGAATGATGCTAAAGCTGAAACTCCAGTACTTTGGCCACCTCATGCGAAGTGTTGACTCATTGGAAAAGACTCTGATGCTGGGAGGGATTGGGGGCAGGAGGAGAAGGGGATGACAGAGGATGAGATGGCTGGATGGCATCACTGACTTGATGGACATGAGTTTGAGTGAACTCTGGGAGTTGGTGATGGACAGGGAGGCCTGGCGTGCTGCAATTCACAGGGTCGCAAAGAGTCGGACACGACTGGGCGACTGAACTGAATTGAAAAATACATTTTCGTGTGTTCCTTTTTTCATCACAGGTTCTTTCTTCCAGGATTTTCTTTCCATAAGAATAAAGTTACATCAAGCAAGTGATTCTTCTGACTATTGTTAGAACAGAATCTATGGTCAGTGATAAGCTATTCTAACACACTGTAAGAAGTGCTAAGCATTCAGTGGTTTAACGTACTTTTAGGCAGCAAAGATATGAAAGATGCAAATGTGTAAAGGCATTCTTGGGACTAGAATATATCTAGACACTAATAAGATTTTTTAAAAATTACATTTTATGCACATTGTTTTCAATAGATATATTTTTCACTTTGTGATAGTAATATGCAGTATTAAAACACTTCAAAAACTAAATATTCTCTACTTTTTTTTTAATGACTAGCCAAAAAAGGGTCCAAATTTCGAGACTGGTTGGACTGCGGTAGTATGGAGATAAAGCCCAATGTTATTGCTATGGAAATTTTAGCATATTTAGCATATGAAACTGTGGCACAGGTAAGAACTTGAATCTGTCGTATCAAGCTGCATGTAGCTTCTTTCCCCTTCCACCTGCTGCTCTACCAGGACTGAAAACAGCCATGAGTTCTCTTCTATGATAATCCAGTATTTGCTGAAATTTAGGCCAATTATGGAGAAGGCAATGGCACCCCGTTCCAGTGCTCTTGCCTGGAAAATCCCATGGACAAAGGAGCCTGGTGGGCTGCAGTCCATGGGGTCGCTAAGTGTCAGACACGACTGAGCGACTTCACTTTCACTTTTCACTTTCATGCATTGGAGAAGGAAATGGCAACCCACTCCCAGTGTTCTTGCCAGGAGAATCCCAGGGACGGGGGAGCCTGGTGGGCTGCCGTCTATGGGGTCGCACAGAGTCGGAAGTGACTTAGCAGCAGCAGCAGCAGGCCAATTATGTTTCTCTGCATCCTCAGCTCCAGTGGGTATTAGGCAAAAGTGACTGTTTCTTGCAACTTTAGCCAAACCAGAAACTATCCTTGCCTAGTTTTCGTCAACACTGAATTCCAAGTACACATCTCTCTTGCTTAGAGATTATTTTTGGACTTTGAAAAATACCTCTCTAGAAATGTACAATCCACTGAGTGCTTCCCAAAACCTGAGTCTGGAATCACTGTCCTCTAGTAGTTTCTCAGAGCCTGGTTCTCAGACTGCAAGCATCCGCTTCACCTTGGTTCTTGTCTAAAATGTAAATTTCTAAGCTACATCCTAGAGCAGCTGTACTGAATTATTATTGACTCTCAGAGCATGGAACCCAGAAATCTGTATTTTAAAATGTTTTCCTGGAGATTATAAACTTTGAGAACCACTCCACTAGGAAGTCAGACTTTATCCTTTGTGTTCATGAGTAGGTCCACTTACCAGCCATGAAAGCATACCTTTATGTCCACAATACAGATGTTTTAGGCAGACCATCTTACTAATAACATTTGGGATATAATTGCTTGTATGTAGTTACCGTTTCAGTCACCTTGGTGACTGTTTCCAGCTCTGTAACTTTCTTATTCTGATCTTCTAGTTGGTGGATCTGGCTCTTCTTGTGAGGCAGGACATGGTAACCAAGGCAGGAGACCCCTTCAGCCATGCCATTTCTGCCACCTTCATTCAGTACCACAACTCTGCTGAGGTGAGTATTAAAAAATCTGGCTTTGACACATCTGTGGGATTTTTTTTTTTCCCCTCATGTTTGGTGTTTACATTAGTAGTTCTAAGAAAAAGATTATGTAGGAATATATAGCCTTCAGTCACAGAATCTTAATACATTCAACATTCAAACAAATACCTACTATGTTTCAGGCCCTAACAGTCCACTTAATGCAGTGATTTTATCACCTTCTCTTAGCCTTATTTAGTATTCCTGGCCCTTCAGTGAAAGAGTACCTCTCATTTCCATGGGAGATGAACACTTGGTTTAGTTAACTGAATAACATGGAGAAAAGTTATGTATTTAATTTTTGCTTCAAAGATGAAAGGATTATTTTATTCATGTAATGATAATTCCTGGCATTATTGATGGTTGGACTTTCCAGTTATGGATCCATCTCTAAACATGATCTAAAGAAATACGGCTCCATGTATCCTTTGGGGTTTGATTGATCCAATCATGCAAAAATCAGATCCTTTCTATATTCAGTTTCTGTTGCTGGGATCCCCACCTGTGGGGACTGTGGAGTCTTCTTTCCAACTTTAAGGCTTTGTATAATAAGTGTGTATCATTTTTGGCATAAAAAATAATTCCTGTAAACAGCATGTGCCTAAAAACCATAAATGTAACATCTAGTTAATGAATTTGCAAATAATCTGACTTTTTTTTTACACTAACATAAACATCAGTTTCATATAATTCAACCTAATGACCATAAAGAGGGCAGCAAGGAGGTCTGGTTAACATTCACATGTATAATATGAAGTGAGCCTCAGATCAAGTTAGGTGAAACCTATAACCTGAAAATGGCTACTAAGCCCCTTTGAGAATCCGAAGAAAACTGTAAATCCTTTCTCCATAAATACATTTGCACATTTTGTATACAACTTCAGGGCATTCAGAGACTCTCTGAAACCATTCCATGAATATAAAGGATCTGTGAACCCACTGGACTCCAAGTTTAAGTGTCTCTGCTCTGAGATACTTATGAGATATATAAAGATATATGCCTGTATCTTATTACAAGCCAAAAGTATGACATCTTTTTTATGCCCCTTGTGGAACCAAATTGGCTTAGAACTAAAGTAGGAATTAAAATGTTTATGCCCATTAAAAATCCATTTTTGTCTAGAAAAAGGTTATACATCATTATCAGTGAACATGCTTCAAAAGTCCCTAAAGCACACCCAGTTGATTAAACAGTATTTGTTTTCTTTATGTTACAAACCCAAATTATGATGTCAAAGAACACCCTTTAAACTGTCTTTGGTACGTGTTCACTTTATGAATATGTGTAGAAGTATGCTTTTCATTAACATCAGACAAATTTGTTGTAACATTTCTAATTAAAGAAATTTACAGTGAACATAACAAGCCTAGTTTTCCCATAACATTCAAGGGATTGCTTACGTGGCTAGGAAAACTGTATTTCCACCCCGCACTTTCTTGATTCTCCAGGGTGGCCAAGCTGCCCTGGACAGTGCTCAACAACCACAGCTGCTGCTCCCAGCTACCCAGCAGTTAAGAAAGATGGCTTGTATGTGTTGAACTTCCTGGGCTCTCTGGGAGATGGGAGCAGGAGTGTCAGAAAGCATCCTGGCTAAATATGTTGATACAGGCCTCCAGCATTTCCTTGGCTGGCCAGACACCCCTCCTCCAATATGACTAGTGGTCAAAATGAACATTTGGAGGGACTCGAAGTCTTTCTGCCCTTTATTACCTAACTCAACACACAATGACCACTCTAGGCCAGGAATTCCTGTTCATCAGCATTGCAGGTCAGCAAGCACAATTAAGGGGCTGCTTTAGGGACTTTACCAGGTTAGGAACCAGTGGGGGCTCTGGAGACTAATATGATCTGTATTCAGGGAGACAGAACATTCTGCAAAACAAGCAAAGCAGTAAATGAACAAACAGACAGTTCAAGATTTTATGTACTGATTTCCAAATGAATGTCATAGACAGAAAGTTCAGAGATAAAAGCAGCTCCCTAATTATAATGAAAGAAGACTTCAGAAAAGAAGTTGAGTGTTGAAGAAAAGATAAAACTTTGATGAGATGATAAAAGTGGGGAAAATACTGTAGGCTTTGGAGGCAGCATAAGTGCAGTTGTACAGGGAGGAAAAAACCTGATTAAAATATTCAAGCCAAGGATTCATTGAGAAGGGAAGTAGGAAATTAGAAAATAAAGGCCTTAGACACTTCGGGAAGGAAGAATTGAAAGTTTCTTGGCTAAAGAGTGATGAGTTCAAAAGGGTATTTTAAGAAGATCCAAATGGAGGTGCTATGTACAGTCAATTGAATTGGAAACACAAGGCATGGAATTAATCACATGCATTCTATTTTAATAATTGTCATTCTTGAACACTAGCCATATAAAGAAGTGAGCTAGTTAAACTTAGGTTTCTCAGATTATCAAGGTTAATATTAATTTGAATTAATTTTCCAGAGTTTTTTTTTCAAACACATGGTTTATATTCTGGAAGTAATGATCTCTAAGAATTACCTTGTTTTTCCTAAGAGCAACTCATGCCACATTAGCTTTATTCCTTCTTGTTTGATGTTTCTAGGCAAGCAGATCAAAGAAATATTCTTGAAAACAGTATCTGAATTTCAGCAAAATGTTTTACAAAGTTTAGCATAATTTTTTAAATAGGTCAGTAGATAGCATAGTTATTACAGTTGATAGGATCGGGAAAATATAGATTTATAATACCATATATGAAAAAGACTTATTTGCCTATAAGTTTCTTATAATGATAAATAATAAATATTGTGACGGTACTGAAAAGGAAACATCACAATATCTTTTGTTTTGTTTCAGTGTCTAGGCACCATCTGAGAGGATGGACATTGACAAAGTGGAGGCCATCTAAAGGAGAGTAATAGGGGTGGGAGGAGGACCCCGAAGGCACGTCTCATAATAAGTGGTAGAAGGGACTTAAGGTGCTTGACCTGTAGAAGAGAAGAGGCTGTGAGATAGACAGTCTTCAAATATTTGAAGGACCTCCACCAGGGAGAGAGAACAGACTTGCAGGCATAGTCAAAGAAAGCAGGTAGATGTGAGGGATGTTCTGAAGGAAGGAAGAGACTAGGTGTTGGAGGAGCTAGGGATAAAGCTGCAGTGACCCTAAAGCACTGAGTGTGAGTTATTTCACCCTGAAGTGAAGGCCGGTCACCATGATACAGAGAATGTCTGAAAGGCATCCTGTTCGGGGGGGAAAGTTTAGAACTTCCTTTTGAGTGCTTTTGAAATACTGACAAAACTTCTCAGTAAAAATATCTATCTGACTGAATCAGCAGAAATTTTGGAAGCTGTATCTGAGGAATCCTAGTTTTTATCTGAATGATCAGACAGATTAGAAATTAATATATTTAGACCCTTAGGGGCAAGATGATGGCATCATTTCTGTGGACTGGATAATAATAAATGGGGTTTTTATATTTGTAACTTTCAAATATTACTGAATTAATGAACTATCTAAATAAAATGTTAGTAGAAGTTCTGGTTGCCTAATTTCAGAGCCACATGTCTTTGAACAGGGGTCTTGCATGAAGCCCTATCCAGAGTCTCCTGAGAACACACCTCCTCCTACACCAACAGCTCCATCAGCAGGCTCACAGCACTCGGGGAAGACCACATCAGGATCCCTAGGGAATGGGAGTGCTGGACAAGACTCGGCTAAGACCAAGCAAAGGAAAAGAAAAAAGGTTAATATATTCTTCTATTTCTTTTTCTTTCTTTTTGGTGCAAAGAAAAGAGATCTTGGGGCTTCCCTGGTAGCTCAGCTGGTAGAGAATCAGCCTGCAATGTAGGATATCCTGGTTCAATTCCTAGATTGAGAAGATCACCTAGAGAAGGGATAGACTACCCACTCCAGTGGAGTGGAGCTTCCCTGGATGGCTCAGATGGTAAAGAATCCACCTGCAATGTGAGTGACTTGAGTTTGATCCCTGGGTCAGGAAATCCCCGAGGGCATGGCAATCCACTCCATTATTCTCGCCTAGAGAATCCGCATGGACAGAGGAGCCTGGCAGGCTACAGTCCTTGGGGTCACAAAGAGACAGACGTGACTCAGCACAGCACAGGGAGAGCTTACTGAGTTCACAGGGACGGAACATGTGTTCTGTTTTTCTCATTAATCAGATTTTAGAAACAGCCAATTTACAGCAAGATATTGATGTTTTCTAATACTTTATTATAAAAATTTTCAAACATACAAAAAAGTTAAAAGAATTGTAGAGTGAATACCATATATCTATCATCTGATTCTGCAATTAAAATTTTACTATGTTTAATATATTTACTATATTTACATTTACTTTATATGTATATCTGATTATTCTTTTATCCATCCACCAGTTCTTTTTTTTTTTGATACATTAAAAGGTAAGCAGCAGGCATCAGTATAATTTGTGCCAGAACACATAATTTTGTATAATGTATACATTATAAAGAAGTTTATAATGTATACATTATACTTTTTTAAAAAAGGTAAAGTTTATATACAGTGTACCACTCAATTCTTAAGTATACCATTTGCTGAGTTTTGACAGATATATAAATACATTGTTTTCTGATACCCTCTCAAGATTACAAAAAACATTACTATCAGTTCCAAAAATTCTTTCACACCTCTTCCAGGCAATCCCGTCACCATCCCCAGAAAAGCAAACACAGTTCTGACTTTTTAGTTTTCTCTCTTCTGGAGCCTCATACAAAGAGAATATAATATGTATACTCTTTTGTGTGAAATTTCTTTCACTCAGGGTATTTTTAAAGTTTATGTTTTTAAGTACAAGTGTAATTTATTCTTCTTTATTGATGAGTAAGTTGCTTGTATATCAGTTTACTCATTCTCATTTTGATAGTTAGGCTATGTCCAGTTTGGAGGGTATTATGAATAAACCTGTTATGAACATTATAGTACAAATCTTTATGGACAAATGCTTTCATTTTTCATAGGTAAATGAAATGAAATTACTAGCTAGAAATGAAATTATTGGATCATAGAGTAGCTATGTGCTCAGTTTTTAAAGAAACTACAAGAACTTTTTTCCCAAATGATTATATCATTTTATCCAAAGCTACAGTAATCACAACAGAATGGTATTGGCCCAAAAACAGAAATATAGGTCAATGGAACAAGATAGAAAGCCCAGAGATAAACCCACGTGCCTATGCTTAACTAATCTATGACAAAGGAGGCAAAAGTATATAATACAATGGGGAAAAGACAGTCTCTTTAATAAGTGATGTTGGGGAAACTGGAAAGCTATGTGTAAAAGCATGAAATTAGAACACTCTCTAACACTATACACAAAAACTCAAAATGGATTAAAGAACTAAATGTAAGACAAGATATATAAAATTCTTAGGGGGAAACACTAGGTAGAACGCTGCCTGATATAAACAAGATCTATTTTGATCTACCTCATAGGGTAATGAAAATCAAAATAAACAAATGGGACCCACTTAAACATAAAAGCTTTTGCACAACGAAGGAAACCATGAACAAAATGAAAAGACAGCCCACAGAATGGGAGAAAATATTAGAGCCACTGCTTTTAATCACATGTCAGAAGCTTTTGTAGCTTTTTTGTGTGTTTGTAATGTTCTATTTTTCTTTGGATGTTTTCCAAATCATATCTTTATTTTTGATTTTAAGCAGTTTGACCATGATATCCATAGATATGGTTTTCTTTTGCATTTTTTCTGTTTAGAATCCTCTGAGCCTCTTGAAAATTGAATACTTTTAAATTGAGGGGGGAATTATCAGCTATTATTTCTTATTATTTCTATTATCTGCCTCATGTTCTCTCTTCTCCCCTTCCGAGATTCCAGGTATATTTTCGTTAGTTACTTTGATATTGTTCAACGTGTGCGCGAAGCTCTGTTGAATTTCCTTTTCAATCTTTTCTTCCTGTTCTTCAGGTTGAATAACTTCTGTTGATCTTCCCTTATGTTCCAAACTCTATCTACTGTCCGTTCAGTCTTAACACTCATCCATTAATGTCTTGTTTCTGATATTTTGTTTTACAGTTTTATAATTTCCTTTTGATTTCTTTTTATAGTTTATTGTTATTTTTTAACTTCTTTTATTTCATAATAGCTGTTTTAAAACTCTCATATGATAAATTAACTATCTGGATTATTTTGATCTCCATTGAATATAAGTCACACTTTCTTGTGTTGTTGCATGTCTAGTAATTTTAAATTATATGCTGGACATTGTGAGTAATATATTGTAGAGATTTCAGGTTCTGTAGTATTCCTATGAGAAGAGGTGGTGTTGGTGGTGTGTTCATATGTATGTTAAGCAGACTGTTTACTCTTCTAGATGGAACTCTATAAACTTCAAACTCAAATGCCTCTTCAGCAGCTAGACGCTCTCTTCCTTTATTTAGTTTTACCTTGGTTTCTTGGATTCAGTCCCACGAAGGAATAGCTTAGAAGTTAGTCAAAGATTTGGGTAAAATTTATACACTGAATATTTGTCTTCCTTTCTTTGATTCTGTCCTTTTTTGGGATTTTCTTTTTCTCTTTACACCTACTGTGGTTGCCCTGAACTCTGAGCTACAGTTCTTCATGCTTCTAAGGCCCCGTGACCCTGTACTGACTAGGGCCTACCCTTAGGCTAAAACAGAAAAACAGAAAACCAACCCACAGCCATTCCCTCCTCCTATATATAGTACTCGCCCTTTCAGTTTTTGTCCGGGTGAGATCACTCTTTTGCTTTCAGGTACTTGTTTTTTATAATTTGTCCAAAATGTATACTTTTCTCTACACGTTGGTTGGCACAAGAGAAACTGTTTGCCACTACTAGTAGTGGAGCTGTGCCAAGATATCATCTTATAACTGATGGTGAGCACATTTAAATTTCATCCTCGTATCTGGATTCCCCCTTCTATTTTCAAAGTGACAGAGCTCAGTGCTTCTTTATTAAGGGAAACTCCGAACAATAAAGAACTTCTGTATTGTAAAGTAGTTCTAAAGAATTTTGGCTATAGTGCTTTCCAACTCATTCAGTAACTAAAACTAGAGTGTAAAATATTACTTAAGGACCTCCTCAGTGGATTTGCTTTACAAACTACGTAGAAATTTATAATTAACGTGGTAATTATGCATATGTAAAGTAATTTATTTATTTTTATTTACTTATTCGCATCTTCTACATTCAGGAAACTGAAAGTGTTAGTTGCTTGGTTGTATCCAACTCTTTGAGACCGCGTGGACTATAGCCCGCCAGGCTTCTCTGTCCATGGAATTCTCCAGGCAAGAATACTAGAGTGGGTTACCATTTCTTACTCCATATTCAAGCTCTTGCTATATTTTGATTTTTTACTCACTGGAAACCTCAGCTGTGATGGTACTGAAAGCCAAGGAACTTGATGTATAATCATATCTTAATACTGTCATTTTAATCTTGGGAGTGTCCCTTATCTTCACTGTATCACCTATAATGTGGGGAGTTGGGAAAGTTTAGAATAGATAATATCTTGTGTTTTTTCCAAATTTTATAATATATGAATCTTTGAATTTGGTGATTCTTTATTATCTTCTTTTCAAATACCTTTTCTAGTTAATTTCTTTAGTTTAAAAAAAAATCACTTCCTACTTACATAGAATGACAGATTACACAACATCTCAGTTAAATTTTGGAATGAGAAAATTAACTGTATTTAACTGTATTATACTATAGCCTTTAGCCAAGGAGTGGCCCAACTTCATCTGAAGGGAAATCCTCTATAAACTCAAAGAACTGAGAGAGCTCTGTGTACAAGAGTGAGAAGAAAAAAGACACTTGCCTGCCCACTCTGGTCATACATCAATCCATGTGGTCAGTGAGGGACAGAAGTCAGTATTAAGGCTACTAACCTTTCCCTTGCTCTGATCAGAGATACATATTACTCCTCTGTTACACCTCTGTAGAATCTAAAGTATCAAGTTTAACAGAAGATGTAGTCGTGAAAAGAGTAAGAGGGTTATCTGAGATTCCAGGTCCTTCTTAAATATTAGATTACCTGGCAAGGGGAAAGCTGAGAAAGGATTAAAAAAGTTGTTTCTTCCCAACAGCTTTTATGTTGGGAAGAAAAGAGTCAGATAAGAGATCCTGGTGCAACCGAAGTTTCAGGGTAACTTCTTGTACTGCAGTTGAGAGTTGAAACTGTTGAAGAATTTTATTCAGTTCAAGCCAGCAAGGACAGAAGAGAGACAATGCCCAGATCCAGGAAGTATGGAGAACTCCGTGTGATACTTCCACTTCCAGTGTTGAGCAGCAGCTTCTGAATAAAAAGACATAACTAAAAACGAAATGGAAGAATCCAAGAATGGAATATGAATACAGCCGGGGGAAGGGCAGCTGACACATGAAGAAGAATTTTATCAAGCACCTTGTTCTTGACTTTAGGAAATTAGGAGTTTAGTCCCCACAGAAATTCTGATAAATACACTATAGACAACAAGACTCAGTATTTTGTCAAACATGTGGGTTTCATTTTTGAAAATTTAAAGAATATTCCAAGATGTGGGCTCAAGCAGAATGAGAAAGCTAAATTGGTATATAAATCTAACAGTCTTCATATGTATTTATAACACAATATTTTTATTAGTGTAGCAAATACATAAATTTAATACTAATCCTTCTGTAACAGTTTTGAAGACTGTTAGAAAATTTATGAAGTCACTGCTGAAGTAAAAATTCTAAACTTGA
Organism: Bos indicus; assembly: GCF_029378745.1. Lineage (NCBI taxonomy): Eukaryota > Metazoa > Chordata > Mammalia > Artiodactyla > Bovidae > Bos > Bos indicus. Next base: position 19,789,126 of record NC_091782.1, on the reverse strand, counting down.
TATGAATTTTGAACTTAAACAGATTACTAGTACTTTGGTGAGGGAAGGGATGTTTACAGAAATGAGAAGGTATTTTTTGAGATGAAAACAATACTGCAGACGCATTTGAGATTTAAAGATTTCCTTGCAAAGAACTCAGTGGGCAAATCAAGAGGGTGAAGAAGCACATGTGGTAACTTATGCTGGTGTTTGCAATGGCATAATTATAGCAGATAAACCAGAAATGGGCAAAAGAGAAATTTTAATGACATTTTTCACAAAACTAAATATTCTTATTTTTATATAAGGTAACTTCTTATTTTTAGCAATGATAACATGATTCAAACAGGATGGCTTACTTGCTGCCATCTTACAAATAGTGGCCACAAGTGGTTTCTAACTTACACTTCCTTCTTCAGTGTTCTGAAGTCTATTGGATCTCCATGCCAGAAGTTCTGGGAGATTTTGACCAACATATTCTATACCAAAATAGAACTTATTTGGGAAAGTAAAGGAAGAGTCCCTCTGCAATGGCCATGTAGCAAAGAAATAAATCCACTTTTCAGATAGAAAGTAGCTTTCACAGAGGAAAGCGCTGGAAAACCCCTTACCCTCTTTGTCTGCAGGATATTGCCTTCTTAACAAGCTGGAATCAAGATTGCCGGGAGAAATATCAATAACCTCAGATATGCAGATGACACCACCCTTATGGCAGAAAGTGAAGAGGAACTAAAAAGCCTCTTGATGAAAGTGAAAGTGGAGAGTGAAAAAGTTGGCTTAAAGCTCAACATTCAGAAAACGAAGATCATGGCATCCGGTCCCATCACTTCATGGGAAATAGATGGGGAAACAGTGGCAGACTTTATTTTTTTGGGCTCCAAAATCACTGCAGATGGTGATTGCAGCCATGAAATTAAAAGACGCTTACTCCTTGGAAGGAAAGTTATGACCAACCTAGATAGCAAATTGAAAAGCAGAGACATTACTTTGCCAACAAAGGTCCGTCTAGTCAAGGCTATGGTTTTTCCAGTGGTCATGTATGGATGTGAGAGTTGGACTGTGAAGAAAACTGAGCACCGAAGAATTGATGCTTTTGAACTGTGGTGTTGGAGGAGACTCTTTTGAGAGTCCCTTGGACTGCAAGGAGATCCAACCAGTCCATTCTGAAGGAGATCAGCCCTGGGCTTTCTTTGGAAGGAATGATGCTAAAGCTGAAACTCCAGTACTTTGGCGACCTCATGCAAGAGTGGACTCATTAGAAAAGACTCTGATGCTGGGAGGGATTGGGGGCAGGAGGAGGAGGGGACGACATAGGATGAGATGGCTGGATGGCATCACTGACTCAATGGACGTGAGTCTGAGTGAACTCTGGTAGTTGGTGATGGACAGGGAGGCCTGGCATGCTGCGATTCATGGGGTCGCAAAGAGTCGGACATGACTGAGCGACTGAACTGAACTGAATGTCCCCATGTTGTATGGGGTTGGCCAAAATGTCTGTTCTCACTTGTCTATGAGATCCTGATCAAACTTTTTGGCCAGCCCAACTCACAAAAGAGTCTTTAGCCTCACCAGGTACTTGATAATTGCATTTATTCTAATATAATCCAACTGGAACAAAGTACTTGGGATAAGAATCAAGAAAGCATTTTTTCTTTTTAAAGAAAAACTATGTGTGCACTTTTATATGAGTGCCAAAGTGAGGGGTTAAGATAATTTAATCCTTGTTATTGTGGGCACAGCAGTTATGTTATTTAGGGTATTGTTGGAATGAAATTGAGAATGATACTCTAGAGTATATTCCTATTTGGCTTATTTCAGGTCTTGTTAAAAATAATTAAAAATAATCAAGCTCTCGTTTTATATTTTAGTCTTATTTCAGGTTCAACTTGAATAATTAGCAGATGCTCTTTGTAGGAATGTTTTAATTATTTTACTAGTTCATAATAATAAAAAAAAAATGCAAAGGGCACAAAAAATATATTTAAAAGGCACAGAAAGATGTACAGTGAAAAATGTTTCTTCTAACCCGTATGCTCCAGACACCCATCTGTACTCCAAGAGAAAGAAATTCTGCACTGTTACTAATTTTCAGGGTGTCTTTGCAGAAATAACCTATGCTTAAATGAGCATGTACTGTTCAGCCTTTAAAAAAAAAAACAAAAGCTGATAACATGGTTATCCAGTTGTACACCTGGCATTTTCTCAAACAGTGTCTTATAGATAGCTCCATAGGAATCTATATGGAGCTGCCTCCTTCATTATGGTGGTTGCTGTGGTTTCTATTGCATTGAATGAATGTATCATAATTGATTTTATGGTTCTCTCCTTGATGAACATTTGCTTCATTAATTCAGATAGTACAGCAGTGACTGTCTAGCTATCTGTATTATTTTTTGCCTGTATAATAATATATCTGCAGGATAAATCCTTAGAAATCATGAAATTGTTGGATCAAACATGGTTGTATTTTTTCATTTTGATAAGATTTGCCATTTCACTCTCAGTAGAGGTCATGCTAGATATACCTCTATAAGGAATTCTGAGCATGGTACTTCTGCAATGAGAGTGATAAGTAATACATGGGCTACTATTTCTTTCTCTTGATTCTTTAATGTTGATGACTTGGCATCTGGTACCTACTGCACTTTTAAGTAAATTAGCTTATCATTTCAAGAACATGGATGTGCTGTTTTTAATTTAAATAATAACCTACTGCTGTTGATAGCTAACATATGTCAGGCATTGTTCTAAGAGTTTAAACATATCAACTCATTTAATTTTCACAGCAACCCTATAGAGCAGTTAAAATTATTATCCTGTTTACAGATAAGGAAACTAAAATACAGGTATCTTACATGACTTGACAGAACTGGTAACTGAGATGGCTGGGATCTAGACCAAGGTATTTGAGAAGCCAGAGCCTACAACTAAATCACAAACATATAATACCTCTATTTCATTTTTTTAAAATCATGTTACATACATTTCTTGAGTTGAGATCCATACTCTTATTGCAAATAATCTTTTTCATTCTTGTGTCTTTGTGTACTTTCAAACTTGTCTTTTACAGATGAGGCAGATTAAAGTAATAGTTTCTGTTTTATTTTGTTTTTTTTTGTTTTTTTTCTTTTTCTTTTATTTTTTTAAAAATTATTTTATTTTTAAACTTTACATAATTGTATTAGTTTTGCCAAATATCAAAGTGAATCACAGAGGACACTTAGAAAACTAGGAACCAGGTTGAAATGATCTTCTATGGCCATCCCCTGTATTATAAATAAATATATAGCAGTTTTACATTTTTTATTTTAAAATTGATGACTCTCAGGTTATTTCAGAAATACATCCAACAAGCTCCCAAGACACATTTATAGTAATAAATGTTTAAATGTTTTTTTTTAAAAAAATAGCTTCCTGTAGTTCTTTCAGCAAGCTCACATGACACTTTTCAACCGTTCACAACCGGCTCTATTCTCCTGTACCTTGACATGCAGGCCTAGGTGAAATATTGGGGGCATAAAAATTGCATTTGGTTGGTCTGCTTGGAAGGGGTCATGTAAAAGTCATCTTTGATTTGCTAATGGAATTTTTTTGTTGTTGTTAGATGTAGTATATGGCAGCACTGATGTGCATCCTAAGGGAAAAACCGTCCATTTTATAAAAGTTTATTTTCATATTTTATACACTGTAGTTGTGTTGTGTGTTTTTGATTTAGTAACAATTTATGTGTTTTTCTGTCGCAGAGCACTGCGGCCTGTGGTGTTGAGGCTCACAGCGATGCCATCCAGCCCAGCCACATCAGAGAGGCCATCCGACGCTACGGCCACAAGATTGGCCCCCTTTCCCCATTCACAGTACGTAATAACAGAGTTATAAAAAGTTATATTTATAATCTGAAAGAATTTTGATTTTCAAGTGGTCAAATGAAGCAGCAGTGGAATTGTTGAAAGCAATTTGTGGTAGCTGTAATTTTGTTGTATAAAAGTGGCATAATTCTCTTGGGAAATAAGAGTTAGTCATTTTTGTCTCTTTTTGGAAGAACAGTTTTTTTCTCTACAAAATATTATTTTCTTTCAATTACAAATTATGCTTTTTTTTTTCCTTGGGGCTTATATTTTCTATTTTTCAAAGCTTAGGTTTATAAAACTTTTTTTGTCAAATTATATGTATCCAAATATTGCTAGAAGCACTTTATATTTTAAAACTGGTTAGATTGGCAATACCACTTCTATCAGATGTTCTGCTCCTAAACATACTTTGAGTTGGAAGAAGAAGAAATGATTTCTCTACTGGCTTTGAAGTAGGCTGAAAGGCAGACAGTCTTCCACATCTTCAAATGGTTTTAAAGCTTATAATCAAGGTTTGTTTTTTTTTTTAATGGAGAATTAAAGACTTTATATTTCAACAGCCTAAAGAAAGAGTGTGTGTATGTGTGTTAATTAAATGCTCATCTTATGGCTCTTTTAAGAAAAATCTTTATTCATGTTAATATAACTTTCTCCAAGTCCTTCTCTGTTTATAAGGGATTGGTTTGATTTTCAGAAAGCTAGGTTTGATTTATGACTAAAGCACAGTATAATTCACCATTTGTTTCATTTTTTCGTATTCACATCTACTTTAACATACTAAAGCAGAATATGTATGTGTAACATTACACATACGTACGTACATAGCATATGTTTTTTCCTGAGTGGATTTTGCTGTTATCTGTTGATAGAAGTCATAATTTCTTCAAAATTATCTCATCATCTTTTTTCTTGTGTTTCAGTTAAAGAGAATGCTTTCTTAGCATTCTTTGTTTTCATTGGTTATTGTTAATCATATGCATTATCAATATGACCACGAGAATGTGTCAGAGCTTCTTTGTCTCTAGAAGCTTTCTATAATGGTGACAATTATTTTCACTTCTGGTTAATGTATTAAATTTGTCATATATATGATTCATCATATTTATATTAATCATATGTTACTGATTAAGCAGTGTATCCTTTTGCATGAGTGTTTTTAGGTTATTACAATTGAAAGAATGAAGTCTGTATCTCTTGTTGTATTTTTCTCCTACATGACAAGTGAGACTATTTTATGTGATTAGCCAAAAGGAAGATGAGATTTAGAGAAATATGAGTTGATTGGAAGAGTTTAAAAACCAACTGAAATTGAAAGAACCAATTTATAACAAAGGATTAAAATTTTCAGATCCATAGATAAGAGCCAAATAATGACTAATAGTCTGAGGCAATGGAATAGAGAGAGAAGAAAAGGGCAGAGTTGATAATAATCTAGAACTAATTAAAGGGTAGCAAAGAGAGACAGGGGTTTTGAGAAATAACCTAAAATGGTTACTAAAAGTAATGGGTAAAATTACATAAAGGAAAAGGTATCTACTATAAGGGGAAATCTCCTAATCACAAGGTCTGTGATGTTTCTTCACACAGAAGTGGTGGTGGTGGTAAGCTCATTAATTCTTCAAGTTTTTTGTTTTTAAAAACACTGGTCAGATCACCTGAGAACCATCTTGGCTGATGACACTGTGTGTCTGTGTATACTTATATATTCATTCCTCCGTGTCTAACCTGATAGTCATGTATTGTTGCTTTTATAATCCAAGATTGTAGTATGTGGCAGGAAATATACTTGAAATATTCAGTGTGTGTGTGTGTGTATTCAAATATAGTTTAAGATGATTTTTGTCTAATAAACATATAACCAATATGGTTTTTTAAACTAATAATTCAATTTAAAAATGCTTAGTGTAAATAGATCTGGAAAATAGAACAAATAAGCCACGATCTTGAAGGCCCGCTTAACCACTGCCAGAGCAGATGAACAGCGTCAACAGCAGATGGGAAAGAAGGCCAGCATGGGCGGACACTGAGTCTTCTTCACGCCTCAGGCCTTGAATGGTCTACTCCATTACCCGGGACTGTAAGGATCTGCCTAAGGATCTGCCCGGCCCACAGGGCTGTAGACGCCCACTCCATTGTCTGTCATGAGTAGTAGGATCAGGCAGTGTTACGTATTACAATACAGAAATCTGCCTTTTAAAGTTAAATTTCTCTTTAAAGTAGAATAGATTTGCAGACTACATATGCTAACAGTGTGAGCACCGATCCTGGTTCCCTCGTACCTTCAGTGTTAAGAGGAGACGCTCCTGATGCTGGGAGGATGCTGATGCTAAGTTCCCTGATGTCCACTCCCTGAGGTGATATATGATGCTGCTCTAGGCACACTTTGCTTCCTGGGCTTTGGGCTGTGGCTCCTAAAAGGAGAGGAGGCATGTGGGCTGCTTTTCTAGCAACCTTAGACTGGAACTAAATTATGCAGAAAGGCTGAGCTAACTTACCTCCAGTATGAAATTTCCTTTGTAAACTAAAATCGCCATTAGCAGCTAGTTTATATTTATGAAACATAGAGATTCTGTCTTTGCAGCATGTCATTCTGAACATAAAGTGCTTGTCTAATGGTGTATATAAATGAGATATCTCATTTAGATTACCCATAACTTGACTGATACATAGTTTATTCCTAAAACTATGAGACTAATTTGGAGAATTAAAATGACAACCAGTAGGTTACTTGGAAACTGAATTCCAGCGTCAACCAGTAAAGCCAAAAAATTGTGCTTTTGATGTGGCATCATTCTGCCTTCTACTGTATGACTTGTGAAATGATTGTACAAATTTACACCATTATAGATTTCAGGAATGCGGTTCATTATATGAAGAATTGAAAGTGAGTTCTTCCCCTTGGAATAATAAGTTGAAATGGTAGAAGAAAGGAGTGATTAAAGCCATGGAAGGTGGAGGGGAGAAAGGAGTACAAGCAGCGCTTTGCACTGAGTAGCTGCTGTGTTGGAGAGGGAGGGGACAGTGTGATGGAACAGCAGTTTCCTGCCATTCATACAAGGCTGTGGAGACACTTACAAACCTCCAGTCCCCACTCAGCCAATTACAACTATATTGCCTTTGGCATGTTGGTTTTACTCGGTGACTTCTTTCTTTTCAGTGTTTTCATTTATTCTCAATCCTTTGCAGAAGATCAGAAGAGAGTATCGTACCTAGAAGTTAAAAGATTAACTGAGATTAAGCTGAGGTTAATTTAAGTTAGATTTTTTTTTTTTTTTGCAACTTTTCCCATGGCTGTATACCTGATCTTCTGTGGTGGAGACTTAGCTTCTGTATCTATCTTAAATACTTAAGAACATTTAAAAAGACTAGTTTACCTTTTTTTAACTATTGATTTTTCCTAAATAATTCTGAAAATCACTTCAGAGCCTGTGACTTGTAGTCATTACAGTACTTAGCAAACTGGGGTATCCTGAGACATTTTGATGCTTGTCATCTTATCCTTTTATGCATTGTAGTTGGCATTATATAAAATTATATTGCATGGTGATTGACCTTAGAACCAAATGGCCAAGATTAAGATCCCAGCTCCGCACCTACTAGCAAAGTAGCCTTAAGGAAGTTCCTTAACCTCTCTATTGATCAGTTACCTCATCTGTAAAATGGGCATAATAATAGAACATACTTCATGATAGAATCTAAGGGGTACTGTGAACTTGACAAGTGATGAGCTCTTAATGTATTTCATTAATAATAGTAGAAGTAATAGTATTGGAAGTAGCAGTAATAGCTGGAGTGTATTTTCTAAAAAAAATCAGGTAAAAATACAAATGGAATAAAGTAGAAACCATTTCCCCCACCACCAAACACACAGATACACACACACAGAAGCCTCACTTTGTAATCCTAGAAAAAACTAAAATTTGAATTATAATGTGACTTCTTTACAGACTTATAGTTTATACCATTAAGATATAAATGCTACTTAAAGATTATTATCCCTGAGAATAAATTAATGTTCATTTTCACTTTTTAAGTTGATCGTGGTTAAAGAGGAACTAAAAAGCCTCTTGATAAAAGTGAAAGAGGAGAGTGAAAAAGTTGGCTTAAAGTTCAACATTCAGAAAACTAAGATCATGGCATCTGGTCCCATCACTTCATGGGAAATAGATGGGGAAACAGTGGCAGAATTTATTTTGGGGGGCTCCAAAATCACGGCAGATGGTGATTGCAGCTATGAAATTAAATGACACTTACTCCTTGGAAGGAAAGTTATGACTAACCTAGATAGCATATTAAAAAGTAGAGACATTACTTTGCCAACAAAGGTCCGTCTAGTCAAGGCTGTGGTTTTTCCAGTGGTCATGTATGGATGTGAGAGTTGGACTGTGAAGAAAGCTGAGTGCCGAAGAATTGATGCTTTTGAACTGTGGTGTTGGAGAAGACTCTTGTGAGTCCCTTGGACTGCAAGGAGATCCAACCAGTTCTAAAGGAGATCAATCCCGGGTGCTCTTTGGAAGGAATTATGCTAAAGCTGAAACTCCAATACTTTGGCCACCTCATGTGAAGAGTTGACTCATTGGAAAAGACTCTAATGCTGGGAGGGATTGGGGGCAGGAGGAGAAGGGGACGACAGAGGATGAGATGGCTGGATGGCATCACTGACTCGATGGACATGAGTCTGAGTGAACTCCAGGAGTTGGTGATGGACAGGGAGGCCTGGCGTGCTGCGATTCATGGGGTCGCAAAGAGTCAGACACGACTGAGCGACTGAACTGAACTGAAGAACATTAATGGATTTTTTTTTTTACCACCACTGTCATATTAAAAAACAAGGTCTCAGCAACTGAGTGTACATAGTTTCCACTTGATTTTTGCTTACTATTTAGGTTTTGCTTACTAGCTCCTGTGAAACAGAAATCTATGGAACAAATGGCACAGCCTCAGATTTATAAAGCTTCATCAAATTCAGTTTATATGAATTTATATATTTGTGTAAGTTATTGTAAAAAGGTTTTCAGAGACTGTTGTATGTATCAAAGTTGGTATGATTTTTAAGCATAAATTATTACTAGTCTCATTTTTCTCAGTTTTTAAAATTTCCTCATTTTACCAATTATGAAAATAATGCTAGTATGTTAGAAAATTAAAATATAAAAAAGTAAAGGATAAAATAAAACTTATATTAAGAAACTTTTAGGGCCTTAAAAAGACAGTATAGCAAAAGCTTTAAATGAGTTTTTCTATCAGACAATTAATTGGTACTTAATTGTTTTAATTGAATTTAATTGTGTAACAGAAGAGTATTTCGTTGCAGCCTAAAGATTCAGATGCTTTTGGTAATGGTTTGTTTTCAAAAAAAAAAAAATCATGGAATATTCTTGTTCAGGTCAAAGGACAAGAAAGCATTTTAAAATGTGAATGAAGTAGATTTTACAATTAGAGCATTTTGTTTTTTTCTCTTGAAGAAAACACCTGCAAAGAATAACTCAGCGGGCTGTGTTATCTATCACGAAAAAGATGGTCAGACATGTGTTTCCTCTAGACCCCGGCTGTGTACAAGCAGTGGGTGGTGCCCCTGGTTGCCTCCTCTGAAGCGCAGTCCCATGCTCAGTGAGAAGTGCTGGAAATGGCTGACAGAAAACCGGGTCTGTAATTTTGAAAGCCAGAGAAAGCAAACTGTGTACACCAAGGGGATGACATAATCCCATGTGTAATGCCTAAATATATTAGTTTCTCCTGAATGATATTCACAGTGGAAAGCTATCTCATCCTCCTGAACTTACATGTTACCAGGTGGCTCTCCATTGAAGCAGAATAGTAAAACTAAAATTTCTCATTTAAGCATGGTCATTTATCTGAATGGTACCTAAGTGTGTCCCTAGAAGTGAGCGGCTTCAAAACCCACTCGGCTGTCTTAAATTGTGAGACATCTGGCTGAGCATTTTAAAACTGGCTAAGACTTGAGAAGGGCTCCCCAGGTGGCTCAGTGGTAAAGAACCTGCCAGCCAATGCAGGAGACGAGGGTTCAGTCCCTGGATCGGGAAGATGCTCTGGAGAAGTCATTGGCAAACCCACTCCAGTGTTCTTGCCTGAGAAAGCCCATGGACAGAGGAGCCTGGCGAGCTATAGTCCATTGAGTCACAGAAGAGTCAGAGATGACTTAGTGACTGAACAGCAACAAAGACTTGAGAAAGTTGTTTGATTCCGTCTCAGAGAAGCTTTGCCTTGTACCCAGTGGCACCTTGTAAGTGAATGACCCGGCGGGCTCTGGAATCCAGCCTCTGGACTCTAGGCTGACTACTCTTCCCTGTGGCCATTTACTTTGATATGTTATGTCTATTAGGGATGCTGGAGACGCTCTCATATCATTGGCTCTTCATAAATATTCACGATAGACAAATAAGAGTCAAAAATAAGAAATTTCCTTTAAGAAATCCTCATGTTAAACTTTTAAAAACAGAAGTGGCATAGCATATTGCTTTGACTATTTTAATATAGAATTTCACATTCATGAATAATTCTTATGTCTTGAGCACATAAAATTTGTCTGCATCTTATGTGTTCAACCTGGAAAATAAAATGTTATAAAATATTAATTTTAAAATGTAAATACCAAGTAGAAATTGTGGATGAATTCATAAATATTTTTAAGAATATTTTTTAACTGGAAGTAAAAATTTCTCAGTCTATTTTTTGTAAGTACTAAATCTATCATGTAGGTTGGAGCCAAGTACCTTTTCATAGGTATGGGCCACTGGTTCTCAGAAAACAAATTTGATGTGTGGCATATTTATTATCACATGGGGCTTCCCAGGTGGCACTAGTGGTAAATAAAGAATCTGCCTGTTAACGCAGAAGAAGCAGGTTCGATCCCTGGGTTGGAAAGATCCCCTGGAGGAGGAAATGGCAACCCACTCCAGTCTTCTTGCCTGGAAAATTCCATGGACAGAGGAGCCTGGAGGGCTACAGTCCATGGGGTCACAAAGAGTTGGACATGACTGAGCATCTGAGCACACACACACACATATTTATCATATAAGAATAACCTAAAATTGAGCATTGTTTAGAAAAGGGGTAAAATTTTTAATTTAGTTTTTAATTTTCAAATAAGGTGGGGCAGAAATGTTAATTACAAGATTTATTGTGTCAAATTATGTGAAATAATGGTTTCTTTAGGTCATAAGCAGTTGAATATTAGAAATCTAATGATCCAACTAACACAGTATTCACTTGCGGATTACTTCGGGAGAGAACGTTTGAAATGTAGTAGTAAAAATACTAGAAGACTTCTTGAGAGAGAGTCATTAGAATCAGAAAAGTATTAGTTGATTAATAACATACAATATTTGTATAGGAACTTTTCATTTATTTTGTGTTATTCTTACAACACAGCAAGATGAGTGTTGTTTTCCCCACTTTATAGGTAAGAAAATTGATATTTAGAGAAAAATCAGGAAACCAGTTTAAGATTACATCATGACAAGAGCTAAATAGAAATACTCTGTGGCTCACAGGGACCACAGGCTTCAATGAATCCTCACTAATCTTCCTCATTAACTCCCTCTTTGCAGATTGGCCTCTATTCTTAACTGTTTAAGTGGTCTTATTGTGAAAATGTGAAATAGCATTTCCTAAACTACATTGCATAGAAGACAAGTGTTCTAAGAGGAATTTAAAGATGCTCCATAAGAGAAGGGTTTCTTTATCAAATATTCCAGAAATCTGATTGTTATATGTAGAAGATCCACTCTGAAAATCTCATTCAGTAGGAATAGAGAAGATGTTTCAAAATCAAAGTTATGCTGTAACATTATATTCATCACAGTATCTACTTTATTTCCACATTTTATTTTATTTAAGCATTAAGAAATTTCAGTTCACAAATATAACAGTTTTTAATAATGATCAACACAAACCTGTAATAGTCTTGCCTCAAAGGAGAAATACTAAGAAATTTTTGCTCAAAAATTGTTTCACTAACAGTATCTAATAAGTGCTGACATTTTTAAACTGATTATGTTTAAAGGGGATCAATATATGGATTTCTTATTCAAGCATAACTCTTCATGGTTTTCTGGAAATATTTTTAAGGTGTCTTAAAACTCTATAAGCTATTTAAAGTGAAAATGAAAGTCACTCAGTTGTGTCTGACTCTTTGTAACCCCATAGACTGTACAATCCATGGAATTCTCTAGCCCAGAATACTGGAGTGGGACACCTTTCTCTTCTCCAGGAGTTCAGAGTTTCAGTGTCGGATTTGTTTGGCTTTGCCTCTTGAAGCCAGGTTTGGTGAATTCATTACCGGTACTTTTTCTACTGTTGTAAGCACAACGTCTTATTCTATATTGCTAAGTAGAGTTGGCATAATCATGTTATATGTTTACTTAATGTTTCTTAATCATCAGACAGAATTCAGGGAGAAGGGACAAGAGATCTTATGTCATCTGAGCATTCTGCAGTAACAGCTTACATTGGGACAGCCCATGAATTTGTCTACAAAGAGTTACCCAGTTCCGTTTTGAAAAATTCTGGTGTTATTAACAGCTGGTTTGTCTCTTCAGTAAACAGGGACATTTTGCTTTGTTTCTGCCTTAATATCAGCAGTAATAACCTCACACTTAGTTCAGCGTGAGCTGTATACACCCAAAGGTGACATACTGCCTTGCAGTTTTAGAGTGTTTATTTGGACTGCTTTAAATATCAAAACAAACAAGAACCTGAAAGGCCAGAATTCCAAGACATAACTTCCTAAACAACAAAATATTTACAAGAAGTTCAAATATAAAACACAAGATGACAGAACCCTTATTTTGAGTAGCACAAAAAATTGTAAATGGGCATCCACATCAGACATCTAAGAGGCCCCTAGAAATCCTGCAGAGAATCCTAGAATTTTCAGGAAAATAATTTGAAAAAGAGACAGTCAGAGTCCTCTAGTGGGGGTCGTGGACTTGAAGTAGTTTAAGAAGTTAACTTATCTCTATTCATCGTAAAAGGCAGGCTGTGTGGTGGAGAATAGAGGAAGAATTTGAACGTGAGTGCACGGAAGAAGCAGTAATTGACAACTGAGAAGCTTTTTGAGCAGAATATTCTAAAAGGACCACATCTTGAAATTTGAATGTGTTATTGTACTTCCTAGGTTTTTGCAATCTTCTGAGAGAATGGAGAGAGAATAGAAAAATATTTTGAGTGACTCCCGACAGGAAATTATTTTTTCTTTTAAAAATTCACAGGATTCTTTCAACTCATAAATTCATGAAAGCAGCAAAAATATTAGTTGGGAGGAACCAAACTAAGCTGAGATATTTCTGAGCTTAAAAAGTATGGCCTAAAAATGGCAAGAAATTTTCCTTTTAAGTCTATAAATAAGATTGTAAACATTGAGTTAGACATAAACTCAATATATTAAATTGCCAAGGTTCACCTAGCAAAAATATCATTTAAATTTTTCAGTTAATATTTCATATCTAAAGTAGTTGAATATTAGAGAAGAACACATTAATTTTATTGGGATAGATTCTTTATTAACCATTGCCAGAAACATCTAATAGTCATAGCGTGTTTGGTTTAAGTAAAACATTCGTGTACTGTTTTATTGATAGTGTGACAAAAATTCCCTCCAGACAACCATGATGAGAGCCTGTTGAAGTGGAGATGATTTACTTTTTGATGATTTCTTAAATAGGGTTACATACTTTAGTCACCCAAATACAATCATTGAACTGTCACTTAATTTACTGATGTCGTTGTAGAGTTAATTCCTACAACATAATAAGTGGATTGTTTTTAGTGGAAAATTTACACCTTCCAAAAATGAAACTGATACCTGGGTCTTATTGTGCCCAACATATATTTAAGACTGTATGCAAGGTAGGGAAAAAAATGCAGGAAAAAAATAATTATGCCTTGTTTTCTTGACTGGTGTTTTAATTATGATTTGATTTAAACCAAATCCCCCAGGCTGTGTATGCACAGATCAAATATTCCACTCCCACACACCGCCTCTGTATGACCCCAAGCTGTGAGAAGAGAAAATTCATAGCCCATATGTCAGTCAGATGTTAATTCTTGCCCTGGCACCTGGAGAGGCTCTCCCACCTGACTGGAGTGCGTTCACAGTTCTGGGCGTATACCCAAGATATGGAGTAGGCTCTCCAGATCTGGAAGTATTTTGGCTGATGAGTTGGCAGAGGGCACGAGGGCAGAGCCCAGGGTCAGGTTCTGAATTTGCCTAGGTGCATTCAAGGTGACAGTTGGGCAACTGTGCCCCTGCTGGAGAGACCAGGGGAGGAGTATCTGAGTTGCCTCTCTGGCTTCAGAAGTTCACAGCCCGGACTGCAGGTTCCTGTCAATTCCAATTCAAACACTTGTGCAGATTTTATAGTTTCCAGGAGAGAAGTTAAGGACTGTTCTTCTGGCCCTGATTTAATTCTGCATTCCTGATCTAACCTGAACCACCCATTCCCATATGCTGGACTAATTAGGTTAAGAGCCTAATAAGTAAATAAGTTGTAGTTGACAAGCATTCCTCCTTGAAGCAAGCTTTTGGTGTTTAACGCAAAGACGGGGTGTGGAGAAGAGGAGGAAAAAGAAGGGAGAGGAGAGGAGGAAAAAGCAGTCCCGAGCTGCACACTGAGCTTTTCTCTGAAGCCACTGTCTAAAGATGACGGTATTGGGAATTGATTCTCACGTGAGTGAATGAACCTCACTTCCGGTTTTGGTGACAGCAGCATCTTGCACCCACACAACCAGTTCACGAGTGGTTAAAGGCAAAATGAATAAGAAGGTAGGACAATACTGCACTGCTCCAAGTCAGTCTGCCATGTGCCAGTGCTGGAAAAACAACTTGAAGTATATGCCTTCCTGATTGCATGAGGTACCCTTCACATGCAAAGGACAGCACTTGCTTTCTTAGTTTGGTTTAGATGGTAGCAGTTCATCTGATAGAATCCTTATTGGTACGATTGAACTAGACATGATTTAGAAGTGGAAGTGCTGCTGGGTACCATCCCAACATGGCCTGAGATCCTTACAGCTCTGGTGTCTCCATTTAATAGTTCAGTAAAAGTTGCTAAACGTGTATTAAAAATCTGTTGAAAGGGGGCTATACTGTATGGAGATGAGGAGCTGGATGTTCCATACAGTGAAGGAGATGCTCAGCTGCGCGTGTAAGCCGTGCCCTGTGGTTGGTGTTGCGGGGGTGGGGGCAGGGGGGAGGAACACACAAAAGAGGCCACTGGCTGCTGAGCCACTAACATTTAAACGGAGTTTATGAGATGGAGGTAAAGGAAATGAGTGAGAACTGTGAAAAGACAGCTCGGGCAGAAAGAAGAGCAGGAATAAAATGAGGGAAAATAAAATATAGGAAGATAGAATGGCTGTTTGGACCAGGGTAAGCGTGTTCTTTGGAAGGAATGATGCTAAAGCTGAAACTCCAGTACTTTGGCCACCTCATGCAAAGAGTTGACTCGTTGGAAAAAACTCTGATGCTGGGAGGGATTGGGGGCAGGAGGAGAAGGGGACAACAGAGGATGAGTTGGCTGGATGGCATCACCGACTCAATGGACGTGAGTTTGAGTGAACTCCAGGAAATGGCGATGGACAGGGAGGCCTGGTATGCTGTGATTCATGGAGTTGCAAAGAGTCGGACACGACTGAGTGAACTGAACTGAACTGAACTGAAAGGACTGAGTCTGGAGTGCACTGAGCAGGCGAAGCGTCGAAGGTCGGCTGATGACAGTTTGAGAGGGATTTTGAATCCCAGGCCAGTTTATATGGACTTCATCACGCAGGCCAGCGGTTATCTAATCATGCTTTACAGAAACCCCAGATTATTTTACATGTCTTCTGCAGAATAATAAAGCGTTTTCCCTAAATAGTACAGATCAGCTTTTCTCTGTCATATATATTGAGTTTTCAGGAAGATTTTATTTGGAAAATTTGTTTGTAAACAACAGGTACGGTTAGCAGGGAGCAATTTTAGAGTTTTTGAGCAAGGCATTCATATGAACAAACATGAATTCTGGGAAGAAAAAAAAAAGTAACCCAGCTAATGGGATGGAGGAGGGTTTGGGGTTAGGAGATGTAATTGGCCAAGAGACTGATCAGGTGGCCACCGCAGTATTACAGGCCAGAAGACAGAACAGCCTCTGCCGAGGCAGTGACACTGAGAGCAGAGAAGATGGGGCTCTATTCAAGAGACATTTGCCATAAAGAACAAGTAGAACAAGATCCTGAATGAAAGAATGATAGATGACAAGTTTGTGATTTAGGTCAGTGCATAAAGCAGATAATTAGAAATAGTCCCAAGAATAAACTCTCTACCCAGATGCTTACAGAAAATTTGCATTAGCTTAAAGATTCAACAAGAAAACTAATTTCAAGGGGTTTTCCTTGGGGGAAGGAGGGACAGCTCAATGCATGGCTCACCTGAACCTTTAAAAAAAAAAACAGGCATTCTAACTTTCTGTTTGAACTTCTGGGAGTGTTTAGATGTATAACCAGAAAGTCCCATGTATTATTATGCAGTTTGGGTGAACAAATTGACTTTCTAAGCCATTAATGAATTTGGTCGTGCATTCCTGAAAGATGACTATAATCTGGCCAGATTTTGGAAATGTTTTCATCATTAAAGCCATGCCCCCAATAGCTTTGCGCTGGTACAAATAACCAGAGCATCTTTTTTCTAAACGTTGATTAGTGGCGTTCATCTCTGTGTGAACCTGTTATCTCCATCACCTCCCCCAAAATAAAGTCTCAGGGAAGTAATGGGAACAACGCTGACTTGGACAGCAGATTTTGGAGGATGAAGGAATGGTGTACCGTTAGCCTTTTTACCTTGTTTTAACAGAAATCCAGTCTTAGCGATGATAGCGATGCTTCTCAGTGGAGACGCACTATGCTCAGTTCATCCTCACCCTGCACTCCCTGCTCACCGACACGACCATCTGTAAGAAGCTCAGTCTCAGACTTTCTGCCCTTCCCCACTACGAGTCCCTCCTTCAGCTTTATGAAAGAAAACATTGCTTTCTGTGAAAGGTTTTTGTACACCCGCATCTGGAAGTGTTTATTTCAGTGGCATGTAAGCTATCTGTGGATTTAGTTAGCACCAGACCCCCTTTTGTATACTCCTGCCTTAAAAATTTTATAAATGATCTTATTGAATTGGTGCCAGTGTGCACATGGTTTGGCTGATTGCTGCATATATCCTTTACCTGCCAGTCACCTTTGATTTATGTTCCTTCTGCTAAGCTTTTACTTTCCAAAAATGGTGCCACTGAACTGTCCTCTAAATCATCTTATTGGTTAAATTACTCCAAGACGAGCTGATATGTTTTGGGTTGCCTACAGACAGATGAATTTATATCTTTTTGCCCTTACCCACTTCTAGTAAAGCCACTTAGAGAGGAGGGTGTTATGTCATCGATCTCTTTATTCCAGATGAATACCATCTGAAACACTGTGCCAAGACCAAAGTGACAAAGAGGTGTTCTTCAGCATCCCCTTCTGCCCAGAGACCTTCTTGTACACATAAGCCTGTGTCTTGAACTGAACCTGGTGTGGGGACTTTTCATGGCTCAGAAAAGGGGAAATAAAGTCTCTCAAAGAATAAGTAAACTTCATCAGAAAGATCGAGACTTTGTAGGCTCTACAAAGCTTTACTAACTTGTGAGTTTTATGGTGTTTCCTGGAGAAAAGCAGGTGGCTTGGCAGTTATTTTAGATATTGGCTATTTGTGGTAATGGTTTTGAGGGGTTTCATATTTCTAAAGAGAGATCCTAAAAAGCTAGTTCTTAAAAGGGTTTGACAAAGTGATGCATCATTTTAAACTAATTTTCTAGGAGTTCACTGGTCACTGAATATGCCATTTAACTTGATCTTGCAGGTTACCAGCTCTCTCCATGGGGGTGATCTTAATACTTTAGAGGGTACTCTTAATCACTTAATATTTAATAACTGGGAAGGTTAGTATGCTGACAGCGTAAAGCAATACTGATAGAATTTTAAAATAGCTTTTAGATATGCAAATATCTAAATTAAAAAAGCTTTGCAAAGAATGACTTTTTTCTGTTCTATATGGTGATAGGGGAGTATTTTTAAATTTCACGGTTACACTTGAAATGGCATGGAAGCATTTCAGATGCTTGGATTACACGGATCTCAGTGTCATAGCTCACAAAGTGTTGGAAGCAAAGGATCAAGCTTCTAGGCAGCTTTACTTGTGGTCCCAGCAAGCCTGGAGGAGTTTATTCCAAAATACTCAAGAGGCTTCATTTATCCTCCTGAGAGTTTATGTGGCACTCCCTCTGTCCTGCCGAGGCGAAAGACATCTCAGGAGCTCAGCAGTCAGTCACGTTGGCACAGCCTAGTCAGTCCTCCTCCTGGTGTGCTTTTCAGAGATGTGGGGGACTGCATGGGAAATCAGCGCCAGGTATGTGAGCGCAGTATTTGCCTTAAACTGTCACTTTTATTCAAAATGTATATGTGTGTCTGTGTAGTCTTTTAGACAGGTAGAATTTATGTGTGTTTGTGCATGTATACACATAAGTAGCCTCATTTTAGAACTTGTCTTCTAAGGGTCTTAAATGTATAATACCATTTCATCATTCCAACAGCCTAAAAGATAGTAGAATTATGACTATCCTAAATAAATAAACATTAAAAGATTATCTTAAATGAACCAAAAATTTCACTGACACTATTTCATGTAAGTCACCATTTGACATTCTACTGTCTTTGATGGTTGGAGTCAGATGACTGGCCTGAACCCCAGTTTAATCAGTTATGAAAATAACTGTTTTTTAGCAAATATTTAGTAGTAACACTTGAAAGTTCCTAGCACTATGCCTAAAATAGAGAACGTGCTCCCCAAAGCAAACACAGGTTTTTTTTGTTTAAATCATTGTCATCCTCGTAGAACACAGAAGTAGAAATGGCATGGCTAGTATGCCCTTCTGAAAAGTGCAGAGGAGATCCAGTCTGACATGTGACTATGGGGCAGAGACCCAGACCCACTGATTGTTTCTCTGTAGTCTTCAGAGAATTCCCTGCTGTTTTCATGTCTACATTCACGTGTACAAAGTGGGTAATAATGTGTTCTTTATAGTTTCAGAGTATCTTGAGCTCCATGACCGCTGGACTCCTTTCCTGCCCCACATTTCTGCCCCCGTGTGGGCAAACAGGCCCATGTTGAGGACCATTGTACTTCCGGTGGTGGTGGCATTACTGACCACATATGGGAAGTGAGGCTTAGACGCAAAAAGGGTATGGTAAAAAGATGAAAAGCTACAGAAATTGTGGGTTGCAAAAAGTGACTGCCAAAAGCTTTTCCAGGAATGAGAGCTTAGAGAAGTTGGAAGCTTTAGATTGAAAGAATGAAAGATATGGTACATCGCAAACTGGCTTTAATTTCAAGTTTCCAGCTTGAGGATCAAGAAAGGACCTTTACCTAGAAAGGTTCCTATTCCTGCTTTCACTGATCCCTAAACCCTAACCTCCAGCTAGCAGTCACTGACCTCTCTTAAAGTATGTCTTGTACCCATGTGAAAATTTAATTTCAAGTATCTGGGTGAAAGGATTCATAATTCAACAAAATCATTTGGTGATGATACTTTAAGTTGTAGTCCTTGTCCGTTCTCTCAGTCCATCTTAGTAGGACCTGCCTCCCTTTAGTTTTTCAAGATAAATGAGAATTTATACTGTTTTTCTAAAACCTCCTAAGGATTTAACTGTGAAATCACTGTTCCCAAGTTATTTCAGCATCCAATCCTTACACTCTTTTCTTCCAACCTAAACTGAGAATTTTTCTCTATTTCTCCTTTGTGGAAAGAAAAATCCTATAATATGATATGAACAAACTCTCTGAGGTCCTTTCTAATTTTGGTAGCTGTGTTTCTCACACTTGCTTGGAAGAAGTTTGTCACTGTCTCCACTTTAATCTCGAGACAGCTTCTGTGTACGCCCATACTTCCTTTAGGGGTCAAGGTCTAGAGAAGGAAACCTCTTCACACTTGGATAGAGCTAGGCCCAGGGAGCTCCTGGTGATTCAGGGTATGGTAGGAAGTGTCAAATCCCTCCTCTTCCTTATTTCTTTGACTCTCTCTGAACTGTTTTCTTCTTCAGAGACAAATTTTGAACCTTGACCCACTTTCCCCGAGATATTTTGTATTTCCTGGTCTCCCTACCCCCAGATAGACCAAGAGACTGTGTTTTAATCATTTTGTATCTCCCTCAGTGAATTACATTGGCCTTTGCTTATTTGGAGCTCATCATAAAAGATGGATGAGTGAACGGACAGATGAGCGAAATGATGGTCTGAAGAGAGAACAACCCTCCAATGGACAAAGGGTGGTCAACTTAGTATATCCTGATCTGGATCAGTTCATTTCAGTCACTCAGTTGTATCCGACTCTTTGCGACCCCATGAACCTCAGCACGCCAGGCCTCCCTGTCCATCACCAACTCCCGGAGTCCACCCAAACCCATGTCCATCGAGTCGGTGATGCCATCCAACCGTCTCATCCTCTGTCGTCCCCTTCTCCTCCTGCACTCAATCTTTCCCAGCATCAGGGTCTTTTCAAATGAGTCAGCTCTCTGCATCAGGTGGCCAAAGTATTGGGGTTTCAGTTTCAACGTCAGTCCTTCCATTGAACACCCAGGACTGATTTCCTTTAGGATGGACTGGTTGGATCTCCTTGCAGTCCAAGGGACTCTCAAGAGTCTTCTCCAACACCACAGTTCAAAAGCATCAATTCTTCGGCACTCAGCTTTCTTTATAGTCCAACTCTCACGTCCATACATGACCACTGGAAAAACATGGATACTCCACTACTTTTGATTAAACAGTATATAGATCACTGCAGAGCCATAAAAATGATATGGCTGCTTCATTATTAGTGTCCAGCATTAATCACTGATTCCCCTGGAATCTCAGGCAAAATCATGCCCAAGTTACCTCATGAGCAGTATCTATTTTAAAATGAATATTTTCAGTGGGTACTTACATACCAGATGTTTTGAAGAATCCTTGGGCACTGAGAAAGTATGGAGCTTAGCTCCTCGCATCATGCTGGAGCCATAATGGAGCTGACTCTGAAGCTTTTGTTGTAGCGCACAGACTCTGTCCTCGTGGTGCGTGAGGTCAGGAGTTGCAGCATATGGTCTTAGTTGCTCAGTGGCGTGTGGGATCTTAGTTCCCCAACCAGGGATCAAACTTTCATCCCCTGCATTGAAAAGCAGATTTTTAACCACTGGACCTCCAGGGTTCTTGCTTTGGGGGGGTTTTGTTTTGTTTAAATCCAAGAAAGCATTGTCTAATTATTGGGCTCTGGAGTTGACCTTGTTATAGAAAATCCTTCTTCATGGGTGAAGTCAGATTTTACTGGTATGGCTATTTTATGAGCGATTAAACTGATAACATTTAAGGCAGGCTACAGTTGATAGTCAATAGATAGGTTTTTTAATGACAGCAATTATAAATATGAAACTATCCCCTGATAGAGGTGGCACTGAATCATCACTATCCATTCAGGAAGCTTTTGACTGAAAAATTATAGGCACCAGAAATAACCACTTAGAAAACAAGATTTGAAGAACCCAAAATAGCCGAATTATTTGGATATTAAGAACGGCTATTACTGAGATGATTATGAATTCCCAGAGACACAGCCTAACTTTTCTGATAAAAGTCCCTTTGTTAGTGGTATGCTGCTGTACAGTTTCAGACACATTTTTATGATACATTTTTATGCATGGCCATCAATTAGGAAAAGAGTCTAGACATCTTGTTTTCAAATTTGGAAGAACTGTTTTCTCATTGGATAACAGCTTCACATGCTGTCATGAAAAATGTCAGGTTCCCACACAGACTGTAGTTGTCTGCATTCTTAGTGGGGAACCTTTCTCTTGCCCCATTAAGAAATTCATTCCCAGCAGATAGTATTTTGTGCTGTAAGGCTAAATAAAATCACTGGTCACCTGCAGTATAAAGATGCAGCTTCATATTTCCTCACTGAAGGAGAAGTCGTCTTTCTTTTTATGCCAAAGAAAAGCAGATATCCACAGGGATGCTGCAATTCTGCTTTGAGAGAAATAAAAGAATTCTCAGGATTGGACTTCTTTGGTGGCTCAGTGGTAAAAAATCTGCCTGCCGATCGAGCCAATCAACAGGTTTGATCCGTGGGTTGAGAAGATCCTCTGGAGGAGGAAATGGCAACCCACTGAAGTATTCTTGCCTGGGAAATCCCATGGACAGAGGAGCCTGGCCAGCTGTAGATCATGGGGTTGCAAAGAATCAGATACGACTTAGCAACTAAACAACAGCAAGATAGTAACAAAGGAATATGTCCTGATGTACTGCTGCCAGCTAAAGGAATGGAGGTTCCTCTCCATAGGCAGATGGAGATAAGACTTGGGAAGGAAGACAGAAGAAATCACCCCTCCCGTGTGTAATTAGGAAACCCACTTCTCTGCAGCCTCTGTCTTTTTCCCGAGGGGTGTGTTTGGTTTGACTCTTCTCACTGGGCAGGGAAATCAATTCCCCTGATGAACAAGGAAGAATAAAGATGATGAGTAATTCTCATATTTTGTTCAGAAGAAATCATTTTCCAGTTAATTAATTAAGCAGCTGTAGTTTTGAATTCCTGGTATGTGGTTAGTGCCATGTTAGACACAGGAGAAGAGAGGAAGGAAAAAAATGAACATCTGCTGGGTGCCAGCACCTCTCACAAGAACGGGCACACCGAGAGCCAGTCTTTATCTGCACCTCTGTTAACTCCCAGCACCAGTGCCTGAGACTAGAAAGAGAGCTTGACGTTCAGTTGTGGGGAGGGCAACAGTGACTCCCTCTTTAGATAAGTGTTAACTTTACCTCATTCATTGCTTTTGGAATTCAGAGGGAACTGTATGGCTGGATTAATCAAGAGTCTCCCTCAGGGATTCTTGTGCGTCTCTGTGCTCTCCAAGGCCTGGTGGGAAGGCCTCCTGCCCTCGACCCCGCGTTGTGTGCAGAACCTCCTATCACAAACACTGCTCAGGCCCCCTTCACCGCCACGCCCTGAACCAAAAGGCAGGCACTAATGGATGAGTAAGCAGATGTGGTCTATGCAGACAATGGACTGTTGTTCAGCCCATGAAGGAACGAAGTGCTGATCCTTGCTACCACATGGACGAACCTTGGAAACACGCTAAGTGAAATAAACCAGACACAAAAGGACAGATATTACATGGCTTCACTTTTGTGAAATAGCTAAAAAAGACAAATTCACAGAGACAGAAAGTGGATTTGAAGTTTCCAGGGGTGGAGGAGAGGGAGAATTGTTGTTTAATGGGTACAGACCTTTTGTTTGGAGTGATGAAAACTTTGGGGAAACAGTGGTGATAGTTGTTTAGTTTTGTAAACATAATGCCACTGAATTATGCATTTAAAATGGTTACAGTGGCAAATATTTTGTTATATATATATATTTCTTTTTCATTGTCCTCACCCCAAAAAAAAAGCAGCTGCTGCCAAATGACACGAAGGTCTATGGATTGTGCTGTAGCCAGAGTCTTAGGTGGGTGTTATATAAGTCTGAGTTAGCGGAGGATTTGAGCTGCATAAGTTTTTAAGTAAGAGAAAAGGTAGATTCGCTCATCAAATCCTTCTTCTCTTCACGTTCTAATTCAAAATTCAGTATACACTCATGAACTGACACAGTGTCCACGGTGGGTGCATGTGCTGGCTGAGAGTATGACTGGGGCTTCCCTGGTAGCTTGTGGTGAAGAGTTCACCTGCCAACACAGGAGGCATCGGTTCCATCCCTGGTCTGGGAAGACCCACATGCCGTGGCACAACTAAGCCCTTGCACCACAACTGTCGAGCCTGGAACTTCCTGCTCTAGAGCCTGGAAGCTGCAGCTACTGAAGCCTAGTGCCCTAGAGCCTGTACAAATAAATAAACTTAAAAAACAGTATGACTCATATTACTCTTAAATTTGTTGGTATATATGTATTATAGATCCAGATAATGAATACATGAAACATAATAGTTTTTTCTGTATATTAGCAACTAATTAGATGGGCATTAAATATTCAAATTGCAAATGTATTTATTTTAATAAAATATATAATATGATTCCATTAAATTTTCAAAAAGCTAAAATATAAATTTTAATTTGATTTAAATACTTTAAAAACATATCAAGGGCAAGGCCCATCATAATGGTATTCACACAACTGGTAAAGGAAAAGATATACAAGGCTAGAATTTGGGGGAAATGCCAGTGGTGTTTTTTTGTGCTTTGTACAATGCAAAGTTTTTCAAATTTGTTACTAGAAGTTGTGGTCACAACTCTGTCAATAACAGTGACATTCTTTGGAACAATTTGAAGGTTACTTATTATTTTTTCTGGATATACCCAAAGAAAGAACATCTTGATGAAATAGATATCAAATTTGACCTTGCAATCACTGTCAAACATATGGTGGGAATGCTGACTAAGAACAGATGAAGTGATTTGATTTAGTTTTGAGAAGGTATAAGATGAACCATAAAGAGACCAACACAAGTTTCTCAGATCAAGAATAAATCAAGGTCTGTGAAGGAAAATAAAATCAATTTTAAATTGCACTGTCCCCAAGTTACTCGGTATGAACTGTTGAATAATGCTAGCCAAAGCTTATCCAAAAGTTATATCTAAATTTGGCTAATTCACTTATTAAAAAAAGTTGTTTTTTTAAGAGAAAATTGTTTTCTGAATCAAAAGCAAATTTGAACAAAGGAATGAAAATACTCGCCTAATTACAAAGGAGAATTTTCACAAATCATTTTAAAACTGATTTCTATAGAAAATATTTTCTGTTTATTATAGATCAGGGTTATTATTACAAGAAAATCATTTCAATGAATCTCTTATTTGTTTTGTTGTTATTTCTAGAAAAGTTAGGTAAATTCTATGGAGTGAGGAA
Source organism: Bos indicus (assembly GCF_029378745.1). NCBI lineage: Eukaryota > Metazoa > Chordata > Mammalia > Artiodactyla > Bovidae > Bos > Bos indicus. Next base: position 19,764,353 of record NC_091782.1, on the reverse strand, counting down.
GGGGATAGGCATTGTCTGAAAAAGCTTCTCACTTAATTTGAACTTGGGGAACAGTGTTTATTCATTTGACATATAAACTACACGAAGTAAGCAGTTGTCTCCAGCAGGACATGTAGTGGAGAAACTTTGGAAGAATCTATCAGATTGGGAAGCAGGGAGAGAAGCACGTAAAAATTAGAAACTGATGTGAAAGGTTGGGAAAGAGGAGAAGTGAGACTTCACTGAGGTCAGGGTCTAGGAGAAAAGAGCCAGGAGGGAGGAGAGGAGAGAGGTTCAGCAGACGGGAGAGATGAGCCGTGGCCACAGGCACTCAGAAGCCAATGGGGAAGCAGGCCCAGCTGCAGAAAGGATCCGTGTTCACAGTGGAGGGCGGGGTGGGCTTTGGCCCAGAAGCGCAGCCGCAGTCCTCTCCTTCCTCTGTAACACTTTGAAGACCTCTAGTATGTGTCGCCCAGGTGCACTCTAAAAGGGCTGTGCCAGGTTACTCTACCACCAGCAGTTCATGAGAGTTCAGATTTTGCTGTGTTCATGCCAGTGTTATTAAGTTTTAAACATCATTAAAAGTTTAATAATTTGATGGTCTGCCAACATTTCTAAAATGTGGCATGGCACTAAAACGAAAACCATCCCTGTTTGTAAAATATTCCTTGGAGAATCCCAGTGCTGTCTGCCTTTGGTCTTGCCCCCACCGTGACAAGTCCATGAGCCTCTCTCCATCCGTAATGTGAGTCACAATACAGGACCTTCTGGGTCCCAGAGAGGTTAAGAAGAATAAAGGAGATGATAAAAGTGAACATTTATAACTGTAAGCTAGATAAATGTAAATTTTAAGATAATTGGCCTATATATTAACTCACATGGTAAGACATAACCTGAGTACCTACCTCATAAGATTGTGTGAGGCTTAAATAAAGCCATATCACTTCTAACCCCAGTTTTTAAAATCGAAATTTGAAGTAGGGAGTGGACTAAATAACCAATCCTACTTCAAATATCGGTTTTAAAAACTGGAGCTAGAAGTGCTGTAACTGGGGTTAGAAGTGAAATATCTAAGAATAGTCAGGAAAATTCTCAAAAAATTTAATTGGGGTTGTTATTGTTGTTGTGTCCCTCAGTCATGACCAACTCTTCGCGACCCCATGCCCAGGGACTAGAGCCCTGCCGGGCTCCTCTGCCCATGGCATTTCCCATGCAAGAATACCAGAGTGGGTTGCCCTTTCCTTCTCCAGGGATCTTATTGACCCAGGGATCGAACCTCCATCTCCTGTATTGCAGTTGGATTCTTTTACCTTTGAACCACCAGAGAAGCCCGTTATAATTGGGAGAGGGAGTATTAATTAGGTAGGACAAGTATTAAAACGTAGTACAAAGCTTTAGAAACTCACAATTCAATATTGATATATAAATAGATTGAGAAACCTCAAAAGAACAAAAATATACCCAAATATGGATGGTGAATTTAACATACAATAAAAATAGAAAAATAGTCTCCAAAATTATGTTTGTAACCAAACCAAAACAACCACCAAAAACACCTAACATATAAAGCAACAAGAAGGTATATTCTGTTATTATTTAAAAGGAGTAATCGAGGAAAGTATCTGTCTCTATCTATACATGTTTATGTATGCATATGGTTATATATAATAGGCTTCCCTGGTGGCTCAGATGGTAAAGAATCTGCCTGAAGTGCCAGAGACCTGGGTTTGATCCCTGGGTCAGGAAGATGCCCTGGAGAAGGAAATGGCAACCCACTCCAGTATTCTTGTCTGGAGAATTCCATGGACAGAGGAGCCTGCCAGGCTACACAGTCCATGGGGTCAGAAAGAGTCAGACACAAGTGAGCGACTAACACGAGACTGGACTGGATGCTTCTGTATGCAGAGAATCATCTGGAAGGTGGCCACAGTTGTTGACAAGGTCAGTGATAAGAGAGAGGCATACTAGCTAATGTCAACGTTTGCCATAGTTTGAGGTTTTAGACCAATTTCTAGTATTACCTGTTTTAAAATATTTTAAAGAAAATAGAAGCTCAGAGTAAAAGCCAGGCCAGTGGGAACTTTTACGAATAAAGTATCTTGATGATTTTTTAAGGTTTCACTCAGGTATTTTAGTGCACTGGTATCTAATGTATCAGGAGTTGTATAAACCTACCTTTTTGCAATGCAATTCTTTGCCCAGTCCCAGGCACAGAACTGGCTTGTAGTGAAGAGTTTCTGGAGTGTGAAGGTAGCTTTCCTTGACTATCACATGGGTCTAATTTAAGATGCAGGATGGCCGAGTTGGCAGTCCTCTTAAATACTTTCCCCATAGTACCAAGGTGAAATATCAAACTTTGGGCAGCCAGGTGAGTTCCGTGAATTCATGTGTGGCATTTCTTTACTGTCTAGAATTGAGATCCAGTGCCCAGTGCTTCGTTTTAAATTATCTTTCTGAAATTCTTGCTACCTTTCTGCACTGGTTGAAATGAAGCCCTTTGAACACATGGGGAGTTGTTTAAGGTCTTGCTTTGGGAAGTCACTGCTGAACGCATTATGGCAGAGTTTTGTTTCTTGCTGCTCTTTCCAAGTCTCTTCTTTTCAGTCCTTCCTCACTGCCTACAGTCAGAGCCGCTATGTCAGAGTTTATCTTCAAAAAAGGTAGAAACTAAGCAATTTTTCTCTTTTTTTAAAACTTAACATTGGAGAAAGCACAGTAAACATATATCACCAGTAATTGTATCAGACTGGGGATTTTGCAAGCCCGTGAAGTCAGCATCTCAGAAAATGGAGACAGCCATATCGTGTATATGATCATCTTGAAAAATACCACCTCCCCAAATAATAATGCCTGTTACACCAAATATAGATCAGAATGTAATGATGTAACTGCTGACCTTTTGGCCAGCTGCAATTGTTAATAATAGTCGGGTCTGTAATAACTGATGGAATGATGGTGGTTTTATGGATGATAAGAGAATCACAGTAAGCCATTGCTTGCTCTCAAGGTTGGCAACAGTACTCATTATCTACTGTGTCATATCTGTGATGTCTGTAACAATCCCAGAACTTAGTGTCTTAAAACAACAGTTATCATTTGATGTCACATAATTACTGTGGGCCCAGAATTTGGGAGCAGTAGGGTTGAGCCTGCCTTTTGTGATTTCCCATGAGATTATAGTCAACTGTCAGCCAGGTGCCGACTGAAGTCAGATGGTTCCTTCTAAGGTGCCTCACTTATTACATGGCTGTCACGGTTAGTGCTGGCCATTTCTTGGAGACCTCAGTTCTCTGTGAGATTACGTGTCCTCATTGCATGGCAACTGGCTTATTCCAGAGCTGGAAACCCAAGAGAGCATGGAGAAAATCATAAGGGCCTTCTGCACCCTACCTAAGGGTCATGCTGATAGCTTTACCAATCCTGATTCAGTGTGGGAGGAGCCATGCAAGGGCAGGAATACCAAGGGGCAAGAATTACCAGGGACTGTCTTGGAAGCTGGCTGCACAGCAACCCATGCAGGATACAGTCTTTGGGAAAAGAGCAATTTGGACTCAGTTAAAAACAAAACAAACAACAACAAAAACAGGACACCAAGTCAGAAACTTCATCTCATCTCCAAACGTATGAACACTGAAGATGAGGGCACATTACTTCCAATAGCTGGTGCTATTAAAGGAGGGCATTTCTGTTGAGTAAAGCACCACAGCCAAGAATTGCTGAACAAGTTCCGTTTCCCCTCCACTAAATCTTAAGTGAACATTTTTATCACAGTGGATTTCTGTATGATGACTAATGAACTGTAGGGTAATCCAGCCATTGTTTTTAAAAATCCATTTTGACAAATAAAGCTGATATGCTGCTTAAAGAGTTAGGACCTGTGTGTGTCTCCTCCACAGAGAGGAGGTTTCTGTTCTCCACGTCCAGCCCAAACCCCACACCACGTCATCGGCCTAGCCTTCAGTTTCTCCTCTGTAGTAGGACCTTGGGTTGAGTCAGCACAACTGGGATTTGGAATCCTGACTCCAGAAAGTCTGTGTTTTTTCAACCTCAGGCTCAGCCATTCTCTGATTTTAAAACTAGTAACATTTCAAGTTCTGCATTCAAAGGCCCACTTAGCAGTAAATGAGAGAGTGTGCATAAGAGGCTTTGGACAGTGACCTAACGAGAATCAGGGTGCAATTAATGAGGTGGTAATCAGAGTCATCCTGATTGTGCTGTCATTATCACTGTTCACATCTGACCTTGACCTGTCCAGCTGTACTCCACGCTGACTTTGAGGCATGCTGAGTTTTCTAACCTGTTTTTTAAAAAGCAGAAGACAACTCGTTCTGACTTTTCTACTCTAGAGAAATGTTATACATGTAAGTGAAAGAATACATGAAAATTATTTAGAAAAAAGGAGAGAAGTGCTTTTAAAAGGCCATTAGAATAAGATCTGGAAGAGGCTCAATGGCTTCAGTTAACCAGCTCTTTTGTGAACCTCAGAGGCCTCATGTTAGAGTTTAAGGCTTTTTGTTGTTTAGTCACTCAGTCATGTCTAACTCTTTGTGACCCCATGGATTGCAGCACACCAGGCTTCCCTGTCCTCACTATCTCCTGGAGTTTGCTCAAATTCATGTCCATTGAGTCAGTGATGCCATGCAACCATCTCATCCTCTGTCACCCCCTTTTTCTTTTTAAGGCTAGATGATCTTAAAGATCCCTCTCATCCATCATCATCTTAGTAATTTTGTATTTGATCTCACAGCCACCCTAGGGAACAAGAGTTCTCTTTGGGCAGTTTACTTCCATGACTCAGCTTCCTCATGTAGAAAATGTGACTAGTAACAGTACCTTCTCATGGACTTGTTAGGGATTAAGTGAGTTAAAATATGTGAAAGCCCTTTCAGCATTGCCTGGAATGCAGTCAGAACTCCGTAAGTCTTAGCAATGGCAATGACGATGTTTATGATGATGATTTTGCTGATGAGGAAGCTGTGATTCATCAAAGGTCTTCATTTTTTTCTTGAGATAACACAGTAGGAGAGCTGAAGCTTGAATTCAGGTCTTCTACTAAACCACATTGTTTGTGCATATATCTTTCAGACCTTGTCTATTTTTTAAATATAGAGTTGATTCTCACAGCATCTAAACAGCGCTGCCAAGACTGTCTTACAGAAAAAAGTGAGGAATGAGAAAGATGGGATGGTATTTGCCCCTAGGATTTTGAGTCTGTGGGACATACAGCAACACCTCCTTCAAAACTAGGTCCCACCAGGGTGTCACCACCTAGGAGGGTGGAAGAGAATCCTACTTAATTCCCAGGAACTCTTTGAGCTACCTCACTTCCGCTGACACTGCCTGTGTGATACTCACTCACTTTACCCTACCTCAGTTACATCTTCTCATTTCTTACTTATTTGGATAGGAGGCATGAATTCCATTTTTTATTGTACAGGCTGTTAAAGCAGTAAGTAATGGTTTGGTTTTAAAATAGATTCTTTGGGGACTTCCCTGGTGGTCCAGTGGTTAAGACTCAGTGCTTCCAATGCAGGGGCCGCAGGTTCGATCCCTGGTCAGAGAACTAAGATTCCACATGCTGCACAGTGCAAAGATTACAATCAAGTCTTTGTTCTCCAGTCTTTTCCACTAAGTGTTGTTCTGCTTTGGGTGAATGCTTGAAAAGCAAGATCTCATTGTCTTCTATGCAGTTACTGCATTAGGAATACACCACACTCCCAAACAGTGCCAGCATCATCTCAGCCATGTTAAAAAGACAGGGGAAACTAGAAGCAATTTGACCAGTTTTATTATTCTTCCTGTTTTGTTTTCAAATATAACCAAGGCGTTATTTCTCAAAGGCTGTGTCTTTCAAAACAAAATGTCCTTGAGTAGCTCTCCAATTTTAAACAATGCTGTCATCACTCAAAATATTTTTGAAATTACTCTCTGGTAATTATCTTCAGAGCTTGCAACACATTCTTTTGAAAAGATTCAGTGGCGATGAATCAAGTTACTTCACAAACATACCATATAGTTGTACACATAAATATAAAAAGAAAAATTATGGAATGGATTGTTTTGTGGCCCAGTTCAGTAGCTGAAGCTAAGTTGATGCAGAAAATTAAAAAATTGCTTAAAAATTTTAAATATCAACTGGTACTAATAGGTTATTACCATTTCTGGACGTCATTGGCATATTTCCATTGTATCCACATCATTAAGAGTATTTATCTTCACATACTCTCATTTACCTAGTGGAAAGTTAAATAAAATGTTCTATAATAACTTTTTTAACAAAATAATGTTCAATTATTATATTGTTCAATTTTATATTTTATATTATTTTTAAATGTTATAAAAATGTATTATTTTATTGCCCTGTAAAACACACAGGCTTATTAACCTGGTTTTCTTGGCCTGTTTATGAGAATGTTTTATCAAAATGGATATTTTAAATGTTATAAAGATGTAATACTGTGCTAAATTAGACTATAAATGATTAATTTGGAAAACAAATACATTTTTATTATTTTTCTAGAATGTCTTGATGTGTTGTAATAGGCGACCATTAGGAAGTCAGATTCCTTCCAGTGTACACCTGTGCTATCTTTGAGCACACAGGCCTCTCCTGCAGATGAATAATTGAGTCACCATCTTCTCAATTTAAATGTTGGTTTTTGTGTGTGTACTTTTCTTTTGTATTTGTTGTTGTTCTTCCGCTAAGTTGTGTCTGACTATTTGCTGTACCCTGTGGACTGCAGCATGCCCCGCTCCCCTGTCCTTCAGTATCTCCCAGAGTTTGCTCAAATTCATGTCCATTGACTCGGTGATGCTGTCTAACCATCTCATCCTCTGTCACCCTCTTCTCCTCCTGCCCTCAGTCTTTCCCAGCATCAGAGTCTTTTCTGGTGAATTGGCTCTTTGCATCAGATGGCCAAAGTATCGGAGCTTCAGCATCAGCATCAATCCTTCAATGAATATTCAGGGTTGATTTCCTTTAGGATTGACTGGTTTGATCTCCTTGCTGTCCAAAAGACTCTCAAGAGTCTTCTCTAGCACCACAATTTGAAAGCATCAATTCTTTGGTGCTCAGCCTTCCTTATGGTCCAACTCTCACATCTATATGTGACTCCTGGAAAACCATACACATTTTGTATTTGTTCAGAAGACTTCTCTGTAGAAGTCTGTATGAGTAAATTGATGTGGACTACTGTAGGGTATATTGAGTTAGCTGCTCAGCTGTGTCTGACCCTTTTCGACCTCATGGACTGTAGCCCGCCAGGCTCCTCAGTCCATGGAATTATCCAAGCAAGATTACTGGAGTAGGTTGCCATTCCCTTCTCAGGGGATCTTCCCAACCCCAGGATCAAACCCAGGTCTCCTTCACTGCAAGCAGATTCGTTATCATCCGAGCCACCAGGGAATTTGTAATGTAAGAGTAGAGAGAAAAGTACAAAGTCAAAAAAAATGGGGCTGAATTCTTGAAGTAGATTTCAGTAGGAGAAAAGAAATTAGATTTTTGGCTGCTAACAGTTGGCTCAAGGGGGGTTGATTTACTGAAGCTGTGTCATGTGGCGAAAAGAGCAAGAGTCAAGAGGCTTGGGCTTAAAGTCTTTGGCTGTGCCACTAATCTCCCTGAAGGATCTCAGACAAATCACTTGACCTCTGTGAGCTTCTGTTCCCTCATCTGTATGAGCATTTTGATGACATGGTTGCTAAAACCTCTTCCAGCTCTAACATTCCATCATTCTAGTTCTGAATGAACTGATTCAGATCTTCTTCTCCCTCTGTGTTAACTGCATGCAGACTTCTTAAACATCCACAGATGTTTAACTTCCAGGCTCTGTATTAGTCAACTCAGACTGCCGTTACAGAATACCATAGACTGAGTGGCTTAAATAACAGATGTTTCTTTTCTGACAGTTCTGGAGTCCAAGATCCAAGTGCTGGCCAGCTTGGCCCCTGGTGAGAGCTCTCTTTCTGGCTTGCATGTAGCTACTCTCTGGTTATAACCTCACATGGTCTTTCGCACTCCCCTCCTCTTATAAACCACCCATCCTAGGGGTTAGGACCCCACCCTTATGACCTCATTTAACTTTAATTACTTCCTAAAAGTTCTGCCTCCAAAAACAGTCACACTGGGCATTAGGGCTTCAACATAGGATTTCTGAGAGGGAAACACAATTTAATCCATAGCAGTTCCTCTGGATATTTCACTCTAGAACCTCTCTTCATTTCAAGTGCTCTGTACTCACTATCCTCCTTTGTAGGTTATAAAGAAAACAATGTTAAATTTCACGAGCTTCCAAAATTAGAGAAATAATAAATGTACCCTCAACAAATGTGTAAAAGAAATAGAAGTGGAAATGACTTCTTGATGAACCTTTTTCCTATTATTTTATTATGGAAACTGTAGCATAAAACACACAGGCTTACAGAAAAGTTGACAGAAGTTTATGGTGAGCACCCGTATACCCACCACCTGTATCCACAATTAATATTTTTACTCTTCTTATTTTCTTACAGATCTGTCCACTCTCCATTCATCAACCACCTCTTTTTTGTTTGAAGCTTTTCAAACTAAGTTCCAAACACCACTACCTAAGCATTCATCTTATTTACTGATGTTTAATGTTTTTTCTTTTAGATCATCATTTTAAATCATGCTATGTTCTGTATGGAGAAGGCAATGGCACCCCACTCCAGTACTCTTGGCTGGAAAATCCCATGGGTGGAGGAGCCTGGTAGGCTGCAGTCCATGGGGTCACTAAGAGTCGGACACGACTGAGCAACTTCACTTTCACTTTTCACTTTCATGCATTGGAGAAGGAAATGGCAACCCACTCCAGTGTTCTTGCCTGGAAAATCCCAGGGATGGGGAAGCCTGGTGGGCTGCCGTCTATGGGGTCGCACAGAGTCGGACATGACTGAAGCGACTTAGCAGTATGTTCTGTATATGTTAAATTGAAAGAGTTTTGTTGTGAAAAAAGGGGCATTGCTCCATTAGTAGAAGCTAGTTATAACATATACTAGTTTGTGAAAGCATCATTATTTAAATCACTAAAAAGAGTTGAGAAATAAGAGAATGAAAAATGTCACAATTCTTTTTTAAAAAGCAAATTTAGCAGAAGATTAGAAAAAAACAGGTTATAGGCATTTGAGTACTTTTATATACATATATGGACTTCAAAATAATTTGCTTTCCACTTTTGCTTTGATTTGTAAATGTGAGGGTTGGGAAATGGAAAAAGATATTTCTCTTCTGTACTCTTATCCCTAGAAATTCTTTCTCAACCAAGAGAGAGAATCTCAAGTGTCTCCTAACATGTGGTTGTCACCTTGTAAAGATGGATAAATAAGGAAGTGAATGAGTGAAGATGAGTGAATGACTAGCATTAGCATCAGAAAGTCCTTTCTGGAGACTCTTTACCTGGTGCCTGTGAGATAATGATTGTCTTCTGATGGATCATGCACTGCCTTCTCTAAAAGTGTGAGAGTAAAGGATTCCAGGCAGATTCGTAAAGGACTTGTTCATTCATGTGTGCCTGTGTACTCAATAGCTTCAGTGACGTCTGACTCTGCGACCCTATGGCCTGTAGCCCACCAGGTTCCTCTGTCCATCAGATTCTCCAGGCAAGAATACTGGAGTGGGTTGCCATGCCCTCCTCCAGGGATCTTCCCAACCCAGGGATCAAACCTGCATCTCCGGTGTCTCCTGCATTGCAGGCAGATTCTTTACCCACTGAGACACCTGGGGAAGCCCTGCTCATTCATCAGGTCAGATCAGATCAGTCGCTCAGTTGTGTCCAGTTCTTTGCGATCCCATGAATCGCAGCACGCCAGGCCTCCCTGTCCATCACCAACTCCCGGAGTTCACTCAGACTCACGTCCATTGAGTCGGTGATGCCATCCAGCCATCTCATCCTCTGTCGTCCCCTTCTCCTCCTGCCCCCAATCCCTCCCAGCATCAGAGTCTTTTCCAATGAGTCAACTCTTCGCATGAGATGGCCAAAGTACTGGAGTTTCAGCTTTAGCATCATTCCTTCCAAAGAAATCCCAGGGCTGATCTCCTTCAGAATGGACTGGTTGGATCTCCTTGCAGTCCAAGGGACTCTCAAGAGTCTTCTCCAACACCGCAGTTCAAAAGCATCAATTCTTTGGCGCTCACCCTTCTTCACAGTCCAACTCTCACATCCATACATGACTGCTCATTCATAGGTAGGCATCCATAATTGGCTTAGTTTTTTGGGGTTTTTTTTTTTTTTGCTTTTATTTATAGTAATAATATAACACAACTATATAATACAGCTAAATGTTTTATATATATATATATATATTTGTAGTTATATAGCCACGGGCCTTGTTTGCTAGTCCCTGAATTATTTGTAGATTTCTCAGAGCAGTTGCAATTTAAAGTCTGTCTGAATCTGCTGGAGTCTTAGTTGCTCTTAGTGGTTCATATCTCAGCTCTTTGTTCACCACTCAGAGCTCACCACTGTCTTAATGAGTCATGCCAGTATTTAGCAGCATCCAGGGCAATTTTTCTCCAAAGTCACTTGAAGTGAACTCCCAAGGCCTGGAAGGAATTGTTTGTACAGGAGACAGCTGGTAGAGGATGTTTGGAATTGCCGCACTTCTTGGGGTGTGATACGCTATTCCAGGCAGACACTCTTGGAGTGGGGTGGTGGGGAGGCAAACCAACATATTCTCAGTGTGGAGAATTGTTTACTTTTGATGTTTGGACAAGAGCTGACACAGCTAGAGAGGGTCTGCCTTTTTAAGCACTGTTCTTGCCATCTGCAAGGATAAGAAGTCTCCTGAAGACTCCTATCCTACTGCTGATGGAAATGGGTAGTAGAAACATCAGTGAGATTTGGCCCTTTTATTCAGAGCAAACCGGAGTGACACACAGGAAGCCAAGCCAGCAGTGGTCTGCCACGTGGGGTGGTATAGGTGGATACGAAGGAGGCCGTCATCACAGAAGCCCAGCCGGGAAGCCAAAGAACCAGGGCCAAGGATTGCAGCAGTTGGTCCGCAGTTGAGGACCTCAGACAAAAAGCAGATTAGGGATCTATGACTGGATGACAAGGACTCTGTCCTGTTGGGAGGTGGGGCACAGGAAGCTGTGGCTGGGGTGAAGTCCAACAACTAAGGAGCTATGCTAAGTCGCTTCAGTCGTGTCCGACTCTGTGCGGCCCCACAGACAGCAGCCCACCAGGCTCCCCCCGTCCCTGGGATTCTCCAGGCAAGAACACTGGAGTGGGCTGCCATTTCCTTCTCCAATGCATGAAAGTGAAAAGTGAAAGTGAAGTCGCTCAGTCGTGTCCGACTCTTAGCGACCCCATGGATTGCAGCCTAACAGGCTCCTCCGTCCATGGGATTTTCCAAGCAAGAGTACTGGAGTGGGGTGCCATTGCCTTCTCCGACTAAGGAGCTAAGAAGGAACTAAGGAGCTAGCTAAGATGAAGGGGAGACAGGCAGGAGTCAGTAGGTGTGGGAACGCCCATGGGCAGAAATGGCGGCTGAGAAGATGCCACCAGTGAAGTCCCAGTGGGATGGTGGAGCAGAGCAGATGGCCCAGCAGCTGCGCAGGGCCTGCCCAGAGTTCATGGGGCAGAGGCTGAGCAGAGAAAGTCACCTACTCACAGATGATTCCCTTGTCATCCTGTAAGACAGAAGCATCATGAAGCGTGGCCTCCTCTGGGCAGGCAGGTGGTGACATCATCCTTAAAAGGCTGAAATGGATGGTTCCATGCTTAAGAATTTTGTCTTTAAAACGTGTAATTATTGGGGGCAAGAAACACCCGTTTTGAACTTGGTTTTTAAATTTTACTTTACATTTTCTTGGGGTTTAGTTCTATTTGCTTCCAGCATGGTCCAAATACCTACTTCAAAGCAAACATTCTAACAAGAACTTGTTAAAAGGAAGGGAAACCAGCTCCTGTGGCTTCTTGTCCACTGGCTATGGAGGCACTCACAGAACCACGTTTGTGAGTTGAGTGTAAATGAATCCGAAACCTACAAATTAGATTTCCCTTGAAATACACATGGGTTTAAAACCTTAACGGGAAAAGAACTTGGCAAATCAAACCTGACCATATTCAGTAAAACCTCACTAATTTGCACTAATGACCAGGAGACCCATTGAGAATTACTGATATTTTGCGTGTTAGCATAGGAAAAAGTACCAAAACAGGGGTGCAGGGATGAGGGAGTATGGAGGAAGAGTAGATGGGGAGACATCAAAGTACCAGTATCAAACAAACACACTTTCTGGTACAACGAAGAATGTACTTAACAGTTACTGGAATGAAACTCAATAGCTTAATGAGGGCCTGGCCGTGGTGCGCCTGCCCGCTGCAGAGGCCTCCATATCATCCAGCCTGCCCGAGCCAGCAGCTAATGTGCACTTAGGTTAAGAGGCCTTTGCTTTCTCGAAAGTTGGGGGGTTGTGGTTTTTGCAGGACTGTGAACCAATGAGATTCCACCATGTGTCACACACGTGTGTGACACAGGCTTGCACAGGCAAGCTGAGACTACAGATCAGCATTGGGGTGGGATTGCTTATTACCTCTTAAAAAATAAAAAAAAAAGTACTTGTGAGAAGAGATAGCAAGGGAGGTTAGAATTCAGACTAGCTGGATCTTCTTGTAATGGAAGAGGTTTAATTTTTTCTGAACTGAAGATGGGCCATTTAGTAAATACTTATCTTGTATATTTTACTAAAAATAAAAGTTGCATCTTCCTTTATAAGAAACAAGCTAAAAGGTTCTTTGAAGATTAATCATCTGTGGCCTGAATTTCAGTAATTATAGTGACTTTTAATTCATTTTATTTGAGAAATAGAATCTTCAAGTTGCTACTATTTAATGACTGTGGTTAAAGGACCGTGATAACGCTTCCTTTGACTGTCTTCTCCATAATACCTAAGAATATCTAGGTATTTGGATAGTCTTTGTAACTGAGGAATTTCTCTTGACTGAACGTGTTATTCCTCTGACTTAGGAGCAGCCCCAGGTAATGATTTGTGTCTATACTGATTTTAATCACTCCTTCCTACTTGCCTGACGGGGAGCTAATGTTTTACCAACTGGGGAATAATTTAGAACTTCCACTCAAGCAACCTCTGAAGGCTGTGGGGAATAGTCAGTACATGCGGCCAGAGCACTGTTCAGGACAGGAGTCGAGCAGATGGTTTCAAGTCTTCTCGCGCTTCCTCTGGACCATAAATGGAGTTGTCAGCTCAGCTGGTGCAGACAAAGACTGAACTTCCTGTGATTCACACTAAAACCTTCTGCTTTCATCATTGTTAATCTTTTCTTTCTTGCTAACTGCCCAGTTCAACAATAAAACATGACTCATGTAGACTTTTATGCCATCTCCCCTTAAATCAGGCTTCCCTGGTAGCTCAGCTGGTAAAGAATCCACCTACAATGCAGGAGACCCTAGCTCGATTCCTGGGTCAGGAGGTCCCCTGGAGAAGGGATAGGCTACCCATTCCAGCATTCTTGGGCTTCCCTTGTGGCTCAGATGGTAAAGAATCCCCTTGCAATGTAGGAGACCTGGGTTCGATCCCTGAGTTGGGAAGATCCCCTTGAGGAGAGCATGACAACCCATTCCAGTATTCTTGCCTGAAGAATCCCCATGGACAGAGGAGCCTGGTGGACTACAGTCCATGAGGTAGCAAAGAGTCAGACATAACTGAGCAACTAAGCACACCACACACCCCTTACATTGGGGGTGAGGAAGTGAGGACATATGAAAGTTTATGTGTCATTAGCATCCTCAGTGGGAGCTGTACCAAACTGACAGCTCTTACCAAGCTCCAGATTGCCCTCACAATCTCAGGTGGGTGATCTGTTTTGATTTAAAAGGAAAAATGAAAGAGATGTAAGATCAAGTAGGCTTTCTAACCAGGGAAGTTTTGTTTTTAATTAGTGATTTTTCCAGTGTTTTTTTTTCCGTTGAGGAAAGTTTTTAAAACAGTTTTTATTAGTAAATAGAGTGCTGTTATCTCTGGCTGAACCTTCCTACTGCTTCTTATCAATACCAGTCATATCCTTGTGGAGACTCAGTTCTTCATTAGCTTGGATAGGTTTTTTAACAAGAGAATAAGCTATGCATCATCAAAGCCTTTTTCAGAATTTCTGAAAGTAAAACTTTTGATCAAGTTCAAGTTATTTTATTTCTTCTTCCAGTTTTAATAAATGTACAAGAGAAAGGCCTTGCTCATGAGGTGTTTACAGCCCAGTTGAAAGAGACAGGGTAGAATTATATAATTTCTTTATAATGTTTAGTTGCTCTGATAATCTTTCATAAGACCAAATGGGAGCAAGTTTGGTCCCATTTCAGAAGCAAGCTTGGTCCCATTTCAGAGAAGCCTTCATAAAGGAAGATTTACCTGAGCTGAGATTTGAAGGGTAAGAGGAGTTTAGTCAAGCAGAAGGAAGAGATGCAGAAGGAACATGAGCAAAAACAGAGATCCCAGGAGGTGTGAAACAGCACTGCCTGGTCAGAAAATGACCAGCAACTTGAAAACATTAACACATGAAGCATATGTGGGAATGACTGGAGATGAGGAGGAGAGGGGAGGTGGGGACTGAGGCAGGGAGAAATGCTGTGTTTGGGAACTTGGACTTAATCTTTGATGGGGTGCAGTTGCAGGACTTTTAAGCTGGGGAGTGGCCAACAGAGTTAGAAGGAATATTGTAGTACTCAACTTTTTGATAGTTTTGAAACTTTACCACTTAATTTGTTCTTCAAACAAAATCTTCCGTATTAACTTAATATCAAGAGCAGATCAAAGCAGAACTGCCCAGTTGAGGTTGGGGTGGAAAACTCAGAACTTCCCTGCTTGGCCTCCCCCACACTCTTCCCCTGGCTGCTTGTCAACTCCTGAGGCAGTGTCATAGAACCTCCATTTCTGAATACACTTAAATAAAAAAACAACCTTTTCAGTCTATGGACTGGAAAACTGGGACTCAGGAAGTAAGAGTATCTAAACTAATTCATGGAAAAGCCCAGAACAGAACCAAGTCTCTTGATTCCAAAGTTAGCCTTCAGTGGAGAGAGTTTAGTTTATAACATACATTCACTGGAGAAAAACTATCTCATGCAACAGAAATTCCTCACTCCTGTTAACACAGGTGCAATATATGAGACAAAGAAAATGTCCAAGGTAGAGTCAATTTTCTACATTTCAGTTCAGTTCAGTCACTCAGTCGCGTCCGACTCCTTGCGACCCCATGAATTGCAGCACGCCAGGCCTCCCTGTCCATCACCAACTCCCGGAGCTCACTCAGACTCATGTCCATCGAGTCAGTGATGCCATCCAGCCATCTCATCCTCTGTCGTCCCCTTCTCCTCCTGCCCTCAATCCCTCCCAGCATCAGAGTCTTTTCCAATGAGTCAACTCTTCGAATGAGGTGACCAAAGTACTGGAATTTCAGCTTTAGCATCATTTCTACATTTAATACATGATAAATTAATTTTTATGCAAGTTTTTTTTTTTTAACATTTCAGATTCTTTTAAAACTGGATCCAGTTTATACAGTTCCCTTTGCTTTTTCATGCTGAAAGAGTACCAAGTTAGCCCTCAACTTAAACATGTAGGAATTAGATACAGGGAGTTTTCTGTTAGGCCCCTTGTTACTAGAATCCCTTCCATTAAGTCTTGATAGTGCCTGGGTTTACTGACTTGTCTAAATCGTATATCATGGCTGCAGCCTGTCCTAATGGCAAAAGCGGTGGAGTAGGAGTCAGGAGACCTGGTTCTACTCCCAGTCCAGCCATTAACTGGCTGGATAACATTTGGAAAAGTCACTCAAGCTCAACTGTACAATGAGAAGATTGAACTAAACTACCTCAAAGGCCCATTCCAACTCCTACAGTCTGTGATTCTAATTACAACGCCTGTGTTTTATCTTTGAGAGTGTTGACATTTTATAGACTGCCATGAGCTCTCATTTTTGGTGGTCCTAAAGACTCAAGTTGGGTACAGGAAGAAACTGATTGTGAATCTCTCAAAAGAGAAGTGGGCATTTTTACTCATCTAGGCAAAGGATACATGCTAATGAAATGGGTTAAATCATTTGCAGCTATATTCCCAGTTTGGAAATTGGAATGGCTTCACTGAAATTCTGGTAATGCATTCCCCATGACCTTATGAATGGACAGCTCAGCCTTGGACAGCCCACCTAGCAGATAGGAGGACGTTTACGAAGAGCTCTGCTCATCTCTGTGAAAATCGTGATATAGAAACTCTTCCCAGGCTCAGAATTGTACAAGTCTTTCAGAGTCCTTCTCTGAACTCCACTTCTGTATCTGATCCCCCAGTCTCATTTTCCTACACGAGCCCTTCCTCAGCTTGCTATTTAAAGCCCTTCACATCAAGCCTTACTACTTTAAGGAGAAGTGTGATATAACAAACAATGACATTATTATATTGTAAGGACAAGAAATAGGGGGTGAGTTATAAAGCAGAACATTTTTATTTACACAGCAGTGTTTTAATAACCAGTAAAATTTTGGAAGAGAACTAGAAAAATAGTTAAAAGATAAATGGACTTATGTTTCAATGTTATGATTTTTCACATACACTAAAGTTCATTTTTACTTAAAAAAAAAAAAAAATCCCTGAATTTCGGACAGAACCCTGGGAGAGTTGTTGGCATCCTTTGGTCAACACATTTGTCAGGGTATTTTTTTTTCAATGTCCTTCTATGGTTCTATTAAGCAATAACCTCATTAGCAACACATTCTGAGTGGTATAGTGTGATAGCTTTACTACAAAGGGGTTCTGTATTTCAGTTGCCAGGATATAACACTCTTATGACAGGGGAGAAAAAGAAAGCTTGCTGTGAAGGGGAAGCTTAGACATTATTTACTCTAAATATTGGAGCTTTCCATCTGAAAGTTTACAGAGGCTGAAGAATTGTTGAATTTGGAGATTTTGAAATAAAAATCTCCAGCAAACTCTAAAAATGTTTCTCCCCTGAAAACAGGTCTATTCCCTCCTGTGAGCATTTGCCTTACGGAGTCTGGGATTAGCCTATAAGTTATTTTCATCACAAATACCTTTCACTGAGACACAGTATCACGCTTTTCTAGAGTGACACAAATAAAACATTCGGATGCAGGGCTGGGCCACTGGAGAACAGACTGTCAGTTGTGTTGAGTTACACACAACTCAAAAAAAGGTGCACTTTTTCCTTTTTTTTTTTTAACCTCTTTCTATCAAGTCTATTTTTTTAGGCCACTTCAGGTTAGAGCAATGCAGACCTAATCCAAATTAACCCTGGCTATATTCCAAAAGTGCTGGAAACTAGCAAATTTAAATCATTTTCAACTCCAGATTCTATTTTTTCTCCTTTTACCTTTGGGTTTATGTCATCATATATGACCTAAAACTAGGGAAAAACATGCCACTGAGTTTACCTCTTTTGGGGCCCTTGACTTTGTCTACATAGGCAGAATGTGTTACGACCAGTGTCACTGTTCACAGAGGGTTATATACGGCAAAGAGATCATTACGTCTCAGACAACCATAGATACAAGGCTTCGTTGGCACAGTTAAAAAGAATCCTGTGCGTAAATGCTTTCTGTGGTCCCTGTCCATATACCTGTCACTCTTGAGCATGACAGTACGGAGGGGTGTGGTGTTTTTCCCAGCTGTGGGTAAATGGGATGGGGCGTGTGGATGAAGACTGAGCTGTAGCTGAACTCTATGTATGAGGTTGAACCGTATGATACTGCTGTATTTGTAAGTCAAAACCAATTGAAATTGAATGTCAACTGTTTCATATGGTTCAATCTAATAATTATTTTGGTCTGTTATCAGCCATTATCTTTCAGTTCAGCTTTTTTCCCTGGCATGTTAGCTAAATACACCTAAATTGACAAGGCATTTCCAAACAAAGCAGCTCAAAAAGATGCAGAGGGTTCTCTGTTTCTTCATCCATGAATTGGGGGTGGTCACGGTGCCTGCCTTTTGGGATCACTGTGAGCATTAAATGTAAAGCTCCTAGTAGAACAGTGCCTGGCATATGATGAGCACCCAGTAAATGAAGACATCATAAAGCATTGTCGTCTTTATCAGCATCTTACTCATTTGTTCAACAAATATTTATTGGTATCTGACTACATGGGCGGCTGAGTGTCTGTTGCTGGAACCAAATTTCCGAAAAGGCCATCCGTATTCCCTCCCCTAAGGAGCTTAGAGGAATGTCTGTGGCCATTCTTATGGAATGTGGTTAATGGTACTGTAGGGTCATCAGGGACTGGAGACCCACATAGGTGAAGCAGATCTCTGTCTTAATGGTCAGAGAAGCTTCTTGGAGGAAGTAACCATCCAAGCTGAAACCCAAAGGACTAGTGGAAGTTAGTCAAGGGAAACCAGAAGGATCATCCTCATCAGCATGATTATCAAGCATCGAGGCCTGAGGAAGAGACAGTGGCCTGTGTTCTGAGACCTGCCAGTAGTTAAATGTGGCCCAAGCAGGGAACAGAAAGCAAAGTCACTGATTCCCTCCCTTGTTTTACCTATTACCCCATCCATAGCACGTTTCATCTGTTGCCACCACAGCAGAAACTCATTTGATTTCTACCCATCTTATAGGAGCTTATTGCCAATTGCCATTTCAGCTAGTTTGAGAGTTCTTATCAAGGAATTCTAAATATAATGCTTTTGTCCTGTACAGAAGTGGCTTCATGTGTAAAGGTGTTTTTATACATCAAAGGTCCTAGGTAGGAAAAATGAACTAAAGAAAACTGACCTGTGGAATAAAGAAAAGGACTTGGAAAGAAAATCTGTTCAGAATGCCACATCATAATAGCTATAGCATTGTGATTGTAGAAGCTGGATGACCTATTTATCTGAATAAATCAACAGGCACATTAAAAAAAAAACAAAGGCAGTTAACATTGAGCTGAACATGGACTTTAAAAACATGGACATCAACCCGACTGATCTGGATATTTTTTTCCTCTAGGGCAGAGTAAACCACTGAATGCAAAAGATTGCTGTAGGCAGGTCCCTTCCAGCAAGGCTGTTCCCCCAAACAGAACCTTCTTTTCTTTCAGCAAACCCATCTATGTTCAGAGAATATGTTTTTCTTTCCGCTTGTGTCCTCTTACTGAGCTCAAACTTGCATGTGCCTTAGGTACTTTATGTTTGATACTAATGTTATAAATGATGTCTTTTCTATTGTATTTTCAGAATATCTATTTTTAAAAGATTAAAAAGGTAAATATTGTGAAAGAAGCAAACAGACAAGAAAAATGAAAAAGATCATTTGCCAATCAATATCCCATTGAGAACCTGAATATTTAAGAAAGGGATATATTTGTTTCAGTCTGAAAAGACTGCTTACTGTTCAGCCTAAATGTTTTGGGATACTTTATGATACAGAAAATTGAAATGTTTCGGGTTAGTTTATGATATAGAAAATGGATTGAATTGAAATGTATATCTTTCTCCTATATAATAACATACCTAATTCTATCCTCATAAATGCTATAGTCTCCAAGATTTCTTTATTACAGATTTTATTCTCATTTATGAGTTCCATGTTAAACTGTTAAATCAACAGAATCATCACCTTAGCCTTGAATTAGCATAGCACATCATTAGGGAAAGCAGTGCTATGCATTTAATTGCTGTTTTTAAAAGTTATGTCATGTTGTCATGCCCTGCATTTGTGTTCATATGTTACTGTGTTTAATTTACAAGGAGTTTGTTTAATTTACAACAAGCTTCTGGGCTGCTTCCTGTTGTTCACTAGCTCCCTCGAAGCACAGCTATTTGGTAATAACTGTGGCTATTGCTCAGTGAATATTTGAAATACAGTGAAACTAAAGTGATATAGGATAAGAGGACACATGTTAAGGAATTGGAAAAATAGAAATAACAGGGCAGCATGAAATGTCAAACCACATTTTAGGGCACTTTTACTCTATTTCCATAAATACATGCGGGAATTATGTTGCAAATACTTGAAACTGTTTGTTTTCATTTTTGGCCTGATTTTCTAGCATTGAAGAAACCATGTCTAATGATCTTGAGTGTTCCTAAAGAAAAAGAAATTATATTTTACATAATGGTTTGCATGTGTGAGCTCCCTCCGGCAGCAGCACTATAATTAGGGTGTTGTCTCTCTGAGGAGAGACTCCCTGTCTTAAAGATGCAACGGCCACATCTGACTGCCGGAGCTGAGTGCAGAACATCATGATTTCGTTAAAAGATAAACACCAGCTCTTTCACTTATTCATTCCTTCTCCTTCCTGGTGCTTTGGCCCAAGCCGAAGAAGCCAAGGACAGCTGAGTGCAAACCATTTTCTTCCTTCCTCATTCAGCAAACCATGGAGAAAGATCTTGGCTTCTTGACATGAATAACTTTGCTTCAAGTTGACTTGGAACTATTTGGGCAGCTTTTCAAAAACGAAAAAGGTACAATAAAAGAGGACTGAACTTCCTGTTTTACTCTTAAAGTAGCAGATTCAGCAAAGTCTGAAACTCTTCTGGGAATGACCATATTCCTCCCCAGGGACCCACGAACCGTAGAATATTATTTCCTCACACAACTTTCACTGAAACTATTAAAAAGACGGTCAGCTTGAGTAGGCCAAGTGACAGACAGGAGGACGCTCTTCAGTCTTTATTAAGTATCATGGTCATGTAAATGGCTGCCTTTTAGACAATCAGAAATGTCCCTGATCAGAGGAAACGCAGTGGGTAGGGACCTAAAGGCAGTCCTTAAACCAAAATGGGGGGGGGGGGGGGGGGCGGGGATGTGAACACTTATATAAGGGGTGTGTATGATGTATGAAAATATTTGACATCTATTTGCCTTATGTACATATGCTCACAAAATCATACACACACCATCTCTGTCATAGTGGCCTTTGCTGTACATTAATTTTTGATTCCCTGCAATAGTTGAGAAACTGGAACTGACGAAGAGTCAAATACAACACATTTCAAGTCAGTACCTATGGCTGCACAGTAGGAGTAGTGGAAAGATATGAAGAAACCATTCTATGACTAAAAGTGACAGTTTCATTAGGAGAGCAAAATAAGGGGGAAAAAAAAGAGCCTTCTGATTCTGTTTTGCATTAGTTTGCATTCATTTCTGAGTGCCCAGAGACAGGATGTCTGCTGCCCCTTATCTGTTACAGTGTGGGCCATCAAGCCCAGGAGGTGAAAAACTACCGTCTCGATAGAAAGAAGCATCTGCCAATCAGAACTGGCCAGCCCGAGAGATGGGGCTGCAGCCCACCCGGCTCCCTCCTCCAGGGTAGAGCGATCCAGGCCAAAGGGGGCAGGGTTCAGCATGCAGTGTCCTCTGACCCCTCAAGAAAGTGCAGCATGTTTATGCGCAACTCCACGTGATGGGAGGAGCTTCAGTGCTGAAATCACAAAGCCTGAGTTTCTCCTTCAGGCCTGAGTGTGCTTTGATAGCCCAAGAACTGCGGGTTGTGGAGCTGAATGGAAGAGAATGCACTCCGTGGTTGTTTTCATTCTAACACGTTCCTCATTAAGAACACATTTTGTGCTTCCTCGAGTTCATTTTTTATCTTTCAGATAAGGAAATACTGTTTTTATCTCGGGGCAGGGCGGTGGGGCAGGGAGGTGGTTCTTGGAACTTCAGGGAGATAGCTAATCCTGTTTCCTAAGCTAGACCTTCAGGTATTCAAAGAGAGCTATCCTGAGCGACTGAACTGAACTGAACTGATCCTGTTCCCAGATTCTGTTAGAAAAATCTCTAAGAGATAAAAGAATTATCTAAATGGTAAATGTTTCTTTTTATCTTTTCTATAAATAATATTTTTCTAAATCACTCTTTAGGTGTATTTTAAATGCCTACACTTGCAGTTTTTGGTCCTGTACAGGGGTAGGGACAGGGTGCAGAGAGAGACTGGCAGTTGGAGCCAGATCTACAGAGGTAGAAAGAGAAGAAAGGCGGCCCCTGGCCAGGGGAGGTAGCAGATGGGGAGGGGGAAGACCCTCTGCAGGGGAAGCTGTTCGATGACGTCAAACCCCCTGCACAGTCCCACCACGTAGTAACCAGGTTCAGCCGAGAAACCGAATGACTCATGGTATCTACTGTTTGGTGTGAGCTTTTCCTGACTCACGACTGGAATCAGTCAAGTCAGTGAGTAATCACTCACTGACTCTCACCTGCTCCAAGTAGATGATAAAGGATGGATGACTGCTGTGAAGAGAATGTCCCCTAAGCCAGAAACAAGCAAACAAGGGAGACAAGTTCAGAGGTTACTCTAAGAGTCTGCAGAGAGTTGTTGGTACAGTGTATTTTGCTTTGGGAAAGTTGATTGCAGCCAGTTCTTTTTTGGCCTGTTATTGCCATCTCTGCATTCATTTTTATTCCCCTACTTGGGGCTGCCTCTGTTTTGACTTTTGTTTTGAGTTGACCAAAAAGTTCATTCGTGTTTTTCCATAACATCTTATAGAAAAACCAAGTGAGCCTTTTGGCCAACCCTACATGCAGATCCCAGCCCCAAGCACGGTGTACCTGTTCACTGGTTGAAATGACCGGCACCATGCCAGTGGTGTCTGAGTCGTGTTCACGCTTCTGTCTCTAGAGCGCAGCCCAAGGTTAGGGACGGAATCAGCACTCAGCATGTGTTCGTTACATGCGTGCATTCAGTGAGTACGTGTTTCTGTGATTATTTTAGAGCTTCCCGAGGTGTCAGTGATTCAAGGCCAGGATGACATCCAGTTTGAGAATATGGACTCTGGAGCAGCTGCCTAGGTTCACATCATGGCTCCCCTGCTCAGTGGATAAGTGACCTTGGGCACATTATATAGTCTTCCTGGTGGCACCCACTGCATAGGATTATTGTCAGAATCAAGTGTGTTCATATGAGTAAGGTGCTCAGAGCAGTGCCTGGCACAGAGGAAACGCAGTATGCTAGCCTTTATAATTATCATAAAGAAACAAAGCATATTTCTCTTGTCTCCAGAAGAGCAAGGCAACCACTGGGTAAAATACTTTCTACAGCCACTGGGACATTATTTAGAAATATTTAGGATATCAACTTAAAGCTTTCTGTTCAGGATAATTTGAACCAGGTAGTGGAAGGGAACCTCCCAAAGATAAAGGGTTGAAATCCCATTGTTGGGCAGAGCAGTAGTGCTCCAGCATCCGTTCCCTCTAGCTCCTTGAAGGTCAGCTCACGAAGGAAAATTCTAGGAGGCAGCATTTACTTTATGCAAATTAATTGTGAATTTTGTGGGTGCACAAGACTATTTGTGTGCTAATCGTCCTTTTGTTTAATAAAACACTAAAAGGTAAAAAAAAAAAAATAGAGAATTTATCATAACTGTTCTTCTGTGAAAATAAAGTTCTCCAAACCAGAAAAATGGGTAAACATAACATCACTTTTAAAATGTCTTTATTCTCTTCTGATGTTCATAAATACTATTTCTTGTAGAAGGGGAGTGTAGAGAGAGGAAGCCGAGGCATGGGAGACGAGAGGGTTCCTTCTCCATTCAGTTTTTTTCAAAGGATTCAGTCCTTCAATAACCTTACAATCAAAAGTTAAGTTCAAAATGCAAAATTGAAGCCTTGCTAAAACTCGACCTCTAAAGCCATTTTAAGATGGCTGCCGTGTTATAGACTCTCAGCTCCACAGTGTAGCTTTCAGGAAGGTTAATGAAGCTGACCAGAGTCTGAGCATGTCACAGCCATGCGTTGTGCATAATTAGGGGGAAAATAGAAGAGTGGAACTAGTCGACAGGTAAAATAAATCAAAATGGAAAGAGTGACTGTAGTGGGGAGTTTGGTGTCACCAATAACTACTTTTCCTCAGGTGCCCATTTTCCTCTTCTGGCTTAACTGCTTCTAAATAGTTGATTCTGAGCCTCTTCCTTCCTCACTTGACTACAATAAGAACTAGAAGCAAAGGTCTATTGAGTTTCCCAAGGCTAGAAAATAGAAGATATGGTATCATTACCATGGATTGGTCTTCAAATGTCCAAGGATAATGAATTTTCCATTTCCTTTGGCATCAGATTCACAGGAAATGCCTGTGCGCCCCTCTTCTTTAAACAGGAGTCAGTCTACATCCCTTTGGCAGGTTAAGTTCCTGGAAAAGACCTGACAAGTCAAAATGGTGTGAGTCAGTATTAAACTTTCCCATAGAAAGTGTTCAGTAGGAGTTTATATTCTTGACCAAGGGCTTGATGCCCAGCTTTTTATAGAAATAACTCCAGACACCAAGATTTCACCAACTGAATCAATTAGAGAAGGGGCTGTAGTGTTTCATAACTCAAGACTTTTATGTATTTTTACTACAAGGGCATAGTAAACCATATGGAATCTTTTAAAAAAATTATTTCTATCACATTTTTATTTTAAGGACCTAGAAGGCGACAATATGTCTACCTTAGGATGGAAATTTAAAAGACTGTTTAGAGAATATTTTGACAAGTTTCCTCGATGAGATGTTGAGCCACTTAGCAATGGCTCCTTAATAAAGAAATCACACTTTTCTCACTGATAATTCAGTTATAGCCGGCACAGGTTTTAGAGAATGAGTGTTTTGGTAGAACAGTTTGAGGTTGGATTCATTTCCCCATAATTGCCTTACCTCTTTCTGTGCTGCCAGCCATAACTGGGGTAGATACTAACACAGGCCTACTCAATGCCCTGAGTCACATCTGGGTTCTTTCAAGACTTCCTGTTTCCCAGTGAAAAAGAATCTCATGTGTCCCCACATTCTACTCATCCCAGCCAGTGTGGGAGACTCTCTTTAATCCCTATATACTGATGTTGCTTTATCCTACTCTTGTATTTATGTAAATTTTTATGCAAATTCTTCAAAAATATTATATCTAAAAAGTCCCATGGAAAGGTGTCATTCAAAATGATTGGAAGTGTTCCAGCAAGGAAAGCTAACAGCTCTTCCTTGCTCCGGTCTCTGCCCAAGGAAGAAATCCTCATGACCTTGACGCTGGTATCTATTAGAATTCTATACCAGGATCTGTGTTCAGGATTTGTGTGCATCACCTGCCAGTGGTCAGAGCCCTCCTTAAATCTTGAGTTCCCAGAAAAGAGAAGACTTAGTCTACGGAAGTGATTCCTGGACTAGCAAATCTGGAACATAATCTGAATCTGTACCTCTAGATGAGTCAGTAGCTTATTAGGAATATATATGTGACTATGCAAGAGGTTACTGAAAGCCATAAGTGGTGACTCCACAGTGCCTGTATGTGTTCTGTATACACACAAATACAGATGCATTTAGATAAATGGATGGATAGTATATAAAACCAGTAACAAAAAAGCCCAGCTTCCCCAGACTTTGATTGACAATGAAGATAATTTTTAAAAAAAGACAGAGCAGTCTATATTTCAGTCATAAATTTCCAAGACTCATTTCTATTTGAAAATGTTTTTTTGTCTTGCTAACCACAGAGAGCAGTTGGAGCAACTGGGTCATTTTCTTTTGATTGCTTCTCTGGCACTGGCCCTTGGAGACAGATGTGATGACCTAATAGGTCCTTTCCATCCCTAATATCTATAATTTTGGCTACTCTGTGGCAGCTTCTTATTGCTTTAAATAAGCCGTCTTAATTCAAAAAACATACATCTGGATTGGACCTGCCTAATATATGTCAAGAAGTGTGTGTCTCTCCAAAGCCCCACCAGAAACTCTGAAAGACTAAAAAAAAAAAAAAAAAAAACTGAAAAGAAGCAAGAAAAACGAGCAAGGAGACGTGGGGAGACATGAGTCAAACAATTTTCTGTTTAGTTTGTTTTATTTTTCAGTAATGAGATCAATCCTTAGGCCCCTTTAAGTCACTTTTTGCCTTGTTACTATCCAATCTGAACATTCATACATCTTGCATGCTAAGTCACTTTAGTTGTGTCCATGGTCGCTTTGCAGCCCCATGGACTGTAATCCGTCAGGCTCCTCTGTCTATGGGATTCTCCAGGCAAGAATACTGAAGTGCGTTTCCGTGCCCACCTCCAAGGGATCTTCCTAACCCAGGGATCAAACCCAAGTCTCTTAAGACTCCTGCATTGGCAGGCGTGTTTTTTACCATTAGCGCCACCTGGCCTGGGAAACTCATACATCTTACTATAATAATTTTTCAAAATTGTTGACTGAGTTTCTTAGAAGTTGCCCCATCATTACTAGCATTTTGATACTCACATCATCTCTGGCCAGTTCTTAGCCTCATATCCACTTTTCAACTTCTCAGTGGAAATGTCTGAAGAGGAAGTGGCATCTGGGCATGCCTCTAGATGTCAGTCAGTGGTGGTCCTCTGGCCAGGTGTGTTGGGGGCATTATTACAAATATATACTATTTTCTCCCCTGTTAAATACATCACCAGCACTGTGAAATACCTTTTGTAAATATATGAGCATGCAGCCTCTGCAGCTGTGCTTCACGTCGTGTATCTGGTTGACCTGCCGTAATAGTTCTCCCTGACTCTTCCTGCACAGTGAGTTTGATTGTAGCTTTTTATAAGCTGTTGTCAGTTAATATTTCCTCCTGCATACATTTAGTTACTTCCTGAGATTATTCTTCCAGACAGGAAGAGTAGAGAACCGTGTCTGTGTGTCTTATTGTCCATTAGTCGGCCTCTGTCTTCCTCCAAGACTAATTCAACCTGCTGAATTCCTTTTTCTAAGCCTGTCTCCAGATCTTTAGGGTTATAGGCAGATCAAACCAAGATGAAAACTGGGATTCATTTGGAGTGTTTATCTCCAGAGCTGTTCTCTATAGAAAGGTGATATACCTTGCCACAAGTAAGTAGGATTTTGTGTATTTATTTACTCAACAGATATTTGTTGACCACATACTGTATTCCGGGCACCTCACTAAATTATGTTAGACTGATTCCATATATGGCACCCAGTGCTTCAGCTGTAACTTGGCTTCTGATGTCACATTTGAATTGAAATGAGTCAGAGGATAACAAGAAAGCTGTCTCTGACTCACCTCTGTTCTTCTTCAGAGGAAGGCCGAGTGGAGTGAAAGCAGAAGTTGTACCAGGCGGGGAGTTAAATGTGCTGGCTTCTAGTCCTGCCTGTGTCTGTGTCCTAGTCCTTCCTGAACTCTGAGGCTTAGACAAGTCATTTAACCTCCCTCCACCAGTTATCTCATCTAAAATGGGCTTAATAGTCCCACCGGCTATCCACAATTGTGGTGGGGTGCACATGAGCAAATGCTTCTAGGAGAACCTTGTCAGTCATAAACCACTGTGCAAAGAGGCACATAAAACACGCTGGTGCCAGTTCAAACTAAATGATGAGCGTCGGTCAAGGAAAACGTCTCTCGAGCAAGCAGTTTGGACTGCTTTAATATATAATGGAAAAGGTTCTCTTATTAGCCAACTGACAGAAAAACCCTGGTGAGAAAAAGCCAGTTGCAGATATTCACACGACAGTATACACAGAAGGAAAGGAAAGGAAAGTTAGTCGCACAGTCGTGTCCAACTCGTTGCGATCCCGTCGACTGTAGCCCATCAGGTCCTCTGTCCATGGAATTCTCCAGGCAAGAGTGGTGGAGTGGGTTGCCATTCCCTTCTCCAGAGGATCTTCCCAACCCAGGGATTGAACCCAGGTCTCCTGCATTGCAGGCAGATTCTTTACCAACTGAGCTACTAGGGAAGCCCCCGTGTACACAGAATATAACTGTAATGTTTTAATATTTTTGTTGAATCACAAGGGATGCAGGTAGCAGGAGTTAAAACTCAGAATGATCCTGAAAGACATAAGAGGGTTTGATTTGTTTCCCCCTCCTGTATCAGTGGTTCTCCATTCAGATTCAATGTTGAAATTGATGCCCCGCCCTCACTTCCAGAAATCTGTTATCTAGGGGTGCCATCTGGGCCATAGGATTTTACAAGATTCCCGGGTGGTTCTAAGGCACCATCAGCTGCTAGTGAGAAAAATCACTGTGCTAGAGAGATTAAAAAAGAAGGTCTCCAAAAGTCTAGGTACAAAGGTGGAATTTATGGACCCAAAGAGATAACTATCAACAGTAGAAGAGTCTATGTGTCTAATGAAAATGGGTGGGGCCGACAGGCCTCCAAGCATCATCTTATAGGAGCTTAGCTGACAGCTCACCAGGTGGAAAATCAGAGCAGGAGAAGAAAAAGCAGAGGGGAGTGACAAAACTCTTCTCAGATTAAGTTTCCACTTGAAAAGTGAGTTTTCAGCCAGTAATACGATAGCTATCGAGTGAGTCAAGTGGCAATAGGTATACATAAACATGAGCATTAAGTGTTATTTTCACAATTCTTGTTCCCTCTAGTAAATATTTATCTAACGGCTAATCTGAGTTGTTAGAACTAATCATGGCCGGTTTCCCTTTATTGTGCAGACACTATGATTGTGACCAGACTTGTAGTCTCAGGTCATTTACAGAAATGCCAAAAAAAAATCTTTCCGCAAGAAAGACAGTGGCATTTTATGCTTAGCAAAATAACTGTATCAGCATTTGGAAAAGTATATAGTAGTTAGCACAGTCCCAAAATAAGATACAAGAAACAAAGTATTTGCCTTTCATTGTGCTCAGGGTCCAGTGCCCAGAGCATTGTCCTGATTTATGCCCAGAGGTTCAGTCTGATCCTTAACATCAGTTACCAGAAAAAGTCACATTTATGTGTTTTTAAACAACACAGAAAAAGCCAAGAAAGTCAAAGAAACTGTAATGCTAAAAACTCCATTCCTGGTATGTAAAGTTATTCTTTCTTTACTCTTTGAAAAATATTCTCGATTGGGGAAAGACCAAAATATTCAGAAAAGCCAGGCCTCCCCTGTTCTCTGCAGAGACCTTTCTCGTTTCCCAGCAGTGTATATATGCTTCTGTCCGTCTTCCTACCTCCTTTCCCCAGTTTTCTTGGATTCTGAAAGCTCTCTTTGTTTCTTTTGCTGTCTGCTCCACATGGTTTATGGTTGGGCTCTAAAGCTCCTCACCAGTGTCTAAACTATTGAGCATCTTGTCACTGTCATCTGTGGTTCACTTGTTGGAATATTTAAGTCTGCCTCTTGAAGAGATCAGTGAACCCAGCTGCCGTATTTTTATTAATAACTAGCCTTTAGCATTAAGTTGAGGAAAAGTTCATGATTGTCATGTCAAAAATTATCGTGCAGAAAGGAGCAAAGTTGGAGAGCAGATTGGTGAAAAGCACCAAGAGTCAGAGATGGTCCAGAACAATTTTTCAAAACCTGGTGTTTCATGCACTTTGTATCAAAGGACAGTTATCCAGAATTAGATTTCAGGCATTCCACCAAGCGATACAGTTTCAGGGCTTTTTACTGGCTGTTAATAATTTCCAGTGGCAGAATGTGAATGGATGGCTTCAATCTACCACGTTGGTGTCCCTGGACATGCTGTTTTATGCCACATCTGTTTTCCTCCCATCTGGTGCCTCAGCCAGTACCTGATACATGGTAGGCATTCAATTAGTGTTTGCCAAATTGAATTGACTTTATAAATATGTACACATTTAACTTTGGTTTTAATAATTGTAGCCACATATTTTTTTCTGTTCAACTACACCCTTCTAATGAAAACATAGAATGCTGCCATGTCAAAAACTTGGAAACTTACTAAGTGTCATCTTTCATTTCCTGACACTGTTCAAGTTCAAATATTCCTCCTGCCTGTGATGTAGAAATCCTGACCATCCCCAGAAAAGCCATATTTATTTGGGGTTTTTTGTTTGTTTATTTTACTGAAGTATAATTTACATACAATAAAATTCATTGTTTAAAAGTATATAGTTTGATGTGTTTTGACAACTATATATATATTCATATAACCATCACAATTAAGATATAGAGAATTTCCACTGCTGCAGAAAAAAAAAGTCTTAATCTTTTCCGCTCCCATCCCCAGCCCTGTCAACTACTGGTGTGTTTTCTGACCCTATAGTTTTGCCTTTAGAATGTCGTATAAATATGGAATCCTACATTTGTACCAGTTTGAGTCTGACTTATTTCATTTGTCACAATGCATTTAAAACCCATCCGTGTTGTTTGTGAATCCATAATCATTATTTATCTATGTTAATAGATATTTTGGATAATTCCAATTTGAGGCAATTATAAATAAAGTTTACATTAAGATATATAAGCATACACTATAAGTCTTTATGTGGGCATGTTCTCAGTTCTCTTGTGTCTCTAAGTTTTGAAGTTCAAAACTTGTTATAAGTTCAAGTTGTCCGTTTTTGTCTTTGTGTGTAAGTGTGTTAGCTAAAAAATCTTGGCTTATCATAAGGTCATAGAGATTTTTCCCTTTGTTCTTCTGGAAGTTTTATAGTTTCTAATGCTTAGGTCTGTGATTCATTCCTGGTTAATACATTTGACCTTTGGACAATAGGTTTTGAACTGTGTGGGTCCATTTATATGCAGTTTTTTTCAATAGTATACAGTTGGTCCTTGTGTATTTTTCATATCTGAGGAGTCAACGTACCAAAGATCTAAATTTCCATCTGAGGTTGCTTGAATCTGCCGATGGACACTGAGGTTCAGCTACAGGACTTGAGCATTTTCGAATTTGGGCATACTTAGGGGTTCCTGGAGAAGGCAATGGCACCCCACTCCAGTACTCTTGCCTGGAAAATCCCATGAACACAGGAGCTTGGTAGGCTGCAGTCCATGAGGTCGCTAAGAGTCAGACACGACTGAGCAACTTCCCTTTCACTTTTCACTTTCATGCATTGGAGAAGGAAATGGCAACCCACTCCAGTGTTCTTGCCTGGAGGATCCCAGGGACGGGGGGGCCTGGTGGGCTGCCCTCTATGGGGTCTCACAGAGTCGGACACGACTGAAGTGACTTAGCAGCAGCAGCAGCAGGGTTCCTGGTAAATCTCCCACTTATATCAAGGGATGACTATTTGTATTTAGTATAATGTAAGGATCAAGGGTTTGGGGCGGGGGGCGTTGCATATGAATGTTCAGTTGTTTGAGCTTTGAAAGATTATCCTTTCCTTCACTGAGTTATCTTGGATGAAAATAAATGCACCACATACATAGACTATATCTGACACGCCTGTATCTGTTCTACCTGCATCTTTGTATATGTGCTGTTACCACACTGACTTAACTAATTTAGCTTTCTACTTGTTTTGAGATCAGGTAGTATATGTCTTCCAATTTCATTCTTTTTCAAGATTTTTTGGCTGTTTAAAGTCCCTTGCTTTTTCATTTAGAATCAGCTTATCACTTTCTACAGAAAAGCCTGGTGGAGTTCAGAAGCAAATTATACTGAATCTGTAGATACCTTTGTGGAGAGTATCTTAACAATACTGCCTTGCCTTGTGATCCATGAACATGGCATAGCTCTTCATTTATTTAGTGTTTTTTTTAATTTTTCTTATCAGTATTTGGTAATTTTCATTGTACAGGTCTTGCATGTATTTTATTAAAATTTTTCCTGTGTATTTCATGTTTTTTCACTGTTTTTGATTTCAGTTTCTACTTGTTCATAGCTAACATACATAAATAAAATTCATTTTTATATTGACCTTATATTCTGAAATCCTGCTAAAATCAGTAGTTCTAGTATCTATGTTTTTTTTTTTTTAGGTTCTTTGCTGTTCTCTGCATAGACAGTCGTGCTGTCTGTAAATAGAGGCAGCTTTATTGAAGCATTTCCAGTTTGTATGTCTCTTATTTCACTGGTATTGATTGTGAATAGGAATGTAGATATCATGCTTTGTTTTTGGTCTTACGAGAAATGTGTTCAAATTTACACAATTAAAATTGATGTTAGCTGTGGATTTTTCTTTGATGTTAGCTGTAAGATGTCCTTTATCAGATTAAGAAACACTATTGTTTTTATTCTATTTCTGTTTATGTGTATATGCCTTCTTGGAATTTCTAAGGCTTTCTGTGTGTATCATTAGGATGCTAACTTAGAATAATTTCTGCCACCAAGAAGTATTTTGTTACCATGCCAAAGTATAACGGTCCAGAAACCAGACTTTTATTTGTTAATATTTCTAAAGTTTCTAGCAATATTGGGTACTTTCTTATCTAATTCATCTTGTCATCTCATCTTGTCATCTCAGTGGCCACAATGTGCCCAGGTAACAATATTCTTCCACAACAAGCATGTTTCTTTTCAAAAGTCAGTGAACTTGGGTCTTTTTCATTGAGCTTTGTCTCTCTGATCACACCGAAAGCAAGTGACATCATTGTGCATTTATTATGATTCATTCTGCTGTGAGCATTTATTCATAGTCACTACCATAATAGCCTTTCTTGTTGCTGTGTGGAAATGTGATACATGGGCCCCTCGTATCTTAGAGGAAACTGGATAAGCAGGCCCGTCTGTCACCACACGGTAATCAAATCTCCTTGACCATCAGACTGCTCTTATATGGCTAGCATTTTTAACACTTAAAATTTTTTCTAATCTACGTACGCATATATATAATTTTTAAACAGGTATATGAAAGCATGAGAAGCCTTTGGTTGATTTATGGCTGGTGATCTCTCTCTCACTCTCTGTCCAGTCATTTCCTTATATTGAAATAGTTCCTGTTGGGGAGCATTGAGCAGCCTCGTGATCTCATGTCCTCACAGGTTTCTTATTAAACTGATACCAGTTACCCATTTTCCTAGAAGCAGAACTTTCACGTTTATTACTTAAGGAAAGCTACTTTAGATAGGACTTGCTAACTCAGATGCTTTGGCATGCTCAACAGTTGCTGAAGCGCGCAGCGCCTCTTGCTGAGTTTGTCTCAGTTGCTGTGGATCAGTGCGTGCTCTGAGACCTCAGTTAAAGTGGCAGGTCTTGCACAATGTGTGATGTACTTTGAGTTCCTCATAAAATGAGTTTTGTATGCTGCTCTAAGTCAGAGTTTCAAATAAGTGCCCCAGATGTACACCATCTCTTCCTCCCGAATGACTTCACCATGGAGATGAGATCAATGCACGTTTTCCCTCTTGGTGTGTAGATGTTCCCATGCCACGTGGCACTGGTTGGTTTAAGGGACTTTGTGAGGAAAATGCATCACCAAAATCTGAACTTCTCTGAAGAAAGATATGTTAACGGATTGATTTGTATTGAGGGACTTTTTTTTTAATTGGAAATTCGTTGGGAGATGGTGTCTTTTTTATTTGCAAATGTGTTATTAGCGAGCTCACAGTCAGCCCTTGCATGAGCATTAGAACAGACTCCAGAAAACAGCTTTTATTTTTTTTGTAAACTATGGATCTATCACTCACCTGGGACTAAGCTGGGCTGTGACCATCCTTCTAGAAAAGGTCACGTTTGATAGTTTATGTGTGCGCATGCGCATGCGTACGTGTATACGTCGTAAGTGACTCTTCCCCACTCCCTCCCCCTGACCCAAAGCAAGATCCTGGTGACGAGAACTGTGAGTGGATCACTGCTTCAGGTCCTCAGAGCCTACTGGGTACCTTTCACTCAGCACATGCACAGAAAATGCTGAAAAGAAGATAAGATATTCTCAGTGTTGCCACTGTCTTACAGGGGTTTCCCTTCCAAATACGATTTCAGTTCTGCCCGACCCCTCACTGCTGCTGCAATCCATAAGCTGTCCAACTTCCGTGTCTGCACGGCTTCCCTCCTCTGCTTCACTCCTGCATCTGAATGTCACCAGCTAGGGGGACGTTGCTCCCACCCCATTGCTGTCTGTCCCCCGACCCCGGCTTGTTTGTTCTCATAGTACTCAACACGACTGGCATTATGTTTATGTATTTATTTACTTATGGACTGTCTTACTCACAAGAAAGTCAGATTTACTATCTTCATGATGAGCCCCCAGCACATAGAACAGTAACTACTTGAGCCATCATAGGCACTCAGTAAATACTTGTGAGCTAATGAATAAACAGATGTAAGCTGGGGGCATTTTCTTTTTTTTTTTTTTAATTTGTTTTTAATGGAGGATAATGCTTTAAGTGTGCATTGGTTTCTGCTGTACAACAACGTTTATCATAAGTATACATACATCCCCTATATGTAATAAGTACACATATAGCCCCTCCCTCTTGAGTCTCCCTCCCGCCCCTCTTGGCCATCACAGAGCCCTGAGAGCTGAGCTCCCTGTGCTCTACAGCAGCTTCCCACTAGCTATCTGTTTTACATGTGGTAGTACATATATGTCAACGCTACTCTCTCAGCTCATCCTCCCCTCTTTGGGGGAGGGGGTGGGGGAGGCATTTTCAAACCTGCGAACCTGCATTCCCCAAGAGCCTTACAGTTAGAATGGCACATCCCCAGACCCCAAGACACATAAGCACTGTCTGTAGAAAGGATAACTGATACGTCGTAATGTGTTCAACTGTTGTAGGTACTGTTCTGGTAAATAACATTCATCTAAACCCATCATTGCAGGAGTTTGATCAGTACCTGTTTTCTCAGTCAGTGGCTACCAGAAGGAGAATTTCCATATGTGTTTTAAATTTTTTCAAGTATCTCCCCATACACAAATTTTTTTGCCATAATATATGTGTTTAGTATTCCCTTACACATTATAAAGATGAGAATTACTGATCCTAGGCTTCAGTAGGCCAAAAATAAAGTAACTTGATCTCAGTTATTAGGTTAGCCTTGACGCAAAGGACTGTGGTGTGATGGATGGCCATTATCAGGAACTTCACTTTTAAAATATCTCAACTTTTTCCTTTGAGGGCCAGTACCTTAATATTCTCTCGTCGTATACTTTTATGCAGGGTTTGAAGTGAAAATGCCACTGTCTTGAAAAATATTACTAAGTTCTTTCTGCCCTAGATCTATCATTTAGGAAAGCCTTGCTTAAGAATATACTTTGTTTCAAGTGACTACAGCACTCCCACTCCATACCTGCTGTGAAAACCAGAAGGGAAAAGTTCTGTCCAAGTAGAAGCAGAGCTCATCTCATTTGACCCTCTCAGGCCAGAAAAGTAGTGGGTTTTTTCCCACAAAAGCAGCTGTTTTCCTACTAACTAGACTGACAGGTTTTTAAAGATTTCAGCGAGGACCTTAGTTCCCAGGCCATTTGGTGAAAACCATACAGATCGATAAAAGGAAATAGTTAATGTAAGAGAGTTGCCTTAGTTTTTTAAGACTGCTGTTAACAAAGTACCACAAACTGGGCGGCTTGAAACAACAGATGTGAGTCATCTCCCAGTTCTCCAGGCTAGAAGTCTGGAATCAAGGAGTCAGCAGGGCAGGTTCCCTCAGAGGGGTGTCTGTTCCCCGCGTCTCCTGGCTTTGTGTGATGGCCAGTCATCCTTGGTACTCTTTGGTTTGTAGATGTCTCCAGTCTCGTGTCTGCCTTCACATGGTATCCTTCCTTTAGTTAAGAAAATTTACTCTGCCTTTTTTTCTTATTAATCACAAATATATATATGAGAAATAAAAATTCTCAATCTGTAAGATAATTAGTGTGAAATAAATTAATTCCTAAGTGTCCATCTGTATTGGTTTTCTTTACATGAGGACTACCCAAGTTTACATGGAGTTTACTTATTTACCAAATATTTATTGAGCTTCTAAATGTAAGACATTGTGGGATCTACAATAATAATGACCAAAACACAGTTTGAAAGGTAGGAGTTATTAATTCATATAATGAATTAAATTAACATTCTCAAATAGAAATATGTATAATTAGAGAATTATAATCCAAGTGCTTCTAGAGTTGAGAATATGCATTTCAATGAACATACATTTGTTAAAGTTAAAATTCTCCAAGCATATGATTTCATGTTGTTATAGCTATAACTTTTTCTTGGGGATGGTCTCCTGTATAATGTCACAAACCTTCGTCCATAGTTCTTCAGGCACTCTGTCTATCAGATCTAAATCTGTTTCTCACTTCCACTATATAATTGTAAGGGATTTGATTTAGGTCATACCTGAATGGGCTACTGGTTTTCCCTATTTTGTTCAATTTAAGTCTGACTTTGGCAATAAGGAGTTCATGATCTGAGCCATAGTCAGCTCCTGGTCTTGTTTTTGCTGACTGTATAGAGCTTCTCCATCTTTGGCTGCAAAGAATATAATCAGTCTGATTTCGGTGTTGACCATCTGGTGATGTGCATGTGTAGAGTCTTCTCTTGTGTTGTTGGAAGAGGGTGTTTGCTATGACCAGTGCATTCTCTTGGCAAAATTCTGTTAGCCTTTGCCCTGCTTCATTCTGTACTCCAAGGCCAAATTTGCCTGTTACTCCAGGTGTTTCTTGACTTTCTACTTTTGCATTCCAGTCCCCTATATTGAAAAGGACATCTTTTTGGGGTGTTAGTTCTAGAAGGTCTTGTAGGTCTTCATAGAACCATTCAACTTCAGCTTCTTCAGCATTACTGGTTGGGGCATAGACTTGGATTACTGTGATATTGAATGGTTTGCCTTGGAAACAAACAGAGATCATTCTGTCATTTTTGAGATTTTATCCAAGTACTGCATTTTGGATTCTTTTGTTGACTCTGATGGCTACTCCCATATCTTCTAAGGGATACTTGTCCACAGTAGTAGATATAATGGTCATCTGAGTTAAATTCACCCATTCCAGTCCATTTTAGTTCGCTGATTCCTAAAATGTCGACGTTCACTCTTGCCATCTCTGGTTTGACTACTTCCAGTTTGCCTTGATTCATGGACCTAACATTCCAGGTTCCTATGCAATATGGCTCTTTACAGCATTGGACTTTGCTTTTATCACCAGTCACATCCACAACTGGGTATTATTTTTGCTTTGGCTCCGTCTCTTCATTCTTTCTGGAGTTATTTCTCCACTGATCTCCAGTAGCATGTTGGGCACCTACCAACCTGGAGAGTTCATCTTTCAGTGACCTATTTTTTTGCCTTTTTACTTTGTCAACAGTTAGGTCCGTCTAGTCAAAGCTATGGTTTTTCCAATAGTCATGTATGGATGTGAGAGTTGGACTATAAAGAAAGCTGAGTGCCAAAGAATTGATGCTTTTGAACTGTGGTGTTGGAGAAGACTCTTGAGAGTCCCTTGGACTGCAAGGAGATCCAACCAGTCCATCCTAAAGGAAATCAGTCCTGAATATTCATTGGAAGGACTGATGCTGAAGCTGACACTCCAATCCTTTGGCCACCTGATGCAAAGAACTGAATCATTTAAAAAGACCCTAATACTGGGAAAGATTGAAGGTGGGAAGAGAAAGGTATGACAGAGCATGAGATGGTTGGATGGCTTCACTGACTCAATGGACATGCTGCTGTTGCTGCCCCTGCTAAGTCACTTCAGTCATTGCCGACTCTGCAACCCCATAGATGGCAGCCCATCAGGCTTCTCTGTCCCTGGGATTCTCCAGGCAAGAATACTGGAGTGGGTTGCCATTTGCTTCTCCAGTGCATGCATGCATGATAAGTCATTTCTGTTGTTGTCCGACTCTGTGCGACCCTATGGACAGCAGCCCACCAGGCTCCACTGTCCACAGGATTCTCTAGGCAAGAATACTGGAGTGGGTTGCCATTGAGTTTGAGTAAACTCCGGGAGTTGGTGATGGACAGGGAGGCCTGGTGTGCTGCGGTTCATGGGGTCACAAAGAGTCGGACACGACTGAGCAACTGAAGTGAACTGAACTGATAGCTATAATCAGAATAATAATACATGTTGAATATAAATGTAAACACCCTTACCCTTACATAAGGCTTCACATTTTACCAAACACTTTGATATATATTACCATAGCCAAAATTTCCAAGATTCTCTTCTCCAAAGGTAGATTACAACATTATGTTTTAAGATATTACAACCTTGCTTGACACTTTTTTCATTATAAGTTTGACTCTTTAATATCACCATGTAATTATGTTTACATGAAGAATTGGAAAGAAGGCATAGTCTCCATATGTTCATTTCGGCCTGTGTGGCTAAATGGCTTATAACAGTCAGTGCATGAAAATGGCCTAGATTGAATAAATTAGCAAAATCACAAAAGGAAACCACTGTAGGAAATAGTTTTACACATGTAATTGCTGAAATCCTCTAGCGAATGTGTCAGTCTGTACTAACTAAATAAATTTGTTTATAGACATGTTCTGTATTAGCTTCCACTCTTTCACAGCCCTTTGCCAAGCAAAATCCCACTAGAAGTAGGATGTTCACACCCGAGTAGGAGTTTCTTGGATAAATATTTTTACTATATGGAGACCAAAACCACTTCTACAAATTTCAGACTTTGATTGAAATACTATATTTCTTTAGCTTTTTTTCCCTCCCATCTTTTCTCCTGGCAGCTATTCATGCATTAGCTTACCTCCCCTCACCTCCCTCGGCTATGGGGAACAAGAAGAGGCCAGCCGCACGCACTGGAGGCCAGTGGACCCTGGGAGTGGTGGGACCTGCCCATTCGGTCCCTGATATCACCACATGCGCTAGACAGACAGACAAAAACTCATGTGCAAAAGAGCTTTCCCTTCCTTCTCCTAAATCCTGGTTGAAATGATTCATTGAATTAATTTCAATGTAAAGATTATATATCCCAAGGCTTTACTTTATAGAATGCCTGCTTACATTGGAGCGCTCGACGAATAGAATACATAAAGGTAGAATTCATTCAGCCTTTCCTAAAGAAATCACGGTTAAGAGTTCTTGAAATAATGACAGCCACAGTCTTTTGGAAGGATGTCTCTGATCTCAGTTTTCGCCAACAGGAGTGTCAACTAATGTCTTCATTCCCTGGTCCAGGATTGGTGCTAAATTTTTCATAGGCCTTCTGAAGGCCTGTTTTTTAATTTATCTGGTGACTAATAAAACAAAATATTCTATGATAAAGTATCTTTTTATGGTAATAACTGTTTAAAGTAAAATTAAGAACATTTTTTTACTGTGCTAAACCTGCACGCTCTCAGTATTTGTAACAATAGGACCAGTAAACAGCAGAGTCGAACAAGGATGGAACAAGGCCAGTCTGGGCCAGCGCAGTATTCCAGTTACTGTGACCCAGATAGCCTGCCCTTTATGGCACTCAGCTATGTCTGACTCTTTGTGGCTCTATGGATTGTAGCCTGCCAGGCTACTCTGTCCTTGGAATTTTCCAGGCCAGAACACTGGGGTGGGTTGCCATTTCCTCCTCCAGGGGATCTTTCTGAGCCAGGAACCAAACCTGCATCTCATGTCTCCTGCATTGGCAGGCAGGTTCTTTACCACTAGTGCGTCCTGGGAATCCCCAGATAGCTTACTTTTAGGGTTTATTAGAATAATGCCTACTAACATGAGCACTGTCGCTGCTATAGAGATTATGTATCTGACTTGGAATGATTCCATACCTCAGGGATTTAATCATTTAATATGCTAGCTCTTTTCAAATTAATCTTTCTCACTAGAGAACACACTTTGGTTATTTATGATACTTGAAGGTGATTTTTTTTTTAATGGCTGAGGTAGATTGTAAATGTCTGTGGGAAATTCCATTAACACAATTCCATTATAGAAATATGGCAATTAATATGTTCAAAAGTATGTTCGTAGTGCCTTACACACTTAATTAGGGAAGGAGACACAAAGGCATGGAGAAGGCATGCCTGTCACTGTCCAGTCAGTACCCAACGGTCCAAGTTTTTTTTTCTATTTTTTGATGTATAGTTGATTTACAGTGTTTTCAAGTGTACAACAAAGTGACTCAGTTATATTCTTTTTCAGATTCTTTTCCACTATAGGTTAAGATATTTGAATATATTTCCCTGTGCTATTCAGTGTATCCTTATTGTTTATCTTATATATAGTGCTATATCCATTACTCTCAAATTCCTAGTTGAACCCTCCCCAGTTTCTCCTTTGGTAACCATAAGTTATGCCTATGCCTGTGAGTCCATTTCTGCTTTGTAAGTAAGTTCATTTGTATCATTTCTTTAGATTCTACATATAAGTAATATATGATACTTGTCTTTGTCTGGCTTGTTTCACATACTCTGATAATCTCTAGGTTCATCCATATTGCTACAAATGGCATTATTTCATTCTTTTTATGACTAAGTAGTATTCCATTGTGTGAGCTCAGTATTCAGAAAATGAAGATCATGGCATCCAGTCCCATCACTTCATGGGAAATAGATGGGGAAACAGTGGAAACAGTGTCAGACTTTATTTTTGGGGGCTCCAAAATCACTGCAGATGGTGACTGCAGCCATGAAATTAAAAGACGCTTACTCCTTGGAAGGAAAGTTATGACCAACCTAGACAGCATACTCAAAAGCAGAGACATTCCTTTGCCAACAAAGGTCCGTCTAGTCAAGGCTATGGTTTTTCCTGTGGTCATGTATGGATGTGAGAACTGGACTGTGAAGAAGGCTGAGCACCAAAGAATTGATGCTTTTGAACTGTGGTGTTGGAGAAGACTCTTGAGAGTCCCTTGGACTGCAAGGAGATCCAACCAGTCCATTCTGAAGGAGATCAGCCCTGGGATTTCTTTGGAAGGAATGATGCTAAAGCTGAAACTCCAGTACTTTGGCCACCTCACGTGAAGAGTTGACTCACTGGAAAAGACTCTGATGCTGGGAGGGATTGGGGGCAGGAGGAGAAGGGGACGACAGAGGATGAGATGGCTGGATGGCATCACTGACTCGATGGACGTAAGTCTGAGTGAACTCCGGGAGTTGGTGATGGACAGGGGGGCCTGGCGTGCTGCGATTCATGGGGTCGCAAAGAGTCGGACACAACTGAGCAATGAACTGAACTGGTACACACACGTCTTTTTTATCTGTTCATCTGTTGCTGGACGTTTAGGTTGCTTCCCTGTCTTGTTTGCTGTGAACAGAGCTGCTGTGAACACTGGGGAGCATGGATCTTTTCCAGTTAGAGTTTTTATCTTTTGCGGATATATGCCCTGGGGTAGGGTTGCTAGATGACATGGTAACTGTGTTTTTAGTTTTTAAGGAACCTCCATGCTGTTCTCCATAGTGACTGCACCGATTTACTTACTCCTTCTCCATTGTTCTTTCTTTCTTTATACCCAAGTTTCTGAACTGTATCTGGAAACTTCCTCTTAACATTTTCCTATAAGCAAGGAACTACTAGAAAATAATCCCCTCGGTTTTTCTTTGTGTGAAAAGATCTTTATTTCTCCTTTATTTGTCTTTATTTATCCTTCTTGGTGTTCCCTAAGCTCCCTGGGTCTATGGTCTGATGTCTAACATTAATTTGGGAAAATTCTAAGTCGTCATTTTTAAAAATATTTCTTCTGTTCTTTTCTTTTTTTCTTCTTCTTCTAATATTCCTGCTATGCATATGTTATGCCATTTGTAGCTGTCTTATAGTTTTTGGATATTTTTTTCTGTGTTTTCTGGGTTTTTTTCACTCTGCTTTTTCAGTTTTGGAGGTTTCTCGTACAGTACCCTCAAATTCAGAGCTTATTTCCTCAGTCTTATTCAGTCTACTAATAAACCCATCAGAGGCATTCATCATTTCTGTTACAATGGAGTTTTTATATCTAGCATTTCTTTTTTACTTTTTCTTAAAATTTCCATCACTTTGCTTGCATTGCTCTTCTGTTCTTACCTGGTGTCTACCTTATCCGTTAGCGCCTCTAGCATCCTAATCATTGTTGCTGCTGTTGTTCAGTTGCTAAGAGTCATGTCCAGCTGTTTGCAACCCCATGGACTACAGCACACTAGGCTTCCCTGTCCTTCACTGTCTCCTGAAGTTTGCTCAGATTTATGCCCACTGAGTCAGTGGTGCCATCCAACCGTCTCAATCATAGTTGTTAAAAGTTCCCAGTCTGTTAATTCCAACATGCCAGTCATAAATGGGTCTGGTTCTGATGCTTGCTGTGTTCTTCAAACTGTTTTTTTTCTGCCTTTTATTATACCTTGTAATTTTGTCTTAGTAGCCAGACATGATGTACTGGGTTAAAGGAACTGCTGTAAAAATAGGCCTTTATTATTGTGATGGTAAAATGTGGGCAGAGGGGAGACATTGTATGCAACCGTGAGTAGGTCTCAGTCTTACGGTGAGCCTGTGCCTCTGAACTGTGAAGCACACGAGTGCTTTGTAGTGTCCACCCACCCACCAAACTATTAGACAGAATGACTGCAGTGGACTGACAGTCGGGTGTTTCCCTTTGCCCAGGTCAGTTACGCGCTTAAAAACTTACTCAGGTTAAGCTCTGATTAAATTATTTCTCTTGTACTTAGACCTTATTAAGAAGAACATAATGCTTTGGTGTATTTCAAAGTGGAAGCATGAAGAGGTTTTTCTGTGATAGTCACTGTGAGAACCTAGTTAACCTCCAGGAGCTAAAACTCACAAAAGCGTGGCTCCCTTCCCCATCCCCACCCCACCACCCGTGTCTGAGTCCCCCTGGGTTTTAGCCCCAGGTTTGTCCACACTGAGCTTTAGCAGTCTGTCAGTTACAGTTCAGTGTCCCCCACCCCAGCACTGGTTCCCACAGCGGTTTTTGCTTATAGATCTCTGTTCCATTAAGTCGTGACTCTTTGTCTGTCTCTCTGTTTTAAGGACAGTGGTTTGCCCTGTGACTTCACTTCTCCTTTGGATCTAAGAGTTCTTGATTTTTCACTTTGTTCAACTTTCACTTGAGTAAACAAGGACAGAGTAGCAACTTCCAGACTTCTTCCATGCTGGATCAGAAACCAGAAGTCCTCCAGTTCTTCCAGTTTGATGTAAAGAGTTTATATCAGGCTCTAAAGCAGTGATTGAAAAGAATTAGTTGAACAGTAATATAACATGATCGTTTTTTACCTGAATGTTGATAAACCCGTCAGTGGTAGGTGGTGTGGGTTAGTGTCTTAGACTTGCTATTTATTGTGACAAGCATAGCCTATAGACTGGCATTTGGAATAAGTCAGGCTATCTGTCCTCTGGGTCTTAACCTAGAACATTTTTCTGTCCTGCCCTTTCACCACTCACCCCCATCCCCAGCTTGGCCTCAGCTGAGTGTCTTTTCCTTCGAGAAACACTGTTGATCACCACCCACCTCTCTGTGCTCTTATTGCTCCCGTTATACTCTACTCTCATTTTGTGATTCCCATTACCTTTGTCATTTTTCATTCAATATGTCTCCCCCGTTAGGCTGTTCAACGTGAAGGGCAGGAACCACTTCTCTGATCACAGCTGTAGCCACTGCATCTCGCAACCTATGTTATTAAATGAATGAATGACAATAGGTTCATACAAAAGTATACCTTCTCAGGTGGCTACCACAGTGATTTTCATTATTAGTGACTGTGTCCTGATAGTTCTGTGTTGTAATTTTATTATTCATTTTCTTCTAAAAATTCTTGAGAATTTTAATTATAATTTGTTTACTGTTCTAAATTGGTGCCTTGACCATTGGTAAACAGCTGTTGCTATTCATGTACTTATCCCTCATGTTGTATTTTTTGACATAGCAAAGGCCACTGAGGCAGTGTTTTCTTTTAATTTTTATTATATCATTGTTGACAACTTTGAAAATGGAAAATACAATTGAGTAATACTGCCACCCAACCAAGACTTTTAGAACATTATTTTATACTACTGTAAGCTTTTCCATAAAAGAATGTTGGAACTTAAAGTGTTTCGATGCAACAAAACAATTCAATAGTGTTGTTTTAGATGACTTGGATTCTTTCTTTCTGGCACACAAGGCAGTTGGCTCCATTGATGCAAAAGTGTTTACTCCTGGCAGAT
Organism: Bos indicus; assembly: GCF_029378745.1. Classification (NCBI taxonomy): domain Eukaryota; kingdom Metazoa; phylum Chordata; class Mammalia; order Artiodactyla; family Bovidae; genus Bos; species Bos indicus. The sequence continues at coordinate 19,720,794 of NC_091782.1, read as the reverse complement.
AACAGTAATGAGAAGCCCAGAAACACTCCCAGTGGGAACTGAGAACTAACATCAGAGTGACTCTTTGCAGCATTGTTTATGACTGAATTATCAAGGTCACTAATTTATTTTTCCTACTAATTGCTGCTGACGATTATCTGGTGAAATGATAAGTATTTAGTCTAAACCTGATTTTTTCGGAGCTGACAATATCTCAGCCCCTACTGTCATGGTGAATACATGTTAGCATTTCTCATTGTCCAGAGGAAACTAAGCTATTTGCAAATCAAATGCATTCATTCATTAGATGATTGTCTATTGAGCACCTACTTATATGTTATGCATTGGATTGTACCCTGGACATACAGAGACAAATAAAATAGTAACTTCCTGCCTCCTGGAGAGCTTTGAATCAAACAAGAAAAATAAGAATTAACTGTTGTTATACTGAGCACCTCTCTCCCCAACCCTTCCTGCCATGGGGATTTTGATGACTAACTTCTGCCAATTTGGTACTGTTTATACATAACATGTGTCTGCAGCTTGGAATAGTTTGGAAATTTGTGTTTTAATTGTTTATAATTTAGGTGTAAGGGGAAAAAAAGCTTAATATTATTGCCATTAAATTATTACTACCATAAGTGTATTTAAGTGCATACAGTATCATGGAAAGAATAGTTTAAGCATAGAAATGGTACACTTCTATTTAGACTCATATAAAATTGCTAAAAATAACATTCACAAAAAACTTTTCTCTAAAATACTGTGCTGTTTGCATCAACCATGTAATTACTTTGCTCAATGACAGCAAAGAAATTAACACATCTCTCATATAATTTGATTGAGATGACTTGGGCAATTAGAAATGGTAATTTTTAATAATTAATTTTAATTGAGAGATGTTTATATCCAGAATGCTGAAATAACTTTTAAGAAGAATATGATACAGACTTAGACAAAAACATGCATAAAATGACACATTCCGTAAGATTTATAGGCTCACAGTTACTTGGAATAGAATGGAAGTTAATGCTATGTCTTTTTCCCATTCTGCCAGCCAGAGAAGACCTCTTATTTAGAGGGCAGGGCTCCCTCCACTGTCTTAAATCAAGGCTCTGCTGTCTGACAAACTGTCCTCCATGATTTTCACAGGATATTTATAACATGGGGAAGTACCCAAAAAAGGAAAATGTTTAATGAAGAGCTTTGCATATTACAGTGCTATACATCATATGGTTCAGTTTAGATTTTCTGAAATTTATCAGAGTTAGATTGAAATTATCAAAAGGGGGAAAGTCACATGGCATTGGTACAAACAAGATGTGCCTATTTGTATTTATGTTTGCTAATGAAATTCAGCCATGATCCCCACTTTGATTTTAAGAGTCTCAGACCACCATTCAGTTTTATTCATTGTAATTAAATCTCTTGCCCACACGCAGACACAAGGGCAGCAAGAAAAGGGGGCATATTTTATCTTTTAAAGAGCTATTACATAGCTTTGATATGAAGCTCCAGGGGTTCAAAGATTTATAGTATTAAAGCAAAACAAGATGCCTCTCAGGGCACAGTCACCTCCTTCAGCAAGTGAAGGAGCTGGGAGGGGGCTTGGACTCTGAATCCAGTGACCCCACAGAGGGCAGGGCTGAATTGGGGCTGATGGGGGTCGTGGAATTTGAAACAAACTGGTGTAGTCTCCAGTGTTGCTGCCAGAAGAGAGATAGAAAAAGGGAGATAAAAGCACCGTTGGTCTTGACAGTAACTGGGGAGTGAGGTGGGCTAATGTGGCTGTCTTGTGAAACAGCATTTTTATACATGAAATTAACATTTTTATACATGAAATTCAGAGAGGTACATACCCTCAGCCCCTACTCAACTGAATAGTCCAATAAATGGAACACTTAGGTTAACCTCATTAATAAAGACTAGGGAAAGCCTGTGGGCTTCCCCGGTGGCTGAGTGATAAAGAATCCACCTGTAATGCAGGAGCCTCAGGAGACACAGGTTCAATCCCTGGGTGGGGAAGATCCCCTGGAGGAGGAAATGGCAACCCACTCCAGTATCCTTGCCTGGAGAATCCCATGGACAGAGGAGCCTGGTGGGCTACAGCCCATAGAATCACAGAGAGTCGGACACGACTGAAGCAACTTGGCACACACATGCAGGGAAAGCCTGTTGCTTTCAGTTCACCCCCCTGCCTCCCCCACCACATCCTCCAGCAAAGCCAAGCCAGTAGTCATAGAACCTCTGCCCTCGGTACCCTCGCATCCCCATGGAGCAGAAGAGAGCTCTTGAGAAACCACCAGGCCCTTGGTAACCAGGGTGGCTCCTGTGGCCCGCACATCATCCAAAACGCAGAGTCTACCCTACATTTAGTTAATTGGGAGTTAACAGTAGTTTGGGAAAGGGTGAATGTAGGCTCCAAATCTTTTTATTGTCCTTTCTCTCCTGGATTTAGCCCAAATTGGCCAACTCCAAGCTGACCCAGGCAGGCCACATTGTATGCTTGACCCTAAATCAGACACTGAACACAGACTTATTAGAAAGACTTGAGCGCAAATAAATGGTGTGTCATTCCTGTGAAGCTTCTAAAGGTGCGTGCTTTTGCCACAGAACCTTTCAGCCAGGTTGATCTTAATTATTTACAGAGTTCATCTATTTATCAAAACTATTATTGGGGGCACTCGGGGATATTAAGTGATTTTCCAAGGGAGAGGTAATCAGAATGCCAAAGAGGCAAGCATAGCACTGAAAGCTCATCATGGCGTGTCTTGTTCTAACTACTCAGCTGTCCTGTTTTGGGCAATGAAGTCCTTCCCTCCCTCCAGCCCCTTAACTTTTCTGCTCCCAAGGATTCTTTATCTGGAAAAACAATTTTTCCCCCGACATCTGTTTTCCCCATTAAGGTCGGAGAAGCTGAACATACAGCTTTGGGCAGAATGAGAACCGTCCTGGGTTATCCGCCACGTGCCCACAGGTCTGTGTGTCTCTCTCTGGGCAGCAGTTTTTTCATCTGTTAGATTAGGAATAGGACTAGAGGAGTTCTCAAAGACACTTCCCAATTCCAAAGTTTTATTGTTCCTTGATTTTAGATGTAAGCAAAAGACTTGTTCAACGTGGTTTAGTAGGCTTAGCTTCCAAATCCCTCTGCCGTTATGGAATTAAACGTGGTGTGGCGGGCTGCAGGGCTGTGCTCCGTCACAGCAGCATCCCAGCTCCTGGGAAGGAGAACAGTGACTGGTCTGCACGTGGCCCCAGTCAGAAGTGAGAGAGCCGCAGGTAGCCCATCTGCTGTCTTCGTAAGAGGCACGTCTGAAAACCTCAGTTTTTAAAACTGTATTTTGTGTTGCGGTGGAATTGATTAACAAACAAGGCTGTGATAGTTTCAGGTGAACAGTGAAGGGACTCGGCCACACCTGTACTTGACCCATTCTCCTCCAAACTCCCCTCCCATCCAGGCTGCCACATCACACTAAGCAGAGTTCCCTGTGCTGTGCAGTAGGTCCATGTTGGTTATCCATGTTAAATGTAGCAGTTGAAAACCTTAGTTTCTATTTCTTCTGTATTAAATGCTAAGATTAGGATTCCCATTATGAAATACTGTCTGATCGTGACAGACTGAAACAATTCTCTATTTGTTGACAAAACCATTTTGGAGTCCTATTCATGGTGCACTCACCTACTCCACCATCGTTCTCAGCCCTTGTTGTGCATCCAGGTCATAGGGAAGAATTTTTTTTCAAAATGTATCTATTTACTTGGTTGCCTCAGGCCTTAGTTGCGGCATGTGGATCTTTGTGGTGGTGTACAGGCTCCGTAGTTGGGGCCTGTGGCCTTAGTTGCACCAGGGCATGTGGGATCTTTGTTCCTCGACCAGGGATTGAACCCACGTTCCCCTGCATCGCAAGGTAGATTCTTAACCACTGGACCACCAGGAAAGTCCCTGGATTGCTTTTAAAACGTTCCAAACCCGAACTCCACTCAGACCAATAGACTTGGAAGAAGTGAAGCCAGAGTATCTGTTATTTTTGTAAAGCTCCCCCAAGTTATTTGGACGCACAGTGTTTTATTATTATTATTATTATATACTAACCTTTAAATTACTCTGGAAATAAGCACTAGTTGAGAGTGCCTCCAAACTGAAGATGATTTAGATTAAGGTCCCATCTCTGCACTCCAGGGATTGTGCCAAGCTAATCTAGTTTAAATCTTTGAAGTACAGTTTTAATTTAAGTGACCTTTAGCAAGACTTGAGTTTGTTAGGACTAGGAGAACAGATATGTCTACACTAATCTAGATGGGATAAATTAAGGTAGACTTTGGGGGGTGGGGAGTTGTTTTCTTTTGTTTAGTGTAAGACAATGGTATAATGAAAAGAATACAGGTCTTGAATTTTGAATCCTAAATTTACTGATCACTCATTAAACATATCACTTTAAAAAGGAGAATAATAAGGCCTTTATTTTTAATAGTTGTGGCAATGGCTAAATTAGATATGGACATGAAAGTATTGAATACTTCATAATCCAATCTTAAAAAGTATAGTATTTTTTTTTTTTTAATATTTGCCACCCCTGCAGTGGAGAGTGAAAAAGTTGGTTTAAAGCTCAACATTCAGAAAACGAAGATCATGGCATCCAGTCCCATCACTTCATGGGAAATAGATGGGGAAACAGTGGAAACAGTGTCAGACTTTATTTTTGGGGGCTCCAAAATCACTGCAGATGGTGACTGCAGCCATGAAATTAAAGACGCTTACTCCTTGGAAGGAAAGTTATGACCAACCTAGATAGCATATTCAAAAGCAGAGATATTACTTTGCCAACAAAGGTCCGTCTAGTCAAGGCTATGGTTTTTCCTGTGGTCATGTATGGATGTGAGAGTTGGACTGTGAAGAAGGCTGAGCAGCAAAGAATTGATGCTTTTGAACTGTGGTGTTGGAGAAGACTCTTGAGAGTCCCTTGGACTGCAAGGAGATCCAACCAGTCCATTCTGAAGGAGATCAGCCCTGGGATTTCTTTGGAAGGACTGATGCTAAAGCTGAAACTGCAGTACTTTGTCCACCTCATGCAAAGAGTTGACTCATTGGAAAAGACTCTGATGCTGGGAGGAATTGGGGGCAGGAGGAGAAGGGGACGACAGAGGATGAGATGGCTGGATGGCATCACTGACTCGATGGACACGAGTCTCAGTGAATTCCGGGAGTTGGTGATGGACAGGGAGGCTTGGCGTGCTGCGATTCATGGGGTCGCAAAGAGTCGGACACGACTGAGCAACTGAACTGAACTGAACTGAACCCCTGCTTTAAGAAATATACAAATCTCATGCCTTTTATCTGAAATTAAATATTGTGATTAAAAGTAGAAGAGCAAACAAAAAGCCTGCCTTATTTTTTTCCCCACCCTTGAAAATGACCTGTCAATGCATTTTAATTGTGGCGGTTAAACTGTTAACATTCAGTTGGAAGCTTCAGTGGCTGCAGGAGCCGTGTCACTCGTCTTTGAGGCCTTCGTACCACCAAGCACATAGTGGCTTACGCGGAGTTGGAACTCAGTAGAGTTGTTAAAATCAAATTCTGCAAATCTATAAGAATTCAAATAATAGGACAAAAATCTTCTGTCTTAGACCTTTGAGAAATGAAGTATTTAAAAGTGAATTTGAGACCTGCTATAATGAGATTTTTTTCCCCATTTTTTTCCAGCCTTATTGAGGGATAATTGAATCATATAAGGTTATATAACATATAAGGCTAGGTTTATTTAAAATCTTCCTTTTGTCTTAATGTAGGCATTTATCACTATAAACTTGCCCCTTAGAACTTCTTCTGCTGCATCCCATAAGTTTTGGTATATTATAGGGCTTTTTTTGTTGTTTATATTGAAATTTTTGTATTTCCCTTTGACTTTTTTGTTGACCCATTGTTTGTCCATGTGGGTGGGCTTTTTTAATTTCTACATATTTGTGAATTTTCTGGCTTTCCTCCTATCATTGATTTCTAGTTTCATTGTGTTTGGGAAATACGCTTGATAGGATTTCAGTGTTCTTAAGTTTGTTAAACCTTGCTCTGTGACTAACATATGGGAGCTGACTATATTGTTTCACTTAAATAATATCCCCTAATTTACACAGACTTTTATCACACTTTTTTCATTCTTATTTCTTTTCTCCTCTTAATGGATAATATCAAAAAATCTCTCTTCAAGTTGGCACATTCTTTCTTCTGTTTGATTGAGTCTGTTTTTGAAGCTCTCTCTTGCATTTTTCATCCTTCGGCTCCCAAATTTTTGTTTCACTCTTTTTTATGATTTCTGTCTCTTTGTTGAACTTCTCATTTTGTTCATGCATTGTTTCCTTGAGTTCATTGAATTGAACTCAGACAACTCAGTCTGTCAGCTTTCTGACAGACAAATGATTTCTTGAGATAATCATTTTTAATTCTTTTGCAAGTACCTCACAGATAACTGTTTCTTTGGCCTTAGTCACAGGAAAATTTCTGAGCTCCTTTGGTGGTGTTATGTTTCCTTGCTTTTTCCTGTTTCTAGGAGCTTTGCGTTGATGTTTGCACATTTGAGGGAGCAGTCATCTCTTTTCCGCCTTTTCAGACTGACTCTGGAAGAGGAGGGTTTTCACCTGAAAGTGTCTGTGAGATCTCTGGTTGGCTGGAGTTCAGCAGCTCTGATTCTGGGGAAAGCACAGTGGCACAGTCTCCAGGCAGCTCCATCAGCAGCTGAGGTCAACTTTGGCAAAGACTGCAGGGCTCTGCAGTGGCCCAGACCACAGAGGTCCTGCCAGTGGCAGTAGAATCTACAGCTGTTGGGGTCTTCAATGACAGAGGCTGCCGGGGGTCTTCCTTTTTTGCCTGTTGGAGGAATTTCTAGCCAAAGGGATCCTTTTTGGTGCCAGATTTAGTGCGCTGGTGCTCAGTGGCGGTGGAGCCGGGGTTTTGGAGTCAGGCGCATGGGGAAGTACCTTGGTCCTGGTGCACCAGTGCCTGAGGTGCAGGCGTGTGCACGTCTTCATGGAGCCAGGGTCTGAGTCCTTGGGACTCAGCACAGTGATTTGTGGCCCCAGGATGGGGAGATACAGTAGTGGCACCAACTGGGGGGTGCAGCAACGGCACACCCTGGGGATGGTGGGTCAAAGTCCTGCCTCTGGCTCCAGGGCACAGGGCACAGAGCAGCAGCAGCGTAGCCTCAGCAGTGCCAGGTCAAAGCCATGACTCAGGACCCAAAGAGTAGAACGCAGAGCTGTATCAGTGTAGCCCAGTGATGGCAAGCAATGCCATGACTTAGAATCCAGGAGTGGAACAGAAAGCAGCATCTGGGCCCCGCTGATAGTAGCTGCAGAACCCTGGAGGCAGGGCACAGAGAGCAGCAGTAGCTTCACTCCCATCAATGGTGAGATGCTATGGCATCATGATCCCAGAGAGTGAGGCACAGGGGAGACAGCTCCAGCCCCAGCAAGGAAACACAGCAGTGGGGACTCCATGCAGCTTGATGACTGGGTTCTTTGTTGGTAAAGACTGTGGGGGTGCTTGGTAGCAAACGTCCACAGCATTGGGGAGGGGAGGTTTGCAGGGAATCTCCTGCTTTCCTTTTCCTCTGGGATGATATGCCTCCAAGGTAGGGTCACTCTTTGTACTGAGCTGCTCTGGACTGGCATGGGTGAATAATGCAAATAAAATGCTTCCTACACTCTTCTGTATAGTCATACTTTTTTGTTGTAATTCGGAGCTATTTTTTGACTGTTTGTAGTTGTTTATTGTTTTGTTGGGGAGACAAGCTTTGGGACCTCCTAGTTTGCCATCTTGCTGAGGTTAGTCCCTACAATGAAATTCTTGTTTTATTTTACTTTAAAAAGCGGAGTAAATCAGGAAGTGTAGTAGTGAGAATATGTGTAGGTCTGAACTGAAGGCGATAGCTTTATCTGTAATTAAAGTCTTACTAATTAGGCTACTGGCACAAACAACACATGCTGCTGCTGCTGCTGCTAAGTCACTTCAGTCGTGTCCGACTCTGTGCGACCCCATAGACGGCAGCCACCAGGCTTCCCGTCCCTGGGGTTCTCCAGGCAAGAACACTGCAGTGGGTTGCCATTTCCTTCTCCAATGCGTGAAAGTGAAAAGTGAAAGTGAAGTCGCTCAGTCGTGTCCGACTCTTAGCGACCCCATGGACTGCAGCCCACCAGGCTCCTCTGTCCATGGGATTTTCTAGGGAAAAGTACTGGAGTGGGTGCCATCGCCTTCTCCGAAACAACACATATACACACAATCATATTCAACTTGGAACTGCAGGGTATGCTTTGTAGCATATTTATCTTCTTTTTGCTTAAGATACTTACTAACTTTTGCCTTTTTAATGTTAATTTGTATTCCTTAAAATGTCCAATTATGATGAACCATAAAAGCAGAAGTAAACCAGTTTGGGATTTAAATGTTTTCCCTAGTTTGTTCATTGCCCGTGCACACACAGACTTGTTAATTTCCCATTGTAAAGGTCACACTTATGAGTTAACATCCCACCAGTGCCCAGTGCAGCAGGTAGAGTCTGTGTCTGCTTATCCAGGTAGATTGAGCTTCCAGTAACAGGTCATAATTTGGAGCTGAATCAATAAAAAAGAATGTCAAAAACAGGGGACTAACTTGATACTCAATTTTAGAAAAAAATACCTAAGAACTACAATTGGTCCTTAAAAAAAATAAAAATACATATTATATATATATATATATATGTGTGTGTGTGTGTGTGTGTGGAAGTGTTAGTCGCTCCATTGTGTCCAGCTCTTTGTGTCCCCATGGACTACAGCCTGCCAGGCTCCTGTCCATGGAATTCTGCAGGCAAGAATACTGGAGGGGGTTGCTGTTCCCTTCTGCAGGGGATCTTCCTGACTGAGGGATTAAACCCGGGGTCTCCTGCATTGCTGGCAGATTCTTGACCATCTGAGCCACCAGGGAAGCCACATACATACACACACACACATACACACATGTATATGTATACATATATTCTTTGCTGGTACTTTGAGAGATACTAAAATATCTGAACTTTTCAATACATTTACATGGAAGCAAACAGTAGTTGAGAACAGAGCTCTGTTAAGTCAGAAATGAAGCTTAAGTGGTATATAGCAAGTCAGAGCTGGTTTGAGGAGAGGGAGTCTGTGTTATTAATTAATTTATACTTTTCAGTAGTTGGGGAGGTCCTGGCTTTTTCTGCTCAAGGTCTGGGTTGTACTAAGAGTGTCTGTGAATTGTTCACAATATCTAACAATAGAGAGTGAGTGGGATGCAGAGTGCTTCATGAGAACGTGGCCTCTGGAAGGCCCTCACACCAAGCAATGTTTAAATTTAGTTTCAGCATTCGCAGCACAAATAGAGAGAAATTCACAGTTGACACAAAGATGAGTTGTCTCCATCCATCTTCCTTTCAAGTTGCTTACTCTGGAAGGGATGCCAAATTTGGGACGTTCCCATAATTGCCCTACACAGACAGACAACATACATCCTTTATACATCAAAAGGAAAGAGCAGTGACTCAGGGTGGAGGACCCTAGGGGATTGGTTTGCTGAAATTGCTCTTCACTAATTACACATGCTTGTTTGTTCCTTCTTTATTTTAGAATTAGAATAGGAAGAACTTATTCCAGAAATCCGGGTCAGCTCTAAACTTTGGTTTTCTTACTAAACTTGAGGGCCTCTGTTATTCAGTAAGCCTGTCATCTTTTAGTTGTTTGCAAACAGCATTAATCAACTCACCTATGAAGGTGAAAAGAGACCTTTTCAACACTGGAGTAAACCATCTCATATCACCCACCCTGGAAAGATTAAATTTGGTAATTTCTCAGGTGGGCTCAGCCAAAACTTTGGTCTTCTCCTGAGCCAAGGTTACTTTTTCAAGCAAGGCTCACCTCAACCATTTATGTTGAAGAGGAATCCAGCTTTACTCCCAGGTCTGTTTATCTCCATGTAAACCATCCCTGGGCTTTAAATATTATGTTATGTTGAAGGTTGTCACAGTGGTTGTAAAACGTGAAATATCAAGGGTAAGAAGCAGAAAGTATTACTTTGGTGTGAGCCTCTCGAAGGCAGCCGTGGTGGAAGGGGCTATTTCAGGGCCTGAGGCTCCCCTGCCTGTGGTTGTGGGAAGACACCCTATCCGTTCCTGCAAGTTATTTGTGGCTCTCCAAGGAGCTCATTTTCCACTGTTCTCCTGTGCACGGTCTTAGGAGCTCAAGTTGGAATTTTCTAGCCTTTGTTCGCACGTGTGCTTCCGTCCAGAAGTGCCCTATGACACAGAAAGTCCATTGGTAAGATGGAGCTCACAGAGCGAGCCCCAAAGAAGGGCTCTATTGGATCTGCCTGTTTTCTCATCCTTGATACGCTGATCCAGAGTGAACTGTGTAACAGCCCACTAATGAAATTTCAACCAGGGCTCCCAAGCCTGACAACCATAGTAAATCCTGTGTAAGCAGGAGATTTGGAGGGAAGGTTTTGAAGCTAGTTGAATTTTATGATTAAGAGAAAGTTATTTGGAAAACCATTTTTGTTTCACCTAATGTTGGTAGAAGTCTTTGTCAAAAACTTGGGTTTTGGGGTACTCTTTCTACCCCCTTCTGATGCCTATGTCAGAAGCTTTCTCTATCTCCTTTATACTTTAATAAAACTTTATTACACAAAAAAAAAAAAAAAAAAAAAAACTTGGGTTTTACTTTTCTTTTTTTTTTCTGTATAATTAAAAATAATCATTTTTTAGAATTAAACTCTTCTGCACATTCCTAACATTATCTTAATCATAAAAGCTTATTTTGTATTTCCTGTAAGATGGCTGTTGAAGGTAAATTTATTGGACTGAAAGTTTATATACTCCAGAACAGCCCCAGAATTATTAGCTTAAAAGAACAAAAAATTCATAATGTTATGAGGATTTGTCTTTTTCACATTTTTCTGAAAATACATTATATAAAAATTTCATCTAATTGAGGGTTACAAATCCTCTGAAGGTGGCTGGTCCAAGTTTAACTAATGAAAACTATGGTGGTGAAAAGAGGAATTTTATTCCTAAATCCTGGATTTCAGTTCTGCTTCACTCTGAGTCTCATTGTGGAAGGCCCTGTGTGGCCCAATTCTCCCAATTCTGAAACGCAAAATATGTCTCTTGGGATGAAATGTTGCTTTCTTTATGGAGTATATTACATTATTATGCCGTGTTACTTTCTTTGCTGGAGTATATTACATTATTACAATTAGTATTTATTTTCCCATTTTTCTTTTATGGGTGTATTTTTATCCCATCATGAATATCTATCTATCTATCTATGCATAATAAAATTGTGTAAGATTCACGTTTTATGTAATGCCTATAATGTACAGAACTCTAGCACCGTATTGGGCAAGGGGGCCTCTATTACTATCTGTTCCCATAGCTTTTTACTGAGACTATAAATTAGGCCTGGGAAGGATATAATGAGTCAGTAATTTATAGACTATTAAGATACTTAGTTAGAAGTGATTCCTGGGCATGTCCAATAGAGAACACATGTTTCTAAAGGACAAACAGATTCAACACAACATGTCTTTGGCCTAACCAAGCCCAATCAATTAACAAAATGGGATGTCTTATTTTACATTTCTCCCACTGCCCCGAAATAGAATCACTAACCACTTGTTAACCACACTGACTTTTTAACAGAGCAGTTGCTAATGCTTGGCCACCAGCAATGTTCAGATGAAGCACCCTACTAGACTGTAGCCAGCCAAGCCCCAAAACAGGAAGAAAGTGCTGCTTGCTCTTTTGCCCCCTTTCCTGCTTTGACTTGATGTGATAATTCACTGCAGATTTCTTCTTCTTTGACAGAGTGCCTACCGCAGGAACGGGATGGCTTTTCTGGCCTGCTGATGTGACTGGGACTGCGACAACAGGAAAGGCAATGTTATATTAAGGTGATTTCTGTTCCCCTCCTTGGGCAAAATAAAATACAAGTTTACCCTCTCCACAGCCTTGGGAGTGGGTTGGTTTGTTGTGACTATCAACTGACTGACTCCAGCCCTTTTCCAGCCCCCTCAGCGCTTAGTCTTGTTTACTGGATGGGCCATTTAGCCAATTAATGGCAGGATGTTCAGGGTGGTGTGTAGGTGGACAAGAATGCAATTTTGCAATTTGAATTTGGAGTAGAGCTGCTCTCAGCTCACATAACTTAAAAGCAGTGTCTTTTTTTTTTTTTTTTCTCAGTGTTTAGTCTGTGTTTTATTTGATGCATTTTGTAATCCAGGTTTGGGACAAAGGACACACAATTAAAAGGACAGTCACATTTCCCCTTGCACTGTCCCACCAACTCTACTTTCTGACATTTGGTGACTAGATCTTCATGTATTTTACAGACACATGTCCACCTTATGAACTCAGACTAATCAAAGACCTAATAGGCCCGATGAACTGTCTGTTCCTATCTTTTCTTCCCTTCACCCCACGTATTGTACATCTGTCATTCTTATGGCGTCTTCCCTACTTTCCAAGTATCTGCCTGTGGTGTGTTTTTTCCCTCACAGAACTCTTCCCGTCTTTATTTCTCGCCTTCCCCTGTCCCTTGGATCCCCAGGCCCACCCCTCACACACACCATACCCATTTAGAAGCCAAGCAGTTAGAATCAGTGGAAGGGCAGCTGAGTGATCGGTTTTCTCACTCCAAAGTGCTAGCACCTAGCCTGCGTGTGGGCTGGGCCCTTCCCTGCTCTAGCAGCTGAGTTATCCTTCTGACATCTGTACTTTCTCCAGCAAATGAGGAACTGTCACTCTTGGAAACAAACTCGAATATAGCAGTAATATACCTATCTTGATTCAACTTGAATTGCAAAAAAAGGAAGTTATCTCTTTCACACTTGATGAGTTTTGCATAATTTTGCTTTTATTGTGGTTTCTACGCACACTGAGACAGCCTTTGTCAAGAATTAATAAAAATAGAAATGAGAAGCGTGAAGGATTTTCCTGCTGTGACCAGATCACAGCGAGGCTCAGCTAATGGGATTGTGCCACAATAGCTTCCCTGGTGGCTCAGACGGTAAAGCGTCTGCCTGCAATGCAGGAGACCTGGGTTCGATTCCTGGGTCTGGAAGATCCCCTGGAGAAGGCAATGGCAATCCACTCCAGCACTCTTGCCTGGACAATCCCATGGACGGAGGAGCCTGATAGGCTCCAGTCCATGGGGTCACAAAGAGTCGGACACGACTGAGCGACTTCACTTTCACTTTTTCATTCACATTTGTGAACTGTCATTTACCTGTTTTGTGTTAGTCCTTCTGGAAGAAATCTTCGTGTCAAGAACAACAACAACAACAACAAAGTACAGATATATAATATCAAAAAATTGCCGAAGGGTTTTGATGTTCCATCTGTGATTGGTGAAATGGATGATTAAACTTTTCTTTTTATCATCATTCTTATTTTTCTTGGCGTCCCTAATCACAGAAAATTATAAGCTTGCAGTAAACATCCTAACTTTTTTAAATGACAGCATTTATTGTATTTGGTTTCTGTGCCAGGCTCATAGATGTATAAAATCTTCAGGAGCTGATTTTTCACATCAAAATTCCTCCTGTCCCACATTATACATTTTAAAGTATGCACAAGGCAGAAAATATAAGGTTTAGGTTTTTTCCCCTTCATTTTATTCTACCTGATCTCCTTATAGTCCCAGAGAAGGAAGACTCAACGTACATTTCTCTCAAAAATATGACAGGTCTATGTTTTTGTTGGTCTGGCGTATGTTTGTCTATCTTGAACAGTCTGACAGGTAATTATTTATAAAATCTGGTTTTGCCCAGTAAGTCCATATAATAACCTTTCACTTTTCATCATAAGCCAGTGAGCTGAATTTAGAATAAAACAAGGTCATTTATGTCTGTCCTGAACCAGCCTAGATGTCCCCGTAATTGCTCAATATTAATATTTGTAATTCTTTTTTTTTCTTGTCTACACTTAGGTTCTTTTTCTGACTCTTTCCACAGCGCTAAATTTGAAGTGAAATAAAATTTCCTTAAGCAGTGAGTATGGGGGGAAAAAGATTTATAAAAGGAAAGTTTCAGAAATGGGGACTTAAATAAATTGTTCTTTCAAGATTAAAATATTATGTGGAATCATAAAATGTCAAGAGTAGAAGATGGTCTTAAAGATCATTGACTACATCCACTCATTTTACAGATGGAAAATGGTGGCTTGGAGAGGGAAACTGACTTTCCCAAGGTCACTCAACAGTGGCTGTGACAGACCAGAGACCAGACTCATTGTCCCTAATTCTCAGCTTAGTCTTATACTTTGCCATTCTGGATCTGCCTTAGATGTCACCAAGACATGTCAGGGTTTTATGGCATGTTTATCTTAGACAATAACCTAAACTTATTTTGTGAAAGTGAAAATGTTAGTCACTCAGCCGTGTCTGACTCTGCAATCCCATAAACTGTAGCCCACCAGGCTCCTCTGTCCATGGAATTTCCCAGGGAAGAATACTGGAGTGCGTTGCCATTAGGATCTTCCTAACTCAGGGATTGAACCTGTGATCTGTCTTTTGCATCTCAAGCAGATTCTGAGTCATCAGAGAAGCCCCCAAACTCTTATTTTTTAAATGATTCTAATTATGGACATATTCTAAAGCACAAGCATTAGATTAAAATCTTCAGATGGGCTGTGATATTAATTAACTAATGTGTTATATGTCAGTTGTACCTCAATTTTTAAAAAGAAGTCAGGCACATGAAAAGACGTTCAGCATCACTAATTATTGGAGAAATACAAATCAGAACCACAATGAGGTATCACCTCACACTGGTCAGAACGGCCATCATCAAAATGTCTACAGACAGTAAGTGCTGGAGAGGATGTGGAGAAAAGAGAACCTTCGTACACTGTTGGTGGGAATGTAAATTAGTGCAGCCACTAGGGAGAACACTCTGGAGGTTCCTTAAAAAACTAAAAACAGAGCTACCGTATGACCCATCAATCCGACTCTGGGGCCTGTATCTGAAGAAAACCATACTTCAGAAAGGTGCCTGCAGCCCAGTGTTCATTGCAGCTCTGTTTACAATAAACAGGACATGGAAGCAATCTAAATGTCCATCAACAGATGAATGGATAGAGACGTGGTGCGTATATACAATGGAGTATTACTCACCATAAAAAAGAACAGTGATGCCATTTGCAGCAACATTGGATGGACCCAGAGATTATCCTGTGTGCTGCACTTAGTCGCCTGGCTGTGTCCTGCCAGGCTCCTCTGTCCATGGGCATTCTCCAGGAAGGAATACTGAAGTGGGCTGCCATGCCCTCCTCCAGGGGATCTTCCCAGCCCAGGGATCAAACCCAGGACTCGCGCATTGCAGGAGGATGCTAAGTGAAATAAGTCACTTAGTAGACAAATATCATATGGTATCATTTATATGTGGAAGTTAAAAAATCATACAAATGATTGTGTTTGCAAAACAGAAACAGACTCTCAGAAAAACAAACTTATGGTTACCAACAGGGAAAGATGGAGGGCAGTGGATAAATGAGGAGATTGGGATTAACACATACACACTCCAGTATACAAAATAAATATAATCAGCAAGAACCTACCGTATAGCACAGGAAACTCTACTCAACACTCTCTAATGACCTATGTGGGAAAAGAATCTGAGAAAGAATAGATATATGTATATGTACAACTAATTAGCTTTGCTATATACCTGAAATTAACACAATATTGTAAATTAACTATACTCCAACATAAAATGAAAAGTTATAGCTAAACAATATAAAAAGTCAGGCTCAATTGTAAATCAAAATAGTTTCTATTTTTGTAGCTCTGTGTTTAGGAGATGGAATTTGAAAATAAATAAATCAGGTAAGTAAATAAATAACGTCTCTTATGAGAAATTGATGCTGCTTTATAGACATGAGGATAAAAGAAATAGAAATATTTCTCCCTTTGATCCCTTAGAAAACTAGGAATAAAGCTACCATATAACCCAGCAATCTTATTACTAGGCATATACCCCAAGGAAACCAAAATTGAAACAGACGTATGTACCCCAGTGTTCACTGTAGCACCATTCACAGTAGCCAGGACATGGAAGCAACCTAGATGTCCACCAACAGATGAATGGATAAAGAAACTGTGGTACATATACACAATGGAATATTACTCAGCCATGAAAAGAAACATGTTTGAGTCAGTTCTAATGAGGTGGATGAACTTAGAGCCTGTTATACAAAGTGAAGTTAGAGAAAAACATATTGTATAATAACACATATATATGAAATCTAGAAAGACCTACTGATGAACCTATATGCAGGGCAGCAATTAAGGACTTCCCTGGTGGCTCAGAGGGTAAAGAGTCTGCCTGCAATGTGGGAGACCCGGGTTTGATCCCTGGGTTGGGAAGATCCCCTGGAGAAGGGCGAAGGGCATGGCAACCCACTCCAGTATTCTTGCCTGGAAAATCCCATGGACGGAGGAGCCTGGCAGGCTATAGTCCATGGGGTCACAAAAAGTCGGATACAACTGAGCGACCTCACTTGACTTCAGTGGAATGTAAACATAGAAGACAGACTTACGGACCCGGGGGAGGGTGCAGGGAGGAAGGACAGGGTGGGACCAATGGAGAGAGTAACGTGGAAACATGTTCACTACTGTGCAACACAGATAGCCAGTGTGAATGTGCGGAATAATTCAGGGCACTCCACCAGGGCTCTCTCACAACCTGGAAGAGTGGGATTGGGTGGCAGGCGGAAGGGAGGTTCAGGAGGGAGGAGACACATGTGTACCTATGGCTGACTCATGCTGATGTATGGCAGAGACCAACACAGTATTGTGGAGCAGGTATCCCACAACTAAAAATAAATTAAAAAAAAAAATATTTCTCCCTTCACCTGAATTTGCAAATGCACCTTTCTAAACATGCCATTTTGAGGATATGTCATTAACCTTCTGTCTGCACATATTGCAATAGTTGAGATTCAAAAATAATGTTCCAGTTTTAGAGGCAAGAGTTGTTATTTAAGCATAACTATTTTTAATGGTGTATATAATTTCTGTGTTTGGGATGAATTCCTCATTTATTACTCTATGTTCTTTGTTCCTATAAAATAGTAAACAATCCGCTTTTAATGCTTTTACCATGTAGAAGACAGATAAACATAACTGGTAATTCTTGGTCTGAGAGTAAACAAGTTTACTTGTCTAGAAATTATAAAATTTAGTTTTATGAAAAAAATTTATATAGTTCCCAAATCAGGCATTTCTTTCCAGTTCATATAACCCCTTATGTAAAACTGAGTCACTACAGAGAAAATACTCCCTCATCTGCTCTCCTGGAATTTAGATAGAACCTTCCCAAGTTGCATTTAAAATTCTACCATCAACCATGTATACATCTTATAAAATATTTTACAGTTTCCTGTGTGCTCTGGCTGAACATTTCATAGTACATAAACACTTCTGCAAATAATATAAGGGCATTGAGTTGAATATGTCATAGCAGTGGCGGCCACATTAAGCTGATTCTTCATCGATTTATTTTCTTATTTTTATGTTCTTGTTTGGAAGACAAGATGAAACGTTCTGTGCTTATTGTATAGTTGGTGGGAGTGGGGAACACGGGCAGACCAGGGGACTCTAGCTAGCAGGTTTAGTGGAGTCGAGTTCATTAAAGGAAAGGCTTTCTGCAGAGGGCGTCAAGCCAAGCTTAAACAACAAGTCTCTGCCTGCAGGAATTGGATGTAAATGTGATGGTTAAATAAGGGCCAGATGGCTTTAAAAGCTCAAATATTAAAAAGTCATATCTCTTAAAGTAAGTTTCTAGTGTCAGGACTAGGATAGTGATACCATAGCACTTAAGAAAAAAAAAGAGACATTTTTTTTCTGGAAGAAAATATCAAATATTCAGGCTGTCGTAAGTCATGAGAGTTTTGGCAATTGAAGCATATTTTAAAACAATCAATTCCTACAAAGTCATGAGAAACCCAGATACAATATTTCATTGTTGGAAACCACTGTAACTCTGTATAGGGTATTATATTCATGTTCTCTTTTCTGCTCATCACCACCCAATCTTTACTATTCCTTTTTTTTTCCCCAAAGAGTATAAAACTAGAAAAAGATATAGGAAAACTCAAGAAGCAAGATGTTTACTTATATAACTGTTGAACAGTTTACTTGCTATCAAAATAATTTATTATATCAGCATTTTAATAATGTTTCACATAATAATCATAGTTTCACATAATAATCGTAGGACACCATGTGCCACCCTGTACCCTAAGCACTTTATGTGATTATCTGATTAAATCCTCACAACCCCACTATGAGAGATGCGTTGTCATTCTCTGTGTTGCCCGTAGATGGTAGAAAGCAAATTTAAGAACAGAAGGTTCGAACTTCCCTGGCGGTCTCATGGTTAAGAGCCTGCCTGCCAGTGCAGGAGACACAGATTTGAACCCTGGTCCGGGGAGATTCCACATGCTAAGCCCGTGTGTCACAACTCCTGAGCCCGTGCTCTGCAACATGAGAAGCCCACATACACAGCTAGAGAAGGCCACGCATAGCAACAAAGACCCCGTGCAACCAGAAATAGATAAGTGAAAAAAAGAGAGGATGGTCCCGTGCCTGATGCAGAAGTGCCCGAGATGGAGCTACTGTTAGTACACAACACTTTGACCCCAAAGCTCATGCTCTAAACCAGTGTTATACCACTTGTACTGTGCTAAAGATTTCTGATAACAGAATTGCTGCCCTGAACCTAGAAGTATTTCTCAATACCAAAAAACTTGATTACAAGAAAATTTTAACTTCACATTCCTTCCCTGAGGCCAAGTATTATGTATATAATAGAATATCATATAATGTGTAACAGACTATAATTATATAGCATGATGCCAAGTCCTCTGTAATGTCTTGAACCTTAAGATAAATACATAGGATCAATGCACATACTAAGAATCCCTGTACAAATTATGAGGAAAACTTCCCCAAGATCCATGTGTACAAAGCCTCTCCTTTGTGGGACCAGATTTCTCTAGAAGGCTCTCATTACACAGGCTACTATTTTATGCTTTCATACAAGCTATTTCATGTTATAAAACAGTCCCCATCGTGTTTACATGTGTTTGCAGTGGCCGATCCAGAAGTACATGCAGCAACCCCCTGTAACTTTATACAAATGCCCCTTTTAGGTATTTGCCTGTTAATTGTGATGCAGTCTTTTGTTTCTCCCAGCCCAGGATGTGCAATTGTGTACGTGGGATAGTGGTGGACAGAGATAAGGAAGGAAGTGGAACAAAAGTTGCTGAACACAATTTGCATTATAAATGATGGTTTTCCTCTCTCGTTAGCAGCTTCTTTAATTCAGCCCGAGGTCTGTTCTGCCTCAGAACAAGTCACTTTCAAATTTATATTTGTTAAGGTGTCGACTAGCAGTGCCTCAGCCTGTGGCATTACATACCTACAGGTTTCTTTTGCGAACGACGTTGATTTCCTTCTGCCAACCACTTTACTTGGGAGAAGTCAGTTCACCTGCCAGTACATTGGCCTCTTCCCATCACTCCTTCCAGACTGTGTGTGCCAATCCGTTGAGCAGTGCTTAAGCAGCAGTGACTCCTGCAGGTTGGCTGGCCACACTTCATAGGTTTGGCCTGGAAAGAGACAGTGAGCCCAGGTGGTGCTGGAAGTTGGGACTTACGTGGCAGCCTAAGCAAGATCAGCATGGTGTCAGCTTTTCACTGTCCTGGGACTTCCCTGGTGGTCCAGTGGTTAAAACTCCATGCTCCCAATGCAGGGGGCTCAGGTTCGATCCCTGGTCAGGGAACTGGATCCCATGTGCCACAGCTAAGACCTGGCACAGCAAAAAAAACAAACAAGACTTTCCATGCTCCTATTCCCACAGGAAGATACCAAATCTAGGGGCCAGATGACAGAAAATTAGAGTGGTGGGTCACCGAGTCATGGAATGCCAACTCTAATTAAACCACCAAGCAGTTTTCCAGCTTTATCCGTACCCAGAAGGAGGTCAAGATGGAAAATGTCATGTGTCTCCAGAACCAGGGAGGCAGATGATTCCTTGTGGCAGCCCCTCCCTAGACTGGCTGTCCTGTCATGTCCCTGGGACCATCGCCGAGGGAGGTGGGACCATCGCCGAGCGAGGTGGAACCTTGCCAAGTGGCCCATGTTGAAACATGAAAGGTCTTAGGGTGCCTTCCCCTGAAATGTGTAGAGTCGTGTCCGTGAACCTGTGGAAAATCCGTCTGCCGTTTGCAAGGTGGCCTCCTCCCCAGCTCTTTCCCCTAAAGCTTCCTGCCTGTCTCAGGGCAGGGTGCCTTCTGCGTCTTCCGAGCTTTTTATGCTCCTATTGGTCTCGGTAGTTTCTGTTTTCTGTCCCTAATCGTCTGTCCATGTACTTTGTAGCCTGCCCCAGATTAAGAATTTCTTGAGGGAAAGTCTTAAATCTATACCTGTTTGTAATCACCACGTGCACATATTGGGTATTCAATAAACATCTATTGGTTGGTTGACAGAAAAGAAAATGGGCATTTAAACATCGTTTTTTTCTTTTTTTGGTTAAGTCTATGTTTAATCTTCTATGGATACTTGTTTGCCTTTGGCTTCAAATCTCAAGAACTATAGATGATCCCAGCCTTTTTCGTAATGACAGTCATATAGTATCTCAAGAGAAATCACTTCAAAGCAGGCCACGGGTCAGGTTTCTTGTGGCTTTTCGGATCTGACTACAGGCTTCCCAAGTGGCTCACTGGTAAAGAATCTTCCTGCCAATGCAGAACACGAAAGACATGTGGGTTCAATCCCTGAGTCGGAAAGATCTCCTGAAGAAGGAAATGGCAACCCACTCCAGTATTCTTGCCTGGAAAAATCCTGGTGGGCTATGTATGGTCCATGCAGTTGCAAAGAGTTGCACGTGACTGATCGACTGAGCACACACTCTGACTGCAGTCTGATCTGAAGGGGTTAATGACCTCAGAGAGGGAGGGAACCTTTTACACTTACATACCACTAAAGACCTCAGAACCTTCGCGCCTGCTTGAGTCTAGACTTACAGACTCACTTGCCATTTTTGTCTGTAGCACTGTCCTTAAAAACCTGCTGGGTCTCCCACTGGTTTACTGCAAAGACAGTGAGCTGTTTTAGGATGAGGTTTCCCTAAGGTAATGTGTCCACTGAACTTAAAGTAAATGCGAAGATCTATTTAGATTGGAAATAATGGGATTTTGTGAACAGGAAGCAACAGTTTTTCAAAAGGAGCTGACAGTTAGAATGTCTGCTTTCTTTATCCCTATTCATTCATTCATTGATTCAAAAACAAATTTTAGCACCTATGAAATCCAAAGCAATCAACATGGATTGACAGTTCCCAAACAGTAAGACAAGGATATGGGGGAAACCAAGGAATTACCAAAGGGATTTAAGGAAGCAAGAGACACGTGGATTAAATTATCCATAGACTAAGTATGTTACATGTTTTGCCAACGTAAGTATGACTCTACTTTAGACATTTGCATACATGCCACTGTGATCTATACAATACAAATTCATTTAAAATTGACACTGGGACTTCGCTGCTGGTCCAGTGGCTAAGACTCCATGCCCCTAATCCTGGGGCCTGTGTTCAATCCCTGGTCAGGGAATTAGACCCCACGGGCTGCCACTACGGAAACATAGATCAGATTCCCGAGTGCTGCAACAAATACCCAGTGTAGACAAGTAAATAAATGTTTAAAAAATTTTTATTTTTAAATGACACTGAAATCCTGGTAGCTTTTTGACATTACGTGTCTTTTTTTCACTCAAGACATAGCAAAAGTACATGTTACAGAATGCCTAGGTCAGGGAATTTGTTCCTGTTATAAAGTGATTCTCAAGCTCAAAAAGAAAAAAAAGATAACTGTTGCTTTCTGTGCTTTTACAGTAACTGCCATTGTCTCCATAGCCCTTCAGTGGTAAGTTGTGCTTCTGAAGGTTTTAAGCTTGTCTTGCCTGGAAAATCCCATGGATGGAGGAGCCTGGTGGGCTGCAGTCCATGGGGTCGCTAACAGTGGGACACAACTGAAGTGACTTAGCAGCAGTAGCAGCAGCAGCTTGGATTTGAGGGTATTTTTTTTTTTTGACATAAAGTATCACCTGAACTTTTTTTCACATGTCTTATTTTGGGGAAAATTTATGATCTTTTTAACATTAGGAAGTTTTGCTTTTCCTGACATTTTATTGCTTTGCATGTTTGAAACATTTCAATCCCAGACAATAAATATTATGTGATTATTATTTTCATATGAATAGGCTATTTCCTCCTGTTTTTTTTCTAACCCACTTTCCCAGCTAATACTCCAAAATTTATTAATATTAAACTGTGCCACTCAGCTTTCTCTGAATCACATATAAATGAAAATTGAAAGAGGGGCAGGTTTGAGACAGGAGGGGTAAGTAATAGTTCAGAGTAAATTGAAGTGTGTGGTTTTCTTTCAGTTGAATTTCTAATGTTTCTTGTTCAGTTGAAATGAAGATTATATTTACCCCATAAATCATTTTTATAAACTGTCATAACCAGTTATCACATTAAATGGTATCTTTTTATGTCATTATTGTGGAAACTAAATGGGTCTCAACAAAGTGGATGGGTGTTAGCTGAGTACCCTGTGAGAACTCAGTGTTAATAGCACTCGCCTGTAAAAGCTCTCCTCTTGGCTCCCTCCCCCGCATCAAGCACCTTTCTCAGTAAGGCCTTTTCTGACCCCCACCTCTTTTAAATACTGAAGCCCCAGCCTCGCCTTACATACCGTATCTGCTTCCTTGCTTTCTTTTTTCACTAATATTTCCATACCCGTTTGACAGACTTATTGTTTTGCTCATTATCTTCTCCCTCCGAGTGTAAACTGTCCAGGGTTTAGGATCGTGGTGTTTCCCACTGTTGCGTGCTCAGCACTTGGAGCAGGGGCCGACACCAGTGCATGTCCCGTCAGTGTTTTCCAACACGCATGAATGATTGATCAGTCCTTAACTCTGCAGATTCTTGCAGCAATATGCCCATGCCATCGTCCTCTGGTTCGTCTCACCTCTGTCTCGGCTTGTTGTGTGACTCCGTGCCTCAACCATTTGCCTTCCCTTGACTTGGTTAGTTGCTCCCTGTCTTTGCCAGCGTTTGGTGTGATCTATTCTGTTGTTTTGTTTCCATTTTAGCCATCCTAATAAGCAAAGAGTGGTAACTCACTGGGGCTTTACTTTGCTTTTCTCTGATGACTAATGATACTAAGCATTTGCGTGTATTCATTTATCATCTGTATCTTTTCCTTGTTGAACTGTTTGTTCAAATCTTTTGTCCATTTTTTAAAAAACTGGTTGTTTGTTTCCTTATTACAGCATTAGAGTTCTTCATATAGTCTAGATATAGAAATGTGGTTTTCACATGTTTTATATGGGTCTTGACTTTTCTTACAAGTATCTTTGGAAGATTTGAAATTTTTAATTTTGAAGAAGGTTGATTTATCAGTTTTTATCCTTTTATGGATCATACTTTTTTGTGTCTTATCTAAGAAATCTTGATCTAACCCAGGCTCACAAAGATTTTCTCTGATGTTTTCTTCTTGATATTTTAAATTTCAGCTTTTACTTTTAGGTATCTGATTCATTTTGAGTTTATTTTTGTATATGGTACAAAGTAAGGTTTAAGATTTTTTCTTTCTCCCTGCACATGGATATCTGATTTTTCCAACACCATTTGTTTGAAGACTATTCTTCACTGAATTATCTTGACACCTTTGTCTGAAACCAATTGTCCATATATGTGTGGGTCCATTTGGATTCTGTTTTGTTCCTTTAATCTGTATGCTTATCCTTAAACAGTACCTTACTGTCTTGATTACTAAGTCATGTAATCAGGTCTTATGAATCCTTCAGCTTTCTAATGCTAGGTCTTCTAATCAGTGAATATGGAATAGCTTTTCATTTACTTAGGTCTTTTCTAATTTCTCTCATCAATGTTTTATAGTTTTTCAGAATGTAAATCCAGTACTTACTTTATTAGATTTATCCATAGATATTTCATATATGATGCTATAAGAAAGATTAAAATTTTTTTAGTTTCTGGTTCATTACTAATATATAGAAATAAAATCAATTTTTTATGTGAACCTTTTATTCTATAACCTTATTGATCTCACTTATTAACTATAATAGTTGGGGGAGGAGGGTTGTTTTGGTTTCTGTTTGTATATTATTTGGAATTTTCTACATAGATGATTATGTTATTTGCGAATAAAGACAGCTTTATTTCTTCCTAATCTGTATGTGTGTGTGTGTGTGTGTGTGTGCTAAGTCACTTCCATTGTGCCCAACTCTTTGACCCCATGGACTGTAGCCCGCCAGGCTCCTCTGTCCATGGCATTCTCTAGGCAAGAATACTGGAGTGAGTTGCCATGCTCTCCTCCAAGGGATCTTCCCAACCCAGGGATTGAATTTTTGTCTTTTATGTCTCCCACATTGATAGGTGGGTTCTTTATCAGTAGCGCCACCTGGGAAGCCCTCTAATCAATACACTTTTTATTTTTTCCTCTTGCCTTATTGCAGTGGCTAGGATCTTCAGTATACTGTTGAATAGGCATGGTGAGAACAGACATCCTTACATTTTCCTGAATTTATGGGGAAAACTTTCAGTCTTTAACCATTAAATTAGCTCTAAGATTTTCTTTGCTCTTTATCATATTGAGTGAAGTTCCGTTTCCTGAGTGTTTTATAATGAATGGATGTTAAATTTTATCAACTGGACTTTCTGCATACTTGGAGATAATCCAGGGTTGGGGGGGTGATACATTGCATTGATTTTTTATTTACTATAACTGACATACAGCATTATATTAGTTTCAAGTGTATAACATAGTGATTTGATGTGTATTTACATTGCAAAATTATCACTGAGGTGTATGTATTTTTTTGAATTAGTGTTTTTGTTTTCTCAATTTATCTTTCTTGCAGTTTGTAGAACTTCCTGACTTTGTGGCTTGCCAAATGGTCTTCCAGTCAGGTTTTCCCAGTTTATATTCTCATTAACAATGTTTGAAAGTCAGTTTCCTTGTGCCTGCACCACCACTGGATATCATTACCGTTTATAATCTTTTCTAATTTGAAGAAGGGGAAGTCTGACCACTGCATTTATTTGCATTTTTAGTACCACTGAGGTTGAACATTTTGAATGTGTTTATTGGCCATGGCTTTTCATACTGTTCAAGAAAGTGAAAGACGAGAGTGAAAAAGTTGATTTAAAACTCAACATTCAAAAAACTGAGATCATGGCATCCGGTCCCATCACGTTATGGCAAATGATGAGGAAACAATGGAAACAGTGACAGGCTTTATTTTCTTCAGCTCTATAATCACTCCGGATGGTGACTGCAGCCATGAAATTAAAAGACACTTGCTCTTTGGAAGAAAAGCAATGACCAACCTAGACAGCATATTAAAAAGCAGAGACATTACTTTGCCAACAAAGGTCCATATAGTCAAAGCTGTGGTTTTTCCAGTAGTCATGTATGGATGTGAGAGTTGGACTATCAAGAAAGCTGAGTGCCAAAGAATTGATGCTTTTGAACTGTGGTGATGGAGAAGACTCTTGAGAGTCCCTTGGACTGCAAGGAGATCCAACCAGTCCATCCTAAAGGAAATCAGTCCTGAATATTCATTGGAAGGACTGATGCTGACGCTTAAGCTCCAGTACTTTGGCCACCTGATGCAAAGAGCTGACTCATTGGAAAAGACCTTGATGCTGGGAAAGATCAAAGGTAGAAGAAGGGGACAACAGAGGATGAGATGGTTGGATGGCAAGCTCCGGGAGTTGGTGATGGACAGGGAAGCTTGGCGTGCTGCAGTTCATGGGATCACAAGGAGTTGGACACGACTGAGCAGCTGAACTGAGCTGATTGGCCATGCATCTGTGTTCTTTGAGTTGCCTGACCTTGTACTTTACCCATTCTCTCTTAGGCTCTTCCTGGTTTGCGTGTTGATGTTTGTCTGCAAACTGGCTTATTAAAAGTTTAGTTGACCTCAAACAACCCTGCTAGACTTTTAAATATCATGAATTACTCTCACCCAAAATAATGTATCTTAATTTCCATTCATTTATTCTCTGTTTCCCTGAGTCATATCACCTTTTCCAGTTCTTTGTTTTCTCAACTTCACAATATTAGAACTGCAGAATCACCTCATTTTTCAGTTGAGGCTTTTGACACCAAAAGAAGAAAGGGTCTTGTCCTTCCTGAAGGTGGGTGGGAGTGCCTGCGCAGTTTGAATCCACAGGACCACTGTTTTGTCTTCTGGCCAAAAGGACACCAACAATAAATACATTTAGCCCCTTTACCACAGGAACGTGTCCTTGTGTCTGACACTAAGCAATTAAGTCTATCCATAATTTTTCTCATGAATAACTCAGATCCTAAATTCCCCCTGCCCCTACTTGGCTGTTCGACACTTTATAAATGACTTTAACTTTGGCGCCTTGGATTCCCCATCTGTTAAGTGGGAGCACTGAACTTCTACTCAGTGACTCTGAGACATACTTTTTACCCTTGAAGTCTGTCATTGAAAGAGGGCATTAGAATGGATTAGGGGAAACGAGCGTGGAAGTCAACCTTTAAGAAATTTATTTCCACCTAGAATTCTATTTTTGAAAGGAGCCTAATCAAAGCTTTTTAAAAATAAGTTTTTAATTATAGGTTTGAAACTTTGTGTTATTTGTAATACCTTTTTAGAAGCATGAAAATAGCATTTCTCTCTGTACCAGCTTTGTGCTTTCCCATTCGGTAAACACTGATTTTATTTAATCTGTGCCTGTAGAAGTAAACCAAGACAGCTCAGTACTTCCTGTTTACCTCCTGGTTCTATATTGTAGATGGCGACAGACCTGCTCTCAAAATAAGCTTCCTTGGTTTAATTCTGCATTTTCTGGTTAGGCAACTGGCCTGTCAATACTTGAACAATGAAACAGTTTGGCTGCTGAAGCCCTGTTCTGACATTCCCCCTTCAAATTGTCAGTGGAAAGTCACTTAATGTAATGGTAGGGATCATATATTAATAATAGTAGGATTTATATTTAAATGGGGGCATCACACAGGCCCTTTCATTTGAGAATATGAAAGCATTTCCAACTCTTCAACTTGGAATGTGTGACATGGGCAAACACAGAGATAGTAAATAACCCTGTTTCCTCTGGAGATTCTCGGTGCTCTAAGTGTCTATTTTTTACGGAGGAAAATTGAGTGTTATGTGTATTGAGTGACTAAAGTGTAAGCTTAGAAATATTTTATGTTTCCATCATAGTTTATTCTGCTTAGCATAAATCATCAGAGCCAACCATAACTTACCATTTACGAGAGCTTTTTCAGTTGTATTACACTTTTCAGTTGTATTACACTCATGTCAGACACACCTTCCTACAAGTCCTTCCAAGGTCAATAGTTTAGAAATTCTGCCTCTTCCATCCCCTTCTCCTCTCAACACTTATGGAAATATATGCTAATTGGAATAGAAGCAACCTACCAAACTAACAGGGTTAGACCACTCCTAAGGCAAGATTAATGAGATAGAAGTTTAGGGAAAAAATAACATATTTCAAGCACTGAGGGTATAGATGCCAAGTAAAAGCCAGCAACTCTCCTGGATCAGTCAAATCCCACGCTTTGCCCTCCCTCGACTTCCCTCAAAGGAGTTAAAGAGGAAATGCTGTACGCCCAACTCTCTGGCCCTCCTCTTTGCCCGAGGCCCCAGCTCAGGGGTCACCACTGCAGAAAACAGGGCCACAGACTCAAGGTGCAGAACGGGACTCTCCGCACTATTTACTGAGAGGACACCACGCAGTGCCGAGAGGCAGGAGCATGCGCAGGTAGCTACCTGTGTTCACAGTCAGCCTTTGTCGGTGTGAGATTTATGTCTAAAAAAGAGAACATTTAGAGACACGGGTATTTAAAGTCACAGATATTGTCAAGATGTTAAATTTGTGAAATGGTCTACATAGCTGATTTGTGATTCAGCCGTGAGTTAACACATGTCTAGAGCTATTAGAAGCTTGCTTCATTCGCTTCAGTCGTGTCTGACTCTGCGACCCCATGGACTGTAACACACCAGACTCCTGTCCACCAGATTCTCCAGGCAAGAATATTGGAGTGGGTTGCCATGCCCTTCTCCAGGAGATCTTCCTGGCCCAGGGATCAAACCCACAGTCTCTTGTGTCTCCTGCGTTTGCAGGTGGATTCTTTACCACTGGCACCACCTAGGAAGTCCCAAGAGAACAGCATTTGCTCAGAGGGAGAAAAGCTTAAAGATGTTATCAGTTTGCTGAGACTGATTGGCATCCCGGTGACAGATCTGTAATATGGAGATGAGGGGCTAGTTTCCTTTTAGAATTCCAACTTTCAAGATCCTAAAATAGCATTTACCTCTGGATACTTGGTTTTTTATAGGCACCCTAAATTCTTCGAGACTGAGGAGTAAATTTCACACATTGCACAAGTGATGTTCTTTCATGTCTAGGACCCAGATCTTAGTTTCTAAGCATTCTCCATTGATATTGAAGCTTTTTGGAGAAACAACTGATTCCAGGAGTGAGGCAGGGAAAGATGCCTTGAAAAATTAGCCTGAAACATCTTAACTCACCAGAAGACAAAGAATTGCTCAAAGAACCAGAGGGACATGTCAAAAATGGGAACATCAAGAGGCTACCACTGGCTGAATCTGGGAAAATCTGATTATAATAATGAGTTATCACCCATAGAATAAAAGAAATAGTTTTGAGTCCATACAATGTAAATAAATAAGTAGAGGAGAAAGTGAAAGCTCTTTTTTGCCATCAATCGCCAACTAATAAGTATAGGTAGAATCATGACATTAGAAGATCGTCATTGAGGGAGAAAGACTGATGAGTAGAAATTTGCATAGTCTCAAGTTGTTCAGTCGCCCACGTCCATTGAGTTGGTGATGCCACTCAACCAACCATCTCATCCTCTGTCGTCCCCTTCTCCTCCTGCCTTCTATCTTTCCCAGCATTAGGGTCTTTTCCAGTGAGTCAGCTCTTCACATCAGGTGGCCAAAGTATTAGAGCTTTAGCTTTAGCATCAGTTCTTCCAATGAATATTCAGGGTTGATTTCCTTTAGGATTGACTGATCTGATGTCTTTGCAGTCCAAGGGACTCAAAAGAGTCTTCTCCAACACCACAGTTTGAAAGCATCAATTCTTCGGCGCTCGGCTTTCTTTATGGTCCAACTCTTTTTACATGACTACTGGAGAAACCATAGCTTTGACCATATGGACCCTTGTCAGCAAAGTAATGTCTCAGGTTATTTTCCCACAAATTCCTTATTAGTTACAAAGGAAAACTAGTAACAACAACAAAATCTGATGTTCTTTCAATGGTTCAGTGTAAATATTGTTAATTAAATTTTTCATTGTTTTGATTCACAAATAGTTAAGCACTTCATTGTCTGGAGTTTTATCTTTCTCAAGGTCATGCCATCAAATAAGAAATGCAGACAGAAATTCACTTATAACCATTCAAAGACTGCTTCCAATGATGACAAATCCTTTGGTAAGATATACTTTCGGTAAACACCTAATCAAGCTCTTTTTGTTGAGACCTAATGAAACTGTTCTCCCGTCCAACAGCCAGATCAGGCTAACCCTGCAGCACAGCAGAGACATAGAGAAGCAGAACCAACCCCACCAAACTCTTGGATAAGAAAGGGAACCCGAGAGCTACAGCACTGGCTGGGCAGAGTGGTGGCTGTTCCAGGTTGGCCCCTGAACTGCATCTGGTCCCCCTAGTAAGGATCCTGCCCTTCTTTACTTCCCCTTTTGCTGTCTACATAAGACCAGAAACACTGCTTTCAGTTACTATGATGGTTAGGGGTTTGCGACAGGCAGGAGGCTGATGTCCAGAGAGGGCAGGCGGGGTGTCAGAACCCCTAGATGTTGCTGGCTCAGCCAGGCTCCTGGCCACCTGGTTCTGTGATGGACTGCACCAGCATTCCAGGGAGACGGGACAGGCCCCTCGAAGACAACATTCAGACATTAAAACACACACCCACAAAATAGCCATCCTAGACCTCTAATCTTACTTTATAACCCAAACTATAATTACATTACAGCAATTACTTGAATATTACATTTTTATTACTGTTATGTCATTATGTCTACTAGGGGAAAATATGCCTACTTTAACCAATAAAATTCTTAATGACTCATTTAAGCTACAGAAAACCCCTGACTTAAACATTTTGGTCAAAATAATTTTTAGAGCCTGGGGGATGAAGAGGGTTAATCTCCATCTCTATGGTTACCCCAAAAGCAAGAAAACTTTCACTGGTAGATAGACTCCTAGAGATTAAAAAGTTCTAGCCAAGGCTGGTCAGAAAATTACCATAGTGCTTGCGTGCATGCATGCTAAGTCACTTCAGTCACGTCTGACTCTTTGCAACCCTATGACTCTAGCCCACCAGGCTCCTCTGTCCATGGGACTCTCCAGGCAAGAATACTAGAGTGCATTGCCATGCCCTTCTCCATTTTACATATATATTTATCCCTAAATGCTCTATGCATTGAACAAACACTTTCCTACAAGAAAATCAAGCGGCTAACAAGTTTTGCTTGCCTTAGGTAAACCAAGCCTAAGGTTTGTCTTTTGCTTCATTTTCTGAAAAATCCTTTTCCCAAGTATATGTCCTCTGTATTACTCTGTAAAATTCAGTGCTTAATTCTAAAGTTATGTACATCTGCTGGACATACACACTGTTAAACATTCATGACTGCCTACAAATGTGAAATGTATTACCAGGTCTATTTTTAACATTGTTTTGGCAAGGCTTTTGCTGCGAGTGGGTGGGGGAGCACGGGGGGAATCCTATAGAATCTTAATGAGAAAACTGAATGATTCTTTGAAATGTGGCTGTGAGTCCCTGACTTACTAAGTGGTGATGTCACTGGTGCTGAGAAGCAAGAAACAAGTAGACGGGCTAGTTCACCAGCACACTGGAGATGCACCAGAGGGAAATGAAACTCATCTGAGATGCGGTTTGTGCCAAACTGCGCCTCCCGCCGGCGCTCCAAGGGTCACAGAGTCCCCCACCCAGGACATATCTCACACACTCAGTTTGTCTTCCCCATGAGTGTGTGTCATGGAAGGGTGTGCTCTTGGCATGCGGTTCTTATAGAACTCGATGGGCCCACTGGCCTTCCTCTGTTCATTACCCATATTTGTCTTAGGAAATAACCACCTTGTTCAGCTGTTGGCAAAAGACAGGGGGGTTCCCTTGCATCCCCTCAGTCACTTACTTAGCAAGTGACAAGAAGTTCAGAGAAGTCTGTCAGGACAAGAGAGTGATCAGATCTCCTTGTCACCCAGTTTGAATCCTGTGCCACACTCTGGGGCAGAGGACACCATGGCACATCGGATGGTGCCCTGGTTCTGTCTTCAGTGAGTTTGTAATATTACAAGAATAATAAAATATTAGTGCATGAGAGGTGGCCTCTGAAAGGAAAGCCGATGTGTCTTTGATGTTTATAAAAACATTATTGTAACAGGTGAATTCTTTCTGTGGAATCTGTTAAACTAACATGCAGTAAATAGAATGGTTCCAAGTCAAAATCCCATTCTTGATTTATAGATTTACCAAATTAACCTGCCAAACTCACATCCTTCTTGCAAAGACAAACAACAAAACCCTTCCACAGTCACATTTCCCACCTCCGGCTACACATTCCAATCCCAGACCGGCCCTGGGCACCTCGAAGGCTTCCCCACTTCTCGTGTCGTGTCGGCCTCTCAGGGTTGTCGGTGTGTTTTCTCAGGCCCGTGACCCCCATCCAGTGTTTACGGGACCAGCTGGTGACCTCACACACCCCTCAGCCGTGCTGCAAACCATTTCAACACAACCACCAGCCTCGGAGCTTTAATGAGAATTTGCCCTGGAGCTCCTGGGTCTGGAGCAGCTTGGGGGCAGCTGAGTACCTGCTAAAGTGTCGTTTCCTCCACCCCACCCATGCCCCGCAGAAGGGCTGTAAAAGGTTAGAGTTCTGAGAGGTGGGCAGAGACGGTTGCACACAGGTTCCTGGGCCCACAGGGGACGGCCCCCTCCCTCCTCCTCCCTGCCACGTGTTTGTTCTGAAGCCTCCTTCCCTAAGCACCGTGTGTGAATGTGCGTGTAAGACCAGCAGCCACGCAGCAAGCGGGGCCAGGTCTGGGGTGAGGAGAAGAGTCTTATTAGGCAGGAGGTTAGCTGAGAGCACTGAGAGGCAGCCCCCTCTGCTAAAGGTCCCAAGGCTGCCTAATCCCAGCAAGCAATTTACCAGCCCCACTTGTAACACCCCTCCCATCAGTACTCCAAAATAGTCAGGGAATGGGAAAAATTCCCACCGCTGACTGTTGGGACTTCCCTAGTCTAGCACATGCGCACCTACCATCGTGCGCTAAAGTAACTTTTGATGGCCATGGGACCCATTCAGTCCAGTTCAGTTCAGTCGCTCAGTCATGTCTGACTCTTTGCGACCCCACGGACTGCTGCATGCCAGGCCTCCCTGTCCATCACCAACTCCCGGAGTTTACTCAAACTCATGTCCATTGAGTCAGTGATACAATCCAACCATCTCATCTTCTGTCGTCCCCTTCTCCTCCTGCCTTCTATCCTTCCCAGCATCAGAGTCTTTTCCAATGAGTCAGTTCTTTGCATCAGGTAGCCAAAGTATTGGAGTTTCAGCTTCAGCATCAGTCCTTCCAATGAATATTCAGGACTGATTTCCTTTAGGATGGACTGGTTGGATCTCCTCGCAGTCCAAGGGGCTCTCAAGAGTCTTCTCCAACACCACAGTTCAAAAACATCAGTTCTTTTGCACTCAGCTTTCTTGATAGCCAACTCTCACATCCATACATGACTACTGAAAAAACCATAGCTTTGACTATATGGACCTTTGTTGGCAAAGTAATGTCTCTGCTTTTTAATATGTTGTCTAGGTTGGTCATAACTTTTCTTCCAAGGAGCAAGCGTCTTTTAATCTCATGGCTGCAGTCACCATCTGCAGTGATTTTGGAGCCCCCCAGAATAAAGTCTCTCACTGTTTCCTTTGTTTCTCCATCCATTTGCCATGAAGTGATGGGACCAGATGCCATGATCTTAGGTTTTTTGAACGTTGAGTTTTAAGCCAGCTTTTTCACTCTCCTCTTTCACTTTCATCAAGAGAATCTTTAGTCCTTCTTCGCTTTCTGCCATAAGTATGGTGTCATCTGCATATCTGAGGTTATTGATATTTCTCCAGGCAGTCTTGATTCCAGCTTGTGCTTCGTCCAGCCTGGCATTTCGATAAACTCTGCATACAAGTTAAATAAGCAGGGTGACAGTATACAGCCTTGACATACTCCTTTCCCAATTTGGAACCAGTCTGTTGTTTCATGTCCAGTTCTAACTGTTGCTTCTTGACCTGCATACAGATTTCTCAGGAGGAAGGTAAGGTTGTCTGGTATTCCCATCTCTTAAGAATTTTCCACAGTTCATTGTGATCCATACAGTCAGTGGCTTTAGTGTAGTCAATGAAGCAGAAGTAGATGTTTTTCTGGAACTCTCTTGCTTTTTCTGTGATCCAGTGGATGTTGGCAGTTTGACCTGGTTCCTCTGCCTTCTCTAAATCCAGCTTGAACTTCTGGAAGTTCTGGTTCACATACTGCTGAAGCCTCACTTGGAGAATTTTCAGCATTACTTTGCTAGCATGTAAGATGAATGCAATTGCACAGTAGTTTGAACATTCTTTGGCATTGCTTTTCTTTGGGATTAGAGTGAAAACTGACCTTTTCCAGTCCTGTGGCCACTGCTGAGTTTTCCAGATTTGCTGGCATATTGAGTGCAGCATTTTCACAGCATCATCTTTCAGGATTTGAAATAGCTCAACTGGAATTCCATCCCCTCCACTAGCTTTTATCGTAGTGATGCTTCCTAAGGCCCACTTGACGTTTGCTCTCCAGGATGTCTGGCTCTAGGTGAGAGATCACACCATTATGGTTATCTGGGTCATGAAGATCTTTTTTGTATAGTTCTTCTGTGTATTCTTGCCACCTCTTCTTAATTAGACTGATTAACTGTACATAAAGATTCCATGAATACGTATCTAATTATGATAGACTGAATTATGGGAAAGACATGCACAGTAGAGCAACCTGTTACATAACGTGCAGCTGTGAATCTGGATTGTCAGTCAGTAGTTATGGATTATGCAAATGACCTTGCCTTAAAAACTGTACCACAGCCCTCCAGGGCCATTGCCTCCCTTGATGTGGCCCACCTCTCTCTTGAGGTGATCTCTCTCTTTCTTCCCTTATCATTAATAAACGTTCTTGCTATGGGTAAGGCCTTACTTTGCGTCCCTACCAAGAATCAAGGCCCACAGGAGGAGGGGTCTGCAGGCTCTCCTCTGCTAATAATCTGAAGCATCTTCAGTTGCCCTGCACGCTGCCCATCCCCTCATACATCATCCACTGCCCTCAGCCCAGCCGTCTGAAGCTGTGAAGAGATGGCCTCGGGCAGACCAAGGCTGATTCAGAAGCGTCCCCTTTTAGGATTTCTTGGCAGTCCTGTAGTTAAGATTTCACCTTCCAATGCAGGAGGTGCAGGTTCAATCCCTGATCAGGGACCTAAGATCCCATGTGCCTCCTGGCCAGAGGACCAAAACAGGAAACAGGAGCAGTATTGTAACAAGTTCAATAAAGACTTAAAAATATGTATAAATAATAAGAAGAAACAATGTTCCCTTTGCACTTCTTTCACCAGAAAAAAAGCAGGTCTCTGGTAGCAGATCTTTCAGGAGTCTCTACAAATTGCTGTGTCTTCTGCTTTTACCAGCTAAGCAAAGCGGTATCCCCTTAAAAAGAAGAAAATACTGCTTCCAGATTCGATGAAGACTGAATAATGACCCTTGGCAAGTCAGAAAGGAAGAATCCTTAGCAGCCTGCTCCCTGCTCCCAGATTTTCTGGTCACTCAGAAATGGTGCAGACAGGGTGAGGCGGTGCAAACTGCTTGTTTATTTGGCATTTCCTCAGGGGGTTATAAAAAACAAACAACAAAAACACACACACAAAAGCCTGACACTGGATAAATAAACCACTGATGGTAATCCAAGACGAAGCGCTCCTGCAAGCGTCGGAGCCGGTCTGCTTGTTGCCATTCTGCAATTAGCTGAGGATGCCCGAGGATTGTGCTAACACAGCATGGAGCCCCGTGCCAAACACCTTCTCAGGTTTTTTCCCCTCTGCGTTTTGCTAATCCCTGGATGAAACATAATCACAGAGCAGTGTTCAAGGCTGGACACAACAGGGAGGAACTCGGCGTTGGCTCCCACCCAGTGGAAATAACATGCCATTGGACTCGACAAGGCAGGAGGAAGGATGTTAAACAAATACACTCCCTCCAGCCTCCCTAGCAACAGCTTGCTGCTCTCCGCAGAAGCCCCAAACTTCCCCAAGCTGTTCACTCCACCCCCAGGTTTCATCGCCTGAGATATGTAAGAGAAATATACAGGGAGGTCAACTGAGCAAAACTCTCAATCAGAAAAAAGATGGAAAGAGAGGCAAGTCACTTATTCTCCTCTAAGGCAAAACTTCCTTGCCCTCCCTTGCTCCTTGGAAGAAAAGCTATGGACAAACCTAGAGAGCATATTCAAAAGCAGAGACATGACTTTGCCGACAAAGGTCCGTCTAGTCAAAGCTATGGTTTTTCCAGTAGTCAGGTATGGATGTAAGAGTTGGACCTTAAAGAAGACTGAGCAATGAAGAATTGATGCCTTTGAACTGTGGTGTTGGAGAAGACCCTTGAGAGTCCCTTGGACTGCAAGGAGATCAAACCAGTCAATCCTAAAGAAAATCAGCCCTGAATATTCATTGGAAGGACTGATGCTGAAGCTGAAGCTCCAAAACTTTGGCCACCTGATGTGAAGAGCCAACTCACTGGAAAGACCCTGATTCTGGGAAAGACTAAGGGCAGGAGGAAAAGGGGACTACAGAGGATGAGATGGCTGGATGCCATCACTGACTCGGTGGCCATGAGTTTGAGCAAGCTCCAAGAGATGGTTGCTCAAACCAGAGGGAAGCCTGGCCTGCTGCAGTCTGTGGGGTTGTAAACAGACACGTCTGAGCAACTGAACAATAACAAGGGCAAAACTAAAGTTATGCAAGTATTTTTATGTAACGAATAGATACTTAAACATAATAATTAAACCCCAGTCACTTGCACTCATCGTTCTTTTTCTCTCAAAGCAGAGGAAAACATTTCTCCTTATTGTGGTTGCAGGTTCAGATTTCTGATGTAGAAGTTCCAGGTACCACCTGACTCTTGTCATCTTGCGTTCTGATGACAGTGGGAAAGAGGGAATCAAAATGGGACAGAATTTTCTCCAGTGAAGAGAGAAGGCTATCTAAAAGAACTCATCTATTACACATGCTGCTGCTGCTAAGTCGCTTCAGTCATGTCCGACTCTGTGCGACCCCAGAGATGACAGCCCACCAGGCTCCCCCGTCCCTGGGATTCTCCAGGCAAGAACACTGGAGTGGGTTGCCATTTCCTTCTCCAGTGCATGAAAGTGAAAAGTGAAAGTGAAGTCGCTCATTCGTGTCTGACTCTTAGCGACCCCATGGACTGCAGCCTACCAGGCTCCTCCGTCCATGGGATTTTCCAGGCAAGAGTACTGGAGTGGGGTGCCATTGCCTTCTCCATCTATTATACATAATGTTATCTAAAATATCAACCCACACAAATATATGTATCTGTATCTTGATCCTTACAACAAGCCTCTGAGATTGATAGTTACTTTACAGATGGAAGTCTGGGGTGCAGCAGTGGGGGGAGGTTTTGGACCACACAGATTGAACTGTGAAATAAGTTGGAGATCCCTATGGGATTCAGACAGAAAAGGGAGTCCGAGGGATCATGTAGGCAAAGCTAGAGGTTAAAAACAATAACAACAGCAAATCCCTCTACTGTCAGATGGCTAAAAAGCAAATAAATAATAGAACCTGGCCACAGAGCTCAGCCTTCTCCAAGGGAGCTTAGAAAGCACTCAGCCGTGATCTTGCATCTGGCTATAGTTGCACTGGGTTGTGGGTTTGCCTGGGGGCACTATCATAAATTTGTGCTGAAGCTGAACCTGTAACAAGTCTCCCCTGTCAAGCTGGTCCGGCTCTCATGAAATTGGATGTGACGGAACCAAGAGGAGGAGCATCAGTCTTTCACCTGGTCCAAGGATGGGGAAGTGAAATTTGTTACCACACCTCCCAGCGTGTTTCCATGTAGCCTTTCGTGGACTCTCTCTAGGCTTCTCCTCTTTCCTCTGAGACTGTGAATCCTTTCTGGCCTTCAGGCCATGAAGCCAAATATAACCACTGGCCGAAGACAAGCTCCTGTGGCTGTTCCCAGTATCTGCAAGCATGGCCATCACTCCATCTTCTGCAGATCATCCAAACCCCTCTGAAACACCTTTTCTGTTCTATTCCTTGAGCCCTCAATGCACCAAGTACCACGCCACACAGCACAGGAAGGATGCAGTTTCTCCAGTGTTTGCTCAGTCAAGTCAAGTGAAGCTGACCTCAACGTAGACTGCTCTGTGACTCTCTCAGCCCTACAACCTAACGGAGTCGGCTGAACGTCCCTGGATGTGGAAGCAAGGTGAAGTAGCGAGAGCCTCCCTCCCTCCAGGCTTTACATTATGCTCTGGTCCTGGTCAACTCTCCGCACGTGGGCACATCTCATTACCTCTTGGAGCTTCAGTTTCCTCACCTGTCAAGTGGAGGTGATAATTCCTACCTCGCAGGATTTGAGGTGGTGCCACTGTGACCCCACCTCCAGCTTTCATCAGCATCTCTCTAACTCTCTGGTTTATTCTGAAGATTCTTTTCTTCCCACTGCAGTAAGTCATCACCAAAAAGCAAATG
The DNA here is from genome assembly GCF_029378745.1 of Bos indicus. Taxonomy (NCBI): domain Eukaryota; kingdom Metazoa; phylum Chordata; class Mammalia; order Artiodactyla; family Bovidae; genus Bos; species Bos indicus. The sequence goes on along the minus strand of NC_091782.1, from coordinate 19,682,844 downwards.
TTCTGTTCCACTCCGTTTCTTGTTTTTTTTGTTTTTCGTTTAATGATTTCCACCAGGAAAGTATTCTGCCTTTCTCCCAGGTGAGTGTATCCCTCACCAACTTCTTTCAAAACCTTTGGCAGAGAGGACCATATTTCTACTAAATGCTGGCAGGAAAGAGAAGGGAGGGAGTGACAATATACCCCTTCTACCTAGAGAGCCTTTCCCTTTTCCCAGATGCAGTGCTTCCTCACCTGCAGCCTCAGCTCAGCCCCCAGAAGCCCTGGGAGGTGCTCAGAGCTGAGACCCCTCACCCCATCTTACAAATGACCAAGCCAAGGTGTGCAGAGATTGCATGGCTCACCCAGGGCGCACAGCCGATCCATGAAGCCAGATCTCTAAAGCAGGTCTCCAACTCCACATCAGTGCTCCTTCTACTGCAAGGAACTTCTGGGAGAATTCCTCTTTCTGGTAGCAAATCCAAGAGGGAAGGTTTCTGACTTTGGCCCAGGATATGGGAGTGGGGCAGCAATGCTGCCTTGCTTCCTGTAATCATTTGCAAGCCTCTTGCAACCACTTCCTTTTCCAGAAATACAAAGAGTTAGTGCCTCTGTTTCTATATTCAGTAGTGGAATTCATCCCCATCTGGAATCACTGCAAGTCCAAGATCTCATCCACCAGCCCAGCCCCACTAAAGTCTTGTTACTTCATGTGAAGGCTTGCATGAGTGATTACCCTGTTTGAGCCTTCGTTTCCTCATCTTTTAATGAACTGGGGATATGAATACCTACTTCTGTGAGACTTCCCTGGCAGTCCACTGGTTAAGTCCCCTAGCTTCCACTGCAAGCGTTCGATCCCTGATTAGGGAACTAAGATCACATTTGGCACGTGGCCAGAAGACTTTAAAAATAAAAAAGTACCTACTTCTCGTTGTTGGGATGATGTACTCTCATGTGAGCAATTACTACACTGTAGGCATCTTATGACAGTGCATTATGTGCCAGGAATTATTCTAGGTACTGGATATAAGCAGCAAACAGACAGAAGACCTTCCTCTTGTGGAGCTTACCTGCTAAAGGGGGAATATCAATAATAACTAACAATGAAGTAGGTAAGTCCCCAAGAGTAATAGCTGCTGTGGAGATATATGATTGAACCTATAAATGAATACTTAAAAGTACTCAAACTGAAAGAAAGAAACTTAATTGTATGTTGTATGGTGAAACAGTCATGCAGAGAAAAGAATTGCTTCAGGTCATTTTTTAAATAGCTAAGAGTCGGACACGACTGAGCAACTTCACTTTCACTTTTCACTTTCATGCATTGGAGAAGGAAATGGCAACCCACTCCAGTGTTCTTGCCTGGAGCATCCCAGGGATGGGGGAGCCTGGTGGGCTGCCGTCTATGGGGTTGCACAGAGTCGAACACGACTGAAGCGACTTAGCAGCTTAGCAGCATTCTGATTATACATCCCGTGTAAGATATATGCACAGGACAATAAGAACTGTAAAGAAATCTTAATGTTTATTTAGTAGGTTTCTTATAATTTGAAAGTTACATTGGAAAATTAATGAGTTCTTAATTCTTTTTTTCTCTTAAGAAATAACATATTTCCTAGCTCTAACCATTGAAAGGGTTTCCGTGGTGGCTCAGACAGTAAAGAATCCATCTGCAGTGCAGGAGACCTGGGTGTGATCCCTGGGTTGGGAAGATCCCCTGGAGGAGGGTGTGGCAACCCACTCCAGTATTCTGGCCTGGAGAATCCATGGACAGAGGAGCCCGGCGGGCTACAGTCCATGGGGTCACAAAGACTTGGACACGACTGAGCGACTAACCATGACCATTGAAAAGGCTTAGAAGCTGATAACCCAGTAGCAATAAGTTCCTACTTTTGTGGTCTCTCTATCTGATTTAGAGACCCACAATAAGGGAGCCAAAAATTCATGGCAAAATGGTTAATTCCAGGTCTCAGGCAAGGAATATACAAGATGAGCTTTGGATATCTTGCACGAGAAAGCAAGGAAACCACCAAAGACTAATCTTAATGTGTCTATTCAGTAGAATACAGAACATAAGAGAGGCTACTTGAAAGGGCGCCTGCTGGCCTAAGGATAATATGAACATCAAAAAGATCAAATACATCAAATATAAAGGTTGATGGGGAGCTCTATGATGGGAGAGTCAGGCTGGCACCACCTCCAGCCCCTGGTCAGTCTTCACATCCCTAAAGGTGGAGCAGCTGTACATGGTGGGTTTCACAATGTGATGTGCCCCTGTGAAGAGTCACCAGACACATTAGACTCTGAGTCTGTAGCTCTAATTACCAATGTACAGGAAATTCAGGAGACGGAGGGAAAAATTAGAGTAATCAGCCACATCGAAAATGTGGGCTTCAGGTCAAACAACCTGGTTTCTCCACCAAACAGATGGCATTAAGAAGGCGGGGAGGGGGACAACCTAAGTGGCCTTTGGTGAATGAATGAATAAAGAAACTGCGATACAGAGAGAGAAAGAAATACTATTCAAAAAAAATACAGAATCTTGCCATTTGTAACATTATGGATGGACCTCAAGGGCATTAAGTGAAATAAGCATAATAATAAATCAGAGAAGACAAGATTAGTAAGACAAATACTATACGGTCTCTCTTATATCTGTATGGAATTCTTAAAAATAAGCTTATAGAAGGATTTCCCTTGTGGTCCAGTGGTTAAGACTCTGAGCTTTCATTGCAGGGGGCACAAATTCAATCCCTGGTTGAAGAACTAAGTTCCCACGTGCCATGCAGTATGGCCAAAATGAAAAAAACTTGTAGACATCAAAGGTACAAATCTGTGGTTGCCAGAGGTGGGAACTGGGGCTGAGAGAAAGAGGTGAACTGTTTTTGTTTATACTTTTGGTTTTTTAAATTGAGTGAAAAAAAAGAAAATGAAGAGGTGAATAAAATATCCGTGGACTGGAGGGAAACTTCAAGAGGAATAGCATATGCGTGATTGGAATATAAGAAGGAGAACAAAGCAAGAACAGAACAGAAATATTTTTGAAGTAACAATGGCCAGAATTTTTGAAAAATAATACTATATTGGCTCACATGAATATGGGTGGAGTCCCATCAGTAATTATAAAAATTAAAAGGTGGGGTGGTGATAGTGGAGGTTTTAAAGAATGGAGAATGAAAAAATGGGAGATATGAAAACCAAGCGCAATGTGTAGCTCTTGGTTGGATTTGAACAAATCAACTGTAGCAAATCAAGGAACTTTGAATATGGACTGGCTGTTACCGATATTAAAGAATTAATTTAAAACTTTTAAAATGTGATGATGTCACACAGATATACTTTAAGAGTTAGAGATGGACATTGAATTATTTAGGATGAAATTAAATGATGTCCCTATTTGACAGGTAGAATAATAGTCCCCCAAAATGTTTAGATTCTAATCCCTTTACCTGGCAAAGGGGATTTTGCAGGGACGACTAACTGAAGAATCCTTAGATAGAAGAATAGGCTGAGTGTGTCCAGTCTACTCACATAAGTGATGGAGGAAGAAGGCCAGAACTGGAGAATGTGCACAGCTTCTAGAAGCCAGAAAAGGTGGGGAAACAGATTTTCCCCAAAAGCCTCCAGAAAGAAACGCAGCCCTGCCAACATCTATGAAATAATCAATTAATTTGTCTTAAACCCTAAGGTTTTGGTCATTTGTTGCAACAGTAAATGAAAACATATGTGTATAAGATCTGTTTTAAAATGTTATAGGAAAAAAAAAAGGTGGTGAAGAATAGATGAAAGGTTAAAGAAATAATAATAACTGTTGACATTGACAGATACTTTGAGATTCACTATACTATTTTATTTCTACATTTGAAAATTTCCACAATAAAAGGATTCTTAAAAATGACTGAAGGGTGGGGAGTGGGTGCGGGGAGGAAGAGTTCCAAGGACAGGGTGGTTTACTGGTACAGCGTGAGGTCAGAGGTCTCTGACCAAAGGCCACCAAGAGCGGCACGTTACGTGGACTAGAGAAGTGCTCAGTCGCCAGGGTGGTGCTGAATGCTCTCTGTATGGACCAAACCGGGAGTGAAGGACTCTCTCTAGAATAAATAAATCACTCACTGACAGAATGGTTCTTGAGCATCTACCGTGGTACTGACCCCTAGATGCAGCTCTTGGGTTCTTTTTCTTTTTAATATTTATTTATTTGGCTGTGCTGTTTCTTAGTGGCAGCACTCAGGATCTTAGATCTTTATTTGCAGAATGTGGGCTCTTAGTTGTGGCATGTGGGGTCTAGTTCCCTGACCAGGGATCAAACCCGGACCACCTGCATTAGGAGTGCGGAGTCTTTGCCGCTGAACCGACAGGGAAGCCCCAGTCCTTGTATTCTTGGCAAAAGAAACAGAAACAACAGCAGAAAGATGGCGGAATTCAAGCCCTGCTCATTGACATCACACATTCCTTTGGTGGCGGAGGTCACTGTGAGGTCTGACTTGTCTCTGAGAGGGAGAACAATCTGTATCCATCCAGCAGTGGCTGCACCTCACCCCAAGAAAAGTGTGTGGTCACCAGCCTGGCTGGCACCCATTCCAGTCAACTGAGCCACCTGGACCCTTCACACCACCTCAGGTGGGGGAAAAAAGTAAACATTCACTCAAACTGCTGCTGAGTCGCTTCAGTTGTGCCTGACTCTTAGCGACCCCATGGACTGCAGCCTACCAGGCTCCTCCGTCCATGGGATTTTCCAGGCAAGAGTACTGGAGTGGGGTGCCATTGCCTTCTCCAGTCACTCAAACTGGCTGAAAGGAAAGGGGCAGTTTGGGGATAAGGAGTCAGGGCAGTAACCAGCACAGACCTCATGAGGGACGCCGCCGGGACCAAGTTAACTGGAAAAGCACAGCAAGTTCCTGCTGCCAGTCCACAAGGGAGAGTCCCAGCACTCTCTCCCTTGCGTGGCGTGATAACATGCTGGACAAACTGCTGTCCTTGGACTGGATTCTATTCAGTAGGTGGCATCCACTGTCTCAGAAAGTACTGGGGCTCTGTTCATCAAAAGGAAGGGAAACAGAAATCATCAACGCCCGTTTGGGGGAGAGAGATTTCTAACATTAACAACAAAAACATTGGTGCTGAAAGGTGGGGTTTTTGATTGGTGAGAGTCAAGCTCTTGTGGGAGCAAAAGAGTCTGCTGGGCTCCAAAAACCAGATTTTGGAAACACAAAGGGCAAAATCCTGAAGAGCTCCTATGCTATAAGCCTATATGGATGGCCTAGATGATTAGGAGAGGGGGAGACCACCAGATCCCAGAGATCAGCTGATCCACAGGCTGGGAAACGGATGGGACAAATAAGGGGAGGCTGGCAGGGTCCAGAGTGAAAAGATGGAGGCGAGCTCATTACCTAGGGGCAGCCAAACTAGCTCCCAAGACGCCTGGGTCCCCATCACCTGCCCGGAAGCCCACTGGGGAGTCTCATTCAAGTCAAGTATCTCCGTGGGTAGCAGCTTTCCAGCTCCAAGTCACTGCTCAGCCACATCCTACGTGGATCTAATGGTGCCAGACATGCAGGAGTTCCCCAAACAGAAGTGACACAGCAAAGGTAGGGCGTTGGACTAATGGCCCCCGATACCTCCCTTTACATGGGACTGAACGGTCCAGGAGATTTCCCTAAGTGAAGACAATGATGAAACACACCCCTCTTACACTTAGACAAAAGCAGCCACTCTGGACCCAAAGGCATGGACAGATCCATCACCTTGAGTCACTGCATTGAGTCCTCAGGCCCGGGGTGGACAGTCCGACTGGTTCAGCTTTGGTCAAGAGCCTACCTACACCTGTGGTTGGAGGGCTGGAGTCACGTGGCCTGAATTTGATGTTCTCATTCCCACGGGTTTTTATACTTTTGCAACCCACGTGTAGATCTATAAACAGTACATAGATTCATGCTGTATGTTTTTAAACTTGATATAAACAGCGTAACACTGCACACATCCTGCATCTTGCTGTTATGGGCTTGAGATTGAACCATGATGATAAATGCCGGGCTGGTTCAAACACTATAACTACTCAGACACATGATTTATTTATCTCCTTGTTGATGGACATTTAAGCTCTTTTTTTTTTTTTACTGTTATAAATAATGTTGCAATAAGCATTCGGGGGACACAATTTTCCCATCCCCCACCCATGCTTTTTTCCCAATGCCTTGCTATCCCCACCAGTGCTATAATATCTCCTGGACACATGGCCCAGAGTTTCTCCCAGGACTTCTCCTGGGAGAAGCTCTGGGCTCTGGGATAGGCATGGCTTCAACTCTGCTAGCTTTCGCCAATTCGCTCTCCAAAAGTGGTTGTACCAATTTACACTCCCACCCTGCTCAGTAATCTTTCCATTATGCCAAGCTGCTGCCTTATTCTGCTTTCAATTCTTTCTAATTTATGAAAGGAAAATATAAAAGAGGTGCTATTACCTTATTAAAAAAAATCCAGCTTCCTTTCCCTGAAGAAAGGAGAGGAGGAGAGATGGGGAGCTGCTGGTTGGATGAGGGCCTGGCACGCATTCATCAACTTTATAGTAGCGCCGGCCTGGAATTCAGGTCTCCTGAGGAGGGGAGCCAGGCCACTGGAAACAAGAGACACTTTCACCGCGGCCTCCTCCAGGAAAGCAGATAGAATTTACTCTAAGGTACAAAAACGTTTGCACTTACAGCCTCCCTGGTTCCAATCAGGACATGAAGGGAAAGTGCCAAGACACCAGAGAATAAGCCAGTTCTCATAAACTTTCCAGCCAAACGGCAGACTCTGGAAGGTAGAACCGAGCCTGGTAATGAACTTGAGCACTCAGCTCAGGGCGGCTTGGGGCTCTTTTGAACAGTGACTGGCAGCGCCCTCAGCTCTGGGGAGGGTCCTCACTTCTCTCCCCAACCGAGCCACCCTGATGCCCTGCCAGCCTTCCCGATCCCAACTCTGTGTCCTCTGCCCCTCTCCCTACAAAGGAGACCCCTGGGCTCCTCCGAATCCTGCTCAGCCTCCGTGTTCATCTCTGTCGTGGTGCTTAGAGCTTCATTGGCTGCTGTGATCCAAACTTGTGGGTGGATCTATGATCCCCAAAGCCTGTCATCCCCTGAAGCCAGGGATTGCATCTTCCTCACCCTGGTATGCTGCCCAGTGAGCACCCAGTGGTTTGCTCTGGGAGGGAAAAAGACAAAAACACCAAACAACTGTTACTGGGCTGTCTTCCTGCTCCTCCATTTATTCCTATTCTGTGCTGTTGCTCTAGTCGCTCCATGTGGTGAATATCTGCTACAGTTTTTTAGCAAATAAAAAAAGAGACTTGAGCTACCCTACTAGGCTGTACATTGCCAGAGAGCAGGGGCCCTGTGGTGGACAAGTGTCCAGTGGGAGCCGAACAGACTTTGTTGGTGCGCATTGAACTGGGTGGCATTGGTATCTCAGTTTCAGATTCAAGTCCATCCCTATGTCTAGTTAGCCACAGGTGCCTCTTTATTGAGCTTCCCTGGTGGCCCACGTGGTAAAGAATCTGCCTGCAATGCAGGAGACCCGGGTTCAATCCCTGGGTTGAGAAGATCCCCTGGAGAAGGGAATGGCACTGCAAAGGAATGGAAGACAGAGCTCATTAGAGTTTGGGGCAGGAAGAGCGAAGCGCCAGCCCTGCTGCTGTCCTGAAAGAGACGGAAGACGAGGGAGCGCCTGAAGCGGGGAAGGGAGAGACCCATTTTAATTGGAAAACTCTTTTAATTTTCCCTTTCTTCTTCTTCTTGTTTTTAAGTTCCAGTCTTGGATCCTAGAAATTACAGGCTCCTTCAGCATCGCCTCTGTGGTTGGAAAAAATGCTCATTTCACTTTTAAAACAAACAATGGAAAGTTCCTTTCAAAGGAAAAATCTTATTAGCCCAAGTCCAAGGAAATCTGCGAGAGTTTCACTCAGATGTGTGGGGCTGGTCCACAGGGCAGGGGCGGCCCCCCAGGAGGCAGCCCCAGGGAAGGTCTGTCTGACCTCTCCGCCCCCTGAGGGCTCCCTTCTCGGAAGAAGCACCCACCCAACCCCTCCCTGCCAGGGCCAGGCATGCAGAAGACCCCACAGCGAACACATATGCAGGAGGAAACCACTCAGACATGAAAGGGCAGAGAATATCCTTTACCCAAATAAAAAACCAGACGAAGATGCAGAGGGAAGCGAATCCCATCAGACAAAGCCACAAATTAAGATCACAGGAGACCCAGCTTGGGAGTCGGGCTCTGTCTTTCAAACATCTTCCAGGAAGCTGCCCCTGGGGCTGCCCTGTCATCCTGCCCGTCCCTCTGCTCATGCTGGACCCCTGGTGGCCCTACAGGGGGCATCTGGGCATGAGCTGAGTCATCAGTGATGTTGGGAAATTGGAGGGGGCCTGAGCAGGGCGGGCAGAGGTGGGAATGAGATGAGTCAGTTGAGGGTCAGTGATGCAAAAGGGGGACCATGAGAGGGGAAGATGAGGCGCTGCACAGAATACTAGGTGGCACCAGACAAGAGGCTGGAGGCCTGAGCCTGGGACTTGAGCTTCCTCTCGCCCCCAGACAAGCCCTCCCCACCCCCAAACCGAGGCTGCAGGCTGTCCGCAGACACTGTGTGGCCTCGTGCTTGGATTCACAATTTTGAAGCTGACTCTGCTCAAGCTGCTCTATCCTTGCTCCATCCCGGCCTTGCGCCTGGGCCAGCAGTCAGCTGTGGGGCAGGTCCCAGGATCAGCCTGTCTCCACGAAGATGCCATTATCGTGTAGTGGAAAGAACGTGGAGGCATTCTGTTGCTACCTGAAAGCTCACCAGTCTTGTTTGGGAGGGAAAAACAAGACACCTGCAGATAGTGTAGAGATTAAACAGATAGGAGGTATCAGGAAGCACTTCATGTCCAAATTTTAAAATTCAGATGAAATGGATAAAAGTGGCTTAGAGATTAAGAATCTGGGTAAACTTCTAACTAGTAAAGAAACTGAATCACTAGTTTAATTTTCAAAAAGAAACATCAGTCCAGAAGGCTTTATGGTGAGTTCAGTAAGTCATTTAAAGAGTCAGTCCTCTCCAGTATAAACCAAGGAATAGAGTAAGAGACATTTATTCCTTCTGCTCCAATTTTTTGAGGAGGCTAGGAAGATGAACTCTTTATGAAGCATTAGGGAAAATTCAAAAATTCGTAATGAGAAAGCAACAGCTCTTTGTAAACTAGGAATAGAACTCTTAAGTCTGACAAAGAACATCTACAAAGAAGCTGCAGAAGTCCCAGGTGCCCTTTGAAATCCCAGAAGCCCTCCCATTCAGATCAGAAAAACAAACACATTTAAGGATATCCAAGAAATCAGTCCTGAATATTCATTGGAAGGACTGATGCTGAAGCTGAAACTCCAATACTTTGGCCACCTGATGCGAAGAACTGCTCATTGGAAAAGACCCTGATGGTGGGAAAGATTGAAGGCAGGAAGAGAAGGGGACGACAGAGGATGAGATGATTGGATGGCATCACCGACTCAATGGACATGAGTTTGAGCAAGCTCTGGGAGTTGATGATGGACTGGGAAGCCTGGCATGCTGCAATTCCATGGGGTTGCAAAGAGTCCAGCGTGACTGAGCGACTGAACTGAACTGATCCAACACATTGGAGTGAGTACATATTGGAAATGAATGAAAATGTGAGTCAGAGAGAAGGTGGACATGGAATAAAATACAATGAGAAGGGTCTTGCTCAGGTTGGTAAAGATGGTGCACCGTGAACTGGAGCTCGTGATTACCTCTGTCCCACTCCTGAAGTCTAACAAGGAAAACAAAACCAACAAAGACTGCCAATGTTACCTCAATGAGAATTCCCTGAACTTGACATTCAAGGCTGTTTCATTCTTCTTCTTCTTAGTATCCATGATGATTTCACAAAATGTCCCAAAATCCCATCACAGAGTGAACATATCTTGATGAGCACCATTTTATAATTATTCAGTTCAGTTCAGTTGCTCAGTCATGTCCGACTCTTTGCGACCCCATGAATAGCAGCATGCCAGGCCTCCCTGTCCATCACAAACTCCTGGAGTTTACTCACTCATGTCCATTGAGTCGGTGATGCCATCCAGCCATCTCATCCTCTGTCGTCCCCTTCTCCTCCTGCCCCCAATGCCTCCCAACATCAGAGTCTTTTCCAATGAGTCAACTCTTCACATGAGGTGGCCAAAGTATTGGAGTTTCAGCTTCAGCATCAGTCCTTCCAATGAAAACCCAGGACTGATATTCTTTAGAATGCACTGGTTGGATCTCCTTGCAGTCCAAGGGACTCTCAAGAGTCTTCTCCAACACCACAGTTCAAAAGCATCAATTCTTCGGTGCTCAGCTTTCTTCACAGTCCAACTCTCACATCCATACATGACCACTGGAAAAACCATAGCCTTGACTAGATGGACCTTTGTTGACAAAGTAATGTCTCTGCTTTTGAATATGCTATCTAGGTTGGTCATAACTTTCCTTCCAAGGAGTAAGCGTCTTTTAATTTCATGGCTGCAATCACCATGTGCAGTGATTTTGGAGCCCGCCCCCAAAAAGTCTGCCACTGTTTCCCCATCTATTTCCCATGAAGTGATGGGACCAGATGCCATGATCTTAGTTTTCTGAATGTTGGGCTTTAAGCCAACTTTTTCACTCTCCTCTTTCACTTTCATCAAGAGGCTTTTTAGTTTCTCTTCACTTTCTGCCATAATTATTAGGTATTGTAAATTGTATTTCGTCAAAGCAAAGCATGAGACAAGGATTCTATTCAGATGTGTTTTCTTGAGGGAATGAATAATGCAGGCTAGGACAGGGGAAGAAGCTCAGCAAAAAGATGGGTCCAGCTGAAGTCCAACCTCACTCTGATCCCATGAAGAGCTCTGGAGTATGAGTGACACCAAAAGGTTATCTATGCCTCTTAGAGGCAAAGAAATGATCTTTCTGTATCACAGTATCAGTCAGCGGTACTATGAGTCCCACTAGGGCAGGTGTAACAAACTCCAGGCGTTTTCAGGCAACGTGCCTCCTAACAGGGCGGGCATCTTTGAGACTGGTGACTGCAACCTTCCCTTTGCCCTCCCCCCAAATCCATATCCCCTCCCAAGATTCCTACACATCTCAAGCCCAAGAAAGCATCTGGTTAAAGTCTAGAATCCCATCATCTAAATGAGGGCTAAGTACAAATGAGACTCCTGAATGTAATTCCTTAGGTAAGCTCCTTGAACACAATACCTTTCTATTTGAAGATCTCCAAACAGGATAGGCAAGTTATTCCCTGCAACATACAATGTTGGAACATGGTAGGAATAACTACAGGCAATCCTGTTCAAAAGGGGGGAAATGGGAGGTACTGAGGAGTCACTGGCCCATAGCAATTCTGAAATCCAGTGGAGAAATTTTTGAAAATTTCCTGAGGAACTTCCAGTGTTTGAGATCCTGAGTTTCTAATACAGAAGATGATGGTTCTATTCCTGGTCATGCACAGCATGGCCAAAAAGAAAAAAAAAATTAATAAAGAAATTTTCCTGATAAGAATTCAGTCCAAGTTCTGCCAGGAAATGATTCTCCACAGTTCTTACTGTCTGGGCTCTTAGTTCTACTCTCTGGAGGTCTCCACTTTGTCTTCTGAGTCATGCTTTATCTTTTTTTCTTTCCTGCCAGTAGAACTTTAAAGGTCCAAACCTCTATTTATTTTGTACTCTCTGTCCATTTCAGTCCAACCTGAAGATATTTTTGTGAATGTAATTATCCTTTAAAATTTGTGGCTTTCCTATGAATGATCTTGGGGTTTTTCTCCATAGACAAAAGCCAAACACACAAATCCTTTTGAGATAAGCTCTTCTCTAGCTTCTTCTATTGCAATAAGTAAGTTTGCACGTAAGCTTCTTAGAAGCCCCATTGTTGGATGGAAAGGATCTGTGAGACAGATCCTTAAACATTTTAGAACACCTTCGGTCTAGCTGAATGGTACTCTAAGGCACTCTCGTCAATTTTCCTGAAGTTTTGCCAAAGGATTTTACAGCCACATTCACGGCTTTGTTTTTTGACCATGCTTTTCTGGCATACTTTGCTCTTTGTTAGTTGCTCAGTCTTGTCCAGCTCTTTGCGACTTGGTGGACTGTACCCACAGGTTCCTCCATCCATGAAATTCTCCAGGCGAGAATACTGGAGCAGGTTGCTATTCCCTTCTCCATGGGATCTTCCTGACCTAGAGATCGAACCCAGGTCTCCTGCACTGCAGGAAGATTCTTTACCGTCTGAGCCACCAGGGAAGTCCAATTTGCTCTTTAGTTGAAAGATATTTCTTAATTTTATAATCATTTGGATGCTGAAGTTTTTGTTGTTGTTTTGGCCACACCACACAGTCTGTGGGATCTCAGCTTCCAGACCAGAGATTGCACCCGGACCCTCAGCAATGAAAGTGCGGGGTCCTAACCACAGGTCCTAACAGCAGGAATTCCCTGCTGGAATTTCTTGGAAACTTCTAAATCAGCAAATCTTAGTTCCTTTTGGTTTAATCTTTCCTCTGGTGCGTCTGCTTCCTTGTGTATTTTAGTACAAACAGGAAGAATCAGGGAAACTTCTATCACTCCAGCTGGAAATGGTTCACTCGCCCAGCTCATCAGCTGCATCCTCTATTACAGATGACTACATGTGACACTGTTGCTGAGCTTCTGCCTCTACGTATCAGGGATTCTCCTTCACCCAGTTTCTACTAACATGCTCCTCATGTCCCATTAAGCTCTCACCAGTATCCTCCTCAACATCCAGACTGTTCCAAGCACTTCAGGCTTTTGTTTACACTCTCATCAATGTCCTCTAGCTTCTCCTCACCTCCTGGTTCCAAAGCCATGCCCAGATTTGTACATATTTGTTATAGCAACCCCCCTCTTCCAGGTACCCCAAATCAGTATTAATTATTGATTTTCCATGAGTCCAACATTTATTATCACATAGTTTCTGGGGTTCAGGGATTCAGAAGGAGCTCAGCTGAGAGGTTCTGGCTCAGTACCTCACATGTAGTTTTTGTCAGGATATTAGCAGAAGTAGAAGTCATTAGAAGGGGTGCCTGGAATGGCAGGACCTGTCTCCAAGATGACTCACCTCCGTGGGTGTTGGCAGGAGTCTGCCTTCCTCACCTCTTGGCTCTTGCCTCAGCCTGCTTAAATGTCGTCTTGACATGGCAGCTGGCTTCCCCTGGAGCAAGTGACACAAGAGAGAGGCTAACCTTACACTTTAACAGAGGTCATTCTGGTTGTGTGGGGAGCCAAGGGCAGAAACGGGGGACTTATTAGGAAGCTAATAAAGTGATGTGAGCAAGAGATGATGTTGGCTTGGACCAGAAAGGAAGCAGTGGACATGGAAATGCTCAGATCCTGGCTACATTCGGTAAGAGGATTGATAAGAAGTACTGATATATTGGATAAGGAATCCTAGAGAAGGGTCTAGAATATGTATATAAAGTCTCTAAGCTGATTTTAAAATTATGTATCTATTTATTTGGCTGTGTCAGCTATCAGTTGCAGCAGGCAGGATCTTGGTTGCGTCTTGCATGCTGTTTTGTCGTAGCGCATGAGCTCAGTAGCTGCGTCACTCGGGCTCTCTGGTTGTGGCATGCGGGCCTAGTTGCTCCACAGCCTATGGGATCTTAGTTCCCTGTCGAGGGATAAAACCCGAGTCTCCTAACATTGCAAGGTGAATTGTTAACCACTGGACCACCAGGGAAGTCCGGATCAATAAGGTTTTGATCCAGGCAAACTGGAGGAATGAAGTTACCACTGACCAAGATGGCCAGCCTGCATAGAATTTGAGAATCTTTACTATCATGTTTTACAAGTGAACAAAGTGAGATTTGAAAGTTTAAGTTGCTTGCTGAAAAGCTCCCAGGTAGTAAGTGATGTAGCTCGTCCTCAACTACTGTACACTATTGTCCACTGAGCCAGGAATATTACTAGATGGAATCAGTTGTCAACATCCTTCACTAAGAGCAGCTGGCAGATGCCCACGTTGCTCTGGGTAGCTGGCTCAGCCCTGCCCCAGGGAGGCAGAGAGGAGAGCAGGAGAGTCCCCCCTCCATTAACTCACTGCCTGTGCCCCTGCTATCCTGGGACCCATCTAGGGCATGGTGATGAATGTGTGCCAGACGGATGTGGAAGCTTCCAGAGAGGCAAACACCACCACAGAGAGAAGGTCAAGGGAGAACTGTCCCCCTTGTGCCACCAGGCTGCGTCCTTTCCAGCCGGAGGACGTTAGCACCACTTTAGGATTCTGCCGCCAGGGCCAGCTCTACCCTAGGAGACACTGAGCGTGGAGCCTGGACCATTCGGCGGGGGCCCTGGGACAGTAATTTCTGCAGCTGCCCACAGTGGGCCTGCCAGCGGAGGCGGCGCCCAGCATTTTCTACTCTAACTCAGTTTCCATCCTCACCTCCTAGGCCACAATCCAGTTCCTGAGAAGGAGGAGGAAAATTCCGAGTGCCCTCCCTAAGGAGGAAAGGACCTCATTTCCAAACGTTCCCCATTCACTTTGTCCTTGCTCAAGAATCTCATAGAGTTTTGAGAGCAAAACCTGTTTTCCGTTTTCTTTTTCTTTTCCTTCTTTCCTATGGGTGAGTATGCAACGGATACTTTATGTGCCTGGTGACAATTTGTGGATAAGCCCCAAGAGAAACAGTGAATTTGCTTCATCCTGTATTAAAGACAAAGAAAATTCAGAGGGGCCAAGCAAAGAACATTTCAGTGGTTCCACCTGGGGCCTAATTAGGAGAGTTTTCTGGGGGCATTTAGAATGTGGGGACTTGGAGTTTTCTGTTGACCCGGGAAGGTATCTGGTGTCACATTTTGAGTAGGAAACACAGGGACTCAGAGAGAACCCCCCTACCCCGACCCAAGTGCAGACCACAGATCTATGGGACCATGTCCCACCTCACTGGGAGTAGAATACACCCAGTTTAAACAAGTCACCGATTTTCACCCAGCAAATCATTGGGCTTATTTTGAAATATAAATCTAGTATGGGCTAGGATGTTGTAAGATAGCTGTTCCTCTGGAAGCAGGAAAATAAATTGTTACAGCCCTAGTAGGAGCCACCAGGGAAGCCCAAGAATACTGGAGTGGGTAGCCTATCCCTTCTCTAGGGGATCTTCCTGACCCAGGCATCGAACAGGGGTCTTCTGCATTGCAGGTGGGTTCTTTACCAACTGAGCTACCAGGGAACCCCAGCAGTTTGGCAGTTTATATCAATAGCCTTTGAACAGGGCTGCTGTAAAGAAATTGTCCTGGATGTGCACAGGGCTTTGGCTAAAGGTGTGTTTCCAGCAGCTTCATTTATATGAGAAAACAGTTGAAAACAATGACAGGAAGTTCAGTTCAGTTTAGTCGCTCAGTCATGTCTGACTCTTTGCAACCCCATGAATCACATCACGCCAGGCCTCCCTGTCCATCACCAACTCCCGGAGTTCACTCAGACTCACGTCCATTGAGTCGGTGATGCCATCCAGCCATCTCATCTTCTGTCGTCCCCTTCTCCTCCTGCCCCCAGTCCCTCCCAGCATCAGAGTCTTTTCCAATGAGTCAGCTCTTCGAATGAGGTGGACAAAGTACTGGAGTTTCAGCTTTAGCATCAGTCCTTCCAAAGAAATCCCAGGGCTGATCTCCTTCAGAATGGACTGGTTGGATCTCCTTGCAGTCCAAGGGACTCTCAAGAGTCTTCTCCAACACCACAGTTCAAAAGCATCAATTCTTCGGTGCTCAGCTTTCTTCACAGTCCAACTCTCACATCCATACACGACCACTGGAAAAACCATAGTCTTGACTAGATGGGCCTTTGGCAAAGTAATGTCTCTGCTTTTCAACATGCTATCTAGGTTGGTCATAACTTTCCTTCCAAGGAATAAGCGTCTTTTAATTTCATGGCTGCAGTCAGCATCTGCAGTGATTTTGGAACCCAAAAAAATAAAGTCTAACACTGTTTCCACTGTTTCCCCATCTATTTCCCATGAAGTGATGGGACCAGATGCCATGATCTTCATTTTCTGAATGTTGAGCTTTAAGCCAATTTTTTCACCCTCCTCTTTCACTTTCATCAAGAGGCTTTTGAGTTCCTCTTCACTTTCTGCCATAAGGGTGGTGTCATCTGCATAGCTGAGGTTATTGATATTTCTCCTCGCAATCTTGATTCCAGCTTGTGCTTCTTCCAGCCCAGCGTTTCTCATGATGTACTCTGCATAGAAGTTAAATAAGCAGGGTGACAGTATACAGCCTTGACGTACTCCTTTTCCTATTTGGAACCAGTCTGTTGTTCCATGTCCAGTTCTAACTGTTGCTTCCTGACCTGCATACAAATTTCTCAAGAGGCAGGTCAGGTGGTTCTGGTATTCCCAGCTCTTGAAGAATTTTCCACAGTTTATTGTGATCCACACAGTCAAAGGCTTTGGAATAGTCAATAAAGCAGAAATAGATGTTTTTCTGGAACTCTCTTGCTTTTTTCCGTGATCCAGTGAATATTGGTTCCTCTGCCTTTTCTAAAACCAGCTTGAACGTCTGGAAGTTCACGGTTCACGTATTGCTGAAGCCTGGCTTGGAGAATTTTGAGCATTACTTTACTAGCGTGTGAGATGAGTGCAATTGTACGGTAGTTTGAGCATTCTTTGGCATTGCCTTTCTTTGGGATTGAAATTAAAACTGACCTTTTCCAGTCCTGTGGCCACTGCTGAATTTTCCAAATTTACTGGCATATTGAGTACAGCACTTTCACAGCATCATCTTTCAGGATTTGAAATATCCTTTCAGGAATTCCATCACTTCCACTAGCTTTGTTCACAGTGATGCTTTCTAAGGCCCACTTGACTTCACATTCCAGGATGTCTGGCTCTAGGTGAGTGATCACACCATCGTGATTATCTTGGTCGTGAAGATCTCTTTTGTACAATTCTTCTGTGTATTCCTGCCACCTCTTCTTAATGTCTTCTGCTTCTGTTAGGTTCATACCATTTCTGTCCTTTATCGAGTCCATCTTTGCATGAAATGTTCCCTTGGTAGCTCTAATTTTCTTGAAGAGATCTCTCGTCTTTCCCGTTCTGTTGTTTTCCTCTATTTCTTTGCATTGATTGCTGAGGAAGGCTTTCTTATCTCTTCTTGCTATTCTTTGGAACTCTGCATTCAGATGGCTTATATCTTTCCTTTTCTCCTTTGCTTTTCGCTTCTCTTCTTTTCACAGCTATTTGTAAGGCCTCCCCAGACAGCCATTTTGCTTTTTTGCATTTCTTTTCCATGGGGATCGTCTTGATCCCTGTCTCCTGTACAGTGTCACGAACCTCCATCCATAGTTCATCAGGCACTCTATCTATCAGATCTAGTTCCTTAAATCTATTTCTCACTTCCACTGTATAATCATAAGGGATTTGATTGAAATGACAGGAAACTGGTTAGTAAATCATGCATCCAAATGCTAACATTAAAACTTACTGATACAGGAAAATAGGCATCTTGTATTGTCAAATGAGAAAGTAAGGTGTGATAAAGGGAGACACATCAGATAAAGATCATATATGGATCACAGAGCTGTATCTATGTCTGACCAACAACAGCCTATCAGAATGACTAAGGGCTCAAAGTCCACATTAACATCACCTGGGCAGCCTAACTTATTCTCTCAAAGCCTCAGTTTCCCCACTGGTGAAATGGGAATAAAAGGCCCTTCCTCACACCCGAGGTCAGAGGGCTTCAGGATACCCACCCCTGGCTGAAACTCTGGCCAGCTCTGGGTCGGGAGGTCACGTCCCCTCGGTTCCTGTTCCGACTGCGTGGTGCTGAGCCCCTCCAGGCAGCACTAATTCCGGCCGTGCTGGAGCCCCCATGGGCAGCACCAGGCCTGACCGCACACAGATGGTACGTGACCACCTCATCCGGAAGTTTCTCACCTTCACCCCAAGGGCTCACCTGTCCATCTTCTCCCCTGTTCCCTGATGCAGACCCCACTTAAGCCTCACTGCCTGTGGGAAGTCCCCTGGGGTTGCCTGAGTGAGGCCCCAGTCTCTTCCTTCACTGAGCACCACCCCACTCCTCCCTCAGCACACTCATCTACCCCTCAGCCTTCATCCCAAGCAATGGACCTGGCTGCAGGCTTCCTGCACAGGTCACATGATTCTACGGGGCCTGCCTCCATTTCTCATCCATAAAATGGGGATAAGCACACCACCTCACGGGGGCATCAGGCATGAGAAACAGAACCCGTGACGCATAGTGCTCACTGCAGTCACTCAGTGAGGGGCAGCTCTTCTCCAGGAGAGTGAGCAGGCTGTGACTGGAGGCCTGAGGTTCCCTGTGTGAGGGACATGCATGGACTCTCAGAGGCTCATGGGCTCTCTGCCCCCTCCCTGGTTCCCAGCTGTGAGTAGTCCCGGGGGTTCCCAGCTTGTTGCGTGACTTAACCGTTTTGGGCAGGTTTCTGTTCCCCTTGGGAAAGTGTGTTTCACCTCCAAGGCCACAAGCCCTGAATTTGAGTAAAACTCTCCAGGACTTTCCAGGTTTAAAAAAAAAAAACCTGCTTTGTGAAAGAATTTCCCACCCTGGTGAGTCAGTTGAGGAAGCGGCATTGGCCAAGACCACCTGTATTTCACATCCAAATAAGGAGCCGGCGTGTGTCTTGGAAGGGCTCACCTAGGAGACCACAGGCGTGCAAACCACCATGCAAGCCACAGACCAAGGTGGTAAGGGACCACTCCAGTGGGGGAAGGGGGCAGTCACAGGCAGTTTCCAGGTCAGGGCCTGTTGACACAAGAAACATAGTCTTGAACTAGGAGAGTGAACAGTGGGGACCACTTGGAGGCCTTTATGGTCTCCCAGGCTGGGTTTCACCATGTCCAAAATTCCCCCAGAAGTGTTTCATTCCCCTGAGTTCCTGTCCCTGTATTTTTTTTTTTTTTTTTAATGTGTAACATTTTTAAAAGTCTTTATTGAATTTGTTATAATATTGCTTCTGTTTTAGGTTTTGGCTTTGGGGATTCTAGCTCCCTGATCAGGGATCAAACCTGCACCCCCTGTATTTGAAGGTGAAGTCTTAACCACTGCATCAACAGAAGTCCCCCTCTCCCTCTTGACATGAACATACTCTAGGTGGGGAATTGCTCAGCCACCCATGCTTACCTGAACTAAGAGGTTACCAACGGAAACAACTCAACTGAAACATGGCCAAAGAGTATGAACAGCAAATTCACAGAAAGAGAATATAAAGAGTCGCTATGTGTATAAAGAAGGCTAAGTGCCGAAGAATTGATTCTTTCGAACTGTGTTGCTGGAGAAGACTCTTGAGAGTCCCTTGGATAGCAAGGATATCCAACCAGTCAGTCCTAAAGGAAATCAACCTTGAATATTCATTGGAAGGACTGATGCTGAAGCTGAAGCTCCAATACTTTGGCCTCCTAATGCAAAGAGCCGATTTATTGGAAAAGCCCCTGATGCTGGGAAAGATTGAGGACAGAAGCAGAAGGCGATGACAGAGGAGGAGATGGTTGGATGGCATCATTGACTCAATGGACATGAATTAGAGCAAACTTTGGGAGACGGCGAAGGACAAGGAAGCCTGTGCTTCAAGCCTGTCCTACAACCCCATGCAATTCATGGGGCTGTAGAGTTGGACAGGACTGAGCGACTGAAACAGTAACTACAACATACATAAAGAAGTGGTCAGTCTCACTCATTGTAAGAGAAATGTCCATTGAGATACCATTTCTCACCTGTCATGTTGGCAAAGAGGCAAATGTTTGACAACATGCCTTGAGGTCAGCCAGTTATTAAGTTATTCAGCTCTCTCTTCCACTTTGTTGACACTGGGCTTTGCCAGCTGCTCCCTCTCAGCTTCTTCCATTAGGGGCACTAGAAGAAGCCTGCAAGATTGGAAGAGGGAGGAGAAGCTCTTGTTGTTGTTGTTCAGTCGCAGCCAACTCTTTGCAACCCCATGGGCTGCAGCACGCCAGGCTTCCCCATCCATCACTATCACCGGCAGTGTGCTCAGACTCATGTCCATTGAGTCGGTGATGCCATCCAACCATCTCATCCTCGGTGGTCCCCTGCTCCTTCTGCCCCCCGTTGCTTCCTGCTTGTTTATTGTTCTCTAGAGGACTGCCCTGGCTGTTGACTGACAAAGCTGGTGAAAGCACAAGATGGAACAACGCCTATGTAGAGCAATTTAAAAATATCTAACTAAATTACAATACAGTGACCATTTGGGCTACTAGTCAACCCCTCTTTAATTCTAAACGGCATGTGTTCAAGATCACCTCTTGTAGCCTCGTTTGAAACAGCAAAAAATGTCCATTTATAGAGGACTGGCTAAGTAATATGCATACAGTGGCTACTCTACAGAAGTAAAAAAGAATGAGGAAAAACTTAGATTGGTAAGTTAAAAAAAGCCAAGTGCATAATGATGGGTACAGTGACCTGCTTTTATGCAGCAAACAGGTTAAGCTTCAAAAACACATTCATATTTGCCTACAGTTGCCTATAGAAACCCTGAGAAGATACACAAGAAACTAGCAAGAGGGACTTCCCTGCTGGGCCCTTGGTTAAGACTTCTCCTTCCAGTGCTGAGCGTTCAGGTTCAATCCCTGGTCCAGTTGCTAAGATCCCACATGCCTCAGGGCCAAAAAACCCAAAACATAAAACAGGAACAATACTGTAACCAATTCAATAAACTTTTGAAATGGTCCACATCAAAAATATCTTTTAAAAAAGTAACTAGGAAGAGCCGTTACCCAGATGGTTGGAGTGAAGGTGTTGAAAGACAAATTTCTGCACATCTTCTGACCAGAGGTTGGATGCAGTTTCGTTGTGAATTATTTTTTCAAAGATGTTTGTGTAGAAATAGCCTCAGAAGATAGAGGTGGTGTCCCTCTCCAGAGAAGTTCGTTTGCTATCTGATATTAATAATATTAAGATAAAGTCTCCCAGCAGGGCAAAGATTGGGAGGTGTGTTATTCTCAGCCCAGAATCAGAGATTGGGGTTCCTCAACTGTGAGGCAAACCCACAGCGTGTGCAGCATCCACCTGGGGGGTGTGGAGGACCAGTGTGAGCAGCAGGCTCACTGCCTCCTTCCCCCAATTGTCACAGGTCTTCTGCTATTGAAAAGTGACAGAGTTGGGACTTCCCTGGCAATCCAGTGGTTGAGACTCCTTGCTTCCGAGGCAGGGGGCACAGGTTTGATCCCTGGTCAGGGAACTAGGATCCCATGTGGGTGCCGGGTGGCCAAGTAAATAAATGAATAAATAAATAAATTTGGTTTGTCTTAAAAAAAAAGTGGCAGAGTTACTTGTTAGCTCACAAGTAGAGTAAAATCTAAGACCCTCCACAGTTCTTGATGAGGAAGAAGGGAATGTGGTATATAAGGATGGAGTAGGATGAGGCTTCTTACGGCATATCTTTTCATTTATTCTGGTTTTTTAATAGATGAATTTTATTGACTTTGTTTACGTGTAGCTGTGCTGGTCTTCATTGCAGTCCACAGGCTTCTCATTTGCGGTAGCTTCTCTTGTTGTGGATCATGGGCTCTAGGGCACACAAGCTCAGTAATTGTGGCTCTCAGGCTTAGTTGCCTTATGGCATATGGAATCATCCTGGACCAGGAATTGAACCCAGGTCCTCTGCATTGCCAGTCGGATTCTTAACCATTGGACCACCAGGCAAGTCCAATATTATTCTGTTTTGAACCACATGCCTGTGTTATCTGCTCAGTCATTAAGTAACATTCAATTTGAATTTTAAAATATTACTCTTGTTATGAATCACAAAACTTTAGACTTCTGGGCCTGTCCATGAGAGGGCATCACTTATGACCCTGGACTCCCACAAAGGAGGAGATCAAGGTCAAGGGTCACATGGTGACACGCAGCTAATTCCTGGTGGATCCTGGAAGAATCCAGACTTCCTGATCTCCCACCCAGTATCCTTTCCAGTACTCAGTATGGACTGGGGAGACCATTAGATAAAAATGAAAAAGACCATTAGATAAAAGAATCCAGACTTCCTGATCTCCCACCCAATATCATTTCCAGCACCCAGCATGGATTGGGGAAACCATTAGAAAAAGTGCAGACCATGGTTTAGACTTCACGATTTATCTGAGATCCAGTCCCACCCAAGGGCTTCCCTGGTGGCTCAGACAGTGTAAAGAACCTGTCTGCAATGTGGGAGACCAGGGTTTGATCTCTGGGTCTGGAAGATCCCCTGGAGAAGGGATCTTGCCTGGAGGATTCCACAGACAGAGGAGCCTGGCAGGCTATACAGTCCATGGGGTCGCAAAGAGTCGGACATAACTGAAATGACTAACACTTTCACTTTCTTTCAGTCTCACCTGAAATTATCCTACCAGCCTCTCAAAAATCCCTCAAGATTTTGTTCTTATTGTAACATCTACCGCAGAACATACTGTTATAGTGAATGGACTCAAACTGTGTTCAGAAGCAAACAAAACATTTAAAAATTACATGCTGATATGCTTGTCCAACCTAAAAGACTTTCCCATCCTGTCAGAAGCAACTATGGAGAGAAGAGAGAGTCAAGGCTCCCTGGAGCTGCCCCAGGGAGGACGTGTGGGGCCAGTGTCTGCAGTGAGGGCCCTGAGGCCGGGTGTCCCGCCACCCCCTCCTTGTTGTCTGGGTCGGGAGGGAAACAGGTCGCCTGTGAATGCATAAGGCCACGCACAACACACATTTCCCCAATAGTATCAAGCTTGCTAATAACTGAGAAAGACCACACCACTGTCCCTATTGCTGTGGAGTTTGATAGAGGGTGGAGAAAGGATACAGAATGGGCCCTGAGAAGATGCCTCTTCAATCAGACCAGCTCCTTCTGATTCCATCCACCCATCTATGCATCCTCTAACCTCTCCCCATCCTCCAGGATCTTTGCATCTGGATGGAAGGGTGATGTGCAGAGATGACCAGAATACAGTCAGAAAAGTGCCGAAGAGTGCTAATGTCTACTGCAGACATGTCTCAGGTGGAAGGATAACGGAAAATATGTGTCTTCTGCTCTGTTTCCTTTACCAAACGGTGAGCCCCTGAGAGTGTGTGTATTGCACACCTGAAAGGCAGTGGACTGTGTTTGATTAATCTCCATGTCCTCTGGACTCAGGATGACACATAGTAAGTCAGCACTTGTTCAATGAAGCAGTACATGTACGTGTTGCTGCTGCTGCTGCTGCTAAGTCGCTTCAGTCGTGTCTGACTCTCTCCAACCCTACGACGGCAGCCCACCAGGCTCCCCCGTCCCTGGGATTCTCCAGGCAAGAACACTGGAGTGGGCTTCCATTTCCTTCTCCAATGCATGAAAGTGAAAAGTGAAAGTGAAGTCGCTCAGTCGTGTCCGACTCTTAGCGACCCCATGGACTGTAGCCTACCAGGCTCCTCCGTCCATGGGATTTTCCAGTAAGTACTGGAGTGGGGTGCCATTGCCTTCTCCGACATGTACGTGTTAGTATTAGTCGAAATGGATTAGATCATGCCATGGTAACCAATAAAACCAAAATCTCAGTGGCTTAGAACAAACCCAGGGAATTCCCTGGTTGTCCAGTGGTTAGGACTCCATGCCTTCACTGCCAAGGGCCCTGGTTTAGATTCCTGGTCAGGGAACTAAAATCCCACAAGCTGTACTGCACAACTGTTTCTTGCTCATAAAACAATGGGCCAGAAGCTCTAAACTGTCACCATGCTGGACTCAGGCTGATGGAGCAGCCATCATCTGGACCAGCGCCTGCCATCACCACACAGGAAGAGCTGGAGAATGGTGAGCATGCGCTGCCCCGGAGGGTCCCTCCTCACCTCCGTTCACGCATTGTTGACCAGTGCAAGCCACGGGGCTGCACTACCAGGAGAGAACAACCCTGAGGTGCTCAGAAGGAGGTCGGGAAATACTTGTCATGGGTAGTCTGATTTATGCTCACAGCATGTTTGACCCACCCTCCTCATCGCACGAGAAATCAAGTCCCCTCCTCCCTGGGGAGACAGACGGAAGGTCCCCTACAGGCGTCTGGTGGAGGCCCATGGCTCTGGGTGATGCATGGGAGCTCCTCGCCAGGGCTCTGTGGCTTTTCCTGATAACCTGATGAGTTGTCTGCCCCACATCCCCAAGGTACCCACGAGCCTGGGGCACAATGGCACTGCAACCCTGATGGGAGCAAAGGGAGACCCGAGCGGATGCTGGGGCCCCAGCCTGAGGGCACCCACCCTCTGACGGGTCATGTCCCCTTTAGGTCCGGAGTTCACTCTCTGGAGAAGCTCCCCTTGCTCTCTGAGAGCTCTGGATCCGCTCTCTGGAAGATTCTTTGTCTCTCATTATTTTCTTCATCCAGGTCAGGAGTGAGCTTCAGAGACTCTGTCCCCTGGGGGGCTGAGCGACTTTCCCCAGCTCCTGCTCTCATGGTGGTGGTCACCACAGCAGAGGGGACGCTCAGGCATGGAAATCACACGGCTTGGCTGTTAATGCTTCTACCCCAAGTGACAGGTGCCTTTTGAGTTCGCTCAGCATCACCTGGCCGAGTCTGGCTTTGCGGGGCCGGGACCTGTAACCCTCCCAGGCACTGGAAGGAGAATTGGGAATCCCAGCCAGTGTGCTGAGTGATTTTTATCGGGTTCCAGAGAACTGGCCTGTGGTTCATTTAGAGAAGGGCAGCTCTGAGCGAGAAGAGTGAGGAGAGGACAGGAAGCCTGGGGCCCGGCTCCTCCAGACATGATGCTGAGTGGGGTGAGGACTAGGGAGGGCAGACCAGCCTGCATTACACACCTCCAGTGCCCCCAAGAGTCTAGTATGAAAAGTTCTGCAGTGGGGACTGCGGAGTTGAGTTCAGAAAGTAAAACGAAGGACATCTCCTCCACAGAGGAGGGGAACCAGGTTCTCCTGGCTGGGGACTCGTGAAGGATCCCTTCACCTCTTAGGTGATGCCTGCAAGCCCGAGAGTCAGGAAGCTATAGGTGTGCAGAAACATCCCTCACCCTTTGAGGGTGATGTCACCACATCTTCCAGCATGTCCCCCTCACCCTTCCATGCTGCTGGAAACCAGAGGGGCCCTGGGGCTTCTGGGTGGCCATGGTGATGGGCCTACTGCCTGTGAACCACTGGAAATGAATGTGTAAAGACACTCAATTGCAGACTGTTCTTAAAGCAATCACACACTGTCTAAAGAGACACAGCTTATTGGCTCCGAGGACAGAAAGGAGCCTGACACAGGCCTTCGGCCAAAGGACAGCCTAGTGCTGCCTTTGGTGCAACAGTAAAGACCGAGGTGGAATGAACACATCCATTGGTCACACGGAAACAACATGTCTAAAGGGCTTAAAAGCTATCTGTTCTCTTAAGTGCATTAAACAGCTCCCCTCCAGCTTTTCCCCCTTACATCCATCTGCTGTCAGTGGACAGGCAAGGCCTGGCCTGGCCCCTTGGCCCACTCTTGCCCCTTCCCCACCCCCCGTGGGCTCTCACTAGCCGTGATGTTACTCTGCTAACAAGCATCATCCTCTCTGGGCTCGCTTCTGCACCTTGTCCAGAACTGTCTTATATCGTGGATTATTCCTCTAATCAGTAATAAAACACACGTGACTGAGGTTCCTGGTCTTGATTCTGAGAGCTTTAAAGCACTGTGTCCATGCGATCAGGGGAGAGGCAGAGAGTGAGTTAACACCACTCGCAGGTGGAGTGTTGAGGGAGGAGGCTGGAGTCCCCTGAGGTGACATTTTTGCAGCTTAAGAGCCTTCTCTAAGCCCTGGGTTCAAAGAGCTGTGCCCCTACAGATCCCAAGAAAAACCTTTTTGTGACAACACTAAATCGCAGCCATCCCAGGTGGCGCTGGTGGTAAAGAACCCACCTGCCAATGCAGGAGACATAAGAGATGCAGATTCAATCCCTGGGTGGGGAAGATCCCCTGGAGGAGGAAATGGCAACCCACTCTAGTGTTCTTGCCTGGAGAATTCAATGGACAGAGGAGCCTGATGGGCCCCAGTCCTTGGAGCTGCAAAGAGTCAGACATGACTGAAGTGATTTAGCACACACTCCATCTAGTCTGTAGACAATAATCCAAGTCTATCTCCCGACCAGTAATGCTGAAGAAGCTGAAGTTGAATGCTTCTATGAAGACCTACAAGACCTTATAGAACTAACACCCCAAAAAGATATCCTTTTCATTATAGGGGACTAGAATGCAAAAGTAGGAAGTCAAGAAATACCTGGAGTAACAGGCAAATTTGGCCTTGGAGTACTGAATAAAGCAGGGCAGAGGCTAATAGAGTTTTGCCAAGAGAACGCACTGGTCATAGCAAACATCCTCTTCCAATAACACAAGAGAAGTCTCTACAGATGGACATCACCGGACGGTCAATACTGAAATCAGATTGATTATATTCTTTGCAGCCAAAGATGGAGAAGTTCTATACAGTCAACAAAAACAAGACCGGGAGCTGACTGTGGCACAGACTCCTTATTGCCAAATTCAGACATAATTAAGAAAGTAGGGAAAACCACTAGACCATTCAGGTATGACTTAAATCAAATCTCTTATGATTATACAGTGGAAGGGAGAAATAAATTCAAGGAATTAGATCTAATAGACAGAGTGCCTGAAGAACTATGGATGGAGGTTCCTGACATTGTACAGGAGGCAGGGCTCAAGACCATCCCCAAGGAAAAGAAATGCAAAAAGGCAAAATGGTTGTCTGAGGAGGCCTTAAAAATAGCTGTGAATAGAAGAGAAGTGGAAGGCAAAGGAGAAAAGGAAGATATAACCATTTGGATGCAGAGGTCCAAAGAATAGCAAGGAGAGATAAGAAAGCCTTCCTCAGTGATCAGTGCAAAGAAATAGAGGAAAACAATAGAATGGGAAAGAGTAGAGATCTCTTCAAAAAAAAAAATAAATAAAGATACCAAGGGAACATTTCATGCAAAGATGGGCTCAATAAAGGACAGAAATGATATGGACCTGACAGAAGCAGAAGATATTAAGAAGAGGTGGCAAGAATACACAGAAGAACTATACAAAAAAGATCTTCACGACCAAGATAATCACGATGGTGTGATCACTGACCTAGAGCCAGACATCCTGGAATGCGAAGTCAAGTGGGCCCTAGGAAGCATCGCTACGCTAAAAGCTAGTGGAGGTGAGGGAATTCCAGCTGAGCTATTTCAAAACCTAAAAGGTGATGCTGTGAAAATGCTGCACTCAATATGCTAGCAAATTTGGAAAACTCAGCAGTGGCCACAGGACTGGGAAAGGTCAGTTTTCACTCTAATCCCAAAGAAAGACAATGTCAAAGAATGCTCAAACTAACGCACAATTGCACTCATCTCACACACTAGTAAAGTAATGCTCAAAATTCTTCAAACCAGGCTTCAACAGTACGTGAACCTTGAACTTTCAGATGTTCAAACTGGATTTAGAAAAGGCAGAGGAACCAGAGATAAAATTGCTGACATCCACTGGATCATCAAAAAAGCAAGAGAGTTCCAGAAAAACAACTACTTCTGCTTTATTGACTATGCCAAAGCCTTTGAATGTGTGGACCACAACAAACTGTGGAAAATTCTGAAAGAGATGGGAATACCAGACCACCTGACCTGCCTCTTGAGAAATCGGTATACAGGTCAGGAAGCAACAGTTAGAACTGGACATGGAACAACAGACTGGTTCAAAATAGGGAAAGTAGTATGTCAAGACTGTATATTGTCACCCTGCTTATTTAACTTATATGCAGAGTACATCATGAGAAACTCTGGGCTGGAAGAAGCACAAGCTGGAATCAAGGTTGCCGGGAGAAATATCAATAACCTCAGATATGCAGATGCCTTATGGCAGAAAGCGAAGAAGAACTAAAGAGCCTCTTGATGAAAGTGAAAGAGGAGAGTGAAAAAGTTGGCTTAAAACTCAATATTCAGAAAACTAAGATCATGGCATCTGGTCCCATCACTTCATGGCAAATAGATGGAGAAACAGTGAAAGACTTTATTTTGGGGGGCTCCAAAATCACTGCAGATGTTGACTGCAGCCATGAAATTAAAAGATGCTTACTCCTTGGAAGAAAAGTTATGACCAATATAGACAGCATATTAAAAAGCAGAGACATTACTTTTCCAATAAAGGTCCATCTAGTCAAAGCTATGGTTTTTCCAGTAGTCATGTATGGATATGAGAGTTGGACTATGAAGAAAGCTGAGCGCCGAAGAATTGATGCTTTTGAACCATGATGTTGGAGAAGATTCTTGAGAGTCCCTTGGATTGCAAGGAGATCCAACCAGTCCATCCTAAAGGAAATCCTGAATATTCATTGGAAGGACTGATGCTGAAGCTGAAACTCCAATACTTTGGCCACTTGTTGCAAAGAACTGACTCATTGGAAAAGACCCTGATACTGGGAAAGATAGAAGACAGGAGGAGAAGGGGATGACAGAGGATGAGATGGTTGGATGGCATCACCAACTCAATGGACATGAGTTTGAGTGAACTCCGGGAGTTGTTGATGGACAGGGAGGCCTGGCGTGCTACAGTCCATGGGGTCACAAAGAGTCGGACACAACTGAGCGACTGAACTGAACTGAACTGAACAATCTGGTCTGAGCCATTTGAAGCGGTTTATGCAAGGGAAAGCTGCTGGGACATTCACATGTGCTGTGCTTATTCCTCTTGGTGGCAGGTAGGCAGCCTCTCTGTTCCTGCCCCTCTGGAGAGGGTGACCATGCAGGCTGGGGGTGTAGGTTGTTTGGGAACAATCCATCTTCTGGGCCTTTGCCTTCCAGAAGCTGGAGAAACTTAAGGGGATCAGGCAGTGGGAGGGGGGGCCCATACAGGGAGCCTGTGGATTTCGTCTAGGCAGGAGGACCTGCAGCCTGCCACCCCCACCCCACGGAGGTGACAGGACCACCCAGAGAGACAGTCACCCAGCGCATCTAGGTGATGGAGATGGACAGAGGGTGACCCACCATCCCAGTTTGGCCGGAGATGAAGGGATTCCCTGGACAAAGGGCTTTCACAGCTTAAACTGGGGGATTCTTGGGTAAACCAGGACAAGCTATTCACCCTGGGCGGAGCAGATGTCCCAGCTGACCCTGACGTGAGAGCCTCCTATTCTGAGCCACAATCAAGAGGAGCTACAGAGGACCCTGCCCCACTTTCTGCTCTATAAACTCCGTGATCCTTGTGTCAGCTCAATAGAAACTCACCCCCTTATCCAAGTCACAGTGCAGACTAGGGGTCAGACTCAATTTGATTTACAGCAAATCAAATGGGGTTTGATGGTCCTTCTATGCCAAGAGCTGTCTGCTGTCTCTTTCTGTCTCTGTGTCAAGCCTTCCTCCCCTCTGTCCTGTCTGCACATTAGACCAAATGAGACCTCCTGGAGGCTCAGAGCCATGGGGGAGGGGAGGGCCTGAGCACCTGGCTTCCCTCTTAGCACCGAGCCTGGACCCAGGATATTTGTGTCCATGAAGGGCTGCCCTCTCTACCCCATCCTCCAGGGCAAGGGAAGCCCCCTGCCCCCCATAGCAGCTGGAGTGGGAGATTCAGCTCGCTCTCAGAAGCTGGCTGCTCAGCCCCTCAGAGGGGCCCTGCCTGACAAACACTCGGACAGGAGGGAATTCCTCGGCGGCTCTCACTTGCTCAGATAACCGGCAGGTCCTGGAGTGTGCCAGCCCTCAGCAGGAATGAGCAGAAATCACTTCCATTTGTTTTCTGAGACTCGGCCTGACACTCACCAGCCGCAGTGCAGGGACTGAGCTGTCAGGAGGCATTAATGCACCAGCCAGAATCCCCAGCTCTGGGAAAGCTGCCCACACAGCTGTCTGTCCCTCACAGAAGTTGCCAGAACCCCACTGTCCAGCCAAGGCCAGGCAAGGGAGACAATGAAAGGACTCGACCCCCAGAGTCCCAGGTGGGACAATGGCTGTGCAGTTAAATACAAATCCCCATGCTGTCATTCAGTCGCTAAGTCGAGTCCGACTCTTCGCGACCCTATGGACTGCAGCACGCCAGGCTTCCCTATCCTTCACTATTTCCCAGAGTTTGCTCAAACTCATGTCCATTGTGTCAATGATGTCATCCAACCATCTCATCCTCTATTCAGTTCAGTCGCTCAGTCATGTCCGACTCTTTGCGACCCCATGGACTGCAGCACGCCAGGTTTCCCTGTCCATCACCAACTCCTGGAGCTTACTCAGACTCATGTCCATTGAGTCAGTGATGCCATCCAACCATCTCATCCTCTGTTGTCCCCTTCTCCTCCTACCTTCAATCTTTCCCAGCATCAGGGTCTTTTCCAATGAGTCAGCTTTTCACATCAGGTGACCAAAGTATTGGAGCTTCAGCTTGAGCATCAATCCTTCCAATGAATATTCAGGGTTGATTTCCTTTAGGACTGACCAGTTGCCCATGAATCCCCCCAAGATTTGCAGGGTGGCATAACCCTGGTGTCCCCTAGGGCCACCGGCCCCTTACGATGCAGACCTGGTAAATTTGTCCGGTGCCACCCCACCACCCCGTCCATCCCAAGCCTTTGGGAGTTCTTGGAGATTCATGTTTATTCTGCCTCCTCTGATTCTGATTATGGGCTTTGGCTGCAATTCCTCCTCTCTGCATTTTGTTGCTCTTCCCAGGATGTCTCCCCAGCACTGACCCAGAAGTAGAAAGACCCTTTCCCCTGAACCCCAAGTCTCTGCATACAATCAGGCATGGAAATTGGGTGTAAAGATTTTTCTGAAGACTCAGGGGCACTAGAAAGAAGCATATATCTCACTCCAAACTGCAGAGAAAATAAACAGTGGGATTTAAGGTGCTTAAGAAGTGCCTGGAATCTGTCCTCCCCTTCAGCTTCAGGTCCTCATGGCTGCAGCCCTCTCTCACCTATGCCCATCACCACCTCCTGGTCCTTTGTTATATAGACTGAGATGTTCTCTAGTCTTCCTCTTCCTTCAGCCTCCCCTGGGGAGCCCCCACCCTTAATGCCCCATCTTTGCGTCTTCCCAAACTAAGATTGTTCCTTTCCTAAGTGAAACTGAAGAAGGTTGTGGTGAAATGCTTCTTTTCTTCCTCTGAAAGTACTGTTCTATTTTTTTTTTTTACTAATTTTTAAAATATTTACTTATTTATTGAGCTGCACCAAGCCTTAGTTGCAGCATGTGGGAACTAGGGATTGAACCCAGGGATTGAACCCAGTCCCCCTGCATTGGGAGCATGGAGTCTGAGCTACTTGACCACCGGGGAAGTCCCTGAAAATACCATTCTTTAGAGATGAGGACATTTGGGCTGGCTAAGACAGGCTAAGCAACTTAGTCAAGGTCACACAGCAGACAAGAAACAGAGCTGGGATCCTATGGGGATCTGTCTTCACACAAAGTTACGTTTCCTCCTGGGCTGACCCCAAACCTGGCTGAGGCTTTGCTCTGGAGGAACAAAGGGCAGCAGGAGGAATAGGTGGGTCCTAGAAGCAGTCTGCATGACCCAGGGAACCTGGGAGGGAGCAGGCAATCCTGAGATCTACAGAACTAACGGCAGGTATCTGGGCCAAGTCCGCCCGGCCCGGTCCTGGGGTGAGGGGGCTGGCACAGAAGGCCAGGCATGGCCCCCAAGCAACAGGATTCAGGGTGGAGGAGTCAGGAGGAAGGAAGCAAGCAGGCCTGGGAGGGTTGGCAGGGAGAACTTAACTCTCCACAAGTTTCTCATCTCAGGGATCCTTCATCTGCCTGCAGGGATGCGGAGATCAATGAAAAGAAAAAAGAAATTGTAAGCACTTGTGTATCTCAGATGAAAAGCGCCACAGTCAGAGGACCAGTCCCAGTCGGACTGTTCGCCCCTGCAGGTCACCATTGCTTTGTCTGGGAGATTTCTATGTGGGTGTGAGGTTGACGGTTTAAAGGGAAAACACAGCCATTTCATGGAGCTATTATGGAATTTTCTCCATAGGAGCAGACAACCTCTGCACCGCCCTGAAATGTTTTGACAGCTTGGGCAAATCCTCAGGGAAACCCGAGGCCTGAGCGTGCCAAGGTGATGCTTATCGCTGGCTCTCCGGCCCCCAGCGTGGTCCCGGGAGCTCCTCCACGCCGGCTCCCTGCCAGCCCTGCCGCCACCCTGCCCCCGGGGACCCGCACACACCGCCCGGGTATGAATCAAGCTTGTCCTCCAGTTCAGATGCAGGAAAATGGGATGATGAATTCATTGCCATCACCACGCTGCCCATAAGTCACAGCTCCAAAGGCCTTTTTATTTTTTTTCTTTCGGAGTTTCCAATGACAAAGATTTCATTATCCGAAGCAATAATTTTTAACCAGAGCAATGCAAGTTTTCACTCTACCTGAATTAGGCCCATATGTGAGAGGGAAGCCCAAGAGTCAGTGTCTGGAGGGCAGAGTGGGGGAGAGGGGGGCTAGGCCTCCTGGTTCTCACCCCTCCCCCATTCTCTTCCTTTTTCTCTCCTCCCCTCCCACCCCATGCCCTGCATCTCCGTGTTTCTCCCCCAGGCAGTAACCCCTGTTTTGGTGACAGCCTTAAGCCTGGGCCGACCCGCTCTGTCCCCTCCGCCGGCCTGCTCCCCCCGCCCCCCACCAGTCCAAACCCCTTCCCCCAACACGGGAAGCTGAAGAGAGACAGAGCTGCATGTCTTACCCTTTCTCCCCACGAGATGAATTCTCTGCATTAGTTTCAAGCGCAGCCAAAGGACTTTTTCCTCCTAAGTGGAAAACCAACTTCAAAACCACTGCGTGAGAGAGGATATCCCAGAGGCTGGCTGTCTCTAGTGCTCTGGTGTGCCACCTTCTGCCAAGGCCCATCTGCCTCCTCGTTCATCTTCACATGGAGGCCATCTTTTCCCAAATCCAAAGTCTGATGTCATAGGAAGCATAACTAAGAATCTAAAGAGCGAAATATGGGAACCTTCCCCCGCAGCTCAGTCCTCTGCTCTCAGCCCTCCTGGAAAACAGTACTTTCTATTTATTTCTTTGGCTGCACTGGGCGCTGGGTCTTAGCTGCAGCATTTTGAATCTTTTGTTGCAGCATATAGACCTAGCTGTGGCGTGTGGGCTTAGTTGCTCCTTGGCACGTGGGATCTTAGTTCCCTGATAGGGATCGAATCTGAGTTCCCCACACTGCAAGGTGGATTCTTCACCACTGGACCACCAGGAAAGTCCCCAAAGCAGTACTTTTCTCTGAGGGTTTCTTCTGGGGAGTCTGAGAGCCCTGCCAAGAAGGGCTCACCCTGAGATTGGATAGGGGTGTCCCTGGCACATCCCCTGCCCCATGGAGCCTCCCTGCTCCATCTTTCTTGCCATCATGGCCCTGCAGGGAGATGCTTTCCTCCTAAAGATGTGGTATGCACCAGTTCAGGGACAGGCCCAGGTCATATCACCCATTTGACAAGCTCAACGTGAAACCCTGTCAGATGAGTGAGCTGCAAACTGCAGGTCTGTATTTATTTATTTTTATTATTTTTTAAAATTTATTTATTTTGATTGGAGGATAATTACTTCACAATATTGTAGCAGTTTTTGCCATACATTGACATGAAGGTCTGCATTTAAATACCAACTATTATCTATTGAATACTGACCAAGCACAAAAGATATAATAAATGCAAAAGATGAAGTTGACGTTCTCAAGGAGCAAATGCAAAGCATGTCTGATCCTGGAGTTTTCAAATCAGATGACCAACCTCCATTCCCATCTGGGTGGAGTAAATACCAAGAAGGAGGCCCAGGCTGAAAGGGGGTCTTCCCAGAGGAGGTGGTTCTTTGTGAAAATGAGGAAAGGGCCTGTCAGGGAGGAGGAGACTCCACCAGGGGAGTAGTAACAACCCTTAAAAGTTCAGGAGAGTGACAAGGGGAGGGGCAGTGTGTCCTCCTGAAAGAGGTGGGTGATATTAGGGAGTTAGGGGACCCAGCCGTTGAGCTTGGAAGCCCAAGCCAAATGTCTAGCCTCAAATAGTCCCCCTGTGAGCCACAAAGAATGTGCCTGAGGCCTTCTCTGTTCCGCTAGTTCTCAGCCACCAATGTTACATGTGCTAACTCTCCCTCAAAACACAGTGATGGACTTCCCTGGGGGTCCAGCGGTTAAGACTCTGCACTCCCAATGCAAGAGGCGCGGGGCCAATCCCCGGTCAAGGAACTAAAGTCCTACATGCCGACCACCGGCACAGCAAAAACCAACAACGACAAACCCAAAACACAGCCAGGTGACAGTGGGCCCGGGACACGGAGAGAGGAGAAGCCAGCGAGGCGGGGGCTGCCCTGGGCCGGCCTCCGCGCCCTCACTGGCTAAGAACAGCCCTGTGCCCGCTCCCCCAGCCTCATTACGGGCCCATCCCGAACTCCTTCCCTGACAGCCTCCGCAGCCACCTCCTATCGTGAATCTGGAGTTCTGGGTGAGCAGCTGGAGGTATGAATGACGACATATGTATACGCCAGGGTGCAGTGAAATTTGGAGGCAGTGGGAGAAGTTTTTTGATTAAAAATTTCTTAAGGTGAAATTCACATAACATAAAATGAACCATTTTAAAGGGTACAATTCAGTGGCATTGAGTGCATTCACACTATCCTGCGTCGACTACTATCTGTTGTTCCAGAACAACATTTCCATCATCCCGAAAGGAAACCCTGCAGCCTTTAAGCAGTCACCCCCTGCCCCCTGCCCCCCAGCCCCCAGCGGTCACTGGTCTGCTTTCTGTCTCTGTGGACTTACGTATTCTGGACATTTCATATAAATGTAGTCCTACAATACGTGGGCTTTAGTGTCTGGCTTCTTTCACTGAGCGTAATGTTTTTGAGGTTCATCCATGTGGTAGCACGTGTCAGTACTTCATCCCTTCTTATGGCTGATTCATATTTCATTGTATGTATATACCAGATTTTGTTTATCCATTGTCTATTGAACATTTTCCCCCCACCTTTGGCTGCTGGGAATTATGCTGCATTTGTTTGAGTCTTTGCTTTCAATTCTTACATACCTGGGAGTGGAATTGTTGGGTCACATAGTAATTCTTTTTTTTAATAAAAAAAAATTACTTCTTTGTTTTTTGTGTTTGTGCTGGGTCTTTGTTGCTGCTGTGAATTATGCTGTATTTGTTTGAGTCTTTGCTTTCAATTCTTACATACCTGGGAGTGGAATTGTTGGGTCACATAGTAATTCTTTTTTTTAATAAAAAAAAATTACTTCTTTGTTTTTTGTGTTTGTGCTGGGTCTTTGTTGCTGCACAGGTTTTCTGTTGTTGGGTGTTCGGGGGCTCCCCTTTGCTGTGGTGCATAGGCTTCTCATTGCCGTGGCTTCTCTTGTTGTAGAGCGCAGGCTCTAGGCACACGGGCTTCAGAAGTTGCGGCTCATGGGCTTTTGTTGCCAACGGCGTATGGAATCTTCTCAGACCAGGGATAGAACCCATGTCCCCTGCATTGGCAGGCAGATTCTTATCCACCGTACTACCAGGGAAGTCCAACAATAATTCTACGTTTAACTCTTTTTTTTTTGGCTGTGCCATGCTGCATATAAAATCTTAGTTTACTCTCCAGGGATAGAACCTGTGCCCCCTGCTTTGGAAGTGCAGCATCTTAGCCACTGGGCCACCAGGGGAGTCATTATGTTTAACTTTCTGAAGGAGTACTGAAATGTTTTCCACAGGGTCTGCATCATTTATGTTCCCACCATGGAAAGGTTCTGAGAATCCTCAGATGGACAGTAGAGGAGGATTCCTCTGGGGGTTTTGCATGATATGTGAAAGCCTGAGATGGGGCTCCTGCGTGGTGTTCCCAGGACTCCCAAGTTCCTTGCCTTCAGTGCCCAGAACAGTGTGAGCTCAGAGGCCCCCCAGAGTCCGAGGTGAGAAGGAAGCCTCCCTGACTGACGGGTTCAGGGAGGATATGTGAGCCCAGTGTCTGCAGTGAGGTCCCAGAGGCCAGGGGTTCCCTCTACCCCCTCCAGGTAGGAGGGTGGTATAGGAAGGCAGTCATGATAAAAGTTCTGGGACACAGTTTTGAGACATGACAGGACCACAGTGAACATCCCCCCAGGCTTCTCCCTGGGGCAGCGGTCTGGGGAGCCGGATGCCTCTGCAGATCCCATTACTGGAGACTGGGCTGCAACATGAAATGATGAAACTGTAAAACATGAGGGAACAGGCTGTAAATCATTTATTGGCAGCCTGCTTTCCTACCAGCCACGCCTGATCCGAGGGCGAGGCTGCAGCCGCTGAGGGTTTTCTAGCAGCTTGGACCAGAGTTTCCCCTCGGGAGCCAAGATCCCAACCTGAGAACTGAAACCTTGTGTGGGGGAAATACCTCGGGACCCGACTCATCCCACCCACCTGCCAGGAGCATCTCCTGGCAGGGAGCCCACCAGCTCCAGGCCTTGAGAAAACCCTGCCCTTCCACTCCCGCACATGTGACATGATGATGCTGGGCTCCATGGCCTCCCAGGCCCCCCAGCCTGTTCCAGATGTTTCTTAGATTCACAGGATTTCCCACAATCTTGGCTGTCCTCACTCGGTCCCAGGAAGGAAATTGGAAAACGGAGAGAAGTGACTGATGGATGGGTTCAGGGAGGACATGTGGGCCCAGTGTCTGCAGTGAGGTCCCAGAGGCCAGGGGGTCCCTCTCCCTGCTTCAGGTTTGGCTGGGCCAGGTGGGGAAAAGGCCACCTGTAAATGTGTAAGTCTGTGCACAACACACATTTCCTCAAATGTGTGCTGAAGGGAAGGCTCCCTGGAAGACATACTCGGATTAAAAATCTCCTAGAAGGACTTCCCTGGTGTTTGCCTGACAATGCAGGAGACACGGGTTTTGATCTCTGGTCCAGAAAGATCCCACATGCCCTGGAGCAACTCAACTGCTGTTCAGGTGCAACTTAAAACTGCAACTGCAACTCAAGTGCCCAGCAGCCTCCACCGCTGAGCCCGTGAGCCACAACTACTGAAGCCCTGGCTCCCTAGAGCCCGTGCTCCATGACAAGAGAAGCCACCACAATGAGAAGCCTGAGCACTGCTGCTAGAGAGTAGCCCCTGCTGTTCGCAACTAGAGGAAACTGGGGTGCAGGAACGAAGATCCAGCACAGCCCAAAATAAATAAACTTTTAAAAATCAACTAAGAAGGAGAGGAAATGATGGGCTGACTACTTTCAGAAAGAACTCCCCTCCTCCTCTACCCAGCCTAGGATGGCTTTACATGGTTTGCTTCAAGTGGGATTGATGTCCACACTCACGCAGCGGGCTGCGTGTCCTCTGAGGCAGAGATTAATGTTTATAGCATTGCTTCAGCTATGTGCATTTTCTTAGTTCTGCTTGGAGCTGTCCCCTTCCACCCAGCTTGGCTTGGCCACCAAAGCAGCTCTGAACTGGAGTGCCCCACTGGGGGCCAGGAAGAGACTGAGGTGGGAACTGAGGCTTCTTGGCCCCAGTAATGAGGCATTCCAAAACCCATGTACCCTCCAACAAGCCCTTCTCAGCTCTGGGCCTCAATTCCATCCTCTCTACAGTGACATGAGCTTTTGTGATCTCTGAGTTGCTCAGGGATCGAACCCAGGTCTCCTGCATTGCAGGCAGATTCTTTACCTCTGAAAGGAACAAAGAGAAGCTCAGCAAGACTAGGAGACCAATCATCTGAGACGCGATAAAGGGGTGCAAACCCTGCTCACACCCTAATCTTGTCAGAGACCCCACCTTTGACCCATGTTATAAAAACCCTCATCAAGTTCTCTGGGGATGAGACACACAGTTTTTTGGGGGGGGGGGCAGAAGCCTGGTGTATCTCCCTTTGCTTGGCAAAGCAATAAAGCTATCCTTTTCTACTTCACCCAAAACTCTGTCTCCAGGACTTGATTTGGTGCCGGTGTACAGCGAGGCCGAGCTTTCAGAAGCAGTACCACCAGCAGCCTGTGCAGCTCCTCCCACACTCTGTGGTCCTTAGGAAGCTAGAGGATCGTGCAGAGCTTAAGAGCCTGCACCTGGCTGACCAATGGCCTGGCTTCAGTCTCCAGCTCTGCCACGCACCAGCTCTGTGAACTTGCCCAGGCACCTGCCCGGGCTTCCTGAGCCCCAAGTCCACCATCTGAATTGTCTTGAGGGTTGAATCCCTGTACAGCACTCAGAATAGCGTTGGTCAGAAATAAGCACCAGGCAAGCACGTGCTAATATTATTTATGTTGAATCCTCCAGAAAGATCTTTTTCCAACTTACAAAAATAATATATGTGTTGTGAGTGCTCAGTTGCTCAACTGTATCCAACTCTTTGCAACCCAGTGTACTGTAACCCACCAGGCTCCTCTGTCCATGGGATTTACCAGACACAAATCCTGGAGTGGGTTGCCATTTCCTCCTCCAGGAGATCTTCCCCACCCCACTTATGTCTCCTGCTTTACAAGTGAGCCACCTGGGAAGCTACAAAAAATAATATCTACTGGATATAAAAAAAGAAACGAACGAAACTTGCAAAATCTGAGAAAGAGAAAAAGAGAAACCTCACTCTCTACAGTCCCAACATCCAAAGAGAAGTCTATTAACTGTCTGGCAAGGGCACTGAAATTCCACACATGTCCATTCTCCTCTGCCCAAAAAATTGTCTCAAGCTATTCATACTGTTCACAGTCTGTCCATAAAACTTAACACTGACCAAAATGTTGGTCATATGCATTCTACCATTTTATCTTACAGGCTACATGTGTTTCATTCTTTGAAGGATCCCTTATCATGAAACGTTTATAAGATTTGGAAGTTTTCATGCGTCTCTTCTCCTGTGATGAATATCCTCACCATGTCCCTGATTACATCCTCTGAATAAACTCCTAGAAGTGGGCACGCCAGGTGCAGAGGGCAGGCCCAGTGTTAGGGTTGTTTGTTCAGATATCGCTTCCCAATTGGCTCAGTGGTAAAGAATCCTCCTGCCAGTGTAAGAAACACAGGTTTGATCCCTGAGTCGGGACAATCCCATGGAGAAGGGAATGGCAACCCACTCCCAATATTCTTATCTGGAAAATTCCATGGACAGAGGAACCTGGCGGGCTACAGTCCATGGGGCCGCAAAAAGTCGAAGACAACTAAGCAGCTAAGTGTGCACACACACAGAGGTTCAGATGTTCCTGGACTGGCCTGCATAGAATGAGTGTCCCTAGAAGGCACAGGAGCAGAGGGACAAATATATGCCCTCCCATGTCTTCATGGGCCACAGGGATGGCCTGGTATCCTTCCTGGAGAGCAATGGTGTTGGCCTTGAGAGCCTGGATACCCTCTGCATGTATCCTCTGGGTGTGGCCTTCCCCGTCTCCCCCAGGAAGTAAGCAAGGCCAAAGTCCCCTCCAAAGCCCGAGGAGCCTTCTGCCTGCCTGTGACTGCTGATGTGCCCAGGTTTCCACCTTACCCTCCAGCAGCTCTCTCTACACACCAGGCGTTCTCACTCCGTAACAGGTAAACCCAAATCCACATGCCCAGCTTTGATGCCTATCTCCCACCTGGACCTTTACCTCTGCCTGGCCGTCCCAGAGAGGGCTGCATCGTCTTGGGTCTAACCTGATAACCTGACCTCCTTGTCTTCCCCTCGGGCTGCTCCTACTGGCTGGGCAACCTGAGGCCCAGACATTGGAGTCTGGTAGCCTGGATTTGACCCCTGGCTCTGCCATTTTCCAGCCAGATGATGCTGGGAAAGTGACTTCCAGGGTTGCTCAGCTGCTGAATAGGGGTGGTCATCCTGGCCTCTCAGGGCTGTGAGGATTCAGGGAAGTGACTTCGGATCCTGACACAGAGTCAATGTTTAATACATGGCAATAGGAGCAAGGTTGATTATTATTTTTGTCCTTACTACCCAAGGCTGGAATTGGAAACCTCCTGGTCACTCATCCTCTTCCTAGGGTCTCTGGTCCTCCACACGCCTGGGAAGTAAACCTCAGAAAGAGCCCTGCTGCCCTGCTCCTTGCATGTGCATTCAGAGTGCTACCTGCTCTCTCTCACACACACACACACACACAGCAGATGCCTGGAAAGCTGCTTGAGGGAGAAGTAGGCCAGTCCCAGGCTCTAATAAGCTGTGTGACTCGCAGATCACTTCCTCCGCTTCCTCTCTGGAGCCTCCTTCCCCATTTGTAAAGTTATCTCCCAGGGCTCTGGCAGCAGCCGGGAAATACTGTGATTCCCCATCCCTTCACTGGCTCCCAGCCCCAGGAAACATGGGAACCTGGTCCCATCACTCAGGCAGGCAGATTCTGAGCAGGAGTGGAAGAGATGAACAGCTGCAGAGATAATTCTTCCTTTTATCTCTTAAACGATCAACCTTCCCCTAGATTTCTGGACTACTGTCCCTTGGCTGGCTCGGAAATTTACTAGCTCTACCAATATTTTCTTTCGTAGTTCTGTAAAGCAAGCTCAAACTCGGTGAGCACTGCCTATGCAAAGACCTTAAACCACATGTTTATTTTCCTAAGCTATAAAAAGTTTATAGCGGGAGCTGGACTCCTTGTTCGACACCAGGCTCGGAATCACTACTGCATTCCACAGGAAGACAGAGGGCTCTGTGTCAGCCCGGGGGCGGTGGGAAGGGGTGGAAGAAGGCTGTCCAGCCTCCGTGGAAAGCACACAGGGCGTGGGGCAGGACGAGAGAGTTGCAAACTCGTGGGGTGGAGGGGGCAAGGGGAGAAAGGATGGGGGAGGACGGAGCGTGGACCAGGGTGCAGCGAGCTGACACGGTCAGACTGCAGAAGGTGTGTTTTCTTCCAGTGTCTTCCTCCTGTCCAGGCAGCTTTGGGGTCACTGAGTCAGCAGAACATGGGGCTAAGCCTTGGCAGAAGCCCCCCTTCTGACACAGTCCCCTTATCCTAGAATATGGAGTTGGAGTTGCTTGACTCTAGATTAAACTACCGAGAGTTGACAACTTTGCTTAGTTGCTCTCTAGCTGGCACTGACCTCAGCCCATCTGTTCACTCAGTTCCACCCAGCCCAGTGCTTCTTGAGAATCAGACTTCAGTGTCGTTTAGAACTTGGTTACCTGGAGCTGTGCTGAGCCATGGGGTTTTTGTCCACAGCTTGGATTTCTGGGATCCTTGATAAGAACTGAGCCTTGGAGAATTGAGTATTTCCATTTGGCAAGCAGACTTGGGTTCTCCCACTGGTGCCTGGAGATTCCAGTGGACATCTGAAGTGGCTCTTGGACCCAAGTAGCCATAACACCTCCTGCTGAGACCCTGTAAAACTTTTGGAGTTTGGGTCCTTGGTCCTTCTGGGGCATCTCAGGATCTGCTTTATCCTGGCCGCATCACAAGAGGAAGGAAGCGGAGGTGATGGGAAGGCTCCCACTCCTCACTCCAGCCGTCCAGATTTGAGCACTGGATGGAGGCCGGGGCAGGACCAGGTGACCAAGTTCACTTCCAATCCTGCAATCCAGCAATTCTTAGGAAAAGAAGGAAACTGCCATTTTCTCAGAGCAGGGCTTCTCAACCTTCTCAGATGCAATGCTTCTTCTCTATTACGAATATTTCATAATGTTCCTTTACTGCCCCAAAAAGAAGGGAAAAGGTAATTGTATCTACACACAAAATTGCAAAAGGTCAACATCTCAACTGTAAAAGAAAGAAAGAAAGCAATTTATGACAAATTACTGTGGGTTGCCACATGTGAATGCCCAGGCAAGACTGTTCTGAAAGCCCAGAGGACACACAAACAGCACTCGTGACTAGTCTCTCAAACCCCCACCACACTGAGCCACGGGTATGTGAGTGGGTCATCCTGAGGTTCAAAAACTCCCATCTGCATTTCTATCAGGGACAAATTTTAATTAATCTTAAACATTGTTGAAGTACAATCTTAGGTACTTGTCGCATTCCTGAAAAACATTCAATGTACTCTGAAACCATGCAAAAATGGGTTCTGGTATAAGATGAGAAAAGCAGGCTTTTCACCTCCAGGAATGACTATCCAAGCTGGACACTTGCCCGTTGTGCAGGCCAAGGACCAATTCATTCTGTGGGACACTCTCGGGAATGGCAGGCGTCAGGCATTCTTTGGCCACCACCTGCTAAGTGCCAGTCATGAACCACAGGCCGGCAGTACCACCCCGTTCAGAATGGCCAAAGTAAGACAACCCTGGTGATCTAATGGTAAAGAATCCACCTGCCATCGAAGAGGACACGGGTTGGATCCCATGTTCGACCCCTGGTCCAGGAAGATCCCACGTGCCATGGAGCAACTAAACCTGTGCAGCAGTGCCTCGAGTACAGAAGCTTGCACTCCCTAGAGCCCGAGCTCTGAAATAAGAGAAGCCTCCGCAATGAGAAGCCTGAGCACCACAACTCGAGAAAGCCTACACAGAGCAGTGAAGACCCAGTGTAGTCAAAAATAAATAAAAAATAATTTCTTTTTAAAAAAAGCAATGAGTCTTTGAGGTTGGCTGCACTAACCTGTAGTCTCTGTATTAAAAAAAAAAAAAAAGAATAGCTGAAGTGAAAGTCTCTTCTTCGTCCTTGACTTTGGGAGGCGAGGAGGTAGGGACACTGGGCATCACAAGATTAAGGATCCATGGGACTTGCCAGGACATCACTATGACTTTCTGAAACAGACATAGTGGTACCTGATCGTGTCCCTGCCACCACCTTTGTCTCTCAGGTGGTCCTCCACCTCTGCCCCAGCCCCAACACCCCAACATCTCATGTCCTGTAGCTTTAGACCAATTTATAAACCAGGCTGACCCCAGGAGTGACCTTCTCTTGTATAGGATGCTTTCAGAAGAAATTGGACACCCTCGTTTTTGGATTAGACAGTCCTTGGAGATGTAATAGACAGTATAGTGACTATAGTTAATAATACTATATTGTGTTTTTGAAAGTTGCTAAGAGATCAGATCTTAACATTTCTTACTCACAAGGAAAACAGTTTTGCATGTATTAATATGTGTTTGATGCATGTTGACTAGACTTACTGTGGCGATCATTTCAAATGATCCATACAAATACGGAATTATCAGATTATGCACCTGAAACTAATATACTGTTGTGTCAATTATATCTCAACTAAAAACAGAAAAAGAATGCTAAACTTCAATTTGAGGTGAGAAAAGGAAAAAATGTTTTTTTCCTTCTTATCCAAACTGGGGGCCCCTTGACATCTTAACTGCAGGTTAAGAAGCCCTGTGCTGGAGACACATCCCTGTTGGAGAGAATCCTAGAAGCTTGACCAGTTGAAGCTAAAGGAAAAGATCTAACATATGTGAGTCAACCTTCCGATCATGCTGATGACGTGGCAGGTAGATGTCCTCCCCATTACCCTGAGTCCATCTTTGGTCATTGGATAAACTCAAGCCGGGATGCGAGACATAGACCAGAATTTATAGGGTTCGCACACTCTGCCCTCTGCTGTCCCTTGTTCCCCACCCCCTGCTGTGAGTTTTGGCCTCCAAGTGCTCCAGAGAACATCACCTTCCGGGTCACATGGTCATTTCCGGGAATCCCTCACTGTAGAGGAGGTGAAGGGTTGCTCTTCTGAAGGACAGACCACGGATACCTCTCCACTGTGGGAAATGAGGCCCAGACCAGGAAGGGCCTTTCAAAGCTTCAGAAGTCAGCCACTCAGTCCTCCCAACCACATCTTGAAGCATTTTTACTATCAAGAAGGATCTGCATTCAAATTTCAGATCCTGCCTTTGCAAGGAGTGTTGGAACTCTGGCATAAAAGGAAATCCAGAGAGACAGGGTAATGGGTGTGGATGACTGCTAATGGGACCCTCAAGTCCCTGGGCTGTCAGCCCTCTCTCCCTTAAGCATGTTGGAGTTCAAGTTTAGCAAGGTGGAGGTGTGTTCTGATTTGCTGATTTGGGTTGGGGGTGGGGAGGTGGGGAGAAAGTAAAGAAGAGGAAAAGCCTAAATCACTCATCTTTTGGAGTCTTTGTTTTTTTAAAAAAAAATTAATAATTTAACCATTCATGTATTCCTTGAGGGCAATTTTCAAACACTAGGCTGTGGGATGGTATAAACAATTTTCCTCATATAGTAAAAATTATTTCTTTGTGTTCTGTTCCACACACTCTGTATTTGGAAAGAAAGACTGACATTGTTTGTGAACAGGAGGATATTTCTTTACAACTTGCTACTGTTCTGTTTTTTTTGTTGTTTTGTTTTGTTTTTCCAATAGATTTTTCCTCCTCATGATGAAGTATCTCAAGATGAAAAATTAACCTGAAAATTGTCATAGGAATACACCTGGAATAGCTGACTTCACAGTTTAGGAGTCAAAATACAACCACCACCCTCACCCCCAGGAGTGTCTCCAAGGCAGTGCTTGAGACTGCAGCATGTTAAGTCTGCCTCTCAAGCCCCTCCCTCTCTCACCTCCCTTCCCTGTATGTCAAGGCAACTCCAGTATGTCAGTCTGGCTGCTCCCATAGCCACATCCTAGCTATGTAGGGATTGAGAGACTCCCTGTGATTGTGGCCACTGCCTTCGTGCAGGAAGCACTGTGGCTGTTAATGAGGGTCCTGCACCCTGTTCACAGCCTCTCCACTGGTTTTACTTCTGGAGGCTACACACTCCTGCGTCCCTGGATTATAGCCTGGGGTTTAAGTCCATCCTGACTAATGTCCACAACTTGACATCTCTACGTAGAGGGACTGAGGTTTTCTCCCAGCAAGCCCCTGAATTCCTTATGCAAATTTTCTCACATCATCCTGGTAAATTTTAAGTCATAAGCAAGCTGCCAGGGAAATCAGCCTGCTACAGATAGTGTGTCCATTATCTTTGACTACATAACAAGCTACCCCATGTTTTAGTGGCTTAAAACAAGAAGCACTGATTTGCTCA
Source organism: Bos indicus (assembly GCF_029378745.1). Taxonomy (NCBI): domain Eukaryota; kingdom Metazoa; phylum Chordata; class Mammalia; order Artiodactyla; family Bovidae; genus Bos; species Bos indicus. The sequence continues at coordinate 19,638,089 of NC_091782.1, read as the reverse complement.
TGACTCTACAGTTTAGAAGCTGCGTTGAAGCTGAATAAATCATGAAAGTTTCATTCACGTGCCGGACCCTTCAGGCACTGTAGCTGGAACAGCCCTTGGGCTGATGGAACCTTTCTCTCTGGAGGGCAGTCTACATGGGTGGTCCAGAGTTTCAGGACAGCAGATGCTGTCAGGCTGCTTGAAGCCTCAGCTCAGAAGTCCCGGAATGGCACTTCTACAAGGTCAGCCCAGATTCAAGGGAGAAAGAATAGACCCTCCCTATCACCACCCACAGGCTTCCCTGGTAAAGAATCCTCCTGCAGTGCAAGAGATTCAGGAGATGTGGGTTCGATCCCTGGGTCGGGAAGATCCCTTGGAGGAGGGCATGGCAAACCACTCCAGTATTCTTGCCTGGAGAATCCCATGGACAGAGAAGCCTAGTGGGCTACAGTCCATGGGGTTGCAAAGAGTCATACATGACTGAAGAGACTGAGCATGCATGTTCACTGCCCATCCATATGGAAAGAGTCATTATTGATTGTATTTGTAGACAATCTACCCCAATCAGAATAAATCTTTTTTTAAAAAGAAATACAGAGGGAAAAGAAATCTAATATCCAAATATTTGCACGTTTTGGCTTTAATATCCTCGAACTAATTGAGAGTCCCTTGGACTGCAAGGAGATCCAACCAGTCCATTCTGAAGGAGATCAGCCCTGGGATTTCTTTGGAAGAAATGATGCTAAAGCTGAAACTCCAGTACTTTGGCCACCTCATGAGAAGAGTTGACTCATTGGAAAAGACTCTGATGCTAGGAGGGATTGGGGGCAGGAGGAGAAGGGGACAACAGAGGATGAGATGGCTGGATGGCATCACTGACTCGATGGATGTGAGTCTGAGTGAACTCCGGGAGTTGATGATGGACAGGGAGGCCTGGTGTGCTATGATTCATGGGGTCGCAAAGAGTTGGACATGACTGAGCGACTGATCTGATCTGAATGCACTTCAGGACCACTTCTGATGATTATAGTCTTATAAGACCCCACGTGCACCCCAGGGCCAGATTAGTTCATAACTCAGACAGACACATAGACATACTTTGTAGTCATTTTTCAACTGAAAATTTCAAAGCTCTTGTAAAACAACTACATATTAAAAATACTGGTATTAGTGTTTTCTTATACAATTTAACAGTTTTTTAAAAAAAGAATAAGTCTCACCCCTGGACAACATTCTGGAAATGACAATTACATCCCAAACTGGCAGGATCCATGATAGTATGAGAGGAGGCTTTGAGGGCTGCTCCCAGGTGTGGGTGAGGGTGGGACACAGGAGCAGTTGTGGGGCAGGAGAGAACCTGAAGGGAAAGGCTGCCCGCTCCAGTATTCTGGCCTGGAGAATTCCACGGACTGTATAGTCCATGGGGTCACAAAGAGTCAGACATGACTGAGCAACATATGTATGTATAAGTAGTTAAAAGAAACCTGATTTTTGTCAGTAGATGAGGGGCCAGAGACCCTCCAACACCTTCCAAATAAGGACCGCAGCAAGGTGGGAAATGCAGGCCAGGAGAGTATGCGCCAGATGGGTTTCTGGCCAATCAGTCTGCAACTGGCAGAACATGGCTAGTTTACACCATGCTCTGTCATCACTTATCTCATACGGTAGATTGAAATCCAGCTCATAAGCTGGTAGCTCAGGCTCTAAGTGCATGGTATTTTTATTTACCCACAAGCACGATTGGCAACCCACTCCAGTATCCTCGCCTGGAGAATCCCGGGGACAGAGGAGCCTGGCGGGCTACAGTCCGTGTGTTCGCAAAGAGTCGGACATGACTGAGTGACTAACATTCCACTCTGCCGTTCACCAGGACACACAGAGGCGGCCTCAGGAGCAACTGGGAGTCGTCTGGGTGTTGTGGCCACAGGGAACACCTGAAGGAACACAGCCCAAGAGACAAGGCAGCTACTGGGGACCGACCTGACTCAGTTAACAAAACACCCACCGGAGTCGGAGGGAAGCCATGGTTCTGAAAGAGCGTGAGTGTGAAATCTGTGACTCTGGTTTGTCGACAGTGAAATACACACTGACTCACTTCTGGGACCTAAGAAGATAGAAGGCTAAAGGCAAACAGAAGATGTATCACCAACAAAACCTGGAGGCAGCACAGCAAGGGGGAGCCTTCGATGGTCCCATAGGAGAGGGAACCACTGCCCTGCAGGGCACGGGCTGTGTCTGTGGGGACAACTCCCAGAAACACTTAGGAGGGGGTCCTTCCTGACAAACAGAGGTGAGAGCCAGTAGGACTGGGCTCTTACCTTTCATTGGCCTTCCTCCCTCTGTGCTTATAGCCTGGGGGACACAGGAATCCCTGGGGGAGAAGAATTAGCCCTGGGAACGTGATGTAAATAAAACCACAGCACATTCATTTACTAATTGTTGTTCTGCTGGGAACCTAAATCTCTGTTTAGTTTTTGAGATAACCCAAAAAGAAAGTTTGAAAACTCTCTCTTGAGTGATCGGTCATCATGGACTTACCAAGGAACTAAGGGATCCTATGAAGACCAGCATCCACCCTCCTGAAGACAAGGAAATGGTAGAGGTCAGAGCAGACCAGAGGAATTCCGCAGGTATGCCTCATGCCTTCATGTGCTGCATGATGACTTAGAAATTCACATAACCTCTCTGGTTCAAAGTAGTTGGGAAAATATGTCTAGAAGCAATTTTTTTAGTGGATAATGCCAACATTTCCTATCAGTTCAGCAGTTTTCACATAGTGTGAGGCTGGAAGTTCAAATACGTCTATGGACATGAATGCAGAGCAAACATCTGCTGAACTTTCAGGTTAAGACCTGGTTCTGCTGCAAGTTCTTCCAGATACCTGTGGGTTTGGGAGTAAAGCTTTTATGCTCCATCTATATATAAACGGCAAAATCAAAACTGTCTCTGCCATGGTCTTTCCATGGCCATGGACGCGATATTCTGAGGCCTCTAAGGCTATCATGTTTCAAGATGCAAAGGAGCCATGATTTTCAAGGAACTTTCTGATGCAAAGCCAGCAGGCTCTGCAGACACGCCGACCTCTCTCTCTAGAGCATCACTTTGCCTTCTTCTTGGGCGCACTCTGGTGAGCAGCAGAGAAAGAGGATCAAAAATCCCACGTTCAGGCTTTAAGCCGAGCCAAACTGTGCACCCCCGAACCCACCCAAGCTGCTCCCTTCAGCTGAAAGCCAAACCAAACCCGAAAGCTAGTTTGCAGAGTTTGCCCACTAACCAAACCAAAGATTTTCCAGCAGCCCAGCAAACCTACTCTGAAAAAAAGAGAATAATTGGACCTGTCTAAATTTTTTAAAATGAAAATTAAAAACCTGAACTGGAACAAAAACAAAGCCTAAAAGTGCTCTCCAAATCGGACGGTTATTTTGCTTGGTTCAGGTATCTGGTAAGTATAAGGTCAGAGTCTGTGTTAAACTGGAGAATTCAGCCAGAGAAAGCCTATTTCTTAGAATAGGAGCTGTCTTTCAGGGGATTAGGATGATTTTATTCATTCCATCCTCCTAATATCTATGAGACAGGTTCCACTTTCGTCCCCATCTTATGGAAGAGGAACCTGGGATGCCAGGAGGTGACAGATGAAGTCTCCCGTGACTTGTTGAGCCGCCAGAGCTGGATCCGACAGCTCAGCGCACCTCCCTCCGTGACAGGGGCGGATGGGGAAGCTGCATAAGTCGGACAGGGCAAGAGGCTTCTCAGCGGAAACATTGGCACTGAGGACGCTTTCATCATATGTGGAATATGAAATGATATTTTTATTACCCACTCATTGATGTGGGCTTTTAAATGAGGCAGCTCAGGAAATAGCAGCTTATAATTTTGTAGCACATGTTTAAACAGATTTGGCACCTTGGAAGACCCCTCAGCTCCTGTGAGCAAGGCCCCAGGCCCCACTCTGGAGCTCCTGGAAACCTTGAGGGCGCTGCCTTCCTCTGCTCATCGCCCTCCCCTGCTGCGTCTCTGGCTCTCATTGCCCCCCTGCACCTGCTTCTCTGTAAGGAGGCTTAAGGAGGCTTGGTTTTATTTAGGGCTCCTGCTCAGTCGCGTCCAGTTCTTTGAGACCCCGTGGACTATAGCCCACCAGGCTCCTCTGTCCATGGGGTTTTTCAGGCAAGAATATGAGTAGGTTGCCATTTCTTCTTCCAGGGGATCTTCCCAACCCAGGGATCGAACCCTTGTCTCCTGCATTGGTAGGTGGTTTCTTTACTGCTGAGCCATCAGGAAAGCCCAAGGAGGCCTGGTGTTTGCTTTGGGCAATGCTCTTGAGAACTCCCTGGCTCTGTCCAGCAGTCTCTGGGTCCTTTCTGGGCCATGGAGCCCCTCCCAGGGGGCAGTTCAGGAGAGGTGCCTAAACCTTTGGCCAGGTGGAGCCTCCAGTAATATCCATCCCTGAAGAAATCAAAGCATGTGCCAGACTCTCTCAACTTCAAGGTCACACACACACCCCTGGGTGGTTGATAACAAGTATGCTTTATTAACCTTGAAGAAGGAGAGAGGATTCCTTGGAGAGGTAGGTGGTTAAGGGTGAGCAGAATCATTCCTGTGCATGAGATCAAGACTTCCAGAAACACCTGGGTGAGGAGGGTAAGGTCCTCCGCTCACATAAATAGGGGCTTGGAACCATTGAACATTGGACATTAATATTGGTGGGTCTATATTGGTGAGTATGGGCTAAATTATAACAATTAGACACAAATCATGCTTCACTGGTGGCTCAGGTGGCAAAGAATCTTTCTGTAGTTCAGGAGACCCAGGTTCGATCCTTGGAGAAGGGAGTGTCAACCCACTCCAGTATTCTTGCCTAGAGAATTCTGTGGACAGAGAGGCCTGGCAGGCCACAGTCCATAGGGTCACAAAGAGTCAGACATGACTAAGTGACTAACACATACTGCCTCAGGGCTTCCCACGTGGCTAAGAAGGTAAAGAATCTGCCTGCAATGTGGGTGACCCAAGTCTATCCCTGGGTCAGGAAAATCCCTTGGAGAAAGAAATAGCAACCCACTCTAGTATTCTTGCCTGGAGAACTTCATGGACAGAGGAGCCTGGTGGGCTGTAGTCCATGGGATCACAAAGAGTCAGACATGACTGAGTGACTAACACTTCTTTCACACATACTGTCTCAACACAATACAAGCTTATTTCTTTTTTTAAATGAAAATTCTCTCTCCTTAAATTTGACTCATCATTGCTTTATTTATTTATTTATTGGCCACTTGGCACATGGGATCTTGCCAAGATTGAACCATACCCTCTGCAATGGAAGCTCGAAGTCTTAACTGCTGAACCACCAGGCAAGTCCCCACGCTGATTTCTTGATCACTTAAACACAACTGTTCAGAAAGGCAGTGTGATTCTCTTCCATGTCCTTCAGGGGCCCAGGCTCCTTCTGTCTCATGGAAGGAGAAAACTATGGTGAATCATACATGGGAGACTTTAACCATCAGGCCCGGAAGTGTGAGGCCTCACTTCCTCTGAATTGCATGGGCTAAAACTCAACCAAGTGACACATCTTCCCTGTGAGGCAAGCTGGGAAATGGGTCTAGCTGTGTCCTGGAAGAAGGAGAGAAAGGACTTTGCTGAGCAGCTACATCTTGCTGAGACCTCCTGCAACCATTAGAAAGTTGCTTTATAAAGAATCAAGGGAAAACAAAAGGAGATCGAGAGAAAGAGGCTTAAAAATCATTACTGACCACAATGAACTAAACAAATGTGAAATTACAGGTTAAAATAACTAGCCTAATCTAAAGAATCCATCTAATCTATCCTGAGAAAGTAATCTTAAATCTTTCATGCAAAATTTGTTAATCACTGTGTAATGGTGTGTGATAATTGACTATGAGAGATAAACTGACAATCATAGGGGAAAGATAAGCTGAATCCACCCCTTTAATCGTGATATTCTTGGTGACAGTAACATTTTTTAGGGTATAGAGTCATAGAGGAAAGAGTCAAATGCCCTGTTGGCTCCCTGCTCCTCATCTGTCCTAGGTCAGCCTTCCTCCCGTCCTGTCTTTCTCCCCTTCATGCTCCAGAGGGTTGATCCAGATTGGACAACATGGTCCTGTTCCCCTGGGTGCAGCAGAGCGTACATGCTTCCCAATTCACTTACCAGTGACCAGCCAGGCCCCAGGACCTGATCATCCACTATCAGGAAAGAGCAGAGAAGCCCTCACTCATAAGACCACCATGGCAGGGGTTCCTGGACTAGAAGGGTCCAGGGTTACAGTTGTTTCCATTGCGAGTAGGTGTTCACCAGCCCCAGCTCTGCTCTCATCAGCCCCTTTTCAGCAGTGCTGTCCTCACCGGGGACAGCAGTTAATGTATGTGTCATGAGTTGATGTTGTGTGTTCATGCATATGGGTGTGCATGCAAAAACACCCTCGTGCTAAGAAGTATCAAAGACTAAACAGAAATTAAGATCAGCAGCCAGGAATCTTACCTATTTTGTACTCTAATTAGTGGCTGACTTCCATCAAGGTCTTGGGGCTTTGGATCATTATTATTTGCCATGAACAAATAGGAGAAATCCTTTAAGCTGAGACTCAAAGGAAGTAGGAAGAACCAGTGTTGTGTGTCTGAGAGGGCTTCAGATGGAAGGAGAGCGGTGTAGCTGGGTCCCAGGGAAGCCAGGGTAAAGCACAGAGGGGAACTCTTCCCAGCAAAAGCTGGGACATACGAGGTTTAACCATCACAGTGAGAAGTTTGGATTTAATTCTAATGACAATAGGAAGCCACTAAGCAATTTTGTGCATGCATAAAATGCATCATGATCTGAATTATGTTTTGAGAATAGAAGCAGCCCCTGGGGCAGCTGTGTGGAGGGTGCATTGGCAGAAAGGCAGGCAGAACAGCAGGTGGAGATGGTGGAGGCCATCTCGGAGGGGATCGAGATTGTCCAGGCAGAAGATGCTGATGACCTGGAGGATTCAAGAACACTGGGGGTCTGGGAGTTACACTTCTGGGGCTTCCTTGATAGACTGGATCTGAGGAATGAGCAAGAGGGAACAATCAAGGAGGAATCTGAGGGACTTCCTTGGAAGTTCAGTGGTTAAGAATCCACCTTCCAATGCAGGAGAGGTAGGTTCAATCCCTGGCTGGGGAACTGAGATCTCACATATCAAGGGGAAACTAAGCTCTTGGACTGCAACTACTAAGCCCAAGCACTGAAACAAAGGCCTAGGGCAGCCAAAAAAATGAAACAAAATAAAGTATATGAGAGAACATGTGTAGGTTATGAAAAAAAAAAAAAAAAAACAACTCTTAGATAAAAAGGTAAGACAGTAGCAGAAAGCAGAGTCCCAGTTTAGATGTGTTCAGTGTGAACCAATCAATTGATGAACACTTAAGACTTCCCTGGTGGCTCAGACGGTAAAGCATCTGTCTACGAAGTGGGAGACCCAGGTTCGATCCCTGGGTTGGGAAGATGCCTTGGAGAAGGAAATGACAATCCACTCCAGTACTATTGCCTGGAAAATCCCATGGACAGAGGAGCCTGGTAGGCTACAGTCCATGGGGTCAAAAAGAGTTGGACACGACTGAGCGACTTCACGTCACGTTCACGTTCACGTTTGACATTCTAGGAAGGACCACACTTGAGCCTGGGAAGGAGTATCTAAAATTTTCAGTAGAACGTTAACTTCAGGACAGATTCTGAGTGATCCTCCAAGCACTTTCCATTCTGCCATCCTTTCCAAAATATCACATCCCAAACTGGAAAGCAGGCTTCTCCTCTGATGAAGGTGGCATATGGTGGCAGTAGTCACAGACTCGGGTGGGTTTGGGAGAGACTCACCCTGAATATTCACTGAAAGGACTGATGCTGAAGCTGAAGCACCAGTACTTTGGCCACCTGATGGGAAGAGCCAACTCACTGGAAAAGACCTTGATGCTGGGAAAGATTGAGGGCAGGAGGAGAAAGGGATGACAGAGGATGAGATGGGTGGATGGCATCACTGACTCAATGGACATGAGTTTGAGCAAACTCCAGGATATGGTGAAGGACAGGGAAGCCTGGCGTGCTGCAGTCCATGGGATCGCAGAGTTGGATACGACTGAGTGACTGAACAACACCCTGGAGGACTGGAGACCCAAGAGGGCAATAGCTTCTCTTGAGGATATGGGACCGGCACGGCCCCGCTTGTAGGAAGGGCGAGGGCAGGCCCAGGGACCACTGCTGGGCCACGCCATTGTCTCCGACTCCACTCCCAGTTTTGAGCCCAACAAAACCCCAAATGCATTTGGGCCCCAAACTCCCTTCCTTCTGCATGGAAGTCCATACATATTTCAGGGAAATCTGTAACCGATTTGTGAGCAATCTGCCTGCCCTGGAGCAACTTTGTCACAAAATATAGTATTTTCGCATTCTTGCTGAAACCACTGATGTGTCCACCCCCGCCCCCGCCCCCCAGCACACTCCCAGTCCCACCAATCACGGCCTCTCTCCACACATGTAACGGCTGCAGATCGGATGCCAAACTCAGCAACTGGCTATCTCCAAAATGATTTCCATCTCCCACGGGGCCATGTGCTGCGGGGGCGTTGTTAGGAGAAGGTATACTGTAAATTAGAACAGCTTATTTTCAGAAGCCATGTCTTAGAAACTTGATAGCAGTTCTGGTCCTTGATAACCACGCTCCTCGGAGGTCCGCACGCACAGCCTCTGTAGACCCTGGGTTGGAGGCTCCCGGATGAGCCGGTCAGATCCCTCATGTGGCTCGAACCCCTTTCCTTGTATCTGGGCTCATGGAAACCCCAAATGCTACCCCTCCTCACCCCTTCCCTCTGGACTGAAATTCTATGTATTTCAGATAAATGTTATCCATCTGTTTCTGATTCATTTACCCCAGCTCATCATGCCATTTGTTTTGCAAGAGATATTCAACAACTAAGAAGTTATTTTCAAATTCTTCCTAGGCAAAGAAGAGCGTCTGATCTTGTCAAAGCACCTGAATCCCTAAAACAGAGTCAGGAGAGGAGCCGACATGGTGAGAATAGAGGTTCAGACCCTGACTGTGTGCCTAACCCCCCAGTCTTACTAAGGTCCCACTCATCGAGGAATCAGGAGGGGACCAGCTCATGCGGGGTTCCGGGCTGCATTCCTGGGAGGCAGGGTCAGGAGTGCAGAGGGAGACACAGACACGTCCCAAGTGACCACCCAGGAGTTACGTGCTAAAGCAGCAGAGGTGCAGGGGTGGCTCCTAGAAGGTGGGGTGGTCCCAGCTGAGGGTGATTCATGGAGACCCCCAGCCCCCATCCCACAGGACCAAAGATGATATGAGATGGTTCCTCGAATTACGACAAATACCTTGCCTTATTTCAGAAAGGGTTGGAGGCTGCTCATAATAACCGGTCCAGAGGCCACCACTGTTTACTCACTTCACCTTCCTTCTTCCTTGGAACCCTAGGGGTAGGTGTTTTTAATCCCCATTTTACAGACGTGAAAACTGAGGCTCTAGGAGGTTAGATTGCTTTTTGAGCATTAAAAAAGAAGGCAAAATTCTCCCAAGTCAGGAGAAGATCTCTGCCTGGCCATGCCCCTCCTCAGTGGCCATACCTCGTGGGCCCCCAGAGCATGGTGAAGAGCAAGTGAGGAAGGCCACCCCACGAGGAAGGAGGCACACCGCCCCTGGGAGGGACAGAGGCAGGAGCCCAGCCACTCTGAAGGGCACTGGCTCGTGGCTTGTCATTTCCATGATGTTAATAGGGTTTTCTGTGGCCATCTGCCCCTCCCACCAAGGGCCCCGACCTTCTGCTGCCCCTCTGCCTCTGGCTGCGGTCACCGCCAAGGGGACGAGGGTCCAGCAGCCGTCACCACCAGCGTGTCTGCCAGGCTGGGGCTGAGACTCGGGGAAACACCAAAGCAGGCAGAAGCGGGCACCATCTGGGAACAATTAGAGGCTGACTTTTATCCTGAGGCCTCTATAAACCATCCATCAGGGAGGCCAGGAGGAAAAAAAAAAAAAAAAAAAAACACAACCTTCTTTCCCTTTTTATTTATTTATTCTCTGTTTTGTTTATAGTGACAGTGGTCAGTTTCCTTGAAAGGAAATCACTAAAAATTACAGGGTGTTTGGTTGGACTTTTTAAAAATTAATTTCCTCTATTTTTGCATGAATTTGATTTGTTCTCGTTCCCTCCCCCTAACTCACGCTTAGTGAAAAATCTCTTTTGATTTGTTCTTAATGTGGAAAATGTTGGCAGTTCCACATGGCGATTGGAAAAAGTCCGAGCAGCACAAACCAGGTGGAGCTTTCGGCTGGCTTCCCTGGGCAGGGAGATGGTCTCCCGAGATCTTTGCCCCAGCTCAGCCCTAATGTCCTCCTGGTTCAGCCCATTGTCCAGAGGGTCTGCTGTGTTTCTCCTGCTCTCACAGCTCCCGCCTTTCTCTTTCTAGTTAAATTGTCTTTCCAAAAGAGTTTCCCCTCTTAAAGATCCACTTCTCCTGCAAGGTATCCCAAACTGGAAATTCACTCTTCTAAATTTAGCTCAACATGCTGCTTCCTGAGATGGGATGGCTTCTATGGGCCCAAGGTGAAAGGTCTTCAGGATTCAAAACAGGTCTGCCCCTTCAGGTCAGTTCAGTTGAGTCGCTCAGTCATGTCCAACTCTTTGCGACCCCATGAATTGCAGCACGCCAGGCCTGTTTAATCCAGGTACTCACATGACCCCGGTTCTCAACTCTCGCATGGAAGCTCCTTCCTCGGTACCCACACCACAACTATACCATGGTGCCATGCATGCAATGCATGCCATGACCCCCACCATCCAGCATTGTCCCAGCCTGGCTCAAGGAGGGGGGATCTTGTTTTAGGTCCCAGGTCTTACCAGCGTGTCTGTATTATGTCCCTGAAATGGACCAGAGTTCCAAGCAAGCTAGTTAAAAATAAATTACCACCCAGAACACCAAAGACAATGAAAATAAAAGCAACTAGAAAGGAAATACCTTTAAAGAAATAACAGACTGATGGTAGACTTCCTTAAGCAACAATAAAGGCTAGAAAACATGCAACAATATCCTAAACCTGTTAATGGGAAATAACTCCACCTAAAATTCTGTGTACAGAAAAACTATCATTCAAGGAAGTAAAATAGAGATCTTTCCGATAATCCAGAGATTAGGAGAATTTTATAACTCAGAGACCCTCACTCAAGGATCTAAGAACAGAAGTAGTTTTAGAATTTGTTAGAGACTCCAGGTGCAGAGCATCACACTCAATTCTCAGCACCTGTCATTGGCACATATGCGCGGTCTCGCCCTGGGTCCACTGACTCCTCATTGCTTGCCCCCAACTCATTCTCCGCAGAGGCAACTCTCTAACGTGTTTCGTGTGCGTCCATGCATGTGTATGCACACTTCTAAATGCACAGTGCTGTATTTAAGCGTGCAAATATTTATTTATATAAACAATGTGGTCTGAGAACCTCATTCTGTTTCCCAGCATTTGTTCCCATTAAACACCATGTTGTTAAGACATAGCCGCACCAGACTATGCTTATCTGCTATGCAGTACTTCAGAGCATGTGTCCACCCATTTTTCTTGTCAGCACCAAGGTTACCTCCACCTCCTGCTTCCATGACAATCTGAGGTAAACATTCTCGTACGTGTTCCCTTACGGACTTGGAGGATGAGTTCCCTGGGGACACAGGCAGGAGTGGGACCGCTGAGACCTGGGGCGTAACACACTTCACGGGCTAAGTGTTGCTCGTTGTTTTCCAGCATGAGTATGCCTAGCCACACTTCCACCAGGAGTCCATGCAACTTTGGCATCAACCAGCTCTTCAGTTTTGACATCCCAGGGTGTGTAAAGTGATACACTATTATTGATTCAATTTGAATTTCTCTAATTCCTGATGTTTGAGCATTCCCTACCCACCATGTTTCTTTAGTCATTTGGGTCTCCCTTTTCTGTAAATTGCTCATTCACGTCTTTTGTCTATTTTTTTTCTATTTGGGTTTCCTTTGTAATACATATTGATCTGGGTCAGGCAAGTCTCTATTTTGTTCATCCTTTGTTAACATAATTATCTGTGGACATCTCTGTCTCCAAGAAATTTTTGGAATACATATATTGAGTTTTTTAAAAATACAACAAATGTTTATATATTATGATCATATTTAATTTATAGATCATTTGGAAGAGATATTTCAGCCTTATAATATTATGCCATCCCAACCAAGCGTATGGAGTGATGTTCCCAGTTATTTAGATTTTCTTTGGTATCTCTTAAAAGAACTTTAACTTTCTTCCATGGCATATTTTTTAAATTAAGTCTTAGATATTTCAATTTTTCTGTTAGTAACAATCATGTTTAATCTTCTCTTATATTTTAGTTGTCTATTAGCATAAAATGCTATTTAGTTGATTTTTTTTTGTAAGTTAAACTTTTATCTAGCAACTTTGCACACCATCCTTATCAGTTTTGTGTGCTGATTTTCATTTTTATTTTTTATCGTAAGGATAGCTATTTCTTCACTGCTAATCTTTATGCCTTTTCTTACTGTTGACTTGTTCCACTGTGCATATTTTTTGGGTGGGTGGGGGTACTTGCAGTTTTTTTCCATACTTTGCTAAGTCACAGCACCAATAGTGGGATCCCTGTTTTGTTCCAGTATTAAAGGGGATCGCTAAAGTTTCTTCATTAAATATGATGTTTACTATAGCTATTGGATGTATGTGACATTTATCAGGTTGAGGGAGTACCCATCTCTTTCTAGTTTATAAGAGGTTATCTTCATTTTTTCAGGCTACTGTAACTGAAGAGCATAGACTGGGTGGCTTATGAAAAACAGAAGTATATTTCTCACAGTTCTCAAGGCTGGAAATTCAACAATAGGGTGCCAGAGCGACCGGGTTCTGGTTAAGACCTTCTTTCGGATTGCAGGTGGCTGACTTCTCACCTTGTCCTCAGGCAGTGGAGGGGGCAAGTGGTCTCCACCATGTCCTGTACCTGCCCAGGTTTTCCAGGCTCCTCGGACCTGCTGTGGGTCCCCAGATAGCGGGGGAGGATGGAGAGAGCAAAGCAGGAAGCTGTTCTTACCTTTCCTGAAAAAGCAATGCTTTTTTCTGGAAGAGGGACGCCCTCCCAGGCCACTGCCTGCTGCACTCTGAAGTATATCCCCAGGCTGATAAGGGAGAGATGCAAACTGCTTCCTCTGAGAGGCCGTGAACTTTAAACAGGAGGTAAGCACGTTATCCTGCACATCTACGCTGCTCTACAGAAAAGACAGGCCCGGAAGTCACAGGTCTAACTTTCATTGGAATATATATGAGACCTTCAGTTCAGCCAATTCCCTGGCAGTTGAAAGGTTAGGACTCTGTGCTTTCACCCCCTTGGGCCTGAGTTCAATCCCTGGTCGGGGAACTAAGATCCTGTAAGCCATATGGCATGGCCAAAAAATAATAATAATAATAATTAATTTTAAAAGTTAATTACTTTAAAAAAATAAAAAATAAATGAGACCTTCATCATCTCTTGGTGGAAAATAACATATTTTTCTCCTGAATTTTTCTGATACCCCCAGGGCCCCAGCTTTCCCAGGACTGGGTTCCTTGACCCTGTGGAGATCACCTCTCAGAAAAGACAGGAAGAGCTTTGGAAGCTGGAGGGGGTCACGGCAGGAAAACCAACTCCCAGTGCGTCCTCTCCAGGAGAAGAATCTGCAGTCAGTCTCAGCAAAAGCAGCCACGTAGAGCGACATGTGTAATATGGCCACTGAGCACTGTCAAGGGACCACTAAGTATCAAGATCTCATGTAAGTAACTGGCCGACCTGATAGGCAAACCTATGATGCCCTTTTTATAGATGGTGCAAGCACAGCTCTGCAAGGTTAAATAACTCACCCCAGGTCGTACTGTTTGCTGCACATGGAAGGGCCTGGAGATGTAAACCAGCCTGTTTCACTACCTTTCTGAAGCTTTTAAGTGACCTGAGAGAATTGTGCAGACATCTCAGAAGAGAGAGCACCAGAAAGGAAGTCCTCCAAGCTGGAGTCTCCTCCCACTTCTGCCCCCTGACTGGCTGTGGGCCTCTCTGAACCGCTGTTTCTTCATCTATCCAATAAGCAGGCTGAGTAGACGACTTTTAAAGGCCCTTCCAGCCATGCTTTTAGGGCCAAAAAAACATCACACGCTATTTCACACTAAATTCCAGCAAATTCCTCACTCCCAGAACCAAGCAGCTCACATGGAAGAGCCTCCAATTAACAGCTTTGTGGGTCTGGGGTGTGGACCAACGACCTCTCGAGCAAACAAACCAAAAAAACCATCCCACAGGCAAAGACCACCAACGTGCTCTCCAAACCTGGGTTCTGAGCGGCTGGCCCTGATGGAAATCTGCAATTAGCTGTTTTAATCCCTAAAATAGCTTTGCTACTGTTGTACATAGTCATGTAAGAAAAGGAAAAACCAGGGGCCGCCCCAGTCGGGCCAGGGGGGAGTTGGAGGCTCAGGGCTCCGAGCTCCAACCTTCTCCTCGAGTTGTGTGTGGTTGCAGATAGTGTTCTGATTTCCAGCGAGCTGACAGCTGGGATGAACGGCTGCTCAACCCGATTAGATATGCCTCGGCCACAGACTCTGGGGCCACAGACAACCGCTCATTTGAAATGCATGCCACTGGCACCCGACGGAAAGAATAAAGGCTGGCCTCAAACAGACAACACATTCTTGGATGCAAACCTTATGGTTTCAACACAGCTAAAAAGGTTTATAACTGCCTGGGGTTCCTTTTCACTGAATATTCTTTGTTGAAGAGTGTTTAGAACAACTTGTAACTTCAGCGCTTTCCTGTAATTGTAGCTTGTCATTTAGGACCTGGTGGTATGTGAGGAACCCAGGAGGGGGGGTGGAGAGCCAAGAGCTACTCAGTTCCCGCGTTTGGTCCTCTCTCTGTGTCCCTTAGGGCCATGGGGGGAGCTCCCGACCGTCCGATCAGGACCGTGGTGGAGCCAAGTGGCCCTGCTGTCTTTCTGCTCTTTTCTGGACTGTGCGGCATCTATTCTAATGCCAACTGCAGTCGCTGCCCAGAGGGGGACCTCCTCACTGATGCGCTGACCCCCAGCACAAGCCTCTGGAAGCGTCTCTAGGAGCCATGGCAGCCTCCAGGGTAGCCCCAGGGATGATGGGAGTGGTCAGATGGACTTTTCCATTTAAACATAAGCAGAAGGTATTTTGGCCTGAGCACACACTGCTGGCCTGGAATTGAGGACTACATCTCTTTTGAACTCTCCCTGGAAGGACTAGCTTTTTCTTCTGCCCATCTCTCCCGGAAGCACTGTGGCCCTGTGTAAAGCAGAGGCACATGTCACACCCACAGGAACAGCAGGGAATCCGTTCTTCACAAACCACATTTTGGAGCCAAGGACACACACTGAGACATATCGATCATCCTTCTACGCTTTGAAAAATTTTTTCAAGAACTGGAGACTACTCAAATACTAACTATAAACCATGAATCCTAAATCTTTCTGTTTGCTTCTCTGCAAACCATAGACTTTTTTTAAAATTTATATTTATTTTTGGCTGTGCTGGGTCTTTGTTGCTGCTCAAGGGCTTTCCCTAGTCGCAGCGAGTGGGGGCTATTCTCCATTTGTGGGGCTCAGGTTTCTCACTACTGTGGCATTAGCTGTTGCACAGCAAGGCTCTAGGACACATGGGCTTCAGTTGTTGTGGCTTGCAGTCTCCAGAGCACGGGCTTCAGTAGCTGCAGCACTTGGGCATGGTTGCTCTGCAGTATGTGGTATATCCTCCTGGACAAGGGATCGAACCTATGTCCCTTGCATTGGCAAGTGGATTCCAAACCAGTGAACCACCAGGGAAGCCCTGCAAACATGGACTTTTGTAAAAGTCTTTTATCAGGGCCTCCCTTCCTCCCCTCTTACCATAGTGATTTGGCTCTCTCTCTGCCTTGGGTGGAGAAGGCAATGGCACTCCACTCCAGTACTCTTGCCTGGAGAATCCCATGGGTGGAGGAGCCTGGTAGGCTGCGGTCCGTGGGGTCGCAAAGAGTTGGACACGACTAAGTGACTTCACTTTCACTTTTCACTTTCATGCATTGGAGAAGGAAACGACAACCCACTCCAATGTTCTTGCCTGGAGAATCCCAGGGATGGAGGAGCCTGGTGGGCTGCCGTCTATGGGGTCTCACAGAGTTGGACACGACTGAAGCAACTTAGTAGCAGCAGCAGCAGCTACCTTGGGTGTGAATCCTTCTCAGTTGAGCCTCTGTTTCCTCATCACTTAATTGGAATAATATGAGGAGCTCCTTGCAGTGAGTGCAGACCAGGTGACAGAGGACCTGACTTACACGACAGGCTGAGTGAACCTGGACTATCGTTATTTTTTTAATATTGATTTTTAAATTAATTTATTTGGCTGCACCAGGTCTTAGTTGTGACGTGCAGGATTTTTTCTTTAAAGCTGCCACATGTGGAATCTAGTTCCCTGACCAGGGATCGAACCCAAGCTCCCTGCATTGGGAGCACAGAGTCTTAGCCACTGGACCACCAGGGAGGTCCCTGAACTATCATTACTATCATCAATAATCCATCCTCAACATGATCATCAACTTTGCTTGAACCTCGCTTTCTGAATGTAAGCTCTCCCCACGGAGGCAGTGTTCTGCCCAGTCCTGTCATTGTTCCGATGCTTGCCTTATTCCCTTTATTAGAGTCATAACTTTATTGCAGGAACTGGGTCTAATTCATCTGAGCATTTCACGTCAGGCCTCTCACACGGTAGGCTAGCTGCATGTCAGCACCTTGGCCAAAACCCTCCAAGGTGCTCCAGAGCTGTCTGAGAGGGGTCCAGGCTCCTATCTTGATGTCTAAGGGTGAAGACCCTCAGACACCAACCGTGCCTTGAATTCCCACCCCCTCACACGTTCGCTCATGCTCTTCACATTGCTTAGAACCCCCTTCCCACCTCAGCTGCTTGAACTTATTCATCCATCCAAGCTCAGCTTAAATCACACATTCTGGGGACAACAGTCAGATGGGCTTCCTTCTATCTCTCATCTCAGATCAAATTTTACTCTAGTCCAGGGCTCAGCAAATTGCTTCTGTTAAGGGCCAGATAATAAAATCTTTGTGTCATAACTACACGCATGAAGTCACTTCAGTCGTGTCTGACTCTGTGAGATCCTATGGACTGTAGCCGCCAGGCTCCTCTGTCCGTGGGATTCTCCAGACAAGAATATTGGAGTGGGTTATCACACCCTCTACGTAACTTTGAAAAAAGAATATATGCATAAGTGGGCATGGCTGTGTTTCAGTAGAAACTTATAAAAACGGGTGGCAGGCCAGATTAGGACTTCAGGCTGAAGTTTGTCAGTCTCTGCCCTAGTCTTTCATGGTGTTTATCACAGACTGCCTTTAAATTATGTGCGTTTGAAGTCACATATCGAATGATGCTAAAGCTGAAACTCCAGTACTTTGGCCACCTCATGCGAAGAGTTGACTCTTTGGAAAAGACTCTGATGCTGGGAGGGATTGGGGGCAGGAGGAGAAGGGGACGACAGAGGATGAGATGGCTGGATGGCATCCCTGACTCGATGGACGTGAGTCTGAGTGAACTCCAGGAGTTGGTGATGGACAGGGAGGCCTGGCGTGCTGCAATTCATGGGGTCGCAAAGAGTCGGACACGACTGAGCAACTGAACTGAACTGAACTGAACTGATCCTTCCAACTTCTAGAATAAAAATCCCTTGAGGGCAAGAATAGTATTCTTCTGTTGCCATCGCTTAAAACAGGCACATAGAAATTATTTATTAGATATTTGAGAATAGGCAAGAGAGCCTCCAGCAGAACTTTCCCAGTGCAAAGGTATAGAGAGATTAAGAATAGGGTATTTGGGGCTGAATTGTGTCCCCCCGAGTTCATGTGTTAAAAGTCTTAACCTCAGAATGTGACTGTATTTGAAGATGGGGCCTTTAAAGAAGTAATTAAGTTCAAATGAGGCTGTCGGGATTGGCCCTAGTCCAATCTAACTGGTGTTATTGTAAGAGGAAGTTTGGACACACAAAGAAACTCCAGGGATGAGCATACACAGAAAGATGACCACATGTAGACACAGGAAGGGAGAAGGCGATGGCACCCACTCCAGTACTCTTGACTGGAAAATCCCATGGACAGAGGAGCCAGGTGGGCTGCAGTCCATGCGGTCGCGAAGAGTCGCACATGACTGAGCGACTTCACTTTCTCTTTTCACTTTCATGCATTGGAGAAGGAAATGGCAACCTACTCCAGTGTTCTTGCCTGGAGAATCCCAGGGATGGGGGAGCCTGGTGGGCTGCTGTCTATGGGGTCGCACAGAGTCGGACACAACTGAAGTGACTTAGCAGCAGCAGCAGACACAGGAAGAAGGCAACTGTCTGCAAGCCAAGGAGAGAGGCCTCAGGAGAAACCAGACCTGCCAACACCTTGATCTTGGACTTCCGGCCTCCAGAATTGTGAGAAAAATAAATAACTTCTTGTTGCTTAAGCCACCCAGTCTGTGGTATTTTGTTATGGCAGCCCTAGCAAAAGACACAAAGGCCAATTAGAAAAACAGAGAGGGAAAGCCCAGTAAATGTTAATGATTTCAAATATTTTGCCTGTTATTTCTCAACATTATAGCTTTCTGAGGACATTAGGGTTTTATTCTGTTGGGAGGTGAGAGTAGGGGCAAGAATGGATTCCATTTTCAAGTCCTGGGTTTCAAGTTTGTAGCTCCAGGCTTGCATTTCTAATACTGTCAAACCCTGATGATTCTGACGAGGGCTGTCCATGCCCGTTTCCCCACAGTTTTCCAGAAACATTTCTTGCTTGTCCACTCAAACTTAATCAGTGAAATACCTGCCATTTCTCATGGACTTTTGAAGGGTTGTGTTTGCTTTGTAGAGTTTTAGGAAAGCATTTGATTTTGCTCTCCTTGTAAAAACTCTAGTTGGAAGAAATCATTTTATTTTCCCCTCTAGGTTTATTTTGTTTAGCTAAAGCCATTAGAAAGAGCTTCAGTTTTACATTTTTCTTGTCTGCTTGCAAAGTGTGTTGCCATGGTGGTTGAATTTCAATGGTTTGGATTGTTTTGAATGACTCCTGTGTTTTTGTTCCCAGTTCCTCAAATACTGGGTGCTATCTTAGGTAACCAGGTGAATGAGTT
The DNA here is from genome assembly GCF_029378745.1 of Bos indicus. Classification (NCBI taxonomy): domain Eukaryota; kingdom Metazoa; phylum Chordata; class Mammalia; order Artiodactyla; family Bovidae; genus Bos; species Bos indicus. Next base: position 19,618,919 of record NC_091782.1, on the reverse strand, counting down.
AATTAGTAATAGGCATTTTCACTAAGTATAGGTTTAAAAGTATATTTTGAAGTTGCAAATCTGATGTTCCCGTAGATACAAGACAATTTGTGTACCAAGAGACCCAGTGGCCAGTATTTCCTCTCTGGAGCAACTGACTTTGAGACCTCCCAAAAGTCAAATCTTTGGGGCCCATCCTCTGCTGGGTCAATATAGGTCAATAACCAAAACCACTTGGAAGGTTGTTCTGCCCTGGAAAATGGTGTCATAGGAAGTTTCCACTTGGCTAGTATAACGTTGAAGCGATCGTGCAGATTTCTGGACATCATTACATTTTCTTGACAGTGCTCTGGAGCTAGTTCCTATTTTTGTTGTCGTCATCCCCATTCTACAGATAAAGAAACTAAGGCTCAAAGAGGTTGTCAAAAGCTGTCTTAGACGTCAGTTCTCTTTTGTGATTGTGCCTTGTCAATCAAAGCTTGCAGTGGGGGACCTGGTTTCTTTCACTCCTTGATGTTCCCCCTTGGTACCTTGTAATATTAGAAATAGCCTTGGGCGTTTCAATTCTCACTAGTACTTGTAATTTACCAAAATCCTCAGCTGAGGGATTTCAGGGATCCGTGACAAAAAGGCAGTATGGGAGAAATGGTTTTGACCTCAAATTTTCCTAAAGGCATTCCTAAAATCACACGACAATAGTGGCAGTTAATCCTGTCCACCCAACTCACCCCATAAACCTGTTCCTTTGTCAGACAAACATGCCCTGAAGTGCACTCCCTTCCCTAATAAAACTCTGTCTGAGATGGATGAGGAGGGAGGGTCCCTGCGGGAGGCTCTCCTCCCGGGGTGGAGGTGCTCTCTCGCTGGCCAAAGCAGAAGCCTGTCTCCTGAAGCGGGTGTGCGGGAAACAGCAGTTGACGTTGATCCCTAAGAGGAAGGTAAGTTCTGAATGATGAGGGTCAAGCCTGGAAGAGGTACGAACTCCTGCCCACCAGGAGATTTTTTTTCCCCCTTTTTACCAGTTTTAGGGTGTCTGGAGTTCAGTTTTGCTGAAGAAACCAAGCCTTTATGCACACACATCAGATTAAGAGAACAGCCTCTGACTTCTTGCCGTGGAAAGAGACTTCTGCCTTAAGCATTCATTCCGAATTGGCACTGTTCCCTTATCAACTTGGAAAGCTGCCCCAGCCTGACAAGGTCCCTCAACTGACAGCGTCCTGCGGCTCTGGCCCGGATTCCAGCTCCCGCCCCCAGTGGCCTTCACACCTGCGGCTCCCTGATTTAATGAGGGCTGTCGGGGATTATCAAGTCATGAACTCGCTTGCATCCGCCAGACTCTCATGAATGAGGCATTTTGTTCAGCTACCTCTCGTTTCGTGTTTCTTGGAGCCAAGGCAAAGGGAAAAGGCAGTAAGTGAGCAGCTATTTTGGGCCAAGGTTCTAATATTTGAATATTGCATGATGAAATAGTGGGTCTAACAAGTCCGTTTTTTTTTTTTTTTGTAACTTTCTTTTCTCTCTTCCTTCCACCTCGCTCCCCACCTAGGCCAGGCCTTCTCAGCCCTGCGATGCCCTTGCTGGGTGAGTTGGTATATCTCTGTAGCCAGCGTGTCCCAGCTCAGTAACTGAAACGGAGAACGTCTGCCCGGCAAATCCCGCAATGAACGGTCACCGGAAGTGGACCTGCGAAAGTGGGGCCATGGGCCAACATCTGAGCTCCCTGAGCCAGGCGGATTTCGAGTCCGAGCCAGGCGGATTTCGAGTCCGACCCACTCTGAATCCTTCTTGATCCAAGTTAATTTTCTGTGGGAAATCCGATGGGGAAAGGCCTTGTAATTTAGGGGTGTTTTGAGACTTAAACAAACAACACTGGTCAATAGCAGAAGGAGAAGATGGTGGTTTGGATACTCAGTGGCTTTTGGTTGACAATATTTTGATCATGAAGAGTTAGAGAAATTTTCTGTATGAGGCCCTCCTCCCAGGAGAAGGCTGAGAACACAGCAGGGCCAGCTTTTGGCCTCAGACAGGATTATCCTTATTACAGTAATAATTGCCATTATTAACAATTATAGGAAATTATTCTTTGCCTGTTTTCTAGCCATTAGCACTCAGCTGCCGTTGGAGAAGAGATTACAATGTTGATTCTCATTATCCTTCAGCACCTCCTCGCTGCTGGCCCCAATGCGCCTTGAGTGGGAGTTTATAACTCATAGGATTCTTTCAGGCAAAAAGAAAATCCTATCTTGGTTTCAAACTTTTCTCCAGCTTTAACATTATTTTTCCATCTACACCGAGAAAGTAGTTCTTTCTTAAAATACACCAGCCTCTGGGACCTCCGAGAGGGTCTGTAGACTGAAAGACACACGAAGATGGAAAACAAAAGGTAATATGCTCGGAGGTTCACAGGTGAGAGGTCAAGGCGGGCAAGGAACCTTTGTCCAGTTGGTGATCACTAACACAGGATTGGAGCAAGAAAGTGGCTCTTTGTGGGTACTGAACTGGCTCCACCACAAACCATGGGAACACTCAACCTAGAGGTCCTTTGAAAACTGAAAACATCAATCCTGGACTCTGGGGTCCTCCTCCGACCGGCAGAAGTTGTTGGCTACGACGTGTGTCATATCACATCTGATGCTAGATTGCCCCGAGGGAGCTGCCCACCCCCGCCACTCCCACTCTCCATCCAGCAGAGGCCTTGGCACTTGGCTCCACAGCCGGGGCCGTGCGTCCGGGGAAGGATGAGTGTGGCCATGCACAGCTGCACGTTGTGCCTGAGGTTTCTTGTGATTGCTGTGGATGGAGTGGCATTGACTGTGGTGTCCTGTAACCAAGATTAGTCGGCAATTCCGGAAATCTGAGGGTAAAAATAGCTGCAGAGTTGCCAACCCCCACGGATGCCACCTCGGGAGAGAGGAATGGTGGCTGGAAAGTGCTGAGTGTCATGATCTCTGCTTCCGTCCGGTGGTGGGAGGTTCTCAGAATAAGAAGCTCTGGCCCTTGGATTTCCCCCAAAGGGTTTCTCCGTGCTTCGTGGCCTGCTGAGTCAGTGGAGTAGGGTTCGGGTGAACTTTCAAGGAGGGATGTTGGGTTTTGAGAGAGGGGGCGTGTGGAGCAGACATGTGGGGCTGAGCGGGGGGTGGAGTTGGGGGGGTGGTAACCACTGAGGGCGCCCACTGGTCGTGCCGACCTCCTGTGGCTCCAATATCCTGTCATGGAGGATTCATGGCCACCCAACAACCTTCCAAAGTAGATCCCTCAGACCCAAAGCCTCTTCCTGCTCTGTTGGTCTTGCCTTTTGCCAACTCTGCCTCCAGACATGGACATCTGTTGACTAACATCCTCACCCAGCTTCTTTCCCTTCTGTCCTCCAGGAAATCTGGTTAAATGCCAAGTTCGTGGTCCAGTTCCCATTCTTTCGGTACAATCCAATATGCTCTCCATTTGATCCTTCTTTTAAAAAACATTTATTTATTTGGCTGCACCAGGTCTTAGTTGTGGCATGCAGGATCCCCCATCTTCGCTGCAACACACAGGATCTTTAGTTGCAGCCTGTGAAATCTAGTTCCCTGACCAGGGATTGAACTCAGCCCCCTTGCATTGGGAACACAGAGTCTCAGTCACTGGACCTGAAGGAAGTCCCTCCAATTGATCTTAACCCTGAATCCCTCTGTACCATATTCTCCACATTTTCCTGGGAAATGTTCATTGCAAAAGAGTGCTCTGGGACCCCCTAAGAAATGGAAAACAGAAGCTTTTTACTCATGGCCCACAGAAAAGCTGCACTAACTTGGACTGAGGGGACCACGTGTTTGAACTAAATAGGGATCTACATTCTAGAATATCCCTAGGAGAGGGAAGTCCTATTATTTGAAGCTCATGCAATAATTTCTACTAAGCTTACTAAAGTTGAGGTGGTATCAGCCCTTTGATCTCCTGCTTTGATATCCAACTTGATGGGAATAATTCTAATTGCTAAGTTGATCTTTCAAATTAAAGGGATTTTTTTAAGGGAGTGTGTTCTTTCCGACCTTGCCAAACCCAATTCATCCCTCTCATCACCGTGCTCATGTACAGCTTGATTTTTTTTCATTAAAAAAAATTTTTTTAATGTAGTGTTTGTGTGTGTGTGAGAGAGAGAGAGAGAGAGAGAGAGAGAGTGTATCAACACTTAGATGCTTGTGTCTGGTCTGGACTGTGAGCTCCTTTTGAAAGGGAAAGATTCATTTGGTGTTGTATCTCCAACGCACTTATGAAATGTTTATTGAATTGGAAAGGATTACATGGATTAAAGGTTCTTTGGGGAAATCCTGTTTACATTGTTAATTTGCTTGGCAAGTTCTTTCTAGATAGCAATAAGATACAGTTCCTTGCCAGCCTCTGTCCAAATTTAAAATTCCACCTTAATGAAGCTCCATCATCTTTCTGTGAGTCTGTGGCTTGATGTCACCAATCATGTCTTTATTTCTTCTCCAAGTGTTCCTGGGAGGACTCCAGCCTGCAGGCTGGCTCCGTTGCCTGGAGCGTGAGGTCCATAGGCCCAGAGTCAGGCATTTGGCCTGCTGGGTCCCCTCAAACTCATAAGCCCCGTCCTGTGCACTTGACCCAAGTCAGCCATTGCACACTTGGTCTCAGAGGGCATAGTGAAGTTGGAAGGGCCCACCTGGTACCCATGGAGGGGAATGGTGTTCTGTGCGCTTTGGCACCAGACCCAACTGGCACAAATCCTGGCTCCAGCACTTTCTAAGTGTGTGGCCTTGGTCAGCTCAGTTATTCTCACTGATACTCAGTCTCCTTTTCTATAAAATGAAAAAATAAATGCCTTACTGAGCGCCGAAGAATTGATGCTTTTGAACTGTGGTGTTGGAGAAGACTTTTGAGAGTCCCTTGACTGCAAGGAGATCCAACCAGTCCATCATAAAGGAGACCAGTCCTGAGTGTACATTGAAAGGACTCACGTTGAAGCTGAACGCCAGTACTTTGGCCACCTGATGTGAAGAGTTGACTCATTTGAAAAAACCCTGATTCTGGGAAAGATTGAAGGCAGGAGGAGAAGTGGATGACAGAGGATGAGATGGTTGGATGGCATCACTGACTCAATGGACCTGAGTTTGGGTGAACTCCGGGAGTTGGTGATGGACAGGGAGGCCTGGCGTGCTGCAGTCCATGGGGTCACAAAGAGTCGGACATGACTGAGCGACTGAACTGAATTGAACTGAACTGAACTGAATGCCTTACCTGTAAGAATGCTGAAATAATTGTGAATATGGATGCAAAGCAGCTTCTGCAATGCTCGGTAGCTCCGCATGGGAGGGAAATCTTTTAAAAATGTGTGACACCATCTTTACCAAAATCAACTTTGAGTTTCAGAGTCAGAGGCCAAGGAGATGCTAAAGAAGCCAGAGGCCGTATCTGGTTGTCAAGAGGGAAGAAGTCAGGGGAAAATAGCTGTAGTATAAAGTGTGAATTGAGTGCTCACTCAGAACCAAGCACTATGCTACACATTTTATGTGGAACATTCTATTTAATTCTCACAACCCGCTTTTTTCAGCTTTATTGCGGTATAATAAAACTGTGAGATATGTAAAGTGTGCGTTGAGATGATTTGATATACATATACCTTGTGAAAGGATTCCTCCCATCTAGTTAATTAACACATCCATCACTGGTTTTCTTTTTTTTAGGGGTTGAGAACATTTAAGTTCTACTCTCTAAGCAACTTTCAATTATATAATCAGTGTTATCAGCTACAGCCACCATGTCACACATTATTCATCATACAGCTGAACATTTGTACCCTTTTATCAACCTTTCCCTATTTCCTTCACCCCGTTCCCTGGCGATCACTTCTACTCTCTGTTTCTGTGAATTTGAATTTAAAAAAAAAAAAAAAATTCCAGGAACTTCCCTGGTGGCCCAGTGGTTAAGACTTGGCCATCCAATGCAGGGGGCATGGGTTCCATCCCTGGTCGGGGATTGAAGATCCCATAGGCCTCTCAGCCAAAAAACCAAAACATAAAACAGAAGCAATATAGTAATAAATTCAGTAAAGACTTTAAATATGGTCCACGTCAAAAATAAAATTAAAAATTCCACATGGAAGTGATCCCTTGCAGTATTTGTCCTTCTCCGCCTGACGATTTATTTAGCGTGATGCCCTCAAGGGCCATCCACATTGCTATAAATGTTAGTACTCACAACTCCCATTTTACAGATTAAAAAACTAAAGCTCAGTAACATGTCCAAGTTCACCCAGACGGATAAGTCAGGTCAACCCCAGATACAGGGCGGACACTGCTCCCTGGGTTGCAGGAGGTCTCATAGCCTCAGCGGGACCCTTGAGATGACCCTTTGTGCGAGCTCCATAGCTGGGGTCCACCTCGGGGCAGGCACACGTGTAAAAGGAAAAAGGAGCAAACAGGGATGGTGAGAGGTGACTGGAATCACCCTTCCCACGAGGAGACAGAGGCCTACAGAGGTGGAAGGAAAGCTCTGTCCCTTCCTGTGACTGGTTAGGGCAGATCTGGGACCAACCCAGCCCTTCCACCTGGAGATCAGCCAAGCGGGAGGGACCCAGCCTGCTTCCCCAGGTCCACAGCACCCTCTTCCTGACTCACGCCTGACAAGCTTGTGGGGCGGGGGCTGGAGGAGGAAAACTGACAAAACCAGTGATAGGAAAAAAAAAAACTGGATTGGAACATTTATTCGTTCAGGACCAACTCTAAACCACACCTCCGCCTGCCAAGGCTTAATCGTCATCCCATGGCAGGGTCCCTCCTTAGTCACTGTCTGCCCCTCCAGAGGGACTTGTAAGACAATTACAAGGATTCAGCGATAATCTCTGCCTATTTACATCTTTCTGTTTTTATTTCCTGGCTTTTCCAGCATTTGCTCTCATTAAACATCCAACCCCAAAGCCAGCCGAAAAGGCTTGTCAGCATGTTCTGTTACTGTCTCCTTCTGCCTGATTCTATTACCCTGATGGATGTCCCAGGGTTTTGTGTCAGCTTCAGAAAGATCAAAAGGGAAAGGTTAGGCCCTTGGAAAGGAACAGTCATGAGGACCTGAGAGAGAACTGGGCTAGCTCCATGGTCTTGTATGTTGGAGATGGAACATTGAAGCCAAGAAGGGGCTGCCTGCTGGGCAGAGCGGACCTGCACCCCAGGGGCATTACCCAATGGTGCTGTCCGCTGAGGTCTGAGGAAAAGCCAAGTCTGGCGTGAGAGTCACCATTCAGAATAGCTGGGCCATTGGCACACTTAGAGAACGGAAGTTAGAACACAGCTTCCATAGGGCGGCCTCTTAGATCCTCTACCTCAGTTCTCTCTAGCAAGCGCTTACAGCACCACACATACACAAACACACATGTACCAATTCACATGCACACACAATGTACACACACACGCACACATGCCCCCACACTCTGTCTCTGCATAAAGAGAGAATGCTCGGAAATTCAGAGGGGAGTTCTGGGATGACAAGGACTTAAAGATACTGCTTCTTTGAAAGGCTGTCCTGTCCCTTCTGAGGTTAGAACTTGGTTAGGACTGAGGGGAGTAGTCAGAGCTGTGGATTATGGAAGACCCATGAGGACCGCCCCCACCAGGGTGTTCTTCTTCCTTATCCCTGAAGACCACCTGCTCTTCTGCTGGTGTTTCACCACCTTGGTCCTTTCTACACATCTCTGGAAAGAGTGATTCCTGGTTGAGAGGGGTCCAATTTTTCTTCTTGGGTAGTAGTTCATTTCAGTTCAGTTCAGTCGCTCAGTCATGTCCGACTCTTTGCAACCCCATGAATCACAGCACGCCAGGCCTCCCTGTCCATCACCATTTCTCAGACTTCACTCAAACTGATGTCCATCGAGTCGGTGATGCCATCCAGCCATCTCATCCTCTGTCGTCCCCTTCTCCTCCTGCACCCAATCCCTCCCAGCATCAGGGTCTTTTCCAACGAGTCAACTGTTCGCATGAGGTGGCCAAAGTATTGGAGTTTCAGCTTCAGCATCAGTCCTTCCAATGAACACCCAGGACTGGTCTCCTTTAGGAGGGACTGGTTGGGTAGTAGGTAGTAGTAGCAGTAAAAGTCACTCACTTGTGTCCGACTCTTGCGACCCCATGGACTGTAGCCCGCCAGGTTTCTCTGTCCATGGGATTTCCCCAGGCAAGAATACTGGAGTGGGTTGCCACTTCCTTCTCCAGGGGATCTTCCCAATCCAAGAATCAAACCCATGTCTCCTGCATTGCAGGCAGATTCTTCACCGACTGAGCTAGGAGGGAAGCCCTTTCCTCTTGGGTGCCACATACCATATCCTGACTTTGCCTTTCATAGTTTTAGCAAAATATACCCTCTGCAAAAGTAATTGTAATTAAGGAGTATATCCCAGACTGGGGTAGTAGATAAGATGGAGTCTGTGTAAGCTGCTGGAACCAGGAGCCTAATTGGACTGAAGGCTATTTGTCTTGTGACAGCCTGGAGGTGAAGGGTCCAGGCCAGCAGGGAAGCTCTGCTCCACACAGTCACTTGGCTCCCAGGTTCCTTCTGTCTTGTTGCTTTGCTCTGCCATCCTCTGGAGAGTTGTCTTCATCCAGGTGGTCAGAGCTCTTACTCACAGGGAACAAGGCAACTTATTGTTATAGTAGAAGTGGGGGGACAATTTATTTTCGTGTAAGCAAGTGATGCAGAAGTTACACACCTCAGTTCTGCTCATATTCTACCAAAGAACTTAGTTACGTGGCCACATCTAGCTGCAAGGGAGGCTGGGCAATGTGGTTTCTAGTAAGATGAAGGTCTACTGCAGAGGTTAAGGTTTTGTATGAACATGTACATATGGGCTCTTCATTGACAGCACTAGATGGTGAGAGTTCGTTCTTCCAAGGATGACTCTGAGATACTCCTAGTGTGTGTGCATGCAAAGTCACTTTAGTCGTGTCTGACTCTTTGTGACTCCATGGACCATAGCCCGCCAGTCAGGCTTCTCTGTCCATTGGATTCTCTGGGGAAGAATACTGCAGTGGGTTGCCATGCCCTCCTCCAGGGGATCTTTCTGAACCCTTGTCTCTGGCATCTAACTGCATTGACAGGCAGTTTCTTTATCACTAGTACCACCTGCCATCCCTATCTATCTGTCCATCATCAATCAGTCATCTGTCTACCTATCGACCATCAGTCAATCATCGCTCACCTATTTATCTATCAATCATCTACCTATCACCTATCAACCAAACATCTATCTACCTATCATCGATCAATCCGTCTATCCTCTATTTTCTCTATCAATCAATTATCTGTCTTTTATCTATCTATCAATATCATCATCTTCACTGAGGATATAGTGGAAAGCTTGGTAGGAAGACAGACTAGGGATTAAAACATCAAACAAACTGATCATTTGTTCATTCATTCAACAAACATTTATTGAGCTGCTACTACAAGCCAGGTGCTGTGCTGGGCACTGAGATACACAGACATGAAAAGCATGTTTATGACTCTGAGTAAACTTGTCTGTGGTTTCCAAACTTGCCAATTCACCCAAACTCTCTGAGAGACAGGTGAACTTGTTTTTAAACACACCTCAAATGATGCTTCTTAGCCATCTCTGTTTAATTGAAGGGTACCCTAAGATTGAAGCCAATTAAAAACAATTACTATTTGCAACTACTTATCTTCTTAATCACCTACAACAACAACAGTTGGGAATTAAATTGAATGCTGATGTCAATGTGATTATAACCGTCAGCTGTAATCCTGAATTTTCAATTCTCAAGTCCATCAAAACAGCACCCCTGTGCTCATTTATGGGCTGTATAATACACCAATGTTATAAAATTGAACTTTAAAAGTGCCATTTCTGGTTATTTCATTTTCTTTTGACAAAACCACTGAAAAATGTTAAAGACCAATGGAATCAAGCTTCTTGATTCTTCCAGTGCAGAGGCTTGCTAGCCCCTTGATTTTCTGTGATGCCTTATAGGGTTGGGATGTGATGTGGGACCACTGACAGGCAAAACAGCATAAAACACCAGGAAGAGGTCGGAAAGATGGGTAACTTGGTGGTTTGTCAAGAGCCCCAACTGAGAACAGTGAGTGGGTGAATTAGGTTTCCCTCACTGCCTTTTGGGTGCAGAAATGTAGGAGTAGGAGTAGGCGTAGGAGTCAGAAGTCTGACCCAGCTTGGAAAACCCCTGGGTCAGAGACCTCTATCTCCTCCAGCTGCCAGACTGTGTCGAAGGAAAATGATTTTCCTCTCAAAGATGTGCTTTCAACCCCCACAGCTGTCTTGCATGTGGGCTGTACCAAGGGCCTGAGCCACCCCTCACCTGCCAGGCACCCCTAGGGTAACCGTCAAGAGAGTCTGGCCTAAAGCAGCCAAGGAGCGCAACGCCAACAGATGGTCTACAGTTGAAGTGGGTTTGCCTGGTTTCTATATTCAGTTCAGTTCAGTCGCTCAGTCGTGTCCGACTCTTTGAGACCCCATGAATCGCAGCACGCCAGGCCTCCCTGTCCATCACCAACTCCCGGAGTTCACTCAGACTCACGTCCATTGAGTCGGTGATGCCATCCAGCCGTCTCATTCTCCGTCGTCCCCTTTTCCTCCTGCCCCCAATCCCTCCCAGCATCAGAGTCTTTTCCAATGAGTCAACTCTTCGCATGAGGTGGCCAAAGTACTGGAGTTTCAGCTTTAGCATCATTCCTTCCAAAGAGCACCCAGGGCTGATCTTTAGAATGGACTGGTTGGATCTCCTTGCAGTCCAAGGGATTCTCAGAAGTCTTCTCCAACACCACAATTCAAAAGCATCAATTCTTCGGTGCTCAGCGTTCTTCACAGTCCAACACTCACATCCATACATGACCACTGGAAAAACCATAGCCTTGACTAGATGGACCTTTGTTGGCAAAGTAATGTCTCTGCTTTTCAATATGCTATCTAGGTTGGTCATAACTTTCCTTCCAAGGAGTAAGCGTCTTTTAATTTCATGGCTGCAGTTACCATCTGCAGTGATTTTGGAACCCAAAAAACTAAAGTCTGACACTGTTTCCCCATCTATTTCCCATGAAGTAATGGGACCAGATGCCGTGATCTTCGTTTTCTGAATGTTGAGCTTTAAGCCAACTTTTTCACTCTCCTCTTTCACTTTCATCAAGAGGCTTTTTAGTTCCTCTTCACTTTCTGCCATAAGGGTGGTGTCATCTGCATATCTGAGGTTATTGATATTTCTCCCGGCAACCTTGATTCCAGCTTGTGCTTCTTCCAGCCCAGTGTTTCTCATGACGTACACTGCATAGAAATTAAATATGCAGGGTGACAATATACAGCCTTGACGTACTCCTTTTCCTATTTGGAACCAGTCTGTTGTTCCATGTCCAGTTCTAACTATTGCTTCCTGACCTGCATACAGGTTTCTCAAGAGGCAGGTCAGGCGGTCTGGTATTTCTGTCTCTTTCAGAATTTTCTACAGTTTATTGTGATCCACACAGTCAAAGGCTTTGGCATAGTCAATAAAGCAGAAATAGATGTTTCTCTGGAACTCTCTTGCTTTTTCAATATTATCCACCTTCAAATCCTGGAGGAACGTGATGACTGCCAGGCACAGCTTCTGGGCTCCAAGAGCAGGAGAGGACGTGCCCAGGGTCACTCAGTGACTTAGTAGTTTTGCCAACATCCTGCTTCCTGTTCTCTCCAATGTGACAGTCGTCTCGGTCAGCACAAAGGTGCCCATGGCTTAATAAGGAGGAATCACAATGACAGACCCCCCTGCCAAAGCTCCGTGGCATTTCAGTCCTGTGCATTTGGTGCCTTGTCCCCTGCCAACAATCGTACTGAGCAGACAGAACAGGAACGAGCACCGGGCTTCAGAAGAGTTGGGTGAACACTGAGCGGGTAACACCCTGAGAACCAGCACCCTTGCAACCCATGCACTATCAGTGATTCGAACCAGATTGTCTGGCCTCATTCAACAGGCTCCCTGCTCCACTGCTTGGCAAGCTGCCACCTCCCCGGGTCCTGACTGGCTCGTTTGCAAATAAGAGAGAGAAGAAAAAGAAAAAAAACAGTGACAGTGTCCAAAGACATCTCCAACCCTAAGGCTCACAATCAAGGTGCAGCGAGATCCCCCTGCACAAGGCACATAGGTTCCTTTATCCCAGCTTGTCACCAGGCATCATCTGAGGTCTCACCTCATCTCTTTCAAGGAAGAAAAAGAGAACTGAGGAAGAAAGAGTAGCTGCCGGCTGTGCCAAGAACCCCACAAGTATCATCTCTCTTGATTCTCCCAACTGCATCCTAAGGCACGTGTGATGGTCCCCCTTTTATGAAATTCGAGGCTCAGGGAAGTTAAGCAGTGCTGAGAGTCATACATCTTGTAAGCAGCCAAACTGGAATCTGGACCTAGATCAGTCGGAATTCATGAGTTTTCAAGGCTTAGTCCTCCTGGGTCTAGTATGCAGTAGGTGCTCAATAAGTGTGCTGAGTCTGGTACACAGTAGGTGCTCAAAGAGTATGCTGAATAAATGAGTGGGTGGAGGGAGAGCAGACAAGGCTGAGGAGGGAGATGTGAGTCGGTGGTCCCTGGAGGTTCCTGGTGCAGGGTGGAGGCTGTGGTCCTTATTGTGAGGAAAAGGATGCTGTGGTCCTGGAGAAGGCGGGGGAGGGTGTGACAGCCAAGCTGCTATCACAAACGGGGGCAGGTTTCTGGAACAGGGGCCACGGCTAGAGAAGGCGGCTTTTTCCTCTACTCCTGTCCTCCACGCCCACCAAGCCAGGCAGTCACGTTCGTGTCCGTGGTTGTCACCCGGGAGTGGAGGTGATGCCTTGTCCCCCCAGCCACTTCCCTCCCCTGAGAGAGGAGTCACGCGTGCCCAGCAGAGTCACCCTGGGGAGCTCACTGCCCCACTGCCCACGTCTGCCTTTCTTTCCAGAGGTGATGTAAGAATTAGCAGCCTGAGGAGAGGAGCCCTGGCCCACCTCTGAGGGGGTTTGACGCCAGGGCTGGACGCCGACAGCAGGCTCAGCCAAGACGCATCTCCAAACCACGGGCCTGGGCCGCCCTGCCTGAACTGTCTCCGGGCCTCCTCGTGGGGCGGCCGCTGTCTGTCACCACGGTTCCTAAAGAGCCGACAGCTTCTTCGTGCTCTGGAGTCACGGGAGGATTACGACTGTCGGCCCTCTCCTATTACCCCCTCCAGCTGCCCGGGCCCCCCGGAGAATCCCTTCCCAGCATGTGAGGATGTCATCATCATAGCCACATTAAAGCAACTTGTAAGCAACATTCTCAAAATGGGAGCGTGACTGATGTGTGTGTGGGGTGGGGGAGCAGGGAGGAGGGAGACTAAGTCATAAATACATGGAATACATCCGTCCAGCCTCCCAGGGTAGGAGACAGAGTTGAAGCAGTGTGCGAACTCTCCTTAGGGTCCTGTTCTCCTCTTGGTCCTGGCTGTGATGAGCTTTTCATTTCTCAAGATCCCGACACTCCAGCATGAAGGGAATCCCTGTGGGGTCCAGGACTGGCCATCAGGAAGGGAATAGCTGGAGACCAGCCTCGCAGGCACAGCACAGCCAGTGTGCCTGCACCCCCGGGCACACCCCCTCCCCGCCCTAGTGCCCCCTGCTCTGCCCATGCCTCCTGCACTGTGTGTGCATCAGAAGCGTCCATGTGTCGGGAGCCCCCATTACTCAGACACTTCATCAGACCTGGCAGGTCTGGTGGAGTCTATGCTACAGACAAGCCTCCGGTGTGCGCTGCCCCCGGGGAGGACGGGGTGGGCCCATGTCCCTCCAGGTCGCACTCCAGGATTGTGGGGTGTTCCCCATGAGCTGGTGGAACCCAACAAGAAGCTGGAGTGAGGTTCCTGTCTGACAGAGCAGGCGGTATCCCCATGGCCCGTGACAACTCTCCCAGACTTGGAACATGGGTCTCCCAGGAGAAGCAAGGTGGTGAGGCAGTATCACCGATTTTAAGGTGTTTTCATTCCTAGAGACCTAGGGAGCAGATTCTCTTAGGGGCCCTCTCTCTGCCATCCCAGGAGGCCTGCTGCCCCTACAGCCATGCACACTCTCAGGACACGCTCAGTTGTGTCTCACTCTTGGTGACCTTATGGACAATACAGTCCATGGAATTCTCCAGGCCAGAATACTGGAGTGGGTAGCCGTTCCCTTCTCCAGGGGATCTTCCCAGGTCTCCCACATTGCAGGCAGTTGAACCTGGGTCTCCTGCATTGCAAGTGGATTCTTTACCAACTGAGCCACCAGGGAAAACTAGGGAGCAGATTCTCTCCGGGTCCACTCTCTGCCATCCCAGGAGGCCTGCTGCCCCTACAGCCATGTACGGTACCCTGGGCTTGAAGTCCGGGGTCTCCATTTCCAGAGAAGATGGTGAGTCCATTTACCCCTTGGGACCTATGCCTGGAAGAAAACATGGATCCTGTTCCCTTGACTGTTTCCTACATTTTATGAAAAACTGGTTATGAGTCAACACCAGACAATGACTAAAAGAAACCGGAATATTGCTTTGTAAAAAAAAAAAAAAAGTATGGATTGTATTATTTAATTTAAGCTTCCCTGGTGGTTCAGATGGTAATGAATCCATCTGCAATGTGGGAGATTGCATTCAACCCCTGGGTTGGGAAGATCCCCTGAAGGAAGACATAGCAACCCACTCCAGCATTCTTGTCTGGAGAATCCCCATGGATAGAGGAGCCTGGTGGGCTACAGTCCATAGGGTCACGAAGAGTCAGACACGACTGAGGGACTAAGAACATGCACTCCCTTACTTAACTTGGCTTCTACCATCTATCGTTTATTATTATATTAGGAACACCCTCTAATATGGGATGGGATGGTTATGGTAGATGCCTGGACACTATTAAAAATATACAACCAATCATTATACATTATAACTGTAGTGCTCACTGTTATGCATTTTACATCTCTATTATTGAAAAAATCATATGAAATCCTTCATTGGAATGTCATATTTAATTAATTGGCCTCATCTTTTTAGTTTTACTCACCATCAACCCAAATTTTATTTGGTCATACTTCAGGATTCGATCAGTTGAAAGAACATAAACATTCATTATATTTTTCACTTTTTGTTGTCAAACAATAGATATTTTTCTCCCTTTTAAAAACAGTCTAACAGTTTTACTTTAAAAAAAAATCTAACACAAGTAACAAATCTTGGTGAGGATGTGGAGAAAAGGGAACCCTTGTACACTGTTGAGAATGTACATTGGTGCAGCCATTTGGAAAACAGTATGGAGGCTTCTCAAAAAGCTCAAATCAAAACTACCATATGACCCAGCAATTCCACTTCTGGGTATATATCTGAGAAGAACAAAAACACTAATTCAAAAAGATACCTGCACCCCAACATTCATAGCAGTAATATTTACAATTGCCAAGATAGGTAAACAACCTTAGTGTCCATAAACAGATAAATAAATAAAGAAGATGTGGTATACATATACAATGGAACACTACTCAGACATAAAAAAAGAAAATTTTGCCATTTGAAGCAACATGGATGGATTCTGAGGGCATTATGCTAAGTGAAATAAGTCAGACAGAGACAAACACACTATGATGTTACTTATTTGTGGAATCTAAAATAATAGAACCAACTAGTGAAGATGACTGAAAAGAAGCAGACTCACAGAGAACAACCCAGTGATTACCATCGTGGGGAGATAAAGAGGTGGGAGAGCGGGAGGTACAAAGTACGGGATGCAAGACAGGCTCAAGAACATAATGTATAACATGGGGAATATAGCCAATATTTGTAATACCTGTAAAGGGAAAGTAACCTTTCAAGTGGTATAAAAAGTAAAAATTTTAATTGTTGTTGTTCAGTCGCTCAGTCATTTCCAACTCTGCAACCCCATGGACTGCAGCACGCCAGGCTTCCTTGCCCATCACCAACTCCTGGAGCTTGCTCAAACTCATGTCCATTGAGTCGGTGATGCCATGCAACCATCTCATCCTCTGTCAACCCCTTCTCCTGCCTTCTATCTTTCCCAGCATCAGGGTCTTTTTCAATGAGACAGCTCTTCATACCAGGTGGCCAAAGTATTGGGGCTTCAGCATCACTCCTTCCAAAGAAAAAATAAATAATTTTTTAAAATCTAGTAGTTTTTCTTTCTCCCTTGGAATAGATACTCTCTTTTTTTGTTGCTTCAAATGGATACAAATCAGTTAGGGTCTCAGCAGGAAACAGATGGCACATGCAAACTGGGTGATTGATAGGGGGAGAGTTTAATGAAGCAACTCTTAGAAGGGTGGCCAGGAAGAAGGAGTGCAGCACCCAAGAGCTGGTCACAGTGGGGAGACATCCAGCCCAGGCCAGAGGGGGCATGAGCAGACGCCAGCATCTCTGGAGAGAACTGGGCAGGAGTAGCAGCTGCTGGCCTTGGTGAGACTCCCCACTCCACCACCAACCCCTGCCACCCCCAGGCCAGGAGGGAACCAGCTATGATTCCCTGGACTCAGACCCTCCCTTTCTCAGACCTCTTATTGATTCTCCAACTTGCCAAACCCCAGGGGCAGGCTGAGTACCCAGAAGCAGGATGAGCCCATCAGGTCAGGTTTGCCAAAACAGAGAGCAGAGCAGAGAAGGAAGGAGGATCTCTGGGGACAAACCAGAGGGTCACCCACTTTGTGACAGCTTCTGCTTTTCTCCCTTAGTTTCTTGTATTTATCTGAATATACTGTCCCCAAATTAACCATCACAGAAACTTTTTTTTTTCTTATAAAGTTCAAAAAAGAATTGGTATGGGAATTTCTTCACAGCCCAGTGGTTAGGACTCTGGGCTTCCACAGTAGAGGGCAGGAGTTCAATCCCTGGCTGGTGAACTAAGATCCTACAAGCCATGTAGAGAGGCCAAATGTTGGCTTTTTTGTTAGGATATCACTTATTAAATCTGAATCTCTAAAAAATTATTTTCAAAATATTCGATTATTGCTCTCCATAATTTCTCTTCAAAAAAGTCCAAATCTTGACACAATTTTCAACCTCCTTTCGTAGCTCTTAAACTGTAGGAGGCCCCTCGAGGTCTCCTCCAGTTTTTATTTTCTAAATTCTAAGCTCTTTGAATGTATTATTAAACCCCTAACTGTATTTTTTTTGAAGAATAAAAGTTTATGGTAGAAAGATTTAAAGTGATTTATCTTACTTACATCTTCCATTGCATCTTTCAAAGATAACTGAACACAGTGACTTACCAACTTAAATCAGACTGGAAATTCTCCTAAAATCTTAGTTGAAATATCACAAACTTTCCATAGCATTATACTGGTACTCTGTACGAAATCCAATGAGATTTTTATATAACTATTGTCCAGTGAAAAATCATTCTTCTCAAACACTGATGATAAGGTTAGATATATTACTTCAAACATCACTATTTTCAGTTCCATAAGACAGACAAAATCTATTAAACTAATTTCAAAGTCTTAAATTTCACATATTTAAGTAAATTTTTAACAATACTTCAGTGTGAAAGAGCTAAAGCTTTGTCAACCATGATTGACATTTTACTGCTTTGATGCATAAGTTTTCCAAAAAGCAATTACATGTTTTAGTAGGCAAATGTTTTATAACAAGCAGGACCGTAAACTAGACTATAATAATATGATCTTATTGAAAATACTGTTTCTGAAGTCTATTAGATATTTTACATCTGAAAATTCTGGGTATATTTTAAATAACCACTTGATATTGCTACCAACTCTAATTAATAGTAATTCCTAATTTTTTGCTTCTTTATTGACAGTCATTGATAAACTTTTTTCCACAAATTTTGATGGTTCCAAATGCTTTTTTAATATAAAATTGACCCCTGATAATCTCTTACTTTCTTCCTCCCTGATGATCTCAAATTTTCTTTATTGGGATCTTGAACTTGAATGGAAGAGAATTGCCATTCTGATTATATGGTTAAGTGTTTAGCACTTTCAGTTCTTAATGGTGCAACTTCTGAGCACTGTTTACATCCCCCATTTCCAATACTAGCAAAATAAGCTAGTCACATTTTTGTTGAAACAAATTGTAAATTGTTTCCCACTCTAGCAATGTAAATTATCTGGTTGATTTTGTATCAATATTTCAACAGTATTCATAAGACATTCTGTTTGGGTTTGTTGCATGGGGTTGGGAGATGTTCCAGGTTACAGCTGATGATTAATATCCTATCTTCTTTCTTTTCCTGCAGAGTCAGAAGATTCACATGTATGATATTTTTCAAAGGAGCATTAGAAAACTTATCTGAGCTTTGATGTGTTTTCATTCTGAGTCTTCAGGCTTTTGTTTGCTTTCAAGTGAGCACGTATCAGGGGAACCAGCAAGACAGTAAGACTGATTCAAAGAAAACTGGAGTGAGCAAACTATTTATACCCACTAATTTAGAAACATAACTGCTTAATAATCCACAGAGCCAAAAAACATTGTAACCTTTGGAGTTTTCTTTTCTGCAAGACAGGAACAGTTGTATCTCCTCTGAACCAAAATCTTTTACACTGCTTTTGGACAAAAATCATTTGTGTCAATCTTAATTTTATACAAGTTAATGCTTGTCTTTATGGGTCTGTAAAATATTCTAAATCGACAGTAAGTAGTCTTTTTCCTATTGTCTTGCTCTATTTCCTTTTTTAAAACTATGTATTCGTTTGTTATTCATTTTTGGCTGTGCTGGGCCTTGTTTGCTGGGTGTAGGCGTTCTCCAGGTGTGGTGCACGGGCTTCTCATTGTGCTGGCTTCTCTTGTGGAGCATGGGCTGTAGGGTGTGTGGGCTCAAGAGCTGTGCTGCACGGACTAAGCCGCCCCTTGGCATGTGAAATCGTCCAGGACCAGGGATCAAACCTATGTCCCCTGCATTGGCAGGCAGACTCTCAACCACTGAACCACCAGGGAAACCCTCTATTTCCTTTTTTCAGTAAGAAAACTTAGCTGTGATTATAACCTGCTATTAGTTTTGTGAGTTCTAACAAACCAGCAAACTTGAAGATAGTCTTGAGAATTTAGCTGTTTCGAAAAATAAGAAAGTCTTGTAGTTTACTCTGTTTAAAAACAATCAAAAGTGTGGGGAGGAGGGAAGCACTAAGTACACAAAGCCATTCTGAAATATGAAATCTTTACTCTCTAGGTAAAGAAAAAAACTTCTATATCACATGTTAAAAGCAGACCGGATACTCCAAGACCAATTTGTCACCACAGTAGAAAGAAAACAAAATTCTGACTTTTGCATTAATATTATATTTGCAGTAAACGCATAACAGGTTTCTGTTTCTTAAAAATATCTTATGAATAAGCTCATAAAACTTGGCCAGTATTGGCAAAATTTTACATTTTACTTTTCATTGCCTATTTTGATACTCATTATATGTAGGTATTATAATTCAAGGCAAATAAAATTCTCTTTTCACAAAGGTTCTACTAATTCCTCCATTCATAGAGGTCTTCTCCTTTCACCATCTTCTTTCATGTCTGGAACCATCAAACTCTGCATTTTAGGACAAAATTACTTTTTTTCCCTTAATGAGCAGAATCATCAACTTGCAAAAGCATACATACTTCTCTGTCATTATTACTCCTATGTTAATCACCCATATAAACTAGAACTTTTTCCAAAGTAGGCCGGTTCTTTTTTACGGTAAGACCTGAAAGAGTAGCTTTTGGGGGCAGGGTGGGGGGATTTGGTTTGTTGTTGTTGTTTTGTCTATTTGTATAGATTTCTGCCCCTGGTTTATATATAACAGATTATTCTGATTGTTAGGTAGACTTTGGCCTTGGAGCGACGAAAGAGACAAGTTCTATTTTAGAGTTCAGTTTGTTTGATTAAGAGATTCTAGATAAATCCCATACATGCTGTAATGCTGGAAAGTTTGTCTAAGAAGCCCACATCCTGTGGATGCAAACCTGCCTGGACATGCCTGGGTTGAAGCAGCTTGAGAGGGCTTATTCAGATGAGAAGCCAAGAAGCCTCTGGAAGGAATTCTCTGTAAAGTTCTATCTGAACACGCCTGAAGTAACAAGGCCCAGTCTGACAGGGATTCCCGAAGAGATGAAGTAGCTGGGCACCTCTTAGTGTTAGCGAGGACTGAGCTTAGCTAAAAGTAACAGAAATCATGAGTCAACCGTGACTAACATAAACTAAGGAGAATTTTTTTTCCTCTCAAAACAAGAAGTCCAGAAAAAAAATTTCCTAGTATTAGTTCAGGGGTTAAGGATTCCAAGGCCGAGGTCTCAGCAATTTCCTTGGCCTTTCCCTGCTGGTCACAACATTGCTACTGAACCGACAGCCACTAAGTTCAAATTATAACCAGAAAGTAGAAAATAGGAATGAAGATCAAAGAAAAAGAGGCAATACTTGTATCAGAAAAGCAAAATGTTTCCTCCAAATTTCCAGCAGACTTTTGCTGGAGAATCCCAGGGGAGGGGGAGCCTGGTGGGCTGCCGTCTCTGGGGTCGCACAGAGTCGGACACGACTGAAGTAACTTAGCAGCATCAGTCCAAATGGGCTTCTTAGGTAGCTCAGTTGGGAAAGAATTCTCAATGCAGGAGATGTGGGTCCGATCCCTGGGATGGGAAGATCCCCTGGGGAAGGGAATGGCTATCCACTTTAGTATTCTTATCTGGGAAATCCCATTGACAGATGAGCCTGGCTGCAGTCCATGGGGTCGCAAAAAAGTTGGACATGACTCAGCAACTAAACAACAACAGTTGGTCAGAATAACATTTGGACATGTCTGCCCTGCTAAAATCGGGACTCTATTCATAGAGAAGAAGGTGTGAAGGATATAGAATGTGTGTATCTGTCAGAAAACCAGAATCCAATGTATGTAGTTCAAGCAGAAAGAGGGATTTGATACGGGAATACAGGGAACTGAGTGTGTATAAGACGGTTGAAAAGATGAGCAGGGAAGGGAAGGCTGGCACTGGCTGTACATCCACTGCCAGCTTTTAGGACATCAGAGATTTACTACCACAGGAAACCACCACTAATTCTAGAGCTCTGGCTACTAGAACTAGCCATAGCAGGCAGGCAGGTGATTCACAGGGAAAAAACCAGAGGTGGCTGCAAAACCCCACGTCTGCCCAAACCAATGTGACTGCCCACCACGGCTGGAGGAAACATGTGGTCAGTGTCTCCCCTCTCTCTTCCAGTTCTCAGATAAGTGTGTCATTGCAGAGTATAAATGGGATGCCTGCTGACAGTGAATTCTGGGAAATGTAGTTCACAGGCTTCCAGCCCTGCCTTCCAGAGATGTGGGCCTGAGTGGTGCTGAATACCAAGAGTTCATTTAGCACTGTAGGCAAGAGGACTGTTTGCCACACTCATCCAGAGTGCAGACCTCATGTGAGCGTGGGAGGGCTGAAAATCCCCCCAGGGGCTCTTACTATGGGTCACTTTTGAGTGTCACTTCCACAAATTCCCTGATAGCTCAGCTGGTAAAGAATCTGCCTGCAATGTGAGAGACCTGGGTTCGATTCCTGGGTTGGGGAGATCCCCTGCAGAAGGGAATGGCTACCCACTCCAGTATTCCGGCCTGGAGAATTCCATGGACTATATAGTCCATGGGGGTCGCAAAGAGTCGGACACAGCTGAGCAACTTTCACTTCATTTCTGCAAGGGAAGTGAGATGCAAATATATGTGCTTGGTGCAAAGACAATGGGTTATGTCCAGAGGAGCAGGGAAATTGTTAAAACAATTAGAATGTGTATAACTCAGACCGTCCTCTCCTTTCATGCTCCTTTACCCAAAGCCTTCCAACACAGCCCTCTTACACGAGTTACCTGCACCCCAGACCGGAGTTCCACAGAAAGGAGGTTGGGAGAGAAAAAGGATGGTGTCACTGGGTCAAGACTGGTCACCGTGGGGCCGTCAAGCGGGGAAAGGATGCTTGCTCACTTTAGTCCATCAGCACTCAGGACAGAGCCCGGGCTGGGAGAGAGGGTAGCAATCTGGGAGCTCCTGGCTAATGTCACGAGAAGAGCCGCTAGTGAAAAAGACACTGAGTCACCTCAGTCTCCACCTGAACCAGCAGCCTTGGAGCCAGAGACCCACATGGCCAAGACACAAGATGTCACTGAGGGACTTCCCTGGTGGTCTAGGGGCTAAGATGCTGTGATCCCGATGCAGGGGGCCGGAGTTCAATCCCCGATCACAGATCTAGATCCCACAGGCTGTGACTAAGAGTCTGAATGCCACTACTAAAGATCCCGCATGGCGCAATGAAGATCAAAGATTCCACATGCCGCAACTAAGAAAAAAGATGTCACCGAATGGCCAGGATGACTGCAATAGAGGAGCTAGGGGAGAGACCTGGGACTGGGTTGTCACAGTTCTGAGCTACAGAAATATTACTTTATTACCATTACTGTAGCCTTACTGGCCCCTCCCCAAAGATAAGAATCAAACCTTCCACCAGCCAAGTACCTGATCATATGAAGCTCATTACACGCACAGCAATAAGTGGCTCCAGGCAGAAAACAAGATCCTGTGGACAGGAGGGATAAAAGTGGCAAGGGGTGAGTTCTGCTTCTCTCCTCCTGGTGCGGCCTGCGAGCAGCCAAGCTCCACTGTTGCTTTCTATGTTTTGAAAATACGAACATATTTAAAGAAGATTTGAGACATACTTGGTTGGTGGTTGCAGGGATTTCCGCAGAAGGGCTCCAAGGAGCCAAAAGCATCACGGGCCCTGTCCTTTCCCCCAGAATGCTGGAATGGTCGTTACACGAGCTGCAGTTGACCTCAGCGGCTGGGGAGGTTTGCAGAACTTAAGTAGCTCTTTTTAGGTAATATGGAGTAAGTAAGACCAGTGGCTCTGGAGCCAAACCCTAAAGTGGATGTGAACTCGTCAGAGGAGCCAAAGCGGAGGTTTTAGACCAAGGGTGATGTCACACTGACTGGAGTTCACCTCGGCTGCTTGGCCCTCCGGTCACAAGTCTGTCATGGCTGGAGTCCAGCCCTGGCTCTACAAGCCAGAGGGCGGGAGGGAGAGACGAGAAGGAGGAGGGGCAGGAGCTGACACACAGGAACCTGGATAGAGCTTGGGTCTGGCCTCTTGGCTCCCATCCCCGGAGCCGCTGTCGATGACCTTCGAGGGGTGACAGCTGTCCGCTGGAGAGGCAAGCCCAGAGGCGCAGTGGATCTGAAGGCTGTGGGTGGGGGGCGTCGCTGACTTCCGGCCAAGGAGCTCTCCCAGTCATCTCCCCAGGAAGGACAGAGCTGGCGGTAGCCACCAGGGATGCTGCCATCAAGCTTGTGAGGAAAGGGCCGACCTCGGCTGAGGGCTCCCCTTGTCCTCCTGGGGAACTAGAAGGTGCCCCGCCTGACTCTTTCCAGAAAGATGTAGGACCCCCAGTGAATCCAGGTCTGCTGGCCCAGCCTGCCTCTCCGGAGTCAGGATAGCAGCTGACACACGATTGAGTTGCAGTGTAAGAAATCAAAGGAGAGGAGCCCCTTCCACACTGGGTGCCTGCGGGCATGTGGGTGGGGTAGGGGTGGGCCCCAGTTGAAGGAAGGACTCACTGCCAGTGACCTCCAGGAGGCCTCTCAGCTGGTAGCATTTGGATTCTGCTTAAGAAAATGTAGACTGCTTCAGGCTTGACCTTCAGCAAACCACAGGATGACCCAGCGACCACAGCGCTGGGAGCAGAGCACAGGGACAAGTTGGATCAGAGAATGCGCATGGACTTGAAAGAGCAGCCTGCCCAGCGGGGGGCCAGGCAGTGGGGCATAAATCCTGGCCGGGGGGATGCCCAGGAGCTCCTGGGTCATGGCGGGCAGAGCCCACGCTGGGGAATGAATGAAGGGCCCCGGCTGGATGTGGGGCTGCAGGCGCAGAAAGGGGGTGGGACAGGCCCCCGGCAAACTCACTGCTTTTGTGAAAATCACTCTCTGACAGCTGGATGCACCACAGGTCTCTCCATTCAGCAAAAATTAAGCACCTACTGTGTGCAGAGCCTGGTCTCGATGTTGGGGAAGCAACCACGAGCAAAACAAAGTCCAAGAACAAACAATGTGGCTTCATGTGGGGGCGAGGAGACAGGGCCGCAGTCAGAGCCTCGGAGCAGCCTTGTGCCTGCGGGGTGCCACCCCTGGGTGCTCTCATTTAATTGAGGTGGGCTTGGTGTCCTCATTCAGGGAAGAGAAAGATGAAGCTCAGAGGAAGAGAGAGATTAGGATAAAATGCTCAAGGCCACACAGCAGGTCATTGAAAGATCTGGGAAGCCAAGACTGGGCCTGAGTTTAATAACTCTGTCCCCAGCATCCCCACTTTGGATGTTCTGTGCTTAGTCATTCAGTTGTGTCTGACTCTTTGCGACCCCATGGACTGTAGCCCGCCAGGCACCTCTGTCCATGGAAATTCTCCAGGCAAGAATACTGGAGGGGGTTGCCATGCCCTTCTCCAGGGGATCTTTTCAACCTGGGGATCGAACCCAGGTCTCCCGCATTGCAGGCAGATTCTTCACCATCTGAGCCACCAGGGAAGCCCTCACTTTGGATAGGGAGATAAAAATAACCAAGTTCACACCACCCCTCTTCTGCCTCCTTTTTAGAATTCACTGTCACATCTTTACAGTAATTGACTAAGGATTTAGGTCTTGTCACCAAGTGCCCAACCTCATTTTATCTTTTTTAAAGAGCTACAAATACTAATGATAATAATAATAGTTATATTGAGATGTACTCTCTGACCTTGAGAAGCTTATGTTGGCAAGTCTGATTGCACATCTGTGAGTTAACCTGAGGCTGCTTACAGAGCAACCAACCCCACAGGTAGAAAGTGAAAGCCTCTCTGCTAAAGGACACCAAACAATAGGGCACCGAGCTAGAGCTGGGGCAATCAGGGAAGGCTTCCTGGAGGAGGTGGATTTTTAAAGGGCATTTTAACAGATACAGTATACCCAACTGTTAAATAAGCAAGAAGCCTACATTCTGAGAAGGCTTGAACCATGAACTGGTCACAAAAGAAGTAAGAATTTGGAGAGCAGGGGAGCAGGACTTTGGCCTCTATGACCTTCATTCTTAATGTTACATGTGTGAATATGCTTTGTTACGTAGCAAAAGGAACTTTGCAGATGTAACTAAGGTCAGGGACCTTAAAACAGAGAAATGAGTCTGGATTATCAGAGTGACCCATTCTAAGTCACGAGTTCTCAAAAGCAGAGAACTTTCTCTGACTGGAGTCTAAGAAGTGGGGCAGAAGAAGGCAAAGATTCGAAGCATGAAAAGAGCTTGACCCACTTTTGTCACCTGTAGGTGGAGGAGACGTGACGATGGGGAAGTTGTGGCTTTAAGAAGCTGAGAAAGTTTCCCAGCTGGCATCCAGCAAGGACATGGATTCTGCCAAGAACCTAAATGATCCTGGAAGTGAACCTCCCCCAAGGTCCACATAGAGCCTAGATCAACAGACACCTTGACTTTGGCCTTGAGGCCAAAGATGAGCCCTCGTCTTTGAGGCCCTCAGATGAGCCATGTGTTGGACCTCTGACCTAGGGAACTGGAGGTAATCACTGGTGTTGCTTCGAGCCACAGGGTGGATGGTGTTTGGTCACAGCAGCACTGGGAACTGATACATCCTCCCAGCTGGCTTGCAGGACCCTGATGGCAGCCAACGCCCTGGTTAGTTCCTTAACCTTACAGAAAAAATACACTACCCGCTCTCCATTCTACATTTCTACAGCCTAAACTAATTCCTGCTAATCTGCAAATGGCAGTGACCCAGTTGTCTTTGGGCCGAGGCTTTGGAGCGGATTGAGCAGGAGACTTGCAGGCGTTCTCAGGAGTCAGGGTGCTGGTGCAAGCAAGCCATCTGGGCTGACCCCCTGTCCCAGCCTCGCCTCTGCTTACAGATCTCACGTCTGCATCACTGCTGAGAGATCCAGTTACCGGAAATCGCCTACAGGCTGAGTGAGACACCCTTTCTGCTGACTCAGTCAGGTCTTATGGGATTTGAACCCAGGCTCCAGAGTGTCTAGGACTTGGACAGGAGACCGCAAATCCAGCATCCTCACTGGATCCAGCCAGGGTCAACCTTCCAGTAAATGCCCCCTTATACTGAGTGGTGACTGACTTTGTTTCCAAAACTTGTCTCATAAAAGCTTCTAACCACCTCCTCTCTTCCTCCTCCTCCAGGAAGACCACCAACTGGTAAGACCAGAGATCTCCGTGGCCCACTGGCTCTCTATCTGATCTCTACTGGCTCATAGGGACAGCCACTCCACTTGTCATCCAAGCCACCAATGGAAACGCTCAGTAGGACAGAGCTGGGGGCAACTTTGCCAGAATGCTTGTTCCCAACATTCTAGAGTGTGGCTCTCCTCCAGAAAGTGCCCTCTGGGTTGACACCCATCCGGTCACTGCATCCCCATGAAGACAGTGGTTCAAACAGTCACCCTCCCACCCAACTGTACCAGCACGTGGATAGAGTTCTCAGTCTCATCCTGAAACGCAGTCTCTTCTCCTACTGATGTGCTCATCCTGGAACTCAGCCAAGGAAGACAGTATGGATGGACTGACATACTTGCTCCTGGACGGTCAGGCTCCTCCCAGGAAGCACTTGGGGGGAGAGAGTGTGGTGCAGTGGTTAGGGCTCAGGCCCTGCTGCTGGGCCCCCTCAGAGTGAGTTGGGCTGTGTGTTTTAATCACTCACCAGGCAAGCTGTTTAACCTCTCTCTGCCCCACTAAACCTCACCTGCAGAGTTGAAGTAACCATGGTACCCATTTCATAGGGTGGTTATGAGGCTTGAAGGAGCATGGAAAGCCCAAGTATGAGCTATTCTTTTTACTACTTCCTTCTCTAGATATGGGACTTCCCTGGGGGCTCAAATGGTAAAGAGTCTGCCTGCAATGTGGGCAATACGGGTTCATTCCCTGGGTTGAGAAGATCCCCTGGAGGAGGGCGTGGCTATCCACTCCAGCGTTCTTGCCTGAAGAATCCCATGGACAGAGGAGCCTGGCAGGCTACAGCCCATGGGGGTCACAAAGAGTCTGACACAACTGAGTGACTAACCCTTTCACTTTCATTTCACTTTCTCTGCTGCTGCTGCTGCTAAGTCGCTTCAGTCATGTCCGACTCTGTGCGACCCCATAGATGGCAGCCCACCAGGCTCCTCTGTCCCTGGGATTCTCCAGGCAAGAACACTGGAGTGGGTTGCCATTTCCATCTCCAATGCATGAAAGTGGAAAGTGAAAGTGAAGTCGCTCAGTCGTGCCCCTCTCTTAGCGACCCCATGGACTGCAGCCTACCAGGCTTCTCCATCCATGGGATTTTCCAGGCAAGAGTACTGGAGTGGGTTGCCATATAGGAAAAGCCCTCCCTTAATAATCCATTCTACAAACCTGGTCACAGGGTCTCTTTAAAAATATATCATTTCTTTCACTGTGTTGGGTGTCAGCTGCAGCATGTGGGGTGTTGATCGCATAGTGCAGATCTTTTGATGCGGCTCAGGGACTCTCTAGCTGTGGTGTATTGGCTTCAGTAGTTGTGACGCACCAGCTTAGTTGTCCTCCAGCATATGGGATCTTGGTTTCCTGACCAGGGATCGAACCTATGTCCCTGGCATTGGAAGGCGGATTCTTAACCCCTGGTCCACCAGGGAAGTCCCTAGCTGCAGGGTCTGGAGTTCGTGGTTGATATTTTCTTTGGCTACATATTCCAAAAGCACCTCTTATTCCTGTTGGGTGGCTATTTATTATACTAAGGACTGTACTGCTCATTTAAAACATCAAAAAGCACCTTTCCTCATGGCTGGGAACAGGGACAGGGACATATATGGCCAGCAGGTGGAAATTTACAGACCTTGGGCCGAGAGGCTGTTTGCTTTTGGCGTGCTGGGATACAAACCCTGCTGCCTCCACTCACCCATTCTCTCCAGCACGCTACGCGGCACACACTTGGTGTTCCATCGTGTTTTCTGAATGATCAAGTAAGTGAATGAGCAAACAAATGAACTGAGAAATAATACACAGTAAAAGGCAAGTGCTTTGGACTCTTTCATTAAAAGCCTACATCTTACTGTCATTCTTTTCTAGAGATTGAACTTGTTGGTAAAGCATGGTTCTGACAGTTGGAGTTCTTTTTTTCCCTGGAGGTGCCAGAGTGCAGGCCATTTTGGAAATATCATCCATTGGGTTGTCTAGCATCCAGCAGGCCCCCTCCACCCAGCCCAGCTCTTAAGCTTAAGTCAGCATCTCCACAGCCGTGCTTCAGAAAGAGAGGTGTTCAGAGATCCAGCCTTTGGCCAGGAGAAGGTGGCCTGTCTGCCAGGTCCTGAGCAGTGGTCCTCTGTCAAAGCTCGTGGGTAGAGAAGCAGAGCAGTTGATCTGTGTGTGACCTTTGTCCTCAGAGGTGCCAGCTCCACCGCAGGTCATTTCTGCCGAGCAGAACTACATTTGGAAGCCAGGAGACATGAGTGACTAATGGCCCCAGAGTAAAGGATGGAAAGGAGATTTGCATACAGGTAGGGTGCGCCTCTGCAGGCTGGATTAAGGCCTTTTAGGAGTCTAATAACAGGCTTTCCAACAGGTAAACTCCTGAGGCTGGTTCAATCCTCCCAGACTTCTGGTGCCTGGGGTTGACTCATCTTTCCATCACCCTGGGCAGGATTCCATAAAGGCACTTTGGGGAATTCAGATGCTGGCTTTGTTGTCTCCTGTGGGTGAGGATTGCTGCTCAGTTTGAGGCTCTCAGCACAGATCATGACAGAAGCATGATCCTGACCTCACTGAGATCATAGCGTCTTTCTAAGCAGGGCTGTTGGGTTGGGGTTCTGCCCCCGAGCGTCCTTCCATATTCCTCTCAGTCTGCTCGCCCATTAGACCTCAGGTCTCTCAGCTGTGTATAAAAAAGCAGAGACATTAACGTTGCCGACAAAGGTCCATATAGTCAAAGCTACCGTTTTTCCAGTAGTCATGTATGGAGGTCAGAGTTGGACCATAAAAAAGGTTGAATGCTTAAGAATTGATGCTTTTGAACTATGGTATTGGAGAAGACTCTTAAGAGACCCTTGGACTGCAAGAAGATCAAACCAGTCAATCCTAAAGGAGATCAGTCCTGAATACTCACTGGAAGGACTGATGCTGAAGCTAAAGCTGCAATACTTTGGCACCTGATGTGAAGAGCCAACTCATTAGAAAAGACCCTGATGCTGGGAAAGATTGAAGGCAGGAGGAGAAGGGGACAACAGAGGACGGATGCTTGGATGGCATCACCCACTCAATGGACGTGAGTCTGAGCAAGCTCCAGGAAATGGTGAAGGACAGGGATCCCTGGCGTGCTGCAGTCCATGGGTTGCAAAGAGCTGGACAAGACTGAGTGACTGAACGACAACCTTCAGCTGCATGGGAATACAACGATGGGCGTAAAGACCTTCACAGATCTTATTAGGAAGTCTGGCAATCATGAGCCTCCTCCCAGGTTTCTCCTCTCAGAAAAGCTCCTCACCATTCTCCACTGAGTCCTCCCTGTCCCCTCCCAACCTAGCACTTGTCGACTTCTGAATGTGTCCCTCCTTTCTGTTTTTCCTGCCATCCTAATCTAAGCCATGACCATGTCTCTCCCATAAAAGCCTCACGGACGATTCTGTTTCTGCACTTTTGATAATGCATTCTCTCCATGGCAATCAGCAGGTTTTTTTTTTTTTTTTAATGCAAATCTGATCATGTTGCTCCCCTTTAAAAAATCCTCCAATGGTTTGTCATTGCTTCAGGAATAAAAACTCAGGCTTTGAGTTTTTAACCCAGTTTTTTTAACCCAATCAATAGATCCTGCATGGTTTGGGCCTCACTCCAAGCCCTCCTTTGATAAAAATCTCATCGTACTCCTTACTTTTCCATTGCTGCATGAATCTGAGTTTTCCATTATATAATGGTGGACGATTTGAATAGAGAGTGTAGAGCACTTTGCGTGGCTGTACAGGTTGTGCACAGCACAATTCCGGGAGCGGGGGCTCACTTACAAACATTAGGGTGTGACTGGACATGCGAAATGGAACAGTGCGCAGCTTACACAACCGTACATGGCAGCTCATGGTATTTCCAGCTCCTGGCAGAGTACCTGTCACTGGTAAGTGCTCAGTAAATATTGGTTGAATGAATATATATTGATGCAACTCCAATGAACTGAGAAGATAGTATGAGCATTTTATAAATCTCAGTGAACTCCAGATTTAATTTGAAAAAAAAGATCCTAAAATTTAAAAAAAAGATCCTAGAATATTAGAGATGTAATGAAAAGAGACCCTTAACATACAAATATTTTGTTTGCACTTGTTCATAATTAAAAATAACATTTATCTGTAATCTTTTATTCCTTAACATAGTCATAGGTTAATTGCATGCTTTACTGTACTCAGTCTTCACAACAAACCCATGTAGGAACTGGAACCAGGGTTCTCCACGCCCAAAGCCCATCTCATTACTGAAGCATGACATCCATGTCCAGGCTCAAGACTGCTCCTTTATTTCTTCCCAGAACCTAGCTTGGTACTTTGGAAGCAAGCACGGTTTTCACAGTCTCGTGCCTGCCAGTTCTGAGCGTGTCCCGTGGAATAACCTCTCTCTGGATTCCCTGAGGTGGCAGATGAGGGGATCAGGTCTGTCTCCATAGTCCCTGACTCACCGGATGCCAGAAGGACTGGAAAGGTTCAGGGGGTTCCCTGGAGCTTTTTGTATTGGCATCTGGCTTCCATGGTAGCTCAGTTGGTAAAGAACTCGCCTGCAATGCCGAAGACCTCGATTCAATTCCTGGATCCGGAAGATCCGCTATTGGGTACCCACTCCAGTATTCTTGGGCTTCCTTGGTTCAGCTGGTAAAGAATCCACCTGCAATGCGGAAGACCTGGGTTCGATCTCTGGGTTGGAAAGATCCCCTGGTGGAGGGCATGATAACTCACTCCAGTATTCTTGCCTGGAGAATCCCCATGGACAGAGGACCCTGGCGGGCTACAGTCCATGGGGTCCCAAAGAGTCGGACAGAGCTGAGTGACTTTCACTTTGACTGGCTCAAATGCAACTCAAAGGGCTTCTTCCTTCAGCAGGGGGCAGTAGCGGGGTGGGCAGGGGACAGAGACTGCTCCTGAGCTCAGGAGCTTAAAACATCTGTGTTATCACTACCATCTACAGATGCCCGTGGTGTCCAGACATCATAGAGATCTGCATATATTACTTCTCTGGAAGGTAGGCAGAATTATACCCATTTTACAGCTGAAAAAACTAAGGCTCATTGTGGTTAAATGACTTATTAAATCTTCCTTAACCTGAGAGTAGTTGACCAAATGGTTCAAGCTTCAGTGATTTGAACTTCAAATCAGGTCTGTCAGGACCTAAACCCACGTTCTCTGGATCAGATTATATCTAAGATCAGCTCCCTGGGGAGGTGGACAATGTGATGGTCTTCCAGCCTTCTCCCACATGGGGCAACCCTGTTTGGGGAAGTATTCCATCTCCCACATCCATAAACCAAGCAGCACAGTCTCATTCTCCTCTCCACAGTGATTTGCTCAGGGCTGGGAAGAAACCTAGGCCTAAGCCAATGAAAGCACAACCTTCTCCTCCTGGCCTCAGTGACTGGCTCAGGTTGGCCCAATTAGAGTGAAGTACAGGACTCATGTTGAATACCTAGGGGTGAGGTGGGGCAGGAGAGCTCTATCTATTGCTCTCTATGGTGTGGTATGTGGATGTGAAGCCTGGAACTGTTGCAGCTGTTTTGCCACCATCTGGAAAATCATGCTTCAGTGAAACCAAGCCATCCAAAAGAGCTAAGCCAAGAGGATCACAGGGAAATGGAGACATAATCCTGATCACACCACTCATGAAGGCTGACCAATTCAGGCCTTACACTCCTTAATGTACTATTTCCTTACTCTTCAGGTGATTTTTTGGACTTCCTTGCTGGCTCAGATGGTAAAGAGTCTGCCTGCAATGCAGGAAACCTGGGTTCAACCCCTGGGTTGGGAAGATTCCCTGGAGAAGGGAATGGCAACCCACTCCAGCGTTCTTGCCCAGAGAATTTTCATGGACAGAGGAGCCTGGCGGGCTACAGTCTATGGGGTCGCAAAGAGTCGGACCTGACTGAAAGACTTTCACAGGTCATTTTTGAGATGGGTTTTCTCAAAATTGCTGTAGAAATGATCATAGCCAGAATCTTCAAGAAGTTGGCTTTGGTGTATTGTTTCTAACAGAAGATTACAGATGAAGGGGAGAAGTAGCCCAGGGGAGGGCCCAAGGTGCAGGGAGGCCAAGGGAGCTGGTGTGAGCAGTGAAGGATGAGGCAGGGAGGTGAAGGATGAGGAGGCTGAGGGGGTGAAGGGCCCAAGGAGTAAGGGAGTCATTAGAAGAGTAAGGGATGTGATGGGGATGAGAATTTTGGGAGGGAGGGACAAGAGAGTAGAGCTAAAGAGACTCAGAAAGTGAGGGGTGAGAGAGTAAGGGAAAGAGGGAGGGAAAGCCCACAAAAGAGGTGAGGGGGCAAGGGAGTGAAGAGGGTGAGGAACCAAGAAGGTGAGGAACCGGGAAAAGTGCCTTCCCAAGGGCTACCCCAGGTCAGCCAGCTTCCGGAAGTGCCCCTCTGACTGTCGGCCAGCCCCACACCTGCTGGGCAGGGGCTCTGGGGGAAGAAACCAGGAGTGAGAACACAGCGCCTGTTGACGTAAATCTTTGCTTTCCATATTTTCAGTTCCTCGTCACTTAATCAGAAGAAGCAAGCCCTGGGTTTTCAAGATCCTTGTTCCAGAAACATGAGAATTCACCCTCTTCAGGGAGAAGGCAGGTTTTGGAATGAAAATGCTAACACACCTCTAGCCTCAGTCTTTTTTCCAGAGAGCAAAGGAAAGGGCTTGGGCAAGACTCCAGAGGAGGAAAGGGGCCCCACGTGGTCCCTGGTTGTGAAAATCTGGAATTATCAATGCAAAGGAGAACTCAGGGGCCAGCATGATTACAGAAGGCTCTCTGTAACAAAGAGAAAAGTTATATAACTGTCCTGGGAATAATGAGCCCTCCCAGGGTCTTTAAAATAGGTCTCAGGACATCCCTGGTGGTCCAGTGGTTAGGACTCCTTGCTTCCACTGCAAGGGGCACAGGTTTGATCCCTGGTTGGGAAATTAAGATCCTACATGCCACTCAGCATCACCAAAAAATAAATAGGTCTCAATTCGCAGGAATCTGGTCCCCTTTTTACAAAATTGATCACATACCCAAAGATAGCACATATCGAATGACTTCCCCAGGACAGTGGCTTCAGTTAGCCTCTTCTCCAGTCCCTCCCTCAGCTCCTTGGCCTCTAACCTCCTTGGCCTCTAAACGTTGTGCAGCCAGGACCCCTTAAATGCTCCCAGACTGGCATACTGGACCTCTTCTCTCTAAAAGATACACACGCCTTCATTCCATCACCAATCCACCAGTCCTTCAAAGCTACCCTGCAAGTTTTAGGTCATGGCATGATAGGCAAATTAAAAATCTTGTCCACATCTGGCTGTGTGGCCTATTTCTTAACCTCTCTGAGCTTCAGTTTGTTCTTCTCTAAGTGAGAGTAATTATATCACAAGGCAATTGTCATATCAAATAAAAATGTACAGCAAAGCACAAGCTTCCCACATGGTGCCAGTGGTAAAGAATCCACCTGCCAATGCAGTAAATGCTGAATAAATCGTTTGAAGAAAAATCTGTGCCATGAACAGGAGGATGGATTGATCTGAGGGTTTAGTTGGTTTTGGTTGCAGACAACAGAGTCCACTTTAGCTGATTCACACAAAAAAGGATTTATTAGAGTGAATATATGAATATGTATAGGCCTCTCAGGTGGCTCAGTGCATAAAGAATCTGCCTGCAATGCAAGAGATGCAGGAGACACAGGTTCAATCCCTGGGTTGGGAAGATTCCCTGGAGGAGAGCATGGCAACCCACTCCAGTATTCTTGCCTGGAGAATCCCATGGACAGAGGAGCCTGGTGGGCTACAGTCCCTAGAGTCGCAAAGATTTAGACACAACTCAGTGACTGAGCATGCACAGCACATGAATATGTATAACTGGTTTACTTTGCATTGCATCTGAAACTAACACAACATGGTAAATCAACTATACTCCAATAAGAAATTTTTTAATTAAAAAAATTTTTTAAGAAAAAGGATGTATTAGAGAACATTGGAGAGTTTTTAAAATGTGTTGGAAGGCCAGGGAACCAAGCTGGGAACAGTGCAGACTGAGGCAACACTCACCCACGCCACAGGACAATTTCTGTGGAAACTCCACACCTGTGATGTTAGGGACTACTCAGGATGGTTGCAGAAAAAAAAAAATGCCTCCTCCAGGGAATCTGATGTCCCCACATCCAGCAGCAACCTCACCTTATTCACGGCTGTCTTCCATGCCTTATATATGAACCACCACTTGGCATACCTCAGCCATCATCAGAAACTCTGGCTATAACAGGTCAGATCCTAGGATTCAGGAAGGCCGGGGAGCAGATGTTTAGTGAGCCAGACTGCAGGGTTGGCATCCAAGTCTGGAGAAAACATGTCAGTCTGCAGGACCTGTGTGGTCCCCAGCACTGGTCTCTAGCCAGTAGCTACAGCATCAGTGTCTGCCATGCTTGTTGATCTGTTCTGAAGACCTCCCAGAAGCCAGCTCAACCTGCTCCCTTGGCCTGCCTTTTAGCTCTCCTCCTGTAGGAACCCTCTCCTCCAGGTGGCCCAGATGACTAGCTTCTGCTTCCTGAGATGCTGTGGGCATAGGGGGATGGTGGGTGCTGTGCATGCAGGCACATAAAGCCTTGACTTCAATTCCTGATTCTATTATTTATTTGCAAGTTTTGTAACTAAGACATATGATTTCCCCTGGGCTTTAAAGTCCTCATCTATCATAGAGTGATCATCATAACACCTGCCCTGATTGTGAGACTGCCAAGAACGAATAGGTGGGAAAAGCACTTGGTAAATTGCTGAGGGCTTGCATCGTCACTCAAAGCTTCCCTGCCCTTCAAGGCTCAGCTCAACGCTGGCCTCACCCTCCAACCCCGCTGCTAGGATTGCAGTTCTTTGGAATGGCTCCCGGAGTCTGCTCAGCATTCTTGGAAGTGTCCTCCAAAGATTGCTAGTTCTCATTATTTGAGGCTTGATCTGATATTTAGAAGCAATTGAAAGCCATTTGAGGCCCATCCCAGGGAATTAGGTGAGTGATCAAACAGGGTAATAGAATTTTTCGGTCAATAACGAGGTGGGGCGGAGCGGTTTATTTTTTTCCGCGTGGCCCACACAAATGGACTCTGAAGGCCCTCCCAAAAGCAATGCCACACCGTACTTGAGCAACGGCAGCCTCCCTGGAACAGGAGGGAGCTTTCCAGTGGAATGTCTTTGGAGTCCTAGTCTGTTTGCTGAAAAAACACAGTCATTATTTTATAATCACAACTTGCATAAACATCAGCTTTTCTCTCCTGGCTCTGCAACTGGCATATGTAAACAGTGTTCCCTCAATTTATTTTGAGCAAATGACTATACTCAACAGGCAAGAACCTACAAAAACAGAATAGACGTATGTAGAATTGCAGTGTTGTAATTAGATCAAACTTACAGCACGGGGAATCTGATACATATTTAATCATTTACATAGTTGTTGCAGGGCAACTTGGTAATAAGGCATAAACGTTCTTTGTAAATGTTGGGCACAGCAACACAAAGGGTTTTGGAGATCTGCTGGAATAGGGAGAGTGGGAGAGAGAAGGGGGAGGGTTTTGGCCCCCCACGTCCTCTCCCCCAACATCCCTTCCCAGCAGGTCTGATCCTGGCAAAGGAGGCTGCCTAGCCTTGAGCTAAGATTGAAACTGAGCAGGTTTCTGTGGGGGTCTCTTCTACTTCACCCAAAACTCTGTCTCCGAGATTCAGTTTGGTACCAGTGTACAGAGGCCCGATTTCAGCTCCAAGATACGCTCCTTGGGCCAAGGCTGTGGCCCACGTCCCTGAGGACAGTGGGCTCTGGATGCTACCAGTTCTGCCTTCTGAAGAAGGACAATGAGTCAGAGCTTAAAACTCTTGAGTTTCCGAGGCAGGGGGCATGGGTTCGATCCCTGGTCGGGGAACTAAGATCCTGCATGCCACAGGGTATGGCCAAAAAATTAAATTAAAAGGACCTCAAACTCATTACCAAATTATATTAATGTTAAAAAAAAAAAAAAGATGTAAATCTGGGCGCATGGTGGGTGTTCCATAAAATAAGCCTGTGGTCCCCTCACCCTCCTATCCCCAGAGAAGCTAAGAGGCTGCAGAAGCCCATCAGCAAGATCAGGGCCACCGGGCAGGAGGCAGGCCCAGGATGTCATCAGCAGTAACGACACAGGGCTTTGGGGAAGCTCTACTGAGGAGTCCTCTATGGGGCTGTTCAGGTGTGAGCCCTGCCTCTTCCCCTCGGGTTATCAGAGTCATTCCTGATGCCAGCCGTAAGGGAAGAGGTGTTTTTGTGGAGGCAGAGGAAAGAAGAGGCTCCCTCGAGAAATAATTATGGACTGTGGAGTATTTCTGGGGCTTCCCTGGTAGCTCAGTGGTAAAGAATCTGTGCAATGCAAGAGATGCAATGATGCCAGTTCGATCCCTGGGTCAGGAAGATCCCCTGGAGAAGGAAATGACAACCCACTCCAGTATTCTTGCCTGGAAAATCCCATGGACAGAGGAGCCTGGCAAGCTACAGTCCATGGGGACTATTTCTGAACTGCCCAGTGGCTGAGTGATGCCTGGGGGCAAGGGGCAGTCTTGGTAGCTGGGAGGTCCAGAGAGTGGGCTTGGATGGAGGTGTCTTTAAGATACAGGAGAGAGACATTTTCTGCACTTACTGGAAGCTAAGGGGTTGTTCTTTAACCCTCTGGTGGAATAGGGCCAGTCCTGCTCCCGCCCCCCTCCAAGGGGTGCCCTTGGTTTGGGGAGCTGCTGGAAGGCAGAACCCAGGGGAGGAAGCAGAGCTGGTTGTGAGAATCTGGGCTCCAGCGAGACCCTCCCTGGTGAGGTCTGGGTTTGGCCTGGGAGAACCCGGCTGCACATCCCTGTAACTTGGCTGGATTTTATTCAAGGTGGGCGGTCTGGTCCTGGGGCCTGGAGGAGGGAGGAGAAAGGGGCTTGAGTCGCGTTGCTTATTAATGGGAAGGAGACTTTCTCAGGAGACAGAGAAAGAGGAAAAGGGAAACAGCAGCGGGTCTGAAGAGTCGGAAAAGCCAGAGAAAATGAGACGGTCGGCTTCCCAGCCCTCCCCGACGCTCCCTTTTGCAGCATTTTACGGGCCTAAAGATGACCGTGACTCATTCATTAATTTGAAGAGAAAACAAGAGAAGAAAACAACAGAATGGTCCAGACACGAGCATTCTTTTAATGCCTTCCATTCCCCAAACACACATTTTAAACCAGATTCCTTTGGCTTCCCAGAATGTCTTAATTTTATGCTTTCATGAGTCATTAGAGGGAAGAATTCTGAACCCTATGGAAAGGGCAGCAGTCAACAGTTAGTGATTTTTAAGGACTGAGGCTTGGAGGAGGCTTGCACACACGAGATCTAGCTGGGGTCCCATCCTGCAGGCATGGGCCTGAGACCCTCGCCTTTACCCCCTCCTCCTTTATCTCCTTCTCCCCTTCCTTTCCTCCCCTCTACATCCTTCCCTCCCTCCCAGGACTTTCCTTACACCCTCTCTTGCCACTTCTCTCCCCCTGGTTGTCCCTTAAGGGACGGGTCACCTTGGGTCACCAGACACAGCCCCTTCCCTTGTCCTGCAGAGCTCTGGTTCCCCAAACCCCAGCCATGCCAGGAAGAACGGTCTGCCCAGGCTCCTTTGCAATGCAGAGCAGACTTACCTGGCTTTATGCACGGCTTAACCAATTATTTTAAAAAGAAACAGCCAACTTGGAACACTATGTGAAGAGACTTTTCTTTCTGCTTTTGCTTTTTCCTTTTTATTTTTTTAAACCGGCATCTTCTCTTACCGTCCCTAGCCCCCTTCCTGAGTCCCTCCTCCCCCAAATGCTTGCTTTGGCTTGGGGGAGAGGTTTTCGATATCTGACACCTCTCAGAAGTGTAGTTTGGCAAAGGAGAATTGAAATCCACTCCAGCCAGCCAGGCCTGAACTGGGGGCTACACAAAAACACCTGGGCACCTCCTCACGACCGACAAAAACCAGGCCTCCTGTCTACAAACACAGCACCCTGGTCTTTCTACCATTCCGGCCTGCTCCGTGCTCTGCTGAGGGCCTGCTCTCTGGAAACTGAAATGCACTGAAAACTCTGGGACTAAAAGCAGGTGGTAGAAGCCAGCAAGAGGAGGCCTGGGCAGATTTGGGGGGGGTCGTCTTACAAGAGTTCAGGTTGGGGGACTTTTGAGCCTGGGCCTCTGGATTTGTTCCCTCCTCTCCTCCTTTCCCCCACCATCCCCCACCTCCTCCAGCCTACCCCCAGACCCTGCCACGACCATCCTCAAAGCCTGACAGATGTTCAAACTGATCTAAGACATTCCTGGAAATGACAGGGGAAACTGTCAAGGTGTCTTTAGCAGGAGAAGCCCGACCGCTGGGCTGCCTGTTAAAGCTGTCCTGCCTCCCTCTCTCTGGGAACCAAAACTATTTTCCAAGGCCTAGATGTGGGCTGGTGTCAATTGCCCCACATAAAACAGCAAACAGCCCGTCTAAAGAAAACAGTTTTCAAGGTGCGGCAGAATATATCATAATGGAGAGAACTCTGGGCAGGCAAGCCGCAGTGGGGCAGATGGAGACACGCGCTGGAGGTGTGAACTGCTACACCCACAGGATGGTTCACACATCACAGCGCTGGGTGGAAGGGGAACACCCATTCATACACACACACAGACCTACACACACACACACACATGCAGCCACGCACACATGCAATCACACACACACACACACACACGTATGCAAACATGCCCCTGACATGGTAACGAAGGAATTTTGCCTCATGCAATCTCCACTTTTATTGTACATATGCTGTTTGGTCGCTAAGTCGTGTCCAACTCTTTTTGTGACCCCATTGGACTGTAGCCCACCAGGCTCCCCTGTCCATGGGATTTCTCAGGCAAGAATACTGGAATGGGTTGCTGTTTTCTTCTCCAGGGGATCTTCCCATCCCAGGGACTGAACCCACGTCTCCTGCACTGGCAGTCATATTCATTACCACTGAGCCACCAGGGAAGCCCGCACATCATATACTTCATATTTAAAATCTTTTTCCTCTAGGTGTAAACGATTAGGAAAAAAAAAACGAAAGTGTATTCCAGTTTCAAATTTAAATTGTGTTCTCAGAACAGAGTCATGTTGCCCAGAACCATTTTCAAGCACCCCAACCATGTTTCAAGGGCAGCATGGGTCCTGCAGAGGGCCTGGCACTGGGGCCCAGGAGCCTGGGTTCTGTCTCAGCTTCCCCATTCGCCAGCTGGGTGGCCTGAGTGAGTCAGTTCTCTCTGGACCTCAGTTTCCTGCTCTACTGTAAAGTGAAATTCTAAAGCTCTTGCAACATTGGTTGATTGTTTAAAACCATAAAATGCAAACTTCAGCTGCTTTGCACTTTCCACTTTTGCCCCTGTGCCCTCCCAGTCCAGCCCGCTGCTTTGCTTATAAGGCTTGAAGCCAGTCCACTGGGGACAGCTCGTGAGCATTTCTCTGGAGAGGTCCATGTAGTGGCTCTGGGAGGGGGCGGGCAGCCTTGGTGGGGTGGGGACTTGCAGTCCATGTGAGAGCCACCCTGGGCCAAGCGGCAGAGCCCGTCCATCCCCTGGGTCACTGGGCAGGCACTGACAACCCCCTCCACCCGCCATACCAACAGTCTCAGAGCCAAACTGTTCATCTGGACAGCGTCAAGGCTGGACCGTCTAGTCTGTACCTGGGATTTCTTATTTATCTAACTCAAATATCTCCATATACAGGGCTGGGAGGGGGGAAGCTGTGAGCTCAGCTCAGTCCCTCTCTGGCTAAGCGCTTAACTTTTCTTTGGCCCCAGACGCATGTTCCAAATGTGAGGGTTTACATATAGACATATCTATTTGCAGATAATTTGTCTGAGCCCTTATTATCCTGTAATTGGGTTAAATACTGCTGTGTAGGCAGCAGCATACCAAAGCCATTGCCGAATCCTCGCACGGCATCAGACCTGCCCCCGCCTCCCCTTCCCTCCTGCAGGCCTATTGGAAGGGAAATGTAGAAACATAAATTAAGGCAAGGAGAGCATAGTTCTTTCTTGGAATGAGCTATTTAAAGAACAAGCCAGATGGTGCAAAGAGACATTTTCCCCTTGCTTTTTACATTTTCAAAGATTGTGTGTGTGTGCTTGTGTGTGTGCGTGTGTGTGAGAGAGAGAGAGAGAGAGAGAGGCTGAAACATACCATTCTTCTCTGCCCACAGCACCACCATGCTTTCCAATAAGAGCCCCTTGGGTGGTGGGTTTGATGGAGGCAGATTTTGCCAGGGAAACCCCTTCTGGGACAGCAGGACCCAGGTCTGTGCTTTCCGTGAAGGCCACCCACACTGGCCTTCTCTCCCAAAGGATTCTCGGCTTTCCATGAGTCTCTAGGTCAGGGACAGGCCTTCTAGTCGGGGGCTCAGCTCACTGCCCAGTGAAGTGCCCCCCTCCTGCCCCAGGAATGGCAGGCTTTGTCATTCCCCTGCCACCTGCGCTCCCAGTGGCTGGAATCTAGCTTCTACCATCCCCACTGAGCCTGGAAACACCAGCTTCCTGAGTCCTCTCACGATGCCCTTAGAAATTTTGCTTTATGGAAATCTTTCTAAAACAGACTGTGTTTCTGCCTTATTTCCTGCATACTGATTGTGTTGAGCACAATTGAACTTGAAGACATAAAATGAAGTATGGCCCTGGTGGCCTGGGGCAGACTTAGGGCTGGGAGTCAGAGCTGGGTTCAGATCCAGACTGTGTCCTAATATCTCCGACCTTGACAGTTCCAGGAGTCTGCCTCCTCACAGAGGGAAGGTTCTGACCTCCGGGGGGCGTGGGGAGGATGAAACGAGACAATCCTGTCATCCCCTCTCCCTCCACTGGGTCTCCACCCGCTGCGAGCACACTCTCCCTTGCTGGCGTGGGTCACCGCCAACCGCTAAGTAAACCTCTGTTTTGTTCCTCTTCTCTCCTTGATGCTTTCCGCCAAAATAACCTTTCCAAAATGTAAATCACCCTCCGTCTCTCCCCTGCTTCAAGTCTTCACAGTTCCCTCTCGCTCTGAGGACCAATTTTGAGTGCTTTATGTGTTGCAAAGAGCATCCTAGCTCAGCTCCCCTCCCCCTTGACCCTTCCCTCCAGGCCACACTCCCAGCAGGTCAGAGCGGCTGGGTCTTTCCATCTCTCTTTGACTTGGCTTGTTGCTATTGTTCAGTTGCTCAGTCGCGTCTGACTCTGTGTGACCCCCTGGACTGCAGCACACCAGGCTTCCCTGTCCTTCACCTGGACACATCCATTGAGTCAGTGATGCTATCTAAGCATCTCATCCTCTGTTGTCCCTTCTCCTCCTGCCTTCAGTCTTTCCCAGCATCAGGGTCTTTTCCAACGAGTCAGCTCTTCACATCAGGTGGCCAAAGTATTGGCTACTCCTCTTCAACCTCCTCCAGGAAGCTTTCTGAGATTGCATTCGGTTCACCCGCTTGGGGGCTTCCTCATTAAGGAAATTCATCACGATCTACTAGAATTCTGCCTGTGTGCCCACTGGAACCTTTTAAGGGCCAAGGCTATTCTTTTTCTCTGCTCCTCAGCACCCAGAACAGTGAAGACCAGTTAGCCCTCCATCCTGTAAGCTCCATCTCCCTTCCTTTCTTACTCTTTCACCTGAAAAAGCGCCCTCAGTTCTGATGATGGGTGGTAGTAATTACAGCCCTGGGGCTACATGAGTAAGGCTATTTATCTCCACCCTCAATAGGCTCAGACCATTGGGGTTTTAAAATAGTCCTGTTTGTTCTTCTGCTGTTAGTTCTCACCTCTCGCTATTGTTGACTGTCTTATTTCATGTCCAATTATTGGGTGAGGGCCTCTCCCATCTTAAAAACTAAATTGTGGAGCCCTGAGCTGCTTCGCTTACAATGCAGGAGTCTTGTCCTCCTCTTTTGTCTCCGTGGCTTTGTCCTCAAGTGTTGGTGTGACTGGAAGCCAGCTTTGGACAAGTGGTGGGGATGCAGGGTGGGGTGTATGCGAAATACCTGGTTTAGATCTGGGGACCGAGGAACAGAGTGCCCACTGCAGAAACCAGTTTCCAGGTTGTTTTAAGGGCTAATTCAATGAAGAATAACTTAAATTCCTGGAACCTGCTTTGAAATGTCAAGTTTCTTAGTGTCAAATTCAAAACCGCAAAAGGACAGATGTTTTGCTTAAGCTGGAGGATGACTTGGCCTCTTGGGAGAAGGATGCACAGGGAAGTCAAATGGGGCCACCAGGAGAGCCCGAGCCCTCTGCCAATGCATCTCCTGTGACCAGAGGGTTCCTGTGGTGGTATCCACAGGCAGACCCCGTGTGTGAGGCAGGACAGCCAACAGCACAAGGACCCAGCAGAATGTGGGCAACGGGTTCTACCACTGAGGTACCCCTGAGGACCATGTCTCTGTGTGGGAGGGGCCAGGGCACAGAATCCACCCTGAGAACATGTGGGGAAATTGAATCAAGTTGTAGGACATTCAGAGTTCAGAAGGATATATTGAACTATATCAAGCAGATACAGAGCAAGGGTCTCTGCAAGGCCTCCACAGACTGGTTTCCTCAACAAAGAAATCACAAGAAAAAAAGAGGAAGAGAGGTGGAACCTTCAGGTCAGAGTTTCTCAATATCAATGCTCTCGACATTGGGTCCAGATAATTCTTTGCCACGGGAGCCGTCCTGAGCATTGTAGGATGTGAGCGGCATCCCTGGCCTCCATCCACTAGAGGCCAGTAGCATCCCCCTAACCCCAACCAGTGACAACAACCAACAATGTCTCCAGACATGGCCAAGTACCCCTTGGATGCAAAGTTTCCCTTCAGTTCCATTCAGTCACTCAGTTGTGCCCGACTCTTTGTGACCCCATGGACTGCAGTACGCCAGGCTTCCCTGTCCATCACCAACTCCCAGAGTTTACTCAAACTCATGTCCATTGAGTCAGTGATAACATCCAACCATCTAATGCTCTGTCATCCTCTTCTCCTCCTGCCTTCAATCTTTCCCAGCATCAGGGTCTTTTCAAATGAGTCAGTTCTTCACATCAGGTGGCCAAAGTATTGGAGTTTCAGCTTTAGCATCAGTCCTTCCAATGAATATTCAGGACTGATTTCCTTTGGGATTGACTGGTTGGATCTCCTTGCAGTCCAAGGAACTCTCAAGAGTCTTCTCCAACACCACAGTTAAAAAGCATCAATTCTTCAGTGCTCAGCTTTCTTTATAGTCCAACTCTCACATCCATACATGACTACTGGAAAAACCAAAGCTTTCACTAGATGGACCTTTGTTGGCAAAGTAATGTCTCTGCTTTTGAATATGCCGTCTAGGTTGGTCATAACTTTTCTCCCGAGGAGCAAGCATCTTTTAATTTCATGGCTGCAGTCACCATCTTCAGTGATTTTGGAGTCCCCCAAAATAAAGTCTGTCACTGTTTCCACTGTTTCCCCATCTATTTGCCATGAAGTGATGGGACCAGATGCCATGATCTTAGTTTCCTGAATGTTGAGTTTTAAGCCAACTTTTCCACTCTCCTCTTTCACTTTCATCAAGAGGCTCTTTAGTTCCTCTTCACTTTCTGCCATAAGGGTGGTGTCATCTGCATATCTGAGGTTATTGATATTTTTCCCAGCAATCTTGATTCCAGCTTGTGCTTCATCCAGTCCAGCATTTCTCATGATGTACTCTGCATGTAAGTTAAATAAGCAGGGTGACAATATACAGCCTTAACATACTCCTTTCCTGATTTGGAACCAGTCTGTTTTTCCATGTCCAGTTCTAACTGTTGCTTCTTGATCTGCATACAGATATTTTAAGAGGCAGGACAGGTGGTCCGGTATTCCCATCTCTTTAAGAATTTTCCAGTTTGTTGTGGAAGTTTCCCTTAGCTAAGAACTATTGCTATGAAGTAAAAGAGGCTTAAAAAACATACGGACCAGTCACAATATATGGACCTTATTTGGATACCGAGTCAAGCAAGTAAAAATTCAACTGTTTAAAAATAAAAAGGAAACATTCATGAGACAGTACAGAACTATATATTTGAGGTTATTAAGGAATCATTGCTAATTTTTCCATGTAACAGAATTATAAGTATCTTTAATATCCCTTTTCTTTTATCAATGTTTATTGAAACATACTAATCAAATTCTAGGGTGTCCAGGCCTTGCTTCAAAATAATCCAGAGCAGGGGACAGACAGTAGGACAAAGATGAAATAGGATTCGTCATGAGCTAAAGATCATTGATCTCTCTTTTTTTTTTAATTAAGTAATTTTTTTTTTTTTTGGCCCTGCCTCACAGCATACAGAGGGCTTCCCTGGTAGTTCACTGGGAAGGACTCTGCCTGCCACTGCAGAAGACCCTGATTCAATCCCTAGATCAGGAAGATCCCCTGGAGAAGGAAATGGTGACACCGTCCAGTACTCTTGCCAGCAAAATCCCATGGACAAAGGAGCCT
This sequence comes from Bos indicus, assembly GCF_029378745.1. Classification (NCBI taxonomy): domain Eukaryota; kingdom Metazoa; phylum Chordata; class Mammalia; order Artiodactyla; family Bovidae; genus Bos; species Bos indicus. The sequence continues at coordinate 19,574,327 of NC_091782.1, read as the reverse complement.
GGCAGGCTACAGTTCATGGGGTCACAAAGAGTCAGACACGACTGAGTGGCTGAGCACACACACGTGGCATGCAGAACTTCCCTGGGCAGGGATTGAACCCACATCCCCTGCAGTGGGAGCACCTGGGAAGCCAAAACTCACTGACGTCTGATAGAGCCACAGAGTTCATTACACTCTTCTCTCTATTCTGTGTGTGTTTGAAAGTTTTCCCATAAAAATAGATAAAAGAAACAAAAACAGAAAAAGAAGGCAAATAGTAGCTGGGACTCTGAAGCTGGATTTTTTTTTTCTTTTTTTTTTTGCCTCAAAGAACTACTGTCGCTCTCTCCCCAGCTTTTCCAAATCTGCCCTTGAATCAGGTCCCTCTGGGACCCTGTGTTCATGCGCTCACCACCGTAAAAGGCGTCAAGTTATGTGACGAGACATCACATTCAGCTGAGCCCTTGCCCCATGAGAATTTTAACAGTTAATGGTGTCTGCATGGCACATCTCATCCCAGCAGTTCTTTCCATAGAGAATCTAATCAGTGCAAGGTAGGCGCTCCATAAATGGTTTCCGCATGTGGGCATCGATGAATGAATAAATTCATGAACGGGCAGAGTTCAAGGCAGTCTGCTGGGCTGTGGGAAAAACATGGTAATAAGTCACGATCCACGCTCTTGAGAAGTTCACTGTCCACTGGGGCAGGAGATGTTCAGATAATCGTTGTGAAAATAATTCAGAATAAAGTCAAGGCTAAGTAGACTCAAGGCAAGGTGACAGGGCATGGCCAATTTCGAGGAACGAAGGGAGCAAAGTCCCAGCTGATACCTTAGGGACTGATCTCAGCAGAAGCAGCACAAATTCTTATGACATCTAGCTGCTTTTTTCAAGTCTTTGGGTTTTGAAGTCATAAAAGCCGCCATACTCCAACAGATTCACTGGGGGGTGCTTGGCTGGCTACAGAGGGGAAAATCTGTTTACATTAAAAAGGAAAAAAAAAATCAGTTCGACTACTGCAAGAAAACCGAAAATCAGAAAAAGCTGTCGATGGCTTAATATGCTCTTTAGCGGCTTCAGAAGATCTGAGTCATGCCTTTTCCTAATATGTCTTCCCGTGTCAAAATCCACCACCTCAAAGGGAAGCGGAAGACGGTCTTAGGGAGACCGTGCTCAAGACAGCCGCATGTGAACAGTGCCAACGTGTTAGCTCATCGCCCAGAGCGCAAAGTCCTTTTAGGAAATTGATTTTCCTTGGATAAAGTCACTTCCCCTCTCTGCACCTCCGTCTCTTCCACTGTAAGATGAAGCAGTTGGATGAGATCAAGCATGGCAAATTTGTGGCATACTTTCTACTCCCTACCACTCTGCCCACAGCAGACATTGATAATTGATCCAAGCATCCTTCCCCACTGGGACACAGCCATACTAGGGGTACTCAACAGAGGGTCCCAGGCCCCCATAAACCATCAGAGGAAATGATACTGGCCTCAAAACTCCTTACCATCTCTGGCCTTCAGTTTCCCGGAATGCTGAATTTAAAAGCCTCGATCAGCAATATGTATACCTATGGCTGATTCATGTTGATGTATGGCAGAAACCAACACAATATTGTAAAGCAATTATCCTTCAATTAAAAATAAATAAATTTAAAAAACGTATCACCATAGAAAACCCCAAGCACACCATTACTTTGTGCTGTTGTTATGAACAACCAAAAAGTCTACTGAGGGACTTCCCTGGTGGTCCAGTGGCTAAGATTCCACGCTCCCAATGCAGAGGGCCCAGGTTCAATCCCTGGTCAGGGAACTAGATCCCACATGCCACAAATAAGAGTTTGCATGTTGCATCTAAAGATCCCAAGTGTTGCAACCAAGACCCAGTATAGCCAAATTTAAAAATTAATTTTTTTTAAGAAAGGTTAACTGAGGCCCTGTGGCTTGCTGAGGGTTGTGATGGGAGCTGAGTTACCAGCAGAAGACGTGGCCCACTCACCCCTCCTCCTACAACTTAAGGGGCTTATGATTTGGGGAGGGAGAAAGGAAATACAGAGGGAAGACAAACCACAGTGCACTCCAAGGGCCAGGGGAGTGACCAGGGATAGCCAGGCTGCAGAAGGTGGAGCGGAACAGGTTTCCCAGGAAACGGAGACAAGTTGTACCTTGAAGGATGAGCAGAGTAGACAAAACAGTGGGAAGAGCCAAGGTCACCCAGAAATCGGGCCTCTGCTCTGGGCTCTCCCTCTGCTCCCTAGAGAGATAAGATGTAATGTCCGCAGGGATGGTAGGCAGTGAGGTCATCCTACAGCATCCATAATGGGAAAGGAAATTAGTCTTGGGAAATCTACACCCAAAGTCATCTTCCCTCCCCACAAAGGGAATAATACCGGGAAGAAATTTTCTGGTCAGGGGGCATTTAATCCACTTCCCCATACATACTGTGCTTAGTACAGAGGATGGACGTGAAAGAGCCAGGGGTCCCTGATCCAAACTGCATAGACACGGGAGGTGAGGGGTCTGAATGCCTGCAGGCTAGAATTCTTTCACCTGAATCTTTTGTTTGTTTTCAAAGTGGCTGCCCCAAACCTTCATTCCAGAAATACAGTTGGACCAGGCAGAACCTGCAAATGAAAAGCCTGCCTTAGCTGTGCAGCTAACGGAACAGACTATATAACAGGAAAAGGCACAATTCAATGTCATATATATGTATGACATATATATGGTTTATATGACCATATGACCGTTTATATATGACATATATATAAATATATGTATATTGATGTGCTCTTGATTTCTAAAGTGGGGTAATTTGAGAATGTGCCTTAGCCACACTGTAAGGGGATGTATTGGAGATCACCTTCTGTGTCTCCCTGGGTCTGGCCAAGGCCAGATGGACAACAGACTCACAGCATGTCTTCTCTCCAAGGACAGTGAGCCTGGGGCAGACCCAGATTCACAGCACACTGCCCTAGCAGCCCCCAGACTGCTATTTATCCAATCAGTCAGAGCTCCTCCCCACTGTGTGCCCAGCTCTCTGTCCCTTAGCATGACATAGATTACAGAGGACAGGACGGGCAGGCAGGCTTGGAGATCTGCCCTTGTGGACAGAGGAAGCAGTGTCTATCCGGGGTCCAGAAGGGCTGGGAGGACGGTGACTGAAGCCAGGAAACTGGTCTGGGCTTTTCTAACTCCACCACCCTTTCCCCATAAAGGTCCCCAGTTTACTGAGAGAGAGGATGCTCAGAGGTGCTTCGGTTCTACTCTGCATTCTCTCACTGTATCTCAGACCATACTGTGTCCAAGCCACGGAAACCTCAGGGACCAGTTGGTCCAACCCCCTCTACCAATACATCCCCACCTCCTCTGATTTGATGCTTTTCAACTGCCACTGTCTGAGAAATCCACTCAACATGCTTTTGGACTTGAATGTCAATTAAAAATACGCAGCTTGGGAGAATTCCCTGGTTGTCCAGTGGTTAGGACTCCATGCTTCCACTGCAGGGGACACAGGTTTGATCCCTGATCCAGGAACTAAGATTCCCACATGCTGTGCACTGTAGCCAAGAAAAAAAAATACATAGCTTGGAAGCTCAAAGTACCCAAATGTTCATCAGCAATTGAATGGATCTATAAATCCTGATGTAGCCACATGGTGGAATACTACACAGCCATGAAGATGGAAAATCTTCCACCACACCCCCAAACATCAGTACAAAAACTGGCAGGAGTAATCCAGGACACAGAAGTCAAGAGGATGGTTCTCCCTGAGGAGTTAGGGCTGGGAGGTAGAATGAAGGGCTCCTGGGGGCTGATAATATTCTGTTTCTTGATTTGGGTGGTGGTTACTTGCGTGTGCTCTATTTATGAAAATTTGTCAAGTTGTATAGTTAGAATCCATGGCTGTATGCATGTTATACATCCAGAGAAGGTTTTGAAAATCTGTATCTTACATAAGAAGTTGCACAGTGTATGATTCCATATGTTAGCAACATATGGCACAGGTAAGTCTGGAGACAGAAAGTAGACCAGAAGCTGTCAGGGACTGGAGCAGAGGGTGAGGAGTGACTGTTCAATGGGTAAGAGGTTTCCTTTTGGGGTAATCAAAATGTCTTGGAACTAGACAGAAGTGATGGTTGTACAATATTTTGAATGTACTAAATGCCACTGAATTGTTCATTTTAAAGTGGTTAGTGATTAATTTTATGCTATGGTGATATAGTGGTAATGAATCAGCCTGCCAGTGCAGGAGACACAAAAGACATGGGTTTGATCCCTGGGTTGGCAAGATCCCCCAGAGTAAGAAATGGCAATTCAGTTGAGTATTCTTTCCTGGGAAACTCCATGGACAGATGGGGTCACAAAGAGTCTGACATGACTGAGTGACTGACACACTCACCTGTGAATTTTAGTTCAAATAAATAATGTCTATCTAGGAAGGGTGACTGGAGAAGGCAATGGCACCCCACTCCAGCACTCTTGCCTGGAAAATCCCACAGACGGAGGAGCCTGGTAGGCTGCAGTCCATGGGGTCGCTAAGAGTCAGGCACGACTGAGCAACTTCACTTTCACTTTTCACTTTCATGCTTTGGGGAAAGAAATGGCAACCCACTCCAGTGTTCTTGCCTGGAGAATCCCAAGGATGTGGGAGCCTGGTGGGCTGCCGTCTATTGGGTCGCACAGAGTCGGACACGCCTGAAGGGACTTATATGCAGCAGCAGCAGGAAGAGCCACACGCTAAAAGCCATCTTTGTTATTTCTGTAATTCCTGTAGCTTGATGGTTTCCCTATCTCTCCCAGCTCTTGCGGTGGTCACAGATGGCTGAGCTCTAGGGGCCTCTGATCTGAACTCCACATAACGAGAGGTTCCAGGGCAATGCCTGGTCATTACAGTGAGCAGGCTCACAAGATGCCAGAAGCCCGTCACACTTTCAAGGGGTCTTGGGTAACGGAGCCTGGGCTTGCAGGGGGCCAGGCTTCATCCCCACTGCCACGTCAACCCTACTCCAGAGCCAAGGACCTCCCAAGGACTTCTTCTGCATCCTTGCCCCTGTCCCGACCACAGCTGGGTCTGGTGGATTCCCTTCAGCCTCACGTGCAAACTCGCATCTGTGGCAGTAAGCGAGCCCTGGCTGGAGAGCGGTGGCTGCTCACACTGTTATCCCTTTCTCAGCAATAATGTTTAGGTTCAGGAAAGAGTTCCAAGATATATATAATTCCTCATGCTGAGTAAGGGCTCCAGGCCTGACTCCACTGCTGCCCCGGCTACTGCTCTATCCAGGAATGTTAATACACCAGCCATTGGTCCCGCGCTATGGATGGGTATCCCTCAATGTCCTCATTATGTGCTCCATATTTCAGGTCATGTAATTCAGCTGTAAAAATTTGCCCCTGGCTGCACCTGGCATAGGAGTAGCACAGAGGGGTGTGTTTATTTTTTTAAGGTGCTGTTAAAAATAAATTTAATAAGAGAAAGAGAGTGGAAGAGAGCGAGCAAGGGATGGAGACTGTGTGTAATTTGAACGAAGGAGGAAAAGACGTGCACAGAAGGTTTGAGATCCTGGTGCTTTGGGAGTGTGAGTGTGTGTGTGTATGTGTGTGAGTGTGTGTGTGCGTGCGCGCACGGGTGTTTCTCCTGAGTAACTCAAAGCCAGCTTTGTTTATTAAACCGAGATTTTCCAGATCGTTAGGTTGTGATGTGGCTTAGTTTATACTGTGCAATATCCCATCTTAAATACACACAGGTACATAAGTGAAAACCGGTGGAGCAACTTCAATTAGTAACAGTATGGGCAGCAATTAACTTTAAATGAACATTTTCATGAGTTTTTCTCCTTCCCTTTCCTTCTCTTGGCTGTGTAATTAACAAGTCTCTAAACGAACTCAGTCTCTCTTTGAGACTAGAAGACTTTGGTTCTAGAAGCCACAGCATGAAGATGGAGAGGAACGTAAGGGTCTCCAGACTGGGACACTTAGGTGGCAGGGGCCTGTCCTTCTGGGCATGCCATGGTGGAAGAGAGTCACCACCCCCGCCCCCAACCCCTAGGAAGTAAGATGCACGTGGGGCGATCTTATCACCTAAACCGAACCCTAGAACATGTAGGCTGACAGAGGACCTCAGTCCCATTTCTGGCCAGGAGAAGTTGTTTGGGAAACATCATCTTGACTATCACGTTTTCTAGACTATTTTCAGTGATTTATGCGAAAAACTGGGATGTCGGAAATTAACATGTCTTGGAAGGGCTGAAGTAGTGCCAGTAATGGGGTGATGGGGAAAAGAGGGGGGAATATGGACACACCAAGTTGTCCTTTCTCCACTTGAGCTACGTTGCTATGTTTTAGGGCTATGATGTCCCTTGGACCCAAGATGTCCATGTTAGCACCCAAACATGGTACCACGCGGAAGTCAAGAATCAGGGCTCCGTGGACAATGGGAGAGGGGAGGGGGAGGCAGATAGAAAAGCCTTGCTCCAGAGGGGCAGCCCCTCTCCTGACCTCCCTGGACTGCAATGAGGCTTGTGGTCTAAGGAGGACCTCTCGGATGTAACCACATGCATCTATCTGCTGGTGTCTACCCAGGGCACCACGGAGGGTCACCCAGAGCTGAAGAAGGACCGGGAATGAGATGTCTTAGGTAAACCATAGGACTGCTTCGCACCACGCACCTTCAGTGTCCTGTCCCCCTCATCTGCCTTGGAGGACCCTGTGGCCACACCTCCTGCCTGGTCACTCCGCCTGGGGCAGCAGGAGAATGGCATCGGGGGCTTGATGCTGAGACAGCGCTCTCTCACGTAGTCCCTCACCAAAGGATCACCCTACCAGAGCCAGGACACGTCTCTTTGGCCGTCCATCACCTTAATCCTCTCCATCTGAGTTTGTGGTCGCTGTTTCCCCTCAGAGCGAGCCTGTCCCGAAGCTCCTCGTTCGGCCTTACTTGGGCGCCACCTGGTGTCCAAGAGCCTCACTGCCGGTGGGTTCTGGCCGAGCAGAAAGAACAGGAGGTTTTTGCTTTTTGCTTTTGTCTTTGTTTTTCCTGCTCTTCTTTTAGGTTCTGTGGGGAGAGGTGGAGTCAGCCTGGATTACAGCAGGGGAACAGGCACAGCCTGTTCACAGGACATTCCTGCCCCAGCGGACACTCTGTGCCCTGGGCTGCTTCTCACAGGGCAGACGGAACTTTCAGAGTCCCCCTGTGTGTACTAAGTCGCTTCAGTCGTGTCCGACTCTTTGGGACCCCATGGACTGCAGCCCACCAGGCTCCTCTGTCCGTGGGATTCTCCAGGCAAGAGTACTGGAGTGGATTACCATGCCCTCCTCCAGGGGATCTTCCCGACCCAGGGATCAAACCCGAGTCTCCTAGTCTCCTGCATTGGCAGGTGGGTTCTTTACAATTAGTGCCACCTGGGAAGCCGAGAGACTCTCCCCCTCTAGTCAGTGCTTTCTTTTGTTTTAAAGAAACATTATATATATGGAGAGAGAGAGAGAGAGAAAGGAAATCTGGGGCTAAAGGATCAACAGGAGCCAGACTGGGTTTCCCTCTCATCTCAGCCACTTACTAGCTATGTGATCATGAGTAAGTTATTCTCACCTCTCCGAACCTCAGTTTCTTTCTGAGAAAAAAGGGAGAACTATACCTATTTAAGCGGAGAAGGCAATGGTACCCCACTCCAGTACTTTTGCCTGAAAAATCCCATGGACAGAGGAGCCTGGTGGGCTGCAGTCCATGGGGTCGCTGGGAGTCGGACACGACTGAGCGACTTCACTTTCACTTTTCACTTTCATGCATTGGAGAAGGAAATGGCAACCCACTCCAGTGTTCTTGCCTGGAAAATCCCAGGGACGGGGGAGCCTGGTGGGCTGCCATCTATGGGGTCGCACAGAGTCGGACACGACTGAAGAGACTTAGCAGCAGCAGCAGCATACCCACTTAAGAGGGTCCATGAGATTTAAAATCAAAAGTCCTGCCAGGTTCTTGATCACTGAGGGTGCTCAATAAATGTCATTTCCTCCTTTCCTCAGCAGACATAGGGAGATAGAGATGATTACATAGGTAATACAGTTTAGGACACAATGAAAGTAATATTTGTTTTTTTCTTAGTGTGTGTGTGGGGATGGGCAGAGCTATAGTGGGGGTGGGGGTGAAGGGAAGTCTGCATTCTCACTTTCCTCCAAGCTTCTCAGCCTTTGCAGGTCTGGGAAGAGGAACCCAAACTGTGTGTAGTGACTCTGATCACATCTCCGTTGGAGAGATTAAAGGCATGCTTCACTCCCGACTTTACACTAACCGGCTAATAAATAATAAGGTAAGTCATTGTGGAGTAAGCCTTGTTTGAAAAGTTTTCCAGAGGCCAATGTGCCCAGCTCAAATGAGTTTTGCCCCATAATGCTCATCCCCATTTACCGAGCCCCTTTATAGGGGAGGCATAGCCAGGAATTTGACCGGCATCACCTCCTGTACCTTTATAACAACTATGCCAGTCAGAATTACTTCCCCTATTACATAGATGAGGAAGTTGGGGTTCAGGGTAGTCAGGTCACTTGCCTACGGTCACATATCTAGGAAGTGATGAGGTCCACACAACTCTAGATCCAGTTTGTCCCCTTCCTGCTTTTCTCAATACCCCTTGAACCCAGGCATCTTCTCCTGGAGCAGAGGCTGGTCTCTGAACCAACCAGCAGCGGCTTTCTGCCCCAGCCCCAGCCCTGGGCATAAATCACATCTCGGTTCCTGCCCATGGCTCATTGGTTGGGCTCCCAGCTGTCTTCCGCCTAGTTCCAGGCGTGCGGCTATATTAAGAATGTGAACTGTAACATTAACGCTTAAAAAAAAAAATCCCAAAGAGAAAGACAGAAAGAAAGAAATACCCCTAAAGAGTCTAATGTCAGGTCCAGCCAAAGGTCATAAATCAATGTCGGTAAATTTATAAATAGTTCATAAATGTAAGTGCTTTTTACAGGGCTGTTTGTTATTGTGTCGGGGCTGGGATGGGGCGGGGCGGCCCATCCATCTGTCTTCCAGTCGGGAGCCGCTCCGATGGTTCCAGCACCTCCAGCTGCAGAAGGAATAGGAACCGGACCAGTGCGGCCAGGTGATGGGAAACTTGCAGGTGGGTGAGGGGAGCCCTGAACTTGAAATGAGGTTTTGAGGACATTTACAGCAACAACATCACAACGATGACTTTTTGTCCAGGTTTTTCTTTTGATTTTTCTAAGTATGCTGTTCTTAGAAACTCTGGTGTGTCCTTAGCCTAGAAGCACCACCAAAAGGACATATTCCAAAGCAGAGAACCAGATTCTTCGCACAGAGTTCCCCCTGCCCACCCATGGGATACACCCCACCACCACCTCACCTTCACTCGGCCCATTCCAGGACCCAAAGCCCAGACACTGGGTTTAAAGACAGGCTTGGCCAGGACATAGCCTCTGCCACTGCAGGAAAGGCTCTGGCTAGAAATTTCTGGAATTAGAAATAAAAGGGAGGTATGGTGAATGCTGCCTTCTCCTGTCCTGTCTCCTGGTTCAAAAGCAGCAGGTCTTGAGCCCCGGGAGCTCACAGAGCAGGTCTGGAAAAGAGCTTCTCAGCTTCTCTAGGAAACCTTGATTTCTCTAGGAAACCTTGATTTCTCTAGGAAACCTTGATTTCTCTAGGAAATCAAGAGTAGGGAACACATGGTATCCCCTCCACTGTTTACTTTTCTCTCCTCCTTGACTTGACCACATGTCACTTCCTTATCAGCCCCAAACTGAGACTCTACACAAATAAGCTCTTGCCCACAGGTCCTTGGGGTGGAGGACAGGGAGTGGAGTTGCCTCACTCTTCTTCCCAAAAGCTCCAGTTTCTGCAGCGCCAGGCTGGCCCAGCCCAACACCCTGTGGAACACCTACCTCAACCCCTGTCGGCAAGGGTGGAATGAGTGAGGGTGATGACCTCTACCCTTGGGCACCTACATCCAAGCCCCAGTCCCCTGAGCTAAGTCACTCACTGATGATCAGTTCAGAACAGCTGTGAAGACCTGAAGGATCAACTCAGGCTAAGCCAGCTACGAAAGTGAAAGTAAAGTCACTCAGTCGTGTCCAACTCTTTGTGACCCCATGGACTGTAGCCTATCAGGCTCCTCCCTCCATGGGATTCTCCAGGCAAGAGTACTGGAGTGGGTTGCCATTTCCTTCTCCAGGGGATCTTCCCGACCCAGGGATCGAACCCGGGTCTCCCGCATTCCGGGCAGACGCTTTAACCTCTGAGCCACCAGGGAAGCCATCACTATTACATTCTGCAAACTCAAGATCCTGGAGTCTTTCTGGATCTTGAAGGCAAGTGATCATGAAAGTAGGTGCGTACACCCAGTGTCTTCTAGCAACTTCCCTCAGAGCAATTTCGAAACACATACCTGTCTCAGCATAAGTATGGTATTTCTGACACAAAGCAGCTCTTTTTATAGTGAAACTTTATTAAAATAATGCATTTGTGGAACTTCCCTGGTGGTCCAATGGTTAAGAATCTGCCTTTCAATGCAGGAGACACAGGTTCGATACCTGTTCCGGGAAGAAACCACATGCCCCAGAGCAACTAAGGCTGTGAGCTGCAACTGCTGAAGCCCAAGTGCTCGAAAGCCCTTGCCCCACAACAAGAGAAACCACCTCAGTGAGAAGCCCGAGCACCGCAACTAGAGAGTATCGCCCGCTCACTGCAAACAAAGACCCAGCATAGCCAAAAATGAAATAAGTAAAGAATTTTTTTAAAGTGCAGCATGGGCGTGTGTGTTCAGTCGTGTCCGACTCTTTATGACCCCACGGACTGTAGCCCGCCAGGCTCCTCTGTCCAGGGGATTCTTCAGGCAAGAATACTGGAGTGGGTTGCCATGCCCTCCTCCAGGGATCTTCCTGATCCAGGGACAGAATCCACATCTCCTGTGTCTCCTTCATTGACAGGCAGATTCTTTACCACTGCACCACCTGGGAAGTCCTTGGCCCATAAAAGTTGTTCCACTCTAACCTTATCCCTCGATTTCCAGAAGGCTGGTTACTGCTCACTCTTCAAGAGACCACTGGGTCTGGCAGAACCACCTCATATGGCCAGAACCACCTTGTACGGCCAGAACTACCTTGTACGGCCAGAACTGCCCGTGAAAACCCCGTTAACCGGTTGTACCTTTCCAGGCGAGCGCTAAACAGGGATTTCATTTATTTGAAAAGTAGGTATTAAATATGTCAGATGTAGGAAGTGAAATGTAATGGGCCCAATTCCACACTCGGTTCCATATGCGTAAATCCCACTGATGGAGAACAGAGTGTGGCTGCGGCAGCAGAGACGAGGTCCCCGGTCTGCGAGAGGAAATTGCGCTCTTGATGGATCTTAGCTGACATTCTAATGGACATGGAGTCGAGGCTGTTAAAACTGGAAGGGGCCCTGAAGTTTCTGGTTGGCTTGTTCAGGGTTTGTTGTTTTTTTTTTTTTTTTTTTAAGCTTTAGGAGTTGTCACATTCCTGCTTTATTCCTCGGTTTTATTTTCTAACTCTCAGTAAACATTTGCCATTCCTCCTCAGTCTTGTTCCAGTTCTGCTGTGCTTGAGTGGAGTTTTCCAAGAGGGTGGCCGGGTGCTCGGCCAAGGAACGAGCAAACATTTCATAGCCTAAGTTTGGGAAGCAGCCTGAAGGCCTCCTAGCCACTGACACTGCAAGGAAAGTCTTGCTATTTAAAGTGTGGTCCCTGGACCAGCAGCATCAGCCTCCCCTGGGAACTTGTTAGAAATGCAGGGTCTCGGGCCCCACCCCAGACCTTCGAAGTCTAAGTCTGCATTTTAACATGATGCCAAGTGATTCATGGGCACATTACAGAGTGAGAAGCCCTGGATTAGAGAAAGGACACTGGGCATGACCCCTTCCTTGACACAAATTTATCACCAGGCATTATCTTAAGCACCATAAGAATCCAGTTCAGAGGTTTGTGATAACTGCAATGGTAACTCACCAGCCCACTGGTTCTCTTCCTGTGCCTTAGAATCACCGAGGGAACTTTTTGAAAATGAGGAAGTGCAGACCCAACCCAAGAGATGGTAATTCTACTGATGGCTGGGAAGGGGCTTGGATCTTTGTTATTTACTTCGAGCTCTAGGTGACTTTACCTTGGAGCCAGGACTGGGAGGTCCTGCGTTAAAATATCACCTTTAATAGTGAGATTTCTTTCAGAAGCAGAGTGATTTAAGTTCCTGATTCTCCCACCATGCATAGCGTGCTGGACCCCAAAGATGGATCCAGGAATGGATACCATGAGTGTTGTTCAAGAGCTTGCAGTTCAGTTGAGGATAAAGTGAGATGCATAGCAAGAGGTGCGTGGTTTTGAGAAGTGCCCTGGTTCTGTGAGGAATGTTGAGCAGGTGAGTCCACCACAGAAAATGATGGAAGCAGAGAGAGTTGGAGTGTATATGAGAGGATATGCATTCACATGGCACGTTGGAGCTGGGAGGAACCTTAGGAATTGTCTGGTTTTTCCACAGAATGCCATAGAACAGGGTTTTTCAACCTCAGCAACATCGACATTTGGGGCCAGATAATCCAGGAGGGATTGGGGGCAGGAGGAGAAGGGGATGACAGAGGATGAGATGGCTGGATGGCATCACTGACTCGATGGACGTGAGTCTCAGTGAACTCCAGGAGTTGGTGATGGACAGGGAGGCCTGGCGTGCTGCGATTCATGGGGTCACAAAGAGTTGGACACGACTGAGCGACTGATCTGATCTGAATCCAGGACCAAAATAACAACGTGGAGACGGTCCTGTGCATTACAGGATGCTCATCAGCATCCCTCTACATGCCAGTAGCATTCACACTCAAACTGTCAACAGACTTTGGCAGGTGAGCCCTGGGGGCACAAGTGCCCTGGCTGAAAACCACTGGCATAGAGCAATTAGGGAAGATGGTGGTAGGTCTGGACACGTACTCAGAAGGAGCACAGCAATGGAAGTGAGTTATGACTTTTAAAAAGTAAGTTGTCAACAACATGGATGTTAGTCCCAATAACAAGATGTGTGTGTGTGTCCAAGGGTTGGGTGCAAACAGTGGAAGTGGTGTCTCCTCTCTAAGTGCTTAAAGCATGGGTACTGGTACTCAATTACCTGTGCTCTGTTCCCAGTTCTATCACCTACTACCTACCCTGACCAATGTCCTTAATCTCCAGGACACGTGCCTCAGCGTCTCTATCTTTAAAAATGGGACTTGCAGTGCCTACCTGAAAGGACTGTTGTAAGGACAGTGCGGTCACTAAAGCACACGGTGATGCAGCTCCCAGGTTTGAGCCACGGCTGACAGCATCAGCTCTGAGGATGTAACTGGAAGGCTGGATAATGATGAGGGAGACCTTCAGGTTCTGTTTTGTAAACTTCTGCCTGTTTGAATCCTGTCTAATGAGATTGTGTTTCTATAATTGTGTAAGAAAGCAAACACACGCACAAAAGAAAGAAATGCTCTTGTTTAGTCCACCTCGTCTTTTTAAATAAACTTTTTATTTTGGAATTATTTTAGACTTGCTGGGGGAAAAAAAAAGGTTGCCAAATAGCACAGAGTGTTCCCTCGCGCTTCTCACTGGGCGTTGGGTTATCATCTTACATTTCCATGGTGCAATTGTCAAAACTGAGAAACACTGGTGCATCCCTATTAACCAAACTCCAGACGCCACTTGGATTTCACCAGATATTTTACAAATGTCCTTTTTCTGTTCCAGGATCCCATCCAAGACAGCACAGTGCGTTTAGTCATCCTGTCTCCTTCGACTCCTCTGGGCTGTGCTGGTTGCTCGGTCTTGTCTCTGTTTCATGACCTTCACACTTCTGAAGAGCGGTGGGAGGCCTTTTATAGCAGGCCCCCTAATTTGGGTCTGTCTGATGTTTTCTTATGACTAGACGGGGGCTCTGGGTGTGGGAGAAAACCACAGAGGTGAGGTGGCCTCCTCGAGCCATCACCCCAGGGCCGCATACTGCCACCATGACCGCCACTGGTGAGGCTGACCTCAGCTCGACCACCGTGGTGTCTGCTACATTCTTCCACTGTAAAGTGGCCCCCTCCTCACTGACGCTCTGCGCCACCCACACCCCAAAAGGGGACAGATTAAGCTCCTCCTCCAGGAGGAGGGAACGTCTATGTTGTATTTGGAGTTTTTCTGTAGGAAGATTTGTCTCTTTGCCCCATCTATTTACTTACTCAGTCATTTATTTATACAAGTATGGACTCATGGAGATTTATTTTAGACTTTGGTTTGTAATCTAATACAGTGATATTTATTTTGTTGTTCAAATACCCACTTCATTTTCAACAGTGGAGAAGCCCTGAATTGGGTTGGGGGTGGGGGTGGGGGTGCTGGTTTGTAGATCAAGGGGCGCCAACAGGGAGATGGATCACCAGTTACAGACGCAGAGCAGGGTCTTTGGTTTAGATTGGCCTCCGTGAAGGCCATGGTCGGTGGGAAAGCAGAAAGAACAGAGGCTGTGTGGCTGGTGGCAAAGCCACTGCCAGTGTGACTGGGGAGGGGGAGAGCTTCAAGGGTGTGGGATGTAGACAAGGGTCCCAACTGCGCAATGTCAGGGCACGTCCCATCTATAACATCCCGGGGAAACCAAGGCCACGGTGAGGTTGAGAAAGACACCGTGGAAACCTGAGACTTTCTCAGGGATCAAAGAACAAAGTCTGTCAGAGCTGTAGACTGTGTGTTCTCTGGGGGAGGGGGACACAGGCCTGCTGGACTCCCCAGGGCGGGAGTGGGGAATACAGCGTGGGGCACAGACATGGAATCACAGGATCCGACGTTCGAGGGAGTGTAACAGCCTTGCTGCCGCTCGTCAAGCTTGAACTGGAAGCCTCATTGGACCTCACCATCTTGACTCCAAGGTTGAGTTCCAGCTCCAGTCGCATCAAGAGTCCACAGGGCTGTGGGAGGCCCTCTTTCTTCCCTTTGCGGCCTCTCTGTGCCTGGGCCCTTTGCTCTCTCTCCCCCAGGGTCCCATCTCTTCCTTTTCCTGGCCTCCCATGTGGGGTCTCAAACCCTCTCTGGTCATTCTGGCCCCACTGGTCCGAGGACAGGGCAAGGAGGGGGGCAGAACTTGGATCCTGTGAGCTGACCCCCCAGCGAAGCTCGGCCTTCCAGAGCCAATCTGGCCTCTCCCAGTGCAGCCCCGGGGGACCTCAGGTTCTGGGGCTCCTCCCTGCCTAGAGCCCCATCTCCCAGGGCCCCTGCCCCAGCCTCCTCCATGCATTTCTCCAGGAGGGAGAGAGGGTCAACTGTCCTCTCCCAAATTCTTGTTAGGCATCCTGTAGGAAGAGTAAGAGACTATGGTTTTCACAAACTCAGACACAGAAAGAGCAGCTCTACAGCTTTTTCTTGGCTGATGGGCCTGGACTAGAGGGGGCCCAAGTGCTGGGCCAGAGGAAGCCACCCATGTACAAAAATCTCCATTCTTAACTAGAGCCGTTCAGCATACCCTTTCGGGGAACGGAGAGAAGCCCTGGGATTTTAATATTAATCAGAAGGAGAAATGGGTTCCAGGTGGAGCGTGGAGGTTCCAGCCTGGTCCCACTCCCAGGTCTGAGCAGGTGAGGGGCCAGGCCAGGGATGGAGGGAGTCTTGGCCAAGACCCTCTTGAGGTATCTTTTCAGCTTACTGGAAGCCATGGGCTTCTTCGAGACTTCTTCCCATGGGGTCTGGCTGGTCAAGGCAAGTATAAGTCACTCTGGAGGGAGAGGTGAGTCAAAGACGATGGCTTCCAGGAGGAGAGAGAGCAGACTGACCACAGGCAGGCCCCCCGGGCAGCTTCCCACTCCCGCGCACCATGGGAGAGCCTTCCTGGAAGACAGAATGCTCTGGCCAGGAAATTTTTTTTTTTAATTAAAAAAAAACCATTCATGGGTCCCAGGACTATCAAAGAGCAAGAGGAGAAGGGATGAGAAAGCCCTCGACAAGGCTGGGATGCGATTACACTGTCCACCCGAGGGCTCCCAGGAACCCCACCAAGGACGTGCCATGGAAACGGGAAGACGCGCCCAAGCACGGGAGGGGGCTTAGCTCATCTCGGCCAACTATGGTGGTCCCCTCTCCTGACCAGTGTCTCCAGAAGAGACCCCAGCCTGGCCACCCCCAGCTGGCGAGACTCCCGCTGTCCAGCAGACTTATTTCGAGAAAGAGCAGGTTTCTGTGAAGGCGGGGAGGCTGCTGGCCGTCGTCTCTGGCAGGAGCACAGGAAACACTCGTGGCTGATTCTGTTTCCAACAGGAGATGGTGCTGGGCCGCCCAGGACATGGGAGATGTAGTCTCTGCCCTCGAGAAGCTCACGGTCTTCCTGAAGAGACAAGTCTGGTCTAGGAAGGAGCACAGCCTGGGAGTCCAAATGTGGACTGGAGCCTCAGCAGGACCCTGTATGGGGTGAGCACCTACATAGACCGTGTCATGATTATCTCCGTCGTATAACAGGTGAAGAAACAGACCAAGGGACTTCTCTGGTGGTCCAGTGGTTAAGACTTTGCCTTCTAATGTAGGGGCTACAGGTTCAATCCCCGGTCGGGGAGCTAAGATTCCACATGCTTGATGGCTAAAAAACCAAAAAGAAAAATGGAAGCAATATTGTGATAACTTCAATAAAGATTTTTAAAATGGTCCACATCAAAAAAAAAAAAAATCTTAAAAAAAGAGACCAAGAAAGATGCAAAGGATGTGTCAAGAGAAGAAACGGAGGCCTTGGAGATTGGTGGTTCATCAGGGATGGGAAGAAGACAAAGACAACCCCATGAATAACTAGATGAACCGCAGAGGCCCAACTTGCCATGGACATGAATCTGGTTGTGATGTGACCAATTCCTTCTGCCAAGCAAGCAGTCATCATCCCCTTGGGAACGCCCCCTGGTAGTCCTTCAGAATCAGGGCAGGTGTCCTGGCATTCCGGATCACCTCTGCTTTTCAGGCCGTCATTGCCCTAGGACACTGCAGTCAGTGTCTGGGTGGGAGACTTGATTACCTGGGAAGCCTGCAGTCTCACTGCTGCCATTCCTCCAGAAATTGCCCCACGGCTGGATCTGCTGTGGAGCCCATAGCTTCAGCCCCAGGCCCACGTCTCCTTTCTTCTCTCCTGTCCCAGAGAGGAGAACCAGACCCTGTTCAGGACCTGCAGCTTCTGCCCAGATTCTCACCATCTTCTCCTGATGCTAGGAAGCCTGGCTCAGAAGACCCTAGGTGACTTCCACAACCCCCAGGCTCAGCCCAGAGAAAAGAACGACTCTCAGGTTTCCTCCAGTGTCTTTGAAATAAGAACATGCTAGAAACCGCAGAGGAGTGGCAGGCTTGGGCAGAAATGTCCCACAAATACTCCTGTTGTTGCATTCGTCTTGGACCCCACAAAGACCCTAGAGAGACACATCTGGGACAGTCTATAACTGTGCGATCCAAGGAACCCATTTCCCATATGCCTGCCCAGCTCCATCTTTTCCTCTTTCAGTCTGAATTTTCCCTCTGGCCTTGGTGGAAGTTTGGGTAGAACTCTCCAACCATAGAAACCATATCAATGATTGTGGCTACCACATTAAACACAGGCCTGTATGAACCAGCTCCTGGGCTAAGTGCTTTGCAGGTATTATTTCTAATCCTTATAAGAAGCATGCAAAGTAGGTGTCAGATGCATTTTACAGATGTGGAAATTGAGGCCAAGAGAAACTGAATAACTTGTTCAAGCTCACACAGTTCTTGGGTGGTTGACCCAGAATTCTTCATTTTTTTCACTAGATCATTCTGCCAATCTCAGCCAAATCCTACAGTACAGACATTCCAGCTCAAACCCTCCCAACCTTTTTCATGTGATGGCACACATAGGAAGTGCAACATTGGCATGGCGCAGGGAGGCAAATAGATGAGGCTCCTTGTTGAGGTGGACTCTGGGGACTCTGGCAACCCCACACCAGGCTCAGCAGTGAGGTCGAGAGGACCAAGAACCAGGAACTCTGTGACCCATTCCCAGGACCCCTTGTTGGAAAGTCTGCCCTAAATCACCAATTCATCAGTAGTTCCTGAATTTGGCTAGTCACTAGAATCATCTGGGGAGTTTTTAAAAATGCCTGTGCCTAGGCCACCCATACTCTCTGAGAGTGGGGCTTGGCTTAGGTATTTTTGAGAAGGCACTGGCTTCCTGCTATTCTTGCTGATGACTCAGCCACACACCCCATACCCACTCCCTGGCCATCCCCTGCCCTTGTCCAGTCTCATGTCCCAATCCCATCATGAATACATGCACACACTGCATGCCCTACAAGAGCAAAGATCATGTCTGTTTGTTCACCACTGGACCCCCTGACTAGCACAATGCCTGGCATGTAGAGGGTGCACAATGGGTTTTTTAAAGTGAGTAAATGTTGAAGATCCTGGAAAGATATCAGACAAAGCTCTTTCACGTGTCTAATCGAATGGCAGCTTTTTACAGAGCACAGTAATTCATGTCATGGAGGGCTAAGATTCGTTCAATTCACTTTTCTTTCTTTACATTTAGAATTTGGCATTGGTTTGTACTTAAACACAGAAGTCTCCACTCTGACCACAATTCTTATCATGTCAGTATCGAAATGTGCTACCCATATTAATTGATTTGCGGATATTGAATCACTCTTGAATCCTTGAGATAAATCCTGGGTTGTGGAATGCTTCCTAGAAAAGGTAGGATTTAAACTGAGACTGCTGCTTCTAGCAATAAGGTAGACCAGATGTTCAGGCTAGCCCTCCTGCTTAAAACACAGGCAGGGGAAAATTTTTTTTTTCTTTTTTCTTTTTACTATTTTCAAATTCTCCATGAGTTAGCAAGAAAGTATAGAATACTCTGGCTTAAAAAAATAAATAAATGAAGGCAAAACTCAGAAGGTGAGATGGGGACTGAAGCCAGCATTTGCCTTGAAGGAATTTTCTGGACCTAGTGAACCTGAAAGTTGACATTTGGAGCCTTATGAGGTTTGGTGGGTAGGAGACCAAACCAGGTCTGTCCAAGGTAGACAGTCTAGTAGGAGACGTCTCATAGAATTAGAACAGCCAAGGGCCATACATTTAGTGTAAAGAAGGACTGGAAAAAAATCCAACCTCCTCCCCGGATTTGGGGAGCAGGAAATACCTACAAGGAAAATTGCTTATCTTGAAGTTTAGTATTGGAGCAAAGGAGGAAATATCTCTCCTGAGAACTACAAGCCAAACATCTCGTGTAGCCTGAATTCACTCTGCATTGCTGTTGTTTAGTCGTTAAGTCGTGTCCAAATCTTTGTGACCCACCAGGCTCCTCTGTTCATGGGATTCTCCAGGCAAAGAATACTGGAGTGAATTGTCATTTTCTTTTCCAGGGGATCCAAGACTAGACGACTAAGGAGGAAGCAAACAGAAATCCTATCTGAAGGTGTTCACCTTTTCCCGAGGCTGCTAAGTATTTCCAGCAGTTTCTACAGAAGAATAGAAGCTTGCAACTAAAATTCAGCCCCAATATGAGGAAACAAGGTACCAAGATGGAGAGCCAGCAGCAACAGACAGTGGAATCAGGCTGCAAACACTTCTGGTTTGAGAAATATCAAACGAAACAGAACTGATTTTCAATAAATGGCAGAGAACCTTTAAAATATAAGTTCAGGGTCCTTAGATTTGTAAAAGAATAAAAGAGAACTTCTAGAAAATAAAAGTCTAGAAATGAAATAAAATAGAAACCAAAAACTCAGTGGAGACAATGAAACAGCAGACCAGCACACAGAGAAACTTTGTGACCTGGAAGGCCACGTGAACTGGAGAAATTATCCAGAAGGCAACCCTAGGAGATAAAGAGGTGGGAAGTGTAAAAGAAATTAAAAGCCATAGAAGATAGAGTGAAAAGGTCCCAGATTTGTCTAATCAGAGTCTCAAAAAGTAGGGAAAGAGGAAATGGGGCAGGGGCGTAAGGGCTGAGAATGGACCACAACTTAGGACTGACACCAAGCCACAGATTCGGGATGTGAGCTGAGCTGGAAAGATAAAAAGTGAGGAATCTGGATGCTCAGAGATGAGGCACGTGACAAGAAGCCGGACCTCAGAGTGTGCTGATGGGGCAGGCACCCTGAGCACTAGTCTCCTGGGACTGAAAGGAGGTTCAGAGCCTCAGGGGGGCTTTGAAGCCCAAAACCTCATCATTCCTCCAATGGAGAATCAATGGGAAACATGCCTGCTCCCAGATGACATAGCAAAAACAGCAGAACAGCTCCATTTTGTTCTTTGGGGGCAATATACTTTTAAGAAAGGGAGAGAAGAGATAGTTTTGATCCTGATCCATTGTATAGATTGGGGGATTGAAGCACAGAGAACAGATTCTGAAAACAGAGTTTTGCAAAAGTTACGTGGCAGTCCCAGAATTGGAGCTCTTTCTGTCTATCTCGGGGCAGGCACCTCTTGGGTAACTCATCCAGTCATTCATACTCACTATGTGTTTGATATATCAAGTGCAGTGATGGATGGAGCCACTGGCCTCCTTTCCAGCCCTGATGAGACTTTCAAAATTAAAAGCAAAGTCAAAACCACTCTGGGCTCAGGTCTGGATGCCGTCTCTTTAGACAAAGTTCTAATTACCCATGACCGCCTACACCTGATGACTTGGACCAGCCAATTGTGATGCAGTGTTGACATTATGTGAGTGACGTGCACATGAGAACATCTGGACCTAACAGCTGTCCCTGGGACCTGAAAATGTGTCATATGGTTCTGTGTGTAGTGTGGTGGAACAGCAGACAGAAACTCAGACATGCTGAATTGCATGGGTGTGTCTGGTTCCTCCCCCACCTCCATCTTTACCTTCTCCATTCCAAGATGATTTTGTTTCTCTTGGTAGCAGTTATGTTTTCCAGTTATCTGAACTCTAAGTCTATGATTGTCACAAGTTACTTAACATCTTTAAGCATCAGTTTTCTTAACTGTACAAGGGGCTCTGTGTTATGTCTTGGAATTAAACCAGACTACATATGTTTTGGAGGAGGAAACAGCAACCCACTCCAGTATGCTTGCATGGGAAATCCCATGGACAGAGGAGCCTTGTGGGCTACAGTCCGTGGAGTCACAAAGAATTGGGCACAACTGAGTGATTAAACAACAACAGCAAACATTTATATTTTGGTCATTTATCGGGCTTATTTCCCATATTATGATTAAGTTAAGCAGCCAAAAGATTGTATTCTCCTATGATTATAGTGTGTGTTAGTCGCTCAGTCATGTCTGACTCTTTGTAACCTCATGGACTCTAACTTGCCAGGCTCCTCTGTCCATGGAATTCTCCAGGCAAGAATACTGGAGTGGATTGCCATTCTCTTCTCCAAAGGATCTTCCCAACCCAAGGGAGAACCTGGGTCTCCTGCCTTACAGGCAGATTCTTTACTATCTGAGCCCAGACAGAGTTAATTTTGGGTTCAAGTTTGAAAAGAAGACTTAGAAAATTGTCATTCAATCTCAAAATGTGCTAAGCAGGATGTCTAAAGAAAGAATAAAAATGCCTAAGGGGAAAAATTAGGTAAATTAGAGTTTAGCTTTCTTTAGATTCATATTTGACAGTGATTCTCAGCTGGGACAGCCTAACCATTTCTGGATTTCAAAAGACATTCTTCCTGTTTTGCCACATTCTGCATTTTTTTTTTTACTCCGCCACACTAAATTTGGCTCAAGGATTGAGAGGAGAGCTGATGGCACAAAGAGGTAATGTTTGCATGTGTACATATTAGAGGATCAAGAGTGTGGGCAGACAGAGGGCTGAACCTGGAACCTGTCTGAATCTGAGGGAGGGGACTGCAGTGCCATAGCCATAAACTGCTGACAATTCAAAAAGTGTGTCAGAGACCAACTAACGTTGGGAAATTCCAGTCTACACATTTAAAGCGCAGGCACAGTGGGTGGTCCAGAGGGATCCAGCAAGAACATGACAGTAGGAAAAGAAGGAAAGGAAAAATTAGATTCAATCAAAGGGGAAAAAATTCCAAATGGTGAGTTCGTTCTATTTGGCTGCAGCGTAACCCCTCCAGGGAACATGGTGGAACTTGAGTCACTGAAACCTTGGCTGGGAAAAGTCATGGAGGATGTACTATAGACAGAGCTGCAGTTTGGATTAGTCTGGTGGTGGGAGCAAGAGACCCAGGAGGTGATTTGCATGGGCATTGCTCTGATTCAGCAGACATGCCCCCTGCTGACAGAGTCTGCTGAGGGGCCGACTCCGGCCAGGGTGATGGGCTGAGCCTGGCCGCGTGTGAATGGCTGTGTGTGTGTAAAGGGAGATGTTTTCCAAGTCATCATGGCCTCGTTTCCTCAGACTGACGAGGATGTTTGGATAGTTAGCACGTTCCCTCTCATAATAAATTTCACATTTCTTGCAGAGAGTTTATTTTACAGGGAAAAAAAAAAGAAGAAGCAGGGGAAAGGATATTCCATCTGAGTTTGCAGGAAATAATCTTGTTAATTAGAAAACCTCCACACATTTCGGATTTTCCAATAGTGCTTAAGTTCACTGCCGTCATATGTATGTGTGTTTTTTAGAAAAGCAAGCTGCTATTAATTATTTATTTTTCCTAGAAAGTACTGGTGGAGGTGTGATTTCTGCGAAATTAGGCTATTTTGGGTCATCCGCATGATCAATACAGAATGCCATGTTCTGTGAGGTTGGATTCATAAAGTGCTTTGAAGCCAGGAAGCATCACTATAAAAGTGGTAAAAACCAAGATGTTATATGCAGGATCACCCATACCTAGCACAAACTGGGTCGGCAGACAATGGTCAGGGACTTCCCTGGTGATCCGATACTTCCATTGCAAAGGGTACAGGTTTGATCCCTGGTCAGGGAACTAAGATCCCACATGCCATGCGGAAAAGCCAAAAAAAGTTGTTAAATAAATAAAATAAATAAGAATAAAATAGTGTTTATTTTTTAAAATTTTTATTGGAGTACAGTTGCTTTACACTACTGTGTTAGTATCTCCTGTACAGCAGAGTGAATCTCTGTACATATACACGTATCCCCTCTTGTTTGCATTTTCTTACCATTTAGGTCACCACAGAGCATTAAGCAGAGCGCCCTGTGCTATGCAGTAGGTTCTCATTAGTTATCTATTTTATGTGTGTGCATGAGTGCTAAGTTGCTTCAGTTGTGTTCAACTCTTTGAGACTGTGTGGACCACAACCTGTCAGGCTCCTCTGTCCATGGAATTCTACAGGCATGAATACTGGAGTGGGTTGCCATGCCCTCCTCCAGCTATCTATTTTACACATAGCATCAAAAAAACAAAGACAGTGGTCAACAATTACATATTGACTGATTGATTTGGTAAGTTGTCCAAAGTAATACCCCCTCCAGGGTCTCTGCAAGGAGCAATGATGATTAGCTTTTTCAAAACCAGTTTGCTTTTCATTTCAAAAACACACAGGAATCCAAGATACAGGCAGAGGGGGTGGGGTAGAATCTAGATTTTACATTAAGAAACCTGAATTTCACTGAGGAAACCAGAAGGGAAAGAGACACGTGTACCCCAATGTTCATCGCAGCACTGTTTATAATAGCCAGGACATGGAAGCAACCTAGATGTCCATCAGCAGATGAATGGATAAGAAAGCTGTGGTACATATACACAATGGAGTATTACTCAGCCATTAAAAAGAATACATTTGAATCAGTTCTAATGAGGTGGATGAAACTGGAGCCTATTATACAGAGTGAAGTAAGCCAGAAGGAAACACACCAATACAGTATACTAACACATATATATGGAATTTAGAAAGATGGTAATGATAACCCTGTATATGAGACAGCAAAAGAGACACTGATGTATAGAACAGTCTTATGGACTCTGTGGGAGAGGGAGAGGGTGGGAAGATTTGGGAGAATGGCATTGAAAAAAAAAAAAAAAAGAAACCTGAATTTGAATGCTAGCCTTCTCTAACTCATCAAAGGACTTAAGCAATAGCCCATCAGCCCACCCAGCCTTAGTTTCTGAGTCTATGAGATTGGGGAGCTATTAATAGCTCCAGTGCTTCTTGCAGTTCCCCTAACCTTGCAAACCCTTCCTCTGCCTGGTAGCAGCCAGAGCCATGCTACCCAGCGCTTATCCTGTTTGCAGTTGCCCAGGAGTCAGCGATGGGCACCTCTGCTGCTATTTCAAGAAAAGACACAATATTTGTAAGAATATCCTCGTAAAGTAGTAAGTGGGTTACCCAAGGGGGGTTGCCAACACAGCAGAGCAAAGATAAATCAAAAATAAAATTAAAAAAAGAATTGGGACCCCTAGTTCCGGCTCTAATTCTGTTTTTGAACTGACTTGCTTTAGGATCGTGGATAAGCCGTTCAACATGGGACTAGACCATGTGTTATGCAAATATAAAAAGGCGTTATCAATAGCAATGATTCATTAAGTGTATGTTTGTCTCCTGGTTTGTTCATTCGTTTGCTTATTTATTTAGCTATCCTTGGGTATCTTCCTGTCCAAAGGGTCTATAGTAGCTTAAAAATGAGGTAACCCTCTAAAGAAAACCCTCCAAATCAGACCCCCTTATCTGGCTCTCCCTCAATATTTTTAAATATTTTTTAACCAAGCTTTTTTTTTTTTTTTTTTCCAGCCACACCATGGGGCACGTGGGATCTCAGCTCCCTGACCTGAAGGAAACTGACTTCTTGTCCCCTACCTAGGAAGCATGGAGTCTTAACCACTAGACTACCAGAGAGGTCGCTCTCTCAATATTTTAACGCTGGGCATTAGGAAGGCAGTGAGCCACTGGCTGCCCTGCTCCAATCCTGGTCCTGCTCACTGACCCACTAGCCATGTAAATTGGGGAAATCACTTTACTCTCTGGAAGTTGGAGTCTGCAGTGATTCTAAAACATATCCTTACATTCTTTACTCCCTTCCTATTAAGAGATGATGCCTCATTCCCCTCCCTTTGAATCCAGCCAGCTCTGTAATTCACTCCTAACTCACTGAGGTACAGTGTGCGGTGGAAGTGACACTGGGTGACGTCAAGGTTAGGACTGGGGTGCGTGTGGACCCGTCTAGCACAACACAAGGGACTGGCATCTAGAGATGTTCTTCTAGCTTCTCCCTTGATGTGAAGTGAAGTGAAGTCTCTCAGTCGTGTCCAACTCTTTGCAACCCCATGGACTGTAGCCTACCAGGCTCCTCCATCCATGGATTTTCCAAGCAAGAATACTGGAATGGGTTGCCATTTCCTTCTCCAGGGGATCTTCCCGACCCAGGGATTGAACCCGGGTCTCCCGCATTGTAGGCAGACGCTTTTACCATCTCAGCCATCAGGGAAGTCCCCTTGATAACATAGGATGTGTAATGCTGGAGATATCCTACATGTATGGATAGTGCATAGAGACGTGCCCCCAAAGATGGGCAGAGTGTGAATCAGGAGAAGACGGAAGAGAGGTAGCCCTTTTGAGGAAGGGCGTGCGTTCTCAGCCGCTCAGCCTTGTCCAGCTCTTTACAACCCCATGGACTGTAGCCCGCCGGGCTCCTCTGTCCATGGAATTTTCTGGGCAAGAACACTGGAACGGGGTGCCATTTCCTCTTCCCGGAGATCTTCCCAACTCAGGGATCAAACCCGAGTCTCCTGCGTCTCCTGCATTGGCAGGCGGGTTCTTTACCATTAGCGCCCCCTGGAAGGGCAGGGCCAGGCCAGGAAGAAAGTGGGAACAGGACGCCTCCTGAGCTTGTGGGGAGAGACGGACTGAGTGGCTGAGGGCACTGCCGAGGGGAGTGGGGCTGACAAGCCACGAGCCCCACATCGCGAGATGCCTGTCGCCTGGCTGTCTGCGCCCCTTCCTTCTGGCTCGCCCCAGTCCTGCTCGATCGTTTGGAAGCAGCGGCTTTTTCCCAGAGCTGGCGTTTGGCGGTTGGCAAGGAGCACCCGCCTTCTCTCAACAGCCCTCCGTCTTCTTGTCTTCCCCTTTCCAAAGGGGTGAATACATTTCTCTTCTGCTGCGTGTGCCAACATACCTCGAATTTGCTGGCAGCAGGCACTTCTCATGTGTTGGTTTTGGAACCTTTTTAGCAGTTTGTCCTATTTCTCTTCCATCTGGGCTAGAAACATGCCAACCAGGATTTCTCTGGATTTTTTTCCTTAACCCCGGGCTGCAGCCCAAGGCAGTGAGCATCCAGGGCTCCCTGGGTCTCAGGGTCCATCCCTGCCTGGTACCTACCTCCCCTCCACAGCTCTCACCAGGCACCATGGCCATCAGTCCCCCAGGCATAGTCCCAACTTGTAGTGACCCCTTGAACTTTGTGCCTGGAGGCCAGGTTATTGCAAAAGGACATTTGAGCTTCCACTGGAAATTGGTAATATATATTCTTGGCAGCAGCAAGGACAGGCTGTGAAAATTTTTTCAGTGTTGGACTTCTTTTAAGGAGTAGAGTTTGGTTTTAGCGTACTCCTAGGCAGTGAAATGGGAAAACCAGGCTAAAGATGAGGGTGGCAGGTGGAACCCAGAGCCCCGTGTCTGGAGAACATCAGGACCCGTCATCTGATAGGGGCTCAGTGATCATCTGCCAGATGAGATTTAGCAGGAAGCCACACATGGTGATATTTCAACTTCACTTTATTAGATCGATTGTCCCACTGGGTCAACCTCGTAACATAATCACTAACCTTTCAGGTCTGTATCTCCCCTCGCGGCTCCCTTCTGCAACAACTGGAAAGCCTGGCCTCAACCACCAGCCCCCACACCGGGCTCCTGGCCAACTTCCCCCAAGGTCCCCTGGCCTCCAAACCTGGGCCTCTCCAGTCCACTCTGCAGACCACAACTACTGCTTATCTTCCTAAAAACAGACCTGCTAAACGTGGGATCCTGGATGGGACCCTGGAACACAAAAAGAGCACTGGGGACTTCCCTGGTGCTGCAGTGGGTAAGAATCTACCTGCCAACACAGGGGACACGAGTTCGATCCCAGGTCTGGAACAATCCCACATGCCGCGGAGCAACTAGTTCCGTGTACCACTGCTCTAGAGCCTGCAAACTGCAACTACTGAAACCCGTGTGCCTAGAGCCCATGCTCTGCGACAAGAGAAGCCACTGCAATGAGAAGCCCACGTGTCACGAGGAAGAGTAGCTTTCGCTTGCTGCGACTAGAGAAAGCTCATGCAGAAATGAAGACCCTGCACAATCAAAACTAAAGACATTTTTTTAAAAAGACGAACATCAGTAGAGAAAACTGGGAGAGTCTGAATAGAGTCTGAAGCATAATTAATAATGATATATCTATGTGATTCTCATGGTGTTGACAAACCCGTATAAGTCCTTAATAATAGGAGGAACTGGCTAAACTGAAACCTCTGTACTATCTTTGCAACTTTTCTCTGAATCTAAAATTATTCTCGTAACAAAAAATTATGCCAAATGAAGCAGATTCAACCATGTCGCTCTCCTGCTTAAAACTAGGGTAGCCAATGGACTTATCTATGAAACAGAAATAGATTCTCAGACAAAGAGCACAGATGGGCAGTTGCCAAGAGAGAGGTAGAATGCAGAGGGATGGACTGGGAGCTCCAATCCTAGAATTCTACTGCATAGAAACACTCACAAAGGCCTCAAGATGTATGCACAAGGATGTTCTGTTATAGCAAAATATTGAGGATAATCTGCATGTTCTTCAATAAGGAAAATAGCTATATACATTGAAGTACATTCATGGAATGGAAATACAAGGCAGCCATTAAAACAATGAGGTATATAGCCATGTATTAACAGAAAGAGATCTTCAACATGTAATCTACATCAGGGGTCAGTAAAGTGAGTCCCATAAACCAAATCCAGCCCGTCTGTGACTGTACTGCCTGCAAACTAAGAATGGTTTTTACAGTTTTAAATGGTTGAAATACAATCAAAAGAAGAGCAATATTTTATGATACATAAAAATCATATGAAATTCAAACTTCAGTGTCCATAAATAAAGTTTTATGGGAACACAGTCGCACCTGTTCACTTTCATATTGTCTACAGTTGACTTCTTGAAATGCAGTGGCAAAGTTGAGGACGGGTGTCAGAGATCATCTGGTTCACAAAGCAGAAGATATTTATTATCTGGCCTTTTACAGAAAAAAAATTTGCTGACCATCACCTAATTGATAAAAGGCAAGTCATATGTACATGCATAATTCCTTTCATAAAATAGACTTATAAAATTTATATATAATACATATATTTCAGCATATAATTTAATAAAGAAAGGTATGGAAGGATATATCCCAAATGGTTAATAATGGTTTCCTAGGAGACAGGAGCAGGATTAGAGAAGAAAAGTGGACAAAGGGAGATTATGTATTTTATGACTTTATATTTATATATGCATTTATATTATTTTCATCTTTATACTGAATATATGTATGAATAAATTGATCTCCAGGTAATTCTTATTAATTCTTATTATTTGCGGTAGGTATGTTCTACAAAATCAATGCAAACACTGAAATACAGAACACTGAGCCATTGCTTCTAGGGGAAATGTGGGGTCAGGTTTCTGGTCACAATATTTTCATCAACCAATCAATCCATAACCTTGTTTTATGTGTGTTTCTGTATAAAGACACTCTACTTAACATATTTTGTTGATTCATTAACACTGAACTCACAGCCAACAGCTCTGTAACTCAGACCTGAATGAAACTAACCTAACACATTTTTTTTTTCTCCAGAAAGGCACATCACAGCCCTCTTTGACTTAGGAACACTAGGCAGATTTTTCAGCACTATGTTTGGGAGCCATTTTAAACAACAAAATCACCAACCAAAAAAAAAAACGCAAAAATGTTAAATGGACGAGGATCCTTGTTAACAGTATAAAATGTCACCTAATTTGACCTCAGCTGGGGACGTGTCCGTGGGTGACTCAAATCTTTTTGCCCCTCTGCCCATGTCCTCAAATGGCTGCAAAAATACTACGTCTATTAACTTGTGGGTTACAAATAAATTTTAATGAGTAGGCAAATTCACATAATGGAATTGGTGAATAAATAAAATTAGATATGTGTGTATATATACACACACACACACACACACACACATATGTATTTCATACTGTTTGTGGGGTTCTCGCGGCAAGAATACTGGAGTGGTTTGCCATTTCCTCCTCCAGTGAACCACATTTTGTCAGAACTCTCCATGCACAGCATGGCTCATAGCTTCATTGACTTACACAAGCCACTTTGCCACAAGACTACAATCCATGAAGGGGATCACATTGGACTCATTGGAAAAGACTCTGATGCTGCAAAAGGATGAGATGATTAGATAGCGTCACTGATTCAATGGACATAAATTTGAGCAAATTCTGGGAGATAGTGGAGGACAGAGGAGCCTGGCGTGCTGCAGTCAATGGGGTGGCAAAGAGTTGACACAACGCAGAGTGACTGAAAAATAACAACATATGTATTGTTTTGAAGTTAAAGAAAAAACATGTTTGCTGTTTGCCTTTGACCACAGATCTGCCCGCAAAGTCTATCTCATGGGCAGCAAGCAGAGGGTCCCTCACCATGCCTTTGATGGGTAGAGATGCTCATTTTCACATAAGAGAGCCCACCTTTCGCCAGGACCCCCATAGAACAGAGACAGCACTAGGCAGAGGTCATGCTAAGGCTCCTCATGGCTGTTGGCCACATTGCAGGGGCGACTTCTTGGACATCCGTGAACAGCTGTGTCCTGGGCACACACGGTCAGGCCAGCCAGAGGTACTAACTTATATGTTTTTATCTATGGTCTAGTGGGGAGCTGATCTCTGGCTCGTCTTCCCACTGGCCCTTTCAGAGTCCCGAGAGTAGACCTGTGTCCTGGTGTTGCCCCCACTCCCACAGAGGTTATGGAAGAGCTGAAGGGGAGTGGGGAGGTCAGAACCCGTCAGCAGGGGCCAGTCCGAGGAGTTAAGGCACTAAAACAGGAAGGAGAGGCACGCCCAGGCCCAGGTGAAATGACCTGAAGATTTCGAAGGACTCCTCAGACCATCAGGACACAGGAGGTGAGACCTGGTCCTCAGAGTGAGCTTGGACATCACCCCCACCCCAAGCCGGGGCTCCTACAAAGGGCTGTTGCCACCTTGTGGGGAGCAGAGGTGGGGCTCGGAGTCCTCGGGCTTCTCCAGGCTCCTCTCGGGTACTGTCTCTTTCCCTCGGGCTTCAGCAACCCTACCCCACCCCCAGAGCACGCCCTGGACCAGGCTCCAGGGGACGGGCCACGTGGCAGGAGGAGACTCCTGTGTGGGCCCCCTCCCTCTCTGCCGAGCCGCCGTTGTCCTGGCATCACAGGCTCCCCCAGATTCCTTCCAGTTTCTACAGTCACTGTTTTGTACCAGACACCACGGGGGCCGGGAAGCTCTAAGAGCTCCCCCAAAGGCCTCAGTCCCGGGCTGGAGCTGCAGAGAGACTATACCCTGAATGGGCCTGAGGCATAAGAGCCTTACTGCTCTCCCTTTTGAGAACTCCCACGGTCGGTGTCTCTTTGTAGGCAGAGAAGGGGAACGCGTGTCCTCTGTGTCTGCCCTCCACGTCCTCAGCAGAGTGCAATCTCTCCATGTGCGGTGGCCGGGGGCAGAGCAGGTAAGACCTGGGAGAGGGTGTGTGTGTGTGTGTGTGTGTGCGCGCACACGCGAGTGCATGTTATAGTGCCTACTCCCCTCTGAGAAGAGACCAGACCTGGAGGAAGAGGAAAGGTGCAGAGGAGCTGGCCTGCTGGCATCTGGGGAAACAAAAACGCTGGCTTTCTCCCATGAGAATGGAGGCTGTGCCTTGCAGAGCAACCAGTTCCACTTCCAGGGGTGGCCCTCGGGACAGGAAGCCTGCAGCTTTGTGGCCATTATTTCAGCTCGGGGTGAGCCTTGCCTGTGACAACAGTAGCAGAGTGTCCTACTGCAGGGCGGGAACACCCACCTGTGTCTTCCCAGGCCCCCCAGCCAACGCTGGGCCTCACACTCTAAAACACCCCTCCTCCATCCCTTTGTCTGACACCTGTGCTGGTCTGTCCTGGGACTCAGCCAGCAGGCTCCAGCCCGTCCCATCCATAGCATCTCGGGCTCACAGCCAGGCTTCATCACTGTGACTGGCTCTGAGCAATGCCCCCCTGGAACTCTTGGGAAGAGGCGGGTCCTCCCTGTGAGTCTAAGGCCTCTGTGTTTTAGATCCAGGAGGCAGAGCTCCCAGTGTGGTAGTTGGGACAGGGATTGACAACACTGAGAAGTCTGATTTTCATACGTTTCGAAGGGAGTGTTGCTGAGACCAACTGGGTTGGGGTGGGATGGGGAGATGGTACCATGGGACTGGAGTGATCACCATCCCACTGTGGGGAAAACAAGCCTCGGTCAGAGTCATCTCGCAGGTCCCTAGGAAGGCTGGAATTAATCCATGAAATTTTGTACCCTTTGCAAAGGATGATAAGTCAGTATTACTGTGTCCATTTTACAGAACAGAAAACTGAGGTATGAGGTGATTCATCCATGAAGTTCATATACATATATTTTATACTTTAGTGTATCTTATCTATATAACACATTATTTACATCTATTTCACATTTTTATTTTCTGTCTTCTTTTTTTTTTTAACAGAATTTGAAAAGAGTTTATTTGGAATTTTTTTCTTTTTTTCTTTAGGCCACTTTGTGCCGTATGCGGGATCTTAGTTTCCTGACCAAGGATCAAGCTCAAGACCTCTGCAGTGAAAGCATGGAGTCTTAACCACTGGACTGCCAGAGACGTCCCACCATCATCTTCTTGACTCTGACAGCTCTGTGAGACAGAAGGCCCGACCAGACCAGGTCTCTGTTAGAACAAGTTTTCTGCCTCTCTGCTTGGGAATACTGTCCATTGCTTAACTGCTTTCATTATCAACTCACCATTTCCCCTGCCTTCCTTACAGAGTCCAATTAAGCCTCCCCCATCCCTGCCCCACCCTCATGCAGTACCTGAGTCTCTGGGGAATCTGATCCCAGCAGTTAGGGTTAACAAAGACTTAAGTCTCTTTGCTAGCATTGGGCTCGGAACGCCGACCGATTAACCCAAGATGTCAGCCAACTAGCTGCTGTTAGTCCAAGGTGTGGCTTAAATTGATCACAAACTGAAGGAAAAAGGTTTCCTGTCTTTTTCGTCTGGATATGACCAAGGAAGCAAGTGCCAGAGCTGCTGCCGGCAGCCACCTTGCAGCCATGAGGTGAGTCAGCCTAAAGAAAAGAATCACAAGAGGGCAGGGCAGGCAGCATTACAGGAGTTAGTGCCCTGATAAAGCCCTACCTGGAGCCCTGGCTCTGGGCCACCTGTTAGATCCTATAGGAAACTGCATTGTTCCTTGTAACCAAAAGCACCTTAATCGGCAGGTCTGAATAGACCCGCGTTCTCCCACTTCTGCTGTTAGACTTTCCCCTGCCTTCCTCTGGCTCCTGTCAGAGCCAAGTCAGCACACACTGAAAGGGCCAGGGCAGACTAAATGCGTCTTCTGGATACCACAGATGTCTTTGCGGTATCTTAAGACTTTAAGAACTGTGCAGGGAGCTGCGGCCTAGCTCAGCCCTGCTTCCCATTAGGATAAACACATCCTTCAGCAGAGCGACCCATGCCCAGCTCCAGAAATAGCCTGCCCACCAGAGAAAATGCACTTTATTTGACAGGCTCCCACCGCCATATCATTATCATATAATCTCTTTTTATCCACCCCTTTCCCCTGCCTGGAACTCAAATTGCATCTTTAAAATGTCTAAATAGCAGTTTCGTGCTCTTCAGCGATGCTATAGTTGATACTGAGCTGGGAAAATCAGTGTCAAATGCCCAACTTCAGAGAAGTTTGGGTGAAGGGTGGGAGGGAAGTTTTACATCCAATTCGTTTTCTGTGGAGAAATACGGGTTGAAAATACTTGACAATGGACTAAGTTTCAATATCCGAAGGTCCAGGTTTGGACTTCAAACCATCGACGTTAACCCCACAGACCTCCCGAGCACCTATGTGTGCCTTTCCACCATTCCTGGGTCAGTTCAGTTCAGTTCAGTCTCTCAGTCATGTTGACTCTTTGCAACCCCATGAATTGCAGCACGCCAGGCCTCCCTGTCCATCACCAACTCCCGGAGTTCGCTCAGACTCACGTCCATCAAGTCTGTGATGCCATCCAGCCATCTCATCCTCTGTCGTCCCCTTCTCCTCCTGCCCCCAATCCCTCCCAGCATCAGGGTCTTTTCCAATGAGTCAACTCTTCACATGAGGTGGCCAAAGTACTGGAGTTTAGGGACTCCTATTTTTGGCTTCCTTCTTCCAGGGTGGCACAGCCCTACCTGGGTGCCAAGGTCCCAGGGGCTCCAGGGGAAATCAGACAAAACGCAAAAGGGCAGTTCCAAGAACAACCAGTGCTGGCATCTAAAACTGCCGGCTGCTAAGGGACAGTGTCAGAACTGTCCCCGTGGGGCTGCTCTGGGCAGTCACAGCATCAGATTGGAGCAAAGGAAGCTCTCCAGAGGATGAGGGAGTCCGCGTGGGGGTGTGGAGGGCTGAGAACATCTGTGTTGGAGGTGGGCGAACTCCACTGACCCAGGGCTGGCTCTGAGCAATGCTGAGAAGTGGGCAGGAGTCTGTCTCTGAGGCAGCCCACCCCCTCAGGCTGCGAGGTGATGCCCTACCGGGTGCCCCGCCAGGTGGAGCTTTCACACGCCTCTTGTCCTACTGGACACCTACTCCAGATCCTTCCTGGACCTGAGTGACAGACTCCACCAGCTCCCAGTGCTGGGTGGAAGGCCAGGGAGGCAGCCAGGGTCTAGGAGAGAGGCTTCCTAAAAGGGAATTAAGCCTTCCTTCTGCCAAATCCATTTCTAGCAGCAGCAACCTGGAGGACTTGGTGGAAGAGGAGAATGTGGTGCCTCTCCTCCCTTGAGCACACACTCTCTCTCCTACTCTGCACTTCTATGAATTCATAGCATGGAAGTCATTGGCCCAATTTATGGATGAGAACACTAAGGCTGAGAGAGGCCAAGGAACTTTCCCAGGATTGCACTGCCAGAAAAGTGGCCGGGGGATTCAAGTCTGGGTTTACACCTTTGAGGCCTGGATTGTTGTGCTACCTACCCTGCTTGCCTGCTTAGGTGAGGTGAGCTCTGCCTTTCCTTACTGCCTCTTAAACTGACCTGGGGAAGCAAATAACAGCTCCCCTCATTGGAGCCCACCGTATGCTGGATGGGGCAGGGGCTGGTCATTACAGACCGAAAAACCAGCCCTTTTATCCTGCGAATGGCTCCCAATCAATGCTGGGCAGCCCTGGCCATTCTGGGACAAAGGGCAACGGAGCATCTGGAAGTTCTCAGGATTCCGCACCCTCCCAACGTACATGCCTACACGTGCCTGCACACACAGACGCACCCAGATATTCACACACAGAGACACACATGCACGACAATCAGTTTCTCTGGAGCCCAAAATAAATGAACTTATATCATCATGTTTTCTTCCAGATTTCTGGGATATCCAAAAAAAGACCATTGTCCCTACCCTTTGGGTTGAGGAAAATTTCAATCATCTAAATGAAGTTAACAGGCACTTCCCTGGTGGTCCAGTGGTTAAGAATCCACCTTGCAACAGAGGGTGTGGGTTCGATTCCTGGTCAGAGAACTAAGATCCCACATGTCCTGGGGCAACTAAGCCCCACTGTGCAACTATGGAGGCTGTGCCCTGCAACTAGAGAGGCCAAGTGCTGCAATGAAAGCACCTGCATACTTCAGCTAAGGCCTGATGCAGCCAACTAAATAAGTAATATTAAAAAAGAAGTAACAGAGAAGCAGAGCAGATCTGTCTCTCACGAAGAAGTTTCTGGCAGAGGCAGCTCTCCTGGGGGCACACGTGTGCCCCGTGCGGCAGCCACTCCAGCACGTGTTGCAGATGAGGTGTGTCCTGCTCGATCGTGATCCCTCCCTGTACCCGGGTGTGTGTGCCGAAAGATCCAGAAGCACTAGAGCCCCTCGTCCAGTCAGAAGCAGGCAGCAGAAAATCTGTATTTCGTTGAGGATGTTGTAAAACTAATCACACAGAAGACCATGCTCACAGTGCAACTATGTGCCCTCAACTTAGTGCCTGAATGTGGGACGTCTTATAGAGCTGTGAACTCTAAGCCAAGGCTTCTTGAAGAACAGGTCTTCTCTCATTAGAATGATTTCACTTTGGAAGGTGTTTTCCTGGCCTTTTCCAGGAAAAGGAGAAAGGGGAGGGTGATGGACGTGGGGACTTGCAGAGTGAAGGAGAGGGACAGGGAGGCAGACTTGGATCTGTCTTAAAGATGTCTTTGTTTTTAATTATCCATGTCCTGGGCTGCGGCGCAATCAACCTCTCCTCAGAGATTCAACTCAGATCAAATGCTCTGTGCTGCAGCCTGACTCTCCACTTTCCAGACAGCAGCCTTTCCCCATTGGAAGGTAATTTACTTTTTCCCAACCACCCTTCATGCTGCTAAATGATTCTCCATGCTCAGTGAATAAAACAGCCCAGAGGGATTTTATTTTATTTCCCTGAGTGCCCGCCTGTCCTCCTACCTCATCCCAGGGAGCATTTTAGGCTCGACAGTCTGCGCCTCCCTTCCTGAGGCAGCTCCATGTCCATGGCCTGGCCAGGGAAAGGCCCCCAGGGTACACCGGTCTCCCGGCTGCCTCTGGCCCTGCACGACTCTACTTTCAGAAGAGAGGGAGAGAACAGACTGCTTCTAGAAGCTTGCTGAGAAGGAGCTCAGTCCTACACGCTGCCCTTCCAACTCCCCCACCCCCCGCCTCCCCAGGATATCCAGTAGGTGGGCAGGGCACCCCTCCTGGACTTGAAAATGCAGATTTAGCTTGAGTGGGCTGATGCCAGCGCCCCCCTGGCTCTCTACCCGGGTCCAAAATAAATTCACACCTCCTCATTTCTGTCCTATTAATCAGTCGGTCTGGGGAAAAAACAAGCCAGCTGAGCTCGGCCAGTTGGACGGAGTCACAGAATACATGTTTTCAGATATTTTTAAATTAATTTTATTTCCTGCTCATATTTTAAATTTTGCTTCCATTACCAGAGTGCAACTGTGCTGGATCTCTTGCAAGGAAAACTGCAAATTCTATAGTTAGACTTCCCCCACCCACCCCCCTAAGACGCTGCACTGCCCAACCTCCTAGGCTGTGACCCTGTAGGGGGAGGGCAGATCCCAGCCCCTTCCTCCTTCAGAGTCTGACTTTCAGATCTCATCCCCTATCCCTTGTTGGGCCTTGACTCTCACTTTCTGGCCCAATTTGGGTGGTGTCTAGGGAGCCCTGAGAGCACCACCCATTCCCCGGCCTCGGAGGCTGATGTGCCCCCATGTCAACCTTGGGCCCACTGCCCTGCTCTCCCCACCTTGCTCCTTCTCTCTGCAGGCCTTGCCCTTGAATCTGCCTCCTCCTTCTGCTGCTGAGACTCTTTTAAAAACCCGCAAGGATAGAGTCACAGACACAGAGACGGATGCATGAGGGGAAGGGGAGGGTGGGATGTATTGGGAGATTGGCACTGATATTATATATTACCATATATAAAGTAGATAGCTAGTAGGAACCTGCTTCAACACAGGGGCTTCAGCTCTGTGCTCTGTGATGACCTAGGGGGTGGGATGGGCCGGTGGGAGGGAGGTTCAAACAGAGAGGATGTGTGTATACGTATAGCTGGGTCCCTCTGAGGTACAGCAGAAACTAACACCACTTTGTAAAGCAATTACACCCCAATTGAAAAAATATTTAAAAAAGAGAAAAAGCCTATACAGACAATGGAAAAATGTTTTGAAAATACGTATTCTTTTAATATATGAATATAAACAATAAGGGAAAGAACAACTACCTTCAAAAGTATCTTTTCTATAAACTAGTCTCTTTCAATTTTTGTGTATAGAAAATGCTTAACATAGTATATAAGCATAGTAAGTCACAATATGTTATGAAGAAATGACTCATATTCTGTCTTTGGGTTTTTAAAAAATCTTGTTGGTTATCTTTTTCAAATCTAGCAGTGTATAAATGTCAGTCATGAACTCCCAATCTATGCCTCCCCACCACTTCTCCCCCCAGTAAGCATAATTCTCTAAGTCTGTGAATCTGTTTCTGTGTTGTAAACAAGTTCATTTACATCACTTTTTTCTGTTCTATTTCCCACATAAGCGATATCATATGATTTTTGTCTTTCTCTGTCTGACTTACTTCACTTAGTATGATAATCAGCAGATCCACCCATGTTACTGCCAGTGGCAGTATTTCATTCTTTTTAATGGCCGAGTAATAGTCCATTGTATAGAGGCATATGTGTATAGATCTTCTTTATCCATTCATCCATCAGTGGACATTTAGGTTGCTTCCATGTCTTGGCTGTTGTAAATAATGCTGCAGTGAACATTGGGATTAAAGACCTAAATGTAAGATCAGAGATGTTAATAAGAAACTTTACAATGCTGTCTACAGACAAAGACAAAAGAAGAGCAAACACTTACTGGAGTTTACTGAGCTCTGGGCATTCTCCTAAGTGTTTTCAGTTCAGTCAGTTCAGTTCAGTCGCTCAGTCGTGTCGACTCTTTGCGACCCCATGAATCACAGCACACCAGGCCTCCCTGTCCATCACCAACTCCCGGTGTTCACTCAAACTCACGTCCATCGAGTAGGTGATGCCATCCATCCATCTCCTCCTCTGGCGCCCTTTCTCTTCCTGCCGCCAATCCCTCCCAGCATCAGAGCTTTACCTGGATTAATTCATTTACCACCCAGAATCCTGTGAGATAGACGCTACTGCCATCCCATGTGAGGGGGGCCAAGGCCCAAAGAGGCTGAAACTTGCTTTCGGTCCTTGAGGTTAACCGGTCAGGATGCAGAAGAGCTGGGCTTTGGACACAGGCAGATCCTAATAACTGCATTCTTCTACCTCTCTACGGAAAAAAATTTCTCTAAAGGGAGAAAGGCAGATTTTAGCATTTTTACTAGTACAGTAATATTCCATTGGTCAATTATTTGATCATCTCAACCATACAGACCTCAATCAAGAACTGAAAATGTAAAAGTAAAGGGGACCTCTGAGAGGCTGAAGAATGTGTCACAGAAGTCAAACCCAAAGTTCCTGAGGAAAGCCCCTCAGGCCTTCCCAAAAGATAGCAAGTCCGATTAATTCTTACTTTACATGCAATTCTAACAGGCCTGGTGGGTGTTTGCCCAGCCACCGCCTATCAGAAAGAAGGTAAAATCAGCCTTAAAGGGAGGCATGTTAAACCATAGCATTGTGCCCTGTCAATTGGCTATGTGCTTAGGCGCTCAGTCACGTCAGACTCTCTGCGACCCCATGGACTGTAGCCCATCAGCCTCCTCTGTCCATGGGGATTCTCCAGACAAGAATACTGGAGTGGGTTGCCATGCCCTCCTCCAACTGGCTATATTTATAGCCAAGATAGATGATATTCCCTCGAGAAGGAAATGGCAAAACTCAAAACAATGAAAAAATAGAAAGATGGGGTATTCCAAAATGCATTTTTCTTTGGATGCCATGGGTGTTTGTTTTTTTTAATTTCTACTTTTTTTAAACTTTGTTTTCTTCTTTAAAGTTATCTGTAATGTGTGTGTAGTCTCTTAATACTGAAATAACTCCCAATAAACTTCAAAAAAGATAAATAGGGAAAGAGGAAGGAAGAAAGTCAAGGGAGGTTGGGGGTAGGAGGACGGGGCGAAGGCCACCCCAATCAGGTGCAAGCCCTGCCACCAGTGATAAACCAGAGGAAGAGAAACTATTTAATTCACATCCAGGAAATTAGCATGCCTGACAGTCTAGGCACCACTTCCTGGAAGGGCAATTGCTCTCCATAAATCAATCGCCTTGAAAATATCAATGATATAATCAATTGGTGATTTATAGAATAATAACTGTTATTAACTAAGCTCTTTCCAGGCAAACCATTTACTTAAAAAAATCACTGGGCCTCAGGTGGGCCTTGAGAGGGAGCTCTGCCTTTCCCCAGTTTACCCTTGAAAACCTGAGGCATGAGAGTTAATGTGCATTAGGGTGAAGGTTTGATTCTGTGCACAATATCCAGCTAAGAAGGTCTAGAAGCAAGAAACCAAAAGTAGATAGATTCTCATTTAAAATATCGAAATTGAATGAGAGCCTTTTATTCGTTCAAGGGGGAGTTTCAAGTGTGAGAAACACTTGCCTAGCATACCTTGTAGCTAGGTAGGGAATACCTGGGGACTCCAGATGAAGTTCTCTAGAACTCCTCCAGCCCCCACACCCAGCAGGATCACAGCAGGACTCAGAGGGCTCCACTGTTTCCTGCTGGAAAGGGGTCCTGCCTTCTAGCACCTTGAAGGGGTACATTCCCTTCTGTTTGTGCTAAGTCGCTTGAGTCGTGTCCAACTCTGTGACCCCATGGACTGTGACCCTCCAGGCTCCTCTGTCCATGGGATTCTCCAGGCAAGAATACTGGAGTGGGTTGCCATGCCCTCCTCCAGGGGACCTTCCCAACCCAGGGATCTAACCCACCCCTCTTATGTCATCGTCTGCATTGGTAGGCAGGTTCTTTACCACTAGAGCCACCTGGGAAGCCCAGGCATAACACAGGGCTTCCTGCAAAGGAAGCTTTCAATTCGAGATCTGCTGAAAGGAAAGAAGGGGCAAAAAAGGAGGGAGAAGGGGCAAAAAAGGAGGGAGAAGGGAGGACCGTTCTGTAACCCAGGAGCCTGCCTGCAACTCAGCTACACAACCCCGGTTACTGAAGGGACCTTGGGTAATGATATCCAAGGCCTGCATTAAAACAGAAATGGGATCCCGGAAGGCTGCTTGAGCCATTAAGTCAGCTTTCTAATGAGCGTCATGTTTGGGAGTGGGACACGGAAGAGATCAAATTTAGTGAAAGAAGAACTGAGTGTACCTGGGGAAGGGAGACTTTGAGTCTTTTCCTTAGATTCGTAGTTAATTTAAAATAAAGTCCTTTTCATAGCATCATAATGTTTTAGCTCTGAAAGGTACCTTAGCCATCATCTGGTTTATTTTACACATAAGGGCATTGAGTCCCAGAGAGGGGAATTGACCTACCCAGGGTCACATTGTAAATCTGTGGCCAAGCCCGAAGCAGAAATCATTGTCCTAACTTCTTGCTGCCCCAAACTCATTTTGACAGTGGGAACCTAACACTGTAGTTTCTATTTAAAGCCAGCTTGCTGCTGCTGTGTTCGTCTCCAAATTCTCCATGAAGTGGGTTCCCTGACCACATCCTCCTGCCCTTTCGCTCTGGGATGACTTGAGATACAGATCTTGCCAACGACCACCCTGTAAAACCCAGACCAGAATGGGCCTCCAAAAACCCAGCATGTCAGAATGATCTCTGACCCCAAGAAGTTCCAGCTCTGGGCCACTCGTGGGATGTGGATAAAGAAGAGAGGCAGTCAGGGTAGGAAGAAAACTCTCTCCCAGTAGAGAGAAATGGAAGGTGATTCTCAGCTACTGGGGTTAGTGCCCTTCCCAGGTCCAAGCCATCTAAGGGCATCTGAGACCTTTGATTATGATGGAGAGAGAAAGCTGAGTTCTCTGCTCCTCCGTGGCATTGACCCTGGGGAGAGGAGGGGCTGGTGAGACACTCCCTCCTAACAGAGGTGAAGCCTGAAGACAGAAGGAACTTCAGTGTCCTGTGTGTTTTGTGCAAGAAGATGACCTGTGCTTTCAGTGATGGAGGTGACATTGAGTTAGAAGGCTATATGCAAAGAAGCCAACATGAATTGTATCTGGCTTCCTATAAGAGAGAATCTGCCAACTTGTTACACCCAGGTGAAAGCAAGCAACACGTGTGCCCTTGTGTGAACTGTCAGAGCATGTACCTTGGGAAAGCCAACATATCATTTGAGGTCAACCTCTTATTCTTCTTTCACTTTCCAATACAATGTCCCTCCCATCACTGAACACACTTGTTTATTTCATACGCCCCCACGCTGGAAACGATTTCTGTGCTCTGAACTCTCACATAAGTATAGCTACACTTCTCCCCAAAGGGTGAATCGTTTCTACTTCTTATTATGGTTCTGGATGCCCGTGAGCAACTTGGGGAAAGGTTGCCTGCCTGCCCTTTCCCTGACTCCCCTCCCACAGCACCCAGCGTGTGACAACCACACAGAAAATGTTTACTAAATGAACAAAGGTATTTCTAAGGTTGCTGCCTCTCAAGTGGGGGTCTTAGCCTCCATGGATGAGCTGAAGAGGAGCCATAAACCTTTTGAAATCATCTTTAAATTTATGCAGTCCATGTATATATGCTGTTTGGGGAAGAGAGTCCACAGCTTCAATTAGCTTCTCAGAGGGATCCAGTTTCCAAGAATCATAGCTTGCTGTGTTGTTCTTGTTCAGTTGCTCAGTTGTGTCCAGTTCTTTGCAACACCTTGGACTGCAGCATGCCAGCCTTCCCTGTCCTTCATTATCTCCTGGGGTTTGCTCAAACTCGCATCCATTGAGTTGATGTTGCATCCAACCATCTGATCCTCTATCACCCCCTTCTCCTGCCTTCAGTCTTTCCCAGCATCAGGGTCTTTGCAGTGAGTCAACTCTTCACATCAAGTGGCCCAAGTATTGGAGCTTCAGCTTCAGCATCAGTCCTTTCAATGAATACTCAGAGTTGATTTCCTTTAAGATTGACTGGTTTGATCTCCTTGCTGTTCAAGGGACTCTCCAGAGTGTTCGCTAGCACCACAGATGCCATGAGGACAGATCAAAAGACATGGTGTTTATTAGACAGTCTGGACTCCCACCTGGGGAGTGTCTCGTGTTGAGCTCCTGGAAGTCAGCAGACATGTCTTAGTTCCACACATTCTCCCTCTCTCCACACCTCACTCACAAGTAACAACATTAATAACCATTTTTCAAGGGTCTTTTGGGTGCCAGGCTCTGCTCTAGTGTTTGCTCCATTACAAATGAAGAAACCAAAGCCCAAAAAGGAGGCAGTCACTGGGGCTTTGGGTTGGTAATGGCAAGGCTGCTTTCTGAACCCAGACCTGACTCCTCTGAGGTGGGTCAGAGGATACATGCAAATAGGACTCCAAGTAGTGCTCCTGTGATGGCAAGGGTACCTCAGAATGTGGCCTTATTTGGAAACAGGCTTGCTATGAACAGGATCAGTTGAGATGGGCTAAGATGAACCTAATCGAATACGACTAGTGTCTTTACGAAAAGGGGGAAATGTGGACACGGACAAGGAGGACACCACGTGAAGGTTAAGGCAGCACTCTGCAAGCCAAGAAACGCGGGTGATCACCAGAAAACCACCAGCAGCGAGGGGAAACAGGAGACAGATGGTCCCTCCCAGCCTCAGAAGGAGCCCACCCTGCAGACATCTTGGTCCACTCCAGCCTCAGGACTGGGAGACAATACATTTCTGTTGTTAAAGCACCCCCCACCACCCACTTTGTGGTGCTTTGTGATGGCAACCGTAGGAAACGCATACCCTCTCTGTCTTCAAAAGCAGAGTGAAGAAGTCTACCCTGGTGGTCCAGAGGCTAACACTCCACACTCTGAAGGCAGGGGGCCCAGGTTCAGTCCCTGGTCAGGGAACTGGATCCCACATGCTGCAACTCAACTAGGAGTTCCCAAGCAGCAACTACATATCCCGCTGCAACAAAGACCAAAGAATACACACGTGCTGCAACTAAGACCTGGGGCAGCCAAATAAATACGTAAAAGCTGATTAAAGGTGTGAAAAGGACGTGTGAACTGAACCCTAGACCTGCCCATGTGCCAAATTCTAACCTATAAGTCCCTTACCTCCCACCGAATGGAGACAAACAGGTCAGTCAGTACTGGCATGGCAGGACTGATGGATTGCATTTTGGCTTGGTTTTCATCAAACTTGTGTTAGATTGTGTAAACTTCTTCATTCAAACCACTGTTCTCCAGAGCTTGGCATTGCTTGTGTACTTGTTTACTTTCGATGATTTAACTAATCAAATCAGAAAACCAAGGTTCTGGAAATCTGATTGAAACACACCTTCTCCAAGTGTCTAGTTTTACAACAGGACAACCCTCCAGCCTTAACTGGGACCTCGATGGGCTGGACCCTGGGCAAGCTTCACTGAGGGGAAAGAAAGCGGCCTAAGGACAGCTCCCGCCCACAGGGCTCTGCCGCCTAGCCAAGGAGTTAAGACTGAGTGACACACTCAGCGATACACACTACAAGCGTGACTGTGTGTGACACACACTACAAGGTCTGAGTCATGAAAAACTGGCAAGAATTCCAGAGAAGTCACAGCAGTGGCCAAATGAAAGATGCAACAGCCAGGGGACCAGTTTGGAAAAGGGAGCAAGAAGTTTAGGCATGTCAAAAAGATGAGGACAGATAAAATGTTCAATAGCTTGAAATTCAACCTTTGCCCAACACAAGGGGAACTTGAAACTCAAGTTTCCAGATCACAGCTAAATTTAGAGCCAGAGTTTTAAGTGGGTTTGAAATCTGGCCAAATTGCCTATCTTTCAGGTTCTCTTGATATATTTGAAGCCACAAATGTGGTATTTCTAAACAGAGGAACTTAAAGAGAGTCAGCTGGGGTGGGTCCCTTAATTATCATTAGTGTCTCCAAGCCCTAAAGGAACAAGTCATTGTAGGGGAAAGACCAGGCCTATTGTGCTTCAGATGGGTTATCCATCTTATAGTCACTCCCTTGGATTGGGGGTTGTGCATGCCTGCCTACATGCTCAGTCACTTCAGTCATGTCCAGCTCTTTCCAACCCTGTGGACTGTACCTGCCAGGCTCCTCTGTCCATGAGATTTCCCAGGAGTAATCCCAAGAACACTGGAGTGGGTTACCGTTCCCTCCTCCCGGGGATCTTCCCGACCCAGAGATCAAACCTGCATCTCTTGCATTGCAGGCAGATTCTTTACCTCTGAGTCACTCGGGAAGCCAGGTTGGAGGTTACCAAGTACTTACTATGTGCCTAACAGGGCTTAACAGCCATCAGCTGAGAAGCTTTGCTCTCTCACAAGCTTCCCAATCACCCCAACAGGTAAGCCACAAATCACTCAAGAGGACCCAATGACTTCGTTCAAACCTCCCTTCCAGAAAACTGTGAGGTGGTATTGATATCAGAAGGGCTGATGGGCACATCTTGCAAAGAGGAAAGACCTAGGCCACAGAGCAAAGAATCCCGGACAAGAGAACACCTGTATTTTTCTAATCAGCTGTTGGCTGCGAGGGCAGAGGTGGGCTTCCACGACCCCCACCCCTGAGGAGTAGGAGTCCCAACTTTGCAACAGGAGGGCCTCTTTTTAACATAGAAGTTGTTGATAGTGGTCATGTTTTTCCCATCTGTGGTAGAGAAAATTCCTCCCAATGAAAAATTACTGAAAATTCAGTGACATTTTTCAACTGATTTGTGTCTGGCTCCTTCCGAAGGACCCACATCTGTCATGTACTCTGTGCAATGTCAATATTGCTCTAAGTCTAGATCAAGACATTGGCTTGCCTACTCTATGGACTTACTGAGTGAACTCACTGGCACATCTTTGTAGCTTTTGTCAATTTGAAGTCTGGTTGAAAGAATGAAAGTCTCTACCCTAAATCTGGCCACACATCCAGCTTGTTTCAGGATTTAAATGTTGGTGCCACGGTGTTCAAAACAAGAGAATCACTTTACAATGGGAAGCCCAGCAGAAGCTCAGAAAT
The DNA here is from genome assembly GCF_029378745.1 of Bos indicus. Classification (NCBI taxonomy): domain Eukaryota; kingdom Metazoa; phylum Chordata; class Mammalia; order Artiodactyla; family Bovidae; genus Bos; species Bos indicus. The sequence goes on along the minus strand of NC_091782.1, from coordinate 19,529,711 downwards.
GCTCAACTGGTACAGAATGGGTGAACTATCTCATTACAGAAAATTTTAAAAAGTCATTATTTCATTTCCGAAAGCCAGAAAAGAAATTGTTTCTATCAGGCACAAGTGAAGAGCTTAACAATTAAATTGTAGAATTAAAAAAAAAATTTTTTTAAACAACTTGGGACTTCCCTGGTGGTCTGTGGTTCCAATGTAGGGGGTACAGGTTCTATCCCTTGGTCATGGAACTAAGATCCCACATGCCAGAAGAGCTGAAAAAACAAAGAAACAAAAAACCCACCAAAACTCTTACTCATGTTTGTCAGTTGGGAAGCAGCAGAAGTTAAACATTCAGATTTGGGGATAGACCTTAGTTTGAATACCAGCTCTGCATCTTATTAGCACTCTGACCTTGACAAGTTCCTTAAATTCTCTGGGCTTTGTTGTTATTGTTTAGTCACTCAGTTGTGTCTTCCTCTTTGCAACTCCATGGACTGCAGCACGCCAGGCTTCCCTGTCTTTCACTATCTCCTGGAGTTTGCTCAGACTCATGTCCATTGAGTCAATGATGCATCCAACTATCTCTGAGCTTTGGTTCTCTCCAACTGAGATGTATTTATTCTATATCTGTGCATAAGGAATGGCCACAAAGAGTGGCCTCAAACAGACATCCTTATCTCACAGTCTCTGTAGATCAGGATCCAGGCAGGGTCCTCTGCTCAGGGAGTCTCAAGACTGACATGAAGGCGTTGGCCAGTCTGAGTTCTGCTCTGCAGGTTCTGAGGAAGAATGTTCTTCCAAGCTCATTCAGGTGTTGGCAGACCCAGCTCCCAGCAGCTATGTGCTGAGGTCCCTGTATTCTTGCTGGCTCTCGGGCCTGACTGCTCTTGGCTCCTAAAAGTTGCCATCAGCTTCTTGCCAATGTTGCCTTCCCCACTGTCCCTTCTCAACATGACAGCTCACTGCTTCAAGGCCAGCAAGAGAGACTCTCTCCCTGTCAAAGTCTTATAAAACCTGGTCATGGGATCAGCAAGCCCATCCCTTTTGCCTTATTATGTAACCTAATCACAGGACTAACATTCTGTCCTGTTCACAGTTCTGCCCACAGTTAAGAGGGAGGGACTTCCCTGGTGGGCCAGTGGCTAAGACTCTGCACCCCCAGTGCTGGGGACCTAGGTTCGATCCCTGATCAGGGAACAAGATTCCACATTCAACAGTGAATATCCCTCATGCAACCAAGACCCAGCACAGCCAAATAAATAAAAGAAGAGGGATGTAGGATGTGTGTACAAGGAGGCAGATCTCTGGGGCCATCTTAGAAGTCTACCTACCAAAGTGGTGTGGGATTAAATAAGACTCTTCATGTCAAGTGTTCATCTCTGCACCTGGCATGCAGAAAGCTTCTACAAGTGGTTGCCATGGTCACCACCATCAATCTGTGCAGCAGGCAAAATAATGACCCCCGCCCCCAAAGACATCCTTGGGACCTGTGACCATGTTGTGCTACATGGTAGAAAGAAGTGAAGGTTGCAGACAGAATCAAGGTTGCTAATCAGCTGACCTTAAAATGGGAAGATTATCCTGGATTAGCTCCTTATGTGATCACAAGGATCCTTCAAGGTGGAAGAGAGAGGCAGAAGAGTCAGAACCAGAGAAATGGCAGCATGAAAAGACCTGGCCCAATGTCGCTGGCTTTAAAGGTGGAAGAAGAGGGTCACGAGCCAAGGAATGCGGGTGGCAAGATATGTGGCCAAAACTGGAAGGAGCAAGGAATAGATTTTCCCCTGGAGCCTCCAGGATGCAATCTTGCTGTCTGTCACCTTCATCTTAGCCCAACAAGATCTATGTCATACTTCAAACCTCCAGACCTGTAGAAGCATAAATTTGTTTTGTCACATTTTCTAGTAATTTGTCACAGCATCCATAGAAAACTAATACTGCACTATGTTTTTACTGGGGCTAAAGGAAAGATTAAAATGATAGCTTTTATATTTAAAATGGATAAGGACCTACTGCATAGCGTAGGGAACTCTGCTCAATATTATGTGGCAGCCTGGATGGGAAGGGAGTTTGAGGGATAATGGATACATGTATTTGTATGGCTGAGTCCCTTCACCGCCCTCCTGAAACTATCAAAACTCTGTTAAATAGCTATAATCCAATACAAAATAAAAAGTTTTTTTAAATTGATAGCCTTTAGGGTACATGTTGACTCATTGACAATTTATAAAAGCTGGTTGGGAAACTGAAGTGGAGAATCTGAAGTGAGGTAGGTGGCAGTCTCCTGGATCCTCCCTGCTTGGCTTGCATTTATGTTGTGTGAGGCATATGGAATGTGAAGACAAGCAGAGTGCTTTCAAAGGAGACTAATGTGTCCTAAGATAACAGTGGAGAAACTAGGGCTGAAAAGACAGCGGTGTTGTGGGGATTGGGGTTGTTGGGAAATACTTGATGGACTGTCTTTTGGAAGAGAACTTAGAAACGTGTACATTCCCAAGGGGAGATCTACTGGATGGAGGCTATCAAAACTCATCACTCAGCTCCGTCTGAGTAATTGTTTCCTGGAAGTCAATGATCAGTGATAACAGAGACCAAAACTAACAGTGGCTGAAACAAGAGAGAAGTGTCTGTCTGTTATGGTGAATGTGAGTGGAGGCGAGTGGTCCAGGACTGGTTTGAAGGCTCCATGACATCATGGATCCAGGTTTCCTGATGCACTGCCTCCCCATGGTTGAGGCGCTCGGCCCCATGGTCCAAGATGGAGAAGCAAATCCACATTAACAGCTGCAGGAAGGGCGAAGGGCACAACCTTTCAGTTCACATCCTAGAAACTGAACATATCGCCTTCACTCTCATCCCAGAGTCAACAACATAGTCTTAAGCCCTCTTCTGGCTACAATAGAAACTGGGAAATTCATCCCTATTCTGGGTGGCCATGCAACCTGCTGAGAAATTGGAGGTTTTATGATCGTGGGAGAGGAGAGAAGAGGGAACCAACTGGCTCTGCCTAAGGATGACAGGGTGATTTTGGAGGCAGAGATTATTTATCCTCCCTGTGCTGGCCCCTCACTGGTTTGGCATTCCAGTAGCATCCTAATTCCTTTTTGGGAAATGAACTTTTCTCCCATGGAACTATGCAAAGGGACCATTAACAGAGGTGCTTCCCTGCCATAGCCAAGAGCTCCATCAATCACTCTACCTCCAGCCTCAGGGAGAGAGTGATTCCTGGTACCCCCCCCCCCCCACCCGCCCTGAACTGCCTAGTACCTGCCCTCTTTCACACTAGTTCTCAAACCTTTCCTAGTCTGTCTAAAAATATCTTTTCTGCTTTGATCAGTTAGAGGGGGTTTCTGTTACTTGCCACCTTTCTGTTACTTGTATCCTCACAGATACACTTGTTTTGAATCTTCTAGCAGAAGGTTGCAACATCTTGGCAGAACTGAAAGCAATCCTGTGGGTGGTACACTTTTTCCTATTTCATCTGAGAGTCAGAAAGCAAAATACCCACTAAATAAAATGATTTATGCAAGGATTTATATTGCCACCAATAAGACACTCGGAGATAAGCAATCCAGAATTGGCTCAAGATGCATTAGTGCCATTAAAATGAACTTTTTCTGAAAAAATCAGACCATAAATACTTAGGCTTTGCCAGTCACACAGACTCTGGCACATTACTCCATCCTGCATTGTAATGTGAAAACAGCCACAGATAATGCATAAAGGAATGGGCATGGCTGTGTTTTAATAAAGCTTTATTAACAAAAACAGATGGCAGGCCAGGTTTGACATATGGTTCCTACTTGTCCAACTCTGCTGTTAAGGGCTCAAATCCTTCTCTCTCCTCCTGCTCTGCTTTAGCATGTGGCTTTTGTCATCATGCTTGTCACATCATTGTCACAGGTGGCTACTCCACCTGTGGCTACTCCATGATCTCCTTTTAGAGAATCTTGCTAGATCCCACTGACTTCCACCTACATGTCACATGACCACCTGGAAGAGTCAATAAAAAAATTGAAACATAGTGGTCTTTAGAGGAATACTTTGCCACCCTGAATAAACCAGGGTCCATTATGGAAGGAAGAAAGAGAGGGATGGAGAGTGAGGACTGGGAAGGAGAGAAGGGGAAATGGGAGAAAGGGTGGATAAAGAGCAGGCAATGAGCAGTGTTTACCACACATCCTGCTCACTCGGGTGTCTCCACAGTGCTGGGCACACAGCGAGAAAGAGGAGGAGGATGGTGGTGCCGGGCTAACCCATTTCCATTCCTTTGTTTGTTTAGCCCTCAAACCAACCCTGCAGCATAGGTGTCGTTATCCTTCCAGGTCTACATGCTGTGGACCTGGAAGCTAAGAGTCCTGTCCAAGGTCACAGTCAGGAGGTAGCACAGCCAGGTGTAGCTTTGCCTACACGGTGCTCAAAGCCACCAGGACGTGTTTATGGAAAGACCCAGGCTGAACCAGACGACCTTGACGTTGACGGCCCCTCCACCCTGATAGGCTGTGATAGCTACCGTTGCTTAAGCAAACTGAAATGGAGCCTCTCTGTGGTTTCGACCTCATGCCCAGGACCAGGCTCCAACTACTGTCCTTTCCAATTTCTCTCTCCCCAGTTATCCTGAGCATATTTTCTGAAACATAAATCAGGACACATTCATCTGGCCCTGGCCTGACATGTGGCCTCCCAACACAGCAGACTGTTTGAAATTGAGACTTCTTGGAAATTCTGGGATGAAGACTGGCTGCCCCAGGATCCCTCTGAATCGAGGATGAAGGCTTGGCCCAACCAAGACGCAAGGACCGGAGCCACCACCTGTGACTCTCGTGTTCTTTAGGAAAGAGGGAGGAAGAACGTGGACATTTTGGAAATAATGAAACTTGTACGTTTTCCACCTCAGAGCAGAGATCAGGTGATCAGAAATCGGCTGGAAATTTTGGGTCTTTGGGTTATGAGGTTCTGCATCACGGAGGCGAAGACTCAGAACCGGAAGGTAAGAGCCTCATAACCATCACGTGGATTCTCCCTAGAGAGCCAGGAAGGAACCCACAGAAGTGAGTTCAAAGAGAAGCTAGGGGGACTTCCCTGGTGGTCCGATGGCTAAGACTCTGAGCTCCCAATGCAGGGGGCCTGGGTTGGATCCCTGATCAGAGAACTAGATTCCATGTGCTGCAACTAAAGATTCTGCGTGATGCAGCAAAGATTGAAAATCCCATGTGCTACACCTAAGACCTGGCACAGCCAAATAAATAAATAAATATACACTAAAAAAAGAAGAAAAGAAAAAAAACAGGAGCTAGCAAGGATGGCCTGACTGGTTAGGCCTCACTCAACTTAAGAACCTTTAGATCAGGAATGAGGAGGGAGCCGTGACCTCTTGCATTTTCCGCCAACCTCCTCCCCCTTAGAGACAACCTACTACTCCATCTTCTGCCTCCATGTGTCTCCGAGCACCCCCATGCTGCCCCCAGGTAGCCCAGCCCCCTCCTAGAAGATACCTGGATCTAACAACCCCTCCCAAGAGCTGCTTCTTCACCAGAGGTACCTTCACACCCTCACCTCTAGTGACACAGCATCACTAGAGACTGGGTGACATCTCACTGTAGCCCAGAGGAAAGGCTGGAAATTCAGGCCTCGAAAACCCCCATCGCCACTCTCGGGCCCACTAGTCTCCCTAACCCACTCTGATTGCAGACCCAGGGATAAATGGGAAGACTGTGTAAGCAGGGCAGGTACATGAGGTACTATTGGGAAGCTGGTACAGGGACCAGCAGGGTCACCACAGCCTTCTGGGCTTGGACTGAGCAAAGAGAGGACAGGCTGGGCCATGTCTCTCCCCAAGGTCTTCTCTGACCACACGCCAGCCTCGTAACACTTGCAGATTCCCCAAAGGGCAGTGATGCCCCTGAGTTTCTGCTCACACTGCTCTCTGACATAGAACATCATTTGCCACCACCCCTCACCAGAAAACATGACCATTGAGGAAAAGAAAGTCATATTGCATGACCCAAAAAGTGCTGTTTTTCATCTGTAAATTGAGAGAGAGGATGTTCACCTTCACGAGTTGTCAGGAGGATTTGATGAGAAGATGTATTGAGAGTGCCTATAACCACACCAGCCACAGCAGAGCCAAGGAGTGGGAACATGGAGAAGTCGAAGAGTCCTGGGTCTCTGGACCATCTCCCCCGGAGGGGAGAAGACGGGCTCCACGGCAAATCGTGTCCGTGTCCCAGGTCGTACAGTTCTTTTCTAGCCTTGATGTAAACTCTGCCTTTGGACAGAAGCGAAGCATGGGTTCTGGAGCCTGCCCGCTTGAGTTCAAATGGCAGGATTTCCTTCCTTTATATGGCTGAGTAGTACTCTTGCCTGGAAAATCCCATGGACAGAGGAGCCTGGTAATGCTGTAGTCCATGGGGTCGCTAAGAGTCCAACACGACTGAGCGACTTCACTTTGACTTTTCCCTTTCATGCATTGGAGAAGGCAATGGCAACCCACTCCAGTGTTCTTGCCTGGAGAATCCCATAGACAGAGGAGCCTGGTGGGCTGCAGTCCATGGGGTTGCCAAGAGTCGGCACGACTGAGCGACTTCACTTTGACTTTTCACTTTCGTGCATTGGAGAAAGCAATGGCAACCCACTCCAGTGTTCTTGCCTGGAGAATCCCAGGGACAGGGGAGCCTGGTGGGCTGCCGTCTATGGGGTCGCACAGAGTCGGACACGACTGAAGCGACTTAGCAGCAGCAGCAGCAGCAGTATTCCATTGTCAGGCTTCCCAGGCGGTGTAGTGGTAAAGAATTCACCAGCCAGTGCAGGAGATGAAAGAGACGTGGGTTCAGTCCCTGGATCAAGAAGCTCGCCAGGAGTAGGAAATAGCAACTTACTCCAGTATTCTTGTCTGGAAAGTTCCGTGGACAGGGGAGCCTGGCAGGCTACAGTCCATGGGATCACAAAGAGTCAGAAACAACTGACCATCTGAGCATGAAGTATTCCATTGTAGATAGACCAATAGATAGATAGATGATAGATGGATAGACTAGTAGATAGATAGAGATAGATAGAAATCACATCAGCCAATGATATGACCAATAGTGTGTTAATATTCATAATATATAAACAGCTAATATAACTCAATATAAATTTAAAAGGAACAGGAATCACCTTAATGTCTCCCCAGCCATAGTTGAGAACCACTGGGTCAGACCATGAAGGTCTTTCAAGGGCTCATGTTAGGGGTTAAATATGGCGCTATTCAATCCACCTTTAATGGAAAACTGCTCTGTTGCATGAACTTGTGTCATGATGTGTGAAGATGCACAGGGCAGGCTCCCAGGTGAGAGTGAACAGCTGGAACAAGACGATGCCCTCTCAGCATTTCTCAAACCCAAGACCCAGGGCACCGTGATGCACAGCTGTAGGGGGCACCCTTCACACCACATATGCTAGACATGTCTCCAGAGGGTGCTACCAACCTGGAATACATGCTTAGGAAGCCCTGCAGCCATGCCACCTGGAGGTCCTGCGGGAATCTGAGTAGCTAATGAAGGCAGAATGCCGGTACCCTCTCTGGACACACATGGATTCCCAATAAGCCACTCCCCACTCACAGTCCAGCTTTATCTCACTTCACTCATTCCAGGAACATGAGCTCACTACATTGTGAGCTCCCAGCAGCATATTCATACTACAGATGAACATACAGTGTATGGTCCAAGCCAGGGAGCCCCTGATGTTAAAAGGAGGAGCTAATAAGAATGACATCAGGACTCTCCTGGTGGTCCAGTGGTTAAAAATTCACCTGCCAATGCAGGAGACGTGGGTTCGATCCCTGGTCAGGGAAAATTCCACATGCCCACATGGCTTGGGGCAACTAAGCCCATACACCACAACCACTGAAATCCACGCTCTAGAGTCCATGCTCCACAAGAGAAGCCACTGAAATGAGAAGCCCCCACACCGCAGCTAGAGAGTAGCCCCCACTCACTGCAACTAGAGAAAGCCCGTGTGCAGCAAGGAAGACCCTGCACAGCCAAAGAAATTAATCAATCAGTTTTTTAAAAAATAATTACATCAGATTCTGTTACATGTTTTTCTCCTTTTCCCATTTACTTCCTATATTAGTTATCTACTGCTATGTGACCAGTTATCCCAAAACACAGAAACTTAAAACCAAAGGAAAAAAAAAAAATTACATCAGAACTACAGGTATAAGCCAGGACCACTGCAAGCAATAGGAAGTGTGCCCCCCTGCTCCGCCCACCCACAACTACTATTCCTCCTATATCCCCCTCAGGGCTGCAACAACAGAACTTTGCACAGGAGAAATGCTGAGAATATTTAAATATTCTTTTCTTGATGGATTTACTTCCCTTTTAGCAGCTGAAAAAGTACACACTTTGTTTTGAGAAGTGAAAGTCTCTCAGTTGTGTCCAACTCTTTGCGACCCCTGGACTATACAGTCCACGGAATTCTCCAGGCCAGAATGCTGGAATGGGTAGCTGTTCCCTTCCCCAGGGGATCTTCCCAACCCAGGAACTGAACCCAGGTCTCCCTCATTGCAGGCAGATTCTTTACCGGCTGAGCCACCACAGAAGCCCTCGTTTTGAGAGGGTCCTACTTTATATCACCAAAGAAACAGGAGCCAGCTCAAGCTCTCTGTGCTGAATTAATTTCCCTGGTGTGTGTTAGTCATTCAGTCATGTCCGACTCTTTCAACCCCATGGACTGTAGCCCTCCAAGCTCCTCTGTCCATGGAATTCTCCAGGTAAGAATATTGGAGTGGGTTGCCATTCCCTTCTCCAGGGGATCTTCCCGACCCAAGGATTGAACCCAGGTCTCCTGCACTACAAGCAGATTCTTCACCACCTGAGCACCCAGGGAAGCCCCATTTCCCTGGTAGAGCAAAACCAGGTTGCAGATTCACTGACTTGAAAAAGTGGAAATGTTAGTCGTTCAGTCGTGTTTGACTTTTTGCGACCCCATAGACTGTAGACCACCAGGTTCTGCCCACTTGAGAACACACCAAGGGGCACGCACCCTACTTTTGCCCCGACCCTGCGGGGATGGTCAAGGGGAAAGTCATCTCCCTCCCTCTAACATGGAGCCTTGAGAAAGGATTAAGTCCCGGGGTTTAGGTTGAATCTGGGGGAGATGGAAGGGGGATTTCCACTTCCCTGGTAGAACATAGTAGAACAATAGGAGAGCTTTGGCAGAGTCATCAAGGATTGGCTTCATGAACTTCTGGACCAGTGCATGGCCCTGAATCCAATCAGCCGACCAACACAGTGAAGCTGGTGAAGTTGGCACTTTCTGTAATTCTCTGTAATTCTCAATCAGTATCAGTTCAGTCATTCAGTCGTGTCCGACTCTTTGGGATCCCATGAACGGCAACACACCAGGCCTTCCTGTCCATCACCAACTCCCGGAGTCCACCCAAACTCATGTGCATCGATTCAGTGATGCCATCCAACCATCTCATCCTCTGTCGTCCCCTTCTCTTCCAAAAGTGTATTGTAATTCTCAACACACTTTTGCTAGTTACCAGGTACCCAAGCTGCTCCTCTCAGTAGAAACTTCCTCCACTGGCAGGGATTTTCCTCTGCTTGCCTGCATGTCAAAAAGCTCCTGTCCTGTGTTACCTGCCCTTTACCATGGACCTTCCCCCTCCAAAAATATAAAAACCTGCTCAGAGGTTGCTTCCTCTTCATGGTAAAACAGCTGTTCCTTTTCGACAGGAGCCTTCTTTTTTCTTTTTTTTGGTTGTTGTTTTTCATGCTTTTATTTTTCTATAGCAGTGTGTACATGTCATCCTCAACTCTCTATCACTTCCCCCATTTTTCCCCCTCCTCCCCCGACCCCCGTAACCATAAGTTCGTTCCCTAATCGACAAGAGCCTTCTTGACCTGAAGTCATGTCTCCTAGGAGGAGAATTACTATTTCAGGCCAAGGCGTAGCTGGACATCTCTGAGCTCTTTAAAATCACATCCTCTGTAAGTGGACACTTCTCGCCTGACCCACAAAAACAGAGAGGACCAAGGCCAAACCCATCAGTAGCTGGAAAGTGGTGCTCTGAGGCGATGGGCCGTGTTCTCTGGTTTTGTTTGTGACTCACTCACAGCCCAAGCTCTTGAAAATAGACCTGCTGCCATCCCTGTGGCTCACATCTGTGTGACTGGGCCTGACAGAGAGCCCATCTGAAATGACAGACGCTCGTACAGAGCAACGTAAGAGGACTGGCCCCATCGGGAATCTGGAGGGTTTCTTGGAGGTCAAGGGATGGGAGCACAGGCCTGCGGGCAGGTATCATGTTCCCTGGCAAATCTAGAAGAGAAGGGGGGGAGAGGCAAGCAGCCCAAATGGCCAAATGACTCCGAAAGCTGGAGGGTTGAAAGGCAAGGAAGAGAGCTCGCTTGTCTTTTTTCCCTGGCTCTCTTCACAGCTGTTTTTATTTTGCCAAATGTACTGGAATTAAAATACTGATTAGAATTAGAGTCTCAGTTTGAGGCTTCAAACAGGACTCTCTCTCTCTAATTAGGGGACTGAGTCTCATCAGCTACTCAGCATGGCACACATGGTTCCCACTTGTGGGGACTGCTGCGTCCCTTACCCACTGCAAATGTGTCCAGGGACTCGGCTTCTCCGCCCAAAGTTGATACTTCCAGAACCAGGCAAAAACTCTCTCCTGCACCCCCCACCCCGAGAGCCCCAATTCCCTGAACCACTGAAGGTCACCCCATCTGCCCGGGAAAAGACACCCTCCACCCATCGTTCAGCACCTCCTCATCCCTGCTTCAGCGGGGGCCTCCCTGGACAGTGCTCCTCCCTCAGACCATTTAGGGAGAAGGAATACTTGTTGAGTATCTGGACATCCCAGGTATTCCGCTCGGCACCTAACACCACCATCACATTTCCTCTCTCTGATCCAAACGCAAAGACAGAAGTATCTCTCTGATCACGTAAATGTCCTTGTCAGAGTGAAAATCTGAACTAATCTTGACAGCTCCAAAGCCCAGGCTCATCCCTCCACTCAAAACATAATTGTCAGCCTTTCTAAACCTTTGGTGTCTTGCTCTCTGATAGCTTAAGAGCCAGAAAGTGCTCAACTGTTCACAGTTTCTGACAGTTTCAATGCCTGCCGCTTTCTTCCTAGCTTAGTCAGAGACAGCTGACTTTCGGTTCTGGATATCCAGATGGTGTCTCTCTCCCCACCTCCACCCCATCCCTGGTCTCTTTATCTGTTGCTGCCAGACCCTCCCCTCTCCCCCCAGATCCAAGCCCAGCACCATATGAGGGAGAAGCCAGTGAGCTCTGGTCCAGAGGGAGATGCATGGACACCAAGCCTGGCCCTTAGCTATTGCTGTCACGTTGAACAGATCAAACCTACCATGGATTTGGAGATGTTTCCATCTCCCAAGGCCTTCCCTCTGTAAACATGTGCCTTATCTCTGGGTTACACACCCTTTGCTCCCTCGGAGTTGTTGCAAACAGTTTGTGAATCCATATGTCAGGTAACGTTGGTATGTCACATAATGGACATAAATAGAGAATATAACATACAACTTCTCAAATGTCTATAGATTAATAAAGGAGAAATTCATTTAAAAGTACTTTGTACTTTTCAAGCATAGCTTCTGTTACACAGGTATCTATGAAATGTTTTGAGCTTAAAAGAAGCCTTCCTACTTAAAAAAGGTTTTGTGTGTGTGTGTGTGTGTGTGTGTTAGTTGCTCAGTCATGTCCGACTCTTTGCAACCCCATGGGCTGTAGCCCACCAGGCCCCTCTATCCATGAAATTTTCCAGGCAAGAAACTGGAGTGAGTTGCCATTCCCTTCTCCAGGGGATATTCCCAACCCAGTGATCGAACCTGGGTCTCCTGCTTTGCAGGCAGATTCTTTACCGTTTGAGCCACCACAGAAACCCGTTAAAAAAAGGTTAGGTGTCGTGGATTAAAATACTACAAAAGCTCCATCCCAACTTCAACATTCTCAGTTTCTAGATCTTCAGCTCATTCAACAGAGTTTTGCTGGATGCCTACCCCATGCCAGATTCTTTTCTAGGGGCTGCAGAGGTATCCATGAACATGGTAGACAAAAACCTCTGCCTTCCTGAAGCATATATTCTGGTAGGAGGAGAGAGACAATAATGAACAGGCAAAGGGTATTGTATGTTGCTGCTGCTAAGTCGCTTCAGTCGTGTCCGACTCTGTGCGACCCCAAAGACGGCAGCCCACCAGGCTCCCCCGTCCCTGGGAGTCTCCAAGAAAGAACACTGGAGTGGGTTGCCATTTCCTTATCCAACGCATGAAAGTGAAAAGTGAAAGGGAAGTCGCTCAGTCGTGTCCAACTCTTCACGACCCCATGGACTGCAGGCTACCAGGCTCCTCGGGCCATGGGATTTTCCAGGCAAGAGTACTGGAGTGGGGTGCCATTGCCTTCTCCCGTATTATATGTTAAGGGCATAAAAATAAAATAGGGCAGGATAAGGGGAATTGGAAGTTTCCAGTGACTGGACACAGCTTTGAACACAGCAGTCAGGTGGACCTCATTGCGATGTGGCTTTGAACACGGGATTGATTGATTACGGGCTTTCCAGAAACATTGCCAAGCCAATGATTTCACTTTGGGTGGGCATTTTCAGATTTTGAAAGGGTAATGGGAGACGTTAAGGAGCCTGGGAGGGGGCGCTTTTTGGAACCCCACAAAGATTCTTCACAGACCACCACATAGGCACGGACTGTCCTCAGTTCAGGTCAGCATGGAAATGTGAAGGAACTGAATGACTTTGGTCCTTCCGTTACCTAAAAAGAAATGAGAGTTCCTTCCTAAATGCCCTCGTGCGGGAGAGTACGGGCCCCAACCTTGTCCCTGGTGGTTTCTTTAAGCAAGAGGCCAGACCCTTCACCATGAGGCCAGCTACACCCAGGCAGGCTGGCCCCGGGCACACTCTTGTTCCAGAGCCGCCTCCCTGCCCGACTGCACTCTCGCCATCCTCAGTCTGTCTCTGTTGCCTTGACCTCACCTGGCCTGGCGCCTCTGTCTAGGTTCCTACAACTCCAACAGCGGGGCCACATCCTTTTTTTTCCCCCGACTAGTCAAGCACAGATACAAATGCTCCAACTCCAAAAAAGCAAAAGTGTCTTTACAGGCCCCAGGCATTGTGAACCAGGAGTTGTCTGCACCTATTTCCCACTCCCAGGTCACTACCTTGTAGATTACAAGCCACGCTTTCTCTTTGGAAGGTTTTCTTTCAACAAGAAACAAAGTCCCAAGATAGATCCATGAGAGGAGAGCAGGGGTGCTGGCTGCTCATGTGGCCCCCCTCCCACATGCTCCCTGTGGCAGAAGTGATTCAAACTGAGCCTCAGCAATTTCCCAGTTACTTCCCGGGACCAGTCAAACTTCAGAACTACCAATGCTCTTGGAGAAGGAAATGGCAACCCACTCCAGTACTCTTGCCTGGAGAATTCCATGGACGGAGGAGCCTGGTGGGCTCTAGTCCATGGGGTCGCAAAGAGTCAGACACGACTGCATGACTAACACACACACACACACACACACACACACACCAGTGTTCTGCCCACAAACACCAGGGGCCTTGCCTGTGCCCTTTGTGTCAGATAATTTGCCGAAAGCTCTACTCGCAATCCCCGCCTCCGGGGATCAGGTGGGCTTTCTGGGCCCAGGGGCACTGCTCAATGGCCTGGAATGGAACCCACATAGGGAGAGCTCTCAGATATCTCTCTCTGGGGAAGGGAGACAAGGCTTGGAACACATGAGGGATCCGGAGCTGGAAAATGTCCTGGAAACAGCATCCCTTCAGAGCCTGGCTTCCAGTCCCCTCTCTAGCACATTTCAGTCTTGGTCTTGAATTTTTCAACATTTTTTTTCTTTATTATAACAGCAGTTGTCTGCTGATCATAAAAATTCAGGACAGTGGTCACATATAAACGGAGGTTCTGGGATGCTGGTAAATGCTCCCTTTCTTGACCTGGTGGTAGCTGAAAGGAAGCTGACTTCATATCCATTCAGTAAACAGTGTATATATGTTTTAAACCCTTTTATAAAGGTTAATTTTTCAATTTTATTTACGTACTTATTTCTGACTGCGCTGGGTCTTCGCTGCTGCACACGGACTTTCTCTAGTTGCAGTGCTGGGAGCCACTCTTCACTGCGGTGCTCAGGCTTCTCATTGCAGTGGCTTCCCTTGTTGCAAAACACAGGCTCTAGGCTTGTGCTTCAGTAGTTGGAGCTCATGGGCTTACCTGCCCTGCTGCATGTAGGATCTTCCTGGACCAGGGATTGAACCTGTGCCTCATGCATTGTTAGGTGAACTCTTAACCACTGGACCACCAGGGAAGTCCATACACTTCTCTATATGTACGTTATTTACCGCATATAAGAAAAGATGTTGACATGAAGACATCACCCCAGTCCTGGAAGGGCTGTGGTGAACTTAGGGCCTCACAGGCGTGTGCTCCTGACCAGATGTCCTTTCTTCTTCTCCCCACCTCCATCCCCTCTCCTGCCCCCTCCTCCCTCTCCTCTTCCCCCTCCTCACCCATCCTTTGCTGTTACTGCCCTTCTAGTTTCTCTTCCTCCCCACCTTCCTGCAGACATCACCGGTAACCCGCAGTCCCCCACGCCTGCCCTTTCTTTCTATCTTTGTCCGACATTGCTGACTTTCAGTTCTGGATACCCAGATGGTGTCTCTCTCCCCACCTCCATCACCCCCCCTCTTGTGTCTTTTTCTATCTGTTGCTGACAGACCCTCCTCTCTCCCCACAAAACCCCAACCCAACACCACATGAGGGAGAAGCCAGTGAGCTTTGGCCCAGAGAGAAATGAATGGAGATTTAGCCAGGCCCTTAGCCATTGCTGTCATGATGAACCCATCAGACCTACTTGTGGATCTGAAAATGTTTTCCTCTCCTAAAGGCCTTCCCTCTGTAAATAGGACTAAAACTGAGAGAGGCGAAAGGATGACTCAAACAAATGAAACTCACAGCACAGTCTTGGAAAGGAAGATTCAGTATCAAAATGCAATGTCAATCTCTCCTCAATTACTGTTTTAATTTAATGTATTCCCCAAGAAAATGCTGATGTGTATCTTTTGAACCAATTATATGATTCTAAATTTCATGTGAAGAAATAAATAAGTAGGAATAATATCAAAATAGCTGAAAAGAAGAGAAATGAAAAGGTTCTACTCTATCAGATGTTAAAACATATTCAGTGTTTCAAATGACTGAGGTACTGGCACATAAATAGATAAACCAATAGAGCAGAATAGAAAGATCACAAATGGGTCCAAATAACAGAATTTGTTATGATAAAGGTGGTATTTCAAATCATTGGTGAAGAAGCTAGATTATTCAATAAATGGCATTGGAATATTTTGCTAATAAGTTGGATAAAAGTAAACTTGGACTCCCTCAATTAGAAAATTTCAAAATTGATCCAAAACTTAAAAGATAATAAATCTATAAAACTGTGAGGAAGAGACATGGGGGAATTCTTTAAAAACCTGGGAGTTAGAGAAGGCTTTTCTAACTTTATTAGAATATCCATATTATAAAAAGTAAGTGTGATTTGATTATATAAAAATCAAAGCTTCTGTGCAGCAAAAAGACAAAAAACAGATTCTAAGCAAGAAGACTGTTTTTAAGTCAAACTAGGAATAAACTGAACTTCTATGGTGGCTCAGTGGTAAAGAATCCTCCTGCCAATGCAGGAGATGTGGGTTCGATCCCCGGGTAGTATTGACAAAAAGCTAATCTCTAATAAGTAAAGAGCTCCTTCAAATTATTAAGAAAAAGACAAACAACACAGTATAAAAATAAGTAAAGGATAGAAACAGAAAAAAAATTTTTTAAAGAACTACAAATCTCTCTTAAGCATTTGAAAACACATTAAAACCCACTCATAAAAAAAGAAATGTATTATAATCAACACCATTTCACTTTTGTCCTATCAGAATGACCAAAGTCTGAAAGTTTGAACACAGGTTCTGTTGGCAGAATTGTGCAGAAAATGGCACTCTCACCTACAGATGATGGGAATAAAAATTGTCACAATAAACCTCGAGAGAGGGCAATTTAGTATCTGTCAAAATACAAAATGCATATATCCTTTGACACAGCAATTCCACTTTTAGGGACTTACCCTCCAAGTGTACTTGAATACCTGCAAGATGACATATGTGGAAGATATTCATTGCATGAAGATTTGTAATAGCAAATATTGGAAGCAACCTAAATGTGTATCAGTAGGGAACTAGTTAAACAAACCATGGCCTTCTTACAACATATACATCTGTTGAAAAGAGAGGCAGCCATCTTTATGCTCTTTGTTATTGAATGGGAAATACTTTCAAGATGTAAGAAGTGAAAAAAAGCAGGATGTAGCATAGTGTCACAGTATTCACAAGAAAAGCAAGGATAAAAATAATATGTATTTCAATTATCCCACAAGTTTCCAAAATAAGATCTAAGTGGGAATAATGAACTAACAACGGTGGTGACCTGTCAGAGGGAAGGGTGGGGTCGTGGGTGGAAGATGTCCTTTTATTCTCTACCTTTAAATACTCTTAATGTTTAAACCCTATTTTGTTGTTTTGTCACTCAGTCTTGTGCAACTCTTTGTGACCCCATGGACTGAAGCCCAGCAGGCTTCTCTGTCCATGGGATTTCCCAGGCAAGAATGCAGGAGTGGGTTGCCATTTCCTTCTCCAGGGGATCTTCCCCACCCAGGGATTGAACCAGCATCTTCCTGTATCTCCTGCATTGCACAGGCAGATTCTTTACCACTGAGCCATCTGTTTGACCCTTATATATGTAATCTATTTAAAAAATAAATTTAAAACAGTACAGAAAGAGAAAAACAGAACCAGCACTTACGTGGCTTCACTATAAAGGATGTGGCTGCAAACAGGCACACCCCAAAGAGGGCCCCAAAGCAGGTTGAGCAATGGCAGCCTGGTGAGAACTGGGAGCACCATCAGGGTAATGCATTCATTGCACACTTCGTTCTGCCATGTTTCATTTTGTGCAAAGTCTCAATGGTTTTATTGCCACTCATCTTCCCATCCGGAGAACCAGGCGTATGCCTTCCCAGAGACTCACTTTTATGGTCCCACCTCCCTGGTGCTGGGGGTCTTTCCCAAGGCTCACCCTTGCCTTACAAGGGTCCCAAATTGGCCATGAGGCTAAGGCTATGGAAGAAGAAGCCAAAATTCTCCTTGAAACTCCCCCTTCTTTCCTTTCTTCTACCTCACCATCAACCTGGCCCCCTACCTAGATCTCTAAGAAGTGGGTAACTTCATCACCCCCTCCACATGTTCCCTTAACTTTCAACAGTCCTGTCTGCTTATTTTCTATTACCTTGGGCAAGTCTCTGTTACAGTTTGCTTATCTGTAAAATGGGAAGATGGCACCCCACTCCAGTACTCTTGCCTGGAAAATCCCATGGATGGAGGAGCCTGGTAGGCTGCAGTCCATGGGGTCGCTAAGAGTCGGGCACGACAGAGTGACTTCACTTTCACTTTTCACTTTCATGCACTGGAGAAAGAAATGGCAACCCACTCCAGTGTTCTTGCCTGGAGAATCCCAGGAACGGGGGAGCCTGGTGGGCTGCCATCTATGGGGTTGCACAGAGTCGGACACACTGAAGCGACTTAGCAGCAGCAGTAGCAGCAAAATGGGAAGAATGGAAACTAAACTTCCTAGGGTTTTTCTGAAAAGCAAGTGATATTATGTAACTGAAAGGGCTATTTTGATGTAAATGATTATATTCATCAAGGCATTAAATGCTAGCAGCCAAGTAGACCTCCAACTCTCAATGACTTAGCACAAAAAAGGCTTATTTCTCCCTAGGAACATTCCAGTCCAGTTAGCCAGTCTTTGTCCATCTCACAGTTAGCCCACCTGGACTATGTGCTCTCCAGAATTGCTATAGCCTTTGGAGAAACCATCTCATCTCTGCCCTATTTGCCAACTCTCAGGATGTTAACTCATTAGCTGCTTTTCCTCCACCCACCTCCCACACAGGAGCCAGGCAGCCTTGCTGGGGTGAGCAGGGAGGGGGCAGCAGTCAAGATTCCCCTTAGCATGGGGCCAGGTGAGCCCCTTAGCTTGCTCTATCCAGGATAAGGCACCACCAGAGAGGAAAGCCACATGGCCAGACAAGTGGCACCAGGATCCAGGTCCGCAGGGACAACATCGTGGAGACCAGAGTGAGATGGAGCCACTGGGTCTCTTTGACCTTTGCCCCTGACTTCCCCTGCTACTATTGAGCCCGGCTCCCAGGGTAACTGCACCAGGTGGCCAGCTATTAGGGACACCTCGACACTTGGCGTGTGCATAGGACCGTGGGGTCTACGAGGGGCTGTCACAAAACTTATTCTCTTTTCCACAAAATCCCGTTGTAGGTGACCTCCTGCAGCCTTTAGTGAGAACCCAGAGGAGCCAGGAGAGGTTCAGGGGCCCGGGAGGCTTTCTTTGGGGCATCCTCACCTTTCTCTGGGAAGGTCACTTTCCCATTTGGAGGCCAACGTGGTAGTCAGGGTAAAAAATGGGAGGACAGCACGTCAGGGAGATGAAGCCGAGAAAACCAAAGCCAGTTCTCTCCCTGCCCAGCTCCAGTCCTCACATCCTCTCCTTCCCAGAATAGCCCAGGGGGCAAGGAAAGAGAAGGGCAGAGAAGGGCATCCTCCCGGGCTCCCTGCAGCTGCCGGCGGCCCCAGGACGGCCAGCTGCGAGGGCTGCTTCCTCTCCTGTGGGCACGTCCTCCCCACACTCCCAGGAGGGTGGTCCCCTCAGTCAGCCACGCAGGAGAGGGGCCCCTCCACATCCCAGGTGACCTCCTCCAACCTCCTGGGGCCTGAACCACTGGGCCCTCCCCTAAAGGCCGCACGGAGGGCTCCAGTCTCATGCCGTGTGAGCGTGGGAGGGTGGGGGCAGCTTTGCCCCCGGGATCCAGGGACTCCTGGAAAGTGCCCTGTCCCCAGGACACCCATCCTGGCTGCTGTCCTTCTTCAGTGCCCCGTGTGACCCCCGTGGCTTCCCCTCCCTTCCTCAGGGCACCACGGATCCACACCTGCTCTTGTGGCAGATGGCAGGGAAAAGATCAAGCCAGGAACCCACCCAAAGCCAGGGTGAGACCTCACTGCTCCAGAGGGCAGTGTGTGCCCAGCCAGCCACCAACACACACACACACACACACACACACACATACACTCACACTGTCAGAACAAGCATCATCCCCCCCAAGGCCTGGTCCTCCCTTTTGTCAGAGCCTTGCCTCCGTGGCCAAATTGTCTCTCCTTTCTAGGACAACCACCACCGCCACCTGCCAAGGACAGTTTCCAAATTCCTGGTTTCTTTATCAGGAGTGATTTTCTGGCAGACATCACAAAGAGGCAGAATCTCATGGTGGTCAGTGCTCTATAACAACCTAGAGGGGGTGGGATGGGATGGGAGGTGGAAGGGAGGTTCACGAGGGAGGGGATATATATGTACCTATGGCTGATTCATGTTGGTGTGTGGCAGAAACCAACACAATATTGAAAAGCAATTATTCTCCAACTGAAAATAATTTTTTTTTAATTGCAATGTGCTGAGTAGCAGGCAGAGCCTGGGTCATCTACTGGGTTTCATATGCCAGCCCTGCATCTGACTGGCCATAGAACTCTGACACTTACAGACCTTTCTCAGCCTGCTTCCTTGTCTGTAAAACCAGGACACTGCTATTACTTATCCCACAGGGTAACCACCCTTTGAGGATTGGATGGTGTAACACATATAAACCACTGCAAGGGTTTGAATGGTGGTTCCCGAAAGATGTACCTACGTGCTAATCGGCAGAATCTGTGAACGTGGATTTGTATAGAAAATGGGCCTTTGCAGATGAAATTAAGTTAAGGATCTCGAGACCATCCTGCATTATCAGAGTGGACTCTAAAGCCAATGACAAGCATCCTTAAGAGACATACAGAGAAGGGGCCATGGGAAGACACAGACAGAGGCTGGAGTGATACAGCCATGAGCCAAAGAGTGGCTGGAGCCACCAAAAGCTGGAAGAAGCCAGGAAGGACTCTCCCATTAGAGCTTTCAGGGGAGGAGGAGAGTGCCCAACCAGCACGAGTTCTGACTTGTGGTATCCAGAACTGTGAGAGAATAAATTCCTGTGATTTCCAGCCACTCAGTCTGTGAAATGTGAGCATTTGTAGAAAACACCATAGATCCCCAGTTTCCATGAAGATGGGTGACATCCTGGTTAGTTGATACCATGGGCACTGGAGTGTCTGGACCAAATAAGACAAAGGATTCGAAAGGGCTTTGTAGAATGGGGAGAACTCGGTGACTGAAAGCTACAATTTCAGTTGCTAATTAACTCTTCTAGTTAACAGAAATATCAAGCATGGGTTTCTACTTTATAGAAGAATTGGTATCCATAACATTAAATCCATTTCGAGGGTGGAAAAAAAGTCACAAAATCCAGATTTGAAAATGACGCTCCGTGGGTGGGTCTGTGAGTAAGTGCTTAGGCCTCAGTTCCTATCAGTGAAATGGAATATACATGTGGTTCTCTTACAGGCATTTTTAAAAATATTTATTTATTTATCTATTCTGCTGCACCAGGTCTTAGTTGTGGGGCCTGCAAACTCTTAGTTGCGGAATATGGATTCTAGTCCCCTGCCCAGGGATCGAACCCAGGCCCCCTGCTTTGGAAGAGCAGAGTCTTAACCACTGGACCACCAAGGGAGTCCTGGGCCTCAGTGTTCCTATCAATGAAATGGGATTTGCAGCTGCTTCTCTTATCAGATCAGATCAGTCGCTCAGTCCTGTCCAACTCTTTGAGACCCCATGAATCGCAGCACGCCAGGCCTCCCTGTCCATCACCAACTCCCGGAGTTCACTCAGACTCACGTCCATCGAGTCAGTGATGCCATCCAGCCATCTCATCCTCTGTCGTCCCCTTCTCCTCCTGCCCCCAATCCCTTCCAGCATCAGAGTCTTTTCCAATGAGTCAAGTCTTCGCATGAGGTGGCCAAAGTACTGGAGTTTCAGCTTTAGCATCATTCCTTCCAAAGAATACCCAGGGCTGATCTCCTTCAGAATGGACTGGTTGGATCTCCTTGCTCTTAGGATCATTTTTTCATGGGTGGTGGTGCTGCAACTGCACTCCAAATAATCCCAGGAGAGTAAGAGATGGAAACCTGAGCTATCATGCCACATCAGTTACTTACCAGCACTGGGACTCAGCAAGTCTCTGTGTCCTCATCTGTAAAATGGGAATTTAATCTCTCCTATTCAGTTCCCAGAGCACTAGTTTGTTGGGAAAAAATGAGCGTAAGTCTGTAACAAAGACTCATTAAAAAAAAAAAAAAAAGGCAAAGGGCATCCATTGTAGTGTCCTCGCTCTTTCTATCTCTGCTCCCATAAGAGTGTCTAAGTGTCCAAGGATGAACTTGTTTCTTATAAAAGCTTTGAGATTCGGGTGTCCCCGCCCCCAAGGAGAGTGGGAACTGGCTTGCAGAGCTGGAGGAGGGCACGAGGTGGAGCAACAAGGTCTGCATGTGGCTTTGATTTCAAGCCTGTGAGAGAAGATGATCCTCGCAAAGGCAGTGGCCTCACCAAAGGCTTAGTGGGCAGGATGCTGGGACCTGAGATGGAATTCAGCATTCTTGAAGTTCTGAAGCCTGACACTTTTTATGTTTTAAATCCTCTCCCTTATTTCCTGTTACTCTATTCTTCCTGACTGTAATCTTACCTATTAACTCGGGAGCAACGTGATTTAAAGGGAACATGGGGCTTCAAATAGGTTCAAGGTGCTCAGTTTTAAATAGACCACTCAATTCTCTTTTTAAAAATTTTTATTTTGCAGCTCAGAAAAAAATCTGGTTTTTCTCCTTTCAGCACTTTTTGATCAAAGTCAGATTGATAGAGTTTTTTAAACTCTATCTAATCTTAAAAGACAGACTGAACAATACAGTTTAACTCTATTTTTCCAAAGCTGCGGTACAGACTAGTTTCTGTTTCCTGTGTCTAATGGTTACAGCCATCACTTAATGTTGCTTTGCAGACAATAATTGTACCCAACATTTGACAAGGACTTTCATCTTCATTACCTCTATTATTTTTCGCCACATCATTCCTGTTTTACAGATAAGGAAACTAAGGCTCTGAGCCCAGGGTCTCACAGCCAGTAGAGTCACATGTCAAACTCTAACTTGATGTTCAGAAGTAGGCCTCAGCTGTTCACAGTTTTAAGGTGTGCCCTGGGGATCGTATTTCTAAGACTCTGGGTGGCAGCCAAACAGAGCTGGCTTGAGGAGACAAGAGGTTGAGTTCCCATGAGGTAAGTTCCCTGGGCTGGAAAGATTGTGCAGGTAAAGGTGCAAGCCAAAGGAAGTCAGCTGGGACTTCCCCGGTGGTCCAGTGGCTGACTCCATGCTCCCAATGCAGGGGCCCAGGTTGGATTCCTGGTCAGGAACACTAGAACTCTCATGCTGCAACTAGGAGTTCACATGCCACAACCAAACGCCCCACGTGCTGCAACAAAGATCGAATATCCCGTGTCTCACAACTAAGACCCGGCGCAGCCAAATAAATATTAAAAAAAAACAAAATGAAGTCAGTTGAGGCCAGTGGAGCAGAGTACTGTACCCTTCAAGGGCTGATGGAGAAAGGATGGGTGTGCCGTGATCCAGTGCTCCCATCTGGATCCCATGAGGTCACGTGCGTCAGCCCAGGCTAGGGACAGCTGGGGAGCATGAACAAATGGGCCTGTATCAACAAGGCATTTATTGAGCACTTACTGTATCAAGCACTGAGCCAAACGCTATGGGAATACAAATGGCACATAAGACGGGTTTTCTGTCCTCAAGGGATTTGCAGTCAAGTTAGGGAGTCAAGACTAAAACGTGCAATGGCAGAAGAAATGATGTCTGTACCCCACTTCATAGCATAAAGTAGAAGTTGCGTAGGAGTCTAGAGCAGAGGATCACCTTTGCGCACATTAAGAGACATGGAGGATAGAATGAAGAGGGCTGGGACTTTCCTAGCGGTCCCTGTATTGGGAGACTCCATGCTTCCAATACACAGGGACGTGGTTCCATCCCTGGTCAAGGAACTAGGATCCCACATGCCTCACAGGGCAACAACAACAAAAGAATAAAGAGGACTAACATTTCTAATCAGAGTTCCAGAAGGAAAGAAAAAACA
Organism: Bos indicus; assembly: GCF_029378745.1. Lineage (NCBI taxonomy): Eukaryota > Metazoa > Chordata > Mammalia > Artiodactyla > Bovidae > Bos > Bos indicus. Next base: position 19,506,516 of record NC_091782.1, on the reverse strand, counting down.
AGATGCAGAAACTGTCTCAGAAACATAGGACCCTAATGGGATATGAGGCACTTTCCTGTTTAGTTTCTCTGAAGGAAGTTCTCTTCTGTATTTGGGGTTCGGGTAGGCGCTGTGGTATATTCAGCTGGTAAATTCTTCTGAATGTTACATCCCCCCAGTGCAACCAAGGATGGGGTGGCAGGGAGAGGGCCATGCCAGAGGAGGCTGCGTTTATCATACATCTTTTTTTGTTTGTTTTATTGTTTATGTTATTATGGTAAGCCTACCCTGCAAATTAATCTATAATTCTAACACTCTTCTCATTTATTTTTAAGTCTTTATTGAATTTGTTACAATATTGTTTCTGCTTTATGTTTTGGTTTTTGGGCCACAGGGCATGTGAGATCTTAGTTCCCTGCATTCGAAGGCAAAGTCTTAACCACTGGAGCTCAAGAGAAATCCCCTATCATACATCTTCAAGGCTACTCTTAGTTATGTCTACACCTGACTTTTGCCTGTGTTTCTAGTTCTACAACCACCCATTCCCACCCATTCCAACTCTTCAATGTAATAAAACCCTCAAGTAGCCAGAAATCAAGATGATAGACATCTCCACTCTCCAGAGAAATGGTCTGCATTTTCTTTAAAAGCTCAGCTTCCAGAATAAACCCTGGGGTCAGTTCACCTTCAGCCCAAATTCAATAATTCCTTTAAGGGATTATTTATGTTCATAATTCTATCTCTAAGTAACTCAGTCATTCAATAAAGACTCAGCTGTATTCACTATCAGAGGCTATACTCTTTGTAAGGTGTGCAAGGCAACTGCAGACCTCAGGCCTTAGTAAACCCGGTCCCAGCTCTACCAGCACAGGAATTGGGAGCGTCCACCCTTCGCGGGCATCATCCTCCACGCCATTCACAAAGGGCAGTTTGCACGGACTGCACGATCTAGGTATCCTTTATATTTTTGTCTTCTTTTAAGAAGAGCCATTGTGTTTTACGGAATGAACAAGTGCAGAATCTATTGAACCAGACATTTTTGGCTCTGTGCTTAGAACAGTTTTAAGAGCTTCTTTACGCTATGTAAAAGATAAATTAAGCACAGCTTTATTTCCCTTCTGGAGCTGTCACCCCACAATGAGCTGCCTTGAATGTGAGGCTGATGGACATTTGCCCTCCAAAGCGCAGCCAGGTTTCAGCCAATCAGGACTCAGCAGAGCTCCGCCCTCTCTCTCTTTACTTCACACCCCCAGAGTTACTCTAGTCAGACGCGAAAGCAAACCCAGGGCAAAGCTAAAGCAACTGCAGATGTAGCCCTTTGGAGGCAGCAAGGATCCACAGAAAAAGTGAACTCCATGTGTCTAGTGACTAACGATTATCATAAAGTTTTACCATTTACAAAAATGTCAAGAAGGAGTTGATGATGACAAAGCAGACATTTGTTGGACTAGGTTATATGAAAAATCGACAAGAGATGAATTTCAGAAAGAGACAGTGGCATTCTACCTGATTTCTGCCTAAGACCTTGCTGCTTCTGAAGCTGCCTCTCTATAGAAGTCCTCTTATGAGACAGGGACAGGGCTGATAAATTCTGTTGGGATTTTCCGTCCTAAGATTGAAAAAAAAAAAAAAAAGTGTTTTTGCTTTTCAGAAGCTTCAGTCAAACAAAGCCCTTTCCTTAACGCTTAAGTAGGAGTTTGGACCAACTCAAATCTACTCCCCAGAGCCCTGTGGCTGAAATGCTATGAGGTATAGGATCTGGGCCATTTCCCCCTTAGTGCTGGGGGAAGAGACAAAGGAATAAAAAAGCAAAGACCCTCTGGAACTTTTCTAAAGGGTCTCAATGATCCTATCCATTGGGTTAATTCCTTTTCATTCCCCGGTGGACTCAAGCTGGGAGCATGGTTAGAGAGCTTGGAATGCTGAAGAAGGGGGTCTCAAGATGCCCTCATTGGAGAATTTCATTAGAAGACCACTCAACTCTCCCCAACAAATGTGTATATGCATGGGTTTACATATCAAGTAGTTGATCCACAAATCTCCTGGGTAGATGACGAACCTTCAGGAAAGGGGAGGAGAGATGAACAGGTAGAGAACTTATCTACTGGAAAGATGAGTAAAAGCTACATAACATTTCTCAAGGAGACTTGGATGGAGCCTTGTCCTCAGGCAGCAAACATTTGTGTCTGAACCCAGAAACCTGGTTTGGGTATCCCAGGGTAACCTCTTTGGATCCATCCTTATGCCTTTTTAAAAAATTTATTTGTTTGGGGGCTGTGCTGGGTCTTCGTTGCTGCAGACAGGCTTTCTCTCATTGCAGTGAACAGGGGCTTTCTCTAGTTGAAGTAAGTGGACTTCTCTTGTTGTGGAGCTCTCCGTGCAGGGACTTCTGTAGTTGTGGTACATGGGCTTAGTTGCTCCATATTATGTGGATCTTCCCGGACCAGGGATCGAACCCGTGTCCCCTGCACTGGCAGGCAGATTCTTCACTATGGGACCACCAGGGGAACCCGTCCCTATGCTTTCTGGCATACTCACTGGTGGTACGAGTGAGTATACTCATACTTCCTGAGTATACATATGAGTACACTCATACTTTCACTCCCATACTTTCTGGCAGTGGTGATGTGAAACAAGCATCATCATAATTGTACAACTAACTCATTTGGTTCTTTTGCAGTCATGTCATCTAAAAAAAGCACAGATTCTTAAGCAGCTAACAAATGATTTATTTGCTTTCTTCTTAAGTAATCAAACAAATCAGTCTAAACTCACGAAATACCTTAGAGATCACTGAATGTGGTCCCTTCTCATTTTAAAGCAAGGGGAAACTCTATCCCAGAGCAGGGAAATAGTTAGCCCTGAGTCACACTGCTGGCAGAAGGAAGCCTCGAGCCCGGGGTCTCCCAACAGCCAGCCTAGGTCTCTTGTCACAGCACCACATGTCCAGCCACCCAGGACCACAGGCTTGATTTACATCACGACCTGTGGGCTCTTACAGCCTCCAGCCTGGGCTCCCCACCACGCCACGGGGGTCTGGATGTGCCTCTTACCTCACACGTCGACTTCAGCCACACCACCCCATTGGTTGCTCTGCCATACAGCCCAAGTCTCCCATTGTTAATCATCTTTTTAAAAGAGTTTAACATCTGCTGCAGGGAAATTTACTGGCCTCAAGTTACCGGCTGTAATTTTGGTCATTTGGGGGAAATAATGATGCTATAGTCGTCACTTTCCAAATGTTGCAGGAACTTGACCCAGATCAAGAAACCTCTCCATAAATCAGCTCAAAAGCAGCATCAATTTCTAGCCTCGCCATTTAGAATGCTGCAGCTCTGAATCAGTGTCTGGGCTGGAGAAAGCATCCAATTCAAAGCCTCTAGATTTTAATAATAGCTGCCATTGTTCAAAGAGGGATTCATAACTCTCAATGGACTCCAGCCAAAAATCTGGAGCCAGACTCTGTATTTATGTGTATTTGGATGTGCTAAGTGCTCTACGAGTTTCATGAGTGGTTCTTTCAACATGGGAGCTACTCAGATCTCCAAGCCTTGGTTCTGCTTGTGGACATCTCTCTGAACCAAGCCTTCCCTGCTCACAAGTCTTCTTTGGCTCTTGATTTATGTACAAATGACCAGCATCATTGTACATAAGGGCATAGGTCATTAATAATAAAAACAACATTGACTTCCTTGGCTGCCCCGTGGTTAAGACTCTGCACTTCCATGGCAGGGGGCACAGATTCAATCCCTGGTCAAGGAACTAAGATCCCAGATGCTGCATGGTGTGGCCCAAAAATAATAATAATAAAATAGCAATAATGATAATAGCAGTTAACACTTTATGGAGTGCTTGCTCTGTGCCAGGAGTTGCTCCATTAATTCATGTAACCCTCACAATGCTATGAGGCTGGTATTGCTATTATTTTCATTTTACACAGGAGGAAAGTGAAGCACAGCAGGGATAAATGATCATTCATCAGGGAGTGATCAGAGGAACGAGGGTTTGAACTCAAGCAGTCTGGCTCCAAAGACTTCTCCCCTCTCTCTTTTCCAAATAGCTTTAAAGAAATGCAATTCATATGCTGTACAATTAACCCTCTTATAGTGTATAATTCAGTGTTTTTCAGGTACATTTACAGAGTTGTGTGACTATCATCACTATCTAATTCCAGAACATTTTTGTCACCCCCAAAGAAACCCTGTATTCATTAGCAGATGGTTCCTAATTTCTTCCATCTCCTAGCCCCTCAGGCTCTATTAATCTATACTATGTCTCAATGGATTTACCTGTTCTGTACATTTTATATAAATGAAATCATGAAATATGACCTTTGATGACTGGCTTTTTTCTCTTAGCATGTTTTCAGAATGCATGCATGTTTTAGCATATATCAGTGCCCCCATTCCTTTTTCATGACCAAGTAATGTTCCATTGTATAGATACACTGCTTTTGTTTGTCCATTCGCCAGTTGATGGACTTGGGGTTCCATTTGGAGGCTGATACAGATAGTATTGCTATCGACATTTGTGTACAGGTTTTTGTGTGGACATACGCTTTCTTTCCTCTTGGGTATACCTCGGAATGGAACCATAGGGTCATGTGTTAACTGTGCTGGTGGTTTGTTTTTGTTTGTTTGTTTTTAGGAACTGCAAATTCCAAAGTATCTGTACCATTTTACAGTTTTTAACCATTTAGCTAGCTATGCATGATGATTACAATTTCTACATATCCTCACTAACACTTATTATTTTCCACTGTTTTGATTATAGCCATCATAGCAGATGTGAAATGGCACCTTACTATGGTTTTGGTTTGCATTTCCCTAAAGACTAATGATGTTGAGCATCTTTTCATGTGCTTATTGATCATGTATATATATTTTTTCCTTGGGGAAATGTCTATTCAAATGCTTTGCTCATTTAAAAAATGGGTTGAGCTGTAAGAGTTCTTTATACATTCTGTGGATACAAGTCCCTTATCAGATAAATGATTTGAAAATATTTTCTCTTCTGTAGGTTTTCTCCTTACTTTCTTGGTGCTGTGCTTTGAAGCACAAAAGTTTTAGATTTCAGAAAGTCCAATTTATCTATTATTTTCTTTTGTTGCTTGTGCATTTGATATAGTATCTAAGAAGGCTTTGCCCAACCCAAGCACATCAAGATTTGCCTTTTGGTTTTGTTTAAAGAGTTTAAAAGTTTTAGGTTTTGTATGTATTTAGGTCTTGATATGGCATGAGCTAGAGGTCCAAATTTATTCTTTTGCATGTAAGTATCCAGTTGTCTCAGCATCATTTGTTGAAAACACTATTTCTTCTTCCATTGAGTAGTTATTGCAAATCAGAGGACTCTCTCTTAACTACTATATCGAAATATTTTAGAGGATGAACACCTCTGTGTGTGTGCATGTATGTGTGTATAACAAAAAGCAGCAGGAACTATTCAAAGCAGTAACCTAAAATGCTGGTCTCTCCTGATTGTAAATCATCAAATGGTTGAAAGTCTGAAGGGTAAAGATGATTAAATAAGGCCAAAACCAGAGTATCCATCTGTCCTCCAAAGGCTGAAATATCATTGGAAAGGTGAGAGGGTCTTAGTAGGAGTCTGAGAAATGAAGCTCTCCCAAGGAAGAAGGAAGAAAGACAACTCCATGAGAAGATGGTACCCAGAGTAGCAGACATCCTATGATCACCTCTTGTGTGGGATCGAGTGTTCTCAGCCCAAGGCACAGATGAATGAACATACAGAGTCAGATAGTGAGACTGGGACTTCAGATCTGTAATGATTTCTCTCTTTTTAAAATTTATTTGATCACACCAGGTTCTTGGGTGCAGCATGTGGGATCTTTTTAGTTGCAGCATGTGAGATATAGTTCTCTGACTAGGGATCAAACCCAGGTCCCCTGCACTGGAAGCATGGAGTCTTAACCACTGGACCATCAGAGAAGACCCTGTGATACATTCTATCAGGTCCTTCTCAAATCTTAGCATTATTTCCATCTTTGTCACAGCTCTTAATGTAATAACTTCCTGCCCATTATGTGTGCCAAATTCTGTCCCATCAGTGACTTAGGGTCCCCATTTCCTAGCCACTCCCAGGATAGAGAAGCTGTGATTCTATTACTCTGCCCTCTTTATAAACATCTCTTCAGCCTCAGAAGGAGCCCTGACATTATCCAGTTAGTGATTCATTACCTCTTCTATCAAAAGAGCACCTCACACATGAGGGGTGCTCAGATAACTCAGAGAGCCATGGCTTTCAGAAGTGATTCCTTTGGGGCAGGGGCAGTACCATATGAGGAAGACGTCATATGGTCTTCCTACATGGAAGACTACACGGAACTCACTTAGAAGCGGTCAAGCTCCAATCATTCTCCCTTGAAGAACTTCTGTAGGGTTTTCTTTCTTTTCTTCCACTTTCATCATGAGCCAATTCCTCACTCCCCGAAGGGTTTATATAAGTCAGGGTAAATAACACTAGTTGCTGTAACAAACGACCCCCCAAATTAAAATTGCTTAACTCAATAAAAGGTCATTTCAGAAATTTCCCTGGTGGTGCAATGGCTAAGACTCCGCACTCCCAATGCAGGAGGCACCGGTTCGATCCCTGGTTGAAGAACTAGATCCCACACACTGCAACTATAAAAAAGATTCCACATGCTGCAGTGACAATTCCATGTGCCAGAACTAAGGCCTGATGCAGCAAATAATCAATATAAGTAGATAAAAGGTCATTTCTCTCTCCCACAAAGTCCAGTGCAAATGCTCCTAGCCAGTGGGCAGCCTTCTACACAGCCATCCAGTACCCCAAGGTCCTGCCACCTTGTGTCTCTGCCATACTCTTAGGACTAAGTCCTCTGCTGGGCACTTTCCAGCCAGCAAGCAGATAAGAAACGAAGGTTATGGAATCACAGTGACATTTAGGGGCCAGACCTGAGCGATATGATTTAGCCATATTCCATTGGCCAGAACTCAGTCACAGGGACACACTTAACTCAAAAGAGGCTGGAAGAACAAGGCCTCCTGTGGCCAGGAGACAAAGAAAATGTTTTGCTGAACACATGGTAGTCTCTGTTAGCAACTATGAAGATGCAGAATTTAGCGGCCACAATAACAACATCTTTATGCAGCATCCCACAATAGCATCTTTATGCAGCATCCCAGCTGTCCTACAGTGTTCCTTCCTGTAAGCTCAGGATGGTCTCCCTGACCATCTTTATTAGTTATGACCAGATCCATGCAGAGGGGACTCATAGGCAAATCTGCAAGCTAGTGAGATGAGTTTGGACAAGAGCCTTCCTTTCCATAAGAGTTCAAGTCTATCAGGCAAGAATTCTGCACATACCCAAACATGGTCAAAAGTCAAGAAAAGATTCTAAGAGCTTGACCTCAGATCCCATCTAAGTGGTGACGAGAGGATGTCTGCTAGTCTAAGCAGCATCTTCTCCTCATAGAGTTGCCTTCCTTCCTTCTCCCTTAGGAAAGTTTCACTTCTCAAACTTTTTCTGACCTGAACTCGGTCTCCTGGACAGGAGACTGAGATTGGACATGTAGGCTGAGAGGGTGTTGCTTAGGGAGATCAGGAAAAGTCATGTCACTCCAGAGAGCGGAGCATAGAGACAGAGGCAGATGCAAGGCCATGGAGCAGAGCCTGGAGACATCAGAACAAAGCATGAATGGATAAATCAATCTAGGCATTGAGGATCCACAGCTACTAACATCACAAAAAAGAGACAACCAGATATGGTGAGGCTTCTGATGAAAGAGCATACAGCCACCTCTCCTCTAGGGAGAAAAACCAAAACTGAATGTGATCAAACCTCTAGGTCCAATTACTAATTTGGCAGAAATAGACAGGGTGGAGGGACAGGCTAAATGACACCATGAGGATGCAATCAAGAAGACTCAGGCATAAAAAAGAACAAATTAATGCCATTTGCAGCAACATGAGTGGGCCTAGAGATTGTCATACTGAGTGAAGTCAGACAGAGAGAGACAAATACAATATGGTATCATTTACATGTGGAATCTAAAGAATCGTACAAATGAGCTAATTTGCAAAACAGAAATACAGTCATGGATATAGACAATAAATTGATGGTGCCAAAGGGGGAGGGGGAGGGATTAATTGGGTGATTGGGATTAGCAGATACACACTACCATATATAAAACAGGTAACCAATAAGAACCTACCGCATAGCACAGAAAACTCTACCCAATAGTCTGTAAAGATCTATATGGGAAAAGACTTTTAAAAAGAATGGATATGTGTGTATATGTGCATATATATATATAACTGGTTCACTTTGCTGTACAGCAGAAACTAACACAACATTATAAATCAACTATATCCTAATAAAAGTTAATATTAAAAAAAAGATCCAGGCTGTGGGAAGCCCTACAGGGCAAATGACCGTGGTTCTTCAACAAATACATGACAAGGGAAAAGAGGGCACCAGGGAGGAATGCTTAAATTAAAAGAGAAGCTAAAAGATGTATCAAAGACATAGGAAAAATTAAGCCACAGTGTGAGGGGTGCACACTTGTGTGATAAACTATTAAAAACATGTTTGTCACAAAAATCTGCCCCCTTCGCATAGGAGGACAGTCTCTCTGTCCCATAGAAGCTGAGGAAGTGACCTGGAATGTTATTCCACCTTAGATGTGGGCTTGCAGGGCTACAGTGACATAACTGATATTCACTCAAGCCACCTGTTTCGTTCTCTGCAGACCTGTTTTCACTCATCTGCGCCTTCCTGTCCAGCACCTGGGATGGACACTTTAGCTGGAAAATCTTCTGGGCTCTCAATTCTGGCTTTAGCTGCAGGTGCCTCAGGGAGGCTTTTTGACAAGACAGGTTTTAGGACATTACTTCCTCTTCCTAAACCAGGAGCTAGAGTAACAGCTCAGCAACTCCCAGATAGCCAGGAGGTGTAATAGGCCTGCCAACTCCAAAGCTAGACCCCAGGGGTATCTTAGACACATGTGGGAGCCTCAGAGCCCAGGGGTGGCAAGAAATGTTCTGGGGGAATTTCTCAGAGCAATGGCCAAAAGGGACATGTAAGAGAAGTAGGGTTTCAGATGCATCCTCAGCAGCAAACCCTCTTGCCTGGGATGCAGGCTGTCTGCGATGGGGTCTGCAAGATGATATTAGAATTTCCTGCCTGAGAGCCCACCACTGTCCCCAAGACTTAAGAATAATATCCCAGCCCTCTTTCTGTGACAAGCTTTGGAAAAACTGAACTGAGAGTGAGCTGGAAGCAGGTCCGTGAGCCACGTCCCAAGGCCAGGTCTGCAAGGGAGAGGAACAGCCTGTACCAGCTTCCCTTCCTGCTGCTGCTGCTGGGCTCCTGTTTTCCCAGCCACTTCCAGCCATCCCTCCTTTCAGCTGCGGAGCGAGCAAGAATTATGGAATTGCTATTATTACCCCAGCCCGGCGTCCCGGGCTTGATGGCTGCTGCCCTGGCAGCTCCCACGCAGACAGGAGCCAACTGCAGTGACAATAAAACAAAGTCTTTGGCAGCCGAAGGCCTCTCCTCTGTGCGCCGAGGCTGATGAACGGGCTGGGGAGCCAGCTCTGACTCCAGCTCCTTGGGAAGTCTTGGAGCTGGAGTCTTGCTCCCCAGCATCTGATTCCAAAGGCATTTTTCAGTCCAGTTGGGAAGGCTGCGACAATCTCAACAAGGCTCCCTCTATCAGCCTTGAGAAATGAGTGTCTGCCAGCCTCGGCTGTCTGTCCAGGGCCTCTTCCAGAAGAGGAGATGGATTTGTTCTATTAACTTGGCTGGCTTTATCAGCCAACCAACCAACCACACAGCATTTAGAGAGCACCACTGCATGCTAGGGACTACTCAGGATCCATTCATCCAACACGTCTTCCTGCAGCACCTACTTGGGGTGAGGTACTGCGCTGGTGCTAGGTTTACATCCCCAGACAGAGGAGCTAGGAAGCCTCCTGGGAGCTTATCCCCGATTGTCAGGAAAGAGAGGAGGAACAGAATAAACAAGTGATGTAATGACATTGAAGGTGGTAGGTGCCCTGGGGGAATTTGGGCAGAGTCAGGGGGATGGAGTGTGTAGGAGGCAGGGGTGAGGTTTAAGCAGGTGGTCAGGGAAAGCCTCTCTGGGAAGGTAACACTGGAACCAAGACTTGAAGGAGGTAAAGGGTCCAAACATAAACCCCCAACTGATGTGCCTTCCAGGCGTTTACTGGCTCCACGGGAGAAGAGACTTGTTCACAAACATCCTAACAGCCGAAGCCTCTTGAAACCCCAGACAGAGGGGTGGTGGATATTCAGAGGAGAAAATGATTAGAACCTGCTGTCACCCAAGAAGGGGCGTGACTCTATCCTTAGAACGGCTCCCCAAAAGCACTTCATTGCTTGAAACCTGGGGGAGAAGCCTAAGACTAGTGGGTGTGACCAGTAACATGAGGAAAGCATGTAAGTGGGGCCCGAGAGAGCAGAGGAGGGGACATCTGAGGGAGCCGGCAGGAGCATCCCACGGCTGGGGCGGTCCGGGGAAGAGAAGTCCCCGGGGAGGTTTAGCAAGCTGAGGCCGTGGGAAATGTACCTTCTTCCCCCTCGGAACACCTGGGGGTGTTGATGATTGTTGTCCTGAAACCAAACCCACTACACCACAGGGCCTCAAACCTGCCTGCCCATCAGTAGGACCTGTTTTCTTTTTTCCACTGACTCAATGTACATGCGTTTGAGCAAACTCCTCAAAATAGTGAAGGGCAGGGAAGCCTGGCATGCTGCAGTTCGTGGGGTCCCAAAGAGTCCGACACAACTGAGCGACTGAATGGCACTAACGTTTATTTATTTGGCTGTGCCCGGTCTTTTGAGTCACGCAGGATCTTTAGTTGCGGCATCCAGGATCTACTTCCCTGACCAGGGATGGAAACCTGGGGTCCCTGCTTTGGGAACGCAGAGTCTTAGCCACTGGACCACCAGGGCAGTCCCCTATTATCTGGTTTTCAATAGCACAGGTTCCTGGGCTCCATTTTAGACCCGTAAATTAGAAGCTGTGTTTTTTAAAAGCTGTCCAGATGTTTCCAAAGATCCATCAGGTTTGGGGTCCACTGGAGAAGGCAATGGCAACCCACTCCAGTACTCTTGCCTGGAAAATCCCATGGACAGAGGAGCCTGGTGGGCTGCAGTTCATGAGGTAGCTAAGAGTCGGACACGACTGAGCGACTTCACTTTCACTTTTCACTTTCATGCATTGGAGAAGGAAATGGCAACCCACTCCAGTGTTCTTGCCTGGAGAACCCCAGGGACGGGGGAGCCTGGTGGGCTGCCGTCTATGGGGTCACACAGAGTCGGACACGACTGAAGCGACTTAGCAGCAGCAGCAGGTCTGGCCTGACACTGTTTTTACTGCTTGAATCAGGTCAGAGGCAGCTCATGGGATCAGAAAAGTGTGTCAGGGATTTCCCCACTGAGAGCAAATGCTGGGTTCAAGTATCAGTCTCCGCTGTAAGACTGTGAGCCCCTGAGGGCAAGGACCCCTTACTTCTCTATGTGAAAACTCAGACCCTGAACCATGAGAGGTATCAGTAAATCTGTACTGGGCTGGACTAAGCTAAGCCCGGTTCCACTAGCCATCTGGCTGTGGCCCTGACCTTTAACCTCCCTGGGTCTCCGTCTGCATCTACAAAGTAGGTAGAGGTCTGCCCTTCCTGTCTCATGGGATTTCTTAGAGGCAACAGATGCACTTGCAAGAACAATTGAACAGTTTCCCAGTGGAGGGGAAGCTAGGCACAGATGATCCAAATTAGATCACCTTAAAGTATTGTTAGATCTTGGAATCCATCCTGTGAGTAGGATGACCTTCTTGACTTTTTCTTTTGCTTTACCTAAAACTCACTTGTTCATCCTGAACAATGAGCTAAATAAGAATCAATTGTGTGTCACACACTGTATTTGTATATGTATCACAAAGGAATAAGACATAGTCCGACTGCTGCAGAGTACAGATTTGAACTACGAGGAACAAACACATGGACAAATGATGCTGATCTAAGCAAGTGGGAGGGAGGATTCTGTCCAAAAGCTTTGCTTCTAGGCAGGAAGTAATGAGCAGAAGAAATCTCCCAGAGTCCAAGGCAGAAAACATACAGTGGCTAGACAAAGACAATGAAATAGGATTCAGAGAAAACAGCTCTGAGGAGTGAGGGATGTGTGCCGAAGGGGCACCTCTCTCCACATGGCAGCCAGATCATGTCACTTTCTCACTCAAAAGCCACCAACAAATCCTAACAGCACTTAGGATAAAACCTGATGTCCTCCCCATGGTCCAGGGGCCCAGTGTGGCCCAGTCTGTGGCTGCTCACTAAGCTCTTCCTTCTCCTGGCTCACTCAGCCCCAGCCAGACAGTCCCTTGTTAGCCTTGCTGTCTGGATTTCTCTTCCTGCCAATGGTCTGTTTGTTCCACTCTCTCTTTCAGTCTCTTCAGAAAAGACTTCCTGGGGACTTCCCTGGTGGTTCAGTGGTTAAGAATCCACAATGCAAGGGACACGGGTTCAATCCCTAATCAGGGAAGTAAGATTCCATGAAACAATTAAGCCCATGGAGAGTCCAAGCGCTGCAACAGAGATTCTGCCTGTTGCAACTAAGACCCTATACAGCCAAATTAACTTATTGGTGTTTGTTTTTTGTTTTTTTTTAAAGGCTTCCTGATGAAAAGGCATTTAAGCTGAGATCCTAAAGAAAAACCATGAAATTTGCCATCTTGGAGGAATTTGGGAGATTGGCCTCATTGTTTTAGGTCGCCCCGGCAGGATTAGTAGTAGTAAAGCAAACAGAAGCTTTCCCAGATGATCCCAGGACCGTGGGGCTGGGGGGCCTGAATCCCAGAGAGAATGGGATGTCGCTGGTTGTGTGGGACATCTCAGCAGGAGGCCCTCTGCGCTGACCACCCCAGACCCTTCCCCTCAGCCAACAGGCTTTAAACAGAAGCCAGGTTGCAGGGGTTTCCTCCACAGCCTGCGCAGTGAGGTGACAGAGGCACAGAGAGGTGATGTGACTCTTCCAGGCTTTCTTGTCCCCAGCTCAAGAGCACTCATCATCCATGGGTCTTCAAACACTGAGCCCTAGACAGAAAGAAGTAAAGATATCTTAATAAGAAATGACATGTAAAAAGTGCTTTGTCGATTGCTATTCATTTGTAACCATCTTAGCTTATTATGTGTGGGTTTGAAGCAGTCATTCATTAAGCAGACCTTTGCTGGCCACTTACCAATCATGCGGTCAGGCGCCGTGCTAGGCAGCAGCTACTCACTCTGTCTGCTGAGGGTGTGCTTGGGCGTGCCCTGTGAGGCTCAGGGTTGGGGTTTCTCAGTCTGCAGGGCCAGAAGGAGGGGACCTGGAGAAAGGAGGGCTTTCTGGGCTGGTTGCCTGCGGGTGGTGAGAACCACAGCCCCCGAGGAGTTCTTCATCATCTGCCAGATGAAGGGTCTTTACAGCCCGCCCCCGTCCGCTCACAGCCAACATCGCCCTGAGCTCTCGGGAGGCCTCCTACAAGTCACTGGACCCAGCCAGCTGGCAGCAAGGCCACGGCAGGTATGGCGAAGGTCTCTTGGCCGTGGGCAGGGCCATGGTGATGTAACACAGCTCCACCGGGCGACCCGTGAGTCACTGGTGTGCCCCTCCCCCCGAGTCCTCCACCTCATCATCCCCCTTACAGGCCACCCACAATGTCCTCCAAATGCCAGCTCTTCTATTTTCACTTTTTCCCTAAAGACAGAAGAAAAAAAGTGACAAGAAGTTGGAAAAGCAAAGGGTCAGGTAGTAAGCAGGGAGGCGCCATCAGAAGGAACCAGACAGGCTGGGAGCAGCAGGCTTCAGAGACAAAGGACTTCAGCCCCACTGGTGCAGACAGGAACCCTCCAGAACCCCCAGACCAGACCCGGAAGAGGCTTCAAACACCATCTCACCCAACCTTGGTTTCAAGTCAACTGATGTTCAAAGAGGTTAGACAAATTGCCCATGTTGGTAATTAAACCAGATTTGTTCTGGCCTTAGAGAATGGAATAGAAAGTTGAAAAAATAGTTACCTTGGACAGAGAGCCTGTGTTTTAAGGCACTCAACCATATAATGACACCTAATCATTTACCTATGATCGGTCTCCATCTGGTTTCCTCTAAGCAAGTCTAAGTGCCTGAAGGGCGGGCCGTTTCTGAGATGCTCTTATGTCACAGACACCCAGGAAGCACTGGCTCACATAGGTGAACAGAGGGGAAAAGAAGAGCAGATGAATCCCAGGCAACGAACAGAATAAATGAGCAGAGACACCTCCTAAGGCGCCTGCAACTCACTCCTGCTGAGACGTCAAAGCAAAATTAGGAACACGTGTACACCCATGGCTGATTCATGTCAATGTATGGCAAAAACCACTACAATATGGTAAAGTAATTAGCCTCCAACTAAAATAAATTAATTAATTTTTTTTTTTTAAAAAGCAGTGCGGTCTACAGATAGAGAGAACAAACCAGTGGTTACCTAAGTGGGGAGAGAATGGGACTTCCCTAACGATCCAGTCGTTGCGATGACCCTTTCGTGCAGGGGGCACGGGTTTGGTCCTTGGTCAGGGAACTAAGATCCCACATGCTGTGAGGGGCAACCAAAAACAAACATTGGGGAGAGGGAAGTGAGGAGGGGCCATACAGGGGTAGAAGATTAAAGAGTAGAAACTGTTAGGTATAGAATGAGCTACAAGAACATTTTGTACAACACAGGGACTATAGCCGATATTTTACAATAACTATAAATGGAATATAACCTTAAAAAATTGTGAATCACTATGTTGTACACCTGTAATTTACATGATATTGTACCTCACCTATGCTTCAATAAAATAAAACAAGGTTTTTTTGTTTTTTTTTTTTTAAAAAAAGCAGTGTGGTCTAGTGGAAAAGCACAGAATCATAAAGAATGATAGTCACATTCATTATTAATATTAAGAAATGTATGTGGAACGGCACAGTTTTGTCTCAGACCCTCTCTATTATGACCAAGGACAGCTGGCCAGGGAGGATCACTGGCAATGCCCGAAAAACTCAATTTCCACACCTGCCTTGAATGAAAAATAGCATTTTTCAGAGCCTGCTTCGTGTTCATCAGACTCCCCAAGGGGTCATGAGAAGCCTGGAAAAAAGCATGATCTAAAATTACCATTGGTTTGGGGTTTTTTTTTTTTTTTAAGTCCCTATGTCATTTATTCTGAAATTTCAAAAAACATCAAGAGGGGGCACAAGATTGTTTTAACGTGTATCAGGAGGGGGTGCAAGTTTGAAAGACTGAGACATCCCACAAATGCGTCTGCTTCTGCTGGGGGCACGCTCCCCACTCCCTTGTGTCCCCAGAAGGAATGCAGAAGGGGTGAGCTGGGGCTTCCTCTCCTTGCCATTCTCTTTGCAAGGGTAACAAATAGCCCTCCAGCTGCGTGAGAAAATCACTTTCATCTTCCTCATTTTATGTGATCCTTGCAAGATCTCTGCGAGATGGGTGGGAGCACAACTGAATTCTACAAATATTCACTGAAGGCGAACCTAAGAGGCACCGCACTCAGCAGACAAGAACCCTGGGCCCTAAGAGATCCAGAGTTTCTAACTGTGAGTCTCAAAGGTGTTCTCGAGGCCGCTCCCTTTCCAGATGAAGAAATGAGGCCCAGGGTGGGAAGCAGGCTGCTCTCTGTCACCCAGTTAATGCGGAAGCTGAGACCAGAACCCAGGTCCCCCAAACCTTCACAATCCAGCGTCTGTCACCACATCTCATGGCCCCTCCACGGGCCCCCCACCCTAGAGGGGAGGAGGGAGGAGGAGCAAAGGAGGAAGCCAACATGGATCTACTGGAGACAGTTGCTCACCCCGGTCTTTGCATTTCTGTACAGTAAGCCCCCTACATATAAGCCTTCAAGTTGAGAGCTTTCAAAGAGGCACACGTGCGTCTGGTTCCAGCAAGGAGCCAGAACCTGTGCCATCAAAGTCAGGTGTGGGTGAAACTGCAGCTTGCCCTCCGTCTCCTATTGCTGACAATCCTTCAGCTCCAGCGTCTCCCTCCTCCAGTCGGTAACTCTCCTTGCCTGCTCGCTCGATGCCAGCCCCTGTACGTCAGCTGCTGTACTGTACTACTGTACTCATCAAGGTCCTGTACCGTAAGATTAAAAATGTTTTCTTTATTTTTCATGTTTGTTACGCATTATTTGTGTGAAGAGTATTATAAACCTGTTAAAGTACAGTACCATACAGCCAATTGTGTTCGTTGGGTACCCAGGCTAACTTTGTTGGACTTACAAACAAATTGGACTTGAGAACCCGCTCTCAGAACAGAACTCACTCATTTGAGGGGACTTACTGTACTGACTCGGCAATTCCCGGTCTGTGAGTCGTTCACCCCACCTTCCAAGCACTGCGAGTCTCAGAACCCCTGCATGGGCTCTTGGGCTCTTCATCTTTAAATGGCCATAATCCCGTGTGCTTGTCCAGGGTTGCAGTGAGGATAGGTGGCCTCAGGTCTTAAATACCCACCCTCCCCTTGTAGGCTGCGAGATATCTCCTCACCCTTATCTTGTATCTGAATCGCAGAGCTGGGGCATGCCACCGCTAGTGGTGATACAGAGGTCCCTGACTCCCAACAGAGGGCCTTCGTCTGGAGCTGCTGGGGGACCAGCCTGCAATGAGCCAGGTTTTCCCTGTGTGAGAGCACGTGCATGCTGCTAAGTTGCTTCAGTCGTGTCCAACTCTGCGATCCTATGGACTGTAGCCAACCAGGCTCCTCTGTCCAAAGGAATCTCCAGGCAAGAATACTGGAGTGGGTTGCCATGCCCTTCTCCAGTGTGAAAGCACAGGACGATCCTAATAGGAAACAGAGCCCCAGCACCCCCACACTCGCCAACTTGGAAAGCAACCATTGTCGATTCAGGCCAGGCATTTTCTTTTCAAAATCAGATTTTATTTGTGAGTTCACTTCTGAGTCATCGAGGTCTGTCTCAGGCTCTTGCAATAGCTTTTAGGGTTGAGAATTCTACTGGGGCCCCAGCAAGTATCCTGCAGGCAAAGCAGTTCAGGCTCTGACACCAGCTCTCAGGTCATTGGTCACTTGTGCCCCAGAGTGCCTGCTGGCCCCAGAGGGTCACACAGGGCACGCTGTTCCAGGTACTTATGCCAGGGCTGTGAGTCTGGGTGAGCAAACTGGTAAACTCCCTGTGATAGACGTGGGAAATTTCTAGTTACTAAAATCTGACTCTTTCACTTGCAAAACTCATTCCCCACCCCGCTGTTTCAAGAATGTTTCCCAGCTTGCTGGTTGGGAGTTCCTATCCTTTCCTTAAACCACCCTCTTTACACTTCCTTCTAGGTCTTCAGGGTGGGAACCTAGTGCAGTTCATCACAAACAAGAAGTTCCCAGATGTCAAAAGATTGTTCTTACTTCACTGTCTTCTTAGACTATGGGTGAGGGGTATCCAGATGGGCTTACAGGCAGCTGGGCAGTAGAGCCTTGGGGTCTGGCCACTGGGCTCTAATGCCCAACCTTGCTACCTCGCTGTGTGGCCTTGGGCAAATTACTTCTCTCTGAGCTTCAGTTTCCTAGTTTATAGCTTAACCTGCCTTTTGGCGGTCAAGTCTGAGGGGCCTGCCTAGTTCAGGTTCATAAGACTCCAGGATCCCCGAGAGCACTGACTCAGGACATCTTGGGTGGACCGCTTAATCTCTCAGGGTCTGGGTAAAACTGAAATGATGGTATAAAATGCCTACTTCTTTGGGCGTTGCGAGGAGTCAATGAATCAATCCTTGCAAAGCGCTTAAAGCAGTGCTTGGCACACGACAGGCACAAAGGATTAGCTTGTACTTCGGTGACTTTGACAACGGTTGCGTCTCACTCATCTGTGTGCCCTCAATACCTGGAGAAAGCAGCCAAACAAATGCAAGAGACAACTCGGAGCTCTAAACCAAACTCACGAGAGGTGGGCTCAGTGGGGAGAGCTGTTCAGTGGAGCAGCAAACAGATTCCCTGGCCCTGGCCCTTTGAAGTGTCCGTGTTCTCACGGTTGAGGGTGGAATGTAAGGACCCCAGCCCCTCCCCACCCCCATCGCACTTCTGGAGCCCAGGGAAAGCCTGGCCTCTGACTCCCAGTCTGTGGTGGTGGTCCCCATACAACCCCACTCCCCCAACTCAGCCCACCTCCATGGCCCCTCCATCTCCTTTCATCCCATACACGGTTCATCTTCAAACTCAAGGGAAACAGTAGTCAAAAAAGAACCAGCCCTCCGCCCCTCAGCCCCCTGGCCAGTAATCTGAGCTGCAGAAGGAAAGGCACAATTATGGTTTGGGATTTCTCCCCCTCCTTTTTCAGCTCCCTGACTCAACTTTTCATCTTTCTCGGGCCTTTGGAGAGCTCCGAGTTGAGCTAGACCCGCCTGCAGCCTAGCGGGGGCTGGGGTGGGGGCCCAGCAAGACCCTCCACCTCCTCCTGACAAAGATGGGGGCAAGGGGGCAGCAGACCTGGGGCCCCCTCTGCTGACCCACCGCCAACCACTCCCTCGCCCAGCGCCTGGCAGGCTCAGCCCTCTCGCAGGACTAAATTTATGAGCCGAGGCTGCGGGGAGGGCTGGGGTTACTGAGACTTCATTACTCTTACAAAATATACTATGGGACGTTTACTAGTGTCCCGTGAAGCGTGCCCATAAATCAGGGGCTCAGCGGCGCTTGTCAGAAGAAATGAGGAAAGTGCGTTTGCTCACGCCTGCCTTGGCCTTGCTGTCGACCCCAGCCCCGGGCAAGGCCCCCCGGGGCTGGACACAGCCCCACCACGGGCCGCCCTCCCTCGGGGGAGCCCTCTCGGCCTCAGGGCCATACACAGGTCTGTCCCAGCTTGAGCGTTCTGAATGAAAACATCGTCCAGTTTCAAATTCGCACATATCACACATTGAATCTCTCCTGGAAATAATATTTCCTCTGCCAATTTTATTTTCCCGGCCCTAGGGACCTACAAAACTTCTGTACAGCATGACCCTGTTTCTAATATATACCTATATGAAGGAAATACACCCAAAGGTTAACAGTGATGCTCTCTGGGCAGAACAATTACAGGGAATTTTTATTAACTTCATTATACTTTCCCAAGTTTTCCACATTTTAAAAAAATATTAATTTCTGAAACTTTCCTAATCAGAAAAATGTTACTTTTTAAACAAGTAAACTCAAGAACAAATCATGGAAAAATATAAATATGTTCGTGTTATTTATTTTTTAAAAAGTAAAACTATAAACAACCTAAATATGTAACCATTATTCCACATTACCAGAACAGAACATCACACAGCCACTTAAAATACTGGTTCTCAAGAGTGAGGAAATGCTTAAGATTTAATGCTTGGAGGAAAGAAAAAAAGGCAAAAACAGGCCATTTTTGTACACATGTGCTGATGGGTAGTATATAAAATTGTACATAAGAAAAATGCCCAGAGAGAAATATTATTGTTGTATTAAGGTGTGGGCTTCTGAAATATTTTCTTTTTCTCTTTTCTGTTTTCCAAATTTTGTGTAATGTGGTTATACTTCTTTCGTAATTGGTATTTGAAAAGAGAAAAGGAAAGGTAGTTTGGGTTAGGGTCCCTGCTCCCCCGCCCCTCCCAATACCACACACGTGTTCTCACCCCACATTAAAACAGGAGGCCCAGGGTGCCGTGGTGGGTTCAGTTCCGTTGGGACAATGTTGGACAATCAGCCCCACCAATGAACTTTTTATGGAGTTTCTGACTTTGAAGCTAAGTAATGAGACTTGGCCCCTGACCAGGCCTTGAAATGTTCAAAGTGGTCTCCCCCCCATCAATTAGCTAAACCTAGGCATCCGAAGTGGGCAGGGCAGGCGGGCAGCCCAGCGAGGCCTGGGTATCTGGAGGCGGACAGGAGAGGGAGGTGGCCCTGTCCGAGGCCAGGCCAGGAGCTGGAGGGCCCCCCTTCCCCAGATCAGCAGCCTGTGTGCCCAGACCCCTTCCTCCTGTCTTACTTTCGGGGGCAACTCCACAAAACGGGGGAAATCTCAGGGCTTTGAGCTGGTCTCTATCCGAGCAGGGCTTCACTTGGAAATGAACCGGCTGTTTGAAGGAAACAAGCTGGTCTCGAGCGCCCCCTGGCTGCTTTTGGTGTCCACTGCGGCTAACCACTATCCCGAGCCTTAGCACCGGAAAGAGGTGCCCGCGCTGTCCGTCTTCAAAGAAAGGCCCTGGGAGTTTTCTAGACGCTAGATACCAAGAAGATCTGCCTTACTCTCACACCAAGAATTTAAAAATAAATCGACTTTCCCCAGTGAAGAAATTCCTCGACCCCAGGAGAGGGGTGCCCTTTGCCAGGTTTGGCTTTTTGGTCGTCTTCGCCATCTTATTTCTTTATAAGCAGTCACTCTCTCCTGACCTAGGGTGCGTGGGGCAGGTGAACCTCTGGCCCACCCTAGTCATCCCCCTTCACTCCACATTTTGAATGGATCTCACAGAATCTGGAATTTCAGTGGCATTTGGTTTTGATTTTTAACAGGAGGGGGGAAAAAAAAAACTTTGCCTTGAAGCAATGCGTTCTCTTGGCAGCTCTAGGGAGCCTGGCAATGTTGAGACCTTTCCTGGCAGCGCTGAGAAGATGAGCTTGTTGGTTGTGGTGTGTTTAGAAGTTTAAAACAGCAAAAAATACAGAGTGCGGGTTTGTGGGAGGTGGGGTCTAGGCCTGGGGGGGCGGGGAAGGGGGGGTGACAAGACCTCCAGATCTCTCTCTTCTCTACTGTAAATTACAAGCCTGCTTTTTTTAATTTCCTTTCCCAGAACAATGTTATTCATTCAATTCCAAAGTAAACATTGGGCTTAGATACTCAAAGTTTGGGAGAACAAACTGTCCTGGTTGTTAAGGTCTTTACCTGTCAGGGGCCTGATTAAACCCATATATCTTCATGGCAGCCATCGGCAGCCATCGGGGGGCCGTGAGGAAGGACTGGGCACCAGCCCACAGCCCCCCACACCCCCATTCCTCCAGGGGTGAGGGCAGACCCTCGGTGCCAGCCCTGGGCTCGGGCTTCCCCTCTCTCCTGGGCCGCTACAGTAGGGTGTCTGTTCAGCACTCCAGCCTGATCCTGAACCTCTAGGGCAAGGGGGCAGATCAGAGGAAGTGCTAAGGCCCAAAGGGCACTGCGAAAGGGGGAGGAGAAGGGGAAAGTGGCGTTTGAACCGCCTTCAAAGTGATAGATGTTTGTGCTATAGAGGAGCTGGTTTGGGGAGAAACGCAGGCCTCGGGTAGTAAATCATGCGATCTGATGTCGGAGCTGAGAATATGGAAGCCCATTTCCTTTCTCCTAGGGGAAGGCCGCTTAATTAAGAGATCTCCGGGTACTCGACTTCCTCATAAATTTTAGAGAGCTGTAAAACTCAGTGTGTGTGTGTGTGTGTGTGTGCGTGCGTGCGCACACGCGCGCATGAGCATGTGCCTGCAAGGCAGGCAAAGAAGAGCACATTTGGAGCCCTGTTCAGAATGTCAGGCTCACAACTGCTCACCCTGTAGTGCCTCAGTTTCCCCCACATGGGGGGCATGTGGATACTAGGCTGGAGGGAAAGGGAGTGGGATGAACTGGGAGACTGGGGTTGACATGTATACACTATTGATACTGTGCATGACACGTAACTGATGAGAACCTACTGTGCAGCTCAGAGCTCTGTGGTGGTCTAAGTGAAGTGTTAGTTGCTCAGTCATGTCCGACTATTTGTGACCCCATGGATTGCAGCCCGCCAGGCTCCTCTGTCCATGGAATTCTCCAGGCAAGGATGCTGGAATGGATAACCATTCCCTCCTCCAGGGGATCTTCCGGACCCAGGGATCAAACCCAGGTCTCCTGCTTTGCAGGAAGATTCTTTACCATTGGCGCTACCAGGGAAGCCATGGTGACCTAAATGGGAAGGAAATCCAAAAAAAGAGGGGATGTATGTCACCTCTCGGGTGAGCCTTCCTCGGAAATCCATGGCTGGAATTTTAAGTTTCCTGTCCTCCTCTAAGGAATATTTAACTTCCCAAGTACAATCTGTTTCTCTTCCAGAAGACTTTGGTTTCCCACCTTGACTTATCTGATGGTGGGACTCTCAGCGAGCAGCTCGTTACCTATGTTTTCTGCAGAAATGAATGCTGACAGTTGGGGAGCTGCAGCAGGGAGTGGGGGTCCTGAGGAGCCAGTGATGCTGCCCCTAGCTGGGGGCAGGGGAGACATGCCAGCAAGATACAGGAGGCTAAGAAAGGGAAGAAAAACCATCTATCCTAGAACAACTCATGCTAATTCAAGCTTATGGAAAGGAAATCTTCTTTTGTGGCATGTTCCCTCCATTGCAACCTTCAACTCTCATTACTGTGGGACCCACAGTGTCCCAGAGAATGGACCATGGCAGGCCAGGGTATTGTCCCACATTGCAGAGGGACAGCGCGGCCCAGGAAAAGTAAAACTGCGGCCTGTTGTAGGTCATGCTGAAAGGCTGGTAAATCCAGTCCTCCAACCCACCTCTGCCAGACCCTTGTCACTCTCTGGGTCAGCCATGTCAGCACAGCTCATAGAGTTACAGCTTGCAAGGGCTGGTGTGTGCTGTTTTGGGACCTCTCCTTAAGAGCACTGCAAGAGAGGACGTGACCAGTGCGGGGAAAATGCTCTTACTTCCATGGCTTATGACATAGGGTGGATCCATAGGAGTGAGTCCCAGTGTCTGGGATGGTTTGGGTGCCCCCCCAGACTCTCAGACAACCTGCTTCCTTCCTGTAAGCCCTATTGTTGTTATGTTCGTCTCTCTGTCGTGACTGACTCTACGCAACTTCATGGACTGTAGCCCACCAGGCTCCTCTGTCCATGGGATTCTCCAGGCAAGAATACTGGAGTGGGTTGCCATGCCCTCCTCCAGGGGATCTTTCTGACCCAGGAGTCGAACCTGGGTCTCCTGCTTTGTGCAGATTCTTTACCATCTGAGCCACCAGGGAAGCCCTCCTGTAAGCCCTAGGTGCCATGTGGTGGGGAGCGCTGGCAAGTATCAGACGAGGCACATCTGTGAGCAGGTCAGGCTCAGGGTGGTCTCCCAGGACACCCTGGTTTCACTCTCTAGAAGACGGGAACACACATCTGAGCCCAGCAATGGACACGCTGCAGCCCTACCCTAAGCTGGACTCATATCGGAAACAAGATAAGATGCTGGCACTTGGTTTCTTCATGGGCTCCTTTCTTCAAAGAAAATGCCAAGGAGACAGAGAATGGGGATGGGAACACCGAAATGAGGTCTGCTGCCAGAGGAAGAGAGTTGAGGTTTCAAGAATATTCCAGCTCAAAAAGCAACCTCCCTTAGGTTCACAGTTCCATCATGTTATTGTTTAAAAAAAAAAAAAAAAATTTTTTTTTTGCTGACTCGTTTTTTCTGTAGTAAATGTGCACTGTATTTATAGACATACAAATATGGATAATGTACAAAACAATAAATTGTTTTTAAAAGAAAATTCTTGGGCTTCCCTGGTGGTACAGTGGTTAAGAATCCGCCTTGCAATGCAGGGGACTCTGGTTCAATCCCTGGTCCGGGAAGATCCCACATGCCTTGGGGCAACTAAGCCCATGTGCCAAAACTACTGAAGCTTTGGGGCTAGAACCCGACAAGAGAAGCCACCGCAATGAGAAGCCCACGCATGTAACTAGAGAGTAGCCCCTCCTCGCCACAAGAGAAAGCCCGAGTGCAGCAACAAAGACCCAGCTCAAGCAAAGATAAAATTAAAAAAAAAAAAAAAAACCTCATGTATAGAGCACATAAGACCCCCAGTTCCTTTCCTTTCTTTGCACTCAGACGCCTTATGAGGCAGGTTAAAGTTACGACAATTCCATTTAGACAAACCTTCTGGAAGTAGTGCTGTTACACAGTTTTACTGACAGCCATATACTGACCACCTTGCCTGCGTTGGGCAAGGCGCCATCTTGTGGTGGCATGGAGGTGATGACTCACCCTCCTGAAACAAAGCCCCGTATGTTCCTCACACCTTCTACTTTCAGAATGTTTCGGAGACCTACAGACCCACCCCAGACTCCTGCCTGGCTAAAGAAATGTGCTGGAAATAAGCCTGGACCAGAAGTCAGGAATGGAGAAGGAAATGGCAACCCACTCCAGTATTCTTGCCTGGAAAATCCCATGGACAGAGGCACCTGGCAGGCTACAGTCCATGGGGTGGCAAAGAGTTGGACATGACTGAGAGACTTCACTTTCACTTTCTTTTTTTCTTTCATAAATCAGGGAAGAGGACTACAGTCCTCTCTGGGTGACTTTGAGCAAATCCCTTCCCCTCTCTGGGCTTCAGCTTTTCCATCTGCATCATGACAAGTTGATCTGTAGGACTCCCAAGCTTCCCTCCAGCTTGGTCCCATGATCCGACCCCTTTCTAGCCCAGGTATATCCCCCAAGCCCTGTCATGTGCTGTCTGGGCCTAGGGTTTGCCCCCATGACACCTCCCACCCCCACACACTTGTCCACACTGGGGACCTTGGTGGCATGGCTGGTTTTCCTGCTGGCCTGGATCTAGAGCACACGGCCTTTCCAGAAGGTGAGGGATGTGGCCTGTCCTCCTCCCTAGCCTCCTTGCTGTTGCCATCACATCACACAAAACGACAGAGGTGAAAAGCAGTACAAAGAAGATCCAAACCACTCACATCTGAAGGAAGTATGTCAAAGGTAGAGGCAGACAGGCACCCAGCTACAACACAGATCTTCACTGAACTACATGCCAAATTTTCAACTTGACATCAGCCTGTTTTCTATATTTGCATTAGACATAAGGGTTGCCTGCTCTGAGCTGATATTTGCCTCTCCCCCTCCTCCCGCTAATATTTAGGAGTCTGGGCTTCCCTTGTAGCTCAGCTGGTAAAGAATCTACCTGCAATGCAGGAGACGTCGGTTTGATTCCTGGCTCAGGAAGCTCCTCTAGGGAAGGGATAGACTAACCACTCCAGTATTCTTGGGCTTTCCTGGTGGCTCAGATGGTAAGAATCCACCTGCAATACGGGAGACCTGGGTTCAATCCCTGAGTTGGGAAGATCCCCTGGAAGAAGGCACAGCCACCCACTCTAGTATTCTTGCCTGGAGAATCCCCATGGACAGAGGAGCCTGGGGGGCTACAGTTTATGGGGTCGCAAAGCATCGAACACGACTGAGTGATTAAGCACAGCATAGAACATTTAGCAGTGTGTCCCTTTGAATGCACATACCTGCCCAAGTTCAAGGTATCTATCTATATATAAAAGTCAATAGAAAGATCGCTGACCTAGAAAACCTGCTTCAGTTCCCTCTACTGACCAATTGGTGACTTTGAGCTCATCCCAACCCCTCTCAGGGCCTCAGTGTCTCCTTTACACGCTGGGGGAGCCCCCCTCCAACATCCTCCCTGCATGGATGTCCAAGGCCCTTCTAGCCCTGACTGCTGGAACGTCCAGGACTGCAGGTGAGGCTGGCTCTGGTGGCATGGAGCAGTGGCCCTGCCGGCCTCCAAGATGCTGACCAGTCGCTGCTGGATGGCAGGGTGACAAGGCTCAGGGCCCTGCTGGCTTCTCTTCTGCATATTTTGAGGCCTCCCTGGAAATCTTTGGGATAGCCAGCATTGCCCCAACCCTTCCTCTGGTCCCTATGGAAACAACTTAGCCACATCAAAAAGCTTTTTTTTTTTAGATTTTTTTTTTTCCTGATGTGGACCATTTTTTAAGTCTTTATTGAATTTGTTACAACGTTGCTTCTGTTTTTCTGTTTTGGGTTTTGAATGCAAGCCTTGTGGCATCTTGAGTCTCCAATTAGGGATCCAGCCCACATTCCCTGCATTGGAAGGTGAAGTCTTAACCACTCGACCGCCAGAGAAGTCCTTTGAAAGGCTTTTGAGGGAGATTTAAGGCTTCAAGTGGGCCTGGCTGGGCTTCCCAGGTGGCTCAGTGGTAAAGAATCCACCTGCCAATGTAGAAGATGCGGGTTCAACCCCTGGGTTGGGAAGATACCCTGGAGGAGGAAATGGCAACCCACTTCACTATTCTTGCCTGGAAATCCCATGGACAGAGGAGCCTGGCGGGCTATAGTCCATGAGGTCACAAAGAGTGGGACATGACTGAGTGACTGAGCACACACACACATCTGGGCCCCGCCATCACCCCAGAGGTCCAGCTGCCCACCTGACCTCCCACGGCTCGATCTGCATTGATGGGCCCCAGGTAAGCCTTCTGTTTCCACCTAATTATTAGCACTGCCTCACCTCACACTCAAGTGTGACCCACTTTGGAAGATAAATATCTGGTGACCCTGCCCCTGAGGTAGAGTGGCCTTCCCAGACATAAGAGTTCTGATCTTACTACACCATGTGTGGGGACACAGACCTACTCTTGATCAAAATGTGAGGCCCTCTGTAGGGGTTAGGATCTTCTGGGACCCCCCACCTAATTTGCAGCAGCCCAATCTGAGGCAGTATTTCATACCCTTCCCAGGAATCAGTATCTCAAATGTACACATTCTCCTGGAACAGAGTTCTCAAAGTGTGGTCCCCAGACCAGCATCAGCATCCTCTGGGAACTTGCTAGAAATTCAGGGCCCCCAGGTCTATTAGATGAGGAGCTCAGGGTGGGGCCCAGGAATGTGGGTTTTAGCAGCCCCTCCAGAAGATGCAGGCACTGAAAGGAGAATGAGGACCACTGCCCTAGACAAGGTGAGAACTGACCTGGAAATTCCTCAGGCCTGTGTCTCCTCCACTTCCTGTTGCAGATGGAGATGCTGGGGGCAATGGAAGCGGTGCTGCAGCCTGAATGCCCACGCTGTGCTGCCTGCACCTCTCCTGAATAGCATCTCACCACCTGCATTTCAGTCCCTCGGACATAAGGTGTCCCCCTGGTCAGTTGAGCTAACTGTCACCCTAGAAAGACACTTTCTTCCTTTGGGCCTCAGATTCCTCATCAAAACAACAGAAGTATTTGCTTGCCGCTGTTCAGTCATTCAGTCGTGTCCGACTCTTTGCAGCTCCATGGACTGCAGCATGCCAGGCTTCCCTGTCTTTCACCATCTCCCGGAGTTTGCTCAAACTCCTATCCATCTAGCCATCTCAACCTCTGTCACCCTCTTCTCCTCCTGCCCTCAATCTTCCCCAGCATTAGGGTCTTTTCCAATGAGCTGGCTCTTCGCATCAGGTAGCCAAATATTTGAGCTTCAGCATCAGTCCTTCCAATGAATATTGAGAGTTGATTTCCTTTAGGATTGACCAGTTTGATCTCCTTGCTAACCAAAAGACTCTCAAGAGTCTTCTCCAGCACCTCAGTTTGAAAGCATCAATTATTCAGTGCTCAGCCTTCTTTGTGGTCCAACTCTCACATCCATACATGACTACTGGAAAAATCATAACTTTGACTAGACGGACCTTTGTTAGCAGTGATGTCTCTGCTTTTTAATATGCTGTCTAGATTTGTCATAGCTTTTTTTCCAAGGAGCAAGCATTTTTTGATTTACTTAGATGCTCTTTAAGGTCCCTTCCAGTGTGACATTCTTTCTTTGTTCCATAAATCCTCCTCCAGGCAGTGTACCCTTCACAGGAGCCTCTGGGCTCAGGCTGTGATGAGATGATTATAGACCATGTTTCAAGGCAGGCGGTCTTCTAATGACCCTCCAATTCATCTTAGAATCAGACTGGTGGACGTGAAAGAGGATCAAGGGCAGACTAGGATGATTCCTAGCATCCCTGGCCTCCACCCACCAGATGCTGGTAGCAACCCCAGGTTGTGACAACTGAAGATGTCTCCAGGCATTGCTGCATGTTCCCCAGGGTGGGGGGAGGGGGTTGGGGTGCACAGTCATTCTTGGATGAGGACCACTGCCCACAGGCTCTCTGAGCTTTGAGCACTCTCACCTCCTCCCAAATCTCCCCCATTGTCACCTGCACAGTGTCGGCAGGAATGCTAAATGCCTTGGGAACCCTGCCCGTGCTGCCTCCACCCCAGCCCCACCCAGGTAAGAATGTTTGTCCAGTCCAGTTCACAGCTGAGGGCTGCATCATTGTGCCATCACCACTTCCTGCTTATGCAGCCCTGTACCAGTTCCCCAACCTCTCAGAGTCTCACATTTCTCATCTACAAAATAAGAACAATCCTTCCTACCTAGTTGGCAGGATGATAACAGTTTAAATGGGATGCCCACAAAGCACCTTCTGCTTGGACTCAACCATGGTGTAATAGATGAGAAAAGGGGAGTCCTGATACAATTAAGTGTTATTCTGTTCTTACTTTCTGCCTCCAAATTACAACTTCATCTTCAATCCAAAAAAGTAGATTTGTCACAGGAGAGATTCTGTTTGGTTTAGATTTTCCTCTTCAGCCATCATAACGGCCTGCCACCATTGACAGGTAAAGCTGGAAGGACATTTCTGGGCAGATTTTGGGGGTTAAAGAGAGTTTATTTATGTGGATCTATGCCTGGCCTGGGCTTCTCAGGTGGTGCTAGTGGTAAAGAACCTGCCTGCTGATGCAGGAGACAGAAAAGATGCCATTTGATCCCTGGGTTGGGAAGATCCCCTGGAGGAGGGCATGGCAACCCACTCCAGTATTCTTGCCTGGAGAATCCCATGGACAGAGAATGCCAGTGGGCTACAGTCCATGGGGTTGCAGAGAGTAGGACATAACTGAAGCGACTTAGCATGCATGCCCAGCCCAGCCTGAGAGAACAGAGGAACCAGACTGTAGACCAGGGGGGCCAGAAAGGACGTGAAAGAAGGATGGGCCCTGGGCAGGCACCGGGCATCGTTTTTAAGGGGAACCATCTCTAATCAGCTCTTGATAGTCGATCTACATGGGATCATCGACTGAGGTTGTCATGGTTCCCTCTTTTTTACGAGAAATTGAAAATCTGCATTTTGGTGTGAAACTTCCAGATTTAAAAATATATATATAGTTGACTCTTAAAGCCTCTGGTAGAGAGAAATCCTAAAATAACTCAGTAACTTAATAGTCACTCAAAACAATGAACTATATGCTGTGACTATCCCGGTTTTATATGGAGGATACAGAGGCACAGAAAGATTAACTCATGGCCTGAGGTCACACACTTCGAAGTGGGCGGACGGGAGAGGCCTGCACAGGAGGGGTAAAGGGAGAAACTACAGGGCCCATGTTGAATAAAAGGAGACAGAGCCAATTTTTCTACCATAACAGTAAATTGGCCCCAAATTAAGCCAATACCCAGTTCTTATTGCTTCTGCAAGGAATTAATAAACCATGACATCTCCTGAAACAGGGGGGAGGCCAGCTGCTCAGAGAAATGTCAGAAAGCCCTTTTCGGGCCTGGAGCTGTTCAGCCTCAGCAAGTAAAACGATTCTGCCAGAAACATGCAGAGAGGGGAACACAGCGGGGGCTGCCGCCGCCAGTGCCCACCCCTGGCTCCACTCAAGTGTGCCCACCGCTAGGAGACAAGGCTTTGCAGTAGCCAGCTCCTGGGCATTAATGGCTGCGGCCTCCCAGAGAACATTCTGGAAGATTTTCGGTTTACATTTTGCAGACAGTGTGCCAAGTCGTTCTCTCATTCTGCCTATTAGATGGTTAGTTTCCTTTTTCTAGTTAAAGGATTAGCTAGAATTACCAGTCATCATGAGCTTCCCCCAAGGACAGGTCAAAGGCAATTAATGGAAACGGCTGCCGTGGGGACATGGGTTTGCTCCACCAGAGGGATTCCTGACTGGGGGGAATTGTCCCTGGCATGGGACAGGGCTGGAAATTCCTCCAGGCCCCAGGCTTGGAGAGGAAGTTACAGGCAAATAAGAGAGGAGAAAGGAAGCTGGTTAAATACTTTATGGTGAAAAGTTCTAAAAACTTGGAACTGGAGGGGCCTTTGAAATATTCCAGCCTGACCCCTTGATCTACAGAAGGGAAAACTGTCCAGAACTGGGCAAGGACTGGCTAAGGATCACACAGCTAAGTAATGATAAAGCTGGAATTCGGGGGCCCCTCTGGCCATAGTTTCCAGGTTTGAGCTGGTCAAGTTACCTAGAGATGAGACTGTAGGTTTCCAAGGTCCACCTCCCTTTTATACAAAAATGTATTTGACTTCCCCAGGTCTTGGTTGCAGCACATGGTCTCTTCATGCTTCTTTGCAGCACATCTTGTAGCTGTGGCATGCAAACTCTTAATTGCGGCCCGTGGGATCTAATTCACGGACCAGGGATCAAACCCAGGCCCCCTGCATTGGGAGTGCAGAGTCTTAGGCACTGGGCCACCAGGGAAGTCCCAAAGTTTCCCACTTTGTCCATCAATTAAATGGAGTGTTAGATTTAACACATCACAATGCAGTTATCTCCTTACATGTCTCTTCCCTCTCTAGGCTGGGGGTGAATGCCTCCAGGAAGGAGACCAAGACTTCCTCACCTGAAAAGGATGGGTGCCCCCCATATGGCCTGGCACACAGTCGTCCCTCTGTAAGTCTCGCAGGATTGGGAGACGAGTCAAATATAAAGGTGCTGAGGCTCAGCTTGTGTGTGGACTCAATCTCTCTGAAGTTCTGGATGAGATGTCCCTGGACAAGAGATGGTATCATTGTTGCCATTGGACAGATAAGAAACCTGGGTTCTGGGAGCTACATCAACTAGAGCAAATGCTATTAATATTTGTTAAATCTAGGCAATAAGTCGATGGCACCCCACTCCAGTACTCTTGCCTGGAAAATCCCATGGATGGAGGAGCCTGGTGGGCTGCAGTCCATGGGGTCGCGAAGAGTCGGACACGACTGAGTGACTTCACTTTCACTTTTCACTTTCATGCATTGGAGAAGGAACTGGCAACCCACTCCAGTGCTCTTGCCTGGAGAATCCCAGGGACAGGGGAGCCTGGTGGGCTGCCGTCTATGGGGTCGCACAGAGTCGGACACGACTGAAGCGACTTAGCAGCAGCAGGCGATAAGTACAAGAGCATTCACTTCACTCTTCATTATAGTCAAAATGATTAATTTTATTCTTCTGCTAGTTTGAACTTTCTCCTAAAATATAGTCCAAAAAGTTAATAAGAACCTATAGCTTACCCCTTAAAAAGTATACACCCATGAAGCTTGGTTGTAGAAAACAGCCACCTCATTCATTCAGTAAATGTCTATTGTTAAAGACACATGTAATGTTCATAGAAGCACTATTCACAATAGCCAGGACATGGAAGAAACCTAGATGTCCACTGACAGATGACTGGATAAAAAAGTTGTGGTATATATATACAATGGAATATTACTCGGCCATGAAAAGGAACAAATTTGAGTCAGTTGTAGTAAGGTAGAGGAACTTAGAGCCTGTTATACAGTGAGGTAAGTCAGAAAGAGAAAAAAATAAATATATATTAATGCATATATATAGGCTTCCCTGGTGGTTCAGGCAGTAAAGAATCTGCCTGCAATCTAGAAAAATGGTACTGATGAACGTATTTGCAGGGCAGGAATAGAGATGCAGAGGTTGAGAACAAACTTACACAGTAGGGGAAGGAAATGGGGACACAAATTGAGAAGAGCACTGACATAGACACACTACCATGTGTGAAATAGACAGCTAGTGGGAAGCTGCTGCACAGCACAGGGAGTCAGCTCAGTGCTCTGTGATGACCCAGGGGGTGGGAGGGGGTGGGAGGGGGTGGCAGGGAGGCTCAATAGGGAGGGGATGTGTGTATACTTACAGCTGATACACTTCATGTACAGCAGAAACTAACAGAACACTGTAAAGCAATTATCCCCCAATTAAAAAATAAATCTTAAATATATTTTGTAAATGTCTACTGTTGCTAATGGGATGAATGTTCCTGATTCGCTGGTGGCACCCAAGTGAAGTAGACTCAGATGCTGCCCTCAGGAATCTGAAAGGAAATGAGACTCAGGCGACTTTGCCACAGAGCAAGGCCAATGTGACTGCAGGGAAAACGTGTGGAAAGCCAGGTCAGCCAGGGTACAGCCACAGACCCACTCCCTGACCAGCAGGGCTGACACAACCCATCACACACCCACAGTCACACCACAGGCATGTATGGAGGCAACCAAAGGCTGACCAGGGTCCCCCCCTCCCCAAGGAAAGCTTGGGACCCTTTGCCTTCACTACCACCACCACTGCCCCCGCACCCAGCATCACTTCCGACTCTAGAATATTTGCACAGAAATCCATGAGGTTGAAGTGAAACAAAGAGGAAAATGAGCTGCAAAAAGGCACACGTGTGTGAAACAGGGGGAACAGGGTCACGGTCAAGGGGTATTGTGTTTTGGAAGCGGGAGGGGAGCTGTATTTCTGGGTGAATTATATGGTTAAGAATGCCATGGCCACAGCAGGACACCCCAGGTCCAGGGAGCATATGTATGAGCTCTGGGCTGTGATATGAGAGCATAGAAAACACCAGATTTAGAGTCAGACAGCACTAGATTCAGATGCCAGTGCTAACAATTGCTGGCAGTGTCCAGCAAGTCGCTTAACCTCACTTTTCCTAGCTGTAAAATGGGGTTAACAGTGAGTATTGACCTCTCAAGGCTGGTGCAGGCGGCTGCCCCACTCAGCCCTTGCATAAAGAGGATGCTCGGTAAATGCTCCCTACCCACTCACTCTTGCCCTCGACAGGGGCAGCTTTGGGTTTGTTCAACTATCATATCAAGAGTTGCTATGACAGCTTCAGTTCTCTGCTCCATGATTTGTATGCTCTCTGCTACCATCCGAAGCCCCTGGCAAGCATTCCCAAAGGTTGGTAGATGAAACGACATGCACTGCTCCAAGCCAGAGGCTCTATCCAGTCCTCCGACTGGTAGATCAAGAGACCCAGCTGGCATCCCAGAGAGCAGCTGAGGATTAGAGGGCAAGATGACAGCCAGTAGGAGTGGAATGGCAGAGAACTGAATTTGGGGGTATGAAGCTGGTGGCAGAAAAGGCACAGCCAGATCTTTGTGGATGAAACCCCCAGATTCACAAAATCCATCCCACTTAAGACTGCATTATGGGGTCTTCCCTGGTGGTCAGGTGGTTAAGAATCCACCTTCCAATGCAGGGGATGCAGGTTTGATCCCTGATCGTGGAACTAGATCTCACATGCTGCAACTAGGAGCATGAATGCCTCAACTAAAGATCATGCTTACCATAACTAAGATCTGGTACAGTCCAATAAATAAAGATATATATATAGATATATATACTGCTGCTGCTAAGTCGCTTCAGTCGTGTCTGACTCTGTGTGACCCCATAGACGGCAGCCCACCAGGCTCCCCCGTCCCTGGGATTCTCCAGGCAAGAACACTGGAGTGTGTTGCCATTTCCTTCTCCAATGCGTGAAAGTGAAAAGTGAAAGTGAAGTCGCTCAGTCGTGTCCAGCTCCTCGAGACCCCATGGACTGCAGCCTACCAGGCTCCTCCATCCATGGGATTTTCCAGGCAAGACTACTGGAGTGGGTTGCCATTGCCGTCTCCGAGATAGATAGATAGATAGATAGATAGATATTAAATTGCACTATGCCCTTCAGAGGAGAACACAGGCTACTTTTAAAAACCTACAAAGAACTAGACAATCCCTGACCCTTCCACTGTAAATTACCAGCCACACTGTCATGAAAAGTCAGAGACAGAGAGAGAAAAAGAAGCAAATGCTGTCTAGTTCCAAGCCAAAATGCCCAAGCCTCAGGTAAATGCACAGCTCATGGTTTCAGCCAGGACCCTCCAGGAACCGTCTGCCCTCCCGGTGAAGGGCCAGAAGCCCAGAAGTTGCCCAGAAAGCCAATCGCTCAGTCTCCCTCCTCTGGCTCCAGGCTCACTGGAGATGGTGAACAGCTGTTTGCTATTCTGAGTGGAGGAGACTTTTATATACTTGACGACATATTAAATCATATCTTAATGATGACTGGGAAGACTTCTTGTTACAGCTACCGCGTGGATAAAAAGTGATGGTCCATATGGCACTGGTGTTAATTTCATCTGGGCTGTGGACATGTGGGCACAGGGCAGAGACCAAACAAGAGGAATGGTTTGGTTTTTAACACTTTGTCTTCAGGCAGAGACGCTGTTTTTTAAAAAAAAAAAAAAAAAAGTACATTTCTTGAAAAGACTAAAATATTAGCAGCAGTCTAGCTTGAGGTGGTAGAAAGATAGGTGGATTTGATTTCATTTCCTAAAACACCTACCAAGAGCATGAATAATTTTTACAACCTGGAAAAGAAACAACGTATACTTCCAAACACGTGTGGATTTTTTGAGCAGACTGTTAGCTTATACCTGTGGAGATTTTAATTCAGGGCTGTTTTTGAGATGGTGATGAGATAGAACTAGCAGAGAAACTAAAGGACAAAAGTCTAGAAGGAAAGGTAGCAAATTCTTCAGGCAAGCACATAGTGGGCATGCAACAGTGATTTGAAGGAAGGCCATTACTTGCCTGGGGCTTCTCCAGTGGCTCAGTTGGTAAAGAATCTGCCTGCAATGCAGGAGACCTGGGTTCAGTCCCTGGGTAGGGAATTTGCCCTGGAGAAGGAAATGGCAACCCACTCTATTATTCTTGCCTGGAGAATCCCAGGGATGGGGGAGCCTGGTGGGCTGCCGTCTATGGGGTCGCATAGAGTCAGACATGACTGAAGCGACTTAGCAGCAGCAGCAGCAGCAGCAGCAGGGAAGATGCCCTGGAGAAGGAAATGGCAACCCACTCCAGTATGCTTGCCTGGAGAATTCCATGAACAGAGGAGCCCGGCAGGCTACAGTCCATAGGATCACAGAGAGTCAGACATGACTGAGTAATTCACTTGTTACTTTCCTGGTATGTCTTTTTGTTTATTTGTTTTGTTTAACTTTTTATTTTATACTGGAGGATAGATGATTAACAATGTCGTAAGTTTTCAGGTTGACAGCAAAGGGACTCAGCCATACATATACATATACCCATTCTCCCCCAAACTCCCTTCCCATCCAGACTGCCACGTAACATTGAGTAGAGTTCCCTGTGTTACACAGTAGGTCCTGGTTGGTTATCCACTTTAAATATAACAGTGTGCACACGTTCATTCCAAACTCTCTAACTATCCCTTTACTTCATTTCCCCACCATCACCCCCGACCCGCTGCTGACAACCATACATTCCTTCTCTAAGTCTGTGAGTCTGTATCTGTTTTGTAAATAATTAACTTGTATCTCTTAAACACAAAAGCTTCCCTTTATCTGAAGAGAACAATAGCGGCAAACAGACACAGCATCTTCCAAGGAAACTTTAGAAGGAGCAGAGTAGTTAGACCTCTGACGACTCTCACCATCAGGTTAAAAAGTGTCTGGCTTCTGGAGTCTAACCGAGGTTTATGGGATTCCCACATTTGCATGGGACAGAAGGAATTCCGCAAACATGAATGCACTCACTGAAACAGCATGAGTGCTAGAGAGATGTTGATAATAAAATACTAAATGAAGAAAGCAAGCCATAAAACACTATGAATGCATAGTGACCACAACTATGATAACATTGTATTCACAGAGATAAGGGCTCTAAAAAGTCAAAATAGTTGCTGTGCTGGGGTAGTTGAATTATAGGTAAGATTTTTTTTAAGTTCTTAATGTAACTGTTAGCCATTTAGGGATTTCAGCCAACACTTTATATTCAAGTTTACAGCAAAGTGGAGAGAATTTTACAGTGAATCCCCATTTACCTGCCACAGAGATTTTGTCTTTCATGCTGCTCAATTTTTAAACTGTTTAAATTGTTTTCTATTGTGTTATATTTGGCACTTATATTAACATATATCAATTATAAAGCCTAATTATAAAATGAACACCTACAGTATAGATGATCTTATTTGCAAAACAAATAAAGACACAGATGTAAAGAACAAATGTATGGATGCCAAGTGGGGAAGGAGGATGAATTTGGAGATTGTGATTGACATATATACACCATCGATACCATGTATAAAACAGATAACTTGTGAGACCCACTGTATAGCTCAGGGAACTGTGGAGACCCAAATGGGAAGGAGATCCGAAAAAGAGGGGACATGTGAATACATTAGCTGATTCACTTTGCTGTACAGTAGAAACTAACATAACATTGTAAAACAACTATACTCCAAAAAAATTTAATTTTAATATTTTTGAATTTAAAAAATTTTATTTTTAATTGGAGGATAATTGTTTTACAATGTTATGTTGGTTTCTGCCATACAACAGTGTGAATTAACCATAAGTATACATATGTCTCACCTAGAGCCAGACATCCTGGAGTGTGAAGTCAAGTGGGCCTTAGAAAGCATCACTACGAACAAAGCTAGTGGAGGTGATGGAATTCCAGTGGAGCTATTTCAAATCCTGAAAGATGATGCTGTGAAAGTGCTATACTCAATATGCCAGCAAATTTGGAAAACTCAGCAGTGGCCACAGGACTGGAAAAGGTCAGTTTTCATTCCAATCCCAAAGAAAGGCAATGCCAAAGAATGCTCAAACTACCACACAATTGCACTCATCTCACACGCTAGTAAAGTAATGCTCAAAATTCTCCAAGCCAGGCTTCAGCAATACATGAACTGTGAACTTCCAGATGCTCAAGCTGGTTTTAGAAAAGGCAGAGGAACCAGAGATCAAATTGCCAACATCTGCTGGATCATCGAAAAAGCAAGAAAGTTTCAGAAAAACATCTATTTCTGCTTTATTGACTATGCCAAAGCCTTTGACTGTGGATTTGACTGTTTATTGTGGATCACAATAAACTGTGGAAAATTCTGAAAGACATAGAAATACCAGACCACCTGACCTGCCTCTTGAGAAACCTATATACAGGTCAGGAAGCAACAGTTATGGTTCCAAATAGGAAAAGGAGTACGTCAAGGCTGTATGTTGTCACCCTGCTTATTTAACTTATATGCAGACTACATCATGAGAAACGCTGGGCTGGAAGAAGCACAAGCTGGAATCAAGATTTCTGGGAGAAATATCAATAACCTCAGATATGCAGATGACACCACCCTTATGGCAGAAAGTGAAGAGGAACTAAAAAGCCTCTTGATCAAAGTGAAAGAGGAGAGTGAAAAAGTTGGCT
Organism: Bos indicus; assembly: GCF_029378745.1. Taxonomy (NCBI): domain Eukaryota; kingdom Metazoa; phylum Chordata; class Mammalia; order Artiodactyla; family Bovidae; genus Bos; species Bos indicus. The sequence goes on along the minus strand of NC_091782.1, from coordinate 19,469,493 downwards.
TAAAGCTCAACATTCAGAAAACTAAGATCATGGCATCCGGTCCCATCACTTCATGGGAAATAGATGGGTTAACAGTGGAAACAATGTCAGACTTTATTATTTTGGGCTCCAAAATCACTGCAGATTGTGATTGCAGCCATAAAATTAAAAGATGCTTACTCCTTGGAAGGAAAGTTATGACCAACCTAGATAGCATATTAAAAAGCAGAGACATTACTTTGCCAACAAAGGTCCATCTAGTCAAGGCTATGGTTTTTCCTGTGGTCATGTATGGATGTGAGAGTTGGACTGTGAAGAAAGCTGAGCACCGAAGAATTGGTGCTTTTGAGCTGTGGTGTTGGAGAAGACTCTTGAGAGTCCCTTGGACTGCAAGGAGATCCAACCAGTCCATCCTAAAGGAGATCAGCCCTGGGTGTTCATTGGAAGGACTGATGCTGAAGCTGAAACTCCAATACTTTGGCCACCTCATGCAAAGAGTTGACTCATTGGAAAAGACACTGATCCTGGGAGGGATTGAGGGCAGGAGGAGAAGGGGATGACAGAGGATGAGATGGCTGGATGGCATCACCGACTCGATGGACATGAGTTTGAGTGAACTCCGGGAGTTGGTGATGGACAGGGAGGCCTGGCATGCTGCGATTCATGGGGTCGCAAAGAGTTGGACATGACTGAGCGACTGAACTGAACTGAATACATGTGTCCATTCCCTCTTGAACTTCCCTCCCGCCCACCACCTCTCCCACTTTTCTAGGTTGTCACACAGTACCAGGCTGCGCTCCTTTTGTTATACAGCAACTTCCCACTAACCAGCTATTTTACACATGGTAGCGTATATGTTTCAATGCCTACTCTCTCAATTCATCCCCCCTCCGTTTCCCCTACTGTGTCCACAAGTCCATTCTCTTTTTAAAACATTTTTTTAAAATTAATAAAATGAACACCTAAAAACCCATCACCCAGCTTAAGAACCAAAACACCACCTTCCCTCTCTCGTCTCCCTGTGTGTTCTTTCCTGTCCCCTGTCCCTTTGCCTTCCCCCAGGAGCCAGCCACATCCTCCACTGTGGGTTGGTCATCATACTTGCCTTTCTCACAGCTCTTGTGTGCATCTGCACAGCCAGGACAGGCCACATCCCACTGCAGTCATGAAGCAGCCTAACACTTCAGCTACTTAACACGTCAGCCACGGTTTGTCTCTGGGTCAAGCAAAATCCACTGCAGGTGCAGCTGGCATTCCAGAAAAAGTGTCACATGTCCTCCACAGTCCAGGATGCCTTATTCTGCAGGACTCCATCAAAACAGGAGGCTCCCCCAGGATTACTTTAGCTGCAAGTCAAGCCTCTGTGACTCATGGCCCATTGACAGAACTAGTCACGTGGGCTAATTCCACTGCAAGGGGATGCTCCCATGTGCCCAGCAGGAGAGGATAGCAGGACAGGGGTCAGCTCTAGAGATGTCCCTGTTACCCCCAAGCGACATATGGTTTACCTGATACTTGGGGTTCTCTTAGTCTTTGAGTTGCTGTATAAAAAAGAAATATATATATATATAATTATAAATTATATGTATTTTTACATATGATATACAGTACTCTGCAATCTGCTTTTCTCATTCCTTACCATGTCTCTAGGGCTTCCCAGGTTGCGCTAGCAGTAAAGAACCTGCCTACCAATGCAGGAGACGTAAGAGATGTGGCTTCGATCCCTGGGTGGGGAAGATCCCCTGGAGGAGGGCATGGTAACCTACTCCAGTTTCTTGCCCGGAGAATCCCATGGACAGAGGAGCCTGGCAGGCGACGGGGTGACGGGGTGACCCCATGTCACTCTTTGTGTAATGTCACACGTTCCATAGGGTCACAAAGAGTCAGACACAACTGAAGCAACTTAGTGACACATAATCATGTCTCTATGATTTCTCCATGTTATTGGAGGTAGCTGGATGGTCGTTCATTTTCACTGGTGTCTAATAGTCCATGGTGCAAATAACAGATCTTGATGTTTTGTCCATCCTCTTATAGGAATACTGGAGTTTCCAGTCTTCTGCTATGGCAACAGTACTGCCACGGACAAGGTTTCTGGTGTTCATCATGCTCAGGAGTTTCCCTGGGGCACAGGTTGTCTGGGTTTTTTCCAGCTAAACTTCTTAACATGAGGGAAAAGAAAAAGCAGCAAAAGGTGAGACATGTTGCATTGGTATCTTTCCGTTTTGCAAAGGGAGGATGTGACATAGGATTACTTAAAAATAAAGGCAGATGAAGACAGGCAAATGCAAGGTTACAGAAAGATCACAGTTTTTATTTTATTTTATTTTATTTTTAAGATCACAGTTTTTAATGCCCCTCTTGAACAAGACACAGGTTGGACTGAGGAAGAGTGGAAAGTCAGAGATTGAATAAATACCTGGGACTTCCAAGAATCCACCTTGCAATGCAAGGGACTTGGCTTCTATCCCTGGTCGGGAACTAAAATCCCACAACCCAGGGAGAAACTAAGCCCATGCGCCACAACAAAAAACCCCACATTAAGTAAAAAAAGATCCTGCATGCTGCAGCTAAGACCTGACGCAGCCGTATACATATATATATATATATATATACATACAATATATAATATAATATATATAATAAGTAAATAAATAAATTTGTTGGCATAAAACTGCAATTTACAAGGAAGAAATAAGTGATGAACCCCAGCAGTTTCCTTTCACACAGTTTGGAGTTTTTATGGCTCGTTTCTCAGTGTCAGGATGTCACCATTTCAAGAGACAACCTGAATTCTTGATTTCAACATGAAATTAATTTTCATTTGCTTCCATTTTGAAAATAAATGCCATACTGTGATCTTTTTTTCCTTTTTGCTGGAGGGAGGCACATCTTGGAATCAAAGAAATAATGACAAGGTATTTCAACTCCCCAAAGATTGATAATCACCACCATATGGCCCTGGAAGGAAATAAATGAGGCAGGGGAAACAAGGCTATCGGTGACAGATTTTGACATGGCTTACTAAGGAAGAACGTTAATCATACAAATTTTCCTACCAGGTTCCTCGTAGGATCCCTCAGGTTGGCATTGACCATAAGCAAAAAACAATGGCCTTGATAAAATCTGTTTTATGGCTTATTTCAGGGAGAGAGGTAGCAGGGGAAACCTGGTGACCCACCTCAACAAGTCAGCAAAGAAGTTGAGAGTCATCCTAAACACCTCTGGAGTAGATGCCTGCATGCTGTGTGCTCAGTCGCTCAGTCATGTCAAACTCTTTGTGACCCCATGGACTGCCTCCAGGGTCCTCTGTCCACGGGCTTCTCCAGGGAAGAATACTGGAATGGGTTGCCATTTCCTTCTCCAGGGCATCTTCCCAACCCAGGGATTGAACCTGCATCTCCTGTGTCTCCTGCATTGGCAGGCAGATTCTTTACAACACTGCGCCACCTGGGAAGCCCCCGGAGTAGATGGCCGATGGGTAAACTGGATGAATGTTGGAAGAAGTCTGGGAATCTGTCACCCCTGGTTTTGCTGACAACAAAGAAGATAAGCACTGACCTTAGAAGACCAGGACACAGAGTTGGCCTCTGACCAAGGGCAGAGAAGAGCCTCCAGAGACCTTTCCATGGAGAAGGAAAGATGATCAGCTGCCCAGGAATTAGTAGGAGCCCCAACTTGTCCTTCAATGATCGCGGTATGGGGCTCCATCAAGCTGAAACAAAAATAGACACATTGTTCATTGTTGCTGCCACTAATGGGGCATTTCTAAGTGCCATCCACCATACTGTTTCCTCATTGATTTTTGTTTGGTATCTTGCTCCATTTAAAGTTTTTAATGGTTACAAAAACAGGACATCTCAAACTTACATAGGAATCACCTAGGGATCTTTTCTCTTTTTCTTTTAATTTTATTTATTTACTTTAATTGGAGGATAATTATAATATTATGATGGGTTTTGCTGCCAACATGAACTGGCTATAGGTATATATGTGTCCCCTCCATCCTGACTCCCCCGCCCCACATCCCTCCCCACCCCATCCCTCCAGGTTGTCAGCGAGCACGGGCTTTGCGTGCCCTGCATCACACATCACACTCACACTGGTCATCTGTTTTACATATGGTAGTGTATGTGTTTCCGTGCTATTCTCTCAAGCAGAATGCAGATCTAACTCGGTAGGTCTGGAGGCAATATGACAATAAGACCTAAGGCGTGTTCTCAGCTGCTCTTTCAGTGCCTTCTTTCTTGCTTGCTGTGGGAGCCAGAAAGCATAGAGTACAGAGACGGCTAGGCAAGGGGGACTGCCGTTATGATCCACAGGGCACCAAGGCTTGCAGAGGAAACAGAAAGTTGTCTGTACAGGAGGAGAACTAAACACTTGTCCGCTGCTGCTTTACCCATTTCTTGTAGTGGTTCAACTGCCTAATGCTCGATGCCCAAAGCGCCTTCTTTAGCAGATCAGATGCAGGAGCACAGCATTGGTCATGAGCCTGTCCAGTTCTAAAGTGATGATGACCAAGGTAAGTGTGGAGCCCTTGAACTGCAGCAGCTGGTGGCCAGGGACTCAGGGCTTCAGCTGCCTGGTCAGGGAGGTAGCCTGGAGAAAAGGATGCCTGCAAGGCGACCCCTGTACACAGGGCCAGCCCAGGACCACCAGGGAGTGGAATAGGGCTGAGAAGTCCAGTGGTGTCCCAATATAGAGATCCCAGTGCATTGTGTCCAAAATAGCCAGCTCCATCCTCAGAGGCTCATTCAGGGAATAGCCAGAGCCATTGTGCTTTATGAAGTCTTCTCCTCACGGAATTCGGAGAAGGCAATGGCAAGCCACTCCAGTACTCTTGCCTACAAAATCTCATGGACGGAGGAGCTTGGTAGGCTGCAGTCCATGGGGTTGATACTAGTTGGACACGACTGAGTGACTTCACTTTCACTTTTCACTTTCATGCATTGGGGGAGGAAATGGCAACCCCCACCAGTGTTCTTGCCTGGAGAATCCCAGGGACAGTGGAGCCTGGTGGGCTGCCATCTATGGGGTCACACAGAGTCGGACACGACTGAAGTGACTTAGCAGCAGCAGCAGCAGCCTCATGGAATTAACTCCTCTTCATCATTAACTTTGACAGCAAGTCTCAAAGAAATCTTTGTAACACAATGGAGTAAATGCTTTTTTATCTTTACTGAAACCATGAGGAAGCTGAAGATGGCGAGAGCCAGGTTAAAATGGGTCTGCTGCTGCTAAGTCATTTCAGTCGTGTCTGACTCTTTGTGACCCCATGGACTGTAGCCCACCAGGCTCCTCTGTCCAGGGGAATCTCCAGGCAAGAATACTGGAGTGGGTTGCCATGTCCTGCTCCAGGGGAACTTCCTAACCCTGGGATCGAATCCACATCTCTTTTACATCTCCTCCATTGGCAAGCAGATTCTTCACTACTAACACCATCTGAAGCTCAGAATGGGTCTGGGAGAAATCAAAGATGTTCTCAACTCTCAAGAGCAACAGCTTGATTTCCTGGAAGATGTCATGGATCTCCATCTGCCGAAGTTGACTTCTAAAGATAGAAATATGCATTTCTGACCAGAAATGCATATTTCTGGTCATTTTAACCTTTTTTGGGGGGGATGCCAAGTATCTCAAATCCAGGTGTATATTTCATACTTGTATTTTTCTTGTTTGTTTGCTTGTACTGCACCATGTGACACACAGGATCTTCGTCCCCCGACCAGGGGTCGGAACCCATACACCCAGCGGTAGAAGCATCAAGTCTTAACCACCGGACCACCAGGGAAGACCCCCCACCAAAGTGACCCCATTTTGAATAGTGAAGATTGAAAGGGTTAGTATTAAATAATAAGGATGATGAGCATTACGTGTTCTCCATCTGTGTCACACAGCTGCTATATTTTAATAACTCAATGAAGAAATGTTTGTGTTATAATGGAGAATTTTATTTCTTCCAGGTTGTGATCGTTCGTGTTATTTCTTGATCAATTTTAAAGATGGAGGCTTGATGGGGCAAAGTGTTGCACAAATGAAGTGGTTGTTTTGTGAAGGTTCTTGTCTAGAAAGAACCACAAGCAGAGGGTGATACCACAGCTTGAGGGGCCAGCCAGATTTGGAAATCCAGCCCTATGGCTCAGAAATCTGCCAGTCATCAAAGCAAGAATTTCACAGATAATGTGTCTCAGCCCGAGCAATTCAGAAGCCTGTCTCTCATCTTAAAAGGAAAAGCACTCCTGAAAATTTATAAACAGCCAATATCCCTGCCAGGAGAAACACATATAGAAGACAGGAAGAACAAAACAAATCTGAAAACCTTCACAGGGAGAGACGGCAGCCACATAACTCTGAGGGCCTGCCTGAAGAAGCAGCTGGACAAAACCCAACAGCCTCATTGGAACCAGGTCACCGATAGCCCTGCAGAATGAAGGTAAGGGAACCAATGGAGACAGCTGAACAGGAGACAAAAACCATGCAAAACCTAAAGAAAGCAGAGAGTTAAGAGAAACAACCACCTCCTCGTGAAGGTAAGCAAAGACAAAAAGAGACAGAAGCAAAGGGCACAGCGAAACCAGAGCAGCAGTGGCAGAGCCAGGGAATGACAGCTGGGGACAGGCAGAGCAGACCCCAGTTAGGGAAAGGGAGTTGGCATCACCCAGCCCTCGACAGTCATGTTTGGGGACAGGAGACAGTAATTAGAGAGCTATTTTTATGGTTTCCTTTTGTCTCTCTGAAGCTATGCCTAGGTTCATTCATTTGGGCGCCTGAGAAAACAACACTGATTTCACCAAAACCCTTGAGTTCTTAAAAATAAGAAAAGAAAACACCCTTCTAAAGCTTCCACAAGTTTCAGCCCTTTTCCAAAATATGTATTTCTTTGCAAAAGGATATTACTCCACAGTGTGGTTTCTCTTTCTCCTCTCTCCAACTTGATTGCCCCATGCTTACACATCAAAGTAGGAAAACAGGGGTGGAATATTTTTACATCCCTAAGTTGTAGCCTTTGAGGGTGGGGAGCATGCTGGGTCTCACCATTCTGAACGATGCTGTCCATCTCAGACAAGGCTATCCTTCCCCCTGCAAACTCCAGCCTCCTCACAGCGCCCCTTCCCAGCAGCAGGAATGCACACCCTCCCCGACTCCTCAAAGTGTGACCCTGGGCTCTCTGGATGGACTTGCACTCAGTCCTAAAGAATGAGCCACCTTCCTTCTCATGCTAAGCCTTTCTCTCCCCTCCCACTCCTCCCCATCTTCCTCCTGTGATGTTCTCATCACGCTGCTTGGTCCACACTTAGACAAGGTAGGTTGCCCCCACCAACTCATCTGCAGGCCCTGTAAACCCCGCTGATGTTCTTCAGATTTAATAGCTCCCAGTGTCTGCCTATAGGGCTTTCCTGGTGGCTCGGTGATAAAGAATCTGCCTGCCAACAAAGGAGATGTAGGTTCAATTCCTGGGTTGGGAAGATGCCTGGGAGAAGGAAATGGCAACCCTCTCCAGTATTCTTGCCTAGGAAATCTTATGGACAGAGAAGCCTGGCAGGCTACAGGCCATGGGGTCGCAAAAGAGTCAGACACAACTTAGCAACTAAATAATAACAATTCTACCTATAGGTCAGTATTATTGGATGTTATTGTCGAGATACTTCCTCAAAGGAAACTTTAGGCTCTTGTCTCAAGGGAGTGGGGAACAACTTCCCAGGGTAGCCTAAGAGGGTGTCATCCAGAGTATCCTATGGGGTGTCATCCTACAGAGGTGTCTTCACACCACAGAGGGGTCCCTTCCAAGTCTCTATTCATAGCATTATTTCCACCTGCCCATGTTACCTGCCTCTTAGTCAAAGCCTACCCATCCTCAAGGTCACCCTTAGGAGGTAACTCTCTGAACCTGCTCAGTGCCCCCAAGACAATTCAACTCTGAATTGAAGACTCTCATGTCTGTCCTGCTGGGGCTGCCTGCTCTGTGCTTCTGTGTGCCTAGACTCACCTTTGTTCCTCTGGGTAGGAGGCAGATCTGGGAGGGACTCTTTCTGTGTGTGGCCCCTGGGTATTTCCTCTTTTCTTGCCTGATCATTGGTAAGTGGAAGAAGAGGGACTGCAGAATTGGCTTGATCACCAGGGAGACAGTCAGGTGTGGTTATGATATACACTCTGGCTCTTTCCTTTCTGAATTCCACCTGTAGACTGTAGAATGGCATGGTCCACTGCTGTCTGTCCAGCACCAGACAGACTGCTGTCCATGTCCACTCTGTCTGTCCAGCACCCACATCCTCCAGGAATCATCCCATGACCCCAATCCCCTGCTGATTATGAACTCCCTTAGAGCTATGCTATGCTATGTTAAGTCACTTCAGTCGTGTCCAACTCTGTGTGACCCCATAGATGGTAGCCTACCAGGCTCCCCCATCCCTGGGATTCTCCAGGCAAGAACACTGAAGTGGGTTGCCATTTCCTTCTCCAATGCATGAAAGTGAAAAGTGAAAGGGAAGTCGCTCAGTCGTGTCCGACTCTTAGCGACCCCATGGAGTGCAGCCTACCAGGCTCCTCCATCCATGGGATTTTCCAGGCAAGAGTACTGGAGTGGGGTGCCATCGCCTTTTCTGTCCCTTAGAGCAGGTGTAGGCAAAACCTGGCCCACCACCTGCTCTTTTAAATAAAGTTTTATTGTAACACAGTTACGCTCGTTTGTAGCCATTGTTTCTGGCTGCTTTTGTGCTACAATGGCAGAGCTGAGCAGTCACAGCAGAGCCCATACAGCCCACAAAAATAAAAATATTTTCTATCTGACCCTTTATAGGAAGAGTTGTCCAAGCCCTGCCTTGGGAGTATCTTCTGTCACAATTTAACACTTAATACGTTGTGGCTTTCTGTGTAGTTATATCACCTCTCCAATAAGCATTTGAGAGCTCTGAAGATCAGGGACAACACATGGACTCCATTGTTTCTCTCTCCTCAGAGCTTAGCTTAGTGACGGTAATAATAAGTATACAATCATTAAATAGGTGGGTCAGAATGCTTTCCTCTCAGGTAACAGAAACACTTTCTCAGACTCACTCACATAATCACGGCATTATGTTTCACAGAAGGAAGCCCAGAGGTAGGGAAGAGGTCAGTGGAGACAGATTCAGCCCCTCAACCCAGGCTCTTTTCCTTTCTCTGCTCTTTCAGCAGTAGAGCTGGCTGCACCCAATACTACTTCCCCTCATGGTCTCAAAATGGCTGCCAACAGCCCCCCGCACAAACTGCATCCTTGTTCACATCCAGCAAGGAGAAAGGAGAGGGGCGGTGTGACTGACTGCCTTTCCCAGAAGCCCTGAGCTTCTCCCCTGTTGTCTCATTGACCCAAAATGGCTCACACCTGCCCCGGGCCAATCCCCAGGAAGTGGAATGGAATTAGCATGACCCACTGAGACTGCCTAATTGTCTGGGTGAATGGATGTTGTGCAATCAGCCACAGGGTTCCTACAGCTGAAACTGCAAAAATCGTCTTGTCACACCTTCATGTTCCAGTATACTATGTTTTGAAATATTTTAGAAACAAAGCAAGATGGAATTTTATTACTATAAGGATGGTGGCATATTTTGTATGTCACCTGTTCCCTATGGTGTTATTGAAACTGTTGTACACATTCATTTAGTCCCTTGATTCCCCAAAATATGCAGGCTCTGCCTTCCAGAGTTACACCTAAAATGACCCCAAAACATACATTCTTCTTATATTACACATTTACATTCCAAACCCAAAATACCTAATTCCAATGTATTCTAGAACTTTTAACTTACTACACATATGCTAAGTCGCTTCAGTCATGTTTGACTCTGTGACCCTATAGACCATAGCCCACCAGGCTCCTCTGACCATGGGATTCTCCAGGCAGGACTACTGGAATAGGTTGCCATGCTCTCCTCCAGGGGATCTTCCCAAAGCAGGGACTGAACCCAGGTTTCCCACATTGCAGGCGGATTCTTTACCATCTGAGCCGCCAGGGAAACCTGAAGTACCTAGTACAGCATGCCATCCGGTCTTCTGCATTGGCAGGTAAATTCCTTACCCACTAATGCCACCTGCTGCTGCTAAGTCACTTCAGTTGTGTCCGACTCTGTGTGATCCCACAGACGGCAGCCACCAGGCTCCCCCGTCCCTGGGATTCTCCAGGCAAGAACACTGGAGTGGGTTGCCATTTCCTTCTCCAATGCATGAAAGTGAAAAGTGAAAGGGAAGTCGCTCAGTCGTGTCCGACTCTTAGCGACCCCATGGACTGCAGCCTACCAGGCTCCTCCATCCATGGGATTTTCCAGGCAAAGTACTGGAGTGGGGTGCCATTGCCTTCTCCAAGTGCCACCTGGAAAGTCCCTTTAACTTGCTAAGCCACAGCAACTTCCCCCATGACTTTCAATCCTAGAACATTGAAATAGAAGCCTTCCGTAGACCCCTATCCCTCAGCTAACTGGAATTCCAAAAGGACCTCTGCAACCACTTAAGGTCATAGGAAAATACCTGATAAATCTATGAATGAGATGTCCAGCCTGTTTTAACATTCTACTAACTAGCTCAGATGTTTTCCAGAAGTTGCTGGAATTGTTATTTCATTTCCAGAGGGGGAAAAAAACACACAAAAAATGAAATGAATAATTCCTTCCAGAAAAGATCAAAAAGGGCAACCCCACTATCACTTTGCGTCCCCTGCATAAAACCATGAAGAAACGCAGGGCAATGGCTTTAATTACATGCCCTGATTTCAGATTTGTGCCAAGGAAGCTGTGGACATATGGTGAATGTCCATAAATGGTCAGTGAGGCCTTGGCCGAGCGTTCGTGTCTCTCAAGGAAGAACAAGGACCCACAAATCACAAGCCTGTGATAAGTACTGGTTGACCAAAAAGTTTGTTCGGGTTTTCCATAAGATGTTTAAAATCCGAATGACTTTTTTGGCCAACGCAATAAATGGGCAGCCCTTGCCAGAATGCATTACTCAAGATGCTAAAAATCTGCCTAGAGGCAGCCATCTTGCCAGCAGACACAGATCCAGATTGAGCTTCTATTTCCTCCTTAAAATCAGGCAGAGCCGACATGTACAAGAGGAGGGGAGCAGAGCTGTCAGTAGCTGGCCCAGTGAATTTACAGGCTGGGGACCTGACAGCCGGCTTCTCATAGGGGAAGGGCATGAACCTGCCTCTGAGAGTCATCCCCCTCTCCCCAGGAAGCCGTATGTCTACCACCCCCAGCGAAGCCCCATTCTGATGAGAGAGGAGAGTACTATTAAATTATGTCACTTTGATATAGGGGGCTCTGTCTAGAAGTTCGCTGATGAATCATGGTGTGCTGGGCTTTGAACAGTATAGAGGGGGGCCGCCCGCGTCCCCTGGGTAGGTCAGCCCAGGTCTGGACTCCCGTGCAATGATGACATTGCTGCTGACGTGAATAATAAGAGTGATTTATTTGTTCAAGTTCCATATTCCAGGTGGGAACGGCTTGTGGGGCTGACGACCTACAGTTGGCAAAGCAGAAAGTTTACGGAGTTAATTTATGGAGAAAGTGAAGGGCCACCTTTCTACACAGAAGATAACTCAGTGCCTCCAAGGCAAAGTCTTGCGTTATCAGGCCAGCTTGCATCTCCTAGGTCCTGTCCTACCTGTAAAGGAAGGAAGCAGGTGGCCACAGAGTCACTTTAGACTCTGATCGGTGCACGGTGCATGCCGTGATTCCTTGCAAACTGTTGGCAGCGTCACACTGGGGATGTCCCATCACTGTCCCATCCTCACCTCCACCACTGCCTCTGTCACTCCCAGCAGCACTCCGGCCACCAGGAGCATTGTCCTCACCTTCACTGTGACCCTGTCACCACCAGTATCCTTTTTGTCCACCCTCTATGAACACTGGCAATACTGTTGTCTTTTCAAAATCTCCATCACATGGGACTTCCCTGGAGGTCTGTGGCTAAGATTCCACACTTCCAATGCAGGGGACCAGGTTCAATCCCTGGTCAGGGAACTAGATCCCACATGCCACAGCTAAGAATTCATATGCTACAACTAAGACCCGGAGCAGCCTAATTAATTTATTTATTTAAAAAAAAAAAAAAACCCTCCACCACCGCTTCATTGCTGCCTTCACAATTCCCTCGGTCTCTTTGGAGGGCTGTAACTCATCTGACCTTCTCCAGTGTGACTGAGCTAAGAACGGGCCATTCCAAACAACACAGCCCCAAAGAGGCAAACACACGTGTTTCCACTTCATTTCTTAACAGATTCACAAGCCTTGACAGCATCCCCCACTACATTATGATTCACCATAGCAGGAATCTTCCAGTCATGGAAAAGATATTCTTTTTATTTTTATTCATGTTGAGAGAGGCTCCAGGAATCAAGGCTGTACACCTTCGGTGGGTCTCCCACGTTGCTAAGGTCTTCTGTTGGCTCCAGGCCCATCGACCTCCCTGGGTTGCACCGTTGCTTTTCCAGAACCATCTCCTGCTAAGCCGGGGTCTTTAACTCTGCAGCCTAGTGGGGTCATTCATATACAGAAGACCTGAGTTGGCAGCCCTTTCTCCCTAGGGATTTACTCAAGGTATACCTTACTACCCACCCTCATTACCAATGTCCTTCTCACCAGTGTCCCCACCATAACCATGACCTGGATCCTCATGATCACTACCATCGATACCCACAGCACATGGACCATCAGCATCAGCAGGATGGTTAATTATGAAGTTACTCAAGGTACTCTGCTATGTACTCATGGAAAATTTGAGAATCCTGGTTTCTAGAAGAGTGGTCCCCAAAGAGTATTCTTCAGAAAATAATTCCAGGAGACTGAGCATATTTTAGAGGGGAAAAAACAAATTCCACTACCAATTGAATTCGGGAAGTGCTACCATATTGACAATGCACTTTTGCATAGTAAAGTCTCTGAAAAGTCCTGCAGAAGAGGACTCTGTTTAAGACTGTTTGACCCAGTATTTCTCAAGTATATTTTGCCACAAAATCATGTTTCCGCCTAACGTCCATTAACATCACAAGGAACTCTCGCTCCACGAAACACACTTTGAGAAGTGCAGCTTTCAAAGCTTAAAATGGTGAGGCAGTGACATGGACACAGAGGCATTTAAGGGACACCAGCGTGAATCCTCCTCTGGAGGCATTGGGTTCCTAGGGCTTCCCTGGGGACTCAGTGGTAAAGAACCCGCCTGCATTGGCAGCAGACATGGGTTCGATCCCTGGGTGGGGAAGATCCGCTAGAGAAGGAAATGGCAATCCACTCCAGTATTCATGCCTGGAGAACTCCATAGACAGAGGAGCCTGGCAGGCTGCAGTCCATGGGGTCGCAAAGAATCAGACACAATTTAGCAACTGAGCAGGCATGCACACATGTTAATTTCCTAGGGCTGCCATAACAAAGGACCACAAACTTGCTGGCTTAAGCTACACAAATTTATTGTCTCACAGTCGTGGAGGCCAGGGGTCTAAAATCAAGGTGCCAGCGAGGCCAGGCTTCCTCTGAGGCTCTGAGTAGAATTCTTACTTGCCTCTTTCCAGTTGCTGCTGGTGACCAGCGATCCTCAGCGTTCCTGACTTGCAGCTGCATCAGTCCAATCTCTGCTCTGTCCTCACACATCCTTCTCCCCTGGGTTTTCACATCATTTCCCTTTCCTCTGAGTGCAAGTTTCCCCTTTTTATAAACACATCAGTCGTATTGGATTAGAGCCCGTTCTATCCCAGCACGACCTTATCTTAACTACTTACATCTGCAATGACCCTATGGGCCAAAGATCTAAATAGACATTTCTCCAAAGAAGACATACAGATGGCTAACAAACACATGAAAAGATGCTCAACATCACTCATTATCAGAGAAATGCAAATCAAAACCACTATGAGGTACCATTTCACACCAGTCAGAATGGCTGCGATCCAAAAGTCTACAAATAATAAATGCTGGAGAGGGTGTGGAGAAAAGGGAAACTTCTTACACTGTTGGTGGGAATGCAAACTAGTACAGCCACTATGGAGAACAGTGTGGAGATTCCTTAAAAAACTGGAAATAGAACTGCCTTATGATCCAGCAATCCCACTGCTGGGCATACACACTGAGGAAACCAGAAGGGAAAGAGACACGTGTACCCCAATGTTCATCGCATCACTGTTTATAATAGCCAGGACATGGAAGCAACCTAGATGTCCATCAGCAGATGAATGGATAAGAAAGCTGTGGTACATATACACAATGGAGTATTACTCAGCCATTAAAAAGAATACATTTGAATCAGTTCTAATGAGGTGGATGAAACTGGAGCCTATTATACAGAGTGAAGTAAGCCAGAAGGAAAAACACCAATACAGTATACTAACGCATATATATGGAATTTAGAAAGATGGTAACGATAACCCTGTGTACGAGACAGCAAAAGAGACACTGATGTATAGAACAGTCTTATGGACTCTGTGGGAGAGGGAGAGGGTGGGAAGATTTGGGAGAATGGCATTGAAACATGTGAAATGTCATGTATGAAACGAGATGCCAGTCCAGGTTCAATGCACGATGCTGGATGCTTGGGGCTGGTGCACTGGGACGACCCAGAGGGATGGTATGGGGAGGGAGGAGGGAGGAGGGTTCAGGATGGGGAACATATGTATACCTGTGGTGGATTCATTTTGAATTTTAAATTTAAAAGAAATAAAAAAAAAAAAGGTCATATTCACAGGTACCAAGAGCTAAGATATCAATATATTGGGGGCAGGAGTGGGTGGGAGGTAGAGTGACAATTCAATCCATTACAGTGGGGTTTTTCCCTAATGTTCTTACTGGGAAAAAGAAAAAGTTGGAAGTCTTCAAGCTAAATTGTGCTTTCTGTTTATTTTTCTTGTTGTTTTACAGGTGAGTGAACTCTCACTGCCTGGAAGCTTTAGGACGGGACATGTTCCTCGGTATTCACTCTCCCATCTCCCCACCCCACCTTGGCTGGGCCCCCACCCAGGCCTCTCCCTGAGGGCTCCTCGTAGGAGTGAGGGCTGGTTTCTGCCTCACTGCTTTCTCCCGGGAGCCCCAAGGCAAAGGCAGCCCCTCACCCTCCCCTGACAGGTTCAGACAGTTGGTGCTGAGGATGGAACGGCTGCCCTCAGCATCCCTTCCGAGGTCCCCTCCCTGAAGGAGAAGGAGGCTCTCCGTGGACTCAAGCAGCTGCCTCATCAGCCTTCCTGAAGTGACTCCTGCAGGCAGGACCACATCCCACAGGGGTCGTGGGCCTCCCAGCTCCAAAGCACAGACAGTAGATTGATGCCTGAGGCCTCGTCAACCAAGTGGGGAAGAGAGCCCTCCTGTCCACTGGGCCTGGCTGAGTTGAGAGCTGCCTGGCATTTAGTAGGTGCTCAAGAAAAGCCTGTGGAATGCAATAGAATGAAGCTGAATTTCATTTTCCCCACTTGCCTTTCATGTATTTGAGGGATCCTACTGCTCACCTCGAACGAAGCCACGCTGCCCTTTCCCTGTGAGACTTTCTCAGTTCTAACTCCCATCACTTTGCTCATTGTACCTGCTACCTAGAACTTTCCCCCTTCCTCCGTGTAAGCAAATTCCAGACACATTTGGGAGATCAGTGTAATGCCTACCACCTCCACAACTGTGCCAGCCTCTGGAGTCGTGAAGCTCCGACCCAGTCATGGGCTTGTACAGGTCGCTATCTGCTTATCAAAACAAATTTTCTCCCTCCTCTGCATAGGAACAATGCTGATGGACAGCTCTAGAAACAATCGTTAGCAGCAACAGGAATGCAACTAGAGACGACCATACTACTCGAAGTAAGTCTGAAAGAGAAAGACAAATCCATGAGATATCACTTATGTGGGATCTAAAATATGACACAAGTGAACATATCTACAAGACAGAAGGAGACTCCCAGACACAGACAACAAGCTTGTGGTTGCCAAGGCAGGGGGCTACGGGAGGGATGAACTCGGAGTTTAGAGTTCATCGATCCAAACCATTACACATAGACTGGATAAACAACAAGGTTCTGCATAGCACAGGGAACTATGGGGTTGCCCAAAAAGTTTGTTTGAGTTTTTCTGTAATTACAGAAGCTGGATTTCATTTACAGAAAAAACCCGAAGAAAATTTTTGGCCAGCAAAATATATTCAGTATCCTAGAATAAACCATAATGGGAAAGAATATATAGAAGAATGTATTAATATATATGTGTATAACTGAGTCACTTGGCTGTAGAGCAGAAATTAATGCAACATTGTAAATCAACTATACTTCAATTTTTTAAAAAAATTTTTAAAAAGGAAACAAATGTTAAACATCACACTATTCTCCTTTTTGCTCTCCCAGGCCCCTGGGGCACAATGTCATGGGAAAGGCATGAGGTGTGGCTTCAAATACCCTTGAGTTCTGCTCCTTACTAGCTGTGTGCCCTTGGTGATTGTCATGCCCTCTATGAGCCTCATCTGTAAAATAAGGATATGAAGATTGCCTTTGTAAATCGCAGACACAAAGATACGACTCCCAGCTCCCCCTTCAAGAACACATACTGCCCTTGATTCTGGGGGTAGTCAGCAGATAGCCCCCGGATGTTGGTTCCTCAGGATCTGGCTCCCTACAGAGAGCTGTCCCCCTTCCCCAAAGTCACACCGCTCCCAGGACAGCCTGCATCCAGTTATGAAGCAGATGTGGGGGCTACGGGCCCAGTCACTTTGGTCCAACACTGGACACTCCTGCTGCTAAGTCGCTTCAGTCGTATCCGCCTCTGTGCGACCCCATAGACGGCAGCCCACCGGGCTCCCCGTCCCTGGGATTCTCCAGGCAAGAACACTGGAGTGGGCTGCCATTTCCTTCTCCAATGCATGAACATGAAAAGTCAAAGTGAAGTCGCTCTGTCATGTCCGACTCTTCGCGACCCCATGGACTACAGCCTACCAGGCTCCTCCGTCCATGGGATTTTCCAGGCAAGAGTACTGGAGTGGGGTGCCATTGCCTTCTCCGCTGGACACTCCTAGGGGGCCAATATTGCTCTGTGCTTCCACCAGACCTGGGTCACAATTCACCTACTTCCTCTGCACATTCTGCTTCCCTACCCATAATCCTAATCCCTCCTAAATATCTTGTTCCCCAAACTCCATCTCTACATCCACTTCTGAGAAACCAACCTGTTACAGAGTATATGAATTATAATTTATGACCCCAAAACACCTGTCACTGTCACCTAACACATAGTAGATGCTCAGAAACATCACTCTCCTCCTTACCCTCGGCCCCCTACCCGCCCACCCCTCCAACCCCACCCCCTCACCCCCCCACCCCCCACCCCCCCCGCTGCCCTGTAAGGAAGAAACAGAAGGCTTTCTGGAGGCAGTTTGAGTTGAATCTCTCCAGCAGGATAGGAGAGCCTCAGCAACAGCACATGCCAAATTCCCGGGGAGGCCAGGCAGGCGGGGCCCAAAGAGATGCAGGGCCCTGTGATTAAAGAGACAGAAGTGGATTCAGATGGCCAGGAAATATCAAAACTCATCACCGCGAGGAGTAGCCAGGGAGGAGTGGAAATCTATACGCGGAGTTAATGTTTTCCAGCTCCTGCAGATACCGCTGCCCAGCAGACTTCTGCTGTCTGCCTGGGAGTGGAGGCTTGCTCTACTTGGAGGAGTTTTTCCTATAAAAAGAGCCCCCAGGCTATTATTCTTTGCAGTGTGAAATGGAAAATTACCTGGATGGGGTTTCATGTGAAGCAGCAAGCCGTTAGAAAGAGTTGGACGAATGTCTGAGCTGAGAACAAGATACAAAGCAAGTTCTCGGGGCTGCAGAACTAAAGAGAAGAGCAGGGGGTGGTGCAGGGAGGAGGGAGATGTGGATCTGACCTCGGGTGCCTGGCACCCAAGTCTCCTTGTCATGAGAAGCTGAGATCTGACTGGTACCAAGCCCCCTCTGCCCCTCTTTAAAGACACCCCTTCATCTGCCCTCGCATCCACTCTCCAACCTGAATGACCAGTGGGGTAGTTTCTAATGGAAGACTCAAAGGAGTGCAAGAGACCCAGGGAGAAGACACAGCCGATCTGAGCACAGTGCTCAGAGCCAGGCAGCTCCAATCCAGCTCAGCTCTGCCACTTTGTCACTATGTAACCTTAAGCAAGTTATTTAACCTCTCTGGACCTCAGCTAGCTATTACTGCCTTTGCTGCTGCTGCTGCTAAGTCGCTTCAGTCGTGTCCAACTCTGTGCGACCCCATAGACGGCAGCCCACCAGGCTCCCCCGCCCCTGGGATTCTCCAGGCAAGAACACTGGAGTGGGTTGCCATTTCCTTCTCCAATGCATGAAAGTGAAAGTGAAGTCGCTCAGTCATGTCCAACTCTTCGCAACCCCATGGACTGCAGCCTACCAGGCTCCTCTGTCCATGGGATTTTCCAGGCAAGAGTACTGGAGTGGGGTGCCATCCCCTTCTCCAATTACTGCCTTTCTTATCATGCTATTCTTACATCAAGAGTTATAATCTCTGGGCAAAAGATGAACATGTCTTGAAACAAGAGCAAATATTGTGCTCTGCAAAAACTAGTACAGGCCAGACTGGAGCAATCTAAGTGGACTTCATGCAGGAGGTGGCATTTGAGTGTGACCTTGAAGGACAGGCTTTAGGCAGACCTGGGAAAGAGAGAAAGCAGGGGACATAAAATACTCAGATGAAACCATAAAGGCAGGAATGGGTGTGTTTGCCACTTCGTGTGTTTGTAATGACACAAACAGCTTCAGCACCAGGCGTATAACTATTTCAGTACAATTGGCTTTTTTGGTAATCCTTTACTTTTTTTATCGTATGCTTTTGAAAACAGTGTTCTGAGAAGTATCCATAGGATCACTACAAAGGGACCCTTTGCCTCACATCTGATTCCCCCAGAAAAAGGCACCTCTGTCCACAGACTTACATCCTCAGCTACTGCAGGTAGAGGCAGCAGGCAGCCTGCCCTCAGTTGCTAGAAGCTTTCTCCCGGAAGTTGAGCCCCCTTCCATGCAGCCCACATCCATGAGTGACCCATCTGGAGTCCTGGGAAGTGAGACGACTTCGGCCAAAAGCAGGTCTGCTCCAACCCGGGCCATACTGGCTGCAGAGCCCACCAGGGGGCCACTTACCTTCTCCCTCTGCCCATGCCTGCTTCCCCCTTCTCCTCTCATCCCAGGCACCCAGGGCCCTCCTCACTCTACATCCTGCGCTCAAAGATCTTTTCAGAATCTGCTTCCCTGGGAACACGGCCTACAGTAACTTTCCCCAAAGAGGTGGCAGCATTTTGCGTCTGGTGGGGTGGCTGTTCCTGCGAGCAGCTGGCAGCCCTGAGCTGAATGAGAAGTGGTCCCTGCTTTCTCAGAGCAGTGTCTCGTGAGCGGTCAGGGTTTAAAGGGCAACAATAGACATGTTCTTGGGAGCACAGTGGGATGTGTTTGTCCAAAGGGTTGAGGGGGAGCTTCCACAGAGCTGATGTTGAACTCGGCCTCGAAGAAGGAGGAAGAGTCCACAGGCAGATCAGAGAGGGAGGCCAGGGTGGGGTCTCCTGCCCCGCATATTTGTATCGTCACAGATGCATGAAGAAAGGAAGCCTGTTCAGGAAACCGTGAGATGATCGGGGAGAGGTTTCCAGAAGCACCTAAGACCACCAGGGTCTTATCTGGACTTGAGTTTCTGGACACTAGGGAGGCTTTGAGGAGTTTCAAGCAACAGAACATGAACATCAGGTTTGTTTTCAGGGAAAATAACTAAGGTGGCAGAGATACCTGGAAAGTGAGGACCCCATCATCAGAGGACCTGAGAGAGAACCAAAGCGCTGGAACTCAGCAGTGGGGGAGGGTTTGGGGTCTACAGTGACTGCTGGTTGGCAGGTTTTAGAAATTGGAAGCCTGAGTAGGAGCCTTGCCCCTTTTTAATAGTTTGTGAACTTGGACATCTTATGACCTCTTTGATTCTACATTTTTTTTCCCTCCTCTGTGAATGTCCGCCTCGCAGCCAGAGGTCAGGGTCCAGTGCGCTCCAGAATACAGTCAGTTCAATCACACCCTGGAAGTTGCCTTCTGGCCTGATCTGTAGCCCCAAAGTATGCATTGATGGGAAAGTTTATGGGCACAGGTATTCGGAACACAGAGAAAGCAGAACCAGGTCAGGGCCAGGGAGGAGGGCGGGGAAGGCGGGGGAGGGCGGCCCCTGCCACTGCCTATCACCAAGTCAAGAAGCCAAGGAACAGGAGGGTCCCACAATGAGAAAGAACAAGGGGAAAAATTAGAAGCAAAATGTGAAGTTAATAAAAATACTTTATTCAATCAAACTCTGAAAGCAGCTGCAACCCTGTAACAGCAGCCAAAGCCCGGCGCTCTGATTTTTCACTTTGGTTAATTACCTAATGGTTTGCAGAGCTCCCTGCTACTTTATGACTCACACATTTTTTCTGTTTCTTCCCTCCCCCAACCTCCACCTTCCTGCTCTACTCTGGTCTTCCTTCTCTGGAATCCACTTTCCTGGGAAACCATAACATCTTACAGAAAAACCCAAATGGACTTTTTAGCTGACCCAATAGCTTTACCCCATCTCCTGTTGGTTAAGGGGGTGCTGAGTCATCAACGGGCATTTTCTGGACCCCAATCTGTTCAGATTGAGCAGGTGCCTCTAGGGAACACAGAGAATTAGGATCTGGGCCCCGTCTCTCCAGAGCTGGTGTCCAGGTGAGATATAGTCTCTTCTGCACACACGCCAGGTGCAGACGATGACTACGTGTCCATAACCTCCCGGGTGGTGAGACCTCAATGCATTGTGAGGGGCAAAAGGGCATCTGCAACTCTGACTGCAGCCGTGGGCACCATCCTGGAAGAGCTGCTGGTCATGCTGGGTGCTATGGGATGTTCTGGCCAGAGGAGGAGAGGCTGGGGGTGGGGGTGGGGTGGTCATGTTGTTCTGGGAAGACTGAGCAACTCTCGTAAAGAGGCCAGGGAACCAGATTGCATGTTGATGGGGATGGTGGAGCCAGCGCTAATTACAGGCTGGTGGTCAGAGAGGAGGCCAGAGCAAAAAGATCTTTAGCCAGTTCACCCTGCAAAAGGAGCCAAACCACCAGCCTGGAAATGGAGTTGTTCCAGGCAAAAGATTTGGGTCTCCATCTTACTGGCAATGAGAATAAGACACTGCCTTGGGCTGAGTTCTCCTGGAAGTGAACTTGAGATGAGGATTTGGGTGCAAGTGGTTTACTTGGGAGGTGATCCCAGGAAGCGGGAGTCAGAGAGTAGGGGAGTGAGGCAGGGAAAGGAAGGGGCATAGTAATGAGAGGTGGCTTCTGGAGGCATCTGGGGCTCGATGCCACTGGGACCTCAAAGACCCTGAGTAGGACATGTCTCAGAACTGTCCCACTGAGGAGCAAGGGAGCTGGGGTACTTATACACCACTGGCATCAGTGGGGGTTTCTCTGGTGGCTCAGATGGTAAAGAATTTGCCTGCGATATGGGAGACCTGGGTTCAATCCCTGGGTCAGGAAGATGTCCTGGAGGAGGGAATGGCTACCCAGTCCGGACTGCTCCCTGGAGTACCAATGCCCCAGCATCTCCAGCCCAACCCTCAGGCAGCAAGTCATGGATAGATGCTGCAGCTGGCCACCAGTGCATGGGAATGGTGAGTGGCAAGGGTCGGGGGCAGGGCACAGACTGTGTCCTTTACAGCGGCAACCAGAGAGAAATTCAGCTCTCATTATCACCCATGAGAGGGTCAAGGGTGGGGGGGCGCTGCATAGGAATCTGAGCTGACTGAAGACATGCAGACGCCAGAGATGTGGGAGGAGAAGAAATTCCTAAACAAGAGTGACCATCATTTTTTAAAAGGCCTGGACCAATGGTGGAATGTGTGAGACTGTCATGGGAAAGAATTCGTGCTCCATTCACAGAACCACGGTTCACCTCTCCCACTTCTACTCAGTGGATAAACTCAGGTTCCCCCTTCTATGTACCAGGCACCATTAGGAATACAGGGATGCAGCCCCAGGATGCAGAGCAGGAAGCTGGAGATGATGAGCTGCCACAAAAGTGGAGAGAATGCGTGTGAGGGATTGTGAAGCTTCCCGGAGCTCGGCCCCAGCGATGAGCTGGGAGGATGGTCTGTTCCCAACACTTGCAGCTCAGACACAGGACCAGTGGGCGTGGTGGTAGAAGCAGGGTTTGGGGCACCTTCAGGAATCAGCAAGCGGCCTTGAAGCAGCGGTGGGAGCAGAGGCAACATGGAAGGGAGGCTGGCAGAGTGGATAGGTCCAGCTTACAAAGAGTGTGGAACTCCAAAGCAGCGTGCATGTAATTCATTAGAAAATGGGGAGAAGTTGAAGGGCTTCTTTGGGGAGGGTTGTTCAAACAGAGACAAAATAGACTCAGTTAGAGACATGGGGTATTGCTTAGGGAGCTCTAGACCTTGAGTGGCTTCCTCCTCAACTGGTCAATGTGAGTAAGGAGAGATTTATCTCCAGTGGAAGCCAGGCCAGGCGAGGGCAGGGAGGAGGGCACGAGCAGAGGTGGAGATGGCAACACTCTGGGGTCACGTGCTGGGGAAGGTTGACCTACAGGGGAAGATCCTTCCCCACCCCATTCCCGGACATCCTAGATAGCCCCGATGGGAGCGGACTGAGTGGCCAAGAATAGGGACGGGGCAGGGAGGAGCAGCCTCCAGGGAGCACTCATCACATCCATTGAGTAAGGAAGCCAACCAAGACTCAGCAAAGGGTTTCAGGAGCAGGGACATCAGACTGGGCAGGAAGGACAGCCTGAACTAGCCATGAGAGATGTGTGAGGGACCCCTCCCGCTCTCTGGAGGGGACTGTTTCTCCCAATCCACCCATGAGCCCCAATACCAGCTCCTTCCAGTTCGCCCCATCATGCACCTCTGGGCAGGGGTGGCCCCAGGGACTCTGGCTGGGCCTACAGCCAGGCTCCAACCAGCACATCAAAAACCCACTGAAGATTATTAGAATCTGTATTTCACATGCCATGCCTCCACATTTACGCCTGCAGGTAACCCTACACCTTATGATGTCTGCCTTATTATGCTGAAAGTGAAATCCAGTCCTTTCCAGCAGCAAGCAGATGCTTCCCAGGGAGTGCACAGGAAATGGTTACCAGATGCAGGTACAAACCGCCTGCCTGGCCAGGTCAGCAGCCCCGGGCCCCATCTGCACTGACGTCCACCTGCATGTACCTAAGGGCGCTTAATTCACATGAGGAGAGTTGGGGCCTAAGGAGTCCCCAGTTGAGCACATGGTGAAGTCCTGGTTAACTGCTGCTACAATCCTTCAAGGCCCTGATGTGGCCAGAGGACCCATGAATGTGAGCTCTGCAAGAAACCAAGTATACAGTCTCATCCATGGGTTAAAAGATACTTGTTTTAAAAGAAAAAATTAATGTTATTTACAGTCTACAGGGCATAAGACAGAAAGGGAGGGACTTCCCTAGTGGTACAGTCAATAAGAATCCACCTGCCAATGTAGGGGACGCCGGTTTGATCCCTGGTCTGGGAAGATTCCACGTGCTGTGAGTGGGGTAACTAGGGCCACGTGCCACAATACCGAAGCCCGTGAGCCCAGACCTGTGTACCCAGAGCCCGTGCTCCGCAGTGAGAGAAGCCACCACCATGAGAAGTTCACTCACCGCAATGCATAGTAACCCCCACTTACCACGACTAGAGAAAGCTTGTGTGCAGCAACAAAGACCCAGCATGGCCAAAAATAATCAATAAATAAAATTTTTAAAAAGACAGAAGTGGAGGCCCTCTTCAGAGGGGGCACAGGTAGGTTCCACTCCCACTCAGCAGGCCCAGAGGCAGCCACTAAGGAGTCTGGGTGACAGTTTCCTGCATGGTTCAGAGAGAAGACTGAGTTGGCTGTGATCACACAGCCGGTTCATAGCAACCCAAGAACACAGACGCAGGACCCTGCACTCCTAGAACCAAACTCTGTTGTTTCTACCACCCAAGCTCCAAAGCTTCAGGCCGCTGAAAAGTCACGTCATGCTGCTTTGTTCCTTGGGGTTTGAGGGACTACAGAGCATCCAGAGAGGACCAGCTGTAAACAGAAAGGAGGTAAAAAATGGTGAGTACAGAAGTGTATAGTACACCGTGACTTCAAAACCAGATATGACAATCGTTTCTCTTTTTAAAAAAAAAATTTTTTTTATGTGAACCATTTTTTAAGTCATTATTGAATTTGTTACAATATGTTTTTATTTTTTTGATGGTGTGGCATGTAGGATCTTAGCTCCCCGAGCAGGGCTTGAACCCCCTGCACTGGAAGACGAAGTCTTAACCACAGGACCACCAGGGAAGTCTCATGACAACCGGTTCTTAGCCACACACCACTGATTGATCACTGTGATTTGATGGTTTGCTTTTTCTTGATTTCTTTATTATTATTACTTTTAACAGTAGTAAAATTCAGGAATTTTCCTCTGTCTTTCCAGGAAACCACCTATCTAAAAACTGACAACTTTGTGATCCTAGCTTTCTTTTACCTCCTGTGTCCAGCTGATTACCAAATTCAAGAAAATCTTAAAAAATAGCTTTCCCCCCATCCCTCACCACATCCTGGTAGCTGCCCCAGTTCGATTTCTCATGTTCCCTAGGAACTCACTGCAGGGTCTTCCATGGCTCCCCACCCCGCCTGTCCTGTGCCCAAGATTGGTGGCTGTTCCTTGAAGCATCCAGGAGTGTCTGCTGCTGCTGCTGCTGCTAAGTCGCTTCAGTCGTGTCCGACTCTGTGCGACCCCATAGACGGCAGCCCACCAGGCTCCTCCGTCCCTGGGATTCTCCAGGCAAGAACACTGGGGTGGGTTGCCATTTCCTTCTCCAATGCATGAAAGTGAAAAGTGAAAGTGAAGTCGCTCAGTCGTGTCCGACTCCTAGCGACCCCATGGACTGCAGCCTACCAGGCTCCTCTGTCCATGGGATTTTCCAGGCAAGAGTACTGGAGTGGGGTGCCATTGCCTTCTCCGCCAGCAATGTCTAAACACCAGTAAGAACGTATGCCTCCTGCCCTCCTCACGCTCTGGGACAAGGCTGTGCTCTGTAGGGGGAGCAGGGGATTCTACCAGGTGAAGGAGGGTCTCCTCCAGGATGCTAAATTCAAGAGGGGTAGGCACCTCCCTCCCCGTAGCACCCCTTAATACCCCTTATAGCATGCTTGTGTTATCTCAACCAAGCCTTCTTGGAACTGTCTCCTGTTTCCAGCCTAAAGGTCTTGTTGAGGTAGTAAGTTCTGAACATTTACTCTCACATCTGTGTTAAAACTGTCCAAACCCACCTCCTCTGAAGTTTAGGCAGTGTAGGATCTGGGTGGAGTTGAAGGTCCTTAACTCCAGTGAACAAGTTCATAGCCCCCTATCCATTCCCTTCAAGATCACTTCCACATCTGTAAGATGGAGATGTGCCCAGCCTTCTCCCAGAGTGCAAGGAGGGCAGGAGGCATGCATTCTTATTGGAGCTGAGACACTGCTGGATGCCTCAAGGGACAGCCACCAATCTTGGGCACAAGACAGGTGGGCTGGGGAGCTAAATATTAATAGTAGCTACGTCTTAGGATGATTGTGGGGCTAACTGAGAGTAGGCATTCTAAGCACCAAGCATAATGCCTGGTTTGGGATCAGTGCTCAATAAATGTTGACTTAAAGAAACAGGGAATTCCCTGGCAGTCATTGGTTAGGACTCCATGCTTCTACTGCAGGGAGCCCGGGTTTGATCCTGGTCAGGGAACTGAGTTCCCGCAAGTTGTACAGTCAAAAAAAAAAGGTAAATCTTCTGCTTAGTAAACTTTTTTAAAAAAGAAGAAAGAAACAGCACCCCGGATGCCTGCAAGGCCAAAAAGGAAAGAATATTAATATTTCTTGAGCTTACCTACCGGCAAGGCATGGTGCCAAGTGTTCTCATAAGCTATGTCAGTTCATCAGCTCGTCTACCCCTACTATACATTTCTATCCCACTTTTACCATTTTATAAATCAGAAAACTGAAGAACTGTGAAGTTCCTTGCTCAGGATTTCTAAACAAGTCAGTCTTCTTTGAGATGCAAATGATTAAAGCCAATTCGGCCAACTTTACACCAAAGGGACTCAATGTTTCCGACGACACAAGTTCCCCTCACTGTCCAAAATTAGTGCTAAAGCAAAGAGGCAATTACCTTGGGACTCATCTTCCTTAGGGATGCACAGAATAAATCGATATAAAGCACGGACGCTCACAGACACAGTTCAAAGCTATGGCGGTATGCTGCTGAGAAGCTGAGTGTAGCTCCCAGGGAAGGAGCTTGGTGGAGCCACTCTCATTGGTACACGCTGCCTCTACGATTTGCCTCTGCAAAACAAACACTGAACGCTATTTTTGCTTTCCTCCTTTTTCATAACAGCGAATATCCTCTTCAGATTTCTCTTGGTTAGCAATAACAAGTACTAACGCTGTGCTTTCATAAAATCAAAGTACTGTAAAGTGAACTTTCAAAAAGCAAGAGATACCTGTACAATCACGTGTTTAAGAAGCAAACCCTGCAAGGGGTGGCAGCCTGAGAGTGACCAGAAGCAGGGCTGCAGATACCCTGGGCCTCTCTCTCCACCTCCCGTCTTTGCTCCAATGCACGTGGCAGTTAGCATCTGCCTACATTCCCTCCTGGCTGTCATCCACAGCATTGGTCAGCAGAGGACTGACTCCATTACTCAGTTTCAGTTTCAGAAATCCCAGGGAAAGACTCTGATTGGCTCAGCTTGGGCCAGATACCCGTCCCTTAACCAATCAGCTGTGACCAGGGGGGTGTGGCCATATAAGATAGGCAGCTTCCCACTGAACCACGGGAGCAGCCTCCAGAACGGCTCCCAAAGGAGATGGGTGTGGGGCGCGCCACAAAGTAGTAGCGGGCTGTAGTTACCTCGCCAGTAAGTGGAAGAGTCTGGATTTATGCCCAGGTTTGTTGGGTTCCAAAGCCCACATTCATTCTCTGACGCATGCTGCCTCTCTGAGGCGCTAAATGTGCACTCCTATATTAGGAAATCAGAGTTGGTCAGTCTGACTCTCCAGAAAGTTAAAATAAATGTACTGTCTAGGCACTAATAGCCATGGATACTTTTGGCATCCAAAGCCAAATGAAGGGCAGCAGCAGACTGGGAGCCATATTGTCCATCTTCTATTTCATAGTCATGGTTATCACTACCTCTGTGACTACTTTATTTAAATCCTCTTTTTAAATTTTACTAAACTCTGTCCTCAGCCTGGATGAAAAGTGAGGTTTTCTGGTAAATAGAGAATTTCTCTAGGTATTGTGTTTAGAGTCCTGATTTTCTGAGTATGGACAACATAGATGTGTGTGTGTGCTTAGTCATTCAGTCGTGTCCAACTCTTGCGACCCCATAGACTTTAGCCTGCCAGGCTCCTCTGTCCATGGGATTCTCCAAACAAAAATACAGAAGTCAGTTGCTACAACATAGATTGTTAGTGTTAAAAAAAAGAGAGAGATTTCAAAAGAAAAAAGGAGGGGGTAGATCTCAAAATTATTGAATATCTCCTTCCTTCTCATTTTCTATGAACAAATGATGACCAGGGAGGGAAAGCAATTCCCCACAGCCAGTTGGTGGAGAGCTGGGTCACTGCCCAGGTCTCCCTGTTTCTGGTCCAGTGGCCAGCCCCTCTCTCACTCTGTCTTTTCTGGAACACACAACACAACGTTGTATTGTGTTATGTTATACCAAACAGAGTTCTGGTGCACGATTTTATTTTTAATGATCCAATAAGCACCTCTGTTTTTAAGATTTTATTTAATTCTGCTTTTAAGAATTTATTTAATGGGTATAACATATTCCATAAATTCTTAATTTTCTCATAGATGTTCATAATACCCTTCACCTCCTGGCCTTACTTAAAATCCTGCTGGCCTCTGAGAACATCACTTCCTTTGAGTCTTGTAAAGTAAAAGCCATTCTTCCTCATACCTGGTGGACCAGAGGCTTGTATGTGTTGATAGTCCTCCACGGATCTTTCATCTTACGGAACATCTTTCCAGCAGTGTCACTGACTCCGTTCCTTCTGGACTTTCTTTTCAAGATGTTTGTGTGGTGACCAGAATCTGACAATAGAGACTGTGTCTGCCTCCAAAGAAGAAGTAATGCCAAGCTATGGCTTATTATAAAAGATTCGACCTTTGAACTCAGCGTTCCTCTCCTGAAACATAACTTACTTCAAATATATGTATCACTTGACGATCTTTGCATCACCCTGTAGGAACTGGGGCTCAAAGAATCAATGCAAGTGATAATCCTCTGGTTACTGATATTGCTGTGAGTAATAAACTATCCTCTGTCTCTGACCCAGGAATTTCAAATGTTCTGCCAGCATCCATGAAGCTGTGTCAGTCTTAACAGTTTATAAGTAGGCAAAATTGCAGACCCTGCATAGTTCCTGACACAGAAATGAGATCCACCTCCTCACTCAGCAACACCGCTTCCTGATCACTCCCTCTCTACTCCTGTTAGAACTCCCTGATGGGTTTCCATCTCACTTGGCAAGACCACTCTGGCTCTCTTCACTCTGTCATCTAATAACTACTCTCTCATCCAGTGGCACCTGTCTCCTCACCACAAGTCCTGCCATTGATTCTGGATGAGTTCACAGGTCACATGAATGATCCACCAACCCTCCTCACCTCTCAGTTCCTTTACCACCTCAGCTCCTCTGAATGACTCCTCCATGCCCTCTTAGCCACAAGCTCTCACTGGCCACACTTTGAACAATGTCAACACTAGTAACCGCTCTGCTCAGAAGGTAGACCATTCTCTATTTTGATTACTCTATTCTGATCAAAGTGATCATGCTGTAATTTTGTTATTGTCTTTTTTAATTCTAAGAATTCTATTTGATTTTCAAATTTGTGTCCTTTTTAATGGTTTCCCATTCCCCGTAGATACTTTTCAGCTAATTTTCTACTTCTTTAAACAAAATGAGCAGAGTTTTTTCAAAATTTGTGTCTGATAATAATATCTGAAATCTGTTGCTCCTGGTATATATTTTTATGTTATTTAGCTATCTTTGACTATGTGCTAGTCATTATATAATACTTGAAAAATTATTTGTAGAGGATATATATCTGGTAACCTTAGTTAGAACTGAGATTTAATCCAAGGTCAAGGTTTGAATTTCCCTGGACTACTCATGTAGTACAAATCTGAGCTGCAAGACTGTGTAAGAGATGGTTTAATTCAGTTCACTTGCTTTAAAGCTTCTTAGGAGGCCCACTCATAATGGGGAAAGCTTTCTGTTAGACTCTACACATTTTTGCTGGCCTTTGACTTAACTTTGTCAGATAAAACAGAAGTTCAGATTTGCTAAAATGTCAAATTCCCTCAGGGCAAAAGCAGATTCTTTGCTCACTTACCTCTCTGGCTTCTTTTTTTCCTTAAATGTTGACCTGGTAATTCCTTACTATCTTGTACTTTTTACTGATCTTGTTACTTTTAAGAAGATGATTTTATATTTTATCCAGCATTTGTGGTTGTTTTCAGCAGGCAAGATAGTCCCAAAAAACCTACACCATTACCTGGAACCTAAGTTCTTAATAGCCCATTCTCTGTCAACAAACACCTATTTCTTCTAGGAGGAAAACACCTATTCTCCTCCACTAATCTCACAGTATCTGTTTTTAACTGTATTGAGACCTCTAGATCTCTAGCACCTTCATTTCTTCTAATATATCAGACCCTCTGTTTCTATTCCCTTCTTTATATCATGATTCATCACCAGCCTCTGTCTTACAAAAACTCTTAATCCCTTTGCCCCACTTTTTCCTTCCCTTAGATCCACCCGGAAAAAGCTAATCCTAGGTTGAGGCAAGCTGCCCTGCTTTTATCTTTTTCTAATATTTATTTTTACTTATTTATTTTTTGGCTGTGCCGCACCTTAGTTGCAGCCCACAGGATCTTTAGTTGCAGCATGACAACTCTTAGTTGTGATGTGGTATCTAGTTCCCTGAGCAGGAATGGAACCTGGGCCCCCTGCCTTGGGAGCATGAAGTCTTAGCCACTCTACCAGCAGCGAAGGGCCAGGTTTCTTTGCTTCTATGTTCACGCTGCTGAATACAGTGAAACCCACCAAACCACTCACTTTGGTGCCACTCTTCCCTCCGGTCCAGGACAACAGCGGGGCCCCCGTCACCATCCAGCAGACATCCTCTATGACACAATCGGCTGCCATGACCATTTTTCCCAACAGCTTTGTTAAACTTTCCCCTCACAGAAAGTCCTTCACCCTCTCACCAGCCCAACTCCTCAGAAGATGCTCACACCTCCTAGTTCACCCAAGGCAGTCACATCTTCCCATTTCTCCACCTCTGGTTCCTTGTCTTGTAGCTCCTCTGCATCCATGTCCGCCCTTGTCTCTTTCTTAATCTGTGTCACAGGCAAGAGTCTCCTTCCTCCTAAGGCACTTCCTTCCACCTGGCTCCACCTTCCCTCCCCTTCCCTTTCTAAGGAACCTCAGACCAATAACTGCCCTTAATCCTTTCTCTTTTCCAGTGGCTCCTTCCCATTATCTTGTATCTCTCAAATTCTTCCTGTTTTAAAAGGATCTCTTTCTTTCAACTCTACAGTCCTTTCAAGGATGTATTCTTGGCTCTGCTTCTCCAATATGGAGTAGTTAGTTCTCCTACCAATCCCCACTGCACCCCAAGATTATAGTCCATTTACTTATATTGCAATTTCTCCCCAAAAGACAAGTTCCTGGAGGGCTGGTGGCTCAGATGGTAAAGAATCCCCCTGCAATGCTGGAGACCTGGGTTCAATCCCTAGGTTGGGAAGTTTCCCTGGAAAAGGGAACAGCTACCCACTCCAGTATTCTTGCCTAGAGAATTCCATGGACAGAGGAGCCTGGTGGACTACAGTCCATGGGGTTGCAAAGAGTTGGACACAACTGAGCAACTTTCACTTCACTGGAGGGCTGGGACTTTGTCTTAATCACTGCTGCATCCCCAACATCTAGCATAGAATTTGTGGGAGGAGCACAAGAGTAAGCTGGGGTCAGGTTAGGCCCAGCAGCCCACACTACTCACTGTGTACTGGTTACCAGGGAATTCTGCTTTGATAGGAGGCCAACTGGCCGAGTGCTAACTTTACAGCATTACTGATGCTATGTAGTTCTTTTCAGTCTATGGAAACTCTGGCTTCATTTAGTTAGTATCTAATTTGCGGGTTAATAAGTCTTTGTCTGAAGGTCTTGGTGCACAATGCAGGACTAGGATCACCTTTCTCAGACTCCCCTGGGGCATGGGGTGGGGGGATAAGTATGTTTTGAGGCACTGACTCTTTGTATAATTTACAGGATCTCAGTCTGGGCATATTACTCATTAGGGTTTATTTACCTTTTGTGGTGGCCTAGAAAAAGCCAAGCTTAATGAAGTGGTTACCAAAAGCCTTTAACATCATATTTTCCACAGAGTTCATAAAAATATTGACAGTGGACTTTGCTGGCACATTGCATCTTTCAAAAAGATGAACAAAAATGATAGTAAGCATATTGAACTGGCTTTTTATAAAGTCCTCATAGCAAGAAGCCTGATGGGGTTTATTCTCCAGGACAGCAAGTAAGACCTTCCAATGGATGGTGAGTAAGTTGACCGCAACACTATCCTCCTCTGGGTCTCAGTTTCCTCACTATAAAATAAGAATCTTGCATAAAATGAGCTTTAAGGTTGTGTGTGTTTCAGAATGGAATGAACTATTCTTTCTAAATTCATCCCTAAGACAACAATTGCCTTTGCTTTCAAGGGAGAGACAATGAGGAATGTCATTTTTCTCTCTAAGATGCCCCACAGTCAGCAGAGATGGCCATAATGTTGAGAGACACGATGATGGTCCTCAAGACCCAAGTCCTATGTTCCCAGTAGGATTTCTTGGCTGCAGCCTTCCTGGGTCACAGCCTGATTTGCCCTAGGGCTGGCTTGCACTGAACCTTTTCAACTCCCCTCACTTCCTGCTGAGGTGTTCTGCCAACCTTCCCTGAAGACTCCTCGGTAGGGAGAAGAGAGAATGATCAGAGACACCTAAAACCTCAGTGGTGGGTAAACCTTAGTGATCATCTGGACTGTGGTTTTCAAAATCACCTGAGATGATGATGATGACAATAGAGAAGGAGGAGAAGGGAAAGGAAGAAAAGGAGGACAAGGAGATGAAGAAGCGGGTGTCAGTGCTTATGATGCTATGGATAATGACATTGGTGAGGACAAAGATGGCGACACTGATGCTATACTGATGATAAAGACAAGACCACTATGACATGACATAAAAAGTAATAGCTGGGGGACTTCCCTGGTGGCCCAGTGATTAAGAATCCACCTGCCAGTGCAGGGGACATGGGTTCGATCCCAGGTCGAGGAAGATTCCGCATGCTTCGGAGCAACTAAGCCCGTGTGCCACAACTACTGAGCCTCTGCTTTAGAGCCTGTGCTCTGCAACAAGAGAAGCCACAGCAATGAGAAGCCCTTGCACTGCAACAAAGAGTGCCTCTCACTCACCGCAGCTGGATGGGGCCCGTGCACAGCAATGAAGACCCAGCGTAGCCAGAAATAAATAAGTAAATAAAATTATATTTTTAAAAGTAATAGCTGTTGGGCATGTGTATCAATTAGGATACATTTGGCTGCAAGTAATAGGAGTCCTACTTGGAGATTTAAATAATACAATTTTAATGATCTCACATCATAATAGCAAACTGTTATGCAATCCTTACTGCCTACCAGCATTTGTTCTATATGTTTTCTTCAGAAGTTTAGTCCTAACATCCTTCCTACAAGGGAAGTGCTGTATGGTCCCCAAATTACAGATGAGGAAACTGAGCTTCAGAAAAGTTAAGCACTTTGCCCAAGGTCGAGGGAGTGATAGAGCCAGGACTTGACTCCTTCCAAGGTGGTGTTGTCACAGGCTCTACTCTTTCCTGCTGGTAGAGGTTGAGGTCTGGGTTCTGGGTTAGACAGGAGCTCAGAAACATCAGGGTGCTGAGTCAGTGTCTCTGCGATTCCCTTAGCCTTCCCCTCAAGGCTACCATGGCTCCACGCCTCTCTCCACTGCCCAACAGCTTCCAGAGAAGAAAGCTGTGGGTGGAGAACACAAGACTTTTCCTCATGCTACCTTCACTTTTGCCAGGAAGGAAAACCTCTTCCCGAAGCACCCAGGGAGTTCCTCTTACATGTCATTGACCGGAACAGGGTCTCACAGCATTCCCACACCAACCCCGCAAAGGGAAGTGGGGTGGCCATGAAGAGCTGATTTCAGTTGAAACAGTTTTTGTCTCTGAGAACTTAACATGCTGTCACCTGAATAAAACTGGGCTCATCATCTGGAGGAAATGGGGATGGATGGTGAGTAGATCCCCCCAAGACTGGTGCAGCATGGGGAAAATGGTAAAATAATAGCAAATTGCATTGAGTGCTATGGAGGACCCATGCAGGATGGTGTGGTAGATATTTAAAGAAGGGATCTCACTTGGAAGTCAAGGAAGACCGCCATGAGGTCACATTTAAACTGAGACCTGGAAGGTGAGAAGGAATTAGCCAGTGACCAAATGGGAAGAATGTTGTAGGCAAAGGGAGACATTTGTGTAACAGGTTCTGAAGTGGGAAAAAAGATTCACTTATTTAGTGAAGTGAAAGTCGCTCAGTCATTTCCAACTCTTTGCGACCCCAGGGACTATACAGTCCATGGAATTCTCTAGGCCAGAATACTGGAGTGGGTAGCCTTTCCCTTCTCCAGGGGATCTTCCCAACCCAGGGATTGAACCCAGGTCTCCCACATTGCAGGCAGATTCTTTACCAGCTGAGCCACAAGAGAAGCCCTTCATTTATTTAAGGAATCCAGAGAAAGCCAGTGTGCCTGGAGCATAGAAAGGAAAGGAGAAAGCTGAGGGCCAGAGCAGGCAGAGCCTGGGCCATGGTAAGGAGGTCAGCTTTTCTCCCAAGAACAGCAAAAATCTACCAGTGGGCTTACCAGGCTGCTGACAGCCAGCCTTTGGGTGGAAAGGAGGAGAGGTGGTCTTTCAGGAAAAGGCAAAGCTGTCAAGAGAGAAAATAAAAGCTAAAAGACTATATGGGATTGTCTCATGAATGTTAACCAAGGAGTTATTCATAAAGTGTTTAAATCTTCCAAAGGACACAGGAACTGTAATGACTGGGCTATTTTAAAGCCGTGTATGTCTGTGTCTGTGTCTTTGTGTATGTGTGTGTATGTTCCGGAGAAGGCAATGGCACCCCACTCCAGCACTCTTGCCTGGAAAATCCCATGGACGGAGGAGCCTGGTAGGCTGCAGTCCATGGGGTCACTAAGAGTCGGACACGACTGAGCGACTTCACTTTGACTTTTCACTTTCATGCATTGGAGAAGGAAATGGCATCCCACTCCAGTGTTCTTGCCTGGAGAATCTCAGGGACAGGGAAGCCTGGTGGGCTGCCGTCTGTGGGGTCGCACAGAGTCGGACATGACTGAGGCGACTTAGCAGCAGCAGTGTATGTTCCAGAAAATCCTTGGAAATTTTAAGCACTAATAAAAAGAAAAGATACTGCGGAATTTTAGGAGACTTGAAACAGCTTGCACAGTTAAAATCCACCCTCAAACCCAGCACCCACACACTTCCTGATAAATGTCTGCTGGAAAACAATTCATACTGAAGCCATACCTGAGTAAGAATGGGAGGGTCAGTTGAGCTTGGATAGCCATCCACAGACACCGGACAAGGCAAACGAGAGGGACTGGGTGGCCCAGAGAGTCATGCAGGAGGGCTAATGCTGCTCCCCAACAACTAAGAATACGGAGCCCTCCACCCCGTGACGCCTGAAAAGTTCAGTGAGAGTTTGACGATATTACGCCAGGATTTCTGGAAGCCAAGTAAAAACGACCTTGAAAATAAACCACATGCTGCTGCTAATTAATCTTAGTTCCTGGCTCTTTCCAATCAGACCCTGAACTATAATCCATCTTCATTACACTTCTTTTAAAGCAAAAACGGTGCATTTCCGCATGTCTAATTAAGGAAGGAACGTTATAAGGCCTTGGGTCATAAGTCTCTTTCTGTCATATGTGCACATCTGCTATACACACACACACACACACACACACACACACACACACACACCAATGTTTTTAAGAACCCTTTATGGACTGTTTGCCTTGAGAATCCCAGGGACGGGGGAGCCTGGTGGGCCTCCATCTATGGGGTCGCACAGAGTCGGACACAACTGAAGCGACTTAGCAGCAGCAGCAGCATGGACTGTTTATTTGCACTCACAGGCAGGCCACTCTAGAGCCCAGGGATGAATGAGCTAGCTAGACTGCATGCCATCATAGTTGTGTCAGCCACTGGCCCTCCTCACTCATGTCCCCACCTTGCACACATGTATCACAGTATTGCTGTGTACACACCTCGTGGGCAGCCTTGGGCTCAGGAGAGGGCCACCTGCCCCCAGCTCCAGGAGATGAAGTAGGATTAGTCTGAACCGGGAGTAGCAATCCAGGGCCCTTTGACACTGACTGGATTTAAGGTGACATTTAACCCACTTCTTCTGACCAACTAGACAAAAGGAGAGATCTGTGGAAGTTTCTGGGAAAGATTCTCTTCCATGATAAAAAAAAATGGTGACCCTGAATGTAGATGGGTGTATGAGGGTGACATGCTCGTCTCTGCAGCAGCCAGTATAGTGAAAAACTAGTGACCGTAGAGAGAAAACTTTCCTACTTGTGTGGAACTACCAAAGACGTGACTTTGGGATTTTGGGGAGAAGGTGTTGGGAATAAGTTGTGCTGTCTCTGAGGACCTGTCTGGTTATCATTGTCTAACTACATGATTTTTACTTGGGATCCCAAGTCAGGTTAGAATGGTTCAAAACCCAGCTTTGAGTTGGACTACACCGCCTAGGTGGGAACCAAAGTCATGTTTGAGAGTCTAGTGGTAGGTGTTTCCCAGCTCGAGATGGGTCCTTTCCACTGACACTTCCATTTCCATCACCTTCCCCACAACCTTGGATGAATCATAAGGTATGGTAGATTTTCATTGTCCCAATTGTTGATGGGATTTCCCAGTTGGCTCAGTGGTGAAGAATCCACCCACTAAGCAAGAGACCTGGTTTTGATCCCTGGTTGGGAAGATCCCCTGGAGAAGGAAATGTCAACCCACTCCAGTATTTTTGCCTGGGAATTCCTCTGGACAGAGGAGCCTGGTAGGCTACATAGTCCATGGGGTCGCAAAAGAATTGGACACATCTTAGCAACCAAACGACTGTTGATGTTTAGAGGGTTCCTCCAAGCCTCACAAATATTTTATTCATCTAAGCCCATGTATCAATATCTATTGACTCTTAAGGAGCCTCTGAGATTAACTGAAGTCTCACTCTCATTCATCTTGCCTTCTCTATCTGAAACCCATCTACCCCTCTTCATCCCCTATTTACTGCTACAGTTTGTATCCTGGAAGAACACTTAATTCCAGTCTGAGCCTAAATTACACCAACAATTATACATCATAAAGAGAGATTCACCAGCCTTTGAATTTCCTGCCTGGAAAATTTAACAGTCCATCCATATGACCCCTACCCCCATCACAACCAGCTCAGCCCAGAGCTAGTTCATTCACATTAAAAGAATATACACTCTGGCAATTTAGAAGGTGTCGATGATGTCTTCTTAGAGACCATATTCACACACATATATTTGTGTGTATTCACATGCACAGCATGGGATCTTCAAAGCCAGACAGGAGAAAGGGGGCTGTTGAGCTGCCAACAAGTTAAATTACAATTTAAAGGGACGATCCCTCACTAGACAGATGAGAAGCTAAATCCCAAGAAGGCAAAGGTCTTGGCCAACATCCCAAAGCTCCATGCTTAAAATAAGTGAAAACAAGTGAGTTAATAGTGGTGTTAAGGATGCTGGTTTCCTGTGTAGTAAAGTGGTAGGAATGACTTTGTACATTATCCAAGGTCAAGCCTGGCTGATGTGGCAGAATTTCACAGAGCACCATTGACACCTCTTGGGTGACTCCCTGGAATGCCCCTTCAGAGGTGGGCACAGCCAGACATTTCAAGGCGAACCCCAAAGGTCATGGCTCCATTACAGGATCTGCCCACTGATCACAGTCATGGAAGGATGCATGACCCAAAGTGGATCAGAGACAATCTGCTTCCCCAAAATTTGAACCTGTATCAGCACACACTGGCCAGAAATCTTTGAGGCTGGGTGGTCTTAATGGGAGCCTACCAAAGAGAAGATCCAGGAACTCCAGCTGCTGAGCCATTGAAGGCAGCCAGGTTTCATTCCAGATCTTAATTGTTCAAGTCTTCCCTTGACTTGTGAGGTACCCCATAGTCCCTCTAAACAATTATCATTCTTCTTTGCTTAAGCTAGTCAAAGGGAGTGTCTGTAGCATGCAACCAAAACATCAAAAAAGCTTAACTAACAGAATGACAAGCTTAGTGCTCCATGGGTGCCCCAGTTTGCTGTTCCATGGACAGAGCATCTGAGAGTTCCATGGAGCTGAATTAAATAGAGTCATATGGCTTTAAATCCCCCAGAGCTGTTTACTGGGGCAAAATTAATTAATTATGGAAGGAATGATGCTAAAGCTGAAGCTCCAGTACTTTGGCCACCTCATGCAAAGAGTTGACTCATTGGAAAAGACTCTGATGCTGGGAGGGATTGGGGGCAGGAGGAGAAGGGGACGGCAGAGGATGAGATGGCTGGATGGCATTGCTGACTCGATGGACATGAGTCTGAGTGAACTCCGGGAGTTGGTGATGGACAGGGAGGCCTGGCGTGCTGCGATTCATGGGGTCGCAAAGAGTCATACACGACTGAGCGACTGATCTGATCTGATCTGATCTGATATGGCTTTAAATCCCCCAGAGCTGTTTACTGGGGCAAAATTAATTAATTAAATGAATAAGGCTATAAAGCATCACCAACTCAAGGTTTTAAAGAACAGCGTTGGGTTTCATTGAGAATATTTAACACTGTACGTAAACAGTGTCCCAGATGGAGGACATTTTTGTCTAGACAATGATTAAGCTCAGAAGGCAGACACT
The DNA here is from genome assembly GCF_029378745.1 of Bos indicus. Taxonomy (NCBI): domain Eukaryota; kingdom Metazoa; phylum Chordata; class Mammalia; order Artiodactyla; family Bovidae; genus Bos; species Bos indicus. The sequence goes on along the minus strand of NC_091782.1, from coordinate 19,431,448 downwards.
GGGGAATGGGTCACTCATTCAGAGACCTCGGGCCAAATGTCTGGACTCCAAATCTGGGGTTCTATCCCTGTCCCAAGCGCTGCAGACCCACGAGGTAGGAGATTGGATCTTTGATCTTTATTCCATCACAAACTCGCCCTCTAGCCAGAAATAAGCCATTCTGTCTCTCTGGAAACAATTTCCTCCTCTGTAAAATGGGAGTGTAGAGATAAATTACTTCTAAATTCCCTCTAACTACAAAATCCTCCAATTCTACTAAACCAGTCATTAGAAATCTGTTTATTCATTTTTAGGTACTGATTCCAAAAGTGGCCCTTCTGAAGCTCATTGAATGGGTTATGTCTCAAAACAGATCATTGGTTTTTTAAAATATTTATATATTTGGCTGTGCCAGGTCTTCGTTGTGGCATACAGGATCTTTTAGCTGTGGCATGTGAGATCTAGTTTCCTGACCAGGGATCAAACCTGGGTCTGCTGCACTGGGAGCTTGGAGTCTTAGCCAATGAACCACCAGGGAAGACCCCACCCTCACTCTTGGTAAATTCCTATAGGTGAGTCTCAACACTCTCAGCTGAAATGGGAAGAAAACAGAAAAGGGACTTTTTCTGCATTATATCCAGAGGATAAAAGAGGGTGGTCTGCAGTGTGATTCAGAGTGCAGAGATCTGGAGAAACCCAAAAGGAAGGGACAGGGACAGTCTCCTCCTTTGCCCTCAGAGAGCGGGGTGACTTTTTGGAGGCCAGTTTCCTCACCACCTCAAGCTGCTTGTGCTAGTTTTATGAAAGAAAGAATATCATCCCAGACAGAGTGTGGCCCCAACACCCAGCAAGAGGAATTCTGGAAGGTTCTATTGCTATGTGCACACCACAAAGAAGACTCCACCGGGACACAGAGCGGGCATCTCCTTCACTCGCATGCTAGGTCTCCTGCTCACACTCACCCAAACCTGAAAGGCTAGAGCCCTGGCTCTTGGTACCTTTGCACTGAGAGAAACAAGCCTGCCACCATGAGGCAGACGTGACAGAGGGCAGGGCACTCCCTGCTTCTTAGCACAGGAAAGAGCCGGGGTTTGACTCCCACCTTCCTAAGGAACAAATGTTGACCGAGCACACACAGTGAGAACATGCTGTGCTTTTGGGTCTCCTGGGGTCATGTCTCATGGTGGAGACAGAATGGGATGATGCAGCTGGCAGGCAACCAGGGAATGGAAGCTGTCTCCACATTCAGCACCCAGCAGGGTGATGTCCCATTACTCAGACAAGGGGAGCTATACCTGGACACATTTTCTTCTTCTGAGGTGGGCGTCCTGGTCACCTGGCCCTTGGGGACAGGAGTCAGCCTGACCAGATACAGCTTCAAAGGGCATTTCCGGCAGGGGCAGCCCTAATGGCCCAGAGAATGGGGAGCCCCAGGGCATAAAGATCCCCACCAGGGTCATCGAGCGCCAGCTCCAGCCCTTTTCAGAAAGACCCCCAGCAAGCTGCAGGGTGGGCAAGGGCGCGGCTCCCAGAGAAATCATAACCACACCGTTGCACTTCATTACTGAGTTTTACGGCAGGCCAGGGAGTAGGCCTTCCACGTGGAGCTCTCTCCCCCATGAGTAATAAAAAAAGCCCCAACACGAGAGTCAGATGTGCTCTATGTTAGGAGTTTTCCATCCACCCTCAGCCTCTGAGGCTCCGCCAAGTCCCATAAAGTAGACAAAGGTCTCCAGGCTCAGGAGCCACAGAGGGAGACTCGGCAGCAGCCAGAACAGCCAGCCCAGGGAACAGGAGGAATACAAGCAGCATCAGTCCAGCCATCCCTGAATCTCCCCAGCCTCCCTCAAGAGGATCTGGGGCCATTCAAAGCTCTCCAGGGTCATGATTCTCAAAGTGTGGTCCCCGGACCAGCAGCTAGAAAGGCAAAGTCTCAGGCCTCCTGCATCAGTGACTCCGGGGCTCAGACTGGCAATTTGGAGCTGGGTGTTAGTCAGCATAGGCTTACTCTGTGGTACCGAAATCTCAGGGCCGTGAACTACAAGCTTGTCCCTCCCTCCTAGATCCTTCCTCAGCGGGACACAGAAGGAGAAGGAGAGACGGAGTCTAGAAGGAGGGAAGACACAATGGAGTCCTAATAACTGAAGCAGAAATCACTCACTCACTGCTGGAACATGTGAAGGAGTGAACAAATGAGACAAAATAAGAACAGGACTGAGGGGATGAGGGAAGGATGGGCCCGGCTCCCCTCTGCCTCCCTGGTGTCATGTAGTCCCTCGGCAGCAAGGAGGAGGAGAGAGATGGGATTTCTCTAGTGGTTCAACGGTTAAGACTCTGCGCTTCCACTGCTGGGAGTGCAGGTTCGATCCCTGAACAGGTAACTAAGATCCCACATGCCACTCAGGGTGGCCAAAAAGTAGAAAATGAAACAAAAAAGGAGTAGAGAGCCCCCTGGGCACAGGGTCAGCGGGGCTGCGGTGGTGTCCCAGCTCTGCCATCAACCCGGCTGTGTGGCTCTGGACGGGTGTGAAGTAATAAAAATAAATATATTGGTCTCTGCCCCTGACTCCCAAAACAGAGCTCCTAAAACCCTTGTAATTTTCTGAGCCATAGGACCATCTTTTGTTCTTATGAGGTGACTGTTAGCAGTCTCCTGGATGGGGGCTGAACCCAGGAAGACCAAGTCATTTGACGGTCGGAACTTACAGCCCCACTTCTCATCTTCTGGACTGGAGAGGGGGCTGGAAGTTGAGTTAATAATCAATGTGGTGAAACTTCCATTAAAGTCCCAGAAGTACAGAGTTTAGAGAGCTTCCAGGTTGCTGAACCCATGAAGGTGCATGTGGGGGCTCCAAGCCCCTCCCGTATTCCACCCTGTGAACCTCGTCTTTTAGAGCCTTTATCATATCCTCTGTTATACAATAAACTGATAAACATAAGTGTTTCCCTAAATTCAGTGAGCTGTTCTAGCAAATGATTGAACCCAAGGGAGGGGCTGTGGGAACCCTGATTTATAGTCAATCGGTCAGAAGGACAGGGGACAACCTGGACCTCGACTGGAGTCTGAAGTGAGGGCAGGGCTGTGGGACTGAGCCCTTGTTTGTGGCTTTGAATGCTAACTCCAGGGAGAATATGTTAGACCTGAACTGAAAGGTGGGACACTCAGCTGGGTCAGAGATTTAGGGACTGGAGAAGGAAATGTTCACACATTTGGTGAGCAGAAGTGTCAGTACTTCCCTGGTGGCTCAGCGGTAAAAATTCCGCCTGCAATGCAGGAGATGTGGGTTCGATCCCTGGATCGGGAAGATCCCCTGGAGGGAGAAATGGCAACCCACTCCAGTATTCTTGCCTTGAGAATCCCATCACAGACGAGCCTGTCAGGCTATAGTCCATGGGGTCGCAGAGAGTTGGACACGACTTAGCAACTGAGCACAGCGTCAGTGCAGTAGTAGCAGAGAGTAAAGGAAGAGGCCTTTCTCCTTACAATAAATGGCTTCCCTTCCCCAGGCTTCTGCTTTCTTAATAGTAGACTGATAGAGCTGGACTATCAGAAAATAAGCCCTGACTTCCCTGGTGGCCCAGTGGTTAAGACTCCACACTTCCAATGCAGGGGGCAGGGGTTCGATCCCTGGTCAGGGAATTAAGATCCCACATGCCACATGGTACAGCCAAAAAAAAAAAAATTTAAGTCTTTAGAAAACAAATCCTAACGCTATGTCAATTCACAACCATCCACAATCAGGAAGAAGCCACCAGATGAGTGCACAGTTGGGTTTTCAGAGGAGCAAGTATAAGGATCTGTATTTGGGGAAAATGACCAAACTCTGTGTCTTGCAGATTCTATGTTAACCGTAAGTTATGACTCAAGAATTCCCAACAATAGTGGTCAATATGTTCTTTGCCCCAAAAAGCAGACTTCATTTGAAGGGATACTGGAAATTTAAGCTCTCCTGGCCCAAGCGCCCGTCGGGGGTGTGCTTGGAGGGAGCTGGAGAGTGAGCAGAGGAGGGCTGCGGGCCTTCCTTTACTGCATCCCATGCACTCTGCCCCCTCCCCCTGCCCCAGGACCCAGGGAACCACCCCTGGGCTACCTCCATGCCCACATGCCCTCTGGCCTCTGGTTGGGTCCAGCCACGAGAGGCCCCAGGCAGGAGCCTAGAGCACAGGAGAGAGTGAGGTTTGGGGCCCCCAGTGGCAACAGCTGGGCTGTCCTAACACAATCCCCTACACCCACACCTCCGCACAGAAACCCTCCTCTCATGTCCTATTCTTAGCGTGCCGCTGGTTTCCTGTGGGAATGTGGGGAAAGGCCACCGATGATGCAGATGATGCCCTGACTAAAGAGAAGGGCCTCCTGGCCCGGGGTGAGGGGGTTAGAGGGGCAGGTGGGAGACATCATGAGGGTCTGCTGAGCTAGAAAGGGCTGATCCTGGGGGTCACAGACCTGCTCCCGAGACCCTGAACCATGAGATCAAGGGGAAGGTTTCCATCAGCAGAACATGGGTCTGTGACCAATATGAGGAAATGTCATGCAGACAGACCCCTGCCCTCGGACCTGCCCCTCCCCCGTGACATCAGCTGCAGATGGCCTAAGGGGGCACGTTTGGCTGTGCAACCCTGCCCTCCCACCCTCACCGCCACCCCTGGACCAGGCACGGACAACTGACCCAAGGGGGCCAGTCGTATTTACTCCATCTCCAACTAGGAATTGGAGACCCAGCTGATGAGACAGGCAGTAACCAACAGATCTGATAGTATGCACTCTATCACCTCGGTTGTAAACTTATTAAAGTGATCACTCTGGAAGGGGATAAAGACCAAAAACATAGGAGGAGGGATGTGTTGAGAGTTAGGGATTAGCAGATGCAAACTGTTACATAAAGAATGGATAGACAACAAGGTTCTACTGTGTAGTACAGGAAAACTATATTCAATACCCTAGGATAAACTATAATGGAAAAAATATGAAAAATAATGTGTATATATATATAAATGAATCACTTTGCTGAACAGCAGAGATTAACATGACAGTGTAATTCACTATACTGCAATTTGTTTAAAAATGTAAAAATAAATAAAATTTTAAATAAATAACTCCAAAAAAAGACAAAAACTATAATGCAAGACAAAATGTTAGATAGAGCCAGGATCATTTACTAGAAATAGTTGGAATTTTACCCATGTCCTTTTATAAAGAATAAAATACATATTTAATTTTAAAATACATTATATTTTAATATGTTATTATTTTCTTCATTATATAATTCTATTTATGTATATAACTGATATGTATAATCTATACAATTTGTCCCCAGACTTTCCAGAATAGATTCTCCAAGCAGCCAGTTGCTAGAAGTGAGTGGGTGTGTGGGAAAGACCCTCAGGTTTACCAAGCACTGCTCTGCTCCAGGTTCGATGCCATGTGTTGTACGTAAGTGTTATTATTTAGTCTTCACAACCCCCTGAAAGTGACAATAATCTCCCTCATTGTGGAGTCCAGAGTCTGAGGCTCAGAAAGAGGGGAGGCCGCAAGAGGTTGTTGAGCTCCTCCGGTGTGCGCAGCGTGGTTCTTCATGTCTGTGGACAAAGCTGAGCAAGCCCGCCCCCACGGAATCCACACTGCAGTGAATGAGGGACAAGGACTAAACAGCTGGACAGTGTGGCCCCCTTGGCTGGTGCCTGTTATGAAAAGGCATCCGGAGCGGCAAGCAAGGGGCACAGACTGGATGTGCCCGGAGTGGGGTGAGTGCAGCAAGAGAATGGCTTCAGTGGTGCCGACTGAATCCAGATGGTGCGGAGGTGAGCGTGCAAGCCATGCAGCCCTCTGGGCAAGAGCATCCCAGCAATCAGGAGCCAGAAATGCAGGGCCTGAGGCCGGTGGAGGAGCCACAGGGAAGTCAGTGTGTCGGGGCCAGAGTGAACAAAGGAGGGAACTAGGAAACGAGGTCAGAGGTACAGGGGCCAGAGCGGGGTGGCGCCCTTGGAGGGTCCCCGAGCGGAGGAGCTACCAGGTCTAACAAGGTCCAGCTTGGGCTTTTCAGGATCCCTGGGCGGCTCTGCGAGAGCAGATGGAAGGGGGCACCTAGGAGGCTGCTGCAGTAACCCGGGAGAGAAATGAAGGTCCTGGCGGGGCTGAGTGCCGGCGGGGGAAGCGATGCAAAGTGGTCGGACGCTGGATGCAGTCTAAAGACAGATGCAACAGGACGTGCATACAGACTGGATGTGAGTGTGAGAGAAAGAGCCAAGTCAGGAATGAGTGAGGAGGTTTGGGTCTGGCAATTGGGAAGAGGGTGTCTCAGCTACCCACTGCTATGAGACAAACAACCCCAAATTCAGTGGCACGAAACAACCACTTGTGTTGCTTGTGGGTCTGTGAGTCAGGAGTTCAGAAAAAGCTGGTTGGGTGGTTTGTCTCCGCTCCATGCGGTCCAGCTGGGAGGCTGGGAAATGGCACCACATCTCAGATGGCTGCTTCACTCATGCTGACGGCTCCTTGGTCTGTCTGTCTGTCTGTCTGTTTCTCTCTCTCACACACACACACACACACACACACACACAAAGCATGGTAGACCCTGGGGAATCACACCTCTTACATGGCAGCTCCCTTCCATGGGTTGTGAACTGCACAAGGCTAATTAAGGGCTATGCCCCAAACTGGTGTCCCTCCCACCCTATTCTATTACTCAAAGGGGTCACAGGGCCTGGTCCATTTCAAGCAGATGAAAAATTAACTCTAGTCTTTTGCGGGGCAGGCAGCATGTGTGATCCCCAGCCAGGGATCGAACCCGCCCTTCCTGCATTGGCAGCACAGAGTCTTAACCTCTGGGCCATCAGGGAAGTCCCTAACTCTACTTCTTAATGAAGATCACACTCCAGAAGAACACATGGAATGGTAGATATCACTGCAATCATCTTTGGAAAATGTAATCTGGCACAGATGACGTTAGCATTTTCTAAGACAAGGAGGGAAGTACAGGTGAGGAGTTGTTGCTATTTAGTTGCTAAGTCATGTCCAACTCTTTTGCGACCCCATGGACTGTAGCTCACCAGACTCTGCTGTCTGTGGGATTCCCCAGGCAAGAATACTGGAGTGGGTTGCCATTTCCTTCTCCAGGGGATCTTCCCAACCCAAGGATAGAACCCTCACCTCCTGCATTAGCAGGCAGATTCTTTACCCACGGATCCACCAGGAAAGCCCATACAGATGAGGACACAAGAGCTCAGCTTTAGACACGTTGAGTTTGAGGTTCCCGTTGGTTAGCTAGGCAGAGATGGAGGCTAAAGCCCCACACCTGCCTTTACCCACCCTCCCAGCCACCCATCCATCTGCCAGTCCTTTGGGGAACAACTTTTGACCTTTTAGTGGTTGGGCAGTTTCACAGAACTTTCTGCTGGGGAGGACAAGAGATGGAGATGAAAACAGAGACCAAGACAGCTTCTTCCCAGGCAATGTCAGGCCCTTCGTAGTTATAATAAACCTTTCTGCTGGCTCCATCCAAGGCCCCAGCACCAAGGTGTTGTAAAAAAAGAAAAAAAAAAAAGGCTCAGAGTCAATGAGAGGCAGCTGGTTGAAGCATTTCCCAGTTTCTCATATGACTCATAAATTTGTTACATGGTGAGGAAATTCCCTGAAAGCTTTTTGGCAGTCTCATCCAGTCTGACCAGTAGCTAAGAAACACATAACCTTCCAGTTAAGAAAAGGAAGGAAAACACACAGGCTTTGACACCAGGCTTAAATGGAGGGTCACTTTAAAAGCTTTCCTTCCACTGAGTTCACAACAGCTTTCTGGGAGAGATGGGAGATTTATTAGGAAGCTTGCAGTTAGAACCAGACTTTAAATGGTAGATGGATCATGGGGAGAGGTGTGTGTGTGTGCATGTGTGTGGATGAATGCATCGACATGCCTCAAGGCCTGGCTGGGATAGATAAAAAGAGAATTGGTTCCCTGAAAGGCCTTTCTCCATTTACTGAGAATGCATAGCCCCAGACACACAGATGTCCAGCCTACCCTTATTGAAGTCAGGGCCAGGACAGAGGCAAATTATGAAGTCAGCCCCACCTCTCCTGTCACTGCCCTCAGAGAAACACTGCCCTTTCTAAGGGCTCATATTCCAGTGGTAGAGAAAGCATCAGCCCCTTTACCCAGGATGTGTTATTGTTGCTGTTAAGTCGCTAAGTTGTGTCCGACTCCTTTGCGACCCCATGGACTGTAGTCCACCAGGATCCTTTGTCCATGGGATTTCCCAGGCAAGAATACTGGAATGGGTTGGCATTTCCTTCTCCAGGGCATCTTCCTTACCCAGAGATCCAACCCTTGTCTCCTGCATTGGCAGGCAGGTTCTTTATTGCTGAGCCACCAGGGAAGCCCACCCAAGATGTAACTTCAGGCAAACTGTCTCACCTGTTTGTTAGAAGCCAGGATGATGATTAGCTTGGGGAAGGAGGGTGGGGCAGTGCCCAGAAGGGGCACGAGGCGGCATTCCTGGGACACTGGTGATGTTCCACATCTTCTGGGTGGTGGTCGTCAGAGGTGTTCACTTTGTGCTAATCTATCAATATCTTTGACCAAATCTAGTGACTCAATTATTTTTAGACAAGTAGCATGCTACTTCGGAGAAGGCAATGGCACCCCACTCTAGTACTCTTGCCTGGAAAATCCCATGGATGGAAGAGCCTGGTAGGCTGCAGTCCATGGGGTCGCTAAGAGTCAGAAACGACTGAGCGACTTCACTTTCACTTTTCACTTTCATGTATTGGAGAAGGAAATGGCAACCCACTCCAGTGTTCTTGCCCGGAGAATCCCAGGGATAGGGGAGCCTGGTGGGCTGCCGTCTATGGGGTCGCACAGAGTCGGACACGATTGCAGTGACTTAGCAGCAGCAGCAGCATGCTACTTGATATCTGGCAGCACATGAGTGTCAACCGATCTCATCTCCCAGTTTTTGAGGCAGAACTCTCTCCATAGAATGTGTTCTCTATATGTATGTTATACTTCTATTAAAAGTCAATTTTTTTCAAATACCTTTTCTACCTGCTCCTCAATTTCCTCGTCTAGGGATAGAAATAAACACCTCTTGCTTTATGGAAGTGTGGCAAGGATTAGAGATGTTGACAGAAAGTGTCCACCACATAGTAGACACTGCAGAGGGCAAAATGTGCTCAGGTGTTGATCTCCTGTGATAGGAAAGGCTTGTCACGATAAACCATGGTGTTCACTGCCCTGCCCTCTCGTCCACTCCCAACCATTAACCCCAAAGTGCCTGTCGATTGTTGGGCACTGGTGTTATTTTTGGCAAAAGGACAAGGGGGAGGCAGAGGATGAGATGGTTAGATAGTGTCACTGACTCAGTGGACTTGAATTTGAGCAAACTCCGGGAGATAGTGAAGGACAGGGAAGCCTGGCATGCTACAGTTCCTGGGGTTGCAAGGAGTGGGACACGACTAAGCGACTGAACACTAACAGTTACTGTCCGGGTTAGATTTTCAGAATTAAAATCAGTAGGCCAACTATTAGGAATGAAGGGAAAAAATAAGGGTTTGAACATATTGGTTAAATTGTATTAAAAAATAGGAACCTTTGAAAACCCAGTGGATGTTGCCAATGTTGAATAAAAAACAGCGAGAAAGGGTGGATATAGATATAACTAATTCACTTTGCTGTGCAGCAGGAACTAACACAGCACTGTAAATCAACTATATTCCAATAAAAAATTTTTTTAATGCAAAGAAAACAAAGGAAGCAGTGGGGATATTCTAGTGGAAAGAATTTCTTGTGTAGGGACTTCCCTACAAGTCCAGTGGTTACAATTCCATACTTCCACCGCTGGAGGTACGAGTTCCATCCTCAGTCAGAAGAATTAAGATCTCACATGCCTCAAGGCATGACCAAAAAAAAAAAAGAATTTCTTTTGCAAGGGCTTGGAGACATGGAGGCAAGAAAGGGCCTGAAACACACAGAAACAGGGGAAGAACATTAGTCAGAGCAGAAGCTGATGGACACGAGGGTGGATAGGTGTTGCTGTTGTTCAGTTGCTAAGTCATGTCCAACTCCTTGCAACCCCACGGACTGCAGCACACCAGGCTCCTCTGTCTTCCACTATCTCCCAGAGTTTGCTCAAAATCATGTCCATTGAATCAGTGATTCTATTTAACTATCTCATCTTCTACCACCCCCTCCTCCTTTTGCCTTCAATCTCTCCCAGCGTCAGGGTCTTTTTCAATGAGTTGGTTCTTCGCATCAGGTGGCCAAAGTATTGGAACCTCTACTTCAGCATCAGTCCTTCCAATGAATATTCAGGGTTGATTTCCTGGTACGGAGTTTGGATTTTCCCCTGAAAGCAGTGGGAGAGATTCTGGGTTTTCAAATAAGTGTCAGGACCAGAGCTGCATCTCAGAAAGAAAACAGGGTGGTGGGTGAAGACTGAGAGCAGGGGGCAGGATCAGGAGATGCTTAAGTCACTTTTTTTAGTGTGGTAACATAGGCATAGAGAAGGCAATGGCACCCCACTCAAGTACTCTTGCCTGGAAAATCCCATGGATGGAGGAGCCTGGAAGGCTCCAGTCCATGGGGTCACTAAGAGTCGGACACGACTGAGCAACTTCCCTTTCACTTTTCACTTTCATGTATTGGAGAAGGAAATGGCAACCCACTCCAGTGTTCTTGCCTGGAGAATCCCAGGGACGGGGGAGCCTGGTGGACTGCCGTCTATGGGGTCGCACAGAGTCGGACACGACTGAAGCGACTTAGCAGTAACATAGGCATATAAAACTTACCGTCTTAGGTGTTTTTAGTGTGTGGTTCAGTACTGGTTCAGTGCAGTGCAGTGCAGTTGGTCTATTCACATTATTGTACAACACATCTCCAGAACTTTGTCATCTTGAAAAACTAAAACTCTATACCCATTGATCAACCAGTCAATCCTAAAGGAAATCAACCCTGAATATTCATTGGAAGGACTGATGCTGAAATTCCAATACTTTGGCCACCTGATGCGAAGAGCCAACTCATTGGAAAAGACCCTGATGCTGGGAAAGATTGAGGGCGGGAGGAAAGGCGGGAGACAGACAATGAGATAGTTAGATGGCATCACTGATTCAGTGGACATGAGTTTGAGCAAACTCCGGGAGATGGTGAAGAACAGGGAAGCCTGGAGTGCTTCGGTCCATGAGGTCGCAAAGAGCTGGACACACACTTAGTGACTGAACAACAAATACCCATTGAATGACAACTCCCCATTCCTCCCTCAGATCACTTTGATAAGACTTGTTGATTTACCAGATTGTGGGGCTAAGGAGGGGGGAGGAGCAAGGGGTGACTCCCAGATTTGGGGGTTAGTAGACTGGTGAGATGGTGGTGCCATTAACCACTTCCAGATGCATAGGATACTTCCGTTATCTATCGCTCATAAACCATCCCAAAACTTAGTGACTTAAAACAGCACAGATTCATTATTGCTCAGGATTTGGAGGGTTAGCTGGATGCTTCCTTTGCTGCCTGGATCTGGGCTCACTGGCTGGGCTGCCTTCAGCTGGAGGGTCAATTGGGCTGGCACATTCAAGCTGGCCTCACTTGTGAGCCTGGCAATGGGCACTGGCTTTCAGTCAGGGCACCTCAGTTCTCAGCTCCTCTCATCCTCCAACAGGCTGGACTGGCTTCCTCGCATGGCAGCTGGCTTTTCTTAAAGCCTAGGCTTCAGAACTCTCACAGTCAACTCTGTCACATTCTATCCATCAAAGCAAGCCCCAAGGCCAGCCCAGATTCAGAGAAGGGGAGCTAGATTCCACCCTGGATAGAAGCTGCAAAGGAGGTGTGGCCATACCAAACCTGCTGTAAAAAAGGGGGGGGGCCAAGTTTAGCAGAGAAAACAAGTTTATGGTCATAGAGAATAGAAGAGAAATTAGAATTAACTCAGAGGAAGAGAACTCCCAACCCAAAGGGAACCACAACACTTAAAGGAATTGAAAAGATAGAAGGGCCTCCCTGGTGGCCCAGGGGTTGGGAACCCTCCTTGCAATTCAGGGGACACCAGTTCGATCCCTGGTCTGGGAAGATTCCACATGCTGTGGAGCAACTAAGCCCACGCGCCACTGCTACGGAGCCTGTGCTCTAGAGCCCGCGAGCCGCAACTGCTGGTCCACAAGCCGCAACCCACGGCCACTGCAGCAAGAAGCCTGCACACCACCCCTGGAGAGCAGCCCTGCCCTCCACAACTGGAGAAAACCCACACTCAGCAATGAAGAGCCAGTGCAGCCAAAAATAAAATAAATATTTTTAAATGAAATATATTTTCTTAAAAAAAAGTAAAGATGGACCCAAAGACATGAAATAAGGTGACTTGAGTAGAAAGCACCATGGGAAATCTCTGTTCTAGAAGCTGAGAGGAGAGAGTTGTTGAATCTTATGCTGCCAAGATATTAAGCTGCATGCAGTTTGCCTTAAAAAAAAAAAAGAATTATTAGATATGGTGACTGCAAAGACCCCAATGAACACGTTGAGAGCCTTAAGGCAGAGTGAGAAGAAAAGACACGCAACGGCTCTGGCTGGTGAGCCTGAAGGCACTTTGTATACACACCCAGGACATATCACACACATGAGTGGAGATGCTGAGACTGAACTTTCTGGCAACAGGATTATTCTTCCCCACCCCATTGACCATCAGGCTCCTGACCGGCTTCGGCCAATAGGATGTAGACAGAGTCGTATGTGCCACATCTGAGCAAAAGTGTGAGAGCCACAAGGGGGCCCCCAGCGTTCTCTTCCCACCCCCCACACGGTGGGAAGAGCAGGTCCCACACGGAGGCTGCTCCTTCAGCCTGGATCCCAGAGGAATAGACAGTGTCACAGCCAACCTGCAGCTGACATGGAAGCCATTACTGTATACCACTGGGGTGGTGGGGTGTTCGTTAACGTAGCATAACCTGGCAAAAGCTGACTGATAGGAGACTGAATGAATGTTCACTGAATCCTACCAACTTGACTCAAATCGATGAGAGCCCAGAATTGGGAATGCTTAAATACAACTGCACCCCCAATTCTGGGCACTCATCAATTGGAGGTGTAATCATACTTCAGTTCAGTTCAGTTCAGTCGCTCAGTCGTGTCCAACTCTTTGCGACCCCATGAATCGCAGCATGCCAGGCCTCCCTGTCCATCACCAACTCCCGGAGTTCACCCAGCCTCACATCCATCGAGTCAGTGATGCCACCCAGCCATCTCATCCTCTGTCGTCCCCTTCTCCTCCTGCCCCCAATCCCTCCCAGCATCAGAGTCTTTTCCAATGAGTCAACTCTTCGCATGAGGTGGCCAAAGTACTGGAGTTTCAGCTTTAGCATCAGTCCTCCCAAAGAAATCCCAGGGCTGATCTCCTTCAGAATGGACTGGTTGGATCTCCTTGCAGTCCAAGGGACTCTCAAGAGTCTTCTCCAACACCACAGTTCAAAAGCATCAATTCTTCAGTGCTCAGTCTTCTTTACAGTCCAACTCTCACATCCATACATGACCACAGGAAAAACCATAGCCTTGACTAGACAAACCTTTGTTGGCAAAGTAATGTCTCTGCTTTTGAATATGCTATCTAGGTTGGTCATAACTTTCCTTCCAAGGAGTAAGCGTCTTTTAAATTCATGGCTGCAGTTACCATCTGCAGTGATTTTGGAGCCCAAAAATATAAAGTCTGACACTGTTTCCACTGTTTCCCCATCTATTTCCCATGAAGTGATGGGACCGGATGCCATGATCTTCGTTTTCTGAATGTTGAGCTTTAAACCAACTTTTTCACTCTCCTCTTTCACTTTCATCAAGAGGCTTTTTAGTTCCTCTTCCCTTTCTGCCATAAGGGTGGTGTCATAAATCCTGGGCTCTCATTAATTTCTCTCAAGTTGATAGGATTCAATTGGTGGCTCAGATGGTAAAGAATCTACCTCCCAATGCAGGACACCCGGTTTTGATCCCTGGGTGGGGAAGATCCCCTGGAGAAGGGAATGGCTAACCACTCCAATACTCTTGCCTGGAGAATTCCATGAACAGAGGAGCCTGGTGGGCTACAGTCAATGGGGTTGCAAAGAGTGGGACACGACTGAATGACTAACACTTTCACTTTTTTTTTCCAAGTATGTTTGAGGTGATGGTCAGAAAGGAGCCCCAGAGAAGGAAACATTTGTTCTAAACCTTGAAGTCTGGCCAGAATTTAAAGAAGAAGCAGGACCTCCCTGGTGGACCAGTGGTTAAGAATCTGACTTGTAATGCAGGGAACTTGGGTTCAATCCCTGGCAGGGGAACTAAGATTCCACATACCTTGGGGCAACTAAGCCTGTGCACCCATATGCTGCAATGAAAGACCCCGTGTGCTGAAACTAAGACCCAACTCACCAAATAAATACATACTTTTTAATAATTTTAATAAATAATGAAGGAAGAGGCATGGGGGGATGTGGGGTGAAAACGTCCTAATAATCAAGACCACGGATACCTGGGTTCTTTTTTTATGTTATAACTTGTGCAGAAAAGCTTTTTAGTTCCTACAAATCCTTGTTTTATAGTATGCTTTGGTTCTCTCTTGAAATACACTTCAAAAACCTGTAACCACAAACGGGGCAGCGTATGAACGGCTTGGTCCAACCCCGGCAGGGCAAGAAGGTCCAAATAAAAGTGGAGTTTCAGAGCCGAGAAAACAGAGAGGGGTCTGAAAAGAGCTCCAGATTGTTGCCTGCAAAACGATTCTCCTTTTAAAAGACAGACATCTGACACCCAGGAGACATTCATCCATAGAAGCTGAGCCCCCTTGGGAATATAGAATTAAGGTCGTGGGAGGGTGGGAGGGTAGCTTGACAGGGCTTCCTATGGCTCCGCTGACAGCCTCCCCCTCCCTCCTCAAAGCCTAGATGACTTCAAAATGAAGCAGGAAAAGGCAAGCTGTGAACAGGTTGGGAATAAACCGTCTGGAATTCTGAGGCTGAACCAAACCCTTGGAACGGAGAGTATGTTCCAAGGCTTTGGATGAGCAGCTTAGGTGGGGATGACTGTGAGCGTGCATGTGTGTGTGTGTGTGTGTCCATGCACATACACACACACACACACACACGTTCAATTTAGCAAAGGAAGTCAAGGCAAATAGTTTAATCACAACCATCCCTTGGGGCAATTTGGAATAATTTTCTCATTAGAGACTATAGCGTGCGGCATGACTAATGTTCAATCAGACAGTAGCTTCCCGCCCCTCACTCACTGCCATTACTCGTGGGCTCTGATTAACGGGGGCGGGGCGTCTGTCCTTCCTCTCGGGGCAGGGATGCTGGTGAGAGTCCAGTGATGGGGAAGGGAGAGGGGGGAAGGGGAGATTCTCTTTTTTCTAATATAAACATGAGAAATAAAATAATGGGGCCCCTCAGGGCTTGAAGCAGACCTGATTAAAGCTGGAGGCAGAGTCACCGCCCCCTCCTGGGGGGACCAAGATGCCAAGAAGGCAGGGCTACCCTCTGCACACTCCATCCCGATGGAGGCAGGGTTGGGACCCTCTCCTTTTTCCCTTTGCCTCCATTATTCCTCTCCTCAGCTATCTCCCTGCCTCCCTCTCTGTCCCCAGGCCTCTCTTCCTGTCTTTTCCCCATTCACAGCATCCCTCACTGTGTCTGTTCCTGGCTGAATGGTACCCACTGTCTGCTTTCTCTGCCTACCCTGGTGGGATACGTATGTGAACTCTGGGCCCAGGGCTGTTAGTTTGAGGAAGCCCAGCTTCCATGCTCTCCTTTCAAAACTGCAGCCAGAAGACATCCCTGGCAGTCCAGTGGCTAAGACTCTGCGCTCCCAATGCAGGGGGCCTGGGTTTGAACCCTGGTCGGGGAACTAGATCCCACATGCCGCAACTAGGCGTTTACAAGCCGCAACTGAAAACCCCGCATGGCGCAACACAGGTCTCAAGTGTGCCCCAGCTAAGAGCTGGCACAGCCACATAAGTACTTTTTAGGAAAACTGCAGCCCATGACGTTCTTATTAAAAGGGCTCTCGGTAATTTCTAGAACTTTGCTTCTCCAGGTGTGGTCCATGGACCAGCATTAGCATCACCTGTTGCTGGTCAGAAACAGACTCTGAAGCGCCTCCTCGAACCTACTGAATGAGAACCAGCACTTTGTCAAGACACCCAGGGGATTCGTATGCACAGCAAAATCTGAGATGAGATAGCCTCACTCCTCATGTCAGAGGAGGTGCCTGAGGCCCAGAGTGACACGGCTCATCCAAGTTAAAGACTGTCACAGCCCCAAACCCAGGACCCCTGATTCACTGCAGTCCACGCCTCCCCCCGCCCACTCCCAGTAATAAGAAGCTCTATTGTGGTCGAGGTGCCTCTCATTTTAAGATAAGCAGTTTTCAGATGTCTCCTTCAGAGGTCACTTTAGAGGTCTGCCCCCTAAAACATGGGCTTCCCTGGTGGCTCAGACGGTAAAGAATCTGCCTGCAATGCAAAAGACATAGGTTTGATCCCTGGGTGGGGAAGATCCCCTGGAAAAGGGAATGGCTACCCACTCCAGTATTCTTGCTGGGATAATCCCATGGCCTGTGGAACCTGGCAGGCTACAGTCCATGGGGTCTCAAAGAGTCGGACATGACTAAGCACCTAACACTTTCACCTTCTTCTTTCCCTAAAACATTCACTTTGCAGGGGCACCTGGAGGTCTGGAGTTGCACAGTCTCTAAAGTGCTTACACGCGGCCAACATCCTGTTCTCCAAGTGCACTAAGTTATGGGCATTCAGAAAACCTAATATCACACACGTGCTCTGATGCCCCTATGGAGTACAGCACATGCTCCTGTTTTCAGACCATGACAGAGACCAGAAAACTTCAGAGCTTGGTTCTTGTTCCCAAGAACTGTTCATCCCCAAGGCCTATCACCTGCCCCAAAAGATACGCACCCCTCAAGTCAAGATGGCGGAGTCCCCAGGTGCCTTACACACATGTGTATAATTATGCCCATTTACAATGGCTTGCCATTTCCTTCTTCAGGGGATCTTTGCAACCCAAGTATCGAACCCAAGTCTCCTGCATTGCAGGCAGATTCTTTACCGCTAAGTCACCAGGGAAGCCCCTCCTGGAAGTTGCCTGGGGGCCAACGCCCCCTTCCACGCCCCGGTTTTCCCAAAATGTAAAAAGGCAGCAGGAGGAAGTGACTCCAGGTGGCACCCTCTTTCCTCCCTCCCAGGAATCTGAGGTTTAGTGCGGGGGTCCCCAAACTCCAGGCCTCGAACTGCTACCTCCTGTCAGATCAGTGATGCCATTAGATTAGAAATAAAGCGCACAATGAATGTGATGCACTTGAAGCATCCCAAAGCCATCTTTCTCACCCCCAGTCCATGGAAAAATTGTCTTCCCTGAAATTGTTCCCTGGTGCCAAAAAGGTTGGGGGCTGCTGGTTCAGTGAAAAAGAAATACTGAGACAGAAGCAAAGGCAGAGCCCAGAGACCCCAACTTTGCATCTCCCACTTTCCTCCTTGACCCAAGTGATTGACAAGTGAGAGAATCTCAGTTTACACCAAACAACAGCTGCCAAGACCAGCACAGAACCAGACCCATCAGCGTAGGAAAATATTCTTCCAATGACTACCCTTATTGCTGTTGTTCAGTCACTCAGTCGTTTCTAACTCTTTGCAACCCCATGGACTGCAGCACACCAGGCTTCCCTGTCCTTCACTATCTCCTGGAGCTTGCTCAAATTCACATATAACCTAAATCCTGCAAATTCAAAGTGGAGGAAGCTGAATTCTGGGGTCAGCAGATCTGCTGGATCCCTGTCAGCCTCTTGTGGTTGTGGAAGCAGATGCATTCCTTGGCCTCCCCCGGCCTCATCTGTGAAATAGGAGCATCAGAGGGTAGGTAAAGTGAAGGCCTCAGCACATGCGTGTGTGTGGACCCAGGAGATGCTCCCAAAGGGCTGTTGGCAAAGCAGAAATATTTCAGACTCCTCTGCAACTCCTGACACCTGGGCCCAGAGGCACAGGTAAAGGCTGGGGTCTGCTGAGTGTTGATTTTTATTAAATAGTGCTCTAGGCCTCAACGGAGAAGGCAATGGCATCCCACTCCAGTACTCTTGCCTGGAAAATC
This sequence comes from Bos indicus, assembly GCF_029378745.1. NCBI lineage: Eukaryota > Metazoa > Chordata > Mammalia > Artiodactyla > Bovidae > Bos > Bos indicus. The sequence goes on along the minus strand of NC_091782.1, from coordinate 19,413,375 downwards.
CCATGCACGGAGGAGCCTGGTAGACTGCAGTCCATGAGGTTGCTAAGAGTCGGACACGACTGAACGACTTCACTTTCACTTTTCACTTTCATGCATTGGAGAAGGAAATGGCAACCCACTCCAGTGTTCTTGCCTGGAGAATCCCAGGGACGGAGGAGCCTGGTGGGCTTCCGTCTGTGGGGTCGCACAGAGTTGGACATGACTGAAGCGACTTAGCAGCAGCAGCTAGGCCTCAAAGTTTTGCCAGGAAGCCTCACTTCCAAGAATCAGAGGCACAGGAGCACAGCCATAACCCTCACAGCCACCCCAGCTCCCGCAGGTTGGGGTGGGAGGTGGGGCATTGATGCCAACAAAACCACTCCCCACCACTGGCTCCCACCAAAGCTGCTGGACGAGCCCACATGATCAAGCTCAGATGCAAAGGTCGTGGGGGGCACCCGTGAGGTGAGTGAGGTTGACCTTCACTCCTTTCATGCCCACGACATCTCACACTCCATTTAAACAGTTGCCCTTCCCCTCAACACACCCATCTGGAACCTCCAGGCCACCCAGCTGCCTGGACATCCACCTGCACTTCACGGAGCCCTCAGGAGCCCTCACAATCCATCAGTGACTGGAGTAAGCTCCAGCTTAGTAAGGGACTGACCTTTTACCTGCCTAATTCAAGGTTATTACCCCAAAGCCACAACTTTAAAAAAGCATTTCAGCTCTAGATGGAGAGCTGGACAGTGGGAGGCCAGTGGCAGAGATGAGTGGAGCAGGCAGAATCCAGCAGGGACAGCAATCCGCAGCTGGAGGTCAGTACTCAGGCTTTGAATGGGGCAGGGAAGCGGCCCTCAGGGGAAAGCAGGCCCCAGCCCCAGCCCTGCCTTCACTGGCAGCAGGACTTTGGGCAAGTATCTCCCCAGTGTGAGCCCCAGGCTCCTTTCCTTGCCCAGGAGGGACTAGCAGGTTGCTGAGAGGCTGTTCCCCCGCCAGCCCCACATACCTCAGATCCTGAATCACCTAGGCTCTGAGGCTCCCGCTACATGAGCTCCCCATGGGAGCTCTGTCGTGGCTTCCAGGGCCCCTGTGTCACTCCTCCCTCCCAGGTACCCATCCACTCAATGCCTTTAACATCTCCCCTCACAGACCACTCCCAGGAAATGATGGAAGAGAACAAAGTGGTCATCTGGATGCAGGTCACTCAGCTCAACCACCATCTCTCCCAAGAGTCCAATCTCTGATTTTGAAGACTAGATGAAATGGAAGATGTGAGCGTGACTGGCATCTTGAGCTATCTCTTCCTCTTCAGGGTAAGGACCCTCCTTATTCCTTCATCTTTGCATCCCCCTACAACTTCTAGGGCCATTCCAAAAGATATTTGCTGGATGGATGGATAGATGGACGGGTGGGTGGATGAACGGGTGGATGGATGGGTGGATGGATGGGTGGATGGCTGGATGGATGAGGGAGGGAGTCAGTGGCCCCTCAGCTGGGAGACTGCATGCTGCCAGGCAGAAGACAAAGAAGCATTGGCTGCCAAAGCCAATGAATAGTCAGGCCCACAGCAGACAAGGCCTGGCAGTTGAACCCAGATAAAATCTTTGATCAGCAATCTGTTTGGAAACCAATATGAATATTTGCCATTAAATCCATATCAATCTCTTTCCCAAGGCCTCTTTGCACAGTAAGGGGCACCTTTGCTGTCCGAGGCCTCAGTCATCTTTCCCAGTCCGCTCTCCAAATCAAGCTCTGCAGTCACAATGGTGAGACACAGGAAGACATAGGAAGAAGGAACTCGGACAGGGGTGGGGATGGCGGTTCAGCAGCCACTGGCCTCCTGGGACAGCCAGGCCCCAGCCTCCCTGGACCCACCCACATGGAAAGGCCTGAGTGGGCTGCAGCATCGTGGCATCTGGCTCACCCTGGTTCCCGCTCTGAGCCTCAGTGTCCTGAACCAGCTGGCCTCTGGCAGCCCTCCTAGCTCTGACATTGGGTGTGCTGTGGGCATGTCTGATGCTTACAGTGATTATGGTCAAAGTGCCCACCAGACGGGAGGTCAGTGATGGACACACTGCAACTGTGTCCCCTTGACTCCTCCCATTCTCCTTAAAAAGCCTCCAGACACTCATGCTGCTAACTAAGGAAATCTTGCTGCTCAGGCGTGGTCCAAACCATAGCATGGGCACCACCTGAGAGCTCGTTAGAAATGCAGAATCTCAGGTACCCATCCCAGACGGACTAGATAGGACTCCCCCATTTTAACACAATCCCCATGGCACATGCACACACAAAGAAGTGGGGTCTTGCGCACTGTGATCCCAGGGGGAGGCTGCCACGAGGATGTTCATTTGAAACACAAATGTAACCAGGCATCCTGTTTGGTTTTATGTCGTTTTGTTTGTTTGCTTGCTAAATCTGGCTAATCTAAACCCAGAACAACCTTTAGATTAGCAAGCAGTGAATATGTCATTATCCCTAGACTGCTGAGAGGAAAGAGAAGTCTGGGACTTTCCACTGTGCCCACACTCCCAGAGCCGGTGAGTGACAGAGTTCGGACAGGACCTTGGGTTTCAGATTCCAGCCTGTTCTTTCCCCACACCAATAGCTCCTCATCTGCCCCAGCACAGAACTTACTAAAAATAAGAATGAGATGGAAGAGACAGGGATGCACCCAAACCAATGGTGGGGCCTTAAAGGGAGACAGGAAGGCTGTGTTTTTGTCTCACACACCTTCAAACTGTCTGACTGATTCTCCTTGGGAATGCCCTGCTTTTGTGATTTTTTTTAATTTTTTTGCTTTTTGTCTGTGCCATGGGGCATGCGGGAACCTTAGTTCCCTGACCAGGGATCAACCCTTACCCTCTGCACTGGCAGCGCAGAGTCTCAATCACTGGATGGCCAGGGAAGTCCCACTTTTGTGGTTTTTAAAACAAAGGAGATAAATGAGCAAATGCATTCCATCTAGTCAGGGGCAGGAGGTGGGTGGGTTTGGGGAAGTGGAACCCAGCGCAAGGGAATGAACTATTTCAAAGTCTCCTCTGGAGCTTTTTCACACACCCGGGAACCCAGCTCAAGGAAGCAATCAGACATGCAGACAAAGATTCCTTTATGTACAGCCTGTACAAACCATGCTTTCAAAAAATATTGAATGTCACGAGAAAATGCTCATGATGCTCAAAAGGAAAAGGACACCAAAGTGAGTGTGTGTTACTGTTACTGTTCCAGAAAGGAATGTATGTATAATGCTAAAGATTAGAGTTGTGCAGAAATGTTCCGTGTGATTTGGGGAGGGAGAAACCATTACGGTTGATACTTTCTTAATTCTCTAAAGGATCTCAATGAACACGCAGCCTTCAAGATTTTTTGAAATAAAAATAAATATGCTTGTTGGGACTTCCCTAGCGGTCCAGAGGTTAAGACTCACAGCTTCCAATGCAGGGGACATAGGTTCAATCCCTGGTCAGGGAATGGAGGCCCCATATGCCTTGTGGTGAGGCCAAAAAGAAAAAAAGATACTTGAATCCCACCTCAGACTGAACAAGAATCTCTGAAGGCTGTGAATCCCAGAAATCCAGACTTAGAAAGCATTTGGGTGTCCTCCATGCCTACACCTCACCAGTGCTTTAAATCTTCACTAATGGACAGTTAGGAGATCCAACCAGTCCATCCTAAAGGAAATCAGTCCTGAATATTCATTGGAAGGACTGATGCTGAAGCTGAAGCTTCAGTACTTTGTCCACCTAATGCAAAGAACTGACTCATTGGGAAAGACCCTGATTCTGGGAAAGATTGAAGGCAAGAGGAGAAGGGGATGACAGAGGATGAGATGGTTGGATGGCATTATCTACTCCATGGACATGAGTCTGAGCAAGCTCCAGGAGTTGGTGATGGACAGGAAAGCCTGGAGTGCTGCAGTCCATGGGGTCGCAAAGAGTTGGACATGACTGAGCAATGAACTGAACTGAACAACCCAGGCCAGAAGAGGTCCCGCTCCTACCTGTGCAAGACTCCAGCCACCTGACTCCAACTACCTCCAGGTGGTTCTAAGGAAGGAATGGCTGGGCAGAGAGGGGAGCCCAAGGGCGAGGAAGTGCACCTCAGGCAAATGCTCACCAGCATGTGACTTCCTCTGACTGGAAAGAAAACAGAGCTCTGTGGCTCTATGGAAATCACTTTGCAAATGAAATGAAAACCAAGGCCTCAGAAGCAGCCAGCCCCACAGCACATCCCTGAAGCCCCTCATTTGGAAACACAATTATAGCCAAACAGGTGGCACCACCCCTATTGTAGCTCAGTCAGAATCTTCTCTACAATTCACACGTCGCTGGGTCATAGGGCCGCCATTTTGGATTTTGGACGCCATTTTGGATTTTGGACGCCATTTTGGACGTCAGTCCAGGACGTCCTTGTGCTTCAGAAGAGGAAAGCCGCCTGGACACCATGATACCAAGTCGATGATTAGGTCAGGAATCACGTTAGCCAGGGGTCTAGTGGCACTCAGACTGAACGGGAGGCGGAAGAGACCAGCTTGGATGCCTGAGAGCAGGTTTGACCCAGCAGGTCTCCTCCCACCTTGGTGTCTCTTCCCTGCTTCTCTCTCTCCCCCGGCTCCCTCCTTCCCCAAAGTGCCCAGAACCTCCTCCTGAAGGTTCCACCACATCTGGGCCCTATCAAAGATCTGTTTTAGTCAAATGCCCTTTTTTTTCTTTTAATTTTATTTATTTACTTCTTTTTGGCTGTGCTGGGTCTTCGTTGCTACATGCGGGCCTTCTCTAGTTTCGGTGCTCAGACTTCTCATTGCATTGGCTTCTCTTGTTGCGGACCACGGACCCTAGAGCACAGGCTCAGTGGTTGCAGCACCAGGGTTTAGTTGCTCCTCAACATGTGGGATCTTTCTGGACCAGGGATCCAACAAACATCCCCTGTGTTGGCAGGCAGATTCTTAACCACTGGACCACCAGGGAAGTCCAAAATTCCCTCTTTCTAAATCAATCTTGTCACCCCAACTTCTAGCCCCTCAATGGGAAGGACTCAACAACCTGCTAAACAGACAGAAAGTGGTTAGATGAATTCACCTGAAGGTGACGAACCAGTGGACTGACCCCTGTGAGCCACAGGAAATGCACGAGCCGTGGAGAACGTCTTGGCCTCCGATCCTCCCTGGGAGCTGAGACGCCTGTGTTCCCCCGAGAGGTTGGGAAGACAGTGAAGTCCTTCAGGATGACTTCCGCCATTAAGAAAGGATGCTGCTTCGGGGGCCGCCTGTGTGAACACCAGCAGACCCGGAGCCCTGAGGAGCGACTCAGGGGGCAATTACATCAGCACAGGACGCCTTTGTTTTGAGCTGAGGCTGGTTTTCCCACAAGCGACTGAAATAAATTAGAGCGTTTTCAACGAGGGCGGTTGAAAGCGGCACTCTTGGAAAAATCTCAGCAGCTGGCCTTTATTGGATTATAACTAGGAGCAAAACACCCCAAACCACACAATCGCCTGCAAAGGGGGGAAAGAAATCAAATCAAATGCAACATTGTTGTAGGCCCTGGAAAATGTTTCCCCAGGAGAACCAGCTTGGGAACCTGGTCAATGTTCTCTAGCTGGGCTGCTCAGGGAGACAGACACTGCTCCGCGGGGGTCAGACGCAGTTTGTCTACACGCAGGCGGCCAGAGACACCAACAGACAGCCACACACAGGCGGGCCGGAGACAGGGGACAGGCGCCCCGGTGCAGGCTGCCACCATGGGGCACACAGAGGCCCCAAGAGAGGGTCCCCCCTTGCAGGGGCCTGGGACCCAGACACATCCTCTTTGCCAAATCTTTAAACATAGGTGCAACCGCCATGCTTGTGGGGTGAGCAAATCCCACTGGGCCCTGGAAGCCATAGGTGGGTACATTCCCTAAGGAAGCCTATAGAGGAATTAAATCTATTGTTGAGCACGTGGCTGGGAGATGAGAAAGCTAGGTTGTTCTAACCTGGTGACTGCCTGGTTCTATGAGTTCAAGGAAGTTTGTATGTTTCTCTGATCCTCAGTTCTCTCATCCACAAAATGGGTATTATCATATTTGTCCTCCTTCTTTCAAGAGTTGGGGAGGAGGGTTGTTTAGAAACCTCAAGCAAGAAGCAAAGGGGAATAGATATGAGAACAGTGGTTGTGGGGGAGGAGGGTGGGGATGGGTTGGGAAGGGACAGAGGGAAGTCTTTGGGACAAATGCCCTGTATTTTGATGGATCAGGGGAGCTCCCTGAGTACATGCATTTGTCAAAATTGATCAAAATGTACATTGAAGATCTGTGCATCCCACTACACGTAAATTATACCCCAATTTTTCAAGATGAGAAGCAAAACTGGACAAATGAAAGCTACCATCAAGGGAGCACTACTAGCCTTCTGTGAACAGGACAATCTCAAGCAAATAAAGTCTCACTTCGCCCTCAGATAGCTTATTTTGAAGTTCAGGTTCAATAGTTTCAGAAAACACATATGTTTGTGTCTAGTTCCAACTGGCTTGGTCGGTATTTAAGAAAAAAAAAAAAACATTAGTTCAATTCAGAGTTCAGTCAAAAAATAATAATATTTGGATTCAGATTTGGGTTCGGTGAATCAAGGCAGTGTTTTTCCAATTCGGGGTCACGGTTCGGTTCAGTTGAAGTTCTTGTTGGAACAGCCCAGTGTGGGGCTCAGCCCCTGGGACATGGCCAGCCTGGCCCACTAGCCATTGTCCACACAACTTCAGCCTTTCCAGATCAGCATTGGTCAAAGAAGTCCTTTCCAGCCTCCTTGCTGAGCCTTCCAAAAAAAGTGAAACTAGAACTGAAGAGAAAAAGAAAATAGCAAAATTTGTTGGCTCTGTAAAATCAAACTTGGTCCACACTCCGGCACACATGCAAACATGGGCAAGAGGTGGGACCTGGCCCCTGAGACGCTGCCACCCAGCCGGAGGAAGAAAAAAATAATCATGACATCCAAGCAGTTTATGTCCTCTGGCTGGGTGGGAGCTGCCGTGCCTTCTTGCAGGTGGCAGAACCCAGGGCAAAATATGTGGCTCCCCCAGGTCCACACACACAGCAGGCAGGTAGGAGAAGTCTGCCAGATCACCCCAACCATGGGGACTGTCTCCTTCCAAAACCCCTACCGCACCCTCTGAACTCTGTAAGTCCCAACAGACACACACGTAGGGTCAGGGCTTTCTTCTTCAGACTTAGCATTTTTTGCTTGAGAGGAAGGCTCCCAACTTCTGTTTCTAAGGTGCTCAGCAGGAACAAACACAACACGCAGAAGACAGAGCTCACAACACTGGTGGAGGTCTCCAGGGATGCTTGTCAGTGCTATGGGAATAAATATCAGGGGAGCTACAAAGACAAGGGCCATCTCTCCACCTGCCCTCTTTTCTCCAACCTGGCTCATCCCATCCAGGCTCCAACCACAGAACAAAGCCCAGAAGCCCAGGCCCCTACTTTCTACCTCTAGCCCCTGCTCACCTCGTCCCCCACTGTCTCTACCTTGCTCACTACTCCCTAGGCATCCTGGGGCTTTCGTGCCTCTGTGCATTTGCTATTCCTCTGTCCAGGAGGCCCTTCCTCCTCTTTATCTTCCTGAGTAACTTCTCCTGGGTGCTTCCCAGGCAAAGCTGATCCAGGGCTCAGATACTTCCAGAGAGCATCACCAGGGCTCAGATACTTCCAGCTTCACTCCTAGGCCCGCTCATGCCCAGCACTCTCCTCCTTTCTGATGAATTCTCTCCCAAAGGGCTTCTCCATCCCTGACACAAACAGGCTTCTGTTGGCAAGACCGCCATGTACAGTTGCACAGTTTGTGCACTGCACAAAGAGATTCCTCCACTTGCAAACTGTGCTGCTGAGAGCTGTGCCCACCCAGAGGGGACGCTTTTGTCTAACTCTTGCCTGAAAAGGCAGCAGCAGCTTTGTTCAGCAGACATATGCAGATCCCAGGAGTGGAGAGTTGACACCTTGAGCAACTGGCTTGATAAGTTTGTCGCTCATCCTGGGGGCAGTGACTTGCGAGAGAACGAGAGAGCTAGGGCTTATCTGTGTAGCACTGTCCGGAACCCTGCACTCAGCCTGGCTCACAAGAGTCGGTTCTACCGAATGAATCTGCTGCTGCTGCTAAGTCACTTCAGTCGTGTCCAACTCTGTGCGACCCCATCGACGGAAGCCCACCAGGCTCTGCCATCCTTGGGATTCTCCAGGCAAGAATCCTGGAGTGGGTTGCCATTTCCTTCTCCAATGCATGAAAGTGAAAAGTGAAAGTGAAGTCGCTCAGTCATGTCTGACTCTTTGCGACCCCATGGACTGCAGCCTACCAGGCTCCTCCGTCCATGGGATTTTCCAGGCAAGAGTACTGGAGTAGCTTGCCATTATCTAGGACTGTGTAAATCACTTCATTTGGGTTTTCATGCTCAGATTGAGTGTTTCTGCAGCTTCTCTGTCAGAATCTGATAGCATTTCAAGATGAGCTGTGAAGGTGGCCGAGGCCGCCCCAGTCTGCCCAGAAAGGGAGACCACAGTGAGCTTCCATCAGGGTCTGCTCCTTCCTGCCCACCCCGCCCTTGCCAGCACAGCCAGACAGGGGGAGCCGGAGGCCCTGGGTTCCCCTACCCAGGGCCTGAGCTCACCGAGCTTGGGGCTTTTATTCTTGTACTAGAAGGTATTCTAGATAAATGTCTGGGCCCCAGGGAGGGTAGAGGAAGTCTCCAGGGCCTTCTCGGAGATGTGGCCTGGCCTCTCTCCATCTGGTGGTGTCGAGCCTTGTCAGCCCAAACGTGCTTCCTCAGCCTGGCTCCACGTGTGCTTTTCTGCTGCCTGTGCCCTGCCTTCCAGAACCACCCAAGTCCCATCTCCAGCCAGGTTCCAAACAGGCTGCCTCCCCAGAACTCCAGGCCCTTGAGGAGCTCCTGGGCTGCCGCCCCAGCTCAGGCAACCACTGTCGCACACGGCATAATTATCTGTGCCCACGACACACAGCTGCCTACCGTCTGGGCCTCACAGACTGGCCAGTGAAAGCCGCTGCTTGGCTCCCCACCTTAGAGGCATCTGGAAGCAGGGGGTGCAGAGAAACATGCCCATCAAGTGGACCTGCCTTCAAACACCAGTTGCTCCCTTCCCATCTGAGGCTTGGGGCAGCTTGTTTGGCCTCTCTGACCTTCTTCTGTACAGTGGGGATGATAATATGACCACTGATGTAGAGTAAAAGAAATACTGCCTGAAAAGTAGCTGGTACCCAGTTAGGATGATGGAGTTGTTCCCACTGCCCTGGGGTTTCCGGGTTTTAGAGTCAAAGTCTTGCGTCCTAGGAACCCCTCCCGTACTGGGCAAATGGGACAGGAGGTCACCCTATAACCCCATTCAGGTGAGCCGCGTCCTTTTCTCCTAATATTCAGAGGAATGACTGAAAACCTGAGCCAGACCCTGGGAACCACCTCTGGAGACTGTAAAGGAGATGGACTCTGCCCACCAGAACTCGGCTGGGCCCTTTCTTTGTTACACTTGCTAACTCCCCTTCCTTATCCATCTGCCTGCTGGATTATCAAGTCCAGAAGAGTGGTGCCCCGTGCCCCTTCTTCTGGGCACCACTCCCCCTCCAGGCGGCTCCCAGGGCAGAGCAGGCAGAGGCGCCCTGGGGACCAGCCCCAGAGTGATGCCGCATGCGCTGACCAGTCTGCATGAAGCCCTCCTCTACCTGCACCTTCCCAGCCTTTCAAGGGAAAGAGGAGAGGGCGTTTCCCTCCTTTGCTTAGGCAGAAATTGTGGGGGTGGGACTGGGAATGCCAGCAGTGGGGCACAGGTTTCTAACCCGGTCCTTTTAGAAGCAAACCCCGTGAGGCGGGCACAGAACGGCTTTGAGCCTGCGCGCCCAGCCCTCCGCTGGGGCAGCAGTGACACCTGCTGGCCGGGGCCGCAGTGGCTGCCGGCTGGGTCTGCCTGCTGCAGCCCTCTCGGAATTTTCTGAGGGCCACTGTTTGTTGCCCCAGTGAGCCTCCCTTGGATCCTCACTGGCCACAGAGGGGAGGCCGAGCCCGCCTGAGTCCCGGCCCTGGGACAGCATCAGGGCCCACAGCCCCTGGGGTGAGGGCGCCTGGGTCAGGCAACTAGGCTACAGATGCCCACGGAGCCGGCCTTGCAGCCTTGGGGAAGGGAGGACCAGCGGTCTGGGGAGTCCGGATCTGGGGAGTCCAGCTCTAGGGGGCTGGGTCTCCCACAGCCTTGCAGCTGCAAACACCCTCCCCACTATTCACCCATTTCCTCTTCAAAGCTCTCCCAGTGACCCTAGACCCTGTCATTCTCCCAGGACATTTCCTGTGACAAAGAACCTGCACTGTCCCTGAATCTTCATTTTCTCTGTGTCTCAGTTCTAGCCCTCATGGCTGTTTTTCTCAGGGCTTCCTCCAGAAATTACCATTTTGGCTGTTCATGAGTGTGCCGGGAGGGTGCTTCTGTGTGCAATCACAAGGCCGTGTTGAGGTGGGGACACTGGCCATCCGCTGCCTCCCCAGGTGGCTAGCTGGCCACTGCCCGCACTCCAGCCTCCCAACAGCAGCTGTTCAAAGATGAGGCCTCGGACTTTGCTGGTGGTACAGTGGATAGGAATCGGCCTGCCAGTGCAGGAGACATGGGCTCAGTCCCTGGTCTGGGAAGATTCCACATGCTGTGGGGCAACTAAGCCTGTGTACCACAACCACTGAGCCAGTGCTCTAGAGCCTGCGAGCCACAACTACGGAGCCCGCGAGCTGCAACTACTGAAGCCCGTTGTGCTCCGCAACAGGAAGCCACCGCAATGAGAAGCCCATGCACCATGACGAAGAGTAGCCCCCACTCTCTGCAACTAAAGAAAGCCCACAGGCAGCAACAAAGACCCAGCACAGCCAAAAATAAAAATAAATAAACATTTTTTAAAAGGTGAGGCCTCAGCAATATCACAGGCCACCCTGTGCCTCTGAGATGAATGATCGATAAAGGATGCTATTCCCATTGGACAGATGGGGAAACTGAGGCTTAGGACAGTGAAGCGCCTAGCCCAGGACCTCACAGCTCATTTCCACTGTTCAAAGTTATGCTTTAGGCTCCTGGAAGAAGTCATAGATATGACTCGGAATGCCAAGACATCAAAAAGAAAAACTGAGCACAACTTTAAATATTCATCAGTAGGAGGGCTAGCTACATAAATAATGCATATCCACTCAGTGGGATACTATAGAATACTATGCTCATCTTAAAAAGTAGATTTAGAGAATTTCCTGGTGGTCCAGTAGTTAGGACTCAACACTTGACTGCCATGGCCTGGGTTCAGTCTCTGGTCAAGGAACTGAGATTCCGCAAGTAGATTTACATAAATTTACGCTACTACTTTTTACACACACATACACATATATATGCAGATTCAGTTCAGTTCAGTCACTCAGTCATGTCTGACTCTTTGCGACCCCATGAATCACAGCACACCAGTCCTCCCTGTCCATCACCAACTCCCAAAGTTCACTTAAACTAATGTCCATCGAGTCAGTGATGCCATCCAGCCATCTCATCCTCTGTCGTCCCCTTCTCCTCCTGCCCCCAATCCCTCCCAGCATCAGGGTCTCTTCCAGTGAGTCAACTCTTCGCATGAGGTGGCCAAAGTATTGGAGTTTCAGCTTCAGCATCAGTCCTTCCAAAGAACACCCAGGACTGATCTTTAGGATGGACTGGTTGGATCTCCTTGCAGTCCAAGGGACTCTCAAGAGTCTTCTCCAACACCACAGTTCAAAAGCATCAGTTCTTCGGCGCTCAGCCTTCTTCACAGTCCAACTCTCACATCCATACATGACCACTGGAAAAACCATAGCCTTGACTAGACAGACCTTTGTTGGCAAAATAATATCTCTGCTTTTCAATACGCTATCTAGGTTGGTCATAACTTTCCTTCCAAGGAGTAAGCGTCTTTTAATTTCATGGCTGCAATCACCATCTGCAGTGATTTACAAAACAATATATTATAACAGTCAAGGTTCTGCAAAACCAGACGGGGGTGATTTGAGGAGTGTTTAATAAAAGAGTTTCTTTTTGGGGCATGGTCGATTGGATATTTATTCTCAGTTTCCCTGGTGGTTCAGACAGTAAAGAGTCGGCCTGCAATGTTCGAGACCCAGGAGACCCAGGTTGGATCCCTGGGTTGGGAAGATCCTGTGGAGAAGGAAATGGCAACGCACTCTGGTATTCTTGCCTAGAGAATTCCATGGACAGAGGAGCCTGGCGGGCTACAGTCCATGGGGTTGCAAAGAGTCGAAAAAAAAATAATAATAAAGGAGCTTCTTTATGGGGTGTAACATGACTTTGGGTAAACTCCGGGAGTTGGTGACGGACAGGGAGGCCTGGCGTACTGCAGTCCATGGGGTCGCAAAGAGTCGGACACGACTGAGCGACCGAACTGAACTGAACTGAACTGATGGGGTGTAAAGGATGATGATGCATATGGGAGCCAGTAGCCATTTCCATTGGAGAAGGAAATGGCAACCCACTCCAGCGTTCTTGCCTGGAGAATCCCAGGGACGGGGGAACCTGGTGGGCTGCCGTCTATGGGGTCGCACAGAGTCGGACACGAGTGAAGCGACTTAGCAGCAGTAGCAGCAGCCATTTCCAAGGATGAAGGGTGAGGGAGGAGGCAGTTATGGGAATCCGAGGGGAGAAGCTCCTGATGGGAGTTCTGCCCCCCAGTGCAGCCAGCCGAGGGCTGCAGCCAGTGTTTGACCTGCCAGGGAGAGAGAGCCAGCCAGGAGATAAACATCCCAGTGGCCATACCCATCCCCTGCAGAGGCAGAGCATCCATGAGGGCAGGGGGCAGTGGGTCTGGGGGAGCACCCAGGAAGAGACCCACACAGGTTGAACACATGTGAAAATGTCCAAAAGGATACCCAGCAACATGATAAAGTGTTACAAGTGTTTATTACTGGGGGAGGGAGCTGGAATTACAGGATGTAGGGGAAATGACATTTTGACCTTTTACTTCCTATGTTGCTGTATCTGAATTTATAACTGCCATATATAAAGGGCTTCCCAGGTGGCTCAGTGGTAAAGAATCTGCCTGCCAAGCAGAAGATGCAAGTTCAATCCCTGGGTTGGGAAGATCCTCTGGAAAGGAAATGGCAACCTGCTCCAGTATCCTTGCTTGGGAAATCCCATAGACAGAAGAGCCTAGAGGGGCTACAGTCCATGGAGTTTCAAAGAGTCAGACACAACTTAGCTACTAAACAGCAACAGCGGCAGCCAAAGATAAAACAGATAATCACCAACAATAAGTAAAGTGTTGCATTTGGGGAACTGCTTACAGAATTCAGTGAGCTTGAGACTTCCCTGGTGGTCCAGTAGTTAAGACTTTGTGCTTCCACTGCGGGGGCACAGATTCTATCCCTGGTTGGGAAATGGTTGTTTTATAGTCACTTTGGTTTATAGCCAAAACATACCAAAAAAAAAAAAAATTCAGTGAGCTTGATGGAAGAGACATAGGAGAAGGAGGGTCACCTCCCTCAAGAGGTCTGCCTGTATTCCCACCTCCCTCATCCCTCCCTGCTCAGAGCTCCAGGGGTGAGGAACGGAGCTCAGGTTGGACTGTTCTGGATGGTTCCACTTCAACCAGGCGTGTGGTTATCCTTGGCCAGACAGTGGCCACCTCAAAGTCCTTGCCAACAGCCCAGCGCTGGGCATAAGAGTGTTGGCTGGCAAATACGCAATGGTGACAGATGGAACATGCCAGCTCTCTGTCACCAGCGGGGTGACCTGGGCTGAGTGTCATTAACTGCAGAGCCCTCTTCTCTCAGGGCAAGGATTGATGGAGGTCTTGTTCGCTTCCTGGGGCTGCGGTGAATTGGAAACATTCTGAAACAGCAAAAGCACATGTAAACCCAACGTGTCAGGAGTAACACGCTTGGCTTCATGCACCTTTGCAAATGCTTTTCTTTTCATTATTTTTTTTTAAAGTGTGTTTAAGAAGAGTGATCACCTCTCCTCATTTCCTGCCCTCTCCCCTTCGAAGGGGCAGAGACGTTTCATTCAGAGTTGCAGATTCTGTTTCCGTCTGGGGGAGGAAGGCCTCGGGGGAATGGCCCCCGTTAGGAATTTATACCGGCTGGGAAATAGAATCCAGTGTTTTCCAGCCATCATTTAGCAAAGAGTTGTCATCGGAATGGTTCCCTCCCGCCTCAGCCCCTCCCAGCCCCCGCCAAGGACCGACTTGGTGACTTCGTAGTTATGAACAAGCAAATCTGCGAAAACTTAGGAGGCCTCGGCTGAACCAAAACGTTTTTCAAAGAAACACTTTCCAGCCCAAGAAAGGTAATATCCTGGAGGGCTGCCCGCCTTCCTGCAATTAACTAGAATACCACCCAACGGCGCTTTTGTTGGCTACCATTTCCCATGGAAATACCTCAAATGCTTTTCCTCCCGGTGGTTGAGCAACTAGAGACATGGAAACAGACAGCGGCCCGAAAATGGGACCTTTGTCTCTTTCCTGTTCAAGCCACAGAAGGGCAGCCGGGACCAGCAAGCCCTTCCTCCGCCACCCACCGCAGCCCAGGCGCCTGGGCAAGGGGCGAGGGGGCTGGCTCCCGGGTGGGCTCTGGAGGCCAGGGGCCTGAGGGAGGCGCAGGGCAGGGAGAGGAAGGGATGCCGTCTTGAGGAAAGGTGGGGTGCTGAGGCTCTACCCAAAGTGCTTTCAAGGGCAGCCCGACTGAGAAGCGCCAGTTCTGTGCCCTTGACCCAGTGACTGCACCTTCTAAGCCCCCAAACCTCCACTTCCCCATCTGTTAGTTTGGCGAGGGGCGGGGCGGGGGCGGGGGCGGGGCGGCGGGGCGGGGCGGCGGGGCGGGGCGGGAACCTTCCAGCGTTGTTGCAGAACTGAAATGAAGTGACGGTCTGCAAGTTCCTGACAGTCCGGAGGTGCCCCTTACAGCCTGGTTTTTATTGCATTCTCTGGGTTAAAGCACTGCCCTCTCCTGCTGCCCCACTGTCTCCTTTGGAAATAGAAATGCTCCAGGAAAGGATGACCTTGGAGGGTCTCCGGGAGACTGTCAGGAAGAGGAAAGGAGGTGGTGATGCCAGACAGAGGGAGCCAAAGGCGACGTGTCAGAAAACCAAGCTGCAAAGCAGCGCATCTCCCTTATCAGGGCCAGTGGCAAAGAGATTTCCCCCAGGCAAGTTTTGGGGCACCTGAGCCCCCCAGACATCTAGAAAATGCCCCCTCTGGTGCAAGGACTGCAGGAGCCTCCTGTCCCCCGGCCTGGGTGTCTACAGGTACCATCGGAGTTCCAGCATGAACAAGGTCCAGAAGGGGAGCCGACGTGAAGGTCATGCCCCTCCAACTGCACGCCTGCCCTGCGCTTCCCTCGAGGACCCCAGCACCTGCCCACTGCCCGCCTCCCAGACCGTCCCCTCTACTGGTCTGCTGCAGCCCTGATGCTGGGTTATGGGCTCCGGGACCTTGTCCACCCAGTACAGTCTGACCCATCCTGGGAGGAGCCCTGCCCAAGTGCTCTGTCCAACTGCAGTGTCTGCACCTGAAACGAGGCACTAGCTGTTCATTTCCTCAAGCAGGAAATACACAGTTTTTTTGAAGGACAGTTGATCTACAACATTAGATTAGTTTCAAGTGTAGAGCAGTCATTCAGTATTTTTACAGATTATTCTCTGTTCAAAGTTATTGTAAGATAATGACTATAATTCTCTGTACTATGTAATGTCCTTGTTGCTTTTTTATTTTATACATAGTAGTTTGTACCTCTTAATCCCCTACCCCTATTTTGCCCCTCTCCACTTTCCTTTCCCCAACTGGAGACCACTAGTGTGCTTTCTGTATCTGAGTCTGCTTCTGTTCTACTATATACATTTGTTTGTATGATTTTTCAGATTCCACATATACGTGATATCATACAGTATTTGTCTTTCTCTGACTTACTTCCCTACACATAATATTCTCTAGATCCATCAGTGTTGCTGCAACTGGCAGAATTTCATTCTTTTTATGACTAATATTCCATGTGTATATATACCACATCTTCATTTTCCATGCATCTGTTTCAGGCACACATCATTGTGATTCGATACATTACAAAATGATCAACATGATAAGTCTAGTTGCCATCTGTCACCACGTTATTATAATAGTACTGACTATATTCCCTATGTTGTACATTACACGTCAGCAACGTATTTTTTATTATTAAAATTTTTAATTTATTTATTTTTGGCTGTGCTGGGTCTTTGCTGTGTGGGCTTTCTCTAGTTGCAGCAAGCGTAGGCTATTCTCTAGTTGCGGTGCTCAGGCGTCTCACTGCGGTGGCTTCTCTCGTTGGGGAGCACAGGCTCTAGGGCGAGCAGGCTTCCGTAGTTGTGGCTCCCAGGCTCTACAACACAGGCTCAATGGTTGTGGCACACAGGCTTAGTTGCTCCAAGGCATGCGGGATCCTCCCAGGTCAGGGATGAAACCTGCATCTCCTGCATCGGCAGGCAGATTCTTTACACATGAACCACCAGAGAAGCCCAATTTATTTATTTTATAGTGGAAAATCTGTATCTTTGAATCCCCTTCATCTACTTCACCCTACTCCCTACCCCTCTCCCCTCTGCTAACCACTAGTTTGTTTTCTGTATCCATGAATCTGTTTTTTAAAGTATAATTTGGTCAGAAAATAACAAATTTGCTAACTGAATTGCATTTTTTTTTTTTTACTGTGTGTATGTGTGTGCGTGTATCAACTCCTGCTGCTGCTGCTGCTGCTAAGTCACTTCAGTCGTGTCCGACTCTGTGTGACCCCATAGACGGCAGCCCACCAGGCTCCCCCATCCCTGGGATTCTCCAGGCAAGAACACTGGAGTGGGTTGCCATTTCTTTCTCCAATGCATGAAAGTGAAAAGTGAAAGTGAAGTCGCTCAGTCGTGTCCAACCCTCAGCGACCCCATGGACTGCAGCCTTCCAGGCTCCTCCGTCCATGGGATTTTCCAGGCAAGAGTACTGGAGTGGGGTGCCATTGCCTTCTCTGGCATCAACTCCTAGTCCTACCCAACAAACAAGTGGGTTAGATTTTCACAAATGCTGTCTTGCTAAATGTATGACTCTGCATCCCATTTTTCTCAGCAACTTCTTTCAGTTGTTGCACAGCAATTCCACTTGAGACCTTCCCACATCCCATGCATTTCCCCTACTCATAGACGTTCAGGTTGCTCCCCTGTACACAAGCTGAAGAGTTTCCCCTGGGTATAAATGTAGACATAGAATTCTTGAGCAGCAAGATACACAATTTTCTATTTTACCGCGTTCTGTTGAGTCTCTCCCTCCATCAGTGTCTGAGATTATTATTTTTCTTTGTATCCTCAATACTTGATATGGTTAGACTAATCTTTTCAGTCTAATGAGTGAAAGTGGTATCCTAGAGTTGTTTTAATTTCCCTAATTACTGGTGTGGTTAGGCATCTTTCCTGTGTATTAGCCAGTGAGAGGGCTTCTTCTGTAACCAGTTCATATCTTTTTTTCTATTAAGTCATTTGTCTTTTTCTTTACTTTAATTGGAGTCTGGTTACCCTCCTTTGCTTTATATGTAGCTTACAAATTTGTTCCTTGTCTTTTCAGCTTTATGTGTCATCTCTGGCCACCCTGAAAATGACATCAAATTGTTCTTTTTCTTCATGGTTGGACAGTTGGGCAGTAACTAAAAGCAGCTTCCATACCTAACTTCTTGAAGATAATTTTCTATTTTTTTCTAATAGTTTCAGGACCTATTTTTCAAGTTAACTTCTTATGGCATCTGGAATTTATTTTTGTGAGTGGTGTTGGGGAGGGACACAAGCCAAGGAGAAGGGGCTTTAGGAGACAGGATCACAGCCACCAAAAATAACATTACAGGGGTTTCCCTGGAGGTCCAGTAAGTAAGAATCCACCTTCCAAGGCGGGGGATGCGGGTTCGATCCCTGGTCAGGGAACTAAGATCCCACATGTCACAGAGCAACGAAGCCCACGAACCACAACTACTCAGCTTGCGCCCTAAAACCGATGTGCCACAACTAGAGAGAAGCCTCATGCTGCACCTAGAGAAGCCCAGGTGCCACAGCTAAGACCGTATGCAGCCAAATAAATAAATAAATATTAAAAATAATAACAGTAAAGGAAAAAGTAATGGCACGAAAAGATTCACTGTATTATACATTTTTAAAGCCAATGACAAATTGCACATACATTAGTATTGCATTTTTACTAAATGATATGCACATTTTTGAAGAATGTATCAGGTCATCCTTAGGATCCTCCTGCCTCCGGTGGTCCTTATCCCCGACCTGTGTTTCCTTTCGCCTCCACCCTATCCCACGATTGGTCTTTTCTAGCCTCTGGGAAAAGAAGAACTGCTCCCTAAGATTCATCCTTTGACCTTTGCTCATTAATGAGATGGCCAGTTGGCCTGCGACAGCCCAGTTTCCCCTGATTTCTCAACTATTTCGAGCACCTCTCCTCACTCAGCATATTTGATATCCACAGTGAATCACAGGCTTCCCAGGTGGCACTAATGGTAAAGAGCCCTCCTGCCAGTGCAGGAGACATAAGAGACATGGGTTTGATCCCTGGGTCAGGAAGATCCTCTGGAAGAGGAAATGACAACCCACTCCAGTATTCTTGCCTGGAGAATCCCTTGGACAGAGGAGCCTGGCAAGCTACATTCCATAGGGCCGCAAAGAGTCGGACACAACTGCAGTGACTTAACAACAAAAACTTTTTACGTATTAAAACATTGATTGATCTAACATTTGCATATGTCAAACATAAATATTACAACTCACCATCTGCACTGTTACACTGTTTAATTTTTTAGTATTTTCTTGCCCATTCTACACAGCAATGTGGGATCTTAGTTTCCCAGCCAGGGATCGAACCCATGCCCCTCACACTAGAAGTGCAGAGTCTTAACCACTGGACCACCAGGGAAGTCCTTTCACTGTATAATTTTTGAATACAAATAAAAACTCCAGTCAGTCAGTGTCAGAACTGAGCTAAATTGTAGGACACCCAGTGGGTGTCTGGAGAATTAGAGAACTGGCTGGCTTGGCAGGGAGAAAACTACATATTTGGCGCCATAAATGTAAGTATAAACAGTGCAGAAAGAGTGATGGACACCCCCTCTCATTTTAAGAACATGTCTAACATTTCTGCTTCTGCCCCTCTGGCCAAAACTGAGAGACATAGCTTTTTTTATAAGGGCTTTGAAAACTGACTGTTAAAGAGTGCTGAGAATGTTCACTGAGAGAGTGGTAGTTATTTCAGAAAAATGCAAAACAGGCTTAGAGGCTAGGCCATGTGTAGGAAGTTAGGGGTTTGTAACTTTGGATTCCTTT
The DNA here is from genome assembly GCF_029378745.1 of Bos indicus. Lineage (NCBI taxonomy): Eukaryota > Metazoa > Chordata > Mammalia > Artiodactyla > Bovidae > Bos > Bos indicus. Next base: position 19,394,034 of record NC_091782.1, on the reverse strand, counting down.
TCTAAGCAATGTGGGGAATTTATTTGTAAGACAAGTGCATTAGCTGGGATTAAGTTCAGCTGTAACAGAAAACCCCAGCGTTAACAGTGATTTCGTTTTGTATCCCATTCCTGACTGTATCGGAGAAGGCAACGGCACCCCACTCCAGTACTCTTGCCTGGAAAGTCCCATGGATGGAGGAGCCTGGTAGGCTGCAGTCCATGGGGTCGCTAAGAGTCAGACATGACTGAGCGACTTCACTTTCACTTTTCACTTTCATGCATTGGAGAAGGAAATGGCAACCCACTTCAGTGTTATTGCCTGGAGAATCCCAGGGATAGGGGAGCCTAGTGGGCTGCCGTCTATGGGGTCGCACAGAGTCGGACACGACTGAAGCGACTTAGCAGCAGCAGCAGCAGCCTGACTGTATGAAATGACAGGTTTTACTGACTGGAGGCCCACTGTGTACCGGGTGAGGTCCCAGATACTTTGATTTAAACTTCACAAGACCCTGTAAAGGAGCTCCCCCACTTTACAGGTGAGAGACTGAAGCTCAGAGAAGGTAAGTAAGTTGCCCAAGGTCACGCAGCTCCTTTGAGGTCAAACCTTCATGAATCCAAAGCCCTTTCCACCCACTGCCTGCCCCCCAGGGGATGACAGCTGCCACCCTCCTGTCTCCCCCATCAGCACTAAGGAGGAGGGACAACACCCAGCTTCCATGCCATCGACAAGCACATTTTCCCAGACTGGCTTTCAGAGCATATGTGTTAATGGTTGAAAACTAAAACCGAAACGTGTTTCCACACTCATCACCACAGAGCTCTGTTAATTTGTTTAAATCCCACAGTGCAACATATTTTGGTTGCGCCTCTGGCTCACCAAGTACAACTAATCAGCACATCCACTGACTCAGATAGAAGCCGATGCCAAGGACATGTAGGTCAAGTCACCAGGGATGGTGGGTCCGCAGGCACTCGGGGCCTTCCCAGCCAGTGCCTCCCCCTCCACAGACCTCGCTGCAGCTCCGAATCTGATGTGAGGCTCTCTCTAGGTTCCTTCTCCATAAGCTCCAGTCAAGAGGTCGTGAAGAGCCCAGGGAGCAGGAAAGCTTTGCAGGTGTGGGCGCTGGGCAGCTCACCAACCACACCAACCTGACTCTCGCTGTGGTCCTTCAGGAGAGCAGGCACAGCTGCCTTTCAACAACAGAAGTTAAGTTCAGAGACATCAAGTAACTTGCCCTAAGTCACACAGCCTAAATACAACAGAGGCAAGACTTAAACCCAGAACTTTGGATTCTGAGAACAGGGTGTGATCCTGTTCCCTGGAAGGTCCTCCCCAATGCCTCCCCTTTCCCATACCTGGCTATCAGGCGGTCATTTCCAGAGTGAAGGCTCATCCTGCCGGTGTGGGTGCCAGGCGTGGGGAGCTGGGATTTGTGGTCCACAGGCAGCTAGAGATGAGAGGGGAAGAGAGAAACACAGAGAGAGACAGAGACAGATTGAGGAAGCAGTCTTCATTCTGGGCAGAAGACATGGTTCAAGAAGTCTAGATTCTGGCTAAGGGGCAAAAACAAGACACAGGAAGAAATCGGCAAGGAGGTGGAAAATACATGAGACCAAGCACACATCGGCACCGTGGGTGACAGAGGAGGGCTGAGTGGGGAGGGTAGGCTGGAGCCGGCCTGGCTAGGTTTGGACGGAGCCTGGTAGGAAGATGGACGGACGACCAGCCTGCAGCAGGGTGAGCAGGGGAGGGCCCTCCACGCTGGGTGCGGGGCACACTGTACCCCAAGGCGTAGGTGTTGCCAGGATGGATAGAATCCGTGGATGGACGTCTAGGTTGTTCCTGGTCTTTCACTTAAGCAATATGTAGTAGATTTCCGTTGCATTGTCATATAAACCTCCTAGGAAGACAGGAGCTTCCCAGAAGGAAGACAGCTTCAGAGCTGCTCTTCTGCTTCTCCCCAGCTCAGGGACAAGGTCATTTGTACCCTGATCGTGTATTTGAGGAAATGTAGGAAAATGAAGGTTTATAAGCATATTCTAAGCTTTCAAAGTGAACCAGAGCTGTAAATTCCACACTGACTCAACTATAGTGAACAACCACTTTCTCCTGTATGTGCTTTGAGAAAACATCCAGGTTTTCAGATGGATCGGTATTTGCAGGGCTTACTTAGAAGGGTATGGGAAGACACTGTCCTCCAGAAGTGACATCCACCTCCCCAGGCCTAAGGGGGTTAAGCAGGTGTCAGACTGGGAACTGAGCAGTCACAGATGGGGGCTGGATTGTGACTGCCTCTTAAACGTATTGCAATCCTAACCTTTCACTGTTGAGCCTGACTTGTGCATCCCTTTTCTCATCTACTTCAGTGTCACTCAGAAGTGTGTACCTGTGTTCACAGCATCTACAAAATGTGAGCTCAGCTGAGTTTGAAGTACATTGAGATAGGCTATTAAAAGCCAATGTACATTAATTTTTTAAATGACCAGAGGTAAGGCCACAAAAACAAACAAAACTCAATACATTTCAAAAAGCAGAATGAGTACAGGTAACTCGAATCACAATGCATTAGAACTAGAAAGTAACAGCAGAAACAGAAACTGAACAAAATTCAAAATTAGACAAAAACTACTCCCAGGTGGAATATTATTCAGCCTTGGAAAAGGAATAAAATTCTGACACATGCTACATGTATGAACCTTGAAGACATTTTGTAAAGTGAAATATGCCAGTCACCAAAAAGCAAACACCATATGATTCCACTTACCCGAGGCATCAAAGTGGCCAGATTAATCGAGGAATCATTGTGTCCAGGAGCTGGGAGGAGTGGGGATTGGGGAGTTGTTGTTTATTGGTTTTAGAGCTACAGTTTTGCAAAATGAAGTTCATCGAACTTTCCTGATGGTACAGCGGATAAGAATTTGCCTGCCAATGCAGGGGCCACAGGTTTGATCCCTGGTCCAGAAAGATTCCACATGCAGAGCAACTAAACCCGAGCGCTACAACTGCTGAAGCCCGGGCACCCTAAAGCCTGTGCTCCCCAGCAAGAGAAGCCACCGCAACGGGAAGCCTGCACGCTGCAACTAGAGAATGGCCCTGCTCACCACAACTAGGGAGAGCCCATGTGCAGCAATGAAGACGAGAACAGCCAAAAATACATACTTAAAAAAAAATGTAAAGTGAGGATTTTTTTTAAAAGTTCATCTTGCATATTGCGCAACATGAATACACACCAAACACTACTGAACCGTACACTTGAAAATGGTTGAAATGATAAATTTTGTGTTATGTATATTAAAAAGACCAGCCCACGGACATAGGGTTATTTCTTAGACACTGTTTTACTTACACACAAGGAGAACCAATCAACACTGCTGACTAACAAGTAACAAGAAAAAACTTCCCCTTAGTGACAGAGAAAAACCACAGGACAAGGTGCTTTGAATTTTAGGCAGGAAATCAGACACACTTTATATGTGCAAATCCTTACATTAAATGTTGAGCTATACAAGAATGCAAATACCATTGTGTCTTAAAATATCATTTTGCTGAATTGCCAAACTAAGGTTTTGTTATGCAAAACAGCCAGCATCAGGGTTTATTTCAGACCTGTTAAAAAGCAATACTTTTAAGTTTAGCAACACTAAACTTTATGGCATCATATTTTGATACCATTAAAAAAGCTCACTGATGCCATGTTCACCCCTGAGTCCTCTTCTAAAGGGAATAATACACAGATTATGGGAAGTGCAGGGAGATGAGTGCATTTTTTGCTGTCGATGTTGTTGTTTAATTTTGTCGCTGCTTTAACTAAATGAGCAGTCATGAAGTGTTCCGTCTTCCAAGTCCCATATGCAATTCGGAATTCACTGTCGCCCTTTCCAACACACAAGCACACTGCCGGTCACCGTCCTTGCATAAAGAGACCACTGGTGTTAGCACTTCTCCAGTATGTCGTGTTAGCACTTGTCCAGTATGACACAGAGCAGACAGCGATACTGGGTCTTCTGGCCCCAGACTCAGTACATGGCCCGCAGCTTCTTGCCACTTCAAGAGGAAATGGACACAGATATCTTTGTTCGCTTTCTTTTTTGCCTTTTTTTTTCGGCTGCACCGCACAGCATGTGGAATTTTAGTTCCCTGATCAGGGATCGAACCCACGCTCCCTGCACTGGTCCAGAGTCTTAATCACTGGACCACTGGGGAAGTCCAACCCTTGTTTTACTTTCTATCTTTTAAAGCATCACAGAGTCAAAAGGTACAACCACCTAGGCTTAGGGAAAACCATGCATACCCTCAGGCCCCTTCCTGTGCAGTTCAGTTGTGAATTAAAAATAAATTACTGCATCTTAGCAGCTGACATGCCTTTCAAGTCCACATGACTTTCAAGTATAGCATGGCACAACAGAACTCTCCTGATGTTGGAAATGTAGCTATTGAACACCTGAAATGTAGCTAGAGCAAGTGAATGTAAATTCACATAGTTTTGCTTAGATTTATGTAAATTTGATCAAAATGTTCGTTTTAACTGCTGTATGTAGCAAGTGTCCATGTCAGACAGCACGGTTCTAGGAGAACGAGCACATTCTGAACCTTCATTCTTCCTTGGATTTGTCTACCTCTTTCTCAAAGTACCAACTTGGGAACTAAGGATACAGCAAGAGCCCTTGTTCTCCCCATGCTCACCCCTAACTCCCTCTGCCCTTGCTACCATTCCCCCTTCCACCCAAGTCCTCTAGGGGCTTCCAGGACCAAATATTATTTCTAATAACAGAGTTCTCTCACTCCAGTTATAATCACAGATCTCTCTGGGGAGAAAGTCTTAGAGCAAAACAAATGGCCTATCCAAAGGTTTCAGAAATTACTTTTAAAAAAACTCTTTGGAGTGGATGATGCAGGGAAATGAAATAAGTATCAGGTTGGTTTAAGTAAGTTATCACATATGCCCCATGAGCTTCAGGGCATGTTTTGAGAAGGTTTTTTTCTCCCAGCTCCCAAATAACGGACAAATTGTTGATATAATGAGTGATCGAAGGAAGGGCTGGTTGGCAGCCTTTAGAGCAGGAAGGCCTCTGCAGGGAGGAGAATATTAATCAACGTTTCCTGAGACCAGGGGGCAACCAGGAGAAAAACAAGCTTCTCCTTCATGTATAAGGCAGCCCCTGGGTACAGTTCCAGCAGCGCTTCCCAAACTTTAATGTGCATGCAGGCCACCACGTGGGGAGCCCTGTTAAAATGCAGGTTCACACTTAGCAGCAGGGGGAGGGGGTGCCGGTGGTACTGAAGATGTGGGTGCAGAGACCACACTTTGCACAGGGAGCCTCTAGGTCTCGAAGCTCCTGAGGTCCACTCCGAACATCTGGCAGTTGGCCGCCAGAACCCTGACTCCCAGCCCACTCCTGCCTGCCAAGGGCTTGTCTCTCTTGAAATGATCGGCTTGGAGCCTGTCTCCAAGGAATTCAATCCTGCTTTGTAAACTCACCTTCGGCAACCAGAGATCAAAAGACCTTTTCAAAGTCGTCAGAAGCCATCATACAGGACCAAACGTATTAGGACCAGAGCCCTGAGAAACCAGTGGGAGGCAGCAGTCTAGGTGAATGTGACTGCTCCACAAATTCAGACCAGCCCACGAGAGACACTGCTCTAAGGCCTGAGGGTCAGGGGAGCACCTGTGAGCCCAAATCTAACCTCCATATTGCATTCTGATTTCATCGATAATAACATTGATGTTTTCATTTATTTCTTCTTGCTCCCTACTATCGTTCGCTTAATTCAGCCTTAACTGGGAATGAAGATTGGTACAATCTGCCCTTTCAAACCATTTATCTCCATCTACAACGTGCAGGTGATGACAGCACGCACGCTTTCCAGTTTTGTGAGGATAAGTTAGCGCACAGAGGGGTTCAGCACTGTCCACAGCACAACAGGTGCTTACTAACCACCAGCTGTTACTATAGGTATTTTATGATGTTTGTTCCATGCATAAGTAACGATCGGTCTCCAGTAACAATCTCCTTCTTAACCTCCAGACCCAATGCCCACTTGACATCTCCACCAGAAGCAACCCTTTCATCTTTTCTTCAAATATTGGAGAAAATTCATTTGCCATGTCATCAGAGACAACTTGTCCCTCTCAGAGACAACTGACGCACCACCATTTTTTGCCTCCATATCCAAGCATTACACTTTTCAGTTCTGACTTCTCAAAGCCTCTGAATCCACCCTCTTCTGTCTCCACTGCTCATACCTTGTCACCTGTTCTTGGACTCCTGCCATCAATATCTTCTCATCAATCTTTCTGCCTTTGCCTCTGTCCTTTCCAGCCCCATGATGTGAACTGTCTCCAAGTCGGTCTTTCCAAACCAACGACGGAGGTTTCACAACAACCCCAATAAGCAGTTCCAGGAACTGTTTTAAGCAGTGGCAGCACTGTTGGAAAAGGGGCATGACTTCTTAGGCAAATACTTGGGGAAAGGCCTCACACATATCCTGATGTTGATGAAATTGTTCCACAATCACTGTGGTACTTTACAGCCACATCACAGGTAGTTAGAGACGCCGATCTTCACTTCCTCATCCACACTCGGGGAGCTTCCTATAGCAGCTCAGTCTATCGAGGGAGATTTCAGTCTCAGGGTGGATGAACCTATTGCTCAAAGAGCACTGGTTTTGTTCAGGTTTTTTCCTCTACGTGTTTGCTGTGGTTTTGTCATTAGGCAAAACTGTTGCTATTATTTCCTCATTATCAGCTAGGGATGTTGTTGTTTAGTCACTAAGTCTTGTCCTACTCTTTTGGGACCCCCATGGATTATAGACCACCAGGCTCCCTTGTCTGTGGGATTCTCCAGGCAAGAATACTGGAGTGGGTTGCCATTTTCTTCTCCAGGGGATCTTCCCAACCCAGGGATCAAACCCACATCTCCTTGTCTTCTGTATTGCAGGTGGATTCTTTACCACTGAGTTACTAGGGAAGTCCCAATAGGAATGTTAGGACCTAGTATTATTTTGGAATCCATCTAGTTCCAAGTTCAGCAGTTAAAGAATCCGCCTGCAATGCAGGAGACATAGGTTCAATCCCTGGGTCCTGAAGATCCCCTGAATGAGGGCATGGCAACCCACTCCAGTATTTTTGCCTGGAGAATCCCATTGACAAAAGGAGCCTGACAAGCAGGGTCACAAACAGTCGGACGGGACAGAGCTCATACAGGCTGGTTCAAAGCAAGGATTCTCAAAGAAGCAAGTGCACTTGAAAATCATGATGACATCTGAGAATGAACGTGTTCTATTTCTCAGATTTGATGGTCCCTCAGTTATAAGCAACTCCTCCATTTAACCAGTAGATGGCATTTGGGCCCTGGCATGCTGAGCCAACCAGCTCAAATTTCAGACCACACTCCATGGGCCCTGACAGAGTCAGTTGGAATTTGGAAGAGGTATGCCACCACTTCCTTAACCAACCATAACCGCATGTCACTTCAGGACTGATTCCTATTAAAGGCAAGAACAAAATACTGGGTTGGCCCAAAAGTTCTTTCGGGTTTTTCCATAAGATACTATGGGAAAAAAGGAATGAATCTTTTGGTCAACCCAATACTTGATTAACCATCAAGGCAACAGTGGAAAATAAAACCAAACAGGTGACTAGGAAAATGAGTCCACCCAAGAGTCTAATAAGTCATGGGTCCCCTAGACTCATTCTCTAGTCCCATCCCATCCTCTTCTGAAAATGATGGCTTCTGCCAGGCTAAATGTCCCCAAAGCCCTCTAGTTTACTGCCTGTTTGTATCTGCAGGCTCATCACTGCTAAGATCCCCATCTCCCCTCCAAGCTCAATTCTCCAAAGTGCAATCAAAGGAAGTTCATCCATGGAGGTTCCGCCTAACCCACCAAGCAGATAAACAGCTCACTCCTGCCAGACCAAAGCCGAGTCAAACATGGCTGCCACTCTCCTCCCCCACAATCTTACCAATCAATTCTGAACTTTGGGGGCAGACACTGAACACCTCTACAGAGGTTAACAACTTCTAGTCTAGATTTCTCAAGCAAGCAAGTGCTACACCTGGACAGGTTTTCTGCACTTCTCCTTCCTCAGGTAAAAGGTTTGAACCACAGAACTACAGTTAGCAAGCCTGACCATTTCTGTCTGAAGTTCTCTTTCGGGCTAATTGAATAACCATCACCCACATTTTTTTGGTTTTGTTTTTTAAATACATGTGTTTCGTTTTGGCTGTGCCGGGTCTTCGTTGATGTGCACGGACTTCTCTAGTTACAGACAGCGGGGGCTGCTCTTCACTGAGCTCGTGGGCTTCTCAGTGCAGTGGTTGCTCTTGTGGAGCGCAGGCTTCAGGACGTGGAGGCTTAGTTGCTCCATGGCATGTGGGATCTTCCCGGACTAGAGATCGAACCTATGTCCCCTGCATTGGCAGGCAGACTCCCAGCCACTGGACCACTGGGAAAGTCCACACCCACATATTTTCAACAGTTCTACTCTCAGTCAGATATTAAGTTTCTCTGCAATGGCTACTCTGGAAGCAGAAAGTAAATTATATGTTTGTTAGTTACTCAGTCGTGTCCGACTCTTTGTGACCCCATAGACTGTAGCCTGTCAGGCTCCTCTGTCCATGGAATTCTCCAGGCAAGAACAACTGAAGTGGGTTGCCATGCCCTTCTCCAGGGGGCATGATTAAAGATTAAAACTAAATGTTTAGTCTTCCAATAATCCATCATACACCTCCTAGAGGCAAGCCACATGCTTGGCTTTTAAAATCGGGTCCAGCTTCTGCTTTTTAACCACGTCATTACTGCACGACAATCTTTGAGTGCATTCAACCGAACATTCTCAGGGGGAGCGGGGTTGGGCAGAGACAGAACATCAAGTGATTTCTGGTAGAAAAGGATGAAAACTGCTTTTCCATGAATTTGATTTCAAAGGGTATCAGTACAAGATATACTCCCAAGACATAGAAAGAACCTCTAGAATTATTCATGAATCAAAAAGGTAGATTCAGCTCCTGCCAATGCAGGGCACATGGGTTTGACCCCTGGTTCAGGAAGATTTCACAGGCTGTGGGGCCACTGAACTTGTGCACCACGACTGAGCTGACGTGTCCTCAAGATCATGCTCTGCAGCAAGAGAAGCCACCACAGTGAGAAGCCAACGTACCACTAGACAGCAGCCCTGACTTGCCGCGACTAGAGAGAGCCCGCACGTAGCAACAAAGACCCAGCACAGCCAAAATAAATAAGTGAATATAATTTTTAAAAGGTAGATTCATGTGTTCCAATAAAATTTTATTTACAAAAACAGGTATGGGCCATAATCTGCTTTAAAAACAAGCCTCAAAGGATTAAACTGATCTGAAAGTATATTAACTATCTGCTAGAATAAAGGCCAAAATAAAGAAAGCAAAAGCCAGCAATATAACATTCAAAATGTATGCCATCCTTTGTAGTAGGTACTAGACCTACAAAGAATTGGAAAATGGCCTTCTAAGAGAAAAATCATTGAGTAGAAGTTGACCCAGAAATGACAAATGATGGAATTAGTAGATAAGGACATTTTGAAAGCTATTTATAGTAAACAATTACATACAGAATGGATGGACAAGGCCCTACTGTATAGACAGGAAACCGTATTCAGTGTCCTGAGATAAACCATAATGGAAAGGATTATAAAAAAGAATGTGTAACTGAGTCACTTTGCTGTACAGCAAAAATTAACACAACACTGTAAATCAATTATCCTTCAATGAAAAATAAAAATAATAAATTAATGATGCATCTCCCAACACGCAAAAAAGCTATTATAAATTTTTAATGGAGTATAAGCTACAAAAATACTGACTTACTATGCTGTACAGCTGAAACTAATATAGTAAATCAACTGTACTTCAATGAGAATCACATATATTAAACATTTTTAAACTAAAAGCTATTATAGGGTACTCTTTCTGCCCCCTTCTGATGCCTATGTCAGAAGCTTTCTCTATCTCCTTTATACTTTAATAAAACTTTATAAAAAAATAAATAAATAAAAGCTATTATAAACATGCTCTTTATGCTAAAGAATGTAAAGGAAAATACAAATACTGTGAGAGAAAGGACATAAAGAACAAAATAAAACCACTAAAGACAAATGAAATATCTGAAATTAAAATTAACTGGAAAGGAATATTAATTAAAAAAAAAATACTGCAGAAAAAAAATCAGTAAACTTGAAAAACAGCAATATGATTTATACAAGAGGAAGAACAGAGAAGAAGTTTTTAAAAAGAACAGAACCTCAGTGATCTGTGGAGTACCAAGATGTCTGAGAGACATGCCTGCCACAACCAACATGTTGAAAACTACCCTAACTGTAAGGATGCTATGCTAAGTCACTTCAGTTGTTTCCGACTCTGTGTGACCCCATAGACGGCAGCCCACCAGGCTCCCCCGTCCCTGGGATTCTCCAGGCAAGAACACGGGAGTGGGTTGCCATTTCCTTCTCCAATGCATGAAAGTGAAAAGTGAAAGTGAAGTCGCTCAGTCATGTCCGACTCTTAACGACCCCATGGACTGCAGCCTACCAGGCTCCTCCGTCCATGGAATTTTCCAAGCAAGAGGTACTGGAGTGGGGTGCCATTGCCTTCTCCAACTGTAAGGATAGAGAGGTTAAAGGCAAAAAGACAGGAAAAGACACACAATGACACAGTATCTGACAAAACAGGCTCCAGGACAACGCTGCCCCATATAAAGGACATTTCACAATGACAATTCAAGAGAGACAATTCAACAAGACATAATAATCCTAAATGTGAATGCAGAAAAAGGCAAAAACGGACGCAACTAAAAGGAGGCACAAACCCACAATTATAGTTGCGATTTCAACATATCTCTCTCAGCAACTTATAGAAGAAGTGGAGAGAAAAAAGCAATTAAGGATTTAGGAAACTTGAGCTCCACCGATGAACGCGACCTAACTGGCATTTATAGAACATTACAGCCTGCAGAATACACATTATTTTCAAGTGAACAGGGAACATTCACCCAGACCATGTGGTGGGCTATAAAACAAGCTTTAATAAATCTAAAAGGATTGAAATCATTCAGAGTATGTTCTCAAACCACAATGGAATTAAATTATAAATCAATAACAAAAGAATTAGAACAGTGCTTAGCAGTAGAAATATAATGCAAGCCACACATGTAATTTTAAATTTTCTACTAGCCACATTTTAAAAAGTAAAAACAGGTGGACTTAATTCTAATAATGTTTTATTTAACCCACTCTATCAAAAATATTCGCATTTCAACATGTAAGCAATATTTAAAAGTTGAGATAGTTTATATTTTTTCCATACTAAGTGTTCAAAATCCAGTAAGTTACTTAGAGCACAACTCAATTTAAACCAGGCACATCTCAAGTGCTCAAGTCACATTTGGCTAGTGGCTACCATACTCGACAGCACAACTCTACAGGGTAAGTTAACAAATATATTAGAGCTGGTATTATAATTTTTTAAAAAGACTTTTTTTAATGCAGACCATTTTTAAAGTCTTTTTAAAGTGAATTTGTTGCAGTATTGTTTCTGTTTTATGTTTTGGTTTTTGGCCATCAAGCATGTAGAATCTTAGCTCCCCGACCAGGAATCAAACCTGTACCCCCTACACTGGAAGGGCAAGTCTTAACCACCAGGGAAGACCCAGGGCTGGTAATTTTAATACCCATCTATAGTAAGTTATTGTCCACGGCATTCTCCAGGCAAGAATACTGGAGTGGCTTGCCATGCCCTCCTCCAGAGGATCTTCCCGACCCAGGGCTTGAAATCTGTCTTTCCTGGATTGGCAGGCGGGTTCTTTACCACTAGCACCACCTGGGAAGCCCCATAATGTTACTGTACTCCTCCCCTACGCCCCCATACCCAAAGGAAAAAAATCTTGCCTTGAAACAGACTTTTGAAACATTTCAGTTCAGTTCAGTTGCTCAGTCCTGTTCAACTCTTTGCGACCCCATGAATCGCAGCACATCAGGCCTCCCTGTCCATCACCAACTCCCGGAGTTCACTCAAACTCATGTCCATCGAGTCGGTGATGCCATCCAGCCATCTCATCCTCTGTCGTCCCCTTCTCCTCCTGCCCCCAATCCCTCCCAGCATCAGAGTCTTTTCCAATGAGTCAACTCTTCGCATGAGGTGGCCAAAGTATCAGAGTTTCAGCTTCAGCATCAGTCCTTCCAAAGAACACCCAGGGCTGATTTCCTTTAGGATGGACTGGTTGGATCTCCTTGCAATCCAAGGGACTCTCAAGAGTCTTCTCCAACACCACAGTTTAAAAGCATCAATTCTTCGGCATTTAGGCCTATCTTAACAATAGTAACACATCAATCATTGAGGTTGCCAATTTGTCTTTAAACTTTTACTGTCTCACTCACCCACTACCCCAGTGGGCAAAACGCCTCCCAATTTCAGCCGTCAATCTCAGATTGATCCACCATTCATTCCTTGAATACCTGGTTGGCTACTTTGGGGTTCTCCTGTTCTTAGGTCTGTCAGATGCCCCACTGCCTCCCTTTTATTTTCCCTGCACAGACACAAAGCAAACAGGTCATTTGCCTCCTGGTGGTTTAAGTCCACCCACTCACAGTCTGGAGTCCATTGGGATAGCTTGTCATCTCGTCATATTGAAAGTGTTATCCAGAGGCTTGGGGCTGCTACATTTTTATGTGGAGAGTAAAACAATTCAAAAATATAAAAAATAATCCACCATTCCAGAATGTGATATTCTAAACACATGCATCTATTACCGATAAAAACAAAAATTTTAAGGATAGAGTATTGTCTGAACTCCTCTCTTGGCTTCATTTCCGGGTGCAAATGTAGAGTTCAGTTCAGTCGTGTCCAATTCTTTGTGACACCATGGACTGCAGCACGCCAGGCTTCCCTGTCCATTACCAACTCCCAGAGCTTGCTCAAACTCACGTCCATCGAGTCAGTGATGCCATCCAACCAACTCATCCTCTGTTGTCCCGTTCTCCTCCTGCCTTCAGGCCTGCCCAGGATCAGGGTCTTTATCAATGAGTCAGTTCTTCACATCAGGTGGCCAAAGTATTGGAGCTTCAGCTTCAGCATCAGTCCTTGTAATGAATTTTCAGGACTGATTTCCTTTAGGACTGACTTGTTTGATCTCCTTGGACTCTCAAGTCCTCTCCAACACCACAGTTCAAAAGCATCAATTCTTCAGCACTCAGCTTTCTTTACGGTCCAACTATCACATCCATACATGACTACGGGAAAAACCATAGCTTTGACTAGATGAACCTTTGTTGGCAAAATAATGTCTCTGCTTTTTAATATGCTGTTTAGGTTTGCAAATGTGGAGTAAAGAGGACAAAAAAGGATGCAGGAGTGAAGGAGGAAGAAGAAGAAATCAAGGTAACACTTCGAACAAATACCCTAAACCCAAGGGGCCAGGCAGAGATAAAAATCTTGGATTCAAATCTAAAGATTATCCATCAGGGACACGAAGATGAAATAAAATAGCTCTGAATAGTGAAATAGGACACATACACGAGATTCCCCAGAGACATAAAGATGTTGTTAATGGAATTAAAAGTGGTTCAGACAACAGCTTCACTCTTTACTCAGCTGCTAAGATAAATACAGGCTTGAGTAGAAAAGCCTGAAAAACAATGGGCTATTGAGCCAGCTCCAAATCCACCCGTTTGCACTGAGTGTGACACTGGAGTTGCGGCCTATGAACACTCCTCCTTCAGCAGACGGCACCGGAGGGGCGCTGGAAGTGCAAGTGGCTTCACCCCGGTTCTGCTGCTTTTCCTCCTTGTTCCTAACATATCATTGTCAGCATGTGGCTTTCTTGCCAGCAGGAGGCTTCTTGGCCAGTGGCACACACTCTCCAGAATTCAGCCAGCCACTCAAGAGGCAGCCTCGCTCCAATCATCACAGGCATCCCAGCAAGTGACTTCCTAGTGAGTTTCCCCAACACCCTGCCTGCCATTTTAAACTGTGGCACTTCAAGCAAATTTCTCTACCCAGTGAGCCACACCACACTGTCTTCTGAATCTCAGCTTTGGGGGAGGAGGGAAAGGGCTCTTTCACAAGTCTGTTCCTTCCTCGGGGGCTCTCTCAGTCTACCAGTAATGGCTGCTCCCTACATCTGCTATTCAGGGATTCTTTAGAGATATCAGCCTCTCTTAGTGGGTAATCCCATTATCTGTGCTGCAGGCTGTGTTCAGTCGTGTCAACTCTTTGCAACCTCATGGACTGGAGCCTGCTAGGCTTCTCCATCCATGGGACGTTCTAGGCAAAAATACTGAAGTGGACAGCCCTTTCCTCCTCCAGGGGATATTCTCAACCCAGGGACTGAGCCCACGTCTCCTGCATTGGCAGGTGGATTCTTCACCACTGAGCCACCTGTAGTTAATAATTCTTCACATTGAATGTTCCCTGTTCAAATTATTGGTATTTCAAATTACTGGTATTTCCTTCTTCTGAATGATCCTGAACCTTAAATGATAACACAATCATCAGTAAAATTTACAAGAGGATGTAAATTCTTTTTCTTTTTTTTTGGAGGATATATATTTTTTAAATTGCTAAGAAAATTAAAACCAGGAAATTACAGCTCATTTAGGAAATTAAAGGAATCAGTGAGAAAGCACAAAATAGGATCACAGAACACCCAAGTCAGTAACTAACATAAAAGCAAATGGATTAGATTTCCTATTAAAATGCAGAGACTCTCCAAATGAGTTGAAATATAAAATCCAATAAGACACGTTGTTTAAGACACAACTAGAAATTATATGAAAGCTAAATATAAGAGGATAGGTAACAATTTATCAAGCAAATATAAGCAAAGAGGATAAATATTCTAATATCAAAGAAAGTAAAAGTCGAGACAAAAAGCTTAAGTAGGACACAAAGAATAACATTAGTAAGTCTTCCCTATGAATTGTACCTAACAGACACAGGTATTTATATACTAAGTAACAGTTATCAAAATACACAAAGCAAAAGCTAGACAAGACGAAACAGAGAAATAACTGTAATAGGAGACTCTAAGACAATATTATTAGTCCATGGTAGTTTATTAAAAAAATAAGAAAATGAAAATTGACTTAAAGTAGTTGAACAGATACCCATTCACCTCTGTCACACACAAATTGAATAAACTTTCATTCAAGACACCCACAGAACACTCTTCAAAAATGCTAGGCCCCAAATCTCAATAAATTCTTTAAAAATGAAACCAAATAAGCCATATTTACTGTCAAGGTAAATATTCTACAAGTAGCAAAAAAAAATTTTTTTTTTAAAAAAAGGCAAATCACATAGAAATTTTAAAATACTCTTAGCTATTAAACCAAAACACAAAGATAAACTACTTAGAAAGCAAGACATGTTATTATAGCTGGGATGTGAACATACTTGAAATTGGAGATAAGGAAAAGCTTTGAACATATTCAACTGTATATAAACAAAAAAGTACCAGACTTAAAAAGTTACAGGGAAAAAAATCTAGAGCAAACAAAGGAAATAATAAACACAAAATGAGAAAATAATACATTTTAAAACAAAGTCATAATTGATAAACAAATCCAGTTTTCTTTTTTAAGAGAAAAAAGATACCTTTAGAAAGTCTAATCAAGGAAAAGAAAATGGTAGAACTAAGAAAAGATAAATTTCTTACAAGTATCAAGTTTAATAGAAAAGAGACTTTTTTATTCTCTATTAAAAGTATCGAATGTGTTAAATTTCAACAAAATGAAAAGTTTTCTGGGAAAGTATAAAATACTTAAATTTAGTAGATTAATAAATGCAAAAGAAGAAATACATTTTAAAACAAAAAACTTTTTTAATTTTAAAAACATACTAATAGCCACAAAAGAAACTGGAGTTATCAATAATTTTATTTCCTAAAAAATGTCTGAACTCAAAAGTTTTATAAGCACAGTCCTTCAATTTTTCATGAAACAAATCACTCTCATGCTATAACGTAACAGCTTAATATACAGTAAAATATATACAGGTATCCTATTCACTTTATGGAGTTAGCAAAATGCCTAACTCAAAACCTAGACGCTAGCCCAAAAGCCCAAACTCTCATGTAAAAAGGCAATTTTCCTAAATAAAATATTAGCCAATCAAATTCTATAGTAGCAATAGGGCAGTCACATTTTAGAAGAAATGGATTCTGAAGGACATCGCATATTTCAACGCTAGTCTTCCCAGGGAAACTAATGTAAAGATAGAGGATAGCATGGTTGGCGAGTGTAAGTCTACAATCACTGCAGTGTGATTTTTTTTCTTTGAGACTGCTTTTTCTTATCTCACCATTATTTCTAATATTTCAAAGAGGGCTCTCACTCATAGTGGTGGTTTCTTTTGGGTCTTCATCACTTTCATTTCTGTGCCAAAGTTACTGAAACTTGAACATGCTTTTGATCACTAGTTTTAACACCACCACCAAATGATCGCATGTTTAAGAGAATACAATAAAAGTGAATGTTAAAACAGCCACCCAACATTGCCCTCAGAGATGTTGGTAAAGAATCCCAGGCATTATGGGACAGTAACGAAAGACACCGGCGCGTCTGCTTACTATGAACAGCCAAGGCTGCACTGCTAAGGGCCAAAACCATGAGCAGCCGACAGAGCTGAACTGCCAGCTTCGAAATGATGCAATTCTTGGTCACTTTTTAGGGTTCAAGTACGTGCATTACTTCAAATTTTGAGAACAAAGTAACTATTATTTGATCAGTTATTTTTAAACCATGTAACTCAAGCTCACGTAAGAAGTAAACTAATCTTTAAAAAAAAAAATCTTCTTTACTTAACTGACCTAAGTCCAGGAGTTCAAAGATGGTTAGAAAATCTATCAAAGCATCATCAACAAATCAAATGGAAAAAAAAAAAAACTCAACTGTATGATCTTAAGAGATACCTAAAATGTGTATTTGACAAAATTTCAGAGCTATTTCTAATTCTTTAAAATCTAAAAAGAGGGTATTTCCTTTCTAAAGAAAATAATATCTGACTCAAAACAGCCAACCTAAAGGTAAAACACCATGGACATACCCATTAAAACCAGAAATATAATGTCTACCACCACCATCATCATGATTATTGAAAATTTCAGCCACCAAAACGTGCAATAAAAATTAGAACCATTAGAAGAAACAACATTATCATTATCCATAGAAGATGTCAAAATATTTCCTAAAACAAAACATGTGAAGTTCTTGAAAAAAGCGCTAGAATATGAGGTGACTAAAAAAAGTCAAAGAAGTGACTAGATATGAAGAAAATACAAATATATTTATAAAGACTACAGAATCATTACTGCTCAAATTCTTCCAACCTGTCTCCATCAGGACTGGCCCCACCCTAGTTTGAGTCCCTATTGTTGTTTGCCTGGATTACTGCACCAGGCTCCTATGTTTAACCAGCTTCCTTATCTCCAGCCTGGTGAGACATATATCCACAGAATAAACCTGATTGTGTCGTTCCTTTGCGTAGAATCTTCTCCTAGCTTCTCATCACAGAGTAAGATCCAAGTTCCTTACCACTGCCTCCTGAGTGGCCCTATCCAGCCAGGTATCCCATACAAATGCCATTGTTAACACTCAAGTCTCACTGTCTTCCTTTCTGCTCCTCAAACACACCAAAGGCGCTTTGTGCTGGCGCTTCACTCTGCTGGTATCGCTCTTCCCTGGAACCTCACAAAGATGGCTCCTTTTAAGATGCCAAATACAGCTAATTTGGTCTTCCTAGAGTAGCCACTCAGTCACTGTGTCCCGTCACCCTATTTTAACTCTCTCCATTGAATCTAAAGTTCATGATTTGATACGTGCCCGTTTGGTACTTATTGCCATTAACGTCACCTCTGTGAGAGCAAGAACTTTGTCTTAATAACACGTCATCTCTAAAACTTAAATTTAAGTCCTGGAGTGTAAGAAGAGCTTTCTTCTTCCCTGCATTTTCACTGTCAGTCATTCTCAATAGACTGTAAACTCCACAAAACCGGAAGGCTGTCTATCTCCAGGGCTCAGACACTGGCTAGACAGTTAACAATATCTGATGAATGAATCCCTCATCTGCTCCCTTTAATCCCTAGCAGTCTAAGATTAAGCAAACTTTTTTGGTGAGTCCAAGATATCACTGGTTTATTTTGAACTTGTAGCCAAATAATGATTTCATATGAATTATTAGTTAGATCTTTCTACCTCTACACACTCCCCAAACTCTACACTTGTGTGATTGACTTGTTAAGATAAACATTGAGCTTTAATAAAATTTGATAGTATGGTTGGAATTAATCTTTAAAATACCTTTGTCAAAAAAACTATTTACAAGACAATAACAAGTCAAGAAAAATTAAATCTTTTGAGTCCTAATCTAGTCCTATCTGTGTAAGTAGCTGGGCAGAGAAGAGACCTGCCGATAGTTATACTGGGGGAAAAAACAAAACTGAGGTATTAAGAAGTTAACCTTTCTCGTCAGTGTATAGAGAAATGATCATCCTATGCAAAAATGGTCAAAACTAATAAAGCCACAAAAGGACTGCCTCTTACGGATTTAAATTAAGACACTGGACTGCCATTTTTATTATCCAAGAGTTACTCCTTAATTATGACACACAGTATGTATCTGCTGCTTTGTGGGCACTCAAAGTATCTACTTCAAACAAAGGCTACATTCTCAATTGTTTATATTTTGTTTTTATTCAAGAGTTTACTCACAGGCAGCACTTTAAAATCAGGCTTTTAAAATTAAAGGTCAAAACTAAAAAAATTTGCAAATAAGACACTGCTAAAAGAATGATCATCTTAATAATTTAAACCCTAAAATGTCCTGTGGAGTTAAAGTTTTTACACATAAATGCATAAGATTGGTATCATTTAAAATAAACAATCAAAAAACCACAGATGGTGGGCAAATTTGTCAATGAAGATAAACAGCAGTTTCAGCCTTCCAGGGTCTGAACACCAGCAATTAATTCAGCTTGTGAGAGAATATGCTTCAGAATTTGGCCTTTAAAGTCTCTTTTTCCAACAGCAAATCAGCATATCTATGCTGAAGTTCCTTTTCTCTTTCCTGCTGTCGCTGAACATCTTCTTTTAGACACTTGAAGAAATAAAAACATTAATTATTTCATAGGTAAGCGCACTGAAAATTAAAAATATCTTATGGTACTTTATAATCTTACAAACAGCTGAGTTAGGTCAACACTCTCAACAGTTAAGTATTCCCCAAAGAGAAATAAAAATAGCAACTACTTTTGCTAAAAAACCCAGTGCTGTGGCCACTCTTTGATTTGGTCATACATGTAGCAGCATTTGTAAAATCTCTGCTATCTCAAATAAATAAGCCATCACTGTCCTATGAACACCCACCATGCACTTAAATAAGCCCTGGCTGCCATTTATCTGGGCATGGACTTTCATGCACATTTGACAAATAAAGTTAAACCAAATCCGGCCAAAGGAATTTGATGCTTTGGGATGACTAGCTATATTATATTCTCAGCATTCTAAATTACAAAACAAAAAGACATCGGTTTAATTACCTCAGAGAGCTGTATGAATGGGATGCAATTAAGTTTCAGGGGGGGAAATCATAGGGTTACTTATTTCATAGTGTTTCTACATGGAAAACAAAAAATTAGTAAAGGAAAAGCCTCTGCATCCACAATGGCCTGGCCTATCCATCTACACACAGGTCACTCTAGATAAGTCAAAAATTGTAGGCTTTCATTGAAAAAAAGCCAGACAATGTCACATGCAAACGATAGCCTCCACAGGCAGGGAAAAGAGGGAAACCCTGATTATTCTTCAGAGCTAAGTAGGGCTGCAAGGCAATAATGGTACCTCTAGCCTCCGGGGAATAGCAGAATCTTCATGTTTCTTGAGTTCTTCAAAAGTGCGTAACTCCAAGTAAGCCTGCTCAATCTGGTCCCATAAGTCATTCAACTGTTTCATGAGCCCCATCGCGCGAGACTGGTAACCCCCAAGCAGAATTTTCATCTTCTTTTCCATCTTCGCGGCTCTCTTGGCTTCTGTTGTCATGTGGCCCCTGTTTATCTGGGGGCCAGGGGGAGATCGTATCATGAGAAAAGCAGGCTCAATAACAGGACAAAAACGGCACGACCGCTCATCTACTGCCTCAAAGCAAAAGTACAGCAGATGCGATCCCCATCTCATCACCTATGACATTTTTCACACAACCAGAGCAAAGCCACCTGGCCTTCCCAGGAGCTTCAAGGGCTACAGTCCACAGAGTTGCAAAGAGTCGGACATGACTGAAGCAACTTAGCATGCACACGGAGCAAAGAATCCTAAAATCTATATGGAACCATATATGCCAGACCCAGAATGCCAAAGCAATCCTGAGGATAAAGAACAAAGCAGGAGGCATGACCCTCTCAGACTCGGCAATATTAGAAAGCTACAATAACCAGAACAGCACTGGTATTGGCACAAAAACACAAATGGATCAATGAAACAGAACAGAGAGCCCAGAAACAAACCCATACACCTACAATTAATCTTTGACAAAGGTGGCAAGAATATACAATAAGGCAAAGACGGTCGCTTTGGCAAGCAGTCCTGGGAAAGTTGGACAGCCACAAGTAAGTCAGCCACAAGTAAGTTTTCTGAGTGAAATCAGAAACACCCTCATGCCTTATACAAAAATAAGCTCGAAATAGCTTAAAAGACTTAAAGATAAGACATGATACCATAAAACTCCTACAAGAGAACACAAGTAAAACATTCTCTGACATAAATCATACCAATGTTTTCTTAGGTCAGTCTCCCAAGGCAATAGAAACAAAAGCAAAAATAAGCAAATGGGACCAAATCAAACTTTTAAGCCTTTATAGAGCAAAAGAAAGCATAAGCAAAATGAAAAGACAAACTAAGGACTGGGAGAAAATATTTGCAAATGATGTGACTGTCAAGGGCTTAATTTCCAAAATATGCAAGCGGCTCACATAACTTAACAGCAAAACAAATAAAAAATTAAAAAATGAGCAGAAGACCCAAACAGACATTTCTCCAAAACAGACTTACAGGTGGCTGAGGGGCACATAAAAACACTCATCATCACTAATTATTAAAGAAATGCAAATCAAACCTACAATGAGGTACCAGCTGGTCAAAATGGCCATCACTAAAATGTCTACAAATAACATGCTGAAGAGGGTGTGGAGGAAGAGAGCCCTCCTCCTACACTGTTCGTGGGAATGCACGCTGATGCAGCGCTATGGAAACAGGATGAAGGTTCTGCAAAAGCTGAACACAGAGGCGCCATGCGATCTAGCAACACCACTCCCGGGCACACATCCGTGACAGAATCCGGATTCAAAAAGACACACGCACCCTTACGCTCACAGCAGCACGATGCACAGCAACCAAGACGTGGGAGCAACCCAAATGTCCACTGACACATCAACAGATAAGACGATATCGTACATCTGTATCTATACACACACACACACACACACACACACACACACACGACGCAGTACCCCTCAGCCACTAAAGAGTGAAATGATGCCATCTGCAGCAACATGCACGGACCTAGAGACTATCACAGTGAGCAAAGAATACCACTTTCATATGATCCCACTTTTAGGTGGAATCTAAAATATGACACACATGAACTTACCTATGAAAGAGAAACAGACTCACAGACATAAAGAACAGACGTGTGGCTGCCAAGGGGGAGGGGGTAGAAGAAGGACGGACTGGGAGTGTCGGGTTAGCAGATACGAAATATTATGTATAGAATGGACAAATAACAAGATCATACTCTATAGCACAGGGAGCTATATTCAATACCTGTTATAAACCACAATGGAAAAGGAAAAAAAAAAGTACATTATTCTTATACTTCAACTACCATAATACAAAATTAGGCTTAAGGAAGAAGGGTTTCTCTTACACTTGAACAGTTTTACAGTTTAATCCCAAATAAGTTATTCATAATAACTTCACCCATGATCCAAACTCAAAGCAGGCTTGAATTTCACAGTATGGGGAAAACTAATTTCTACCTCCAAAAATAACTCCTGGTATCATTAATCCTGAGGCTGGCAGTTTTGGGGGCTGGCAGCGATATATCTCCACCATCTGTATCTCAAAAATGCACTTCTATATATTATACATCAAGCACATTTAAAATAACTGAATAATACTCAATTAATATACCACAGCTGTGATCAAAACAATCCCCTCAAAAGTACAAAATTACTAGATTATTTTTATAAAGTTATAATCGTAAACTTGGCATAAAACCCATAAAGGAGAGAATATCACATTTGGCAACAACAACAAAAATGTTTTTAACTTTTGAGGAGCAAAAAGACTCCATAAAATTAAGAGAAATAACAATTTTCCTATTAAATATGTACAGTGAGCACAAGTGGGTTGCCTCTCAGATGATTCTAAAATTAGGTGAAAAAAATTTTTAATATATATATTCAAAAAGAACTGGAGAGGGACACTTAGCAGAAGGTTTCAACAAAATTCTAGAGCTGCTACAAGAAAGCCTCAGTTTAGAGGGTACAAGGAAAAGTTGAGAGGCAGCAGGCTATGACGCAGAATTCCATCAGTATAACGCCTTCTCTGGGTGTACATTCTACATCCAACAATGTCCTCACTTCACCATGATCTGCAAACACTTGTTTCCAACAAACAACACTTGTAACTGTGAGGTCAAAGCCTCAGGAATAATTATTAAATCTGTATAAATTTCTTTGTGTCCATTTCTCCTTGCAACTTCTTTCCTCTCTCCTACCACCCTCCAAACTGATTCCATCAAGTGACTTCTAAAAGCAATCAAAGCCAAGTAGTTTCCGGATAACATATACCCAAATGATACTCTGTAATTCACAATAATATAATTGAGAGTGCCCTGTAACAAGGGAGACAGTGTGACAATTTTTTTTCTGAAATACTAAATGTGAGGGTGGGAGGCGGTAAATAAGTAGAAGTGGTACCATGGGAAAACACTGTCAAATAGACAACACTGATTAGAAAATTGTTCATAGGATGTTTCCTTCAATACTTAGAAACGATATAATCACCAAAACAAATATATAGCTTTCCATTAAACATTCACTTCAAAGCATTACGTCTGATATAAAAATAAACATGTCAATCTCAATGCCTTCTTTTTTTTTAGAATATGTAAGAAGAGCAAAAAATGCCATGTTCCCCAAAATATAAAGTACACTTCTACTGGAAAAGTAGTACTTCATACCTATCCATCTCCAGGTTACTTTATTGAAGCCAAAGTCAAATAAGCCCAGGGCACAGGGGGTGGCAGGGAAGGGACATGTTTTATGTGTCCCTTAAGAATATGAGATGGATCGAAAATTAACATAAAGCTTATTTAAAGCCATTCCTATCTTCAACATTTTATGAAAGTTAAAATAAGCTTTTATTCCTCTGCAATGCACTTAAAGACTAAATCCATTAATAAATAATGTCCTTTATAAAAGAGCCATTTTCCTCAAACAGATAACAAATTAAAGTGAGTTCCACAGCAAAGATACATCTACTAAGAGTCAGGAAATACTGGAACAAGTCAGTAGTGCCATGGAGTGAAGTGAGTCACTCAGCTGTTTTGAGTTGACGTAGGTTATTTAACCTCTGTATTTCCACTTCTCCATCAATAAAATGGCAGTTATCACTAAAAGTTACTATATAAAGTACAGAAAAGCCATTAGCCACCCAGTAATATCTGGCACAAAGCAAGCAGTCAACAAATGTTAGCTCTGATTCCAATTATTATAGGTACTAAGAGGTTAACCATTTTGCTCTCCTCTCTAATGGACCAAGGGACTATGGATGACAGTTTAAAACCCTCTTTTAAATTTCAACTTTAATTTTAAAAATGACAGAGATCTCTTCCTGGAAATAAAGCAAGGAAAAGACAGCTGTTTCTTAAGTGAGCAGTCTGCCTCTTTAGGACCACCACACCAAGTAACAGGTACTAGAGTACATCTTTTTAAGCCAATGCTCTTCAACCCCAGCTAAACTTAAAAGGGGCTTCCCTGATAGCTCTGCTGGTTAAGAATCTGCTGACAATGCAGGAGACCCCAGTTCAATTCCTGGGCCAGGAAGATCCCCTGGGGAAGGGATAGGCTACCCACTCCAGTATTCTTGGGCTTCCTGGGTGGCTCAGATGGTGAAGAATCAGCCTACAAAGCGGGAGACCTGGGTTTGATCCCTGGGTTGGGAAGATCCCCTAAAGAAGGGAAAGACTACCCACTCCAGTATTCGGACCTGGACAATTCCATGGACTGTATAATCCACACGACTGCAGAGCCAGACATGACTGACATATGTATGTATGTAAATTTAAGAAGTTAACTGTAGAGTTTTAAAAATCTATCACTGCGGAGACTCTTATTTATATGGTCTCAGACTACTGTATTTTTAAAGCCCCTAGATGGCAGGAGGCAATCAGGATGGAGAATTCTGTTTCAGCCAATGTCATTACTGAAGCTAGGTGTCAGCTGTTTTCTCTTAACTAGGCCTACCAAAATGTCCTCATTTCCAATAATAAGTGAACTAAATCCATAAGTTAGTTGCAGCAAGTTCCTGATACTATAATTCAGTGTGTTCCAAACATAGCAACATTAGACACTCCAGTCACATGTGGATTCAAATACACATTCCAAAAACCTTAACAGCAAAGAATTTCAAATTAATATATGCAGTGCTTTTTTAAAAAATTAGTCACACAAATTATCATTTTCATCGGCTAAGATAATTCAATTAGCTATACACTGCACGCCATGGAAATTCAATTTCCAATTTGGTGTAACAACATAACACTTAGGCTCAGAAAGTGTTTAATTAGTCATCAAGGCACATTTAGTATGACTTATATCTGGGAATTACCTCACCTCACACAGTTGAGTCATTTATTATTCCCAAAATACCAAAGATTTTAAAACTGCAAAGCTTCCATTTAATGTGAACAATTTTATTTAATTTAGCTCAAACTTTATTAAAGTCTTCTGGCTCAAATACTGTGCTAAGATTTCAAGCAAATATGGAAATAAATTATACAAAAAATTAAAGTACAGAAAAAAAAATTTAGTCAATTAACTATATGAAAGTGTCAGTCGCGTCAGTTTGCAGCCCTATGGACTGTACCCTTCAGGCTCCTTTGTCCATGGAATTCTCCAGGCAAAAATGCTGGAGTGGGTAGCCATTCCTTTCTCCAGGGATCTTCCTGACCCAGAGATGGAACCTGGGTCTCCTGCAGTGCATACAGATTCTTTACTGTCTGAGCCACCATGGAAACCCCAAATAACTATATGTTAGTACAAAAATATAAAGAAGAAATATATAAAGTATATGTAAATATACCTTAAATGTAAAGAAAGGAATATAGCTTTTATTTATTTATTTTTTTTGGAATATAGCTTTTACTTTTCAATTCTAGCTTATCTTACATCTGCCATCTGATCATTAAAATGTAAAGGACGATATCCACATATCATAAAATGCTCGACCTATGACTGCTCAATACATTTTAGGAGGGGAAAAAAACTAACCTATAAAGTCTGGCCTTTTTCTAGCCAGTAAATCTCAAGCATGAACCACACACGCATACATGGAACACATCTACCTTAAATCAGCCCCAGCTCCCTCACCCCACACTCATACACAGAAACAACATTAAAGTACAACAGAGCATAAAAACTTTTTTAAAAATTACACAGAATCAAGAAGAACCAGGCTCTGACTTAACCAGATTAATATTTTAAGCCCTTTTAAAAAATACAACTAAGCGCTAGCAACTGCCCTGAAGGACAACTTATTTTCAACAGAAAAGTACTGGTTCAGGGAGCTTATATTACTTCCTATAGGTGATTTACCAAAAGTTCTTCCAAAATCTGATTTCAAACCACTGCATTTACAGTTCATTTACCAAAAGTTGTCAAAAGTTTTTTTTCAAATCCTTAACTGCACTTAGAGACATACTTTAAAGTCTTCTTAAAACAACTAACAAACTTAGTAACGGAATTAGGATTAAATGCTTTGTTCACTTGTCACCAGACAAGCCTCCCAAATATGGTTATAATGGAAGTTTGTGCTTAAATATGTATCAGCACAAAATTTCTAATGATTTTACATAAAGTTCACTATAACTATTAGCATTTTAAAGTAAGACAACACTGGATATAATTAAAGCTGACTACATCCAAAATGAAAGTGTAAAATTCAATTCAAGAAGAGATGAATGAATATATATCTACATATAAATGTATAGGGGGACCAAGCTGACGAATTTCATGCATCATAATTCTGTTTTACGATATGATGTCTGGAATTTGTTTCAAACAGCGGGGAAGGGGAAATGACATGAAATAAGAGTGGCTACGAGCTGATGGCTGTCACAGCTGGGTGACGACACACTAGGACTCATTACTCCAGTCTACTTGAGGGTGTATTTAAAAATTCCCATAATAAAAGTTTTTTTAAAATTCAGTGTCTACTCCAAAGGATAACTATTTTGTTAAGACTATACACCACAAACCATGAAACATCAATATAATGTAAACATTAAAATGTAAAAGTATGTCAACTGTCTCAACATGCCAAAATGTACAAATGAAATGTTAAAATCCAGTTATGTAAAATTCATTTCTACGAAACAAAATCTGAGCCTTTAAGTATTATTCAAATCTCTCTCCTAAAATTGACCCATGTCTCGTATTTCAGACATTCATCAAAATTTAAACAGCAAAAACTTAGCCACCGTCTTACTCAAGGTAGTTACTTCTTGGTACCTTACACTATCAAATCTAATTAAGCTAACACCAAGAGTGATAATGAGCCACTTTACCTGGTGGCTCAGCAGTAAAGAATCCACCTGCCATGCAGGAGACCTGGGTTCAGTCCCTGTCAGGAAGATCCCCTGGAGGACATGGCAACCCACTCCAGTGTTCCTGCCTGAGAAATCCATGGACAGAGCAGCCTTGTGGGCTACAGTCCATGAGGTCACAAAAGAGTCCGACACAAGGTAGCGACTGAAAAAGAGTGATGATATGAACCTGAGAGACCTGGGAGAGGATTCCTATCCAGTAAAACTTACCAACTGTTAGGCACACACTATCTTATTTCATCTTACATTATTTCAAGCTCTCACTTCCATGAGATAAAAACTACCACCCAAATTTTACAAGTAAGAAACATCTGAGACTCAGAGACGTTAAGTAACTTGCCCTAGGCTACACACACAGTCACCAAGAGATGAAGTTCTGCCACTGCGTCTACTTGGAGTCCAACACTAGGGCACACTGCAGCTCAGCCAGATGTCCTCCCGGCCTCAGCCCGTGACATGCAAACTTGCCTGAAGAAATTCAAGCTGCGGCGCTGGATGGCTTAATGCCACCAGACAGTTCACTGAAAAATCACTCCAGACACACACAAACAAGATCTCAATTAATGAACTTGCCCATCACTCCTTCCCTGATTTAGGCATTAACTTGTACGTAGCTACTTGTAAGAATTTTATTTGACACTGGAAAAAAGCTTTCAATTTCCCCAGCTTACATTTTTTAATTCCAAGTTCTTTTATTCTTAACAAGCTACAAAACTATAGGAAAAACATCTCTCAGAAGAATTTTATGGGAAAAAAAAAAGTTTATTTTAACAACTTTTTGAGACGCTGGGCAGAATATAACTAGAATTATCAGAGACTTCACCAAAGCTAATCTTTTGCCACAGGCTTTAAAAGAGTACAAGTGATCAGGGTTTTCTTTTGTTTTGTTGAATGGTACTTATAATATACTATTAAACGAACGGAGTAGTACATGGTGATCCTAATTTAGTTTTAAAGACCTTTATCCACACACTGATATGTGTGGCTATACATATATTAAATCTTTTTGTATCATATTTAATCTTATATATACACATCCCAAGATGTTTAATGTGATTACACTTGAATGGTAGGCTTTTCTATTTTTTTTAATTTAAAATTTTCTACAAACTACTGGTATTATTTTTAGAAAAAACGCCTACAAATGTTATTTTTTAAATGCATAGAAGAGAAACTGTCTAAAAAAGACTGGCCAGAGACCAATGGAAAACTGATGGTCCCCAGGAGATGAATCAGTGGAACCGTAAGTGTTTCCTCGGGTCATTACAAAAGGGAGCTGTATGGGACTTATAAAAGTGTAATTGTTACTCTCAAACTCACTAAGTTTGTTAAAGTTACTAAGCTTAAGTAATTCCAAAATAAACACATTATCCTTGGGTCTCCAATACTGTCCTCAGTTAAAGTCTGTTACAGTGAGGTTCAGAAACATTAAGAGCATCCCTCACTGAAATTCTTGCTTGGGGACCCAGATAATAACCTTATACCCCTGGAAAAACAGGTTTCAGAATACCTAAAATAAATATAAAGTTAACGGCAGCTCCACTTCCTAGTCAACATGATCCTATAGTAGTAAAGATGTGATTCAACCATCGAAATGTTTGCAAACAAGAGCCCATGAGTGATACTCCTTTAATCTCTATACTGCTCATTAGCATTGTTTTAGCAGTGAGCCATCTCAATATTGATGAGATGCAGGTCCAATTAAGTGATTATTAGCCAGCATCTATCAGTTAGCAACCATCAGACTGCCTCCCTAAAAAGCAAGCTAAAGCAATAAGGCAAAAC
Organism: Bos indicus; assembly: GCF_029378745.1. Classification (NCBI taxonomy): domain Eukaryota; kingdom Metazoa; phylum Chordata; class Mammalia; order Artiodactyla; family Bovidae; genus Bos; species Bos indicus. The sequence goes on along the minus strand of NC_091782.1, from coordinate 19,365,358 downwards.
CTTACTAGACGCAGTTCCAAGAACAGAAAAGTACCAATAATACAATGCCAAGAGCATTTTACTTTTGCATAAGTTAGGAAATGAAACCCAACAACTACAAGAAACAAATTCAACTTAACGCTGAGGAATAACGAAAGCAACACTGTTGTTATCACAAGAGATCTCTGGTCTAGCTTCCAGAGTTGCCACTAGAAACAACCAAGAAATCTGTTAATGCCTTTAAGGGTGATGGCAGAGAGCAGAACTTGAGAACTGAGAATGTTCCAAGTACTGAGGACTTCTTGCCTGTCACCGCACACCACCCCAGAAATACCCTCCCACCCACACAAGAGCCCAAGTGTAAACCTGCTGAGATACAACAACATACCATCCCTCCACCCTCAAGTGCACACCAACTTAATCCTTACCCTAGGTTTTAAGGGAAGTTTTATCTTGTGTAAAAATAAATGATGATCACTGAGAAAACAGGATCCATCGTGCAGCTAATTTTGCTGAAATAGAACCATCCGAAAAAGTCAGGGGTCCCCAAATGAGTTCTACAAACACACTGAGAAGGATTTTAAATGTGTTATCTGTGTTCTTTAAGTTACTTTATTTCCAAGAAGTCAATGTCACACGGTATTTCTTGACTAAATTGGCTGTGCCAGTAAAACACAGGGAGAAGTATTACTTCTGGACCTAGTTCCCACCTCTAAGGAAAGCCTTTCCATTTTTACAGCTAACATGACAAAATCTACTTTTCAGCCAACTTCCTCAACACAGCAGTTTAGATACAATTTCAAATACTATTAAATTTAATGGCAGGCCTAAATTCAGACTTCTCATTTCACTTTTGCACCTACTGGAAATTATTTCACTCAAAATAATTATGTCTTCAGATGATTTCCTATTTCCACTTAAAGTGGAAACAAATTAGAACACTTCAAATTCTATTTGCACTTCCCAAATACAGTAATGACTCATTTATCTGGCATCATCGGAAAAGAAGGTTCTCCACGTTAAGTGTTTTCCAGATAAATGAAGTCTGGAGGAGCAGAAAGCTCATCCGCCTGAGTCCTTGCTGTGTCCCCAGGGCCTAGAGCAGGGGCTGGTCACAGCTGATGCTCAGTAACACACTGAATGTGTGATTAAATAAAGGCCTACGGTTTCAACCGTTTGATGAAAATTCTTCTACAATGGCCATCCTTCTTTTTCTGTTTTATAAAAACATGACACTGAACAGAAATTAAGTTTTTCTTATTAATTGGAGTATCCTCATGAACGGCAAACATGCTACACTCCTACCTAAGACACCTATAATGCCCTCAGAAGCTATTCAAATAACATGGCCTTTTGCCACCATATTTAAATGGCCTCAACATGCTGTGTTTTCATAACTTTTCCTTTCCTGATATTAGCTGTCACTTATGCTTGGAGGTGCTGCCATTGTTTACACACAGATGTCTGGTAAGGTTCCAAAATTAATTCTATCTCCTAAGCAGAATAAAGTATGTGGACTTGGTTAGTCTTTCCCACTTGCCTCTGACCTGTGACTATCTTCTGATTCTATTTACTTAAAGGACTCCTTATACCAGCCAAAACATTCTACATAAAACCTGAGATGGTTCTAACTAGTTTTAAATGAGAATCTTAAGGATTTTAATTTAAGTTCTAAGTTTCAAATACTAATCATGAGTAATGGCTTGAAGACTAGCTCCAAAATAAACCTCAGGGTATATTTTTTTAATCCATTTAGAAGACACCAAGCACGACAAAGCTGGATTTCATCTTGCTTGATACGGTGTGATGGGGCCCTAATTTAGATTCACTGTTCCAGAGCTCACGCAGCAGAACTCAAGCACACTGGCAGTCGGGAACTGTGCTCAGTACAGCACGGCACGTCTCCCTGAACCTAAGAGTGCACGGATAATTTCAGTACAGCCTTAAGTTTATATAATACAACTAGAGTTCCTTCCCCACAACAAACTCTGAATAATGTTTATAATTTAGCAATCAACTGAAATGATGAAAGAATTACCACAATTGAAATAAAATATTTATGTATTTCAAATCAGGAGAACTGTGTCTTCAAAAACTCAAATAAGCTAAGACAAATCTAGTTCTGAATTAGGGGATGGATACAAATAAAATGAGGGATTTGTTTATTTGTGTTTTTGAGTCTCTTTTCTTCTTTTTAAAGATTTAATGAACTTTCATTTGAAATAAGCAGAGTTTACTAAATTAAAGGATTTGATTACGTGTTCTTTAAAAGTAACTAGCTGAGTAAACATTAAAGCAAGTTATCCAGGAGTCAAGAAAAGAAAAATTACTTCAGACTGTTTTATGAATATTCTTCCAAAATCACCAATCCTTCAGCAAAAATAGTTCAGCGGAAGATTTCGGTTCCTGGTACTGAACTGAACAAAGAGAACCACATGTTTCTAATGGTTGCTCATAAACGACCCAAATAAATCTCCAAAAGAACAGCAGTGGTTCTCTCTGTATTTTTCCCTTCAAAACTCACAAGACCAATTCAGCATAGAAATAAAAATTACTGTACTTTATGGCACCACTCACTTTGTGACACATTTATTTGCTGTCATGAAAGTTAGTGCCTCAACAAAGTAAATGAGATTTGGGGGAAAAACTTTTTTTTATATTTTAAACAGCACAAAATGTCCTTACCATTTGAGCAATAAAGAGTTTGCCCACCTCAAATGAGATTTTCAAACCAAGTGAGAGACCTAAGCATTTATATATAAAGGTTACAAGGAAGCTTTCCAAATAGCTTTCCAATCAATTATGATGCTGACCTTAGAACAGAATTACACTGCTAACTACCACTTATCAGAAATGAAGCCTACACAACAGAAAATATAACTTAAATTTAACCACTGATGTTCTTTTTACTTTCCCTGACTTGTGAATTAAAACACGGAGCAACAGCACACCCTGCTGGAAGTCAGTAACACAGCTAGAGTAACCAGCAGCAATGGACTGTTAAAATTTTACCCAAGATGAAAATCACTTCAGGAAGAAACTCTGATTTCCCACCAAATGAGAAAAGAAGTTCACGAGCATTACCATTAGGTGCCTAGACATGTGACCTTAAAGGTAAAATTAAAAATTAACTAAAGTTTACTGCTTTTTCCAGCTCATTTCCCTAGCTCCACACAGCCCCAACCACTCCAAATGACTTCACTGTTTTTTATTTTAACCCTAAATAAAATATATTCAAATCTACTTTACTTATGGTAATCACGTAAGAGGAACTTGAAGCCACTTTCTGCACGTGACTGCCTGAAGCACCCCTTTATACTTCCCATCCCAAGATACCTTGGCCTCAGAAACACCCCTGAAGACCACCGTTAAGAATTCACAAGGCAGCCTAGCAGTCCATGAACCACAATTTACATACCACTGGCAAAATTCCTACACAGATTCTGGAATTCAAAACATGCAGACTATATTAAGAAACCACATGCTATGAAATTCCCATCGAGTACCTTTCAATGTTTTCACAGACGTGAAAAATCATGGAAGCCACTGTCTAGGTAATCCAGCTCAGCGCTCTCCCTGTAGCAAACTCACAGGAATCAGAAAGTGAGCAGAAAGGTACTGAAGTTTTTTAAGTGTGCCCTCTTGGTTACAGAAAGACAGCTCCCTGGTCCACTGATCTCCCTCCTTAGAGAAAATTGCTATTTCAGAACGCATCTACACTGTTCTGAGCGACCAGTGTTCACTTTTTGGCTCCTTGCTCCCTCGTGTAGAAGGTTCTGATTGACCTGTGGTCAACTTAGAGCTCTCTTTATCACAAAGCCCAGCCATCCTGAAAAACCAATGCAGATCAAACACTTCAGTGCAGTGCAGTTTTTTCTCAAGAAATTCAAAAACAATTACATCTATTTTTCTGAAGTTGTATGAGTTTCATTCATCAGAGGTATGAGTTTGATTCATCATTTCAATCAAAGTACACATTTAAGGTTGAATATTAAAAGGATACCAACCTCAAGCCTCTTTTCCAGCGACTCAATTCTGTCCTTTTTGCTAGCCAGGTTGGCCCGGGTGTAGCGGCTCTGCCCGGGAAGATACAAAACTTGACTGTAGCACTCTTCCCACACCTGGTTATAAGCTTCACTTGAGAGTTCTCCGTGGCTCATACCTTGTTTGACCACTTCCATCTCCTGTACCAGAACATCCTGAGCCTGTCACAATAATAATTTCAGTAAGCTTGAGTACTAGAGACACTTGCCATCAATAGAAAGTTTTAAAAGACTGGTCTTTCCCTCCCTGGGCAAAAGCAATGAGCTTTGGTTGACTGACGGTTTTTTGGAAGGGGGTTATAAATATCTAAGTGAAACAAATTAAGAAGCCTAGAAGTCAATGCAGATTGATCTGAAGAGTCAAGCATCCATGTATTACGCCCAATAATATAAACATTCTTCGCCTTCACTCATTAAAACAGCAGCTACCATTTCTCAGGCGTCTACTATGTGCCAGGAACTGGACTGAAAAGTTTTACCTATTTTATCTCCAAACAGCATACCACTCTTACAAAGCAGTCAACATTAACCTCACTGAAGTTCATGAAGCTCATTAAGGTCATTAACCTCATTACAGTTCACGAAGCAAAGGCTCAGAGAGGTTAAACAATTTGTTCAAAAACACAACACTAGGAAGCAGAAGAGACAGGCTCACACCCAAACCAAAGGTGACCAGTGCGTGGGGGTGCTCCTTCCGCTCACCAACAACCCCGACACTTCCGACTTCCCAGTGCAGTGAAGGGGAATTAGGCAGGGTTTTTTTTTTTTTGACACATGCCTTTTTTTTTTCATCTGAAAGAATGTCTCTGACATTACCAGAGAATAGGACTGGAAGCACAGATCAAATAATGACAGATCACAGACCAATTGCTGGTCACTAGAAAAGATTCTGTTTAAGATGATAGAATGAGGATGGAATTGGACAAGCGGAGTCCAATCACAGTTTTAGCATTTAAATAGCTATCTGAACTTGCTGAACTTCTGTGAGCCCGTTTCTCATCTGGAGAGGGGAGATAATACCTAACATGTTTGTTATGAGGATTAAGTGATACAGCAAGACACAAAGAGCCAGCCCAGCAGCAGACACACAGACTCCATCAGCATACCACATGAACTCTTTCCAGCCCTTTGCTTCATGGCTCATGAAAAACCAACAATTACTTTTTGTGCTTTATAGAAAGCTCTCAATCATTCCAGGAACATCAGAAAATAAACACAGACCAAAACATAAGAAAAATCAAGATAAATAACAAGCATATGAAAAAATTTAAACAAAAAAAAAAAAGAGGGGGATCAAGTCTACAGAATATAAAGAATGGATCCTTTTAAATGATACCTCTTAGAGGAAATAATGGAAACAAACCAATTTTAACACACTTAATGACAACTGGGCTCTTTATTATCAGTGAAATGGTATTTAACTCTGAAACGGTACATGGTAAAAATTGACAAATTTAGCTCTTACAATGATTAGGAGAAAGTACAGCTAAGTTCCACTGAAACTGTGCCTAAAGAATCTGCTAAGTATAGGTGCTTCAAATTTTTCAGAACACAGGGGACTACAAACAGGTCATAAAATACAGGAGGATGAACTACTTTGTAATGGTTTCATATAAAATTCTAAAGCACTACTTACAATTATTTTCAAAGCATGCATTAGAATCTGTCCCTTACAGAACTTCTATTAGTAACAATGTGATCTTTGTTTCAGGTTTCCATATATACAATAAATTCAGGAAGACTGATTTCCTCAAATCCATCTTCTCATATTTTCACTCTAACAAGAGGAAACTGTTCAAGCAATGAGGTCATTATCTGATTCTTAACAGAGGGTAGCTTCCATAGCACTTACTAGAAGACAGCAACTCAGTTACTCAGAAGCAAACTGAAACAGAAATCTAAACCCTTCTTCCTCTATTTTCTAAATATTCTATAATAAACATGTATCACTTATACAGTACGAAAAAGGGAAAGTAGGAAAGAGAGAAGGCGAGTACAAGAGGGAAAAGAGAAGAATCTGGTTTCCTCCTAAGTCCGCCCATTCTAATGGACAGGTACTTCACTGCCCCGCAGAATGAAAGACTAAAGAAAGAAGACTTCAGCAAAAGACCACTCTTCTTCCAACCATGACACCAACTCTCTTTTCCTGGATCACTGTACAGATTTCTAGGCACAATCACAGCTGTTTGCTCTGTCAAAGCAGAAAGAATAAAATGCATATGGAGGAAGAGGCAGGACAGGCGTTATATCATACAGAAAACATTTCTTTATTTCCTTATCCACAAGGGCAGGGGGAAACCATGTCAGAGAAATACATGCAGTAAACAGTATTTCCTTTCTGTGAATAGATGAAAGGTTTAATCTGTAAATATTTTAATACATTCTTGTTTTAACAGCAAAATTAAACCCAGAAAATGACAACTGTAGGAACGATAAATGAGGCACACACCCATGAGACAAAAACACCCTGTCATCAAAGCCAGTGTCTCTCTGATAAAGGTCTATCATTGAACATTGTGGAGAGGGGAGGGGAGAAGGGAGGATGTCTGCGTAACATTTAACATGAAATTTCTCTCTTAACCATATATTTCTGTTGTTTATGAACATCCATATAGGAAAATATGTTCATGTTTGTCCATGATACACAGTATCTAACAAATACTTAAATCTTGAGACAAAAATACTCAATGATACCTTTTTCAGCTCTTCCTTGGAGAATTTTTCATAAGGGTTATGTTCCAGATAGGCAATGTGCTCTGCATTATTGGTACCAAATCCTACAGTTTTTCCTTTTTTATTTCCAGATGGCTCATAAGGATGATGTAAAAGGTCATAATGAAGCATTGTGATCATTTCCTTTTTGATCAGTTCTTCACTTTTCTGTAAATCTGTTAGAGGTGGTTCTACATTTAACGGTCTTAGAATTGTTTCATTTACCTAAAATTTTAAAACAAGTACAATTATTAAACATAGTACTGCAACATACTACTGTTACTACTTCTTCCAGCAATGAATTAAATACAGGCACACCTTGTTTAACTGTGCTTCCCGTAACTGCAATTTGCAGACAAGGTGTTTTTTTTCACAAACTGAAAGTTCGTGGCAACCCTGAATTGAGCAAATCTATTGGCACCATTTTTTCAACAACATCTGCTCATTTTGTCTATGTCACACTGGCAATTCTTGCAATATTTCAAACATTTTTTTCATTACTACTCTATCTGCTATGGTGAGCTGTGATCATTAATGCTACTACTGCAAAAAGATTATGACTCAGGGTCAGAAGCTTAGACGATAATTAGCACTTTTTTAGCTATAAAGGAGCTTTTAATCAAGTTATGTACATTAAGTACATTAAGGTATATACTTTTTTTAGACATACCACTACTGCACACTTAAAAAACTACAGTTTAGTATAAATGTAACTTCTATACACACAAGGAAACAGAACAATTTGCACTTGACTGAATGATGTGCATTTCACTGCAGTAGCCTGGAACCCAGCTGCAGTATCTCCAAGGTATACCTAAAGCAGTTTAACATTTTCAAAAGAAATTATTTTTTTCTTTCAAAATTCTTATTTGTACCAGTGAAGCATTTCAAAGACTGGATCTGGGAACTGCTTTACTGTATTCCAGAAAGTAGATGAAATGTTGTTTTACAGACTTTATGATTAATATAAAATACATCAATCACATAAAAAGAAACTTAAAACTTCCTAAGGCAGAAATTCTAATACTTACTTCTGATGGTCTTGGCAGATCCTTCTGGACAGCTTTGTGCATTCGTTTCATTTCCTTTACACGCTCTGCATCTCGTATGGCCTAGAAAAATTATTTTTATAACCATTTTTACAGCTATACAGTATCTGACACATTTCAGTAAAGGTGAAAACACTTTCATCTATAAGAACATGTATGTTCAAGAGCTAAAGCTGTAGTAATCTGTGTAAGTTTGTAGAAAGGCAATATAACGCCACTGAAATTAGACAGTCTATTCATTCTCATGTTACAGCACAAACTAAGAACTTCCAACAGCTACTAGGAGCATTCTCCAGATTTGCATGGCTCCCTTAATCAGATAATCATTCTTTTCTTGTCTAAAAGACCAAGTCCTAAACTTAGAGGGGATGCTTCCAATTATCCCTCCTGCAATACAACCTTTCCCTTCCACCTCAGAAGCTACTGATTTTTTATTTAAAAACCCAGCCAGCAAGGGTGCTGTTTTATGACTCTTAAATTATGAATAATGTGGGTTAACACAAGAAAACGTTAAACCATTTTTTAGAATAAATGTAGCTCAAAATAGTGAAGAGAACTAAATTCATAAAGTATTATCATATATCCCCCACCAAAAAGCACATTCATGTGGTTTCTCTCTAAAGCATGACTTCCATCACTCCAATCCCTAGAAGTGATTCAATTTCTAAAAATATCCCAAAATAGGCTGCAACAAGAAGTCCTGAAGGGGATCACATGATCTCAGTTTTAGCTGAAGTTTTACCACTTTCAAGACACAAGACCTGGGACGGTTAACTTAATTCACCTGAGTTTCCTCACTTCTAAAATGAACCTGATACCTATCCTACTTATATCACCTGGTCGTTATGTACATATGAAAAATAATTAACTAGAAAGTATATTAGTACAAGGTGTTACTAATTTTATTCTGATGCACTCTGAATTTCCAAATCCACATTTTTTAAATTTTCTTTTTCATTGGAGGATAACTGCTTTACAATACTGTGTTGGCGTCTGCCATACAACTTGAATCAGCCATAAACATACATATGTTCCCTCCCTCTGGAACCATCCCCCCCCCACCTCCCAGCCCATCCCACCCCTCTAGCTTGTCACAGAGCACCGTGTTGAGCTCCCTGTGTTTCCCAAAACTTCCCATTAGTTTACACTGACGAAGAAACAAATCAATCAACCAACAAATCAATCAATAAGATGTACTTGTTTTAAGACTGGTCAATAACATCTTTTCTTGGCAAGAGTAAAAGCAATATCTAAAAGACTACTTACACATATTTTAAAGGAGCATAATGAATTTGACAGAGGATATTTAAACTGCAACATGTATGATTATCCATTTTAAGAACACCTATCAAGATTGATCTAAGTACTTTCCTTTAGTGCAATTTTTTTCAATACTGAAAAAAACACTAAGTAGAGATCCTGGGACATGTTAACAGTCGTCACCCACCTGCTTCCGTGCATCCACATCAGCAGCATCTTCAATGTAAGTATCATCTATTTCACGCTCTTCCAGTTCCTTCTCAGCATTTTCTGGTAGAACAATTTCAAAGTCATTCTTAGGAGCAGGAAGACCCAACAATCCTAAACGTAGGTGTTCACGAGATTCTCTTTCCTGTAGAAAAAAATTAGTCTTTCTCAATTTAAACACATTAAAATACTCAACTAATATTGTGTAAGAGTTTCTAAAACACAATTAGCCTAATTTTAATTCTAGAAAAATGATCCCTAACTTAAGGGTTGAGACAAAATTTTGTTTAATTTTTATCTCTACTTCTTCCCTACATTAAGACCAATCATAAAAACTTAGATTTGTGGTCAATGAATTTACTCTGGGATAGTCTAATAGCAGGTTTGAGAATTATACCTCTGGAGGGCAAAAAAACAAGAAGTCCTTTAGGATTTCCTTTTAAGGATTTCTGAAATTTAATGGGAAATGAAAGAACAAATTCAAAAGTAAATTTGTCCTTGGATAAATAAAACCTAATCTGAAAAGGCAGCTGAATTTGTGTGTATGATTCTTTTTCATACAAAACAGGTCATATGCAAGCCAAAGAAAACAGCTCATACTTCCTCAAAGTGCCTAGTACCCAAAGTCTTCCCCAGTCCATCCTCAGCTCACCTGTCTGTCTCATTCCCTACTGGTCCGTCACATATATGCAAGGAGGGAAGACCAGGTGAGCTGCTACGTCCAGAACATGCTCCATGCTTACTCATGTTGTGATCTCCACATGGGACAGCCCCCCACCCTACTTCCGAGCATACCTCCTTCAAGGAAGGCGTTCCTAGTACCCACCCAGCAAATGTGATTTATTCCTTTCTTCGGCCACCCTTAGCATGTTGGTTTTACTCAAAGGGCTTTATTTTGTTCTTATAATTATTTTTGGATTTGGTTTAGTACTGCCAATCTCTCCAGAGCATAAACTATTCTTTAAGACAAGGGACATCTTTACTCAACTTTCAATCCCATGAAGTGTCCAGATCTGTGCTTTTACACACATTAGATTCTTCACTTGTTTAATTCCTATGTAGCCATTCAGAGTCAGCATTACATGGTATCAATCCAAACATTTAAAAAAATTCTCAACTAACCAAATCTATACATGAAGTTAGAATTAATTTGTAAAATAGAAGCAAACCACCATTCAGTTCAGTTCAGTCCAGTCACTCAGTCGTGTCCAGCTCTTTGCGACTCCATGAATCACAGTATGCCAGGCCTCCCTGTCCATCACCAACTCCTGGAGTTCACTCAGACTCATGTCCATCGAGTCAGTGATGCCATCCAGCCATCTCATCCTCTGTTGTCCCCTTCTCCTCCTGCCCCCAATCCCTCCCAGCATCAGAGTCTTCTCCAATGAGTCAACTCTTCACATGAGGTGGCCAAAGTACTGGAGTTTCAGCTTTAGCATCAGTCCTTCCAATGAACACCCAGGGCTGATCTCCTTCAGAATGGACTGGTTGGATCTCCTTGCAGTCCAAGGGACTCTCAAGAGTCTTCTCCCAACACCACGGTTAAAGCATCAATTCTTCGGCGCTCAGCTTTCTTCACAGTCCAACTCTCACATCCATACATGACCACTGGAAAAACCATAGCCTTGACTAGACGAACCTTTGTTGGCAAAGTAATGTCTCTGCTTTTGAATATGCTATCTAGGTTGGTCATAACTTTCCTTCCAAGGAGTAAGCGTCTTTTAATTCATTTTTTAAAATCTCACAATGATCTTTCATGGTATAAATAAAAGGCTCAGTAGTAATGTAATAAAAGCAATAACATGATCAAAAATAAAACTGTAACTTTTATAATTAGCTTTCTATATCACCTTGCAAAACGTACAGAAGAAAAACTTCATTAAGGTCAGCAATGAACATCAAATTAACTTGGCTCTGATACTTTGTCCTTCTAAAAGTACAGAGGCAAACAGAGGAATCAAAGTTCAAAATCTAATTTATGAGGCATTTGAAATTCATACCTTATTTTAATAGGGAAAAAAATCAGTGTACCATTCAAGAAGCTAAACTATTAATTAGTAAATAATAAAAATTAAAAATCACAAAAGATACAAGGAGCGTTACTATCAGCATAATCAATACTGAAAAATAAGAATAAGAAAAAGTAGGCTAATAAGACCAAAAGGTTTCCCTTCTCAAGTCCTACAAATCATGTTCCTTTTCTAGTGTCTGCAGGTTACAAAATCTGAAGGCATATGAAATACTCACTAACAAGGGGAAAATTTTTATTTTGGTACCCTTGAGATTTTAACGTTTTTAAAAAGTACTAAAAGAGAATTGACACAGACCATCTGCTTCACATAAGAGGGATCACTGTAGTCTGCCATTCCATCCTCAGGATTAATGTTTAACTTGTCTCGAAGAGGAGTTCTACCCGGGGTGGAGTTAATAACTGGTTTGGGAGTCGTCCCACTCCGGGGAGTCAGCCCTTCAGATCCATGAGAAGGAGTCCTAGAAAGACAGAAATTCTAGTTAATGAAAGTGCCAACTTTATTTGAATTGTGCTTCCAAATATTTTTCACATAAATTATTTTATAAGAAAAGAAATAAAGATTCCTAAAATTTTGTCTCCCTATCTGGTTTTAAGTTAGACTTCTCGGTTAAAATAAAGGTTTGGTTCAGCTAACTCAGCATTTACACGCAGTGTATTTATTTTAATACTTCAAATAAAGTCATGATAGCTAGTATTTTTTCACCTTATTAACTAGGTCCATAAAACATTTTTCAACCTTTTCTTAACACATCAGGGTGGCTAAGAACACACAGTAGTCAGGGAGGTTGGCCACCACACTTAAGACCCCAAACGACTCTCATTGAGTTCAGTATCTTCAACTTATCATGTCTCCTCCCTGCCTATAGCTGTTGGCCATCACATTCTCATCACAGGTATGCATACTTCAAGTTTGTTTGGAAACCAAACACCAGACTTTTAGGATCACATCTAAATATGAATTGTTCTGAGTTAGGTCCTAGAAACTCTCAGAAATAAATGCCCTAAACTTCATACCATACAGTTTAAACGTCCAAAGCTTCGGATTTCTCTGGTATTCCAGTGGTTCAGAATCTGCCTGCCAAGGCAGGGGACACAGGTGCAATCCCTGGTCCATCCCTGGTCCAAGAGAATCCCACATGCTTGGGGCCACTGAGCCCGTGCACCACCACAAGAGAAGCTACCACAGTGAGAAGCCCGTGCACCACAATTAGAGAGAAGCCCCAACTGCCACAACTAGAGAAAGCCCTCGCATATCAATGAAGACCCAATGCAGCCAAAAATAAATAATTTTCTTTTTATATGTTCAAAGACTTTTGTTTTTTTTGATTACTTCCTGAATCCTGGCTGTGTTCCACACAGGTGATGCTGCCAGAGAGCGTTCCCAGAGGTGAGGTGAGGTGCTACCATATAAGACGTGATTCCTGCCCCCAAGGAGCTCACAATCTAGTTGAGAAACAAGACATACACGGGAGAAAGAGGGATTAGGCTCTCTTGCAAGCCTTGCGTAAGTATTATGTCACATAAGGTTTTCGCTGCCAATGTTCTTGATCCTGCTGTCATGCACAGCTATAACAGTCAGAAATGCTTCACATACTTAACCAGTAAGAGGACAAATTTTAAAATTAATAGTAAACCCCAACTATTTCTAACCTTAAAAGCTCAAATTCTATTTTAATACACGTTGTTTCTATAATATTTGTATCTTAAAAATTCTTTAAAAACAGTAGCTTAAAACAAAATAAGTTAAAAAAAAAAGAAGTATAAACAAATACTGAACTCCAGTCAATGATTTATATGACAAAGAAGTGTTTAGGGTGAAATGTACTAATACCTGCAACTTGCTTTGATATGTATTTAAATATAAGATAGGCTGATGGCTGGATGGATACATGATAAAGCAAACACAATAAAACCTAAACCATGGAATCAAGTAGTGAGTATATGGATGTTGGCTTTACCATTCTTTCAACCTCTTTAAATGTTATACATTTTCATGATAAAATGTTGGGGAACAAGCAACAGTAATACATGCATAAAAGGGATTACAATTTTTATAAAAGTCACCAATCATCATTAATAACGGATGGATCTACTTCTTAAATCAGATTAAAAGTATTCACAAACAGAGTGACAGCACCAGAAACTCTGAAAAAAGAAGGAAGGTTCATGTAGTATTTGACTAGTTCCTAAATACTATAATGTTATTTGCTTCTATGAATGAGGGGAACTCTAAAAGCAAGTTAAACACTAATTTCCATTTTCTGTCAACATTTCTAAAGCAAACACATTGTCCAAGTCCTCGGATTCAGGTTTTCTAAAGCAGAAATCAGTTGTTTATTTACAATACCTGAATGGGGTAGAAAGAACTGTGTTTGGAGTCTGTACAACCTGCCGCTGTGGTGTCACACCTGAGAAGTCGCTCTCATGCAAAGGGGTGTTGAGTCCACCTTTTAATGGGGTGTCCACATTGGTCAGAGCCATGAGGTTTTGCGCTTCCTGATTAACAAGATAGTAAACAAGCATGTTTTAATAGTTTAGACAGCTTAGCAAACCCCTCTCTTATCGCCCTACTACACAAAAAGCAGGCACAATTCTTACATATTTTCTCAATGAAAACCAAGAGAGAAAAAGAATATTGAACCATGGAAGAATTCAATACTTCCATTCTTTCTGACATTAACATGTCAGAAGTTTTGAAATAGTTTTATATGTCAAGAAATGTATATGTGATTGTGGCCTCACATACGAAAACCATTACCCAAGAACTTTTCCTATTTCCCATGCCAAGCCTCTTTACATGAAGAACTAAGAATTCAACTTTCCCAACATTAGCTTAAGCTAAACAGCAGAATACCCAGTCTGGCTTTATCACGAATTCTTGATCCAATCTTCATTAGACTCTCTGAGTCTCAGTTTCTTCCACTGTGAGGTTAAGATATTACCAACTGGTCTATCTACTTCATAAGAAAACTCAAGAAGACAGATTACTTTCTGAAGTCTTGCTTGACCTTTTCAGGTTGGACTGACATGCTCTCTTTACAGTATAACCCTCTACTATAACCCTGCACTCATTACTAACACAGCACCCACAACTCCTAATCCCCAATTCAGGGTCTGTGGCAGGCTACATTTTCCATAGAGTCACAGCCAAGTAATTCTCATCTCACATGCTCTTCTTACAATCCAACACTGATACTCCAACCACTGAACTGTACATTATAAAAGGATAAATTGCATCTTAAAAAAATATATATATATATTTATACACACACACACACACACACACACACACACACACACACGTGCTTCCCTGGTGCCTCAGACAGTAAAGAAACTGCCTGCAATGCAGGAGACATGGGTTCTATCCCTGGGTTGAGAAGATTTCCTGGAGAAGGAAATGGCAACCCACTCCAGTATTTCTGCCTAGTAAATTCCATGGACAGAGGAGCCTGGTGGGCTACAGTCCATGGGTTTGCAAAGAGTCAGACACAACTGAAGAGACTTAGCATGCATATACCCGTCTAATTAAAAAAGACAGAGCTCAGAAATTTAAAATATGACAGTAGAAATTTAACAACTGTATGAAGGTAAAATTCAGAAAATCTCCTAGCAGTGAATCAAAAAAGTCACTTAAGACAGAAAACCAGAGAGGAATAGCGAAATAAAGCAATGAAGGGGAGGAAATTTTTCTAATTTTCAGAATAACTTCCCAGAATTGAAGGTCATGAGTCTACAGAATGAAAAAACTCACCAAGTACCTAGTACAGTGGTTAAAAATAAACCCACATCAAGAAATATGCATGTGAAAAAGAGGTCATATAAGCTTCCAAAGGAAAAAACCAGGTTTCCTATTAACCTTAAATGCACAAGTCAGAAGCCCCTGGAACACCGCCTTCAAAGCTATCAACAAAAACCCTTTCAATCTGGAATTCTATACCCAGTTGTACAAGCAAATTAAGAGAGTAAAACAGTAATTTACAGATATTCAAGACTTAAAAATTCCATCTCCCACGAAACCTTCCTCAGAAAGCTACCGACAGATATGCCTCACTTTAGGGAGCCAACCAAAAAAGCAAGAGACATGGGAGCCAGCAAAGAGGAGACCCAAGGGAAAACTTTCCAGGGTGACAGTGAAGGGAGAGCAAGAGAACAAGCCATAAACAAGATCTAAGGAGTAATCCAGTCCAGACTAGAACATTCAGAAATTCTGGGAAAGACTTCAAGTGCTGAAAAAGATAAGAATACCTAAAATTTGACCAGATTACAGGAGACTGACAGTTTATAAAGTCCAGATCCAGAAATGAATTTGTGCCAAGTAATCAAAAATCTTAGCAACTAAGTAAGACAAGTATTAATCCAAAGAACAACAAAACACTGTGCAGTAGAATAATCATAAGGTACTTGTAGGTCAGCAGTGAACGCAGTTTGCATAGTCACAAGTGATTGTGACAGTTGCTCAGTCGTATCTGACTCTCTGCAACCCCATGGACTGTAGCCGGCCAGACTCCTCTGTCCATGGGATTCTCCAGGCAAGAATCCTGGAGTGAGTTGCTATGCCCTCCTCCAGGGGATCTTCCTGGCCCAGGGACAGAATCTGAGTCTCCTGCATTGCAGGCAGATTCTTTACCATATGAGCCACCAGGGAAGCCCCACAGAGTCATAAAGTAAACCATAAATATAGAGCTAACCAAAATTATGATTAACTACAGTGGAAGACGGGAAAATGGAAAGAGTGTGGATGCACAGTAGAGGCAGAGGGCATGAGAGAGCCAAATGTTTAAATTCTAAGTGGAAAAAAAAAATGCTTTAAACTGAAAATAAAACCATCATGAAACAAGTGCCTTAGCATTACAGTGGTGAAAACAAAGAGCTGTCACTCATAACTCTAGAAAGCAGACAGTGAGGGGCACTGTTTTCTTACAAAGCCTTATAGGACTGTTTGACTCCTGAATCAAGACCTTAAGATTATATTTGACTCTTAGAAAACTGAGATGTAAGGAGTGCTGAAAGACTCAATAGTATTCTGTGAGGTCTGTCTATTACCTAGCATGCTAACACTAGGAACACTCAGAGCTGTACACCTTATACGTTAAGGAGCGAGAAGGAAATAGTACTGAAGGCCGTCTATGCCATGCTAAGTATAGAATCACAAGGAAGTTTTAAAAATCACTGTAAAAAAAAAAAAATTACTGACTACAGGGAACTCTCCTGGTGGCCCAGTGGTTAAGAATCCACCTTGCAATGCAGAGTACACAGGCTTAATCCCTGGTTGGGGGAACTAGGATCCCATGGGCCAGAGAGCAAGCAAGCCTGCTCACCCCAACTACGGAGCCCATGAACACAACTAGAGAATCGGTGTGCTGCAATGAAAAGATCCTGTGTGCTGCAACCAGGACCCAAGCACAGCCAAATAAATACAATTACTAACTACACACGTATGATTTTTTTTTCCAGGACTGCTAGGCAATGTGTAATTTTTAAATGCTGTGCTTTACTGACAAGATTTAGCTTCCCTACCATGGAAATCTCTAGCAGCTATGCATTCAGGACTGTTTTAAACTGCTTATGCTAAGAGACACAAAACCAAACCATTTAGTCTTCTCCTTTATACCACTTTCAAGGACAGGAGGCAAAGTGAAAGGCTCATTCTGCCCATGGCAGCCTACCTGCAGAATTCTGTCCTGGGAAGCTGGCGTCCGTGGTGTTCTCAGAGCAATGCTGTTGTTGGTGACATTGTACTCAGACAAGAGAGTACTGGAAGCAGAGTTTGTTATGCCAGATTCCTCAGCAGTCTGACGTGCAATTTCACTTGCTTGGCCTACTTTTACAACTTCTTGGAGTTCTGCATCTGAAATCTGAAGATAACAGTTATCATAGTAGCAATATTTAACCAGAGAATAACACAGCTTAAAACGTCCACATTCTAGAAAGATGAACTGCTTGGGTACACAGAGGTTCACTATACTACTCTTTATTTTGTGGGTTTGAAAATTTCCATAATATTAATAGTTTTTTAAAGTGTTCCCTATATAAAGTACGGGGGAAATTCCATACATGATACAGTATCAAACTGTATTCTTCTATTTCCATACTGAAATTGTCTCAAAACAATATATTAATAAATCAAGACTATAAATTAATAGTGTTTGTACAAAACCATTTATCAATTGGGGGGGCATACTAAAAATAAATTAAAATATCAGAGTCCACTGAGCCACAAAAATCCCTAAGAAAATCAAAAGGTGTTATTTTTGTAGTTTTACCAAAATAAATATCCTAAGAACTATTAAAAAAAAAAAAAGTTACAGGCAAAATTCCAATTTAAGAAATATCACCAGTACAAATGATAGCATCTGACAAAACTATTTTATGTTTATACCCAAGAATTTTATATTAATGTAGCCAGGGCATTCATTTGGCTAAAGTTGTTCAAACCTCCTAAATCCAGTCCCTCTGCTCCATTAAACTGTCCAATTCTACAGAGCTGTACTCATCAAAATGCAAGAGAAGCTTATTCAAAATCCCCATGTTTCTGACTAACCACAATTCAGCCATAGGAACAGAGCCTACAATGAGCTGAATCAATTTTTTCTTCTCCACAACTCCCACATTGATTCTCACGGTTACTGTCTCAAAAACAGAAGAACGACACAACCAAACATTCCCTAAAAGACAGTCACCTGAAGTCCACAAGGCCAAATACCACCACTACCAGCTACAAAAAAAAGAGGCCTGGAGCCCCAGTCTACTGACAAATTGCTGCAATTAATTACTAAACCATCACATGAGAAGTTCAAGGCCTAATATTTCTTAGGAGTACCAAGCACCTAAAAGAAAGCCTGGCACATAGACCCGCAAACATTTGCTGAAAAAATGTATAAAAGCATGTGAGTTCACACAGTGAAAAACCTACTTTCATCAGATTACCTGAGGGGCAGGAAGTACTAGTTTGCTCCTCTTTTTAGTAAATTCAGAAACACCACTAGTTTGAAGAATAGCTGATGGTAAATCAGATTCTTTTTTCCTTTTCAAATGCTGCTTGTCTTTTTTCCTATCTCGTCCTTCTTTTTCACTGTCATGAATCAAGGTGGAGAACAAATTTTTCAAAGTTACTTATAGGCAATAACGTTAAAAGCCATATAAATAGTCATATACTCTGAACAAAATAATCCCTTAAGAAAAGTACTAATAAAAAGACAAAACTATATACATTAAGCTGTTTCCTTTTCCTATACATTACTTAGCTACTATGTTCAAAAGGAATATAGAATAGCAATAGAATTATTAAGAAAATAAGATACACTAAGTAATTTAAGTACTAAGTATTAAAACTATGTAACTATAAAGACTACGATGAGAAGCAAAATGTTACATATAACATGAAAAGAAAACCATAAAACTACTCCTATATCATGACTACATTCATACAAAAATACGTGTCTGTACTAGGAAAATGATAAAGTATACAAAAAGGGAAACAAACGAAGGGAACAAAATTAAAACACTGGTTTTAAATTTTCCTTTAAAACTAATCTTCAATTGTTTGATATCATTTTTTTTTAAGGATAGTTAAGTTCTCATGAATGACATCCCAGAGTTGTTAGGCTCTGGTGCCAGGCCCAAGGTCATTTTCTAAAGGACCAGGAATGCTTCCTTCCCCTCTGCATGTCACCCTTCTCCTCTACCTAGTGTACTCCATCCAAATGACTTTTTTTTTCTTCAATCTTTTTATCTGTAGAGGCTACCTAAAACAAGGTTCTAATCTGAAAAACAAATACAACGGAGTACATTCAAGAAAATGCTGATCCACACTGGCTGACATCTGTTGTTTACTAACAATTCATGTCAACAGAAATATAGAAGGCCACTGGGGGAGTGGAAAACTAAAAATCTTTGATAAGCATAAAAGGTTTTTTCCACAACATTCAGATATAAGATTTAAAGAAACTCTAAAAATCCCTATAAATAAGCAAAAGCCTTTGCATCCTAAGGCATCTGATAAAAATACACACTGATCCCCATTAGATGAAAAGATTTAAGAATGAACTGGTAATGGTCATTTCTTCCTTTTAATTTCATTTTAAGAAAAACAAGATAAAATTTTCACTAAGGAAAAAAAAAAGCAGACCAGATTTTTGACATAATCCTTCAGGCCATTAGTGAAATAACTAACCTGTTTCCAAATGTTAAGTCTGTGACTCAGTGAATAGACAGTTCACTAACACCCAAATGCTGACATTTCAAGAAATGCAAACAGTATTCTGTGCTAAAAACATTACAGCGAGGGTCACTGGTTTTCTCAGAAAGGTGAATCCATTAAATAAGTAAAAGCATTATGTAAGCCACATTGTGCTGACTAAGAAAAATCTGGCTCTGACAAGGATAATATCTGGCCCTCCATAAAATTCCTACTATACTTTTCCATTTATAAAACCAGAAAGGAAAAAAAAACCAGAAAGGCAACTTACGATCTCAGCTCCCCATCAAGATCCTGTTGTCTTAACTTTCTGAAATCAGCATCGAGAGTCTGGTAGTTTTCCTCAGAAGTATCATAGAAACCAAGAGCAGGCTTTTTTTCAAATGGAATTTCAGCATTATAATCAACTCCTCTTTTCTTTTTTCTTTTCTTCTGAATTTCTATGCCGGCTGCTCGAAGTTCTCTTCTCTTTTGGAGGGCAGCAAGACGCCTGAAGCACAAGAACAAAAGATCACCTTGAAAATCATACACCATGGGGAAGGGATGGCTCATCCAACAGAGCTAAGAAAGCTGTCCAGTCATTTGCGGAAGAAATATTTACTTAAATCCTCACCTCACACCATGCACCAAAATCAACTCCAGTTTTGATTTAAAGGTACATATATATACTAGAGCAAAGAGAAAAACCAGAAGGAACTATAAGTAAATATGTATCTAATCTCTGGATGGGAATATACTCACTTAATATCAATGAAATGATGGGCAAAGAAAAAAATCAACAGCTTTGAATTTTAAATTTTATATCTCTGTAGCACCATTTTTAAAATCATAAAACAGTATCAAAAGGTAAATAGTAGGAAAAAAATTTGCAATTAGTATTAGGAATGGTTAGATATAAAGAATCCAGGCAAGTTTTTTTAAAATGCATCTCAAGGGAATAAAGCAGAAGGAAAGACAGTTCACTAAGGAAAAAATGCAAACAGCTAAAATAACAAATGCTCAAACTACTGCACAATTGCAGTCATCTCACACGCTAGTAAAGTAATGCTCAAAATTCTCCAAGCCAGGCTTCAGCAATACATGAACCGTGAACTTCCAGATGCTCAAGCTGGTTTTAGAAAAGGCAGAAGAACCAGAGATCAGATTGCCAACATCCGCTGGATCATCGAAAAAGCAGGAGTTTCAGAAAAACATCTATTTCTGCTTTATTGACTATGCCAAAGCCTCTGACTGTGTGGATCACAATAAACTGTGGAAAATTCTGAAAGAGATGGGAATACCAGACCACCTGACCTGCCTCTTGAGAAACCTGTATGCAGGTCAGGAAGCAACAGTTAGAACTGGACATGGAACAATGGACTGGTTCCAAATAGGAAAAGGAGTACGTCAAGGCTGTATATTGTCACCCTGCTTATTTAACTTCTATGCAGAGTACATAATGAGAAACGCTGGGCTGGAGGAAGCACAAGCTGGAATCAAGATTGCGGGGAGAAATATTAATAACCTCAGATATGCAGATGATACCACTCTTATGGCAGAAAGTGAAGAAGAACTAAAGAGCCTCTTGATGAAAGTGAAAGAGGAGAATGAAAAAGTTGGCTTAAAGCTCAACATTCAGAAAACTAAGATCACGGCATCCAGTCCCATCACTTCATGGCAAATAGATGGGGAAACAGTGGCTGACTTTTTTTTTTCTGGGCTCCAAAATCGCTGCAGATGGTGATTGCACCCATGAAATTAAAAGACGCTTACTCCTTGGAGGAAAGTTATGACCAACCTAGACAGCATATTAAAAAGCAGAGACATTACTTTGCTGACAAAGGTCCATCTAGTCAAGGCTATGGTTTTTCCAGTGGTCATGTATGGATGTGAGAGTTAGACTATAAAGAAAGCTGAGCGCCAAAGAATTGGGGCTTTTGAACTGTGGTGTTGGAGAAGACTCTTGAGAGTCCCTTGGACTGCAAGGAGATCCAACCAGTCCATCCTAAAGGAGATCAGTCCTGGGTGTTCACTGGAAGGACTGATGTTGAAGCTGAAACTCCAATACTGTGGCCACCTGAGGCAAAGAGCTGACTTATTTGAAAAGACCCTGATGCTGGGAAAGATTGGGGGCAGGAGGAGAAGGGGACGACACAGGATGAGATGGTTGGATGGCATCACCAACTCAATGGACATGGGTTTAGGTGGATTCCCGGAGTTTGTGATGGACAGGGAGGCCTGCCGTGCTGTGGTTCATGGGATCACAAAGAGTCGGACACGACTGAGCGACTGGACTGAACTGAAAATGACAAAGTGTACTTTAAACATTAAAGAATCAAATTAAATCAAGTACCATTTCTGCATACCTAATAAATTGTTGTTATTCAGTCACTAAGTGTTCCCTGCCTCCAGGGAACCACTGTAGAGGCTAAGTCCAGACACAGTCACTGACAAGGAGAGGCTTCCTTCTGCCCACAGGCTCTACCTTGGGCCCAGCGTTGCTGAGAATACTGGCGCCACAAGAGTCCTTGCCTGGGCCTGTGGCATGAGGGTTCCACGACAGGGGAGGCAAGCCAAGGAGATCTGGGGCGGCTGCCCACCCCACCCCTGACACTGAGCACCCAGCTTCTAAAGTGGGCGTCATGCAGGAACAAGTACATCAGAGCCTATGGGACAGAATAGAGAATTCTAAGCTCTCCCCAAAGAAACTGCCTTTCATTTGCAACAGGAAATGGAGAGGCTCAGGCCTCAGGGCACTCTCAAAAACAGTACAAGTTGTGATGAAAAGGCAACTGATATCTGATAGATTCTTTGGAGATACAGCTGTACTGCAGGCCTACTATAGTCTGCCAGAATCTATCCCTTTTGAAAAGTGGGAGAAGCCTTCCTGGGATGAGAACAAATATCAAACACTGACCTCAGAAACCATCCCTTCAAAGGAGCCAAAGTTTACTTGGATCAGTTTGTGGAGCAATTTATGCCTCAAGACATTGCTGAAAACAATACAGCAATAAGCTGGCAGTCAGTACAGTCTAACAGCTGGGTGTACCCAGGGAAAACTGTCAAAGCAAGTCTGGTCAAAATCACCTCACCCCCAGGTGACTATGGCCACACCCAAGACTGCCCCCACAAAGACCACCATCAAAGGCTTCACATTTCTGGGGGAGGAAAGGGGAGAACAGACTTCCCTACAATACACCTGCCTGCTAGTCACTAATGAGTAAACAAGTAGTCACGAGAGTGGATGGGGGTGGGGGGTGCCTTTTGCTGGTTGTCCAGTGGACAATTCACAAGGTGATCCAACTCACATGGTGGTCTAACTCACAAGGTTAAAAGGCTCAAAAAACTTAGTCCCCAGACCACCACGGACAAAAACAGAAAATTAATTTTTTGTAACCTCACTCACATTACTCATCCCTAAATGGTAAGCAAAATAGAAAGGTGACTGAGACTGGGCAGAAAACGTAGCACCTCCTCTCATTTTCCGTTTACTGTCCCAGGTCAATCATACTCCCATCACAAATCACTACTCTGGGCTAGTGCTTGGTCAGCTATGCCAAAAAGCATCCTCTGGCAGGAAAGAATCCTTCATCCCAGGACCTGATACTTCACGGTCATTGCTAAGGAAACCATCAGCACAATGCTAGTCATCAGGTCAGGAAGTAGTTCCCAGCTTAAGGACCAAAAAGGCAGTTATGGAGGCTGGGGAGGTTACTTCAATGCCTGAATTCCAAAATCTAATAAGCTTTCATAAAGTTCAGGTTTTTCCCTTTAACCACTTCATCTTGGCTTCTAGACCATTAGGAATGAAGTCAATAATGGATCTAACCAAAAAGAAGAGGAAAGTGGAGAAAACCTTTAGCAGAGGGCAGTATTTAATTTCACTCATTTTTTAAATAAAAATTCCTATGACAGCCTAAAACGTGGTTCAAGGCTCATTTACTCCCTCCATGTTCAGATGGGCTTCCTATTTCACAGCCGGTGCCTTCCCAACACTAATCAACGAGAGTAACTAACGGCAGTCATGCCAAAGTCACAGAGCACAGTGTGACCGCCAGTGATCTGACACCAAGATGGCTACAACAAATGAAGCTCTCTTATGCTAACAGAATACACCACCACAAGACATATATGTATGTCTATACCTGGGCATTACTTCTGCCACATCTTATAAAATTTTTTTTAAACATGTATTTTGGGGCTTCCCTGGGGGCTCAGTAGTAAAGAATCTGCCTGCAAATGCAGGAGACACAGGTATGATCCCTGGTCCGGCAGGACTCCACATGCCACGGAGCAACTAAACCCATGTGCCACAAGTACTGAACCTGTGCTTTAGAGCCTGGGAGCCACAGCTCCTGAAGCCCACACGCCCTAGAGCCTGTGCTCCACAACAGAAGCCACTGCAATGAGAAGCCTGTGCGCGGCAACTAGAGTAGCCCCCGCTCACCACAACTAGAGAAAAGCCCTCACAGCAACGAAGACCCAGAGCAGCCAAAATTAAAAATATCTGATTTTTTAAATGTATTTTTTCTATAACTACTCTCAAATGGTTAGAAAGATATAAAAGACTCTTCCAAAGTAATAAGGAAGTTAAGCACTATTACCAAAACTGGAATGAGACAACTCCAATTGCCATTCACCAAACAGGGCTGATGAAGTTTCACTGGACCTAAGGAGGCACAGACTGACTGGACAACCATGGATGGAAACAACCATACCTTGCTTCTTCCAGCTGTTTCTCTCTTGCTTTCCTCTTGGCTTTCTTTCCCTGAGTGTTAGCCAGGCGGGCTCTAGCTTCAGAAAGCATCTCCAATTCATCTGCAAAAATAAAGAGAAAATTAACTTCTTCTCCAACAGAAGCAAGGTGAGAGATGTAGCCTAGTGCTTAAGATGAGAAAACCCATCAATATAATCATTATATGGTGCAGCATAAAGGAAACAGCTTGGGTTTTGAAGTCAGAGGTATCTAAGTTAAAAATCACGCCCATGACTCACTGGTTATGTGACTCTGAGATAACAACATCTCACCATTTACAAAATGGGAATAACAATTCCTGCTTCACAGAGATGTTGAGAAGAACTAACCAAAATGAACTAGGTAAAGCATCCAGCAAATATTCATCGAATAATGGCTATAATTATCATGTCCTTCATTATCATCAACTATCTGGCACAGCACAAATCGTGAAATATTATAAGAGCTATTATTTAATTTCAATGAGACTGATAATCTTCATTATCATTTTTCCTTGATTTTTCTCCCTCAGAACTATTTCTCTTCTCCAATACATTTTCCATAGTTCCCCAGAGTAGAATAGAGTTCATTACTGATCCCTTGGAGCAATTCCTATACAAGGGTGTCCAATGAAATCACAAGGGAACTTTAAAAAAAAGAAAATCTCAGATTCCAGGATTACCCTACCCTCCATTCCCCTTCCCCAGT
The DNA here is from genome assembly GCF_029378745.1 of Bos indicus. Classification (NCBI taxonomy): domain Eukaryota; kingdom Metazoa; phylum Chordata; class Mammalia; order Artiodactyla; family Bovidae; genus Bos; species Bos indicus. The sequence continues at coordinate 19,340,457 of NC_091782.1, read as the reverse complement.
TTACTGAGTCAGATCTCCTGGGGAGGCCCTGGTACCTGCATTTTTTAATGTTCACCATCTGACAGTGATGCAGCCAGCCCAGCCCCAGTCTACCTTTGGGAACCACCACCTTCAAGTTTTTAAATTAAAAACTCAACAAATATTCACTGAACGCTCACAACTACCCTGGGAAGTAAGATAGACACTATTACTCTACATCTGACAGGAAACAGAACCAAAGTTCAGAGAGATTATATGACTCACCCAAACAGCTTAATACTTGGCAGACATAGCACTAAGCTAAAGTCTAGTTTCTCTGATTCCTGATTCAATGTCTCAAAAAGTCATCTTAAGTCTCCCTCATGGCACTACAGTGCTGCCTTTTCACGAAACTCAAACTACTTGTCCAAAGTCAAAAAAGCAGTTAATAGGAGCACTGGATCCCCGAATTCAGACTTCTCATCCCTCAGAAGAGGAAAGACAACGCAGTCCTAAAGAGTTCACCTCTGGCCACCAGGAAATGTCCAGGAATACCACACTGCTTAACTAAGTGAACTGAAACATTAGAGATAAAGGGACAGCGTCCAAAAAAAGCAATTACCCTACAACAGAAGGCTGGACGCATTTGGAAGGAGACTGAGAGTAACAACTGCAGACAGAACCTCAGTTCTAAAAAGTCAGAGAAGTTTGGAAAAGAACTCAGAGGTAAAAGAAAGCCCGAGGAGTCTATAGTTACCAAAGAAATAAATTCCTCACAAAAGTACACTTGCCCTCATCCATGTCAATCGGATCAGGCCGTGCTGGCTTTGTTTCTGGATTTGGATCTATTTCTCCAGGCTTAAGCTTTCGTGGATCATCTGTTGTTTCCTCTTCATTGTCTCTCTGGGCAGCTTTATCCCTAGAAGTGAACCCAGAGTACTTAACCACACCACCACACCGTTCAGTCTTAGAAATACCAGGTTCCCTAGTGCTAGCACTCTTTCTTTCAAAAACCCAATGGATAGGCATAACAAAATAAAGCATTTCTTACTGTTGCTTCACCTAAAAGAGATGGTTTTAAATTTCTAATTTCAGTGGTTCCATTCACCATGAAATAGCTGTTTCAAAGAGGTTTCCTAAATCACAAATGCAGCAGAGCTACACAAAAAAGCTTTTAGTGGAACAACTCACATGTTCCAATGGTTAACTCTCAGCAGTGTAATTATGGGTGATTTTTATTTGCTTTTTTATTTTTTTCCCCTATTTTCTATGAACATGTATGATTTGTGTAATATGTTTAAATTATTCTTTTAAAAAGTATATAACTGGAGACATAATCTTGACCAACCACATGAGATCTGGAATATACTATCCAATAGCTTTAGCTCCTCTGGCTTTATTCAGATCTTCAGCTAATGTTTAAAGATAGAAAATGCTAAAAGTTTATTCAGCCTCATTCAGAAGATATACACATTTTAGTACCATTTTGGGAGGTTCACTTACAGAAGAAATTCATAGTGTTCCAAACACTGGGCGGCTGTTCTGCCAATGATTGGAGCGATGGTCCTCCACTGAGTCGGCATCAACTTGGCCAAGTGCAAGAGTTTTTCCTCTTCTTCTCTGGACCATTCTGTTTTCTTAATGCTTGGATCCAGCCACTCATACCTATTTAAAAAACATCACCTCATACCTTAATCAGTCACCCAGCATGAATATTTACATTTTAGGCATACTAACTTCTGGCATTCAAAAAATGCAAGCTAACGCTCATCGTTCAATCACAAAAGCTGTTCTTATTTACAACAGACTATTCCCTATTTGGTTAAACTTATTCCATTCCAAATACCCTATTTCACTAAATTCTACTATATTTTAACTATGCAAGGTCAGTAATGCTTTAAAAAGGTAACCTGACTGAAACATGATAATATGCCTTCCTTCTCAACTATCAACTGCTGTCATTCACCTTACACTTTATTAGAGGTATTGAAATTATTTGCAAATAAGATAAAATTACCTCATATTTTCATAGTACTTCCAGTGTTTATAGTACTTTCTCATGTTTTGATTTCTCACAACACCTTCGCTTATTTCTGAAGCATTTGACTTATACTCACTAAACACTTTTCAACACTGTATGTTTTTGTGTGGTGAGTTTAAGTAAAACCACTATTGTCATAGCTGTCTTTCCTAATGCCCCACCTTACCCAACATTTCCATCCAGTCTACTTAGCTGGAGAAGCCTGCAAACAATATATAAGCCTGCAAACAATATATATACCCACCAAACATGGGGGTAGGAGCTGGAGCTTAGCTCCACTTAAGAGAAGCAAAAATCAGAACCACTTACACAGGCTAAGGACCATCTTCCTCATTGTGGGCCAATCTCTATGTTCTGATCCTTTCCCCTACGCAGGTGCCCAGGAAATTAGGTCACTTTATACAATCCAAAATATGATCCTAGTACCACATGGGTCAGTGCTGAGGCCAGGTCACTCATGCCAAAAACACATGTAAAGAACATGTGTCCACTGCCCTTTAACCACAGATGTAATGTTGGGGTATATTATATTCTGGGGAACCAAATATGTAATGTTTCAACCATTAATGAGGAAACTCAACTACTGAAAGCTTGCCTAGAAAAATAACCAACATTTCTCATGTATTTCTTTGGGAAAGAAAGTTCTAAGACAATAAATTTACAAAGTTTTGGAATACAATCCTTTTATAAGCTGGGGTCCATCTGTACCCAAAATTAGTTTTATTTCATGCTTCACAAAGCATTCTCAAACAACATTAACTCATTTGAGCCTCACATCTCCATGAGTTAGGGCCAAGAGTCATACCACTGGAAGACAATAATGGCAGGAGAGAGGGGACAGAAAATGGCTTGCCTAAGACCACACAGGAAGCAAAAGACAGCTAATTCTTACACTGAAATTCCCAACTCCCGCTCCCTACTTTCTGTTACATCACAGTGCCTGCTTTCCTTTGGTAATGTTCAAAGAAATGACATTTTCCTCATCATAATGAAGGTCATTTTGTGTTTTCCACTCATTAGCTGATACATACCATCTGGCTTTGCACTGCTTTGCTGACTTTCTATGCAGCAGTGAGGCAATCCTAGACCACTGGTTTTTCCCATATTTCATCACCGCTGCTTTCAGAATTTCATCCTAAAATTTTTCAAAGAAAAACAATGTATTCATTCACAAAACTCCAAGTGAGAAAAGACAAGATTTAAATTAACTCTAACTGGGTTGTGCTAGGGAGAAAGAGATATAAACAGGCACATATATCCTAAATTTAAAACGAAAGTATAAAACTTCATTACAATAATAAAAATTAAAAAAAAAAAAAAAAAAAAAAAACAGCAACCCAGAATCAACAAAATGAAAGAAATTAAGAACTCCCTTAGAAGGACATCCTACCCTCCCTTACACACAACCCCTCCACCAATCCCGTCCAAAAATTGGTACAGCCCAATGTGAGAAACCCTACTTGAAAGAGATTTTTTAAAGGATTCTCCTCTGTGTGGATGTTAGTCTCTTAAAAAGATTATGGCTCATTCATTTACTGATTCACTCAAAAAATACTGCCCAAATACCAGCCTTGTATCAGGTCTTGTGTATCAATACTTGAGGAAACAAGATAAAACAGGACACATCCAGCCCTCAGAAAGTCAAGACTCAAGTGAATCCAATTTCTAATTCAGGCTTCCCAGTTTATGAACAGCATTTTCCAGTCCCACAGGCCCCACTCTGACCTAAGAATCCATATCTCAGGTCTAACCTAAGAATTAAGTATGTCTCCCCTAAGTCACCAATCAACTCTGCCTCTAGTTTCCCCCAGTCTCTAGATACTATTTCATATTTCATCAGGGCACCCATTCCAATAAGGAATTAGCCAATCTCAAGGGAGCCTGTCAGGCTAAACCAAAGACACCAGGGATATCAGAGCCATACACTCAGAGCATTTTACTTTTAGGCTTTTTTCCCCACAATGAACTTGAGCTATATGCCTCATATGTTAGCCACTCCCCGCCACTCCACACCCCTAACATCTGAGACTCAAGGACTGCAGGGCTTTGGCCACAGCATAAGAATCCTGCTGTTACTTGATTTGGTACATCTGTCTCTCCCTCAGAAGTCATCTCTTCTCCAACTGAAACATCCTGGTCCCCTCTATGCAAGCTGTGAGGCAAGGTTCTCACTCACTTAATTTGTAACTTTGTTGCAGTACTGCTATACTTAATCACATCTTCAACTAAGTATACACTACAGTTACCCAACCTGCTAGATCCATTCAGCGAAATTTCCCAAGCAAACTTTGGCACTGTCCGGGGTTCTAAAGATAGCAATATCTGATCCTGCCCACTTGCAGTGCTGTCTACTGGGGAAAAGAAACAACAGCTAGTACTTTCGGAAAGATTACTATGTGCCAGACTCTGTTCTAAATATTCCAAATGTAGTGACTCATTTAATTCCGAGAGATAAGTAGTATTATCATCCCCATTAGAAAACTGAGTCTCTGAGACGTTAACAATCCCAGCATCACACAGGATGTGATGCTTGCAAAAAAAAAGCAAACCATAACAAATGGATGAAAGAGGTGTCCAGGGACCACTGAGGGTGCAACTACTTTTTACCGGATGACCAGGCAAAAATTCCAGAAGTTTCTAAACTGTTTTTGAAGGAAGGTCAGAAAGATGCAAAGCAGGAGGAGGATATTCCAAGAAGGTGTAAGATGTAAAAAGACAGAGTGTGCTAGGGAAACTGACAAGTTCAGTGCACTATAAACAGAAACTGCACTAAAACCTTGTTTCTATTTCACTCCTCTACTGTTCTTTGGTTCGCCAAAGGCACGATCCACTACATTTCTGGAAGCAAAAGAGACTACGGTAGGCCTATCTGGCTTCTATCCAAGATGAAGCGGAAGAGACAGGCCTTGGGTGACGGGAGGGCGGACAAGTTTCGCCGTGGTAACAGATGACCGCGGGGACGCGGACACAACCTGGCACTCAAACTGCTTCCCCTCTGCAAGGAAGTCAAGGAAAGAACAAAGTTGTGGCCACAGCACCTCTTCATTTTTGAATAGCAGAGAGAGTCGCGGTGCCTGGGATGAGGAACGGGGGCGGGGGGCGGGTGGTTGAGAAGACCGACTATCGCGATTGTCCTGTGTCCCCCTCCCACTGTGAGTTCCACCACGGCGGAGGACGCGTCAGTTCAACAAATGTTCACTGAGGGCCTAACGAGTGCCCAGCAGGTAATCAAGCGGTTAAATCACGGTCCCTGTCCTTGAGATGGTCAGATAACTGAGGACCAGGCACACGGTAAAGGCCCCGCACCAACCCCCACGCAAACCCCGAAGGCATCCTCTCCGCCTCCCGGACCTCTGCGCGCGTGCGCACCCGCAGCCGGAGGGGCGGAGGGCAGCGGACGGCGGGAAAAGGGGACTTACCTCGGTATTCCTCCACACGCCCCCCTTGATCATAATTCGAGGCATCTTGGCGGCGGGGTGTCTCGGCAAGCGGCCGAGCGGAGCTTCCGAGAAGTAGTAACGGCGCAGCGGCCACGGGACCCAAAGCCGCCACTTCCTCCAAGCGCGACCTTCTGCTTTGAAGATCTCTGCGCAAGCGCAGGGGCGGGGTGGGGAAAGAGCAGGAGTAGCAAGTCTCGCGAGAACTGGAGTGACTGGAAGGAAGGAAGTGCCTCGATGGTAAGGCTCTGCTCTAGGAAGACTGACGGAAAACCATCAAACCACTCTAGCCAAAGTACTCGAAGCCGCGCGCATGCCCAAAATAGGTTGGAAGAAGCCACGGCTTTCGCGAGATATCGGCGGAGGCTCTTGACTGGGAATGCAGTCCTGGGATTGCTCGTGACGTCACGTGTGGCAAAGAATGGGAACGTCTCGCCTGTGGGGTTTAAGCTCAGCTGGTCTAAAAATAGCGTTGATAATTTATTAATTTAGCACTTTATTAAGCATTTAACGAACAGGAATTTATTCAAAAATATTCAGGGAAAGGCAATAGCTTATTTAAGCCTAAATATCCTAACCTGCAAAATAGAGATAATAATAGTCCCAACTTCATAGAGTTGTCCTAAGGATTTAAATAGGGGTTTCCCTGCAGGCTCAGATGGTGAAAGAATCTGCCTGCAATGCGGGAGACCCGGGTTCGATCCCTGAAAGGAAAAGATCCTCTGGAGAAGGAAATGGCCACCCACTCCAGTATTCTTGGCTGGAGAATTCCGTAGACAGAGGAGCCTGGTGGGGTATAGTCCATGGGGTCTCAGAGTGGAACACGACTGAGCAACTACCAAAGATTAAAAGAGATAATAAATCCATCGTAGTATCTGATACAAAAGAAGTGCTCACAAAAATGGCAACTGTTACTACGAGAAGCGCAAGCCCAAGTGATCAGAAATTGTCCCAGAAACAGTCATGTCAGAGTTTTCCATTTATTGGTCTTAAGTCTACGTGGGTTAATATTAATAGCAGAGAGCTACCGTTGATAGGCGCTGGGATTAGGCAAACTTGATCGGGGTTGAAATCTTGGTTCCCTCATCAGCTTGAGTAATAATCATACTGAATCTCAGTATTCTGATTTGAAAAGTGGAGTTAACAGTTCGTATCTCATAAATCTGAAGGGAAAATTAGTTGAGACCAAAAACCCAGTAAGATAGGGATTGCCAGACTGGAATTCCACCTCACTTGGTTTCCTTCTCCATTCAAAAACATCTCTTTGGAGCTAGTCCTGGAAGGGACGAAAATATTCAGGGGACTGGGGTACACCCTAAGTATTTAACTAACGTGTTTCTCTTTATATTTCTTCATTTTTCCCTTTGCCTCTTCTGAAAAAGCCACAGAACTTTCTGATTATATTTTTTTGCCATGAAATGGGAAATTGTATTAATAAAATCACTACTTTGTTAAGAGGACACAGTGTCAGATTATGAAGAACACACAGACTTTGCTGTTTGCGGTGTAAGATGTCAGTCCACTCCTGTCTCTGCTGTCAGCTGGCTGTGTGGTGACAAACCATTTTCTGCTTCTAGACCTCTGTTTGCAGGGCTCTTCTGTAGGATGCGTGACCATTACTTCCTGCCCACCCCAGCCCCAATATCCACTCAGTTGCAGTGGTTACAGTTTGTCTCTCTCTCACACAGACACATTGGCCGATTGGTTTGATCAAAGCCGAGCCAGTTAAGTCTCCTCCCCAAGGAATTTCCACATGAACCTAGAAGAGCCGGGTCTCGCTGCTGGCCAATGAACCTCTAACATGTGACACCCTGGAGTTGTCTGCCACCATGTTTTGTACAATGTAGACTAAGAAGGGGGGAAGTGGGTCCCAGGTGCATTGAGAGAAGCAGAGAGGAGAGTATAGAAAGACAGAGGTAGGTCTTGGCTGGGCCGCTGTTCCTGGGTGCAACCTGTCCCTTAGTCCGCGGTGCATCCCTGCCCTTGACTTCTAACGATTACTACCCCTTTTGGCTTTAGCCAGTTATAGTTGGGTTTCTGTTATTTATAAGCCAGATTCCTAGCATATCCAGAGTTGAACCTATCCTCTCTCAAAAGCCATTTCAGATCTAACATCACAAGAGCCTTCTCCTTCCCACTCAGGACCACCTTTACCCTCTATGTCAGCTTTTTACCAACTAGAAAAAGGTTCCCCTTCCTGCAGGCACTTTAATTGACACCTGGTGGAAAACTGTCAACAAACTACTGATGTTTGGAGAACAGGACACTTTCGATAAGAAAATTAGATCGTCCACGTCTGTGACACAAATTGTACCCCCTTAGGGACATGTGTTGTACAACCTGCCCACCAGGACAGAGAAGCCCTATTAAAAGTTCCCCAACTCACCCTTGAGTGCATGTATGTCCCAGTGAAATTCTAATATCCCCTTTTTTACCATCAAGAAACTGTGTAAGAAAGGGCTAAAATTAGGGTCAAAAGCCTGTGACAACACCAAGGCATGGCAAGAGGCTAGGGGTAGCCACCCTCATCATCTTCATCATCTCCCAAAATAAGGACATGGAATTTAAGTAGAAATACTCTGATGCTTTGCAAATATAATTTCAAGACAGGTCCTCCAGCCCTGCCCTCCATCTACCAGATTGCCACCCATAAGCTCCTCCCTGGGTGTCCACTTACTACAAAATGGAATTCCATGCACCCCAAATGCTAGTAATCCATACCATAATGTTAACCATGGTTAATAATCTAAATTGGCTTGAGTTTCACCTACCAATACTCCCTTGTGGTGTATCAGTTGTAGCTTGTAATTTTTTTCTCAGCTACCCATCTTCATGATTGTTATTTCTGGGGTGCCCTGGGGTGGGGAAATGTTCCCAAAGAGAATACTCTCATTCTCAGTCCCCAGAGGTTCAAGAGTCTTTTTGAGCTCATTTCCCAGTTTGGGATTAATATTCCAATCAGATAATTTACATCTAACCCTGCATCCAGAAGGCATAGGCTTCAGATTTACATGTCTCACAGGAGACTGTTTTTTTTCCCCACACTCATATACCAGATCCCAAACTCATATGCCCAATTACATCCTGAACAGTTCTACTTGGGCGTTTCTCAAATTCACAGGTTTCCACAGGTTTCTCAAATTCAACTTCCAAAAACTGAGCTCCTGTGAAAGCCCTGGTGGTCCAGTGGTTAGGACTCCCTGCTTTCACTGCTGAGGGCCTGGGTTCAATCCAGGAACTAAGATCCCGCAAGCTGCATGGTGGAGCCAAAAAAAAAAAAAAATTGAGCTCCTTCTAGAAAACCTATACTTCTCCAGTATTCCTTATTTTAGGAGATAGCACAGGGCTGGCATGTATGGTCGTGTTAGTGGTTCATTGCATAAGGGACACATAGAGGCTAAAATCTAATTTGCACACTGCCCACCGAGTAGTGCATCCACGGGACCGTGTCCATCAGGAGAGCATCTCTCTCTAGGTGAGTGAAGACACTATATGGTCAGAACACCACACGTTGCCCTGGCAACAGCACCACCATCTACCTGTTGCCACTTTCCCTTCTGTCATACTTTCCTCCCACTCGTATCCAAGTCATCGCAGAGTCTTGCCATTTTCATCTTCTAGGCAGCCCTCCAGTTCCTCTCCTATGTGCCACCTCTGCTCTGTGTTTCCAGATAGAGCAAATAAAAATACAGAGTTCCCAGTTAAATTTGAATTTCAAATAGACAGTAAGTGATTTTTAGTATAATTATGCCCCATGCCTTCCTTCTGTCCTCTCTTTCCAAGAGAACCCTAGCTTTTTCCTCCAGCCCACACTCCGCTCAGCCAAGAGAACACATTTCTAGCCAGATGGTCACACCCATGCTCACACCATCACCACTAGAAGCTGTTCCCACACCCTCTCTGTATTTGCTGGACTCAGACACATTTCTTCAGAAAACAAGCCATTGGGATTTGGGGCTTCTTATTTGATATGAGGCTGGCTCTCTCCATGTGCACCACAAAATGTTTAGTTTCCATGGATTTCTTACAAAGTCCAGACTTGGGAGCCTCAAGTCAGTAGTGGCCACCCCACCCCCTGGGGAGGCTCAGGCCATAACCCCTGTGGAATTCCCTGGTGTTGGAAGAACATGAGACATCTCAAGTGGGCTCCCAGTCTTTCCCCAGAGTCCACTCGAACTTGGCCAGTAGATGCACTAAATCAGCCTCAGAACTTCTAACTACAAGGGATGTGGGGGCCAGGGGGTTCCTTGAGTGCATTTCAGGCCCAAATGGGAAGAAAGGTCTCAGGACAAAAAGATGTGAGAGGGGCCAAGGCAGGGGAACAAAGGGAGAAGGGATGAGTCAAGGGAGAAGGTCAAGGGAGAGAGGAGTGAGCCTGCCTCCAAAGATTCCATGGAGGCAGCAGCCCTGCTCTTCTCAGGGGCTTGGCCCAGGACTTGGGTGCCCTGCACTCAGAGGCTGCTCCCAGACGTCACCCCTGCACAGTTAGCTGGTTCTTGTGAACCACCAGATTACCCTTGACCTTAGGAGAAGCATTAAGAAGTCAATTACCATTGACCATACTAAAGTATAATAGGTATGTAGGAGTAAAGAGTTGTGATCCCTGTTACTTTCAGATAACTGAGCAAAATAACAATAGGAATAATATGAGAAAAAGAATGTGTACACCTTTGGACAAATGTTAACTACTGTAGATTCTAAGTAAAGAATATGTAGATGTTTGTTGTACGATTCTCGAAACTTTTCTATCAGTAAAGTTTTCAAAATACAGTGAAGGGAATTCCCTGGTGGTCCAGTGGTTAGAACTCTGAGCTTTCACTGCCGAGGGCCGGAGTTCAGTCCCTGGTCGGGGAACTAAGATCCCACGAATGGCATGGCACGGCCAAAAAATAATAACAACGTTTAAAAAGGCAAGACACAGTGATTTTGTGTCCAAGTCAAGCATTTGATTTAGAACAGTTGCACTAACAAAAGCACTCAACAGGAAAAGGCTCTCCAGGGGCCAGTCAGGGCCTGCTTCCTGGACCTTCTGTTCAGGACTGTCTTGGAAAGTCCAAAGAACCTGCGGATAGAGGCGCAGAGTTAAAGGCTGTGCTCCATCTCAAGACTACCAGTTCTCAAGCATACACTTAACAGCGACCCACAGCCGTGACATCTGCCCAGGGGCCACCTCGGGGCAAAGGATACCATCCACTCTGGGAGAGGCTCTGCCTCTCTCCTCTCCATTGTGAAGCCTCTCAAAAGTCTGCTCTTCCGGGCTTGCCTCCAGCTGTTATGCTATTTTTTGCAAGTCCTTTGACCCACCAGCAGGTAGCAAACAGTGCAGCAAGGAGACCGCTGGCTGCCAGTCGTCAAGCTCTTCGACTTCTCTTATCTCGCTCTTCAGCATGTTGGCCTTTTCCTTCACCCAGAAAGGCAAGCTGTGGGAAGAGAACACCATTTCAGTCCACCTGACGCAAAATTTGCGAACACCTTCAGGAGACAAGGTACTCCATCTTCCAAAAGTAAGAAGGCCTCCAATTCTGGAGACCAGGTGTCAACGTAAAGTCACCGTATTGGGACTTCCCTGGTGGTCCGGCAGTTAAGAATCTGTCTTCCAATACGTGGGACGCGGGCTAATCCAGGTCAGAGAACTAAGATCCCATATGCCTTGCAGCTAAGCTAGCGAGCCACAACTACTGAGCCTGTGTGCTCTGGAAGCTGCGTGCCATAACTGGAGGGAAGCTTGAGCTCCGCAATAAAAGATCTTGCATGCTGCAACTAAGATCCGATGCAGCCAAATTAATACTTTTTTAAAAACCCATCATATTAGTTGTCGTCATTGTCCCTTCCCCAAACCCATGTCTCTTTTGTGTCCCTCTTTGCCCAGGAATCTGAGCCCTGTACCCTGCAGCACCTTGGCTCCTCCCTGCCCCCACCTTTGAGTTGGGCTTGGCTAGTGGGAAGCACCCACAGGAGATCAGAAGGTGCCAAGACAGAGACTGAGCTGTGTCTTATTGAGCTCCTTGACTCCCACCCTGTCTCCTGAGGTACCCCAGTTCTGGAGTGGCTGTATTGTCCACGGCCACAGCTCCTTTACAACAGCCCTTCTCCATTCTCTCACTGCCCTGTGAACCAGGAGCTCTTCTCCTGCTGTTCAGACCTAGACGTTATTAAGAGCTTCCCACTGGTGGGAGTCCCTGGGTGCTTCACCCTCCCATGTGAGTTCCCTCAACCTGCTCACTCATTGGTAAACAGTCCTTTCATTAAACTGTCTTCAGAATCACAGAAAAGTATGCCTTCTGCTTTCTCCTGAGACCTCAGCTAATACAGACACCTGGCATCCTCCCAGGTCTGTTGAGATTTGAAAGGGCACATGTTGGGCTGTGCTGTGTGTGATCCAAGAGGTCTTGGGAAGTTTGGCTCCTGGGATGAGTCAGAGCAGGAAGATGAAGAATGCTTTCATCTTTTGGCCGCTAGAATTTTCATACTTGGGGGGAGAAATGCATTATGATTGAGAAAACACCCTGATAAACCTGCTGAAGGTAAGGAAGCCCCTGTAAGAAGACAGGAGGATTACCACACGTGGGAATAGATGGTGGTGGTGGTTTAGTCACTATGTCGTGTCTGACTCTTGCAATCCCACAGACTATAGCCTGTCAGGCTCCTCTGTCCATGGGATTCTCCAGGCAAGAATACTGGAGTGGGTTGCCATTTCCTTCTCCAGGGGATATTCCCAACCCAGGGATCAAATCCAGGTCTCCCACATTGCAGGTGGATTCTTCACCAGCTGAGTCACAAGGGAAGCCCAAGAACACTGGAATGGGCAGCCTATCCCTTCTCCAGCTGGTCTTCCCAACCCAGGAATCGAACCAGGGTCTCCTGCATCGCAGGTGGATTCTTTACCCACTGAGCTATGAGGAAAGCTTTTTATATTTCTTTGAGCCCCTTTTTTGGGGTGGGGCATGAATACTGGAATGGGTTGCCATTCCCTTCTCCAGGAGATCTTCCTGACCCAGGAATTGAACCCGGGTCTCCCGCACTGTAGGCAGACGCTTTACCGTCTGAGCCACCAGAGAAGTCAGGAATAGACGGGATATCATTTAAAGCTGACAACACAATAATATTGGGTTGGCCAAAAAGTTTGTTCAGGTTTTTCATAGCATCTTGTGTAAAAATCCAAACAAACTTTTTGGCCAACCCACTAGAAGCCCAGCTAAAAAAATCAGGGCAAAAAGCAATATAGGAAGATATCAGCATAAAGAACCAATAGAACAGAATCCTCAGAAACACTAAATAAGGTGTTTCTAAACAGAAACACATATAAAACAAGGTTACACATGAATGAGTAAACAAAATGTAACCAGAGGCTGGCAGGAACCCAACCCTGTATTTTTCCAGGAGCAATGGTTCAGGATTCACTAATTCAGTGTTGCAATGGCTTGACAGAATGTTAAGTGGCACGAATTCCCTGGTGGTTCAGCGGTGGGGAATCTGCCTGCAATGCAGGAGACCCGGGTTTGATCCCTGGGTCGGGAGGATCTCCTGGAGAGGGAGGTGGCGGCCAACTCCAGTATTCTTGCCTGGAGAATTCTACGGACAGAGTCCCTGGGGTTGCAAAGAGTTAGACGTGACTGAGGAATTAACACTTCCACTTCAAGTGGTGCAAATAGTAAGAATCAACTCTGTGTGTACAAAATCTCATTCAATTTTATACTCTTGGACTGTTAAAAAAAAAAAAAAAGAACCAATAGAACAAAAAACACAAGCATTCCTAAACATCCAAAGAAATAATTGTTTAACTTTTGTTGAAATAAAATGGTGAAAGACTCAGGGTAAATATAATATACATAACACATGCAACAAACTATTCTGACAGAATTTAAATCAAATCTGTCAAATCAATAAATGCAAGTGACCCTAAATCACCTCTTAGAGAAACTACTTTTCAAATTGACTCATGGAGAAAAATCCAGTTCTATTTCTGAGAGAAAGACGTAAAACACAGTAATTTGAAAGTCTAAGAATGGGCAAAAGCATATTAGTCAAATGCAAACAAAGCAAAGTAAGAGTTGTAATCTTAATATCTGGCTCGGTATAACACAGGACAAAATGCATTAAATGAGAAAAAAGAAAGATATTTTTGCAATGCTAAAAGCTACTAGTAATAAAGAGAAACACACTAATATTTGGACATTTTAACACACCAACTCTCAGTCCAAGTGGACCAAATGAGCGGTCAAGGGGACAAAAATGGGTAAGAAAAAATAGGGACTAAACAAGAAACAATAAGATAAATCTTCTGGGTATGTATCTAAATTTGCATCCTGATAAAATAGAATGTACTTTCTTTTTTTTAATATATATTTACTTATTTATTTATTTGGCTGAATTGAGTCTTAGTTGCAGCTCATGGGCTTAGCTGCTCCACATTACACGGGATCTTAGTTCCCCAACCAGACATCAAACCCACATCTCCTACACTGCAAGGTGGATTCTTAACCAGTGGACCACCCAGAAAGTCCCTAGAATGCACTTTCAAATGCAAATGGAAAGAGTCCCAAAACTGAATATATATTAGCTCACAAGAAAACTTTGATAAGTTCCATAAAATAAAAATAATAAAAACAATATTTTCTGATCACAAGGTAATACAAGTAAGAATGAATTACACAATAAAAGCCAAAAAGCTCTCCTATCTAGAAAATCTCCCTATTAAGGAATTTTTTAGTCAAAAGAGAACTATCAGTGGGAACAACAGAATTCTTCAAAAAATAAAGATAACCTACATATCAAAATATTTTGGTTCAGAATGGAGCAGAGCTAAACTATTAGATCAGAAGAATGAGAACTTCCCTGGTGGTCCATTGACTGGGACTCCACCTTCTGAATGCAGGGGATCCCAGGTTCAGTCCCTGGGAATTGAACCAGGGATTCCGGGAACTAGATTTCACAAACTGGAACTAAGAGTTTGCATGTAGCAACTAAAGATCCCGCGTGCTGTAACTAAAAGATTCAGCACAGCCAAATAAATAAAAACAAATATTTTTTAAAAAAGAAAAGAAAAGATCAGAGGAATAATACTTTCCTGAAATACAGAAGTACTAGCTTACTCTGCCTCTTCAAACTTACTCTGCCTCTTCAAACCCTAACCATCCTCCCTGGCTGCATTTATTCAAGTATATGTCTTTCTTTCCCAACAAACTCTTGTGTTTTGGAAAGCAAGGACCCTGACTGTTTCTCCACATAAAACCCCTCATGGTGCATGCCTATAATAACATGTGGCATCTGGCAGTCTGTCAATCATATCTGCTGAAGATGTAAGCAGCCCAGCAGCTAGACTCCATAGACACTTGACCTTCAAAACCAGGAACCTTCCATTCAAACTGCCTCACCCAACTGCTGGGATTCAAAAGGTCCCTATGCCTCAGGTGTCTATGAGCTCTTCCATAGGAGAAAATAAATAATTGATATTTTCATAAAGGTAGGATAATATGAAATATGTTGAGATAACTCACTTGGGGATTTGTGGAAGAGGCTCAAGTGGAATAAATGTATCAAATTTCTTTTCATAAGGCACTCTGAAAATCAGAAAAGACAACCATCAGATTGGTATGGCTTCTATGGCAAAGATATCAATACTTCATTGTGTTCAATACAATGTCTTATTTTCCTGTTTTAATTGCCATGTATGGGCTTCAAAACCATTAAGGGCCATGCTGCTAAGTCGCTTTAGTCGTGTCCGACTCTGTGCGACCCCATAGACAGCAGCCCACCAGGCTCCACCGTCCCTGGGATTCTCCAGGCAAGAACACTGGAGTGGGTTGCCATTTCCTTCTCCAGTGCATGAAAGTGAAAAGTCAAAGTGAAGTCGCTCAGTCCTGTCTGACTCTTAGTGACCCCAAGGACTGCAGCCTACCAGGCTCCTCCGTCCATGAGATTTTCTAGGCAAGAGTACTGGAGTGGGTTGCTATTTCCTTCTCCAGGAGATCTTCCTGACCCAGGGATTGAACCCAGGTCTCCTGCATTATAGGCAGACGCTTTACCATCTGAGCCACCAGGGAAGATATATACACACACACACACACACACACATCTTGTTTATCTATTCATCTGCTGAGGTTGTTTCCATATCTTGGCTATTGTAAATAACGCTGCTATAAACATCGGGGCGCATGAATGTTTTCAAATTAGTGGTTTTGTTTTCTTCAGAATGTGATTAATTTTCTAAAATATTTTTAATGTACCACATCAACTATTTTTCTTTTAATTTAGTGACCCTCCCTTTCTCATCAATGCTTAGTTCCGAGTGTAAGTCAACCCTACTATCCAACAATGTGATTCAGAATGAAAATGGAAGCCTTGATATTTGTAGTAATAATAACAGGAACAAAATTAGCAACTACCTTTTAGTAGTCAAGATCCTGTGTATGATCTCAGTTACACACAGGCATATATACATACACTAAGGAAAGACGTGGACTTTTTTAGAAATTTTCACCAACTATGTCTTGTTGAGATTCACCCCTTGCAAAATATAATTTATATGTAACAGAGAGAAATATAATTCCTTTAAAGTTCACTAAATAATGCTAGTATTAACATACACTTACATTGAAAAATTCACTGGAGGGAGAGTTGATCCTGCTTTGTGGAAGCCTTTACTCTGTTCTGGATACATATATGGATTATCTCCTGGAGTTAACTTTGGGATGCCATTCCTGGGGTCAAGAACTGTGAATGGTGTTTAAAAACGAAATCATAAAAAGAGCTGAAGGTGGTCCACAGATTTGCTCTAAGTATGGACATGACAATGGAAATAGGATAATTCAGTGTTTTATCATTAGGTACATATAGGTTTCTTAAATGTTCTGTTTATGATTGTTTCACCTTGAGGAGATGAAAAGTGTGAGCCTGAAATAAAATGAAAGTAAAAAATAAATTTAAAAAACAGATTAAAAAACTTTTTTAAAGTGTGAGCCTATGTTTGACATATTTTTTAAAAGGTGTTATGATTACTTTACCCTGAGAAAGAACAATAACTGAGGTTTGATGGGATGGTTTGGTTTAAAATGAATGGTCAATCAAAAGTTATCTGCAATCATGAGCATAAACTCTGACTTGAAATCTTTTCATTCCTAAGCATTAGTGCACTTTGAATCCCTGAATTCCTCGGGGATTAGAGGCCATTTTAATTGGGGCTCTGCCTCTCTGATTGGATCTCAACTAACAAGGGTCCTGGCTCCTCCTTCTGTCTCAAAGACCGGGACAGGGGTTTCCTGGTGGCGCAGTGGATAAAATCTGCCTACCAATGCAGGGGACATAGGTTCGATCTATGGTCCAGGAAGATTCCACGTGCTGTGGAGCAACCAAATCCGTGTGCCACAACTATTGATTCTGTGCTCTAGAGCCTGGGGGCCACAACTACTGAGCCCATGTGCTACAACTGTTTAAGCCCTAGAGCCCATACTCCACAAGAGAAGCCACCCGAATGAGAAGCCTGGGCACTGCAACTAGAGAGTAGCCCCTTCTCACTGAAACTAGGGATAAGCTCATGCAGCAATAAAGACCCAGCACAGCCAAAAATAAATAAATTAATTTAAAAAAAAAAAAAGAAGAATGAGGTGGCGCAGCAGTGGGAGGTGGCCTTCATGGTGAAGAGGAGTCAGGAAAAAGTCTACTGATGCTGAGTAAACACTGCTTACTCAGCCCAGGCTCTGACACCCGACCCAGCCCCTTCCAATGCCCCAGGAACAAGAAACCAACCACATGAGTTCCCATGGAGTGAGGCTGGCACAGGATGGCCATTTAAACCTGCACCTCCAACGCCGGATGCCTCTCCCAAGGAAATAATCCTGGCTTGCAAGAGTACCTTGGGACTAGAAGCAGGGACATGCAGCTGGGGACACAACCTCCTTCTTTGCTCACACCCAACAGACAGGACTCTTTTTAAATGTTTTACTTATTTTAAAAGTTTTTTCTTTATGTTTGTATTTATTTGGCTGGGCCAGGTCTTGGCCATGGCACTTGGGAATCTTCACTCTTTTTTGCAGAATGTGTGATCTAGTTTCCTGACCAGGGATTGAACCCCGGCTCCTGCTTTGGGAACACGAGGAAAGTCCCTCATTTACTTTGCTTTTTGGCTGTGCTGGGTCTTGGTGGCTGTGCAGGCTTTTCTCTAGTTACAGTGCTCGGGCTTCTGTTGTTTCAGCTCCTGGGCTCTGCAGCTCACTAACTGTGGCACACAGGCTTAGTCGCTAAGTTGCTCTGCAGCATGTGGGATCTTCCCAGGCCAGGGATGGAACCCATGTCTCCTGCATTAGTAGGCGGATTCTTTACCACTAAGCGACCAAGGAAGTCCTCCTCATTTACTTTTAATATATACTTGCAGCTGTCCCTGTTCTGGCCAGTGAGACAAGGAAGTCCCCCAAGGACCATATGGGAAAACTTTCCTTCCTTCTAAAAGGGGAAGGCAACAGGAGATTTTCCTTTTTTATGTCTTGAATACAAATATGATGCTTAAAACTACAACAGTTATCTTATAACCATAAGGGGACAAGCATCTAGACAAAAAAAATCCAACATTATGAAGAATGGTAATACATCAAAAAACCCAAAATGAGCCTGTCTTTGATGAGATCATTGGGCAACCAGACCATATAGGTCACTTAGACACCAAAGCTTCTTGTTAATTACTTAATAAATATCTTACAATTTAAGTCTCTGATAATTTGATTTTTCTCTTACTTGTGGCCAAAAGCATGCCTAAGTAATAGACAGCTAAACTTAGTCCCTTCTTTGTTTTTCTCAGTTGTTCCAGATTTAAACCAGTTAAATAAATACTTGCTCTTCCTCCCTAGGACTGCATCTCAGGAGTGAGAAGTCAAGAGTGTGTACAGCAGGCTTACATGACATCAGGATCTATGAGAAGGCTTTGGGTCCTGGGTCACCATCTGCAAACCACACAGGTACCTGCTGCTCTCTGAGAGCTGGTATCTATTTTCTGTTGTCTACTAAAATGGGCCATCTAGTCTGATCCTCTGAAGCTATCCCTGTCTGCCGTGCATCAGGTGAAACACACATTTATTCCCATATGACCCCTGGCTTGGTGGTCAACAGTACACCATACGGTGCCCTGCCAGCATTCCAGCCGTACAACCAGCTCCCCTGGCTTGCTTGCTTGCTCTCTCTCTCTCTCTCTCTTTCTCTCTCTCTCTCTCTCTTTCTCTCTGTCCTAAGCTCCACAGTCTTTACAAGGCACAGAAATGCTGCTATTCGTCCACATCTCCAGGGTGGATGAGACCCTCAGCGGGCTTTCTCCCCAAACACTGCCCAGAGTTATCATTGCTCTCTGTGCACAGTCCGGTGAGATGCCACTTCATCTGGAAGCTCAAGGTCTTCCCCCAGCCACCCTGTGAGGCAGAAGCCCCGGCTAGACTCACGTCCCCTCAGCCACTAGATTTTGATCTCAGGAGTTGGGTAGGACACAGGACTCCTCAAAGTCCCCGTATCAGTGACTACTTTCTCACCTCCTCTAGTCTGGCTTTTGGTGTATTCTCTATCCATGCAAGGGCTTCCCTGGTGGCTCAGTGGTAAAGAATCTGTCAATGTAGGAGACATGGGTTCGATCCCTGGGTCAGGAAGATCCCCTGGAGGAGGAAATGGCAACCCACTCCAGTATTCTTGCCTAAAAAATCCATGGACAGAGGAGACTAGAGAGCTACAGTCCATAGGGTTGGACAAGAGTTTGACATGACTTAGCAACTAACCTACCCACGGAAAAGCCTTGGTTTTCAAAACTACCTGTCTCTGCTCTGAGTAGAAGTTTCTATTTCTTGCTCTTTGTATACTGGCGTGCGTAGCCTTTCCCTTCTCCAGGGGCTCTTCCCAACCCAGGGATCAAACCCAGGTCTCCCGCACTGCAGGTGGATTCTTTACCAGCTGAGCCACCAGGGAAGGCCAAGAATACTGGAGTGGGTAGCCTATCCCTTCTCCAGCGGATCTTCCCAGGAACTGAACTGGGGTCTCCTGCATTGCATGCAGATTCTTTACCTGAGCTACCAGGGAAGCCCTGTATTCCTACTCAGCAATCTTATTCTTCCCTGAAGCACTTGCTGACTCCTATACAGGTACTTCTATGGAAGCGTGTGCCATAAATGGTCCCTTGGTATTCAGAAACTCTTTAGGGTCTTTCAATAAATTTATGATGGCTAAGTTGGAACAGAGAACTCACCAAGTCACAAGCTGAGGAGATACATATATACACTTCCTCATCACATCTACCTTTCATTAAATCAGCTACAAAACAAGAACACACACTGAAGCTAAGGTTTACAGATTGTTTGCCTTGTAAAGAATCAAAAGCACAATTTAAACGCATATGACAAGCGACATCTAATTGAAACATGAATTCTTTTCCTCGGACTTCAATGGAGATTTCTATTAATAAGTATCTGATAGATCTTATCTGATGACTTAAATATCACATTAGCATTTTATGAAACTCAGAGAAAAACAAAAATGTGGATCAGCATATGGTGTGAGTTCTTTGCCAAAAAGTGCAGCCTGCCAACCATCCATCCCCTTGTCTTTCCTATTTTTCTGGCTGCACCTGGATGACACAGTGACCCCCTAGGTCTGCCCCAGCCACATAAGGCTGGGCCGCTGGAATGACAACTCACGAGTATTCTGGGGCATTGCACAATGAACATTCAGGAAGAAAACATTACCACATTTCTTTCTCCCAAGGCTCTTGTCCACTATCCTCTCTGATAGAGACCTCCTATTGCCGAGGAAGACCCCGTTAAAGAAACACTGCTTTCCAACATGGTAGGTGTGGATGTTGCTGCTAAACCTTGGGTAAAATGTCCACTCAGGACGCTGCCCATCTTCTGCAAGACATCAGAAATGCTTCCATCAGCACTGCTCCCAGCCTCACAGTGGAGCTGGATAACAAAATGGTGTGAAGCCCCACCCCCACCCCCGGCACCATCTGGCTGTATGACCTGTTATCAATGTGTGTATTTCCGTAATTCTACATCAGGGGCAGTGTTAACCTCTAAGGGACTAGGCACAAAAGAAGGGAAGTAGAAAGAAAGCTATCTAAGAGGGCTCTTCTCTTTTTCCTTTTTACCCTCTCTTTCAAAAATAAAGCCAGTTTTATGGTTGGAAGTGATGTATGGGTTAGGAGGCTCAGAGACAGCTTTACAAGCATCTGCGAGCCAATCTTCACTCTAATAAATGTATAGGAATAGAAAGCCCATCAGAGGAAGGGCTGGAACACCCATGGCATCTTAACCAGATGGCATATGGTGTTGGCAGCCAACAGTGGCACATGCTCAGGCTGCAGAAACACAGAGAGATGCAATGTGATTAGGACCAAGGAGAAGGGCTGCTCTGAGACCTTAGGCTAGTTGATGGACTTCTCAGGGTCTCTGTTTCTTCATCCGACCCTTTTCCTATAAAACTGCTCAAGTGATTTTGAATGGTGAAAGGTCTGACAGCTCTAGGGTTGCTTAAGAAACTCTTGTCTCCTTGGTGGCTGTGAACGACCAGAGGCTTTGGAGGCAGGCGTGTTTGAATTCTAATCCCATCCCTTCACTTCCTAACTATGTGTGCTTGTGTGGGTGAATGAATCTCTCCAGCCTCAGTTTCCGTCTGTGTAAAACAGGTAGGTCTGTATCAGCCACACAGGTCTATATGTATTGACACAGAAAGAATCCATGATCTACTTATACTTTGAGTGAAAACAATACTTTGAAAATAATTTTGTACTATTTTCTATCAGTGAAAATATGGTGGTATATTACAATCCATAAATATATATATATATCCAAACATACATATATTAAGCATACATATGTTTATACATATACATATATATTTCAAATACATATACATTTACAGTTCAAAATTCTCGAAGAATAGATATCAAACTCTTCACAGCTATGGAGCAGAATAGGGGGATGATTGGAAAATATTGGGGAAGGGGTTTTCATATTCTACATGCTTCTTTATTATTTTAATATTTTATTATAGTACTTTTATGTTTATAAGGCATTTTAATTTTGAAAAACATATAACAGTAGCTACCCCACAGAGTTGTGAGAATTAGAGATGAAGCATGTTGAATGCCAGGCACCTAGTGGGTCTTCAGCGAATGGTACCCAACAGTATGGCAGCCTTCTGCAAAGACCCTGGGCATGGAGGCACATGGAGGAGGACCTGTAACCTACTCACTTGTCTGCAACTTGAGCAGGCTGAATTCCTGGGGATATTTATCCTTTTGGACTTCAGGCTGTGAAGTTTCAGAGGAGTGATCAGAATGTGAGGAGGAGGATTTCAGATCCAACTCTGCAGCAGGGCTGGAAAGGAAGCAGAAGGATGAAAATGTCGATGTGCTTAAATTGGAAGTTACAACCTGATCTTACATCTCTTACACTAGAATTGCCCTCACGTATGAAAACTAGGACTACTCTTCAATAAAAGTCCATGAGCATATAATTTATTTATTTGTAATTGAGGGGATTGAAATATATTCAAAAGATGCATGCTTAAAGGCAGTTTGGTGTCCAAAAGTTAAATATAGAATTATCATATAAGCCAGCAATTCTACTCCTGGCATACATCTAAACATCAGGCTGAATAAAATAAGCCAGACACCAAAGACCAAATATTGGTAATTCCATTTATATGAAATATCCAGAACAGGTAAATCCATAGAGATAAAATTAATGGTTATCCAGGGCTGGAGGGATAGGGGACATGAGGGTGACAGGTTTATTTAAGGAGGCAATAAAAATGTCCTAAAATGGATTGTGATAATGGTTGCATTATTAAACTGGTGAATTACATGGTATATGAATTATGCTTCAACTAAAACTGCTACCCAGAAAATGCATGTTCAATAAAATCATTAAACGGAAATAAAAAATCAATCAATATAAAGAAAAGAGAAAGAAATAATCAAAAACAAGCCTCGACTGAAATGGCTATAATAACAGAGCACTATGTTTAGTACGGAACTTCCTGGTAGTTACAAATGCCTGCAATGAGCTATTGTGGGCATCAACAGAAAAAGCCATCACTTCTGGTCTTAGTGGTCTAGCATTTGATAGATGGCCTTGGACAATGCTTTCAGGTAGAGTTATCTGTTATCAAGTCATAGGATCTTTTTTCAAAATATTACGCCACCCTGATATTGGAATCATTTCAAACCAACTTCATGTTGATCATTTTGTTTGCTCCTGACAAAAAATCCTGTTATTATAGGTGGGGCCAGTAGAATCATTTCCATTTGCAAAGGAAATGAGCCCTCAAAGAAACTAACAACACACACCCTAGAGAGGGGCCAAGCTGGATCTGCAGGTTAACTCTAGACTATGTTACCTAAAAATCATAAAGAACCCTGGGTCCATAACTCACAGTCTTGCATAGCCCAACTTCAGTTTTAAGTAAAGATACCCATACTAATGTCTTTGAACTTCCATAGTGTGCAGATAAAGCAAAAAAGCCAACAACTCAGAGTCCACCCTCCCAGTTCCAAATGTATGATAACTTTGACACTGGGTGATATATGTCTCTCCTAAATACTTTTTATATATTTGTGTTTGCTGAATTAACTGCATAGAAAACATTGCCAAGATAAAGGAAATGTTCCAAAAAAACTTTAGGACCATCTACCTACTTGCTTCACTCAACAAATACATATCTGAGTACATTTTGTGGAAAGCATTGGTCTAGACACTGGGGATCCAAACAGTCCCTGCTCTCAGGAGCTTAGGGTCAAGGGGAAGAGGACATGGACAGATAAACAGGTGACTGTGAAAGAGTGGGTAAATGCAAAGTTGGAAAAAGCAGGTTTTGCAAAAAAATAGTATGCTGCAGCTGCTGCTGCTGCTAAGTCGGTTCAGTCGTGTCCGACCCTGAGAGACCCATAGATGGCAGCCCACCAGGCTCCCCCGCCCCTGGGATTCTCCAGGCAAGAACACTGGAGTGGGTTGCCATTTCCTTCTCCAATGCATGCAAGTGAAAACTGAAAGTGAAGTCACTCAGTCGTGTCCGACTCTTAGTGACCCTATGATCTTAATTGTGAAAAATAATGACATATTTCCATGCATAAGAAATAGATTTTCTTTCATGCATATAAAAAAAGTTAACACCAATTCTCTAAGAGATAAGATTACCATGGTGGTTGTTTTTTATATTTTCAAAATTCCTATAATGAACTTAAATAACTTTATTTTTTAATTTAATTATGTATTTATGGCTGTGCTGGGTATTCGCTGCTACACATGTTTTTCTCTAGCTGTGGCTTCTTCATTGAGGTGACTTCTCTTGTTGCACAGCACAGGCTCAAGGGCTCAGTACTTGCAGTTCCCGGGCTCTAGAGCACGTGGACTCAAAAGTTATAGTGCAAGGGTTTAGTCACTCCCTGGTATGTAGGATCTTCCTGGACCAGGGATTGAACCCATGTCCCTTGCATTGATAGGAGGATTCTTCACCACTGAGCCACCATGGAAACCACTAAATTACTTTCATTACAACAAAAACTGTTAGAAAAAGCTTTTTAAGACTTTTTATCATAAGAAATCAAACAGAGCAAAGTATATAAAACAGTGCAGTTTTACAAATACTTATAAAGCCAACATCCAAGACAAGAAATAACACATGGCCAGCCCTTTCCTCCCACTCCCCAGAAACCATCTGTGTCCCTTTCCCAGAGAGGGAACTACAATCCTGACTCTGAGTGTTATGGCAACCATTTCTTTGCTGTTCTTTACGAGTCTACCACCAGGACTTCCTTGGTGGCCCAGAGGTTAAGAACCTGCCTTCCAACGCAGGGAACACAGGTTTGATCCCTGGTCAGGAAACTAAGATCCCACACGCCACAACGAACACCCATGTGCCACAACTGAGACACAGTGCAGCCAAAACCAAAAAAGACATAAATGAATATTTTTTAAAAGATTTACCACCTGTGTGTGTATATTTGTATTCCCAAAAATACATAGTTTAACTTCACCTTCATAATAGCGAGCCCTTGCACAGCCTGTGTTTTATGCCAAGGAGTCTTCGAATCACTTTATATGCATTACTTCATTTCATCCTCACAACAATCTCCTGACGTATTACCACCACCTGCCCCCACTTTTTGCAGATAAGAAAGCTGAGGCCCAGGGAGGTGAAGTAATTTGCCCAAATTCACACAGATACCGAGTGACAGAGTGAGATTTTGAACCCAGTCTGGCTCCGGAATCCATGGTCTTGTAAACATGTCACACTCCCTCTCAGACTGTTGGTCCCCTGCTTAGAATTGACCCCAATGTTTACGGCTCTTCCCTGGACCCTTACTTACTCTAGGTGGACAAAGCCTCTGCCAGGGCTGAGAGGCCCACCGACACTTAGACCTGTTTCAGTAGATGAGGGGCTGACCCTTCTGCCAGGTGATATTACGCTGGCAAAGCATCCCTTAGATTCCAGAAGATCTTTGCGCTTGGTACCTGCAACACATAGATATCACCACTGGGTTACATTCATGAAAATACCTCCCACTTGATCTTTTTCCCAGATGGTAAATAATTTCTTTTTAAAAAACTATAAGAAAATTCTCAGAAATAAGAGTCAGACTTCTCTGACGCTGGAGTACATTTTTAGAATGACTGCTGTTCCACCTACCATTTAATGATTCACATGTGTGTGGCATCTCCTGGGCACCTCTGCAAATTCCCACCATCCATCAATGGGACTACCCCTTAGCCAGGTTTTATTCATTTCCTATCAACTCCCTCTCAAATTCATCTATCAGGTGAATCATATCCTTCCCACACTTGTCAAGACCCAACTCTATTACCAAACACTTGACTCTTAAGAGGACTTGCCTGTGACTCTACAAAGTTTTTAAATTCTACCAAATCTGTCCTCTCACAATACCCTCATCCTGGGGTTTCTCAGGGTAAGAACTGTTGCATCAGAGTTACCTGAGAGGCCTGTTAAAAATACAGATTCCCAGGATGAAGAAGATGTGATACATATACACAATGGAATATTACTCAAGCCATTAGAAAAAATGAAACAACATCATTTGCAGCAACATGGATGGGCCTGGAGATGGTCATATGAGTGAAGTCAGACATCCCTTATAAAAATGTGGAATCTAAAAAAAGAATGATACAAATGAACTTATTTACAAAACAGAAACAGACGTACAGACTTAGAGAACAAATTTATGGTTGCTATGGAGAAGGAAATGGCAACCCACTCCAGTGTTCTTGCCTGGAAAATCCCAGGGACGGGGGAGCCTGGTAGGCTGCAGTCTCTGGGGTCGCACAGAGTCGGACATGACTGAAGTGACTTAGCAGCAGCAGCAGCAGGGCAAGATGGGGGATGGGATCATTAGGGAGTTTGGGATGGACACTGCTATATTTAAAATGGATAACCAACAAGGACCTACTGTATAGCACAGGAAACACTGCTCAATGATATGTGGCAGCCTGGGATGGGAGGCGAGTTTAGAATAGATACATATATTTGTATGGCTGAGTCCCTTTGCTGTCCACCTGGAAATATCACATTGTTAATTGGCTCTACTGCAATATAAAATTAAAAGTTTTTTCAAAAAAGAAAAAAAATACAGCTTACCAGAATCAATGGAAAAAAGAGGGTGCTAAAATAGATAACCAACAAGGACCTGCTGTAAAGTACAGGGAACTCTGCTCAATACTCTGTAATAACTGAAATGGGAGAAGAATTTCAAAAAGAGTAAAGACGTGTCTGCGTATAACTGAATCACTTTGCTGTACACCTGAAACTAATACAACACTGTTCATCAACTACACGCCAATATAAAATTTAAAAAAAAATTAAATGGGGTGGTGGAAGAAAAAACAACATAAAACATTAAAAAATAAGAAATAATTCAAAAATACCGATTCCCAAATCCCATTACAGATCCATCAAACTGGAATCTTGGTCAGTGAAGCCCGGGAATCCACATTTTGCAGAAGCCTCACTCCCTCAGTAGTTCTTAGGCTCATGCTTGGCAGTGAAATTCCTCCTCTTCAAGCCCAGTTCCATCACTGCACTCATTCTATCCTGCCCCTCCTCCTGATTCTCCACACACATCCAGTGATGAGAATCACCATAGGACACTTGTTCAACATGCAGATTCCAGGGCTCCAAACCAACTTACGGGGAGGGGGCAGCAACCCGGAAATCTGTATGTTTAAGAAGCACCTCGGGTGATTCTCAGAGCCAGCCAAGTGTGGGAAGAGCTGTTTTGGCACAAGGCCCTGAGCCACGCCTTCGAGGAGGGCATGGCAGCCCACTCCAGTATTCTTGCCGGGAGAATCCCAACGAACAGAGGAGCCTGGCAGGCTGCAGTCCACAGGGTCGCAAAGAGTCGGACATGACTGAGCGACTAAGCACAACATGTCATGCAGCCTAGGGCAGCCCTCCATACACAAGGGCCAACTATTTGCTTGAGGGGTGAGTAATTGGGATGGAGTGGAACCCAGTGGAGGGCAGAGCTGTGAAGAAAGAGCACCGGTCTCCAGCAGCGCCAGATATGGAACCACAAATGTGGTATCAAGAACATAATACAGACCACACTCTCTGACCACACACAATACTATTAAAAATCAATAATAAAAAGACAGCCAAAAAACACCCATAAGCTTGGAAACTCAAACCACATCTCCAGACATTTCACATAATAGAAGAAAGCATAATGTGACTCATGAGGTACTTAATGATCAATGACATAAATACAATATATCAAAACTTGTGGATTCAAATAAAGCAGTGACTAGAACCTAGAGCCTTAAATGCATACACTGTATTTTACTGAATGTAAGACACCATCAGTTGTAAAAACATTATTTTATGGACCACAAAGAACAAAGGAGGCCAATTAAATTATGACACATGCTTTATCATTTTGGACTTTTATATTTATTGAAGAATCCTTTTAGACTTACTTATAGATTTTAACCCTGTGCGTATTTAAAGAAGGAAAATAAAAGCAAAATTAAATGGCTAAAGGCACTCGTGGAGCTTTCCAGGTGGTGCTAGTGGTAAAAAAAAAAAAACCGCCTGTCAACACAGGATACGCAAGAGACTTGAGTTTGATCCCTAGGTCAGGAAGATTCCCTGGAGTAGGAAGTGGCAACCCACTCCAGTATCCTTACCTGGAAAAATCCATGGACAGAGGAAAGGAGTCGGACAAGATTGAGCGACTGTTGAACACGAGCCATTCTTAAACTTTACACACATTCAAAAGTCTGATTATTGAGTCACTTTTCACCTCAATCCCTGATGCCCACATTTTCCACCAAAATTGATCTCAATGCAACAAGAATGTAGGTGATGGAGCATTTCTTAACTGCCTCTGGAATTTTCTTCCAAACCACAGACACACCTCTGCGTTATTCAGTGCTCATCCAGCAAAGTTATATCAACTACTTCACAGGGGTTAGTGGGCCCATGGCACTGGTAAGACCCATCCAACTTCAGAGACACAAACTGTGAAAAATGTCCATCTTACAAGTGACAGGCTATAGTGTCAGAAAACAAAGATTCTAAAATTAATGACCTAAACTTTCAATTCAAGATATAAGAGGAAAAAGACAAATGCCTCAAAATGATAAGAAATCATAAAATAAAAGCAGAAATGAATGAAATAAAGATGATTAACAGAATTAGCGGTTCATGGAAAAAATTAAAAATGTAGATAGAGTTCAAGAAAAAAATTTTAATGTAAGTAAACAGTATAAGAAATGGAAAAGAGGCCACAATTACAAATAAAACAGAAGTAATCTTACCCATAAAGAAACCGAGTACTAGAAATATCAAATAACTTGTACGAGGTTACAGAGCAATGGAGTATAACTCATAACATGTAGTTTAGGGTCTTCCCTGGCAGTCCAGTAGTTAAGACTCTGAGCTTCCATTGCAAGGGGCGTGGGTTTGATTCTTGGTTGGGGAACCAAGATCCCCACATACTACACAGTGCAGCCAAAAAAACAAAACAACAAAAAATGTAATTTAATGTTACAATAATCATGATGGAACTGACACAAACCCTGACAGATAAATCAACAGAACAAAATAGCAAATGTAGCTAGAATAAAATGTTATGTGATAATAGCGGCATTTTATCACAGTGAAGAAAGACTAGATCATTCAAAAAAATATTTCTGGAACAGCTAATTAACCATTTGGAATGAAAATAAAATTAAACCTCCCTTATCCCCAAATAAATTTCAAATGAATTACAAATCTGAATGCAAAAATTAAAAGATGTATCTGAAAAAATAACAAGTGAATGTTTAAATAATGTTAGAGTGGGGAAGTTATTTCTAAGAAAGGTATAAAATACAAGCAAAAGAAAAGATGCATAGATTTGAATACACACACACTTGAAACTTTCATAGCAAACTATAAATAGATTCATAACATACAGGATTTAAAAAAGAGCTAATAGGGACTCTCTCTCCCTCGTGCATGCGCTCTCTCTCTCTCTTTCTCTCTTTCACTCTCTCTCTCTCTCTCTCTCCCTCCCTCCCTCCCCATGCACTCCTCCACTCTCTTCTCTTCAAGTCTTGGACTCTCCTGCTATCTTCTAAATAAAATAGAGCTGTAACACTGATTTGCCTAAGAGCTGTAGCACGGTTTGTCTAGGACCCAAGAGCTGTGACGCGCCGAGGGCTTTAATGTCCGTCGCTCCAAATCTTTGTTGTGACGAGACAAAGAACCGAGGAACATACACTCGCGTGACATCTATGGTGCCGTGACTCGGATATAACCTGGCTGAAACAACCTCCGTGCGGAAGAGGCCAAGCACAGCAGGAGCCCAACTCAGCGAAGCTCCCACGCTAGAAGCGGAAGGCGAAGAAACCCAGTGCAGGGGAAGGCCCATCATGCTGGAAACCGGGACAGCGAAAAACGAACTTAGCAGAAAGCTCACGCAGCCCAGTCTCAGATTCCAGAAGACCTCCAGTTAAGGTCAACCAGCTACAACATGCAGTGCCAGTTCAACAAAGATATAAAACTACAGCTGACCACGGAAAATATCACACACCCTTGGACACCGCTATAAGGACTCTGAGGATTGAGACTAGCAAGAGGGGGAGGCCCAATACCCCTCGCCGTCCCAGTTCAGCAGGAAGTAGCCAGAAAGACCTCAACGCCCCTATTCCCAAAGAATTGGGCCTCCCATCTCTTGAGGGGGGAATGTTAGGTAGGTAGAATAGAGAAAAGGAGTCCAAAATGGCGGTGACTAGAAGACAAGGAAGGTCAAAGAAGGTCCGAGGACCAGAGTGAAGACTTCAGGCAGAACAAACAGCACTCCTGGCTAAGCCCAATTTGCATAGGGCAGGCCCAGGTGGAGGAAAAAACATATAAAAGGAGGAGCCAAAGCGCTTTCTCACGGACTCTCTCTCCCGCGTGCGTGCGCTCTTTTCTTTCTCTCTCTCTCTCTCTCTCTCTCTCCTGCTATCTTCTAAATAAAATAGAGCTGTAACACTGAAAAAAAATAAAAAATAAATTAAAAAGAGCTAATAATCATGACAAAGCATGAGTTTTTAAAAATTTATAAGATGAAAATCTATACCCAAAGGAAAATAAATGAGCAAAAGACATGATTAGGTAATTCACTAAACACACATATATAGGCAATATATGTTTGGGGAAAAAAATTCATCCTTACATTAGTGAAAGAGTTGAACTTAAAATAAGATATTATTTGCTATCCGTTTACAAATACCTAAGGCTGGCACAGCTTGGAGGAATGACATTTTTGTACACTGCTGCTGAAAAAAACCTCCATCTTACTGAAGAGTAATTTGGCCATTTATGTCCTCCAAAACCTATGAGAAATGCTCTTTCATTCCAAGGCCCTACTTTCAGTAACATCTATGAAAAGGGTATGAAATGTATATATAAAGATGCAGAAAGGACCCACATATGTAAAGAAAAAAATAAAATTAAGAGCAGAGATGTCTTCTGGGTTGAGACTCAACGTCAGTTCTGAGTTACTTACCATAGCATTTACTTATGACAATACTTGCCCATAGGTTTTAACAGGGACTGCCTTTTCTAAATAGTTCACATTGTATATTGTATTCGGCCACTAGGGGGACTGGCGAATTCACCAAAGCAAGGATTGTTTGCTAAGGATGGTATCAGAGGGGGCCCCCCTCACAAGTTTTGGGGTTTCTTTTTTTTTTTTTTTTTTGAGAGGTAAAATGTAAATATATTATGCAGCCCTAAGCAACGAGCCAGTGAAATCACATCTACAAATTTAGCCTATTTCCCTGTTTACTTAAGAAGTTTTGTGATGGCAACATTCTAGACAGCAGCCTGCAGCTGCCGTAACAGCAGACTCTGCAGACTGACCAGCAAGGGCTGGAAGAGGGGTCTGCCTGCTCAACTGGCACTTTCTCCAGACTCGGCTGAGTTCCGGGAATTCCTAAAAGAAACTCAGCTTCAAACATGCTCTGGAGACACTTAAGCCTGACCCCAGGCTGCCTCTCCACGTCTCCTCAGGTGGGAGAAAAGGGCTGGAAATCCAAGTCCAAACCCTAACATTCTGATATTGATGCCTCCACTGCGTTGAGTAACATCAAGTTACTTTCAGCAAGTCAGTGACCTGTTTTGCCCAGCTCACAATGCCTGCC
Source organism: Bos indicus (assembly GCF_029378745.1). Lineage (NCBI taxonomy): Eukaryota > Metazoa > Chordata > Mammalia > Artiodactyla > Bovidae > Bos > Bos indicus. The sequence goes on along the minus strand of NC_091782.1, from coordinate 19,309,366 downwards.
CCACCTCTCTATCTAGCACTGTAGCCTGAGGCGAGACACGCTAAGTTAAGGAACATCCTTCTTGAAAGGGTCACCATTATCATGTTCATTGTTACGCAAATGCAAAAGATATCCAGTGAGCCATGATCTTGAAAATCCTAAATCAAAACACTTCGAGACAAAAAAAAAAGATGGTCCAACTTAAGAGAAAGTTCTGATGACTAGAAAGGAATTGAGGGGGGGAAAATCTGTTTCAGAAGAAAGTCTGTTTCTCTGGTACCATCTGTGAAATTCACAATAATTATTTCCATTTCCGTTAGGCAGGAATAACACCTTACATAACCAAGGCACTTTCACACGCTGTCATCTCAGCTGAGTTACACAATAGCACTGTCTGGCGGGGAGAAAATAGTACAGCAAGCCAAGTTAGCTTCTTGTGGATACTCTTTAACCAAACACTTGGTTTCCAATCCCTGTTTATCTGCTCAGCAAACAAACAAAAGATCTAGGACAGTGGTTTTTAACCCTTTTTTGAATCACAGACTCCCTCCAAGAAATAAAGCAAGTCCTGGGTCCTCTCTGCTGGAAAAAATGCATACACATCCAGAGTTGTGCACTCAGCCTTTGCTGGTTCATGGAGCTCCTTTCCTTACTGAAACCTGTGGACTCCATGTGAAGCTGAGCTCAGATGTGGTCTCCTGAGTGGATACACCTCTCCAGCAGAAAAGGAAGCCATGGGTCTTTGGTTAATGTGGCGTGGCAATCTCAGGGTCTGGTGTTCTTCCAGGAGCCCTAACCTAGAAACCTGAAACCCTTTTGCTGCTGCTGCTAAGTCACTTCAGTCGTGTCCGACTCTGTGAGACCCCAAAGACGGCAGCCCACCAGGCTCCCCCGTCCCTGGGATTCTCCAGGCAAGAACACTGGAGTGGGTTGCCATTTCCTTCTCCAATGCATGAAAGTGAAAAGTCAAAGTGAAGTCGATTAGTCGTGTCCAACTCTTCACGACCCCATGGACTGCAGCCTACCAGGCTCCTCCGTCCCTGGGATTTTCCAGGCAAGAGTACTGGAGTGGGGTGCCATCGCCTTCTCCGACCCACCCTTAAAACAGCAGCACCCTTCTTTAGGCCTGATCAACCTGAAAACTGCAGAACATTCTGGAGCTTAAAGCTAGAGTCCCAGAACCTTTTTCTGCTTGCTGAACTAGCCACCTTGGGCAATTAGTGGCTCTAATTTCTATTGCTCCACTGGCCCCTGCTTGTAAGGAAAAGTGAAAGTCTGAGTCACTCAGTGGTGTCCGACTCTTTGCGACCCCATGGATTGTAGCACGCCAAGCTCCTCTGTCCATGGGATTCTCCAGGCAAGAATACTGGAGTGTGTTGTCATTCTCTTCTCCAGGAGATCTTCCTGACCTAGGGATTGAACCCCAGTCATTGAGGGCAAATTCTTTACTGTCAAACCCACCAGGGAAGCCCCAGTTGTAGGTAGGTAGTAAATCATACCTCCACCCTCTCCCTGCACTTGTAGATGCACCTGGAATGCAGAAGACCAAAGACCAAGCTCTAATGGGCAGAGATGGAACGTTCTACAATCTCTTTTTGTGGCATGAAGGCTACCCACTTACATGTACTCACTTGGGGGTTTTCTGAGAGACTGTAGCTGTTCTCCACAGCACTGTTCTCTAAAGGCAAATGTACCCCTAAACATTCTCTTCAGCCATAAAAATCAATCACAGAGCTCCCATCCACTGTTTAATTTAAACCTTTCACTAAAGTGTTCCTAATTTCTACCTGAGCTGTCCCATCCGATGAACAGTGCCACAAATCTGATATATTAGCACAGAGAAAAAAGAAGTGGGGGCCTGGGTTTGGAGACTGGAAGACTCATGTCAAATCCCAGCTTTATCATTTATTGACTGACGCACTGGGCAGGTCAAACCTATGTCCTCCTTCATTCTTTGTAATATACCTCTCCGTGAGATATATTAGGAGATCCAGGGAGGTCATTTATGAGAACGCCTGCCTCGATGCTGCTCTCTGCCTTACCAGACCTTGGGTTAATACAGACAGTATCAATACAAATAGTCCCTATTACCGGGTCCCAAACTAGCCTTCTTTTAAACGTCAAAAGATGCCTTCTGGTTCAGTGTACTTGGCTGGGGCAACCAAATCCCAGTCAGCCCTCCTGATTTTTTAAACTCAACTGTATCTCTTCTCTCCCGTGGTGATGTCAGAGTCTCCTTTCTCTTGAACCTTCTTCAGGTCTCTGCTGTAGAGGAGGCGGAGATGAGAGCCCGGAGGACCGCTTCCAGCGTCCATGGACTCAGCTATGCAGATGTTGATTTAAATATTAAAAAGCGAGCCGGAGACAAAGAAAAGACCTTTGTTTAAAAAAAAGGCATCAATCAAAGGAAACAGAAACTTCAGGGGCCACGGAAAGTCTAGAGGGCAGGGCTGGCCTCTTGATCAAAGCTTCCCTCGCTTTCTCTGATTGGGCGTTTCCGGGTTCGGATGCCCGCCGAGCTCCCTGGGCCCTCGCCCGCCCACCGAGATGCTCCTTCCCTTCCTCCGCTGGGTGGTCCACCTCTTCCCCCAAGGGAGGCCTGGCTCTACGCTCCGAGGCCTCCAAGGAGGATACGGCCGACATCAACTCACCAACCTCAACCGGCAGCCGAACTGCCGAAGTGCAGGCCGAGGATCCGGGAGCCAAGGGCAAGAGGGACGCCGCGGCCACCTGCTTCACCCGCGGAGGCGCGTTCCGGGGTTGCCAGGACACCAGCCCAGCAACGCGAGCCGCCGCCTCCCACCAGGCGGTGCTTCCGGGCCCTCTAGGCTTCCCTCGACTTCTGGGCCGCCGCACGTGATGGAGTCTTTTGAAGGAGCAAAACCAATGTAGGCAAGGACCAATGGAAAAGTGGCTTTGTGTTCCTGAATTTTTTTTCTTTTTTTTCAAGAACTGTGGGGACTTCCCTGGTGGTCGAATGGCTGACTCACTCCCGCGCTCCCAATGCAGGGAGCCTGGGTTCCATCCCTGATCAGGGAACTACCCTGTGAGAGGCAACTAAAAGCCGGTGCAGCCAAGTAAACAAATACTTTTTTTTAATTGTGATTCTTCTCCAGGCAATTTTCATTATCAGGACTGTAGCCTCTGGTGGCAGTGAATGATGAGCCCTCCACAAAGCTTGCAGATGCGGTCTTATAACTGGCATTGATTGGACAAGATCACCTAACACTTCAGAGCGTATTTTCTGGGCCAGGCGCCTGGTGGATGTTATCTTCCTTAAGCAGCCAGCTGCATTTTTCAAAATAGAAAGCTGAGTTTGAGCAAGGGCTTGCTCAAGGTCACCCAGAAAACTGAGATTCATTTCCAAGCTTTCTCACTCCAAATCTACCACTCTGTCCATCATACCAACTTAAATTATCTTACTTAACTCTTATCAGCAACTAGTCAATTTTGCAAGGAAACCTTCTCTCCGACTCTAGTTTAAGTCCCTCAGTTCAAATTCTGATGCATTTTTTCCCTTGGTGAAGTGGAAAAAAATTAGACTGTGTTTTTATTTTAATAAAATTTTTACCGATTATAAAACAAAAAAGTAGTCATTCTAGAAACCTTGAAAAAAAATTTAAAAGTATTGTTGCCCAGCTAACATTAAGATGCTGCGATGCCAGGAAGGCAGAGATTTTCGTCTGTTTTGTTCACTGCTATACACCAAGCACTTAGCACAGTGCCTAGCATATATAGGCACTCAATAATCACTGTTTAACAAATAAATGGGTGAATGGATTATGGATTTAAATGGCCCGAGCTGAGCTACTCCCTCTTCTGTTTTCATCCTTCTGGAAAGAGACCAAGTCTCTAACCTGCACCATCAAGTTTCAAGACATCAGGACAGACAGCAGCCAAAACTCTCATCCTAGACAAGCCCTGCGTACTGTAACTCCTAAACTTTCCCTTACTCTGCAGCTTTAAAGCCTCCTGGGCCACTTTGCGGTCATCCCCTGGGCAAGTTTTAGATGCCCCTCACCCTGGGCTGAGGTCTGGCAGGGCGTGGGAGTCACCCTAAGGAGTTCCTGGGGGCAGTGGAGCTCCAGAAGCTGCCTGACTGCCTCGATTCAGCAGTAGAGGTGAGGGTTTGGACGCTCGGTGTATCAAGAAGCCCAAGGCCTCCTGAAGCTCCCAGAAAAGTCTGTGTGTATAGGCCATCCAGCAAAAAGGGCTTATCCTCTCTCTTGGCTGCATCCCCCCAAACCAAGCCTGGCACAGAGGTCACCGCAGAACCCACATGGAAACAGAGGGTTGATGCAGAAAGCGGGCTGATCTTGGGCCCTGAAATCAACTTTCTCGAGGGCTGTAGGGCCCTCCTTGCAGCTCTGCAGTCTGGGATCCTGCCATGCCATGAGCTGGGGGAGGGAGGAGGGGTCCCAAATGCGTGGGGTTGGGATCCCAGGGCCATCACTAGCACATATAGGGTCTAGTGCCTAAATAAGGTTTTTTTTTAATCCATGTTTTTGTGGGTCATAAGTTGTTGTATATCAACATTTTCATGATCCAGCCTAACCATAAAAGGCAAATGCTTCTGGGAGGTTACATGGCGAGGTGGAAGGAAGGTGAGCTAGACCTTAGCTCCACCAACCCCTCTGCCCCGCAGAACCTCACTTTACAGTCACTCACTGGGGGCTCAGCTCTGAGAGGGGACAGCAGAGCGAGGCAGTTGGTGGGAAGAGGTAAACCGGGCAGATGTTTAGACACTGGTTAGGGAGGGCCAGTTCTGGCTTTTGCTTGGCCTGCTCTGAATCCAGACCCTCTAGAACAAATAGTGAGGCAGTGATAAGAACTAGGTGGGTGCATACTAAGTCACTTCAGTCATGTCTGACTCTTTGCAACTCTATGGACTGTGGCCCGCCACACTCCTCTGTCCATGGGATTCTCCAGGCAAGAATACTGGAGTGGGTTGCCATGCCCTCCTCCAGGGGATCTTCCTGACCTAGGGATTGAACCCTCATCTTACATCTCCTGCATTGGCAGGCGAGTTCTTTACCACTAGTGCCACCTGGGCAGCCCAAGAACTAGGTGCCTAGGGAATTACAGGAAGCCAGACAGCAGAGGGGGAATCAAATAAACTCTACCCCTGCTCCTCTGGGGTCTTTAGCAGAACACAGGGAAGAAGCCTGATTCCAGAAGGATGGCATTGTGTACTAGTCAAGTGGTCAGGGACATGGTAAAATGCTTCTCGTGTATGGTAAACCTCAAGAGTTTCCATCTAAATTGGGGAGGGGTCCTTAATCATCAACTCTCCCCGCAGCTGTATGGCAAACAGTGCATATATGGGAACCTCTTTTCTCCAATGTCAAGAAAAAGTCACCACAAACCCACCTGACATGCATGTCCCATAAACACACACCAGAGGGCAGTGTAAACCAGGACATGAGAAAAAAATCACAGAGCCTCCTACAAAGAGGGCGCTGGGGAAATGGGTGTGGGGTGGATTACTGATGCACCATTGCCTTTGAAAACTTTCAGTGGTAAACAGAGGGAGCCTGGCAAAGGTGGCCGGGATGGAGCATTTGTACCTCAGAACCTGCTACCACCAGCAGCTCCCAAAGCCTCAAGGACTTCCCATCAGGTCAGGTCAGGAAACAGCTTCCAAGCACCTCCCGTGTGCAAGGCACTGTGCTGGGGACAGGAATTCAAAAGTGAGTAAAACCCAGTCCCTTCTCCAACTGAGCGCCTATGATGTGCCCATCTCTTTACATTCATTATCCCACTTAACTCTCACAATGGCAAAGTGCTATAAGAATCATCCCCATTTTACAGATGATGAAAAACAGACTCAGGGGGGTAAAATACTAGTCCCACTGTGTGCATGCTAAGTCACTGCAGTTGCGTCCGACTCTGCGACCCTATGACTGTGGCCCATCAGGCTCCTCAGTCCATGGGATTCTCCAGGCAAGAATATTAACGTGGGTTGCCATGACCTCCTCCAGGCGATCTTCCTGATCCAGGGATCGAATCCATGTCTCAAGTCTCCTACATTGGCAGGCAGGTTCCTTACCACTAGCGCCATCTGGGAAGCCCACTAGTAACTGGCAAAATTGGAGTTTAAACCAGGTCTGCCTAGATTCAGAGCTGGGGCCCTCACTACTGTGAACCTTCTTTCTAAAAAAAAAAATGTATTTATGTATTTATTTGGCTGCTCCAGTTCTTAGTTGCCTCATGTGGGATCTAGGATCTTTGCTGCAGTATGTGGAATCTAGTTCCCTGACCTGGGATCTAAGCCAGATCCCCTACATTGGGATCGTGAAGTCTTAGCCATGGGACCACCAGGAAGTCCCCAGGTCCTTCTTAGTGTGTGCTCTCACAAGGCGATTAAGAGGATTAATGAATAAACACATGTAAAGCACTTAGCACACCCTACACAGGGTAAGAAGCCAATAAGTGCACTTTTGTTAAGAGTACTTCCTTCTGTGACTGCTTTCTCTAAGCGCCAACTCAAATCTGGAGCAAGGGGAGCTGAACAGCATCTGGCCTGTTTTGTTAGAGAAGGGCGAAGAGAGAAAACAGTAGATGTGATTTTCACTTTTGCAAGTTGTTGAAGAGCTTCCCTGGTGGTCCAGTGGCTAAGACTCTGAGCTCCCAATGCAAGGGGTGCGGGGTTTGGTCCCTGGTCAGGAAACGATCTCACATATCGAAACTAAAGACTTCACATGCCACAGCTAAGAGTTTGCATGCCGAAACTAAAACATCATTCCACAGTGAAGATCAAAGATCCTGAGTGCCTCAACTAGGACCTGTCATAGCCAAATATATAAATAATTCTTTTTTTAAAGACGTACTCAGGAAAGTTCTGTCCTTAGATCACTCATATTTTTATTATTCTTTTTTGCTGGTTTTATTTTTTATACAGTTTTTAAAGGCTACACTCCATTTGGTGTTATTACATGAATACTGGCTATACTCCCCGGAGATTACAGTACACCCTTGTAGCTTATCTTACACCCAAGAGCTTGTACCTCCCCGTCTCTCACCGCTGGTAACCACTAGTTTGCTGTCTCTATCTGTGAGTCTGCTTCTTTTTTTTATATTCACTAGTTGGTACTTTTTAGATTCATTTATTGCTCCATTGACACAATGTGATCATAAGCCGAGGTAGAGCCCAAAACTGGAAGTCTAGACAGGTTAGGAATCAAACCAGTACTCCCTGGAAACCTCTCAGACTTTGGCAACAATGAGCAAAGACAGCAAAAAGGTGCAGTGCTCATCAGAGGCACAGGGGATGTGCGTGTGCGTGTGTGCACACGTGCATGCATGCACTCCTGCTGTCCCACCGCCTGTATCCCAGCACCCGAGGGCACTGCAGCTGCCGCATGCCTTTACCTCTTGTCCACTCATTCTTCTTCTCAGGGGCCTTTCCCTACCTGCTCTCTCCTCAGACCCCACCACCACTTCCTTCCTTACTCATATGTCAGCCACCTACTTCACTTGCCCTTTTTCTCTCTGCTTCCACATTTTGGTCTTTGTATGAGTCAGCTATTGCCACAGTACTGTTCTGTAACAAACTTCCCCCAAACTCAGTGACCTACGACAAGCATATATTCTTATCACTCATGAGTCTAGAGGTAAGCTAACATCAATCTACTTCAGGCTGCAGGTCAGATTGGCTCCAGGGTGTCCCTGAGATTCAGCTTCATTCCTCAGGTTTTGTCTCACTCTCCTGGGGCCCAAAGCTCCCCAAATAATGTTCTTGTTTTTTTAGTATTTATTTTTAACTTATTTATTTGGCTATACTGGGTCATGGTTGCAGCATGCGAGATCTTCACTGTGGCGTGCAGAATCTTCAGCTGCAGCAGTCGAACTCTTAGCGGTGGCTTGTGGGAACTAGTTCCCTGACTAGGGATTGAACCCAGGTCCCCTGCATTGGGAGCTTGGAGTCCGAGCCACTGGACCACCAGGGAAGTCCACACAAGACATGTTCTTCTCGTATGAAATGGCATAAGCACGAGAGGGGGTATGAATTAGCACACCGCCCCTTCCACCCATATTCTCTTGGCCAAAGCAAATTATGTGGGGAAACTCAAAATCATTGAATTGAGGACGTGTACTCCATCCACATCCAGTGGGGGATAATACAGAGTCCTATGGTACAGGGTGTGGATGTGTAATCCAAGTACAGGGAGAGCCTGGTGAACTGAGAACAATCATTTCATCCAATGAGTTTCATGTGCATCAACCGTTCCTCCAAAACATCCATGGGGGTAGGAGGCTATTTGTCCTCGTTACCGTACACAATATCTTCCTCTTCAGTCATCTCCAGCTCCTATAACAAACCGTAGTCCATTTTTCTGATGCCTGCACTGCTCACTGGTTCATGAAATGGGGCTTTGGCAAGAGTAAGGCCTTGGCTGCAGGACTCCCTGCTTCCTCCACACCAAACGGCCTTGTGATGTTCACGCTCTAGAGTAAGGCATGGACATGTCCTTCCAGCACACTCCAATCTTTTCAAATTCCTATTCGGCTTTTTCATTTTCCAGAAATATTCTAAATTAGATGTGCCTTTCTCCTGGATGAAACAGGCCTTGATGACTTCCAGATGTTCCTTCCTCATCTAGACAGGACTCAGATTCAGGGAAGGGGTCAGGTCAGAAAGAGGCAGGACTGCCTACTTAACACATTTTGATTTTAAACAGACACTGTTGGATACAAAGCCCTCAGATTCAAAAGAGTCTTTCAGAGCAGAGGAAGAAACGTTCAGAAATCATCATGATTGGAAGCAGCATCCTTCAAACAGGGCTTAGATTTATTCTGAAAGATGGCGTTTGCATCACCGCTGAGCACTTAACCGAATGCACTTAGGGGGAAGCAACCCACTTATTACTGTGACGGGCACGGGAAGTTAACTGTGAACTTGGCAGCTCCTATTACTCACACTGGAGGCTGTGGTCTGACACTGAGACATTAGTTGCCTAGCAGTTTCTCATGGAGATGACAGAAAATAAGAGAAAAATCCATGAGAACAGTCTTCAAGGCACCATGGCTAGCTGGGGACTGCCATCACACAGGTGGACATTAATAAACTTACCCTGCATAAAAAGAAATGGGTGACACGTGGTGTCTGGTCTCGGGACCACAGCCAGTCCACTTCATATTGAAAGTCCACAGCCATACAGGAGGTCCCTGGAGTGGCCGAGTTTATAGAGACAGAACGAAGAACGGTGGTCACCAGGGCTGGAGTGGGGGACAGGGCGTTGTTCTTTAATGGGTACAGAGTTTCAGTTTGGGATGATGGAAAAGTTCTGGAGACAGACAGGGGTGATGGTTGCACAACAATGTAACTGAACTTAATGCGAGTGAATCATATACTATACTTAAGAATGGCTAAAATAACAAATGTTATGTATATTTTACAATAAACATGTTTTTAAAGTTGGTGACCACCGGAAAAATCTACCTAGCAGTTCACCTAAGTGGACTTTTCTACACCTATGTTGTATTTCAATGACTTAAAAATTTTTTTTAATTGTCGACACAATTTGTAAAGGTTAATTTACAGTTACTACAAAATACTGGCTATATTCTCCACGTTGCACAATGCATCCTTGAGCCTATCTTATACCCTTTTGTACCTTCTACTCCCCCACCCCCATATTGCCCCTCTTCTACCTCCTCACTGGTAACCACTAGTTTAGAGTCTATATCTTCAAAGGCTGCACTGCACAGCTCATGGGATCTTGGATCCCCGACCAGGAATTGAACCCACACCACAGCAATGGAGGTGTCAACTCCTAACCACTGGATTGCAAAGGAATTCCCTTCAATGACCTTTTTAAACAACAAAGAAATAACTACGAAATGAGAGACAGAAATAAGTGCTGTGCGAACTTACAGTTGCCTGTAGGCACTGCTGTATTTAAAATGGATAACCAACAAGGACCTACAGTATAACACAGGAAACTCTGCTCAGTGGCAGCCTGGATGGGAGGGTAATTCGGGGGAGAATGGACCCATGCATATGTAGGGCTGAGTCCCTTCGATGTTCACCTGAAACCATCAGAACATTGTTAACTGGCTATAGTACTGTTAGTCTCTCAGTCGAGTCTGTGCAACCCCGTGGACTGCAGCCTACCAGACTCCTCTGTCCATGGTACTCTCCAGGCAAGAATACTGAGTGGGTAGTCATTCCCTTCTCCAGGGGATCTTCCTGTCCCAGGGATCAAACTAGGGTATCCTGCAATGCAAGCAGATTTTTTACCACCTGAGCCACCAGAGACGCCTCATATAAAATAAAGTTTAAAAAAAAAAAAAAAGAAGAAGTGCTGCAAAGACAATCAAATCAAGTAAAACAAAAGAGCGTGAAGGAGGGCGAGGCAGAGCTCAGGACATGGCACCTGCTAGGCTATGCTGTGGATTTCATTCCCTATTAACCTCAGGAAGCAATTTTATACCTTTATTTTAGGGAGAGATTAGATTAAAATTCAGGTACTTAGTACAGCATGACAAATAGTTACTACTTAACATATTTATTTATTATTTCAAAGAGGACAGTGTTAACTCATCCAGGATAAATCAGAGCCTTCTCATTTATAACTGAAATTCAAAATTTTAGCAAAATTCAAGAGATTTTTGTTTTGGTATTTTATTTATTCCATCGTTAGTATTTTTTTTAATCTGGTCACAAAGTTTTGCATAAAAAACAAATGCAATCAATCTTTGTTAAAAATCAAATAAAATACTGATATGTATATATATTGGGCTTCCCTGGTGGCTCAGACGGTAAAGAATCTGGCTGCAATGCAGGATACCTGGGTTCGATCCCTGGGTTGGGAAGATCCCCTGGAGGAGGGCATGGCAACCCACTTCAGTATCCTTGCCTGGAGAATCCCATGGACAGGGGAGCCTGGTGGGCTATAGTACATGGGGTTGAAAAGAGTCGGACACGAGTAAGAGACTAAGCACAGCACAGCACATGTATATATGTGTGTGTGTGTGTGTACATATGTGTGTATATACATTTATAAATGTCTCTGTATGTGTATGCACGTGTGTGAAAGAAAATAATTTTCCTTAACAAAATTAAAGACAATGTTTTTAACTCTATAAGCATAAACTTCTGGATTTTGGCTTTGACTAAAATCAGCTAAAATTAAAGCCAGGTCTTAACTTTGGGGACTGAAGAGGTAAGGAAAATGTTTGGAGTGAGACTCCGAGGAAGCCAGCTTCAAACCACCATTCGGGGAAAGTTCTCGTGACCGCCCTGCTCGACCTTTCCTTGCTTCTCCTCTGTGTTCTACTAGTCACCCCAACTACCATAATCTGGACTGTTTTCTGCAGTTCTACTCTCTGGGGAAAAGAAAGCATCAGCTGTCTGTCAGGCATCAATATTTCTGCAAGACTGCTCCAAAGTCTTTAATTACTGACTCTCTCTGTCTGCCAAGTGCCATCTAATACCTCCAATTTATCATCCTCACAGTCCCTTGCTAGGGTAAGGGTAACATCACCATCCACAGAACTGACAGCCAGACTTCGATAATTAGCCCATCATCCATCAGCCTGTCACTGAGGATGAGGAAGAGATAGAGAGAGAAAGAGAGGGGCAGGGCGCTGACCCTGCTTCCTGTGGGCACTGTTTCAACTTCTCAGGCTCCTGGCTACTTCTGCTTTTACCACTATTTGCAGATGAAAGAAAAGAATTTGAGAAAGAACAGATACTTGTATAGGTATAGCTGAATCACTGTGCTGCACACCTGAAAGTAACACAATAATGTTAATCGACTATACTCCCATATACAATTTTTAGTAAAACATTAAAAATAGGACTTCCCTGGTGGCTCAGTGGTGAAGAAACCGCCTGCCAATGCAGGAGACACAGGTTCGATCCCTGGTCTGGGAAGATCCATGTACTGCAGAATGACTAAGTCTGGGAGCTGCAACCACTGAGCCCAGGTGCTGCAACTGCTAAAGCCCACATGCTTTAGAGCCCGTGCTCTGCAACGAGAGGCCATTGCATTAAGAAGACCATGGATCGCAACGAGAGTGTGGCCCCCACTCACCGGAACTAGAGAAAAGCCCTCGCAGCAATGAAGACCCAGCACAGCCAAAAATAAACAAATGTTGTTGTTTAGTAGCTAAGTCATCTCTGACTCTTTGCGATCCCATGGACTGCAGCACATCAGGCCTCCCTGTCCCTCTCTGTCTCCCAGAGTTTGCCCAAGTACGTGTCCATTGAATTGGTGATACAATTCCAACCATCTCATCCTCTGCCACCCTCTTCTCTTTTGCCTTCAATCTTTCCCAGCATTAGGGTCTTTTCCAATGAGTTAGCTGTTCCCATCAGGTGGCCAAAGTATTGGAGCTTCAGCATCAGCATCAGTTCTTCCAATGAATATTCAGGGTTGGTTTCCTTTAGGATTCACTGGTTTGATCTCCTTGCAGTCCAAGGGATTCTCAAGAGTCTTCTCCAGCACCACAGTTTGAAAGCATCAATTCTTCAGTGCTCAGCCTTCTTTATGGTCCAACTCCCACATCTCTACTTGACTCCTGGAAAGACCATAGCTTTGACTTTACGGATCTTTGCCAGCAAAGGGATGTCTTTGCTCTTTTAGAAATAAAATTTGAAAAAAATAAAGATGAAAGAAAAGGCATTCAGCTGAAACTCTCTGATTCCTGGAAAGTATATCCTAGGGAGTATTTTCTAACCCACATCCCAAGAGGGCACCATGACCACCCAAGGTTATCTGGAGTCTCTCCCAAAGATGCGAGGAGCTTGGAACAAGAAGAAAAGATGAAAGGGGGAAACTCAAGGTGTCAGTTTCTTGGCTCACATCTCTCAAGGCAGAGAAGTTTTGAACAAGCTTTTCAGGTCCAACCTCCATAAGACACAAGTACTTGTCTCTTTAAGGAAAACTTAACCCTGCCAAGAGCTGGAACAGCAGCCAGCAAACCTTCTGATTGCTCCTCCTAAGAGCCTTCCCTGATGCTCAAGTCAGGGCAGGGTGTGTGCCCATCAGCTTGATCACTTTTATATCCACTTACTCATCGGTCCGTGTTCCCGAGCCCCCTGATCCCCAAGCCCAACTGTCAGCTCCCTGAGGACAAGGGCGCCATCAGCCTTGCCTGGCATGAAGTAGCTTTTCCATAAATATTTGTGGAACTGAACTGAATTTACATCCTCTCTTTATCACATCAACCAAGAGGAGTGTGTTCTTTTTTCTGCCAGCATTTCGAAAGTTTCTGGGGATGTTTCCAAATAATTAAAGTTGCTCCCATTAGGCCTCAAAACTTGTTATCGAATTATTTCTAAAATGCTCTGAATATTTCCTTGCTTTATTAACAAAATACAGCAAACATAATGTAACCTCTCCTTGATGTCCTGGGTGTATTCATCAGCTGTGAGTTTGCCTGCACTAAGAGCTTCAACAAGAAAGCTGGTTTCTCTCCGATGTGACAATGCAGGAATGAATAGTCCAGGATGCCCTCGGTGACTCCATAGGGTCGGGGATCCAAACTCTTTACATCCTTTGCTGTAACCGCTAGGTGATTCCCTGTCCCCTGAGACTGTATCCCAGCCCATGAGAAGAGCAGCAAAATGGCAGAGCTTGCTGATCTGGTACATCCCACTTCTGCTCCTAGTCCAAGGGCTACAACAGCCAAGCCTCGCAGTACGAGACCCAGTGGTGTGGTCCATAGAAAACCTGGGGATTCCATTTCTAAGAGAAGGGGAAATTGAATGTTAGGGACAGTGTCTGCCACAACCATCTTGGTAAATGGAATCATGCTCCTCTATTGTGCTTTGTGGTTCCTGAAATGACAGCTGAAATGTGCAAGAAAGACTCGTTAGCAAAGACCAGACTGCTGGAGGTGACTGGTTCCTCAGACCCTACTAGGTCCCTAGTCTGTCTCCCAATATTATACACATGCTTCTAGTGGCCCTAATTCTTGATCTGCTAAGAGTTAGAAAACCAACCACCGCAACTGTTTAGAATTATATGTGCTAAACACATACACACACATCAGATGGGAGGTGAGCAGATGTGGTTAGTAAGATGGGCCTTGGAGCCCAGTCGTGTGGGTTTGGATTCCTGACCTACCATTCACATTGTGATCTCAAGCAAGTCACCTAACCTCTCTCAGTTTTTTCATCTGTAAAATGGGAATAACAATAGTAACTTACTTCACTGGGCTGTTATGAGGACTAAATAAGTTTTTATATATCAAGTAGCTTACCTGGTATACAGCATATGCCCAAGAAGGGACAGCTATCATTATTAATATGAAGTAAGTTACTGATTCCACAGGTCGAGTGGCAAAGACACTCGTTTGGTTTCTTTGTTGGTGGTGGTGGTGTTTTTGCTTTTATTTCTTTTTGGGTCGTGCCGCTTGGCTTGCAGGCCCCTGAAGTGAATGCATCAAGTCCTAATAACCACTAGACCACCAGGGAATCCCCAAACCACCAGGGAATTCCCAACTCTCCTTTGAAGTAAGCTTTATGAGCTTTAGGGCAGTACCTTTCACTGCTCAGAGGCTCTCGTCCCTCATCCCCAGGATCTGGGCTAAAGCCGCTGGAAGCCAGAGGGCCAGAGAAATGGAGTGTCATGGTGAACTGGAATCAACTTGAATTTTGATATGTTTTATCTCACTCACATCCTGCATGCATTTTTAATGGCGTCTCAAAGACGAGCACAGGAAGCCAAGAGCAAAGGCAAATTGCATTAACGATAAGATTCCCGATTCTGTGTTTACTTTTTCACTCTGCAGACATCCTTACAGACAGACAGTGGCTGGCCCCATTTCAGGAAGGGATAATGGAAACCTGTGTTCTAATTTATTAAACACTTATTGCATAAAGGGCTTCTCATCATATGTCTCTAGACCAAAGCCAGAGTGACCAACTCTGTCCCTAAAAGCCTGAACGACAAGAAGCAAGGAAGCCACAGGGCACTGAGACGCTCTGGTGAATGAGTGGCGTTGCAGCCAGGAGCTGCAGCCATTACGGATGCCAGTCTTTTAGGATGTGTTCTTGAAGACAACGTACTTTTGCATCCCCAAATCCCACACATAGGCAGGGTCTACCCAAATACCTTTGTGAAAGGGGAAAGATAAGATGACAGACTTAACTGTAGAATACATGTGCACGCGTCCGTGCATGCTAAGTCACTCCAGTCGTGTCCGACTCTTTGAGACCCCATGGACTGTAGCCTGCCAGGCTTCTCTCTCCATGGGATTCTCCAGGCAGGAATACTGCAGTGGGTTGCCATTTCCTACTCCAGAGGATCCTCCCGACCCAGGGATCAAGCCCACATCTCTTACGTCTCCGGCATTGGCCAGCAGGTTCTTTACCACTACCGCCACCTGGGAAGCCCTTAGAATACACATAAAACACAAAACAAAGCAAAGAGAGGTGTTTTCTGGCAGTCTAGTGCTTAGGACTCAGTGCTTTCACTGCTGTGGCCCAGGGTTCAATCCCCGATCAGGGCAATGAGATCCTGCAAGCTGTGAGTTGGCAGCCAAAATAAAAATTTTAAATAAAATTTAAAAAGCAAAGAGAAGTAAAAGTAGTATCAGAATAAAGCACCTTGATGGCAGAGTCATGTGCGTGATAAGACACATGTGCATTTTTAAGACACAGAGTTCCAACTGTCACAGCATAGTGCTAGTCTTTGAAATTCTGATTAATCAGGGAATGCCAATGCCTTAAAATTTCCTGTTTTGATGTGTTCCAAGGAACTGGACTGAATTGTCTCATATTATCTTATAGCTTCTTATTTTGCATTTTAGTTATTAATTTTTCAGTAAGAAATGCACTTACACCACTTGCAAACACCATAAAAAGATAGCTCAGCTGGTAAAGAATCCACCTGCAAAGTGGGAGACCCCAGTTCGATTCCTGGGTCGGGATAGGCTACCCACTCCAGTATTCTTGGGCTTCCCTGGTGGCTCAGATGGGGAAGGAATCCGCTTGCAATGTGGGAGACCTGGGTTCAGTCCCTAGGTTGGGAAGATCCCCTGGAGGACGGCATGGCAATCCACTCCAGTATTCTTGTCTGGAGAATCCCCATGGACAGAGGAGCCTGGCGGGCTGCAGTCCGTGGGGTCTCAAAGAATCGGACACAATGTGCAACTAAGCACACACAGCTTGCCAAATCAGAACTCTGAAAAAGTATACAAAGAGGGGCTTTCCTGGGGGCCCAGCGGTTAAGAATCGGCCTGCTAATGCAGGGGACATGGGTTCGATCCTGGTCCAAAAAAATTCCACATGTGACGGGGCAACTAAGCCCGTGGGCCACGACTACTAAGCCCACACTCTAGAGCCCGTGCTCCTCAACAAGAGAAGCCACCGCAAAAATAAGTAAATATGAGTGGCCCACTGTGCCCAGATCATGCTAGCCCTCTTCACACGTGATTAGTACACAAACCAGAATGAGGAGACTTGAAAGTGCCAGATGGATCAGACACTCAGCTGTTGCATTCTGTCTCCCAGAATCATGAGAAACAAATGTCTTCGAAGCGTCTTTGATGAGCAGAACAAGGTAACAAGGGGAGTGTGTGGCTGACATCACTGACTTAGGGTGGCAGATGCATGCCTGCAAATCCAACTGGAATGTTCACCTTGGCCAGGCTTAGCATATACTCCCCCCCTGGACAGGGCTTGTTGCAACTAGAGAAAGCCCGAGTGCAGAGACAAAGACTCAGCACATGCAAAAGTAAAAAAATAAATACATTTTAAAAGTAGACAAGGAAAGCCTCCTTCCCACTGTACCCATGACTGGAACGGGCCCACCTCACCTGCTCCGGCAAAACTACTGTTCTTCCTTTTGTATCCCTTTCTGAGTGCTACAAGCAAATACAGATGTGTGTTTCTTTCCCGTCTGTTGTACACAGCAACAGCATACACTCACACTATTCTTTTCAATTTTGGAGATCTTTTCATAGCATTTCATACAGAATTTCTTTATTCCAGGTTCTCTCAAGGAAGGAAAAAACACTACACACGAGCCCCTGGCCTTGGTCAACTCTGATAGGAGAATGGATTCTTTTTTTTTAAAAATCAAAGTACAGTTGATTTACAATATTGTGCTAGTTTCAGGCGTACAGCAAAGTGATTCAGTTATACATGTATTTTTTAGATTATTTTCCATTATAGGTTATTATAAGACATTGAATACAGTTCCTGTGCTATACAGTAAATCTTTATTGTTTATCTATTTAATGTATAATAGCTTTTTTAAGCCCATACTCCTATTAATCCCTCCCCCGCTTTCTCATTTAGTAACTATAAAGGTAATTATCTAAGTTTGCTTTCTCTGTGAGTCTGTGTTTTGTATTATTATTTTTGTATGTAAATTACAGTCATTTGTATTATATTTTAGATTCCACATAAGCGATATCACATATTATTTGTCCTTCTTTGTCTGACTTAACTTCACTAAGTATAATATTCTCAAGGACTCCCTGCTCTGCTGCTGCTAAGTCGCTTCAGTCGTGTCCGACTCTGTGACCCCACAGATGGCAGCCCACAAGGCTCCCCCATCCCTGGGATTCTCCAGGCAAGAACACTGGAGTGGGTTGCCATTTCCTTCTCCAATGTGTGAAAGTGAAGTCGCTCAGTCATGTCCAACCCTCAGCGACCCCATGGACTGCAGCCCACCAGGCTCCTCCATCCATGGGATTTTCCAGGCAAGAGTACTGGAGTGGGGTGCCACCAAGGACTACCTATGTTACTGCAAATGGCAATTTTTCATTATTTGTATGGATAACATTTCATGTACACATACCACACCTTATTTCTTGATTGTGCTGGGTCTTAGCTGTGTTGCATGGGATCTTCCATCTTCCTTGCAGCATGTTTGATTTTTTTTTAGTTGCAGCCTGAGAACTCTTAGTTGCAACACGTGGGATCTAGTTCCCTGACCAAGGATTGAACCAAGGTCCGCTGCATCAGGAGCGAGGAGTCTTAACTGCTGGACCACCAGGGAAGTCCCTATACCACATCTTCTAAAAGATCAAAACTCTAACTCAAAAAGATACATGCATCCCAATGTTCATAGCAGCAATATTTAGAATAGCCAAGACATGGAAGCAATCCAAGTGCCCATCATAAGATGACTGGCTTGAGAATGGATTCTTAATTGAGCAGCCCTTAGGAAAGCTCCCTAGACACTCCCTTCAGTAAGCACTGTTGGCTAGTCAAGCACACTGCCGAGTCACAGGACTGGGCTCCTTGATACGCTCCCTGTATGACTTACCTGCTCTTCCCTCTGCACAGAGCACCAAGGCATCTCAGGCCCATGACACAACCCTATCATTCATAACCACGCTTAAATGAAACTGCTTAATCTTCAGCTGCTTTGCAATGTACATGCTCTTCTTCTAAAATTAGAGAAATGTGTATTAAATACTGCTGCTGCTGCTGCTGAGTCACTTCAATTGTGTCCACCTCTTTGCGACCCCATGAACTGCAGCCCACCAGGCTCCTCTGTCCATGGGATTCTCCAGGCAAGAATACTGGAGTAGGTTGCCATGTCCTCCTCCAGGGGATCTTCCCGACCTAGGGATGAAACCTACATCTCTATGTCTCCTGCATTGGCAGGCAGGTTCTTTACCACTAGCATCACCTGAGAAGCCTGTAATAAATACTGCTTTTTAAAAAATCAATATCTCAGTGATGGTGTTCTGTTACACATGACCTGCAACTTTTGAGTCCTTTTCCCCACTGTCTAAAATAAATGCCTCTAAATTCATTCTTTTTTTATTTTTTGCCAGGCTTCACAGTTTACTGGGTCTTATTTCCCCGACCAGCAATTGAACCCATGTCCTTAGCAGTGAAAGCATGGAGTCCTAACCACTGGACCACCAGGGACTTCCCTCATCCTATTTCTGATGCATTTCACCGTCAGTTGCAGATATCATAACACTTTACCCCAACAGTTCAGTATTCATATCAACTAGATTCAAATTGCTTTCGTTTTTTTAATTATAAACCATACACTTTTTAACTGAAGCACAGTTAAATCGATTTACAATGTTGTGCTAACTCCTGCTCTACAGCAACGTGATTCAGTTGTACATACATATATTCTTTTTCATATTCTTTTCCATCACAATTCATCACAGGATACTGAATATAGTTCCCTGTGCTATACAGTAAGGCCATGTAGTTTATCCATTCTCTATACAGTAGTTGGCGTCTGCTAATTCCAACCTCCCCAATCCACCCCTCCCTTAACCCCCTCCCTCTATGCAACCACAAGTGTGTTCTCTGTGTCTGTGAGTCTGTTTCTGTTCACCGTGAAATGTTTTGACATGAGTTTTGACAAACACTTACTATACTTCAGTAAGCCAAGATAGTGATGTTGTACTCTTTTCTACACGCCAATCAGGCGAAGACTGCTCTGCTAGGGGCTGCAGCTGAGACGGTGAGCAAAGAGCCCATAAGACTCAACATCAGAGGTCTTGCTTTCACTTAAGGATGCACCGTAGGACAGAGTGCACAGAAAAATGCCACGCCCTGAGCTATCAGAAGTCCAGCTGGGAAGGGCAAACGGGAGACGTGGAAAACTCCCAGGATTAAAACCCAAACAGACCCACAGAAACCAGAAACCCTGAAAAGGGTCTGAATTAAAGTCTGAGTGCTTAACTGGCTGTTTACCTCTACCATCACCTTTTCTACTTTCTTAGCACCTCCTGCCCCCAAGCACAGGTCATTTTATGTACCTCTGACTCTTGCTACAGGTGGCATGCAAAGGTGTGGCTAAGAAGTCATGGAAGGGCTTCCCTGGTAGCTCAGTGGTGAAGAATCTGTCTGCCAGTGCAGGAGACACGGGCTTGATCCCTGGTCAGGGAAGATCCCACATGCCGCAGAGCAACTAAGCCCCTGTGCAACAACTTCTGAGCCTGTACTCTAGGGCCTGGGACCCACAACTACTGAAGCCCGAGTGCCCTATATCCGATGCTCTGCAACAAGAGAAGCCACTTCAATGAGAAGCCTCAGCACCAAACTAGAGAGTAACCCCTGCTCGCTGCAACTTGAGAAAAGCCTGTGCAGCAACAAAAACCCAGCACAGCCAAAAATAAATAATTTTTTTTAAAAAATAGGAAGTCATGGAAAACAGCCATGGGAAAACTGACTCAAGATGTCACAACCTAATTCATTGTGTCATATGAAGAAAAGATCTGTCAGCAGAAGACACATGGACTCTAGAAGCATGGGGTCTGCAAAGGAGAAGACCAAGGATCAAGAACGCAAGAGTGTGTCTTCAGCCCTGTCCAGGGGAGAGTATATGCTAAGCCTGGCCAAGGTGAACATTCCAGTTGGGTTTGCAGGCATGCATCTGCCACCCTAAGTCAGTGATGTCAGCCACACACTCCCCTTGTTACCTTGTTCTGCTCATCAAAGATGCTTCGAAGACATTTGTTTCTCATGATTCTGGGAGACAGAATGCAACAGCTGAGTGTCTGATCCATCTGGCACTTTCAAGTCTCCTCATTCTGGTTTGTGTACTAATCACGTGTGAAGAGGGCTAGCATGATCTGGGCACAGTGAGCCACTCATATTTACTTATTTTTATGATGTTTATTGATTTACGGCTGCACTGGCTCTTCATTATCGTGCACAGGCTTTCTCTAGTTGTGACGATTGGGGGCTACTCTCTGCTACTCTCATTGCAGTGGCTTCTGTTGTTGAGCACAGGCTCAACAGGGAGTGTGGGCTTCAGTAGCTGGGATATTTCCGGACCAGGAATGCAACCCATGTCCCCTGCATTGGCAGACAGATTCTTAACCACTGGACCACCAAGGAAGTTCTTTTTTTTTTTTTAATTTTTTTTTTTTGGCCAAACCACATGGCTTTTGGGATCTCAGTTGGACCAGGGATCAAGTCTGACAGTTAAAGTGTCAAGTCCTAACTACTGGACCACCAGGGAATTCCCACACTCTCTTTTTGTCTTTATCCTTAGAAGATATTTATTTGAAATACTGTTCCATCAAAAAAAGAAAAAAAGATTTTTACTGGTTGTATATGGAATTCCGGATTGACAAGGTGTTTTGTTTTGCTTTTTAAGCACTTTAAAAATGCCTTTCCACTGTCTTCTGGCTTCTATTGTGGCTATCTAACATAATTTTAAAATATTATAGACACCAACTCGATGGATGTGAATTTAAGCAAACTCCAGGAAATAGTGGAGAACAGAGGAGCCTGGCATGCTACAGACCATGGAGTCACAAAGAGTCGGACATGACTTAGCGACTGAAAAACAACAAGCTAACGGTCTCTTGTCTCTTTTCTCCACCTTAAAATACCAAGCTTCCAAAGGACGGAGGGGGGGCCACATGTATACATCATTATGTTTTTGTTTAAGGTTTGTGTTTTAAGATTTGAGACATGAGACTAACTAAGACTATTAGATGAGATAAGGGTCTATATGGATTGCCTTTAGAACTCAAATACAGCCCAAGTTTCAGGATTTCAACCATTTCCCTGCAAATGACCTTACTCATGCCAGCCCCCTCCTTCCATCACGCTCAGACGGCAGAATCCCAACCCTAACTACATCCAGTAATCTATGTGCTCTGTGCACGCACCTGAGAAGCTAAGCATGGATGGAGAAAATCCCATTGTGCTGATCAGTCTCCGTTTAAATCAAAGACCTCAAATCTTAAATGAGCAGCCAACACTGCAGCTAATCCTACCACACTTGCTTAGTAAATCTTCTCTCTTTCCAGGTGGCAATTTCACCTCTTCACCTCACTGCATACTGATGAGGAAATAGATGTCTGAGGATGAGTCGTCTCTAGATTTTCCAGCCCTAGATCCTCTGACGCACTGCATTTGTATCCACCTCTCCTCATCTTACTGTGATGGAAGGAGTGTCCTTGCTTGTGGCTACACTTTGCACTGAACTTTTCAATCCCCTCTAGTACTTAAAAACTTGGCTGCTACAATAATACCCTCATTCTCTTGCTTTGTCAGTTTCTTCTCTGTACTGGATCACACCCATGTGCATACAAAGACTTAATGTTGCTGCTCTTAAAAATAAATACATTTCCTAGAGCCCACAACCCCTTCCAGACTCTTTTTTTTTCTGCTTCTCTTTTTCTGCAAACTCACTCCCAAGTTGTCTCTATTTCCTTTCTCTGCCTTCTCGTCTCCCCTTCTCACTCACTCCAATTGGCCCTTCCATCCCTCCATCCCACTGAAAGTTCTCCCACTTTGCCCAATCCATTCATTAGGTCTCTGCTCTCATCTTGCTCAGCCATCAGCAGCACTTGATGCAACCGGCCACTCCCTCCTACTGGAATATCATCTTCTCTTCTCCAGGCTTCGGTATGACCTCACTCCTTCCAGTTTTCCTCCTGACTCTCATCACTTTCTCAAGTTTCCCTCCAGCACCTCGGAATACAGGGCCAGGACATGACTCTCCTCTCTTCTCCTCCATCCTGCTCTTCCAATAGGCGATCTTAACTTATCCAGGAGCACCAGCGTACCAATGACTCCCAAATCTATAGCCACAGCCCCGATCTTCCTTCTGCACTTCTGACTTTTATATCCACTGAGTTACATCTCTACTTGGATGTCTAAACTTAAATTTATTATGTCCAAAGCAAACTCTTGACTTCCCTTCCACAGACCTGCTTCTTCCTCAGGCTTTCGGAGGTCAGTGAATTGGCAACACTAGCTACCTAGCAGCAGGTCAGAAACTTAGAAGTTAGTCTTTTCTTTCCCTGGTGGCTCAATGAGGAAGATCCCCTGGAGGAGAAAATGGCAACCCACTCCAGTATTCTTGCCTGGGAAATCCCATGGATGGAGGAGCCTGGCAGTGACTTAGCGACTAAACAAAAAAAAGAAAAAAGAAATATATATATATATATGTGTGTGTGTAAAATCTCCACATATAGCCTGAATCCAACCACTTTTGAGCTCCTGTCCATCACTTCTTTCCTGAACAACAAGATTCTAACAGGTATCCCTGCTTCCTCTTTTGCCCCCACAGTTCATTCTCTCCCATTACAATGATCTTTCAAAAGTGTAAATCAGGGACTTCCCTGCTGGTCCAGTTGTAGAGAGTCCACCTTGCAGCACAGGGAACCCAGGTTCGATTCCTGGTGCGGGAACTAAGATACCACATGCTGCAGGGCAACCAAGCCAGCCGAGCCACAACCAGAGTCCGAGCACCACCACCAAGTTCCCACATGACTCAACGAAGATGCCTCCTGCCCCAACTAAGACCCTACACATCCAAATAATTTTTTTTAAGTGTGAATCAGATCATGTTGCTCCTCTGCTTAAAAACTGTCTCACAGAACATTTAATCTGTACATATATATATATATATTCTCCCCATTTCTGTCCTCTATAAAAAAAACCTAGAAACAAAGACCAACCCAGTAGCAATGAGCATCCCCAGCACCTAATTAGTAGTGCGGAACTATCATTTCTCACTAAAAGTAACTATGAGTTTTGGAAGCGGCTGATGCCAAGACTGGGGTAAGAAATGTCTGGGGTTGGCAAACTTTTTTCAAAGAGCCAGGCAGTCTTTTAGAGTTTGCTGGCCAAGAGGCAAAATCACGGAGATTATGAAGGTCCTTACGTCACCATCTAAAACGTAACCATTTTACGTAACAAGCGCGAGCATTCGGACGCCACGAAAGCTTGGATTCCCGATCCCAGGCGGCTCCGACCCTTCCAGCCCCGCCATCAGCGACCCCAGCCCTAGCCAACTCCCCAGAGCCTTGAGTGGCCGCGGAGATCCGCAGCCTGTGGTCCGCGCCGCCTCCGCGTCTCCTAGCAACAGGCAGACACAACTTCATCCTTGCTAGGACTCCCGGAGGGGCGGCAGGGAGCGAGCATGTATGCGCACATAGAGCTGCCAGCCTCACACACCCTGCTTTGGAAGAAAGGGGAGATCCCCAGAACGCCCAGTCCCAAGCAAGTCTTTGTCCTGACTATTCCCACAAGTCCTCTACCACACCCCTGTTACTCGAAGTGTGGTCTAGGAGACCATGGGTAGCAATAGCACTACTTAGGAACCTGTCAGAAATACAGAATTTCAACGTCATCCTAGACCTACCGAATCATTATCTACAGGTTGAACAAGATCCCAGGAGATCCCTACACATATTAACGTTTGAAGTGTTGCTTTCACAATCTAGATAAGGCAAAGCCATAAAAAAATACATCAACATAGGAACACCTCTTATAAATTGAACTTTTAACCTAGACACTAAAACACAGCCTTTACGATTTACAAGCAGAAGTTCCCAGAGCCGAGTTCCTTATGCTTAGTAAGGGTGAAAATCCCCTCGTGTCTCCTCTGACCATCGGTCTAGGATGGAATGCATCACTGACCTCAGGTTCCTGCTCTCGAGGTCAATGGGGAGATCGGGAAGGACAATTTCCATTCCCAGAATAAGGGCTTTGCTTCTCAGGAATAAGGCGGAAAGAGAAGGTTCAAACATAGGCGCCCTTGGCCTTGCCGAGGTCAGTCAGACAGAAACATAAGGGCAATCCCTACCCCAGGGAAGACCATACCCAAACCCAGCTAAATAGCTCCCAGGAAACAGACATCGTTTGTATTCTAAACCTGAAGTGAAATTCCTATGAGTATTAAGGCAGTGCATGAGAACTCCTGAGAGAAGTTCCCGGGTCAGTAACTTCCCTGTCTGGCACATTCTCTCCCGTATTCATCTATCCTGAGAAACTGCAGACCATAAATTTAACTTCCTCATCTGATGACAGTGGCAAATCAGAATAAGCACAGCCCAATCCTACAAGAACCATGTGGCTTAACTGGGAAATATTAAAAAGAGACCGATTTACCAGAGGATACGATATTCAAAAAAAAGCATTTTTAATGGCAAGGACAAAACAACAAGATGGGGAGAAAACTGTTTTTCAAACAGAAAACAACCCAAAATAAAATCCATGATACATACTACAACATGGATAAGCCTTGAAAACATTATGCTAAGTGCAAGAAGTCAGTCACAAAGACCATGTATTTTGTATGATTCAATTTATAGGAAATGTTCAGAATAGGCAAATCGTTAGAGACAGAAAGTAATTAGTGATTGCCTAGGGCTGGGAGGGATGGGGTAATTGGGGGTTAACAGGTAAAAGGTATGGGGTTTCTTTTGGAAGTGATGAAAATGATCTAGATATTCTAAAATATAAACAGCTAACAACTGTGAATGTACTAAAAGCCATTTGAATTGTACACTTTAAGTAGGTGACTTGTATGGTATGTGAACTATATTTCATTAAAGCTGTTTGGAAAAAAAAAATCTGTGGCTCCACTCTAGATCCACAATAGTCTAAAAATAAGGAGTTCCTACTATAACGCAGACTTTCTGGGCAAAATCTGAAGGGAAAAAAAAAAAGTTGACGTCAGTCCTGAGGAGAAGCCCTAGCTAGATTTCTCTAGCAAAATATTCCCATTTCAATTTGGGGAAGAATTTCACAGGCTTGTCTCAAGATCATGAATCTCACAGAAATCCCCATCTGGCTTTAGGTTCCTGTTCCAAAAACCCTGGAGAAACCAACATAGGCAAAACACACTTTCAAAACAACACCTTTCATCTGCGTGGGCAAGGAAACAGGGGCAAGGGAAGAAACAGGATAGATGTCTTGGGTTCCATCAGAATACGAAGTTGAGAACTCACTGTCACTATAGAAACTCAAGTCCAAAAAAAGACCACACATTTCCCAAGGCTAACTCGCTTCAAAGTCCCTAAATAACATAACTCACAACGAACGGAGGCCCGAAGAGCCCACTGGTTAGCTGAAGCCTTAGAGATGATCACATTAACCTCAGTGCTGTTTAGGCTTTAACTGAGGCAAATTCTCTTCTTGACCTGCTTAATTTCCCAAACCAAGAGCAGAGGGTGTCAAGAGAAGCCCGGCGAAGACCCTGGCTCCACCTGTGCCTCTGTTGGCCTCGTGGTCGAAGCCGTTACCATGGAGAGAAAGACAGAAAGGGAGGTGGAAAAGGTACCTCTCTTACCCTGAAGCAAAAACACACAAAAGCCTAGGGCACTGGGAGGCTGAGAGGAAGAGAAATCTCAGCAGCTATCAGCCAACAGCTTCATCCTGCCCTGACAACCCGGATTCCCTCTAATCCCCAGGCAAATTAAAAGACCAAATGTTATTAAGCAATTAATAATGGAACAGCTGCTGCTTGGCTTCTGTGCCTCCACTAAATTTCTGCTTCAACCCCTAAGAACAAAATGGCCATTTCCAATGCCAAGGACAAAGGAAAATGAGAAGTTCGTAGCACAGTGCCTGACACATACTATTTAGGTGTCAATAAATATTTGTTAGGGCTTCCCTGGTAGCCCAGACGGTAAAGTGTCTACCTACAATGTGGGAGACCCGGGTTCAATCCCTGGGTCTGGAAGATCCCCTGAAGAAGGAAATGGCAACCCACTCTAGTATTTTTGCCTGGAAAATCCCATGGACTGAGGAGCCTGGTAGGCTACAGTCCATGGTGTTGCAAAGAGTCGGACATACTGAGCAACTTCACTTTCTTTTCTTTTCACTTTCAAGTATCTGTTGAATGACTATTGAATGAATGTTGATATCACCTCCCTTAGCCATCTCTGCCTTCTTCTCTCAGCCTGGAAATACACACAGGTAGACATCAGGGCTTCCCATGTGGCTCAGTGATAAAGAATCCACTAGCCAATGTAGGAGGCATAGGAGACAGGGGTTGATCCCTGGGTCAGGAAGATCCCCGGGAGGAGGAAATGGCAACCCAGTCCAGTATTCTTGCCTGGAACATTCTATGGACAGAGGAGGGTGGCCAGCTAAACTGCATGAGGTAACAAAGATTTGGACATGATCCAATGACTGAGAACACACATACATACACCACACAGAATCCACACCTGTTCACTGCAATTCCATTTGTAACCTTGCAAAATTAATGAACATAAGAATTACTAGTATAATACAGATTTCTGGAGGGTACGGACTATTTAAATTTTTTTTTTTTCTTGGCTGCGGGGCGTGGCAGGTAGGAGTTCAGTTCTCTCACCAGGGATGGAACCCAGGCCCCCTACACTGGAAGCACAAAGTCTTAACCACTGGACCACCAGGAAAGTCCCCAGAGGGCAGGGATTTTTGTCAGTTTCATTACTGATGTACCTTAAGCACCTAAAAAATGCCTGGCATACAACAGGGTCTCAATGAATATTTGTTGAATGCCAGAATTAAGGGCCTACAAGGTCAGTTTTCATTCCAATCCCAAAGAAAGGCAATGCCAAAGAATGCTCAAACTACCGCACAATTGCACTTATCTCACACGCTAGTAAAGTAATGCTCAAAATTCTCCAAGCCAGGCTTCAGCAATATGTGAACCGTGAACTTCCAGTTGTTCAAGCTAGTTTTAGAAAAGGCAGAGGAACCAGAGACCAAATTGCCAACATCCTCTGGATCATCAAAAAAGCAAGAGAGTTCCAGAAAAGCATCTATTTCTGCTTTATTGACTATGCCAAAGCCTCTGACTGTGTGGATCACAATAAACTGTGGAAAATACTGAAAGAGATGGGAATACCAGACCACCTGACCTGCCTCTTGAGAAACCTATATGCAGGTCAGGAAGCAACAGTTAGAACTAGACATGGAACAACAGACTGGTTAAATAGGAAAAGGAGTACATCAAGGCTGTATATTGTCACCCTGCTTATTTAACTTACATGCAGAGTACATCATGAGAAACGCTGGGCTGGAAGAAGCACAAGCTGGAATCAAGATTGCCAGGAGAAATATCAAGAACCTCAGATATGCAGATGACACTACACTTATGGCAGAAAGTGAAGAGGAATTAAAAAGCCTCTTGATGAAAGTGAAAGAGGAGAGTGAAATGTTGGCTTAAAGCTCAACATTCAAAAAACGGAGATCATGGCATCTGGTCCCATCACTTCATGGGAAACAGATGGGGAAACAGTGGAAACAGTGTCAGACTTTATTTTGGGGGGCTTCAAAATCACTGCAGATGGTGATTGCAGCCATGAAATTAAAAGACGCTTACTCCTTGGAAGGAAAGTTATGACCAACCTAGACAGCATGTTAAAAAGCAGAGATATTACTTTGTCAACAAAGGTCCATCTAGTTAAGGCTATGGTTTTTCCAGTGGTCATGTATGGATGTGAGAGTTGGACTGTGAAGAAAGCTGAGCGCCGAAGAATTGATGCTTTTGAACTGTGGTGTTGGAGAAGACTCTTGAGAGTCCCTTGGATTGCAAGGAGATCCAACCAGTCCATCCTAAAGGAAATCAGTCCTGGGTGTTCTTTGGAAGGACTGATGTTGAAGCTGAAACTCCGATACTTTGGCCACCTCATGCGAAGAGTTGACTCACTGGAAAAGACCCTGATGCTGGGAGGGATTGGGGGCAGGAGGAGAATGGGGACAACAGAGGATGAGATGGCTGGATGGCATCACCGACTCGATGGACATGAGTCTGAGTGAACTCCGGGAGTTGGTGATGGACAGGGAGGCCTGGCGTGCTGCAATTCATGGGGTCGCAAAGAGTCGGACACGACTGAGCGACTGAACTGAACTGAATTGAATGCGCCAGGCCGCTTGTGTTATTAATAGGTGGACTCCTGCGGGCGCCTTCTTGCCAATCACTTCTACCTGGAGCCAGAAGCGGTCTTGAGTCCTCCTGCCGCCAGGGGTCGCTGTAGGAAACGCCGGGTCTCCTCTCGTTACTTCTATCCCTGCGATACCCTTTGACCTCGTGAAGTATTGCCCCCAGTTAAGATGGCCGCGTCGGTGGCAGCCGCAGCTGGGCGACTTCGGCGGGCCATTCGAAGGTCGCCCTCATGGCGGGGCCTTCGGGCGCTCTCATCGGAGGCCCCTCCAATCCAGGCCGCGGCCGTGCGGGACGCCTTCCTGAGCTTCTTTCGGGACCGCCATGGCCACCGCTTGGTGCCCTCCGCTTCCGTGAGGCCCCGCGGCGACCCCAGTTTGCTTTTCGTCAATGCAGGCATGAACCAGGTAGGGGCCGAACCACGCAGGTCTGGGCGGAGTTTGCAGTTTTTTTCCTTAGAGAAACGCGTTGCGGGATTGGGCAAGAGACGCAAAGGGTGGAGCTCCTACCTTTCGGGAAAAGAGAGCTTGTGCGTGATTGGGCAGAGTTTGGGGTGCAAATTAGGGCTTGGGGAGAACTCGATCGGAAACTTCGGAGTTAAGGTTTAGTTTTAGTTCCAGGAATGCCGGGTGAAGGTTGACTTTTAGTTCCAGGAATGGCGGGTGAAGGTTGACTTTTAGTTCCAGGAATGGGGGGTGTGGAGTCTCATGGGGGCAGACTGGTGGGGGAAGTCTGGCTTCATTTATTAGTTTTCTTAAAATAAAGATATCATTCATTAAAATAAATGTTTGTTGAGTACATGCTACTGTGCTAGCCTATGTGCTCTAAGCTTTCGACTTTGAGCACCACTTACCCTCTGTAGACTTGCCCTGTTTCTAGCCACCAACACATTCGTTCTCATTTTACTAGCAGAGTCTTTCATGATTTATTTGTCTGCTCAGACACCACCAGAGATGGGTGCTCCCAAGTTGCCCCCCTGGGCAAGACTTCACTGTACTCTCAGGGGGCACGGACAGCCCTCAATCCCAATCACCATCTCTATGCCCACTCCCTACGTTTCCCTTCTATTAGGGTATCTCTCTCCCCCTTCCTGTATTTCCAGTTCAAGCCAATCTTCCTGGGCACTGTGGATCCACGAAGCGAGATGGCAGGCTTCCGGCGGGTAGCCAACAGCCAGAAATGTGTGAGGGCTGGAGGACGCCACAGCGACCTGGAAGATGTGGGCCGAGACCTTTCCCATCATACCTTCTTTGAGATGCTGGGCAATTGGGCCTTTGGGGGTGAATATTTTAAGGTGAGTCCCCAGGAAGCCCTGGAGCTAGGAAAGGGTCAGTGGTCAGTCAAGAAAGGAGTCAAGGTTAATCCTGTCTCTACTGTTAGAGTCAGCCTAAGCAGGGCCTCATACCAGACACAGAGGCAAAGTGCTCAATGGACATATATAATAGAAATGTGTCTCGCTTCCCTGGTTGGGCTGTAAACTCCTTGAGGACCAAGACTGTGCCTCCTGCCTAATGGCTGATCAATAATTATTGTAAAGAAGTGGTTCAAATGCAGGAGTTAAAAGTCCTCTCAGGCTGAGGTGGGTAGGGGATTTCATGGAGAAGGTGGTGCCTGAAAGAAAATGGGATTTAGAAGCAAGGACACTTTCTATGCAGGAAAATCTCAGAAGCAGAAAGAGTCATGGCTTGTTCTGAAAACCAGGTGGGCAGTGGAAATGGTCTTGTCTTAAGCTGAGGGTGGAGCTCTTGTGGCTTGATGGGCACTTCAGTGGGGCCTTCTCACCCGTCTTCCTCTTCCCACTGGGTTTCCACTACAGGAGGAGGCTTGCAGCATGGCCTGGGAGCTGCTGACTCAGGTCTATGGGATCCCTGAGGACAGGCTCTGGGTCTCCTACTTTGGTGGGGACCCCAAGGCTGGGCTGGGCCCAGACTTGGAGAGCCGGGACATCTGGCTCAGCTTGGGGTGAGTCCACTCCCACTTATGTCCCACTCCTGGAGCACAAGAAAACTGGAAAATAGCCAACACCTGAGTTATACGCTCAGAGTCTCAGCGTATCCTGTGATACCGTCAGCCCTGTTCCTCCTCCTGCTGAGCTTAATGGAAGGGCTCTCCTGGCAGATAGCTGGGGTGGTGTGGGGGAGTCCCCAGCCTCTGCCTTTGTCTCCCACCATCCATCTGGCTTTCTTCTCAGGGTGCCTGCCAGCCGTGTGCTCTCCTTTGGGCCCGAGGAGAACTTCTGGGAGATGGGGGATACTGGGCCTTGTGGGCCCTGCACTGAGATACACTATGACCTGGCCGGTGGGGCAGGGGCCCCCCAGCTGGTAGAGCTTTGGAATCTGGTCTTCATGCAACACAACAGGTAATGGGTTGCTAGAGGAGGAGGGAAATCCCTGCCTGAAAGTGAAAAAGTTGGCAGTCAGGAGACTTTGATCCATTTGTTATGACAGCATTTGCAATGTGGCAGGCATATTTCTGGGGGCTTTCCTGGTGGCTCAGATTGTAAAGAATCTGCCTATAGTGCAGGAGACCTGGGTTCATTCCCTGGGTCAGGAAGATCCCCTGGAGAAGGGAATGGCTACCCCCTCCAGTATTCTTGCCTGAAGAATTCCATGGACAGAGGAGCCTGGTGGGCTACAAAGAGTCAGACATGACTGAGCAACTAACACTTTCAGGCATATTTGTAAACACTTTTCAGATAGTAACCAATTTAGTCCTCTTCCTTGCCCGTGACATTGCAACTAGACACTGTGGGTCTTTGGACTCTGCTCTCTTATCACAAGATGGAGTTGAATTTGATAATCTCTTAAGGTTTTCTACCAGCCTTGACGTGCCTCTTTATAAAGCAAAGAACTGTGTCCCAGAAAGTGGAGGTCTGGGTCCAGGCGAGGGCCCAATCACCTTTTATGAGAAAGGAGAGGACCCAAGGCTATCATCGTCCTCTTTGGGGGATGAGGGGGGTGAGATGATACTGCCCACTGGTTCCTCTCACTGTCGGCCCCCCGAATCCCTTCCTCATCCCTTTATGCCACTTGAGCATCATACCTGCAATCCTGTGGGGGGCCTCACCTGGCACCCCTTTCCCGTATAACTGACCAGAGAGGCAGACGGAAGCCTGCAGCCTCTGCCCCAGCGGCACGTGGACACAGGAATGGGCCTAGAAAGGCTGGTGGCCGTGCTGCAAGGCAGGCTCTCCACCTATGACACCGACCTGTTTTCCCCGCTGCTCGACGCCATACACCAGGTAAGCCCGCCTCTTCCCTTCCATAAGCCACTCTGACCTGCGGCTCACCACCACTGCTTTCTCCCTTTGTTGAGAACTCAAGGGTATTCCCGCCTGCAGGGACAGTGAGCAGCCGAGAATGCGATAGTGTCAGACGTGAGGCTCCAGTTCACGTTTACAGCCTGATACTGCCCCTCACTCTTTCCTCAGTAGTTGCGAGGCACGTACTTAGCTGTGGCACGTGAGATCTGAGTTCCCCAACCAGGGATCGAACCCAGGCCCCTGTATTGACCAGGGAAGTCCCTGATCACCACTTTTAAAAGACATTCCTGTTGCTGTGCGGAGGATGCACTGGAGGGCAACTGGAGTAGCAGCTGAGAAATTGGGAGGCTGTTTCATAGTTCAGATAAGGTGTGGCTTAGGCTGGTAGCAGAGGAAGTGGAGAAAAGTAGATGGATTTGAAAGATCTCTGGAAGTAGATGCAAAAGCCCCTACTGATGGATTAGATGCAGAGAGCAGAGCCAAGTCAAGGCTGGCCCCCAGGTTCTTGACTAATGTGAATGGCAGGGCCAGCAGCCGTGTCTCATCTCCTGCTTCCAGGGTTGCGGGGCACCCCCTTACTCAGGCCGCATTGGGGCAGCAGATGAGGGGCGCACAGACACAGCATACCGCGTGGTGGCTGATCACATCCGCACACTCAGTGTCTGCATCGCTGACGGCGTCTCCCCTGGGATGTCAGGCGCCCCGTGAGTCTGGAAGGGCTACAGTGAAGGGCAGGCTGCAGGGGAGAGGAGGGAGGGGATGGAGAGGCGAGTGGGGTTGAGATGGCAGGCGGAGGAGGAAGGGAGCATACACTCTGCGTTTTGCCCTCCCTTCTCCCCTCCTTGCTGACCCAGGGCTGCTGGGGGCTCGTATCTGGGCTCTGACCCCCTCTAGGCTGGTACTTCGTCGGATCCTCCGTCGAGCTGTGCGGTTCTCTACTGAGGTGTTGCGGGCACCACCTGGCTTCCTGGGCAGCCTGGTGCCTGTAGTGGTGGAGACACTGGTAAGGGCAGAATTTCATCGCCTCCCTGGGCCTCCCAGGGGACTCAGAGAGCCTGTCACTGAACCCAAACAGTGACCCTGCCCCGGTTCCCCACCCTAAGTGTCTAACCCAGAGTCTTCTCAGCGGGCTTACAGAAAGCAGGGAGCCTCCTTGCTCAGGCTGCTGAGCCTTTGACCTCGGGATCCCTTCTGCCTGTGTCATGCCCGCCCCTCCCTAAAGAAGCTGATTCCCCATTTGGACCCTCTGCCATCCATCTGCCTCTCTGAGCCCCCAAGGCAGGCGTCCCCAGGGAGGGCCAGGTGGAGGTGCAGAGTGTGCTCTTGCCTCTGACACCGCCTTGGGCCTCTGCACTGTCCCCAGGGAGATGCTTACCCAGAATTGCGGAGGAGCTCAGCCCAGGTACTGGACTCGGGTAGGCGAGGGAGGGGCTGACAAGAGTGGTGGGGAGAGGCTCTCCCTCTCAGAAGGCCCGGCTCCAGCCCTGCCCTGCCCCTGTTCAGATAGCCAGCCTGGTGTCGGAGGATGAGGCAGCCTTCCTGGCCTCACTGCAGCGTGGTCGGCGGGTCATCGAGCGGACCCTGAAGCGCCTGGGGCCTTCTGATGTGTTCCCAGGTAAGCAGGATGCTTGGCCGCGGTGTGAGGGCCCCACTTAGGTGAGCCAAGCCCAGGCCTTACATCCCCGGCCCGACGTCTCTCTCCCCTGCTGTCTCCACCACGCCCTGCTTCTCCTCACTTCTCTACTGCCCAAGCTGGCCCCGCCTCTGATCTCTACTTTCCAAGGCTGGCTGCAGGCTGAGAATGAACTGCCCTCCTCTGAAATGACATTTGCCAAGGGAGGACCCTGGGCTACCCCCAGCTCCTGCTTTGGAGCCTGAAGGTGACCCTTTTCTGGGGCCTGCCCAGCGCAGGGAGAGGACCCATGTGCTTGGCGTCCGGTGGCTTCTGTGGTCAGAAAAGCCCTGGCCCGTACTTCTTCCCACTCCCTCCCTCGATAGCCCTGACGCCCATCGTCTTCCTTCCTCAAAGCCGAAGTGGCCTGGTCCTTGTCACTGTCTGGGAACCTGGGGCTCCCCCTGGACCTGGTGGAGCTGATGCTGGAGGAGAAGGGGGTGCCGCTGGACACTGCTGGACTGGAGCGGCTGGCCCAGGAGGAGGCCCAGGTACTGGCTGGGCAGCCCCACCGGTTCTGTTGGGTCACAGCCCCTCCCTCAGTCCTGGGATCTTGTGGGAAGAGGGAAACGGGAGGCTGAAGTAGGGTCTGTCCCCTTGCTCAGCCCCCACCCGCAGCCCGCAGAGAGGAAGGCCAGTGCAGTGGGCCACACAGAGGAGCAGAAGGGGAGAGGCCAGCACGAGTCCTCAGAGGGGCCATCGGGGGCCCAGTGGGTCCTTGTCCTGAGACCCCTGCATGAGGGAAGGTTCACCAGCCAGCCCAGGGCCTCCAGCAGCCAGCCCAGCCCAAGGCCTTATTCCAGAGGGGATACGGGAAGCACAAGCTGTGTGGCGGAGGCAGGTCTCCACACAACCCCTCCTGCACATACGCCTGTCCCACAGCACCGGGCACTGCAGGCCGAGCCGGTTCAGGAGCAGGGACTGCGACTCAACGTCCACGCCCTGGGGGAGCTGCAGCGCCGAGGGGTGCCCCCAACCGATGATAGCCCCAAGTACAGCTACTCCCTGCAACCAGGCGGCAGTTACAGTGAGAGCCTGGGCTGAGGCGGGTGGCCCCGGGCTTGCCTGACCACGATTGGGAGGACAGACCAGCCACCAGGCCTGTGCCTTCCCCGGGGGAGCCGCCAGGGGTCGCTGTGGGTCCCGGCTGGAAGTGCCCCCCTACCCCTGCCGATTGGCTTCAAGGGAGGCGCGGGCCCAAGCCCCTGCCTGGCATTGATAAGCAGTCTCGGCCCTGGCAGAGTTTGGCACCTGTGAGGCCCAGGTGCTCCAGCTGTATACAGAAGATGGGACAGCTGTGGCCTCCATAGGGGATGGCCAGCACTGTGGCCTCCTCTTGGACAAAACCAACTTCTACGCTGAACAGGGAGGCCAGGCTTCCGACCGAGGCTACCTGGTGCTGGTGGGCCAGCAGGTGAGCCCCACCACCACCACCCGCAACGCCCGCCACACAGACACACACACACACACTCCCCAGTCCTCCTGAGCCAGAAGGAGAGGCGGCAGCACTCAGTGCCTCGGCCTTGCCCTTCCCCAGGACGTGCTCTTCCCAGTGGCCCGGGCCCAGGTCTGCGGAGGCTTCATCCTGCATGAGGTGGTGGCCCCGGAGCGCCTCAGGGTGGGGGACCAGGTGCAGCTGCACGTGGATGAGGTGAGGACCCCACCCCTGCTGTTTATCCTCCGTGTCCTGCAGCCCCTCCTCTCTCCCCACCCCACCCGCACCCGGGGCCCTGGGTGACAGAAGTGTTTCAGGCCTGGCGTCTGAGCTGCATGGAGAAGCACACGGCCATCCACCTGCTCAACTGGGCGCTGCGGCAGGTCCTGGGCCCCGGCACAGAGCAGCGAGGCTCCCATCTCAATCCCGAGCGGCTGCGCTTTGACGTGGCCACGCAGGTGAGCTGGGCACAGAGAAGCAGCCTTCACACAAGGCGACGGGCTTAGAGTCTGGTGGGGTGGGAGTTTGACCATAAGAGGGCTGGACTCCCCTCGCTCAGTCACTGGGGGACCTTGAGTCGGGGGGCTTTGCGTCAGGCCGCTCCTGCGCCAGTGAGGGTCAGGCGAGCCAGTGTCCAGAATCCTCTCGGCCTCCAGCCGCCCGGCTTCCTTGTCCCTGCTGTCACCCAGGCCGCTCTTGCTCAAGCCGAGCTGCCCTCTTCCTTATCTGTCACCCTGTCTCAGTGTCCATCTGGCTCAAATCCTGCAGGAAGTGCTCACTGAATCCCATTCCGCCTGATGACTCCCTCCTTGCTCCTGTGTCTCCCCCGTCCTGTATTTCTCTTCCCCTGGCTGCCCTCTCTCGTAAGCTCCTGAAGTACAGAGCCTCTGTCTTCTGTTTCTTTATCAACTTTCAGTGTCTAGTGAAAGGCCTGCTGCTTCCAATAGGCCCAGTTCCCGGGTAGCTTTCTAAGGGAAAGGACTGTCTGCTCCACAAACGTACTGAGTACGTGTTATGTGCTAGGCACCGTTCACTGTTGTGTACTAGCTTGGGGCTGGTTCAGTGAACACTGACTGCTTCTTCACGCATCACTCCCAGGCACGGGGCTGACTGCCTGTCTGTCTATTTCCCCCACAATCCCCCAGGCCCCATTGACCCCAGAGCAGCTCCGGGCAGTGGAGGTCACTGTGCAGAAGGCCGTGGGGCGGGATGAGGCTGTGTACATGGAGGAGGTGGCCCTGGCACGCACTGCCCACGTCCCCGGCCTGCGCTCCCTGGATGAGGTGAGTTGGAGGGGCCCTGTTGGTAGAGATCGTGTGAGTGAGCCCCCCACCCCGCCACAGACCTGTTAACAGATCTGTGCCTCTCACTGTCAGGTATACCCAGACCCTGTGCGGGTGGTATCCGTGGGGGTGCCCGTAGCCCATGCGCTGGACCCAGCCTCCCAAGCCGCACTGCACACCTCTGTGGAGCTATGCTGTGGGACGTGAGTCACTCCTCTCTGCCCACTCTGGCCTGGGTCCCTGGACCTCCTCCCTTCCCTCGTCCCTGGAGCCACCAGCCCCTGGTTTGGAGCTCCAGCTGCTCTTCTCTCTCGCATCATCACCCAGACCTCCTGCTCCCTCCCTCTGCCCACAGGCACCTGCTTCGCACAGGGGCTATAGGAGACCTGGTCATCATCGGAGAGCGCCAGCTCGTCAAGGGCATCACCCGCCTGCTGGCCGTCAATGGGGAGCAGGCCCAGCAGGTCAGCACACCAGTGGGGCCTGGGAGGCTTCTCTGGGTGTGGATGGGTCAGGGGGCACGCAGCTGATGCTCTCGGGCTGGGGAATGCCCAGCAGTAGACCCCGGATTCATACCTGTGCACTAAGCCATACCAGCTACTGCCAGCTGGCATCTGTTGTCATTATTTGATACCTTGATGAGTCTTGATTGTTAAATGTTTCTAACTTGTCCCTGCCCAGCAATAGGTCATGAACCCCTGTCTTGGGGAGAGCAGGTATGCCACACTCCCCTGACCATCCTGTGCCCTCCCTACAGGCCCGAGAGGTGGGCCAGAGGCTGGCCCAGGAGGTGGAAGCAGCCGCAGCTCGGCTGAGTCAGGGCAGCCGGCATGTGGCGGAGGCACATCGGCTGTCCAAGGACATGGGGCGACTTACCGACGTGAGGGCTACCCCCACCGTGGAGCTGCCCCTTCCACCTGGCCCTGTTCCGCTCCCCAACCCTGCCTGTCTCCCCCCAGAATCCCCAGCCCAGATATTTGTTGTTTGTCTGCAGGGGGACATGTAGGGAGTGTGACCTCTTCCCTGGCCCTGCTGGTCCCTGCCTCAGGGACCATGACTCAGTGGGGCCAGGGAGTGATATGCTGCTTCTGACCACAGGCCGTGGACACCGCCACGATGCCCCAGTGGCAGCGGCGGGAGCTTCAGGCCACACTGAAGGCGCTGCAGCGGCGTGCCAACACTGCCGTCCGGAAACTGGAAATGGGGCAGGTGAGAGGGGGTGCGGTGCACCCCACGGGGCAGATAGCAGGCACACCTGGCGAGCATCGGAGATGTCTAGCATGCACGCTGAGACACCCCCAGGCCTGGCGGGGAGTGGGGGTGGGTGGCAGTTGCTGCCTCTCCTGCCACCTGGGTGCCATCATCAGGTCATTCCCACACTTCTCTCTGCCAAACTGGGTCTCTCCCCCAACTCCCAAGCCTTTCTCAGACTCTCCCTCCAGGAAGCTGACTTGATTACGCCATTCAGCCCTAATTGCTCCTTGACTGTGGCTCCTCCTCCCTCCGCCCCCACTCACCCATCTGTGCTGCAGCCCTAGTCCCGTCACCTTCAGCGGCCCATGTGTAGGGGCCTGGAGCTAAAACGAAAGGGAGGAGGGAGGGAGGAGAAGAAGGACATAGAGGGGACCCAAAACAAGGCGGCCATTCTCGGCAGAACCCCTGGCACCTTTGCTGGGGGACGGAGGGCGTGGGAGGGGATTTCTGGGTTGGGGCTCAGTTCAGAAGTGGGGGCTGATTGCTTCCCAGCCCGACCCCTGCGCTGTTCTTCCTGCCTCCTAGGCTGCACAGAAGACCCAGGAGCTGCTCCAGCGGCACATGGAGGGGCCCCTGATTGTGGACACGGTTTCCACGGAGTCCCTCTCTGTAAGCGTTGGGCGTGGGGTGGGCCCAGGGTGTGGGGAGGGGAAGGTCCCAGCGGGGAGGAAGCTGGGAGCTGCGAGGTCGCCATCTGCCCTCCCCCGCACAGATGCTGGTGAAGGTGGTCCGGCAGCTGTGCACGCAGGCGCCCGGCACGTCCGTGCTTCTCCTCAGCCCCCAGCCCCTGGGGAAGGTGCTGTGCGCCTGTCAGGTGGCCCAGGTGAGGCGAGGCAGCCCCACCCACTCATCTCCCAGCCCAGCTTGCTGATCCCTTGTCTTATTCCTCCCACGTAAGAGAGCCACAGCTGGGTAGAGGTGATCTCTGAGGATGCCCCAGGATGGGGACAGGGCCACCTCCTTGTCCCTAACCCACACCCTCCCACCCCACCCTCAAAGGATTCCCTCAGTTCCCACCACCCCACCCTCCAGGCTGCATATTTCTTACAAATAGGTAGCAGCCATTCATCAACCTCTATACGTGCATTCCTGGCCCATCCGTCTCCTGTCTCCTCACCCACTTACCCACCCCCACCATGTGCCCGGCTTGCAAGAGGGTTCTACTCACTGTGACTCCACTCTCCAGGGTACGCTGAGCGGGAGGGGCAGAGAGGGCTGCTCTGCATCACTGCCCTTTCTGTTTCTGTCCCCAGAGTGCCACACCGGCCTTCACAGCAGAGGCCTGGGCGCTGGCCGTGTGCAGCCACATGGGGGGCAAAGCCTGGGGCTCTCGAGTGGTGGCCCAGGGCACTGGAAGCACTGCTGACCTGGAAGCTGCCCTCAGTGCAGCACGAGCCTATGCCCTCAACCAGCTCTGAGCAGGCTCATGCAGGGGCTCACACACTGAAGAGACTGCGGCCAGGGCAGTGCCTGGAGCCCTGAAGGAGCCAGCAGAACCTCCCCGGAGGCTCAGCAGAGGACTCAAGTCTGGAGGCCAAGCAGCTGAGCCAAGAGGGTGCCCTGGGCGGGGACCTGCACAGACACAAGAAGGTGGGGGCTGGGGAAGGCAGACGTGAGCCTGATCATAGACCCAGCGAGGTGAAGGTGAAGACCTACATGGCTGTTCTGGCTGCGATTGTTCATTAAAAAGTATTTTTCACAGGATAGGAAGCTCCAGAGGGCTTCCCAGGTAGCGCTAATGGTAAAGAACTCACCTGCCAATGCAGGAGATGTAAGAGACCGAGGTTTGATCCCTGGGTCGGGAAGATCCTCTAGAGAAGGGAATAGCTACCCACTCCAGTATTCTTGCCTGGAGAAGCACATGGACAGAGGAGCCTGGCGGGCTCTGGTCCATAGCGTTGCAAAGAGCCAGACACGACTGAAGCGACCTGGCACACACAGACAGGAAGCTCCAGGACATTCTTTCACCTAAAAAAAGCAGCCTTTTCCATCTCAGCAACCTGACGTGGGTGCCCCATCCCCAATTTGGCCCTTCACACTGGACTAGAAGGCCACCTGGCATCCAGATCTGAACTCCCCTTGTCACCACCACAAGCACTTGGCCAAGCCCGCTGTGCCAGCCTGTTCCGAGCACCCACAAAGGCCTCCCTAGCCAAGACTGAAAACTCAGGTGAAAGTCATGAGAGCTGGGCAGATCCTGTCTGGTGTCACTTATTTCATTAACAACTTCTCATTTTAATGAAGGCTCTGATGATTTGTTGATAAAATGAGCCAACAGGGACTTCCCTGATGGGGCTGAGACTCCAAGCTCCCAATGCAAAGGGCTTGGGTTTGATCCCTGATTGGGGAACTACGATCCCGCATGTCACACTATAAACTGAAGAACCTGCATGCTGCAACTAAGACTCAGCAGAGCCAAACAAATAACCCAGCAGGTACTGATCAGTTGCTGAGACTATGGCAAGAAACAAACAGAACTTCCTGCCCTTGTGGTGCTTTCTTGCCGTGGGGAAACAGCAATGAAGAGAAAGAAGAAGGTATCAGATGGGGATGAGGTCTATGGAGAGAGCAGACGGGTTGGGAGGATGTGAGCCCCATGGACGTCTGAGGGCAGAGTCAGTGCAGAGGCCTGAGGGACAGGTGCAGGCCTTGGGGTCAGAAGGGAGCAGAGCCAAAGCAAGCCTACTCTTTTTTTTTTTTTTAACACATTTTTAAAAATTTTTTATTTATTGTTGGTTGTGCTGGGTCGTCGTTGCTGCCTGCAGGCTTTCTCGTTGGGGTGAGCGGGGCTGCTGTTTGTTGCGGTGGCTTCTCTTGTGGACCACGGGCTCTGGGGCACAAGGGCTTCAGTGTTGCAGCACGTGGGCCCACTCGTGGCACATGGGCTTCGTTGTTCTGTGACG
Source organism: Bos indicus (assembly GCF_029378745.1). Lineage (NCBI taxonomy): Eukaryota > Metazoa > Chordata > Mammalia > Artiodactyla > Bovidae > Bos > Bos indicus. The sequence continues at coordinate 19,269,004 of NC_091782.1, read as the reverse complement.
TGTAGAGTCTTCCTGGACCAGGGATTCAACCCATGCATTGGCAGGCGGATTCTCACCCACAGTACCACCAGAGCAGTCCCGAGCCTTCTCTTTTAAAACAACTTGCAAAGCACCTGAGCTGAAGCTGAAATTGGCAGCTCAGAGCAGGAGGAAGGTGTGGAATGGAGGGCAGTTGTCCTTCCCTCCCAAAGTGAATCCACCCAGGACCAAGCCAGACACCTGAGCTCCACCTGTGTTCGAAGATCTCTGTTGCTGGATGAAGGAAGGGGAACTCCGGGGACCCATCCCCAAGTCAGAGCCTCCCTGGCTGCGAAGTTCTGGGGCCATTTAGTCAAAATTTTAGCACAGAGCAGGCCTTCCTGACAGCATTTCTTGCGTGATTGCTCATTCTAATTGAGGCAGTGGTGATTAGTTGGTAAATCACTGATGAGGGCTTGAAAGGGGCCTGGAGCCCCTGGCCTCTGGCTGCTTGCAGTCCTGAGAGGTCACAACTGTGGATCTTAGCAACTGTAGCAGGGGCCACTGTTCAGTACACTGACTGAAAGCCTGTATCTTAACACATAGTCGCCACAGTGAGGATACTGGGGGCGGTGGGGGGGGGGGGCGGGGGGGCGGGGGGGGGGGTTTGGTGAGTTAACTGAGCTTCTAAGGTGGCAACTTATCCAGGATAACCCAGCTAGTAATCATCAGAACTAAAATTTAAGTTCTGCCTCCAGTGAAACTTCAACCACCCTTGGTTGCTCTTCCCCTCTTGAAGGATGATTTCCTTTTCTGTGAAAGCTGGTCGTTTCACAGAAGCTGGTCATTCCTGGTGTCGAGCTTAGGGCTGTGGAGGGAGCACTGTGGAGGCCTGGGGTCTTCCTGCCCGGTGCCACTCAGCCTTGCTGACAGCCTGGAGAAAGGCCGAGGGTGGCTCCAAAGGGATGCTGCAGCCAGTGGTCAGCCGAAGGCCTCAGGAGAGTTCTAAGAACTGCACATGCCCTTCCATCGTCCTCTTCCGGAAGGGAATGGCCACTGGCGCTTTTCCTGGACCGTCTTCACACTCGTCATCCCCACCTCCATTTCCACACAAAAGGCCCGGAGAAGGAAGAGCCCCTTAGTAGTCCAGGAGCCCTGCCCCATCCGCAGCTCCCCGCCTTTCCCCGCAGAAACCCACTGCTCCTAAACATGTCCACAGGACGCACAAACCATGTCCCGCGGTCAGAGTTCCCACTGCCCGCTCTGGGCCCCACACAGTGCCTTAGATGGGGACACGTATTTGCATCGATCCTGGGCCAAGGTGTGCGGCGACAACCGAAGTCCGGGAGCCCTGCCCTCGCACAGCAACGAGCAAAGTAATCCAGCTTGCCGGAGAACGCATGCGCACCCGCCCTTGAGGGCCCGCCCCCTAGCGACGCACGGCGTCCCTAACAACCGGCGTTCGTGGGGACCTGCGGGAAGGCGAGCGCTCAGGTCTCGGGAACGGTGAGGCAACCTCTGGAGAAAGAACACCCGGCTCCGGTCTCCCCTAGCGGGCTGAGCTCTCTCTGCCCCCACTCCCCCGACAGGGCACGGGAGCACGCCCCAGAGTCCGCCCACCCGGCCGAAATCTGCAGGTGGCCTTGGCTCCCGTGAGAAGGAAGGGCCGGCCTGTACCTATGGGAGGCCCCCACCCCATATGAAGTTGGCCGTGCCTCCTTCCTCCCTACAGCCACTGCAAACCGTCTCTGCGAGTCAGGGAAGGGTCACCCGAGATGGAGAAGGGGAAAGTGGAGTGAGAGTTGGTCATGGGGAAGAGCAGTCCCTAGTTCCAGGGCCCCAGCCTTCCTGGAAAGACAGATCTCTATTCCCAGCTCCTGGGGCTGCAGTCCTTCCCGCAGGTCTAGACGCTTCTACACCTCCCTCCCTCCCATGACATGGCTGGTTATCCTTGGTCACCAAGGAGAAGGAGGGCCCCTTCACTTCAGGCGGGTTGAGGGAGGGACTTGCTGGCATTTGGAGCTGAGCTTCCCCGGTCGGGTGTCTGAATCAAAGGTAGGGATGAGGGTGGAGTTCTTTTTTAAGGCAACAGACCTAAGTGGGCAGTTGGGAGGAAAGCCTAGCCCAGGGGTGTGATAAGTGTGCAGACTGTCTCACCAGCAAAAGACCAGGGGTGCTGGGCCAGAGCTCTGTCAGGGAAGCTTTTTTGCCCCTCTTTTGTGATTCCACAAACTCTGAATTCCCAAATGGAAATGACTTGGCCTGAGGTGGAGTCTGACACAGTAGGCAGGATAGGGATTGGGGAAATGTAGACAAAAGCCAGGGCCCTGAGGAGCAGCTGACTGAGAAAGCAGGAAGCACCATCAGAGAAGCTGGGGGATACGGGATGTCAAAGCCCAGCCCCGGACAAGGGATGTCCAAGGCCACAGAGGTCCTCACAGAACCTAAGGAAGGCCTGGCACTTCTGTTCAGTTCAGAGGAAGAGAGGGGAGGACCAGGGATGTAGTGAGCAGAAAAAGGAGAGGACTTCCCCCTCCCCTAGCATCTTCAACTTTCCCATTTGGGCAGGCAGGTGGAGCCTCTGCCCAAAGCGTTTGGATTTAACTAGGCACTTGAGAAAAATGGAGGAGGTCGGAGACGTTTCTGAGAGGAGGGAAGGTGCAGGAGACTCGAGCACTGAACCCTAGGTCTGGAAGGAACATGGAGGGCCCAACGGGGCAGGAGAGCACAGCTCTGCGGTATCTCTTGGATCCTCTTGGGGCCTCAAAAGCTGAAGTGATCATCAGTTCTGCAGAAGGACCCTGAGACTGCAAGGGACAGGGAGTGAGGGAGCCTGGACTGTTCAGGTCAGCACCGATGAGGGTGACCCCAGGCTCCCACTGGAGAGAGTGGGAAGCCCACTGGAAAAGTGCTATGACAACTGAGTCTGGGCAATTTAGGAAGCAATCCCAAGTGATTTGTCTCTGCTTTTGTGCAGGGAAGTGAGGAACAGCTTTGGACAGACATGGGTTCAGAGTTTAGCTTCTCCATTTACTATGTGATGCTTAGCAAGTTACTTAAGTTCTCTAAGCCTCTGTTTTTCTGTTTGTGAAATGAGGATAATGGTGTTATAATAACAATATTTGTCAATAATAAGTCTGAAGATTTCATAGGTTTATATAGGTACAGCATCTAACATCTTTGTCATGATATCTAACACTTGCCTTGAGTGTTGACTCTGGGCCCAACACTATACAGAATGTCTCACACGTGTTTCCTGGTGGTTCGGACAGCAAAGAATCTGCCTCCAATGCAGGAGATGCAGGAGACATAGGTTCAGTCCTTAGGTCGGGAATATCCCTGGACAAGGGCACGGCAACCCACTCCAGTATTCTTGCCAGGGGAATTGCATGGACAGAGGAGCCTGGTGGGCTGTCATCCATGGGCTCACCAAGAACCAGTCATGACTGAGTGACTGACACTTTCACTTCAGGGCTTCCCAGGTGGCACGAATGGTACAGAACCTGACTGCCAGTGCAGAAGACACAAGAGATGCAGGTTCAATCCTCGGGAAGATCCCTGGAAGAGGAAATGGCAACCCACTCCAGTATTCTTGCCTGGAGGATTCCATGGACCGAAGAGCTTGGCGGGGCTACAGTACATGGGGTTGCAAAGAGTCAGGCATGACTGAAGCGACTTAGCACGCAAGCATGCACACACATTAGCTCCTTTAATCCTCTGGATAATCTTATGAAGTAGGAACCCCAGTTACTATCCCATATTACAGATAAAGAGATGGAGGCTTAATGGGGTTGCATGACTTGCCAGATTCTCCCAGATGTTGGGGACAGAGTGGAGATTGGACCTCAGGCGGTGTAACTCCTGAATCCTGAGCTAGCTGTTAGTTATGCTGCCTCCTCCTGTGCACACACTACTGAGGGCCTGCTGGGCTGCTGCATGTGTGCATGCTCAGTCAAGTCCAACTCTTTGCGACCCCATGCACTGTAGCCCACCAGGCTCCTCTGTCCGTGGAATTCTCAAGGCAACAATACTAGAATGGGTTACCATGCCCTTCTCCAGGGGATCTTCCTGACCCAGGGATCTACCCTGTGTCTTCTACATTGGCATGTAGATTCTTTACCACTGAGCCACTTGGCCTAGAATACAATAAATCAGAGCTATGTATAGACAAGGAGGTGGTTCACAGAACACTTGTCCACCATCAAAAATGAGGACAACCCTGCCCAAACTAGGACATCTCGTCCCTTTCTATTGCCTGTGTTTGGGCATGTAGAGAGCAGACCCTAACACTTAACCCTGTGAGTTAAGAACTGAATGTTATTTCAGGACCTGGATGCTGGTCCTGAGGACACAGCTGGGACCAGGGGAGGGGGAGGAGGAGTCACCTTTCCTCAGGGGTTGTGGCAGGGTTGATGTTGGCGCCATAGCGTGTGAGGCCTTGTAGGTCCAGGAGATGAAGGGTCACTGGTTGCCCCCACTTGCCCCATCTGAGGGCAGGGTGTGCCCTTCGAGGGGGCACACCTGCTGATGGCACAAGAGGCACTCACTCGGGAATTCCCTGGCAGTCCACTGGTTAGAACTCAACCCTTTCACAGCTGTGGCCTGGCTTCAACCCCTTGGTTCCCTCAGTCAGGAAGCTAAGATCCCGTAAGCCATGCTGTGCAACGACAAAATAAAATTAAATAGCAGTGCAGGGTTCACATAGGGATGTATACACACATGTACAGCCTGTTAAGATTTCGTTTCGTTAGGGAGGAAATGCATTTTACTGTAACAGGTGTGTCTTTCGTCAGGGGCCTGAAATTCCCATCGTGGGGTGCCACGGACCTAGTCGCTCTTCCAGCCTGGGGAGACCCTCCCCGACACATCCTGTCTGCAGTGAAGACAGGACGCCTGCTTCCCTGGGAACAAGAACAGACTTTTTTCTTTTCTAGTGGAAGATGGAAAAGTGACTGGGAGAGCAGGGCGTTGTGGTTAGGGCAGCCAAGCTCCTGATCCGGCCCCAGCCCTCCTATATATCCAGGGGCCAGTTATTTCCCGGTCTGGTCTTCAGTTTCTTCATCCATAAAATGGGGTTGAGACGCCTGCCCCAACTCCAGTGTAGAATAAGACTCTAACAAGAGAAACGCTCTGAATGACGCTTGTAACTTTGTTTTTTTTTAATATTTATTTGTCTGGCTGCATCCAGTCTTAGTCGCGCTCATGGGCTTAGCTGCTCCGCAGCATGTGGGATCCTAGTTCCCTGACCAGGGATCGAACCCATATGCCCTGCATTGCAGGACATATTCTTAACCACTGGATCAACAGGAAAGTCCCAGAAACTTGTAACTTTTAAGTGCTGAGCTGCTGTACGTTGATGATGCTGTCAGCAAAGAGACGGGAGGTGGAGTTGGAGGCTCGGGTGGTCAGGAGAGGAACAGGCCACCAGAGGTAGACATCAGGAACAGCCAGGCAGCTTCTGGCCATCCTGTTGAACTAGTTCATCTACTGATCTGGGATTGTTCCCATAATTTCATTCACAAAACAGTAAGCCTACCCACATAGTGAGGACCTTTTGGTCATAAAGGGGCAGAAACCCAATTCTTAGCTTCAGCAAGAGAGACTTGCTGGAAGGCCATCAAGTCAGGTCTCAGAACTGAAGGAGGCCGTCAGAGGGCCTTCAGCGATGAGGACTGGGGACGGGAGGTGCCTGGTGCCCTCTGTCCACCTCCCTCTCCTGCTGGTCTCCGCCAGGCAGCACTTCCTCCTGCTGCCGCAGACCGGCCTTTTCCGTGTGAAGGGAAACAGCTTCCAGCAGCAGGGGATCTGTATCCTTCAAGGACGTGTGTCCTTCTGTCTACCTCCACTTGGACAAATCCCAGGGAGGACTCTGATTGGCTGATATCAGGTGCACCCCTGAACCAATACAGGGCACTCCTATTGGCCAGAATCTGTGATCAGAGGGAGGTGGGGCAGCCCAGAACGGCAGCTGCCTCCCTGGCAGACCTGATACCGGGTTAGGGATTAGAGAGAAAAAAACAAGTAAAAGAGGACTTCCCTGGTGGTCCAGTGGCTAAGACTTCATGCTCCCAATGCAGGGTTCCATCCCTAGCTGGGGAACTAAGATCCCACATGCCGCATAGCACAGTCCAAAAAAAATAGAAATAGTCCTCACACCTGGAGGAGCCCACAGTCCAGTGTGGGTGTGAGGAGAGGGTTGTTAGTCCACTGAAGCGACACAGGTACTAAGGATCTGACAAAGAGAAGGGGGAGATAAGAAAAGCCAAAGACTCCAGAGGGGAAATGGTGTTTGAGTTCAGGCTCAAAATACCAGTGCTGGTCTGCTTCCCCGGGCAGAGACTGCAGGAAAGGCCTTCCAGGCAGAAAGTGGCTTGAGCAAAGGCTGGGTGGCGCAGATTAGTCTGCCGTATTCAAGATGCAGAGAGGGGTTTATTTCAAACAGAGCATCCGGCCATGGAGGGCCTTCTGCACTGAGTTGAGGAGCCAGGGGCTTACCCAGAGCCCTGCCAGGACAGCTGTGAGAAGGCTGGGTGCTGGTACACACCCAGGTGCGGGGCAGCTGCAGCTACAAGGACAATGGACAATGAGGCCCTGAGCTGAGGCCACAGCAGGAAGGGAGAGGAGGGACCGCAGGGGAGGGAGTCAGAACTGAGGGGAAACTGCAGTGACCAGGTTGGGGGAGCTGGTACTGAGGGAGAGAGGTGAGTCCCCAGCTTCCAGGTTCACACACCTGGGTAGCTCCTGGTGCCTCTGGCCAAGGTAAGCAGCCAGGAGGAGGAGAGCCTTGGCGGAGGCACTGAGTGCTCTTGGCGGGCAGACTGAGGCTGCAGGCGCCTCGAGGTGGCCAGTGGCCATGAGTCTGGAGCTCAGAGGGGATGGGGGAGCTGCAGCCCAGCAAGAGGACGAACAGGGCAGGCAAGGCTCAACCCTGAGGGGTGGGCAGAGTCAGAGGAGCCTGTGTTGGAAGCCTCTGGAGAATGTCCGAGAGGCCGGGGGGAAGAGTTGAGAGAGCGGCAGCCCAGTGGTGGTTGAGAAGAACAGGTTTGGGTGTGTGACTTGATGCCATCTTTGTAACATTAGTAACTGGCAGGCAAAGAGTTCATCGTGCTCATTATCCTTCGAAACATACTCTGCTTTATATTTGATTGATTCTTTTAGGTATGTATATATATAAAAAAAAAATTTGGAACTAAAAGCCTTCTTAGAAGAATCCTCTATCTGGTAACAAATTGCTTGCCAAAAATATTTCTGTGATGTTGAGTTTTTTTAAAAAAATCAAGACACGATAAGTGAAAACTACCAATCTGACCTTATTATGAGGTTAACATTATCAACATTTGCCTTTAACATGACATCAGACCTCGGGGTATGGAGGTCTCTGTGAATGTTGCGGGACCGTAGGGATTCTTGTTTATATCAGCCAAGCACATGGAGCACGTGCAGGGCCACCGTGTCCCTCCTTCTGAGGCGATGGCTCAGGGACTTGGACCAAGCCCCAGGCAGGTCGTGCAGCGTCCTACCAGAGAAGGCTCCGGGCTCCAAACAGCGGCCAGGCAGTTAGGACCAGACCTGAGGAGCCAGGTCCTAAGACAGTGAGGCATTAGATGGTGAGAACAGGCCATCCTGTTCCTGGGAGCACCCTGCTAGGCCCCAGGAAGGGTCTCCCAACATATGGCTTCCCGGGGAGCAGAAGGGACCACTGAACAGGATGGTGAAGCCAGGCAGTTCTGTGAGAGAGGCCTGGAGAGCCACGCTAGGTTCTGCTCCCACAGGCATGGCCCAAAGGCTGTCCTGGGTTGCGTCTGGGACCAAGGGGAATCCCGGAATGTGTTAGACCAAAACTGTGGAGGGAGCCCCAGGCGTCCAGACGCGGAGCTGGTGGGAACAGGGCTGGCCTGTTGTCCTCCTCCTCTGGCCCAGTCTGCCAGCCCTCCACCCCACCCCCTCCTGTCCAGACCTGAACACCACCACCACCTTGCCCTCACGTGTCCCCTGGATGAAGGGAAGCACCTCACTCAAAGACACCATCTCAGGTTAGTACCCAGAAGCAGGTCTCTAGGGCTTTACCTCCCCAGCCCAAACCGCTGTCCCTCAGAATGCCTCCGTCCACACACCCACTCCAGTACTTCTGCCAAATAGTTTTAAAAATGTTTATTTATTTGTTCAGAACACAGTGCCTTCATTGCCTCCTGCAGGCTCTTGTGTTGCGGCACACGGACTCCGTTTTTTTGTGGTTTCGTGGGCTTAGTTGCTCCAGAGCACATGGGATCTTAGTTCCCCAACCAGGGATCAAACCTGTGTCCCCTGCATTGCAAGGCGGATTCTTAACCACTGGAACACCAGGGAAGTCCCACTCCTATCAAATATTATGAATATGATTCAAGTATTATCTCAGGGGAATCTCCACGAAGCCTGCAGAGGAAGATATTACTGTGCCCTTTGATGGATAAGGAAACTGGCACTCAGACCGAGTAACTTGGCCAAGGTCACACAGCAAGTGCCTGGCAGAGCCAGAAATGCCAAGTCATCTGGGGCCTCCAAGCAGCATCCCCTCCCAGCCACACCCTCGGAGGGACCATGAGTCAAAAAGCGCCAGCTGCTTGTCCCACAATGCATGGACCCAATCTGTTTGTCAATTTGCATTTTATTTGCATAAGTGTGTCACCAAAATACATAGATATCTTCCTTATACTGCCCCCTCCTGTCTCTCTCTCTCTCTCTCCCCCCCTCCCTTCCTTCCTCTCTCTCTCTCTCTCACACACACACACACATTCACACAGCCAGGCTCTTCCTCCTTGAGATGCCTGGAGGACTGGGGAGCACCATCTGGTCCCCTCCATCTGCCAAGGACACCTTTGCTAGTTCACAGTGTTCCTGCCCACCGGCCACTACCCAGTGCATGGAGTCGGGGAGCAAACCCAGAGCGGGAGCTCCGTGCTGGGCTGAGCAGACCCAATTCTTCCGAGGTCCTGGGGAGGGGACACTGCAGCATGGGTGCAGGAATGGACAAACGGGGTGACGGCATGCCCGGATATATCCTCTGTCCTCAGCCTCAGATTTAGCTGCCTTGTAGCCTCCCACACTTTCCCGCTGCTGCTGTCTGGAATGCCCGGAGCCTGGGAGAAATAGGAAGACTGGGATGGGGAGATTGAGGGAGGGGCAAGCTAAAGCCCACTGAGGGAAGAGGAGAAGGTGCTGATGCCCTGGGCAGGGTATGGGTCTGGTTTCCCTAGCCTTCCCTTCTGGCCTGCACTGCCCAAAACAGTAGTCACTAGCCATCAGATTTTGAAGGTTTAAATACATATACCTAATAATTATATATATATATTAATTTTTATATTGATTACATGTTTAAATATTTTGGACATATTGGGTTAAACATAAAGTTAATTTCACTTGTTTTCTCTTTCCTTTCTTAGTGTCTATAGGAGAAGTTTTTAAATAGTCTGTGTGGCTTGCATTTGGGCAGCCATTCTATTTCTATTTCTATACTTCAATTGGCGAGTACTGTTCTTCATCCCCTCCTCCTGGTTAGGCAGTTGTTTTTCTGTAAAATGCTTAGTGGCAGGGAGCTGTTTTGAACTAAACGTTTATCATACCTCAGCCTTTTGGCTGAACTTGATAGACTGAGTTGTTGTTGTTGTATTTATGTACAAATTTTTGGCTGTATGGGGTCTTTGTTTCTGTACGGGGTCTTTGGGGCTTTCTCTAGGTGTGGAGAGTGGGCACACAGGCTTAGCTGCCCTGTGGAATGTGGGATCTTCCCCAACCAAGGATAGAACCCATATCCCCTGCACTGGCAGGCAGATTCTTAACCAGAGGACCACCAAGGAAGTCCCAATAGACTTTTAATCCACCTTTGTTATATATAAGCTGTGTAACTTTAGGCAACTCAGTTCACCTCTCTGAGCTTCAGTTTCACATCAGAAAAAAATTAGTCCATCAGCGCCTATCTCAAAAAGGCTTCTGTGAGAATCAAATGAGCTGATATACATAAAAAACTAAAAAAAGGGACAGCATACAGCAATTGCTTGTAATTACTGCATAGCTATTATTGTCTGAAATGTGGTTCTGCTGCTTGCTACAGCTTCGTGTGTCACAGAAAGCTATGCCTCTTCGGATGCATTATTTTAGTCACTCTTCCCAATCATCTTATTGGTAACTGCTATCCTCATTTCACAGGGGAAGCATCTGAAACTCAAAAAGCTTCAATAACCGGCCCAAGGCCACCCAGCTGGTGGGGTGTGTACCTGGACCTGCTCTAGTCCAGAGACTGGCCCTTCAGAACCACCCTGTGCTATGTCTGTTGGTAAATGCCCACCGAAACCCTCCAAAATAACAACCCTTCCTGCTCCTCTTTCTCCAGGTTCCTGCCAGCACCCAGGATCTGCCTGTCTGAGAAGCTCCCCGTCACGAGGCCATCACCAAGGGGCCACCTGTCCCTGTGTTGCCAACCCCCAGCATGCAGGATACCCAGACAACAGAGTCACCGTCAATCCCCAGCCGGTCCTCAACCTCCACCCAGGACCGGTCTTCCACTGTGGGCCAAACTTTGAGCTCAGCCCCACAGCCCTCAAAGCCCACCCCGATTATCCCACCCCTGGCTAAGTCCACAGGCCCAGGTTCTGGGTCTGGGGTCCGGCGGATGCGCAGGATCATCGCTGAGGATGCTGAGTGGTCGCTGGCCATCGTGCCCCTCCTCACAGAGCTCTGCATTCAGCACATTGTCAAGAACTTCCAGAGTGAGTCTGTCCCCTCCTCGCTTGGGAGCAAGAAGGCCAGGAGTGGGGCAGGGTGGGAGGGGACTGCCTTGAGGCCAGGCCTCAGAGCTGGGTCTGGGGGCAGCCCCTGCCTTCTCCTACAATGTCCTCTTGTCTTGTTCAGTCCCTTGGTCATGTCCGAATCTTTGCAAACCCGTGGACTGCAGCACGCCAGGTTTCCCTGTCTTCACCATCTCCCAGAGCTTGCTCAAACTCACGTCCATAGAGTTGGTGATGCCATCCAACCATCTCGCCCTCTGTCATCCCCTTCTCCTGCCTTCAATCTTTGCCAGCATCAGGGTCTTTTCTAATGAGTCAGCTCTTTGCATCAGGTGGCCAATGTATTGGAGCTTCAGCTTCAGCATCAGTCCTTCCAGTGAATGTTCAGGACTGATTTTCTTTAGGAAAATGTCCTCATCCCCACTCACCTCCTCCCTTCTGCCTACCCTGAGGCCAAGTCAGTTTCTCCAGCCATCCCCCCTCCCAGGCCCCACCAGACCCCTCCCCCATCCCGCTCTGTGCCCTCTACATCTAGGCCCTCTCCTTCCTTTTCCCACTCTCTCCAGCAAAGCCTGGCCCAAACCACATCTACCTCCTCCACTAGAAAGCCCTCCCTGGTTGACCATCCTCCACTCTCTCTTCTATGGACGTGTATAGATCCTTGGTTTGTCCAGTACTTTAGTTTCTGTTAATGTTCATCCTTTTCAAAGATGAGTCGGCAACCTCTCCTACCAGAGGGGGAGCTCTCTGAGGACAGGGCCATCGTGTTGTCTACGGCACCTGTCACCACCAGGCCTACAATATATTCATTAGACCTGTTTACAGTCTGCCTCCACTAGTAAGATGGAGCGCCTCCCTCGGTTTTGTTCACTCTTGTATCTTCAGCACTTAGGGTGGAAGGATAGTATGCGGTACGTAGTGTGTGCATGTATGCTCAGTCACTTCAGTCGTGTTTGACTCCTTGTGACCCTATGGACTGTCGCACTCCAGGCTCCTCAATCCGTGGGATTCTCCAGGCAAGAATGCTGGAGTGGGTTGCCACGCCCTCCTCCAAGAAATCTTCCTGACCCGGGAATCAAACTCATGTCTCTGCCTCTTTTATGTCTCCTGCATTGGCAGGCAGGTTCTTTATCACTAGCACCAACTAGGAAGCCTGTGGTACATAGTAGGTGCTCAAAAAAAAAAAAAGCTTTTGTTTTGAAATGAATGAATCAAATCACATTGGGAGCCTCTGAAATCAGGAGTTACCTCCTCTGCTAGATTAAGAAAAAACTGAGGGCTGGACCTGGGATTCTGTCTCAGACAGAGAGCTCCCTGAGACCAGATGCTAAGATGTCCACCTTCAACCAGGACCACCCCAGATTAAGGATGGTGTGTCCCTCCTCAGATCAGGCCTCCCTGGGAATGAAGGCTATCTCTTCTCACAGACTGGGGCTCCCTGAAGGCAGAGGAGGGTCTTCCTCTTTCCTGGGTGCCCCCAGACAGACAGGCTGAACCCAGGGCACCACAGTGCAGTGTCCCCAACACTGTGCCTCCATTTGCCTATTCTTGCTCCCAAAGACAACCCCATCCTGAAGCAGCTGCTCCCAGAGCATCAGAAGAAGGTCCTGAACCACCTGTCTCCTGACCTGCCGCTGGCTGTGACCGCCAACCTGATCGATGATGAGAGTTACTGGCGCCGCTGCTGCACGCAGCGGTGGCCCGTGTGCCACGTGGACAATCACGGCGGTAGCTGGAAGCGCATGTTCTTTGAGCTGCACCTGGAGAACCTGCTGAAACACTTCATCCCGAACACCACCGACCCCGCCGTGATCCTCAACCTGCTGCCGCTCTGCAGGAACTACGTGCGCGCCATCCGGGTGGATCAGTTCCTTCCGCCCGTGCAGCTCCCGGCCCCGCCCCGCGGCGGGGATCAATCCGATTCCGGCAGCGAAGGGGAGATGGAGGAACCAGCCATGGACCACTACCAACTGGACAACCTGGTGGCTGGCCTGAGCCATCTGGAGGAGCTGGACCTGGTATACGGTGTGAAGGACTGTGGCATGAACTTCGAGTGGAACCTCTTCCTCTTCACCTACCGCGATTGCCACTCCCTGGCGGCCACCGTCAAGGCCTGCCACACCCTCAAGGTACCACCTACCCCCAGCCTCCCCCTACCTCCCATTCTCAGCATCTTTCTGAGTCCCTCTCCCCTTCCCCTCCTCCTCCATCACCGCCTTCTTGCTCCTATTTCCTTCTCGCTCGTTGTCCTTGGTGGCCCTGAACCAAGCTGGGTTCTGGGAATGCAGAAACGCAGAAGGTTCTGCCGGGCCCATTCACCAGCTATTAATCCAACAGGCGACTGCACCCGGGGCCCTGTCCTAGGTGCTGAAGATTCCGCAGTGAGCACAATTAGACCATTTGTGCCCTCCAGCTGACAGTCTGGTGGGGATAAAAGGCACTAATCAGCAATCATATAAAAGTGAAATTGCAACTCAAATAGAGTTTACCAATAAAAATACGGGATGTCCAGTTAAATCTGAATTTCAGATACACAATGAATTTTTTATTTTTTAGGTTAAGTATGTCCCAAATATTCTGGTTGGAAGAAAGAGAGCATGCCAAGAATCAGAGGAGGAGGAAAAGGAGGACATGACATTGTATCATAGAGTCCAGGGAGGGAGGCGTTTCAAGAAGAGGGGTGAGCAGCAGTGGGGTGGGATGGAGCTGAGGACCGGATGTAGCAAACTTGGAGGTCACTGAGGGGAAGCTATGTCGGTGGAGTGCCAGGAGCAGAGTCCAGATCAGAGGCATTTGTGGAAAAAGTGAGAGGTGAGGAGACAGATCAGCTTTTTCAAGAACTTGGCTGTGAAAGGAGAGAAAGGTAGAGCAGTAACAATGAGGGGTTTGGGTTTCCTTAAGAAGAAACTTGCATGTGTTTAAAACCAATGTATAAAAACAAAACCAAATGGATCCTAATCAAATGCATAAGCTTTTGCACAGCAAAGGAAACCATAAAACAAAGAAACAACATTCAGACTGGGAAAAATATTTGCAAACAATGCAACAGACAAGGCTTGGTTTCCATAACATACAAGCGGCTCATACAACTCAATAACAACAACAAAACAGCCCAATCCAAAAATGTCCAGAAGACCTACACATTTCTCCAAAGATGGCCAACAGGCACTTGAAAAGATGCTCAACTTAGCTAATTGTTAGAGCAATGCAAATCAAAACTAGAGTGGGGTATCACCTCACAAAAGTCTAGGAGGGTGCAGCGAAGGGCTGACTCATCCAACAGACCTGGATTCAAAACCTGCCTCCACGGCTTAATCACCGTTTGACTCTGGGCAAATGAGGTTTCCACTCAAAGCCTCCATTTTCTCCTGTAAAATGCAGAGGACTTGTTCTATCTCACTAGGATGCCAAGGGTTAGAGATCATGGCTATGGAATGTTGCAGCAGCATGCCCAGCACGTAGTCATTACTCAATAAGTGGTAGTTTTTTCCCTACCAGTCGCCACCAAATCTGCACCACTATCATGCTGGGTAGACCTGCCCTGCCCAAAAGCCAGCCAGGTGGTCGAATCCTTTATCCCTTACTGCTCCACCTCTCTCCCCCTTCCCAGCCAAGTTCTTCTCTCTCTCTTTTTACTATTTATTTATTTGGGTGGGTCCCATATGCAACATGGGCTTCCCTGATGACTCAAGCAGTAAAGAATCCTGCAATGCAGGAGACGCAGGAGATGTGGGTTCGATCCCTGGGTCGGGGGCATCCCCTGGAGGAGGGCATGGCAACCCACTCCAGTATTCTTGCCGGGAGAATCCCGCAGACAGAGAAGCCTGGTGGAGTACAAGTCATAGGGTCACAAAGAGTTGGACACGACTGAAGGGACTGAGCACACACGCACAGCTGCAGCATGTGGGGTCTTCTATCTTTATTGCAGCATGTGGGATCCACCTCCCATACCAGGGATCTAATCTGAGCCCCCTGCACTGGGAGCTCAGAACCCCAGGCACCGGACAGCCAGGGAAGACTTCCCCCTAGCCAGGTTCTTGAAAGAGCAGAACCTCAGGAGTTCCTGGGGCTCCCTCCTCTACCTGGGGGAGGTATGTAGGCAGGCACGTTCTTCCTGCTGCCCACAGATCTTCAGGCTGACCCGAAGCAAGGTGGATGACGACAAGGCACGCATCCTAATCCGCAGCCTCCTGGACCACCCGGCCCTGGAGGAGCTGGACCTGTCGCACAACCTCATCGGGGACCGGGGCGCGCGCGCTGCCGCCAAGCTGCTGAGCCACAGCCGTCTGCGCGTGCTCAACCTCGCCAACAACCAGGTGCGTGCGCCCGGCGCCCATTCTCTGGCTCACGCCCTGGGGCACAACAGCAACCTCATCTCCCTCAACCTGCGCCTCAACTGCATCGAGGATGAGGGCGGCCAGGCGCTCGCCCACGCCCTGCATACCAACAAGTGTCTCACCACGCTGCACCTCGGGGGCAACGAGCTGTCCGAGCCCACCGCGACCCTCCTATCCCAAGTGCTCACCATCAACACCACACTCACCAGCATCAACCTGTCCTGCAACCACATCGGGCTGGTGAGCTATGGCTTCTGGGGCACGCAGGGCCAAGGGGAAGCCCTGGGGGCTTGGGCGGAGGGCTTGGAATCTGACTGCTGCCGGTGCTTACCGGGAAATTGCTAGGACCACAGGCTTTACCCAGTTCTCACCCCAGCTCTGCCATTTAGCACTTGGTTAAAGTTACTTAACCTTTGGGACCTCCATTTCCCCATCTGTAAAACGCAAATAGTAATAGCATCTACCTCTAAGTGTGGTTAATGGAAGGATTAAACGAGTTATAACTGTAAAGCAGTTAACCATTGCAGATACTGGCTAGGTCCTCAGTATTTACTAGTTGTTGCTACTACTCGGGATTCTGTACTATGCTAGGCACCCAGTATCCGTTAGTTTTTCTTTAGCCCTCAACTTATCTAGTAAAATAGCCCCCGCTTTATAGATGGAAAATAGTCTCAGAGAGGTTAGTGAGTTGCCCAAGAGCATCCAGTCAGGTTGAAAGCCTGGGTCCTTCCCAACAGACAGTGTCTTTCAAATCTTGACCAAGTCTCAGAGTAAGAAATGCAATTTGCATGAGCACCTAGTGAACACATACATCGATATAACGTAATTGAAATTTAACTTGCACTGCTTGTGATATATGCTGATGTTTTCTTGTATAATGTCTGCTATTTTTAAAAAAGATGCTTCGGTGACCTGTTGAGTTGACTTTGCAACATACGGTTTTGTCACAACCATAGAAAACCAGCATTCTGCCTCCCAACAGGAAATTTTTCTTACTGGGCGAGGGCCACCCAACCCAGAAGGGGCTGAAACTGTGAGGCCTAGAGAAGAGGGCCCTCCATGCACTCCAGCTAGGGCCCTGCACCCTTTACCAAGCCTCCCCAGAGGACAGTCGGGCTCACAGACACTGACTCCAGAGAGAATGCTCTTGGCTACAAGTAACAGAAAGCTTGAATGGGAAATGGCTTAAACAAGAGGAATGTTCACTGTGTCCCATAATCAGAAGCCCGGGAGAAGGGGGTTCTGGGGTTGGTGGGTTCCTTGGCTCAGTGCTTCTGAGCCACCTCTGCTCTGCCTACCCAGCCCCATGACCCTGTTGTCTCTTGTGTGACTCTCATGGGCCCAAGACGGCGGCTGTACTTCCCACAGGGCTACGCTCAGAGGCAGAAAAAAAGGAGACCACTCCTCTCTTTCCTTCTCTTTTACGAGAAAAAGCTTTCCAGATGCCACTCCCTCCAAACTTCTTCCTTATATCTCACGAGCCAGATGTGTCTCCCGTGCTCGTGGCTGAACCAGAAGAATGGAGTCATTGTCACTGCCGCAGCACCACCCTTTTCAAACCACTGGGGCTGAAAAGTCAATGTAGTGAATTGCAAGCACCATTTTTCTCAGAGAATAAGATGGAACAGGATAGAAAACGCTACACAAAGTAGGAATTGTGTTGTGAAGTTGTTCCCGTCATGTCTGTGTATCAGGATGTGTACGTGTGCACACATCCACCCATGTGTGTGTGGTCCTGAGTCATGGTGGAAAGTGACCCTTTCCCTTGTATTCCTGACCCAGGATGGCGGGAAGCAGCTCCTGGAAGGCATGTCAGACAACAAGACCCTCCTGGAGTTTGATTTGCGCCTGTCAGACATCGCTCAGGAGAGCGAGTACCTCATCGGCCAGGCCCTCTGTGCCAACCGCGAAGCAGCCCGCCAGCGGGCCCTGAATCCCAGCCACTTCATGTCCCCAGTCACTGTCAAGGGCCCTGAGAACCCTGCGGGATAAGACGGGAACAGGGCTGGGGCAGTGGCCAGACCTGGGTCACTGCCCCAGCCCCACCCCTCATTTCATGCCCCTGCCATGCCTGCTCTTGAGGGTCACCCCGGTCCCGAGGGCGGGAGAGGGGAGACCAAGACTATCCTTGGGGTGAGCGATTGAGGTTCTGCAGGGATCTGTGAGGAGAGGAAGGAGCCTGGGATAGAGGTAGAAAGTGGGACTTAGCCCTGGTACCTAGGGAGAGGATATGAACGGACTCACTGAAATGACTGACTACTTCCAAGAATACAGAAAGCCGACCCTTGGAGACTGTGAGGCCCAGACTCTCCTCCAGGGGCTGCCCATCTCCCCAGTCACCCTCCTCCCCACCATTGTTCTCTACCGGACAGATCCTTGACCTCTTGACCTTCAAACACACACTGTCTCCTCCACCCCAGGATTCAGCAGAGCTCTGCCTGGCTCTTCCACCCTCACCCTGCAGATGCCACCTCCCTCTTCCTTGACTCTGCTTAAGTCTTCCAGTTCTGCAGGTCACGCCACCCCTAGTCCACCCCACCCCCAACCTGGGCAGGAGGAAACAAAGGTGACGGGAGGGGCTCAGACCTATCAGCCTCCTCAAAGAGCTGCTCACAGAACTGGGAGATGGTGAGAGAGGTGTGACCCTGGGAGGGAGGTCAGTGAGTCATCCGCAACTTTATTATCCACCAGATTGATTTATACAATCTTTGCGCTTGGAAATCCACGACAGAAAGGCCACAGTGTGATGCACCCAGTTGACAGAGACCTGTCTTCTCCCCAGCCAGGCCCAGCCCACCCCACAAGCCCTTGTCCCAGGACACATGAAACCCTCCAGGCACCCTCCACGAGTCCCCATCACTATGACCGCCCGCCCTGGGGCCACACCCACAGGAATCACATCTCCCCATGAGGCCATGAGAGGATCTCCTGACGGATTCAGGCTGAGCCCCAGGGCCCATCCTCTGCAGACCGAACCCCCAGCCCCGTTTCCAAAGGGTGGGTCACAGGCTGCAACCACAGCCTAGGAGCGCTTTCCAGGGACTCCTTCCAACAAGCAGGCACGGAGCAGAGCACCAAAGCGGGCTTGGGAGTGACCGCACGTGTGTACCTGTCTGGGCACCTTCAAGTCTGTCTGTGCCTGACACCCTCTGACAGTTCCAGAGTGCAAACTTACAGGTGTGAGGGTGTGTGTGAGTGTGTGAGTGTACATAGCCACAGCTGCTAGCAGAGGTTCTAATTAGAGAAACAAGAACATTCAGTGTAAAGTTTAATTTTAGAGATTAATTTTTCTGGTTTTCGTTTTCCCTGGCAATCAATAAAGCTACCAAGAAAACAGACCAAAGACTTGGTTTCTCTCTAAGTCTGTGCGTATGTGGGAGGTGTGAGGCTGTCAGTGTGAGAAGACCTAGGCAGAAATGGTCAATACAGGCAAATATAATCACAGCCCCTCCCCTCTCCCTTCCTCCCAGCTCAGGCTCTGTCTCAGGCATCTGCCTGAGGCAGGGAGCTGAGTTCCTCCCTTCCCCAGAGCCATGAGGTGGCCAGGATGCCCCAGACAAGGGTGTGACATCTGGGTGCCAGCTGGCCAAGAACTGGGTGCCAAGGCCACAGCTCGCCACCTGTACCTCGCAGACATCCATTCAAAGGAAAGAGGGGCGCTCCAACCCCTAGGCCCCTGAAGAGCACAGTGCTGGCAGGTAGGTGGGCACTGCTGCCCAGGGAAACCTAGTGGGCAGCTGTCCCCTCCTGCCCAAGCCTCCCCTTCTCCGGCCTCCTCCCCTTCTCACTCAGCCATCTCCACCTGAAAGTTAAGCTCAACCCCAATGCGCCACAGGCCATGGTGTCCCCACAATCTGTGCCCCCACCAACTCCCCAGGGAAGGGGAGCAGGGGAGCCAAAGGAGATGTTGCATAGGTGGAGGCCATGCCCCGGGCGGTGCGGGCCTGGCCAGGCTGGAGGAAGAGGGGAGAGGAGTGGCTCTGATGGCTCAGATGAAGTGAGAAGCATCAGGGGCGAGCCTCAAGACCGAGGGTTATCCTCTCTGGCTGCAAATGTGAGCTCACTCCCTGGGCACTAAGTCAGCTGGGAAAACGTTAGCCAGGGGAGCTGGGGGGGCAGGGGTTTTGTACACAGACATGCACACAGAAGCACATCAGGGTAGGAGTGGTGGGGGACAGCACATGGGGCCAGCGCCCTGGGGTGGTGACAGCATGCCCCTTTGAGGACCCTGGGACACACAGCAGGGCTTCAGCTCACGGGCTAGGGGAGGACAGAGGGATCAGGCAAGATTTAGAGAATGCCTGCCTCTGACCCCGCCACTGGAACGGAGCTTCCAGCTGGGCTCGAGACAAGGTCCTCAGCCCCTCAGAGCCTCAGCTTGCGGACGACCACTATCCACTCCTCCCCACCAACACGGGGGAGCCAAGGGGCAGTCCCCACGGACACCCCCACCTTTGAGGGTCTTTTCATGACCCTCTCCTCTTTGACTCCCACTTGCTTCCTGAGTTCTCTGTTGTCACCCAGGCCTGTTCCTAGTCTCCCCGCTGAGTCGTACGCCTTGGTCAGCTTGAAGGAATGCCACCCGAAGGAGGTGCCCTCCCAGAACCTAGGCAAGGAAGCTGAAGTTTAAAGGACTGAGGTGCACTGCCCTCCACAGTTTGCCTTCCCCCTCACCCTGGCAACAGCTCTTCAGAGCCAGGGAGCAGGCTGGGGAAGGAGAGCTGTGGTGAGTACGGTCCCCCCAGGACCCAACCTCCCGGGGGCCCAGGGAGATAAACAACAGCGGTGAGAGTGGCTAAAGGAAATCCCGATCTTCGGATCTTGTCGGGGCCAGTGCCAAGAAGAGGAGAGCAACATCTCCAGGGCTTTGAGATGGAGTACCATGGCTGACACCTGGGCCCGGCCTCAGACCCACCGAATTCATTAGCTTGGCTGAAAGCCAGCCCTGCTGTTCTCCGAACCGCTGCCCCCTTGGTAGAGAGAGGCGCCGGCAGGATCAGGCTGCAGCGAGGAAAGAAAGCCGGGCGGCCCTTCCCCCCTGGCCTCCAAACCTCCCCAGCTGCACAGCGAGGGCCTCTCCCTGGAGACGGAGCCCAAGGCGGGTCCCAGGGCGCAGTCGCCACGTAACAGTCATTGGATCCATTGAAAGGCGGGACAGGGAATCTCCAATGTGCGAGTGTGTGTGTCGCAAAGGGAGGTGACCCCCTAGGAACTCAGGGGCGGGCAGGCCTGGAAGAGACGGCTCTGCCGGGGTGGGATTGTCTCCCCTGCCCCCAGCTGTCTCTTTATGTACAGGAAGGTGGGGGGGGGGGGTGGTATCGGATCGGCCCCATCTGAGTCTGGCCCACGCCCCCTCACCTCCCACCTCCCCACCCCCACCGTTCCCAGCACGGCCTCGGCCACACTCATGACTCCCCCTGCTCCACCCGCGGGACGCGCCGTCCGGCAAGGGGCAGGGAAGGAGACCGTCGGGCCGGTCCCGGGACCCGGGGTCACAGTGAAGTCTCTACGCAGGAGCCGTGGCGGTGCAGCGGCCGGTGGCTGTGGCCCAGACACCCCTCCTGACGGTGCACAATGAGCACCGGGAAGTAGAGGGCGTCGTGGTAGGGCGGCGGCGGCCCGGCCTCCTCCTCGTCGTCGTCCTCCTCGTCGTCCCCCATGCTGGCCTGGCTGGACAGTCGCGTCTGCTCGGTAGGGCAGCTCGCCTCGTTGACGCTCCCGCTCCGGCTGCGCCACAGGCAGCTGCGCCGGGAACCGTAGAGGCGGCCGAGAGAGAAACGGCTGCCCCCGCAGCCCGCCCCAACTCCTCCGGGCCCCGGGGCGGCCCGCGGGCTAGCGCAGATGCTCAGGGCGCTGCGCGAGAAGATGGACGAGCTACTAACGGCGCGCTGGCAGTGCTCGCAGCTGCGCCGGTACGGGGCCAGGCCCGCCGCTCCCGGTCCACCCACCCCGCCGTAGCGGCAGGTGGGGGCGTAGCCCCCGGCCGCGCCCCCAGCGCAGCGCGCGCCCAGCCCCGCCAGGTCCATGAGCACCGCCTCCGAGTAGCTGGGCACCAGCTGCTGGTTGGAGCGGATGTGCCACTCGAGCTCCGTGCTGTCCACCGTGTTGACCCGCGGCAGGCGGTGCGTGAGCGGCGGCAGCAGCTCGTCGCTGGGACTGAGGCCGCCGCCGGCGCTGCCACTCGCCGAACCCGGGCCCTCCAGGCCAAAGAGCTTTTCTACATGGTAGTGCGCGTAGGCCGTGCGGTACTCGGCCAGCACGCGCAGCGGCCACGACAGCGTGAGCAGCGCCGCGGCCCAGAAGGCGGACGAGCAGGCGTACCAGGGCGGCCTGGCCGGGTCGGGGAAGGCCACCATGAACTCGCGGAAGTCCACGTTCTTGAGATGCATGCCCTCGCGCGCCTCCATGTAGTCGTCCAGGCCCTCGTTCTCGGCGAAGAAGCGCGCGCGCTGGCACAGGTACGCGTTCTCGGCCTCCACGCTGGCGAAACTGAAGCACTTGGTGAAGCGCAGTCGTGTGGCCGGCGCGCCCTCCAGCCCCACCAGCGCCTTGGACACATCGCGGACGCCACAGCGCGCGTAGTCGAACTCAGCCTCGGCCACGTGCGTGTTCACGCGCTCATGGTAGACCTGCGGCGCCGGGGAAGGCGGCGGGAGTCGCTTCAGTCCGCTCACCCTCGTCCGCCCTCTGGCGGCTCTTGGCGCCTGATGGAACCCTCAGCCTGTCCTGGCTTAGCTCCCGGTTGGAGCCAGGTAGGATCTTATCTCCAGAGACAGACCCTGGAGTCAAGACTGCCGGGCTTCGAATCCCAGCTCCACCATATACTAGCTGTTTGACTTTGATATTGGTTAAGTACTTAGAGCAGAACCTGTCTGCTAATGTTTGCTGTTATTATTATGGTGGTGGTTATTGCTCTCCTGTGGCAGTGCCCACAAGAGCTCACTGCTGGCTGTGCTCTCCCTGGGGACAGTCGGGCAGGGTCCCAGCAACCACCCCCCTCCCATCTGGACCACCAGCCTGTGCTCCCCTTCAGCTCCTCACCTGGGTGGTGGTGTAGGCGTCTCCATTGCGGTATCGGGTGACTTGGCGCGTGCGGCGGACGTAGTGGTAGCTGATGGCCTTCCACCAGATACAGGGCGTGGCCTGCTGCATGCGGCCCACGCGCTCTCGCACGCTGCTCACGTCCACCCGGTGCTGCAGCTCGTGGCGGGCTTGGCAATGCCAGCACTCCACCAGGTAGACGGCATACAGCATGAGCAGGAAGGCCAGGGGGATGTAGACATAGCCGTTGGAGCAGGGGCTGTCGTGGTACATGAGGCTGTTGCCCTGGTAGGCGCTGCTGAAGGTGAGGCGGGTCACTGTGGTGACGTGGCACCAGGCCACCGCCCCCAGGCAGCCGTACATGAGCAGCGAGAGCAGCAGGCACTTCCAGTGGGACTCACGGCAGAGGGACTTGGTGAAAGAGGGCTGGATGGGACGCTGCTGCTCAGATGGGCAGGCAAAGGGCCGAGATGATTGGGGAGTGAGACGGAGTGGCAAGGACCCAGTACAGAGATGAATGCGGGAAGGGAGGGCCAGAGGCCAGCACCCGAAATGACAGGCAGAGACAGACAAGGATGTGGAGAGAAGAGTCAGACCAAGATGGGAGGCCAGGACCAGAGGTAAACACAGAAGTGACCCAGAGTGAGCCATGAGGACAGGAAAAAGGAACAGAATGCCAGTTTGGGGAAGTGCAGAGAGAGATACCCCAAGAGGCAGAGGGATCAGAGCCAGGGGTGGAGGGAGAAGGCCCAGGTAGCAAAGAAGACACAGATGGATAGGATGGCACCCAGAGGAATAGTCCAAAGACAGATAAAAAGATGACAGTGAAACAGGAGAAGGTGTGGGTAGGGAAGACAAGGAGGACAGACAGGCATCAGCGAAGGCAGGTCCCCAGCCCAGACCCCTTCCAGGTATTCTAGGAAAGGAGGGAGGGGCCCACTGACATCCCCTTCCCACTTCATAGGTGGGGCCCTCCCTTCTTCCAGGAGGAGCCACTTCCTTGGACCCATCCACCTCCCTCATACCTCCCAAGAAACCCCAAGTGCTGTCTCCTTCCCCACACTCTGGACCCCAGGTCCCTAGCAAGTCTCCCTAACATCCTACCCCTGTTCTAAGATGGAAAGCAGTGGGTTTGTGTCCCTGAGCAGCAGGTGGTCCAGGAGGAAATATCCAGATGGGCAGAGGCATATGGCTGGGGAAAGGGGATGGGAGACAGGGGTGGGAGTGGGAGGCAAGGAAGAAGATATTTGCGGCCCAGCCCTTTGTCAAGAGAAAACAGTTCTCAGTACCCAGGCTTGTTAAAGCACTAAATCATGTTCTGCCCTGCGGTGGTCCTGGTGAGTTGTTTATGCGTCTGGCTCCTCCACTAGACAGGTGCTCCTGAAAGCAGGGCCTCATTCTCTTTGCATTCTGGGTGCTGGCACCCACAGCCACTCAAGGACAAGTATACTGAGTCAGATGTCTGGTGGCGGCCTGGGCTTTCCCTCTGCTCCCCCCACCGTCTAGCTTTAGGAACCCCCCACACACCCTCCTGCTGAGATCCTGACTTATTCTTTCCATTCCCCTGCCTGGACCTGGAGGCTCCCCAGGGGAAGGGAGAGAAGGTGGAGAGAGGAAAGGCACAATAACAGGCAGTTGGCCCTGGACTGGTGTGAAATCCAAGGAAAGATCTGGAAGTACAGATAGGTGGCTGGGTTAGGAAAGAGTACTCAGCACATGCAGACAAGATTAGGGTGCATGTGCCTTTGTGGGAGCCTCACCCCTGGGGAGTGCATATGTGCCCCTTTGCATGCCCACTTGAGTGTGTGCTTGTCCCAGTGAGAGTGCGTGTGAAAGGGGCCCTCCCTGCAGTCCTGCCTGTGTGCTTCTGCCCTAGGGCAGTGTGCAGTGTGTGCACGAGCGTGCATGGGAGATTGGGGAGCCCCTGGTACTTTCCTTCATCGCTTTGTCTCCAGGTTTAGTATGCCCCCAACGAGGGGTAGGTATGCTTGGCACCAACACCTGGAAGGATTTCTGGGAGTCCCCTGGAGGGGGATGCTACACGGACGTTGGATGAGAGAGGCGCACATCCCCCACACAAACAGTCCCAGTGACCTCAGGGGGGATGACTTCTGCACACATTTGACCTTCTTAGGACCCCAGCTCAGGTAACACCACCGTTTCCTCCGTGGACCTGGCAGGTACTCTCCTGCCTTCCGCAGCCCCTCCAAGTCACCCTTCCTGGCCTTCTAGAGAGCATCTCCCTCCGCGAGATAGGATCCCGGCTACCGTCCCCACCCCCACTCACCCGGGGTCCGCGAGGCTCCGCCCCTAGGCCCCTCCCCCTGCCCGGGACCCCCCCGAGCCCCGCCCCCGGCGCGGCCCCTTCCCCGACACCGCGGACAGCTCCCGCCGCCGGGCGGGGGCAGCGGCGCGGGACTGCGGCTGCGGCTGCCGGCTCGGGGTGCGGGGCGCCGGGCGCGCTGCGGCGGAACCGGCGGGGGAAGGGGCGCCACGCCCGGGGAAGGGACGACCGCGCCCGGGGAAGGGGCGCCACCGGCTCTCACCTCCTCTCGGGCGGGGCCCTCGTCCGTAGCCGCCGCCGCCGTGGGCTCCTCCGGGACCCCGGGGCCGCCACCGCCGCCGCCGCCACCGCCGCCGCTCTCTCCCGCGGCCGAGCCAGGGGGGGACATGGCGTAGAGGGGGCGCGTCGAGCTCAGGGCCTCCCGGGGGGCTGCCGGGGGCCGGGGGCATCCTGCGCCGGCCCTGGGGAGGGGGGCAGAGGGGGCGGGGCCCTCGCTGCTCCCCACCCCCCGCCGGGGGGAGGGGGCCTGGAAAGGGCACCACGGGTAAGGGGCTTGGGGATGGGGATGGGGAGGCGGGCTGGGGGGCCGGGCTGGGGGGGGCCGGGGCCGGGGGCGGGTGTCACCTTGAGGCCCTCGCGGCGCCGCTCCGCCTCCCGCCCGCTCCCGCCGCCGCCTTTTGTCTGAGCGGAGCTGGAGCCAGCGCGCCCCCCCTCTTCCTCCCAGCACAGGAGCCCCGCCCCCGGCCCCCCAAACTCCGCCTTCCCCAAGCCTACCTAACAGCCACCCCAAAGGGGACAAGCAACAGGGGCTCCCGGCACCCCTTCTTCTCTCCCAGCCCCGCTCACTACCCGCACCCCCGCCATTCTTCTTCCGAGGAGGAGAAACTAAGCCCAAACTCCTCTCCGTCTATTCACGGAGGGGGCGCCAGCGGCCAACTAACATCCCTCCCCACCGTTGGGTCTCGCAAGTTCCCAGGGCTGAGGGTGGGGAGAGGAAATTGAGTTTGGGAACCCTAGGCAAGATCCTCATTCTCAGTTGGATGGTAAAGGGTTAAGGCAGGAGCCAGACTTCAGAGGCCGGACCCTGCTGAACAAGGTTGGGAAAGGCTGAAAAGGAACGGATCGGAGCTGGATGTGAGGAAGGACTAGCAGAGGGCAGAAAAGAGGATATTGAAACCAGCCTTCACTGAACTAGCTCTCTATCCTAGAAGAAGAGCCCCAAAGAAGCAATGAAGTGTGTACATTGCCCTAGACTGGAGATCAGGAAACCTGAGAAGAGATTCTTAATCCTGTCTCTGTCATTAGCTGTGTGACCTTGGGCAAATGCCTTCCCCTCTCCGAGCCTTAGTTTCCCCATTTGTGCAGTGAGAAAGTTGACTGAACAATCTCTAAAGCTCTGACTTTGGGTGTAGGAGGCCAAGTCATAGGTCACAGGCCAGGCTGAGTGACTGCAGGTCGCCTGTCCCTTCATGTCATCCACCCACAGTGCTCTTTCCCACCCCAGTTAGGGGCAGAAAGAAAGCTGCCATTCATTCATTCCTGAATGCACCCATTCAATAAAAAAGTATTAAGAATCTACTGTGCCCTGTATAGAAAGGCAAAATACAATTTCCCATCTTCAAGGAGCACAAAGTCTAACGGGGAAGAAGGACATGGAAGCCTGTCATTATGAAAGAATAAGATGAAGGCTGTGCTTGATCCATCTGTGTGCACAGTCCTAAGGAAGGCTGTTGTGTGTCATATGCTACATTAGTCTTTGACATATAGTGACTTTCCCCATTTACCCACAAGGAACCAAGGCAGAGAGGAGGTGAGGGGCTTACTCAAGGTCACCTGCTGATACTCACAGAGTGGTCCTAGAATCCAGACCTTTCCCATTCAAAAGTCCATGGGGATATTCAGGGGTCGGAGGTCAGCTTGAGGCAAAGCCTGGATATCTGATCTTTGGGAATAGAGGACAAGCCCACTGCTCTGCCGACAGTCCTGCCCCTCATCTGGGGCAGAAGAGCCTCTGCCTTCACCCACACACCCACCCCTCTACTCTTGGTCCTGTCTCCACGTTGCTACTCTTCTCTTTCCAGGGAAGGTGAAGGGGGCTCTCAGTCTGCCTGTCACCTCAGTACTACCCAGCCTGTGTGATCCTCCCCAGGTCAGTGAGTCCATCCTCCCTGCCCAAACCAAGGGAGAGTATGATCCCAAAAGGCATGGTTCTCCTTCATCCCCATGGCAGAGGAGGAATCTCACTTGCTGGCTCATTTCAATATCTCTCTCCTACCCATAATTTTTGAGAAGTCCTGCCCACAACTAATTCTAACTCCTCTTCTGGTTTCAGTTCATTTCACCTAATTCAGTACTTACTGCAGATAGAGAGCAGAGGTCCTAATCCTGGCCTTTCCTAACCCAGATAGGATCTTCACACTCCCCATTTAGTTGTTCTAATCTTCCTCCTGTCCTCCAGCCCCACTGCCTTCCTGGCTCCACTTCAGGGGGCTTTGGAAGAGAGATAGCTCAACTTCTTTTGGCCAACCCCAGAGCTTTCAAGAGATAAAAGACCACCTCCCCTTTCTCCATACACATGCATTACCCCTCCTTGGAAGCCCAGAGAAAAAAGGGGGCTGTGGAAGGAGCCAGCTGACCAGCTGGTCACCATGGCAACTGGGCCTGTTTCCTGAAGATGAGTCTGGCTGGAGTGGGCAGAGATGGGGAGTGGGAGCGTGACAAAGGGAACCAGAAAACAAGAGAGAGAAGAGGACCTTGGAGAAGACTGGGTGGGACTGAGGGAATGAAGACAGGACCTGGATCATGCTGTGACTTGAGTCAAAGTCCCCAGGTCATCTTTCCAGATGACACTGCCATGATCCTTGTCCCCATTCCTAAATTGTACTGAGAAGGGCTTCCTATTGGAGTGCAGACTAGGTGCTGGAAGCAGTCAGTGACTCAATGCTGACCTCATGTGGCCAGAAAAGGGGCTGCCACATACGTGTTAGGATTTAGAGCCAGACACGGGTAGGTTTCTGCTAGGTTAATGGGGTAGGTTTTTCCTTAAAATCAGCCTCTGGGTATAACAGAGGTGCTCACTGCACACCCTTGAGTTCTTGTGTCCTTGGAAAGGGCTCGGATGCTCCCAACTTCTTAGACCTTCATGAAGGAAAGAAAGTCACTGAAAACATTGTTTGTTTGTTTGTTTGTATTTGGCTGCACCTGCACCGGGGCTTAGTTGTGGCATGCAGGATCTAGTTCCTTGACAAGGAATCGAACTTGAGCCCCTGAACTGGCAGCTCAAAGTCTTAACCTTTGGACTACCAGGGAAGTCCCTCACTGAAAACATTTTTAAAGTTGTGTATCAGGAACAGGAAAACACAGCTCTACACTTTCAGATTGTTTGACCTTGGGCAAGTCAAGTCACCTTTCTGGGCCTCAGCTTCCCAGCTTTAAAATGGAGATGATTTTGAAGTGGTTAAGGTTTGTATTTTTGCTCCAGCCTTTGAGATTGGGAGAGGAACAGGTCAGGGGAGGAAGTTGAGGATGTCTGAAGTCACAGTGACCCCAAGGGAAGGAGATGCCTCATTTTCCTTGGGCTTTCCCCTCATGGCTCTTCACCCTCTCATGCTCAAAACATCCTCCCCACTCCAGCCTTCAGTGGGGGATGGAGACCAGTGGGTCACCTCCTCCCATCTGTCCTCCCATCTCCCTTCTCCCTCCACTCACCCCCTTCCCAGAGACTAGGTACTTCTTCCCAGCCCTCTTCCCTTCCCATTTCCAAATCAAATGGAACCCCCTCTACCGCTCACCCCATTGGGTAGTTGGCCCCATGTTGTACCCCTCCAGCATCCTGTTCTCACTCCTATCTTAGCCCAATCACTCTGTGTTGTAACTGCTAGGGGACTTTGAAGGCTGGAACCATGGGACAGGTTTTTTGTTTGTTTGTTTGTTTGTTTGGAGCGGGACGGGGGATGGTAGTTGTTGGTTATTACTGTTACTGTGAGCCTCCGTTTTGCTCCCAACAGAGAGAACAATGTCAGGCATATAGAAGAAGCTCCTTATGTGTCTATCAAATGGATGAATAAAATGAGGTTTCATGGGGAGGGTGGGAGGGAAACTGGTTAGTAGCTGCGTGTTCACACCCCAGCTTCCTTCCTTCAAAGCCAGAATTGGGAAAGGGAGATGTTTTCTTGGGGGTGATTTTTCTAAGAGCATTTCTGGAACTTGGGGTAGGGGATAAATCTTGGGCAGCTGATCCCACATGGGTGGGATTTGCCTACAGCCTCCTGAGGCTAGGCCCAGGGAAAATAGGGATGGGGAAGGGGAAAAGATGTCCTGGTATTAGGGCTGAGGCTGCCAAGGGGACCTCAGCAGAGTGCTGCCCAGAATGTCTGGGGCCTCCCCATCCTGGCCCCGCCATGAGGAACTACACTTGCCCAACCAGATGCTGTTACTGTCTGAGACCAGAATTTCATCCCTGTGAGGAATGACCACTCTGCTTTTTTAGACCACAGTCTTTTCAACAGAAAAACCACTTGCGAAAAGCACATCCTCATGTCCAATTCTATGTGATCTGAAAAACTGACACAGGAGACTCTGTATCCAGAACCCAAAGGGAGAACTCCTTTAAAGACATGGGTGTCCCCTTTGTCTCCGGGAAAAGCAAGAGAAATTGAGAGTAGTGGGCCGGGGACAGGTAGCAACGCTTCCCCGTCCCACCTCCCACCTGCCCTCCCCAGAAGACGCCCAGCTTGTGCAGATGATTAACATATGTTCCTCTTAAACGAAAGAATAAATGAATGGGAAAATGAATGAAGAAAACAGAGGAAGTGAAGGAAGGAAAGAAAGAATGCATGGAATTAATACATGGAATGAAGGGAGGGGGAAAGAGTGAATGAATGGACGATTGGATGAATGAATGAATGGGTGAGTTAACGCAAGAGTGAGTCAGGACCGGGGAACCCCTGACTCGGAGCCAAAGCAGAGGGCGGGGTAAGGGGGATTCCGAAGGGCGGGGCCTCCGTCCGGAAGCGCGGCGCCTGCCGGGGACGGGGCCTGAGGGCGGGGCGAGCGAGCGCGTCTCACTGGGCTGCCCAGCTGCCCCGAGTAGCGGCTGCCGCGGACCCCGCCGCCGCTCCGAACCTCGTCCACGCTTCTCGCCGAGCCCCTCAGGGCCCCCCCGCAGCCCGGGAAGGAGGCCATTTCGGGTCCCTCACCCGCTCTGTGAGGCGGACCTGCAACCCGGAAAGGCGGCGAGGAGTCGGATCCTGCTGGGACCGGGCCCGGCGGGCCGGCGCCGCGGGGATGTCGGAGGCGCGGAAGGGGCCGGACGAGACCGATGAAAGCCAGTATGACTCGGGCATCGAGTCTCTGCGCTCCCTGCGCTCCCTGCCCGAGTCCACCCCGCGCCCAGCCTCGGGGCCCTCAGACGGCGGGGGCCCCCAGCCCTGGATTCATTCTCCGGGAACCGCCAAGGAGCCAGAGGAGAAGGAAGACACGGACGGGGAGCGGGCTGACTCCACCTACGGCTCCTCATCACTCACCGAGCCCCTGTCCTTGTCGGGAGACCCCAGGACCGAGGACGCAGTTCCAGACTCACCGCTCCCCGTCGCCGGGGCGCTGAGCCCTCAGCAGCTGGAAGCACTCACGTACATTTCCGAGGACGGAGACACGTGAGTATGGGGGCTAGGCTAAGAGAGGACCCCTTCCTCCCTCCCGATGCCAACTCGGGGCCTTCCCCAGGAGCCGCAACAGGCCGGGCATTCCCTATGTGGGGATCCCTAAAGGCACCAGCTCTGGAAGGGGCGGTCCCCACTCTCTCTTTCAAACTGAACTCTCAACCCACTTTTGAGCTGTAGCCAGACCCAGTCCAGAGGACCTGGCATCCTCTGTCTGCCCCACCTTTTGGCAGGGCCCTTACCAGGCACCTGGAACCCCAGCTAGCATCTTGGAAATCTACCAGTAACCCATCCCGGGGAAGAGAAAATTCCCCTGACCAGCCCAGTTTTGTTTTGTTTTGTTTTGTTTTTCTCGCTGGAGGACAGGGCATCCTTGTTTGCTTAATATCTGGGATTCCCGGCCTCTGACCTCAGAATGCCCTGTCTCAAAGAACAAGAGGGGCCAGTGACAGGCTGCCAGTGGGCCCAGGAAGCTAGGGTCCGAGGTGCTGCCAGGGGTGCATGGCTGAGGCTGGCCTGTGGAGTAAGTAAGCCAGGCTGGGGCACTCTTGCCCTGGTTACTCCAGCTAACTTCCTCCTCTGTTGAGAAAGGGGAAGTGAGGGCTAGAGTCAGCCTTACCGACACTCTCCACCTCCTGAGCCCTGCAAATCCCCCTCACTGTCCTGTGTGACCCCTTCACTTCATCCTTCCTCCTCAGGCCCAGGTGGAGCTTGGTGGAGACTGGGCCCGGGCAGGGCCGGGGGGAGGGGTGGTCAGAGAGGCAGGTGAAGTAAGAGGCAGTTGTGTGGTAGGGGCTGGCCAGGTGAGGATTTGCCCCTCAGGAAGAAAAGATGGACAAGAGAGGGGGTGGCTGGGATTTGGGGATGGGAAACAGAGTGGAGGGGGGCTGAGGTCCTGGATCTGGGCTGCTGGAATGAACTGGGAGGAGAAGGCAGGAGCCATCTGTCTTGATCTGCTTTTTTGGAGATGCAAAGGTCCTGGGTGGCCTCTGACAGAGACACACTCTGGACCCACTGGGTGACCCTAGGCCTTTTTGTCCTCTGTGCCTAGAGATCACCAGCCCTCAGGCCCACAACCAAGATTGTGCGGGCTCCGTGCAGAATACCTGTGGTTGACCTTTGACCCAGGGAGTGGAGGCTTCGGCCCTGCCCCTCTTGCTTAGCCTCTCAGCCCCAGCTTTAATCGCCTCTAGTTAGAGACAGATGTGGAATCTAGACCTGGTGCTGGGGGGGAGGGAGGTGTCAAGACCCCCCAGGGGGTTCCCTGAGAGGAGCGGCGCTTTCTTCCCTCCGGAGGTGTCTGGGCTGTGGACATATGGAAATGGGAAGAGGAAGTGGGAGGAGGGAGACTGAGGGAGAGAGGGAGGTGGCTGCAGGAATGTGACCAGAGAGCAGGCCCTGGCCGAGGGGATTTCCAGCGCGGTTCCTCCCTCCCTCCCTCCGTCACTCTCTCCTGGGCCTCGCCAGCCACCAAAGCCCGCCCCCCCTCCTGCCCCAAGCAGCCCCCTCCCCAGCCCAGACGGGTCTTTCAGCCAGGCTTCCCCCTGACGAATGCCCCAGCAGCTGCCCGCCCCGGCCTAGACCCTCTGGCTCTGGCTTTCATTTTCCCCACCTGACGTGGGGAAACCCCAGGGCTGGAACTTCCCCTCCTGGCCGCCCCAGGTTAAGCCTCTTTATCCCCCACCCCAGGCACACATTTTCTGCACTGCACAGTCCTCCCCGCAGAGGCACACACAGGAGTGGGGCCCCAGCTCAGGCCCCGGCCCGGCCCTGCAGAATGGCCTCTGGCTGTCCCGTGGAGGGCAGCAGGGTGGGGTGCTGCCCTGTCTCCTTGCTCCTCTTCCAAGAGCTTCTGTCTCCTCTCTTTTGGGAGGTGTTCATGAGGGGACAGAGGGTGACCCCACCCCTGCCCTCTCTGCCCTCCCCATTGAGGGGGGCAGAGGTGGGGAGCCCAGCCCTGGAAACCACCTCTGTGCTACCCCAGCGGCTTTCAGTTTGGCTTTGAGCTGCAGCTGCCTGGTGGGGGCCCCAGGGGGCCAGGGGGGAGCGGGGTGTAGGCAGGGTGGACAGGAAGGACCTTGTCCCGTCAGCACCCTGCCCACATTCTCACTCAGCCAAGGCCCTCCCAAAGGCCAGAGATGGGAACTTGGAGCTTCCACCCTCAGGATCCTGGCTTCCCGCAGCAACCCTCACTTCCTGGCCCAAACTCTCACTTCCTGCACCTACCCTCTGGGTGGCAACTTAGACATTGATGTGTTCCATCTAACCCCAGAACCCCAGCCCACTCTGTCTGGCCTGAGCCCTGACCCCAAACCTTGCCTCTGCCTCCCAGGCTGATCCACCTGGCAGTGATTCACGAGGCCCCCGCCGTGCTGCTGTATTGCCTGGCTCTGCTGCCCCAGGAAGTCTTGGACATTCAGAACAACCTTTACCAGGTGGGTGGAGATGGTGGGCTCAGCCCAGATACCTATGTCTGCCCCAGCAGCCATCCCCAGCCACCAGACAGCATCCTTTGGCTGCTCCCTCAGGGAACCATATGCCAGACACTGGGCAAGAAGCTGAGGACAGAGAGAGAGTAGGAATCAGACCCTGCCCACAAGGTGCTCGAGCCTGGGCTAGAGGACTCGTGTCAACACGTAATGACACAGCACGGTGACGAGAGTCGTGATAGAGACACATGCCGGCTGCTGTGGGAACCACTGTCTGTGGGAAGCAGCCAGGGAAGGTGTTAGTACAGGACATGATGTCTGCAGGGAGCATTCAAGGAGGAGTGTGCCGGGCAGAGCCTGCCCGATGCCTCTGTCGCCTCCCTCTGAGACCTCAGCCCCTCACCTAGGATAACAGGCCTCCCCAGAGGATGAGAAGCTAGATTCTGCTCCCACCCCATCACCATCACGCCCTGTCCCTCCCTGCCCCGGCTCTGCCCTTTCTCCAGGGTAGGGGGGACAGGGGCGGTGCTAAGGGGACTTCAAGAATAGCAGAGGGCCACTTGCCTTACCCTACCTCCAGAATTGGGGCCCCGAGAGTTTGATAGGGGACAACAGAAGGAAGACCAGAGCCATAGCCTTTATAGGCAGTCCTCAGAGAAGGGGCTGGCTGCTGGCAATTCCCATGCCCACCCCAGCAGGTTCCCAGAGGTTGCAGCACGTTGCAGCCACCCTGTGACCCTCTCTTTGTGCCTGCAGACAGCACTTCATTTGGCTGTACATCTGGACCAGCCAGGTGCAGTTCGGGCCCTGGTGCTGAAGGGGGCCAGCCGGGTGCTGCAGGACCGACATGGTGACACAGCCCTGCATGTAGCCTGCCAGCGCCAACACCTGGCCTGTGCCCGCTGCCTACTGGAGGGGCAGCCAGAGCCGGGCAGAGGACCACCTCACTCTTTGGACCTCCAGCTGCAAAACTGGCAAGGTACAGGTGGCCTCAAGGCCCATGGGAGGAGGAGGGGACAGGAGACAGGGACCTCACTTTCAGGGAAGGGAGGGCCACAGCTTGTCTATTGATGCAGCTCCAGTTCTAAGCACACAGGTACTCAGAATACCTTTGTTGAATGAAGGAGTGAATTAATGAATGGATTCTGGTTAGAATTTATGGAGAACCTACTATATGCTAAGCAGAAGAGCTCAACTTTGCCTTCAAGATGTACAGTTTGGGGGGCTTCCCTAGTGGCTCAGTGGTAAAGAATCCACCTGCCAGTGCAGGAGACACGGGTTCAATCCCTGATCCAGGAAGATCCCCTATGTTGTGGAGCAACTAAGCCCAAGCGCAACTACTGAGACTGTGCTTTAGAGCCTGGGAACTGCAACTGTTGAGCCCACGTGCCACAGCTACCGAGGTCCGGGCGCCCTAGAGCCTGTGCTCCGCAGCAAGAGAAGCCACCACGGTAAGAAGCCGTAGAAGCCACCACGGTAAGAAGCCGTAGAAGCCACCACGGTAAGAAGCCGTAGCACTGGAACTAGCAGAGCAACGCCTGTTGACCACAACTAGAGAAAAGCCCGTGCAGCAACGAAGACCCCAGCACAGCCAAAAACAAATCAATAAATACAATTATAAAAAAAAAGAAAAAAGATATTCAGTTCGACAGAGATGAGATGAACTCATTAATTCATTCAACAAAAATGTACTGAGAACTTTCTCTGTACCAGACATTATTGTAGGAGCCAGACTTGCGTCTGTGAGCAAAACAAGATAATGTCTGAGGCAAACAATGAGCATAAGAAGTGAGTTCTCTGGCAGGTTAACAGGCAGTCACTGCTGTGGGGACGGGAGAGCTACGTGAGGGGACTGAAGTGGGGGTGGGGCTTGATGGGATTTTTAGTCTTTGTGCTAGCTCCTTGCTGGCCCGGGTGCCCCTCTTCTTAAAAAACTCGATGCAAATTCACATCCTTCATCTCTTTCAAGTCTCTGCTCAAATGTCCCTGCTCCATGAGGGTCTCCCTGACCACTCTGTTTTAAAACGAACTAATGAATTAGTTCATTAATTCATTCATTAATTCAGGGGCTGGGGGCCTGAGGATCCCTAGAGCTCTGAGGAAGGTGACTTTTAGAAGGGGCCTGAAGGCAGGTAGAGTTTTACAAAAAGACTGTGTGTGTGTGCACGGACAGGGGAGGCAGCATGTGGTGGGGGAGGGTGTGTGTATGGGGGGTGTCACTCAGCAACCTGACTCCCGAAGCGTGAAAGTTTCAATAACATGACTGAAAAGGTGGAAACTTTGAGTTCCTTTCCCCCCAGACTTTTGAGGGGTTTTTTGGGTTTGTGTTTTAACAGTCTTGTGATCAGGGGCACTGAGTAGGCAGGGACGGGGCGGGGGGGTCCCTTGGGGTTGAGGAGTAAGGGAGGTCCCTGAAGAAAGGGAGAGCGAGCTGGTAGATGCAACCCCCATCCTCACCCCATCTCAGGTCTGGCCTGTCTCCACATCGCCACCCTGCAGAGGAACCGGCCACTCATGGAACTGCTGCTTCAGAACGGAGCTGACATTGATGTGCAGGTGAGGTGACCCATCAGAGAGCTGCCGGGCCCAGGGCCCAGGCACAGGGCCCCTCTTCTTAGAGGCATGCCTCCTCTGAGGGCCTTGGCTGACATCCTTCTCTCCCCCAGGAGGGCACGAGCGGGAAGACAGCGCTGCACCTGGCCGTGGAGACCCAGGAGCGGGGTCTGGTGCAATTCCTCCTCCAGGCGGGGGCCCGGGTGGACGCCCGCATGCTCAATGGGTGCACGCCTCTGCACCTGGCGGCGGGCCGGGGCCTCAGCGGCATCTCGTCCACCCTGTGCGAGGCAGGTGCCGACTCCCTGCTGCGAAACGTGGAGGATGAGACTCCCCAGGACCTGGCTGAGGACGTAAGAGGCGGACACTCAGCTCTGCTGTCCAGGGCCTCCCACATCCCTAGTGGAGACAGGAGCTAGCACAGCTGAAAGGGCCAAGGAGTTAGGAGCCTGGGGTTGTAATCCACGACTCTGCCACTCTCTCAACCTGTGTTCTCAGGACCCCGGGCCCGAACTTGGGACTCCTGCAGGAGCCATGCAGCTAAAGCGGGCTGGGTGTGGACAGCCAGGTGCTAGGGCCTGCGGGAAACCAGACAGTCTTTTGTCTGAGGGTCACTTGCTCTACTCAGCTTCACCAGGTTCTTGCAGAGGAGGAAGACGGACCCAGTATTTCCAGATCTTGGATTTTTTTTTTTAAGAGAGATGAAACCTAGATTTTCTGTAGAGTCTTTCCCATTTTTAAATATGTGATGTAAAAAGAAATTCAAAATGTTTTGTGAGTGCCCTTTCCCACCCTCCACTCCCAAAACGAAAGCAAAAACAGCCCCCAGTTGCCCTGAGGGACCACTGTTTTGGGGATTAGTAGGAAGATTTGCTCCCTGATGTCCTTCAGGGATCACTTGGTGGGGATTAAAGGGCCTAATGGGTCTCCCAGCTCCCGCCTCTGTCCACGGGCCCTAATCTTGCTTCTCTCCATTCCTTTCCTCAGCCCTTTGCCCTGTTGCCCTTCGACGACCTGAAGATCTCTGGGAAGCCACTGCTGTGTGCTGACTGAAGCCGGGACAGGCTCTCGGACCCCGGATGCTCCCCCTCTTCCCATCTGGAAGCTGGAGACACAGCTGCTGCAGTCTGGGCCCAGGCCGTGTGTCCTGGGAACTGCTAAGGCCAGAGCCTGGGGCCAGCACAGTCCTGAGCTGAGAGGAACCATCCCAAGTGAGAGAGCCAGTCTGGAAGGAAGAGCTTCGGAGTGGATAGAAGATTCCTCAAAGCCCCAGGCAGTGTGGGCGAAGCCTGTTGACCTCTGTCGAAGATGGTGGGGCTCATCTCTTCCCACATGGGG
Source organism: Bos indicus (assembly GCF_029378745.1). Taxonomy (NCBI): domain Eukaryota; kingdom Metazoa; phylum Chordata; class Mammalia; order Artiodactyla; family Bovidae; genus Bos; species Bos indicus. The sequence goes on along the minus strand of NC_091782.1, from coordinate 19,232,644 downwards.
TCAGCCTGAAGCTGCCAGCCAGTTAAGACAACATGGACTCTCCCAAATGAGGAGAGATACTGAACTGTGAGTGAGCAGGGCTCTGGAAGGGTTCCAGCTCTCTGCCAAGGAGGACTCTGAAACACTGTTGCTCAAAGACTTCACACAGAAGGCCCTGAACTTCTGGGGAAGGGGAAGTTCAATAACATGACACTAAAACGGCAGAGACTTTTAACTCCCACCCCCACCCCCAGTTGTTTTGCGTGTGCCTGCGTGCGTGCCTGTGTGCACTGGGGATTTCTAGACAGACCTGTCCTGTGACCTTGTGGTGACGGCAGAGAGAAGGAAATTGGTACTTGAGCAGTGTAGGGCCTTGCCAGGGAGGGTAGGGAGGCTGGTGGTCCTCAGGCCTCTCTGTCCAGACCACACTCTTGCCCTTTCTGTGGAAATGCAGAGGATGGAGGAAGAGAAAGAGGAGTGAGAAGATGCAAGTGGGAGGCCTCATCACGGCCCTGGAAGAGCCTGGGGAGAAGGGCTAGCCTGTGAAGAGTACACGAGGGAGCGTGGCTTTGTATGTTTTTTCCTCTCATTCCACATATGTTTGAGGCATCTATTAGGTCAGGTCTGTGTTGTGATAGAATTTGGGGAATAAAGCAGTACAGTTTCTGACCATTTAGAGATTATAGTCTAGTGAGTGAGACAGATTTTTATGTTTAAAATCATAAACATCTAAATAAATATGTAATTGCAAGTTGCAATGGAAGGAAAAGCTCGTGGGAGGGAGAACGATGGACTGGGTGGAGGGCCATACTTGGTGGTCAGGGAAGGCCTGGGTAGGGGACACGTCCTCTGTTGCTCGGTCATGTCCGACTGTGACCCCATGTACTGTAGTCCACCAGTCTCCTTTCCATGGGATTCTCCAGGCAAGAATGCTGGAGTGGATTGTCATTTCCTCCTCCAGGGGATCTTCCTGAGCCAGGGATCGAACCTGCATCTCCTGTGTCTCGACTTGCATTGGCATGTGGGTTCTTTACCACTGAGCCACCTGGGAAGCTTAAGGAGGGGACAGGGAGAGCTTCCCTGGGGAAAGGTTTTTTGGTGATTTAGTAGAACTGGGAGCAGGCCAGTAGGAATCTGCAGGGAATGGATGAGTGGCCGAGGTACACGGGGGACAGGTCATGCACATCCTCAAAGGTCATGGGGATAGGGGGGACAGAACTGCTAGCCCAAGCCCCCAAACCAAGTAGACATCTTCCTGCCAGAAAACGGGGAAGCGGTAACATAAGGGGGATGTTAAAACGGTAACATAACGGGAATATACTTGGAATGCAGAACCTCCATATCCGCGTCCCTAGGACGGCAGTGGTCACCGCCACCTCCAGACCGGTGGACAGGGCTGCGGGCGATAACGAAGCGGAGGCGGCACCGGGCTGGAGCTACCGCTTCCCCAGCGACACAGCAGCCGGGCTCCCGCGCGCTGAGCCGCGGCTCCCGCCGGGCCGCGAGGGGGCGCTATGGCACAGCGGCGGCCCAGGGCGCTGCGTGGTCACGGCCGGGGGCGGAGTGGGGGCCGCGGGAGGGAGGCGGGAAGAGCGTTGCACTTCCGCTGGCCGGTGGCTCCTGGAGGCCACAGTGGGAGCGGAGGGAGCGCGCGGCCCGGGGCCCCGCAGTCCCCGGCCCCCCTCCGCCCCACGCAGCCGGGACCATGGACCCCAGGTGGGGACTAGGGGGTGGGGGGAGCGGCGAGCCCACGTGACCGAGCCCCGCGACACGTGACCGCCGCTCCTCCGAGCGCGCGGGGGGCCGGGCGGGGTCTCGGCTCCCGGGCCGGTGGCCGGCCTAGAGCCGCCCGGAGCCTGCGCGGGTGGGGATGCGCCGTGGCCTTGTGCTCCTCGGGGGCTCCAGGAGGATCGGGAGAGAAGTCGCGGGAGGGACCCTGGAGCTTCGGGAGCCCCGAGGGCGGGGTTGGAGGGCGCCGCGCCTCCAACCGGAGCGGCCGGCGGGCGCTGGAGGGAACAGAGGGAACCTGTGTGGCCGGAGGGGCGGGTCCGCTCTTGGGGACAGAGGGAGCCCAGCCTGGCTCGCGCCGCCCCCCCCCCCCCCACCCGCCCCAGGAGAGAGAGAGGCTCTTTGTCCGTGCTGGGCTGCAGCTGAGGGGGGCGGGGAGGAGGCTCCGGGCCCTTCTCCAGTGTCGTCCCCTCAGGAGGGCCCAGAGGGTGAGGAGCTGTACTCTGATCTTTCTGTCCGCCGTGCCCGCAGGTGGTGGGCAGTGGTGGTGCTGGCTGCGCTCCCCTCCCTGGGGGCAGGTGGGGAGAAGAACCTCGAAGCCCCTCCGGAGTCGTGGACTCAGCTCTGGTTCTTCCGCTTTTTGGTGAACGCGGCTGGCTATGCAAGCTTTATGGTGCCTGGCTACCTGCTGGTGCAGTACTTCAGGCGGAAGAACTACCTGGAAACAGGTGTGTGGGGACAGGGTGGGGGAAGTGTGCTTACTCTAGATTAAAAATTAGGAGAGTTGGCCGGCGGTGCAAAGGGGATGTGCTTTGGCAAGCGCGGCAGGGCGGGCTGGCAGCAGTGGGGAAGGTGAAGTGCTGGGAAAGCTTCGGTTTCACCTTATGTACTTTCTCCAGGTAGGGGTCTCTGCTTCCCCCTGGTGAAAACTTGTGTGTTTGGCAATGAGCCCAAGGCCCCGGATGAGGTTCCCCTGGCTGCCCGGGCAGAACCAGCGGAGACCAGTCCCACTTGGCAGGCCCTGAAGCTGCTGTTCTGTGCCTCGGGGCTCCAGGTAGGTAGGTGGGCTCTGCTGCTTTCCCTGGGTGAGGTCCCCGAGGAGCCAGCGCTCTCACCCCACCAGTCCCAACAGTTTGCTGGTGGCTGTGTTGTGTGTTCTCCCAGAGGCATACCATCATCTTAGGGGTGGTTGGAGGAAGCACGGTCTTTTCTTTCCTCCTCTCTCTACCCTCCGTGATTTCTCCCTTCCTCTTGTAAATATACCGTAAATGGACTGATAAAATTTTCAGCCTTCCCCCACTACTGCATGTGAGGGGGACACTAATCCCACGGCATGTTGGAGTGGGCACTTCTGTTTCCATTATGCTAAGTTGAACTCACGGGTGTCCGATCTTCGTTAAGAAGTGTAGACCCCCAGAATTGGTTGAAAATAGAAAAGAAAATACTTGGATGGAGTCAGCTCTGACATACCCTACTCTGGGGACAAACAGGGTCTGGTCAGTCTTAAAGCATTAGTCATTGTGTTTCACACACACTTGATTCTCAACAAGGTGAGTCCAGGTTTGGGAGAGAAGAGGCAAGTAACTTGTAGTTACTACAGAGAGCTATCTGTCCATTTTAAAATTCTCAACATCATCCTGAGAGAGGAGGAGGTTGTCAGGATGCTTTGGGGCCTGCCTGCTGTTTCCTTCTCTTGAGTATCTTCTCCGCTGTCTCTGCCCTGCCCCATCAAGGTGTCTTATCTGACGTGGGGAGTGCTGCAGGAAAGAGTGATGACCCGCAGCTATGGGGCCACGGCCACGTCACCAGGCGAGCGCTTCTCGGACTCTCAGTTCCTGGTGCTCATGAACCGCATCCTGGCCCTGATGGTGGCTGGCGTCTACTGCATCTTATGCAAGCAGCCCCGACATGGGGCACCCATGTACCGGTACTCCTTTGCCAGCCTGTCGAATGTGCTCAGCAGCTGGTGCCAATACGAAGCTCTCAAGTTCGTCAGCTTCCCCACCCAGGTGCTGGCCAAGGCCTCCAAGGTGATCCCCGTTATGCTGATGGGAAAATTGGTGTCTCGGCGCAGCTATGAGCACTGGGAATATCTGACGGCTGGCCTCATCTCCATCGGGGTCAGCATGTTCCTGCTGTCCAGCGGACCGGAGCCCCACAGCTCCCCGGCCACCACGCTCTCAGGCCTCATCCTGTTGGCAGGCTACATTGCTTTCGACAGCTTCACCTCCAACTGGCAGGACGCCCTGTTCGCCTATAAGATGTCGTCGGTGCAGATGATGTTTGGGGTCAATCTCTTCTCCTGCCTCTTCACGGTGGGCTCCCTGCTGGAGCAGGGGGCCCTCCTGGAGGGCATCCGCTTCATGGGGCGACACAGCGAGTTTGCAGCACACACCCTGCTGCTCTCCATCTGCTCTGCGTGTGGCCAGCTCTTCATCTTCTACACCATCGGGCAGTTTGGGGCTGCCGTCTTCACCATCATCATGACCCTCCGCCAGGCCTTCGCCATCCTCCTTTCCTGCCTCCTCTACGGCCACACTGTCACTGTGGTGGGGGGCCTGGGAGTGGCTGTGGTCTTTGCTGCCCTCCTGCTCCGGGTCTACGCCCGGGGCCGTCTAAAGCAGCGGGGAAAGAAGGCCATGCCAGTCGAGTCATCTGTGCAGAAGGTTTGAGGGCCCAAGGGATGACTGGGACCCGCTCACTGTACCAGTTTTCCTCTCCTACTGTCTCTCCTTGGAGGCAGCTGGCTCCCGGGCAAAATGCAGGTTTCTCGACCAGCGCTGCAGCAGGGGGCAGGGAGCCCAGGAGGCGGCCTTCCCTGTTGCCTTAAGTCACCCAGCCTCCAGTGGGCAGGACTCTCCCCAGGGTGGAGAGAACGGTGGGGGACTGAGAAGGTGGAGGCGCCTTCCGAAGCCCCTCCCTCCTCCGGTTCGCGAAGTCTTGCCTTGGAGGCTGTGCTGGTGCCCCACCTGTGCTTGTCCCCTACCTTGACTACTACCCTTTCAGACTCTGAGACATGCGTTTCTTCCTCTGGTGAGAGAAGCACAAGTGTAGGCTCCCGAGGCTGCTTTCCCAGGAGAGAAAGTGAACGATGGTGCTGTGCTGGGCGAGGGGTTGGGAATCCTGCCCAGCACCACCAGCCCCCTGCTCCTGGATCCCTAGGCTCTGCCCTGTGAACCAGTTGCAGGTTTTGGTACTTTGGAAATATAACTCTTGCTCTTATTTTATTAAATTAAATTGCTGCAGTGGGTTTGGTCCTGTGTTTTGGTTGACTAAGTACATTCAACTTCAGATACTTCCATTAGCTCAGAACAGCCTACAATCTGTTTTACAAGTGTCAAATGTTTAACTTGTTTAAATACTGAAAGTGAAAAAAACACAGTGGTTGTTAACATGTACCATTTCTTTGTCCTTGTTTGTGGCCTGGTGGCTGACTGGAAACTGCAGCTCAATGCCCAGCAACACCAGTGAAGCTACCTCATACGTCAGCCCAGGGAAAGATCAAAACTCAGAAAGTACTGAATGTATGCTTTTGTACTACCATAGTAAACTCAAATTTTGAGTGGAAAATCGTCTGTATGTGCTAAGCTTAGGAAAGGGACTTTTGAAAGTCTGTGCAAAGTTGCTTCAGTTGTGTTCAATTCTTTGTGACCCTAGGGACCATAGCCCGCCAGGTTCCTCTGTCCATGTGATTCTCCAAGCAGCAATACTGGAGTGGGTGGCCACTCCCTCCTCCAGGGCATCTTCCCGACCCGGGATTGGATTCACGTTTCTTACCGTCTCCTGCATTGGCAGGTGGGTTCTTTACCACTACACCACTTACCTTCAGTGTTTATCATTATTTTGAAAAAATTGTAGCTAATTCACAATGTTAATTTCTGCTGTACAGCAGTGATTGTTTTACAGTATTTTTCCCCATTATGGTTTATAAGATACTGAATGTAGTTCTCTGTAGGACTGCTTTCTACATAGGAATACTTAGGCCAGCTGACCATAATGCCCCACTCAACCACCAGTCTGTTGTTCATGACTTGATTCAGAGATTGATGTATTTTCCACACATATCCCACATAGGTGGTTATCAAGTGGTATGTCCTCCCTATTCGTATAACCTCCAGTGGCATCCATGTTGCTGCAGATGGCATCACTTCATTGCCAGTGGCCGAGTAGCGTTTCACTGTATGTGTACACCTTCCTTACCAGTGACCGTGTGTCCATTCTTGACTACTGTCCATAGCGCTGCGGTGAACACAGAGGTGTAGGTTTTTATTTGATGTTTTCTCTGGATGTTACGTCCAGGAGTGGGATTGCCTGTTTTAGTTTTCTGAGGAACGTCTTCCACTGTGGCTGCACCAACTTTGGACCAAGACAACCCAGTCCCACCTGTAGCGTAGGAAGGGCCCCTTTTCTCCACACCCTCTCCAGCATGTTACTGCAGCTTTTAAATGATGGCCATTCGGACCCATCTGTGGTAGTACATCATTTTGTTTTACATTTCTCAAATTAGCATCTTGAACATCTTTTCATGCATCTACTGGCCACCTATGTCTTAAGAGAAATGTCTATTTAGTTCTTTGCCTGTTTTTTGACTGGAGTTGAATGAGCTATTTTGGAAATTTAGCTTATGTCTGTTGCATCATTTGCAATTATTTTCTCCCACTTTATGTCTCATTTTGTTTTTATGACTTCTAAATTTACTGGTGATAGTTTTAATATCTTCCTATGTACCATAACTGGGCTTCCCTGGTGGCTCAGCTGATAAAAAGAATCTGCATATAATGCAGGAGACCTGGGTTGGGAAGATCCCCTGGAGACGGGGACGGCTACCCACTCCAATGGGGTCTCAGGAGTCAGACAAAACTGAGTGGACATGGCTGAACAACTCTTTCACTTTATGTACCATGTTATCTACTCAGAATAATTTGTAAAGGGATACATATAACTCCGAAGGCAGCACTGTATATACTTAAATCTACGAGAGCAGAACTGTGTAAAAAACCTGCATCTTCTTTATTTTTAATACTTTAATTTCAGAACAAAATAAACAAAAAAAACACAACACACAACATTCAAACCCCATGTCAAACGTGGAGAGAGAGAGGGCTTGAGGTCCATGTATCCTGCCTTAGAAGGACAGAAATAAAACCACTAGACATCAGCAGAGGAAACCATGTGGGCCAGGGCCACTGGGGCTGCTGCTGCAGGAGCCATGGGGACACTATACAGAGGGAGCAGTCTGCAGGTAGAAACTCCTAATCTACTTCTTCCATGCGAGAGGCGTCCTCGTCACCCTCAAGGGGGGGAATCTCATCAGGAACAGCAGCACTGGGCTCCTCTGCCGTCACCTCATCTTCATCAATGCCTAAGAGCAGGAAAGAAACCACTTGAGATATGCCCCAAAAGCGTTCAAACGCGCCCGACACACCTTGCTGCTTGAGAGCACAAGGGCACTCACCCAGGCCGAGCTTTATCATGCGGTAGATGCGGTTGGAGTGGGTCTGGGGATCCTCAAGCGAGAAGCCAGAGGAGAGCAGTGCAGTTTCGAACAGCAGCACCACCAGGTCCTTGACGGCCTTGTCGTTTTTGTCCGCCTCTGCCTTCTGCCGCAGGGTCTCCACGATGGGGTGGTCAGGGTTGATCTCCAGATGCTTTTTGGCCATCATGTAGCCCATGGTCGAGTTGTCCCGAAGCGCCTGGGCTTTCATGATGCGCTCCATGTTGGCGGTCCAGCCGTAGGTGCTGGTCACGATGCAGCAGGGTGACGACACAAGCCTGTTGGAGATCGTCACCTGAGGGCAGTCAGAAAAACTCATTATATTTCCAATTACCACCTCAAGGCAAAGATGCTTCTGTCCACTTTTTGGAGAAAAGATGCCTCATCTTTGCTAAGCTCTATAGAAATACCAACCTTGGAATAAAAAGTAGGAGGGCACTAAACAAATTAGGCTGCCTAAACCACTAACTGTAGCAGCCAAAGATGGAAGGAAACCACTCTGAAGGCATCTCTAACAAGGTAACTTAGTTTCATAATGGCTTACCTTCTCCACCTTCTTATCCAGGATCTCCTTCATGAGTTTGCAGAGGTTCTCAAACTTTGCCTTGCTCTCCTCCATCTTCTTCTTCTCCTCCTCATCCTCGGGCAGCTCCAGGCCCTCCTTGGTCACAGAGACTAGACTCTTCCCATCAAACTCCTTGAGCTGCTGTACACAGTACTCATCGATGGGCTCTGTCATGTACACCACCTCAAAGCCCCGCTTCCGCACGCGCTCCACAAATGCAGAGTTGGCAACCTGCTCTTTGCTCTCACCTGTAGGGTTACTCAGTGTGACTCCAGGGCCAAAATGCCTCATCCTGCCAGTTCCCCAGGACCCTTGAGTGTTCTCCCCACACCTCTAAAAAAAGGCTTTGATCAGACCCAGGTTCCAACGCACCAGTGATGTAATAGATGGACTTCTGCGTCTCCTTCATGCGAGACACATATTCTGAGAGAGAAGTCATCTCGTCTCCAGACTGGGACGTGTGATAGCGCAGCAGCTCAGAAAGGCGTCGCCGGTTAGTGGAGTCCTCATGGATTCCAAGCTTTATGGGTAGCGGAAAAAAATCATTTTGTTAGGAAATAACTTCTTCTCCTCTAACCGAATGAAAAAAACCCATTATTAAGCAAGTACTTGCTGCTTACCTTCAGGTTTTTAGAGAACGCCTCATAGAATTTCTTATAGTTCTCCTTGTCTTCTGCTAGCTCAGAGAAGAGCTCAAGGCACTTCTTAACAATGTTCTTACGAATAACCTTCAAAATTTTGCTCTGCTGGAGCATTTCTCGGGAGATGTTCAGGGGGAGGTCTTCAGAGTCAACCACCCCACGGATGAAGTCTGAAATCAAAATATGGAAGCTGGGTTTTAAAGATACAGGAGTCGCCGGGATAAAGATAAAAGATATATAAGGTCATCTGGATTCAACAGAAGGACCGATTTTCTCACCAAACTTTCACTTGTTGTGCTGCAGAGGATCCTTAATCTAAGATAAAGACTCCAGTCCCCCTGAGAACACTGAAACGAACTACATTAGGGCAAAAAGATACTCACTGAGATATTCCGGAATCAACTCATCACAGCTGTCCATGATGAACACACGGCGGACATACAGTTTGATGTTGTTCTTTTTCTTTTTGTTCTCGAAGAGGTCAAAAGGAGCCCGACGGGGGATGAACAGCAGTGCTCTGAATTCCAGTTGACCTTCTACAGAGAAGTGCTGAAAGAAATCCAAGATAAGCCAACTATGTACTTAAGAGTGGCTTCTGGTCCCAATACCAAAATGTCCAGTTATTTGAAACAAAAACCTTCTTATCCCTGTAGAGAAAATTTAAGCCCTAATGCCCTAAGTGAATCTAACTACAAGCACTGTATAACCTTTGGGTCAAAGACTCCAGGTGGGTAAAGCCTCCAGAGACAGGTCACAGGGGAAGATGTCATTTCTCCGCCCTGGAAGGGTCCATTTGCAAATAAACTCAGCATTCACAGTTCCCAGCTACCAACCAGTTGGGTAAGTTCCATTTGTCCGTATCAGCGCTTCCTATTGAGCCAACAAGCAAGACTTCTTACCTTCACTGCCAAGTGATCTTCCCAGTCATTGGTAAGACTCTTGTAGAACTCTCCATATTCCTCCTGGGTGATGTCATCAGGGTTCCTGGTCCAAATGGGCTTGGTCTTGTTCAGTTCTTCCTGATCAATGTACTTCTCCTTTATCTTCTTTGTCTTCTTTTTCTTATCTTTGCCACTATCATCCTCCTCGTCTGAGCCCACATCTTCAATCTTAGGCTTCTCTTCATCATCTTTATCTTCCTCTTCTTTCTCACCTTTCTCTTCTTCAGCCTCATCATCACTGATTTCCTTCTCACGTTCTTTCTCCAGCTAGAAGGATCAAAGATGACAGTTTCAGAGTGCAAAAAAAAAAAAAACACAAAAAAACCCCAAAGTCCATGCAATTCTCTAAAGCAGCAGTTACCTGCACTTGAGTTACCAGTCCATACTCACATAAAGTGTGATGGGATAGCCTATGAACTGAGAGTGCTTCTTCACCACTTCTTTGACCCGCCTCTCTTCCAAGTACTCTGTCTGGTCTTCCTTCAGGTGGAGAATCACTTTGGTACCGCGGCCAATAGGCTCACCTAGAAAAAATTAATCAGAACAATATAAAAAACTAAATAAACACAGAACTATAACTGCTTTACACATACAATACTCAAGATCTTCATTACTGTTTCCCCAGAATTCTAATCCAGACACCTTAACAGGAAAGCCAACTTACCATGGTCAGCACGGACAGTGAAGGAACCTCCAGCAGAAGACTCCCAAGCATACTGTTCATCATCGTTATGCTTTGTGATCACAACCACTTTCTCTGCCACTAGGTAGGCAGAGTAGAAGCCCACACCAAATTGCCCAATCATGGAGATGTCTGCACCAGCCTGCCAAAAAGTTTAAAATAGTCAAACTCAAGTTTCAAAGAAATGGCAAAGCAAACACCAATAATATAAATGGGCTGTGCCTAACCAACCACGTACCTGAAGAGCCTCCATAAACGCTTTAGTGCCAGACTTGGCAATGGTTCCCAAATTATTTACAAGATCAGCTTTGGTCATGCCAATGCCTGTGTCTACCAGAGTCAGAGTACGCTCCTGGGGGTTTGGGATGATGTCAATTTTCAGCTCTTTACCACTGTCCAATTTGGAAGGGTCTGTCAGGCTCTCATAGCGAATCTTGTCTAAGGCCTGAAAGTACAAAATTGCAGTTTTACAATTCTGCTTTTTCAAAACCCATCTCACCCAAAAGAAAGTTTTTTAAACTCCCCAAATACCCTAATTCTGATTACTCCTTTAGCTTGTAGGTTGAGAATGACATCCAGTGGGTTACAGTATCCTATCTATCCACAGAGAGCAAGACAGTACTTTTTGGAATGGCAGTTAAATTTATATCACCTTTATCAGCCAAACCACCCCACTTTCCCTCTCTTAGAATACTTGAGAAACAAAAAACCAACGTCAATGAAGACATTCAGGGCACTCACATCAGAAGCATTACTGATCAACTCCCGAAGAAAAATTTCCTTGTTGGAATAGAAGGTGTTGATAATAAGAGACATGAGTTGGGCAATTTCTGCCTGGAAGGCAAATGTCTCCACCTCCTCCTCTCCATGGTGCACTTCCTCAGGCATCTAAAATAAAAAGGCAAGAATTTAAGACTCCTCAAGTTCACCCTCAGCCACAATACACATGAAGAGACTCTATTCATACTGTTTTGAGCTGGGTACTAAGACTGGAAAATCCTCCCCTCTATCAATTTCAGGCAGCACCCTTAGAAACAATGGGGCGAGGGACGCGCTGACACATTGAACAAATTGCATTAATGTTTCTTATAAGGTATTTTGAAGCCAAACTCCTGTTAAGTGAATCATAGATCAGCACAATCTAGTTTGTTAGGCATTCCAATCCAGGTATCTCGAAAACGAGGTAAATTCACACATATTTAAATACGCAGATTACTGACTATAGTTCCACCTTCAAGGTTAACAGGTTTCACATTAAAGGGCAATGATTTAAAACTATCCTCCCATTAGGTAACTCAAAGGAGATAATATGGTACTGCTGCCTCCCGTAGTAGGGACAGCTAACTCGAGATTGGCGGGATGCCTACCCAGGTGGGCTATAAAGACAAAGAACAGATAAAGAAAGGGCTCCATCGTGACCCCTCTGCACACGTGACTGACGCTCAAGACCAAACCAAACACTAAGATGGTGCCCTTAGTCTGCCGGGACGACTCTCGTCACGGCTGGACATGCGTCGACCATGCGAGGAGGGGGCGCCACCGCGCAGCCTCCCTTGGCCCCAACATCCGGGCACCAGGGCGGGGCGCCGGGCTCCAGAAGCTTCCAGAACAATCTCAGCTCTCGGAGAGGGGCGGGGGAAAGGACGTGCCCACGAATACCAGAGCCTGCCCCCTCCGCTCGCCAGCCCCTCCTCCACCGAGACGAAGGAAAGATCTAGAAGGATGGAGGAAGCAAGATATACGCCGCCGGCGACCGAAAACGGAGCTCTTCGCAGACCCTCACGGAAAAGCCCCGAACAAAAGGACTTTAAAAAAACTGCGTCCGATAGAACAAGTGGCAAAACCTGGTCATGACCAGCCTTGCTGAGTCACAGCGGGCGCGCCCACCCACCCCGCTCGGGGACCCTCCGGCGCCCCGTAGCCGCGTCCGGAAGTGGAGAGGCAAGCATGGCAGCGTCCCGGGCCGGCGCGGCCACCACGTGCAGTGCCTACCCCGCGCCCCATTCTGCGGCCCCACAAAACAACGCTTAATATCTGCGGAAAAGCAGCCCCGCCGCCAACCACAGAAAAGAGTCTAAACTCAAGAGCTCGCTCCCAGCCCTCCCCCAAGAGAAGAAATGGGAGCGCTACGCCAGAATCCGCCCCAATACGAGATGTAGGTCTCGGAAAGGACGCGTAGACCGAAAGCAACGCGAAAGAACAAGATAACCTGAAAAGCCCACATGAGATCGAAGCCTTACCTTTAAGGATAAGAATCACAGGTACTAGAGAACACCAAGCGGGCAATGGCTGCCTCGGGCTCACGCGCCGCAAGAAGGCTGCGCGGGGGTGACTCAAGAGAACGGCTGTGTGCCCCCAATCGGCTTATATAAGACGAAGCACCACCCAGCTGCCCGCCCCCGGATCCCTCCGCCTTAAAGGAGGATGCCTGTCGGCCGCGCACCTGCCGCCGCCCGCCCGCCCACCTTGACGTCACGGTCCAAAATAGGGGAGGGGACCGTGAAAGGCGGGAGCCGCCGGCCCTGAGAGTACACGTATTTACTCATGTTCACAGCCCCGTCTCCGCGCTCCTAAAACAGGACACCATCAGAAACATATGTTGGGAGTCCTCATATAACATAAACGGTGGAACTAGAGGCGAGGATTCCCCACTGATCTCTGTAAAAACCTGCAGGGCAGGCGTCTCCACTCCCGAGAGTCCCAGCCTCGGGACTAAGGTCCAAGCCTAAACAGGGGTCACCCACTCCCCTCTACGCTCCGCGGCTCGACCTCCTCATTAGAAGCTGCCCTACAGATACTCCAATTGCCTGATACGGGAAAGGGGTCTTTTCCGCGAGCGTTGCGGAATTAAAGAGGTCCCACTTCGTGGGCATACCCGCAATACAGGCCCTCCCGGGGGCGGGCCAGCGTTTCGCCGCAAGGCGTGGCTCCGGCTGCGGGTCGGGCGCTGGCTCCAGCCGGCGAGGGGACTCTTTGCCTGCACACGCGGCGGAAGGAGCCAGGGCGGCGGTGCTGCGACACTTCCAGCAGCTTCCAGACCGGCCAGGGCGGCCCTGCCCCGCCCCTTCCCTCGAGGCCCCGCCCCTCCCTCTGCGGCCTGGGCTGTGCCTCTGCGGCGGCTCCGCCCCGCAACCGCACTGCTGGGATCCTGGGGGCCAAGTGGGCTATACCCTCATTTCCTCCAGGAAACTGCAGAGGGGGCGCATTACCCTACCCGCCAGGCCCAGCTAGCCCGGCACTGCGTCCGGGGTGGGGTGGAGCGGGGATTACCCCACTTCTCCCCCTTTCGATCACACAGCACACCGGCCGGTGGGGCGGCTCTGAGGGTACCGCCTTCAGGGAGCAGACTCTGGGGATGGGGTCGCTTACCCGACGGACCGCTCCCACCCTCCACCCCCAGTTTCTGCAGCCGCCCACAGGTGAGGGAGCGCAGAGACTTGCATATCGAGTTGTTTCTCAGTCTGGCTTCCTTGTTCTTTTTTTCCCACCCTTTTCCCTCCTCCTGCAGCTGCCTAGATCTGGGAAGTCGGGTCTCCCAGGAGCCTCAAGGCCATGGGCCTGCCCAGGGAGTGCCAGAGGGCCAGGGACGCCCTCCTCTGATGTCTCTGCCCCGTTTGCGTGCCCTCCAGCTGGTGAGCTGGCCTTACTTTTCCAAGGCCTTATTTCTGAAGCCTCCTTTACGCAGATCCCCTCCAGAAGAGAATGGCCCCTCCCTACGCTGTGACTTTGTGGATGTCCAGCAACTCCCTTCGTGGCCTGCTTTGTCGGTCCCTGGCATCCTGGGGAGAAGTTCCCCCACCACCCACCCGCGGACCTCCCTCAGCAGCCCTGGTGCCCAGTCTCATTCTTTCACATTTTCTTTGTTCATACGTTGAGTTCCAGGGAACAAAGGACCCTTCCTTCCCTTCTCCTTGGCCCACACTCCAGACCTCAACAGCTCCGCCCCCATTACCTCAATTTCATCTCTCCATAGACTTCTACTTCTCTTCATTATGGTCTGGGATAAGCCTGTGGCTGGGAGAAGTCAGTGAGTGTGGGAAGGGGCGTGGGCGCTGCTGCTAGGAGGGGGCCCTGGCTGCTCTGTTCCTGATGGAAACCTCAAACCAGGAGCATCACCCCCACCAGTGCACCTGCCCTTCCTATGTACAGAAGGGGTTAGTTAATTAAGCACCTGCTCCCTGGTTCACAACAGCATTCACAGTATTTCACAGTCCTGTTTAGAGGTGGGAGTGAGTCTGCACACCTAGAAAGTGGGAGAGGAAGGCTTTAGTGAGTACCCCTGGGTGGGTCAGCTCAGAGCCTTTGCTCCACTAACTCCTGTGCCCCCTGCTGCAGAAGTCCAGTAGTGCGGATGCTGTTTCTCAAACTTAAGCCGGAAGCAGAACAAATATCACTCCTGTGGGCCAGTGTGGGGAGCAAAAATTCCTCAGGGGGTTCCTAATGGGAAAATCTCAAGTCTCAACACCAGCACAGAAATTCTAATTTCTCTTTTGGAAGCCTCCCAGGATGACCTCTCCAGCTCACCGACACTCACTAAGCCCCACTTGTAAGCCTTGCCTTACCACATGGAGATGTGGAAACAAGACAAGAAGCCGTCAGCCCACTGGGGGGAGCTGCAGCAGACCAGTTGTGAATCAGAGCAGCTAGAAGCAGGGGAGAAACCTCAGAGTTCCCAGCTCAGCCTGGGGAAGGTGGCTGGCACAGGTCTACCCCTAGCAAAGGGAAAGCATGGGGAAGGCACAGCCCTGACAGAAGGACCAGGAACCCTCAAGGGAGGCAAAGTAAAAGTGAAAGAAAGTGAAGTTGCTCAGTTGTGTCCCACTCTTTGCTACCTCATAGCCCACCAGGCTCCTCTGTCCATGGGATTCTCCAGGCAAGAATAGTGGAGTGGGTTGCCATTTCCTTCGCCAGGGGATCTTCCCAACCCAGGGATCGAACCCAGGTCTCCCGCATTGCAGGCAGACGCTCTACCATCTGAGCCCAGGGCTACCAGGGAAGCCCGGGGAGGCAGGGGTCACTGAAAGTGGCCCGGCAGGCAGGAATCAGGTCACATAGGGTCACAATGCCATGCTAAGTAGTTCTGACCTTAACTTAGGGTCAGGGAAGCCACTGAAGGCTGTTAAAGATGACTTGACCACCCCCCACCCCCCATCCCCAGAAGTCTATTCTCAGCAGCTTTTGCAATCCTTGATGTTCCCAAGATACCCTTTATTTCCAACCAGGCCTCAGAGACCCAGCCTCACCTTCTGCTGCCTGGAGGGCCGCCAGATGAAGCAAGGACCGACAAACTGCAGCCCTCAGCCAGTGGTCTTATCACTTGCTTCTGTATGGCCTGTGAATAAGAATGGTTTTTATGTTGTTTAATGGTTGAAAAAATCAAAGAAAGATAGTATTTTGGCATGTGAAAAGTATGTGTGGACTTTCTTGGTGGTCCAGTGGCTAAGACTCTGCACTCCCAAAGCAGGGGGCCTGGGTTCCACTGATGGTCAGGGAACTAGATCTCACATGCCATGGCTAAAAGATCCCACATGCTGCACCTAAGACCTGGTGCAGCCAAGTAAAATAAATATTTTTTAAAGTAGATGAAATTTGAATTTGTGTCCATAAAGTTTTACTGAAACACAGCTTTCTTCTCTGCTTACATGTTGGCTTTAGCTTGTTTCACACTGCAATGAGGGAGCTGATAGTTGAGATGGCGACCATATAGCTTGCAAAGTCTAAATATTTACCCTCTCACCTTTTGCAGAAAAGTGCTGCAGACCCCCTATCTAGCTAAAGCGAAGCAGGGTCTTGCAGGCACACAGATTCAGCCTGGATAGAGGCTCCCTGCTGCTGCTCATTCTGGGACTTCTAGTTAGGAAATGCAAATGGTCGTTCATGGGGGTCAGGGGACCACTGAGGGGAGTTTAGATACAGGGCAATGGATGAATCAAACAACTTCCGGCATCAGGACATCAGAGACTGTATAAGGACGGATACGTAATAGTTTGATCCCTGGGTCGGGAAGATCCCCTGGAGGAGGACACAGACAACCCACTCCAGTATTCTTGCCTGGAGAATCCCATGGATGGAGGAGCCTGGCGGGCTGCAGTCCATAGGGTCACACAGAGTCAGACATGACTGAAGCAACTTGGCAGGCACATAGCTCTGGATCCTTAACCCCCAGAACAGGCAGCCCCCCAAGTTCAGAGCCTGCCAGGCGTGCTCTATCAGTTTTGGTCTTCCTGGTTTCACGAAGTTTACATCTCTGAATTCCTGAACTGACATCCTCCTGGGCCAATGGATCTGACATTAATGTTGGGACAGATGAGCAGGTCTGCAGGGCCAACCAGTGTTCCATCTCTTTGCCTCAGTTTCCATGTTCTGCTGGGACATGTCTTGCACAGCATTTGCTCATTTGATTATTATGTTATTTTTTGATGCAGTGGCAAATGGAAATTTGTGTTCATTTTCTGTTTCCTGGAGAGTCTGAAAAGCAATTGATTGTGGTATATCGATCCCACAACTTGGTAAGCTATGTTGCTGCTGCTGCTGCTGCTAAGTCACTTCAGTCGTGTCCGACTCTGTGCAACCCCAGAGACAGCAGCCCACCAGGCTCCCCTGTCCCTGGGATTCTCCAGTCAAGAACACTGGAGTGGGTTGCCATTTCCTTCTCCAACCATGAAAGTGAAAAGTCAAAGTGAAGTCGCTCAGTCATGTTCAACTCCCAGTGACCCCATGGACTGCAGCCTACCAGGCTCCTCCATCCATGGGATTCGCCAGGCAAGAGTACTGGAGTGGGTTGCCATTGCCCTCTCCTGTAAGCTATGTTACTAATTCTTAATTTGTCCATCAATATTTTGTTGTTTTCTAGTACAACCCTAGCTATCATCTGAAAACAATGGTATTTTGGTTTTTGCCTTTCTAACCCTTGTGTGTTTATTTATTGTTACACTGTACCAGCTAGGACCTGCAGAAAAATGATGTGTGAACAGAGTGGTCCTGGGCATCCCTGTCTCCTTTCTGATCAGAAAAGGAACCCTTCATCATTGAGCATATTTACTGTCTCTGCTCCCCATTTGCGATACATCTTAAACTGAATAAGTATCAGATTTTTTTGCCATCTATTGAAAATATTGTTTTTAAAATTTCCTTTATCTATTGATATTTTTAATTCATTAATAGACTTACTAATGTTGCACTGAGATTATTTTAAGTTTTGTAGAACCCATCTATAAAACTGCCTGCTGTTTCTATTGTTTTGTATATGCAAACATTTTAGGGGCTTCCCTGAAGGTCCAGTGGCTGAGACTCTATGCTCCCAATGAAGGGGGCCCTGGGTTCGATCACTGGTCAGGGAACTAGATCCCCACATGCTGTGCCGCAACTAAGACCTGGTGCAGCCAAATAAAGAAATAATAAATAAGATTAAAATTTTTTTAAAGAAAACATTTTAATTAGAAACTCATTTTTTTTTCATGGTATAAGTGCATTCAAGTTTTCTACTATTTACTCCTTGAGTGAATTTTATTTAATAATTTTTCTGGATGTTTTTTAAAGCTTTAAAGATTATGGCATTCTATTTCCTTGACTAGCTTTTAAATCTCTGTTCTGTCTCAATTATGTCTCCTTTTCACACCTACAATTATTTTTTGTGTCTTTTCCTTTTTTATAATTATCAGTTTCACCAGTTCAGTTCAGTTCAGTCACTCAGTCGTGTCCGACTCTTTGCAACCCCATGAATCGCAGCATGCCAGGCCTCCCAGTCCATCACCAACTCCTGGAGTTCACTCAGACTCACGTCCATCGAGTCAGTGATGCCATCCAGCCATCTCATCCTCTGTCCCCTTCTCCTCCTGCCCCCAATCCCTCCCAGCATCAGAGTCTTTTCCAATGAGTCAACTCTTCGCATGAGATGGCCAAAGTACTGGAGTTTCAGCTTTAGCATCATTCCTTCCAAAGAACACCCAGGACTGATCTCCTTTAGAATGGACTGGTTGGATCTCCTTGCAGTCCAAGGGACTCTCAAGAGTCTTCTCCAACACCACAGTTCAAAAGCATCAATTCTTCCACGCTCAGCTTTCTTCACAGTCCAACTGTTACATCCAGGAACTTATCTATTTTATTTACATAATTTTTCTGCTTAATTCTTTATATTTTTTTACTTTATTCCTTTATTTTTTAAATTTCTGCTAAACTTTTTCTCATGACTTCTATTTTCAGGGGGTCGAGTCTATTGTTCTATTTCTATTTTCTTAACGTCAATACTTAGCATATTAAGTTTCAGCCTTTCCCCTTTTCAGACATAAGGATTTAAGACTATAAGTTTCTTCTCAAGTACTATTTTAGCTATATACCATAAATTTCAATATATAGTATTTTTAACTCAGTTTAAAGGATTTTGATTACCCTTATGGTACCTTTGTTGATCCATTTAAAAGTGCTTAAAATGGTCAGTTTTATATTATCTTTTCATTTATGTCGACAATATACAATGGTGTGTACAGTGCTGAACTTTTGTATTTGAGACTTCCTTTGTAACCTAGGATGTGGTTAATATTAATAAAGCCTCCATGTGTGCTTGAGAAAAAGTATCTATCACCTAGCTGTTGGGTAAGTCTAAATATGTTAAACCTACTAAATCAAGCCAGCTAATTGTGTTGTTCCAAACAAAACCCCCACTTGGAGACTCCTTGGGACATAGCTTGGAGAAGGGAAAGGCTGAGGTGGGGCGCTCACACAGGGGTGGGCAGAGGCAGGGTGCACACCTTTTCTGAGGTAGGGTAAGAGAAGTGGGGGCTGAGGCACATTGTGCAGGGCCCGGGTTCTATCCCTGGTTGGGGAACTAGATCCTGCATGCTACAACTAGAAAGACCCTACACGCTGCAGCTAAAGATCCTGCTCGCTGCATCGAGACAATCCCGAGTGCTGCAACGAAGACCTGGTGCAGCTGAGTAAATGCATAAAAATAAAAAATGTCAAAGAAAGAAATGGGGATGGGGAGGGAGATGGGAGGGAGGGTCAGGATGGGGAACACATGTACACCCATGGCTGATTCATGTGAATGTACGGCAAAAACCACCACAATGTTGTAATTAGCCTCCAATTGAAATAAATTTTAAAAAGAAAAAGAAATGGGGGCTGAGGGGAGGAGGACCACTCTGGGTTTGAGGGGTCTAGAAGTCTACTTCAGGGTTGTGGGGCATCAAAGAGAGACGTTCAGGAGGCAAAGGCTGATGGCTGAAGTTAGGGGCAAGAACGAAATATCTCAGGAGAGTAGGGTGCGTAAGCCAGAAACTGTGGTCTAAGCCATTCAGGAATTGTAAATGGGGCACATCTTTGGTAACTTTCTCTTTAATATTCAATATCAATGTCTTGAAGGGCATAGTTATATGTGGCCTGGGGGGTGTGGCTGAGTCCTGCCTACCCGCTGTGGTCAGCCCGGCCCCAGCGTGTCTGTCCTCCTCCTGCCATTACACCCACCAGGCAGCCTTTTTTGTCCTCGGCATTGTTCAGTGTTCTGGGTCCCCTCTGACTAAGAAGGGAAAACATAACCCCAAACCGGCTCAGCTCAGAGCAGGTTATAGTCAGGGAAAGGTGCAGGGGGCAGGTGACATCACAAACAACCCTGACCTGCTTAACCGCGCTGCCTGACACCTGTCCTGCCCCAGGCACAAGTCACCGCTCAATGCGCAGGTCTCAACTGCCTGGATTTCTGGGTCATTCACAGGACTCAAGGCTTGCTTGGTCCACCTGCACCAGGTAAGAGACGGGTAGGGCCATGGTAGCGGGGTGAGGAGCTCACCAACAGGAGGGGCTGAGGCAACACATTGGGAAGGACCTTGCTGGTTTCTCCCAGGAAGGATGCCATGGGAATTCGGGATCCTAGGAGGCTTAGAATCCCTGGGATGTCAGAAGATGCCTCTCTGCAATGTTCTGGAGGCAGGGAGGCAGGTGATGGTACCACCCTATCACGTGAGGCTCTGGACCTTTTCCCAAGCCCCTTACTACCCAGAAACGTGTGTGTCCGTGTGTGTGTGTGTGTGTGTGTGTGTGTGTGTGTGTGTGTGTGTGTGTGATGAGGGCTGAGAGACACAGAGATAGAGAAACAGAGACTTAAACTTACCTGAAGTTTACAAAATGTTTTCCCATCCGTTAACCTTTCCAGCCTCGGTTTTATGGACGAAAACAGGCATTGGCCATCGTCAGCCCTCCTTAGGAGTCAATATATGTAAAAGCAGCCGCAGATGAGCGTTATTCATTAACTCCGTGGAGTTTCACAACCGGGAGAGGTAGGCTAGCCAAATATTATTACCCCTGCTTTACAGATGAGCGACTGTGAGATGGAAAGCGCTTGGCTCAAGGTCACCCGGACTTAAGGGGTAGTAAAGTCTGCCGCCCCCGCCTCCCCCCACAATTGGCAGGGGCCAGATGCGAAGAACGGCTGCGCGGATGCAGGCCGCGCTCCCGCGAGGGGGCGCCCGCAGCACGGTGACGTCGCTCCCCCAGCCCCCGCCGCGGGGCGGGGCTGAGAAGGACGCCGGCTCCCCTCGTTCGCGTCCCTGCCTGGCGGTTCTTGGCTGTCGCGCGCGAGGCGGGGACTCGAGTGTTCGTTCGCACTTGGCTGGGGTGAAGGAAATGAAGTCTAGTTTTCGAGGCTTTCCGGGGCTGAAGATGCAAGGGAGGGGCCCGAACAGTGTGGAGGGAGGAGCCGCGGGTCGCTTAGATGGGGGTAGGGAGCCCACCTGGCAGAGGTCGTCCTAATGACTTGGCACCTCTATCTCTAGGGCTCGCATCTCCCGCACCCAGGCTCTCCCGCCGACTCGCTTAATTCCTTTAGCAAGTTCATACACGTCACCCCGTTTAAATAACAAGAATCTGGGCCACAGAGGATGGGTGACAGACCTCGTCTCTGAATCTGAACCATGTCCCCAACCCGTACAAAGTTCCTGGGAGGAGGGTAGCTGTCCTGAGCAGAAGCCCCTGCTTTTGTGTGGTTCTGCTGACTCATTTAGCATTTGCCCTGCTGTCTGGAGCCAGAACGCCGGCGGGCTCACTGGCAGGGACCACCCGGACCGCCAAGGCTGTGGGGCTCTGATGAGCAGATTCTCCCGAGGGCACCCACGCAGGAAGCCGGGTCAGGTGGAGACGAGCGAGAGGAACCCAGCTGGGACACAGGCTCCTGGTGGGTTGTGGGGTAAAGTGGGTTCTGCTCACCTTCACCCTCCCTACCAGCTGGCCCCAGAAACCAGACGGGCCTCCCTGGAAGCCTGGCTTCCCTCCTTCAGACTGCCACTCTTCCCGTGTGTGTCAAGACGGGTTTCAGGCAAGGCCTGCTGGCCAGAACCCGGCTATCTCTTTAAGGTGACTCTGCACTTCTCTGCTCACATCCATTTTGATTCACTATCAAGAGTTTTACATCCTGAGAATAAATTTCCCAATAATGGGGGTGAGGGAGGGTTTCCTGTCAAGCACCTGCCTCCATCATACTACCCCTCACCCTACTCTTCCCATCTTCACTCCAAAGACTACAAACAGGTATATTCCAATTCATCAGTGATACCTGATGGTTCACTTCTGTTTTTAAGGATGATGGCTAATTTTGCTGGGGCTCTTTAACTTTTCAAATATTTGAAGCCCCAATTCACCAAACAAGAGGGAAGTTTCTGTGGGGCTGTGGCGGCCACCTCAGGGAGTACAGCAGCCTCTGCACAGACCACTGCTTGGGGCAGAAATGTCACACGGAAGGAGATGACCAGCACAAACCCAGCCTTTGCCCACCTTATAGGAAGCGAAGTGCAGGGAGGAAAGGCGAGGCCCCAGAGGCCTGCCTCCCGCAGGCAGCATTGCCTGCAGAGCGCCCTCTTGTGGTCAGAAACCGCCACTGCAGTTGGGCAGGCAGGAACCGTTTTCTAACCGCCAGAGCTTTCTAACCACTCTGCTCTCAGAGGAGGACAGTGAGGTCTTGAGTAAAATGAGTGAGATTCACATTTTTTGATAATTGCATTAGAAAAAATTTTTGGAAAAGATATTCTAGTAATCTTCAAACATCAGTTTCAGTCAGGGGACTTACAGTAGCTAAGACTACATTCCCAATGCAGGGGGCCTGGGTTCAATCCCTGGTCAGGGAACTAGATCCCACATGATCAAGCACAGCCAGATAAATAAAAATTTTTTTTTAAGTTCAGAAAGATGTGACTGTAATCTAAAATGTTTGTCCTTCAAGTCACTGCTGGAGTTGAACTGAGTCCTACCACACAGCTGGAGTCTGGCCTGTGAAGACTGTGAGGAGGAACAAGCAGATGCAAGGAAGCGAACATTTCTGAGTATCTCTGGGAGCTTAAGAGTGAAAACGTAGGATGTGGACCTGAACTTGAAAAACATGACTGGCAGCTGGAGTAAGATAAGAGCATAAGCCACAGTTACAAAAGGTGCAGAGGGGGAAGGAACTGGAAATGCGGCTGCTGGTGGTAGAGGAAGATCAGGAAATGCCTGGCGTGCTCCAGGAGAGACCAGCCTGTGACTCCATGTTCTTTTCAGATTATTCTGCAGCTGCATGTGTGATGGCCGCAGTAGACCTGGCTGGAGTCCTGAAAGGCCAGGCAAGAGGCAGGAAGGGGCCCAGGGAAGAAGCACAGGGTCCCTGAAGGGCTGTGGTGCTGAGGAGGGAACCCAGCAGGACTGTCCGGTGTGGGTACCATGGGTCTGTCGAGGAGAGGGAGCAGAGAAAGGGTGCGGTTTTCTCTCAGCCTTGTGACCAAAGGGCTCTGCAGGGATGAGTGAAGACTCAGGGCACCCCTTGCTTTTGAAACTGATATGAAAGGAACAGTTTGTTTCCCACCCGCCTCAGATTGTGTCCTGGTTTGACGTGTACTCTGGGGTATATCTGTGGACTCCAGTTCCCCATATGATAATACTTAACTCTCCTGTTAGGACTTCAGAGCTAATCAAAGACCCTTAAAAATGTGCCAACAACCCTTAATGAAGCCTGAAGCCTTCAATTAAATTAAACTGTCAGAAATAAAGCCCTGACACAAGTGGGGGCGTGGGGGAACGGTGGTGGTGGGGGGGGGTCAGTGTCAGCTCAGCGCCCAGAGCTCTGGTTTCACTTCCTATCAGGAAGAGCTCTTTCTGAGAAGGGGGACTCCAGTGGTATGGCCCCCTCCACCGAGGCCTCTCTCGTTCCTGAGCCACTGCACACCTCCCTAGGCCAGAGTCTGGGAAGAGAAAGGGGCCCAGCTTCAACAAGGACACACAGGCCCCTTGTTCGCCATGAAGCCTGCCTTGACTTAGGTGTCAGGGCCTAGTGCCAGGCAGGGCAGAACCCTCCGGCTACAGCCTCTTCCTGCTGGTGGGGTGGGGGTGGGGAGGTGGAGCTGGCTGCTTTTAGACAGCTCCCTCCTCAGGCTGTGGGGTGAGGACAGAGTGGAGGGGGTGACTCTGAAGACAAAAGAAAGATGGCGCACTGTCTCCACCCCCAGGCCTCCCGAAAGGAGGAATGAAATGGCAAAAGGAAATAGCCTTTCTCCATCTCAGCCAACAGTCTGGGAGTCCTGGCTCCAGGCCTGTCTCTCTTCTGTGGCCCCAGCAGGAGGCACTGTAGTGCCTCTGAGACTAAAGAGGACCCACCCCATCCCTAATGCCTTGGACCCAGGCCCAGTGCTGGCCAAGGCCCATCTGGGTCATGCTCATCCCCCCAGACTCAGGCTGCCATCCCTCTAGCCTCTCCAGGGCGTGAAGCCATGGCTGGAGGACACAGGGAGCCAGGGAGGAAAAAAAAAAAAGTTTATTTAATCAGCCTTTGAAGGCACCTGGTTTGAGTATAAAAAAGGCAGTAAAATGGCAAATGTACAGGGTTCATGATGGGTAGGAACACGGAGAGGTGGGGGGAGAGGCACACGGGGAGGAGGAGGCTGCGGAAATACCAGACCAGACTTCAGAACAAGCAGTCCTGGCCCCCGGCCACCCTTGGTACAGGCAGACAGACAAGACACACAACTCACTCTCTGAGCCTAGGAACCCCTGCCCGGGCAGGCACTGGTCAGGGCCAAGAGACTGCATCCCCTCCCTTGGCTCTGACCCTCCAGCCCACAGTGTCCCCATGTCCATCCACAGAGGCTCTCTCCTCGGGGCCTGGATGCCGGGCCCAGCACAGGCCATGAGCAAGCAGAAGATGGCTAGACAAGAAAACCTCCAGAGGACCCCTGCCCACCCCTAAAGGGGAAGGCAGGAACAGGCAGCCGGTGCCATCCTGCCGTCCATCCGCGGTCACACGATTGCCCGGAACAGGAAGGAGAAGACGGCCCCCAGCGCCAGGCCCAGAGACAGAAAGAAGGCCATGATGGCTCCAGCTGTCTCTGCCTCAGCCGGCTTCACTTTCCTAAAGGAGGGAGGGCGAGCCGACCTTAGGACGTCCCTGACGCCAGTCCCCTGCCCAACCCAGAGCATCTCATTTTGCTGGCCCACTTGTCTTCCTCTCCTTCTTGGTGAGGGGATGTGTACTGAGGCTGTCTCTACCTTTCTCTGGGATCCCCTCCTCCCCTCCCACTACCTGGGCCCCGAGGGTCAGTGGGCTCCTCTCTTAGCCTGGAAATCCTGAGCTCCACGATCAGGAATCTCCTTCCGCCCACTCTCCCTCTGCTGAGGGTCCCCAGCTGGAGCACTAGACCCTGCCCGAGGCCACCATACTCCCCACTCACTTGGGCCCAAAGCACATGCAGAGACTGGCAAGGTAGCCATTGGAGAAGGCGAAGGCAGCCATGAAGATGATGAACCAGGAGTCGTGCTCAAAGACCACCGGCAGGTTGCGGCGGGGCTGGACGTTACACAGCAGCAGCAGGGGCACGAAGGCCAGTCGGGCCAGTACCAGACTCGGCAGCCAGTAGCTGTCCTTCCCAGGCTGCGGGGACCAGGCCATGCCGCAGTCAGGCTGGGCCGGCCCCCGGGGCTCCATTCGGAGGCCCTCAGGATCTGAATTGAAACCTCCAAGCCTAGTTACCCTTGTAGGGTACTGATCGGGAGTGGCCATGGTAGATAGAGCCTCTGGCCATGTGCTACAGCGTGACCTGGGTGGTGGTCATCAGGGGTGTGTGTATGTTTATGTGTGTGTAGTCATTAAACTGTACCTCTACAACTTGTACACCTTACTATACATAGATTATGTCTCAGTTTTTAAAAAAAGCATGGTCCCCTTTCCACCATACTTTCTTGGTTCCCTCCCTGGGTGTCTCAGTCTGGACTCCCGTCTCACAGGGGCTTGGTGACCCTCCTTCACTTACCCACATAGTGATGGCTGTAAGGCTCCGGCCCAGCCAGTCAAAGACATTGAAAGTCAAGAAACAGGACACGGGAATGAAGTAGGCCTCTGGAAGACAAAGAGTAGATTAGGAGAGGGTTAGTGGGTCCAAGAAAGGCAGGATCTAGCAACCCTGACTCTCACTGGGACTTTGGTTTCCCAGCTGTGAAACGGAGAAGATGCTTCCAGGCCGAGGAAGGGTGAGTGGGCCAGCAGAGCCCGGCTTCAGAGGCGATAGCCTAGG
This sequence comes from Bos indicus, assembly GCF_029378745.1. Classification (NCBI taxonomy): domain Eukaryota; kingdom Metazoa; phylum Chordata; class Mammalia; order Artiodactyla; family Bovidae; genus Bos; species Bos indicus. Next base: position 19,207,096 of record NC_091782.1, on the reverse strand, counting down.
CTCCCCTCTCCCAGGCTCCTAGCCTTGCTCCCAAGCCCCTGTCCTTCCCCATCCTGGGAACCCGTGGCTTCCTCACTCCAGGCGCTGGTGCCCGCGATGGTGGACTCGACCTCAGCTGTCACAGCAGGAAATATCCCAATGGTGATGGTGAAGACGAAGCAGACGGAGAAAGCCGGGACTAAGATCTGGAGGAAAGGGACCCTGGTCTGTGTCTTCATGGTGCTTGTTTAAAGAATCAAGATTCCCCAATACACACACATGCCCACACACATACATGCAGGAAAGTCCAGGAAAGTGACCAGTCTCCAGTCAGAAAGGGAGGGGACGGGCATGGGGTGGGAAAGGATCAGAAAAAAAGGGAAGAAAGGGAGGGGTAGAAGGCAGGATGCCCCAGCCCCACATACACTTTTGAGGATAGCGCGGACAGAGTGGCTTTCCTTGGCGGGCTGAGAGCTGGGGGCTGAGAATCCGGTCTCCTCTTGGCCTGCTTTTGATTCCTCTCCTGGGGGGTGACAGGTGGTGAGAGAGTCTTCAAGATGTAGGAGAAACAGAGCAACAGGAAATGACACAATCCCCAAAAGGGCTGGGGTCAGCTGAGGGTGGACACCCCCCTAAACCAGTGCACAGCTCCACCCAAGACTTAGCCCAGATGGCCTCCAACCCCCACTGCCCAAGTCCTCTGGGTCAGGACCGCTCCCAGGAGTCTCAGGTCAGGTCACGCCCTGCCCAGAAATCCATAATTGCTTCCCAGTTGCATTCAAGGCCTCCCAGGATCTCCCCCAGCTTCTCTAGCCCAGCCCTCGATTACTGGTGTTACCCCCCCATCCCTCTGGCATCACTGCAGGAGGCTCATTCTTGCCCCCAGCTCATGCTGCCCCTCTGCTGAGCAGCCACCCTCCACCCCAGCTTCCTCAGGTTCTTCGGACCTTTACTAATGAGGTCCAGCTTGGTCTCCTGCTCCCCGGGCCCTTCGAGCTTGAGCTGCCGGTAATAGCGGTAGAATTCCTATCAAGGGAAGGAAGGTGGATTCAGAAGCAGAATCTCCAGAGCTTCTCCCTCCCACAGGTTTCGTCCCCTTGGTCTGGAGCCCTGGACCCCCTCTCTCCCTGCCAAGAACTCCAAACCTGGGGTTCGAGTGCTCACCAGCCGTGGCAGGCCCAGATAACAGATTATGGTCAAAATGATAACTCCACAGGCTGTGATAAAATAGCCGAAGGCACTTTCCGACAGCTCGGAGCCACCTGGGGCGGAGGGTGTCAGATCAGAGGCCGGCCCCGTCCCCTCCTCCCCGCAACCACCAGGGCGACAGGCAGACAGATAGCAGGACTTACTGGCGATGGCGCAGATCATGGCCACGGAGGCGAAGAAGCCTGCCAGGCCCTGGCCACTCATGATGGGGGCTGTGTAGCTGGCGGGCAGGAGGCCGGCCAGGCCAAACAGACTGCCCTGCAGGATGGCGCCGAAAGCTGTGCAACAGGGTGGACAGCAGAAGGGAGAGGGTAGCCGGGTGGGTCATGGGGTCTTGGCAATTCCTGCTTGACTCCCAGTAAGTCCTGACGCTGAGCAGCCCTTTTCTTCCCACTCCTAACCCTGCTCAGGCTCTTGAATCCTCACCACCCAGAGGGAGGAAAAGATTCCTCTCTGACCAACCGTGGGACTTCTGCCCAGGTCCCCACCCAGCCCCGCTTACAGTTAATGAGCATGATCTTGAGCATGGTGATGACGAAGAAGGACAGCGCGTGTAGGGGCACCTTCACCAGGATGGCAGTGATCAGGAACACCAACAGGATGGCTACCAGGCCGCCCAGGATCCGCACAGACTGGGGGATCCTGTCGGAGAGGAGGCGGTGGCAGAGATGGGTGGTGAAGCTGGGGGCCCAGCCCAGGGAGGGCAGGAGGCACTGAGGGGGTCAGGGTGGGGGCCTGGGGGCTCACCTCTGATGCAGGAAGGAGTTGAGGCAGGTGAAGATCAGCAGGGGCACCATGGCACATAAGGTCATGACGTTGTTGAAGATGGTGCTGAGATGAGTCCGCTCTGGCGAGGGTGCCAGGGGGCTGGCTGAGGCCTGGATGTCCTTGCTTACTTCAGCAGGGCCCAAGGACATATTCTGGGACATGTCCAGGCGGTTTGTGAAATACTGTGAGGGTTGCAGAGAGGAGTGCTGGCACCTTTCGCCCTGTGCCTGCAAGCGCATACCCAGGCCCTAAATGCCCCGTGGATGAGCCCCTGGGAGCCCATTCCCACATCTCACCTTAGTGGCTGTCATGAAGAAATTCCAGGGCAGCAGCGTCCCCAGACCCAGTATGAAGAAGATAAGCCAGACGGCTTTGTACCTGGGGATGGGGGAGGAAAGTGGGGCCAGGTGACCCACCATCCCACCTTCCTTCCCAAATCAAACCTGGGGCAGCCCCACCCCCTTCCATCTCTCCAGCTGTCCCAGGGCACAAAACATACAGAGGAGGAGGTGGCCTGGGATGGGGAGAGGGCACAGATGAGTCCCAAGAGGGAGAGGGACCAGGGACAAAGGACCGAAGGGCATGGCCAGAAGGATCTCGGCTCTCAGTCCCAAAGACTCGGGGGACTCTGCAGGCTTGGGGACGGATGTGACCCACACATCCGCAGGTGGTTTTGGAAATCTTGCTAAAGGCTGGGGGGTGGGGGGGTGGGCGGGTGAGTGAGAAAGCAAAACACAAGTCTTCTACCCCCGCTGGGCAGGCTGGAAGTGATTACACTGTCTGGGCAGGGCTGTGTGGCTTTCCAAAGAGGAATCTGAGGTCAGGAAACTCCCAGACCATTCTGGATCTAGGAGGACAGGGATGCGGGTGTCTTGGGACAGCTGAGAAGCGAGGGAGCTGTTTTTTCCTGGCCCAGACAGAACCAGCTTTGTAGGCTGCACCACATAGGAGGCCGGGAGGGATGGGCCATGAAACGTCATCTTGGCTCCAGACTGTAAATAAGAGCCTCCCAGCTTGGGTCAGGACACTCACTTGCCCCAAGCCCTACACCTCGGGGCCTGTCTGGGATGGGACAGCTTCTCCCAGGCAGCCCTGTGGTCCCCAAATGTGTCTGCCATACTTTCCCCACTGTCCACACTGCTGTGTTCACAGAGCTGGCAGGGACAAGCCCAGGGCAATGAGGAGACTGGTCAGGTTAGACAGCGGGGCCTGGCCCCACAGGGTGGGGGCCTGGGTGGCAGGTCTGAGTCCTGACAACTGCAGCCCCCTCCCACCTCCCTCCTATAGTCCCCACCCTGAGGAAGAGAGGTGAGGCCTGGATTCAGAGGCCCAAATAAAGGAGCAACTCTCAGCCAAGGTCCCACAGGATAGGGACCCAGTGTGGGGCCACTGGAGAAGGCAGAGGGGTTCACAGAGGACTGCCACCAGAACGGGGGTGCTAGGATGGGGTGGCAGGCAGCCTGGGAACGGAGGACACCAGGAGGGATCCAACCAAACAACCCCTAGGGCCTGTACTTACTATGTCTCCTTAAATTCCCTCCCATACAAATAAACCTCACCTCTGCTTCACAAGTGGGAGGCGGTCCCAGAGAGAGAAAGCTAAGTGCCTAAGATCCCACCGCCAGAAGTGGTCTTCGGCACAGAGGGCTGGGATGAGCAGGGGATGGGGCTGTGGGACTGCGATGGAAAGATGTTTTGGGCACCAGGCAAGGCTTCATCAACTTTCTTGGGGTCTAGACTCCTGGAAGAGCTTGAATCCAGCTACGGTCTCTTCCCCCAGAACACACACGCATGGCCACAGCTGTGGGTCTAACTGGAGGGAAGTCCTAGGCTCCGGAGGTGGGGAAGTGAGAGGGAGGTCAGAGCGAGGACCAGGGCGGGCCAAAGTCATCTGAGGTCGAGGCCAGCTCCGTTGGCTGGCCAGCCTGGGAATGAGGGGTGCTGCCAAATGTCTCCCCACGGTGCTGGCCGGAGGAGCCGGAAGCTGCCGAAGAACAACACTGGGAACTCTGACAGGCCAGGGAGGGGCCGCCACCACCGCCTTGGGCCTCCCTGGAGACACTGCTCTCAGCACCCAGCCACGACAAGCAGGACCCCCTGATGCAAACGTGACTCGTAGCTACCTGACTGGAAGGCTCATCGTCAGTGGCAATCCCAAATTCCAAAGGATACAGCACCCAGTCCCCCCTGAAGACCCATTCCCACTCCCCTGGATCCGCAGCCCAGGTCTCCCTCCCTGGTACCTGTCCTGAGGCTGGTGACTGGTTGTCATGGTGACGGCGGTCTTGGTTATGCCTGGCTGACAGCTTCCTCCCTCCGGTGCTTGCTGGGGGCAGAAGCAGTGTGAGGCCCTGTCGTGGCCCTGCTTCCCTACAGGCCTCTTCAGACACTTGGTGGGGGTGGGCAGGCAGGTGGGTGAAGAGGGCCGGGCAGACAGAGCGGGCAGGCTGTAGGGTCCCGAAGGCCCCACTCCTGCCCCTGCCTCTCAAGGCTGCTCCTTTTGACCCCCTTGGGCCGGTCCTGCTGAGCCCCCCTGCCTGCTCAGACGCTACCTGGCTCCCGGCCTGGCTTGGCCACTGCCTCCGCTATTTTTATCCAGCAGCCGAGGCTGTCTGTGAGCAGGGAAACAGGGGCGGGTAGAGAGCAGGCAAGGAGGAGGAGGAGGAAGTATGGCTGCGAGGGAGGGGAAAAAACAGGCAAAGGCATGAGGGGGGTCATGAGAGGATAAGAGGGGTCAGGGACAGTGACAACGATGGAAGTGGGGAAAGAGGAGGGAAACAGTAAAGAGATAAGGGAGAAGAGGGAGGGCGGGAGGAGGACGCAAAACAAACAGATCTGCTGCAGCAGCAGCAGCCTCAGGCGTGATGACCAGGCCAGCCAGAGAGGCCGGCCTGCCCGCCTGCCTCCCTCCCAGGGCAGCCTCCCTCCCTGGGGCTCTCCCTCTGATCTCTCTGGGCTTTCCCGAGGAGCCCTTGGGCTCATGGCTAGCGCGGGCTCTGGAGAGCCTGTCCCCCCTGCAGGCACCCTAGATGCCAGCCTCTCTGTGGGTGGCACCTTAACCATCCTTTCCAGCCAATGCTCAGGGGCTTCCTGGTTCCTGGCCCATTTTCCAGGAAAACACTTTAGGATGCGCTTGGGGACACAGCCGCTTCCTTGACCCCTGGGGACATCCCATCTCCCCCTCCCCACCCCCACTGGGTTTCTCTCTGACTCATTCCCAGGCCCCTGGCTTCTTCCCCTTTCTGAGAGCAAAGTTGGAGGCAAGATGGAGGGATGGGAGCGCGGGCCTGCCCAGTCCCCAGCCTCCTCACTTCGTACCCCTTCCCTGCTCCCCGCTCAGGAGGGGTGGGGGGTGGGGGGGCAGGGGGAGCGTGGCCCCCTGGAACTAGGAGAGGAACCAGCTTTCCCTTGGATGGCATGGAAAGCCAGGCAGGGGTGGGCGGGCCTGTCCCCCACGTGCCAGCTCTGGTGCGAGCTCTGGAGCCAGCTCTGCCGTTCTGGGTAAGGACTGGCTTCCTTGCCCACCTGGACCAGCACTCACCAGATGCCCAGACTTGCCAGCAGAAGGGTCGGGGCAGAGGGGGCCCAGGCAGTCTGTGGGAGGTGGTCCTAGCTCAGAGGCAGGCGGCAGGTCTTGTCCATGGGCTCCTTCTGAATAAGGGTCCAGAGTGAAAATTGCAGCAGCGGGCGTATTGGGAGAGAACCCCCCAGGTCCTGCCGGGGGACGCAGCACCTCCATTCTGAGAAGCCTTCTCAACTATCACAGCCAGGGAGATAAAACCCAGCCCTCACCTCCCACCAGCGTCTCAGCAGGAGAGCTGAGGGGGTGGGTCAACTCCCAGGTGCAGCCAGTACTCCAGCCCCAGCCTGAGATGGACAGCCCTGGGGACTCTGAGAAAGGACCTGGACAGGCCTTTCTGCTCCTCCCCAAAATTCCTCTCCACCCCTCCCTGCGTCAACTCCAGCCTCTCCAAAGGCCTTCCTCCCCTCCTCCCCCAACCACACCTGGACGATGATAGCACAGGGAGGGCAGAGGCAGACCCAGACACCCCAGAAGGAGGCAGACGGCTTCTTTCACTCTTCCTTCCTTTCCGCAGATATTTACCTAGGACCCCTGTATGCCAGCCAGGCAATGTTCTAGGCACTTGGGAGACTGGTGAACGACAGTTTTTACATTTTCTAGAAGGATGGGGGTGGGGGCGGTGAAAGGGCTCTACTCTGCGAGGTGGGCAGAGGAGGTGAGAGACTCATGTTTTCTATTAGGTAGAAGGAAGGAAACCCCAGCTTCTCACTTCGGCCAACCCTGTTCTCTACCCACAGGCAAGATTCCAGGCAGTAAAGAGCAGGTACAGTTTCAACACAGGTCGGAGACTGGGGTGGCGGACAGAGTATCTCCTCTTTCTCAGAAAATCTGTTTTAGGCTGAGGAGTATTCCTTTCTGCCCTCTGGCCCTCCTCTTCACCGCCCCCACCCCCGTCAGCTACACCCCTACTCTCTGCTGTCCCCAACCCCAGCCCTAAGCACAACTCAACTCCAGGGGCAGCCCACTCCTGCCCACATCCTGAAGATCAGTCACCCCTTTGGCTTTTGTCTGCCTTGGCCCAATCAGGGATTTGATACCAGTTCAGAACATCTGGTTTCCCTCCAGCCATGCCCTGGCCTGCCCAGATGGGGCCCTGATAGCAGCCACCAAACTGGGCACCTCCCTGGCCCCCTGGCCCCCAACACCTCTCACCCACGCCAGCTTCTAGAGACATCTCTGTGGTAGCATCAAATTCACCACTTCCATGGATCCCATATGGGGCAGCCACCACCTACAGATACCCTCTCTGGCCCTTGGCTGCCTTCACAACCACCATAAAATCATATAGATTGTCTCCATTGAACAGATGAGGACAGCTGAAGTTCAGAATGGTTGAATCATTTGCCTAAGGCAACAGAGCTAGTAATCGAGTGAGTCGGAATTCAAAACTCAATGTCAAGTTTACTCTAGGCTCCTTCAGGAGAAGGGAGGGAGGTTTAAAGGCAGCTTCCCAGCCAGCCTCATATACTGGGAGGTGGAGTAACTCTACTCCAACTAAGGGGTTAAAAAATAAGGTGGGGGTCAGGTCATCTCCAGTCTGACTTGTGTCGGGTGTAAGGCGCTCCCCCACCCCATTACACACACATCCTGGCAAAGAGAGCTCACACAGACAGAAAAGCAAGGCAAGAGGATCTGGAGTTGACCGTGACCGAGAGGAATGGGCAAAGGAGTGGCCCGAACAGGGGTGAGGGGCAGGGGTGGGAGCAGCCTTCATCCGCCACAGCTTTCCCCTGGGAAGAAAACCTGGGATGTCCTTTTAGGTGAAGCAAAGGTGTTCTCTCTGGGAATAAACGAGGACGCGTCCAGGAAAGGAGGGAGGGAGGCCAGGTACAAGGGTTCAGCCAATAAGAGGCCGGGTGTTAAAGAGGCAGCGCCTCCACCTCTATTCCGCGTGCTCTCCTGGCCATTCCCCGCACCCAGCGCAGTTAACGGTACGACCACTCCCGGTACCAACGACAAGATTGATCGAGATTAACTTTCAACTCGCCTGCCCCTTGGGGAGGTCAGCTCGGCGACAGGCAGTTTCAGGCCCGGTAGCCAAGTCTTCCCCGCCTGCTGGGGCCCAGGTCCCCGCACAGTAACCCTACGCCCGGCCCCGGCGCGCCACGTGCCGCGCGGCTCCGCACGGGGGCCCCACCCAGCATCCCCCAGTCTCGGCGGCGCAGCTGCCAGGCCCAGCCTCCCTGCCCGAGTGGCAGCAGGCAAAAGCGGCGCGCCTTCCGCCCCGGCGACCCCCGGGCCCCCGCGCCGTTTCCCGATCCCCTCCCACCCCCCGGGCAGCACCTGCTGGGAAGGAGTCCTCCCGCGTGGAGGTCTGCGCGCTCTCCCGGGCAGCTTCCCGCGCCCGCGCGAGCACATTCAAACCCGCCCTCCGCTTGCCCCGCCCCGGCGCGCCCCCGCCCACGTCCGCTCCCCCGCGCTCGCCGCGGCCCCGCCCCCTCCCCGCCCCCCGCACGTCAGCCCAGAGCCACGAGGAACCCCCAAACCCGAGACCCCGTACCTGACTGGTCCACACTTTGTACTATTTCTATAGACTGGCCTTCTGGGGGCCCTGCCCCGCCAAACGCTGCCCCATCACGGAGTGTATCCCTGGTCTCCTCGCTGGGGTTACACAAACTCCTACACGGCCGTCTCGGGACTCTCCCAGCGACAATCCTGCTCAGGCAGATCCGGAGCCCCCCACCCCCACCACCGCCCGGTCCAAACACCGTCTCAAATGTTCCGTTATGGCTCGCGAAGCTGCCTCCTACATACACCACTCTCACACCGCACCTTTTTCCTTCCGGCGCCCCCTTCCCTTTTCAGTGCCACTTTCTTCGTTTGTAACTATCCTCTCAGTCCCCATGCCGGGGCATCCCTCTGACCGAATCAGTATGATGTGTGACCAGGGTTTTCCCACCTCTAACACTTACAGATCCGCTCACACTTTAGAGAGATATGTGTGTAGGGGTGGAGGAGAATGTTGGGGGTGGGGTGGCAGCCCTACTGTAGCCCTTTCATGATTCACCCTTTCTAAATCCAGAACTTTGGAAAAGCTAAGGCACTTCTGGGAACGGGAAAAGCCTTACATCCTGAGTGAATCCTGTAATCTTGATACTCAGGGAGGGAAGCCTTGCTGAGCCCCACATCTTCCCAATCTGAGGAGGAAGGGGGTGGGCACGCTGAGGGATGATTGGTCCTTCTTGTACCTGCAAGGAAGGAGGAAGGATTCCCTCCTTTTTGGTTGGTCAGTAAATTTGGGGGGACAGGGGAATCACTGCTCCTGCAGCAGCCTTCAGTACAGGGGGACAATCGAAAGGCTAGAGAGATGCTGAGGACAGAAAATCCAGTCCAGTCCCACTCCCTGAACCCAATTACCCAAGGGGCCTTTACCCTGGAGAAAGTCACAGACACTAATTAACAATTAGCAGTACTAACATCATAGGGATAAGGGAGAGTCACACTCTCTCTCCAGTGAACAGACTGGGCTTTGAGGCAAAGGGTAATTTTTCTTCTTAGGACTGATCGGTGGATTCAACCCAAGATACTCGGAACAGCTGTTGCCAGCCTACTGGCTCAGGGACCCACAGAAACATGACACACAATCATCCCCTGGCCTTAACCAACAGAGGGCAGGAAGAGGGGTATGAGTAGTGTTTTTCTAGGCACTGCCCCACAGCTTGAGGGCAGCTTTATGTCTGGGTCTCCCCCACTGCATTCCTACCCTGTGTTTGTCCAGCCTCTCTCTACCTCTCCGGGCCCTCCTCTCCCCTTTTTCTTGGCCCCTGTCTCTCTCCGCATCCTCATTTCCCGTCTCTGAGCCTGTGGGGGTGGCAGGCTTTAGTGGCCAAATGGATCCAGCATCAATAGCCAGGCTGGTGGCCAGTGGCTGCAGTTGTGTGCAAAGGGGGCTGTAAGCGGAAAGAGATTAGGAGGAAGTGGTGAGGGTCCCAGACCAGACAGGGGAAGGCTGGTTCTCCTCCCCACCCCCGCTGAAGCCTAGCCTGCTAGTAGATGTCAACAGGCAGGGCTGTTATTGCTGGACAGAAGCCTGTCTGGCACTCTCCTTGCCTGGGCCCCCAGCCAGCACCCACACCCCTCCAGCACCACCTCTCTATGCAGGGATGGTTGCTGAGGGCCAGGGCCCTCTTCTGGACAACCTCGGAGCCCAATTCACAGTGGCCTGTGCCCACCAGGCCAGTGCTTGTCATTCGCTGCCCAATCTTTTGGGTCCCTCAGGTCCTGGGTACAGGAGTAGGGTGTGAAGCGCTGATCCAGCTGCACCCCCACCCCCACCCGATCCCGCACCTCTGTGAGGCTGTGACCTGTGACTCCCTCCTCCCCCTTCCTGGCCCCAAGGGTGCCTCATCACCTCACACACACAGTCCTATCTCTTCCTAGCCCTGCCTCCATCTGTGTTTGCTGTGTGTTTGCTTGGCTCTGCACTTTGTCGCCAATGTGTCTCATGACTGTATGTTCTCAGTTGTGTTTGTGAGTCTATCTCCATGGCCTTGTGGCAGGGCTGGGGCCAGAGAGAGGCCAAAGAGGCAACTTGTCTGAGATGCAGTATTTAAGGGGGAGCCCAAATATTCCAGAATCCGGATAATGTTTTAATACAATATTTTTTTTAAAAAATCAAAGTGAATGCAAGAAACAAAAATCCATGACGAACAAAATATCAGCTAAGATGAAGACAGAATCAAGCCCTTTCAGTAAGATACCTCAAGTCCCTCACCTTCCTTACTGGGTGTGTAAGGGAGTCAGGGTTCAAGAAGACTGAACTTGGTTTTCCAGCTTCATATCTCAAACATCTGCCTCATCCTTTGCTCCGAATTCTCTGACCCTGGACACATCTGCAAGTGATTAGGGGAGGGCAGTTATCTCACCACGACCTGAAAAGTCCGGGGAAATGACCTCCGCCAGAAACCGCAGATGCAAACTCCGTTGATTTCCAACCCCCCACCCCCGCACCACGATAGCCCTGCCCACTCCGTTCTCCGCCCCGCCCCGCCCCGCCCGCCGGGGAAATAGCAGGCCCCGCCCCTCACCGCTGCCCCGCCCCCCTCGCCGCTGCCCGCCTCTGCTGCCCGCCTCTGCTGCCCGCCTTTGCTGTCCCGCGCACCTGCTGGGACTTCCCAGGGGGCCTCCGGTGTCAGGGATCGGGAACGGAAGTTCCCGGGCCAGTTGGCCCCTGGTTCCCGTTTGGCCTCCTCCATGCGGGACTGGTGTCGTCGCCATGGCCGGAAACTGCAGACCACTCCGGGTCTGACCCGTCTGTGCCACCGGGCGGGGAAGGGGCTGCAACGCACTACCCCGGCGTCCGCCCCGCGCACGGTTGCAGACTCCCAAGAGAGGAACTCTCCGGGAGGCCAGCGGGAGGAGAAGCCTGGAGCGGGCTGAATAAATAAGGCGCCCGGGGCCTTGGAAGGGACCAGGGGTTCGAATCCCCTTCATCCCGCTCCTCCCCCAGGCCACCTTTCTGAGTGGGCGGCGGGGGGTGGGGGGTGCGAGCACGTGCACTGGCTTTTGATGACCCCTGGAGGAAGCAGATGGTGTCCGGGTGTAGGGAAGCGGGGCCTGGCGGAAAGCCCCGCGGGGCCGGCTTGGGGGCCCACAGCTCTGATCTGGAGTCTTCCCCCCAGGCCAGCCTTCTAATGGGGTGTGCAGACAGGATGAGGGTCCTGCAAGGGGCTTGTCGCCTGTGGTCCTCACTTTACCGCCTTGAGCCGGAAGCCCAGGGCTGGGTGGAGGCGGGTAGGAGAGGGGAATGTTGCAGGAGAATAGTAAGCAAAGTATCTGGAGGCAGGTTTGCAAAATGCCTCTGACAATTCTTGTTTGAGATCCCCGAGGGGCCTCCCACTGGAGAAGAGAAATGAAGAGGTGAATTCCTCAGATTACCCTGTGCCCCCTAGATCCCATCCTGGGCAGAGTACCCCTCAGGGGTATGCATCTCTAGTCCGCTTCTGAGGGGGAGGGGGTTGCTGCCCACAGGGTCCCTCCGAAAACAAATCTCCCTCTTCCCACACCACTAGCTAAGAAGAGTGTTCACACTCTCCGGAGGACATTAACCTCCTTACCCTGAGCTCCCAGCAAGACCCGAGACTGCTGACTCCCAGTGTGAGACATTCAAGTTAGAAAGAGAAACAGCTTCCAGGGCATTGGGACTGAGAGGGCCAATGACAGAGGTAGCAAAAGGAAGGCTTGAGGTGTTCCCCGACCCGTCTCTGGACAGTTTCGACTGTCCTGCAGTGCAGGAGTGTGACAGGACTGTCAAAGGCATCCTAAGAATTAAAGGCAACAAATATTTATTGGGCCCCTATTGCATACTGGGCTTTGGGGGCAGGACTAACTCCCTAGTAGGGAACCAAGTTCTTATTATTTGGGAAATCTCAAACCAGAGACAGTCTGGATTAGCCGAATTGTCCATTGTCCCAGGGTTAAGCATTGTCCCTCAAGGACCTCCTCTCTCCATTTGCCTGGGGGTGTGAGTAGTGGAGGAGTGTCAGTACCCCTCCCACCAGAGGCCAGAGGTGATTAGAGCAGGTCTTGGGAAGAATGCTGGGAGGGAGGGACGGTGATCTGTTTTCTGGAAACAGAGCATCCCTCCAATCCTTTCTGCTGGGAGGTGGGGGGCATGTCCTAGCTGGACCCCTCTCATGCTCAGTCCCCCACCACGTCTTCTGCCCACTGGGCAGGCTGCAGTCAGTGATGGAGCCAGGACTGTCTTACTCCGAAATAAAGCATTTCAGGGGGCACAGCTGCTACCAGGATTCATGGGCTCATTTTTGGGAGGCTAGCCTCTCCCTCCTCTCCAGGCGGGCCACTCTGGAAGCCTCCCCGGCGTCCGGCGGGCGTCTCTGACTGAGGACGAACAACAGACAGCCCAGCAAAGCCTCTCGCAAATCCTGGGAGCCCAGGCGGCGGGCCAGCCGGCGCAGCAGGGGCAGGAGGTGCTGGCGGGCCAGGCGGGCAGCGGGCAGCAGCAGGCGGGCCAACAGCGTGCGGAGAAGCAGCGGAAGCAGAGGAGCGGGCATGGCTGGCAACTTGCAAGGCGATCCAGACTCCAGGCTCTCCTTTATGCTCCCTTCTCACCTGGCAAAGACACAAGGAGGTGGGCAGGAGTAGACTCCTGCTTCAGTTTACACCCGCCAGCCCCCAGATCTCAGTTCATGGGTCGTTTTAGCTTTCTGGAAGCCCTTTCTCTGGGAAGGATGGCTGGGGCCGGAGGATTCTCATCACAGCACGGATGGAGATGGAGTCAAGGCAAGAATGAAGCCCGCGCTGGGACCTCCAGCTTGCCATTCCCAGCCTCTGGGGCTCCTACTGTCCCTGGAATCCTCCCTTCCGTCAGTCACCCTCTCCTGCACACCCTCAGTCACCTGGCATTCCCTAACCCCTCTCCCTCAATCCAGCAGGAATTCTTTCCTAGACAATTCTAAGTTCTCTTTTCAGGGACCTTGATCCAACCAGACCTGACACTTCCTACCCTCCCAGTTCCCCACCCCCACCCATGGGCAGCAGCTCTCACCAGTCAGAACTACTGCTCTGCATCAACGTCTGGCTGAATTTGCCTATGGGGGCCACATCTTCACTGAACACTACACAGGGCTGCCCCACCCAGCTCAGCCCCACCCAGAACAGCTTAGGGAGAGACAGCTGTGTTCTGGTATCTGATAAGTGAAGGGAGGGGGCAGCTGGGCTGGAAGAAGAGATGCAGTAATTTCTCCTACCGGATGCAGACCTCAGAGTCTAAACCCAGACTGCACTTTCTAATGGTGTGATCTGAGGCACAGTGATTCTTCTAGGTTCCAGGCTCCTTATCTGTTACCTCAATAATTGGGAGGAATAACTGGAATGGGACAATGTATGAGACCCACCGACCCAAACCTCAGAAGTAGTAAGGCTGCAACCCACACACCGGGCATGCTCAGAGCGGCCCAGACAGAGAATAGGACGGGGGCAGGCATTGTGGGCTGTCTCCTGGGGAGTGGAGAAGTAGGGTCAGAGTCCATATCATAGCTGGACACAGCTGGGTGGAACTCCCACTCAGGGATGGGAAGAGGCATACCCATGTCAGGACCCTCTCCACATTTTTCTCTGGAAGATTAAATGGAGTTCCATGAGATAGCCAGGTAGAGACGGTCCAGATTTGTTTTATTCTGTTTTTAAATACCTCATACTGACGTGCACATTGCTATATTTGAAATAGATAGCCAACAACCACCCGCTGTATAGCACAGGAAACTCTGCTCAATGCTCCATAATAACCTAAATGGGAAAAAATTTGAAAAAGAATTTTTTGTATATGTATATATATATATATATATATTTAGGTATACACTTTGCTGTACAACCAAAACTAGACAATATTCTTAATCAACTATACTCCAATATAAAATAAAAAAATTTTTAAATAGTACATAAGATAAATACCTCATTCTTCTACTTCCTAAAATTGGTATAATTTCTGCCTTGATGGACTCAGATGCGATAATGGCCATGAAAGTATTTTGTAGAATAAGGACATGGGAATATGATCATTTATCAACCTGTCACCACCCACCTTTAGCATCACCATGATCTCCACGTCTCCACCATCAACAACCTTGAAGAAAGAAAACTTTCAGTTTTGTCAATAAGGTCTATCCTCCTTCTACCCAGAGGAAGCAGGGAGTGGGGGGCAGCTAGAGTACAGATGTATAAATGTGGTCTTCCTTTCCTTCCTGTCCCTTCCTGTCCGTTCCAGAGGAGTTGTGCTGGTCAGTGTCTTCCCTGGACTACGGTTGGGACATGTATTGAGTACGTGTGTGTGTCATGCCTGTGAGTTCATTTTGTTGTTTTTCAGTCACTCAGTTGTATCTGACTCTTTATGACCCTATGGACTGCAGCACACCAGGCTTCCCTGTCCTTCACCATCTCCTGGAGTTTGCTCAAACTCATGTCCATTGAGTTGGTGATGCCATCCAACCATCTCATCTTCTGTTGCCCCTTTCTCCTCCACCCTCAACTTTTTCCCATTATCAGGGTCTTTTCCACTGAGTTGGCTTTTCACATTACGTGGCCAAGGTATTAGAGCTTCAGCATCAGTCCTTCCAATGAATATTCAGGATTGATTTCCTTTAGGATTGATTGGTTTGATCTTACTGTCCAAGGGACTCTCAAGAGATTTCTCCAGCACCACAGTTCAAAGGCATCAATTCTTTGGTGCTCAGCCTTTTTTATTGTCCCGCTCTCATATGTTTTGCCAAGACAATGCACTGGTCATAACAAACACCCTCTTCCAACAACACAAGAGAAGACTCTATACATGGACATCACCGGATGGTCAACACTGAAATCAGATTGATTATATTCTTTGCAGCCAAAGATGGAGAAGCTCTATACAATCAGCAAAAACAAGACCAGGAGCTGACTGTGGCTCAGACCATGAACTCCTTATTGCCAAATTCAGACTTAAATTGAAGAAAGTAGGGAAAACCACTAGACCATTCAGGTATGACCTAAATCAAATCCCTTATGATTATACAGTGGAAGTGAGAAATAGATTTAAGGACCTAGATCTGATAGATAGAGTGCCTGATGAACTATGGAATGAGGTTCGAGACATTGTACAGGAGACAGGGATCAAGACCATCCCCATGGAAAAGAAATGCAAAAAAGCAAAATGGCTGTCTGGGGAGGCCTTACAAATAGCTGTGAAAAGAGAAGTGAAAAGCAAAGGAGAAAAGGAAAGATACAAACATCTGAATGCAGAGTTCCAAAGAATAGCAAGAAGAGATAAGAAAGTCTTCTTCAGTGATCAATGCAAAGAAATAGAGGAAAACAATAGAATGGGAAAGACTAGGGATCTCTTCAAGAAAATCAGAGATACCAAAGGAACATTTCATGCAAAGACGGGCTCGATAAAGGACAGAAGTGGTATGGACCTAACAGAAGCAGAAGATATTAAGAAGAGATGGCAAGAATACACAGAAGAACTGTACAAAAAAGATCTTCACAACCCAGATAATCACGATGGTGTGATCACTGACCTAGAGCCAGACATCCTGGAATGTGAAGTCAAGTGGGCCTTAGAAAGCATCACTACGGACAAAGCTAGTGGAGGTGATGGAATTCCAGTTGAGCTATTCCAAATCCTGAAAGATGATGCTGTGAAAGTGCTGCACTCAATATGCCAGCAAATTTGGAAAACTCAGCAGTGGCCACAGGACTGGAAAAGGTCAGTTTTCATTCCAATCCCAAAGAAAGGCAGTGTCAAAGAATGCTCAAACTACCACATAATTGCACTCATCTCACACGCTAGTAAAGTAATGCTCAAAATTCTCCAAGCCAGGCTTCAGCAATATGTGAACCGTGAATTTCCTGATGTTTAAGCTGGTTTTAGAAAAGGCAGAGGAACCAGAGATCAAATTGCCAACATCCGCTGGATCATGGAAAAAGCAAGAGAGTTCCAGAAAAGCACCTATTTCTGCTTTATTGACTATGCCAAAGCCTTTGACTGTGTGGATCACAATGAACTGTGGAAAATTCTGAAAGAGATGGGAATACCAGACCACCTGATCTGCCTCTTGAGAAACCTATATACAGGTCAGGAAGCAACAGTTAGAACTGGACATGGAATAACAGACTGGTTCCAAATAGGAAAAGGAGTACGTCAAGGCTGTATATTGTCACCCTGTTTATTTAACTTATATGCAGAGTACATCATGAGAAACGCTGGACTGGAAGAAACACAAGTTGGAATCAAGATTGCCGGAAGAAATATCAATAACCTCAGATATGCAGATGACACCACCCTTATGGCAGAAAGTGAAGAGGAACTCAAAAGCCTCTTGATGAAAGGGAAAGTGGAGAGTGAAAAAGTTGGCTTAAAGCTCAACATTCAGAAAACGAAGATCATGGCATCCGGTCCCATCACTTTATGGGAAATAGATGGGGAAACAGTGGAAACAGTGTCAGACTTTATTTTTCTGGGCTCCAAAATCACTACAGATGGTGACTGCAGCCATGAAATTAAAAGACGCTTACTCCTTGGAAGGAAAGTTATGACCAACCTAGATAGCATATTCAAAAGCAGAGACATTACTTTGCCAACAAAGGTTCGTCTAGTCAAGGCTATGGTTTTTCCTGTGGTCATGTATGGATGTGAGAGTGGGACTGTGAAGAAGGTTGAGCACCGAAGAATTGATGCTTTTGAACTGTGGTGTTGGAGAAGACTCTTGAGAGTCCCTTGGACTGCAAGGAGATCCAACCAGTCCATTCTGAAGGACATCAGCCCTGGGATTTCTTTGGAAGGACTGATGCTAAAGCTGAAACTCCAGTACTTTGGCCATCTCATGCGAAGAGTTGACTCATTGGAGAAGACTCTGATGCTGGGAGGGATTGGGGGCAGGAGGAGAAGGGGACGACAGAGGATGAGATGGCTGGATGGCATCACTGACTCGATGGACATGAGTCTGAGTGAACTCCGGGAGTTGGTGATGGACAGGGAGGCCTGGCGTGCTGCGATTCATGGGGTCGCAAAGAGTCAGACACGACTGAATGACAGATCTGATCATATCCATTCATCTCATATCCTGCTGTCATTTCCGATGGCTGGAAAAACCATAGCTTTGACTATACGGGCCCTTGTAGGCAAAGTAATATCTCTGCTTTTTAATATGCTGTCTAGGCTTGTCATTGCTTTTCTTCCAAGGAGCAGGCAAGGAGTTCATGATCTCACTCAATTTTCACCATTGCTCTTCAGGGAAATGACTATTATGACCTTTGTACAGATAAGGAAACTGACATTTAGAGAGGTTACCCCAGATCACACAGCGGATAAATGGCCTGGTCACCCCACCAAAACCTGCCTCTCCTCCAGCCTTTCCCATATCTGTAAGAGGCAACTACCTCTTTCTGTTTACTCTGACCAAAATCCTGAAAGTTATCCTTGACTTCTGTCTTCTTATCACAGTTCACTACCCACAGTAGTAAATCCTGAGGGCTCTGTTTGTCATCTTTCACTTGAATTATTATAATAGCCTTCTAACTGGTGTTCTTGTTTCTCTTTTCCATACAGTGACCAGGGTGATCTTTCTAAAACATGAGTTAGATCCTGTCCTTTTTCTGCTGAAACTGTCCAATGACTCCCTTTTCATTAAGAATTAAAGCCAAAGGCTTTACCTGTGACCTCCCAGGCCCTGGCTTCCAGGTTCTAGTCCTTGCCTCTCTCTCTGTGGCAGCCATACTGGCTTCCTGCTGCTCCCTAACTGTGCCAGACATGTTTTTGCCTCAGGGCCTTTGCACCTACCATTGCTCCTGCCTACAAGGCACTATCTTCAGGCATCCATATGGTTCCATTGCTCACCTCCTTTAAATCTTGGTTCAAAGGTTATGCATCCACTCTGTTTAACAGGACATTCACTCCACTCCATCCTGCCTTCTCGCCATCCTCTCTTTTGCTTTATTGACCTCCTCAGCAAATCCTTCTGACAAACTGTATGTCCTCCTTTCTTATCTTGCTGTCTATGTCCTAGAATGTAAACTAGAATGTAAACTCCATGAGAGTAGGGACTTACGTCTGTTTTGTCTGCTGCTCTGTTCCCAGTGCTCAGCAATAAATATTTCTTGTAAGAATAAATAAGTACATATTCTGTCAAGGGCTCCAAATCCAGGCCTGCTTGCTGCAGAGCCTGTGCTATTGAGCCCCAGAGCTCTGTGAATCTGAACACACTTCTAGGATGTGTGCAGAACCCCTGCGGGCCACAGTCAGCTGGAAAGAGCCACTCAGGGGAGGAACTGACCTCGGTGAGCCCAGGGGAGGGGAAGTAGGTTCCCTCTGGGATCTGCCAAAGTATGTAATCTCCAGGGAACCTTAGAGGTCCCACCACGCACTGACCCAGATCTACAATTGCTGTGACCTTGGGTAAGTCACGATCCATCCCTCCCAACTCAGTGTACACAGATGTGAGATCCTCTGAAACCGTGGACAAGCCCCCGTGTCCTTGTCTTTTTAAGTAAAATGTTGACTCAAGAGTTCGTGATTGGGAAATGTGAAGATGTAGGAACAAAGAAGAGCTGTTGGGCTAAGGAACTAGTAACAGTTTAGACTCTAATTCTCCCACATAAAACAGTCACCAAACATCCAACAGTGAGATCCTTGGATCCTGGGCCTGGGGCTGGACCTCCATCCCTTCCCTGTCCCCAGCAGACAGTGAGGGGCTCCAGCGGCCTGGGACAGTGAGACAGGTAAAGAAACAGGATGTTGTCTCCAGTAACAATGGGAAACCCCAGAAGGGATTGGGAAGGGAGGGGGAGGAAGGGCCGCAGCTGTGTCCAGCGCCTGGATCTGGCTTTAGTTCATTCTCTACCCCTCACCCCCTCTTGGGATTAACTCACTTCACCTCCTTCCCACTTTCACCTGGGATTAATCCCACCAAGTGGCCTTCCCCAAGGCAGAAAAGGATTTCCTCAGCCTTTCCTGGAAAGATAACCATCCCTTCTGGCAACAGAGCTGCCAGGAAACAGTTCCTTCTAATTACTGATTTAGCTTTGTGTAATGGATCCTGCATGCGTGGCTCTGACCTCTGCCCCCAGTCCTCTGCTGGCAGGGAAGGAAACTGGCCCAAATTCCTGTTTCTCAAAGTCAATTTAAAAAAATGATGTATTTGGGTGCCAACTTGTGAAGTTAAGGCCTGTAGGCTGAGTCATAAATGACCCCTGAGGTTCTTTCAGTGGTTTTCCCCGATCTACAGGCTTCTCAGAAATGTCCTGGAGACCCCTCCCCTCATACATAGACATCATTTTTTTATATAATTTTCTTTATTTATGTATTTATCTACTGGCTGTGCCGGGTTTTAGTTGCTGCACGGGCTTTTCTCCGTTATGATGAGCGGGGGCTACTTTCTCGTCCCAGTGTGCGGTCTTCTCATTTCAGTAGCTTCTCTTGTTGCTGAGCACAGTCTTTAGGGTGCACGGGCTTCAGCAGTCGAGGTTCCCGGGTTCTAGAGCACAGGCTGCAGAGCACAGACTCCACAGTTGTAGTGCACGGGCTTAGTTGCTCCAAGGCATGTGGGATCTTCCTGGACCAGGGATCGAACTCACATCGCCTATATTGGCAGGCAGATTCTTTACCACTGAGCCACCAGGGAAGCCCACATAGACATCATTGAATTGGGCCGTTCATGTCAACAGCAAGCATGTATGCGGTGCTGAGGACACAGGACACACACATCAAGAATCAACAGCATGACCAACAAGGACATGGGCAAACCATTTCAGTGGTGAGAGCTGGGAATAGAGCTAACGGGTTCTCATGAGACCTAGAAGCACTGGGCCTTCTGCTCCTCCCACCCCTGTCTGCTGTCTCCATCTAGGGCTTCAGAGCCTTGTACCACCCTGCCAGTCATTCTGCGAGGACCCAGACAGACCCGTGAAGAGTGCTTCCGATGGTCACTCCAATCTGGATTCACCCTCCGGCTCTGGGGCCTTCTCAGTGCTGCTCTGGATGACCAAACATACTGCGCGAGGCCAACTGGGGGTGTGAGCGACTTCTTGCCGCTGTGCTGCTTGGCGGTCCTCCTCCCTACAGTGGTAATCATCATGTAATCTGCCTCAGGCAGGATCAAGAGATGGGAGATATCCAGAGCTTGGCTTTTAGAAGGTGTTCAATAAATAACATTTTCCTGCCTGATTGGGAGTTGGGGATTTGTAGATACAAACTGTTATATATAAGATGAATAAACAACAGGGCCCTACTGTATAGCACAGGGAGCTATATTCAACATCCTGTGATAAACATTAATGGAAAATAATAGGAAAAAGAATATATATATGTATAACTGAATCACTTTGCTGTACAGCAGAAATCAACACACACTGTAAATCAACTATACTGCAATTAAAAAAAAAAAAGAACGTCCTTTCTTCCATCATTTTGCGTTGTCCCTCCCAGGACATCCTGTGTCTACGGCCTGCCCGACAGGTTGCTCCTTGAAGGCCTGGTACGAGGCACCCTGACACCCATGAATAGCCACTGACAGGGGGTGCTGGGGCTCAGTTATCACTTGAAGAAGCCATGGAGGCCTGGATTCTGGTTCTGCCATGTTCCAGGGTCATCATCCCTGGGGGGAGTCAGCCCTGGGCTGTAGCCGGTGGGCCATTGACAGCGATGTCAACCCCCAAGCAAGGATGCTGAAAAGAGGCCAGAGAGGCCTCACCGAGGGCAGCGAGTGCCGAGGGGAGCGGGTGCCAGGAGCAGGTGTGGAGGCCAGCCGAGTGTAGGACGTGTCACTGGGAAGGGGTAGAGTCCCAGCCTCATCACTCGTCACAGCGCCTCTCTGCCTGCGACAGTAATCGCTAATCTACCTAACTGGGGCCACTGTGAGGATTTGAGACCTGAACGTGGTGACAACTGAGAGAACGCTGTGGGAACAGCCAGTCCTCCAAGGTGAGAGACGGATGATCTGTTTCCAAGACCACCTTCCCTCTGCCCACCAGTTTCAGGCAATGACAGAGCCATAAACAGGCAATCAGCCCATAAGACACACACGAGAGACAGGCTCATAGGACATTCAGAAGGGACTTTCCCTGGAGGTTAAGAGTCTTTGCTGCCAGTGTACGGAGCACAGTTTTGATCCCTATTCAGGGAGCTAGATTCTGCATGTGGGGTGGGAAGGGGTGGGGTAGTGTGGGTGGAAGACATGAAGAAAAGGGATCAGGGTGTTGGATGTTGCCCGAAAGAGTAGCTAGAGCTGACAGGTGGGGCCCTTCCCTACCCACAAGAACAGTTGCTCCAGACTGGGGGAGGGAGGCTTAGAGAGGAGCCTGTATAGAATGCAACTCATTGTCCCTGCCGAAACAGCTGTGCCTCTCCCCAGACTCAGCTGACAGGCCCAGAGGTGGGAGGTGGGAGCCCTGTGCACTCGGCAATGTCTCACAGTCAGCTGTTGGAGTAGACAGCTGCTCCCTGGACCTGGGCGGGGAGGGCGTGGACCAAACGGGTAAGGAAGGAGGCACCTGGCATAGTGATGTGGGGCTGGGGGGTGGGGGAAAGCCAGCCATAAACCCCACAGGCCCTGGGAACCAATCTAACAAAGATGGAACAAGACCCTCATGGAGAAAACAACCACGTTTAAAAATATATTTATTTATTTACTTATGTGACTGTGCGGAGTCTTAGTTGCGGCAGATAGGATCTTTGATCTTCACTGCAGGATGTGAGATCTAGTTTCTGGACCAGGGATCGAACACAGGTCCCCTGCCTTGGGAGCTTGGAGCCTTAACCACTGGGCTACCAGAGAAATCCCCAAACACAGATTTTTACATAAGGATCAAAATAGAAGCCCTTGTACATGGACGGATATGACAAGGTGATGGTCAGGAAGATATCGTGTTAGAAAGATGTTGCTTCTCCCAAAAATGAATCTGGAATTCAACAGGATTCCAATTAACGCAGGACTGTTGGGGGTTTTTTTGTTTTTTGTTTTTCCTTTCTGGAATTGCGTAAGCTAATCGTAAAATTTGTATGGAAGGAAAGAGGCTAAGAAAAGCCAAGTCAATCTGAAGAAGAAAAAGAAGAAGGGATACCAATCTGGCCTGACAGATACTACTGTGGCCAATCTGGTAATATGGGGGTTAAAACTGTGGCAGAGGGAACTTCCCTGGTGGCCCAGTGGCTAAGCCACCACTCTCCCAATGCAGGGAGCCCGCAGGGAGCTAGATCTCACACGCTGCAACTGAAGTAAAAAATGCTTCATGTCACAACTAAGACGCTGCTTGGTTGTATTTGTAGGCGCAGCCAAATAAATTAATTAATTTTAAAAAACTGTGGCAAGATGAGAGTATACACAGTGACTAAGGAACAGAATAGAGGGCTTAGAAGCAGACTTAAGGATATATGGGGCAGAGGGGAAATTTCTGGTCAGAGGAGAAGGGATATACAGGATCAGAAATAGAACTGGACACAGTTGGCCATCTATGAGGGAAATATAATATTTGATCCTGTCCCACAGCCACTACAAAAATAAATTCCAGTGGCATTAGAGACCTGAATGTGGAAAGTAAAATGATAAAATATAGGAACTGATCTTTAGGAATTTGGGATGATACAGAATTGCTTTATGGATTTTTAAGAACCATTTTGTTAGGGTAATATTCAAAATTACATAAAAGTAGAGATAACAGTATAATGATTCCCCAT
Source organism: Bos indicus (assembly GCF_029378745.1). Classification (NCBI taxonomy): domain Eukaryota; kingdom Metazoa; phylum Chordata; class Mammalia; order Artiodactyla; family Bovidae; genus Bos; species Bos indicus. The sequence continues at coordinate 19,184,396 of NC_091782.1, read as the reverse complement.
GTATCAATCACCCAACTTCAATAATAATTCGAAAACATTTAACAAAAGACACTATAGGAACTCCCCTGGTGGCCCAGTGGCTAAGAATCCACTTTGCAATTCAGGGGATGCAAGTCTGACCCCTGGTTGGGAAACTAATGTCCCTCATGCCACGGAGCAACTGAGCCCTCACGCCACAACTACTGAGCCCTCATGCCACGACTACGGCCCAGCAGTGTGGCATGAGGACTCAGTAGTCATGGCATGAGGGCTCAGTAGTTGTGGCGTGAGGACTCAGTAGCTGTGGCATGAGGGCTCGGTAGTTATAGTGTGAGGGCTCAGTAGCCCTCAACTACCAAGGATAAAATGAATGCACTCTCATATATTAACAGGGATAAGTTTCAAAAGAATGATGTTGAATAAGATAAAACCAAATGGCAAAAGAATATAAGCCAAATAATACCCAGTATTTAAAAATGTAGAACACATAAGCAACAGTATATATATTTTTATAGATACCTAACCCACATATGCCCATGTAGTAAAAGTTGAAACATAGATGGGGGGGACTTCCTTGGTTGACCAGTGGTTAAGACTCAGAGCTTTCAATACAGGGGGTACTGGTTCCATCCCTATTCAGAACTAAGATCTCCCATGCCATGTGGTTTATACAAAAAGTGTAAATAAAAAAAAGTAACCTAAGAAACATAGACGGGAGAAAGGCTCTAAGTAGCTGTGTCTGTAATGTATGTTGTTGTTGTTGTTTTCTAGCTGCTCAGTCATGTCCAACTCTTTTTTTCCACCCCGTGGGCTTTAGCCTGCCAGGCTCCTCTGCCCATGAGATTTTCTAGGCAAAGATACTGCAGTGGGTTGTGCCTTTTACTTCTCCAGGGGATCTTCCTGACCCACAGATCAAACCCTTATCTCCTGCATTGGCAGGCAGAGCCACCAGGGAAGCCCCTGTAATGTACTATCCCTTTAAAAAAAAAAGAATGAAGAGGGCTTCCCTGGTGGCTTAGTGTTAAGCAATCCACCTGGCAATGCAGGAGACACGGGTCCAGTTCCTGAATTGAAAAGATCCCACATGCCATGGAGCAACTGAGCCCATGGGCCACAACTATTGAGCCTGTGATCTAGAGTCTGGGAACTGCAACCACTGAGTCCGCGTGATGCAGCTACTGAAGTTAGTGCCCTAGAGCCATGCTCCTCAACGAGAGGAGCCGCCACAAGGAGAAGGTCATGCAGCACGAGAGAGCAGCCTCCACTCACCACAACTAGAGAAAAGCCGGTGCAGCGACAAAGACCCAACGTAGCCAAAAATCAAATAAATAAATTCAAATGAATGAAAACTACTGGAAATATGGCAAAATGTTGACACTGCCTAATCTTGATGCTGAATACATGGACATATTCTGTTACGTTAACTGCTGTCCTCTGCATCTTTTCTGAATTCTGCCTATCGATCATTTAATACTGAACGTGGGTCCCCTTCACGTCTGCCCTTTTTCTCTGGATCTCTCTAACGCTCCTTCATCTTTTGCCCTCTCTTTTACTCCTGGCATCCAACAAGTTTCTGGCCTCCCGGAAGTAAAGGCAGTGCGACCTAGCAGTTAGGGGGCATGGTGCTGGGAGGCAGACCTCTTGCTTCTAGCTGTTCCCTGGGGAAGGCGACTCCTCCTTTCTGTCTCAGTCTCTCCTTGGGTGTCCAGCGCTGGCCTCTTTGCACCCCTTCTCCTTTCTCTGGTCCCCATAGTGCTTTGCGCCAGGTACAAGGCTAACATCAGAGGGTGGGAACCGAACAGACAAGGGAGGGAGACTAGGGAAACTTCTTACATAGAGGTGATGTCGCCATGCCACCCTCCATGGTCTGAGCTACAGACACCGAAGGATCCACATAAACTCTTCTATCTCTCTTCTCCTGCACCCAGGCTAAGTAAGCACTTTCCTCCTTCCCCCATCTCTCTCTTGGTGAGGAAATTCTGAAAATGAGGGAAGGGATTGGAAACCTCATCCTCAGAATGCTTGAAGGACCTAGAAGTGTGGATCTGGGGACAGACGTCTGTAAGTACCATTGAAGGTAAGTCTGTGTCAAATATGACAAAACAGATGTCTTTAAATGTCTCTGTTTAACTCAACTAATGAGTATTTATTCTATTTGAATCTGATAACACAAATGTCGAAGAAGAAAAACCATGGGCGTGGTTCTTTTATTTCTTAATGGCTAGGCTGGGTCTTTGTTGCTGTGCGTGGGCCTTCTCTAGCTGTGGCGAGTGGGGGCTGCTCTCTAGTTGCAGAGTACGGGCTCATCATTGCGGTGGCTTCTCTCGTTGCAGAGCACAGACTCTAGGGCACATGGACTTCAGTAGTTGCAGTTCGTGGGCTTTAGAGAATGGGCTCAGTAGTTGTGGGGTATAGGCCTAGTGGCTGCTTAGTGGCCTCACAGTATGTGGGATCTTCCTGGGCCAGGGATGGAACCAGTGTCCCCTGAATTGATAGACAATGGATTCTTAACCACTGGACCACCAGGGAAATTCAGCATTTTAATTTTTTTTAAGAGCTACATTTTGAACATGTCTCCATCCTTGAGAGGTAAGTGGTTATCTACACAAAAACCTACCTACAGATTTACCATTGGAATTAGAATCGGGCCAGGAGAACATAGCTGTATGACTGGGTCACAAAACCCAGTTAATTAATTAGTTGAAGAAGGCAGCTTTCAGACCAAATAATGTTAAGTGTATTATTTAATAGATGGGCAATAGAGGGTGGTGGTTAAGCAAGTGGAGTTATACGAAATGAAAGTTGCTCAGTTGTATCCGACTCTTTGTGACCCCATGGACTGTAGCCTGTCAGGCTCCTCTGTCCATGGGATTCTCCAGGCAAGAATCCTGGAGTCGGTAGCTGTTCCCTTCTCCAGGGGATCTTCCCAACACAGGGATTGAACCCCGGTCTCCTGTGGATTCTTTACCATCTAAGCCACCAGGGAAGCCCAAGAATACTGGGCTGGGTAGCCTATCCTTTCTCCAGGGGATCTTTCCAACCCAGGAATTGAACTGGGGTCTCCTGCATTACAGGCAGATTCTTTACCAGCTGAGTTGCTAGGGAAGCCCGAGGAGCTATATGACCTGGGTTCAAATCCTAGCTCCTCTACGCCAGGGTGGAATCAAGGCAAATCAGTCAAGAACTGTTCTGTGCCTTGGTATACTTTTCTATGAAAAGGAGCTAATTTGTTGGGATGAAAGGCATTAATATCAATAGTTGGGTGTTAGAACAATGCCTGGTATAGAAAACATGTTTGATGAACAGTAGTGCTTTTTTAAAATAATGTACCCACTCCTGGTATTCATTCATCACATTGCCATCTACAAGGCACATCGTTCACTTGTCCTCACAGTTTTCCAGAGTGTTCTTTCCTGTAGACAGACGAGTAAATTGAGGTTCCGAGAGGACCGTGGTGACAGAGGAAGGCAGTCAGTCCAGGTGGAGGGGCTTGCATAGCAGACCTAAAGAGGGTACCAAGTCCAGCCAGGCCAAGTTAGCCCTCCAGGAATCATGCTGGATGGAGAGCTTTGAGGGTTCAGTGTGGGAGCAGTCATGTTAGCTGGAGAGTCATTTCTTTCCTCCACGTCAACAAACTTATTTAATGTACACTTGAAATACATCAATGAAAAAACAGTCCTGCCCCCGGTGTATGGTCAGTAGGGAGACAGAGGAGTAAACAGGAAATTACAATACAGAGAGATAAATGCACTTCTAGGGGAAGTGCTTGGCACCTTGGTAGAATGGGGCAGCCTGCCAGCAAGGGGCCTGGGTGTGTGCAGTGTGGCTCCTCACAGGGGGCCCCCCCTGGAGAGCAGAGCCAGGGATGTGGGGGGGACTATGAGGCAGCGGGGCTCGGGAGGGCAGGGAAGCCAGGGCTGCACTGGGGCAGAGGATGGGCAGAATGTGACAAAGGGTCCTGGGGAGACCTGCTGCGGAAAGGGGACCGTGTCCAGGCGAGGAAGAGCATGAAGAAAGCCCAGAGACCAGAGCAGGATGAATTAGGGAAATGTTTGGTGAGCAAGACAAGACGCGGCTGGAGTGAGTATAGTGAGTAACCACGTATAGTGAGTCTTGGAGGTTACTCCTGGCTGGTTTTACTACCAGAAGGAGGGAAACCAGCATTGTTTGGGAGGATGAGTTGATAAACTCAGGTTTCCACCTGGGTGGTTCTGAAAAACAAAGGAGACCAAGAGTTTGACGTCTCTGGCAGGAGGGTGAGCAGCAGTTAAACTTGGAGCGGGTGCGGGTGGGGCAGGAGAAACAAGTGCAGGAGAGAGAGTGAGGCTGTTTGGGGGTGGGCAGGAGGGAGACGTTCCCTCATGTCAAGCACCTCGGGATCACCTCCTTGTGAGACAGAATAGGGACAAAGAGAAACCCAAGAGGTGGGAGAGTGCAGCTATCCGCTCCCAAAGGGATTGGATAAATTTAAGAAATTTACTTTGTAAATAGAAAAACCTACACGCAATTAAAAACGTGCATAGGCACTGGTAGACTGAAAGCAGTTACCCTGGGAGGTGCAATATAAGGTGAGTTTTGTTTTTCATCTGTGTACTTTTCCATGTTTTCTGTGTCCTAATGAGAATGTGTAACCACTAAAGTCGATAAAGGACAGAATAAAGGTTATTTGCTCACAAGAGGCGTCTCAGTCTAGAGTCCAATGTCACCAAGAGATCAAAGGCCACCAGGAAGGATTCCCTTTGTGGTCTAGTGGTTGAGAGTCTGCCTCCTAGTGGGGAAGACATGCGTTCAATCCCTGGTCCGAGAAGACCCCACGTGCCTCTGAGCAACTAAGCCAGTGCACCGCAACTACTGAAGCCTGAGCGCCCTACATCTTGTGGTCTGCAACGACGGAAGCCATCTCAACGTGCAGCTCAGGCACCACGACCAAGAGTAGCCCCTGCTCACTGTAACTAGAGGAAGTCTGTGTTGCAACAAAGACACAGAGCAGCCAAAAACAAATAAATAAATACATCAAAAAAAAAAAAAAAATTCCACCAGGAAGAGTGAGGAACTAGAGGGTCTTCTGGATGTGTCTGTGAGAGGGGCCCCATGGCCTGGAGAGGGAAATTCTGAGGGAGTGAAGGGGTGGAGTCTATGGGGCAAGCTTAAAAAACAGAGTGGAGAGACACATGACAAAGGAAAATATTTGCAGACAAAGGTCAAATCTTCCTAAAATGTAAATTGCCCCTAGAATTTTATAAGGAAAAACACAAAAGCCCAGTATAAAAATGAGTTAAGACTAGAAAGCGCTCATAGAAAATGAAATGCAAGGAAAATGTGAATATTTGCTCAGCTTCAGTTTGCAAAAAGAGAAATGCAAATTGCAAGGTCAGAAATCACTTTTCTTCTCTCACATTGTAAATATGCAAAAGTTCGACCACATACTGCCTTGAATGGGGAAATGTGTGCTCAGTGGCTCAGTCATGCCTGACTCTTTGCGACCCTATGGACTGTAGCCTGGCAGGCTCCTCTGTCCATGGACATGTCCTCTTGTCCTGTCCAGGCAAGAACACTAGTGGGTAAACAGACACTCTCGTATTGCTGGTAGGAACTTAGATTGGTATTACCTTTATGGAGGAGAATTTAATATGTATCTGAGTTACGGATCTATATATTCTTGAGCTCAGTAACCCCCTTTTAGAAATTTATCCTATAGAAATATTTCCACTATATAAGATGACATATGGACAGTGTTAACTTTAGCATTATTTATAGTAGGGAAAGGTTGCAAACAACTTAATAAATAGCTGATAAATAAATGATGAGACTTTGCTGCAGTGGAATACTCTGCAGCTGTAATAAATCAAAAGGAGAGACTTCCCTGGGGGTCCAGTGGTTAAGACTCTGCACTCTCAATGCAGAGAGTCCAGGTTTGATCCCTGGGTTAGGAACTAGATCCTGCATGTCACGACTAAGACCCAGCATAGTCGACAACAAAAAAAAATCATAAGGCAGCTCTCTGTATACTGATAGAAAAATAGCTCCAAGATATGTATCTCCTCCCCCTACCCTTCTCCCCAGGAGCAGCTGTTTTTTCTCTGTGTTTATAACTCTGTTTCTGTTTTTGTTATGTTTGTTCATTTGTTTAGATTCCACATGTAAGTGGACTCATGTGGTGTTTGTCTCTCTCTGTCTGACTTACTGCATTTGGCGTAATACCAAGTCCGTCCATGTTGTCACAAATGGCCAGATTTCATTCTCTTTTTTGTGGCCAAGTAAACTCCAGTACTTTGGCCATCTCATGCAAAGAGCTGACTCATTGCAGAGTCTTTTCAGACTCTGATGCTGGGAGGGACTGGGGGCAGGAGGAGAAGGGGACGACAGAGGATGAGATGGCTGGATGGCATCACCAAGTCGATGGACGTGGGTTTGAGTGAACTCCGGGAGTTGGTGATGGACAGGGAGGCCTGGCGTGCTGCAATTCATGGGGTCGCAAAGACTCGGACACGACTGAGTGACTGAACTGAACTGAACTGAATACTCCATTGTATGTATATAGTCTCTTGACCGTGACAGTTTCTCATACTTGCCTTGTTTTTGACGATGTTGACAGTTTGAAGGAGTATTGGTCAGGAGTTTTGCATAATGTCCCGCAAGTGGGATTTGTCTGCTATTTTTCTTACGATTAGACTGGAGCCTCATCTTTAAACTAAATATCTAGTATTTATTTAGTTACCATTCACTTTTGGTTGCACTGAATGCAGATTTTCCCTGCGTGCAGGTTTTCTCTACTTGCGGCCAGCAGGGGCGACTCTTCGTTGCAGCGCGAAGGCTTCTCTTGTTGTAGAACATGGGCTCTAGAGCATGGGCCCCGGAGTTGTGGCCCACGAGCTCAGTTGCATCCTCAGCATATAGAATCCTCCCGGACCAGGGATTGAATCTGTGTCGCCTACCTTGGCGGGTAGATTCTTAACCACTGAGCCACCAGGGAAGTCCTGGAGTTTGCGGTTTGGGGGAATGAAACCATAGACATAAAATGTCATTCTCATCACATCATATCGAAGAAATATTCTATCCACGTGGTTTTTCTCTCTTGATGTTAACCTTGATCACCTGCCTGAAGTCGAAGGTCCTATTTGTCAGATGTGTCTTTTTTTTTTGGCCACACTGCACCCCTCGTGCGTTCCCACTTCCTCTAAGGGGCCCTCGGCAGTGAAAACACAGAATCCTAACCACTGAACCGCCAGGGAAGTCCCACGTTTCTCTACCTTGAAGGTACTCTTTTCTCTCAGTTTCCACGCTGTCCCTCTTTGGAAGGAAGTCACTATCAGCTGCCCACACTTCAGATGTGGGGAATTACACATCACCTTTCACATATTCCCATCATTGTGTTTTTTGTTTTTGTTACTTTTTTTTTTTTTTTTTTAAACATTTCCGTACTTTTTGGCACTCAGGATGCTCTGGGCTCATCCTGTATATTTCTTGTCACACCCTCCACCCTATTCCTAGATTTAGACATTCTTTTCTCCTCTCTCACTTTTCTTGTGATGAGAACTTTTAAGAGCTATAGTCTTGGCTGTTTTCAAATAAACAACACAGTATTATTAACCATAGTCACTGTGCCATATGTTACATCCCCATGACTTTCTGTTCTTTTTATTTCTTTGGCCAACCTGTGCAGCTTGTGGGATCTTAGTGCTTTGAGTAAGGATTGAACCCTGGCCCCGGGCAGTGGAAGACTGAAATTCTAACCGCTAGACCACCAGGGAATTCCTTCCAGCACATGTTTGTCACTGAAGTTTCTTCCTTTTGACCACTTTAACATCTTCCACTCAGTCCTCATCCCCACCTCTGGCAACCGCCAATCTGTCCTCTGAGTTGTTTTTAAGTTATTTAAAACATTTTTTTAGATTCCACACATGAGATCATCCTGTGTTTGTCTTTCTCTGAGTTATCTCATTTAGCACAGTGCCAAGGTCCATTCCTTTTATTGCAAATGGCAGGATTTCTGGTCTATTTTGACCCCACTTTCTCAGAGAGCAGAGGAAAAAACTCCAGAACTATTCTGGGGGACCTATGTTCCCCCAGGTGACCTCGTCTTTGCCATACAGATGGAGGCTGAAGAGGGGGTCTGAAGGGAACGGGGGCAGCAGCTGTGGAGAGCGGCAGTGAGTCATCCCGAGGCAAGCTCTACCACGTGACCTCAGTCACAGGCACCCAGCACATGCTGAGCCGGGCGCTGGCAGCATGGTCTCATGCCCTTCCCCAGCAAAACACTGCTGTGAGCAGAGGAAGTTCCCCATGCTGAGGACCAGAGGAGAAGAGCAGAAAGTGTGATTACAGACCATCTCTGGAGATGGCAGAGATGTCATGGGAATGGCCTCCCAGGCATTGTCAGAGTGGGTATTTGAATGGATTGAGTCAGAAAGAGTGGTCAGGGTGTGCATGCAGAGAGCAAATTTGACTACCAAGAGGAGGGAGCAGCCAGGCCTGGCCGTAGCTGGGGGGAGGGGGTGGGGGGACAACTTCTGTTTTAGAGTTTGGGTGTGGAGGAATGTGATGAAGGCATGTTTGCAAACGTGTTGAATGCATGTGTGAATTAGATATTATTTATTCAGTGTATGCTGGTTCATCTCACTTCTCCAGTACAGCACAGTCATGTGGTCAAACTGAGGGTGCCTCTCACATCCTAATCGGGGTGAATGGTGCCCCCTTGGGTTGTTCAGAGCACAGACTATATATAGGGCTCTGCTCAGCATGGTGACAACGGAAGCAGAGAGGGTAGGGGGTCCCTGGAGGAAAATAACCAGATACTGTTTTTTAACAAAAGAGAAAGCATTTTGAGCCTAAACCTGTTTTGTGACCCAGGCCCACCACAATGCTTGCACTTGAGTAGGTCTCAGTAATGATGGTCTTAAGGGAATGGAAGGAGAAATGATTCATGAGGCAAGAGAAGTAAGAATGGCAAATCAGTTATAAATTATGACTTCCAGTTCTGTTTCACTGGTAAAGATTAGCCAGAAGTGCTCAACCACCAGCTCAACAGAAACATATGGGATGACAAGGTTGACCTTTTCTGACCCCTGGTGACTTCGATCAACTGAAGCCTGTCCTCTGTTAACCTTTGCCGTAATCCAGGCAGAATTCTCCTCCTCTCAAGCCCCTTCATGCATATGCATATACCCTCAGTTTAAAACTTCCAATAAAAATTTTAAAAATTACTCTTTTTTAACTTAAACACAAAACAAAACAAACAAAAAAACTTGCCCGATTTTGCCGTTTGGGGAGACACAGCTTTGGGAAAGATCTCCGGTGTTCTCCTTATTTGCTGCAAGTAATAAATCCTTCCTTCTGCTCTTTGAGTTGGTTGTGTCTTTTGGCTTAGCATCCACTAAGAGGGGAACCCAGTTTTCAGGTGACAATGAGAGCTTTACCATCTGTGGGAAGCACAGTGCTTCACCCTCTTAATCTTAGTCATCCATACAGCACCCCTGAGACAGGCACTGTCACCCCCATTTTGGGGGGGCGTTATGCCGCATGGCTTGCAGGATCTTGGTCCCCAGAGCAGGGCGGTGAAAGCCTGGGATCCGAACCTCTAGGACACCAGGGAACTCCCTGTCACCCCCAATTGACAGATGAGAAAAAGGAGACAGCTAGAGAAATAAAATAACTTGCCAAGGCCACCCAGATAAAAGATGGTGACATCTCCAGCTGGGGCAAGGGACAAGGAAGGGGTGGGGTCAGCATCTAGCTGGGCTCCCCAGAACCAACTGGGACTGCCCGGTCCTCTCAAAAACTCAAGTTTTCCAGCCTCTCCGAAAAGATTCCTGCTCCCACCTAGGGACCTTCGCTCCTTAGCTGCTCTGAAAAGAAAAGGTGGTGGTGGAAGACAGGGTGGAGGAATCAGTCTTTAAGACCCTTGTTAACAAACTGTGACCTCTTTCTCAGACAAGACCACAGAGGATGGGAGAGGAGGGTGGCAGGGCCGGAAATGATGGCTCCGAGGCGATGGGGGAGGCAATGGAGCAATGGGTGGTTGTCACAAAGGCGACAAGGGGCAGGGCTGGTGCTGGGAATTGGTCACCAGATTCAGGAAGACTGGAATCCCACCCCCACCCCCCACCCCCAAGCCTAAGAGGAATGGGTGGGTTTAATGCAAATAGAAGGAAGCCTCTGAGTTCTTAGTGCAGGAGGAAATGAAGCCAGCTACCCTGGGAAGCTCAAAGTACACAGAGCGGGGAAGGATTACAATTCATTGGGGGTTTAGATTCGTTAGACTTTATTCTAAAGGAATTTAGAGGCTGTGTCTATGCAAGAGGTTGCAAAGCTCCCAAACACAGTTACCCAGGGCAGGGGTGGGGGAGAGAGCCACAGGGAGATCTGGAAGGTTGAGAGAAGTGCAGCTGGGGGTACTGCTGCTGGTCTCAGTCTTCCCACTGCAGCAGGAGGCTGGGGTCTAGGGGCTGGAAGCTGGAGGCCTCTGAGGCAGAGACTCCAAGGTCAAGGACTGGTGGACTAAGGATCCTGCCCTCCTTCCGGGTGAGGACAACAGCCAGGCAGCAGTTTTTCAACAATAAGAATGATTTGAATTTGAATACCTTTTAAGGCAGGAATGAACTGATTTGTGGCCACAGTCCCCCACTCCTCCCCAGCCACACGTCCCGGAGGCTCGGTGCGTTTCTATGACTGGCTGACTCCCTCTATGACTGGCTGACTCCGGTAGGGCTTTTGAACTCTGAGACAGCAGCAGTGCCACTTATGGAGATTCCAGTCTGAGGGAGGAGATGGGAGGGGAGGCTCAGCGTCCGGCGGCTCAGCTCTCCCCTAGGATGTTGCTCCAGGTACAACGTTGTGATGGGGCATTCCTTGCCTTTAGCATCCCCAGCACTGCCCATAAATGCCAACAGTGCCCTCTAGCTCTGTGACAATATTGCATTTCCAAAATGATGCTAAAGCTGAAACTCCAGTACTTTGGCCACCTCATGCGAAGAGTTGACTCATTGGAAAAGACTCTGATGCTGGGAGGGATTGGGGGCAGGAGAAGCGGACGACAGAGGATGAGATGGCTGGATGGCATCACTGACTCGATGGACGTGAGTCTGGGTGAACTCCGGGAGTTGGTGATGGACCGGGAGGCCTGACATGCTGCGATTCATGGGGTCGCAAAGAGTCGGACACGACTGAGACTGAGCGACTGAACTGAACTGAACTGAAACACTCCCAAGGACAGGGGTGTGGTACCACCCCAACGGAGAGCTCTGGGTTCCTCCTTTTTGGTGCTGAGGATACGACTTACACCCCCGCCAGCCTCTTCCTGACGTAGAAACACAGAGACACAGAAGCCAGTGGCATGTGTTGGTCATTATATTAATGCCCCCCACACCCAGTGAGGGGGAGGAGGGAGGGGCCGTGAAACAGGGGAGCCTGAGCAGAGTGGAAAGCGTGGACCACCTCCCCAGCTGGGGACACTGGGGAAAGTGTAACTTCACCTGTAGTGAAATATACTTGGAGAGGGAGGAAACTGTGGAGTAAATCCAGCCACTGGAAGCCTGGTTGGGGTAAAAGAAAAACATTTTGAGTGGGGAAGGTGGGCCCGGGAGGGTGGGCCCGGAGGCCCGCTGATGGAGTGAGCCTGGCATCCAGGGTCCATTCCATCAGCAGAGGCTGCAGAGCTGAGTGCCACAGGGAGTAGCCCTGTGGGGGCTGGTGGTGGTGCTGGTGGTGGAAGGAAGTCGGGATCCTGCAGTGCCTCTAACCCCACATGGTTATCTGCAGCCACTGTGAGGTGAGAAGAACATCAGAAGATGGGAGAGGTGGGGATGGGGCATGATGTCCATGGAGAGGGAAGGGTTAGCGGAGCCATGGGTGGGGGTGCCTGAGATCCCTTCCACGTACCTGGTTCAGGTCCAGGGAAATCTGGCCAGTGTTCTCAGGGTCCATGGTTAGAAAGTACGCTGTTTCGGGGAGGAGGCAAAGGGAGGATGGTTGGGAGGTAAGTCAGTGGTCACCCATTTTCAACTAGGGCAGAGGTCAGAAAGGGTATCCCTCTCTCCAGCTACATCCCCAGTCCAGTAGGGAGTTAATGATAAGGACTCCTTCCTAAAGCCTTGCTCTGAACCACGGCCAGTTCTGAGTGCTCTCTAGATACTATCTCATTTAACCTCTACCATGGTCCTATGTAGGCAGCACTATTATCTACACTTACAGGCACAGAGAGATACAGTGACTTGGTCAAGGCAACAGAGCCCGCAATGGTGGGGCTGGAATTTGAACCCAGATTGTCTGCGCCCTGTGGAGGGGAGGGTTCTGGAGCAGTGCTTCTCGCGCAGGTATGCGGGAGAAGGCCGGTGGGCCAATGGCCCGGGGTGGGGTGTGGGCAGGTGCCCGGCTGACTCACTGAACATGGCCTTCAGCCTCAGGAAACAGCTGATGAAGCTGTCAAACTCCATGATCAAGCTGTCATTCGCGTACCTGGCCACCAGCACCTGCGTGACCTTGTTGTTCAGCTTGATGCCTGGGAGAGGGAGGGGTGTGGAAGCAGAGAGTCCAGCCCTTTGGCCACTGCCTCCCCCATCCCAGCCCCCAAACCCTGTCCCGCCCCTAGCCCACCTGCTTTCTCAACTGCCAAGCGCATCTCATAGGAATTCAAGGTGCCTGACTGGTCCTGGTCACACTCTCGGAAGATGTCCTGAAGGGACAGGCAGTTGTGGTAGGGCCATGTGCAGGGCACAATGCTTCACAAGGGGTGAAATGCTTCACAACCACCACCCAAGCCCCCAGGAGCCCCCGTGCCCCGTCCCCCGCCGGCCTACACCTGAGCTCCCATATTCCTATCGCCTGGTGACTGCAGAGCTGGCTCCTGGCACCTTGCTCAGGGCTCTCTGCCTGTATCCTTTATGTTAGTTGATACCTAGACTCTGCTGGTTATTGAATTTTATTTTTATTTTCATTTTTTTTTAGCCACATTGCAGGGTAGGGATCTTAGTTTCTTGACCAGGGATCCAATCCACACCCCCCACATTGGAAGAAGTCCCAACCACTGAGACTGTCAGGAAAGTTCCGGGAACATTTTGACTATTTCATGTGGCAGCATGTCAACAACTCTGTCCCAGGGTGTGTTTGTGTGTGTGTGTGTACACGCGCATGTCTAGTCAGGGGCTCCTGTTACAGTTTCATCTTTGTTAGACCTCCTAGTCCTCATTCCTCACAAGGACCTCTCTCACCCCCATAAACTGCCCCCTCAATGCCCTTTACCGTCCATTTCTTGATTTTTCTCCACAGGACCTGAAACTCCCTAAGCCCCAGTTTGCCAGAGCCATCTTTCTGAGAGGAGAGGCAGTCAAGGATATCAGAGGAGAGGGTGGGGAGGACATTCCAGGGGCTAGGAAGCAGAGCGGCTCACTAAGGTGGGGACCAAGGCCAAAGGGCCCTGTAGGTAACTGTGGTGACGGCCAGAAGAACTGGCGTCTTTTGCCACCCCAGAGCCTAATCCCCATCCAGAAGGAGGGCATGGCTGGCCAGAGAGGTGGCCGCCTTGGGGCCAGGCTCAGGGGTAGGGGCTGGGGCAGGATAGCACTGGGCAGGACGGCCCACTGGACGGGAAGATACATCCAAGAGGTTGACCATGCAGCGGCACACGTCCAGGCTGAAGCCCTTGGTTTTGAAGTTTTTGACTGTGAGGGAGGGAGGGGCAGAAAGAAGGGGAGGGGTGGCTGAGTGTTGCTGGGATGGGGAGGAGGGCAGGGGTGATTAAGGGTGATTAAGGGAAGGATTGTAGCGGGCGGAAGACTCACATCTGGAGACCACCTTGTTGAGCAGCTTCTGTAGCTCATACATGCCTATCTCCTTGCCCTAGGAAGGGGGACCGTAAACTCTCCGTCTGGCCCCTTCAGCCCCCAGTCACCTCCTTTCAGCACCCCCAGACCTCTGCCTCTCACCTCTCCACCGGCCACTATGTGAAACAAACGTACGAAGTCCTGGTCTATGTCGGTCTCAGAGATGCTCTCCTGGAGGGAAAGGGGTGGGAGAGGGACACGGTCCAGAGCGTTCCTTCACACCCCAACCCACACATACTGCCCCGAACCCCCAACCCCATGGCCTCCCCTCACCTCTTGGAGAAGCTCAGCATAGTTGGCTTCATCCAGTTCCCTGGGCAGAAGTGGACGAAGGCGTGGAGTTAGCAGGGGTTCAGGGAAACAGGGACTCCAGGGGGAAGGGTGGAGAGGTCATGTGTATCTGAAGCAATAGGGAATGGGTGCCATGGGATTGGGGTTCCAATTCTGACTCTGCTACTACCTTGGACTTCCCTGCCTCGTGCCTCAGTTTCCTTGACTGTAAATTAGGGACAGAGTGTCGGTGGCGGGGGGAGGCTACCGGATGACTGATCCCTGAGCATGACATCCTACAGCTCGGGGTGGGGGGCAGGTGGCCTTGGAGTAGTGAGGTGGGGCCCCTCACCAGGACTCGCTGTGCTTCTCTGTGAAGACCCGCAGCAGGAAGTCGGCGTCCTTGTGCGGCTCGAAGGTGGAGGGGATGATGATGTATTCCCCTGGGGGCAGCTGGAACTGGCTGCTCACCTCCCTCGAGTTGGTGAAAATCTCCGAGAAACCCAGGTCTTGGTACTTGACGAAGAAGTCCTTTTTCAAGTGGACATCCTGGAGGTTCTGAAACTGTATGTGCCCTGCAGGTGGGTCCAGGGTCCTCGGGGAGAGGGCAGGGAGAGAGGGACCCCCACAGTGAGGCCCAGCTGGGCAAGGTTAGGGGGATGCTGTGGCTGGCAGGTAGCTTCCCTCCAGGGAAGGAAGTGGTTTCCTTCCCTGACTCCCACCCAGGGCCCAAGGGGGCTGGAACCCTGACCCAGTGGCCCCCAGACCCTTCACCGAATTCCACCCCTGGCCCATCTGCACGCAGCCGGGAATGGGGTGGGTGTCTGCCGGACGTCAAGCCCCTCATCTTCGGTACCTCCTTTGGGATCTGGGAAGGGAAGAACGAGGAAGGTCAGATCCCCAGGATGGCTAAGGGGCTCAGGTCCATGGAAGTCAGGCTGTGTGTGTTGAGCAGGGGAGGGGCTGCTAATAAGGGCCCTGGGACACCAGTGTGGGGAGGCGCATGGGATCTAAGAGCTGTTAAGTTCCAGCTTTAATAACCTTTCCTTTTGCTTTGGACAGCCAAGTATGGTTTATACCAAGTTTTGCGAAGAGGATATTTTATCACTTCAGGTTAAGGATGGAAAGGAAATCCCCCAGAGGTGGTGAACTAACTCACCCAGTCTCAACGCTGCTAAGCAGTTGGAGAACTGGGGAAAAACACGGGGAGAGCATTTTCCATGGAATGCTCATTTTCCCCAGGAAGTTCATAGAAACCCAGGAATGAGAACGAAGGTGCTCATTAAAAAGTTGCTCTATAAAAGATGCTTTATAAAAAGGTGACTTAAACCAAGATAAATACATTGCTCTCCTGCAGAAATATAGGTTCCTGCAGAACCTTTAATATACTAATGGCCCAGGGGAGCTCTGGGTGGGTGTAGAGAAGGCAGCCTTTCTGGGAGGGGTCGCATTTAACCTTAGAAATGGCTTGGGGTGTGTCTGTTAACCTGAGGGACACACAGCCTAGGAGGAGGGCAGGGCTCAAGTCTGCTTTTGTTCATGCCTGAGCATACAGAAGGTGCTCCATGGATATTGTTGACTATGTAAGTGAAAGGACAAATGGGCGTTTCTAGGATTTTGCAAGGCACAGCTTGGGAAACACTTGTCAGGGGTTTTTCCTGGCCAGACTCCATGTTCTTGGTGGGGTGACTCTGTGGAGGCTTGGGAGCTGTGGGGAAATTTCTGAGTGTGTCGAAACCGGTATGAGTTTGGACATGACCTTGCCTCTGGCTCCCAGTCTCCTTCCTTTTTATTAAGGCGTTACTATTTGAAAGGCCCTTGGAACAATGCCTGGCACAGAGGAAGTGCTCCTTAAATGTTTTTTTTTTTTTTTTTCTTTTCTTTTTTTTTCCTTTTTGTTTACACCTTGTGGCATGCGGGATCTTTGTTCCCAACTGGGAATAGAGCAGATGCCCCCTGCGCTAGACCACTAGGGAAGTCCCTCCTTAAGAGTTTTCAATTTAAAATATTTGGAAAGAAAATTGTCAGCCCTGCCTTAAAAGCTCAACACACCACTCAAGAAAAAGCCAGGGCAAGGGGTTGGGCGGGTAGGGATAAACTGGGAGATTGGGATTGATATACACACAGTACTATAAATACAATAGGTAACTAATAAGGACCTGGCTTCCCCAGGGCCTTATCAGTAAAGAACCTGCCGGTAATGCCGGAAAGGAGGCAGGAGTAACGGGTTGGATTCCTGGGTCAGGGAAGATTCCCTGGAGAAGGAAATGGCAACCCATGCCGGTACTCTTGCCTGGGAAATCACATGGACGGTCCACGGGGTCACTGAAGAGTCAGACACGACTTAGCAACTAAACACCACCACCAATAAGGATCTCCTGTTCAGCACAGGGAACTCTACTCAGTACTATGTAATGACCTATGTGGGAAGAGAGTAGGTATGTGTCTAAATACCACTGATCCACTTTTTTGTACACCTGAAACTAACACAACATTGTGGGGAGCGGAGAAGAAAGAGCGAGCTAGGGGTGTGGAGGTGGTTGAAGGGAGGGTGTCCTAGTCCTGGGGCTGTGGGGTGGGCAGTGGTCCAGGGGGTGAGGCCACTGCGGGAGCAAGAGTGGCCAGGGGACCAGCTGAGCACCCACCGAATAGATGACGAAGCCAATGGTCTCCAGCTGGGCTCCGTGGGGCCTCGTCCGCCTCCAGTTCTTCTGCATCAGGGCCACCAGGCAGGTGCAGACGGCTTCATCGTCCTCTATGTCGTCATCCTTCTCGGGGAGACAGATCTTAAACTGGGGGTTGGTCCAGAATGTGTCTGTGGAGGAAGCAGGTCAGGATGGCCCTGCCCTTCCCAGGGTGGATGGGCTTCCAGGCCACACGCCCGCCTCCTCACAGGGCCCAGTGGCATCTGATGGCCCTTGCCCCGGGCCCCTGAGCCTGGTTGTGCAGTGAGTCAGTGGCCCATCACCCACTCCCTGCCCCAAGTTCCACCCCCCAACCCCACCCAGCCCACCCAGGTAGCTCCGGCAGCCCCCTGCGGTGCTGCCCCTCCGCCAGCTGCCCTCGTAGAAGGTGGTATGCCAACAGCTCTTGTAGTCCCCGGAGAGCGTGTCGGGTATCACGTTGCAGATTTCCAGGAGGGTGAAGTTGCCAAGGAAATCTTGGTAGGACATCCTGTGGTAGGGGGTGCGCAGAGCCATCAGTGGCACACCCACACCCACGGACCCCCCCAGAACCTCCCCGTCCAAAGCTCGGGTGCGATGGGCGGCAGGAGGATGAAGGGGGCGGGCATGGGACTGACCAGAACTCCCCGTCCTCCTTCCTGTGCAGCAGCTGCCTCTGGACATCTGGGGCCACCTCCTCCCACTCCTTGGCGCTGGAGCAGAGACAGGTGGGGGAGCAGAGCTTGTTCCTCCCCCGGGGCTCCCCTCACCCCTGAGCCACTTGAGAGTCCTGGTTAGATGGAGAATCTCTCGGTGGCTTGGCTTTGCTCCGTGGGGGTGGGGTCTGCGGTGTGCTCTGCCCCTACCCCCAGAGTGCTGGCGAGCCACCTACTTGTCACTCCAGGCTCCATTCCACTCAATCCGGCCCCAGGGATTCCGGACTCGGATCAGTGTTTCTGTCCTGCCTTGGTAGGAGACCTGGGTGGGTTGTGGGCAGAGGTCAGGAGCTTAGGGTCAAAGAAGTTCTCCTCGCGCCCCTCTGGGTGGGGTTGCAGGGGTCAGACTCACGTCCTGGAGGCCGGTCACTGAGTAAGCATGTCCTCTCACCAGCATACCCTGTGTCAAGGACTCCAGCTCATGTTCGTGGGTGACCTGCAGAACACAGAGGGCTTGAGAGGAACTCAGGAGCTGGTCAGGAAGACGGGGGTACCTGAAGACAGGTGACAACTCTCTGAACTCCCTGTTTTAAAACTTATTTTTATTGGAGAAGATTTGCTTTACAATAAATGTCGTGTTTGTTTCAGAGGTACAGTGAAGTGAATTGGTTAGACGTGTATATATTATCCCCTCTTTTTAGGACTTTCTTCTTATTTAGATCTGGGTTCACTTTTTTTTTTTTTAATTCAACTTTGCCTTTTCAAATGCTTGCAGACTCACAAGCGATTTTAAGAAATGATACAGAGAGATCCTGTGTACAGGATCTACATCAGTAACATCTTCCAAAACTATAGCTCAGGGACTTCCCTGATGGTCTGGTGGTTAAAAACCCGCCTTCCACTGCCCGGGACCAGGGTTCAAACCCTGGTTGTGGAACTGAGACCCCACATACTGTGGGGCAACTAAGCCCCCACACCACAATGAAGACCCAGTGCTGTCCAAATAAAAATAAGTAATTAGTTTTTAAAAACTGCTAAAAAAAAAAAAAAAAGCTATAGCATGATATCAAGGTTTTTTGTTCTGTTTTATTTTTTTAGCTATGCCATACAGCATACAGGATCTTAGTTCCCCAGCAGGGATTGAACCTGTGTCCCCTGCAGTGGAAGCGTGGAAGTCCCTATAGCACAGTATAAAAACCAAAATGAATATGTTGACACAGTCTGTTGATCTAATGCAGCTGCCTCCACTTTTACTAGTATTCACTTGTGTATGCTTTATGCATTGTTATTATATGTATAGTGTTCTGTATCTACCACCATCATCACAATATGGAACATTTCCATCACTGCTAACATCCCATTGTTGCCCTGTTATAGCCAACAATCACCTCTTATGACTGTCTTCCCTAAACTCTGACAACTCCTAATCTGTTCTCCATTTTTCAAGAATTTGGTCATTTCAAGACCTTCCCTAAGTGGCTCGGTGGTAAAGAATCCATCTGCCAATGCAGGAGACACGGTCCCATCCCCGTTCTGGGAAGATCCCAAATGCCTTGGGGGAACTAAACCCGCAGCCACAACTCTGAAGCCTGTGCTCTAGAGCTGCAGCTACTGAAGCCTGGGAGCCCTGTCTACAACAAGGAAAAGCCGCAGTGAGGACTAGTGAGTAGCCCCTGCTTGCTGCAACTAGAGAGTAACTTGCCCAGCAATGGAGACCCAGCACAGCCAAAAAAAAAAAATAGATTAAAAAAAATAATTTTGTCATTTCAACACTGTCATATAAGCAATCGTACAGTATGGAACCTTTGGGGATTGGCTTTTTTCATTCAGCAGAATTTCCTTGAGACTCATCCAAGTTATTGTGTGTGTCAACAGTTCATGTCTTTTTATTGCTGAGTAGCATGGAGAAGGCAATGGCACCCCACTCCAGTACTCTTACCTGGAAAATCCCATGGATGGAGGAGCCTGGTAGGCTGCAGTCCATGGGGTCGCTAAGAGTTGGACACGACTGAGAGACTTCATTTTCACTTTCATGCATTGGAGAAGGAAATGGCAACCCACTCCAGTGTTCTTGCCTGGAGAATCCCAGGGATGGGGGAGCCTGGTGGGCTGCTGTCTATGGGGTCGCACAGAGTCGGACACAACTGAAGTGACTTAGCAGCAGCATCCCCTAAATGCGTTCATTGCAGTCTGTTCAACTGTTCACCCTTTGAAAGACATCTAAGTCGTTTCCAGGTTCTGGTTATTACAAATAGACCTGCTTTAAACATTTGGGCACAGGCTTTTGTGTGGATCTAAGTTTTCATTTTTCCTGTGGTCATGTATGGATGTGAGAGTTGGACTGTAAAGAAGGCTGAGCACCGAAGAATTGATGCTTTGGAACTGTGATGTTGGAGAAGACTCTTGAGAGTCCCTTGGACTGCAAGCAGATCCAACCAGTCCATTCTAAAGGAGATCAGCCCTGGGATTTCTTTGGAAGGAATGATGCTAAAGCTGAAACTCCAGTACTTTGGGCACCTCGTGCGAAGAGTTGACTCATTGGAGAAGACTCTGATGCTGGGAGGGATTGGGGGCAAAAGGAGAAGGGGACGACAGAGGATGAGATGGTTGGATGGCATCACTGACTCGATGGACGTTGAGTCTGAGTGAACTCTGGGAGTTGGTGATGGACTGGGAGGCCTGACATGCTGCGATTCATGGGGTCGCAAAGAGTGGGACACGACTGAGAGACTGAACTGACTGACCTAAGTTTTCATTTCTCTGGGATAAATGCCCAAGAATGCAACTGCTGGGTCTTACAGTGACACTCTTGTGCTCAGTCACTCAGTCATGTCTGACTCTTTGTGACACTTTGGACTGTAGCCTGCCAGGCTCCTCTGTCCATGGGGTTTTCCCGGCAAGGATACTGGAATGGGCTGTCATTTCCCCCTCCAGGGATCTTCCCCACCCAGGGATTGAACTGAGTCTTTTGCGTCTCTTGCCTTGCAGGCAGATTCTTTATGGCTGAGCCATCAGGGAAGCCTCACAGTGGCACTCTGGGTTTATTTATTTGAACAAATAGTGTTGGGAATCTATTGTATGCCAAGCACCACCTGAAGTCCCAGGATCAGCAGTCAAAGAGACAAATAAGGTCACTGCCTTCATGGAAGGGATTCCCTGGTGGCTCAGATGGGAAAGAATTTCCCTGCAGGGCAGAAGACCTGGGTTTGATCCCCCACTCCAGTATCCACTCCAGTGTTCGTGTCTGGGAAATCCCATGGACAGAGGAGCCTGGCGGGCTACAGTGCATGGGGTCGCAAAGAGTTGGACATGCCTTCGTGGAATATGGAAACTGTCTGGAGAAGTTTGGTCATGAATATACACATTAACAAGTATGACAGTTTCTGACTGTGATAAATGTTGGGGAAAAAAAATCAAAACAAAGTGGAGAGGAAAACAGGAGTAGGAACAGCTAAGGCAGGGAAGACAAGCCTGAGGGAGGGGCACTGGAGTGGAAATGTGAATGAGAAGGGGCTAGTTATGCAGGTATCTGGAGAAAGAACTTTCTAGGTGAAAGCAACACCAGGTGCAAATGCCCCGAAGCGAGACCAAGCGTGGTTTACCTCGATGGAGCAGCCCATGAGGGAAGATCGCTCCACGGCCTTCCTAAGAATCCTCTGCAGGTTCCTAGGGGGATTCTGGAGTTGGAAGCTCTGCGTCACGCCCCCTGTGAAGTCCTCAAAGCCCTCCACCGTGTTGCCCCCCGACAGAGCTTCATACGATCCGTTCAGCCTGCAGGCACAGATAAGGCACTGTCTGGGCTCTGTCTGGGAGGCGGCTGGTTGTAAGCTTGGACCTCAGACGGGGCGGGGAGGGAAGTGAGGGATGCCCCGCGGTCCCCCTGCCTCTTCCCCTGATTCCAGATGCTTCCGTCACTGCCAACGGTCAGGGCAGGCTTGGAGGCCAGGCCAGTCCCTTGGCTAGGTACTCACTTGGCATATGCCTTCTCCAGCAGGGCGCTCCAGAACTCAGTGCGCTCCGCTGAGTGCACAAACACCAGCTTGCCATTCTTTGTGGGCAGCCGGTCATCCACCACAACGTCCATCCACTCCCCAAACTGCCAGATCTGGGGGTAGCAAGGTGGGTGTCAGCGGGGTGTGGGCGTCTGTCTGCCCCAGGCCCCCTTCCAAATGTGAGCGCGCGTGCGCGCGCACACACACACACACACACACACACACACACATTCCCCTCTCCTTGCAGGAGGACTGCTACCCAAGTGCCCCCTGGTGGCCAATTCAATGACACACCAGTGACAGAGAGCCCACCCACCTCCAGAAAAGCTTGAAAGATCTGACAGGCCCTCCAGCCTCTAGTCAGGTTCTGCCGTGGTCTAGATCCACCCGCCTTTGGACCTTGGCTGGTCTTTTATTTCTGAGGTCTTGTGATTCAGAAAAACTCTCGTGACTTTCAGAAATATTTTTATGACCCGAGGAATTTGTCCACATGTTGCATAATTTAAAGAGCAGATTACAAAAATTATGCGAAACTCCCATGTCATAGATGTTGACAAACACACGCATACACATGCATATATTGATACATATATGTGTGTTTCTACTGAGAGAAGGAAAGACACGACACAGCGAGAAGCAGGAGAAAGAGATAGAGGAGAATCACAAACCAATACAACTATTTTCTTTTGGGGCTTTAAAAGCTTAGCTTACACAATTTCTTTAGTGAGAGGATATTTCTCTAATAATTAGGCAAAAATCTACCCTAATAGATATCATTTTTTTTTTCCAAAAGGAAAGGGGAAAGGTAAGCTTCAAAGCATGTACTAATTGTCTCTCACACAGCCTCCACACACACATGCACACGCCTCAAACACAAATCAACTCTGGCTTTCAAACTGTCCTTCACCTGAAAATGGAAGATGCCAGCATAGTTCTTCTTGAAGCTCTGCCCCTTGGGCACCACACGGGACAGCAGTTTGGGGTACGCAGTGAGAGAGCCAATGGCAGCCAGCAGCCAGCAGTCTCCTGGAAAGACAGCAGGACTGCGCATTCCCCTGTGTGTGCCCCAGAGTCCAAGCCGAGGATGGGAACCGGTGGTGAGAGCCCACGTGAGAGCAGCTCTCCTTCACCTAATACCTTAGACTGAGGAAGTCGGAGTACCTGCAGGGACTTTAAAATGTGTCCACAAGTCCTTCTACAACCCTCCCCGCAAGAGCAGAAGGCTGGTTCCCCTTTCCTTCCATGGGATTTGGATTGCATGCATGCATGCTTTTTTTTTTTTTTTCCTGGCCGAGTGGCACGTGAGATCTTAGTTTCTGGACCAGGGATCGAACCCATGCCCCTCTACAGGAGAATCACAGAGTCTTAACCACTGGACCACCAGGGAAGTCCCTGCAGGTTCGTTTGCTTTTAACAGCAGAACCTGGGGAGGTCACCGCCTGTTTCTCCTGAGACCAGCTGGTGAAGTCAGTCTAACCTCCTCCTTGTTCTGTCTCAGGCCACTCACTCTGGGGGATGCCAGCTACCATATGGGGACGCTCGAGTGTCCTACAGAGAAGCTACATGGCAAGGACCCGAGGCCTTCTGCCACATGAGCGTGCCATCTTGGAAGGGGACCCTCCAGCTCCCGTGAAACCTCGTAAGAGACCCTGAGCCAGACCCACCCAGCTCTATTGCTTCCTAATTCCTGCCCCGGAGAAACTGTGAGATGATAGATGTTTGTTGTTGCTTTAAGTCACTGAGTCTTGGAGCAATTAATAACTAATATGTTGCTGTTCAGTTGCTAAGTCATGTTGGACTCTGTGACCCCATGGTCTGTAGCCTACCAGGCTCCTCTGTCCATGGGATTTCCCAGGCAATAAAACTGGAGTGGGTTGCCATTTCCTTCTCCAGGGGATTTTTCCCAACCTGGGATTGAACTTGGGTCTTCTGCAGGCAGGTTCTTTACTGCTGAGCCACCTGGAAAGCCCGATAACTAATATAGCACCCTGCTTATTCCCAGACCCAGATGGCAGCAGGTAGGGGTGGCATCTGGCTTAGGGGAGAAGCAGGGAAACAGAAGAGCTGTCTGAGCCTTGGGGTCCCAGTTCCCCAGCCCAAGAAGACACCCCAGGCTTTCCCGTTCCCCACTCACCGAGCACGCCCTGGCAGATGTCGGTTGGGCTGACCCCATTCACGATGAATTGAGGATTGCTTGTGATTTGCTGCAGAGAAGGGAGAAAGGTTTCAGAGAGCCCAAGCCATCCCCTCTTAACCTCCCTCCTACCTCCTCGGGGAATACTGCCTGCCTCTTGGATTCTAGGGGAAACGTGGATGGGGGAGATGGGGCGGAGGGGGGCAGCTGGCATAGGTGTAAGCTGTGACAGCAAAAGTCAGTGAGTGACCTTCCCAGGGTCATCCGAGAGATTTTACTTAAGCACTTTCAGAACTGTCCTTAACCCGAATGGAGGTGGAATCCAGGGCAGAGCCAAGAGAGGGCGGTGAGGGATTGGAAATCATGCAAGGGACTGCGGCATCACTACATGTCCCATCCCCCAGGAGTCCACGCCTCCCCTCCCGGTGCCCACACTGGGCCGCTGCCAGCTGATGTTCTGCACGTGTTTGGAGTTGGGTGCCAGTTCCTTGAAGCCTAGTGAAGTGGGTTCTGCAGGGAAAAAGGGGTCCTCGAACAGCTCTCCCCTCCGTAGGCAGAGTGCTCGCAGTTCCTCAAAGCTCTGGTTGTTGTAGTTCTGGGCGTTGTGGTGCTGGCCCATGCCCTTGGCCTTGAGTCGGTTCTGGCTTATGCGGGCCGCAATCCCTCTGTCAAAAACGGTCTCTGCTTAACAATCAAAGGACAAATAACCCATTAAAAATGGACAAAGGAGTCCAGTGCTCCCATCTGCTCCTGCCCAGTTGCCTGCCGCGGATCCGGCGCCACCGTGCCCAGGTGCCCTGTGCGCAACAAGGAGGTGTACTTTGCTGAACGGGTGACATCCCTGGGGAAGGACTGGCACTGGCCTTGCCTGAAGCGTGAGAGATGTGGGAAGATGCTACCTCGGGGCGGGGATCAGGTGGAGCATGAAGGCAGGCCCTGCTACGCGGCCATGCTCAGACCCAAAGGTTTTGGGCATGGTGGAGCCGAGGGCCACACTTTCAAGTAAACCCAGGTTTTGGAGACCCCTCTCTCCAGCTGCCTGCCAGGCCGCTGCCCTCCAGACCGACAGCAAGCCTTCCCCACAGGTACTGGGCTTCCCTGTAGACCCCCATGCCCTCAATAAACCTTGGGAGAAAAAAAAATGGACAAAGGATCTGAATCGGAGTCTCTCTGAAGAAGATATACAAATGACCAATAATCACATGAAAAATGCTCGGTATCATTCACCAGACAAATGCAAGTCAAGGTCAGTTCACACCCACTGAAAGTTAAGTGTTAGTCACTCAGTCATGTCTGACTCTTTGCAACCCCATGGACTATAACCTGCCAGGCTCCTCTGTCCATGGAATTCTATAGGCAAAAATACTGGAGTGGGTTCCCATTCCCTTCTCCAGGGGATTTTTCCGACCCTGGGATCGAACCCGGGTTTCCCACATTGCAGGCGGATTCTTTACCATCTCAGCTATCAGGGAAGCCTGCTAGGACAGCTCTCATCCAAAAGATTGGTAACGAGACGTGTTGGTGAGGATGCTAGGAGAGCTCTCTTCCAAAAGATTGGTAACGAGACGTGTTGGTGAGGATGTGGGGGAATTGGCCTTCTCAGACTCTCCTGGGGGGGATGTGAAAGGGTGCAGCCACTTCGGAAAATAGTCTGGCAGCTCCTCAGTTAAACGCAGAATTACCACATGATCCAGAAATTTCGCCTCTAGGTATATATACCCAAGAGAGATGAAAGTATGTTAATACGTCCAGGACTTCCCTGGTGGTCCGGTGGTTGAGAATCACCTGCCAACGCAGAGGACACGAGTTCAATCCCTGGTTCTGGAAGACTCCACATTAGTCGGGGCAACTAAGCCTGTGCCGCACGGCTAGCGAGCCTGCGCTCCGCAACGAGAGAATCCACTGCGGTGAGAAGCCTGTGCGCTGAAACTAGAGACCTGCCCCACTCATCACAACTGGGGAAAGCCTGCGTGCAGCAACACTCAGCGCAGCCAAAAATAAATAAGTAAATAAAATTTAAAAACATCTGTCCATACAAAAACCTGTACACAAATGTTAATAGAAGCAGGATTAGTCACAATAGCCGAAACGTGAGGGGAAAAACCCAAATGTCCATCAGCTGATGAATGGACAAGCAAAATGAGGAATACATGGACAATGAAAAGAAATGAAGCACTGAGATGAACCTTAAAAACACTTGGCTAAGTGAAGAGAGCGGTCACAAAGGACTACATATGATATGATTCCAATTATGCAAAGTGCTCCAAATGGGCCAATTCATATAGAGACAGGAAATATAATCATGGTTGCCTGGGGCTTAGGGGGTTGCGGGGTTGGAAATTGATGGCTACAGGGTATGGGATTTCTTTAGGGGGAGAATGAGAAGGTTCTGAAATTGATTGTGGCGATGGTTGCAAAACTCTGTGAATGTACTGAAAGCCACCAACTCCTACACTTTAAATGGGTGAATTATACGGTGTGTGAATCACAGTTCAGTAGAGCTGTTTTTTTTTTTTTTTTTAAATGATCTCTAGACCGTGCAAACAGACACTGCCTTTTGGGGAGAGGGGAAATAATGGAGAGTCAAGGGTAGGAGGGCAGAAGGAAAGGAGCGTCTCAGGGGCGAGAGTCAGTTAGGGAATGGCCCCACGGCTGAGTCTCTGAGAGGAAAAGTCAGGCCAGCTGACAGACCCTGGGTCAGCAGCAGTGGGGGGACCCAGGATCCGTCCTCCTGCACTGGGACTGCAGGCTCTTACCCGCTTCCTGAGGCTTCCCTAACTGTGGACTGACTCCCTTCTGCCACCAACAGTGAACCCCAGGGCAGAGCATGGAGGAGGGGCAAGAGGAGCTGAGACCACAGCGCGAGACCCACTCTGAATCTGCAGTCCTACCCCCCGCCCCCTGGGCGCCCAGGGACGGTCCCCCCATCTCCCCATATTCTCAGTTGTTTCTGAAATAAGGAAGCACTTAGCGGGGAGGCTGGAAGGATGTGGTCTAAGTTAAACAGAGCCCAGTGGGGCCTGGGGTGAGGGAGGAACCCAGAGTGAGGAAAAGAAGGGGCAGCTGCAGAGAGGGGTGGGGGTCCTGGGCTGTCTAGAGGGGAGACCGGATTGGGCCCCGGAAGGGCTGCTGTGCTCCTCAGAGGCAGGAGCCGGGGGCTCAGCTGTGCTTCCTCCCTCGAGCTGGTCAAGAAGAGTTAGAGCAGCTGAGCTGACGGGCCTGAGCGCCTGCTCTGCAGGACACACCAGGCCCAAGAGAGGGCTGTGCATTACCCACAGTTACCAGAACAGGAAGCCGCAGCGCCAAGGTTGGGGGTTGGTGCAAGGTCACAGAGTCAGGGTTGAGGTGGATTCAGTCTGACCGCAGAGACCAGGCTAGGCTCGTGACCTTTGCACCACACTGCCCTGGAGGGAGGCATGTATCCCCGGCCGGAAGGCCTGGGGACCCAGCACCACCTCCCCATCCTCGTCAACTACGGAGGTCACAGGCCATTTGTGGCTGAACTTACCTGATGCCCCCTAACTCACCACCCCAAGCAAGCAAACCCATTCTTCAGTCCCTCATCAGTGTCTCCTGGGACTTCCCTGGGTCCAGGAATGACCCCTGTTCTCTCCACTTATTAGCCTGACAAACCCACCCAGGCTGCCCCCGACCAGCCCAGCACCTTGGAGCACAGGCTGCCTCGGTGCCTCTGCTTGGAATCATTCCTGCCCCCATGCTCACATCTGTCCACTGGGAAAAGTCCTGGCTCAATGCCACCCACTCAGTGAGGCCACCCCCAGACAGGCCTGTGCAAAGTTGGGATTGCCCTGGTGTCCGACACCGAGGCTGGGGGGTTTCCGGTTGGGGAAAACCAGAGTGGGGGACAGGGGAGAGAGTAGGTGGGTGGGGTGAGAATCTGGGACTTATCCCTTCACCCCTTTCCCCTCCAGCCCTTTCTCTTCCAACCTAAGCCCTCTGGGCTTCTCTTAGGGATGATCGGGAAGCTCCCTCTCCCTCCCTCTGACTAGGGGAAAGCGAAGAAAGGGGTGTGTGTGTGTGTGTGTGCGCATCTGTGGAGTATTGTGTGTGTGTGTGGAAAATGTACGTTTGTGTTTACGCGGTGTGTCTGTGTACGTGGAGCATGCGTGTATCTGTGGAGTACATGTGTGTGTGTGTGTGTGTGTGTCTCCATGGAGAATGTATGTGTGTATGTCTATGTTGAGTGTGTGTGTGTCTATGCAGTGTCTGTATTTCTGTGTTGTGTGTGTGTCTCTGTGTGTAAAGAGTCATGTGTGTATCTGTGGAGTATATGTGTAGGAGGAGGATGTGTTTTTTCTTTTGCCCAGAGATGAAGAGTGTCCTGAGAGGAAGGACGAACCCAGAATTCGAGCTCGTTTCACCGCCAGGCCGGTCCTCACCGTGTTGCTGTCGCTGGCAGGAGAGGCTGTCCCTGACTTGGGTGGGTGGAACCCAGGGCCCCCAGAGAAGGTAACTCAGCTCTTCTCCCCGGGGGCGCTGTCAGGAGATGCTTCGGCTGCCTTAACTGGGGAGCAGGGGCAGGGGCTGCTGGCGTCCAGTGGGTAAAGGCCAGGGATGCTGCCACATGCCACGGTGCACAGGACAGGTCTTACGACAAAACATTATCCTGTCCCCAAACGTCAGGAGGGTGGAGGGTGAGAAAGCTGGGTTAAGTGAGAGGCCTAAAGCCCCACGTAGTGAGGGAAGCCTCTGCGCCCTTCCTCCAATGGGGCTGCCCCCAAAGTGGTGGCAAGTGGGTGCCCCAAAGTGGATGTGCTGAGCTTTTGGGATGGGGGGGTTCTGGGAGGACCACAGAAGGTGCTGGTGTCCCAGAAAACTGGAGAACATCAGAGAAGAACAAGGTGAAGAATCTCCTTAATCTCCCTGGAGCCTTCCCTCCGGCTCATCACCTAGCTGGGAGGTCATCGCTCATTGTCCTGGTCTGCGTTCCTGACGCAGCAGCTGGGCTGGCAGGGAGGATTCACACACACACGCGCACACACACACACGCACGCGCGCGCGCACACACACACACACACACACACACACACTCCACCACAGTTATCCCCCAAATGTCTCAGGCCCAGGCATGGGCAAGCTCAGACAGACAGACAGACGAGGCTGGCTGGGGGAAGGCGAGGCAGATGGCCAGAGCAATATGTGAAAGCAAGGCATGAAGAGATAGGATTATTTTTGTCCTGGGTGCTTGTCTTGTTTCTCCCATCAGTCTGGGGACTTGTAGATTTAGGAGCTAGGTCATGTCCAGGCTCCTCTGACCTTCACTATCTCCCCGAGTTTGCTCAGATTCATGTCCATTGAGTCAGTGATGCTGTCTAACCATCTTATCCTTTGCGAGCCCCTTCTCCCTTTGCCTTCAATTTTGGGATGGGACCCCGATGTTGGGAAAGACTGAAGATTTAGGGACACCACCTTAATTCTCAGAGCAGAGAGTAAATTAAGTAAATGAAGATGTCTAGACTGGGCTTGGCCTACACTTTCCAAGAAGCCTGGAGACTGGGTCTAGGGTGCCTTTTATTTCCCTAATGGCCACAGCCAAGGGGGCTCTCCTCACACAAGCCCGTTCCCCAGGCAGCTATGACAGCAGTGTGGCTGGTCCCTCTCTTCTCCCCAACTCGGCGGAGACAAGGAAGTTGTTCTCCTGAGGGTCTGACCATCCGTGGCCTGTTCTTTCCCAGACTGGCTGAGGAAGAGGCCCAACTCCTGAGCCTCGGGAGCATCCAGTCTGATGGAGTAGTCACCCCCAAGGACACACAGCCCCTTCCTGGGGCAGGGGAGGCCCTCGTCTGCCAGGTACACGAGTGGGACAAACCCCATCAGCGCCTACCTGGAGAGTACAGCATGCTGGTAGCTTGCATGGCGCTTGACAGTTGAAGGTTCTGGGGGTGGGGGGTTTGTAGAGGACCCCTCCCCCGCAGAACTCTCCCAGAATCCCCTGGGATTCCTAAGTCAGTGGCACATTTTTAACAGCTGCCTCCTTCCCACTTGTCCCCCACAGGCTGGTGCTGGTACTAATGGCCCCTTTCTATCTGCCTGGTCCCCACCGACCAGTCCAAGGGCCATCTCCCTGCGGGGACAGGAGACCCAGCACTCCCACCCTGGGCGCCACCACCAGGCTGGCTGTCCTCACTGCGTCATCTCAGGATAAGTCTGAGTTCCTCTTTTTCCGTCCAAGACTGCCAGGTAGGGGCTGTCCCTGACACCCCAACCGGATGTCTTTTATCTTGAAAGCCTCCTTGATTTCAGAAGCCACTGACATGGCATTCACCCTGTGCATCTGACTTCACGTGGCCTTCACTGTGCCTCTCTCCTGTTCTTATAAAGACACCAGTTGTACTGAATTAGGGACCCATCCTTTTCCAGCACGACCCCATCTTATCTAATTGTTTCTGCAATGACCCTATTTCCACATAAAGCCATATACTGAGGTATTGGGGATTAGGACTTCCATATATCTTTTGGGGGGATGACATTCAATCTGTAACATTCTTCTTGGCATGGTTAGGCCACTGGCATGCCTCTGAGCAGGCGACGGGGTGTTCCTGGCTTAACTCCATGACCCCTGGGGAAAGAGTCTGGTACCACGTCAGTCATTTTGGCCTATTTTGGGGTCCTTGACTAATTACTCTCCTTTCCATGTCAGTTTTCTCAGCTGAACTGTAAAAAGTTTGAATGAAGCAAGATATCCTGTCTTTAAGCTCCCATAGCATCCTAAGGTTTTTTTCATCCTGCCTTAGCTCCACTGTGTCCAGGTTGTGTTAGCTGGGGCAAGGGACATCCTGGCCATGGGCCTCACGCTTCTCGTCTATCAATTGGAATAGGGCTCCTCTGAGGACTCAATGACAGGTCCATCTCATTTCACTGAAGTTTGAAGATATTACATTTTTTACAAATTGAAAATTTGTGGCAACCTTGCTTTGGTCAAGCAAGTCTACCAGGGCCATTTTTCCAACAGCATTTACTCCTTCGGTGACTCTGTCATATTTTGGTATTTTGAACTTTCCACTAGCAAAAACATTACGACTTGTTGAAGGCTCACATGATGCCTAACATTTTTTAGCAAAAAAGTATTTTTAAATTAAGGTATGTAGATTTATTATTTTTTTTTTAGAAATAGTGCTATTGCACACTTAATAGACTACAATGTAAACGTAAGTTTTCTGTGCACTCAGTTCAGTCGCTCAGTCATGGCCGACTCTTTGCGACCCCCTGGACTGCAGCACGCCAGGCTTCCCTGTGCATCATCAACTCCTGGACCTTGCTCAAACTCAAGTCCATTGAGTCGGTGATGCCATCCAACCATCTCATCCTCTGTCATCCCCTTCTCCTCCTACCTTCGATCCTTCCCAGCATCACGGTCTTTTCCAATGAGTCAGTTCTTCACATCAGGTGGCCAAAGTATTGGAGTTTCAGCTTCAGCATCAGTCCTTCCAATGAATATTCAAGCCTTATTTCCTTTAGGATTGACTGATCTCCTTGCAGTCCAAGGGACTCTGAAGAGTCTTATCCAACACCACAGTTCAAAAGCATCAGTTCTTTGGAGCTCAGCTTTCTTGTTGGTCCAGCTCTCACATCTGTACATGACAACTGGAAAAATCATAGCTTTGACTAGATGGACCTTTGTTGGCAAAGTAATGTCTGCTTTTTAATATGCTGTCTAGATTGGTCATAGCTTTTCTTCCAAGGAGCAAGTGTCTTAATTTCATGGCTGCAGTGATTTTGGAGCCCAAGAAAAGAAAGTCTGTCACTGTTTTTGTTGTTTCCCCATCTATTTGCCATGAAGTGATGGGACTGGATGCCATGATCTCAGTTTTTTGAATGTTGAGTTTTAAGCCAGCTTTTTCACTCTCCTCTTTCACTTTCATCAAGAGGCTCTTCAGTTCCTCTTCGCTTTCTGGCACAAGGGTGGTGTCATCTGTGTATCTGAGGTTATTGATATTTCTCACGGCAATCTTGATTCCAGCTTGGGCTTCATCCAGCCCTGGAATTTCTCATGATGCACTCTGCATATAAGTTAAATAAGCAGGGTGACAATATATAGCCTGTGCACTGGGAACCCAAATTTGTGACTTGATTTACTGTGATATTTGCTTTATTGTGGTGGCCTGGAACGGAACCCAGTTATCTCTGCGGTCACTCATAGAAAGTGCTAGAACAGTGCTAGACCTAGTGAGTGCTCCCATCTCTGTCTTGTCCTCTGGGTTGTGGATGCCCAGGAGGCAGCCTTGCCCTTCACTGTCACCGGTGCATAGTAGGTCCTCAGGATGGTGTGATGGAAGAATCAAGGGTGAGACGCCCTTTGCAGCCTCAGGGGACCACTGGAAACTGTGCCCCTGCTGGAAACTCAGCCAATTTCTGCTCATCCAGCAGCTGGCTGGTTGGTTTCCCCAAACCCTTGGCCCAGCAGCAGCTCCAGCCTCAGGACTTTGGGATACCCCTGGGGTATACATTTCCCAGGTTTGCAGGTCTGACAATCAGGACACACAGGGAGTCTTTATCAGGCTTTCCACTGTCTGCTGTCCTCGTTGTTGGCCATTTCTTGGTGACAGTCTGCAGGTCCTTGGGGTACTCATTTCTTCCTCCTTCTCCGCCTCCTCTGAGGTCTCCTCTCCCCTCTGGGAGTTCTTTGACTTGCTTTCTTGCTTTCTGGGTCCTGCTGGTGGGCAGTGGGTGGCAGGTGTGTAGGAGGATGCTTCAGGGCCTTTGGGGTCACCTGGTCATGCTCCCTGAGTTTACTGATGAGGAAACAGATTCAAAGAGGAGAGGCAGGTCCCCTGGGGACACACAGCGAGTGAGTGACAGAACCAGGACTGGAGTCCAGGTCCTCTGGCTCCTGTTGTATACGCTGTGCCCACTGTGGGCCTCTGGAGGGGGTGTGGAGCAGAATGCTCATGGGAACTTTGCTAGAGAAGGTGAATTTGAGTTGGATCTCAAATTCACCTCTAAGGTGAATGAATGAATGATTCACCCTCTAAGGAGGATGGATCAGCTTTGAACTGGAGGGTCTGTTGGGGGCATTACTGGGGAAGGGACGGATGGGCTGGGGCCCAGTTCACTGAGATGCTCAGGAGAACATTTCCAAGATCTCTCCCAGGCTGGTATCCTTGGGCAAACCCCACACCCTCTCTGCGCCTGCGTCCTTCCCTATAAAACAAGGAAAACCACACCTGCTTTGTAGGTCCTATTAATGAGCATAGTATTAATTACAGTTGACATTTATGGGGTGTTTACCTTGTGCCAGGCACTGGGCCAAGTGGGCACCTGACATATATTATCTCATACAACTCTCACAGCAAACCCACGGCTGACCTCACAGCAAGCTCTGAATAAATACTTTAAGAAGCATAGAACTCAGTTTAATTTCAGGCACATTAACCACCACTTGGTAAATGGCATCAACAATGACAAGTAAGAATGACAGTATCTGGTCCCTTCCCGTGGCCCTATTTTCTTACTTTTCCTCCACCAGAGCAGCCCGCTAAGAATCTCTGTTTGAAAGCAGCTGTCCTGGAATCTTCCTCCTCCAGGAAGACTTCCTGGACCAGCGTGGAATCTGTGGCTCTCCCTGGCCTTTCTCCCCTGAATTTCTGTCCTATTTGTGTGGGTCTTGGTGATTCAGAGTGTGGGCCTGGGTCCCTGTTCCCCAGTCTGAAAGGTCCCACAATCTCCTCAGGGCAGGTTGCAGAGGCAGGGTGGTGGTGAGGGGACATGGGTACAAGGGGAGGGTGCTGGGGAGGTTGGCATGGTGAACACAGCATGCCCCTGCCACTACTTTCTCCTCTCCCTGATGGAGATGCCGAGACTACACACAGGAATCTCTTGCCCAGGTCATGTGGGGATGCTGATCTTGCAGGTCCTCCAGACCAAGAGAAGGTGGTTGGACCCCAGCCACGAGTCCAGGGCAGCAACACAAATCAGACACCCACCTCGGAGCTTTTCATTTTTATTTTAAAGGAAAAACAAACAAAAAAACCAGTGCAAAATCCCATTTTCCAGTGTCAGCCATGCCCACCCCCACCCCCAGGTCAGTCCCCCTGGCTCAGAGCTGGACTCTTTCCTCCCGCTCAGCACCCTCTCCCTTCTCATGCAACCCCCTAGGGGCTGGAGGCTCCAATTCCCTGGGGTGCTAGATCCCAGTGGGACTTGTGGGGAGGGGAGGTAAGAACTGGGGGGGGCAGCCCCTGGTCCGTCTGCCCCCACCAGGTCTCCAGCCATGGCACCAGGTATCCCTCTTGGCTCTCATTAACCCTTTCCTGATCATACTACTAGCCCAGGGGGGTACTGATCTGGGGGAACCCTGTCCACACCCCTCTTTGCCCCGGGGCCGGCTCGGGGCTCTCCTCACTGAGGTTGGGGGGGAGTTCCCACCCACCCTCCCTCCGTGGTGGGGGAGAGAGCGGTGAAGTCCCCAGGTTTAAATACCTTAATGAAAGCAGGGAATGGGGAAGGAAGGGGCTTTAGATCTAATAAATTATTAGCGTTTTGTTTTTAGTGTCCGTGGGGGGCCGGGCGGGCGGGGGCAGGGCGTGGCCGCCAGGGCCCTCCCTTCCCTTACTGGCGGATCTCGTTCTCTATGAGGCTGTCCTCACAAGACTGGAAGTCTGTGTCCGTGAGGCCGTCAGGCTGCATCAGCAGCTCCTCGTCTTGGGAGGAGGACGAGGGGGGCTCGTCCCCCGAGCTCCCGGGACCCCCGTCCCCGTCAACTTCTGAGTCCTGCAGCACCTGAGCGATGTATTTCTGAAGGGGGAGAAGGGGGCGGTGTGAGCGTGCCCTCGTGGGGAAGGGGGTGGGGGTGGGGGAATCTCCCGGCCCGTGGGGGGAGGGGCAGCAACTCTCCTTGGGCGGGGGGACATGGAGCAGAGCCCCCAGCTGGTGGAACCAGATTCCCACCCCATTCCCGGGCTCTGGGACAGGCTCCCCCTCTCCTGGATGACTGATAAGACACCCAGCTTCGTGGGGAAGCCATGCTTCCCCCACCCCGCGCCTGGCCATGCGGGGGGTGGGGGGGGCTGGGTACTCACCGCAGATTTGGGGACAGCGGCAGCATTGGGGGGCCGTCCATTGCTTCTGGGGTCCACGGAATCTGTCTCCGTGTGCTCAATCTTGAGGGGCCCGGAATGAGTCAGTGGGTGAGGGGGGAGGCCCTTGCCCTCAGCTCCCCACCCCCCACCCCCAGCGCGTGGGCTCCGCCCTGGGCCGCCTCCCTGCCCCCTCGCCCCTACCTTGTAGTTGTGGGCACTGAGGTATTTGAAGTGTCCGAAGCAGACGTGGCAGAGACAGACGACAATGGTGATCACCAGGACGACGAATGTGAACATGGACGTCGGGGCTAGAAACCCTGGGGTGGGGGGTGGAGAGGGCAGAGAAAGAGCTGCGGTCTCTCCTCCGGGCCCCCCTCCCAGGGGTTTCCTCCTGAACGCAGTCCCACGCTCCCATATGCTGCGGCTTCTCCCAGGCCCCCAGCCCGCGATCCCCCCGGGGCCTGCTCTGCCTGGACCCTGGCGGGAGTGTCCTCTGCCGCCAGCCCCTCCCTGGCCCCCAAGGGTGGGGGGCGGCCCTCACCCGTGCGCATGGTGGAGAAGAACAGCAGCCAGAAGAGGCAGAGGATGGGCGCGGCCACCACCTGGTTGACGGCGCCTGAGTGGATCTTCTTGTCCAGCTTGGCCGGCAGGTAGGCGTAGTAGAGATTGTACCTGTCTACCAGGTGCTTCAGCAGCATGTACATGAGCCCTGGGGGAAGCCACACCGGCCCTGACCTCGGAACCAGCGCTGTCGGGCCTACGTGTATCTGTCACGGTCTCTGGAGGGTTGGCCCCCTGCTTTTTCTGCCCCAGGCCCAGTAGAGAATAGAGCCCCAAGGCCCTCGCAGGACCACAGGACCCCAGCTTCCCCTGCTTCAACCCCTTCACTCTGCAGCCCCTCACCAGGAATTCACTGTTAGGAATCCACTGGCTTGGGTCAGCAAGCACCCTCCTGCATGTTGTTCTTTTCCTATCCCTGACCCTAAACAGAGGAGGGTAAGTCAGGCGGTAAGGTCTCTCTTCCTGGAGGTTGAGGGAACAGGACGTTTCAAATGGGGACAAGGTGGTTAGTTTGGGAGTCTGGAGCCTTCGATAACCAGGGAGGGTGGTGAACGGATTAGGGTGTTAGTGGGGGGGGAAAGGACAGATGGGGGAATGATGGGGGTGAAGAGAAACTTTGCTTAATTTTTTCAGAAAGAAGAGGGACTTGACGAGGTCACATGGTGCAGCTACAGCAGGTAAGGACCCAAACCCTCCCTGAAACCCAAAGGTCTTTCCTGAGTGTACAGGGCTGTGTACAAGTGTGCCTGTGGATCCTGTGTATGACTGTGTGTGCGTGTGGACTCCTCAGTGGGCATGTGATCTGTGTCCAAGTATACCCGCTTGCATGAAGGCACTGGTGTGAGGGAATATGGCTGTGTTGGGGAGATGTGGCCCAGGGACCCAGCACACTGGCCGAAGCCAGCCTGAGCTGAGATGGCTTTACCCTCTGCCCCCCCAGGCCAAGCCCCAGACTGAGCCAGGGACCAGGCGGGAGGCCCGAGGGGCCGGTCTCCCAGCCAGGGCCCTGTCCACTCGGGTGGCCTGCCTTGCTAGAGTGGAGTGGGAGAGAACCTGGGTCCCCCCGAGCAGGGCCCAGGTCCCGGCGCGGCGGTGCCTACCGAAGGGCACGATGATGGGGCAGGTGATACTGTAGGTCATGACCACCGTGAAGACGCACATCATCCAAGCGTAGGCTGCGCCAAACTGGAACTCGTAGGCCTGATGCTGGGGGGGAGATGGGCAGGAGGGTCGCTCAGGGAGGGGAGGGGAGGGGAAGACTGGAGGGGCTCAGGCAGGTGGGAGGGAAAGGGACAGGAACTCTGGGGCCAGGAAAGAAGCTGGGGTTGGGAAGGGAACCCAGTGTCCAGGGCAGGGCAGGGCGAAGCTGATGGAGAGAGAGGGGCTGTGGCTGAGATGGAGGTCAGGGTGGGTACAGTGATGGGGCCTGGGGAGGGGCCTTCGAGGGATGAGGGTCTGGCGGGTTGGTGGGCCTGGGAATTGGATGCCCAGAGCCATCTGTGTGGGATTAGGGCAGAGGGACCCTGGGTCTAGATCCAGACCTCCCCCAGTTCCCATCACAGAACACTAGACTGTCAGAACTGGAGGGGCCTTCAGGGTTAAGCTACGCTATGTCACTGTACGCATGGGAAAACTGAGGCCCCAGACGGGAAGGGGAAGACTCAGGGCCACGCAACTCGGCTCCCCAGGTCCCGGCCCCTTGGGGCCCCCACACTCTAGCACGGCTGCTGCAGTTTCCGGTTGGGCCACCAGGGGGTGCTGTGCGGGCCGCGGCAGCCCCGGGCGGCCCTACCCGCTTCACGTTGCGCCTCTCGGCGGCCGAGCGCGCCAGGCAGAGCCGGATCATGTACATGAGCAGGCCAGGGATGCGCAGCAGGTCCATGGCGTTGCCGATAAAGGCGGAGGCAATGACGTAGTTCACGAAGAAGGCGCCGTTGTCCGGCAGGAACACGCACCTGCGGGCACCAAGTGCTCCAGCTCTGCACTCGGGGGACCCGGAGGCCCCCCTGCCCACTGCCAGCGTGCCAGCACCCCCAAGGTGCCTTTTTCCACA
This sequence comes from Bos indicus, assembly GCF_029378745.1. Taxonomy (NCBI): domain Eukaryota; kingdom Metazoa; phylum Chordata; class Mammalia; order Artiodactyla; family Bovidae; genus Bos; species Bos indicus. The sequence goes on along the minus strand of NC_091782.1, from coordinate 19,147,232 downwards.
TGGACCCTCCAGCTGAGCCCTCAAAGCACCCATGTCTCAGCGCCCCTTGAATGTGAACCCCCAGATGCCTCCAAAGTAAGCCGAAGATAACCTCAGTGTGTGTGAGCCCAGAGGCATCCCTAGAACTTGTGCCACATAAAGACCCCTGGAGAGAGTGCTCGAGACCCCTAAGGAGACCAGTGTTCAGGGGATGATTCTGGAGATCTCCACGGCCACCCCCCTCCCTGTGAGCCCCAGGAACACCCTGAAGGCTCCCTGCCTTAGATCTTAATTTAACCCAGAGTAACTCCCAGAGTATGAGCCTTCGACACCTCCAGAACTCAGCTCCAGAGACTCTCCCCCAGAAGTCTTCAGAGGCGGGGAGCCCAGGGACCTTTGTCAGTACCCATGACACCCCAAATATGAGCCCAAGGTGACTACAGATGGCCTAGAGCAAGACCCCTAGAGCCTGCTCCCACATAAACAGCCATGGCACGTGTCCCCAAGACCCCCTCACAGGGATTCCCAGGGAAGGGACCCCATAGAGAACTGCACAGTCATGCCTCTGGGTGACAGCCTGAGACTTCAGTGGTGTTCCCAGAGCTTGTGCCCCAGAAACACCCCAAGGTGTGAGCCCCCAGAATCCTCCGTGGTCGTTCTGAGTGAGGTGTGAGCCCAAGAGCCTTCCAGAGAGACTCAAAGGGGTGGCACCTGAGACTTTCAGCACAACCAAGATCCGACTACAGACCTTTCCAAACACCCTGAGTGAAGCTCTAGCTCCCACGGTTAGTCCCAGGATACAAGCCCCAGAGCCCACCATAGAAACCCCCCTGAGTGTAGGCCCCAAAGCCCCAAATATACCCTAAGGGTGACCTCAGAATCCAGAGAGGTTCCCTACACAGACCCCTGGACATCCCATGTATGCACCCAAGACAGCCTGTTGCGGGGGGTGACCTTTGGGATGCCTGACCATGATATAAGCCCCTCTTCCTCTCCACCGCAGGGGTGGGGGCTTTGCTGCACCCTCCCATGGGGGAAATGCCCACCCCTCCAATCTGGTCTCCTTCCCTGGGGACCCTGGTCACTCACTCAAACCGGATAGCTGCCTCAGCCAAGAATTTCTTGTCAAAGAGCCAGCGGAAGAAGAGGTCCAGGCTGGGGAGGGGAGGAGAGGAGATAGAGGTGCTGGGGGCTGGAGTAGCCAGAACACCAGAGGGGAGAGAGTCCCATCCACGAGCTCTGAGGACGCGCCCCAGGCCTGGAGCCCCTGGCTGCTCCCCCTCTTGCCGTCCCCCACCCCAGCTCCCACCCCTCCCTCCGAAACCCACCTGCTCAGTCCCAGCGAGGGCAGGAGCAGCACCATGAAGAGGAGGAAGGTGTAGCACTTGTGCATGGTGGTCCTGTTCTCACCGGAGCTGGTGTGGGGGCACGGGGTGGGGCAGAGGTCAGGCAAGCCAGCCCCGTGCCTGCTCCCCCAAGCTCCTGCAGTCCCAGGAAGGTCCACTGGGAAGGAGGGGGCCTTCCCAAGGTGAGGATCCCAGTCACCATCCCTCCCCTGCCAGCCCTGGGACTGCCCAGGGCGTGGGGGGTCTGAAGGTGGAGGGCGTGCACCTAGGAGTGTCACTGTGTGGGTATAGGGGGTGTCTCACCGTGTCCAGTGGGCTTCAAAGAAGGCAGAGTAGTAGACGATGGTGGGGAGCAGGGCTGAGAAGCACCACAGCAGCAGGGTGGGGAAGAACTGGGTGATGATGGGGTTCTGCAGAGGGCAGTGGGGAGGATGGGTCAGGTAGGGGCGGTCTAGTGGGCCCAGCTGGCGTGGCTTACCTGCCCCCCTCCTCCACTGAGCCCTGGGCACCCCCCCAGCTCCCAGGGCCTCACTAGAAGTCCAGAACATTGGGACTTCCCTGGTGGGAAGTCCCACCATGCCTTGCAGTGCAGGGGTAGCAAGTTCAATCCCTGACTGGCGAACTAAGATCCCACATGCCTCAGAGGAACCAAAAGCCTGCATGCTCTGGAGAGCAAGGGCCACAACTAGAGAGTCCACATCCCGCAGCTACTGAGTCTCCTGCAGCACAACTCAAGAATCTGCGCACCGTAACGAAAGACCCGCGTGACGCAGTGAAGCTCCAGCATGCCTCAGCTAAGACCCGACGCAGCCAAATGAATAAATAAGCCCAGCACCTCTGGGGCAGGGCCACTGTACAATCCCTGCGTGAACTGTGTTAGTAGTTAGCATTTCTGAACACCTACTATGTGCCAAGCACTGATGATGGTCTTTTTTTTGATCATGTACTTTTTGTGTATTAATTCTTACAATAATGGTATTACCCCATTTTAAAAATGAGTAAATGGAGGCAAAATGAGATTCAATAAATGAGACAGTAAGAAGTATGGGTGGGGGGTGGATTTGAACCCAGGCAGCCTGGGTCTTATCTAGTATGCTCTTATCACCCAGTGATTTTCAAAGTGCCTTCTCATGAACTTTGAGGTTCCCAGGAGGCTTGGAGGCGGAGTGAGGACAGAGTAGCAGAAGCTCCCCCCTACCACCACCACTGCCATCTGAGCGACCTTGCTTTTCCACACTGAGTTTCATGTAAGATTTCTTTGGATAAAAGGCATCAGAATCCAAGTTTGGAGGCCAAGGATCTGGTCTGGCCCTTCACGCTTTGGCTGGAAAGATTGAGCGGAGAAGGACTTGGTTTGAGGTCACATGATTAATTAGGGACGGACCCAGGCTCTCTCTTCCTGGGGAGCCTCTCTAGGTGAGTGTGAACCGAGGGAGGCCTCTCCTGGTGAAAGGAGGCAGAGAGCCTGAGGACAGAGCACAGAGGGGTCTGCAGCCCACTGTCATGTGGGACCTTCTTAGCGGGGCTGGGCTGGAAAAGCAGGACAAGAGCTCGACTGGGCAGGAGGAAGACTGGTTCCACGCCCCTCACGGGCCCTTGGCCGGGGGGATCGGGGGCCTGGGGTCTGTGTCTTGGTGCACAGTGTTGGGGGCTGGGGTGTGGGCCTTACGTTGAGGTACTCCACAGGCTTGGTGACGTTGAACTTGTCCATGGTGGTGATGATGATGGCCGGGGTGGTGAGGAAGAAGAGCAGGATGAAGAGGACGACATTGATGACCAGGCAGCGGAGCCACCAGATGAAGCCGCGGATGGAGAGGTGCTCCCTGGGAGGGCAGAGGCGTCACTCTGGGGCTGGACACCTGACCGGACCCCAGAGATACCTAGGACCTCCGTCTCCTCCCAGCCCCACTGCGGCCCCTACTGGCCCCACAGAACCACCCCAGCGCCATCCCCCTCTGCTCACCAGTAGATGTTCTGGGGGTCGGGGGCGTAGGACACGGTCCAGTTGGAGATGTGTAGGGACTCGCTGCAGGACGAGGAGCGGGGCTCCCCGCGGCAGGTGCAGCCCTGGCACTTACACACGTTGAAGTCCTTCAGGATGCTGGGGGAGGGGGGCACGGTTACCGGGGACCCAGAGCCCCAGCCGGCCCCTCGGGGCTGGGGCGGGTGGGCAGGGCTCACATGGCCGTGATGGTCTCGTTGTGGAAGGTGACGAAGGCCATGCCGAGGGGCTTCTCGTTCACTTTCTCCTTCTCCCGCTTGTAATCCTCCTTCAGCTTCTGCTCCAGCTTCGTGTAGTACTCGATGGCCTCCACCTGCCAGGACGGACGGGTGAGGTGGGGCCTTGGTCAAGCCACCAGTCCCCTCCCTTCACCCAGAGGCCCCGCCCGGAGCCGACTGCAGCCTGGGCATGGCCTTAAGCTCTCCGTCACTCGCTTCTCCTCACAAGCACCCTGAGAGGTGGGTACAAGCGGCCCTGTGTTACAGATGAGGAAACTGAGGCACGGAGCGGTCCAGAAACTTGCCGAAAGCCACAGAGCTAGTAAATTCAGCAAGTTGGCCTCTTGGCTGACCTCTTCTGATTTGGGTTTTGAAAACTTGGTTGCTGTACGTATAGGGAACAGACCCAACAGCGGGACTAGGACGTCCAGGATGTAGGAACAGATGGGAGGGGTGCCCCTGCCGGTGGTCCTCACCCCAGCTCTGCTTCCTCTGGGACCTCTCGACCTTGGGGTATTTATGTGCAAGGCCTGCTTGTGTGTTTGGGTGTTCCTGAGATTGTGGGACGGGCCTAACTGGGAGATGCATCCGTCTCCGCTGTGACCTGCCTCCCCAGGACCTCCCACTCACCCTGGCCGGGGGGCCCTGAGACCTAAGCTGAGCCCAGGACGCCTCGTACCTGCTCGCAGCCGCGCACCACGCAGCAGCACAGATGACCACAGGGCTTGGGGTTGATCATGGTGGGGACATTGTCCTTGCTCTGGAGGTTTGTGAAGTAGAGTTTTCCCCGCTCGGCCTTCTTTCTGTGGGACCCAGGCGCCCGGTCACCCACCGCCCAGCTCGGTCTGCTGGAGGATGGGTAGGTGGCCCAGCTCGGGGTCATGCAGTCCACTCCCCGAGGACAAGAGCCACTGTGCTCTTGGGTTTGCTTAGGGTGCATGGTTCAGACATGTCCCCAGTCCAGGGTCTCCCCACCATCCCCTGAGGGCCAGAAGTTCTTCCCATAGCCTAAATTTCTCACACTGTAGTAGAGAAAGGGTACATCCTCAAATGGAGTTGGGGGGGGGACAGTGGAACCCCTTCCTCTAACCTCCAGGATTTGCTCTTTCCAGAGCTGAACTGACAAGCGCTCCAGGGGTAAATTAAAATCAGATGCCCTGGGAAACAGCTGGAAGGGGAGCCAGACTCCTGAGTGGCAGCCAAGATGCCCCCCACAGTGGGCAGGGGGCCCTCCAATGTTGCCCTCCCACCCCCAGCCCCACTACCTCTCTGCATCGAGGAACATCAGACGAGCCACGTTGTAACACGGGCGGGCTTCCAGAACCGTGCAGTTGGGGTAGGCCTCCCTGAAACATAGTCCAGCATCACCCTCGGCAGGGACCCCGCCCCCTGCTTGTCCCCAACTTTCCTCCATGACCCCATCACCTTCAAGACACACAGCCCCAGTTCAAGCCCCCTCTTTCTGAGTCTGCAAAGACGACAGCTCCCAAGAATAAAATTTTGGAATTGCTCCTCCTGTTCATCCGCGTCGGGGGAGTGTGCACAGCTAAGCCTGGGCACGGACGCAGATGAGAGCGCGTACTCACAGGGAGCTGGGGACACCACAGCTGTGGTCTGCTGCTTGTCTGGGGCTGGGGACGTTACGTGGACAGAAACTGCCTTTAGTCTTGGGTGTCCTCTTAACCCTGTTCCCAGGAGACCTGGTGACAGTTCAAGCCTTAGCCTTGACCATCAGCTGATCCTAACCAACCCACAGCCCCGGGCTACAGAATGGTCTCTGGTGCAAAAATGACCAGAGGTTGATCCTGAAACCTGACCTGAGATTGACCTCTTAACACTGACCAGAGACTGCTCCTTTATCCTGACCCAACTGACGCATAACCCAGACCCAAGACTGACCCTCTAACCATGAGCCCAGGTTGACTCCACCTTGACTTGAGACTGACCAGACTCTCAGTAGCTGGTACCCAGTAGGGCTTGAGGGAGGCTTACAGCCTGCGTGGAGGAACACTTCCGTTTTCATCCTGATCACACACTGCTCCTTGATCCTAATCCCTAATCTAGATAGAGGTCCTGCCTTTTTTTGGTTTGTTTAATATTTAAAGAAGGAAATACCAAGTGTTAAAGATGTGGAGACATGATTCTAATGTAACAAGATGGATCTCACAAACCCATGAGAATTTGGGAACTTAAATCTGGGATGGTGTCCTTGAAAGGCACTTCCTAGGAGGCTCTGGACTCTTCCCCTGACACTGGATATAGGATTAGAATAGTGGGTGCATGCTCAGTTGTGTCCGACACATTGCGACCCCATGGACTACAGTGTGTCAAGCTGCTCTGTCCATGGGATTTCCCAGCGAGAATACTGGAGTGAGCTGCCGTTCCCTTCTCCAGGGGAATCTTCCCCACCCAGGTATCGAACCCAAGTCTCTTGCATCTCCTGCACTGGCAGGCAGATTCTTTACCACTGCGCCACCTGGGAAGCCCCCTGATACTGCTGTTGCTCAAACCATTTTAGGTTCATCTTTGGAAGGGCTGTCAGCCCTGTGGCAGGCTAAGTCCTCATTTTCACCCAGCTAATCTCTAATCCCCTAATCCCTACCACGCAGGTTCCTTGATTTTGCACACAGGTTATCCCCTGATTCTTCTGGGATAGTCCTCCAATCCAGATAGACCCCAGGCCTGGAACCCAGACCCTGGCGGATACTGACAACTAGCAGGGCCTCCACAAGGATGAGGGCTGCCTCCTGCTCAGCACCATATACCCAGGTGCTGGGTCAACAGCCTTCACATAGTAGGTGCTCAATAAATACCCACTGTGCTGTGCTGAGTGGATGAGTCAATGAAATAATGCTCATCATGACACTAAAAACTCCAGTGAGGACTGCAGTCTCCCCAAACCCCCTGGTTATAGGCTGATCGCTAATTTTTTTACATTATTTTCATTTTTAATTTTTACATTATTTTTATTTATTTATTTGGCTGCATCGAGTCTTTGTTGCAGTGTAGTGTGAGGGCTCTCCAATTACGGTGCATGGGCTCAGTTGCCCCATAGCGTGTGGAACCTTAATTCCCCAGTGAGGGACTGAAGCTCCATCCCCTGAACTGGAAGGCAGATTCTTAACCTCTGGACCACCAGGGAGTCCCCCTGACTGTTAGTTTTACTTTATTTTTTAAAATAAATTTATTTATTTTAATGGGAGGATAATTAACTTTACAATATTGGGATGGTTTTGGCCAATCGGGCTGTTTCCTAAAGAATACAACAGACTGACCCCTGAAACAGGAATCTTGGACTGTGAGTTCCTCATGGACATGACTCAAGTCTGACTCTTCTTTGTCTCCCTGGGACAAACCACATAGTAAGTTTACGACAAACGTGTGCTGGATCCATGGATGCTCGACTCACAGGGTTCATTCCCTCAGTGCAGAGGGCTCTGCTTCAAGGCTACCCTGTCAGAGCCCTCGGTGCCCACCCCATCAGAGCCCCGGTGCCACCCCATCAGAAACAGCAACCCTCCATGACCCCGCCCTCTGTCCCTCTCCCTCCATGACCCTGCCCTCTGCCCCTCTCCCTCCATGACCCCCTCCTCTGCCCTCTCCCTCCATGACCCCTCCCTCTGCCCTCTCCCTCCATGACCCCGCCCTCTGCCCTCTCCCTCCATGACCCCTCCTTCTGCCCTCTCCCTCCATGACCCCTCCCTCTGCCCTCTCCCTCCATGACCCCGCCCTCTGCCCTCTCCCTCCATGACCCCTCCCTCTGCCCTCTCCCTCCATGACCCCGCCCTCTGTCCCTCTCCCTCCATGACCCCGCCCTCTGCCCCTCTCCCTCCATGACCCCGCCCTCCGCCCCTCTCCCTGCTCTGGTTTTCTTCTAAGCACCCACCCGGGCCTGCCAAGGTCATTTCTTTGCCATCTGGTTCTCCCTGTTAGAATATAGGCAGATGTGGGCAGGCTTCCTGCCATACCCCCAGGTTCCTGCTCCAGTGTGACACAAGATGCTCAAAAGAGACCTCTTATTGGGACTTCCCTGGTGGTCCAGTGGCTAAGACTCTGCGCTCCCAACGCGTGGAGCCCAGGTTTAATCCCTGGTCAGGGAACTAGATTCCACATACCACAACCAAGACCCCGTGCAACCGAATAAATACATAAATAAAAGAAAGGGTCAATTAAAAAAAAAGATACTTGTATAGACAAGTTACTAAAGGACTTGTCTATACAAGTTGACAGCTGACTCCATTTGGATGGTAACATTAAGATGTCACTTAATTCTCAGCACACGCTGTCCTTAATTTTGACCCAGGCTGCCCCCTAATGCTGAGTATAGCTTGAACTCCAGATGGGACCCCAAATTGTTCTCTCATACTGACCAATGATTGATGAGCTAATTATAGCTGTTGTTCTGTGGGAGGGCAGGACCTGTTTCTAATTGATTTATGTCTGGCACACAGAAGGTGACCAATAAATGCACGTTGAATAAAAAAGGGGATTCATTTGAAAACCCTGGTCACAAACCGGTCATTCTGTAACACAGGGGTCTGGGATCCGACTCCAATCCCATCCTGATCCAGGACAACAACTGACTGCTCATCCACGTCAACCGACCTCACTAAATCCTAATCCTCACCAGAGACCGAGCCCTGATCCAGACCACCAATGGCCCTAGTCAGGACCACCGGCCAACTCCTAATACTGTCCCCAGACCAATCTCTAAGCAGACCCTGGACTGGCCTCTAAAGCTGGCCGCCTCACTGTGTAGCCCTGAGAACTCAATGGTCTTGCACTCATTTCTGTAGTCCCCAGGCCACCACATGGACCTCAGCAGCACCTGAGAACAACTGCTGAGTGGACAGATGGACAGATGCTGTATACAGACTGTTCTGGCCACTGGCGGTGGATTTCCTTCACTTTACTAAGACAGACTTCTGGCTGAAAAGCACCTTAGAGAACATGCAGCCCAGCTCTCCTGGGCTCCCTGAGGATACACTGAAAACTGAGACCCTTCTCCCTGCCAGTCCGCGTGCACAGTCTCCAGAACACCACGCACAATTCTGAGAAGGCCACATCCTCAAGGGCCCGTGGACCTGGGGTCGACAAACCATGACCCAGTTCAAGCCAGGAAGAGGAAAGGCCCAGGGACTCACTTTTCAAGTATTTTTCCAGCTCTTTGAGGGACCTGAAGTCCAGCCCAACTGCTAGACCACCTTGGAGTCAGAGAATTCTTCCTTAGCATAACCCCTTACCCTGTACCACAGCCCCTGAGCCCCCCCGGAGAGAGAGGGGCCTCCAACGATGCTCTTGGAGCTGAAAGAAGGCAAAGAAGGGTCCATGGGTCCTGGGGTTGGGGACGGGGGGAGGAGCTACTCACTCAAAATGCTTCTTGATCTTCTCTGACTCTGCATATTTGGAGATTCCGTTGATGAAGAGCGTCCGCTTCACCTGGGGAGTGAAGGGGGCCAGTTTGTCTTCCTGAGGCTTGACTCTCAGAGAGGGGGTGGGGAATGGGGGAGCAGAGAGGGGCAGGTGGGTGGGAGCAGACCTCGGGATAAGCCAGGGGTGGTGTTTCTAATAGAAATCAGACAGTGAGCAGAGTGAAAGCCCCCTGGCCTCTTGCCCTCTGAGGGCTTATGGGGGCACGGAGTGGGTGCTACTTGCAAATCCTCAGACCCTGAGGCCCCAGCATGGTGGGTGGCATGGAGTGGGTGTTCAGTGCTGGTTTGCGGAATAAATATAGGAGAAGAGGGGCAATCACTCCACAGCCATTTCCTGCCCCAGGGCCTTCCATGCACGGCCTCACCTCATCCCCCACCCACTTTAGGAGAGGGACCGTTCTCACCTCCTACAGAGGAGGGGACTGAGCCTGAGGGAGGTGACTTAACCGGCAGGATGGGGGCTCCTGAGCCAGGAATCAAAAGCAGCTGGCCTCACCTGGGGGCTGACCACACCTTAGGACTCAGCAGGAGAGTCCCTGGAGGGTGGGCTGGGGGGCGGGCCTGGCTCTGCTGCACTCACCAGGTCGTCCTCCTTGTAGCGCATTTTCGAGGTGTGTCTGCGCATGCTGTAGACGGTGAGCAGTAGGTACAGGAAGGCGAAGGAGGTGTGCAGCCACAGCAGGTTGTTCCTGGTGGGACAGAGCGGTGAGTGGGGCCACCAGGGCTGGGAACACTCGCAAACACCCCCAAACCTGCCAGTGTTCATGAAACCCTGGTGGACTTCCCTGGTGGTCCAGTGGTGAAGAATCCGCCTGTCAGTGCAGGGGACACAGTTCGATCCCCGCTCTGGGGAGATTTCACAGGCTGTGGGCGCTGCAGGGCAATTGAGCCCATGCGCCACACCTACTGAGCCCACATTGTAGAGCCCATGCTCCGCAACAAGAGAAGCCAGCGCAGCACAATTGGAGTAGCCCTTGCTCGCCACTAGAGAAAGCCCGCACACAGCGGTGAACACCCAGCACAGTCAAAAATGAATAAGTATTAAAAACAACCACCCTGGTACAGCGCCCCTTTAGAGACTCGGGTCTTCTGACACCCTCCCAAGGCAGGCCCCACACCCCACATCCTGACCCCAAGACTGTCCCATTCCAACCACACTGTCCCCAGAGGTCACCTCTTCACGCCCTCCCTGCTGGGTGCACTGCCCTCTAGCCACCACCAGCCAGCCCTCCATGGGGTCCTCTCCTTCTGGCTCCAACCCAAGCCCTCAAGGCCCCACCGTCATCTCTGCAGCCTCAGTACCTCTTCCCCAAACACCCCCCTTTTTCCTCCGCTCCCCATTCCCGCCCAGACTCTGCCCACAGACCCAGGCCTTGCTTGACCAGCTTCCCACTCTTACCCTGATTTCAAGTTGGCGATGGTGGTTCTCCCGAAGCTGTAGGCATTGTTCTCTGGGGGGTGGGACGAGGGAGAGGATGACGGAGGGGTCAGGGCATGTCCCCTTATGTCCCCTCCTCTTCCCACCACACCGGTCCTGGCCCTTACTGACCCAGCAGGTCCCCTGAAAAGTTGACGGGCAGCACGATGCCTACAGAGAGGACACCCACGGCCACCAGCAGCCCGATGATGTGCCGCTGGAAGGACAGGTAGTGCACGGCGTCGCCTCCACATTTATCCCGGATCTCGTCATCCCTGCGGGCACCGGGGACAGGCGGATGCGGTGAGGACCAGTGCACCGGAGGGGCCACGGCTCATCTGCCCTGGCCCACCCCAGCCCATGTCCACCCTAGCCCTGGCTGATCTGGCAGCAGGATGGGGTTGAAAGAGGGGAGGTGGGGCTCTGGGTCCCCCATGTCCTGGGAGGGGAGGGAGGAGGAAGTGAGAGGGAAGGGGAGGGAGAAAAGGGAAGGATGCAGGGAGAAGGGGAGGGAAAGAGAAAAGAGAGGAGGAGGAGAGGGATATGGGGAGAGAGACAGAGAGAGAGAAGAAAAAGAAGGCAGACTGCAGAGAGGAAGAGCAGCAAGGGATGGGGAGAAATGGAGGTGAGAGAACAACCCGAGAAGGGCGGACAAGGATGGTGGCAGGAGGAGACAGAAGCGGGAGGGCAGAGGGAGGTCTGGGAAGCAGTGGTGCTCCCCCTTAGACTTGGGGAGCCCTGGGGCCCACGGGCCAGGACGGTGGTGGTGCTGACCTGTCCCGGCTTCCTGCCTCTCTCAAGGCTCACTGCCTGCCTGCCGCACTCTGGCTCCATCTCCTGACTTCTGCCTGCTGGATAATGGCTCCTGCCTGCAGCTGGCTGGCTGCCTCCAGCCTGCCTGTTGCCCCTACCCGCTGGCTGCACATGGCTCTGAGGTGGCAGCGCCAGCGCCTGCTTGCACAGGGCGGCAGGGGCGAGGAGAGCTGAGGGCAGAGCAGGCCTCCCAGGCGGGGGTTGGGGAGCACAGGAGACTGTTCGGGGGTCAAGTGAGACCAGCTCAGAGGAACAGCAGGGGCCTGGGCCCCCGGAGCAGGGAGGTGGGTGCTGGCTTGGCTAGGAGCACTAAGGCCCTCAGAGATGCCGGCCTCTGGACTTGGTAGGGAGACGACAGGTCTGCTGTTTCTCTTTTTCTTTAGAGCTTGAAGATCGTTCACTTACTTTATCCTGAAGATGGCTGTCAGCCAGGAACAGAAACCCTGTGGGGGCAGAGGACTGTCAGCTGGTGCCCCCATCCCACCACCCTCTGCCCCCCCGAGCCTCCCTTCCCCTCTAGCCTCCCTTCCACCCGACCCCAACCTCATGACCACCTCCAGGCCGTGGCTCACCTTGTCACAGCTCCCACAGCCCCCAGGGAAACCAGCTTGTCCCAGAGAGGGGCGATGGGGGTGCCCGCCCTCAGGGAGCAAGAAAGACCAAGGCCACAGGGGGTCACCTGTGGACTCCTGGGCTCAGAGTGCAGGTCCCCGCAAACACCCGAGGGCAGCGGAACCAGAGAAAAAGTCCTGCAGTTGTGTGGGCCAGGGTGGGGATCGGTGGGGTCCGGGGTCCGGGGAAGGGACCTCAGACCTGCAGCTTCTGCAATGTGGAGAGTCTGCAACGTGGCTGCCAAGAGCAGAGGAGTGGGCCATGCTGCCCAAGGTCCTGCCACCTACCTTCTGTGTGCTCAGTCATGTCTGACTCTCTCTGACCCCATGTACTCTCTGTCTATGGAATTTTCCCGGCAAGGATACTGGAGCGGGTTGCCATTTCCTTCTCCAGAGGATCTTCCCGACCCAGGGATCAAACCTGAATCCTTTGTGAATCCTGCATTGGCAGGCAGGTTCTGTACCCCTAGCAGCACCTGGGAAGCCCCAAGAACACCCCAGAGGGACCATCCCAGGGTCACTGTGAGCGGTGATCTCCTGCTCTCAAGCCCCCAGGCTTGTCTTCAGACAGAGACCCCACTCAGGGCAGGGTGGGGCTATGTGGGGAAGGGCTGGGCAGAGAGACCCTGACCCAACTTCCTACTGGGAGACTTCCAGGCATAACATGGGATGGGGGAGAGAGGTGCCCTCCAGCCAAGATACAGGACCGTAAGTCTGGGGACCATCTGGACAGCTCTGGCTGGGAGGGGTGACACCTCTGCTTTGTCACTTACCAGTATGAGTCCAACTCAGGAAGCTGACAGGCTTCTTCTGCTACGGGGGCTGCAGGAGCTGCTGCTCCCAAGGCCCCCAGCCTAAGCTGGACTGAGCAGGGCCACCCTACAGCCTGAGGATTAGAGTTCTGACCAGGGTGAGAGTTCTCACCCTGGCAGAATGACAGGTGGCCAGACAGGTAATGCCAGAGTGTTGGGTCTGATCTAAAGGGGCCTGGGGTCTGCTATGCCTCCCCAGGTACATGCCTTGTCTACAGGGGCCCCGCCCCTCAGCTCCAATCTACAAGCAGGTCAGCTGGCCCCAGATTGCCAGGGGCCACCAGCCTGCAACCTCTGAGCAGCACAATGGATTCTGCATGTTTTGCTAAGCAGGCCTGGAAGGCTCATGATTACTTCCAGGAAAATGTCTAAGGAAAAAGAGGTCCTTAGGATTGCTCACTGGAGAGGGGCACATAACTCTACTGCGGAAAATGACATTTATAAACCACAATGTTTAACCTGTGCTGGTTTGGAGGCTGCCATGGAAGACAGAGCCCAGAGTTCTGGGTCTGGGTGCTGTGGCTCTCAGACGAGCATCACCCTTGCTGGGCAGAAGGCCCCACTGCGTAGACCCCTGACCCCATATCACCTGAAGCCAAGGCTGCTGAACCCATGCCCCGGAGGAGCGGGTGCTGAGAAGCTGGGGGGAGGACACTCACATTGTCCCTTTGGTCAAAGTCGACGGAGCTGGAGACAGACGTGAGACGCTCATACCGGTCGTGACTGTCCCCGTGCATAGCTGAGGCCACACTGGGGGTGGGGAGACGAGAGATCAGAGAGTGGGTAAGTCTGAGTCCCTGGGGAGCCGGGTGGAGTGGGTGGCGTCCCACTCCAGAGCTCCAGACAAGGCACAGAAAGCACAGAGGCAGAAGCGCGCAAGAGTGACTGCCCTCTCCCTGCCTCCCTTGAACCCACACCTTCCCCTCAGGGGCCCTGGGGGGCACTGATGCTGGGGGAAGGATGGGAGGGTGAGTCTTCATCAGCACCCCATGACTGTTGAAGGAAGTCAGCGGGGCCCTGCAGTTCCGGAGCTGACCAGTGGGGGCTGGGGGAGCAGAGCCCACGCTGGGCACAGGGCAATGGTGAGGGGCGTGTGGTGATGGGGAAGGACACGCTGGACCAAGAGAGCCCCAGAAGGGCCAGGGGCTGGGGGGCTGGGAAGTGTCCCCCACCCTCCTCTTCCCTGACCCCAGCAGCTGCCGCAACTCCAATGCCAGGCCTATAGACAGAGATGGTGATGGACACAGAGGGCTGCGCTCAGAGCTTCTCTGGCCACCCCCCTCCCAGGCCTCCAGAGCAGGTGAGCGGGGAACCCTGCAATAGGAAGAACTAGCTGTTAGGGGTGAGAAGCCACTGGAGACGCCCAGTCTTGTCTCTGCAACCAACAGGGTTACTGTCCTGTGGGTTCCCAAGGAAGATGGCTCCTCCACCCCAGCCAACTTGGGTGGCAGATGCCCGCACGCGCGGGGCGCACAGGGAGCCGGAGGGAGAGATGGGGGAGTATGGCAGAGACAAGCTGGGGAGCCCCCTGCTCTGCGAAGCACACCACCTGCGTTAATCCGAACACGAGCCTGCAGAGGAGAAAACGGAAAAGAGACACCGGCAATGTGGTAGGAAGAAAAGCATGAAAGAGAAGAAAAAGGAAAGCTGGTTTAGTGGGGGCGAGGGGGCTGCTGCCCCACATACTATTCCTGTTCCACTCGGTCTCTCTCCTGCCGCCGGCGCCTGGGGACAGAGAACAGACAGGGTTAGCGGGGGCTGGGATGGGTCTCCAGGGGCTGGCAAGGGACCAAGGCCCAGCTGTGGGCCCCTGTGCCCCATGCCCGCTCTGGGACCGGTCCCTCTTCATCCCCCGCCCCCACCGCCCCCACCAAAGAGGATGAGAGTGGGCTGACTCTCCTTCTATCCCTGAGGAGCGTGGACAAGGTGTATGTGCATGTGTGTGTGTGGGCGTGCAAGTGTGCACACCAGCCTGTGTGTAAGGGTAGGGGAGGGTCCCAGAGCCTTACCTGTCTGCATCTGTCACCAAGGCCAGCCGCCCGTAGTCCCAGGCCACCTTCCGGAGGATGGAGAACAAGAACAGCAGTGCCTGAGGAAGGAGGGGGTGGTTGGCAGGATGGGAGGCCATTCACCCCCTGGACTGGCTAGGAGGGCAGGGTAGAGGGGCAGGATTTTTGTCTGAGAAAAGGATAACTCTGGGTGGGATGAAGGTCCAAGGCTGAACTTGGGCTGGGTGATGGGGATTCCCACCTGCAGTCACACGTGGGGAGTCAGGGGGAGTGGTTAGAGTGGTGGGTGTGGGCCAGCTGTGATACAGGGTGTGGTGCCAAGGGTGGAGGGGGGCATGTGGGCACTCACAAGGAAGCACATGAAGTCCAGAGCCAGCACGGTGGGGACGCCCCCGAACGGCAGGCCCTGCAGGACGGTGCTGCGGATGCGGGCGCTGTAGCAGTAGTCCTTGGGGCTGCTGCTGTTGAGGGCCATGGTGCCCAGTGTGGCCAGCAGGAAGGGCAGCATGGCTGCTACTGCCGCATGGTCCTCCTGGGCAGGGGCGGAGCGGTCAGCCAGACCTGGCCCTTGCCCCCTTCACGGGCCTGCTTGAGGCTTCGGCAGGGTCGTCGTGGGGAGGGGACAGCGAGGACAGATCACCGGGCTGCCTGGGTGGGTGGAAGCTCTGGCCTCTGGAGATAAGGGCCCAGGAAGGGAGGGTTGAGTCACACAGACTTACTTTGCCTGGCTCTTGGGCTCTGGGTCTGGGGAACTCAGCCTGGGTCCGGACTGGGGCGACCGGTTTTTCTAAGCTGGAAGATGCTCTGAGTCTCTAGCAATTCACCTCCCACCACCTCCATATACACACATACACCCTTTCTCTCCAAACACAAACTGGCTCTCTCTGTCTCTGTATCTCTGTCTGTCTCAGGCAGGGGGCAGAGCTGAATCTGAGGGAAGATGGGGAGGGGTCTTAGGTCTGAAGATCCAAGACTAAGTGGAAGGGTCTCTAGGCCAGGGGAAGATGGGTCAGGAGCCAGTTACCTGACCCTGACTGTCTCTTCCTACCCCTGTTAGAACAATGGCATGGTTTCATCTGCTCAGTTTTCAACTCAGTTGACCACCTTCCCAGTATAGCTGGCTTCACAGTGAGATGTTCAACTTTAAAGTTGGCCATCTGTCCTCAGAGTAGGGGTCTGAGGATGGGGTCGGTGGGAAGTCCGTTAAAAAGCAGGACTTCTGCATTTGTGCCACCTGTCTCACTCAGCCCAGCCACACCTGTTTACCCTCCTTTTTCCTGGGCCACGGCAGGAGCTACACCTTTCTCTCCTCTGGTTTCCTCATCTCTTTCCAATTTCCTTTTCATCTGAGTTGTAAGGACTACAATTCCCAGCGTGCCCTGCTCCTGCCCCCAGAGCAGGGCAGGCTGGGAATGCCGTGCCCTGCAGCGAGCTTTTCCATTGATTGGCAAAGGAAGGAAGAATGAGCCTGGGGGCCTCTTAACCAGCCCAAGCTCCCTGTAGCCAGGGAAGTGCCTTCTGGCCTGCTTCCCTGACACTGCCAGGCTTTCAAGCCTTCAACGGTCCCAGTGGACGGGTGGGGAGGAGGAGGGAAAGGGCAGCTAGCCCTGATGCCTGGGTTCTGGAAGTGCCTGGGGACCAGCTGGGCAGGGCTCTGGGGAGGCTCTGGGGTGGAGGAGGTGTGTGGGTGCGGTGTTGTGGCCCCACCCCCCGTCCTATAGGAGGGCCCCTGGAGGCCCCTTCTGCTGACAACACTGAAGCTCTGCTTTGTTTGGGGGGGGGGAATCCCCAGGGAAGAAAGGAAACCAGACAAAGAAAGAGAACAACAAACCTAGGAAGGTTGACTGCAGCTCTGGGAGCAAGCAGCCCCCAGCCCCCTGGGTGGCTCAGAGAGCTTCCCCTGCCCACCTGCCAATCTCAGATTTCCCGCTGCCTCTTCCTAACATTTTGACTGCAGGGCAAGAGGCACCAGAGGAGAAGCTGGGGTTGTCTGTGTCTCACTTGGTTCCAGGGAGTCTCTGAAAAGCCTGGGTTAAGAAGGCTAAGGGAATAACTGCCCTGTGTTCTATGCCCTCCCTCTTCCTTTCCAGCCCATGTTGCCTTAAAAAAAAATTAATTCAGTAACTGTAGCAGGTGCCATGTATAGAGTGCCCACTGTTTCAAGAAAACATACATTTTTCATTTAATCATTAACACTTTGGAGTTGGAATGTCATTCCCATTTTAAGATGAAGGCACAGGACTCAGAGAAGTTAAGTAAGTTTCCCAAAGTCACACTGCTCATAAAATAATGGACTTGGGCATCAAACCTAGGTCAACTTCTTTTTTAAAGCCTGAACACTTTTCAGGGCACCTTGATGCTTTTCTGACATGTCTAGAACAGGATGCTGCAGAAGCTTTGTGAATGCTCATTATGTGTTCTCGGGCTAGGGAACACCAGAGCACTGAGAGAATGTGTGTGTTTAGGTGTGTAAACTTGTGTTGATATGTGTATCTGTGTGTGTGGAGGTGGGGAGCTGGGTGACTACATGGCTGTCCTTGGAAATGAAGAGAGTTGTTAGTGTCTAAGTGGAGGTGTGTATGCGGGTGTGTCTGGGAGCCCGGGTATGTACATATAAAAAGCCCCAGGAAAGGTTAAAGGTAGGTATAGGTATCTTAGGGCTGTAATAATTGGGGGGCCTCTATACTAGTCCCCCCACCTCTAACTCCCAACTCAAACACATTTCAGAAATCGGTCCAGCCCACACAGACTCCTTGCCTGTCTGTCTCTGAAATTCCAAGGCTCCACCAGGTCAGAGTGTAATGGGTACAAACCCCTGGAGTTACATGCCCCACCTCCCCCATTCTATCTTCTCCACTCGGAGGAAGGTGGAACATTCTGGGAGCTCCTACATAAGAGAACCCGGAGAGTAGTGAGGGTCAAGGTCTGTGCTTTAGTAACTGAAGTCACCATGTCCATCTGCCACCTCCCTCTTTACAGTCACAAAGACTCCCTCCTCAGTTACACTGCTCTTCCCACCTGCACCCTGAAGTAAGCAGGGCACACTCCCCATCAGCAGGGGAGGAAGCAGGGACCTGGGAGGAGAAGCCACTCATAGGGAGGTCACAGGGCAGGAAAGGGTGGAGCCAGGGCTGATGGCTCAGCTTGCCAGCTTGCCGACTGGGTTACTCCAAGCTCTTAATTGTGGAGGCGGGGTTGCTGGGCTGAATTTCACCCTGGGCAGCTGCTCTCAAAGCCTTCACAGAGAGCAGCTGAGAGAAGGGAAGAGACTGAGGCAGAATATTTGGGGGAGAGAGGGACATTTCATCCACTCTACAGGGTTGTCTGAGTCAGTGGTATCCTAGAATTTCTCTGGTCTGACACTGAGGCTTTAGCTGGAAAGGTGTAGGGAGAGTGATGGAGGGTTTTATTTCTAGCTCACTGAAGGTTATTTTATCATCAAGAAGTGTGTGTATGTGGGGGGTGGGTGGGAAGAAAGCTATAAATTAAAAGTTTTTTTCTTAAAGAGTTACTAGGGAAGATTTAATTTAGGACTTGGGATCATAGGAAGGCAGTGTGGTCTGTTGGGAGGAGATAAAGATGGAGACTAGCTCTGTTACTATGTAACCTGGGCCTCAGTCTTTCACTCTGTAACAAATAGATATTAATATCCTCACTCCATCCCTACTAACTTCTGAGAGATGAGCAAAAATGTATCCACAAGTGAGGATAAAAGTAGTAGGAAAAGAATGCATTTATCAAATACTTATTTAATCCTTATTTTATGCCAGCACTGTTCCAAGTGCTTTACAAATATCATCTCATTTACTCCTCATCACAACCTTAGGAGGACGATGAGGTTCAAAGAAGGTATATCACTTTCCCAATGACACACAGCTAGTCTGTGATAGATCTGGATACGGACTTAGGCAACCTGGCTCAAGTCTATGCTTTTAACTACAGCACTTTGCGGCCTCAGCTAACAGAGGAGTCACTTCCATCAGGAGGCTGGGGGCTGGGGATTGCCAGTTACAGCTCTGGAGAAATGCCACACCCTATTTCTACCTGTTTGCCTTCCCTCTTTCTTCCAGTTCCCTGGGTTTGTGATTTCGGGTTTTGAAGCAGGTAGAGGGGACAGGCAACAGAGCCTGGTGGCTAAGATCATGGGCTCTAGGATGAGATAGATAATGGCTTCTGACCTGAGCACATTACCTCACCACCCTGGGCCTTGGTTCCCTCAACTATAAATGGGGATAATAATTCAGTCACGTGGTTGTTTTGCAAATTACACAAGATGATTTAGGTGAAGCTCTTAGTACAGTTAAAGGCATAAATGGATTCTAAAAAAAATTTAGCAATTGTTATCAATAAAGTGTGGAATGAAAGGGATTGGTTTAGTGGAGAACTGGTACAAATCAAAATAAAACAGTACTTAGTATGCTAGAACTCCTCAGTCTAGATGGGCTTCTTGTCGAGACATAAGGGCTTAGACTGCTTTCAGGACTCAGCCAGTGAGTGACAGGGGAATGTTTCTAAACTCTTCAAACAAACTGATCCATCCCCAGCAGGCTGGCCGGGGTTGGGGGTGGGGGGAGCATGGGAGGGTGGTGATACACCAGGATGGGTCAGAAGTTCAGAGAGGAGAGCTCTTATTGATCAACTACCAGG
Source organism: Bos indicus (assembly GCF_029378745.1). Classification (NCBI taxonomy): domain Eukaryota; kingdom Metazoa; phylum Chordata; class Mammalia; order Artiodactyla; family Bovidae; genus Bos; species Bos indicus. Next base: position 19,127,946 of record NC_091782.1, on the reverse strand, counting down.
CAGGGTGCCAGGCTCTTTACCTGTACTATCTAGATTTAATCTTGTAAGGAGGTGGCAGTGAGCATACTTTTTATATTGACACTAAGGTTCAGAGAAGTTAAGTAACTTGTCAAGGTCACACAGCTAAAGAATGGCAGAGCTGGAATTTGAACCCAGGTCTCCAAGACTGTTATAATTGGAGGGAATTTGTAAGATGTCTAAAAGGGGCTTCTTGGCTACTCACCACCTGCCTTCTGCCTTCCCACATCCCTCCCCTCCCAGAGGCCAAGACCCAACCGGCTGAGCCAACAGCAGGTCCCAGCATGTGCCACCTGGGGCATGCCAGGGCCTGGACCCTCTGGTACCCTGCAAGATAATCACGCTGCCAGTACATCCTCATTGGTAGCCCCCAGCTGGCAGGGCCACTCCCCTCCTCACACGCGCCTGGGAGGCAGGACTGGGGGCTCCTCCTCAGGAGGGGCTGGGGATGCAGACCCAGGGAGAGGCTGGAGAGTGGTCTTGGGAAGGAAGTCCTGGTCCTCCCAATTGTGCGGCCCCCAACCCCCTCACCCCCTTCCAGGAAAGTGGAGTGCTGAGCGGCCAGTCTTCCACCCAAGGGACCCAGGCAGGTGGCAGCACAGAGCCCCAAGGGCAGCCGGCCCCTCTGACCTCTCCTCTCCACTTCCCAAGGGTCCTTATCTTTTTGGGGAAGAAGGCGCCAAAGCTTTGGGACTGTCCTCCCTAGGAGGTTAAGGAGGGTTAGGGACAAAGCACGCCCCCTCCCCCCAACAGGGCCTTTGCCCCACTCCGGTTCCGCGAACCAATCCTTTCCCCACCGCACCCTCCAACGCAGGCCCGGGCGGCTCATGAATGAACTGCACTGTGTGAGGCGCAAGGAGAGGACACGCTCCCGGGTCCAGTCGCCTCCCCAGCCCTCCGACCAGTCCCCAGACCGGCCGAGGGCAGCGGCCGGCCTCGCGCCAGCTCTCGCAAACCCTGCCCTTGCCCGAGCCCAAACCCCCTGCCCCGGGCCGGCTTCGGGGGTACTCGGCCCCTGGAGCCGGGGAAAAGATAAAAAGACGCCGAGGACATTGGACTTGGCGACCCTTGAATCCAGAACTCGGGGGCGGGGGCGGCAGATTCCCTACCGCGGCGGCGGGCTGATCGGGCGCAGCTGGGACCCTGGAGGGGCGCGGAGGGGACTCGCACCTGGACGGGTCAGGTGGGGAGAGTGGTGCTAGGGGACCGGGGGCGGAGGTCCCACCCCTTGGATCTCTCGAGGGGTGGGGACAGAGGCCAGAGTACCTCTGGACCCCAGGCAGGGGTCGGAGGACTCACACGATAGGCTCCGGATAGTGCCGGGGTTGGGGGCAGCGCGCGGCACCCCTGGGTCCCGCGGGCCCCGGGCACCTCTGGGTCCCGCAGGAGGTTGAAAGGGAGGGGACGCGCAGCTGAGATCGGGGTTTTTCTTTAAGGTGGTGGTGGGATCCTCAAAGAAAAGAGACGGGGCTGGGGAAGGGTCGCGTACTCACCCCCAGGCGCAGACTCGGCTCCTGCTCCGAGCCCCGGGTTGGGGCGGGGCGGGGCTGGGGGAGGGGGAGGGGGAGTCGCTGGGCGGCTGGAGCTCCGGGCTCCTGCGGCGGCCGCGGCAGTGTCTGGGGGAGGGGGAGCGGGAGAAGGGAGGGGGAACTGGAGGAGGGGGCGGGGCCGCGCAGGCCACACCCACACGCCAGGACACGCAAAGCGCGCGCGCACCCTCAGATTGCCTCCCTCCCGGCTGGGTCCGCCGCGCAGGCCCAGAGCGAGAGGCCGCGTGGGGGGGAAGGCGGCGCCCAGCCAGTGGGGCCCGCGGCGGGATATTCCTGGGCGGCGAAGGCGGTATGAAGTGTGTATGGGGGGAAGGGACGTCACGCTCCTGACTTTCTGCTTCCCGTCTTCCTTTCTTCCCGGCTGGAGCCGTGGCGCGCTCCCCCGGGGTGGGTGAGGAAGAGCCGGGTGCGGGGATCGTGGGCCTTCTAGGGGCAGAGGGTCCCGACGGGGAGGGAGGCCTCTGACCCGGACCCTGCTCCCTCCCATTCTTAGAGGACGGCTCCGCTCTCTGGGGCCTCTGAGACCCCGCGTCCCCGGCCCGCTCTCACCTGCTTTTTCTGGGGCTGGGGCGGGCTGCCGCCAGGCTTCACGAGGTGGCCTAGGCCGATCAGTCTGGCACGGCTCCTCCGGTTTGTCTTATTTCTCTCGTTCTCCCTTTCCTTTCCCTACTTGAGTCTTGAGATGACTTTGTGACTCTTTTGCCAGGCGCTTCTCTGGTGTGGAGAGTGAGTCCACCGCTTTCACAGTCATGCCGATGAGTGGCTCCCCTGGCTCCAGGGGGTTCCCTGGTTTCTCATTTCACCCGAGGCTGCATCTGCCAGGGATTAAGACTGGAAAGATGAGAGAGAGGGGGGGATGTGTGTGTGTGTCTGCGCGTGTGCGTAACTCCTGTGTGTTACCTACAAAATAGACGACAAAGGCATACAGAATACCAACTTGTTCGTTTAATTATGGGCTCATGGAAGGCTTTCTTCAAGCTTGAGAACAAGCTTGCGGACAGAAGGGAAATACTGCTTTACGTGGTGGACAGTAAATGAACTTTGCCACCCTAAGGGATTGATGGAATTTATAAAGAGGTTAATAAGACAGCATATGATGGAGTCACTTTGGGTTACTGGGGGAAAGCTGGAAGTTGGCAGATACTTGTGGGGTTGCTGGACAGAAAATGGGCACTGCCTATTTGGTTGTGGTTGGTTAGTGTGTCTTCTCTCTGCTGGGTTTTTCAAGGGCTCATTAGTAGCTTGTGGAAGGCACTGGTAAGGTTTACATGAAGTTCAAACTGAATTCCCATTCCAGCTGTGCCATTGGTTAGTTGGAAATCAATTTAGTGGATCATGGCCATCATTTAAGAAAAGTGAAGTAGAATAGAAAACATCAGTGCATTGTACTTAGGAAGGGTAAATATTGTTTCTGGACACCTGCTTCAAGTATACACATGTGAGTATATTAGGAGGTGTTATACAATGTGTTTCTGTGTGTCACAAAAGTTTGAAGCGCTTTGATTTCCTGTGTTTTCCTGTTTGTGGTCCTGCCTTCATCAGTCTGAGTTTTCAGTCATTTAAAATTGTCTTGTGAGGATGCAGTCAGGACAGCAGGGATATGTAGTAAGGAGGAGGGTAGGTTGGTTTTTTCAGGGAGGCTGTGCTAGAGGAAAATTCACTTTTCACTCATGGAATTATGTACAATGGAAGAAAGAGGATTTTGTTGGAGTAGGAAATGTTACTTAGGAAGGACAGAAAGGGAGATGGGGTTAAGCCATGTTTGGCAGACTGCCTGGTGGGAGGAGTCTTTGTAGGCTTGGATTCTGGGAGCTGTTTTGGGTAGGAGAAAGTAGTTTGGAGAAGGCAATGGCAACCCATTCCAGAACTCTTGCCTGGAAAATCCCATGGACGGAGGAGCCTGGTAGGCTGCAGTCCATGGGGTCGCTAAGAGTCAGACAGGACTGAGTGACTTCACTTTCACTTTTCACCTTCATGCATTGGAGAAGGAAATGGCAACCCATTCCAGGGTTCTTGCCTGGAGAATCCCAGAAACGGGGGAGCCTGGTGGCCTGCCGTCTATGGGGTCGCACAGAGTTGGACACGACTGAAGCAACTTAGCAGCAGCAGCAGCAAGCAGTTTGGATGACAAGGAATCTTCTCTTTGTGTTGTTGTTTTTCCCTTGTGTGGAATTGTCCATTTTACCCTTAGAGCTTCTTGGATGTGTATTTCCTATGGAACTTTTCACATATTGTGTTGATTTTATGGTTGTAGAGCTGGTGCAATCCCTTGCCGAGTAGCACTTGTAATGGGTATCTGGAAAGTGGAAGTGGAGCCCATGTTACCTGGTTTGGGGACCCCTGAGGATCACTAGAAGGTGTTCCTCATGTATTATTATCTTTTTACTAATGCAGTTAGGTATGTTAACATGTGGTGGATTCCCGATCGATTTCTGCCTGTGCCTAGTTAAGGGTCACCACATATTCAGAGGAAACATTTCAGAAAACCCGAAGTGAGAATTGAATTGAGTACACTGTGGAATACATGAAGGGACAACGGCCAAAATGTTTTATTATTGCCCCTGAGTATGAATGGTACAAACCTTCCCTGAAATTCATATTTCAGAAGGGAGCCTGTTGGGCACTGAACATAATTATTTAGACTCTCCGCAGTATTTAGCATCTTACATGATGCAAGAGTCCTTTGAAGCCTGTCTCACCCCACTCTTGTCTTGGTGTTATGACACCTGGACCCACATAAGATGGATTTTCCTATTATTACTGGAATAGTTTTTAAGGCCATGAAGGGGCTTGGGAGGGTCTCAGAAATCAGGTTACAATTGATCTTCCTTTTTAGAAGCTGACAGTTTGTTCTGGGTTGTGGCTCACCCTGGTGCAATTTTACACATGTGTTAACAATGACAACCAGCTGTGTGAGAAGGCTATGATTCAGATCCCAGAAACGTTGCTCTGGGTCAAGTAATATGCCCTCGTAAGAAAGGTGCCGGGGGACTTCCCTGGGGGTCCAGTGGTTGAGACTCTGCCTGCAATGCCTGAGACACTGGTTTCATCCCTGGTCTGGGAACTAGGATCGTGTGTGATGTATAACAACTAATTCCGTGTATGGTAACTATGCGTCCAGATAAATAATTAAAACAAAAAAAGGTGCCAGGTAGCCTATTATTCCCCAATGAAACACAACTCAGAATGGGAAAGTTTCCTTGTCAAAAGCGTAAAAAAAAATCAGCTATGTCATTAGAAAAGAGGGACCACTTTTCCATATCTACCTTTTAAAAAAAACTACTCATTTATTTGGTTGTGCTGGGTCTTGGTTGTTGCACGGGCTTTCTCTAGTTGTGGTAAGCGAGCTTCTCATGGTGGTGGCTTCTCTCGTTACGGAGCACAGGTTCTAGGGCACAAAGGCTTCTGTAGTTGGGGCTCGTGGGCTTAGTAGCTGTGGCTTCCAGGCTCTAGAGCACAGGCTCAGTAGTTGTGGCATGGTTCATGGGCTTAGTTGCTCCAAGGCATGTGGGATCTTCCCAGACCAGGGATGGAACCTGTATCTCCTGCATTGACAGGTGGATTCTTATCCACGGCTCCACCAGCAAAGCCCTTCTGTGTCTACCTTAAGCTGAAACACACTTTTAGGACTGAGTGATCTTTGATACCCATAATGTTGCCCTGAGAATCAGGAAGTGAGGCTGTTCTCACTGGTCAGAATCCAGAGAGGGATTCCCCTGCTTGAAAACAGTCCCTTTTGTGAGTGAAGCTAAAACACTTTGATTTCCATGCCTCCTTGCTCTTCCCAATGACCCTTGCTTGACAGAGTCACTGAGGCCTGGAGAAGTGGATTCCAAGGTCATAGACTTGGCAGGAGAAGAGGGGAGGCAGGGGTGGAGGAGATACCTTTTCTTTGGGCTTTTCATCCCACCCCAACCACCTCCCCCCCAACTTTGCCTGCCCATATGACATCTCCATAAACCTAGCTCCTTGCCACTGGCTTGGTAGAGGTGATTAAGTAGAATTTAACTTTGCCTTGTACAGTTTTTCCCAGTTTGACCATACCAAGAATGTTACAAACTTCTGGAAATACAGGTGTTTGCACACCTGTGAGGTGGGGATGGCAGGGGATCAAAGCTAGAATAGATTAAAACTTACATATTGAAAAACCAACTTGAATAATCAAGAGCTGTCAGATATTTTTAAGAACCATGATTTTAAATACTCCTGTAACAAAGTGGAACAAACAAATACACAAGTTAATAAACACATAAAGGTAAATAAACAGAGACAAGAACCCTGGAAATGTTTTGTTCTTTGTGAGTCAGCTTGAGAACTGGACGGAATCCCCTGGTGGCCCAGGGGTTAGGATGCCAAGCTCTCACTGCTGAGGGCCTGGGCTCAGTCCCTGGTCGGGGAACAGATCCCACAGGCTGTGCAACCTCATGGAAAAGAACATACCCCACACAGTCCAAGGACTCTTTCTCCTCTCTCAAAGCTGCCATGTAATCTTTTAAAATTCAAAACAGTTGTCTTTATTTTCAATAGCTACCTCCTGTACACACAGCACAGCCTAGGACCAACTCTGAAGCTGATTCTGATCCACCTGCAAAGGTGTGAGTGTTCACAGTTGCTACTATCAAGAAGCAAACATCCAGGATTTCCCCAAAAGGAAAAAAAAAATGGAGAGTTGGGGTCCTCATTGGTAGCCATGGTAGAAACAGCACATCGAGCTGTTGAGGGATGTTTGTTTCTTTTTTAAAAAATTTGTTGGCTAAGCTGCATGGCATGTAGGATCTCAGTTCCCCAGCCAGGGATCGAACCTGTGCCCCCTGCAGTGCAAGTGCAGAGTCCTAACCACTGGACCACCAGGGAAAGCCTGGATGTTTGCTCCTTGATAGTAGAAACTGAAAACTCACACCTTTGCAGGCGTATCAGAATCAGCTTGAGAGTTGGTCCTAGGCTGTGCTGTGTGTAGAGCAGATATCTATTGAAAAGATGGCTGTTTTGAGTTTTAAAAGATGATGTGGCAGCTTTGAGAAAGGAGAAAGAGTACTTGGGACTGTGTGGGGTATGTTCATTTCTGTAAAGTTTATTGGTGGTTAAAGCAGCACTTTACCTGCTCGGGTATTGTGCGGGGTGTAGTAGAGACAGCTTTCTACCCTTCCTCCATTCCTAGGACAAGTCACTTAGCAATTCTGACTTAATTTCTCCATCTACAAAACAGCACTCTGTTGAACCTTCAGAACTGTTCAGAAATCCTTAGTGGAATCAACCCTCCCCAAATGGTTGCTCTTTGTCATCTATCTTTGTGTTTCTGTTGGGTGCTCGGGAATGAAGTCAACCAAGAAAGTGATCTGTGTGAAAATAAATACTTTGAGAATTGTGAGATGGTGTATAAACACAAAACTACTGAAAGAGACTCCTTCCCCAGCAAAACAGTAATGAGTATTTAAGCAACTTATTAAGAGTACTTTTTGGTCCAGAATGATTGGGGCGAAACCTGCAGGAGATGGGAGGAGCTGTCTGCATGACAGGATGAGGGTCCAAGAAGGTCTCTCTCTCTCTCTCTTTTTTTTTTTTTTTGATTTGTTGAAGCTGCCAGGCCTCAGTGTTTTCCTGCTTTAATGAAGAAGTACATTTATATCTTTATGCTAGGCAGAGTTTGTCTATTTTGTGGCCAGACCTTGCATTTAATTTCTCTTAGTGTTTCCCTTCTTCCACTCACTAACAGAATCTCCTTTAAACTGTCACTTGTGACTGTGCTGAACTCTGTTTTCCCTCTCTTCTTTAGAACCCAGACCTAAAGAGGGAAATTGGTAGGGTAGAAACAATGTATAAGTGTACATGGATCTGTGATACTAAGTACAATATTTTGCTGATCCTAAAGCTCACATAGGCTTCCCCTGTGGCGCTAGTAGTAAAGAACCCACCTGCCATTAGAGGAGACGGAAGAGACACTGGTTCGATCCCTGGGTCAGGAAGATCTCCTGGATGGGGGCATGGCAACCCTCTCCAGTATTCTTCCCTGGAGAATCCCATGGACAGAGGAGCCTGGTGGGCTACAATCCATGGGGTTGCAAAGAGTCGGATACGACTTAAGTGAATTATCACGCACACATGCAAAGCTCAAGTAATGGTACTTTCTAGCTTTCTACAAAGCATCCCTCTGCTTTTTTAGTTCAGTCTGTCTGTATTAAAATTAGCTAAAAATGAGCTCTCAGTTTCTAGGAAGCTCCCCCAAGCCAGTGGAAGGCTGAATAAAGGGCACAGGAAAGACCACCAACTCTCCGATATTGAGTCTTTCTAGATCTGGACGGTGAATTGGAATTGCAGGTAAATAGTATTCATTTAACAGATACTCACTGAGCTCCATTTGTGTGCCCAGCACTGTTGTACATCCTGAGCAGGCAGCTCTGGACAGGGCAGGCACCATTCCTGCCCTCACAGAGTCCAGTGGGACCCACCCTAACCTGAAGTGAAGCCAAGTGAAAAACTCACCTATGTGACCCTGAAATTTGCAGTCCTCCTTGACCTCCACAACTGAAAGGAGAGCTTAAACCAGGATGGAAAATAAGCACGACTCTTGGGTTTTATTAAGTAATTTCTCTGTCTCTCTCATCTTCTTCCTCTTGCCCTCCCCATTCCCCCACCACGAGCGGTTGTGATTCATGTGCTAAACCTGGAGGACAGTACTCCACGCTGACCAGGAAGCGGCCTGAAAAGCCATCTCTGGCACCATAGTCTTCCAAATACTTAGCCTCCTCTGAGTGAGAGTGTAGAGGAGGAAATACCATTGGAGTTAGCTTCCTGTGCAAACACAGGGCTCAGAATAACGTTGTTTGTGAAACAGAGCAGTATATATAGTCTGATCTGAAGTGGATCAGGGCCTGTGTCTACAGGATGGATTTATCCTAAGAAATAACATCAAGGTCAGTCAGAGTTGCTGTGAAGTAAATTACTGCCTCCATCACTCCTCCCTGATCTGAACCAGTTGTTCAGTGGTGGGATGAGGTGTTTTTCCACAGTGGCAGTGATGGCGCCAAGCCCAGGAGATGATTCCAGGGGCCTTTAGACGTAGCATGGGCTCATCCTCCCACGACTAGCACCATGGGTCTCCTAAAGCCTGTTTGCATGTGATGTGTGGGTTCCTGATAAACAGATAAGATTTCCCTGTGTGGAGCCATGGGTGGGGGAATCTGTCTATTGGCTACCTCATTTATTTTATTCATTAAATATTTATTGCATTCCCAGTCTGTGAGGACCTGCTGGGATCCTTTGCTGGGGTGGCTGTGGAGGGGACCACAGCTTTTTTTTTTTAATATACAAATATATTTGGTTCTTTTATGCTTTCAGGTGTGTAGGAATGCTTACTGCTGTCCACTGGATGTCTTTAAGTCCTTTGGGTCTGGAGGTCACTATCAGATCCACCAAAGACCTAGTGAAAAGTCTCTGAATTGGGCCTTAAATGGAGGTGCTCCCTGGAGATGGGAATGTGTTACTCTTGTGTTTGAGGGCAGTACAAATGATCCTCTGTGTGTGTGTGTGTGTGTGTGTGTGTGAGTCCTGAATTCTTGTGGAGAGTTCAGATACCATATTGTCAAGATCTCTGTGGTCTCTGAGTTTTGGATAGTGAGTAGCAAGAACTGGAATGTTAAGGGATATCAGCCTTATCTAAAAAAAAAAAAAAAATCCAAATTTATTCCACGTCTGAGTTTGGTGATGAAAGTTGGAGCCGTGGAGTTCCTTGGCACAGACACCCAGATGTCCTTGGTGTGCAGGAGGGGCGGCAGTGGACGCTGCAGCCTCATACAGAGCGGCTTGGAGGAGGTGTGTTTGGAGCCAGGGCTGCTGAGTTGGGCAGAGGTGAGCCCAGAGGGTGGGGGTGGCTTTGAGCAAGGCACAGAGAGGCGGGCCGGGGTGTAATTTGTGTACAGACTGCCCTGCAGGCTTCTGGGAGGTGCCTTGAATGGGAGAGTTTGTTGTTCCCAAGGCAGGGAAAGTTCTGGGCAGCCCGTAGGCTCCTCTGCACTTGTTGGACTCCCATGAGTACCGTGGAGGAAATGGTGCCGAGTGGAGAGGCTGGGTGTTGCAATCCTCAGGAGAGGGAATGTGGGTGCCACCGGGCTCGCTTGGGGGTTCTGAGGAGCCTCTTTTCTCCCAGGAGAGCAAGCAGGGGCCCCAGAGTGAGATGGGGAGGCTTGGCTGAGACTGAACATAGCGGCAACCTGGGCCAGGAGGACTGCTTTTCAGAGCTCTTTTTTAAAAAAATGCCAATTTTCCATTATTGTTCAGTGTGTGGAGCTCTTCTTGCCACCTACACTACAAATTGTCTTCAAAACCTAAATGGATAAAAGCGAATAAGTTTCACCTGCTGTTTGTCTACGTTTCAGTTGACTCAGCAAGCACTGAGTTGGTTGGGGCGGAGTAAAACATGCCTGTGATAACAGTATTCCTGATGGAACAAAAATGATCTAATGATTGGAAAAATACTAACATTTAAATTGAAGTTACCATGTTAACTCCACTGAATAAGAGAGTGTGGGTTTGGGAAGCCAACTACTGCCATTCAGATTTCAGCTTTTGTCACTCCTGGCTGTGCAACTTGGGCAGATTATCTAACCTTTCTGGACCTCATTTCCTCAAGTATAAAATAGGGTGAATAATAGTGCCCATTTCATAGTTTTGGGGAAACTTAAATGAGATGATAATGGAAAGCGCTGAGACACAGTGTAAGTGCTCTACCGAATCCATTTTCATAAAGGAAGCAGCAGAAAAAGACCAGGTGACCCCCAAAGCTGTTCCTCGGCCCGAGCCCCACTGTGAAGTGGGCTTTGTACAGAGAGTGAGGACACCCCGTGTAGAGGGAAGACCCGTGGGCAAAAGCTGGGTCCACTTCTGGTTCTGCTTGTGCCCTTGGCTAGTTATGGGGCAAGTCCCCGTCTCTCTCTCTCATCTCAGCTTCCTCATTTTCAAAGTGGATGTGATATGATGATGGAGAGGGCTGATAGGTATTGAGTGTGGACATTGGGCTCCATGCTTTGCGTGGTTTACCTTGCCACTGCCCTGTGAGCAGGTGTTACTGGTGGGGAAACCCTGAGTTGGGGAAGCCGAAGCTGATAATTCCTTGTCCAGGGCCACGGAGCTGTGAAGGTAAAGCTGGCGTCATCTGGTAGTCTTTGGTTCTGTGTCATTTGTTAATAGTTCTATAAGTTGACCATCTTCTTTTGCATGTAATTTTCTGATCATTTGGGCCACTCCTCCTTGGGTTGTCTTAAGGAAACACTGGCAAATAAGCTTGAGGTTTGAGGTTAAATCATAGTTAATAAGCATTTCTGGAGTGTTTAGGTATTTCTGTGAAAGTAAATAGTGAGTTTTCCCCACCTTTACTAAATAAAATCTTATCTAAGGTGCTTTGAACTTGGGCAAGGCAGAGCTATGTGTAAATACAGTGGTAGAGGCTTTCTCAGCAGAGCTCTTGAATGAGGCCCTCTGTGGCCAAACATTTGGGTGGAAAACAGGCATGTTTTGCAGCTGGAATTACCAGTCAGTTGTAGATTTTTCTTAAACATTTCCCCTCACTGACACCCGGGCATTGCGGAAACCTGGGGATGGGCCCAAGTTTTTGGTGCCAGGGAGCCTCGGGGTGGAGGTTCTGCAAGCTGGAGTTACCAGTGTTGGACTGGTGTTTACTCTTTTATCCCCACCTTGTTCTCCCGAGCCCCACTTGCAGCTGCCGTGTGGGGTAGGTAGTTTCCCTGATCCAAATAGAGACCGAGGTCACTGACTTGGCGAGGGCGTCCTTTGCACTGCTTTGCTAACCCTGAGCTGTCCAGGTGTCTGGCTCTTACCTTTGAGGGAAAGGTGATGTGGTGGCGGACAACCTGCGTGGTTCCTCCAGGTAATCTGCTCTCCTCCAAGGAGTGGAAGTTCTGGTTTCAAGAGGCACTTGAGTGTCAACAAGGGGCCAGTGTCCTCCGTGGAGGATGTGGGAAGTGGTCACTGCCTGGCTGTGTCCCATGGGATTCCTTTTTTCCTCCTGCCCGTGGAAGTGATGTAATGGTGAAGGCACTCACTGTGCTCTTGTGTTACCCACAGCAAGAACTGCTGTGGCCATTCCAGCCCTCTGACCCCAGTTAGAATATGAATCAGCAAAACTGTCGCTGGAGTTCATCTAATCATCTGCCTATCTTTTAACCACTAAGATTTATATTTAGTGACTAATGATCTTGTGCTCGAAGTGCCATCTCCCACACAAGTCCCCAGTAGTCTTTCAAAAAAAACAAAAACCAAATATACCAAACTATTGGCTCTGAGTGAGGACACTGACTTAGAAATAAATCCTTGCCCCTCTCTTTCCCTGCAGGAGTTGCCATCTTGGGATCCCATGGCTTTTTCTAGCGGGCTCTGGGGCCCCTGTGTCCACATGAGCAGAGCATTCAGCCAGCGCTGTTTCAGGTAACTTTTCCTAATGAGGTCTTCAAGCTGTGTTTTTGAGTAAGCCTCCCACCAGGACTGGGTGTTGTGATTAGAGTGGCAGTGGACACTCAGGGAGGTGGGCTGGGGGTCCAGGGAGACTAGAGGAACAGATGGGGCTGGGGTTTGGGCAGCCCAGGTTGGGGAGGGGGGCAGGTAAAGGGGCGATGGTGCTGTTGGGGGCGGGACTGGGAATGGACCTGGAGGAAGATGAAACCTCCATGCCTACCAGACTCTTCCAGTGAAAATGCTGTCTCTTGACCCTGTTGTTCCCTAAGTGCGTTAAAACCTTCTCTTTTAAGAATAAATATCTATGTATTTATGTGTATAACTGAATAACTTTGCTGTGCATGTGAAATTAACACATTGTACTTCAGTTTAAAACATATATATAAGTGAATAAAAGTAGAGGGCAAAACTCTTTTAAAAATGGAATATATGTATTTTTACATCACAGGCTTATGACCACTCAAGCATGATGAAAGTGTGGCAGCCTCCCCCTTCCCGTTTAGATGCTAAGCCAGGGCAGAGAGTGCAGGTTGCATTCCTGTTGGCAAACATGCCTTTTGGCCCTGTTCATGCACTCATTCCGCAAGCGTTTACTGAGCCCTGTGCCTGGGTTTGGTCATAGAGAGATGAATAAGACTTGCTTCCTGCCCTGGCAGAGTTCTCACAGTTGGCCATGGGAGCAAAGTTGGAAACAAATAACTCTAAGAAAAATGTGACCAGTTTAATAATAGAGGCTTGTACAGTTCTTTGGAAGGCTCAAGACAGGGGCTGCTAATAGAAGAGGAAGAGGGGGGAAGGGGGAGGAGGCGGACAGAGGCCGCCTTCCTGGAAGGGAAGTGGGGGCAGGCCCTGTCCCAGCCCCCAGAGAGGGCCATGAGGCTGGGCAGGCTTGGAGAGCTCCAGGGGTTCCCGGCCCTGGGGCTCAGAGCAGATGTGTGAGTGGCAGGAGGTGGAGGACCTGAGGAGACAGGTATGTTAGGACCAGGTTGTTGACAGTGTAGTCAAGGGGAACCACTGAACAGTCCCCAGCAAGGGAGTGGCCTCCACTTTATATTCTAAAAAGAGGTCTTGTTCGGCAGAGTGAGGTGCTCAGGGAGCCAGTTAGGACACAAAACATAATGGTTTGGTGTAAAAGTGTGAGCTGCTGGATGAAGGAATTTGTTGATGGGGTGGAGGGGAGGGTCAGAGGTGTTCAGGAGGTGGTGCCAGTAGAGGTTGGATGGAGAGAGGTTTATGGCTCGCGAGCTAGAGTTTCTGGAGAAGCTGCTGTCTAGGCAGAAAGCCCACCAGCCGGAGGAGGCTTGCGGGGAAGGCGATGAGGTCACTGTGGAACCGACCGACACATGAGGAGCTTGGAGTGGAACTGCAGGACTGGAAGATAGGCAAGGCCTGGGGCTGGAGATGGAGTTCACTAGGTGGGAACAACAGGAATAGGTGACATCGCCCAGGGCAGGCAGGTAGAACGAGAGAAGAGGACCGCGGGTCACCCCAGAGAATCAGCACTAGGGTCCTAGTGGCAGAGGAAACTAGAATTCCACTGTCATCAGGTGGCTCAATAGTAGCTCATTTGCCTTTAATAGTACTCTTTCTAGTGGGGGGAAATCAAAAGATTATTAGCTTATTTTCAGTTTCTGCTGTGCTGTGTTATGGGACTCCCTAGGCAGACATACCCACTCGGATCTAATGGTTCCCAGCACCATGTAGATGGGACATCTGGGAGTCAGTGTTTTCAGGGGGAGCAGGTTTTGCAGGCTCGACAGGGGCAAGGCCTGGCCTGTAAGGTATTCCCTTAATCCTCCAAGGCCTGTTGGAAACCAGAGGCTTTAAATTAGGGCTGCCATGCCACTCACTGTAACAGAATATTGGGTTCCCTCTAGAGCCCACCCAGATCAAGGTCCTGACCCGGCAGCAGAAGCTGTAAGGAACTTCTTAGAGTGAGGACACCGCCGGTGTCAGGGCCCTGCTGATGTGCACGCTGCCAAGCCGGGCCTGGCAGAGGCCGCTGCGCCCTGACCGGCAGAGCTGCAGGCCTTAGACTTTCCTCCTCTTCCACCAGCACCACCGGCAGCCTTGGCGCAATTCAGAAGATGACGCGGGTGCGTGTGGTGGACAACAGCGCCCTGGGAAACACTCCTTACCATCGCCCTCCTCGCTGCATCCACGTCTATAACAAGAACGGCGTGGGCAAGGTGGGTGACCGGATCCTGCTGGCCATCAAGGGGCAGAAGAAAAAGGCGCTCATCGTGGGGCATCGCATGCCTGGCCCCACAATGACCCCCAGGTTTGACTCCAACAACGTGGTCCTCATCGAGGACAACGGGAACCCGGTGGGGACCCGAATCAAGACACCCATCCCCACCAGCCTCCGCCAGAGGGAAGGCGAGTTTTCCAAGGTGCTGGCCATCGCTCAGAACTTCGTGTGAGCGGAGCCCAGGCGCTGGCCACGGGGGCTCGTGAATGGAGCCGTTCTGAGAACTGCGCCTCTGCTGAGGGGGAGCCCGGGAACGGTGTCCTGTGGGAAAATAAACGCTTCCATGTACATCTCTTCTGAGCTTTCTGGCTGTGGCCATGGGGTAAATGGCACTGGAACGGCTAAAAGATGCCACTCAGGACGGTTGGTCTTTGCCCTCAGTAGCCTGTGAGCTCACCCGGGATTATCAGGTGCTGGAAAATTGAAGTACAAGCTGAATGCCAATTTGTAGATAAACAGTAGAACCTCACTTTCTAGCCAGGCAGACTACTTACTTGCCTTCCAGAATGTCATCTCCCTGCGTCAGAGGGCTGGAGGTGCTCAGTAAAGGTGACTGGATTACTGGGTGAGTGTGAGTGAAGCAGGGGACCGATTCTTCCAGCGGACCATGGGCTCCCCACTCTGGGAGAGCCCGCCCAGCCTTCCTTCCTCCACCACAGGTTGCCCTCTGCTAGGCCCCCACTAATGCTCTGGGCCCAGAGATGACAGCTGCCCGCCCTGGCCGCAGGAAGTTGCGCTAGCCCCGGTGTTTGCAGAGCACCTAGTGGTGGAGCTGTGCAGGGGATTCACTGATAGTTTATCTCCCATTTTTTTTGCTGGTCTCCTTGTGGAGGTTTGGGCGGGGCTCCTTCCATCCCTTCACATGGAATCTCTTCCATTCATTTCTACAGTCACTCTGCACTCCCATTGCAGAGGAACTAAGATGCTGCATCCCCACGACATGCCTCAAAAATAAAAAATAAAGTCACTCCTTTATTCATTCAAAATGTCCTGGGCACTTCTCGTTTATTAAACATTCCAGTGGCCTCTAGGGGCAGAATAGCCTGATGATTAAGAACACAACACTCTGTTCCTGACTCCACCACTTGCACTTAATGCCTTTAGGCAGATTATTTCACTTCTCAGTCCCTCAGTTTCCTTGCCTGTCAAGTGGGGATATGACAATGGTATATGCTTGATGGGGTTGATGTCAGACTTCAGTGAGTTAGCACCTCTGAGTGCCTGGCAGTCGTAAGCACGTGATAGGCATCAGCTGTTTTCCATCATCGTTGCTTTGCAGCTGCCAGTGCTGGGAAGCAGGGTGAGGGTAAGCAGAGGTCCCTGATCTCCTGGGCAGATCGACCCCGGTCACCTAACGACTCCGACACGCGCAGGTCCCCAGGTGTAACAAGTGCCTGTGATGGTGGGGAGAGACTTTTTCAGTGGGACCGGAGGCAGCTTCCCCGAGGAATGGTTGCACTGGCTGCCTTCTGAACGAAGGGGCGTTGTGATAAAAGTCAGAACAGCGGTCACTGGGGGTGGAGGGGTCGGGGAGGAGCGTAGACTGCCAAGGTCACAAGGCAGCCTTACAGTATTGGGGACGTTCTAAATCTAGATCTGGGTGGGAGTCACATGAATGTACACATCTGTAAATAATTGCTGAGCTATGTATTTCAGTGCACTGTATGTACTTTATACCTTAGGAAGAATAAGTGGACAGGCATTAGCTTAGTGAGAGGAGGGGAAAGTGGTCCAGACAGAGGGAAGAGGATGTGCAAAACCCCTGTGGCAGAAGGGGCTGGGTAAGTCCCAGGGACTCGAAGGAAAAGCGAGTGTGGCTGCCGCAGGTGAGCAGGAGGGACTGTGGGGAAGGATGGGGCTGGAAAAGGCAGGGCTGGCTGGGCCTGAGAAGTCTGCCGCATCCTGAGGGTGCTGGGATACTGGTGTAGGGTATTTAGCAAGCAGGGTTGGGGTGGTGGGAAGGAAGATACAGGGAGACTGACTGGAGGGGCGCTGGGGGAGGCACGCATGCACCATGATGTGCTGTAGGCCTAGGGTGGAGGAGGGGCGCGGAAGCCTTTAGTAGGCGCAGTTGACTGGGCTTGGTGATGCGCTCGGATGCTGGGGAAGGGCCAGTGGTCCCTGGTGTCTGGCTCCCTTTGCTGGAGGGTTGGTCCTGCAGAACCCTGAACTGGGTGCTCGGGGAGAGGCCCAAGGGTGGGGGAGGAGGAACTTTGGGGGATCCGCACGGAGGCGCCTCTGAGGGGTGTCGGGCAGGTAGCTGGATGTAAACAGTCTCTTCAGTTGGAATAGCACTTAGGGTGTGTCCTGAAAGCATTTATATGGATGTGCATTTTTTGATTTCCTCATGGTCCTTAGGTTTGGTACCCCCTCATCCTGTGTTTTCCACAAGGATTTGCCTTTCAGAGGTAACGTGATTCCTCAGGGTGATTCTTGCAACTAGTAGCTGATCTCAAGGGCAGATCCTATCAGTGACTTCAGCTCAGGGGGTCCTCCCATGACATCGTGGGTCTTTCGTGGTTGGGGAGTCCTTGCCGTCTTGAGCAGAGTCTCACCGGCTGTGAGTCTAGGCGATGACTGGTCTTCCGAGATTCAGTGGCTTCACTTGGAGCCTCACCAGCTCCGCCTTGACTGCTTGGAAGCGGAGGTTCTTTATTTCCATCTTCCTGGTTGAGGTGTGCACGGTTGCCAGGGCTCCTCTGACCAAGCCTGATTCAAGGGCCTCCGGGTATTTTAGGAGTAACCGCCCTCTTCCTTGGGCCCTCTGGAGGGGCTGGGAGACTGGCTGAGGTCTCTGCCCCACACTGGGGCCTGCTTGCCCAGTGGGGAGGGTCTCTGCTGCAGCAGCTGCTACTCGGCAAGCCCTTAAGGCCTCTGCTTTCTGGGCTGCTTCCCAAGGGCTGCAGGAGAGAGAGACCCCTGTCCTGAGGGAAAGGAATGGCGGGCTTGTCCTTCTCAGCCTGGCACCACCTGCTCCGGGCATCGCCTTTGCTCTGACCAGGGCAGCTTGACCAGAGCTGTCCTCTAGCTTGGAAGGGCACTTGCTTTCTGGGGTCGGGCTCACTTCTCCCCCCACCCTTAGTCAGCAGAATGCGTGTCCATCCTTTCATGGGTCTGCAGGGCACCGGCCCGCCTCCCTGCTGTTGAAGTTTGCCCTAGTCATTCAAATGACCGTCCTGCCACCCACTCCCCACCCCCACCTCCCCGCCATGACTGCCTCCCAAGGTGTTCTGTGCTGACCGTGGGAAGGCTGTGGTTTCCAGGGGCCGGGGGCCAGAGCCCGCTCCCTGACTGTGACCGTGACGCAGGGCCTCCGGCTCACAGCCCAGAATAGCCTAGGCTGCGCTCTATCCCAGCTGCCCTATCACTTTGCAAACTGGAATCTAATTTGCTGTCCACCCTCCCCACCCCAGTCTCTCAGTCCGTACCGCTTTCTTTGCTCATGAAATATTTATAATCACAGATTATGTTTCCCTATGAGTATAAACTTGCTTTTGTTTTTTTCCCTCCTCCGCCCTTAAGAAGCTGCCTCTGACAAGTCAAAGAGCCTCATCTCTCTGGGTTCATAGACCTCATCCACGAGTCTGCTGCAGCCTCCGGCTCCACCCTCGGGTTGACTCCCTCTGCTGCCCCACCGCCAGACAGACCTTGAACATCGGGGCTTGTGGTTGGGAGACTGGCTTCCAGTCAGGCCTGTGCGGTGAACTAGCCGAGTGACTGGGCGAGTCACCACTTCGGGGAGCTGGCTCCTCCACTGGTGGGCGTGCCTCCGGGGTCACCAGGCATGGCCCTCGCCCCAGCCACCTGGAAGGGTGTGCCCTTGGCGGCAGATGGGGACCTGGCCAAAGAATGTGCAGAATCAGCCTGTGGCCGTGAACACTCCTGGAAAAATAACCCAAAGCCAACCACCTCTAGCAGGGATGGTGAGGCCACATCACTGCCTGGATGGCAGGCAGTCCCTCGCCCAGCCTTGCTTTAGTGAAGTAGGGGGATGTGGGGGGCACTGGTGGGCAGGACCTGCCAGAGGCCGGCCTCCTCCCTCTGCAGGGGTGGGGCCAGGGCGTGGCTGGGCCTCAGCTGATCAGAACCTCCTTGGCTTCTCTGCTCCATCCTCCTCTTGCCTTTCTTGGCCTCTTATGTCCTCTCTCGGCTGCTGAGAATTCTTGTTTTTGATGAAAATTGCATAATACTGGAATCAGATGCTTAACTGAAATTCAAATCTGTCCAAACAGCTGCTTTTCTTTCCTTCCCCTAATTTTGTAATTCAGTCTCTTAACAAAAAAAAAAAAAAAATTTCAGGATTTCATTTTATTCTTTCCCATCTGCAGGTCGGTTCCCCTCAGATTTTGGACATTTGCTGAATTGTTTTTGCCAAATGCTAGTAATTTCCCAAATTAGTTGGACTTCCTAGGCTCAAAGTAAAAATGAGTTCGCTTCTCCATTTTTACCATCAAGCCAGTTTCTTTATGATTTCTTAAAGCCAGTGGTTTCCAGTCAGATTCAGTGATAACCAGCTGTCACTTGCTTGATATAGGCTATCTCGTAAGACATACCACTAGCTTTTTAAAATTTTATTTTTATTTTGTTAGCCACACTGTGCAGCGTGTGGAATCTTAGCTCCCTGACCAGGGATCGAACCTGTGCCCCATGTCTTGGAAACGTGGAGTTTCAACCCCTGGACAGCCAGGGAAGTCCCTTTTTTTTTTTTTTTTTAAAAGGAAGTGAATTTAAACTTATTTTGAGAATTTCATCAGAGCCCTTGGATAATTGGGATACCCCTGGGTATTATGAAACTGTGATTGGCAGTTGATTTTAGGCCAAATAATTACATGACAAATAGAGGCAACTCTCGGTCAGTTGAGACTGATGATCTGGTGGGCGGGCGATCAGAGCCACCCTCCTAGCTCCCTGCTCTGGGCGCCTTGTTGATTTGTCTCTCTCCTGAGGAAGAGGAAAGAGACCTTCCTTCTCTCCCAGTGCTGGCCTTTCCTGGGGATGCTGTGCCGGGCCTGCCAGGATTTCCCAGGCTGGGAGTGGGCGGTGCTGCCCTAGCCCCACAGGCTCACCCAGTGCCCTGCCCAGCTGGCACGTGTCCATGTGCCGTACTGGCACTGTCCTTACCCAGTTACATTGACTCATTGGTTTGCTGCCGGTTCTGGTTAAAGGTTTGCTCATGAAGAAGAATGAAACCCTTGCTTGAAATGAGATTTTAGAGTTGTCTGCGAATTTTGTTTCTCCAGGCAGGGTCCCCACAATAGACAAATGATTAAGAATTCCTTGCATGGGTGCTCGCTTTGCAGGACATATACTAAAATTGGAACAAGACACAGATGTAGAGGGTAAAGTTGTGGTGCATAGACACAAATGGATACCAAGGGGAGAAGGGGGAAGTGGGAGGAATGGGGAGATTAAGACTGACATGTGCACACTGCTGTGTATAAAATAGTTAACTGTTGAGAACCTACTTTACAGCACAGGGAACTCTGCTCAGTGCTCTATGGTGACCTAAATGGGAAGGAAATCTAAAAAAGAGGGGGGATATATACACACACACATATATATATGTATATATATACCAGGGAAGCATATATATATATACGCTTCCCTGGTAGCTCAGCTGGTAAAGAATCCACCTGTAAAGCAGGAGACCTTGGTTTGATTCCTGGGTCAGGAAGGTCCCCTGGAGAAGGGACAGGCTACCCACTCCAGTATTCTTAGGCTTCTCTGGTGGCTCAGCTGGTAAAGAATCCACCTGTAATGTGGGAGACCTGGGTTTGACCCTTGGGTCAGGAAGACCCCCTGGAGGAGGGCATGGCAACCCATTGCGGTATTCTTGCCTGGAGAACCCCCATGGGCAGAGGAGCCTCGTGGGCGATAGCCCACGGGCCACAGAAAGTTGGACACAACTGAGCGACTAAGCGCAGCACAGTGTATATGTATATATGCTGATATATATGTGTGTATATATATATACTGATTCACTTTTCTGTATAGTATAACATTGTAAAGCAACTATAATAAAAATTTAAAAAATTACTTACATGGTTATCCATTTATTTGAACAGTGTTTGCTGCAGATCTGCTGTCCCATAGGCTTCCCTTTGTAATGAATTAAATTGCTTTTTAGTAGGTAACTGCTTGCAGAGTGATAGCCCACTTACGTGTATTTTTTCTTTTGTTACACATAAAAATTGATTTTAGTCTTCCCCATTCCCTTTATTTATAAGATGTATTTATGGTTTTAAAAAGTCTGATACTGAAGCAATGTCGGTGCTTCAAGATATCTGAATCATGATATCTGATATCAGTGTCATGATACCTGAAAGAAATTACCAATCGACATATCTAAATGAGCATATGTCGATTCTACTATTTTTTCACGTTTTCAAAAATGCTAAGGATAAAAGAGATAAAAAGGAATGACTTAAAAAAAACAACAACTGAAGTCTAGGGACTTCCTTGGTGGTCCAGTGGTTAAGAATCGGCCTTCCAATGCAGTGGGACACAGGTTTGATCCCTGGTTGGGGAACTAAGATCCCACAGGCCTTAGGTAACTAAGCCCTCTCGCTACAGCTACTGAGCCCACGTGCTCTGGAGCCCTGGCGCCACAACTAGAGAGAAGCCTGTGTGCCGCAACCATGACGCAACACAGCCAAAAATAAATACTTTGAAAAAATTTTGGGAGGAGGAATCAGGATGGCAGAACAGAAGGACATGGAGATCACCCTCTCCCACACACACACAATTCTGATGAACACCAAACCTGTGTTCCAAATGTGTTCGCATTAGCTGGGACCCTGGCTGGCCCTGAGCTGTGGCTCTCTGCTGGCCCATGGGGATGGGATGGTCCTGGCAGCAGGAGCTGTGGCCACCAAGTCCACTCACAGCTGCCCACATGCCAGCTGCTAGCCTGGCCAGTCCCACCTCCCTCCCTGCCCTTGGGCTAGGGCTCAGGTTGTATTCTGTACGAATATGGCTATAGTATTTCTTTTGTTTTTCCTCTTAAAAATTTTTTTTTAATAATTAATTTTAATTGGAGGATGATTACAATATCGTGGTGGTTTTTGCCATATATTCACATGAATCAGCCATGGGTGTACATGTGTCCCCCATCCCGAACCCCCCTCCCACCTCCCTCCCCATCCCACCCCTCTGGGCTGCCCCAGTGCACTGGCTTTGAGTGCCCTGTTTCATGCATCGAACTTGGACTAGTCATCTATTTCACACATGGTGATATTCATGTTTCAGTGCTACTCTGTCAAATCATCCCACCCTCGCCTTCTCCCACAGAGTCCAAAAGTCTGTTCTTTGTGTCTCTTTTGCTGTCTCGTGTATAGGGTCATTGTTACCATCTTTCTAAATTCCATATATATGCATTAATATACTGTATTGGTGCTTTTCTTGCTGACTTACTTCACTCTGTATAATAGGCTCTAGTTTCATCCACCTCATTAGAACTGATTCAGATGTATTCTTTTTAATGGCCAAGTAATATTCCATTGTGTATATGTACCACAACTTTCTTATCCATTCGTCTGCCAACAGACATCTAGGTTGCTTCCATGTCCTACCTATTGTAAACAGTGCTGAGATGAACACTGGGGTACACGTGTCTCTTTCAATTCTGATCTTGTTCTTCCTCTTTTTAAAAAATATTTATTTGGCTGCACTGGGAGTTAGTTGTGTCATAGATAAGATCTTGCCTTGGCATGTGGGATCTTAGTTCCCCGACTAGAAATTGAACCCGCATCCCCTGCATTGCAAGGTGGATTCTTAACTACTGGACCACCAGATAAGTCCTGCTATAGTATTTCTCTTAACTCTGTATTTCCAGCACCTGGCACATAGTAGATGTGCAGTAAATGTCAAACTAATAGATTCTCTGTGTTCAAGTTGGTGGTGAGTATTTAAAGGAGAGGAGAGCTTTGTGTTTCCTAAGCGTCACTGCTGGTTGATGTGTAGTTTGTTTTGGGGAAGGCGTAGGGTACCTCTCACCAAGGACACGTCACAGCTAACCCAGATGTGGCCTGAGTTCATTTCCAAACATGTGGGGGAACTCCCACCCATGTGGTTTGAGCATTTCACTATGACTCTGTCAATCTGGGGGCTAAGGATTTCATTTCACAGAGGAAAGCAGCAGATTCAATCGGAGCTGGGGCCCAGTCCAGTTCTTTTCACCTCACAGCATGACTGAATACTTTCTTTCACCACAGAGTTTAGAGACATGATGAACTTGCTAAAAAATACATTTGCCTGGGGCCTTAAGGTACCCAGCCCGCAGGGGTAGGAAGCCACATTGCTTCTGAGAAGCTTGGAGGATTGGGGTTCCCCAGTGACTGTGATTTTTCCTGAGGCATGGTGTGCAGTGGTGATGGGATCAGAAGGAAGCAGGTTTGTGTTGCTGTGGTCTGAAACCTCCCCTCCAACCCTTCATATACTCACTGGGTCTCAGGGCTTCAGAGGCCCCCTCGCGGCCCTCTCCTCCTCCCCCTGGATAGCCAGGAGCTTCCTCACTGGGGTCAGTGTGATCTCTGAACTTCACTGAGGGCAAACCTCTACTTCTGCAGTCCTTTTGCTGTACAGATGTCTCTTCTGTTGTGATCTCACCTCGTGCCTACTGCAAAGGCTTCCTGCAGCCTCGATGATGACGCTGGGTGGCAGGCGGGGCTGAGGTCCCTATTATATACATGGAGTAAGTGCACAGTGGAGTTGAGCCCAGCATCCCTTCTTATTACTCTATGAGGCCTCTGCTATGCCTGGTACCAATCCCCCAACCCCAGCACAGTGCTGCCACATCTCTTTGTAACTGATAACCGCCCCCCCCAGCCCCCGGGCTCAGAAACAGCATCCGTCTTGTTCAGGGCTGTGTCTCTGGTGCTCCGTAAATGCACACAAAAAATATTGAGAGCTCAAAGGTTAAAATTTGGATTCTCAATTTAGGAGTCAGTACAGATGTCTAGTATAGGAGTCGGCAGACATTGGCATTTATGATATATTTCCAGGGACTGGTACAGGACAGGGTTGCATGCATGCATGCTAAGCCGCTTCAGTTGTGTCTGGCAGCTTGCAACCCTGTGGACTGTGGCCCGCCAGGCTCCCTCTGTCCATGGAATTTCCCAGGCAAGAATACTGGAGTGGGTTGCCATGCCCTCCTCCAGGGTTTCTTCCTGACCCAGGGATCAAACGGGTTCTTTACTACTAGCACCACCTGGGAAATCCACAGCGTTGCATATCTGCATGGAGATCCTTCCCCAGTGGACTTCGCCCACACTGGCTGGATGCCCAGCGATTCCTGCTCATAGGCTCTCTTCCCATGCCAAGTCTGGACTGATATCCCTGTTAAGCTGGAGTTCATGTTTGCATCCAAAGAATCTATGTGTGCTTTTCTGGAGAAAACCCATAATGAAACGTGACTTTTGGTCGTAACTTGGATATATCTTACCAGGATTAGCCAGGCATGAACAAGGAACCCTTAACTGGAATTTGTTTTCTTTCTTTTCCGAATATAGAATATTCCTAAATTTGCTTTCAATCACACACACACAAATTTTAAATATCTTCAAACATTTAGAAAACAATAAAGATAGTTACGAAGCAGTTTATGAGGCTGCGGTTTCTACAGGGTTCAGAGGGCAGCCATCATTTCAGACGGGTGAATGGGAATTATCGTGAAACATTGGTTCCTAAATAGCAGTGTAGATTTGTAGGAATGAAACCCACATAGAACTCGTGCAGCTCTGCACTTGATTTCTGTTTATTGGCCCATTGCCCTGATTAAGCCCTAGCGGTAGAGCAGGTGATGGAGAATCTAGAAGGCTGCAGCTTGTTAAACGGTTGAGATACTAGAGCAGCAAGTCAAGGCCATCAGAGCACTGGGTCCTTTGGCTCACAGAGTGCAGATGGAGGGACTCAGTCCACACGAGACACTCTGGGCTGGGGGTCAAGGTCAGCTGCTTGTGGGGTTGCCCGAAGGTTGGGTCACTTTCGTTTAGTCACTAAGTCATGTCTGACTCTTTGTGACCCCATGGACTACATGTAGGCTGCACCAGGCTCCTCTGTCCATAGGGTTCTCCAGGCAAGAATAATGGAGTGGGTTGCCATTTCCTTCTCCATGGGTTACCTTGGTGAGTCACTTTTCCCAGAGTTTTGCAACCCCACTCATTCCCCATGACTGTCCTAGCAGTAACCTTCCTACCTTACAAACTCACAACTTTGGGGTCACTTTGGGGTTTGTCCCTCTGTTCCCTGTCCAGTTTTATTGATAGTGTTCACAAAGTGCTGCCTATTCTCTTATAGCACAGTGGCCTTTCACCCCCGTCCCATCCCAGGGCCCCAGCCCAGGCTAGGCAGGCTGCTACACAGCTCCTGTCAGTGTCCAGCCGCTCCCCCTGCAGAAGCAGCTCTTGGTGTACACACTCCATCTCTTCATCCGTCACCCCATCTAGAGGCCTGGGGTCTCTAGCACACGGTAACAGGAGCAGAGACCCCAGTGTATTAAGAAAGCAATGTATTAGGGGCTTACTTGGTGCCAGTTTGTGCCAGGCAATTGACAGATTCTATCCCAAGCAGTCCTCACAGTGACACTGTGGTCACTGTGCCTGAGACATGGCTGAGAAAACCTAGCTGAGAAGGGTCAGGGGAGAGGGGGTCAGGTGTGGGCTAGTGTTTGAAGTCAGTGCATCTGATCTCATAGCTCCTGCTCTTTCTGCAGCACTGACTCTGGTGGAAATATTTTTTGGTTACGTGCCCTCGCTCAGCTATTAAAATTGTCTTCCGGAAGCGCCAGCTGCATGAGCTCTGCGGACACTGGCAGTCACTTCCAGTCACCTCCTAGGCCAGCTCCCTCCAGCCGGCCAAGGGCAGCTCTTCCCACTGGAGGCCAGCTATCTGCAGTTTCCTGTCCGTTGCAGCCCCCGGGGGCTACGCTGGCCGGGGAAAGGAGGAAACGGGTCTCTGCCTTTCATTGCGTTTGCCCAGCTGCCTGCGGGCTCCTTGGCAGTGCCCTGTCTCACGGTGCAGTCCTTGGCACCCAGTCCTGAATGGGTTCCCAGACAGAGAGTGTGGGTCCTTCCCCACCCCCCACCAGCCCCCTCCTACACCCGAGGAAAGGCTGTCTCTGCTTCTCCAAACCCATCCCTCAGTTGGAACACCCAGGCAAAGCCAGTGGGGTGGGAGGTGAGGAACGGGGCAAGGGAACTTCTTCAAGAGGAGAGGTGGGCTATAGCTAGAGGGTGCCCCCAAGGAGCTTTTTGTTTATTAATTTGTTTTTATTTGGAGGATAATTGCTCGACAATATTGTATTAGCTTCTGCTGTACAACATGAATCAGCCTTAACTGTGTTATATGCCCTCTCTCCTGCACCCACCCCTGCCCCCATCCTACCTGTCTAGGTCATCACAGAGCATCAAGCTGAGTTCCCTGAGTCACAGCTGCTTCCCAAGGAGTTCTTGAGGTTGGAGAGACCCAAGCACCTCTTTGCAGACATATGGGTTCTCCCCTTACTGTGCTGGGTCTTTGGTAAGAAGATGTTAGCGAGGTGAGTACCAGGAGGTCACCTTAGCAGCAGGAGAAGACCCACGTGTGTGGGCCTCCAAGGATGCCCAGGCTTCAGGAAGTTGACTCCCACCCCTCATAGCAGAGCGGCACAAAACTGCCTGGGGGCAAGGTGGGGCTCTGGGGGAAGACCCCAGGAGGGAAGGATTTAGGGGTTTATCTGACTTAGACTGAAAGATGACTCGAGGAGAGCAAGCCATCACTTGGTGCCATGCCCTGGTCTTTGCATCCCTGATCACCCAGTGATCATTCAGTGGTGCCTTCGTGCCCTTCAGATGCTGGGGGTGTGCCCAGGGGCCAGAGCGACAGTGAGCACTTTGAGGACCACTCTCTGCCCAGCAGCCCGCTTCCAATCAGTTCGTGCACTGGCAACTTGACTTCCCAGCACCCTAGGAGTCAGGCTCCAATAGTCTTACGGGTTTCACCCTGTGCTACAGATGCAGGAACTGAAGCTCAAATTGGAGGGGTAACTGGTACCTGTCTAAGGAACTGGGGTGTTCAGTCTCCATGATGCTGTTAGAAGGGAGGGTGGGGAACTGATGGCCGAGGCCCCGGAGCAGGCAGGAGGGGTAGGGCGGGATACCTGGCACAGGTGATTTTATTCTGTCTTCACAACAACCCCACCAAGCAGGTATTAGTCATCTGACTTTGTAAAGTAGAAACTGAGGCTCATATATTACTTAGTTGCCCACAATGAGAGTTGGAGCCAGACTTTTGACCTAGATCTGACTTGAAAGGTCACCTCAGCACTAGGTGGAATCCTTGTTGGCACAACCTCTGGGAAGGAATATGTTTTATGCTGCCCGCCCTGTCCATGTGAGCTCATCACATGGTATTAGGGAAAGGCACAGAAGGTAGCATGGGACAGCACTTTCAGCTTTTATAAGGCCCTTTGGAAACGTGAAAACCGGTGAGGTTTTCTGGGGACCCTCTCCCCAGAATAGTCCACACACATAGATAACTCTAGGTGAGATTTCAGGGGTTTGAGGCTCCCCAGAGCCTTCAGTGGCTCCCAGTTGAGAACTCCTATGACACGTGTTAGAAGCGGCGACTGTCCACACCCTTCACAGGGCATATCATAGCACACAGGGATGGCTGTGTGAGGGTGGGCATTTCAGCCTCATTTTTATTATTTTATTTTATTTACTTGGCTGCCCTGGGTCTTGGTTGTGGTATGCAGGACCTTTGATCTTCCCTGTGGCTTGTGGAACCTTGAATGGCAGGTGAACTCTTAGTTGCAGCACGTGAGATCTAGTTCCCTGACCAGAGATTGAACCCGGGCCCCTGCCTTGGGAGTTCACAGTCTTCACCACTGGACCACGAGGGAAGCCCCTCAGTCTTCCATTTAATCATGAGAACTGTTAACAACACGTAGAGGGCAGTTCTGGAAGCAGTCTATCTGCTCTGGAATAGCACATGGCAGTTCCAAGGAAAGATGGCAAGGCTGTAAGCAGGCGCAGCTCCCCAGGACATATCGTTGAGTGGGGAAAAGCGCGTTGAAGAGTGATATGCAGTGCACACATCATGTATGGAAAATCAAACAAAAACACTCAGCAATATTATTTATGCCCTACACATGCAGAAGGATGCCTGAAAATGCATGGAAAATGGGCTTGAATGATATACAGGATGCTGTTTGTAGTGGGATTCTTTGGGCAGAGTGGAAGATCTTGGTTCCAGGTGACACAGCTCTGTCTGAACTGCTTTAACATTTTTATAAGGAGACTGTATCCCTGCTGCTGCTGCTAAGTCGCTTCAGTCGTGTCTGACTCTGTGCGACCCCATAGATGACAGCCCACCAGGCTCCCCCGTCCCTGGGATTCTCCAGGCAAGAACACTGGAGTGGGTTGCCATTTCCTTCTCCAATGCATGAAAGTGAAAAGTGAAAGTGAAGTCGCTCAGTCATGTCTGACTCTTCGCGACCCCATGGACTGCAGCCTACCAGGCTCCTCTGTCCATGGGATTTTCCAGGCAAGAGTACTGGAGTGGGGTGCCGTTGCCTTCTCCGAGTCTATCCCTAAATTATGTGTATACCGAAAACTAATTTTCTTTTTTTGAATGCTAGTTAATATATTTTTTTAAATTTAAATTTATTTATTTTAATTGGAGGCTAATTACTTTACAATATTGTATTGGTTTTGCCATATATCAACCTGAATCCGCCACGGGTGTACACGTGTTCCCAATCCTAAACCCCCTCCCACCTCCCTCCCCACACCATCCCTCTGGGTCGTCCCAGTGAACCAGCCCCAAGCAGCCTGTATCCTGTATCGAACCTGGACTGGCGATTCGTTTCTTATATGATATTATACATGCGAAAACTAGTTTTCAAATGCAGCACACCCACAGGGTATATACGGGAAGGATAATGGGGAGAAGGAATTCTGAAGGAGGTGGGGTAGGGTAGGGGGAAAACATTTGTGTCAGACAATCCTATATTCCAGCCCTGACCTTGACAATTACCTGCCTGTGACCTTGGGCAAGTAACTTTAAGTCTCCAATTTCTTCTGTGAAATGTGGATGATAAAATCTGCCTTCCAGGGCTCTGGTGAAGATGAAGTAGGATAAAGAACTCTTAGCACATAGTCGGTGCACAATGAATCACAGCCATTATTGTTATTTTAAATTTTAGCTCCCCAGATATTTGAGTTCTTACTAGGTGACAGTTGGGTTAAGGGCTTCAGGAGCATATCTGGTTCAATCAGAGGTGACTTCCTGCAGGAGGAGGAGTTATAGCTACTTGAATGTGTGAGAAGCAGGGCATCAGTGAGTCGCAGAGGGAGCTGAGTGCAGCAGCCAGGAGGGATCATGTCTATGTGCCGATTATGAGTAGTGATGTTACTATCTCCATATTACAGACAATATGAGAATCTACATAAGAGAATACAGAGAATCTAAGTAAGTTGCCCATGGACATGTAGCACAGAACTGATCACATGGGAGGGACGGGCTGATGCAGAGACCTTGAGGAAAATGCAGAAAACCGGGGTATTTCAGTGGCAGGGGGGAGTAGGAAAGAATGGGTCTTAGCACCAGAGAGACTCCTGAAGACAGGGACAGGGACATGTCATGGACCAGCCTGGCCTTGGTGAGGCTGGGTGGAGATAAGTAGAGCAGGCCATGGGAGACGCAGCAGGACCTAAGGTCTTACGATCACAAGGTGCTCTTCTGTTTGCTTGTTTTGTTCTGGTTTTTGGCCATACCATATGGCTTGTGGGGTTTTGGTTCCCCGACCAGGGACTGAACCTGGGCCTTGGCGGTGAAAGCAGAGTCCTAACCATTGGACCAACAGGAAATTCTGCAAGGTGCTCCTGACAGAGGCCACCCTCCAGCAGCCCTCCAACTGCCCTGAGGCCCAAGAGGAGAGTTTGGGCCAGCCCACAGGGAGGGTGCCAGGCCACATGGTCCCATGAGGCCACAGACTTTCCCCAGGAACCTTCCAAGAACTGGGTGAGTTGAGAGCTGGCTGGAGGTGTGCATTTAATTGTCAACGCATGCCCTGTGACCCAGCAATTCTGCTCCCTAGATTCTCTGGCAAGACCACAGGGCACACGGGCAAGGGAGCTCGTACAGGACTGTTGAGGGGTGTTGAAGGGGATGTGGGTGCCTATCACCATCAGAGTGGGTAAATACATGTGGAGGGCACCCACCATTGCAACATGAGTGGGGTTTAAAAAATACGGTGCTGAGTGACAGTGAGAATATTATGGTGTATTAAATATGAAACTAGAAAATACAGGCTGAGGTTTTCCCAAGAACACATGAAAATGGTTGACTATGAGGGGCAGGAGGTGGTGAAGAATGGGGATAAAAGTGAGAAAAACACCGGTGGCTGTGAAAATTCAGCCCCTCTGAGGGTGAAGGGGCAGCCCAGCGATCAAACCTCATTTCTGTGCGCATCACGCCACCTAGTGGGCACAGGACCTCAGGACATCCTCGGCCAGGGCGTTGCCTGGCTGGGCCCTGGAGCAGAGGGGTGGAGGAGGGCCGGCTGGGGTTGGTTGCGGGCCTGGCTTTCAGGTCTGGGGTGGGAAGGGTTCAGACAGGCTTGCCCTACTCCCAGGGGGCCTTCCCACATCACGTGAGCTCCTCCACACAGCTTAAACTGTTCCAGAAGCTTCCTTGGGTTCTCATTGCCTGTGAGTCTGTGCATCCTGGTGACACTCGTAATCCGGACCCCACCCTACCTTCTCACGCTGTGACGTCTATGCTCCATAACCCTATAGCCCTCAAACAGGCCACGGACTTCTTGCTTTGAATGCTCTTCCTCCCACTTCTCCTCATGGTAAAGTCCTCCTCACACTTAAAAAAATTTTTTTTTTTTATTTTGACTGCACCGCATGGCTTGTGGGCTCTCAGTCCCACACCGGGGATTGAAACTGGGCTGCAGCAGTGACAGCACTGAATCCTAACCACTAGACCACCAGGGAACTCCCCAGAGTGCTCCTCACTCTTAAAGGCCTTGTTCAGTTCCTTCACAAAGACACCCCTGGCAAACCGGTCACCCCAAAGCCCCTGCCATTAAACCCATGGTCATAAATCAGGTGCCAGTTACCCACGAAACAGCCAGCTCAGTGTTTTTAATGGGTAGAAGAAAGAAAACAGGGGGCTTTGATGTCAGCTTAGGTGCTGGAACCTCAGCTTGGCCACTCACCAGCTGTGAGACCTTGAGCAGATAGTTAAGTATTTGCTAAATGGAAATAAAGCCCTTATCTTCTTGTTGTTCGGTCGCTAAGTCCTGTCCGACTCTTTGTGACCCCATGGACTGCAGCCTGTGAGGCCTTGCCTGACGTGTCTCCTTCCTCTCCCCGTGGCTGCCCCCACTCCAGCCACACTGCCCCACCCTGCTCTTCCCTGAACTCACCAAGTCCTTTCCTGCCCCCTGGCCTTAACACCTGCTGCTCTCTGCCTAGAACAGTCTCCCTTCTCATCCTCCTCCACTTCATTTCCAGTGTCATCTCCTCAGAGAAACCTTCAGCAACCCCCCTCGAAATTCCTGCCCCCGCTCGGCTTTGTCTCACCTCCTGTGTATTTTCTTCTAGGATTTACTGCGACCTGTAATTTCCTGACTTTCTTTCTTTTTTTTTTTTTTTTGGCTGCACTGGGTCTTCGTTGCTGTAGGGGCTTTCTCTAGTTGCTGCTTGTGGGGGCTACTGTCTAGCTGCGGTGTGCGGGCTTCTCCTGTCATGGAGCAACAAGGACTCCTCTGTAGGGCTCGTGGGCTCAGTAGTTGCCCCATGGCATGTGGGGTCTTCCTGGATCAGGGGTCAAAGCTGTGTCCCCTGCATTGGCAGGCAGATTCTTAACCCCTGGACCCCCAGGAAAGTCCCATTTTCTGACTTTTTGACTTGGTCGTCGGCTCTGGGTGGATGGGGGTCGTGAGTCTGGGAAGTAACAGACTTGCAAGGTGTCACTCCTGATCTTGGCTCTTCCCTGGGTCCACCTGCTCACAGGGAGCCCCTTAGGGTAGGGGTGCGTCTCACTGCCTCACTCAGCTTTCCCCTTGTCGGCACCCAGCCCTTTCCCCGCCCGGCGCGGACCCTTGGTTATGCTTTGCCTCCTGTCTGTCCTGTTCTCGTCCATTCTTTTTTCCCTTTGCAGGTCCTCATGGTCCCTGACGGTCTCTGATGCGGGTCAGGTTTGAGCCTGGCATCTCCCAGAACGCGAGTATCCTGGGAAGGCCGCAGGTCTCTATCCCTTACTTTGTTTCCAAGTCAAACAGGATTTTAAGTGGGGAGTTTGGGTTCCACTCCTGACTGGAGTTTTAAGGTCTTGGGTGGTAGGACGGTGACCTAGAATGGTCTGGTCTAACCCAAGGGACTTAGAGAGGCCAGGAGGTCCCAGTGATGCCCACTGGCCCCTCTCAGGTCGAGGGGCTTGTGCTGTGAGTTGCCCAGGCTGAGTGGGATCCACACAGTCTCATGAAGCATCACTTGGCCCAGAGGCAAATTGCTCCCTAAACACAGCTTGCCCTTCCTGATGCCGAACCAGAGGCCTGGTAAAGGCGGCAGTGCCATGGCTCCGTGTCACCCATGTGGCAGCTGGAGGACGGCCCCTGGCACCAGGAAGCAGGACGCAATCTGTTGGTATCCAGTTGCTGGCCTGGAGTCAGTCTGCTGTCTTGGGTGGGGGTGGAGAGAGCCCCCCCAGGGTCCTGCCATCTACCAACCCACCAAGCAAGTGAGGCAGGATTCATACCCTCCCCTCATGGATGAGCCGTACTTGTGGGGGTGGGGGGTGGGAGGGTAGAGAAAGTCATATGCCTCAAATTTGAAGATTTACAGTAAAATTTCAAAAAGTCATTTTGGGAACTGATGTGAGGACCACTGGTACCTTATTTTGTTAAGTGAAAACATAAGGATAATTTATGAAACATACACTACTGTATGTAAAATAGATAACCAGTTGGAGTTTGACGTATGTCTCAGAGCACCCAAAGCCAGGGCTCTGTGACAACCTGAAGGGGTGGAGCAGGGGAGGTGGGAGGGGGAGTCAGGATGGAGGGGACACGGGTATACCTGTGGCCGATTTACGTCGATGTATGGCAAAACTCATCGCAAATTTATAAAGTAATTATCCTCTAATTAAAATAAATAATGAAAAGAATAATTTAAAATTAATTTTCTATTATCATATCCTAAAAACTGAACATGGTCATACCAATAAAAGAGAAATAAGAAATAGTCATTCCCTAGAGGAACTTCCCTGGCGATCCAGAGATTAAGATTCTCCCTTCCAATAAAGTGGGTACAGGTTCGAGCCCTGGTCGGGGGGGCTGAGATCCCATATGCCTCATGGCCAAAAAGCCAGAACATAAACAACAGAAGCAATATTGTAACAAATTCAGTAAAGACTTTACAAATGGTCCACGTCAAAAAAGAAAGAGTCTTTCCCCAGCAAGACTGGCAGGCATTCTCACACTGACATTTTGAGCTGTGGGCAGGTGAGAACACGGTTGGGGACCAGCTCTCGAGAATGTTGGCTTAGCAGTTTGAAGGTGTGTGTGTGTGTGTGTGTGTGTGTATGTGTGTGTAGGAAAGAGTTGTGGAAGCTGGTAGCTGCCTAAGTGGTGTGATTAGGGGGAAAAGGAAGTGCTTCTCACAACTCAAAGAGTTCTTGGACGAACCCACAATGTCTCCCTTTCTCTGTATCACTTAGACTTCCTGTGGATTAACTGGTTTTCTTTTTGAAAGTGCAAATATCCCATGGGCAGGGTCCATTGAGCAAGCTGGACAGGGGTTGGGTGTGTAGGCAGCCTCTGGGACCGTGTTTGTCCAGGGGCCGTCTGGTTGGGATAAACATCGATGGTGCATGTCGGGACAGCAGGGGAGAAGAGGGTGGCTTTCCTGAGCCCTCAGCGAGTGCACTTCGGGTGCTGTCCCTCAGACTGCCCCATGTGGGTCAACTCTCTGAATTTTCTTAGCAACACAGACAGTGTCTTCTTCTGTCCACTTTCTAGATGAGAAAATTGAGGTCCAGAAAGGATCCAGTGTGTGTCCAAGGTTACACAGTCCGTGCTGGAACCAGTGTTTATATCCACATCAGTCTGAACTCAAGCCCAAAGCTTTTATTTCTCTAGCTGGCCAGGTCTCAGAAATGTTTAAAACCACTTGAGGGGAATTCCCTGGTGGTACATGGTTAAGACTTAGAGCTTCCACTGCAGGGGGCACCGGTTTGATCCCTGGTCAGGGAACTAAGATCCTGCATGCCGAGCGATGAGGCTAAGAAAAAAAAAAAAGGCAAAAACACCCCACTTGCATCCCATGTCTCTGTCAGCACAGTGTCCAGCAGACTTGTTTTTTATTTGTTCTGTCTATCCCCAAACACTGTGGCTGACCTTGTTGCCCGCTTCCAGGCCAGTGGAGGGAAGGGGCACAAACTGTCCTGGTCTGGGCCAGACTCTGTCCTTCAGTCATTATTTTTTTTTAAACTTAAAAAAATTGGTGGCGGCTTTCCTGGTGGCTCACTGATAAAGAATCCACCTGCTGGTGCAGGAGACATGGGTTTGATCCCTAATCTGGGAAGATCCCACATGCCTCGGAGCAACTAAGCCCGTGGGCCATAACTCCTGAGCCCATGCGCTGTGATTACTGAAGCCTGTGCATCGTAGATGCACTGCAATAAGAGAAGCCACTGTAATGAGAAGCTCTCACTGCCACCAGAGAGTAGCTCCTGCTCGCCACCGCTAGAAGAAAGCCGTGCAGCATTTAAGACCCAACACAGCCAAAAATAAATAAACTAAAATTAAAAAAAAAATTTAAAATGGTGGTGAAATGCATGTAACATAAAATTTACCATTTTAACCATTTTAAAGTGTACAATTTGGTTCTCTGAATTCAGCAGCACTTGGTGCGTTTGAGGGCTGTGCAACCCTCCCGTCTCTAGTTCTGCACCCATCAGGTGGTCACCCCCGTATCTCCTCCCCCAGCCCCTGTCAACCGCAGATCTGCTTTCTGTCCCTATGAATCTGCCCATTCTGGACATTTCATAGAAACGGGATCACACGGTATGTGGTCTTTTGTGACTGGCTTAGCCCGTGGCTTTGCATGAGGTTTTCAAGGTTCATCCACGTTGTAGCAGGAACCAGCATGGTATTCCTTTTTGGGACTGAATCATATTCCATCGCACGGGTAGACCCCACTTTGTTTATCTTTTTATCACCGGATGGACACTTAGGTTGTTCCTACCATTTAGCTACTGTGCATAGTGCTGCTATAAACATTTTCATCCAAGTTTTTGTCTGGACACCTGTTCTTAATTTTTTTTTGGGGGGGTCCCTATTAGGAGTGGAATTGTTGGGTCATACGGTAATTCTATGTTTAACTTCTTGAGGAGCAGCCAAACGGTTTTCCACAGCAGCTGTAGCATTATACATTCTTACCAGCAGTGTATGAGGGCTCCAATTTCCCCACCTCCCTGCCAACACTTGTCATTTTCCTTTTTATAGCCATCCTAGTGGGTGTGAAATGGTATCTCATTGTGGGTTTTGTTTGCATTTTCCTAATGACTAATGACATTAATCATCTTTGCTCCTTGGGAGGCCTGAAGCAGGTCCCTCACCCTCTCCATGCCTCAGTTTCCTCATGTCCAAATTAGGACACATCTAAGGAAGATACGAGGATGAAATGAGTGAACCGGGGTGAAGAACTTAGCGTTTGTGTCAAGCACAGAGCTGGGGCTCCTAGACTGTCTCAGGCAGCCCCAGGCCCGCCCTTGCTCAGCTGGTGGGGCGGCTGGCTACTCAGAGGACCCTCCTGGCTCTGACCAGCTGGGACTCTGGGTAAGTTAAAGCTGCTCCCCTCTGTCTCCACCACCCTGGACTCCACAAGGAACCACAACCCTTAAGGCTGGGCCGGGGCTGATTTCCATTCAACCGAGAAGACAGTTACTGAGTGTAGCAGATCCCCTGGGACCTCTTTTCCATTTCCGAGAACCAGCTGCCCTTCGAGCGTTTTCCCTTCTGTGCGAGCTGTCTGCAGACTGCTTTCCGCTACTGGAGCAGCAGAAGTGCCCGGAAGTTCATGCCCCAGGCGGCCCTGAGCCAATGACTGTGACACGGGGGAGGCAAGACCCAGCTCTCTGGCCTGGCATGGGAACAGCTTTCAGTCCCGAGTCCCCCATACAGCGTGGACTGCAGGCATCCTCCGTCCCCTTCCTGGCCTCTTGCTCTCCCCTCTTGCTTCCCCAGTCCCTTCACGTCCCCTGGGAGCACTCCCTTAGGAACTTGCCTAGCCAGAACCCTCTCTCCGGATCTGCTTCTGGAAAACTCAGCTTAAGACATGGAACGCTGGGACTTCCCTGGTGGTCCGGTGGTTGGGAATTCGCCTGCCAGTGCAGGGGATGTGAGTTCGATCCCTGGTCTGAGAAGATTCCATGTGCCCTGGGGCCACTGAGTGGCCACTAAGCCCGCATGCAACAGCTACTGAACCTGAGCTCTAGAGCGCGTGCTCCACGATGAGAGAAGCCACCGCAATGAGAAGCCCACGCACAGCAAGGAAGAGGAGCCCTCACTCGCCCAACTAGAGAAAGCCTTCACGCAGTAACGAAGACCCAGTGCAGCCAAAAAAAAAAAAAAAGATACAGAGCATCTGTGTGCTAAGCCCTTTGGAAAATGCTGAGGTAGACAAAGATCAACAAAATTTTCTTCCCCAGTGGAGCCCACAGCTTGGTCGGGGCTGGTGCTGATGGCAGTAGTCATGCCAGTAGCCAGTCTTGTGTACCTACTACATGCCAGGCACGGGGCTGATCGTTTTACACATGTTACATTCGGACCTACTTCATTTAAACCTGTAACCATTGCTACGGGATGCTATTATCATCCCCACTTTACAGATGAGAAAACTGAGGACCGGAGAGGTTAACGAATATGTAGCTGTTTATCGCAGAGGGATAAGCTCTGGGGGGTGGGGAGGGGGAAGGCGATGCCCAGCTGCTGCCGTATAACAGAGGATAGAGATTCTCCAGGGCCACACTACCACTGGTTGTGAGGGTGTTTCAGAATTTTAATTTGTTACTAACTTTGGTCAACTTTGTAGGAATGATTCAAATTAAGAAGGAAAAAAAGAAAGGGAATTCAAGTCCATCCCACTGATACTGTCTCTCTCAGCTTACTTTCTCCTACTCTGCTTTCCTGAGCAAGAGATGGGTGGAGGTCCTGCCCACAGGACAGTGCTGGATGCCCTAGCTGAAGACCCTGCTCCACGCATGTGGGTGCAAATGGGGTACCAGCTGCTGCCTTGCCTGGTCTCC
Source organism: Bos indicus (assembly GCF_029378745.1). Taxonomy (NCBI): domain Eukaryota; kingdom Metazoa; phylum Chordata; class Mammalia; order Artiodactyla; family Bovidae; genus Bos; species Bos indicus. Next base: position 19,091,361 of record NC_091782.1, on the reverse strand, counting down.
CCACCATCTGAGCTCCCAGGAGGCCTGGGGGAGCAGATGCCCTAGGTGCCCATGGGGGAAAGAGGCATGGGCTGTGCCCCTTTGTGATTGAGCCCCCAGTATCAACAACCACCAGACCCCTGGGAAATGAGAAGCACCATCTGGGGAGGGCTATCACTCTCTGAGTGTGTATTGGGGTGATTAAAGACACAGACCCAAGCAGACAGCCTGCGATCAAATCCTAGCTCTGCTGTTTACAAGTTCAGTGACTTTGAGAAAACTATTTACCCCCTCAGAGCCTTAGTTTCATCTCTAAATTGGGAACAATAATAACACTGGCCTCTTAGGATTGTTGTGAGAATTAAATGAGATAATATACACAATGTAGACAGAATGCTGCCTTGGATGTAGTAGGAGCTATACACTTGTTGGCTGATTATTACTTTGATTAACTATTGTTGTGAAAAGAGAGTCTGGGCCCAGCTAAGACACTTGGCTTAGGTCTCACCCAGCAGCCCGGATAGAGGCCCTGAGTCTGGACGCATTCTCCCACAGATATCCCATGACCCCTGCGTGCTCCTGGGGGAAGGATAAAGGCTTCTGTCTCCCTCTTGCCTAGCCCTCCCCCACTGGCTTGCATCTTGCCCCACAGGGTTTCTGGGGCTCCCCTGAGTCGGAGGCTCCAGGAGTAGGACTGGGGGCTGGAGCGGGGATGGTCCCAGGGACACTACCCTGGACTCTGAATGAAGACAATCTGTCTACCAGCCCGCAAGCCTTCTGGGAAGAGGAGGGGATGGCAGCTGGCTCTGTGTCCTGCACCTGTGAATAAGCCAGCTCTGCTACTACCTGGCTGTGTGACCCCGGCCGGCTCCCTCCCCTGGTCCTGGTGACGAATGAGCGTTTATGAAGCACTTCCTCATTTAATCTTCATCCCCATCCCCCTGCCAATGATTCTGGTCCTCATTATCCAGACATAGAAGCAGAGGTAACCAGAGGTGAACAACCACGATAAGACCAGACAGACTGGGTCAGGGAGGGGCTGGGCCAGTGGAGACAGCCTAAGGTCGGGGCTGAGATTCCTGGAATGTAATCATGAGTGGAGTTACTGGGTTCGATTAAGCACAGCCCACCCCTGTCCGCGCTGCACAGAGCTCAGGGTCACTGAGTCCCCACCTCCTTGCAGGGCTGGCTTTCTTCCTCATTTTTGTCCATCCTCCAGAGGTGATGCCTGTGACTGTCAGTGCCTCTTCTTTTTTAAAAGTTACTTTTCATTTATTTGGTTGCACCAGGTCTTTGCTGTGGCATGAGAGATCCTCAACCTTTAAGTGAGGCAAGTAGGATCTAGTTCCCTGACCAGGGATTGAACCCAGGGCCCCCTGCATTGGGAGTGTGCAGTCTTAGCACAGGGAAGCCCCTGTCAGTGTCTCTTCTCTTGCTTGTTATCTCCATGGGCCTACGTCTCCTCTACCTGCCTGTTCGTGGCCTTTGTTCCTGCTGGGGTCGGGCTGCTGTCCTCTTGTCTGCAGGTGTTCCTTGTATCCTCTAGTCTAGATATTAATCCTTGTCTGTTTGGACAGGGCGAGGATCCGCTATCATTCTGTCATCTTCGGGCACTTTGAAACCTAACTCCTCTCCCTCCGGCCTGCTGCCAGGCTCCTCTCTGAGCGGAAGGCACAGGGTGAGGCCCTTCTCACTGTCTCTGCCCTTTTGGTTAATGCCAGGCATCCAGGACAGGGTAGAGTCTGTGCCAGGAACTTGCTCTTAGCTCAGGGATGGGGCACAGGGGCAGGGAGGGGCGGGCCAGGGCCAGACAGCAGCTGCCCCAGGGCCCAACCCCGGGGGCCCCTGGTCAGGGCCTCTGGGCCCAACTGGTCAGGCTTCCTTCCTTCCACACACACCAGCGCTCGGCTGATCACCATGTTGTGCCTGGGGTCTCCAGCTTGATCAAGACCCTGCCCTTGGCCTCAAAAACGCCCACTCAGTGCAGCAAACGGCCTGGCCGCTGCCCAAGGTGGTGGCTGGGCTGAAGCCACAGACAGAGGACATTGCAGGGCGCAGACTTGGACCCCTGCCAGCACGGGCAGGGAGGGCTTCCTAGAGGAGGTGCCTTAGGTCTGGGCTTTGCAGGAAGCCCGCACATTCTCCAGGCCTCAGCAAGGTCTTCGTTCAAGCCCAGGCAGGAACGGGAGCCCAGCCTTTCATCTTCCTTTCCAGGAAACGTGCCTTCCAGGTCTTTCCCTTTCATGGAGTTGAGGGGGGTCTTTGCTCCTGGATTCTCCTTCTAAACAGGGGTCAGTATGGCTCACAGGGAAAGGAGGCAGCCTGGGTGTTAGCAGACCTGCCTCCTGTCCTTGCTGTCCGAGTGACCTTGGCCAAGCCCCACTTCCTCTCCGCAGTCCCCTGGTGCGAATGGTGAGAGCGTGGGGTGAGCGTGTGTTCCCAGAATCCTCTGGGATTCAACATGGCAGCTGTGGCATCGTCCCGTCTTCTCCACAGCCCTCAAGGGACGGGGACCTGGAGGTCACCCGGAGTCCGTGGCCCCAGGCCCTCCTGCGTCTCTGCCCTGTACACCACCTTGCCAACAGCCCCGGGTTTGTTCTCAGACCCCTTCGTGCACTTTCCTCACAACAGCTCCTGTGAACAAGGGAGGTCCTGTGGGCCAGGCGCTGTGCTGGTGCTTTGCGCCCACGGCCTCATTTACTTCCCACAAACCTGCAAGGTGGGTACGATGCCTGTCCCCTTTTTGCACGTGATATGGTGGGGCTTAGAGAGACTGAGCCACACACCTAAGGTCACCCAGCTTTTAAGAGGCAAGACAAAGGTCCCAGCCCAGCTCCGGCTGCTCCAGAGTCCTTTTCCTAATTGCCTCCTCCCACATTGTGACTCCCTCCTAAATTCCACCTACCCGGTTAGCATGCCCCGGCCAAGCCCTCCCTGCCTCCTTGGTTCCCAACCTCGATCCCACACAGACATTTCCACCTCTCCCAGGCCCACTCCTACTTTCCCCTTGGTCACCTGCTTTCCTGGTGGACCCCCATCTGCCCCCCTCTTCCCAGCCTCTCCTCACTTCTCTGTACCCCCTAGAGTGTGTCCAGGGGCCGGGTACCCACAAAGGGTGCCTGAGGCCCCTTATGAAGCCCCTAGGCCTGCAGCACAGGCTGAGGAAGGGCTTGGGTGGGGGCTCTGGGTCTCACATTCCGGGGTGTCGCCACCCCACCCCGTTCCTGAGGTTGAACAGGTCAGCCATGGAGGAGGTGGCCCTCTAGGGCCCAGAGGGGCTGGGGACCTGCGCCTTGGCAGCTGGCCTGGCACGTGCCCAATGTGGCCAGCCTGAAGGGGACGTGCCTGTCTCTCTGGAAGCCACTGGCTTATCAGAGGGGAGTGAAGGGGCTGGGACAGCCCGTCTCCTGGGACGTGCCGGGACTCACGCCACCCGGGGGTGTGCATGTGTGCGTGCGTGCATGTGCCCGCCCAGGGCAGCCAGGCTGGGCCCCGGAGGTGGGCTGGTGGGAGCTCTCGATTCACCAGTGGCTTCTCCTGCGTTTAACAAACAGTGCAGTGTCTGGGACCCAGCAGGCCTGTGGCCTGCTTTCGCTGTTATTATTTTATAGTTAGGAGCTTAAATCACATTTCCTTTCCCCCTGAGGCAAACCCATCTTTCACATGAAACCCCAGCTGATCAGTGTGTGTGTGTGTCTGTGTGTGTGTGCGTGCGCTGGACCGGGAGTACAGCTGTCCAGGCTGCATCCTGGCTCCACTTCTCTTCCAGCTGCAAAGTCATTCTTCCACTCAGACTCAGCTTCCACTTATCAAGAAGGCCCGCAGAACCTGGGATGGTTGTTGAGTGTGAAATGAAACCCAGGATGTGCTGGGTGTAAACACCGCCGTGCAACAGAGATGTGTGTGTTGGGGTTTGCTGGTCAGCATCTTCTATTTCTACTTAGAGCTGTGCCATGGCCAGCAAGAATGGCTGATGGATTCCTGGCTCCTCTTGTTAAGGATTTAGCTCGTGCCCTTGAAAATGAATCGGGTTGCCTCGGCCCCTGAGATGTAGAAGCTGGTGGGGTGAATCCATTGGGTAAATGAATGAAAAGAATGAGTGAAGATACCTGATTCTGCAGGTGTTGAGGCAGAAGGTCACCCCCAGATGGGAGGTTATGTGGGTGGGTGGGGGAGAGGCTAGACCAGATGGTTTTTGAGGTCACTTCCCATTGCTGGTTCTTTCCAGATTCTGTGACCTGAGCTGACTTGTCCCAACTTTCCAAGAGCCTCTCACTCCAGACCCTCTGAGCAGCTAATGCTGTGCTGGGCGGGTACTCTGTCTACACCCTCCCTCAGGGTTTCCTGGGTCAAGGAGAATTCCCAGTGAGCAGAGCCAAGGCTGATGCAGGACCTACGTGCTGGGCCAGGGGTGAGGCTAGGGAGTGGAACACCCTTTGGGAGGTCATGGCTGGGTGTGGGAAGGGGGACTTTCGATCCTCTGTGGATCAGCCTGGAAGGCTTTCTGGAGGAATCTGTGTTGAATCTCAGTGCGAGCGCGCCTGGTCCCAGCCATCACAGGTTTATGGTAACTAGCACGCCCCTCCCCTCTGCTTGCCATGCCCCACCTATGACCCTGCAGGGCAGGAGGGTGCTGGCTGTGGCGGGCGTGGGGACCCTGGAGCCCGCAGGTGTCAGTCCTTGCTCATCTGGGCCGCCTCTAGGGAAGCTGGGGCTCTTACGTGTGGTTCTGATGCTACGTGGTCTTTGTTGTTCAGTCGCTAAGTCCTGCCCTTAGCTGGTTCTAACCTCTCAGAACCTGTTATCTCCCCTACAAATGAGTGGTCAGCAAAGGGACCGCCAGTGTGAGAGCTCTGGGTGGGGGTCTGCTAGGAGCTGCAGCCCAGCCCCAGACCTCGTGCCCTGGGCTGAGTTGGGGGTGGGGTGATCCCTCCTCTCTTTGCGCTGTCACCTCCTGGAGGGCCTTCTGGGGGCTGGAAATGACCCCCAGCAGAGTCGACTCCCTGGCTCTGGCACCCCCCACCCCCACCCCAGGTCCCTCTGCCCCATTTTGTCCCCTCGGTGTTACATTCCGCAGAGGAAAGTGATCCCTCACTCAAGGCCTGAGGATTACAGGCTGGAGAGAAGTCGGCGTTGCCCTGGGAACGCTCACGTAGCCTTTTTCCGTTTTCCCATCAGTGCCCTCCTCTTTCTGCCAAAGGCTGGTGGGGAGGGGAATGATCCTGGCTGTGGTTGGGGGCCTGGTCAGCCCTTCCCTCCCTCCCTGAGGGTCAGCAGCCCTGGAATGGGGGTAAACTGTGCTGAGCTTCTAGTAGGCCCTCTCAGGAGGTGGTTAGGGGTCAGGGGCCCTGGGGTCTCCATGTGTCTGGGCTCCCCTGCCCCCTCACTTCTGCCCTGACGCCCCTCCTAGGCTGAAGCCCCTCCACCCCTACTAAGCTGGGGATTTCCGCAGGCTGAGCCAACCGCCTGACCCTCATTATGGCGCCTTCATCCTGTTGGGGTTAAGCTCCCGGTGGCCTTCCCTGCCCCCCACCCCAGAGGCCAGGCCGAGGGTCAGAGATTCAGGAGGCTCAAGCCTGCTAGGCCCCCTCTGGGAAGGGCTGGTGGCCCGTCTTCTCCCCGGGGCCCCAAGGGTGGAGAGGCAGCTTGCCCTGGGGGTCTGGGTGGACAAGGGAAGATGTGCAGGGAATGCTCAGGGAGGAGGGGCTGGTCCTTCAGGGAAGAGGGAGCTGATGACCTTTAGAGGGCAGTGAAGTTGAGAGACGAGAAATCCCAGGGGCAGAATCATCTAGAAAGATTTTTAAAAATACTCAGCCCCACGCCTCCTGATTTTTATTTCATCAGCCAGGACTGGAGCAAGCATTGGTATTTAAAAAATCCTCCTCAGGTGACTCTCATATTTAGCCAGTTTGAAAATCACCACTCTACCTGACGCCCCATGGTACTGTCAAGGAGACTGATGAGCCATCAGAATGCCCTTGAGCGAGGTAACTTCACCAGTTGGGCAAGACTGGGTTGGAACTCGGGGCGGGCCACTTCCTCTTGGCCTCCTCCATCCGCCCGAGGCTTGCCGGGTGTCCCACTCACTTAATTATTTGGGTCCTTAGGAGCTGTGTGACTGAGAACAAGTGGCTTAACCTTGATGTGCCTGGTGATACTAGGCCCCAGTGATAAGAATAGAAGGAGATGATGCCTATAAGGCCCCAGCAGCACTTGGGGGAAGGGTAGCCATTGTCCTGCCTAGGGCCAGGGTCTGGGCAAAGGCCTCCATCATCTTATGCACCAAACAGGCGCGACCCTCAGAACTCCAGCAACTCTCAGGTAGAGTAGGGTAGTGGATATCCTTGAGGTTCCCTGGGCCCTGAGAGGGAGCTGGGAGGTGCAGAGGAGGTGCGGGAAAGAATGGCTCCCTCACCCTCAAACCTCATACCTTTCTTGTTGGGGGTCACTGTGTCCTGCAGATATAGGAATGGCCACCAGGTGTCACCCTCAGCTCAGGCTTGAAGTGAAGGCAGTGCAGAAAGAGGGAAAGGGGCTGGGTGGAGAGTAGGGCACCTCTCGGGGAGTGGGTGAACTTGGAGAGTGCCTGATGCTTTTGATGGATTGGGGGAGGGTGGCGCTGTTAATTTCTGCAGGAAGGTACTCTGCAAAGATTCATTTGTCTACCTTCAGAATTCTCCTTCCCATGCTGATGGCAAATCACAATTCAACAGGTTCTTTATAGGGCACCTGTTGCACACAGGGGTGGGGAGGTGGAAGGGTTGGGGGACAGGGGTGGAGAGGGGAGGCGGAGGGAGGCTTAAGAATCTTACTGAACATCTACTCTGTACCAGATCCTATACACACAGGAGGCCACTCAATATTTACAGCAATCTGGTATAGTAAGTACCATGATTAGTCCCATGTTACAGGGCAACTGAGGCTTATACTGATTATGTGTTGGGCCCAAGGTCACCCAGCTGGACAAAGTTTGAGGCCTATCTGGAACCTAAATTCTTCCTCCTTTACCCAGTTAGTCAGGGGACAGGAAACCTGCAAAGGTCTTCCCACCAGGCTGGGAGAGGATGTGGTGGGTGGCGACCCATCTCTGCCTGGCTCTGCTAATCAAGAACCAGTGAGGAGCTCGAGAAGCCTGCTGCCAGTGAGCTGGGTGCGGGTTGGTGGGCGGGGGGTGGGGGGGGGGGAGGCGGGGAACCTGTGCTCACTGGGATGGGTGGAAGTGGGGTTTGGGTGCAGGCTGGGTGTCAGGCAAGGGCAGGCTGCAGACACAGCAGCAATGAGAGGCTCTCACCACCTGTACACATACTCCTTGGACCAAACTTCCCACCTCAGAGTTATTTCAGTTTCCTCATCTGTCAATTCTAGGGGCCAACTTTGTTCATCCAATACCTTGTCCCTGCACCCTCCTGGACTCTGAGCTGACTGCTCCTCAGGTCAGGTACTAAGATGGACATGATCTCAGCTATCCCTCACCTGCAACCCTCCACTTTAAGCTTAGATCAGTTTTAAAGTTTCTTTGATCATGCCACCTACCAATGAAACAATTGCTGAGCATGCATCTGTAATAAGAAGCATATTTTCATATTTTTTACTTTGTACAACACACTCACACTAAATGGAAAAAGGTGAGATGAAAAAATAAATGTTCCAGTATTTTCCTGCTGCACCTCTGTTACCCACACTCCCCACCCTCCAAGGGCACTTTAGATCCAACTGCTCCAGGAAATGGAGGGTAGTCAGTCCAACCCAGCTCAGGAGGGAAGTGTAGTCAGTGTTCCGGAACATCGTTGCCCACCCCTTCATGCCCCAGCACCAGAAGAGAGGCACTTCAGTGACAGCAGGTGGGAGTATGGGCAGACAGGAAGCGTGAGCAGGGCCATGTCAGGGAGGGGCTTCGATGACCTGGACAGGAAGCAGGTTTTTATTTTATGCCCTGATGCTGACGAAATTTTGTGATTACTTTTTATACTGTCCCAGAACATAGAACCAGGACATTGTGTCCAGGTAGTTATCTGACACGTGCCCTTCAGGTAGTTCTATTCCGTTCCCAACAGTTCAGAAGTCCACCCCCGCCCCCCCTCCTGGAGTTGGGAGCACTCCTTCCAACACACACACACACACACACACACACACACACACACGGGACAGGAAGGATAGACACTTAGGCGCCCCTTCCTCAGGGCCTTCATCCTCCACTGCCCCTCCTGGGTTGGAGGCCCCTGTGTCATCCTTGCCTGGACAGGTCTTCCTGCAGGGTCAACACCTGGGGACCTGCGTGAATAGGAGATGGGGGAGAGGAGGGGCAAGAGGCTGTATCTGGGGTACAGAAGTGAGCCCCCATGACTGAGAGAAGCCCCCTGTCCCCCAACCCAGGCTTGGGGCTGGAAAGGACCAAATGGCTTACAAAGGCATCTGGCTGCCCCCCAGGGTGGCAGCCATGGTGGCTGGCCCAGTGTGGGCGCCTTTGTGTTCCCTGACTGTGTGTCTGTTTCTGCAGTCACTGGGTGCTTGTTCTGTGGGGTGAGGGGTGTGGGGGTGGGGGCATGGCCTGTGGCTGGGCAAGTACGTGAGGCTGGGCACGAACAGCCTCACCTACCAGCCCTACTCCTGCCAGGTACAACCAGCTACTGCGGCTGCCCGCCATCCGCCTCCTCCCTTCCCTGGGCCTGGCCAGGCCGGGGGGCAAATGACTTGGCGGGCACCTCCCCTCACTTGGACCCACTGGGGCAGGGCCGGCTCACCTGGGCACAGGCATGGGTCCCAGATAGGTGGGTGCTCTGCTCACCCCTCCCCCCCCCAAACACCTCACCAGGGAGATGGCGGGGGTGGGGTGGGGTGGGGGTTGGGTGCTGCGGCCAGGGAGGGGGCCAGGGAGAGGGCGCGGGGCAGAGCTAGGGCCCCCTTCCTCTCCCAGACAGTAGATGCCTACAGCAGGGCATAAGGGGGGGCCGAAGGAATGGGGAATTTCTCTGTTTCGGGCCAGGAAATGATTTCCATGCAAATAAGATGCAAACTCCTTAATGAATTTGCAATTAGGAACGGAGGCTGCCAGGTCCGGGCAGCGCCTGCGGGTTTTATGAATGGGCCCGCGTGGGGCGGGGGTGGGGGGCGGCGCGCCGGCCCGCCCCCACGTTTCCCTGCCGCTGAGCCCGCGACATGCCGCGCCGCACGTTGCTGCCTCCCGGCCCCGCCGCGACCTGGCCCGCCGCCAGCGGGTCAGCTGCTTCGGACCGAGCGCGGGAGGCTGCCGGCCAGAGTCCTCGCCGCGCCGCCGGAGGCGAAGCGTCGGGCAGCGGCACGCCCCCTGGGGCCTGGAAGGGGTCTTCCCTCTGGCGTCCCATTCCTTGGTGTTGGAACGGTTTTCTGAAGCTGGAGGGAGTGAAGTGAGCTTTCAGGCCCCTGAGGATGGGCAGGCCTGAGAGGTCACTGACCACCGGAGGAGGGCAGGCCCCTAACCTGGCCGGGGTTGGGGCAGTGATCTTGGGAGGGATGGATGTACAAGGAGAGGAGAAGAAAGGGACGGTTCCCATCCCAGAACCCGCTGCACCTCCCCAGTCCTCAGTTCCTATCTCCCTAACCTCAGCAGGCCTTGGCCACCACCCCAGGGCACCTGCTTTATTTTTTTCTTCTCCTGCAGGGCCACCGCAGTCTGCTCTGGGCCTTGCTCTGTACCTGGGCAAACAGTGGGTGTCCTGGGTGGGTGGGTTCGCTTTGGTCAGCTCTGGTCCGGAAAGAGACTCACCAGGTTGAGTCTGAGCCCTATTAGGCCACAGACTCCATCCCCTCCCCTCCCCCAAGCTTTCAGAGTAAATTAACCAATTACCTCTAATTAAAGCGCCATGCTTTCTGTTCCCTCTTGGGCCTCAGTCCCCACCCTGGGAGTCCTCTTACCCTGGCTCCTCTGGAAGGGAGCCTCGCCAATAAGGTGGAAGCCAATGAATCAGTGAGTAGAGCTGGGCGGGGTGTGGAGGAGAGGAAGTCACAGTGCCATTGACTTCTGGGGAGTGGTCTGGGAATTGGGCCTTTGTGGGGCCTTGGAAGGCTGGGAGCCCTGGGCTGCCTTCGGAGGTCGGACCTGTGTAAAGCCCTGTGAGGATGCTGAGGCCTTGGGGGCGACCCTCCTCGGAGGACTGGCGGGGCAGTTCTAGAAGCTGCCAGTTCTGGGTGGCACCTGCTGCTCGCTCACCCACCACACCAGGAGAGACTCTGGATGCCTGGGGGGCGGCGGGGGGGTCCATCCTCTCTCTAACCCAGCTCTTCCTGTGCAGTGAGAACCCCTTTGTTCCTCTCCTCCTGCCCTCCATGGCCCTGAGGCGCAGGCCCCAGCGGCTTGCATGGCCTGCACTGCCCTAGCACTTCCCTGGCCCCACGTGTGAGACGTGTTGGGGAGGATGCCCAATGGCCAGAGGCAGGGTGATGGGCTGTTGACCCAGGTCTCACCTCTTGCCAAGCTGGCCTTTCCTGAGACAGGCAGTACCCCGCCAGGCTGTGACTCAGGCCTGTACCCTAACCTTGAGCTCTGCCATGCCAAGGACCTGTGTATGTGGGGTGGATCTGTCAGCTGTAGACTCCTCTCTCGGGTCACTTTCTCTGCCAGCCCTGAGGAGCCAGGTGGTGACTAGGTTCAGGCCTTCCAGCTCTGGCTGTTTCTCCCAGCCCACCACCCCAGTAGAGGCTGACGGTGAGGGTAGGCCCCCTTGCAGGGCACAGCAGTCATCAGACTCTGCGGGGGTGTGAGCCGCCCAGGGCAGGGGCAGGACTCAGCACACAGGTAGGGGTGCCCCTGGGGTGTCCTGAGCCCCCATCTGCCAGCTTGGTTGCCCTTCCCTGCTCAACGAAAGCTGGCTCAAAACTCCCCACCTCCAGCAAGGTTTCAGCATGCCTCCCTTATTTGTGGCCAGCCCAGTCACTACTGTTCACTGGCTCCTGGTTTTCGTTTGTTTCTCTGACTTGTGTCCCCTTCTCCAGACCCTCCGAGAGCGCCTCTGCACGACTCTTGTTCTTCCCTGCATTTCCCAGTGGCCAGCAGAGGGCGCCTCCTAAAAGACTGCCAGACTAAAAGGAGCGGATCTGCTTTCCCGGATCCAGGCACTGTGTAAAGCCCAGGCTCATGGTCCGTTTGCGTAAACTGAAACTGACCCAGAACCCCTTCCTTCCCGGCGATCTAGACTTAACCTGCCTGCAGAGGGCTAGAGATTAGACCACAGGTTAAACCCAGGTGGCTGTCTCCGACGTGAAATCAGGTGGCCCCCCTCCAAAGGACAGAGAGGATAAGGGAGTTGCCCCCACTGCCAGCAGCCCAAATGGGGAAGGGGCACCGGAGGTTGCCGGCTTTCCTCCCTTGACCCTGGGAGAAGAGTTGGGAGGGGCTGCACAGAATAGCTGGTGTCCCACCCCGTGGGAGGGGCTGCTGTACACGTCTGGGCCACATCTGGGTTCTTGGCAGCAAAGGGAGCTGGTCTGTTTGGGATCCTCCAGGGAAACACGATCCACCCCTTGGTGGCTTCTCACCATTACATTCCTGGGGAGCCCTTTACACACAGGTGTATGGGACACAGATCCGTAATGCGGGTGAATTCATGCCAATCTAGAGGGGGACCCTCCAGACACTAGCTCCTTTTGACATGGACTTAGTTAGGCTCCTGGGCAGCAGCCTGTTCTGGGCCACCAGGCCTTTCCGCCATCCTATGTTCGCGTGTGAGATTCTGGGCTTCCTCTTCTGGAAATGCTGGGGACTAGACTCTAGCTTCCATCCTGTCCGTTCTCCTTCCTCCAGGTGGGGGGTAAAAGAGAGGAGAGTGAGGTTACAGCACCTCTTAGGGACTCCATCATCATGCAAAGCGGAGTGGGAAAGGGTCTGCTTTTGGGTCATTTCACACAAAAGCCTGGGAATGTGATCGGGACAGAAAGAGGGAAGAGTGGACAGCAAAACTGGTTCTTTCTTAGGTTTGGGTCCTGGGTTTTGGGCAGGGGACAACACGGAGAAAACCCCTCTTGGTCGGCTGGGTTCCTGGACGTCCGAGCAGGAAACAGAGGGCTGGCCGGAATGGCCTTGAAGTAGGGAGAGACAGAGAGAGGGGGAGGGGAAGGGGGAAGGGAAGGAAGGCTGCGCCCACCCAGGGTCCCCCCGCCAGCCCCTCTCCCCAGCTTCCCCCCGCCCGGCCCGCGGCGGCCCCTCCTCCAGACCTGGGCACCGCCTCCCCCTCCCCTCCTCCTCCCCCTCCCACTCGGCGCTGCAGCTGCTGCCGACGGACCATTCTGCACGTAGCGAATGGAGGAGACGCACAAGGGAGGCCTCAAGTGCGCGCGCGCGGGAGCCGGCGCCGCGCGGGCGGGGGAGCGGCTGCGGGTACGCGTGCGCGTGCGGCGCCGGCCCCGAGCGCGCGCGCCGGGCTCCGGAGCAAGCGGCTCCTCTGCGTGCCCAGGTTGGGGATGCTCTGGGGTGGGGTTCCCACCGCTCCGAGTCCTCCAATGCACTCTGTTTGCCTTCCAGCGAATCCCACCTCTACCCAGCCCCTTTTTCATCATGCACCCCAATAGCACCGTCCTTCACGCGCAGTAGCGCTTCATGGTGACTGGGTGCTGAAATGAACTGATGCTCTGGCCCTCCTCATCCTCTGCGTCACTGCTCTACAGTCCGCTGGGCACTGGGCTGAGAGGCAAGAGAGGGCTGAAAACTCCGGTCCCTTGGGCACTCGATTCACAACCCTACAGACCCACAGGGCTTCCCTGGTGGCTCAGAGGGTAAAGAATCTGCCTGCAACGTGGGAGGCCTGGGTTCTATCCCTGGGTGGGGAAGATCCCCTGGAGGAAGACATGGCAAGCCACTCCAGTATTCTTGCCTGGAGAATCCCCCTGGACAGAGGAACCTGGTGCGCTACAGTCCGTGGGGTTGCAATGAGTCCGCCGCGACTGAACCACTAAGCACAGGTAGTCCAACCTGTGCCCGAGGAGAGCTCTCAGCCTCCTGGAGACTCTCACCCTGAGGCCTCTCTGTACCTGAATCCAGGGCAGGCCCCATAAGGCTGGTAGAGACCCTAGACAAATGGCTGTCAAGGAAAAACAAACGAGTTCTTTGACCTTTATCTCTGCTGGGACGGGAAACTCCCAAGGGAGTGCCTGCCACCTCCTCCCTGTGTGTCACCTGCACAACTCCCTCTCCCTGGGGCATCCAGGACAGGACTGGGCTCTGCTCACACCACCGGCGAAGGTGTGGTATGGTGAGCACAGATGTCCTGGGATGGCCAGGGAGTGCAGAGAGGCCATGTCAGCCTAGGGTAGGCAGTACTCATCTTGGAGGTGTCTTCTGAGTCTGCAGAGCACCCTCCCCACTTTCTGAGCCCCTGATCCTGGTGGGTCTGGAGGCTGCGCCTTCCTTCCCTAGATGGCCCAGGTTGGCACCGCATTCTACCCTCCGCACCGCTCAGAGGCATGGGATAGGGCCTCTTCAGGTTGTGTGGGCCCTGGGCCTGGCAGGTGCAGGGCCTTGCGAAGAGGAGCTTGGACTGCATTGGTCACCTGCTGGACCTATGGGGGTGGGGGGTGAGTTGAAGGGCTGAAGGTGACTGAGAGTTCTTTGTCACATGATAACTTGACCTTGCCCAAATTTGATCTCTCTAAGCCTAAATTTCCTGTCTAATGGGAACACAGCCTTATCTAATGGGGCTGTTGAGGACTGAAATGTAGTCTGCATATAACATGCCTCACGTGTTGGAGGCAGGTGCCCAGTAGAGCTAAATCTTTTTTTTTTTTAATTACCGTGTGCGGACTGGCTGAAAGGCTGGGCACATTTTCTTCAGCTGTGTTTCCAATGGGTAGAGTGAATTCAAATCCCAGAACTCCTTGGAATTTGGAGGTTGGGTTTTGTGAAAACTATAGAGAAACCAGTAATATGTCATACTTTTGTCATCATCCAAGAATGAACCATTTCACATTAGTTTTCCAGACGTTAATATCCGAGACCTTAAAAAGGGATATTTTGGATGGATATTACACACTTTCCTGCCTTCTTAATCAGAGGTTAGAGGACATGTGAGTCCTTATGACTCAGACTTGTGGTTACAAGTAAGTGTCCCTCATGGTCCTGGTTGTAACAGTGAAAATCCAAGGTCTTGTTTGACCCCACACTAATGGCCCATTCCGTGATGTCTTTATTTTCATAGTTCTCATGTCTTTCCATAGTTCTTCATCACTTCATCAGCTCCCTATTAGCTGTCACTTCCACCACCATCACTGCGTCGGTCGACCGGCATCCCACCTCTTTCTTCTCAACTTGTTTCTATTCTGCTGTGGGCTGAGATGTCAGAAAATCACATCTGTTAGAAGATGTGAAAAACAACAAATCTTCTGAACTTGACAAATTATATTAAAATTCGTCTGGAAAAATAAACATGCAAAAAGAGCCTGGAAAATCCTGGAGGAGAGGCATTTATAAGGGGCAAATAGAGCTACTGAAATGTTGTATAAATCTTCGGTAATAAAACAGCTGGGTACTGGCACACAGAGTGTCACATCAAAGGAACAGAACAGAACCCAGACACACACTGTGAACAAATGGAAATTGAATATATGGTAAAGTGACTTTTTAGATCAGAGGAGAAAAGATTCAATCAACTTGAACAACTGGCTAGCTGTTTAAGGAAAAAAAAAAACACACACCAAAAAACCAGTTCTCCACTTCATTCCTTATTCTGAAATCAGCCTCAGATGAATCAATTATTTAAATGTAAAAAGAACACCATAAAATTACTAGAAGAAAACATCAACAAAAATTTCTAAGTGTATTGATATATTCTTAAACTGGGGAAAGGAGGACAAAATATAGGAGTCACAAAAGGAAAGATTTTAAAAATAATTTTATTTATTTTATTCGTTTATTTGGCTGTGCTGGGCCTTCCTTGCTGAGCGGGCTTGTCTCTAGATGCAGTGAGTGGGGCCTACTCTTCACTGTGGTACGCCGGCTTCTCGTCGCAGCGGCTTCTCTTGTTGCGGAGCACAGGCTCCAGCACATTCAGGCTTTGGAACTTGCGGCTCACAGCCTCAGTAGTTATGGCTCGCGGACTCTAGAGCACAGGTTCGGTAGCTGTAGTGCACACGCTTAGTTGCTCCATGGCATGTGGGATCTTCCCGGCAAGGGATCGAACCCGAGTCTCCTGGATTGGCAGGCGAATTCTTAACCACTGAGCCACGAGGGAGGCTCACAAAAGGAAACATCTTTAAAAACTGGTTACATAAACAAGTAACATCTTAAAGTTTACAGGCAAATAACAAACCAGAAAAAAAATATTTTCAATATATATGACAGATAAGTTCATACTAATCAATAAGGAAAAGAGAAGCAAATAGAAAAATGGGCAAAGTTCATGAACAGGAAAGGGAATATTAAAGGCTAATGAACAGGTGAAAATTCCTACCCTCAGTCAAAATACAAGAAATCAAAAGTAAGAGATGATAAGAGTCTCTTTTCCTCCTTACGAGGGACAACCACTGAAACAGGAGACCCCTCAATTTGTGTACACAGGCATCCTCAGAACTGGTGGGAGGGCATCTGCACCCAGGAAGGGGGTTGGCAATTACGTGGGAAGAATTAATTCACAAACCACTTGCTCAGGGGCTCCACACCTACAGATTTATTAGCTATGCTGTCACAAATGTTGAGCGTGTTTAAAGTATCCGTACTACTGTATTCATGACAGTTTTATTTCCGAATCTTAAAAACTGGAAGCAACGTCAAGTCCGTCAGTAAGGCACTGATTAGCTATGTTCTGGAGCATCCAAAATGCCAGAGGTGTGTGCTGGGATTAAAAAGAATGAGGTGCTTGGCTGGTAAAAAATCTGCCTGCAATGCAGGAGACCCCAGTTCAGTTCCTCAGTTGGGAAGATTCCCTGGAGAAGGGATAGGCTACCCATTCCAGGATTCTTGAGCTTCCCTGGTGGCTCAGCTGGTAAAGAATCCGCCTACAATGTGGGAGACCTGGGTTCGATTCCTGGGTTGGGAAGATCCTCTGGAGAAAGGAAGGACTACCTACTCTAGTATTCTGGCCTGGAGAATTCCATGGACTGCATAGGCCATGGAGTCAGAAAGAGTCAGACACCACTGAGCAACTTTCACTTTCACTTTGACAGTGTTACGGGCTGATATTCCCTAATGAGAAAGTAAGTGGCAGGACAGCTCTGGCCGTACTAGTCCACAAAGGGAGACCTTCGGGCAGTATCGAATCTTGAGAAGCCTGCTGGAGACCCAGAATCTCAGGGTGGGGGATGGGGAAGGTGGGACGGAGCGCAGAACACGTGGGCTGGGAACCTGGGGCTGAGGTAGAGCAGTCTGTTCTAACACGCTCTCTAGAGAATTCTGACTTCATATTTGGGAAATACGGTGAGGAGTATGTCACTTTTTGTGTAAAAATGAGATAGATATAAATCTATCTGCCCTCTGTTTTGGAAATTTCAGGATTTATTCTAAGCCGAACAAGGTAGGGCTAAGGTGAACTTTCACTTTTCATTTTATCTGTTTCTGAACTCCTCAGATGTTTACCCTGAGAATCTGTTACTTTGATTTTCTAAACGAGTTCATCAACAAGATAGCCAAACGGAGAAACAAAATGTGGTCTATACACACCATGGAATACTATTCAGTCTCAAAACGGAAGGAAATTCTGACACATGCTACAAGGCAGACAAACCTTGAGGACATTATGCTAAGTGAAATCAGCCAGTCACAAAGGGATAAATACTGCATGACTCCGCTTTAATGAGGTACCACATTCATAGAAACAGAAAGTGGAATGGGGATTGCCAGGGGCTGGGGGGAGGGGAGAATGAGGAGTTATTGTTTATTGGTACAGAGTTTGAGGGAAGATGAAAAGACTTCTGGAGAAGGACGGTGGGGTGGTGGTTACACAATAATGTGAATTACTTCATGCCACTGAACTGTGCATTTAAAAAGTGGCTAAGACAGTGAACTTTACCTTCAGTGTATTTTGCCATGATTAAAAAAATGTTTGAAACAAAGAAAGCTACCTGACCAAAAAGGTGTGTAGGGCTTGTGTTTGAAGCTGGCAGGTTCTGGGAGAGCCTTTCTCTAGATTACAAGAGTATGAACTTGAGGGTTGGGCTTGATGACAACTTTTTCTGCTGTAGGGTCGGGTTGCAGCAAGTCTTGGCTTCAGATAGAGAGACCACATCCTCACCCACACAATGGGAAACAGACCTAACGAACTTGCTCTCTTGAGAGATGGCAATGGGGACAGAGAGTGGTTTGGGTGGAGTACAGAGACCTGCGAGGTTATTGGGCTGCGTCGTGGCCCCTTCCCTGTTACCTCTGCTGAGACCCTTCCCTGGGCTGGGGAGGGGCTGACTCTCCATGTGGGTCAGAGTCTGCAGAGAGGGTGGTGAGCCCACTGGCTGCAGGAGATGGCTTGTGTGAGGAGAGGCGAGAGGGCAGGATGAGCAGAAACTGCTAGGATAGGGCACGAATTTCTTGATGACAAGTCTGCTCAGGCATCTGGCTGGTGCAAGGACTGTATCTGAAAGAGGGATGATGGGGAGGGGTGGGGACTGGCCAAGTTGGACCAGGCTCCAGTCAACTGGCTGGAGCCCAGAGGCAAAGGACATCACGTAGGCTGCTGTCTATCCTTCTGCCAGCTTGGGGGACAGGGCTCCTGGTCCAGGCTCTGGGGGCTTCTGCAGGTGGCCCAATCTGGCCCAGATGCAGGCCTGCCTGTGCATCCTAGACCCTCCCTCCCCCAGGCGCCAGGAGTCTGGGGCTGCCAGGAACCAAGCAAGGGGACCTGTGGCCCAGGAGGGGACCGGAGTTGGGGAGGCCCTGTAGCCAACCTGATCAGACTGAGGGGGTAGTGCAAAGCAAAGTGGAGGGGAGAGGATCTGGAGACTCTTCTGAGCTTCCATGTGTTCTCTAGTACTAGGACAGGAGACACGATGAGGGGAACTCTGATTGGAGACTTTCTGCAAGAATCCCCCACCTCCCAGGGCCAGCCTAGGGTCTGCATTCATCCTGCCCTCATTTAGCATGCTCCTTTCAGGAAGCTAGGGGCTTTCCCGGTGGCTCAGCGGGTACAGAAACCATCTGCAACACAGGAGACACAGGGGATGTGGGTTTGATCCCTGGGTCAGGCAGATCCCCTGGAGGAGGAAATGGCAACATACTCCTGTATTCTTGTCTGAAAAATCCCACAGACAGAACAATTTGGCAGGCTATAACCCAAAGGGTCACAGAGTTGGCATGACTGAGTGATACTCACTCACTCACTTTCAGGAAGCTGGTGACAGTCTCTGACTTCACAGAGCTCACAGTCCCACTGAGGGGTGGGGGTTGGGGGGCGCCCTGACACTGGCAGTCTCAGGTATGGCCAGCTCACTCTAGGGCTGGATCTACTCTGCTCTGCAAAGTCACAGGCCTCAGTCTCCCCTTCTGTACAGTGGGTTGCTGGCTCAGGGTGCCCTCAGCCATGGCGATACTCAATTCTCAGTGCTAGACGGGGAGTAGAGACTTTCCAGTAGCACCTGGAAGTCTTTGCTTCCACTGTGGCCTCATCAGCCCCAGTGATGCATGGTTTCATGGTTCATTTCCCTGAAAGAGGCGTGGGACGTGAAAAGGTGACAAGGGGAAATGGAGGAAGAAGGCTGGGGAGAGCCCTACTCTTGTTATGGAATGGTGATTAAGAGAGTGGGGTGGGATTCCCAGGGCCCATCTTGCCTGTTTCCTGCTTCCTTCACTCCAAAAGTCTCTGCTGCGGGGCAGGGCTGCAGTGACCATGGGGGTAGCAGGCCTCCCCTCTAATCTGTGGGAGATGTGTGCAGAATAAGGACAAGCTCATAGGAGTTGAGACCCACTTCCTTTGCTGATTTGGACTCATGGAGCAAAAGCCTCCCTGATCCAGCCTCCCCAGATGCCTCACACAGATGCCTACAGGCTCGTCCGCCCTGCCCCAGGCTCAACTGCAGATCTAGTGGGAACTGGATCTGCAGACTCTCCTCCGGCTGAGGACGGCTGGTTATGATGCCAAAGAATGCCTGCTCTCTCCCGCTCCAGGTCCCGCACGTGTCCTGTGGTCCACCCTGCCCAGCAGGTGATTTAGTATGAGAGACTGGGACTAGACAGTGGGAGGGACCACCCAGAGAGGTGAGTAGGTGTAGGGAGAGCAGGCTGCTCTCTGCGGGAGCCCCTGCCAGTGAGTACAACTGGCCTCCCTCAGGAGCCAGCTTTGTTGGGAAGTTGTTCCCTCCCACCTCCAATCCTCCAACTAAGTCTGAAAATCCCAATGATGTAGATGGTGCATGAGTCACCTGTATTAGAGCTAAATGAGATCCAGTTCAGATCCACTTTGATGGGAAAGACACCGTCTTGCCTCAGGGACCCAAGTCTGAGGGGGAGACACAGCCCTGCTCTTTGGGAACCTCAGTCTTGGGGAGGGGATCAGCTCTGTCATCAGTGTCCCACTTGACGGGGAAATGCTGTGTGCTCTCTACTTACTCCCTCCCTGGCATGTTCCTTTTCCTCCCCAGCCCGATCCTCTACTTTCCTGGAGCTTTTCTTCCCCAGAAAGGATGGGTCAGGGCCTGGGGGAGGGGGGCATCGGGAACTCCGGCGCCTCTTGTCCGCTGACTCCAAGCCGGCTCACCGTGCGTGCGTGAAACCGGTGAAGCTGAGTGTGAGGGTTCCAGGCGGGGAGCCTGAGTCATGGTGACTCAAGGGTAGACTAGACCCCCTTTGCCCCGACAGCAGTGGCTGTGTGAGAGGGGACCAAAGAGTCAGAGGTAGGAAAGAAAGGGGCGTCCCCCGCCCCCGCTGTCCTCTCTGTGAGCACTGGGTGTGCGCATGCGCGTGGGAGAGCTTGGGTCGCTCCAAGCCCATGTTCTCCCATCTCCGGAGACACGAGGGGCGGGAGTGAATCACTGAGCAAGAGATGGATGTCTGGAAGCCAGATGTGGCCCAGCTGTTCAGGGCAGCGAGCCCAGCCACCCTAAGACCAGATGTGGCGGTACTTCTGTTTCTCTCCACTCTCTACGGTCCAGGCGCTCAGGAGGACTTCTGGGGAAGGTCCCCTGCCCTGGGCTGATGGAGGATTCTGTCTCTACTGTGAGGAGTTATCTCCCCGCATCAGGCGGGTGTTCTCTGAGGAGGTTCCACACGGGTATTCACCTATGCCTGCACACCTTTGCTTAAGACTGAGTGCTTAAGGCAGAAAGCGCCCTGAGGGCAGAGTCCACGTTTTTTGCTCAGATTAGAGGGTCTGAAGGAGGACGGAGAGGGTGCTCCCCATAGATGCCCAGAGCTGCGGGTCCCCAGGAGCAGAGGCTGAGTCTCCCGTCACACTGTAACTCCTGGAGGCAGACGTCCTTACCACTTCCCCATCAGATCGGGAGTTCCCTAAAGGCAGATTTCCTCTCTTTCCCCATCAGACTTCAGCTTCCGCTAGGGCAGGCCTGTCTGTCCTCATCACCCCGGGGTCCCTGCGAGGTCAGGACTGCTGCGTCTCCTGCTCAGGCTGCTTCCTCCCATTTCCCTGGGGGACTCGGGTCAGCCACTGTTCCCTTCCTGTCCTGTCCGGCCACCACCTCATTCCTTGAGGCTTCTGGGTGTCTCCTGTGGTCATTTCACTCTCAGTGGCTGGGAAGGCAGCAGATTCCCAGCATCTCTCGCATGGCCGGTGACTCAGCCAGCTGGCTGAGCAGCCTCAGGTCCCACATCACGTGGGGAAATCCCTCTTCTTCCCTCCTCTGACGTCTGTGCCTGTCTCCCAGGTCCTCTCAGTCAGGAGAGCCCCCTCCGTGCCTCACACACACACTGTCATCCTAATCCACCAGCAGAGATCATGAGTAGGGGGCTTGTCACACACACAGACACATGTGGCTTCATCTCATCTTCACTAGTCTGGGATGCAGTGCGTGTGTGTGTGCTCAGTCGCTTCAGTTGTGTCCAACTCTTTGTCATCCTATGGACTATAGCCCACCAGGTTCCTCTGGCCATGGAATTCTCCAGGCAAGAATACTGGAGTGGGTTGCCATGCCCTCCTTCAGGGGATCTTCCCAACTCAGGGATGGAACCCGTGTCTCCTGCTTTGCAGGCAGGTTCCTTACTGCTGAGCCACTGGGGAATCCCCACCTGGGATGCAGATAGGAAATGTCATCTCCACTTGACCATGGGCCCAGAGAAGCTGCTCAGGGTCACACATCTCTTGGGTGGTGTGGACTGGAAATGGAACAGGGACAAAATACGCATGTTCCCCAGCTTGGTAGTGGGATGGCATGGTTTGTTCAGCCTCTGCTCTCAGGGAGCCCCAATCTGGGATGTCTGTAATGAGGAAGTACCTTTCCTTCAGACCCTCTGATCTGATGGAGGCGGCATGGCCTCTACCCTCAGACCCCTGGCAGGTACTCATAGTCTTCCTGGGGAGAAGGAAGACAGGGAGCACCCCATGGCCGTGGTGGTTTAAATAATGATGCTGGGGCTGAGCCAGCCATGCCACTGGGGCTGCCTGGCTGGACATGCTGGTGGCTTGCAGCAGAATCCAAGTGCCAGGGAACATGGGTTTTGCCCGAGGGAGGCTGGGATGGCAGACTTCAGCCAGCCAGATGTTCTAGAGGACATTCTAACCACTTGGTGGAAGGATACTCTGAGCTCTGCTAGGTGAGGGCGAACACCTTCTCTGGGTGAGGTCGCTGTTCTTTATCACTGTGCCTGTTTTATGGGTGAGGAAACATTGGCCTAGAGGGGATCTTCACTTGGCTTAGAGCATGCAGCTCCTGGCCTTGAGCCCATATCTGTCAGGTCCCCAAACTCTCATTCCCCTGGGCAGGAAGCTGAGCATCGCCCAGTCTTGTCCCTGTTCCTATTGTATTCTGCTGGAAGTGGTTCGGCTCTTGCCTCAGTCTGCGTGGTTTGAATCCTGATTCTGTACCTACTAGCTGTGTGGCTGTGGATAAGTTGCTCAACCTCTCTGTGCTTCTGTTGCCCCATGTACTCAATGGGTATGGTGTAAAAGTATTTATTATATTGAGGTGTAACTGGTTTTTGTGAGCTGACCCAGAGTAATCATAGGAAGAGGTCAGCCTTTTCCCTCTTCTGCACCCCGATGCCCTCAGTCCAAGAGAAGAGTGGTTGAGAGCTGGGACCTGGCAAGATGGGGCTAAGGTCTCTCTGGGGGTGGCACATTCCCCAAGGGGAACTCCAGGCCTGCTCAGGGCCCTCCTTGGGAGTTTCCAGAGGCAGGAGGAAGCCGAAAGCCTTACTCCCTACCGATTCCATCTGTCCCGGGCTCCCAGTCCTCTCCCCACCGCAGAGTGTGGGCATGTGGGCTCCTGGCACGTACCCGGTGATAAGGGCCACCCAGCAGGCAGGACGTGGGCTACGTGAGGGGCCAGCGGAGGCGGCTGCTTCGGCCGGCAGCTGCCTGCCCAGCTCAAGGGGCCAAGGCCGGGAGGCTGGGCTGTGGGGTCCATTGTCTGGCGAGCACAGACTCAGCAGCAGCCGGCAGCGGGCTCTTGGCAGAAGCTCTGGTCCTGCTCCCCCCACGCAGGCACGCCCTGGCCCGCACGTCCTCGCCTGGGCCTCCAGCCACCATGGTGCTGCCCGCTGCGCTGGCCACTGCTGCGGCTGTCCTCCAGGGGGCACTGCTTGGGCACCTGGGAAGTCCTTGCAGGGTGAGTCAGGGCCTGGGTCCACCAAGGTGGAACAGACCAGGCAGCGGGGCAGGACAAGGCAATCCCCGGATGCAGCCGTGGAGAGTTACTGAGATATCCATGTCAGACTTCGGGTGGACCAGGGGGCGGGAAGCTGGTGCTAGCCAGTGGTGTGACCTTGGGCCTCCTCTCTCAGGTCACAGTTACCTGCAGGATGGGGACAGGAGAGGCCTGTCTCCAGGTCACATCCTGTGATTTGCAGTGTACCTTTGCTCTTCCTGGCTCAGCTCAGCCCCAGTTGAAACCAGCGCACAAGATGGGGCATGTCCTGAGCTGTGTCTGCCTTTCCCTGTCTCCGTCCAAGTGGGGTGAGGGCTGGGGTTTCCACCACCCAGTGCCCTTGAGGGTCATTGAGGGGAAGCCTGACGATTCACTTCCCCCTGAGAACCGGCAGCTCCAGGCCTCCCAGGGCCAGAGCTGTGGCCTCTGATCAACAGGTTAAAAATAACTCCCACGGGCTCTTCTGCCTCCATAGGAATGGTGTTTGTGTTGGCATCTGTGACCCTTCTGGGCCTGCCAACTTCCACAGCATGTGACATTGTCAGGGGACTATAGGTGTGAGGAAGTCAGCCAGAGGGGCTCGTGCTGCCCTGACTCCAGGTGAGGGCATGGTGCAGGGCTCAAAGACAGCTGGCAGGGCCACCTGGGGCCACGGGGCTGCCATGGGGCTGCCATGAGGCTGGGGGACATGTGATGGACAGGGTGAAGCCCACTTCTGGCAGTAAAATGATGTGGGTTGCAGGCTGGACTGTTAGGTGCTGCACAGAGCAGAGCTGTGCAGACGTGTCTTTCTTGGTCTTCAGATCTCAGAGTCAGAAATCAGGAACCGCAGGGTGGTGAAAATCAAGGAATTCTAAACTGGAGAAGAATTCCAAGGGATCCTTGCAGTCTCATCTCTGCTTAGACAGGAGAATAGCAGCGGCCCACAAGAGAATAGTTATGGAGCTTGTCCTGGGTGCCTGGTTTCAGCTGCCACCCACTGAATTAATCTTCCCAGTGGCCCTCTGAGCCCAGCTCTGGGTTATTTATTTATTTTTAAATTGAAGAAGAAACAAAGGCACAGAGCAATTAAGTAACTTTGTCCAAAGTGTTAGTAGCTCAATCATGTCCAACTCTTTGGGACCCCGTGGACTGTGACCCGCCAGGCTCCTCTTTCCGTGGGATTCTCCAGGCAAGACTACTGGAGTGGGTTGCGTGCCCTTCTCCAGGGGATCTTCCCGACCCAGGGATTGAACCTGCATCTCCTGCATTGCAAGCAGATCTTTACTGTCTGAGCCACCAGAGCTTTAAACTCACCCCTATGATTCCTAAACCCAGTGATTCCCAAATCATTACCTTGTGTGTTTTTGCAGAGGTGGGAGCAGAGATCTGAGGACTCAGATGCTGGCTGGAGGTTCTGCTTAAGGTGCAGGACCCTTTCATTCCTGACTGTCCACAGCTCCCTCCACATCAGGGTTCGTCTCATGGACAGTCAGAGTTCTCCCGTAGGCCACCTGGAATCCTGGTGACTATTTCGTAAGATCGTTTTTTCTTGTTTGCTGCTCCAAGAAGATACGATAGCCCCCAGTTCCCCTGGTAAATAAAGTCCCTTCTTACCCTGAACAGCAGTCTCGCTCAGATTATAAGCCCTGGGGTTTTAATGGGGAGTTTAAGGAAAGACATCCCTGTGAAATCGGCTCGTGGACCCACTGAGGCTGGCATCAAGGTGGACCCCCGGCTTACCCCTCCCCAGGCAGGACAGACCAATGCGTTTCCCTCCCTCAGGCCTGTGTTCACCCTCCTTGCGGCCTCTGTGGCCCAGTGTGGTGTCTCACCAGCTTCTTGTGACCACACGTGGACCTGCTGAGGGTCTGGTCTCACTGCGGTGGGACCGCGGGCTATGCCCTGGCTGTCCCCACGCATCCAGGTCTCCCTGCTACCTCCATCCCCACCTGTGTCTGTGGGGCCCTGATGCGGTGGGAGGGTGGCTCTCCCAGGGCATTAATGTTCCTTGATTTTTAGGTCCCTGAAGGCTGGAGCTGTTGCTGTGGGATGAGGAGACCAGCCAGGTCTCTCTCTAGACTCACACCACAGGTCACCCAGTGGCAGTTCTGTCCCTCACATCCCAGGGTAGGATTTCATGAGCGGCTGTAATGAGCTCCTAGGATTTCCTGCGAGCTGAACTGCGCCAGGTGCTGGGGAGGCACGTCACGGAGTCGGCTCCTTGAATCCCCACGACACCCAGATGCGTGGGCTCCAATGTGATCCCTGCTTTCCAGGTGGGGAATCCCAGGACGTGGACGGGCTCTGGGCTCTGTTGGCGCAGTGCCACACTGACACCGCCATCTTAAAAAAAAATTTAAAAATCACTGCTCGTTGCCCTTGAGTAGTGAGGAAGTAAGAGCCATTCCCGAAGCACAGATGGAAAAACAGAGTCAGACATGAACAGTGGGTCAGGCTGGCCATCCTGCCTCCCTCCACCCAAGCCTGGCTGGCTGAAATCCGAAGCATCTTATCTTCCCAGAGTATTTCCCTCTTTCTGGATATCTCTCTTCAGTGCACCCACTTATCTGATCTTTCCTTCCTTCTGTTTTTATCCATCCATCCTCAGCTCCTCTTAAAGATAAATCCTCCCACCAAGGCTCCTCCTGGCCTTGTAGCTCACGCAGAAGGAAGTGCTCCTTGAGGGGATGTCACATCCTCGGGTGACTCCTCTCTCCCCAGGCACCCCATCCATCCCCCCTCCCTCTGGCACCCTGAGTCTGAGGGAATTCCACCGCGGAGGGGCCTATCAGAGTTAAGTTTGAGAAGAGAGATGTGCATTTTTTTTTTTTTTTTGCTCCTGTACTTGAAGGTGGTCTTGCCATCTATGTGCTATCAGGGATCCAGGCTGCTTCTAGCTTATTGATCTGCTGGGTGTCATTTCCATTTCCAAGGTCACTCCAGTCACTGGAGCTCCAGCCAGAGGGAAGGAGGAAGAAGAGTGAAGAAGGGCCTGCCCCTTCCCTTTACCTTCCCTTTAAGGGAAACTCACTGGAAATCACACACGCGGCTTCTATCCCACTGGCCACAGGTCGGTCCTCCAGCCCTCCTCTGGCCCAAGGGAAACTGGACCATACAGTCATTCCCACGGGGGTCTTGCTGAAAACTGGGGAAGGAGGGATGAATGGAGGTTGGGAGACAGTCTGCCACCAGGCCTTTGGTACCTTTAGTCTGCAGCTGGCAGAGGGTGGGTGAGGCCTTCCTTACCCCCTTTCTCAAACAGCTCTGCTTCGCTCCCTTCCCTGAAGCCTCGGTTCTTCCTAGGACTTGGCAGTTCCTGCCCGGAGCAGGTAAGGGCAGCAAGACTGGCTGCCATGGACCTATGTCCATCCATTGCCACGCCAGGGCACTCACTCTCAATGCCACCCGGGAGGCAACTCGTCTTAGTCCCATTTTACAGTTGGAGAAATTGAGGCCTAGAGAGGTTGGGTAACTTTCCTAAAAGCCCCCATCTGGGTTCTGAGCTCAGTTCCTCTGCATTCCTTTCCCACAGAGCCTTCCCCAGAGGAGTGCCTGCCCTGGGTCCTCTCGCGGTCTGCCAGGAGGAACTGGAATGGTCTGGGCTCCAGGAGGGCTTGTCTGGGAGGAGAGGGCAGGCAGGCCGTGACATCAGTCCGCAGGTGTCTCCTCAGCACTTACTCAGTGCCATGGTCAGCGGACGTGTCTAAACAGGGCCTGCTGACGGGCTTGGGGATTTCTGCTGGCGCCAGGAGCTGGCCACTGCAGCCACATCCTCAGACGCCACTTTCTCCAGCGTGTGTGTCCTAGAGGGGGGTGAGGAAGGGCAAGCACAGGGCACCCTCTGCCACTTCCCCTCTCCTGCTCCTGCCCACCCTGGCCAAGCCCCGGCTCCAATAGACTGCTTTGGGGAGCAGGGAGAGGGAGGGTGTGTAACCAACTCTGAGGAGAAGGGGCAAGACTCTGGACTTCTCAAGCAGACCAGGGTCATCCAGGCCATACCCCTGCCTCTGGGAAGGATTGTCTTCACTTGCTGTTGACCCAGGAGGGTGAGGTCACTGCTCTGCCCTCGGGGTCGGGGGAGGCACTCTGAGCGTAAGCACTGCAGTCACAGCCACGACATGAGGTTAGTAACGGTACTGTAATCTCTGCTCCCCAATCTCTGGCCAAGAGGAAGGCTTCTGAGTCACAGCTGGCAGCCGACTGTGGGGCAGGCCACGTGCGGCTCTAGCGGGGTGTGCTGGGGATGGCCCTGAGACCCAGACATGACCTCCAGCCTCTGGGACTTCCCACCGGAAATAGGTGATGAACAGGAAGAGCCGATGTGAGCCTAGAACCCCGCCCCCGCTCCCCTCCAACTTCCCTCTCACCTCCAGTGGGAAGTCTTCCTTGGTTAATGGCCCTGGGATTGCTCTGGGGTGGACTATGGGCTCCCAGCTCTGGCAAGATTGGCTCCATCCCGCCAAGTCTGGGCACCCCTACAGGTTCTGTGCTAGGAGCAAGGGTGTGGGCAGGAAGGTGGAGCTTTCATTCAAGTCATTCATTCATTCATTCTTTTGACAAACGTGCCAGGGGCTCTGTAGGTGAGCCCTACAGACTCAGTCCTGCTCTCCCCGAGCCTGGAGGAGAGACTGAAAGCACACGGTCACACAGATAAAAAGAATTACAAACTGGACCCGGGGAGGGCAGGGTCTGGGGGTGAGGGGCTGGGGATTAGGGAGCTTCTGGGGGTCTGGGCCATTCCCGGCGGGCGCAGATCCCCCCCTGGGAGCCCGCCCCCACCGAAGAGGGTTCTGCAGGGAGATGGCTGGCTGACACGGTGGCACGGTGCCCACCAATGGGGGCTGTGCCAAGCGTGATGTGATGTGTGCTGATCCGTCTCCACTCCTTACTGAGGACCAGTGTCTGCTGCCCCCGCAGCACAGGGAGCCTGGGGCGGCGCTCCCATCAGGTCTGGGGGTGTTTGGGGGAGATGTCGGAGTCAGGAGACAGAGGGGCTGGTCTCAGGGAATCTGGTCCTTCACCCCAGCTGATGGGGTGCCTGGTGCTGCCCAGGGTGTCAGTCCCTCTGCGTTCCACTTGCCCCCTGCAGTGGACAGAGAGGGTGGCCTTGTTGACCCTGCTGCTCCTCTTGCCCCATGCTTTGGATCCCCCTCATAAGACATTGTTGGAGACGTTTTCTTGCCCTCTGTTGCCTGACTCTGCCTGTTTGGGCCCTGGTTTCAGGAGACAAAGAGTGAAAGATCCACTGTATAAAAGGGGGCTCAGAGACAGAGAGGCTCTTTCCATGCCTCCGGAAATAACCAGTGCACACTGACAGGGTTCTGTCTTGATTTCCCTCCTGCAAGGGTCCCTGTTGTCTGAGATGGGGGCTGCGCTGGGTGGGAGGAGGTCCAAAGTCAAGGGCAGCTATTGTATTTAAAAATACAGACTGGACTCCCTGGTGGTGCAGTGGATAAGAATCCGCCTGCCAATGCAGGAGATGCAAGAGACGTGGGTTCACTCCCAGGGTCGGGCAGATCCCTGAAGTAGGAAATGGCAACCCACTCCAGTATTCTTGCCTGGAGAATCCCATGGATAGAAGAGCCTGGCAGACTACAGTTCAAGAGTTGGACACAACTGAGTGACTAAGCATGCACACTTACTGAGCCCCCATGCCTAGAGACTGTGCTCCACAACGAGAAGCCTCTGCAGCGAGAAGCCTGAGGACTCCAACTAGAGAGCAGCCCTCGCTCGGTGCACCTGGAGAAAGTCCATGCACAGTGATGAAGACCCAGCGCAGCCAAAAATAAATAATAAATTAAACAAGTATCCTCTAAATAAATGAATAAATATAGACTCTTGGGTCCCACTCAAAGAGTTATTATTAAAAACAATAACCTAGGTCAAGCAGAGGAGGCGATGGCACCCCACTCCAGTACTCTTGCCTAGAAAATCCCATGGATGGAGGAGCCTGGTAGGCTGCAGCCCACGGGGTCGCGAAAAGTCAGACACGACTGAACGACTTCACTTTCACTTTCATGCGTTGGAGAAGGAAATGGCAACCCACTCCAGTGTTCTTGCCTGGAGAATCCTAGGGACGTGGGATCCTGGTGGGCTGCCGTCTATGGGGTCATACAGAGTCAGACACGACTGAAGTGACTTAGCAGCAGCAGTAGCAAGTCAAGTACACGGCACTGCATGTCAGCTCTGTTCTGAGTCTGTTAACTAGTGGAGTTCTGAGAAAATGTTATCCCATCTTACAGATGGGGAAGTTGAGGCACAGAGGGATTTTTAAGGAACCTGTCCAGAGTCACATTGGCAGGGCTGACCAGGCAGCCTGGCTTTTAAGCACTGCCTCTCTGGCACAGGGCTTTCTAGGGAGAGGGATGGACTTGTTTTTTCATTCATGTTCCTCTTGGGGAGTTCTGGAGCTGCACTGTCTGCCTGGGGTTCTGGTGCTCTGTTTGGGTGAGGCAGGCCTCAGGGCACCTCTGGGAGTCTCTTAGACTCCAGCAGGCCCTGCCCATTTTCCTCTGGGCATCTCTGCTCCTCTGCCTGCATCCTACTTTTCTTTCCCCTGCTCCCAGGTCGTGTCCACTTTCTCTAGCTGTGAGCATCCTAACCCCACCAGGAGCTGTCCTGGGCTCTGCCTACCCTTGGCTGCCTGGGATCAGAACCCAGTGATCAGGGAGAGACGAGAGTCTCCCATCAGGCTCCAGCCTGTGGCCTGTGTCCATGGCTGTGATGGACACAGTCCCCAGGGGCCGTGGGTATAGCATCACTGTCTCCCTGTGAGCTGCCATTTATGACCCAGTAAATCACTCTATGACCCCCACCCGGACCTTAAAGAGGGCCGGAGCCCACTATGATACCCCAGTTAACCACACCGCCTGTTTCCTTTTAGTAGTGAGCAAGAGCCCAGAGTGGGGATGATGTGGCATGGGCTCTGGGCTGGTTTTCTTCCCTGGAAAATGACTTACCACCCACCTGGACCTCTGCCGTGCCCAGGGTGTCTCCCCTCCCTCACAGGGGAACCTGGGAGCCCTCTGAAGGGCACAATTTTCTGTCCCATAATAGCTGGCTTCTGCAGCAGGCTGGATGTGGGTTCAGCAGTGACTCAGAGGGGATGCAGGGCACCCCGTTGTGTAGGAACTTCCTGGAGATTGGGGAGGCCATAGGTCAACGTCAGCAAAAGTTTCTGAGTACAGAAATGGGAGGGAGGAGGATGGGAAGAGGAAAGCCAGTGGTTGGTGAGGTCATTCTGGGCAATCCTCATATTCTTTCATTGATCCATGGGTTTATGGAACACTTCCTGAGGGCCTGGCACTAACTGGACACAGAGACAAGTGAGGGAGGGCTTTTGGGGAGCTTAGAGGTCAAGGATCTTCCTGGAGGGTGTGGACTTTACTGTAGTTCAAGGAGTAAGCCCATTTCAGCTCCAGCTCTTTCCTGAGGTCAGAACCCTGGTGAGCATGAGAGTCCATGTGAATGCTGGAGGGCGGTGTTGGGGATGTAAGTTGGAGAGGGATCAAGTTAAGATAGGAATTAGAAGCATTAGGAATAAATGGTAAAATGGATCTGTGATCAAAGTCTGAGTTGGGGTAATCGGTGGGTAGTGTCAGGAACCTGTGATGTGGTCTTAGGGCTGGAGAGCCTCCTGGGGAGTTCATGACTGGACGGATCCGACTCTGGCTTAAACGGAAGGCCCCGTCATTCACTTCCCTCCCAAATATGTGGCAATTATACAGCACGCACATTGTCAGTGTCCATTTATGTACTACAGCAGGCATCACTGGTTGATCACAGTGCTCTTTCGTTCTAAGTCCAGAAACAGCCTCATGCACTCACTGGTCCAGGTAATCACTACTAAATGAGCAGAGTTGATGGATGAAATGAAAATCGATTTACCATCCTGGACTGGGATGCAGACATGCACAAGGGTCTAAGGAAACTCCAAGAAGAAAAACTCATAGAAGGGAAGAGACAGGTGGGAGACAGTCTTGGCCAAGTGACAACGCTTCACTGTTGAAGGGCAAGTAAGGCAGTTCTAAGCCGAGTGGGTGATCCTCACTGGATATGCTCTGGTCCAGCTCTCTGGTAGATGCGTATCTGGGTCTGAGAGACAGAGCGGGAGTGAGAGCAGCAAAATGCAAAGCGGTATCCATCAGGGTTCCGTTGCAGAGAACAGAATCCACTCTGCTGAACTCAGAATGGAAGGGGTTAACCAAACAGGTGTAGAACTATTGGGAGGGCAAAGACACAGACTCAGAGTTGAGCTTTCAGGAGCAATTCTCAAAGCCACATTGCAGGACTGGGCCACCGAGGGAGCTGTTGCCTCTTTGGTAATCATGAGAGCACCAACTCCAGAACCACAGACAGTACCGTGACCCGGAAACTGCTGCTGCGGCCGGCTCCACGCTGCACCTGCTGTGATCCACGTAGGGGACGGATGCCCTGGAGCTACTAGACTTCTTGACCCCCTCTGCCAGCATAGAAGCAAAACAACAACAACAACACAAATTGCACCCTGCCCCTGAATCCCAGAATGCACCAGGAGCTGCAGAAACACGGACTTGCAAATTTCACGCAAGTGCGACTGATTGTCTGAGTCAGGATTACATCCTGAATCCTAACCACAGGAACACTGAGAAATGTAGTTTTCCCCCCTCCCCCGCTGTTGTTGTTGCTGTTGTTTTTTAACTCTTCCTGTCTCAGAAACTGCCTAGCAGAAGGTGGAGTGGACATTGAGAGCCTGTTCACCATTTCCACTGCACATTGAATCCTAAACTTCTGAGAGATGCTAGGCACAAGCAGGGCCGTTTGGAGATTCTCTTCTAGGGGAACGGGAGGGGGAGATACCTTCTCTACTCTTTACCACAGACCACTGTTTAGCTTTGGCACCTGAAGCGCCTAGGCACGTCAATGTACGATTTATGGGTGATACAGGGCAGGGTCAGTTTTGGCA
This sequence comes from Bos indicus, assembly GCF_029378745.1. NCBI lineage: Eukaryota > Metazoa > Chordata > Mammalia > Artiodactyla > Bovidae > Bos > Bos indicus. Next base: position 19,059,755 of record NC_091782.1, on the reverse strand, counting down.
GCAGGTCATTGCACCTGGTGAGAGCTCCCGTAGGTCAGTCTGGGGATGGTTGGTGGGACCTTGGAAGCAGCAGGGACCAGCAGATACTGGTTGTTAGGGTTTAGGTGATTTTATTTAACTCCCGGCTGGATCCATCTTTGGAAACACTTCCGTGAGCACCTACTATGTGCCAGGCACTCTGCTGGGTGCTGGGAATACGGACAGGCACGGAATCCTTCGTGGTACCTTGTCTAGACAGAGACGTGGACAGCAGATAAAAGGATGCGTGTGGTGCCTCAAGGGTGTACAAAGAACAGACCCAGGAGAGCGAGGGGGTCTTCCTAGGAGAGGTGACATTTGAGATGAGCCCCCAAAGGCTCGAAGATGCTGAGAGGAGGTCTGGGCGAGAGACAAAGGTATGAGTGAGAAATGCAGAAAGGAATGTGGGTGGGGCAGGAGATGGGAACTGGGTTTTTTCAAGGTCCAAGACTCAGCCTCATCTAGACCAGGCTGCCATTCCTGCGCTGGACACCTGCTCCTGGCCAGTCCCGAAGCGTGTTCCCCGCTCTGGCTGTGGTGAAGGGTTGCCTGCCTCTGCTCACACAGGCTCCCGGGAATGACTCACGGATGAGGCGGGGCTGGGGAGTCACGGGCTGCTGCCCAGGCTGGAGGCACTGTGGTGGCCTCTCCTCCTGGGGAGGTAGCAGCAGCAGAACTGGCCTATGTGGGCAGGGCGGTCCCCATCACCCCGGTCTGGGTCTCCGGGCAACAGAGGGAGTCACGGCACGCCCCCAGCTCCCTCCTGCAGCCCTCCTGCACTCTGCTTTCTCCTCGAGGCAGGGGGCCCCTCCTTCCCACCATGCCGCTCCATCGTGATGCCAGTCCTCCCAGCCTGGGTGGCTAAGGGTACCCATGGTGGGGTCATTACAGGACACGGCAGCCTGAGGGGCAGGATGGAGGAGGCCCAGCAGTCAGCTGGAACCCATCAGAGGCCAAGGCAAGCCCTGGCAGCCGGCAGGAGGGGGAGGGTGGCCCATGAGAAAGGTGGCCCTGCGAACTTTCTTAACCCTTCCCCACCCCATCACCAGGGTGTGTCCTGAGATTGTTCCACCATGACAGGTGGCTCCAGGTCTCTGGTTCTTCAACCCAGGTTGGTGGGAGTTGGGGAGAGACCCTGCCCTTGCCTCAGGAGCCCTTAGTCTGAAGAGAAAGAAACAACAGAGTCCCTGTTTGCAAGGATACCTTAGTCATATGGGGAAGATGCAGATCAGCCCCAGCTCACAGCCCCGCCTCAGGGAGCCCCAGTCTGAGGGGAGACACAGCGCCGTCCTCAGGGAGCCCCATTCTGAGGGGAGACACAGCCCCGCCTCAGGGAGCCCCAGTCTGAGGGGAGACACAGCCCCGCCTCAGGGAGCCCCAGTCTGAGGGGAGACACAGCCCCGCCTCAGGGAGCCCCAGTCTGAGGGGAGACACAGCCCCGCCTCAGGGAGCCCCAGTCTGAGGGGACACATAGCCCTACCCTCCTTTAGCTCAGGGTCAGAGATGGGAGAGGGAAGTTTTGTCTTGGTATTAAACCGAGAAATCAACGTAATGGCACCACTTTTGACTTTCTGTGTGATTTTGTGAGGAACTAACAACTTGAACACCCATCCGCGTGCTATAAAAGCCCAGGAGTGATGAGCCTGCAGGTCCAGAGGGCAGTCACCAGTGGACAGTTTTGTCTTGGTCACACCCCCAAGGTCAGCTGTCCCCCACGGGCCGCCTACTCTTCTGAGACAGACCCCCTCCTCATCTTGAAAACCACTCAGCCGATGGGTTCTTTTCAAGGCTTGTTCAGCTCCTTCTTTGGTATCCACGAACTTATGTAACTCACAGCTTCCAATTAACAATTAGAGCTGGTGAGCAAGAGCACAGGAGACAAGGCTACGTGCAGCTGGCCCCTCTTCAGCTGTGGGGTTTAGATTTCCCTGATTTATTTTCCACAATTAGCGGCTGGCCTTCTCCCAGTGACTCTCCCAGGGTTTTTGTTGGGGCAGCCGCTGGCCGGGCACAGGGACCGGCAGAGTGGACTGCGGGCACCGCTGCCCCTGTTGGGATCACCGGAAAGGTCAGGCCTCTTGGTGATTGGACTGCTGGGCATTAATCATCGTGCTCTTCACGGGGAGGGAGGGGGCCAGGCCACACACAGGCTGAGGAGGAAAAGCCCAGGAAGGCCGATGCCTTTGCCAGCCTTTGCCGCGCTCCTCGGTTTCCGGCCTCATTCTGACTCCTGAGCCTCGATGTCCTCATCTGTTAAATGGGTGTGAACAGTGGGGCTAGGTGGTCCCTAGAGTCCGTTTCACTTGGACTTCACTGTTTTTGCCTGCTTCCCTCCTTACCCTGCTCTGCGACCTCCCCACACCCTGTCAGTACCACAATTGGGGGATTCATCACGACCTCCACCAGAGGCCAGAGTGATCAGCAAATATGCCACTGGTCAGTCTCATGATACTGGGTAAAGGGCTATGGCCCATCTCTTTTAATCCTGGTCTAGCACTGTGACGCCCAAGGACAGAGTGAACGTATAGACCAATGGGACTTTTGGGCACAATCCCTGGAACTCCTCTGAGTCTGCCTGTGGGCCTCACACTAGAGGGGCCCCCAGCACGGGGAGGTGAGCATGTCCAGGAGGCTTGAGCCTGGCAACCATCACACTTTTACTAAGTACCTGCTCTGAGCCAGGTCCTGAGTTGGAGAGGCGGGTGACAGAGATGAGCGGGCACATGTGGCTCTGCCCCTCATGGTGCTTAGAGGCCTGTCGTGGGCCTTGACGTCGATCTGCCAGGTTTAAACCCTGGTCCGATGCTCACTTGGGCGAGGCACTTAGCATCTTATGCCTTGATTTCTCTGTAAAATGAGGGTGCTGACTACCGCAACCGTGGGCTGTGGTGAGGAGTAAATGAGCCTATGAATGTAGAGTGTTTAACACTCAGCGTGTAGTCATTACAGCTTTCACGTCATGAGCACCAGCTCTGCGCCAGGAACTGTCTGTGGCCTTTGGTGTAAACCAGAGTCCTTCTAGGGAGGGAGAAAGATCACTTCCGGCTTCGCTGAGGAAAGAGTCTTCATGGGAGAGTTGGTGTCACAGTTTGGTCTAGAAGGATGGAGCTAGGGACTTCCTTGGTGGTCTGATGGCTAAGACTCTAAGCTCCCAATGCAGGGGCACGAGGTTTGATCCCTGGTCAGAGAACTAGATCCCACATGCTGAAACTAAAGATCCCTTGTGCCACAATTAAGACCCAGTAAAGCCAAAAAAAAAAAAAAGGAGCTAAATACGATAGGGAGCAGCAGGGAAGGGCATTCCAGGAGGGAGGAACAATATGACAAAGGTATGGAGGTGGGAAAGCAAAAAAGTGCGTTGGGGGAACTCTGAAAGGACCAGAGGGACTCACTTATATGGGAGAAACAAAGTTAGAAAGTGGGCTTAAGCCAGATGAATGACCAGACCATAGAATGTGGCTTTTCTTCTCTAGGCAATGGGGAGTCACAGAGGGTTGTTGAGGGCGGGCATCCTGCAGGGAGATGAAGTCGCTGTACTTAAACAATGCAGTAGGGTCAGCTTCTCTAGATGATGGTAACAATGAGAATGTTAAGAATGTTCATGAGAACCCTTTAGTAGATTGTAAAGTCCACTGAGCATCTTCCTGTGTCCGCCTTGTCTGATCATCATGGCGGCCCTGAGAGGCGGTTTGAGCAGAGATGATCACCTCAACTTTAAAGACAGAGGAGGGACTTCACTGGTGGTCCAAGGGTTACGACTTCATCTTTCAATGCTGGGGTTGAGGAGTCTATCCCTGGTAGGGGAGCTAGGATCCCACATACCTTGCAGTCAAAAAACCCAAAACATAAAACAAAAGCAACAGGGGACTTGCCTCGTGGTCCAGTGGCTAAGACTCTGCTCCCAATGCAGGGTACCCGGGTTCGATCCTTGGGTCGGGGAACTAGGTCCCACATGCTGCAACTGAGGCCTGGCACAGTCAAATAAAAACAATAAATATTATTAAAAGAACAGAGGCAATATAGTAACAAATTCAATAAAGACTTTAAAAATGGCCCACAGTAAAATAAATAAACAAATAAAGGTAGAAAGAGGAAGCTCAGCCAAAGTTATCCAGGGGGTGATGGCAGAACCATGGGGAGTCTAAGTCCCCATCCCGTGGGCGCCTGCGCGTGGGAACCAAACTGCCTTCTTGAGCCCCATCCTCAAGTCCTCTCTTGTCAGGTGGCCTCTGCCTTGTCTTCAGGGTTTGGCAGGTCTGTGTGCGTGTGTGTTACAGAGGAAGGTGTTGGTGCAAGGATCCTTCACGCCACTCCCGGGCCAGACCAGCACTGGGCCTGCAGCACTTCTAGCCTGCTTCCACCCACCTAGCCTGTGGGAGGTGGGCATCTCACCTCCTCCTGAGAACATTGGTGACTTGAATGCGGGCATGGGAGGGCAGGCAGAGTCCTGGGGGCGTGGGGTGAGTGCATACCAGGCTCTGCCCTTACAATATGCCCTCTGTCTTCCTAGAAGCCCCTCGAGCTGAGCAACAGCCAAGGAGCAGGGGGGAGAAGCTTCCATGTGCGTTTCCTCTCCTGCCAGGCTCCTCTCTGACTCCTCTGGGTTTCTGCCCCAGGACTGGGAGTCTGGTTTCTGATGCTCCAATCTTAGCTCTTTCCTCTTTTGGAATCCCACCTGCTTGGCTGATACCCCCTCTGCCTCCCACACTCGGAGCTTCCTTCTCTGATGTTTGGTTTCTAGGTCCTGGAGTAGGGCTTGGGGGTGATGAAGGAAAAAGTCAAGCCCCTGACCCCCTGAGCCCTGCTCCCTGTCCCCCAGCTCTGGCCAGGCTCACCCACCTTTGTAGGGGACACAGCCCAGGGCCTGCCTCTCAGCATAGCCCATGTGCCATCTGTTGGTACTGTCTGCCACGGCCTGCCTCTCCAGGGGAATCCAGCAGCCCTGGGGGGTGACAGCGAACCTCCGGAAAAGGGCATGCTGGAAATGCGAGAGCACTCCAAGCAGAGGGCTTTATGGGGTTCGGAGCAGGTGAGGTCTTGGAGCAGGAGAGAAGGCGGTCAGGGGACTTCCTGGAGTGGGGATCCTGCCAGGAGCTGAGCCTCGAAGGGTGTGGGGCTTGGGGTACAGAAGGGGGCTAGGCAGGATTTCCCTCCCAGAGGGTGGGGGCTGGGTTTGAGTGGGGAGAACAGAAGAGGCATGCATCATCACTGCCCTGAAGGCTGGTAGGTTAAAGGCCCTAAAGACTTCATTCATTCATCCACTTATTCGTTCAGTCATTTGCATGTATCCAGTACCTCCTCTGTGCCGAGGGCTATGCTCTGAGCTGAGGGCTTAGTGGTGAGTAGCACACTGTGTCCCTTCCCTCTTGGAGCTCCTGGCTTAGCTGGGCAGCCTGAGGAGCAAACAGCACAGCCCAGCACACTGATCCGTGCCAGGGGAGGAGGGCTGCAGGGCTGCAAGAGCAGAGAGGAGGGCTTCAGCTTCAGACCTGGGGAGGGTGGAGAGACCCGTAGAGTGATGAGTGAGCTGGAGGAGAGGAGAGCACCGTGGAGCTGGAGCCAGGGCCGGGGCTGGGGGTGGGTGGTCCTTTCAGCAGGTGAAGATCCTGGCCTGAGGGGGCGGTGGAGGGAAGGACGCTTGTGGCAGGGGCCAGACCCCACGTGTTGAGCTACATTAAGGAATCACCTGGAGGGCCCTGGGAAACCTCTGAAAGGCTTTCAGCAAGGGCCGGTGGAATCTAATTTGTGTTTTAGAAAAATGGCTTTGGCTCAGGTGGAGATCTGGTTGGAGGGTGCCTGAGGGCTGTCCTGTACCAGATTCAGCTCTAAGACAGGGAAGGGAGCCACCTGCACACCAGCCCTGCGCAGGCAGGATGGCGGTCTTCTTGCTGTGACTCCGCAGGGCCCAGTGGGGACTGTTGCTCAAGTCTCATTAAGGGAGGCCACGGAGGTCCTGGGCGGTGGCGGGTTTTCTGGCTCATTGGGTTCCTTCCCGGGGCTGAGGTGTATCTTCCGTGATGGTGGCCCTGAACCATCTCCAGAACCATCGGGGAGAGACAAAGTGGAGGCTCATCACTCCGGTGAACGCTTCCTGGAAGGGGTGGGGAAGCCTCCTAGAGGGGGCAGGGAAGAGCCCCTTCAGGTTAACCCATTAATACCTGCATCTCCTCCCCTCCCTCCAGGTGAACCCTTTGGTCTCTAGGAGTTAAACACATGTGGTTCCCTTTGCTTGGGGAGGGCAGCGTTGGGTGGGATTCTAAGCCCAGCCTGTGAAGGCAGATGGGACCTGAGATGGGGGCAGAGATAAATATCATGGTCAAGGGGACAGGTTGGGTGGGCTGGACTTCCAAGTCTGCTGCCCTGGGACGGATGGGAACCTTGTAGAGTCTTGGTCTTTGGGGTCATACCTGAGCTCATCTGCAGGCCGCCTGTGTGGGCTGGGGGATGGGAGACCAGTGGTTCAGGAAGCCTCCGTCTCCCCCACTTCCCCACACAGCCCTTCCTCTCAAGAGAGAAGGGAATGGGAGGGGAGAGGAGGGCTATTTGGCCAGGCCACCAGTTCAGCTGAGCCTGGGAACCCTGCCCGGGGTGCCCAAGACAATGCCGGGAATGGAGGCCGGCCTGGCCAGAGGCAAGCCTGGGAGGGGGAGGAGCTGTGCCCGCTTCACTCTCAGTTCTGGCCTGGGAGCTGCACAGTGGCCCCCAGCACCAGCCCAATCCTGGGCTCCCCACTCATTCCTGGGCATCTGCTCACCCACTCCTTGGCAGCTCGCAGCCAAACCATCCTTCCAGAAGGCTCTTTCCTACCCAGCTGGGTCCCAACCGCCTGAAGCACAAGTGTGTATGTGTGTGTATGCCTGGATGAGTGTGCCTCAGTGCCTGAGCGTATATACATGTGGGTGTGTGTATGTACGCGTGCGAGTGTATGTGTGTTTGAGTGTGGGAGTGTGTACATAAGTATCTGACTGTGTCTCTGTGGGTGGGTGTATATGTGTGTGAGTATATATAAGTATGTGTGTGTGAGTGTATGTGTGTGTGGTGGCAAGTGGTGAGGAGCCAGATGCTGAGCCCACTCCCCCGCCCCGCCCCTCCCCTCGCCCTTGTGGTCCGGCCCGACCTCTCATCCTGGGACGCATGCCTGGCATTTCCTAGGACAGCCCTCATTCAAATGATTTTACCCCCTGCCCCACTAGTGCCCTTTATTTTTCCAACCCACAGAGCCTCATAGTCAGTGTAGAAAATGCAGCCCCGTTTCTGGAAGCCTCCTTCTTCTCTAGGGCTGGGGGAGGACCCCACTGTTCTCTCTACCAGGCCAGGGAGGGACCACTGCCGGTTCTAGGGAACGTGGACCCCTCTTCTGGGGCTCTGGACCCTGGGGGCATTGTGGGGTCAGGCTTTCTTGTTCCCAGCCCCAGGCCTGGCCTGGATTTCCCTGGAGGAGACAGTAGGAGGGAGCTCTGGCCCACAGAAGAACTGGGATTTGGTTGGTAAGTTGCAAGTTCAGTCCACTTTCCCGGCCAATTTTTCTTCCCGCCTCCCTTTCTCCTCCAGATAATAGAAAGGCCCGGGAGGGGTTCCTTTCTTCCTGGGCCAGCTGGGGAGGCCGGGGGCCCTGCCATTGGTCCAGGCCCTTGTCATTGAAGGCACACCCCCTGGGCCTGGGCCAGCTCCACCCCTACCCCCCCACAAGGGGGAGCAGTTACATCAGCCGCTCTCGCTCTCGCCTGACTCCAGCCTTCTGTGGGAGAGGCCTCAGACACAGTCCCTGAAAGGACCCGCTCATCCTGAAGAAGGAGCATCACTTGTGACTCTGCCTCCTGCCTTCCACTCTCCCTGCCCTGCTAGGCCTCGAACCTGGCAGCAGCAGGGATCAGCTTGCTGGGGATGATGCCTGGATGTGAATCCCCATTCAGTCACTTTCCAGCTATGTAATGCTGGGCAAGTCACTTACCCTCTCTGAGCCTCAGTTTCTCCATCTGTAATTGGGATGATCATAGTGCTGTATTTATAGGTTTGTTCTAGGGATTCCATGAGTTAGTATTTGTAAGGGATGTGTGCTTTCTCTTTTACTATATAAGTGCTGGTTAATTAAATACATCACTTTCCTGAATGATGACCAGCTAAGGACCAGGTGGGTAGGTGGGTCACTGACCTGCTAACCTCTAGCTTTGTGTCTCAGCACTTACTTCTGTCGTGGCAATTCACTCCTACCCCAGATGGACCCGAGAAGACTCTGGCCTCCACTCCTTTCCTCTGCATCATTTCTCCCTGACCATGGTACCTTGGGCTTCTCAGGTGACGCTGTGTGTGTGTTAGTTGCTCAGTTGTGTTCAACTCTTTGCAACCCCATGGACTGAAGTCCGTCAGGTTCCTCTGTCTATGGGGTTTCCCAGGCAAGAATACTGGAGTGTGGGTTACCATTTCTTTCCCCAGGGGATCTTCCTCACCCAGGGATCGAACGTGGGTCTGTTGCAATGAAGGTAGATTCTTTACCGTCTGACCCATCAGGGAAGCCCAAAGAACCTGCCTGCCAATGCAGGAGACGTAAGAGATGTAGGTTCAACCCCTGGGTCAGGAAGATCCCCTGGGGAAGGAAATGGCATGGCAATCCACTCCAGTATTCTTGCTTGGAGAATCCCATGGGCAGAAGAGCCTGGCGGGTTACGGTCCATGGGGTCACAAAAAGTCGGACACAACTGAAGTGCCTTAGCATGCGCACACACACACTTCAGCTCCTGGGGCAGGGATGTCACAGTAGAACATGGAGTCCAAAAGGGGCTCGGGAGAGACTCCGTCACCCTGAATGTCTCTGGCTGCTCTTCTAGAGGTGTAACAGGTCACTCCCAGCACCTTCGAGGTCTTGGCTATTCTGGAAGGAGAAGTGGCAGCTTTGCCTGCTGGGCTGGAGACATAGGTTTTGGTTTGAGGATGAAAGGATTCACTCATGAAAACTTACCCACCTTCCTGAGACAATGATCTTGATCCACTTCCAGACCTTGTGCTGGGCTGGGGGCCGTAGTGCAGGCACTGCTTTCCCCTTGGCAGGACTGGCAGAGGGATGCTCTGTCCTCCCAGGCCCCTTCTCCAGCCTCTCCCTCCTCCCAGGATTCAGATCCCACCAGGGGAACAGACCTCTGTCATGGGTCCCCTGAAGTCCTCTTTGAGGGCCACACGGACTCTCGGGCTGCTGTGAGCCGCAGGCCAGAGCCCCACACTGCCCGCCGCCTCTGCCTGGCCCCGCCATGGACTCCTGCCCCCAGCCCCTCCTGATTTGCTCACTTGGGGGCTGGAGACTGAGGCAGAAGCTAAGGAGGCTTTGTCCCTAGGCTGGGGGGCTGCCTGAAGCTTGACTTCTTCTTTTTGAAAAATAGTTATTTATTTGGCTGTAATCGGTCTTAGTTGTGGCACATGGGATCTAGGTCACCAACAGGAATCGAACCCAGGCCCCCTGCATTGGGAGCACGAGACCACCAGGAAGTTCCCACACCTGACCTCCTTGTGCTTAGAGTCTTCCAGCTCAAGTCTGAGCTCTAGTGTGGCCACAGGGATCCTCTCTTTGCTGTTTTGCGCCTGGCCTTGGGATGGCGGGGCTGAAGGAGACCCAGGTGGTCTTGGTCACCAGGGAGCTCCAAGATGTGTGAACAGCCCTCCAAGAGAAACCGAGGGCCGTGAGAGCCCTCCCTCCCTCCTACAAGTGTTTGCTGAGCCCACCATAGGAGCAGGCCATGCTAGGCCCTGCCATCAGTGAAGGCTCACCCTGCTCTGAGGTTCAGAGGGAACCCCGCTGTGGGACCCACGCAGTGCTTTCTTTCCTTTGCATCCTGCAGCTCTGTCCACTGGGGGCTCCCTCAGGCCTGAATCTCTACCAATAGACTCTGAGCTCCCTGAAGATAGTGCCTCTCACAGGGCCTTCTGCACTGGTTCATTCAGTCAGTCAGTCCCTCAGGGGTCCCTGCTAGGTGCTGGGCCCTTGTGAATGGCCCAGTCGTACCCGTGCTGTCTAAACTGGCTTCCTAGGGATGAGAAGAAGCCGGATCTGGGAAGGGGGTTCCCAGCACATGCAAAGCCAGGGCTGGCGTGGGCAGGGAGGAAGCAGGGCCTGCCCTGGAGCTATGGAGAAAGAGGTGTAGAGAAGGATTGGAGATTTCACTGCTTCAGTGGCAGGAGAGAAAACCCAGGAGTGTATCCGTTGCCCAAAGCAAGACAGGAATTCAAACCGCTGCGGAATCCCTGACTCATTGCTGGGGGTGGAGGCAGGAGGGAGAAGGCTGGGCTTCCAGGGCAACCGTCAGTGCCCTCCTCACAGACTCCTCCTGCTGCATGTCCTGCGGGCAGTGCACTCTGGAGCCCTCGCTGTCTTCAAGTGCTCCCTCTTGTCTAATCACAGTTTCTCCTGCTGCATCCTTGCGTGTCCTTGGTGCAGATGCACCACATTGGGGCTTGATAGTCTCTTTTCCCATCCCCGCTCTGGCCTGGAAGAGGCCCCTCCCCATCCCTTTCTTGTCCCAGGTTCTGTCTTGGGCCACAGGGGCCGGTCCAAGGCATGGGGTTGAAAGTGAAAGTGAAAGTTGCTCAGTCGTGTCCGACTCTTTGTGATCCCATGGACTATAAAGTCCATGAAATTCTGCAGGCCAGAATACTGGAGTGGGTAGTCTTTCCCTTCTTCAGGGGATCATCCCAACCCAGGAATTGAACCCAGGTCTCCCGCATTGCAGGCGGATTCTTTACCAGCTGAGCCTCAGGCGAATCCCAAGAATACTGGAGTGGGTAGCCTATCCCTTCTCCAGCGGATCTTCCTGACCCAGGAATCGAAATGGGGTCTCCTGCATTGCAGGCGGATTCTTTACCAACTGAGCTATTAGGGCATGGGGTTAATTCCTGGGAAACAGGTTCATCCTCTGCCCTCGGGGCCAAGCTTCCACCTTGATCTCTAAGACTGACCGAAGTCTTAGATCACATTGGAGGGCGCGGAGCTCTGTCTTAGATCACACTGGAGGGAACATAGCTGTTTTCCCATCGCTTCCTTATCTTGGTTCTTTATCCTTTTTCCTGTCTCTGTTTCTTTCTCCATTGCCCCTCCCCCCTTTCTCTTGTTCTTTCTCTCTGTCTTTCCTTGGTCCAGGCTCTGCTTCCCTCCTTCCTGGTCTCTTTTTGTCTCTGCTCCTCTCCCTCCCACAAGGTCACAGCCTCTGTCCCCATGGTCCTTCTTTCTGATGGTCCCCTGGCTGTGCTGGTGGACATGCTGGAGGAGAAGGTGGAATCAGGGGGCCCCAGGCACACTTGTGCCCAGCAGTGCACAGGTCATCTGGCAAGGGGTGCAAGGCACGGCCACCTTCTGCTTTACCAAAATCAGAAGAGATCAGAGGGTGAGGTCTTGGGTCAGCAGCTTGGCTCCATACCAGGCCCACCGGAGGAGTTCATAGTGAAGGGCCGGGCACTGAAGCCCTGAGAATAAAAGCGATATGGTTGCTTCTTTAAGAGGGAGACGCTGACCATCCAGTCAAGGGAAGGAACAACGCATAGTAATTGGACTTGAAGCCTGTCCAACAAAGGTTTCCCCTTCAAACTCTTGGTGGGATTGGGAAGACTGTTTTGTCTTGGAGAGGGGATGGGTTGGGGCAGCAAACAAAAGAGGAGGGTGACCAGCGTCTTCTGGGCTAGTCTGCAACTCTCCTGGGCCTCAGAGCTGGGCTGGATGTGCCCAGAGCTTCTTTCTGGGCATCTCACAGGAGATGGCGCGCTCTGAGTGTGCAGAGGAAATTACTCTCTTGGAGGAGAGACAAACAAAATGACGGGAAGAGATTTCCAGAGGGTTCTGGATGGTGTGGAGGACCGGGAAAGCAGAGTGGGGATGGGGGCAGTTTTCTCCAAATGTAAGGTGATGCCTTTTAGGGGAAGCATGAAGCTGACCCGGCCCAGTGCTGGGTGCCGGAGGTGCTGATGGGCTGGTGTCCTCACGTGAAGTCTGCAGAGACTGAGAGGTGGGCCAGTGTCGTGGACCCTCCAGTCTGCATCTTGAGGGGAGGAGGTGGAAAATTTCCTGGTGACAGGCTGGTGCGGTGACTGGGGGTGCTGTGGGAGAGGAAACGGGACCCTGTCCTGCGTGGCTGATGGAGGAAGACACTGCTTCCCCCCGAGAGCTCCAGGGTCCCCACAGGGCCATGTCCTGCCGTGTTCTGAGATCCTGCCTCTCACGCCTCGGTCTCTGTTATTCTCTTCCCCTGTGTGTGTGCATGTGTGCTAAGTCACGTCAGTTGTGTCCGACTCTTTGTGACCTCATGGACCTTAGCCTGCCAAGCTCCTCTGTCCATGGGATTCTCCAGGCAAGAATCCTGGAGTGGGTTGCCATTTCCTTCTCCAGGGGATCTTCCCAACCCAGGGATCAAACCCGCATTTCCTGCGGCTCCTGCACTGTAGGCGGTTTCTGGCCACTGAGCCTCTGGGGGGAGTCCTCTCTTCTGCCCCCACCCACTTTCTGTCTCAGTCCCTGTTTTCTTCCTCTTGTCCCCCTGTCTCTCTTAGGGCCCCCCGGTCTCCTGTCAGGCCCCCCTGTTTCTCTCTTGGCCTCTCTGTGCTGTCTGGTACAAGGAGAATCCCCTCTTTTCAGAAACATTTCCTCCCATTGGGCACCGGGTGACCCTTGCGTGTGTGTGTGTGTGTGTGTGTGTGTGTGAAGGGGCTTCTGGTTGAGTCAAGGTACAGCAGGCTGTGGAGGCTGTGGCTGAAGGTGGAGGGGGTGAGAGCCGGGGCTGCTGTCCCTCTGGGTGGTGGGCAGAGTGGTGGGCAGAGCCAGGCTTCCTAGGCAGAGGTATCTCCCACCTTACCCCTCCCTGGGCCCACACTCATTCTAGGAAAATCACAAGAGCCCGCCCCAGCATGACTGACGCACACAAAGCACATTGTTCCCCTCCCGGGCCTCTCCCAGGCCCCTGGTGGCTTTGCTGCCAGTTCCGGGTGGCAAGCTGGCAGCCTCGCTCTCCGAGGCTAAGACTGCCCACCTGACTAGGTGGGGCTCCTTCCACTGCTTATCTGTTGTCCCCTTTCAGGAGGCAGGGGCCAGAGGCACTCCAGGGCAGGGACAGGCACACTGAGCCTCAGGCATGGCACTCACGCCCCTACCTGCCAGCTGCCCACCCCACACACCTTGCCCCATTCTAGGAGCTGTTCAGGCTGGTCAGCCCTCCATTCCCACCCCAGTCTGTTTTTTTCCCAGAAGCCTGTGAAGAGGTCAGGTCTCCTGCGTGGGAAGCTCACTCTCTCTTTGCTCTGTTTCTCAGGCGTTTATTCCTGCCTGCAGCTCACCTCCTCTGGGAAGCCTTCTTGGATTGCCCACTTTCCCTCCAACCTATTCCTTCTAGGCACCACCAGATGGCTGGGCCCACAGTGGACACACTGGTGATTGATATCCAAGTCTCCTGGCCGAGCGCTGTTCCAAAGAACAGCCCGGGGCAAGGAGAAGGTGCCAGCACTACCGCCCCTCAGCTGCCAGGCACTTTCCGTGCATTATTGACTTCATTCACACAGCAGTCCTTTCAGGTAGAGATGATTATTCCCTTTTGACAGATGAGAAAACTGAGGCTCTGAGAAATTACCAACTTGCCTGAGGTCACACAGCAACACCCCCAAATCAAGACACTCCCAACATGAGGCTTCCAGGGTAGGGTAGGGGCAGTTCTTCCCTGCACCCCCACCTCCACGGCCATACTAAGGACTTGGAATATTTTAGCTCCTGGGCATGTTGGAATGGAGGGTCCAGGTGCTGCTACCAGAGTTTGGGATGGAGGTAGAAGGCTGGATGAAATGACCCACTGCATGCTTGCCTGGGTCAGTCCACTCCCTTTGTCCTCCACATGAAGACCTCCCAGCACCACCGCCAGAGGTCTCAGCCTGCGGCTCTGCCCTGGGGGCAAACTCTCCTCAGCTTCAGGGCCCTGCCCAGTTCCCCGGACCATACCTTAGTCTCCCTTCCTCAGGGCTGGCCCGAGGTGCCTGGGGAGGCCTGGTTCAGAGCAGCCTGCTAGTTCTCTGCTCCAGTGGGGCCCCACCCTGCTCCCTTACTGCCCTCCCCAGCCCAACTTGGCTGGGATTTCCCCAGCATCTCCATCCAAGGTGTTTCTCTGGCTTTGGGAGGAGCCTGGATCCAGACTTCTCATCCCTGTGACCATAGAGTCCACACCTCCTCTTCCCACCTTGTCTCTGCCCTCCCTTCTCTCTTCCTCTGGGATGCGTACTATGTGCAAAGCATTGGGCCTGAATGCCATGTACGTGGGTCCCTCAAGAGCCGACCAAACAGAAGCATGAACTAATGTAGCAGGAGTCCGTGCAGGGCATTGTGGGAGCCCAGGGAGGAACGCGGACGCAGGCAGGCGCCCTTCTGGATCAGCCTTGATGGGCAGGCAGATAACGGGGCCTCTGTGTGTGGACCTGGTGGAGGGAAGCGCCTCCAGGCCACTCCCCAGAGAAATCTTCCGTCTTGGACTGGGAGCTGCCGGGCAGGGCCCTTCTCTGAAGCAGTGCTTCTCAGACTGCCCGGGGGAAGGATCAGTTGTTTTCTTTTAAATTCCAATTTGTCAGAGACCAATAAAATTATAAAATACAGTACTGAAGAATTGCTAGAAAAAGAAAATAAGACATCCAAAGGACAAGCCCCAACATTTTATTGTTGGATACAACAGACATAAAATCACCCTGTCAAATAGCTTCTAGGAGTCTGAGTGCCTCGGGCAGGGTCTGCACTGCCCTGTCCTGGGCAGCCGTTGTCGGTGGGTAGGTGACTCCCGGAGTGTTACTGCCCTGGGGCAGGGTGTTCAGGCTGCAGGTCGTGACCTGCTAGTGGGGTGGGAGATTAATTCCCCAGGTCGTGACCAGCATTTTCAAAACACAAAATAGAACAGAATAGGAAATACAGCCTCTTACCTGTAGTAGCTGAAGTGTGGTTTTATGAAATGTTTATTTCATGCATCTGCACGTGCGTGCGCGCACACACACACACACACACGTGTGTGTGTGAGCGTGCCCTGGTTTGGGAGGTGAGATGTCTGATGGGGTCTGTGGCCAGGTGCTCCTCCCCACAGTGCTGTATAGCCCGAATCTGCTCTCTAGTGCCACCGTCCCCACCCGAACCCCTCTTTCCCTCCCTCTAGAGCCTGTTTCTTTCCTTTCTTCTCCGGCCACCTCTGGGCTCTGGAAACCTTCGTCCTTCCACTTGCCTGTTTCTTTTTTGTGGACTGTCCTCCTTCCCTTCTTACATTTCCCAGATGGTCCCTTCCTCCTGGGCCCCCTTGAATCAGGCCCCCAGTGCTGCATTGGGTCCAGGTCAGCCCACAGAGATAGAACAGGGGTCCTTGCGCTCAAGGAGGGAGTCGTTGTCCTAGGGGATCAGAGCTGTTCTGGGGGATCAGGGATTGGATTGCAAAATATAAAGGAATGTATGATAGTAACTGAATCCTGAACCCAAGCCCCTGCTGGGCTTGGAGACTTGGTTCTCCCTGGAGGTCCTGGGTGGGGAGAACCACATGACCCCATCCAGGGTCCCTGCTGAGCCATCACCTCCTCTTTCAGGGCTCTGTTGATAGGTTGCTCCTAGTCTAGACATGTGCTGTAACTTATTTAAACAATTCTCTATAAATGAACTGCTGAGTTGTTTCCAGCTTTTTTTTTCTTTTTTTAAAGAAGTCTAAGCAATTAGATGGATGGAGGAGCCTGGTAGGCTACAGTCCATGGGGTCGCAAAGAGTCAGACATGACTGAGCGAATTCACTCAAGCAATTAGAAAAGATGCTGTAATGAACATCTTTGTTCCTCTCCCTCATCACATCTGAGCTGCTGACTCCCCGAGGCCCCCTCACTTCATCCCCATGTATCTCATCTCTAACCACGCTTGGCCTACATTTCTTCTCAGCCCCCAGCTCATGTCCTGGGGCAGAAGATGAGCCAGAGGTTTGGAAAATGTGATCTCCTTCCTCCTCAGGCCACAATCCTCCTTCCTTACAACGACTCATTTGCTTTCTTCAGCCAGACTTCCCAAACACCAAGCTGTATCATAAGAACTTTTGACTGGAAGTCACACAAAACCCAGCTCAAAATGGTTTAGATAATACAGGAAGTTTTCATTTCATAAGAAAAAAATGTCCTGAGGTAGGGTGGGTCCAGGGTGGTTAAATGAGTGGATCTACCACTTCATCAAGCACCCTGGTTCTTTCTGTTTTTCTGCTCTGCTCTCAGATGCTGGCTTGCTTCTTAAGTACTATAGTTCTCCTCATGGTTGCAAGATGGCTGCTGAAGATCCAGACATCACATCCAGACATGATATGTCTGGAGGTTGAAGAAGGACCATCTTTTTCTGTGGGTATATTTTTAATAAAATTAATATTTATTTGACTGCATTGAATCTTAGTATTTTTATTGCATCATGCGAGATCTTTCATTGCAGCGCATAGACTTTGTAGTTGTGGCTTGCAGGCTCCAAAGTGTGTTGGCTCAGTAGTTGCCATGTGTGGGCTTAGTTGCTCTGTGGCATGTGGGATCTTAGTTCCCAGATCAGGGATTGAACCTGTGTCCCTTGTATTACAAGGCGGAAGTTCCTCTGGGTGCATTTTTTAGATCAAGTAAACTTTTCTCTGAAATGCCAGTAGCAAAACTTACCATTGACTCTCATAGGCAAAGGTTAAGGCACATGCACACTCCTTGGTTAACTCTTGGTAGGGAGAATGAGGCTTCCCTGTCTAGCGAGGCATGGGGCCGCAGGAGGTGGGCTGGGTTTTGAAGGAGAAAAGGGGTCTGGGGACAGAGACTGAATAGACAAGCCATAGTGTCTGTCACTGGGATAGAGAAAGTCTCCCTAATGATGGATAGACTCCATTTCTGTGTTTCTCAACCTGCTGGGCCTGTGGCTGCTGCTCTGGAGACTTAGCTTGAAACTGATTCAATTAGAAAACATTTTTTGAAGGAATGAGATATGGTTTCACCCTGGAGGGATTTTGCTGCAATGCGGGAGAGGAGAGAGCAGGGCCAGCGTACATGGCCTGGGAAAGAAGGCTAAATTTGTTGAAACTGGAGATAGGAACCTTTCTGAAGCAAGGAGTTGATGAGGATTCTGGTTCCTATTGGATTAGATGCAGGGGGCAGACTGAGATGACCTTTGAGCTGGGCTTCCCCTAGGGCTGAAGCCAGCTCTGTGTCAGGGATGGGGAGACCAAGTTACTGGAGGGACAGAGGTAAGGCAAGGTGAAGGCACTTCTCCCAAGTCAGGATCCCCTTTCTCCTGGCCCTCAGGTGGGTCTTGTCCTTGCCGGTGAGTCATAGAGGGACAGGAAGGAGAGAAGGAGGGCTCTGAGTCAGGAGCCTACCTGGGCAAAAAGGAAAACACCAAAAGGAAGTGACTCAAGGCCTACAGGGCAGACAGGTGGTCTGTGGTGCCTGGGGACAGGGCCTGGGGGTGTTGGCCGAGGGCGAGGGTCCCCTCCCCAGAGGCCATGGTGCACGCCATGCTGGCTATGTCCGCCAACCATGTTTCCCACAAAGCCTTTCCCTCCTCACCACAGCAGGCTGGCTGCCCACTCACCCACAAACCGAGCCACCAGCTGCTGCGATTCCTGGCACTGGTCCACCCCCTGCATCCGGCAGGGCTCATCACCTCTGACCCCAGAAGGTGGGTCAACCCCTTCCCCTGCCTACCCCTCATCCGTCTTCCCTGCCCTCACACCCAGAAGGGAGAGATGCTGGGGCTGCTAGTGGGTGGGGCTCTTCTGAGCAAAGCAGATCCATCTGTACAGACATGAGGCTGTCCTCGGGGTCAGGTGTCAGGGTCACACCCAGGTGGAGTTATGGGGACAAAGGCAGTGGGAGCACAGGCCTTGTGAATCACTGCATCCCCTACTGGGAGCGAGTCAGAAGGGCCTTTGTTCTAGCAACTGGAGTTCGGGTTTGAGGTCAGGGCCCCAGCTAATAATAACATGATATTTTGCTTCCTTTTACCTCTGTTCTTATGCTTTAAACTTCCTTAGGAACCTCTGAAGGAGGAGGTGTGACTGGGCTAAGGCATAATTAAAGTATATTTTAAAAAATTATTTATTCATTATTTTGGGGGTTCACTGGGTCTTTGGGCTGCACGCGGGCTTTCTCTAGTAGTGGAGAGCAGAGGCTGGTTTCTAGTCGCGGTGCGTGGGCTTCTCGTTGCGGAGGCTGCTCTTGTTGAGGCTCACAGGCTGTAGGCATGTGGCCTTCAGTGGTTGTGGTGCCTGGGCTTAAGTTGCCCTGCAGCACGTGGGATCTTACCAGACCAGGCATTGAACCTGTCAATTCCCCTGAATTGGCAGGCAGATTCTTAAGCACTGGACCCTTAAGGAAGTCCAATTAAAGTACATTATATTAAATTTTATTTTACACATGTTAGGCCATATTACAGGTAGGAATTCCCAGGTGGCGCTAGTGGTAAAGAACCTGCCTGCCAATGCGTAGAGATGCGGGTTTGACGTAAGAGATGCGGGTTTGATCCCTGGGTCAGGAAGATCTCCTGGAGGAGGGCATGGCGACCCACTTCTGTATTCTTGCCTGGAGAATCCCATGAACAGAGGAGCTTGGCAGGCTAAAGTCCATAGGGTTGCAAGGAGTCGGGTACAACTGAAGTGACTTAGCAATGCATGCATATTATAGGTAAGTTTAGCAACTCATTTTTTTTCACATATGATTATCTTAGATATCCTTCTGAAATAGTGTATATAGAAAGCCTCCTTATTCTTTTTAATAGCTGCATAGAATTTCACTCTAACTAAGACCCTATAAATAAAACTCTGGATTGTTCCCTGAACTGCTCCTTTGAAAAAATTATAAACAATGCTGCAATGAACATCTTTGGCCATTTATCTTTGGGCACATGCAAAATGCTTTTACAGGATAAAATCCAAAAAGTTGAACTTATAGGTCAAAGAGTATGAACATTTAAAATTTCATAGGTAATGCCTAATTGTTCTCCACAGTGTACTAATTTCCTTTCCATCGTGAGACAGCCTTGTAACCATAACCTTGTGTGGTACGACTCTTCTTAGGGACTTCCCTGGTGGTCCAGTGGCTAAGACTCTCCAGATGCAGGGGAGCTGGTGGTTTGACCCTTGGTCAGGGAAACAGACCTCACGTGCTGCAACTAAGATCCTGTGTGCCACAACTAAAGCCTGGTGCAGCCACACACACACACAAAAAAGGAAGCTTCTTAATCTTCGCCCATCTGCTATTTGAGAAATTATATCTTGTTCCATTTGCATTTAAAATTGTTAGTGAAACGGAACATTCGTATATTTTTATCAGCCAGCGTGTTCTTTGTGAACGACCTATGTATATTCTTCACCTGTATTCTCCCACTGGATTATTGTCTTTTCCTTATCGCTTTATAAAGGATGTCCTTTTTAAATTAGGAAAATGAGCATCTTGTCATACATCTTGTGGGTGTTATTCCCTTATTTCATCCTTTGATTTTGTTTATGGAGTTTTCTTCTTTTAGTTTCTACAGAGATGCATTTACGAATCTTCTCTGTTGTGACTTCTGTTTTGTTCTGTGACTAGTAACTCCTTTGCTACCCCAGGATCGTAAAAACATTTACACATATTTCCTTCTGGCATTTTTATGGCTTTAGTTTTCAAATGTTTTCTTTAAAAAAAATTTTTTTTTTTAAATCTTTGATCCTGTTAAAATTTTTTTCAGTGTTAGGAGTGAGGTAGGGAATATAATTTATTTGTTTTTGTTCTAGTGTCTCAGTATGTTGAATTGAATTCTCATGTTGACTTGGGTCAGTTTATTTCAGCATTCTTTACTACCCATCTGTCTGCCTGTACCAGTCCCAGACTATTTTAATTGTTCAGTTCAGTTCAGCCGCTCAGTCATGTCCGACTCTTCGAGACCCCATGAATCGCAGCACGCCAGGCCTCCCTGTCCATCATGAACTCCCGGAGTTCACTCAGACTCATGTCCATCGAGTCAGTGATGCCATCCAGCCATCTCATCCTCTGTCATCCCCTTCTCCTCCTGCCCCCAATCCCTCCCAGCATCAGAGTCTTTTCCAATGAGTCAACTCTGCATGAGGTGGCCAAAGTACTGGAGTTTCAGCTTCAGCATCATTCCCTCCAAAGAAATCGCAGGGCTGATCTCCTTCAGAATGGACTGGTTGGATCTCCTTGCAGTCCAAGGGACTCTCAAGAGTCTTCTCCAACACCATAGTTCAAAAGCATCAATTCTTCGGCGCTCAGCCTTCTTCACAGTCCAACTCTCACATCCATATATGATCACTGGAAGAACCTTAGCCTTGACTAGACGGACCTTTGTTGGCAAAGTAATGTCTCTGCTTTTCAATATGCTATCTAGGTTGGTCATAACTTTCCTTCCAAGGAGTTAGTGTCTTTTAATTTCATGGCTGCAGTCACCATCTGCAGTGATTTTGGAGCCCAAAAAATAAAGTCTGACACTTTTCCACTGTTTCCCCATCTATTTCCCATGAAGTGATGGGACCGGATGCCATGATCTTCGTTTTCTGAATGTTGAGCTTTAAGCCAACTTTTTCACTCTCCACTTTCACTTTCATCAAGAGGCTTTTTAGTTCCTCTTCACTTTCTGCCATAAGGGTGGTGTCATCTGCTTATCTGAGGTTATTGATATTTCTCCCGGCAATCTTGATTCCAGCTTGTGTTTCTTCCAGCCCAGTGTTTCTCATGATGTACTCTGCATATAAATTAAATAAGCAGGGTGATATTTCTCCCAGCAATCTTGATTCCAGCTTGTGCTTCTTCCAGCCCAGCGTTTCTCATGATGTACTCTGCATATAAGTTAAATAAGCAGGGTGACAATATACAGCCTTGACGTACTCCTTTTCCTATTTAGAACCAGTCTGTTGTTCCATGTCCAGTTCTAACTGTTGCTTCCTGACCTGCATACAGGTTTCTCAAGAGGCAGGTCAGGTGGTCTGGTATTCCCATCTCTTTCAGAATTTTCCACAGTTCATTGTGATCCACACAGTCAAAGGCTTTGGCATAGTCAATAAAGCAGAAATAGATGTTTTTCTGGAACTCTCTTGCTTTTTCCATGATCCAGCGGATGTTGGCAATTTGATCTCTAGTTCCTCTGCCTTTTCTAAATCCAGCTTGAACATCAGGAAGTTCATGGTTCACATACTGCTGAAGCCTGGCTTGGAGAATTTTGAGCATGACTTTACTAGCATGTTAGATGAGTGCAATTGTGTGGTAGTTTGAGCATTCTTTGGCATTGCCTTTCTTTGGGATTGGAATGAAAACTGACCTTTTCCAGTCCTGCGGCCACTGCTGTTTTCCAAATTTGCTGGCATATTGAGTGCAACACTTTCACAGCATCATCTTTCAGGATTTGAAATAGCTCAGCTGGAATTCCATCACCTCCACTAGCTTTGTTCATAGTGATGCTTTCTAAGGCCCACTTGACTTCACATTCCAGGATGTCTGGCTCTAGGTCAGTGATCATGCCATCGTGATTATTTGGGTCGTGAAGATCTTTTTTGTATAGTTCTTCTGTGTATTCTTGCCACCTCTTCTTAATATCTTCTGCTTCTGTTAGGTCCATACCATTTCTGTCCTTTATCGAGCCCATCTTTGCATGAAATGTTCCCTTGGTATCTCTAATTTTCTCGAAGAGATCTCTAGTCTTTCCCATTCTGTTGTTTTCCTCTATTTCTTTGCATTGATCGCCGAGGAAGGCTTTCTTATCTCTTCTTGCTATTCTTTGGAACTCTGCATTCAGATGCTTATATCTTTCCTTTTCTCCGTTGCTTTTCACTTCTCTTCCTTTCACAGCTATTTGTAAGGCCTCCCCAGGCAGCCATTTTGCTTTTTTGCATTTCTTTTCCATGGGGATGGTCTTGATCCCTGTCTTTTGTACAATGTCACGAACTTCATTCCATAGTTCATCAGGTACTCTATCTCTCGGATCTAGGTCCTTAAATCTATTTCTCACTTCCACTGTATAATCATAAGGGATTTGATATAGGTCATACCTGAATGGTCTAGTGGTTTTCCGTACTTTCTTCAATTTCAGTCTGAATTTGGCAATAAGGAGTTCATGATCTGAGCCACAGTCAGCTCCTGGTCTTGTTTTGGTTGACTGTATAGAACTTCTCCATCTTTGGCTGCAAAGAATATAATCAATCTGATTTCGGTGTTGACCATCTGGTGATGTCCATGTGTAGAGTCTTCTTTTGTGTTGTTGGAAGGGGGTGTTTGCTATGACCAGTGCATTTTCTTGGCAAAACTCTATTAGTCTTTTAATTGTTACAGTTGTATAATATTTTTAAAAGTATTTTTTAGGGCCACCTCCCTCCCCTTGCTGGTTTGCTTCTTTTATTCCAGGAATTTTCTGGCTATTCTTTTCTGTTTATTTTTCCAGATGAATTTATAGTCACTTTGTCACATTTTCTTAAAAAAAAAAAATCTATTGAATTAATGGATTCATTATGGGAACTTTGACATGTTTTCACTGTTACTAATTTTTATCCAAGAACAAAGTCTTTCTCTCTCCATTTATTCAAGTCCATGATAAAGTCCCTCATTTGGGTTGTATAGCTCTTTTCATGTATCCCTGCACATTTTTTCTACATTTCATGTTATGATTTTATTGACTTTGTGCATGGAATCTTAATTCTTGTATTTAGGAAATCTTGTTATTAAAAATTTTTTTTTAAGATTTTTTTAATGTGGAGCATTTTTAAAGTATTTATTGAATTTGTGACAATATTGCTTCTGTTTTTTTTTCTCTTTATTGCTTCTGTTTTATGTTTCATTTTTTTGGCTGTGAGACATGTGAGATGTTAGCTTCCTGAACAGGGATCGAAACCGCATCCCCTGCATTGGAAGGCAAAGTCCCAACCACTGGACCACCGGTGAAGTCCTGGAAGTCTTGTTTTTAAGCTAGTCACCTTACTAAATCCTTTGATTATTACCAGAAGCCCTTTAGCTGATCCTCTTAGAATATCCATGTATAGAATATCATCCAATGATAATAATTATGCTTTCTCCTTACAATATTTATACTTATTTTATTTTTTTATCTAATTGCATTGTCAAGTAACTCCAAATTTATGTTAAATACTCGTGGTGGTATTTGACGGGGACAGCTGACATCTGTCTCTCATATGGAGCTACTTCTAGACTCTTCCCATAAAATATGTTGTTTACACATTAAGATTGTGGGTTATGTTGAGTTTCCCAGTATTTGGCCTCCTTGTTTTTCTGAAAGGAACCACATTTAGTCTTCATGTATTCTGCTTTTTTATTAACCCAATCCTTTTGAACTGTGGTGTTGGAGAAGACGCTTGAGAGTCCCTTGGACTGCAAGGAGATCCAACCAGTCCATCCTAAAGGAGATCAGTCCTAGGTGTTCATTGGAAGGACTGATGCTGAAGCTGAAACTCCAATACTTTGGAAAAGACCCTGATGCTTGGAAAGATTGAAGGTGGCAGGAGAAGGGGCAACAGAGGATGAGATGGTTGGATGGCATCACTGACTCGATGGACGAGTTTGAGCAAGCTCCGGGAGTTGGTGACAGACAGGGAAGCCTGGTGTGCTTGGGGTCGCAAAGAGTCAGACATGATTGAGTGACTGAACTGAACTGACTGAACAAATATACCTATCCTTAGCTCAGAGCTTCTTCCTTGGTTGATTATTCCTCCCTTGGAAGCAGAGATGTGGAGATAGGGTGGAGGTGTGAGATCAGGGGAGAAGCTAAGGTTCAGGATGTGGGCTCTCAGCCTCCAGTCCACAAGGGAACTCAGAGCCACAAGAAACCCCTCCAAGACTGAGAAAGGAAATAGAGCTGAGTAGGGGGTGGGCTTCCCAGGGGGCACTAGTGGTAAAGAATCTGCCTGCCAATGCAGGAGACATAAGAGATGTGGGTTCAATCCCTGGGTCAGGAAGATCCCCTGGAAAAGGAAATGGCAACCCACTCCAGTATTCTTGCCTGGAGAATCCCATGGACAGGGGAGCTTGGTGGGCTACAGTCCATGGGGTTGCAAAGAGTTGGACACGACTGAAGCCACTTAGCACGCACGCAGTGGGTGGAGAGGCCCAGGGAAAGAGGAGGACTAGTGAGAGCTAAGGAGCAGAGGCAGAGGGTCTTAGAAGGAAATCAGGGACCCTTCTTCTTGTCCTTGAAAGTTTTCTACCCCTCTATCGTCCTCAGAGAAAACTCAAGTCCCAGTCTTTTTGAGGAGACATGGGTCTGACCCTCAGGATTTTCTCAGGCTGATGGGAGCTCCACAGGTACAGGTGGGCACACCTACACTAGGGGAGTTGAGGCAGGCTAGAGGAGTCCCCTGGAGCTGCCAGGAGAACCAGGAAGACATCCAGCCTGGTTTGGTTACTTCTCAACATTTGGACTTCACTCAGTGCTTCTGAGAGCAGTAAGCACTCCTCCCATCTCCTGCCGGGTTCTGAGGGCTGGGTTGTTTTTTTTTAAATCTATTTATTTAATTTGGCTGTGTTGGGTCTTAGTTACGGCATGCAGACTCTTCATTGCATCATGTGGCATCTTTTATTGCAGGGCCTGAACTCTCTAGTTGCAGTGCTCAGGCTTAGTTGCCTCACAGCATGTGGGATCTTATTTCCCAACCAGGGATCGAGCCCGTGTCTCCTGCATTGCAAGGTGGATTCTTCACCGCTGGATCAGCACGGAAGCTGAGGGCTGTTCTTTAGTCTAAAAATAAGGCCTTGTTCCACCTTCCCTCCATTTCCTGATGCAGTTGTGGGGTCCTCTGGCTATGACCCACTATTAGGAACCTGGCTGACTTCATCATCACCTTTGGGTGAACTCTGCAGTGCCCAGGGTTAGGGGAGGGAGGAAGGGACTCTCCAGTGTGGTCCATGTTGGGTGCAGGGGTATCAAAGTGGCCAAGGGCACCTGTGGACATGATGGGCTGAAGCCAAGTATTCAGAAAGAGATGAGAGGGCCTTTTAGATGTCTTCTCTGCACTGGCCTTCCTCTCTTCACAAGAAGGAACACGCCCTTGACTCAGAGTCTCTGCATCTTCCAGACCCACAACCCCCTCCCCCCTCAGCTCTTAATTGATCCAGTCATTTAAGAGGAAGGGAGGTGGCTTTGTGGCTGTATTCATATGATTGAGTGAATATAGATGCATCCCATTCTTTTCTCATGAGAGAGCAAGAGCAGAGACACAGGTGTTGGGGGTAAACCAAATTTCAGGAAAAATGAGGACGAGAGTGATCAGTCATTCACAGGCGGCGGGCTGGAGTGAATGGAGTCATTTCCCAGGGGCAGGGGGTTGAGCGCAATGACCTCTGGATGCTGATGATGCTGTGAGGATTAAAGAATTCTTGAGTCTTTGCTACTTTTGGCACATAGTAGGGGCAACTGGGATGAACTCCATTTCCCAGCCATGGGAAGCTGGGAAAAGAGTGTGAGGGGAAATGATCAGCCAGCAGAGGCTCTTGCCATCAGGCTAGAGTGAGTGAGTGTTCGTTGCTCAGTCGTGTCCAACTCTTTGCGATCCCATGGACTGTGTGTAGCCCACCAGGCTCCTCTGTCTGTAGGATTTCCCAGGCAAGAATACTAGAGTGGGTTGCCATTCCCTTCTTCAGGGGATCTTCCCGACCCAGGGATTGAACGTGGGTCTCCTGCACTGTAGGAAGATTCCTTACCATCTGAGCTGCCAGGGAAGCCCATCAGACTGGGGCATGGAGGAAATCCAGCTCCTCTAGGGATGGCAAGATCAAGGCAGACCTTAGCCCTGGGGGCATTAGGACTCTGAGTGGGCACTTGAGGCAGGGGCTTGGATAGAAAGAGGCCAGATGGGCCCCTGAGTTTGGATCTGGAGTTGTGGAACAAGGAGGGGTGCATTCAGAATGAGGAACCCTTAGGGCATTTGAGTTGGTCCCTACCAGCCACAACCCAAAGGGCTTTTCCTAGAATCATCTTGCAAAATCATGATGGAGTCTTAAATGACGTGGCTTCCTGTGGAAAAGTAGGTGCCCCTGGTGAGCCCTGTTGAGTGACTTGGCATGAGTCTTACTCATTTCCAGTCCTTCTCATTTTCTGCATCAGGCCCAGGCCCCCTGGCGAGGGAGGGGGTGAGCTGCTAGTAAACACGTCCCAGATGTGTTGTGTGAGACGAGCCAAGATGGTGCGTGAGATGGCTGCTTTTTGAAATAACAGTTTCCTCGGAAAAGCCTTCTTCTTTGGGCAGACAGGCTTCCCTGGTGGCTCAGATGGTAAAGAATCTGTCTGCAATGCAAGAGACCTGGGTTCAATCCCTGGATCAGGAAGATCCCCTGGAGAAGGAAATGGCAACCCACTCCAGTATTCTTGCCTGGAGAATTCCATGGACAGAGAAGCCTGGTGGGCTACAGTCCGTGGAGTCGCAAAAAGTCGGACATGACTGAAGCGATTTAGTGCACTCTTGCCCCAAAAGGGATACGTGTTTTTTTATAGCAAAGAGGGAAAATTCAGAAAATGAAAGACCAGAAAGAAAAGAAAGAAAAAATAGTAAAAGAAATGACCGCTGTCCAATTACCCAGAGAAAACCAGATGCAGTATCTTGAGGCTGGTATTCGTTTCTCTGCAGCCATAACAAACAACCACAAACTTGGCGGCTTTAAGCAATACCCATTTATCATGTAAGTTTCTGTCGATCAGAAGTTTCAGTGTGCTTGACTAGTTTCTTGGTTTAGGGTCTCAGGAGACGGACATCAAGGTGTCGGCAGGGATATTTTCCTTTCTGGAGGCTCTAGGGGAATGCATCCGCTTCCAGCTCATTCAAAATTTGGCAGAATCTAGTTCCTTGCAGTGTGGGACTGTTTCCTTGCTGGCTGTCAGCTGGGAGTCCCTAGCCTGTAGAGACCTCTCTCAGGTCATTGCGTGAGGCCCCTACATTTCAGAAGCAGCAATGGCATGAAGTAGCCATCGGACTTTACTCATTGGACTTTCTCTGACTTCCCTCCCATCATCTCTCTCCTGTCTTCCTCTTTTGCCCCATCTTCTACTTTCAGCCAGAGAATGTTCTCCGCTTTTAAGGGTTTATGTGATTAGACTGGGTCCACCCGGATAATCTAGGAAAGCCTCCTTATTTTAAGGTCTGAAACCTTAATCAAAAAGTCTCTTTTGCCAGGAAACATATTAATAATACCCTTACAAATTCCAGGCATGAGAGCAGAGACATCTCGAAGGGAGGGCTTGACGTTACTTGGTCCACTGCTGTGTTTACGCTTTCCATCTTTTCTCCAGGCATATTTGCAAAGAAATATTTGTAAAAGCGTGCAGTACTGTTTGCTGGCAACTCAGTATCATTTCCTTCCCCCGGTCTATGCTTTCCTCTGCCCAGCAGGGGCTGGAAGCCAGGGAGCTACAGTTCTCAGAATCCCCGCCAGCCTAGAAGAGGTGCTTGTATTGAGATCTGGCAAGAGGGAGAGAAGCATAAATCATAGCATTGTTTTCTCAGCAGCTGAGGGTAGGTGTGTATGCTTCGGCAGATAGAAGATTCTGGAGCAGCCTTCAGGCATTTTCTCTGTGTTGGGGCTGAAGGCTCAGGTGTCCTGCGGTTTCAGCAACTTCCTAGCACCTAAAAGCTTGCCGTGAACCGTACAGCCAGCCCTTCTACGGCTTTGTAAACACCTCATACTCAGTACTAAATCCCTTTCTGCTTGAAATGCCTAGAATGGTTGCCGCGTTCCTAGCGGACCGATTACAGGGATCTTGTTGACCCTAGCAATTTATAACCTGCTAGTTTTCACTTTGTAATAGATCACGAAGATAAACTTGTCCACAGGTCATTCAGTATTTTGAACATATTTTTTGAAATCTGGGTTTCCATATTAGTCTCTCAGTCGAGTCTGACTCTTTGCGACCTCATGGACTGTAGGGGCATGCTACCCTATCCTATGAACGTGCCATAATTTATGTAACCAATCCTCTGTTGTCAAACATTTAGGTTGCCTCCTGTCTTTCACCCTCAGAATCCACACTATCAAGAACATCACTTGCCATGAAGCATTCTGCACTTCCAAGAGTATTTACATAGAATATATTATTGAAGTGCAATTTTTAGTTAAACAGCATTAGCTTTTGGAAAGGCTTTATGCCTATATGCGGATAAGTCATCTGTACTTTCTTTCCTTTCTCCTCCCACCTCTCCAGCTATGCATTCTTGGTCTCCTTGGCTGTTTTCTTCTCATCCTTCTGACCTCCAGCCAGTGGAGAGCCCCGGGACTCAGTCCTTGCCCCTCTTCTCTTTTTATCTATGCCTGTTCCCTTGGCAGGGCTTCCCTGGTGGCTCAGACAGTAAAGAAATCTGCCTGCAATGCAGGAGACCTGGGTTTGATCCCTTGGTTGGGAAGATCCCCTGGAGAAAGTAATGGCTACCCACTCTAGTATTCTTGCCCGGAGAATCCCATGGACAGAGGAACCTGGTGGGCTATATATAGCCCATGGGGTCACAAAGAGTTGGACAGGACTGAGTGATTAACACACATACACATTCCCTTGGCAAATTAACTTACCCTCATGTATTTGTATGTTGGTGATGCCTTTGTTTCTGTCTTAAGCCCAAGCCTTTTCCTTAAACTCCAAACCTGTGTATTCAAATCGGCTTCTTGGCATCTCTGCCTGGATGACTGATGGGAACATCAAAATCAGCATGTTCAAAACTGAACTCCTGTTCCTGCCTCACAAACCTGCTTTCCCCACAGTCTCCTCATCCCAGCTCCAAGGACAACTCCTTCCTTAAGTTGCTCAGACCAGGGGACTGACAGCTTCCATCTTTTGGAGTCCTGGACCACCAGAAAAGAAGTTCAGCCGCCTCACTTGCAGGATGCCATGGAGAGGATCCCAGCATTGTCCAGCCTTCTAAAAGCTCTCACTCGGCACAAGAGGTGAATGAAGCTGTCCTGGATATATCCTAGACCAGACCAGCTATCAACCAAGGAGCCCCATAGGACACTCCATGTGGAACAGAACTGCCCTGTTGAGCCCAGTCTCAATCCCTGACCCTCAAAATTGTGAGATATAATAAAATGGGATTGTTTTAGACAGTAAACTTAGGCTATAGTTTTAAGTTTTAATGTTAGATTTCAAAATTGTTGTGTTAGGCTTGGAGACAAATGTTACATAGTAATAAATAACCAGAACATTTGTCTACCTAAAATAAAAGTTTGTTTAAAACAAAAAATTGCTTAGACCAAAAAATCTATAGTCCTCCTTGAAACCTCTTTTTTTTTTTTCCCCTCATACCCTTTGTCCAATCTGTGAGCAAATCTGTTGGCTCTAACTTCAAAACGCCTCCATCTTCCAACCACTACTCAGCAGCTCCACCATAACCACCTGGTCCAAGCCGCCATCCTCTCAGCTGGGTCATCGCAAGAGCCCCTCCTAACTGAACTCTCTGCTTCCCTTCCACTCAATCTATCCTCAGCAGCAGCCAGTGTGATCCTGTTAACACACAAACCAGATCACATTGCTCCACTGCTGAGAACCTTTCAGAGGCTCCCATCTCCCTCACATTCTTATATGTGACCCACAAAACCTTGACGGATGCCTCCCCATTGCTGCTCGGACCTCCTCTCCCCACTCTGCTTCATTTTTTTTTAGCATAAAAAAACTGATTAAAAAAAATAAATTTCCTTTTTTAAAGAAATGATTTTTGGCTGCGCTGGATCATCATTGCTGTATGTGGGTTTTCTCTAGTTGTGGTGAGAAGGGGCTACTCTCTAATTGTGGAGCACAGGCTTAGTTGCCCCGAGGCAACTAAGTTTGATCCAGGACTGGGGATCGAACCTGTGTCCCCTGCATTGGCAGGCGGATTCCCTGGACCACCAGGGAAGTCCCCCACTCTGCTTCCTTAATGCACTCCAGCCACTTGAGCCTTCTTGTTTCTCAAAGATTCCAGGAAAGAGCCTTCCCCAGGAGTTCACATGACAGGTTTCCTCACCTCCTGAGGTTTTCAGTCAAATGTCTCCTCGTGATGCCTTTCGAAAGTGACAAACCCTTGTCACCCTGACACCCCCCTGTTTCTGCCTTACTTTTCTCCAGAGCTCTTATCATCACCATCTGGAAAATATATATAAATACAAAGCTCATATATTTTATTGTATGTCTCCTTCCATTAAAATTCAGGCCCTTTGAGAATGGGAAATTTCGTCTCTTTGGTTCACTGATGCAGCCTATAAAAAAAGTCCCAAGAATAGCAGGCACTGGATAAATATTTGTTGAATAAGTAAATGGAGTTGGTGTTTTTCTTTCAGTGGACTCTTTGGGAAGCACATTATGGTTTACGATGTAGATCTCACTTCACCTCAAAGACTCAGACAAGGAGGGATGGTGCAGGGGTAAAGAGCACCACCTCACTGTGACCCCTTTGGGGCTGTAGTTTCTCATCTGCAATTACAATAACCATCTCATAGGCTTGGTGTCGAAACTAAATAAGTTAAGTAAATAATTTTCATAGTACCTGGCACCTGTTCATCATTAAATAATTGTTTGTTTATTGCTGCTTTATAGCAGGCAAATCTAAGGCTCAGAAAATTTAGGAATTTGCTCAAGGTTACTGGGGAAGGCACTGGCAACCCACTCCAGTACTCTTGCCTGGAAAATCTCATGGATGGAGGAGCCTGCTGGGCTGCAGTCCATGGGATCGCTAAGAGTCGGACACGACTGGGTGACTTCACTTTCACTTTTCATTTTCAAGCATTGGAGAAGGAAATGGCAACCCACTCCAGTGTTCTTGCCTGGAGAATCCCAGGGACGGGGGAGCCTGGTGGGCTGCCATCTCTGGGGTCGCACAGAGTCGGACACGACTGAAGCGATTTAGCAGCAGCAGCAGCAGCAGCTCAAGGTTACATGGTAAGGGGAAGAGTGAGGTTTGAATTTAGGACTTTTGGTTCACAACATTTTCTTTCTTTTCACGTTTATGAGTTTATTTATTCAACAAGGATTTATGCAGCATTACCGTGCACCAGGCGCTGTTCTGAACCCTGACTGTTGTTGTTTTGTTGCTAAGTTGTGTCCTATTCTTTTGCTCGGCCTCATGGACTATAGCCTGCCAGTCTCCTATGTCCATGAGATTTTCCAGGCAACAGTACTGGAGAGTGTTGTCATTTCCTTCTCCAGGGGATCTCCCCAACCCAGGGATCGAATCTGTGTCTCCTGCTTGGCAGGCAGATTCTTTACCACTGAGCTACTCAGGAAGCCAGGTTCAAGATACTTTCTGCATCAAATAAAACTCATGTAATAATTAGGTGTGTGGGACTCTCCCTTAAAGCCCTGAGGCTAGAGAGATCTGGGGAGTCTCTTGATTCCTTTCTGTTGTTTGAGTCCCTCCATGAGTTTTGGCCAAGTTGTCACTTCTGTTTGAATCTCTCTGGGTTTGGGAAACTCACTGCCTCCAGGCTGCTGGTTCTAGAGAGAGGCATTCAGGCACCTGTGCAGTTTGTCATGCTGGGTGGGCAAGGTGGCAGCCCTCCTCCCTGCCCTCCTTACTTATACAAGTCCAATTCTCTCCAGGGCAATGTGCCCAGCAAAAGCTAGACTCCTGTTTCTTCACAATAACTGTGGGCCTTGTGACATAGTTCTTGCCAATGAGGTGGAAGTGGAGATAACTGTATGGTTTTCCTGAATAAAAGAGGGTAGGGATTTTTAGCAGGCAGCATGCCTTGCCCTTCACTCTTCTCCCTTTTCTTGACTGGAATATGGATGTGATGGCTGGAGGTCCAGCAGTCATCGTATGAACATGAGGAGGAAAGCTATGTGCTCAGACTGGAGGGAAGGAAAGCTAGAGAAGCCTAGGTCATGGAGGGCAGTGTGGATGTGGAACATCAGTCTTAAGTTGCTGTTATCACTATGCTTCTCATTGTGTGAGGAAAATAAGCCCTTTTTGGTTAAGCCTCTGAAATCAGGTTTCTGATACTTGCAGCCTAATGCAGTCCTAACCAACACACTGACCCAAACATTCTATAGTGCATGCTGTTCTTTAGGCTTGAGCAGCTTGGCCTTTAGTCCCATCTTACATGAGGCTCAAAAAGTTCCAAGGCTCTAAGAATTTGTAGCATTCCCTGGGAAGCAACAGGGGCTGATACTCCTGTGATGGATAAACACAAGCTACAAGAAATCCCAGCTGGGCATTCCCTAGAGGGACCTGCTGAGGTGGGGCCCTCCTCCCCAAGGCTCATCACCAGGATGTCCTACAACAGGAGATCATGCGTAAGGAGCAAGATTTGAAAAAAATGCATCTCGCTTTGGGCCGAGCAATTTCACTTCCAGGATTTTGTTTTTAAATGACAGTCAAAGAAATGAACAGCTATTTGTATAAGAGAATATTCATTCACCACAGCCCTATGTATAACAGTGGAAACTAGAGAAAAATAAAAAACCCTACAGTAGAGAAATGGCTGAAGAAATTATGACACATAATATTATTCTGTAGGATGTAACCTAGAGCAGTCGTGTTGTGGATGGCTATTTACTAAGGCAAGAAGTTATCGCTAAAAAATATAAATTTTGAGCATGCTCAGTAGAGTTCCAATTTTGTTAAAACTACCTCTATATGGCCCCCTTCTCCTTGACTCCAGCTCTCTCAGGATGCGCCCCAGCGGTAGCTATTCTTACTATGCTTGACTGCGCTGCTTACCCCATCAGAACTTGTGGCCTGGAGGACAGGGATCCTGTCTTTCCTTCTTGGAGTCCCAGGGACTCACGCCAGCCCAGCACAGAGCAAGCCAACATAAGTTTTTCTGGAATAAAAGAATGGGGGACTGGCAACCAGAGATTCGCTGCTACCCACTGCTCCCTGTGAGGGCCTCGGTGTTTCCAGGTCCTGCTGACCTCTCCTTCTGCTTCTCTGCCTGGCCCAGTAACCGAATTCAGGTGGTCTCCCAGGTCAGAGACTGCGGTCCCCACTCCTGGCTGTCTGTCAGCCTCACCAGGGCCTCACCCCACACCAGGGGAATGAAAAGCTCTGGGGTTGGGCCAGCCGTGTACACCAGGACCATGCTGCCTGCAGCCCCAGTGCGCTGTCCCTGAGATGCTGCGGGGAGTGGGGCTCAGTTATGATGCTGAAAGGGGATTTCAGCTGCTGCCAGCCACCGCCAGCCGTAAGGCTGTCACTCCTACCCCATTTTGCTGCAAACAGGCAGGGTTTGGGTGGCCCTTGAGGAGCAGCCATTCCCACTCCATGTGATATGGTAAGAGTTCCCCTGACGGAAACAGTCGCAGAGCTCAGGTCCCACTCCTAGGCTTTCACTGGGCCAATTCACTTAGTCCTCACAGCCAGCTGTGAGTTGGGCATCACTGCTACCATCTGCATCTCACAGAGGGGCTGACCCAGACACAGAGAAGTCACATAGGCCTTTCTTGTCACATCCCTGCCCAGGGGTGAGGTGGGGCACCATCCCAGGCAGCTTGGGGCCAGAGTCTGAGCCCTTTTGCCCTGCTGGGTGGGAGTTATGTGTCTAAGCACCTTCTATGTGCTCAGAACCCTCCCGCATGACGCCATTCCAGAAACTTGAAAGGAAGGCAACATGGATAAAAACACAAGAGGAGCGAGAATATCAAAGACGACAGGCTCCTTTCCACACCGCCTCCCCCAGATCAGTCTTGCGATGGGTGCTCTTCCTGTATTTGTCCCCTCTGACTCTTGTCTCCTCTTTCCCATCCTTCTGGAAACCTTCCCCTTGTCCCCAAAGAACCCAAGCTCTCTTGAACGGAATTGCATTATTACCCGAGACTCATTGGCTTGGGCTGCCGGATGCGGGGCGGGCACCTAGAGGATGAAGCTGGGGCGATGGAGACAGATGGAGACCGGAGGGAAATTCGATTACCTGCTTCTCCCCAAAGCCGATCCGCCGGTAACGATGTTAGGGCCCATTATTGATAGGCTTCCTCTTGGTTGCTGCTTGAAATTTGGTTTGTCTGTGACTTCTTATATCCACCGATGCTCAGAGATGGATGAGCCAGGGCCGAGCTCGGAAGTTGCAGCAGGAGGGAGAAGGGGGTGGCAGAAGATGAGCACTGTGCAGACAGTTGGGGAACAGGGGGTCAGCCAGGGTGAAGTCAGCTCAGAGCAAGCGGCGGAGAGAAGACGAGCCCGGAAGGTGGGACATAGGGGCATCCTGAGAAGGATGTTTACATGTGGACAGTAATAGAGAGCTATGGCAGGCACTGAAGCTAGGGAAGTGACTGAAGCCAGATGAGTATGGTTTTGGAGAAGAGGAGAAAAGGAGTGTGGCAAAAATCAGAGGAGACAAGACTTCTTTGGTGGTGCAGTGGGTAGGAATCCACCTGCCAATGCAGGGGACATGGGTTCGATCCCTGGGGTGGGAAGATTCCACACGCTCGAAGCAACTAAGCCTGAGAGCCACAATTGCTGAGCCCGTGGGTCCTACAGCCCGGATCCCACAACAACAGAAGACACCAGAATACGAAGTCTGAGCTGGACCACAACGAAGAGTAGCCCCCACTCACCACAGCTAGAGAAAGCCCACATGTAAAAGTAGAGACCCGGCACAGCCAAAAATTAAAAACATGGTCAGACAAGAGAAGGATGGTGGGCATCTCTTGACTGGGCATCTCCTCGGAGGAGAGCAGAGGATGGAAACAGGGGCCCTCACCCCTGGTGAGTTGGGGGAGGGAAGGGGACTCACTAGGTTCCGCCAGAGGCAAAATGTCAACAGAAATGTGGCAGGCATGACAGACACTGCTCTATACCCGCACCGGTGCTAGCTGTCACTCAGTCCCGAAGGAGGTCTGCAAGGCATCTTGTGCGTCAACACGGAAGTGGAGGCCTGGGAAGAGGGAGTCACTGCCAGGCTCCCTCAGTAGGGAGGAGGCCCAGCCAGGCCTGACACCAGTGGCTTGGTGCTATCTGATCCCAGGGCTGTGATCCTATCTGATGTCAGCGCCATGCTCCTCACTGAACCATGCAGCCTTCCAGGGCTTGGGACACGCCTGTTCTTCTGCACCCCTCCTTGCCCTTGTGCTCATAACAACAACGGTAACAGTCAGCTAGCCTCTACTTACCAATACCACATCTTATAGCCGCCCTCTTCAGTCACGGTTGGACTTGATGACCCTCATTTGACAAGTGAGGAAGTGAAGCTGGGGGAAGTCTATGGCCTGACCAAACCACACAGCAGGTTCAAGCTGCCTGGTCCCCTTCACCTCCCCTTGCCCCATTCCCGGTCTCTGGCTCCTGAATTCCCAGATTCCACTTTCTCTAATCCTGGGATTAGTAAGGAGGGGGAATTGACAGAGCAGCTCAGAATGAGATGCCCTGCGTGGAAACTTCTCTGAGCATCCTCAGGCCTTACTCCTGCCCACCCCATCTCTCTTTACATCCCAGACTTCCATCTCTCCTAGCCTCAGGCTTGGGGGTTGGGGGACAGGCACTGTGTGGAAGAGCTGGGGAGGGTCTGGGGCCCACATGGGGGTGGTGCGGCCAGGCTGCAGCCCTGGGCTTCCCATCCCTGGTTGTACCAGGGAGGGGCGCGGTGAGTTGGGGGAGGGGAGGGGGCCCGAGAGAGTGGGAGCATGTCTCCACAGGAAGCCAAGAGTCTCAGAGGAGGACCGAGGATGACTGGGCCTTAGCCCAGTCCTAATCCCTCTGTACACACTCCCTTCCCTAAGGATTTTCCTTCAGAAAAATCTGTTTAATTTTCCCAGCTTGGAGACAATGAGTAGAGGTTTGGGGTGGAGTGAGGACGAGTGATGGGGAGGCCAGTGGAGCAAACGGAAAAGCCAGTTTCTGATGTACCTTTTCCCCCAAGAAGACACCAGGAATGCAGCCATCTGACTACCGGCAGCAGAGCTCCTGACCGGCCGCATGATCAAAAAGTTTGGCTGCTGAGTGTCTCTGCTAGTCCATTTTGTTGTTCACGTGTGTTCTCAGAATAGGAGACCCCAAAGACAGAAACTGCATGTGTCCAGCACAGGAAATCTCATATTGGTGAACGTAATTATTGTGGTGGGGTGGACAGTGCCGGTGGTGGTCACCGTGGTGGAGGCCATGGTGGGTGTGATGACGGTGGCCGTGTGGTGGTGACGGGGGTGGTCACGATTGCGGAAACCCTGAAATCATGATGGGGGTGGGTCGGGAGGGGGCTGAAGGGTGAGCTTTGTGATCTGACACATCTGGGTCCCATCCCTGTCTCAGTTTCCTCTAGCGGTCACTGGGGAAGTAAAGCCTCTCTGAATCTCACTTTCCTCATCAGGAAAATGGGAATCAGAGCTATGGGTGAAGCTCAGGGGCCCGTGGGGTGGGCGCTGACTCCCTCAGTTCTGCTCCATCTCTGGGGGTTCTCTGGTCGCTCTGTCTGCCCTCGCTCCTTCCCTTCTGCCCACAAACTTCCTCCAGTAGTTTTCACTGGCTCTTCCCTTAATCACCACCTCAATTCCTTCCTTCAGAGCCCCACACATTCTAAAAAAGAAGTTTGCACACATTGCTGCTTCTTCCTGGCCTCCCACTCACTCCCCAGCCCCTTCTTAGCAGCCTCCGGGTTCCCGACACTCTCGACGGAAATTGCTCTCGGAATGAGCAGAGTCCTCCTCCACGCCTCAGCCTCAACATCTTGGAGGAAATTGACCCTACAATCCTCAAGGCTTCGAGAGAGCCTCTTCCCAGGATGGCTGGTCCTGCCTCTCCCGCCTCCCCAGCACCTGGCACGTGTTCTGCCTCCCTCTGTCCCCCAGGACCAGTGCTCTGATGGCATCTCCTGGCTTTGTTCATGTTCCTCCAGTGTTGCCTGGTGCGAGTCCAATCTGTGCACAAACAGCTCCCAAGTCCATGTCTCTGTTCTACAAGATCACCCGGTTAGAACCCCACTTCTGGCCACTGTATAGGCTTCTCTGCTGGATTCCCTCCAGCCCAGTAAAGGAAGGCGTCCAGTGCCAAACTCACTGTGTTATCCCCAGGTCTACCTGCCCTCTCCCCTTCCTACCACCCTCATCCTTTCCTATAAATTTCCATCCACCCACCAGTCCTGTCAATTTCCCTCGGTCATGGTTCTTTTAAAATGAACTGGTAATTTAATTTTACTTTCAAAACATTTAGACCTTGTTCAAAACATAAACTCAACATTTAACTTTGCCCTTTGAAAGTTTATAATCCTGATTAGCCAACCCTCTTTGGTATTAAAGTCAATGCATTATATAAATCCCAGATCTTTTTTTTTTTAACTCAGAAACATAAACTCTGCTGTGACAATCCATAACATGCTAATCTGTGTTGTGCAAACTGTTGGCTTAAAAAAAACACACACACACACACTTTTTTAATGCTGTTGCAAATGTCTCAGAAGTTTCCTATACATCATGGTGCTTGATTTCAGAAACAGGAGACTAGGAAATGTGGATTAACCTTATTGCTGAAGGTAATTAGAGAAAAAAGAAATATATGTAAATGTTATATATATATATATATATATATATATGCTGCTAAGTCGCTTCAGTCGTGTCCGACTCTGTGTGACCCCATAGATGGCAGCCCACCAGGCTCCCCCGTCCCTGGGATTCTCCAGGCAAGAACTCTGGAGTGGGTTGCCATTTCCTTCTCCAATGCATGAAAGTGAAAAGTGAAAGTGAAGTCGCTCAGTTGTGTCCGACTCTTCACGACCCCATGGACTACAGCCTACCAGGCTCCTCCATCCATGGGATTTTCCAGGCAAGAGTACTGGAGTGGGGTGCCATTGCCTTCTTCATATATATATATATATATGTATGTATATATGTATGTATGTATATATGAGCTTCCCTCATAGCTCAGTTGGTAAAGAATCTGCCTGCAATGCAGGAGACCTGGATTCGATTCCTGAGTCAGGAAGATCGCCTGGAGAAGGAAATGGCAATCCGCTCCAGTATTCTTGCCTGGAAAATTCCATGGACAGAGGAGCTTGGCAGGCTACAGTCCATGGGGTTGCAAGAGTCAGACACAACTTAGCAACTAAACCACCACCATATATATATACACATGGGTATATATACATGAAAACACAAGACAACAGACTGTTTAAAGCATCCAAGTGCCAGTAAGATCAATAAGGCCATAGAGAATTATTGGGTTGAGATGTGGAGATGAGGGGGGTATTCCTGGTTTCAGAAATGCTTTTCCTTTGGGAAGGAAGGAAACAGCTAAGATGCTGCAAGGTTGATCAATGCTCTTGAGTGCATCCTGGGTGGTAAGAGACAGGCCTATCAAGAGAAGTGTTTGGGGATCCCCCTCGCCCGCCTTGCTTTGAATTGGGACCCTAAATGGCTGTATCTGAGGAGGAAGGATGAGCTGGGAGTAGACAAGTTCTAACAGGGGTTGCAGCTCAGCTCGGACTCATCCTAGTTCCTAAAATTGGATTAAGGTGATCCAGGACTGCCAGTGCCTTCAGGCTCTTGTAAATCCTCTCTGGAAGAAGTTATCATTCTGGGGTTAGATAATTTCTACAAATGATTTTGCAGAGACAATGTCCAGGGCACACACACACAAAACAAAATCTCACAAACCCCCCCCCAAAAAACAAGACTCCTCTCAAAACCTAAAAACCAAAAATGAGACACATGATGAAACAATACAAATATATAGTATATAAGAAAAACATATATAACAACCTCTCTAGATGTTGGAGTTATGCATGCAGATTTAAAATAAAAAAATATAGGGAATTCCCTGGTGGTTCAGTGGTTAGGTCTTGGTGCTTTCACTGCTGGGGCCTGAGTTAACAACTTGGTAGAGGAGCTCAGATCATGCAAGCCCCATGGTATGGAAAAAAAATGCTTAGCATGATCGAGGAGATAAGACATAATTAAGAATTCGGCGGATTGGCAAGGATGTGGAGAAAAGGGAATGCTTGGCAAACTTGGTGGGAATATAAATTGGTGTAGCCATTGTGGAAAACAGTATGGAGACATTTCAAAAAATTAAAAAATAGGACTACTATATTATCCAGCAATTCCACTCTTGGATATTTATCTGAAGAAAACAAAACACTGATTAGAAAGATATATGCACCCTTATGATCATTGCAATGTTATTTATAATAGCCAAGATATGGAAGCAACTCAAGGGCCTGTTGGTAGATGAATGGGTAAAGAAAATGTGAGAGAGAGATATAAAATGGAATATTACTCAGCCATAAAAAGAATAAAATCTGGCCATTTGTGACACCGTGGATGGACCTAGAGTGCATTATGCTAAGTGAAATAAGTCCGACAAAGACAAATACTGCATGATTTCACTAGTGGAATCTAAAAAATTTAACAAATGGACAAATAAAACAAACTGGAATAGATATAGATACAGAGTTATAGATAGTTATAGACACAGAGAACAAAGAGGCCAGAGGTGAGGGGACAGGAAGGGAAATAAACAGCTGGGGGGGATTAAGACGTACAAATGTCCAGTTGCAAAATAAATGCATTATGGGTAAATGCACAGTGTGGGGAATAGAGTCAATATCTATGTAGTATTTTTGTATGATGATGTGTCATAACTAAACTTACCATGGTGATCATTTTGAAATGTATAGAAATACCAAATCGCCATGTTGTGTAACAGGAGCTAACCTAGTGTTGTAGGTCAATTATACTTCAAAAGCAAACAATTATAGAAAAAGAGACCAGATTTGTGGTTAGCAGAGGCAGGGAGTGGGGGTAGGTGGATTTGGATGTAGGCAGTCAAAAGGTACAAACTTTTAGTTATAAAACAAAAAAGTATTAGGAATATAATGTATAACTTGATAAATGTATATAATTAACACTGCTGTGTGTTATACATGAAAATTATTAAAAGAGTAAATGCTGGGAATTCATATCACAAGAAAAAAATTTTTTCTATTCTGTTAATTTTGCATTCATATGAGATGATGGATGTTCAGAAAACTTATTAAGATTATCATTTCATGATTTATGTAAGTCAAATCATTATGCTTTACACTTTAAACATACACAGTGCTGCATGTCAATTATATCTCAATAAAACTGGGGGAAAAAAGAGAATTTTGGCAGAGAATTGAAACTATTTTTTTCCAAAATGGAAATTCTAAAACTGATACTAAGAATTCAAAGGATAGGTTTAACAGCAGACTAGACACAGCTGATAAAGAATTAGTTACTTAGAAGTTAGATGAGAAAAAAATATCTTGAATGAAGCATGGGAAGGTAAAAGGATAGAAATATAGACAACAGTCCATTAGACTAGAAGAAACAGTGAAAAAGCTCAAGAGACTGGGATAGAAGCAAGATATGAAGGGATAATGGCTGAGAGCTTTCAAAAACCGATAAAAGACACCAATCCATTTATTCAGTACACTCTGAGAGCCTAAATCAGGATAAGCAGAAGGGATATATCAGATCAGATCAGATTAGTCGCTCAGTC
Source organism: Bos indicus (assembly GCF_029378745.1). Taxonomy (NCBI): domain Eukaryota; kingdom Metazoa; phylum Chordata; class Mammalia; order Artiodactyla; family Bovidae; genus Bos; species Bos indicus. The sequence goes on along the minus strand of NC_091782.1, from coordinate 19,019,377 downwards.
GTGTCCGACTCTTTGGGACCCCATGAATCGCAGCATGCCAGGCCTTCCTGTCCATCACCAACTCCCGGAGTTCACTTAGACTCACGTCCATCGAGTCGGTGATGCCATCCAGCCATCTCATCCTCTGTCGTCCCCTTCTCCTCCTGCCCCCAATCCCTCCCAGCATCAGTCTTTTCCAATGAGTCAACTCTTCGCATGAGGTGGCCAAAGTACTGGAGTTTCAGCTTTAGCATCATTCCTTCCAAAGAAATCCCAGGGCTGATCTCCTTCAGAATAGACTGGTTGGATCTCCTTGCAGTCCAAGGGACTCTCAAGAGTCTTACCTATGCCTATATGAGTAAAATGAAAGTACATTTTTACTATTAGATAAAACTAAAAGCTGAAAATCAAAGATAAGGAGAAGATCTTGAAAACAGAGAGAAGCAGTGCTCGCTTCGGCAGCACACGCTAAAATTGGAACAATACAGAGAAGATTAGCATGGTCTCTGCACAAGGATGACACACAAATTCATGAAGTGTTCCATATTTTTACTACCGAGCAATCTCACTCCTAGGCATATACCTTGAGGAAACCAAAATTGAAAGAGACACATGTATCCCATTGTTCATTGCAGCACTATTTACAATAGTTAGAACATGGAAGCAACCTAGATGTCCAACGACAGATGAATGGATAAAGAAGTTGTGGTACATATACACAATGGAATGTTACTCAGCCATAGAAAGGAACACATGTGAGTCAGTTCTAATGAGGTGGATGAACCTCGAACCTATTATACAGAGTGAAGTGAGTCAGAAAGAGAAAGATAAATACTGTATTCTAACACACAAATACAGAATCTAGAAAAATGGTACTGAAGAATTTATTTACAGGGCAACAATGGAGAAACAGACATAGAGAATAGACTTATGGACATGGGGAGAGGGGAGGAGAGGGTGAAATGTATGGAGAAAGTAACATGGAAACTCACATTACCATATGTAAAATAGATAGCCAATGGGAATTTGCTGTTTGGCTCAGGAAACTCAAACAGGGGCTCTGTATCAATCTAGGAGAGTGGGGTGGGGAGGGAGATGGAAGGGAGCTTCAAAAGGGAGGGGATATATGTATACCTATGGCTGATTCATGTTGAGGTTTGACAGAAAACAGCAAAATTCTGTAAAACAATTATCCTTCAATAAAAAATAAATTAATTAAAAAAAAAAACAGAGAAAAGCAGAGATTACGTTCAAAGAGATAACAGATTGGATATACAACTGATTTCTTAATGGAAAAGAGCAGAGGCCAAAAGACAGTGGGATTCTTTAGAGGGCTGATGGAAAATAACCACCAACTTTTTTTTCAATACCCAGAAAAAAAAATTCAAGTAAAGAAGAAATAGATACATTTCAGCCTAATAAAAATCACAAGAATTAGTCACCAGTGGGCCCACATTAATAGAATATTTTCTATTGGGAAATATTTCCTATTGGGAAATTTTCTATTGGGATTATTAGGAAAATAAACCCAAATGGGAGGTCAGAGATGCAGAAAGGAATCAAGACCAATGAAAATGGCAAATATGTGAGTAAATATCAAATAATACTGGTTGTATAGAAAAATAATATGATAGTGTTTGTGGGGAGTTAAAGCCCCAAGGTCTTTGCCTATATTTTAAGGGAAGAGAGTAAAAGAATCAGTTAATATTAGGATTTGTTATGGAGAAGGAAATGGCAACCCACTCCAGTGTTCTTGCCTGGAGAATCCCAGGGATGGAGAAGCCTGGTAGGCTGCAGTCCATGGGGTCGCACAGAGTCGGACACGACTGAAGCGACTTGGCAGGATTTGTTAAGAATACATGCTGTCATCTCTGGGTGACTACTAAGACATTGTAAAAGAGTAAATAACTTTACAAAATAATAGAGGAAGGTAACCGGATGAAATAACAGATGCAAAGAAAGGGGAGAGGAAACATAGAGTGGATAGAACATATAGAAGGCAAGATAAAAAAAGGGAAAAATCAGATCAGATCAGATCAGATCAGTCGCTCAGTCGTGTCCGACTCTTTGCGACCCCATGAATCGCAGCACGCCAGGCCTCCCTGTCCGTCACCAACTCCCGGAGTTCACTCAGACTCACGTCCATCGAGTCAGTGATGCCATCCAGCCATCTCATCCTCTGTCGTCCCCTTCTCCTCCTGCCCCCAATCCCTCCCAGCATCAGAGTCTTTTCCAATGAGTCAACTCTTCGCATGAGGTGGCCAAAGTACTGGAGTTTCAGCTTTAGCATCAGTCCTCCCAAAGAAATCCCAGGGCTGATCTCCTTCAGAATGGACTGGTTGGATCTCCTTGGGAAAGGAAAGGAAAGAGAAAAATAGTAGATTTTAAAACTAAAGATAAAGATAATTTTATTATATGTAAAACTTTCCTATTCAAAGGCAAAGACTTTCAGACTTATTTTGGATAAGAACAAGATTCAACTATACACTGTTTACATAGAGTTACCTGAAATACAAAGAAAAAGGTATAACATACAACACTCACAAAAGCAAAAGGCTAGTGTAACTATGTCAAAATAAGATTAGATTTTAAAGCATTACTAGGTATAGAGTTACTTCATGTGATATACGCAGAAGGCGATGGCACCCCACTCCAGTACTCTTGCCTGGAAAATCCCATGGATGGAGGAGCCTGGTGGGCTGCAGTCCATGGGGTCGCTAAGAGTCGGACACGACTGAGCGACTTCACTTTGACGTTTCACTTTCATGCATTGGAGAAGGAAATGGCAACCCACTCCAGTGTCCTTGCCTGGAGAATCCCAGGGACGGGGGAGCCTGGTGGGCTGCTGTCTATGGGGTCGCACAGAGTCGGACACGACTGAAGCGACTTAGCGGCAGTGGTGGTGGCACTTGATAACTTGGCATCAAAACATAAAGTAAATTGATAGAACCGATTATTATACTTCAGATTCCTTCTCTGCCTTCCTGGGGTCACAGAAGCCAAGCATTTCATCAGTCAATGTCCTCTTTCAGAAATATCCTACCTAGGACTTGCTTGGTGGTCCAGTGGTTAAGACTCTGAACTTTTAATGCAGGGAGGCGTGGGTTCGATTCTTGGTGGAGAAACTAAGATCCCACATGCCTGCCGCATGATGCAGCCAAAAAAAAAAAAAAAGAAAGAAAGAAAGAAAGATTCTACCTAGTTCACTTATGGAGTCACTTTTAGACAGGGAGCTGTCTTGGCTAACCCATGTCACTTGCATGTAAAGAATGTGTGTTGCAGATACAATCAATGCCTTGCCCCATCTTACAGGTACTCACCGTTTTCCTACACAGCTACCTGGTAGCTTCCAACTGCAAGCACCTGAGATTATACCTGAGGACTTTCTCTGGCTGTAAAGCCTGCTCCTGCATGTGGAGCATTCCAAAAGTGCCAGAGTTAACGCTCCCAGGAGCAACCCCTCAAAGAATGACTAGTGTGAGTCAGTGGATAAATACTCCCAGCTCCTTTGCCCTTTAAGGATTAACACAGAAGTGTGTGTTCTCTACTGTTTTCTCAGAGATTTCCAGCAAGACTGATCTTCAGTTGCCCACGGGGGTAATTGGCTTGATGTAACACATTTTTTTTTTTTTTTTTTTGCTATCCTCCTTTTCCTGCCTGATTTCTCCATTCCCCCACTGTTTATCTTTGAGATCATCTCCCAGATAAACTATTTTCAAATGCTTTGTCTTCTTCCTCTTTTTTTTTTTTTTTCTGCTCTGAGTGGCATGTGGGATCTTAGTTCACTGACCAGAGATCGAACCTGTGCCCCCTGCAGTGGAAGCACAGACTCCCAACCACAGGACCACCAGGGAATTCTCTCAAGTCCTTTTCCTAGGGTCTACTTCCGAGGGAACCCAAACTCAGATAATATCCCTGGTTTAAATGCTAAGGACATGGCCAATCCTGCAGTGTGGCTTGGCTCTGAGGTGGTCTCCATTCTCTCACCCCATTCCCTTGATACTGTTCTCATTCATGACATCATGTGTGTCTTTCTTGAGGAATGTTCAGACCGCAATTTCCTGCCCCTATAATTTCCCTCCCATTGCTTCCCATAGGCAGTCTCAGGAAACTTGCTATGAAGCAGAGTGCTCACCACTGCCCACCTTCTGCTCTGATATCACAGTGGCTTCCTATTGCCTGTAGCAGAAAATTCTAACCCTCAACTGACATGCAAAGTCCTCTGTGCTCTAGTCTCAATTCACCTTCCAACTCCTCCCCATTCTCCTCTGCTTTCTCCCCAAAGTCTGTGCTCACTTCTCATCGACCTTCACTCCTGGGCACCAGTCCTCGTGTCCCATCATTTCCTGTTATGCTCTCCCCAACTTTCAGAAGTCACAGGTCCATGGAAGTGGAAGTGTTAGTCCCTCAGTCATGTCTGACTGTGTGGTCACATGGACTGTGGTTCTCCAGGCTCCTCTGTCCATGGAATTCTCCAGGCAAGGATACTGGATTGGGTAGCCATTCCTTTTCTCCAGGGGATCTTTCTGACCCAGGGATCGAACCCAGGTCTCCTGCATTGTAGGCAAATTCTTTACTCTCTGAGCCACCAGTCCATGAGCCAACTTCTAAGCCTCTGTGAAGTCATTGCATGGGTCTCACTTTAGTCTTTGACTCTCCCACAGTGCCTCAAACTTGGTGACTGCTGGTGGAATATTGAACAGATGACACTGATATTCTCAAGAGGGAGAAGGCCTGGGTTCCCCTCTTGGGATTGCCTATAAGACAAATGCGCATGTAATCCTGGGCCAGTCCCTTATCCTCCGCAGCTCTTAGTTACTACAACTACACAGTTAAGCACTTTCGACTAGAATCACTGTTTATCCAGCGAAGGAAGAGGTGCCATTGTCACTGTGCAGATTGCCTTGTGCACTGTGGGACATTTAGCTTCTCTATCCCACAGCACCCAGTGCAGAAACACCCCTAATAATTGTTCCAGTGAAAAAGACGATTATGTTTTTGAATACTCTAGAGCATCTCCACCAGACTGGGCGATTCCTTAGGATCTTCTAAGCTCAGATACTCTTTGGTTGCTGTGAAGAGATCTCGGTAGCCAGGAACCATGCAGAGGTCTGGGCAGTGGGTCAATGATGGGGAAAAAGCTGGAACCAGACTGGAGACAATGCTCAGGCCACGTCCTGGCACCTGAGGACGGAACTGGGGTCCAGCATTCCAGCCTCCAAAGGGGCACAAACTCCTTGCCAGCTCAGGCTGGACTCCTGATCTGAGGGGTTTCAGTCTTCCCTGATGGCTGGCATCCAGACAGTAGGTAACGCTCCCAATAAAGAATGGGTCACCCACAGGACTCTATGGGGCTGGCAGGGCCAGGACTCGGTTCGGGCTTGGCTGGCATCGTGGGCTCTCAGTGGACCTGGAACAGCAAGTGAAAAAGTCAGTGTTCTTACACAGGCCATTATAGGAGGTTGGGTGGGGTGAACAGGGGACAGCTGTGACATGGGGAGCAGGAGAGAGCTAGAGCCCGACCACTCACCACGTGGGCAGTGACTATGGCTGTAACAGCAGCAATCCTGCTGGGGGAGGCTGCAGACACACGGAATTGTCTAGACTGGGTGGTGGGGGCAGCATGGAGGCAGAGAAAGGTTGCCATGTTAGTGGGAGATGAGAGGTGACAAGGATGGCTGAGACAGCTGCAGGAAAGCCTTTCCTCAGATGGAGCGCATGGCTGGGGCTCCGCGGAGAGTTGCCCAATGTTGAAAGCTCAGGGTGAGTTTTCAGGAGGTTCTGGGAATGGCTCCATTCATTGATTCACCGAGTTATCCATTCAACAAGCATTTCTGGGGCTGGAATGAGACCACCCCAACCTCATACGTGTTCTGGGATCATAGTTCATCCGGTGTGAGGTGTTAGGGCTTTGGTGACTGATAAAGGAAGAACGTGGAAGGAGAAGAATTTGTCAATATTTATCCAACTGGGACCCGGCAACGGAGGCGACTAGCCTCAAGAGGGTCAGGGAGGGGGAGAGCTGGAAAGGTACCACAGCCCCTGATCTCATGCATACAACCATCATAGCCTCTAACTATTTTGCAGAGGAACGGAGGCCCATTCCTGAGTTCAAAAGGGCATTCCTTCGGCCTCACCCAGCTTGAACAGTCCTGCGAATCTCCAGCTGCCCCGGATTGTGAAGTCTGCAATCTTTAGATCTCAGGGGGTGGCTGCCAGAGTGGGAGGCAGCCACTGTGGCCACCACGGTCCTTCTGACAGCAACCCCTGTCCCCATGGTAACACATCCATCAGTTTGCTGCAAGTCTTTCGACACAGCCAGCCTCCTGGGATCTGCTCACCCTTGGGCCAGCTGATAAAACCAAGATTTTGGACTTTCCACAGTAAGGACCAATTCTTGGTGACTCCAAGCAGTAGGCATTCAGCCAAGTTAGCTAATATTTTCTGAGTACTAATTCTGTGCCTGACACTGCACTCAGCAATTCAGAGATATTAACTGAATCAATCTTCACATTAACCTGGGAGTAGGTACCATTGTTAGATCCATTTTACAGATGGGAAAACAGAGGTATGGAGAGTCTAGGTAACTTGCCTATAGTCTCCCAGGTGATAACTGGCAAACTGGGGCTCAAATCCAGGCATGCTGGTTCCAGAGGCTCCAGAAGACTGACAACGGGCTGCCTGAAGCAGACTGCATTCCCACCCCATCCGCCCAAAGTTTAGAACGGCCGGATTGGGACCCCCCCAAAGCCTGCAGTCAATTTCTGGTCATACCACCAATTAGCTCTGTGACCTGAGACACGTCACTCACTCTCCCTGAATCGCCATTTTCTCACTGGTTGAATGAAGGGGTTGAACTGCATGATCTGGAGCTCGGTTCCTGCTCTGACATTTTAAGAGGTTTCATCAGGCTAAAATAAGCAGCAGAAGGCACACTGTGGTTGGGAAAGGGCAGCCTGGGATGTGCGTGTGTGGAGGCCAGGAGGCTGCCGTGGTGAGGGGGTGTAGAGGGCTAATTGTGAGTGCGTGAGCTCAGCTGGGGGTCACTTTCTCCGTTTCGTGCCCACAGCTGGCAGTGAGTCACTGATGGGTCATCAGCCACGACAGGGCTGCCAGAGACAGGGCAGATGCCGCACATAGATGAAAGACCCGTCCAACCTGGTCCCATCCTTGGGGGTCCCAGGCGGCTGCGTACTCTTCCCAATTCCTGTCTAGCTGCTACTGCACCCTGCTAGGAGGTGCTCCATCTCTGTCTCCCTGAGCAGAGTGCCCCTTCCCGTCCCAGCTCTGCCAGCCATGGCCCCGGCGCTGGGTGCCCTCTGTGTGGGAGGGGTGCGATAGTGGCAGGTAACACGTGGTCCCTGCTCTTAGGAAGCCCACGGGGTGGGAGTACACCTAGGCACGGGCTGGGCACATGTCTCAGGCTTCTGAACTTGCCAGGGTAGGGGACTCAGAGTCAAGGTGCTGCCCTCTGCCCGCCGCTAGACTCTGCAGACCAGGTCATTGGCCAGGGGTCAGGTTCCTCCTTCCCAACCCCACACTCTACTCTGAGGAGGAAGCTGTTGGAGGGGCCCTCGACCTCAGGATAGACTCCTGTCGAGGGGTCATCCTCTGGGAAAGTGGCCCAAAGTGGGTTCCGGACGGTGGCTTCCTTGGGAAAGCTGGGAGATGAGGAGTCAGGGGTGAGCTGCTCCCAAGACGCCTCTCTCCTGGCCTCACCATATTATTCAGCACCACATGTACGGCACTGCTGGAAGGAATAAAAATGCACTTTCTTCTGCGTGCATGTGTGCGCATGTATCTGTGCCTTCTGCAGACCCTTGTCAATACAGACCAGCTGCACGTGTGTTTGTGTGTGTGGCAGGCACTTGTCTGTCTGCATGTGAGGAGTGTGTGAGCCTGTGAGTTTTCTTGTCACTGGCTGGCACCACTCTTTACCATTAGTAACATCGTCACTCACGGGGGCCAGGTCACCAGAGCCTTGGAAGAGGCCACACCTGACCAGCCTTGCCCAACAGCCACAACCCGTGGCCCATTTCCCCCCGGCCCCCTTCCCTGCATGCGGGCTCCTTATTCACCACCCCAGCCCCTCACATTGCTGACCAGGCAGCTGGGTAGGACCCCCTCCTCAGTCTTTTACTCTGCCCACAGCATCTTTGCCACTGGAGCCACCCACTGGCTCCCTCCTCACCCTCTCACTTCCCCTGTCATCCCCTCCTCATCTGTTCAGACTCAGCATAGACATGGACTCCTCCTACAGGAAGCCCTCCCAGATCTTCCTCTCTGCTCTCAGGCTGTAGAATCTAAGATGGTACACCCCACGAGGAATTTATTATAGGGTTTTTAGAGACTAAAACTCAATACATCTTTGTAAATGAATGATCTCTGTGGGCTTCATATTTTTTATCTGTAAAATGAAAATAATACTATTTGACACCAGGGTTTGGAAGAGGGAAGTAGATGATGAATGTGAATTTCCTGTCACTGTGCCGGACATTTTACAGATGCTCTTCATGTCCCTGCCCTTGAACGTTTATGGGTACATGTTCTTTTCTGTTTAAAAATATCATACATTTTCAAGTCCTTTGGCCCCAAAGCACAGCTGGCTTCTTGCAGCTCAGGTCTCTACTGGAATGTCACCTCCTCACGGAGACATTCTTTGATGACTCTATCTAAACAGCCCCAGCCACCCAGCACTCTCTGCTCCCATGGTTGTCTCCTCGCGACCTGAACTTGATTCCTTTGTGCCTTGTTGTCACTCACTCCCTAAAACATGTGCACCACGAGGGCAAAGACCTAGGCTGACTCTTCTGTTCCTGGAACCCACAGTGTCCAGAGCCATGCCTGGCACATAGCAGTGATCCTGGAGTTTCCAGGGCTCAGGCTGTGAAGTCTCTAGGGGACAAATGTCAGTGTGTGTGTGTGTGTGTGTGTGTAGTTGGGATAGAGGATGGGGAGGTAGCTTGGAGGTGGCTCTGCCCCATCCCGCATCATAAATCCCAGGGAGGTGGACCTGGGGAGACTTCTGTGTTCCCCCCACGTGCTCTCTGGGGGAAATCAGGAACATGGACACTCCAGGACTGCCTGGGGTATCAGGGAGGAGGCAGCACCTACTTTACCTGGTGAGCCCTGAGCACAGTCCATCTGCCAGCAAGGAGGAACTGGGCTGCTTCTGCTGTTTCCCCACTTTGCAGGAACCCTCCCCACTGCCCTAAGCCAGGGCCCCAGGCCCAGTCCTGCCTCTTATCGCGCCATTTCCTTCCCTGTGTGGTATCTGCTTATCTCCTCGTTCTCCTGTCTCCAGAGCCTGACAGGTCTGCTCCCCACTGCATTCTTGCTGGTCACCAAATCCTCAGACTTCCAGCTTTGGGGGTGCTGGGAGGCTCCTTGTGTCTCCTGTAGTGGGGAATGCTACCCTACTGGGGCTCCCTGGGGCTCAGCCCCGACCATGCCACTCTGGCCCTCATCCTGGGCCTGGCAAGAGGGATTCCAGAGAAAGGCTGCCAGAGGCTTCCCCCTCCTCCTATGCCTGCTGCCCCTCCTGCTTGGGAGGGCACTCAGTCCCTACCAGTCCTCTTCTCCCCTCAGCTGAGGGGACCCAGCACCAGACAAGCCTACTTGAATCTGGCTCAGAGGGTTTGCATGAACCCAGCTTTGGACTTAGGCCCTTGCCCAGCCTCAGTGGTGTTACGTGGTATCACAAGGACTCCCCCTACTGGCTCTGCCCCCAACCCGACCCCCACCTTGGGACCTCTCAGCCCTGCTCCCTACACCGGGCTGGCCCCCATTCCCAGCCTCATCCCCAGTTCTGGAGCTCCCAGATGTGGCAGGGCCCCAGAATGTTTGTTCAGGGGATTTCAGGGTTCAGAGGTTTGTAAAGTGTGCTCTGTGGAGTGCCCTGGAGCCATTCTACATGCACACGTGTGTGTCTGTGTGTGCACCTGTGGTGGACATGTGTGTGATGGATTGAACCCTGGGGCTCTGGACCCCCACTCCTGTTCTGACCCCAGAACTCCAAACTTTTTCGATGTTACCAGTGGAGACTCCACATAAGTTACTATGTAAGTAATAGGATCCATTATTTTTTAGAAAGAAAGTTTTGAAAAGCATGAAACCTAGAGCAAACTCATTTTAGGTATGGGGAAACTGAGGCCCAGGGAGCAAAGGACTTCTCAAGGTCACAGTGGAGTCGGCAGGGCTGGTACCATACCAGGCTGCCTGGCTCAGAGGCTGGTGTTTTTGCCAAGACCAGGCCGAAATGTCCCTCTCAGGAGGTGGCAGGTGGGGGCCGAGTGCCAGGAAGGCCTCGTCCAAAGAAGCGCGTTAAGGTCACAGCCTCTCCACCCCTCGGGCCCCTTGTGAAGTGCCTGGGAGAACAGTTGCCCTGGAAAGGTCGCTCAGTTCTGAACTGGAGGCTTGAGGTCTGGGAGTGGAAAGGGGCGGGATGAGGAAGGAAGAGTGGAGTGGGGGCGGGGACAGGGGTTCATCTTCTGGGTCAGTCATGCCCCATCCCTAAGTTAAAACACCACTAATAAATAACTTATCTAAAAAAAAACACCACCACCACCAAATGCCCTCCTGTCATTCTGAGACTGCTTCTCCATTCCCTACCCTCCCACCCCACGGTGATCACTCTGACAGTCCTCCTCAGGAAGATGAAGGCACCCCCCGCCACAATGCCTGTCCTAGTGGAAGCCGCCCTTCACCCCAAGCACCTGACTTCCAGGCAGAGGAAGCTGGTGGCAGGCATAGAGGGGGCTGGGTGGCACTGATGTGATGACTTCGGGGCTGGGAAGAAGGGGGCTGGCATTTCCATCTCAGGAGTCCTGTGGAACCTCCCCCTACTGGCAACAGCAGGAATGGCACCGTAGGGGGGCTTGTGGCACCCCCACCCTGAGTCTCTTCCCAGTGGATGATGGGCACCTGTGAAAATGCTACTGAATGAATAGTTGTGTTCATCCTCCTTCTCTAGACCCTCACAACCACCAGTCTTGGCTCCCCCGCCGCCCCCAACACCCCTGTCCTTTAGAGACTACAAGGACTGAGTTATTCTTAGTAGGTTTCATTCATCAAAGCATGACAAACGGTGTCCTGGGAGGAATGCCTGGGAGCAGCTGAGAGCCAGAGGGGTTGGATGGGGTGCAAAAGCCTCATCTGAGGGGAAAATCCAATGCCTTCAAAGAGCTCTAGATTGAGGGGAGACATGGCCCTGCCCTCAGGGAGCTCCCTATGATAGAGGGTGCTACTCCCGCACCCATTCATTTAGCCCTCAGTGAGATCCCAGTCTGAGTCAATATCCTGCCCTCAAGCAGCCTGTAATCTGATGGCAGAAAAATACCACGTCACCCCTGCTGGAAAAGATGTGGCGCCTGCCCAGGGCAGAGACTGATATGCAAGATGAAAAAAGGGGCTGCCAGAGGGGTTCTCAGAAATATAGGCAGTCACCACCTGTGGGGAGCCTAAAGAGGGGGCTGGAGGGACACTCATCTCGGCATGCTTATGGAGAAACATGCAAAAGCTACAAAGGGGCAGCAGTGCAGACTGAGATCCTAGAAGATGAGGGAAAACGTGAAGGCTCAGGCCAGGTGGGCTGATCTAAGCCAAGAGCTCAAATGCCTTTGGGGACTTAATCTGGCCACACTTGTCTCTGCCAATGAGGAGGGCAGCCTGCACTGTCATAGGATCTTACATTCAATATAAAAACCACATACACACTGAAGGCCAAACAAAATCTCACTAAAGATTAAACTTGGCCCAAGGCCATGAGTTTGCAACCCCTGGGCATCAGGAAAGAGTTCCTGATAGAAGAGAGTTTTGAGCCTGGTTTGGATGAAGAGGCTGACAGCCAAGTTGCTCCCCTCAAGTCCTGGCCACCAGGCTTGGGTTCTGTGTCTTCAGGGCCTCCTCCCACCCTTCCTGGGATGAAAGACTTGAGCCACTCATCACCAGCTCACTTGCAACCAACAGGCCACAGCTGGTCGGCTGCCAATACTCCCAGTCTGTGATGGGGATATCATCTTTCTTCACAGAAATGTAATTCCCCTGTTAGGAGAAGGAGCCTGTCCGACTCTTTAAATCTGGAAGTTCTGGCTGGGTGGCCTTCCCTAAGAGCCTTACTTCTCTGAGCCTCATGTGCAAAATGGGATACTATTGCCCAGGCGCCCTAACCACCTCCGCCCCAAACAGTTAACTTTCCAATAGACCTCAATGGAGAGAGTCCTGCCCCATTCCCCACTCTCCCAGTCCCTTCCAGCAGAGATCCCAAAGACTGTAGCCTTACAGAAGGGGAGGGCCCCCTTCAGGCCTGGGGTCAGGTCTCCAAGTCCTGCACCTCCCCACTCCCCATCCCAGGTGGGGTCTCCTAACTCTCTCCTGGGACCAAGGTGCAGTCCCGGAGGGCGGCAGGAGGCTGCGGGAGGGGCCGAGGCGAGCACCCCTGGGGACAGGGGGCGAGGGACAGGGGACAGGTGACGGCGGTGTTCCAGGGCCGGGGAGGGACGGCCTAATTATGGCGCGTTGGCCCAATGCCACTGAGAGCCGCGGAAGAGAGCGGCGGTGGGTAATTAGAGCACATTAGCAGTGCCGCTGAAATACTGTAATTTTTCCGCGCGCTGCGGGTGTGTTGGAGGAGGTGAAGCGATGCGGGCTCGGCTCTGAGTCAGACTCGCGGAAGCCCGGGTTGGGACGCAGGGGACGACAAAGGCTGCGGAGAAGGGACTCCTGCCCGGGGAGGGGCCGGCACTTTCCCCGGGCGAGGAGCCACCTGTTCGGGGCTGCTGGAGGAGCTTCCCCACTTCCGAGGACACAGTGGGCGGGGTCTGGGGGGCGGGGCAGCGAGGGGCGTGGCCAGAGCCTCGTCCCCCCTCCAGGGGGCGCTCCTAGGTCCTGCGGCTCTTTCCCCAGCTTCGAGTCCGGTCCCCTGCACCCAGCCATGTGGCAGGCTCCCTGCGCGCAGGTGGACTGAAGGAGATACTGATGCATCGCGCGAGGCAGAGGTCCCCCGAATTCGGCCAGAGTCCGGCCAGTGAGAGGAAAAAAAAGTCAGAAACATCAGGAAGGGAGTGGGAGAAGGGAGTTGAGGACGTGTGTTCCAGCAGAGCCCTGAAGTCAATTCTAGGGGAGCTAGAGGGGAGCGAGCAGGGGGCTGAGGCTGGGAGGGGAGTTTATTTATTAGCCAGATTAGCCAGTATTAATGGGGGAGCGGTGGTGGCCGGCGGCGGCCGGGGACATAGCTGGCATAGCTGGCATAGCGGCGGGGCCTCCCGCGGCGCGGGGCTCAGGCGGCTTCAAAGGGGCTTAAAGAGGCCCGTGGTGGCACTGCCACGGCCCCGCGGGGGAGGGCGTGGGCGCGGGCGGCGGGGGAGAAGGCTGCCATTGTGCACCGAGGGATTAGGGATCTGGCCTGGAAGGAATTTTAAACTGCTGCGAGCCGGCGCCCCAGGACTCACCTCCTTCACTACTCCAGGAGCAGGAAGCTCGCTCACATGTTTACCTCCATTTCCATGTCTGGGTGTGCGTGTGGTGGGGGTGTCCTCCTGCCCTCGGACTGGGGGCATCTGGGGTTGTCAGCTTTGGCAAATAACAGTACAGGAAGTCCAGTTATATTTGAATTGCAAATAAACAATGAATACTTTTTTAAAGTATAAGTCTACCCCATGTATTATATGGGATATACTTATACTAAAGTCATTGTTTATCTGAAATTCAGATTTAACTGGACATTTTTTTTTACGTCTTGTATTCATTTTTCTAGCAGCCCTAGAATCACTGAAATGTCTAGTATATGTCTGCAATAGATTGGGGGCTTCCTAAAAATTCAGTGGGGCTGTGTGTCTCTCTACCCTGGGATGGTATGTTTTCTGAAGCCAGATGCTGTGTTTCACCTTTCTGAATGGAGTTCTGATGGTAGTGTGTATATTTCCATCACAGTAGAAGCTTCCTGAGGACAGAGGCTGAATTTCAGATTGGAGCTTTGAGGTCAACGTTTGTGCCTTTATCCCACTGCAGGTTCCTGAGATGGGGTCTTCGTACCTCCTGGAGAGCAAGTCTCGTCTCCTTTTCTCTTCCCAGCACGTGGAGGCCCCTCCCCCTACTGGTGTAGTGTCCTGCCTACAGGGGGCGCTGGGGGTCCAGAGGACTGAACTGCAGCTGGATGGGTCCTGTTTCTTGGCATTAAGGGTTGCAGGTTCTTTAGAGCTGAAGGACCTGGGGACTTGGAGGATGGGTCTTTATTCAGTGTGGCTCTCGAACTGGTCCTGACCCCCCCTGCCTCAGCAGAAGCTGTGCCCAGCGTGTGGAAGAATATCCGAGTCTGGTTACCCACAGTTTTCTGCCAGGAAGGGGCAGGGTGGCACTCAGTGCAGAATGGCCCTGCACCCCTCCTCTCTCCCCATAACCACTGCTGCCAAGCCTCTGTCGTCCATCAGCCTCACAAACCCCACCACCCAGCCTTTGCCTGTGCTGTCCTCTGTAACAGCACCCTCTGTTCCTGTCCTTGGGGACGGCTGATGGCTCATACACCTCCTGGATGCTCTGGCCTTCAGCACGGTAGGTATGGCCACGTAGGATGCTTGTGCCTGGTGGTCTTGTGGTGAAAAGAGACCTCTATCTCCGTCTTCACCAACCTGGGCCACAGGGGCCAGGGAGGGGACAAAGGTGGGGGTGGGGACAGAAGGGAAGGTGGGGGGACCGTAGGTGGAGGGGAAACAAGAGGACGCCTCTGCCACCCTCTCCTCCCCCTCCACCCCCACTGTTGCCCCTTCCCAAATCCCCTTGTCCCCCCCCGGGGCCTCTGAACTCTTTTCCCTTGAAGCTCAGGGAAGCCTGGGAGAAGCCGTTTCCCACGGTCACAGCCTCAACCACCCCCACCCCCTGCTCCTTTGGCCGCAGCCACCTCAGCCTTTGCAGAGCACAGCCTGGCCTGCTCTGTCCCTGCAGGGCCCCCTCCTTGATCCCGGGAGCCTGCTTCTGCGAGTGGCATCATCACCCCACTCCTCAGGCTGCCCAGTCATCAGGTCAGCAATTAGCTACTTCCTCCCGGCTGCATGAGGCCACCGAACGTCACAGCCCCTCCCCCTGCCAGCCGGCAGCGGGAGTGCTGGGGGGTGCCCCCCACACTTTGTAGTCTGTGCCAAGTCCTGGCACGACCTTCTCCCCCCCACCCCCGCCCCTCGCCACAGTCTACCGAGCGCTGGGGTACTGAGCCTTTCATCTGGGGAGCCCGGAGCTCCCTGCGCTCCTAGGGGCGGGAGAAGCCATGCTGCGGTCTCCCTCCCGCCCCCACCCCACCCCGAATCGCCCCATCCCATTGGGTGAGAACACGGCTGCTGTCTGGGTGGGGTGATGCCTGCTCAAGGGCACCGCAGCCCTGAGTTCCTGAGTGAGCGGGTCTGGGCCTGAGACTCAGGTGTGCCTATCCCCAGTCACAGGCGGTTTTCATCAGGCTCTCACCTGGGCCGGGGGCTCTGCCGAGGATGGTGGCGGTGACCTGGTAAGTGGGAAGCGGTGGGGCGGCACCCTGTGGACACCCACACACGTGGGGGGCAGGCTCTTCTGAACCCCCACAGCGGCTCCCACACCTGCACCAGGGCACACTCGCAGATGCAGCCTGCAGCCATGCCCCCGGGTGTCCCAGGCAGGCAAACCCACCCGGAGGTATGCCGCACATCCCCTTCTCCTGTGTACACACAAACCAGCCGACATCCTCACAGACAACAAGCTTACCACCACACCAAAACGAAAACCGGGACCCTAGAGAGGAGCCCAGGAAGGTGGGATGAGAGACCACCACCAGCCCCTCTCCCTCCACGGATCCTACCCCATGGGCTGGGGGTCTTCCTGGGGAAGGGTGGGAAGGGAATGTAGTGGGCAAGTGGGAGCGGCTGTGGTCTGAGTTTGGCGGTGGGGGCCAGGGATGGATTTCCAGAGAGAATAAGAAAGTTCCAACAAATATAAACAAATGTGTGGCATCTTAGGCAGATGGTCTAACTCCTTGGGGCCTCAGCGATTGCATCTGTAAGATGGGGATAATGAGGACCCTGTTTAAACTTGGTAGGGAAGTTTAAAGGAGGTGACCCCCAGCCCACATAACTGTTGAGGAGACCCTCCAAATGTCCTGTCTCTGGGTGGTGGGTTTGCCTACCAGAGCTGCCCTGGGGAGAAAAGCAGCTTTCATCCGGGGCCTTACCTGACCATGTGCTCACCGCTGGCTTTCTTCACTTCCTGGGGTCCAGCCCTGGTCATGTGTTGGGGCTGATGGGGCGCTGCTCCGGATTGGCCTGAGGGCAGGGCCTGGGAGGGGCTGACTGACTGCCCCGCCCCTACTTGACTGGCCCAACAGGTAGCTGAGTGCTGGCTTCCAGCCCAGGGAGGGGATGAGTCAGCCCGCACCGCCCCATCCAGGCAAATGGGGTTCTGGGGATGGGTGCTTGGGTGGAGGGGCCTTCTAGGAACGTTCCTGGAAGAGGACCTGGGAACCACGCTGCTGCCTGGAGCCACTGCCTCGACCTCCCGGGCTGTACCCAGCTCAGCAAACAGCCTTGTCCTTGCTTCTCACAGTCTTCCGCCCTCTTGACTCATGGGGCCGCCCCAGCTGGGAGCGTGGAGCCAGGCCTGTGGCTATCTCGCTACCTTGCCACGTTTCTCAGCCCTTCCAGAAGGTTGTCCAAGCCATGGACACAGGGCACACATACATACATGCTTTTGTACATGTGTCCACAGCCACATAAGCACAACCAGAAACACTCACACATATACTCTCACTCCTCCCTTACACTTATTCACACCCACATTGACACACACACTCATGTACACCACACACAAACTTGCAGAGTCATAATCACCACTGTGGGTTGAATTGTCCTCCTAAAAGACATATTGACATCTTAGTCCCCAGTCCCTTCAAAGGTGACTTTAGTTGGAAACAAAGTCTTTGTAGATGTAATCAAGATGAGATTTGACTGGATAAGGGTGGGCCCCTAATCCAATGACTGGTGTCCTCTTAGGAGAGATTTGTAGACACAGAAATACGGAGACCCACAGGGAAGAAGGTCACACGATGATGGAGGCAGAGACTGGAGTGATGTGGCTCCAAGCCGAGGAACACCAAGGACTGTCTGCACCCACTAGAAGCTGGGAGAGAGGCACTGAACCGACTCTTCCTAGAGTCTCCAGAAGCAACCAGCCCTGCCAGCATGGTGATTTGGGACTGTGACCTCTTTTATTTTTTTTATTTTGGCTGCACTGAGCAGCTTGGGGGATCTTTGTTCCCCAACCAAGGGTTGAACCCAGGCCCTTGGCAGTGAGAGTGTCAAGTCCTAACCACTGGGCCACCAGGGAATTCCCTGGTCTTCTTAATTATGAGAGAATAAATCTGTGTTGTTTTAAGCCACCAAGTCTGTGGTAGTTCATTATGGCTGCCCTAGGAGATGAACACAATCATGCATTCACACAGTCACGGTGGCTCTAGACGCAGGGACGAGGTGGGTAGAGTCCCTCTTGGAGGCTGCTCTGTCTCTGTTCTTCTTCCCCTGTGATTGGTCCAGTGGATGCAAAAAAGTTCATGGTGCCAGGCAAGAGATCAATTATGTTTCATCCCTCCTTCCCTCCCTGGAGTTCTTAACAAGGCATTCCCTTTAAAATATGTTCTCAAGAATGGGCAGCCATGGTTATATGCACCAAAAGACGTGTCTAAGGAGGCTGTGGCTGCTTTAATGTTATGAATTAAATATTGCAAACAACCAAACGTCCATCCACAGAACAGATCAATCAGTTGCAGCAGAGCTGGTCAGTGGGAGGCTACTCAGCTATGAAAAAGAAAGAACTAGAGTTGCTGAAACAACGTGGATGAGCCCCACAGACCTCACGTCCAATAAATTGGGCCAGACACAAAGAGTGAGTGCCCCAGGAGTCCTTTTGCATGAGGTTCAAGAACAGGCAAAGCCAATCGGTGCTGAAACAAGTCAGAGCAGTCACCTCTCTCTTGAGGGGACGGTGTTGACTGGGAGGGGCTTGAGGGAGCCTCCCGTGGGGCTGAAATACTCCGTGCTAGGTCTGGGTGGTAGTCACAGGGGCATACACACATACATGCACAAGTTCACCAAGCAATACCCTTCACGTTTGTTAATGTGAGGCATGAATCTTATACCTCAATTAAAAAAAAAGTAAATTAAAAAAACTGGGTTGGGACTTCCCTGGTGGTCCAGTGGCTAAGACTCCACACTCCCAATGCAGGGGGCCAGGTCAGGTCAGGTCAGGGAACTAGATCCCACATGCTGCAACTAAAAGAAAAATATCCCTCCTACCGCAACTAAAGAACCCACATGCCACAACGAAGACTGAAGACCTCGCATGCTGAAACTAAAACCCAGTGCAGCCAAATCAATAATTTTTTTTTTTTCAACTGGGTTTCTGGGAAGTCAATGACCAGAAGTCACTGCATCGGATAGCATCTTCTGGGGTGGGTGGCTGCAGAACCTGCCTTGTCCCCCTGTTGCACTGCTGTCCTTGGGCCTGGGGTCCCTTGTGTGGCTGACTTACCAGGATATTTGACTATAAACCTTGAGCCTGGGGAGGCCCTGCGGTGTCTTGACAGCCCAGACCCTCCGTAGCTGACCCATCTCTGGGTGGGAATGGGTGTGCAGAGATCCCACTGCAATCTGTTTCTCAGATTAAAGACCAAATGTTGTGATTTCTTCTACAAAAATCCCACATTGAAGAAGAAGAGCTATCTTTTCATGTAGCTTTTGCTCTCTGCCAGGCATATACAAAGTATCTTTGGGGCGGGTGGCAGTGTTGTCATTTCACAGACAAGAAAACCGAAGCTCCGAGCTGTTGAGCACTTTCCCAAGGTCACACAGGACGCTCAACGGAGGGGATTTGGCATGATAGCTCCATCAGACTCCGGCTCCCTGGGGGTGCAACTGTGTCGCCATCTGTGTGGGCTCAGGGGTCTCTACGAAGGAGGGGTTTAGGGAAGGATCTTGCCTTGAACCCCACTCACAGCACATACACTGCTCTCCTGGAGTGGCGGGAAGGGGCTGCTGCCCCGGCCCTTCTGCTGCTCCTTACCCTGGCTCTTACCTCTCAGCTCAGAGCTCTGCCCTTAGGGGTGCCAGAGTTTGGGATCATGGATCAGGGGGATGAAGGAGGAAGTAGGGGAGGGCATGGGTCAGAAGAGCCTGTTCCTTTGGCAACTGTCCCAGAGTCAGCGCTAGAGTTCTCCATCCCTTCCCCCACTTCCTGGCATGGCCCACTGGGAGGAGTCAGGACCACCCAGCTGAGCCGGGTCAGAGCCAGGCAGAATGGCCAACCGGACCCTGCTCTTTGCCAGGAGGACCGGTTGGGAGAAGGGCGTCATTTAAGGATGTGCAGGATGGCAGCATGCAGGGCGGCCCCCAGCACCACCCAGGACCTGCGTTTCTCACCCGCCCACACCTTGCCAGCAGGAGCTGGGTCATATGATGGTGAGGAGGAGGCAGGTGTAATAGGAGCCGACATCCTCCTGGCTTGCCCTGTGACTATATTAAGGTCTGTACCTGGTTTCCCCTCTGCCCTGCCCCTAGGACTTCCCTTCCTCCCCCAGAGATCCTGTGTTGCAGATTAAGGAGTCATCCCTCCCCTTCATCCCATTGACCTGAGAAGGGGCAGGAGCCTAATGAGGTCACTGCCAGTGGGTGGGGAAGTGGAGGCAGTAAATTTAGGTCTTAGGTGCTAATGAGCTGTAGGCGGGACCCACTTAGGGGGAGGTGGCCTGTTCGCAAGGCCCTTAGCACCCCTCACACTCAGTCATCTGCCCCTGCCACCCACACCCATCACCCAGGGCTCACAAGGGCACACACAGAACCCCCTCAGTGAGACACGGTTTATATGCTTCCAGGCCAGCCACATGTAGCCTTGCACGTGTGCACCCTCGGGAGCCCATTACCACTCTTCTAACCCCGATCACATGCTTACATCTGCATACCCAAGCAGGCACGTAGGCACCCATGCATTCCTGCAGTCCTGTGTGCTCGTGTGCACCACCCACCCCTGTTCACCATTTCTCCGAAGCCCTGAGAGTCTGTAGCTGAAGCAAAGGAGCCCTGGGGCTGTGGGGATGTGGGAAACGCAGTCTAGGGGTGCAGGGCATTTGTACCCTAAGCCTAGAACTAAAGCCTAGGTCTGCCTGCACCCACAGTGAGCCTCACCACCCCTGGAGTAAGAGGCCAGAAGCCCCAGGAAGCTCTGACTTCTGCCCAGGGAGAGGGCAGAGGGCAGGGCAGGGGTTATTAATAAACTCGCTCCTGACTGGGAAGGCCTGTGCAGAGACCCAGCCTCAAGCCAATCGGAACAGAACTTTCCAGGAATGCCACCTCAAAGCAAGCCTTCCTCTGACTCCAGGATTATTTCCCAGCCCTGACTTCATCCTTTTGGTGTGTGTGGGGCTCCCGCCAGGCTGGCTCTGCCTCGCCGGCCCGCTGTCACCTGGCAGCTGACATCTGCCTTGGCTGCCACCAGCAGAGGTCACAGCATGTGGTGATGGGCCTGGGATTAGAATGGCTTCCTCTGCACCCAGTCCTGCTCCTCCCTGCGCCCCCAAACCGAGGTCTGCCAAGGCCTCTATGTGGGGAGCGCAGGAGGGCCCCTGCCTTGCCACCCACTCAGGACATCACAATGCTGCCCTAGTACCCCATTCCGAGCGGGGAGGAGCCCTGAAGGCAGAGAGCCTGGCGCCAGCTTCCTGGCCTTGTGACCTTGGGCAAGCAGAATGTGACTTGTCTGTGGCTCATCATCATCATTTCTAGAATGAAGACAAAAATGCTCTCCCAAAGGTCACTGTGAGGCTAAGGAATGTGTGATGGCTGGTGTAGAGTAGAGAGGGCTGTGTGTGTAGAGGGATGTACAGAAGTGTAAAGGAAGTGGATTTCTGTCCTTGCTTCTATCACTACTTCCATTCCCATCTCCATTGCCACCACCTCCATCACCACCACCTCCATCTCCTTCCCACCATCACTTCCTCTATTATAAAATCACTTCCACTGGGCTTCCCTGGTGGTCCAGTGGTTAAGAATCCAGCTACCAATGCAGGAGACATGGATTCGATCCCTGGCCCAGGAAGATCCCACATGCCACAGAGAAGCTAAGCCCATGTGCCATAACTACGAAGCCCCTGTGCGCTCTAGAGCCCCAAAGCCTCAACTACTGAAGCCCACGCATTCTAGAGCCCACACTCTGCAACAGGAGAAGCCACTGCAATGGGAAGCCTGAGCACCACAGCTAGAGAGTAGTCCCCACTCGCTGCAACTACAGAAAGCCCACGCGCAGCACCAAAGACCCATCACAGCCAAAAATAAATTAATTTCAAATGTCACTGTCATTTTCAGCCGCCCGTCACTGCTCTCCTCGCCAATACCTCCATCTCCACCACCATGCTATCACCACCCCATCGTTCCAGGAACAATTCTTCAATACTATGTTAGAGATTAGTTCTGCCCAGGGTCCCACACATTGGGAATAGCCTGTATCTCTCACTTCCTTCAAGGTCTGACACAGAACCCACCTCTGCCAGGATCCGTTCCTTAACCTATCCTGCATTATTCCGATGACTTCTGTACACCATGGCTCAGCTTCGCCTGTCCCCTCCTAAATTGATGTGTGTGTGTGTGTGTCTGCGTTCTCACACCCACACTGTTTAAGCTGGTTTCTGAGGTCAGCCTCCACTCAGATAACCTACACAAAGCATGATGGCCCTGGATCTCACTCCTGGCTCTGATGCTTTCTAGCTGTGGGACCTGGGACAAGTTACCTTTCTTTGTCTTCCCAACTGTAAATTGGATTTAATAATACCATGTCTCCGAGACTTCCCTGACAGTCCAGTGGTTAAGACTCCATGCTCCCAAAGCAGGGAGGGCGGGTTTGATCCCTGGCTGGGGAGCTAAGGTCCCATATGCCATACAGTGTGGCCAAAAAAAAAAAAAAAAAAATAGTAATAATACCATGTCTCATAGAGTTGTGGTGAGGGGTCTCTGAGATGTTGTATATACAGCACTTAGAGCAGAGAAGCAGGCACACAGCAAGTCTTCAATAAACATTAGTTATTGCTGTTGTTGTTAGTCCTTCCTGCCAATACTTAACACAGGACTTTGTGCTGTCAGTGAAAATAACTATATTACTGGATACTTTCTGACTTTTCAATAAGAACATCTTGGGAGGGAAGGAAGAGTTGTACCTTTCTGAGAACTGTCCCCCGACCTGCTACCAGAAGGTTCCTGAGCTGCTGGGTAGAGTGTGGGCAGTGGGTTGGGAAGGACCATGCAGGAAGCCAGGCAGAGTTGGTTTTGTCACTTGACTTCACCAGCCATGGGCAAGTGGTCAGTTATCCACCTCCAGCCTCAGTTTTTCTCACAGGTGGAGTGGATCACCGTGCAGGGCCACTGTGAGGCTATCATTTTTATCTTTTTTTTTTTTTTAATATTTATTTGGCTGCACTGGGTCTTAGTTGCGGCATTCAGGATCTTTGATCTTTGTTGTGTCCTGCAGGCTCTAGTTCCCTGAGCAGGGATCGAACCCAGGCCCCCTGTACGGGGACTGTGGAGTCCTAGCCACTGGACCACCCAGCAAGTCCCCATCTCTGTCTACCTTGAGTACAAGCACCACAGACCGCTCTGGATGGAACTCAGGGCCTGTATACCCTGGGACCTCAACCTTCCCGTGTAGACAATGGACAACCCTGGCAGAGCCTGCTTCACCGAGCAGGTCGGAGAAGATGCTGAGTGATGACGTCAAGTGTTCAGAAAAGCCAAACAGCCCGGGAGAGTTCCAGGGGAAACCTTAATAGTGGTTGCCTTGAGCGAGGCCCAGTTTGGCCCGACCTGAAAAAACACACTGTGGCCTGATCTGGGTTCCTGGAGCAGGGTGGGGGCCGAAGGGGAGGAAGGCCAAGGGGCCCCTAACCACAGGTCCGGGAGGGCCACTCGCTCAGACGCCCATGCGCACCATGGCGTGGTCCATGGGGGTGGGGAGGGGCAGCTGGGACACAACGGGCGTGGGTGGCCTGGGGTTTTCTGGGGTCCCTGGCACACTGACATCCACACAGCTGCAGCCACCTGAGGATTGCCCCGGCCCTGGCCATGAACCCCCAGGGAATAAACAGGGGCAGCAGCCGGCCAACTGGTGTGTATTCCTGGCCCCCACAATGTAAACTCCCAGGACATATTTATGTTGTGTGGGCCCAGCCCCAGCCCCCTGCCCCGCTCAGAGGGGTCACGCCATGCCAGACATGTCACATGTACAGGATAACTGGATGAGGAGGGAGGGGGGCGGGGAAAGTCAGGGGCGCAGCAAGCGACAAGGACCAGAGACAGCTGGAATTGGGTAGCCAGAGAGAGAGTTGAAGAGAGGGGGAAGGGCGAGAGAGAGCTTTCACGAAGTCAGGTCATGTCCTGTTCCTCGAACTGCAGATCAGAATCCTAGCACAGCCCTGGCCTGGCTGGTGACCTAGGTCACGCTGTGGTCTTCCAGGGCCATTCTTGGCCCCAGACTCCAGGGTCATGGAGCCTAGAGCTCTGCCCAACCCACAACCGGCCTGAGAATTGGACTGCTACACTTTTCTTTGGTTCACCTTTTCCCCACCCTTTGCCACGAACCATGCCAATTCTCTTGGGTGCGTTATCTCACTTGAGCCTTAACACCTGCCCAGGGGCTGGAGCTACTGTTGCCCTCCTGACCCTGCAGAGGGTCAGAGGGTTAAGTAAGTGACTGGAGGTGATGAACAGCCTGGAACAGCCCAGGCTGGGGTTGCAACCTGGATTGGTTACTAGAGCATCTCTGCTCTTAAGAGCCATGGGTGGCCAGCCACTGGCCTTAAGGGCAAAGAGATGCCCTCAAGAGTCACGTGGAATCCAGAGCTCTCGAGTCCTGGGTCAACTTTCTTCTCACTGGACCAGAAACAGGTGGTGAGGAGACAGAGCCCTGGTCTCACAGAGCCCAGGTCTCAGGGGGGGACACAGCCTGGCCTCAGGGACCCCCAGTCCTGATTCCAGGGATCCCCAGTGATAAGGGAAGCCCCTGACCATGGGAAATGACTGACTGGCCACAGCACTGGGGAGGCAGGTGGAGCCAGAGGGCTTCATACAGCTGGAGTCAGTGTGGGAAGGCTTCCTGAGGGAGGGGGCTGGCGGCCCCTTTAGGAAGGAGGAGTTGGGCAAGTGATGGGCAGCATTCGGTGGCCAGAGCTGCATTCCCACACTGCCCCAATTAGGAAACAAGGCTCAACTCTGCTCCCTGCACCGCCCCCCTCCCTGGGTAGGACTACCATCCCAGCCCTGCCCAGCCCGCCTGGGCAGGGTGGGAGGAACAGAGCCATGTGACAAACATTCAGCTGGGAGCTGTGCACGTCTCAGGAATGACACCCAGGGAAGGCTATTTTAATCTGGAAAGTTGCCTGCTCCTCCTGCCCACCCCGAAATAACCAGGCTGCCGAAGGAAACTGCAGCATCGTGGGCTGCCTCCAAGCCTAGTGGAGCGCTCCAGCCCCGCACCCCACAGTGGCCAGCCTTCCCCCTCAGTTGGAACCCTCCCCTGCTGGGGCTGCGTCTCCTCTGTCAGACTAGGGGCTTCCCCAGGGCAGAGGCCATGTCTCTCATCAGACTAGGAGCTCCTGGAGTGCAAAGACTGCATTTCCCCAGACTGGGAGGCTTCCCTGGTAGCTCAGCTGGTAAAGCTCAGCTGCAATGAGCTTCCCTGGTAGCTCAGCTGCAATGCAGGAGACCCTGGATGGATTCCTGGGTCAGGAAAATCCCCTGGAGAAGGGATAGGCTACCCCCTCCAATATTCTTGGGCTTCTCTGGTGGCTCAGACGGTAAAGAATCTGCCTGCAATGCAGGAGACCTGGGTTTGATTCCTGGGTTGGGAAGATCCCCTGGAGGAGGGCATGGCAACCTACTCCAGTATTCTTGCCTGGAGAATCCCCATGGACAGAGGAACCTGGTAGGCTGGAGTCAATGAGTTTGCAAAGAGTCAGACATGACTGAGCAACTAAGCACAGCACTCAGACTGGGAGCACCTCAGAATATCCAGACCCTGGAGTCTGCTTCCCTGGGGGACTTGAGGGTTCTAGGCAGCCTTTTTTCCCTAGCTGAATTAGGGAGAATGCCCTTGTGATGGTGAAACCAGACCTCCCTCCCTCTGTGGCCACAAGTACTCCTGGCTGGGGGGCTCACTCGGGGCCCAGGCCATGCCCAGCAGTGCCAGGCTGCCCTGCTGCTGGCCACATGGCCTGCTGACAGGAGGGTTCACATGTCTCAGCACCAGCCAGCCACCTGCTGCCTCCTGCCTCCCAAAATAGGAAAGTGCTGGCCTTCTCCCGTTACCCGCTGCGTGCCCCACTGCCCTTGTCCTCGGAACGGGGCTCTCACTCCCCACCCTGCTTCTCCATGGAGGATATTGAGGGCGTTGACCTCCCAACCCTGACTGTTCTCGACGTTGAGTGGCTGGGCATGGCCAAAGGGTGGGAGGTTGTTCTGTTCCTGAGCTGGGTACCAAGTGGGGAAGGGGCTTCTTGTATGGAACCAGTGTCTACTGGCCCTGTTAAAAGTAACCCCCAGCCTTCTCTTCTCCCCAGCATCCAACACTAACCTGGCCTGGTTTGTGGGCTGGGGGCGCAGTCGTTGACTCAAGTAATATCATTAACTACTGCTTATTGAGGGCCGAGAAACTGAAGTTCAGAATTTGAGAAAATGACTCCTCTCAATAGCCTCCCCGTCTTTCATTTCGCAAACATCCATATTTTTAAAAGACTTTTTTTTTTTTGATGTCGACTATTTTTTTGAAGTCTTTATTGAATTTGTTATAATATGGCTTCTGTTTTATGTTCTGACCAGGAAGCACGTTGGATCTTAGCTCCCTGACCAGGGATTGAACCTGAGCCCCTTGAACTGGAAGATGAAGTTTTAACCACTGGACCACCAGGAAAGTCCCACAAATAACTTTTTTTTTTTTTTTTGCAAACACCCATTTTTAACTGAGCACTTACTATGTCCCAGGCACTGCTCGCCATTAGGTATTATGTTTAATCCTCACTACACCCTGCTAAGAGGAGTATGCAGTAGTTGTAGCGAAAGTCGCTCAGTCGTGTCTGGCTCTTTGTGACCCTATGGACTATACATAGTGCCTGGAATTCTCCAGGCCAGAATACTGGACTGGGTAGCCTTTCCCTTCTCCAGGGGATCTTCCCAACCCAGGAATGGAACCCAGGTCTCCCGCACTGTAGGCAGCTTCTTTACTAGCTGAGCCACAAGGGAAGCCCAATAGTCATACTATTTAACTATAGAGGAAATGAGCCCCAGAGAGGTTGAGTGATTTGCCAAAGGTCACATAGCAAGAAAGTAGTAGTGTTGGTGTTCAAGTTCAGGTTGGTACAATGTTTCTTTTTTTTTTAATTTTTTTGGGGGGATATTTTATTGTGGGAAACTTTAAACATTTAAACAAGTAGAGAGAAATAGTACAATGACCCTACAAGCATCCATTACCAAGACAGAACAGTGGACATTTTGCCAGATTTGTTTCATTGTTTTTGGAACTGAAATATTTGAAAGTAAATTATTGACATTACAACATGTCCCCTCTAATCACTTTAGAATACATCTCTCAAATGAAGTGAAGTGAAAGTCGCTCAGTCGTGTCTGATTCTTTGTGACCCCATATACTATTCATGGAATTCTCCAGGCCAGAATACTGGAGTGGGTAGCCTTTCCCTTCTCCAGGGGATTGTCCCAACCCAGGGATCGAACCCAGGTCTCCTGCATTGCAGGCAGATTCTTTACCAGCTGAGCTACCAGGGAAGCCCAAGAATACCGGAATGGGTAGCCTATCCCTTCTCCAGTGGATCTTCCCGACCCAGGAATCGAACTGGGGTCTCCTGCCTTGCAGGCGGATTCTTTACCAACTGAGCTACCAGGGAAGCCTGCATCTCTCAAAAATTAACCCAATTTTCTATATGAACCTGCAAGCCATTCTCATACTGAAAAAAACAATTTCCTATAATTATCTAACACATGGGTCAAGTTCAGCTCCCCCAGACTGAACGTGGCCTTCCCTGGATCTTATCGCTCAACTGCAGCACCGCTGAGCAGTGCGGGGGCAGGGTCTAGGCAGAGCTTGGCCAGGCTCTATCCATTAGTTTCACTGGGGACACAGTCCCTTCTTTCTCTTTTCCCTGTTGCTGGGGGCAAGGTTTCTAGACAGGAGAATAACAGGGGCCTGAGGGACGTTGGTGGAAGCTCTGGGGAGGCTCAGGGGACCTCTGTCTGTGTCTCCGGGAGTGGGGATCACGAGTGAAGTGGGTGTCCTGAGGAGCCAAGAGAAACCGTGAACCTCAGCGGGGGCTCTGGAGCACTCACCCACCTGCCAGTGGATGGGCCATCCCAACCCCCTGGGGCCTCGGGCCTGGAAGCCCTTCCCACCCAGGGTCCCTTGTCCATTCTGTGCCCACAGACAGAACAGCCCAGCGGCCTTCCAGCCAAAACAGGGTCTGGAGGAAGGTCGGCTTATCCGCCTCCCCTGCTCCCTCACCCCTAGGGCCTCTCCGAGCATATCAGCGTCTGGGGTGAGGGAAGCGGTTGGTGGGACAGGGCAAAGCCGCCCCTGGGCTCCTCTCCTACATATGGCAAGGAATGCTTCTTAGCAGGAATTCTGGGAGAGACTGGGCCCCATGGGCGACGATGAAGGAGCCTGCCTGCCAGTGACCAGCAGGGACACAGGTCTCTAAGTTCCCTTCCTGTTCCATGCTGGTCCTATCCTTCGTCCTGAGGGTGGGTGGGAAGACTCTGACCTAAGGCAGGGGATGGTGACCTCTTGGCTTCACTCCCTGGATGTGGATGGAGGTGTTCAAGGCCCAGTCAGACCACCCTGAAGGGGGGCAGGGGCCGTGTCTCTCTGCTCAGTCTGGGGGCTGCTGGAGGACAGGGGCTCTATTTCCCCCACTGGAGTAGAGTATTCCAGACGGCAGGGCTGTGTCTCCCTCCTCAGAATGAGGTTCCTGAGGCTGGGTCAATGCTGATGTCATCATCGTCACCTCCAGGGGCCCTGAGCAATGCCACCTCTGAGGACCCTCAGCACCCCATTGCTCAGGAACCCGAGCCAGGCTGAGGAATGAGTTGGCCTCAACCTGCTAGCAGGGAACGAAAGTGGGATGGCTTGGGTGGAGCCCACTACCTGGTGGGCCCTAGAATCCGCTTCCTCTGCTGGTTGTGGGTGTAGCTGCTCTACGTGGAGGCAGGGGATCTAGGAGAGGCCTCCCGTGGGCTCCTTCCTTCTCTAGAGCACCCCGGCTACCCATCTTATGAGACATTCCCAGCCTATGCAGGCTTCAGGGCGGGGGGCTCAGGAGCCAGGAGGTGGATCCCAAGCGGCCCTCAGCAGGCTCTTTTTCTGTTTGTTATTGGCATCGCCAGGTCTTAGTTATGGCACACAAGATCTTCACTGCCACATGCGGGCTCTCAGTGGTGATGTACAGGATCTAGCTCCCCGAGCAGGGATTGAACCCAGGCCACCTGCACTCGGAGCGTGGAGTCTTAGCCACTGGACCACGAGGGAAGTCCCCTCGGCAGACTCTCGAGGGAGCTCCTTCCTCTGCTTCCCCTGGCCCAGCAGGAGCTGGAGCCGAAGCAGGAGGAGAGAAAGGGCTCAGCCTTGGCGGCTCAAGGGATGGGGAGGACAGGCTCCTGGGAAAACAGGGACCAAGACTGCCAGAGAAGTTGAAGGCAGGGGTGGGATAGAGCGGTGGGGGTGGAATGGAGGTGGGTGGGATGAGGAGAGGGCCTTCAGGGGTTCCCTGTAGGTCAAAGCCGAGGCCATTGGCCCCAAAACTTGGTCCCAGGAGGGTCTCCTTAAGGACGCTGCCTGACCACAGCGTCCTCTCTCCCTTCTCCCCAGATCCCTGTGTCTGTATTGCCACCCAGCACTCAGCTCCCTCTAGGGCCCCGGCCTGTCTCCCAGGGGCCAGGACACCGCAGGTTGATCCTCTTGGTCTCTTCCAGAACACCTGCCCGTGGGCCCTGCATACAGCAGGCACTTTAAATAGAGTCAGCTGGCTGATGGCTCCAAGCTGATCACGGCTCCAGTCTGACCTGAGCCAAGGGCTCAGAGAAGTGACCCCCTTTAAAAAAATTATTTATTTACTTTGGCTGTGGTGAGTCTTCATGGCTGCGCAGGCTTCTCTCTACTTGTGGTGAGTGGGGGCTACTCTCGAGTTCTTCTCACTGCGGTGGCCTCTCTTGTCACAGAGCACGGGCTCCAGGGCGCACGGGCTTCAGCAGTCGCGGCTCCCAGGCTCTAGAGCTCAGGCTGAGTAGTTGTGGTGCTTGGATTTAGATGCTCCGCGGCCTGTGGGATCTTCCCAGGTCAGGGGTTCAGCCTGTGTCTCCTGCACCGGCAGGTGGATTCTTTACCACTGAGCCGCCAGGGGAGCCCTGAGAAGTGACCCTTCATCCGCACATTCTTCCTCAGCAGTGCCCCGCCCTGCCCTGTGCCTCTGTCAGGACCAGTCACCCTGTCCCCTTGGGTGGTCACTCAGCGGTGCGTGAGTACAGCAGGGGAGGCCGATGCTGAGACTCCCGTCCTGGGGTTTGAGAGGGGATAGGCGCCCCAGTCTGAGGGGGGACACAGCCCTGCCTCAGGGAGCCGTAGTCTACGGGAGTGCGTAGCCCCTGCCTCAGGGGACACCTGCGGCTTTAGGTGCGACTCACTATCAAAGCAACACTGAGGTTGGGGGAGGAGGAGGGCTAGTGACCAAGGGCTCCCACATTGACTCTCTCCAAGTTCCTGACAGGGCCTGAGTGAGGTCAGCTCCCACTTTAGACCCTTGTGGGCTTATTTTCACCACTCAGAGCTGATGACAGGAATGCCCAGGGCTTCTTGAGCCCTTGGAGGTGTTCTCCAGAAGAGGAAAGCCCCACACCCAGCACACACAGACGCTTGTCATTCACACACTTTGCCCACCCGTTATACCAGGTGAATCTCATATCACCACATGGTCTAACTCAGCGCCATCTTATTTTTTTTAATATTTCTTTATTTTTGGCTGTGTTGGGTCTTAGGTTTTGGCACCTGGGCTCAGTAGTTGCCGTACGGGCTCAGCTGGCTGGCGGCACGTGGGATCTTAGTTCCCTGACTAGGGATTGAACCCACATGCCCTGCATTGGAAGGCGAATTCCCACTGGACCACCTGGGAAGTCCCCAGCCCCATTTTATGGATGAGAAAACTGAGACTCAGAATCTTGAGAAGATGTCCAAAGCCCATACCTAGGAAGTGACAGAGGGCCAGGTCTGCTTGCCTTCAAATTGATGCTTGTTTCGGGACTTCAGCTCAGAAGCAGGTAGCCTCTCCGTTCACTTCTAGCCCCACCCACCCTTCCCTTAGCTTATATGGCCCCACTGGGGAGTGTGCGGATTGGCTGTGACATTTCTGAAGGTCTGAGCCTTGCAGCCTTTGGGGAAATGCCCTGTGGATCCTTGGGGAGACCACAGGGAGGGATGTGAGACACGTCAGGGGAGGAAGAAAGAAGGAACTTTACAAGCCATCATTGTGCAACGGGTGGGGGCTGCCTGGAGGAACAAAGGAAACAATCTCAGTAAATAGCAACAGGCTCCATGACCAAGAAGGCTCTGCAAACACTGACGGGCTCTGCAAACCACAACAGGTCCTGCACATGCTGACAGGGTCTGCAAACACTGACAGATTCTGTGTTGAGGGGCCCACAACGGCAATGGGAATGAGGGACATCATGGAGGAGAAGACTCTGGGCTCCAGAGACGCTGGGGCCCACTGGCCTTAGATGCGAAGGCAGGTGCTTGGTTTCCAGCAGTGGCTCGGCCTCTGTGAGGGAGCCCTGGAGGGGGACCCTCGACCCATCTCCCCTCCTCCACAGCCCTCTCCTGTGCCTCTGTCCAGTGCCCCCACCCCCACTTAGCAGGCTGGGGAGGTGCCAGGGCACGAGGGCTGTGACTGGCGGAGTCCAGTGGGGACAGGAGGAAGGATGCCTCAGGCGGAAGGCGCGCCAGCTGGGGGATGGGGTAGTCTGGTCCCAGGTGGCCGTGGGGCGGGCTGGAAGGCCCCGTCTGAGCTCCTGAGTGTCTCAGCCCTTGTACTCAGCCCCAGGAACACGGGAGGGAGCGGAGGGAGCGGCAAGCTTTTCCGAATGGAAAATGATGAAATCTTTCTGGAAAGCTGACTTTCCCAGGCTCTGGTGGGTACAGCTGACAAGGGGTAACCCGAGCCCTGTGGGCAGGCAGGGGGTCAGGCAGCAGGGGATCTGAGGCGCCTCTCTATGACAAGGTCCTGGGAAGCTGTTCCAGAGCCATGGAGGGCCTGCTGCCTGGGGGGCCGCCCTGGTGGGGGCAGGGAGTGGGCAGCTGAGTTATGCTTCGGTCCTTGGCCCCCCCCCACAGTCTATGCCTAGCCCAGCAACCAGAGGGATGCTGTGACAACGAAGTCAGTTCCTGTTTCTCCTCAGAATCAAGGCCAAAATGCATACTGTGACTGACATGGCCCCATGTGATTCCACCCTCCTACCACTCTGCCCCCCACTCATTCTGCTCTAGCTCCCTATTCCTCAGATTGCTAGACACGTTCCTGCCTCAGGACCTTTGCACTGCCCACTCCCTCTGCCTGGATGCTTTTCCCCTCAGACATGCACATGGCTCACCCCTTTACTTCCTTGACTATCACCTTCTCAGTTGTCATGAAAGTGAAAGTCACTCAGTTGTGTCTGACTCTTTGCTGTAAGGTACAGTCCGTGGAATTCTCCAGGCCAGAATACTGGAGTGGGTAGCCATTCCCTTCTCCAGGGGATGTTCCCTTTTCCAGGGGATCTTCCCAACCCAGGGATCGAACCCAGGTCTCCTGCATTGCAGGTGGATTCTTCACCAGCTGAGCCACCAGGGAAGCCCAAGAATACTGGAGTGGGTAGACTATCCCTTCTCCAGCAGATCTTCCCAACCCAGGAATCAAACCGGGGTCTCCTGCATTGCAGGTAGATTCTTTACAAACTGAGCTACTAGGGAAGCCCCAGTAAAGCCCTAGGAAACTTTTCCTGACCATCTGTTTAATACTGCCGGCTACCCTTCCCACTCCAGCACCTACACCCTTCCTCCTATATTACCATGCTTTTTTTGTTGCTGTTGTTTAGCCACTAACTCATGTCCAAGTCTTTTACAACTCCACGGACTGTAGCCCGCCAGGCTCCCCTGTCCATGGGATTTCCCAGGCAAGATACTGGAATGGCTTACCATTTCCTTCTCCAGGGCATCTTCCCAACCCAGGGATCGAACCTGCATCTCTTGCATTGGTGGGCAGATTCTTTATCCCCAAGCCACCAGAGAAGCACTACCATGCTTCGTTTTCCTTCAAATATCCTCATATTATTTTCTCTACTATATTTGTAGTAGGTGGAAGAGTGGTCCCCTAAAAGATATGTCTATGTCCAAACCCCTGGAACCTGCAAATATAACTGTAGTGGGTTGAATAGTGTCCCCCAAAATCATTGACCTCAGAATGTGACTTGATTTGGAAATCTTTGCAGATGTGCTCAAATTACAGATTTTGAGATGAGATAGTCCTGGATTTAGGGTGGCAGTTAGTCCAATACTTGTGTCCTTATAAGAAGAGGAGAAAACAGAAACACAGGGGAGAAAGGCATGTAAAGATGGAAGTGGTCTTTGGAAGGGAGCTGCCACGAGCTAGGAAGCTCCAGGGATTGCCAGGCACCACTATTCTGGAAGAGGCCCGATTCTCTCCTCCTGGAGCCCGTGAAGGGAGTGTGGCCCTGCCAACACCTTGATTTCAGACTTTTAGTTTCCAGAACTGTGTGGGAATACACTTCTGATGTTTTAAGCCACCAAGTTTGGGGTAATTTGTTATGGCAGCCACAGGAAATGAATGCAGCACTCTATAATTTACTTATTTATTTTGTTTATTATCTATAAACACACTCCCTCTCCTCCAATTTGGACTCTAAGAAGACAAGGATTTTGTTTATTTTGCTCACTGATAGAGCCTCAGTGACTAGCACAGCGCCTGGCCCGCAGCCGGTGCTCAGTAAATAGCTGTCAAGGGGCTGCATGAATAAGTTAGATGAGAGCCAGGAGGAGAGGGGTGGGAATCGGGAGTCTTCAGGGACCCACATGGCTGCCCAGTGTCTGGGCCTGCTAAGACCAGCTAAGCACTGCTGCAGAGGGCACCTGGAAGACGAGAAGAGGGGGACCTGGGGTCCCCCAGGACCAACCCCCCCCAGGGCGGTGAGATGAGCGGAGCCTGTCCTGTCCCACGATTCAGCCTCCTCAAGCTTGGTCCCAGCCAAAGCCTTCGTGGGATGGGTTTCTGCAAGGAATAGGTGCTTTCCCCTCACATCCTGCAATAAAGAGACCCACCTTCACCTTCGGAAGCCTCGACAGTTGGTACAGAGGGGCCGGTGCCCTCCCCACCTCCCTGCACAGCCTCATTTGACCCCAGCCCTTCCTCCTGCAGTCCAGGCCTCTGGGGCCACTGTGGGAAGAGCACTGGGGGAAGTTGTCATCTAGGAGCCGATGGGAGAGAGTCCCACGGGCAGGGATGGGGCCTCACCCATCTCGAAGTGCCGGAGTCTCCATCAGGCCCCTGGGGCTCTGTCCTGACTTTCTTAAAACTGGTGAATTCACGCCTCTCTGAGATGGATTAAAGATGGCCAGGGATTTTTTGCTTTTTCTACCATCAAGAGTAGATACTGGGGGTTCCCTGGTGGACCAGTGGCTAAGACTACGCACTCCTGATGTAGGGGGCCTGGGTTCAAATCCTGGTCAGAATCTAGATTCTGCATGATGCAACTAAGGGTTCACACGCTCCATCTAAAGATCTCCATGCCCCAGTGAAGATCCACTATAGCTGAATACATTAAAAAATTGAAAAAAGACAAAAAAAAGGTGTAGTCTACTTTCTCTCTCCTTGAATCTGGCTGGGCCCTGTGATTTGCTTTGATGGAAAAAAATGTAGCAGAAGTGAAATTGTGCCAGTTCCAAGCTTAGCCCTTGAAGGGCTTAGCCGTTCCGCTCGCTTCTTTTCTCCCTCCCTCCCACTCAGCCCCCACCATGCTGGAAGAAGTCTAGGGTGTTCTGCAGGAGAGAGAGGCCCTAGAGGATGAGACACTAAGTGGAGGAGAGAGGAGGCATGGAGCCCTAAGATTTGTGATGGAAGCCACTTGGACCTTCCAGCTGAATACAGCTGATCAAGTGACCTAGTCCCAGGTAAAACTTGAAGGACAGCCAGGACCACACCCAGAATCATAAAAAATTAAGGAACCATTGTTATTTAGGCTCAACTATGTTGAGGGGCTGATTTGTTTGCAGCCATAAAAATCTTGGGGAGCTGTGTCTCTGAGATCCCTTTGACTACAGCCTGGTAGGATTTGGGGGCACCCTAGGGGGCTGCCGTCTATGGAGCCCCACAGAGTTGAACACGACTGAAGCGACTTAGCAGCAGCAGCAGCAGGGGTATGGAGAGAAACACACTTCACACTCCATAGACACAAAGTCTTGAGCTGGAAGGACTTCATCGATTCTAGAATTCTGAATGTCCATGGAGGCCACGCCCACCCCCTTTCAGCTCCTCTCCACAGCACCTCCCATTGGAAAGGTTCCCTCCAAGCTCTCTGGTCTTGGCCCAGCTTCGGCTCCAGCCCAGGACTCTAGGGCCTGCGCAGAGGTAGGGGGCAAAGCCAGTGAAAGTATCTGGAGTAACTGGCAGTGCTCCCTCTCTATGTGGCCCCCTCTCTGTGTGGCCCCTGCCAAGGCTGCAGGCTAGACAGGCCAGACACAGAACCTCATATATCTACCTGCCTCCAGGGCTTAGAACCTTCTTTCTCTCCTGCAGAGGGTGACCACGAAGTCACCACCCCAGTGTCCAAACCCCCAAGCCCTAGCTCAGTGGGAGATGCTCCATGTGACCTTGAGCAATTCGTCACCCTGTCTCCCAAGAGGAAGTCTAGAAACCTCCTCAGGGCCAGCTCTGCCATCCCTGCATCGTAGGATTCTCCTGTAGAGTGTAGAGAGCTCAGCCTGGTGTTCTGTGATGACCTAGAGGGGTGGGATGGGGGGGTGGATGAGAGGGAGATCCAAGAGAGGGGATATATGTATACATATAGCTGATTCACTTCGATGCACAGCAGAAACTAACACAAGTATGTAAAGCAACTACACTCAAAAAAAAAAAAAAAAAAAAAGGTGCTGATAGAGACCTCCCTTTCTCCTTCCTTCCCTCTATCCGCTTTTCTTCTCCTCTCCCTGCGGGGAAGCTGATAAATCTCTCCGAGCTTCTGTGCCCTTATCCCTGAAAGCGGAATCAGGGACTCCCCTCGTGGTCCAGTGGTTAAGAATCCACTTCCCAATGCAGAGAATGTGGGTTTGATCCCTGGTTGGAGAACTAAGATCCCACATGCAGTGGGACAACCAAGCCTGCACCCCACAGTGAAGAGTCCAAGTCCTGGTGCAATGAAATACCCTGCGTGCTGCAACTAAGAACGAAGGCAGACAAATAAGTAAATAAATATTAAAAGGTGGGGTGATAAGAACACCTGCTGTGGGGACGGAAGCTGGCAGGGTTGAATGAGGAGGTGGGAAGGTGAGATGGGATGGAGGAGAGTGTCTCAGGGCCTGAACAGAGGGAACCCCCAGGGGTCAGTTCAGTTCATTTCAGTCGCTCAGTTGTATCTGACTCTTTGCGACCCCATGAATCCCAGCACGCCAGGCCTCCCTGTCCATCACCAACTCCCGGAGTTCACTCAGACTCACGTCCATTGAGTCAGTGATGCCATCCAGCCATCTCATCCTCTGTCGTCCCCTTCTCCTCCTGCCCCCAATCCCTCCCAGCATCAGGGTCTTTTCCAATGAGTCAACTCTTTGCATAAGTCAACTCTTTTCCAGTGAGTCAACTCTTTGCATGGCCAAAGAACTGGAGTTTCAGCTTTAGCATCATTCCTTCCAAAGAACACCCAGGGCTGATCTCCTTCAGAATGGACTGGTTGGATCTCCTTGCAGTCCAAGGGACTCTCAAGAGTCTTCTCCAACACCACAGTTCAAAAGCATCAATTCTTCGGCGCTCAGCCTTCTTCACAGTCCAACTCACATCCATACATGACCACAGGAAAAAACCATAGCCTTGACTAGACGGACCTTTGTTGGCAAAGTAATGTCTCTGCTTTTCAATATGCTATCTAGGTTGGTCATAACTTTTCTTCCAAGGAGTAAACGTCTTTTAATTTCATGGCTGCAGACACCATCTGCAGTGATTTTGGAGCCCCCAAAAATAAAATCTGACACTGTTTCCACTGTTTCCCCATCTATTTCTCATGAAGTGATGGGACCAGATGCCATGATCTTTGTTTTCTGAATGTTGAGCTTGAAGCCAACTTTTTCACTCTCCTCTTTCACTTTCATCAAGAGGCTTTTTAGTTCCTCTTCACTTTCTGCCTCATTTGCATATCTGAGGTTATTGATATTTCTCCTGGCAATCTTGATTCCAGCTTGTGCTTCTTCCAGCCCAGCGTTTCTCATGATGTACTCTGCATATAAGTTAAATAAGCAGGGTGGCAATATACAGCCTTGACGTACTCCTTTTCCTATTTGGAACCAGTCTGTTGTTCCATGTCCAGTTCTAACTGTTGCTTCCTGACCTGCATATGGGTTTCTCAAGAGGCAGGTCACATGGTCTGGTATTCCCATCTCTTTCAGAATTTTCCACAGTTTATTGTGATCCACACAGTCAAAGGCTTTAGCATAGTCAATAAAGCACAAAGAGATGTTTTTCTGGAACTCTCTTGCTTTTTCAATGATCCAGTGGATGTTGGCAATTTGATTTCTGGTTCCTCTGCCTTTTCTAAAACCAGCTTGAACATCTGGAAGTTCACGATTCACGTATTGCTGAAGCCTGGCTTGGAGAATTTTGAGCATTACTTTACTAGCGTGTGAGATGAGTGCAATTGTGCAGTAGTTTGAGCATTTTTGGCACTGCCTTTCTTTGGGATTGGAATGAAAAATGACCTTTTCCAGTCCTGTGGCCACTGCTGAGTTTTCCAAATTTGCTGGCATATTGAGTGCAGCACTTTCACAGCATCATCTTTCAGGATTTGGAATAGCTCAACTGGAATTCCATCACCTCCACTAGCTTTGTCCGTAGTGATGCTTTCTAAGGCCCACTTGACTTCACATTCCAGGATGTCTGGCTCTAGGTCTTACCCCAGCGGTAAGACCTGCCAAAGCCTCATTTCTGCAAGTGGAGGCCACCTGTGGGCCTGGCCTGATCCTGTTCTGAGCCTTCGGGCCTCTCCTGAGCCCACCTGCCCACTCTGTGCCCTGCAGGCCTGCTTTCTGCACCTGTGATGTGGGCCTGGGAGAGATACACGCTTGGCCTGCATGTGACACGGAGTGGAGTGGCTGCTCGCAGCGTGAAGCAGTGCTGAGGTCTCTCTCGGGTAAACATCCTTTCACCGCCGCAGCGTGAACACGGATGGTCCTCCCTTGCGCGGTGGACAATGGTCACCTTGTGCGAGGGAGAAGGAAGAGAAGGTACTTGTCATTGCTGATTCGGGCAGGGCCCCAAAGAGGCTCGGAAAGGGCCAAGCCACGGGGGGCCGGGACAGCCCTTGCCAATGTCTGGAGCTGGCGGGGTAGGTGGGAGGGCGCTGGAGGTGCGGCCCCGGAAAACAGCAAGACGCTGAGCAGGGGGAAGATGGAGGAGCCCGACCCAGCTGCTGCCAGAGAAATGAAGTGAGGTCGGCTGGCTGGGCAGGAAACAAGTGCTTGCGGAGAGGCTGGGCGGGGGGCCACGAGCAGCCAGGCACTTAGGGGGAGATTCTGGCCGCAGTTCCAGGCAGAACAGACTGAGCTTCCTTCCAGGCCTAGGCCCCCTGGCGAGGGAAGCTGTTCAGAAGCTAAGCCAGATTGGTCCTTGAGCTGGACAGAGCAGGGCTCTGAAACCGAGTACTTAGAACGCACCTGCTTCCACACCAAGGGGGGGTGGGGGCTGGGCGGGGGGGGAGCGGCAAGCTTTGAGCTTTCCCTGGTTGTAGGAAAGTATTTTTCACATTCTCAAAAGCTGGCCCTGCAGGCAGCTACTGATGCAGCTGATGGCTTGACGGAGGTGGGAAGGCGAAGGCCCATGAGGGACACCAGGGTCCAAGCTTCTCTAGACCCCACGCTTCTTCAAACCCCTCCATGCAGGTTCCATCAGACAGAGCCTAGCTGAGCCCAGAGCCTCCCACCTCCTTCCCCAGGATTTCTCCGAGGTCCTACACAAGGATCTCCTCCTTGGAGCCTGAGACCCCCCTGAGGTCTCCCCCGTGTGCACACCTTCGAAAGAAGGCCCCTGGGGGACACTTTTGCTCAATAGAAGGACAGAAGCCAACAGATAAATGTTTCCCTATTTGCCCTCCTGAGCAGACAGACCAAAAACCCCAAACTATTTATTTTTGGCTGTGCTGGGTCTTCATTGCCGTGTGGGTTCTCTCTAGTTGCAGCAAGCAGCGGCTACCCTTCATTGCAGTGCAAGGCTTATTGCAGTGGCTTCTCTTGTTGCGGAGAACGAGATCTAGGGCATGCAGGCTTCAGCAGTTGCAGCACATGGGCTCAGTAGTTGTGGCTCCCGGGCTCTAGAGCACAGGCTCAATAGTTGTGGCACACGAGCTTAATTGCTCCACTGCCTGTGGGATCTTCATGGATCAAGGATCAAACCCAAGTCAATAGCATTGGCAGGCAGAGTCTTTACCCCTGAGTCACCAGGGACGCCCTGGGCAGACAATTCTGAGACACATGTCCTAAGACTTTTAAATAGGTCCCTGCTGGGTTACCAGTCACCCATAGGGTAGCTAATGTGCCAGAACCTCCTGGTATTGGCTGACTCCACTTCCCTGTCTCACTCTGTCCCCTGTCCTCTGTCACTCCTGCTCCCTGGGGTCACTTCAAAAATAAATTATCTTTACTCCAGCCCAAAGCCCTCTCAAACCCCACTCTTGGAGGAAACCAGGCTAAGGTAGAGGCTTTCTTTCTGAAGAATCTAATCCCTGGGGCCCAGGTGGGTGGCAAGTGGAAGACTGCCCCCTCTAACCTTCTCCCAAGAGTAATCTTCTAAAGCACAGCTTGGGAACTCCCTGGTGGTCCAGTGGTTAGAACTTGGTGTTGTCACTGCTGAGGGCCTGGTTTCAATCCCTGGTCAGGGAACAGAGATCACACAAGCTGTGCAGAATGGCAAAAAAAAAAAACAACCCCAAAACCCACAGCTCTAGGCTGGCCCCTCCTTGTGCAGAGCCCACAGTAATGATGACTGATGTTTGCCTCGCTGCCCCACGGACTGCACAGGGCGTAGACGTCTCCCTGGATCCTGACAGCCTGTGGGAGAACCTTGGGAATGGTGCTTTGAATAATCAAGCACACAGTTGACCCTTGAACAACGTGAGTTTGAGCTGCTTGTGTCCACTTCTATGCAAATAATTTTCAATAATAAATACTACAATCAGACATGGTCTGCGGTTGGGTGGATGCGAAGGACTGACTATGAGTCATACACACCTGAACACCTCTCACCGCCTACATCATTCAAGGGTCAACTATATTTCATGGTGGTGGCAGGTGTGAGCAGGTCCCCTCTCCCAAGGCCCGGCTTTGGGGATTTGTGGGTGGTGGGTGGGCCTGGCTCAGCCTCTGGTTCCTGACCCCTGGAGGTGAGACTGGCTCTCCTCTATCTAGGTCCTCCTGCCTGCAGGCCTCTGTTAGCAGAGGCTTCAGCTGATTTTTTGGGAACTCCTGCAGGTATGAAGCCCATGCGGACTCTGCCCGTGGACCCCATCCCAGACGGGGGCTTTGACAGCCTGCTTCCCTCTTCTGAGGCTGTGAGATGGCAGTTCTGGTGTCGGGGGACTGGACCGGGTTAGCCTGCAGCCAGGTCCTGGGGTGTTTTGATGTGTGTGCTCAATTGCATCTGACTCTTTGTAGCCCTGTGGATGGCGGCCTTCCAGGCTCCTCTGTCCATGGAATTCTCCAGGCAAGAATACTGGAGTGGGATGCCATTTCCTTCTCCAGGGATCTTCCCGACCCAGGGATCAAATCTGAGTCTCTTGTATCTCCTGAATTGGCAGGAGGGTTCTTTACCACTAACGGGACATGGAAACACAGGAGTATTGAGTGGGAGGCTGGCTGGACCTGGGGCCTGGACCCTGACCCCACTCCGGGGATAGCCCATGTCTCCTTCTGACCTTTGGGATGTGGGGAAGCCCAATTTCCTCCCCCATCCAAAACTGGGCTGGCAGCGTCAGCTGGCTGCCTCTTTTTCCAGAGGCCTCCATTCCCCCCGTGCTTGGCTTCTGGCTGGAGTGGAGGGAATGCTTCCTTCTCAGCCTGGGGATCTCCCACCTGAGCTCCTTCTACTCTGTGTAACTGGCCCGCACTCCCTAACTCCCCACCTCCATCCACTGCCCTTCTCAAGGTGCGTTATTAGGGGAACCCCTGCTTGCAGGTGGGGTATGTCCCCCTGGAGGGGCAGCAAGGCCAGGGGTCAGGAGGTGCAGGTGGCAGGTGTTATTTTCCCCAAGTCTCCCATCCTACAGTTTCTTCTAGAACCTTGCACACTCTTGTCAAGAGGTGGAGTCTGGCCCCCCTTCCCTTGAATCTGGGTGGATTTGTGCCCATTAGGAAGTGGCAGAAGAGACTCTGCATGACTTTAGGGCTGAGACAGAGAAGATGTCCAAACTGCTGGCTGGAAGCTTGCTGCTGGAGCCCAGAGGCTGTATGTGCTGGGAGGAAGCCCAAACTACTCATGACGAGAGACCATATGGCCAGGCCTTGACTATGTGAAGAGCAGAGATGTCCAGACTGCCTCCTGCAGCTCCAGCTCCAGCCACCATTGGACTAAAACCATAGGACAGAACTTGAGCCAGAGCCCTTCCCAGGCCCATCCCAGGACCCTGACCCACAGGCACATGAGAAGTTATCAAGTGATTTGTTTCAGCCATTCAGTTCTGGGGTGCTCCACTACACAGCAGTAGCTGACCAGGCAGGGTGATGGAGCTTCACTGGTGTCAGGGTGTGGCCTGGAGTCCTAGGGTCTCTGCCACCAAACTGGGCTTTGCAGGACCCCTTCTTTCTGGTCCTCGATTTCTTCTCTGAACAGGGAAGGGCTAAGACTTAGCTGCACCTACAGGCGTGTTCCCCACGTTGCTGGACAGTAATGTCTGGATAAAGCACTTCTCTCTGCCCTCTTCCTCCTCTGTACAAGCCCCCAGTCCTCCTAAAGGTCCTGTCCCTAAGCGCCACCTCCCTCATGAAGCGCCCTGATTTCTCTCTAGCCAAGCACCCAGTTCACAGGCAGTGCAGCCCCTCCTCCGCCCCTCTCGGGTACCTGAGTCTGTCTCAGAGTCATCAGGTGGTGAGATTTTGAATTTTGAAGGCGGTCTTTCTCTGCTGTGTTTCCCCTGTAGCTTATATACAGATCAGTCGCTCAGTCATGTCCGACTCCTTGCGACCCCATGAATCGCAGCACGCCAGGCCTCCCTGTTACCGGGTCTTAGTTGCGGCACGCAGAATCGTCAGTCTTCATTGCAGCCTGCAGGATCTTCGTTGCAGCCTGTGGGATCTAGTTCCCTGACCAGGAATCACACCTGGGCCCCCTGCAAACCTGGAAGCAAAGTGTCTTAGCCACGGGACCACCAGGGAAGACCCTCCCCGACAGTTTTAGACAAAGTGCCTGGTGCATAGTTTACTTTCCCCCACCACTGAAACTACTTAAGTAAATGGATGAATGATGCTGACTATCACTCTGATCATCACTGCTGCTGCTGCTGCTGCTGCTAAGTCGCTTCAGTCATGTCTGACTCTGGGCGACCCCATAGACGGCAGCCCTCAAGGCTCCCCTGTCC
The DNA here is from genome assembly GCF_029378745.1 of Bos indicus. Lineage (NCBI taxonomy): Eukaryota > Metazoa > Chordata > Mammalia > Artiodactyla > Bovidae > Bos > Bos indicus. The sequence continues at coordinate 18,977,489 of NC_091782.1, read as the reverse complement.
CTGGGATTCTCCAGGCAAGAACACTGGAGTGGGTTGCCATTGCCTTCTCTGATGCATGAAAGTGAAAAGTGAAAGTGAAGTCGCTGAGTCTTGTCCAACTCTTAGCGACCCCACGGACTGCGGCCCACCAGGCTCCTCCATCCATGGGATTTCCCAGGCAAGAGTACTGGAGTGGGGTGCCATTGCCTTCTCCGCTGATCATCACTACTGAGATCTTACTGTGTGCTAGGCATTCAATCTCTTTACAAACATCAACTCATTTAATTTTCATTTGTGAGGTGGCTAGCATTTGCACAGAGAAGGCAATGGCACCCCACTCCAGTACTCTTGCTTGGAAAATCCCATGGATGGAGGAGCCTGGTGGGCCGCAGTCCATGGGGTCTCTTAAGAGTCGGACATGACTGAGCGACTTCACTTTCACTTTTTCATTTTCATGCATCAGAGAAGGCAATGGCAACCCACTCCAGTGTTCTTGCCTGGAGAATCCCAGGGACAGAGGAGCCTGGTGGGCTGCTGCCTATGGGGTCGCACAGAGTCGGACACGACTGAAGCGACTTAGCAGCAGCAGCAGCATTTGCAACCCTAGTTTACAGTTGAGGAAACCAAAGCACCAGAAGATTCGGTGACTTGTCCAGGGTCACATATCTAGTAAGTGGCAGAGTCAAGACGGGAGCACAAGGAGGGGACTGTTAATCACGACATCATAGAGCATTGTCTAGGTGAGGAAACTGAGGGTGGAAAACCTTAGGCAAGCCGCCTGGTCACACAGCTGGAAAGGGGTGGAGCTGGGGTTTTGACTCAGTTCTGTTTGCAGAGGGCTGAGTCCCTAGCTGCTGGGCCCCCTTGTCCCATAGCCAGGAGTCTCATTCCCCATGCCACCCATGGAGGTGAGGTCAGCTCGTGCTGAGAGGGCAGCCAGGGGGCAGGGAGACAGGATCACAGCCTGGAGAGGGTGTGGTCCCCTCCTGCTTCATGTGACAATGCAGTTAGGGACTCCGGGCATGAGCATCACTTCTATTCAGCCCTGGTAGAGTGCTTTGTACAGAAAGGACCCTGAACTGCTCTCAGGCCTTTCCACCCTCTCGTACTTTCCCTCCAGCCAGATGTCAAACCTCTTATCTCACTGGCTGTGCATCACCTCTGGGCTGTGTGAGGACACTGTAGCTCCAGAGGGGTCAGTGACTCAACCAGGGTCTCCATCGAGGTCCGGCAGGGCAGGGGCTGGCCTGGGGCTACATTTCACTTCCCGCTTGGCCAACTTGCTGCCGCCCTTGCCATCATCGCCTGTTCTGTGGTGGTCTAGGCCAGGGGACACCTTGGAATATCAAGTTCCGAGTGCAGAGTGACGCCAAAGCCGTGAGGGAGCTGCCACCGTGGTCAGGGAGCTACCTTGGAGCTGATTCTCAAGTTTGAAACTCGGGTTGGGGCGGAGCAGCTGAGTGTTCTTGACACTCCCTGGGTGGGTGGCAGCGGGGCTCAAGGCCCCATATCTGGGTGTTTGGGCTGATGGCATTTGGATGTATCTTTTGGGAGCAGCAGTTTGGGGTGAGTGCAGTGGGAGCAATCACTCCCAGCAGTCAAGGGTGGGGCCCTAGTGGGAAGTTCTATTAGGCTCCTGTTTCCCCTGTGACAAAGCAACAAAGTCCTTTCCTTGCCTTTATTCAAGCAGAACTAGACACAGAAATGAATTAACCAGGAGGCTTGATGAGAATGTTCAGAGTAGCACTGTTGACGATAGTAGGGCTGGAAACCACCCCAATACCCATCAGCAGCAGAGTGGATGAACAGGCTGTGGCTATGTGGTCACAGGATGAAATACTATACAGCAGTCAAAATGAATGGCCTACTTTAACTTGCCACATTATGCATGAATCTTGGCAACAAAAAATTGAGATGAAGAAGTCCCTAGAAATTATGTACCCCATGATTCTTTTTATAAAGTTAAAAACCATTAAAATGTTAAAATGAGTTTTATGGAATCCACATGGATGTGATTAAACTCTATAAAGTATTAAGCAAGGGAATGACAAATGTTAAATTTAGATGAGTTACCGCAGGTAGAAGGGCTGAGAGGAGTGAGGGCCCTGGTGAGATGTGGTTATTCTCAAGAACTAGTTATTGTTCTGGGTGGTGACTTTATGGATGTTAGAACAAGAACTAGCTATTGTTCTGGGTGGTGGTAAGTAAGTTTATTGTGTTATTAAAACCAACTAACTAACCAACGTAAATGGAAATGGGCTGCCTGTGGACCATTAATGAGTATCACAGATCTCTGTAAGCTTGAGGTCCAAAGAGAAGAACAAAATACAGCAGAACAAAAAGCATGAACTTGGAAGGCTCCTCTCGCTCCCTAAGAGGAGAAGCCATCAGGAGCTGCTTGAATGGTGGGGAGAAAGATCTTGGCAGCTAGAGACCCACGTGGGGACGCTAGCATAGGGCCTTGTGTTCGCTTCCTATTGCTGCATAACAAATCACCATAAACTTAGCTTAAAACCACACCCATCTGTTATTGCACAGTTTCTGTAGCTCAGAAGTCTGGGCACAGCATCACTAGGTTCTCTGTCCTGGGTTGCAGCAGGCTGAAATCAAGGTGTTGGCTGGAACTATGATGTCATCTGAGATCACCTCTGCCAAGTTCCTTGCAGCTGGGGGACTGGGGGCCTCAACCTAAAGGCCCATGTTCTTCCCGGCCATGTGACCTGCTCCATAACATGGCAGTTTGCTTCCTCAAGGCCAACAGGAGAGCACCTCTGCTATTTCAAACCTCCCTGGCTCCTTTCATCTGTGTCCTCTAGACTCTCATTTAAAAGGCACACCTAGGGACTTCCCTGGCAGTTTAGTGATTAAGACTTCACCTTCCAATGCAGGGGGTGTGGGTTCGATCTTTGGTTGGGGAGATAAGATCCCACATGATTCAAGGCCAAAAAGGGAAAGGAAGGGAAGTTGTTCAGTTGTGTCTGACTCTTTGCGATCCCATGGGCTGTAGCCCACCAGGCTCCTCTGTCCATGGGATTTTCCAGGCCAGAGTACTGGAGTGGGTTGCCATTTCCTTCTCCATGGCCAAAAAACCAAAACATTAAAAAAAAAAAAAGAAGCAATATTGTAACAAATTCAATGTGTGTGTGCTCAGTCGCTCAGTCCTGTCTGACTCTTTTCAGCTCTGTGGACTATAGCCCACCAGGCTCCTCTGCCCATGGAATTTTCCAGGCAAAAATACTGGAGAGGGGTGCCATTTCCTACTCCAGGGGATCTTCCTGAGCCAGAGATCGAACCCGAATCTCTTGCGTCTCCTGCATTGGCAGGGGGGTTCTTTACCACTAGTGCCGCCTGGGAGACTAATTCAATAAAGACTTTAAAAATGGTCCATGTTTTCTTAAAAAATTCCTTCTTTTTTTTTAAAGGCACACCTGATTAGGTCAGACCCACCCAAGAAAATCTCCTTTGTGATTCAGTTCAGTTCAGTGGCTCAGTCATGTCTGACTCTTTGCGACCCCATGAATCGCAGCACACCAGGCCTCCCTGTCCATCACCAACTCCCGGAGTTCACTCAGACTCACATCCATCGAGTCAGTGATGCCATCCAGCCATCTCATCCTCTGTCATCCCCTTCTCCTCCTGCCCCCAATCCCTCCCAGCATCAGAGTCTTTTCCAATGAGGCAACTCTTCGCATATGGTGGCCAAAGTACTGGAGTTTCAGCTTTAGCATCATTCCTTCCAAAGAACACCCAGGACTGATCTTCAGAATGGACTGGTTGGATCTCCTTGCAGTCCAAGGGACTCTCAAGAGTCTTCTCCAACACCACAGTTCAAAAGCATCAATTCTTTGGTGCTCAGCCTTCTTCACAGTCCAACTCTCACATCCATACATGACCACAGGAAAAACCATAGCGTTGACTAGACGGACCTTTGTTGGCAAAGTAATGTCTCTGCTTTTCAATATGCTATCTAGGTTGGTCATAACTTTTCTTCCAAGGAGTAAGCGTCTTTTAATTTCATGGCTGCAGTCACCATCTGCAGTGATTTTGGAGCCCAAAAAAATAAAGTCTGACACTGTTTCCACTGTTTCCCAGTCTATTTCCCAACTGCTTAGGGACTTTAATTACATCTGCAAAATCCTTTCATCTTTGCCTTGGAGTGTGATCTAATCACAGAAATGATATCTCATCACATTCAAGGGTATTTTCCACACTCAAAGGGAGGGGATTTTATAGGGTATGTATGCCAAGGGATGTGAATCTTTAGCTCCAGTCTTAGAATGACTCTTACTACAGCTCCTTTCCAAGCCTTGGTTTTCTCCTTCATGAAGTAAGGAGCATAATCTCTATCCTGAAGGGATTTAGAGAAGATTACATAAAATGAATGCAGAAGTGCTGTCATTCACTCAGAGATACTTAGTGAAAGCCTGCTTCACAGCGGGCAGACCCCTGGGAGCTCACTCGTAGCAGGTGCAACATGGATGTGATCCCTGCCCTTGTAGGGCTGAGAGTCTAGTGGAGGAGCCAAGTATTAGCTGAACAAATGAAGACCATAATGTGCTATGCAGGATCTATATGCTGAACACTACAGAATGCTTTCACAAGAAATCAGTGAAGGGACTTCCCTGGTGGCCCAGTGGCTAAGACTCCATGTTTCCACTGCAGGGGGCCTGGATTCAATCGCTGGTCAGGGAACTAAGATCCCACATGCCTTACAGGTGTGGCCAAAAAAAAAAAAAAACGAAATCAGTGAGCACCGATATAAATCAACAGTATACTGTATCCATGGGTTGGAAGGTTCAATGTACTAAAGATGTCAATTTTCCCAAAGTGAATTATGGATTGGACACAATGCTGATCAGTATTTCAGCAGGAATTAGATATTAACAAGGGCTACATATTAACAAGTAGATTCTAAAATTTACAGATGGGTAAAGAAGTAGATAACAAAAACAATTTTGAAAACAAAAAATAAAGTGGGAGGAATCCATCCGATTTTAAGACTTGGCATAAAACTACAGTCATCAAGACAGTAATCAAGGCGAAGCAATGGAATAGATCAACGAAATAGAATAGAACATCCAGAAATTGACACACACGAATGTGATCAGCACGTACAGTGGTATAGACATGTTGGTGGAGGAAATGTAGTCTTTTCAACAGATGGCGTTGGAGCAACTGGTCACCCTGAGCAAAAATATTAGCTCTGGCTTAAATACAAAGAGCAAATCAAAATGGATCAGAGATCTAAATGTAAAACATAAAACTGTAAAACTTTTAGAAGATCACATAAGTGAAAATCTTCATGACTCAGGGTGATGTGACGGGCTTTAAAAATGATACCGACAACATGATTCATGAAAGGAAAAACTGATAAATCGAACTTCATTAAAATTAAAAACTTTTGCTATGCCAAAGACACTGCCAATAGAACGAAAAGACTAACTGCAGAGTGGGAAAAAAATATCTTCAAACCGCACACCCAGAAAAGGACTTCTATCCAGATTCTGTAAAGAACTCTCCAAGCTCAACAGTAAGAAAACAAGCCACCCAATTAAAAGCTGGACAAAGGACTTGTGCAGACACTTCACCATAAGGATGTAAAGATGACAGCCAAATGCGTGAGCAGATATTCAACATCATTAGCCATGAGGGAAATGCGAGTGGAAATCTTGATGAGATACACCACACAAATTCCAGAAAAAACACACCTATAAGGATAGCTATAATAAAAACTCTTGGGACTTCCTTGGTGGTCCAGTGGTTAAGAATTTGCTTTCCAATGGCAGGGAACGCAGGTTTGATCCTTGGTTGGGGAACTAAGATCCCACGTGCTGCGGGAAACTAAAGTCATTCTGCACTAGAGAGCCCTTGAAACACAGTGAAGACTCAGTGCAGCCAAAAAAGGAAAAAACAAAAAACAAAAACAAACCCAAAACATACAATTATATGTAATGAAAGAATTAAAAAAAAAAACTATTTGACAGAACCAAGTGCTGATAAGAATGCAGAGGAAATGGGACCCTCATATATTGCCGGTGGTAATGTACAATGGTACATGCACTTGGGAAAAAGGTATGTTAGTTTCTTGTAAAGTTAAACATATGCTTCCCACATGACCCAGAAATCCCGGAGAAATGAACACTTTTCTTCACATGAAAGCTTGTACAACAGTTCTATTTATAATAGTCGAAAGCTGGAAATGATTTAAATGTCCTTCAGTGAGTGAATGGTTAAATAAAGTATGGTACATCCAGACAATGGAATACTACTCAACGATTAAAAGGCATGATATGGAGACATGCAACAACTTGGATGGATCTCAGACATTTATGCTCCGTAAGAGAAACTAGTCTAAAGGTTATGTGTTGAACAATTCCATTTAGTTGACAGTCTCGAAGAGACAAAATTATAGTGATGGAAAACAGATTAGTGGTTGCCAGGGTTATGGGTGTGGTGAGGGTGTAACTTATTATAAAGGGATAGCATGAAGGATTTTTAGGGGATGAGGAACAGTTCTGTATCCTGAATTGTGGTGGTGGTTGCATGAATCTAGACATATGTTAAAATTCATAGAACTGTATACTAGAAGGAAAAGAAAGTACATTTTACTGAATGGTAACTAAAAATGGGCTTCTCTGATGGCTCAGTGGTAAAGAACCTGCCTGCCACTGCAGGAGACTCAGGTTCAATCCCTGGGTCGGGAAGATCCCCTGGAGAAGAAAATGGCAATCCAGTCCAGTATTCTTGCCTGGGAAATCCCACAGACAGGATCCTGGCGGGCCACAGCACAGGGGTCCCAAAGAGTTGGACACGATTGAGCAACTGAGCACAGCTAAAAATAACAGCAAGAAAAAAACCTAGTGCAGACAGGGGCTCTAGGAGAGAGATGCTTTGCCCTCGGGGAAGAGACTCTTTTCAGAAACAAGATGAAAGTAAGGAGATGCCCAGAGGATTCTCAGAAGATGTCCAAAGCCAGGCCTGCCCTGAACCAGAGCCTAAGAGAGGGGGTGGCCTGCAGGCCCAGGAGAGCCAACTCCAGACCGCACCTCGTGGTCAGGCCTTGCTCAGAGCTGCCCAGAGGGCCTGGGTCTCCAAGGGTGGAGGAGGAGGCAGCCGCTCTGTGGGGATCCGGCTCCCTCTCATGACCTGTCAGGTGGCCCTCAGCCATAACATACCTTTCCTACCTGTCGGTGCAGGTGAACACCCCCGCCCACGTCTATTTTTATCCCAGCGGAATTCCTAGCTATTTTTACCAGCCCGGCTGTGGGAGAGTTGGAGCGGGTCCTCATGGACATTCCCGTCCTCTGCTCTCCCACTGAGGACCCCGCTGCCCTCCCACAACCCCCCTTACCCCAGGGGTGCTGTCAGTCCTGCAAGCACTTGCTTCTGCCGGAAGGATAAGGTTCAGACCCTTCAGTGGGACGTTCAAAGCTCTCTCTACTGGAACCCAGCTTCCTTTTGGCCTCATGTCACTCGTCCCTCACAGGCAGCCCCCGCAGGAGCTAACCAACCAGGCCCCTGGCCAGATGCTGGCAAGGCCTCTCCATCTCCTGCCTGTGCACTTTCCCTGTACCTCTACGGGGCCCAGCACTCGCGCCACTTCCTCCACGGAGCCCTCCTTGATTTTCTGCTGGCGGGAATTGTGCCCTCTCCTGGAGAACTGTTGTGCTAGGACTGCTCATCTGGCCCTCTCTTCTCCTCTGCCTCAGAGACTATGCGTCCATCCGTGGGTCTCTCTTTTCCTGGCTCTTGGGGCCGGCCCTTGCTGAGCTCCCCCCGGGCACAGAGTGTGTGTGAAGGATGGCAGGGGTGCTGCTGCCTCGCCTGCATCCTCCAGGCCACCGTGTGCCCAGGCTTCGGGATGCCCGCCCTCCCCAGGGCAGGGTGAGGGCTCTGCCATCTTCTGGCTGCTATGCCCTCCACCTCTGTGAATCAGCAAACCCTTCCCAGGGCCTGCAGTGGGCTCAGCACTTTTTAAAGTGCTCTGGGGAGGGTGTGGGGGAGGAGCTCAGAGGAGCCACTCTCACAAGATGGAGCCAGGCAGGCAGACCTGAAGCTCCAGGGACTAACACGCAATGGGGCGTGCCTGGAGTCCCCCAGAGGTGCACCCCACTGCCCCTCCAACCACTGCCCCATCTTCCTCTTCTTCCCGGAGAATGCCCCCCACCCCAACTTCCCACCACACAGCCTGCCTTCTGCCCCTGCTCACCCCTGGTCCTTGCTTTGCAGGCCCTGCCAGGACCTCCTCGGCACCGAATCTGCTGGGGCCTCTGCGTTCCCATCTTCCTGAGCCGAGCCTCTGCACGCTGACCTCCTATGTTCCCTGGGGTCTCCTCCTCCATGTCCTTGAAGGCCTACCACTCTGGTCCTGGAGAGACCAGAAGGCCTTAGGGTGAGACTGGGGTTTCCCTTCCTTATCAGTCCTCTTGAGGCCTCAACTGTCCACCCTGACCTCCAAATCAGTGTGGACAGTTTCTTCTACCTCAGGTGTTTTTCTTTTTAAGATTTTTAAAAAATGTTAACCATTTTTTTTAAGTCCTTATTGAATTTGTTACAATATTGCTTCTATTTTGTTTTTTGGCCCTCAACCATGTGGGATCCTAGCTTGCTGACCAGGGACTGAAGCCACACCCCCTGCATTAGAAGGTGAAGTCTGCATATAAGTCAGGGCCCCTCAAATTTAACATGCTCTAGGAAAAAGCAAGAGAATTCCAGAAAAACATCTCTTTCTGCTTTATTGACTAAGCCAAAGCCTTTGACTGTGTGGATCACAATAAATTGTGGAAAATTCTGAAAGAGATGGGAATACCAGACCACCTGACCTGCCTCTTGAGAAATTTGTATGCAGGTCAGGAAGCAACAGTTAGAACTGGACGTGGAACAACAGACTGGTTCCAAACAGGAAAAGGAGTACGTCAAGGCTGTATATTGTCACCTTGTTTATTTAACTTATATGGAGAGTACATCATGAGAAACGCTGGGCTGGAGGAAGCACAAGCTGGAATCAAGATTGCCGGGAGAAATATCAATAACCTCAGATATGCAGATGACACCACCCTTATGGCAGAAAGTGAAGAGGAACTAAAAAGCCTCTTGATGAAAGTGAAAGAGGAGAGTGAAAAAGTTGGCTTAAAGCTCAACATTCAGAAAACGAAGATCATGGCATCTGGTCCCATCACTTCATGGGAAATAGATGTGGAAACAGTGTCAGACTTTATTTTTGGGGGCTCCAAAATCACTGCAGATGGTGACTGCAGCCATGAAATTAAAAGACACTAACTCCTTGGAAGGAAAGTTATGACCAACCTAGATAGCATATTGAAAAGCAGAGACATTACTTTGCCAACAAAGGTCCATCTAGTCAAGGCTATGGTTTTTCCAGTGGTCATGTATGGATGTGAGAGTTGGACTGTGAAGAAGGCTGAGCGCCAAAGCATTGATGCTTTTGAACTGTGGTGTTGGAGAAGACTCTTGAGAGTCCCTTGGACTGTAAGGAGATCCAACCAGTCCATTGTGAAGGAGATCAGCCCTGGGATTACTTTGGAAGGAATGATGCTAAAGCTGACACTCCAGTACTTTGGCCACCTCATGCAAAGAGTTGACTCATTGGAAAAGACTCTGATGCTGGGAGGGATTGGGGGCAGGAGGAGAAGGGGACGACAGAGGATGAGATGGCTGGATGAGTCTGAGTGAACTCCGGGAGTTGGTGATGGACAAGGAGGCCTGGCGTGCTGCGATTCATGGGGTCGCAAAGAGTCGGACACGACTGAGCAACTGAACTGAAACTCAATTCTCTTTCTCTAACACAGTCCTCCTCTGCCCCACCCCGACCACCTGGCCTCTCCCTCACCCTCCTGACCTGGTTTCCTAAGAATCTCAGGACGGGCCTCCTATTTCCCAATTAAGCAGCCATTCCTGCTCTGGCTCCCGGCCTCCAGCCTTTCCCATCCCCACTCACCATTCCCACTCAGCAATCAGCAGACACCCAGCCAGACCTTCCTTATAATCTGTTGTTTGCAGAGTGAAGTGGCAGAGTCTCAGGAAGGAGGCGGGCGTGTGCAGCATTGGGCGAGGCCAGGCGGTCGGGGGCACAACCTGCCAGCTCTGGGACCCGGGCAGGTGACTTTCTCTTTTGGAGCTTGCATTTCCTTGTTTGTCTGGCATATCCACCCCTCAGGCGATTGTGAGGACCAAGTGAATCAACGGGTGTGACGGGTCCGGAAGGTGCCGGCCTGCGAGGAGCGCTGCACGCACGTGGCTATCGATGTTATCAGCCAGCTGCGTGCTCTGATCTGGCTCTCTGTAGCTTTGACCCTTCTTTCCCATGTGACCATGAAGCCAAACCAAAAAGCCTCTGTGCCCTTGACTTCGCTCTTCTTCCTGCAGCAGATGCTTCCTCCCACCTGCCCACCTTGCTGACAACATTTCCTACTTCATGGGAGTTCCCTGGGGGAATGGAACCTTCCAGCTTCTATGACCCCTGGTGCCTGTGCCTGACCCCTTCCTGTGGCCCCAGTGTCCAGGGCTGCATCAGGGCCCTGGGAACAGAGCTGGAGGCCTGTCAGAACCTAGGACAGGGTGTGACCCAGGGGGGAATCCTCCAGCTTGAGGCCCTGGTGTGGGAGGGCTGTCTACACATGCCTCCCCAGTTTCATGAGTCGCTAAGGGTCCACCAAGGAGGGCTGGGTCCCCTCTGGAGCGGGGAGCAGTGTTTTCTGCCTGGTGTCATGTGAGGCTCTTAGACCTCACAGGGTCAGACCCCACCGGGAGCTCACACATACGGCCCCAGGCAGCCCCTGCCTTCCAGGACACCTTCAGGGCAGGTAGGGAATCTACAGGTAGCTGTGGGTGGGACAAAGGAGCTCTCACAGAGGAATGTGGCAAAAAGAGAGAGCTTTCGTGGAAGTCTGGGCTGGGAGCAGCCAGGAGGAGGGTGGTTGGAACTTGACAGGGATACATCTAGATGGTCCCTGCTCATGGCTCAGCAGAGTCTGAAGTACAGTAGCCATTAGCCACATGTGGCTGTTACTAAAATTAAGTAAAATTAGAATCCAAAGTTCCCCAGTTGCATGAGTCATATGGCAAATGCTTAAAAGCCACAAGGGGAACTTCCCTGGTGGTCGAGTGGGTAAGACTCTGCGCTGCCAATGCAGGGGGCCCAGGTTTGATCCTTGGTCAGGGAACTAGATCCTACATGCTGCAACTAAGAATTTGCAAGCCGGAAGGAAGATTGAAGCCGTCCACCACAACTAAGACCCAGGCAGCCAAATAAATCATATAAATATATATTTTAAAAAGTAAAAGATGAAAGCCACATGGGACCGGTGACTACCATGTTGGACCGTGCAGAGACTGGAACATATCTACCATGGCAGCACTGCCCTGGAGCCCGCTAAGGGCTACTGCTAAGCTTGGACCAGTCACTAGTCCTCTCTGAGTCTTGGTGTGCTCTCTGAATGGGGCTAACGACAATCACTGAGAAGATTCAATGAGTTCAACGCACTCAAAGTACTTGCAACAGCAGCTGGAAAGGGCCTGTGGATCTGCCGGTAGAGAAAGGCACAACCTATGCCAAGGCATTAAAAATATGATATGGTTTACTTTTGGAAGGACGTACAACATCCAAATACACAGAGCAAAGCCACCCACATCACCCTGCCATTGGCAGCCTGAGCCTACCTTGTTTGGTAAGCTGGTATCATCACCTCCCATCTGCAGAAGAGGAGAAGGATCTGCTCAAGGCCAGCGAGGAGGACACTGCTCTCTGGACTCCGGCCCAGATCTCACCTCCACTGCCTCAGGTGTGGCCCGTGACTCCCCAGTTCCTTAATAGGCCCCAGGGCACCCCCTTCTTTGATGATGTATGACACTCCTTATCTAGCCCACTATTTGGAAGTTCTTTCCCATGTCTGACCTCAGTCTCACAGGCTGCAGAGTGACCCTTAAATCTTAGGCTTCCCCCATGGAGATGCCACTGGGGCTGAGGTGGGGAGGTAGGAGGGAGAGATGGCTTTTGTATGATCTGTTTCAGAAACCACCCTCATTTGGGAAGTCAGTACCTCCTGATGTCTAACCCCATTCACACCTACAATGGGAAAGCCTGTTTCGTCTTGGAAGACATTGGGGCCTTTTCTCCAGGGTTTCCCTATGCACCTGGCAGGGGCAGGGATCAAGGCCTGGCCACTCTTGACTAGTCCTTTGGCAGGGGTCCCCATGGTTACACAAGAGGGACTCACTGCCAGACCACGCGAGAAGTCACATCCTAACCCTGGCTATCCAGGGAGGGAGGCCTGGGGCCAACCCTGTAAGGGCTGTGCTGCCCATTGCACAAAAGGGGAAACTGAGTCCCATGACAAAAAAAAGGGGGTTTTTCCCCAGGGCACACAGCCAGGACCGAGGTCTCCTGAGGCTTGCTGCAATCTTCTCTTATGTCCAGGTCTCTGGGAAGGCTCTAGAGGTTTGTAGCACACAGAGCCTGAGTCACATGTGGAGGAAAAGCAGGCTAAATGTCCTTTATGACTCCAGAGCAAGAAGCTCCATCCTCCGCATCTCCTGAAGGTCCAACATGGAGTTTGTTTTGCTTTTAAATTTTATTTGTTTAATTATGGCTGCACTGGCTGTCTCTAGTTACGGTGAGTGGGGGCTACTCTCTAGTTGCTGTGTGCAGGTTTCTTGTTGCAGTAGCTTCTCTCTCTTTTTTTTTTAAACTTTTAATTTTGTATTGGGGTATAACTGATCAACAATGTCATGACAGTTTCAGGTGAACTGTGAAGGGCCTCAGCATATTCGTGTGTCCATTCTCCCCCAAACTCTCCTCCCATCCAGGCCTGTGCAGTGGCTTCTCTTGTGGCAGAGCTCAGGCCTTAGCTGTACCGCATGTGGGATCTTCCTGGACCAGAGATCAAACCCACGTCCCCTGCATTGGCAGGTGGATTCTTAACCACCTGACCACCAGGGAAGTCTCCAACATGGAATTTGGAAGAGAAGCCAAAAAGAACTTGCTGTCAATAGGAAGTGAGGCGCACTGTGGAAGGCAGTTTTCTGAGGGTATTTAAGCAATAGATAAGCAAGTGAGGCTTCCTAGTACAGCGGTGAAGGCTGTCTACTGTGCAAGAAGCAAAAGGGAAATGAAACTTCTCTGATTCAAACCAACATGCTCCAAAGGCTCGCGTGTGTGTCGGGGGGTGTAACCGTTGTCCACCGTGCTCCGCCTCGGGCTGGTCTGGGAGAGAAGTGACAGCCCCAACCTCGTCTGCTCCGCGTCCTGCCCTCCTGCCCACCCTGGCTGCCTCCAGTCTCCCGTGATTGAAACCTCCCTGCTGGTCTTAGAGCTGACCTTCCCGCCTTTAATTCAATCAGGAATCACAAGCCCTTTTAATTTAGGAAATAAAAGGCCAGCTGCTGAGCTGGCTGCACCTGATTGACGGGGCTGCCGGCATGGCCGGGCTGGCCTGGGGAGGGGGCACAGACCCATGACCTCAGCCAGCCCCTCTGGGGTAAGGACGCTTCCCTGGGCCAAGGGAACAAAGAAGAATCGACCGCCCAGGAGAGGAGGGGCCAAGGCCACGCGGTGGGGGGTGGCTGCTGACTGGCCCAGAGAAGCTATGGAATGTGAGGCTCTCACTGCAGCCTGGGGGACTTGGGGCAGACATGAGGGGGACTTCCCAACCCACTCATCCCTTCCTTAGTCATGACATGCCTCTGGTTCAGTGTTCCACAGTGCCCTGACCACACACCTTATTTTTCCAAGGAAGCAGAAGAGGTGCCAGAGGAATCAATGCTGGCTTTTGGGGACTTCAGTTTCTCATCTGTATAGGGGGATAATCATGGGACCCAGCCACAGGGCTGTTTTGAGGATTAACGAGTTAATGAAAGCTCACCGGCACATAATAACCTCTCATTAAATTATATCTAATAATACTCTTAATGATATTACTCTTCTAGAGGAACACAGAGTGCCCACCTCTACTTGGAAGTGGCAGAGACTTGGGAGAGAGTGTCCAGGCCCCTGAGCCCTGGTACTCCGTTTTCTTCCCCTGAGGCAGCCCAGGGCAGGTCTTCCCAGGGCCTGGCCTCCTTCCGCAGCAAACCAGGATGGGGCAGGGAAAGTGGCTGGTTTAGGATTAGGATTCGTGGCTGAGCACATTTTGGCTAAGTGACCTTGGGCAAGTCACCCCCCTGCTCTGAGCCTCTGTTTCCTCCCTTTAAAAGTGAGTGAGGAGGGCTTCCTGGTGGCTCAGTGGTAAAGAATCCACCTGCCAGTGCAGGAGACACGGGTTCAATCCCTGATCCGGGAAGAAACCACACGGCGCGGAACAACTAAGCCTATGCGCCACAACTATTGAGCCTGAGCTCGAGCGCCCGGGAGCCACAACTACGGAAGCCCGTGCGCCCTGGAGCCTGTGCTCTGCAACAAGAGAAGCCACTGCAATGAGAAGCCCGTGCACCGCAACTCGAGAGTAGCCCCTGCTCGCCGAAACTAGAGAAAAGCCCGCATGGCAATGAAGCCCCAGCACACCAACAACGACAGAAAAAAGTGAGCCAGAAGCACCTACCTACAGGATTGTTTCCATGTGGTGCGAAGTGCCCAGGCTAGAGCCTGACCGGCAGCAGGTGCTCAGATGCGGTACCTGCCTTTCCAAGCTCCAGTCAAGTGCTCAGCATGGCCTGTCCAAGTGGGAGGCCCTATTCCCGCACTCTGAGCACTCCAACCTCTCTGCATAATGTCCTGTTTCCCCCAGGCTCCTGCCTATGGCCGGAGCCTCCCCAGACGCTCCCACGGTGGCCGTCTTCACCTTCTTCCTGGGCTGCTGCTGTGGAAGGAACCACCTGGGGCCGACCCAGAAGGTCTGCCGCTCCTTGCTGTGTGTGCAGCCGGGTGCCTGGCCCAGAAGAGATGCTCAGGGCGGCCTCTCCCCAGGAGGGCTGATCCACCCTCTTGGCCCAGGTGTGCTATAAAAACACATCCTATCCTATCGTCCTCTGGTTTCTCAATAAGCAGTTCCACACAGATCCTGTGTAAAAGAGGTTTGGAGCCAAAGGTAACAGTCACCGTGGCCACCCACGGCGCTCCGTGCTTACTCCGCGTTAGACTCGGGGCTGAGCGATTGACCTGCCCATTGCCCTGTGAGGTCGGGATTGCACTGCACAGCTGAGGAGATGAAAACTCAAGGAGATTGAGTAACTTCTCCAACCTAACCCAGCTATCGTGCAGTGGGGCTGGGACCTAAACCCAAGCTCTCTACAGACTTGTTTGGACAGTTCATAGAAATTTCTCACGTTGATATCGTATGGGATCTCATAGCAACTTTGGGGTTATGCCAAACACGTAATTGCCCTTATTATTATCCTGTTTTACAGAAGAGGAAACAGAGGCTGCCGGGTCCCATGGTGGGTCAAAGATGGAACAAAGAACCTGGGCTCTGACCCAGGACCCAGGCCCTGACTACAAGCATAGCCTTCCCTACGCGACTTAAAAGGGGTTGCTTACTCCCTAAAGCCAGGGTTCTAACTAGATCTTTCCTTTATTCACTCATTCATCCATAGGGCAGATACTTATCACATTCCTTCCTGAAACTTACCATCTTTGTGAGTGAGAAATATTTAAGATAATCAGCCCTATAAAAATGATAAAAACAGTGATAAGCACTGTTCCCTGAAGGTAGGGTGAAGAGTTAGGGAAGGTCTTCCTGGAAACACCTGAGATCTGAAGATTAGCAGTTTGCTCTGGGAAATGGGCATGGAGGCTGGGAATTGCAGCCCAGGCAGAGGGGAATATCAGGGGCAAAGGCCCTGAGGCAGGAATGAAAGAAAAAGAAAGTGAAAGAAAGTGAAATCACTCAGTCATGTCCAACTCTTTGGGACCCCATGGACTGTAGCCTACCAGGCTCCTCCCTCCATGGGATTCTCCAGGCAAGAGTACTGGAGTGGGTTGCCATTTCCTTCTCCAGGGGAATCTTCCCAACCCAGGGATCAAACCTGGGTCTCCCAAATTCCAGGCAGATGCTTTAACCTCTGAGCCACCAGGGAAGCCCAAGGCAGGAATGAGCAATACAAATAAGTCTGGGAAGTACTCAGAGGAAGAGCCTGGTGGGCCTATCTTCATTCTAAGAAGAAGGCCTAGGATGGGTTTGCCTTCCAGGTTAGGGAGGAGATTGGAGGAGGTTGAGTTACGGTGGAGACCCCAGTCAGGAGGCAACCTCAGTGGTTCAGGAACAGGGTTGCAGTGGAGCTGGGGGGTGGGGTGGGGGGAGAAGGGGGCAGGCTATCTCTACTCACAGCTCCTTCAGGGCTCCTCCAGCCCTTTCCCAGGAGTTAACTGTAGTGGTTATACCCAGGGTACCCTGATCTCGAGGCAGTGATGTGCTGGTAATTGTTTAACAACCAACTTTCCGGGGAAAAGTCTTTATCTGTAGCATTTGCCAATGTCCGTGGTGTAAATACTTCCACCATGGTTGATTTCAGCCTACCAAGCAGAGTTAATCAGGAAGAAGTGGGGAAGAGATGTTTTTCATTGTCTAAACCCAAGCAGATTGGCTCCAACACACTACTGCCCTCAGGTCTCAGAAAGGCCGTGGTTCTAATGAAATGCTTGTGTGCGTCTCGCCTCTCTGTGTAATTCCTGGATATGTGTAGGGGGAGAGAGTGAAGGCTGGGAGGTGGGGGAAGCAGGGTGGGTAAGGAGTCAGTAGTAACGCCAGTCTCTAATCCCAGTCTTCCCAATAACTAAGAGATAGGTGCTATTATTATCTCCACTTCTTAGGTGAAGAAACGGAGGCACAGGGAGGTCAAACAGCTTGTCCAAGATCTCACAGCAATAAAGGGCAGAACTGGGGACTCAGTTCAGGTCAGCCCTGGAGTGTCACTGGCGTCCTCCTGAATCTTTGCTCTGTCCCACGTGTGAGCTACCCAAAAGGGAGGGAGAAGAGGGAGAGCTGGGACGGGACAGTGGCTGGAGGATGGACTAGCGGAGATACAGCAGAAAGCTGTCAGCAGACACAGCTGGGGTGGGAGAGGGTCGTCTGCAATTCTCTAGCCGGAGCCCTATTCTGAAGAGAGTGATCTCTAGAAGTCAACTTGGGGTCAAAGTGATTTTTAGAGGGTGATTATGAGTCTGTGACTGCTCAGTGGAGAGGGCAGAAAGTTGGGGTGGGCCGAGGGCAAGCTCCTGGAAACCCACCTGTTCCCCTCCCTCTGCAACCTGAAGGGTGGGGGCTCCAGGCCAGAGCCCACACAGCTGAAGCCCCCTCCAGGGTTGCAAGGAGGGTGACTTGGTGGAGTCTGATGACTCAGCAAGGACCTGGGAGCTGTCAGGTCAGTCCCAGTAACCCGGGAACAGCTGCAGTCTGGGGTCAACGAACTTGGACATCCTTTCGGGCCAGTGAGGATTGGACAGGGCCTGCAGGATCCAGAATAGAGCTCAGGTCCAGGGTCTGAGCAGGCGCTGAGGGGCACCGACCTGATCTTCAGGAGTTTGGGACCCTGCCCATAGGCCGTCTGCGTTCTCCGCTCGGAGAGGCTGGTGACAGGCTGGCAGGTCTAGGTTACCCTCCTCACAGGCATACCCTGCTCCTATGGGCACCATCTGGAAGGCTCCCCCTATCTCCCTCTTCCTTGTGCTGCTCAGAATTGCCGTGGCGTCGTTGACATTTCCTTTTCAGAGTTCTTTCCAGCCATGAGAAGTGCCAGTTCTGCTGGTGTTCTGAGGAATTAGTGTGCTCTCAGGGTCTGCGTTTCTCCATGCTCACAATAGTGATCAGACTCTGTGAATCTATGAGGCAGTCTGCATACCGTGTGTGTCTGGGGAGCATCATCCTTCAGATTGACTGGCTTGGTGCTAAGCACACAGTAGTTCCTTTATGTGTTGGTTTGGTGAACCTGCCTTGCCCAGGAGTTGGGAATGAGGACGACTCCAAAGGGGCAATGGGCCTGCATCCTGTGGTCACCGCTCCCCAGGGGTGGGTTGGGAGTGGCCCCTCCCCCTTGTCTCTTGCCAGGAGCCCCTGAAATCCTGCTTAATTATCAATTCTTCTTATCATCCCCATTGAAAAATATATTTACTATTTTTATGTATTTATTTGGCTGTGTTGGGTCTCAGCTGTGGCATGCAGGATCTTCATTACATCAGTCATCCCTATTTTATAGACAGATAGACAGAACCTCTGAGAGCTTTCATTGCTCCTTCATTGCTCCTTCATTGCTCCTTCAGAGTCATTCAGCTCTTAGGCGGCAGAGCTGAGATCTGAACTCAGGCAGCCTGGCTCCAGGACCCACATCTCTAACCACTGGACAACATATCCTTTCTTGTAGTTAGTTTAGTTGTCTCCAAAGTGGGAAGAGGTCAGGAAATTTTTATATTCATTTTATCTCATCCTTTAAAATTTCTTTTTTCTGTGTGAATGTGTATAAAATATACAGGGGCTTCCCTGTGGTTCAGACGGTAAAGAACGTGGCTGCATTGCAGGAGACCCGGGTTCAATCCCTGGGTCTGGAAGATCCCCTGGAGAAGGGAATGGCTACCCACTCCAGTATTCTTGTACTCCTTTTCCTATTTGGAAACAGTCTGTTGTTCCATGTCCAGTTCTAACTGTTGCTTCCTGACCTGCATACAGGTTTCTCAAGAGGCAAGTCAGGTGGTCTGTATTCCCATCTCTTTCAGAATTTTCCACAGTTTGTTGTGATCCACACAGTCAAAGGCTTTAGCATAGTCAATAAAGCAGAAAGAGATGTTTTTCTGGAACTCTCTTGTTTTTTCCATGATCCAGTGGATGTTGGAAATTTGATCTCTGGTTCCGCTGCCTTTTCTAAAACCAGCTTGAACATCTGGAAGTTCACGGTTCACGTATTACTGAAGCTTGGCTAGGAGAATTTTGAGCATTACTTTACTAGCGTGTGAGATGAGTGCAATTGTGCGGTAGTTTGAGCATTCTTTGGCATTGCCTTTCTTTGGGATTGGAATGAAAAATGACCTTTAGTCCTGTGGCAAAGCCTGAGTTTTCCAAATTTGCTGGCATATTGAGTGCAGCACTTTCACAGCATCATCTTTCAGGATTTGGAATAGCTCAACTGGAATTCCATCACCTCCACCAGCTTTGTTCCTAATGATGCTTCCTAAGGTCCACTTGACTTCTCATTCCAGAATGTCTGGCTCTAGGTGTGAGTGATCACACCATCATGATTATCTGGGTCATGAAGATCTTTGTTGTACAGTTCTTCTGTGTATTCTTGCCACCTCTTCTTAATATCTTCTGCTTCTGTTAGGTCCATACCATTTCTGTGCTTTATCGAGCCCATCTTTGCATGAAATGTTCCTTTGGTATCTCTAATTTTCTTGAAGAGATCTCTAGTCTTTCCCATTCTATTGTTTTCCTCTTTCTTTGCACTGATCACTGAGGAAGGCTTTCTTATCTCTCCTTGCTATTCTTTGGAACTTCTGCATTCGAATGGGTATATCTTTCCTTTTCTCCTTTGCTTTTGGCTTCTCTTCTTTTCACAGCTATTTGTAAAGCCTCCTCAGACAGCCATTTTGCTTTTTTCATTTCTTTTTCTTGGGGATGGTCTTGCTTTCTGTCTCCTGTACAATGTCACGAACCTCCATCCATAGTTCATCAGGCACTCTATCAGATCTAGTCCCTTAAATCTATTTCTCACTTCAACTGTAAAAAGGGATTTGATTTAGGTCATACCTGAATGGTATAGTGGTTTTCCCTACTTTCTTCAATTTAAGTCTGAATTTGGCAATAAGGAGTTCATGATCTTAGCCACAGTCAGCTCCCAGTCTTGTTTTTGCTGACTGTATAGAGCTTCTCCATCTTTGGCTGCAAAGAATATAATCAATCTGATTTTGGTGTTGGCCATATGGTGATGTCCATGTGTAGAGTCTTCTCTTGTGTTGTTGGAAGAGGGTGTTTGCTATGACCAGTGTGTTCTCCTGTCAAAACTGTTAGCCTTTGCCCTGCTTCATTCTGTACTCCAAGGCCAAATTTGCCTGTTACTCCAGCTATGTCTTGACTTCCTACGTTTGCATTCCAGTTCCCTATAATGAAAAAGACATCTTTTTTGGGGGTTAGTTCTAAAAGGTCTTGTAGGTCTTCATAGAACCATTCAACTTCAGCTTCTTCAGCATTACTGGTCAGAGCATAGACTTGGATAACCATGATATTGAATGGTTTGCCTTGGAAATGAACAGAGATCATTCTGTCGTTTTTGAGATTGCATCCAAGTACTGCATTTCAGACTCTTTTGTTGACCATGATGGCTACTCCATTTCTTCTGAGGGATTCCTGCCCGCAGTAGTAGATATAATGGTCATCTGAGTTAAATTCACCCATTCCAGTCCATTTTAGTTCGCTGATTCCTAGAATGTTGATGTTCATTCACTCTTGCCATCTCCTGTTTGACCACTTCCAATTTGCCTTGATTCATGGGCCTAACATTCCAAGTTCCTCTGCAATATTGCTCTTTATAGCATCAGACTTTGTTTCCATCACCAGTCACATCCACAACTGGGTGTTGTTTTTGCTTTGGCTCCATCCCTTCATTCTTTCTGGAGTTATTTCTCCACTGATCTCTAGTAGCATATTGGGCACCTACCGACCTGGGGATTTCATCTTTCAGTGTCCTATCTTTTTGCCTTTTCATACTGGAAAAGGACAAGCTGGAATCAAGATTGCTGGAAGAAATATCAATAACCTCAGATATACAGATGACACCACCGTTATGGCAGAAAGTGAAGAGGAACTAAAGAGCCTCTTGATGAAAGGGAAAGAGGAGAGTGAGAGAGTTGACTTAAAGCTCAACATTTAGAAAACTAAGATCACGGCATCCGGTCCCATCACTTCATGGCAAATAGACGGGGTAACAGTGGAAACAGTGGCTGACTTTATTTTTTTGGGCTCAAAAATCACTGCAGATGGTGACTTCAGCCATGAAATTAAAAGACGCTTGCTCCTTGGAAGGAAAGTTATGACCAACCTAGACAGCATATTAAAAAGCAGAGACATTACTTTGCCAACAAAGGTCCATTTAGTCAAGGCTTTGGTTTTTCCAGTAGTCATGTATGGATGTGAGAGCTGGATCATAAAGAAAGCTGAGCACCAAAGAATAGATGCTTTTGAACTGTGGTGTTGGAGAAGACTCTTGAGAGTCCCTTGGACTGCAAGGAAATCCAACCAGTCCATCCTAAAGGAGATCAGTCCTGGGTATTCATTGGAAGGAGTGCTGTTGAAGCTGAAACTCCAGTACTTTGGCCACCTCATGCGAAGAGTTGACTCATTGGAAAAGACTCTGATGCTGGGAGGGATTGGGGGCAGGAGGAGAAGGGGATGACAGAGGATGAGATGGCTGGATGACATCACTGACTCGATGGACGTGAGTCTGGGTGAACTCCGGGAGTTGGTGATGGACAGTAAGGCCTGGCGTGCTGCGATTCATGGGGTGGCAAAGAGTCGGACACGACTGAGCGACTGAACTGAACTGAACCAGTTGATGGTTATTTGAGTTGTCTCCACTTTTTAACTGTTGTGAATAATGCTGCTATGAACATTTTTGGGTTTTGTGTGAACATAAGTTTTCATTTCTCTTGGGTATATACCTAGGAGTGAAATTCCTGCATCATAGGGTAAATTTAGGTTAAGCTTTCTGCTGCTGCTGCTGCTAAATCGCTTCAGTCGTGTCCGACTCTGTGCGACCCCATAGACAGCAGCCCACCAGGCTCCCCCGTCCCTGGGATTCTCAAGGCAAGAACACTGGAGTAGGTTGCCATCGGTGTTCGCATTTCTCCATATCCTCAGCAACACTTGTTATTATCTTTTGATTATAGCCATTCTAGTGGATCTGAGGTAATATCTCATTGTTTTTGTTTTCTTTTTGGCTATGCCATGTGGCATACGGGATCTTAGTTCCCTGGTGAGGGATCAAATCCTTGCTCTCTGCATTGGAGTGCAGTCTTAACCACTGGACACTCAGGCAAGTCTGTCATTGTGGTTTTAATTTGTATTTCTTTAATGACTAATGGTTTCCTTGGTGGCTTAGGGGATAAAGAAACCACCTGCAATGCAGGAGACCTGGGTTTGGTTGGGAGGATTCCCTGGAGAAGGGAATGACTACCCACTCCAGTATTCTTGCCTGGAGAATTCCATGGACAGAGGAGCCTGGTGGGCTACAGTCCATGGGGTCACAAAGAGTCAGATACTACTGAGTGACTAACACACAAAGACTAATGATGTTAAGTATCTAAGTTGTCTGATTTGTTGGCATAAAGTTGTTCATAGTATTCCTTTATCACTCTTAAATTCTGTGGGGTTGTTAGTGATATTCCCTCTTTGGTTTTTATTTTGGTAACTTGTATTTTTTTTTCCTTCCCTCTCCTTTCTCTTGGTCAATCTAAAGTTTGTCAGTTTTGTTCATCTTAAATTTTTTTTAATTTTATTTTATTTTTAAACTTTACAATATTGTATTAGTTTTGCCAAATATCGAAATGAATCTGCCACAGGTATACCTGTGTTCCCCATCCTGAACCCTCCTCCCTCCTCCCTCCCCATACCCTCCCTCTGGGTCGTCCCAGTGCACCAGCCCCAAGCATCCAGTATCGTGCATAATTTCACTGGGTTTTGTTTGTTTTTCTGCTTTCTATTTCATTGATTTCTAATCTTTACTATTTCATTACTTGTGATTGCTTTGGGGTTTGTTTGCTCTTCTTTTTTCTAATTTCTTACTGTAGAAGTTCAGGTTCTTGATTTGACACCTTTTCCTAGTATAAGTTTTTAGCTATAAATTCACTGCTAAGCACTGCTTTTACTGCACTCTATAACTTTTGGTATTATGTGTGGTCATTTGGTTCAAAATATTTTAAAATTTGCCTTGGGATTTCCTTTTTAACCCATGAGTTGTTTAGAAATATGTTGTTTCATGTCAAAGAGTTGGGGATTTCCCAAATTTTCTCCTGTTGCTGATTTCTCATTAAATTCTATTTGGTGAGAGAACATATTTTGTGTGATTTTAATCCTTTTCAATTTATTGAGACTTGTTTTATAGCCTAGCATATTGTCTATCTTGGTGAATATTCTTTGTGCACTTGAAAATAACGTGTAATCCTGCTGTTGTTGGGTGAGAGTGTGAAAGTGTAAGTCACTCAGTCGTGTCTGACTCTCTGCAACCCCATGGACTATACAGTCCATGGAATTCTCCAGGCCAGAATACTGGAGTGGGTAGCCTTTCCCTTCTCCAGGGGATCTTCCCAACCCAGGGACTGAACCCAGATCTCCTGCATTGCAGGCAGATTCTTTACCCGTTGTTGGGTAGTGTTCTAATACATGGCAGATTAATTTGTGTGATAGTATTGTTCAAGTCTTGTATATCCTTGCTGATTTTCGGGCTAGCTGTTCCACACGTTATTGAAAGTGGAGTTCTGAAATCTTCAACTACTCTTGTTTTTCCTTTTTTTTTTTTTTCTGTATGGGTTGCATGTTCTTGAGTTTTCCCCCTAGTACTTTGAAAGGCATATGTTAAAATGAAAAAAAAATTTTTTTCTTTTGGTTTTTATTTATCCATTGAACCACTTACATTTTTTAATTTTAAAATTTTCTTGTTGAAGAATAGTTGATGTCCAATATCTTATAAGTATGCCATAGTGATTCACAATCTTTAAAGTTTATACCCCATTTATAGTTATTATAAAATATTGGTTATGTGCCCCATATTACACACGTATCCTTGTAGCTTACTTTATACATTAAGTTTGCACCTCTTAATCCCCAAACCTGTTTTGCCCCTCTCCTCTTGCCTCTCCCCACTGGTAACCACTAGTTCGTTCTCTATACCTGTGAGTCTGTTTCTTTTTTGTTATATGCACTAATTTGTTTTTTTAGGTTTCACATGTAAGTGATACCATATAGTATTTTCTCTTTCTTTGTTTTACTTATTTCACTTTTAGCATAATACCCTCCAAGTCCGTCCATGTTGCTGCAGAAGGCAAAATTTTATTCCTTTTTATGGCTGAATACTATCTATCTATATATATATAAAACATATTTGTGTGTGTGTGTATATATATACACACACACACACACACACAATACATCTTCTTCATCCATTCATCTCTTGATGAACACGAAGGTTGGTTCCGTATCTTGGCAACTGTAAATCATGCTGCTGTGAACATTGAGGTGCATGTATCTTTTTGAATTAGTGTTTCCATTTTTTTTTCGGATATACATCCAGGAGTGGAGTTGCTGGGTCACATGGTAATTCTAGTTTTAGTTTTTTCTGAGAAAACCTCATCCTGTTTTTCACAGTGGCTGCACCAATTTACATTCCCACCAACAGTTTACAGGGTGCCTGTTCTCCATATTCTCACCAGTATTTCTTCTTTACCTTCTTTTTGATGTCGCCATTCTGACGGGTATGAGGTGATATCTCATTGTGGTTTTAATTTGCATTTCTCTGATGATTAATGACATTGAGCATCTTTTCATGTGCCAGCTGCTGGCCATCTGAATTTCCTCTTTAGAAAAATGTCTATTCAGGTCTTCTACCCATTTTTAAACTAGGTTTCTTTCTTTTTTTTTTTTTTGATGTTGAGTTACATGAGCTGTTTATATATTTTGGATTAACCCCTTATCAGCCACATCATTTGCAAATGTTTTCTCCTGTTCAGTAGTTTGTCTTTCTAGCTACTATCATGGAATTCTCTATTTCTCCCTCAATTCTGTCAGGCTTTGTTCATGTATTTCGGGACTCCATTGTTAGATGCTCATTATTATATCATTTTGATAAATTGACCCTTTCATCATTACAAAATACCTCTGCCTTTAGTATATTTTTCGGTTTTAAAGTCCATTTTATCTAATGTT
Source organism: Bos indicus (assembly GCF_029378745.1). NCBI lineage: Eukaryota > Metazoa > Chordata > Mammalia > Artiodactyla > Bovidae > Bos > Bos indicus. The sequence continues at coordinate 18,952,659 of NC_091782.1, read as the reverse complement.
GGGGTTATGTTGGGTGAGAGTGTGAAAGTGTAAGTCACTCAGTCGTGCCTGACTCTCTGCGACCCCATGGACTATACAGTCCATGGAATTCTCCAGGCCAGAATACTGGAGTGGGTAGCCTTTCCCTTCTCCGGAGGATCTTCCCAACCCAGGGATTGAACCCAGGTCTCCCGCATTGCAGGCAGATTCTTTACCCGTTGTTGGGTAGTGTTCTAATACATGGCAGATTAATTTGTGTGATAGTATTGTTCAAGTCTTGTATATCCTTGCTGATTTTCGGGCTAGCTGTTCCACACGTTATTGAAAGTGGAGTTCTGAAATCTTCAACTACTCTTGCTTTTCCTTTTTTTCCATTCATTTGCTTTCAACCTATTTATGTCTATGGATTTAAAATATCTGTTGTAAGGACAGTAAAATTGAATCTTTAAAAAAAAATCTGGTCCAATAGTGATTAAGTCATCCACATTTAATCTGCTTGTTTAAGTTGAAATAATAATAATGAATAATGAAATAACTATTCATTAAGTTATTTAAGTTATTATAATTGTTGATATAGCTGGATTTCTCACAAAGTTTTCTTTTCTGTATCTTTCTTCTTTCGTTTTTGTTGTGCTTCTTCCTTTACTGTCTTCTTTTGTGCTAAATGCTTTTCTAATGTGCTTTTTAATACCTTTGCTGTTGTTTCTTTATTACATTTTTGAGTTATTAACCTCAGTTCCAGAGATAATAACTGAGTTATTAATCTCAGTTCCATTACAATATGTAATTTATCACAATACACTTCAGATTAATACTAACTCAATTCTACTAAATTATCAAAAGTTTGCTCTAATAGAGCTCAATTCCCTCACTTACGCTTTGTGCTATTATTGTCACATATTGTATCCATATATGTTATAAACCCAAGAACAGTGTTATAATTATTGCTTTACATAATCTTATGTCTTGTTAAAAATGTAAGACAAGAAAGAAAAAAATATATTTATAGAATTTGTTATATTAATCCACATCTTTATCATTTATGGTACTTTTTTCATTTTCTTCTATGAATTCAAGTTACCATCTGGTGTCCTTTCCTTTCTCTGGTATAACTCTTTTCTCTCCCCCCTTTTTTTTTTTTTTAAATTTTATTTATTTATCTGGCTGTGTTGAGTCTTAGCTGTGGCACACAGAATCTTTTGTGTGTCCTTCAGGATCTTTCCTTGTGTTATTCGGCCTTAGTTACCCCTTGGCATGTGGGATCTTAGTTCCCAGACCAGGGATCGAACCTGCATTCCCTTCACTGCAAGGTGGTTCTTAACCACTGGACCACCAGGGAAGTCCCTCTATTCTCTCTTTCTGTTGTTAACCTGATAATTGTTTTTTCAACTTGATTAAGAGAATAAAAGAGAAAAATATGTTTGTAGTGTCTTTGTATTTAATTTACTTCTACAGTTGCCTTTCTTAGTGCTATTTCTTCATGTGGATTCAAGTTACTGTCGTGTCCTTTCCTTTTTCCCCAAGGATGTTCTTTAGTAGTATTATTTTTGGCTGCACTGGGTCTGCATTGCTGCATGTGGGCTTTCTCTAGTTGTGGCAAATGGGGGGTTAATTTTCACGGTGGTGTGCGAGCTTCTCACTGCCGTGGCTTCTCTTATTGCAGAGCACGGGCTCTAGGGCAGCGGCGGTAATTACTCCATATCATGTGGGATCTTCCCAGATCAGGGATTGAACCTGTGTTCCTTGCATTGCAAGGTGGTTCTTAACCACTGGATCGCCAGGGAAGTTCACATTTAGGTTTTTTTTTTTTTAAGGCAGGCCTATAAGTGACAAATTCTCATGCTTTGTTTTCTGGGATTGTCTTTATTTCATCTTCATTTTTGAAAGATGTTTATTGGACAGAGACCTCTTGATTGACAGTATTTTTTTCTTTCAGTACTTGAATATGCCAGTTGACTCCTGGCTTCTCTTGTTTCTGATACAAAATTACTTGTTAACTTTACTCTGGTTGGGCTTCCCTAGTGGCTCAGCTGGTAAAGAATCCACCTGCAATGCAGGAGACCTGGGTTTGATCCCTGGGTTGGGAAGATCCCCTGGTGAAGGGAACGGCTACCCACTCCAGTATTCTGGCCTGGAGAATTCCATGGACTATACAGTCCATGGGGTCTCAAAGAGTTGGACACGACAGAGCGACTTTCACTTTCACTTTTCTGTGGCTCCCTCGCATGATGTATCATTTTCCTCTTACTGCTTTCAAGATTTTCTCTGCCTCTTTCAGCAGTTTTACGATGTCTACTTGGGCTTTGTTTGGAAGTGTAAATTAATGTTTTTCATCAAAACATTGGGGATTTTTGGACCATTATTTCTTCAAAAATTTTTTTCTGTCCAATTCTCTCCTCTTCTTCCTGAACTCCCATTAAGTGTGTAGTGTGTTCAGTGTTACACAAGTACTCGAGGCTCTGCCCACTTTTTTCAGTCCTCTTTTCTTTTTGTTCTTTAAATCAAGTAATCTCAATCGATCTATCTTTAAGTTTGCTGGTTCTTTATTATTCCAGCTCAAAGATGCTGTTGAACCTCTCTAGTGAATGTTTTACAAAGATACTCTTTTTTATTTTTGGCTGTGATGTGTCTTTGTTGCTGTGTGCGGGCTTTCTCTAGTTGCAGTGAGAGGGGGTTATTTTTTGTTGCGGTGCTCAGGCTTCTCACTGCAGTGCCTTCTCTTGTTGTAGAGCACAGGCTGTAGAGAACAGCGGGCTTGGCAGTTTGTGGCTCATGGGCTTAACCGCTCTACAGCATATGGAATCTTCAGAGACCAGGAATTGAACCTGTGTCCCCAGCAGTGGCAGGTAGATTCTTTACCACTGGGCCACCAGGGAAGTTACCCTTGTGAATTTTTAATTTCAGTTATTTTACTTTTCAATTCCAGAATTTCCATTATCTTTCATACACACACACACACACACACACAATTTCTGTCTCTCTACTGATATCCTCTATTTGATGAGTCAATTGTTTTTCCTTTAATTCTTTACACATGGTTTCTTTTAGTTCTCTACAATAATTGCTTTAAAGTCTTTGGCTGATAAGTGCAGCATGTGGACCACCACAGAGACAGTTCCTATCAACCACTTATTTCCCTCTGAACAGATCACGTTTTCCTGTTTCCTTGCATGCTTTGTAATTTTTTGTTGCAAACTGGACATTCTAAAACAATTTATTGGAAAACTGGACATTTAGACAACGTGTTATAGCAACTCTGAACTCTGACTCCTCATGATCATGACCAGGGTTATTGTTGTTGAGTTTTGTGTTTTGTTTGTTTGTGCAGTGACTTGCCAAGACTAATTCTATGGAATCTGTCTTCCTCACAGTGTGAGGGTGCTGGTGCCTCTGCTCAGTTTATTTTTTAAAGTCTTCTTTTTATTTTTAAGTCTGGCTTCCTAGGAATTGCCCCGGGTCAGCAAAGCTTAGAGTTCTGCCAATGACTGGTCAGAAATTGTGCCTAAAGGCCTTGATCCAGTTAGGCTTGCATCCTCTGCCAATGCTTTTGTGTGTGGGTTGGGGAACACATTCAAGATTTAGGCAATTTATGAGTCTGCCCCAACTGTTACTCTCATTGTGCTTAGCCAGGGATGGGTTGATAGCCGAGGCCCTCTCCAGTCTCCTCTTAGTGTGCACACAGCCTTCCATACCCCCAGAGATATATGGGAGCTTATCTAGGCTCACACTGGCTTTCTTGTTCCTGGATATCCCTGTTAAGTGTTGTACTGTTCTGCTGATTTGTTACTTGCCTCAACTAGTATTATACCTCAGGCTAGCTGTGATGTTGGCCTCAATGCATATAATTTTAAAGAAATACACATATACTGAGTATGTATTCATATCATATTTCCCAATAAGGGTGCACAATGAAACAAGCCTGGCAACTGCTGGTCTACTTTGGGGCATCTCTTGCTGGTCTGCCCAAGCTCTGGAACCGGCATCCTTGGGGTGGGGGTTTGCGGGCATTTGAGAAGAGCTGTTGCAGCTACAGGATTCTCCGGAAAGCATCTCAGGGGCAAGTGGTGGTCATCTAAGGTGGGTGAACTTGACTCCTTAAGACAGCTGCCCCTGCCCAGTCTGGCTGAGGTTTTGCCCCCATAGAGATGCAGGCCTGCCTCCTCTGTCAGCAGGCCTGGATGGGGAACCAGGTGCCCTCTACATTGGCCTCCGGTCCCCGGAGGCCTGCCAGGCACTCAAGAGGAAGATCCATAGTGGAGCCAAGAGATCGCTCAATTCCCTCAGGGCAGGACTGCCAGCAGAGGGGGAAGGGGTCACCGGGGAAGCGGCTGTCTCCTGCCCCAGAAGCCGGGGCTGGAGTGGGCTGGGACCTGTGGCCTCCTCGGTCCCCTTACTCACTCGAAGACAAGGAGTCCGAGAGCAGCCCCTCCCCCTGGGTACTGCCCCTGTCCTTGGGGTAGGCACGTAGAAAGGCCTGTGCCCCTGAGCTGAAGGTCAGTGTGGTCGGCAGGCAGTGTGGGTGGGGGGTGGAGGGCAGAGGGGAAAGCTGGGCCGACAGTCACGTAGGCTGATGTCATTGGTCACTCCACCTCTCCGAGGTATCGCTTTCCCCATGGCCGAGCCTGCAGCTGAGTTCGGGGGGGCAGTCACGTCCCATTCCTGGCACAGCTCTTAGGCCACTCACCGAGTCGCCTCTGGGACTGCTGAGGTCAGGGTGGCACTTGCCAGCACTGCCTAGACTCAGCTCATCTCTGGAGGTGGGGAAGGGGAGCCTGGGGAGCGGGGAGCATGGCAGGAACAGGTGACCAGAGCTGGGAGGGGCCAGGCTGCTGAGAAGGTGATGCAGGGTACTGGGGTGAGGGGGGCGTTAGGTGGGTTTATATCACAGGGGAGCAGCCCCAAGATGCAGGAGCATTCAGTCTGAAGAGGGGAGGCAGCCCCTGCCCACAGGTAGCTCCCAGTCTGAGGAGGACAGCAGGGTCCTTGCCCTTAGAGAGTTTCCAGTCTGATGACAGAATGGTCCCTATTCTCAGGGAGCCCCCGCCTGATGGAGGAAACGCAGCCCTGTCCTTAGAGACCACGGCTGTGTCTGAGTGGAGCACAGAGGTGGCTGGGATTGGAACCCGTCCCCTGTTCTCTCCCCCAGAGTGAGGCTCCCAGGTCATCCAGAGAAGGTCCTTTGGAGGATCCCTCACCAGATACTGGGGGAACCCAGCAGGTGCCCCACGTGTGACTGCCCACAGGCCACAGGGAGGGGCTGCCAGAGCCTAAGTGCAGACAGACAGCGGCGTCCCCGTGTCTGAGTGCGTCCTTGGGTCTGGGTCCAGCAGAGGGAGCTGGCAGCCAGCGGGAGCCGAGCAAGCCGGCCCTGACCCCGGAGATGGCCTTGAGGCACTCCCGCTGCCCACCCAGGGTGGGGCCTTCACCCTGTGGCTGGAGCGGAAGTGTCAGCAGTGTCTGTGGGGACCCAGGCCTTCTCAGCCCACCCCAACACCCAGGGATGCCCCATGGAGACCCCTCTGCAGAGTCCCCAATCCACATTTTCAGCTGAACCTAATGAAGTCCCTCCCACGGCCTCTGGGATTGGAGGAAGTACAAGAGGTCAGAACCCTGGGTGAGAGTTCTGCTCCCTCACTTAAGTTCTGTGACACTGGGCAAGGTGTATAATTTCTCTGGACCTCAGTTTCTTCATCTGTAAAATGGGCTGCTGTGGAGGGAGAGAGCATGGGACGTGCCTGGCACACAGGAGGTGTCAGTTAGGCAATGTCTCCTCATTTCATTCTTCACTGCTTTTTGCAGGGGGCATCTCCCTGAGCTGAGGCTGAAAAACTGGGCAGAAAGCCAGCTAAGGTCAGGGGGCGCTAATAGAACAGGCTTCCTTTGGGATGAGATTTGAGTTGGGTTTGGGGAAATGCTTCATCTCAGACACATCAAACTGCAGCCAGAATGCGGGGGCACTGAGGGGGCAAGGGGCCAGGCCCCATTGATTCTTCACTTAGTACTCTGCACAGCAACTCTCCCATTCTTGTGCTCCTGGCTGCAGGTCAGCACCCAGAGGGATTTACTGGACTCTTACCATCCCCCATCAGGGCTAAGGTCTCCTCGGGGTACGTAACTCTCTAGGTGTTCCCCTCCTTTTCTGGTCAGCATTTTTACTGGGGACACGCTATGTGCCAGGCCCTCCCTCGGGCAACACTGGCCGAGGTCCTTGACCTCATGGAGCTGGCATTCTAGTGGAAAGTGAAAACAGCAAAATAAGTGTATTAGAGGGTGGTGAGAAGGGATAAGGGATAGGATTATGGGTGTCAGCAGGTGATGCGATTGTAACAGAGAGGTGGGGCAGGCCACACAGAGAAGATAACATTTGAGTAAAGACCTGAAAGAGGGAGCCATGTGCAAAATGACGGGAAAGCATTGCATAAGAGGGAACAGCATGTGCAAAGGCCCTCGGGTTGTAGCCGAGCTGGTTGATTGGAAGAGCAAAGGGGCTGGAGTGGAATGAGTAAGAAGGGGAGTAGTGGCAGAAGAGGTCAGAGGGGTAGGAGGGACCAGATCTTGAGGAGCTGGTAGGCCACTGCCAGGATCAGGGAAGAGAAAGGGGCACTTCTTTTCCCTGATGGGCAATGAGATATTAAGGAAATGCCACCTGTTTTAATGAAAGTGAGTCCTGGATCCAAGACTGGCACTGAAAATATCCTCCTGACAGAGAGGGGCAGCTTGGCCCATAAAACCCTGACCTTTTGTGGTTCTTTCACCAGATTCTGGTCCATCCCACACTGATCTTGGAGAGAAGGGTGAGGCTGCTCAAGGAAGTGTCAAGAGCAACCCAAGGGCAGGAGTGTCCTGTTGATCCTGAATCCTTAACTTGGTACCTCGACTCATGAGAGATGCTCAGTGCAGCCCAGGTGAATGAAGGAAGGAGGGAGTGGCTGAGTGATGGAGGGACACAGGCCCTGGCCTTTCATTCCCTACTGTGGCAGAGATGAGGCTGGAAGGTTTAAATGCTGCAGGGAATAAGCTCAGAGAACCAGGCCTCTGAGGTGGAGTGGCCGAGGCCTCCTTTTCTCCTTTTCAGCATTGAGTTTCCTGTGGTGTCTCTCTGCTGGCTCCAGGGTGGTGTTTCTGTGGCTGAACCACATCACACACCCCACCTCCCCCTTGCCACCCCCACATCTCAAGATCGTGTGTCCCCCCACCCCACACCCCCAAATCTCAGGACTGTCTCTTTTATCTCTGAGCCACATCAGAAAGAGCCACTCCCTGTGGGGAGCTCTCCGGGCCTCTCACATGGGGCACTGGTCTTTCAGACCTTAACAGAATGCCCCCAACCTCAGGCAATGGTGGGGAGTGGCCTAGAACTGAGCAGTAATACTGACGACAAACAATAACAGCTCCTCACATTCATCACACTCTGGCCACATACTGACTGCTTCCAAAATGCGCCACCTGCATCACCTCATTTAGCTCAGAGGCCTCCATAAGCCAGTCAAGGGGGCTGGGGCTCTAAGAGGTCAGCGAATTTGACTGGAGGCACTTCCTGGGTGGGGGTGGCAGGCCTGCAGGGCCCTGGCCCAGAACGGCCCTGCCTTCCACCACCCTGCAGCATCTATGCAGAGGGGATCGGCCCACGACCTGCCATCTCCCGGCAGACCCCAGTGGAGTATGTCAAACTGCTGCCATGCTTCAGAGAAGAGGCTGGGGGCCTGGGGTGAGGGGATGTGAACTGGGAGAGCTGGGCTTGTGAGACTGAGGGGCCCCCTGCCATCCCTGGTCCCTGGCTGAGCTGTGGGGTGAGTGGAGGTGGCTCTTGGGGCTCAGGGCTCGAGTGCACCCAGGTTGAGTGCTGCTTCTCAGGTCTGCAGGGCTACCTGCTGCTCACGCTTCACTTCTGGGCCCCTGGGCCCCTGGGCCCCAGTGCAGAGAGGTGCTGCCAGCAAGGCCACGCCCAGCCTCCCCACCCTGGCTAAGCACGGGTCCCCCGCCTGCAGAAAACAGATCTGGGTGATGGGTACCAACAAACATGTGAAAAGATGCTCAACATCACTAATTATTAGAGAAATGCAAATCAAAATTACAATGAGGTACCATCTCACATGGGTCAGAACAGCCGTCATCCCAATATCTACAAACAACAAACGCTCTAGAGGATGTGGAGAAAAGGGAACCTTCCTACACTGTTGGTGGGAATGTAACCTGATAAAGCCACTATGGAAATCAGTATGGAGGGTCCTTAAAAAGTTAAAAATAGAACTACCGTATGACCCAGCAATCCCACCACTGGGCATATACCCAGAGAAAATCGTAGTGCAAAAAGACACAAGCACCCTAGTGTTCATTGAAGCACTGTTTACAATAGCCAGGTCACGGGAGCAACCTCAATGTCCGTCAACAGAGGAATGGATAAGGAAGATGTGACATATATACACAATGGAGTATTACTCAGCCAGAAAAAGACATGAAATCAGGTCATTTGCAGAGATGGATGAACCTAGAGAGTATCCTACAGAGTAAAGTAAATCAGAAAGAGAAAAACAGGTATCATATATACGGAATCTAGAAAAATGGTATAGATGATCTTATTTGCAAAGAAGAAATAGAGACACAGATGTAGAGAACAAACAAGAATACCAAGGGGGAAAGGAGGAGTGGAATGAATTTGGAGACTGAGGTTGACATCCATACACTATTGATACAATGTACAAAATAGATAAGTAATAGGAACCTACTGCATGGCCCAAGGAACTCTAGCCAATGCTCTGTGGCCACCTAAGTGAGACAGAAATGCAAAGGAGGGCTATGTGTATACATATAACTGAATCACTTGGCTGTACAGCAGAAACTAACACAATATTGTAAAGCAACTAAATACTCCAACAAAAAGCAATTAAAAAGAAAAAAGAGAGACTTTCCTGGTGGTCCAGTGGCTAAGACTGCATTCCCAACACAGGGGTCCTGGGTTCCATCCCTGGTCAGAGAACTGATCTCATGTGCTGCAATTAAAGACCCTGCATGCTAGCACTAGGACCTGGTGCACCCAAATAAATGAATGAATAAATTAATTTTTAAAAAGAGAAAAGAAAATACATCTGGGGGACCCACAGAGTCTTCCGGAGCTCATGCTTCCTGACCTGATAGAGGCAGCTGGGAGTGGGGACCTGCTCACCCAGGCCTCAGCTGCCCTCTCTGGCCAGTGCCGCCGCCTCCCTGCCTGCCAGTTCACAGGAGGTGAGAGGAGAAGGGGCTGGAAAGCTGCAAAGTGCTCCGTAAATTCACCATTTCATGCAGTTTCACCATTGTCCATAGCTGGGTGGCCTCTCTTCTGAACTTAATGCCCAGGAAGCTTATCTCTCACCAGGGCACAGCTCACTGTGCTCATTTCTGACCCCCGAGTGGAGACAAGCCCTGGGGGAAAGTCAGGACTCAGGTGAGAGTCCTCGCAGTGCAGGGCTTGGTACAGAGGAAGATCCTCTCCTACTTTTTTCCCTTTCAGACAACAGTGGACAGAAGCAGGGGAGGGGTGGAGAAGAGGTGGAGGGGAGGGTGTGCTCAGAGTAACATAGGAAGAGCCTGGGCTGGTATCTTGGTTCTGCTCAACCATTCCTAGCTGCTGCTTACTTCCCTTTGAGGCTGCTCAGTGGTAAAGAACCCACCTGCAATGCAGGAGGCACAGGAGATGTGGGTTCAATCCTTAGGTCGTGAAGATCCTGTGGAGGAGGAAATGGCAACCCACTCCAGTATTCTTGCCTGGGAAATCTTCGGTTGAGCATACCCGAGATGTTTGAGACTAGAAGTGATGCCTTTGGGGACACATGCTCAGGCTATCCTATCAGATAAAGGCTCTCTGGGTCTCAGAATCCTGAACTGGTTGCATGGGGGAGGCATGCTCCTGATAGAGGTTGTGAGACTGGCAGAGAGAAAATCTGCAGAAGTGGCCAGCCCCACGGCCTCAACTCGTGTAGCCGCCTGATCACAAGCCATCATGGCAGCCAGTGGTGGCCAGGTCTTTGTGCATGTCCTCCAGGGCAGGAGCTGGGTTGTATTCCTTTGTGTTTCCAGCGTCTAGCACAAGGTCTGGTCCCCAACATGCTCATAACACATGATTGTTGAACAAATTTGTCCGAGGTGAGTGGGGTCCTTGCTCATGCGAGCAACAGCGGAAATGACACTGGCTTCTCACCGTGAATGCTCGCTCAGCAGTGAACCCAAGGACGGTGGTCCCATGGGTGGTAGGCATCCTGGACTCCAGGAGAGGAAGGACCCTGTGACTTTACACTCTAGGAGGCACTGAGAGCCAGGGAGGATTCGAGGCTGGGAAGTGGGGCCCCTCCCAAACCATCTTGGCCAGGTTTGTGTGGAGGGAGAAGGATGCACCTCAGGTGGCACTGGGGGTGAAGAGCGTGCTGAAACAAACTCTGTTTTGAAAGTCTGGTAAAAGGAACTCTTGGCTGAATACTAGTGCATGGTTCATTGACCAAATGTGTATATGAGTGTATGTGTGTGAGTCTGTGGTGTGTAGAGGAAAATGGATGGAGCAGGCCTCATAGCAGTTCTACTGAAAAAGGTTAGAAGTTTGGTTGACCATAAATTCATTGAGAAATGCTTAGAAAAAAGCAACTGTAATCTGAGGTTATATTAACAGGAGCCTAGGACCCAGGCTGAAGGAGGTGTATGTCCTCTTATACTCTGAGCTGGTCAGGCTGTACCCAGAATGTGGCACCTCTCTGAGGGAGCCTTGTTTGAGGAAAAGCACCCAGAGCCAGATCAGACCTGAGGGGACAGCTTGGCTAGAGTGGAGGTAGGGTGAGTGCTAAAAAGAGAGGGTCACTGAAGGGCTGGCATGTGGAAGCAGGAGAGACTTGATTTCCGTATTTACTTCAAAGAATAAAACTTGGATCAATGGTTTGGGAAGTACAAGGAAATGAATTTTGGCCTCAGGAAGTCCTTTCTAATTGTTAGAACTGAATTATATTGTAATAGTATAATTATGATATATAAATGTCATAAACTATATAATTAACAATATAATATAATAAGAAGTACTTTCTAATACTTAGTACAGGAACGAACTCTGCACCACTGAATGTATTCAGGTAGCCACTGATGACACCTGTCTCGGATGTTGCAGAGGGCATTACAGAATCACTAGGACCCATAATTTTGGACTCACAGCAAGTCATCTGAAGCTCAGTCTAGAAATCTACTTTACTTATTTATTTTTATCCCAGATGAAGACAAGTGAACTAATTATACTACCATCGTTGTTCTGTTCAAAGCCTCCTTTAATGTTATTTTTCATTTTATTTTTCTCCTTCATCCAATCTCTACTCCCATCTCCCACCAGCCCCAACCCCTGCCTCCAGACCCTCATTCTGTGTGCCTGATAGTGGTCTTGAAATATACATCTTTGTATACTGGGTCGTGTTGTTTTCTGTATGTTTTCTCATTTACATAAATAGTGTTATGCTATAATGCTCCTCTATTTCTTTGTTTTTTTTTTTTTTTCATTCAATGCTTCTATTAAGATCTGTGGGACTTCCCTGGTGGTCCAGTGGCTAACACTCTGCACTCCCAATGCAGGGGGCCCAGGTTCAGTTCCTGGTCAGGGAACTAGATCCCACATGCCACAGCTGAGAGTTTGCATGCTGCAGCCATAATATCTTGTAGGCTGCAGCTGAAAAGATCCTGCATGCTGCAATAAAGATCAAAGATCTTGCATCCACAACTAAGACCTGGCACAGCCAGGTAAATAAACAAATATTTAAAGAAAGATCCATGCAGCCTGGTATGTACATCTGGCTTGTTTCTGCCCACCATGTGGAAGGGAGACACATCTTACTTATCCACTCCCCCTGGGATGGACCCTTAAGCTACCTCCAACTCCCCACTACCCTAGATTTTGCTGACACAAGCACCCTGTATGTATCCTCTTTTCATCCTATATAATCATTATTCCAGGGTCTATACTCATTTGTGGAATTCTGGGATATGGGGTGTGTGCATACTTAGTTTCACTAAATACAGCCAGATAGCTGCTCTCAGGATGGATATATAAGCTTCTCCTCCAACCCACAGGGCACGGGAGTCTTCTCTCCCCATAGCAGGTATAATCCACCTTTCTACTTTGTGCTTCCGTTGGGTGTGGATAGGCATACTATTGTTTGAAGCATCTCTCTGATGACTAATGAATTTGCCCATCTTTTCATATCCTTGGCCATTGTGTTTCCTCTTTCGTGGCTTGCCTGTTCTTATTTTTTCGCTCATTTTTTTTCTATTGGATTTCCTGTCTTTATTCTTGTTGATAAAAGAAATTCCTTGACTTAGATTCTAATCCCTGGCAGATCTTGAAGTTGTGAGTCTCTTGCCCCAGTCTGAGAATCTTACATCTTAGAAGGTGCCCTAAATGATCAGCTGGGTTTGGGGAGCCCCTGGGTAGATAGATACCACACGAGATAATTTCTAATTCTGCCACTGCATGCTTTTAAGATTCTCAGGTTTTCTGAGAAGTTTCCTTGCCACTTGGGGGGAAAGCAGAGGCCTCAGGAGATGTGAGGGGAAGGGGATACCATTGTCAATGTGGATGTGAAGCTGGGACACCCACTGTATCTTGACCATCCCTAGCAGTGCCCTGGGCTGTGAAGATGTTCAGATTCTCCTGGGGGTGATGCACAGTTCATTTGGATAAAGCCTAGGCTATCTCATTGCTCACAAAAGATCATCAATCTGCTGGAATTTTCTCAACCAGAGCAACTTACCTTTTTTGTCTCTGTGGAAGTTTTAAAATCTGACTGCAGAAATCAACAGAATGTTGTAAAGCAGTTATCCTCCAATTGAAAATAAATAAAGTTAAACAAACAAAAAAGATGAGCTAAAAAAAACTTGACTGCAAAATTTTCAACATTCCTCCCATTGAGTTGTCGGGGGAGGTCTGTGTTTTCTCTTTGTTTGACTGAATCTGGACTGTTCTAAGTCACTTCTTTGTGCCCAGTAGAATTTACCAGAAGTGACTTGTGTGATTTATGAGGCTAATATCAAAGAAGGCCACGCATCTTCTGCCTAGCTCTTTTGGGACACTCACTCTGGAGGAATTCAACTGTCATGTAAGACATCCAACTACCCTGAAACTGCCATGCTGGAGAGGCCATGCATAGGACTCTGGTCAACAACACCAGCCAGGCTCACAGCCAATGACCAGTACCAGCTGCCAGCCATGTGAGGGAGCCGCTTTGGCTGTGCAGCCCTAGCTGACATCTGACAGCAACTGTATGAGAGACCCTGAGTGAGAACTGCCCAGCTGAGCCCCTCCTGAACTCCTGATTCACAAAATCACAAGACAAAAAAATCATTGTTTATACCACTAAGTTCTGGGGATAATTTGTTAAACAGCGAGTATAACCACAACAATCTCCTGGAACATAGCAAGCATAGTTACTTTAAATCTTTACTGATAACTCTAATACATGTAGCCTTTCTGGATCTGTTTCTAGTTATCATTTCTGACTTTAAACATTTTAAAAATTTTGTTATCTGACCCCTCGCGTATATGGGTATTTTCGATTATTCATTAGACATTACATTTACAGTCTTGTTTGTAAAAAAAATCTGAGGTTCAGAATGACGTTACCATCCTTCAGAAAGGATTCACATTTGTGTCTGTCAGGTGCCTGGGGCACTAATAAGACAGAATCACCTACTTCAATTTTAGGGGCCGAATGGTTGGAAACTGAGCTGTCTTCTTCTGGCTTACCCCTAAACTCCTAGGGTAGAGCTTTCTTGTGGTGCTTGCCCAGAGAGATAGGGTTCACTAAGTCTCACCTCTTGATAAGCCTGGAGCTCCAATCCTTGTCCTCTTAGCCCCATAAGGCTGTCAAAAGAATTGTTTGGCTTCTTGGACTTTCAGCTGACCTCCTCCCAGATGGGCAGACACTCTTAGGGGAAAAATGGCCCTAAATGCCACTTTCACTTTTCTAGGTCTCAGGTGTGGTCTGGAAATTCATTTCTGTCTTGTTAGCTTCCTGATGCCTTCAGGGAGATTTTAAAACTATTTTGTCCAGCTGTTCTGGTTGTTCTCAGTGGGAGCATTGGTCTAAATCACTTTGTCTGTCTTTATTAACTCTAATTTATTTAATTCTTTAAATGTCAAAAAACACAAAGAAATATGAAATTATGTTCTTTGAAAGTTCTTACAAAAACATATCTATCACACTTTCTCAAATCTTGTTAAACAGAGATTGACCATAATCCAGTTTTCCACCGAAGACCCAGGGTTCCCATTGAAAACATCCTCTATTGTAGCTGAAACATAGTGATGCTCCTAGAAAGTGGGGGATGTAATTTTCTTTGCCCCTACCCTGAATTCTGAGTTCTTGGGTCTCCTTTTTATTGTTTGTATCTTCTCTTGATACCTTTTACTGTTGAAGAAAACATTCTTAATGGCTTCCCCCCATTCTGACTTTAAACCTTTAATACATATGTAAGCTAGATAACCAAGCATGCAAGACTAGTGTGTAACGAAAGAGCAGATAGGTTCTGATTCAGGTAGGGGAAAAGTATATGAGTAAAGTTTAATTGTCAGACTCTTGTCAGACAACTCTTGGGAGCATCCTTAGTCTCTTCAGAAGCCTTTTGGGGACTTCCCTTGTGGTCACTGGCTAAGACTCCACGCTCCCAATATAGAGGGCCCTGGTTCCATCCCTGGTCAGGTCAACTGTGGCATGTGCTTCAAAGATTCTGCATGCCTCAGCTAAGATCCCACATGCAGCTGAGACCTGGTGCAACCAAATAAATAAAAATAAATACTAAGTGTGACTCGATGGACATGAGTTTGAACAAGCTCCAGGAGTTGGTGATGGACAGGGAAGCCTGGCGTGCTGCAGTTCATGGGGTCGCAAAGAGTCAGCCATGACGAGCGACTGAACTGAGCTAGAAAAGAGACTTCAAAAGCAAAAGAAAGTCTTCTGATCCCAGATCTCAGTCTGGATGGTCGCGGCTGTTGAACATTGTGGGGGCTCTGGATAACTGAATTGTGGCTGCTCTTGCCTGACTTAGGTGCCCCCACTGGAAGCAGGGAGTCTGGAGGCGTGAGCAGTGCCCTCAAGCAGCTCAGGGGCTTTGGCCAGCACTTGGCTGCCTCGTCTTTGTTTCCCAGGCCTCACCCTGTCTTCTAACCAAGAAGACTCCAGAAATCCTGGCAGAGAATGCTGTTCTCTGCTGCCCTGCGGAGATGACCACTTCACGGAGAGCAGAGGGAGGAAGGGGGAGAAAAGCGAAAAGAAAGGTCTTCTTTCAAGCTTAAGAAGATGTGGAGTGGCTGTCCCACGGCTTGCCAAGCGCTGACTCACCGGGCTGGGACGGAGCACTGCAGGTGCACTCAGGCCAGCAGACAATCGGCGCCTGTTGCAACGAGCCCCACGCCCGAGACAGACCTCAGACCACCGGGGGCAGGTGGAGACAGCCCCTGCAGGAGGCAGCGTGGGGGCTGGGAGGGCCCGGTGCTGAGCACTCACAACTACAGTGACCCTGTGGTTTCACGGCCAAGGCGGAGGAGCACTGGTCCAGGAATCCGTAGACCTGGGCAGCCTCTAACATGGGCCTCATCCTCTTCTCCTAGCTTCGAAGTTCAGATTCCAACTGCCATTAAGATGTTCTAGGACGTCAGAGAGAGCACACACACTTTTCAAATCTTATTTAAACCCTTTCTGGGGGACTCCTTCACCAGTGGCATCTCTAAATCTTTACCTACTTTGAAGTTGGTGCCATTATTAGCCGTATTTTACAGATGAGGAAACTGAGGCACAGATTGCCAGACAACACACAACTTTCTTTCTTCTTCTTCTTCTTTTAAACTATTTATTTATTTTGCTGTCCTGGGTCTTAGTTGTGACACACAGGGTCTTTGATCTTTATGTGGCATGTGGAGTCCTTAGTTATGGCATGGAAACTCTCAACTGTGACACGTGGGATCTAGTTCCCTGACCAGGGATGGAACCCCGGGCCCCCTGCACTGGGAGTGTGGAGTCTCAGCCACTGGACCACCAGGGAAGTCCCTGAGAGCTAGGTTTCAAAGCCGGAGCTGTGTGAGTCTGGACCCATGCAAAGCCCTGCATCGTGCAGCCACCCAAATAGATCAGGATCCCACCTTCTGCATCTTGGCCAATACAGGGTCTGCTCTGGAAGTCTGGCAGAGGCAGTTGGGGTGGGATGGTCAGGAAGCTTCCTAGAGGGGGAGGAGTTTGAGCAACTCCTAGCACGGGGCTGGACAGCATTGGAGGTGAGAGCTGGTGGGCAGATGGGAGCTGACATTTGGATTCTTAGCTGACTCCTGCATCAAGCAGATTGAGGGGAGGGGTTGAAGGATGAGGGCTGAGACTTCTGTCTTTCTTTGGCACTGGGTTGGGGGGTGACCTGGGACCTCCTCCAAAGCTGGATGCCAGGATAGGCGGTTCACTACTCTGCTCTCTGACAGCTGTGTGAACTCAGGTACACTCTAGAGACTTTTCTAGACTTCCGTTTTCTCATCTGGGAAAGGGGAATTATAATATGGACCTCAAGAGGTTGTAAACAGACTGGGATGGAGTGAATGGAGTGATTCAAGCAGAGGCTGGGCACCAGAGCACCACCCCTCACCCACATCTGCTCTTCTCTGGACTGAGGCCTCATGTCTCTCAACTTACTAGAGTCTCTGACATCTCCCGTGACCCAAACCATCCTTCCCCATTGGAGTGGACTCCTTCTTCCTACTTTGTTCCCCTCCACCTTCTCTCCCTGGTGGGGCCCACCCTTTGTAGCCTGTACCCCCTGACTCCTCTGCCAGTGGAACCCCAATCTGGGGACCCACGCAGTGCTTTCTCTGTCTTTGCCCCACTGGCAGGAGATATGGTGTAAACGCCCAGTTGAGTGTCTGAAGACCTGGGTTCAAGGCAGGTGCCACATCATTGAACGGTTGGCTCAGTCGCCAGTCCTCACTGGGGTTTCTTCTCTCAAAACGTTTGTTTGGGGTCCCTCTCTCGGTGGGGGTTCAAGTGGGAGCTGAGATGGCTCTGGTCCGCAGCTGTCCTCCCTGTCCACCAAGAGGGGATGGGTGAGACTGGCTCAAGAGAGCCGCCCTGGCTTCCTCTTCTCCCCGCATCTCCTGCTGTCCCTTCCTCCCCTTATCCAGAGGTCTCCCAGGGTCCTTTGCCTGAAAAAGACACTGTCTGCCTCTCTTGTCAGAGGACAGGGGCTCGATAAGGAATTAGGTGAGCCAATGCAGCCTGCATGTTAATCCTTCACTGCTCTGAGGGCCAGGGAGGTGGGCAGAAGGAGTGCTCAGCCCGGGAGCAGTCATGTCTAGACCTTCCACTATCAAGGCAGCAAATGATTAGCCAATTAGCCTGGAGGAAAGAGGTCTGGCTCCTAGGGGCTCTGTGTTGCATCTCCCAGGAGAGCAGGGGCTTCTGGGAGCCCTGACTAGGTGAACAAGGTCAGCTGTGGGACCGCACCCGCAGCCCACATGGTACCCACAGCAAGGAGGCTTCCGTTGCCATTTACAAGGGAGGGGCCAGGACTGGGGCCCTGCACTCGGTACCCCAAGCTCCTGGATACGAGTCCTGTGATGGCAGAGAGCGCTCGGCACACAACCAGTGCTGGGCTGAGGTCAGCTGCCGTCACTGTTACTCTTGCTGTTACTGTTTCTACTATCTTCTGAGCATCTGTAACTTGACGTTATCTCTACGAAGTCACATTATTAACCCTACTTTAAGGATGGGGAGAAATCAAGTGGAGATTCAAACTCAGGTAGAGATAAACCTGGTATCTTAACTATTACACTTTGCTGTCTTTGTGCCACCCCGGCTGACCTGGGGCATGTGTAACAAATGCAGGTTTCCTAACCCACCCCAGGCCTGCTTGGAGGGCAGGTGGGCAGGCGGCTTCCCTGGCAGAGGGGCTCCCCAGCCTCATCTTGGGCCAGCCTGGCTTCCCTGGCCTCATGAACTGCTCCTCTGCATCATGATGGGGAAGGCCCAGAGGGGTCCCTCAGTGGTCTGAGGCCACCAGGCTCCCAGGAGCAGGCAAGCCAGTGGGTTACTGGTCCACCTGTGCCCATGGGCAGCTCAGTTGTGTTTGCTTCTCATCAGCCTGTCTGGGCCTTGAGGAAACCAAGACTTGAGGCCAGCCAATGGCCTTGTGGTTTTGGAAGTAAGGGGAGGCCAAGTCCTCGAGTTCCCAGACCTCCATATTCATAAGCCTACACAGGCACATACAAACACACACACATACATGTGGGCTGGCAGACACATATGCATCACGCAAATACCCACATGCACACTTGCTCAGGGCTCAGCTTTGGCAACCAGGAGCTAGGAGGGCCTGGTCTCAAGAGGAGGCCTCACCCTGACTGGTCTCACCTTCCTCCTCAGGCTCCTTGGCCCCAGGACAAGGCAGGCCATCAGCTCTGGCATCAGCTCTGGTGGGTTCTCGCTTTCCTACTTGACCTAGAGAGGCTTCCAGGCCAATGGGAGAGGCTTACGAGGTGTGAGGAGACTTCTCTGTGCTCTGTCCCCCCACAGCGAAGAACAAGGCAGTGCCAAGGATCATTCATCTCACCTACACTGGTCTTGTTGGGTATGGGCCAGGCAGGTGGAGTCAGACCCCAACCTTGGACCTGAACAGACCCTCAAGCAAACCCTCCTCCATGGTTAACTTCAGAGACAGGAGCTGATGCCTCCTCTCTGGGGGTGGGGACTGGGTCTCCCTTTCCTGGGCCAGGAGGCAAGGGCACTGGGGCCTAAGGCCTTGGACAGAGAGCTGATCATCTGGTCCTGCCTCTGTGGGGTGGGGGTGAACCTGGCTGACTTGGGGATGGGTCATTCCACCCCAGCCCTCATTCTGTACTTGGATTTGGGGGCCCACGGGCCACCACCAGCTACAGCCAGCTTCGAGAGCTTCTTGGAGCCGGGGCCTCCATCCCTATGTGGGCGCCCAGGACCAGGTGGTGGGGGGCGCACAGTAGGTGCTCAGCACACAGGTGTGTCTGTGCTCACTTTCTGCTCCCAATTCCTTTCTTTCTTTCTCCCTTTCTTTCCCTTCCTACATCTCAGGCCTGGGACATTCCCCCAGTACTGCTGAGCTTGCTAAAGGAGCCCAGGGAGAGACATTCACAACCTGAGTTTCCAGAGGCCACCCTTTCGGGGACCCAATCTCCCTGAGACGACAGCTATCCTTCACCAGTCTCTCTGAGCCTTGTGGTAGCTGAGCCTTGAGAGTGGCCAGCAGGATATTTTCAGCGACAATTTTCCTCCGAGGGGAATGGCACTTTCTTCATGGTCAGCACCACTTTCCTCCCCCTCTGAACCATGCTCCTCCTGGTTAGCTCAGAGAGTCCTGCCCTGGGTTCATTCTGGGTCCAGTGCTGAGGAGACTGGGGGCTGTGCCTGCCAGAGGCGGACAGCCCAACTTAGAAGAGATGCCCCCATCTCCACAGAGAGGTGGGCCATAGGCAGTGGGCCAAGGTTCAGGGCAGCTGGGGCAGCCAAGGCCAAATGCAAGCCACTTCACTCAAGATGGGCCTCTCAGCCCTGGTAAGGAGCAGGGCACGCAGCAGGATTGGCCCAGGACTCTTGTGGGGGTCAAGGGGCCCGGAGCGGCCCTGAGGGTGTGTAGAAACCATCAGGAGTGAATCTGAGAGCTCGGTCTCTCTCCCTAACTACCTGGGTTTCCGTTCAGGCCTGACCGTCACGCAATGAGACCTTGGACACATGGGACCTTTGTGAAACATCAAGGGTGATAGCTCTACCGGGTAGAGTTGTTTCCAGAATTAAATGAGTTTCTCATGTAAAACACTTCGTGCCTGGCACATAGTAAGCCCTCAGTCGATGTTAGATACGGTCGTTACAGATTGCAGTGAGCAGTAACCCACCCTAAAGGGCTTTAATTGACTGTTGACATTTGGTTTCCTCCACTGGACTCTGAGCTCCCCAGGCCCTTTATCTCCTATGCCTGGCACATCTCAGGGGCTCAGAACTACGTGTTGAAAGGATGAACACGTGAACGAGTGGCTAAGGGAGAGGAGGGCATCAAGGGCTCCTTCCTGGAAGAGGCAGCACTTGGGGAGAGGAGCCCACAGAATGGGGAGGAGAGCCTTGAAGTCTGGGAGGCCTCTGCAGGGCTGGCGATAGGGCAGGCTGTGAGGAGAGGACATCCCCCCACTACCACCCAGGCCTGAGGGGACAGGGAGGAGATGGGGCTGGAGGGAGACCCAGCCGACCCAAGCCTCCCACAGAGGCTGGCCAGCCTGTTCCCCGTCCTGGGTCTTGGAGCTCTGGGGCTGGACAAAGCTGCTTCTGGGGTGAAGCTGGGTGGGGAAAGAGTGGAGAAAGGCAGCCCGGGGCCTTCAGCTCAAACCCATCTTCCTCTTCTGCTCAGACACCCACGGGCCATTTGTGGAGCCTGGAATTCTGTTGTCACTGAGAGAAAAACCAGCCTCGCTCCGCAGACCTCTCAACCAGTGGAGAAGCAAGTGTTGGAGATAAGAGGATTTTAAACAAATCAACTCCCTGACGGGAGACTTAAAAGAGGAAAGATTGTGAGTTCTCTCCCTCTTTCTCTCCCTCCTTCTTTCCTTCCTCCTCTCCCACCCTTTCGTCCTCTTTCTTTCCTTCCTTTTTTCATTCTGTCTTTATTAACAATCACCCCCTCTCAATTCAAAACAAAACCGAACAAAAGCTCCCCCTCCCCCTCCCAGTGTCATTCTGTGCTGAACACTGAGCACTTAAAAATGGTTTATTGACCCAAAGAGTCAATAAAAGGGTCATCCTGTCCATTCCCCTGCCTCCAGTTGCAACTGCATATACATCCCCACAGGTGATTCCCTGTTTCCGTCAGAGGTGCCCTATGACTCTTCCTCTGGCCCCTGCTGTCCAGTCATTGAGCAACAGAAGGCCTCATGTAGACCCTGAGTTCTGACCACTTATGCATGGAATGGTGAAGCTGAAGCTGCACCAAGTCTCAGGCTGGATGATCGTGAGAATGTCACCAAAGGGGAGAACAGCCTCACCCTCAAGGAGCCCCAGTCTGAGGGGAGACACAGTCTAACCTCAGGGAGCCCCAATCTGAGGGAAACACAGCCCAGCCTCAGGGACCCCCAGTCTGAGGGGAGACACGGCCCCCGCCTCAGGGAGACCCAGTCTGAGGGGAGATACAGCCCCGCCTCAGGGAGCTGAGGAAGTAGGTAGATAACTGCACTGCTGATGTCCACTTGTGTTTTGCTTTGGGAGTAGGATGGCTGAATATTGGGAGGTGTGAGCCCTCTCAAATCTGGATCACAAGGCAGTGAGTGAGAACATGTCTGAAGCTGTTAGGATGATGGGCAATGGGGAAAACCATCCTCTTAGCTCCCTCTATCCCCTTTCTGTCCCCAACCTGACTGACCAGCCCTGAGGGTCACTGGAATCCAGTGTCTCTTTGGGGCCAGGGAGAATTGGGGCTCGAGAAGACTGCTGAGTGGCTCTCTGGAGTCTGGCAGGCGAGTGACCACAGAGATAAGCCCTTGAGATAAGGGGCAATCAAGCCACCTCATTTAGTGGAGAGCCTGTCGGTGACAAGCCGAGCCCTGCACGGCCCAGGATGTGTGTGGTAGGGAGGTAGGGGAGTGGGCATGAGGTCAGGGCTGGGGGGCGAGAGGCCTTCGGAGGTGACCCCTCAGCTCCTGCTGCTAATGGGGGTGGAACTGAAGGTGGGGCGTCTGCATTTTTTCAGCAGCTTCATGGCTCCGCCACCCTGACTCCCAACCCCATCACATCACATTGAGTGCAAGTTGACTGGCAGCAGGCATGTCCATTGGGTGGTCACTGAAGCTCTTAAGATCTGAGGCCAGAGGGAGGCTTCCAGGGGAGGAAGACTATGAGCCTCTGGGTGGCAGAGTTGGCTGGGGCCTCTTCTCCACAGGAGGATCCCCTCTGGGCCCGGATGATGAGCTGAGACTGCCAGCATGCATTTGCAAAAAGCCAACACTGGGAAGACTCTTGAGGTACAGAAGGGAAACCATCACTCAAGAAAACCAAGGGCCTTGCCTAGAGTCACACAGTACTTGAGAGCTGCTAGCTCCCTCCCTGCTCCAGGCTGTAGGAGAACTGCAGAGTTAAATTTCCACTCTGCTCTGTGTACGGGTATACCTGTGTACATGCATGCATGCTGTGCAGAGGTGCTCTGCAGACCCAGTGGCTGCAGTCAGGTCCTGGAAGCAGTCCCAAGCCCAGCCCTGTGCAGGCCCCCGACCCTCTGGTCAGAGGAGGCAAGCCACATGGGATGGCCCCCAGACTTCCAGGCGACGCTCACTCATCACTCCATTAGCGCTCTAAAGTCCACGGGCGGTTCTCACTCTGGCCTGGCGCTCCCCGAGGCCCAGCAAGAGCGTGGAGCACACAGCTCAGCTTACGGGTCCTCAGGGACCACCTCGCTCACAGCAACTTCAGGCAGAGCACGGTATGGCCAGGCAAGCCGATTGGCTCTCAGGAAAATCACGTCAGACTTCCCCAGGCAAGGCTGCCAAGGAGCACTGAGATCACTGAGATGTCTGCAGCTGGGCATGGTCCCTGCCCCATCTTCCCTTCCAGAAGGGGGAGCAAAAAGCATGGGGACAGCCAGCTGGGAAAGGACAGCAAAGACACTAATCAAAATGCCTGAAATGAATATGGCTAGGAGCAGGCTTTATGCAAACATATGCAAATAGGCAGGCAAATCTACCCCTAGATGGGGAGGATATGTGCAAGTCAGGACTCCAGCGAGTCCTGGATGAGGCTCTCTGTTCTAATGAATGGGCCCCAAGGATCCCCGCATATGTCCTTGCATGGAGCTAGGGTCTTCTGGCTCTACCAGAGTCCAGAGTTCTTGGCTTGAATCTTGTGGTCTGGCCCTGGGTCACTCGGGGCTGGGGCCAGAACATACAATGGCCCAGATGCAGCCTCCCCTGCCTGGATTGCTAAGTGCCCTCCAGCTCCTAACCACTGTCCCCTTCCCAGTGTCTGGGAGGGGTCTGTGGCTGCCCACTCCTCATGACCACAGTTCTCCAGCCCAAGATTGGCATGTCCCTCAAAGGGGGCCCAAAACAGTAGACTGCCCATTGAAGAGATGACCTCCTCCAGGGGCCCTGCTCTTGTTGGTAGCAATGCCCAGCACACAAAAGATGCTCACTAGCAAGTGAATGAGCCAAAATTCGAATGCACAGTCACTTCCCTTTGGGGACCATCGTGCTCTCCTGCTGTGTGTTGCTCAGTATAGTTTGCAGCTGTATGCTGTCGGAGCTGAAATATTTGGGCTCTTTTCTCATGTCCTCAACTGGCCTGAGTTCACCGCGGGCAGGATATGTCCTAGTCCTCTCTTTGGCCCTGTCGCCTTCCATGAAGGGTGCTCAAACCTTAGTTGACTTGATGAGCACATAAACATGCAAGTCTCTTTCTGTTTCTTGCAACCCCTCGCCGGCCCATGAGGGTGCAGACAGAACTCAGGGCCTGGCACAGAGCAGGCACTCATTACATGGGGAAGAAATGGACAGGTGAAGGGGGACCTCTGGGGCCCTGACCGGTCTGTCTTTCCTGTTAGACCGCGAGGGACTGGACTCCAGGGGAAAATAAAGGATGAAGTGAAGGGATGAAGAAGTAAATGAATGAGTGAATAAATAGCTGGGTTCTACTGGGGGCGGGGGGGAGGTCTGAGGAGGCTGTTGTCTGCTGTTCAGTGTCTTTGTTCCCAGTCCGGGTGGCCCAGAACACACACCTGTCCTGTGCTCAGGTCTGAGCTCCTCATCAACTTCTCCCCAGGGGCCCCTCCAGGTAGGGCCTGTGTTCCTACCCAGCTCCTCACTCCAGCCCCACTCCCACAGCCTTGAGCCCCCGCCCCCAGCCCCCATGGCTCTTCCTGTGGCCTTGACCCCACCTGTTTAGCTGTTTGACTTAGAGCCCTACAGCCTTTGGGTGTTCTTTTTCCCTGCCTTGCTTTGAGGTTGCCAGGTCAAGTGCAGCTCCGGATTCAGTCAGACATCCCGGTCTTGAGTCTTCCTTCTATCATCTGCCAGAAGGCAAAAGCCGGAGTCTTCCCCAGTCTCAGTTTTCTTATCTGCAAAATGGGGCTAATACAAAATGGGGTTAAGAGACCAAATGAGGTTCCAGCTTGACTCCTGGAATGGACCCAGATGTTCAGTCAAGTACTCCATATGTGGGGCCTCTCTTCCCTCCCTGTCCCTGCTACTGCTATCCACCGTGGGGCCGTGGTCTGTGGGGCTAGGAGAGCCTCCTACTGTCTAGGAGTGGAAAGGGAAAGTCACTTAGTGGTGTCTGAGTCCTTGTGACCCTTTGGACTATACAGTCCATGGAATTTTCCAGGCCAGAATACTGGAGTGGGCAGTCTTTTAGGAGGTAAGAACACACTCCTATAGGAAGTGGCGTCCTGGAGCTGGTTTGGGTGGAGTTCTAAGCCTCAGGGCAGAGATGAAATCAGGACAATTAGAGCCAGAAAAGAAGAGGTGCCCTTAGAGAGATTCGGAACTGGAATCTGTATGTGAGACATCCTAGCCGCTGCTGCTGCTGCTAAGTCGCTTCAGTCGTGTCCGACTCTGTGCGACCCCATAGATGGAAGCCCACCAGGCTCTCCCATCCCTGGGATTCTCCAGGCAAGAACACTGGAGTGGGTTGCCATTTCCTTCTCCAGTGCATGAAAGTGAAAAGTGAAAGAGAAGTCGCTCAGTTGCATCCAACTCTTCGTGACCCCATGGACTACAGCCTACCAGGCTCCTCCATCCATGGGATTTTCCAGGCAAGACTACTGGAGCGGTGAGGTGTAAGAAAGGACTTCCCAATAGTGGAGGTTGAGGGAAAGAGCCCATTGGCTGAGGTAGGAGCCAAGGTTCTCCTGCCTAAAGCTTAGGGGGCTTTGAGAAAAGAATCATTTGAATTTATCTTCGGCTTCCAAGTTTTAAAAGTGTTTGCCTAATCCTCATCTTACTTCATCCGCATAGTAAGCTCTTAATATGTGGCGAGAGTGTCATTTATAACATAGGTGGGGCAGGCACTGTGGCTCCCTCCCATGCAGGGAGGGGAGGTCCCCGAGGCCTCGAGATGGCCCAAGGTCGTCTGGCAGAGGGTCAGGAAACTGGGGTGAGAGCTCTCGCACGAGTGAGCCCAGGTTACTGGCTTTCTCTCATCCTTTCCAGGGCTTAGTAAGTCTGGCATTGTTTTTTGAAGCTGAGGTTTTTTCTTTTTCAAAAAAGCATTTATTTATTTATTTGACTGCTTCGGGCCCTAGCTGTGGCATGCCGGATCCTCGTTGCGGCACGCGGGATCTGTTATTGTGGCCCAGGCTCAAGAGCTCTGGCTCAGTGGTTGTGGCACGTGTGCTTAGCTGCCCTGCGGCATGTGGTATCTCAGTTCCCTGACCAGGGATGGAACCTGAGTCCCCTGCATTGGAAGGCGGATTTTTAACCGCCGGACCACCAGGGAAGTCCTGCAGCTGAGGTTTAATGCTGATTTCTTTGCTTAAGTTAAAAATGAGAAGTGGAGGGTGGGGGTGCTCTCTCATAAAGAGCAGCGGGGGCCTGAGTTTGTCCCTCTACTCGTGGCTGGACTGGAACAGTGTAAAGGGCAGTGGAGAGGACTCCGGGAGGCAGGCAAGGGAACATCAGGGCAAGAAGGAGGGGTTGATCTCCGAGCTTCCATCAAAGGCAGACAGCTCTCTGGTCCCCTTGCGGAGGCTCTCCTCTCACCAGCCTTTACAGCCAGACCCCCTATTCCCACCCCAGCCCGGCCCATCTCCGCCTTGCCCCAAACCCGCAAACAATGCATTGTTGACAATCTGCGGGGGCCAAACACTCGATAACATGGTCCCCACCACACCAGACATCCTAACAGTGGGCAGGCCTCTGTGCAGTGACGGGAAGATGCTTTGAATACATCATCTTGTCAACTCAGTTTATTATTCTTTCGCTCAAGATAAACTGCAGCCGCCAACGAGGGGCTGTATAAATTCCAGGCTCAGAAGTCAGGCAGGCCCCACTCCTTGTTAAACACTCACTCACACACACACGTACACACACATAAATCCTGCTGAGAAAATACCGCCCCTCCTCGGCCCCACAGGTCTCTCCAGGACCCAGTAGCCCCCATCTCATGGGGTGGTCCCAGGAGCAGCTGCAGACTTCAGGGGACTCAAGGCTTGGGCCTCCCTTTGGGCCACTTCCTGGACTGAGCCTGAACACAGACTCACTCTGGGGGCCGGGGAAGGTCTCCCCGCAGGAGCCAGCTGTGCCCCTGTCAAGCCCGGCCTCTTGACTCCAGGACTTCTGCCTGTCCAAGGCCACAGCCCTGTGTGGGTGGCCGAGCACCCACACGGCTGTGTTGGGGAGAGAGAGGGTTTCACACTCCAGAGCCAACAGCCAGGCCCTAGACCCCGATGAGGCCTTCAAAAGCAGCCAGCATCCATCCTGGGGGGAAGGGGACACCATGGACTACTTGATCTCCGCACCTCCCCCAAGCCTCAAGGAAGTGCTGAGGAATTTATGTCATCTCCACATGCTGGCCAGAGAAGGGGTTCTTCACTCTGAGCACAAACCCAGTTTTTTCTTCCCCTGAGTGTTTGCAACTAGAAGGGAGGGATTCTATGGGCTTTATTTTAATCTTGCCCTGTCTTACTTAGGATCTTAGGATAAAAACCAAAGCAAACCAAATGCCATGCTGCGCACAGGGACAAGGATAGGGAGGTTGCAGGATGCAGTGGAAAGAACAAGAGCTTTGGTGGTCGATGTGGGTCTGGCTCTGCAACTTCAGTTTCCCTCCATAAAATGGAGTAAGTCATCTCCCTCAAGCAGTGGGAGGCCTACCATGGCACATAGTAGGTGCCTGTGCCAATTTCTCTGTTCACCACGCCCTCCTCCTGTTCTCTACCAGGCTGGAGAGAGAACAGTATTGTCCTCATTCTCTGGGTGAGGAAGCCAGCACTCCAGAGGGACTCCAAGGCAGCTCAGATAGGAAAACCATTTCACTCCTAACTCTGGAGCATGATTATCACAGCTATTTAGCACCTGCCGTAGGCAGGGCACTGTGCTAGATGTTGAGGGAATGTATGGAAGGACTTCAACCTGAGGTTACCCTCTCCTGGATGCAAGCTCTGTCAGGATAGGGATCTGTCTGTCTGTCTTCTGCAGGGCATTTTCCCCTGAGTCCAAGAGGACGCTAACAGCAGCAAGTGAAGCCCCGGACTTGAGGTTTGAGGAGCTAGCTCGGATGGTAAAGAATCTGCCTGCAACGCAGGAGACCTGGGTTCGATCCCTGGGTCGGGAAGATCCCCTGGAGAAGGAAATGGCAACTCACTCCAGTATTCTTGCCTGAAGAATCCCATGGACAGAGGAGCCTGGAGGGCTACAGTCCATGGAGTCACAGAGTTGGACATGACTGAATACTAACATTTTCACTTTCTCACCACTTTTGAAGCCATGTGACTCCAGACAGGTCTCTTGACCTCTCCAGCCCTCATTTGCCTCATCTATGAAATGGCCACCGGTGGGGATCTCAGTCAGGAAGGGCCTGGCCAATTCCAGGGGCCTGCTCAGACAGAGGTGTCCTTCCCATCCCAAGGCAAAGAAGGAGGGTCAGTCCAAGACGTCAGAGGGCCCATGCTCGTGGAAGCAAATTGCTGCCCCTCCGCCACCAGCTGTCACTCACTACTCAGGTCCTCAACAACTGGTCCAAAGATCATCCCAAGTATCAATAGGAAGGACAGGCCACTTCCCCTCCCCAATAAGGACAGCAAGCAGGTGCAGGGACCTGGCAAGTTGAAGGAGACTGACTGCGTGCCAGCCCCAGGTCCCTCGCCTCCCACACTTACCCTGTTATCAGCACCCAGGCCTCCTCAGAGTCCACACCTGGGTTTGGAGCAAGCTCCGCAGAGGGCTCCCGAAGCAATATCTTTTAAAATTATGTATTTATTTGATGATTTTTGACTGCATTGGGTCCCCATTGCTGCCCATGAGCTTTCTCTAATTGTGGCAAGCGGGGGCCACTCTTCATTGCAGTTTGTGGGCTTCCCAACACAGTGGCTTTTCTTGCTGTGGAGCATGGGCTCTAGGCACAAGGGCTTCAGGAATTGTGGCACGTTGGTTTTGTTGCCCCTTGGCATGTAGGATCTTCCTGGACTAGGGATTGAACCCGTGTCCCCTGCATTGGCAGGTGGATTCTTAACCACTGGACCACCAGGGAAGTCCCTGAAGCAGTATTTATAGGACCAGGGGCTGAGGGTCTTTCCAGAGGCCACTGCTTGAAGAGGGTATCCATCTAGAACCCAAAGCAGGTGCCCATGCTCTTTAGAGACTGGAGCTCAGGGACTTGGTCAGTTATACTTCAGAGACTGTCAAGGGTATGAGGGCCTCCACCCCCTAGAAAGAGACTCATTGACTTGCTTCATATTGTGAGCTCCACTGAAGACCTGATTGAATGGAGAATTCCACTGCTATCTAGAAAGTGGGGAATTCACTGATGGAGTTCAACCCTCTCGTTTCACAGATGAAGAGACTGAGGTTCAGAGACTGCAGTCACTTAGTTGCCCCAGAGATCACAGAGCGACCAGGTTAGGGCCCCGGTCCAACGCTCCGTCCTCTCCTCCAGCCTGCCCACAGCCACCTCCCATGGCTCACCAAAGCTGGGATCACGAAGATTCTGTCGTAATCTCCTGGGCAGCTTGTTAAAATTCGAAATCTGATAGTCAGGTTCTTTACAAGCTCCCTGGGTGATTTTCTTTTTTAAAAGTGTGTGTTTTTTTTTAATATACTTTCCTTATTGGGCTGCACCACATCTTCATCGTGGCATGCAGCATGTGGGATCTAGTTCCCTGATCAGAGATCAAACCCGGGCCCCCTGCATTGGGAACGAGAAGTCTTAGCTGCAGGACCACCAGGGAAGTCCCTCCCTGGGTGGACAGTTTACTTTCCTTCTCCATAGCTCAGTTTTCTCATCAGCTAAAGGGAATAACCATAGTACCTGGTACTCAGTGTTGTTGTGATACGAATGAGCTAACACACAGCTAATATCACACAACAGCTCATTCTCTGTGCTCTGCTCCTCTCTTACTCTGCTCCAACCACAGCAGCCTCCTAGCTGCTCTATGAACTCACCAAGCATTTCCTGCCCCGGGGCCTTTGTGCTCACTCTTCTCTCTGCCTAGCATTTTTGTCCTGCAGATAGTCCCATGCTCCCACCCGCAGCATCCTCAAGGGCGAGCTTAAATGTCACCAAGTCAAACATTTCACTGATCACCCCTTCTCCTGATTGATTTTTCATACCTAATCTATTTTCTATTTACTCATTTCTTGTATTACTCATTTTTAAAATGAATTTATTTTTGGCTGCATTAGGTCTTGGTTGCTGCATGTGGGCTCTTGTAGTTTTGGCAAGTGGGGGCTACTCTCTAGTTGCGATGCTTGGGCTTCCCTTTGGGGTGGCTCCTCTTGTTGTGGAGCATGGGCTCTAGGGCATGTGGGCTTCGGTAGCTGTGGTGTGTGGGCTTTAGAGCCCAGCCTCAGTAAGCTATTGTGGCACACCAGCTTAGTTGCCCCACCACGTGTGGGATCTTCCCAGACCAGGGATCGAACCAGAGACCCCTGCTTTGGTAGGTAGATTTTTAACCACTGGACCACCAGGGAAGTCCTTGGATTATTCTTTTTTAACATACTTACATTTATTTATTTGGTTGTGCTGGGTCTTAGTTGTAGGATGTGAGCTCTTAGCTGTGGTACTTGTGATCTTGTTCCCTGACCAAGGATGAAACCCGGACTCCCTGCTTTGCGAGTGCTGAGTCTTAGCCACTGGACCACCAGGGAGGTCCCTCTTGGCTTATTCTCTTTCTCCTACTGGAAAGTTCCTGAGGGCAGAAACTATGTTTGCCTTGCTTAATGCCACACCCTCAGTGCCTGGAACAGAGCCTGGCACTCAATAAATATTATTGATTGAATGAATGGAAATAAGGTACTTCAAACGGTGCCAGGTATATGAAAGTTAAAAAAGTAAGTGTTAGTCGCTGAATCATGTCTGACTCTGTGACCCCATGGACTGTAGCCCGCCAGGCTGCTCTGTCCATGGGATTCTCCAGGCAAGAAGAGTGGAATGGGTTGCCGTTTCCTAGTCTGGGGGATCTCCCCAAGCCAGGGATCAAACCCTCATCTCTTGTGTCTCCTGCGTTGCAGGCAGACTCTGTCGCTGAGCCCACATTGGAAGCCCATGTCCTGTGCTGTGCTTAGCGGCTCAGCTGTGTCTGACTCTTTGCGGCCCCGTGGGAAGCCCATAGTATGTGACTAACGCATGTAGTCAGTATTGTCGCTCAGATCTCTACCTATATTGGATGTGGTACGGACCAAATACGGGGCATACCTCAACTTCCAAGGGTGGGGAAAGAAGGAAAAGAGGTGTTTTACAGGGTGAAGTGGGCCCCCAGGAGCTGTGGGACCTCGGGTGGTGTGTCCATACGTTGAGTCCGAGTTTCCTGTCTGATCTAACGGAAGCACAACAGCTGTTCTCTGTCTTGTCATTGCTGGGCAGGGTATCCAGGCGCTGCATCTCTGCTCATATTTTGGCTCTCTGCTCAGGAGCAGACGGGTACCAAGGACAGATGCCTGAGGGAGGTCACGACTTAGGGATCTCCTGTCATCCTGACATGGGAGAAGAGTGGCCACCTGCCTGGGCGATGTGGACGCAAGGACGGTTGCCGCACCACCAGGAGGGCGCTCTGGGAGCTCCTGACAGGTGGGGAAGAGGCCCCCCCGACCCCTGCTCATCACCTCCTCACATCCAGTTTCTGTTGATGGAGGGAGCAGAGAGATGGCAGCTGATAAGAGGCAGGACCTGCTGGGCTAGGCAGACTGGGCAGTGACCCCGCTGCCACTGTCCACCTGGGGGTCTGCCCACCTGGGACCTGGCCGGAAGTGGTGGACACTTTCCTCCCCAGGTTCAGGGGTTTCTGGAAGTATTTTCTGGGAAATGTTCCAAGTGGGTGGGTCTTGTACTCCCCCCACCTCCCTTCACTACACATATTCAGATTACACAGATGAGTAAGTGAATGAATGAATGAATGAGTAATTTTCCATAATTCGTCCCCAGGCCAGGGTCTCAGACTAAATCTGCCTCTTCCTCGTTGCGGGAAAAGGCAGCAGTCCAATAAGGAAGGCACTGCTGGGGACTGACTGCATGCAGGGACTCCCTGGGTATGGGAGCTCACTGTCTAGTGGAGACCCAGGACACAGGCTGCGCTGCAGTCTGACACAGCTCTTGCTGAGATGGAGCTTTGCTCAGGGCCGGGGCCTGGGGGAAGCACAGAAGAGGCACCTGGGGGAAGGCTTCTGGGAGCAGGTGACACAGGAATGTGGTCCCAAAGGCTGAATCTGAACAAGAGGAGGGAAAGGTAATCTGGGCAGGGGAATCAGCCTGTGCCAAGGTGTGAAGGAGTGAAATGGCTGGGGATGGGCTGAAGGGGGATGGGCCATTCAGGGTAACGCAGGGAGGAAGGTGGGGCCCTGGCCTAGGACTTCGGGGAGGGGGGACTTCAATGGGCTTTAAGCAGGGCACAGTGTGATCAGAGTTGCAAGTTCCAACTATGTGGCTGGATAGGCAAAGGGACCCGGAGGCTGAGACCCATGGCCTGGACGATAGTCCAGGGGCTCGGGGCCTGGTCCGAGTAAAGGCAGCCCTCACCAGAACTCCAGCTCAGCCTTCACCTGCTGTTGATGGCGCCTCCTCCTCTCCCATCAGTTTGGAGCTGAGGAAACTGAGGCCCCAGAGTGGCTGAGTTCACACTTCACGGGGCAGCCACAACCTCTCTCCCCGATTCAGAATGAAACTCTGCTGGGGCCAGATCTTGCTCAAAAAATTTCCTATTGGTCAGTTGCCCTGAGTCTGGTTTTGCAGAGAGCAGAGATCATTGACCTTTAAGGGCAAAGCTATCTCCTTGCCCTCCCTCTGCAGAGATAATAAAGTTCATGGGACTATTTTCTGTGTGGAAGAATAGGGCTGCTAAGAAAACACTGTGGAGCGAAGGCTGTTTTCAAAGGTCAGACGGAAAGGGCAAACCTTTGCCACTGGGAGGAAGTGGAGGGTGTGTCTCCCTGGCTGCGGGGAACCGTGCCACCAGCACCTCGCTTTGCCCGAGCCTGCCGCGTGCCTGTGCTGACTCTCCTCTGCCTCACCAGATTGTGATTCATGCAGGTGGCCAGATGGCACAGCTGCCAGGCCTCCGAGGGGTGGGTTACCTGGCTAGTTGGTGAGCTTTGGAGAGAAGAGTTTCTCCTAGACCCAGAGAAGGTCCAAGCTGGATTTGAATGATTGTCACTGCCCTCATGGTAAACTGGGACACCGAGGTCCCCGCTAACACAAAAGTGAGCTCATTTCAGGTCACACGGCCGGCTCTGGCCAGGCTTGCCAGGGAAACTGAGGCATGGAGATGGGAAATGGCTTGCCCTGGTCATACAGCCCGCTGATGGATTGAAGCAGGGAAACTGAGGATCAGAGAGGAGGCTGTGCCCAGGCTCCCACAACCGGCTGGTGGAAAAGCCTACGGCTGGACTCAGGACAGAGCTTGTCCTGTATTCAACCTGAGCTCCCATCCCCTCGCCCACCCCCACGGCTCTGCAAACCTCAGCATCTCGGCAGTCTATCTCTGTTTGCTGAGTGTCAGTCATCCCTGACGATGTCTTCAAATCCCTGCTCAGCCCCTTTAGATCTTATCGGCTCAGCCCCCATGAGGGCTCCTCACCTGGACCATCCCCAAACAGCATCCGTGTGCACAGGTGCATGGAGTGCGTGGGGGCTGGGCACTCCAGCAGCGGGGGCAGACAATGGCTGGGTTAAGAGGGTCATCTTCTTTTCGCACCTCCCGATTCCTCTGGTTTGTAAATCATTATCCCAGGTTCCACAAAGCAGGCATTGAGTAAGCCTCTCACTGTCCCGTGATACAACAGGCAGAGGCTACTAGGGTCTGTGAGTGGCCGGGTGGCAGCTCCCAGCCCCCTCCTGGGCACCAGGATTGAGTTACCCATATAATCCCTGCTCTTCCATCCACCCTCTTTGTGCCCATTGTAAATTATAATCGAGGGGCATGATGCAACCTGCTAATTACATTGCTTGATTTTGAACACATCCCAGCTTCTCTGACTCAGGCGGCAGAAGGAGGCGGGAGCTGCCGGCTCTGCTTTGTGGCTTATCAGGGTTGGGTTATTCCGCTCACACCCGCTCACGCCTCCCCGGCCTTTGTTAACCGCGGCTTGCATCACCTCCTGCTTTCCATTTCTGCGGAATTTTTTTTAACGGCCCTTTTTTATGAGCTGCTCCATCTTGTTAGCTAATGAATGACTGTGGGGCAGCGATGGGGATCGCTTTGTGTCTCTATTAAATGTTACACGATTGTAATTATGAGTTAATAAGGGACAGCTAATAAAAAAAACAAAACAAAACAAAACATATAATCCATTTTGCAGCCTGGGGCAGACCTGAGACTCATTGCCTGGTTCCTGGCTGCATAATTCCAAGTCCTGGGGACCACAGGCTGGACAAGGGCTCAGCGAGGCAAAGGATGGGGGCCTCTGTCAGGTCGTGGGGGTGCGACCAGTGTGGGGCAGGGGCTCTGTCTCCAAACCTCTTCTGAGCCCTCCCTGCTCATCCGCAAGCTTGAGCTCCCTTAGCTCCTTGGTGTCTGGACTACTGCATTTCCCTTTGATCAGCTCCGCCTGTGTCCACTGTGGCCCCACAGCCCTTTCTCCACATCCCAGCACAGTGAGCCTCTCAAGATGCTGCTGGCCCCACCCCTTCCCCTTTCCAGCTGCCTTTAGTGGTCACCAAGGCTTCCCTTTTCAACTCTCTGCTTTCAGTAAGCCATTCCCAAGGCTCTTCTGTCTTCACTAAACCCGCTGGGAGTGGACTGAGCCCCCGGAAGACAAGTGAACCCAAGAACTGGGCAGGAGGAGAGTCTGGGAATTGGAAGGGGTGATGGGCAAGAGGACCCGCAGCTGGCTACCACTTACCCGGTGGTACCCAGGGCTATGGGATGTGGAAATGGAGGGATACTGGTCTCCTCACCTCTAATCCCCAAAGCCAAAGGGCAGGGATTTATATTGAGGATACAAAAGTGAAAAGGATAATTTATTTCTCGTGCAGAAGCATTTGATATGTTTCGCTCTAAAGAGAAATTTTACATTGATAACAAGTGTTGGGATAAGAGCTTACATTGTCTGGTCAAAAAAACCAAAGTTCTATGCTATATTCTCAGTTACATTTTAAGCGTTTTTCTTCCCCAATTTAAATTGCATACTACAGAAGAGTTTCTCCATGTACAACTAACCTTTAGTATGATAGACGAGGTATGGATTATTTTATAGATGTTTAATTTTTAGATTCTATCAAGCTAAATATCTAGGGCTGCTGTGTTGTGCCCCAGAATGATCATGGAGCCTTTCCAGGTGCTGGGTATACAGGGGGGTGCTTAATAAATACTCAGTTACCTGAAAGGGTGGGAAGGGGCGTGGGTAATGTCCACATCCCATCAAGAAGACCTGGGCTCAAGCCCTGAACATGAAGCTGGAACACAACCCGTCCACATGGCCACAGCAGTTGGGTACCAAGCCTGGTGAGCAGCTGGGTACCAAGCCTGTTGTGACTTCTGCATGACCAGGAGACAGTACAGCCTGTCATTGGGAGTGTCTGGTGGGCAGAGGAACAAGACCCTTAAGATCTAGTGTAGGCAAGTCACCGCCTCTTCCCGGGCCTCGGTCTCCCCACCATTCAAGTTTACGCTGCAGTATTCTGTCTGCATTCTGGTTAAGCTACTTGCCTTTCTGCCTAAAGCCAGCCCAGCCCCTCCCCACTCCACCTGTGAGCTCCCTCGGCTGGGCCTGCCCTTCCATCCTCCACTTGCCCAGCGCTCGGTAAATGCAGAACTAATGAGCGGCTGAAGCCACATGCTCTCAAGGCACCCACTCTATGCCAGACTCCCACCAGATGCTTCCTGTGTGTTACTAGCAGTCTTCCCACCAGGCCTGCTGGGAGGACTGCTCAACCTCCACTTCACAGCTGAGGGAACTGACGGGGAGACAGAGTCCAGCCCGCGATGTCCCTGAGGGGTGGTAGGGCTGGAGCTGAGCGGTCCATGCATGATCTGAGAGCCAGAAGCTGGGTATCGTCTGGGGGCCCCTCCTTCTCAGCTTCTCATGGCCTGGGTGGCAGCAGGCGGGCAAGTGACCGTGGGGCGGGAGCCAGCAAGGGCGACCACAGGTTGGGCTACAGAGGGAACATAGTCTGCGGACACCGCTTAAGTTCATCTTCAAATGCTGCGGCCGTGCTGTGGGCGCCGGGAAACCACAGCCGCCCACATCTCAGCAGTCGGGGCCAGCCCAGGGCAGGAGGCCGACCTGGCAGTGGCAGGGCAGCTGGGGGCATGCAGGAGCAGCAGGAAGGCTGGGGGTGAGCGGTGGGGCTAGAGGGTAGGTGGGAGCAGGCAGGAAAGGGCTGCTAACCCATGCACAGAAAGCCTCGGTGGTGGGGCTGGATACATCATCTTCAGGGAACTTATTCAAAACTACTAAGAATTCTCAAGATGGCAAAAGCAGAGCTTAAACCAGGCTCAGGGCCCTTGTAAGTGTGGCCCCTTTGGGTCACCTATCCAGCCAGTCCTGGGCAGCAGGTTGTTTGCCTGGCTCCCAGCTCAGGGTTCTTCTTGGCATGGCACTTGGGTAATAGGCATTGTGTAAAAGGCCTGGCCCCTCATTGCTGGGGCAGAGCCTAAGTAACCCACAGCGCAGGGCATGGCAGGGCGGGCGGAGGGGCGGGGCATCAGGAAGACTCGTGCCATGAACATCTTTGGAGACTGTGTGGATAAAGCCGAGCCAGCGCACTGGAGGGACGGCCGGCAGGCAGGCGTTCAGGGCGTGGCTTGCCTGGTGACTCACTCGGCTTGGCCAAGCTGCTGCTTCCACTGTAAGCATGTTGGGGAGAGGTCCCAGGCCCTGCCAAAGCCATCCAGAGTCCCTGGATGGGCCACCTGCAGACCTTAAGCCTGCAGGAACACTTAGGGCCCTAAGGGTGCCTACAATTGGGCAGGCAGCTTGGCCTCCAGAAGCACGTACACAATAGTGGATCTCGGAGCCCTCTTTGAGTTAGCATCCCCGAGGCTGGCTCTCGACGCAGGAGATGTGGGTTCGATCCTTGGGTTGGGAAGATCCCCTAGAGGAGGAAATGGCAACTCATTCCAGTATTCTTGCCTGGAGAATTCCATGAACAGAGCAGCCTGGCAGGCTACAGTTCATGGGGTCACAAAGAATTGAATGCGACTGAGCTCATGTGCACATATGCATGCACACACACACACACACACACACACATACACACACAGGCTGGCTCTTGGCAACAGTGATGACTGTGTCCCATGGCTTGTGGCTGTCCTCTGCCCTGGGTATGGTGCCTCTGAGAGGCTGGGCTGAGCGCCCATTTGTGCCTTCCACCAGTCCCTGCCATAAGACCCTGCATATAGTGGGTACTCAAGAAATACTGGTTGAGTGAACACAGGAGACGTTGAATGATGATTCAATTCTGCCTCATTTGTGTTAGGGCTGACACTTGGGTTGGAAGCGAGGGAAAGGAAGGATGCTTTTGGTTAGCAAAGTGGTGGGACACTGCCCACCCACACATGTGTGTTGGTGCGCATGTCTTGCATTTATGTGGGTCCATGTAAGACTGCATGTGTACTGTACATATACATATAGGATGGACTCACTTACAGAGGGTGAAGGTATAGATATGTATGCATGCCCTGATGTATGTGTGAGCATCCTTATAAAAACACTTAGAGGATATGTGCGTGGGTGGGTGGTGTCAGTCGCTCAGTTGTGTCCAACTCTTTGTGACCCCAGGAATCTGCCAGATTCCTCCATCCCTGGAATTCTCCAGGCAAGAATACCGGAGTGGGTCACCTTTCCTTTCTCTAGGGGATCTTCCTGACCCAGGGATTGAATCCAGGTCTCCTGCAATGCAGGCAGATTCTTTACCTTCTGAGCCACCAGGGAAGTCCCTTGTGTGGGTGGGGACCCATGCATGTGTGCATGTTTTTGTGGGAGACATGCATGCCTCCTTGGCATCCACCTGCATGCACAGGGCATGGGAGTGTGCATAGATAGCCAGCAATCTTCTGCTTCCTGGACTCTATCTCCCACTTGGTCACCCTGCCCCATCTAGCAGTCAGACCTGTGCGGGCAGTGCTCACGGCACGAGAGAGCTGGAGAAGTGTGGTGGCTGGGAGTGCAGGCTGCCCGGATGGGTCCGACTCTGCCCTTCACCCACTGTGCATCCTCAAGCAAGTTTTGTAAACTCTCCTTGCTCAGTTTTGTTCATGACAGCACTTTCTTTGAACTGTAAGCCTAGAAAAATGGTGCCTAGTGAGGCTCCACAAAGGTTAGTTGTTGATAGTATCTTGGCTGGGGGCTGCTGCGGGTAGCAGGGCCAGTTCTGAGAACAGGGCTGCAGCCCTGTCCATCCATCTCCATGAACATGATGGGCAGGTTCCAAACACCGGCTGGAGAGACGAGAAGAGGGGAGGGGAGGGCCAAGGGCTGCACAAGTCTCGTCCCTGATGACTCCTTCAGACTCCTCAGAGGGCCCTGGGGAGTCTGCAGAGGGGTCCCCAGTTCCAGAACACATATGTGGTGGGGCGCAGCAAGGTAGGAGCAGCTTTTTAAAAACAGTCCCCTGGAGACAGCAAAGCTGGGCCCCAGAGGCCACCCACCCACCCACCACAGGGACCGGCGCCCGCGCGGGGCGAGGTAAATCGCCCGTGATTGCCCTCTGGAATGCGGTCGCTGTGAACGGTAACACGCATGTTACTGCTTTGTAAACACAGTTAAGCTATTTACGATGGCCTCAGCCTGGCGGCCCCTGGAGGATCCTGCCTTGTAGCGGGTGGGCGGCCCGCCTCGGCTCTGGTCTGCCGGCCAAGACGGTGGGGAGAGGGATTTATCTTGTCAAGACCCAGATCCTTGGCACTTTCTGCTGCCAACCCAACCCCAAGGCCCGGCACTGGGGGCCAGGAGAGGTACCCCCTTGCAGGCCAGAAAAATGTGTTCCAAAATTATGGAAAGTAGAAGAACATCCAAATTGCCTCTTGGTTTAGTTTTAGCCCTTGTCCTTTGCCCAGTTCGGAGAGGACATTTTTCTAAGTAAGCAGGAGTTTTGCCCCAGATCCCAGGAATACACTGGGGTGGATCTCCACGCAGGATCCTGGGGGAGACTCTGAGGAAAAGACTCAAGCCAGCCCCCAGGAAACCCCCAGTGTGTGGGAAGGGGCCAGCCCTTGCCACCCCTCCCTCCTCCTGCCCAGGCTGAGGGTGGAGGCACAGTCTCTGTGTCCCTCTGCAGTCGGTGGCTGGACTGGGCCAGCTGGGGCTCAAGGCCTCAGGTAGACTCAGGGAACAGGCTGCCCTGGAGGGCCAAAGCCTTAATCGTGGCCGTAACCACTGAGACTTCCTCGAGAGAAGTTTTGCTGAGGATCTCTGTCCTGGAGCATGTCCTAGGCTCAGCCGATCCTCTTTCTCCAGAAGTGCCCTCACTTCTATAATAAATAAATACCATCTATTTTTTTCACAATGAACTGGGGTTACCCAAGAGGCTGCTTAGGCTGGTAAATGCTAGAGGGACTTCCTCCCAGGGTATGGAGGCCCTGCCCACCGCTGGGCCTCTCCCTAGCGACTCCAGGCCTCCCTCTTCTCCCTTGCTCCATGGCTGCCTCTCCATCCATCCCGTATTTTCTCCTGTGATTCTCGTGCCGGGAGCGTACCCGTTGTCCCTTCCTGCCCACCCGCATGCTGAGCACCCACAGGACCAGCCTTCCTGGGCAGTTCTGTCCACAAGAACATCTCCCTCCTGTTGTCTACACAGGCCTATCCAGGCTGTCTGGATTCATCAGCTTGTCCCCCAGCTCCTCTGCTGATAGTCACCATCATTCACGGAAGGCCTTTGCCATGCCCCATGCTGGGCTTATTGGCTCACACACATCCTCTCCAATTTTCCACCAGCCGGAAAATGGCAATTTCGGGCCTCATTATGGTGATGAGGGAGCAGAGGTGCGGGGCGGCTGGGTGATCTCCAGGGTCATAGCCCATGAGCGGACTGGGCTCTGGCCCCTGTGTTCTGTTCAGGGCACCCCCTTTCCCGTGCTCCCCCACACTCCAGGGAACCCAGAGCAACATGCCTTGATTAGGTGGGGTCCGAAGAGTTCACAGGGTTGGGGTGTGGGGGGGGGCTTTTTGTTTTAATTAAAAAAAAAAAAGAACATGGGAACTTTCACACATTTACCTCTGAAAAGAACAGTTATTCAGATCATGCTGCTTGGTCAGTGCTTTCTGGTTTTGCTTTTGCTTTCCATTTTATTTCTTTCTATGAACAAGGGCATCATAAAAAAGATCAAAAAGCAGGTTGTCCCTGAGCTGTCTCAGTGTCACTAGTCCCTTTCTTCCTGTGGCTTTGGTTGTGGCGAAGAAAACTGTGGTTTTCTGTAGTTTTATTTACAGCCCGTTTAATGTCAGTTAAACCCATCATATCAGAAACAAACTTTTTCCCCCAAATTTAATCCATCACATGATTCTTTCAACTCAATTTCAAATAACGTTTTAAAAATAAATTCTTTACTTTAGAATAGCTTTAGATTTCCAGAAAAATTGCAAAGATAATACAGAGCTCCCATATACTCCATACCCATGTTCCACTATGATATGTGTGTGCTAAGTTGCTCCAGTTGTGACTGACTCTTTGTGACCCCATGGACTGTACTGCACCATGCTCTTCTGTCCATGGGATTCTCCAGGCAAGAATACTGGAGTGGGTTGCCATTTCCTCCCCCGGGCGATCTTCCCGTCCCAGGGACTGAACCCATGTCTCTCGTGTACCTGCATTGGCAGGCGGATTCTTCACCACTAGCACCAATAGAATAAATATCTCTATAATAAATACCTTAATTAGTTTGGTATGTTTGTTAAAATTAATGAACAAACATTAACATATTATTATTAACTGAAATTCATGCTTCCTAATTTCTTAAGGAAATTCAGAGTTCCTTAGTTTTTACTAATGTCCTTTTCCAGTTCCAGGATCCTACCCAGGACACCTCATTACATTAGCCTGCATGCCCCTTAGGCTCCTCTTGGCTGTAACAGCTCCCTCATTTCCTTGTTCTTAATGACCTTGACAGGTTTGAGGCCTGCTGGTCTGGTATTCTGTAGAATGTCCATCTCTTAACTGGGGTTTGTCTGATGTTTTTCTCATGCTTAGGCTCAAGTTAGGAGTTTATGATGGAAGAACACAGATAAAGTGTCATTTTCATCACATCCTATCAAGGGTACATACTGTCTACACGATTTATCACCACTGATGTTGACCTTGATCACATGGCTGAAGTGGCGTTTGTTAGCTTTTTCCACTGTGAAGTTACTCCTTCCCTTCACCCCACCTTTTCCATCCTGCCCTCTTTGGAAGGAAGTCACTGTCCAGAGCTTATACTTAAGGGGGAGGCAGCTACATTCTACCTCCTCGAGAGTGAAGCATCTATATCGTTATTTGGAATTCTTCTGCGTGGGAAATTTTGTCTCTTCTCCCCCATTGATCATGTAATCATTTATTTACATAAGTTATGGGCTCATGGAAATTTATTTTATACCTGGGTTATAGTCCAAAAGTACTTTATTCCATTTCTCAAGTTGTTCTATCTTTGGCCACTGGAACTCTTTCAGTTGGTTCCTGTGTGTGTGTGTGTGTGTGTGTGTGTGTGGTGTGTGTGTGTGTGTGTTTTGTACTTTCCTACTTCCTGGCTAATTATAAGACACTCTGGGCTCACCTTGTATATTTCCTGCCCCAGTTCTAAACTCAGCCTTTTTTTCAGGGAGCTGTGGTTTCTTTGAATGAAGAATGAGATTAGAAACCAAGATCTGAGCACTAGGTGTGCTTATCACTCCTGGGGTGTAGTTT
Source organism: Bos indicus (assembly GCF_029378745.1). Classification (NCBI taxonomy): domain Eukaryota; kingdom Metazoa; phylum Chordata; class Mammalia; order Artiodactyla; family Bovidae; genus Bos; species Bos indicus. The sequence continues at coordinate 18,911,683 of NC_091782.1, read as the reverse complement.
CTTATAGACACTCCCAGCTGACAAGTAAAGGAAATATATGTCTTTACTAACTCATGTGTCTACACATTTCTGTAAGTATTTCTTTTGTAACTATCTAGAGAGAAGGCAATGGCACCCCACTCCAGTACTCTTGCCTGGAAAATCCCATGGATAGAGGAGCCTGGTGGGCTGCAGTCCATGGGGTCGCTGAGAGTCGGACACGACTGAGCGACTTCACTTTCATGCATTGGAGAAGGAAATGGCAACCCACTCCAGTATTCCTGCCTGGAGAATCCCAGGGACGGGTGAGCCTGGTGGGCTGCCGTCTATGGGGTCGCACAGAGTTGGACACGACTGAAGTGACTTAGCAGCAGCATATCTGTATTAAGCTAGACGTGAGTTTGTATTTAAGTTCCCAACTCTAGTCTATTACCACATGGATCATTCCAGCCTCCTCCTCTTATTGTAACCTTTCACTCCAACAGTGAGAAACTGGCTCTCATCTGCTACCCATTTACTTAAATGTTCAGTTCCAGTGTAAGTGTGTAACAATTCAGATTGTTAACCTACATTTCCATGGAACACAACTTTATCAACTAGAGTACAATGCTACATGCAATTCCCTGTGTCTTTAGTCTTATAGATTCCAGTCATTCCCAGAGTTACTTTGTCAGGACTTTTCCTCCCATCCCGTGCAAGGAGGTGGTGTTACACTTTTGTAATACGGTTAGATTATTTTGTCACATTCTGTGTTCTATCCTACAATCTCCCAGACTCCTAAATGATTTTTTATAATTTGCATACATTAAGGCTCACTCCTTGGACTTAAAGTTCTATGGGTTTTGCCAATTGCAGTAAGTATCCACTATTTCACACAGAATGGATGGATCACATACACTAGTCCTCAATTCAGTTCTGTTCAGTCGCTCAGTGGTGTCCAACTCTTTGCGACCCCATGAATCACAGCATGCCAGGCCTCCCTGTCCATCACCAACTCCCGGAGTTCACTCAAACTCATGTCCATCGAGTCATTGAGTGATGCCATCCAGCCATCTCATCCTCTGCCGTCGCCTTCTCCTCCTGCCCCCAATCCCTCCCAGCACCAGGGTCTTTTCCAATGAGTCAACTCTTTACATGAGGTGGCCAAAGTATTGGAGTTTCAACTTTAGCATCAGTCCTTCCAATGAACACCCAGGACTGATCTCCTTTAGGATGGACTGGTTGGACCTCCTTGCAGTCCAAGGGACTCTCAAGAGTCTTCTCTAACACCACAGTTCAAAAGCATCAATTCGTCGGCACTCAGCTTTCTTCACAGTTCAACTCTCACATCCATACACAACCACTGGAACAACCATAGCCTTGACTAGAAGGACCTTTGTTGGCAAAGTAATGTCTCTATTTCTTAATATGCTATCTAGGTTGGTCATAACTTTCCTTCCAAGGAGCAAGCGTCTTTTAATTTCATAGCTGCAATCACCATCTGTAGTGATTTTGGAGTACCACCCTACAAAATTCTCTAGGTTTACCTAGCCAAGCCTCCTCCCATCCCAAACCCAGGACAACCACTGATCTGTATACCAATCTCTACACTTTTGCCTTTTCCACAATGTCATATAAATGAAATTGCACAGAATGGAGCTTCTCCAGACCAGCTTCTTTCACTTGGTAGTATGCACTTGAGATTCATCCACGTCTTTGTGTGGCTTGATTGCTCTTTTCTTTTTATTGCTAAGTAGCATTAAGTTGTGTGGATGTACCAGTCTGTTTATCTATTCACCTATTAAAGGACATCTTGGTTCTTTGACAATTATATTTTTGGCAATTCTAAATAAATTGCTGCTATAAATATTCCCGTACTGGTTTTTGTGTGGACTTAAGTTTTAAAATCAGTTAAGGAAATAGCTAGGAGTACAATTGTTAGAGCACATGGTAAGACTATGTTTAGTTTTATAAGAAATGGCCAAAGTGGCTGTACCATTTTGCATTCCCATCAGTGATGAGTGAGAGTTCTTGTTGCCCCACATCCTCACTAGCAATTGATATTGTCAATGAAAAAAATAAATGTAGCCACTCAAAAAAGTATAGAGTGGTTTCTCATTGTTTTCATTTTCCTCTTGACCAATGACTCTGAGCATATTTTCATAGGCTTATTTGCCATCTATACATCTTCTCTGATGAGCTGTCTCTTCGGATGTCTTATCCATTTAAAAAAGATTTGTTTGGTCGCACAGATAGGTGCAGCATGCGGGATCTTTTAGTTATGGCAGGCAAACTCTCACTTGCAGTATGTGGGATCTGGTTCCCTGATCAGGAATCGAACGCAGGTCTCCTGCATTGGGAGGGCAGCATCTTAGCCACTGGACCATCAGGGAAGTCCCTCTACTCATTTTTAAATCTGGTTGTCAGATAAATTTTGATTGTTTTAAAAAAGTCAATTCCACCTCTGATAGAGGAGGATCAAACACCACTGAGGACGTTCAGCATTTAGATAAAATACCTAAGAAATATTTGTGGAATAACATTCCATGGAGACCTGGAATCCCAGAGCTAAAAGGCACCTTGGAGTCCTTCTACATGAGAAGAAAATGGGTTTTGAATGAAGAGGTGAGAGACAGTGAAGAGGTGAGGTGAGAGCGAAGAGGTGAGGAAAACAGAGACGTTTTCCCCGCCCCACATGCCCTCGTGCCCCGCTCCACCCTTTACTTCCTAGTGCCTCACCATTAGGCGGGACCACAAAACTAGGTCTCACTGATAGGGTGTGAACCCAGATGCTGTCTGTCACTTGGGAGCCAGAGCATTTGACAGCCAGTGTGTAACCCTCCTGCTCTTTTCTGCCCCTGCAGGTACAACCGTGGAAGCCACGTGTTGAAATTTGGTAGATCTAATATCAGGGTCCCTAACTGACTTTGAAGAAAGTAGGGAAAACCACTAGACCATTCAGGTATGACCTAAATCAAATGCCTTATGATTATACAGTGGAAGTGAGAAATAGATTTAAGGGCCTAGATCTGATAGAGTGCCTGATGAACTATGGATGGAGGTTCGTGACATTGTACAAGACACAGGGATCAAGACCATCCCCATGGAAAAGAAATGCAAAAAACCAAAATGGCTGTCTGGGGAGGCCTTACAAATAGCTGTGAAAAGAAGAGAAGTGAAAAGCAACGGAGAAAAGGAAAGATATAAGCATCTGAATGCAGAGTTCCAAAGAATAGCAAGAAGAGATAAGAAAGCCTTCCTCGGTGATCAATGCAAAGAAATAGAGGAAAACAACAGAATGGGAAAGACTAGAGATCTCTTCAAGAAAATTAGAGATACCAAGAGAACATTTCATGCAAAGATGGGCTCGATAAAGGACAGAAATGGTATGGACCTAACAGAAGCAGAAGATATTAAGAAGAGATGGCAAGAATTACAGAAGAACTGTACAAAAAGATCTTCATATCCCAGATAATCACAGTGGTGTGATCACTGACCTAGAGCCAGACATCCTAGAATATGAAGTCAAGTGGGCCTTAGCAAGCATCACTACGAACAAAGCTAGTGGAGGTGATGGAATTCCAGTGGAGCTGTTTCAAATCCTGAAAGATGATGCTGTCAAAGTGCTGCACTCAATATGCCAGCAAATTTGGAAAATTCAGCAGTGGCCACAGGACTGGAAAAGGTCATTTTTCATTCCAATCCCAAAGAAAGGCAATGCCAAAGAATGCTCAAACTACCGCACAATTGCACTCATCTCACATGCTAGTAAAGTAATGCTCAAAATTCTCCAAGCCAGGCTTCAGCAATACGTGAACCATGAACTTTCTGATGTTCAAGCTGGTTTTAGAAAATGCAGAGGAATCAGAGATCAAATTGCCAACATCCACTGGATCATCGAAAAAGCAAGAGAGTTCCAGAAAAACATCTATTTCTGCTTTATTGACTATGCCAAAGCCTTTGACTGTGTGGATCACAATGAACTGTGGAAAATTCTGAAAGAGATGGGAATACCAGACCATCTGACCTGCCTCTTGAGAAACCTGTATGCAGGTCAGGAAGCAACAGTTAGAACTGGACATGGAACAACAGACTGGTTCCAAACAGGAAAAGGAGTACGTCAAGGCTGTATATTGTCACCCTGCTTATTTAACTTATATGCAGAGTACATCATGAGAGACCCTGGGCTGGAAGAAACACAAGCTGGAATCAAGATTGCCGGAAGAAATATCAATAACCTCAGATATGCAGATGACGCCACCCTTATGGCAGAAAGTGAAGAGGAACTAAAAAGCCTCTTGATGAAAGTGAAAGAGCAGAGTGAAAACGTTGGCTTTTAAGCTTGACATTCAGAAAACGAAGATCATGGCATCTGGTCCCATCACTTCATGGGAAATAGATGGGGAAACAGTGGAAACAGTGTCAGATTTTATTTTTGGGGGCTCCAAAATCACTGCAGATGGTGACTGCAGCCATGAAATTAAAAGACGCTTACTCCTTGGAAGGAAAGTTATGACCAACTTAGATAGCATATTGAAAAGCAGAGACATTACTTTGCCAACAAAGGTCCATCTAGTCAAAGCTATGGTTTTTCCAGTGGTCATGTATGGATGTGAGAGTTGGACTGTGAAGAAAGCTGAGCGCCTAAGAATTGATGCTTTTGAACTGTGGTGCTGGAAAAGACTCTTGAGAGTCCCTTGGACTGCAAGGAGATCCAACCAGTCCATTCTAAAGGAGATCAGCCCTGGGATTTCTTTGGAAGGAATGATGCTAAAGCTGAAACTCCAGTACTTTGGCCACTTCATGCGAAGAGTTGATTCATTGGAAAAGACTCTGATGCTGGGAGGGATTGGGGGCAGGAGGAGAAGGGGATGACAGAGAATGAGATGGCTGGATGGCATCACCGACTCGATGGATGTGAGTTTGAGTGAACTCCAGGACTTGTTGATGGACAGGGAGTCCTGGTGTGCTGCGATTCATGGGGTGGCAAAGAGTCGGACACGACTGAGCGACTGAACTGAACTGAACTGAATTGACTTTGTGGAGAAGAACCCCTGCCCATCTACCTTGGCTAAATAATGTGAGCAAGAAACAAATCTTCCTGGTATAAATCAACTGAGATGTCAGGGCTCAGTTGTAACTGCAGCACAGCATAGCCTGTCCTGACATGCACAGCCAATCATTGGCTGGTGCCTTGGCACCTCATCAGAGTCCCCAAACCTGGTGCTGTGCTGGCCCAGAAGAAAAGGTCCTTAAGGCAAGAGATCTTTACATGAATCAACTAAGAATCTACTGAGACCTTCTACATGCCTGGCCCTGTACAGGCACTGTGTCTTCATGACCCTGGGTTTTTAGGGGAGAAGGTCCATCTCTCTGTTGAACTGTCTGCTCTTGTTACTCACTAGTCCTTATCTCCCCAGATGACATACGCTGGTTGGCATATAATTGAAGCTAACTTTCCCACAATAGAACAATTCTTATGGAATATTAAAGGCAGATTTCCTCACCCAAGCCAAGGCCTCCAAAATAAAAGTGAAAGTCGCTCAGTCATGTCCAACTCTTTGCAACCCCATGGACTATACAGGCCATGGAATTCTCCAGACTAGACTACTGGAGTGGGTAGTCTTTCCCTTCTCCAGAGGATCCTCCCAACCCAGGGATCGAACCCTGGTCTCCCGAACTGCAGACAGATTCTTTACCAGCTGAGCCACCAGGTCAACCCAAGGCCTCCAAAGTCCATATAAATCCCACGTCCCTCCAGAGTTTTACCTGGTAGGTAGCGTGTCTCAGATGCTCTCTTCTGTCTTTTGTGTGTATGTGTGCGTGTGTGCACTCTTTGTGCATACACAAAGTTGTATCCAACTCTTTGTGACCCCATGGGCTGTAGCCTGCTAGACTCCTCTGTCCATGGGATCCTCCAGGCAAGAATACTGAAACGGGTTGCCATTTCCTTTTCCAGGAGAACTTCCCGACCCAGGGATCGAACCTGTGTCTCTTGAATCTCCTACATTGGCAGGTGGGTTCTTTACCACTGTGCCACATGGAAAGCCTTCTCTTCTATTGCTTTCTGCTAACTCCACCCTTCCCAGAGGAGGAAGACACTGCTCTCCCCATTGTCCAAAAGACAAGTACCTGCCAGCATTTACCAGGCCTTTTTCTCCAACTTGGTCCGGCCTAAAACAATTTGCCCCGAGCTGACCTCTGATAGCGGGCCACAGGCTTTGGAGAAACTCGTCCACAGCCTCCCAGCCTCCTAATCACATTATCTAGAGGCTTGATGCAATCCTTAGGGCAAGGAGTGAGGGTTTTGTTTTTTTTTTTTTTTTTCGTGTGAAGTGAAGTGATGCTCACAGGGCTCAAAATCAAGACCTTGACCTCATTAGTGCAATGTTCTGGTCAACAGGCTTGAAGAAATGTGATGATGTTAATTATGTGCTGATTTATTTAATCCCTGTTCTTGTGAAATGCACGTATTTGCCTTCCCCTCCTTTCCCCAGGGACTATAAACTCCTGGGGGCTAGGCAGGAGGTGAGCAGGCCGGAGAGTAGGGGGCGGGGGCAGGCCGAGACCAGGGTCATCCAGACCAGGATTCACTTCCTGGCTACGGTGACCTTGGGTAACCTTCCTGAGCCTGGGATTGAGTAAGGATTATGGGTTTGGCACTGTGCCTGGCACGTAGGAAGCTTGGTAAAATAGAGCTATTATTACCAGACTGTTAATTATTATTTTATTCTATCCACTGAAGGATGATTTTCCATTGTTCCAGCTTGATGTTTTTTTAATTTATTTACTTTTGGTTTCACTGTGTCTTCATTGCTGTGCATGGGCTTTTCTCTAGTTGCGGCCAGCAGAGGCTACTACTCTCTAGCTTCAGTGCATGGGTTCCTCATTACCGTGGCTTCTGGTGCTATTAGCACAGGCTAATAGGGCGCACGGGCTCAGGAGCTGCAGCCTGTGGGCTCCGTAGCTGTGGCACACGGTCTAAGTTGCCCTACAACATGTGGAATCTCCCCGGACCAGAAAGCAAACCCAAGTTCCCTGCATTGGCAGGTGGGTTCTTAACCACAGGACCACCAGGGAAGTCTCCATCTTGATTCTTAAGAGATACTAGGGTGTAGGCCAGCGTTGCTCAATATAACTTTCTGGGATGACGAAAACGTTCAGAATCTGCACTATCCAATATGGTAGCCATGAGGCACATGCGACTGCTGAGCACGTGAAAGGTGGCTGGTATAAGTGAGGAAATGAATTTTTAAACTGCAATTCATTTTAATCATTTCACAGTGAAATAGTCCCATAAGTTTAGTGGACTGTATCGGGTGGGACAGCTATAGAGGGTCAGAGTGAGGGAACCACCAGGGTTCCCATCCTGCTTCCTTGCCGCCAGCCCCTGGGCCAGTTACACAACCACTCTGGACCTCAGCGTCCTCGTCTGGAAATGGGGATATTATAGTACTGACTTCCCAGGGTGGTTGTGAGGATTAAATGAGTCAATCTGCATAAAATGCCCCATTTTAGAAAGTCTGTTATTATTGCTCTCTGTATAGCACTGGTGTCTAGCCTGTAATCCGTGGGCATGACTACGTCTCCCGCCTTGAGGACCTCTGTCTGCTCCAGCTCTAAACTCTTCATGGCCCCAACCCGAGGCGGAGAAAACTGTCTCCTTGGACCAGGGAGTGAAGAAGACTCAGGGTGCCCTGAGGAGGATAAGGATAATGGATAAGGATGCCTTGGATGACAGACCTGGCTACCCCTCCCCTCTGTGGCATGGACCTGTCGCCCTTCTCGAGAAGAGGTGGGCTGCAGGTGACAGCTGGGGCGTTTGGGGCATGGCAGCCTGAAAGAGGAGCTTTGGATCGGCTCAGGGGTAAGAGGCTTTTTTCACGCCAACCTCCCGGGCCACAGGGAACCACAGGGGCCAAGCCGTGTCTACTGCACCCTGTCTCCAAGTGTGGAGATGGATGATCTGATCCACCTGCCAGAACAGCCATGAAGCCAGGGTAGGCCAGAAGTTGGGAGGACTCTCCCGGAAAGCTGTGAGCGGGCTTCTAAGAAATGCAAGACCTGGGTCCCATGCCAGGGCCCTGGAGCTGAAGCTTTGGAATTCCCCCTGCCTCCCCACCCTGATGAGGAATGGAATTCCTCCATTTCAGGGAACGTGGGTGCGAGCCTGAGTCCTTTCATCTCAGCCCCATCCTCCACAGGGGTGCGAGGGCCACGTGGGGGTTTCTGGATTCCGGGACGTCTTGGTGTCCCAGAGTACAGCCTCAAATTTCCCCAATGAACTAATCAGCATCAGAGGCCAAGGGCCCTCCAACGGTCTCGCAGCCCCGGCATTCATCCTAATTCCTCACCTGTCCTGGACTCAGCAGGAAATGGAAGGGTCCCCAGGCAAGGCCCAAGTCCCCTGTGAGGAGGCCCAGGAGAACTTCTCCTTCTCCCAGCCAGAATTCACTCCTCCCCCCTGGGTCTGGGACTCCTGATTCTATGACCAGGAGCAACCCACCCTCCGGAGCAACAGAGGAATGCCCCAGTCTCATGGAACAGGGCATGGGACAGGGATCATCTTTGCTGCACTTTCCCTGACTTCAGAGTAAGAGACAGCAGGAGACACTAAGGTTAGACTCCAGGAAGGACTTCCTTGTGATGAGAAATATGAGATGGTTGTAGGAACCAGTTGTATTCAATCTTCTGATCAGATTAATGTGGGAGGGCTCCAGTAGAGTGGGATGAAGAGAAAACTGGGATTTAAAATACACAGGATAGGGGCTTCCCTGGTGGCTCAGTAGCAACTGAGCCCTTGTGCCACAACTGTTGAGCCTGTGCTCTAGAGCCCGGGAGCCGCAACGACTGAGCCCACGTGCTACAACTATGGAAGCCCATGCACTCTAGAGCCCATACACCCAAACAAGAGAAGCCACTGCAGCGAGACGTCCATGCACCGCCACGAAGAGTGGCTGCAGCTTGCCGCCAACTAGAGAAAAACTCACATGATGACAAAGATGGAGCACAGCCAAATATAAATAAATAAATAAAATTAGTAAAAAATAAAACACACAGGATATATAGCCAATATGATCTCTCAGTTACCTACACTGAGAGTCAGACAGACTTAGGTTTAAATCCCAGCCATGCCACTGACTGGCAGGGTGACCTCGGGTTAACTGTTTAACGATGTCCATTCAGTTTCCTCGTCTGTACAATGGGGAGAAAGAGACTCCTCCCCCCACCATCCCCCCAGGTTGTACTGAGGAATGAGGAAGACCTATAGGTGAACGGTTCCAGCCCAGTGCCTGGCACATACTGGGGAACAGAGTAGACTGGGAGTTTAGGGAACAGTGAGAGGGGAGGATGTGCAGGAAGGTAGGCGGGGGTGGGGAGCTCAGTCCCCCAAGAGAAAGACTTGTTATCCTAGCTGGAGGTGGCCTTGGGGCAGGGCTGCCGATCAACGAGCTGGTCCCCCTCCCTGTGCCCTGGCTGAGAGTCTCCTGTCCCCCAGCCCTACTCCTGACCCCACTTTAAGGCAGTTGTGCTAGGACAGTAAGAGAGCTCAGACCCCTCCCTGGTGAACTCTGCTCTTTTTGCAGGCTCTTCATTCCTCATTTGCTTACCAAAGGAAGCCCTGCAGAGGGTCTCAGAGAACCCAGATGGCCCTAGTCCTTCTCCTGAAAGATCCTGAGAAGACCCTGGGCTGGGGGCCAGCCTGCCCCCCTGCTTCAGACCAGCGATGGCGAGCACTGGGGCCAGGAGGTCTTTGGTGCTTGGGTAGGGGCGGGCAGCTGGTGAGCAGGTTTGCTGGAGACCCATTTCCCACCAGAGTGTGCTCAGTCCCTCAGTCGTGTCCAGCTCTTTGTGACCCCCATGGACTGTAGCCCACCAGGCTCCTCTGTCCATGGGATTCTCCAGGCAAGGATACCAGAATGGGTGGCCATTTCCTTCTCCAGGGGATCTTCCTGACCCAGGGATCTAACCTGGGTCTTCTGCATTGCAGGCAGATTCTTTACTGTCTAAGCTGCCAGGGAAGCCTACTTCCTACCAGACTCGTGTAAATTGAAAGCCCTCTGGACCTCACAGAGGGGCAGGAGGGAGGCTGGTTTTGCCCAGCTGGCACTGTGGCACTGTAGCCCCAGGCTGAGTGGCCTCTGAGTGCCTCCCTCCCCCAGGCCCTGGCAGGGGAGAGAAAGGCTCGGTGGCCACTGGGCCGTAAACAGTCCTAAAGCCAGTGCAGGGCGGACACCCACTGCAAAGGAGGAAAACGGAGAGAGAGTGAGGGCTTGAGAAACCCAGAGCTGTATGCCAAAGCAGGAGTCTTCAGTTCAGTTTTGGGGTTCTTGGATGCCAAGGAGCCAAGCTCTTGTCATAAGTGAAGACCCAGCCCCCACCCCCTTAGGCTGGGGGTTGCCTGAGAGCAGGGCTGTGTTCCCCCATCGGAGTGGCCTAGGGGGTGGGACCAATCAGCTTTGACTTTCTCTTACCATCTGGATAAGACCATGGGGTCTCAGAAGAGAGAAACCTCTCACTTGTGATGTCCAGGGTCTGAGAGTAAGTCGTTACCATTGACAGTAACGCAAGGAGGTCAGGGAGGTGGGGCAGGGCATTTTTAACTTTCCTACCCCCTTACAGCTCTTTGGTCCCCTCACTTGTGCCATTCCTTCTCGGGAGAGGAGACCTGGGCCTGGAGTGGCCCCAGGGCAGGGCCTGGGCTGTGGCTGAGCAGTAGTGAGCTGCCCGGCTCCTGGCCGGTCCCTTCTCTCTCTCCCCTGCCCCTGACCCCCAAGCCGCGCCTGCAGCCCTTGCTCGCCCAGAGCAGTCCCAGCTGCACACCCCGCCCCCCTCCTCTGCCCACAGAGGAGGTCGCCCGCTGCCCACTGCCAGGTACAGAGGATAAAAATAACCAGTGGAAAAACACGTGGCTGCAGGTCAAACATTAACCTGTGGGACCCAGCGTGCCGGCCGCGGTGTCCCTTCCCAAGTTCCCTGCCCACCAACATGCAGCTGCCAGTGGCGTCCTCTGCCCGTGGCCACCCCTCCCATTCTTGGACGGACACTCACCCACAAGCTCCAGCGGGAAGCGCCCACCCACCCGAGGGCCCGAGGGCACAGGTGTGGCCAGCCCACCCAGACTGGTGACTTCAGGGAGGCTCCTCCCTCCACTCAGTCTGGGGTCTTCCCTGAAGCCTCTGGGGGCACATGTCAGCCCAGCTCCTAGGTGAAAACAACCCCTCCGACCCTCCAGGGTTTCCTCAGGGGTTTCCTCGTCTGCTGCCACGCAAGCTCACTTAGGTTCCCGAAGGAAGGGGAGGGGACACGGAGTCCAGGCCGTGCTGGCCTACACCCCTCAACACGCTCGGAGGCCACCTGGAGGAGGTACTGGGAGAAGCAGGCAGGTGAGGCCTTCCACCCTTTCCCTAAGGCACCCTGTGTGTCCGGCTCTGGAGTTGTCGGGCTGCGCGACCAGAGGGCTGGGTGAGCCCCACCCCACCCCACAGGCCCAGACGACCCTACCTGCACACCTCAGGCCCACCCCGGCCTCTCACTAGGCAGATCCTTCTCATCGGCGTTCCCACAGCTGCCGGAGGCTCAGCGGGGCGACAGCCTGCCCCCCGGCCCTCGCCCTTCACACAGCTGGGGTCCGATGCCCAGGGGTTCTAGCAAATGCCACACAGCGGCCTTGAGCCTGAGCCAGATGGCCCATTTTCTGTCAGGGAAACTTGACTGCACGAGGACAGGAGAGTAAAGTCCATCTGGGTGCAGCAGGAGGCCAGCTGGAGTCCAGGGAGCCCCTACCTTGGAGCTCAAGAGGTGTGTAGTGGGGTTTGGGACCAGAGAAGCTGCATGCCCCGACCCGCCCCAGCCACTGCGATGTCCAGGAGAGTGGCGAGTGTGTAACGATTAACTTCTAAGGGGAAGCAGAGGGCTTGAGTGAGATCAGTAAGGACCTCGCCTGCCTCTTGCGGGGCGACTGAGAGCCGGTCTTGCCTCCAGGTCAAGTCCAGTGCTGGACGGTGAGTTGGGGGACCTGGGGCCTGGCCTTTGAGGACAGCGAGGCACCACCGGACCCAGGAATTCCTACCCAGGACTGTCCCCCAGACTCCTGGAGGTGTTCTGCACCAGGGCGGCTATCCCTGTGCCAAGACAGTGCCCGAAGGCCTGGTCTTTCTACTGACCCAGACAGGCCACACGGGAGGCCCCACGGACTTTGGAAGCCTTTGGTTTACAGCCCAGTTCTGCTATTTCCGAAGCTACATGGTCATGTATGAGTTACTAAGCCTCAGTGAGTCTCAGTTATCTCATCCGTAAGATGGGGACAATTAAGTCCAGCTCTCGAGGTGTTCCAAGGATTAAGAGGGCCGATCTCCCTGTTGTGCCTAGCACACAGAAATTATGCTGTTGATGCTCCAGTGGATTTTTCTCTTCACTCAGGGCCTCAGTTTCCTCCTCTGTAAATGAGGAAACTCACGCCCAGCTCACAGGACCAAATGAGCTGATCTTTATATTGTTGTTGTACGTGGACATTGGTCTGTAACTGTCAGCATGATTACTATCTCTTTTCCTCTCTGCACCCTGGTTTCTTTATCCAGATTTGGTCATCTCTGAGGACCTCGGCTGGAGGTCCAGGGTGCTCGTCACCTGCTCCCTGAACTCAGTCACACCCCCTGGTCTCCCCACTCCTTGCCAGGGCCCAGCACCCTATCACGCTCATTATCATGCTGACATTTGCTTTGGCTTGCAGTGCAATTACCTGTTGCATTGAACAAAGGCCCGGGAGAGAGGCAGGTAATAGGACAGCCAGAAGTCTCGGCTTTGGAGAGAGAAGCAGGCAGTGGTGTCAGCCTGAGCCTGACCTCAGGCCTGAGGAACAAAGCCAGGGATGCGGGGCGGCGGGTGTGAGGTGGAGGTCGGGATTAATTTCCCCCAGCCAAGGAGCTAAGGAGTGGGAGCTGGGGGCGGGGGGTGGGGCGGGGGGGAGAAGGGATGTTTGCATCTGGATGCCATCTGGACAAGGGCAAACATCGAGGGGCCACTCAAGGAAATGCCTGAGCAGCAAATCAAATCCTGCAGAGAAACAGCGGAGCCCTTGAAATGAATGTCTGAGGGAGAGGCGTGCCGCTGGGGAAGTTGGGGGTGGCGGGGAGAGCAGGTTGGGGAAGGAGGCCGACGGGGAGAGGAAGGGACCACGCCTGGGAGCCTCTGGGGGGGTTCTCCCTGGGCTGGTGGGCCCCAACGGTCACTGCGGCTGGATCTCCAAGCTGGGGGTGATGAAAGGAGGGTCCCCAGACATACAGATGGTCCGCATTGCCTCAGAATTCTGGGTCTCGCTCCCTATATCCCCCCAATCATCTATCAGACCCCTGACCCCAAGGGCTGCTGTCCTTCAATGACCTCACTCCACAAGCATACATGTAGCACCTACTGTGTGCATAGCCACAGGGAAAGGAAGCCTAGATGCTCAGAAGTGTAGCTCAGTGTGGTTCTTGGTTCTGACAGACTCAAATTCAAATCCCTTTTCTCCTTAACCTGGCTCATACCTTTTTCCTTAAACTGGCTCATAAAATAAATACAAGTTGCTGTTAAAAATCTCCATGTTTTCCTTTGTAAAGGAGCATAATCGTGCAGCTTCTTGGGCCTTCCTGGGAGGGCGGCAGGTGCTAACCCCGGGAAGGGCTCCAGAGCAAGACAGGAGGTCTTGGGGGGGGGTGTCCTTCAACTCTCCAGGGGCTGGGGACTGCGTACCCTCCTTGCCCCATTCGTGATGTAACAAGCCGTGTCCAGGGAGGTCGGGAAACACGCTCACCCCCAAGCCAGCCAAAGGCCACAGGACCTGAACACATGGGCCTTCTCCCCTCTTCCCCTGAAAAAGAGTATGTGTGCCCACAGGCATGTCTGTGTGCTTGTGTGTGCACGTGTCAATGAGTTTGTGCAAGTTTTTGCATCTGTGGATGTGCACGTGTGTTTCTATTGTACATGTTTGCACAGGTATGTTCTGTGCATGGTGTTTATTTGGACATGTTCTGTGTGCAAATATTTGTGGGTTTTAATATGTGAACACTCTGTGCCCGTGTTTGTGTGATTGTGTGAGCATATGTTACGCAAATGTGGGTTGTATAATTGTGGGCAAATGTGTACATATTTACATCTTTCTGTGTTTTGGTCTATACGATATATGTATATGCTGTGTGTCTGTATTTGTGAATATAGGATCTGTGTGGGTTTGAGTCTGTAGACAAGGTATACATATGTTTGTATAATGTATTATTGTGTTAATATATGTTTGTGGATATAATGCATCTGTGTATAATTGGCATGCCTGTGTATCATGTGTGGGTGTGTGCTTGTGTGTGTGGACATGTACATGAAATGCAGTTGAGTCTGAATGTATATGCATACCCCTGGAGAAGGAAATGGCTACCCACTCCAGTATCCTTGCCTGGAAAATCCCATGGACAGAAGAGCCTGGCAGGCTAAAATCCATGGGTTGCGAAAGAGTTGGATACAACTAAGTGACTAAGCATGCATGCCGTATATGAATATAATTTGCCCATGTGGAAATACATGTCTATAATTAGCATAAGCGAATCACATGTATATGTGTTTGCACATCTGGATGTGTAACGTGTGTGATGTGTAACGTGTGTGATGTGTGCATGCCTGGGCCTGTAGGAGGCAGCCTAGCATGTGAGGAACCGCCCTGGACTTGCAGCCAGAAGAGGCGGTTCAGGCTCCAATACCCTGGCCTTTTGAGCCTCTGTGGGCCTGGCTCTCGCTGCCGCAGCTGTACTACTTACCCTCCCTGCCTCCCACCTGGAAGGCTCGAGATGGAGGAACCTGTGGACGAGCAGGAAGCCCAGAGCAGGGCTGTCCTGGCAAGCACAGGGAGCTCTGTTGGATCCAGCCCTGCTCCAAGGATTGTAGAAAAGAGCCTGCCCTCACCCAGCTTACAGTCTGGCTGTAGAGATAGAAGACAGAGACAGGAGAGGGAAGGGGCTGGAAGGGGTTGGCAGACATGCCCACAGGGCCAGGAGGGACTAGGTGGGGCTCAGACCTCCAGGGTAAGAGGCTGGGTGTGTGGGCGCAATCACTGGGATTGCAGGCAAGTCATTTAACTGCTCTGTCCCTCCGTTTTCTCATCTGTAAAACGAGATACAGTAGGGCACACCTCAGAGAGCTACTGTAAGGGCGAAATGAGTCAGTACATGGAAGGTGCTGAGAAGAGTGCCCGGCACAGAGAAAGTGCCAAAGGGTGTTAACTGGTACTGTCTCTACAACATGAGAAGCCACTGAATTTGTTCTAAGGACATAGAAAATCAAGTTAACAGCAACAAAAATGACCATCCTCAATTTCAGGAAGAGTAAAATGTGGAAATGAAAAAAAAGTCATGGCTCAACTCTGGGTGTCAATGCTTTTATAAGACCACGTTCCATTTCCAGCTAACCAGAATGACATGGGGATTAGAGTCAGGGGCTGGGTGGGAAGGCTGCACAGGGCTGTGGCCAGAGGCAGCAGAAGAATCTGTTCTGGTCGGTGAACGTGGACACCTCTGCTACGTAAAGGACGTTATAGAGTCATGAGATTCATGGGTATAAACAACTTTGATCATGACTGATGAAAATACATCAAGCAGATAGCTATGCCTGTGGTTGGGTGTCCATCATTTTCATTCCGTGCTCACGTTCAGTCACGTCTGACTCTTTGTGACCCATGGACTGTAGCCCGCCAGGCTACTCTGTCCATGCAATTTTCCTGGGCGAGAATACTGGACCAGGCTGCCATTTCCTACTGCAGGGGATCTTCCAGACCCAGGGATCGAACCTGGATCTCCTATTGGTTGATCGAAACTGGCAGATCGAACCTCTGCCAATCTGCATTGGCAGGCAGATCCTTTACCCCTGTGCCATCTGAGATATCTGTGGTCAAGTGGACTTGAGTGCTAAGTCTTGAACAGGTGACGTTGGGTATCCATCTCAGCCGAAGGTGAGACATGCCAGCAAGGGTCTCCAAGAACTAGGGGTGCCTGGGAGGGGGGCTTTTCTCTCCACACCCCAACCAGAAATGACTTTAAGTAAGAACAAGGATGTGTCCTGGCAGACCATTACTACTTTGACTGCCTGCGGAGCCCTGCCCTCCCTCTGTGCTGGCTACTCATCCATCTAAATGAAGAAACATAATGAAATACACGAAAACATATATGGTGTTTGAGAGGTACCACCGTTCTAAGCCTTCTGCCTGTTTTAACTCCTTTCATCCTCCCACCCATCCTGACAACAATCTTTTTTGATTTCCATTGTAAAGATGAGGAAATGAGGCACTGAGAGGTTAAGTAACTTGCCCAAGGCCACAGAGCACAGGCAGGATTGGGACTCAGGCAGTCTGACCCTGGGCTCTGTACTCTCAAGCACCGATTATTCAAGAAGGCCCAAAGAAGCAGGTTAGGGAAAGAGACGGGTTCACCTGGCCCATTGTCTTGAGAACAGCCAGCAGCCAGGCCACACTGGGTGGACTTGATGGACTTGACAGGGAGAGGCCATGCTCCCACAGGGGTCAGGGACTATCAGTATGACATCCCTGCTGGGGCCCTCAACAGGGAACCCTGTTGGGGCTGCTTGTGTGGGGCCAGGCGGGTGGTAGGGCAAGAAGGAACCAGAGCCTAGAGGCCTTCAGATGTCAAGATGCTGATGTCAGCTCCAAGTCAGTCCAAAAATGCAGACCTAGTCCTCAACCTTCTAGCACGGTGTGCCTGCCTGTCCACACAGTAGTCACTCAGTCGCAGCCTAGGTGCCCCCCAAGTGCTCATCGGGTGGTTGGAACTGGGTTCAGGATCACCTCCTAGCTGTATGACCTTGCATAAGTTACTCGACTGCTCTGTGCCTCAGTTTCCCCTCTGTGTACAAAGATCATCACAGCATTGATCTCCCAGTTGTCATGAAGACAAAGCAAGTTAGTTAATAGCAAGAGTTTAGCACAGTGCCCAGCCCATCCTCCGTGCTCAGTTACTCTAGCCACTCTGTGTCCCTTGACCTTTGGGAATATGAATAATAATGCCCGAGCTTCATCTACTTAATCCCTAGGAATCGTAATAAGATGAATAACAGCTTGACTCTCGGCAAGCTTTTCAGCCTATTAAGGGGAGGTTGGCTGACAGTAACAGATAAATAACTGCAAAATGAAGGCATAAGCGAGCTCATTGTGCCTGAAGGTGGGCACCTCACAGTCTCTGGTTCTGGGAAACTAGCACATGAGCCCTGGACTCAGCAAGGGCCGGAGGTGGCCTTTCTCCTCCAGCTTCAAGCTGCAAAGTGGATGGGCTAAATGATGCCCCTAAAGAAGGGCTGGTGCATCAGAAGAGGGCTTGATGGGCCCTGGCAGGAGGCAGCCTGGAGGCATGGCAGGGGGGTGGTGGTCTCCCAGGCCAGTGAGCAGCACAGGTTTCACCATGCAGGCCCGACTTTTGCTCGTCTGTTCTCCTTTGGACTAAGTCCAGACCACTCTGATCTGAATGCCAAGAGGGCCCTTGCCCACCACATTCCCAGGGAGATTTCCCAGCCCTTGAGGCGATGTTTCCTCTTGGATGGGAGTGATGTGGCTTTGCAAGTGTGGTGGGTTTTTGCTGGCAGGAGGGGTAGGCTGGGTTGCAGTCCCGTTTCTCACTGCAGTAAATGCCTGGGTAGTCCAGGGTCTTCCTCCTTGGAAGGAACTGGCTGTGATCACTTGGATCAACTGGCTGTGATCTCCTTGGGCACTGTGGGAGAGGGGTCCCGGACCGCCAGTCCTCCTGTGCTCCAGTCAGATGTGCTGATAGACCCTCCCCAGCCTCCCAAGGCAGCGTGCAGGCAGTACACCTCTGGCCACCAGGCTTCCTTCTGCCCCACTTTCATTCGCTTTTCATTCAATAAATGTTTGGCTGAGCATCTGCTTGATACCAGACTCATCCTTGACCTTCCTGGGAGGCCAGCATCAGCATCATCTCACAGGTGAGGAAATGAGGCTTTAAGAGGTGAGAAAGAGAAAGAGAGAGCTTGGAAGCTGCAGAGTGGGATTAGATGCCAACTTGTCTAACCACAGAGCCCAGACATCAGTGGCCATCCCTCGTTAGTCTCCCCTCTGAGACTGGGAAGATGGTGACAATGCAGAGAGCCTCGGTGCATTCTTCATATGTGCCAGGCTTGGCTCAGAGAGTTGACGCGTCTCAGCTCGTCCTGTCCTCACTTCGCAGAGATCAAAAGCTTGCTCCAGGGACTTCCCTGAGTCCTGTGGCTAAGACTCCATACTCCCAGTGCAGGGGGCCCGGGCTGGATCTCTGGTCAGGGAACTAGATGCCACATGCCTCACACACACGCACAAAAGGAGCTTGCCCCCTGGTGTCAGGGAGCTAAGTGTGGAAGAGCCCAGGATGTTTCTGGTTCCGGAGTCTCTCATGCTCACACCACTCCTGGACAGATGTCAACACCTGGACCCAGAGAGATGTGATGCTGCTCTCAGTGCAGGACTCTGGAATACTAGCAGGTCTCCCAGATAGATGATGATGGGAAAAAGCCAGCTGGCAGAAGCGTTGTTCAGGAAGCCACTGTTTATAGGAAGGAACCCTAATAACAAGCCTGTTGATACTGCAGGTGGAAGGCTCTGGGGCTGGAGGGTGGCAGGCCCCAGGTGTGTGTGTTGGCAAAGTCTGAGAGAGGGGGTAACCGCTGAGCTTCAGTGGGACCACAGGACACCATCCCTGGGTGGTGCTGGCTCACAGGTAGGTCTGGGGTTCCTGATATCCGGCTGGAAAAGGTCCCTGGGGAGACACTGAGGAGAGGACCCCTAGGTATCAAGAGGCAGCTTTGAGTCCACATGGAGCTGGTAGTACTGAGCTCTGGACTCAAGATTAGGGGAAGAGGGGCGTACCAGGTGAGATGAGGTTCCTTTGGGCCTCTAGGAGGCTGGGATCAGAGAACTACAGCACCCACCTAGGAGGCTTGTTAAAATAAAGCTTCCTAACACCCAATCCTGGAGACCACAACTTATAGAAGATCTAGCAATGGGGCTCTAGAATCTATAGTAAAATGATTTTCATTTTCATAGTTTTGAAAAGGTGAAAAGAACAGAAGGAGGGAGGAGGGAAGAAAGGAAAGGAGAAAAGGAAGGAAGGGAGGGAAGGCGGGAGGAAGGACAAACCAGTACTGAAGAGAACACAGTGACAAGCAAATCTCCTGCGGATGCTCCTTCCCGGGAACTGTGCCCCGGGGGCCAGCAGTGACCACCGTCTTGCTTTCTTTCTGGAGATGTTTCAGGCACACACAGCACCCATGAAAGCATAGCAAGCCACTTCCTTCTTTCTCATGGCTTTGTCGTAAAGAAGACGCATTTTTAAAAAGCTCTTCAGCAAATTTTGATAAACAGCTAGTTGGGCTTAGAAAACTTCTTGCGAGCCTACAGCTCTAGATTCAAATCTTACTTCTGACATTTATGAGTTTAAGTGACTTTGGGCAGGATACACGACCTCTCCTAATTACAAGCCTTCACTTCCCTAGGCATAGGAGAGGGTAATCCCGGCAGAGTTTTAATGAAGATTAGAAATAATTTTACGGCCAATGCCTGGTGCCTACTAGGAGATAATAATTATAATAAAGAGGATGAGACATTGACACGTATATGCAGAAACATGAGAGCCATCCCAAAGAGGGTTTCAGCGAAGGGTTCAAAAGATAGGCTGCTGGCAGGATGAATCCTTTTAGCTTGGCCAGAGGAAAAGTCCAGGAACCAACAAAGTGAAAGGGTGAGCTGCATGCCCGCAGTCCATGAGTGGCACCAGGGGATCAGGCAGGGTGAAGGCCCAGATGAGAAGCCTTGCCAGCTCCAGCCCGCTGCCTTGGAAGATAATTCGCTGTTGGTCTGGATGACGTGTCACTAAGTCAGGGCTGGCAGGATCAGCGTTTGCTGGGAACCGAAGCCAGGGGAGACTGGGTCACCTGGCCTTGGAGGTTCCGTCAGGCCCATCGCTCGGCTGTTGCTTGGCCTGGTGACTCTAGGGCCTGGGACTTCTTGGGTGCCCTGTCCAGCGTAGGGCACAGGCAGGACCTAAACAAATCCTTACGGAATTACCTTTTGGATCCCAAACCTAACTGGAAAAAATAATTCCCAGGCATTCAGAAAAAGAGTCAAGGGAGGGGTTGCGTCAGGAACAGGTCCAAGTCCCAGCTCTATAATTTCCAAGAGGTGTAAATTCAGATGCACTCTAATTTTCCCAAGCCTCAGTTTCCTTGTTAGTAAACAGGGCCTTCCTTCAAGGATGAAGCCATAAAATGTCTATAAGGCAACAGGCACAGGACTTGTGTGCCACAATAATTATAGTCTAAATTTATTGTCTTTCCTTTTCAAAACAGCTAGTTATTAGAATCCAATTGATCATATTGGCAAATGAATTTTATATACACTGCAGTGGAGTCGTTGGCCCTGAAGGAGGGAAGGTTTGAGCAAGGAGATTTTTTTTCAGTAAGAGGTGAGTTCAGAAATAGTGTTGAAAAGGAAAATGTCATTGTTGCTGTTTAGTTGCTAAGTCGTATCTGACTCTTTGCAACCCGTGGACTGCATGCCGCACACCAGGCTTCCCTGTCCTTCACTTTCTCCCAGAGTTTGCTCAAACTCATGTCCATTGAGTCCATGATGCCATCCAATCATTTCATCCTCTGTCTCCCCCTTCTCCTCCTGCCCTCAATCTTTCCTAGCATCAGTATCTTTTCCAATGAGTGAGCTTTTCACATCAGGTTGCCAAAGTATTGGAGTTTCAACTTCAGCATCAGTCCTTCCAATGAATATTCAGGGTTGATACCCTTTAGGATTGACTGGTTGGATCTCCTTGCTGTACAAGGGATTCTCAAGAGTCTTCTCCAACACCACAGTTCAAAAGCATCAGTTTTTCAGTGCTTAGCTTGCTTTATGGTCCAACTTTCACATCCGTACATGACTACTGAAAAAACCATAGCTTTGACTATACGGACCTTTGTCAGCAAAGTGATGTTTCTGCTTTTTAACAGAAAAAGGAAGATGGCTTCTAATTAATTTAACAATTTTTATTCAGCACCAGCCATGCACCAGGCCAGGTCTCAGGCCCTGGGGATAAAACAGCATACAAGGCAGATGCACATCCCCCCTCTTGTGGAGAGTACATTCTAGTGAACTATTCTAGGACCAAAGCACCCAGTGTGGGGTCAGGGGGAGGGACTTTTCCAGACCAAAAAGCCCCTTTCTCCACGGAAAGAGTCAAACTGCATCCCACTCAGGACAAATGGCCTGGCTAGTACCATAAGGACAATTTACTGACTGCGGAGAAATCCACTCTGGGCTTGACTGAAAAACTCACCTAGAGTGAAGGGCTGGCACTGCCTGGAATAGGCTCCCAACAGTGGCAGAGAACCTGACCCATTCTGGTTTCTATCTGGGTCTAGACTGACTCCCTCTAGATGGCTACCCTAAGAGCCCTTAGCCTTCACCCAGCCACAGGTGAGTGGGAAAGGGTGGACCCTACTTCCCAAGAGCCCAGCAAACGATGGCTCAGTCTTTTGAGTCCCTGAGCTGCATTTACTTTTCTTCTCAGACTGGGGCTCCCAGAGGGCAGGGTTGTGTCTTCCAGCAGACTGGGGACATTTCCCCTCTCCTCTCCAGGCCTGGCCACTGCAGAGAATGGATCCTCTTCCTTATTTCTGGGGTGATGGTGTGCTTGCATGCTATGTCACTTCAGTCGTGTCCAACTCTGTGCGACCATATAAACTGCCACCTGCCAGGCTCCTCTGTCTGTGGGATTCTCCAGGCAAGAATACTGGAGTGGGTTGCCATGCCCTTCTCCAGGGGATCTTCCTGACCCAGGGATCAAACCTGCATCTCTTAGGTCTCCTGCATTGGCAGGAGAGTTCTTTACTGCTGAGCTACCAGGGAAGCCCCCTGACTTGATGACTCCCAGATGAAAGACTGAGTTGACTGAAGTTAGCTCTCCTGCTGTCAGGCCAGGGCTCTGTCCCATACACGGATCAGGCGCAAACTCCCACTTTGCCCTTCAACTTCTCACAAGCTCCAGAGTCATCTCTGCCCTGTCTGTTCACAAAGCTGTCAGAAGGCCTGGCTTCCAGGCCAACTGCTTTTCCATCTCCAGGGAAAGGGTACCCTGAGTCCTGGGACTTTCTATCTCACCCCTCCCTGGGTGCTATTAGGCAAGCGAGGCGTTAACTTTTCTGCAGCTCTCACTGTTTAGCTACAGGATTAGTTCTAGTCCATTTACTCACCAAGACCGCTGGTCAAACGCTGGGACCAGAAAAACACATACCCGTTGCATAATAAATGTTTAATAATGACAGTTGGGACTGACCAGAAAATGCCCCGGCTGGCAGGCCTGCAGTCACACCGGCTCCAGGGAGCGATGAAAGTTCAGCTCCATTGTCCCCACCTACCTACTCCGCCTGCCTCCAGGCTCTGAGAGCTCACTGCAGTCTTCCCACCTGCCTCCCTCAGCCACCTGCCCACTCTGTGACAGCAGAACCACAGGGGTGAATCCCAACACAGTCCTCCAAGGTCCTCTGCTGGGTGTTAGTATGACTGGTCTTGCCTCCTCCTTCAGCCTGGGGGCTTCCTTGGGTAGGGGTGCTCTTCTCAGACTGGGCTGCCTGAGGACAGAGCTGTGACTCCCCTCAGACTGGGGCTCCCTGAGGCAGGGCCGTGTCTCCCCTCAGACTGGGGGTCCCTGAGGCAGGGCCGTGTCTCCCCTCAGACTGGGGGTCCCAGAGGCAGGGCCGTGTCTCCCCTCAGACTGGGCTCCCTGAGGCAGGGCCCTGTCTCCCCTCAGACTGGGCTCCCTGAGACAGGGCTGTGTCTCCCTCTTTACTGCTAGCCCCAGGTAGCCTGGGATCTCCCTCCTCACAACTTCCCACCCAGCTCAGCAGAGCTGGTTTCACCTACCATGTGCCCAGGCCCCAGGCTCATTTGCAAACAAAGACCAGATCTGTGTGAGTGCTGGCAGATGTTAAAGATAACCCCGCTTAGCCCTTTAGGAATTAGTCTAAAATATACGATTATATTTCAGGAGTCTTAAGGGTGTTTCTGAAACCTTGGGGCCCAAGACAGTTATAACATATGTCCATTTTAGACTTTGGAAAATAGGGCGCTATAATTGGAAAAGTTAGCGAAGCGCTAAGTACAGGGAGCCGGTCTCTTTACATCTCAAATACCAGGTATTTAGGTGGCTTTCTTGGAACCTGGCATTAGGGACACGTGTGAATGGGCCAGGCTCGTTTCTGAGGAGTGAGTGGGAGCAGCTGGTGAGGGTGCCCAGGCAGAGCAGGCAGCACACCTCCGGGCCTCAGTGTTAGTGCCCCAGCTGCCTGGCACACGGACCCCACCCCCACCTCTCTTCTCCTTCTTCTCTTCCGACCTGGGCTTTCCAAGTTCCCCAGGAGCACGTGGTGGACTCGGGCTTGGCACTCATGCCCATAAAGCATGCCAGGTCCTGGCCTTTTCTCCAAGGGTGGAATAATGGACTCCTGCTGCTTTTTTTTTTTTTTTTTCCAGAGCGTGGTGGCTATGCCCTTGGGTGCTGGCGCCAGACTGTCTGAGTTCAAATCCTCCCATGCCCACTCAGGCAAGTTACCTAACCTCTCTGGGCCTCAATTTCCTCATCTATAAAATGGGATGAAAGTTATAATACTTACCTCCCAGGCTTGTTGAGATGATTAATGCAATAACTTACCTAAAACATTTCGCACAGTGCCTGGCACACAGTAAGAACTCAATGTTAGCTACTATAATTATATTATGAAAGAGTTAAAGATACTTCCAAAGCACTCTTTCATCACACCTGGACTCTCTACTGACCCTGCCCTCCTGGGAGACCCCTCTATGCTTCTCTCACCTTGACCTCCTTCTCTGATCCTGATGGGTTACTTTTTTGTTCACGATTTATTTATTTGTTCATTCATTGAATGGTTCCTCCAATACAGACTCATGTGGGTACTGGAGAGTCCATTGTTGACACAGAGAGTCCCTTGCCTGCCAAATGCTGCCCCCAAACCCTCATCTAAGAGACATGGCGCTTCAGCAGCCTTATGAGAAAGTGGTCTGCGGAATCCATCTCATTCCTGGAACTATTAATCTAAGCATGAAGACAAGTGATACCCACCTGCAGAGTTGAGGGAGGGGCACAGCGTTCTAGAGGGAAGGGTAACCCCCCATCATGTATTTCCAGAGCATCAACAACTTCTGGTGTAGTATTTTAGTTTCAAGCTGTGAGAAAGACACACTTGGTGTTTTGGTGTAGAGAAAAGCACAGTGGCCATTGAGTTTTCCAGACAGTGCACAGGGCCCAGGGCCATCTACGTATGTTTCAGTTACCTAGAGCTGCATAACAAGCTACACCCAAAGTCAGTGGATTAAGACAGCAGTGATTTATTTGATGTTGATTCTGCAGTTTGGATAGGGCATGGTGGGAACAGCTCATTTCTTCTCCATGGCTCCATGCCTCAGACTACAGGACCCACTTCCAGGACAGATTCACTCGGGCTGGGGAATCGGTGCAGGGTCGGCTGGGGCTGAGAATGGGGCCTCAGTTCCTCACCAAGTGGCCTCTTCTTTCAGTTGTCTTGGATTTCTCGGTATTGGCAGATGGGATTGGAGGGGTGTCCCGAGAGCCAGAATTCTCATAGTACAAGTCCTGTTATGTAGGTACTACCCAGTGTCTCCTTGCATCACTCTTGCTAATGTCCCATTGGCCAAAACAAGTCACATGGCTAGATCCAGAGTCACTGTGAGCAGAGACCACACAAGGGTATAAACAGTGGGAGGGATGATCTGTTGGAGACCACAAAAGTAGTAGTCTGCCAAAGAATGGAGCCCCAGCCGCTCCAGTGACCAGACATAACCATGTAGCCCCAGATGATGCCATTTCATTGAGAGACAACAATAATGAGTATATATAGTTTAGCTGTTGGAACACAGAAACTCCGAAATATAGAGACTTAACAGGGTTGAATTTGATCTCTCCCACATATGTACATCCAAGTATATAGTCCACAGAGGATGTGGTGACTTAATTGCTATAGGTATCCAGCTTCCTTCAATCTTGTTGCTCTGTCTTCCTCAATGGGCAGCCTTCATCATATGGTCCAAAATGCCTGCTCCAGCTCCTGCTATTGCATCTGCATTCCAGCCAGGGGGAAAGGGAAAAAGGAAAGGGAGCACTCTTTCCTTTCCATTCCATTGGCTAGGACCCAGTCACCAGCCACATCTACCAGCAAAGGAAATGGGAGAATGTAGTCCTTGGTGGAGAGTGTTGTTCTGAAGTAAAACTTTTATCACCATAAAAGAAGAGAACAAATATAGAGGAACTTCGTGGTCTTAGCCATAGGAAACAAATGACCAGCCCCAGGACATTCCATCTGCTGATCTTCTGAGTTAGGAGGGATAATATTCCCGACATCAGGTGCAAAGATTTTAAAGCACCCTTGAACTGTGGCTCATGATATAGAAGAGGGGTCACCCAGGGGTGGCAGGCAGACTGGGCTCTGCACAATCAGGAGCCACCCAACTTCCTAGGGAGCCAGCAGAGAGGAGCACTAGCTCCTACTGCTTCTATCAGCTTCACTGCCTGTGGGCAGCCCCTGAGCATCTCCAAGGCGTGGCAGAGGCGGGTCCACTGAAAACACCTGCAGTTGCCTAGAGGAGGCTATGAACCATCCGCTACAGCCCAAAGCACTGAGCGTGTGCAGGCTCTCAGTGCCTGCAATGGAGCTCTGGATTGCAGAGGTCAAGGTCACTGGTGGGACCTCACAGGTAAACCTGAACCCTTGGCTTCAGAGAGAACCTCTTGTACCACCAGCACCCCGAGATATTCCACAGCTCAGAACATCTGCAGGAGTGAACAGCTCAATGCAAAGCTACCTGCCTAACGATTAAAGGCTGACCTGATAGCTGTCTGCTCTCCTTGCCCACAGGGCTCCCCCTGCCTCCACACCACTGGCGCCCTGGACAGGTCTCTCACGGAGTCTGGTTGCTCCTTGTTGGTGTCAGCTGCTTAGTTTACTTTGTACCTGCTCCCTCTCTGGCCTTACCCCCTTCAGTGAAAGGTTCTGCACTTTGGAGCTAACCTGTGGGTAATTTGTCCCCCGAAGGGCCTGCGACAGAGGCCTGGAGGGGACCCTCAGCTTCTTATAAGAACGATGGCGCATTTCCACAAAGAGTGGCTCAGATACAGGGGCTCTCTCCCTGGGAGCTTGGGAGCAAAATTGTGCACACAGTCAGCCCAGAATCAGGACAAGACAAAAGCCGAGGAAGAGTGGACTAGAGAGGGTGCGACTAAAGGATGCGTCCCCGCACGCGAGCAGAACGTCGAGACCCCTGGAACTCCTAGAAGTTGATTCACTCCGAAGAAGGGGCCAAACAGGAAAGGGCAAGTGCAGAGATCCTCCGAGCTGGAGAAGTCCCTGCTCAAGGTTGTCTAAATAGCACAGCAGACTCGAAAGGAAAAGGCAGATTCTCAGGACACTGACTAGGCCAGTCAAACCCACCCCCACCACCCCCTCCCCGCCCCACCCCAGGCTTCAGGACAAAGGAAAAACCATTTAGGGAGAAATGAGCCTTACTCTACCCACAACCCCTCTCAGCACAGTGTCTTTCTCTGTGACATTCATAACTGTAAGATAAAAAACACGTCCTAGATGGGCGGACGTGGACCACACACACAAAAGGAACACAGAAAACATGTTCAGCATTACAAATAATTCAAGAAAGGCAAACGCAAGCCAGTGATCATTGACACCAATTATACAGTGTACAATTGTTGTTCAGAGTAACAGTGTGTAAGTGTTAACTCTTGAACAACATGGGTTTGAACTTGGCAGGCCCACTTATATGTGGAATTTTTTCCCATAAAAATTCAATAAATTTTAAAGTAAAAAATGCAGTACTACACAATCCATGGTTGATTGAATCTGCAAACTTGGAGCCATGGCTATCGAGGGCCGACTGTAAAGTCACACACAAATTTTTCACTGCACGGAGGGTGCACCCCCATATTGTTCAAGGATCAACGGTACTAGTTTTTTAAAAGTAATATTTACTTATTATTTGGGCTTCCCAGGTGCACTAGTGGTAAAGAACCCACCTGCCAATGCAGGGCACATTTAGAGATGCGAGTTTGATCCCTGGGTCAGAAAGATCTCCTGGAGGAGGGCCCGGCAACCCCCTCCAGTATTCTTGCCTAGAGAGGCCCATGGACAGAGGAGCCTGGCGGGCTACAGTCCATGGAGTTGCAAAGAGTCAGACATAACCGAAGTGACTTCACACACACACACACACACACATATTTATTTGTCCACAACAGGTCTTACTTGCAGAAGGTGGGATCTAGTTTTCTGATCAGAGATCGATCTAACTGGCGCCCCCTGCTTTGGGAGCATGGAGTCTTAGCCTCTGGACCACCGGGGAAGTTCCCTGTACTACTTTTAAATACGTTTTTAGCAAATTCCAATACTGGGGACATCAGGGTGGTCTGTCCATCTGCCCTCAAGGCCCAGACTCCTCCTGTCTAACCCCGCTCCCATCATAGGAAATTGGACCTTGACTCTAGGGTTCCAACCCAAAGGCTGACCTGAGCCAATCAGATCCTCCCTCTTCAGAATTTGAACTCAGAGACACAGAAACGATAGGCCATTGGTGGTGGATGTGGGGCCTCTGTGTCCCCAGGGAAACCCAGATGTGGCTCTGAGTATGTTTGCAGTGAGGCAGGCCAGAGAGGTGGGATCTGGCTCCACTAATTACTGACTACGTCTTTGAACAAGTTACTTAGCCTTTCCATGCCTTGGTCTCTTTACCTGTAAAACAGGATTAATTATAATTCCTACCCCAGAAGGTGGTTGTGAAAATTAAGATAATTGTTACAGGCAGTTGGTACAGTACCTGGGACAAAGTAAGCCCTCAGAACATGTGAGCAGTGAGTTACAAAGTGATACGTGCTCAGAGCTGATAGCTATGCTAGAACAAAATTTTAAAAAACTCAAGAAAGAGAGTTGAGAGAACAGAGAAGGTGGAACAAGGCAGGCCCCCTGGAGCTGGAGGTGGCTGTTTGAGCTCCTGTTGACTTCCAGCTCTGGCTTCCCTGAAGCTTGACAGTTCTTGGCTCCTAGTGTGGATGTATCCTGACATTAAACCTCCTCATTTACTTTTGGAAAGCAGTTTGGCAAGCCACATCAAACAGCACAAAACAGTCTTGCCCGCAGACCTGGGATTTATCTTACAGAAATAATTAATGAAAAAGAAATAGTCACATCCACAAAGATGTCCCAGACACCTTTATTTATAATAATGGGAAGCTGGAAGACATCAAATGCCTGGAGATCAGGGAATAGAAAAGTCTCTTGGATGGAATATTATGTAGCCATTAAGAAGGACTAAGACGAAGTCCATGTGGCAACATTAAATGTTTGTGAAAGAGTAAGTGAAAAAGAGCAGAACACAAAGCTGTAGGAGACTCATTACACTGGGTTAAAAAAGAATGCATATGCATATGGACAGGGCTGGCTGGGATTGCTGAAAATGACAAAAACAAGCTTATTCTTGGGCTATCAGAGGGGAACGGCTCCCTGGTGGGAAGAGACTCCTTCCCAGTCACCCTGGAGGCACCCCAGCCTGGGGAGAAGGATAAATGCCCTTTAAACTTCCTGTCCCCACACCCCTCTCCTTGCCAGACCCCACCCCGCCCCTCTGGGGAGATGATGCTCAGGGCTTGGGCCGCTGGTATTTTTAGCCAGGCCTCTTGTCGTCCAGTGTTCTAGGGTAAAAATAGCTGGGGTGAAGGGCACAGCATTAACTTCACTGCTTTCTGTCCCCCACCCCACCCTGCCAACCCCAGAGCAGGCGCCTCCTGGTCTTGGAACTACGGCTTTCCACTGCTTCACTCTGGCTCCAGCCCATCTCTTGTGGCCTCAGTGGCCAGGGAAGAATGTTTTGGTCTGACCATCTTGGAGCCTTGGAGGTCACAGAGGCTAAGTGTTCCATTTTATAGATAAGGAAACTGAGACCGAGATAGAAGGGACATGCCAAGAAGTAGTTGGCCAAAGCAGTCCCACCCACACCTATACCCATCCTTTTCTGCCCCCACGACTGCCCCTACTGCTGTCACAGGAGGGAAGAAGAGCCACTTGGTAGCCACAGGGCTTCAGTCAAGGGAAGAGGGTCCTGGACTGCACATCATGAGACGTGCCTTTGACTGTGCATTCGACTCCTGCCTCTACTGGTGTTCAGCTATGGGGTGTGAGGTAGGTCACTTTCTACCCCAGACTGCGATTTCTGGGTCTCTAAAATGAACAAGTTGGATAAGACCAGCTCCCGACAGATTTTGGATTAATGAGTTGCGTCTTGCGTCCCAGGCTGGCAGTTGGACCTGCCAGCTATTTCCACCTTTACCCTCCGTCTTCCCAGAAACTGAGTTCTCCAGCTCCCCTGCTGGGCGGCACACCTCAAGGATTATCTGTGGCTGTCACTGCCGCTCAAGTGAGCTTCCCCCAGCTCCAGGCACACATTGAGGCCCCTCCACCTGGTGGGGTACCACCTTAAGGAATGAACACTCATTGTAACAGCCCAGTTAGTTAAAGTCACTCAGTCATGTCCAAGTCTTTGTGACCCCATAGACTGTAGCCCGCCAGGCTCTTCTCTCCGTGGAATTCTCCAGGCAAGAATACTTGGGTAGCCATTCCCTTCTCCAGGGGATCTTCCCAACCCAGGGATCGAACCCACGTCTTTCTCAACACAGGCAGATTCTTTAACATCTGAGCCATCAGGAAAGCTGTAACAGCCAAAGCCAAAGCCAAAGCTAATTAGGGAGGTAAATCTTACAAGAGCTATTTGAGACTTGAAGATAGTCAGCTGCTAGAAGCCCAGAATGCCTCACCACTCCCCCAGAGCGTAAAGAGTGATCCTGGCAAGGAAGTATCCAAAGGCGCCCAGCACAGCACAGACTACTCCACGGTGATGTGCTTTCCACGCGGCCCTTGGTTCTGATTGCCTGCTCGAAGCGCACGTCCTGTCCCACTTGGACCTGTCATTTCAGTCCATAGATCTTATCACCTGCCTGGCTTAGGAGTTCCCACACTTCAGCCAGCTCACAGCTCATATGGGAAAGGCTTAAAGTCAACAGCCCAAGTGAGAAATCACAATGCTTGGCAGCCAGGAGACAAGCTGAGCCTAATGGGCTGCGCTGGCAAGCGAGTGTCATCGCCTTAGGCCCAGCCTGCTGGCTCTTTTGGGGCATGTGTGTTATTCGTGTGTATGGGGCACGTGTGTTATTGTGTGTATGTGCACGTACATGCCTGCGGTCACTGGTGGATCAGTCGTCAAGCATCTGCCTGCAATGCGGGAGAACCGGGTTCGATCCCTGGGTGGGGAAGATCCCCTGGAGAAGGGAAAGGCTACCCACTCCAGTATACTTGCCTGGAGAACTCCATGGACAGAGGAGCCTGGTGGACTACAGTCCATGGGGTCACAAAGTCAGACACAACTGATAGATTAACAACACTCAACACAACATGCCTGCGTGCCTCTGTGTGTGTGTCTGGAGCCCGTGTGTGCCATAGAAGGGTCCCATGACTCCTCTAAGTTTCCCCAGCCTGAGAGCCCAAATCCTCAGAACTGTGAACAATGGTTAGGATAGCCCCCTCGAGCTCTTTTCAATATTTCAAACACTGACCTGGAAATTCTACCTGCTTCTCTTACACAGTTGCAGTCTCTAACTCAAATGTCAAATCTCTGCCCTTAGCTGGCATTTTATTGGTACGGTAACACTGGAAACTCTGATTATCTCAGGACCAGGCCTCTCTCATTAATAAAATGGGAAAATGGATCAGGGTATGTTTTGTAGACAAAACACAGAACCCAGGCAGGGACGCTAATCCTGAAGTCCCGGGGCTGAGAAGCCAGAGATCAAGGATTCTGAGTCAGAACTCGGAGATCCTGAGAGCTGAGGTGGCTGGAGAGGGGTTGACCTATTGTGGTGAGTCCCCAGACCAACCGTGAGACCCTCTTAAATCATCTGAAAAGAGGCTAGCGGTGTATGTGGCCTGTGGAAGTGCCTATGGGACCAGCCTTTCCTTGTCTCTTGTGCTCCCCCATCCTGGCTGAGCCGCACACTCAGCCTGGCATGAGGGGAGGAAGAGAGACAAATGAGGGTCCTTGTCCAACCTATCCTCTGCTCACGTCACCTGTGGGTAGGAC
The DNA here is from genome assembly GCF_029378745.1 of Bos indicus. Lineage (NCBI taxonomy): Eukaryota > Metazoa > Chordata > Mammalia > Artiodactyla > Bovidae > Bos > Bos indicus. Next base: position 18,880,500 of record NC_091782.1, on the reverse strand, counting down.
CAGTGGCCTATCCCCTAGGCAGGGCCACAAGGGGATGTCTGGAGACCCCTATGACACTGATCACCCAGCAGGCCCCCTCGGATACAGCCCTGGGACTTCTAAGCCTTCTCTGAAAGCCAGATGTCCCCCAAATATGTGTCTACCACATGGAGTTCAGGGGACGGTCTGGTCATTATGGTGTGTAAAGAGAGCCTGGAAACTTTGGTTTTAATCTGGACCTTATCTTAATTAAGCTCTGTTTCCATTGTCCTCTGCCTCCCTATCCATAAAATGGGAATTGCACACAGGTTCTGGGTTTCTTTCCAATCCCACTTGCTGCTAACTGACCTTAGGCGAGTTACTCAGCCTCTTTGAACCTTGGTTTCTTTGCCTGTAAAATGGGGACGCTAATCCACACCCCACATTCCTCACGAGGCTGGGTGAGGACCAAATGCTGTAGCATCTGCCAAAGCGCTTTGAAAGTCAGAGGATCCTCTGGCCCACGGGGCAGTGTTATTATGATCGAGGACATGTGGTGCACCCCACCTGGAGCCACAAGGGAAAGCAGAGATGTGGCACTGTCCTTAGCCACCCTCTGACTTTTGGAGGAAATAGAAATGACCATTGACCCTTCTGACATGGAGGGTGAGCCAGGTACCTAAGAGCTGAAGGGGTTCAGTGCCTGGAGGGACTCCCAGGGGACTGAGGCTGATCTAGGAGGCTTCCTGGAGGAGGTGAGTCACCACGAAGAAATGAAAGCTTTTAAAGTAAGCCCTGGGAGTCACTTAGAGAGCATGCTTTGCTGCTGGCTCACACCAAACCCCTCAAAGCCCTTTCACTGGGCTTTTTAGTTAGAACGCATCATCTCATTTGATCTTAAATGGAGTCCTGTTAGTCAGCTATCATCTATGCCCGCTGATGGAGAGGACCCCCAGCCTAGAAGGCCCAGAGGTGGACCAAATGTGGCCCCAAGATGTCTGTGGCACTCCCCACTTGTCTCCCTGTCTCTGCTCCAGCTCTTCTACCTGCATGAAACACAAATGCAGATAGCCCCTTTTATGTCTCCAGGGATCAAAGCGATGGCTTTGGGAGAAAGACTTGCGGCTTGAAAGCCAACCGGCCCAGGCTGCACAAAAGGCCTTTCCTGCTTCCCTTCCTTCCCCAGCTCAGGCACGAAGCCCCTCCCGCTCACCCACACCTGATCAGCTGGAGCCGGGAGATGGCCCCACAACATGCAGCGGGGAGCCAGCGCCTGACGCTCCTTCGAAGCACGTTTTCTCGCCTTTGCTGGGTGATTTGTCTGTGGACCTATTGTCCCCGCTGGGTCAGGCACTGTCTTGTTTCAAAATAACGGGAAAGGGAGAAAGACAAAGAGGGACAGAGATTGACAGGGGGACGGATGGTGGAGGAGGTGGAGAAGCACTCAGAGACAGAGAGGAGGAAGGGAAGCAGGGGATTAGGGCGGGAGAGGGGTGAGGGACATCGGAAACCTACCAGACACACACGGAGATGAGAAGTGGAGCGAGAAGATGCGGAGGTGGCAGGAGGAGGGGAAGGGAGCAGGGAGAGAGGAACGGGGCAGAGACAGAAGGTGAAGAGATTGATAAAGCAGACTCCAGAGATGGAGTTTTGAAAAGACAGGCCAAGAAATGAAGAGTGAAATGGGAAGGTAAGAAAAAAAGAAAACAACTTTAGTGATGGAGAGATGGGCCAGTAGAGCAGAAGGTGTCCCCAGCTCGGGGCGGAGCCCTGAGCACCCCCATGCCATCACTGACCAGGGTTCCTCCAGACCCGACCCCCAGTCTGAGCTCCTCACCCTCCACACCACGAGGTTACCTCTGCCCTCTGGACCCCACGGCTGCCCACCCAGAGGGGACTGCCAGGCAGCCCCTGGGACCAGGTGGCTGGAAGGGCAGGGATGAGGCCAGCAAGCTAGCAGACCTGGAGCTGGGACGGCTGAGGGCACCTCCTAAGGAATCCTGCCCTCTTGTACCAAGGAATCAAGTCTAGCAGCTCCGGTCCAGTGCCGAGAACCCTGGGCTGGAGGCCGGGGGAGAGGCGGGGTGCGGAAGGCTGGCAATTCCAGGGCAGATACTTGTCGCCTCCTTTCTAACGGGCCTGGAGGTGTCAGAAGCAACCTCTGTGGTGACCCTGACCTACGCCTGGCCTGACCCTTCACCGTCTCTGGAGCGGAAAGACATAGAACTTCTGAAGGCAGACTTCTGCCTCCTCCATTCCCTCCCTGTCACTGACAGGCTGGGTGACCTTGAACCCGTCACTTCTCCCCTCTGAGCCTCATTTTCCTTATCTGTGAAATGGGAGATAATCACAGTGCCTGCCTCATGGGATGGCTGTGAGGATTAGATAAGACAAGGGTGACGTGAGCTCAGCCCAGCGCCTGGCACGGAGGACCACGCCACCGAGGGGGGGTCCCTGTGGTGCTCCGGCCAGAGGCAGTAGCCGTGGCCATGCTGATGGTGTGGGATAGGAATTCTGGCCCTCCCTGACTCATGGGGATTTCCCGAGGTTTATAGAAGCTAAGGGATGGGAAAGGTATCCCCACCAGATATGGCCGAGCTCCGCGCTGGTCCCTCCATCCAGGCCAAGTGTATCCACCAGGCACAGCTGGGACAGGACTGGTCCCTAAGATTTTTTTTTTCCCCAGAGACCAAATTTATTGCTTCCTTTAAGGTAATTTTCTCTGTCTGGAAGCCTTATAAGAATTTTTCTTTTTGCCTGTGTTTAAAAAAAAAAAAATTCTTCTAAGATCTCCATAGAGCTTGTATGTTAATCAATTCTTTCTGAAATATCATGAGCCCTTTTTATCTGCATATTCAGGCTTTAAAAAATTATTTAAGAAATTTATTTTTCAATTACAGTTTTGGTTCTTGTTTCTTTTTTTTTTTAAGAACTTGGAATATAATTGCTTAGGGCCCACGAATATGTTTATTTTATTTTAAGGTTAAAAGGAAAAAGATGGTCTTTTAAGCCAAAGAAAAGGTTTTCATATATAATACAAACAGGTTTGTCTTTATTCCAGTGAAGTTGTCTTTGTGCCAGTGAAGTCTATGGAGGAAAGGGCCCACAGAGGCAAAGGTGCCCGTGGCCCGCAAAAGTCTTAGTGTGGTCCTTCCGGCCAGTGAGGGGAAGGGTGCTCTGGGTGGCCCTGGTGGACAACCCTGACCAGAGGGAGTACAGCAGGACCAAGGCCTTTAAGACCCCTAATCTGAGGGAAAAGCACAGTCCCTGCCTTCAAGGAGCCCAAGTCTGGGGGAGACACAGCCCTGCCCTCAGGGAGCCCACAGTCTCACTGGAGAAACAAAATACAAAAATTTAAAACAGCAAACTATCGAGGCAGAGAAAAATCTCAGACTGTCCCTTAATTAGCCACATATCTATGAGAGAACTCTAGAGAGAGCTCCCCAATGGGTGGCAAGAGGGTGGTCATCTCAGCAGAGAGGGAGGCCTTGACCTAAGGCGGGAAGAGATGTGGAAGGTGGGCAGGAGGGAAGAGAAACACTGACAGTGCTGTCCCGAGGAGGAGCTGGACAGAGCCCAGAGGACCGGGCGTCTAGGTACAGAGGGGTCTCGATGTCCCGACAAGGCCCTCCACTCCGTGCCCACACCCGGGGCCTCCACAGACCTTGGCTGTCCCGGCGGCATCTGTGTCCGGAGCTGCACAGGGACCCGGAGTCAGTCCTGGTGCGGTCAGGGAACCGCATGGCCCGGGTGCCCCCCCACCCCCAGCCAGGCGCCCTACAGAATTAAATTGCCATATTGGAAATAGCAAAGTAAACACCAATAGGTAAAGTGCAAATTAAAGCCGTTCCTCCCAGATACCTTATTTATAGACCTGAGCTCAGGGGCCACGCCCTCCTGGGCAGGAGCCACAGGAGCAGAGCAGGGCACCTGCCCGGTGCCGACCTGCTCCCCAGACTCTGAGCTTCTCTCTGGCAGGGGTCGGGGCAGGATCTACCTGAGCCCTCCCAGAGGACTGAGGAGGGGCCGCCCATGTGCCTGTGCTTCAACAGCTTGAGGGCTGTGGGGCCAGTGAAAGCTTACTTGTAGAAGGAAAGGAGTGGGAGCACAGGGACTGAGGGCTAGATGAGGGGTACAAGGTCCATGGAACTGGTGTTGAGAGTTGAGGTGAACAGAGAGTGAAAGTGTTAGTTATTCAGTGGGGTCTGACTCTTTGCAACCTCATAGACTGTAGCCCACCGGGCTCCTCCTTCCATGGAATTTCCCAGGCCAGAATACTGGAGTGGGTAGCCATTCCCTTCTCCAGGGGATCTTCCCAACCCAGGGACTGAACCCAGGTCTCCCGCATTGCAGGTGAATTCTTCACCATCTGAGCCATCAGGGAAGCCCAGTTGAGGCACTACCATGGTAACATGAGCTAACACTCATGTAGCAGCTGTAGCTCTAAGTGCTGCCAAGCCTTGGCTCACTCCATCCTCACAAGATGCCTCTGTTCATTCCCCTTTTACAGATGGGGACACTGAGGCATAGAGTGGTGCACCACGGCCAAGTGTCCTGTCAGGGGTTTGACCCCCACGGTCTGTTCTCTTAATCCCCACGCTCTGCCACCTCTCCAGGGCCTCTCCAGCTGATGTGGAAAACTGACTCAGCGGCCGTGTGCCCATCTGCCTGGCACTTTCTCAGTCTCTAGTCCCACAAAACATACATGCCAGCCTTCACGGAGGAAAGTGTCCCACTCCATACCTTGCCCAGTGACAGCAGGTGGACCAGCCCAGTGAGGCCCTCTCAGGGGCTGGGGACTCGGAGATGCCCACACTCCAGCTGGCTCACAGCTGCCCCCAGGCCTGACTCCATCCTCCCAGCTGCACCCGCGAGGGCTGCAGGCTGAGGCGTGGGGCAGAACGCACCCCCCCGCGAAGCCAGCTGGCCCGCGTAGAGCCTGACCTTGGCCTCGCTGGCGTGATGCTCTAACCCACGGAGCACGAGGCCGTGGCTGGTTAGCCACAGGTTTATTAGCGGAGGGGAGATGCCCGGCCAGGGCCAGGAAACCACACTTTGCCCAATTTGCTCATCCCATCAGACCTGGGAAGGCTGTCACCATCTTGGCGGCAGGGAGCCAGGAACAGAAGCTGTGGGCTTGGCAACAGGGTGGACAGGAAGGAGAAACAGCCACATTCTGTAAAGGGAAAAGGCTCGCCAAAGCCTCATGCTCTCAGCCAATCGACTGTACATCCGAGAGCTGTTTCTAGTTGAAAGCCAAGGGATGCCACTGGACTGACCCTTCGCAAATATTCCCACCACCGGGCAAACAGCACTTGCTAAAAATAGCCACTGTCCTGAGTGGGCTGGCTGGAGGCACCAGCCAAGGGGCAGGCCCTGGGGACAGGCTCAGCCAGGCTCCTGCTGCACGCACACCTGTCAGGGCCCTCACCTTCCCTTGCTGGGGTTGACCAGCGGGACTCATTATCGCTTTGGTGAGGGGTCAGGCTGGGGGAGGGCTCTAGTGGTTACAGATCAAGAGACAGCTGATGGCCTGGGAAGGGCCCCAAGAGGACCTGGGTTCTGCCATCCCCAGCTGTGCGATCTTGAAGAGGTCACTTTTCCCCTTCAGGGCTCAGTCTCTCCATCTGTGCAGAGGGGACAGCCATCCTGCCTAGGCAGATAACAGGCGCCAGGTGATGAAGGCAGGGTTGGCATCCCGCACCAGACCCTGTAAGAATAAGAATACTGACTTTAATTGAGAGCTGGCCTTTATTTTTATTTATTTTGAATTGCAGGATACTTGCTTTACAATGTCGTGTTGGTGTCTGCTGTATGACAACATGAATCAGCTATAGGTATACATATATCTCCTCCGTCTTGAGCCTCCTTCCTACCACTCCCCCCATCCCACACCTCTAGGTCATCACAGAACAGAATCGAGCTCCACGTGCCATACAGCTGCTTTCCAGGAGCTAGCTGTTTTACACATGGTAGTATATATGTGTCAGTGTGTGTGTGCTCAGGAGCTTCAGTCATATCTGACTCTGCGTCCCTGTGGACTGTAGACTGGCAGGCTCCTCTGCCCATGGGATTCTCCAGGCCAGCATACTAGAGTAGGTTTCTGTCCCTTTCTCCAGGGGATCTCCCTGACCCAGCTATTGAACCTGCATCTCCTTCATTGGCAGGGGGATTCCTTACCATTGAGCCACTAGGGAAGCCCATGTATGTCAAGGCTACTCTCTCACTGAGAGCTTTCTGTGTGCCCAGATCAGTGCTAAACACTTGACCTGTGTCAATTCCTTTAACCCTCATGACCCTAGGAGGCAGGTACTAACACTAGCTCCATTTTACAGGTGAGGAGACTGAGGCACAAAGAAGTTCGTCCACTAGCCCAGGATCACATCTAATGAGGACCCAAAGTGGGGGTTGAATCCAGGCAGTCTGGCCCCAGAGCCTTCATTTTCACCACGGCAGACACCACATGAGGCAGGTGTCGTGGTCAGGGTGGAAATGAAAGGGGCGTGTCCCCGAGAAGCCACCTCCTCTTGGAGACCGTCTGGAAGCCAGAGGGTGGGATGAATAGGTGGGAGACCCCTCACACCCCCTCCATCTCCGCTCCTCTCCTGGGGGACCAGATGGAGCTGGGAAATCCACCGCCCAGCAGGCAGGGTGACCGGCGTGCGAAACGTGCCCCGGTCAGAGTGCCCGGGCCGGGTGGGGGAGCGGGCTGCCAGCCATGTGGTCCCCAGCCCACGCACTGTCTGGCTGCCCGGGGGGTGGGATGGGGGGCCCATAAATAGCAGGCCTCTCACCGGGGTTGGGAATAGAAACCCAATCCAAACAGTGTGGTGAGTCGGGGCTTTCCAGAGTGCCCACAACCTCCAGGGGCCTGGAGGCAGCTCTGCGGGCCCCCTTCTCCTCGCATGTTTCCTACAGGATCAGGTCATCTTGGGGAGAAAGCCTAGCTGGCCCCAACCCCAGACTCCTTTATAGCTCAGGAAGATACACTAAGCTGTCAGGGACACGCAGGTGATGTTTACTGAGCACTGCCAGGTGCCTGGCGCTGTTTGAAGTGCTTTATGTGGGTTATCCCAGTTAACTCAGGCCTATGAGTCTACCCATTTTATAGAAGAGGAAACTGAGGCACAGAGAGGCAGAGTCACATGACTGAATTCACACAATTAGCAAGCGCTGGAGGTACACTGTGCCTCTCATTCCTGGGCCTGGGGACACAGACCAGTCACAATGGGTCCTACCCTTGAGGTCATCTTGGTCTGGGGGCCGAATAGTCAAGGAGAAGACAGTAACAGCTCAAGGTGTGTGCACCAGTCAGGGCTGGGGCTTTGGAAGTTCCTGGGCTGGTTGGTTTTCCCTGTGGAACTTGAACACACCCTCCCTGCAGAGCAGAGCCTGAGGGCCAAGGGGGCTGGGGGTCTCCAGCGGAATTAACTGGCTGAATGCCAGCCCAGCTTTGAAGGTGAGACCCCTATTCCTGGGCTGGTTGGTCTTCTGTGTGGAACTTGAACACACCCTCCTTGCAGAGAAGAGCCTGAGCGGCAAGGGGGCTGGGGGTCTCCAGCAGAATTAACTGGCTGAGTGCCAGCCCAACTTTGAAGGTGAGACCTCTGTTCCTGGGCCCACTCCATTCTGCAGGGAGGAAGAGAGGACGTGTAGGGGGATCCCCAAGGCCAGTGAATCTCAGGGTACATGGAATCTTAAGGAAATAGGTCCTAAGGGATCCCACCCCATTGCCACCCACTCAGGAGCCCTTCTAATAGTCTGAAGCCCAGAGAGGAAGCTCATGATCAACTGTTGATGCCCCTTTGAGGTCTGATGAGGCTTGGATACCACCTCCTGCCACATGGACCCCACCCGAGCTGGGGCTCTGTGTGTCCACCTGTTCCCAGTAGCTGCCCTTCCCAGAGTCCCTCCTCAAGACACTCATGACACCGGTTTGTTCGCCTGGTGGAGGCCTTCATTTCTCTTCCCCTTCCGGGATTCATCACCAACAGTCAGCAAAGACAGGGAGAAACCTGGGTGGAAGCCTAACATCTCGGAGTTCTTGGAATGAGGAAGCATGTGCGCACACAGGGCAAGAGCAGGTGGCAGCTTGTGGCCTGGATTCTGAAGCACAGGAGAAGGCAGCCCACCTCTCCCCTGGGGGGACACTGGTGGGCTGGGGGGGAAGCAAACCCCTGCCATGGCTCCGGGGAACTCCTGGAGGAGAGGCCCTGGGCAGGCACTGGGTGTTTGAGCTGCAGGTGGTCAGCAGCTGGGGGTTGGGGACGGGGCTGGAGAGGGAAGAAGGCTTTCTTAGAACTGGGCTCGAGGAAGAAGACACAGGCTGGCAGGTGTCCCTCCAACCAAGTGCCTGGCTTGCTCTCCATCCTCTGCAAGGCTGGCTCTCCACCCGGCTGCTCCAAGACATCATCCCTCTCATCCAAGGGAGTAGGGTGGGATGGGGCTACCTCTCAGGGCTCCCTCTCCTGTTCCCACATTTCTCTGGGCCCTGTCTTAGCAATCCAGCCCTTCATTCTTCAGCTATGCATTGTATGGCCTCCTGGGTCAGGTTGGACCGAAAGAGGCAGAGAGAGCCGGAGATTGGGTCCCTCTCAGCTTCCCAGGTGGTACTAGTGGTAAAGAACCCACTTGCCACTGCAGGAGACATAAGAGACGTGGGTTCGATGCCTGGGTTGGGAAGATCCCTTGGAGGAGGGCGTGGCAAACCACTCTAGTATTCTTGCCTGGAAAATTCCATGGACAGAGGAGCGTGGCAGGCTATATATAGTTCACAGGTTGCAAAGAGTCGAACAAGACTGAATCGACTTAGCATGCATGCCCCATAGACGATGCTTGGTAGATATTATTTTGCAGAACAAAGGCTTCAGAGGATTCAGAAGGTCTTTTGAAAGAAACAGTAGGTGTGGAATTTGGTGTCTGCTGAGCTCCTCTGAACTTGGACTTGAATCCACAGCTGAAAGAGAAAGGGCAGTGTTTCCCTTAGGCCTCAGAGTTAAGAGGAAGGAAGTGGGGGCACTTTCCCAGTGGTCCTGCAGTTAAGATTCTTCGCTTCCACTGCAGGGGAGCATGGGTTCAATTCCTGGTCCTGGAACTAAGATCTGGAATGCCACGCAGTGCAGCCAAAAAGTCAATTAAAAAAAAAAAAAAAAAAGGAAGGAAGGGGGCAGCACTGGTTAAGGACAGCAGCCCAGAGAAGGAGGCTGTGCAGAGGCCAAGGCAGGCCGCGCAGGGCCATGAGGCACGTGCCTGGGGTCAAACTCTCCAGAAGATGCTATGTTCCCTCTGGCTGCAAGAAAAGCCACAGACATCAGGGCTTGGCAGACCTTGGCAGCCACCCTCCACAACCCCAGGGTGCCTGCCATTTAGGGCTTTTGAGTTCAGGTCTTGGTGCCATTCATTCTGCACGCATTTATCAAGTATCGATGACGTTAATGGAGGACCTGACCCAACAGTTCACTGAAGGCAAAACCACTGCCATGTGGAGCTTACACTTTAGTGAAGGGAGACAGGCACAGAATCAGTACAGAAAAGCTTCCAAAATAATGAGGATAAAGCAGAGTAAAGGGACTCAGTGGACATGAATTTGAGCAAACTCCAGGAGATAGTGGAGGACAGAGGAGCCTGGCGTGTTTACAGTCCATGGAATCACAAAGAGTCAACACAACTTGGCGACTGAACAACAACAACAAAGGGAATAGAGAAAGTTGGGGGTCTCAGGAGCAGAGACATGGAGTAAGTGAGAGGGGGCCATAGGGGGGCTGGGGAAGAGCCTGCTGGGCAAAGGGAGCAGTCCCTGCGAGGGCTCTGAGGCTGGAGGTTACATGGCCGTTTGAAGAACAGCAGAATCAGCTGGTGGGGCTAGAGGAGGGTCATGGGGGCTAGAGGAGGGTCATTAGGGATAGAGAAGGTTGGGGGCAGTGGGAAGCCAGATCGGGTCAAGGCGGGGAGGCTGACGTGAGGCTCTGGGCTTTTGCTCCCGATAAGTGTGGGAGCTGCTGCAGGGCCCAGAGTGGGGACAGCCATGGGCTAATTGTCCGCCAGATCTGCTCTGCTGCTGTGCTGGCGATAGTCTGAGGGGGCGAGCGAGGCGCAGGGAGAGCAGATAGGAACTTATGTGAGGTTGGGTCTGAAACTTCACCTCTCTGACCTGGGAGTAGGGACCTCGTGGAGTCATGGTGAGTTTTGAATAAAATGGTTCCTGGAAAGGGTTCCACCTGAAACACAGTGATGACTCAACACATCGTGGGTGACAATAGGTTATTCTTTTTATCCTCAGTGTGGGGCCCCCTAGAGTCGCCTCCAATAGGTGGTCTTCCTGCCTCTCCCTCCTGCCTCCCCGGGCCATGGGAGCTTTCTGGGAGGGTCTAGGTGTTTCACAGAAGCCAGGTGTAGAGGGCCTGCGTGTTCTCCAACATTCCCTCTGATACCCAGGCAGGTGGTTCCCCCAGGGCAACACTAATAGCTTATGGCTTGGGCAGCTGCCGCCAGGCCCGTCAGAGGGGTTCAGGGCTGCCCAGGGCAGGGCAGAGTGGAGCAGGAGGCAGGAGAGAGGTGGCAGATGTGCCTACGAGGGGCTGGGGGATGCGTGTGGCTGTCACACTGTCCCAGCTTCTCCCGCCTTCCTGACACCAGCGCCCTGGGGCAGATCCAGGGCGTCCCGCACTGGCTGGCAGGGCTGCCTCTCTCCCACGGTGCTCGGGCAGCCAAGCAGGCAGGCTCTTCTCACTGGTTCCTTGATCATGGATGGAGCCACTATCCTACACAAATATATGACGCTCTGAACCTGGCCAGGGCCTCGCAGACCCCGGAGGTAGCCCTGGCCGTGGGCCAGAAGCAGGCTGTGGCTGGTGAGGTGGAAAGGCGGGGGCAAGAGCCGGTGGGGGCACAGGCCCTGAGCACTTGCTCTGCACTTGCTCCTCACAAGGGCCGTCTCTGGAGGGCACTGTTGGTGCCACCTTCAGGACCCCCAGGCTCCCCCAGGGCTCTGTGCAGGGTCTGGGCACTGCCCTCACTGCCCTCTTTGACCTTCCTCTCTGGGCACTCTTCCCTGGGTGACTGCCCCAGGCTACAGGAGCTGCTTCACCTGCAGAGCCAGAAGTACCTGAAAGTTTCTACCCCCAGCATGGCCCTTCGCCAGTGACTAGGGTGCAGGACTTGAGGTCCCAGCTCCCTTACCTCTAAGGGGACAACCTCGAGAGTCCCTTTGTGGGACAGGCTGGGAGCACCCTCTTCACCCCTGCTGACCTCTTTCCCTCCTGTCCAGCAACCTTTAGTCTCTCACCTGGGTCCCCGGGGAGTATTGCTTTAGGAAATCACTTAGCTGTGATCCCCTATTTTTTTAATTTATTTATTTTTAATTGAAGGATAATTGCTTTACAATATTGGTTTGATTTTTGCTGCCACACATCAACATATTCACAATGGAATGCTGCTGCTGCTGCTGTTGCTGTTGCTTCAGTCGTGTCCGACTCTGTGCGACTCCATAGACGGTAGCCCACCAGGCTCCCCTGTCCCTGGGATTCTCCAGGCAAGAACACTGGAGTGGGTTGCCATTTCCTTCTCCAATGCTACTCAGCCGTAAAAAACAAAGCTTTTTTTTTTTTTTTTTCTTTTTGACTGCATTGGGTCTTTGTTGCAGCCCACAGGCTCAGTTCCCCTGAAGCCTGTGGGATCTTAGTTCTCCTGACCAGGGATTGAACCCATATCGCCTGCACTGGAAGGAGGATTCTTAACCACTGGACCACCAAGGAAGTCCCCATCTTAACATTTGCTCCTGGGGGACTGGATCTGAGACACCTTCTAAGATGACAGCAGTGATTGTCATTGCAGCAGCTCACATTTACTGAGTGCCTGCTGCTGCTGCTAAGTCGCTTCAGTCATGTCCGACTCTGTGTGACCCCATAGACGGCAGCCCACCAGGCTCCCCCATCTCTGGGATTCTCCAGGCCAGTGCCTACTGTGTGCAAAATATTGTCTTAAGGGTTTTGCCATATTAACCTCACAACAACCCAATGAAGTAGTTATCCCCATTGTCCCCATTTCACAGATGAGGAAACAAAGGTACTGTATGCGGAGAATAAGTCAGTTGCCATAGAGTTACTATTGTTGACTTCATACAGGTAAGTGGCAGAGTCAGGATTATTAATACCCATTTTGGTAAGGCATGCACACACATACAGATGCTCATACATACACACACGTACACACACATATTTTGATGATGCAGCCTGTAGGGCTCATGGGCCAAACCTCTGTGGATCCTGTGCCTGGCAGTGAGCAGACATTTGGAGGATGTCCCGTAATATGGCGTGGCTGAAGACCCAGGGCAGACACCCCATCAAGCCATGATTAGTTTGTCCCTGTTGGGCTCAACAAGGGCCGCCTCAGGGCTATTTCTTGTCCAATCCTTCTCTCACATTCAGAGGGCTGGGCACAGGCAGGCCATCTAGTGAGGGCAGCCCGTGGGCCTACAGATGTGTGACCACTACCTGGCTCACCCCACACTCATAAAAAATCCACTGATTAAATACACGGATCACCTCAGGCCTAAAGGTGGGGCCACAAACCAACGCAGCTCTGCAGAGCCAGATTTCTGGTGGAGAAAACCAAATAGGCACATGCGTATGCATATTAAATTGAATCAACAAAAAAGACTGTTCCTAGTAACTTTTGAACAAACAAAATCCTAATCAAATCCAGAACCATGAGCTCCAGGGGCCTCCACCCTAGGCCGCTCAGCTTGCCAGAAGCCACAGGGGCCCCCGACAGGCAGCATGGAGACCCCAACCTCTAAAAGTACAGACTCCTGGGATGGGGTCTTGAGGAGGCCTGGGGAGCCTCTTGACTGTGAAGACCCCAGCAGAGGGGAGTGTCCAGCAAAGGACAGCTGCATCTCACAACCTCAACCAAACAGCCAAGTGCTCTGCCTGCACCAGCTCAGCCCCACCCCCTCCGGGGCCCCCACCGCAGCTCAGCCAAACAAGGAGGTCTTCCATCACCTCATACACCCGGGTCTGAGCCCTTTCAGACCAGCCACACCCACCAGGCCGATTCCGGGGAGAATGTTGCTCCGTGGCTGGGTCCATGCTGCCGCTTCCCGCCGCCTCCCCAAAGGGGCTTCCCCTGCACATGTGAGCAGCCCTCCTCATCCCATGGAGGACATCAATGTACCCTTTGTCACAAGCCCATTTCAGAAGCGAAGTTATTGAGACAAGGCAGCAAACTTTGGGACGATTCATTGCCAGGCTGGGCAGCTGCCGCCGGCTGACTCCCTCCCCTCTGGTCTCCATCCTTCCCTGGGGTGGGGCGCTAGCCTGGGTGGGAGCCCCCGCTCCTCCTCTCAGAGTTTCCTGCAGGGGCAAGACTGAAGCACAGCGAGACTGACAGGTCCTGTGGTTTCTAGCCACGTCCCAGCCATAGTGTCCTCTGAGCAGCGTGCCAGCCACAGCGTCAGGCAGAGAGGCTGGGGGTGCCCGCTGTCCAGAGAAGGGCAGCTGCATCTCCTCAGGGCTCCAGATGACTGCAAGGGCCCTGCTCCCTGTCACTCGGATCACCCTTTCCAGGGCAGCCAGCAGAGAAGAGGGCCCTGTGCCCAGTGCAGTGCCAGTCAGACAGCGGGCTAGACACAGATGCGACTGCATAAACAGGCAGGTGGCCTCTTCCCACTTAGGACGCCAGCCCCCCAGGAGAGCAGTTCCGCCAGAGCCTCCAGGGCAGGGGAAGCCCCCTGTCCGGGCCCGTCACAAAGCCCTCTCCTCCCCTCCTATCATGCCCCACCACCCACTAGGCCCTGGCCTGTGATTGCTCTTGATCCACTGTCCCTCCACCCCAACCCGTTCTTTGCTCCTCATTTCCCCTTCTCACTCCCCGTTCCTCTGTCTCCCTTCTATCCACTCAGCAGACATCTTCCACACTCCCGTGCTGTGCTGGCCTGGGGGAACAGGACCAATAGGCCTCGGTCCCTTCCCCAGGAAAGTAAGTGGCAGCAGTCACCACACGCTGGAGCTGAAGGGCTGCGTAGAGGCGTCTCTTAGAGGCTCCAGAGACCCCATCCTGCCCGCAAAGGGGAGAGGGCTTCTCAGAGAAAGGCCATTGAGATGAGCCTTGAAAACCATGTCGGGGCTTATCAGATGGAGAAGGCAAGGGTCGGGGAGGGTGTTGCTACTAAAGAGAACAGCTCTGCAAAGGACTGGAGACTAGACAGAGCATGGCCTGTAGAGTCACACCAGGTCTCCTTTACCTCCTCCCAGCCGAGATCCACCCCTCTTTCCTTTTGCCCTGACTTCTAGCAGAATAGCTCTCTGGTCAAGGTCAGTAGGAAGGCATGGGATTGGGCTGTCTGGAGTCAGTGTCTGGCTCCACTAACTATAGGGGGCGCTGCCAGTCTCTCTTCCCAGACTCCCAACCCCTTCTCTAGCTGCATCTGGTGGGAGCAGCTTAGTACCCCTGTTACTTGTAGTTCTGGCAGCATGGCCCACCGTTGTCCCCATGCTCCTGGCTATAGGGAAGGTCTGAGACCAGAGATAGCCGCTCACAGAATCCCATCCCCTTGGCCAGGATGATGGGTCCTGGGATAATCATATTATCCAAGATCTCCTCCGGATTTCACACACAGCCGCTAGGACAGAGAGATGCTCTGTATGCCTCAGTGATAGGGTAGTGGTGGAAATTAAGGGAGATAATAATACACGTGATATACAGTGCTTCATTCAGTGACTCCCAAACTGCTCGGTGAATCGGTGAATGTTACCTTTTATTTCTATTTTCTTCTTCCTTGCCAGCCACACACCCCAGACTGCCAGACTAGTCAGGTCCCTCATGGTCCACGGGGGGACGCTGGGGCCTGGAGAGAGGCTGTGACTTCCTCCCTCCATAAGTCTCCCCACTCCTGAACACCATTCTCATCCCCTCTGCTCAGCTCTGAGGTGAGAAGTGGCTTTCCCATAATGATGGGTGAGTGTGACTCTTTCCTGGGCAAACAGGAGCTCAGAAGACCCTCAAACCCTCCACAGCCTGGCTTGGTTGTGGCCGAGCCCGAGGGGCAGTGGTGCCTCAGCCCATTGTAAGGACAGTGGCCCCGTGCAGCCCCGGTGCCTCCCAGCTCACAGCCTCCCCCATGGTCTCCTTCCAACCCTGCTGGAGGCCCTGGCTTCTGCAGGCTCCTTCTGTGTCCCTGCCCTGCCACAGCCTGGCACACGAGCCACCACGGGCCATGCCAGGCCTCTGGGGTCATTCTACCCAAACCACCACATGTTTCAGAGTAACCTCTGCTGTTCCCGTGGGAGTGGGACAACCAGGAAAAGGCCTCGAAAACCAACCTGGAAGGCTTTTCAAACAAAAGAGTGTGATTTCCTTCAGGAGAGGGAAGGGAAGGGGAAAAAATACCCCCCACGGTCCTCCTGGGCTCCGAGAGCTTCAGTCACCGTCTTGGGTGCATTTAGTGGTTTGGCAACTCTGGCTGTGTTTTAAAATCTGCTGTCCAGGCAAAGAGACAAAGGAGGCTGGTATGGGGCCAGGGGAGACCTCAGAGGACAGGGGTATTCATCTTGTTAAAAATAGCCCACCCCGTTGCTATTTCTACGGAGCTTGGCAAACAGAGCTGTATGATTTTCCCTTTTTTCAGCCACGCTTTGCTTGGACCATCTGATAAAAATAGTAGATAACAAGCTCAAAAAAAGCTGGGATATTTTTATATGTAAGCCCCACTTGGAGTGGGCCTGAAGTAGAGTGGCCAGGGAGTGTTGCGGGGGCTGGGGAGGAATGGATGAGAAGGGGAGAAGCCTGGGTGTTTGGGTGGGGGCAGCACCCGTGGCCACAGAGGACCAGGGAAGCGGGGGAGGTGCCGGCAGAACTCAGTCAGCCAGGGGAGGAGACGCAGGAAACGATGAGATGCTTTCTCCTGTGTCCACACTCAGGGTCAACAAACAGAAGCTGGGCCCTCCTGACCCACCACAGACTGCAGTTCCCAGGCCCTGTTGGCCCCAGCCCCGACCTTCAGCCCTGTTCCCACCACCGTCCCCAACTCGGGGAGCCAGGGCTGGATCAGAAGCAGGCACTGGGCATCCCACTGGGCACTGGACTGGATTAGCAGTGCCAGAGCTTATGGCAGGAAGAAGAACCTTCTGGAAGGATATCAGGCCTGGGGTGGTATGAAGATCCAGCAGGAGCTGCTTACACTAGGGGAGGCTTCAGGGAAGGGGGGAATGGTCATTAGCCATTAGCCCCAGGAAGGGGCTTGAAGACTTCATGCAGGTCAGCCTCAATGGCCAGGGGCAGAGGCCTCCTTCCCTTTAAGCTAGAGATGAGGGCAGGCCCCCAGATTGCACACCACTTCCAGAGCTGAGGGCTGTGGGGCTGTGGGGCCTGCAGGGCCAGGGATGAACTCTTTGTAATGTCAGCCCTTGGGCGTAAGAGCCCGGAGACTCCCCATAGGCGGAAGTTGTATTTTCACCATCTGACTCTCACTTTCCCAAAGAAATGTTCTTTGTGGGAGGAACAATTTTTAAGCCCAGGCCCTGCTCCACAGAAGACTTCAGTATTTTGAATAAACAGATAGGAGGGTGAGTCAATGCAAGGCTGCAGCGGGGGTAGACCAAGGCTTCGGGCTTCCAGGCTGATGTCCCCCAGGGAGGGCAAATGTCCCCAGTCGCTCCCCAGAGCATCCCTTGTCTAGGATCGCTATCGCCTGTCCAGAGCCAGAGGGTCAGTCCTGAAGGCACTGCAGCCACCAGCACCCACCCCAAACCTGAGTTTCCTCTTTAGATTCTTTTCCCCATCATTACCTCTGACAGTCATCCCCAAGGGTCACGGGCTTGCCAGGGAGCACTGTGGGCTGTGGGCTCCCCACTGCCCCCTCCCCCTTCATTGTTTTGGGCGATGTTGACTTTGCAGGAGTGGCTGCCTGCCCGTGGTGGCGGGATGTTTGACCCATTGACTGGCAGGGCTGATTTTTCAGCTGCAACTTCAACGTAAGTAAAAAGCAAACAAATAAACAGGAGACAGAAGGACACTTCCTTCCAGGGCCATGGGAACCAAGGCAGGCAATGGGAGGATAGTGCCCAGCGGAGCCCTGAGACTGTCTCCCCCAGATCCAGCTGGCCTCTTGGATCTCCTCGAGTTTTCTGGGCTCAGTTAATTCTGCCTTGAATATGTGGCTCCCAGAGTAGCGCTTCCCAGGGGTTAATTATGACTAAGAGGGACTTCCCTGGTGGTCCAGCGTTTAAGAATCCTCCTGCCAATGCAGAGGTCATGGGTTCCATCACTGGTCTGGGAAGACACGCCAGGGTGCAACCAAGCCTGTGTACCACAACTACTGAAGCCCACGCCCCTAGTCCGTGCTCCACAACAAGAGAAGCCGCTTCAGTGAGAAGCCCTCGCACCAAAACAAAGAGTAGCCCTCACTCACTGCAACTAGAGAAAGCCCATGTTCAGCAGCAGAGATCCAGTGCAGCTAAAGATAAATAAACAAAATATTTAAAAGTGACTAAGAGTTGGCCGAAGAATTGATGCTTCTAAACTGTGGTGTTGGAGAAGACTCTTGAGAGTCCCTTGGACTGCAAGGAGATCAAACTAGTCAATCCTAAAGGAAATCAGTCCTGAACACTCATTGGAAGGACTGATGCTGAAGCTGAAACTTCAATACTTTGGCCACCTGATGCAAAGAACTGACTCACTGGAAAAGACCCTGAAGCTGGGAAAGATTGAAGGTGGGAGGAGAAGGGGAAAACAGAGGATGAGATGGTTGGATGGCATCACCGACTCGATGGACATGAGTTTGAGCAAGCTTGGGAGCTGGTGATGGACAGGGTGGCCTGGCATGCTGCAGTCCATGGGGTCACAAAGAGTCGGACATGACTGAGAAACTGAGCTGAACTGAAGAGCTGGCATTGAGTGAGTACCAAATATGGGCCAGGCACTATACTATGTCTTGTACAGGTGAGTAACAAATGAATAGCTGAGTATTATTATCAAACTTGTTTTCCAGATAGAAAATAGAGGCTCAGAGAGGTTAAGTAATCTGTCCAGGTACACAAGCTAGAAAGTAGCAGAGCAGGGAATCTAACCACTTTCCGTCTACAACTCACCCTGTTTGAGCCACCATCATCTCCCACCTGGTTGGCTTCCACCCTCACTAGTCCCTTGTAGTCTCTGCACACCTTATAGTTCTCTGCACACCAGCCAGAGTGCGCCTGTTACACTTAGGTCAGATCATGTCTTTCCTCTGCTCACCTCACTCATGACTGTACTATGACCGACAAGTCCCCACGTGAACTAGCTCCCTGCTACCTCCCTGACCTCAGTCCCTCCACTTGCCCTCTCCCTCTACTCCAGCCTCCCTGCCCTCAGCCTTATTCCTTTAGAATAAGCATCTGCCTGCCTCAGGGCCTTTGCACTTACTGCTTCTGCTGCCTAAAATGCTCTTCCCCATATATCCATACGATTCTCTTCCTCAGGTCTCTGCTCAAATGTCCCTTTTTCAGAGAAAACTTAACCTGCCCTTCTTTCATGAAATAGGCTCCCATCCCCTATCCACTCTCCACCCCCTTTGCCCTGCTTTATGTTTCTTTGGAGCAATTATGGCTATTGATGTGTATGTGAGCACACGTGCAAATTTGCTTCAGTCATGTCTGACTCTGTGCAACCCATGGACTGTAGCCCACCGGCCATACTCCTCTGTCCATGGGATTCTCCAGGCAAGAATCCTGGAGTGGGTTGCCGTGCCTTCCTCCAGGGGATCAACCCAGGGATTGACCCCTTGTCTTGAATCTACCTGCATTGGCAGGCAGATTCTTTACCACTAGTGCCACCTGGGAAGCCCCCTATTGATGTGTATACCCACTTTTATCTCTTTTTTTCTTTTGCTATCTTCACCAACCAGAATGAGCTCCAGGAAGGAGGGGTTTTTAATCTGTTTTGTTCATTGCCGTATCCCCAGAACCTAGAATGATGTCTGGCACATAGTAGGTGCTTAATAGTTGTTGAACAGATGAATTAAAAAATGAACAAGTTACAACATCCCTGGTGGTCCAGTAGCTAAGACTCTGCACTCCCAATACTTGGGCCCGGGTTTGATCCCTAGTCAGGGAACTAGATCCTGCATGCTGCAGTTAAGAGTTTGCATGCTGCAGCGAAAGATCCTGCATGCTGCAACTAAGACATGGCACAGCCAAACAGATAAGTAAATAATTTTTTTTTTAAAGTACAATCTAGAGCTGCAGGTTTTCTGTGCTTTCCCCACCTCTGTGCTTGCTCTTCTCAAATTCTCCTTGTGGGCTTGGGCTGTGGCAGCCTCTTCCTGCAGATTAGGGGGCCCTCAGGCTGAGGACTGTCTGTAGTTCCTGTTTATTCCACTCTCTATTCCCATCCACACACTGCACCCCTCCTTCAGCAGCCTAGAGCCCTAAGCACACAGAAGGTGACCGAGAAAAGTCTGTGGAACCGTGGGGTTTTGCAAACCTGACTTATTCCCCCGCTGAGAGCTGGCCGGCTGCTGAGGAGAGGAACGGAATCCGTTCTAGTTCTGAGTATTCATCCAGCAGTGACCGGCTGGGCCCCACTCAGGAAGCATTGCTCTGGACTCAGACCTGGATGCACAGGGCTGTGCTGTCTTGTCCACGTGCGTGAAGTTCACCGGTTCAGGTTGCCCTGTTCACCCCTGCCGGCACCCCACGTGGCAGGACAAGCCCCTGCTCTTGCCTGCCCCGGCCTAGAGTCCATCTCCTCCCCAAGTCCTCCCTAGCGGGACAGGCCTGCTCTCTGCTCACATTCTGCTCCTAGTTCCTGGGCAAAGCACTGGGACCCTCGGGACCTCGGTCTCCTGGTCTGACAGTGGGGAGCCAAGTACAAGCTTCTGCTCCCCTTTCAGCAAACCTAGATTTATACAAAGAATTCCCTTGAGGAACTCTCTCTCTACTTTTACAAAGGGATTCACCACAAGTCTCTCTCTCTTTTTTTCTTTTTTGAGAATATTTTTAAGCTATTTATTTACTTATTTATATAGACTGCATGGGGTCTTTGTTGCTGTGCACAGGCTCTCCCTAGCTGTGGCGAGCAGGGGCTACCTCTAGTTGCGTTGTGCAGGCTTCTCATTGCAGCGGCTTCTCCTGTCGCAGAGCCAGGCTCTAGGCTGCGTGGACTTCGCAGTTGCAGCTCATGGACTTAGTTGCCCTGCAGCATGTGGAATCCTCCCACAGCAGGGATCGAACCCATGTCCCCAGCATTGGCAGGTGGATTCTTAACTACTGGACCACCAGGAAAGTCCCACAGATTTCTTAAATAGCCAGTGACCTTATGGCTTGATATATAGGATGCAAGTTACAAAATTAAATTCTGACAGGGGTTGGTTTCCAGACCGTGGTGCTGGCCACACCTGCTTCTGCCCTCCTGGCAGGTCTCTGGGGGACCACGAGGAGAAGGCCAGTGTATTAACAGGAGAACTGTGGCAGGTTCTTTGTGTGGAATTAAGGTGACCTGGCCCTTCTTAAGCCACCTGTCTGTGCCCTGGGGGCTGCAGAGCACTGTTTGGCTTGGGTGTGCTTGGGCATTGCTAGGCATCTGAAGACTGGGGGAATGGAGGTTGGTGATGCTGGGCTGAGGACAGCATGGCTTAGCGGGAGCGGCTCCTCCTGGACCCTGGGAAAGACGCACCTCCAGTAACCCTGCCTTCTCTCCTGGAACTCCCTGGACAATGACGAGTCAGGCCTCCAGTCTGTGAAAAGGAAGGAGGTCTCTTGGTGTAAGTAAGGTCTGGCACTTTTGAGGCACCTCTTGGCTTCTTCATCGAGTAAGCGTTTATAGAGTGCCAATGTGCCAGAGGTGGTACAGAGAGCTGGTGGAGGGCACAGACCCAGCCCTGCCCAGGAGGGACTTACAATCTGTGGAGCAGGCAGACATCAAGCCCTGGGATGGGACTGGCCCTTGGTGAGGCCATGGGAGGCACACAGGGCAGCTGCCTCAAAGGGCTTTTACAGACTCTGCTCCAGTCTGTGGACTTGACATGGCCATTTCACAGATGAGGAAATGGAGGCCTGTGGAAACTGGTTAATTAACGGCAAAAACAAAACTCAAACCGTCTCCTCTGGCTCCAGGCTGATGTTCCTACCACTCTTTAAAGCTATTCTACTGGAGGCCTCCTTCTCCCTCCCGGTTAAATTTGAAACTTGTGTTTTTGGGAAAGGCAGTAGATTTCCCTTAGGACTTTCGTTTCTCCTCCTGGATTCTTTGTTCCAACAGAAGTCATCTGCAAGAAGATGAAAGGGAGTTAGAAGTTCAAATCTGGGAGAGAAAACACAGCTACCCTCGTAAAGCAGTGTAGGGTAGTGGTTTAGAGTAAGGACTCTGGAGCCAGACCAAGTAGGTTTAGATCCCAGTTCTGCTACTTATAACCTGGGTGACACTGCTTTACCTGTGCCTCAGCTTTCTCTTCTGTGAAATGGAATGATAAGAGTACCCATCTCCTAGTGTTATGAGATAATTGTGCCTAGAACAATGCAAGGCACAAAGAGGGCAGCAGACAAGACTTAACATTATTGAGAAGCAGCATTTCTAGCAGCGTCTCTGGCCTCTGGTAATAAGGACCCAAAACTTTTGCATTAAAAGAGCAAAGAAAGGGAGAGAGAAAGAGAGGGAGACGTTATCAGAAACTCTTAGTCATCCTTCAAAACCCATTCAAACATGACCTTTCCTCCAGAACTCTGCTGGCATGCTTGCTCCCCGTGCTTAGAGCTGTCAAAGGAGTTTGCATCCCTCAAGAAAAAGTAGGGAAGGGAAAGAGAATTCACATACATGAGCACCTGTTATACATAGGCCCCTTCTAGAGTTCATTTCATTTATTCTTCACAGTGACACTTAGAGATGATATAATTATCCCCTTTTTAAAAGTGAAGAAACCAGGATTCAAAGAAGTAAGAGACTTACTTAGTAAGCTAGAAATCAGACCCTCTTAGCATTTATCACACTGTGTTCCCGGTTTCATGTCTGCCTCCCTGGCAAGGCTGATAGCATTAAGGAATTTTTAACTCAGGTTGGTGACATTTGCAGTTTTCTGGGAGAGGGGATATATACTGCTTATCACTCATCAAGAAGATTTTCGCTCCCCTAAAGGTTAAGAACTCTCATTCCCTACTTCTTTAGACCCTCAGTTCAGTTCAGCTTCTCAGTCATGTCCGACTCTTTGCAACCCCATGGACTGCAGCACGCCAGGCTTCCCTGTCCATCACCAGCTCCCGGAGTTTGCTCAAAATCATGTCCATCAAGTCAGTGATGCCACCCAACCATCTCATCCTCTGTCATCCCCTTCTCTTCCTGCCTTCAATCTTTCCCAGCATCGGGGTCTTTTCTTTAGACCCCAGAGCCCAGCAAAAGGCCGAGCACTCGTCAAGTACTCAGATATATTTCTTGAATGAATGAACAAAGAAGTGAACAGACTGGAGGAGGAAGGAACAAGTAAACCGGGCAAGCACTGAGGAAGGGCGGATTGAATCCCTAAGTGAATCTGAAGGAAACAGGATCCTTGTCTTGACTGTCTTTGTTGCCCTGGAAGAAAACCAACAGCCTGGGACAGAGACCCTCACCGCGGGGACCGCCGGTTCTTGTTTGCCTCCACACCAGGGAGCCAGCCATGTCCACACTCCTCAACCCCTCTAGAGCCTCCCCACCCCCAGGGGCCACTCCTCCACGGCCGGCCCCTCTCAGAGGAGGCCCCTCTCTGCATCACTGGAGCAGTAAATGCCCCCTTTTCCTCAGGAGCCTGCCTCAGGCCCGGGAGGCCTGGGGCAAGGGCTGGGAAGGGCCTCTGTTGGCACCTTTCTGGCCTCTTCTCCCCGGGAGCCCTCTGAGAGCCATGGGAGCCTGGCACCCAGCAGGCAATTGGTAGGTGGTAGGAATGGCGGGGAGCCCAGCTCTCAGGGGAGGCATTCCCTCCCCGTGTCCCACCACAGTCTGCCAGCTGAGGAACCAGTGGTCCCGGTCAGTGCAGGCTTCTCTCAGGCTCCCCAAGCCCATGCTCATAAACACCCCCCTGGGGGGTCACTGACCCCGGTATTGGCAGCGCTGGCTTTCCCATCCAAGGGCCCCAAGGGGGAAATGACCAGTGGGGTAGGGGACAGAGGCCAGAGCCTTTCCACTCTGCCTGTGGCTGGCATCCTGTGGGGTGCAGGCTGGCAAGGGGCACCTCCCCTTCCCCACACAGAGCTGGCAGGACAGCCGGTTCAAGTCCTCTTTAGCCACAGCCTGCAGAAAGCATGTTCCCCCCAGAGCCACGGGCCACTGGCCAGTCCACTGGGGACATCCCTCAGGGAAGGGAGGGGTGGGAGGGGCAGGGCGGGCCCCAGGCTGGCGCACTGCGGCCAGCCACCCTGCTCTGTGGACTGGCGGTTTTCCTGTCTGGCTCCCTGTGGCCCAGACAGCCCCAACACGTCATTGCAGGGTGAGCGGGCTCCTGCCCAAACTCGAACTCACAGCTTGAGCTCCCCCAGGCTCAGAGCCAGGGCCTGAAGAGAAGGGATGGGGAGAGAACAGAGGAGCCGATGCAGAACTCCTGGGTGTGGCTTACGGTCCCAGAACAGAGCGGTTTAGGTGCTGAGCCATAGGAGGGGGAATACTGAGAGGGGCAGATCAATCCTCTGGGCTCCTGGAGGAGGCAGGGCAGAAATGGAAGAGAAAAACTCTGCCCAGAAGAAAGGACAGGAAGCTGGGTGACCAACCAAAGTCAGCCTCTGCACTTGCCTCCTGACCCTCTCCAACTCCATCGGGCTTCCCCAAGAGGCCAATTTCCTCCTGCCCCTGGGCCTTTGCATATGCCAATCCCCCTACTGGAAGTGTCTTCCTAACCCTTCCTCACAACTCCACCTTTCAAGGCCAACTCCCAAGTTAGCCCCTCTAATAAATCTCCCCTGATTCTCCCTAACGGGAAACAATGTCACCTTCTGAACTCTCAGAGCATGTTCTTTCTGTCCACTTTGCCTCCCATGGATTCATTCATTCTTGCAAGTAATCGACACTTGTTATTTAAACAGCCACTGCATCAGGTGCTTAGGGGAATGTCGTCCTGCTCTCAGGAGGTGGTGATTGTGGGGAGAGAGTGACATGAGCAGCTTACCCTTCGACAGTGAAAGAAGTGCTAGAACTCAATGCCGTAAGTATTTAAATGAGAACCTACCACGAAGTGGGTGGGAAACGGGCACTTTGGAAATGTAGTCCTGACCCTCAGAGGCAATACGTTAGCTGAGGGTTCAGGGCCTCAGCCAAAACAGGTATTTGAGAAAGGGCTTTCAAGGCCCAGGGAATGGCATTGCTACAGCCAAAAGAATCAGAAAGCATGAGGTGTTTTGGAGCCAAGGGAAGAACATCCAGCTGGTGTACAAAGGAGTCCACCGTCCGTAGGACAGCCATCCCGCCACGCCCAGATGCAAACATCTCCCATGCCAGGTGCAAACACCCCACATGCCCAGGTGCAAACACCCCCCATGCCAGGTGCAAACACCCCATATGCCCGGGGGCAAATGCCCTACTATGCCTTGAAGCAGGCCAGCCCATAGGGAAAGGCTCCATTTCTGTGCGCTACAAATCTCTGAGATCCTTTAGGGAGGATGGGACAAACAGTTCTTAAATTACTGTCTTCTTTAACTGTCTCAGACAGATGAAGTAACTTGCCCTCTCATAGCTGACAATCAGGGAAGCTGGGATTTGAACCAGGGCTCTCTGGCTGCCCGCTCCATATGCCTGAGTAACCTGCCTCGTGGTCACACACACCCCAGCTGCTCATGGGGAGCTCAATTCCTTCGTCTCGCTGCTGCAGTTGGGGGCTCTGAGGAGTCTTGTCTCCATTGCTCCCCCGACCCCATGAGCATTAATCCTGCTGGTGAGGGCGCGTCCGAAGAAGCCCAGCCTGCACCCAGGAAGACAGAGCTCCTGGGTGTGCAGACTGCTCCCACAGCACCACATCTCCTCAGCTCTGAGTGGGGTTTCTCCACCCCTATTTTCCAATTCTCAGGAACTGAAAACCTGAAAAAGAGTCACAGGAATTTAGTAGTTGTTACCGTTCTTCAGTCACTAAGTTGTATCTGACTCTCTGTGACCTCATGGACTGCAGCACGCCAGGCTCCTCTGTCTTCCACTATCCCCTGGAGTTTGCTCAAATTCATTGAATCGGTGATACCATCCAAACATCTGATCCTCTGTCACCCCCTTCTCCTCCTGCCTTCAATATTTCCCAGTTTCAGGGTCTTTTCCAATGAGTCGGCTCTTTGCATCAAGTTTGGGCCAAAGTATTGGAGCTTCAGCAACAGTCCTTCCAATGAATATTCAGGGTTGGTTTCCTTTAGGATTGACTGGTTTGAATAGCTCATAGCTTCATTGAGTTACGCAAGCCCCTTCGCCACACAAGGCTGTGATCCATGAAGGGGATTTAAAAGCAGGCTCTGCTTCAAATACATTCAATATGTGAAAACCAAGGCCAATTGTCACTGACTTACAATGACACCCCCTTCTTCTCCTTTTTCCCACAGTTGCCTGTTGCTGCTCAAGTTCTGGGGCATGATGAAACCTGGGGTTCCTCCCAACCCTGAGAGTCTATAGTTCCAGGAACAGCTCGACAAGGCCTTAACACTCCCCGAGGCCATGAGGTCTCCCCTTGAGCCAGCTGCCAGGACTTCTTCCACGGAGACCGTGCCCCATCTCCACCCCTACTCCTGCATGGCCAGATGCACCCTTGCACACACAAATGGACACACACACGGACACCATCTCCATGGTCAGATGCACAGCCCCTGACACAAACATAGAGACACACAAACACACATACACAGGCACCCCCTGCATCTTGCAGCTGCAGCCCTAATCCTAGACTTGTTAACAACTGAATTATGAGCCTGTCTTGCGGTAACTGAGAAGCTGAGGCGGAAAAGGATTTACTGGCTGCATTAAATCATGTGCTTATTGTGAAGTGAGCAGGCCAAGGAGGTGCTCCACATCCCTCCTCCTCTTCCCTGAGTCCCACTAAAGTACCCACCCTCTCACCCACAAAGACTGCCTCTGGGGTCCTGTCAGAGTCTTCCAGAGCCCACACCAATCCCCCAACCCCACAGGTCTTGCAGCGGTGGACAGGGATCATTTAATCCCCATTGTACAGATAAAAAGACCTGAGGTCTGAAAGAGGGGAGGCCATTTGCCTTGGGCTGTTGTGCAAAGAGGCAAAAATGGAACAAACAGGCTTCTGAACCCGGTGACCTGAGCCCCTGATTTTACAAGAACGTGTGAGCTCTCAGGGCCCTTTTTTGGGAAGAGCTCCTTGTTGTTCAGTTGCTAAGTCCCGTCTGACTCTCTGCAACCCCATGGACTGTAGCACGCCACGCTCCCCTGTCCTTCACTATCACCAGGAGTTTGGTCAGATGCATGTCCATGGAGTTGGTGATGCTATCTAACCGTCTCATCCTCTGCTGCCCCCTTCTCCTCCTGCCTTCAAACTTTCCCCGGATCAGGGGCTTTTCCAATGAGTTGGTCCTTCGCATCAGGTGGCCAAAGTATTGGAGCTTTCAGCTTCAGTTCTTCCAGTGAATATTCAGGATTGATTTCCTTTAGGATGGACTGGTTTGATCCTAAAAGATCCTTAGCCTTAGGTAGGAAGGGCACAAGGCCCATAGCAGGCATAGAGCCCGGCTCGCCCTGTAAGATCTCAGGCTGTTAAGGTGAAACTTTTGAGAAAACACAGAGGCCTGCCCTGGTTGAGGGATCAGGGAAGGAACCCTAGAATCCAGTACCCCATCCCAACCCCATCCACTCCTCATGCTGGTGAATCACAGCCTGAGTGCCGGGGACAAGTTCACAGTCCAATGTGAAATTCTAACCCAGGCACCAATCACCCAGCCCTGGTCCTCAACCCCGGTCACTTCCAGCCAGTGCCCTGCCCCCCATACCCGCATGCACATTTCCATTTTGTTCTCCCCATGGCCTTCTGCCCCCTCCACTGTATACTCACACACTCTGCTCCCTCTGCTTGCATTCCTGGCAAGTCCCCTGCTAACCCACTGTCTCCAGGCACCTCCCATTCACCCCTTGCCCCAGATGCCCTCACACAGGCCCTGAACCTGGGACACTAGCAGATTCCTGCCAGGCTATCTTCCCAAGGGAACAGGCCCCCAGGGACCTGCTGAGCCCAGAGAACATGAACAGAGCTCCAAGGCAGCCAGCAAGCTTTCCTGTTGCTGTCGGCAAGACCCACAGTACTGTGCTGCCCCCAGAGAATTCTGAGGCATCTTTGGCTCTGGTTAGCTGGTGTTTCTACTACTCAAGGCTGGAGGAGGGGCAGGTACAGTGAAGCACAGCCTTCCAGCATGGGCAGCCCTCTTGTCCACCAAAAACGAACAGTGGTCCAGCTGGAACCCTAAAACTCTGTCCAGGTCCCTAACTGAATGGCACAGCAGGCATTTAAAAGTGTTTCCAATGCAATATTGTAAAGTTAAAAAATAAAAATAAATAAATAAATAAAATAAAATGAGACCATCTGAAACATTTGAAATAAAATATAAAGAAATCAAAAAAATAAATAAATAAAAGTGTTTCTCAGGACTTCCCTGGTGGTCCAGCAGTTAAGACTTCCTTCCCCTGCAGGGGATATGGGTTCCATCCCTGGTTGGGAGTTACGATTCCACCTGCTTCATGGCCAGAAAAAAAAAAAAAAAGCATAAAACAGAAGCAATATTGCAACAAATCTATTAAAGACTTTAAAAATTTTGTCATTGTCTAGTTGCTCAGTTGTGTCCGACTCTTTGTAACCTCATGGACTGCAGCAAGCCAGGCTTCCCTGTCCTTTAAAGTTGGTTTGCATCAAAAGTCTTTAAAAAAATAAATACAATAAAAGTGTTTCTCATTTGTAGTCTTATGAGAGGCTTATAACATACCAGTTTGGATAGGCTTGGCCATGGTGGGGGTGGTTATTCACCCATTTTACAGGAACGAAGACTGAGGCCAAGAGAGAAGACCCAAGGCCAAGGTGGGAGGTGATGGCACAGTGGGGACAGGTACTCAGAAGTCCTCATCCCCATCTGGACAGAGACAGGGAGGAGGCTCAGGTTCTGTAGAGCCCTGGCAGACAGACCTTGACCTTCCCAAACTTATCAGCAGCAGTTTTCTGTTCAGCTCGAAGGAGACGCCTGTCACAGAAGCTCACCCTCACTCTCACCTAACAGGGCTGACCTCCACAGTTGGGAGGGGAGCAAACATCCTCCAGGGGGATTTTAAGCCACCCCTCCTGGGATATCCCAGGCGGGGTTAGTTGATCCGTGCATATAACTGTCTTTCTGGATTCAGTCCCTCAAAGACACTGATTGAAAGGGCTTCAGTTTCCCCACTCTTTCAAGAGCCCCTGGATGGGTGAAGGGGGTCTTCCTGGGAAAAGCAGTGCCCTGGACCGAGGAAGCCAGAGAAGCTGGGAGGGGATGTCTTGGGTCTCCCTGTCTCCTCCGGGTGGGAGGGGGATAAAGTAAGAGGCTGCAGGGAGAGCTGTTGACTCCCCGTGAACCCCGTGCTATTCAACATCCATAAAGAGGGTCCCTGCACCCACCCAAGCTAGGACAGGGCTGAGGATGGTGGGGGATTTGACAAAGTTGGGCCAAGAGTTCAGATAATTCTAAAGGAGGTCGTCAGTCAGGAGGAAGTGGCCGGCGGGAGGGAGAGAGGAAAGATGGAACAGTGAGGCCAGGAGGAGTCTGGCAGGAAACTGAGGGAAGGTGTTTGTGAGGGGCACTGGGACAGGCACTGCACACATCTAGTTGTAACCATGGCCTTGAAGGAGGGCAGGAGCATCCCCATTCTAGAGATGAGAATACTGAGGCTCAGGGAGGTTAAAGTGACTTTCCTTCAAAGCCATTCGAAAACAAATGACTTTCTAAGTTGGAACTCAGACCCAGAGTCTGTGATTCCCCGGTCCTAAATGTTTTCTTCCCCACCGGACTCTAAGCTCTTTAGAGAGCTGTGACCACTGACTCTTCCCACCACATCTAGTACTGAGTTCAGGGCTTAATAATATAACAGGTGTTCAATAAATATGGCTGCCCTAATGACTTCGGGCAGTTTCCTTGTTTGTAAATTGAGCTAATAATTCTTGAGGTGGACATGCCTGGAGGCAGTGTTTAGATCAGGGCTCTTAGAGGTCTCCTTCCAGCTCTCTGATCTTTAAGCCTCCAGACATCATCTCGGTGCCATTTGAGCTCAAGAAGGCCTTGAAATGACCTGAGGAGACAAGGTGGCCACCCAGGTTCTCCCAGCGTCGGGTTATATGACCCTCGGCCTCCACCTTCCACCCCAGGACTGTGGCAGGCTTCCCGGGAGATTTAACACAAAGTGCCCCGGAAGCACATGAAGACTAATTCATTTTATGGCGGGGGAGCCACACAAATACATGAAAGAGAGCATGTAGTGATTCAGAGAGGTGCCTTAAAAGATTCAAGCCCCAGCCTGCCCCTCCCCAGTCACGTGACCACGGGAGAC
Source organism: Bos indicus (assembly GCF_029378745.1). Lineage (NCBI taxonomy): Eukaryota > Metazoa > Chordata > Mammalia > Artiodactyla > Bovidae > Bos > Bos indicus. Next base: position 18,851,055 of record NC_091782.1, on the reverse strand, counting down.
CCTCTCCTCTCTCAGCCTCAGGTTCCACATCAGTGAAGTGGGGATAACCGTGCCTGCCCCCTAGGGTTTCCCCCGGCCTGCAATGCAGGAGACGCAGGAGACTAGGGTTCGATCCCTGGGTCGGGAAGATCGCCCTGGAGGAGGGCATGGCAACCCACTCCAGTATTCTTGCCTGGAGAATCCCATGGACAGAGATGCCTGGAGGGCTACAGTCCATAAGTTCGCAAAGAGTCGGACACGACTGAAGCGACAGTGTGCACGCAACGCACCTGCCCTGCAACCCTCACAGGGCTCTTCTGAGCTTCATGTGAGTCAAGACATGAAAGACACCTTTGCAAGCAGGGAAGAGGTGTGCAGAGGCTACTTGCACTTACTGCATTTAAATTATTGCAGTTTCCCATTACTATCGTGATTTGAGCATTAGCCCTTAAGGCCTGGGAGCCATTCCTCTGCCTGAGGAATTCACGGGAAGCCCACCCTTACTCGTGCTTGTGAAAGCAGTTTCACTGAGGTGACGGTGGGAAGACTGGAAGGAGGAAGGAGGCAGTGATGACCGTGCTTGGTTACCCCTGCATTCCTCATTAAGGGAGAAACATACGGGCGGGGCTCCTTTTCTGCCCCCTTAGTCAGCGAATGAAAGTTCCTGAAATAAAAAGGTGAATGTGACTCTGATACAAAGTTCATGGTGAGGAGGACAAGCCCCTAGGAACTCAAACTTCAGGAATTCTGAACCCTTTCTGGAAACAATTCCAGCTCCAGGCAAAGGGGATGTCTGAGGAAGGGGGAGGAGGATACTGAAATTGGGGTCAGGCACCGCCCACCCCCCACCATTTTCTCCCGCTCCCTCCTTCCCCTCCCGCTTCCCTCATCTAGCTTCCTGCCCCCAACACCCTCTGGTGCAGCCAGACCTGGCCTTGCATTAGGGACAGTTGGGGGAACCGTGGGAAAAACAATCAAACCCTGGTCAGCCGGATAATTAGCTGTTGCTCTGTGACCATGGCCTCCCTATCCCCTCCTCCTGGCCACCACCCCCACCCTCGCCTCTGCAGGACAAGCTTTTCGGAACAGCCCGGCGACATCACCTCATTAATGTTAATGGGAAGTCCGGACATGAGCCTGGCCAGTCATAAACTGCCCTGCGTGAGAAAAGGTAAAAGTGTGTATCTGTGTGTCCTGCACATGTGTGCGTGTGTGCACAAGCCTGTGATGTATGTGCAAGTGTGTATCACTTGTGTTGCCTATGAGGATGTGTGTGTACAACCTGTGTACCTGGCACAAAAGAGAAAATATACACGTGTGAACTGAACGTGTATACTGTATATATGAGTGTGACTGTGTGTGTGCACTTGAAAATATCTCTGCAGAAATTTATGTCTTTATAATAAATGTGTGTACCTTTATATCAAAGTATGTACTGTATAATATTTAGGTGCTTGAATGTGCAAAGGTCGTGCATACGTGTGAGTACACGTATGATCAACAACACACCGGTACTGTGAGTATGCTCTGTCAATATTTGTGCATCTTTATGGCATTTATCATGTAAGTGTTAGTCGCTCAGTTGTGTCCAACTCTTTGTGACCCCATGGAGTCCACATTGTGAGCCCACCAGGCTCCTCTGTCCCTGGAATTCTCCAGGCAAGAATACTAGAGTGAGTAGCCATTCCCATCGCCAAAGTATCTTCCTGACCCAGGGATCGAACCTGGTCTCCTGAATTGCAGGCAAGTTCTTTACCATCTGAGCCACCAGGGATGTGAAGTGTTTGAAATCTGGCCCACATCAAGCACCCACTAAATGTTGGTTGTTTTTTTTATCATCAATAGACCTAATTATACATGTCAACAAGTACACATTGGGGGGCCCAGTCTGTAAATCTGAGTCTTGGGGTAAGTGTTCTATTGTCTACATCCAAGCTGTGCTATGCTATGAATATATCTATGAGTCTAAGGTACGCGTGCACATATGGACGGTCTGAGTCCATGTGAATCTGTGGCCCCCATCCATGAGGGCAGGTTTACTGGAGCACTGACCGCAGGGAAGAGCTGGGCAGCTGCAGCCTGGCCCCGCACTCCTGTCCCACAGGGCTGCTCAGAGGAGAGGGGCTGGCTCCAGCATCCCCAGCCCAGCACCATGGCTGATGGGGGTCCACAATCAGGCAGGGGCTCACAGGCTGCCCAGGCCCACTGACCAGCCCAAGGGGTGAGTAGGAAGCCTGGAGCCTCCACCCTCTCCCTCCAAATCATCCAATCTCCGAGTTCTGTCAGCTCCCATCCTAAACCTCTCAATTTGTCCTTTCCCCTCTCCATCCCCTCTCTCAATAGCAATACCCTCTTGTCCCTCCTAATCCACTCTCCACACCGATGAAAGTGATCTTTTAGAAATGCAAATCTCATCACCTCAGTCCCTCAACTGCTAAAAACCCCTTAATAGCTTCAGGTTGCTCCCAGCTCCTGCCCACAGCCGCCTCCTCCCTCTCCTAGCATTCCCTCCCCCTGGAATGCTCTGCTTCTGCCTGACTTCTTCTACCCTGGCAGGTCTCGCTTCTGGAAGCTTCTACGTACAGATCCCCCCGTTTTCACACTTTCCTGCCTCCCTGTAAGTCTCTCTACTGCCCTCCATACCCAGGCAATTCTGTAACTGTGCTGCTGTGCCGTTCTCGTCTCCCTGCCCCTGTGAGCTGTCCTGGTCACCAGTTGTTGCCGGCAGGCTCAGGCCCTGTGTGGCCCAGGTGCCAGCTCTACCCCAGCTCTCAAGGAGCTAGCAGCGGGACTTTCCTGGTGGCTCAGTGGTTAAGATTTTGCCTTCCAATGCAGTGGGTCAGGGTTCAATCCCGGACAGAGAGCCAAGATTCCACATGCCTTGTGACCAAAAAACCAAAACATAAAACTGAAACAATATTGTAATAAACTCAATAAAGACTTTAAAAAAGGCCCACTTCAAAAAAAAAAAATAAAAAAGAAGATGAAGCCGACAGTCTGTCGGGAGAAAGACACAGAGAAGATGGTTAAACGAGTTAGTGCAACTGAGAGCTGTGGGGAGGGGCAAGAAGGGTGCTGACAGCCCTGGGCCTTAAGAAATAGAGAGTGAGCCGGGACAGGGAATTGCAGAGAATTTTGAACATCACACACAGACAGCATGGTGTCTGCAGCTTGCTGTTATTGCAACATCATTTACAACACAGGAGGTATTAAGAAGTAAAACTGGGGGATTTTCCGGGTGGTCCAGTGTTTAAGACTTCATGCTCCCAATGCAGGGGGCTCAGGTTTGATCCCTGGTCAGGCAACTAGATCCCACATGCCGCAACTAGGCCAAAAAAAAAACACCCCACATGCCGAAACTAAGAAGCAGCATAAAAATAAATATGTAGATATATATATATATTAAAAAAAAAAAAAAGAAGTAAAACTGGGAAGGCCAGTGGGGACCAGGCTGTGGGACTTCAACTATCTTCTCATTTTCATTTAACAATTAGACTCCTATCAGTCCAAAAATTCAAAGACCCATCTGTGTTGGGGACACGCCTGCTCACCAGGAACCACATGACTAAGAGGAGGCTTCCCTCATGCCTGATGGAACCAGCCCAGGGACCCCTGGGATTGCCAGTGGTCCACGTCCCTAATTCTCACTGATCAGCAGGAAGGAGAGCCTAGAGAGGAGCAGTGATTTCCCCTCAAACCCAGAGCTCAGTCAAGTGTCTGGCCCCAAATTGGGCCACCCAGCCTGCTCAGGGCCTGTGCCCCCAGGGTCAGGGGTCAGGGGTCAGGGGTCAGGCAGCTCCTTCCCTAGGAAGGCTCTGTTCCCCTCTAAGTGGAAGGGACCAGCCCCTCACCAGGCCCCTTGCAGGAGCTCAGGCAAGGCAGCAGATTAGCTGCATGAGGAGGCCCAGGCGGGGACCAGGGGTGGTGCCTCTGTGAGGGGGGCCAGGAGCTGTAATTCCCACCCCCTTTCAGTTGCTGCTGCTAACTCAGGGCCCCAGGGGCTTGCTGAGTTTGCCCCGACCCAGCCACTTCATCTTCTAATGCCTCCCAGAAAGCCCCTTTGTTCCCCCTCTTGCATAAGGTGGTAGGAGCCGCTGTGGCGGCCTCCTTCCCCTCGGCAGGCGCCTCCTTCATCACTCAGCTCTGAGTCTCTCCTGGCTGCGCTTCCAGTCCCTCCCAGGGTCCCCAAGAATTATCTAGCAGGGGGGTTGAAGCAGGTAACTGCTAATAAAGACACATCTCTGAATCTGTCTCCTCCGATTTTGGGGAAGATCCCGTCTCACCAAACATTATGTTAGCCTGTATGCCAGGCAAGAGGCCCGAGAGGAAATGGTCCCACTCCTTGCAGGCTGTTCCTCAGGACGCTCAGGGCAGGGCCCAGCTTTGCGCCTGCTGACGAAAGGCTTCTGTGAGTCCCTGAGGTGGTGGCTGGTTCCCCCACCAGCTCCAGAGGTAGGGACTGGGCACCTGGGGGCTTCCTGGGGGCAGGATTTGTTTTCCTCTGCTTACCCTCAGGGGCTTCCCAGGTGGCACTAGTGGTAAAGAACACGCCTGCCAATGCAGGAGACATAAGAGATGTGGGTTCAATCCCCGGGTCTGGAAGATTCCCCCAGAGGAGGGCAATGGCAACCCACTCCAGTATTCTTGCTGGGAGAATCCCATGGACAGAGGACCCTGATGGGCTACAGTCCATAGGGTTGCAAAGAATCAGAAACTACTGAAGTGACCTGGCATGCACTTCCCTTCAGTGTTGAGGACAGGGCTCTGCACGGTGAGAGTGGATGAGGTCCTACCAGGGACTGAGGATTTTGCAGCTTAATCTCCAGACATGACTTGTGGGCCTGCTGTTGCCGCTTCTCAGGAAACTCAGGCCGGGGGAGCCTGTGAGCTCAAGTAAACTAGGACCCTGCTCATCTGGCTCACCAGTGACTCCCAGATCCCAGCACAGTACCTGCCACCTAGTAGATGTCCCTTAATAGTTGTTAACCAAATGAATGAATGATTTTTTAAAATGTTTCCATTTCATTGAATACAAGAGTGAATTAAATAATGAATGAAGCAGCACCAGGAAACTTCCAAGAAAATTGCCTTGTTCTTACACAGGCCGCAGTCAAACAGAGTTCTTCTCTTACCTGTGGTTGGAGTTGGAGCTGATACTGAATGAATGGAGAGGGGTGGGGGTGGCCCTCATCCAGAATCTGGGGAGATGCCGTCCAATCTGTAGGGCACAAGAACTCAGACTCCCAGAACACCAGGATGGAAGGCACCCTGTGGGATCATCGCCACCGAACTCCTCGGGCTGAGCCGAAGCTACTAAGACCCAGAGAAGGCAAGGAACTTGCCCTATATCACACAGTGAATTGGTGGGGGAAGCTAGGACTAGGAACTAGGACCCCTGTCTGACTCCCTGTCCAGAGATCTTTCCATTTCGCCAGCAACCCAGCTATGCCAGGCCCAGACACCAGAGGTCTAGGTTCACCCCTGGTCGGGCTGGTGTGGCCTGTGACCCAGGCCCTGGCTGTTCCTAGCCGTGGCCTCCTGGCCACCTGCTGGCCAGAATGCTTGGAACTGCCTGAGAGGCAGCAGGTTTTGCAGTTTGTTTGAAATCAGACAGCCTTGCACAACCACGAGGCCTGCAGGAAGCTGGGCAGATCTGTCTTTTCCACTGCTGCTCTGGAGCCAGAGGCCCAGGGGCCACAGGGCACCCAGGGCTGAGGCGCCAGATCAGGAGACGCGTAGGGACCCGCTGTTTACAGTGGGGGTACCTCCCCAAGGCCTCACTCAGGGAGGCACGTTACAGACTGCTGATCAGACAGCAGTGGGGACGGAGGCCAGGACCCCAGGCTGGGAGACCAGGCTCCCCACTGCCAAGTTGATCATGGAATGAGCTGCAGCCACCCTTTCCCTGGTCTGCACTTCTGGACCGTTTCCTGCGTAGGCTCTCCCCAGCTCTCTCTACCACACAGCCATCAGTATTAGATGGCTCCCATTCTATGGTATTAGACGGCTTCCCTGGTGGCTCAGAGGGTGAAGAATCTGCCTGCAATGCAAGGGGCTCAGGTCCAATCCCTGAGTCAGGAAGATCCCCTGGAGGAGGAAATGGCTCCCCACTCCAGTGTTTTTGCCTGGAGAATCTCAAGGACAGAGGAGCCTGGCGGGCTACAGTCCAAGGGGTTGTAAAGAGTTAGACATGACTGAGTGACTAACACCTTCGCTTCTTTTCATTCTATAGACGCAGCCGCTGAGGCTCAGGCAGTTTCAATATCTTACCAGATCAGTGAGGGATTCAACCTCAGGTCCTTCTGGCTTGAGGGTCTTCTCTTTTCCCCACCTTTTGCAGTTGAGTGGCTCATGACACCAGTTCTCATGACAGCCTGCCTTCCCAGAGCTCTCTGTTAAGATGCAGGGGCCCCACAAGCGCAGGAAAGATGCATTGTTGTTTAGTCGCTAACTCAAGCCGGACTCTTTTGTGACCCCAGGGACTGTAGCCCTCCAGGCTCCTTGGTGCCCTGGGATACATTAGGTGCTGCTGTTAATGGACCGTGTCAAGTCAGCAGACCTAAGCAGTTCACTCCCTTCTAGCTGAAACCGTCCATGGCTCCCCAGCATCCGCAGGGTAAGGCCCTAGCTCCCCACACTCTCCTGTGAGCTCACCCCTGCAGGCCTCTCCAGACTCAGCCCCATCTCCTCGCTGCTTCAAACCTCATGCTCTGGGGTCTAGAAAGTGACTTCTAAACCAGTTCTGGCCATGCTGCTGCCAGCCTCCAGACTCATCTTCAGGGTACTCTCTCAGCCTAAATAGCCCCTAGTCCACTCCTCCTTTCTCATCACTGATCCAATGAACATAAGTTTGAGCAAACTTAGGGAAATGGTGATAGAGAAGCCTGGTGGCCTGCAGTTCCTGGGGTCGCAAAGAGTTGGACACGACTTAGCGACTGAACGGCAACAAGAGTATAGTTGCTTTTACAATGTTGTGTCAATTTCTGCTGAGCAGCAAAGTGAATCACCTATATGTTGACATATATCCCCTCTTTCCCTTCGCATAGTTTTAGATTCAGATAAACCATTACCTCCTTCATGGAGACTTCCTTGCCTTCCACATGCCCCCCAAGAGTGAGTCAGGTACCCCTCCTATGCCTCCTTAATCCTCTGGCATGCTTATACCACACTAGAGAGAAATGATTCACCCTTGTGCCTATGACCTGTCTACCCTGAGAACCAGGCTTCCACCACGGAAACCCACTGTACGGGGTACCTAATGGGTGTGCGAGGAATGCCTGCTGAATGCATGAATGAGATGGAGCGATCCCGTGGGAAGGGGAGCTCCAGAGGTATAGGGGTGTCCAGAGGGCTGAGAAAGTCCCTGAAACCCCATGCCTCCCCGGAAACACTGGCCTGAAATCAACAAGGTGAAATTTGACTGGGATGAAAGAAAAAACTTCCTGGCGGTATCTAAGAAGGCTGAGACCAGGTGGCCTGCAGCCCAGGCAGGGGAATGGAAGGTCACCTCCTGCCCTCCCCACGGGAGGGTCTGCTATCCCAGGACAGCCCAGGGAGGGCATGGCCTCCAGAAGCTCCTGGAACTCAGTCCAGTCCTCTCTCCCTGCTGGAGAAGCATAACACCTCCAGCTCCTGCCCCACAGGCAGGCCCGGAAGTCCATTCACCCTCAGATTGAAGAATAGAAGCCTTAAATAAAGAAAGGTTATATAAGCTTCTAGAAGCAAGCCAATGGCAGTGAGCCGGGGAATGGGGAGCGGGGAGGCAAACCATCCAGGCTTCCTGCCTTCAGCAAGGTCCTCAAAGTGACTGAGCACTTCACGCCAGATTCTTGACCAGGGAGCAGCTGGGGGAGAGAGAAATGTGCCATATGCTAAAGCATAATCAATATTGTGATTTAATATTGGGAAAATAAACACACACCCCCCCTGTTGTTTCTGTATGCCAACTGCAGACTAGGTTCCTGGCAGGTGGAACAAGGCAGGGGAGAGTGGGGCAGAGCACGGGGCCACAGTTTAAACAAAGTTGACCTGGCTGCCTGAGTCGTGCTTTTCAGAATGATTGTTTATAGAAATTGGTAAGTTATTAATAATAATGGCTGTCATGCATTGTTCCTTCCCAGCACTGTACCAAGACCGCGTTTTTATGTGCATTCTTTTACTTTGCTTCATTTAATGCAGTAATTATGCTTTGCTTTACACGTCTTTGCTCAAAGCTAACCTCCAGTGTGTTTGCCGGAATTCTCCTACCTTGCCAAGCACATGAAAATGCTTTGGAAAGGCTACACAGCTAAGTTTTTATACAATTCTTGCAATAAGACCATACATTTTTAGCTTACTGGTGGTCAGAAATGAGAGAGAAACTCCCTAACTTTCTTGCAAGGTCTTCTCTGAAAATGGTCACACACCCTTTTATCCCAGAAATCCTTGGCACCCACTCTGTGCACTGAACTCACCAGAAGGCATTATGGTATTTTCCACAATCCTTTTTTTTTTTTTTTTTTAAACCCCATGAGCCTTTTGAGGACAGGTTACAAAAGTATGGTCTTAAAACTACTACATTATGCCATTCTAACTGAAAGAATTCATGTTGCTGCCTTTTCCTTGTTATGCTGGAAGATGCTTGTTAGTATTCTGACCCTCTATTAAAGTCTTATTAAAACTCTGAAAAAATAAGTAAAAATAAGACTACCACAGCAGCAATTAAAAAAAAAAAAAAAAAAAGACTTCCCTGGTGGTCCAGTGGTTAAGAAACCGCCTGCCAATTCAGGGGACACGGGTTCGATCCCGGGTCTGGGAGAATCCCACATGCCGCAGGGCAACTGAGCCCATGGGTCACAGCTACTGAGCCCACATGCCCTAGAGCCCATGTTACACAAGAGGAGCCAGTGCAGTGAGAAGCCCTCAAACCGCAACTAGAGAGTAGCCCCCACTGGCCACAACTAGAGAAAAGCTTCGCACAGCAATGAAGACCCAGTGCAACCAAAAATAAAATAAATCAATTAAAAAAAAAGTCACAGCAGAATCGCCTGGGGGCTTTATTGGAAGTGCAGATTCCTGGGCAGCTCCCAGTACTGTCCTTCTCCAGAGCCTGTAGGGTGGGACCCAGGAACCGGCCTTTTTTCACAAGCTTCGTGGTTGTTCCTCTGTGCACTCAAGTTTGAGAACCTCTGGTCTAAAGTATGGTAGGTATTCAGGAAATGTTTGCAGAATGAGCTACTGGTGACTGCGTTTCAAGAGGTACAGTGTAAACAGAAGCGCGATCCGTGGAGTTACTCAGTATTCTTCCTGGCTGGCCATGGCGTTGGACAATATTGCCTCTGAACCACTCACTGGACTTAGCCTGGACACTGTGCTCCATCCCCACCAGTGTTCCTGATGAAGGTTTCTCTGAGAGCCTTGAGTCTCCTCCCTCTGTCCCTCATACCTCCTGCAGGTGGGTCCCCAGAGGGGATGGCCAAGGGATCAATGAATCCTGCCCCTCCAAACTGCAAACTCTATTCTCTGCCATCTATGAATGACTCGCCAGGATCACCTTTTGTGGCCATGCTGTAGGTTCAGTTCTGGTGGAAAACAAACTCTCATCCTCAGATGCCCATCACCCCCTAATTGTGGGTGTAGAGTACTCTGTTCCTGAGGAAGCCATGTCTTTGATCCTAGGTACAGACTGACTCCCAACCCTAGGTATAGACTGACCCTTAATCTTGAGTACAGCCTGACCCTTAATCCTACCTCCAAAATCAAATCCCCCTAACCCAGAAAACAGGCTGACTCCTAACCCTGGTCAGTGTCTGATCCTAAACCCTGATTTCCATCTCCATAATCCTCAACACAGAGTGGCCCAACTCTACATAGACCCTCCATCACTGTGACCACAGACTCAGCCCCTGGAGCTGCTCTAGGAGTGTGTGTGTCGTGGGATGGGGGCAGACTGGAAAAGGAAGTGCTGCCAATGGAAGCCAGAAGCCATGGCCAAAACAGAGGGATGGAGGCTGGCCAGACAGAGTTTTGACCCCCTGTGTCTCCCGTGCCAGAGCTTGGCAGGACCTAAGGGCGCTGGAACCTTGTGACCGCGGCTGGGCATCACTCCTCTGCCTTCTGCCATCCACTGTTGCTGCCTGGCTGCCCCAGGCCCCCTGCCCAACCCCCACCATATCCACTGGCTCCATCAGACAGCCAAACATGAAAGGGAAGATGACTGGCCCCGATGCAGGGCCCAGGAATGCACAGGTACCATCAGTGGACAGATGCCTGGCGCGCTTTGACCTGTCCACTCCCAACCCCTCCCAGGGTGGGGGGAAGACCCTAGAACACAAGCAGAGTGGTCGAGGAGAGCCCAGAGTGTGGCGCCAGGAGGGCCAAGTGGACTGTCCAGGTGGGCGACCAGGGCCTGGTTCCTCCCCGCCTCACATAGTGGGGCCCCAGATGTCCCACGAACAGGGGTGGGGGTGGGGCAAAGGCTGTTGGGAGGCCGGTGTCTGGTCCACAGAAGACTCAGTGGGTCCTTAACAATGCAGTCTTGGATGTAAAGGAATGGGGGTGAAGACCCTTTTGCAGTTGCCGTTTCGGTGGCCACCCCATCCCAGCCATGGGGAACTTCTGGGTGAGGTGGGGTGACACAGCCCTCCCCACAGCATTACAGCCTCAGACTGTAAGGAAAGCCCCAAGTCTTAAGAGAAAACATATACCCTGACTTCAGAGAGCTCCAGTTTGAAGGAAGACACAGGGGCCACACTTCAAGCCAAAGCACAGCCCCCTCCCCTGCCAGGACCATGCAAGATCTATGTCCATAGTACTCCCAGCCAAAGTCAGGGGTGTGGGGAGCCTAAACGATGGGGAGTGAGACAGGCTTATCCAGGCAGCCTCCTTGGAGATGGTCCCCACATCAAAAGGAAAACCAGGTCTCCCCTCACGCATACACCCACCGCTGGGCCCTGAGAACACCCCAGCACCAGGAATGTTCAGCGCCCAAACCATTTCTCACTGCGCAACCCGGTGCCCAGCTGGCTGAAAGCCTTGCTGGCTTCCCCTGGGGAATTGAGGAGGGGTGGGGGGCAGAAACAAGCCTCCCAGGCATTCCTCCTGCATTCCCGGGGCCATGCCCTCCTTCCTCCCTGCCTCAGCCCAGCAATAAACTATTTCAGGCTTGCAAAATCTGGGCTGTTACTCTCCTGCTTACAGCCCCCAGCGAGGCCAAGGCCTGGGCCCGCATCAGGAAACCCGCAGCATCCACAGAGCCCAGATGGTTCTGGTCAAGTTGGATGGAGGAAACCGGTTAGCCTTTTGGGCCACCACCCATAGGAGCCGGGGAACAGGGAGGGTGGGGTCTGGCCCACTTCACAGGTCAGAGCCCCAGAGCTGGGGACAGGGTAAAGTGAGGAGAGGTGAGGAGGACAGGCCAGCATTGTCTGGGGATCCAGCAGGGGCTCAGTGTATTCAAAGAGATGATTTTTCAGTACAAGGCTCATCTCCCCTTCCCCCATCCCCAGGGTCAGTCATCATCTCCATTTTCAGTTCAGTCATTCAGTCGTGTTCGACTCTGTGACCCTATAAATCGCAGCACGCATCCCTGTCCATCACCAACTCCTGGACTTCACCCAGACTCACGTCCATCAAGTTAGTGATGCCATCCAGCCATCTCATTCTCTGTCATCCCCTTCTCCTCCTGCCCCCAATCCCTCCCAGCATCAGAGTCTTTTCCAGTGAGTCAACTCTTCACATGAGGTGGCCAAAGTACTGGAGTTTCAGCTTTAGCATCATTCCTTCCAAAGAAATCCCAGGGCTGATCTCCTTCAGAATGGACTGGTTGGATCTCCTTGCAGTCCAAGGGACTCTCAAGAGTCTTCTCCAACACCACAGTTCAAAAGCATCAATTCTTCAGCGCTCAGCCTTCTTCACAGTCCAACTCTCACATCCATACATGACCACTGGAAAAACCATAGCCTTGACTAGACAGACCTTTGTTGGCAAAGTAATGTCTCTGCTTTTCAATATGCTATCTAGGTTGGTCATAACTTTCCTTCCAAGGAGTAAGCTTCCTTCCAAGGAGTAAGCGTCTTTTAACTTCATGGCTGCAGTCACCATCTGCAGTGATTTCAGAGCCCCAAAAAATAAAATCTGACACTGTTTCCACTGTTTCCCCATCTATTTCCCATGAAGTGATGAGACCAGATGCCATGATCTTCGTTTTCTGAATGTTGAGCTTTAAGCCAACTTTTTCACTCTCCACTTTCACTTTCATCAAGAGGCTTTTTAGTTCCTCTTCACTTTCTGCCATAAGGGTGGTGTCATCTGCATATCTGAGGTTATTTATATTTCTCCCGGCAATCTTGATTCCAGCTTGTGCTTCTTCCAGTCCAGTGTTTCTCATGATGTACTCTGCGTATAAGTTAAATAAGCAGGGTGACAATATACAGCCTTGACGTACTCCTTTTCCTATTTGGAACCAGTCTGTTGTTCCATGTCCAGTTCTAACTGTTGCTTCCTGACCTGCATACAAATTTCTCAATAGGCAGATCAGGTGGTCCGGTATTCCCATCTCTTTCAGAATTTTCCACAGTTTATTGTGATCTACACAGTCAAAGGCTTTGGCATAGTCAGTAAAGCAGAAATAGATGTTTTTCTGGAACTCTCTTGCTTTTTCCATGATCCAGCGGATGTTGGCAATTTGATCTCTGGTTCCTCTGCCTTTTCTAAAGCCAGCTTGAACATCAGGAAGTTCACGGTTCACGTATTGCTGAAGCCTGGCTTAGAGAATTTTGAGCATTACTTTACTAGCGTGTGAGATGAGTGCAATTGTGCGGTAGTTTGAGCATTCTTTGGCATTGCCTTTCTTTGGGATTGGAATGAAAACTGACCTTTTCCAGTCCTGTGGCCACTGCTGAGTTTTCCAAATTTGCTGGCATATTGAGTGCAGCACTTTCACGGCATCATCATTCAGGATTTGAAATAGCGCAACTGGAATTCCATCACCTCCACTAGGTTTGTTCATAATGATGCTTTCTAAGACCCCCTTGACTTCACATTCCAGGATGTCTGGCTCTAGATGAGTGATCACACCATTGTGATTATCTGGGTCGTGAAGATCTTTTTTGTACAGGGATTGGGGGCAGGAGGAGAAGGGGATAACAGAGGATGAGATGGCTGGATGGCATCTGTGTATTCTTCTGTGTATTCTTGCCATCTCTTCTTAATATCTTCTGCTTCTGTTAAGTCCATACCATTTCTGTCCTTTATCGAGCCCATCTTTGCATGAAATGTTCCCTTGGTATCTCTAATTTTCTTGACGAGATCTCTAGTCTTTCCCATTCTGTTTTCTTCTATTTCTTATCTCTTCTTGCTATTCTTTGGAACTCTGCATTCAGATGTTTATATCTTTCTTTTTCTCCTTTGCTTTTCACTTCTCTTCTTTTCACAGCTATTTGTAAGGCCTCCCCAGACAGCCATTTTGCTTTTTTGCATTTCTTTTCCATGGGGATGGTCTTGATCCCTGTCTCCTGTGCAATGTCACGAACCTCCATCCATAGTTCATCAGGCACTCTATCTATCAGATCTAGGCCCTTAAATCTATTTCTCACTTCCACTATATAATCATAAGGGATTTGATTTAGGTCATACCTGAATGGTCTAGTGGTTTTCCCTACTTTCTTCAATTTAAGTCTGAATTTGGCAATAAGGAGTTCATGATCTGAGCCACAGTCAGCTCCTGGTCTTGTTTTTGCTGACTGTATAGAGCTTCTCCATCTTTGGCTGCAAAGAATATAATCAATCTGATTTCGGTGTTGACCATCTGGTGATGTCCATGTGTAGAGTCTTCTCTTGTGTTGTTGGAAGAGGGTGTTTGTTGTGACCAGTGCATTTTCTTGGCAAAACTCTATTAGTCTTTGCCCTGCTTCATTCCATATTCCAAGGCCAAATTTGCCTGTTACTCCAGGTGTTTCTTGACTTCCTACTTTTGCATTCCAGTCCCCTATAATGAAAAGGACATCTTTTTTGGGGTGTTAGTTCTAAAAGGTCTTGTAGGTCTTCATAGAACCGTTCAACTTCAGCTTCTTCAGTGTTACTGGTTGGGGCAGAGACTTGGATTACTGTGATATTGAACAGTTTGCCTTGGAAACGAACAGAGATCATTCTGTTGTTTTTGAGATTGCATCCAAGTACTGCATTTTGGACTCTCTTGTTGACCATGATGGCTACTCCATTTCTTCTGAGGGATTCCTGCCCACAGTAGTAGATATAATGGTCATCTGAGTTAAATTCACCCATTCCAGTCCATTTTAGTTCGCTGATTCCTAGAATGTCGATGTTCACTCTTGCTCACTCACTCATTCATCATCTCCATTTTATGGATAAGAAAATTGAGCCTTCCACCAAGCTTTGGCTCTGTGTTCCGTCTCCCCATCTGACCACATGTCTTCTCTCTCTCCATCCTGGTGCCCACTCTCCAACTGACACAGATGTTAACAAATGTCGGTGTCCTTCTCCTCCACCCCACCCCACACACACCCAGGGCCCAGCCCCTCCGCAGCGCCCTGTTTGCCCTGTCTTCCCAGGATCCCCATCCCTGCTCCCTCTCTGCCAACCCCTGTGGGTCACTACATTCCTTTCCCCCTCCCTCTGGTCACAGGCTACCTGTGTCTGCACCTCTGGTCACCACTGTGCCTTGGAGACTGCTCTGGGACCTGATCTACTTCCTAAGAAGGGTTCTTATCCCCAAGCCCCAGCCCCTCCCTGCTTGAGGGGACCTTCCAGAGTCCCTTCCAGGGTACCTTAACAAAATGCTCCCTCCCATCTTCAGGCAGCTGGAGCCTGGAGGAAAGAGTCTGAAGCCACCTGCTCTGTGGGACAGAAGCTGGGTCTGACACCTCTCTGTGCCATCACTGTCTGCAATGCAGAAGACCCACCTGAGAGGCAGCCACCTGATGAATAAGGGAACAAATGAGTGAATGAATCCCACAGTTCCTTTCTGAGCAACCTTGTGTTCTAGATGCTGACAATATGGCAATAGTGAAATGGGGGAAGAATTCTTGCCCCTTTGGAGCTTCATTCTAATGGGGGAAGGGGACAGAAGAGAAAGAGCATCCATATATAATGTCAGGTACTTCCAGGAAGCAAAATAAACCTGGAGGTACTGCAGGAGGGGGAGGCTGGGTGTGTATGAAGGATGGTCACCAAAAGGGTGCTTCATGCATATGAAGTCAAAGGATGAATATGGAAGAGGTGGGGTGAGGTTGTGACCCTACACTGCCACTAACCAGGGCCTCAGTCTCCTTCTGTATAAAGCAAGGCAGTTGGTCTGGAAGGCCATCGAGGGCTGACCCTCAGTTTTGACCTTCCAGGACTCCAACACATCATGCCTCTGTGAATGCAATGGGGACATTACAGGCAGCTTAGAATCAGTGCTGAAGGCCACTGTCCTCTGCCCCCAGCCACTCCCCAGGCTCCAGTTCTGCTGATGTCATAAAATCAGCATGTGGAAGAGTAGCTCTGCATTCTGGGTCCCCAAGCTCCTGGGACTGCGTGCTGTGCAAATGTCAACAATTAGCGCAAATAACAGGACTCTCATTCAGACTAGAGTGAGGATGACTCAGGCTGGGAGGCAAGATCGCCTGGGGCTGCAAGAAAGGTGGAATTCGCTGGAGGCCTGAGGGCCAGCCCTGCTTCTTCTCCTCTCTTCTGGTGCCCTCAAGCCCATTCTCTAACCCCTAGTCAGACACTCTGGGCTGGGCTGCACTACGAACGCCCACAGGGACCTCCACATGACTGACTCCTGACAGTGGAGCTGTTCCCTAAGAGGGGCTGCAGCACCCCCCCCACCCCCCCGCAGAGACCACCTGCCCTGTCCCGTGAGCCTTCAGGGTTGGCAGCAGCTCGGGGACTGGGTGTCCTGGAGCGCATCCTCCATCAGCAGCACCCCCTCACACCAGTTCTAGAAGCTTCAGCCCCTAAAGACTTCCGGACCCCTGAACACTGACTTCCCCTTGCTGTGGCCGCCTGGCCAAGATCTGCAGATATCACACACACACACGCGCGCGCGCGCGCTCTCACACAAGCCCACACTGAAGTACACAGAGAACCCCCACTGGGACTAATGATTTGTGGGGGGAAGAAGGCTAACATTCATAGGGAGCTTTACTTTTGCCCATCCCATTTAACTCTCCTCCCACCGGAGGAGGAATTTTTGAACACCCCTGTGGGCTTCCCAGGTGGCTTAGTGGTAAAGAATTTACCTACCAATGCAGGAGACACAGAAGTCGTGGGTTCAGTCCCTGGGTGGGGAAGATCCCCTGGAGAAGGAAATGGAAACCCACTCCAGTATTCTTGCCTGGGAAATGCCATGGACAGAGGAGCCTGGCGGGCTACAGTCCATGGGGTCACAAAGATTCGGACACTAAGTACACAACAAATGTCACAGAAGAGGGCCTTCCCTGGTGGCTCAGAGGTGAAGAACCCGCCTGCCAACGTCACCAAAGAAGAGACAGAGGCTCCAAGTCACACCCTCCCCCAAGGGAATGGCAGACCCCAGGGGGAGCCCGGCTCTGTCCGATACCAGCCCCTCTGAGACCACTGCCCCAAACAGGATCCCACACGTGCACAGATGGAGATGCTGTTGCAGCCTTCCAGAGCTGGAGGTGCTGAGCTGGGTTCTACTGCTGCCCCTCCATGGGGCCCTGGGCACAGCTCTCTCCCTCCCAAGGCTTCCATGTCCTCATCTGGGAAATGGGAATCAGAACACCTCTCTCTTCTCTGCATGGCCTTAAACCAGATGGGTCTTAAAGGACCCTTCCACTTCCCACATGGAGAAGGCAATGGCACCCCACTCCAGTACTCTTGCCTGGAAAATCCCGTGAATGGAAGAGCCTGATAGGCTGCAGTCCAGGCGGTCGCTAAGAGTCGGACTCGACTGAAGTGACTTAGCAGCAGCAGCAGCAGCCACTTCCCACATGCAGGGCTCTCCGAGGCTAAGCCTGCGCCTCAGGCCACCCAAGGCTGTACACGCACCTGGCAGGGCCTCCCGGGTGGCCCCTCGCCTTGCCTCCCCTACTGGGGTGGGGTTAGAGGAGGCCATGTCCGGGGGCGCTTTTCCTTCCGTTGGCCCCTCAGCACGAGCCCCTCTGGTGCTGACTAACGGCTTCGCCCGGTGCTGACATCAGCACCCATCTGTTTGTGGTGGGAAAAGAGGCCTCCTAGGGAAACAGGTTGACTAAATCACAGCCAGGAAGGACCTCCTGGCTGGGCTGTTGAAACAGATTTGGAAAATACCCTGAGGGTTTTGTAGATGGCCCTGTGAACACACCCTGCTGGAAGGGACACCAGTCCAGAAGCAGACAGAATGCTGTCGTCTCCTGGAACATGGTTGGTCTGGGTATCATTCCAGCTGGTGCCTCTGGGATCAGGTGTGGGTGGCCACAAAGCAGTGCCTCCCTAGGCAACCTGTCCCCTCCCCAGCCACCCCAAGCCACGATCAGATTTTCACTCCCGGCTTTGGACATTTCAGCTAGTTCCCTGAGCTACTCAGCCCATCATCGCAACAACCATTCTTCTCTGACATCCGGTCTCCTGCACCATCCTCCACTACCTGGGCTGTTTCCACCCTCTGTCATCTCCAGCCATCAAAACCCCATCACCCTCCACGTCCCTCTTCATCTTCATCCTCATGCCTACCTCCAGCAGCTCTCCCTTACCTCAACCCAAAGGTCACTATCTAATCCATAATCAATCTTACCCCTTGTCTACATTCTTTACTGAGTGATAAACTATGCCCGGAATGATATCCAGACCAGCAACTGTTCCAGGAGACAACAGCATTCTGTCTGCTACTATTGCTGTCCCTTCAAGCAGGATCTCTATATTCAGTTCAGTTCAGTTGCTCAGTCATGTCCGACTCTTTGTGACCCTATGGACTGCAGCAAACCAGGCTTCCCTGTCCATCCCAACTCCCAGAGCTTGCTCAAACTCATGTCCATCGAGTCGGTGATGCCATCCAATCATCTCATCCTCTGTCACCCCCTTCTCCTCCCGCCTTCAATCTTTCCTAGCATTAGGGTCTTTTCAAATGAATCAGTTCTTTGCATCAGTTGGCCAAAGTATTGGAGTTTCAGCTTCAGCATCACTCCTTCCAATGAATATTCAGGACCGATTTCCTTTAGGCTTGACTGGTTGGATCTCCTTGCAATCCAAGGGACTCTCAAGAGTCTTCTCCAACACCACAGTTCAAATGGCTGTCCACAAATCCTCAGGAGATGTGCACACTTCCTTTCTTAATAACCGACTGTCCTACAGTGGGCTGAGGTGGAGTGGACGGGGTGGGGGCAGCAGGGTGCAGCAGCGTCTCTAATCCCTGGGAGCCAGCATGAAGCCACCTACCTGGCTTGTTTAAGCACACAAAGTCCAGGTGCTGAAGAACAATGAAAAGTGATGGCAGTGGATCAGCCTCCCTGATCAATCTTCCCTGTCTTAAGCTCAGATAAACCTACAGAGGAATCTGGTTCCAAATGTGTCATTTCTGACAGCAAATGTGCTGGATTCCCCCTTGCAGAGCCAGCTGGGGTCGAGGGAGTTCATACCTCTGAGTAATAGCAGAAGAGCTTGCTTGAGCCTTCAGCCAGTCTGATGGGTCTGCAACTTGGCTAGAAATTATTCCGGAGAAATTTTTTTTAATTAATTAATTTTATTTTTGACTGCGCTGGGTCTTCGTTGTGGCAAGTGGGCTTTCTCCAGTTGCAGAAAGTGGAAGCTACCCTGTAGTTGCGGTTCGAGAGCTTCTCGTTGAGGTAGCTTCTCTTGTTGTGGAGCACAGGCTCTAGGCATGTGGGCTCAGTAGTTGTGGCTCATGGGCTTAGTTGCCACAAGGCATGTGGAATCTTCCTGGACCAGGGATAGAATCCACGTCCCAGGCATTGGCAGGCAGATTCTTAACCACTGGACCACCAGGGAAGTCCCTATTCTGGAGAATCTTAATATTCAGCTGCAGTGTAAGAAAAGAAAAAAGCTCACTTTGGAATGCAAAGTCTAAATTGGAGTTAAAAAAAAAACTTGTGTTGGAATCCTGAATCTACCATTTAACTACGATGCCTCGGTTTCCTCATCTGTAAAATGGGAATGAGAACATCTTCCTATCGGCCTCATAAGATTGGTTTGAGGGTTAAGTGTATTGAAGAACCCTCAAGGACCTTTTTCCAAGGCCAGCTGCACTGCAGGATTAAGCAAGAGCTGAATCTGAAGAGTCTTTCTAGAACACTGGCAGAAAAACCGCACTCACTATCTTGTCTGACCCATATAATTTTAAGAGCCTTTTTAACATGGGTCACTTCCAAAATCAAAATTAAGTGCAGTTAAAACAGGACAGCGAGTTCTGATCATTTCTTTCATGAAACCACTTACTTATTTTTATACGCAGACACTCGCTCCAGCTTTGATCTGTTTTTATCCTCTCTTTATGATACGTTGGAGGCAAGATACTGTATCTCCTCTTCCCCGTGTAAGTCTTGTCATGCCCTTTGGCCAAAGGCAGTTGGAGTGTGAACTTCCGACTGCCACTGTCACAGTCACTGGGATCTGAATGTTTCTCAGGACTTGTGCAGAGAAGGCAGCAGACACCGCTCCCCCTGCCCTCCCCCACCTCCTACCCGGTGGGAGGAGGGTTCATGCTGAGACCGCTGAGGACAGACCAAAGCCTTAAGCAGTGGTTCCCAGACATTGGTACCCAGCCCTGGCCAGCAGCATGAGCCTCACTGAGGAACTCGTTGGATGTGCTAAATTCTCAGGTTCCACCTAACATGTGCTGAATCAAAGACTCCAATTTCTACACTTCAGTGTGCATCACCCAGGTTTTCAAACCATCACATTTGAGAACAGAGACCCTCGACCACAGCATGCATGGACGATAGGAGCCATTAAGGCACATCCAGGTCTGAGGAAGTCATCTTAATGTGGAAAAGACAGAAGGGCATCATGGATTGCACAGGCCTGGGAGCCCAGCCCTTCAGCCCTCCTGGAAGCATGCAGGGAGGGCAGCCTCGGTCTGGAGAGATGCCAGAGATCTTGGGAATTAAGGGGCCAGGAGGGAAGTGGTAAAGGGGTAGCCTGCCTGGCAGCTGCTCCTCCGGCCCCTTGCCGACTGGGGGTCCCAGCAGCTTCCGGCAGTTGCCTCCGTTGGCAGGAGCCTTCCTCCTTCCCCAGGCTTATCCTGAACTCATTAGTGATGCTGGCATTCCCAGCTGTGGTTTGGCACCAAGGTCTGGCAATTCCCTGGACCCAGTCCAGAGCCATTTCCCTAGTAGGGACCTCAACCAGAGGACTTGAGTTCGGGGTGCTCAGGCCCCCAAACTGTGTAAGGCCCCCGGCCCACTGCACGTCACTGCCCACCCTTCTCCTTCCCTGTGTGCCCAGCTCTGTACCCAGCCTTGGAGCGACAGTGAAGGGACACAAAAGCCGTGACTTCTGCCCTCATAGAGTCCATCAAGTGAGCCTCTGCATTGTAAACCATGTGGCAGATTGTGCTGAGTTCTTTGTGGAACCCAGGACAGAGAGCTGTAAGCGCCAGAAAAGTGTGGTTGGCCAGGTGTGCAGCGATCCAGAAGGCAGTTTAGCCAACAGGGCAGCGGGGGAGCTCCCCAAAGGGAGGAGGCCCCGCACTCATCTGGAGAAAAGGGACACCGAGGGAACAAAATCCTGTCCCTCTGTCTCTAACTCCCTTTGTCTCTCTACCTCTCTCTACTTTTTCTTTTTCCCAGGCACAGACCCCTCTGTAAATGAGCAAGCTCTTTTTATGACAGGCTGTGGTCCTGTCATCAAAACTCTATTGGGACAACTAACTGGAGACTGGGTAAAGAGACTGTGGTAAAGCCACACGCTGGAATACCACTCAGCCAGGAAAAGGAGCTAGTATCGTCCAGGCTACATGGGTGAATCTCAGAGGCGTACTGCCACATGGGAGAAGCTGGACAGGAAAGGCTACACACTAACGAGACAATTCCCTTTATACGAAACTTCTGGGAAAGGCAAAACTACATAGAGAGAAAACAGATGGATCAGCAGTGGCCTGAGGCTGGGAGGAGGCGTAGGGAGTTGCTTTCAGTAGGGAGTTGCTTTCAGCACAGGGAATTTTGCCGGGTGACAGAAACGTTCTAAAACTGGATTGTGCTGATGATTGTACAACTATGTAAATTTACTTAAATCATTGAATGTATGCTTAAAATGGGTCAGTGTGGTGATAAGTTTTACCTTCTTAAAGGAACATGACAAGTGAAAAAGAAGGTAGTTGATGAACGGTTAGACATGTGGGAAAAACGATCGTTATAAAATGTTGATTGTGTCACATGGGTGCTCCCTGTATAATTTCTTCAGCTTTTCTGCATATGTTTGAAAGTTTTCACTATAAAATGTTGGGGACATCTCTAAAAGCTGGGAACAGGAAGGCGATCAAAGAATCTATGGTTTAGAAGGGTCCTTCCGACTACCAGAACGGCGACATGAATAGCACTGATAGTGGTGGCGGTGACGATGCGGGGAAACTGACGTTCTCACTCACTGGTGCTGAGAGCAGAAATGAATAGTCACTTTGGGCAATGGGCAGTGTCTACCCTATGACACAGTAATTCTTCTCCTAGGCACGTGACCGAAACGTGTACACTTGTACACCACAGGCCACAGATAAGAACATGTAGAGGGTAAACTGGAAACGGCACAATGATTATCAGTGGAATGGATGAGAAGTTGTGTTTTCATACCATGGGACACCACGCAGTAACAGGAATGAATGAACCACAAACACGCAGCATGATGAATTCAGAGCGTGTGAATTTCACAGTGTTGAGCAAACAAGATCGCACACAACCAAGTATGTGTGAAGTCATTCCATTTATATAAATTCCAAAGTCAGGTAACACGAACTGTCAGCAATAGAGGACGAAAGAGTGCCTGCCTTCAATGGGGCAGCAACTGGAGGGGCTGTGGGCAGGGGCTGAGGGCAGGGGCTGTGGGAAGCTGGCAGTGCTCTGTTTCTTGAGCTGGATTATTAGTTGCATGTAAAACTCATAAGCTGCATGTGAAAAAAAAATGATCAAGCTAGGAATGGGATTTGTGCACTTTTCTGCATGCATGTTTTAATTAGATTAAAATCAAGTTTATTAAATGGGGGGAAAAAAGAACAAATTTGACTTCACTCAAGGACAGTTTCACCTTGAACGACCCCTGAGGGTCTCCTGGAGATGCAGCCAGTTTGCTTCCGGCCTCTTTGAGTAGCCTGGGACAGTCCCCACACCGGATCACAGAGGCCCAGTCCTTGGCATTTGTTAGATCTGCAAGGTCACTGGAGGGGAAAGAGGCGTCAGAGGTTTTTATGCCAGGCTAGCCCAGGGAGCCCGCAAAAGTCCTAGAAAGTTTGGCACGCCACTCTAAGTCAGAGTGAATCATAAAGGAGCATTCCAGCCCAGGCCTGTGTGAGATCAGGGAACATGTAAGCTGTGGGTGAGAAGAAAGTGAAGAGCTGGGGAGAGACACAGTAGGCCTGCTCTTTCCTTCCCAAAGTCGATATCTCAAACAATCCTCTGCCTTGCCATGATGATCTCAAAGGGCTTTAATAAAAATACTAAAATGTACACACATCCCCTGGAGGAGAAAATGGCAACCAATTCCAGTACTCTTGCCTGGATAATCCCATGGACAGAGGAGCCTGGCAGGCTATATAGTCCACGAGGTTGCAGGGTCGGACATGACTTGGTTACTGAGTATGCATGCAAAATGTACTCAGTCAGAACTCCTTTTGTGAAGGAATACTCACGTTTTAGATATATTTTGTATTTGTGAGATTTCCATATTCAGGTGACAGGTCTCTCAGTGCAAGATCTGACCTTCTTTTTCCTTATAACCAACTCCAATAAGGGAAGGGTGCGAGGTTGGTTTATAGGTTATCCATAACTGGAAGCCTAATTCCAGGGAGAACAGTCAGGCTGCCCGATTATCACAGCTCATTGTGAACGGGCATTGTTCGTGTGCCACCAGATGTGAGATAAAATTCTAAAAATGCACCTGGAAATCCCAAGTCCCTGACACAGGAGTGAAACAGTGACAGCACGCACGGTCCACAGTATTATCCAATTTCACCAACCGTTTTGATGTGTTAACAGGCCCAGAAAAAAAACAACCATCAACTATGTAAAAACTCGTCATGAGCACCATAATATTTAAGAAAAATGTGGAGAATGAATGAACGTGCAGAAACCTGGGCAGAGCCAACTTTTGGAGACTCTGCTGGCTCAGGACCATCCTAGCCCTCGTCATGGGCTGGTTTTTCCCAGAAAATACCCTGACGGTATTTCTGGGTATTGGGGGAGGGGCTCTAAGGCCAGGTGATCCCCAAGAAGCCCCATAACAGGCTTCTGCATCCAAACAAGTTGAGAAATGCTGTGTTCAAGCGAAAACATGACCGTGTTGGCAAGGCTATGGGGTAGGGTAACAGGCTCAAATACAGCTGGTGGCGATGCAACTAGGAGCACGCTCATGGAGGGCAACCTGGCAGTATCTTTTGAAATTAAAACTGCACGTGGCCTTTGACCCAACAATTCTACTCCCCTGGCATTTTTCTTACAGATACACTCCCACAAGTACCAAGTGACGTGTGGCCAGGGATATTTGTTTTGCAGCATTGTTTATAATAATAAAACCCTGGAAACAGCCTCATTCTCTCAAAGGGGGTCTGGCACAATCATCTTGGGAGTGATGGTTCATGGTTATAGAGTATGTGCTGCACATCAAAAGGGATCCTAAGCCCTTTACAAGTATCGCCTCATTTAATCCACACAAAACACTCTGGGGTAGACTTCACTCTTCATCCTGGTCCACAATGAGGAAATTGAGGAACTAAGATATTAAGTAACTGGCTTGACATGAAACAACTCTTTTGTAGCCGAGTAGCTCCAGTACTCTTGCCTGGAAAATCCCATGGCGGAGGAGCCTGGTGGGCTGCAGTCCATGGGGGTCTCTAAGAGTCGGACACGACTGAGCGACTTCACTTTCACTTTTCACTTTCACACATTGGAGAAGGCAATGGCAACCCACTCCAATGTTCTTGCCTGGAGAATCCCAGGGACATGGGAGCCTGGTGGGCTGCCGTCTATGGGGTCGCACAGAGTCAGACACGACTGAAGCGACTTAGCAGCCGCAGCAGCAGCAGCAGTGATCCATATTCCAACATTCTGCTTCCAAAGTCAATGGTCTTCACCATTCTATCACACCTTCCAAATGAAAATTTGAATCACCTGTTCGATGGAATGCACAGGAACCATAAAAAAGGTCAAGACAGCTCTCTGTGTGCTCATACCAAATGGTTTCCAGAAATATTGTTAAGCAAAAGAGGCAAAACGCTGAGCAGTGTGGGGTGATAGGAGAAAAAAGTTTATAAGTACATATATTTCAGACTATCTTTAGAAGGATGCATAGGAAACTGGTAACTCGGGGGCCTCCAAGAAAGGGAGCTAAGAAGTGGCTGGAGGATAAGATGGAAGACAGACATTTGTTTGAATTTGTTTTCAGCTTTTCATTTTATTTTGAAGGGATTTCAATCTTAAGCAAAGAGTCGACTCATTAGGAAAGACCCTGACACTGGGAAAGATTGAGGCAGGAGGAAAAGGGGGCGACAGAGGATGAGATGGTTGGATGACATCACCAACTCAATGGATGTGAGTTTGAGCAAACTCTGGTAGATAGTGAAGGACAGGGAAGCCTGGCATGCTGCAGTCCATGGGGTTGCAAAGAGTTGGACATGACTTATCGACTGAACAATAAACTTGCGGAAAAGTTGCAAGAAGAATTCCCAATACCCTAGATTCACTCACTGTTACTATGCTTGATTTTTTTTTACCATGTCCATTCAGTATCTCTTTGAAATAAAATTAACAAGATAAACAAGCATTTCTCCTGCAGAAATTCTGGAGATTCTAAAACTCTAGGTATTCAAATCTCTCAGAAGGGAGTCAACTACATATGCTTTTTTAGGAAGTTGATCCTGAAACACTCTCTCCTCTGGAACAGATGCTTCCTCACCCAGAAGGATGTGAACGAGCCTAGAGTTTTGGAGAAGGGGGCTAAGGAAGCTTCCAGAACCATCAGGCTGAGGTCAGAAGCAGTCGAGCTCACTCAGGGATGGGGCAGGGCTGACACGGGCCACAGAGCTGCTGCCCCCAGGAATGGTTCTCTGCACAGGGTCGCAGCAGGCAGGGACAAAGCAGAGGGGTTCCAGGTGTCCACGCAATGCCAGTCACCCTCCCAGTCCTGCCCAGTTCCTTTCATTACTTGCTCAGGCCCTGGTGCCAGTAGACTCAGTGCCTGAGACAGGCTGAGGGTCTCCCACCCTGTGAGCCAGACGCTTGGGGGAAGAACTCATGTCCAAACACAAGGTCTAAACAGACTGAGGGGGGCTTCCCTGGTGGTCCAGCAGTTAAGACTCCATGCCCCCAGTGCAGGGGGGCCCAGGTTCAATCCCTGGTTAGGTACTAGAGCCTACATGCCACAACTAAAGATTCTGCATTCCAAAACTAAGACTTGGTGCAGCCAAATAAGTAAATAAAGATAAATACTAGACAGAAGGCAGAGGGCGGACTCCCTGCCACTTTTAAAGGCATTGCCTCCCCTGAGCACTTGCTCCTGAATCCCAGAGTCTGTCACCTGCCCCCTGGGAGCCCAGCCCTGCAGCTCTGTGGTCCTATAACCATCTGCCCTAATTTTTCTAGAGCTTTACAATGGTCATCAGTGTTTCATGTGTGTGTCATTCTTTCCTACTCCTATCTGCACCTGGGATTTTTGTGATAACAAGGCTGTGCCTCCTCAGACTGGGGCTCCCCAAGGGCAGTTCTGTTCTTCCCACTCAGACTGGGGCACCTCAAGTCAGGGACCTTGCAGCACAACCAACTGGGCTCTGTCCCCCTCCTCCCACGGCCTCTTTTGGTTCCAAGGCCAAGGCTCTGTGCGGTCACACGTTTCACATACCCCAAGGCTGGGTGCATGCACCCCTTGAGGTCCTGCCTGGAAGGGAGGCTGAAGGCCTGTAGCTGATACCAGTGACCAGCGATGGGGTCATTGCATAACAGCGGCTGGCCGCAGGTTTCCGATGATTCAGCACTGTGGCCTGAACAGGACTTCTGTGGGGCTGGACCCAGGACAAGGCTCCTCAGAATCAAGAGACAGGAGGCCCAAAGAGCCCAGCTCACCTGGGCACCCTGCACTGTCACCCAGACACACTGGGAAGGAGACACACTTTCTGGGCTTCTCCTGGTGGCCCCAGGCCTGGCCTCCCAGAGCCCCTGGGCCTGAGTATCTATGCCTGGGCGTGGGTAGAGGTTCCAGCCTGGTGTTGGGCCAGGAGAGCCCCCCTTGCCATGCAGAGCCCGCTGTTGGGGCTGTAGACCCCTGAAGCAGAGTTGTGGACCCCAGGGGGAGGCGGGGATAGGGGCCTGATGGCGTGAAGGGACCCCAAGGGCCAGCCCAGCTGGGGGGCAGGCTTGGCAGTTCTTTTTCAAACCACTAGATGTCACTTCCATTTCAAAGGAACCCACTGGTTGGAATTTTCCCCAGTCAGGTTCCCACCCCCCCACCCCATCCTTCTCCAAGTCTTAAAGACACAGGCCACAGAGGAAGACTCCACTTTCCCCTGAGGACCAAGATATTGGAAACCTGACCAAGAGCTGCCTCCAAGCCTGAGTTGAAGCTTCCTGGACCTCCATCACACCCCACTCCACCCCTGCAAAGAGCCAGAAGGGGCAGAACTCCCATTTTGCCATCCCCCACCACCCTCCAGGTTCTTATGGGGATGGTATTTTCTGAAACCACAAATGAAACATGTGGTCAAACTAATGTGATTGTATTTAGGGGGACAATACTTGGAACAGGGAACACATACCCCAGAGACCCTATGCAGGGCTGAGAGCTTCCGGATTCACTGGAGCCCATGCGGTCCATGCCCGGCTTCAGACCATCATCAGGAACTTCGAGCAAGGGGAGATGTGAAAGGAGTTCCCAGGTCTCTACTCTTCCCCCGCATCCCAGTGTTCATTCAGCATCTCTTGGTTGACTGGTGCCAATGATTACCATTTACAATGAGATTTATTCCCCTTGAGTCCTCCCACAACCTCCATGAAGTAAGCAGAACTTAACCCCATTTTACAGATGAAGAAACAGAGGTGTGGAGAGGGTCAGGTGAGAAATTTCCTTGAGTGTGTCACTGCTCTCACTTCATCTCCCTTAGCCAGGCCCCCGCAGAGCGGGAGCCTGGAGCCAGCTGCTTGGTTTTATCTGCAGCTCAGGTGGCCACTTAAAGACTCATTCTTTTGAGCTCATTAATTAGTACAGTGGTTTCCAAACTTGGTTGCACATTAGAATCACCTGGGGAGCTTTTAAAACTCCTGCTGCCTAGGTCACCGCCTCCCCCCACCAATTAAATCAAAATGTGGGAGGGCTGGAGTGAGAGCTGGGTGTCTGTGCTTTTCAAGATGTCCAGGTGGTTCCAATAAGCAGTCAAGTTTGAGGACCACCGCTCTCAACACCTCGCCCCGGCCAACCAACCACTGAGGGCTTACCTATAGGTCTACAGGCTGCATGCTGTTGATTCTGTAGCTCATATTTCATGATAGGATACTTAGAAACAAAGGCTTCACTAGGCACATGTGTATCCTTAACTTTTCTACAGAGAAGTGAGGCAACTCGCCCAGACACCCAGCTCCTAAATTAGCAAAATCAAGACTAAAACCCCTGTCTTTGAAGTTCTCAAATAAATGCTCTGGCCTCTGAGACAAGGTCAGCTTCTTCAGAGCTGTTAGCTTAACGCAAAGAAAACAGAACCCAGTCAGTATCTGACCCCTCACCCTGGTCCCTGACCAACGCCCGTCGTCATAACCATGACTGACTCTTTATCTCCACCACCAGATCACTCCACCCTGACCACAGCTTGACCCCTTACCCTGACCATGACTGACCCCTATCTGAGATCCCCATTTTACAGATGAAGAAAAAGAGCTTGGGGAAGTCTAAGTTCTTTCCTGAGTCCTTCCTGAGGGCCAGGCTGTCCCTAACACTGGTCACTGTCTCACACAGGTTCAGCGCTGGTCAGAGTGCGGAGGGTTTCGGGCAGCCTGGTCTCAACACTAGTAAATAACTGTGTCATATCACATTTACTAACAATAATAAAATAAACACGTGGGGCCCGTGTGCCAGCCAGGAAGTTAGCATGTTCATGTCCATGATTTCTTCAAAGGCTCTCCCATGCTCTGTTAACTATCAGCAGGAGACACAGGTTTGATCCCTGATCCAGGAAGATCCCACATGCTGGGGAATGACTAAGCCCATGAGCCACAACCATTGAGCCTGTGCTCTAGAGGCTGCGAGCTGCAGCTAACGAAGCCTGCACTTCCTAGAGCCTGTGCTCCGCAGCAAGAGAAGCCACCACAATGAGAAGCCTGTGCCCAGCTCCTAAAGAGTAGCCCCTGCTCACTGCAGCTAGAAAAAAATAGCCCGAGTAGCAATGAAGACCTATCACAGCCAAAAAAAAATTTTTAAGTTTTTTTTTTTAAAGAAAACCTCCAACCGGTCCTGTCACTTCCCACTTTTTTCCTCCATGTACCCAAGCCTTGCCCTTCCCCACTGTATGGTCAAACACACACGCACCGTTACACTCACACGCCTCCTGGGCTGGAATGCCCTCGCTTCCACTACAAGACCCGTGACCCAGGATCCACGCCCCCAAGACCTTGCCTCCTCAGGAAGTCTATGGGGTCCATAGGGTCCCACGTTGGCCCTGCTACTGATTCCCTCCAGAAGGCGTCTCCAGGCCCAAGAGAGAGAACAACCCCCTGGTGCCATCTTCACCAGGTGAGGGAGGTCAAGGCCAGCACATCCTTGGGAGCGAAGGTCACACAGCAGAGGTTACTTGTCTTTACACAGGCACTCACACGCGCACACATTCACCAAGTGTGTTTATAGAGTTCTGAGCAACCGTAAACTTGGCTCGCTCCAGCTGCCCCCAGGAGAGGGGAAACCATAAACACCTCCTGCTCCGGCCAGCTCCCCCCAACGAGGCAGGTCACCTCCAGGGACCCGGACACCTCATCATCGCAGGGACTGGCTGTACTCATCTACTTTCTCCTCGGTGAACAACACCTAACCTCCTATCCCCAGCACAGCTGGAGGGCTCGCTCCCAGGATCCTGCTCACACTTCTCCTGAGCCTTTGCTCCAGCTGTGCCTGCCCCTGGGAATTCCTCACTCCTCTCTTATTCCTTCCAAACTCACCACCCTGAAAGGCCCATGTCAAGTCTCACTTCCTCTAAGACGCTTCCACTGATCTCACCACATACAGGGAGTTCATTCTAGAAGAGCTTTTAGGACCAAAAAAATCTGCAGTAAGACCTAATGTTTCACTATTAGAAATTCATTCCTTTGGCTTGAACATCACTCTCCCCTCCGGAAGGGTCCTTGGGTGTTTATGCGGATGTGCCCTATAGTGGTCATCATTACACAGGGGACGCTACACTAGAACATGCATTCTGGCTCTAACTCTATCACTACCTGCTTGAGGGCATCATGGCCCTGTGAATGCACAGGGAGGGGGATGGGCCTGAAAATCTCTGGATCCCTCAGCTCCAGTAGACAGTGGTTTCTCTTTCCAATCAAGGCTTTTTATTGGGAAATCACATACTTGACCTTCCCACTTTGAAATGTTGCCATAACTTTAAAGGGGAAGAGAAATCCTACTGAGTCAGGCCTAAGGCAGGACAAAAGTATCAACTATAAGGGAGGCCATGCATCACAAGGCTTAGGGAATGGTAAAGAAAAACCACAGAACGCTTCTTCTGGAAATTTTAAAATGCAAGAAAGGCGCCCCTCAAAGTCTGAGTCTGAATTTACTAGGCCTTTTATTACTATATTATTACTAAAAGGAGAGCGTGATCTCTCCTTGAGCAAGGGGGTGGGGGGAGGCCTTGATAGAGTTCCCAGTGCCAAATGATAGAGAGCTGAATGGCCCAGGGCCTCACCCCCACCTCCTCCATTGTCCCCCATCCCACTTAATGAAGGCTCAACCCAGAACAGCCAACGAGGCTTGGAAAATCCGCCTGTTGTGTGAGAGGATTTCCATAAATCTCCCTCATTCAGGTGGTGACAGCCCCATGCCCTGCCTGGTTCCTGGGGACCCTCGTTAAGAACAGGTGCTTTTTGGCCAGCTCCTTGCACCTCTGGGCCCCTTGGCTGTGTAGGGGTGGGGGAGGAATCCCACCCAGCCTCCCTAGAGCCATCTCCAAGGAAAATTACTTTGGGCCCCTTTGGGCCTGCAGGAGCGAGGACAGGGGCTCCAATGCACCAATGGCATGGCAGTTTGGAGGGTCATTTTGCATATATTTGCTAGCCACCCATTCAGGTCCCGAGGGCTTGCCAGGTGGCGCTAGTGGTAAAGAATCCACCTGCCAATGCAAGACGTAAGAGATGTGGGTTCGATCCCTGGGTCAGGAAGATCCCCTGGAGGCGGGCACAGCAACCCACACCAGTATTCTTGCCTGGAGAAGCCCATGGACAGAGGAGCCTGGCGGGCTACATTCTATAGGGTCGCAAAGAGTCGGACACGACTGAAGCGACTAAGCGCACACAGCACATCAGGTCCCACCTTGTGAAACTTTGTAGACCTGCCTTACGGAGGATGGTGACCACTCATGGCTATTTAATTTTCTTTTAAGATTTATTTTATTATTTATTTATATTTTTTGATTGCACTGGGTCTTCGTTGCTGCATGCGGGCTTTTTCTGGCTGTGGCAAGTTGTGGCTACTCTTCATTGCGGTATGCGGGCTTCTCATTGCAGTGGCTTCTCTTCCTGTGGAGCACAGATTCTAGGCACGTGGGCTTCAGTAATGTGGCACGTGGGCTCAGCAGTTGCAGCTGGAGGGCTCTAGAGTGCTGACTGAGTAGTTGTGGTGCATGGGCTTAGTTGTTCTGTGGCATGGGGGATCTTAGTTCCTGGACCAGGGATCGAACCTGTCCCTTGTACTGCAATGTGGGTTCTTAACCACTGGACCATCAGGGAAGCCCCATGGATATTTAATTCTAAATTAATGAACATTCGATTTTACAAATTCAGTAACTCAAAATTTAGTTTAAGTGCACAAAATAAGTGCTCAGAAGCCACATGTGACCATCTAGAACTTTCTTGCCATCTATTTTATTGGACAGCTCTGCCAATAACTGGTACTAGGCAGAGTGGCCTTCCAGAGGTGATGATGGAACCGTTCAGGGCAGAAACTCCAACATCAACCACCAGGAACAGAAATCTGGTACTGACAATGGAGAAGGCTTCAAGGGCTCAGGGAGCTCCATCTGAGGGGGAGACACAGCCCCTGTCCTCAGGGGGCTCCCAGCCCAAAGAGGGTTAAATAATTCCTTGGCCAGATCTTGTTTTCCCCGAGCAGGTGAGGAGGAAAGGGCCCAGCTGTCATTTAGCAGGCTCATTAGTGATGTCTTCTGGGGCCTTGCCCTCCCCAGGGGTAATTATTAACAGGCCTCAGGTGTGAGAGAGCCTGCAGCCTGTGCCCCTACCCTCCCCTCCAGCCAACCAGGCCAGCTGCGCATCCTGGGGGGCCCAGAGTTGAGATTCCCACCTGGAGACAGACTCAGGCTGAGTAAAACCCCAGCCCCTACTCTGAGCCAAGCCTTGCTTCACATTTGATAAGATGAACCTCCATCCAGGGACAGGGCACCAAGAAAGCTGCTGACCACCTCCTGATTAAACAAAAGAAACTGTTCCACACTGGGGGGTCCATCCCTCAGCCTAACGTGGGAAGGCCAATCCCCCCAAACCTAGGCCCAGCCTCCAGCCTCGTCAGCAGGAATTTTCCACATTTGCTGAGATTTCTGTTTGCCTTCCCCATTAGCCTGACAAGCATGGATGGAAAGATGACTAAGGCAATTAGTGACTGACTATAGCCAGGACAGAAGGGCCAGGCCAGGATGGGGCGGCAGGGGCTGGAGTGTGGCTGGAGAGGCTGTGAGTCAGCCAGAAAGGGTGAGCACCCGGGGCCTGAGCCAGTCTGGGAACCTCAGGCCTAAGAGGAGGAGGCCTGGAAACAGAGGAAAGCAAGGGATGTCTTCAGCCTTATTACCATGGAAACACCTGGCAAGAAGGCGCAAGCCCCTGGGCGGGTCAGTGGGCCTGAGAAGGAAGAGGTCTATTCTGCAGCCACAGATGGCCACCCAACCCAAGCACGGTCCTCCATGTTCACAGATATTGACAGGGGCTTGACGGTGCCAACACAGAGCCCCACCTGGAACTTTTGCTGGTAGGTGGAAAGGGCGGCATGAGGAGTGAGAAACGTTTTCCCATGGTGGATCCCAAGCAGGCCCCCAGCCATCATCCATTGCAGTAGGTTTCCATTTCTTTCGATTATATAATAGACCTCTATTAATTAAAAAAAAATCTGTGGGGGCTTCCCTGGTGGCTCAGTGGTAAAGAATCTGCCTGCCGATGCAGCAGCCACAGGTTCAATCCCTGGTCTGAGAGGATCCCAGTACCACGGAGCAGCTTAACCTGTGAGCCACAACTACTGAGCCTGTGCTCTAGAGCCCCGGGAATCACAACTCCTGAAGCCCATGTACCCTAGAGCCTGTGCCCTGCTTCAAAAGAGACCACCACAATGCAAAACCCGCTTACCACAACTAGAGAAAAGCCCTCCCAGCCAGGAAGACCCAGCGCAGCCACAAATAAATGGAAGTATTTTTTTAAATCCGTGATGTGCGCTCCAACAAATGTGTATATCTTTATAATTTACATGTATTCTCATACAAAGTTACGTACATTATTGGAAAATACACCAAAAAAAAATAGACATTTTAAAAAGATGAAAGAAAAAATAAATAGAAGTCAGGTTCCAATTCTTTCCCAAACATTGATGGACCAGTCTTGTCACACCCGATTTTTGAAGGCCACTGATTTACTTAGAGTGTGGTGACACATTGCTAAGCCCATTAAATGAGCAAATCTTCTTGTGTTTGCAAGTTTGACGTCAGCCAGTACACCCAGGGGAGTGTTAAGCTTAGTTGCTATCTTGACATGAGTTTGAACTTGAGCAGACCCTTATCAGGGTGGTGGCAGAGCTGGTGGTGTCATCTGACAACAAGCTGAGACTCCCCTTCTCCACATCTTGCCCCCCACCCCCGCCAATCATAAATTTTGCCCACTTCTTCTATGTGGAAGGCCCTGTCACCCTTCTCCACCTTGGCAATCACTCATCTTTCCAAACTCCAAATCTCTGCTCTTTTCTAGGATGTCTTCCCTGAATCTCAGACTGGTCAAGTGCCCCACCTCTTCGACCCCACAGCCCAGTGTGGATACCTCCATTCTGGCATTCATGACGTTGCACTAGAATGAGGTGTTTGATCCTCTGCTCTCTCCCTAGATTGTGAATTCCAACAGGGCAGGGGGGTACTGTATTCTTTTCTGTATCCCCAGCCACCAGCATACACAGACACAGGCATTCCCATTCATATGCACTCCTTGACTGGCATGGGTGTGAGTTGCTCAAGTTGCTTGAGTCCTGGCTGACTCTCTGCGACACTATGAACTGTAGCCCACCAGGCTCCTCTAGGCTCCTCTGTCCATGGGATTCTCCAGGCAAAAATACTGAAGTGGGTTGCCATGCCCTCCTCCAGGGGATCCTCCCGACCCAGGGATCAAACCAGGGTTTCCTGCCTTGGTAGGCGGGTTCTTTACCACTATCACCACCTGGGAAGCCCTTGACTGTCATGGGGTCACCTCCCAAATCAGCTACTAACACTCAAATCCTTCCCCGGGGCGGGGGAAGGGGGCAGAGAACAGCCCAAGACACTGACATATATATTAGGTGCTTAATAAATTCTAGTTAATGAGGGTCTACTGAGCCACATCTATGTCCAAGCAATGGAGGGTTCCAAGAGGGAAGATCTCACTGGGCTGGAGAGGTAGAAGAAAGTTCCTGAGGAGGTAGATGAAGCTGGCCCTCCAGGATGAGCAGGGTGGAGCAGGATGGAGCAGACAGCAGAGGAGATGGATTCCCAGGAGACAGAAGAACATGAGCAAAGGTGGGGATTCTGGAGAGAAGGCAACCAATCCATACGGCAAAGAGGAAGGGCTTGAGTGGTGCACCTCACCCTGGCCTGAAGGGGTTTCCCCTGCCCCATGCCTAGTTCCTGGGTTCCTCTTTCCTTGAGTCCAAATCTTAGAAAATAGGCTTGGGGCTTGGCATCTTAAGAGAGGGGCTTTTCAGAAATTCCACACACTGGCAGAGGAGCAAGGCCCCCTCCCTGCCCCCACTCTTTGGAGCACTCCTCATTAAGAGCTTTCCCAAGACAGGCAAAGGGATTAGGCTGACTTCTGGGAAGGTCGATGCCTACACCTGCCCCTCTCCTCACGTATGGAGAAGGGAGGGAGGCAGAAGGAGGGAGCCAGGGGTGCTCTCTGTTTCTCTGCTGATCATGAAATGCAGTTAAAAGCAGGCAGGAAACAAATCTGGGCATGCCAAGAGTGGGCCCTGTAAACCCCCTTGTCCACCCTGGCCTCTGGGGGGTCCTGCAGGGCTGGTGGTCACCCAGGCAGTGGTGGCTACAGCAGCAGCAGTGACATTCATCCTGAACAGCCACACTCAGACAGAAAAGGGCATGTGGGCTTGTCCTGTGGCTAAGCCCCCAGCCCTTAGAACGGAGCTTGGAGAGGGCCGGCCAAGGAGTCTGCTTACCTCTTGGCCTGACTCCGCCATCTGCTAGTTGGGTGACCTCAGATAAGTTCCTCACCCTACCTGTGACTCCTTATCCCTAGTCGTACAATAAAGGAACTGGATACAGAGTCCCTTCCACTCTGAGGTTTTATGTTCTAAGTCTGAGCTGCTTTCTGCCCAAGGTTCTTCAGCCCAGACATCCTAGAGGACTGACCCACACATCTCAAACTAACCTGCTCTGGGGTTTCAGGCTGAGGGCCAGGGCACTGTAGTAGAGACCATGACAGTTTGGAAGCAGGGAGGACCAGCATTTGAACATTCAGGCAGGTTCCAGGGGGACAGGATCCTCACTGGACCTTCTCTGAGCCAACCAGATCCCAGCAATGCAGGGCACACATATTTAGGGTCAGGTTGCCTCTGGTTTCTCTCTTCTCCTCTCTTTTCTCAGGAAAGAGTTGTGATCATCTGGAGCAAGAATGGGGTCACATAGAACAAATCATGAAATTAATCTTGTTCTTTCTTTTGACAGGGTCTCTGGTCCCAAGAGACACTGTGGGTACTGTAGTTCCAGGGAAACCAAAGCGGGGCTTAACACCCAGTCATTCATTGGAGCCTCCCATCTTGTGATTTTCCCATGTATGGTCTTCGGTGGAGGAGGTTCAACCTCAGGGAAACTTCCCCACTGGTGTGAGGTTCCAAGGACATGGCTATGTCCCAGGGGAGAGCTCTAAATTAATACACCAAGGCCCCATCCCACCCATCCACAAGTAACCCAATGTAGCTTTTCCAGGTGCCTTCAGCTTTGAAGATGACTTGGGTGGGTCCTGCTGTGGTTAGAGTCTCTCCTTGGAGCTGGCTGTCCACAGGTTAGGTCCTGCCACGACAGCTTAGCCCTGGGAAATCCTCCACTCCAGACAGAGCACCGCATCTGTCTCACCCCAGCCTGACTTTGTGTTAATAAATATGAACAAGAGCAAATCCAAGTCAGGACTATCAGTTCAGTTCAGTTCAGTCGATCAGTCATATCCGACTCTTTGCGACTCCATGAATTGCAGCACATCAGGCCTCCCTGTCCATCACCAACTCCCGGAGTTTACTCAAATTCATGTCCATCGAGTCATCAAGTGATTCCATCCAGCCATCTCATCCTCTGTTGTCCCCTTCTCCTCCTTCCCCCAATCCCTCCCAGCATCAGGGACTTTTCCAATGAGTCAACTCTTTGCACGAGGTGGCCAAAGTATTGGAGTGTCAGCTTTAGCATCAGTCCTTCCAATGAACACCCAGGACTGATCTCCTTCAGAATGGACTTGTTGGATCTCCTTGCAGTCCAAGGGACTCTCAAGAGTCTTCTCCAACACCACAGTTCAAAAGCATCAATTCTTCAGCGCTCAGCCTTCTTCACAGTCCAACTCTCACATCCATACATGACCACTGGAAAAACCATAGCCTTGACTAGATGGACCTTTGTTGGCAAAGTACTGTCTCTGCTTTTTAATATGCTATCTAGGTTGGTCATAACTTTCCTTCCAAGGAGTAAGCATCTTTTAATTTCATGTAAGATACAATTTTTCATCTATCAGATTGTCAAAAATTCAAGGAAAAGAATCTGCTAGCATACTTTGTTAGCTGGGCTGTGGGGAAATCCTGACAATCAACCATTGCTGCAGGAGGCTTAATTGTTACAATCTCTGGAGAACAATTTGGCAACATGTATCAAGGTTACAAAAGCACATACCCTTTGACCAACAATTCCAGATCTGGGAATTGATGCTACAGATATACCTAATACGTGTGAAATGACGCATGTACAAGATTATTCGCCACCTCATTGTTTGTGAAGGCTAAAGATGAAAATGATATAACTCCACAAACGACTGGTTGAATAAATGACAGATCAGCCACTCAATAAAATACTATGCAGCTGTGAAGCAGAAGTGGGGGCATTAAGGCATTCTTTAGGTAGCTTTACCTAAAAGTCGTCCTAGACGAATTAAACTGAAGAGACCAGATACAGAACCATAAGTAAAGTGGACTACATTTTGTGGAGGAAAGAGGGGGAAATATGAATAAAACTTTAAAATTCATGCCTTCCTTCCTGGAGACAGCATAACAACTCAAGAGGGTTAGAACCAACCTGGCCTGCTCACATCTTCACCTTGGATGGAAGAGTCACGGAGGCAATAGGAGAAAGTCAAGAGCTCTGGACGTCGGCTGTCACGTATCAGGGGCTGGCACTGCTAGACTGTAGCTGGAATTAGTCCTGTCCTGGGTCCTCCCCCACACCCCCCAGAGCCTTCTCACCTACAAGCTAACCTCAGGAAATTAATTTGCTGCACACTGCCCATGGCCTCATTGAGGTCAATTGTCCTGGGCCAATGAGGAAAGAGCAGAGGCGGGGCTTAGTATGTTAATGAGTCACTGTATCTAGTATGAGCAAACCCGACCCCCGCCCCCTGCCCCTCCGCCCCAGGAACCCCTTCAACAGAACAAACATTCTGGTGGTCCGTCACTTCACAATGCAAATGATGATTTGGTTTCAGCACTAAGGTGTATATCATCCCTTTGAAATTGATCACTTGTATTCTTTTCTTTTGGAGACGGCAATGGCACCCCACTCCAGTATTCTTGCCTGGAAAATCCCATGGATGGAGGAGCCTGGTAGGCTGCAGTCCACAGGGTCGCTAAGAGTCCAACACGACTGAGCGACTTTACTTTGACTTTTAACTTTCATGCATTGGAGAAGGGAATGGCAACCCACTCCAGTATT
Source organism: Bos indicus (assembly GCF_029378745.1). Classification (NCBI taxonomy): domain Eukaryota; kingdom Metazoa; phylum Chordata; class Mammalia; order Artiodactyla; family Bovidae; genus Bos; species Bos indicus. The sequence continues at coordinate 18,813,593 of NC_091782.1, read as the reverse complement.
CTTGCCTAGAGAGTCCCAGGGACGGGGGAGCCTGGTGGGCTGCCGGCTATGGGGTCGCACAGAGTCGGACACAGCTGAAGCGACTTAGCAGCAGCAGCAGCATTCTTTTCTTTGTCTTTAAACTGCAAATTGATTTCGGTTTTTGAGTCATGTACAAGGGGTTCAATGGTAAAGAATCTGCCTGCCAATGCAGGAGAGTCGGATTCCATCCCTGGGTGGGGAAGATCCCCTGGAGAAGGAAACCCACTCCTGTATGCTTGCCTGGGAAATCCCATGGACAGAGGAGCCGGGCGGGCTACAAGTCCATAGGGTCACAAAGAGTCAGACACAACTTAGTGACTAAACAACAAAAGCTGCTCGTGAAAGCTGTTTTATATCTAGTTGTTTGTCTACGTATATCTAAGCAAATCTGATTGGAGTTGATACTGGGGTCCCCTAAGGATGTTTTCCTCTTGAAGTCCTAGTTGGGGGATATCCTTTTGGGAACACAGTAGATGTTTAGAAAATGTTTGCTGAAATAATTTTCTAATTTAAGTAGGAATGTCAGATGGAAGCCAGAAGTTCCTGCCACCCCCCCACACTGGTCACAGTTAGTGAGGAAGCTAAGCCTTCATCAAGGAGAAGCAGGTGCCCATACCTGGCCTGCACCTTCCATGCACCTGCCTGGGGCCTCCAGTTTTCAGCCTGATCTGCTGGAGGTGCAGACCAGGGCAGACCGGTGACAACAAGGGGCGTGGTCCCCCCAAGTCGATTGGAGCGCGTTCCTGAGATAGGGATGCGATGGCAGGAATGTGAGGGGCCAGAGGCAGTGATGGATCACGCCAGCCCAAGAGCTGGACAAATATTGACCCTAAGCAGGGCGGCCTCTTGAAAGCCCTCCATGGGATGCCTCTCGCTGTTCTCCTATCTCCAGCCACCCTCACCCAGTGCCTCCAGCTGCGGGGGAAGGGAGCAAAGGGGAGAGTGCCGCTCTCCCTTTGGGACCCAAGGCCCAGAGATCCTGGCCAGGGACACCATGTGGGCCTTGCTGGTCCTGGCATGATGTTCCAGGAGCTTCCAGGCCCGGGTCTCCTGGTCTCTGGGCTCTCCAGCCTGGATGTGGGTGGTACCTGGAGCAGGATGTGGCTTCCCTGGAGCTGGGCTGCCCTTAAAATGCCCATGGAGGCCCTTGTCCCAAGGCGTTCATTAAAAAAGAAAAAGGCTATAGGCCACAGGGACCACGGGGTAGCAGTCAACTGCCTTCCTAATTGCTACTACTAAGTAACATTTATTAAGAGCGTACCTAAGTAACATTTACCTAAGTAACATTTATTAAGAGTGCCTCCTGTGTACCAGGCACTAAATGCTTTACATGTATTAATTAATCTATTTCTCACAACAACTTTAAGAAATGGGTGTTTTTTTTCTTATCCCCATTTTACGGAAGCATGAGGGCACAGGGAGAATGAGAAATGCCACGTGGAGAAAGGTCTGTCAGAGATTCATCAGGCCGGTTGGTCTGTGAATGTGGAAATGTGGAGATGGAAGGTACTTTGAGAAGGCTGGGTATCCGCCTCCTTTTATAGATGTGGAGACTGAGGCCTTGAAGGGGGAATGACTTGCACAAAGTTCCTCGAGGCTATAGAGCAAAGGCACGGAATGAAAGCTGCTGCTGACTGGCCGACATTCCTAGGAAGCCAACTGCTGAGCCCTAGGGTTACCTGAGGTCTCGTCTTCCAAGAATCCCAAATGCTTTGTTTTCTTTTCCTGCAGGCCTGATACTCTGGGTGAACACCCGCCTCCCCCAGCCCCTGTCCCCACTGGATCTCTTTTTCCTCTTCCACCTCATTCATCCTCACCCTGATGCTTTCTCACCTCGCCCCAGCAAATATCTTTCCAGGTTCCAGTCACTGGGCCCTCTGTTCTGTGGCTTCTCCCGTATGTTTTGGAAAAACCTCTATTGCCCTCTGTAAGGGCATTGGGCTGGCTGAATCGCAAGATCACACCCCTCTCTACCTCTGAGATGCTAGGAATCTCAGACCTCACTTCAGTGTTTGACAGAGTGGCTTCTGTCTCCACTTGGAGCCTGATTGGACCCTGCAGGGAGCTGGGGTCTGCTCTCAGTTTCACAACCAGGTTGGGAGAAGGTCAAAAATAGGGACAGGAAATGAATACCAGCATTCTGGTTGTGATACCGTAATATAGGTTTGCAAGATGTTACCATGGGGGAAGACTGGGTAAAGGCTACACAGGATCTCTCAGTATTACTTCCTGTTGTTGTTCGGTCACTCAGCTGTGTCTGACTCTGGGACCTCATGGACTGCAGCATGCCAGGCTTCACTGTCCTTCATCATCTCCCAGAGCTTGCTCAAACTTAGGTCCATTGAGTCAATGATGTTATCCCACCATCTCAGTCACCCTCTTCTCCTCCTGCCCTCAATCTTTCCCAGCATCCCAGGGTCTCTTCCAGTGAGTCAGGTCTTTTCCATTGAGTTGGCTCTTTGCATCATGTGGCCAAAGTATTGGAGCTTCAGCCTCAGCATTGGTCCTTTCAATGAATATTCGGGGTTGATATCCTTTAGGATTGACTGGTCTAATCTCCTTGCTGTTCAAGGGACTTTCAAGAGTCTTCTCCAGGACCATAGTTCAAAAGCATCTATTCTTCTGCACTCAGCCTCATTTATGATCCAACTCTCACATCCATACATGACTATTGGACAAACCACAGCTTTGACTATTTGTTGGCAAAGTGGTGTGTGCTTTTTAATCCGTTGTCTAGGTTTGTTATACTTTGTCTTCCAAGGAGCAAGCATCCTTTAATTTCATGGCCCTAGCCACTGTCTGCAGTGATTTTGGAGCCCAAGAAAATAAAGTCTGTCACTGTTTTCATTGTTTCCCCATCTATTTGCCATGAAGTGTAACTGCACACAAATCTGCAATTTTAGTTAAAATCCAAATGTATTAAATCATGCATGCATGTGTACAAGTGCCTCAATTCCTGGCAGGCTGCATGCCCAGCCTCACAGAGATTACCCCTGGGAGATGGATGAGTGCCTCTGAGGGTCAGGGGATGGTGAAGACAGGACTCTCCATTTTATTCCCATATGAATAGTGTGAAGATAAATCTCTTAACATGTTTTGTTTTTCTAATGAAAGGAAACAATACAATTTTTAAAATTAAAAAAAAAGAATGGGGACAGGAAGGGTGGGGAGCTTGGAGAGGGATGTTCAAGAAGGAATTCACTCACTGCCGGCCCCAGTCTCCCAATCAGATTTCATCATTCCATCTGCACAGGGCGAGCCAGCCCCCAAGGCCTGGGCTGGATGCGCTAGGACCGCTCTGCTGGTGGAGAAAAAGAGAAGGCAAACTGGGATGAGGTGGGGGTGGGAGGCGGTCTGCAGATCCCTGGCTTCTGTGCCTGGTCTCCCTTCAAGGATGCCAAGGAAACCCAGCTGGGGATGAGGATGAGACCCTCCAGCTCTGCCAACAGGCAGAGCCTTCAGCTCAGAAGGAAACACAGCCTGTGCGTATGTGTGCCCTGGCCTGCCTCACCCCAGGCTGACCCTTGCCTCCCAGGTCAATGACTTCTGGAACTTGAAGAACACTCAGGGAGCCTCCACTTCTCTATCTGTCTCAGGTCAGAATCGCTGACCAAGATCCCAAAGCAGGGAGAAGACTCCTGGGCCCTCCACTCAGCTCTCACTGCCCACACGCCCCTTTTCCAGGGCAAAAAGGGCAGGGCAGCCCCCCAGAGTCCCACACAGACCAGCTTGTCCCACCCTCACCCCAGGTCCGCTCAGGGCTGTGTGAGAGCTGGCGTAGAGTCTGCGTCTCGAAGGGGAGGCTCTCAAAGAGGCACCAGGCTTCCCTGGGCTGCCAGGATATGCATTCTCTGGGTCGAGGAGAGACAAGGTGAGAGACGATGATGCCCATACACCTTCTGGGGACCAGGGACAAGCGCTCCGAGCAAAGCAATCCAGTGTTGACGCACTGAGTGGGCTGGGAACCAAGGAGGGAGAGCCAGGCCCAGAGCGTAAGTGGGTGCTTCAGAGCATGGAGGAATCCCTCGCTTCTTTCACGAGATGCAGATGAACTGGGCTTGAGAACTCCCTGAGGGCGGAGCTGTGTCTCCCGTCAGACTGGTCAGACTGGGGCCCCATGAGGACAGGGCTGTGTCTTCTCAGATTGGGGTTGTCTGAGTTTTTCTTCCTCATCATGCCAGAAGTTTTTCAGTTTGGTCATCAATCTCACCTACTCTGAGAAACCTATCTCTATGTACCCTCAGGAAAAAAGGAATAGATCTAATTTCTTTTTTTTTTTGGAATAGATCTAATTTCATCTCACTTGCTTTTAAATTAGGCAATACAACACCTCCAGATGGTTCTAACATCCAGATAATAAACCAGGATGTTTCTGTTATTTAGTTGCTCTGTCTTGTCTGACTCTTTTGCAACCCCATGGACTGTCACCCACCAGGCTCCTCTGTCCATGGAATTCTCCAGGCAAGAATACTGGAGTGGGTTGCCATTTCCTCCTCCAAGGGATCTTCCTGACCCAGGGATCAAACCTGAGTCTCTTACATCTCTTGCATTGGCAAGCAGGTTCTTTACCACTAGCACCACCTGGGAAAACCCCCAATATCTCCATTCCTTCCCATTCCAGTCACCATACGTAATCACCTACAGCAGCCTCCACGAACATGTGTCCTTCCAGTGTTTGTTAATGTAAATGTAATACAAGTGAACACTCTTGCTTTCCCCTCCCCAGAGAGAACTTTCTGGCATCTAGAACTGCTGCTGCTGTCAAGTCACTTCAGTCGTGTCCGACTCTGTGCGACCCCATAGACGGCAGCCCACCAGGCTCCCCCGTCCCTGGGATTCTCCAGGCAAGAACACTGGAGTGGGTTGTCATTTTCTTCTCCAATGCATGAAAGTGAAAAGTGAAAGTGAAGTCACTCAGTTGTGTAAAATTCTTCATGACCCAATGGACTGCAGCCCACCAGGCTCTTCCATCCATGGGATTTTCCAGGCAAGAGTATTGGAGTGGGTTGCCATTGCCTTCTCCAGCATCTAGAACTAGTTTAGTCAAAAACTGAGGTCTGTATCTCAGGTATGACTCTGACCTGATTGACTTTCAGGCCCCTCACCTGGATGGGGTGACCACCTGTCACCCCGCATGCTGTGAAGAAGGAGGCAGCCTAGGTAATGGCCCAGCATACAACGAGTGCTCAATAAGTGAGTGCTTATTGGGTTTTTGTGGGGGGTGGGGGGCTTAAAGGAGAAATTATCTGCAGTCAGCCTGCTCTCTATGCCCTTAAATTGGGCTAAGCCGGCTTGTGGGCAAGTGGAGCGGAGAGAAGAGCTCTCTAAGTGAAGAGGGCGGGTAAGGAGGGGGCACCGAGAAGTGGGGTGAGGCCAACACGAATGTAGAGCAAGTGGCACTTCTGAGGTCTGTGGGTTCTGGGAATCTCCCTGCCAGACATCCTGGTCCTGGGAACAGAAGTCGAGCCGGTGTTTCCCTGGCAGCTTGGGCCGGGCAGTGGCAGAGGCCAGCTCTAAAGCCCTATCTAAGGTACACAGCATTATCTGCATCCGCCCCACCCCCCACCCCAGGGAGCCCAGGCCTCCCAGAGGGCCTGGCTCCCACTGCTTCGTTAATGTTTACCATCGCTGGAAAACCGTGGGCACACACAGCACGGGCCGCCTTCCCACCCAGAAATGCACACGGGGCTCGCAAACGCCACACGCAGCAGTCGCCTCCGAGGGGCCCTGTGAGCCCCTCGCACAGCCAGGCAGGCACCAGCCTCAAGTCCCCGCACCCCCAGCTGGCAGCCCTGGAGCCTTCAAGCACAGTAGGGGACAGTGAGATAGATCACCCAGACCTCACTGTACCCACACATGGTGAGTGCAAATCAAGATGTGCTGGAAGTGTAGAATGCACCTGGATTGCAAAGACAGCCTGAAAAACTAACACTATCTCAGTAAATTTTCATCTATTGATTACTGGTTGAAACGATAATATTTGAGGATATATTTGGGTCAGTCAGCATGTGCTAAGTCACTTCAGTCATGTCCAACTCTTTGCAACCCTAGGGACTGTAGCCAGCCAGGCTCCTCTGTCCATAAGATTCTCCAGGCAAGAATACTGGAATGGGTTGCCATGCCCTTCTCCAGGGGATCTTCCTGACCCAGGGATCGAACTCACATCTCTCAGTGCCTCCTGCTTTGGCAGGTGGGTTCTTTACCATTAGTATCATGTGGGAAGCCCTCAATCAGAACATAAAAGTTTATAAAATCTATTATTAAAATTCATCTCACTTCTTCACTTTACTTTTTTAATGTGGCTACTAGCAAATTTTAAAATACAAATGTGGCTAACATAATTCTATTAAACAGCACTGATAAAAGTGTTACAGGAAATATATCTTGGAAGCTGTACCGTTTCCCTCCTGTCAGACCTGGGATAGGGTCCCACCACCTCTTCTGGTCCTCAGAGCCTGCCCTGCCTCCTGCCATCAGACTGGGAGCACTCTGAGGACTGCATCCAGGTCTCCTCTCTCTCCAAATTTCACCCCGGTGCCTAGCTGCCTAGCGGGCTGGGACAGGGGCGGGAGGGGCAGGGGATGGTGGAGAGGTGGCAACGTGGGAGCCGGGAAACCACACCCTCTGCCAAGTCAGTGAGGGCGTGGCCCAGGGAAGGCCACGCCCCCAGTCTTGTGGCCTGCCATAATCACAAGTTGCTCATTTCATTGAGTCTGTCTTAAGAGGAGGCATCATTTTCCCAAGACTTCAGATGCAGTCATTCAGCAAATTGTGGAACACACCCGGCTCGGAAATGGCTTGGAAGGTTCACAAATGGCAAAATGTCATGGGGAACCCACAAATAAATGTAGGAGAGGTCATGGCACACAGTCTGTCTCCTTTCAGCCTCATTCCACCATTTTTAGATACTCATTTTAGAGCCCTTCCTAGAAGGGCTGTTCTTGGAATGAAAGACGCCCCCCACATCCACTCTTTCCCAAACTCAGAACCCTAGCCCTTTACTCATTTCTCACCAAGTCTCCTCTCCAGGTCATTACCCTCTGTGCACGCTCTGCACACACTCACTGTCTATCTCCACCTTCCCCTCCCCCAGCTGAACCCGGTTTTCCTTGTGTGCTGTGCTCAGCAGGTCAGTCACCTCGCTCATTCTGGATATGATACGTCTATTAAGCCAGCCTGTAACTGCCTTTCTCGTCAGATCATTACTCGTTACCACTGACACATCATGAGCTGTCAACAAGCCTCCAAGTCTTTTGTTCTAAGTCCCTCTGTCGCCTCCCAACTTGGACAGTTGGCCTTGGGGACCCCCAAGCAGGCCCTGGCAGATGCCATCTTGTATCACTGATCCCTCACAGCTACCTGTTGTGGCCCTTCTGGGTCCTGATTCCCGCACTGGTACTTCACTGCTCTTGTCAGTCCTAAGATCAGTCCTCAGACTTCATCCCAGCCAACTTCTCAGTACCATTTGGCACAGTTGGTCACCTTCTTATCAAAACTTTTTTGTCACCTGATTTTCAAGCCGTCACACTCTCCTGTTTTTCCTTCTACCCCCCCGGCCGCTCCTTCTCAGCCTCCGTCACTGGTTGTTTCTCGGCTCCCCAACTCTGTAATGTTGGAATTCCCCACAGCTAGTCTTTGAACCCCTTTTCATCCTTATCTTCACTCACTCCCCTGGTAATCTCATCCAGACTAGAGGCTTTAAATATTATTTATAAACAGATGCCTCCAAAATTTAAATCTCCAGCCCAGACCTCTCCTCTGAATCCCAGACCCACATGTCTATTTGTACATTGTCATCTCCACCCAGATGTCTAAAGGGCATTTCACACCCTGACCTGATCTTCCCACTCCCAGCTGACATGTCCACCCATAGGCGGCACATGTCTCAGGATCTCGGTCACCTCAACTCCATCCTTCCAGTTCAGTTCAGTCGCTCAGTCGTGTCTGACTCTTTGTGACCCCATGGACTGCAGCACACCAGGCCTCCCTGTCCATCACCAACTCCCAGAGCCTGCTCAAACTCATGTCCATTGCATCAGTGATACCATCCAACCATCTCATCCTCTGTCATCCCCTTCTCCTCCCTCCTTCAATCATTCCCAGCATCAGGGTCTTTTCAAATGAGTCAGTTCTTCACATCAGGTCACCAAAGTATTGGAATTTCAGCTTCAGCCTCAGTCCTTCCAATGAATATTCAGACTGATTTCCTTTAGGATGGACTGGTTGGATCTCCTTGCTGTCCAAGGGACTCTCAAGAGTCTTCTCCAACACCACAGTTCAAAAGCATCGATTCTTCAGCATTCAGCTTTCTTTATAGTCCAACTCTCACATCCATACATGACTACTGGACTATAGCTTTGACTAGACAAATCTTTGTTGGTAAAGTAATGTCTCTGCTTTTTAACATGCTGTCTAGGTTGGTCATAGCTTTTCTTCCAAGGAGCAAGCGTCTTTTAATTTCATGGCTGCAGCCACCATGTGCAATGATTTTGGAGTCCCCTAAAATAAAGTCTCTCACTGTTTCCGTTGTTTCTCCATTTCTTTGCCATGAAATGATGGGACCAGATGCCATGATCTTAGTTTTCTGAATGCTGAGTTTTAAGCCAACTTTTCCACACTTCTCTTTCACTTTAATCAAGAGGCTCTATAGTTCTTCACTTTCTGCCATAAGGGTAATGTCATCTGCATATCAGAGGTTATCAATATTTCTCCCGGGAATCTTGATTTCTAGAAATTTATAAATATCCTTCCAGTGGCTCATACCAAAAATCTTGCAGTTACAGTCAACTCCTCTCTTTCTTGCCCATTCCATATCCATATCAAATTTGGCAGCAAACCCTGTAGGCTTGCCACTGAAAACATATCCAGATCCAACCATTTCTCAGTCACTTCCAATCTGGTTCAACCCACTATCATTTCTCGTTCAGATTTTTGCAAGAGCCTCATGACTTTTGCCCTCACACTTTGGATTACTACGGTTCCCTGCTCTGCTCTCCCCCACTAGATTCTATTCTCAAAACAGCAGCCAGAAGCATCCTATTAAAATCTAATTCAGATCCTAGCCCTCCTCTGCTCAAACCCTTCAATGGCTCCTGCCTCACTCAGAGTAGAAGCTGAAGGTCTTCACAGCGGCCCCCAGGCCCTTCATGACCCAGTTTCTCTTGCTTCTCTTTCCTTTTCTACTCCATCCCCACTCGCTCCCCCTCATTCTCTCTGCTCCAGCCACACTGACTTACTTGCTGCTCCTCCAACACTCAACTTGCTTCAGCCTCCAAGGTTTTGCAACTGCCCTCCCTCTGCAGATAGCTACATGCTCCGTCCCTCCTTCTGGTCTTCACTCAAGTCACCTTCTAAGGCCTTCCCTGACCACCATGTCTGGAACTACCAGCCCACCTTTTGGCACTGCTTATCATTCCTTCCCACTTAATTTTTATCCCTAGCACTTTTTTTCCCCTCCATTTCTAATATACTATATGGGGCTTCCTTGGTGTTTCACACAGTAAAGAATCCGCCTGCAATGCAGGAGACCCAGGTTCAATCCCTGGGTCAGAAAGAACCCCTGGAAGAAGGCACGGCCACCCACTCCAGTATTCTTGACTGGAGAATCCCATGGACTGAGGATACTGGCAGGGGTATCAAAGAGGTATCCATGGGGTCACAAAGAGTTGGACATGACTGAGTGACTAACGTACAATATACTCTATGCATTTCTTATTCTGTTACTGTCAGTCTCCTACCGCTAGAATATAAGCTCCAGTGGGGCCAGGGTTTTGTCTGTTTTGTTCACAGCTGTATCCTTGGCTCCTAAAACAGCACCTGGCATGCAGTAGAAGCACAATCAATCTTTGTTGCATGAACAAGACAGGACTAAAGACAATCCTTGGCCACCGGGGCATCCATTGGAAATTGGAAACTGTCCTCTTTTAGACCTAGCAATACCCTTGGCATATGGTCTTCTAATACACTACATAATTTACTTAATTGTCCCTGGTTTTCATTTATTGTTTGTCTTTTCCTGTAGAACATAAGCTCCATGAAGGAATTTGGGTGGGGGCAGGGGGGAAGCACTATTTCCTTCATTGATATATCCCAGTGACTAGAGATATATCAGTCAAATTGGTAGGCCCTCCAAGAATCTGCTGAATGAGTGGATGGCCATTTATCCAGCTGTTGATTCATAAAACCACTTTAGGATCCAGCTACATTTCTCCATCTTGACCATCAAATTGCCTGAGAGACTGTATCAAGAATTCTGTGGAATTCCCATACTTCCCACAATTTCCACATCTTCCAGTCTCCAATTCTCCTGAGAGTCAGAAAGTCCATTAGTCAGAAATCTTAATATAAGAAAAGCATATGAAAACTGGAGTTTTCTTCTGTCTGATTACTCAGCACCAGTAAGACCTAAAAGTTTGAAAACAGTGTTAGCCAAAATATAGGGAGACAGACCCACTAATATATTCAAGATGGGGACAAAAATTGGCACAACTCCTGTGGAAGTTGACAATTTGACAATATTCTATCAAAATTAAATATGCACAAGGACTTCTCTGGTGGTCCAGTGGTTAAGAATTTGCCTGCCACATGCCAAGGGGCAACAAAGCCCATGTGCCACACCTACTGAAGCTGGTGCACCGTAGAAACAAGAGAAGCCACTGCACTGAGCCCACACACCCCAACATACAGTAGCACCTGCTCACCGCAACCAGAGAAAACCCATGCACAGCAACAAAGACCCAGCAACAGCCAAAAATAAAAACAAATTGGAAAAAAAAACCATCAAACATGCACATATTCTTCAGTTCAACGATTCTACCTCTGAGTATTCTATAAAAACACACACATATCACAGGTATCAAACATACAGAAAGTGACAGATATACAAGGTTATTCGTTGTAGAGATGTTGATGACAGGGAAAGTCTGGGGACTGTGGAGGGCTGGCTGAATAAACAATGGAGCATTTGGATCATGGCTACGCCCAGGGCGTTAAAAAGTGAGGCAGTTCCACATGCATGGCTATGTAGAAATCTCCAAGATAAATTGTTAACGGCAGAGACAGATTTTTAAATGACAAGTGAAATACACTTTGCCTTTTTAAAGGGTATGTGAGTAGGTAGGTAAATGAATGGATGGATGGATGGATAGATAGATAGGTGATATCACCTATAGATATCATCTGTGGATAGATAGATAGATATCACCATAGACGATATGCATGGTAACACCGATTGCCTCTGAGGATGGAAACTGGGAGGCCAGAAGGCAGGGGTGAGAAAGAGACTTTTCACTGTATACTCTTTGATTTTTTTGAATTTTATTCCATTTTATCCTTATCTATTGCTCAATACTCTTGTTTTTAATTGGGAAATGGCAACCCATTCCAATATTCTTGCCTGGAACATTCCATGACAGAGGAGCCGAGCAGGCTAAGTTCATTGGATCGAATAGAGTCAGACACGACTGAGTACACATACTCACACACACTTGTTTTTAATTGGCCTGACCCACTAGTCACAGTGAGCCCTTCCTGGTGACCCCTTCCTTTTCTAAGTACCCACAGACCATTTCTTTCATAGTCTACAAGTACCCTGGCCCAGGACTGCCCTCAGCTATGTAGTTGCAGGTTCCAACCTCCTCCTCTTTTTGGTACTCAGAACCACATTTCCTCTTTACCGCATACCCATGCTTTAAACTTCCGCTGAGGAGGTCGAGTGGACCCTACAGACTTGTTCACAGGCTTCCTTTTTGCCTGCAATGGCGTATTATGCGAGGAGGCCCTGCTACCTCCCAAGAGGGCTTCTCTTTCCTCTCCCAGTGGGGTCCTGGCCTCTGGGTCTGAAGGCAGGTCTCCTGGCTTCTGGAAGAGGGGCAAACCCCAGGAGTGCCCCCTCTCTCCACTCCGCATCCACATTATGCCACCAGGCCCAGCGGCAGCCTCTTCCTCCCTTGTTCTCCCCTGGGGCTCTTATCCTGGCCCAAAATCTTGAGTAGCCACTAGTGCTTTTCATAAAGTTCTGCTCGTTCTTGTCTTCAAGGCACCAGCTCCCCAGGCCCGTGGCCCTGTCTCGTATGTGCCCTTCCCATTGCTGCCTGAACCCTCTCAAACCAGCAATCTGGCAAAGCCTGCACTGCCCACTGTGTCTTTGGCCACCTCCCCCTCTTTCCTCATTCTTGAAACATAAACCAGCCTGTGTGTGATTGCACAGTCTGATGGATATTTTTGGGAGCTTCCAAGCCCCCTTGAGACATCTTTCCCTCCCAGAGATTCTTTCCATGGAATCATGCCTATCGTCGCAGAAATATTCTCAGGCTGACTACAGAAAGTCTTACTCCAGGCCTTCGGAAGCACTCGTCAGGATATTTGCAAGAACATTCCTGTTTCAGTCTGAGCTCCTCGGCCTCTCTCATCCATTCTCTGCGCCAGCACTGAGTGATCTTTCTAAGATGCATGAATAGAGACTTTCCTTGTGGTCCAGTGGCTAAGATTCCATGCTCTCAATGCGGGGGGCCTGGGTTCAATCACTGCTCAGGGAACTAGATCCCACAGGCCGCAAGTAAAGATTCCAAGTACTGCAACAAAGATCAAACATTCCGAGTGCCACAACTAAGACCCGGTGCAGCCAAATTAATAAATATTCAAAATAAGATAAAACGCACAACTAGCCAAGCCCTTCCACCATGGAAAGCCATCCAAGACCCTACAGGATAAAATCCAAGGTTGCCACATGACTTACAAAGCCCAGCATGGTCTGGTTTCCACAACACTTCTCCACCTGCACCTCCCACCTCTCTCTTTCTAACTTTATTTATTTATTTTTGTACTGGGGTACCTAGCCAATTAACAAAAAATGCTGTGAGTTTCAGGTGAATAGCAAAAGAACTCAGCCGTACATATACACGTATCCATTCTCCCCCAAACTCCCCTCCCATCCAGACTGCCACATAACACTGAGCAGAGTTCCCTGTGCTGTACAATAGGTCCTTGCTGGTTATCCATTTTAAATATAGCAGTGTGTACTGTCCATCCCAAACTCCCTAACTATTTCTTCCCTGCATCCTTCCCCCTGGCAACCATTAGCTCGTTCTCAAAGTCTGTGAGTCTGTTTCTGTTTTATAACTAACTCCATTTTTTAACTAAATCTCTAATCGTGTACACTTTTCTAGACACAGTACATCATTTCCCATCTTCACTTTTCCTCTCCAGCTGTTCCTTCAAATTAGGACAACCTGCCAACTGTTCTTGATAAGGGTACTCTGGGCCTCGCTCAGGGGCCACTTTTTCCAGGAAAACTTCCCCCTTCCCTGACCCCTTCCTCCCCTGGTAAGACTAATTCTCCTCCTCTGGTTTCTCTTGGTTTCCTGGGACTGAACTTGGCTCTTATTACACATGGAAGATCCTGCTCGTTCTCCTAGCCACCGTGCCCCCTACCCCCTCCTCCTTGCCACCAGAGCCCATATCTTTCCAGGTGGTGATGTATCCAGGCCCAGAGGATGCATAAGTCTTCATCTGAACATCCTGTTGCCAGCCGCCTGATCCTTACTTTCCCTACCTCCCTTGCAGCATCCTCTCTTACTCAGCCAATGAAATACAAGAGGTTGTTTTCTAAGGGTGCTTCTGAGGAACACGTTTCTTGCCCAATGAGAATACAGTCTCACTACCTAGAGATTGTCATATTGAGTGAAGTAAATCAGAGAAAAACAAATATGTGATATTGCTTATGGGTAGAATAAAAAAAATGGTACAAATGAACTTCACAAAATAGAAATAGAGTCACTGACGTAGAAAACAAACTTATAGTTAACCAGGAGAGGAAGCCAGGGCAGTGGAGAAGCGGGGGTGGAGGAGAGGGATAAATTGGGAAATTGGGATTGACGTACACATATACATAACATGGATCATTAATAAGGACCTGCTTTTTAGCACAGGGAACTCTGCTCAATACTCTGCAATGACCTATATGAGGAAAGAATCTAAAAAAGAGTGGATATTCTGCCTGCCAACACAGAGGACATGGGTTCAGTTCCTGGTCTGAGAAGATCCCACGAGCAGCAAGGCAGCAAAATCCGTGTGCCACGTCTACTGGGCCCGTGTGCTCTAGAGTCCGTGCTCCCCAACAAGAGAGGTCACTGCAGTGAGAAGCTCGCACACTGCAACTAGAGAGTGGCCCTCAGTCACCGCAACCAGAGAAAGCCCTCAGTTCAGTTCAGTTCAGTCACTCAGTCGTGTTTGACTCTTGGAGACCCCATGAATCGCAGCACGCCAGGCCTCCCTGTCCATCACCAACTCCTGGAGTTCACTCAGACTCACGTCCATCGAGTCAGTGATGTCATCCAGCCATCTCATCCTCTGTCATCCCCTTCTCCTCCTTCCCCCAATCCCTCCCAGCATCAGAGTCTTTTCCAATGAGTCAACTCTTCCCATGAGGTGGCCAAAGTACTGGAGTTTCAGCTTTAGCGTCATTCCTTCCAAAGACATCCCAGGGCTGATCTCCTTCAGAATGGACTGGTTGGATCTCCTTGCAGTCCAAGGGACTCTCAAGAGTCTTCTCCAACACCACAGTTCAAAAGCATCACTTCATCGGCTCTCAGCCTTCTTCACAGTCCAACTCTCACATCCATACATGACCACAGGAAAAACCATAGCCTTGACTAGACAGAACCTAGTTGGCAAAGTAATGTCTCTGCTTTTCAATATGCTATCTAGGTTGGTCATAACTTTCCTTCCAAGGAGTAAGCATCTTAGCAACAAAGACCCAGGGCAGCCAAAAATAAAAAAAAGTAATAAATAGCAAAAGGGCGAATACCTGTATATGTATAACTGATTAACTTTGCCAAACACCACAAACTAACACAACATTGTAAATCAACTATATTCCAATAAAAAAATGTTTTTAAGTACAGTTCCATTTTCTTCTTGGTCTTGGTCTTTTTCTTTTCCTCCTTGAATATAAATGTAGGAGGCACCATAGCTGCCAACTTGCAACCATGAAGCAACAAGCATTTGGAAAAAAGCTGACATATTGAAGATGGCAGAGCAGAAAGAAAAAGCTGGAGTTTTTCATAACCTGGTTGAGTCCTGCCACCAAGCCTGAAGCCACCTGCTTCCAGACTTCCTGTTGTGTGAGACTGATAAATGTCTTCATTGCTCAAGACTGTCCACTATCTGTTCTGTTACCTGAGACTAAATCCATTCTAAACTGCCATAGCATGGTACATGAAAAAATTCTTGTTGGACTGTGTCTCCATGACTAGGTGGTATGCTTTTGAGGGCAGGAATGGTGTCATATTTCTCTTGGTGTTACCAGAACCTAACAACAGAAATGATGGTTCAGACCTGGTGGTCCAGCGGCTAAGACTCCATGCTCCCAGTGCAGGGAGCCTGGGTTCAATCCCTGGTCAGGGAACTAGATCCCACATGCTGCAACTAAAGATCCCACGTGTTGCAACACCCAGCACAGCCAAAATAAATAAATACACTTTTAAAAAAGAAAGAAAGAAAGAAAAGAAATGATGGTTTGACTGAACTAAACCAATTTCCCTTCCCTGACTATTGAGAATATGGAAGGAGCTCACCTTTATCCCACATTTCCCACGTCAGTGCCACTCTGTCCACCGATCCTGCCCCCATCTGCCTCCCCAGCCCTCTGAGGGATGGAACGGTCCCCAGTGCTCATTAAGAACTAGTCAGGTGAGGCGAGTGCTCTCAGATGAGGTCCTCACCTATTGCGTCCCGCCCTGGGCCAGGTGGGCATTGTGCATCAAGAAAGCACCATCCCATCCCTGCCCTTCTGATGCCCTGGTGGCCCCAGGAGCAAGACACAACCTGTCAGCCCAACCAGAAGGTCCCCCCTTCCCAGCACCTAGATCCAGATCCCTATAGTTTCAGGGAATCTCACTACCTTCACTCTCTTTAGGGATAGACATTCCTCAAAGGCAGAAACTTGGCCTTCAGGATGGAGTCCAGCCTCGCCAAGTACAGCAGACACCTCAGTAAAAAAGAGGGCACTGCTTAGCCACTCCCAAAGGCGCTAGCTACTACTGCCTTTCCCAGGGCTTGACTTGGGAAAATAAGTTCCAAAGTGACTGCCATTCCTGCCCACTCATTACTAATAGAGATACAAAGCATACTTTTTAAGCCTAATCAAACTGAGCATTTAAACCACTCATAGCATTTCATATGGGAGAAGGCATTGGCACCCCACTCCAGTACTCTTGTCTGGAAAATCCCATGGACGGAGGAGCCTGGTAGGCTGCAGTCCATGGGGTCTCTAGGAGTCGGACACGGCTGAGAGACTTCACTTTCACTTTTCACTTTCATGCATTGGAGAAGGAAATGGCAACCCACTCCAGTGTTCTTGCCTGGAGAATCCCAGGGACGGGGGAGCCTGGTGGGCTGCCGTCTGTGGGGTTGCACAGAGTCGGACACGACTGACGAGACTTAGCAGCAGCAGCAGCATTTCATATTGATTCCCAAGGGCTCCGAATATGTGTACTTAATACTGAACACAGAATTCATCTTCTGGTTAAATGTAACAGGGTGTCACCCCGGAGATAGTCCTCCCACTTGCCCACATTCTCACCTGGTGGCCCGCCTTGCCTGAGGCCTCATCTGATAACTCTGCACTGCCACTGAGAAGCCTGAAGACTGATGCCCTCTGCAGGGAGGGCTTGGGCCAGCTCCCCCTCCCCAACCCTGGGGAAGCTCTCCAACACTCCTGTCCATCTCTGCTCCCACCAGTCAAGCCACTTGTGTCCCAAGAGCCATTGTGTTTGTCCCCAAATCTGCCTGCCAGTTGCACTCATTATTATAATTACATAATTTAATTAAATATGACACAAAGCAATGCAATATGACTGTGAAAAGAAAAAGTTTTCTTTTTTAATTAAAAAATACAAGTTGAATGCTTTGGAAGGTTTGGTAATAGCAAACCACTGAAAAAAATTGCCATTGAGTCAAGTGGAAAGCAGACAGACGGTAAAGAGGGGAGCTGGCAGGCTGTTGTGGGGGAGAGGGCTATTGGGAGAGCAGGAGGGTCTAAACATCTAGAGGAATCTTGCCCTCAACTGGTTCTTAAGAGGTATGATATTCTAGCTCTACTTTAAATAAACCAGAACTGGAACCCAGAGAAGACAGAGAGTCATGGGGAGGTTTATGCAAGAAAGATCATTCAAGGCTCAGGAGGGCCTGGGCCCAGGGGAGGGACCCAGTCACACATCTAAATTCAGGCCAATGTTAGCGCATCCATGAGTCTCCAATCAGAATGAAATATTTGCCCTGCATTCGTCTAATTATTTTATGATCCCCATTCTAACCAGCCAAGTGTAAGCCTTGATGTTATTAGATAGGAGGGCTTCAGAGCGCCAAGTCTAAACCCTACAGCAGAGGGCTTATCACTCTACGCCTCCGTTTCCTCATGGATTATCATCTGACCCGCCTCAGAGGGCTGTGAAGATTAATTGGGAGAGTGAAATAGCAAATCGCTCAGCACATGGGAAACACTCGATTCACCAGCCAACCAATTAAGCAACTCGGACATTTTGGAGTCTCTCCCAGCACCTCCCTCTCCCTCGGCTCCCAAACTCCTTCAACTCAGCCTATCCTGGTAACCCGGCCAAGTCCCCTGCTGAGAAGGCTCCTGACTCTGTCCTAGGAGCTCCATCCTCATAGCCACCACCCCAGGCTGAGCCACCTCCTCGCTGGAGGAAGGTACCAGGTCCCTACCCAGCCCTGCTGTTTGCCCTCTCAACCCAACACCAGCTCCCTCCGGCAATGGGGAATATTTGTAAAACACAAATCCAATTATGTCACTCCTTTGCTTGAAACTCTTCAATGACTTTGTGAACTCCTTCAAATGACTGCGAAAGCCCTACACACACACACACACACACACACACGCATGCACACACGCACAGAGAAATCCAGCTGCACCAGCCACCTGACAGCTCCCAGAATGCATTCTGCCCCACCTGCCTCAGGACCTTTGTACATACTGTGGCTGCCACCTAAACAGTCCTTACCCCTTGTTGGCCCGGTAAATGCCTCCTCACCCTTCAGGCCTCTTAAATGCATTTTCTCAGAAATGCTTTCCCTTTCACTTAAAATGTATTTCTTCAGCACCTTCTACATGCCAGGCACAGTTCTGGGAACTGGAAAACAACAGTAAGCAAGGAAGACCGAATAAATGCCTGCCCTCCTCAACATTATATTCTGGTGGGAAAGAAAGATAACAAACAACTAGACTGAAGGCAAAAGGAGAAGGGAGTGGCAAAGCATGAGATGGTTAGATAGCGTCACTGACTCAAGGACTTGAATTTGAACAGACTCCGGGAGATGGTGAAGGACAGGGAAGCCTGGAGGGCTGCAGTCCATGGGGTCACAGAGAGTTGGACACAACTTAGTGATTGAACAACAACAATCAAAACACGAATCATTTTCTTATCAGAAGATGTAAATTATTAGAAAAAATGGTTTACATTTTTAATTGTTCAATGAAATTGTTTCAATATATATCAAAGGCATTTATTTTGATATATAGCAAATATATATAGTATCAAGTAAGACACATGTGTATATATGTGTGTGTGTGTATATATATATAAAATGGGGACTGTTAGTATTTAGTTCTAGAATGCTGTTTCTGTTTGTGTAATTTGGAAAATGTGACTCCAGCATGCTCCCTCAATCAAAAAATAAAATAAAATACTGTGGCACAGCTCATGGGAACACACACCTCAAAAGTGACACACAGAGCCCATCACAGGCCACAGGCTCACACATGTTTATATACACGAAGATAAACCATGCTTGAAACAACACACACACACACTGACACTCATAAACACACAGAAACCACCCCCCAAAAGCCAGCCCTGCTGGCTGGAGGTATGATGACTGAGGGTAACAAGTCTCTCCCCTCCTATGTCATCATCGTTCAGATGATAATCAGCAGCTGGGGCGGGGGGGTGGTGGCAATAGGAGGCCCTAAATTCTACCCCCATTCCCAACAGTTACCCAGCAACCTGACCCCAGCAGAGGCTGAGGTTAAATTAAATTAAATTAAAATAGAGATCGAAGCACCTTGTAATTTTGTAGTCACTCTCTACAGTGACCTCTGCTTAGCCCCCCAAGTCTAGAACCAGTACCAACCACGTTCCCAACACAGACCACCCCACTCACGGTACAGGCACCAGGAGCACACACTCTGCCCACCCTCCACGTCACCCCACTCCTCACATCCCTGCACTTACACTTAGACCACACACTCATGCACAAGCCCGCCCCACTCTCATGAAGATGCAGGTCAGCTACCGGGCTTCTCAGTAGATGGGAACATCTGGGGTGTGAACCCAGGTTCCACACCCCTTCCACACCCCACATACACAGTACCCATGACCTGCCCTCTCTCCTCCTTGCTGCCTGAAAGTTGTGACTCATGGCTGTTACACACAGAGCCACCCATGCAGGGCCCATGCCAGCCTCCAAGCCTCCCCATCACCCACTGGCGCCTGACCCACCAGCCACTCTGCCTACGAGCATCAGAGGAAAGACCAAAGTCTTCAGGCACAAGGTTCCTCCGGAGTGGGGAGGGGCGAGTCACAGGATCTGAGTGACGTCAGGGGACTCGGGACCTCAGGAGCCCAGGGAGTGCTGACCCCTGGGCAGAGGGCACAGCTGACTGCCCAGGTCCACGTGGGCCTGGCATCCTGGGGCTCAGCTGACTGTGGCAGCAGGACCCAGTGAATGGAGGGCAGTGGGGCAGCCCGCAGAGAAGTCTGTCCCGCTGTCACCAGACCTGGGGAAGCATCAAGGCTGTCCCTCCACCCTCACTCTAGGGCTTGGCTCCCAGCTGCCTCCACAAGTAACAACAGTGCCAAGGAGATGATCCAAAGAATCACATCCTGGGCTTCCCTGGTGGCTCAGTGGTGAAGAATCTGCCTGCCAGTGCAGGAGACATGGGCTGGATCCCAGATCCGGGAAGATCCCGGATCTTGCTGTGGAGCAGCTAAGTCCACGCACCACAACTACTGAGCCCGTGCTCTAGAGCCCGGGAGCCGCAACTACCGAGGCCACATACCCAGAGCCCAAGCTCCTCAATAAGAGAGGAGCCCCTGCTCGCTGCAACTAGAGAAAAGCCGGCACAGCAACAAAGACCCAGTGCAGCCAAAAATAAACAAGTCAGTAATATATTAAAAGAGTCACATCCTAGAACCTCTAGAAGGAGACAAGACGTCTTTCAGAACATCTCTTCTCTCTGATTCTCTAGTTCCAAGAGAGAAACCAGGCAGCTGGCAAGCCACACGGAGAACAGGCGTGGAGTGGTTCAGGTCTCTCCATGGGGATAGAACAGCCCTGAGACTGTGACTCTAGGACCTGGGGCAGGGACACAGAAGACAAATGGAGAGAGGCGGCCCTCTGCCAGCCTCCACTCTCGTAACTATCACCCAGTCCACCCGGCCCCAGGCTCCCTCTCTGAAGGACTGAGAACCAGTTTTCCTTCCTAGAGGTCCTTTCCAGGGTGAATAGAGACCAAGACTAAGCTGAGCAGCAGGACCATAAATAACAGGACTAAGAGTGTCAGGAAGATAGCAGGAGAAACTAAGGTTGCAAAGAAGGACTGCCTGGCGGACAAAAGACAGTTTAATTCAGTTAATAAATACTCCACGAGCACCAGCTCTGCGTCGGGCACTGTGCGAGGTGCTGGGGCCACAGTGAGGTAGGGAGTGTGTTCTCTGCCCTCAAATTGCTGAGACTGTGGTGAAGTAATAATAACATCCAGCGCCTGTATAATGTTTATGATATGCTAAGCCCTATTCTCCGGGTTTTACAAGCCATTTGATTCTCATGACCGATCTTCTAAACTAGATACTATTTTTACTCCCATTTCAAAGACGGCCAAGAGATTGAGGCCTAGAAGGGTTAAGTTACTGCAACCAATAAGAGAGGATTCGAACTGGGCACCCAACTCCAAAGTCCGTGCTCCTCACCGTCTTGCTCTCCTCCTGTTGGCAGCAGCAGGCTGTCTCGTGCCTATTTCTTTTCTTTTCTTTTTTTTAAATTTCTATTTATTTATTTATTTTTATTTTTGGCCACGCTGGGTCTTCATGGCTTTGGGCCGGCTTTCCTGCTCTGGGGCAAGCTGGGGCCACTCTTCCTTGCAGTATGCAGTTTCGCATCGCAGTGGCTGCTCCTGTTGTGGGGCACAGGCTCTAGGGACCCGAGCCGCAGTAGTTGGAGGACACGGGCTCAGTAACTGTGTCTCACAGGCTCTAGAGCGAGGGCTCAGTAGTTGAGGCGCACGGGCTCAGCGGCTCCACGGCATGTGGAATCTTCCTGGACCAGGTATTGAACCTGTGTTCCCTGCACTGGCAGGCGGATTCTCACCCACTGTGCCACCAGGGAAGTCCTCTTGTACCCATTTCTCCATAAACGCTGGGGCCCCTCGTCTCTCCTGCTCCCCCCACCAACCCCAGCCTGAGTGATCTGTCATCACACGTAGGTCATTTTCACCCATTCACCAAACATACACTGGGCACCTGTTACGTGCCAGGCCCTGTGCTCAATCAGGCTGCAGCTCGGCCCCAGGCAGCTCCCTGTCCGTGAGTGAGGTCAGCAGGTAAACAGGCCATCAAGGCAGGGAGACAGGTCTAGAGGAAGCTTGGATATGGGCTACTCTGGAATGCCATATGAAGGAGCCTACCAACAGCACCAAGAACTACTGGAATTCATGGAATTTTAAAATACTTTGTGTATCAAAAGATACTATCAACAGAATAAAAAGGTAACCCACAGAATGAGAGAAAATGTCTGCAAGTTATATATCTGAGAAGTGATTAATATACAGAATATATATATAGAAAAAAACAGAGTGTATATATATATATATATATACACACACACACACACAGAACTCCCCAAACTCAACAACAACAACAAAATCAAACAACCCATTTCAAAAATGGGCAAGGAGGGACTTCCTGATGATCCAGTGGCTAAGACTCTTTGCTTCCACTCCAGGGAGATGCAGGTTTGATCCCTGGTTGGGGAACTAAAATCCTATATGCCATGTGGTGTGGCCAAAAAAGGAAAAGAATTTTAATGGGCAAAGGACTTGAAGAGATATATTTCCAAAGAAGAGGTACAAATGGCCAATAAGCACATGAGAAAGTGCTCAACGTCACAGTTCGTTAGGGAAACACAAATTAAAACTACAATAAGATACCACCTCACACCCGTTAGAATGGCTGCTGCCCAGAACACCCCAAATCACATATTTTGGGATGATGTGGAGAAATTGGAAATTTTGTGCTCCACTGGGAAGAATGTAAAATGGTGTAGCCACTATGGAAGGTACTAAAAAGAGAATTGCCATATGATCTGGCAATCACATTTCTGGGTATATACCCAAAAGCATTGAAAGCAGGGTCTGCAAGAGATATTTGTACACCCATGCAACCCACAGCAACATTGTTCAGAACAGCTAAAATATGGAAGCAACCCAGGTGCACACGGATGGATGAACAGATAAACAAAGTGTGGTCTATGCATACAATGGAATATTATTCAGCCTAAAATGAAAGGGATTTCTAACATAGCCTACAACAGGGGAACACCTGGAGGATATTTTATTAAGTATTGTTCCATTCATGCAAGGTATTTAGAGTAGTAAAGATCATAGAGACAGAATGTGGAATGGTATTTTCAGGGGCCGAGCAAGAGAGAACGGAAAGCTGTGTAGTGGGTCCTGAGTTTCAGTCAGAAAAGAAAAGTTCCAGAGACTGTGCTGACCATTGCACAACGAGATGAATGCTCTTAACACCACTGAACTGGACTGTATCTTACATGGTAAAGACGGTAAATGTTATGTTATGCGTGCCTTAGCCCAGTAAAATAAGTCAAAGAACTGGAGGCAAAACATAACTGCTAAGCCAGCCAGAATGTGATGGGAAAGTTTCCCCGAGGCAGGGATACAACTGAGGCCACGATGGAAGCAGCAGGAGGGTCAGCTGAGCGGAGGTGAGGGCAGAGCTGACCTCTGCCACCAAACCTTGCTGTGTCCAGTTACTTCCTCGTGCAAAGGTTCAGTTTCCTCTTCTGTCTAGTGGGATTGGAAAAAACCCTGCTCTGCCAAACCCATAGGAAATTGCCTGTGCAAAGGGTTTGGGAAAGGATAAACCGGCAGCTTGTATTTGAGACAGGTGTTCAGCTCAGTTCAGTTAAGTCTCTCAGTCGTGTCCAACTCTTTGCGACCCCATGGACTACACCACGCCAGGCCTCCCTGTCCATCACCAACTCCCGGAGTTTACTCAAACACAGGTGAGAACCGTTGAAGGCCACAGCCCGGCGTGGAAGGCGTTACGTTTACACACCTGGAGGAAGCTTTCCTGAAGAGCTCCGTGAACCAGAGGTAGGACAGGAGTGCGAGTTTGAGGCCGTGCCTTCCCAGAGGTAGGGACAGGCCTTTCCCCAGGGGGCTTTCCTGCAAGGGTCATCTTGTCCATCCCTCTGCCTCCTCCAGGCCTGTCCTACTTGACAAGCCCCTCAGAGCCTCTGTCCCCCAGGGCAGCGGGGAGGCCGCAGCCACTTGCAGCCATGGATCTCAAGGCAGTGCTGAGCGGATCCAGCCCGGCTGAGCACAGGGCGCCTAGGTTCTCACCCAGGGAGGACGAGGAGGAGAGACAGAGGCTGGATGGATAAATCTCGAAAGCTCTCCAGAGGCCTGGTTGAGCCAGACCAGCGAGGAAACAGCAGGCCGCAGCCCATCACCCACAGTGGCAAAAAGCTCTGAACTTTGACACAACCCAGGCCAGGGGTCAAGTCCTGCGCTGCTCCTTGCTCTCCGTGTGATCTGAGCCGTTACATAAGCTCTCCAGGCTTCATTCTTCACGTGGGTAAAAATGAGGGTGATGTTTGGACCCTTTTCACAAACAGGGGGTTGTTTTAAGGAGTACAGGTGGCTCTATAGTATCCCCAGGGTCCCACAAAGTTCTCATTATTATTACTTGCGCTCTGCTTCCCAAGGCTGGGGTGACAGTGTCTGGGGCACCTTCCAGTGTCTGAGGGTGAGGGGCCTGCCTGGCCAAGCTCTGA
This sequence comes from Bos indicus, assembly GCF_029378745.1. NCBI lineage: Eukaryota > Metazoa > Chordata > Mammalia > Artiodactyla > Bovidae > Bos > Bos indicus. Next base: position 18,789,482 of record NC_091782.1, on the reverse strand, counting down.
CCACCTGAAGTCTCGGATGGGCCCCTTCTTTTGCTGTGGCTAGGAGCCCCTCCCACCTATGGGCATCCCAAGCCTGGAATGTTTTTTCCTCTCCCCCAAAATTGCTCTCCTGTCAGTGTGGGGTGGGGGGGCAGCACCCTGGACTTTACCCTCCCTTTGGGGCTCACAAGTTCCATGGGCTGTTTGCCCTTAAAGACCCAGGTCCCTCCTTACGGCCCACGCATGGAGAGGAGCCAGGCCCAAGAGGAGGCATTCAAAGGAGACATCGTCCTCCTTTTGGGGCTGCCCTGCCCTGTCCTGGGCCATCACTCCATTCCCACCTTCCAGCTATTCTTACACACCTTGACATCTGGGGCTGTTGGTGACCCAATAGGTAATCATTAGCCCCAGGGAAGTGCTGGCCCTTTAAGGCTGCCCTGGGAAGAGATGACAAAATCACCCCACTGGACTTTGTGCCCTGAGGCAGCTATGGAAAACAAGGTCTGGGAGCTACGAGCAGCCTGCCCAGGCAGGCCCACAGCCGGGCAGTCCAGCCTGGAGTACGGCTTCTCCTGGCCCCTTTCCCTTTCCCGCTCTCTCCCTCTGATAAACTTGCTCTGCCCATGAAAAACGGAGCTGGGCTGTGCACTCAGGTCTCCAGGAGACATATTCTCGAAGATGGGCATCCTTCTACCCAAATTGTGAGGCTCGGCTCATACCCACCTCCTTCCAACAGGTGTCTCAGCCTGGACCACCCTTTCAGTGTCCATCTTTCTCTGTGCAAGAAGGGGAGCCCTCGAGGGTCCGCCCATCTGTGCCCAGCACCCAGCCCAGAGCTCAAGGGGCTGACCCAGCGAAAGCACTGGCCTAGTGAAGACAAGGGCAGGTGGGCATCTAGTGGGTGGAAGTCAGGACACTTGAGTTCTGAACCCAGCTCGGCCTGGAGTCATCCGGGGCCTCGGGAATGTCTCTGCCCATCTCTGAGCCCAGCGTGTCTGCCTGTCGGCGATGGGTCTTCTCTTTGCCAGCCAGTGTCTTTGCCTCTCATCCCTCGGGGGGCAATGATTGGGTAGGGGGTGCTGATGCAGGGCATGGCCTCCACCTTCCTCCTCCTCCCTGTGAACCAGGATCACAGATGGGTTACAAGCATCTCTTAAGCTGACCAAGATGGGCAAAAGCTTTCTTAAACTGCTTACACCAGATGAATGGCTGAGTAAGGATCTTTGAGACTTCCTCAGGGAAGATTTCTCTGACAGCCCCAGCATTTGGCCGCAAAGCTGAGGCACTGTGCTGGTAAACATCTCACCTCTCTGAATGCTTTGTACTCCTGGGGACTGAAAACTGAATCACCTCCGACTCAGAGTCAGAGCAAGCCCAGTGCCTGGCACATGCAAGGCCCCAGGCAAATGTTTTTTGAGTGAATAAATGAATAAATGTCAATGGTTTTAAAACAGCACTGTACATAGAAGGGAACCCCAGATCTGAGTGATGATGTGCAGGTTGGGCCAGGACAAGACCAAGCTCTTTCATCAAAAAGATAGATGAGAACTTCCATAGTAGACCAGTGGTTAAGAATCCGCCTGCCAATGCAGGGGACACTAATTCGATCCCTAGTCCAGGAAAATTCCACATGTCACGGAGCAACCAAGCCTGCCTGCCACAACTACTGAAGCCCATGCGCTCTAGAGCCTGTGCTAGGCACCAAGGGAAGCCACACAGCGAGAAACCCAAGCGCCACAAGTAGAGAGTTAGCCCCCACTCACTGCGGTGAGAGAAAGCCCACACAGCAGCAGCAGAGACCAAGCACGGTCCAAAAAAAGATAGGTGAACTTGATTAATAATCTGACCTTCCTGGTCCCACTTTGGCCCATATCCCACAGGCCAGTTAGTTGGTGAGCATCCATTAGGGGCAAGACGGGAGAATCAGAAGACATAGTCTCTGCCTTTGCAGAGCTCACTGGAGGTCAAATGCAGCCCTCTGAAATAATATGAGAGCAACTGCAAGGAGAAATCAGGATGGGATAGGCAGACCAAAGTTAGGAATGGGAGGGAAATAGACCTGGATGGAAGTAATCCCAGGAGGCTGCCCAGAGGAGGTGAGGTTTACACTACATAACATTAGTCTCATTCATCCAACTGTTGAAAAAGATATTGTTAAAAGCCAGGCTCTGGGGGTACAATGGCAAATGAGCACAGTCCTTACCTCAAGGATCTTACAGCCTTACTGGGAAGCCAGCATCTAAACCCAGATAACCACATGATCTGAGATGTGACCTGAGATATACACTATGTACCAGAAGCTGGAGAGATGGGGAGCCTCTTGGGAAGATCAGTTATGAAGAAATCCCCACCAAAATCTGCCCAGTGGATCTGAACTTCTAAAGGAGCAGGAGACACGGGTGATGAGAAGGGGCAGGAAGAACCTTGTAAGGCCACAGGTATCTGGCCGGTAAACAAGGTTAATGAGGACCTGCTGTTTCTCTGGGTCCTTGGTGACCTCACCTTTGACCAACAATTTCCTGGCACTGGCTCAGGCTGCCAAGGGGGGCAGAGGGGGAGGAAGAGGATGGTAAACAGCAGGTAAGGCCAAAGGTGGCTCTGGAAGGCAAGGGGCACATTCCTAAAAGTCTCCCCAGCCTGAGGCCTGCAGCAGAGCCCGAAGTCCGAGAGCAAATCCACACCTGCATTCCGACCAGCCGAAGAGGCCATAAATACCTGAGAACCCACCAGAAGGGGTGCTTTGGGCTGCCTCGGCATTCCTCCCCTTCCCCACTCCACAGCTCAGTTCCTCCTCCAGGAGGCCTTCTGGGTTCACTTCAGGTCTGAAGGTTCCCACCAGGCCTGACCACCTCCACCTCTTCTCTCTTCTCTTCATTCTCCTCACCCGGACTGGCCAGTGGGAACCCCAGAGGTCTTAACGTGCGCAACCCTTGTGAAATGTGAGACTATCTGTACAAACCTCGCTATCTTTCCAGGTGAAGAATGGAGACAACAAAACGTATACTGACTCGCTTGAAGTCGCCCAGATAATCAGTACAGGGGCCAGGCGTTAACCAACTCAATCCCGCAAGCAGGCGCCAAGGACCTCCTGTGGGTTCTGTGTCCTGCTGGCACGGGTGGGGCCGCCAAGAATGGATGAGCTGTAACTTGATTGGCCAAGCAGGCCTAAAATCCTTGGAATGAGAGTGCAAACAGGTTACCAACCTTCTGATTGTGTAAGAGAGCTTGCAAAATCGCTAGAAGTTCAGCAAAGGCAGAATTGGAGCCTTCATCCATTTGACAAATATGTATTAAACCCCAAACACTGGACACGGGCATACAGTGATAACTCACCTGGACAAGTTCCCTGCTTTCCTGGACTCCAAGAGAGAGAGAGAGAGAGTAAGACAATAAACAAGTAAACACATCAGATTAATTCAACTAGGGATAAATGCTATAAAGAAAGTCAATAGGGTAATCATTGAATAGCTCAGTGATCTAATTTACATTGTTGAGGGGTAGTGTTCAAGGAAGGCCTCTTGGAGGAGGTGACATTGATCTGAGTCCTGAAAGGTGAGGAGAAGGCATCCATGCAAAGGTGTGGAGCCAGAGTGTTCCTTCCAGGAGGAAGGAGAGCAAAGTCCCTAAGGCAGACATGAAACTGATATGTCCAGGAATGGAGAGGTCAGTGTGTGCAGGGGGTGAGGGGCCCCCTCGGGGAGATGGAAGGGGTTGCCAGGAGGCAGATGAGGAAGGCTGGCTTTCTAGTACACAGGGAGGGTTTAAGCAGACGGCAGGACGCTGTGTGTGTGCTGTCAAAGCTCATCCTGGCTGCTGGGAGGGGCAAGAATTGGAGGGGCTGGAGGGGGCAACCAAGAAAGCCACGGAGCCCAGGCCAAAGAGTGGGAAAGGGGGAGCAAGGGATGGAAATATTTTTGAGACAGAACAGGCCCCAGGGTTGCTGATAGAGTTGGATATGGGAGATAAAGCAAAAGCGATGATCAAATATGAACACCAGGCTTCAGGCCCAAGCCACGGTGGTGATGGAGGCACCATTCACAGGTTCAGGAGAGTAAGCGGTTCCTAGGGAACCAAGGGTTACGACTTGTAGATCAGGGAAAAGCTCAACGTTCTTTGCTCACAAAATCTGTCCCGTTTGAATGTGCTATATAATAGTGCATCCATATGACAACAAAAGATAGAGCCTTTTAAAGAATTCAAAGGAGGTTGTGACAGATGGGGGAAGCAGAGGCCAGGCTCTGACAATGGCCAAAAATGTCCAGAAAGGTATCAGTCATGAGTAGAATTTCAAAACCGCTTTCCTTCTGGGTTTTCCACACCGTAAGGCAGACGGCCAGGCCTCTCCCCTGGGGCCAAAGGAGAGCGGTCAGGGACAGCGGGCTGGCAGGGAGACCTCGTGCCTACTGTGTGTGGTTCTTTAACTCTTGCTCACTCTCTCATTCCATCTCTGTGTTATGGGAATAGTAATTATTAGATTTTGATTTTTTAAAAATAAGAGTTCCTTCCTATTGGAAAAAATATATATATATACATATATATATATATATCAGCTGGAATCAAATACAAACCCAGCACTCTGGGACTTCCCTGGTGGTCCACTAGTTAATAATCCGCCTTGCAATGCAGGGGACATGGGTTTGATCCCTAGTCAGGGAACTAAGATCCCACATGCCTCGCGGCAACTAGGCCCACATGCCCCAACTAAAGAATCCATGCCCCAACACAGAAGATTCCACACGAAGCAACGAACATCCCAGGTGCTGCAACTAAGACCCAACATGCTAAGTCACTTCAGTCGTGTCCGATTCTGTGCAACCCCATAGACGGCAGCCCACCAGGCTCCCCCGTCCCTGGGATTCTCCAGGCAAGAACACTGGAGTGGGTTGCCATTTCCTTCTCCAATGCATGACAGTGAAAAGTGAAAGTGAAGTCACTCAGTCATGTCCAACTCCTAGTGACCCCATGGACTGCAGCCCACCAGGCTCCTCCGTCCATGAGATTTTCCAGGCAAGAGTACTGGAGTGGGGTGCCATTGTCTTCTCCGTAAGACCCAATACAGCCAAATAAATAAATATATATATATTTTTTAAACTTAAAAAAATCACACTCTAGGTGCCATGTTCTGCAGGAAATGTGGGCATGGATCCTGCAGCCAGAGCTCCCACTGGAAGCCTTCTGGATTACAGGATGACACCGCCCCTGTGCCTGTCACTGCAAACCCCAGAGGAAGACCCAGAAAATTCCTTCCTCCAGGGATTCTAGTTGAGAAACTCAGCCTCTTCCTCCAAATGTGTATCCTGCAAGGCCCCCCGTGCCTCAAACCCACAATCTTAACCAGCCACGGCCTCAGGCCCAGGCTCAGCTTGGTCTCTCTCCTGGGCTTCTGCTGACCTCAGCCACATCCTTTGTCTTTCTCCCCCACGCCAGCACCCTGCCGACACATGGTCTTTTCCTTCTGACTGGAAGCATCAGATGTTTTCCCTCCTGGCTGGTCTACCACCAGGCCGCCTACTCCAGAAAGCCCCAGGGGTTAAGTCTGATACCACCAACATCCAGCTAGATGTAGGCCCCAGCTCCCATGAAACTGGCATTCTGGGTGGGGGGGTCAGATTATAAAAAAGGAGGTGGACAGGGGAGTGGAGAGAAGGTAAGAGTAGAGATGGAGAGAGTCAAGATCTCTCTAACAGGGATGCAGTCTGTTCACTCACTTGACACATTGAATACCTATGATGTGTTGGGTGCTGTTCCAGGGACTTAAGATACAGCAGCAATCAGACAAAGAGCGGGACCTCACTGGTGGTCCAGTGGTTAAGATTCAGTTCTTTCATTGCAGGGGGGCAGGCACTTGATCCCTGGTTGTAGATCCTACGTATTGTGTGGTATAGCCACAAAACAAAGAGAGAATTCCCTGGCAGCCCAGTGGTTAGGACTCCATACGCTAACTGCCGAGGGCCCAGGTTCAATCCCTGATCAGAGAACTAAAATTCCACAGGCCACAGGACACAGCCAAACAAAACAAAGATACCTGTCCTTATGGAACTTAAGTCCTAGCTGGGGAGAGCGACAGTACACAGCACACATAACAAATAACTGCATTTTATAATACAAGACTGTTAGTGGTCAGTGCTTAGAAAACACAGTCAGGTAAGAGAGACAGGGTATGGGAAGCATGTTGCCATTTTGAACAGGACACTCAGGGGAGGCTTTCTTGAGAAGGTGATTTTTGAACAAAAACTTGAAGAAGATGACGTAGAGAATCCTGTAGATTTCTAGAGAAAGAATAAATAGTCCAGGAAGAGGAGAAAGACTGTGCAAAGACCCTGGGGCAGGAGCAGGCCTGATATGTTTGAAGAACAGCAAGAAGGCTGGTGGGATTAACACAGTTAGGAGGAGAGGAGCTGAAGGTGGATTGAGGGAGGCAACCAAATTTGAAAGGGATCATGTGGGACCTTGAAGGCCATTGTGAGGACCTTGGTTTTTACTCTGAGGAAAATGGGGAGCCATTCTAGATGTACCACAGTTTATTTATTTATTCACCTACTAAAGGACATCCTTGGAGAAGGAAATGGCAACCCACTCCAGTGTTCTTGCCTGGAGAATCCCAGGGGCGGGGAAGTCTGGTGGGCTGCCATCTATGGGGTCACACAGAGTCGGACACGACTGAAGCTACTTAGCAGCAGCAGCAGCAGCAGCAGCAAAGGACATCCTGGTTGTTTCCAGGTTTTGGCAGTTATGAATTAAGCTGGTATCTCTGTGCAGGTTTTCGCATGGAAATCATAGAGGTTTTTTTTTTAAAAAAGAAGAAAGAAAGAAAATGGGGTGCCATTGCAGGAATTTGACCCTCCCTTTCCACATTTCCACCTGGGGTTTACCAGGTGGCTCAAGTGGTAAAGACTCTGCCTGCAATGCAAGAGATGCAGATTTAGTCTCTGGGTGGGGAAGATTCTCTGGAGAAGGAAACGGCAACCCGCTCCAGTATTCTTACCTGGAGAATTCCATGGACGGAGGAGCCTAGTGGGCTACAGTCCATGGGGTCACAAAGAGTCAGACATGATTGAGCACATACACAGGGAATGGTGTGATTGATGGAAAGTGATGGGGAGGGGTGCTTTATTTATTGGCTAATGAAGTCAGGAAGGTTTCTCTGAGGAGGCACATCTTAGCTAGGGACTGAGGGGTAGAGTGTGGACACTCCTACCCTTGCGTCCCTCCTCTTCCTCAGTCTGTCAACCAGGGAAAAGCCTTCTGCTGTCCAGCTACCCCTCTCTTTCCTTCCCACCCCCTCATCCTCTTTCCCTCCCTCCCTATCCTCTCCCACCCCTTTGCTGACCCTCCCTCTCTCCCCGGCTCCCTCCTCCCCCTCACCTATTTTTGTTTTTAGCTTCACCCCATGGAGATAAGGGCCTCTCCCTTCCCAGGATTCTTAGAAAACAGTTGTAAAAAGCAGAAGGAAACCCCGCAGCAGGCCCTTGGCAGGAGGGAGGGCAGCAGATTACAGTGTCTGGTGCTGGTCGCTCACCCTGTAATCATCAGTGTGTCTCGGGTGGACAGAGACCCTGGGGCATGGGCCTGCTGGGCCAGGACTCCCCTGCCGCAGCCAGCCCCTCCCCAAACCCCCACCTCAAACACAGGGGAGGTGGGAGGGGGCATCTTTTGGGTCCTGGCCTCAGCCCAGCCTTCAAGCCCTGATAAGGGATAAGCTAAGAGGAACCGCCAAGCTTTCAAACACAGCCCCTCATAGTACAGAGGGTGGGGCAGAAGCCTCAAGAAAAAAATTGTACAGCTCCAGGTCACGTGATCAGAGTTGACCCCAGGATGCTGTCCACAGCCCAGACTGTCTCATCCTGTGGCCCAGGCTTTGGTCTCAAGGAGCCAGTCGAGGCTTTGGCATTCCTAGTCTCAGACAAAGAAGGCAGGGCTATCGTGGGCAGACAGTGGGCTCTAAGGGCGGGCAAGGGGGGCGCACTGCAGGACACGAGTTCCACACGGCCAGGAAAACTCTCTCCCTTGGAGACTGGCCTTTAACCCCACAGCTCTGGGAGGTCAGCGAAGGCTCGTCCCCACCTGCTCCCACCCCACTCAGCCAGCCAGTGCGTTCAAGGCTGGGGAGGATGGGGAAACCAACAGCCCTCTTGTCAGCCCCACCCCAGGGACCCAGTCTGGAGGCCCAAATGAGAGGCCCCTGTTCTCCCAGGAAGGAAACTCCCAAGGTCAGCCTCCTGGGTCATCTGTCTGTCCGAGAACAGGTCTGGCTCTTCTTGGCTGTCACGTGCCACGCGTGGCAGCAGCCTCCAGCACCTGAGTCATCTGTGACTCATTGCCCTCTGCCCTTGGTCTCAAGAGGGCTGGGCCAGGTGGACTTGGCATAGGGATGGTGAGACCTGTCTGGTATCCCTGGTCCAGCCTGTCCCTCCCCTTGCCTCCACCCTGTTACAGACACAGGAAGAACCAGACCACACGCTGAGGATATTGTGTGAATACACGTCTGCTCACAGAGGACCCAGAGTGGCTCGTCTCTCTCTTTCAGACACACACACGCACACTCACAAGCACTTGCACGTGGGTTGGCCCCACATCCTCCAGAGTCTCCCTCAGACTCAGAGCTGGGGTATGAGAGTTGGGTTCTGCTGTTATTCCCTGTGTGACCACAGGAAGGATTCATCCCCTTGCTGGGCCTCAGTTGCCTCCTCTGATTCTGGGACTCTCCAATCTCCAAGATCCCTTCTAGTACATAATCTAAGAGGTGAATTCCATGAAGTGATTTCAGACCTGTGGTCAGTCAGCAAAGCGGGAGCCGGGAGGGTGATGGGGGCCGCGGCAAAGGTGGGGACTCCTTCCTGGTACCTTCCTGATCCCACCTAAGGCTACAGGCTAGCAGCGGAAGAGGTGATAATGCCCTGGAGGACTCTTCCCAAACCAGCTGACTGAGAACCTCCAGGGCCCTTCTGCAGCCACCATCCCTAGGGGAAAGGCCCAGAAGGTGGACTTCCACAGACCTCCCCTCAGCCTGGGGCTCCCTGAGGGCAGGGTTGTGTCTCCCCTCAGACTGGGCTCCCTGAGGGCAGGGCTGTGTCTCCCCTCAGACTGGGCTCCCTGAGGGCAGGGTTGTGTCTCCCCTCAGACTGGGCTCCCTGAGGGCAGGGCTGTGTCTCCCCTCAGACTGGGCTCCCTGAGGGCAGGGCTGTGTCTCCCCTCAGACTGGGGCTCCCTGAGGCAGGGTTGTGTCTCCCCTCAGACTGGGGCTCCCTGAGGGCAGGGCTGTATCTCCCCTCAGACTGGGGCTCCCTGAGGCAGGGTTGTGTCTCCCCTCAGCCTGGGGCTCCCTGAGGCAGGGTTGTGTCTCCCCTCAGCCTGGGGTTCCCTGAGGGCAGGGCTGTGTCTCCCCTTAGACTGGGGCTCCCTGAGGCAGGGTTGTGTCTCCCCTCAGACTGGGGCTCTCTGAAGCAAGCAAAGCTGTGTAACCTTCAGTTTGAAAGCCCCACAGGTCAAGAGTTTTTAGTTCCTCCTTTTTATTTCAAATTAAATCTCCCCCCTTCTTGCATGCGTCTGACCCCTCTCCCCTTTCTGCTTGTTTCATGAGAAGTGACTTGGATGCCAGGGTGCTGACACCCACAGGGACAGAGATGAACAGACCTGAGATGCTATTCGCATCTTCCACCTGTTTTACCTCAAACCATCCCAGGAATGTGGGTCACACCTAGATCGCATTCCCTAGAGGAGAAACAGGGCAGGGTTTCAGAAAGCCAGGTATTTGCCAGGCCACACAGCAGGGGGTCCCTAGCTCCTCACCCTCTATCTGTTGCACTCCACCCCCCAAGACCCCACCACTCCTGCTGAGGGCCACCTCCCCCACCCCAAGGAAGGGTTAATGAGCACGAGGCCTCCTCGCAGGGTGGAAGGTGGTTGGGAAAGCTAGGGAGGGTCAGCGTTTCTCCACTTGGCGGGCACGTCGGTTTCCTAATCCAGTGTTACTGGGGGGCCAAGACCAGAGCTGGGCAGGCTGGGCACTACCAGTTACAGATCCCGGCACTCTCTCCTGTTTGAGTGGCCATGGAACATGACTAGCCCCTGAAGGCGCTTGGCCTGGAGGGGTCTGGCCTCTGGGAATGTGGGCCCAGGCCCAGGTGAGGCTAGTACTTAGAGAGAAGAACCGATTCGTGTTGATGTAAGGCAGAAATCAACACAATAATGTCAAGGAATTATCCTCCAATTAAAAATAAATAAATATAATTAAAAAAAAAAAAAAGAGCCCTAGAGAGGAGTTTGCCAGCATGGGGGCCTGGCACCCACGAGGTGGAGAAAGAACAGACACCCTCTCCTGGGTCTCCAACTGTCCCTACCACCCTTCTGTCTCAGCTTCTAAGATATCACCCTCCTGACATTTTTTTAAGAAGCAAATTTTTTAAAGACTTCTTGATTTATTTTTGGCCGTGCTGGTCTTTGTTGCTGCGCACAGGGGCTACTCTCCAGTTGCGGTGGGCAGGCTTCTCATTGCAGTGGTTCCTCTTGTTGCAGAGCTTGGGTTCTAGAGCGCTCAGGCTTCAATAGTTGCAGTTGATGGGCTCAGTAGTTGCTGCCCACTGGCTTAGTTGTCCTGAGGCATATATGGGATTGTCCCACACCAGGGATCAAACCGGTGTCCCCCTGCGTTGGCAAGGGGATTCTTTACCACTGAACCACCATGGTAAGCCCTTCCTGACATTTATGCTTTACCATAACCCATGTGAAAAAACATACACCCCATACACCCTTCCCAGGACTCCCTGAACATCCATGCACACACACATACCCCAAGAGTTTCAAGAAACAATACTTACCCTTACTATGTTTGAGCTTCTCTGAATATTTTCGACCCTGTTCTCCTTCATATTTTAGAAAAAGCATCTGGTTGGTGGCAAACCACTCATCTGACCTCCTGACACATTGATAAATGATAATTTGCAGTTTGGAAAACACTTCTGCAAGCTCACCAAGCTAGATCCATCACCATTGCACAGATGAGGACGCTGAGTCCAAGAGGGGGCACCGAAGCCTTCCCAAGGTCACTGGGCTGATCAGTGACAGAGTTCCAGCCAGAGCTCAGGTAACTCCCAGGGAAAATTTTCCACTGGAAGTTTCCAGAGCCTGGGGGACTTCTTGAGATAGCTGCCTGCAAAAACAAGGCTGGGGATGAGGATTCCCGCTGGCAGATGGTCAGAAGAGATGAGATGGAGGTTGTTAACAAGCAGGCGCTCCTAGGCCTCCCCCAGGTCACAGTTCTTAAAGCCATATTGAACCTGTGGTGAGGTCAGCCGTATTGAACCTGATGACTGCGGGGCGGGGTGAGGCTCAGCCTCCAGAAAACACCCAGTGATGAGAGAGAGGTAAAAGGGAGGCTCCCCTCCCTCAGGGAGCCCCCATCTGAGGAGGGAGACCCTATCTCTGCTGTGGGCAGAAATGGAAAACATATCCAGAATGAGGGCCCAAATTCCACATCTGCATTGGGAACCTCACTGGCAGAGCAATGAGAAGGGTGGAGGGGAGAGAAGCATTGAATCACCTGAGTGCAAGGGCCAGCCATTCCCTTCAGGCAGCACTGCCTAACTAGAGGATACTCAGTTACTGTGAATTTCAGATTCACTATGAAAATGAAATGTTAACTGGCCATCCTGTATTTTCATCTACTATATTTGGCAAAATGCCTCCAGGACAGGCCCTTGTCAGACCCAGCAGGTCGGGCTGACAGGGACCATGGGGCCCACCTGAGACTAACAGCAGGAGAAACGCAGGGACCCAGGTACCCAGTGCTGAGGAGGGGGACGCTGTCAGCCCTCAGGAGGCAGTCCTCAGACCCACAGCCACTCCCAGCTTGAGAAGCTGCCTCCACCCCACCCCACCCCACCCCACAAATGTAGCTGGGATGGGGAAGGCCAGGGACGGCCTCTGGAGTGGGCATGTGGTGGTCGGCAGGGGGGCCAACAGCTTCCTCTGACCCTTCTCTGCAGCCCCACTGGGCCAGTTGAGATAAGATGGTCTTCAGGGAGACTTCCTGTTAGGCAAACGCCAACGGCTGGGCCTGGCACACCACCGGCATCTGGAGGCCGTTTCTCTGAAATGATGGGGCCGGGGGTGGGGGGAGGGTTTTACCAGCATTGAGTCAAGCTCTCCCCCACCCTCACGTCTCTTCTGCCCTCCTTCCTCCCTGCAGCCCCCAACACACACCCCCACAGTTTTGGCTTTTAGTGTGGCTGCTGGAGTCGGGCAGTGCCAAGGGTGTGGCTATGGTGGCCACAGCCAGAAGGAAAGGGGGCAATCCCACTGGCCTGAGTTTTCATAGCCTTTATGGCTAAAGACGTCCCCTTCCCCAGACCCAGGAGGGGAGCTCGGTGCTGGGTCCCAGGGCCTGCCTGCACCTCATGACTCAGGGGAAAAGAAAGTAGTTTCTATTTCCCTGTGGGTTTCTACACTGGCTGTTTCCACATTCCACACCAACCAAGGGAATAAACCACCTAAACTGCTCAGCCTTCTTTGAATACTATAGATCAGCCTCGAAGAGGAAGCTCCAAGTTTACACCCTCATCCTCAGGGAGTACCCAGGCTGATGAGAGAGAATCCATACTGGTCCTTGGGGACCCTGGCAAAGTGATGTGACTAATGTCCACTCATTCGTTCATTCAACAAGTACTCTCTTCATTGAGCCCTCGTAAGTGGAAATCACTTTATATTCATTACCTAATTTAATCCACATTAACACCTGGGTGATAGGTGTCCTCAAGCCCATATGAAAGATCATGACGATGAGGCCCAGACAGGTCAAGCAACTTGCCCAGGATCACAAAGCCAGAAAATACTAATGATGTCAGAAGTACAGCCCCTGCTGCTGCTGCGAAGTCGCTTCAGTTGTGTCCAACTCTGTGAGAACCCATAGATGGCAGCCCATTAGGCTCCCCCGTCCCTGGGATTCTCCAGGCAAGAATATTGGAGTGAGTTGCCATTTCCTTCTCCAATACATGAAAGTAAAAAGTGAAAGTGAAGTCGCTCAGTCGTGCCCAACTCTTAGCGACCCCATGGACTGCAGCCTACCAGACTTCTCCGTCCATGGGATTTTCCAGGCAAGAGTACTGGAGTGGGTTGCCATTGCCTTCTTCGAGTACAGCCCCTAACTCTGTGTAATTCCAAATCGTCTTTTCCAGGCTTCCCTAGTGGTCCAGTGGGTGGGACTCTGCCTGTCAGTGAAGGTGACACAAGTTCCATTCCTGGTCTGGGAAGATCCCACATGCCACAGAGCAGCTAAACTCATGCCCCACAGCTACTGAGCTCATGAGCCGCAACTGCTGAGCCCGTGTGCCTAGAGCCTGTGCTCCACAACAGAAGCCACCGCAATGAGAAGCCGGTGCACCGCTACAAAGAGTAGCCCCCACTTGCCCCAACTAGAGAAAGCCCGTGCAACAACGAAGACCCAACACAGCCAAAAGTAATTAAAAGAAAAAAAAAATCCTCTTTTCCTACTACTCCACGCCCAGTCACAACAGCAACAATAGCTAACCCTTTGGGGCACTTACTACATGCCAGTCACCACCCTCGGTCCATCCAGGTTTCCCCAGGTCTCGTGTATCATGGTACCTGTTAAAGAGACAGCTGAGTTTCAAAAAGACAGTTTTGCCCGAAGACACGTTTAGAAGCTGTCAGGGTTGGGCCTATGTTTAGGGCTTGGGTTTTGGACATCATGGGCCCAGAATTCTCCATCGGGATTTGAACCCAGGCTATCAGGCCAGGCTGGACCAGAAGGGACCCAGTGCTAACATTTCTGCAGCTGCCAGACAGCAGGTTATTAATAGCTGCGAGGTGTTTACTATTGCTGAACAGTCAGCAGCTCCCAGAGGGGAGAGCAGGGTCATGGGACTCCAGCCAGGTCAGCCCCCCACCCCCCAGCCCCCGGGAGATCATCCTAAGGAGCCAGATCCCTCAGCTGGGCCCCACAGCCCCCGCTCTGGGAACCCTTACCCAACCAGGCCATCGCCCTGTGACTGCGAGTGCTGACCCCTGTCACACTTGAGAGTGTGCGAGCTGTGCGGAAGGAGACCTGTGACCTGGCGTATTGCTCCGGGTGAGAGGATGCAGCAACTGTCAGGGGTCATCTGCCCCACGTTTCCCAGCTGCAGAGCCCAGCAGGCCCCGAATCCAGGCCCAGCCATCCTGTCTCTTTCTCCAGCCGGACAGAGAAGAGCAAGAATGGAGCAGCTGGGAAGAAAACCCTGGGGAATGAAGCAGAGAGACCTGGGGTAGGGTGGGGAGGTGGAGATTCTTCTAGAAGGCAAAAGCAAACAGGTACACCAACGCCCTCTCTGAATTATTTCCCCAGAAGTCATCTTCCTGCTGCTGCCCCAAGAGACGCCAACTCCCAGCTCACCAACTCTCTAGGAAAGCATACTTCTCCCCACCATACCGAGCCCCACCCCCACCGGTACCACACACCTTTCCCCCAAAGATTCTGGAGTCTTCCTGGGAGGGCTTCTGAGATGTACACTCCTGTGGGCCTGGCTTGCCTCACTCCTCAGCAGGGGAGAAGGGATGAACACTTGCAAAAATGGGTATAAAACCCAGACATGGTATTTTGGTTTAAAAATTAAAAAACAAGGCGGGAAAAAACAACCAAATTGTACTAAAGTAGGAGAAGAAAAAGGCATTGACGTGAGTACTAGAAACAACAGCATAATTATAAAGACCATTGAGAGCACACCCTACGTACTGGGCACTGTACGGGTATTTTAGCACGTCAACATCACTTCTTCCCCTCAAGTTAAGTGCAGGCAGGATTGTTCCCATTTTGGAGATGAGAAAGTTGAGGCCCAGGGAGATAATTCAGCCAGTGGCCAACCCAGAATTCCAATCTAGACCCATCAGAAGTCCTGGCAGGGCTTCGGGCTGCCTGCATTGGGCTCTGCTGAGGCAGCAGGCAGGGCATGTGAGGAAAAACCGCTTCGGGCTGGCCTCAAAGGCCATCACCGCACCTCCAGAGGACTTCCAGCCTCAGTATGACTGCATCAGCTGCAAATGGGGTGGAAAGTGGGGACACGGTCTCCCTGCACGGAGTCCTAGGAGGTAACAAAATGGGGTTTTCAGAGGGGTCAGGCAGGGCCCCAGGAGGGAGGTATATGTTGGCATCTGCCCGACTTGGAGCCAGACCTAGGGAGCATCAGGAGATGTGTGGGGAAACATCAGGGCCCAGCCATTGTTGGCTCAAAAACAGTACAGAGAGAAGTCCTGTGGGGACAGTACACACGTGCTGGGAGGCGGAAAAGGCTGCAGGCCCTGAAAGGACTCCTCAGGCACCAGTATCCCATGATTCCGAATATCGATCGCAGCCAAAGGAAGGTGGGGGGTGCCTTCCTAAGAATGCTTTCCATCTTTATCAATAAAGAAATGTCTGGACTTCCCTGGTGGTGCAGTGGTTGAGAATCAGCCTGCCAGTGTGGGGGACATGGATTCAATCCCTAGTCTGGGGAGGTAGCACATGCACGGGGTCAACAAAGCCCATGGGCCACAACCGCTTAGGCTCGCTCACTCTAGAGCCTGCACTCTGCAACAAGAGGAGCCACGGCAGTGAGAAGTCCACGCATCGCAACTAGAGAGTGGCCCCAGCTTGCTGCAAGCAGAGAAAACCTGCCACCATCAACGAAGACCCAGAACAGTCAAAAATAAATAAATTTTTAAATGAAATAAATAAATGTCTGACAGCAGGGGTTTTGTCTTCTTCCCGAGACTAAAAACTCTAGGAGGGCAGGGAGCAACCTGAAGGCAAGGACCATGTCACCCCCCCTCAGCCTGGGAGCTCCCCTAACAGACTGACTGCTGCTGCTGCTGCTAAGTCACTTCAGTCGTGTCCGACGCTGTGTGACCCCACAGACAGCAGCCCACCAGGCTCCCCCGTCCCTGGGATTCTCCAGGCAAGAACACTGGAGTGGGTTGCCATTTCCTTCTCCAATGCTTGAAAGTGAAAAGTAAAAGTGAAGTCGCTCAGTCGTGTTCTACTCTTAGCGACCCCATGGACTGCAGCCCACCAGGCTCCTCCGTCCATGGGATTTTCCAGGCAAGAGTACTGGAGTGGGGTGCCATTGCCTTCTCTGACAGACTGACTACCCAAAGGCAAATGCAACCTTTAACACCTGTTTCAGATCTCATGATCCTGAATAGACCAGGCCCAGTATTCCTCCCATAGGCACCTATGCCCAACGGGGCCTTTTCTTTTGACTCCCTGGTCCCCTTGGTTCTAGCTCATCCCCCTTCTGAATGACTCCCATCCCCTCCTCTGCAGATGCTCAGCGAGGCCCTATCTTTGCCTTGCATTTTCCCTTTCCAGGCAGATTATACATATTTACTGATTCCTTCCTTGCCCTCCCCCATTCCCCATGTCCTGATGGATAATGTCCTGTGCATGTAGCTAAATTATCTTCCTCCCAAGAACCCTGAAGCCAATGTGGTGGAGGCTCCCAAAGGTCATCTCATCTGGCTCTATCTTTAGGCTGGTACATGCTAAAACTGGTCCTAGTAAATGAAAGTCCATTCTGCAACAGGGCATAAAATATATGGTTGCTAGAACTAACACCCCAAAAAGATGTCCTTTTCATTATAGGGGACTGGAATGCAAAAGTAGGAAGTCAAGAAACACCTGGAGTAACAGGCAAATTTGGCCTTGGAATACGGAATGAAGCAGGGCAAAGACTAATAGAGTTTTGCCAAGAAAATGCACTGGTCATAACAAACACCCTCTTCCAACAACACCAGAGAAGACTCTACACATGGACATCACCAGATGGTCAACACTGAAATCAGATTGATTATGTTCTTTGCAGCCAAAGATGGAGAAGCTCTATACAGTCAACAAAAACAAGACCGGGAGCTGACTGTGGCTCAGATCATGAACTCCTTATTACCAAATTCAGACTTAAATTGAAGAAAGTAGGGAAAACCACTAGACCATTCAGGTATGACCTATATCAAATCCCTTATGATTATACAGTGGAAGCGAGAAATACATTTAAGGGCCTAGATCTGATAGAGTGCCCGATGAACTATGGAATGAGGTTCGTGGCATTGTACAGGAGACAGGGATCAAGACCATCCCCATGGAAAAGAAATGCAAAAAAGCAAAATGGCTGTCTGGGGAGGGCTTACAAGTAGCTGTGAAAAGAAGAGAAGTGAAAAGCAAAGGAGAAAAGGAAAGATATAAGCATCTGAATGCAGAGTTCCAAAGAATAGCAAGAAGAGATAAGAAAGCCTTCCTCAGCAATCAATGCAAAGAAATAGAGGAAAACAACAGAATGGGAAAGACTAGAGATCTCGTCAAGAAAATTAGAGATACCAAGGGAACATTTCATGCAAAGATGGGCTCGATAAAGGACAGAAATGGTATGGACCTAACAGAAGCAGAAGATATTAAGAAGAGGTGGCAAGAATACACAGAAGAACTATACAAAAAAGATCTTCACAACCAAGATAATTACGATGGTGTTATCACTCACCTAGAGCCAGATATCCTGGAATGTGAAGTCAAGTGGGCCTTAGAAAGCATCACTATGAACAAAGCTAGTGGAGGTGATGGAATTCCAATTGAGCTATTTCAAATCCTGAAAGATGATGCTGTGAAAGTGCTGCACTCAATATGCCAGCAAATTTGGAAAACCCAGCAGTGGCCACAGGACTGGAAAAGGTCAGTTTTCATTCCAATCCCAAAGAAAGGCAATGCCAAAGAATGCTCAAACTACCGCACAATTGCACTCATCTCACACGCTAGTAAAGTAATGCTCAAAATTCTCCAAGCCAGGCTTCAGCAATACGTGAACCGTGAATTTCCAGATGTTCAAGCTGGCTTTAGAAAAGGCAGAGGAACCAGAGATCAAATTGCCAACATCCGCTGGATCATGGAAAAAGCAAGAGAGTTCCAGAAAAACATCTATTTCTGCTTTACTGACTATGCCAAAGCCTTTGACTGTGTAGATCACAATAAACTGTGGAAAATTCTGAAAGAGATGGGAATACCGGACCACCTGATCTGCCTATTGAGAAATTTGTATGCAGGTCAGGAAGCAACAGTTCGAACTGGACATGGAACAACAGACTGGTTCCAAATAGGAAAAGGAGTACGTCAAGGCTGTATATTGTCACCCTGCTTATTTAACTTATACGCAGAGTACATCATGAGAAACACTGGACTGGAAGAAGCACAAGCTGGAATCAAGATTGCTGGGAGAAATATCAATAACCTCAGATATGCAGATGATACCACCCTTATGGCAGAAAGTGAAGAGGAACTAAAAAGCCTCTTGATGAAAGTGAAAGTGGAGAGTGAAAAAGTTGGCTTCAAGCTCAACATTCAGAAAACTAAGATCATGGCATCCAGTCCCACCACTTCATGGGAAATAGATGGGGAAACAGTGGAAACAGCGTCAGACTTTATTTTTCTGGGCTCCAAAATCACTGCAGATGGTGACTGCAGCCATGAAATTAAAAGACGCTTACTCCTTGGAAGGAAAGTTATGACCAACCTAGATAGCATATTCAAAAGCAGAGACATTACTTTGCCAACAAAGGTCCGTCTAGTCAAGGCTATGGTTTTTCCTATGGTCATGTATGGATGTGAGAGTTGGACTGTGAAGAAAGCTGAGTGCTGAAGAATTGATGCTTTTGAACTGTGGTGTTGGAGAAGACTCTTGAGAGTCCCTTGGACTGCAAGGAGATCCAACCAGTCCATTCTGAAGGAGATCAGCCCTGGGATTTCTTTGGAAGGAATGATGCTAAAGCTGAAACTCCAGTACTTTGGCCACCTCATGTGAAGAGTTGACTCATTGGAAAAGACTCTGATGCTGGGAGGGATTGGGGGAAGGAGGAGAAGGGGACGACAGAGGATGAGATGGCTGGATGGCATCACTGACTCGATGGATGTGAGTCTGAGTGAACTCTGGGAGTTGGTGATGGACAGGGAGGCCTGGCATGCTGCGATTCATAGGGTCGCAAAGAGTCGGACACAATTGAGCGACTAAACTGAACTGAACTGAGTCCATATGGACAAAAGGAAGGAAAGGAAAGAGAAGACCCCATAGCCCTTTCCCCCAAATCTCTTGCACTTCTCTCTCTGCCAGTCCTCAGCCTCTAGCCTCTCTCCCTCATGCTGTAAGTGAGGCGCACTTTCTCTTAGTGAGACTTCAATAAAACTGAGTCACTCTCCTCATTCTAGAGATCTGGACAATACTTTGTCCTGCTTGAGTCAGCCCTTGCCCTGAGTCTTCCCACCAGGGCAGACTGCTACTGGACTCTGATTTGTTCATAAATGTCCTTCCTGGGACTTCCCTGGTGGTCCAGTGGCTAAGAATCCGCCTTGCAATGCAGAAGATGTGCATTTGATCCCTGGTTGGGGAACTAAGATCCCACATGTTGTAGAGCAAGTACTGAGCCTGCGTGTTCCGGAGCCCGTGAGCCACAGCTACCAAAGCCAGCACACCACAACTAGGGAGTTCATGTGAAACTGAAAGATCTTGCATGACACAGAAAGACCCAACGTAGCCAAACAGATATTTTAAACAAATAAATATCCTTTCTTCCTTGAACCTCCTTCTATACCCTGAGACCATCATGCGTATACTAGAGCCTTATGGATGGGAAGGGACTAAAGTCCTAGACCCAAAGAAATGACCCTTCAGGTGGTTCAGATATGATCGGTGGGTAGCAATTACACCAACACTTCACAGTTTGCGACAACAGCTATATATTTACTCACAACTTTGTACATTTGGGAAGAAGATGGCTTCTCTCCTTTATGTGTCATTGCAAAAGTGGCTCACTTGGGGCTAGAGAATCCAAAATGATCTCTCTCACATGTCTGGGGCTTCAGCTTGGGGTGGTTGGAACAGTTGGGGGCTGTCTGAGTCCCTCTCTTTCTCTCTACATGGCCTCTCTCTCCAGCGGGGTAGCTGAACTTCCTTACAGCATGGCAGCTGCCTTCTAACGTGGGGGGACAGATGGAAACTGCAATGCCCCTTAAGGCTGAGGCCTAAAAGTCCTGAACATCTTATTCTGCTACATCCTCTTAGTCACAGCCAGTCCCAGGTACAACAGAGGAGAAATAGATGCTTCTTGCAGCACTCAAGCCTAGGAGTGGGAAGAGCTGCTGGCAGCCATATTTGGATCCAGGCCGCCACAGCAGGCCTAATACATGAAACCGATCCAGAATCACCAAGTTCTGTGTGGATCTATCCAGCTTCCTTGCAGGAGGGAAAGAGTAGGCTGGCAGGTTCCTGAGAAAAGCAAGTGTTTCTGAGGCCTTTTGGGGCTGTGAGCTGGGTAGGTTGCCCCTTAGGGAAAAAGGGCAAAGGGCTCAGGGTGGGCAGAGCAGAGACGAGAAGGAGCTCTGGATCTCTGGGGAGACAGTACCAGACCAGAGGGGAGAGTGTGAGTCCCACAGTGGGGAGAAAAGCTGGGACAGCTCGGCGCTGGGCCTTGGAAGGTCCTTGGGGAAGGCTGCTGGGGGTGCATGAGCAGGTCTGCTACAACTGGGGGGTGCAGTACATACATTTTATCCTTCTTTCCTTCCAAGTCTATTTAAAGACTGTTTCTCTTTTCCGAGGCCGCGTGTTGCAATCCCTTTCGTGCTTAGATTTCGGATCTTCTACTGATGAGCTCCAGCCCCTAGAGAAATCTCTTGCCTTGCCTTACCACACTTGGGGGAATTTGGCTTTCAGCCGTGGGGTTGGCCACCACCACATCCTCCCCCTGTCCCACTTTTCTTGGGCCTGTTTCTATTCGGTCTAGACAATTCGTTTTTCTTTGTGGATGCTCTGCCCTAGCCTGGGGCAGCTGTGGTGAGGTGGGAAGAGCACTGGAATTGGAGTCAGAAAAGCTGGTTTAAATTCTGGTTTGGCCATTTACTGGCTGGGCATCAATTCAGGCAAGTTATTTAGTCTCTCTGAGCCTCATCTGCCAAGGAAAAATAATGAGCCCCATCTCCAGGGTGGCTAAAAGGAGGAGCCAGGGCCTGGCACAGAGAAGAACCCTTCTAATCCCCTCACCCAGCCCTGCTCAAGTCTCCACTTGTTAACAAGCCCCTCTACCCACCACCCCAGCCAGGGCCAGCCATCACCTACCATCCAGTCCTGGGATGAAGTAAACCCTCCGTCACCCGGCCTCAGTGTCAACAATGTCAGTCAGATTACAAATGTTTATTGAGCATGTTCTACATCTCAGGCCCGTTCTAGGAGCTGTAGATACAACACTGAACAAAACAGATAAAAATCTTGGCGCTGACGTTGCTTGCATTCTAGTAGTTGGGGAGATGGGGGGAGGGTAAATTTTAAAGCTACACTGTCCAAAATGGTAGTCACAGCCTCACGTGTATATTGAGCACTTGAAATGTAGCTACACCCGAGATGTTTGATGAAAGCAAAATACATATCAGATTCAAAAACGCAGTAGTGAAAAATGTAAAATATCTGATTAATCATTCTTATGTTGATTCGATGTTGGGATGATATTTTAGATATGTGGGGATTAAGTTAAATGTATGATTAAATGAAATGTCACTTGTTTCTTCTTACCTTTTAAAATCTGGCTCAAAGAACATTTTAAATTACATATGTGGTTCACATCATAGTTTTGTTTAACAGTCCTGTTCTGGAGTACATTGGTGATCACATGTGCCATGGAAAAAAAAAGAGGGATGATGAAAAGAGGACCCCAAGTGCAGAGGGAAGAAGAGATGTTGACTGTAAATGCATTGGTTAAGGTGGCCTTGCTGAGAAGGTAACAAAACTTGAGAAGTGAGAGAGCCCCGCATGTCATGTCTGGGGGAAGAGAACCCCAGGAAGAGGGCAGAGCATGTGCAAAGGCCCTGAGGTGGGAGTGCTCCCACGGTCCCGGGAACAGAGAAACCAGTGTGGCTGGAGCCCAGTGGCCAAAGTGGGGTCAGAGGTCATTGAGTCAGGGAGATGGAGGCAACACAGATGATGCAGGGCCTTTTAAGGCCATTGCATGGACTTTGGCTTTTCTCTCCAAATAAAACAGAGTCTGCAGGGTTTTGAGCCAAAAGGTGATATGATTCAGCTCACATTTTAACAGGCTCACTCTGGCTAACTAGAGTGCAGGCAAGAGAAGAACCTGGGAGGCCAGGTGGAGGCTCAGGCAAGTATCCACTTGGGATGTCAGGAACCTGACCTCACAGGGCCGTTGTGTGGATTGTTAACCAGCAGAAGAGCTGCTGGTGGCAAGTGCTTGGAAAATGAGCACTTAACTAGATCCAAAGCTGCCTGAGGGCAGGGACCTCACCTCCTGTTCCCCCGCCCCCTCCGCCCCCAGTGTGGCCAGAAGAGGCAGGGGGTGCCCTCCCGGATCAGCCACTGAAGTCACTTCTACCCCTCTCAGGGCATCTCCCCTGGGAGGATTACAACAGCCTCCTGTGGCCTCCCTGCTGGTATGCTTCCTCTTTAAAACCCCTCAACTGCTGCTCATCCCCAGGTCTAGGCTCCTGGCACCATGGGCACTGCAGGCAGGGCTATTCCTGCCTTTCTTTCTCACCTTTGACCCCGTACCCACTCCCTTTCTGAGCCCCTACTCTGCGTTTGCTCACACCCCCCATCTGCCTGGGATGTCCGTTTCAACCCTCCGCCCTCCCCTCCCTGTTCTGTCATCTCCTTCCCACCCACCGTTACCTAAGGGTAGTGTCATAAGCAGACCCCCTAGACTCTACCACCCGCCATCCTTTCCCACTCCAAGCTGGATCAGATATCCCCCAGACCCTAAATGCTCCCTAGAGGTCCAGTGATTAGAACTCCATGCTTCCGCTACAGGGGGCACAGGTTTGATCCCTGGTCTAGTCAGGGAACTAAGATCCCACCTGCCACATGGCCAAAAAAATGACCCCATCATCTTTTACGTGTTTTTCTATTTGTGAATTTATAATTCTGTGTCTCTTCACCCACCCTCACCAGACGTATGGGGGTTGGAATTGTGTCTCATTCATAACAGCATCCCAAGCTCTGGCACCATGGCTGGTGGCCCAATAAATAAAAGAAGCTAGAGAAGTGAACTTGGAAGCATTGCTCATAAATGCCAAAGTCCCAAACAGCTTCCACCTTCCCCGGGACTGCACGCAAGACAGGCCTGAGCAGCAAGGCAAGGCAGGGAGTCCACTTAGGGGCAAGCAGAACTTGGGCCCAGCTTCCAGAGGTTCAAGGAACTGGAGAACCACCATGTAAAACTCAATTACACCCTGGGGTCACAGGACCCACATGAGTGCTTCTTCCCACTCCCAGCCTATTGCAGCCAAGGCTCCAGCACCAAACCCAGACCATTAGTGTCCGGTGGGAACAAGCCCAGACACATAGCTAGTTTTGTCCCTGACACGGGACACCACCTGGATCACACAGCACCTGAAGGCAGCACTACTCACTGCAGGGACCTTGGCTCCAACGGAGCTGTCTCTCTCTCCCCAGTTTCTGTAGATGGCAAAGAATAGATGAGCTCCCCTGGGACCGGTCCAGCCAGAATGGAAGGACTCTAGCCCCAGCACAATGAAGTGGGTCACCCCATAGCCTATACACCTGGAACCCCTTTCCCAGACCTCAGGCAAAAACCATGTTTCCCATGGGAGGAGGGAAGGGGGGTGCAGGAGAAAGTCTGGAACAAAGATTCAATGGAGAAGGAGAAACCAGGAGGAGCTTTGAGATCAGAATTAAATTCTTTAATACAAAATGTTTTTTTCTTTAAGATATATCTGTATTCCTTCGTTGTTGTTTAAAAATAAATATGTACTACGGAATATCTCGAAAAACTGCACTAGAGACAAAGATGTGATGTTAATATCTTTTTCCCCACAATTATTATGGATAAACAGTAGCACCAATAAATAAATGATAACAAATATTAAAATTAAAAAAGGAGAGAGATTTAGTATGTAGAATTCTCTATTTTTTCTTGTTTTGTTTTTACATATAAAAAACAGAATAGCAATGTCTATTTTATCAGAATCACATATATACATAAACATATATATATATATATATATATATATATATACAAACACAAGTTACCAAATATATATATAGTATGTAGATGTATATTGAAACCTTATTTCAAAGGAATGTGTGGTGGGGAGCCAGGGGATGGGGGAGGGCAGAGTTGAGTGTTAGCAAAATTAAATATCTGTTCAGGACAAGCTAGTGACTGTCACCGATCAGAGAGAGAGATTGGAAACAGGAGTTTTCTACACAAAGACCAGTACAAACAAGAGAGAGCGAGAGAGCAAGAAATACATCTCATAAATAGTTGAAATTAAATATTAACCAAGAATACTGAAAAAAACCCTACTCTTTAATTAAATTAACTGTTTTAATTTCTAATTAAAAAGGGATATTAAATAAGTACCGTATATAAAACACTTCTCTTTTCTCTGCCTCCAGGGTGGGCACGGGGATCCTGCCCTGTCTCTCTGCGCCGCGGGAAGGGTTGGGTCGGGTGGGGTCGGGTGGGTTGGGGGACGGAGGTGGGTTAACCACTCACACACACACAGCCAGGTCTCCTGGAGGGGACAGAACTAGTGGTTTCAATGGTCTGAGGACATCGGGCCCTCCTGGGCTGCACCCGGGGAGCGAAGCTGGGAGAGGGCCAAGGCAGAGGCCCTTCCCTCGGAGGACCAGCTGTCACCGGGGTGGCCCTTCCTCCACCAACGTCTCTTCTCTTCGCTGAGACATGTCGGTGGCCTCCTGGGCATCTTGGAAGCGGGTGAGGAGGTGAAGGCTGCCCAGGCTCCTGAGTCTTCCAGGCAGTGCCCCTGGGCGGGGGGCAAGATGCGCACGGAGGGGGTCTCCAAAGCACAGCAGTGTCCCGAGTCTCCCCCAAACTCCTGGTCAGAGCCAGCGTCCTTGTCCCCCTGTACCTGTCAGCTGTCTTTCTGTCCATTTGACTCGGGAAAGAGGCTCGGGGCCAGGGCTGGGTTTGTCGGGCTTCCCAAAAGCAGACCAAATTTGCCCCCGTGCCCTGGCCTTGCGCATTCCCAGACAGGGGAGGGGACCCTGGCTGCCGTAAGAGGGATAAAAAGACGATGCCAGACTCTCTCCTTCCGTCCTCCTCCTTGTCGGGATCTGGGCGGGGACATTCTCCTCCCAACTCAAGTCCACAGCAGTCAAATACATCCAGTGAAGACACCAATAACATTAGCAATGTTAATTTTTTAAAAAGAATATATATATTTTATATATATATAAAATATATATATTTATTTTTATATATATAATATATATATATATATATAAATGTATGTATGTATGTATGTGGGTGGGTGTGTCTACAGGAATCCCAGAAATAAAACTCTCTAATCTTCCGGGCTCGGTGATTTAGCAGCAAGAGAAATAAAATGGCAATCCAATTCCAAGAGGAACCGTGCTGGGTCACCCGCCCATGAATGCTTCTGCCGGAGCCTCACGCTCCGGACCCAAAGTGCTCTGCGCACAGCCTCCTCTTCCTTCATGTCAGGTTTCTGGATTCAGGATTGTTCTGTCGATGGTGGTGGTGGTGGTGGTGGTGTGGTGGTGGTGGCGGCGGCTATGGGTAGTTCTGTGTCAGTCTTTCCTGGTGAGACGTCTGGTTCCCGAAACCCTGAGGGAGGCTCCTTCCTCCAGCCCGGCTCACCGCCTCGGCTTGTCACATCTGCGGGGACAGGGGAGACAAAGGCTGGGGGTCAGGGCCAGGGGAGGGGCTCTGGTGGGGAGGCTGCAGCCCCCTCCTTTCTGCAGCCTGAGGCGGCGGTGGAGAAGAAGAGAAAGCACAGTCCTAGCCTCCGGGAGCCCCTGGCCAAGGGCCCCCTCCACCACCGCCTGAGCAGGAGCTAAGCCCGGGGCTCCCAGGCTGCCCTCTGGACTCTACAGCCCAGCTGCGACAAGACAAAGACAGGATGACATCTCATCACAAGCAACAAATGAACACATCCCCGAGAACGGTCCCTGCCTGACATTTAAGAGCTGACGGGTGAGCAAAGTTGGACCGAGTTAATCAGCAAAGCATCCCTGCCGGAGATGTTTCAGGGCGGTCCCTATGGGGCTGGTTTGGGGGAGCGAGTGGGGGAGAGTGAAGGATGGGCCTGTGCAGAGGCCAAGCAGGCCAGCGGGCTGGGCAAGGGAGGCTCCTGAGGGACGGGACCCGGCAGGGCTTGGGAACCCAGGGAAGGTGAGGGACACACCTCCCCTCTCTGTCTGTGCCTCTGCATCAGGCCCCGGGCACCAGACTGCCTTTCCTTTTCAATGTGCTATTTAACTTAGGGTGGGGGAAGCAAAGGGGACTCCTGGAATTCTCCCATCATG
Source organism: Bos indicus (assembly GCF_029378745.1). Classification (NCBI taxonomy): domain Eukaryota; kingdom Metazoa; phylum Chordata; class Mammalia; order Artiodactyla; family Bovidae; genus Bos; species Bos indicus. The sequence goes on along the minus strand of NC_091782.1, from coordinate 18,763,182 downwards.
CGTCAGGCCTGGGGCAGCTCACCTTGTACCCTCCCCATGTGAGGAAGGACCAGAGCAGACCTTCCCTTCTGAGAACCTAGAAATGGGTATCTAAGCTTCTAATCTGAGGATGGACATTCCCCCATACAGCCAGATCAGAGGAGGGGTTCAGGTAACTTCACTTGGCCCCCAGGTCACTGTAGACATCCCCCAGTCCATCTCTCCAGAATCATCACCATGGTAACCCTAAGACAGCGAGTCCCTTATCTTCTCTGAGGCCCCTGGGAGATACAGAGACCCCCTCATCTAGCCCCGGGGTAAGTCAGAGCCCCCACCCCTCCAGCAGAGTGTACATTTTGGTCTTCACATACTGCCAAGACAGACAGAACCCACAGCAACGCCCCGCGGCCTGGTCCCAGCCTCCTCTGACACTCACAAGCCACAGGAACATGGGGGATGGGGGAGACAGCCACACTCGAAGGACCTTGTTAATTAATGAGGCATCTGGACTAGCTAGAGGGGGCGGTCGGGGTTGGGGGGTGGCCCTGGCCCTGCCTGGGAATCCCCATAAAAGCCTCTCATCCCAGGGTGAAACTTGCGCTGGCCCAGAGGGCTCCCTGCCTTTGAGCACAGGCCAGACGGTCGAAACGCCATCAAAGGCATCAAAAGACTGCCAGCCACCAGTCACGGGCTCCTGTTCCTGTCCTCACCCCTGAAATCGCGCATGTACTCGCTCACCGCCTGACACTTCCCTGGCCCCCGGTGTGCACAAGGGACAGAAGAACAGACAGCTGGGGGTCACACAGATGAATAAAATCCAGGCGTGAGGGACTCACAATCCAGTGTCAGGAGGATGGGTGTGGCTCCTTCCATCCACCCATCCTGAGGAAATAACAGGTGGGCTGTTCTGGTTGCTGCCATGATGACCCGAGTATTGCGGTATCAGTTGTGCCCTGATGGTAATCTCCTCTCTGCCCTAAACCAACAGCCAGGGCCCATGCGCTCCAGGCCCCCAGTCTGAGGATGCACTCAACCCCTGTCCCCATGGAGAGACACTGAGGGGATGAGAAACCCAGCGGTGCAGACCTCAGAGGCGGTGCCAAAGTCCCCCAGCTGTCTGCACTTTGTAGAGGCAGCATGTCCCCCATGCCCGGACGGGCCCTCCCTATTAGTAGCAAAGGCAGTCATCATAACATCAGGACCAACCGCCACCAGGAGCAGGACCACAGGACACAACACTCAGCTTGCGTCCACACCACCACAGGAAGCCACGCAGGCCTGCCCACTCAGGCAACCAGGGCAAGCTCTGAACGGGCCCCGCCAGGCTGGCCAGCGCCTGCCGCCCAGCACCGGGGCCCCCCACGAGCAGAGAAGGCGGCAGTCACCAGGCAGGCAGCTAGAAGCAGAGCAAGCAGCTGGCAACTCTCAAGTGCGCGCTCGCTCACTCTCTCTCTCTCTCTTTCTCTCTCTCTCTCTCTCTCCCCATCTCTGAGCAAAGCCCCTCTCTGACTTGCTCGCCCTCTGGGAACCAACCTGCAAGTACGTTCGTTTAACTCAAGCTGCCTCGCCTTGCAACGCGAGTCTGTGTTTTTGCAGGAACATTTACACGTCTGCGGATCTTGTACAAACAAATGCTTTCTCCGCTCTGAGCAAGGCCCACAGGGACTGCAAAAGGCAAAAGGAAAGACATCTAAGCTAGAGCGTCAGCAGAGAGAGAGAAAAAATCCGTGCAACACCCCCACCACGCCCGCAGCTGCGCCCCACCCGGCTTGCGGGCCCCCGCGCCCGTCCACACCCTGGAAGGCTCCGATGCCACAGCGGAAGACAAGAGAGAGCGGCGGAAAAAGAGGCAGCAATAACTAGAAGCCGGCCCGCAGGAAGCGGCGATGTGGCCGGGCAGAGTGCGAGGAGCGGGCTGGGCTATCCCACGGGCACAAGTGCAAGTCTCAGGCCACGGGGCCCAACGGCTACCACCCCTGAGAAAGCACACCTTGACTCTCCGACCTGCTGGGGATGCCCACTGGGGCCAACTTCTCCCTGTGTGAGGGCTCACGCCCCGGCCCCCCGACCAAAGGGCTGAGGCAGGGAGTGATGGCAGGCTAGGGCCAGAGGCAGGGTCCACGGGCCAGGCCACTGGTCGCCAGAGGGCCCCCACCACCTCAAACCCAGAGGAAGAGGCCACCCTGGGGGAAGGCTTCTGGGAGTGCCATAGGTTGGCTGGAATACGGGGCTCCCCTCTGGAGGCCCCACGTCTGCAAGGAGGGCCACAGGGGTGTTTGACCCCACGTCCTCCTTCAGCCAACAACAAGCTGCCTCCTGTCATCTGCGCCCCTTCCTCACACCACATCTGCCCTCCCTACCCCACCCCCCAGCTTCCAGAGAAGTGCGGAAGCCTAGAGCGGTGGAAACCAGTTGGGTGAGCAGGCATCCGTGCCTGGCACCCGTGCCAACATGGGCCCGCCACCAATGCCCAGTGGGTGAGGGAAAAGGCGGTGCCCCAGCCAAGCCAGAGACCCCCTCCCTGAACCCTGCAGGCCCACTCTGCCCACCCTCCCACCTCCAACCCTGGACGGTAATGCCACCACCATGTCTACCCACTCTGTGCCAATTAGTGGAGTGAGAGTGAGAGAGAGACACTGGGAGGAGGGAGGCTGGGAGCCAGAGAAGGGGACGGGGGAGAAGGGAGGAGGGCGGAGCTCTGGGGTCCTGCAGGTGGGAGTTTGACTGGGGGCCAGGAAGGCTCCGGTGGGGGGAATGAGACGGCAGCGGCACCACGTACGCGCTCCAGGATTTATACCGGGATTTCTTGCGCTTTCTTTTTTGCCCTTTGCCCTTTCCTCGAACTGATTTTCTGGAAAATAAAAAAACAGAGACAGACAGAGAGAAAGCGAGGGGGAAGGGGAGAGGAAAGGAAGCAGTGAGGGGCGCAGGATGCAGGACACACACCGGGGCACACGGGAGAGCTTGCACACGGGCACACAGGCGGGACGGGGACGGGGTGGCGGGCACTTTGAAGGCATTTCAGCCACTCTTGGGGGGCGGGGGGGGGGGGGGCGGTGGGTTCACCCACTTTAGCCACACCTGAGCAAGGCTGTGAGTGGGAACCAGAGGCTGGGCGGAGGACACTGGACCTACAGGCCTCCACACTTGTGGTGTCTCCTGGTCCCAGGCTGGGGTGGCGGACAAAGCTTAGAGAGCCAGCTCTGTGCCCAGCAGCCCTGTATAGGTCTGACCCTGAAGGTCAGGGGCTCTGGAAGGCAGGCCAGGATTTGGGGAGGAAACCAGAGACCTGACTGGATGAGGGGCAAGGGAGGGCGTGTGCAGGCGTGGGCTCCAGGCACCTTCTGCCTTCACATCCAAGTACAACAGTGAGGGGTCCCTCCAAGGGGCCCTGCCTCTGTAAACCCCGGTTGTGGGGGAGCAGCTATCTTGGAGCTGGCACAAAACCAAGGGCGGCACATGAAAGGCACCAGCTAGCCCAGCCATAACCTGGGCCGAGAGGCGGGGCTGGGTGCCCTGGGAGCCCCGGGCAGGCGGCAGGGTGGGGTGGGAGTTAGGGAGGCGTGGGGAGGAGGGGCCTGGGCGGCACTTGGCAGCAGGTCCTCTCCCCAGCCTGTCAAAGCCTGCTACACCATCTCACCAGACTCTCTTCCGGGCCCAGGCGAGCCCCCTACTCTCCCTGTGGGCAAGGCAGGGATTTGGGGAATGGGCAGGCGGGGTGGGGGGGGCAGGCTGAAGCCTGTCCCCCTCAAGGGAACCAGCACTCTCTACGCCTGCCCACACCACCCCCCCACACCCCCACCAAGAATACCCCTCAGGAGGACAGCCACAGGGGAGAGTGAGGGGGGAAGGGATGGAGGAGAGGGAGAAAATACTGGAAGAGGAGGGTCTGCACTCACTCGCACATTCTCTCTGCGCACCTGCTCTCCCCACTCACTGCTCTATAGCCACAGCAATACTGGGAGCTGGGGGCTTAGGGAAGAGGCAAGGGGTCGAGGCCACTGGGGCTTCAGTGTCACCAGAGCGTTGGGGGGCAGACGGGACAGTGGGTGGGAGGAGGGTGGAGGTACTCTCTCTCAGTCTCTTCCCCTGCAGGCTCTCTCCCGTGCCAGCTGCTCACCCTATCCTGAAGGCTCATGGCCCCCAGACCTCTTCCCACCTGCTCTACCCTGACCTGACCCTCCACACTGAGCAACGGGAAGCCTCAGAAGATAGCCAACATTCACCTCTTTCTCCCTGGCCAACGGGGCTGAGCGGCTCTGGCCTGTCTCACTCCCACAGGAGGGCACGCATCAAGAAAACACCCCAGCTGGCCCCCAGTCCAACTGCACCACCGCTGCAGCCACTGAAAGAGGCCACTTCCTCTAACACAAAAGCTGGCCTCCCTGCCACCCACTCCCTCTCCCTGCCATGGGTGATGGGACGCTAGAGCAGGCCCAGGAGCCAGCGTCCACGCTGGCCCCACACGCAAATCCCGGCCAGGAATGGCCCGGAGACGCATCGTCTCTTCCAAAGGAAGCTCCAGGCACCAGGCCGCATTTTGTCGGTCATTCTAGAGCTGTCATCCTAGGGCTTGCTCCATCCCACTGCTGCTACCACGAGGCCCCGTGAAACCAACTCTCAGACCCAACTGACCCCCCGTCAGACCCCCACCCCCTGAGAGAGGAAGCCAAGAGCCCCAAACCAAGACAATTGGTCACGGAGAGGGAGAAGGGCGAAAATCGTGGCCACTTACTTTTCTTGCCTTGCTTTATCTTTCTTTGGTCTGCAGTAGGTAGAGAAAGAGAAAAGAACGAAACAGAGAGGCGTTCAGATGGTGATAATAACAATAACAGTATTTATGATATATCAGTACAGTTTTAATCTCTTGACATATAACAACTCACTTAATCCTTGTAACAATGCTAGGCAGTATGTAATACTATTATTGTGCCCATTTCACAGATGTGGAAACTGAGGCACATTAAAATAAAACCTAAATGCCCACAGTTATACAGCTGGAGGGTGAAAATGAGCTAACATGCTTAACTCTGGAACACGCTTAACTCTGGTCCAGAGCAAGCCCCCTGAAGCTGTTCACTGAATGAATGACTCCAAGACTCCATCCTCACCTGCATTCACATTTGTTATGCTGTAGGAAGCTCATCTCTCCTATGTGCTGGCTTTGGTGAGGTTTGATCCGCATAATCTGAAGGGAAAGGAAGCAGATCACAGAGGTTAGTGACCCAGCCAGCCATACCCAGGTGGGAAACCCCATGGCTCCTGCCACTTAGCACCCAGGGGTTCTACAGAGCAGAAAAGGGTGGTAGAAGTGTGGGGGACCAAGGGCTCTATCAGAAAGAGCCTCAGGCCCACTCCAACTCCTCCCACCCTGCTGACCTCAAGGAGCCCCTGCTTCTCTTGAGGGCAGACATGTCTGCAGGGTTGGCCAGGCTGGGAATTCAGGTCCTGGGTTCTTGCCTCTCCCCCTCCCTCCCCTCCTGTTATCCCCTCCAGGCCTCACCCAACCCCCAGGAGCCACCCACTCCTCCCTGGGGTCTCAGAGCTCCCTCCAGCCCCATCCAGGCTGAGACACGCCCTGTGACCAGGCAGCAGCAAAGGACTGGCTTTTTAAACTCCCCACAGACCAGACTCATCCAGCTTCCCAAACAGAGCCCCAGGGAGGCAGGGCTGTCTTCCTCCAAGAGAGGAAGGGAGGGGCTCCTGTCACAGGTGTCAGCCCTCTCCTGAGCCCAGCGGGCAGAGGTCAAGAAGGAGGAGGAAGTGATCAGGGGTTGTTGGAAACCTGGGCTCAGAAAGGCAAGCATCTTTTTCTCCAAAGAGGGTCAGATGCCCGCATCTCCCCTTGACTGACTCCGCGGCAGGAGCTGGGCAAAGCAAGCCTAGCTCCTCCCTTTAAGAGCTGCCAGGAAAGGGCTGGGGAACACCTGTGGCCAAAGCCTGAGGGCCCACCCCCGGCCCCACCCCAGCTCCCTGCCGATGCCCACCTGCATGGTGATGTTGAACTCCTCAGTGGGCACACACTCCAGACTTTCGTCATTACAGCAGCCCCCGCACCGCATCAGGGGCACACAGGACGGCTTGAAAATGAACTCAATCTCATCTGGGTACTCCTGGAAGATGTCCACCAGGGTCTCGATGGGACGGCAGAAGCTGCGTTGGTAGACATCCATGAACTTCACCACTGTGTGGGAAGGGGGTGACACGTGAGCCCAGCAGGTCACAGAAGAGACGGCCGGCCCCTCTCTCCACCCAGCTCTGCAAGGCCTCTCCTTTCTGTGAGAGGTAACCACCACGGGAAAGGCCTTCCAAACATAACTTAAGTGTCTCGGGCCGTGGTTGAAGTCCTTCCCTAGCTTTCCACCGCCAACACTGATGAAGACCTGTGTTTATTCTAAAGATTACATGGTGTTGTCAGATCCCAAGGGAGTCACCCTGCCATATCTGGTCCCCTTGCCTCACCATGACAGCCAAGCTGATTCCTAGGTCAACTGTGAGGCCAGAGGGCAGTCTGAGTATGTGTATATCTGCTGGGGGTCTCTAAGCTTCCCGTGAAAGGACAGCCAGCTTGGCAAACCTGCTTGCTCTCCATTTCCCTCCCACCTCCCCGCAGCAGCCACCGCACCATTAGCTGACAGCCACTCAAAGAGCACTTCTTGTGTGCTCTGGTGCTGTGTACAGGAGTCCGTGATGTTATCCCAGACAATTCTCCCCCCACGGTACTGCAAGGTTCTGGTAGGACCCACCCTCCCCCTGGCTTTACAAATGGGGAACTAGAGGCTTAGAGAGGCTGAGTAACTGGCTCCAAGGCCACACTGCCATTAAGTCACACAGTTAAAGTTGGCTCTGAACATCAAAGCCTCCCCAAGCCAATGTCCTGTGAAACAGAAGGGCAGCCTTGGGGGGCACTTTGCCACCTGCCAGACCCCCTCCCCAGATACGGGCTGAGGAGGCAGTGGGCATCGGCCCAGGGGCTGGGTCCGCCTGGAATCAGCAGGTGGCTGTGGGCGGGCACACTGCGCTGGCCCTGCCAGCCACCGATAACCCCACCCAGGAGGGCAAACTGCTTGCATCATGGAAAAAACGGCGCTGCCACTGCAGTCACAGAGAGCTTCTAGAAGCTGATCTGGAGGGAGACCAGGGTAAAGACAACTTCCCAGGCTGGCCGTGGAGCCTGGGGTGCACCAGAGCATGAAGGGGTGATTCTGGGCCACAGGGGCGGGGCCCTTGAGAACACATGAAGTCAGGACTCCGAATGGCTGCCTCAAATTGCGGCCTGGCCTGCTGCTCCCTGTCACCCCTCCATCACCACCACGGAGCAATCCTGTCCCTGAAATGAATTTCCCCTATACAGAAGGGAAGAAGCAGCACCCAGCTAGCGAGGAAGCCTGGGCCCTGGCCAGGACTCGGTGTGACCTTGGGCCAGTTCCTCCCTCTCTGGGCGTGAGGCTCTGCACATCTGTGTAAGTGGGCTGGGCGGATCGCTAAAGACACCGAAACAAGAGGCTGAAGTAGAGGGTTTTGCTTTCCAACTCCAGCCCCAAGAACATGTGCCCTTTTCTCAGCCCAGGAGATACAAGGTTGGAACCCCACCACAGCATCTGAAGTGCATACTCCCAGCTGCCTCCCAGTCAGAGGCCATAGCTAAGTCTCCCCTCACTCCTCTCGCCAGAGGGGTGAAGGAACATGAGCCTGGGGGTGGTGGGGGTATACAGTGGATTAAGGATAATGCGAGGAGCTGAGGGGAAGAAGGGGAGGCTACAAGTGTGAAAATAGGAAAGAGAATAAAAGAGGCTCCTAGACTCGTCTGAGGTTTCTGCTTTCCCCATCCAATGGGCACAGAACTCTCCACTGCTAAAAGGGTTAGGATCAAGCATCATCAGAAAGAGTATAAACCAGAGCAGGGACCTGAAGAAGTCCTTTTCTAAGCCAAGTCTACATTGAAGAAAATGACTAATCAAGAATTCTTGACCTGACACTTCACCCTGGTTGGGAACAGAGGTGGCCAAGACTTTGGGGCCACAAGGACAGGACAGCAGAATGGTCTGGCCTGGGTCATGAGTTGGTAGCTGAGGATAAAAAGATCCAAGCTGGGAATTTCTTGGAAAAGCTCCCTGGGATCCCTGAGGCCCCCCAGGAGGTAGAGAGGGAAACCTCATCGCACCCATCACACCCCAGCCACTGTCTCCAAGGAAAGCTGTCCTGCTTTCTTCTCAGGCGTGGGCACACATACACTCCAACTTCAGACTAGTGGCTTTCCTTATTTCTCGAAGACAACCTTTTTCCCCAGCAGACAAAGACCATTTGTCTCGCCTCTCCCAGACCACAGAGAGAGACCACTGGAAGCTGAGGGGGCTGGGTGCACCCTGGGAAGGGGCAGTGTCAGTGGCTCAGCAAGGAAGCCAGGCCCTGAGTCCAGGAAAGGACCCCCTCCCCGCCAGGTGAGGAAGGAGGCAACACCAGCCAGGCATCGCCAGCGGCCTGGGGAGTGCAAACACTGGCCCTGGCCACCACTGGGGCCACCTGACTCGGGTCTGGGAAACTCGCCTGGAGGAAGACCCCAGGGCCTTTCCTTCTCAGAGGCGGAGCACAGGAGTAGAGGCTACATTCAGCACTGGGGAGAGCCAGGGCGTCCCTAGAGAAATGGGAGGATCCGTACTCCAAACCACAGTGAACAAAAGGCAGGCAGACTCGGGCTGGGCAGAGGGGCGGGGCTCCCGGGAGCTACAGCCAGCCCTCTGCTGGACCGAGAGGGAAGTTCACAAGCACCCAAACCTGCTCCTCAGGAGGGCATGGGGAGGCTGTCGGCTTTCTCTCTCTACCCCCAGAGGAATGCACACCAGCGGGGAGGGGGGTTCCATGAGGCTGCACCCTCTGCATCTCCAGCTCATGCACAGCCAGCAATCGGGACAGCAAGGGTCACAGCCCCCACCACACAGACCCCACAGGTGGGACCTGGCTGGGTTGGAAGGGTCATGGACTATTCATCCTCCCCTGGGAGCAGAGGGGAACAAGGGACCCTGCCCTTGACATCTGGGATCCCTGGATACTATTTATCTTCCTGGCTGTGCTCATGACTCCCTCTCCAAATAAATTTTACTGGAAAAAGCAGAAGAAAAAGACCACGAGTTCTATTTCTAGCAGCGGTCCGAGTAGGTCAGAGTCCCCAGAACTGAAGGGTTAACCTCTCGGCACTCACCCTTTTCCTTTCTAGATCCCCTTTCTAGATCTTTTCTAGATCACCGGCCCCACAATCCCCCCCAACAGACCTTCCCACTCATCTGCTGGGGGATCAGGGATCAGGGAACCCCATCCACGTGCAGGCGGGGTGGGGGCCGGGGTGGGGGGCCACTTACCTTCGTGGGGTTTCTGCCCTCCTTCTGCCATGGGTGCAGCCTGGGACCACTGAGGACAAAGCAAAGAGCGAAGAATGGGCAGCGGCAGGGGCAAGGGTGTGCAGGCCCAACCAACCCGCCCCTGCTCCCTCCTGGAACCCCTCCCAGCCTGCAGCCTCTGGCTTCTCCCGGGCTTCCGAACCGAGCAGGGCACCTCCAGGGGCTCCCTACAGCACAAAGCACCCCCTCTCCGAGCTGCTCCAATTCTGAAGTCAGGGAAGATAATGAATGACCAGATATTGGGGGTGAGGGGGGCTCAGAACACAGGAAGAAAACACCAGAAGGCAATGCTGTTCAGGTCCCCACCCCTCCCTGACATTTCCCTTCCCCAGCTCTCACCGGCCCCTTGCTGAGCTAGGACAAGTGAAGTCTCTCAGCCCCCCTGACTCCCGGGTCCAAAGCCATGGGCAAGTCTTAAGGTCAAACAGGAGGACGAACATGGACGGGGCAGGAAGGAAGGACTGGGGGTGAGAAAAGCAACATGGGGACCTTCCCCTGCTGACATGACAAATACCAGGGTGAGCTGGTGCTGGGGCGGGGGGTGGTGCAGAGGACCGCAGGGCGCCAAGCACCCTCCCCCACCCAAACGCTTCTGTTCTCAGGAATACCTAGTAAAGCCACAGGTTGCCTAAAGAGTAAAACCTGGGAGGAAACCCTGGGGGAGGGGAGGGCCCTGTTTTTTCCTATGAACCAGTCTCCCCAGAACCTGAATCTATCTCCAAAGCCCCGAGGCTCGCACTGTCATCTCATTTTCTGGCTTCTTCTCCCTCCCAGACTGAGGGGGTCGCGGAGTCCCTCTCACCTGCTGGGCACCTTCCTCAAAGGCAACCAGGGAAGCCTTTAATGCCTTAGCACTGCCCAGCCCCTAGGGGGCCCCCTACACTCCCTAAGCCTGAGGCTTCTGGTTGCTCCCCACCCCCACTAGATCATTCCTCCCCTCCCCAGAAGCTGTGAAGGTCAACTAGTCCGACCATGCCGACCTGACAGCACCGGACAGGCCGACCTGACAGCACCAGACAGGCGAAGCCTTCTCCCAGCCCTTCCAGAGAGTCTCCAGTCATGGCCACCTGCCCACCCCACCTGCCCTTCTTTGGGGCAGATCCAGAGCAGCAGAGTGGCACTCTAGCACACAGAACTGCATACTCTGCAGACAGAGAGTCTGTCTGCCTCTCTCCCCACACCCTGCTGCAATACACCCCAGACCCCCAGCCTTGCCTCCAGGGCCAAGGTCAGGTAACAGTTTCCAGGATCCCAGATGGACAGCCTGCCACTGCAGCTCCCTCAGGGACACCCATGCCCAGGGGTCTCTGCCTGAGCCCCTTACCCATCTCCATGGCACCCCTGTTACCCTCTGCTAACATTCCTCCTATGCCCTCCGCTCCTCCTGGGCCCCAGAGAGCAAAGGGGTCAGAAATTTCATACCCCCTCCAAGGCTGGGGGCACTGGGAGGGGCAGTTCTGGGCGGGGAGGGGCCAGGTGCCCTTCTCTGGGGGCCTCTGAAGGTCACACTGTGGCCAGGCAGCCTCTCCTCCCCCTCCCCCCCCCCCTTGGAGGCCTGGAGCCAAGGCCTTTGTGCCAGGGTCTGAGGAACTCCTGGTAGCAGCAGGGACCCCAGCCCGTTTCCTTCCTTCTGCCTCTCTCCAACGGCGCTCTGAGCAGAAAAGGACCCCTCAGGTGGTTTGGGAAAGCAAGCTGGGTGGGCAAGTTTAGAGTTCCCAAAAACCACCTGCTCCTACTCCAACGCCCATTTCACCAGAACAAAGTGTGTTTGCAAAGCTGGCAGGAGCTCCCTCCAAAGGTTCGGGGAGGGCTAGTCCCACACCGCCCATGTCACAGCAAATTTCAAATCATTTTCCCAAAAAGTGCAACGTGGAATAAGGACACCGTTTAAACCCTCCCTGCGGTCGCCCCCAAAAAGCTAAAGCACAGCTCACTCGGAAGTATGGGGGAGGGGAGGGAAGCAGACTGTCACCGAGTCGGGACTTTAAGTAGAGTCTCGACAAAGCACCGGGCTGGGCCCGGGTAGCCCGACTCCTGACAGTCATCTTTCTTTCCTCGGAGTCTGGGGCTGGAGAGAGGTTACGTGGGTCTTCTCAGCAGAGGGGAGTTAAAAATAAAGGGGTAGCGGGGGCTTCTATTCGAACAGGCGAGGAAACTGGGAAGGGGCGTGAGGAAATGCCTCCTAGGAGGGGTTTAAGGACTGGGGACAGTGGGAAGGCACAGGGGTGGTTCTCCGGGTCCTCGGCATGGGGCTACCTCGAGAGGTCACCTTCCCGCGGAGAGCCGGCGGGGGGAGGGGCGCGGCTCGCCGCCCCGGGTTCCCGGCTCGGGCCGCCGCGGCTCCGGGAACACGCGGCCGGCCAGGCCCGGGCTGATGTAATCGGCTCCGCGCCGCGCGCGCCCGGCCGGGCGGGGGAGGGCGGGCACCGAGCGGGACGCGAGCTGGGACGGGCGGGGGTTGGTGCGGCGCAGGTGGCCCGGCGGAGAGGGGGGGTCCCAAGCAGCAATCCACCCCAAAACTTTTCCCCAACTCGCGGCGAGGGCCGCAGAGATCGAGCGGCAGTGACAGCAAGCCCCATCTCTCGCCTGCCCCCTGCCCCCTCCACGCTCTCTGCCCTCCCCCGGTCCAAGGTCCGAGCACCCCCACCCCCGCTCGCCAGGGCTCCAGCTCCCGCCCCAGCTGCCCAGACTTCCAGTTCGTCGGGGACCAGCGGCCGGGAGCAAACTTCAGCCGCCGGCGGCAGCGCAAGCCCAGCCCCCTCAGCCGCCTCCTCCGGCTCCCGCCCTCCGCTGGTCGGCCCAGATCGTACGTGCGGTGACTCTGGTGGGTGGGCAGGGCCCGCGTGGGCGGTGAGACTCTATCCCGGTGCCCTCCCACCTAGCGCGCGCCCCCTCCCCCTACACCTACGAAGATAGAGGGGAAGCCGCGAGCCCGGTGCCCAAGGACCCGCGTGGGGCACGGAGTCCCCCACGCGCGCGCTCGCACGCACGTCCCCAGCCCTTACCTTGGCATGGTGAAGGTAGAGCAGCAAGGCAAGGCTCCAATGTACCCAAGAGAGCAGAAAGTTCATGGTTTCGGAGGCCTGGCCGGGGCCGGCGCGGCTCGCGCTCCCTCTCCGGCTCGGGCTGCGGGGCGGCCCGCTCTCCTCGGCGCCCAGGCGGGCTCCTCTTCCTCCCGGAGCCGAGGCCCGGGCCAGGGCCTGGGGCGCGCGCGCGGCTGGAGCACTGTCTGTGCACACAGCTGCCTCACCCGTCCATGAGCCCGGCTTCCGAGAGCCGAGTCGCCACCGCGGCCCCTTCTCCTCTTCCTTCTCTTCTTCCTCCTCCCCCTCCTCCGACTGCGGCTCCTCCCGGCCCGAGCGAGCACTTCTCCCGGTGCCACTCGGCTCGGCAGCCCCGGCACGGACCACGGCTCCTCCGGAACGAGAACAGCCCAGAAGTTGGACGAAAAGTTTCAGGGCAACGTCGCGAGCCCCGACCCCCTCCACCCCGCCTCCGGGCGCGGGCTCCGGCTCCTGCCCGCGGCTCGCCGCCGCGTCCACCGTCGGCCGCCGGCCGGGGAGGAGGTGGGCGCTGGGGCAGGGGGCGGTGTCTGTCTGTCTGTCCGTCAGCGCTGCTGGTCCGACGCGGGATCCTGAGGGGGAGGGCTCACGCTGCGCTCTGGCGGTCACCCCCAAAAAACAGGTCACTCACTTTGCCCCTGTCCCTCTCGTGTCGCTCGTCAGCGCGCGCTCTCTGACCGGTCTCTCTTCCTTCACTTCTCTTTGGAGCTCTTGCTACCCTCTTTTTTCTCTGCTTGTTTCCAGAATCCGAAGTGATTTTCGGGGGGAGTAAAAGAGCAATCTCCCCAGACGGTCGGCCCGATTTAGTGGGGAATGGGAGGCAAAAATAAATTAAAACGGGAAAGAATACGGTTAAAAAAAAAAATGTTTCAGAAAAAAGGAGGAGGGTAAACCCTGGATAAATGAATATCAAATTCCAGTGCGGAGACCCCTGGCCGGTGACCCCGCCGGTCCGTCCGCCTCTTCGATGCGTCTCCCGACCGAGCGCCGCTGCCGCCGGCTCCACTCGCCCCCCAACGCCGCGGCCTCGTCGCAGCCCGGCTGCCCCAAGCCTCTGCGCTCCTCACCGCTACGAGCCGACTAAAAAGAAGGCATGGCCCCGCCCCGACACGCCCAGGGGGCGGGGCCATGCCCAGCCTCAGCTCCTGGGTCCGTCCCCTCTGCGCCTCTGGCCACTGCCTTCCCCTGGGGACACCGACCGAAGCCCGGGCCCCCACCCACCCCAGAGAAGGGAGTGCTCGATCCCCACCAAGGCGCACAGCCTGAACATTACCTATCGGCCGCCCTCTTCCGGGAGACACACACACCCGCGCGGTATTTGCGGGGAGGGTACAGGAAAGTGAGGTTATGTGCGGTCAGGGCTCCAGAGCTATTCTTCCTCTATGCTGGGAATATTGGAGGGGGCAGGGGTTTGAGGGAGTCGGACAAGGACGGGTGGAAAGAGAGACACACAGATCCGTTGGAATCCTGGGGTGACCCCTGCCTTCTCCACCCCCCCAAACACTCTCAACTACCCGCCCCTCCAACACACACAGTCACAGGCGTCCTCACTCTCACGCAGACGCTGCATCCCAAGTTCACCCAGCTTCCCTGTGGTGGCTGAGCGCCCCCTAGTGACTATCGTATGCACACCCCATCTCAGGTTCAAGAGGCCTCAAGACGAGGGTTGAGGGAGATTACCCCGACATCCCCCCTCCAACCCCCGCCCCCGTGTCTGACCTCTCAAACAGTGGCACGTCTGGGACTCGAGTGGTCCCACGTGCACAAAGCCCAGTGCTGGGCACAGAGGGCATGATGTATCCATCTGGACTCTGTGCTCATCTCCGGGCCTCGTCTGGCCTGCTGACATCAGAGTTAGCTGCAGCCAACAGGCCGGGGTGACTGGGGTCCTTTGGGAAGTGTTCAGGGAGGCTCCCCTGGGGAGAAGTATTTGGCACTACGTTTGTGGGGCTGAGAACAAGAAGCCGTGTGGTTCTGGGCTTAGTCAGTGGCCCAGAGAGAAGAGGACCTGTTGGAGCCCACGTATGCACTGTGGAGTCTGGCAGAGCCCAAAGGGAGAGGCAGCTGGGCAGACAGAGGCCCTTGTTTCTGCTCCTCCACCCCCCTCCCCCAGATGTTGCCAGGGAACTGAGGCCAGGGGGCTGGTGGGGGCGGATGGAGGCCAGTGCCCGAGTGATGATTCAAACCTACTCACCAGCACTAAGGAACGTCTGTAGGCCAGCTGCCCGGAGCTCCCACCAGGCCGGAGGCCAAGGCTTCTATCAGTCCCAGTTCAGGCTCACAGCTCATCTTCTGAACAGAACTGGGGCATTCTCCTCAGCAGCCCCCAGACCTTCAGGACTCACTGCCTACTTCTTGCAGCTAGCAGCCTCTCCTCCCTTTTCCCCAAGTCCCCTCTGTTTCTTCAAAGCCCACCTCTTCCCCAACTCCCAAGTCTTGCCTAAGTGCCCCCCAAGACCCCCCACCCCACCCTTGCATATAGGAACCAGCCTGGAAAAAGTCCTGGTTGGGCTTGGACCCAGCAGCTCCCAGTCTCCCCCAGGGAGGAGGGGGGGTGCATGGGGGTGATACCTGTGAGAAGAGAGGGACTAACCAGTCTCATTATTCATCTGGATCTGGCCTGGGCCTGCCTGGGGCTGATGCAGCCTCTGTGAAGGCCTGGGCTGAGAATGGGAACTAGGCTGAGACTAGAATGCACGACTTCCCTCAGGTTGACCCAAACAATACAAGGAGGCTACTCAGCCAGCCCCTGGTCTCAGCACATGGTGCTGTGCTTGGTGGGGGTGCTGGGTTAGCCACTTAGTGCCACAGTTCCCCAGAGTGGTGTCCTGAGGCCCTTATGGGCAGAGGGCCTGGCTCAGCCTCTACCCCATCTTACCCCCTCCATCATTCATGCCTCCAGTCCCGTCTCCACCACCTGGCAGGCTCCCCAGCAGCAGGGACAAGGTCTTTTTACAGTTAGTAAATGTTTATTTGCTGGCTCAGGGCCTCCTCACCAAAGCTCCAAGCTCCAAGAAGCCACGTGGGTCATGGAAGCGAAGTCACTAAACTTCTTCCTTCCCCGAACTGGTCCATGTCTAGCAACCTCAGAGCACAAGATGTAGACACCTTACCAGGGATCTCCTGCCTTATTCCTGCCCTGGGGCCAGCAGAGCCCAGGACAGTGGCTCCCAGCTTTACCACCAGGGATCACCCTGGCCCCCCTCTGCATCCCTTCTCATCCCAGCTTCCCTTGGTCCCTGGAGAGGCCTAAAGAGGGCTTAATAAAGGACGCTGAAGTTGGGAGGAAGATGGAGGGGTTCCGAGGAGGGAAGGCCATTAGTTGTCATTTAATAGCCACAGGTCTCTCCCCCACCTGAGTCAACCATTTCCCATTCAGCAAACTGTGTTACAGCAACCTCTGTAGTCTCTGCCAAGGAAAGCAGAGGAATGAGGCCACAGAACTGCAGCCTTGCCTGAAGGGTCCTGAGCACCCTTCACTGGGGTGAAGAGGGGTCTCTTGTCTCCATCCTTCATTTCAGAGCCACAGCCTGGGGGTGACTCGGGGGAGGGGGAGTGATACCACCCCCAGCGTGGTGTCACCAGCTTTCACGATAATACACTGCCATGGACTCAACCCCATGGGTTATCACCAAACTGAGAGTCCCATGCACCTGGATGTTCAAGAACGGGGACCAGAAACACACGGAACAAGAACACAAGTCAGCAACCATAAGACCAATCGCATCTCTACAGCCTCTTCTCCTCCCATGGACGTAACTCCCTCCAACAAACTTGATCCCAGTGATCCTCCCTCGGCAGGCCGCTTCAACCCCGGGAATATCAGGGCAGACTGTCACCCCAGAGGGACCCAAGGTCACCCAGAAGCATGGCAGGGAGGAGGGTGGGGGGCGCATGGAGCAGAGAGCAGCCCAGACAGAGGTGAGGCCTGACCCTCTCAAGGGGCGACCTCAGCCCCACTCGGAGGACCCCACCTCATGGCCAGGACAGCCTCGGCCTGTGGCTCTGAAGCAGTTCAGAAGAAGCCAAAGAGGAAGAGGAAGGTGTTCCAGGGGAGGGGGAAAGAAAGGCAGGGGTGGGTGGAGAAGAGTGTGAAAGGTGGCCAGGAGCCAGCAGGAGCCCCAGACAAAGGGAGTAGTGATCGGGCCCAAGGCACAATGGTTGTACTTTGTCCTGCTGATCCTGACACCTCTGAGGTTCAGGGTCACTCTCCCCGTGTGGGTGGGGGCGCTTCCCTGCAGGAATGAAGAGGTAGAGCCCCTCCGAAGCCCCTCCAAAGGGAGGTGGGGGAGAGAGTCGGTAAGCCTTACTGTTGTCTAAACATTTCTCAGTTGGATCCTCTGTGATGGAAGAAAGGTTTCTCCCTCGCTCCATCCCCCAAGCCCCAGGCGCCTAGCAGGACCCAGAGCTGATCCTCCACAAGGGCAGGAACAGAATATGTTGAATTGGAGAAAGAACTGGGTTGGTCTGCTTCAATTCTCTATCTCTCCTCTCTCTGTCTGTCTTCACGATAAAAGCAAGGAAGAGAGCCCTCTTTTCCCAGTGCCAATGTTGTATTCCCATCTGGATCTGGAGGTCTGACTCAGGGTAATGATGCCACTTAGGAAACAAGATTAGAGCAGAGAAAACCCAAAAACAGAAGCCAGTCAGGGCAAGGGGAGGCGAGAGGGAGAGGGAACTGGGACTTCTCTGGGGGTCCCATGGTTAAGAATCTGCCTGTGATGCAGGGGGCATGGATTCAATCCCTGCTCTGGGAACTAAGATCCCACGTGCTGCAGGGCAACCAAACCCGTGTGCCCCAGCTACTGAGCCCCTGTGCCCTAGATCCTGTGCTTCACGACAAGAGAAACCACCGCAATGAGAAGCCCCTGCACCACCACGAAGAGCCTCTCGCCTTAACTGCAGAAAACCCGCCCACAGCAACGAAGAGCCCCTGCCACAGCAAAGACCCAGCACAACCAAAAATAGTAATAATAAAAATAAAATTTTTTAAAAATGGAGAGGGAGCAGAAGGGACAGGGAAGGGCCACACTCTGGGGGAGCCCCAGGCCCCATCTGCTTCTCCTTCACAGGCCTCAGTCGAATCCCCAAACACCAAGCTCTCTCCCTGGATCGCTGCTCCCCAACAGTCCCAGGCATGTTCACTTCCTGATGCTCCAATCTTTGCTACCCCCTCGGCGTCTGACCCCCATCCTGCCCACTGCTGCCCCTTTTTCACACCCTTACCCAGTCTTGGAGGGAGTCCCTCTGCCGGGAAGAAGGTGGTGGCAGAGGTGACAGCTAAGGTTCTAAAGCTGCATTCTCCCTCCCGACCTGGGGGGTGCCTGGGAGCTGAGCTGGGTTCCAATCTGTGGGACTTTTTCAAAGCCTTGGGGGCACCAGGCTGTGCTGATATTATAGGAGACCCAGGGCCATCTAAGTAGGGCAGTGGAAAGCGCAGGGACTCTGGATCCAGATGCAGCCAAGTGATACTTCCACTCTTTGACTGTTTTTCCTCAGGCAAGTTACTCAGCCTCTCGGATCCTCATCTGCAAAACAAGAGCAGCACTGTTTATAATAGCCAGGACATGGAAGCAACCTAGATGTCCATCAGCAGATGAATGGGTAAGAAAGCTGTGATACATACACACAATGGAGTATTACTCAGCCGTTAAAAAGAATACATTTGAATCAGTTCTAAGGAGGTGGATGAAACTGGAGCCTATTATACAGAGTGAAGTAAGCCAGAAAGAAAAACACCAATACAGTATGCTAACGCATATATATGGAATTTAGAAAGATGGTAACAATAACCCTGTATACGAGACAGCAAAAGAGACACTGATGTATAGAACAGTCTTTTGGACTCTGTGGGAGAGGGAGGGGGGAATGATTTGGGAGAATGGCATTAAAACATGTATAATATCATATAAGAAACAAATCGCCAGTCCAGGTTCAATGCAGGATACAGGAAGCTTGGGGCTGGTGCACTGGGATGACCCAGAGGGATGGTATGGGGAGGGAGGTGGGAGGGGGGTTCAGGATGGGGAACACGTGTATACCCGTGGCGGATGCATGTTGATGTATGGCAAAACCAATACAATATTGTGAAGTAAAAAAATAAATAAATAAATAAGAATTCTGGAAAAAACAAACAAACAAACAAACAGGAGTGAAACACCTGCCTTGGGGAGTTCCTGCCCACCAACAGCTGCCCACAGCTACCCAAGAAGGTAGGATGGGAAAGAGGCCCTGAGAGAGGCACAGAGAGTTAGGAAGGTGCTGAAACAGGGTGGTCAGAAGAGCCAAAATGGGCATCAAGAAGGGCTTTGGGCGGGAAGAAGCTCAGAACATTTATTCCACAAGAATTATTGAGGCTTCCCTAGTAGCTCAGATGGTAAAGAATCTACCTGCAACGCAGGAGACCTGGGTTCGATCCCTGGGTTGGGAAGATCGCTGGAGGAGGGCATGGAAACCCACTCCAGTATTCTTGCTTAGAAAATCCTATGGACAGAGCCTGGTGGTCGCAAAGACTGAACAACTAACGCTTTCACTCTCAAATATTAAATTCAACCTATGAGCCCTGTTTCGGTCCAGACCCTGGGGCTACAACAATGTAGAAGGGGCTTCTTGTGTGGAGGAGAACAAAAGAGTACACCGAAAATAGAAACTCTCCAAAGGGGTACTCTGGGAGTGGGAGAAGGCTTCCTGGAGGAGGTGACACTAGAGTCTTGACCGAAGAGCAGGAGTCTAGCCAGCTGAATGGAGTGGGGATAGGGAATAGGCAGGAAAGAGAGATCTGGAGGATGCGGCCAGCTCCCTCAGCTCTCCCAGCTCTCCCCTGGGTGACAGAGCTTTTGCAGAGCAGAGGATTAGGGCTTCTTCTGAAACATTCCCAGCCAAAGCACATAGGGACAATGCCGCTCCCTGGAGGGGTGGGGAAGTGAGCCCCACATTGGTTTCCCCCAGCCCTCTGGGACAGCATGTCTCTGCCCCAGTATTTAACCAAACAAGCAGACGCTAGAGGTAGGTCCAGCTTGCACATCAAGCGCTGCCGTTGTTTGCCCAGGGGCGACAGGAGGTGGGCAGAGGACACCAGCCTGTGACAAGCACAGGTTACTCAGCTGGGGCGGAGCTCAAAGCACAAAGACCTTTCCTCCAGTTCTGTCCCCTTCCTATCCCCACCTGGTGCCTAGAGCCTTCCCATCTGCCTGCCACAGACATGTGGAGACTGGAAACAGCACTGGGCAAAAAACTCAAATAGGCCGCATGCTGTGTGACCTCCACCAGGTCAGCCCCCTCTTCTGGACCTCAGGCTTCTTCTAGGTGAAAGCCTCTCCCTAAGCTTTGAGGTTCTGTCACAGCTCCATCAAACACTCCAACTGAGATCACTGATATAAAACGTCGTATCTTGGACTTCCCCAGTGGTACAGGGGTTAAGAATCCGCCTGCCAATGCAGGGGACCTGGGTTCAATCCCTCCCAGGAAGATTCCACCTGCTATGGAGCAACTAAGCCCATGCCCCACAGCTACTGAGCCTGCACTGTAGGGGCTGTGCTCTGCAACAAGAGAAGCCACTGCAATGAAAGGGTGGTCTAGGCACTGCACCTAGAGAGTAGTCCCCACTTGTCCCAACTA
Organism: Bos indicus; assembly: GCF_029378745.1. NCBI lineage: Eukaryota > Metazoa > Chordata > Mammalia > Artiodactyla > Bovidae > Bos > Bos indicus. The sequence continues at coordinate 18,743,129 of NC_091782.1, read as the reverse complement.
GAGAAAAGCCCACATGCAGCAATGAAGACCCAGCGCAGCCAAAAAAATAAAAAACAAAAACAAATGTCACATATCCTAGGGATTTGTGTGTTTCTAAAGTTTCCTGGAGAGGGCAAGGCTTCACTCCAAGAAATTTAGCACGAATGGTGACATCTGGAGCACAGCGCCAGTGGTAGAGGGGAGATGTGATTGCAAGAAACCCCTGGAATCCCAGCAGATAGAGAACTGCTTCTGCTCTTACCTGGCAGGCCAAGACCTCTGTCGTTTTTGAAATGACACACCAGCTTGGAGAACCCTCACTGTGAAACACCCCGGCCCTGGCTCCCTAACCACACCCTCCTCGCGTGTAACATGCAGTGGAAAAAGCCAGAGAGACTGGGCTCAGTCTTCATTCTCCATGTCCAAGCCATGAGACTTAGGACAAGCAACTGCATCCGTCTGAGCCGCAGTTTCCCTATCTGTAAAATGGGAGTCCTCGTGCTTACCTTCCAGGGTTATGGGGAGATGTACGGAGACAGCGAATATGAGCAAGGCTCTCGGCCTAGATTAGATCTCATGTAATGTTACTTCTCTTCCCTTTCTCCTGTCCCTACTGCCATGTGTGAGCAAACCCTCGGAGAATGCAAACATACTATCATTTGGCTAAAGTCAAACAGAAAGGAATAGGGAAATGGATGTATCCCATCCTTCTGTTGGGGGAGGGAGCAAAGAAAGGAAAGAAAGAAAAGGAAGAAATCACACGATGCCTGCCAAAGATGACTAGGGCTTAGTTCCTGCTTTAGCCTCTCTTTGGAGCAACTGTGTCAGCAGGCAGTCACTGAGTTGGCTGTAACGTAGTTTCCTTCAGGGAAATCCTAGCGGGGGTAAAAAGAAGAAGCAAGTGCCCCCGACCTCTTTGCAAGAAGGGTCCCTTCTCTCCTCCTCCAGTGACTCCCTGGTCTGGACTGGAAGTCTGACCCATGACCCAGGCCCCCCAGGACGGTTCACAAAGATAAAGCCAGTTAATGACTGGCCCCCTAAGAGGAGTCGCCCCACTGTCCTGCCTGCCTTCCCAGACCCAGAAGTGCAGGGCAGGCCATGGGGAGTGGAGGAGACTTCCCCTCAGCTTCCAGGAGCAGCCTGGCCTAACATCCTCGAGATAATTAGTGAAGCAGACAATTAGTCAAGGGGTATCTGTGTCAGGAGGACATGGGACGGATTCCTGGAAGCCTGAGGGGGCGGGGGGTGGGGATGGGCTGGGGGCGGGTGTGGGAGTGGGCAGACACAGCACACTCAAGTTTCATCTGCCCCGTTGATTGGAATTTCACTTGGGATTTCGTTTGAAAAAGGCTCCACTGCTAAAGAAGTATGAAAATCCCTTCACTGGCCAGAGGACCCGAAAGAGGCCCAAGGCCATCTGAATGAAGTCATCCACATCTCTTGACTCACAGCTCAGCCTCCCGGCCGCCTCTCCACAGGCCACTTGAACACTTCATCAGGACCCAGCACTGAGCCAGGCACCTTGGGGTGCATGGGACTTCTGCCACCTGGAGAGCCAGGCAATGCCCGGGAAGGGTGCTGGCCCTAGGTGTGCATCTGGAGCAGGTCAGCTTCTGGGCCTAGAGCTCATTGTCAGCTCCCCCTCCCCACAGAGAGAGGCTGAGCACGCCCTCATTCCAGGTAGTGCCCTCCAGAGGGTGCTGCTTGTGTGAACCATGCCCCACTGGGGTCCCCTAGAGAGATGGCTCTTTGCACACATCCCTATCTGCCAGCCCCCTCGTTCAGACTCAGCTCCTTCCAGAACACAGGTGGAAGCATCAGGAAAAGTGAAGCAGGGTACACTGCAGGCTGCTGTGCTGGCTCCAGCTTCCCTGAGTCCCAAGACCCGGCCCTGGTCAGCTCCAGCTTTGGGGCACCAGCCCTCACCCCCTTCTGCACCACCCCCACCACTGAGGCTGACTGCCAAAGTAGCTAACACCCATGACAGCCCAGGCACAGCTTACATGGAGCTGGGGGCAGGTGCTGAGCCAAGTGTAAATCCCTCAGTTTCTGGATGGTGGGGAGGTCCAGAGGACGAAGGAAGGGACTGGGGTGGCCAGAGAGGCATACGGGGATCTCAGGGGCTGGAACAGCAGCTGTTCACCAATCAGGTGGCCGTGCCGGCCTGTACCAGCTGAACGTCTGCCCTGCCCCAGTCCCCTCTCAACCCTAGGCTGGAATGTGTAGTTCCCAGCCGAGGAGGCCTGTCTGGGGCCATGGTGAGAATGCCTCCATATATCCTCCACTCCCGGGAAGACCAGGGCACGACTCCCCGCACGCTCCATCAACAAGTGTAGCCCACGTAGCAGAGACCCCACTGCTCACAGGTTCTAGCTATGGTTGAAAAATGGGCAGGTACCCCAGCCAGGATTCCCAAGTGCCCAGATCATGGACGATTACAAGTAGTCAGAGCATTTTCCTTCCCTTCTGGTCTCTCTTCCCTTGACTATCTCACCCCACCTCATCTCTTTCTCTCCCACCTCTTTCTACTGCCTCCCATCATCCCAGGGGACTTCCTGACCAATCCTGTTGGCCAAGTGCTCCTCCAGCCTGTCAGAAACCTCAGCTTCTCTGAGACCATCCCCCGGGGAGGTGACCACTCCCCACTCCCCACTCACTGTTGGGGGTGGGGGGCAGGCAGGGCAGTGGGGGACTCGCTAGGGGAAAAGATGGTCTTCACATGTCCCCCTGCCCTCCAGGGACTAGGGGACAACCTGTAGAAGGGACAGCTCTGAGGAGATGGGACGTGCCCTTGCCCACCAGGCACCAGGGGTGTTGGGGTGGCAATCCTAGAGAAAGGAACAAGCACAGAGACGGTGGCCAAACCCCCTCCGCCAGGCGCTCAGTGTGACCTGTGCTTTCAGAGAGGACAGGGGTGGCCACTGTGAGTCTGCCCTGCCCCAGCCCCTCACCATTGCCCTGGGGAGCTGACCCACCCCCCACTCCGTGACCCTCTCCCCACCATGCGTCTGCCAGTCTCTTCCTCTCCATCGCTCCTCAGATCTCCAGGCTGAAGGCTGAAGGGACTGAAAAACCACGTGTGCACTCCAGCACACACACGCACACACACACACACACACCGCCACCACCGCCCATGACAGGGCCCCACAGAGAGGAGAGGAGTGTTCCCAGAAATGCAGCTGCTCCAGAGCCGAGCCGATCTGGGTCACGGCGCCCTTCCCACAGGGGCTTCGGGGAGGCCGGGCGTCCCCCGAGCAGCCCCTCAGTACGGCCGCCGCAGGAGTTACCTTGAAAGTCCCTCACACAGAGTGTCTCTGAGGCCCTGCAGTTCGCACTGCTGCTTCCTGAGCAGACCTCCTCAGAGACGCCTGTGTGGGGCCGCGACGGGGGGTCCGGACCCCTGAGTTCACAACCAGAAACTATCACAGTCTGGCTGTGTGACCTGGAGCGCACCTCTGACTTCAACGTATTCTCTGTAGAGTGAAGATGCAGACTGGTTTCTGACGCCTGTTAGGGCTTCCAGTCCAGGGGTGTAGGGGAGGCGGAAGAAGGGGTCAGGGTGAGAGCTATGGATACTCAGGCCTGTGGCCTGGCAGACTGGAAGAGATGCAGGGAGAACCAGGGAGCTCCACTCCGGCACCACCTCTTAGAGGTCACAGAAGGGCTCCCCAGGTGGTGCAGTGGGAAAGAAACCCACCTGCCAACAAAGGAGACGCAAGAGACGCAGGTTCAACTCCTGGGTCAGGAAGACCCCCTGGAATAGGAAATGGCAACCCGCTCCAGTATTCCTGCCTGAGAAATCCCCTGGACAGAGGATCCTGGTGGGCTACAGTCCCTGGGGTCACAAAGAGTCGGACACAACTGAGCATGCACGCATGAAGATCACAAGAACATAATGTGTGGGAGACAGCGAAGGGCCAACTCTGCAGTCTGCGATCTGAGCAACAGCCTGGGTTTGCCTGTTGCCATTGACCAGAACAGCTGGGACTGCAGCAAGAAGGATCTGAGTTAGACATGCTGGGTCCTACCAAATTCCTCTTCTCTAGAGGGAATTTAGGATGAGAGCCTCAGGAGGTCTATCTTGAGACTTCTCACTGATTGGTAGCCTGGGTGAAATGCCAGGAAGTGGGAGAGAAGGGGAGAGACAAGAGGAGAGGAAGACAAGGTGTTAGCTCCCATCCCCTCCCAACCTTTTAGGAGAGGAGCTGGGTGGGGTGCCCGTGCCTCCGGTCTTGGAGCTGAAGTGGAGGAAGGAATTTGTCAGGGGTGTGGTGGAGCTGAGCACAGGGCAGCAGGGAATGGAATGACAAGGCTGTCAAGTGGCAAAGCAAGTGTTTGTGGGAAACAGAGAGAAAGCCCCTTCTCTGGTGGGAGGGGGTGAGAGGGAGCCTCAGCCCGGGGCTCCCTGCCCAGGCACCCCAGCCTTACTCCAGGCTCACAGAATCTCACTGGGGCAGAGCCTGCCCCTCCGCTGTGACTGCGGCTGGGGCAGGGGAGCCCAGAGCCACTGTTTGAGAAACAGAGTGACACCCGTGCAGCCTGGGCCCAGGTACTAGGGAGGGAAAGGCTGGGGGTGTCCACAGGGCAGACTGAGCACAAGGAGCCCTCCTTCCCCCGAGACTGCAGGACACTCAGGCCGGCTCTGCCTTTTCTCTGGGCGTCATGCCCACCCCTCCCCTGGGGGCAGCTGGGCGGGCTCTGGGAGAAGATCTACCCTTGCTCTCCTCCTGGCCCGGCCCTCGGGCAGGTGGGAAAATTCTGAGACTCATTCCAAAGTCCCTCCGTCTCTGTCCCATACCTGGCATCTCTGGTCTCCTGAGGGGATGGAGACTGAAAAACCACCCATGAAGTCCATTTTTTCCCTCTATCCATTTTCTTTTTTTGCTGCAATGAGGGCCAGGTAAGGAGAAGTTTGAGCAAGGCTGCGCGGCCGGGCCCTGCAAATACCTCAGCCAAATAATGAACAATCCGAGGTGAGGCCAGGGCATGTGGATGGCGGCCAGGTGAGCAGATGAGCACAGATGCAGTGCATGTGTGTTTCAAGGAGGCTGGTCAGCCATCCAGCCCCCTCTGGAGGTCCAGGTCCCCAGCACCTGATCTTCCAGCCTGGAAAGATTTATTAAAGTATTCCATACCTCTCTCCAGCCCACCCCCACCCTCCCAGGCTTTCTCCACATCACCGTCCTCCCTCTTCTCTGTCTCTTCCACCCAAGCAGGAGGAGTTGAAGATTTCCCCCCACCACCACCACCTTCCCAGGTCTCTCCCTACAAAGTCACCTGGGGACACACCACGCACACCTGGTGGACCTCACCCCACCTCCCCTCCTGGCCTAAGGCTCTTCTGGAGATTCCTGGTTGCCAGAGAACAGGGACACAGGTGTCCCCCATGCACCCCAGGGCTGGCAGAGGCAGCCTCCAGCTTCATTGAAGCTGCCCACGGGGAAGGTGAGAAGTGGAGCAGGGCTATCCTGATGAGCTGGCTGGGTGCTGACTAGGGAGCCCCATCTCTGGCTGTCTCTGACCCAGACAGAAGTGGGGGGCCCTGAACCCCCTTCTACCTGAGCCGGCAGCGAAACCCCACTGGGCACTTCCAGCAGCAGGCTTCAGATGAAGCTGTGGTCTGACTGCGGACACCTTCCAGACGTCCTTGGAAACCCAGGACCCCCTCCTCAACCAGAACCCCTCCTGAGTGCCTCACCCACCCTGAGCCTCTAGAGGGCGAGGGAGAGCAGCGCTGGACTTCCCGCCCTTGGGGCATACCCCGGTGGCCCTTGGCACAGGCCCCTGGGACCAACCAGCTGTCCCCACTCCCCTGCCCCTGGGGGAAAGGGGCCCACGCTAAAGGCCGGGCAGCCACACTCGCCATCTAGGGGCAGGAGAGTGTGGGCCAGGTCTGGGAGGGGCGCTGCTCGGAGGACTCGGGCACAAGCAGGCTGTGGGGGGTGCTGAAGAAGGATGAGTATAATCAGAGGGAAGATTATCTGGGACCAATCCGAGATTATTCTGCTATGCATCTGGGAACGGAAAGGAGAGCTGTGCCCTGGGCCCTGGGAATTTCTGGTTATTCCCTGATGTGGGAATAATGAGGGGCTTCTTGGCCCCCAGAGCAAAGCTGCAAAGCTCCCCCACCCTCCCCAGGGTCAGAACTAGAGTGAGGCAACAAGGGCACGGTTTAAGGAGGGCTCATTGTCAAGTGCAGGGCCGGCCCTGCCCGTAAAGTCTGCACCCTCGTTCCCCTCATCTTAGCCCCAGCCCTGCCCTCTGGCTTGACTGTCCTGGGGACTAAAGCCACAGGCATATGGGAGGCAGAAGTGGGGTGGGAAAGCAGAAGGGTCCCTTTTTCACACTGGATCCCTCAAAGGAAAGAGCTAACCCCCAACTCAGCGAGAGGGGAGGGGATGAGGACGAACACAGCTGTTTGTTAACTGAGCCTAGGTCCCTGTGTTTATCTGTCTGTGTCACTGTCTGCATGTATATTTGTGCATCCGGATTGTGGGTCTGCCAATTTTTAGCTGTGAGTCCTTGGGCAAGTTACCCAACTTCTCTAAAGTTCTGTTTCCTTGAAAACTTGTAATAATAATACCCATGCCACAGGGTTATAGTAAGAACTGAATGAGAAAATATATGCAAAGGATGAAGCGTAAGCACCTGGCCTGCACACAGTAGAAACTAAACGAATGGTGATTGCTACTCCCCTTGTCAATGACATTATTGTGTATGTGGCTTCAGCTTACGTTGCAGCCTTATTTCCCACTGTCGCCCTGTGTATAGGTCCCATTCCAGCCAAGCAAGTCTTCTGATGGCCCCAAACACACACACTGCTTGTTTCTTCCTCCTGGTCTATGCTCCATCAGTTGAAAATGCTTCTCTTAAAACAAGACTTTCAGAACCACTTTTGTTCCGTGGTCTCCCCAAAGCTCTTACAGCATGAACTGTCTATGCCTCTCATGCCAGCCTCATTGTGCTGTTCAATGCAGTTAGCTCTCTGGGGTGTGTGTGTAAGTATGAACTCTCTCCAAGCACACTTATACAGGAGGGGCTGCACTCTCCAGTGGTCTGTATCTCCCCGACCCGAGCCCAAGGACTAATACAAGCCTGTAGGTGCAGGGAGCCACGCGTAGGCTCTTTGTGAGTGATGACGATGATACTGGTAAAGACTGCCTTTGACTGCATTCCTACTGCGTGCCTTGCATGAGCTAATTAATCCCCGTAAATTATCACTGTAAAACTACAGTTTGGAGAGTTTAAGTAACTTGCCCAAGGTCAAACCGCAAATAAACAACAGGACTGGGATTTAAACTGTCTGGCCCCAAAACCTGCACTCTTAAGAGTGCAAACCACTATGGTTTGAATAAAAGAATGAACTGAAAACCAGAATTTCCTTTTCATACTCTAAGAAGGAAATAACAGGAAAGCAAAATGATATCAAAACTTCAGTCAAATGCTTTCAGGGTTTCAAACCAGAGTCCAGTGGAGGCGGTGGGGGGAGTCCTGATCCCACACCATTCAGAGTGAGGCCAGAGACCTCAGATGTTGCCTTACTCACTATGGTTCTAGGAAAGAAAAAAAAAAATAGCAAATGAAGTTGAAAAAATATTCATCCCAGAAAAATCATTTACCTTGATCACCAGAATATTCAAGTTGATCCTAGTTCTATTTTGTCTGTAGGAGAAACTTAACTTTCCCTTTGTTGATCATCAATTTAGCACCTTTTTTATAATTAAATGGGCAACATTGGCCAGTCAGCAAATATTACATGGAGTAATCACCAGAAAACCTTTCACTGACTGGTTTTCACACATAGCCCCATGGGTCCCCAGCTGTTACAGTAAAATTTGGTCATGGCTCTGTTCTCTTTTGCCATCTTCCTTTTGTCGTTCCGGGGCTGGAACACCTTGGAATGTCTACGCTACATTCCTCTCCTTCTGACTCAGTTTTCTTACCTAGAAAATGGGGATAGGGCTTTCCTGGCAGTAGGGTGGTGGAGAGTCCACCTGGCAATGCGGGAGACATGGGTTCCATCACTGATCAAGGAGGATTCCACATGCCACAGAGCAGCTGGGCCCTTGCTCTTGCGCCGCAATTACTGAGCCTGTGCTCCAGGGCCTGGGAGCCGCAACTACTGAAGCCCATGCAGCCTGGAGCCTGTGCTAGGCAGCAAGAGAAGGCACCACAGTGAGAAGCCCGAGCCCGGCAGCCAGCGGGTAGCCCCTGCTCTCCAAAACTAGAGAAAAGCCCTCGCAGCAATGAAGACCCAGCACAGCCAAAAATAAAAAAAGAAAGAAACTATTTTAAAAAAGAAAATGGAGACAATAACACTACCAATTCCACAGAACTATGGCAAGAACCTAATGAGGTGACATGTATGCATAAAGCACAGGGGTGACTTCCCTGGCGGCCCAGGGGTTAAGAATCCACCTGTCAGTGCAGGAGACTAAGATCCCACATGCCACAAAGCAACTGTGCCCTCGCTCCATAACTACTGAGCCTGTGCCACAACTAAGCCCTGATACAGCCAAATAAATAAATAAATATTTTTAAAAATAAAGCACAGGGGTTGGCATGGAGTGAGTGCTTATAAACATGTCAGGCTATGGTGGTGTCATTCTGAGCAGGGTAGAGGTTCCCGGTTGCCAACCCCACTCTGGCCACAGGGAAGCAGCTTCTCCCAGCGCTTCTTCCCTCCTGTCTACTAGGATGTGTTCCCGGAAAGCTGCCTTCTGCACTCTTTTAGCCAGCCAGTCACACCTCAGCCACCCAAAGACTTAGAATCATCTTTGAACCCTAAGACCTCTTCCCGTCCAACTTTGTTTTTTCTGACTTGGAAGGCAAAACCTTCTGCCACCTACACAGCTTGCCCCAAATCGTATTTGCTTCCAGCAAACCATTTGCTTCCAGACTACCTGCAAAATCCTATATATCCCCAAAATGGAGCTTTACACACCTTGGCCAAAAAATCAAGTTTGCTCAAAACACTGTGGACTCTATTTCTTTTTGTGAATTGACCTCAGACTTCATTGTACACCAAACAAGGAAATCAACCTCATAATTTGGTGCCACACCTTGTCTTGAACCAAAAAAAAAAAAAAGGTGTTGTTATTACCTGTTCAGTCTGCTCACTCTTCTGGGTCACACATCTTGGCATTAAATAACTTTTGGCTATTTCCACATACTATTCAGTTCCCAAAGATGAAATCCTGATATCATTGAGGAAAATTTTGAATGGAATAAAGGTTCTGAAGCCGCTTCATTTGCTCATTTGCTGATACATAAATTCAGTAAATATTTCTTGATACTTTCTTACATGCCAACCCCTGGATGAAATACTATGGTAAAACAGACTGACACAATTTCTGTCCTCTTGGAATGTACAAGTTAACTCCTGAGCCGAACATACATGGCCTATGATTATGTGGAACTGGTAATAATAAAAAAGCCTCTAATAATGAATTAAAGGAACTTCTAGGAAAAGATGCCAGCCTGAACACCTGCACCCACTTTTGCTCTTTCCTGAAACTCCACTAAATCAAAGTGAAAGGCTTTCTAAACTTTTCTTTCATGATTTTGCTTCTTAAGGTATATACCCACAAGGACAGGAAGGATGGGAGAGAACAGCAACAAAATTTTGGAAGCTAGAAAGCAGGTGGAAGAAGAGTAAAGAATATGAAACAGGTGGTGATGAAAACCATTACCACCTAACCTGTATCCCAGAATCTCCCAAAGGCGCAGGAACTGGTGACACCAGTTACCCGGAGAAGTGAGCGTGAAGTGGATTGAGTGAATAACGAGGACTGGGAATGTGTTTTTTAAAAGCAGTCAGAGGGACTTCCCTGGTGCTCTAGTGGTTAAGACTCCAAGCTCCCAATGCAGAGGACCTAGGTTTGATCCCTGGTGGGAACTACACCCAGGATGCCGCAACTAAGGAGTTTGCATGCCATAATTAAGACCCGACCCAGGACAGTCAAATAAATATTTTTTAAAATAATAAATGAAATAATTAATTAATTAATTTAAAACAATCAGATTCTTTCCCTACTGAATATAGCCAGTCAAAGGATTGAAGCGGTTGCCTGGTGAGAGAAAACAGGTCTCTGACAAGGAAATTCCAGGAAACACTGAAGGAAGGAGTACCTCACTGAGAATGTTCACACAGTGGATGCTGAGACCTGGGTCCTCTTACCCGCTGAAATTCCCAGAACACTGGCCATTGTCCTCCAGGATGGAACCTGAAGGGTGTACCTCTGGGAAATCTGAACAACCTGAAAGGAAGAAGAGACCAAGGATACTAACATCAGAGGCTTCAAAATGAAATATTCCAACCAGATCACCCTAGTGTGAGGCTCACAGACCACAGGCCACACACAGTCATGCATACATACACACAGAAGAACTTCCAACCAGCTTTTCAGACCCTTATATTTAAAAATAAGCAGACAACCAAGGCTTATGGCACATCTGAGGAAAGCTATGACTTGGAGGAAGCTGAGCCTATGTAGCAAGAAGAAAGCTTAAAAATAACATTATCATTATATCCTGAGCATGATAAGGAAAAAATACTGCAAAAATGAAACAAAAATAGAATAGTGTTTTCTAAAAAGAGAACATGAGAGAGGTTTTAAAAATCAAACATGTCATAGCAGATAAAAAACAAACTCAGTAGAGGTTTAGAAAACAAAGCTAAGGAAATGTGTATAAGGTGGAGGGAATATAACAAAAGGATGGAAAATTTTGAATGACTGTGCAATAAAATTGGGGGACAAGATCAGGCAATAATAACCAAATAACAGGAGAACAACCAAATAGCTGGAGAAACAGAGAAACTAAGGGCAAGACATCATTAATGACATGCTCTAAGAAAGAACTGAAGAACTTCTGAGATCCCAGTGCAATGGAGAATCATTTTTTTAAGTATTATTTCAAATTTCAATTTCCAATTGTTCATTATTAATATATAGAAATACAATTGATTTTGTATATCTGTCTCGTATCTTGCAACCTTACCAAATCCATTTATTAGTTCTAGCAGCTTCTTTGTATATTCCATCAGAGTTTCTACATGGATAATCATGTTGTCAGCAAATAATGACAATTTTACTTCATCCTTTCCCATCTGAATGCCTTGTATTTATTTTTATTGGCTTATTGTACTGTTAGAACCTCTGGTACAATGTGGAATAGAAGCAGTAAGAGTAAACATACTTGTCTTATTACTGATCTTAGAGGAAAAAAGCATTCAATCTTTCACTGTCACAGGTTTTTGTCTGTACAGGCTCTTTATCAGGTTGTGGAAGTTCTTTTCTATTCCTGGTTTGCTGAAATTCTTTTATCAGTAATGGTTATTGAATCTTGTCAAATGCTTTTTCTACATATATTAAGATGGTCATTTTTTTTTCTTTTTTAATTAGGTAGTACAATGAATTACATTAATTTTTTTTTAATTTTACCAATCTTCATTCCTAGGATAAATCTCACTTGGTCATGATGTGTTAGCATATCTAGAAAGATAGAGTTAAATTAGATTTACAAAAGTTTTGGTAATAATTTCTGCATCAACACTCATGAGGGATACTGGTCTATAACTTTGCATTCTTGTAATATCTTTGTCTGGTTTTGATATCCGAGTAATGTTGGCTTCATAGAATGAGTTGAGATTTCCCTCCTTTATAATTTTCTAGAAAACTTGTGTAGAATTGATATTTTCTTCTTCCTTAAATGTTTGGCAAAGTTCATCAGTAAAGTCATCTGGGCCTGGAGTCTTTTTTTGTGGGAGAGGTTTCAACAACAAATCCAATTTTTAAAAAAATTGATGTAGGTCTATTCGGATTATCTGTTTCTTCTTGAGTAAACTTCTATAGTTTGTGTCTTCAAGGAATTTATTTACTTTATCTAAGTTATGGAAATTATTAGAGTAAAACTATTTATAATATTTTCTTATTATCTTTTAAGTGTCTGTAAAATCTATAGAAGTAACCCCTTTAATTCTTGATACTGGTAATCTATGTCTTTTCTCTTTTTTTCTGCTCAATCTGACTAGATGTTTATTCATTTCATTGATCTTAAAAAATGGTTTTTGGTTTCGTTGATCTTCTCCAATCTTCTATAATGTTTTCTGCTTCATTAATTTTTCTCTGATATTTATTATTTCCCTTCTTCTGCTACTTTGTGCTTAATCTGCTCTAGTTAAAATTTTTTAAGTTTGGGAATTCCCTGATCATCCAGAGGTTTAGACTTAATGCTTTCACTGCCGTCACCCAGGTTCAGTCCCTGGTCAGGGAACTAAGATCCTGAAACTGTGAAGCACATGCAGAAAAAAAGTAAAATAAAAGTTTTTAAAGTCATTAAAAATTTTAAACTGTAAAACAAGGACTTCCTTGGTAATCCAGTGGCTAAGACTCCATACTCCCTATGCATGGAGCCCAGGTTGGATTCCCTGGTCAGGAAACTAGATCCCACACACACTACAACTAAGAGTCTGCATGCTGCAACTGAAAGGTTCCACGTGCTACAATGTAGATGGAAGCGCCCATGTGCCGCAACTAGGAGCCTGCACTGCCAAATCAATTAATTAATTAATTTTAAAAAATGTTTAAAACAAAAATAACAGAAGAACAAGTTTTCATCTGTTTGTGCTCTGGAATAAAATTTCCATTTCAAAAGCTCTCAAGAGGTACGAAAACACATCCAATCATTCATACAACAAATATTGAGTCCCTGAAAGTGTTGAACACTATTCTAGCTGCTGGAGATAGAAGAGCAAATAAAGCAAAGTTAACGCCCTCAGTGAACTGGCTTCTAGTTGAAGGACACAAGGCGATGCCTAAGTAGACAGATACATGTATAAGCTGTCAGGCAGTAACAAATGCTGAGCAGAAAAATAAAACAAGATGACAGGGGACAGAAACTGAGCAGGCTGAACGGAACTATTTCTATTTCAAACGGGCTCAGCAAACAGCCAGCTTTGAACAGAGACATGGAGGAAGTGCGGGAGGCCACAGAATGTCTGAGAGAGCAGCAAGCCTGAAGGACACGAAGTTGGAACTTGCTTCTTTTTGAGAGAAAGTGAGAACGTCTAAATGGCTGGGGAGAGAGGAAGCTAGGGGGTCAGAGCACGTGAAGTCTAATTGGTGCTGTAGAAACTTCGTATTTAATTCCGAGTGTGGTAGGGAAAACTCTGGGATAGCCTCCCAGGATTCCTCACCTGCTGTGCACACCCTCTGTGCAATCACAGGATGGGTCTCACTCCTGCGATTAGGTTCTATCACATGGCACGGCTGACTCTTGAAATGAGAGGCTGTCCCAGGGAGCCGGACCTAGTCACATGAATCTTTTTCTAAATTTTATTTTTATTGGAGTATAGTTGATTTACAGTGTTGTGTTAGTTTTTGCTCTACAGCAAAGTGAATCAGGTATACATACACACACACACACACACACACACATATATATATATACTCGTTTTTTAGATCCTTTCCCACACAGGTCATTACAGAGTATTGAGTAGAGTTCCGTGTGCTATACAGTAGGTTCTTATTAGTTATCTATTTTATATATCAGTAGTGTGTATATGCCTGGAGGACGACATGGCAACCCACTTCAGTATTCTTGCCTGGAGAATCCCCATGGACAGAGGAGCCTGGTGGGCTACAGTCCATGGGGTCGAAAAGAGTAGGACACGACTGAGCGACTAAGTGCACACACACAGTGTATATAAGTCAGGCTTCCCCAAGTTTCATTAGTGGTAAATAACCCATCTGTCAATGCAGGAGACATAAGAGATGTGGATTCGATCCCTGGGTCAGGATGATCCCCTGGAGGAGGGTACAGCAACCCACTCCTATATTCTTGTCTGGAGAATCCCGTGGACAGAGGAGCCTGGTGAGCTCCATAATGTTGCAGAGTCAGAACAACTGCAGCAACTTAGCACACACATACGTTATATGTTAGCCCCAATCTCCCAATTTATGTCTCCCTCACTCACCACTTGGTAACCATAAGTATGTTTCCTACATCTGTGACTCTATTTCTGTTTTGTAAATAGGTTCATTTGCACCTATTTTTTTAAGATTCCATGTATAAGTGCTATCATATGATATTTGTCTTTGACTTACTTCACTCAGTTTGAACATGAACCTTTTAAAAGTAGTTTTCTCAACAATGAAAAACCAACAGCCCGATTCAAAAATGGGCAAAAACTTGAAGAGACATTTCTCCAAAGATATACAAATGGCCTGCTGCTGCTAAGTCGCTTCAGTCGTGTCCGACTCTGTGTGATCCCATAGACGGCAGCCCACCAGGCTCCCCCGTCCCTGGGATTCTCCAGGCAAGAACACTGGAGTGGGTTGCCATTTCCTTCTCCAATGCATGAAAGTGAAAAGTGAAAGTGAAGTCGCTCAGTCGTGTCTGACTCTTAGCAACCCCATGGACTGCAGCCTACCAGGCTCCTCCGTCCATGGGATTTTCCAGGCAAGAGTACTGGAGTGGGGGGCCATTGCCTTCTCCGATACAAATGGCCTATGAGCATATGAAAAGGTGTTCAACATCACTATTCATTAGGGAAATGTAAATCAAAACTACAGTGAGATACCACTATACATCCATTAGGATGGCTACTTCATAAGAAGTTGGGAGGGAGGTTCTAGAGGGAGGGGACATTTGTATATCTACAGCTGATTCATGTTGATGTTTGGCAGAAACCAACACAATTCTGCAAAGCAATTATGCTTCAATTAAAAAAATAAATTAATTTAAAAAAAAACAGAAAATAATAAGTGTTCATGAGGACATAGAGAAATTGAAAGCTTATGCACGGTTGGGGGGAACGTAAAACGATAACAGCCACTGTGGAACACCGTATGGAGATTCCTCAAGAGATTAAAAACAGAATTATTATATGATCCAGAAATTCTATGTCTGGGCATATACCCAAAAGAATTGAAAGCAGGGTCTCAAAGAGATATTTGTATACTGTGTTTATAGCAGCATTATTCACAATAGCTAAAACATAGAAGTAACCAATGTGTCCATCATAGATGAATGGATAAGCAAAATGTGGTATAAACATACAATGCACTATCATTCAGGATATCAGAATCCTTTAATATGCTACAACATGGATGTACCTTGAGAACATTATGCTTAGTAAAATAAGCCAGTCACAAAAAGCCAAGTACTATATGATTCCACGTATATGTAGGACTTAGAGCAGTCAAAGTCATACAGGCAAGGGCCTTCCCTGAGGGCCCAGGGGTTAAGACTCTGCCTACAATGCAGGGGGTGCAGGTTCAATCCCTGGTTGGGAACTAAGGTCCCACACGCCATGGGATGTGGTGAAAAAAAATTTTTTTTAATCATAAAAGCAAAAAGTAGAATGGTAGTGGCCAAGGGCCAGGGGGAGGGGAGGACCAGGAATTATTGTTTAATGGGGATACAGTTTCGGTTTTATAAGATGAAAGAATTCTGGAAGCATACAGTGAAGATGTTTACACAACACTGTGAATGTATTTAACACAGCTGAACTGTACAATTGTAAATGCTTAACATGGTAAGTTTTATGTGTAGTGAAGTGCAGTTGCTCAGCTGTGCCCAACTCTTTGCGACCCCATGGATAGTAGCCTGTACCAAGCTCCTCGGTCCATGGGATTTTCGAGGCAAGAGTACTGGAGTGGGTTGCCGTTTCCTTCTCCAGGGAATCTTCCCAACCCAGGGATTGAACCCAGGTCTCTCACATTGTAGACAGACGCTTTACCACCTGAGCCACCAGGAAAGTAATCTACCACGATTGAAAAAAAAAAAAAAATGGGGGAAAAAAGTGGAGCTTTCTTTGGCTGGTCAAAGAAGTCAGAGATTTAAGGCATGAGGCGTTAATGTTGCATTGCTGGCTTCAATATGGAGGGGCCCACATGGCAAGGAATACAGGCAGCTTTTAGGAGCAAAGCACCATCCCTGGTTGACAGCCAGCAAGGAAATGGAATCACAGACCTACAGTGACAAAGAACCAAATTCTGCCAACAATAAGAATGAGACTGAATGTGGATTTTCCCCCAGAGCCTCCAGATAAAATCTCAGTCCAGCCAACACCTTGACTTCAGTCTTGCAATACCCTAAGCAAAGAACCCAGCCAGCCGTGCTGGACTCCTGACTTACAGAGGTGTGAGCTAATAATTGGATGTTGCTTTAAGGTATTAAGACTAAATCGGTGGTTGCTTATTAAAGAGCAATAGACAAAAAATACACTCAGTATGAGGAGAAGCCATAGGTACAGGTAATCTTTTTATGAGTTTTATGTCACCCCAGTTAGATAGTAAGCTCCCTGAAGGCATAAACCCAACAGTCTACGTAAACCCAACGCCCCTCCACAAGACTGGGCCAGATGCCATGTGGACATCCAGGCAGTATTCCACAAATAGCTAAAACATTCTGATCAAAGGCAAGTTTGGGGGGAAAATGTCTAGGTTCTTTTATTTACCACAGTGAAGGACTGATTGATATATGTGCAAGTTCTTTAAGAAGAAGTTGCACTTTATGTATGTATGTTTTGTCCTCTCCTATGGGAAATGACAGGAGAAGGCAATGGCACCCCACTCCAGTACTCTTGGCCTGGAAAATCCCATGGACGGAGGGGCCTGGTGGGCTGCAGTTCAGGGGGTCGCTAGGAGTTGGACACGACTGAGCGACTTCACTTTCACTTTTCACTTTCATGCATTGGAGAAGGAAATGGCAACCCACTCCAGTGTTCTTGCCTGGAGAATCCCAGGGACGGGGGAGCCTGGTGGGCTGTCGTCTCTGGGGTTGCAGAGTCAGACACGACTGAAGCGACTTAGCAGCACAGGAAATGACATCCTCAAATGCAACAGGCTAAAACAGAACTCACCTTCCATCCAAACACAGCTCCTCCAGACCTTCCCTTCTGCTGCCAGCAATACCACCATCACCCAGGTACCCAGGCCCTGAACCTCAGACTTACACTCAATTCCTGCCTCTCCCATCTACACTGTAGTTGGAGTCCTGGAGATTCATTTTCCAAAATGCCCCTCTGTAAGTCCCAGACTTGATGTTCTCGCCACTATCTGCATAACTAAGGCCTCTTCTGCTCTCCCCTGCCTTAGGGCAAGGGCTCCCCAAGAACTTAACCATTCCCTCTTCCCTGCTTCAAATCCTCCTTGGCCTGCCACCTGACTAATAACCCTAAGATAACACTTGGCAATGTAAGCCTTTTCTATAAGACTTTCAGAGGCTCTTCATTGGTCACTCAGGTAAGCTGGGTACCCCACACCAAGCTGTGAGCATCTTGAGGGCAAGAGCCATGTGATAAGTTTCTTTGTAGGACCATTGATATGCCATGTCTGTACGAGGCTATTGATGATAATGGTCATGACCATGAGCATTTGGAGGCTTCCTTTTCTTCTAGGTCAGAGAAGACCAGTTTGGGTTATCATTCTCCCACAGTCTAAAGACTTAATCAGAAGCAGAGGAAAGCTATGAAGTGTGTCTATCTTCTCTATAAACTTATTATCCCCAAACCCTCCCTGCGCCTTGGAATCCTGGCTAGCATGCAACTCCACCCCAGTTGTTCCTTTATCTATTATCAGCTGTCACATCTTTTGTTCACAATAAGGGGGTTCCCTTCCCAAGGGTGTATGCAATTTGACATAGAGATAGCCCCTTAAAGTAAGCAAATGTCATGGACAGAGAAGCCTGGTAGACTACAGTCCATGGGATCACAAACAGTCGGACACGACTGAGCGACATCAATTTCACTTTCACTTTCTTTCCACTATCAGCTGGTGGGTGGAGTGAGACTTTTGGACTGGGATATAGAGCTTTGCTACCACATCCAAAAACACAGCCTCGCCCGTGCAGCAGGACTGATGTCAATAAAAGTATTGAACACGCATACCCTCCCCCCAACAGCTGGGAATAGAACTAGAGTCTAGGAAATGGGCAGGATCCAGAGCAGGCTGCTGGGAGAAGTTCCCAATGAGAAGATGGAGAGGAAATCTGTGAGATGTCAAGTGTCCGGAGATCTTAACCGAATAAAAGAAAAGCTCCTCCCATCCTCTCCACCTGAGATCCTTCTCCAATACCCCCAAAGGTCACACTGGGTTGGAGGGCTGGTCACTCAGTCAAGAGGTGCAGGAAAGGCTGCTATGACCTTGGTCATTTTCATGCGCCCAACCTCATTACCAACTCCAAAGACAGTTTAAGTCCAACACACCCCAGGAGTGAGTGATGGAGAAGTCATCTTCTGATCCATCAAACTCTCCCTGCTCCAGCTGTCCTGTTCCCGTTATTAAAGCCCACAGAAATGGTTCCCTGTGCAGTCCTTGCCTCCCCATAGTTGCAGTCCACAGCTTCCCGGACCTAGAGAGGGGAAGCCTCTATGTATGTGCGCATGTACAGGGTGGGGGTGGGGATGGGTGAGGGTGACCCAGGAGGATGAAGGACCGGGGAGGATGAGGGGTGTAATGGAAAAGGAGGAAGGGAGGAAGATGTGCGCAGCTTGGGGGGTGGGGTGGCCTCTGGCATCCTGGAGGAGTCTTCCTCCTTAATTGCTTGAGTTCTACAGCTGTCATTGCTAACGAGAAATTAAAAAGCACCCTGACCTCCGCCCCCACCCCTGCCCCCAACCTCACAAGTGCTTTCTCAGCACGTTGCTCTGGGAGAAGCACCCGGCTGGAGGACGCTACGGAGACCCAGGGACGCCTTGGGCTGATGGCTCTCTGCTCCCTGAGGCGGGGGAGGCAGGAGGACACAGTGAGTAGGGGAGGGGAGAGTGGGCCCCCAGCTTCTCTGCTCAGGCTCTTGTTTCCTGGAGGTCCTGATTATTGTATCTCCCCACAGCTCTTCTGGGACTTGTCAGACCTCAGGTCCAGATTTGGAGGTTGGGAATTAGGGTCCCTGGAACTGTAGTTTGAAGATCTAGACTCAGCTGCCCTGGGCTCAGTGGGCAATTAAACCAGAGAGAAACAAAGAAAGGATGGACCAGGAACCACTGTAAGAAGGATCTCAACTCGCACAAGGGAAGAGCCTCCCAGTTCTCTCTCACATCGCACCCAGAGAAGCATCTTCTCTCTAAGGATAAGAAGCTTCTGCTTAGCATCGCCCATGGGAGTCTGCGTGCTCTACCTGTTGCCTGCCTCCTCTCCCCACCACCCTCATGCATATCTCAAGGCTAGACACTAACTTATTTGCTCTCGGAATGGAATTCCAGCACCTAGATATGAGACCATCAGTGTGGCTCCTTCCTGCCACCCACCCTTCCCCCTCCTCCTGTCAAGGACCACTGGATTTTCACAAGCGAACATTCTGATGTTCTAATGTCTTCCCTTCCCATTTTTCACCCACAGTGCCCCCACCGTTCTGCACAGTGCAGTTAGATAGTGGCATCATCTACCCGGATTATAGACAACGTCCCCCAGTGGATCCTAGCTCTTTCACTTTAAATAATAACGCTGCAATGAACATTGCTGCTCACCTAGTGAAGTGAATACGATTCCTGAATACATTTGCTATTATTCTTTCCAACTTGTGTAGATACTATGGAGATGGTGGCGGTGGTTTAGTCTTGAAGTTGTGTCTGACTCTCGCGACCCCATGGATTGTAGCCTGCTAGGCTCCTCTGTCCATGGGATTTCCCAGGCAAGAATACCAGAGTGGGTTGCTGTTTCCTTCTCCAAGGGATCGTCCTGACCTGGGATCAAACCCACGTCTCCTGCACTGGCAGACAGATTCTTTACTGCTGAGCCACCAGGGAAGCCCACTATGGAGATTAGTGATAGGCGATTTCATTTCAAATTGTTCCTAACTTCATCATAGATTGTTGCCTTCACAGATTTCCTCAAATGGCGGATACCCATCTTACAACAACTGTCCTCGAGAGTTCTGGGGTGTTTTGAAGGGGTTTTTGGTGTTAAATTTGGGTTTTCCAGCTCAAGATGGCTGGGGATCTGCACACAAAGTCAACGAACACATGCAATCCCCAATCACATTAGTATTCCATCCGTTCTGGCAAATCTTACATAAGTCCGTTTTTATGTAAGTCAGAATCCTGTCAAGTCAGAAGATAAACGAAGCAGGTATCTGCCTGGCAGCAATGTAAACACAGGGGAGGACAGAAACCTGCCCAGTGAGGGTGTCACAGCTCCCCTTGCCTGTGAACAAGGGTTATTTCAGAACGAAGGAGCAGAGAGCGTGACACATGCGTTTACACCCCATCAGCCAGCACTCTCTTGCCAAAGCTGCTGGAAAAGCTTGAGTCAGGCTGAGTTTACATAAGTCAGCCTTACGTAAGTTTTTACCTATAAAGACGCTGGAAGGCACAGGGAGAAATGTAAATAGCCAGGATTATGGGTGTGAGTTTAATTTGGGGGACCCGATATTACGAGACCACTTTAAAAATCATGTAAGCTGATCAAGATGAAGCTTGGGCAGAATGCCTACTATGCGTCCAGCCCTGAGGAGGGGTTGTCAGATGATTAAGAGATGTTATGAGATGGTCCCTGCCTTAATGAAGCCTATAATCAAGTTATGGAAAGATCTAGAATCCACTAAAGCAGCTTCCATCTCCCACTTGGCTGGCCCCCCAGGCTCTGGCCACTGTCTGCTCACTCTTAATGCCCCTCCCCCACATTACTCCCTAGCCAAGCCCTCCCCTCATCCTGTCCCCCAGCTTGTCCCCACAGAGGAGTAAACCTCTCCATGTATGGGACATTCCTTGGCATGTCACTGACATTCACAGCAATGGCAATGTCAAAAGGCACCCCTCTCCACGTCCCCCTCCCTCAGCTGCCCTCTTTGCCTCCCCAGTATCTTTGGGGGGGGCGGCAGTGTTCCTGACTTCACTCTGTCCCCAGTCACCTCTCCAAACACAGCTCAGGGGGACTCAGAATGGGAATGAGGGTGGGAGGGGAAGATAGGCCTCCACCATCTGCATGTTCTCAGCAATCAAATCAGTCCTCCCCCAACGCCTATCCCGGGCTGGGGGGGAAGGGTGGGGGGGAGGCGGACAAAGGGGGGCGAGTGCTGAGTCAGGATATTCCTCACATTCCCTCCCTTCTCCTGCGGCCGAATGCCACAAACCCTGCCTCCAAGCGACCTGCCTCCGCGGAGCGGCTGCTCCCGACACTGATCCCAACTCAAGACCAGCCCTCCTCCCGCACACCCAAGCGGGAGGCCACAGGAAGGACGTTGTATGGCCTACTGTCCTCTGGGGCCCTGCTAGGAGGAGGGTGGAGGGAGAAAGAGTCCCCCCCTTTCACCCCGACTCCATTTCCCCCACCCGGCCCCACTCACAGAATCTGCTGCCCCTGGTCAGGGAAGGACAGCGAAGGTGGTGGAGGATGAGAAGGAAGACCCCCTGCAAGGCACACACAGCAGGCCATCTCATGGGGCACAGTCCCCTCTTGAGGGCAATGTATGGAGAGCCTCTGGGCTACAGAAGCAAGCCTGAGGGAAGAAGCCCCAGGAGAGGCTTCCAACTCTGGGGAGCCCCCCCAGTCTGAAGAGAGGTCATGCTTGTCCTCAGGAAGCCCAAAGTTTGATGAGGGAGACTCCCCGCAAGACTCTAGGGAGGAGGCTGTGCTCTCACTAACATATACCAACAAACAAATAAAGACTCAGAAGTTCAAGGGCAAAGCTCTGTGAGTGAGCCTTTTGGGGAAGGGTAAGAAGCACAGAAAAGATCAGCAGGTAAAAACTGGTCTAAATAGCAAAGGAAGGCTTCCTGGAGGAAGAGATTCTGGGGGACAGAAAACATTTCCAGAGGCTCAGAAACGAGCAAGGATGACAAGAGGAGCGGGAGGGCCCAGGACACAGAGAAGACTTTCCGAGGTCCTGAGAACGGGCTTTGGACAGGGAGCAGGGTCCCAGGCTCCATTCCAGAGGGCAGCAGCCAAGGCTCTGCCCCTCTCAGGCCACGGACGCCTCCTCAACACGAGGTGGAGCTCGGCCCCAGGACCCCGAGGGCACCTCCAGCAGGATGTGTGTCGGGCCCTCCTGCTCAGCTCAGTGCTCCGATGTCTAACAAAGGACCTGTGTTTTCCTTTTCACTGGATCCACAGATTATATTTCCGGTCTTGCCCCTCAGCCTGGAAGGTCTATTTCCTTCCCTCCGTCTTCTCTGGTGAAGCCTCAGTAGGGGAGAGAAGGCCAGGATGGCTGCCTGGAGCCTTGCTTCCCAGCTCCTAAAGGCTGCTAGCAGGGAGGAGGCGGGCCCCCCCCCCCCCCACCACCCCTCAAGGCTGCATGGCCTGAGTACTGGCTCCCGGCACATGCAGGTCCCAGGCCTGAACCTTGGCAGCCAGCAGCAGCCCACTCAGCCCATAAATGGCCTCATCCCTTGGAGGGCCCAGCAGGATCATTTCACAACGTGTGCACTCTTCAGAGTCCGTTCTTGGAAAGCTGGGGACGGGACAGCTCAGTCCTGGGTGTGGGAAAGGCCTCAGCCCCTGGGGTCCACACTTGCATGATAAACAACTAAGGGCCGGCTTGGGTAGGAGAGCGGGTGGGGAGAGAGCTTAGCCAGTGTTCTGTGGCTGGGGAGAGATAAGGGTCCCCCCGCAAGAGCTCATCACGCAGCCATTCCTGCTCAAGGGGGTGACTCCAATCAGATGCGGGGCACGGGAAAAGGCTGGAATTGAGGATGTGGGAAACACGTGGAGGGTGGCAGGGGAGGCTGTCATAGCCCAGTGGGCTGAGTGGACCAGTGAGCACCCGCACGGGTTTGGGAGATGAGAACTTGGGCAGTAGGTGCCCTGCCCTTGCACAGCTGGCATCGAACCACCTGAGCTGGGAAACAGAAGCAAAAGAGAAGCCGGGACCCCAGGAGGGTTCAACTCTGTCCTAAGTCTAGTAAGAAACAGGGCAAGGAAGCTGAGCCAGGGGTCAGGCATTCTCAGAGAAGGCTTCCCGAAGAAGGGGCTTGAAACAAACCTCTTTGTGACAAAGGAGAAAGAGTGAGGCTTTACACAGAATAGGGCTGAGACTGTCCTGGCAGAGAGAAGAGCCTTTACAAAGGCCTAGAAGTGCCTGAGAAATGAAGATTCCCCCACCCCACCTGCTTCGGGTGAGAGAGGGGGCGGAGCTGGGCTGATCCATGGAAAAAAAGCCCCTGATGACGGATCAGGGCCAATCCGCCTTTGATGTGCCAGTTCGAATAACTGAGGCCTGGATGCTTCTAAGAGGCAGGGGCCAGGCCGGCCTCCTGGGGGCTGCTGGAGGAGGGGGACTTAGCAGCGTGACCGTCATTGCGCAGGTGCTCAATAAATGTCTTAATGAAGGCATTGATTCACTGATTGATTCACTGATTGATTGATAGGGGTGGCGCTTTTCTGAGAGACTGGCAAGTGCCCCCTTCTAATGCCTCAGTGGAGATTATATAAATACCCTGCAAATTCCACCCATGGGTTAGTGCCTCCTCCAGGTGGCCTCCTCAACTCTCCTGGCTCCTCTACTCAGAGATATCAGCCTCTACAACAGTACAAAATTAGCAAAAAGGATTTCCATGTACATATAAAATTCGCGTACATATAACAGCAATAATAATTAACATTTAGTGATCATTTACTGCATGCCAGTTGCTTTATGTGTCTGACCTCGTAAACCTCGGAACAACCCTTGCAAGTAAACACAACTAGATGCAGGAAAAAATGTGCGTCCAAGAGAAATGTTTTTAAATTTCTTTTGGTTCTCTGACACACATTTTTCACATTTTAACATCTCTGAAATCAGGATTGCCCTGCAATCAATAACAAGAAGGCACTGTGTCAGAGTTTAATTAGCAGTGTTCTTTTCTTCTTAACGGTGCGTAATTTGTTTGTCTTGCTTTTGATGAAATATAGTTGATTACGTCCATGGTCTACATAACTGACCACCTGCCCTTTTCAGTCAAGAGCGAATGAGAATCAGCACTGTTTCTTGGTTTCCAAGTCTGCTTTCTGGGCTTTCGTCTCGACTCATCAGCCTGGGGGCTGCCTGAGGACAGGCTGATTTTTCTCCCCAGAGCTCCCAGCAGCCCTCAGCCCAGCACCCCCAGCTAGGGAGGCCCCTCAGACATGGCGGGGCAGAGCATGATGAGTGGGCACAGAGAATCCTGGACCTTCCAACCAAGCCCTTTTTAGGCAGCATAGAAAGAAGAGCCCCAGAAAGCTGATCTCAGCAGATCCCTGAAGGAATGGAGGTGAAAGGGAAGGAACAAGATTGCCCCACACATCTCCAGGAAGCTCTGGGCCGTTAGAAACCACGCAGGCCGGCACCAGGCCATCCAAACCAGGAGCCAATTGCAAAGGCTGGCCCCGGCCTCCTCCAGCCCTTGCTCTGCTTACCTGCCAAAGTGTGTTCCTTGGCCTTCCCCTCTGCCCTGAGGCTGGATCGGAGGGAAAGCAAGAGAGGAAGGGACCAGCCCCGTTGGAGAGCCAAGGAAACCGAGGCCCCAGGGACCCCAACCTGGCTCTGCACCAGCAAAGGTGCTGACTGGTGCCTGTGCCCGCCCTCCAGGCTCTCCTCAGTGGGGGATCTCCGGGAGGCAAGGGGCGAGGGGAAGGGAGAAGTATCTCTTGCCAGGGACTCTCCCACTTGGTCAGAGCAGTGCCACCACCTCCTCCTCTTTCCCTCTCTTCCCAGGACTCCTCCCCTCAGAGGCCCATCTTCTCTGTCCTCCACTTCCCAGAAGCTCCATCCCTGGGATGCTGGTGGCCCTCAGATGCCCATTGACCGCTGGGTCAGGTGCCCAAGCCCAGCCTGGTTGGTGGGGGTGGGTGAAGGGAAGAGAAATCACTGCTTGTCCCCTTCCCTTCAGACCTGGGGATGGAGGCCTCTGAATCTGCAGCAGGGCTGGAGGATTAGAGTCTTTAATGAGGACCAGGGACTGCCGGGGTTAGGGAGGGGGGCTTTCATCCTGGCCTGGGTGGGGGAGGGGAGCCCAGGGTTCTGTGCTGGGCTTCCCAAGCCCCCTCTCTCAGCACCTCCTCCCTGCACCCTGCCTTTGGAGGCACACTGATGGACCCTGCTGGGGTGCACGAGGAAGGCCAAATCATGGCCACCCTTCCTGTCCACGGCCCGCCAGGACTCTGCAGCCAGAGCGACACACGCCCAGAATCCCCACTCACAGCTGGGGCTTAAGGACAAAGCCCATGCCTCCTGCCTGTCTTCTACCACGCACCCTTGCAGGTGGATTTCAGAGGCTCCTTCTCTCTCTGTGCCTCTTGGCTGTGGGCTGTGGACACAGTAAATGATCTCTGGCAAAAGGGTGGGGGTGTTAGGGGCACAGACACAGGGACCCAAATGTGACCGCTGCCTCAGCCACATGTGCAAAGGGAGACAGTGAAAGGGGAGCAAGTGGGATTCAGGGCAGACACTGAACACCTGGGTACCAAGACTGAAGCCCGGGGAACTGGGGCTGGGATCCCTGGGACCTGAATGCATCAAGACCCCATTTCTCAGGGACAGATTGCCCCACGCTCCAGGAATGGAGAAGGCAAGGCCCACTTACAGGGACTGGGCTCCCGGGAAAGAATCTCAAAGGCTCTTAGGGATGGGAGGAGCTTGGAGACCAATAAGATCAGCTTTTCTTACAGCCTGGGAGCCTCAGAACCAGAAAGAGCCAAAGGCTAGTCAACCTGGTGCCCAGTGCTCACACCCACCAGCCTAGTGCAACCAACCCACAGTAATACTGAGACCTAAAAAGGTATTAAATCACCTAATCCCTCTTATGAAGAAACTGAGACTCAGAGAAGCCAAATAAGTTGCTGAAAGTCACACCAGGAGCCTGTCTTTAGGTCACTGAATGGTTAACAAGGAACATCTCAGGGGATGCGGGGATGCAGGAACTGAGGTCTGACCCAAAAGGTGGGGGATCTCTACTTGGCTGGGGCATAGAGCTGGTCCCTGCCCTGTCCACAGAGGAGGACGCCAGGCAGGAAAGGAGACCAGGCAACCCCATGCCCACCTGCTCACTGTCTAGTGGCAGCTCAGCCCTGCCCTCCCAGCACACGGTGGGGAGAGCTGCCCCTCTGTGGTCAGCTGAGCCTGGGCTCTGCTGGACTCCCACCCCTCACCCAATTCCAGCCCACCCTACAGTGATGCTGGGAGACACTGAGTAGCAAAAAGAAGGGGGGACTCTGCGAACATGAATATTAACCTAAGCACAGTGCCAGGTGCTATACGGGGCACATCTTTCACCAGAAATATCTCCAACCCCCTAGCATAGTGCTGGCTTTTGAAAATACTCAGTAACTGCTGTATGAAAGGCTGAGAAATTCAGAGATCAGAGAGGCATGGACCTGCCCTCCAAGAGGTGACAACCTGATGGAGGAATCAGTTATGCAGACTACTAATTATAACATGAGGCAAACAAAATACTGTAGAAACTCAATGGAGGGAGAGGTTAATTCCAACTGCAGGACTAGGGAAGACTTCATGGAGGAGGTGGCATTTGAGCTACATAATAAGAACAATAATAGTAATGATGATGATGGCTTAGATTTATTGGATTTGTTCAGCACTCTTGTTAGTGCTTGTTACACATTACTATATTTATTCTTCACACTACCATCAGATATAGATACTATTAATATACCCATTTCACAGATGATGAAACCGAGGCTCAGACAAAGTAACATGCCTTTAAGTCACACAGTTCTAATAAATGAGCAGAACCACAGTCTGAGCCCAATTCTGACTCAAAAGGATGTTTGGGTTTCTCTTTTCGATCATTTGACATTCATTCAACAATTATTTATTGAACTACTGCTCTGTACCAGACAGTCAGGCTAACTGACCACAAAACTGACTTCTACAGGTGATTCAGCAGGACTATAAATAAACAACATAAAACAGGAAGTGATTTGGTTCATAAAAGACATAGAGAGGATGGAGAAAGTGCAAGGCAAGGGTAACAGAAGCTTCATGGGGGAGGGGGCCTGTGAGCTGGACTCTGAGGGATGGATAGAATTTGGACACCCAGAGATGGCAGGAGGCATTTTAGGCCAGAAGAATAGCTTAAGCAAAGGTGCTAAGGCAGGGGTGGGAGGGACTCATACGAACGGCAAACGGTGCAATTCGACCAAATAGATTGCAAACCGGCACCTGTGGGCCACAGCCGAGCCTCAGACATGTTCTGTCTGGCCCACCTGCACTGGCCTCCACGGCATCCTTGAAAAAGGTGCAGTCCATCGCCAGAGCCAGAAGGTAAACAATGAAATTGGGGGTGGAGGAAGGCGGGCTCTGTAGTCTTAAATTCCAGAAATGCAACAACCATTGAGAAGCTGAGTAGCGCACCTCCCCCCGAGTCCAGTCCACTTCCCTTGTCCCCAGTTACCTGTCTGGCCCCTGTAGGCACTTGAGTTTGAGGACCTGGATGAGAGCCCGGGGCACCGAAGAGAGCAGCAGTGGATAACCATGGAAAGATACCTTGAGGTCTAGACACAAAGGGCCTTGAACACCGGGCTGAAGAATATGGGCTTTATTTCGGCAATAGCTATGTAGTTACAGCCCCTCCGCCACCAGCAGTTGGGTGAGAAGAGCATGCACGCGCGTGCACACACACACACACACACACACACACACACACACTGGGGGGCTGGGGACAGTCTAAACTGATGCTCACTGTACTTGGGAAGCCCCAAGAGAAATCTTTACACACATTGTCCTGGCCTCAGTCTTCGTTTTCACAGCCCTCCTGTCCCCATGCCCAGCTCCAAAGTTGTCCCAGCTGTGCCCTCAGCAAGCTTCTCTCTTCTTTATGCAGAAGGGAGTCCCAGAGGTGTCTCCTGACCCCAGAAGCTCCCCAACCCCCAGTGCGCAGTTGGCTGGCCAGAGTGAGAATTCCGGACAGGATTTAGAACTGGAATTTCCCTCTGGGTAGGCGGGGCTGATCAGGTGAGCTGTGTTACAGGGCTAGGGGCTGAGTGGAAAAATTTGGCCTGTCCCGGCCCCTTCCCCCAGTGACTCAGGCCCTGGGTGGTGGTGAGTCTGGGGAGGGGACGAGACAGGAACCCACAGAAAAAATTTCTCTTGTCTCTGGCTCTGCCATGGCTCAGTTCCCCTCCTCCATTCCACACACACACCCAGCCTTGCTGCTCACCACAGTCGCTGTCTGTACCTGTGGCCACAGACACAGAGCCAGCACGTCCCAGGGCTTCCCAGCCTGGCTGGGAGCAGGGTGACCAGTCCACCGGAACTTGAGCCAAGCCCACTTCCGGGCAGCCTGGGGGAGATGGGTGTCCCCATGGTGGTTGTGGGGGTAGGCTCGCAGGTTTAGCAAATAGAAAGACAGGATATTCACTGTCCCATGCAATATACTAAAAAATTATTTGTTATTTATTCTGTCTTCTTTATGCCAAAGGGAATCCTGGACCCAAGCACTCTGAAATTCAAATTTAACCGGGAATCCTGAATTTTACCTGGTGAAAGGCAGGGGTGAGGACAGAGAATACCCACAGCACCCCCACCACTCAGGCCCAAGATCTTCTCTGCCCCACCCCCCTCACCACGTGCCCCTGCTGAGACCCCTTAGTCCCCACCTATAACTCGCTGCACCCCTTTCAGCCACAAGTCCTCTCTCAGATCTTCTAAGTCCCCAGGCATCGGGCCTTTTTTTTTTCCCAGAGAGTCCCGGGACCTCAACCCTCATGCCAGACAGGGAGCTGGCAAGGATGTAGGGGGTAGTTTTCCAGCATGACTATGTCTGAGGACACTTCACCTCTGCAGCATTCAGCTTCAAGCTAGGAGGACTATGGGGAAAGGGGGTCAGCTACTCCAGGGGGCCTCTGTCTCCTCTGAGTATCTCCCCCACACTCAGGGTCTGGTTGAAACAGTGTTGCTCGTTCCCTCTCTTCTTCTGGACCCCACATGCCTCCCAAAACACACTTGCCCATGACCTTGTTATAGTCCCCACACTGCAGTATTCAGGCCCAGGCCAGGGGGCTTTGTCCAGGGAACAGAGCAATGGGGGAGGTGGGGTGGGGGGATAAGGGGGGTTGGATTTCACCAGACTCCCCGCCTGCCTGGAATAAGCACCTCCTATGTGCAGACACTGCGCTGGGCCTCAGGACAGCGGTGGCCAAGGGCCTCGAGCTGCTCCCAGCTTGTTGGCAGACAAAGGACATTCACCAGGTAGTGAGGGAGGGACAGAGAGAGAGGAGAGGACAGAGGATGCGGCTGCCTTTGGGGACATCAGGAAGGACTTATAGGTTTCATAAGGCAGACAAGCCTGATCAGCCACTGCTTCTAGATTGTGGCTGTGAAGGGTCCTCCTCAGGTTTAAACTGGGCTCCTGTCTGCCCCGGCCTGTTCGGGCTGACTGGCTCTGACAGTAAGCTCCCCGAGGGCAGGGCCCCCAAGTTGTGTCAGATGTACTCTGTATGGAGTGTTTTGACTCAGGATGAGTTGACAATACAATTGCTCTCTCTTTTTTTTTTTTTTTTTGGCTGCAGCTGCCTCAGGCCATGGGGTGAGGGATAGGTAGCTGCTGAAGGACCATTTTGTCCCAAAGACACACCATCTTTTTCCTGGAGACTCCCACACCCACCTGCAGTAGAGAGAGGGCAGGGCCGGGACCCTTTGTCCACATGGAGAGGCCAAGTCCCAGTGACTCACCTAAAGTCATGCAGCCCACAGAAGACGGGTGGAGCCGGGAAAAGAGCCCGGGGGTCCCAGAGCACACTGCAGGGCACCCACTACCTCCCTGCCTCCATCCACCCACAACTTCGCCTGGTGATGCTGGCCAAAAGGGAAGACAATGGCTGTCCTCCTAGTGAAGACCTCTCACTTGTTCAAGCAGAGCAAGCAGAAGTCAGAGGGAGAAGAGAAGCATTTCTCTGACCTGTGGGACCCCTGCACAGTCCAGCCAAGGTCCTGACCCTCAGAAGACCTGGATCCTCAGATGCCAGGTTCTGAACTGGCTCAGTCAGTCTTCCCCTCCCACCTCCTCTGGGATCCTGACTCCCAAACCCCAAGGGTCCTGCCCAGGTTGTTACCTCCATATTCATGCACACCCTCCCCACCTCTGGGGCCTGCCTTGGACAATCACATCTTGGGGGTGATCAGCCATCAGGCCTCTGTCAGTCCCCAGACTAGACAGAGCAATGGGCAGAACACAGAGCCATGAACCCAGCAGAACCAATCTGGCCACCTCCCAAACCAGACACTCCCCACACAATAGCCTCTGGTCTCATAGTCGGTAGAGAGGGTTTTGTCGAAAACAGAGGCTGAATCTTCAGGAAGGGCCCCCTTCCCTCACTCCACCCCAGCCACCTTCATCAGCAAACCTGGGGACCCTCAATAGGGAGAAACAAGGAGAGGAAGAGGAAAGACCCTGAGAGGCCCACAGTGTCTGAGTCAGGAGACCTCCAGGTGGTCCCTCAATACACAGAGAGGGAAACTGAGGCTGCAGGATAAGGGAGAGAAAAATGGGCTTCCAAAGCTCTGTGTTCTAAAGGACTACCCTGGCGGTCCTGTGGTTAACACTGTGCTTATACTGCAGGGGACATGGGTTCCATCCCTGGTCAGGGAACTAAGAGCCCACATGCCCTGCAGTGGGGCCAAAAAAATTTTTTTAAAGAAAAAACAAAACTCTGGGTTCCAGTACTGGCTTAGCCACTGTGTGACTCTGGGCTAGTGCCTTCCCCACTCTGTGCTCTGGGGTTCCCTCCACCTTTGCCGTTCCAGGGTTCTAGTTAAAGCATCTTGCCCAAGGAGTTCAGGTCTGACCACAGTCAGCCTCCTGAGGACGCCTCTCCTGTCTAGCCCTCTGGCCCCCTACCCCAGCTGGGTCCTGGAGACTTAGGGCAGATGGGGTGGAGGGAGGGGAGGAGGGGGGTATCACCCCAGGGAGGGGCAGTAGGGAAGGGAAACTGAGTATGTCCCTGGCTTGCCCCAGCCTGTCCCCCACATCCGGAGGAGGGTAAGAGTGACTGTCAGCTGGGGAAGGAGGGGGCGAGAGGGGCAGGCTGGGGAGGGACAGGGAACCCCCGTCCAGACTTGTTGGGGCGGCTGGGTGCCACTGTTTCCGGCTGATGAAAGGGCCCTGATTGATATGGCAGCAGTGACTGACTCTAACCCCCAAACCTGAGCCCTTCCCGTCCTCAACCTGGGCACACCCAGGGCCCCGCTTTAAGGATAGGCAAAAGCCAGGGATAAGGGCCGCCACCAGGGACAGTACTCCAAGGAACGTGAGAGGGAAGCTTGTCTAATCTTCCTGCCCCAGCCCAGGAGGACAGGCAAGGGAAGAGGGGCAAGGGGGTTCTCCCTCCTCTCCACATCCTGGGGTGAATACACGCACGTTTGATCATTCAAATATATACACACAGGAATAGATTTTATCTCTGTAGCCTGCAGGGATGGCAGGGAGGAGAGCAGAGATTGTTGCTGAACACTCGTTTTACAAACTATCTAGCCATCTTCCTTTTGCCAGGCCCACATAATAAGAGCTAATGTTTATTGAGCATGTCCTCCTGTGTGCAGGGCATCTTTTTAAGACCTTAAGGGCCGTGAGCTTGTTGACCTCCCCACCACAGCCCTATGAGGCAGATGCTATCATCACCCTTATAGATAAGGACTAGAACCCAGAGCGGTTAAGAACTAGCCAGTGGTCACACATTGGTCAGAGGCAGACTTATGTGAACTCAGTCTCCAGGGACTGAGGTCCTAAACACTGTGCTACTGCCTGCAGGGAATTCACGGTG
The DNA here is from genome assembly GCF_029378745.1 of Bos indicus. Taxonomy (NCBI): domain Eukaryota; kingdom Metazoa; phylum Chordata; class Mammalia; order Artiodactyla; family Bovidae; genus Bos; species Bos indicus. The sequence goes on along the minus strand of NC_091782.1, from coordinate 18,711,471 downwards.
GAGACCCTGCCAAACTGTAACCAATTTGTAAATAAATAATGACCTTATAAGTGGCATATAAAGGTGTACAAGGTACAATGAAGGGCACTGTGGGTGGGGGTAGAGGGGGAAGGGAGAACCATACAATAAACATATTAATTGAAATTTAAAGGGTTTTTCTACTTTAGGTTTTTTTTGGGGGGGGGGTTAGTTGTTTCTTTTTTTGCCTTTTAGGTTTTTTTATTATGGTAAAATACACATAATATGAAATTTACCATTTTAACCATCTGAAGTGTACAGTTTTTTTTCCAGTGGAAATTTTTCACTTTGATGAAGTTCAATTTATCTCTTCTTTTAAAGAAATCATTGCCAAATTCAAAGTCTTGAAGATTTCTGCCTGTTTTCTTCTAAGAGTTTTAAGGTTTCGGCTCTTAAATTTAGATCACTAATCCATTTCGTGGTAACTTTTATATGTAGTGCAAGGTAGGGTAACATTATGAAATCTGCAAACAGATAGTTTTAGTTCTTCCATTCTCGTTGGATGACTTTTATTTCTTTTTCTTGCCTACTTGCTCTAGCTAGGATTTCCGTTACTGTGTGGAATCTTGTTTCTGATTGTAGGGGGAAAGCTGTCTTTCACCATTAAATATGATGTTGCTGCTGCTGCTGCTAAGTCGCTTCAGTGGTGTCCGACTCTATGCAACCCCATAGACAGCAGCCCACCAGGCTCCCCCGTCCCTGGGATTCTCCAGGCAAGAACACTGGAGTGGGTTGCCATTTCCTTCTCCAATGCATGAAAGTGAAAAGCTAAAGTGAAGTCATTCAGTCGTGTCCGACTCTTAGCGACCGCATGGACTGCAGCCTACCAGGATCCTCCATCCATGGGATTTTCCAGGCAAGAGTACTGGAGTGGGGTGCCATTGCCTTCTCCGAAATATGATGTTAGCTGTGTATTTTTCATATAGGACTTTGTCATGTTGAAGAAGGTCCCCTCTATGCCTAGCTTGAGAGTTTTTAATATGAAAGTTTTTGTATTTTGTCAAATGCTTTTTCCACACCAATTGGGATGTTATATGTCTTTTTTTCCTTTACTCTTTTAATGTGGTATATTACATTGACTAATTTTCATATATTGAACCATTCTCGCATTCAGAGGTAGGTCCCAGTTGGATCACGGTGTATAATTCTTTTTAAATACTGTTTTATTTGGTTTGCTAGTATTTTGTCAAGGATTTTGTGCACTTAGGCATTTAAGGGATATTAGCCTGTAATTTTCTTTTCTTGTAGTGTTTTTGTGTGGTTTTGATATCAGGGTAATGCTGGAGTCATAGAATGAGTTGGAAATGTTCCCTCCTTTTCAGTGTTCGGAAGGTTTTGAGGACTAGTATTAATTCTTTACATATCTGGTAGAATTCATCAGTGAAGCCATCAATCCCTGACTTTTCTGTCATGTTGAGAAAATTCCCTTCTGTAGGAGTTTCATTACTGATTCAACCTTTTCCATTGTTATAGATCTATTCAGATTTCCTATTTCTATTTAAGTCAGTTTTAGAATTTTGCATGTTTTTAAGAATTGATTCATTTTATGTAAGCCATCCAATTTGTTGGTATATTATTTGTTGTAGTATTCACATATAATCTTTTTTATTTCTGTAAGATTGGTAGTAATGTACCCTCTTTCATTTCGGATTTTAGTAACTTTACCTTTTTTAGTAGCTTTTTTTAAAATCTGATTTTAGTAGTTTTATCTTTTTTTTTCTTCAGTCAATCTAGCTAAAGATTGTCAATTTTGTGGATCTTCACAAAGAATTTTTGGTTTTGTTTATTTCCTTTATTGCTTCTCTATTCTCTACTTCATTTATCTATACTCATATTAATTAGCCTTGCCTTCTTCTGTTAGTGTTGAGGTTACTTTGCCCTTCTTTTTCTAGTTCTTTAAGGTATACACTTAGGTTATTGATTTGATAGCTCTCCTTTTTAATGTAGGAATTTACAGCTACAAATTTCTCTCTGAGCACTATTTTCTCTTCACCCCACAGGTTTTGGCATGTTGGGTTTTCATTTTCATTCATCTCAATGTATTTTTTAATTTTTCTCATGACTTCTTTGATTCAATTGTTAAGAGTATACTGTTTGATTTCTACATTTTGTGAATTTTTCCGTTTTCCTTATGTTATTGATTTCGAGTTTCATCTCACTGTGACCAGAGAAGACCCTTTGCATGATGTCAGTATTTTTTAATTTATTAAGACATTTTGTGGCTAAGATACAGTCTGTCCTAGAGAAAGGTCCCTGTGCACTTAAGAAGAAAGTGTAGCCTGCTATTATTAGATGGTGTGTTTTGTATATATCTGTTATGTCTAATCGGTTCACAGTGTTGTTCAGTCAGTCAGTTCAGTCGCTCATTTGTGTCCACCTCTTTGCGACCCCATGGACTGCAGCATGACAGGCCTCCTTGTCCATCACCAACTCCTGGAGCTTGCTCAAACTCATGTCCGTCTATCGGTGATGCCATTGTTCAGGTACCCTATTTATTTATTGATCTTTTGTCTCATTGTTTTATACATTTTTGAGGGTGGTTTTCTCCAATTGTTGGAACTATGGGAAGAGTAAACATTTTATTTTTTTTTTCTAGTGCATTCTATATTGTTTTAATTATTTATAGTGAGAATGCATCATTTTTATAACCAGGAAAAGCAATGATGCCTTTTTTGTTTTGAAGGGTAAAAAGAATAAGTAGGCATTCACTGTGGAGACAAAGTGGGGAAGGACTTTGGTCCTAGCAAGGCAGAGGAACAGCAAAGGAAAAGCAACCAGTCGTCACACCATCCTCTATTCCAGGAATTGCCAGCCATAAGGCATAGCTGTAGGGCATTGTAGGTGGCTGGAAAATGTGACCACCTTATCAAGGGCCTCTCACATCATTAAAAAAAGAATACAGCGTCAGTTCTTGCCTCGGGGGCAGGAGATAACAGGTTTTGACTTTACACGTTAAGCAAATTAGTTAATGCGGATGGTGAAGAGCCCAGAGGCTGGAAGGCCACTGGGGAAGGTGTTGCAGTAATTAAGGAAAAAGAAGGTGGGACTGAAAGTGAGTCATGGCTTGGAGGGTAGAGAATAAAAATGGAAATACAAGATAAGTGGAGGCCAAATCAGACAAGAATTACCCATGAATGGGAAGTGGATTTGTCTGTTTCACCAGGGTCTCCAGTGCTGTAGCCTAGCCTGGCATATTAATTAACGGCAAGAGGCCAGGTCCAGGGGTGATCATGATCACAGTCATAATCATTAACATAATCATAATGAAAATAATGCTGATTCACAAGGAGGAGGAGGAAAATTCCCATTAAGGGAGCGCTGTAGCCCCTTTACAGCTGGGAAAATCCGCTGACTTCCATCTCCTAACACATCGCAATGTTATTCCCATTCTACAGATGAATAAACTGAGGCCTGGAGATGTAATGCAACCAGATCAAGACCCACACTCCTTGGTGCTAACATTTATTCATTCATTCATTTATAGCCACATAGAGGGACACTCTGCTATCCCCCAGCAGAGCCTGAGCAATGACTGTGCTTTCACTTTCTACTTATACAAATTTTATATTTACTAGGCCTCAGTCTCCTGCTCTATAGAATGGGGGAAATAGTACACTTCCTCATATGGTTGCTGAAAGAACTCAATTACTTAAAGAACCTACAGCCTGGCACATAGTAAGTGCTCAGTAAATAGGTGCTCTGATTACTTTTTCTAATTATCACTAGTATCTACATAGTATCCCAGGCAGATCACCTAAAAAGAATGAAAGGAGGGGGAGAGGGAGTGGAGCCAGACTCCTAGCATCCACCAGGCCCTTTCCTTACTTCACAAACCCTGACTCCCATGAAAAAGACCCAGAGGTTGGAATCTGCCTCTGCGGTCTCTTTCACTAGGGCTCTGGGCCTCTTTGCAGCACCCACCATTTCTGTTCCTTTCCATGCTTCTTGGTGCTAACATTTATTTATTCATTCAACAAACATGCACCAAACTCTGGGCCCATACTGAGGGCTAGGGCTACAAAGAAAATCACAGCCTGGGCCTGCCTTCTAGAAGTTCACCATGTAGTCGATTCAACTTACCCACTCCCTCACTCACCCACTGCCTCATTTATTCATCACATACTAGGAGCATCCTCTGGGCCACACACATACACTCTGTTTATATCTCCTCCTGTCTCTGGACACAAAGCAATTATTCCAGGAGTCTTTTCCCAGGGGTTGTTTGGTTTCCAGTCTTTTTCTCATACTTTTCTTCTGTGTACCCAGATTGTGCCCACACACAAAATCACAGAAAGAAACCAAAACAGAGATTCAGGAAGAATACACTCTTCTCCCATATTTCCTGTGGCTGAAGAGCTTCCACTAGTTCTTGGAGTCTGGAGTGGAGAGAAGCAACAACTGAATCCTTTGGACTTTCTTCCTTTCATTCATTCGTCCATTCATTCATTTATTTATTTAGCAAACTGCTTACTGAGTACCATGTCTGAACCAGGCCCTATACTGGTCAGTACAGAAAACCAAAATGAATAACCAAAGAGTACACCCTCAAAGCATCTCCACTGCGTCGCTCAGAGGCTCCTTCTTTCCAGGAATATTTACTGAACATCTTCCATGCATCAAGCACCAGTTAAGACTTTGGGACTGTGGACCAGAAAGATGAAGTCCCTGCCCTCCTGGAACTTACCAACTAGACAGAGAGACAAACAATGGGCAACCAACACATAGATAGGCAATGACCCATGATCAAAGTTTAAAGAAAGTAGGACAGATTGATATGGTGGTGACTGAGGGTGAACAGCACAAGCTATTTGAATCTCAGCAGGGCACTTGCCTTCTCTGCAATTACACCTGCCTCTGCTGTCAGACACAACTGAGCGACTGAACTGAACTGAACTGCTGTGAGGAAAAAATGAATTAACATATGTGAGGCCCAGCACACAATAAGCACTGTAAGTTATCTATTTTAAACAAACAGATGCATAAATGGGTTATCAAAACACTGGCAGCCGGTGTAGGAGAGTGATATAGAGGTAAGGCATTCTGAGAGCACTGGGGAGGAGCCCCAGGGGGCCAGGTGTGACCCAGCCCGGGACAGAGGTGACACACTGAACCCAGAAGCTCTTCTTCCTCCTCCCCCACCCCCACCTGAGTCCTGCAGCCCTTGGGCCACCCCTAAAGATGCTGCTTCTCTAAGAGCTAGAGTGGGTGGGGTAGGACGGAAGAATCGCACATGCCTCCCCTCCCCCTCGGCCTAGAGAGGAGGCAGGGCTCACAGTTGTCCACTGAGACACAGGGCAGGGGGCATAGTGCCTGCTTTCAAGGACAGAGCCCTTCCAAGGCCCTTGGCTCTCCAAAGTGCCCATTGCTTCATCTGCTGATGGAGACGCAGGGGGCGAGGGTACCCGGATGCTCAATCCACGCAAGAGTGAATGAAAGGTCAATCTTCATCCCTGGAGTCCCTCCCTAGATCCTAGGCTCCCTTCCAGCATCCCATCTTTCAGATGAGCACACAAGGGCGGAGGGAGAATACAGATCATTCTTGGTCACTCAGTTCAGAAATGGCAGTGGCAGTTAAAACCTGGCCTGCCCAGCAAGCGGCTATTCTTTTTATCTTCCTCCATTCTGCTTCTCCTCAAACGGAGCGAGGAGCCTTTAGAAAAGACTATGAGGGGCAGGGGGTGGCCAGTAGAGCTGGGAGACTCAGGAGGGCCTAGGGAGTGAGACACGAACTGATCTGAGGGCTCCAGGATTGGCGGGGGGGGGGGGGGGCGCGTAATTACAACCAGGAAGGGATGGAACCACAGGAGAAAGCCCCACCTGCCCCACCCCCACCACAATAGGCATCCTGGCAAACAGGATGAGGATGGAGCAAGGCCCTCCTCTCCGCACCACCCCCCACCCCCAACACCCATAGCATCAGCTGACCCGGCAGCCCCATTTCAAGCCTTGTGCCCACAGGGACCAGGATGTGGGCACCCCAGGGACGGACAAGCCCTGACGTAGACAAGTCTGCGACCCCCCATGCCCGGCCTCCGCAGCCGCAAGCCAAATACTCCTTGTGGTTTGGGCCGGGAGCCAAGCGCCCACACCCCGGCTCACGGGACCGCAACTTCCCTGTTGCATCAGGTTACCGAGCGCGCGCACAGCCCAGAGCCTGTTACACAACCGTGGTGCGCGCCCCCGGCACCCACACACCCCGGGTGGCCCGACAGCCCCGCAGAGGAAACCGCAGCCGTGCAGGGAGGAAGGGCACAGGCCCCTCTACAAGCTCTGGCGTGGAGAGCAGTTGGGGGAGCGGTGGGGAGGACACCCGGCCGGGAGCCAGGGCTCTGCGGGCGCCGCCACCGGCTCACGGCGAAACCCCTGTAAGCCACGTCCCCTCAGAGCCTGTCTCCCCACCTAGAAAAGAAGATCTCCTTCCACCCTCATGATCTTGAGACTCCCTCCCCTCGATGCCACTCAGCACCCTCTGAAACCCCACCACGAGTCTCCTTCCCCTCAGGAACGTCTCTGAGAAAGGGAGGCATGAATTATGCAGGGTGGAGACAGAGGGTTGGATGCGAGGACCGCTAAAAGGGCCCTTCTCCGCATAGGGCTTCCCCTCAATAGAAGTGGGTGTGCCCTGAGGGGAACCCCACGGTCACCTCCTCCCTGGGAAGAGGGAGGGCAGTGACCAGAGGTTTTTGAAGTGACTCTAAGGATCAGGAGATGAGGGAGGTAATTTTCTTCCTTCCACTTTTATTTTTCTTCCTTTCTCTATGACAAACATACGGTTGCATATTATTAATACTTTGCGATAGAACGGGGGATGGGCTTAACCTTCCCTGGGGCGTTTACCCTCGCCCAGGATGGTGCCTGAAACCAGTGTTTCCCTAAGCGTGCCATGCGGTGAAAGGGCTGGAGTCAGCATCGGAAACCTGGGCTGAACAAAGTCTGACACGTTTTCCTGCCTGCAGGACCTCTCTGAGCCTCTAACGTGCTAGTATGGGCCGACACCTTCTGGGAGGAGGAGAGAGATGAGGAAACGCGTTTGGATGCAGAGCTCTCTATAGGGAAGCATCTCCAGAGCCACTTTCTAGGTACTGTGGGAACTCAGGGTCCAGCAGAGGCAGAAAGCCAGGCACACACCCAACCGTGAAGGGCTGCCATGGGAGGAGAGATGGCAGGCCCTGGAGGGCACGAGGGTGGACGCAACTACATGAGTCAAACCCCAACCCCGCTGCCCAGAGCTGGCCACAGCACCGCATCCCGGCAATGATGGTTGTGAAGGCAGGTGTGAGAGGGCCCTTGGGTGGCCCGGCCACCTCCCTGAGGTTACTTAGATCTACAGTGACCCCTGCTGGTTCTGCCCAAAATCACCCCTCCCCTTATCCCTTGCCTTCCTGGTCCACCTCACCCTCCTCACCCACCTTCTCCTGCCCAGTCTCTGACCCTCCAGCATCTCCCCCAGTGCCTCCACCCAGCCCTGTCGGGGTGTACTCTGACTACACCCTGCCACCAGGACTCCACTCGTCTCCCCATCCCTGGGGCTGGGATCTGGCTGGGTTGTGATAGAGTGCGTGAGTGAATTCCAAGCCCTGAACTGGGGAGAACTCTGATGGCACAAGGAAGGGGGCTTCCAAGACTGCCTGCCTCCCTCTCGAGGGCATAGGACACCCCAAAGAACACTGTAATAATGGCAGACATTCACTGAGCACTCACCATCTTCCAGGAACACAGCTAAACCTTTATGTAGATTATTCCCTTCGAGTCGCATAAGAATCCTAAGAAATAGGCACTATTTCTACCTCTGACATTAACCCAGTTTCCAGAAATGAAACTGACAAGTAAAAAGGTAGCAAGCTGCAGAGCCTGGATTCAAATCCAAGTCTCTGACTTCACTTATCCATTAAGCTATTTTATTATTCTCACGTCTCCCCACCACCAGGACCACCTTCATGTTCCAGGTCTGCCCAGTACCCACTGCTTTAGGGAAATATGCCTCCAGGGGCCTTGGTCCCTGACCTCCAGGGATGGCCCAGGGAACCCAAATCTAACCAGTTCTTATACCGTTCCTCCTGGTAAATTGGGCTACAGATTTTGATTTCCCTGCCCAGGATCCACTCCTTCTTCTGATCATCGTGTCTAGATTTCTTCTGAGCCCTCGATAGAAATGACTTAGATGGAGATGACTCACCTCCGCCCCCATCTCCAGGGGGAGACATGTGATTTAGGCCTGGCCACTCAAGTGCCAACACGTCCTAATTGGTTCAGGAAGTCACATATGAACCAAACCAGGCCAATAGAGCCAATGCTGGGATTTTACTGAAGCCCCTGGGAAGGAGAATATTAATAGTTGTCTGCTCTGGAGTTGCTAACTGGATGCGCATCTGTCAGAAGCTGCCTGAGAAGGAAGCCGATGCAGGGGAGCAGAGACCAGTCCTGATGACATTATTTCTGCTGTGCCAAAGACAGGTCCAATAAGCCAATAAGGAACTTCTTTGTTGTTCTTGTCTTGAGCAAGTATGAGTTAGGTTCCTTCCTTTAAAACAGAGATCTATCTGAGCCTCCCACCTATGGTTAATCATTGTTAACAGCTGTGTCTCCTTCTTGCCTGCTCCTCCTATGCTTATTTAAACACACTGGACATTTTTTTAAATAAAAATTGACACCACTGGCTACTCCTTCCTTCAAGATATATATACTCTTTTGCTTATTTTTTATGAAACTCCACTCCCCTAGTTTTCCTCTGGCCTCTCTGAAGTCCCGTCCAGCTCATTTTCCTTTGCTGGCTCCTCTTTATTTGTGAGTAACAGAAACCAGCTCTGGCATTTATACGGTTCCCCGCCCCTCCTCCACCACCAATAGCATTTGTTAGCAAAAGATTGAGGAAGTAGCTCAGGGGTTGGACTGGAAGACTGGAAATGAGACATAAATTACTTGGCTGGATTCCAAAGGCCTCTTCCATGCTAGTGTTAGGACACTCAAGATACCCAGTCCCAAGGTAGAGTCTGGTCAGCTGAGCCCAGCTCACAAGGCCACGGCTAGGCTGTCCCACGCAGGTGCGAGGGAGGGTCTGACAGGACAGGCCTCTAGGAATCCTTCTAAAACTAGAATGAGAGGAGATTATCTGATATATCACCCTGCAAGATGGTAGAGAGACTATCCCCAAAGGGAAATAAGGACCAGGAGGCCACAAAATGAGGGTTCTCAGGGTTGTGCCTTCTTTGTTTTCTCTTCTCACTTTTAACTGCTCCCTGGGCCTTCTCATTCCCTCCCGTGATGACTGCAGTTGCCACTAACATGCCTGTGTGTGTGTGTGTGTGTGTGTGCTCACTCATGTCTGACTCTTTTTGCAGCCCCATGGACTGTGGCCCACCAGGTTCCTCTGTCTGTGGAATTTTCCAGACAAGAATATGGAATAGGTTGCCATTTCCTACTCTAGGGGATTTTCCCAACCCAGGGATCGAACCCATGTCTCTTGTGTCTCCTGCATCGTCGGACAGGTTCTTTACCACTAGTGCCACCTGGAAGCCCCCAGCTGACAAGCCTACAATTTCCAATATAGACCTCCAACCCAGGCCCGTCTCCTGAGGCCAGATCCATATCTCCAGGAGCCTTACTACGTAGATGGTTCATAGGCCCTTCAACTCAACTGGTCCAATACTGAACTTGTGCTGATCCCCACACCTGCTCCTTCGGACTTCCCTCAAGGTCCAGTGGTTAACAATCTGCCTTCCAGTGCAGGGGATGTGGGTTCTATCCCTGGTCAAGGAACTAAAATCCCACATGCCATGGGGTAGCTGGGCCCATGCGTCACAACTACTGAGCTCTGCAACAAGAGAAGCCACGGCAACGAGAAGCCTGCACGCTACAGCTAGAGAGTAGCCCTCTCTCCACAACTAGAAAAAGCCTGTGAGCAGCAGCCAAGACCCAGTGCAGCCATAAATAAATAAATGTTTTAAGGTAAATGTTTGGAAGGGAAAAAAAAACACCTGCTCCTTCTACTGGGTTCCTCAGCTCAGCAAATGCAGCCATCAGTCACGCAGCTGATCAGACCAGATGCTGGGAGTCATTGAGTCATTCTCAATTCCCTGTCCGCCTCAGGGCCTCCACACACGCCAGTCCCTCTCTCCAACACTCTTTTCAGTCTTCATTGCCCCCGTCTCTCACCCAGCTAAGACCTTGTGTCATAGACTTCTATCCATCTCTTCTTCTTTAGTATTAATAGTAGAACTGCTGATCTGTTGCTAAGGCCATGGCCATCTAGCATAAAGACAAGATTCCTCAGCCTCGCTAAGTTAGCCTCAATGGGTCTCAGAATTCCAGCTCAACACACAGGCTCATATATAGCTGAGAGTCTCCTCCAGCAAGGAGGAAGATGGCACTCACCAGCATCTTCCCATCAGGTATCAGCCCCAGGTAGCCATGAGAAAAAATGGGTCCACAGGCCAGGTGTGCCCCTCCAGGGTCTACTGTCTCCAGTTCTTAGTGCTTGCTCCAGTGCTCCAGATGTTCTCTGACCTCCAGACTCCAGAGAATCCCCCTCTCCACCTCTGTCCTCCACCTTCGTTGATCTCCCAAAGACATGAGGATGTGTCCAGGAGGTGAAGTGTGGAGGGTGAGGGATGGGGGACTGGTTTGGGATTAAACCCCACTAGGCTGTGACCTCCTTAGGGCAAGGATCAAGTTTTATCTGTCCCTTTCCTCCTACACCTGGAAGGGTATCTGGCAGGTATAGAGTGACAGATAAGGGTCTGCCCAGTCCCCACCACTGCCTTTGACGGGGAAGGGGACACAGTCAGGGGAGGCCAGGGGGAATCCAGGGTTGGTGGGAACTGGATCCCAGCAGACCCTCCTCACCCAGACACCCAGACAGGGTCTGTGAGTGAACAGGCACATTCGGCTATTTTCTCTGATCTGTGATGGCCCTGCTCCTCTTGCCAGAGCACAGTCAAAGCGGCACTGCCACAAGGCCACATAAGAGCCACACAGGGACCTTCCAGGCCAATGTCTTCTCTCCACCCCCAGCCACTGCCAGGGACCAGGCTGATCCGAGGGAGGCCCCCAGAAACAGGAAACGTTCCAAACAGGTAGCTTGACTCCAAATGTCACCTGGAAAAACCTTCGGGGAGCAGCAGGTTGAGTCGGATGCCTGCAGAGAGCAGATGAGGAAACTGAGGCCAGAGAGCAAAGGTTTGCCCTCAGTCACAGAGGATGCTATCTGTAAGATACAGATATAGCAGTGATTGTACTCATCTTACAGTGATGTGGGGGAACTCAATAAGGACACATATCAGGTGCTTGGAAAGGGCCTGATACGTAGCAGGCACTCAGTGAACATTGGCTATCGCTACTGAATCATCATCAAAAGGTCTCCTTGTCTTGCCAGAGTCTTTCCCAACCCAGCAAAAAGCCTTCTCCTGAGGAGTGATTTGCAGGAGCAAGCCAGGGTGTGGGGAGAGCCTGGGCCTTTCCCGAGGCTCTCACCCACCCCGCCCTCCACTCTTCGGTCTCTGGGATTCAGTGGCCCCTCAGCCTCTCCAGTCGCCAGCCTGTCTGCCCGGCTCTCACGCCTGATGCAGAGATAAACACATCCCGCGATAGTATTGTTTCCCACTTCCAGAAGCTCTCAAGTGTGATCCTAGACGGTGGGATTAGCCAGGCATTTGGGCAGTTTAGGGGCTTGGAAGGATTGAGAGGCTGTTCCCAGAACTGGCCAGCCCTGTCCTTAAAGGCAGTTGAGTTTGGCTGGGCACACAGACAAGAGGTGAGGGGAGCAGCAGTGACCTGAACTTCTGGAACATTCTGCCGTCCTCCCTGACTACCATACACATTTGGCCTAAGATGGCAGGCAGGGCTGCCCAGCTGAGTGGGCAGAAATGAGATAACTCTCTCCAATAGTCAGTTCTCTCTCTGCCCCCAGAACAGAGCCTTCTGGTCCCTCTATTTCCCCAGGTGACTGAACCACGTGACTAGCCAGGTGTCTCCTGGGGAAGAGAAACTCCGAGCCCATGGCGGAGAACACCCACAGCACCCAGAGCCACTAAGGGGCAGGCAGAGGGGAGGGGAGTCTGGAGGAATGAAGTGTCAAGACTGCGTACATCAGACTCCCCTGGTGGTCCAGGGGATAAAAGTCCACCTGCCAGTGCGGGGGACACAGGTTCAATCCTTGGTCTGGGAAGACTCCACATGCTGTGAGGCAACTAAGCCCATATGCCACAATACTGAGCCCGAGCTCTAGAGTCCATGAGCTGCAACCACTGAAGCCCTCGTGCCTAGAGCCTGGGCTCCACAAGTGAAGCCACCGTAATGAGAAGCCCACGCACTTCAGCTAGAGAGTAGTCCTCAGTCGCCACAACTAGAGAAAGCCAACCTGCAACACCGAAGAAACAGCACAGCCAGAAATCAAACAATAATTTAAAATAATTTTTTTTAATTTAAAAACTTTTTTAAATCTATGAGTAAAAAATTAGAAAAAGGGCTTACCTCATCATTTCTGGTAGGGTCAGCCTGAGGAGAGAGGCCTTTCTCTCCCAGCCAGGGCGGGCCCTCCTTCCCACCCCACCCCCCAGGACTCTGGGTACCGCCACTCTCATGACCTCACTATCACGGCCAGGCCAGGCAGGTGGCCAGGAGCCAGGGACCCGCCAAAATCCGCATCCCCTCGAGATGAGCACGAGCCAGGCAGGGCTGGGACGTGTCACTCAAATAATCTCCACCCGTTTGAACCCACGCCCATGGAGACAGCCTGTCCCACTCCGGATTTACAGCTGCCAGGCAGGCTCACCTCCCCTCCCTACAAGGTTGAATTTTGGGTGCCCTCCACTACCGATGCCATCTGTCAGCCAGATACATACCAAGTATACCCAAGTCCCCCCCTGCTAGGTTCGGCTGAGCTGTCCCGGCACAGGAAGTCTCCCCTGAGTCCCCTTCCTGCCCCTGACCTCTCCGCTATGTTACATAGTGACAGTCATCGTGGTGATGATGGTGGAAGGGGTAGAGGGGAGGTGATGGAGGTGAGAACGTGGCCGTGGCTGTTGTGGTCATCCTAGCAGTCCCAGCGGTGGTGGTGGTGGCGGTGGAGCTGGTCTTGATGCTGGTCATGGTGACGGTGCTCGCGGAGATAGAGGTGATGGTGGTGGTGACGAGAGCTGGCGGTGACAGCAGAAGTGATGGCGTTGCTGGGCGGTGACGACAGCGGAGGTAGCAGTGGTGGCTGAAGCAGCGGGCAAGAGGTGAATAGGGGTGTCCCCCTACCCTTCCTAAAGCTAGGGATGCAACCAGACCCTCAGACGTGTCCCCGAGGACTCCAGGGACAGTGGTGAGTAAAGAGTATCCAGGACATTTAGTCACAGAGGGCCCCAGAGCAATGAGGTCATGACCCCTCGCCCAGTTCCCCGGTGAGGCATGGCGTGTTCCCCTCCCGGGCCCTGGGAGAACTTCCCTCTGACTTAAAGCATGTATCCTCTGGCCCAGAAACTGCTGCGCTTCCCTTGAGAGAAGGTGGGAAGAGGCCAGGCTTCGGAGAAGGAGGATCCGATACTGGAATCCCAACTTCATGGAACAAACTTAGGTCTGAATCTCTACAGAATGGGAATCAGTTCTTCCCGGCAGGGTCCTTGTGAGGAATGAGATAAGTATCTTTAAACGTGCCTGGCACAGGAGAGTAGTATGATGAATAACAGATCTTTTTCATTTTTCATTCCGCTTTACACGGCTTTCTTATCAACCCCTGGCCCCACCAACCCCTTTACCATATGCCTCCTTTTATATGTTTTCTAGAACTGCCATCACAAATTACTACAAACTTGGTGGCTTAACACAACAGATATGCATTACATCGCCATTCTGGAGGCCAGAAGTCTGGAGGCAAGGTGTCAGCAGGGTCAGGCTCCCTCCGAAGGCTCTAGCAAGGAGTCCTCCCTTGTCTCATCCCGGTTCCAGTGGCTTAAGGCGTTCCCTGGCTCCGGGCTCGCATCTCTGCTTCCCGCTTCACGTGCAGCCTCTCATGGCCTTCTTCTCCCTTCTCTCTCACATCTTCACGTACAAACCTCCCAGGGGTTTCTGTATGTTCATTTCTGCTTCTAAGAACACTCTTGTTGGATTTAGGTCCCAGCCTAATCCAGCATGATCTCATCTCAATCTTTACCTTAATGACATATGCAAAGACCGTATTTCCAAATAAGATCACACAGTGAGGTCTCAGGTAGATATAGATTTGGGGTGGGTGGGGGATATTAGACCACTGCACCCCCTCCCCAACCTCTGCCAAACCTAACTCCCCAACCCCACTCCCACTTGGCGGGATCATGGCCCCGGTCCCCCTCTACCTCCCAGGCCAGCACCCAGACACCCTGCCCCGCCCCCATCCCGTAGCCTGCCAGGCCCTCAGTCCCCGGCCGGCTCCCTGGTGCCATGCATGCATGCCTGTGTGCATGTGCACAGACTCTCCTTTTCACTTGGCGGTGAGAAAGGGGGATTCTAGGTTTGAGTTGAAGCCCACAGGGGCCTCTCTGCTCGGAAATGCTTCTTCCTCTCCCCCTGGCAGCTGTTTGGCTTGGCGGGGGCCCAGCTGGCAGGCTCAGCAGCCAAGGAGCCCTGGGGGGCAGGGGGAGGGAATAGCGAGGGGCAGGCAGCTCCCTCTTCGGGCCCAGGACCTGGGAGCCGGGCCAGTGGCGGGCCTCCTTGCCGGCCGGCTCCAGCCCCCTCGCTCTTGGTCCTCCTCCTCCTGTCCCCTCCATCCCACAAAGGGGAATTCTGGAGACCCTCCACCACCCCGCCCCGGCCGAAGAGAAGACGTGCAGAAGCGGAGCAGCCCTGGCAAAGCAAGAAACACACACACCAGGAGAAAGAGCGGCCAGCAGGCCCAGGGGCTTTGCTCAGGGGGCTGGGGGCACTCTGAGGGCACCTCGGGGCAACCTGGACTCCTTCCAACCTCTGGATCCCCTGTCCCCAGCCTCCCAGCCCCCTCCCCACACTGCTCCTCCCACGTCCCTGAAATCTCCTGTTCTTAGTGCCCCTCTAGGGCCCTTGGCTTCTCCTCCCAGGGCCCCTCTGAACCCCCGAGCCGTTGCCCATTTTTCTGACACGGTCCTCTCTTTAGGTGAGCCGGATTGAAAATGATGCACCCCAGCCCCTAACAGGTCTTGGAACCTTTCACTACTAATTGAAAAATAGTAACAACAGCAACAAAAACCAGGGAGGGGCCCAGTATAATGAGCCTGGATTTTAGGGTCTAATAGATCTGGGTTCACGTTGACCCATGTGACCCTGGACAAGTCATTCAGCCTCAATTTCTGCTCATAAAAATGGGGGTACTCATAGTTAATTTCCAGGTTGCAAGGGTAAAATGTCACAGCTTCTGAAACAAGGTAGGTGTTTTCTGAATGGTAAAAATGTACTACATGCCAGGCACCACGTTAAGTGTTTTGCATAGATTAACTTATTCAACTCTAATAATAGCTTCACGAAACAGAAACCATTGCATGGCCAAGAGAGCCAAGCAGTGTGCCTTGGGCTCTCTAGCTGGTAAGTGGCTGAATTGGGATTCAATTCCAAGTGCTTGGAATTCAGCCCCTGATCTCTGCCTCCACCACTCGCAGTATAGCCAAGGTCGATAGCATCAGGATTAATATTATTAGAGAAAAAGTGTGCTTATGTAAATTTTGAAAGGGAAAGTGTATTAAGAGTATAGTTTTAATCTTATTTGGGCTTCATTTTAAAACTTTTTTTCAAGCCTCAGTTGTTTTATGAATTTGTTAGCTTTAGGGAAGAGATGCAAATTTGGGACCAGCCCTAGAGGCTCCATGTTTGCGTGACTGGCATTGGTCATCATCTCCAGAGTCTTGCTGGAGATGAACCATAGCTCTAGAGCCCCTGCTTCATCGTCAGTCTTGACCCAAAGATGTCACCATTCCTAGTACCTGTCACCACATAACCAGCATTGATTGGAAACTTTTCCCGAAATAGGATAGAACCGCTCATTTGTCTCTTCCAAGTCATTTAAGCTTAGTGATATAAATAAAGTAATAATCAGGGATTTCCCTGGTGGCTCAGTGGTTAAGACTCCAAGCTCACAGTGCAGGAGCCATGGGTTCGATCCCTGATCAGAGAACTAAGATCCTGCATGCCGCATGGTGCAGCCTAAAAACAAAATAAAGTAACAGTTGGATGTTAATTTAAAAAAATTTTTAAAGGCATAGGAAGCAGCTGGGCCACAGGGGTTTTCCCTGCAGGTGCAGCACAGAAGTCTTTCTTGCCCTGCTCACATGGATTTGCATGAAGCTCTTGAGTAGGGATCTGCCCAGCTGCCTTGGCAGTCCTGAAGTCTGGGACACAGAGGCCAGCTCTTCCCAGCCTCCCAGCCACGGCAGGAGACCACTGGGCCGGAGGCTCCTTCGGCTCTCTCGTGCCCTGGCACATCTGGAAGCTGTTAGCCTCCATCCCTTCTCCCACCTCCCTCTCCCTGTTCCAGCTGTTCTTGGTGGCTAATTCTGGGAAAGACCCCCTCAGCCATGGATGCCTGCAGAGGGGGCGGTGGGGGAGGGGGGCCTCCCCACCGTGTGGGTGGTGTGGGAGGGAGGTGGGCAGGCTGCAAAGGGTGCGTGTGCGTCACCCAGAAGAGCTGGTCTCCTCCTCCCTCAACCGTGCAGACAGTCTGCCTGCCCTCGGGGTTACTAGGGGTTGAGTAATGAGGAGGAAAGAGAGAGGGAGGAGGCAGGGGAGAGTGTGGAGGCAGACTGGGGACAGAGATGGAGAGAATGTTTCTGCTGGAAGAAATCTGCAAAAAGTCATCTGATATTGTCTATCCCCCTATTGCCTGGAGGTCATGATAGCAACCGCATCGTGTAGCGGACAGAGGGCAGCCTTTGTGGTTGAGCAGAGCTGGGTCACAATCCTGGCTCCATCACTGTTGGTCCGTGTGACTTTTGAGCAAGGTCCTTACCCTCACCAGTTCTAAGCAGTCCCAGCTGTGCAATGGGAGGATGGCACCGCCCTCGCCAGAGGGTTCCCTGGTTTGGTTTACACCCAAGATCTCTGCCTGCCCCCTCTCTAAGAACTGCAGGAAACCGCACAGGATGCCTTCCCCTCACTCCACACCCTGCCCCACTTTCTGGGGTCTCACTCACTAGTGCCTCCATCCAGTTCACCCACTCCCCCACCTTGCCTGGACCCAATATAAAAGCCATGCCCTGCCCAGATGGAGCCTGACCCTCCCTCCACTCTGCCCAGTTCTGCCCTCCTCACTTTCTAAACTTGCTGAAGACCTCCTGCCAAGGGAGACTGCCCACCAAATCTCCCTCTATCCCATAGTAAATGTGACCATGGGGAGGTTATTGAACATCTCTGAGACTCAGTTGTCCTAGGGGTTAAATATCACCACCGCTGCAAAGACAGGACATGTCGTCATCACAGAAATTCTGGAAACTATGGTTTCTTCACCATCATTCTATAGATATGGAGAGAAGGACACATGCTGACATTCATTAAACCCTTGCCACACAAGCCATGTACTGTGCCTGGAAGAAAAGCCGAGGAAATTCTGGATTCTTCTCTTAAAAGATGTGGGCTTGAAAAAGCCAAGGACTGGTTAATATCTCTGTGGGTGCTACTGCATAAGGACAGTGTCCCTAGGCCACCGCACAGCCTGCCCTGCCTGTCGTCATCCTGGCTGGGACACTCAGAGCTGCTCAGTCCCAAGCCAAGAAACTGATCCGAGCACCTGCAGTTGGATGGCCCTACACCCACCCTTTCCTGCTGGTCGACAAGCTCCAGTCCCTCTGGAACAATGAAATCACATCCCCCCACCCCCACCCTGGGCTCTGACCTCATTCTTAGCCTTTCCTCTTCCCACCCCTTATTCCACACCCCCTTAACCCGTTTGAAGACTGGTCCCCAGAAGCCAGGGCTTTCTTGGTGGCTCAGATGGTAAACAGTCTGCCTGCAATGCAGGAGACCCAGGGTTTGATCCCTGGGTCCGGAAAATCTCCTGGAGAAGGGAATGGCTACCCGCTCCACTGTTTTTGCCTGGAGAATTCCATGGACAAAGGAGGCTGGTGGGCTACAGTCCATAGGGTCCCACTGAGTCAGAGGCGACTGAACAGCTAATGCTTTCACTTTTCTTTCCACAGGAGCCAATCCAGGCTGGCTCCTTGTTATTTTTTCACAACCATTCCAGTGCTTCTTTTGTGCCAGGCACTGTGTTAAGTGCTCCACGTCGGCTATCTCATTTGACCTCCCACAGCAACCCCCCAAACATGTATTATTTATACCAGTCTTGCAAATGAGGAAACTAAGCCTCAGAAACAAAGCCACCCCACACGCTGTGCAGACCTGGTCTATGGGACCAGCACCCTCTGTAGCTGGCAGCAGCCTTGCACAGGTAGTAAAGAACAGACTCCAGTCCAGCCAGAGCACAGGATTCTAGACCTGAGTAATCAACTGCCTATGCATCAGCGCCCCCTAGGTGCCCGCTAGGGGCTCAAACTCAACATGTCTGAACCAAACCCCTGATCTTTCCCTCCAAAGGCACTTCACTCATAACTTCCCCACCACAGCTAATAGCAACTCCTTCCTTCCAGCGAATGGCTCAGTGCCACCATCGACACTTCCCTTCATCTCACCTTCAGTCATCAGGAAGTGCTGTTGGCTCTACCCTCAAAATATATCCAAGCCCTGTGACTCCCAGACACCAAGCTGCCTTCCCCTCTCTCCTGGTTTACTTCAGGGGCCTCTCACAGATCTCCCTCCTTCTGCTCTTGGACCCTACAGTCTACTCTCTACACAGTCACCAGAGCTAGAGTTGACCCTTTTCAAGCCAACCTCATCCATCCTCTGTTCAACACACACCAGTGCTACTTCCCACTTGGAGTAAAAGCCAGGGGCTCACAGTGGCTTCCAGCAGTCTGCTCCCTCCCTCCCCTCCTATCACCCTCCGCTTCCCTCTGCTCCAGCCACACTGGCCTCAAACACTCTTCTGCCTCAGGGCCTTTGCTTCTGCTGTTTTCTTTGCCTTGAATTCTTTGCCCCCAAATATCCTTACCTCCTTCACGTTTTGATCCTAAATCTCACCACTCAGTTAGCCTACTCTGACCCAACAATATACTTCTGTAACCAATCTTCTATCAACACTCTCAATCCTCTCCCCTTATGCTATTCAACTCTTAATTTCCAAAGTCCTTATCAGTCTCTAATATACCCTAAATTTTACTAATTTTTGTATTTTCTTCTTTGTCATCTCTCTCAACCACTAGAGTGCCAGTTTCATGTGGGCAGGTAAACATATCTGTTTGTTCACTGTCAAATCCCAAGTGCCTAGAACTGTGCTGGGCACACAGTAGGTGCTTAATTAGTATTTCTTGAATGAGGTGGCAGAGCTGGTACATATCCCAAAGACACCTATGGAACACATTGTGAGGGATTCAGGTGAGCAACAGGTAAATCTACTTTTTTGCTAAGCAGTTTTGGAGTCTGCCATGTATCAAACCCTGTGCTGAGTCCAGGAAAGTGATCAGAGACAGACATGGTCCCTGCTTGGAAGACTTCTTACCCAGAGGAGTGCACAAGTACCATCTCCAGGAATGGGGTCAGGGCAGAGGTCACTGAAATTAATACAAACAGTTATCATTGAGCACATAGCGTATGTGAGGACTCTTGCTAGGATACCAGTTTTATTTTGCCCTTTAATGTCGATTTCACAATTGAAAACACCTTTCCATGCATATCTCCTGGGTTACCTACTGTCACTACCATCGTATCAACTCCCAAAGCCTCCCTCTTCCCTCCCTTCCTCTATCCCTCCCTCCCTTTATCCTCTCCTTCTTTCCTTTCTTCTAAAACCCTTACTGAGCACCTGTTCCATCATAATACGGCAAGGTGGGACTTCCTTGGTGGTCCAGTGGTTAAGACTCCGCACTTTCACTATAGGAGGTGTCGGTTCAATCCCTGGTTGGAAAAGGAAACTCCCTCATGCCATGTGGTACGTGAATGTGGTATGGTAAAAAAAACAAATAAAAATTACTTTTTTAAAGTGCCAGCTGATCTTGTACCTGATGAGGTACTTTAAAATGATAATAATAATAATACAGCAAAGTGTGGGTTGCAGTATACCAATGTGGTTTCAGAGTCCCAGGAAATTTAAAACTACACTCACAACCATTTCAATAAGAACACCAAGCTGTTAGATAACAAACAAAGCAAGTCATAGCCCTCAAAAGCAGGTTCTTGTTGTTCAGTCACTCAGTCGTGTCTGACTCTGCAACCCCATGGACCACAGCATGCCAGGTTTCCCTGTCTGTCACTATCTTCTGGAGTTTGCTCAAACTCATGTCCATTGAGCTGGTGATGCCATCCAACCATCTCATCCTCTGTCAACCCCTTCTCCGAGGCTCAACCAAAAATATAGGGTGTTCCCAAGGAGAGAGTAGAGCTGAGCCAGATCTAAGAAGGGAAAAAGAAAAAAAAAAAAGGATTATCAGATTTTCCAAGATAGAAAATAAGAAGGAAAAGGATGCCAGGTGGAAGGAAGAGCTTGAACTAAGGCTGGAAGAAGAGACAGTACTGGTCATCAATCTGATTGGTGCAGCAAGGTCATCAGAGGGGTGCTGGGAGGTACAGACACCCAGACCACATGATGACTAGGAAGGTCAGCAGTTGGACTGTGCAGCTGGCCTTGATGGCAGGCAGTAGAGCAGAGCACCCACTCTGGATTCACACGAACCTGGAACCAGATCCTGGCCAAACCCCTGGGGCAAGTCACTTTCCTTGTATTTCTCATGTCTAAAATAGAGATGATAATTCCCAGCTCACAAAATGTTTATGAGGATTAAATGAGATGATGTATATGAAAACTTCTGGCATAGTACCTCACAGATGCTTTTTAAAAAATGTTTATTGAATCTGAGAAAATGAAGGCAGTGGGTGTGAACCGCTCATTCAAGAAGCTTAGTCACGGAAAGAGGGAAACATATTGCACAATGGCCAGAGAGTGCAGAGCAGGGTCAAGGGAGGCTTTTTTTCTTTTAAGTTGAGGAAAACTGTGGGTGTTTGAAAGCTAAGGAAGATGGGTGCAGCCAAAAGATGGGTGGGCTAGTGATGGAAATGTTCTAAAACTGCTTGTGGGGATGGTTACACAGCTCTGCGACTAGACTAAACCATCGAATTTTCACTTTAAGTGGGTGAATTGTGTGGTATGTGAATTACACCTCAAGAAGTGGCTTAAAAAAAAAAAAAAAAAGCAGGCTGGATAGAAGGAAGGGGATACTCTGCTAGGGCCAGACTTAGAGAAGCTAGGCAGATACGGAGTTCCTCAAAACAGACTGGCAGGCTGGTGAACTCACTTCTTGGTGCCATGGGCTTTAATGAGTGGCTTCCCAGGTGGTTTGAGTGGTAAAGAACCTACCTGCCAATGCAGGAGATGTGGGTTCAATTCCTGGGGTTGGGAAGATCTCCTGGAGGAGGGCATGGCAACCCTTTACAGTAATCTTGTCTGGAAAATTCCATGGACAGGGAAACCTGGTGGCTACAGTCCATGGGGTCACAAAGAGTCGGACAATACTGAAGCGATTTAGCACTCACATAGCACACAGCTAGCGCCAGGCTCTATGTCAGAGGCTGGGAGGCTGAGATGCTCTCAAGGTGCTCACAGGGCCTGGGAGAGGCCAACAGGAGCGGAGCCATGGCAGGGCATGGTGGGGGCAGGGAAGACACTGCCCTGCCCGCAGTCTTCAGCTGGAGGGGAGTTGATCTCTCTCTCTGAGACAGACTCACCAGTGGGCGCAACACTGCAGCAGAGAGATGCCGGGGCTGTGACTGAGGGAGGGGAGAGGGGGTTCGAGGAACAGCAAGGTGGGGCACTCCCTAGCCTAAGTGGGACAGTTGTTGAAAGTGCCCCATTCTGAAAGAGGTCAGAGAGTCTTGATGCCATCACCCTTGATCCCCAAATCACTTTCATCAGACCTGGACAGGGAACCACCGAGAGCATTTATGGAGTCCTCACCATATACAGTTCTCACCTGCTTGCGGTTCCTTTGTTTCCTTGAGTAACTGCCCCCCACCAGACTTCCCTGGTGGTGCAATGGGTAAGAATCTGCCTGCCAATGCAAGGGACAGGGTTCGATCCCTGGTCCGGGAGGATTTCACATGCTGCGGAGCAACTAAGCCTGCGTGCCACAACTAACGCACCCCTGTGCTGCCACTACTGAAAGCCCTCGCACCTAGATCCTGCGCTCTGCAACAAGAAAAGCCACCACAATGAGAGGCCTGTGCGCTGCAGCTAGAGAGTAGCCCTCGCTCTCCACAAGCAGAGAAAGCCCGGGTGCAGCAACGAAGAGTCAGCATGGCTGAAAATAAATAAATAATAGATAAATATAGCAGTGTGCACATGTCAAAATAAATTTTTTTAAATGTCCCCCACCCCCAAAATACGATGAATCCTGCTTATGTGGTAAAATGATGCTACTGATGACAGCTGGGGAGAAAAAGAGAGTTACCTGGTGGGCTTGAGGACAGGGCAAGGCGTTAGTCTGGGTCACAAAAAAGCCACCAAGTGGACAAACCACAGTTGAAAGGGCACTAAGAGTCAGATATATCTCTTGAGTCCACAGCAGGGGTCTCTGGGGCACGGCCCAGGTCAGCCTGTAACGGCAGGTTGTTTAGCCCGTCTCCAGGCACCAGGCTGTCCCTACCACCACTGCCCAGAACAAACCGCCATCTCAGAACCACACGCCTGCTGACCCTTCCCCCACACCACCCCGCCCCACTTTGCGCTCCTCAGGCAAACTGAGGCAACGTGCTAGCGGAAGGGTCCTCAGTGCGGTCCTGGCTTCTAGCCCCCTAGGTTCTGCCATCAACCTGCAGTATGACTGCCTCTCTGGGCTCTGCCCCCTCACCTGTGAAGCCGGGGAACACGGGGAGGTTCAGAGCATAGACTTCAGATCGGAAGCTCCAGACTCCTAGGTTTTGATTCCCAGCTCGTCCCCCGGCAGTTACGTGAGCCTGGTGGTAAGCTTAGTGGAGGAGGGCAGGGCCAAAGGCACACTCTTCATCATTTATACCTTCATACACTTAAAATTTTGAAATATGCAAATATATTACCTACCAAGGAAAAATAAATTTTTTAAATCCAGATGACAGTTCATTGGAAGTTCCCTGGTAGGCTGGTGGTTAGGATTCTGTACTTTCACTTCTATGGCCCAGGTTTAATCCCCTGGTCGGGGAACTGAGATCCTGCAAGCTGCATGCCACAGCCAAAATTTAAAAAATAAAATAAAAAAGATGAGATTTCATTCGACCTAGAGATGTCTTTGCTGGTCCTCACCCACTGAACCTCTGCTGGGTTGCCTCTGCGAAGCCACTTTCCTCAACATCTGATAATATGCAAAACTTTCCCTCTTGACCTCATCTTCACCTATTCAAGGGCAGGCCTGTCTCACCCAAAGGTCCCATTGCTGTATTTTCCCCACAAAAGAACCACTTCCTCAAGATGAAACATAGTACATTCCTAGAAAGCAGAAAAAGTGGCTGTAGCTTCTATATTCAATGGCCCTTTCATTTTTCAGCCAGGTCTGTTTCCACACCAGCCTCCCATCTGGACTGTGAGTTTCTTGGGGGCAGAAACCTGTCTTATTCATCCTCTGTCTCCAGCCTCATGTGTCCAGGGGATTCACAGCATCCTAAGGGCAGGAACTCCAACTTAACACATCTGTTCCTCTGTCAATGCCTGGCACAGGACGGCTCAGACCTCACACAGAGAGCACAGCAAGGAAATGTCTGTCAGATTGAATTGGTCTGGTGAGGTAAGTGTGTGGATGTGAACGACAAACAGGGAGGGTGCAATACGGGCCAGATCTGGAACAGGAAGGTGTTATTATTATTACACAGCGGCTGTGTAATAAGCACAGCTCATGGGAATTGAGCATTTTACTACACGCCAGGTGCTCCTCTAAAAGCTTTTCATGCATTAACTCACTTAAGCTCTACCACAACCTTACCAACTACCAACAACCCTGTGTTATCCCCATTGTACAGATAAGGAAACTGAGGCACAGAGCCATGAAGAAAGGTGCCCAACATCACAGCTAACAAGTGGCACAGCTGGGATTTGACCACCGTCTGAACCCAGAGCTGTTGCTGTTGCTGCTAAGTCACTTCAGTTGTGTCCAACTCTGTGCAACCCCATAGACAGCAGCCCACCAGGCTCCCCCGTCCCTGGGATTCTCCAGGCAAGAACACTGGAGTGGGTTGCCATTTCCTTCTCCAATGCATGAAAGTGAAAAGTGAAAGTGAAGTCACTCAGTCGTATCCTAATCTTAGTGACCCCATGGACTGCAGCCCACCAGGCTCCTCTGTCCATGGGATTTTCCAGGCAAGAGTACTGGAGGGGGTTGCCATTGCCTTCTCCGGAACCCAGAGCATATGTCCCCAACTATTTAAATTGTCTCGAGGCTTCCCTCGTGGTCCAGTGGTTACAAATCTACGCTTCCACTACAGGAGACATGGGTTCAATCTCTGGTCAAGGAACAAAGATCCCAAATGCCTCACCATGCAGCCAAACAACAACAAAAGCCAGAAAATCTGTGTATTCAGCACCTTATAAATATTCAATAAAAATTCGCTATAGTAGAAACGTGATAAGGGCTTTCCAGGTGGCTCAGCAGTAAAGAACCCGCCTACAACGCAGGAGACACAGGTTCGATCCCTGGGTCAAGAAGATCCCCTGAAGGAGGACATGACAATCCACTCTGGTATTCTTGCCTGGGAAATCCCATGGACAGAGGAGCCTGGCGGGCTGCAGTCCATGGGGTTGCAAAAGAGTCAGACGTGACTGAAGCAACTGAGCACATACACAGAGACATGATAAATGGTTATTAATGAATACAATTTTAAAAATCATCAGGATAAATAAATAACCACAGTTTTTATGCTCTCCAGAGAGAGGCTGGCCTGACCACCACACAAATGAGATGGAAAGGCTCAGCCCAGCAAGAGCGTGGAGTTGAGAGATGGAGAAAAGGCCTTATAGAATCTCCCTCTGCAGAAGTTTTTCCAGTGAAGGGAGGACCACTCTCAGTGTAGGCCTGCATGGAGGCCAGGGGCTGGATAATATCACCTTCCAAGGTGTTCAGCCTCTTCTGATCCACACCTGAGCTGAGAGCCCTAAGGGCAGAAGTCTGTGTCTGGAGGTCACTCAGTGGCTACTGCTTGGAGCAGCCACCCATGCCAGAGGTTAAAAGTGAGAGTGTCACAGCTCCTTCATACAAGGAGAGAGACAAATATCCATCTGACCCCAAATCCCTGCCTGGCAGACAGAGGCCCCGACAAGGCTTCCAAGAAGCGGGCAGCAGACAAGAAGCCTGGGCCTTCCAGCTCCCAGACTGCCAACCCCAGCCCAGAGTGGCCTGAGCCTTCCCGCCAACTACCCATGCTCCCAAATGCGTCCCAACCCATCAGCAGGGCCCACACCCTCCCGTGGTACAGCCGCTCTCAGCTTTGATGTGTACCAGTAATTACACACCCCAAGAAATCTGTTCATTCTCCTCCCACAAGTTTTCCCTGGACTTGCCACGCTGAAAGTCCCAAGTTAGGCACCAGGGATACTGGCCCGCAAAGAAGTCGTCCATCCAGGGACTTCCCAGGCAAGCCAGTGGTTAAGACTCCACCCTTCCACTGCAGGGGACGTGGGTTCCATCCCTGGTCGGGGAACTAAGATCCCACATGCTGCATGGCCAAAATAAAATAAAGAACTTCTTCTTCAAAAAAAAGAAAAAGAAAAAGTTACCCATCTAGTGGGGGAAACCGGTGGCATTTATGTGCCTTGTTCAAAGGAAGCACACACCCTCATCAGTTATACGCTGAGAAGGAAATACGTGAAGGATGCAGGAGTCAGTCAAGGCTACTTAAAGGAGTTAATGTTTGAGCTGAACCTTGAAAGAAAATAATAAATGAGGTCGGGGGAGCAGGGGAGGGGATGGGCTTTCCAGGCAGTGCTGAGGCCATCTCATTTGTGTGGCGGCCAGGCCAGACTCTCTCTGGAGAGCATATGCTTTATACTGTGGGAGCCTGCGGGCCAGCTGGGGAGGGTAGGTCGTCTGGGGTGACCGGCTTGTGGAGCCCAAGACTAACAGCTAGAGACAAGATAGAGAGGCGGGGGGAGCAGAGGGCTGGGAGCTACTTGGGCCTGTATCCTGGGCTTATGCTGCCAGAGACGGAGAACCGTGGAGGGACTATAAGCGAGGGCGTGACAGGGTCTTCTTTCTGGCTTAGAAAGATCATTCTGTCAGGGAAAGAAGAAAGGGATCCGAAGGGGGAACCCTTGATTGTCAACCTCATGATCTGCGGGCCCCTCCTGCCCTTCACACCAAGCAAGACTCCGTTGATGTGTGTTCGAACCACATTTTGCAGGCATGTGAAGGGTAGAGAAAGAAGAGAGCCCCACACATGGCTGGTCTGGATGCTGTCCTCGGCCCCAAAGGTGGCAAATGCCAGGCCCAGCTGGTCCCCATTGCTATCAACCACATCTCCAGCAGCAGCTCAGAGGAGAGCAAAGAGAGCCTTTCATGGGGCAGGAGAGACTGGAAAATAAGGTGAGAGATTGAAGATGACAGCAAACACTTACTGAGTGCTTAGCATATACTGGGGACTGTCTCAAGGTTTTATATATGTCAGTCCTAGGAAGTAGGTTCTATGACTGTCATCATTTTACAGAATGAAGCAAGTCCCACAGTATCTACCAAGGGCATTCAAATGCAGAGTCAGGCTCCCTTTATTTATACTATAAATACGTACTGAGCACCTACTATGTGGATGGCACTGTCTGGACACTTAGTATGCAATGGCAGATAAATAACAAATTTACAAATAGTCCATGTAGTCAACAAGTACTCTGGGCTACCTCCCTGGGGTGGGATGAACAGAAGCGAAGGTCAGTCCTCCTGCCTGGAGAGGATGCTCAGTGCGCCCCAGGCATCATTGGCCCAGTTGCCAAGGAGAAAGAGCAGCCCCTCTGCCAAGAAGCTGGTGGCATCTGAGGCTCATGATCCCTTCTCTGATAGCCAGGCTACAGAACAGAGGACCCAGGGCTCAGGCCCTGCGGCACCCTCACCACTGGGCAGAGTGCCCCTCCCGTGGTCTCTCTGCTCTGTACCCAATCTCTTGGAAGCCACTGGGGAGGGCAAGAGGGTGAGAAGGGTGAAGGGCAGTCTGCCAGACAGACTTTACAGGAGAAACAGAGAGAGAATTTCTCCTTACCCAAGCCTGTTCCTGACCTTACAGTGCCAAGGGTATCTCTAAGGGTGGAAGTGAAGTGAAGTCACTCAGTCATGTCTGACTCTTTGCAACCCCATGGACTATAGCCTACCAGGCTCCTCCATCCATGGGATTTTCCAGCCAAGAGTACTGGAGTGGGTTGCCATTGCCTTCTCCAGCTGATCTTCCCAACCCAGGGATCTAACCTGGGTCTCCCGAATTGCAGGCAGACGCTTTACCATCTGAGCCACCAGGGAAGCCCCTAAGGCTGGAAGACCAGAGCCTATAGGCTGGAGGAAATGGCAGAACCCTGGGGCAACTGGGCTGCTCTCCTGCCTGGGTGGTCAGCGGCTACCTCTGTGATAGTGACTCAGCAGCAGCCTCTAAAGCCAAGACAAGGGCTTTGGTGTTGCAATCTTGCACCAGCTGCTCCAGGCAGGCAGCTAAGGGCCAGTGATCTGGCCTCAAGGGTGTGGACTAGGGTAGTGGTGAGTATTGGAGGGATCTTTGGGGACTTTCTCAAATTTATAAGCCAAGGGCAAGACAGACATTGTCTGAGCTTATATTCCTGCTGCAGGCTCTATAGAGCTCCAGCCATGCCCTTCTTCCAACCTGTTCCTTTCTTCCTCCCCTCTCTCCAAGAAGCTCCCTGAAATGCTGCCTCCTCCAGGTAGCCTTCCTGAACTGTCAGGAGTTAATGCTTCTCCTCGCCTGCATAGATTGACTCAAGGTTTCTCCAGTGTTTTCCTCCAACTGTCATTCAAGTCAGGGAGTATGGCAGGCCAATGCCTCCTGACTTTGACATCTAATCTTTTAGCTCCAAACATATGTGAGCTTTGCATTCTACTCCAGGATATAGCTATACATATCTGTTAGTATATATGTTTAAATGTCTTAAGTTACTTACAAGGTGGATCATAATTTTTCTCCTAATATCTTCTAGGAAATTGATGCACCAAGAAGATACCCCATGTGTAACCTGTAACTTTGTAAACTGCCGGGGACTTCAGCACAAAAACATGAATTTCCTCCATTGCAGGGCCAATGAGGCAATAAACTTCAGCTGGAAAGACACAAGCACTTCTTGCTGACACAGAGGTCTGGAGTCATGCAGTCCTTAGGGACAGCCAGGCAGGTGGGCAGCTGGAGTCCCCTCTGGTCCAAGTGGTCACAAAGAGTCAGAAACACGACTGAACGATTAATACTTCACTTCACTCTATGGATATCATGATGGGACCATGGTCAGGAAGAAGTTATCTGGAACAGTGGTTCTCAAACTTGAGTGTAAATTAGAATCTTCCAAGAACCTTGTAAGAGGAGCCTGGTGGGCTACAGTCCACGGGGTCGCAAAGAGTCGGACACGACTGAAGGACTTCCTCCACGCGGTTGCAAAGAGTCAGATACGGCTGAGCGACTAACACTGACTGGTGAAAGTGAAAGTGAAGCCTTTCAGTCGTGTCCGACTCTTTGCGACCCCGTGGACTGTAGCCCATCAGGCTCCTCCATCCATGGGATTCTCCAGGCAAGAATACTGGAGTGGGTTGCCATTTCCTTCTCCAAACACTGACTAAGGACCTTATAAAAGTCCCAGTGCTCAGGCCACAGCCCATACCAATTAGATCAGCAGCATCTCTGAGGATGAAATCCAGTTAAGGGTAGTTTTTAAGGCTCTCCCAAAGGATTCCAACCCGGAGTGCGTTTGAGAAGCAGGGATCTGGGCCAGCCCCTTTATAATGCAGATAGAGATGCTGAGATGTGACCGCCCAAGGTTATGAAGCTCAGCAGTGGCCAGACCCAGGTCTTTCAGTGCCCAAGGCGGATGTCCTTCTGCTGTGCCCCTGCCCCCATCTTCCACGTTGCTGTGGAAACCAAGCCAGCCAACTGCTACTCCCAGAGGGACCTTGGAGTTCTTGGCTCAAGGCTGGCTCAGAAGAAGAGATCCAGAACAGGCTGAAAGAGTCTGCTCACCGCAGTGTGCCCCCACCAAGCAGCCCCTGAGGCTGGACACCTTAGGGCAGAGCCCCACCCAGAAATCCTCTGGGCCAGACACCACCCTGGATTTAACAGGTGCTCAGGGAGATGGGGCAGTGGGTGGGGCTTGCATCAAGGAGTTGTGCTACAGCCTGGGGGTAGAGAAGATGATGTCCCTGGACCCGCCCTATGGGGCCCCAGTACACCCCACTCCCTCCACTCCCCACCCTGCTGCTGATGAACTGACCCCTGCCCTCCACTTCACTGTCTTCACCCCCAGGGAGGTGACAAACATGCCGCAGCCTGTGGACTGTCAGCAGCTGTTTTTATTCTGGAGTCTGGCTGGGCTTGATGGGTCCATCCCGGCCCCCGCAGGGCCTGTATCCAGGCCATCCTTTGCGGGAGGGACACTCGCTACACAGAACTTCTAGAGGCAGGGGAGGAGGCAGCCCCAGGTTCTGAGCCACTGGACTTGGGGCTTTCGTGGCCCTTGGCAGGGGGTGGGGACACAGGGGAAGACCGAGGGGCTGAAGTGGGTGGGAGTGTCTATCCTTCTTCCTCTCTCCTAACCCAGTGCTTCTCAACCCTGAGGGCACCGAGAAGCACTTGGGGAGGTTATTTCAAAGACTGATGCCTGGGTGTTTGAAAGTTGCTAAGACAGCAGATCTTAAAAGTCTTCATTAGAGGAAAAAAATGATCACTTTCTGTGGAGATGGATGTTAACTAGACATATTGTGGCTATCATTTCGCAATATATACAAATATCAAATCATCATGTTGTACACTCGAAACGAATATAGTGTTACATGTCAATTATACCTCAAAAAATATTAAAATTTTGAAAAGAGGACTGATGCATGGGGACTTCCCTGGCCATCCAGTGCTTAGGACTCTGCGCTTTCACTGCCGTGGGCCCAGGTTCAATCCCTGGTCAGGGCACTAAGATCCTGCTAAGACACTGCAGGGACGGCCAGTAAAAAAAAAAAAAAAATACTGATGCCTAGGGGCCCATCTGCTTTAAATCCCCACAGCGGATGCTAAGGCGCAGCCCAGAGGGAGAAACGGGCCTGGCTGAATCCTGTGAACTGGAGGATGGATTCTCAAACTGGGCAGAGACTCAGGGAAAGCACCAGTCCTTTCTGGGCGTGCAGGGTGGGTAACATACCCTGAGGCTCCTTCTTCAAGTCCATCATCAACACAGTGCAGTGAGGGGTCGTGGCTGGAGCACACACAGATGGTGGTCCTCACTCTCCCCTTTCCTCGCCTCGGGTAAAGTTACTTGGCTTTCCAGAGCCTTGTGGAGAGAATTGTTGCCACCTGGGAGGTACCTGTGACAATTAAGTCATTATGTCTACGTGGTCCCAAGCACACAGTAAGCAATCAATAATAGGTTCAGTTCAGTTCAGTCACTCAGTCGTGTCCAACTCTTTGCGACCCCATGAATCGCAGCACACCAGGCCTCCCTGTCCATCACCAACTCCCGGAGTTCACTCAGACTCACGTCCATCGAGTCAGTGATGCCATCCAGCCATCTCATCCTCTGTCGTGCCCTTCTCCTCCTGCCTCCAATCCCTCCCAGCATCAGAGTCTTTTCCAATGAGTCAACCCTTTGCATGAGGTGGCCAAAGTACTGGAGTTTCAGCTTTAGCATCATTCCTTCCAAAGAAATCCCAGGGTTGATCTCCTTCAGAATGGACTGGTTGGATCTCCTTGCAGTCCAAGGGACTCTCAAGAGTCTTCTCCAACACCACAGTTCAAAAGCATCAATTCTTCGGTGCTCAGCCTTCTTCACAGTCCAACTCTCACATCCATACATGACCACAGGAAAAACCATAGCCTTGACTAGACGGACCTTTGTTGGCAAAGTAATGTCTCTGCTTTTCAATATGCTATCTAGATTGGTCATAACTTTCCTTCCAAAGAGTAAGCGTCTTTTAATTTCATGGCTGCAGTCACCATCTGCAGTGATTTTGGAGCCCAGAAAAATAAAGTCTGACACTGCTTCCACTGTTTCCCCATCTATTTCCCATGAAGTGATGGGACCAGATGCCATGATCTTCGTTTTCTGAATGCTGAGTTTTAAGCCAACTTTTTCACTCTCCTCTTTCACTTTTATCAAGAGGCTTTTTAGTTCCTCTTCACTTTCTGCCATAAGGGTGGTGTCATCTGCATATCTGAGGTTATTGATATTTCTCCCGGCAATCTTGATTCCAGCTTGTGCTTCCTCCAGCCCAGCATTTCTCATGATGTACTCTGCATATAAGTTAAATAAGCAGGGTGACAATATACAGCCTTGGCGTACTCCTTTTCCTATTTGGAACCAGCCTGTTATTATTTTTTTAAAAAGCTTATTTGTACACCCATGTTCAAAGCAGTCTTATTCACAACAGGTCAGACATGGAAGCAACCCAAGTGTCTGTCAAGAGAAGAATGGCTAAGCAAAATGTGGTGTATACATACAAAAGAATATCATTCAGCCTTAACAAGGAAGAAAATTCTGCAATATGCCACAAGGTGGACACACCTTGAGGATGTTACGCTAAGCGAAATAAGCCAGTCACGGAAAGACAAATGGTGTATGATGCTACTTATGTGAGATACTTGGAATAGTCAAATTCAGGGAGACAGAAAGAATTGGCTTGGCCAAAAAGTTGGTTCAAGTTAATGAATACATTGTTCAATACAGTTCTAAGTGAAAATGGAAAAGGTGTCTTTTATTTGTACTTAAAGTTGAATGAACTTTTTGGCCAACCCAACAGAATGATGGTTGCCAGGGGCTGGGGAGAGAGAGGAACAGGCAATCAGTGCTTCATGGGTACAGAATTTCATCCACAGATGAAGAGAGTTCTGGAGATGGACGGTGGCGACAGTGGTACATTACAAATGTTCGGTACACACCTGAGCTGTACACTTAAAAAAAACGGTTAGGATGATAAATTTTATATTATGCGTATTTGACCACAATTTTTAAATGTGGAAAAAGTAAAAGCGCATTTTTAAAGAATCGGTGATACGCCTGACCACAGGCCTTAGCAAGGCTGTTCCCAGGGAAGGGTGGACACACGGCCCTGCCTTCGGGCCTTTTCTTCTGAGACGGTTCAGGGAGACAGATGCACAATGAATGAACTCAGGATTTACACTGCTAATAAACAGGAAATAATAGATGGGTTTAAATATTTACACGGTATGCAGGCTTCAGGGTGAGGACCTTACTGGGGCAGGCCAAGAGGAAGAAGGGGAGGAGGGGCAGGAGACACCGGAGAATGTAAACCCTGGTAGAAAATGGAGGGGGGGTGAAGCCGCTCAACTACGTGTTTCAGGCGCACCCAGGAGGAGAGGGAACCCCTGTTCAGGCCCTGGGGAGTGTACCAGAGCCTGGGCAGCGTGTCCCTTCCTTCCACGGGAGATTCTTGTTTACCCTGCGAGGCTGGAAGAGAACGTAATCAAATTATGGCTCGTTATTCTAAATCACCGCCTCCAGCGGGGCAGGCAGGGAGCCTGGAAAGGGGAAACAAGTTGTTTTCCAGGACACAGTTTGTTTGCTCATTCTCCAGCTCCCTCTGTCCCCAAGCCCTTTCCTCCCTTTCGGCCTCCCCCTTCTGGCCTCTCGCTCCTTCCTTTCTGGATTCTGCTCTCTCCCCCTTACCAGCTCCTTGGGCAGATTGGAGGGGGTAGGGTGCACAGTAGGCACGTCTTAGCAGTAGGCACCGTGGGGAGGACCACAAGGAATATTCTACCACCCAGGACTACCTGACCAGCCTAAAAGATTTTTTTCCAGCCCCTCCCACATCCCAACCAGAAAAAGCAAATACAATGCCTCTTTTTCTAGATGTCAGGTCACTTGATTGACTCGGACTTTAGGACAAGTCACTAGACTGCTCTGGAACTGGGAGGTCCTTCCAGAAAGAGGAACTCCCTCTGCTTGCCCTTTCCTGCCTCCCAGGACTGCTGCCACCAGTCAGAGACCCTTGGCTCTGGGAGCCTGCAGGCCTGAGGCGGGGGGCATGCACAGGTCTTCAGGGGCAAGGGCTTGTGGTACGGTCTCCATGGAGATCCCAGGACCAACTTGGCCTGGAAGGGCCCCTCTAAGAGCATCCCATGGGTTGCCTGGTCTCCACTCAAGCCCACGTGAAGCTTCTCAGAGAGGAAGGTCGCGGGGACATAGGTCAATGTGAAAAGTCAGATGGGCTAGAAAGGAGAAAGAGAAGACACCCACCCCCACTCTGTGCCCGGGGTGCCTTCCAACACCCCCAGGACTGAGCAGAGAGCCTGGCTTCACTGCCTCCCCTGCGTTCTCACGTTCCAAGGCCTGGTGGCTTGTGGTGCTAAACAGAACCAAACGTCTTCTCAGGGGTCAAAAGGAAATGGAGCCAAAGGAAAAGGTGGCCTTTTTCCAAACTTGACAGACATCTCCACCCTCCCAGCACGCACAGACACAAGAGCACACAGCACGTGGTCACGAGATCTGTGTCACTGATAAAATCTAGTTTACATTTTTTTATTAGTAATACCCTTGACTTTAATCAATTCACCCAGAAACTGTTGGACTCAAAGTTCATCCGGAGGCTGCCACCAGCCAGGAAGGACAGTGCAGAGGGGCTGTTGTGGCTGCCTGTTCCTGGCCCTGCAGTTTTCTCACTGCCTACAGCAGCTTCCAACCTCCACCCCACCCAGCTTCTACACAAGGGCAGGCTTCCTGAGGGGCCAGCAGTGGCTTCTGTAGGGACAGCAGGGCCAGCGTGAAGGGAAAGAGAAAGCTTAGCTCTCTGGCTCCCAGCCTTTCTCCCATCATAGCCCCAGGATGGAGGTGCAAACGATGCACTTCAGCTCATCAAGTCGGAGATGACCTCAGAGGCTCACACCCCACCTCTCGGTTTCCAATGAGGTCACTAGGGGGCTTCTCTGGTGGCTGAGTGGTAAAGAATCCACCTGCAGTGCGGGAGACACAGAGACATGAGTTCAATCCCCGGGTTAGGAAGATCCCCTGGAGGAGGGCATGGCAATTCACTCCAGTATTCTTGCCTGGAGAACTCTATGGACAGAGCAGCCTGCTGGGGCACAGTCCATGGGGGTCACAAAAAGTCGGACTGTAGAGACTGAACACACACACACGAGGTCCCTGGAGTCCAGAGCAGCCCAGGGACATGCCCCAGGTGCCACGGCCAGTGGTGGACCCAGTCCTGAGAGCCAGGTGACTTGCCTATAAGCCGTGAATCCCTGGATTTCTCAGTCATCTCCCTCCCCACCTCCCACTCCCACTATCCTACTCAGCATGGGCTGCTGTGACAAACCACCACAGACTGAACAGCTTCAAAACCAGACATTTCATTCTCATGGCTCTGAAGGCTGGGCAGGCCAAGATCCAGGTGCCAACCAACAGCTATGATTTTTGGTGAGGGTTCGCTTCCTGGTATGCAGACGGCCCTGTTCTCACAGTAGCCCCACAAGGCAGAGAGAAAGCTCGGATGTCTCCTCTTCTTATGAGGCCGCTAATCCCATCACTGGGGATTCACGTTCAGGATTCATCTAAGTCTAATCAACTCCTAAAGACTCCCTTCTCATACAGTCACATTGGGGGTTAAGGTTCCAACCTATAAATTTGGGGTGGAGGAACATGCAAACGTTCAGTCTCTGACAACCACTTTGTAGCTTTTGCCTACCTCCCATCAGACCATTCCACACGGTAGAGCTCCCCAGGGGCTCCTGCCAGTTGGTCCCTAAAGTTGCCCTCTTCTGACCTAGATGCCCATCCCTGGCCTAGGACCCAAGTGATCATGCCCTCTGATAATGTCCACAGCAACAAAGATAAGATCGGGGGTTTATGGGAGGACCTGGGGAGGGCCTCTGGATTCAAATCAAGCCTTTGAATAGAGCTACTCCTGTATCCAATCACTCTCCACCCACCTCACCTGGTGATTCCCCAGACATCAGTTTTTACAAGAGGAGAAACTGAGGCTCAGACAGATGAATGGACTGGCCCCAAACGACCCGCCTGATCAGTGGCAACTCTAAGCCCGAAGGCCTCCCACTCAGTGACGGACTCCATGAGGCGTTGTCCAGTCCCTACTTCAGGAATAAAGGGTGGATTTTTTCAGCTGCTGAGAGTGCTGCAGACAGAAATACCTGAGCTGCCAACCTCTGCGGAGATTACCCACCTCCAATGGTTGATTATCATGAGGATATAAAGATCAGGCCCTCCTGTCCCAGCTGGAGTTACCCTGAAGGATCACCCCAGCATTGGAACTCTTTGTGAGAGGCAGGGGCAGCTCACTGAGCCCCACCGCAGCCTGACCCCTCTCTCTGTCCAACCTCCCTTCCTTCCCTTTAGCAGAACGACCAAGTACTCCTAGAACACCCACTGCATACTAACCTCTGCCTCTGAGTCCACTGCTCAGGAACCCAATCTGTGAGGGTGTGGGTTTCCATTGCTCTGAGAGATCTTGCATTTTATCTAAGAAAATACACTTACCCAAAGGGAGACAAAAAAAGACTGCTCCATGGGGGACATGGAGGGTGGAGAGGGCACAGCTTCTGACCTGGCAGAAGTCGGGGGGGAAAGCAGATCCACCAACTGACAGTTAAGATATTACATGAAGGCTTTGCAAGAGCAAGATGGCATAGATGCTTGGGAAGCCCCTCCTGCTTTGGGGTAAGTCTGCAGAGGAGCAGATTATGGAGTGAGGTGTCACACCAGGATGAGCATGAGGTTAGAGGACAACAAGCCCCTTGGGCCAGGCACATTCTGTCTCAATCTGGGGACCTTAACAGATGTAGGGTGTTGAAATGGGGGTACCAAGAGCTCAGTTATATCTTGTAACTGGTCACACAACATCTGGGACACTGGGTCCAGCTTAGAGCATCTCATTTTAAGGAGGATACTGACAGCCCCAGCTGCACACCAGAACGCTGAGGTCTGGAACTTAGGGGAGAAAAATGGAACTTAAGGATGATCAGACCAAACAGACTTGGGTGCCAGGATTGTCTTTCAACCATTTAAATGCCATAGTGTAGAAAAGGGCACCCCATTAGTGGGAAATGCCCCCTCAAAGTCCCTGGTGGATTAGGGTCACAGCACATCCACTGTCCTCTGACATCCATTCTCTCCTTCCCTTTGTGTTTAACAGCACTCCTGACTCTTAGTTGTGCACATGGCTGCTCAGAATTAAGACATTTCCCAGAAGCCCATTCAGCTATAGCCATAGAACTTATTTCTGGCAATATAAGAGATGTAAGCTAAAGCATGTACAACTTCCAGAAGGCGATTTTCAAGGATGTCAGGAAGTTGGACTATCTTTTTTTAAAAAATATTTACTTATTTTTGGCCATACTGCACAGCTCATGGGATCTTAGTCCCCCCACCAGGGATTGAACCTAGGCTCTCAGCAGTAAGCTTGGAGTCTTAACCACTGGACCATCAAGGAATTCCCAAATCATTCTTTGTTTCTTTCTCCTTTCTGTTCCCTAGATCATACAGGCAGAAAGGCTGGAGCTCAAGCCATCATCCAGGACTGAGAGGTGGCAGAGCAACCAGCTGGAAGGAGCTTGGTTTCAGAGTCCTTGGCTATCTTATCATCTAATAGTCATTGCTGCTTGGGGTTTTCTGCCGTGTGTAGCTGACCTGACTTCTAACTAACACAGCGGTGACCATGTGTTGGTCTTTCTCTATAGTACTTTCCCTTTCTCTTTCCCTTCTTTGGGGAAACTCCTTTTTGCCTCTCCTGCAGTTTCTCCATACAGTTCCACTGGGGCCTGCCAATCTTAGTGACTCAATCCCCGCCTCAAGGCTGGGAACCACTGGCAGCCTCTCAAGGAGAGAACGATGAGAGAATTAAGGCAAAGTACAGAGAGAAACAGAGACAAGAGCAGGAGGGGAAGAGCCTGGTGGTGGCTGAGTCTCTGGCTCCAGGTGTCCCGAGGCCCCACTGAATCTTCTCCACCCAGGGTTGGTTCTAAGAGGTAGCAAATGGGGAATTCCCTAGTGGTCCAGTGGTTAGGACTCCAGGCTCCCACTGCTGAGGACCTCCATCCCTGGTCGGGGAGCTAAAATCCCACAAGCTGTGCAGCCAAAAAAAAAAATCTAAAAAGATAAAGATAAAAGGTAGGAAATGTCCTTCTTCAAACTGGATGACTGTCACTTACATTTCAGAGAGTCCTGTCTAATGTGGAATAGCATGTACCTAAGGAGTCAGAAGTCAGAGAAGGCAACAGCACCCCACTCCAGTACTCTTGCCTGGAAAATCCCATGGACAGAGGAGCCTGGTAGGCTGCAGTCCATGGGGTCACGAAGAGTTGGACACGACTGAGCAACTTCACTTTCACTTTTCACTTTCATGCATTGGAGAAGGAAATGGCAACCCACTCCAGTGTTCTTGCCTGGAGAATCCCAGGGACGGGGGAGCCTGGTGGGCTGCCATCTATGGGGTCGCACAGAGTCAGAAACGACTGAAGCGACTTAGCAGCAGCAGCAGCAAGGAGTCAGAGGTAGAAGTCAGACAAACACTGGAGCAGCAGGAAGGAAAGGGTGAGAGAG
Source organism: Bos indicus (assembly GCF_029378745.1). NCBI lineage: Eukaryota > Metazoa > Chordata > Mammalia > Artiodactyla > Bovidae > Bos > Bos indicus. The sequence goes on along the minus strand of NC_091782.1, from coordinate 18,673,727 downwards.
AATGCAGAAAGATCAAATGGAGGAAGTCCTGACAAAGCAGGTGAGGGGTAGGCCAGGCTTTGAAGGAGGTGGGGATTCTGACTAGAAGGTGAGGGAGGGTATCCCCAAAGAGAAACATGATGGGGTGGACAAGGGAAGGAAATGAGCAGGGGTGGGTTTTTTAAAAAATATTAATTATTTATTTGGCTGCACTGGATCTTAGTTGTGACATGAGGGATCTTTGGCCGGCTTCTGTCTGATTGTGGCCTAGGGCTTAGTTGCCCCCACAGCAAATGGGATCCTAGCTCCCCAACCAGGGATGGAACCTGAGTCCCCTGCATTGGAAGGCAGATTTCCAACCTGGGACCACGGATGTCCCAGGATCTCTTCTTTAGTGCCAGCATGTGGGATCTAGTTCCCCAACCAGGGATTAAATGCCATGCCCCCTGCAGTGGACGTAAGGAGTCTAAGCCACTGGACCACCAGGGAAGCCCTGAGCAGAGGTAAGTTTTGCGAGTCTGTGTGGGAGGAGAGGGAGGAAGAGTGGGCAGAGGAGGGGAGGCATATCACAGAAGGCCCCTCATGTCGAGCCTCAGAGCTGGGATTCTATTTCCTTGCTATGCTAAGTCACTTCAGTCGTGTCCAACTCTGTGCGACCCCATAGACGGCAGCCCACCAGGCTCCCCCGTCCCTGGGATTCTCCAGGCAAGAATACTAGAGTGGGCTGCCATTTTCTTCTCCAATGCATGAAAGTGAAAAGTGAAAGTGAAGTCGCTCAGTTGTGTCCGACTCTTAGCAACCCCATGGATTGCAGCCTAACAGGCTCCTCCGTCCATGGGATTTTCCAGGCAAGAGTACTGGAGTGGGGTGCCATTGCCTTCTATTTCCTTGGTCAGCAGTTTTCAGACTTTCATCTTCCTTAAAAATGCAAATTTAGGTAGCAGCTGTGGGCGATGAGATACCATCAAGTAGGAAACTGATCGGGGTGTTTAGGAAAATCAGACAGAAATAGCAGAGTAGACAGGAGATGGGGAAACGGATGGGCAAATTGAGGTATTAGAAGATAGTGGAAATTTAAATGTTAAGGAAGAGGAGGAAATCATGAGACAACTTTGAAATTCATGAAAATTATGAAAACTTTGGAAATTGGATGAAGGCAGTCAATGGTGACTATATGAGCCACAGGGAGACCAACAGCCCTGATGGCATTTATGAGAAAGGCTGTGATGGCCTTGGGCTTCCCAGGTGGCTCAAAGGTGAAGAATCTGCCTACCAATGCAGGAGATGCAGGAGATGCAGGTTCAACCCCTGAGTCAAGAAGATCCCTTGGAGAAGGAAATGGCAACCCACTCCAGTATTCTTGCCTAGAAAATCCCATAGACAGAGGAGCCTGGCAGGCTACAGTCCACAGGGTCACAAAGAGTCATACATGACTTAGCGACTGAGCATGACGTGGCCTTGCTTAGAGAGGGTGCATATTTAAGCTCCTTCAGAAGAACTAAATAGAAATTTCTGTAGGCAGTTGGAGACAGAGGTTGGAGCTCAAAGGTGGGTTGCTGTGGTTAAGATTCCTCCCTTCTAATGCAGAGGACAATGGTTCAATCCCTGACATGGCCCAAAAGATTTTTAAAAAAGCATTGTTGTGGATTTTGGACTTATCAGCCTCAAGGTGAAAGCTGAGGGTGAAAGTGGCTGAGATTCTAAAAGAGCAGAGAGAGGGGTGAGGACTGAAGACTGAACTCTACCACTCTGGGTTACAAAGATAGAAGTGTTCACAGAACTAGAATCCTAGAACCAGACAAGACTCCTCACAGACGGAGAAGCTGAGGTCCAGAGAGCAGGAGTACCGACTCGTGGTTGCCCGTTGGTTAGAGGAGAGCCTGTTTTTCAGCCTGAAGCTCCTTCCTTTTGCTTTTGTAGCCGTTCCCAGTGCACACAGGGGACAGCATCTCCTTAGGTGTTATTTTATACCCATCATCAAAAATGTGCCAATAATTCCAAAGTGTTCTAAACGGTTAAAAGCCTTCCCCTTATACAAGAACTGAATTGAAGCACCAGGAGAAAGAAATTTGATGAGTTTCTCAGCCAGACAGGGACATGAAGTCCTTTTCTGATAGAGCATCCAGCCCACTGCAGAAATGCCCAGTCACAGCGAGGGCTTGCTTGGTTTGGGTGGCAACTGAGTGGAGCGGGTCTCACTGGCCCCCACCACTGGCTGAAGATGGAGTGAGGTGAATGCCAGCCAAGCGCTGGGGATCCAGACTAGGATACACTCACTTGGCATGTCTCCTGGCCTCGGCCTGAAGACTGGACATAAAGGCCGCTGCAGGCCCACTCTCCCTCCTCTGGCAGTTCTATTTTGGGGTTGCCTTCCTCTGGTCTCACTTTCCGGAAAGGTTCTAGGGTGCTTAAAGCTGCTTCCCACCAATCCCACTTCTCTTGGATTTCTCCCCCTATCCATATCAGGGTGGCAGCATGCCCAAGTGATCTAGCATAGAAATAAACCAGTTTTGCTTTACAATTAATCTATTATACGGTGCAGTCAAGTTTTATGTACATTTTCTGAATGTGTGTTTTATTTTTATTTTTTTAAGAATTTTTGCAGGGAAGATGGGCGAAGGAAGAGAAAGCAAACAAGCCCAGGTCAACCATCCAGTTTATGACAACATATTTATCAGACAAGAACTTTTATCCTTGAAAAGTGTTCCCCTGAGGCATGTAATCATTTGTTCACAAAAGGTACATAGTAGCTGCTCAGCTGAGACTTGCTGGCAAAGCGAATCCAAGAAGGAATAAGGGGATAAGATGAATAACTTGGACACAGTAAAGTCCCAATGAGGAAATGAAACAACACTGGAAAATACTGAATGAGTGGGGACACACCCCGATAGTTCCCAGGGCCATTGCGTCAATCAGGGCACACCTGTAGGTAGAGAGGCCATCAGTGAGCAAGAGGTTCTTTGTCCAAGGTCTCCCCATCCACCCCCACCCATACCTGTTTGGAAGCAGCAGCCCAAACAAGCAGAGAAGTGCCCTTTTTTAAAGGTCATAGGAAACCGGGGTGAGCAGCCAGGCGAGCTGAAAGCCAGCAGTCCCTGGGTGTCACCCCCAGCCCCAACTAGGGTGCTGTCCCTTCCCTCATCTGCACAAAGCCAGTTGGGGAGGAGGGGCAGCGGCCACAGAGGAAACCAGACCCTCATGGGGAGGCCAGCAGCCTCAGCTCCTGGCCCGGGCAGGCCACGTGTTGTTATGGTTTGAGTTGACCAGCTGGAATCAGCGGGGGGATTTGTAAGGAAACCACATTAATTAGGGAAAAGCAAACAGGACCGTCCCTTGTCCCTCGCTCTGCCAGCCCTTTCTCCCAGTTGCTCAAGCGGCCCCCTCCCACCGTTGTCTCTACCCTATCAGCTCTCTCCACTTTCCTGAGCCTTTTTGCAGCTGCTGCCTCTTCACAGCGAACATCTGTGTGGCTCTTGGCTCTGACCCCCTCTTCCTGGGCGAGGTGGGAGGAAGGCTGAAAGAGCAAGCACACTCATCTACAGCTGGGACCAGGACTTCCTCAGCCCCGAAGCCATAGACAGGCTGACCCACCCAGGGCTTCCTAACGCTTGCTTTTGCTCTGACCTGAGCCGGCTGTCCCATTGGCCAGCAGCAAGTCACTGAGACCAAACAGATCATCTCTGCTGCAAGTTTTTCTTGGCAAAATGAACATTTTCCTGGGCTCGTCTGTTATGAATGTTTCCCTGAACGTCTTCATTAGGACAGTTTACTTGGGACTTGAGTTCTCTCCAGGTTTAAGATCTAGGGTCCAAGAAGAACCCCAGAGGAAAGAAGGAGGATTTCCTTGGAAAATGGGGTGAAAGCAAGGGGGCTGGGTTCCTGGGAAGAGGAGGTGGACAGAAGATTGTGTCAGGATAAGGAGTTGTTCATCGGCCTCCTTTCTCTCATACATGTGCACACAGTGAGGCGTCTTGGCGGCCTGTTCCAGGGTTGCTATTGCAGCTGGAAAGAGTTCCTTCCCGTGCATGAGAGTGAATCTGCCAACAGCCCTCTGACTCTTGAAAGGACCTCCCCATTGGGTGGCAGCTACCATTTTGCAGCCCCCCAGAGAAGGGCCCTCACTCCATTATATCCCACAGTACAGTTGTACTTGAAAAAACAATAATGACAAAAGCCACAACCTACTCAACTGGGAACAACTGGGAACTCAACTCACTAATGAAAAAAAAGATGCTATTTTTGGAGTAGGGGGATAGGTCTTCAAAAATATGTCTGAATTAAATACAACCTAGTGGTTCAGTGGTTAAGACTCCTCGCTCCCAATGCAGGGGGCCTGGGTTCCATCTCTGGCCAGGGAACTAGACCCGCTATGTTGCAACTGAGAGCCAGCGTGCAGCAGCAAAATCCTGTGTGCCACAACTAGGACCCAGCACCAGGCAGGGAAAAAAGCAACTTAAATGCCTAGTAATTGGGGACTGACTAAGCAAGTAATGGCACTTCCAGACAATGAAAACCAGAAAAAGAGACAAACAGAGATTCCAGAAACAGATCTATATCAGATAAAATGCAGTGGGGGAAATTATAATATATTTAATAAATGATGCTAGGTCAGGGAAATATCGCCAAGGGGAAAAAAATGAATCTTAATCCCAATCTTAGACCACATAATAAAAGAATTCCAGATGAGTTTAAGACCCAATGTAAAAATGGAAGACAACATAGGAAAACATCTTCATGACCTTGATGAGGAAAAAATGTGAATAAAAACCAAACAAGCCAACAACAAAGGAAAGAAACCTGATAAATTATATGATGTTAAAATTAAAAACACTGCTTATCAAAAAATATACAGTTGGTATATATATATATATATATATATATATATATACACACTCACACACACAGTTGGGACTTCCCTGGTGGCTCAGTGGTAAAGAAGCCACCTGCCAATGCAGGAGACACGGGTTCAATCCCTGGTCCAGGAAGATCCCATATATGGAGCAACTAAGCCCATGCACCACAACTATTAAGCCTGGGTTCTAGAGCCTGGGAGCCACAGCTATTGAGCCATGTGCCGCAGGTACTGAAGCCTGCATGCCCTTGAGGTCATGCTCCACGGCAAGAAAAGCCACTACAATGAGAAGCCTGAGCATGGCAACTGGGCTTCCTTGATAGCTCAGTTAGTAAAGAATCTGCCTGGAATGCAGGAGACCCCAGTTCGATTCCTGGGTCAGGAAGATCCCCTGGAGAAGGGATAGGCTACCCACTCCAGTATTCTTGGGCTTCCCTTGTGGCTCAGCTGGTAAAGAATCCACCTGCAATTAGAGAGTAGCCCACACTGGCTTCAACTGGAGAGTCGACACAGAGTATCAAAGACCCAGCACAGCCATAAATAAATATAATTATTATTTTTTAAATATAGTTGACCCTTAACAACATGGGTTTGAATTGCATAGGTCCATTCACTTGCAGATTTTTTTCAATAATAAATACTATAGTACCACTCAATCCTTGGTTGGTTGGTTCCATGGATATGGAACAGTGATTATGAACAAACCTCCTATAGAAGGAAGCCTGTATACAGAGGTCCAACTACAAGTTATACTCGGATTTTAAACTGCATGGAGATTGGTGCCTAACCCGTACATTGTTCAAGGGTCAACTGCAATGTAAAAGAATGAAAAGGCAACCAAAGAGAGGGAGATGACATTTGCTATACATACATCCAACAAAGGACAAGTATCCAGAGTATATAAAGAACTTCTGCAAATCAATAAGAAAGACAACTCAATATAAAATAGGCCAAAGACTTGAACAGACACTTTACAAAAGAGGACGTCTAGATGGCTTGTAAATATATGAAAAGTGACTCATCCTCATTTAGGCATCAGAGAAATGTAAATTAAATACACAATGAGAACCGACTCTGTACTCACCAGAATGGCCAAGACGAAAAGTACAAAAAAAAAATCAAATCTTGATTAGGATGTGGAAAAACCATAATCAGTAAAACTACTATGGAAAACTGTTTGGACTTCCCTGGTGATGCAGTGGATAAGAATCCGCCTGTCAGTGCAGGAGACATGGGTTTAATCCCTGGCCAGGGAAGATTCCACATGCCACAGAAAAACTAAGCCCATGGGCCACAACTATTGAGCCCTTGAGCCTCAGCTACTGAGTCTATGTGCCACAACTACTGAAGCCCATGTGCCTAGAGCCTGTGCTCTGCAACAAGAGGAGCCACCCCAATGAAAAGCCTGCGCACCTCAACAAAGAGTTCCCCTGCTCGCCACCAACTAGAGAAACCCCTTGCAAAGCAACAAAGAACCAACACAGCCAAAAACTTAAAAATTTAATTTAATTTAAAAAACTGAATCTTTTTGACAGAATCTACTTAAGCTGAGTATACACATATCCTATAAGCCAACAGTTCCACTCCTAGATATATTCCGAAGAGAAGTTTGCCCTTGTATTCACCAAAACTCATATAGAAGAATGTGTATCACATCACTATTTGTAACAGTCCCAACTGGAAATTATCTAAACCTTATCAACAAAAGAAAGGATAAGTAAATTGTAGCATAATCACAATGGAACATTATATGCAATAAGAATGGATGATGATGACAATGTATAATAAAAATGTGGGTGAATCTCACAAACCTGACATTGGTGAGCAGATTAAAGTAGATGCAAAAGAGTACATGCTACATGAGATTCAATTTCTATAAAGTTCAAATGCAGGGGGAAAAATATTTATGGTGTTAAAAGTCAGGATAATGATTACCTTGGTGAGGGGTAGGGAGTAGCGTCTGTAAGGGGACACTAGGAGAATGCTAGTAATGTTCTACTTGTTGGTGTGAGTAATGTGTTACCTTTGTGGAAATTCATCAATTGTAGATAACTTGTATACTTTCTTCAATAACAACTTTTTTTAGGTAAAGCCTAGTCTCTTAGCAAAATCTGGTCTCACAAAATTCTTTTTTCACATAGAGACTAATTACAAATGGATTCACAAAAAATAAGGGACTTCCCTGGTGGTCCAGTACTTAAGACTTTGTGCTCCAATGCAGGAGGCCCGGGTTCAATCCCTGGTCAGGGAACTAGAGTCCACATACTGCAACTAAGACCCAGCACAGTGAAATAAATAAATATGGACTTCCATGGTAGCGCAGTGGATAACAATCTGCCTGCCAATGTAGGGGACCCAGATTTGATTTCTACTCTGGGAAGATTCCATATGCCAAGGAGCAATTAAGTCCATGTGCCAAACTGCTGAGCTTGTGTGCTTAGAGCCTGTGCTTTGCAACGAGAAGCACCACAAAGAGAAGCCCTCATAACACAACAAAGATTAGACCCCACTCACTGAAACTACATAACAGCCCCCTCAAAAAGAAACAGAGACCCAGCGCAGCCAAAGATTAATCAAAAAAAGAAGACATTACAAGACAAAGGACACACACAGTATTATTTCATTTTGCTAAATGCAAATAATGCTTATGTCTGGATTATGGCTATTTATTTTCTCTTCATTGTTTCATTTTTTACAATGACCACATGCTACTTATTGTAGAAAATACAAGTTTATTTTTTTAATAAACTTTGATTAAATTAGGATATGATAACAAAGAGAGGGTTAATATTCAAATCTTTTGAATCACTGTGTCCAAAACAAACCCTGGATGGGGCTCTGTTACTGCCTTGGTCCCAGTTGATCCCCAGAAGTTGGGGACTCGTAAAGAAACACGGGGTGTGGTACAAGCAGGAAGGGTTCAAGGTCATCTGTACAGAAGGAAAGTAGAAGCTACCAGGACAGCTGAGGGCTTCCGGCCCTGGCTAGAACACCTAGACATATACACCACCAAACTCTGTCAGTTCAGTTCAGTCGCTCAGTCGTGTCCAACTCTTTGCGACCCCATGAATCACAGCACGCCAGGCCTCCCTGTCCATCACCAACTCCTGGAGTTCACTCAGACTCATGTCCATCGAGTCAGTGATGCCATCCAGCCATCTCATCCTCTGTCGTGCCCTTCTCCTCCTGCCCCCAATCCCTCCCAGCATCAGAGTCTTTTCCAATGAGTCAACTCTTTGCATGAGGTGGCCAAAGTACTGGAGTTTCAGCTTTAGCATCATTCCTTCCAAAGAACACCCAGGGCTGATCTCCTTTAGAATGGACTGGTTGGATCTCCTTGCAGTCCAAGGGACTCTCAAGAGTCTTCTCCAACACCACAGCACCAAACTCTCTGCTCCACTCCTAATCCATGTGTCTGTCTCACCTCCTAGATTGACCATTCTCTCAAGTTCCTCCTTCCTGGGACCTGTCTTTTCTGAATGTGACGTTTTAAGGAAACCCAGTGCCACATTTTCCCTTCTTTCCTCTTAGTTGATACCACTCAAGTACCCCATACAGCAGCTGCTCTGCATCATCTTAGTCCACCAGTGTGAGAGTCCTAACTGGAAGACTGACTCCTTCCCTCCCCTCATCAGAGAGCGTGCTCTGCCTTTTAATAAGCCTTATTTCCCCATGTATGAATCAGACTAGGATAACTAGAAAATCCCCCTTCAAGTGTGGAAAATAATATTCTAACCACCATGTGGAAGAACTGAGGTGTAAATGGCTTTCCTTTCTTATACAGCTCTAGAGGAATATTCTGTTCATCCTGCAAATCCAAAAGATAGAAAACTGAGCTTTCTTTTTGGTACAGTAAGTTTCATTATTAGACAAGTATGTCAAACTTGTGAAAAGTACCTAGCACACAGTCATGTCAATAACTGCCTTATTAATAAATTATGGTTATTGAGCACTTATGTTTTTATTTCATCTAACCTTTACAAAAGCTGCAGAAAATAGGTCCTACTTATTCACTCAACAAATATATATTGCACTCATTATGTGTCAAGCACTGTACTAAATGCTGGAGACATGAGAGTCAACAACAAAACCAATGTCCTTGCCTTCACAGAGCTTACAGTTGGGTGGGAGACACATATTACACAAATTGATACAAAACTATAATTGAACAGGGTACTAAGATGGAGGGGGCTTCCCTGGTGGCTCCGTGGTAAAGAATCCACCTGTCAATCCCCAGTCTGTGAAGGTCCCCTGGAGAAGGAAACGGCAACCCATTCCAGTATTCTTGCCTGGGTGATCCCATGGACAGAGTAACCTGGAAGACTACAGTCCATGTTGTCAAATAGTCGGACACGACTTAACTAAGAAAACAACAACTAAGATGGAGAGATATCTGGTGCAGAGAACCAATGACAGGGAGGTTAAGGAAGACTAATGTGGAAGTGAAGTTTGAGCTGAGCCCTGAGAAATAAGTTTCAGTTCAGTTCAGTTCAGTCGCTCAGTTGTGTGCGACTCTTTGTGACCCCATGAACTGCAGCACATCAGGCCTCCCTGTCCATCACCAACTCCCAGAGTCCACCCAAACCCATGTCCATTGAGTTAGTGATGTCATCCAACCATCTCTTCCTCTGTCGTCCCCTTTTTCTCTTGCCCCCGATCCCTCCCAGCATCAGAGTCTTTTCCAATGAGTCAACTCTTCACATGAGGTGGCCAAAGTATTGGAGTTTCAGCTTCAACATCAGTCCTTCCAATGAACACCCAGGACTGATCTCTTTTAGCATGGACTGGTTAGATCTCCTTGCAGTCCAAGGGACTTTCAAGAGTCTTCTCCAACACCACAGTTCAAAACATCAACTCTTTAGCACTCAGTTTTCTTCACAGTCCAACTCTCACATCCATACATGACCACTGGAAAAACCATAGCCTTGACTAGACGGACCTTTGTTGGCAAAGTAATGTCTCTGCTTTTCAATATGCTATCTAGATTGGTCATAACTTTCCTTCCAAGGAGTAAGCGTCTCTTAATTTCATGGCTGCAGTCACCATCTGCAGTGATTTTGGAGCCCAGAAAAATAAAGTCAGCCACTGTTTCCACTGTTTCCCCATCTATTTGCCATGAAGTGATGGGACCGGATGCCATGATTTTAGTTTTCTGAATGTTGAGCTTTAGGCCAACTTTTTCACTCTCCTCTTTCACTTTCATCAAGAGGCTCTTTAGTTCTTCTTCACTTTCTGCCCTAAGGGTGGTGTCATCTGCATATCTGAGGTTATTGATATTTCTCCCGGCAATCTTGATTCCAGCTTGTGCTTCCTCCAGCCCAGCGTTTCTCATGATGTACTCTGCATATAAGTTAAATAAGCAGGGTGACAATATACAGCCTTGACGTACTCCTTTTCCTATTTGGAACCAGTCTGTTGTTCCATGTCCAGTTCTAACTGTTGCTTCCTGACCTGGGTACAGGTTTCTCAAGAGGCAGGTCAGGTGGTCTGGTATTCCCATCTCCTTCAGAATTTTCCAGTTTATTGTGATCCACACAGTTAAAGGCTTTGGCATAGTCAATAAAGCAGAAATAGATGTTTTTCTGGAACTCTCTTGCTTTTTCGATGATCCAGTGGGTGTTGGCAATTTGATCTCTGGTTCCTCTGCCTTTTCTAAAACCAGCTTGAACATCTGGAAGTTCATGGTTCACGTACTGCTGAAGCGTGGCTTGGAGAATTTCAAGCATTACGTTACTTGCGTGTGAGATGACTGCAATTGTGCGGTAGTTTGAGCATTCTTTGGCATTGCCTTTCTTTGGGATTGGAATGAAAACTGACCTTTTCCAGTCCTGTGGCCACTGCTGAGTTTTCCAAATTTGCTGGCATATTGAGTGCAGCACTTTCACAGCATCATCTTTCAGGATTTGGGGCAAAAGGTCAGCGTCAAGTTACCAGAATGAAAGACCCCTTGGTGAGGGGAGCGCAGCTTGGGGACCCTGGGGCGGGGGTAGGGTGCGGTTGGGGCGCGAGTATTCTATCCTAGATCTGTGGGATACCTGATGTTCCAGAATCATTGTCCTAACCATTTCAACTTCTATGGTACAGACTTAGGCGCAGCCTCAAGAAGCTGAAAATCTACATCTCACTTGTAAAGAAAAAGTTTTAAAGAAATAAAGATAGTGCATGTAATTTTACAGAAGTCCGCCAGGGAACGAAAGCGACCCTGGAGACTTCGAGGACTGGCAGACAGGAGCTAAAAACCTCCCCAGCCTCTCAAAATGAAGCACAGGCTTCACACATTAACTCTGCTTTGCTCAGAGCTGGAGAGGTGAGGAAATCGAAGTAACTGACAAGAGTGACTGAGCTAGACGCTCACAAGACTCACTCTTCCTGCCCACTACTGCGGCTGCGCGCGCGCCCCATTCCGGAAGCGGAAGTGCACAAGAGGTCAGCGATAGTTTTCAAGATGGCGGCCCTCAATGTGCTGGTGTCCGGCTGTGGACGGTTTCTCAGAGGGCTGTTGACAGGCCCGACCGTGACCAGCTGGGCTAGGCCACCAGCCCGCGGGTTCAGGGAAGGTGAGTGCTGGGTCCTGGTGACCTCCTAGGGTTGAAGAGAAGAAAGGAAGGCTGCTTCTTTCTGCCCCCATGCGTCCCTCCCTCCCTTTCCTTCGCGCGATTCTGAAACGTCGGAGATGTTTGCGCTCCGGGAATGCTAGCAGTTTTCTTCGGAACCCTGATGCTATTTCCTTGATCTCTCACCCATCGTGAGTGTCCTCATGGGTGGTGGCGGGGAGTGGGGCGAGGGGGGTGAAGATCGGAGAGAAAGCCTTGCTTATTTAGGAGCAGAATAGAAACTTATTCTACGGTTCAGAAAAGTTTTTTGTTAAGGGCCTGGCAATGCAAGAGACATAAGAGACATGGGTTCGATCCCTGCATCGGGAAGATCCCCTGGAAGAAGGTATGACAATTCACTCCAGTACTCTTGCCTGGAGAATCCTATGGCCAGAGGAGCCTGGCAGGCTACAGTCCATAGGGTCACAAAGAGTCGGACACGACTGAAGCGACTTAGCGCCTACGCACACAGGCACTGGATGTTAATTCTCTATTCCATATTCTTCGAACCGCCGCCTCCTTCACTAAAGAATTATTGCGCTATCAGGGAAGGTCAGCTGGATACCCTCCTCTGGGCCTCCTTTTCCAGTTTCTCATCTGAAATGCTGTAATCTGATGGCAGCTTTCACTGCCCTAACCCTTAGTCTAAGAGGTGGAAGGCAATGTGGAAAGGCCATTGAACAGCTGAAACAGGCATATCCTGGATGGTGGTTTTGCTTTTCATTTAGTCTGGAAAGGCAGCCTGACATTGAACTGAGAGCTTACTGAAGGCGAAGTGCTATACTTCAAACTGTCAAGGGGTTCCTGAGAAGTTAGGTTCTAATGAGATGATTCAATACTCTCCAATGAATACAATTTAGGTATTAGGTATTTGGAGCTTCCTCGATGGCTCAGCGGGTGAAGAATCCTGCAATGCAGGAGACACGGGTTTGATCCCCGGGTCTGGGAAGATTCCCTGGAGAAGGAAATAGCAACCTGCTCCAGTATTCTTGCTTGAAAAATCCTATGCACAGAGGAGCCTGGTGGGTACAGTCCACGGGATCCTAAAAGAGATGGACATGACTTAGCGACTAAGCATATGTTCAGAGAGATTTGGTTACTGGAAACAGCAAACTGAATTGGAAGTTTTCCTGAAGGGGGTGTGTCTTTAATAGGCTCATAAAAGGATGGAATCTGGTGGAAAATGGAAAGTTCTTTTCAGTACATAACCTTCCTTTGTGCACTGCTGGAAGCAGGAAAGGATAAGTGATGTGCAAAGAAGTGGTTTTGTGTGTGTGTGTGTGTGTGTGTGTGTGTGTGTGTGTGTTTAAGATCTGGAGTAGCATATCCTTTAACTAAAGCTGAGATATATCCAGGGAAAAATGGTGATTATTTTACCAGGGGAAGAATAAAAGTCCAAAAAAAAAAAAAGCCTAACAAGGGGAGCATTGGATTTGTCTCAGAAAAAGTCTTTTGTAAGTTTTCAGTAGAATGGCAGATAAGGAACCCAGTTTGGGAAAATTAAAGAGATAATTAATGAAGAAATGGAAATAGGTGTTTGAAGAATTTAGCTATGAAGGGAAGATGGAACATTTGCTAGAAAGAAAAACAATCCAGGTACTGCCTCCTTATCGTTAGATGAACTAATGCATTGATAAAGAAAGACGCCAAAGAGATCACACTGATGGTAAAAAGGACTTGGAAAGTTGTTTCATGTGTTCCTATGCTGTAAAATAGGCATATGCACATAGCTTTTTTTTTTTTTGGCCACTCCACTTGGCTTGTGGGATCTTAGTTCCCCAACCAGGGATCAAACTTGGATTCTTTGCAGTGAAAGCACAGAGGCCTAAACACTGGGCCACCAGGGAATTCCATGCCTGTAACATTTTTGATGACATCTACCAAGTGTCAAACATTAACAACTACAATGCACATATCCATTTCTAAAAGTTGAAAACAGTTCTTTGCCATGTTCCCAGAGGATAGGCAAAAGGAATAGTTTTGTCTTTTTAACAAAGGAATATTTGAGATTTGAATTTTTCAGTTGGAGAGATGGCTATATGATGAGATGAATATTTCAAGTCTTCCTCACCATGAATACCTGGTAGCTTCTCTGTGTTACTGTCAGACCTAAAAGCCAAATAATTGAATTGATGTGATCTTACTTGAAGGCATTAGCTTAGCTTATACTTTTCTTGAGAACCACCTATCTCCAAAGCCTTTAAATTAAAAACAACACCAACAACTTTCTCTTGATATTCTATCCATTATGTGTAAAGCTAAAAGAATTACACATATAGCTAATTTTGACTGGTCCTGGCTGGTATATTTGAGGAATAATATTGTATACATTTGGAAAAGACCCTGATGCTGGGAGGGATTGGGGGCAGGAGGAGAAGGGGACGACAGAGGATGAGATGGCTGGATGGCATCACCAACTCGATGGACATGAGTTTGGGTAAACTCCGGGAGTTGGTGATGGGCAGGGAGGCCTGGAGTGCTGCAATTCATGGGGTCGCAAAGAGTTGGACACTACTGAGCGACTGAACTGAACTGATTGTATACATAGAATTTAAAGTCACAGAGAGGGAGCTGGCGTCTTGCTGAAGACATTCAAGCATTTCTACTTTTCTGATACGATAGTACTCTAATTTTAGTCAGAGTTCTTGGGCACTCAGCACTACTGCTCCTGCCTGTAGAAGCTCTCTGCATGAAGCAGTGATTCTCAGTCAAGGGCAGTTTGTTCTCTCAGGAACACTTGGCAATGTCCAGAGACATTTTTGGTCATCACAGCTGGTGCTCCTGATGTGTGGTGGTAGAAGCCAGGGGTGCTGCTAAGCATCTTCCTGTGCACAGGACAGCCCCCCACAACAAAGAACCGCCTGGCCTGAAATACCAGTCCTGCTGCTGTTGAGAAAGCCTGGTCTGATCTTTGACCAGAAGGACATACAGAACCAAAAAAGATGATTATGGAAGAAGCAAGACTTAAGGGAAGGCAAAAAATGGAAATAGTGGTTTACTAAGTGCTTGCTGCAAGCACTCTGCTAGGTTTTCCACATACACTTTTCAGTCTTCTCAACAACCTTTAAAGGTGGATATTTCTGGCATTTTTACAAATGAAGAAATCTGGTCCAGAGGTGTTCATTAGCTGTGCCCAGCATCACACAGCTAGTAAGTGCTGGAGTCAGAGTAGGGCCAGCAATCTTCCCTGTCCACCAGTGACACCACCTTGGGACTCCACGGCAGGGCTTCCCGGCGGCTCCCTCCTTCCCTAAAAGCTGTTATCAGTTAACTTGCTGGAGTTGATTTCATGATTGACACCGTGAGACCTAGCAGAGATAAGACCTTGTTCCTGCCTTGTCACTCTTAGAGCCCTTGTGAAGGAAAGCGTTTAAAACAAGAGTAATAAACACATATGACTTTCTAAATGAACAATAATGATCTGGCAGATCCTCAGAGCAGAGTGTGTTGAAAGAAGTAAAAGCTGAAGGGAATGTTTTTCTTCTTTTCCAGTTAGCTAAGGGAGCTTTCTGGAGGACCTAGCATTTCAGAAAAGGATGTGCCTTGCAGGATGGACAGCCCTGTAACTAAAAGCTTTGAGATAGAAGTGAGCAAGTTGGGGGCTTTAAAGAATTCAAAAGACGTGGTCCAGAGTAACCTGCTAGTGGAAAGAGATTTTTGTGTAGCAGTGTGACTCCTCGTTTGAAGGATAGTGCAGAGGGAAGTTCCCTCAGGTCCAAGGGAAAAGGAAAGGGTAGGTGGTGAGAGAATCAGAAAACTTTTGTGGGGAGTTAGAGATGAGCAGAAGGGAGCGGTACTTGAGGGAGGAAGGGGTTTGAGAAAAGCAGTGAATGGCCACACTTGCCAAGCATGCTATGTAAGATTGTTGGTGCTGCCCTGTAGCCACCTTGCCATTCAGTTACTCCATCCCTTTGTGCTCTGCTTGGGACTCGCTTTCCATGGAGCCTTTCCAAGAAGGACGTCGGTCCTCTGGGCACTTCCTGCAGCAGTTCCCTCCAGCCCTTGTCATTCATCTCCCCTCATTTCCTTCTTTACTAAACAGGTGGGCCTTTATCCCGCCACAGTTCTCTCTGTCTGTCTGTGTGGCCATCAAGGTCTTTTTGCCTCACTGCAATCTCACCGTGATGCTGTTTGCTCTAGACTTACAATTCAGTTATCTTGGACTCCATCCTAGGCGAGTATTTACTGAAGTACTCAAAGGACCTCTTTATGAGGCATGGACTTTATTAGAGTGAAGTTCCCATGCTTGGTTTAGTTCTCTTTTCTCCTCTAGGGCAAAGCCTGTGTCTCCTCTTAGGGGGGAGCTCTCCACAGTGGGTGGAGCCCAGTCGTACACTCCACGGTTGCTCAGCAAATGCCTTGCCTCCTGTGGCACAGATTATTTGATGTGTAAGATCTTGGCCCTTAATCTTGGTTTAGAAAACTGCTTCTTTAGTTTACTTAATCCAGCCAGATCTCAGAACACAAGGGCAATTCCATCTTTTTCTAAACAAGTTTTCAGTCAGTGACTAATGGTCTCCTGTTAGTCCAGCTTTTCTTAACCACCCCCACTTCTCTTGAATGGAGAGGAGGCCAGGGACAAAATGGATCTCAGGTTTTGTTTGGTTTTGACATGTTTTTGTATGCATGCTGAAAAGCAATACTGTTTTGATTCCTATCTCTGTTTTGAGAGGCCTGAAATCTACTAGGGCTTCAGGCTCCAGTGGGCCCTCAGCCCCTGCACTGAGATACTGCCCTGATCAGTCTCAGTTCCATATGAGTTCTCAAGTCATTCCTCCTTGTTTGACAAATCGTCTCTATGAGATAAGCATCTGCCTATTGTTTTACCCGCTAACTTATAGCGAGATGATTCACTGGCTCAGAGTTGCTGTGTGGGGAGCTTATGAATAGTGGAGCTTGCCATGGACTTTGATCTCTCTTCCAGGGGCCAGTGGGATGACTTCAGGGTTTGGTTCTTTGCCAGGAGTGATGTGTGTTTTGCTCGACTTGTTTACCACATGGTTAGGACCCAAGTGCCTCCACGGAGAGGGGAAGCACATGTTGGTCCGCTTCACTTCAGGGCACTGATCTCACGCCGACTCAAGTGATTCCGGAGTAGGTCTCCTTTTGTTTCCTATTGGGATTCATAAAAACCTGTGCTGCCCCCCTCACCTGCCGTTGCTCAGACTGGGTCACCCTCCGTCCCTCTTCCAGCTTGGTTTTTGCAGATTTGCAAAGTTTCCTGGGTGCCCAGCTGGGCTAGGGCTCGGCCCTCCTGCCCCGATGCTCTTGTAAGCTGACACAGCACAGTGACCATCCCCCTGCAGACATGCTGGCCTCCAGACTGAGTACCAGGTTGAGTCTCACCCACATCCCGTTTAGGCTGGCCTCTTGGGAACAAGTAGATCCGTGCATGGGGTGACGCATTTTCTCTTAGGGAGAGCTTAGTTTGTCTTTGAGTTGATTAGTAACTGTAGTGTTCTCTGGAGAAAGCCTCGGGGCCTTTCTGGCCAGTTGTCACTCCCTTGTGTGTGTGGAGTCGCAGTTGAAGGGCTCTCAGGTTGGTTGTTTGGAGTAATGGGTCTTTATGAATGGCCATGCCCAGAAAACGAATGGGGGATAGTTCCAGGCAGTCTGGGTCCAATTTGGTGTCAGTCACAGAGCTCAGTGATCACAGATGCTGCCGTG
This sequence comes from Bos indicus, assembly GCF_029378745.1. NCBI lineage: Eukaryota > Metazoa > Chordata > Mammalia > Artiodactyla > Bovidae > Bos > Bos indicus. Next base: position 18,656,636 of record NC_091782.1, on the reverse strand, counting down.
GGCCTCCGGGTGGGTTCGAATTGCCTCACTTTTTTTCCCTTAGCCTCTGTGTTTTTACTGCATATTTTTTATTGCAAAAGAAGTACATGTTTATTTTAGAAACTTTAGAAAATCACCTCCTGCCACCACTGAGGGAAAACCAGTCTTACCATTTAGGTACATAGCTGCAGGGGTCTGCGAGCTTCCTGTAATCCATGTCTAATTGTGTGTACACCGAGGGACGTGTTTCTAGGGCGAGGTCCGTAACTTTCATTAGATTCACAAAGTTAACCTTAGGTTCTTTCTAATCTGTACTGCTTCTTTCCTTGACCAGAGCTGAGTAGAACTAATTGTGGTAGCCAAGCTGCTGTTAAAATATGGTTTTAGCATTTGGGGAGACAATTTTCAGCCTAGCTATAGCTGTGTGCACTCACATTTTCTATTACAGTAATTAGCAGTCAGAAGGGCATCACGACCAGCATTCTGCTCCCTAGCATTTATGGAGCATCTGCAGTGTGCCAGTTCCTGTGCTGAAAGCCACGGCTTCTCTGTTTCTGAAGAAACTGGGCGACCATGTGAGAATCTCCAAGAACCTTCTGTTTGATTTTATTTGCCAAATGTGGGTTATGAGCTTGGTTCTCCCTTAGGATATTGTTGAAGTTGTCTTTCTGCATCCTGGTTAAATAAGAGGACATAAGTACAGCCTGACATGCATGCAATGAAATTGTTTTGCCCTTGAGTTCTTTTCTGACTGCCTCACTCCTAAATAGGCGAAGAGCTGAGGGAGTCCCTCTCAGGATGACTCTGCAGTCCTCTTTTTGAAATTCTGCCCTGACCCCAACCCCGTACCTGCAGGCCCATCGTTCCTGTCACTCTTCCCTCTCCAGTGTGGATAACAAAATGCATCCCTGCAGGGAGGAGAGATAGCTGCCTTTGTACAGGTTTTTAACGCAAGGCTCTCAAGATGTTCTCAGAGTGAATTGATCTCATTATTACCCATTGTGGGGCCCCTGGGTGCTGCATCTTAGATTCAGACTGGTCAAGGTCAGGAACCACATTTGTCTGGTTTCTCTTCATGAGAGAACACATACAATGGGTACTTTTGAAGGTCTTTTTATGGCCTCTGTCCACCCCCAACCCCTCAGCTCTTAAGCCATGATTGCTAGCCACAATAGGGCAAGATCTTGCCAAGTACCTTGGATGGAACCAAGATAAATCTTGGCTTAGAAAGGCAGAAACAGTGGGAAGACCCTTAATCTCAGAGAGGTGATATGATATGGGTATCTGGATTTGCCCCCCACCCAGCCTGCAGGAGAAGTGAGAGTGCAAGTCACTCAGTCGTGTCTGACTCTTTGTGACCCCATGGACTATACAGTCCATAGAATTCTCCAGGTCAGAATGCTAGAGTGGGTAGGTAGCCTTTCCCTTCTCCAGGGGATCTTCCAACCCAGGGATTGAACCCAGGTCTCCCACATTGCAGGCGGATTCTTTACCAGCTGAGCCACCAGGGAAGCCCAAGAATACTGGAGTGGGTAGCCTATCCCTTCTCCAGCAGATCTTCCCAACCCAGGAATCAAATTGGGGTCTCCTGCTTTGCAGAAGCCCCTGCGTTATGGGCTTCCCCAGTGGCTCAGCAGTAAAGAATCTGCATGCAGTGCAGGAGCCACAGGAGACATGGGTTCAGTCCCTGCGTCGGGAAGGTCCCCTGGAGGAGAAATGGCAACCCACTCCAGTATTCTTGCTTGGAGAATCCCCATGGACAGAGGAGCCTGGTGGGCAACAGTCCATGGGGCTGCAAAGAGTCGGACATGACTGAAGCGACTTAGCACTGCTGTGCACAGCCTGCAGGGCACAGAGCCTGGCCCTGGGCAGCAAATCCTGCACACTTCCGAGTGGGGGCCGTGGCAGGTGCAGACAGAGTGCTTCATCTTCCTTCGTGTGTAAGGTTTGAGCTATTATTTAAAACTCCCTGTTCCTTATTAAATGGCTGACCTAATTTTTCCCCTTTATCTCTGTAGTGGTGGAGATCCAAGAAGGGAAGACGACTATAGTAAGTATTGTCGAGCTGGCCACTTCTAATCTCTGTACCACTTGGAGCTGCCTGCCTGGCTGCTCCTCTGAGAGAGGGTAGGAGCCCCAACTGGACTGACCTCAGGATCTGCTCCCTCTGTGACCATAAATCCCACATCCCCTATTTTTAACCCGTGTGCGGGAGTGTGGTTAATCAGGAACAGTCGCTGTGTTGGACTGAAGCGTCTGTTACTTGATTAGAGTGGCCTTTTGTATGACACGGGCTCAGAAGTATTTGCTGCTGTGTTTTTTGGTGGCGATGAGTCAGTTTTCCAGAGGGGAAACTAAGGCAATGGCAAGACTAGAGAGAGTAAGTTGACCCGGGGCCAGGAGCCTGGATCTGTCTCTTTCCTTTCTGCCTAGAATGACTAAGCTACGCCTTCAGTGAGGCAGGGCGAAGGGGACACTTTCTGGGCCCTGGGCTCATAACTGGCGCCCCAGCTCATCTGGTGGTGAGAAAGCTAGACGGCTTTTCACTCCTTCTACTCCTCCCCCAACCCCCACCCACACTGGGCCCATCTCACCTCCCTTCCTCAGGGAGTCATGGGGCCTAGATTATCCTATAATCCCTAAAAGACAACGTTGTTTTCACATGGCCTTCTGTGCCTCCCAAGAAATCCTCAACCACTCCACAGAGTTCCCAGAAGCCTCTGTGGCTTCCATGTCAACCAGGGATTTAACCCTCTGGCAGCTAGCCACGCACGGCCCTCCCCAAGGCCTTCTTATCCCCAGGACAAGCCCTTAGGGTTCCCTCTTTGGGTCTTCCCCAGAAGGCTCCCCCTCAATCTTTGTACTTGAGGTTAAGACCTCAAGGCAGTTCTTTCAAGGGACTCCCATCCCTTTAAGAATAGTTCGCTTATCCCAGACTGAAACAAGTGTTCACCCTGTAAACTCCATGCTGGTGGAGAGAAACTCATTGGATTTCTGTGTGTGCAGAGTGTTTTTCCTGCGGGGCATGAATTTGCTATTTGTGGAACGAACTCAGAGGCATGTGGTCCCATGAGAGCCCTTGGGGAGGGAGCCTAGCCATGCCTGAAGAGGCAGTGCCATGGCTGACTTTGGGTATTACTCATTGTCCAGAGTCTCACTTCTTCATCAGTAAAATAAGATCATGAATCTGCCCTCACTAGGCTGTGGAGTTAGATGATCCATGTGGACCATTACCAGCATAGAGCCAGGCCTGTAGTGGGGAGTGTGTAAATGTTAGCTCTCCCTGCCCAGGCCCACTTTGACCCCCTCCCAAGACCTTCCATACATCTGCCCATTTTCCCGAGCTCTTGGCTCCATTTCTGGCATCGCTGGGGTGGCATTGCCGGAAAGGCAGTAGTAACAGCACCCTGCGCAGCCAGCTCCTTTGCCTTTTGCCACTTCTCCCCTGGGAGAGTTGCTTCCCTCCCAAAGCCTCTCAGACCTGGCCCAGCCTCACTCTCATAATCCGTGGCCTCAATCAGCAAGGCTGTCTAACCTCCCCCTCCTGCAATTGGAGCTGACGCCCAGGTCACTGGTTTATTGCGCTTAGTCTCTCCAAGGCTGTGTCACAGGACACAGCAGCCATGGCGGAGGTCACTTCACACGTGGCCCAAGTGGGGTGTGAAAGGTGGCATCCAGAGTGCTGAGAGGAGGCAGCCAGGGGACTGTGTCCCCTGCTCTGTGTTTTTAGAGGGAGGAGGGGCATGCACACAGTTGTCTGCTCGTGTAGGCCTAGACCAGGTTTTTTAGCCCAGCACTGCTGGTGTTTTAGACGGGCTGGTTCTCTGCTGTGGGGGCCTGTCCTGTCTGTCATAGGATGCTTATTAGCAGCTTCCCTGCTAGGGGCTAGGGACCCATCCCCATCCCACCCCACCCCACCCCACCCCCGTGGCGACCATCAGAATTGTTTCCTTGTCTGGTGTCCCCTGGGAGGCCAAATCGTGCCTGGTTGAGAACCACTGGTGTAGACTTACCTCTGTTAGAGCTGGAAACTGCAGTTTCTGCTAAGAACGATATGCGGGATAAGGGGTGAGACTTCCTCTGGACTCCACATCCCTGTGCAGTTTGAAACTTTTTACCATGTGCATGGATTACTTTTTCCCAAAGCAGGGAGAAGGAAGCATAAAGTTCTGGAGCTTTTGTCTTTTTGAGGATGGAAAGCTAGCATTCAGCAGATACAACACACCTCTTCTCTTGCCACCAGCATTAAGTTCAGTTTCTGTTACCCTCACAGGTCACCAAGCCCAGCTCTGTGGCCACCTGAGACCCAGTGTCCAGCAGCTGTGTTCAGGCAGAGAGGCCCATTAGCTGCTCCCCTGAGACCCCTAGAGAGGAAGCTTCACCAGCTTTTGGGGGTTCCTCAAGGATCAGGGTCTCCACACAACTCTCCCCCCTCATCAGCTCTCTTTCTCTGCCTCCTAGATTGAAGGCCGAATCACAGGGACTCCCAAGGAAAGTCCAAATCCCCCCAACCCCTCCGGCCAATGCCCCATCTGCCGCTGGAACCTGAAGCATAAGTATAGCTATGAGGTGAGTCTGTGCATCTCAGAGCTTCTGTTCCCCGTGGGCTTAACAGGCATCTCATGGAGCCACCAAGACAGAAGCATTGTGTCCAGCGGCTCTCAACGCTGGCCATACATGAGTCCCAGGGGAGCTTTAAAAATGCTCAGACCCCACGCCTAGATGATTCTGCTGGCCTGGGATGGAGCCCAGCCATCATTATTTTTTAAAGCTCCCCAGGTGATTCTAATGTGCTGCCAGGGTGGAGAGTCCCTGACTCAGTTCCTGGTCTGGTTGCAGGCAGCTCAGACCACCAGGGCCCTAGAGCCCAGTCTTGTAGGGCTGTGTTCCCAAGGGATAGAATCAGAGTCTGGGTTTGGTTTTCCTCCTTGTGTAATGAGGGCGTGTCTTGAGAGTCCTCGCTGTGATCTGGGGACACTTCACTCTCTTCCCACACTGGAGCTACAGGAACCCCTGTTTGCTGTAGCTCTTCTAGAGCTGTCGTTTCACGGAGAGATGATGAGGGCAAACAACAGTAGGGGCATAATTCACTTTGTTTCCACAATATCCCGGTGAAGTAGGTACTGCTTTCATCCTTGTTTTACAGAGGAGGCAATTTGAGGCATGGCAAAGTTAATGCACCCGCCTCAGATCACACAGCTAGAAAGTAGCAGAGCTGGGATGCACTCTGGGGTATGAAACCCAGGCAGAGCCGCCAGTCCCAGCTGCTGTTCTGCATCATGTCTGGAGATGGGGCAGGCCTGGGGGATGGACACAGCCCTGGAGAAATACATATTTGTCCTTCAGAGTTCTGGTGACATTAAGCACCCTATTTTTAGGTTTCAGGTGATGCAGGCTTTGGGCCAGTTTGACCTGCACGTTGTCCCTGTACCCCTCTGTGGAATGGGATGACTAAGGGCAGAGATCCCGGTCAGGTGGTGAGAGCAGGAAAGGCCACATGCCCATGGGATCTGAACAGAACAACTCAACTAATCTCCTGGGCTGGGAGCCTTGGCCTCACGCCACCCCAGGGTCGGGGGTGGAGGTGTTCTTTCACCCTGTCCCCGCCCTTTTGCTGATGGCCACTTGGAGTAACAGGGAACTTGCAGGCCACAGGCAGTGCTCTCAGCTTCTTTGACATGGAAGTTTGTAGGGTCCTGGCCATACCTAGAATCCCAGCTGTGGATGGGGAGGGGAACCCACACCTGCGTGACCACTGCGGGGTACTCTTCCTACCAGCCGTTTCCAGGAAATGGACTTGGCTCTGTTTATGAAGCAGAAGAAATCCAATCCCCTCCAAGGTAAAGGCCGGAGAAGTTGTTTTCCTTTTCACCCCTTTCTGCTCAGGACAGCGCCACTCTAAGCTGCAGAGAGCTGTCAGCCTCCTTGGCAGCCTGCAGTGGGGGCAGTGCTGGGGCTGTGAGCCCCGTGTATTATCCCCAGATAATCCAGTCCAAGTTCTTTTCATCAGATTCTGAGGATTACAGGGGTGGGAATTGGGGGCCTGGGTCCCCCAGGAGCTGACCAGTGATTAAAGCAAATCTACAGTTATACAGCGAGGCGCCTGCCAGGGCAGCGAATCCGTGTGAGGACCAGGACTGTGGAGACAGGCATATCAGGCCCCTGGGGGTGGTGTGGGAGACTTTTTCTTTAACCCCTGCCATCCTGTGAGAGTTGGGAGTGGACTTGGTCTTTCTGGATGCTGGCTTTGTTTATCATTATTTCCTTGACTCATCCAAAGCAGTCTGATGGTTCAAAGGAAGCCCAGGAATCCATTCACATCTGGGGACAGGGGGCGTAGAAGATGTGGGATTTAACTTTACAACTTGACCTCATCCTCCTCAGCTTATTGCTGCCTGGCGCTTCGTTCAGAGGGCATGGCAGAAGGTGGAGGGGCTCTCTGCATGTCTTCTGGGCTGTGGTGTGTAGCCTGTTATATGTAGACTTTGGGGGCGGAAATGGTACAGGTCTTCCCTCCTGTGTGTAAATATATAACATACCCCCTACGTCACCCAAAGAGGATAACACACTTTCATCACCAGGAGAGATACTGTGGGTGCATGATAGCTTGTTAACCTTCTTGAAAAGTTCCCCTTCTCTCACCAGGTCTGTCGGAAGACTGTCTCATAGAGGAGCTGAGAACTCTTGGGGTTGGTAACGGGGCCAGGAAATCTTGCTAAGTTGGGATTGAACTTGTTGCAGTGGAGGCAGCGAGCCTGAGTGCAGAGCTCTGTGTGGAGGGAATGGTCTCAGGTCGCTTCTCAGGGTGGTGTCAGCCCCTTACAATGCCAGCCACAACAGCCTACCCTGCAGGCCACTTGGCCCTGGCTCCCTGGCAGCCGGCACCCATCCACACGATCCTCCTCTCCTGTTTCCGTTTCCACTAGGATGTTCTGTTGCTCAGTCAGTTCATCCGGCCACATGGGGGCATGCTGCCCCGGAGCATCACTGGGCTGTGCCAGGAAGAGCACCGCAAGATAGAGGAGTGTGTGAAGATGGCCCACCGAGCAGGTAAAGGGCCCTCGGGCAGAGGGGGCAGGGGGCTGTGGGCACCATTACACCTTCCACACCTCCAAGCCCCTCCTAAAAGGGCAGTGTGTGTCCAGAGACTGCATTATACTCACCCCCCAGTGCCAGCCTCCTACCCCCTTGGGCTTTCTGTTCAGTCCCCAGAGCTGCAGAGGGAGTGCAGAGACCATCCTCTTAAATGCTTTTCCCTCCATTCAGGTCTGCTCCCAAATCACAGGCCCAAGCTTCCTGAAGGATTTGTTCCAAAGACCAGACCCCGACTCAACAGGTACACAGACCTGGGCTAGGGAGGCCAGCTCCTGGAGCTCATCCTGCAGCTCAGGAAAGCTGGAGCGCTCCGTCCCTTCCAGCCTGAACGCCACCCCACCACCCCATCAGTCCCACCGCTGTGCACGCCTCTGTTACTCTCCCTCTGCCAGCCTCAGCGTCCTTCCTTGTCCCTCCCCAGCAGGGCACTTAGCCCATGGGTAACAAGGGTAAGAAGATCTGCTGGTTGGGCATTAGAATGTGCTAATCCTCTGTTTATGACATCATACTGGGTTGCTATGGGAATGTCAGAGCAGTTCTACAAACTTTCAGTAATAGCACTGGGGTTATTAAAGGGCAAAATGAGACTTTAGAAATAGAAATGGGAGGGCTTTCTGGGGTAGGGCCACCGTATAGAGCTATCAGATCATATACTGTAAAACTTGAAGGCAGCATCCATGTAGACTAGATTGTGAATGTTCTCCCTAGAGTTGTACAGTTAACAACCTGCTCAGCTGCGTATGGCATCCCATGAGATCCTGAGGTTTTATGCAACAGGACAGAAAGGCCTTTAGATCCTAGAATCAATCAATCTGCCTTTCAGCCTGAGCAGGGTGGCCCCTTCTGGTGTAGGAACAGGTTCCTGTCTAACACTCAAACAGCTGTCTCTGACATTACCACACTACATACTCATAGATCTACAGTACTCTCTTACTGAGAGTAGATCCAGGTCTGTAAAATTGATGTTGGTGTTCCTTGTTCTCTCCCATCAATGGCCCCTCCTTCAGCCTGTCCTAATGTCACTAGAACTGCACTCTTTGGGTAGAGCAAAGCAAGATCCCCCACCCCCAGCAAACCTCCTAGGCTGATCCCCAACAGAACCCAGGAATGGAGGATGGAAGGCCAGGCAGATACCAGCTCTAGATTGCTGGGCCGGGGGTGCAGGGCCAGAGCTGGGTCTTCACTGACTCCTTGCCAGCACCCTGGCCCCTTGCCCATCTCCACCTGCACCTCCTGCGCTGCCAGCTGGGCCATCTGCCAGCAGTCCTGGGGGAACAGGACATATTAACTTCCTCTTGTCTTTCTATGCTCTGGACCGTTTGGGAGTTGAGCACACCCCCACTCCAGCGTGTTAAGAAACAGCAGCAGGCCTGAGGACACAATCCATCCTGCCCTCAGCCTCTGAAGCAAAGCCAGGCTCCCTCCTGTATATGCGGTGTCCATCAGTGTGATGCAGGATTGATGGCGTGTGGGGGCTCGTGGGGTTGCAAAAGGCCCTCCTGGGGAGGAGAGGGAGTCCTGGCTACAACTAGGGACTTGACGATCGTCAAGCCGTGCCATCTCCTTCCCTGCCCCTTCCAGAGAGGTAGGAGGAAGGAGCTCGATTAGCAGGGAGCCTTGGTTCCCAGAGCTGGAGTGGTCCCAGAGAGCTGACCGGAGGCCCCAGCCCCTCCACAGCAGCTGCCTGCTCCTTGTGGCACAGGCATCAGGCCCAGGGCCAGCCGAAGCCCAGCTTCCCAGGGTCTCTCCAGGGTGGGCGGGACAGGGTGGGCGGAGGAGTGCAATAGGGCAGCAACTCTGGAGAGCCTGGTGTGCCTCAGGATCTTCAATCCCAAGGAGCCTGCTTCCACATCCCACCTCTTCACTCACCCCCTCTGAAGCCAGGGAGACACCAGCACAGGGCCCTGCTGGGTCCCAGCACCACCAGCCACAGCAGAGGTGGCTCTGGGGCCAGTTCACTGCACAGAGACCTCCCTGCTGGGGGCTGACAGCCACCCAGTGGTCGTCGGAAGCCCTTGCCTGCCCACCTCGCACGTGGCGTGCAGCCCTACAGCTTTCCTTTCCTCAGAACTCAGGAGATAGAGGTCCAGGGGAGCTCAGTTGAAATGTATACATTAGCAGTCACTTTTTCACTCTTTTTTTTTTTTTTTTTAACTTTTTCACTCTTATCTAAAAATTTTCAGCCATCGTTATTCATTTTTTTAATGAAAACTTCTCAGAGGAGGGTCTCTAGAGGCACTGGGTTGAGCCCTAACCTAGTGTGGAAGCAGGGGAGGATCCTGGTCCTTGCGGAGGCTGAGCTTTCAGGACGAAGGGTGGGCCTCTGGATAGGATCCAAATTTCATTCTGAACAGAGTAAACCCCAGTCTTAGCCGGCATGAGCCACTCTTCCTGGAACTGTCAGGGCCCTGCCATCCCCAAAGGAGGCCAAAGGACTATGGGCGGCAGCCATCTTTCCCCATCCCCGCTCGTATTACATGAACCTTCCTGGGCTACGTCTGCACCCATGGGCCCTCACCCTTGGCTCCCATCATGGCCTGCTTGAGGGTCAGGGGTCAGGGGTCCTCCGCCAGCTGTGGCTGCCCAGGCTTGTTCCCTGAGGGTTGGGGTGGCGGAGTGAGCCAAGTGGGGGAGAGGGAGGGATTCCTCCAAGTCCTTACATCAGCCTCTCCTCTCCCGACTGGGCCAGAGAGGGCCAATCTGCTCTCTGAGGAGCCTCTTTCTCTGCCTCCTCCCCCAGCAGATATACACGCACACACACTGGCAACTCAAAGACAAGCGAGCACGTGGCCACACACACATGCGGCCGCCAGAGCCCAGCCCATCTGTGTACAGCACACTGGGCAGTTGCTCCCAGGAAAAGCCCCTTCTCCTCAAGAAAGGAAAGCTGGTGAAAGTGTTTGGTTGACCAAGTGCAGCTTCAGCCCAAGGGGCCCGTGCCCGTGGTCTCTGCCGCATCCTGGGCTGCCAGCCCTCATGGCTGCCTCCCATCCTCCCCCCACAGGTACCTGACCCGCTGGTCTCCCCGCTCCGTCAAGCCCATCTACAACAAAGGCCACCGCTGGAACAAGGTTCGCATGGCTGTGGGGTCCCCCCTCCTGAAGGACAACGTCTCCTACACGGGCAGGCCTTTGGTGCTGTATCACTGACTGAGAGCAGGACCTCCTGAGAGCCTGAGCTCGTCCTGCACTCCCACCCCATCCCACCAGGGCGGCCCGGCTCCTCCAGTGCAGATGGCACGGGGGGTGGCAGGTCTCCTCCAGTGCCAGGGACCTGCACCACCACAGTGCTGGGAGCTGGGGGCAGATGGGGCAGGCGACCCTGCGCAGCTGCAGTGGTCTCACGACTGGCCTGGGCTCAGGGCTGGGGCACTGGCCCTTTGTCCAGAGGAATATTATAAACCAGGCTTGTGCTCCCCCGCTGGGTGTGTGCTCACTGCTTGGGGAGCGCGGGGGGCTCAGCCCGTTTCTGGCCAGTCACTGCGCATTGAGTCACTGGGCTCTGGTGGTGGGCCACGTGGGCGCACCGAGCGGAGCTCACGGCCACACAGGTTCCCTTCTTCCTTGTTGACAGCCGTTGGCTTTTCGTTAGGCTGCCCGGCCTACGTGCAGCTCTCTTCTGAGTCCAAAAAGCTGCCCTCCTCAGAGGCCTCCTGGCTGTCACCTCCCCCATGCCGTTTCCTCCCACCATTCTCTCTTGTTAGCACATTCCAGCCCTCTGCCACTTGCTCTATTTAGAGCTGGGCCTCTCCTCAGCCTGGACACCAGATGGAGGTGGAGGTGGGAGGGAAGCAGCACAGAACAGACCGACCAGATTCACCGCCTTTATGAAAATACTGCTCAGACTCTGCACACCCCATGGGCGGCCCGCCTACAGCATGAAGGGCAGGTCTAGGTTCTTCTCGCCGGTGCCCACGTAGATGTAGCCATAGTTTTTGGTGCGAGGAGCGTGGTAGAAGGTGAGGCCGGGCCAGAGCAGGCTGCGCAGCACCACCAGGGCGTTGCCCCTCTCCATCTGGACACTCCAAGACCCTGGGGGGTGGGGAAGAGGCAGCAGAGGACAAGGCCTGGGCATCGTGGGGGCAGAGCCCCACCGGGGGTGCGGAAACCCCAGCTCCAGTCAGCTAGGCCTGAGTGTGAAGGTTCCACTGGGAAAGGGGAAGACAATTTAATTATCTCGGCGCTTTACTCCTCCTGATTGCCTTTGAGCCATTTCACTGCTCATTAAAGCCACTTCCAGAGGGAGGGCGAAGGAAATGAAAAGAGGTGGAACTCAAAGCAGTCCGTTTTGTTCCTGTCAGCAAGTCCAGTGACAGGTTGCATGGGGGAGGAAGCTGGGTCACCCATGCACAGGCAGAGTGGGGTTGGGGCTAGGCCGGGGAGACGCCAGGCTCCTCTCTTTCCTGCACTCGGGCTCGCTGGTGGCCTGCTGTCCTGGTGTGCTTCACCTCTCTTGCAAAATTTTGCTCCAGGCCCAGCAGCTTAACTCTGAGATGGATGAGACTTGCCCAGGCTCACATAAAAGTGTGGCCTTTTCAGGCCTCCAGCTCAATAGCCCTTTTCTGGCAGCTGGTAGACTGAGAGCCGTCCTTAGTGGGAGGGGACTTGGGCCGCAGCTAATAAGCCTTTGTCTGTCCTGGGTTCTGCCCTGGTTTTTGCTCCCCAGACGGGAGCAGCCCAGCCTGGGGCTGAGTCGTGCAGCCACGAGGACTTGGCGGGAAGGGCCTGATACAGCTCCAGAACCAAGGGAGGGAGCCGCTGTGTGGGAGGAAGGAGCCTGGGAAAATCGCCCCTGGATGCAGATCTGGAGCTTCTATTCCCCTGCGCCGAGGCCTCTCCCAGCCCAGCCGCAGCTCTGCCCCAGCCCCTGCCAGAAAGGCAAATGCTTTGAAGGTTTTGGTGCTGGACCAGCCAGTGATGCACTGAGAACTGCGCCGAGGCCTTCATCAGCTGCCAGCCCAGCCCGGCTGCCTGGCTCCCGCTGCGCCGCTGCCCCCAGGCCGCCTCCAACCGTGGCCTACCCCGGTCACTCCACACCCAGCAGCCTTGGAGCTCAGGCCCCACCCACCAGAGGCCACCCTGATTACAGGAGACCTGACCACCAGGCACCCTTTGCCCTGATGGCAGCTCAGCCCGTCTCAGGGCTCCAGCACCTGCCCAGGTCAAAGCTAGAGCTTTTGGGGTATATGTAGTCTGGTGGCCTTAACCTGCTTGGGGGGTGCCCATGCAGGGGCCACCTCGGCACTGTGCGGTGGCCTGCACCAAGCACCACCAGCCAAGGGTGAGGTGATGAAGCAGAAGCCACAGTGTAGGCTTGACCCCACTCCCCCAGGCCCCCTCAGTGCCAGCCAGATAGCATTGATAAGAAGAGTGTCCCTGGGTTCCCAGAGCTCTGACTGGGCACTGCCTGGGAGGGTGGGGGTGGTCAGAGAAGTGGGGAGTATCTCCCTCAGCTCCTGCAGCATGCCTCTCTGGATCCCTGAGATGTTCCACCTCATAAACCTGCCTGCAGTTTCTGGAGCCTTAGCCTGTTGCTCTGCTAGTCATTCATTCCAAAAAACAGATGGCCTAGGGGTAACAGGAGAAGGGGTGTGACAGAACAAAGTGTTCCCAGTACACCGTATGCAGCTTCTGTCCAGAACACAGACCCCCGGAAGGTAAGCCCTGTCAGCTCCCTGTGCCAGTCCCCGCAGCAGCATCTGGGGAGTCCCTTTCTGCTCCAGGAGTCCACAGCCACAGCCCCCTGGAACTGAAAAAGGTCAGGCTCTGACCACCCGAAGAAGGCAGCTTACAGCCCCGCCGCCCCCTCACCCTGGGCCAAATGCTGCCCTGGAGAAAGAACTGGAGTCCCCCATCCAGACACACTCAGCAGTTCCCTGTCACCAGTGCTTTGGCATACCCTGAGCAAGGATGGTCCTGGCTTTCCCGGTACCAGCCTGCCCACCTAGGGCTTGGCCACCTCTTGCTTCTAGTGGGTGGGGGAGGGGCCAGGCCCATCAGGGGCTCCCCCTACACTGGCCAAGCAAGAGCAAGGAGAAACAGGGTTCCCCCACCAGGGTTGGGGATCTGTGCCATGCAGGCCCAGGGCGCTGGCAGAGTACAGAAGTGGTGTGTGCAGGGCTGGCCAGCCAGTGACACTACTTCCTCCCTCCCTTGCATTCCTGTCACACTTCTGTCCTTTGCTTGTCCCTGGCTCAGCTTGTCGCCCAGGAAACATACTCTCAACGTGCCAGGAGTCACGTAGCATCTACCTGGGAAGCCAGGCTCTTGCTTCACCTTCACCCACTTTTATTACTGCAGCTGCTGGCAAGGCTGGGCCCAGCCAGCCGCCACCACTGGGACTCTAGGGGAAGCAGCCCGTGCTGTCTCCTGTCTCCCCAGACCTTCCCTCCAGCCCCCTGGCAGCCAGTCTTCTCCACAAGCTCTCTTTTCTGAGGATGTGGTGGGATACAAGCTGGTAAACCAGGAATGGGGCCTCCTGCATGAGCAGGAATCTTCCTGGGCCTTGGGGTCTCACTCACCTTGCCAGTGTGGGAAGCTCAGGCTGGGAGATGCTCATCATAGTTACATTCCCCTGCCCTCCAGAAAGAAAGGCAGCCAAGTTCTGAGATTAAGTTGGAGGAGGAGACTGGACCAGGCTGGAGTTCAGGGCTGTCCAGGGGCGGTAAATGGCTTAAATCCACTCAGACCAGCACCGCACAACTTGTCTCACACACACAAAAATGGCCCCAGGCCCCTTCTCAGAGCAACCACTCCCCGACACCAGGGCCACAGCACATGGGAGGGGGTGGGGGCAGGGACACGCCAAAGAGTTCCCAGTTTTACTGATAGGCAAGGCCAAGCCCCTTGGTGCAGAAGGCCGAGCCCTGTCACCTGAACCTCCACTGGGCTGGAAGGGAGGTGCCACCTGCATACCCCTCCGAGAGGGCTGATCCCAGACCCTGCGTTGCCCACCCTCTCCAGTGCTGTCTCCCCTGTCCCCCACCTCTTCCCAGCCATCACTTACTAAAAGCTGCTTTCCAGGCAGGCAGGCCCCTTGCTGCCCTCTGCTGCCTACTCTGGGCACTGTGCTGGAGCCCTCGCTGCTTTGTAGCTGGCAGTCCCTGAGATCTCTGCTACAGCCCAGAGAGAGGCGCTCTGCCCTCCACCCGCGTGCTCTGCTTCCCAGGACACCTATGCGGCACCTGCTGTTCTACCTTGCCACTTTCCATCCTCTGTTTCGTTTGATTTTCCCAAACGCCTGTGAGGCACAGATGGTGCCTTGTTCTCGGCAGCATCCCCTGTCCCTGGGACGTACTAGCTGCTCAGTGACTATTTGCTGACAGCGTAGACGGTTAAGGAGCGTTGAACAGCAGAGTACTGCCCAGAAATCTGGCATCCTGACTTAGTGTTCCGTGTCTGACCTACCAGCAGCCCAAGCTCAGTGAACTCTTGGCTTTTGCCCTGTGTCTGCCAGAAGGATGCTTCTGCTGCCAAAGCCCTACTCCCACAGAACTCCACAGACCCCATGGCCCAGTGGGACAGCTTGGGAGGTCACAAGTGGCTCCAGGCAACATTCTTACATCCTCTCTCCAGCCGAGGGTGGTCCAGGGACCAGCTGCTGAGTGCCTGGCCAATCCATGTGGCCACAGAGAGCAGGAGTCCCAGGGACTGCCTGACCCATTCCTGCTCACAGGTGATATAGGGTTCCCCTCAACAGTTGCCTCAGACCCAGAAAGGAAGCTGATCCTATCTGGGCAGATCCCATCCTTCCCGCCAGTACTGGTGCCCCAGGGAACTCATCGTTGGGACTTTGCTTCACTTAGCAACCCAGCCATTCTGGCTACTGTCTGCCTGGTGGGGCAGCCTCCCAGCAGCTCCTTCTGCTCTTTCAGGGGCAGATATTGCAAGGAGTCTGGGAGTAGAGTCAGAGTGTCTGCTCTCCCCAGCCAGCCATATTTCCATCGCCATACCATGGGCCCCACCAAACCATCCTAAGTAAAACCCGGCCAGACTTCCTGCAGGCTTTCTGGTGGTGGCTGTGGGAGGAGAGGAGCTGGAGGCCCAGAACTGTGGAGTTTCCCAAAGTCAGGCCAGGAGCATCTCTCCCCTCCAGCCCTCCGACACAGGAGACTCCGGGAGTCCCTCACTCCTAAGGCTCCAGCACTAAGGACAGGCAGCGTTCGGGGAGGAACTGGGGTGTCAAATCATCAGTTGATCTCTCAGCCCTGAGGCCCACTGTACGTACAAGAAGTCTAGGTTCTGGGGGAGGGGGGGGGTGGGGAGGAGGCCCCCTTGTTCCACCCCTCGCCCTCCACAGTCACCCAGCACTCTGAAGGGAGAGCCTTATCCACTGGCCCTGGGCTCCCTGCTGCCGTGGCTGAGAAGTCCGCACTGGGCAGAGCTTTCCAGCCATGCTCCGAATCGGGGAGGGACTGCTGCCCCCAGATTAGGGGTGCTAAGAGGACTTTTCTCAGTCAGCCACGCAGGCCCTGGCACTGGGTCCCACCACCACAGTGTTCCTAACTCCCTTTACCAACCAAGGATGTGCAGTCCCCTCCAGCCCCTAGTCAGGTGGGGAGCACAGAGTTGGAGGAGGTACTGGGAATCTGGAAAGTGTGATGGTTAAGAAATTCTCACCCTCTATAACCATCTCCCTGCCAGGTCTGGGACCCCCAGTCTATGTTCAGGGAGGCTTGACTCTGGTGCCCCCGTGTGGTGGAGGCCAGCGGAGCCACTCTTTGCTGGCAGCCCTTAGCCACCTGTGACCCATGGCCCGGCCCCTGGGGCACTGCAGTAGCCCCAAAACGGCCTCCAGAGCCCTGGCTTGCCCCTCTGCATCTGCTCATCGCCACTGCCTTGTTATCACAGATCTGCAGCTCCTCCTGCCTTGGTCTACTCCTAGGGCTTCCCAGGTGGCTCAGTGGTAAAGAATCTCCCTGCAATGCAGGAGTTGTGAGTTTGATCCCTGGGTCAGGAAGATCCCCTGGAGCAGGAAATGGTGACCCACTCCAGTATCCTTGCCTGGGAAATTCCATGGACAGAGGAGCCTGGCGGGCCACAGTCCATAGGGTCACAAAGAGTCGGACACAGCTGAGCAACTAAACCATCTACCCTTTGGCCCTCTGGGCCCTCCCTAGCCTGCCCAACCCCCCTCTAAGGCTTTTTGCTACTGAAAACAGTATCAGTAATACTTATTGATTTTTACTTGAGTCCTTAATGTCTTAAGCGCTATCATAAATGTTTTGTATATGTGTTGTTATTTCATTTAATTTCCATAACAACCCAATGAGGTAGAAAATATCAATTTTCCCCTTTTAAAAATTGAGGCACAAGGAAATTGAGGGAGTTGTCTGAGGTGACCAGGTAGTACACAGCAGATTCAGGGTTCCAACACAGGCTTTCTGGTTCCAGAGCCCTTGTGTTTAACGACTACTGCGGTCCCACCTCTACCCTGAGTTCCAGCCCAATTGGGTTGCTCATTGCTCCTCAGAAATGTTTCCCCCTAGTGATGGGGGTGACTACTGTCCTGCGATTCCCATCATCCACTGAAAACACCATCTGCTTGACACCACAGTTAAGGCCAGAGCCTTGGAGTCTAATGCTTTAACACATACTGTGTCCTTGGATTTAACTCTGAGCCTCCGTTTTTTTTCATCTGTAAAATGGGGATAATGATATAATAGTATCTAACTCACAGATCAGCTGTGAAGATTAAAATGAACTAAGAAAAAAAAATGAGGCATGGGAAAGACTGGGTACAGTGCCTGCCATGCAGTAAGCAGTGTCGTTGCCTTTATGAGTAGTTCCTAGTATCATTGTCTTTGCCATCATCAACAACAGATCCCTCCAGCTCTCAGAACACCAAGCATGGGGAGGGAAAAAAGCAGGGGTACTGAGACAGTGCCTAAGGTGTGGCCCCTGAATGCCCAGAGCCTGGCACCTGTCCTGGGATGCAGAGCCCAGCAAGAGCATCTTCCAAGGATGTGCTCATCTCTACTGGTGGAGCCCAGGGAGGAACCGGGGTTTCTGACCCCCACCAACTGCCGGCTGTGTGCCTGAGCCAGGTGGGCCCTGAAGCACGAGAAGGCCTCTGAAGTTGTATGTTTTATGATTTAAAAGCACACTTAGCAGGAGCAGACGTACAGAACTCATTTCCTTAGCAGGTGGTCCTCTGCAGGCCAGTTGGCACCTACTCCCCGAGCACCAGCTATGTGCCAAGCACTGGATCTAACCCCAAAACCAACCGTGAAGATGTATATATGGCTAGTGTTTTCAGGGATGTTTTGATGGGGGGAAATTCCCAACTTGCCTTCATTCAAGATTGATATAAAAATCAAGAGAGACTTCCTGTCTGTGGAAGCACCTGGAAGACAATCCTTTTGTCTGCAAACATTTGGAGCTGAGCCCTGTATTGGGCCCTGGAGGAGCCTCCTACTCAAGGCCCCATATTGAACTCCCAGTTCCCACCCAGGCCGTGGGTCCCACTCTTAAGAGGGAATGGCAGGTGGTATGGCCTGGGGGTATATCCAATGTCCTCCAAGTAACCAAAGGCTGTTACCTTTGGGGATGTCGTGCTCCAAAGAGTCCATGAAGTCTAGGGACGGGTCGAGCTCAGCCTTCTCCAGCAAGGTCTTGTTCTTCAGCTCAACAGGCTCCCTGAAGTGGAAGTAAGAACTCAGCTTCTTGGCTTCAGACAAGGACAGTCCTACAAAGGGGCAGCAGGTAGGAAGGGATGGTCATCCCCAAGCTCCACAGTCCCTTCCCTCTCTGACTGGAGACCACAAGGAGGGGCTTGCACAGGGTTCAGTCAGCTACTGATGGGGAACTGAAGGGCGGAAAGGGACCAGCATTCTCTCAGCCAGAACTCGGCTCGGCCCCTGCGATGAGAACAGACTACGGGGGAGGAGCGTGGGGAAATGTGGGTAGCCCAGCCCCGCACACACCCCCAAACCCAGGTGGCCAGACACTCAACTCAGGCATAAAAGAGTCAGGGTCCAGTAACGACATTCGGCAGTTCCTCCCAAGTGATGTGGCAACAGTTATTCCTTCTCTGAGAAAACAGGTAGGTTCCCCTGGACTCCCAGACATGTGTCTGACTGTGCTCAGGAAGAGAACTTACCTTCAAAGGTCCGATTGACATTGATAGGTCCAAAAGGGGTCTTAAAGAGGGCACCTCGGGGGATGACAGCCACAGCCTTGTCGATCTGGTCAATAACGGACACCAAGCGCGTCTCTTCCTTGATCTGGACCTGAGGAGACAGGAGACAAGTTATCCCGCTGGGGTGCTGTGCCCAGTCAGTCACGCCTCGTGCAAGGGCCCTCTGCATGTCCATCTGACCTGGGTCATCACACAGAGATGCCAGGTGCATGGAAATTCACCATGAGTGAAGCCCTTGCCTGCCTTCCCTCCCTCCCGTCCTTTCTTAAATTGGTAATACGTACTGCTGGTGAGTACGATATTTAAAACTTTTTTTAAAAAATAATAAAAAGCAGTGTCTCATCTCATTCCTGGTCCCCCAGTTGCTCTCACTGGGAGCAGACACCATTAACAGTGTTTTATATACCGGTCCAGAAACAAACCATTCTGTCATCATGTTGCCTATTTTGCCTTTTTAAAATATAAAAGCTATCATGCTGACTGTAGAACATCTGGGTGATATAGAAGTATTTTATAATATACCTAAGAAAATTAAAGCCATTCATAATCCCACCTGCTGAAGGTAATCGCTGATAACACATTGGTATAATCCCTTCTATTCTTTCTTTCCTATGCCTATATTCAAAGGAAAGTTAGAATTACAGTTTATATAGTTTCTTGTCCTGCTCTTTGACTTAACATCATTTCTCAAACATCACCCCATACTGTAACATGTTTACACAGATGAAATTTGGTTAGAATCAGTATCAAGGGCAACCCCAACCCAAACAAAAGGACTTCATAGAGATGTCTGGGAGAAAATAGCACTTGACAGGGAAAAGGTCACTGGGAGACCCCAGAGTCATTCAGCCACGTATTTCCCCTGGGCTGCTGATTGGAATTGTTTACAAAGGAGGAGATGGGGACTAATAAGTGTCTAGGCTGGGTGCTTTAAATACATCACCTTGGGAATTCCCTGGCAGTCTAGTGGTTAAGAGTCTGTGCTTCCAATGCAGAGGACGTGGGTTCAATCCCTGGTTAGGGAACTAAGATCCCGCAACCCTCATGGCAAGGCCAAAAAAAAAAAAAATGGCACCTCATTTAACCTGTACAAGTCTCAATTCTACAGAAGAGAAAACAGAGGCTGTAGAGTTTGTCCAGCAGGCAGGGTGTTGCAGCTGAAGCATCACAGACCTAGACCCAGGCATCTGGCCTCACCCACGTTCAAGGGCAAAGGTTGGATTTTGAATCACAGGTTTGTCACTTTCAGAAATTGGGTTATTTTCCAACCATGCAATCCCATATTTTAATGTTGCTTATTTTGCTGTTTTAAAATATAAAACCTGTCATGCTTACTGTATAATATCTGGGTAATATGGAGATATTTTATAATATACCTAAGAAAATTAAAACCACTCATAATCCTATCTCCTAAAAGTAATCGCTAACAGTTTCAAGTGAATGTATTATCTTCATGTGTGTGTGTGTGTGTGTGCTAAGTCTCTTCAGTCGTGTCGACTCTTTGCAACCCTATCAACTGTAGCCCGCCAGGCTCCTCTGTCCATGGGGTTTCCAAGGCAGGAATTGTGGAGTGGGTTACCATGCCCTTCTCCAGAGGATCTTCCCAACCCAGGGATTGGACCTGCATCTCTTATGTCTCCTGCATTGGCAGGCATGTTCTTTACCACTAGTGCCACCTGGGCAGCTTGAATGTGTTATCTAGTAAAATACAAATCTATACAAAAATATAAGCACCTGTGCACATCCCCTGATCCCAGAGCAATGCACAGCCCGCTTCTTCCTAGCCCCGGCCCCATAACCCAGCTGTCCCGAGACTTGGCTGCCCATCCCCTTGCCACCTTGTCATCATTCAGGAGTGATGTGACCCTGGGCAGGTGACTTAACAGAGGTTTCCTCCTCTCCACCCCCAGGAGGCAATGCACCAGCGTCCCAGGGCCACAAGGATGGAGCGAGGGGGCCGGCACGGAGGCCCAGGGCCGAGCACACCCAGCGCCCCAGGCCCGGTGGCCCCAGTGGCTGTGGTGATGACCGTGCTTGCCGCCACCACAGTGTCCACCAGCCCAGCCCCTTGTGTTCAGGCCCTCCTCCTCTCATCTTCACTCACCACTACTTCTTCTTCAAAGACCTTCTCCCCCTCGTTCACCTTCTGCAGCTCAGTGTGTTCGTACTCATGGGAGGGGTCCCCCATGAAGCGACCCTTCACCACAGACGTCTGTGTCTCCATCTCCTTTGTGGCGGGAGGCAGGAGGCTCCACTCCATGCAGTTCAGGCTGCCAACAACATCCACATGACCCCAATTCTAACTCCTCTCCTTCCAGCATCCTGCCCCTGCCCCTTCTCCCGAAGGGCTGAGGCCCAAGAAAGGCTGTTGGGAGTCACATCTTTCCCCCTTAGAAGCTGCAAGAGCCTGTGGTGTACCCCACGCCATATGTGATGACATACAACTTAATTTCTTAAAAGCTTCAGTCTGCCAAGATTCCAAGAGCATCTTCCTACATAGCTGGATTGTGAGACCACAGATGAGTTTCTGGAAGCTGAATTGCCTTAATTTCAGATCCCTCTGCTCCAGAGGGCCCACAGCCATGCTCAGCCTACCTGCTGAGCTGACACACAGCCATCTCCCCCACGCTTCTCCCGGCCCAGGCTCTGGGAGCTCTCCTCCTCTGAGAGCTTCAGGGGCATCGCCAGCCCCGTCACTTCTTTCTCACACCCTCCCTCATCCACCCAGTGCCTACATCCCCATCCTGCTCTGTTTCCCCGCTTCACTCTCCACTGGCTCCTTCACAACATGAAGATGCCCCAGCTTTATAAAATTAACAGTCCTCAAATCCATGCCCCTCTGGGAAATGCCCCTTTCCTGCCCCTCCCTCCTCTTCCCCAACTCTGGACCATAATCAAGAACATTTTGCCCTGCCAGAGCCCTTCCTCCCCACCCCGCTTTCACTCTGACCACTGCACCAGGATTCCACCCCTGGCACCCCAAGAAACTGCTCTGAAGGCCAGCCATGGGACCTATAAGCCAACACGTGCATTTCCATGTCTGCTTCCTTTGACACCTCCCCTTCCTCCTCTCCAGTGCCTTAAGTGTTTCCAAGGATCTATTCTTACCCCTCTTTTGTCTCCACAGTCTCACCTACCTGACTCCCAGAACCCCAGCTACTCCCTAGTGGACACCCCGAATCCAGTCACCTCTCACCACCTCCACTGCTTCCACCCTCATCCAAGCCACCACCTACTCTCGCCCAATATCACAGCAGCTTCCTAACTGGTCTCCCCATATTCGTACCTGCTCCCGCTTTGGTCTGGTCCCCACCCAACTGGGAAAACCTAAGCCAGACCGTGACTCTGTGCAGACTCTCCCAGTGACTTCCCACTGAGCCAAGCACTCACAGGGCCCTGCACGACTATCTCGGCCTCTCTGACCTCATGCTGTGCAGTGGTCCCCCTCACTCACTCCTCTCTAGACACACTAGCCTCTACAGAATCCCACAAGTACACTAAACACACACCTGCCTCCGGACCTTTGCACTTGCCTGGAATGCTTTTCCCTCAGATAAACACATAGCTCACTCAGTTGCCTCAGGTCTCCTCTCAAATGTTACCTCCTGAGAGAGGCCATCCCAGATCTCCCTTTTTATAATAGTGCCCCACCCTGTATTCCGTGTCTCCCTTAGCACTTAGCACCAATGCTGAGCGTATGCAGTATATGTGTGTGTGTTTATTGTCTGCCTTCCCTCCCCTCTGCACACACACTAAAATGTAAACTCCATGAAGACAAGGACTTTAGCACTGCATTCCCCATGTGTCTAGATCAATGCCTAGCACATACTAGGTGCTGGAGAAATAAAAACTTATTGGAATACAGTGAGGTTCAAATCTCTGTCTTCAGTCCAAATTTTTCTTTTGGACTCCAGCTCTGTACTTTAACATGCTTCCTTACCACTCTGCCCCACGGCACCTGACACCAAACTCGCTGGGCCTCCCCTAGTACCTCCTGAATTCTTCCCAGTGCATGGCATCAGCCCTCACCCAGCTGCCTGAGATGGAAGGAAAGGTCAACCTTGATCTCCTCTTCACCTTTCCCCATGTATTCGCAAGTCCTGCCACTTCTACCACTGAAATCTTTCCAACCCCACCCCTCCATTCCTTCCTCCTTTCAGTCTGCAACAGACATCCAAATGCTCGCCCACTTCCAGACCCTTCTGCCCACTCAGGTCCGAGCAGGCTCTTCTTGATTGAAGGCCCTCAGTGGCTCTGCATAGCCTATGGACAACCAACACCCTAGGCTGCCACTGTCCTGGTTGCCTACCCTCTGTTCTCCCAAACACCCCAAGTGAGCTCCAGCCAGCAAGTTTGCAGTTTTTCCCTCTGACTGGCATGCCTTTCCCCAGCTCCTTCCTGGAGAACTCCAGGTCAGATCTCAGATCTCAGTAATCTTATTTAAAATTGCTCTCCGAATAGCATTGAAACATGCATACTACCATATGTGAAACAGATCGCCAGTCCAGGTTCGATGCCTGAGGGTGCTCAGGGCTGGTGCACTGGGACAACCCAGAGGGATGGAATGGGGAGGGAGGTGGGAGGGGGGGTTCAGGATGGGAGATACATGTACACCCATGGCTGATTCATGTGAATGTATGGCAAAAAACACTACAACATTGTAAAGTAATAAGCCTCCAATTAAAATAATTTACCAAAAAATGCAAAAGGAATAAATAAGATCTTAAAGCTGAGATCTTGAAGGCAAAAAAAAAAAAAGATGCTCTCCAGGAGAATGTCACACCCTGCCTCCCCTTCGTGTACACCTCTGTCTTAGTTTTCAGATGCTTTGCTGTAATTGCTGGGTGTGAATAAATTGGAGATAGGGAGAGTCTTAGCCATCTTTTTAACCCCAGGTCTAGCACGGAAAAATTCAGTCAATGTTGGATTGCTGCATGGATAGATAAATGAAGTCTCCAACTTTCTTCAGCCTGAACAGAACGCTTGTAAGATGGGGAGCTCCCCATCAACGGGGTAGTCAAAAGGAGGGTGGATGGTCCTAAATGGGGTGTCCAGGAAAATCTCCTCAGTTCTAAATCCCTTCCCTTCCATTCCACATTTATTCACTACTTCCTGGAGTGCCTCCTATGAGCCAACACCTCCACCCGAAATGCTTCAGGACCCATTTCCAAAGAGCTCCCCGCTACCCCTCAAGGCTTCTGACCCTTCTCCAAACTAAAGCCAAACTTTAGTTTGGACCCTTCTCCAAATTTTCTCTTCGGAAACCTAGGTCCACCACAGGGCTTCTACTCTGGGTTTTCATTCTCCGGAAGCTTTCATCTTGCCCCTCCTCCGTTCTTGCCCTGCTTCCATTATTAAGCCATCATCAGCCTCTAAGTTTCTCTGGCGCCTCTCCCCAGGTGTCCTCCCGGGGCTGCTCTCTCAGATCTCACCCGCTCCCTTTCTGGAACCCGTCCCTTTAGGTCCTACCTCCCACTCGCCCCTTCCCGGCCCGGTAGCCCTCCCCTCAGTATCCCCCTGCGGCCTTGGCCAGTCGGGGCGCCCTCTCCACCTGTACAGGGTCTTGCGCGGTGCGAGCTGGTCCTCGCTCACCCCCTGAGCGATGTAGTAATCGGCGACGAGGCCGAGGATGCGGCCCCAGAAGAGGACCCTATCGAAGCGGTAGTCACGTTTAACCAGCATGAGAGAAGTGAGTAGCGAGGCCCGACGGTCCGGGCTAAGGCCCTGCCCACTGCCAGACGCCAACTCCAGGGCCAGCAAGAGGCTTTCTGCGTCCATCGCGCCGGCAGCTCTGCTCAACGCCCGCCAGGTTGCTAGGAGAAGCCGTGTCCATGGAGACCCAAAGCTCCGCCCCCCCCACCCTACCGGAAGCAGGATTTCACCCACCTGACCTTCGGCAGGCTAGCCTTCTGGGGCCGCCCACCAGCCAGCCCTTCTTGCCACGGAGCGCTTCCGAAAAGCCTGGGCGTACACTCACTCCCTCCTGCTTCCTTTCCCCACTGGGTGATGGGAGGTGTTCAGTTGTCATGGCAACGGCATGGTTTTACCCCAGAATAAGCAGGATACAGTGGTAGGTTGGAGGTCCCAATTTAGCCCAATTCCAGGGCTATTTTGTTTCCTCTAAAACCCCTCCACACAGTCGACATTTATTGAGTCCTCATTGTATAACATACGCAATGGGGGCTTGGGAAGAAAAACAACAGTCTAAGACTAGCTATATTATTTCACTCCATTCGTGTCCTTTCTTGGCCTCAGAATTCCCTAAGAAAAGAATTTAAGATCTTCCTGGCTCTAAATTCCCAAGACAATCAATCCCCCCCAGAACCAGGTCTTACAGAATGGGATCCATCTATTCCACTGTCTTCAGTCTTCACAGATGGCTCTTGATTTTTCCCTTTCATAGGATTGTTTCAGCTAAGTGGCAAAGACCTAGAAGGGGGAGTGGGGATTCCCCAGAGGTCCAATGGTTAGGACTCCAGTGTGTGGGGGTAGGGAGGGGCTGGCTAGGCAATGGGGGACCATATAGGGCCACACCCTGGGAAAGGAGGGTGCAAAAAAGGTTACAAAATGTGAGTTTATGGACTACACTTCCCGATCAACATTTTCATATACAACATCAACAGCTACACGTTCCCTACCACCTACAATTACCTACCTCAGGTCCCACGCCTATTGCTTTTAGGTTCAAATGGTAGCAACAGATGAAAGGCCTGACCCACTGAAGCTGGGGCTCTTCACTCCCTGGGCTAGATAGGATTTCTTCACATGCATCTCTGGAGTGCCCAACCAAGGTTAAAAGAGATAAACAGGTGCCTCAGGAGGCTTGTTGTCAGGGAAGATGATATTTGTTGACAAACTGATCTTTTAATTTCTGGATTCCTTTGGAGCAGATTAATGAAATCAGAATGACCTGTGCCCCAATGCCAAGCCAAGAAGTGTCTAAATTACCTGGATAATTAACTTTGACTGTCTAGACATTGTTTGTGAAGGTTTTTTAAAGTAGGACTTGAGGGATCAGACTTGCCTTAATGTCTTCCACCTCAAAAGTTTATAACTCCCTTCTTTAAAATTCTCCCTCCCTTTAAGTCGACCCCTCAGCCTGTCCCTTTCCGAGTGGGAGACATGGCCCTGTTCCTCTTCTGTAAGGTACCATCAGACACAAAAACAGTGGCGAGTCCAAGCTGGCGGAGTATGCTTCAAGTGGACACAGCACAGAAAAGAACTCAAACCGTTTGTTTGCATTGATTCTGTATTTACTTAGCACCAGTAAGTGGCAGGTTCCACATCAGGAAACACAATCTGAAGCCAGAGATGAAGTCCCACAGCTTTCCAATGCTTCCAAATTCAGCAGGGCAAACCCTGTTTAATCATCTCAGAGTAAAATCACACACAATGCACAGCACAGTGTAAAGCACTCAGCCTCTGGAGTCAGCTGGACTGGGTCTGAATCCAGGTTTCAACACTTATGCAAGTTATTCAGTCTCCCCAAGCCTCATCTATAAGACACAGACAATATTATGAAATCTGTAAGGTTATTAGATTAGATTATGTAAAGTGCTTAAAACCTACTATAAAATATAAACTATTTCCCATGTTTTCTTAAAGTATAAAAAATAGTATATATTGTACACACACACACACACATACACCACACACCTATCCCCACCACCAGCAGGGTGAGGATTCTGCCTTCAACTTGCTTCCAAAAAATAAGTAGATGTTCTCAGGGACAAAGACCATCAGTGCTCAGTGGTCAGGACAGCACCAAGCTGGAGAGGATAGCAGTAAGGATCAGGATAGCCAAGCCACAGATGCAGCTGAGGAGGAATGGCCACAGGCAGGAGGGCAGGGATGGCACAAGGACAATACTGCCAACAGTCACTGCCAGCAGCCACCATGCAACTGCAGTGGAGAGAGCAGGGCGAATTCCAGAAGGGATATTTGGCCTCACGGAAGTAACTCTACAGGGCAGACCCGGTGTCTTAGCCTATGGTTCAATCAGGCTTTACAAAGACTCTCTTGGTTTTCTTTTCTCAGGTCCCTCCCGCTGTGTGACCTCTGCTTTGGGTACACATACTCTTAAGGGTCACAGAACCCAACATGGGGCAAGCAAAGAACATCGGGCTAGGAGTTAGCTGATGAGGATTCTTGGTCCCAACTCTGCTATCAAACTGTTAAAGAACCTTGGCCAAGTCATTTAACTTCCCATATTGGCCCAGGAATAATGAAGAGAAAGAACTATTACAAAAAAAGAAATCATGGAAGGCTGAAGCCTAAGTGACCAAAGGAGATTACTCTAGCCTTAAGCCTCTTTAAGCCAAAAATGTTTCAGGAAAATTTAATATGAATCCATTCATTTTATAATATATTTAAGTCCATGAGTCACATCCACATTATGTCCCTGTTAAAAATTCTAAAAAGCCACAGCAAAAAGCTAAAAAGGGTCACCTCCCCACCCCACCCCATGGGTGGGGTGGGGAGGGGAGGGGAGGGAGCCTGTCTGTGGGCCCATGTTTGCTTTCCAGCCCCCAAAAGAAACACCTGACCCAGCACCCTCTGGGAAAATCAGCCTGTGATTCAAAGAGATGCTTGTTCAATGATGATTACAACTCCAGCCATACCATCAGTCCACCAGAAAGTCTAAGGGGGGCAGGCAGCCAGAAGGACAGAACCTTTCTCTCACCAGGAATTAACTAGCTCCAAGCAGATGGGTGACATGGCGCCACCAGGGGAAGATAATTTAGCCATTGTGTGCACGATGAGCATTCCCATTCATTCGTGGAAGCCTTTCAGTGTCACTGGGGCCTGGAACCAAATGTAATCCTCCCAGGTTGTAGCTGGGATGGCGGGTCGGCCACAGGACAAGGTCACAGTCAGCTTGTGGCCCCGGCTGGGCACTCTGTAGTTGAGCTTGGGTCGAAACCAATCTTCTCCACAGTCGCGGTGACCCTGTGCCATGACGATGGTGCCCATGAGTGGAGGGACCTGCAGCTCACTGAAGGCATCAGCCAGGAAAATGGCTCGGAAGAGGCGGCGCAAACAAGCTGCCGTGCTCAGGCTCGGGTCCATGCTGTTGGGGGCTAATCGGGACAAGTCAAGCTCATAGAACTCCTTGGGGCTGAGGGCATTGCCCCCAAGGAGGATCAGCACTCGAGGGACTAGTGTCCGGGCAAAGAGTCCCTCCAGGTGGCTGAGGACACTCTCCAGTTCTGCCAGGGTTTGCTGGCATTTCCTGCTGCTCACCTCAGCAGTGGCCCGAGGTTTCTTCTTCACCACGTCCTCTGCCTGTGAGGACAAAGAATGGTGACAGAGAAGGTCTGCAAGATAGACGAAAGCTAATGCCCTTTGAAGAACCATGCTGGGACAGAGCAGACTCACAGGACTGGAACTCCAGTTCAGTGAACCGCCACACTCAAGACCCTGGGTTTTATCACAGGGAAATGTATCAAAAGGAAAACAGATTCTTTGTACAAAATTATAATTCTTCCGCACTCAGAACAGCAAAGACAGTGTACTGAAGCATCCAGAAGTTAGCAACTAAAATCCTAAAATACTCATGTGGTGGCATGGCAGGTAGTAAGCTTTTGCTGTGCTGAAAATAATGACAAGACTGAGGACTGGGGACTTCCCTAGTGGTCCAGTAGTTAGAATCCACATTCTAACGCACAGGAGGAGAGCTTGATTCCTGCTTAGGAAACTAAGATTCCCATATGCCACAGGGCAACTAGAGAGCCTGTGCTTGGCAATTATTCAGCAAAAAAAAAAAACAAAAAACCCACCAAGGATTATTTGGTCTAATAAATTCTGGAGTTCATCCTCCAGTTAAACATGGCATTCATGTTGAGGTTTGACAGAAAATAGCAAAATTCTGTAAAACAATTATCCTTCAATAAAAAATAAATTAAAAAAAAAAAACATGGCAAGCTGATGGAAGGGAGGAAGGAAATGAAAGAGTGGGTGGGAGGGAGGAAGAAAGAGGGGAGGGAAGCAGGAAGGGAGGGGAGAGAAAGAGGACTCCCAGTGGCAAAAATAACTAAAAAATAGATGGCAGTGGCTAAAGACAACAACAAATTTTTGGAAGAGAGAAAGCAGGAAGCACTCAAGAGAGCTGAATACCAAGTGCTGTCAGAGGGGACTCCCCTGAGAAGCAAAACCACACTGAAGAAGTCCATAAAAGGCCTAGGAGTTGTTCACTTAAGCACCACAGAACACAAAAATGAACACATGGGGACTGAGTGAACACCTGTGCAAGGACCCTAGGCGTGCATGCGTGCTAAGTCACTTCAGTCATGTCCAGCTCTTTGTGACCCTATGGACTGTGGCCTGCCAGGCTCCTCTGTCCATGGGATGCTCCAGGCAAGAATACTAGAGTGGGCTGCCATTCCACTCCAGGGGATCTTCCCAACTCAGGGATCAAAACTGCATCTCTCATGTCTCCTGCATTGGCAGGCAGACTCTTTACCACTAGTGCCACCTGGGAAGCCCAGGACCCTTAGATGGCCTGCCCACCCAAACACAATGTTTTGGAAGTGTTCTTTCTCTCTTTCCTTCCTTCCTTTTTCCTCTCATGAGTAGTGTATCAGGTGGAAGCACAAATAAACGTGTTCAGTTTACCATGTATAACTGAAAGATAACTCCAAAATCACCTTTATTAGAGCAAATAATCATCTTTCCCTTTATCATTACCACTTCGTTCCCACCCAGTGTCCTTTAAGTCTATCAGCTAGCTCACAGGGCCAGCCACGCACACAGAACTTTCAATGACTTATTCTTAAATATTCAGACACCAAATAAAAGCCTCAACTGTGAAAGAGACCAAAACAAATAAATAGGAAAGGAATCTGGAAGACACAGAGACAGTGCAAGGGACAGAGGAAAACTTCAAAAACACAGTAATTAACACTCACAAGTAAGAGAAGTTCATACAGACAGGAAACAGGATATAATTAAAAAGGAACATGTGGGACTTCCCTGGTGGTCCAGTGGGTAAGACTGTGAGCTCCCAATGCAGGGGTCCGGGTTCCATCCCTGTTCAGGGATGCTTGCAGGTTGCAACTAAGGCCCAGCACAGTCAAAATAAATTTAAAAAATAAAAATTTTAAGACAAAGTTCTTAAGACTGTGACTGCCAAAAAATTACTTTAAGTGTAAGAGTATAAACTCAAGGAAGAAAAGTATAACAGAAACTAAGAAAAGAGGATTTGGAGAGAAAAATACACTAAAATGAGAGGATCATTTCATGAAGTTCAAATGTAACACACAATAGGAGTTTCAGAAAAAGAAAACAAGAGGAAAAAGCAGGAAAGCTTTGACTACCCAGACTAGAGTGGGAAAGGACTGAAGCCATAGGGCTGAAACATCCTTTACAGCTGCTTATGCTGACATGCGTGAAGGTTCCTTTAACCACCCTTTTTACCTGCCACCATCTAATAGCCACAAAGTTCACTCACCAATTTTCTCCCAAAGCTTTAGCCTACCTGGGGAAAAGGTTTTCGGTAGAAGTGCTTAAGCTGTTCGTAGGGCAGAGGTAGTTGCTGGCGTTGGTACATGATATGTTTTAGAAGCTCACAAGTAAAGCGACAGCAGCCTTCCTGGCTCACAGGCCCAGGAAACACCACTGGCACCATGCAGTCTCTGGGACGAAAGGGCTCCAAAGGGTTGGGAGGTTCCTGGGTGGAGGTGGTCTCAAGTAGTTCTATCTGGGGGTCCTGAGTTTCCTCCGACTTCTCACACCACTCCAAATCTAGTAGGTGCACAGAGGGACAAGAGAGAAAAACGAAAAACTTAAAAGGTCTATGGACATAGCACCCTGAAGCCCGATCTCCTCTGTTCTCCAAAGCTAAACAGGGTCCGGCCTGATTAGAGCTTAGATGAGAAAAAGTTAAGAGGCCAAAATCAGTCTTCCCATCCCTTGTGGCGACATCAGCCACCACAGCTGAGGCCACACGCCTACACACGCGGATTCCCTCCGCAAACTCCCCTCTGGGAGGCTGCTCGCAGGTTCCAGATCCCAGTTGTCCAAGTAAGAGACTGCAGGATTTGGAGGGACCGGGTGGCGGGAATTTCGGAGACAGCGACTGGAGATCTGCTCAGAAAGCAGAGGCCCTGATATGGGAAAATGAGTTGAGAGAAAGCGGTGTCAAGCAGGGCCCAGAACACGTCGCGAACAAAGAGGAGAATGAACCAATGGAATCCAGGGCCGCGGGGGCGATGGAGTCAAAGGGGCCGAGTCAGAGCTGGGAGGGACCACGGGAAATGGGGACAAGGAACACGGGCTAGTGAAACGACTACGTGCTAAATGACTGGAGGGAGCCGTGGCAGGGAGGAAAACAAACTCCTCGAGCTCCGGACTCTATACCTTACCAGGGACTGTAGCCGGGGGCTGCACTTCCGGCTCCGGGGCCGCCATCACGACCTCCTTCCCGTTCTCCATTCGGTTTGAATAGGCGCCCCGCGGTGCTTCATGGGAAGCCCGCGCCTCCACTTCCTGTTCTGCTGGCCCGGAAGTGGGAGGGGCGCCGCGACTGTGCGGCAGAGGCTTCTCTGGGTGGGAAATTGAGCCCTGTTAAGGAGCGGAGCGGAGCCCTCCTAACACCCTTCGGCGAGTCCGTCGAGCCCTCCTCCCACAGAGAAACCGCGGGTTCTCAACCACTTGGCGCTGCCTTCCGAGGACACCCACTCACCCGCATCCATTCTTTCCTGCGTCCTCTACTCGCTACGCACCTAGTTCGTGTCAGGCCCTGTCCTAGGTGCTGGAGTCTCTGCGGCGAAGAAGCCAGCGACTGGAGGGGTCCTCAAGGGGTTCAGTGCCTATAGATTCAATGCAGTGTGATGAATTATACAGTAAGGTGTACAAGGGCAGTGGACGCGGAGAACAGGAGCGCCTAACCTAGAGGAGGTGGGAGTGAGGAATGGTCCAAGAGGAAATTGATCTTTAAGATGAGTAAAGGTAAAGAGGAGGGTCTGGTGGTCCTGGAGACTGTTAAAAACAAACAAGGCCCAAATGGATTCACTTCTGCTAAATCTCACCAAGACTCATTTCCTAATCTAGTAGGAGTTTCAGCTTCTCCTGGAGTGGAATTTTAAACTAACCAGTCTGGCATTTCAGCGCTAGTGAGGTAATCTGCAAGATAAGTCCCCCAACATTCCCCCTAAATGGAATTCCCCTTTCTTTTGCTAATAACATCATTATCCTGCCTCCATTTCTATAAAAGTCTTGCATTTTGTACAGCCCCTCAGAGTGCCTTTTATTTACTGGATGAGATACTTCCTGATTCATGAATTGTTAAATAAAGCCAATTAGATCTTCAAATCTTCAGTTGAATTTTGTTTTTTTTAACAAGACCTTGAGATACAAGAGCATCCTCAATTCAAGAAATAAAAAGAGTTCGGCTTAAGAAGTATTAAAGCTGTGGTAGACAAACAGAAGCCAAATCATAGTAAGGAAGGCTTTCTAAGCCATATTAAAAAGTTTGAACTTGTTCCTGTAAGGGGATGGAGGAACGTTTGAAAGGTTTAAGTAGGAGAGTGACATGGTTATATTTACATTTTATACTGAAAAATTTAACCTCTACACTGGCTGCAGTGTGGAGATTAGATTACAGAGAGGACAAAGGAGGAGGCACAGATACCAGTCAGAGCTAGCAATTGGAATACCCAAGTACATGGTGAGAGAGGCCTGAACTAGGGTAGTCACAGTGGGGTGGAGAGAACTGGGTGAACCCTATAGATATTTAGGAGGTCCAGTGAGTAAGGTGGTTGATCCCAGGAAGAGGAGGGAGAGTGAGAGACTGTCCAGAAGATAAGCAAAAAAAAAAAAAGCAGACTTTTTACTTCAGCAACTCTATGGCCAGTTGTGCCATTCAATGAGGGAGGGAACACCAGAGGAAGGCCAGTTTTATTGGGTATGGGTAAGGAGAAAAGATGAGTTCCATTTTTGATAGGTTGAGTTTGTTGTTCCATTGGACAGTGAAGAGATAATTTAGGGACACCATGAGGAGCAGAAATATGTATGTGAAAGTCATCAGCAGGGAGGTTGTATACAATGAAAATGAGCAAGGATCCTGAAGACACTAATGTTTGGGGATGAGCAGAAACAAAAAGGGTCTATGGAGGAGACTGAGGAGTAGCCAGTTCAGTTCAGTTCAGTTGCTCAGTCGTGTCCGACTCTTTGTGACCCCATGAATCACAGCAAGCCTGTCCATCACCAACACCCGGGGTTCACTCAAACCCACTTCCATCGAGTTGGTGATGCCATCCAGCCATCTCATCCTCTGTCGTCCCCTTCTCCTCCTGCCCCCAATCCCTCCCAGCATCAGAGTCTTTTCCAATGAGTCAACTCTTTGCATGAGGTGGCCAAAGTACTGGAGCTTCAGCTTTAGCATCGTTCCTTCCAAAGAACATCCAGGGCTGATCTCCTTGTAGTCCAAGGGACTCTCAGGAGTCTTCTCCAACACCATGGTTCTAAAGCATCAATTCTTCGGTGCTCAGCTTTCTTCACAGTCCAACTCTCACATCCATACATGACCACTGGGAAAACCATAGCCCTAACTAGACAGACCTTTGCTGGCAAAGTAATATCTGCTTTTCAATATCCAGGGAAGTAGTAATAAAAATAGATAAGTGTTAGGTGATAGAGACCAAGAGAACAAGTGTGTTTCAGGAAACAGGAACCAGCGATCAAAACACTCCATAAAAAGCATAATGATTAAAATACTGTGGTATTGGCTTAGGAATAAACAAAACGGAAGAGAGTCAAGAAACAGATTAATGTATCAATATGTATATAGGTCTCAGCAATGATGAGGCTGACTCTTCGAAGCAAATAATTTCAAACAACTCCCTATGCATTTAGGAGGGGGAAAAATTAGTTCCCATTATACATTCTACATAAAGATACATTCCAAATCAATTAAACATATAAACATAGAAATAAACCTCAAAACTCTTAGAAAAAAATACTGGAGAATTATTCATAATTTAGGAGTGGGGTTGGCCTAGACATGACACAAAACCAAGAAAATATAAAGAATTGCTAAATCTGATTTTAAAATGTATGTAAAGATACTATACATAAAGAATGAATGACTAATTATGTACCAGGAAAAAAGTCTGCGTGTGTACATCCATTATTTACCCCACAGGCAACCACCTCATAAGCACCTCATAAGCAACCCTTCCAGGAAACTAAACACACATATCACCTTCCATCTCCCAGGACCCTGATCTCCTCCTGGGCAGAATTCCCTGCTCCTCCTACTCCTCTGCCAGCCTTCACTCCTGTCTGCGGTAAGCCAGGTGGTATAAAATCGGATATCAGAATGGGCTATCCCACTCCATCTCTTAAAAGAAGGGAATTGGAAAGAATGAAGTGAAACTGTGTGGGGGACAGCTGAAAGATCTGTGATGATGAGAGTACAAGTGTTATCAGGTGACTGCAGCAGACCCTGGTTATCAAGAGAGCCCAGTGGTGGTGGTGGTGGTGGTGATAATGTTGGAGGAATAGTCTTAGCTCTCGCTTCCAATCCTCATCTTTCTTCAGCTGTCTCACTCAGCCCCTAAGTAGCAGTTTTCCTGGTGGGGTTGTGTCCCTGGCTGTCTGCAACATAACCTTCCTTTAGCTGAACAGGATACAGAAGTCACAGCTTGAAGGACCCATAATTGGTTGGGTCTGCTAAGCCCTTTTGCAGATTTTGGTCCTTCTGCTTTCACCGGTTTGGGGAGTTATGCCACGTGGACAGCATCTACCTGATCAGTAACCTGCCTTCCTCCTTGTGGTCCTGGGGAGAAAGCCATGGACTTCAGCAGGTCTGAACCTCTGCAAGGATCACCAGAGGTAAGCCACTGGTGCTAATTTTCCAAGGAAAACTGAGGTCTGCAGGGAAGGGTTTATTTCTAGGCTGCGTTTGAGGATCTCGCTGTTTGTGAAGAGAGGGGAAGTGGACATACAATGGGTGAGTGGTGAGTCACGAGACAGCCACGGGGCTGGGAACTGAACTCTGGCGTCCTGACTCCCAGCTCAGCAACACCAACTGCTTCTCCACTCTGCCTTTCTAGTGTGTTGTACACTGGTTTATGTCACTGAATGTGTTTACTCTTTGCTGACTGCAAGAGCCCTAAAGAGCAAGAGAGTTGACAGCTTGGCAAGAAAGTCAAAAGTCAGCAGTCCCCTGGGCCCTTTGCCAAGTTTCTATTCCAGGCAACTTCCCCCGCCCTCGCAGCGGTTGACGTAACCCGAGCCCCAGCCCCGCCCAAGTAGGGGCCAGGCCCCTCCTACACCCCCTGGTTGTTTTAAAACCAAACTCGGTTCTCCCGGATTGGTTCTGCTTCAAAATAAAGGGGAGGGGTAATACTCGCTGCGGGCACTCGCTGCAGGGCAGGGCTGGTTTATAGATTCAGGCCTCGTGTCGGGGCTACCGCGGTGTCTCGGGCTGCTAAAACCAGCCCCCGGAGGGTGCCAGCCCGGTAATAAAGCAGTGACCACTGTGTAAAGGTGGCATAATCATCGTAACAATAAAAGCCATAATTAGGCTAACCACCATCCGCCTCCGCCCTGGCATTGGTCCTGACTCACCCAGAAGGCACGCATGCCATTGAGGGAGAAACTGAGGCATGGGCGGAACCAGTAGGCTGGAGGGACAAGTCGCCCTGAATTCTTCAGCTCTCCAGGTCCAAAACATCTTGTCTGCGATCGCGTTAAGGGGCCAAATCCAGAAGCGCCTACAAGGCTAGATTCTATGTAAGCTCCCCCGACTCCAGTGACTGCCCCACCTCCAGGCCCCTGGAAAAGACCCGCTCAGCTCTCGGAGACTGGAACCAGACTACAGCTCCCTTAGGCCTTTGCGCGCAAAGCCGCGCTCCTTGCCTACGCCTAGAAGCCACCCGCGGCCCCTTGCGCCGCGATGCCTCCTGGGAGTTGTAGGGCTGCGGCGAACTCTTTCCAGGGAGCTCCTAGGCCTAAGGACTCTATATCCCATGGTGCTCCGCGGTTGTTTCTGACGCGACCCGGAGGCCAGGGGATGCGGGGGCGTGGCCTGCCCAGGGCCCCACCCCGCTCTCCTCTGGCTGGCCCGACTCGGCCGTGGCAGTAGGCGCGGCGGCGGCGGCGGAGTCCGCGGCGGCGGCGGTGGCGGCGGGGGGGAGGGGCCGGGCGGGGGGCTGGCGGCAGCGGCGGATGGACTCGCGGGTATCGGAGCTGTTCGGCGGCTGCTGCCGGCCCGGAGGGGGCCCGGCCGTGGGCGGAACCCTCAAGGCTAGGGGCGCCGGCGGCGGCAGCAGCTGCGGTGGCCCGAAGGGGAAGAAAAAGAACGGAAGGAACAGAGGGAGCAAAGCAAACAACCCCCCGTACCTGCCCCCCGAGGTGAGCACCTGATAAGTGGCGGGGTCAGAGGTAACCACTCCTTCCGGTACCGGGACTCCAGGAAGGCGGGACAGAGAGAAATAGTACCCCCTTCCGGTGTCATAGACCCCTGAGAAGAGGAGAACCGTTTTTTCCGGTCCAAGGACCCCAGGGAGAAGGGACAGAAAGACTGGGCCTCCATTCCTGTGTTAGGACCCTGGGGAGGAAGAGTTGGGAGGGCGGCGGGAGTCTCCCCACTCTGATCTAAGGAACTCCAGGTGAAGTGGGGAAAGGCGGTCCCATCCGCATCCCTTGGGAAGAGCAGAGTAGAATGCCCAAGCCCTTTTCCTGTGCAACTGAAGGAAAGGAGACTGCATCCTGGGAAGTGAGCAGTTAGAGTTTTCTAAACTTGTTCCAGGGAGGAGAGGAGTACCGGGAAAAGAGCAATATGTTCCCTCCCTCTCCACACACACAAACACAAGCAGAGAACACTCAGGCTAAGTCCTCCCGCCCTTTGCCTGTCCTACGAGGAAGTGTGCACAGCCTCCACCTTCCTGCTCCAGCTGTTCCCTAAGGCAGACAATAATTGCTACTTTGTCCCTCTATAGAAAAGGAGGACACAGGAGAAGAGCCTCATCCAGTGGTTGTCAAACTTGAGCACGTTAGAGAATCACCTGCTGCACCCCTAAAATTTCTGATTCAGTAGGTCAAAGGTGTCCCTGATAATCTGTATTTCTTACAAGTTCCCAGGTGATGCGAATGCTGCTGGTCCTGGGACCACACTTTGAGAAACTTTAGCCTAGACCATCATCCTTGTATCAGTATTCTGAAGCCACTCATTCTAATTTTTCATGTCCAGCAAAATGAAAAAAAGGAAGGTCTCTGTTGATGGGGAAAGGTCTCCTTTACACTCCCATGGGATTATCAGTGAAGACCTATAAGAGCCTGAGAGTCAAAGAGCCTTGAAGGGATGGAATGATGACAGGAAGGGGAGAAGGAAAATGAAATGGCCAGGGAGGAGGAGTGCAGAAATACAGGACTGGCAGGACAGGCAAATCTCATATCCTTTTGCACCTGAGAGGGGAAGGCTCGGGCAATAGGATACTTCTGTGTTGGGTCATCTGATATAGGGAAGGGGAGGGGGTGGTGTGATGGACTCAAGATTTCACCTCAGCTGGGGCGCGAGGGCTAGGGGGCAGAAGGGGAAAGGCCACAGTGGTCTGGTTTGTGGTGTCTGCCTCCTTCATTATCTTTTCTGAGTTTCTTCATCTCAACCGCAACTTTGGAGACTTGACTCTTCCTTCACCTGGCTCCTCTCTCACTGGGTTTGTAGTGACCAGTGCTGAGCTCACCCTCTGGCACTGCTCCAAAACCTCTTGCAACCTCTTACTCTTGGTGTCATCAGCTGAAGGGCGGGCAGGAAGGAAATGGTGTCTCAGACCAGTGGCAAAGAACGGCCTCCACAGCCTGGACATGGAGAAGACACAGACGTGGGAACAGCAATTTGAGGCCCTAGAAGGAAGGAAAGAGGGTGATCTTACATCTAAGAAGAGCATGCTGCCAGTGATCCAAAAAAGAGGGACTCAGGGTTCCGTTCCTGGCTTAGATAGATGACTGACTGTGTTCTTGGAGGCCTTTCCTTCAGAGAGGTCACCCTGGAACTGAGTACAGGGCTAGTCTGCCATGACCTTTGACAGACACCTAAACAAAGTGCAGCTCAAGCTTCCTGCTCTCATAAGTTAGCTGCCTGAACCCCACTGGGAATCGGGGAAGTAAGGGTTAGGCCTGGACAGTGTGTGGTAACAGCTCCCTGTTTCTTTTCAGGCTGAAGATGGAAACATCGAATATAAAGTGAGTCTTAGGCTGGGGAGGGGCAGGTTGTCCTTGGTGTGGGATGATTTTCTATGATCCTTCTAACTTTATGCTCTATACTGCTGCAGTCCATTGGGTCGCTAAGAGTCAGACACAACTGAGGGACTTCACTTTCACTTTTCACTTTCATGCTTTGGAGAAGGAAATGGCAACCCACTCCAGTGTTCTTGCCTGGAGAATCCCAGGGACGGGGGAGCCTGGTGGGCTGCCGTCTATGGGGTCGTACAGAGTCGGACACGACTGAAAAGCAACTTAGCAGCAGCAGTCATTTAAAGATGTGGTTCAGAGTAAGGGCTCTGTACCTCATTCTGTTGGAAGAGGACGCGCTGTCCGAAGAGGTCAGGGATGAGGGTGGTTAAGAGGGAAGGGA
Organism: Bos indicus; assembly: GCF_029378745.1. Lineage (NCBI taxonomy): Eukaryota > Metazoa > Chordata > Mammalia > Artiodactyla > Bovidae > Bos > Bos indicus. The sequence goes on along the minus strand of NC_091782.1, from coordinate 18,618,844 downwards.
AGGCCCTGGTCCTTGCAGCAGGACAGATGGGGAACCTGTGGGGTCAGGAGGAACATCTCTGACTTTTTCTTCTCATGATACTTCACCTGCCCTAAGCTGAAGCTGGTGAATCCATCCCAGTATCGTTTTGAGCACCTGGTGACCCAGATGAAGTGGCGGCTCCAGGAGGGCCGTGGTGAGGCCGTCTACCAGATTGGGGTAGAGGACAATGGGCTGCTGGTGGGGCTGGCTGAGGAGGAGATGCGGGCTTCCCTCAAGACCCTGCACCGGATGGCAGAGAAGTATGCTTCCCTTTGGTCCTCCTTTCCCTAAATCCCCAGGACCTGCCTTCTCTGGACAAAGGGCTGAAGTGGGGAGGGTTAGTTTTCTGGGGTCCTCTGCCCTGGACCCAGGCTTTTTGCCCCTTGACTTAAGGTTCATTTGTGTCAAGGGAGCTGTGGATGCAGGATAGATTGGAGGCAGGTAGGAAGTGGAGTAAGGTGTTCGGAGCTCTGGGGGAAGTATGAGAAGGCCATGGGTCCAGGGGGGATGGGGAGTACAGGTGAGATGTGGCAGCTGTGGCCTTGCTGTGACAGAGTCGGGGCAGACATCACTGTTCTCCGGGAGCGAGAAGTGGACTATGATAGCGACACACCCCGGAAGATCACCGAGGTGCTAGTACGAAAGGTTCCTGACAACCAACAGGTGGGTCCCCACCCCTTCCTGTTTCTCACACCCCTGCTCCCTGGGAAGGTCCTATGGTGGCAGACTCTTCCCTGGCCTGGGACTCTGAGATTTGGTCCCCAGAGACTGCCTATGCCTTTTTTTTCTGGTTGGACTGGGTCTTTGTTGGTGTGCACCGGCTTTCTCTAGTTGGTGAGCAGGGGCTACTCTCCATTGTGGTGCATGGGCTTCTCATCCTGGTGGCTTCTCGTTGCGGAGCACCGGCTCTAGGTGCACAGGCTACAGTAGTTGTGGCTCCTGGGCTTTGTTGCTCCCCTGCACGTGCAGTCATTCTGGACCAGGGATCAACCATGTCTCCTGCATTGGCAGGCAGATTCTTACCCACCACACCGCCGGGGAAGTCCCTGCCGCTGCTTTTGACCTTTCAGTGGACAGAGGTGAGGGGTTGGAACCTGACCTCTGACAATTCATCTGCAGTTCCTGGACCTCCGTGTGGCTGTCCTGGGGAATGTGGACTCAGGGAAGTCAACTCTGCTTGGAGTCCTGACCCAGGGAGAGCTGGACAATGGGCGGGGCCGGGCTCGGCTCAACCTTTTCCGCCACCTGCATGAGATTCAATCCGGCCGGACCTCCAGCATCAGCTTTGAGATCCTGGGCTTTAACAGCAAGGGAGAGGTGCATGCAATCACCGGGACCCAGTGGGACCAGACTCTGAGGATGGGATGGTAGTGGTGAAGGACAGAGTGAGGGCAGAGTGTGGAGACTTTGTGGAGTAGTGTAGATGAAGGAAGGCCCGAGGACACTGAACCCGCTGTGACCTCCTTAGAAAACAAACAGGGAATCAACTGAACTAAATCCTCAGTGGGGGCTCAGGGTTAAGAGGCAGGGTTACCCAGGGACTGGTTTAGGTCCTGGCAGATCTTGCAGGGTTGGGGAGGCTGGCCAGGGGCACTGAGAGCCCGGGGCTCTGGGCCAGGTGGTGAATTACAGTGACTCACGGACGGCAGAAGAGATCTGTGAGAGCAGCTCCAAGATGATCACCTTCATCGACCTGGCAGGCCACCACAAGTACCTGCACACCACCATCTTCGGCCTCACCTCCTACTGCCCCGACTGCGCCCTGCTCCTCGTCAGTGCAAACACTGGGATCGGTAAGAGGCGTCGGTGCAGGGGCGGGGTCACTCTTCTCCCCGGGCCCCTACACATCTGGGAGCCAGACCACCTCTCCTCTTGCTCTCTCCCCATTCCCGCATCCTGACTCTCCCGCCCGCCTTCTCTGAGCAGCTGGCACCACACGGGAACACCTGGGGCTGGCACTGGCCCTGAAAGTGCCCTTCTTCATCGTGGTCAGCAAGGTGGACCTGTGTGCCAAGACCACCGTGGAGAGGACAGTACGCCAGCTAGAGCGGGTCCTCAAGCAGCCTGGCTGCCACAAGGTTCCCATGCTGGTCACTTCCGAGGACGATGCCGTTACTGCTGCACAGCAGTTTGCCCAGTCCCCCAAGTAAGGCTTTCCCACTCCAGAATCCTCAGGGAAGGCCGCCACAGGGCCCTGGAGCACGGGGTACCCCTCGCCTTCCCTACAGACCAGACCAGTTCCGGCTCAGTTCTGTGGTTTTCCAGGTTGGGATTGTGGGAGGGAGTCTTTGCTGAAGGCTGGATCCTTCCCCCAACCAGCTTTGCTGACCCCTGGAAGCCTAGAGGCAAAGCGCTGTGCCAGACGTTTGCCATCTCCCTGGGCTCTGGGATGGGTCTCACGTGCCAAACTCATAGAGAGAGGCCCCAAGCTCCTGAAATGGTTACCAGATAGGAGAGGGCAGCCCCTGTCCACTCTGAGAGAGGCTTGCCTTTCCATGTAGGGGCTCCAGCCACTGCCTCCTATTTGGAACTTTCCTCATCTGCCCATTTTCTGCCTCCCTCTACAGCATCACCCCTATCTTCACACTGTCCAGTGTGTCTGGAGAAAGCCTGGACCTGCTCAAAGTCTTTCTGAATATTTTGCCTCCACTCACCAATAGCAAAGAGCAGGAGGAGCTCATGCAGCAGCTGACAGAGTTCCAGGTAATTGGCCATCTGGACAGGCAGTCAGCCAGGGAACTAGGAGGGACTAATCCTGAGCCCAGAGTCTGTTTTGAGGTTTTAGAGCTGCCAGCCCTTGATAGAATCTTCTTTGGCTTCAGGTGGATGAAATCTACACGGTACCAGAAGTGGGCACAGTTGTTGGAGGGACGCTTTCCAGGTGAATTGCCTTTCTTGTTATCTACCCCACTCAGCCCTTACACACCCAAGGACCTGAAAACATCATAGCTCACAGGCCACCCTGGCGGTGAACAGATGTGCTTGTTTGTAGATGAGGCTTTCACCATCAGAGATGGAGAAAGCCCATAAATTGGCTTATAAGGGAAGAAACTTGCCACTTCTTAGGATCCTTCAGGCCTCTGCAGGGGGAAGTCTGAGTCTTGACCCCACGAAGACACCTAGAGTGCATTCAGCTGACTTCATTGCCACCAGGGAAACAAGGTCCCCTGAAACTCTGCCCAAGGGCATGATTGCTCTTTCAGGAATCAGGTGGTCAGTGTTAAGCCAGGAGGTCCCTGTCTGCCAGGCTCTGCTGGTGTGAGCCTTCAGTCTGGACTGGGGCAAGGCAGTCATCTCCTTAGCTTTGAGTCACAATTTGGAGTCTTTCTCCCCAACCTGAGGGACTCAGAAGGGAATGACCTAGTAGAGAAGTACGTGTGGGGCTTAGGCTGACGCTGTGCCTCCTGCCCTCTGGGCTGCAGTGGGATTTGCCGTGAGGGGGACCAGCTGGTGGTGGGCCCCACGGATGACGGCTGCTTCCTGGAGCTCAGAGTTTGCAGCATCCAACGCAACCGCTCTGCCTGTCGTGTGCTGCGAGCTGGTCAGGCCGCTACGCTGGCCCTCGGAGACTTTGACAGATCTCTCCTTCGCAAGGTGAGGTGGAAGGGTGGGTTGGAGAGAAAACACAAAGAAAAGTGCCTGGGAGGCTGGCTGCTTGAAGGAGAAGCATCAAAGGTGCTTCAGGGGAACTCAGAGGGAACATGGTCTCTAACCCAAGAGGGCTGTCCGGGTATGGACAGACACTGTCTGGGTATGGAGAAGGCTTAGGATACTCACAAAGCACAGATCGCTAAATGTGAATCATTGTGTCACAACCCTAGTGTCTAGGACTCTGAAAATACCAAGCATTAGAAGGGTTAGAGGACACAGGTGGGTAAGGGAGGGCTCCTTAAAGAGAAGGGTTTTCAGTCGGGTTTTCAGTCTTCTGAGGTCTTTGTGTTTGAAGTCCTAGAGGAAGCTGTAAAGGGTGTGAGGGCGGCCAGGGAGGAGACACTAATGTGAGGTCTGCCCTTCCTGAGTGTGAGGGCTCTGCCTCCCCAGGGCATGGTGATGGTGAGCCCAGAGATGAATCCCACCATCTGCTCAGTGTTCGAGGCAGAGATAGTCCTGCTGTTCCATGCCACCACCTTCCGGCGAGGCTTCCAGGTGACAGTTCATGTGGGCAATGTACGCCAGACAGCAGTGGTGGAGAAGATCCATGCCAAGGTGAGGGGACCCAGCCATGCCCCCGTTTTCCCAGGGAACAGTCAGAATTCTCCTGCATCCAGAAAGGAGGGAAGCCTGTCCCCAGACTCAGAGACCTCCCTTATCCCTCCAAGGGGACAAAGCCCCACTTGGGGTGGGTAGATGCCTGCTCAACCCTCGAGGGTGGAGGGCCAAGACTAGTAGAGACAAGAGGCATGGTCCAGGGCCAGTGACCGTGTATCTGCTGCAGGACAAGCTGCGGACAGGGGAGAAGGCAGTGGTACGTTTCCGCTTCCTGAAACACCCAGAGTACCTGAAGGTGGGCGCCAAGCTGCTGTTCCGGGAGGGTGTCACCAAGGGCATCGGCCATGTCACCGATGTGCAAGCCATTGCAGCAGGAGAGGCCCAGGCCAACATGGGCTTCTGAACTCCAAGCGGGCACAGCTCTTCTGCTGTCCCTACAATACAAAAGGTGACTTCCGGCCATGCTGCCCCCCACGTTGGCGGCTGTGTGTTAGTAGGCTAGAGAGAGGGGGTGCTCTCCACTGCCTGCTCCCTGCCACCTTTTCTGGAGACATGCCAATCTAGGTATGACCAGGGAGGGGCAGTCAGTCGTGAGGGAGAAGACAGGAGAATTCAGGGCAGTGCTCAGTAGCCTAGTGTTCACCTGGTTGGCTCATCAAGCTTGGCAACCCTGCGGCCTGTCTACCGGAGGGAGCTGACCACTGCCACACCGGCCCCACTGTCAGGACTGGGCATGATCCACTGGTGTGGTTCTTGCACGTCAGGAATTGTCACAACTGCTGGGGGTGGTCCTCGAAAGCTCTCCTTTTTCTATACCTCTTCTCAAGGCCATGTAAGTTGCCCACCTCTACTTGACTGTGGACAAAAGACCTCTGCTCCGGGCCATCAGGTGGCCCAGGGTCTGAAGAAAAGGCACAGGGACAGTGAAGGCAGAGCTCCCACCCTGTGCCAAGACACAAGGCCAGCTCCTCAGCTTTCTCCCCCTTCCCTTCTTCATTCAAGGGCCACGTCCCCCGTTTCTCCTCTCAAAGGCCCCACAGGTGCTATTTGTTGTGCTGGCCCAGGTGTGGGGCCGCCAAGCTAAGACTTGGCCAACCGAGGGTCAGCTGCATGTCAGTCAGTCTTGTCCCTGCCTCCGCAGTGATCTGTTGATTTTAACGCTGGATCAACCAGTATGTTTTACTTTCCCCGACCACAGCTCCCCGTCCCACACCCTCACCTCCCCTCTGGCCCCATGTAAGTCCTCTCTTGTTTTAGTAGTTTGCAGTGAGCATCCCTTTCCCTCTGTTGCAGGGAACCTGGAGGAAAGGGAAAGATGTTGCCATATTTCCTACTCCTTAGGGCATGGATTCCCTCCTTTCCCTTTGTTAGTGTCCTGGGTTCCCATGGACTCAGGGATTTGGTTGAGGTTTCTCTGCGTGTATGTATATATATATATATACACATACATACATATATATATTTAAATACACATATATATATTGTACAGAATAAAAATGTTTTATTGAACACACCGTGCTTATGTTTAAGCCCCAGGCTCATCTTCCAGAGCTGAATTCCTCTCGAGGATCAGAGAAAAGCAAAACCCTTATGCTGCTAAGCCCTAATGGGGGGAAAGAACCCATCCGGCCTCGTGTTCACCCTGCGTCCTTTCCTCTCCCCCACTTGCGGTCAGTGTCCCAGTGCTGTGACTTAAGTATGCTGGCTTGGTTTGCATAGTTCTTTGAGCAGAATAGAAAGTCAAACTGTCACCTTTCCAGCTAAGACAGGTACCCACCCTGTACTTGAGGGGCTGGCCACTTGCTCATGGTCACAGGGTTACATAAGGAGGCTGATGACTGCCCCATCAGAGATTCAGAGATAAGCATGCCAGCTATGTAGTGATGGGTAGAACTTAAGAGACATGGCAATCTGATCCTCACTCTTTTCCTAGCAATGCAAAGTGTAGTGAGGTTCATATTATAGTCTAAACTGACTTTTTGGAGCTGAAGGCTACCCACTGAAACCTGTCTTCTTCCTGTTTGTGTTCAGAGTACCTGACTACCACATTCTATGGGTGGAGAAATATGGCTCAAGGTTAAAGTCCAATGCAAAAAACAGGGACTACATTTGCAGTACTGATCCTTGCAAAAGAAATTTAATAATAAATGTGGCCTATGGTCCCAGGGGTATTCTGCCTTCAGAGTATTAAAGTGAGCCTCCCTACCATTCAGGCTTCGCTGCCCTTTTTGGCCACACTGCACAGCATGAAGCATCTGTTCCCTGACACCAGGGATCAAATCTGCACCCCCTGCAGGGGAAGCACAGTCCCTTGGCTGCTTTTTAAATATCGCTGGTTTAACTGGCTACTAAGAAGCCTGTGGTTGAAGAATTTCCTACTGGTGTTGGGAACTAAAAACCCTTTACTTCCTTCCGTACAGCTGCTCATAAACTGCTATGAGGGAAGGCTGCAGTCACCATGAAGGTACTACAGGTCTTGCCCAACACTGGCCCTTGCACATCTGTCTGCATCCCCAAGAAACCAAGGTGTGCCTCCGGTGTGGCCTCGTTGGTTCTTCACTAGTGCTCCCTCTCCCCTCCCCCGAGGACCGCTCCTGGCCTCTAGAAGGCCACTGGAACCAAAGTTTCTACCACAGTGCTTTTCTGTATGACTTCTTCCTGTCTACTGAAGTGTTAACAATTTGTTCAACTTGATCTGTACAGCACCCAAAGGAGATTTCTTTTCAAACTTCTCCCTAGATTAAGAAAGGAAGTTTTAGAAAATGATACTGAGACATCTCCACAAACTAGTGAGGCACTCTGCATTGATACAGCACTGAGAAGGATGAAAAAGTGTATAGTAGTCTGTACATTTTTAGTGTTAGTTCCCCTAATCCTAAAATTTTCACTCTGTATTCATCCAGTGAATATCAAGGACCTATTGTGTGCAAAGCACTGTGAAGAATTCTTTTTTTTTTCTTCCCATTTTAAATATTTATTTGGTTGCACTGGGTCTTCATTGCTGCCTGTGGGATCTTTAGCTGCAGCATGTGGGATCTAGTTCCCTGACCAGGGATTGAACCCTGGGCCCCCTGCATTGGGAGCACGGGAGTCTTAGCCACTGGACCACCAGGGAAGTCTCTGTGAAGAAGTCTTGCCTTGAAGAAATCTACAGATCTGGTAAGGAAGAGCCATGTACATGGTAAGTACTGTCTTTTATTAGATACTTAACACAAAAGTGGAAAGTATTTTTGGAGGAAGAACTAATTTGCTAGACACAGTGGTTTTCAAATATTCCCCCTTCAAACTGTAGGTCCCCAATTTATAAATAAGCTAAAATAAGCCTAAAAGTACTGGTTTGAGTACATGTACCTTATGCCCCCATCACTCAGTTGACCTTTGGTTGGCTTCTCTGTGTAATCAACATGTCCCACATCAGAAAAGCCACAGCTGACAGCCACACACATAAGCAAAGTAAGTATACAGTAATATAAACAGACAAGTGCAAAAAGCTACAATAATTCATTTAAAACCTTAAGCTAAATAAATATTCACACTTCAATAGGAAAGAGCTGAACAGGGCAGTGACCCTGAAGGCTCAAGCACTTCCCTCTTAAATGTGTATTTAGGGTCTAAGGAAATGACATTGCCCAGAGGACAGTTATTATTTTCTCGATCAAATTCATTTCTCAAGTTCATTAATACACAGATTCAGCAGGGGTGGGGATGAGGCTGGAGAACACATTCCTTTGTGTTGCTGCTGGTCCTCAAAATCGCACTGGGAGTAACAAGGTCCTGGACAAGGTGACTTGCTTGAGGACATATTCTAAGAGGCAAAGCCAGGTTTGGAACCAGATCTCTTAGGCTCCAAGGCTCAGGCATTCTAAACTGACACTGCTTCCCTGCTGCTGCTGCTGAGTCGCTTCAGTCGTGTCCGACTCTGTGAGACCCCATAGACGGCAGCCCATCAGGCTCCCCCGTCCCTGGGATTCTCCAGGCAGGAACACTGGAGCGGGTTGCCATTTCCTTCTCCAATGCATGAAAGTGAAAAGTGAAAGACTAACAATTAAAAAAACAGTTATGATCTGAAAAATGAGTTTTTACATCCTTATCAGCAATAGGATTTGAATCCATGCCTACAAAGAGATGGGAGCCTTAACTCAAGATCTGGATTATTTTTCTTATTAAAAATTTCATGCAGTTATAAGTCTCCTTGAGAAGTGAACTTATTCCCACCTCCCAGGTTACAGATAAAATATTACCACCCTGCTGCAAGCCTGAGGGCAGCACTAGTGTGTTAATGGCTTAAAAAATGATTCCAGTGTCTGCATGCCCTCAGGCCTGGGCCGTTTATTATTTGAGGCCAGAGGGCTCTTGGGATTTCTTTTGCTTTGAGGAGAACTGGCAGGAACAACCTGCGGGTTTGAGGAGTGGGGCTGCAAAAAGGAGTTCTGTAACTCCAATGCAAAGTGATAGTCTGAGTGTTCTGGCATGTCCCACACAGGTACCAGAGAGCCACACTTCTCGCAGGGCACTTGGTCCTCAGCAGCCAGAAAACTGGAGGTCATAGTTGCCTTCTGAGCCACCTCCAGAGCAGATGTGGAAGTTAAAGAAGCAAGGCTGCTGAGGCTGTTCTGGGCCAAATCCATCTCTGTGGGAGTTGTTTTGGGGGATCCTAGCTTCAACATCTTTTCACAGTCAGGGGCACAATCTGGATTCTCTGTTGGAAAACAGTTTGGTAACTCTTTAGGACTGGACTGTGGCTTCTGTGAAGGGAAGAAAACTGAAGGATTAGTGAGCTGCTTCTGCTTTAGAAGCAGACTTTTCTGCTTAAAGAAGGGCTCGGTTCCCATAGTATGACTGCTTTGGAAAGGTAATGAGGGCTTGGATGATGGGCTCATGGGGGCCTGTGTAGTGGCAGTAGGAGAAGAAAGTGAAGCTTCTTTGACTTTCTGCTTTTCTGCAGCTTTCTGGAAGAACGATTCCAGAGAAGTCGTTGCCTTCTTAGGGGTTGTCACTGCTGGGCCACTTCCCTGGGTCTTGGCTTCTGAACTGGTGATTGGCACTTTCGGCAGAGAACTTGGGTCACTGCTCAAGAAGGTGGTGATGTCTGGGCCAGGTGAAGGGGTAGAGGAACAGAATTTGGTAGCACAGAGGAAAAGCATTATAAGGGGAGGGGCCCTGTATAGAACGTGAAAAAATAGATTAGCCGCAGGTGACACATTAAGTTTCTAAATGACTGGGACTCTGGTTCTGCCACAAAAGGAAATTATCACTATCTCAAACTTTGGGGTATATTGGGTTAATACAGATTCAGCGGACCTGGGATGGGTACAGAATCTGCCATTCTAACAAGTTCTCAGGTGATGCTGATGTGGCGGTCTAGGACCACACCCTGAGAACCACTGGCTTTGGTGAACACCCAGCAAGCAGGATGTGTAAGTTGGCTCCCCTGACAAGTGGGTTTACTGTTTTCATGATACTGCTGCACAGCTGCTGAAATTCACGGGTGAGGCAAGACACTATCTAGAGCTACAAAAAAGTTTAAAAATATTTAGACTGGAAAGACTTGAAAAAAAATGCTCTATGCAGTTTTTAAACAGAACCTGAACTCTTGATTTTCAACTCTGGAATTTATCTAGAGAATGAAATTTCACAACTGCTTTTGATTACCTAGCCTAGTCTCAGAAATACTAGAAATTTCTAGAAATACTTCAAGAAATTTCTGTCATAAAGTTCCTCATTATATCTCATTATCCAAATAAATTTTCACATAAGTTGAATTTCAGAAGATGAAAATGTGCTTTTATATACAGATTTAGTCCCTCAATGAGGTAAAGGGTAAATGCTATTTTAAGATTATTATGACAGTATCTCACTATTCTCTTTCATGCTTTGAGACAGTCTTATAATCAGATACTATTATGCTTCCCTGCCAATATAATATTTTATACTCTTGGTGAAATGTTATAATCTGTCAGTTGATAAGGTTTAATGTGAACATAGTATCACAATTATCATTTGGTTCAGTAAAATCACTCAATATTTGAAAATAAATACAGTCTTCATTCTTTACTTAGAATAATTTACTTGTTAGTCTTTGTAAATAACAAGTATACCAAGAAGTAAGTATTCTTCAAGTAAGTCTTCTAAGTATTACAAAGACTCTTAACTTTAGAGAGTAATATATTCAGATAAGCAATAACTTAAGATGGCTAACTAAACTTTTCTTTTTATAATCTCTAATGTAGATCTATATTAAACAACCAGTTTATCTTTCTCACATATTATTAATATATTTACCTTGTGAATTTGGAATACTTTTACAATTTAAGAGGCTATGTTAAATAGGATTCCAATACTGAAAAAATCATTACTATCTGAACAGTAAATGAACACACTCCTATATAGAGCTGATTATTTTTAATGGCCAGCTGAAGTGAAATTTATTATTATGACATTTGGTATTACACCAGTGGTGCTTGTAACTGAGTTGGGACGTGAGATAGAGATTATTGGTGAATACAGGTCATTTTCATTATCAAGAAGGATGATTTTAAAATACAATAATCAGACAGTTAAGACAGAAGTTCTCTGAAATTTGTTCTGCATTCCCAAGTAGAACTGGTCATTCCCTGACTATAATTAGTATCAGAAAGGGTAGTATTGGTTCAGTCTGCCGCTCAAACCTATCCCTGGGCACTGGAAGGCACCAAATGTAGACAAAGAGGCTGAACCATGTTTCTGGCATTTCTAATGTGTTCTCTCCCTTAATGCATGACCACCCCTCTCTATAACAGGTCCTGCTACAAAGAACCTACCCTAACTGGAAAGCTTATATACTAATTTTAAATAAAGACAGGGTATGAGTCTCAAACGAAGATGAGCTAGAAGTAAACTCACCATTCAGTCTGGGTTCCTGAAGTGTTACAGTTCCTGATGGTAGCAAATGCATCATGGCTCATCTTGTGAGCATCATAGTGGGTGAGGGCACAACAGCGTCGCAAGCTGCTCAGACGCCTGTCTCCTTGTATGCGCATGCTCACTACCAGCTGAGTGGCCACCCTGTCGTTCTGTGGGTGTAAGAGGATTGAAACAGAACTAAAGTTACCTTGAGCAGCTGGATTCTAATACTGAACTGTGTGAGAGAAAAGAAGCAGGGTGGCATAATGGTTTGGAAATAGGGTTTAATTTTTAAAATATTTGTGCTGTTATATATAATATATATATATATATATATATATATAATGAGTATAAGTAACTGGAGAAGACATAATTTGGGTGACAGAGTATTAGAATATCTAGGATATTTGACAGAATAAATGAAAATGGTTTCTCCTAAATGTTCTTTTGTAGTATCCATGCAGGAAGATTACACAAAGGTCTATAGTACTATATTCTGTGACTGAAGGAAGAGTTCATGTAAGTCATTGAAAGGGGGTCAGGATTGAGTAGTGGATCTCTTCTTAACCCCTCTGATGCTCTCATGCTCAAGAACAGAAGTTTCTACTATCACCTCCTTACAGCCCATCTATAGAAGATACACAGGTAGTGAGCTTGCCTCTAGAAAGCAAGATCACTGACTCACTTTTCAGTGAAATCTAAGTATATGAATCCTGTTGATGCAAAGCAAACTAAGAAAGTAAGGCCAAGAGGCAATAAGGTGACAAGTATACAGAGGGACCCCTCAAAATCAAGATTCCAGTGAGAAGAAATATACTTAAGACAAATAAACCTTTAGGTAAAAATAACATTTTGTATTTTTGTGCATTTTGTAAATACAGCTTATTCAGGTTTGTATGTATCTCGAGAGAATATAAATTCGCAACTACAAAAAAGTCCTTGTTGACTAAAACCAGTTAACTATAACTGTATCAGGCACTATCGAGAGATAAAGGAGAGAACAAAATAAAGTCCAGGCTCTGGAGGATCTTATCTTGTAGTAGGAGCTACATATAATAAACAAGTAGGCTTGTAATAGAAATGACTACAAAGTGAAGCAGAGTAAGGCAGAGAGTGATGGAGGCTGCTGATATGATAGAGGAACTGGGGAGGAAGTGAAGGTGAAATTTACTTGGTGTGTTAAATAAACAGGGAAGAGGCCAGCAGAGTGGAGGCTGTTAGTGGAGTACGTGAGGGGGAAATGACAGGACATGAGGTCAGACTATCAGAGGATAGAGAGATGAGAACGGAGCGACACCTAGTGGGCAACATCAAATAAGCCCATAGCACAACCTCTTTATGTTACCTACTGAAGAACAAAGACCAAATTGCCAACCTTTGTTAGATCACAGAAAAAGCAAGGGAATTCCAGAAAAAAACATCTACTTCTGCTTCACTGACTACGCTAAAGCTTAGACTGTGTAGATCAAAACAAACTAGAAAATTCTTCCAGAGATGGGAGTACCAGACCACCTTACCTGCCTCCCGTGAAATCTGTATGCAGGTCAAGAAACAACAGTTAAAACCAGACATGGAACAATGGACTGGTTCCAAATTGGGAAAGGAGTACATCAAGGCTGTATATTGTCACCCTTCTTCTATGCAAAGTACATCATGCGAAATGCCAGGCTGGATGAAGCACAAGCTGGAATCAAGATTGCCGGGAGAAATATCAACAACATATGCAGATGATACCACTCTAATGGCAGAAAGTGAAGAGGAACTAAAGAGCCTCTTGATGAGGGTGAAAGAAGAGAGTGCAAAAAGTTGGCTTAAAACTCAACATTCAAAAAACTAAAATCATGGCATCCGGTCCCATCACTTCATGGGAAATAGATGAGTAAAAAGTGGAAGCAGTGATAGATTTTATTTTCTTGGGCTCCAAAATCACCGCAGATGGTGACTGCTGCCATGAAATTCAAAGATGCTTGCTTCCTGGAAGGAAAGCTATGACCAACCTAGACAGCATATTAAAAAGCAGAGACATGACTTTGCTAACAAAAGATCTGTATAGTCAAGACTATGGTTTTTCCAGTAGTCATGTAGAGATGTGAGAGTTGGACCATAAAGAAGGCTAAGCAATGAAGAATTGATACTTTTGAATTGTGGTGCTGAAGAAGACTCTTGAGAGTTCCTTGGACAGCAAGAGAGATCAAACCAGTCAATCCTAAAGGAAATCAATCCTGAATATTCATTGGAAGTACTGATGCTAAAGCTGAAGCTCCAATACTTTGGCCACCTAATGCAAAGAGTTGACTCATTGGAAAAGACCCTGATGCTGGGAAAGCTTGAAGGCAAAAGCAGAGGAGGGTGGCAGAGGATGAGATGGTTAAGATAGCATCACTGACTCAATGGAGATGAATTTGAGCAAACTCTGGGAGGTAGTGGAGGACAGAGGAGCCTGGCATGCTACTGTCCATGTGTTGCAAAGTTGGACATGACTTAGTGACTAAACCAAAACAACCAAAGAACATTTACCACCAATTCCACTAAAAAGGGGCAGACAGTTAATTACAGATGATTCCTGACAGTATACAGTTGATGTTTCAACAGGAGAGGACACATCAAGCAATACCATCAGGAAAATGAAAAGAAAATCCACAGAATGGGAGAAAATATTTATATATTATATATTTGACAAGGGATTTGTATCCAGAACACACACAGAAGTTTTAAAACTCAATATAAAGAGACAGCTCATTTCAAAAATGGCAAAGGATCTCAACGGGTATTTCTCCAAATAAAATCAGAAAATAGTCAATATGCACCTGAAAACCACTTTATACCTAGCGACTAAAGAATAAAGATATAGAGAAATCACAAGCCTCTTACATTGCTGGGAGTATAAAATAGTGCAGCAACAGCCTCATGTGCTAACAGAGTTACCATGTGACTCAGTATTCTACTCCTAGGTATATATACGAGGGAAGGGAAAACATGTCTACAGAGAAATCTGTACATGAATGTTCACAGCAACATTACTTATAATAGCCAAAAAGTGGAAACAACTCAAATATCCATTCACTGATGAATTGATAAATAAAATGTGGTATATCCATTCAGTAGAATATTATTGTCATAAAAAGGAATAAAGGACTGATAGATGCTACAATATGAATAAACCTTGGAAACATGTTAAAGATTTCAAGCCAGTCACAAACGGCCACATATAAGATTATTGCACAGATATGAAATGTCCAGAATAGTAAATCTATACAGACAGAAAGCAGACTAGAATTGCCTAGGGCTTGCAGAATAACTATTAGTATCCACTAATACAGGATTAGTACCCACTAATACAGGTACAGGATTTCTTTTTGGGTTATGGAAATGTCCTTAAATTGATTATGGAATAGTTGAACTCTGAAATATATGAAAACTACTGAACTTTATACTGTAAATGGGTGAATTTTATGGTATATAAATATATATATGTATCAATAGTTTTTTTAAAGAGAGAAGATAAACTAATCATATGTTTAATCTTTGCCTTAAGACTCTGTCTCTAGAACTGAATACTTCTTTGTCACATGGACTGTGTTAAAGCTGAATAATTTACAGTCCAATCCCTAAATGTCCTGCTTAACAGTTCTGTACTCTGATGAAGATCCACTGTGTATTCAGAGTTGGAGTGGGATTTAGATAATATACAAAAATGTAAAAGCAAATGGTAATGAGGGAGACAGGAGTAGTCAGGTCTTCACAGATCTAGTCAGCAGTTCACAGATCGAGGTTTTTGAAAATCATATTGAGTTTTACGGCAGTTTTATGGGAAAAGATAAAAGATTTCTTAACATTTTCTAGCTGGTATCTTTTTGTATCTTCTTTCTACTCCATACTGATATTTATATCCCAAAGCTCACCAAAGCAATAAAGAAAATCTTACAGCATTTCGGTCCTTGATGAGTCTCTCCTCTAGTTCCTGGGCTAATTGCAAAAGCCACCATTGCACCTAAAAAAAGTATTGAGATTTTAAACTTTCATTTAAAGACTCTAGGTTTATTATAGAACTCTCAGGTAGCGCTAGTGGTAAAGAACCCGCCTGCCAGTGCAGGAGACCTAAGAGACATGGGTTTGATCCCTGGGTTGGGAAGATACTGGAGGCATGGCAACCCTCTCCAGTATTATTGCCTGGAGAATCCCTTGGACAAAGGAGCCTGGCCGGCTATACTCCATAGGGTCGCAAAGACTCAGACATGACTTAAGCAACTCTGCATGCAAAAATGGTCGTTTTGTTCAGTTCTCCCCAAAATGGGAAGTGTGCAACAAAGTCTCCCCCATAAGGATCACCAGATGATAGAAATCTTCAGAACTCTGACCTGCCCTAATCTAAGAGTTTTCACTTTCTTTTCTTGCTGGCATGCTATCAGGTAAACTTAAGGCATGTTCCAGCTCTGAGAAAAAAGACACAAACCAGAGGCACAATATCCTGGCTTCCTAAGTTTTCATCTACCAAAAAATGAGTAATTCCATTTCAAACTTAAGTTAGTTCCATTCTAGTTCTTTTTAGATGAAGAAAGGAAGAAAGGAAAAGAAATAATAAAAATCCCAAGTGAAACTCATCAATTTTCAACACAAAACCCCTTCTGTTTCCTGCATATTTTACAGCATAAAGGTTCCATCTAAGTTTTCACAGCTACCAAAACCTACCCACCAGTTCCCTTAAAAGAGACAATGTTCTGTCAGGAATGTGTCTGCCCACCTGATCCCGAGTAGACAGAGCTGTTTTTCCTGGGAAGTTCTTGCTGCAGCCAAGGGTTTTGGTTATTGGCCTGGGTTTAACTGGATCATGTTCAATCCCCCGGCACATGGCATATAGCCAAGATCTAATAAAACCAACACAAAAGTTTAAGGTGAAAGCAAATGACTATTTTTGTTAAAACAAAATACCTATAGTATACTAAACCTTTTATCCCTTTCATGAAAAAGGAAAAATCTATTCAAAATTAAGTACATCACAGAATCTTGCCCTTCCCCATGAATTCCAGTACGATAAACTACTCAGGAGAAGAATACTGATTATGCTTTCTAAGGTCAAGTCATCATTTATATTTTTGGAAAAGTACCAACCAAGCTACAGGATTTTACATCCCCAAGCTTTTTTGGTACTTACTAAGCCTAAATACAAGGATCTTAAAGGAATAACAGCATCTTTGTACACGTATGTAACCAAGCTTCAAAGTAAGACTTCCTTTCTACCAACCTAATTAGTTAGGTACATGGGGGGAAAAAAAAACTGGACTGATAGGCTATAGTGATCTAATATTTTAAAGCAAAAGGATCAGTGCAGTTACCTCAAGGAGTGAATGTTAACCTAACAGGTCTAGATTTTACCTGATGCTCTTGTCTACATTTCAATTTAACATATCCATAAAAGTTATGACCGAACAGTATCAGGAATCACTTACCCATTCCTCTCCCCAAAATGACTCTGGAGCTGGGGTTCAGAGAACTGGGTCAGCTCTCCCATGTATTCTACCCCCAGGATTTCAATGACAGAGGCCCCTAGTTTTCCTCCAAGATTACGGCTAACAACAAAAGACAATAAATTTGTAAGTAACATCATCAATATCTGGTTAGCAGTAGATATAAAATATTTTGTCTGTGTAAGCAGCTCTCCAAGATTCAGGGAAAATGATAACACACAGTGGTTCTGTAAATTATTGATTTTCTAGAATAAGACTAGATGACTGGGAATTCAATACTCTGGGAGTTAGGGCCTAGGAATAGGAGTAACCGGAGCATAAACACAAGGGCCAATTCATTAAGTGGTTATCAAATCAACTATATAAACTTTTCAATTGTACAGGGTCTACTGTCCCATTTATGGATTCAAATTCCACCTCCCAAAACAAACCCCTTCAATACCTAAAACCTTTTGTATTTAAGAATATAGTAATTCTTCAACCTAGCCTTTGAGATGTCTAATAATCTGTCCTTAACCTATCTGTTCAGTCCTTTTTCCATTACTTATTTTCCTCAATATGGTCCTAGGTCATGTCCCGTTCACTGAAAATACCTTATACTTTCTCCTTTTTTGTGTTCAAAACATTCTCCAAATTGGTATTTCTCTTATATTCTCATCTGACTCCAAATTGTGCCAAATCTGAAAACAAAATCCCATGCCCTTTTTATAAGTCCTTCTCAGATGACTTTTATGAACTTTGGTGACTCCCTGTACAATTCATTTAGCAGTTCCATACACTCTTGATTACGGAACTTTCATTATTGCTTTGAACAGTTATATCTTGTCCCTTCAATAATATTATAAGCCCTTGGTCAAGGACACACAATTGGTATGCACAGCCTAGTTATTAATTTTATTTGGGAACAATTCAGTAGCCCTAAATGGCTTGCTACGATATTAAAATTCCTATTTATTATTTAGTAATAGGTTTTAATAAAAAACCTAGAAGGAAGTTAAACATATGGCTAAAAATCAGTTCATTTTTTAAAATTCAGGATTAATTATTTTCCACAGATAATCTGGAATTGAAGGTTCATTAAGAAAAGAAATCTCAGTGTGTTTGCAAAATTTTCTGTTATCTCCCTCCTGTCTCCATGGTACCTGTTTTCCTTGGCTCCAATTCTTAAGGAACAGAAGAAACTACAACTAGAGAGGGCCTTCACATAGATAGAGGAGTGAAATCTGAGGTGCTCCCTGAATACTTACATTTTGCTAATAGGCACTTGGTTGAAGAGTTGTGGGACTGACCCGTGTGAGACCAGGGTCTGCCGGTTGGGCTTGTTTAATCCACAGGCCAGTTTTGCCAGAACCTGGAGCATGGGAAGCATAAAAACCTCATTACTGTCAATACCCACACACGGTGAATATTAATATACACACATACCCACATTCACACACAAGGCACAGCTTAAGGGCTGTAACTAGTGGTTTCCACATTAAAAACAAAAACAGAACCAGAAACTCGAGACATCTCCAAACCTGGGTGTCCAAAACATCCACAGTGGAAAACATGACCCACTATCATTATCCTCATTGTTCTTCCCACATCTTCCATTCTGTTTTTCTTTAGTAGTTTTTCCCACCCATCTGTTCCTTAAGGTTCTCCTACTTCAAGAGGGTAAAGAACAAAGAAGCTACAGAAGAGACTTAAGAGGCATTTCTTAGTGTGTCCATATGAAAATGCTGAAACAAACTCATTTTGCCCTACCCCACTTAGAGACAGACATTTCTTGATTAATGGTCAGTCCATTTTCAGTCCCAGTTTAATACAGATTACCATCATTTAGTATCTGTGACAAAGACTGGGCTCAAAATCATCATCCAATAGCAAACATCTCATACTATTAAATAAGACTTCAAAATGAAAAACACCCATGAGAAGTCTTTTCAAAGAATAAGGTACTTCAGTGGTATCATTTCACAAATTATAATTGGTAGGAAAAAATATAAAATCACTTCACATTCATGGGAGAAATTCTCTGAAACTTCTACTAGGTCATATTTAGTTTAAATTACTACATTGAGATTTTTGTTTCCTCTCCCTCCACCTCCCAAAACTCTACTGGGTAATTTGGCAACTTTCCTCTCCTTGGAAATTCCCTGGTGGTCCAGTGGTTAAGACTCAGTGCTTTCACTGCTGAGGGCCTGGGTTCAATTCCTGGTCAGGGAACTAAGATCCTGCAAGCTGCACAGTGCTGAACTTTCCACTTCTTGAGGAAGGGAGAGAAGGTAGTAACCAGGGAAAATCAGCTACCATCCTATGACTAAACCTAGATCAAAGATGATGAAGATCCCAAGGCCAAACTGTACTTTAATTAGAAAGAATAGAAAAAAGCAGAGAATACCTAGGTCACACCACAGAAGAAGTGAGATAATACTAGAATATTCAGCAAGTGAAAAGATAAGGAATAAGTTCATATATAAAATAAAAAGACTAGTCTCTTTTTTTGGCTACACTGCCTGGCTTGTAGGATCTTAGTTCCCCCAACCAGGGATTGAACCCAGGCCCTGGGCAGTGAAAGTTCCCCAGCTGAGTTCTAACCACTGGATCACCAAGGAATTCCCGCTTCCTCCTTTCTTTGGATAGTTCAATCATTAAGGAAATATTGTGGCTACAACTATGTAAATAACCATTTCCAGCAAAATTTTCAGCCTGTTTCTTAGGAAAGTACATGTGCAATGTCAATTCTCACGTTGAAGAATTACTTAGGTTTTTGTCTTCAATGTGAAGTTTAAAGAGGAACCCATTTCAAAGATGTGTAATGGTTTAAATGCCCCATGCAGGGACTTCCTTCCCTTAGAGGTCCAGTGGTTAAGACTTCTTCCAACACAGGGAATGTGGGTTTGATCCCTGGTCAGGGAGTTAAGATCCTACATACCTCAAAGTCAAAAAGAGAAAAACATAAAACAGAAACACTATTAAGACTATTAAATAGTCCACATAAAAAAAATCTTAAATGCCCCACTCATATCTATCCCGTCTATGTTTTATTGTTGTTGTTTTTTTAAGTTTGTGTTTGTTTCTATCCCTGTGTTTAACTGCAGATATATCTATGTTTCTCTTTGAAATCTACTATTAGCCTTCACCTTATTGTGTGAAATCCCAGCAGAACACTGAAAACCGGTCTGCCTCTCGATGGCTGCTCGCATTTCTTCCACAATCACTGCTCCCATAGTGAGCTGTAGGTCTGGAGAGCTGGTGCTTTCAGTCTGAAGAGAATCAAGCCATTGCAATAAGCCTTGTTTTCGCCTTTCCTCTGAAAAAGTTGAGAGGTCACAGGTAGACATTTTTTTAAAATCAGGGTTTTATTTGTGTTATCTAATGCAGAAATGCTTAGATTTCAGGTACTTTAGATATGTTTTTAGAAGACTACTCAGTATCACAACAGAGATCAATTTCTCATACCAAGTCCAGCAGCCTTAATTTCCAGCCTAGGCTGAACCTTATAAGCTCCAATAACCAACAAATATTTTGTATTATCTTTTATGAGCAATGATTTAAAAGTACTTCTGTTTTCTCTCTCCAGTTTTGAACTTTCTTCCTCCAACTTCCCTTGCATGCCACCAAGAATTCTATTAAGTTACTCAATTAGAAATTATTCAGAATTATCTCACGCTTCAGTATAAACTTAAGTTAGCACTTCTGTATTTTTAGAGGCTGGTTCCAGTTGAATAGCTTAAATCTAATCAGCACCACTAGATTTATTCTCTTGACAAAGTATTTAAATTAGATGTAGCTTTGTACTTACGGCCTTGAAAATATCTTATTATCCAATTTAGGACTAGTCGGTTTTGGAAAAGCATTTTAAAAGCATTATGTAACAAGAAAGTTAAGAAATATACACGCTGGTTTAAAGAGGCTGAAGTGAGGGCTTCCCTGATGGCTCAATGTTAAAGAATCTGCCTGCAGTGCAGGAGACACAGGTGATGTGGGAAATATGGGTTTGGTCCCTGAGTTAGAAAGATCCTCTGGAGCAGAAAATGGCAACTCACTCCAATATTCTTGCCTGAAAAATCCCATGGACAGAGAAGCCTGGCAGGCTGCAGTCCAAAGGGTTGCAAAGAGTCGGACACGACTGAGCACACACACACAAATGAGCTATGAACAAGGCAAGAAAATACAGAGTGTCTCGAAGAGGTAGAATAAAGGCTCATATATATGAGGAGGAGGAAGAGGAGCACATAGAAGGATTTTCCAACTGCTGTTTCTCTGCTTTGCTAACCCGTCTTCCTCCTCTAACGCCCTAACTGTGGATACTGAGCAACATTCTTCTCCGTAGATACCTTTTCTCTTGGTGAACTGGTACTGGCTTACGTTTCAATTTGCTTATGCTGAGTACACGCAAATCTTAAGCTCCTTCCCCAAATTCTTAAACTTTAATCCCTTATTTCTACCTCCCTACAGAAAATTTTTCATTAAATTTTTGAATTTTTCATTAAAGTATCAAACAAAATGCTACTAAAGTCAATCTTTATATCTTCCTCCTCAAAGGTTCTCTTTCCCAAACAACTTCCTGTTTCTCTTAAAGGTTTAAAATCTAATATTGACTTCTTTTCTTTTACTCCCCTTTATTGTAGTTATCTATGGAGAAGGAAATGCCAACCCACTCCAGTATTCTTGCCTGGAGAATCCCATGAACAGAGGAGCCTGGTGGACTGCAGTCCACAGGGTCGCAAAGACTCGGACAAGACTGAGCAACTAACACAATTGCAGTTATCTAGTTACCAAGGCCACTTCACCATATTCTGCATATCCACTGCAACTCACTCTATTTTATTCGTATTTCTTCCATTCTTGCCTGTGCCACCTTAACTTTTGTTTTGTTTTTCGCCATACCAGGGATCAAACCCGTATCCCCTGCTGTGGAAGCACAAAGTCTTAACCACTGGATCACTAGGAAGTACCCATAAATTTAGAGTTAGCTCTTAAAATCAGGTAGTGTTAAGTTTTACAAATTAGTTTTTTCTAAAATTGAGTATTCCTCATCCTTTGTGTTTCCATATAAATTTTGGAATCAATTTGTCAATTTCTATAAAATCCTGCTGGGATTTTGGTGAAAATGCAATGAATCTGTAGATCAGCTTGGGGCTTGACCTGCATCTATCTTGAACTGTTTTTTCCACATATATTGTTAGATGTATTTCTAATAATTTCATGGTTTTAATGCTATTGCAAAAATGCCATTGCTTTTTAAATTTCAACTTCCCATTTTAATATATGGAAGTATTACAAATTCTTGCACATTGACTTTGTCCCCTGCAACCCTACTAAACTCAATTATTCTAGGTTCTTTTAGTGGGAGTGGGGGGAGGGTAGATTCCTTAGGATTTTCTATAAACATGGCCATGTCTCCTATTTCACTCTTCTTTCACATCTTTTATTTCTTTTCCTGTACTGACTGCATCATCTTGAACCTCTAATACAATGGTGACTAGAACTGTCATAAGAGTGAGCACTGGTAATTTGTGCCAAAACTTCAGGATTAAACTGATAAACTCTAGCTATGGTCCACAACTCTAGGATCCATAACTATTAATACAAAAGAGAAGTCCTTATACTAATAACTGGTGTACCTTCTTCTGTGCCATGAGCTTAGTACCTTCCAAGCTCTGGTGGCTCAGATGGTATAGAATCTGCCTGCAATGCAGGAGACCAGTTTGATCCCTGGGTCGGAAAGATGTCCTGGAGAAGGGAATGGCTACTTATTCTGGCCTGGAGAATTCCATGGACAGAGGAGCCTGGAGGGCTACAGTTCATGGAGTCGCAAAGAGTTGGACGCGACTGAGCAACTAATACTTTAACTTTCAAGCTCCCTCTGGTTGTTCACAGAATTTATCATCTTGTGGCTGTAGGACTGAGGTCCTCCTTTCTTGCTTGCTGTCAGCAGAGGGTAGCTCTCAAAGCACAGACATGGGGGCTTCTCCAAAGGCCCTCTTGCAATATGGCAGCTTCCTTCTTCAAAGCCTGCAAGGAGTCTATCCCAACTCCTATAGCTCTCAACTTTGGCAGCTGATTTTTTTTTTTAATTTTTAAATATTAATTTATTTTTATCTTCTTTTTGTTTCTTTTTGGCTGAGCTGGGCAGCACATGGGCCAGGGGATAGAACCCATAGCCCCTGCAATGTAAGCATGGAGTCTTAACCACGGACTGCCAGGGAAGTCCCTGACAGTTGATTTATAATTTTTTTATATTAATACAGCTACACAACTGTTTCTTGTTATACACATTCACATGTTCAATATTTGCTTAGAAAGAAATGAATTAAGAGGAAGCAAAGGAGAAAACAAAGGAGTTCTTTAGCTAACACAAACCAGTTACAAAGAGGCCCCAAAGGGAAAGTTTTCACTCTGGGAATTTCTGAGTATTATTTTTAAGTAATCATACTACTTAAACTTCACACACACACAACTATTTCAGAAACAGAAAACCCAAAGTTGCAAATGGGTAAATAGGACCCATTAAGAGGCAGGATGGTAAAGCTGAATGGGAACTTTAGTACCAAAACATCAGACACCTGGATTCTTTTCCTAGCTTTGAAATATATGTCATATTCATGAAAAATAATTTCTGGGAGATTATATACACTTAGATCAGCTAATTTCTGTTATCAGATTTTTTCTGGCTACACACATCATGTGAAGACTCAGGAGTATGATATGAAATATCACCGTAAATCATTTCCTAGACATTGCATTATTCTGAACACTCTAAATAATAAGATGTTATCACTGCATCTGGAAGCTTAAAATTTAAACTGGACACAATAAAGCAACTTGTTCCTTCATAATACAAATACCTTTTATTTCCTCATACAGAAGTAAGACTTCTTTAAAACACCGGCATTTTATAGAAAAACGTAGTAAAGATAGGTATAGAACAACCATTTGAGTTGAAGTAACATTTGACCACCAACAAAGGTATGCACCATCATCTTCACCAGAGAGCTCTTCAACAATGAGTTGCCTCCCACAAAACCAATGTAATATGTAATAAATAGTTCTTATTCTGAACTATGTAGGTTTTGAGAGGGTCTGCAAATCTCCTGAAAACTGCATGCAAAATTGTCTTATATGTAGGTATCTATTTTTCTGAGACAAGGGTCCATAGCTTTCAACAGGTCTAAAAGGGCATACAGTCTTAAAAAAAACTTAAACAACAAATTATTTTAAGTATTATAAAAACAAAACACAACCATACAAAATCTGAGATACAGCAAAAGGAGTCTCAAGAAGGAAGTTCATAGCAATACAGGCCTTCCTCAAAAAAAGAAGAAGTCTTGAGACTTCCCTGGCAGTCCAGTGGTTAAGGTTCTGGACTTTCACTACAGGGGGCACAGATTCAATCCCTGGGCAGGTAACTAAGATCCTGCATGTCACTTGGCATGGCCAAAAAATTTTTAAAAAGAGAAAAGCCACAAACCATAAGATGCTGCAGTATATATATTTGATAATGATTCATATCCAGAATACATAAAGAAGTCCTATAGATGAATGAGATAAGACAACCAAGAAAAATGGGCAAGTATTTAAACCGACACTTCATGAAAGAATGGTCATCACTTACAAAAAGGTGCTCAATTTCATTAACATCAGGAACATGCAAACTAAAACCATAATATGACATCACCATATACAATATCACGATTATCAAAATGGTTAAAACACAAAAGAGAAAAAAGCAAAGGTTAACAAAGATGTGGCACAACTAGAACTCTCATATACTGCTAGTAGAATTATAAATCAGTACAACCATTCTGGAAAACTTTTGGGGGTATCTACTAACACTGAGTACAGACAAACTAAAGGTGAATACAGGCAAACCCCACAACTGAGCACGTCAGTCACATGCTCAACAGAATGTATACATTTGTTCACCAAAAGATATTTACAAAAATATTCATAGCAACTCTGTTATTAGTGGTCCAAAACTGGAAAAAAAAACCCACAAAATATCCATGGGTAAATTGTGGTATATTCATACAATGTAATACTACACAAACCCAACTATATACAACAGAATGGATGACTCTCACAAAGACAATATTGAATGAATGAAGCCAGACTCAAGTATGTACTGCATAATTTCAATTTTAGAAACTTCAAAAATAAGTTAAATAGAAATCAGGACAGTTGTTATATAGGAGAGAGGGGAGAGGGACAGAGAATGACTGGGAGCGCAAGCAAATGCGGCTTCTAGAGTTCTGATGTTTTTTGATCTGGGTTCTGTTTATACAAGTGGGTTTACTTTGTGAAAATCAGTCAAGTATACACTTAATTTACACACTTTATGTATATCAAGGTTTAGATGAGAAAGAAAAAGGGAAACCTACTGGATTCCAGATTTCAGAAGAAGCAGAAATAATCATAATTATATGATAAAAATCGTAATTTAAAAATTACTAAAAGGTATGTGGAGTCTAAAGTAGGACACAAATGAACTGTCTATAAAACAGAAACAGACTTACAAAACAGAGAACAGACCTGTGGTTGCCAAGGGCGGCAGGGAGGGATGCACTGGGAGTTTGCAATTAGCAGATACAAACTATTACAATACATAGAATGGATAAAAAACACAGTCCTTTTGTAAAGCACAGAGAACTATATCAATATCCTGTGATAAACTATGATGGAAAAAATATGAAAAAGAATTATATATGTGTGTGTGTGTGTGTGTGTGTGTGTGTGTGTGTGTGTGTGTGTGTGTGTGTGTGTGTGTGTGTCTTAAAGAATCACTTTGCTGTATGGCAGAAATTAACACACTGTAAATCAACTATACTTCAACAGGGCTTCCCTGGTAGCTTAGTGAACAATCCGCCTGGCAATGTGGGAGACACAAGTTCAATCCCTGGTTGGTCAGAAGCAGCTAGGACCATGTGCCACAACTACTGAGCCTGTGCTCTAGAGTCTAGGAACCACAACTACTGAAGCCCACGCGCCTTAGATCCTGTGCTCTGTAACAAGAGAAGCTACCACAAGAAGAAGCCTGTGTTCCCCAACTGTAGAGTAGCCCCAACTGGCCACAACTAAAGAGCCCACACAGTAACAAACCCAGCCCAGTCAAAAATTTTAAAAAACTACATTTCAACAAAATGCATTTTAAAAAATAAATAAAAATCACTAAAAGGTACATAAGTGAAGACCTAAAAAAATGGTGAAATGTTTATAGATGGGATAATTTAACATTAAGATACTATCCTTTCTAAAAATGTGAATTCAGGGGCTTCCCAGGTAGTCCAGTGGCTAAGACTCTGAGCTCCCAATTCAGGGGACCCAGGTTTGATCCCTGGTCAGGGAACTAGATCCTACATGTTGCAACTAAGACCCAGTGCACCTAACTAAATAAATATGTTTAAAAAATAAATAAAAATGTGAATTCAATGTAACTTCCAGAATTTCTTGAGGAATTCAACTAATGCATTCTAAAACATATACCAAACAATAAAAGTCCATAAATAGCCAAGACAATTTTGAAAAACAAAAGTAGAGGGGAGTCCTTATCAAATATTATAACATACCACAAACTAATAAAAACAATGTGTTTCTGAAGCAAAAGGAGACCCTAATGGGCTATTCTACAAACAACTGATATATGAGAAGTTGAGAAAAATGGATTATTAATAAATAACTGTTGGGAAAACTGACTCACTAAAAGATTAATAATTAAGGTGGCTTCCTACTTTAAATCAAATAAAATGGTAAACCCCATATAGTTGAAATACCTAAAAATAAGCTATAAGGCAAATTGAAGAAAATGTAGAAAAATGTCTTCAGGAACATCTGGGAGAAATGAATGTCTAAAATGAGATTTAAAATGCACAAACCATAAGGTGAAAAATGGAAGGACTAAAAGAATTTGTTAAACAAAGTACAGTATAAATAAAGTTAATGGATGACAGACCTGGGAAAAGATGTTTGAAGTGTCAAAAACAGACAAGGAACCAACAATTAGGATACAGAAGGAGACTTCTCCCCTGACAAAAAGGGCAGGAAATCCAATGGAAAATTGGGTGATTATAAATAAGCAAACTCATAAAAGTAGAAACTCAACTGGCTAACAAGTATATGAAAAAAAGCTCAACTTCAATTAGTAAATTGAGAAATATAAGTTAAAACAAGCCCCAATATAAAGTACACTTTTGTAGCCATTACATTTTAAAATATCAGGTAATACCAATTTCTGGTGAGGATAGGGAGGAAATGGGAACTCTTATGTACTGTCAGGGGTCAGGCAAATTGTTACAGCAATTCTGGAAACCAATTTGGCAATATTTAGTGAAACTAAGTATATGTGTATACCCTATGATCTAGCAGTCCACTCCTGAAAATACTCAAGAGAAACCCTTGCATAGGTCCAAAAGAGGACTAATAAGGACATTCATCATATAAACAGAAGGGTCTGTAAACACAGTAGATCCATACCATACATTGTGCTGCAATTAAAAGCAATCAACTGGGCTTCCCTGGTGGCTCAGTGGTAAAGAATCTGCCTGCCAATGCAGGGGACATGGGTTTGATCCCTGGCCCAGGAAGATCCCACATGCTGCAGAGCAACTAAGCCCATGCACCACAACTACTGAGCCTGTGGTCTAGAGCCAGGAAGCCGCAACCACTGAGCCCACATGCCCCAACTACTGAGGCCTGTGCACCCTAGAGCCCACTCTCCACAACAGGAGAAGCCTCTTCACTGAGAAGCTCATGCACCACAACTAGAGAGCAGCCCCTACTCGCTGCAACTAGAGAAAAGCCCGCACAGCAATGAAGACCCAGCGCCCCCCCAAAAATAAATGATTTTTTAAAAAGCAATCAATTACAGATAAATACAGCTACATGGATAGATCTGTAAAACCACCAATGAAAGAAAATTAAAAAGAATGAGATCTATAGTACCATAACATGATCTTGTAATTAAGAAGCACAAGTTTTTCTTTTAACATTGTTTCATGGCAAATTAATGCAGTTTATACTCAACTGCATCTTTTTTAAAAAAATTTATTGGAGTATAGGTGATGTACAAAGTTATATTAGTTTCAGGTATACAGCAAAGTGAATCAGTTACACATGTATCAATGCCTATATCCACTCTCTTTTTTTGATTTTTCTTCCATATAGGCCATAACAGAGTACTAAGTAGAGTTCCCTGTGCTACACAGCACATTCTTGTCATCTATTTTATATATGCTAATGCTAAGTCACTTCAGTCGTGTCCGACTCTGTGTGACCCCATAGACGGCAGCCCACTAGGCTCCTCTGTCCCTGGATTCTCCAGGCAAGAATACTGGGGTGGGTTGCCATTTCCTTCTCCAATGCATGAAAGTGAAAAGTGAAAGGGAAGTCGCTCAGTTGTGCCTGACTCTTAGCGACCCCATGGACTGCAGCCCACCAGGCCCCTCCATCCATGGGATTTTCCAGGCAAGAGTACTGGAGTGGGGTGCCACTGCCTTCTCCAATTTTATATATAGTAGTGTATATATGTCAGTTACAATCTCCCAACTTATTCCTCCCTTCCTTATCCCCTGGTAACCACAAGTTTGTTTTCTACATCGACTCTACTTCTGTTTTGTAGATAAGTTCATTTGTACCTCTTTTTTTTTTTATTTCACACACAAAAAAATCAATTTTTAAAAAATTTCACATATCATGTATTTGTCTGTCTTACTTCACTCAGTATGACAATCTCTAGGTCCATCCATGCTGCTACAAATGGCATTATTTTCTTCTTTTTTATGGCTGAGTAATACTCCATTGCATATATGTACCACATCTTCTCTATCCATTCCTTTACTGATGGGCATTTAAGTTGCTTCCATGTCCTGGCTATTGTAAATAGTGCTGCAATGAACACTAGGGTGCATGTATCTTTTTGAATTATGGTTTTCTCTGGGTATATACTCCAGAAGTGGGATTGATGGGTTATATGGTAGTTCTATTTCTAGTTTTTTAAGGAACCTCCAAAACTGTTTTCCATAGTGGCTGTACCAATTTACATTCCCACCAACAGTGTACAAGGATTCCCTTTTCTCCACATCCTCTCCAGCATTTTTATTTGGAGATTGTTTGGATGATGGCCCTTCTGACTGGTATGAGGGATACCTCATTGTATTTCTGATTTGCATTTCTCTACTAATTATTGATGTTGAACATCTTTTCACTTATATAATGTGTGCTTTTAAAACTCTAGCACAAGTTTTAAAAGGACATTATATAAAAGCACAAGTTTTAATAGCACACATTGAGTCAAAGAAAGACAAATACTGTATGTTATCACTTATATGTGGAATCTAAAATATAAACAAATGAATACAACAAAACTGTAACAGACTCAGATATAGAGAACAAACTAGTTGTTACCGTGAGGAAAGGGAAGGAGAAGGGGCAAGTTAGAGGCAGGGGTTTCAGAGTTACGAACTATTGTGTATAAAATAAATGGATACAGCACAGGGAAATATAGTCATTATTTTATAATAACTTTAAATGGAATATAATCTATAAAAATATTGAATCACTATGTTGTACACCTGAAACTAATAGTAAATTGACTACACTTCAAAAAAATAAATGAAAAAATGATAATTATCAAATAAAATAACTAAATAAACAATTAAAACAAAGCAACACTACTGTACAATTTGTAAAGACATATACATGTTTAAGAAGATCTATGTAAGTGAATGCCAGAGGGTTTGTGGGGTAGGAAGGGAGTGAGGGGAATCACTATGAAGGGAAAAGGAGTAAAATAAGTCAAATAAAATGAGAGGCCTTGAGCAGCTCACTGATGACATCATCCTGTGAGTAGCTCAACTCCGTTTTTGAGGTCCCCTTTAAAAAGCTCACCCTTCTTATGAACCAAGTTATACATTAACCTACAAATAATGGAAGTGCTCAGTCACCCTTCTACTGATAACTTTAACCTGCCCTAGTTATGCTTAAGGAGAAACTTGATTTTACAGATTTCACAGCTTCTCAATATCCATATACCTGGAAAGATAAGAGAATTTGTATATCCTTCCATGTGAGTCCTTGAGATTCATTCCCGTTGTAGGTTAAGTTTCCTTTCATTGAATCCAAGGAGGAGCAGTGTGACCAAGCAAAGCAGGTTCCAAAGGCAGGAAGCAGAAGCAATACTGATGCTATGGAAGTACCTTTCTCAACAGTCCCTTCTGTTGTTGTAGGCCCTTGGGGAAACCCTTCAATGCAGGTGGTTGGCAACAAGTCTGCTGAGATAGGCTGATTTTGGAGCTTTTGTAGTCTCTCTTGCACAGCACTGGTCAGGTCTAGATAAGCCTCATCAATGCTGCCACGTTCCATTACAGCAAAACGAGACATTACCTCCATCACTTCCATACTGGCATCCCGGTACCTAAGAGCATGACAGCATAATATACTCACATACATACAGACCAAGGAAAGGATGCTCTTTTGCAGTAGCTGGTGTTCCTTCACAGACTTGAATAAATTACTCCAAGGTATTTTTACAAATACTTGAAAAACTTAGTGTGTATATATACATATATATATGTTTCTGCAAATCATATTTTTATTTTTATAATGTGGCATCTCAAGTTAACTATTAAAATAATTTTAAATTATCCAGGTCTTAATAACTTTCTGGTCTATAAACATATTCTTAAATTTTTTAAAACTGCCTTTGTTCGTTACTTGATGAAGATTTTAAGGGTAAAATAAATGATCCAGTATAAAGTTGGTGGCATGTGGCTTTTCAAAATCACACTGTGAAGTCAACTATATTTCTGGGACATGACACTGTCTTTCCCAGCCAGCATAAAATTCTATTCAATGCAATGTAACATATGTCCATTAGCTAAATTAATTCTACTTTAGAGTAATAGTATTAATCTTCAGTTAAATCTGTCTTCTTTTCTGGCAGTAATTCCAATGCGAGGTTGGCTATGACACTCACTTTTAGACTTCTGATAGGTGAATTCAGGAATATCTCAAGTCCCAAGTCAAAGCATGATCCCTACACACACCACCACACACAGTATAGTGTACTGTGAGAACGTGGGGATCTGAAAAAAAGTTGAATCCTGTCTTCTACTTCTTAGCTGTGTGAAATTAAATTATTTAACCTCTCTAAACTTGCCCTTCATCTGTGTGTGTGTGTAGGAATGAGTGGGGAGGGGTGGGGTGGATAATACTAGAATTTACTTTATAATGATGTGAAATTTAAGAGACACTGCCAATGAAAAATTTCACAGTTTTGGCCTGAGAACATGGGAACTGGTATTAAGTTTTAATTACAATAACCAATTTTTAAACATTTAAGGAACTGAAAAGGTATTAAGGGTAGATATCATTATAGGTAATAATGATTCTCAACTGTCCTAAAATATAATATTAAAATCTGTTTTCATTTCACACTGAAAAGTTGGCTGACTGAAGGGAACCTTTTCAGATGTGATTTACACAAAACAAATTAGAAAACATCAGTTCCTAGCCTCATGAAATGATTCCAACTCCTCCACTCCCCTTAAACCATCTTCTCTTCTTACTTGGTGAGGTTAGCTTTTCCATGGAGCTCTCGAATTTGTGCCAGTAGAAGATCGGGACATAACTTCTTAGCATCATCTGCCCACATGTTTCTAGTGACCCCAAATGCACGAGCTTCATAACTTACTGCAACTATTCTAAGGTTAGGAAAAAAGGGAGAGCAAAAACATGACATGATCATAAGCAAAAGTAATTAAAATTCAGCATGATGAATAGGTTAAAACATAATAGAAACTTTTTGATCACAGATGCTACTATTTTTTGGCCATGGAGCAAAAATATTACATGATCATAACAATTTCACATGATCATAAAATTTCATGACAACTAGGTTATAAACATAATGGTAGAAACTTTTTGGCCACTGATGCTACTATTATTTTTTTTAAACTTTTTGGCCACACAACAGCATATGGGATCTTAGTTCCCTGACCAGGGATGGAACCCATACCCTCTGGAGTGCAGTCTTAACCTCTGGACTGCCAGGGAAGTCCCACTGATACTACTATTCATTCTCAAACACAGCAGTTCAGAACTCTCAAAAACAGGACCTAGCATAGTGCCATGTATTCTCAGAAATTAAAACCGTAGTTTAGAGTTATAAGAATAACTATGATACATACCCACCACCCTTCCATGATGTGTACTGTACAACTGCACAAGGTTTATTCCTCAAATGAGGATTTTGCCGCTGTTCCACTTGAACGAAAAAACAGTCCATGTCCACTAGAGCAACTACCCGGTCTCTTCCATCAGTCATTTTCCTGTAAGACAATATATTATGAACAGTTAGAAAGGATATTGAATCTAAATCACCAAAGAAAGCTGTATTTCCATTCTTTCATTGTCGAATTACCATAAGCATGGGAGCATGGAAACTAACAAGAATGAAACAGGCATTTTCATATACTGCTGGCAGGAGAATAACAAATTGATACAAGTTTAGAAGGATAATAACATTAAAAGCTTTAAAAAATACCCATTTCCCCCCCCAAAGAACTGAACACTTTACAGAAGATATTCAGATAGTCAACAGGCACATGAAAATGGGCTCAATGTCATTCAGATCAGTCGCTCAGTCGTGTCCGACTCTTTGCAACCCCATGAATTGCAGCACGCCAGGCCTCCCTGTCCATCACCAACTCCCAGAGTTCACTCAGACTCAGTCCATCGAGTCAGTGTATCACTGTGTATCCAGCCATCTCATCCTCTGTCGTCCCCTTCTCCTCTTGCCCCCAATCCCTCCCAGCATCAGAGTCTTTTCCAATGAGTCAACCCTTCGCATGAGGTGGCCAAAGTACGGGAGTTTCAGCTTTAGCATCAGTCCTTCCAAAGAAATCCCAGGGCTGATCTCCTTCAGAATGGACTGGTTGGATCTCCCTGCAGTCCAAGGGACTCTCAAGAGTCTTCTCCAACACCACAGTTCAAAAGCATCAATTCTTTGGCGCTCAGCCTTCTTCACAGTCCAACTCTCACATCCATACATGACCACAGGAAAAACCATAGCCTTGACTAGACGAACCTTTGTTGGCAAAGTAATGTCTCTGCTTTTGAATATGCCATCTAGGTTGGTCATAACCTTCCCTCCAAGGAGTAAGCGTCTTTTAATTTCATGGCTGCAGTCACCATCTGCAGTGATTTTGGAGCCCAAAAAATAAAGTCTGACACTGTTTCCACTGTCCCCATCTATTTCCCATCAAGTGATGGGACAGGATGCCATGATCTTTGTTTTCTCAATGTTGAGCTTTAAGCCAACTTTTTCACTCTCCACTTTCACTTTCATCAACAGGCTGTTTAGTTCCTCTTCACTTTCTGCCATAAGGGTGGTGTCATCTGCATATCTGAGGTTACTGATATTTCTCCCGGCAATCTTGATTCCAGTTTGTGTTTCTTCCAGTCCAGCGTTTCTCATGATGTACTCTGCACATAAGTTAAATAAACAGGGTGACGATATACAGCCTTGACGTACTCCTTTTCCTATTTGGAACCAGTCTGTTGTTCCATGTCCAGTTCTAACTGTTGCTTCCTGACCTGCATACAAATTTCTCAAGAGGCAGATCAGGTGGTCTGGTATTCCCATCTCTTTCAGAATTTTCCACAGTTGATTGTGATCCACACAGTCAAAGGCTTTGGCATAGTCAATAAAGCAGAAATTGATGTTTTTCTGGAACTCTCTTGCTTTTTCCATTGCCAGCAGATGTTGGCAATTTGATCTCTGGTTCCTCTGCCTTTTCAATGTCATTAGGCATAGGGAAATGCAAATTACATGTACATCAATGCAAACTGCATGTACAAATGCAAATTACAGTGTACATCAGTGGTGGGATAAAGCCAACAGTTAATCTAATGGACAGACAAATTTCAAATGTAAGTTCAGGGTAAAGAGAAGCACAAAATAATATATAGTATCAAAGCATTCATGTGCATTTTAAAACTCTTTATTTTGAAAAACTTTTATACTTACAGAAAAGTCGCAAACATAGTAGGGTTCTCCCATACCCAGTTTCCCCTAATGCTACATTTTACACAGCACAATTATCGAAACTAAAAAATGAACATTAGTATAATATTCACACTACAAACTTTACTTGAATTTTACTAGTTACTCCCATTAATGTCTATTTTTGGCTCCAGAATCCAGCTTAAGATCCAGTCTTAGTCATCACATCTCCTTAGTCTTCTCCAATCAGTGCCATTTCATGTTTCTCATGACCTTGACAGTTTCAAAGGGAACTACTCAGTTGCTTTGAGAACATCTCTCAATTTAGGTTTGTCTGATGTTGTCCCCCCTTTTTTTAAATAAATTCTTTAAAAAAAATTGTATTTATTTTGGCTGTGCCGGGTCTTCACTGTTGCTTGTGCTCTTCTCTAGTTGTTGTGAGTGGGGGCTACTGTCTAGTTGCAATGCACAGGCTTCGCACTGCAGTGCTTCTCTTGTTGCGTAGAACAGCCTCTAGGTGTGTGGACTTTAGAAGCAGCAACTCCTGGGCTCTAGAGCACCAGCCTAATTGCTCTGAGGCATGTGGGATCTTCCTGGGTCAGGGATCAAACCTGTGTCTCCTGCATTGGCAGGTAGCTTCATTACAACGGAGCCATCAGGGAAGCCCTGATGTTTTCTCTTGGTAAGATTGAGGTTATGCATTCCAGGCAAGAACATTGTGTAAGTGTTCTGCTTTTCTCAAGTCATGTATCATGTTTGGAGGCACATGATGTCACTATGTCTTAATACTAGTGATGGTAAACGTATCATTGAATATTGACAGTGTTTGCTAGGTTTCTCACTGTAAAGTTACTATTTTTTCCTTTCTTAGAAGAGATACTTTGAGACTATGCACATACCCTGTTTCTCTTCAAATTTTGAACTTCTGAGCACCCATCAGTGGATCTGGCCTGTAACAATTACTTTGTAGTGTTCTGATACTGATTTTCTATCTATTCATGTTCAACTTTTGAAGACAAAAAGAAGACAAAAAAAAAAAAGAAAATACTACACACTATTTGTAGACAGACATACGTAAAGGTATGGATGCTAGATTGAAAGAACCTTATAAACTGTTGACAGAGGCTAATGTTTTCATTTAACATTGTTAGAAATCTGAAAGAAGGCTTTAGTAAACGAAAGCAGTGGCTCTCAAACTTTACTACAGATTGGAATAACCTAGGAACCTTTAAACACTATTGATTTCTGGCTTCTACTACCAGACATCTAACTTAATCAGTATGGGTGTGACATGGGCATCGCAATTTTTAAAAGTCTTCTCTAATGCGCAGCAGAGATTGGAAACCACTGACCTAACGTAAACAAGATATTTGTGGAGATACCAGTAATTCATGATTTAAATATGAAAGAACACAGGTTTTACAGTTGAGTAAGCACTCAACTGTATTTTTTTTTA
This sequence comes from Bos indicus, assembly GCF_029378745.1. Classification (NCBI taxonomy): domain Eukaryota; kingdom Metazoa; phylum Chordata; class Mammalia; order Artiodactyla; family Bovidae; genus Bos; species Bos indicus. The sequence goes on along the minus strand of NC_091782.1, from coordinate 18,583,821 downwards.
AGTGTCAAAAATTAACATTCACCTTGAAAAAAGTGTGATGCTACTACAAAGCTGAAAGATTAGGGGTAAAAATGATGACTTCAAAAAATCAGAGTAGTCAAGGCATTGCTGTTGTTGCTGTTAAGTCCCTTCAGTCGTGTCCAGACTCTGTGCAACCCCATAGACAGCAGCCCACCAGGCTCCCCATCCCTGGGATTCTCCAGGCAAGAACACTGGAGTGGGTTGCCATTTCCTTCTCCAATGCATGAAAGTGAAAAGTGAAACTGAAGTTGCTCAGTCGTGTCCGACTCTTAACGACCCCATGGACTGCAGCCTACCAGGCTCCTCCGTCCATGGGATTCTCCAGGCAAGAGTACTGGAGTGGGGTGCCATTGCTTTCCCCGAGTCAAGGTATTAATTCCTTACAAATTCCACTCACTGAAAACAGGCAGAATGTAATACTTTAAACCATACCATACCAGAAATCACTTTGCCCTGAAGTGGCTTTTGTGTAGTCTTCGAATAGATTAATATTGATTAAAAAATAGCAAATGCATTGTCTCATACACACACAGATTTACATTGGATTAAAAATAGTAAATGCATTGTCTCACACACACACAGACTTACATCGGATTAAAAACAGTAAATGCAATGCCTCTCTCTCACACACACACACACATATACACACACAGACTTACATTGGATTAAAAATAGTAAATGCATTGTCTCACACACACACCCCTAGGTACCATATTAGATACAAATACTAGAAGTGGAGTAGGAACAGAGAGCAGTGATTTAAGTACAGCAAACATTTCCTAAATATTCAAACACCAAAAACGGATATTTAGATTTTAACTGTTTTAGTTTTCAGTTTACGTATTTTGCTGGAGAAAGCAACAGCTTTTTAAAGATAAAAAGTGAAACACACTCTATGTTAAAACTTTCCTTTGGGAATAAGGAATGACCTCAAATGACCAAACACCTCAAATGACCAAAACTGTACAAACCTTCGGTATTTGCAATTCCTCATCTTTAACGATCTCGATTTACCAAGATCTGTACACAACACATTTAGTGCCTATCAGGTGATAACACAGCCAAGGAAAACAAGAACAAGTGAAGAGGGAAGTTTAAGAGCTACCATTTTTCCCCACAAGAAAAATTCTCTTAAAAGGCAATACGAGGGCCTTTTCTGTAAGCAACGCTTTCTACTTCATTGAAATTTCGGTCCAATGTTGTCCTCAATCACTGCTATATTATACAACCAATAGCCAAGGCAACATGAAAAGTCTAAAAACAGAGATACCGAACGGTTCTAAATTCTCTTACCAATGTGACGACACTTGGCAAAACCGCCACCCGCGGACGCCGTCGAGACTGGGCTAGGTGTCCACTGGAAGGACGTTAAAGCGGTCTTGAATATTTGTCCGCTTTCTGGGAACGGATCAGTCGGTTTCGAGGCAGATTTGTTCCCCGGGACGACGGAGAAAAGAACCGAGAGTCGCAGACGGCTCTCGCCTAGGCAGCTGCCAGCACAGACGGGCGGGTCCAGCCTTGGCTAGCGCGACCGGCACACCGCCTTCCTGACAATCGCACAGCGCGCGCGCCGCCGGGGACCGTTGACGCGCCTGCGTACCGCGGCCCCAAAGGCTCTCGCTCCGCCCACCAAGGAGCAACCGTCATAAGGGAGCCGCCACTTCCGCGGGCGCATGCGCACTGGCACGTCGGGCGCGTGCGCAGCGCCGGCTCTTTCCCGGCTGGATCTTCGGCGGCTCACGCTCCTCCTTCTGCTCTTCACCGCCCCGCCTCGGCCCGCCGCGGCCCGGTACCAGCGTGTGGTCCCGCCAACGGAGCCGTCCGTGCCTCGTGCTCCCAGGACTGCGGTGCTGCGCGCTCGTGGTGCGTGGCACTACTCATGGCGATGGATCGAGTGAACGCGCTGTGCGAGCAGCTGGTGAAAGCGGTGACGATCATGATGGACCCCAGCTCCACCCAGCGTTACCGGCTAGAAGCCCTCAAGGTACCTGAGTTCTGGCGACCCGGGCTTGCCCCGAGACCCTCCCCCAGCCTCAGCAGTCCCGGTGCAGCCCACGACGCTGGCCGTCTCCCGCCCACGCGGCCCCTGGACCTCGGTCCCAACCCCGGGGGGCCCTCCCCCTTGCAGCTCTCCGCGCCTCTTCCCACTCCCCGCCTTCTTTGCTCGCCGCGCCTTCCCTTTTCCCGGGACGCTCTGGTCCCTGCCTCTAGCCGTCTCTTCTCACCGACACTCCCCACTGCCCTCTCCTCCCCCTCTCCCCGCTTCTGTTTACTCTTCTCCGCACCACGATACCCTCCACAGCTGGCTGAACCCACTTTATTCCCCTAACCCCCACATTCCTGCATCCCATCTCCTTCCCGTGGAGCACGTGTCCAACCCGTCCCCAACATCGGCCACATTCTTTATAGTCTCCCTCACTAAACGTTTTCCTGCTGACACACTCTCCTGACTCGCCCTAACCGAAGCTCCAGCCTCTCTAGTGCCCTTTTACTTACATCCCTACACTTCTCCCTAACCCACTTCTGTGTCTTGGATATTTCTGGCTTAATTCTCAACCCCCCACCCCCATGTTTTACTGTGTGATATTCTTAGACTATTTTGCGCAAAGCTGAACTTCTACCACTTATTTTGCATTTTAGCAAGGGGTTTTTGGTTTCCTGAAAGTAGTTTTCTTGACTGCCAGATTCTCTACTACTGAGACTGCTTCTTGTGTAAATTAGGAAAGCTAACACAAAACAAATGGGGATGCTAATACGATTTGAGTTTATTCCCCCATCAAACAATGTATGTGGGCAATGAGAAATGACCACTGGAACAGTACTGTGTGTGTTTTAAGAGATGTAACTTCATGAAGTAGAGTGAGCATCACTTGGAGGAAGTTTTACAATGTATAGATGTATGCCATAGGATTTGCAATCAGAAGTATTTGGGTTCTGTTTGTTGTTTTACTATGAAATAGCATAAGTAGAATGCTATAACGATCTTGTGTATACCTATCACCTAAACTCATATGAAATAACATAAGTAGAATGCTGTAATGATCTTGTGTATACCTATCACCTAAACTCAGCAGTTGTAAAGACTTCCACATTTGCTTTATTCCTCCCCCAACCAAAGGTTTTTAACCCTAGTAATTGTCATTTCACCCCCATGTGCTTCACGGGTTTATCTCTAACAGTTTTTTACTCATATAGGTCATGTTATTTATTTTTTCCAACACTAATTGGCCATTGCACTGGAACTATCAAAGTGAAAATAATCCTTTATATAATATTTATCTAAATTTTGCCACTTAAAACAATAGCTCAGGTTGGAGTTTTTTTTTTTTTTCCTAGTCCCACTTTCTCTTGGCTCCTAAGGGAAACACTAACTTTTCTTTTTTTCAGTTTTGTGAGGAGTTTAAAGAAAAGTGCCCTGTCTGTGTCCCCTGTGGTTTGCGGTTGGCTGAGAAAACACAAATTGCCATCGTCAGACATTTTGGCCTTCAGATCCTGGAACACGTTGTCAAGTATGTGAGAGAGCAAATCTTTATTTCTTATATAACTCTTAGAGATAGTCTTTAGGTGAGTAGAAAAGAGCAATCCCCAGGCAGAAAGGAATGCTTCCTAGAGGTCATCACAGCCTATTGGGAGCTCTCACACAGAACTTAACCTTTCCCTAGTTTCTTCATCTGTGTAAAGTGCATGGTACATACTAAGCACTCTGCAAATATTAGCTCACATCACTTAGCATTTATTGAGCTCCTAATATATGCCCACCAATCTCAGAGTCTTTTTATAATAATGTGGTGTACAGGTAAATAAATACCTGATTAGACACTAGAAAGACACTGCCTTTAATTTATTTTTCCTTGTTTTGAGTGTGCATGGCAGGATTCTAACCAGGATTATATGAGAATAACTAAAAACCTGTTCTAACTTGAGTCTCCTACCCCTACTGTGTATCTGAAGAATCCATCAGCTTTTAAGATTTAGTCACAGTTTTTCTGGAATTGTGTTGTTATTACCTTCTAAGCCTAAAATAGTTAGATAGCATCACTGACTCAGTGGGCGTGAATTTGAGCAAACTGCGGGAGATGAAGGACAGGGAAACCTGGTGTGCTGCAGTCCATGGAGTTGCAAAGAGTCAGACACAACTTAGTGACTGAACAAAGCAAGTCTAGAAAGGGAGTCAGTACTATCAGATTCTAGTTTCTGAAAACCAACTACATTGTTGTAGTTGTCCCAGAGACGTATTTGCTTATGGTCTGTCAATAAAATCAAGGGGGAAAGCTCATCTGTGCACAGATCCTACCTGAATTCTAATTAATGGGTCACTGTCTATATTTAACTCTTTTTGCTTTTAGCATTTTGATTAAATGTGGACTGTTTCTGTCCATTTTTTGAAGGATACAAAATCCACAGTAGAATTTCTGAGTAAAATCACCAGCATAATTTTAACATAGGAATCAAAGCTAATCTCTCCTGAAGAGAAGGCTTCTAATGTTGCTCTGTTGACTTTATACATTTTGGTGGCCAGGTTTCGATGGAACAACATGTCTCGATTGGAGAAGGTCTATCTGAAGAACAGTGTCATGGAGCTGATCGCAAATGTAAGGAATGGTTGATTGGAAGACTTGGGTTTACGAGGTAGTTTAGACAAAGTGTGACTTTTCCAGTGTAGCATTTGTGTAACAATTCACGGGTTCTACGTAATATTAAATATTTATATAATATTAAATGTTACCTTCAAATTAAAAAGAACCAGCATCACTGGAAATCACAGTTCATCCCATTTACTTGGTTTAATTAATCCTTTATGTGTTGACTTCTATTTTTTAAATTATGAAGACAGGGTAGAGATAAGTAAACATTTTTAACAAATGAATAAAAGTCTTAGATTAATCAGTTATAGATTAGATTGCACTTTGCTGTTTCCTTTTATTTTAAACTGAATTATTTTATGTTACTAGCAATAAAAAAATAGGCTAAATGAGTTTATTTTGGGAGTTCGACTATAACTGTACAAACACATTTAGAATCCACAGCCTTTATGTTCTTTTTAACAAAGGACATGAAAAGGGGAATTCATGTCCTTTTCATCCCCAGAGTCTAGTGTCTTTGATAGAAAAAAAAAAACTCCCTTCAAAATTATTAACTTAGCTACCTAGAATTTATATTTTGTTAGTTCTGGGGAGATGTGATAGAAATCTTAATCCATTAAACTTGATACCAGACTTGAGAAGAGAGTCCCAATAATGGTCTTCCTGTGTCTTCTAAACCTAGAACTGTTAGGAAAATATTCAGTTGCTCCTGAATCTCTCACTTTATCAGCCTTTCAATGTATTCCTTATTTCCATACTCTTCTACTCTGGCCCTCATACAAAATGAAACAATAAGAAAGTCTCTTCAGTTTGTAAAGAACAGTGATGTCTTCCTTGCTCCATGTGACAGCCATTTTATTAGCTGATGCAACCCTCTGTTAAGCTTTAAGAGGGAAGAATGATCAGCGAGAATGCAGGACAGGTGACTCAGACATGGAGAACAGGTTGGTTGGTTTAGTTTGAAAGTAGGCCTGCTCCTAAGTTTTCTACACTCTTACAGCCCAGTTTTTTCCTTTGAATTCAGTCTTGCAAACCTCTTGATGTCACTTATTCTTTTGCAGGGAACACTGAACATTTTGGAAGAGGAGAACCATATTAAAGATGTTCTGTCTCGAATTGTAGTAGAAATGATCAAGCGGGAGTGGCCACAGCACTGGCCTGACATGCTAGTAGAATTGGACACTCTTTCCAAACAAGGGGTATGCAGTACAGCTGTATCAATTCAGGGTTTTGTTTTTGTTTGCTCTTCTGAGTTTTTCTGGTTTGTCTGTCCTGTCAGCAGAAAAGAGCCTTGGGTCATATTTATGATGCAAAACGTTTTCACAATATTGTAAATCAACTATACATACCCCAATTTTAAAAAAAGCATATTTAACTACCTTCTTTCTGTTGGTGTAGGAAACGCAGACTGAATTAGTGATGTTCATTCTTTTGCGGCTGGCAGAGGATGTAGTGACCTTTCAGACACTACCCCCTCAAAGACGAAGGGATATCCAGCAAACATTAACCCAGAACATGGAAAGAATCTTCAGTTTTCTCCTTAACACACTTCAAGAAAATGTAAACAAGTACCAACAAGTGGTAAGGGATACCGGTTATACCCCCCACCTTTCATCAAGTTCTGTTTTCTGATATGAGTGGGTTTGTGTGTGTTTTGAAGTTAATCCTGCAGCAAGGAATTAGGGTGTTCAGGTCAGTAAAAGAAAAGGCTATTTTATAAGCAAAACAGAAAGATGACAGGAAAAACTGGAATTAATTTTCTAGGAGGTTCAAGTCAGTGAGTTCCGAACATACTAGAAAAAATAATTCCCTTTTTAGTAAGAAAATTCCTGAGATAGTGTAAAAATGAAGCTAAATTTTTTAAAGTTTAGTACAGTGGTTCTCAGTGGGAGGGCAGTTTTGCCATCCAGGTTGTCACACCTAGGGGCTGCTGCTGACATCTAGTGGGTAGAGGCCAGGCATGCTGCTGAAGATCCTGTAGTGCCCAGAACAGTTTTCCATAATAAAGAATTATCTGACCCAAAATGTCAATAGGATTGAGGTTTCAGAACCCTAATCTAGACTCCTCATACATGTTTATTTCACACAAATAGCATTCATTAAGATTCATTATTTTTTCTGCCTTCAGCAGCTTCCTAAAGTTTATTTTGAGAGCTCTGGAATACTAACACAAATGATAAGACAAAGTATTGTTAGCTGTCAGGGTAGGGAGACACAATGAGTATCTAATATTATGCTGTATACTTTTTCATGCTTTACATGTTACTTAATCCTCAAAAACAACCCCGAGTCGAAAACTATTGTCTCCATATTATGGATAAAGAAACCAATTTTCAGAGAGTAATTATTGAAGATCCCCTGATTAATGATTGTGGGGAATTCAAGCCCCATCCTTTTTACTAGAATGGACTCTTTCCCCCAAAATACCTCCCCAGGATTTTTCAAAAGAAAATATCAAAAGTATTTTGATTGAAAAAACCTATGTGTATTGAGGGTGAAAGAGGTATTATTTTTATTTCCCCTAGGAGATTTAATCCCTAAGAGAAATGAACAAATTATGAATGCTTTGATGCCCTAGACATCTAGCCAGTATGCTAGAGCAGGGTGACACAAGTTAGAAAAACATCCACTGGTGTTTTTCGTTAGCCTCAGTTTCTGTTTTGTCCATCTGTTAAACCAGGCTCCCAGGACCAGAGCATACCCAGGGACGTTTCTCATACCTGCAGCTTCTTATTGGCTCGTAGTTCCTTCTCTGCTTCCATCCTTTCCCCTGCCCTGGGCAGTAGGCTGAATGGTGAACTAGGATGGGATGTGTGGGCTCACTCTCCCTGTCTGTCCCCTGGCCCTGCACTCGTTCCAGGGGCAGAATAGGATCCGAATGGGAATGCAGGCTTGTGGGAGTAGAGGGTCAAGGCTGGCCTGGGCTGTTGCTGCCTGGATCCCTTTTCCTTCTTGGGCAGCATCAGTAGATACTGGTGAAAGGTACTACTGGTACTACTGGTGAAATTGTACTACTCATCTCTGTCCCATTAACACCCGTCCTTGATCACCGCTGGTGAAGGCTTAATACTTGTTCTTTGTTAGAAAAAATACCTTTTGAAAGTTGAAAAAAAGAATTATAAAACAAATCTTTTCTGATGCTGATGGTGGTAAGTTTTCAAGTACTTCAGGAGTTGCTACTCCTGCTTATAAAATTATAAATTGTTTAATTTACTGAACAGACATTATTTTGGTCTATTTAGCATTTAATATTCTTTGTATATGTGGTTTCCTACAGTTATGTCCATATATACATGGTCATAAATTGTACTAATTTTAATTTTGCTTCTTGCTTTTTTCCACTAACATTATATCATTTCAGTATACCTTTGCCAGTTATAATTTGTGTCTATTTTAGTATGGAAAAATTGCTAATACTTAAATTTTAACTGTTTCTTTTCATCAGTAGCAATGAAGCCTGCTTCCATTGTTCATTTGTTAGTTGTATTTCTTTGTAAACTGCGCTTTGAAACTGTCTTTTTGGATCTTAATGTTCTAATAAATTTATGTAAGCTCTTTAAATATTAACCTTCTGTCTTATTACTAAAACTAAAATAACCTGTCCTCCTCTGGAGAATATCAGTTATGTGTTCTTAGTAAAGTTGTCTTCTGTTCCAAAATTAAAAGTTGAGTCTATTTGAAAATCGTTGTTTGAGGGCCTAGATTATGGGGGTGGGAAGTTATTACACAGCCTTTTGTTCATTAAAAACATTGCGATCCTTATACTTCTTTTCTTTCAGAAGACAGATAATTCTCAGGAGTCAAAGGTAAGAGCTCTCTGTGGAGCACACGGGGATGCATACACCTGGTGGAGGGTGACCTCAGCCTTGTTTTGTTTTGTTTTTGGCCATGCTGTGCGGCTTGTAGGAGCTTCAGCTCCCCTACCAGGGATCAAGCCCATGCCCTCAGCATCGAACTCCAGAGTTCTAACCACTGGACCACCAGGGAATTCCTTCAGCCTTGGTTTGTTTGATCACTTAGCTCTGGTGAAAGGGGGTTAAAATTACAATCTCTGAGATTCTTGAAGGACATAAAAGGACCACACGTGCCAGTGTGGTCTTACTGACGGACATTGAGGCACCATTGTCTGAGAAATGATTGTGTATCAGAAAAAACCTTTGAGTTGCCTATCAATAACTGTTGTGTGAGCAATTTTTTTCCATTGTTTTCTTTTTAGAATTAGAAAACAGAAGGAGGTTGGGTATAACCACAGCTTTCTTGCCTGTTAGTGAGGACTTAACGGTTAAGAGTTACTTCTTTTCATGCAGGCCCAAGCAAACTGTCGAGTAGGAGTCGCGGCGCTGAACACTCTGGCAGGCTACATTGACTGGGTGCCCATGAGTCACGTTACTGCTGAGAACTGCAAACTCCTGGAGGTGCTGTGCCTGCTCCTGAACGAACAGGAGCTTCAGCTGGGGGCAGCTGAGTGTCTTCTCATCGCGGTCAGCAGGAAAGTAAGTTGCCACTTCAGGCTGACTTGGATCCTCAGCCTCCGAGGGATGCCTGTGTGTGCTGCACTCCATGCTGTGGTGAAAGGCGTTTAAAGGGTTAGGTGTTTTGTTTCTTTTACTTGACTCAAGCCTTTTGCACAACAGTTTGCCGGTATTCTAGGAATCCACTGGCAGGATATACAGAGATGTATAGGGCTACATGGGTCTTGAAACATTTGTGGGTTTTGGTGCTTCACATTTGAAAAACTGTATAAATGTCATGTTAAAACTCACATAGTGTTATGTCAAAGAATTGTAGAAGGTGAGTTAACTGACTTTATAGCTGATTTAGCTAACAAATGAGATCATGACTTTTCTCCATGAAGAATGTTATGTTTAGATGTAATTTGTTTTCATATCATCATTATTACCCAGCATATTTAATTTTTATTCATCTATTTAATTGGAGCACCAACACATTTTAAAATACGTCTTATCCAGATTTCAATTTAAAGAGTTGACCTTTTTCCAGTGTTCAGTTAGCCCCAGGGCTATGTGAAAATTAGGAAGTCAGTATAGCCGTAGAAGTTGTTAGTACTTAGAAGTCTTTAGTAACATAGTTTGTATTACCTGTGTTTCCCTAAAATTGGGTCTAGGGCAAGTTGGAAGACCGGAAGCCCTTGATGGTCTTATTTGGAGATGTTGCCATGCATTATATACTCTCCGCTGCACAGTGAGTGTCTACTTTTCTATGTGATTTCTAATTTCTTTGTCATTTTTGTATCTTATTTGGATATATCCAAAGTTCCTATCTGACTGTTAGCAGTCAATCAACTGTTTTTTTGGGTTTTGTTTTAAGTTTGAGCTTTATTCTAAGGACAGTGTGAAGTTCTTATGGTTTATTTTGCCGTGTCTGTGTCTGTGTGTGTGTGTGTGTGTGTGTGTGTTGGCTATGCTGCATCTTCATTGCAGCGTGCAGGCTTCTCTGGCTGCAATGTATGTGGGCTCTCTAGTCCAGGTATGCAGGCTTAGTTGGCATGTGCGATCTTAGTTCTCCAACCAGGAATGGAACCCATGTCCCCTGCGTTGGAAGGCAGATTCTTAATCACAGGACCACCAGGAATTCCCTGTTTTTAGAAGAAAAATCAGGCACCCTTAAGGGACTGTTTTGCCTTTTTGAAGACCTTCTGCTGGAAATAAATTGTGGCTGTTGATTTAGCACCCACTCATATTCCACCAACCTGTAAACACATTCTAGGTCCTGAAATAATGGCTTGTGCTTATTTTCTTCTAATTGCTCTGGAAAATATTAAAGCATTTCCTGATATGTGTTTCTTACCCAAGAGTCAGATAGAACTGTGTATTATAAGTAGTTCAAACTGTCACAACACCCAGTTTTCTTCCATACTCTTCACTTTTGGTGCCAAGGACAAATGAAAAGATGTGAGACACATATATATTAGTTGAACTCTCTCACTGTCCATTCTAACACAGATTTTATGATGGCTTTCTTTCCTGTGGATACTACAGGTCTGTTTTTAAGGAGGCTTGTTAATTAAATGAATAATGTGTCTTTTGGGTAGCCACTTTAGTTACTGTTTCCAAGTCCCATTTCTTAGTTCCCTAAAGATTATGACATTCCCACTGAGGTATCCCATCTCCATTAGTGCCACTGGTACTGGTTAGTAAAGCTGTAATTCAAACCAGGTGGTCAGACTGCAGAGCCAGCACCAGAAGCCAGGTGCCACACTGCCTTTCAGCATCACTAGCACCTACCTAGGTCTTTCTTACCCCGAGGCCCATGCTTTTTGCATTATAGTGCACTGCCTCCATGGCTGCTGTCCACACCAGTCCTGATTAATTCTTGTGAGTGTGAATTGTGCCACATCATTTTAGGTCAGGTTTTGCCACTAAATAAAAATTCTCTTTTTAATTTAAAGAGCTATTTGCACTCTAAAATAGCACCTAAGTGATTATTCATCTGAACTAAATGACTTGGAGAAATGAGACACCAAGTTAATGTTTTTAATACAGTCTTTTAAAAAAAGACTTTATGTTTTTTGAGCAGTTTAAGGTTCACAGAAAAATTCAGGGGAAGGTACAGAGATTTCCCATATGCTCCCTGCCCCCACACATGCACAGCCTCTCCATTATAGACCTCCCCCCACAGCAGTGATACATTTGTTAGAGTTGATGAATTTCAGTTGAGTTCAGTCTTTCAGTCGTGTCCAACTCTTTGTGACCCCATGGACTGCAGCACGCCAGGCCTCCCTGTCCATCACCAACTCCTGGAGCTTGCTCAGACTCATGTCCATTGAGTCATGATGCCGTCCAACCATCTCATCCTCTGTCTTCCCTTTCTCCTCCTGCCCTCAATCTTTCCCAGCATCAGGGTCTTTCAGATGAGTCTGTTCTTCACATCAGGTGGCCAGAGTATTGGAGTTTCAGCTTCAGCATCAGTCCTTCTAATGAATATTCAGGACTGATTTCCCATAGGATTGACTGGTTGGATCTCCTTGCAGTCCAAGGGACTCTCAAGAGTCTTCTCCAACACCACAGTTCAAAAGCATCAATTCTTCGGTGCTCAGCTTATACACAACTACTGGAAAAACCATAGCTTGAACTACATGGACATTTGTCGGCAAAGTAATGTCCTGCTTTTTAATATGCTGTCTAGGTTTGTCAAAGCTTTTCTTCTGAGGAGCAAGCATCTTTTAATTTCATGGCTGCAGTCACCATCTGCAGGGATTTTGGAGCCCAAGAAAATAAAGTCTCTCACTGTTTCCATTGTTTCCCCATCTATTTACCATGAAGTGATGGGACCGGATGCCATGATCTTCATTTTTTGAATGTTGAGTTTTAAGCCAGCTTTTTCACTCCTCTTTCACCTTCATCAAGAGGCTCTTTAGTGTCTCTTTGCTTTCTGCCAGAAGGGTGGTGTCATCTGCATTTCTGAGGTTATTGATATTTTTCCCGTCAGTCTTGACTCCAGCTTGTGCTTCATCCAGCCCAACATTTCACTTGATGTACTCTGCATATGAGTTAAATAAGCAGGGTGACAATATACAGCCTTGACATACTCCTTTCCCAATTTGGAACCAGTCTGTTTGTTCCATGTCCGGTTCTAACTGTTGCTTCTTGACCTACGTACAGGTTTCTCAGGAGGTAGGTAAGGTGGTATTCCCATCTCTTTCAGATTTTTCCACAGTTTGTTGTGATCCACACAGTCAAAGTCTCTGGCGTAGTCAATAAAGCAGGAGTAGGTGTTTTCTGGAACTCTCTTATTTTTTCTATGATCTGACAGATGTTACAACGGATGAGGAACTTACAATGACACACAGTGTGTTATACAGCATGTTACACATATTGTGTTCTACCTTTTATGGGTACATGCTGTGGGCTTCAGCGTTATCATTATAGTGCCCTTAAAATCTTCTATGCTCTGCCCGTTCTTTCCTCTCCCACCCCAATCCCTGGCAACCACTGACCTTTTTACTTTCTCCATAATTTTGCCTTTTCTAGGATGTTGTATTGTTGTTCAGTCACCGAGTCATATCCAACTCTTTGCAACCCCATAGACTGCAGCACACCAGGCTTCCCTGTCCTTCACCAACTCCTAGATCTTTCTCAAACTCATATCCATCGAGTTGGTGATGCCATCCAACCATCTCACCCTCTGTCATCCCCTTTTCCTCCTGCCTTCAGTCTTTCCCAGCATCAGGATCTTTTCTCATGAGTTGGCTCTTTGCATCAGGTGGCCAAAGTATTGGAGTTTCAGCTTCAGCATCAGGCCGTCCAATGAATATTCGGGGTTGATTTCCTTGTGTGCTGCCTTTGCAAGTTGTTTTTTTCACTCAGGATCATGTATTTAGAGTTCCTCCATGTCTTTGATGACTTGTCAGCTCATTCCTTTTTACCACTGAATAATATTCTATTGTGTGGATGTACCAAAGTTTATCCATTCTCCTACTAAAGAGCATCTTGGTTGCTTCCAAGTTTTTGCAATCAGGAATAAGGCTTCTGTGAATATCTATATGTAGATTTTTGTATAGAGATGTTTTCAACTCCTTTGGGTAGTTACCAAGGAGTGTGATTACCGAATCATATGGTAAGAGTATGTTTAGTTTTATAAGAAACTGTCAAACTGTCTTCCAAAGTGCCTGAACTATTTTGCATTCCCACCAGCAATGAATAAGAGTTCCTGTTGCTCTTTATCCTCCCCAGCATTTGGTGTTCTCAGAGTTACAAATTTTGGCCATTCTGATAGGTGTGTAGTGCTATCTCATTTTTGAATTTGCAATTCCCTGATAGCAGTTTGATGGGGAGCTTCTTTTCATATGTTTATTTCTAATCTGAGTATCTTCTTTGATCAGGTGTCTGTTGGCCCATTTTTTAATCAGAGTTTTTTTATTGGGTTTTAAGAGTTCTTGTGTATATTGTATAATAGTCTTTATCGAATGTGTCTTTTGTAAATATTTTCGCCCAGCCTATCACTAATCTTTTCATTCTGTCTCTGTAATAATTATTTATTGTGTATTTGTCCTTGGCCGTACTTGGACCTTCATTGCTGTGTGTGGGCTTTCTCTGGTTGTGGCAAGCAGGGGCTACTCTTCATCGCAACACACAGGCTTCTCATCTCAGTGGTTCTCTTGTTGCTTTGTACCGTATGGAATCTTCCAGACCAGGGATTGAACCTTTGTCCCCCGCCTTGGCAGGTGGATTCCCATCTACTGTAGCACCAGGGAAGTCCCTCATTCTCTTGAGTATAGTCCTTTTGATTTTGTCAGTGGTTTAAGAAGTTACTACATGCTTCCCTAGGGATCCGAGTCCTTCCTAGGTATTGCTGTCTTTTCATGCAGTTTCTTATATGCATTGTTTTGTGGAGTCATGCTTAGAGTTTACATTACTATTCCAAAATACCCCAGTACCATATAATACCCCAAATTAGGGTGCCTCTTAAAGGATGAGATTGCATTGAACCCTCTTCCTCATCGATCTTTCAGCATTTGGTTGGAGGTCTGGGGGTTGATTTTTTGTTTTTTTTCAAGAGTAACAATCACCTGAAATTTGAATACTGGAGCACAGACCATATACAGTCCATTCCAGGGGAATATCTGTGGTGCTCTTGATGTGCTGCTGATCTCACTGTCCTCTCATCTCACAGGACCGCTGATGGAGGAGGCTTAGTCGAAAAACACTATGTCTTCCTGAAGAGACTCTGTCAGGTGCTGCGTGCCCTGGGCAATCAGCTGTGTGCATTGTTGGTGAGCACTTTCTGGAGCGTTTCAAGGCCATCTGAGGACAGGATTTAGAAAGTTGTATTTGTGTAAGGGGTAACACGTGTCCTTGACTTTAGCCTGAGGGAACATTGTCCTACAGATTATTTCTTATAATTCTGTAGATTAAATTATCTTAGTTGAATTTGAATGATAGAGATTTATTTAATGTCAGTTATTAATATCTATAGTAAATGTTCACATCTGTTATTCCATAAAATCAGTGTTGCTTCTCTTCATTTTGGTACTTGTAAAATTTGAGTCTACCTGTTGCCTTACCCTTTAAAAAGTCCTATTAGATCATGAAACATGGATTCAAATAAAGAACCCTTTTCCCAAATTAAAGGATATATTATTGAATCATTTTAAAAAAATCTTTAGTCTGATTGACCTGAAAATAACTCCCTTACATGTTCAAAGATCGAATGTTGGTACAGACTTTTGTACTTGATATCAGTGCCTTTTTTGGTGGCTTGAATGGCTTGAGGGGATAGAAGTTTCAGGCATAAGATGTGTACCATCGAGGGATTATTTAATAGGTTGAGTCACAGATATGTGACTAGACCAGGTCTGAAGAAATAAGTGATTTCTGAAATGAATATTCTTTTTTTTTTTTTTTTAATTTTTATTCATTTACTTGTGGCTGTGCTGGGTCTTCATTGCTGTGCAAGGGTCTTCTCTAGTAGTGGTGAGCGGGCTACTCTTCATTGCGGTGGTTTCTCTTGTTGCAGAGCACAGGCTCTAGGCGAGTGGGCTCAGTAGTTGTGGTGCACGGGTTTAGTTGCCCTGAGGCATATAGAATCTTCTTGGACCAGGGATCGAACCTGTGTCCCCTGCACTGGCAGGTGGATTCTTAACCACTGAACCAATAGACTTTAATGATGATTGAGCAGCTTTTCTGGGGTTTTGCCCTTGAAATGATGTCTTCCTTAGGCCACAAGGAAGTATAATAAAGTCCTTTCAAAACTGAAAGTTTTGAGGATATAAGTTGTCTTACTCCACTCTCCACCTTGACCTCCCCATCAGCATTATTAATATAGCGGCCTTTTTGTCCTACAGGGTGTGGATTCTGATGTAGAAATACCAGCAAACTTTGGAAAATACCTGGAATCTTTTCTTGCTTTCACAACTCATCCAAGTCAGGTAAACTTTATGGCAATAACTAATCAAAATTTTAGTCAATTAAAATCAAGTGCTATGACCTGAAATAATTAGCAGCTCACATATAAAATGTGACTCTTAAGATCCTGGGGAATTACTTTAGTGGGATTTCATTAAGAGAATTGCTGCATCTTCTTCCCAAGTTAGCTTTTGCAGTCTAGATCAGCAATTACCCCTTCAGGTAATACCATTCTGATAATGCTCAATCAGATGTGAGGTGTTTCTCAGGTAATTTGCTATTAAGCATACTTTAAATAAAAAAGTTTGATTAACTGTGTTATTACAAAATTAATTTCATCCAATCCAAGATTTTCCTTGTAGTATCATCCTGAGGTGTCTGCTTTCTTGCGTAAAAGTGGTAGAGTTCAGCTCATTCTCTGGGTATTGCACGTGACCCACAGCCTGTCTTACTTTTACTGTATGGTCCGTAATGACCAGTCATTGCTGACGTACTCCAGTATGGACAGTTTCTGTCAAAGTATTACAGAACTTAATTTCCATGGAAAAATACAGTGGATAATTGCTGAGCTAAGTAATAGTCTTGGTTATATAAAACTTAAATCCTTAAACCGACTGTTTTTCTTTTTTTCCTTTAGTTTTTGCGCTCTTCAACTCAGATGACTTGGGGAGCCCTCTTTCGACATGAGATCCTATCCCGAGACCCTTTACTATTAGCAATAATACCAAAATATCTGCGTGCTTCTATGACTAACTTGGTCAAGGTATGCAGTGGGACCCTAAAGTGGAATGTAGGTGAATACACATCTTAAGACTTAGATGGCACCACTGACAGCCCTGTGTTGGTCACTGAGATCCTTTCCTTAGGCATATTAGTCTTTGATTCCTTAAAAAGAAAACTCGTTACTATGTCTACTCACTACTGTGTCTACTCTTTGATATTTGCGAGCACTTAGGTGCCAAGTGTTGAGCCGAGTGCTGGGAAAAAGAAGTGGTAGGATGAGAGCAGTGACGGTGACCATAAAATGTGGTCACTGCTTTTCAGAAGCTAAAAGCAGAATGGAGGGTGGAGTCAGGGCGATGTCCAAAGGAAGTGAATATCTGACTCTCTGAAGGCCAAATGAGAGTCAGGAACGTGAATGAGAAGAAAGGGAGAGTGGAAGCAGATTGCTCACTTCCTCAGTCGAGAGTTGCTTATGAACACGCGGAGGTCTCCTCGAGGCTCTTGGCAACTGACAGATACTTATTCTTGATTTATAACATCAGAGAATGGGACCCCTTCGAGGAGTCTCTTATTTCCTCAAGGGATTCAGGTAGTGCACTGTGTTCCAGATCTCTGCCGTCGTGGTCTTTGGTACTTTTTGAATGAAACACAGAGTCCCATGCTTATTCCCAGGGTTCAACATCTAAGAAGACAAATAGTCTCAATTCTACTTATTGTTTGCTGTATTCGCACTTTATTTTGAGACGTTTTTATACTCTAAGACCTTAAACTGATTTCAGAATTTAATTTTCCATAAGAAACTTGAAAGAGAGTATCAAATAAAAATGTTCTCTTTCTGCAACTCCCAGGACTATTCCAACTGGGAACAAATTGTGGACTTGGTGTAGACCAGAAGCAGTTATTTATCATAAAACCCTGAACTCATGTAAACCCTTAGCTCTTCTTAAATGAAAGATCTCTGAGCTCCTAAAATTGAAAACTCTTTCAGTGGGTCCATTTTCATTCCCTCCCCCAATTATCTTTCTGTTTCCAGATGGGCTTTCCTTCTAAAACTGACAGCCCTAGCTGTGAATACTCTCGATTTGATTTTGATAGCGATGAGGACTTCAATGCTTTCTTCAACTGTGAGTGAACTGTCCTGAAATTTTTCCCAGCAGTCTCAGCATGGCATCTAGCATTGAGTCATGGTGCATGAGCCGGGGTTCTATGTTATAGAGCCCCGAGTCTGGATGTTGTTGTCATTGTTGTTTAGTCACCAGGTCGTGTGTCTGACTCTTTTGCGACCACGTGGACTATAGCCCGCCAGGCTCCTCTGTCCATGGGATTCCCAGGCAAGAATACTGGAGTGGGTTGCCATTTCCTTCTCCAGGGCATCTTCCCAACCCAGGGATCGAACCCATGTCTCCTGCTTGGCAGGTGGATTCTTTACCACTTAGCCACCTGGGAAGTGCCCCCTCCCCAAGTGTGGACAGCAGTCTGTTTAATCTCCAGTTACACATTGGCAGAGGGCGCTGGGATTGCACTCATTCCAGGCTTGGTGTTCTCTCTTAAAATACGCACATGCACACTTTCTTTGGACATTGATGTTTAGAGATGGTAACCATATGTAAGGCACTTTGATTTTTTAAATATATTAGAATTAAATACCATGTTACTTTGTAGGTCTTTTTTTCTAAAAGAGAGAAGGAAAGCTCACAATTCCTAATTCTGTTCTAGGTTTTCTATAGGTTGGTTCCACACTTCCTCTCCCCATCTTTTTTCAGTAACAACTTTTCTGAGATCATTCATTAATCATACAGTTCACCCATTTATAGTATACAATGCAGTGGAGGTTTTTTTGTGTATTTTCAGTTTTACAGCCACAGTCCATATTAAGATGTTTTTTGATCTCACGAAACCCTGTAACCATTAGCAGTCATCTCCCGACCCTTGTATCCATCTGGAAAACCACCCATTTATTTTTCTTTATTTAACCTATTCTGAGCATCTGATATAAATGGAATCATACAGTGTATTGTCTTGATAACTGCTGTCTTTCTCTTAGTGTAATATATTAACAGTTAATCTATACTGTAATGTTTATCAGTACTTTGATCATGTAATGTTTATCATTTCTTTTATTGCCAATAATATTTCATTATATGAATATACCACATTTTATTGATCCGTTGATAGGCTGATAGATACTTGAGTTGTTTTCACTTCTTGGCTTTAAGAATCATGTTGTAACAATTGTGTACAAGTTTTTAAGTTAACGTATATTTTTGGTTTTCTAGGGTATATACCTAGGAAGGGAATTACCAGATCATATGGTAATTCCATGTTTAATGTTTTGGAGAATTGCCAGACCATTTTCTTCAGCAGTCATACCATTTTACATTTGTACCAACTTGATGTTTTAATTCCAACAGAAAGGGGAGTTTCTGTTTGGTTTGCCGCTTAGAGGATTTAGCTGGTGTGACAGCTTCTTAGAATTTATTTTGGAAAATTTCTAGATTTGTTAACAAAGCTTTAGTGAACATTTGTTAGATTCTTTCTTCAAAACAGAATCTTTTTGATTATTTTTCTCTTGGGGTGCATGAATGAATAAACGTTACCTAAGTATCTATGACACTCTGATCCTTGCTTCATGTCTTTCTCTTGGCAGCCTCTCGGGCCCAACAAGGAGAGGTAATAAGGTTAGCATGTCGTTTGGATCCCAAGACTAGCTTCCAGATGGCTGGGGAGTGGCTGAAGTATCAGCTCTCAACTTCTATTGACCCTGGCTCCATGAACTGTAAGACTTTTTTTGTTTTCTCCCCCCAAACATTAGTGAAGTATTTTATCAAAACTGCGTAGAAATAAACCTCTGAGCCCCATCTATATCAATACATTATGATAGTAGTGTTCAGAAATAGCTTTGCTCACTGCCCATTCCCATCCTAGAGAGTGAGCCTTTTCATTGGAAAACACAGAGAAGACAGATGTAATGCAGATTGTAATTCTGTTTTAATTAGGGTAAAACCATGACCCTGTCAGTTTTGCCTTCATTTTTCCTTTCTAACAGAGTCAACCAGTTGTTTATTGTTCATTTTACTACTTCACCTCAGGCACCGTCTTAACAACATGTCTCAACCTAACTTTTTAAAGCTATTCAACAAAGTTTTTGCATAGCATTTCTCTTAAACTGGAAAAGAATGGCTTGTTATGTTCAGCAGGAGCAGTGCAGGGGTTTCCCATATTGCTCAACTCCCCTCCAAGTCTTTGGGAAATGTCACTTTATGTAAAATCAAAATAAGCCCCCCCTACCCAAAAGCGTAGGGCAGGTAACTTTTCTGTATCTGCTGTCTGTCATCTTACGAATGCATGCGGCGGGCGAGAGGGTTTTAAGGGAAGGGTTTAAGTCACTGCTTTGGAAAAGCTCCATGCTATGATCAGTTAGCAAGTACACTAGGTACTTGACGTTCATGGGACATTCAGTTTTGTGTATTCGCAATTTATTCTGAAGGTCCCTGGTATCTATTAGTAGCTTCAGTATTCACGGAGGCCTGAACAGGTTGTGTAGCAAGATGAAGCTAGAAAATGTGAGCACTGTGCAGCAGCAGGAAAAGTAATTTGGGATTCCTTTGGCCTGTGCCGTGCTGTTTGAGTGATGTGCTTCGATGATACTTGTGAATTTGGAGGGGGCACCATTATCTGCACACAGCCCTTGTAGTTGTCATGAGACTGCTGGATGTGAAGCAGAGTTTTGTATCTTAATTATCAGTTCCTTGTTGGAGGGATTCCTTATGGTTTAGATATCTTTATTTAGATTCCCATGGACAGATTATAAAGGGGAAGGAAGGGAAAATTAATATTTCTCAATTGTCTAATTGGCCAGGCACTGGTTTTGATGATTATGTGTATATTCTCATTCAGTAGTCAAACTGGTTTTGCAGACAAGGCTCACAGAGGTAAATCCAGATAGCTTATTTTTAGAGGTGGAAGCAGGATAAGGACCCCTTTCTGCTTTTCATCGTTTTCTTTTCCCTGGCTGAGCAGGGTTAGATTATCCTGTTCCTTCAACTGTGAACTTACCTAGTGGTTTCTGAGGCCCCACTGGCTTGATGTCTTCTGTGATCCTATAGTGCTTGTGTGTGTGTATGTGTGTATGTGTCTTTAAAATCCTCTTCTCCCACAGCTGGAACTGGAGAAAGCAGCCTCTGCTCCATATTCTCACCATCATTTGTGCAGTGGGAAGCCATGACCTTTTTTTTGGAAAGTGTGATCAACCAGATGTTTCGAACGCTAGACAAAGAAGTAAGTGCTTGTTTCCCACGCTGGTTGCATAATAATTTTGATCTTTTTAAAGCTGGTAGGGAGATAGGAAAATATGTGAATGTGCATCTCACAGAAGAGGAAACTGAGATTCAGAGAAGGTGAATAACGTATTCAAGGTCAAATAGTTAAGAAATAGCAGAGTTGGGACCAGGTAGGTCTCTCTGACTCTTAAGCCCTGCAGGGTTTAGTGTTCATTTTTACATAATAAGATAAGCCTGATAGTACAGTAAACCACAAGCAGGATAACAATTACAGGGAGGCCTTGAATAGATAGAAGCCTTGAATCGGAAAATCTGGAGAGATAATTATCATTAGGATTTATGGTAATTACCTTTTCAGTTTATGGCAGATCGGCCAGAAATTCATGATGGCTGATCTGCGTCCCTGTTTGCTAAGTAATCTGATTAAGTAGATCTTGCTTTTCTATACTTGATGTCACCTATCACCCATCTCTTATAGTGTTAAAGGGAATTATAGAATTATCTGGATAACAGCATATACTGCATTAACTACATTAATTAGATTAAAATAATTGGATCACTTGTTTGAGGGGTAATCACCTGCTTCCCTGGTGGCTCAGAGATTAAAGCGTCTACCTGCAATGCGGGAGACCTGGGTTCAATCCCTGGGTCTGGAAGATCCCCTGGAGAAGGAAATGGCAACCCACTCCAGTATTCTCGCCTGGAGAATCCCATGGACGGAGGAGCCTGGTAGGCTACAGTCCACGGGATCACAAAGAGTTGGACACGACTGAGCGACTTCACTTCATCTTAACCTAGTGTGTTCTAGGTTAGTTGTCGAATCTGAGTCCCTTGACGATAAGTGAGATTTATTGCTTTTTCACATAAATGGCATATTAACAAATTAGATGTTAGGATCATTGACTTCATCTGCTTTTACATCACTTCAATTAGAAATGATGGCTTTCTGAGTTTGTTCGGTTTCCAGTAGTAGGTGATGCTGCAGCCCTAATAATGGCGGCATCATTTATGAAAATTTTAATAACATGGTGTAATGCTTAGATTGTTTTAAGGGTTAAGAAGCAGTATATAAAACCATATTTGGCGGCCGTAATTATAGAGTGTGAAGGAAATTTAACAGAAGCAGTTTCAGTTCTTGCAACCTCCTTTAATGTCTGTATCCAGGAAATTCCTGTTACTGATGGAGTAGAGCTATTGCAGATGGTTCTGAACTTTGACACCAAGGACCCCCTCATCCTGTCCTGTGTCCTCACTAACGTCTCAGCACTGTTTCCATTTGTCACCTACAGACCAGAGTTCCTGCCCCAGGTCTTCTCTAAGGTAAACTCCCCCTCCTTTGTAAACTTTATTTTGCCATTTCTAAGCTAATTATTTTTGTAATTGTTTGTATAAATATATGAGATAAGCTAAAAAACAGTTGTTTATTCAATTATCAAATATTTACTCTGTACTTACTGTGGAGCAGGAACCGTGCTAATATTTACTCTGTACTTACGGTGGAGCAGGAACCGTGCTAGAAGGAAAGCCTTGTCCATAAGCACCTCTCTGTTTGGAGAGAAAACGCACACAGACAGGTGTGGTACCTCCGTGGCATAGACGTGTGCACTGGGAAATGGAGGAGTACCTGAAGGAGGAGGTGTCAGCGTGTGCTGGCAGGTTGGGAGGAGATGTGTAAGAGGAAAGTTTCTGGGGTCCAGTTTAGGTGATTAGTGAGAGTTGGAGTCCCACCTGAGTGAGAGTATTGGACCAGGAGGAGGGTAGGAGTAAGGAAAAGAAGGGGTGAGCTCTGTTTTGCAAGACTAGGTTTGAAGTATACATACAGTTTCTAGGTGGAGATGTGTCACACCAAATTGGCTATTTGAGATTAAGTCTAGACTCAGAGAATTAACGAGATAAAATTAAGGCATAGCCGTGATAGAAATGCCAACAGTATAGACAGTCTGTGTGCTTAGTGACTCAGTCGTGTCTGACTCTTCGCGACCCCATGGACTGCGGCCCACCAGGCTCCTCTGTCCATGGGGATTCTCCAAGCAAGAATATTGGAGTGGGTTGCCATGCCCTCCTCCACAGTGGAGATGAAACCTTAGCAAAGGAGATGTATGTGGAGTTGGACATGGCCTTAAGCAGAGAATCCTGGTGATCACCATCGAGGGAGGAGCCCTCAAAGAAGAAGAAAGGGATGACCAGAGAGAAAATGTGTTACCAAGTCCAGAAGAACTTCAGACTTCTAAACAGACTCATTTGTTGCTGCGGAAATTCTCTTAAGAATTGGAAAATGTCCATTGAGTTCCTCGATCAGACCTTTGTTAGAGTACTCCATCACAGTGACTAGGGCAGCAGTTCCACCACACTGGATTCAGTGGGAAGTTGTGAAATGGAATCAGGGAGAGTAGACCACTCAACTTTTAATAAAAAGTGGAGCGATGTTACCCTGGCCGAGTGTTTGGGTGATGGCCTGGATTGTTCAGGGGTTCTGTGAACTTTTTATTTGTAAAATATTTGATGGCAAAATTACGACTATCAAGCTCTTCCAGTTATCTGAGGAAGGGAACACCTGAAACTTTGTAAAGCCAGTTGAAAACCCTTTTGCTACCATATTACTCGCACTTTGGGGATTTTGTTGAAATTTTTATAACTATTATTTTTAAATACTTTATGCATTTGGTACTGATGAATGACCTTTTTTCTTTCCCTTAGCTGTTTTCATCTGTCACTTTTGAAATTGTTGAAGAAAGTAAGGTAAGACCATTCATTCAACCTACAAATGATAACTTCTTAAAAACAAAAATGTAAATAGCCAGCACTTAATCTAGCTTTTTTCTATAAGCAAAAAGGGTTAATAAAGGCAGGAGACAGATAGTCATATAATGTGGTATTGGGCACTAGAGACACTCCAGGGCAGGCAGTAAACGTGTGGGTTCATTCATGCTAAGTATGAATGTCATTTCATTATGTTCCTGTAGCTACAAAAGTTGTGTTTGCCTCTGAAGGAGATACTTACACGATTCTCTGCAGCATCTGTAAATTATATTTAAAGTGGCTCGAAGTTGATCGAGTATCTCTTCCCAGGCTCCCAGGACCCGGGCGGTGAGGAATGTAAGGAGACACGCGTGTTCCTCCATCATCAAGATGTGTCGTGACTACCCCCAGCTCGTGCTGGTAAGCCCTGACTGTGGTCAAGGAGCCACTGACACATGCCCAGTTTGCGTACATTTCCCTGTAAATCCGCCCCTAATTATACCTCACATAAG
The DNA here is from genome assembly GCF_029378745.1 of Bos indicus. Lineage (NCBI taxonomy): Eukaryota > Metazoa > Chordata > Mammalia > Artiodactyla > Bovidae > Bos > Bos indicus. Next base: position 18,560,098 of record NC_091782.1, on the reverse strand, counting down.
GGGAAAACTAGGAACTTTAGCTTTGCTAAGAAAAAGTATTAGTATATGTTTTCTGGACTTAGTGTCTTCTTCCTCTCATGCTTGTGGCGGTGGTGGTGATGTTTAGTCACTGAGTTGTATCCAGCGCTTTGTGACTGCATGGACTGTAGCCCACCAGGCTCCTCTGTCCGTGGGGTTTCCCAAGCAGGAATACTGGAGTGGGTTGCCATCTCCTTCTCCAGGGCATCTTCCCGACCCAGGGATTGACCTGTGTCTACTGCATGGTAGGCAGATTCTTTCCCACTGCACCACCTGGTAGGCCCCTCCTCCTTCTCAGTGGAGTTAAATATGCAAACGTATTGTCTCAAAACGAATGGTTCTCTTCTGTGTGGGAGTGTCCCTGTCATTGTACACCTCTTTACCATACTATGTGATGTTCTTAACCACCATGCCAAGTAGTATGCAAGTCTTGAGAGAAGCCAGGTGCAAACCCTAACCTTTTTTGGAGGGTTTCTCTAAGAAGTTTAGCACTGCTTCAGATAACAATTAACCAAAAATTTCTTCTCTGAATACACAGTAGTTATGTCTGTCTGTCACTTTTCTTTCCCTCTCCCCCCACCTTTTTATTTGCTTTATGTAGTTATATGAAGAAGTGAAGTGAAGGGAAGTCGCTCAGTCGTGTCCGACTCTTTGCGATCCCATGGACAGTGGACTGTAGCCTGCCAGGCTCCTCTGTCCATGGGATTTTCCAGGCAAGAATACTGGAGTGGGTTGCCATTTCCTTCTCCAGTGGATCTTCCCAACCCAGGTATCGAACCCGGGTCTCCCGCATTGTAGGCAGATGCTATATAAAACAAACTGATCTTTGTCCATAGTTCAGTCGCTCAGTCGTGTCCTACTCCTTGCAACCCCATGAACCGCAGCATGCCAGGTCTCCCTGTCCATCACCAACTCCCGGAGTTCACTCAAACTCATGTCCATTGAGTCAGTGATGCCATCCAGCCATCTCATCCTCTGTCGTCCCCTTCTCCTCCTGCCCTCAGTCTTTCCCAGCATCAGGGTCTTTCCAGTGAGTCAGCTCTTCACATCAGGTGGCCAAAGTATTGGAGTTTCAGCTTCAATATCAGTCCTTCTGATGAACACCTGGGACTGATCTCCTTTAGGATGGACTGGTTGGATCTCCTTGCAGTCCAAGGGACCCTCAAGAGTCTTCTCCAACACCACAGTTCAAAAGCATCGATTTCTTTGGTGCTCAGCTTTCTTTATAGTCCAACTCTCACATCCATACATGACCACTGGAAAAACCATAGCCTTGACTAGACAGACCTTTGTTGACAAAGTAATGTCTCTGCTTTTGAATATGCTATCTAGGTTGGTCATAACTTTCCTTCCAAGGAGTAAGCGTCTTTTAATTTCATGGCTGCAATCACCATCTGCAGTGATTTTGGAACCCAAAAATATAAAGTCTCTCACTGTTTCCCCATCTATTTGCCATGAAGTGATGGGACTGGATGCCATGATCTTAGTTTTCTGAATGTTGAGCTTTAAGCCAACTTTTTCACTCTCCACTTTGACTTTCATCAAGAGGCTGTTTAGTTCCTCTTCACTTTCTGCCATAAGGGTGGTGTCATCTACATATCTGAGGTTATTGATATTTGTCTCGGCAATCTTGATTCCAGCTTGTGCTTCTTCCAGCCCAGCGTTTCTCATGATGTAGTCTGCGTATAAGTTAAATAAGCGGGGTGACAATATACAGCCTTGACGTACTCCTTTTCCTATTTGGAACCAGTCTGTTGTTCCATGTCCAGTTCTAACTGTTGCTTCCTGACCTGCATACAGGTTTCTCAAGAGGTAGGTCAGGTAGTCTGGTATTCCCATCTCTTTCAGAATTTTACACAGTTTATTGTGATCCACACAGTCATAGGCTTTGGCATAGTCAATAAAGCAGAAATAGATGTTTTTCTGGAACTCTCTTGCGTTTTCAGTGATCCAGTGGATGTTGGCAATTTGGTCTCTGGTTCCTCTGCCTTTTCTAAAACCAGCTTGAACATCTGGAAGTTCACGGTTCATGTATTGCTGAAGCCTGGCTTGGAGAATTTTGAGCATTACTTTACTAGCGTGTGAGATGAGTGCAATTGTGCAGTAGTTTGAGCATTCTTTGGCATTGCCTTTCTTTGGGATTGGTATGAAAACTGGCCTTTCCAGTCCTGTGGCCACTCCTGAGTTTTCCAATTTTGCTGACGTATTGAGTGCAGCACTTTCACAGCATCATCTTTTCAGGATTTGAAATAGCTCAACTGGAATTCCATCACCTCCACTAGCTTCATTCGTAGCGATGCTTCCTAAGGCCCACTTGACTTCGCATTCCAGGATGTCTGGCTCTAGATGAGTGATCACACCATTGTGATTATCTGGGTCGTGAAGATCTTTTTTGTACAGTTCTTCTGTGTATTCTTGCCACCTCTTCTTGATATCTTCTGCTTCTGTTAGGTCCATACCATTTCTGTCCTTTATCAAGCCCGTCTTTACATGAAGTGTTCCCTAGGTATGTCTGCTTTTCTTGAAGAGATCTCTAGTGTTTCCCATTTTATTGTTTTCCTCTACTTCTTTGCATTACTCGCTGAGGAAGTCTTTCTTATCTCTTCTTGCTATTCTTTGGAACTCTGCCTTCAAATGGATATACTTTCCTTTTCTTTGTCCATAAAGATACTATAAAAGTTAATATGGAAAAAAAAAAAGAGAGAGAGATGGTTTTCCTGGTTATAGACGAGGAAAGCACAGTTCCCCAAATACTGAAGCCTACGTTGCCTTGCCTGTTCAGGCAAAAGAAGAGTGTTGTAATTAAGTTATCAAATGACAGTCTCACTGGCCTGACTATTCTGGGGATGTCTTCGTCCTCATTTTACCTTCCTTGAGTGACCCACACTCACTGAGAATCAGACCTTCACTGCCTCTGGCTTTTTCTCTCTGTGATATACAGCCCAGTTTCGACATGCTGTACAACCACGTGAAGCAGCTCCTCTCCAACGAGCTGCTCCTGACACAGATGGAGAAGTGTGCCCTCATGGAAGCCCTGGTTCTCATCAGCAACCAGTTCAAGAGCTACGAGCGTCAGAAGGTGTTTCTTGAGGAGCTGATGGCACCTGTAGCCAGCATCTGGCTTTCTGAAAACATGCACAGGTAGAGGAGAGCCTTTGCTCGTGACCTTCACTGCATTTGAGCACCCGCGCTCTTACCAAGAGCTGAGCCTGGGGTTGGGCATAGGATATGGAGGTGTCAAACAGCAGTACGCTGCGATGTGCGTCATGGCTTGTTTATTCTCATTGCTCCCGGTGATGCGTGAGGGTATCTAAAGGCAGTCTTGGAGTGAAGTGCTGAAAATACCACCTTGCTCTGCAGAGGTAGTGGAACAGAGAGGAAATGAATAAAGATGGATGGGGCGGGGGGGGCAGGAGGCCCCAGAGGGAGGTCTGCTGTGGTGTCAGGCTGCAGCCCCAGCACATGTAAAGGAGTGGGAACAGCTGGTGGGGGCCTTGCAAGTAGGAGCTGCACGGATGCCCTCTGTGCCCACACAGCATCTTCAAGTTTGCATCCTCTGTGATTCCTCAAGTGTCACTGGTCACATTTAGAAGGCGGAAGAGAAGTTTAATAAATCCTCACATGACAGCTGACAATGAATATGATTAGACTCCTCTCACTGTAACAACTGCTCTTTGGGGTTCAAGTAATACAGCTTATTATCTCTTGAGGAAGTAACTGTCCTTGGTTAGAATCACGGTGTGACTTGTCTTTCCCCTGCCGACCTGTAGAGTGCTCTCAGATGTCGATGCTTTTATTGCCTACGTGGGCGCCGATCGGAAAAACTGTGACCCGGGCCTGGAGGATCCCTGTGGCTTAAACCGAGCACGAGTAAGTAAGCTTCTCCTGGGAGTGGGAAGGTGTGTTAGCCTTGGATAGAAGTAGGGTATTGTCATTCATCCAGGTTTGTGGAGATTTTTTGTATACGACTGAAAAATCTGGGAGCCTCCGCTTTCCTGAATGTCTCCTTTCTTTTCTTTGGTCTTGAATTCTTGAGTTAGTTCTCACAACAGAGCTGGTGGTCTTTTTATGAAGCCGTTATTTTGATTTTAAGGATATCTAAGTAGCTCAGAGGACTAAAGGTGTAATGAGGAAGCAGGTCAGAACTTGGTCAGCAGGGTGGGTTCTCCGTGCCTTTGCTCTCTGGCATGTAAACTCCTGGGCTTCCCAGGTGATACAGTGCTACAGAATCCGCCTGCCAATGCAGGAGACACAAGTTCGGTCTTTGGGTCGGGAAGATCCCCTGGAAAAGGAAATGGAAACCCATTCCAGTATTCTTGCCCGAAAAGTTCTGTGGACAGAGAAGCCTGGCAGGCTATAGTCTGTGGGGTTGCAAAGAATTGGACATGACTGGGCACAAAAACACAACACAGCGTAAAGTCCTAAATGGTGGCCTGACTTGCAAACCTGAGATTTTCCAGTTCTTTGCTTTTCAAATGAGCATTGTGCCTGGCTCCATTATGGCAAAAAGTCTTATTAGTTAACCTGGCAAGTTGTCAGTTGCTAGAAAGTACTATGAGTGAGGATTAAGGCAAACCTATGAAGGCCTAAACTCGAGGGTGCAAGACCCACTCAAAACCAGTATGAAATGTTGTTAGGGTAAACACAGTTTTGAAGCATGTCCAGCCTACCGCCATTCCACCCCGAATGTGCCCAATCTCATCTGAAGCATGTCCAGGCCACCTTTGGGTCCTCAGGAGAGTCACCACAGCCTCTAGGACATCCTCGTGAAAGGGATGCTTCTGGAACCTACCACTGGTCTTGAAGACGGCATTGAATGGGTCCCTTTTGGACTTGACCTTAAAGAAAGAAACAAGAATGGTGGGGGGTGGGGAGTATCTTTCCTTCTCTCCAACTTTTGTATCACTTTCCCCATAATCTTGCAAAGATCTAATAGCACTGTGGTCTTTTCTTCCCCTTTTATGTTTACTTCTCATCTTCTGTTTTTCTGTAGATGAGCTTTTGTGTTTATAGCATCCTGGGTGTTATGAAACGAACTTGCTGGCCCACTGACCTAGAAGAGGCCAAAGCTGGGGGATTTGTGGTGGCTTATACACCCACTGGGAACCCAATATTCCGTAACCCCTGCACAGAACAGATCCTGAAACTTCTTGACAATTTGCTTGCCCTTATAAGGTGAGTCAGACTAAGGGTTTTTCTCTGTTGTATTTAAGCCTCTTTACCTGACAAATCTCCAAAGCTTAATTTGTTTATATTTCTTCAGACCATTTGGTGGTAAATGAGAGATGAAGTCTTGGTTCTTTCTGGAAGGGCTTTTCTTTTTTAAAAATAACATTGGCTCTCCCTTGTCTAAGTCCTGCGTTCCAAGTGAACACATCCATGGGTTCTAATCTCAAAATGGCTTTTCTCATTTTGAGCGCCCCCTGAGTTCTTTTACTTCTTTGAACTTCATTCCCTACCAAGTTTTCTTTAGTCTAAAATGTTGCCGCTAAGGGAATTGTTCATTGGGAGCGGGGCAGTTGCTTTCCGTGGTGGTGCTTTTCTGGGTTAGATGTTCACATGAGCTCATCTGGATTTATTAGTAGTGACTATGCTCTCAACTGGACCAGTCATGCCAAAGGCAGGCATGGCACCTCTTCCACGGCAGGGTCCTCAGTTTTTATTTCTCAAAGCTGAGTCCTCAGACCAGCAGCATCAGCAGTCACCTGAGAGCTTGGTTAAAATGTAGAATTAGGGTTTCACCCCAGACACACAAAATCTAGACTTACTGATTACTTGATATATGTTTGATGATCCAAGAATAGTCTCTTCAGCGCAAGAGAGCTTCTGGAGAGAAGCAGTTCTTACTGACCAAAGCAAAATGTGATTGCTTTTTTACATGTTAGAGTGTTTCTGAGTTCAGGTGAGAGCTCTGTTCCGCTGCGTTTTGGCCTCTTACCCTGTGGTGTAAGACCACAGTCGCAATTGGGCAGACCAAATTACTCATGTCTTAGGGATGCTCTGCTGGCAACAGAATCCAAGGTTTTAAGTTAATGTTGACCAAATTGGAGGGCTGGAGTGTCTGAACAAGTTGTCATTATGGACATGTCTGTGGAAATAGATAATATTTTGTTCTGATTTCAAAAGGAGAAAAGAGATTTCAAAGAAGTATGGCTTGCAAGTTGAGAGGGTAGTAGAATATTTAGTCAAGGAAAGGTTTGTTACCATATATATGTTTCTAAGACCAGAAGCATCTTCTATAGCTTAGAGAAATAAGAAGGTGATGAAGTCAGGCGGCAGGAGACTCACTGACTTCTCAGGCCTGTGGCCAGAGTCCCTGTGGTAGGAACCTAGACTTGAAAACAGGGTGCACCCCTGGTCGGGCAAGGAAACAAGACAGTTGTCAGAGAGTTCAGTGCTTTTGGAAAATCCCGAAGTCAATCAAAAGGTATTTGAAAAATGTTGACTGTAGTTACAAAGTAGCGAGATTGCTTGAGAAGTGTGCCTCTGGAGCTGTTAAAAGTTTCGCCTTATTTTTGTAATAAATTTGATCTTGAAGTATAATGTTAATGGTACAGATACACATAAGAAAAGGACACGAATTGTGAGTGCAGGCAGATGAATTTTGACAAAGTGGACACCTCCATGTAATCAGCACCTACATCAATAAACAGCCTTACCCAGTGCCTCTCAGTCCTTCTCTGCCCCTCAAGGGTGACCGCTGTTCTGACTTCTAACTAACACTTTATCTGGTTTTGGGAGCTTTAATAAATGGAATCAGAAGCACGCAGTCTTTGTGTCTTGGCTTCTCTTGCTCAGTGTCAACATTCGTGGGGGCATCCGTGTTATCGTGTGTAGTTGCGGCTTGTCCGTTTCCATGGCTGGTGTGGTGTTCCATTGTGTGAGTATGCTCTAACTCATTGATCCACTTAGTGCTGGTGGACTTTTGGGTAGTTACCAGCATTTTTTTTTATTACAAAGAATGTAATAAATCCTTTTTTTATTACAAAGAACATTTATGACTATTAATGTTCTTACAAATATCTTTTTGTGTTGGGTAAGAATAGAATCCTACATAAAGGAATGGAGTTCCTGGTTTATAAGGTGTTCGTATTTTCAGCTTTCATAGAGTGAATCAAATAGTTTTCAAAAGTTGTACTAATTTACATTTCTGCCAGTTTCTGTATTAACTCCTTGTTGGAAAATCCTGTTTTAATTCCTTATCAACTGATAATCAAAGGTGTTAGAGCTGCACTGTCCAGTGTGGTAGCCATTAGCCACACAGCTGGCAGCTGAGCACTTAAAATATGGCTTGTCTGAATTGAGATAAACTGTAGGTATGAAGATACACACCACATTTCAGAAATTTAGTACAAAAAATTTAAATACCTCATTAATTTTTATATTGCTAACACTGAAATGATGATCTTTTTATGTGTCAGGTTAAATAACAATATAATTAATTTAAGCTATTTCTTTTCACTTTTCAAGTTTGGCTGGCTAGAAAATTTTAAATGGCTTACGTGGCTTACATTTTATTTCCACCGGACAGTGTTGTTCTTAGTGGATTGGATGGAAGATAGATGTGGGGGATAGAATTTTCTGGTTCTCAAAAGGTTCATTATCATTTGCTATCTGTTAGAATAACAAGTTTTCTGATAAACTTGAAGTTTGTTACATTGTTTCCATATATCTGCAATGTTTTATTGAAATCTTTGTATGTGGGAAGCCCTGGTTAGCCTAGTGATTATACTTTTTTGTTTGTTTGATATATGTATACCTTTTGAAATGTTACCACAGTAGATTTAGTTACCTTCATCACCTCACCACGTTTTTTCCCCCTCTGTGATCTCTTTTGTAAGATCTCTCTTTCAAACACATAACACAGCATTGTTAGCTGTGGTCGCTGTGTGTATATATCGCCTCTGCAGAGCATGCTCATCTTTTTAACCGAAGTTTGTGCCTCCGACCACCTTCACCCATTTTCCCCACCCCCGTCTCCATCTGGCACCCATCAAACTGGCTCTGTTTCTATGTGTTTGGGTTTTTTGATTCCATATGTAATATCATACTCTATTTGTCTTTTAGTGTCTGGTGTATTTCATGTACATAATGCCCTCAAGGTCCATCATGTTCCAGAGAGCAAGATTTTCTCCTCTATTGTGGCTGAATAATATATACCTGTGGTATGATGGCTACATCCTTAGCTGATGATAATAAGAATATTTCAGATAGGTACAGATCATGCACAACTTAAGATTTTTATTGCTTGTCTTTTTCTTTGCCAAACAATGATTAGTTCCTCTTAATAGTGGAAGCATAGTGCTCTAACTTGCATGTGTGTCAGGAAAGGCGATATTTTAGGAATCTGACTATTACTAGGGCTTGTTGGACACCCTGCTTATGAACACATGATCTGGAGTCAGAGATACCAGAGCAGTATGTACTGAGTCCTTCTTCCACTGCATGTGAGTTAGAAGTGCAGTACCATGGTGCCACCTCCTTAGTGAGAAGTCGTTCAACTTAAGAAAATATATCAGCATAGTATACCATATTAATAGAAAAAGGGGGCGAGCCAGTTGATCATCTTAGTTGACATAGAAAAGGCATTTGACAAAATCCGACACCCTCTCATGATAAATCCAACACCCTGTCAACAGTGTTGTTTTGCAACAGCAAACTAGGACTAGAAGGAAACTTTCTCAACATGAAAATGATTTTTACGAAAAATCCATAGCTTACGTTAATACTCAGTGGTGAAAGATGTAAAGGTTTTCTCTGTCATCAGGAACATGAGAAGGATGTCCACTCTCACCGCTGTTGTTTAACATTGTGTACCAGAAGCAGTTAGATAAGAAAGAGAAATAACGGCGTCCAGATGGGAAAAGAAGCAAAACTATCTCTATGCACAAATGATGAGCCTCCCATTTCATGGAAGATCCCAAAAAAACACCAAAAAACCCCAAAACAAAACAAAAACTACTATTGCCAATAAATAAATTCAGCCAAGTTATAGAATACAAGATCAACATACAAAAATCAGTTGTGTTTTTATACACCAGCAATGAATGATCCCCAAAGGAAATTAAGAACTTAATTACATTTGTAATAGCATTCAGAAGAATAAAGTATCTAGGAATAAATTTAACCAAGGGATATGAAAGACATATTCTGTAAACTAAAAACCATTCCTGGAATTAAAGACGACCTAAAGGGAAAGGCACCCTGTATTCATGGATTGGAAGACTCAAGTTCATTAAGATGGAATATTACCCAAAGCCATCTGAATGTTGAATGCAGTCCCTATTGAAATTCCAAAAGTGGGAATTCCCTGGCAGTCCAGTGGTCAGGACTGCATCTCCTCTACTGCAGGGGACACAGGTTTGATCTCTGGTCAGGGAAATAAGGTCCCCCAGGCTGAACGGCAAACAAACAAATTTCCAGCAGTGTTTTGTTTTGCAGAAAGCTGATCCTCAGATTCATATGGAATTGCAAGGAGCCCCCAAAAGCCAAAACAGTTTTGAAAAAGAAGCACCAAATTGGGAGACTCAGATGTCTCAATTTCAAAACTTATTGCAGAGCTAGAGAAGTCAAAATAGTTTGTAACTGAGAAAGGATAGTGATGGTGTTTTAGTCACTAAGTTGTATCCGACTGACTCTGCGATGCTATGGACTGTAGCCCGCCATGCTCCCCTGTCCATGGGATTTTCCAGGCAAGAATACTGGAGTGGGTTGCCATTTCCTCCTCCAGGGGATCTTCCCAACACAGAGATTTAACCTGCATCTCCTGCTTGGCAGGCCTATTCTTTACCATTGAGCCACCTGAGAAGCCCACTGAGAAGGGTAGACATATAGAAACAGATAATCTCATGAAAATGCTCAAAAGGCTTGACTAGACATGTCTCTGCTGCTGCTGCTGCTAAGTCGTTTCAGTCGTGTCTGACTGCGCGACCCCATAGACAGCAGCCCACCACGCTCCCCTGTCCCTGGGATTCTCCAGGCAAGAACACTGGAGTGGGTTGCCATTTAGACATGTCTCTAAAGAAGATATACAAACGGCCAATATGGCCATGAAAAGATGCTGAACATCTTTAGTCATTCCGTTCAGTTCAGTCGCTCAGTTGTGTCCGACTCTTTGCGACCCCATGAATTGCAGCACGCCAGGCCTCCCTGTCCATCACCAACTCCCAGAGTTCACTCAAACTCATATCCATCGAGTCGGTGATGCCATCCAGCCATCTCATCCTCCGTCGTCCCCTTCTCTTCCTGCCCCCAATCCCTCCCAGCATCAGAGTCTTTTCCAATGAGTCAACTCTTGGCATGAGGTGGCCAAAGTACTGGAGTTTCAGCTTTAGCTTCAGTCCTTCCAAAGAACACCCAGGACTGATCTCCTTTAGAATGGACTGGTTGGATCTCCTTGCAGTCCAAGGGACTCTCAAGACTCTTCTCCAACACCACAGTTCAAAAGCATCAATTCTTCGGCACTCAGCCTTCTTCAAGTCCAACTCTCACATCCATACATGACCACAGGAAAAACCATAGCCTTGACTAGACAGACCTTTGTTGGCAAAGTAATGTCTCTGCTTTTGAATATGCTATCTAGGTTGGTCATAACTTTCCTTCCGAGGAGTAAGCGTCTTTTAATTTCACGGCTGCAGTCACCATCTGCAGTGATTTTTGGAGCCCAAAAAAATAAAATCTGACAGTTTCCACTGTTTCCCCGTCTATTTCCCATGAAGTGATGGGACCGGATGCCATGATCTTCGTTTTCTAAATGTTGAGCTTTAAGCCAACTTTTTCACTCTCCATTTTCACTTTTATCAAGAGGCTTTTTAGTTGCTCTTCACTTTCTGCCATAAGGGTGGTGTCATCTGCATGTCTGAGGCTATTGATATTTCTCCCGGCAGCCTTGATTCCAGCGTGTGCTTCTTTCAGCCCAGTGTTTCTCATGATGTACTCTGCATATAAGTTAAATAAGCAGGGTGACAATATACAGCTTTGACGTACTCCTTTTCCTATTTGGAACCAGTCTATTGTTCCATGTCCAGTTCTAACTATTGCTTCCTGACCTGCATGTAGGTTTCTCAAGAGGCAGATCAGGTGGTCTGGTATTTCCATCTCTTTCAGAATTTTCCACAGTTTATTGTGATCCACACAGTCAAAGGCTTTAGTCATTAGGGAAATGCAAATCAAAACTAAAATAAAGAAACCTCACACCCATTAGGATGGCAGCTATCCAAAAATCAGAAAATAAGTGTTAGGAAGGATGTGGGGAAATTGGGACTCTTTTACACTGTTGGTAGGAATGTAAAATAGTACAGCTGCTGTGGAAAACAGCTTGGCAGTTCCTCAAAAATTAAAAATAGTGGGAGTCCCTGGTAGTCCGCTGGTTAGGACTCTGCTTCCACTGCAGGGGGGCCAGTTTCAATCCCTGATCAGAGAACTAAGATCCTGCAGTGCAGCACCCCCCACCAAAAAAATGTAATTAAACAATTAAAAATTGGAAACAGAATTACCATATTAAGCAGCAATTCCAGCTCAAGGTATATAGTCAAAAGAATTAAAAATGGGTCATAAAGAACTATTTATACACCCATGTTCATAGCAGCATTACTCCCAATAGCTGCATAAAACGTGGAAGCAACCAGAGTGTTCCATCAGTGGATGAGTAGGTAAGCAAAATATGATCTTTACAATGGAATATCATTGAGCCTTAAAAAGGAGGGAGTTTTTGCAACATGCTACAATATGGGTAAACCTTGACTTTATGCTAAGTGGAATAAGCCAGTCACAAAAAAGCAGTTTAAAGGGGTGTAGTGACGAATGCATGTGGTTAGGTTTTTTAAAAATTATTGAAGGTTTTCAAAGAATAAGTGTGGTTTAAAATAATCGTGTCCATCTTTTTAAAAGTTACCTATTTGTTTATCTATGTGGGTGTGTTAGGTCCTAGTCGCAGCGTGTAGAATCTCGGTTGTGGCACACAGACTCTAGTTATGCTCAGGCTTAGTTGCTCCATCACATACGGGATGGAGCACATCACATCCGAACCCGGGTCCCCTGCAATGAACAATGGCTTCCTAACCACTGGACCACCAGGGAAGTCCCTCAGTGTTCCTCTTAAATATTTAATCTGCCTGGTCCGTTTTATATTCTAGAATTTTCTGTACATTTGAAATTTTTATAATTAACCTTTGAAAGAAAAATAGGTAGCTTTGCTCTCTGGCTATCGTGTTCAGGGGTGCCATTGCTGTGGAAGACAGATCAGGTCCGTACTCTAACAAAGTATAACTATTCAGGTGAGTCATTTTTGGTGAGGAAGAAATGCTCACGTTAGGAATTGCGATGCGCCTCTAGGAGGCTAAACAGCTGTCAGAACATTGTTGGGTCCACCCTGCTGGATGAGAGATAAAAAATCCTAAAGATGGGGGTATATTACTACCTGCTGTCTGTTCCCGCCTGTGGTCCTGCACCACAATGCCTCTGACATTTCATCCTTAGTCACTGGCAGTCTGAAAACAGAGCGCCCAGGCACTGTCTCAGATTTGAACGAATTTTGTTTTCCAGCTTTAGACTGAGATGTTGTCCAGCTCTCTCAGAATTCGATTCTTGTGGTCGATTGCTGTTAGGTGTTGTATACCATACAGATAAACTTAATAGCTTCAAGTCTAACCCCTTCTCCAGGGAAACATTTAAATTCTTCTACCAAGAATAGTGCTGACAGGAAGATGTCTGTGTGGAAATGCAACATCATTGAATTATAAGGTAAAATCCACTCTTTCCTTCTGTAGCAGGCTAAGAAAGTTCACACAGCATTCTTATTTTTTTCAGAACTCACAATACGTTATACGCACCAGAAATGCTAGCCAAAATGGCAGAACCTTTCACAAGGGCTCTGGATATGCTTGAAGTGGAAAAATCTGCTATTTTAGGTAAGAAATCGAACCTTTTTTTTTCTTGAAGTTCAGCTTATCCCTAATGCAGCTTCAGTGTGCCTTGTGTCCCTTTCTCCTCACCTGGCAGTACCTGGACCACTAGTTTGTTCAGAAATGCACATATGGAATTCCTCCAGGCTCTCTGGAAACAAACGCATTCACTTCATTATCTTAACATGCAGAGGTCTCCAGAAGCATACACAACCCACATTAACCCCTCCTCCGCTTTAGCTACCAGCTGGTGGTACATGTTAGAGCGTTTAGATTGTAAATAAACCATGGTTTTTTTGACCTGAAGGATATTAGCTTACTTTCCTGTCTTTTGTATGGAGGGCAGGGGAAAGGGGAAAAGTAATCAAACAATTAAGCTTAAATAGCTTCAATCAGTAAAATATTATATTTATTATTAAAATGTTAAAGGAATCGTTTCTAAGTCAGGTTTCGCCTTTATCAGAATGTTGCTTTAACTCGTATTTCCCATTAGGAAATGACTTTACAATCATAATTATGATACGTGCTGTGTAGGAAAGTGACTGGGAGAGAGGGTTTATTGGAAAACCCAACCCAGTCGTGGAGAGGAGTCACAAGATTGCTTCTGAGTGGAGACTTAGGATGCACAGGAACCAACCAGACTGGGGGCAAAAGGAGATGCTGAGCATTCTAAGCAGACAAGAGTGGCAGATCCCGATCCCCAGGCATTAGGCAGAGAGCTCAATACATCCAGGGAAGAGGAGGCGACTCGTGTGGCTGGAGCACAGAGCAGGGTGATCAGTTAGAAGTTGGAACTGCAGACAACAGAGTTGTCTAAACTGTGTGCTGATCTCTGAAAGTTCGGGCTGGCTCTCCATCACAGCCCCCCAGTGTTTCTTGCCCCGGCTGTCACCTCTGCCTGGGCCTGGCCATGATTAAGCAATCTAATGCGCATGCCTCAGCCGTGACTTAATGACAAGAAGACTGTTGGTTTCCCTTTCCAGGGCCCATCTGTTTTGACCTAAATGATCCTGGGCCATTTCCTTTGGCCCCACTATTTAAGCTCCCTGTTTCAGACACCGGTGAAGATAGAACATCCAAGAAATGTCTTACTATTAGTACAAAAAGTAGGTTTTGCTTCACCGCCTATTCCTCTTCCATCCCACTTCCGTTATTCAAAGTAAGCCAAGAACTGGTGCTGTAGAAATGTATGACTGACCAAAACATAGTAGAATGGGTAAACAATTCCCTCTGGCAGCTGCCAGGCAGAAGCAAGGCTGGAAACAAAATTGCCTCTGATTAGAAGTACAGATCTTCCACGGCAGCTCTTTGAGATAAATGGGCTTCTTTTTGATCTGCTATACATCTTGACCCTTTGCATAAATTTTTGCTTGAAAAAGAGATTCTGTGACTTAAAAGGGAAGGGGTGCATTCCAGGTGCTTTATGGAGAGATCATTTGAGGCTGTCATTGTGTGCTTCGGTACAAGTTCCATGTGGAGAAACCCAGGCGAAAGTTGGAGTCTTCACACCTGGACATTTAAATGGCTTTCACCTTTGCCTGCAAAGGCAATGTAACAGTCCCTTCAGGGAAGCTGTTAGCGTCTCCTGCTGGTAGAAGACTTGGTTAGCTGCTTTGCATTTATAGCACCCCACCCCGCCCCCCACTCCCCAAACCACCTCTGCCTGTGGAGGGTGCTGGTAGGCTGAGAGCCCTCGGCAGTGGAGCAGCAGGTTCCTGACCCATCTTTGTCTGTAGGATTACCTCAGCCTCTCCTGGAACTGAATGACTCTCCTGTCTATAAAACGGTCTTGGAAAGAATGCAGCGTTTCTTCTGCACCCTCTATGAAAACTGGTAAGGAACCCATGCTGCCTTTTCATGTTCTTCTCCTAGACATGCCATGTGTAGGAATGGCCTTGGGTTTTACATCTGATCCAGCGTTCTAGTGTACAGGTAATATGACGACAAAATTTGACTGATGATTCTAGTGTCAAATCAAAATGAACAGGCTGATTTCCTCCTTTTTCTTTTTTTTTAATTGTCACATGTGCCTTTAATCCTAGCCATGACTTGATATTTTAATGCCCACCTTGTCTATTTCCAGTGCATATGATGATGAGATCAGAGTAGAAGATGGGGGTGCATGTTCTCAGACCTCACTACTCATAGCCCACTTTCCGTGGGACACTAGAAGGTGGCGGCCATGTTTGGTGGCCTGGGGTCCTGGTTGTGGCATCAGGGGTGGGGGGTAACTGGCTCTGCTGTCAACAAGTTTCCTTAAAAGTGGTGGGGGCTGGTATTTTCACTTCTGATAGAAGATTAAGTCCACATCTTCAAAGGATGGTGATTAAACTGAAGTTCTCTTAAGAAGGAAATACAGTCAATTGCTTTTCTAGCTGAGAAGTCTTCTCGTAGACAAGAGATTCCCAGGGGAGTCAGGGATGGTGGTGACAGATCATGGATTTGATTTTGCCCATGATTTTCCCTTGCAGTTTCCATATCCTCGGGAAGGCAGGCCCTTCCATGCAGCAGGACTTCTACACTGTGGAGCACCTGGCCACCCAGCTCCTCAGCTCCGCCTTCGTCAACTTGAACAATATTCCTGACTACCGACTCAGACCCATGCTTCATATCCTTTCGAAAGTCCCTGGAAAACCCCCAAAGGGCTAGAAGGTTAAGACAGGAACTGTTCACAGGCACTAGAGGAGGCAGAGCTGAGCTGCGTGAAACAGATGGAGTCATTTCTATTCAGTATACAGTAACCACATTAAAAAGACAAGAAGATTGAAGTAAACAGCAGGGAAAACCTGAAAGCAGTCAGGGGGTCTTGAAAGCTCTTTCTCCTTAGAGATATCTTTACCTTCCCACTGCTTAGAAAGATGGAAGATGAAGCTCTTATCCCTTTTCTGTACTTTGTCGGGTGCCTCTCTTTGAAGACACTCTTATACTGCATTCTCATTCGGATTCTCTGTTTTTATTTGTTTTGGGGAGTGTCTTTCTTTCCTGAAGTGACAATATAAGGAGAGTGGTGAAGGAGAGCTATTGTAGTTCCAGCCTCACAGGGGAGCCGTGCTTCAGAACAACAGGGTATGCGCTCGTATGCTAAGGCTCCTTAACCTGCCTCGGCATGGGTCTTTGTGAAGCCTCTGGTGCTCTTCTGTCCCCCGGAGCACTATGAAGCCCTGGTGTCTCCCATCCTTGGACCTCTTTTCACCTACCTCCACGTGGTAAGAGATCAGTCAGGAAAGGGTAGCACAAAGACCTCTTAGAGTGGGTGGCCTCTTGTGAGTCTCACAAGCTAAGAGCTCCCAGAAGTGTCGTCTGCTCACCCTGCCAGGACAGCTGCACATCTGCCCCACCCTGCCCCCCACCCCCACCCTGCACTGGATAGAGCAGCTCACCCAAGAACTAAACTGGTCCCATTGCCCACCGAGCACATGCAGACTCAGGTTCTGCTCCTGTCCTCCTGTTAACTGAGGAGAGGTGGTCAGCAGAGTGCTCCTCTGGAATTGTGTTTCCCCAACTCGAATTAAGCAAGGAGACCAGCTGGGCAGAGAATTTGGTGCATCCAGAAGAGACTCAGGATTTCTAAAATGCTCTTGATCCTTGCCAAGCAAAGAAATGTTTGATATGCTGCCCTTCACTCGGGTTTGGGAGAGGATGTTGTTCCGTTGCTGAGTCATGTCTAACACTCTTCAACCCCATGGACTGTAGCCCGCCAGGCTCCTCTGTCCGTGGGATTTTCCAGGCAAGAACACTGGAATGGGCTGCCATTTCCTTCTTCAGGGGATCTTCCCAGACCAGGGATCAAATCCATGTTTCCTGCATTGTCAGGTGGATTCTTTACCACTGAGCCACCTTGGGAGAGGTTACAGAAACCATATCTGGTTTTTTAACCTTATGAGATTTCCTAAGGCTCTGCAATTGTTACCTGGACTCATCCTCAGCTAATTCTCACCACTGAGTGGGCCTTAGATATTATCTTTTCCAGCCTTGCCCCCAGTGTAGTGCTTATTTCTGTTTTGTTTTCCCAGAGGCTTTCCCAAAAATGGCAAGTCATCAACCAGAGGAGCCTGCTTTGGTAAGGGAGTATCTCTTCTCCTTGATGGATGAGCTGGCAGCCAGGTTTGGGGTGAGAGAAGGCAGCCATAGGGTAGGAAGGATTCTACCATCCCAGGTCTAGAAGAGTACTGGGTTATAGTTAGTCATGCTCAGCCTAAATGGTAGAAGGAAGGGTTCTACCATCCCAGGGCTAAAATAGTGGGTTATAGTTACGCTCAGCCGAAACAGTAGATGGCCTTTCTCTCACAGGCAGACTCAGCTCAAGCTTTCGTTGGGGATACCTTCAGCTGCCTTAGGTGAATGCTGAGACATTCTTACCACTTAGGATTTTGATCGAGTCCCCTCGAGCCAACTGGATAGTCACAAGCATTATAATAATGCCCCTCAGTGATCACTGCTGCTGCATACAGGCTTTCTGCAGCTGTGGAGAGCAGGGGTCACCCTTTGTTACGGTGCCTGGGCTTCTCATTGCAGTGGCTTCTCTTGTGGAGCCTGGGCTCTAGGGTGTGTAGGCTCAGTAGTTGTGACACATGGGCTTAGTTGCCCTGTGGCATGTGGGCTCTTCCCAGACCAGGGAGCGAACCCGTGTCCCCTGGGTTGGCAGGTGGATTCTTAACCACTGGAAGTCCACTGCTGCCCATTCCTAACGTCCGAGTGGAATGTCGACCAGGGAAGTCAGGAGAAGGAAGTGGGCACAGAGGGCCTGGCTAGGGTCACTGCTGCTTTTGCATTCCCATGAGCCTTGGTCCCTGATTTTGTGCAGTGGAGAAGATGAGACGACAGATGAAAACCCAGAGTCGCAAGAGATGCTGGAGGAACAACTGGTGAGGATGTTAACCCGAGAAGTCATGGACCTGATCAGTAAGTGGCGTGGGAACCAGGGGTCGAAGACGGGCCTTTTTCTGGAAAAACAGCTGGTCACTCACCTACATGTTTGCAGCAACACGGACAGACTGATAAGAAATAATGAACTAAATAGAGACTAGGTAGCCTTTAAGTCAACTTAAAGACATGTTGTGAATTGTGAACTGAATCGTAGTTGTTCATACTAAGGCCAGTACATGAAGAAATGGTTTAGATAGCAGGAGGGATTTGGATTAACGGTAGGAGTAACTTCCTAGCTTTGTCAAACGGGGAAACTTTTAATTCTTGGACATGCAGGTGGTTATATTTTTTACTTTTTGGTTAGTTCATTTGTTTGACATCCATAGTACACCAGTTATACCTATGAGACCTCCACTCCCAGTCAGTTACTCTTAGGTCATTCTGTAATTTCCCTCCAGTTGATTGAACTTGAAGAGGGACCAGAACACGGTCTGGTCAGATGCTTTGGTTTCTATTGGTGAAGCCGACTTTGTGCCTGGACGGTCCTCTACCTTCCCCCGTCCTCGCCTGCCCAGAGACAGTTTGGGATCCACTGGCCTGAGATGGCTGTTGTCTGGTGGTGATCAGCCCAGTAACCCTGCTTTCTTGCTTTAGCTGTGTGCTGTGTTTCAAAGAAAGGTGCTGACCACACTGCTGCTCCCCCTGCAGATGGAGATGGTAAGTGAGGCTGTTGCAGCCCTTGGAGGTCAGCCTTTAAGCTCCTTCTCCTCAATACTGTTACTTTTGTAACCAGGTCAGTTCCCATAGAAAACATGTCCCTAGCAGACTGGTGTGGAGGAGACTTTGTACACATACATGTAGCTTTCCCCCGTACTGGCCCCCTTGCTGTGTTCTCCCAGCACCATCCCCCCACAGAGCCTCTGCACTTGTGATCCCTCTATCCAGATTCTGGATCAATCCATCCAGAATGATTGTTCTCCTAACTATATGCTGGACCATCCCAGTATATTGTTGCTTTTATTCAGGTCTCTGCTCAGATGTCACCTCTGAGAGGTGTCTTTTATGACTATCTTATCAAAAACAGCAACGCCAGCCTCTGGTCTCCTCCTCTGCTCTGTCTTACCAGCACTGATCACTACCTGACATCATGTTTTACTTATATTTTATCAATTACTTCTCTCCCTCACTAGAACTTAACTCTCAACAAGGAAGGGATTTTGTCCTATTATATCCCCAGTAAGTAGGGATTTTGTCCTATTTCTGTTATATCCCCAGTATGTAAATCAGTGTCTGCTACAGTGGGTGCTCAAATATTGGTTCAATGATAAAAGAGCCTCAGCATTTGTGGCTTTTTAAGTAACTGTCCAGAAAAAATTGTTTTGCAAGTATACAGTTAGGTGTATCCCTAGATCTGCCATGGGCCAGGCTTCTACACCCTCTCATGAGCCTAAGGGGATGTCCCAGTACCTAGAACCACTAGTCAGCCCAGGATCCTCACTCTGCTTTACTCCAGGCTTCTGTCAGAAAGGACAGCCTCTGTTCTGAAAGGATGAACCTTAACATTCTGCTCTCTGCTTACAGATGAAGAGATGATGGCCACAGAGGTAGCCCCTTCGGCCATGGCGGAGCTTACAGACCTGGGGAAATGCCTGATGAAGCATGAGGTGGGTGGAGGGGCAGTTGAGGTTCTCTCCTTGCCCTGCTGGGCAGCCTGCATCCACTTTACTCACTTTCTGGTACCACCAGGAGGGTATCTTGGTAATATTTCTTCATATGGGAAAGGCACAAGGCCCCGGTGTTACCGTGCTGGCGTGGGTCAAGGCTCACATAAACACCCAGGCACAGCGCCACCAGGCCACGGTGTTCAGCTTCCCCGAGCCTGGGTTCTGTCTCCTTCCTGCACAGGTTTTCTTTTCTATACTGATCGGTTCCTGTTTTTGATGGCCTGATAGACATAGCAGAAATAAACTCACATCTCTTCAGTAGCTGCTTTTGTCATTTTCCTGCTTACCTAGTGAAACGCTAACCCCTGATGCATAACAGAGAACACTGTGCTTGAGTTCTCATTGTATTCCTTCATCCTTTTCCCTTAGGATGTTTGTACAGCGCTATTGATTACGGCCTTCAACTCCCTGGCCTGGAAGGACACTCTGTCCTGCCAGAGGACGACCACACAGCTCTGCTGGCCTCTCCTCAAACAAGTATGGTTCCTCATCCCTCCTTCTCACCCCTTATGAAACGTTGGGGTCATGGGGATTGACTCAGTTGGGCGAACTGGGGTGCTGGGGCCTTCAGAGAGTCCCCCTTCACCCTGAGCACAGCTGTCTCCCCAGGTGCTGTCAGGGACACTGCTCGCAGATGCTGTTACATGGCTGTTCACCAGCGTGCTGAAGGGCTTACAGACACATGGGCAGCACGACGGCTGCATGGCTTCCCTGGTCCACCTGGCCTTCCAGATATATGAGGCGCTGGTGAGTGGAGAAAGCCTTCAGGCAGGATGGCTGCAGCTTGATTCCTCACAGGCCGCTTCCAGTCACTTGGGCCTTAATAAACTCAACACAGGCAGTTGTCAAGTTGCTAGTGCTGCCCCTGAGACGTGGGTGTGGCAGGGCCCAGACCCATGCCATTGAGTGGGTTTATCCCTACTTCTCAGCGGCCCAGGTACCTGGAGATAAGAGCTGTGATGGAGCAGATTCCAGAAATTCAGAAGGACTGTCTGGACCAGTTTGACTGCAAGTTGTTGAACCCCTCTCTGCAGAAAGTGGCTGACAAGCGCCGGAAGGACCAATTCAAGCGCCTCATTGCTGGGTGCATTGGGGTAGGTCTCACATTTTCCTTAGTGCTCCCAACCACCTTTGCAGTCGCCTCAGAAGCCAGCTGTGGTCCTGCCCATTATGGTAAGATAAGCCCTAAAGTAACCCACTACTCGAGCCCCAGCATTAGTTCTTTCTGTCTTCCACAGAAACCCCTGGGCGAGCAATTCCGGAAAGAAGTTCACATTAAGAATCTTCCCTCACTTTTCAAAAAACCAAAGCCAATGCCGGAGACAGATGCGCTGGACGAGGAGGGCGGCCTGGCCACCATCTTTGAACCCTAAATCAAGCTGTTGCGCATCCTTCCTCAACCTTTATTGTCATCTCTTCTTCCCCTGTGTAGCTGATCTCTAGGCCCCTCTCCACTGCCACCTCACTTTCCACCGTCGTCAGCCTGGAGAGAGATCCAGGGCTGGAGCTGGAGAGAGCGGGCCCTGTTTAGGGCCGGAAGTCATTGTGCTCAAGTATCAAGAGAGGGAGTCAGGGCTTACACCATTCTGTCTAGATTTCCCAGGTATCTCCCATCCTCTTTGGAGTTTTGCCTTTTCCCAGAAAGAGAAGCTAGAGCAGAGCGGCCCTTCTCCCCACGCCCTCCCGCGCCCAGGCAGCCATACACCTGTGCAGAGTGGTAACTAGGGGCGCTGCACCCAATGCTGCGGCCAGCCAGGCTTGCGGCAAGGGCTCAGCCCCAAACTACTTGTGCCAGAGTTTTTCCTGGGTTGTTGCGAGTTCCACTGAGCCCCCTTGCTGCTGGGCTGACAAGAACCTTCCCCATTCTCCAGGGGCGTATCTGGGTCAGGTGCTGAACTGAATTTGGCCAGTTGCCACTTTGTTTTGAGCAAGAATCTGGTCACCTGAGGGGTTCCGTGGTCTGAGCCACTGCTAAGCTCTGGGTACAGTATCAAACATCCATCCCTTCAGGGGCCAGGGCTGGGCCAGGGTCTGTAGTGTTCTAACATCCCTTAGAGCCCACACGTTTTGTCCCGCCACGAATCCTCAGTGTTGTTTCCCCAGCCCCCAGGGTCCACTCAGACACAAGAGCCACAGTACCCTATCTAGTGTCATGTGATGTCACTGGCATTCAAGGATAAATCCAGACCAACTAGGCTATATCTGTGACAAGCAGCTAGCCACTGGTCTCCTCTCCTAGGACTAGCTGAGTCCAGGTGCCTTCAAAAATCTCATGGTCTTTTTCGGGTCCTGGTCACTTCCCTCATGGGCCATTTCCAGAAGAAAAAAACATGCCTTCCCATCAGAGCCTATATTGTGAGTCTCCAGTCTGTTCTAGACATCACTGGATGGCCCTATAAGCAGAGGGGACAGGGGTGTGGGAATCAAGTTAATCTACACAGTGTTCACGAGCTCCCCACAGGCCTGGCATCAGCCCAATCCACTGACCAGGCTTTTCAGTGAGAGCATGGACTGAAGCTGCAGCTCTTAGCTGATGTGGCCCCAGGTCAGGCGGGGGCAGAAAGAGGTGAAGCTGGAAAAGACTTGGCGTCCACATAGCACCCTCTGTGGCACAGGCTGGGTCCGTCCCCTCTTCCTGGGTGGTGCTTTGGGCTTCCTGTCCACTGTGAAGGCCATCTCCGCATGTTTCCCTCCAGATTTACCAGCTGCCCACTCTTCTCTGTGGTGGGGCTGTGGAGGGTATAGTTGTATTTATTGTGTTGTAATATTTTTAACATCCAGTGACTTCATGCTAGAAGTTTTCTATTGTTTATATAACTTTTTTGTAGAAACATTTAACTGAAGCACATCTGCATGTCAGTAAAAATCTCAGTTTCATACAGAAAGGGCCCCAATCTGCCTTTTTCAAACCAGTGACACACTCCAGGGTCGCTGTTCCTCACGAGCATCTTGCCAAGGGGGTTGGACAGGAGGAACTGACTAGGAGACCTCTCCACCAGGCCCGCCCTCTGAACTAAGAATAGCACGCCAGCCGGAGGATTTCTCTCCATGACATGTAGACCAGGTAGTCCTTGCACCCTCAAGTGTCGCCACTGGTGGCCGCTGGACCTAACCCAGAGGGGCTGTCCAAAGAGGACTGCTCTTCCTGCCTGTGTCTCGATGGCTCTCTGACTTGACTGCCATGGAACAGCCTCTTCTCTCAGGAACGTCCTCACCTCTTCCTATCCAGGAAACAGGTGAGCAGCACGTACTGTTTTTCTGTGGTCTGCTTGTGCCCCCATTTGGCATTCTCCTGGGGCTTCAGAGGTACTTGGCCCTGACCTGCAGTCATGTCTGAGGCCAAAATTCCTAACTGCTAAATAATGCCAAATCTCTTCTGAGGTGGGGCCCCATGTTTCTGGATGGAAACTGAAGAAGCTGTCTCCAAGAAAAGGATTTTTGTCTGGATGTGAATTTATTTACACCAAGGCCTTACAAAGGCATAAAAGTCACATTTTGTGGCACATTTAACAAAATGTATTGACTGAAATAAAGCTGGAATTGTCCCAAGAAAACCCAGGCCCCCTAGTCTCTCTGGGCTCTCAGCAGCAGTCCTGCAGGGGCAGGGCAGAACCTGAAGTGTCCAGCTTGCCTCAGGAATATCCAATCCCGGCCATACCATCCAGCGTGGCCTTAGTCCATCTGAACCGCATCCAGTTCGTCCAGGAACCGCTGACACTTCCCCATCAGCACCTTGATGGCTTCACTCACCAGCACGTCTGGTGGCAACACCCCTGTGGACTCAACAGAAACTGGGGACCAGAGAGAAACACGCCTTACACACACTGCTAGATTCCACATCTGACCTCCAGCAGACTGCAGCACCAAAGAACCACTGCCGCCCCACCCTCAACTTGAAACTCACAGATAAAATGGTCTCGAACACGCGCAAGCCGTACAACCTTCTTTAGCTTTTCATTCCGGAAGACTTCCCTGCTAAACGTATCTAGCCGGGGATTGGCAACTCTGGCCACCTTTTTACCTAATGAAAACAAACCGTATTATAAATACATGAGCCCACAACTTGAATTTCTCTCTGCTACCTTCAAAGGAAATATGCTTTAGGGCCGGGCTTACACAGCATCCCAAATCCCGTACCTTGGATCTCCTGCACCTCAATAACACCAGGTGAGAAGCAGCGGCTCAGCTCTTGCGCCGCCTCCCCTTCCACAGGCTCCAGCAGGGCGATGTCTGGCAGGAGCCTGTAACTGGCTGTTGCCACAGGTGAAAACTTGGCATGATCTTTGCCTGGAGGAAAGAGGGCACTCAGAGCCTGGGAGGAGACCCTTCTTCATATTCCCTAAGCTACTGAGCGAAGGCCCAGCGGCTTTCTGCCTGTTGGGAACATCTCAGCAGAGTTGATCATGGCTCACAGTGTAGTCAAAAGGTCTCACCAATGCCCTTGACACAGTGCATGAGCAGGTCAATCTCCTGGCCAGGCCGCAGCTGTGCAATGAGGATGTCGTCGTGCACCGGGCGGATGGCGCCCTCCGGGAAGAGGTCGGCCTGGTTCCCCAGAGGCACCCACGTCATGTGTCTGGTGTACACTGCAGGGAGCACATCACACCCGAGCCCTTGAAACGCGCCCACCAGGGAGCAAGCCCCCCTCCCCCCACAGCCCCCGGCGCACACCTCTGTGGTTGACATAGAGCTCATTGGGGTCAGAGGAGTCTTTAGCAGCGTGGGGGTTCCGCGTGCACCTGACCTGCAGCCGGAACTGCAGGGTGTCGATCTCTGTGCCACCTTCGTCTCCTGCACAAAGAGGGAAGGTGGGGGGCTCACAGCGCTGACGGAAACATCAGCACCAGGCACTACGCCGACTGCCTGGCACATTTCTCTCATTCTCTTGGCAAACACAGGAAGGGCAAGGGTAAGTGTTCCCACAGAAGAGCACAGATGCACCCCAAGATTGGTAATGGACCCAGGGTCCCAAGGTAGATAATAGAGGATTCAAACACTGGCAGTCTGATTCCAGAATCTCTTTCAGAGGAGCACAGCCCCCCTTTTCCCCAAATGTCATTTTCTCAAACCCTCACCTTGGTTCCTATATTCAAAAAGACGGGGGTCGGCATGAATGGGGATGAGGCCCAGGCGGTGGGCGAGGATCTCATCCTGGACGATGGACGTGTTGTTGTACACCAGGACCTTCTCCACAGCCATGGTCGGCACCTGCCCAAGGAAAGAAACCCTGCAGTCCCCCCATCAACTCCCCCGTCTCCAGATACAGGGAGACAGAGACCTCATCCTAGGATACTTGATGAAAAGTTTACAAAGAATGAGCAGGAGGAATGCTCAGCAACACTGCAAGAACACCGCTTGAGACAATTCCTCAAGTGAGGCCCCCCGACAACCCCACCTTTGCCACCGTGTCCACCGATACCTCAGCTAACAGAATGCGCCGAAACGCATTGGCGATGGCTGCGTCGATTCCCACCATGTCAAACTCCAATGAGTTTTCATCCATGTGTACCACATCCACACGGAAATTCTAAAGGGATAGGAGAAACACTAAATGAAGCCTGTTTCTGTACACGCAATACCTCCCCCCACCTGACATTCCCCTCAAAAACCTCCCTTTGCCCAGATGTCCCTCATTAGACCTTACTTTCTCCCCCAATCCTTCATTTGATTTTGGAAAAGCCTTCATTTTTATCTTCCGTTCATTTAAAACCCTCCACAGGGACTTCCCTGGTGGTCCAGTTGTTAATGCAAAGGGGACACGGGTTTGATCCCTGGTCCAGGAAGATCCCACGCACCATGGAGCAACTAAGCCCGTGAACCACAACTACGGAGCCAGCACTCTAGAGCCCATGCTCCACAGGAAGAGAGGCCCCTGCAATAAGAAGCCCTCCCACTGCAGCTAGAGAGCTGCCCCCACTCACTGCAACCAGAGAAAGCCCAGGCATATGAATCAAAGACCAAGCACAACCAGAAATAAAACTTTTTTACAAATTCCTTAAAAAAATAAAACCTTCTGCAATATGGCTTCCAGCCACATTCACAGAGGCTATGTTACTAAGAACAGGCTCACACAGTGCCCACCCAGTTGACACTACTCAATTTTTATCTTACTATACACCTCTGCTACACCTGGCATTGTTGAGAGAAGCCTGTTTCCAAACTCAGCTGCCTTGATTTCAGAGCATCAATCTTCTCCTCCTCATTGACCAATCCTTCTAAATTCACAGTCTTCTACCTACTATATAAATGTTACTGTTTCCCAAGTTTTTGTCTCTCTCCAGTGTGACCTCATGAGAAGGCAATGGCAAGCCACTCCAGTATTCTTGCCTAGAAAATCCCATGGACAAGGAGGAGCCTGGTAGGCTGCAGTCCATGGGGTCGCTAAGAGTCTGACACGACTGAGCGACTTCACTTTCACTTTTCACTTTCACACACTGGAGAAGGAAATGGCAACCCACTCCAGTGTTCTTGCCTGGAGAATCCCAGGGATGGGGGAGCCTGGTGGGCTGCAGTCTATGGGGTCACACAGACTCGGACATGAGAAGTGACTTAGCAGCAGCAGCAGGGTGACCTCAACCCTGCTCATGGTTTCAGCAATTATCTGTATGAACAACTCTTTATATATATATATATATATAATCAGTTTGCTGGACTTCACTCACAGGAAACTGTATGCCTCAACATTCCCCTTCCCTAGACTGATTTCTCATCGCTAAATGACCACCACGCATCAGAGCAGTAATTTTACACTCCCCCACTAACAGCCCATATCCAAGCAATCACCAAATTTACCTTTCATCTCCCCTGTGCTCTATTTCATCATCACAATCTGCATTTCTGCCTTCAGCTTCAACTTCCCTATGCAACTGTCACAAATTGTGCACACCCCACAGGACAAGCCTCAAATCCTCTATCTCTAAACTTGCAGATATGATCCTACTTGCTTAAGAACTCTTCCAGAGCTCCCTATCACCTCTGGTGCCTAAAGTACACTTCAATCTTGCCTACCACTGAGCTGCTTGGACACTCCTCAGCCTCTGCTCCTTGTTCAAGGCTGAACTTAGATGTCATCTCCTTCAGGAAATCTTCCATACCTCTGCTCCCCATTCCCATTCTGGATTAAGTGTCTGTGTGGGATACCACCCCCAAAAAAATCTGGACCTCCACCCCACCCCCATCATCCTTTCTTGCTTCCAGCTGCCTTTGCTGCATTACACTGGAGTCATTTGTTTATGTTGGCCTCATCATACACAGACATTGGGCAAAAGGCAAAGCCACCTCTCCTTGTTTTGCACTGAATGAGATGATGAAGCATGGAGGAATGGGATCAGGAATAGGAATTAAGCCTTGATTAAACTTTGTGACACCTGTATAGTAAACCCTGACTAGAAACCCAACAGAGCTTGGCCAAGCATGCGCAATAAAGAGGCACAGGCTTCTGTACAACCTTCCACACCTGGTGCTTCACTCTAAGGGAAAATTAAGGGGGAAAAAGGCTCTTAGTGTGGTGGCTTTAGGAGACAGACGCACAAGAGAAGCTGTTATAAAGTGCAATCAAGAAACCACCCATCCTCCCAATAATAAATAGACTGTCCCTAATCAAAGAAGTCAAGTGGGCCTTAGGAAGCATTACTATGAACAAGGTTAGTGGAGGTGATGGAACTCCAGTTGAACTATTTAAAGTCCTAAAAGATGATGCTGTTAAAGTGCAGCACTCAATATGCCAGCAAATTTGGAAAACTAAGCAGTGACCACAAGACTTGAAAAGGTCAGTTTTCATTCCAATCCCAAAGAAGAGGAATACCAAAGAATGTCCAAACTACTGCACAACTGAGCTCGTTTCACATGCCAGCAAGACTATGCTCAAAATTCCCCAAGCTAGGCTTCAACAGTAGTGAACCAAGAACTTCCAGATGTTCAAGCTGGATTTAGAAAAGGTAGAGGAACAAGAGATCAAATTGCCAACATCCTCTGGATCATAGAAAAAGCAAGAGAAGTCCAGAAAAACATTTACTTCTGCTTCAATGACTAAAGCCTTTGACTGTGTGGATCACAACTGTGGAAAATTAGAGAAATGAGAACACCAGACAACATTACCTGCCTCCTGAAAAACCTGTATGCAGATCAGGAAGCAACAGTTAGAATTGGAGATGGAACAATGGACTGGTTCAAAATTGGGGAAGGAGTACATCAAGGCTGTGTATTGTCACCCTGCTTATTTAACTTATATAACTTACATGCAGAGTACTGGCTGAAGCACAAGCTGCAGTCAAGATTGCCAGGAGAAATATCAATAACCTCAGATATGTAGGTGACACCATCCTGACGGCAGAAACTGAAGAGGAACTAAAGAGCCTCTTGATGAAGGTGAAAGAGGAGAGTGAAAAAGCGGGCTTAAAACTCAACATTCAAAAAACTAAGATCATGGCATCTGATCCTATCATTTCATAACAAACAAATGGGGAAAAAAATGGAAACAGTGACAGACTTCATTTTCTTGGGCTCCAAAGTCACTGTGGACAGTGACTACAGCCTTGAAAGACACTTGCTCCTTGGAAGAAAAGCTATGACAAAGCTAGACAGCACATTAAAAAGCAAAGACATCACTTTGCTGACAAAGGTCCATATAGTCACAGCTATGGTTTTTCCAGTAGTCATGCATGGATGTGAGAGATGGTTGAGTGCCAAAGAATTGATACCTTCGAATTGTGGTTCTGGAGAAGACTCTTGAGAGTCCCTTAGACAACAAGGAGATCAAACTATCAAACCAGTCAATCCTAAAAGAAATCAACCCTGAATATTCACTGAAGGACTGAGGCTGAAGCTGAAGCTCCAATACTTTGGCCACGTAATGCCGAGAGCTGACTCATTGCAAACGAGTGATGCTGGGAAAGACTGAGGGCAAGAGGAGAAGGGGGCGACAGAGGATAGGATGGTTGGATGGTATCACTGACTCAATGGACATGAGTTTGAGCAAACTCCAGGAGATACAGAACGACAGGGAAGCTTGGCGTGCTGCAGTCCCTGGGGTCACAAAGAGTCAGACACAACTGAACAACAACAAAGAAACCTGCACCCATTCAAGGAATTAAAGGAAGGGGGCTAGAAAGACCCTCGGGTGGGCTCCTCACTCGTGTGGACACCCGTATTCTTCTGTGAGTGCCTACTTTCCCTTCTCCTTATAAATTGCTTCTTTGTTCTCTCTACACCTCAGTTTCTCTGTGTGACTTTTTTTTTGTACTCCCTGTCCAAACTCCTTTGGACAAGTAGAATAAGAACCTGGACCTTTAATTTAGCCTGTCCCACATCACAAGTATGGTAGGAGACAGACGGACTCCCATTGAGGTATTTACTCTCAGCCTCCTGTTTGCCCTCCAGAAACAGAAGAAACAACAGAAACAGAATAAACAGTCTTTGTCTCTTGTAAACATCTTGAAGAAATAATCATAGCAAGAACAAAGCAATGCAAAATCCCTCCTCTGAGTAAGGATTAAGGGATCTCCGCTTCCCTCTTTTTAGGATAAGGAAGATACATCACAAGTGCAGAAAAGCTACTTGAGGTCAAAAGTCAGAGGATAATTCAGGCCATAATGAGTCTTGCTCTTTCCAGAAGCCTTCGCTTCCAGATTCATCTTGGCTGAGAGATGAGTGTGTACCCCATGGGAGGATCCTGCCCGTGTGCCTTTCTACATGTACTTTTCTTTTCAATAAACTTCGTACTTTACTCTGTACCTTCTACCTTCTCGCCTGAACTCGTTCTTGACTAGGCAGACAAGGTACTAGAGACTCTAGCCCTAACTGCTGGCTCCTGTGGTCGTGGTTAGGACTACCGGTGGGGAAAACTAAGACCCTGCTTCCAGCTACCGCTCTCTGCAGCTTGCTGCAAGCTGCCCTTTGCTGCTGCGCCTTGGAAATTACAAGAACAGCTTCTAAGGTACAGGTTGCTCATATCACAAAGTCCGATCCCACAGTTCCAGCTCCACCTACCTTCTCAAAGCGGTCCTGGTCCCAGGCATCATCGTAGCCTGAATAGTTACCGGGAAAGTCAGTGGTATGAACCTAGAGCAAAGAGAGACGAGAATGTCCGCGAAGGGGCAGCGAGGCCAAGCCCGTCCCCACCCTGACCCCAACTCATCCCTGATTCACTCTGCTCCCGAGCTGAAGGCCACAAGACTTACATTGCGAACCCCGAACTCCCCTAGAACCACGCGGGTCCTCATTTCCTCCACAGCCTGGGCCGCCGCCATCTTCAACTCCTCCACGCGACCAGAGTACCTAACTGATGCGTGCGCACTAGTCGTCCGCCTCTGTTTCTGTAGCAACGCACCACCTCCTAGAATCTTAAATATCGCGAGACTGTGCCTTGCCTCCGTCCACGTCCCCAGCTACCGGAAGTCAGTTTGAGCCAAACATCCGGGTTTCTCTTTTTTTGCGTTCCGACCCATCGTACCTTTCTTTCTTGTCCCTAGACCTGTCCCTTTCTCAGGCCCACGTCTCTCCCACTCCTCCTCCGCGCGCGGGACAAGCGCGGGCTTCAGCGACGGGAGCCCTCGAGGGACATGGCAACTCCAGCCGCGCCGACTGGCGGCGCCCGAAACGGGGCCGGCCCGGAATGGGGAGGGTTCGAAGAAAACATCCAGGTAATGGCCCCACGGCTCCGGCTGCCCGCAGCCCCAGGGCCGGCAGCCGTCCTGAAGTCATGTGGGGACTCTCCCTCAGAGCCTGGAAGTCTGGTCCATTTGCAACACTTTTTCTCTTTTTTGAGTCTTCGTGCACAAGAAAGGCAGTGGGACTAGTGCTGGCTGATCTTAAAGGTCCAGACTGGTACTCCAGCCAGGGGCCTTAGGTATCTGGGCCCAATTGCTCTTGCTTTCTACAAGTTAAAGAAACTCAGTCGGAGTCAGGCATGGCGGGAGGCGGGAGTGGACTTGGGGGTGGATGGGATTCACTAGCCAAAACCACACTTTGTGCGCATAGCCTTGATTTGAGGTTGGGAGAGGTGAAGGAAATGGGCACTTTGCAGCCTTTTGGGGCCTTGGTAGGGAAGGTAGGAAAAAGCCGTGTATAAAAGACAGGGACTAGGTTCACCAGACTAGAACAGAGAACCAAACAAGCAGGGGTTCTGAGACCAAATGAGGGGAGGAGAGTGGCATCATCTGTGGTGATTTCAAGTCCTGTCCCCTAGCCCCAAACCTTGTGGTGAACAAAGAAGGACTTAACTGGATGAAGCAGAAAGGTCCTGCACTCTAGGATCTGTTGTCTTCACAGGGTGGGGGCTCAGCAGTGATTGACATGGAGAATATGGATGATACCTCGGGCTCCAGCTTCGAGGATATGGGTGAGCTGCATCAGCGCCTGCGTGAGGAAGAAGTGGATGCTGATGCAGCTGCCGCTGAAGAAGAGGATGGGGAGTTCCTGGGGATGAAGGGCTTTAAGGGACAGCTGAGCCGGCAGGTGGCTGATCAGGTAAGCACAGTTGGCTCCCTGACAGGTGGAAAAGTATACCCAGGAGACCTCTGGTTCTAAAGTTGGCAAAGTTCACCCCAGGTTGTCCAGTTCAAACCATGTTGAAATCAGATAAAAAATAAGTAACAGAGCATAGAGCCAAGAGTTTGACAGAACCCTTCCACTCCACCCATCTTCCTTGCTATAGATGTGGCAGGCAGGGAAGAGACAAGCTTCCAGAGCCTTCAGCTTGTATGCCAACATCGACATCCTGAGACCCTACTTTGATGTGGAGCCGGCCCAGGTGCGAAGCAGGTGAGGCTCCTCCTCCTGACAGAAACTGCCCTCCTAACATCCAAACTACAACCGGACATCAAACCCTTAGACTCCCCTCGTCATGACCCAGCCACACCATACCTCTTCTCATAGAACAGGGCGTGGTGACAACACACTGCCTTCCTCCTCTTCTCCATTTAATAAACTATTCCTCTTCCCTCAAAGCTTGGCTCAAATGTCATTTCCTTTGCTCCCCATTCCCAGTGTGTCCTGTCCTGGTGCTCCAGTAGGGCTCTGCACTGCCAACAGGTAACATTTCAGCAGTGCTATACTTCCCTATTCCTGGCTCTTTCCAAAGACTTCCTCAGAAGCAGGCTCTGTTTTGTTTACTTTTTAATTCTCAGGACCAGAACAGCCTCTGAATCTGAATATCAGTACATAGTTGTTGAATGACTTCAAGAACTGGATTTAATCTTGGCTTGGTTCTTTGTTCATCCTTTAATTCAACTAGTGCTTATCAAATACCCACTACCACTTAGCAAGTATTTACTAAGCTTTGGCTGTGCATCAGGCGCTGTAGTAGTTGTGTCTGGGAGCCTTAGACACAAGATGGGATGCGTAACTCAAGGGCAGCCCTCAAGCACTCATTTGCCATGAAGGGACACACCCAGGAGGGACCCCTGACCCAGGGTTGGCTGGAGGGTTGGACAGGGCAGCTTCCTCACAAGTAAAATCCAGTCAAGATCCAGTCAAGATCTAAGGTACTACTAGTGAGTCACTTAAGAAGTCGGGAAGGTTTTGGTACTTCTGTTTGTCTTGCCTGGAATTTTAATACCACTTCAAATATATTTCTCAAGAAAATGCTCAGTGGTATCTGGAGGGATGATAAGTAGGAAGAGGCAGGGGGCACCCTGGTTCTCACAAGTGACAACTTTCCTTCTAAACATTTCCCAGGGGTTTATCTTTACATCTCTGCTGAGGTTTGCATGTCTTTTAAAGGGGAACAGGTCACATAGGTAAATGGTCAAGCCCTCCCAAAGGCCCAGGGGGCCCTAAGGATTCTCCATGTTGCTGCTGCATCAGTCGGCACAGTGTCAGGGCTGTTCTTCCTGGAAGCATTTTCAGGGCAGGGTAGTGATTTCCTCGTTCATCTGTCTTTACTACCCTCTTCTTCCTTACCATCCAGCGTGTTCTCTTCAGGTAGCGAGATGAGTAAGAATCAGGCTTTCCAGAACCTCATGGCCTAGTGCTGCCTCTGCTCTCATCTGCTCTCCTCTTTCCTCTCCCCTCCCAGGCTCCTGGAATCCATGATCCCTATCAAGATGGTCAGCTTCCCCCAGGTGAGTAGGGGGGTGTAGCATGTCTGAAAGAGCCGGGGGAGGAACTGGGGCAGAGGGTGGGGCCACCAGGCAAAGCCCGGGAAGACATCAACAGAAGAGCCATTGTACCCCCCAGCCTGAATGAGTTGGTATATTGACAGAAAATCGCAGGTGAGCTCTACGGACCTCTCATGCTTGTCTTCACGCTGGTGGCCATCCTCCTCCACGGGATGAAGACATCTGACACCATTATCGTAAGCAGGACAGAGGACTTTGTGGGGGTGACTGAAATGAGTTGAAAGCTGCCCACAGAGACACGGTGGATAGAAGCAGGCCCTGAGGGAGGAGGCCCTGGGCGAGACTGAGACCAGAGGCCTCACAGAACTAATTAGAGCCTTCACCCCACAGCGGGAGGGCACCCTGATGGGCACAGCCATTGGCACCTGCTTCGGCTACTGGCTAGGCGTCTCGTCCTTCATTTACTTCCTCGCCTACCTGTGCAATGCGCAGATCACCATGCTCCAGATGCTGGCACTGCTGGTAAGGAGTCTAGCACAGTGGTGGGCAAGTGTGATCTAAAAGAGTAACCAGGCTCTGGTCTGCAGCTGTCCTAGGGCCCCAGGGTCTGGAATGGGGTGAGTTGGCCAGTGGACCATTTATTTTTCAAGGTCCCCACGAGGCCAGCTCAGTCTGAGCGACTTTCCTCTCCACCATCCTCCTTCCTAGGGCTACGGCCTCTTCGGACACTGCATTGTCCTGTTCATCACCTATAACATCCACCTCCATGCCCTCTTCTACCTCTTCTGGCTGCTGGTGGGTGGGTTGTCCACCCTGCGCATGGTAAGCTGGGCAGGAGGTTTCTAGGGGTGGGCTGCCCTACCAGGGAGTTGGGAAAACAGCTCAAAGCTCAAGTCCAATCCCACAAAGTTTCTGCTCTGGGTAAGAGTGGCTTCCTCACATCACTTGCTTGGAGCAGGCCTCTGAGCTCTATTCCTGTTGCCCAAGGTGGCAGTGTTGGTGTCACGGACCGTGGGCCCCACACAACGGCTGCTCCTCTGTGGCACCCTGGCTACCCTGCACATGCTCTTCCTACTCTATCTGCATTTTGCCTACCACAAGGTGGTAGAGGGTGAGTGACAGGAGAGCCTGGCTGCAGGGAGGGGAAGGATAGCTGCCTAGGGCAGGACCCTGCCAACCCTCACTCACTTTGCATCCTCCTCCTTTCAGGGATCCTGGACACGCTGGAGGGCCCCAACATCCCGCCCATACAGAGGGTCCCCAGAGACATCCCTGCCGCACTCCCTGCTGCCAGGCTTCCCACCACCGTGCTCAACGCCACAGCCAGGGCTGTCGCCGTGACCCTGCAGTCACACTGACCCCACCTGAAATCCCCGGCCGGCCCCTTTCCCCCAGCGGTGAAGCGGAGGAAGATTAAAGGACAGTACTGATGACGTGTGTCTCTTTGATGGGGTCTGCAGCTGCCACAGAGCTGTAGCCACTTAAGTATCTCCTCGATGCCTGTCGGGCTTCTGGGGGCACAAGGCCAGGAACTCCTGGCCAGGACTGCAGGGCTCTGCA
Source organism: Bos indicus (assembly GCF_029378745.1). NCBI lineage: Eukaryota > Metazoa > Chordata > Mammalia > Artiodactyla > Bovidae > Bos > Bos indicus. Next base: position 18,525,970 of record NC_091782.1, on the reverse strand, counting down.
GCCAGTGCAGAAAGTGGGTCAGCTCCTCAGAGGCCCTCTCACCACCTACCCCTTCCTTCCTCTTTCTCTCTCCCAAGTTGTCTTGCTAAATATAGACTTGGTAATTAAAATATTGATTGAAGTCTGGGCCTGCAGCTACCCCTTCCAGTGGTCCTCCCTGCCACCCTCCTTCCTGTGTACTTCCCTGTTCTGTCAGTGGTGGTCATGTCACATGTTCCTCCCTTAAGTATAGCCTCTGCAGCAGAATGAAAGTCAGACAGCCCAGGGACTTCCCCTGGCAGACCAGTGGTTAAGACTCTGCACTTCCACTGCAGGGGGCATGGGTTCAGTCCCTGGTCAGGGAACTAAGATCCCACAGGCCACATGGCGTAGCCAAAAATATTAATCAAGTGGGACAGTCCAGACTGCATCGACTACATTGAAGACTGCCTGTCCCTGAGGCAGAGGGAATGAGAATCCATGCAGCATCACGGAGGCCTTAGCTCAAGAACCATGAATCTGATGGAACAGTGCACCCAACTTGACTCTGGGCTCTGTGTTACTCTTGGGATGCTTATGGAGCAGTGACAATTGGACACAAATTTCCAGATGCATCCCCATGTCATGACAAGGTCCTTTGGCACCTGGGTCATTGTGTAAGGATAATCTTCCTGTGGGAGCTCACATCTGAAGTCAGAGTTGGCTTTGCCCTGGTTATATGGGGCCAGAGCAATAAAGCTTTCTTCAGTTCTCGTAGTCTTTCCTCTTAAAAGCAACAACCACCCCAAACACAGCACATCCACCCCCACTAGCTGTTTCATCTGTTCCACCTCAGGAGTTACTTAGGGTGGTTAATGGAAGGAACAGGATCATTGGCCTCCCTTCACTACTTTGTATGATTCTTTTTTTTTTTTTTTTTTTTGCTGATTTTTTTTTTTAACTTTACATAATTGTATTAGTTTTGCCAAATATCAAAATGAATCTGCCACAGGTATACATGTGTTCCCCATCCTGAACCCTCCTCCCTCCCCAAACCATCCCTCTGGGTCATCCCAGTGCCCTAGCCCCAAGCATTCAGTATCGTGCATCGTGTATGATTCATTTTTTAAAAATTCATTACCCTAGTAAATCTGGGTCAGCATTTCTCCTTTCTAATAAGGGAACTAAGAAACATGCCTAGGGTTTGCCCTATGTGACCATACGGGATACACTGTTACCAGTGGACCAAGTTGTAAGTGCACTGCCTGTGTTAAGCAGTGTGCCCTTACTGAAAGCTCCAGCCACCCTCCACGGCCACAAAGCCATTCCAGGCGGCCATCCTGGCACCCCTTTCATTTTGGCCACTCCAGTCTCCACGGGTACTGAGAATGTCAGCACCAGCAGCGCCCTGATCACCTGGGAAAGAAGCCGCACCAGCACCTTGCATCTACCTGCGGCTCACCTGCTCCAAGGACCTTTTGAGGGTTCCACTGGGCCTGTCAACTCAGGCCGTCTCAGCCAGGACGGGACCCCGGGGGCCGCAGCTGCGCCGCAGCCATCATGGCAAGGGGCACGCGGCTGGAATCCCCACGCACGCGGCGCCTCTCGTCGCGCAGGCGGGGCGAGGCGCAGATTAAAGGGCCCTAGGGACCTCGAAACTGGATGGCGGAGCCGGTAGGCGGCGGGGAGAGAGGCGTGCCTTGGATCCCGGCGAAGGCACGACAGAAAAATGAGCAAAAGGACCCAGTACACTAATAGTCCAAACGCCATCTCCACGTGACGTGCCTCTATTCTCTCCCCATCCCCTGCCCGACCCAGGCTTCCACCCAGCTACCTACTCTCCACCTGTCGTCTGGCCCCACACCCAGGGGACGGGCGTCCCCACCTGAACGCCGGGTGTGCGCAAACCTCGCGGGCCCGCGTGGCCTAGGCCGGGCAGGGGGCGGGGCGAGCGGTGGTGACGCGGCCGTTGCCATGGGAACCCGCCGCCCGCTCCGGCTCAGCAGCTTCAGCCGAAGCTGCAGCCCGCCGCCCGCTGCCAGCCTGCCGGCCCGCCGGCCTGCCCGCCTCGGGCTCTCCCTACGAGGCGGTAGGGGGAGCGGGGCTGGAGGAAGGGAGAGAGCAGATGCGGCCTCCGAGCGGAGACTGGTCCCGCGCGTCCTAAGCTGAGGTCCCTGAGCCGCCGCCACAACCGCGAGGGACGAGGACCAGCGCGGAGCAGCGCCCGCCCGACCCCGGAACGCGCCCCCCGGCCCGTCGCCCAGACACGGACCACAAGATCCGTCCCAGCTCCAGCGCCGCGCGGTCTCAGCCCGGCCGGCGACCTCGGCGGCTTCGCAATCCCGGCCGGCCCCGGCCCCGGCGCTCCTCTCCGCCGCCGCCGCCGCCGCCGCCCCCGCCACCCCCACCGCCGCCGCCGCCTCCTGCGCCTCTGCCGCCCCCGCTACCCCCTCTGCGTCCGCGACCCCAGCCCGGGCCCCGACCCCAGCCCCGACCCCTCCCGCGGCCCCGCCAACCTCGGCCGCGGCCCGGGCCCCGGCCCCGGCCGCCCAGCCGTGGGTACGATGCTGCCCAGCTCCATCCAGATTTCGGGGGAGCCTCTGTCAGGCGCCGAGGTGCGGGACATCTGCCGCGGCCTGCGCGACAACGCCGTGCGCCTGCTCTCACTGCGCGGCTGCCGTCTCTGCGACCGCGACTTCGGCCGAATCTGCCGGGCCCTGGCCGGGGCCACGTCCCTGGCGCAGCTCAACCTTAACCTGGGCGTCGTGTCCAGCCCCAGCCGCATCAAGCAGCTGGCGGAGGCGCTGCGGACCAACCGCTCCATCCAGTCCCTCTTGTGAGTGTGCTCTCTCGAAAGGGGGTCCTGGGCACCACACCCCTTCCTCGCACTCCTCTTGCCACCTCCTGTTCCTTCCTTCCCACACCTTGTACCTGTCTTTGCACTTGACCTACCTTCTCACCCCTTATTCAGGCACCTCTTCTCTCTGACCATACCGCTACCACACCCTCCAAGCTCCTGCTTCATCTCCAGACTGACACGAGCCCCACCCCAAGTGAGACAGGATACCCACCCTCTTCCTGGCAGGGTCCATGTACCTCCCAACCGGATCACCCCAGTGGCTTCTCCAGGGCAGCTGCTCTGTCCCCAGAGAAGAAATCCTCCCCTGAGGACTAGATCCCTGCCCATACATTCTGTCCAAAATACCATCCCCACATGCCCCTTCTCTGTGTTCTGATCTGGAGCCTAGTCCCTGCCCACAAAAAGAAGCCACATTCCTCTTCTAACTGCATTCTTTCAGAATCTAGAACTTTCTTCCTTCCCAGGGCCTCTCCCATGTGCTGTGACCGAATGTCCTTCTCACCTCTAGGGCTCACCATCAGGGAGGGTGCCCCTTCCCCCTTACAGACAGGGCTGACGTTGGCAGTAACCTTTGCTCTCTGCTCTTACCCTCCAAGCCTGCATGGGAGCCCTCTGACAGACGCAGGTCTGGCCTTGTTGAATCCAGCCCTGGCCCTCCACCCTGCCCTCGTGGCACTGGACCTGGGGGACTGCATGCTGGGTGATGAAGCCATCAACCTCATCTGTGGCCTCCTCCCGCCTGACGGGGCCAAGTCTGGTGAGCAGGGGCCCTGCTGAGGGCAAGGGCTGATGTGGCCTTGATGAAAAGCGAAAAACTAAGTGCAGAGGGGAAGGGGCCTGGCCCGGAGAAGAGGGCTCTAACTGTGTGGGTGAGAATGTTTTTCAGATCCTCTCAAGGAGGGAGGGTTGGAGCTGAGCAGGAATGGAGACCCAGGAATCCAGGCTACAGCAGGCAGGAAGGGCATGGGGCTCTAATGTCCCTGAAGCTCTGTGGAGGGGGTGGCGTGGCTCTCAGTCACTAGGGACACCCCAAAGATCCCCAGGTGGGGGAGGGGTTGGGGAAGGGCCTGACCTTCCCCATCCTGGCTTCTCACTGTGACTGCCCAGGCCTGAAGGAGCTGACACTGAGCGCTAACCCCGGCATCACCCCTAAGGGCTGGAGCCGCCTCGCCATTGCCGTGGCCCACAGCTCCCAGGTCCGCGTCCTCAATCTGGACTACAACCCCCTGGGTGAGGCTCACAAAAGTCCCTTTTGATTCTCAGCACGCCCCTCACCCCACCTCCAAGAACCTGGGATCATCAGTTGCCATGGTAACCACTACACTGGAGAAGCAAAGGAAAAAGGGGGTTGTGGGTGGAAGTACAGGAGCCACCGGTGTGCAGGACCAGCTGACCAACAGTTAGATCAGAGCATCCATCACCACCCCCGGGGCCTGGCTGGCTTCATCCATTTACTAGCCAGTCACAATGCTCCCCTCCTGGCCATCTACCAATTGCCAGCCTTTCCTGGCTTGGGGTGGGATCTCAGGTGTTTAGGGTGATGGGGAGGCTGTGGCAAAGAGTTAGCAGGCCCACAAATGACTGCAGGTGAGTGTGTGTGTGTGCTGTCTCCCCAGGTGACCACGTGGCAGGGATGCTGGCTGTAGCTGTGGCCTCCAGCCGCACCTTAGAGGTCCTAGACTTGGAGGGCACAGGGCTCACCAACCAGTCAGCTCAGGTGAGAAGTCTTCATGTTGGGGGATGGACCAGAGGTTGAGGTTAGCCTCAACATACATCCTGTGGACATACCAAAGGGGTGGCAGCTTGGAGCCTGAGGAGCCACGTTAACTGCATTCATCCTTTTCCATATTCTTCCCCACCACAGACCCTGCTGGACATGGTAGAAAATTACCCTACAGCTCTGCGGAGTCTGGTGTTGGCCGAGAACAGCATTAGCCCGGAGCTGCAGCAGCAGATCTGTGACCTCCTCTCTGAGGGGGAGGAGGAGGAGGAGGTGGCAGGAGGGCCTGGTGACACCCAGGAACGAGAGCGAGCCTGGGAGCCTGCTGCCCACCAGAGGAGCAGCAGCTCCTGGACGGGCCCCAGTGGTAAGATCCCCCAGGGCTTGATCGGAGGCTTGAGACCAGGGAGACGGGGTGGGGAACTTAGGCCACTTGTTTGTGGTCCCCAGAGGAGGGATGCACGGCGGTCTGAACACCCCTCCGCTTTCCACAGATCCCAGCTCTCAGATGGTGCTAATGACATCAGGACTAGGGGACAGTCTGTTGGCTGAGACTGAGATGTGACTCTCTGTTTCTGCGCATCATTACATCTGTGTCTCCAGCACTTTGCCCCAGATGTCAGGGTCAGACCCTGGGGCTTGGGGATGGGGGGTGGTGCCTGGGGCTCTGGCAGCTCCTGGCGGTGTGGTGGGAGGCTCTGGAGGCTGTGACTCAACAAAATCCTCGGGGGCACTGGAACCCAAGGCAATGCTTCTGGACTTGTTGGCAGCTCTGGCTGCAGCCCGCTGGCTCGGAAGAGATTTTATGAACTCTATAACCTGGTGTGTGGCTCTGGTCACTGGGGGATGGCAGTAGGGCAGGAATTGCAAATACCTCTAGACATCACTAGGTGGCAGTGCTACCCCATGGCCCAAGTTCTAGGCAGTATCCACTGGCCCCAAATGTCTCACTGGCTCAGGTCTCTGACTTCTAGGACTTGGGTTTTTGGGGTGACACCTTACACAGGCCCTGTAAGGACCATACGTGAAGTAAAGTGCCCCCAAAACTTGGCTGAACCCTACCCCAAGGAGACTCAAGAGCCCTGCCAAGGTTAATTGAGGGACACTCTCTCCCTGCCTGATGCTCTGTGGCCAAGGAAGCCCTAGGCAGAGGGAGGCAGGGGGAGTCAGGAGGAGTCAGGAGCAAAGACTAGGACATGACTAGGACTGGGGATACCCAAGAATGGGGAGAAGACTGGAAAAGGAAGGTCAGTGATACAAATGAGGCCATTCCAGTAAAATAGTTTTATTTAATTTTAAAATAGTTACCGATGTGAAAATTTCCCAGTGCTGGGAGTAACAGTCTAGAGCCAAGGTTGGGAGCGGGGCTAGGCTTCACCGAGAGCCCAGTTTAAGGCCCCTGAATCCCACCCTCTACTCCCTTCCAGAGGGAGGAGGAACATCTGAGGAGCCCTGAGTCAGTCCTCTCCCGCACCCCCGAGGGCCTGCTGTGCTAGGCCCCTTGAAGGCAACAGCTCGTGCAGAGGATTGAAGGAGAGGGAAACAGGTCAAAAACTAGAACTTAGAGGTTAATAATCCCAATGACCCCCTACACTCTGGGGGGAAAAAAAAAAACTGGTGGCTATGAAAAGAGGATGGAGGATGAACACTGATGTAATAAACGCCCCAGCTCCCCAGAACAGACCGATTTGGGCTGACTGGAAGGTCATGAGCCCCAGCTGCACGTTACCATTGGAAAATAAATATTCCAGGAGGGAAAAACCACGAGGCCAGCTGGTGCCAGTTACAGTCAATGCAGCTGAAAGGCCTGGTGTGGCCTGACCCTGTTCACGCAAGGAGCAGAGGCCAAAGGCCTGGGCTGGGCGGAGACCCTGAGCTGCAAGGGCAGGGGCGCCCTGCAGTCCCAGTGCAGCAGCGGCGGAAGGCGAGCCAGGCGCTAGTGGAGCAGGGTGCCCTGCTCCTGGGCCTGCGTCAGGCTGTCCTTGCGGTGCAGGTGGTGCACCCCCATCCTCTTGGGGCTGCGCTGGGGGCGGCTGGGGCTGGGCAGTGCCCACACCCTGCCCTCAGCGCGAGGCGCGCTGGGCCCCTCCTCAGTGCCAGCATCGCTGGGCAGCAGGCTCTGGCGCTCCTCCTCTGGGCTGACAGGCAGATTCAGCTCTTCCTCGTCCTCTTCCCTGGGAAAGCCAGGGTCAGCTTCGGGCAGCAGCAGAAGCCCGCTTTCACCAGGTGGGGATGATGGTGCCTGCACCTCATCTCCACCAGCAGGCCCAAGGGCGAAGTGGCGCTGCAGCTCAGGGAGTGCATCCCGGCCGAAGGCCGTGCGCTGGGCCACAGCGGCCGGGGGCGGAGCGCGGTCCACAAACACCCGCTGCCAGCTGGCCAGCAGGTCCTCCTCGGAGCTGGCAGAGCTGGCCGGGGCACTGAGCGCCGGCGGGGCAGGCCGGGGCTGGTGCTGGGGGGAGGCCTGGGCTGAGGCAGGGCTGCTAGGCACCGGGCTGGGGCGGGCCCGCTCACTGCCCTCCTCCACCAGGCTCAGGGAGATGGCCTGGCGAGTGGCATATGTGCAGTTGGGCAGGGGGCTGTTGCGGGGGATCCGCACCTTATCCTCAGAAAACTCAATCACCCTGCGGCCAGGATACAGTGGATGTGGCGGAGATGGGGTTGGGTAGGGGCTCAGCTTCTCAAAGGCCGGCAGGGGCAGCTCCTCCTCTGGGGAGCCCCCGGCAGTGCCCAGGGAATGGCACTCCCCGTTGGGTTGGGGGCTGGGGCTGCTCGGGGCTGGGGGGCTAGCTGAGTCACCCGGGTCACCCCCACTCATATCCACATGCACGAAGACATCCTCAGCCAAGGGGTGCCCGGTGCTGCCTGACTGGGCCGAATTGAGCAGGAGAGACTCCGGCTTCTCCAGCACGCGGGCAATGACCGAGGTGGGCACCACAGCCCCAGGGGCCAGGCTGGGGGCAGGCCCGGGGCTGGTGGCCTCCTGACCACTGTGCAGGTGTTTCCGAACCATATCCTGTAGCTCACAGGGCAGCTGGGGTACAGGAACGAGAAAAGGAAAGAGACATGAAGGATCCCAGCCTAAGACAGCTTGCTTCAGGGCAAAAATAAAGGCTGCCATGTGCAAGGCTCCCTCCTCACAGTGTGCTGGGCACTTTGCTATCACCTGTTCTCACAGCACACCGAGGTATGTCCTCATTTTGCAGTGAAATGACTTAAAGCTTTTGATCAACACAGCCAGGATGTGACCCCAGAACTGGTGCTAAGGCCCACTCCTGTCGACCCTGTCAGCCCTAGGCTGGAGCTCTGGGGTCTAGAGCTTCCCCTTGGAGCAAGGGGCTCTCTCAATTATCTTATGGCCCATACTTCTGGCATCCCCCTCCTTCCTGCATCAGATCTGGAAACTGAGACCCTCTCCCCATCTCTGTTCCAGAAATACCCATAGGGCCAGTCCTCACCCTGCCCCTAGTGATGGCCCTTGAGAGCATGCAGGACACCAACCAGAGGCTGAGCTGCCTGGCTTGAGGGGAAACAGGAAGGCGAGGGGAAGGCAAAGCAGAAAGGCGGGGAGCCAGAGGTGCAAGGACAGGACAGAGAGGCGTAGAAACTGGAGCTGGAAGGGTCCTAGAAAGGGTGGACGGATACTGGCTGGGAGGACCCGCTACTCACATCGGCAAACTTGTGGTTACGGAAGTGGGACTTGTTGCACTTGAGCAGCTGCACGGCCAGGTTGCAGTCCAGCCGGTACCGCTCCTGCAGACACAGATGCAGCTCAGCGCCCAGCCCCGCCCGGGGAGTGGGGTGGGGACACAGTGGCACAGGCAGGGAGGCCCCAAGATGCCGTACGTTGAGCTCCTCCAGCTTGTTGATGGTGTTCCTGGCATCCAGCAGCTTGTTGGTCAGCTCCACAATCTCCCAGTCCAGCGTCTTCCTGTCCATCTCAGCCTTCTTGATCTGAGGCACAAGACTCACAGTGAACCCAGCCCGGGCCCCAGCCAGCTCTTCCTCCCCTCCTCCCAGCCCAGAGACACAGGAAGCCACAGGTGCTAGGGCAGCCAAGGCACATGAAGTAGAGACAGATGATGGACAGACAGAAGGAGACTGGACACTTCTCCTGCAATGCAGGCGGGCTGTGGGGCAGGGGCTTTCTGAGCATGACCAACAGTTGCCCAGGCCCAGAGCAATCTAAGAGCTGCCCAGCCTTGGAGGGTGCACAAGGGGCTCTACACACCAGGGGAGGGAGCTTCTACCCTGAGAGACAAGAACTGCAAACCCAGGGGCTCAGGCCTATGCTGCATGTAGCTGTTTCCAGGATCAGGCCATTGGGTGAGGGGGAGGAGGCTGGGCACAGAACGGGGCTGGGTGGCAGCTGGGGGCGCCTGGGAGATTATCTAGTCAAGCAGGGAGGGAGCTACAGTCTTCTGATCTTCAGCTCAGGGACTGGATCCACAGGCCCCCTTCCTCCAAGCGACGGGGCTGGCTGCCACTGCAGCTGAGAGGCCATGAGTGTTCAGTGGTGACATCAATCAGTACCTCTGCCCAAGCCAAGAGCAGGCTCCCCACCTGCCCCCAGGAGCGAGGCACTGACTGCTGACCAGGCCTCCCATGAGGACAGGAAAGGAATGGGCAGAGGGCAAGGGGCAGACCCCAGCCATCCCAGATCTCAGCTGAGGAGGAGGCAAGGGCAAGGGAGAAAACACACAAACTCAGACGCAACTGCAAAAATCCAGCTGTGGCTAAGAGAGGCCTGAGAGAAGAGTACAGCAGCAACGGTGGCAGCATGAGGGGAAGACGAGAGAAGAGAAACAGTGTGAGCGTTAAGACGACCCTGACTCGCACAGCACGTGGCAGGCCCCTCCCCACCACAGCCGCCCCCTCCCGAGCCCAGGGCAGGACGGGGGCCCCCTGGCAAGTCCTAGCCCCGTGCTGTGCTGTGAGTGCAGCGCTAGCCAAGCTGCCCTCCTGGACAGATTACCAGCGTGTGCAGCTTGTCCTCCAGCTCCTGGTTGGTCCTCTGGGAAGCCGTGTAGCTGTTCTGCAGCCTGTAGAGAACACAAGGCAGACCTCCGGGTCAAGATGCCGCTCTTCAGACCCTGCTCAGTCCCTTCTTGATGTGGATCTTGGGCAGGTGCCCCTCCCAGAACTTCAGTTTTCGCATCAGAATTGGATCACCTCTGAGGCCACACCTGGCTAACAACCCCCTGTGAACGGGGAGATGCATGCATGCGTGTCCCAGCCCCCGGTCCCACACCTGCGGAACTTGTCCTTAAACTTGTCCAGCTCCTCCCGGCTCTGGCCCAACTCCAACTCCAGGCAGTCCTGCCCGATCTCCAGCTCGCGCTCCAGAGCCTCAGTGCGCCTGGTGGCTGAGGCCAGGCGCCGGCGAAGCTCCTCGTTTTCCTGCTGCAAAAGCCTGGGAAGGTGAGGGTTCAAGGGCAGAGGGGCATCAGAGGTGCTAGGGCCACCCTGGAGTCCCAGGCTGGATTCAGAAGGAAGTAGGGGTGACAGGAGTCCAGGGAAGCGTATCCCACAGGCCTGTTGGCCCTGAGAACACGGCTGGGCCTGGAGGGTGGGGGAGGCAGAGGGGATGGAGGGGGACAGTCGGCCCCCCTCACTGGAGAAGACAGAACTGCAGGGGCCACAGTTGCCATTTGTCTCTAGTTACAACCCAAGCCAGCCGGCCCCCAGCTCCAGTTTCTCCACTGCACAGTCAAGCTGCTCCATTATTCAACTTGTGGAAACCCAGCCCAGGAGGGCCCTGCTCTGCAGAGGCCTCACGGGGCTGACGGAAAAGGCTGTAAGAGACAGCTGGCACAGGAGGCGGGAGCTGGGACTCGCCCGAGCAGCCCCTCAGAGGCACTCGCCTCCCCAATGCCAGGTTCTCATCAAACAGATGTTTTTCCAGGACTAATATCCAAACGTCAAGCTGCCTTCCAGAGTCCCTAAAATCCCCCAACTTGTACCTCTACCTAATCCAAGGAAAAGCCCAATGGTACCAACAGCCTGGGGCTGAGGGGACCAAGCTGAGGCAGGGAGGCTCTTGGGCAGCAAGTACTCACTTCATCCTCTCCGCGTCAGTCAGCGGCTCCTGTGCACAAAAAAACAGAAGCCTGAGGCTCGGCTCCGGACCACTTGCCTCCCGCTCACTCCCACCTCCTCCAAACAGCTCCAAACAGCCCCAGAGAGGGTCATGTCTGCAGCATACGTGTCTGGCACGAGTGGGCTGCAGGGCCCCCCAGAGTTGGGGCCGTCTAGTAACTTCTGGACCAGCCGAGACTACCCTCGCCCATGCCGCCAGACTCCAACCCTGCCGTTCCCCACACCAGCTCCAAGCCCTCTGAGTCCTAGAGGCCATGCCACCTCTCCCTGGGCTAAAGAGCCTCTCAGCTCTTCACTGGGCTCCTAGCGGGCCCTGTAGGCAAGGTTGAAGACTTTCCAGGGAAGTGACAAAGCCAGGTGGGATGGAGTAGAGTCCAGAGCTCTGATGAAGCCCTGCGGGCCCCCTGGGAGGCATGAGTGCAGGACAGCCTCTGGGGTAACCCAGACGGAGGGGAGTGAAGCGTCTCGTCCTGCTTTCTCCCTCCTGCAGCATCTTCCTCAAGGCCCCACATGGGTCACGAGCCCAAGGGCCAGAACTCAGCCAACCAAAAGGCAGAGCGAGCCTGCGCAATGGCAGTAGGGAAATGTCGAGTGGCATTTGATTGGCCTCACAGCTTCAGGACGCTCATCGAAGGCAGGACAATGAGGTGCATGGCCCAGACTATGGACCTGGGAGCCACTGACACCTGGATTGGTTTCATTAATCTTGTTGAACCCTAGAGACCACATCTACAAAACTGGGGGGAGTGCCCAGAGGGCGGCACCTCGCACAGTATCTGGCCTTTTAATGTTTCCTAAATTCAAAATGGGCAAGTTGTGGATGGCACTTCTGCCCTGGGCCTTGGCACACGCTGGCCATCTCTCAAGTTCTCCAAATGTGCTCCATGAACTTCAACAGGGTAGAGACACAGTATCAAGGAGAATAAACTCTCCTCTTCCTGCAAGAGCTTAACGAGAGAGGAACACCGATCTGGACAATGTTTGGCGGTTGCCTGAAGAAGGCCTCCTAAGTATCTAATGTGGTCCCTAGCAGGGAGCACATATTTGATAAATGTCAGCCAGACAAAACAAAGCTGGACGAAGGTCAGCCTTTCGGGGACAGTGGAGAACAGCTAGGCTGAGGGCAAGCAGCTGGAGCTCCCTAAAGGTGCCCAGAGGGGCCGCAGGTTGCACAGCTCTGCTCCACCAGTGGAGGGCCAGAGTCCCCGGCTCCGGGCAGGTCAGACACCTTTGTCTGATGGGCGACCTCCCACACCAAGAATAACACTGCACAGATCATTTAGGCTGCGCTACAGACTCTGGGGCTCCTGGATGTGTGAACGTGTCACAGCCATCCCCCATTGGTCTGCACCACGAGCATGGTGGCAGCTGAGAGCCCAAGCGGGTACCAGCAACGCCACACTCGCACCCCAACTGGGGGAACCAGATGCCCCCTCAGGACAGCCAGGCCCCGCCTCAGAGGTCTGCAGCTGCCAGCTGGGGCAGGGGGACCACTCTTGCTGACCTCCTGCTCGGGCCGGGAGCCAGGACTTTCCAGCCGCAGCTCACGATGCTCGGGTGGTGCCTTACGATAGGGCTTCTTAGCAGGGGCTGCACTGGTCATTCTGGGAGATGAGAGCTGTTCAACCTGCTGAGGGAAATAAGGAGGGAGGAGGCTCAGAGACGTGGCAAGAGGCCTCTGAATTGAGGGAAAAAGGGGACAGGTAGGAGCCACCAGGCAGGCAGACAGGCCTGGGCCACTCCCAGGGTTATCTGAAGTGCTCAGCTCTGGTGTGCCACTGCCTGTGGGTCAATGGTGAACAGGAGAGGCGTCCAGGGCCAGTGGGAATACATGAGGGGAAAGGCAGGGCCCAGGGCCTGGGCGCAGGGCACACGGGTTGGGCCGGAGGAGTGACCCACCCCTGGTCCCTGCGGGCGTGGGAGGGCCGCCGCAGAGGGAAGAGCGACTCTCCAAAAACCAGTTTCCTCAATTCCAAACTGGGTTAAGTTTCACTTCAACAACCAATTTCATAGGGTTGTTGTAATGATTATGGAAAGCACTAACAACAGAAGCTGGCACTCAGATGCTCGACTAATGTTAGCTTTAAAGCAAACTGTGAGCAGAAAGTAAGGGCTTGAGATGTATGCCCAGCCTGGACCCCTCAGGGCGGGGTGTCACCAGGTTTGGGGGCCCTGAAAGTCAAGCCTCTCTGGCCTCCAGTGCTCTCTTCACCAGCCCCCACCAAAAGGGGCCACCTGCTGCCCCCTCACCTGCCAGCCTCCCCAGGAGAGGGCCCAGTGGGGGGCGCAGGCCTCACTGCGAACATACCGTCTATCCGTCGGCAGCACTCTCTGTTCCGCTGTCCGGGAGTCAGCCTGTGGCTCTCTGCATCCCACGGCCCAGCCACTTCCTCTGGCCAACAGCTCCTGAAACCGGAGATGGGAAGAAAACAGAAACCAGGTGTCAAGGCCTGTCTGTCAGTGCCCCCAAGAGAGCTACGCAGGAGAGCCATGGAGGCAGGACCGGACTGGAAGCACTGGGCTCTGCATGAACGGCATCCCGGGCCCAGGGAGACACAGGTGTGTCTGTGTGGCCATGCTCTTGGCTTACCACACGCCTGATTCCAGAAGAGGCCTGGTGCTGTCTTGTCCCTATCCTACCCTGTATCTGTCCTGTTCATCTCCAGGGCCTCTCAGAGTCTAGAAACAACAACTCAGAGATTTGGGGGACATGGGTTGCAGAAGAAAACACCAGGAAAAAGCCTAGGAGAGGCCCAAGAAGATGCTGGGGGAAAAAAAAAAAAGCTCCTAGCAATGATTCCAGAGGAGCCCAAACAGACTGCAAGAGGAGGGGAAGGTCCAGGAGAGAGAACTGGAAAAGGCAGCATTTTAGAGCAATGACGGTTCTCAACCAGGGTGATTTGGGTCTTCCCCGGCCTCCTCCTTTCCCCACCCCTGGTATCTGGCAAATATCTGAAGGCATTTTTGCTTGTCACACCAGGGGTGGGCGGTACTGGCATCTAATGTGTAGAGGCCAGGCCTGCTGCTAACATCCTATGAAGCACAGTGCAGCCTCCCACGACAAGGCATTATCGGCACAGTGTTGATTTGCCCAGGCTGGGAAAGCCTGTGTAGGAAGCCCCAGTCTGGGGAGCTGAGACACCTGGCTTCCGGGCTCAGTGCTGCTTCTGACACACGATGTGGCCCTGGGTAAGTCCCTGCCTCACTGGATAAGCTTGTCTCTCATCTGCAGAGAGGTGGCTGGAATGAGTGGCCTGTGAGGTCCCCTCCAAGTCCTTGGGGTTCCGACCTCTCCCCGACCTGTAATGAGCTGGGCTGCAGCATGGGGGCAGCAGCTACCACAGGGACCAGTGGAGGCAGCAACCTCAGGTGGCCTTCCGGACATCAGCAGTCCTGCCTCCGCCATCCACCTAACCAGAGCTGGGGGCTGAGGGAAGCCTTGCGGGCTGAAGCGTGTGTTCCCGCTGTTGGGACATGCCCTGGCCACAACTCCTGTCACATTCCAACAGGGCCTGAGGCAGGAGGCATGGTGAGGGGGTGGGGAGGGCGGGAAGAGGAGTGGCCTCCCCTCTCTGTCTGGGCAGCCTGGCCTCTGGCGTGGGGTTCTGGGGTGTGGCAGCAGGCACGAGCCGCCAACCTCCAGCCCTTTGATGGCGAGGCAGAGCGTGTCCCCACAGGGCACACACAGCGGGCTGTGTCGGGCTGACTCCCTGTTCAGGAATCTGGGCAGGCCTGAAGGGACAGCACATTCCTGAGGTGTGGGGGAACAAACAAGTCACCCCCACAGTTCCCTGGGGCTACCCCTTCAGTGGGGCCCTGGGTGGAAGCTCTTCTGGCCTGGGGAACAGGCCCAGAAAGTGCCAAGCCAGCACGGGTACCTGGATTCTGATACTCAGAGGGTCTAAGTTGGGGGGGTGGTATATATGTTAGAAAAGGAAGAGTCAGACCACAGGAGTGAGAGATACTGGTAGCCAGGAGTGCCCATGAAGTCCAGAGCCGGCCTCTGCCTTCCCCCACCTTCCCTATTCCTGCCAGCGCCCACACTGCCCTCCAAGCCCTGGGACACTGGTGTGGGCGGTGGGCGGAGGACACTACCGTGCCCGGGTATCTAGTCATCCTACCCGTGAGGAGACGCAGCGGCCTCCCTCCATGCCCCGCTGCCCCAGCTCGAGCTGTCACATGTCCTACGAGCTCATCCTGCCCTGTCTCAACCTCACGGCCCCACAGCACATATTCCTGGGGCTTTCATGCACAGACAATCTGGCCTGCTGAGGGGACAGGTAGCATGCATGTGGCTAGCAGTGAGACGGGTCAAAGTGCAGACTAGGACTCTCAGATGAACGACAGTGGTTTTGGAGGTTCTTTTCCCCAGCCAGAGTCCGCTCTTTTCATACATATCGGAGTCACAGGGAGGGACATGGCTCCTGACTGGGGAGGCAGAAGGCCACACCCTGCTAGGGAGGACAGTCCACCAGGGAGCCTCAGCGATCCCAACACAAGTCCAGGAGGGAGACTCCATGCCACTCCCTGCCCCACATCCCTAAATTCCAGTGCATGTTGGGGCTCTGGTCCCAACTCCTGAGGTCTGCTAAGGGCCTCAGATCCAGCCTGGAGGGGACCACAGTTCCAGCACTGAACAGGCACACACAGGCCTGGCAGGACGCTGGCACTGCAGGGAAGGTCAGCCCCAGGGGTGAGCGCAACGCCAGGCCTACTGGAGAACACAGGGAGCAGCAGCCGGGCAACAGGGTCACAGGAGGAGAGGAGGGGCTGGCTACAAAGCAGCGGAGCGGCCCCTCCAGGAAGACCCAGCTCCTAGAGGCTGCCTCCCTGGCACATGGCCTTCACCCAAAGATCTCCAAGCTGCTTTGGAGTGTTTCAACCCGAGGTCGACTCCTAATCCCACAGCAAGAAAAAGAGTCCCCCAGGGAAGGCTGGATAAGTCCAAATGGGCCACAGGCCACGAGGAGCGGGCAGACAGCCCAGTCTCTTAGCCTCTGGATGCTGCGCTGGCTCCAGGGCACCTCCACGAGAAGGCTCTTCTAGAAAGTCTAGAAACTGACAAGGAAGAATCCCACTCCCACCCCTCACCACAAACTACCTGAGCTTCAAGGAACTGGAAGCAGAAGACTCAGGATGTGGGCTACCACATCTCAGGCTGGGTTTGTGCGACAACAGCCGTGCTCTGGGAGAAAAGTGAAAGTGAAAGTG
The DNA here is from genome assembly GCF_029378745.1 of Bos indicus. Lineage (NCBI taxonomy): Eukaryota > Metazoa > Chordata > Mammalia > Artiodactyla > Bovidae > Bos > Bos indicus. Next base: position 18,510,122 of record NC_091782.1, on the reverse strand, counting down.
GCTCGGTGGTGTCCGACTCTTTGCGACCCCCATGGACTATACAGTCCACGGCATTCTCTAGACCAGAATACTGGAGTGGGTAGCCTATCCCTTCTCCGGGGGATCTTCCCAACCCAGGAATCAAACCGGGGTCTCCTGCATTGCAGGTAGATTCTCTACCAGCTGAGCTATGAGGGAAGCCCTTCTGGGAGAAAGGCTGAGACTTGAGTCAATCCCCCCGGCTGACCTGGTCTGGGGCTCTCGGGGCTGCACCTGCAGGCACTGTTGAGGGAGACACCCCCGCAGCGTCACCGAGGCGAGGTGAAAGGAAAGCAGCTCTCCTCACCGCCCCCACCCCCCCTAACCCCGCCTCCTCCTCCCTCTCCTGCAGAGTATTCATTCTTCACTCACTCAGGAGCAGCTCAGAGGACTCCACCGTATCTGAGGGGTGGAGTGAGAGGGTGATAGCCTTGTAATTGCCATGTTGCAATCTGCCAGTCCGCGCAGGCCCCTGTTGCCGCCTGCCCTGTATTAAATACCTTCTCCCTGATTACAGCCCACGGGCATGATTAGCTGCCTCCAGAGAACAAAGTCTACTTTCATTAGAAATGGGACTCGGCACGCACAGTGAACCTGTGCTCTGAACCCACTGAACAGCTGAGCAAAGCGTGTATCAGAGGCAGATATAAGGAGCAATATATGCCAGGAGCTGGCGGCTCCTCTCTCGAACCAGGGGACAGCTCTCCGACTCGCTCCCCTGTGTGGACAATGAACGTGTGTGGATATGACCAGGGGTCCCCCCGAAGTCAGTCCTGATGCTGCTGGAGACGGAGCAGGATGAGGAGGAGCCCTCTTCAGAATCTGATTCTCTCCAAACCACTATCCTTTCTCCTCCTCCCTGCAAACACCCGCAGAGGCAACAGTGAAAGGTTCGATTCCAAGAGCCAAGGACACCCCCTTACTTCCCTCTGCCGTCCCATCTGTGCATCTGCCCAAGGCCCAGGGCAAAGCCAAAGGTGCAGGAGAGGAAGGGAGCTCCCAGCATCCAGCTTTCTCTCTGCTCAGGGCTCAGAGGTTACCCGCTCGACACTGGCCGAGCAGAGGGAGACAACTGAATCCAAAACAGGTGTGGCTCAAACTCTGCCCTCCCCTGCACCCCAGGTCTCTTCTAGCCCCCAAGTTCTGCACCACACCCCTGCCCCTACACAGTTCAGCTGCCTACCCAAAGAAACCGCCTGCCTCCACAACTTCCATCACCCACATTCTCTTTAAGAAATGATGACCCCAGCAGTTTATCTGGGCTCAGCATTTCTGTACTTACTGATGTCTCTGTCCCCAGCTGTCACTGAAATCAAGCAAGTGAAGGACGCTGAGGGGCCAATGAACCCAATCTTCTGAATCAGGGAAGGCATACACATCACAAAAATCATTAACTAATGCTCTTCTTTCATAATTCACCCAAAGAAAGTCAAATGGAAGGTAGCAATCATTGCTGCTTTTAAAATGAAAGGAAAACTGCCCCTTTTCAGAATACCCCAGCTGTGTTGTATGCTGCCTTACCCCAGCAGGATATAAATTAATAATAAACCCAAATATGGGCCCTTCCTAAAGCCCCCGGTGAACCACTAAACAGGAGCATGTGGTCACAGGGACGAGCGCCTCCCCTGTGGGAATGGTCCTCAGCTGTGAAGTGGTCTCTGAACCCTGCAGGCCTGGAGGAAGCTGTGCCTCGCGGGGTTGGGGTGGGGGGCAAGACACACTCCACAGTGCAGGTCCAACTGCTTCTCAGGCCTCTGAAATCCGGGCTCTGGCTCCAACTAAGGACCAAGAAACACAAACCTCCACCGTGCAAGGGCCAGCCCCCTAACCAGGGGGGCCAGCAGGGGGTCCGGAGACTGCCCATAAGGACCCCTCCCACGCCCACCCCTAATCAGGATGGCTCCTCTCCCCCTTGACTGTCAGTGAACAGCCGCACAGAGAGCTGATCCTACTGAGGCAGCCTGGGTTCAGTCCTCCCAGCCCTGGCCCCCAGTTTCCGGCGCAGCTGTTCCCGAGATACCTGAGCAAAGCCCTGAGCGATCCTGGGCGCGTGGCAGGCAAGCAGCCAGCAGAACACGGGTGGGGCCCGGGCAGGCTCTCCTCTGGGCCGATGACAAGGCTGGAAGATGCCAGTCTGTGCCCAGACCAGCCCCATTGCCCCTCCCCCAGGCAGGCCTGCCACCCCTCTGGGAAAGCACAACGTCACCCTTTTGGGACATGCTGCCTGCGGCCCTAACCTGGCCCCCTGCCCACTCTAAGCGGAATAGACTACAGGTATTTAAAAAACCAGAATGGGTGGGAATATTCCTCCCCAGAGTCATCCTGAGGTCTCAGAACTAGTGCTGGTGGCCTGTGAGAGCTTACCTGGCTCCCACCAGAGCAAATACCTCAAGTCTATCCACCGGGCCTCTCGTTCAAGCCAACATTTGACAGGAGGAAAGGGGCTGAAGATTCCTGATGATGAGCCAAGCAAACCAACCCCCAACCAAACGGAGCACTCAGAAGTCCCCAGATCAGAAGCAGCACTTGACCTTCGTCCCATGCTCGCCCCTCGGGAAGAAGCAACCTGCCACTCCTCGCCCCTTCTGCTCTCCTCGTCAGAGCCAAGCCACAGGCCCCTCCAGGGTGCTGCTGCTCAGTAGCTCAGTCATGTCCGACTCTTTGTGACCCCATGGACTGCAGCACGCCAGGCTTCCCTGTCTGTCACCATCTCCCAGAGTTTGCTCAAACTCATGTCCATTGAGTTGGTGACGCTATCCAACCATCTCATCCTCTGTCGTCCCCTTCTCCTCCCGCCCTCAACCTTTCCCTCCAGCTTGCTAACTCTCTATTCAGGGTCCACACCATCCGCGGAGCCCCTACACCGTCTCTTGTTTACACACTCCCACTCTGTGGGCACTGGCAGCTTCCTGCCCTCTGCCTCCTGGCTCAGGGGAAACAGAGGCGGCTTAGAGGGCCTCCAGGTCTCAGGTCCCCCTATCTAGCCCACCACACTCCGCCCCCCTCCCCGGGCACTGCCCCCAGAGGCGGCAGACAGGGTCTGTCTAGTTACCTGTGCAGACCACCAGGGCGCCCCGCGCAGTCAGCCTTCCTGCAACCTCTGGACGCCCCTTCTTTCCCAGCCTGGAGGGAGGAGGGAGCCTGTTGGGAACTTCTCCATGGCAAGCTGAGGCCAATGCCTCCCTCAGGCCCACTGTGGAGTCCAGAGCCAGGTCCTGCCCCCTCTGACTAAGGCGCCCTTCCCAGCTCTTTTTGGTTAAAGTCCACCTGAAGCTCCAGAGGTGGAAGGCGGTGGGGGAACCAACTCCTCCCACTCCACCTCCCAGAGCAATGGTCACCAACGGGAGCTACATCTCAGATGGGTATCCGGTTCTGGGCTCCAACTTTCAGACAGAGCTTCACTCCTCTGTCCAGGCCATTTCTCACAGGCAGGTCAAGGTTTTCCTCAACCTCCCAGTCCCCAAGAAGAACCTGCAGTTTCAAATCTTATCCTGGGATGGGAATAATGGGGATATCATCTTCTCCTTTTTCCTTCTGGCTATGTCCATGAGGGATCTTAGTTCTCTGACCAGGGATTGAACCTGGGCCCTCGGCAGTGACAGCACTGAGCCCTAACCACTGGACTGCCACAGGAATTTCCATCATCTTCCCCTCTTGATAAAGGGAGGAAACTATCCAGTCTAGCAGAAAATTCCCTTCCTACTCTCCTTCCATCTGTCTCTGAGGCATGAAACCAGCAGCACGGTAGCTGAGGGATGCTCTCAAACTCCATGGTGCTAAAAGCAGATTAAAGAGACATGCTGTTCTAAGGGAGAACTGAGAGGCACATACTGACTGAGGGGAGGAATGGGGGCAGAGCCCAGCAGCCGGCTGGTAGGTGGACAGGCACCTGTGCACAGCCCCACCTACGGCAAGGAGACCGGGCAAACGGAGGGAACCCAGTGGTAAGGACAAGCGCGCAGAGGAGATGGCTCGGTGTAAGCAGAGGGGAGGAGGCCAGGGGCAGGAAGGGAGACGAGAGGCGTGGCTGGAGGCACCTTCAGGGTGGGTTAGCTGGCCCGGGTCAGACTCACAGGGTTAGTGTCTTCTCCCCAACCAGCCAGCTCTCCTGGTTAGCACGGTTAGCACCAGACTCGTGGCAGACGCCCTCCAGGCACTCCATACAAACAGACAGCTTGGTCTGTGAGCAGCCCAACTCCGGAGCTGCAAAGAGAGCAGAAGGAATGCCAGGCTGCAGGATGCCCGAGGGTACACACTGCCCTCTCCCGACAGGGACGCTCCTCCGGACTTACCGCCAGACCCTGCAGGGCCTCTCCCCTCTGGAAGGCAGGCCACATGCAAGCACAACACCCACCCTGCCAAGCAGTGAGCCTGGCTGGTGACCCCAGGGAGCAAGGCTCTCCAGCTGTCAACAGAAAGAGAGCATTGCCGTGGTGGAAGGGGGCACTGCTACCAGGGGGCAGCTCTCCTGTCTCACCTATTCCCGGAACACTGCTGCCAGGCTGGACCACAGCCCTGAGAGCTGCTTCTAAGAACAAAGCCACCCACAGCTGCAGCTGCCACCTCGCCCAAGCCCGTGCCAGCAGAGTCCACCACACCCCCTCCCACGGGCTCTGAGGAAAGGCGCTGGGAGAGAACTGGCCCAGGGACCGGAGGTTGCAACAAGAGCTGCGTGGAAAGCACAGCACAATGGGGCAGTGTGTGCCCGGCCCGGAGCCATGCCAGCCCAGGCAACGGGTGACACACTGCCACCTTTCAGCTGCAGAAAGGGCCAGGGGTGGTGTTTCCCAGGGAGCTGGCCCCAAAGGGACCCATGGGGCAAGGGTAAGGGCAAGGCCCCAGTCAGACTCCCCAGACCCTGAGGGCCCCCACCCCTCAGAATGGCAAAGCCCAGAAAGGCTAAGGTTCTCACACAGCTAGCCCAGGGAACACTCTTCCCTGAAGCCTCCAGAATCACCCAGGCAAAGTGACACACCCTGGCTTAGAGATCTCCAGGCAAATGTGCCACAGCAGTGGAGTCCCAGAGACCCCCTGCCCTGGCCAAGATGCGACCCCTGGGGAGGCAGGACAGGAAAGTTACAGCACAGACATCAGCAAATACTGGCTGTGACTGATGGAGAAGGGCTGGCAGGGAAAAAGCAGGAGAACGACCCCCACGCAGTCTGATGATGAGATGACTCGGGGTAGGAAGGGGAAAACAGAGACCACCCAGGCCCCACACATAGGCCTGGCTTCTCCCAAGCCCAGGCCAACGCTGAACACAAGCAAGAGAAGCCTCCAACAGGCTTCCCAGCTGCCCCCTTGCTGGGCTCCCGGCCTTGCTCTGATAGCCCTGGAGGTCAAAAGGCCGAAGCCTGACCAGGAAGAGTAAGCTAGCCATCTAGCAGAGAAGACGCCAACTCTTCCTGTGGGCTCTGATCTCTTCCCTGGACTAGCAAGGAAGCGTGGCCATGGGCGACTACTTTCTGAATCCTCGACACAGACATACTAATAAATAAACAAACACGCACCAGTTGGGTCTGGTTTGTTTTCCAAACGGGGAGCAGCAAGTGACCTGGTTAATCCAAGGTTTCAGACAGCAGGGGTTGAGAAATCAGGTAAGTCTCCGCCCTTCCCAGCCAGAGATGAAAGAAGAGTGAGAGAGAGAGACACATGCGAGCCAGGGGTGCTGGTGCCCACATCACGCCCACACCCATCCTGATTCCCACTCCAGGGCTCTCCTACCAGAAAACTTCATCCCAGCATAAAAGACAATCCCTCAGAGATAAGCAGGGTGTCTGCTGTGGCAAGAACCTCTGGGAAAGCTGCTCCAACCCTCCCAAGGAGCCAGCCAGCCCCCCAGGAACACACCAAGCTGGACTGGAGGCTGCAGCCGGGCTCCTCAAAGGCTCCAGCAGGGACTAATTCCCCCCTCCCTGCCCCACCCAGGGTTAATTGTTAGGAGGGCAGAACAAGCTGAAGAACAATATGTATTACTATTAAGTTGTGTTTATTTTACAGGCAATACATGATAGGGAATGTCTGGAAGTATTAATACATTAGAATGATCAGAAGGATACAGGATAAATGGTTAACAGTATTCCCTGTCTTTGGGAAAGGGCTTAGACAGGAGCAGTGGGGGAAGAAAGGGAAGGTCTTTTTGCTTTAAATTTTGTAGATTTTTCTGTACGGTTGGTATTTTCAACGAGGTACCACACCACGTTTATGATGACAACGCACTGTTCCCTGACAAACGGGCAAAATCACTCCATCCGCACTGTGCTGTACCCTCCCAGAAGTGCTTTCCCTTCAGCTGTATTTCCTTCAATCCTTGTAGCTTAGTGAGGCCCACAGCACAGGTGGCGTTCTCCCATTCTGAAGTGACACAGAGGACAAGAGCCCTGCCCAAGGCCACAGACACAGGGGACAGAACCCTCCATTTCCAATTCCAGTTCAAAGCCTGGAAAGCTGTCTTCTCCCGGGAGCCAAGGAAAACGATGACAATTCTGCCCGGATGTAAAGACCCTCAAAGACATCTGAGACCGAATTCCCCATCTGGCTCACCTGGAAAGGGGCAAAGAGGCCACTGCTCAGCACCCAAGGGGATAAGTGCAGAGTTCTATCCCGCTGGTTAGCTTAATGGAAGCCCAGGGCTTTCGGGTCTAGGCTGACTCTCCGCAAGGCAGTCCCCCCATCTGGGAGTTCTCTGCCAGTTTATTATGAGAACATAAAAGTGCTTCACAAATAGGGGGCCGTGTCCTTGATAGATCCCAAACGTCACCAAGTAGACAGTTGGCACTTACAAGATAGACCGAACAAAGAAAGTCTCACTCTTCTACTCCCGGACCCTCACCAGACGCAGTCCCTCTGAGACCTAAAAGCACACAACACAATCCAGTCCAGCTGGCTCATCTGATCTCCTCTCAAACCTGCTTAACGTACAACGCAGCTTATCACTCCTGCCAAGATGCCATCATGAAGACGGGCCACATTGCAGTGCGCACCCCACACCAAGGGATGAGGGGCAGAGCCCAGGGAAAACTCCTTCAATCCACCTCTAACTACTGGTTTCATCCCTGTGGTTCTTCTAGGCGTGAACAAGGCTGTACCAAGATGTCTTGGCTGTGAGCGTGGAGCACACCAAGGGAGGACCAGCGATACCACAGAAAAGCCAGCAGGTGACTGCAGGCACTAAAAGGAGCTCGATGAATAACAAAGAGGGTGCCGGCAGCCAAAGCCTTTTTAAGATGCTAATTAAGCAAGAAAATACACCTGTGTGTACTCCAGTGCCTCTCTTAACTCCTTCTGGCTGGCTTAGGAATGTGCGGTTAGAATATAAGGCTGAAGAGGGAGACAGCTGAAGCCAAACACCTAGATCATTCAACCACATTAACTCAACTCTGGAAAATAATTAGTAATGTGACTGTTAATACATTCACCTTTTGTTTATGCAGGACCTTCCTTCCTGAGAGTTCAAAGAGTTTCACCAGATAGATTTTATCTGCTTTAGTCTAAGAAAGGACTAGACTGGGAATAGGACTGCTCAGCACCTCCTATGTTGTGCTAACTAAACGCTCAGCCTTCAATAAATGACCTTGCCCCTAAGAAAGACCCCTGGGTGGGGAGAGACAGGTTAACAGCCCCCCTGCATCACAGTGTGGTGAGTGCTCTGAGAGCAAACAGGAGAGGCATCTGGCTGGGGCAGGGAGTTAAACACCAGACAGAAAGGTTGCCCTCCCAAGAATCCAGACGAATCTTCCTGTGATTGCAAACTCCCATTGGAGTGCGGCCCGGCATTATACAATTAAGAGGTCTAGACTTCTGGAAACAAACTTCTCTGGCGCTTGTTCAGAACTGGTGCTGAAGAATTATTCCCATCAGCTATACTGAAAACAAAAAGTCAAAGAATGGACAGCGACCCTCAGCCTTCCACCCCATTTCTGGGGAGCACCTGAGTTCATAAGCCTGTTCTGTGACCCCCCCCCAAAAAAAAAAAAAACTGAGACAAGAAGTCTGGCTTTCTCAAAGCCTAGACCACCAGCTTCACCCAACATTTTTTCAGTCCACAAAATACCAGGGAACACGGAACCTCAAACACCCCATCCAATACATGCACATGTACGGCTGAGTCCCTTTGCTGTCCACATGAAACTATCGTAACATTTTAACTGGCCATACTTCAATACAAAATAAAAGTTTAATAGAAGAACAACAGCAGCAAAAACCCACCCCATTTAGTCATCTCCGGCCTTAACTACATAACAAATCCGCCACCTACTCACTCCCACCTGTATCTACCAAAGTCATTGTTAATTTCACATGCTTGTCACAATCCATCAAAGGAGTCATTTCAACGTAAAAGATGGGAAGAAGCCTCAACAAACTTCCTTTGCACACTGACACTGTTCCCCAATCTCACCTTTTTTTGTTGCTCAGTGAAAGAGATAGACAGGTAAACAGGTAGACAAGTGTCCGGACCAAGAGGAAGAAAGGAAAACAGAGAAGTCTTCTCAACCAGGGTGGAAGAGAAGCTGGGTCTCAAGAGGTCAGCAGAGTTTGAGAGACAAAGGTGAGCACGATGCAGAGACTGAAATGCACAAGTAAGAAGAAAAAAGTAAACAAATGTTCAGAAAAGGTTCCGGAGCAGTAGGAAACTCAGGAGCAAGGAAACACAGGACAGATGAAACAGAGCGGCAGTAACTCAGGCTAGAGAGTCGAGTTTGAGCCTTCTGGTACACAAGGCTGAAGACTGTGGACTCTATCCCAAACAAGAGAGAAACCACGGCCTAAAGAGAAGAGGCAGTATGTGTTTTATAGGAAAGTAAATTTTTACAGCAGCATGGAAGATAGAGTAGGGAGAGACTGCCCGTCACATTTCTTTCATTGTATATGCACCACAGCATTATAAAGCACCTCTTACGCACCCTGCTGCTGCTAAGTCACTTCAGTCGTGTCCGACTCTGTGTGACCCCATAGACGGCAGCCCACCAGGCTCCCTCTTCTCTGGGATTCTCCAGGCAAGAACACTGGAGTGGGTTGCCATTTCCTTCTCCAATGCATGAAAGTGAAAAGTGAAAGTGAAGTCGCTCAGTCACGTCCGACCCTCAGCGGCCCCATGGACTGCAGCCTTCCAGGTTCCTCCATCCATGGGATTTTTACCCTGCACTATCCCAAATGCCAGAATACAACAGTGAGTAAGACAGTGTCTGTTCTCAGGGCACTTACAGTCTTGTGAGAGTCAGACAAATAAACAGGCAATTACAATACAGCCCAAGTGTTAAAACAGAAGTAAGCACAGGACAGTAAAGAGCAGTGGGATCCCAAAGGAAGTGACATTTAAAATGAGACCACAGGAGCAATAAAGAAGGAAAAGGGAGTCTGGAATGCAGCACAACCAACGTGTACAAAGACCCAGAAGCTAGAGAACAAGGTAAGTTTAAAGAGCTGTTAAGGGATTTCCCTGGTGGTACAGTGGATAAGAATCTGCCTGCCAATGCAGAGGACATGGGTTCAATCCCTGATCTGAGAAGATTCCACATGCCACAGTGCAACTAAGCCCGTGTCCCACAACAACAGAAGACACCGCAATGAGAAGCCCATGCACCAAAACGAAAAGTAGCCCCCGCTCCCCGCAACTAGAGAAAGCCCTTGCAAAGCAACAAAGACCCAGTGCAACCAAAACTAATAATAAATTTTAAAAATAATTTTTTTTTTAAAGAGCTGTTAAGAGGCTGAATCCTACTGGAGAAATGAAGACCCAGTTTACTCATAGGACTTGGCACTCAAAATATGATAGTGAAAAGGAGGTGAAGGAATTTAATTCAAAGATAACAAATGAATACTGGGTGTTATGAGAACAAACTGATTTAGACAACAAAAAGAGAATGGTAACAGGGGAGAACTGGCTTAAAACCCATCAGCCTTCACCCTGAAGTTCAATCATTTGCTAAAATGTGACCCGAATCTAGGAAGTCAGAGAACTACCAAAACACAAACATGTACTGTACGGAGATAACACGTTTCAGCATGCTGACTGCAGCCCAAATCAAGATAAAGCACACCATCCTGAGGCCTGTGGCTCCTCTGTTGATGGAGGAGGGGAGCAGAGACTGACAGATGCTCTTAAAAGCACATGTGCTATGCTACAACAGACAGAAAGTTTCATCATGGGGCAAGTCCTAGGTCCGGAGCCCCCGACACCATGAGCCCAGGCGTGTGCCTGCCCTGATGGCAGAGTGAAGAGTCATTTACTAAAGAAAAAGATGGGCCCTGAGGGCATGTGTTAAATAGACAGGGCATGACTCAGAAGGAGGGAAAGGGTGAGTCTTAAATACTGGGCAAAGGAAAGCTAGTCATCAGTCAGTCCTTACACACACTCTGCCTCCTGCCTGGCTTAAAGGAAAGAGACCTGGGCGTGGCACCAGGGCCTTCCTCTACAACACAAGCTTCAGCAGAAGCACATTTATTTTCCAACTTCCTCTCACGTTAATAACACAGTTTTCCCCTTTTGTAGTTTGCTATTTTTTAAAGAAAGATGCAAGCAGACTGTCTATGAGTTTAACACTATGGTTCCTTCAACGGTTCGTGTCAGTAACACAAACACCGACACAGTCAATGCATGCTAAGAATGGATCTCGATGTCATTCTGTCTGCTCACCCCAGCCAGCTCAAAGTTTTCCAAAGAGCAGTCACCAAGTTGGATCATGATGACAGAGTTTAGATTGGGCGAACATGGCACAGGGCACTCCCACACCAGTCCGTGTGTGTGTGCTAAGTCACTTGAGTCGTGTCTGACTTTTTTCAACCCTATGGACTGCAGCCCACCAGGCTCCTCTGCCCATGGGATTCTCCAGACAAGAATACTGGAGTGGGTTGCCATGCCCTCCTCCAGGGTTCTTCCTGACCCAGGGATCAAACCCAGGTCTCTTCCGTCACAGGCAGATTTTTTACCATTGAGCCACCAGGGAAATCCCACCAGTGCCTGCAAGGGTTATTAACTCTGAGAGGAAGAGGAGAGCTGAGATAAGAGCTCAACTCCTAAAACATTTTTTAAACAATCAGAAAAATGTTTACTACAATATGGGTTCACATCTAACCATCATGACAAGCAAACAAGAGACAGAAATTGCCAGTAGGCATATTTAAAAGTTAACTTCATACCAAATGCAAAAAAAAAAAAAAAAAGCTCAACTGCTTAAGCCTGATTGCCTAGCTTCAAATCCCAGCTCTGCCACTTACTATCTGGGTGATGCTGAGCAAATCACTTAACAATGCTGCACCTCTATTTACTCTTCTGTAAGATGGGGATACTAACAGTATTAAACTACTAATCCACTTACAAAAGTGCCAAGCATACAGAACGTGCTCAGTAAGCACTATTATTATCTTCATCACTCGATGGTAAATTGATCATTCTACAGCCTCACAGTTTCAAATGTGTTCTGCCAAGGAAATGACTGGTATTTTAATATCACTTTAAATAGCTTAATGAGGATATTCTCACTATACGTAAAATCTATACTATCCTCTTCTCACATCAGGAGAGCAGCTCAAACCAGTACAGGTCTGCCACAGAGAGACATCAAGTTCAATCATGAAGCAGAAATTAGGGCTGAGATCTGGCCAGCATAATAACAACAAATATATATACTGAATGTCAGGCACTGTTCTAAATACACTAATGTACTAACTTATTTGACCTTCGAACAACTCTATTAGATAGGTACTCCAACCATCTCCATTTGATTGATGAGAAAGCTGAGGCAGAGAGCTGTGCAATATCTAAAGGTCACAGAGTCACAAATGGCAAGGTCTAGATTTGGACAGGCAATCTAGCTCCAGAGTCAGTGCTCTTAATCTCTGTGCTGGCTCACCACACTGTCCTTGCTGGTTACAATCTTCTAGAGGCATCCACAAATTGTTCTCAGAAAGAGAAGTTTTTCAACCTTCTAGAAATGAAGTCACAGTTCAATAACAACACCAGTTCTTCAGATACCTGAAGGTACTGAAGTTAGTCTAGTGACAGTGACTTAGGCTGGTCTGCCTGGAGTAAGACTTTTGGGGGCATGGATGGGTTGAGAGTAGGGAGCAGAAGATGGTTAGTAAGGAGTCCTAGATCAAATCAGACTTGCTGATCCAAGCATGGAACCTTCTTACTGGAGCAGGTTCCAGTAAGAAGCATGCTCCTAATTCTGGCTTAGGCATAACCAAAGGGCATCAAAGAAGTGGGAACCATACTCACTGCGCTCTGTGCCTCCAAACCTGTTCTCTTTCCTCAAACCCAAATCCACTATCTCTCAAGCCATGGTTAGTTTTGCTAATAAAACTGATTTTGTTTTTTTTGCCACACCACATAGCCTGTGGGTCCTAAGTTCCCCAACCAGGGATCAAACCCATGACCCCTGCATTGGAAGCATGGAATTTTAACCACTGCATCACCAGGGAAGTCCCCAAAACTTAAAAAAAAAATATATATATATATATATTTTAACGTCGTTTGATAGGAAGATATAAAGAAAGAAGAAAAAAACTACCAGAAGAGAAAAAGGCAAGTTCTACAAGCCTTTCCTTGCATCACACTGCTCCAGGTTGTAAAGCAACTCTCAAATATCAGGGGTCTCAGGAACAGAATGATGTGAAAAACATGTGCAGAGCTTTGTACCAGTCAGCCTGACCTCTTACTATAAACTGATCTGGGTTTCTCCTCCCTAATCCCAACCTACCTGCCTCACTCCTCTGACCCAACCTAGGCACCAAATCCACATCCCCAAATAACACGGGCCCAAATAAATGAGCCCTTCTTACCAAAAGAAAAGATCAAAAGAGGCAGACATGTGGCAAGAATGAATTCAGGAATCGGTGACAGCAGGTGCCTAAATGGTTAATGGACACCAACCAGAAGTTTGTTTTCTTATGGCTGCCCACCATCTGTCACCCACAAATCTCCACTTTGGGCAGGAGACCAAACTGAAGATGTGATGGGGAGATCAAAGAAAATACAGTGACCGTGAAGGAAACTGCTTGTGACAGGGATGTGTTAAAATATTTTCAGTCTGATCTCTAGGCTCTTGCCCACGTTCGCCTGCACAGGTGAAGGCATACAAGGCTCAGTACTACACCCAACTCTCAACAAATCAGCGTGAGATCTAAGCAGAAGACTAACTTAGGGACCACAGGCAAAAGGCAGCCTCTAGAGAAGAGCGCCCTTCTCAAAATAAATGATTTTCAGCATCACTCGGAGCCCATGCATCCTGCTTCCAGGGAGCATGCCAGCCTGTCAACGGAGGCCACCTTACCCGCTCTGGGGTTGAGCTGGGGCAAGTCGCTACCTCTTCTTCTTTCCAAGCAGGCACTGTGATTTCTTCCAATCCCTGGGGCCCCTGAGTCTTCAGCTGAAATTGGGGCAGATGCTGCTATAAGAACTGTGGAAAGGCTGATCTAAGTCTAGAAGAGGGCCATTCGTTTGGCTTTAGTTCCCTCTTTGCTTCAGGTCTCTCTTCCTCGGTTCCCTACTATTCTCCTCCACGGAAAAGACCCCTTTTCCTCTCCCACCAGCCTGCGCTAGGGCCTCCACTCCACGCTCCGGGCTTTTTACTCTTGGCTAAGAAGTTCGGCTCCAACTCGTGACTCTGCTTCTCCCTCCCTGCACACCTACTTCTGGCTCCCCGCCTGGAATCCCCTCCCCCAAGGCTACCACTGGAATCTAGGCCCCCTCCCCTCCATCCCTATCTCATTTTTTTCTCTGCCTCCAACCTTCCACCACTCCACTTCCTCTTCTCAACCCCAGAGCTACTCCCTCCGCCCCAACTCCCCGTTGGCATCCTCACGACCCCCTACAAGTATAGACTCCCAGCCCGACTAATCCAATCCCACAACAAACTTTCTGCCGCTGCCCACTGCCTTCAGACCGCCATCTTGCCGCGGGGCAGGCCGGGTAGTGGCCACGGCCGCGGGAATCCCCACGCACCAGGCGCCGCGCGTCATCGGGGGCGTGGCCATGGGGGTGTGGCCTCCGACTGGGGCACTGGGGCGCGGGACCCGGAGGAAAGCCGCGGATCCTGTAAAAGCAGGATTTTGTGGGCTGGCTGCACAAGGAAGGCGGTGTCTTGTCAGGAGTAGGGAGATAGCGAGAAGGGTGGGGAAAGACTCTGGTATTCAAAAAGAAAAACAAAAAAACAATGGGAGGAAAACAGCACAAAAATGTAGTGAGAGTTGTAGCAATGGTTCCCCATCACTCAAAGGGTAAAAGGCAGCTTCTCAGCTTGTCACGTGGAAATAGGCAAGACCTAGCTTCTTCGCCCCTTCACCAGCCTCATCTTCCACCTCTGCCTGGGACTTCCTGTTCGCCATTGCAAGTCCTCTCCTCCCCTTGCACTGTGAATTCCTGCTCTTCCTTCAGCCCTCAAATCAGATTATCACCTCCTCCAGGAAGCCTTCCCCAATTTCCTAGATTGGATTTGGTGCTCTTTTGCTGGTTATCTCTAACCACTAGAAGGAAATGGCAACCCATTCCAGTACTCTTGCCTGGAAAATCCTATGGACGGAAGAGCCTGGTAGTCTACAGTCCATGGGGTCGCAAAGAGTCGGACACGACTGAGCGACTTCACTTCTTGTAGCCACTTACACTTCATTGTAGCTACCCTATGCTGTAATTATTTATTTGCACTTTGTGTCCCTTGCTAAACTTGCTGCTCCTTCAGGGCAAAGCCTGAATCTGATTATATCTTCATACCCTGGCAGGTGTGTGGCTCACAATAAATGTGTAACAAATAAATAACATAACATCCCATGTGCTAAGCATATATCTGCCTCAGGACTTTTCGGTTTACTGTTCCCTGTGCCTGTGATGGGCTACTTCCAGACAGTCCCACCCATTTGTGTCTCTGCTCAAATGTTACCACCTCAGAGAAGCCTTCCCTGGCCACTCTGTCTAAGACAATATCCCCAATCACTCCCTGCTTGGGGCTTCCCTGTAGCTCAGATGGTAAAGAATATGCCTGCAATGCAAGAGACTGGGGTTCAATCCTTGGGTTGGGAAGATCCCCTGGAGAAGGGCATGGCAACCCACTCCAATATTCTTGCCTGGAGAATCCTGTGGACAGAGGAGCCTGGTGAGCTACAGTCCATGGGGTTGCAAAGAATCAGACATAATTGAGTGACTAACACTACACCAATTCATGGGGTCGCAAAGAGTCGGACACGACTGAGCGACTGAACTGAACACTACAACACACTACTACACCACACTACTACTACTACTGCTCCCTTACCCTGCCTACTATTATCTGACATATTTTTCTTTGTTGATCATTTCCCACTATACTGCAAACTCCAGAGCTCAAGAACTTTCTCTCATTCATTACTGTATCCCCAGGATCTAAAATAATGCCTGGCATAGTAGATACTCAATACATGTCTATTTTATTTATTTTATTTGGCTGCACTGCATGGCATGCAGCATTTTAGTTCTCTGACCAGGGATCGAACCTGTGCCCCCTACATTGGAACCATGGAGCCCTAACCACTGGACCACCAGGAAACTCCTCACAATAAATGTTTGTGGAATGCATAAATGGCATGGAAAGAAGTGATGGAGGAATTTTGGAATGTAGTGATGGGGAGAAGAGGTTGAAAATACTATAAAATAGAGAATGCATAAATGGAAGGTACAGGTCCCCAAGGCCAGACTTGGCCACATCCGGTATGGGAGTGAAGACAGAATCCAGACTCAGGAAGGAAGGGAGGGAGCAGGATGAGAGCCAGGTAGAACTCCGGAGCAAGGTCCTCAGGGAATAGAGCTCTCCTGGGAAAGCTCCAGTTTAGGTTGAGGAAATAGGATGGGCCGGAGGCTGAGGAGTTTACTCAGATCTAAAGATAATATCCACCCCAAGCCCAGGCCTCTTTTGGCCAGATGGTGCTAGAGGAGCCTAGGCATCTGTTCCTCTGTAAATTATCCGTGCTGCCTCCTGCCTGTCTTCTCTGGTGACAGCCGGAACAATTGTCCAGGAATTCCATCTGCTCCCCTGTCCTTCTCCCCTCCACAGCTCATCAACATTTCAGAGTGGAGAGGTGTCCCCTTTCCCTGGGCTCGAGGGTTGGGAGTCGGATTTGTCCCTTGGTGGAACTGGCCTCAAGCACTCACTCCTTGAACAACACAACAAATAAAACCTCAGCAGAGATTCCCAGGCCCCTGGAAGGAGAGGTCAGCCATCCTTATTTCTCATCCTGTCTATGTTTTTCAATCCCATCCAACTTTGTATTGTTATTAATTTAATAAACTTATACTAAATGAATCAATTATATTGGTTCTTGCAGAGCTTTTCAAATAAGGGTTCCCAATCATTGTACATTTCTTTTTTTATTATTTAATTGGAGGCTAATTACTTTACAATATTGTGGTGGTTTTTGCCATACATCATTGTACATTCCTGCATGTGTGTGTGCTCAGTCACCCAGTCGTGTCTGACTCTGTGAGACCCTATGGACCATAGCTCTCCGGGCTCCTCTGTCCATGGGATTTTCCCGGCAAGAATACTGGAGTGGGTTGCCATTTCCTTCTCCAGGGGATCTTCCTGACCCAGGGTTCGAACCCGCGTCTCCTGAATTGCAGGTAGATTCTTTACCACTAAGCCACCTGGGAAGCCACATTTCTGCATGTTTCCCTTTAAATTGCCCATACAGGGACTTCCTTGTGGTTCAGTGGCTAAGGCTCCTTCCTCCCAATGCCGGGGGCCTGGGTTTGATCCCTGATCAAGGACCTAAATCTCACTTGCCACAACTAAGAGTTTGCATGGCATAGGAAAGATGGAAGATCCCACAGGCTGCAACTGAGACCCAGCACAGCCAAATAAATAAATATTTCTTTAAAAATAATTTTAAAATTACCCATACAGTACTTTCAAAATGTGACATTTGTTGTGATATAAGACCACAACAGATTATTTTGAAATGATTTTTACTGTTTTCTGAAAGGAATCTGCCTGAAGGAAGAAAGAGAAAAGAAAGATCGTCTCTCTACCTTTCCCGAAATTGTCTTGGGATCCATAGGGAGAGGAAAGTCCGTGAACTGTCAGGTAAACAAATTTAGTGTAAATAAACCTGAAAAACTATTTAAGTTTATATTTTGTAAGCAGGGAAAGTGGCAGTAAACATAAACATGTCTTTGAAAAGAAAAGAAGTCACAGTCCTCCAGAGTTTTTAACTTTTAGCATAAGCAAGATAAAGTTATTTTTACTATGAAGGAACTGGTTGACATCATCACTCCTCTCTTTGTGGGTGTGCAAATGAACGAGTGTGTGTGGCTTTTTAAAAAATGTTTATTTATTTGGCTGCACCGAGTCTTAGTTGGCAGCATGCAAGATCTTCCATCTTCGCTGTGGCATGCAAACTCTTAGTTGGGGTATGTGGGATCTGGTCCCCTGACCAAGGTTCAAACCCAGGCCCCCTACATTGGGAGCATGGGGTCTTAGCCACTGGGCCACCATCATGGGAAGTCCCTGTTATGTTAGCTTGCAGGGCCTTAAACCATATTCAGTCATTTGAGTTGCAACTGACTTTATCTACTAATAGTTTAGGAGGCTGTCGTCTTGTTTGTGACCTGATTAGACATGCTGAACTCCATTTACATGTTTTTTCTGACAATGCTTTCAAAACCTCAAGAGGTCATAACTTAGTCTGCTTCCCTAGATTTAAGTTATACACATTTCATAATTCTTCTATCTATTAACAGAATACCACAGCTGCCACCCTGGTGGATACGCTTTTATTACATTTAAATGTCTTTTTTCCTATCTCTGGATGTTGAATTTGATGTAAGTCTAAGAAATGTAATTTTAAAGACCTTGAAACTGGATAGGATCTTGCGTTCTTTAATATTCTTAAAGCCTCTTAACTGTTAAAGATAAGGCAGGAACTCAAACAAGTATTTCTATACTGATATATAGAATGATGCTATGCATGGCAGGATTATGACAACAGCCAAAAGGTGGAAGCAACCCAATTGTAAAGGACAAATGGATTAACAAAATGTGGCATATACATACAATGGAGTACTTTTTAGCCATTAAAAGGAAATTCTGACACATGCTACAACACAGATGCACCTTGAAGACACTGCAATATGTACAATAAATCAGTCACAAAAGGACGAACACTCCATGATTCCACTCTTAGGAGAGGCCTAGCGTATTCAGGTTCTTAGAGACTGAAAATAGAACGGTGGTTGCCAGGTGCTGGGGAATGGGGGAGTTAGTGTTTAATGGGTACCGAGTTTCAGTTTGGGAAGATGAAAAATTCTGGACCTGGATAGTGGTGATTGTACAACAAGGTGAATGTTGGCGATCAGTGTTAATGCCACTGAACTGTATGCTTAAAATTAGCTAAAGGGACCTCCCTGGTGGTCCAGTGGCTAAGCCTCTGAGCTCCCAATGCAAGGGGCCCGGGTTCAATGCCTGGTCAGGGAACTAGATCCCACATGCCATAACTAGGAGCTCATATGCACAACTAAAGGTCCTGTGTGTTGCAACTAAGATCTGGCACAGCCAAATAAATATATATATATTTTTTTTAATAAAAAAATTTCTGTGCTCTGTTTATTCATCTCCCCCACTCCCACTTCTACCAGCAACCAACCACTAATCTTTAAAAAAAAAGTTGGCTAAAATGGAAAATGTCATAAATATTTTACCACAATAAAAACATTTCCAGTAAAAAGTTATTT
Source organism: Bos indicus (assembly GCF_029378745.1). Lineage (NCBI taxonomy): Eukaryota > Metazoa > Chordata > Mammalia > Artiodactyla > Bovidae > Bos > Bos indicus. The sequence goes on along the minus strand of NC_091782.1, from coordinate 18,491,407 downwards.
TTAAATACACAACCCATACATCTTTATATGATACTGAGTTTTGTGTTCTGGCTTCTGGTGGAGTCCCACCATAGTCAGCTCTAAGGCTGGGACTCCTTAAGGGCAGGGCTTATTTCCCACATTCAGACTTCAGGCAAATGCTTCCCTTCTCAGACTTCGGTTTTGAGTCCTGGGCAAGCTCAAAAAGGTGCGGAAGCAATAGCTTATCTCCATTTCTGGACCACACTGGGGCCCATTCATTAGGCCTTACTTCATTCTGACCCATCAGCTGGGTAGTTCTGCCACCCCCTGTCTCTTTGCCAAATCACAAGGGCTTCCATCCATCCCAGGTGTGCATTGACACTCGGCCTCAAACGTGTATGCTGTCCTACAGATCAAGTGATTGGGGCTTCTACATGAAATGTGAAAAGAGGGGCCCAGCTCCCAGAGCCTTCAAGGAAAACTCTGGGGATGGCTCCTTTAGCAGCTGCTGGAGGGGCTAGAGCAGGACCTGCCTGGGCTATCGCCTCCCCCACCCATCATGGGCACTGGGTGCTGTGTGAACACTTGGTGCCACTGAGCTTTACACTCATAGTTCTAGATGTGGGTGAGCCTCTTGTCCTTCCAGACTTGTGCACAGGAACTGCACACTCTCATGGCTCCAAATAGAGGCATCCCCTCTCTTGACATGTGGACATGAGCCCTGTGACTGCACTTAGCTCATCAGCAGGCAAAGCATCCCTCTCTGCCACTTCTCAACTAACCCCGAAACCCACAGTCAGCATCAACCGTAGTTCAGCTTCCTCCCTTTCCCTGAGCAGGTATCCCAGATACCCCAAGCATGGCATCTGGGGCCTGAGTCTTGGCACTCCAGCCCCTGAGGCACATAATAAGCCCTCCCCTCCCCCTCCCCCACAGTCAAACAAAGCCAAAAGGAGGGGCACAATAGCTGGTTTAGTTTTCAGGCCTTGAGCAGCTGCCTCCACTCCTGCTCTGAGGGAGAGGTAGGGGTGGAGGACAGGAAGCAGCCAGAGGGGGAGGGCATTTGTGCAGGGCCCTGGGCTGGCAGAAAGCCCCAGCGAAGGGTGGGACTACACAAACACGCCTGACTCCCTACCTGCACCAACCCAGCTTCCCTCTGCAGCCCCCGCTTGGTGGACTGGCCAGAACTGGCTTGGGGAAGCCGTGACAGGATGGAACAAGCAGGCAGATGATTGTCCCTTAGCTGGTGAGGACAAGGGTCAGGCCTGCATGCCCCTGGGTCTCCACGAGGTCTTAACCGTACAGGTGCACCTGGACCCCTGTTTACATGGAGTGGGTGTGCCTGCCCTACTAGACTGTCAGCTACTTGAGATCAAGGCCCAGTATCTGTTTTCATTCGTATTAATTCATGCACACATTTGACTGATGCTTACTGAGTGTGTGGGGTCCTTTCCCAGCTCCTGACCACATGCTAGGCTCTGCCAGGGAGAAAGAGAAATATCTGTGGGTGGGTCCATGAATGTGCAAATAAATGAGGCTTTCCTCTTGTTCCACATTCTCTTGTCTCTGCATCTTCATTTGGTGTTGGTAATATACAAAACTTTTGGTTTGAAAGGAAGTTAGGGAGAGAGGAAGGGGACTTGGGGACCTGCCCCCAAGGTGATAGGTGGGAAGGCCAAGAAAGATGAATCCACATGGTTGGGGGCCCTGGAGGAGAGGTTGACTGTCTGGTACTCAGAAAGGAAATGCTCCGGAAAGTGGGGAATCCAGAAGGTTGGAAGATTGGGTATTCTAAAGCAATAGTTACTGGTGGGGTCTGGGATCAAAGCCAGAAATGAACCTCAGATGTCTACTAGCACCCTTCTAAAACAGGCCACTCACTAATCAGGCAGGCTTAGGAGAACCCCAAAGTCATCACGTTTTTTAGCCTAAGTGTTCCCAAAGTCTTCCAAAGAGTAGCCACTAAGTTGTACTGTGAAGCAGAAATCAAAGCCAAGGGTTGATTAGCACCAGATAGCCCATACCAATCAGTTTTCACAATGATAAGAGCAGGGCTGTGATGGACTTCCCTGGTGGTCCAATGGGTAGGACTCCATGCTTCCACTGCAGGGAGCACAGGTTCAATCCCTGGTCGGGGAACTAAGATTCTGCATGTCACAAGGTGCAGCCAAAAAAGAAAAAAGAAAATCAAAGTCCTTGCCCTCACAGAGTTTATAATCTAATGGAAGGAGCCAGCCAATATATAAACATGCTAATAGATATATAGGCCAGGTGGGGATAAGAATTATGGAGAAAAATTAAGTAGGGGAATGGAAATATGCCTGGGGTAGAAACGGGGTTATTCTATAGTGTAACTGGGGAGGGCCTCTTTGCCAAAATGAAATTTGAACAGAGGACTGAATGAAATGAGGGAGTGAACTATGAAAATATCTGAGTAAGAGCATTCCAGGCAGAAGGATCAGCTAGTGCAAAGGTCCTGAGGCAGAGAACATGCTTGATGTGTTCAAAGATCAACACAGAGGCCAATTTAGCTGGAGCAGAGCAAGGATGGGGAATGTAGGGGACAAGGTCAGATGAGATCCATTGGAAGGGTTTGAGCAGAGATGTGACAATCTGACCTCTACCTTTTAAATAAACTTTTTAAGGACTTCCCTGGCAGTCCAGTGGTTAAGACTCCACACTTCCAATGCAGGGGATGTGGGTTCAATATCTGGTTGGGGAACTAAGATCCCACATGCTTCAGGACATGACCAAAAAAACCCAAACTTTTTATTTTGAGTAATTTGCAATTTACAGGACAATTGTAAAGTGAGTTCCCATATAGCATTCACCCAGTTTATCCTAGTATTAACATTATACAGTATTGTGGTACATTTGTCAAAACTATGAAGTCAGGGCTTCCCCAGTGGCTCAGTGGTAAAGAATCCCCCTGCCAGTGCAGGAGACACAGGTTTGATCCCTGGTCCAGGAAGATCCCACAAGCTGCAGGGCAACTAAGCCTGTACACCACAGCTGTTGAGCCGGTGCTCTAGAGCCCGAGAGCCACAACTACTGAGCCCATATGCCCCAGCTGCTGAAGCCTACAACCTCTGCAGCCTGTGCTCTGAAACAAAAGAAGCCACAACAATGAGAAGCCTGCTCACCACAGCTAGAGAATAGTCCCCACTGGCTGCAACAAGAGAAAAGCCTGTGCAGCAATGAAGACCCAGGACAGCCTAAAATAAATAAATAAAATTATTGTTTAAAAATTATGAAGCCAGCACTGGTACTTTGTGCAAACTAAACTCCAGACTTTATCCAGACTTCACCAGTTTTTCCACTAATGATTTGTTTTTCTGTTTCAAGATTCAATTTAGAAACCACATGGCATTTAGCCGGCTTCCACTTTATCAGGATCACCATGGCTGCTACACGATAATAGAAGACCCATTAGGAAGCTGTCGCAGTCATCCAGGAGGTAAATAGTGGTGCTTGACCCAAGTGTTAGAGGTCAGATTGTGGAAAGCGAACAAATTCTCAGTTGAAGGCAGAGTCAACAGGATTTGCAGGACATGGGATGTGAGAGAATGAAGAGAGTTAAGTATGATGCCAAGGATTTTAGCCTAAAACACTTGGCCATTCACTGATACAGGTGAGACCGACATAGGAAGCCATCTGGGGCTGAAATCAGGACTCTGTCTTTGGAAATGCCAACTCTGAGTCACCTATTGGAGAATCCCAGCTGGAGATGTCAATCGAGCAGGCAGTTGGATACATGAGTCTGGATTTTAAGGATACATCTTAAGTTGGAAATATAAACTTGGGAGTGATTAGCTTACAGCTAGTATTTAAAGTCATTAGGCTGGATGAGATCATGAAAGGAGTAGCTGCAGCTGGAAAAGAGAAGAGGTCTGAGGATGGAGCCCTGGGGCTGCGGAAGAAATTAGAGAGATGAAGCAAAGGAGACTGAGGAGGGGCAACCATTGCGGTAGGTAGAAAATCTTGTGAGATCAACCCTAGAGGCCTGGGGAACCACCATGTCCAATGCAGCTCACAGAGCCACCAAGATGAGGACCAAGAAATAACCATTGGGTTTGGCAATGGCGATAGAATCAGTGACCTTGACAAGGGGAATTCTGGTGGAGTGGAGGGCGAGCATGGGTCCAAGAGAAAATGGGGGGAAATGAGGTGAAGACTGTAGGTGTTGACAAATGTTTTTGAAGAGTTGTCAGTAAAGAGGAGCCAAACTGCAAGAGAATATGGAATGGAGGGAGGTTGCTAACTCCTTGGGAAAAAGACCCTGATGCTGGGAGAGATAGAAAACAGGAGAAGAGGGCAACAGAGGATGAGATGGCTGGATGGCATCACCGATTCAATGGACGTGAACTTGGCCAAACTTCGGGAGATGGTGAGGGATGGGGAAACCTGCAGTGCTGCAGTCCATGGGGTCAAAAAGAGTAGGACTTGACTTGGTCACTGAACAACAACATTTATTTTAAGATGGGAGACAGGATGATGAAAATGAGCTCACAGAGAGCAGACTGATTATGCAGAGGGGATGAGGAGAACTGCTGGGGCCCCTGAGGGACACAGGTAAGAAGGGATGGGGAACTAGTGCCCAGGTGGAGGGAGGGGTTCACCTGTGTAAGAGAACTGGCATCGTATCAATGGTAACAGATGTGAGTATACGGAGACAGATGCAGGTAGGCGGAGGAAGCATGTGGAAATTCTCTTCAGGCTGCTTCTATTTTCTTCGTGAAGTTGGAAGCGAGACCACCAGCAGGGGGAGGAGGAACCGAGGGGTTGGCAGTTGGAGGAGAAAGGAGAAAGTAAAAATAACCATCGAGGAGGCTGAGAGTGCACAGCACTGGGGAAAAGCAGAAGCATGAGTGTTCAACACAAAGAGTGCTTGAGGATACGAAATTAAGTGACACCAGACAGCCTAGATATGTGTTATTTTCAGCCACATTCAGCTGCTTGGGTGTTGGCTGTAGAACATACCATGGTGGGGTTTTACCAGATGAATACGATGGGAGAGAGGGGCCAGAGAGTTGGTATAGACAAGGTGCTGATTATCATGATAGATCGTGGAATCAAAGCTGGGGAAGGAGGGAAGGGCGGCTGTGATGGGGGTAGGGGCTGCTGAAAAGAAGGTGAGATCAATGGATGAGAGACAGGGCCAGCTTATCCACAGGAGCTGCTGCTGCTGCTAAGTGGCTTGGGTCGTATCCACAGGAGGCACAGTGCCAAAGGCCTGCAATACTTTCAGGGGCCCACAAAATATTTTAATTTAATTTTTCTTCTGTAAAATCAGAAGAAAAAAGTGAGTATAATAAAAATGAATATATAATAATGAATCCAGCCTGGATTAAATTTATCTTGATACCAAGGCAATCATAAAATATAACGTTTAATATTCTTTCATGGAGGAAGAGGCTCATGCAGGCGAAGTGTTTAGGGCCCACTAAAGTTGTAATGTAGCCCTTATGAGTGATCCCAAATCAACAGATCCAAATTCAATATTTGTTGAATGCATGTATTTTTAAAATATTAATTTATTTATTTGGGGCTGCACTGGGTCTTCGTTGCTACGAGTGGGCTTTCTCTAGTTGCAGTGAGTGGGGGCTACTCTTCATTTCGGTGCTCGAACTTCTCATAGCAGTGGCTTCTCTTATTGCAGAGCACAGGCTCTAGAGCACAAAGGCTTCTGTAGTTGTGGCACATGGGCTTAGTTGCCCTGCTGGCATGTGGAATCTTCCTAGACCAGGGACTGAACCCATGTTCCCTGCACTGGTAGGTGGATTCTTAACCATTGGACCACCAGGGAAGTCCCTGTTGAATGCATTTATAATGGCAAAAAAAGTAAACACAACCTAAGGATCAAAAGTGCTTGTTTGAGTCCAGGTACTATGGGCTGAAAAGAGAGGATCTGGTTATAGGAAAGTGTAATACTTAAAATTACGGACTGTGTGAAACAATTGGTAGTAACAAGGTTTGGGTGGGAACATCCTTCTTATTGGTGGAGAGGAAGAAATCAAGGAAATGGGAAGCTGGTTTTATCAGTTTGGCCACCTTTGTGAAGAGTAGACTCCTTGGAAAAGACTCTGCTGCTGGGAAAGATTGAAGGCAGGAGGAGAAGGGGACGATAGAGGATGAGGTGGTTGGATGGTATCACCGACTCAATGGACATGAGTTTGAACAAGCTCTGGGAAATGGTGAAAGACAGGGAAGCCTGGCGTGCTGCAGTCTATGGGGTTACAAAGAGTTGGACATGACTGAGCAACTGAACAACAGCATTTCTATAGTAACAACATCCCAAAACAGAGTGGCTTAAAACACCCACCATTTAATTGCTCATCCACTGTTTATCTGGTAATATGGCTGGACTCTGCTGAGCAGTTCTTGTTAGTCTTGCCAGGGCTCATTCATGAGCTAGAGTCATCTGGAAGCTTGACTGAAGCAGTTAACAGGACCTCCTATATTGTGGATATTGACCAGGGCATCTCAGGTCTCCTTCATGGGGCTTCTTGTCTTCCAGCATGCCAGACTGAACTTCTTTACATGACATTGGAAGTTTTCTAAGGGAGCAAACAGAAGCTGCAACAGTTTTTGGGACCCAGATTCTGGGGACTCACATAACGTCACTTCCACCATATTCTATTAGTCAAAACAAGTCCTAAGACCAGTTCAGATTCAAGAGCCTGAGAAATAGGCTTCTATCTTTTGCTGGGAGGAGCAGCAAAATCATTGCTAAAGGTCATGTGGGACAGGAGGAAGTGTAGTGGCCATCTTTGCAAATAGACTATCACACTTATTGGAAAATTTGTCTATGTGGTACTGAATCAAGAATCACCAAGAGGGACTGCCCTAGTGGTCCAGTGGCTAAGACTTCATCTTCCAATGCAAGGAGTACAGCCTCGATCCCTGGTTGGGGAGATAAGATCCAACATGCCTCAAGGCCAAAAAACCAAAACATAAAACAGAAGCAGTAGTGTAACAAATTCAATAAAGACTTTAAATATGATCCACATAAAAAAAAGTCTTTAAAAAAAATCACCAAGAGTTTGGCAGAAGGAAGGGTGAAGAGAGTGACATGCCAGGTGCTAAAATCTTCAAACATGTAGTAAGTGATACAATCTGATGCCATCAACTTCCAAAGCTTCAGATATCTTTATTGTTTCATCAGTGATTGCCAGTGAATTTCATTCATGGAAAGCAACTCTTTATTTTTCACAAATTCTTTGACTCAGTCACTCATCAATTCAGACTCCATCTTAAGGAAGGAATCTAAAAGATGGAAAAAAACTATATGAAAATTTGTAGCACTGCTTTTTATCTTGGAGCTGTAGCTCAGTGTCTAGGATGATGTCTGGCATGGAGTAGTAGCACATACGTGCTGCATGAGTGCTGTGTGCTAAGTCGCTTCAGTTGTGTCTGACTCTTTGCGACCTTATGGACTGTAGCCTGCCAGGATCCTCTGTCCATGGGATTCTCTACTAGCAGATAGGTGCTCAGTAAATATTTGTTGAATGAATCTATAATGGTGAAAAGTAAATACAACCTAAGTATCTAGTAATGAAGGCTAGGTTAAATAAATTGTGTGTGCTCAGTCACTCAGTTGAGTCTGACTCTTTGCGACCTCATGGACTGTAGCCCGCCAGGCTCCTCTGTCCATGGAATTTTTCAGGCTGGAGCAGGTTGCCATTTCCTACTCCAGGGGATCTTCCTGACCCAGGGATTGAACCTGTGTCTCTTGTGTCTCCTGCATTGGCAGGCAGATTCCTTACCACTGTGCCACCTGGGAATACCAGATTAAATAAATTAGTGTGTATCTATTTTACAGGCTATCATGGAGCCATAAAAATTATGCTTTTAATTAATTTATTTAACAAATTTTCATTGGCGTATCGTTGCCTTAAAATGTTGTGTTTGTTTCTGTTGTACATCAAAGTGAATCAGCTACACACATATTCCCTCTTTTTTGGATTTCCTTTCCAATTAGTCACCAGAGAGCACTGAGTAGAGTTCCCTGTGCTGTAAAGTAGGTTCTCATTAGTTGTATTTTTATACATTGTATCCATAGTGTAGCTTTTGAAAACTATTGATATATGATGCGTCAAAAAAAAAAAAAAAAAAACAGGATATAACATTACAGGTTCTGGGTAAAAACAGCTGGATAGGAAAAGGAGTCAAACAACAACAGTGGTTTTATCAAGCAAATAAGATCATGGGTGACTTTTAAATTTTTATTTTATTCATTTATTTCTTGGCTGCACAGAAAAGCTTGGCTGCACAGGCTGAGGATCTTAGTTCCTCAACCAGGGATTGAACTGGGGACAGGACAGTGAAAGTGCCGAATCCTAACCACTGGACCGCCAGGAAATTCCCCAAATTTTTACTTTATTCTAAAAGTTCTTTAATGTTATTGAATTTCATTTACAATAAGAAAAAGTTAAACATGCTCATTGTGGGAAAAAGAGAAATGTTGAAAAGCATCAGTAAGAAAAAATTACCTGTAATTCCATCATCTGGGGGAAAAAAATCACTGCCAACATTGAGACACATTCTGTTTCTTGCTTTTTTCCCTCCACCTAATCTATTCTTAGATTTTAAAAGTCTTTAGACTTCCCAAAGGTGACTTTCAATAGTCACATAGTGTGTTGGTATACCATAATTTGTTTACAATCATTTTGGACAGTATAGGTTGTTTGCAATTTTTCAGTTAAAAAAAAATAGTAAAACATATGGTCAGAGCTATGGCATTGTTCAACTCAAATTTAGAAAGCTCTAGAGGAAAGAAAGAGGTGATCAGCGTTTCGGGGAAGATGGCTAGGCAGATGGGGTGGGTGTGGCTACGTTCAATGAAGAATGCAAGAAAAATTAGTTCAGGGGCTCCGACCTGTGGGGGTTGTCTGTAGAAAGCTGCTCTGCACGGGTTAGGGACTACTTCTTACCACGAATTTAAGGATGGTGAAATCAAATCTTGATTTGAAGGACTAGAGGTGGGGACAGGTGGTCCTGATCTCTGCTCTCTTGCCTTGGGCAAACAAGAAACGGTTTCCCATCCTTTCCCGGGACAGAGGTCTCTGAGCCATTAGCCTGGAGACACAGAGCTTCCTCACTCCCTCTACAAAACACTCAGTCTAGCTCTGGGTTTGGGCAGTCGACGATCAGCCTGAGGTCAAGAATGGAGGTGGTCCGGGGTACAGCGGAGGGAACTTGGGGCGCACACAGAGCCGGGGGCGTTCCCAGTGCACGGAACCTTCCCAGTAGTGGTAGCGGAACGCAAAGAGATAGCAAAGACAGACCTGGCGGGAGGAGGGATGGAGGGGGGGGGTGAGTGGGCCACGCTAATACCTAGGCAGGGAGCGACCCTGGAAGGCTGTTGATGGCCACGAGGGGAGAAAGAAGCGGACGGCGGGGAGGAGGAGAGTAGCAGACAGATTAAGCAGGTGATGTAGGATTTACAAATGGAGGAGGCGTGGGCTGGTGACAGGAGGAGGGCCGGGAGCGTCGTGTGCCCTGAGCGTGCGCGAGATTTATCTGAGAGGCGTGATGGGCGGCGGACTGGGGAGAGCAGAGGTGGGGCGCGGGGTGAGCTGCTCGGGTCGCGAAGGCGGAGATGCGAGATGGAGAATAACGGCTGCGCACACTTGGCCGACCCTTTACAGTCGGCTCCCATTTAGCCTCCCGTAATTTCCTCCTTTCAGCGGAGAGGGCGAGGTTCGGAGAGGTCGGGTGACTGCGGTGGGCGGGGGCCCAGGGGAGCGCGAGGCCCCGAGGAAGGGGTGACCGCTGGGGGTGGGGGCGCCGGGCGCGGGCGGGTGGGGGGCGGGCCGGCGGCGGCAGCCTGGGAGCGGAGCGGGGAGGCGGGCTCCGCCGGCACACGCCGCCCCTGGCAGGCGGCCTGAGCGCGTGCGAGGAGCCGCCGCAGCCGCTCCGGGTCGCCTCGAGGCCCAGATTCCCCAGCGCTCGGCTCGCATGGCAGCCGCCTGGGCGCCCGGCCACGCAACCCGCTAGGGGCGGCCCCGCGCCCCGGTCTGGCCCTTCGGCGGAGTCCGTCGGATCCCGCCTAGCTCTGCGCCCCGAGGCGCGCAGTCTCCCAGCCCGAGGTGAGGACCGCGGGACGAGCCGGGCTGAGGGCGCGCTGGGTATCCGAGGCCCCGCGCCGCGGCCGAGCCCAGCGCGGCGGAGACAGGAGGGGGACGTGGGGAGTCAGAAGCGGGAGCAGAGACTGCGCGCCGCCGGGTCCCCGTGTCGCCTCTCGGTGGTACCCCAGTACCCCTCCGTCCCGATTGCGTTCCCAGCCCCGGCCCTTCCCGCGTCCTGACCTCGCTCGCGCTGTCCATCCTTCACCTCCTTCCCACGTAGCCGGCTCCGCGTTTCTGTCTCCAATCCCCTCGCCTGCTCACACCTTCTTCGCCCCCGCCCTTTCGCTGCACTACTCCCCCCACCCTTTTTCTCCCGTCTGGACGCCCCTCTCCCCCTCGGCTCCTGTCACTCGGAACCAAACCGAAATCCTTGCCGCTATCTCCACGTCCGGCCGTCTCTCAACCCATGCCATCCCACAGGTGTCCGCACGTCCGGCGATCCATCCGTCTGTCCGTCCCAGGGCCGGCGCTGACCATGCCCGGCGGCTGCCGCTGCCTACATCTCGTTTGCCTGTTGTGCATCCTGGGGGCACCCGTAAAGCCTGCCAGAGGTGAGCGCTCCCCCGAGGGGATGTGGTCGCGGCCCTGTCCGGCCGTCCCTCGCTCGCACGTTGACCTCTGCCGGCCAGAGATGGCACTGCAAGCCGCTCCGACCGCGGGCTTGGCGACACCCAGGACTTACTTCCCTTTGGAATGCGATTAGTCTCTATTCTACCTTGCCCCAGAGCTGGGCCCCTCCAGTTACCGGGACCCTGCGTCCTTTCCCTGGCCCGGCATCTCAGGCAGCCGAACCCTGACCCCCGGGCTCACCCCTCCCACATCAATCTCTTGCAGGCAATGACTGCAGCTCCCTCTGTGACCTGGCTCACGGCTGCTGCGCGCCTGACGGCTCTTGCAGGTACCTCTCCTTGGAGCACGGTGGTCCCAAACCTCTTGCTCCCCATTTCCCAGGCCTCCATACTCACAACCGAGTCAAGCCCCAAGCTTGACCCAGAACGTCTAAGGCCCTCCCCATCCCTTCAAAGCCGTGGCACACAGGGCATATGGGCAGCCCGGCACCGTGCCCAACCCTTCCCTCTTCCTCTTTGCCTTGCCTCTCCTTTGCGTCTTCTAACTACGGCTCCCCACTTTACTCTCCCAAGTCTGATCCAGGAACTCTAAAACTTTCCTCTTCAAGATACCAGGAGAAAGATCTGAAGCTTAAGGGAGAGTGGAGAGTGGGAGCCATGAGGCAAGAGGGAGGAGATAAAGATAAGACAGACGGAGAATTGGCTCAGCCTGGAAAAGAAAGGCTTTGCCAGGGTTGCTGGGGAGATGGACTTGTTCAAGGGGGTCTTTCTTTGATGAATTTAAGTAACTGACACACTGGGGTAGGGGTCGGGTAAATCCTGCAGCAGGAGGAAAGTGTCTGGATGTAAAAACATGAGCTGACAGGCAAGCTGCTGGAGGGACTGGGGGTGTTGGGGACTCTCTGAAGCAGGCCTTGCCCTGGAATCAGCGTAGGAAGATGGTCCTGGTGACTTTTCAAGGTCACTCTTCTTTCGAAAATGTTTCTAAGCACCTCAGATATACCAGAAACGGTGCTAGGGGCACTTAACAGACATCATCTTAATGTCTTTTCTTTTTTAAAATGATTATTTTTGTTGTTGGCTGTGCAGAGTCTTCAGGCTGCACATGGACTTTCTCTAGTTGCCTCAAGTAGGGGCTACTCTTCATCGCAGTCCTCAGGCTTCTCACTGAGATGTCTTCTCTTGCTGGGGAGCACGGGCTCTAGGGTGCGTGGGCTCAGTTTGCGGCATATGGGCTTAGTTGCTCCTCATCATGTGGGATCTTCCTGGGCCAGGGATTGAACCTGTGTCCCCTTCATTGGCAGGTGGATTAACCAATGGACCACCAGGGAAGTCCCTCATCTTCATTTCTTCCTCAACCCACCCCTGCCAGGTGTCACCCCAGGTTACAGATGAGAAAACTGAGGCTTGGAAAGGTTAGACAGACTGCACAACCAGAACGGCAACACTGGTGCCTGGTGGCCTGGTGACCCGGTGCAGCTCTCTATCCACCCAGGATAGGCCTGCTTTCCCTTAGGGGCTGTCCTGTTTGTCTCCTGTTTCCTGGAAGCTCTGAGCTTGCCTCCCCCTGTCTTCACCTCCTTCTACCCAGAGCCCTGACCCTGTGCTTCCCCCCGTCAGGTGTGACCCAGGCTGGGAGGGGCTGCACTGTGAACGCTGTGTGAGAATGCCTGGCTGCCAGCACGGTACCTGCCACCAGCCCTGGCAGTGCATCTGTCACACTGGCTGGGCAGGCAAGTTCTGTGACAAAGGTAGGGGAGTAGAGAGGGCAGCTGTTGGACTGGGGGCCCCACGTGTCTTGGGAGGAACATCCATCCTTATTTATTGAGTGCCTTTTGTGTCTGGCTCAAACCCTCAAATATGTAGTATTTTATATACAGTCCATGGAAATCTCCAGGCCAGAATACTGGAGTGGGTAGCCTTTCCCTTCTCCACGGGATCTTCCCAACCCAGGAATCGAACCCGGGTCTCCCACATTGCAGGCGGATTCTTTACCAGCTGAGCCACAAGGGAAGCCTGTAGTATTTTATAGTTGTAGACTTTATACCTATCTGTTATCTGAACTGGTTCTCAACACAACCCTCTGTGGTAGGTAAGACACCTGCAGGAAACTGTCCTCATATCACAGATGAGGCAACTGAGATCCACAAATGAGATACAACTCACCCAAAGGCAAGTTGAGACACTGACAGGGCTAGGACCAGGCGCCTCCTGACTCCAAATGCAGTGTTGTTTTCCGCCCAGGTTGGGACTGTGTACGAGCCACCCCCACAGAGCTCTGGGTGGGGCCTGGGCAGGTCTGGGTGCCACGTGCGAGGGGCTGTCCCAGAGCCCTCCCGGTCTCCTCTGCAGATGAACACATCTGTACCACGCAGTCCCCCTGCCGGAACGGAGGCCAGTGCGTGTATGACGGGGGCGGTGAATACCACTGTGTGTGCCCACCAGGCTTCCACGGGCGTGATTGTGAGCGCAAGGCCGGACCCTGTGAGCAGGCAGGGTGAGTGCTGGCCCCCTGGTTAGGTGAGAATCTGGCGACAGAGGAGAAAGGACTGTGGAGGGGGGTGGCGGGGCAGTGTTAGGACTGAGGGTCTAAAGTCCCACATGGGGACACTCGAGGATAAAACCCCAGTCTGCCAGAGTATCCCAAGGGCTTCTCAGCTTTTTTGACACCATCTGAACCATTTCTCCAACGACAAAAATTGACAGGGGCTGGAGGTGTAACACATCACTGCGTGACTTCCCTGGTTGGGGAGGCTGTGGGCCTAGGACCCCCCTCATCCTCCCAGGAAAGCTGGCGTGCAGCCCCTGAAGTTGTCCCACACGGCAGACTAGGCCTCATGGTGAATGAGGAGACAGCCTGTGGGGCTGGATTTGTCCTCATTCCCGCCTCGGGTCTAAGGGTCTAAGAGGACACAAACAGTACACTCGCCTTGGTCTTGACTCTGGGTCAGGCCCTCTGCTACCTGCTTGACCTCGATCATCTCATTTAACCCTCACAACCTGGGAAGCCAGGTACTGCTCTGACCCCATTTTTAAAGGAGGCATTTGAGGCTCAGAGAGAGTGGCTCGAGGGGACAGAGCTAGAGAGGGGTGGTGGGAGCAGGGATCCGGATGTCGACCTGGTCTACCCTGCAGGTGGCAGTTGATAAAACACCCTCCCTGCCTCCCCCACCAGCTCCCCGTGCCGGAACGGTGGGCAGTGCCAGGACGACCAGGGCTTTGCCCTCAACTTCACCTGCCGCTGCCTGGCGGGCTTCATGGGTGCCCGCTGCGAGGTGAATGTGGATGACTGTCTGATGCGGCCCTGTGCTAACGGCGCCACGTGCCTGGACGGCATCAACCGCTTCTCCTGCCTCTGCCCCGAGGGCTTCACCGGGCGCTTCTGCACCATCAACCTGGATGACTGTGCCAGCCGCCCCTGCCAGAGAGGGGCCCGCTGTCGGGACCGGGTCCACGACTTTGACTGTCTCTGCCCCAGCGGCTATGGTGGCAAGACTTGTGAGCTAGTCTTACCGGTCCCGGGTCCTGCCGCCACAGCGGACAGCCCCCCAGGGCCCACCTTGGCTGTGCTTGTACCTGCCACGGGGCCCATCCCTCACAGCGCGGGCGCCGGGCTGCTGCGCATCTCCGTGAAGGAAGTGGTGCGGCGACAGGAAGCCGGGCTGGGCGAGCCCAGCCTGGTGGCCGTGGTGGTGTTTGGGGCCGTCACTGCCGCCCTGGTCCTGTCCACGGTGTTGCTGACCCTGAGGGCCTGGCGCCGGGGCTTCTGTCCCCCTGGACCCTGCTGCTACCCTGCCCCACACTACGCCCCAGCACGCCAGGACCAGGAGTGTCAGGTTAGCATGCTGCCCGCGGGGCTCCCTCTGCCGCCTGACCTGCCCCCCGAGCCTGGGAAGACCACCGCTCTGTGACAGAAGTGGGAGCTTTCTGGGCCCCTCCTTCACCTCCTAGGGCGCTTGGACTGGAGTGGCCCTTTCTCGCCACTCCTCAGCTGGGGTACACACACTGAGGGACCTCAGCCTCATGCCACAAATATTATTTTTTTAATACACAGAATGTAAAAATGGGAATTTTATCAAATAAAACAATGGACGTGTATGTGGGCTCCTTTGCCAGAAAAAGTCTGCCTGGAGTCCCAGATGCCAGAGCGCCAGAGCAGAGGCCTGCCTCTGGGGAAGCCACGGGACTCTGCCCGCACAAGGAGTGGCTTGTGAAGAGGAGCCCAGGGCGCCCTTTCCTCTCTGTGGAGGAGGGGGAGAGGTAGAGACATGGAGGAGTGTAAACCATCGGCAGTGGGGGCCGGGCCCTCACGGGGAGGAGCGCACTCCCCGCGGGCTGCTCTGCAACAGCTGCTGGAACAGCGAGTGGGGCTGAGTGCACAGGGCGGCAGGGGAGCCCAGCTCCGCCACCCTCCCTGCATGCAGCACCAGCACCCGGTCGGAGTTCAGGATCGTGTTGAGCCTGCACGGGAGGGAGTGGTCAATGCGGGGATGGAAGACAGCACCCTACAGAAGGCTGACCTCCTTTTCCTCCTCTTCCCCCCTGCACAGCGCCCCCCTGCCCCACAGGCTTCAGCCCCCGGGGCGGGCTCTGTGCTAGGGGAGGGGCTGCATGTTCCCTGAGACCGAGCACTCCAAGGAGCTTGGTGGAAGCCTAGAGAATGAGGAACTGAGAGTCACAGGGGTTGGAATTTCCGGAGCCCTGACTCCCGGGGTCCCTGAAAGGAAGCTGGGCTCTGGGTCCATGACACCCCTGATTTAGATTCTCACTCTGGATGCCACACACCTGTGGGCGATGGTCAGCACTGTCTTGTTGGCAAACCGTTTGCTGATGGTTTGCTGGAGTAGCTGGTCTGTCTTCTGGTCCACGCTTGCTGTGGCCTCGTCAATGCACAAGATCTGGAGTGTGTGGGGAGGGTTAGGGAGGAGAGTGGAGAAGAGGGTTAGCCGAGGCTGCTACCCAAGCCTCCAGCCCCCACCTCCTGGTCTGGCCCAGGCCAGCCCACGGCTCCCCACCTCCAGCTCTAAAAGGAAAATGAATTTGGTCCTTTGAGACCTCTCCTTAGTCTACTTCCTCAGCCCTCACCTGTCCCCTGCCTTCTTCCTGGCCCTCTCAAATGACCCTCCTTCTTGTCTTACCTTAGCATCTGTGAGGAGAGCCCTGGCCAGACACAGCAGCTGCCTCTGCCCCAGAGATAAGCGCCGGCCCCCCTCGCCCAGCTCACCATCCAGACCACCTGTGAAGCACAGCATCTTTACCCCAGGGTTCCAAGCCTCCTCCAGCCCCTCTCTGCTCACTCCTCCCACCACCACGAAGGACAGGACACTCACCCATAGACTCGATCGCCTCACTCAGGTGGCACTGCTCCAGTGCCTGCCATAGGGCCCCATCCTCATACAGACCCCGGGGGTCCAGGTTTTCCCGCACGGTCCCGCTGAACAAAAAGGGCTCCTGCGGGATGATCGCCAGCTGGGATCTGGAGGGACAGGGGTTGAGACTCGAGATGTGACCACTTCTGCTCCCAGCACAGGTCTCAGTTATAGGTCCAGCCCTTCAGGAGAGCGTGGGGTAAGACTTGATTAAAACCCCCATCCTGCTCCCTGCTTGGTCAGGCATGAACCTAGGATTGTGCTGGTGCTACGAGGAACACCAAGGAAACCAAAGGCCTGAGGGGCAAAAACAGAACAAGCATAAGCCAAACTGTGTGGCACTGATGCCAGTGTCGTGGGACAGGAGTGGATGGCAAGGAACGGCCAGAGAGTGTGACTGGGTAGGGCACGCGTCCAGCTTGAAAGCAGGCCTCAAATCGGGTCCTGAGGAGCTCTCTGGTCAAGCCATAAGGGGAGGCCGGCACAGGTTAGGAGAGAAGGGCCAGGGCCTGGGGTCAGTAATTGCTTGAGGATAGTGCTTCCCCCTACCTTTTCCCATGTCATGGAACTAAGAGAAAATGATAAGAGTAATGTGGTCGGGGGGATGTTTGGCTCCAGATGAGGCCACTTGTGGCCAGGGGCTACTGGCCCAGGTCACCAGCTGTCCCAAGCCCCAGGGCACGGCACCTGGGAGGCTCTGATTCAGGAGATAGTGACCAGTGGTCTAAAGTGGAAGGCATCGTGTGCTGGAAGTCCAAGCTGAAGCTGGGAAGGTGAAAGCCTTAAGGCCGCAGCTTTGAATCCAGGCCTGAGTGCAGGGAGCTCACTATTCTAGCCTGCTTGTCCCACCCTCTGTCTCACCACCTGATCCACCCTGGCTGCTGTATTTATATAAAGCCTTCCTGGCTGGGCCTTCCTCTCCCTGCCAGTGGCCGTGTCCCCTCTTCTCACTCCCCCACACCTGAGCTCGGCCAGCTCCAGCTGGCTGGTGTCCATGCCGTCCAGAAGCACTCGCCCAGAACTGGGCTCTAGCAGCCGGAAAAGCACCAACAACAGGGAAGACTTGCCGGAGCCCGTGCGGCCTACGATGCCCAGCTTCTCTCCAGGCTGCACGCGGAAGGTCACCCCATCCAGGGCGTTGGGCAGCCCTGGCCGGTACACCAGCACCACATTCTGGAACTCCACGCTCCCCTGGCTCAGCCAGCTGATGCCCAGCTGGTAGGGTCCGTGCATGGGAGAAGGCGGGAGACGGGTGAGACAGGGGGAAAGGGTGGAGGGACAGGTTGGAGAGTGGAAGGGAGGGACGGATGGTGTGAGAGGAGAGGTGGGGAGTTAGGAGGGATGGGGGATGGGCATGTAGAATGGGGAGATCACAAGGGACACTGCAGTGGAGAAAAGTTGGTGAGGGGCACAAGGAGAGGAACTGGGGGGCCTTCAGGGTGCCAGCACCCAGGCTGGGGCTACCTGTGGCCGCTGGCCCCGGGGCTCCTGGGGCAGGTCACAGGAGTACTCCTCCAGCCGCTCGACACTCACCAGCATGGCTTCTGTCTGTGTGAAGCTGCTCACTAACCCTGAGAGTAGGCCCGTCAGGGACAGGGCATAGGACAGCGACAGGCCCACCAGTCCTGGGGGAGGGGACAGAGGACAGAGCGCTAGGGGAGGCCTGGACACTGGGGTGCATGTAGGGAGGGGGTGGGCAGAATGGGCGAACCCTGAGCTGTGGACCGTGGGCATGTGAAGGAAGCTAGCACTGAAGCAAGAAGATGCAGGAGCCAGGCCAGGCCCACGGGAGGCTGGATGCAAGGCAGTGGGTGGGCCTGGAGAGGCTGCGCAGGGGGACGGGAGAAGGCAGGTGGACTGGGGTGGGGTACTAGGCGCTGAGGATGGGGCGAGCAGGCACGGGTGGTGATCAGAAGACCTGTTTAGCCCCAGATCCACCACCACCCGGCAAGGGACTCCTCGAGACTCAGCGTCCCCAACTCTGAAATGGGGGTCTTGAGAATGACAACATATCCTCACAGGGAACCCTGGTCAAGAGGTGAAAATCCTTGGCAGTAAAGGGAGATGTCATGGTAGTCAAGGGGGATGAGGAATAACAGGCTTCTGAGGTGAGACCGCAGGGCCCTGGGGTGGCACCTGGGTTGGCGAGGCCCTGCTGGTGCTGCACCAGAGCGATGCCCGCGATGGCGCTGACTACTGCGGCCCCCATGAGCTGTAGCCGGATGTCCAACCACTGCATCGTGGCACTGGCAGCAAACTGGCACCTCTGGTTGAGCTCCAGGAGTCTCTGGTTCTCCTCCTCAAACCTGGAGGAGGCCATGCTGTGGCTGCATTGGCCCGCCCAGACTTCCTCCCTGCAGGACACCCCCTCCTTGGCGCTGACCCGCACGCCCACAGGCCTTGCCTCAGGGCTATGGAGGAACCAGTGCACTCTTTCACGGGGGCCTTCTTGGCCTCACTAACCTGTTTTTTCCGTTTCCTTCCTCTCTCCCCTAGTGCCATCACCCACCTTTCTCTTCTCAGGAGACCTGAGATCCACCACCACCCCACCCCAACTTCACCCCCTCTGACCATCCCAGCATCTCACGCCTGTGGCTCTGGCTGGAAGAGGCACTCACACACCTGTAGGTGGCCCCGGCGGCCCGGAGCACAGGGAGGCCGGCCAAGGTGTCGGCCAGGTGGGTGTAGAGGGGAGACAGGCTGAGGCTGCCCAGGCGCCGCAGCTCCCGCGAGGAGGCCCTGTAGTGGCTCTGCACGCGATAGTAGATGATGCTCAGAGGCGGCAGCAGCAGCAGCAGCCAGGGCAGGCTGAAGCCCAGCACAGCCAGGAGCCCCAGCAGGCCTGCCGCGTTGGCCAGCAGGATGTTGAGGATGAAGGGCAGGCTGTCATCTGCACAGGCCACGTCAGAGGAGAAGCGGTTGAGGACCCGGCCCATGGGCGTGGAGTCGAAGAAAGTCACTGGAGCCTGGGAGAAGAGATGTGATTGGGCCAGGGTAGGACAAGGCAGAAAAGCCTCGGAGGCCACGCCCAGGGAAGGTGGGCTGGGGGGAGAGGCCCAAGGTAGAGAACAGGAAAGCAGTCAAGTGTTCCCAGAGTTCAGGGCACTGAGGAGGGGCTGGAAAAGCTTAGAACAATACCCCAGGGTGGGCATGATAGAGGCTGTCTGTCCCTCTGGCTGGTGGGGACCCTGAGGCTGTCTGTCCCTCTGGCTGGTGTCCCAGGCTGGCCACCCCCTACCTCTGTGCTGCTGCTGCTAAGTCGCTTCAGTTGTGTCCGACTCTGTGCAACCCCACAGACAGCCTCTTACCAGGCTCCTCTGTCCCTGGGATTCTCCAGGCAAGAATATTAGAGTGGGTTACCATTTCCTTCTCCAATGCATGAAAGTGAAAAGTGAAACTGAAGTCACTCAGTCGTGTCCAATTCTTAGCAACCTCATGGACTGCAGCCTACCAGGCTCCTTCGTCCATGGGATTTTCCAGGCAAGAGGACTGGAGTTGGGTGTCATTGCCTTCTCCACCTCTGTGCTACACATGCCTACTCCGCTTTCGAGGGCAGGGAGCTAATCCCATTCCAGAAGATGGAGACTTCAGGCCATGAGTACGATTTCGAGGTCAGGAAGAACACCCTGACTGCCCATGGCTGGACAGAGTGGTGAGGACAGCGGTCAAGTCAATGCTGTCTCATGGCAAGGGCTCAGGCTTTGGAGTCAGACTGCTCCTTGATTCCAGCCCTGCTGCTTACCAGATGTGAGACCCCGCCAAGGGGGTTTCCTCTCCTCAAGGCCCCCATCCCTCATCTCCAAAAGGGGGACGGTAATGGAACCACACATCCTGGAGCTGACTGCACAGGCAGTCAGAGGCTCAGGGGAGTCTGCCTTTCATGGAGCAGGGGCTCAGGAGCTATTTAGACTACTCATTACTGGGAGGTGCCGTCTCAAAGACAATCCTTTTCCTTTCCCTGCCTTCCCTGTCTCCCAACTCTCTGCCTTGACTGGGAGAACAGTCCTATCTTAAGGCAAGGAACTAGGTCAAAGGGACTTGCGAATGTCACCCCTAATGTCAGCTTATGATAAAATCAATTCCTTCACAGCCTGAAGATGTGGGCAGACAGTGGGCAGCTGCTCCCTGAGAAGCAAGGGAAAGACCCACACAGTCCTGGGTTCATGGCCACAGGACTCGCTTGCCCACGTCACAGGACTAGCTTGCCCAGGTCACATACACCCTCAGAGCCTGTTTCCTCATCTGTAGAAAGGGGATAACAGTATTCATTTCACAGGGTTATAAGGAGGCCCTAATAAGATACCAGACAAAAAAGAGCTTTGCAATAATAACAACATGGTTAATAATAATAATTGCTAATTGAGCACTCAGTATATGCCAGGCACTATGCTAAGTACTTTCCATGTACTGATGAATCCTCATAATGTACTATAGAGCAAGCAACAGACAATATACACACACAGCAACAGGCATGGATCTTAAAATGAGCTCTAAATAAAAACTGTAAGAAAAGAATGTCATTTATAAAACTGTTGCTGCTGCTGCTAAGTCGCTTCAGTCGTGTCCGACTCTGTGCAACCCCATAGATGGCAGCCCACCAGGCTCCTCTGTCCCTGGGATTCCCCAGGCAAGAACACTGGAGTGGGTTGCCATTCCTTCTCCAATGAATGAAAGTGAAAAGTGAAAGTGAAGCCTCCCAGTCGTGTCTGACTCTTCGCGACCCCATGGACTGCAGCCCTCCAGGCTCCTCTGCCCATGGGATTTTCCAGGCATTTATAAAACTACCTGGGCACAAAATATAGCCATTTTGTAAAAAGGCAAACAAAAAGATACATACTAAACATACCTCACAAGGTTGTTTATCAAGGAAAGGAGGGGAAATGGAAACAAGGTTTGCAGATAAAAAGAGATAGATCAATAAATAAAATGCAAAAGGGACCTCACGTGAACTAAGGGTGGTTAACTCAGTCCTCTGAGCTTGAAGTTCAACTGGAAGTGACTCAGGAAGAGTCTCTTCTCCTCATGTTACAGAGGAGAAAGCCATAGGCTTAAGTAACTGGGTTTGAACCCAGCAGCTGCTCTGCTCTCGTCTCTTCAGGTCTCAAGGTGTCAAGTGCTGCACCCATCTGAGAGGAGCTGATTTCTCCTGAGGACTGGGGGATGGGATGGGCCCCCTGATGGAGCCAGGTACTGGGAGGCCCCCCTGAGGCCACCTCCACCCTCCTATCACCTCACCATGAGGACTCGACCCAGGAGGCGGCGATGCAGGGTGGCGGCCGCTTGGAGGGTGCCTGCCGCGAAGAGCACGGCCCGGAGAAGGGTGCAGAGGGAGTTGACACCAGCGATGGTCGCGTACACAGTGAGGTAGAAACGGAGGTCTGAGGAGCCGTTGGGGGCAGCTTTGGGCAGTGGGAACACTGAGGTGCTGGGTGGTGGGGAGGGGGCTGTGGGTAACCAAAAGTGGGGCCACTCAGGGTTCCCTTCCCTGCCCCCACGCCACCTCTCCCCACCTTCCAGAAGACACAGGCCCTGTAACGCCAGCCCCCAGCTCACTCCCTGCCCAGGAACCAATGAGAGCCCCAGGCCTGGGGCCCAGCCACTCACCAGAGGCTCCCGGGGGAGAAGAGGAGCAGCTGGGCGGACAGCGGCCCCATGGAGCCCAGCCTGGTGGGGGCCAGCGCCTCCTGGGAGCTATTCTTGGCTGCCTTCAGCTCAGAGATCCAGTGGGAGAGCCACCAGTCGGCTGCGTTCCTGGTGGCTGGGGGATGGGAGAGAGAAAGCTGCCGGACAGACTCACCTTCCTCGTTCCATTCAGACACCCTGTTCTGCCCTCGACTCTGGTTTCTACCCTCCTTGGCCCCCAGCCCTCCCGACCTTGCCACCACCGTGTCCTCACTAGTGCACGCGTCTTTCCTGGGCCCATCACCCTTCGGCTCTGGGGAGAGCGTGATCTTGAATCTGCAGAATGGGAAGTCAGCCTTGCGGGCAGGTCAGAAGATGGCTACGGAGCCCACCCTCCCTGCCCCTCGCCAATCACCGGGACTCTCAGAATTAGGGATGTGCCTCTGGTCCCAGCTGCTGCCCACGCCTGGTGAGCCTCTGGGCTTTGTCACGATTAGCACAAGGTGAGGGGAGTGACAGGGACCTAGGCAACAGGGCTGGTAGGGGAATGAAGGCCTGCAGAGATGACTCCTACCTTGCATGAGGAGCAGAGAGAAGAGGATGGCAAGAGCCATGCCCCAGCCCACGGCCCTCCAGTACGCGCGGTACACATGGAAGGCCACGGCGCCCTCCTTCTTGCTTTCCTCCTGTCGCAGCTGGCCAGACGCGCTCTCCTCCACCTCCAGCCCCTCCTTTGTCTTCTTTGGGTTCTCCATGGATGAGGCTGTGGCTGCGAGGATCGGAGAGGTGGCAGGTTGTGTGGGGGTGGGAAATTCAGCTTATAGGATGATAGCCGAAAACCTCAGTGTTTTCAAGGGCAGGCAAGCTTCCTAGAAACCTGTCTCCACAAGCGTGGTGGGGAAGAGCAGACTCTTTCCTCTCACCCCCAGACCATACCTCGGTCAGACTCTTGTCCATCCTCAGCCCAGGCTCTGGGGGCAGCTTGTACCAATGGCAGGATCTCAGAGGGAGGCCCTGGAAGGCAGCAGGAGAGATTAGGAGGGGTCTACGTGTTTCTAAACCTGTCAGCCAGTCTACCTTCCATGCTCTTTGGAACCCCTACCTGACCTCCCCTAGCAGGCCTCTGCCCTGGACCCCCAGACCCTGAGCAGAACCATCAAGTTCGGCCCTCCCTCTGTGTCTGGATCAGCAGAGACAGAAAAGGTCCACCCCTGGGAAGACAGTTATGGCCACCTGTGAGCACCCAGTCCTCTCACTACCGCTGGGCTTTCTCCTCATACTTCCTGCAACTCCTAACACTGCCGGAGCTTCATTTCCTCCTGCTTCTATCTAGTGAACCTGCAGATGGTCACGTCCCTCTGGATAATAACCCATCAGAGTTTCCGTGTATCTGTTTTTAAATAAAATGACTATTCTAAACCTGACTCTCTCTTCTCTGAGGACATCAGACTGCCCTCAGAGATCCTGGGCCTCTAGGTTTCCCCAAGCCCCCAGTCCCAGATCCATGGCCCCTTTCCCTCCTCTCTCTGTCCTTCACACCAGTTCTGTGATGGCAGGAGAGGGCCTCCCGTCAGACAGAAGGATGAGGGGGACCCAGGACACACATGGGGCGGGTGGCTGAGTCTCCCCTTGGTGATCCATCTGTCGCACCCTGGCAGGTGGCTCCCTCACTCAGCCCGGCTCCCGCCCGGCCTGGTGGCCCACGTTACCGGCCCGGACAAGGCGCCCGGCCTCCAGCAGCAGCACCATGTCAGCCCGCTCCAGGTACTCGGTGCGGTGGGTGCACAGCAGCCGCGTGGTGTGGCTCAGCGCTCCCAGGATGCACCTGTGCAGCAGGTGGGTGGCCACGTCTGCATCCACGGCAGCCAGAGGGTCGTCGAGGAGATATAGCTCCTTTTCCTGGGGAGGGGGGTGGGGACACCTTGGGCACCAGGTCCTCTGGCCAGAACCCAGACCTCTCCAAGCATGTGATCTTGAGGCCGTCAGGCAGGAGGGTTGAGGGGAACTCTGGGGGCTACCCCTAAAGCAGTAAAGAAGGAAGTGAGACCAGAGGGTGGATTTGCCTCCAGTAAAGTGAGGCCAAATGCTCAACTGTGCTGGGTTCTAGTGCCTCAGGCCACATAATGCTTTCCAAAGGGTCTTTAATGCTGCCTTGAATCAGCAAAAGGAGGATGGGATGGCCAAAGGACCAATACCTTAGCAGCATGGAGGAGGGAGGGAAGAAACCGGATGCTGATGGAAATATCTCCACACCACCCCCCAAACCCCCAGCCAAGCTTCAGAGTCCTGAGGCTCCAGACACCTCTGTCTTCAACTTACCTGGTAGACAGCACGAGCCAGGGCAATGCGGGCCCGCTGTCCCCCGCTGAGGGTCACGCCTTTCTCCCCCACCTCCGTCTGGTCCCCAGCAGGCAGGATCTGACAGGACAGGCCTCCCAGTGTTGGTCAGTGAGCTCCCAGTACCTTCTGCCCCATTTCCCATCCCTCCATTGGGAAGAAATGGCGGGGGTGAGAGAGCCAGGGAGTTTGAGGAGACTGAACTTAACTTTGGGGTGTCGGAGCCAGAGGGGGCAAACCTCAACTCCAGCAACACCAAGCATTTGTTGGACACTTTCTATTTTTCTATTTTGGCCATCCCTTGTGGCATGAGAGATCTTAGTTCCCCAACCAGGGATCGAACCTGTGTCTCCTGCAGTAGAAGCACAGAGCCTTGAACACTGGACGGCCAGGGAACCCCCTGTTGAACACGTTCTATGTGCTGAGCAGTTTACATGCATCCTCTCACCCAACCCCACAGCAACCTTATGATGTTGATACTATCTCATTTCACAGGTAAGACCAAAGCTCAGGGTACATACGCTGTCCAAGGTCATTCCATAGCAAGTAAAGGGCAGGACACGAATGCAGATTCTTAACCACACGCACTACCCTGACTACAGGTAGTCACACTCACTACCCTGCCTTTTTCACAGGCAAGGATGAAGATGGGCAAATTCAAAGTGAAACTTCCCTAGGCTTTTAGAGGAGGAAGGTACCTGAACCTCCCTGTGGCCTGGGGAGTGGTCTCCTTTGCTAAGGGGTCCTCATGCCAGAGGAAACACTTGTGGTCCACCAGACAGTGGCTTCCCTGAGGGAAAAGCTTTGTGATTCACCTCTTAGCACTCAGAGCAGTTCCCTGCACCCAGGAGACATGCGAGAAATGTCTCCAAGGTAGAAGCAAATGAGAAGTGGACAGAGGATGTCCCACGGTCAGTCAAAGGTCTTCCTTTCCAGGGATGTTCCACATCTACCTGGACAGGGTGGTGCTGACTACAGTCCTGCCGGGGAAAAGTCAGGGGACAAAGCTGGACTCTCATTCCCCCTAAATTCAGCATTCTGGATGTAGGGATTCTAGTGCCTTGCCAGACTTCTCTAGAATGACCTTGACTCTTCCAGGAGGAGGTGGGGGAAGGCCTCTTGAATCAGAACCATTAGCCAGATCTACAGAGAGCTAAACCTCATGGGAAACCCGCCCATAGTCTCAGAGACCCTCAGAGTTCCCCCGGCTGCTGTGTGGAGCACCTGGTCACCAGCCCCCACCCTTGCCAGGTGCTGCGCAGACGTGGGACACTCTGCGAGGACCATAGCCTGGCGGCCAGTCCTGGGTAAATGACGCCTGAGCACAAGCAACCCCTTCCCAGAGAAGCAAGTCTCTGACCTGCGGTGTCAGGGACATGGGGAAGCGGGTGGCCAGGCACTCACACTGAGGTCCTCATCGAGGGCGCAGGCCTCTAGCACTTCCTTGTACAGCTGGGCGTCAAACGTCTTCCCAAAGAGAATGTTGTCTCGGATGGTGGCAAACTGGATCCAGGGTTCCTGGGTGGCCAGGCCGAAGCCTTTGGACAGCCCCCACACTGCCACCTGCCCTCGGAGCCTGCAGAGACCAAGGCCAGCAGTGTGGGGGGCCGGCTCCCTGCTGGTCCCCTCCCGGCCCAGCCCCTGCCTCTCAGAAGCCTCTCCTGATGGCTGTCTTTTGCACGGGGGCCCCCTTCACGTCACATGACTCTCTAGATTGGCAGCCACTGAGATCAAGGGGTCCTGAGGAGGCTGGAGGCCCCCTGTGGACCGGTAGGGCAGAAATTGCTCTTTGACTGCAGTCAAAGAGCTGTCAAGGTCAAGGTGCTCAGAAAAGAGTGTGGCCAGCGCCCCGCACGCGTTCACTCTCACAGTGAAACAAGTAGGCCCTCGCTCACTCCTGTTCCTCTCTGGACCCCTTCCTACACACTCTCTGAGAGCAGCTGATGTAAGGTGTTTCCATTTATTCCTTCACTCACTGTTACAGTACTTCTAACACTCTGCAGTGATGGTTATGCTGCTGCTGCTGCTAAGTCACTTCAGTCATGTCTGACTGTGCGACCCCATAGACAGCAGCCCACCAGGCTTCTCCGTGCCTGGGATTCTCCAGGAAAGAACACTGGAGTGGGTTGCCATTGCCTTCTCCAGTGATGGTTATGAGAACCTACTCTCGACTGCCTTTCCCTTTCCAGACTGGAAACTCTCCCAAGAAAGGGACCAGGTCTTGCTCATCTGGGCATCTCTGGCCCCTAAAACGTAGCAGGGGCCAGGGAGGCGCTGGCAAAGGGCAGAACTAAGGACGGGGGTGCCAGCACTTGCTTACCTGTGCAGCTCTCCGGTGATGGCAGCCAGCAGCGAGCTTTTCCCGCAGCCCACCTTCCCCACGATGCCCACCAGCATTCCCTGCGAGGAAGCCACATGCATGAGTGTCAGGCCTCTGTCCAGAGGTCCTGGGCTGCCAGTCACCGCATGGAGGCTTCTCTCTAGGCCCCAGTTAAGCCTGAGGGGAAAGATTTCCCCGGCCCACAGACTGAGGTGTGCCTCAGTGATTGATGCGATGCTGGCCCCAGGGGAGCAGGGTGTTTTATTCTCCACTCAGAGAAGCATCAGTTTCACTGTGTGAAGAGCCTCTGGAGAGGAACAGTGTGCCAGAGAGATGGGAGGAAAATTGCCCTTGAACTTTCCAGGAAAGCACTGAGACAGGCAACTCAGGATGGGTACAGGGGAAGGAAGGACTGCAGGCTTTGGGGCCTGCATAATGGGCTTGCTAAGCCCACCTGCAGCCAGACTTCTAAAGGCTCAGGGCAAAAAGCAATGTTTACACAGATGCCCATTTCTGTGACCTGCAGTTTAAATTTTTCTGTGCTCCCTTCCTTGCTTGGCTGTAACATACATTCGTGGAGCTATCCGTGTGTATGTCTGTATGTTCAGTCATCTCCCCCTCTTTGGGATCCCATGGACTGTAGCCTGCCAGGCTTCTTTGTCAGTGGGATTTCCCAGGCAAGAATACTGGAGTGGGTTCACAAAGGAAAAAATTCCTTCTCTAGAAAAAAGGCGGGATCCTAGCAGCTGTCTGTGGTGCCCCACCCTGGCAGCCAGGGTGAGCCTGTCTTTGAGTGGCTACCAGACCAATCTGAGACCTATCCCTGGGAACCCCCCTCCTTCTGTCCAGGGCCTGTAAGTGGAAGGGCTCTCTGCAGGTCTACTTCTGTTTGGGGGAGAGCAGATCCACAGAGAGGGAAGGAGGCAGATCTAGAAGGAGCAAACAGAAGGACCAGCTTGGCAAGTCGAGGCCTGGCTCCGAGCTGCTGCCGAGATCTGTCCAGGCGCTTGACTGTGGATTTTGCAATTCATCTCTATATCCATCTTACTAATTCTTGTTGGCTTAAGCTAGCTCCAGCGGGTTTCTATGACTTAAGTCCAAAAAAGCCCCAACTGACACGTTAGTAAAATTCCTTTGAAAAATTCCAGCCTTGTCTTGCCTGAACTAAGACGAAAAACAAAACATGTAGCCCAAGCCAGAAATGTGAGCCAAATGTGGTTGAGGCGGTTCAGGAACCGCTGGAGAACACCGGGTTGAGCTGTGGGGCAAAGGGTTGGACACAGGTCAGGGGAGAGTGAAAACTTAGGACTTGGTGAGCAGGAGTTGCCGTCTTGCCAGGAACGTTCTTACAAGTGCTCCTTTGACGATGTGTGCCCCGGTGTGAGTCACAGGGTGTGATGCCTTTTCACCAGCCTAAACAGAGGATTATCTAAACCATTTGCAACATCCTTCTGAGAAGGGGCTGCTGGGGCTCCCCAGCCTGGGGAAGATGCTGGACAAGTTATGGGGTCTGTTCTGAACTCGACAGCCCCTGCAGGACAGAGAGAGATAAATGCAATTGCTGGTCTGGACTAGGTGGACATGAGCGGTCTGGTGCCCAGGGATGGATGTGACAGCTCTGAAGCAGCTAAGTGTTAGAAAAATGACATCCTGAGATAAAATCTCATCACCTCTCCAATTCAAGCCTGCCCACCAAAACCTCTCTGGTCTTCCCCTTGGTAATAAGAGCCACAGGGACTGGCTGCTATGACTGGCTCTGTCCTTGTCTATCCGTCACTGAGCTTCCCTGTCTTTCTTTAGTCTGGAGACTCTCCTAGGGCGTTTGACCAACGAACCTTTTTCACTTCGAGGTGACTGATGAAGGTCTCCTGGCTGGTTCCAACTGGGTCCCAGGAGAACAGAGCTTCGTGTAGCTCCAGGGCTGTAGATGGCTCTGTTGGGGGATCTGTACAAGGAAGAAGCCACTTACCTTGGGCTTCTAGTCCACAACGTACCTGCCCAGGGATAGTTTGGCCTCAGTCTTGGTCTGAGGATTCACCCCGGGGAAATGACCACCTGCCCCACCTAGACTCTTCTCCTCTGGCTTCTCTTGGCAGCATCTGTGTACCACAACTGAGGGGCTACAGATCTCTGCTCCCCTGTGCCAGGTTCTGTCCACTAGCTTCCCATTACCTGGGCTGTAGTAGGCCTGGGGGTCATGGTTGGGAAGGTCGAGGAAACGCTGGATCCGGTCCAGGGACACTTTGGCCTCAAGGAGGCCATTGATCACCCAAGGGAAGTTGTTGAGGGGAAGAATGAGCATGCGCACCAATGCCAGGGCGGTGAACACCTAAGTGGGGTCAGAGGTGGGGGGGGGAGGGGTTGAAGCATCACCTAAAGCTTAGGAATTATCTGAAGGCCTGCTCTATAGGTGGCCCTGCAAACAGGTCTGTGGAGGGGAGAACAGGCAGCAACAGAACTGAGGGCTTAGCTGGCTGATATTTGGGTTATAGATGGTAGAGGTGGCCACTCCAAGAATATCAGAAATCCCAGATATCCTCCAGGGACCCAGGTCACTCCCTGATAAACACACATGCCCAACTCACGCTCATGAGACCTTCTCAGAATTTCTAAGGGGCAACATCTCCTGGCTAGACCCAGCATTCGATCCATCCTGCACAGGATCATGAGTTTTCCCCCCAGGGCCATCAGAATGAGGCTAAGGGGACCTAACCAGAAGTTGGGGAGGAAGAGGTGGGGAAAAGAAGTAATTCCTTCGCAGAGGGAAGGGTCATATATCCGAGGCCCCAGATGAAAGGTCCCTTCAGAGAACTTTCCTTCAGTAGGGGAAGAAGGCAGACAGGGACCCTCCACTCCTCCTTCCCAGCAGCACGAGGGCCCTGGCCCACCCCCCACTGCATTGCAGTCTCTCTGCTGCTGCTTCCGTCTCACATCTCCCTGCAGCCATCCCCCCATTTCTGGCCCTCACCTTGGTGGCAGTGAGCTGGTGCCCCATGAGGACATAGGTGATAAAGATGACAATGGAGATGACGACCGGCAGGGCAGCCCAGAGGTACACACAGGCTGCATCCAGGTACTTGATGACCCGGAGTCGCCCCAGCTCTCGAGCTCGGCAGGCCTCCACGCGGGTCCCCAGCGCCTGCTCCCACCCGAAGAACTTGATGACACGCATGCCACTCAGCAGCTCTGTCACGAGCTAGGGACAGGGACAAGAGAGCAGTGAGAAGTGGAGATGCTGCTCACGTGCGTTCTCCTCTGCCCAGCCTCCCCCAGGCTCCTGGCACGGGATGTCAAGGACTTGGAGCTCCCCTATGCCCCAGCTGGGGGCAGGCTGGAGCTGGAATCCCCCACCTTCTTAGAAGATGAAGTGGTGGAAAGTACAGGGGCAGTGGGGGGAGGTCACCACACTGGGGTAAAAGCACTCCATCCATTAGATGAGGGACAAAGAACCATTCCCAAAGCCAGAAGATGTGGGTTTCAGGGGCTGATCAACAGCTTGGGTATAGGAACCATTTCTGTAGAAGTACACACCACAGCCCAGGGTTGGGCAGGCTGATAGACCCAAGTAAGATAGGCTAGGGCCAGAGAAGCTCCTTGGATCCTAACATTCAAACATCTCCAGACTGCAAGCCAGGGAGGCACTGGGAGCCTTCCAAGGAGGCCCTAGAGACTGGTCAGTAGCTGTCATGGGTAGGGAAAAAGACCATGCCATACCAGCTATCAGGGACACCCCCTCACCATTAGCACTTGGAGCTATGCCAGTGAGAGATGGACAACTATGCTATATGGACCCAAAGCCCATCATCCCCTCTGAAAAGGTACCACAATCACTGTACATTCCAGAACTGACTCAGCCAGACCCTCACACCTAGAGTTGGCCCAGGCAGAGGAGACAGCTGCTCCTTTCCCCATAGCCCATCCCGAAGAGGCAGCTGGGGTTCTCCTAGGCCTCCACATGCGGCTATGGGGCACTCCATACCTGAGATGAGGAGGAGGCTGGAGACTTGGATCCTGGCTCTAACACTAAAATCCCATTTGGGCCCAGACAGCTCAGTTCCCACCTCTCTCAGGGTTGCAATTAGGGCTGCAGAAGCTAATACTATATTACTAACAGGCCACATTAACTTAGTGTTTACTTTGTAACTGGCACTGTGATGAGCAGCATCTTGCACGATCCTCCCAACTGTGCTATGAGGCAAGCTATGATTACCCTCATTTCACAGATGAGGAAACGGGAGTCTCAATGAGGTGAAGTGACTTGTCTGATGTGATTGAACTAGTAAGTGGTAGAATCAGGATGTGAACCCCATCTGTCTTTCTCTAGTCTGAGCTCCTAACTTTTAGAGCACACACTCACTCTCTCAGGTACTGTGCATGGGAGACCTGGGCACCAGAAGGCTGGGTGGGGTCTCTGGATGGCTGAGGGACCCCAGGCAGCCCCTCACCTTAACTCGTGCGTCTTTGTGCTGTAGCATCTCCTGGTTGCTGGCCATGATGCGGGTGGCAATCACTTTGTTGACGGGTACCAGCAGCAGTGCCAGGATCAGACCACCCACGAAGGCCACACCCACCTGCTGGTGCAGCAGATAGAGGGTGATGGCCAGTTGCAGGGGCAGGCCCCAGGCCTCATGAAAGCTCCCAGCAAAGTTGAGCAGCCGCTCAGAGTCAGTGCCTAGTAAGTTCAGGACCTCCCCGGCAGGAGGGCGTCTGGGCCCCAGTTGTAAAGCCTTTCGGTACAGGATGTTCAGCACAGCACCCCGTGCCTGAAGAGCCACCTTCCGAACCTCATACCCATACTGATTCTGCAGCACAGCTCCCAGAACAGCTCCTCCGGTAAGCCCCAGGGCATATAGCAGGCCGTGGCTTAGTGGCTCTCGCCCCTCCTCCAGGAAGCCCACCAGGAGGGACAGCAACAAGGGCCCTGAGAACCCCAGCATGGTCCCCACCAACTTGAGCAGCCCAAGAGCCAGGTAGCAGTGCCCAAAGGCCCCATGCAGGGTCCTCCACAGCCGGGCCCCCTCCTGCCATTGCGCCTGGAAGACACGGGCTAGGTAGGTTGGGTGCAGCCTGTGGGGGAGGCGGCAAGTGTCCTGGGGCTGCCGGAGCTCTCCCCGGGCCCCGCGGGCCAGCAACGGTGCCAGCCAGGCGTAGGAAAAGCGGGACAGCCAGCTCTCCCCATCTTCAGCCACCTCGGGCTCCTGGCCCTCAGAGAGGAGGGGCTCATGGGCCCAGGGTTCCCGTGGCTGCCCAGGGACTGCCCAGCCCAGTCCATAGGCCAAGAGAGCAGCCAGCTGCAGGATGAGGAGACACAGGCGGGAGAGGGGCCCTGCGAGAAGTGGAGGCAGGAGTGTGCCTCGCTGGCAGTGCCACAGCAGGGTCAGCACCAGGGCCGGGGCTGGCAGGAAGGCAGCCAGAGCCAAGGCCAGGGGCCCCCGGGAGTGGCCATATGGGGTATGAGCCAACACCCACAGGGCCAGGCTGTGGCTGATCCAGGCCATAGCCGCCACGCCCCCTGCCAGCACCTCGAGCCCTGTGGGCCCTGGGCCTGCCCCTGGTGGCAAAATGACTGGAAGCAGGTCGAGCAGTGGAAAGACGGCGAGCAGGACAGAGGCTGTGAGTCGGAGGCGCCAGCCGGGACTGCAGCGTGGAGTGTAATCTGGATACCTGGGGACAAAGGGGGGAAAGAGAAAAGAAGGCACATCACAGCTGACTTAGGGCCCAGAGAGACCTCCAGCAACTCACTCACGGAGGGAATCAATTCCCTTTCCTGCCTTGTATACCTTATTTTCATCCCATTTTATCCTGGAACTCATGGTCTTTTCTCCCAGGAAATCTTCCTGGATTAACCTAATCCATTTTCTCATTTCTCTACCATTTCTGATCATTCTTTCACCACAGAAATAAAAACAGTTCTGAGTTAAGGTTGTACTGAACATGAAGACCCTAATTATAAAACAAACAAATAAAACACACACACACACCTCACCTCAACCTAAATTTCCTACAGATAACCTCTAAGGGGTGAGTTTTCACTTTTACAAAATTATCTACTCAAAAGAGCCCTTTTGCAGCCATGAAATTAAAAGACGCTTGCTCCTTGGAAGAAAAACTATGACAAACCTAGACAACGTATAAAAAAGCAGAGATATCACTTTGCCCACAAAGGTCTGTCTAGTCAAAGCTATGGTTTTTCCAGTAGTCATGTATGGATGTGAGAGTTGGACTGTAAAGAAAGCTGAGTGCCGAAGAATTGATGCTTTTGAACTGCGGTGTTGGAAAAGACTCTTGAGAGTCCCTTGGACAAGAAGGGGATCAAACCAGTCCATCCTAAGGAAATCAGTCCTGAATATTCATTGGAAGGACTGATGCTGATGCTGAAGCTCTAATACTTTGGCCACCTGATGCGAAGAGCCGACTCACTGGAAAAGACCCTGATGCTGGGAAAGACTGAAGGCAGGAGGAGAAGGGGATGACAGAGGATGAGATGGTTGGATGGCATCACCGACTTGATGGACGTGGTTTGAGCAAGCTCCAGGAGTTGGTGATGGACAGGGAAGCCTGGCATGCTGCAGTCCATGGGTCGCAAAGAGTCAGACATGACTGAGCAACTCAACTTAACTGAAAAAGAGCCCTTAAATTCACCTGAAGCACTATTAGATGAATAAAAATTTGACTTACACACAGCCTCTATACTCTATTAGTATAGCTTAAACTTGCTGAAGCCTCAGGATATTCCACTCTCTGTCTCTCTAATGGTTGTAGAAAATGGTGTGGATCATTTTTACAGCTCCATTAGCTGAAGAAAAACATCTTTTGAGTTTTGTCTGTATCTTCTTGGTTTGCAAAAAATGTTTTTAATAAACAAAAGAGTGAACTATTTGCATTAAAAAAACACTCCCTTTGTTGTTGGCAGGGCTGGGTGACTGAAAGTTTTAATTGTAGAGTGAAATGTTTGGAGTTTCCTTTAAAAAGTCCAGTGATCACAGTTATACAAAAGGGTTTATATTTGAGTTAAAGTCAATCTTTCATAATTCTATTTCTTAAGATGCGGGGACAGAATAAGAAACATTGTGAGCCCTTGGAGGCTGGTACACTGGCTCCAAGCCTGGTCATTAACCAGGTTTATGAACATGGGCAAGCCGCTTCTCTGCATCTCATTTTTCTCATCAGCACAGTGAGCAGTAAGGAGTCTGGACCCAAAGCCCTCTGAGATTCTTTTCTGTCTGAGATTCTGGATCTCTCTTACCCATTTGAGCAACTTGCAAAGAGTCTGTTAGGTGAAGTGAGATAAACATAATTTCTATGGATTACATATTGGTCTTTCTTGCCTTTTCCTTACACCGTGAGTTCTGAAGGGACTATGCCCATTTTAAAAAGATACTTGTCTCAGCACAGTCGGTCTCCCTCTGTGCCATCTCCAGACTTTTGTCTCTGCATAAGGGACAAATCAGGATTCCTCCAAGACCAAACAGATCTGAAGCTACCCAAGGAAGGGATTCGCCATCCCTGTAACTCATCTTAAGTAAGGACGCATTTGTCCGTTGGACTAGACAAGTTAGACTTTCCTCCTGCCTTAATCAGTAGCCAGAGTGAGATTAATTTTACCATATCCAGCTATACAGGAACTAAGCACAAAATCAAGGTGAGTTCAGCACCTGCATCTTATAGCCCCAAATGGAGGAAGGATTAAGGTTCTAATTTTGCTCTTCTCTTCTACCTACCACTTCCTCTCCAGATGAGTACCTATGCTTTTCTTGGCCTAGAAACACTGAAGTTTCCTAGATGGCAGGGGTGAGAAACTGGTCTAACAACTTCAGCACACATTAACCTTTTTGGCTTAAAAACACTGTTCACCCACTTTCGTCTCCAATTCGTGACAACTGTGGTTGGGCATCTGAAAATCTACAAAAGTGATAATTGCTACCATGCATTGGGCCTTTAAAAATGTGCCAGACTCTGCACTATATACTTAAATGCATTATCTAATTTAAGTTTCTTAACAGTGCTATGAGGCGCAGGGAAAACAGGTTAACTTGCCCTCAAACAGACACAATGCTGCAAAGTGGTAATGCCCACATTTTATTCTCCTTTTTCCCTAGAGATCTCACTATTTCGGTTACACTTCCGCGGAGACGTGGGTTTCGAGTGAAGTCTGCAGGCACATACGGACAGATGTCTGCACCTGTCTCTACTCACCTCGGGTGGCCCCAGTGGCAAGCACTGAGCACGGCCAGGAGCGCGTGGGGCAGGGCGCTGAGCACCAGCTGTGTGAAGCAGTGGCCGGTGGTGTCCCCCTCCCACACCGGGAGCGGCTGCAACGCGCTGGTGCCGCACAACCGGGCCAGGAACCTCTCCATCGAGGCCTCACCTGCGGGGAGAGCAGAGGGTGGAAGGAGGGAAGGTCCCTTCCAGAAGGAGGGAAATCCGCGTTCCCAAGGACCCAGGCTGGGAACCTGCACCCGAGGGGGCGGGACGCCGACCAGGAAGCGGGGTGGAGCCAGAGTGACAGCGCGACCCCTGACGGACCTCGCCGCCTCCAACCCCGCCCACGAACCCCCGGGACCTTCCCTTGCTTCAGTCTGGAATCTGGACTCCGGCAGTTCTTGCGTTACCTCAGCGGTAGAAAGCGAGTTGCTTTGGCTCCCAGAAGCTGGCGGCTTTCTGTACTGGTCCGCTAGCGGGGTTCCGCTTTTCACCACTCCTTGTGTCCCCATCCCCAGAGATCCGGAACGTTTAACTTGAGAAAGCTGTTTTCCACCGGATCCTGAAATCCCGAACACTGGTGGAAGCGAAAGAGCCTGCGGCCGACGTGGGACCCTGTCCAGGCTCGCTTGGCACCCCCTAGAGGCGGGATGACCTTCGAAAGTGCGCACCGACCTTCCCATTCTCAGGGCTTCTGTGCGCGTGCGCCCCACTTTCTGTGGTGTTCTCTGTAACGAGGCGCAATGATGCAGGTCTCACGGTTATACTGCTGTTTACGTGCGCTTCTGCTGCCTCACTTGCAAATGGACTGATCTCAGCTCTAGTGCAGCGTCAGCCATACTCTCTCACTTGGAGTACTCGCTCCCATCTGTTTACTGTTTACTAGCAGGCACATGCATTTCATAGTAATTCTGAAAGCTTCCAGCCATGCGAAGCTAGACGGGCGAGCTACGTGCCACTTTTTGTTGTTGTTTAGTCCCTAAGTCGTGTGCGACTCTTCGCGACACTATGAACTGTAGCCTTCCAGGCCCCTCAGTCCGTGGGATTTCCCAGGCAAGAATACTGGAGTGGGTTGCCATTTCCTTCCCCAGGGGATTTTCCAGACACAGGGATGGAACCCGCGCCACTTAGGGACACTTAAACCATTTCCTTCCTTACACCAAGGCTGATGGCCTTAGGGAAGTTACCTAACCTCTGTGAACCTCAGCTTCTTTATCATTAAAAGGGGGCAATAATATCACTACCAAAGTAATGTTGACAGAGTTGAATAATTTAGAGTGCTGCTGGGCAAGTGTCTTGCTTAGAGTAGTAACACAAGAAATGAATCTTTTAAGGAAGCAGTGGAAAAACATTAAGTTTGATAGTTCAACGAAACTGAGCTTGAATCCTGAGCCCACCAACATTTAGAAGCGTGATCCTGGGCAGGTTACTTCTGTATCTTAGTTTTATTATTTGTTTAAGGGGCATTCCCTGGTGGCTCAGCTGGTAAAGAAGCCACCTGCAATGTGGGAGACCTGGGTTTGATCCTTGGGTTGGGAAGATCCCCTGGAGAAGGGAACGGCTACCCACTCCAGAATTCTGGCCTAGAGAATTCCATGGACTGTATAGTCCATCCGATGGCAGAGCCGGACAGGACTCAGCGACTTTCACTTAAGGGGCATGGTATTGGTAAATACCTCAAACAAGTATGTGCGGCACCCAAAGAAAAGTAGCTCAACAGATAACTAAGATTATCCCTTTTAATCTCAATGAGAAGCCTAGAATCTCTAATGTCAGAAATTAATGCTCCTAACACAACACTGTAAGTCAACTATAAATTAATAAAAAATTTTAAGTGAAATTAATGGTCCTATTTTTACAAATTAAGATGTTAAGGTGTGCATTTCACACCCCCTAATAATTTATGTATCATTTAGGCATTGATCATCAATGGCTGCTAACTCACAAAAGGAGAGATACCCAGAAGTTGTGTGCCTCCTTATCAAAAATAAAATACTTTTGCCAAAAAAATCTTAACTTGAATTGAAGACATGGACTATAATTATGTAGTTACAAGAAATACAGGACACAGCAAAACAATACTACAGAGCTACAGGCAAGTTTACATTAGTCACTGTAAACAAATATGTCATCCTAGACAAAGGTAAGTGTTTTTCATTGCATGGGTATGAGCAGGCTTGTGTGAAGTTAACTGTGGAGAATCTAAGAATCAGAGGACAGGAGGGCTGTTTAGAGAGGCCACTTCTGAATAGAGGGGCAGTTAACATTAGAGGAATTTCTGTTAAAGATGACTCCTCCTCCTTTACCACCTTCCACTGCCAGCCATGGCCAGCTTGGTGCTCAAGAACATCTGAAAGGCTCTAGTTCCCACTGACCATCCAGAGAAGGTAGTGCAGAGTGTAGTCCCCTCATTTTCATAACCCTCCAGGGTCCTAATTTTCAGTAAGAATTTTGGCCAAGGAGTCATACAACCAATAGGATCCTTTCTGACTGCCACAAACAAGCAATTTACATTTTCCCAGATAGAGGAGGAATGAAGAAGGCGATGGCACCCGCTCCAGTACTCTTGCCTGGAAAATCCCATGGATGGAGGAGCCTGGTAGGCTGCAGCCCATGGGGTTGCTACCAGTAGGACACGACTGAGTGACTTCACTTTCACTTTCCACTTTCATGCATTGGAGAAGGAAATGGCAACCCACTCCAGTGTTCTTGCGTGGAGAATCCCAGGGACAGCGGAGCCTGGTGGGTTGTCTATGGGGTCGCACAGAGTCGGACACGACTGAAGTGACTTAGCAGCAGCAGCAGATAGGGAAGGAAAGATAATTTGAAACCAATAATTCCTCCAATTAATATCGTTTGGCAGACTTCCCTGTGGTTAAGAATCTGCCACAACTATTGAGCCCGTGCACCCTAGAGCCCATGCTCCACAACAAGAGAAGTCACCGCAATGAGAAGCTGGCACATCGCGACTTGAGAGTAGTCTCTGCTTGCTGCAACTAGAGAAAGCCCACACACAGCAACGAAGACCTAGCACAGCCAAAAGAAATTATATATATATATATATATATATAAATAAATTCAGCCTCTTAGTTCCACCCAGTTTTCTGGAGAAATTTTACACCATGGTTTCTAAAAATGAGGCCAAAGGTACAATTTTGTCCCCTTCCCTCCACTTTGGGGAACTATTGGAGTAACAGCTAGGTAACAAGAGGAGAGCTGAAGAGGGAGAGGAGGAAATCATTGGTCACTAGATTTGCAGTCCACAGAGTGGAAGGATGACCAACTTTTCTGAGACCTGAATGGCCAAAGAAAGACTCTACAACTTTGAAAACTGACTTCAGTTTTGCGACTGATGTAAGCTGAGCACACCAGACCCTCCTGGAGCTGGTGGGAGTGGCGGTGGGCAAAGGCAGCTGAGTGCCCGGGAGAGGGGCAGGGAAAGGAGGGCAGTGGAGGAGCTCTGAGGAGTGAAGAAGAGTTCTCCTAGGTGTTTATTTTCCAAGGCAGTAGGTTTTGTTGTGGGGGCTTCGCTGGTGGCTCAGTCGGTAAAGAATGCGCCTGCAATACAGGAGGCCTGGGTTCAATCCCTGTTGGGAAGATCCCCTGGAGACGGAAATGTCAGTCTGCTCCAGTATTCTGGCCTGGGAAATCCCATGGACAGAGGAGCCTGGTGGGCTCCAGTCCGTGGAGTCACAAGAGTCAGACATGACTTAGTGACTAAACCACCACCACCACCAAGCTCTGTCTTGCTAGTCCCCTCTTGGCTCACTTTCTCTTTTCTGCCTGCACTTTGCAAGCAAGATAATTTGCTGGAGGGCAAGGGGGCAAGTGTGGTTAAGACTGAACCTGGGCAAGGCCCCGGACACACCCAGGCTTTGTTCTGCCCACGTCATCTCACTGCCAGGTCACCGTGTGAGTGGTCCCCTGGAGCGGTTCTAGTCTTAAGGCTGGGAAGGGAACAGGAACTAGGCCTACCCACACCACCTGTCGTCTGCTTTTCTTTCTCCAAAACAACCTGTCGTCTGCTTTTCTTTCCCCAAAACCACCTTTCATACAAATGGCGTCATACAACAAGTGGCCTTTTCTGTCTGACTTCTTTCACCTAGCACAATGTTTTTTTGTTTTGTTTCATTTTTAATTTATTTATTTGGCTGCCATGGGCCTTGGTTGTGGCACTTGGAATCTTCAAACTTCTTTAAGGCATGTGGGATCTTTAGCTGTAGCACGTGGAATCTAATTCCCTGACCAGGGATCAAACCCAGGCCCCCTGCATTGGGAGCCCAGAGTCTTAGCCACTGGGCCACCACAGAAGTCCCTAGAACAATGTTTTTGAGATTCACCAATGTTGTAGCATATATCAATAGTTTGTTTCTCTTTTTTTAAAAAATAGCTCTCAGTTCAGTTCAGTTCAGTCGCTCAGTCGTGTCTGACTCTTTGTGACCCCATGAATCGCAGCACGCCAGGCCTCCCTGTCCATCACCAACTCCCAGAGTTCACTCAGACTCACGTCCATTGAGTCGGTGATGCCATCCAGCCATCTCATCCTCTGTCATCCCCTTCTCCTCCTGCCCCCAATCCCTCCCAGCATCAGAGTCTTTTCCAATGAGTCAACTCTTCACATGAGGTGGCCAAAGTACTGGAGTTTCAGCTTTAGCATCAGTCCTTCCAAAGAAATCCCAGGGCTGATCTCCTTCAGAATGGACTGGTTGGATCTCCTTGCAGTCCAAGGGACTCTCAGGAGTCTTCTCCAACACCACAGTTCAAAAGCATCAATTCTTCGGCACTCAGCCTTCTTCACAGTCCAACTCTCACATCCATACATGACTGCAGGAAAAACCATAGCCTTGACTAGACGGACCTTTGTTGGCAAAGTAATGACTCTGCTTTTCAATATTGTATCTAGGTTGGTCATAACTTTCCTTCCAAAGAGTAAGCATCTTTTAATTTCATGGCTGCAGACACCATCTGCCGAGATTTTGGAGCCCAAAAAAATAAAGTCTGACACTGTTCCCACTGTTTCCCCATCTATTTCCCATGAAGTGATGGGACCAGATGCCATGATCTTAGTTCTTTATGGCAGAAAGTGAAGAGGAACTGAAAAGCCTCTTGATGAAAGTGAAAGTGGAAAGTGAAAAAGTTGGCTTAAAAACAGCTCTAGTGAGAGATAATCCACCCACTTCAATGGTATTTAGTGTGTATTCATAGATATGTTCAACCATTATCACAGTCAATTTTAAAATATTTTCATCACCTCAAACAGAAACCTTGTAGGAGTTCCCTGCTGGTCCCGTGGCACTTTCACTCGGGTGGTGGCCCCAGGTTCAATCCCTGGTCGGGGAACTAATATCCTGCAAGCTGTCCAGCACAGTTAAAAGAAAGAAACCTTGTACCTTAGCTATCGGGCTTCCCAAGTGGCGCTAGTAGTAAAGAACCTGCCTGCCAGTACAGGAAATGTAAGAGCCTCAGGTTGGATCCCTGGGTGGAGAAGACCCCTTGGAGGAGGGCATGGCAACCCATTCCAGTATTCTTGCCTGGAGAATCTCATGGACAGAGGAGTCTGGAGGGACAGTCCATAGGGTAGCACAGCGCTGGACACAACTGAAGTGACTTAGCATGTATGCCCCTTAGCTATCAGTCTTTTATTTCCCCTCACCCCCCTCATTTCTAGTCCTAGCCTGTCTCTATAGATTTCCTTATTTTAGCCTTCCATGTAAATGTGTGTGTGTTAGTCACTCAGCTGTGTCCGACTCTTTGCAACTCCATGGACTGTGCCCTGCCAGGCTCCTCTGTCCATGGAATTCTCCAGGCAAGAATACTGGAGTGGGTTGCCATGCCCTTCTCCAGGGCATCTTCCAGGTCTCCTGCATTGCAGGCAGATTCTTTAACATCTGAGTCACCAGGGAATTTTCATGTGAATGCAGTCATATAATATGTGGACTTTGCGGGTTTTTTGGCTATGCAGCTCGTGGGATCTTGGTTCCGTGTCCAGGGATTGAGCCTGGGGCCACAGTGGTGAAAACACCAAGTCCTAACCACTGCACCACCAGGGAACTTCCTCTGTGGACTTCTGTGATTGGTTTCTTTCGCTTAGCATAATGTTTACAAATTGTTGTAGCGTGTGTCTGTACTTCATTCGTTTTTTCTTTTTATTGTGATAAAATAAACACAACATAAAAGTTATGTTAACACATTTTAAATGTGTTAAGTGTATAGTTCAGGAGTATTAAATACATTCCCTTACATAATCATTAACCAGTGACAGTACATTTTCCATCTTCTCAAACTGAAACTCTAGACCCATTAAATATTAACTCTTCATTCTACCCCTCTCTCCAAACCCTGGCAACCACCATTCTTTTTGTTTCAACGAATTTAACTAGTCTAGGTATTTCATGTAAGTGGAATCATACAATATTTGTCTTTTTGAGACTGGCCTATTTTACTTTTTCATAGATATTTACTTTCATCTGGATTGTTCTGTACAGGAGTATAAAAATAAAATTGATTTTTTATAGTGATCTTGTGTCCTGTAACCTTGCTGAACTTTTTATTAGTTATAATAATTTCTAGTGGATTTCTTATATACAAGATGATGTCATCTGTAAATAGAAATAGTGTTGCTTATTTCTTTTCCAATGTGGATGCCTTTTTTTCTTTTAAAAATATCTTCCTGGCTTTATTCCACAATTCATGAATCAGGCAGCATCCAACCTAGCAGACAGAAACACACTCCGAGGGGCTGTACAAAATGAGACTTTTATTGGCCAAATGAAGCGGGATCAAGGAAGTTATGATATACCAAAAAGCAGGTTTGTTATTGTAAGGTCGCTTTCCTTTAGAGGATGGCGGAGGTCTATTAGGCAAAATGATGTCAAAATCTTTGCTCGCTGTGTTCCGATGCCAAACAGAAATATGGAGACAGAGTTATGGAGGAGAAAGAAACAGTCGTTCCATTTTCTTGTCAGGCAAAGGGGGAGTACAGCAGACTAGAGCCTCAAGAACTATGCCTCCCACCTTTTATTTCTTTTTCTTGCCTAAATCAGCCTGGGTAGAGCCTCCATTACCATGTTAACTAGAAGTGGTGAGATTAGATATCTTGTCTTCTTCCTGATCTTAGGAGGAAAGCATTCAGTCTTTCACCACTAAGTATGATGTTAGCTGTTTATTTTTCATAGATGTCCCTTATCAGGCTGAAGAAGTTTCTATTCCTAATTTGTTGAGTTTTTTATTACGAAAGGGTGTTGGGTTTTGTAAAATACATCTTTTGTCTATTGAGATGATCATGTAAATTTTGTTTTTTATTCAATTGGTAGAATGTATTACATTAGTTGCTTTTCAGATATTGAACCAATCTTGCACCCCAGTTCTTTCCTTTTGATTCCTGAATAGTATTACATTGAATGAATAGATCACATTTTGTACATCTGTTCATCTGCTGGAAGAAATCTGGGCTGTTTCCAGTTTTGGCTATTATGAATAACACTAATATAAATATTCCTGTAAAAGTGTTTGTGTGAACATTGGTTTTCATTTCTCTAGTCTGCATGCGTGCTAAGTCACTTAAGTTGTGTCTGACTCTTTATGACCGTATGAACGGTAGCCTGCCAGGCTCCTCTGTCCATGGGATTCTCCAGGCAAGAATACTGGAGTGGGTTGCCATGCCCTCCTCCAGGCGATCTTCCTGACCCAGGGATCCAACCCTGGTCTCTTATGTCTCCTGCACTGGCAGGAGGGTGTTTTTGCCACTACTGCCACCTGGGAAGCCCCTTCATTTCTCTAGGGTAAATACCTAATTATGACATCGCTAAGTCTTATGGTAAATCTATGTTTATCTTTTTAAAAAACTGATAAATTGTTTTCCAAAGTTGCTGTACCATTTTACATTCCTAGTGTCTAAAATTTCCCATTTCCTCACATCCTGGCCAACATTTGTTATTTTCTCTCTTTTTTTATTTTTGCCATACTAATGGGTGTGAGATGGTATCTCATTTCGGTTTTAATTGGCATTTCCCTGATGGATAATAGGGGGCTTCCCTGGTGGCTCTAATGTTGAACAGGAGGGAGGGCCAAGCATATCCATGGCCCTTATAGGGACTTGCACAGGAAAGGCAAGGAAGAGCAAGAGAAACAGTTTAAGATTGGCAAGTTTGAACAATTTTGGTGTGCTGTAAGCTGTAAATTAGTCTCCAGTTAGCTGGCCTTTAGACCTGACATGATTTAGGGTAGGGGAAATATTGCTTTGGTGTGTGAGAGTTAGATAAGAAGGTAACTGGGGATATAGACCCTGGATTAGTTGGTTTGCAATGAAAGGCGTGCTGGTAAGCAAATTACTTGTTGTTGTTTCGTTGCCAAGTCACGTCTGACTCTTTTGCAATCCCAGGGACTGTGGCCTCCCAGGTTCCTCTGCTATGGGATTTTCCAAGGCAAGAAT
Source organism: Bos indicus (assembly GCF_029378745.1). Lineage (NCBI taxonomy): Eukaryota > Metazoa > Chordata > Mammalia > Artiodactyla > Bovidae > Bos > Bos indicus. The sequence continues at coordinate 18,448,466 of NC_091782.1, read as the reverse complement.
ACTGGAGTGGGTTGCCATTTCCTTCTCCAGCAGATCTTCCTGACCCAGGGATCGAACCTGGGTTTCCTGAGTTGAAGGTGAATTCGTGACCACTGAGCCACCAGGGAAGCCCAGGCAAGTTGTTATCTTGCTGGGGTGGTTTCTCCCAGCAAGATAGTCTTTTTTTTTTAAGATGTAAAATCATCATAATATACTGAACAATTTAAATATTTACATTACAATGTGTTTATCTTTATATATATATATATATGTATATTTATCTTTATATATGGGTCCTTGGCAGTGAATGCATGAAGTCCTAACCACTGGACTGCTGGGGAATTCCCTGACACATTTGAAACATACATTTTTTTGGTTCCAGATCTTGTAGTGTACTTTTAAACTCATTCAATACACTGGCAAAGTCAGTTCCCTTTGTCAAATACTTCACCTTCCAATTAAAATCAGCAAGTTAATTGGGCTTCGCTGGTGGTCCAGTGGGTAAAAATCCACCTGTCAATGCAGGGACACAGGCTGGGTCCCTGGTCCGGGAAGATTCCACATGCCGAAAGGGCAACTAAGCCTGTGCACCACAACTACTGCGCCCTCACTCTCTAGAGCCCATGAGCCGCCACTAGTGAAGCCTCGGCACCTAGAGCTCACGCTCCACAGCACGAGAAGCCACCACGTTGAGAAGTCCGCACGCTGCAGCTAGAGAGGAGCCCCAGCTTGCCCCAACTAGAGAAAGCCCAAGCACAGCAATGAAGATCCTGCACAGCCAAAAATAGAATAAATAAAAATCAATGCATCTTAAACAAATAAACAGATTAGTAATGGCCCTGTGATGACAACACCCTCACTCCAAAGTTTCAGTTCAGTCGCTCAGTCATGTCCGACTCTTTTCGACCCCATGAATCGCAGCACACCAGCCCTCCCTGTCCATCATCAACTCCCGGAGTTCACTCAGACTCACGTCCATTGAGTCGGTGATGCCATCCAGCCATCTCATCCTCTGTCATCCCCTTTTCTTCCTGCCCCCAATCCCTCCCAGCATCAGAGTCTTTTCCAATGAGTCAACTCTTCACATGAGGTGGCCAAAGTACTGGAGTTTCAGCTTTAGCATCAGTCCTTCCAAAGAAATCCCAGGGCTGATCTCCTTCAGAATGGACTGGTTGGATGTCCTTGCAGTCCAAGGGACTCTCAAGAGTCTTCTCCAACACCACAGTTCAAAAGCATCAATTCTTTGGCACTCAGCTTTCTTCACAGTCCAACTCTCACATCCATACATGACAACTGGAAAAACCATAGCCTTGACTAGACGGACCTTTGTAGGCAAAGTAATGAGTCTGCTTTTCAATATGCTATCTAGGTTGGTCGTAACTTTCCTTCCAAGGAGTAAGTGTCTTTTAATTTCATGGCTGCAGTCACCATCTGCAGTGATTTTGGAGCCCCAAAAAATAAAGTCTGCCACTGTTTCCACTGTTTCCCCATCTATTTCCCATGAAGTGATGGGACCGGATGCTATGATCTTAGTTTTCTGAATGTTGAGCTTTAAGCCAACTTTTTCACTCTCCTCTTTCACTTTCATCAAGAGGCTTTTTAGTTCCTCTTCACTTTCTGCCATAAGGGTGGTGTCATCTGCATATCTGAGGTTATTGATATTTCTCCCAGCAATCTTGATTCCAGCTTGTGCTTCTTCCAGCCCAGCGTTTCTCATGATGTACTCTGCATAGATGTTAAATAAGCAGGGTGACAATATACAGCCTTGATGGACTCCAAAGTCTAATGCTAAATAAATTGAGAATATATGCCCTCTTGCCATGAATTTACTCTTGAATGAAATAAGGTGACGTCATCTGCTGTGTTTCTTACCTACGTTCTCTTTGTTCTGTTCTCACAGGACCTCCACTCTGGAGGGTCTCTGATGGTAGTCAGGGAGCAGAAGAGGGGAGATGGGTGGGTAAAAATTACCATCTGTGCAACCACACTCCACAACATATCTGAATTTAGAACACCTCATCATGGGCCAAAATATCCTGTTTGTAATCATGCTTGCCCACGACAGAAACATATACAATCATCCCTGTCATCTGCAGGGCATTGGTTCCAGGATCTCCATGGATTCTAAAACCCAAGGAGGCCCAAGTCCCTGGTATAAAATGGCATTGTGCCCTCAGCCATCTGTATCTGGGGTTTGGCATATGTGGATACATAGCGCCTGCTGTATAAGTCAGAAAGAGGCAGCAAGTCCAACCTAGAACCCTGAGTAAACAGGATGCTTTTGTTCTTGTTCCACAAAGTTTTACACACTAGGGAATTAAATCACGTTTTTCTGTTGGATTTTTTTCAATTTTTTATTTTGAAATAATTATAGATTCACAAGACGTTGCAAAGGATGTACAGAGAAATCCCCTGTATCCTTCATTCAGTTCTCCCACCCCCATGGCTACATTTTACATAACTATGGTACAATATCAAAACCAGGAAACAGATTGGTACTATATGCATGTAAAGTTTCATATCATTTTATCAAGTGTAGATTTGCGTAACCAGCTTTGCAACCAAGATACAAAACTACTTACTTACCAAAAAGATCTCTCTCCTGATACTCTTTATAGTCACTGCACCCCCAATTGCTGTCCTTAATTTCTGGTAATTAACTTTCTACCTCTGTAATTTTGTCATTTTGAGAATGTTATACAAATGAAATCATGTGACATTTGGAGATGGTCTTCTTTTTCATTCAGTATAATGCCCTTGAGATCCACCCAAGCTGTTTTATGTATCATTTGTTCCTTTTTAATGTTGAGTAGTACTCCATGATATGGATATACCATAGCTTGTTTTACCATTCGCCTACAGGGGGACATCTGAGTTGTTTTCAGTTTTTGGCTACTGCAAATGAAGCTGCTATGAACGTTCATGCCTCAGTTTTACGTGGGTAGAAATTGCTATTTGGGAGGGATAAACATATAGGAGTGTGATTGCTGTGTTGTATGATGTGTGTGTGTGTGTATACATGTGTGTTCAGTCGCTAGTCGTATCCCACTCTGCGACCCCATGGACTGCAGCCTGCCAGACTCCTCTGTCCATGGAGTTTTCCAAGCAAGAATACTTCAGTGGGTTGCCATTGCCTACTCCAGGGGATCTTCCTGACCCAGGGATCAAACCCTTGTCTCCTGTGTCTGCAGCTTTGGCAGGTGAATTCTTTACCACTGCCCTACCTGGGAAGCCTCTGTTGTATGGTAAATACATGCTTTGTTTTTCTGAATAACTGCCAAACTATTTTCCAGAGTGACCATACCATTTTATTTTCTCATTAACAATGTATGAGGCATTTGGAAATACAGTTTCTCTGCATCATCAAGGCGTTGGGAATCATCATTTAAAAAAATTATCTGTTTTAATAGGCCCAATTTTTTTTTTTTTTTGGTCACATTGTGTGGCTTGGAGGATCTTAGTTCCCTAAACAAGGAACCCTTGACCCCTGCAGTGGAAGGGTGGAGTCCCAACCACTGAACCACCAGGGAGTTCCCTCTCCTCTCATTATAGTCTTAATTTGCATTTCCTTGTTGGCTAGTGATGTTGAACATTTTTTCTGATATACTATTTGTCACCTGTATTTCCTCTTTGGTGAAATAGTTCGTCATGCTTTCTGCCCACTTTCTAGTGGGTTATTTGTTTTTTACTGTACAGTTCAGTTCAGTCACTCACTCATGTCCGACTCTTTCTGACCCCATGGACTGCAGCGTGCCAGGCCTCCCTGTCCATCAGCAACTCCCGGAGTTTACTCAAACCATGTCCATTGAGTCAGTGATGCCATCCAACCATCTCATCCTCTGTCGTCCCCTTCTCCTCCCGCCTTCAATCTTTTCCAGCATCAGGGTCTTTTCAAATGAGTCAGCTAGTTATATATTTTAGATAGTAGTATTTTTATAAGATATGTGGTTTGCAAACCACAGCTTGTTTTCTCATTTTCTTGACGGCTTTTCACAGAGCAAAAGTTTTTAAATTGATGAATTCCAATTTATCGATCTTTTTTCTTTGTGGAGCACGTTTTTGGTATCAAGTTTAACAACTCTTCTCCAGGCCCTAGGACCCAAAGATTTTCTCCTTTCTTCTAGAAGTTTATTAATTTCATGTTCTACTTTTAAATCTGTGATACATTTTGAGTCAATTTTGGTTTAAGGTGTGAGATTTAGATTGAGATTCAATTTTTACTTTTTTGCCTATGTATATCCAGTTGCTCCAGCATCGTTTGTTGAAAGACTGTCCTTCTGGACTTCCCTGGTGGTCCAGTGGTTAAGACTCTGTGATTCCACTACAGGACGATGTGGGCTCAGTCCCTGGTTAGGGAACTGAAGTCCTGCATGCTGCTTGGCAAGGCCAAAATATATACATATATATATATGCATGTATGTATATGTGCGTGTGTGTGCGCATGCGCTTGTGCTCAGTCATGTCTAATTCTTTGCAAGCCCATGAACTGTAGCCCGCCAGGCTCCAGTGTCCATGGAATTCTCCAGGCAAGAATACTGGAGCGGGTTGCCATTTTCTTCTCCTATATATAAATATATAGTAAAAGAAAGCCTTTAGAAAAAGACTGTCCTGTTGATACCACACATTCTTGATAACTGTGGCTATATAATAAGTCTTGAAGTAGAGTGATTCCTTCCACTTATTCTTCTTTTTCAAAATTATTTTAACTATTCTAATTCCTTTGCCTTTCCATATGAGTTTTAAAATACTCTTGTATACATTAAAAAATATTTGCTTTTTGGTGAGAATTATGTTAAACTTGTATACCAGTTTGGGAAGAATTGACATCTGTACTATGTTAAGTCTTCCAACCCATGAAAACAGTACATCTCTCCATTCATTTAGATCTTCTTTGATCTCTGTCGTCAGTGTTTTAGAGTATTTAGCATACAAGTCCTGTACATGTTATGTTAGACTTACACCTATTTAATTTTTTTGAGTGATTGCAAATTGTGTTGTATTTAAAATTTTGTTTCTATATGTTCATTGCTAGATTATAGAAGTGCAACAGAATTTTGTGCAATTACCTTATATCTTAAAACTCAGATATGCAGATGACACCACCCTTATGGCAGAAAGTGAAGAGGAACTAAAAAGCCTCTTGATGAAAGTGAAAGTGAAGAGTGAAAAAGTTGGCTTAAAGCTCAACATTCAGAAAATGAAGATCATGGCATCCGGTCCCATCACTTCGTGGGAAATAGATGGGGAAACAGTGGAAACAGTGTCAGACTTTATTTTTTGGGCTCCAAAATCACTGCAGATGGTGACTGCAGCCATGAAATTAAAAGACGCTTACTCCTTGGAAGGAAAGTTACGACCAACCTAGATAGCATATTCAAAAACAGAGACATTACTTTGCCAACAAAGGTCCGTCTAGTCAAGGCTATGGTTTTTCCTGTGGTCATGTATGGATGTGAGAGTTGGACTGTGAAGAAGGCTGAGTGCCGAAGAATTGATGCTTTTGAACTGTGGTGTTGGAGAAGACTCCTGAGAGTCCCTTGGACTGCAAGGAAATCCAACCAGTCCATTCTGAAGGAGATCAGCCCTGGGATTTCTTTGGAAGGACTGATGCTAAAGCTGAAACTCCAGTACTTTGGCCACCTCATGCCAAGAGTTGTCTCATTGGAAAAGACTCTGATGCTGGGAGGGATTGGGGGCAGGAGGAGAAGGGGACAACAGAGGTTGAGATGGCTGGATGGCATCACTGACTCGATGGACATGAGTCTGAGTGAACTCCGGGAGTTGGTGCTGGACAGGGAGGCCTGGTGTGCTGCGATTCATGGGGTCGCAAAGAGTCGGACACAACTGAGCGACTGATCTGATCTGATCTGATCTGAGGGGTTTTTGTAGATTCCCTGAGATCTTCTATGTAGATATTGTGTCATCTGCAAATAGAAAGAGTTTTATTTCTTCCTTTCCTGTTTGTATACCTTTTACTTCCTTTTCTTGCCTTATTGAACTATGTAGATCTTCCAGTATTAGTACTGTGTTGAACAGACTATATATATTTTAACTTAAGAAATCTGTACATTTTACATTTTTGTTTTAAGCACTTTACAAATATTAACTCATTTAACACTCATAACAATCCTGAATCAGGTTCTGTTGTGTTATCATTCTTATTTTACACATGAGGAAACTGAGGCTAGGTCGAGTAATATGCCCTACGGTTATCTGTGATAAGTTGCTCAGTTATCTCCGACTCTTTGCGACCCCATGGACTGTAGCCCGCCAGGCTCTTCTGTCCATGGGATTCTCCAGGCAAGAATACTCAAATGGGTTGCCATTTCCTTCTCCAGCAGTTACCTACAGCTGTGTAAAAATTAGTCCTTGCGGTTGAGTGGTTAAACTAAATGCCAGTTCCCTCCCCAGGTGTGCCAAAACAACTACAACAACCCCCTCCCCACAAAAAATCCAGAAAGAGGGAAAAAATTACCCTCAAATGTAGTGACTTAAAACAACAAGAAATATTTATTATCTTTCACAGTTTCTGTGAGCCAGGAGTTCAACAATGGCTTGACTGGGAGATTCTGCCTAGGGAGTTGTTTATTCAATTTCAGGCAGATATTATCTGGGGTTCTTGTAGCTAAATGCTCTATTGGAATGAGGGAATCTGTTTGCAGGATGGTTCTGTTTGCAGGGCAGTTCACTCACATCGTGGGTGAGTGGGTGCTGCCTGTTAGCCAGAGGTCTCAGTTTCTCTCCACATGGACCTCTCCTATGGCTGCTTGAGTGTCCTCATGATTGCCTCATTTGGAGAAGGCAGTGACACCCCACTCCAATACTCTTGCCTGGAAAATCCCATGGACGGAGGAGCCTGGTAGCCTGCAGTCCATGGGGTCGCTAAGAGTCAGACACGACTGAGCGACTTCACTTTCACTTTCATGCATTGGAGAAGGAAATGGCAACCCACTCCAGTGTTCTTGCCTGGAGAATCCCAGGGACAGGGGAGCCTGGTGGGCTGCCGTCTATGGGGTTGCACAGAGTCGGACATGACTGAAGTGACTTAGCAGCAGCAGCAGCAGCATGATTGCCTCATTGGCTTTACCAAGAGCAAGCCATTCAAAAGAACAAGGTAGAAAATGCAATGCCCTTTTATGACCTAGCCTCCATAGTCATACATTAACCACATGGACCAGACCTGATTCAGTGAGGTACAGCACAACTCAAGGGTAGGAATATCAGGAATCAAGCTGTCTTGGAGACTGGCTACGACAGTTGATAAATAGCAGATCTGAGATTGAACTCAAGGAAATCTGAGTTGGAAGTCATAATCACTGTGTCACACTGCCTAACTTTGGGGAGATTTGGGCCAGTGAGAAATATGAGTTCTGTAAAATGGGTGAAGGGCAGTTGAGGAAGGGCAGAAAGAAAGTGAAGTCACTTAGTTGTGTCTGACTCTGCGACCCCATGGACTGTAGCCTACCAGGATCCTCCATCCATGGGGTTTTCCAGGCAAAAATACTGGAGTGGGTTGCTATTTCTTTCTCCAAGAGACCTTCCTGACCCAGAGATTGAACACAGGTCTTCCACTTATAGACAGACGCTTTACCATCTGAGCCACCAGGCAAGCCCATTGGCAGGTTGGTATAAACCCCTGACAGGGTTTCTGCCATAAGCTGTATGAGGTCACCGTGGAACTGCAAAGCAGGGCTCCTTCACTTGCTTCTCACAGGGCGTGTCATACATTCACACAAGCACACTGTAGAGTTAGTAAAGTACAGCAGAAAACATGTTCGCTAGGAGAACAAAGAACTAGAGTTTCAAGCATCCTTACCTTGTTCTGAAGAATCCTGGCTGCTGCTGCTGCTAAGTCACTTCAGTCGTGTCCGACTCTGTGCGGCAGGCAAGAACACTGGAGTGGGTTGCCATTTCCTTCTCCAATGCATGAAAGTGAAAAGGGAAAGTGAAGTCGCTCAGTCGTATCTGACTCTCAGCGATCCCATGGACCGCAGCCTACCAGGCTCCTCCGTCCATGGGAGTTTCCAGGCAAGAGTACTGGAGTGGAAGAATCCTGGACAAGCCCCCAAAATGAAAGGTTGCTGCTGAACCACAAAAGATGCCGGAATTCTTGGCCTCCAGAGGAGAATTTAATCTGGGGCCAGTGACGAGGCTTGATCATTCAGAGCTTTTGTGTAATAAAGTTTTATTAAAGTATAAAAGAGATAGAGAAAGCTTCTGACACAGACATCAGAAGGGGCAGAAAGAAGGGCAGGTGGCATCTTATTGTTGTTGTTAAGTCGCTAAGTTGTGTCTGACTGTTTGCAACCCCATGGACTGCAGCATGCCAGGCTTCTCTGTCCTTCACTATCTCCCAGAGTTTGCTCAGACTCAAGTCCATTGAGTCAGTGATGCCATCCAATCGTCTCATCCTCTGTTGCCCCCTTCTTCTTCTGCCCTCAGTCTTTCTCAGCATCAAGGTTAAGAAAACAGATCAATTTTAGGAAGAGAACATTTGTAAATTGAGCATCTGGAAACTGAGTCTCTTAAAATTATCCATACTGTGAACCTCTTGAGAGGTTGCTTTATTCCCCAGACTGCAATCCTGAACGACAGTCCTGTGACTTCTCCAACCTCCTACACTTTCTCCCCTTCTCATTCTCCGCTGATGACACTGCTTCCTAATCTACAGAGAAAATGAAGGCAACCACCAACCATCTACCCACTGACAGCATCTATACCCATACACTCTGCTTGCCCTCCTCCTCTGCTCCCAAGGCCAACTCCTTGACTTGAGCTATTGTTGTTTAGTTGCTAAGTCATGTCCAACTCTTCTGCGACCCCATGGACTGTAGCCCACCAGGCTCCTTTGTCTGTGGGATTTCCCAGGGAAAAATACTGGAGTAGGTTGCTATTTCCTTCTCCAGAGGATCTTCCCGATCCAGGTACCAAACCCTTGACTTGAGTACTAGATCTCATTTTGGGAATTCCCTGGTGGTCCTGTGGTTGGTATTGCTGAGGGCCCTGGTTCAATCGCTGGTTGGGGAACTAAGATCCCACAGAAAAATGGTGTGGTCCAAAAAATAAAAAAAAGAAAGATCTCTTTTCCTTTCAACTACTCAAGAACATTGGGCCTGTCAGCCATTCACCACTCTATCTTTAGTTTGTCCCATTCCCATCAGCAAATACGTAAGGCTATAGTATTATTCACCTTTAATTGTTCTCATGGTTCATGATGTGGTTGGAGAGACTTAATTTAAAGGCTCAACAAGGTTTATAAATATACATAAACAACATATGAAAATGAAAATTTTAAGTACAGCAAATTTTAATGTGCTAAATTGCACAGATTCTTTAATAATGCAATAGAAACTCAGAAAATATAGAGAAAACTGTGGGTTTAGGTGGGGTAGAAAAAGAGAACCGAGGACAGCTTTCTACAAAGCTATATTTGTCAGAGTTCTCTGTTGCAAGCAATGGAAATAGACTCTGATTTTAAGTTAAGCTAAAATAGCTCATGGAATCACTGGGAAAGCTGGAAAACCAGGCTCAGAGCCTAAACAGCTATCACCACAGCCAAAACCACTCCATAAATGGTGTCTGGTGAGGACACCACTGTCCACTAGATGTCACACCTCACACTGTTGACACCATCAGGCTGAGCTTGGCGCTGTTGCCACCGCTGCCATAGAAACGGGAAGCTGCTGCTGCCAGGAACACTGTTCCATTGACTCTGCCGCTTTCCACCAATAACTCCAGAGTCAAAGTCTGAAATAGCTGTGTCTGTTCGACCCAGCCTAGGTCAAGGCCAGCACTCAGCTTCCAGAGGGGGCTGGGAGAGCAAGTATCTGGCATTTTCAGCTTCTGTAGTGAAACGTAGGGTCTGCTTCATAGAAGATTTATTAGATTGGACATTCTCAGATGCTGAGCAGCCTTCACCCACCCACCTGCCCTGATAGAAGTGTCCACTTACAGTTGGCTGAAGCTAGAGGGCAGAAAAAGGAAGGGGCTGATTAGTTAAGAGGTGAAGAAGTGGCCCAGGGCAGCAGGCATGACACTTGAAGAAGCCTGGGAGGAGCGCTTGAGGAAGGAAAGGCTAGAGGCCAAGAGCTGTGGCAAGTTCTAGGGAGAGTAATAGTGTATAGTATTCGGATAGAGAGAGACGTCTTGAGACCAAGGGCATTTCCAGTCAAGTGTAGAGGTAGAAGCCAATTATAGGGAATTGTGGAGAAAATGAGTATAAAGACAGGAAGGAATCTGGTACTGAAAATGCGTGTTTCTTTTAATGATCACAAAACCACAATCCAATGTGTGTTGATGATCATCTTTTAGTGGTTTTACTCATTTTGGGGGCAATTATATTGCTCTTTTGTGAACTGCCCATTCATATATTTTGCTTATTTTTCTACTGAGGTCTTTATTTTTCTCCCAACAAATTGTAGGTGTTTTTTATAGATTAAAGGGCTAAGACTGAGGGTATAAATTTTGAGGAAAGGAACTTTTTTCCTGCTTAGCAGTAAGAGTTTAAACAGGCAGTTTCCCTTACAATCTCCTGTGAAAAAGGGCAGATTGACTTTATTTTTCAAAATAACAACTTTATCAAAATATAATTCACATACCGTAAAATTCACCTATTTTAAAGTTTACAATTCAATGGTTTTAGTATATCCACAGAGTTGTGCAAACATCAGCACTAATTCCAGAGACTTTCATCCCCCTAAAAAGAAGCCATAAACCTAATAGTAGTCACTCCCTGTTTCTCCTTCTCCTCAGTCTCTGATGATCAGTAATCTTGATGTTGCTATTGATCAGCCTACTCTGGACATTTAAAGTAAATGGAATCATATAATATGTGTCCTTTTGTGTCTGCGTTATTTCATAAAATAATATTTTTAAAGTTTATCCATGCTGTGGCATATATCAAAACTTCATTCCTTTTTATTGCCAAATAACATTCTATTGTATGTGTATACTACATTTTGTTTAATCATTCATGAGTTAATGGAGATAATGATAGTAACAGATTATCGTTCATGGACTAGAATAGGAAACCACAAGTCTATAGTGATGTAAATGAATTGAATGTACAATGAGGAATAGGATATTTACAATTTCAAATACCTCTCCACAAAATACTAATTACTAAAAAAAAAAAAATAACTTCACAGTGGAGATTCCTGGTAGACACTACCTTAATCAAGCAACAGAAGCAGACATTATCAGTACTGGAAGGGAATGTTTGAAATCTTGCCCCACCTGAGAGGATGCAATGAGAGAAATGCTTCGTCTCTTTTACACCATTCCAACCAAAGATGCATAATCTGAACCCAATCACGAGGAAACTTCAGCAAAGCCAAACTGATGGATATGAAATAACAGACTTGTAATCTTTTAAAATGTCAGGGTTAGGAATGTCAAGCAAAGAGTGAAGAACTGTTCTTGATGGATAAGACTAAAGAGATAGGACAACAAAATATGGTGTATAATTTAGATCTGGATCTTTGGGGGATAACTAGAGACTCTGGAAAGGAGCCTGAGAATTAAATGGTATTTATGTATCAATGCTAATTTGTTTTGAATTGGAGTTATGTAAGAGAATGTCCTTATTTTGGAAAACATCTGCTAAAGTATTCAGGAGCGGTGGGTAACAGCAATTTACTCTCAAATTGCTCACAAACAGGAAAAGCTCTACAATTTGTACAATTTTCACTTTTTTCCAAAATAAAAATGTGTAAGAAATACAAAACAAGAAAAAAAACCAACAACAAGAAGAAAAGCAATAAAAATTGAAATGAGGATTAATTAGGAAACATGGCTAGCCTCAGGGAATTGTTGTTTAGTCACTAAGTCGTGTCCAACCCTCTTGCGACCCCATGGACTGTAGCCCACAAGGCTCCTCTGTCCGTGGGGTTTCCCAGGCAAGAATACTGGAGTGGGCTGCTGTTTCCTTCTCCAGGGGATTTTCCTGACCCAGGGATGGAACCTGTGTCTCCTGCATCAGCAAGCAGTTTCCATTACTGCTGGGCCACGAAGGAAGCCTCAGGGAATACCTATCTGTTACTAGGCTAAATAGCTAGTCTATTATTGGGATAGATACCAAGTGTGCTAAAAATAAGCTAGATTAACTCAGGTTTACAGTCTTAAATCAAGATTTATTTAAATGACAGAATAACACTTTAAATTGGAATTTCTATAGGAAAACTCTTTGTTATTGCAAGGGTAAGATCCTTCAGTCATTTACCCCTGTGCATACAATTAGTTTAATGTTGTTATTCTTAACACATCATGGTTTCTGAGATGTTACAGAAAAGACAGTTAGGTCTAGAGAATGTTTGTGTATGTGTGTATGTGTGCATGTGTATACAAATCAAGTTAATTACTTTCAGTTCAGTTCAGTTGCTCAATCGTGTCCGACTCTTTGGGACCCCATGAATCGCAGCACGCCAGGCCTCCCTGTCCATCACCAACTCCGGGAGTTCACCCAAACTCATGTCCATTGAGTCGGTGATGCCAGCCAGCTATCTCATCCTCTGTCATCCCCTTCTCCTCCTGCCCCCAATCCCTCCCAGCATCAGAGTCTCTTCCAATGAGTCAACTCTTTGAATGAGGTGGCCAAAGTACTGGAGTTTCAGCTTTAGCATCAGTCCTTCCAGAGAAAACCCACGGCTGATCTTCAGAATGGACTGGTTGGATCTCCTTGCAGTCCAAGGGACTCTCAAGAGTCTTCTCCAACACCACAGTTCAAAAGCATCAATTCTTTGGTGCTCAGCTTTCTTCACAGTCCAGCTCTCACATCCATACATGACTACTGGAAAAACCATAGCCTTGACTAGACAGACCTTTGTTGGCAAAGTCATGTCTCTGCTTTTGAATATGCTGTCTAGGTTGATCATAACTTTCCTTCCAAAGAGTAAGTGTCTTTTAATTTCATGGCTGCAGTCACCATCTGCAGTGATTTTGGAGCCCAAAAAATAAAGTCTGCCACTGTTTCCACTGTTTCCCCATCTATTTCCCATGAAGTGATGTGACCGGATGCTATGATCTTAGTTTTCTGAATGTTGAGCTTTAAGTCAACTTTTTCACTCTCCTCTTTCACTTTCATCAAGAGGCTTTTTAGTTCCTCTTCACTTTCTGCCATAAGGGTGGTGTCATCTGCATATCTGAGGTTATTGATATTTCTCCCGGCAATCTTGATTCCAGCTTGTGCTTCTTCCAGCCCAGCATTTCTCATGATGTACTCTGCATATAAGTTAAATAAGCAGGGTGACAATATACAGCCTTGACATACTCCTTTTCCTATTTGGAACCAGTCTGTTGTTCCATGTCCAGTTATAACAGTTGCTTCCTGACCTGCATATAGGTTTCTCAAGAGGCAGGTCAGGTGGTCTGGTATTCCCATCTCTTTCAGAATTTTCCACAGTTTATTGTGATCCACACAGTCAAAGGCTGCTGCTGCTGCTAAGTCACTTCAGTCGTGTCTGACTCTGTGCGACCCCATAGACGGCAGCCCACCAGGCTCCCCTGTCCCTGGGATTCTCCAGGCAAGAACACTAGAGTGGGTTGCCATTTCCTTCTCCAATGCATGAAAGTGAAAAGTGAAAGTGAAGTCACTCAATCGTGTCTGACTCTTAGTGACCCCATGGACTGTAGCCCACCAGGCTGGCTAGGGGGAAAAAAAAAGAGAGCAAAAATGTGGAGGTTAGGAATAAGAAAAGAGATACACTCACAAACACAAAAGAGGTTGAAAGTTACTTGCAACTATATGGCAACAAATGTGAACAACTAGAGGAAATGGATATTTTAAAGAAAAAATGTTACTGAAACTGACCTATGAAGAAACAGAAAAGGAAAAGAGAAGTTATCACCAAAGATATCAGGACAATAGTTACAAATTTAACCTTAAAGAGAGCGCCAAAACCAGATGGTTTCACAGCTGCATCACATCTATCTTTTAGCAAAGAGATGATTCCAGTGATGTTTAATTATGCTAGAATATAGGGGGGGAAAGTTTAGCTCTTTTTATAAGCAGATCTTATAACTACTGCTTTAATTTCTTTAATGGTTATAGGTTTATTCAGGTTGTCTATGTCTCCTTGATATATTGGGTAAATTGCATTTTTAATGGGAACTAATCATTTGTGTAAATTGTCAGATTAATTGGCACAAAGTTCTTCATATTGCTTCATAGCTTTTCAAACTGATCCACTACGGACAATATGGTTGTGTAGGTGGTTTTCTGCACGAGCTTATCTGGACAAGGAGTGAGTGGGAGCAGCCTGCATCCAGCTTTCCAAGTGGCAAGCCCTAGGTTAGGGTTACAGCCACCCACAGGCGAAGTGGAAGTTGCTCAGTCGTGTCTGATTCTTTGCGACCCTATGATCTTCCTAACCCAGGTCCCTGCATTGCAGGCGGATTCTTTACTGACTGACTATCAGAGAAGCCCCGAAGGCGAAACCTTTTCCTAATTCTCACAAAGGCACTGTGAGAGTTAGTGATAGCCAGGCTATAACTTATCCATCATCCTTGGTGGCTCAGACAATAAAGAATCTGCCTGCAATGCAGGAAACTGGGGTTCAATCCCTGGGTGCAGGAGATCCCCTGGAGAAGGGAGTGGCTACCCACTCCTGTATTTTTGCCTGGTAAATCCCATGGACAGAGAGGAACCTAACAGGCTATACAGTCCATGGGTTCGCAAGGAGTTGGACACGACTGAGAGACTGAACTGAACTGAGCTAATCTTTCCATTTTTTTAATCCCTCTTTTCTAAGATTGTTTTCTTGCCCTCTGTCTTTTTTCTCTTGATCAATCAATTCTGCTAGTTTTGCTTGTTTTATTAGTTTATTTCAAAGAACTTTCTTCTGTCTTTTTAAAAATTTTAAACTTGTTATTTTGTATTGGGGTATAGACGATTAAAGAAACATCTTTTGTCTTTTTACCATCTCTGTTGTATTCAATTAATTTCTGCCTTCATTTTTATTACTGCCACTCTTCCTCTTTCTTCAAGGTTATTGTGTTTGTTTTTTTCTTTAGTTTTTTGAACTGGAAACTTAGCTGAGCAATTTTTTTAACTTTTCTTTTGTAATATAAACATTTAGAGCTATACATGTTTCTCTCTAAATCACTTTATCTGCATCTAATGAAGTTTTGGACAGAGGAATTGTTTCTATACTCATTATTTATTGAAGTATAGTTGATGTACAATATTATATAAGTACAATATGGTGATTCACAATCTGGTGAGGCTTTTACATAATTTTGAAAATGTTCACACTTAAAAAGTTGAAAGAATTGTACAGTGATACCCAAATGCTCAACACCTAATTTCTACAGTTAAGATTTTACTTTATCTGCCTTATCGTGCAACTTTCCATTTATTCATCCTTTCTTCTACTGATTTCAAGGGTCTTATTTTTTATTCACTGGGAAGGAAATGACAGATATTAGCACATTTCACTCTTAAAGACTTCAGCATGCATATCATTACCTGGAGTTTATTATTTTTACTGATTGATTGAAATTTTAAGGTCAGTTTATTAAGCTCAATGATAAAAGCTGTCAGAAGACTTTTTTCCTAAAAATTATTTTTTCTTATGAAAAAAAGAAAAGAAAATCAATACACACCCTCAGCATAGACACAGATGCTGTGGCAGTCAAGCCTCTTTAAGATGAGGATAGTTTACTAGTTGGTCAAATCACTCTCTGGTCAGCAGGATTGTAGTCTGGATCATCCTCCTTATCCTCTGGATCCAAGTCATTTAATTTCTGGACAAGTGACTCATCTACCTCCACGCTGTATCCAGCATCCTCCAAGAACTGGATATTAGCTGTGTCAGGATTATGATCTGTTTCAAACAGCTGTTTCCCACTTAATTTACTTTTTCCTGCTTGTTCCTTTACTTTCATTCATTTAAAAACATTTCCAAGAGTTCTGTATCAAACTTGGCCTTTCAACTTAAGAAATTTTGAATAGTAATAGGAGTACCATAAAATAATTGTTTTTCAGCTTCTGCTCTTCTTCTCGTCTTCAGGTTTCTATTTGATCTACCATTTCACTTAATTTTATTGGACCACTATTGCTAAAGATCATACTATGGAAAAGCTTTCTTCTGCCTGTAAAACTAATAACTTTATTTCTAGGTTTTTCTGGGAGAATATTTCCTAGAGGGGAGCTTCATCTGTGTGCTTTTCCATATATGTAAACTTGAGGGGGGAGGGCAGGACAGTTTCATTGTTTTCTCCAGCCTTATATGTCACAGGAATGGTGAACCTGGTTGGATTTTTCCGATACTTAGCTGAAATACTACCAAAGGAGAATATGGTATCAGGAATGTTCATTTGCATTTTGGAAGACCAGTTTTAAGAGGGTTGGATCAACATACAATCAAGCTCTGAAGGAGTCAGAGTAGATGGACTCCAGAGATTCCAGCTTTAAAAAAAAAATATATATATATATATACATACATATTTAATATTCTTTTTATCATGGTTTATCACAGAATATTGAATATAGTTCCCTGTGCTATACATTAGGACTTGTTGTTTATCCATTCTAAATACAACAGTTTGCATCTATCAGCTTCAAACACCCAATCTATCCCTCTCCCTAACATACAGAAAGAAGCACAAGCTGTAATCAAGATTGCCGGGAGAAATATCAATAACCTCAGATATGCAGATGACACCACCCTTATGGCAGAAAGTGAAGAGGAACTAAAAAGCCTCTTGATGAAAGTGAAAGTGGAGAGTGAAAAAGTTGGCTTAAAGCTCAACATTCAGAAAACGAAGATCATGGCCTCCGGTCCCATCGTTTCATGGGAAATAGATGGGGAAACAGTGTCAGACTTTATTTTTTGGGCTCCAAAATCACTGCAGATGGTGACTGCAGCCATGAAGTTAAAAGATGCTTACTCCTTGGAAGGAAAGTTATGACCAACCTAGATAGCATATTGAGAAGCAGAGACATGACTTTGCCAACAAAGGTCTGTCTAGTCAAGGCTATGGTTTTTCCAGTGGTCATGTATGGATGTGAGAATTGGACTGTGAAGAAAGCTGAGCACCAAAGAATTGATGCTTTTGAACTGTGGTGTTGGAGAAGACTCTTGAGAGTCCCTTGGACTGCAAGGAGATCCAGCCAGTCCATTCTGAAGGAGATCAGCTGTGGAATTTCTTTGGAAGGAATGATGCTAAAGCTGAAACTCCAGTACTTTGGCCACCTCATGCCAAGAGTTGACTCATTGGAAAAGACTCTGATGCTGGGAGGGATTGGGGGCAGGAGGAGAAGGGGATGACGACAGAGGATGAGATGGCTGGATGGCATCACTGATTCGATGGATGTGAGTCTGAGTGAACTCTGGGAGTTGGTGATGGACAGGGAGGCCTGGTGTGCTTCGATTCATGGGGTCGCAAAGAGTTGGACATGACTGAGCGACTGAACTGAACTGAACATACAGAAAACTGCAAAAATCCTAAGTGTATAGCTTGATGAATTATCACAAAATGAATACATCTAAATCAAGAAATAGAAAAGGTTCCAGAAACTGCCCTCATGTAACCACTACCTGGACTTCAAATACCATAATTCATTTTGTTTACTTTTTGAAATAAAATAAATAAATAAAATAAAACCATATAATTTGTATTTTTGTGTGTGTGGCCTTCTTTAGTACAACACTGTATCTGTGAAATCCATATAGCTGCACCTAGTGATAGTCTTCTTTTCCACTGGTATATGGTATTCCATTGTATGAATCTACTACAGTTGAAATTCTACAGTTGAAATATTTACTACTATAAATAATTCCATGAGAACACTTTTGTGTGTCATTTTTATTGTGGTAAAACATACATATTTCCCCTTTTATTCATTTTTAAATATAAAATCCAGTGGCATTAAGTACATTCACAATATTGTACAACTATCACCACAATTCATTTCCAGAACTTTTTCTTATCTTTTTGATGCACATATGTGGATATTTCTCATGGGTATATACTTAGGAAATGCTGGATCACACTGTATATGTTCAACTTTAAAAAATATTGCCAGGCTTCCCTGGTGGCTCAGTGGTAAAGAATACACCTGCCAATGCAGGAGACACAGGTTTGATCCCTGATCCGGGAAGATCCCACATGCTGCATTTTCCCACGGGCCACAGCTATTGAGCCTGTGCTCTAGAGCCCAGGAGCCACAACTACTGAAGCTTGAGAGCCCAGAGCCCATGCTCTGCAACAAGAGAAGCCATCACAATGAGAAACCCATGCACTGCGACTAGAGAGTAGTCCCCATTCACCACTAGAGAAAACCCATGCAGCAATGAAGACCCAGCATGATAGAAAAAAAAAAATAAAGAAAAAATTATCGCCAATGTTTCAAAGTGGCAATAGTAACTTACATGCCGATCAACCCTGTATGATAGTTCCCATGGCTATATGCCCCTTAAGTTTTAATTTTAATTAAGTTTTAATTATTTTAGAAATTTGTTTTGTATCTTTTCTTACTTTTCTGATAACTGTTTAGCACCTTTTCATATGGTCATTTAGACAGTAAAAAGGGCTAAAGAAACAGAGAAGACAAAACTATATCTTATGAAATTTGAAGCTCAAGTTGTATTATTTGTATGTTAGCAAGCAGTTTACATTTCTAATAATATGTCTCCCATTGACTAAAATCAACCCCACGGGGCAATATCTCTCACACTCCCACACTGCATATATGAGATTATATCTTAAAAAAGAAACAAAATCCTTTACAGTCACTTGAGTGGTGTTTAGGGACTTAATAGTGACAAAGGCATGAATTGAATCCACCATATTTAACAGAATATCATGCTTTCTAATTACAATTATTACCAAAAAGTGGGGTCTAGCTGCTCCCCACTCAAAAACCAATAAACAGGCCAAGCTGGTGGAAGGGAAAGTTTGCTTTATTTCAGATGCCAGCAACTGTTGGGGAAGGGCAGACGTCTGTCAAAGGCAAACTGCCCCCCTCCCCCCATCACAAGCAGTGGGTAAGAGCTTTTACAGACAGGGAGAGGGGGCTACGTACACAAAGCACAGTCAGCTCTGATAGTCATCTTCAAATTGGTCATTGGTGGTCTTACCAGCATCATCTTGGTTATTTTAGGTACAGTTAATCTTCAGTTCCAGGGTTCATTTGTTCCCATTTCTTGAAGCCAATTCTTGGAATTGTAGCAGCTTATATCACGGGTACAGCCTAATTATCATGCAGTTAGCTTCTTCCACTTGCCGTTTTTTTTTTTTAATTAATTAATTTATTTTAATTGGAGGCTAATTACTTTACAATATTGTGGTGTTTTTTATTTTAATATCTATAAGACAGATCATCTATAAGCCATATAGATATGGCTCAGAGCATTATCTATAGCCCTTGCTGCTGCTACTGCTGCTAAGTCACTTCAGTCGTGTCTGACTCTTAGTGACCCCATGGACTGCAGCCTACCAGGCTCCTCTGTCCATGGGATTTTCCAGGCAAGAGTACTGGAGTGGGTTGCCATTGCCTTCTCCACTACAGCCCTTGAGGAGGAACTAAAGGTCCTTAACTATGCTCAATTAGTACATTATTATTATTTGGTCTTCTTTGACTGCTTTCCTTTGTTTCTGCATGTACTCACTTCTCTGATTAAACTTACTCTTAGCCTAAGTTTTTCCACAGACAAAAGGCAGGCAGAGGACATGGGGGGCAAAGACCGTAGGGTCCTGCTCTGTTTCATTATTACTGATATGTAGGGTATCACACTATTGCCATTCCACTCACAGGGAGTGCCTAGGCTCAGTTCTCATCTAAGGACTGTCAACATTTTTGTCCCATCCTCTCAGCACACAGCTTTTCATAAGGCTATAGCCCCAAGCAGAAGGTTGACAATAGTTTTGTTCAGCTTGCAAGGGTGTCCTTGGCTTCAAGCTGAAAATCCGTCCCAGGTCCCCCACCTCCTGAGAGGCACAAATCTCTGACTGCTACCCTTGCTTCCAGACTTATTTCAGAGCCCATGGGCTCTATGGCTTTAGCAAATTCACAGAGGTGTTGATGTTTTAAATCTTAGATCGCTTTACTCTTTTCAAGTTCTATCTATCATTGCTATATGTCTGCTACAGGGTGTGTGTGTGTGTGTGTGTGTAAAAGCTGTAACCTGTTTTCATCTGTCTAATAAGAGTTTAGTAAAGAGTTTCTCTCTTTTTTTTTTTCTAGCCACACCATGCAACTTGTGGATCTTAGTTTCCCAACCAGGGATCAAAACTGTGCCCCCTGCATTGGAAGTGCAGAGTCTTAACCACTGGACCATTAGTTCAGTTCTGTTCAGTTGCTCAGTTGTGTCCGACTCTTTGCGACCCCATGAATCGCAGCACACCAGGCCTCCCTGTCCAGCACCAACTCCAAGAGTTCACTCAGACTCACGTGCATCGAATCAGTGATGCCATCCAGCCATCTCATCCTCTGTCGTCCCCTTTTCCTCCTGCCCCCAATCCCTCCCAGCATCAGTCTTTTCCAATGAGTCAACTCTTCGCATGAGGTGGCCAAAGTACTGGAGTTTCAGCTTTAGCATCAGTCCTTCCAAAGAAATCCCACAGCTGATCTCCTTCAGAATGGACTGGTTGGATCTCCTTGCAGTCCAAGGGACTCTCAAGAGTCTTCTCCAACACCACAGTTCAAAAGCATCAATTCTTCGGTGCTCAGCCTTCTTCACAGTCCAACTCTCACATCCATACATGACCACTGGAAAAACCATAGCCTTGACTAGACAGACCTTTGTTGGCAAAGTCATGTCTCTGCTTTTGAATATGCTATCTAGGTTGGTCATAACTTTCCTTCCAAGGAGTAAGCGTCTTTTAATTTCATGGCTGCAGTCACCATCTGCAGTGATTTTGGAGCCCCCAAAAATAAAGTCTGACACTATTTCCACTGTTTCCCCATCTATTTCCCATGAAGTGATGTGACCGGATGCCATGATCTTCATTTTCTAAATGTTGAGCTTTAAGCCAACTTTTTCACTCTCCACTTTCATTTTCATCAAGAGGCTTTTTAGTTCCTCTTCACTTTCTGCCATAAGGGTGGTGTCATCTGCATATCTGAGGTTATTGATATTTCTCCCGGCAATCTTGATTCCAGCTTGTGTTTCTTCCAGTCCAGCGTTTCTCATGATGAACTCTGGACTATCAGGAAAGTCCTAATAAGAGTTTCTTGAATTGACGACAGACAGGAGTTGTGACAGGATGTTAGTTAGATGCTCCCTGTTGTCTCTGGAGTTTCAGCAAAGGTCTCAAAGGCAGAAAGCAACACAATAGATGCCAGGCAACCTCTTCTCCCATCCACTTCAAAGGGAGATGGGATGAGACTGTGAACCCATCTGCCAGCATTACTGTTAATAATTATCCACACTGAATTAATATAAGGGAATTAGAATTGTGGGGAGGTAGAGGGGGGTTTTTCCCTTTTGCCTAAATCCAAGTGGGGACTTCCCTGGTGGCTCAGACCGTGAAGAATCTGCCCATAATGTGGGAGACCTGGGTTTGACCCCTGGGTCGGGAAGATCCCATGGAGAAGGGAATGGGTACCCACTCCAGTATTCTTGCCTGGAGAATTCCAAGGACAGAGGAGCCTAGTGGGCTATGGCCCACGGGGTCACAAAGAGTTGGATATGACTGAGCGACTAACACACACACAGACACACACACACACACAGAGCCAAGTGAGATAGAGACCTCCACTAGCACCTTGCAGAATGTTTGGCTTAGATCTCCTGGATTTAGAAAGTCCACAGGGACTCACGTCCTAACTCCCACCTGAGGAAGTCCATATGCAAAATGCTGGCTGACCAGCTTTCCTGGGATGGTGAGTAAGGTGGGTTGCATGGAGAGTGAGCTGCACTGCTCTTGCCAGTAGGGCAAAGATGCATGAGTTGTCCTGTGGACAAGTATACCTAGAAGGAAATGACTTGGAGTCATTAAAAAGGTCCTTCCCATGAAGGATGCTCTGAGAGGAAATGAACTTCAGGAGAGTATATTTTACAGAACCTGCAGAAGGCCATGAACTTGGGGGTGGGGAGAGAGGAGTCATAGGCAGTTAACCAGAGGAGAGACATTGCCTAGGTCCCAGTAAGAGAGCTAAAAAAAAAGCCCACAACAGTGACACAGACAAGAGAGAAAGAGCCAACTTTTGTGAGTCCTCCAAGTCCACAGAGAACCAACTTTTGAAGATAACAGCATCCTGCCCCAATTGGGAAAAGCTGTGGCCCTTTCCCCTAAGCTCTTCTCCTCTTATACCAAACCCTGGGGGAGGGGTTCAGAAATAGCAGTTGGCCAGCAAGACAGGAGTAAACTCTGACGAGTAAAGCCCAGGAATGTGGAGAAACTTGGCACACCTTGGCACACAGCAAGACTCACACGTGAAGCAGGCAAAAGCTAGAGGAGGGGCAAACCTTTAGCTCGAATGAAGTTAAGAGTTGAATTATATTTAGGGCAGGTGTGAAGAGGAGGCAAGGGAGTTTTCCAATTATTAACCCTGGGGGCCAGCTCCCCTGATAAAAATAATTATTCAATATTAGAGAAGGATTGAAGAGGAAAAGTTGATACAGTGTACCTATCCCTGATTTAGCATATATCGACTCCAATGAGCTATAAACACCTATTCACATTTTCTTCATATTTGCTTAGATCACACCAAAAGCAATGGGTAACCAAAATTCATACACAGAATAGTAAAGACCGAGTGTACACCTCTGGCAGAGTTTTAATTGGTACTCTGCTCCACACAGTCACTTAGGACCCAGGCTGACAGGCTGTACTTTCTGGAGCACGTAGCTTCTTCAGTTCCACAGCAAGGAAAGAAAAAGCATTTTATAACTACTCTTTCTTGATTTCCCAGAGGCGATACAAGGTGCTTGCATTCACAGCTGTAGTGACTAGAAATAGTCATGACTCCCGTTTTTGAAATGGGGAAGGAAGCATTCTTTTTTTGGTGTTAAGCATGAGAGGAGCCCCAGATATGGTGCACGAGTGCTCAGTCACCCAGTTGCATCCGACTGTTTGCAACCCAACAAACTGTAGGGCAAGAATATACTAGAGTGAGTTGCCATTTCCTCCTCCAGGGGATCTTCCCAACACAGGGATCAAACTGGCGTTTCCAGCATCTCCTGCATTGGCAGGTTCTTTACCATTCACAGATGACTAACACCAATTTCCAGGACATTTTACATGGCAGCCTCACTTACAGAGGCCATCACCCTTCTCTGATAGGACTTTTACCTGCTGAGCTAGTGTATCTAAATCTTTGATTGCAGGTCTCTGTCGCACATGTTATGAAATATGTTTTTAGACTGCTCAGAAACCTTGTACATAACTCATATTTTCTGCCTAAGAGCCATCACTTTCTCAGATTGCTTTATTTTTACTTCTTTTACTACCATCAATCCTGGTAGTTTTCTTTTCACAGAGAAATCACATTAAAGAAAGCTCTTTACTGTCACATTACACAGTTAAAAGAAAACAACAGAACTGGATTGAGATGTGGATAACTGGCATTTGACAGCGTTCATTCATTAGCTGATAACTCATTCCCTCATACAGAGAAGGCAATGGCACCCCACTCCCATACTCTTGCCTGGAAAATCCCATGGACGGAGGAGCCTGGTAGCCTGCAGCCCATGGGGTGGCTAAGAATCGGACACGACTGAGCGACTTCACTTTCACTTTTCACTTTCACACATTGGAGAAGGAAATGGCAACCCACTCCAGTGTTCTTGCCTGGAGAATCCCAGGGAAGGGGGAACTGGTGGTCTGCCACCTATAGGGTCGCACAGAGTCGGACATGACTGATGCGACCTAGCAGCAGCAGCAGCAGCATTCCCTCATGATGACTTCCCAGTATACAGATAATCCCAACTTATGTTTCAAACAAAATCGGCTATCCATCTGTGAAAAATAATCTCAGATTTAATTTAATGGACTATGCAAGGGTTCATATATAAAATTCCATGTAAACTGAATATGGGAAACAAAATCATTAAAAGTGTTAATAAATATGGAAGAATATATTAAGAATCTTGACATGATAAAGGCCGCTTTAGGCCACAAAATCCGAAGTCAGCAAATGAAAATTCAAATGCCATAGGGAGCAAGCAAGTAATGTTGAGTAAAGAAAGATGGGTGTGAGAGAAATCAATTAGTAAAAATTTATTTTAATTTTACTAAGCTATGAGGTAAGCAAATGCCATTATACAAATATGTGAAATTGGACAGACTCTAAATTTAATATGAAAAATATAAATTAGAAAATGAGAATCTTAGGGAATGCCCTGGCAGTCCAGTGGTTAGGGCTTAGCGCTTTCATTGCCAGGCCAGGGTTCAACCCCTGGTCAGGAAATTTAGATCCCACAAGCCCCACAGCTCTATCAAAAAAAAAAAAAAAAGGAAATCTTTTGTAAGTAATTTTTTCTTTGTCTTGCCTCTTCTTTGCAAACAGAAACCTGATTTTCATACCAATTTCAGGCTTTGTGTTTCTAGTTAATAGAGGAAAACTTTCAAGCCATTAGTACTTTATTTTGAAGAGTTCAATTTAGCGTCAACATTTTTCTTTCATATTTTGACCATTGCTTTTCTTCATTTTTTAACTTTTGTACTTAGTAGTATACAGGGACTACCACTGCACCCAAGTGTCCAGGAAAATTCTGGTCGCACACTGGAGGGTTCCAAATCGCTTGCAAAAACTCTCCAGGCCTCCTAGCTGTCACGATGTGGACCCCTAGCGGTGAGCGACGTTCCCGATAAGTGTTCTGGTTGAGACGGCGACAATTTTACTCGGATGCCTGCTTTGGGTTTGATTCTCGCTCCCGAATCGCCCCTATTCCGCAGTTCCCCATCCTCAATTTCAACTTCTGCAAAAGAGGCAAACTAGAAAGTAAATTGTTGGCCATGGTGTGGCTTCTATGGGAGCCGGGACTTCGTCGGTTGCTTTTGCCAAGGTGCGTAATCTCCCACATAACGCCTTGCAGGTTTTTTATATTCCATCACTTACAACCATTTCTTGTCACCACGTAAATTAACAGGATTGCGGGCAGGGAAAAGGCCCCCTCGAAGCCACCAGCATCCCGAGGACTCAAGAATCCCCGGAAGAGCCAACTCCGCTCCTGCTAATCCTTTCCCTTCCGCTCGGCCCACCCCGGGCAGAGCGCTCGGGGTCACGTGTTCGCCGGAGGAGGGGAAGTGGGCGGCTCAGCGGCCGCCATCTTGCCGGCTTGGAGGCGGAGCGTGAGGAGCGCAGGTCGCGCGCTTCTCCTCCCCTCCCCTCGCTCAGCCTCGCACCGCCCTCCGTGCTCCTCCCCACTTCTGGCTCCCTTGGCCGCTCCCTGAGTGGAGGAACGGGGAGCCCCGGAGGGCGGGGGGGTGTGTCGGGCCCGTGATCGCGCCCTCCAACCGCCAGCCGCGGCCGCGGGGGCGCGCTCGACCGGGCCCCAGGGGAGGCGCGGGGCTGAGGGGAGGGGGCTGCTCCGGCTGCGGGGGCGGCGCACGGCGGCCGTGGCGGCCGGGGTTGCAGCTGCGGCGGCGCGCTGGGGGCCCGCGTCCGGGGCGCCCCCAGGTCGACGCTGCTGCCGTGGCCGCGGCTGCCAGAGCCATGTACCGCAGCGGCGCCCGCTCCTCCGTCTCTTCACACCGGCCTAAAGAGAGCGGCGGGGGCGACCCGCGCACCGGCCGCAGCTCCGGCTCCTCCTCAGGCCCGGCTCGCCGCACCTCACCGCCGTCCTCCTGCTCCTCCTCGTCGCGGACGCCGGCTCGCCGGCCCCGCTCTCCCTCAGGGCACCGCGGCCGCCGGGCCTCTCCGTCCCCTCCGCGGGGTCGCCGCGCCTCCCCGTCTCCGCCCCGCGGCCGCCGGGCCTCGCCGTCCCCGCCACGGGGTCGTCGCGGCTCCCCGTCCCCGCCGCGGGCCCGTCGCGGCTCCCCGTCGCCGCCGCGGGGCAGACGACTCTTCCCGCCGGGCTCGGCCGGCTTCCGAGGGAGCAGCCGGGGGGAGTCCCGCGCCGACTTCGCCAGGGACGGCCGCGGAGACCATCCAGGCGACAGCGGCAGCCGGGTAATCCCACCCCTTCACCCGGACTCTGTGCTCTAGCCCCCTCGCCCGGGATTCCCGCTTTCAGAAACGCCCGCCGCCCGGACGACCCGAGGCCTCCAGGCCGGGGTCCCCACATGGAAGGCCCTTCATCCCCATGGGCCCCCTCAGCGACGCCCGAACCAGGAGGTTCCTGGTCAGCCCCGGGAACTTCATTTGCACAATAACGGATTCGGGACGCGGCCGGCGCCGGCTTGGGACGCCGTGCTGCGTTTCCTGGGAATAGGCTGGTTCTCTCCCTCGGTGTGAGGTGTGAAAAAGTTTGCCGGGCGAGGGGAAGCTCCTCCACGCCGTGTGCCTGGTACTTTTTCAGTAGTTGGTGTCCTTAGAGTTGGATGGTTTTGTGTGTGTCCCGCTAGAACTGAGCTGCGCCCTGGATCTGAAAAGGGTGAAATCTCTTTGTGGCGACTTAGGGTGGCTTAGACAGTTCCCAGGGTAGACACCGAGAGAATGTACACCGAGAGAATGTAACCTGTTCGTACTCTGTGTTGGAGCTGCTTCTCCGAAATCGAAGTATGGGTATCTACAGTCGTTGTAATAGGTGCCTCCACTTAACCTAGTTGTGTGGCAGGATTGATGCTCAGCCCTTCACTTTACACGTTCTCTGTGAACATTCACGCCCTTTCGCGGGGGGCGGGGAGGGTTCCTCCTTATCTAACAGCTGAGGAACTCACAGAGATTTAAGAAACTTAATCAAGGTGATGCCTGTAAGAAGTGGAGTGTGATTCAGTTCTTTACCTGGTTCCCAATACCCTGAATTTAACTGTTAAGTTTTCCTGCTGAAGGGACAGAGCATGAGGTTAAGAAGGTTAGTTTAGAGGTAATACTGACTTTTCATGCATCTCTCTGTTAGTAGAGCCTCTGGGCAGGATCTGGTGTTTTGGTATTTTTTTTTATTATTAGTTAACCAATCCTTTAAAAAAGGTGACAACGTTTCTGTTTTATTTAGTGGCTCTCTAACAGTATTTGGGTACTCTGGTCATAGGTGAATTGACTTATTAAGATTTTAAGATTTTCATAGCTGAGTATGATAGTCTGAATGTTAATCACTACAGAGAAAGTAAGGAAAACAAAAAACAATGAGTTTCCATAACTTCCCCTTTCTTCTCCAATGCACAACCTATTTGCTCCAGTCTTTTGTCTCAGTAAATGACATCACCCGCTGCTCAGCCAGAAACAGTGATCATCTCCCTTCTCCCAGTCTGTAGGGATAACTTCATCTATCAAACTATCAGCTCTACCTCCAAAATACATCCTCCAAACTGTTGTCTTCCTGCCATCATTCTTATCTAAACTTTATTATCTCTTGCTTAGTTTATTGCATTAGGCTCCATTACACTCCACTTTTGTTACCATCCAGTTTTTTTCTATACCTAGAAATAAAAATGATTTTTAAAGACATCCATTTTATGTATTTGAGAAATATTTATTGAACCCTTACCATGCTGTTCTGGGCACTGGGAATATAATAATGAACAAACCAGTCAAAAACCCTGCCCTAGTAGAGCTTATATTCTGACAGGGGGAGTTGGATAATAAGAGAAGTAAAATGTCTTGGCATGTTAAATATGATTAAGTGTTAAGAGAAAAAACAGAAAGGAGTTACAATTTTTGGTAAGGTAGCCAGAGAAGGCCTTCTGGGAAGGTGATTTCTTAATAAAGACCTGAAGATGAGGATGTGAACAGAGTGAGCATCTAGAGGAAGTATGTAGTAATGTCACTCCCTGCTTGAACCCCTTCTGTGACTTGTTAAACTAAGAATAAAAATCCAGATTTCCTAACTGTGGCTTCTGCCTGTTTTGTGTCACTTCACTGCAGTCATGCTGGCCACATTTCTGTTCCCCCAAACATGCTAAGTTCATTATAGAACATGCTCTTTTGGCCTGAAACATCTTCCATCTGTTCTTTGCAAGACTGATATCTCATCATTCAGGCTCCAGATTAAATGGTATCACCTCAGAAAGCCTTTTCTAATCATCTTATCTGAAGTAGCTCCTTTTCCCCAGTCTTTCATATTATCATGTTTTAATGACTTTATAACACTTCACAGTGCCATCAGAAATATTTTTTTTTCTTAACCTGTGTTTGGCTTGTCTCCTTTAGTGGAAATGTAAAGATTCTGGTAGCAGACTTAATTTACTCCTCTGGCCCCATTCCTGGTGCCAGGAAATTAAAGAATTTAGGAGGATTGGAAGTATGGACTTTCATCTAAGAAATTGATAATTTAAAATGTGTATGTGTGTGTCTGTGTGTATATGTATATGTATATATATATATATATATATATAAATGTTTGTTTATTTGGCTGCACAAGGTCTTAGTTGGAGCATGGGAATACTTTAATTGTGGCATGTGGGATCTAGTTCCCCAACCAGAAGTGGAACCCAGGCCATTAGACCACTGGTGAAGTCCTTGATAATTTTTTTAAAATCCTTTATTTGTGGAGTAGTATCTTACCATAATCATCTCTCACCCTGTGGACTATAGCTTTAGAAAGGAGAACAGTTTGAGTGTAGGAATGTCTTGACCCTATTGACTGTTACTATCTTTTACTCTTGTAGAGACGCTCTCCTGGTCTGAGATCTGACTCTTCTTTGGAACAGAGCTTACGGATCACAGTTGGCAATGACCACTTCTGTGTTGGCATACCAGAACGGAGGCGGCTTAGTGATCGACTGGGGTCACCAGTGGAAAATCTGGAGGATGCAGACAGGTAGGCTTCATCTGAGACAGGGCACTTCATATGAGTACTTGAAGGTAGAAATGTTGCTGTTTTCTGAATGATGTATTTGAAAGGGTGGTGCCAGCACTGAAGTTTATGCCCTATGTCCAGTACAAAGTATTACATTGGAAAGAGTGGGGTAGACTCTGTTGCTGAAACAATTATGTAGAAAAAAAGACTTTAAAAGATCTAAGACTTCCCTAGTGGTCCAGTGGTTAAGACTCTGTGCTTCCACTGTAGGAGGCATGGGTTCAATCCCTGGCCAGGGAACTACGATCCTGAGTGCAGCATGGCATGGCCAAAAAAAAAATGGTCATCCTGGCCCCAACTGGAAAGGGGGAAGTTGAGGGAATATAAACAGTCCCCCAAATTAAAAACAGTTGAGATGATACAGATTCTAAAATAGTGGAACTAGGGGGGTCCCTTCTGCAAAGGAAAGTTCTGAACAAAATAAGATATCTAGGAAATCTACTTATTTATGGCTGCACTGGGTCTTCATTGATGCAATCGAGCTTTCTCTAGTTGCATTGAGTAGGGACTACTCTAGTTGCAACCCACGGGCTTCTTACTGCAGTGGCTTCTCTTGTTGCACAGCACAGGCTCTAGAGCTTGGACTCAGTAGTTGGGGTACACTGGCTTAGTTGCCCCACAGCATATGGAATCTCCCGGACCAGGGATCAAACCTGTGTCCCGTGTATTGACTGGCAGATTCTTAACCTCTGGACCACCAGGGAAGTCCTTAGAAATCTTTGTTTAAATGGTGTTATTTTTTAGCTTGTCCAGGATGAAATATATATAGATTCAGAAAAGGTTTAGATAAATTCATGTTTATTATACACACACACACACACACACACATATATAGGCATTAATAGAAAGTTAGAGATCTTTAAAAATGTTTAATTTCAGTTATTACTTTACAACCACTGAGGGCTAAGGAAGGGCAAATATACTCCACAGGGTGTTAAATATAGATTTCAGGTACTAGGAACTTAGTTATGTATGGGAAGTAAATAACGCATTACATGTTTTTCACCTCGCAAAAGTAAAAGAGCTAGAATGGGAGTGCAGGGAAAGCACTCTTTCTGAGAGCTGAGAACCATGTCTGTTAACGGTTTCTGCCAAGTATATTGGGAGTTTTCACAAATGTTTAGCAGTAGCAGTAAATCAATATAATGTTCTTTTAAACTGTGACTCTCCGTGAAGTAGTGCACAGAATATAGGCAGGCAGGTAGGGGACAGCTGGGCAGGAAGTGTGAGGACCAGTGCTGCCCTTTGGTAATATTTACTTCAAAGCTTCAGTGGCTATTCAATGCAGTGAAGCAAGGCAGGACAATCATATAACACTGAAGCTTCTGAAGATAGAGCTTCAAGGTATGTGACTATATCACTTAATTGAGGCAACAGCCCATGCCCTTCTAGCTGCTTCTATTTTGGGAGATGATTGAGTAGGCAGGCAGTCCGAGTAGGTGGTGCATGATGTGATTCTCTTCCTTCCTTAGGAGCTCAGGTTTTGGTGTGACTAGCATTTCCTCTTGCTAGTTCTAGGGTGTCAGCTCCCCTTTCCATAAACTTTGTTATGCATGCGTGCTTCAGGTAAACGATTGTCTGTTTATAAGTTATAAAAATTAAAAAATTTCCTCTCTGTATTTAAGGTAGTAATTTTCTCCCTTGAATCCTATTTCAGAGAGAGAAATTTATTTTAGAGAAAGTGAGATTAAGGTTCTAAAAGGAGGTTCCAGGCCATTCTTTAGACTTTTTTGCCCTCAGCACTCTTGCTCAATCTGCTTTGTGTCGATAATTACTGTCTGCTAAAACCAGGCCATACGAACGTTGACATTCGCAAAGTGTCTTCCTGACTGTGAGTCCAGTCTTCAGCTAGTGAAGCAGGCCATTTCCATCGTTTGTATGTAGGTGTGTGTTTATTTTTTCCTGAGACCCTGTATTCTTTCTCTTCCCATATTCGATCTGTTAAATTTTATACCAGGTTTGGGTTACAGTCAGATTGCCAGGGTTGTCAGTCTCCTCACCACAGCAGTTCTCTGTGCAGGACTGTAACTTATTCTGAAAAGGAAGTGTGAATAGGTTGTGTGAATAGGTTGTGTGAAGACTCTGAGTTTCTGAATAAGTGTAGATGTGAGGTTGATTTCCCTTGTTTATCAGAGTATTCTGCACATTATACATTCCATTCATGGTAGTCTCATCTCCTGACTCCTTCTTGCCTTGATGTAGGGAGTAGGATTTTTCCCTGTTACTTGCCTTAGGGAAAAGACAGAAACACAACAGCTTTCTTCAGGCATTTTGAGGAATCAGCACAGGAAAATAATGGGAAGTTTGAGCTCTGGAGAACCTTTTTTTTCTTACCATATACATTTTTTAGCAGCTTTTTTATTTAGCCATAATTCATATACCATGCAATTCACCCATCTAGAGTGTACAGTTCAGTGATTTTTAGTATATTCATAGAGTTGTACATATACCACTGTGATCAATTAAAAATTTTTTCTTTTTGCCTTATCCTTAGTCTCACCTACCCACCCCCCAGCCTATCACTAACCTTCTTCTGTATTCATTCTGGCCATTTCATATAAATAGTATCATACAATGTGTGGTCTTTTGTGACTGGCTTCTTTCACGTAGCATAATGTTTTCAAGGTTCATTCATGTTTTTACATATAACAGTGCTTCAATTTTTTTATTGCTGATAATTTCATTGTATATGTATTTTGTTTATCTGTTACCAGTGTTGAGTGGATGGATAGCATTTTAGTTGTTTCTACTTTTTGGCTGTTATGAATAATGCTGCTGTGAATATTGGTGTACAAACTTCTGTGGACATATGTGTTGGTTTTTTTTAACTTGCTTAAGGGAATTTGTAAACACAGAAAAAGTAGAATAGTTCAGTGAGCCTCTAGGTACCCATCACCTACATCATTCAGTCAATTTTTTAAGAAAAGAGTTGGACTTGACCAAAGCTTTCAGAGAGAGTTTGTCACTGGACTGTTCTGAGCTGCAGGAGATGGGGCCCTTTTTAGGACTCACTTTTATTGCAGTCAGTTCTCTCTCATCCTTTGGGAAAACTAGGGAAGGAGGACATGAGCTTCTAACAGGCAACCTGATTTCTGCCTGTATTTACACATTAGCGCATTCTTTTAACTGTTTCTATTCCTCCTTTTATTGGTTTTTGCCTCCTTTTGCAGGAGATTGCAGGTTTGGATTGAGTCTTTCTGAGAGCCATTTCATTATTTCTAGCTTCTCGATGTTTAATATTGGATTAGATTTGAGGCTAGTATGTCTCTTGGTGGAGAAAGCTGAATATAGGAGCAATGGATGAACTTGCCTACTAGCCATGGAGCTTGTAATTTTCCCCTATGCTAATGTGATCAGAGACTATGTATATAGATGGTGTTTTGGCAGTGGAGTGACTCAACTCATGGACATTCCTCCCTGAAAAAAGATGTGTTTATGGCTGGCAGACCTGCAAAGTAAAATATTTTACTCTATTTATGTTTGATTTCAGAGATCATCTTTGGTCATTCTCATTCT
Organism: Bos indicus; assembly: GCF_029378745.1. Lineage (NCBI taxonomy): Eukaryota > Metazoa > Chordata > Mammalia > Artiodactyla > Bovidae > Bos > Bos indicus. The sequence continues at coordinate 18,416,124 of NC_091782.1, read as the reverse complement.
TTCCTATTATTTCATAGTACATTGAGACCACAAAATTCCCTAAATACTTGGGGAGGAGGTGAGTAACAGGAACCTCGATTCCCATAGATGACATTCTTATAGAAGAGGTGATAAAATTTATCCTTTATAGTCTTTCATAAAGTTACTTATAGCTGTAACCTCAGTGTAAAACTGAACAAGGGCTGTGCTAGTGAATGAGAAAAAGCAGCTCTTTGATGTTCTACTAACTTTAGTCCCAGAAATAGGAAAACAACTGTCATAAAAAAACAAAAGTCATTTTTCGAAACTTCAAAAAAGCAGAAATAGCTCCTAGAAACTGTAGAAGACAGGAATAATTACCATCCTGTAGATAGTAATTCACTCTGAAATGTGAGTGACGTGTAAGTTTTTCTAAGTTGTATGCTTAAAGTGCTTCATTCTTGTTTAGCTGCTCAGTTGTGTCCAACTCTTTGTCACCCCATAGACTGCAGCCTGTCAGTCTCCTCTGCCATGGGATTTCCCAGACAGGAACACTGGAGAGGGTTGCTATTTCCTTCTCCAGGGGATCTTCCCAACCTAGGGATCCAACCCAAGTCTCCTGCATTGCAGGTGGATTCTTTACCACTGAGCCACCAGAAAAGCTTGAAGTGCTAGGGGATCTTTGTTTCTGTGATTTAAATCAGAAACTTTTAGGGGGCAGTAGAAGCTCCCTGGGGCTTACCTGGTGGCTCAGTGGTAAAGAATCCATCTGCCAATGCAGTAAATGCAGATTCAATCCCTGGGTCAGACAGATCCCCTGGGGAAGGATAAAGCAACCCACTCCAGTATTCTTGCCTGGAGAATTCCATGGAAAGAGGAGTCTGACAGGGCTGCAGTCCATGGAGTCTCAAAGAATCAGACAGGACTTAGCAACTAAACAGCAAAAACAGAAGCTCTGTGACCATAATGCCCCAGAAGATTAGGATACTGTATGTGGTATAGAGATCTGAGCTGAAAGGACAGATGTTCCATCCTGTATTTTTACCTTCATGCCTTAAAAGTCTAAGACCTTTTTATTTCTATAATAAATCTAATAGAAATATATAGTGAGATAACCTTCACATACTTTTTTTCTGGGCTCAAGATTAACAAAATGCTTATGGATATTCAGGCAAGGCAGGAAAGAGTATAACAAAACAGACTGTGAGGGAGTTTTGTGGTTTTTAATATATGATCCAGTGAAATGAAGCAATTGCAGAACCTTCTAAAACTTACAAGAAAATCGTGCCAATTGGATAGATCAGTGGTTAAAAACAATTTTTTTTCCCACAGTGAAACTCTTTTTTTTCCAAATGAAATATTCTGTAGAATTTGACAATATAAACAGGTAAAGTTGGCCTGCTCTAACTCAAATTTTGTTTTTACAGTTTTTGTTTTACACCTTAACATTTTTTTTTTTGGCTATACCCGGCATGCAGGGTGGTACCTGAGAATCTGCATCTCTAAAAAAAGTTCCTGGGAAATACTGATGTTGCTTATTCAGACCAAAGTTTTAGTAGCAAAGAGCTAGTGTGAAGTTGTGTGACCAGGACTCTTTGTAGTCTGGTAGTGGTATTTTCACATCTCTAAGACCTTTGCATGAGACTCTGCATCCCCAAAGTCTAATCAAAGAAAGAATTCTGTCCAGATAGATTAGCAATCTCTTCCATTGGTTAGAGGCTGCAGCTGCATATGCTCTGGGAAAAGGGAGAAGAAATGTTGCATGTATATATGTAGATTTGTTCTGACTTCATGATTACTGTCTTTTGTTCTAAGCATTCTACAGCCCTCTTGCCAGATGTCAGTCTCTCTTAGCCTTGTCTGGTCTTGCTCTTTCCAAGTCCATTATATTCAGTGATGCTTGTCTCTTTCCTCAGGGATGACCTGACTGATGATTCTGTCTTCACTCGAAGCTCCCAATGCTCTCGAGGTCTTGAACGATATATTTCCCGGGAGGAGGCACCTCTCAGTCCCTTCTTGGGACAACTTGATGAGGACTACCGAGCAAGAGAAACTTTCCTGCATCGATCTGATTATAGTCCTCATATCAGTTGTCATGATGATCTGTTGCGGGGAACAGAACGGAATAGAGACAAACTCAAAGGCTCCTACTCTATACGACCTGAGGAAAGTAGCCGGGAGGCCAAACGGCCCCGCTATGATGACACAGAGAAGATGCACAACATGGGAAGTGATCACCCGAGTTTTACATCAGGGACTCGCAACTATCGACAGCGTAGACGGAGCCCAAGCCCTAGGTTTTTAGACCCTGAGTTTCGAGAGCTGGACCTCGCCAGGCGAAAACGAGAGGAAGAGGAGGAACGAAGTAGGAGCTTGAGTCAGGAGCTGGTGGGAGTTGATAGTGGCGGCACTAGTTGTCCCATCCCTGGATTGTCAGGTGTCCTAACAGCATCGGAGCCAGGATATTCTTTACATCGGCCTGAGGAAGTATCTGTGATGCCCAAGAAGTCAATTCTGAAAAAGCGGATTGAGGTGGACATGGAGCCTTCCTTGCAGGTCTATGCTGTGTTTCTTCTAGGGTGTCTTGCTTGTTTCTCTCAATATTTTAAAGCCTAGTTACTTTCCTGGGGGCTGTGTCCCTAAGGTATCTTTGGAATATATGTTGGCGTAACATTGTTATGCTTATGAGCTGTACCTTTTAGGACTCTTAAGGGAATTGTAGGCTTCATAATGCAGTAATAGAGGGCTTCTGTTGTTATGTATTAGGCTTCCTAAGGGGCCTCCCTGGTGGCTCAGACCACGGAAGAATCTGTCTGCAATGCAGGAGACCTGAGTTTAATACCTGGGTCATGAAGATCCCCTGGAGAAGGGAATGCAAACCCCACTCCAGTATTCTTGCCTGGAGAATCACATGGACAGAGGAGCCTGGCGGGCTGCAGTCCATAGGGTTGCAAAGAGTCAGACATGACTGAGTGACTAAGCACACAGGCTTTCTAGACAGACGTTTTGGAGAGTATCTATTATATAAAGTTTTTTTTTTCCTCTAAGTTGGCTAGTCCTGTAGGATCTTTGAATATAGGTTTCTCGGAAATGAAGCTTGAAAGCAAAGGGAGGAGCTGATTGAATTTTCCTCATCTCTTTAAAGAGAGGAAAAAATGTGTGAGTGGTAGGACACTAGAGCAGAAATCAGATAATTCTAATTCTGGATCCATGTCTATCACCAACTTGCTGTGCGATTTTTAGACAAGTCACTTAACCATTCTGGACCTTGATATTTTTTCCTCACTTACGGAAAGATGGTCAGGCATGAGCACTTGTTTTTACTTGTTCTCCTAGGAGCTAAATGTTTCTGAAGTGCCTAAGGGCACTTAGGAAAGTAAGAGAAGACTGATCAGTTAGGGATCAGAGTTTCCTGACTGTACTTCAGTCGTCAAAGTAGCTCTGCTTGTATTTTTTTTTTTGAAGATTCATAAAAAGAGAAAGCAAGTAAGCTAGGGCATCTCTAAAGTCCTTTTGAATTCAGATTCCTTGTTAAAGACTACAACAAATGGGCAAAAGTTAAGATTCAATCTGCCTTCTTTTCTATTTCCCTTTACTACAGCAGAACCATCTGGAGAAATGGGAAACCATATCTTGAACCTGGCTAAGGACCTCCCTTGCATCCACATGTATCTTTGCCCTGTTAATTCAAGAATCACAAAGTATTTATTTTAATCTCAGTTACTAGTTTTCTGAGATTCTATGTAGAGGCTAATTTAGTTATGTTTATCTTTGCAGCTTGAGAGTTTTCCCAGCAGTACCAGCTCCAGCCAGGATCATCCTCTTTACTCTGGACACTCATCTCTTCCACTAAGTGGTGCTATTGCTGCTTTTGCCTCAGAGGTTGAAAACAACAAGGGAACTATGGTAGAGACTACCCTGAAGGAATCTCAGGGCAACCTCTACCAATGGGGCCCCCTCCCTGGGATACCCAAAGACAACAGTCCCCTCAGAGAGAAGTTTGGAAGTTTTCTGTGCCACAAGGAAAAGTTGGATATGAAGGCTGAGGGACCAGAGCGACACACAGACTTCTTGCTTCCTCACGAGAGAGCTAGCCAGGATGGCAGTGGTTTCTCCTGCATTCTGAGCATGTTAGCAGATTCTACCAGTACGCAGGAAAAAAGGCGACTTAGCTTCCCTGACATTGAGGATGAGGAGAAATTTCTCTATGGGGATGAAGAAGAGGATTTAAAAGCAGAATCTCCACCAAAGCCCCTTGGGAGCTCTGAAAGTGAAGTTATGAGGCAGAAGGCAAGCTCCCTACCCTCTTCAGCTCCAACTGTAAAGCTAGAATCAATAGAAGAGACCAATCCAGAATATGCCAAGATTCATGACTTGCTCAAGACCATAGGGCTGGATATTGGGGTAGCCGAGATTAGTAAACTGGCTGCACGCACACAGGAACGACTTCATGGCAAAAAGCCGTCAGGTTCCTCTGCTGACCGCCGTTCCTCTGCTGACCGGCACTTTCCTGCAGACCGCTGTTCCTCCGTTGACCGCCGTTTCTCAGCTGATCGGCGCTCTGCAGATCCTCACAGACTGGAGAGCGTGGAGGTGCACCATAGCAATACCCACTCCCCAGAAGTGTCCCGTCCACACCAGGTCTCCCCTGTGGACCCTTACTTGCTCACAAAAAACAGCCCCCCGTTCTTAAAGTCTGACCATCCAATGGGTCATATTGTAGGACCTGAGGTGGTTGGCAGTGGGTTTCAGTCATCTGTTGCAGTCAGGTGCATGTTGCCATCAGCCCCATCTGCCCCAGTTAGACTTCCGCACCCTGCTTCTTTATCTCAGTTTCATGTGCCAAGGGCCTCTCAGTTTGCTGCAGCTCGGATACCTCCAAACTACCAGGGACCTGCCATTCCCCCTGCTTCCTTTGATGCCTATAGGCACTACATGGCATATGCAGCCTCAAGGTGGCCCATGTACCCTGCCTCCCAACCCTCAAATCACCCTCTACCAGACTCACACAGGACAGTGCCAGTTAGCAAACAAGCTACCCGCAGCCGTCCCAACCTCCGTGTGATCCCCACTGTGACTCCTGATGAGCCCAAGCATGAGGAGTCAGTGCTGGGCTCAATTCCTACTGCCCAAGTGCCTGTCCATGTGTCCATCCCATCACTCATCAGATATAATCCAGAGAAGATTTCTGATGAGAAGAACCGTGCTTCCCAGAAACAGAAGGTGAGTGTTAGCTTTGGGCCTCCTGTGCCTGCATCTTCTATTTTAACATAAATTTGTATTTGTCTTTTAGAGGGAGCTAAAAATTTGCAAGGTCCAAGGCAGTCTTTAGAGACTGCTGTTATTACCATAATTTTTTCTTTTACTGTTTTCTCATTTGGCCTAAAGTATGGCCCTAGGTCCCACTGTGATTGCTAGACTTCTTTTTCCTAAGTTTATTTCTCTATCTCAATTACCAGCCTTAGTACACTATGGGTAGGAGCTGGGAGCCTTGAAGTCTTCAGTATGACTCATCAGAGAGTGAGGAACCAAAATTGGGTTCCTTTCCTGATTTCCATAGAAATCAAGGAATCTGTGTTTTATCCCAGTGAATTTTAGATCTTTTTTCTGTAGTGATTATGGAGTTTAAAAACTGTTGACTAGTTGTTGCTTGGTGACTAAACCAAGAAATAAGCTTTGTTTGTTCTGGTTTAACTTAGAGTCCAGGAATAATAATATATTTTATGACACTTTTTTAAATTAGTTTTTATACTGTCAAGGTTCATTGGGTTCCTTGACTATAGAAAGCAAGCAGTGGCTGGGGTAAAGATATAATAATTTAGATGTTTTAAAGCAGTAGATAAAAATTACATAGAGGTGAGGAATACAGAATAGAATTTTGAATAGAAAAATTAATATATACTGTTTATTTTAAAGGTACTTGATAGCTTACAACTCACTTGGTTAAACACAGTGACCTAAGGACCATAAAATTGTAATATGTGTTAATTTGGTTTGCTAATAAAATAATTAAGACCTGAGGAGAAAAATAGAAAAGGTGAAATTGGAAGGCTAATCTGATTTTTTTCTAGTTTAAAAGAAATTTAGCTAATCCTTGAGAAGACCAAAAACACCTCTTAATTTTCCATTGTACTTGGGTACCCTGAACTTCAGTGTTTTGTGTTTTTTGTTTGTTTGTTTTTTTGAAGTCTTTTGGGAAAGAGAAGAACTTCCATACAACAAAACCTAAGACTGCAGAGATACTCTCTGAAGACTAGTGCTTTTCCTTTCCTTTACCTTTAAGACCCTAGTACTAAAGTCAGGGCTGACAGTACACAGGGTTTTCACTTGAGTTCCTTATGGACAAGCCATATTTGTTTTTCCCGTTAGGTGATAGTAGTATAGTTGAAAGACCAGAGGCTTTAGGGCATGTATACCTGGATTTAAAATCATCTTACTATATGATCTTTGGTATGTTACTTAGTCTTTTGCAACCTCAGTTTTCTTACTGTGAAAGAGATAATATCATGATTAAATAAGATGATACATACAATGCAACTAACACAGTGCTTCATCCACAACACATATTCATTCCCTTCTTGATGGTTCCTTTTGGACTCAGAACTACTATCTAATAGTGTAGTGCTTCTACAAAAATAGTAGTTTCCAGTCAATACAGTTCTGGAAAGGATAATTCTATTCTGGGACTTGAATTGGAATGAAATAATCATCTTCGTTATAAAGTCAGAGCCTCTGCGTGCAGGTGTTTGTACTCTTGCATTCAGATGTTATCTAGTATGATGCTTTCTGGAAAAGAACAATAGAAAAGGGGGGATGTTGTAGGCTAAAGGGTCTGTTACCATTTTTTATTTTGCAGGTTATTGAAGAGAGGGAAAAGCTGAAAAGTGACCGTGAAGCTCGCCAGAAGAAGATGTACTATCTTAGAACTGAGTTGGAGCGGCTTCATAAACAGCAAGGTATCAGACACTCCTAGGCTGCCCTTTTGTTGTAACTTTAGTAAGAGATCCAAATGAAGAGCCTTGGGGACTCTCAAACAGGTTCATTGACATTGAGGCTTCACTTTCAAAAAAATTTTGATATAATTAGACTTATAGAAAAGTTGCATTAGTAGTGTAAAGAATTCTCAGGTGTTTTCCATTATTAGCATTTTACCATATTTGCTATATTCGTTTTTCTCTTTCAATTGTGTGTGTGGGTGTGGGTGTAATTTTTCCTGAACTATTTAAGAATAAGCTGTAGAACGATACTCCTTTAATCCTAAACACTTAAATGTGTATCTTCTTCTTTTTGTAAAGATTTTAAAATTTTTTGGCTGCACTATGCAGCATGTGGGGTCTTAGTTCCCCAACCAGGGATTGGGGTCTTAGTTCCCCAACTGTGTCCGCTGCAGTGGAAGTGGGAAGTTCTAACTCCTGGACCGCCAGGAAGGTCCCAAGTGTGTGTCTTCTGACTACAAGAATTCACTTGTATAACCATAGTACACTTACCAAATTAGAAAATTAACAGTAATATACCAGTCTACCAATCTTATTCATATTTTATCACTTGTTCCAACGATGTCCTGAAGCAAAAGAAAATTAAAGATTATGCATTGCATTCAGTTGTCATGTTCTTTTAGTCTCCTTTAATCTGTAACAGTTCCCAAATCTTGAGAGGAGATCACATGTTTTGTAGAATGTCCTCTAATTTTGATTTGTCTGATGTTTCCTTATGATTAAATTCATGTTGTGCATTTTAGCACAGGAACATCACAGAAATGATGCTAAGTTCGTAACAGGTGTTGATTTGTCCCATGCTGGTGATGTCAACTTTGATCATTTGGTTAAGATGATGTCTGCCAAGTTTCTCCACTGTAAGGTTACTATTTTACCTTTTTCAATTAGTAAGTATCTTATGGGGGGATACTTTGAGACTGTGTAAATAACTCAGTTGCTCTTCAGACTTTGGCCCACTAGTTTTAGTATTCATTGATGATTTCTTGTCCAAATCAGTTATTGATTGTTACATAGTAATTTTCTAATTTCATCATTCCATTTACCTTAATTGGTTAGCTTTCTACTATGAGGAGGTGCTTTCTACCCACCCCTCCTCCCCCATTTATCCATTTATATAATATTTTACTATTATTATTTATCTTTATGCTCAAACTGCCCCAAATTTGGCCAATGAGAGCCCCTTTAAGTTGACTCCTGTGTCCTTTTTTTAAAAGTTATTTTTAATTGGATGATACAGTGTTGTATTGGTTTCTGCCATACATCAACACAAATGAGCCATAGGTTTATACATGTCTTGTGTCCTTTTGATGTATCCCTATCATTTTTTGATTTGTGGGTGTACACAAAAAGATGTTGTATACACCCACAACAGAAAGATGTTCCATTGTGGCACAAAAAGATGTTCCATTATGCCTCTGTTGAGTATACCTCTTCACCAGTGCTTTTAGGATTTCATATATACACTAAGGAAAGAACATAGAATATGACAACTTGGTGATAACAGAAGAGCAGAGAGTGGGAGAAGATGTAATTTCTTGTTTGGCTTTGGACTTTTTAGGAATGAGAAGCTTAGTTATTAATCCTGTGAGGGTTAATTCATGAGAATCTGAAGTTTGAAATAAGAAATAACATCAGATGAACTTACGGTAAAATGTAAAACTCAATGGATGTGTTGGTGAAGGGTCCTTAAATCAGATAAAGTCAAATATGTGAATAATTATTTGGTTCTCTGAAGAGAACAGCCACAGAATGCATGTGTTACAGTTACAGCATATATTAACCTTTTTGGAGGACACATGCACATAAACTTGTATATACCCTTTTAGGGATACATGGAGTCTCTCTTTGAAACCTGTCCGTAGATCTTTAGCTAATAACCCCTACCTAAGAGATAATGTAATCACTCAACCTTTACTTCCATAGGAGCATCACCTAAACCGGCCCATGTGGAGGGCAAGTCTCACCTGCTTTTGGATGTTTCATGGAGAGACATTTTATGAGCATAAAGTCTTAAGAATTAGTATTTATGACTGAAAAATGGCTTGTTAATTTTCCTGTGTTTCTTTCTGTTGACATTTGACTACTCAGGGGAAATGCTGCGTAAGAAACGAAGGGAGAAGGATGGTCACAAAGATCCACTCCTAGTAGAGGTGAGTCGGCTTCAGGATAACATTATGAAGGACATTGCAGATCTTCGACAAGAGGCAGAAGAGGCAGAAAAAAAGCAGTCTGAACTGGACAAAGTGGCTCAGATCTTGGGAATTAACATTTCTGATAAATCTCAGAAGTCTTCAAGCGACAGTAGAGAGCCTACAGAGAAGACTGGGAAAGCAGAAAAATCCAAGAGCCCAGAAAAAGTGTCGTCATCCTCAAACTCCTCTTCCAATTGCAAGGTAATGACTCAACTTTTCCATTTCTATTGTATCTTTTATTTCCATGGACTCCTAAAGCAGCCTTCTAACTAACCATTTTTTTAGCTTCCTTTTCCAAACTGTTCTTACTCTTGCTAGTTATTTTTGTAAAACATAGTTTAGATCGTGGTACTGTCCTTCAGAATTTTAGCAGTTCCCCATTGCCTCCAAAGTAGAATTCTGGGCCCTCCATGTTCTGGATCTAGCATTTACACCTTAACTCACTTCAGTCTAGCTTCTAGTCTTCTCACAACTTGAAATCCTTTTTGGTTCATGTTTAGCAACAAGGTCACCACCATGTTGAACAGCCTCAAATTTCAGTTCTTAAATCAGTATTTGATACAAGGAACCACTGTCTCCGAAAAACTGTTTTCTTCCTTTGGCTCCCATCACATTTCTTTTCCTTCTTATATGTTAGCTGCTGTGCTTAATTTCCTGATCTTTGAATATTTTAGTTCTTCAGGACTCAGTTCTAGCCCAGGTCTCCAGAATTCTGCTTTTTCATTTCATTCATTTCATTCATTTCATTCAGTCCTCTGCTGAAATACCATATTGACAACTTTCAGTTTTATATTTTAGCTCAGGTGATTCTAATAAGGTTCAAGTCTGAGTGTCCAACAGACTACTCACTATTTCCACTTGATTGTCTCTAACACCTTAAAATCAATGTATTCTAAATTAAACTAAGATTGTGCTCAGCCTCCCTCTAATCTTTCTTCCTCTGCTGTTTGTTACCTGTCTCAGTGAATGACATTACTGTCCAACAGTTTTTATGCCAACAAGTGGAAAAGCATTCTTAGTGCTCCCCCTTCCTAACTGCTCCACACGATTACAGAGTCTGCCAGTTCTCCATCCAAAATAAATCTCAGTTCCGTTCATCTCATCATCTCTGTTGCCATCCAAGTTCAAGCCACCTTCAAGTTTTTTTGCTTGTACTGCTACTCTCTTAATTCTTTCTCCACATTCAGCCAGTGGTTATGATACTACTTTGCCTACCTCTTCAGCCTCATTTCAAATCTTACTTTTCCTTTGCTCTCTGTAATTTCATTACTGGCATTTTCATTCCATAAATGTTTCATCATCTTTAATGTCTTTGTGTCCTCTCCTCCTACTAATTACTACTCTTCTTACCCTGTGTTCTCACTCAAATTCATCCTCAGATTTCAGTTTAAATTATTTCCCTGACTCCCTTTCTTGATTTTCCAGGTTGTTAAATTTGCCTCATATACACTCTCATACCTTCATTTTCCTTCTTAGCATTTATGGCCTTGTAATTATATTATTACATGTGTTCCCCAATTAGATTTTAAGGTTCAAGGGATCAGGGACCATATCTGTCTCATTCTCCAGTATAGTCCCCAGTACACAGTTCAGTACCTGCCACATAGCAAATAGATAGCTCTCAGGAAATCATTAATAATCCTCTTAGCCTGGAATGATCTTTCTCCCAACTCTACTCATCCACTAAGGCCCAACTTGAATACTCCCCTCCTCGGTGCAGAATTCCTGAATTCCACTGTGATTGAGTCAGACCTTTTTTTAGCATTCCCATAATATATTACTTTGTTCCTTTATAAAATGTATTTCATTCTGTCTTACTGAAAGCGTGATTAAACTCATGCCTGTCTCTTGCACTAAATGAGAGCTTCTTGAGAATAACAGAGTATAACTTATTTTTGTGTTTTCCCATGACATCCGGTATGTCTAGTACATAGTAGATGGTCAGTTAATATTGGGGTTAGAGAAGAAGATACTCTGTATTCTCTGTCAGCCAAGCTTTAATTTTTTTATGTCTTCCTGGGAGAGTTCTCTTTCTCAACCAGGTAGGACTATTTTCTTATACCAGGACCACTGAGTTCAGGGCCTTTGATGGGAGAAGAGCTTGTAGTTGACTTATACATTATTTGGGGTTCCGCTTAGGCACCAACCCCATGATAAACTATCATCTTGACTTGAGTGAGAGAATGTTCTCTGAAGTTAACAAGAATATGTTGCAATTTGATTTTCATTTCAGCAATAAGGAATGTTCTCTCTGCAAGCTCTGTTTTCTACCTGTCTTTGGTCTTTCTTCTTTCTTTGCCTCTTTTTAAAATGTGTGGTTAGTTTGATTTTCTTTCTCTTAAATAGCTCATTTCATAAAAGTAAACACATGCACATTTCCATAGTTCCATTCACTTAGACACAGTTGTTACTAATGAGTTGGTATTATTCCAAATTACCTTCTTCTGTTCATTCATTTAATAAATATTTCTTGGTCTCCAAAAAAGTGCCAGACAGTGTTTAGATATGGGAAGTATAAAAAGGAACTATGTAGTTGGTGGTGGTGGTGGTGGTGGTTCAGTCGAAAACAGGCTAAGGAATATGGAGTAGTTAGGGAAAGTCTTTTGGATAAAGTGACATTTAACATTCTGTGCCTAGTCACATATCTGTATTGATTATTCAAATACATCTTTTAATAGATTTGTGTTGTTTGTTTTTTTTTTTTAATTGGTTGCACTGGCTCTTTGTTGTTGTGCACAGATTTTCTCTAGTTGTGGCAAGTGGGGGCTACTCTTCATTGCCAATGCATGGCCTTCCCATGATGGTGGCTTCTCTTGTGGAGCATGGTCTCCAGGGCACACTGGCTCAGTAGTTGTGGCTCATGGACCCTGGAGTGCTTGGTGCTTGGGTTTAGTTGCTCCACAGCATGTGGAATCTTCCCAGACCAGAGATTGAACTGGTGTCCCCTGTATTGGCAGGCAGATTCTTATCCACTGTACCACCAGGGAAGTCCTATTCAAATGTATTTTGTTATTTCGTTGTTCAGTTGCTAAGTCATGTTGACGCTTTGCAACCATGGACTACAGCATGCTAGGCTCTTTTGTCTTCCACTATCTCCAGAGTTAGTGGGCGATAGTTGCTCACATTCATGTCCATTGAGTTGGTGATGCTATCTAACCATCTCATCCTCTGCCGCCCACTTCTTTTGTCTTCGGTCTTTCCCAGCAATGGGGTTTTTTCCCAGTGAGTCAACTCTTTGCATCATGTGACCAGAATATTGGAACTTCATCATCAGTCCTTTCAATGAATATTCAGGGTTGATTTCCTTGAGAATTGACTGGTTTGATCTGCTTGCAGTCCAGGAAACTCTGAAGCGTCTTCTCCAACACCACAGTCTGAAAGTATTTGTTACTTACTCTTGTAGTATTTCGTGACAGTCTTTCCATGTCAATAAATAGACTTATATAATACCATTTTAGCAACCTTATTTTTATTGTTGTATGGATAACAGTTTAACCAGTTAAATCACCTGTAGTTTGACCTAATTTCCTGAGGATAAATATCATGGAATAGAATTGCTTGGTCAAAGGTATAAAGAATTTTGAGGTATATAATTTGTGTTCCTCAATTGTCTTCTGGAAAGGTGGTGTCAGTTAGTACTCACCAGCAGTGTATGCATGTGCCCATCCCTTACCTGCTGGATATGATCTGTTTAGTGACCCTTGAATAGGACTGTAAATGGGAAAGATTATTGTTGAAATCTCAGTTGTTTCCCTTTCTCTATTTAGTCTTCTTTCCCCACCAGCCAATATTCCAGGTGCTCCCTTCCCTGATTGTGTCTACTGTGGAACCTCCTTCATACTCACCTTCTCTGTGTTCCAGGATTATCTTTTTTGTGTGCCTCAGTCCCCAGTATTATCCAGAATTCTTATTTCCTGAATACCTTGTTCTCAGCTTGCTGAAAAATGAATTCATATTATTTATTATTGATCACTTAATGTTGGAGAGTTGATATATTTTAAAAGAAGATTCCTGTTAACTGAAAGATGTTAAATTCTAATGGTGACATTTTAGGCAGTTAGAAACATTTTACCCAGATTCCTGTAAGTTATCCTAAATAGATGACTATCCCCTTTATCTATGCCAGCCTTGTTCTCTAGTTTTCTGTACTGGATGTGTCTGTGATGAGAGAGTTCACTATCATCTGGTTTGTTTGTTTTTTTTCACTTGCTTAATCTGTCAATTACCTTTTCCATTTCCTCTTCCCTTCCTAGTTGTCATCATGGTTGATAAACTTAACTAATGTATTTAGTTGTACAGGTAACACATTTAACGTCTACCAAAGGTGATACTATAGAAGATTCCTATCCACTCTTGTTCTCTACCTTCCTCCCCAGAGGCAGCCAATGTTTCCATAATCCTGAGTATTCTTCTAGATATTTTCAGATATATAAGTAAATATAATGTCATTATGATTTATTCTTCATAATGACATGACACTGGAATCAAATTAATTCTCTTTGAGTCTTACAGACAGATTTCTCATGGGGTTTTCCCAGTTTGTGCAGCTTTAGGCAGTTTTAGCAGAAATATGATCATACGGTCCTATTTCCGTTATTGCAGTAGCTACCTGCTTTTTCTGAGGGAAGACAGATCTAGATTGTCTTGAATTCCTCCTTAGTACAGGTTTTTCCCCCTCTAGGAATCAAAGGTAAACAGTGAGAATTCCCATACTAAGAGCCCCAAGCCTGCTGAGAGCCCCCAGCCAGCTAAGCAGTCTGATCAGCCTGTTGCTGCCTATGAGTATTATGATGCTGGCAATCACTGGTGCAAAGACTGCAACACCATCTGTGGGACCATGTTTGACTTCTTCACCCATATGCACAATAAGAAGCACACACAGGTAGGTATCTTGCCCTCTGTTATTTCCGTTCTTGCCCTCTTTCCCCTCAAACTCCTATACCCCCATCTGTATTACAAAGCTGGAAAATGCAACATTCTCATGTGGGCAGGAGCCCCAGTCTGAAGAATCAAGAGGTACCAACAAAGGAGACATCATCCCCAGGGCTCAGTCCAGGGGACCTGCCTGTAACTAAACACCATGGCAAGTGTAAGTGAGGCTGCTGCCTCTTTTGATTCCTTGAGTACCTGATTATTTGTTTCATTTTATCCATTGCTAGTACTTGCTCTAACATATGTTTACCTTTTCCACAGGTGATTTCCATTTAAACAGTTGGCAGAGTGGGTGGGGGTGGGCAGCTGGGGGCTTCTGGTCCCCCCTGGTTGTTGGGGAGAAAAAGAAAAGTGGGTCATTGAGATTTTAGTGCTGTGTGTGAGCGCCTCTGCCTCTTGCAAATAGACACTGGATCCCTACAACAGACCTTGGGCTTCAAAGACCCAGAATGAAGCCAAGCAAGATGCTGTAAAGCGCACTGACAAGATAACTGTTCCTGCAAAAGGTAAGTTTCCTCCCTGCCATTTTTGTGGTTTCCTTACATTCAGTCAGGGAAGAGGTATCCCTGAATTAAGGTGCAAGGAAGCAGCATAGAGTGAAACATAACCAATACTTTTAGCAAAGCTGGAATATTGTATTCCAGGTGCACAACTAGGTCCTAAAGAAATAAAGAGAGCTATAAGACAGGAACAATCTCTACCCATATGGCCAACAATCTTAACAGATGTTAAACACACACATACCACTCTAAAATAAAACTTTCTTTGTGCTCGCTTCGGCAGCACATGGACTAAAATATGACTTTCTTCACCACTGACTTATGTACTAAAACCTTATTTGAAATCCAGGGGAAAAAGAACAGTAAGAGGTGCAAAATAACTGCCTTTTTAGCTAAGAACTATAAAATATTTTTGAATAGTTGTTATTAGGGGCTAAGTTGAGAAATAGAAAGTTTCTTTGTCTTTAAACTTCTCAGTTTCTTACCTTTGTAAGTAGTCAGTGCTTCTACATCCTTTATATCTGTAGAAGATAAATTTCTAAGTAATTAATACCAACATGAGAGATTCTCATACAAATGGTACTGGGCTTTTGGGGAGTATAATTTTTAAATCTCCTAAGATACTTAGTGCTAGTTGGAATTTGAGGAGAATCAGCAACAGAAATGAGTCTGGCACAGAAAACTCCTGAATTAACCAGTTAGGGGATTAACCAGTTAGTGTTCCCAAAATGTAGAAGGGATGGAGGTCCTGAGTTTAGGCTTTAAGTTGGAAAAACACCATTGAGATTCTAAATGCTCCTTCTGACTTGAAAGTGAGTAAAGTCCTTTATACTGTTAATCATTTTACTGCAAAAGGGAAGTGGGATTTCCTTTGGTTGCTGTCATCTTGGGTAGAAATGACTTACTTTCTTGACTTTGTTCTACTTCTTGCAGGCTCTGAGTTTCTGATTCCCATCACTGGATATTACTGCCAGCTCTGTGAGGAATTTTTGGGGGATCCAATTTCTGGAGAGCAACATGTGAAGGGTTATCAACACAATGAGAAATATAAGGTTGGTCTTTGTAGTAGCCTATGGAGTTTTCCTACTTTCTACAGTAATCCTTTTGATGTTGTCAAGCTCAGAGCAAGAAAAAGTCCTTAACACTTCAAATTCTGTATAACCACAAGGAGGTTCTCAATCCTAGTAAGAAATGCTAACCTTAGAGGACCATTTATTTATCCTTGAGGAAGGTGACTCAGAATTTTCATTAAATGAGTTCTAATAGTGGTAGGGCCAAATTTTCTCTCTTAAAGTATTTTGCCCAGTTATTGAGCCTTTATCTTTTCTCTTCCCTAGAAATATGTGGTTGAAAACCCATTGTATGAGGAACGACGGAATCTGGACCGCCAGGCTGGCTTGGCCGTGGTCCTAGAGACAGAACGGCGGCGGCAGAGTGAGCTGAAGCGCAAGTTCAGTGAGAGACCAAAGGAAGAGAAGAAAGAAAAACAGGCAAAGATTATGAAGGAAGTAAAGGAGGACGACAGGGTGTCTGAGGAATTAGAGGACCAGCTTTCTGAGGGTAGAAACTCCCCTGAAAAGGCTGAAAATAGAAAGAGGCCTAGCATCAAACTCCAATTAAAAGAAGAAATAAAGAAAGAACCACCAATATCTTCCTCTTTTGGGAAATTCAGCTGGAAGAAGCCGGAAAAAGAGGAGGAAAAAAGTTTAGTGATCCCAAGTATTCCCAAAGAAGAGATTGTGGAAAGTGGTAAGGACAAAGAGGATGGCAAAGCTGATCCTGGGAAGACAAAGCCTATCAAAATCAAACTCTCTGGGAAAACTGTTGTTGCACATACTAGTCCTTGGATGCCTGTAGTGACAACTTCAACCCAGACTAAGATCCGACCCAACCTGCCCATCCCATCCACAGTCCTCCGCAAATCAGGTTCAGCCACAGTAAGCAAGCCAGCTCCGCTTAACACGTTTCTATCCATCAAATCTTCTGGAACCACTGCTAAGCCTCTGCCAGTGGTTAAAGAGTCTTCAGCTGATCTCCTCTTGCCTCCCGACATCATCTCTAAAGCATTTGGAGGGGAAGAGGTGATTTTGAAAGGGTCTCCAGAGGAAAAAATGGTGCTGGCTGAAAAGAATGAGCCATCACATATACCTGAACAAATGCTACCACCTCCTCCACCTCCACCTCCACCGCCACCTCCACCACCTCCAGTTATACCTCATCCAGCTTCCCCCTCTCCTGCCCAAGCAAATGCTATTTTGGCTCCAGTGAAATCAAACCCAGCTGTATCTCACACTGTCATCCCTGGCTTCCTGGGTCCTAACATTTTGAACCCAGTATTACCGGTAGCCATCATGGCCTCAGCACAGCCTACTGCCATTCCTTCTGATGAGACGGCTCCTGGGGTGAGTGAGAGTGACCGGGACCAGACCCTATTCTCTGTGTTGGTGCGTCCTCCACCTCCCCTTTCAAGTGTGTTCAGTGAACAAGCCAAAAAATTGGAAAAGCGTAATTCATGCTTAGCCACAGCCAATGCTAAGGATCTGTATGACATATTCTATAGTAGTGGTGGAAAAGGAGCCCCTGAGACTAAGCTGAGTGGTGGTCCATTAGCCAACGGGGAAAATAGAGCTGAAAATTCAGATGCCTCTTCCACTTCTACTTTGAACAGCAGTGCATCCCAAGAGGAGTTGCCTTCAGGTAGAAATTTGGTCTCTGCTCCTATGGTCAGCAGCTCTGAAAAGCCCATTTCAAAACCTCTGGTGTCCCTAGGAAGATTGTCAGCTGTAGAAAATGTAGATTCCAAAAACAGAGGCAGCAGCTATGGCTTCCTGCAGCCTCTGACAAGGTTGTGCCAAAACAGGCCTTATGAAACTATTACCCCAAAGACAGAGACTTTGGCCAAGTGGGCCTCTGGTTCCTTCCAGAGTGATGCTAATAAGGATGTAGCTCCAGTGAGGAAAATTGAACTTGACCTGGGAGACCCTGGGCCACCAGGTGTGGAGCCAGCCTCTGAGCTGTCAGATACAAAGTGTCATACCATGCAATCTCAGAAGTTGGTAGAAACCCACCTTGGGGAATCTAGTAAGCAGCAAAGCCAGGAGCTCCACCAACCTAAGGACTGTGGGAAAAGTGAAGTAGAGACAAGCACTGAACTAAAAGAAGAAGGAGTGAAACTCTCTGAAAGGACAGTGAGAGAGGGAACAGATATCAATGTTGGGCCCAATAGCATAGAGGACTCTAATTTGAACAGTGGGAACAGATGCATGTGGGAGGAAGAAGTAGAACAGCCCAACTTGCATAGGACTGACAAAAAGGCTAAACAGTCCAGGAAATTGATAACAGAAAGTAAAACTCAAGGTAAAGTAGTACCTGAATTGAAGACACAAACTGTCTCTTCCACAAAGGCAAAAATAGATTCATTTCCATCAGAAGTTAGGTCTTTACTCCAGAACCCACAAGATGTGAAAATATCTGCCCCAGAATTGCTTCTTCAGTCCCCATACAGATCAGATATGTGCTTGAAAGACCATGAACAGAAGCAAGGAGTCCCAGCTTGTAGTGAGGAGTGGCTAGAAAATTCAGCACCAGAATCAGCTTCCAGAACTTCTAGGTACAGAAGCCTCAAACTGAAGAGAGAAAGATCAAAAGACTTGCAGGGTAAAATGACCTATAAACTGACTGACTGGGATGAGAACAAGAATCCAGAAACCTGGGAGAGCCCAGAGAAACCAAAAGCAGAAGCCCTGGAGCCTCGAGATGTCCATCCAGAACTAACAGTGACAATAGAGAGCAAGGCCTTAGAAAACTTTGAAGTTACAGATTTAAAAGTAGAAGAGCTTGCTGCCCTGGGAAGCCTGGGGGATATTGGTGTTGATTTCTGCAATACTCGGGTAGACCCAGCACATAGATCCCCAGTTGCCCTGTCTCAGAAAGTATGTGAAGAAAATTCTGTGTCTCCTCTAGGAGGTAATCCCTCCGCTCTCACCGACTTTGAACCAATACCATCCTTTTCTGAGTTTCCCTTAGATTCTCCCAAAACCCTGGTGCTGAACTTTGGAGCAGAGGGTGAACAAAACTCATCTAATCCCAGAACTGGGAGGATCGCTCCTAACATTTTGAAAACTGGACTTCCTATAGAAAATGTTGGCCTTGGCTTGGGGAACCTAGAGGGAACACACCAGGCCCTGGACCTGTTAGCAGGAGGAATGATGCCTGAGGAAATAGAAGAAACATCTAAATTAGAGAAACAAGATTCACTCAGATTGGAATCAGAAACAATTAATCCTTTATGCCTTGGGCCATCTCCTTGCCTTCCAGACCTTGTTGATTTTGTCACACGGACATCTGGAGTTCAAAAAGAGAAGATATGTTCTCCTCTCTCTGAGCCAGGTGACCCTCCTGAGTGTAGTTCCCTGGAGATGGGACTACTGCAGCTAGAAATACCGAATGCATCCATCACGGAAGTAGCAGTTCCTCAAGTAGATGAATATAGTGACAACCCTTTGAATGTGGTAAAATCTGTGGCTTCAGGGTCCCATACAAGGGAACGGGTAGCCGGAGGCAGTACGATCCCTCAGGAAATAGCTGCACAAGAAGCTGCTGTTGATGCGCTCCAGGACCACACGGAATCCAGTGTTCACAGCTGAGAAAGCACGTTCAGAGCTACTTGTGGATGAATCCTATTGGCTTCTAGAAATCAGGTGCCCAGGTGACCCAGGACTAGTTGGATCTCATCTGGAACCTACACTAAGAGATGCAGTCAGCATCTTAGAGTAAATGTTCATGGAAGCTAAAAAATTTACCTCCGTTCCTTTTTTCCTTAAGAAACCAGACAAATCAATCATAATTTCTATACATATCTGTAAAAAAAGTATTTTCTGTTAATTATTATTATTATTTTTTTTTTTGCCAATTTATTTTCTCCAACTTTGTCATTAAAATCAAATGTCTATCTGGCTCACCACCTAGTGTGCTTTGATTGTATTTGGCTTTGACTCTGCCATTTCTGGGGGAGGAGGGAGACAGAGCTGACTTCTCCAATTGCTGTGTTGTATTCCCACCCAATTTCTTGGGCAGCTGATGGATCTCTGGGAGAAAGACAAGAAAGCCTGCTGAAATGGAAAACTACTGATGAAGGAAGGATTGTTCATCTCTTAGGCTTTCCATTTGGATGGGCCTGCCTTAACATTGTTTGAAATGCAGTGTGAGTAGCCCTTTTGTTTACTGTTTATTTCCTTGTGGCATGTCAGTCCCCACACTTCCTTCATTCTGTTGCCCTTTCTTGAGCTGGTCCTGCTAATCCACAAACCTATTTGGAAATGACCTCAGTAAACATAGAAGAAAATCTACCAGGCTCACTTTTGGAAGACAACAAATCGGTAAGGCTTATTCATGGCTTAGTGCCAGGAGCAGATATGCTTTTGGGGTCCCTTTTGTTTTTGAAATGGCCTTTGTTCATTGTACTGTGATCCACTGACACTTTGTGCAAATTATTTAGCAGCCATTTTCTGTTCTGAAGAGGTAGAGGATCTGAAGCTTGTTTTGGGATTGTACTCCTTCTCTGTTCCACACTTATATGTATTCCTCCCTCTACCTCTCCCTTTCCCATTTTTTCCTCCATAGTGTGATGTTTTGGGTTGTACATTTGTTCAAAAGATTAAAGATTTATGAGTTGACTTGGACAAGTTTAACTTTATTTTTATTGTGTTAATTACTTGGAATAAATGCATTAATCTCATGTTTCTTTCTGGATTTTTGTTTTGCAACCACACACATTTGAATTTTATAGGAAAGCTAGAACAATGAACTTCCTCTGCCCTATTGTCTGTCTCCCCCTCCCAACCTTCTTTCCCCAGTTGTTAGGGCTACTTCTGTTCTGATATTGTCTGTGCCCCAGTGCTTCCTGGATGGGTAGTGAGTAGGCAGCAGAGGTCTGGTTTTGGCATCTTTCTGTTATGCAGCTTTCTATATACTTTTATGTTGACTCTCCCAGTGCTCCTCTGGGAACTGAGCTCCCCAAAATACTCAGGTTCTTGCTGAGGGTGTTCTTGGGCAACAGGGAGCTTGGTCCTTAGATTTTCTAATATCTGTCCCAGTTTCCTCTTGACACTGTAACCTGGCTCAATAGAGGCTTTGATGTCTTATTTTCCCACATGCCTCAAAAATAATGCAAAGTTGCCGATCTTTTTTCCTAAGAATTCTTGTTTTTCCTGTTCCTTGTGTGCAGAGCTGCAGAATCCCTGAGTTAAGTTTATGAAGGCTATTTTTCTTCACTGATTTAGAAATTTAGAAGTTGTCCTGGCCTCCCTTCTTCATCTTGTGGAAGGGGCACAGATTTGGAGTAGTTAGGTCCTTGGATGATCCTGGGCCATTTGCCTTACTGTGGTTTCAGACGAGTTACTTTGCCACCCTGTGCCATAGGGATTTTTTTCTTTAATACGGAGGATCATTATCTCCATCTCACACCAGATGTGTACAAGGTCAGCCATCCTGAACTGTCTTCCAAAGTCTGCTTTTTAGGCTGAAACCTGAGTTCAGTGCATCTTTTTGGCCTGGAAACCATAAGCAGATTCAGAAGGTTCCCTTTAACAAAACATAAACCAAGGTAAGCTTCGGAGATAGATTTGTTTCTCCAAAGAACTGCTGCTCCCTCTCCATTCTAGGAGTTTATTTACAGGAATTTGGAGAACATAAGAGTTTAAAATGCCAGTTGTTACTGATTTTCAGGACTGTTCACTTAGTAAGTTCCACCTCCCTTTGGGGAGAGATGGGTGAGTTTAGGGTAAGCATGGAGAGGGGTTAATGCCATACAGATCCCAGTGCTAAACTCTTGGAGTCAAAATCTTACTCTCTGGTTAGAAGCAGGCCAATTGAGAAGGATGGGGAAGGGAAAAGACAAAATTTAGGAAGGGCAGAACTAATTTAGGGTCAGGAAGGTCCCCTGGAGAAGGGCATGGCAACCCACTCCAGTATTCTTGTCTGGAGAATCCCATGGACAGAGGAGCCTTGTGGGCTACAGTCCTTGGGGCCCAAAGAGTCGGACACGACTGAAGCGATTTAGCATGCATGCGTGAACTAATTTAAGTAACTGGGGCTGGAGTACTTTGCGAAACTCCTCTTGATAAAGGGCCCCTACCAATCTTAGGCTTTTTCTAGAATAATGCCCACTTTTAAGAGCTGAAGCAATGTGTTCTTCATATCTGCTTTAAACCAGCAGAAGGAGAGCTTTTAGGATGCTGTAGTTTGGGTGGAAAGTGTTGGTAGCTTCCTCTTTGATCAGTGGGGTAAGGTTTTGGAGCTTATCTAGAGAAGCCATTTGAAAGGAAGGGCAGAACTTGAATCCAGTTGCTAGCACCTAGAGTCAGGGCCTGTTTCTTTTTATTCAGTACTATCACAGTACTGAGTAAATTTTCATCTTAGGAGACAGGCACATGAAAAGAGTGGACCCTAATCTTTACATGTGGCTTATGGTGTCACATAACTTTTAAATATCAAACATCAGAGACAGTTTTTATTTGACTCCCTCAATTATGAGAACAGATGATCAGCAGTTGGGTTTTAAATTTTGGCAAACACCAAATTTTACCTAGGTTGTGTAAATAACCCCCTAAAACTTCCCCTTGGCTTTGTGAATGGAGGCCTTTGCTTTGTAAACCTCTTTCTTTGCAGCTAGCTTCAGGGCACATAATATTCTTAATAACCCTTCTGCTAAGTATACCTGTTTGACGCTATGCCACTCCATCTCTGAAAAATGTCAACATGTTAGCTAATGTTTTGGTAGTAAACACACTAGAGTGTATACCCATTTATCAGACTGCCAGGTTAAGAGACTGAGGAAGAATGGGGAGGTGGGGCTGGGGAGTTTGGACATATAGAATGCAGGTGTCCAGTAGGGACATTAAGTGTTTTATTTTAAAAAAACAAAAATGGCAGGGGATCGAGGAGGAGACAGTAAGGTGGGATTTTGTAAAAATACATATTCCCAAGCCCTGGTTTTAATTTCCACAAAGCTTACCTTTGTTCTAACCTACAAAGAACCTAAGCAAGTTCTTCATTAACAATTCTGTGAGAAGATGGACAAATAAAAATAACTTGAGATTGTGAGCACATTTCTTCTTTATTTACCCTTAATTTTACAATAATGTCTAATTTTTAACCAAAGATTACCTATATAATAACAGTATTCATTGATATGCTGAGCACCTGAATTTACAATGAAAACCTACCCTTGAAAAATATCATCACCCAGATTTGCCCTCAACCCTTAACACTTTGCAAGACCATGTGCATTTACATTGTAGCACTTATTGTGGTTGTACTTTTATATTTATGTGTTTCTTTGATTAATATGTGCCTCTTTCCCACTCCCTTCCCCCAACTAGACTATAAATTCTTGAGAGCAGGAAGTCTGTCTTTGCTTACTGTTTTTTATCTTTGTATTCACAGTACACAGTTGCCTGGCACATATAAGAGTGCTTGATAAAAATTCAGTAGAAGAATTAATTTGGTAGTAGTAGCTATTTTTTTTTAATTAACTGAATACTTCGCAATTTATAAGTGAGTAAAAGCTGTAAATTGCTGATTGTATTTGCTGGGTGCTTAATACTTCAGAAGCTGACTGTCCTCTTGCTTCTGTCCTGGATCTTTATCTACAAGGTACTGCCTTTAGCAGTGAGTGAATATCAAGGCTGCCATCATTTCAACAGCATTCCAGAATAAGGATTGGGACACTGCCCCTGAAGCTCCTGCAAGAAAAACAGGATGGGAAGGGGGCAGTGCATTGACTGGAGTTCACAATAAAAGACTCTGGAACTCTGATTTTCAGATGGCTCCCTTTCTCCTTTCAGCCAGATTTTATAGGCATGTTGAAGTAAATTAAGCCCCAAATCCTTCTGATTTAGCCAAAGGAATAATTCAACCTTTCACAGCCCAGCATCCTGTTGTCACTTCGTCAAAATTATAAAACAAGCTGTCAATTTTATTTCTGGAAGGAGACAACCAAAAGAGTTGCCTTTGGAAAAGGAAGGAGTGGTGCTTTCACTTTTTATTTTGTATATTTTTAGTTTGAACATTCTGACCATGAAAATGCATTTTATATAAAATACAAATATTTTATACCCATATAAAATATGTACCCATATAAAATATGTACACACACACGGAATTTTTATGTCAGTGAGACTTATCTGGTGCTGAGAATTGTAGACCAAATTTTTTTTCCCCTTCTGTATATTTTTATGTATGAAAAAAATTAATTTTTAAAAAAAGTTATCACTCAGGGCATTCCTGTCTTCACGGTCATCAGTTTTCCGTTATTACAAATAGGTCTTGGTGCTTTTCCCTTAAGACTTCTAAATTCCTCTATTTCCGTCAAGGTGGGGCAATATACATTGAAGAATACCACTCTTCTCTTCCTCTAACCTAGCTGTAGTTCCTACCTCTGTGGAACAGGTTATGCATTTCCATTCATGCTGTATGGGCACTTAGACATTAAATTATATAAATCAAGATACCTGTCTTCACAAAGTTTACTTTAATGCAGGTATACAAAAGATACCACAAAGTCTTTGTTGCATTCAAAGGGACACAAGATAACGTATCTAGATGTGTTGATTAAAAGCTTTACAGGCTTTTGTTCCTTCCACTCATAAAGGATCAGGCAAGAAAAGTGTTTTGTAGTAAACAAGGGAAATTAGCATGTTTAAGAGAAGCGAATGAGCAGAGTAAAAATAGAGACAGAGGGACTTCCCTGGGTATTCAGTGGTGAGGACTCTGTGCTTCCACTGCCTGGGGCACAGGTTCAATCCCTAGTTGGAGAACTAGGATCCTGAGTGCTGCACAGTGTGGGCCGCCCCCACTCCCAACCCATCAAAAAAAAGACAGTTACATTATGGTAGAGGAAGGTAGCAAAAAAATCGACCATGTTGAGGTACTGTTTTCTTTCGTCTTCTCTCCGATACTTTGCCCCTGCTAAAGTTCTATCCAACCCTCCATAGCCTGCCTACATAAGGATGATTATGATGACATTTACCGACTCTAACCCACTTATCTTCCTTTTTTTTCAGGAGCAATTGCAGAAGTCTAAAGATTTCTAGAAGGAAGGACTGCAGAAGACATTTTTGTTCAAGGGAGGCAGGGACAGAAGCCACAGGAACAATGAGTACCCCTGGGGCCAGTGGGCAGCGTCACCTCTAGGTCTGACTTCCAGAAGGTGCGTATGATTGCTGGAGCAGGAATGGGTTGTGGAGAAGGTCCTGTTATTTTCGCTGCCAGGAAATGGTGAGTTGGGTGAGCAAAATGTTATTTATGTCTGTATCTTTGTACCAGTAGAGGAGGAGCAAGATGAGGATAGGAACAGAAAGCATATATTTTAAACTTACCACTCCTCATCTCGAATTATCTCCTAACTTCTCTCTCTCATTTTGAGATTTTTTTTAATTTATTTATGGTTGCGCTGGGTGTTCGTTGCTGCATGCAGGCTTTGTCTAGTTGTGTCAAGCCGAGGCTACTCTTTAGTAGTGTGTGGGCTTCTTATTGTGGTGTCTGCTCCTGTGGAGCATGGACTCTAGCGTGAGTGGGCTTCAGTAGTTGTGGTACACAAGCTTAGATGCCCCATGACATGTGAAATCTTCCCAGACCAGGGATCAAACCCGTGTCCCCTGCATTGGCAGACAGATTCTTTTCCACTGAGCCAGCAGGGAAACCCTCGTTTATGTCTCATTTTATGCCCTGATACTTATGTTACAGCTGTGGGTTCAGACCTTCTTATCCATCCTAGGCCCTGGGCCCAATGTTCCTAGCTAATAGAACATCTCCCATCTCAGTTTTAGCCTTCGTTACTGGTCCATACAAAAATCCTTGGAGGATTGGAAAGTGTTAGTCACTCAGTCGTGTCTGACTCTTTGAGACCCATGAACTGTAGCCCGCCAGGCTCCTCTATCCTTGGAATTTTCCAGGCAAGAATACTGGAGTGGGTTGCCATTTCCTTCTCCAGGGGACCTTCCTGACCCAGGAATTGAACTCAGGTCTCCCTCATTGCAGGCTGGCTGAGCCACCAAGGAAGCCCGTCCTTGGAGGAGTGGGATATAAATAGACAAAGGAGTCTTAAGAAAGGGGGAACGATCACAGAGGATATGTTTGAAAAATCCTGGGATTTCGGACTTCAAGACTACTATTAGCAGTTTCCATTCAGTCTTACTTGTCTTCTACACACAGTGAAACTTTTGGTATACAGAAAGAAGCAAGCATTTCAAAATACCAAGGAAACACCTTGTTCTCTGTGCATCTAAAATGCCTGTAGGTGCTTCTTTTACTCCCTTCTGTGCTTTGAAACTGGACTCAGGAACACAGGATGAGAACTTGACTTTTAGGTCCTTCAAACTCTTAAGATTTATTTAAATCTGAGCTGCCCCAACTCCAGATTTACCTTTAAAACTGTTAGCCTAGTTTTGTTTATGATTTGTAAACCTGGTACTTTTAGAGCCATTGAGGTCCACTGCCCAAATAAATCTGTAGTTTGGATAACTTTGAGGACTACTCATAACACTATAAAGAACTTCATAATGTACAACCAAAGCCATCAATAGAAGAAGAAAGAAGTAAGGAGTGAAAAAAATCTCACAGGGCCTCTTTTTGCTGAACTTATATTCATTAAGGACTACTCATTCCTCAGGCGTGATCCTGTGGATGAAGCAGTGGAAAGCAGCCTGGTGCCAGGGCTGCCAACACTTTGTCACCACTACTTTCTATCCCTTGCTCCAGCTCAAAATGTGTTTTTCATCAGCTACCACATTCCTCTGCTCAGGGACAATCAGTGGTATGGGTCACAGCTTTCATTCTAAAATGTGAAAGGGAAAGCAAACATTTTTTAGAATAGTATTTTTCCATTTGGAAAAAGATTTTCCCTTTTAAAATTTGATATGCTAGAGTTCACATGTTATTAATGAGTAATAATTATTAATTATTGATTAATAATAAACCTTTTTAATTGAAATATTTCTATAACATTAAATTTCACATAACATGATTCATCATTTTAAAGTGTACGGTCCAGTGGTTTTTAGTATCTTGAAGGTTGTGCAGTAACCCCCATTGTCTAATTCCAGAATATTTCCATCACTCTCTTAAAAACACATCCCAATTAGCAGACATTCCCAATTATCCCCTGCCCCAAAGCCACCAGCAATCATCAATCTGCTTTGTGTCTTTATGAATTTACCTATTCTGGACAATTCATTATAAATAGAGTCATATAATATGTGGTCTTTTGTATTTGATTTGTTTCACTTAACATTTTCAAGGTTCATCCATGTTGTGCTATGTATCAGTAATTCATTAGTATTTTATAAGTGTAAGTGTTAGCTTCTCAGTCATGTCTGACTCCTTGCAACTCCATGAACTGCAGCCCGACAGTCTCCTCTGTCCATGGCATTCTCCAGGCAAGAATACTGGAGTGGGTTGCTGTTGAATAATATTCCCCTGTATAGATATGCCACATTTTGTTTGTCCATTAGTTGGTAGACATTTGGATTACTTCCACTTTTTGGCTATTATGCTTCTGTGAACATTTGTGTACAGGTATTTGTGTGGATGTATTTTTCAGTTCTCTTGGATATGTACTGGCAACTGCTTTTAAAAAATACAATTTTTATTAAAGTATAAAGTGCATACAAAAAACAAGCACACACATCACAAGTGTTAAGCTCAGTACTTTTCACAAAGTGTAACACTTTGTGTAATGCTCTGGGTGACCAACACCCAAATCAAAAAATGGAATGTGACCAGCACCCCTGAAGTCTCTCTCATGTTCTCTTGGCAGTCACTACTTTCCTGAATGTAACTGCTATCTCAAGTGGGTTTTGTTTTTGTTTTATGGAGGTGAAATTCACATAACATAAAGTTAGCCACTTTAAAGTGAGCAAGTCAGTGGCGTTTAGTACATTCCCAATGTTGTACATCCAAAACCTCTGTCCAGTTCTAAAACATTTTCACTACCACAGAATAAAACCATTATACAGTTAGTTCCCATTCCTGCCTCCCCTGGCAATCACCAGTTTTCTTTCTGTCTTTCTGGATTTACATATTCTGGATATTTCATATACATGGAGTCACACAGTGATTTTTCTGTTTTCTTTCACTTGTAATAGTGTTTCTGAGGTTCATGGATATACCATGTATCAATGTTCCATTACTTTTTTATGACTGAACAATATTCCATTGTCCGTGTATACCACAATTTATTGATACATTCATCCGTTGAAAGACATTTAGGTTGTTTCCACCTTTTGGCTACTGTGCATATTACTGTTATGAACATTTATGCATAAGTACTTGTTTTGAGTACCTGTTTTCAGTTATTTTCAGTATGTACTCAGAAGTGGAATTGCTGGGTCATATGTTATATATTTAGCCTTTTTAGGAACCACCAAACTGTTTTCCCAGCACCTGAATCATTTTACGTCCCTTCCAACAATCCAGTTTCTCCATATTCATGTGTGCATGCATGCTTAATCACTCAGGTGTGTCCAACTCTTTGTGACCCCATGGTCTGTAGTCCCCAAGTCTCCGTCCATGGGATTATCCCAGCGCAAGAATACTGGAGTGGGTTGCCATTTCCTCCTACAGGGATCTTCCTGACCTAGGAGTCAAACTGGTGTCTCCTTTGGCTCCGGCACTAGCAGGCAGATTCTTTACCACCGTGCCACCTGGGAAGTCCCTCCATATTCATAGCACTGGTTAAATTCCTTTTTCATGTATTATAACCATCCCAATATTTTATTGTGGTTTTGCTTTGTATTTCTTGATGACTAATGATATTGATCGTCTCTTTGTGCTTTTTGGCCATTTATATATCTTTTTTGGAGAAATGTCTAATAAAGTTCTTTTCCATTTTTAAATAGTATTATTTGCTTTTTATTGTAGAATTCTGAGAATTTTTAATATATTCTGGATACTAGACCTTTATCAGATACATGATTTGAATATATTTTCTCCCAATCTGTAAGTTGTCTTTTCACTTGGTTTTGTTGGCTCTTTTTTTCCTAGTCCCTCTAGGTGTAAGAGTGAGGTTGTTGATTTGAAATCTTCTTTTTAAAAATGTTTACTGGACTTGGGTGGCAGTCCAAGACTTTACCTTCCAGTGCAGGGGGTGTGGGTTTGATTCCTCATTAGGGAGCTAAGATCCCACATGCCTGTGGCAGAAATCCCAAAACATAAACCAGAAGCAATATTGTAACAAGTTCAATAAAGACTTAAAAAAAATATTCACAGCTATAGTTTCCCTTTGAGCACTGTTTTCACTGTACTCCATACATTTTGATATGTTGTACTTTTATTTTCACTCATCTCAAAGTATTTTATAATTTCTCTTGTGAGTCCTTCTTTGAACTGTTGCTTCTTTAAGAGTGTGCTGCGTAATTTCCACATTTTGTGAGTTTTCCTCCTATTACTGATTTTTAGCTTTATTCCATTGTGGTTGGAGAAGACACTTTGTATAATTTTAATCTTTTTAAATGTACTGAGACTTGTTTTGTGACCTAACATATAATCTATCCTGGAAAATGTTTTATGTGAGCTTGAGAAGATTGTGTATTCTGCTGTTTTTGGGTATTCTGTGTATTCTGTGTGTATCTGTAAGATCTAGTTAATTTAGTATTGTTCAAGTCCTCTATTTCCTTAGTGAACTTCTGTCTAGATGTTCTGTTCATTATTAGAGTATTGGAATCTCCCAGTCTCCCACTATTGTTGTAGAACTGTTTCTCCCTTCAATTGTGTCAATATTTGATTCATATATTTTGGGTTTCTGTTTGACACGTACGCATTTATAGTTTCTATATCATCTTAATGAGCTGACTCTGTCAATGTATGATGACTTTCTTTGCCCTTTAACAGTTTTTAATTTTTTTATTTAAAGTCTACTTTTTATTTTTATTTAAAGTTTTAATTTTAACATGGCTACCTCAGCTCTCTTTTGGTTACTATTTGCATGGAATATCTTCTTCCATCCTTTCAACTTATATGTGTGTTAGGATCTAAAGTGAGTTTAAAGTGAGTCTCTTGTAGACAGCATGTAGTTGGATTTTTTTTCATCCATCTGCCAGTTCCTGTCTTTTAATTGACGGGTTTAATTTCTTTATATTTAAGGTGATTATTGGTAAGAAAGTACTTAATGATATCTTGCTATTTATTTTCTTCTGTCTTATGTCTTATCTTGTCTCTTTTTTGTTTCTCAGTTCCTTCAATACTGCATTTTGTTTAATTTATTCCCAATGTATTGTTTTGATCCTCTCATTATTTCCTTTCCTATATATATTTTAGATTTCCTCAGTGGTTACCATAAGGATTATAATTAACATCTTAAATTTTATAACAGTCTCATTTGAATTGATACCAACTTAGCTTCAATACTGTACAAAAAATTCTTATTCTGCTCCTATATAGCTCCATCTCTCTCCTTATGTTTTGTCACAGATTACATCTTTATATATTATGTGTTGATTAACTAGTTTCATAATTATTGTTTTGTGTGTTTGTCTTTTTTTGTTTGTTTGTCTTTTTTAAATTAATTAATTTATTTTAATTGGAGGCTATTTACTTTACAATATTGTAGTGGTTTTTGCCATACATTGACATGAATCAGCCTGTGTCTTTTAAATCATATAGGAAACAAGGAGAGTGGTCACAAACCAAATAATACTGGCTTTTATATTTACCTATGTTACCTTTCCCAGATTTCTTTCTCTCTTTGTATGGCTTTGAGTTATTGAGTTACTGTGTGTTGTCCTTTGATTTCAACCTAAAGACTTCCCTTTAGCATTTCTTGTAGCCTGGCATTGTCTAGTGGTGATAAACTCCCTCAGCTTTCACTCTCTAGGACGGCTTAAGGTTTTAATTTCCTCTTTGTTGTGAAGGATAGTTTTGTTGGATACAGATTCTTGGTTGAGAGTTTCTTCTTTTAGCATTTTATGCCACCCCAGTCTTCTGACCTCCATGACTTTTGATGAGAAATCAGCTGTTAATCTTATTGGAGATCCCTTGTACATGATGAGTCACTTATCTTGTGCTGCTTTCAGTATTCTCTCTTTGTCTTTTGCCACTTTGATTGTAAAGTGACTTGGTCTGGATCTCTTTGAGTTTGGTCTGTTTGGAATTTGTCCTACTTCTTGGATATGTAGATTCATGTCTTTTGATGAATTTGGAGAGTTTTCAACCATTATTTTTTGCCTCTTTTCACTCTCTTCTCTTTCTGTAACTCCCATAATGCATATGTTGGTCTGTTTGTTGGTGTTCTATGCATTCTTTAGGCTCTGTATCACCAGATGGTCAACACCAAAATCAGATTGATTATATTCTTTGCAGCCAAAGATGGAGAAGCTCTATACAGTCAACAAAAACAAGACCAGGAGCTGACTGTGGCTCAGATCATGAACTCCTTATTACCAAATTCAGACTTAAATTGAAGAAAGTAGGGAAAACCACTAGACCATTCAGGTATGACCTAAATCAAATCCCTTATGATTATACAGTGGAAGTGAGAAATAGATTTAAGGGCCTAGATCTGTTAGATAGAGTACCTGATGAACTATGGAATGAGGTTCGTGACATTGTGCAGGAGACAGGGATCAAGACCATCCCCATGGAAAAGAAATGCAAAAAAGCAAAATGGCTGTCTGGGGAGGCCTTACAAGTAGCTGTGAAAAGAAGAGAAGCGAAAAGCAAAGGAGAAAAGGAAAGATATAAGCATCTGAATGCAGAGTTCCAAAGAATAGCAAGAAGAGATAAGAAAGCCTTCCTCAGCGATCAATGCAAAGAAATAGAGGAAAACAACAGAATGGGGAAGACTAGAGATCTCTTCAAGAAAATTAGAGATACCAAGGGAACATTTCATGCAAAGATGGGCTCGATAAAGGACAGAAATGGTATGGACCTAACAGAAGCAGAAGATATCAAGAAGAGGTGGCAAGAATACACAGAAGAACTGTACAAAAAAGATCTTCACATCCTAGATAATCACGATGGTGTGATCACTGACCTAGAGCCAGACATCCTGGAATGTGAAGTCAAGTGGGCCTTAGAAAGCATCACTACGAACAAAGCTAGTGGAGGTGATGGAATTCCAGTTGAGCTATTTCAAATCCTGAAAGATGATGCTGTGAAAGTGCTGCACTCAATATGCCAGCAAATTTGGAAAACTCAGCAGTGGCCACAGGACTAGAAAAGGTCAGTTTTCACTCCAATCCCAAAGAAAGGCAATGCCAAAGAATGCTCAAACTACGGCACAATTGCACTCATCTCACATGCTAGTAAAATAATGCTCAAAATTCTCCAAGTCAGGCTTCAGCAATATGTGAACTGTGAACTTCCAGATGTTCAAGCTGGTTTTAGAAAAGGCAGAGGAACCAGAGATCAAATTGCCAACATCTGCTGGATCATGGAAAAAGCAAGAGAGTTCCAGAAAAACATCTATTTCTGCTTTATTGACTATGCCAAAGCCTTTGACTGTGTGGATCACAATAAACTGTGGAAAATTCTTCAAGAGATGGGGATACCAGACCACCTGACCTGCCTCTTGAGAAATCTGTATGTAGGTCAGGAAGCAACAGTTAGAACTGGATATGGAACAACAGACTAGTTCCAAAAAAGAAAAGGAGTACGTCAAGGCTGTATATTGTCACCCTGCTTATTTAACTTATATGCAGAGTGCATCATGAGAAACGCTGGACTGGAAGAAACACAAGCTGGAATCAAGATTGCCAGGAGAAAAATCAATAACCTCAGATATGCAGATGATACCACCCTTATGGCAGAAAGTGAAGAGGAACTCAAAAGCCTCTTGATGAAAGTGAAAGAGGAGAGTGAAAAAGTTAGCTTAAAGCTCAACATTCAGAAAACGAAGATCATGGCATCCGGTCCCTTCACTTCGTGAGAAATAGATGGGGAAACAGTGTCAGACTTTATTTTTCTGGGCTCCAAAATCACTGCAGATGGTGACTGCAGCCATGAAATTAAAAGATGCTTACTCCTTGGAAGGAAAGTTATGTCTAACCTAGATAGCATATTCAAAAACAGAGACATTACTTTGCCAACAAAGGTCCATCTAGTCAAGGCTATGGTTTTTCCTGTGGTCATGTATGGATGTGAGAGTTGGACTGTAAAGAAGGCTGAGCGCTGAAGAACTGATGCTTTTGAACTGTGGTGTTAGAGAAGACTCTTGAGAGTCCCTTGGACTGCAAGGATATCCAACCAGTCCATTCTGAAGGAGATCAGCCCTGGGATTTCTTTGGAAGGAATGATGCTAAAGCTGAAACTCCAGTACTTTGGCCACCTCATGCGAAGAGTTGACTCATTGGAAAAGACTCTGATGCTGGGAGGGATTGGGGGCAGGAGGAGAAGGGGACAACAGAGGATGGGATGGCTGGATGGCATCACTGACTCAATGGATGTGAGTCTGAGTGAACTCCGGGAGTTGGTGATAGACAGGGAGGCCTGGCGTGCTGCGATTCATGGGGTCTCAAAGAGTCGGACACGACTGAGCAACTGAACTGAACCCTTTTTC
Organism: Bos indicus; assembly: GCF_029378745.1. NCBI lineage: Eukaryota > Metazoa > Chordata > Mammalia > Artiodactyla > Bovidae > Bos > Bos indicus. The sequence goes on along the minus strand of NC_091782.1, from coordinate 18,382,994 downwards.
CTTTCTGATACTCACATAATTTCAGTAGTTCTCTCTCCCAGTTTACTCATTTCTCTCCTGCCAACTTGAATCTAAAGCTGTTGAACCCCCATAGTGAGTTTTTCATTTCAGCCACTGTACTTTTCAGTTCTAGAGTTTTATTTGGTTCTTTTTATATCCTTATATTGATATTTGTTCATTCTCCTGGGGTTTTTTTGTCCATTAATTTCTTTAGCTCTTTGAGCATATCCAAGACAGTTGATTGAAAATATTTGCCTAGTAAGTCCAGTGTCTGGGTTTCCTTGGTGATGGTTTCTATAAATTTCTTTTTTCCCTATGAATGAACCATATTTTCTTTATTCTTTTTATACCTTGTGATTTTTTGGTTTAAAACTGGACGTTTTGACTATTATAACTTGTCACCCTGGGAATCAGATCCCCTTACCAGGGTTTGCTGTTGATTATTGAAGTCTGTAGCCATCATTTGTTTATTGAATTTTCCAAACTGTTTTTGTTAAGACTGTATGTTTGTGTGTGATCCTTAAATCTCTGTTCCATTATCACAGCAGTCAGTGACCTGATGGAGATTTCTTTAAATGCCTGGAGTGGAAAATCAGATAAAAACAGACTAAAACCCCACCTCTCCTGGTCTTTGCAGACACTGACCTGGGGGGGCAATACTTCAGTGCTAAGCCAATTTTCCTAGAACTCTGCCTTCACCTTCACCTTCTGGCTGCATGAAGCCCAAAGTTTAGCTGAACATGCAAGCCTAAGGTCCTCTCAGGTCTTTTCTGAACCTTTATCTGTCCTTGGGCATGTATTTTTCATGCTGAATTTCCCCATACACCTGGTAGCCATCTAGACTTCTTATTTCCCTGTGTGTCTTCCTCCTCAGTCTTCTCCTTTCCAGACTTTTAGATTTGCCTCCTGGTTGTTCGATTCATTGTTTCTTTATCTAGGCAGCCGCTGGTAATATATGTCTTTAAATGGTTTCAGTGAATGTTTTGAAAGCTGCTCCAGCTTGAGGGAAGCACAACAGGGTCAGCCTTAGCACAGATCCTTCAGGGAACCACCAAACAAGGCAGAATTCACAGCTACGATCTTTTGAGAACAAGGTGCATATTGCCATATTGCTTTCTCCTGGCACTAGCAAGCTATACCAGAAATGTGGACTGCTATCCCAATAGCCACCTCCAGGCTGTGGAATGAGACATGTTAGATAGGTAAGCAAAAATGCTGCAATGCTTTTTTTTTTTTTTTGCAATGCTTTTTTACTGAAATTTTGCAGCTACTTTTTTCATTAAGCACACCACTGGTTGGACTCCATTGTAAAATTTTTATTAGATTCCAAAGTTCTCAAGAAGTTGATTCTGTCAGTTTTTGCCAGCTTAATGATAACTTCAGTGGAGGAGCTGATTCTTGGAGCTCTCTGCTCTGCCATTTCTGTGAAGTTACAGTATATTACTTTTTGAGAAACTGTCAATCTGTTTTCCACAGCAGCTGTACCACTTTACATTCCTACCAGAAATGTGAGGTTTAATTTTTTTTCCACATCTTTCCAACACTTTTAAAATATATATATATATTAAAAAATTTTTTAAATCTATTTATTTTTGGCTGTGCTGGGCCTTCATTGCTGTGCATGGGCTTTCTCTAGTTGTGACAAGTGGGAGCTATTCTCTAGTCATGATGTGTGGGCTTCTCATTGCAGTAGCTTCTCTTTTACAGAGCGTTGGCTGTAAGGCACACAGGCTTCATTAGTTGTGGCACATGGGCTTAGTTACCTCATGGCACGTGGAATCTTCCCAGACCAGGGATCAAACCCTTGTTCCTTGCATTGGCAGGAGGATTCTTAACCATTGGACCTCCAACACTTGTTACTTTCTGTTTTTCTTTTTTAATTATAGCCATTCTAGTGAGTATGAAGTGGTATCCTTATTGTTTAGATTTGCATTTCTTTAATGACTAATGATGCCAAGCATCTCTTTATGTGCTTATCAGCCATTTGTGTATCTTCTTTGAAGAACTGTCCAAATCCTTAATTAGGACTGTTTTGCTTGTAACAGAAACTGAACTCACACCGCTTAAGAGAGAAAAAAAAAAAAAAATGAATAGGTGGTAATTTGTGGTTTGGTAACTGGGAAACCAAGTCAGAGTTAGATCCAGGATGTCAGAGGTGTCATTGGGCCTCTTTGTTCCCCATTTCCTCCCCTCTGCTTAACTTCTCATTTTCTCTTCACTAAGGGGCAAGTTAAGCCCTGCAGTCTCAAGTTGCAATTGTTTTTACAGGCTTCTAAGTAGGAAATGAGACTGTATCTTTCCTTATAGCTCCAAAAAAAAAATCTCAGGGAGGATGTTGATTCATGTGAATTGGGCTACATTTCTATCTTTAAACAACTACTGTGGCCAAGTGGATGAAGTATCCAGACCAAGCCCCGGTCATTAGCTCACCCTGGGAAGGCAGGGTCTACCTTACTGAGGAGTCTAGACTAAGTTGAATTAATGTGCACTAAGGAAAATGAGATTCTCCAAAAGAAATGCTTCTAAGTAGAAAATAAAACGTTCATTTAGTACCTTCTTTGTTTGTAGCCTTCTTCTTTGTGGCTTTTTATCAAAAGATGGGTGCTCAGGTTTTTATCTCCACTAAGATACTAGTAATTGCTGCCGTTTTTTTGGTGGTGAGGTGTGGGGTATAAGAGATTAGACATAAAGACCTTACAGCTCTACGTGTTCCAAAAGCTCAGGAGAAGAGGAGAAAGAACCCAATCATTTTGGAGTTGGGAAGAGGGTAGAACTTGGCTCCTGATTCTGTGAACTTGAACTTCATAGAGGAACTGAAAGACTTCTCTATAAAAAGGTAAGCATTTGCATTTATTGAAATTCATAAGATTAAACTGTTTTAGTCTTATCACAAAGTCTCATGACCTGAAAAGACTATTCTTGTGTATTATATATATAAAAAAAAATTTACCCCCAGACCTTAGCGAGAAGATGAGGAAGTTGCAGATAGTTTCCACCAAGGAGCACTGTCACCATCTATCAGATTTGTAAGTAAGCTGACCACCAAGTTTTACTCCTCTTCTCTGTTTCCAGCATATGGATACATTTTTCATGCTGCTGATTATTTGGAGGTCATTTTTAAATATACACTTTCAGATGAAATGCACATTCCCAAGTAATACTTGAGAAGCCAAATCCATCTTTGCATGGAAAACCATCATTTAAAGCTGTTATTGATTTCTTCACAAGCGTATGTTTTGGGCTTCCCTGGTGGCCCAGTGGTAAAGAATCCACCTGTGATGCAGGAGATGCAGGAGACATGAGTTCGATCCCTGGGTTGGGAAGACCCCCTAGAGGAGGGTATGGCAACCCACTCCAGTATTCTTGCCTGGGAATTCCCTTGGGCAGAGGAGCCTGGTGGGTTACAGTCCACAAGCATATGTTTGAAGGCAGCCATGGTGAAGGGTCAGGAAGTCCTTTCTGACAGTCTTGATTCTGAATTAGTCCAACTGATGCCACTGAGTCACAAAATGTAGTTCTCTCAGTTGCCCTAAGCAGCTAACCACAAGTAGCTAATACACAGTGCTCTCAACAGGTTCATCTGATGGCAAGTTGATGCTGGGAAACAAAGGAAAAATTGGACAGACTCTTGACAGCTTCATAAATAATGTTGATTATGCAGCAGCAATTATCTACAAGTGGGAGGATTAGTGTATTGTAAGAAAGTATTTCAGTTTTGTGTGTATGTTTCTATTTTTGTGGGGTTTTTTTGTTTGTTTTCACTTTTTGTTTATTAAAAGTACAGCTTTCTAGTTGGGAGGGGATATTCAAAACATGGAGTGAGAAAGCACAAGGGTTATGGGTAATAAAGGTTGAAAAACACAATGATAAAGAGATAAGACTGATTTTTCAATAATATACAGAACTGAGTGAAACCTTTTAAAGGAGTCATTGTAGATACAAATTTTGATAATGCCTTAAAAGTCACAAGCATATGACCATGTACTTGAACAAGTCTACAATAGTATAAAATGAGTGATTTATAGTTGTAATTAAAACTCATTGCAGCACTAACCTGACACATGATAACAACCATATCAGTAAGGTGCTTTACAGTTTATATAACACTTTCCTGCAGTCTCTCTTTTGCCATATATTTAATGATGGCATAATTGTGCTACCTGCTAATTTGACTTAATTAGTAAGTTCTTGTGAATAACTGTAATTAGAGGGACTGATTTACTGCCCAAGCAAATTTTCAGTTCTCTTTTTACTTTATTAGTTACCTAATATTTATAATTAGGATCAGTTTAAATCGTATTCCATCTTGCATCATACATGCTGATCCTTATGTATATTAAGAAACAACTACTGATTCTCACTCCTTGACAGCTGAACTCCTCTTGCTCCAGGGCTTTTGTTATAACAAAACTTTCAACCCCTACCAGTCCACTGATAACTGTACATATCTCCCAGTGGTCCTCATCTACTCACACTAGAGGGATACTTGTGTGCAACATTTAACATTCATTCACCAAAAAATATTTATTGAGCACCATGTGCCAGAAATTGAGCAAGACACTGGAAGCATACATAGTCCTGGGTCCTGCCTTCCGAGGGTCACAGACTACTGGGGTAGACAGAGCCTAGATTGTGGCAGGAGAGGTGGGCAGGAAGTTGGCAGACCTATTTTTCCTCATTTGATTCAGCACTTAGGAAGGGAAAACATAGCTATCATAGGTTGCACTCCCTCTACCCCCAGCACAGGATGCTGTAGGAGGGGGTGCCTGGGGTGAATAGCCTGGTACTAAATAGGTGAGAGGGAGAGCTGAGGTTTAGGCAGGAATTAGTGAGGTGAAGATATTGGAGAAGCAAGTTCCCAGAAAAGAGGTAGCATCTGCAAAGGCCCTAATGCAGGAAAGAACTTGGCAGATTAAGAAGCTCATTTAGTATAATTACAGAAATTGAGGCAACAGGAGAAATGGCTTAGAAGACTGGAAAGGTGGAGAATCCTAGAACCAAGTTGAAAATTTTATCTTGAGGGACTTCCCAGGTGGTCCAGTGGTTGAGAATCTGCCTGTCAGTGCAGGGGATACAAGTTTGATCCCTGGTCTAGGAAGATCCCACGTACTGCAGGGCAGCTGAGCCCACGCACCACAACTACTGAAGCCAGCATGCCTAGAGCCTGTGCTGTGCAACAGGAGAAGCCACCACAATGAAAAGCCTGTGCACCACAATGAAGATTCTCTCCCAACGCCACAACTACAGAAGCCCTGCACATAGCAACAGAGACCCAATACTGCCAAAACATACATTAATTAAAACAATACTTTATCTTGAAGGTGCTAAGAAGCCACGGAAAAGTTTTAATGACATTTCCCTGCCTCTTGTATCTCAACCCATTAGTTACCTGGATAATCCCTCTTATCTTCAGGTACAGAGATGCTGTGCAGACAAGTGTAGTATCCTTTCAGACTGAAACACATGGATAGCTTGGCAGAAACCATACTTAGGAGCATCAGGTAGGAAAAGTATGAACTCAAGAGTCAGAATGCTTGAAGGTCTGTAATGTATAATGTTGAACACATTTCTTAACCTCTCCAAGCCACTTTCCTTTTCTGTACAGTTGGTAATGTAACATTGAAATCCATCACCACATTGTTAGATCAGAAATAACAAATACAGTGCCTGTGATTGCCATTCCATAGGTGTTAGCTGCCACTATTTTAGCAATGCTCCCTTGCTAACACAAATTTCAAACCCTCTTGGGGAATGGAATCACAAAATAATATATCATCAAATTGTGAAGAAACCTTAAAGATATCTGTATATGATGCTTGGATTCTTTCTGCAACATTGATGAACAGTTGGTTTGTTCTCCAGCATTACTTGTAACATCCAAAGACAGGAAGCTCACTACTGTCTGAAGCAGCCACTCCATGTTTGGCTCTATTAGCAGGTTCTTTTCTTGGACTGAATCCACATCTGCTTCCCTATGACTTCTGTTCAGGGGCCTCAGTAGCAGTTACACCTCTCCCCTGTGACAGTCCTCCAGGTGCTAGAGGTCATTATCTCCATTTACCACTCACCTAGAGTTGAAAAGCTTGTTTCTTCACCTAACAACAACAATAAAAGGGTCAATTAATCAAGAAAACAACAATTATACAACATATATATACCTAACATGGAGAAGGCAATGGGACCCCAATCCAGTACTCTTGCCTGGAAAATCCCATGGATGGAGGAGCCTGGTGGGCTGCAGTCCATGTGGTCGCTAAGAGTCGGACACGACTGAGCGACTTCACTTTCCCTTTTCACTTTCATGCATTGGAGAAGGAAATGGCAACCCACTCCAGTGTTCTTGCCTGGAGAATCCCAGGGATGGGGGAGCCTGTTGGGCTGCCGTCTCTGGGGTCGCACAGAGTCGGACATGACTGAAGCGACTTAGCAGCAGCAGCATATACCTAACAATACAACACAAAATGTTAATGGGAGATTTTAATCTTAGCTTACTCCTTGGAAGGAAAGTTATGACCAATCTGGATAGCATATTAAAAAGCAGAGACATTACTTTGATAACAAAGGTCCATCTAGTCAAAGTTATGGTTTTTCCAGTGGTCATGTATGGATGTGAGAGTTGGACTGTGAAGAAAGCTGAGCACTGAAGAATTGATGCTTTTGAACTGTGCTATTGGAGAAGACTCTTGAGAGTCCCTTGGACTGCAAGGAGATCCAACCAGTCCATCCTAAAGGAGATCAGTCCTGGGTGTTCTTTGGAAGGAATGATGCTGAGGCTGAAACTCCAGTACTTTGGCCACCTCATGCGAAGAGTTGACTCATTGGAAAAGATCCTGATGCTGGGAGGGATTGGGGGCAGGAGGAGAAGGGGATGACAGAGGATGAGATGGCTGGATGGCATCACCAACTCGATGGACATGAGTTTGAGTAAACTCCCGGAGTTGGTAATGGACATGGAGTCCTGGTGTGCTGCAATTCATGGGGTCGCAAAGAGTCAGACATGACTGAGCGACTGAACTGACTGACTGACTGAGTAGTTGTTCAGTTGCTTAGTCATGTCCGACACTCTGTGATCCCATGGACTGCAGCATGCTAGGCTTCCCTGTCCTTCACTATTTCCTGGAGTTTGCTCAAACTGATGTTCCATTGAGTCAGTGATGCCATCCAACCATCTCATCCTCTGTCGTCCCCTTCTCTTGCCTTCAATCTTTCCCAGCATCAAGGTCTTTTCCAGTGAGTCGGCCCTTCCCATCAGGTGGCCAAAGTATTGGACTTTCAGCTTCAGCATCAGTCCTTCCAATGAATATGCAAGATTGATTTCCTTTAGGATTGACTGGTTTGAGCGCCTTGCAGTCCAAGGGACTCTCAAGAGTTTTATCCAGTGCCACAGTTCAAAAGCATCAGTTCTTCAGCACTCAGCCTTCTTTGTGTTCCAACTCTCACATCTATACATGACTACTGGAAAAACCATAGCTTTGACTGTATGGACCTTTGTTGGCAAAGTAATGTCTCTGCTTTTTAATATGCTGTCTAGGTTGGTCATAGCTTTTCTTCCAAGGAGCAAGTGTCTTTTAATTTCATGGCGGCAGTCACCGTCCACAGTGATTTTGGAGCCTAAGAAAGTCTGTCACTGTTTCCATTGTTTCCTCATCTATGCCATGAAGTGATAGGACCAGATGCCATGATCTTTGTTTTTTAAACGTTGAGTTTTAAGCTAGCGTTTTCACTCTCCTAGTAGTAGTGTACTAGTAATAATAACTATCATTTGCTGAACACCCCCACTAAACTTGGTACTATAGATACTCATAAGTAAGTCTCAACCTGTCAACTGAAGAAAGTTAGAAAAGTAAACAAGTATAAAACAATATTACAGATACTATGACAGGAATGTGCAGGAAAAAGCAGGGGGCAATTAGGGAAATAGTCATCTTGATAAAACCTGCCCTTAGATGGTATAAACTATACCCTCTCAGTTGAGTAGGTAATACTTAAACACTCAACTGGACTTATTTGTGGTATTTGTTAAAATATTTTAGAGGCTTTAGTCACACAAAGTATTCAAAACAACCACCGTCAGTAACTGCAAATGCATTCTTACAAGAGATGTTAATTTTCCCTGTTAATATTCTTTACAAAGACTCTTGGGTTAGAGTCAGAATAATGGAAGCCAGGCAAGGAAGAAGAGTGGAATACTGTGATTTGCTGTACCTGTACATGGATGGCAAATACTTGGAAAGGAATATTTGAAAGTATTTGAAAGACTAGACTTGGCTAGTCTTTCATAAGCACTGAAATAGAAAAGATGAGGCATATTATGTTTGTTGTGGCCATTCAGTATAGGAAGGCCACAGAAGATGGGGAGCAGTAAAGGACCTGCCCACTGACTCCTTGCAAGTTGTGTGAAAGCAGCATGGTAGTCACAGTTCAATGCTTGTTTCTTTGTGTGGAGCCCTATACTGGATGCCAGGATAAAGAAAACCCAACCAGGAGCCTGAGGCATGGGCACAAGGTGACCCAATGCAGGAAGAGGTAGGGAACCTTAGAAAAGGATTATTTGATGTGCCCTGGAAATTCTGAGGACAGATCCTTGGACTGATGAAGTTAGCCTTCCTAAAGGAGGCAGCATCTCCAGGAATAAAACAATGAAGTCCTCCCAAACTCCTAATGTGGGACTTTCTTCAGAGAGCCATAGAGTGCAAAAGGCAGTGAACCTCAAACTGCCTTTTTGAAGAAGAAACACATGAAAGAGGCAGAAACATGACAGTAAAATATCAGTGGAGAGTAATTTTTCAAGTTTATTGAAGAATCCTTTCAAGAAACATTTACAAAACTAAGGATCTTGACTATTCCCCCAAACAAGAAATGATGAGAAAGCATAGAAAAGTTTATTTCACATTGTGTAAGCCTTCCACCTTTAGAAGTCATTAAGGAGGATAAAACAAGTGTTGTTAGAAGCGGAAAATACTCACAGAGACAAGTGAGGAAACAGGAGTGTTGAATAGAAGTTGAGACACCAGTCGTATCCCCATTGCCCAGATGAGGGGACTGAAGTTCAGAGACATTCTCCAACTCCTAAGACACAAATAGGACTCCTTTTCCCCCAACAGGGCAGTTGCAGCCCAGTGATGGGTTTAGCACACATGCCCCCTTCAGCCTTTTCTGAACTGACTTGACAAAACAGAAGCATTTACTCCCCAAAACTCTAAATGATATTTCATTAGACTGTCTCCTCAGCTGGGGCCCTGGTGCAAAGTAATCTCTCTTCTGCCCCTCATTTGCTGAACTAATATTTTTTTAAAGTAGTTCCCTTCAGGCATTATTATTATTAAGGCATTATCCACATACCATAAATGTCACCCTTTTAAAGTGTACAAACCTATGATCTTTAGTATATTCACAAGATATCACCACTGTCTAATGCCAGATCATTTTCATTTCCCTGTAAGTGAGGACCTGGTTCCTCACTAATAGATACTTCCAACTGTCCCTCCCCTAAACCCCTGGGAACAACTAATCTATTTTCTGTCTTTATGGATTTTCCTATTCTGGATGTTTCATATAAATGAAATCATACAATACATGGTGTTATGTGTCCAGCTTCTTAACAGTGTTTTTATGGTTCACTCATGTTGTAGCTTGAATTAGTACTTCATTTCTTTTTATGGCCAAAGAATAGTCTATCACAGATAGTCTATCATAGAGTGTATTTTGTTTATCCATTCATCAGTTGATGGACTTTGGGTTTTTCTACCTTTTGGCTATTGTGAACAGCAGTTAGTCTAGTACTATGAATATTCATGTTCAAGTTTTTGTGTGGACAAATGCTTTTTGCGTTTGTGTAGTCAGTTGCCCCTAGGGCTGCAATTGCTGGGTCATATGGTAACTCTGAGTTTAACTTTTTGAAGAATTGCCTGTTTTTCAAAGGGCTACACATTTTACATTCCCATCAACATTGTATGAGAAGTCCAATTTTTGCCACATCCTCACTAACACTCATTTTTTTTAATGATAGCCATTTAGTAGGTCTAAAATAATATCTCCTTGTGGTACTGATTTTCATTTCCCTAATGACAAACGCTGTAGAGTGTCATTTCATATGTTGTTAACCTTTGTATATCTTCTTTGGAAAAAATGTCTATGCAAATTCTTTTCCCAGTTTTTAATTGGGTTGTCTTTTTACTGTTAGGTCATCAGTTCAGTTCAGTCGCTCAGTCATGTCCCACTCTTTGCGACCCCGTGAATTGCAGCACTCCAGGCCTCCCTGTCCATCACAAACTCCCGGAGTTCACTCAGACTCACGTCCATTGAGTCAGTGATGCCATCCAGCCATCTCATCCTCTGTCATCCTCCCACCCCCAATCCCTCCCAGCATCAGAGTCTTTTCCAGTGAGTCAACTCTTCCCATAAGGTGGCCAAAGTACTGGAGTGTCAGCTTTAGCATCAGTCCTTCCAAAGAAATCCCAGGGCTGATCTTCAGAATGGACTGGTTGGAGTCCAAGGGACTCTCAAGAGTCTTCTCTAACACCACAGTTCAAAAGCATCAATTCTTCGGTGCTCAGCTTTCTTCACAGTCCAACTCTCACATCCATACATGACCACTGGAAAAACCATAGCCTTGACTAGATGGACCTTTGTTGGCAAAGTAATGTCTCTGTTTTTGAATATGCTGTCTAGGTTGGTCATAACTTTCCTTCCAAGGAGTAAGTGTCTTTTAATTTCATGACTGCAATCAACATCTGCAGTGATTTTGGAGCCCCCCAAAATAAAGTCTGCCACTATTTCCACTGTTTCCCCATCTATAAAAACCATGAAGTGATGGGACCAGATGCCATGATCTTCGTTTTCTGAATGTTGAGCTTTAAGCCAACTTTTTCACTCTCCTCTTTCACTTTCATCAAGAGGCTTTTTAGTTCTCTTCACTTTCTGCCATAAGGGTGGTATCATCTGCATAGCTGAGGTTATTGATATTTCTCCTGGCAATCTTGACTCCAGTGTGTGCTTCTTCCAGCCCAGTATTTCTAATGATGCACTCTGCATATAAGTTAAATAAGCAGGGTGACAATATACAGCCTTTACGTACTCCTTTTCCTATTTGGAACCAGTCTGTTAGGTCATAAAAGTCCTTTTTTTCTGATTACAAGATCCTTATCAGATATATGTTTGCAAATACTTTCTCTCATTTTATGGGTTTATATTTTTTTGAAATGTCCTTTGAAGCATTGCTGGACTACTTTTAACAAATATTAAAACATGTTAAAGTAAATTAGGAATATGTAATTGTTGTTTGAAATATACTTTTAAATTTAATAAGCATTATAATTTTCTGAGCAAACCATGTCTTGGGGCTTCCAAACTAAGAGTTTTGAATTCATTATGGGATCTATCATAATGATAGTTATCACTTAATAGCATTTAGGTGCCAGGTGCTGTTTGAGGACTTTGCACGTATTAACTTATGTAATTCTCACCACAATCCTATGAGGGAGAAATTTATTTCACTACTCATTGTACAGATAAGAATGGAGGCAGGTGCTCACTTTGGCAGCACAAACACTAAAATTGGAACGATACAGAGAAGATTAGTATGGCCCCTGTGCAAGGATGACACGCAAATTGGAGAACCATTCCATATTTTTACAAATTGAAAGAGTAGCATTGAAACATTTATATTACTGTATGTAAACTTAGATAGCCAGTGGACATTTGCTGGATGAGGCAGGGATTCAGATCCGGTGCTCCGTGATAGCTCAGAGGTATGGGATGGGGGTGGGAGGTTGTGGGGGGAGGTTCAAGAGGGAGGGGGCATGTGTATACCTACCCTACGGCTGATTCATAGTGATTTATGGCAGCAACCAACACAATATTGTATAGCAATTATCTTCCAGTTAAAAAAAAAAAAAAAAAAGAATGGAGGCAGAGGAAAGTTAAGTAATTTGCCTGAAGGAAAGTTAAGTAAGTTGAGTAATTTGCTCAACAGAGATGAGCTCCGGATTCCGTTCTCAACCATCTGCTACTAGAGAGGCGAAATTAAACCATTTCAAAGAATGCCTAACTTCGGGGCAATAATAGTGTTTTCCTGGCGTCTACGCTGAGAAGGCAATGGCAGCCCACTCCAGTACTCTTGCCTGGAAAATCCCATGGTCGGAGGAGCCTGGTGGGCTGCAATCCATGGGGTCGCTAAGAATCGGACACAACTGAGCGACTTCACTTTTACTTTTCACTTTCATGCATTGGAGAAGGAGATGGCAACCCACTCCAGTATTCTTGCCTGGAGAATCCCAGGGACGGGGGAGCCTGGTGGGCTGCCGTCTATGGGGTCGCACAGAGTCGGACACGACTGAAGCGACTTAGCAGCAGTAGCAGCAGCAACACTGTGAACAGTTTTCCCCTCTTTACCAACCAGAAACTATCGCCACCTTTCCAGGCGTCCTCATTACTCCGTCCCCTCCCAGTCTAGCCTCAGGGCCTTCTCTCCTGTCCACTGGTCCTAGACAGTAGTTGGAAGTAAAAGTCTCCTGCGTTCCCCAGGTGGAGTGGTCTAAATTTCTGCCGGCCGATTGGAACCAAGAAGCAGCAGATTCCGCCCTAAGAGGCTCGGGGCCAAGCCGTGGGCGGGGCCAGCAGAGGGGGCGGGAACTGAGCCAAGGCTGACTCGCCTCTACACTGTACGGCCCCTGCAGCTCAGAGCGGAGCCATGAGCTGGACCTGCCCGCGTTGTCAGCAACCCGTTTTCTTTGGTGAGGCCTGGGTGGAGAAAGGGGAGAAGACGGGGCAAGTGAGAGCTACTGGGTTCCCTGAGGATGCAAGGAGCTGGCGACCAGTTCCGGACCCTCTTTCCACCTGTGGGGCGCAGGGCACTCGGGCGGGATGGAGCTGGCCTCCCGGAGACACTCCCCCTCGCCTCTAGGAGCCAGGGTGGGCGGGAAGAAGAGGGGAAAGGAGGGCGCCTTCAGCTTGGCCTGGCTCCCCTCTGCCCGATTCCACCTTGTCCTCCACAGCAGAGAAAGTGAGCTCCCTGGGCAAGAACTGGCACCCATTCTGCCTGAAATGTGAGCACTGCCACAGCGTCCTGTCCCCAGGAGGGCATGCAGAGGTGAGGCCTGGCTAGTGCACACAGCTCTGTATCTGTTCATTATCCCTGAGATACCAGCCCCCCTGCCCCGTTTCAGTCCCATCTGCCCACCAAAGGCAGCCTCAGTAGCCAACTCCCAAGATCACCTACTCAATAGGCACCATATGAGCCAGGATGTGGGGAGCCTGAATTGTCCTGATAGATCCTGTGGCTTTTATGGGGTAGGGGAGGGAAGCAGCTGTGCTTCCTGACCTGCTCTTTCCCTTTTTCCCTGGCCACTGTGGCAATTCTGGCATGCCAGCTTACCCCTCACTCCTCCCATTCCCTCCAGTCCAGGCCAGTAGACAGCCACACCTGGCAGCTGTCTTGGGGGAAAGCCTGTGGGGCACAGGAGAGGTCCTGTTGGGCCCTAAGCAGTCCTCTTCCCTCTGCTTGTACCTAGCACAACGGAAGGCCGTATTGCCACAAACCATGCTATGGGGCTCTCTTTGGACCCAGAGGTAAGTACCAGTTTGGAAAGGGCCAGGGAATAGCAGAACCCTCTGTGTGGCTGGGAGCTGGAGACTCAAGCTTGACCTCCCCTCTTCTCTCTGCAGGGGTGAACATTGGTGGTGTGGGCTCCTACCTCTACAAACCTCCCACTCCCACACCTGCCAGCATCACTCACCTTAGCCCCAGCAGCTTCAGCCCCCCCAGGCCCAGGACTGGCCTCCCTCAGGGCAAGAAAAGTAAGTGAGATTGGGCCCCAGCCAAGGAACTCCTCCTGACCCTTCCCCAGGATGGAACAGGAGGTGGGACCAGGTGGCAGTATTCCACCTAGTCCTCCGCTTCACATGCCTACAACTTGTTCACGGCAAAGTCTTCTCCGTGGCTCCTTTTCTGATATTTCCTCATGTCAGCTGCTGAGTAAGAGGTAAACTGGGCAGATGGCATTATCACCCCCACTTTACAGGTGAGGAAACTATGGTCTGTAGAGGGCAAGTGAACTTGTGCAGTCACACAGCTAATCAGAGGCAAAGCTGGCCTAGAACTCAGGCCTCTCCCAGTTCAGGGCCATGGAAGGAATAACCTAGTGTGAAGGGTCACTGAGATGGGTCGGCCCCTCACATTCTTTCATTTCTCTCTCTCCCTGTTCCTTCATCCCCTGAGTGGACAGTGACACTGTGCTCCCCAACACCTGACACCCCTGCCCTGGCCAGCTCCTGTATCAGCTCAGGTTTCCTGAGGATTGGGTTGCTGACAGAGTTGGGCTGGTGGGCACCTGAGGCCCTGGGAGGATGAGAAGGAAGCAGGTGGTCCCTCTTGCAGACAGGGATGAGGCAGGAGATGGAGTCAGAGGGGACTCAGCTCTGCCTGAGAAAAGCAGGCTCATGTCCATGTGGGTGGGAGGCTGTGGGATGAGCCTGGCTTTTGGAAGAGGACAGTGCCATATACAAGCCAGGGCTGATGGGCCCTGATTAGGCTTGGCTCCCACCTTAGCCCTAGCTGGGGGCCTCTTCCTCTTAAAGGCCCTCCCCACATGAAGACATTCACTGGGGAGACCTCGTTGTGCCCAGGCTGTGAGGAACCCGTCTATTTTGGTAAGTGACAACAGAAAGCTAGGGGAAGGCGGTGGTGCCAGGCAAGTGGGTCTTCCTGTTCTGTCCCTGGAACTACCACCTCTCCTCCACCAGCTGAGACGGTGATGTCTTTGGGCAGAAATTGGCACCGACCCTGTCTGAGGTGCCAGCGGTGCCGGAAGACCCTAACTGCTGGGAGTCACGCTGAGGTGAGCAGGGCAGGGGTGGGTGACTATGCTGGAGGGAGGCTGAAAAAGAGCCAAGCTGAGACGTCTCTCTTTTTCTCTGTGTCCCAGCATGACGGCGCCCCCTACTGCCACATTCCCTGCTATGGCTACCTGTTTGGCCCCAAAGGTGGGCAGCCCCACCCCAGACACTGGGCCTGAAGTATGGCATGTGGGTCTGTGTGGACAATTTCCCCTGTGGTCAAACACACTGCAGGCCCCTCCCAGTTCCCTCCAGCCTTCAGCCCAGCAACCCCCAACCCCAAGGCCCTTGGTGATGGGGTTCTCTCCTTCAGGTGTGAACATTGGTGATGTGGGCTGCTACATCTATGACCCCGTGGAGATAAAATCTAAATGAAATACTCACAGGAGAGGTCACACTAACCCGGGTCTTCCATCAACCCCTCCATGGTCCAATGGAAGCTACAGAATTTTCTAGTCCCATGAGAGTGGGAGAAGGTGGGATTCTGGCGGCCTGGGCCTAGGCTCCATGGTAGACCAGAGTCTAGACTTTCTCTGCCAACTCCTCCTTCTTCCATTCCTATCTGGTCAGAGGACACAGGCCACCTCACTTTAAGGGTAGCCTCTTGGTCTTTCCAATCGCTTGACCCAGCAAATTCTGTAACTTCAAGGTACTCATAAAACATGTGTTTATTTTTGCTTCTCCAATAAAATGTTGGCTCCCATGCCTTCAATTCTTCTTTAGACATGAGGCCTAGACAGTGGGTTGCAGGGTGGGGAGTGTAGGGGTGAGGGGGTGCATTAGCCTGCAGAGTGCCTGGGAGGTAGCAAAGTCAGCCACAGGAACAAAGGGCTCTGTTCTCCTGGCTCCCTGGCTCTGGCACCAGGCAGCCCCAGCCCCACACAGTGGACAGCATGCCCACCAGCCCTACTGGTACCAGAAGTATCATAGGACAGTTATTTCTTTAGCACCATGTCTAGAAGAAGCACCTTAGCATCTCATTTGAGCATGAGAGGAGATAGATCCTGTGGTGAGGTCTGCTAAGAGGCTTCATTATCCATTTGAGAGATGACCAGAAAGGGAAAGTCACTAGCCCAAGGTCACCCAGAAGTCAGTAACAAAGCTGGGACCAGAACCCAGGGCCAGACTCAGTGGCTTTTCATCCAGAGCTTATCCCACAGCTCCAGGGGCACCTGTATTTACAAAATCCTCCCAGCCATGAGAGGGGCGCTAGACTTCTCCAGCAGCCCACTGCATTCTGGGAAGCTGCTGTGTTACTGGAGGCCAAATAGTCAGGCTGGATGAGAACAGAGAGAGCAACTGCAGCCCCAGGCAGGGGGCTCGCTGTCCCCAGCCCCAGTCCCAGGGCCTGCCCTTCTGTTCTCTTAGCCCCTGCTGCAGAACTTCTGTAGAGGGCCTGCCCTCAATACCACTCAGTCCTGGACCTGCTTCATGGGCATCTCTTCCTCCTGAAGACTGGATGGGGCACTGGGGAGGAAGGAGTCATGAGCAATGGTGGGGTTTAGCCTCTCAGCCAACCACCCCAGCCTGCCCCTGAGGGCTGGCCTGGGGCTCCCCCCAGCTCTTGACATGCAAACACATGCACTCCCACAAGTGACTCCCACACATGCCTGACACATCCCTGACATGTAGGCATACCTGAGTGTGTGTACACATCCTCTTCTTCCTGGACACACACACAGGTATGGACTCATGGACACTTTTATACACACCTCAGGTCATGCTCCCATGCACACTCGCATACATGACTGGATACACATGTGCTGACATGGCTCCCTCTCTGAATCTTATCTAAGATGTCAGGGACCTGGGCACCCATACCCACATGCACGTGCTCACACAGAGACAGTCCTGTGCACACACCTCTTCCTCTCCACATCTTGGATGGTCTCTGGCAACTGTGCCTGCTTTGTCTCTGGTAGCAGGAGGGCAGTGCAGGCAGCCAGCAGGGCGATCCCCCCATAAGCGAGCTTGGGCAATGACAGCCATACTCCATCCAGCAAGGCTGCCAGTGGGGCCAAAGACCCCCCTAGCCGGCCCACCAGTGCAGTCAACCCCATCCCCGTCTGTCTGTTCAGAAAAAGGACGGAGGAGAGGGCTGGTACCTGAAATTACTTGCAGTCATGCCTCACGGGGCTCCCCTTCTGGGCTGGCAGGCCCTGTTGCCCCCTTCTCCCCAGACAGCTACGAATACTGGGGATTCTTTCAGGTGGTCTTCCCACCCACCACCCGCCCAAGCCCAGGGGCCCCCAAGCCAGCACCCACAGGAGGATGGGCTCCTGTTCTGATAGTACCAATCAGGTACTGCAGAAGGAAAATAAAGAAGTCATTAGAAAGAGGATGGGGAGAGGATGGTGTGAAAGGAAGAGGTCAGCAGCTGGAACAGACTGCTGTGCTAGAGAAGACAGAGGGCTTTCTGAACATGCCCAGCTGTCTGCCCACCTCCTCTCCACCTGTCAATAGCTACCTGAAAGAAGAGCCTTATGTCCAGAGACAACCCCCCAAGGGCAGCTCTGCTTAGGCTGTGGTGAGTAGGATGGGATGGGTTGGACAGATGAGGCCTTCTGCGACTGTTTTCTTTTAAAGGAGCCCCAGAGAAGTTGTCTGACTTTGCTCAGGTTCACTTTGTAAAGATTAAATGCCCCACCTCTTCCCAGATTTAGACAAACTCAGACGGTTCAGATTAGGTCTGTAAGGAATGGATGACAGGGACCGGGGTACAGTGTACGTGTCTAGGATGTTAGTAAGAGATGTGACTAACAAGCCCTCCCTCCAGGTGGCTTGTCTGGGACCCCTCACCTGAGGACGGTAGGGTACAACTCCGACGTGAACAGGTAGGCAGTGGTGAAGGCAGCTTCAGAAAAAGCTTTCCCCATCACCGCCAGGGCAGTGCTCCAGGACTTCATCTCTGGAGGGAAAGGGGTTCAGGCAGTGAGCCGGCCTTGCCGGATAACCGAGGTTCTCCCAGGATAGGAGGTGCAGTCTCGGGAGAGGGCGGGACTTAACTGGCCTTGAGTCGGGGCTTCCGGGATGGGATGGGGCGGGTTCTCGGCCAGGGGGCGGGGCCTACGGGAATGGGCGGGGCTCACCGGGGGACACCAGTATCCTGAGGCCCACGGCGAGCGCGGCGCCAAGCAGCGTTCCCGCCATCGTGAGGCGGCGTCCCGCGTGGCGCACCGACAGATAGACCAGCAGCTTGGAGGGCAGCTCCACGGCCCCGAACACCAGCTGTGTCAGGTACACGTTCAGGCCTAGTCCTGACAAGTCCAGGCTCACGCCGTAGTAAGAGAAGTTCACTCCAAACCTGAGGGGGTCGCGATGCCGCTCAGGGGTCCTCCTTCGCGCCCCATTGTCCTCTCAGGAGCCTTAGGCCTTTCAGAGGGACCATCTCTCCCCACCTTCGGAGCCCACTGCCCATGACCTTCCCAGTCCCCATAATCTCTTCTGGTGGCCCAAACGCCTTTACCTAATCTTCACAACAACCCCGTGAGATAGGAACTAATAGCGTCCTGTCGTACAGCAGAAGCACTGAGGCTCAGGGTGCTAAGTGACCTACCTGTCCAAGGGCTTACAGTAAGGAAGCAGCAGAGCTTGCATTTGACCCGCATATCTCTGACGCCGGCTCCATCCTGACCTTCCAGAGTCCAATCCCTCCAGAAGCTGACCCTCCCGACACCCGCAGTTACAGTTTCACTTGTCCCGTGTCCTCTCACACTCAGCACCAGCTGGAGCCCGCCCCTCCCCCACCCCGCCTGGCCCAGGTCAGGCTCCCTCACCACACCACCATGCAGCACAGTGAGATGTATCGCAGCCGTGGTGTCCGGAACAGGTCTAAATACGAGGGTCTTCGGACCATCCGCTCCGCGGCAGCTACTTTGTTCAGGGCCTGGTGGGAGAGGAGGAGGGTTTGTGATGCCAGAGTTGGCTGTGAGGCCTGAGCAAGGTACCTTGTTCTCCCTGGATCTCTGTCCTCTGCTGCAGTAGGTGGGGAGGGGATGCCGGTGGGAGCTGAGTAGGGTGGGCCCTGAGCAAAGGGTGTGGCCCACCAGGGCCAGTAGGACATCCTGAAGAGTTTGGGATGTTCTACGGGGGTCCAGGAGCTTTTCTTGCACAGTGTGGACCCCAGGAAGGGGACCCTTGACACAACCTGCTGACCCCCACGCTCACACACAAACATGCACTTGCACACAAGCACATCATGCATTCACTCTCACCTCCCGGCTCAGGCTGTCCTCACCCACAGGCGGCCCATTGAGCCTGGCACAGCGGAGCAGGTACCTGTGGGCCTCTTCCACACGGCCCTGGGTCAGAAGCCAGCGGGCAGATTCAGGCACCCACCTGGGGGACAGGAGGAGGCCCTTCAGTCAGAGTCACCGCCCTAAGCCACATCTCCCTCCTGGGCACACCTGTCCGCCTCCAGGCTCTTCCCCACACAGTACCCTCAGCCTGGAACATGTTCCCTTCCCAAGCCCTCCTCATCTGATGAACTATTCATCCGTTAAGGCCCAATTTCATAGCCACCTCTGCGCACTCTTCTTTGCCCAGGTCTAAGTACCCCACAGCCTGGAATTCCCTGCTCTGCTCAAATGAATTGGTCTCACTCCCAAAACCTCAGCCCCCAGCACTAGCTATCACTTCTCCCACAGGTGACCAGGAGGGCATAGGATGAAAGAGAGACAGATACACAGACATACCCAGAGGGATCATCCAAAACCAGTTCATTTGGGGGAGGCAGTGAAATGGCCACCTCATCCAGCCTCTCACCCTCCTGTCTGGACTCCTGTGCTGGCTTTGCCCCCAGCCCCACTCGTCCCGGGCACCAGCCTGTTTGTGCTTCACTCTATCTCTCCATCCCCATCCCCCCTGTCGCTCTGTCTGTGCCTCTGAATCTGCCTTTCAGTCCTGGTCTCACTATCTCTCAGTGGTTCTGCCCCTGTCATTCCATCTCTATCTATATTTTGTTCTCTCTTTCTCTGCTTAACATGCCTGATGCCATCCTCTTTATACCGATGTTTGTCTCTCTTTCTCTCTCTTGGTCACTGACTATTTCTCTTCATCTCTCAGTTTCTCTTTCAAATCTCGTCCATGCGTGTGTGTTTAGTCGCTCGGCTGTGTCTGACTCTTTGCAACCCCATGGACTGTAGCCCACCAGGCTCCTCTGTACATGGGATTCTCCAGGCAAGAATACTGGAGTGGGCTGCCATTTCCTCCTCCAGGGAATCTTCCTGACCCAGGGAGCAAACCCGTGTCTCCTGCATTGGCAGGCAGATTCTTTACCTCTGAGACACCTGGGAAGTGATTCATTCTGTCTCTGGCTTCTGTATCTCCCACTCCCCAACTGCCCACAAGTCTCACCAGAGGGTAAGGATGCCTGGGACACAAGGCAGGGTGACAGTCAGCAGGAGCCACCGCCAATCCCGTATCAGGTAGCCGATCAGTGCCAACAGCATCACACCCCCTGTCCAGAAGGTGCTGCTCAGGACACCTGCCACAGTCCGGTGTCTCACGTCCAGCCACTCCAGTTCTGGGCCAGGGCAGGGGTTGGAGGCAGGAAGACAGTTAGCAAGGGCCAGATGGGCTCAGTCTCACCTTTGACTGCTGCTTCCTTCCTGTCCTCTAGGTCCTATCCATTCTTTGCGTGCCTTACCCAGTGGCATCACAATGATGGTGAAGCCAGCCAAAGCCATGCCAGTGAGGGTTCGAGTGATGGCAAACATGATGTAGCTGACCGAGGCTGCAGACGCCAGGCCCAGCGCCAGGGAGCTCACGTAGGCCACCAGCAGCAGGCGGCGCCGCCCAAACCTGCACAGGGGTCACGCAGGGTCAGCACCCTGTAGACGGGAAGTCCCATACCACAGTTAGTGGAAGAGGGTTCCCCACCCCACTCCGTATTGGCCCCTCTACCTCACCCCACCTGTCAGACAGGTATCCATAGACCACGGCCCCCACCAGCACACCGGCGAAGAAGAAGGTGGAAATGGCTTTGTTCAGGCCTTTCTGCTCACACACAAGGTCCCACTGCAGGAATAGGCAGGGAGGGGCCTCCTATGGGCATAGGCCCCTTCCAGCTGGTACCAATCCCTCTTCTCCCAGACCCTGGCGCTTTCTGAGGTCAACTGTGCCATCCTGGTACCTCCATGTAAGATAATAAGTCCCCAACTATTCCCTCCAGCTTGGGGGTGGAAAGCTTTGCCCCCCACTGCAGTCCTGCAACCTCAGTTTTTTCCCATGGAAGGCCTTGACTATGACGACAAGAGTTCTGCTCCTTCCCAGACAGACTGTCCCCCACCTCCTCCATCCTCCAGATGAATTATATAAATCCTAGACCTGGGGCCTGGAAAAAAAAAGGGAGAGAAGGAGTCTTCTATTGTTTTTCCACCTTTTAGAACAGAAAAACCCTTCTCAAATCTCTGCCCCAGCTCCCTGGAGCCAACTTACCCCTCCCTTACCCTAATCACTTCCCAAGTGGTAATAGCAGTTCTCACACAGGGCCTTTACCACAAGCCAGGAACTAAACTCAGTGCTTTAAAGTTATAGACCCCATCTACAGATTGGTAAACGGAGACTCTCAAAGGTAAAGTAATGTATCTAATGCCCACATGGTAATCACCCAAGGCAATGGCAGACCCATTCACTCACATGTCCCCCAACCTCCCAGCTCGGGTACCTCGGTTGCAATGGTGGAGGAGAATTCCGAGTGGTTGTACTCCCAGCCCTGAGGACAGGGCACTGTGGAGGGCTCGCCCTCTGGTTGCTCCCCAGAGTTCTGCCCCTCTCCCCACAACGTGCTGTTGGGGAGGGCCTGCGGATGGGTGAAGCGGAGGCAGGCGCTGAGCCTGCCATCAGGCTCCCGGGGCAGGTGGGCCTCCAGCCATGCATCCTCGTTGCTGAAGTTGTCCGGGACCCCAGGCAGGGCACAGCGGTGGGCCGGCACAGCAGCCAGGAAGATGGGCAGGAGGAAGTGCATGGGCAGCAGCACCCGGGGCAGGGCCAGCAGGGCCACATTCCGCAGCTGGAAGGGCCCAAAGCCGCCCACCTTGTCTAGCAGCTCCTCGAATCCCATGCTGCTTACCCACCAACCTTCTCCTGCGCCGACTCCCTCTACAGTGCCCAGCACAGCTCAAACCACCCACCACTTGAACCCTTGGACTCTGGAGGCGGGAGAGACAGACTGATGAGCAGAGAGCCTTCAGTCAGAATCCAGCCCTCAGGGGCTGGCCCAGGATGGGGCCCTCCCAGGCCACCCAGGTCTCCAGGGATCCCTGCCTGTCTGGCTTAGTTCCCCGGGGGAGGAG
Organism: Bos indicus; assembly: GCF_029378745.1. Classification (NCBI taxonomy): domain Eukaryota; kingdom Metazoa; phylum Chordata; class Mammalia; order Artiodactyla; family Bovidae; genus Bos; species Bos indicus. The sequence goes on along the minus strand of NC_091782.1, from coordinate 18,360,864 downwards.
GGGAAGAGGCGGGAGGGGCTGCCATCCACTCAGAAGTCACTGACATTGTGGCTCTGTGACTTACATATTGGTGCTCAAGGACCAAGTGGGGTAACCTTGAGCTGCCAGGGGGTAGCTGGGTGTGTGGGAGATGAGGCCCTAGCCCCTTGGTGAGCAGTGCTTCCAAGGGTCACTAAAAGGAGAAGTCCCCTGGAGCACAGTGCCAGCTCTCCCTGGATGCCCTTTGTCCTATGAAGCCTTAGTTCATCTGTGTCTATTTGTAGCCACAGCCTGGCCGGCAGCTCGGGATGCAAGACCGAGATCTAGGTCCTAACCAGGTGAAGGGTTCTTCCGGCTGAGAACCCTTCCTGTACACAGGAAGGGAACACAAGGCCTTCCTGTACTCCTACCTGGAGAGTATGTCCCAGGCAGAAACACACCTGAAACCGCACCAGACAGTCTGGCTGACCTGGGGATCCCAGACCCATCACCCTTTCATTTTTTCACTCAGGGTCTCTTCCCATACACACAGTCCCATCTGCCTGCCCTCTGACTCTATTTCAGGAGCTTCCCAGATTACCCCGTGGTGGTAGGGAAGGAAGGAGTTTGCCAGGGTCCTAGCATAGTTGCCTGCAGTGAATGCCTAAGACTCAGAATTTGTCTGATCTCCCCACTCAGTTCTCATTCATGGCCCTTGCCACGAAAGCACAGTGGAAGCCAGCAATGTCAGACTCATTCTGATCAGATTCTACCAGGTTGGCAAAGCTGGGAGATTGTCGCATCATATTCCAAGGGCTCTAGATTTCTAAGCAAATAAGCTTCTCAAGGGCTTAAGCTAAAAAAAATTTTTTTTTTAATCTTTCATTTAATCTAGCCCCCACTTTGAATAGATAGGGAAAACAATTTGGGAGGCTGAGAACACCTCTGGCTGGGGTCACCAGCCACTGACTCAGCAGCAGAGAGAAGACCTGGACCCCTGACTCTGGCCCCAGTCTTTAACCCAAGCTGCTGAGCTGGAAATGGTCCAGTCTGAGCTAGGCTGGACTTCCTGAGAAAGCTCTGGGGAAAGAGGTACATTGTTGATATGGTGTGTGTTACTGGTGATGCTAGTAGACTTGGGAGTGATTTGGTGGTGATGATGGGAAGTGATAGTAGTATTAACAAGAGCTGTTGAGTCTCTAATGCAACCTCAGCATTTTGTAAGGTAGAAAGATGCCTCTGCCACAGTCCCTGCCCTCAGTGAACATGCAATCTGGCAGGAGGGTTAAAATAAGTGATACAAGCCCCTCCCACTGGCTCCAGTCTCACCCCTCTCAAACCGCCCCCACCCCCTACCCCAACCCACCCCCTCCCCTGCCCCGACACACCCACTGGAATGAACATTTTAAAACACAGATCGGACAGGGTAATGTCTGTTTAAAACCCTTTATCAGAGACTTCCCTGGTGGTCCAATGGCTAAGACTCCATGTTCCCAATGAAGGGAGTCCGAGTTTGATCCCTGGTCAGGGAACTAGATTCCATATGCTACAGCTAAGATCCCACAACATGCAACTAAGGGCTCACACGCCACAGCTTAAAGATCCTGTGTGTTACAACTAAGACCTGACATAAATAAATAAACAAATATTAAGGAAATAATCACAGTAGCCAAAAGGTAGAGGCAGCCCAAAGTGTATCAGTTGATGAATGGATAAACAAAATGTGGTCTATCCCTACAACAGACTATCATTCAGCCTTAAAAAGGAATGAAGTACTGATAAGATCTAAACACGGGTGAGAACCCTGGAAATGTGCTGTGTAAGGAAGGCAGTCACAAAGAGCCACATATGGTGAAATTCCAATGATATGCAATGTCCAAAATAGGCAAATGATACAGACACAGAAGATAGACTAGTGGTTGCCTCGGGCTTGAGGGGCTGGGGAGAAATGGGAGTGACTGTTGAGAAGTATGGCGTTTCTTTCTGGGGCTGATGGAAATATTCTAACTTTGATTGTGATGACTGGTTGTGCAATTCTATGATATACTAAAAACAAGGAAGATCTGTGTTTTAAGATGTTGGGTGTAAAAATCGTGTTTCAGAATAGTAGGTATAATATACTCCTCCATTTATAAGAAATACATATGGAAAGAGTGCTGTTATTATAAACCTAGAAGGTCTGAGATGGTACACACCAAGGGATTCACAAGGATTGCCTCTAGATGGTCATGTTTGTGGATGGGAGCCTTTTGTGTTTTATTTTACGTGCTTTTAGCACTTGCCTGTTTATTACAAACATGACCTGCTTTTGACATTTTTGAACAAGAAGGAAGGTAAAAGCATGTGGGGGTGAATCAGGCCCTAGAGCTCCCTTAGATCATGTCAAAAGAAAGAAACAGGAGATGGTTACACAGGCTCTGGGATGTCAGAGCTGTGGTGGGGTGGTCTTCTCAGAGGGAGAGCAGGACATCAAAGCCTGCGTCCTTTTCCCTCGGATCCCAGGCAGTGCTGGGAGTCTGCCCTGGGACAGAAGTTGTTTATGTATTGTCTAGGTGAAAGATTCACACATACTGAACCTCGGGTCCAAAATGCAGAAAATATAGCAAGTACACTCCACTGCAGCCTCCCTCCCCCCACCCCCCTGGCCTCCCAAAGCAACCAGAGGCCTGTAACTCATCTAAATAGGTGGACATTACACACACAGTCCTTTTACTAGATACAAAAAGCCCCCTCATTCATGGCAGAGCTTCACAGCACCCCATGACATCACGCTCTACTAACAGGCCCCAATAAAAGGGACATTTAGATTGTTTCTCAGCGCTTGCTTTTTACAGGTTTACAGTCTCTGATCCAAACAATTGAAAATCTTTTAGAATTCAGAATACATTTAGAGTTAGAAAGGCAACTCAATGTATAGTCCATATGTTGGGAAACACCCCAATAGGACCTAAAGCTGCATCCCATAATCAAACACATTAATACTTCACTGCAAATATGTATGGTAAAGTGGAATTAATAAAGACTATAAATGGTCTTATCAGGTTTCTATATCAAATGAGTTGATGCTGATCTAATGGGATGTCAGTTTTCAGAACTTTCTGGCTTTTGGAATTGCAGATGAGGCTTTGTGGAGCTCAAAGGATGCTGCCATGAATTACTTAGGACATATATATAATTTTGTGAGTTTACAGGTATATCCTTAAAGATACATTTATAGGAGTGGAGATGCTGGGTCAGAGGCTCTGTTCATTTGTGATTTTCATAGATTTTGCTAGAATAATGACCATTATTCTTCTTTGCCTATAAGCTGCTGTACTTTCTGGTTTTCCAAACACTTGTGCTTTTGTCTGTTAACTTGGGGGCAATGAAAATTCTTCCCCCCTCCCTCTCTGCACAAAGCTAGACTTAAAAGTCTCTTGGAGCCAGGGGAGCAGAGAGAGCCCGAGCTTTGCTATCAGAGACAGCAGGGCCATTCCCTTCCACCCGTGTGACCCTGCCCAAATCACCTGTATGCACCCTGAGCTTCCGTGTCCTCTTCTGTAGACAACCAACCTCCAGGACAGTCCCTCCTCACATTCCCACCAGTCTGCTCTCTCCCCTCTGCCTACTCCCAGCCCCAAGGCCTGGGCTTTGTCCTATCCCCCAAAGGAAAAAGAGTCCAAGCCAACAGAAAGAAAGGTCCACAGGCTTTTTAATGGTGTGATGGCTACTTCCCTTCCGAGACCCGATCTAATCATGACAGCGGCTTCCAGGGTGCTGGGGTGGGGATGGACAGGTGCAAGGTGGGCAGAGGCCATGCAGTGACTAGGAGGGGTGGAGAGGGTGTTACATTCTGTTTGGCATGTAAACATTCTTCAGTAGCTTCCCCAGGGAGGGGAAGGGCAACTCCCTGCCCCTCACCCCATGCTCACCAGGGCTGATTCCCCCTGACCCCACCCCAGCTGAGAAGACTGTGCAAGCCAGGCCCCTGCGAGGAGCTGGGAAGGGGGCAGCCCACATATTGGGGGCACAGCTCCTCACCTGCACCCTCTTCGTGCACAGTGCGCTGGGGAGGGGAGGCATGTTCTGGGGTGAGCAGACCTGCATCTGAGCCAGTGACACAGGCTGTGGCGATGGGGAAATGCTGGAGGGTGTGGTGGTGGTGTGACACTCTTTTATAGAGAAGGGGCTCAGGACTGGGAGGGCTTGGTGGGCAGGAATGGGTGCCCAAGCGGGAGGAGACTGCAGTGGGAGGTGGGGGCACTGGAAGGTGTGTTTTCCTCTGCCCTAGACCCTTCCGAGGGGGGCGGGGAGGGGCAGAGTCAGTACCCTAGCTCCCCCACACACTTACCCCATCCCCTCCTCCCCTACCTCGGTGACATTCAATGACGCAGAGGCCTGAGGTCAGTTGGGAGCCCTAGGGAGGTCCGGAATCCCAAGGGCAGACAGGGTTTTGTGTCTCTGCCCAGCTCGAGTGCTGGGTGAAGCTAGAGTGTGGGATGGGTTTGGGGCTCTCTCAGGCCGCCCCCTTTTTCCTCCCAACACCAAACCAGGGTGTTGTTGGTCCTGGGGCAGGGGTGAGGCTGGGGGGCCCTACATTCACGGTTCGGTTGGTGGCAAGGAGCAGGCCCAGGACCTGGGCACCAGGGGTCATGCCCTGGTCCCCACCTGGCACGAGCTGATTGTCATTCGAAGAAGCTCTAGGTGGGAAGGCGTGGCCCCTCCTCCACCCCCTCTGCTGGACCCAGAGGGCAGTAGAGGCCTTGGGATGGGTCTCGGGTTGACAAAGAGGGCTCTGTCTGGAGAGGTTTCCTGAGTGTTCTGGGAGCTTCTGCGTCAGTGAAGGGTGAACCTTGAAGGCCATTCACCCTGGAGTCCTCCCCTGGGCTGGTCTGCAGAGAAGCCACCACCTTGGCATAGAAGCAGCAGCCCAAGCCTGCCAACACTCCATCAGGGGCTTCAGCTGGTGCCACCAGGCTTCTCTCGGGGCCGATTTCCTCACGGGCATCCTTCTAAGTGATGGAGGCTGGATGCTGCCAGACCACTAGGGCAGGCTGGGGCCTTTATTCCTCTTCCCCGGGTTGTCTTGCCCTGCTCTCTGTGACCCAGGGAAGAACAGAGGGGCCATGCCAGAGGACAGAAGCTGTGGGTGCCGAGGATGGAGGAAGAACGCAGGGGACCTGTCCCAAATGGGCAGGGTTGACTATCCCCTCTGCAGCCCCTTGGCCCATATGTAGGCAGTTGAGGCTGATGATGAGTGGGGATGAGCTATGCAGGAGCCAGACCCAGGAGGAGGCCCCATATCCATTCATGGAGCAGCGTAGGCCTCGCCCTCTGCAGGGACTGCTCAGCTGCATGGGCTGGATTAGGATAAGAGGGGACAGGCTGAAGGGTGAGCTGGAGGTGGAGGGCACTGGGGCTGGACCCATCATAGAAACGTACAGTCCAGAAGTGAGAAGGGCCTTTCTGCCTCGAGTCCAGGGGCCAGCTGTCAGTCTGTCTGCCTATTTCTGCTCTCTCTCCGGCGGGGGAGATGATGGTCTGATCCAGTCCACTCTCCAGAGCCAGGAGGACAGAGAGGGTGATGCAGCCAGAACTGGGTTCCTGAATCTCCAAAGGGCCAGGGCAGAGAAGATGATAACCAGTCATTCTCCACCCCCATTGAATTCAGGAGAGAGAGAAGTTGGCTGAAACTGCAGTAGGCAAGATTGAGGTTAGATGGCAAGAAGGAATTCCTGATGGTGAGGGGTCCTGAGCACTAGATCAGGGGACCACGGGAAGGGGTGAAACATTTTTTAAAGCCCTGCTCCCCCTGCCCCACCCCGCAACTTCCCACTGGGAAACACTTGCCCAGGAAAGCAGCCCCCGCACACTTGATGGTTCCCACACAAACTTAGGGGAAGGGGGTCATTGTACCCTAGAGGTGCGAGGGAGCACCCTTCTCCCATCACCTGCCCACTACTTCCCACAGGGGTGTCAAGGACAGTGCTGACTCTGGGGCAGGTCAGATCTGCCCCCTCACACCTGAGTAGACCAATGGCTCCTAGGTCTCACCTCTCCAACTCCAGTCTGGCAGCTGAGAAGAGGTCTTTCCAACCACCTGAGCTCCCAGGGGATGGTGGGATTAGCCCCTAGTGGGAGGCTGGAGCCTCCATTTCTGGAATTTGAGGCTGCCTTTCCAAAAAGGGGGGCAGTGGGAGGGGGGACTTTGGCTGGAAGAGGGTCAGGAGGAGGGAAAGACGCCGCAGGATGTGTAAGCAGAGTTCCCTAGTGGGGCATGGGGGACAGCAGAGGCCTGGTGGGTGAGCAGGGGTCCCCATTAGTGGAGTCCTTGGTGAAAAGTCGCTGAGCCTTCCCCGGGGCGGAGGGTGAGCCTGTCCCACCTGAAGGGCAGCAGGAGGAGAGGCGGAGAAGGGGAAGGATGGGGAGGCGGGCGCTCCCCCGGGCCCAGTGCCCCGATTGGCAGGGCTGGCGGGTGGTCGCTGCGTGTGCTGGCGCGCGTCCTCGCGGGTGCAGGCGGGAAGCTGGGTGCACGGGTGGCGCGCGTGAGGCGCCTAAGGCTGTGCTGGGAGCTGTTTCAGTGTGGCCGGCTGCGGGTGGGGGGCCGGGGTGAGGGTGGGGGGCCGCAGAGAGCCGCGCGCATCATTATCTGGCCCCCGCCCGACTCTCCGCGACCCCCGCCCGGCCTTTGGTTGCTGCGCGCTGAGTCTGGACTTTCCCTCTGGGTCCTTTCTTGGGGCCCCCCAAAGGGGAGGGGGTGCCTTCAGGCTGCGCCCGGGCCTGCGGGGCGCCCCGGAGTGGGGCGGGCCCAGGGCGGGCCTGGTGCGAAGGGGAGGGGCTCTCTTTTCGGGACAAGGACCGGCTCCGTGGGGACGCGCTGGGATGGTGCGCGGAGGAGGCAGGGAGGCCCGGACTACGCGGAGCTGGGGGCCTGGTGCCGGCTGGGGCTCGCCCGGGGCCCGGGCCTCGGCCGGAGGGCTGTTTGGGACGGAGGTCAGCAGCAATGGCCGTCCCTGGGGGCTTCTGCAGCTGGAGCCTGTGGAAGATGCGAGAGGAGGGCAAAGAAACAAAAGGAGAGACAGTTTCAGAATCTCCCTGGGCACTGAGCCCCGGAGTCGTGCATCCTCAGAGGTGGATGAGCCTGAGGATGAGACCTTAGCAAAGACGATCAAACCGAGGCAAACAAACTGAGGCGTGGTGCCCCGTCCTCCAGGACGGGGCCTCTAAGGGTCACCCTCCCCCACCCCATCCCCCCCACCCCCGACCCGGGCTGCTAACAAAAGAGCTTGCTGCATGCTTTCTCTGATGTTTCATCTTTACATTCTACTGTATTATATACTCGTGCTTATATTAATACGGGTCATGTTTTCTCCCAACTATTCTAGCCTTTATCTTTGAGCCTCAAATGCCCGGTGGCACACCAGAGACTGTATGTGGACCCCAATATCCCCCATCAACCTTTCCCAAGCCTGCCTCCTTGACATCCCTCCAGACACTCCTTTGAGCCCAGTGCCAGGGCTGGGACCCAAGTCAGAAGAGAGACTTGGTTGGGGAGGTGTCGCTGAATTATCAGTATCCCTTGCCTCCAGAAAAGCCTCCCCTGGAGAAAGCCTCTGCCACCCCCCCACCCCCCCCCCCCCCCCCCCCCCCCCCCCCACCCCCCCCCCCCCCCCCCCCCCCCCCCCCCCCCCCCCCCCCCCCCCCCCCCCCCCCCCCCCCCCCCCCCCCCCCCCCCCCCCCCCCCCCCCCCCCCCCCCCCCCCCCCCACCCCCCCCCCCCCCCCCCCCCCCCCCCCCCCCCCCCCCCCCCCCCCCCCCCCCCCCCCCCCCCCCCCCCCCCCCCCCCCCCCCACCCCCCCCCCCCCCCCCCACCCCCCCCCCCCCCCCCCCCCCCCCCCCCCCCTCCCCCCCCCCCACCCCCCCCCCACCCCCTCCACCCCCCCCCCCCCCCCCCCCCCCCCCCCCCCCCCCCCCCCCCCCCCCCCCCCCCCCCCCCCCACCGCCCCCCCCCCCCCCCCCCCCCCCCACCGCCCCCCCCCCCCCCCCCCCCCCCCCCCCCCCCCACCCCCCCCACCCCCCCCCCCCCCCCCACCGCCCTCCACCCCCCCCCCCCCCCCCCACCCCCCCCCCCCCCCCCCCCCCCCCCCCCCCCCCCCACCCCCCCCACCCCCCCCCCCCCCCCCCCCCCCCCCCCCCACCGCCCCCCCCCCCCCCACCCCCGCCCCGGGGACTGGCAGCGGTTTCTCACCTGCTGGTGATGGCTGTGTCAGATGCTGGGGCCGCACCTTGGGGTCTGTCGGGGGGCTGCTGGGCTGTGGCAGGCGTGGGCATGCGGACGCTAATGGGGCGGGGGATCCGGCTCCGGGTGGCAGCTGCCCGCCCGGCTTTCTTGGGCACTGCAGGCTCGGAGGCAGGCGTGTCCTCCTCGGAGCCTGTGCCTGAGAGAGTCTCAGAGGCACGGCGTTGCTCCTCGCTGGAAGAAGACGAGGCCCCAGAGGCCAGGCGCAGTAGCAGGCGGCCCTGCCTCTTTTCCATCACCAGCCGCGCCAGGTCTTGCTGCGGTCGGGCCCTCTTGCCCCACCGCTCTTTGGCCGACAGTGAGCCGGAGGGCTCCGAGCCTGTGTCCTCCTCAGACAGCAGGACAGGGATTCGGCTCCTGGGGCGAGGGCCTGGCACAGCGTGGCGACTAGGAGAGATGGTGGCCAGTTTTTCGGGGCCTGGCTCCAGCAGGGACACGGGGGCAGGCCCATCAGCCAGGGCTGGGCCGTTGGGCAGTGAGTCTGCGGTCACCTCCAAGGGGCCACTCCCCGGGGGTGCTGACGGGACACAGCTCTCCAGCCCTGACAGGGCAATGCCGTTCTCCAGGTGTGCGGAGGCCCCTTCCTCCGCCACCCTCCCATCAGAGGTCACCTCCAGGCCCAGCTCACCCCCAGAGCTGAGCTCCTCAGACCGGGAGGCTTGTCCACCGGAAGACATGACATTGAGGTGGGTTTTCTCCGCAATGTGCACAAAGGTCCTCTCAACTTTGGTGAAGGGTGAGGAGGTGACTGCCGCTCCCCCTGCCCCCATGGCCACTGCTCCTGTCCCCGGCCCTGCCCCAGGCCCGGGGGGCTTGGGCTCGGACTTGAGGACGGAGGACAGGGTGCCTGGCTCCGACACATCCAGCTGGCTGCCAGTGGGCTGGGGCCGCTCCTGCTGTGGGGTGAGGACGGCCATAGTGCCCAGGTCGGGGTCGGGGGCCAGGTCGGCAGTGACGGGCGACTTCTTCATGTCACCAGGGGAGACGAGCACCAGCGTTTTGGAGCCCTCCTCAGGCTCTAGGTCCCCGTCAGCCATCGAGGCCCGGCCCCTGGACTCTTTCTGGTCGTCAGCCAGCAGCGTGGAAGGCGCACCCTCCTGGCTCCGGTCTGTGCTCCTCTCGCTGCCCTCACTGCTGGAGCCGCTGTGTGGCCCCAGAACCTCCCCCAGGGCCACTGCCTCCTCCTCCTCCTCCTCCTCCTCCTCCTCATCTTCCTCCTCCTCATCCTCTTCTTCCTCCTCCTCTTCCTCCTCTTCTTCCTCTTCCTCCTCCTCCTCCTCCTCCTCTTCCTCCTTCCCATTTGTTTGAGGCTGAGCAGGAGCCAGTGGGACCTGGGGGGGTGTGAGTAGCATGTGCGAGAAGCCCACCCTCCGGACCCTGTTGAGCAGCCGAGCCCGTTCTCGGTAATCGGAGAGATCCTTCTTGAAGTCCTGGTAGGGCAGGCTCAGGGGCACAGCTCGTGGGAGACCGTTCACCTCAAACGGGGGTGCCACAGAGAATACCTGCAAGGGGCATACACAGGGACCCACTGAGGTCACTGCCCTGCTCCTGGGCCTGACTGCACCCCCAGTCTTGGAGGCCCACCAGAGTGTGAGTTCCACTAGAGCAGGCACGGAGGCTTGTTTTGTTCATTGTTCCATCCCCGGAGCCTAGGCTGGTCCCTGGGACCTAGTAGCTGCTCAATAAATCTCTGATGATTGTTTCCATGCTCCAGGTCCCCTGGAAGTCCCAGGCCTTTATCCCGGTGGCTTTTCCATCTCCCAGTCTCCCCTTTACCCCTACTCCTCTCCTGTATCCTACGTGTACCCTGAAACCCAGAGCCAACTGTAGTTAAGTCAACAGAAGAAAATGACAACTGCAAGCTATCATAGCCACCATATAGATCAACCCTTCCTTAGGTCCAGAGAGGAGCAGCAAATGTCTGGGTTGCCCTCACTGCCTCCTCACAGAGTATAGTTCCTCTGTAGCCAGGGAGTTGGCTTCAGGGCCACCAGAACCTGTCCGGGCAAAGTTTGGGCCATCCTCCACCCTGTGAAGTACAGGCTGGGTCCCTGGAGCTCCAGCTCTGTTCCCACCTGCCTGTCAGCCAGGACGTTTTCAGCCCTCTGTAGGTGCATTTTGAGTCTACACTTCTCCAGAAAGTCACAGCCAGCCTATGAAAGACAGTTCCTTTTCACTTGATTACTTGTGTCCCTTGGAAGTTTTGGGCAGAGTCCTTGGCCATGCGATGGCATGTTCTTGGTTTTCTAGACTCTTACCACATCTCCCCTGAGCCTTCTTCCTTCCAGACTCAAAAGACCTGAGCATCTTACCAGGGCCTCCACTGCTATGTCTTCTCTAGCTCCACCCTTGTCAATCACACACATCCCTGGGCACCCACACAGCACCAGGCCCCATCAGGGCTGACATGGCTTTGTTCCTGGGGGGATGGTACTGACTTTGTTAGCCTTTTGAACACACAGGGCTTCTGTTTTCTGAAACACAGCCCTTGCAGACCCAAAGCCCTGGATGGGCTCCAACACCTTCAGGGGCCATCCAGACTCTCAGGGAGTCCTGCCAGGCATTCCTCTTGAACATCTGTGTCTGCTGTCCTATCCCCATGGGCACAGCCCTGTCCTGCCTGGTGGTTCCCCAGCCACGGGCCTGATTTTTTTTTTTTTTTCCATTCTACATTGCTCATCCGTTCTTCCTACAGCTGCCCAAGTGATCTTCCTGAAACTTAAATCGGATCTCATTTCCCCTTGTTTCAAACCTGCAGAAACCTATGGTGGGCCCCACAGCCCTCTGGAGATAGTCCCAATCCTTGGCTTGGCATATGAGCATCCTCACTCCTCCCCACCTCTCCCTACCTCACCCCACCCCAGCCCAGCCCATGATCTGGCTCCTACCTTCTGCTCCAACCTCACTTTGCTCCCCTGCTTACATTCCAGCAGCTCTCAAAATGCAGTTTTCTCGTACTTCTGATCCTTCCCTAGGCAGCTTCCTCTGCCCAGGGGTCCATCCCTCTCTCTCTACTGACATAACAAATTCCTCGTCTTCTTCCAGCACCCAGCTCAAACAGCTCATTTGCCCAAAATCCTTTTGTCCACCCACCAAGCAGACTTCACCACTCTCCTTATTTTCCCACATCCCTCCTTCACAGAACTTTCCACCCTCTATTTCACAGGCACACCTTTACATGGTTCTCTCTCCTGATAAATGGTGAGCCTCCTAAGGGTTTTGCATTCATGCATACATGTGTAAAGTCCTTGAATGTCTATTGTCTTGGTCACTGTGTTAGAGGCTGTAAATTTGTGGATCAACAAGACAGACCTGGTCCTTGTTTTCATGGAGTGTGCAGTCTCTAGATTAGGAAGTGAGATGGGGATAATACATACTCCACAAAGGCTGTGACCAGAAACAAGGTCATATAAGCAGTGGATCTGGCTTATAGCAGTGGATTGATAAATGTTAGCTCCCTCTCAACCCCATCCCACCCCCGCCTCCTACCCCCTGCTCTGGCTTACCCTAGTTTGAAGATCATTACCTCCCTCCTCAATCCCAGAAACTCCTGGATGCCATACCTATGGAGGCAGGGAAAGAAGAGGCTCTCCAGCTGAGGTCTCTTTGCTCAACCCATAGGCAGGTGGAGGAGAAGGAATCCACAAGGCCAAGATTTTGCTCAAGGCTGTGACTTCTCCCCTCCTTAACTGTCATAACCTTCCTCGTGCAAGACAAGATAGTGTCAGACATCAGACAGGACCCCAGCACACTCCAGAGTGTGTTCTGATTATGTGTTTCTCCTGTCTGGCTCAGAACCCACCCACCCAGTATCAGATACATCCTACTCAGCAGGGGTACCCTTCAACCCCACCAAACCACTCTTTCTCAGCAGAATCTCAGCCTATTTTCCTGCCCATCTCTGACTCTTTGGGCATCCCTGTTAGAACGATCTTTGCCCCTGCCATCTGGCCAGTTCTTGGATCTCTCTGGAAAAGCCCCATCCAAAGGATGGATCCTCTGCTCACAGTGCCCACGTTAGATGCTCATAAGTGGAATCCTCTCCCCTTCCGTCTCAAAGCCCTCCCCTTCCATTACATGGGAGGGATGAGGGATCCCCACTGGAAATCAGGCATCACTGATAATATCAGACTAGGAAACTGAGGCCTAGAGAGAGGCATCAATAGGCCTGAGTCACAGAGGCACACCAGTCAGGCCAGCCCAGAACTCAGAATTCTTTCCACTGCCTTAGTGGCCTCTCACCATCCCAAGTGGCGAAACTCAGGACCCTCTGCCCTTCAGCAGAGCCGTGAACCTCAGAGAAGACACAGATTTACCCTAAGGGTCACCCTGGCCTGGGCATGCTTGGTTTTCTGTTTCAGAGCCCCTTCCCATCTGGCTCCAACTTGGGGAGCACCAGGCCTGGAGGCACCCCTCCTCCTCCTCGAGAGCAGGAAGCCCTCCCTCACCCTTTCTGGCCTCTCCTGGATGCCTAAGTCCAGTGAGTATTCACCTGTTCACCCGGGTGATCCTGTGCCCTTTCAATCAGCCAGCGATCCCTGGGCAGCCCCTGTGTGCTTGGCCCTCCAGGCCTGAGGACACCACGGGAGGGGCACAGCAGCGACACTCCCCTGTTCTGCCTCAGAGGGAAGAGACAGTGCTGGCTGTCAGCAAGGGGAAGCCAGCGTCCGGGGCAGCCCACACCTTCCTGCTCCCTTCTCAGGGCAGGAACATGGTATGACTTCAATTTGCTTTCTATGGTTCTCCAGCCTGCTTGGCATAGCGGTATTTGGGGATGCTTTTTAAAAATACAGAGCCCTAAGTCCTACTCCGCAGATTCTGCTAGGTCAGAGATAAGCCCAGAAATCTGTTTCACAGCTCCCTGGTGACTCGGATGGAGTTGGGCCAAAGGCAGATGCGGTGAGGGTGTGGGAGGAGGGGAGGCAGAGAATGAAAGCCTCAGCCCTCCCCCTTTGTCCGCTGAGCCCCGAGCAGAGGCATGTGGCCTTGTCAGCTTCAGAGCTCAGCCCAAGTCCATGTTTACTCCAGTCAGCCGGAAAAGTGAACAGAGGCAGACGGACCAGACTCCAAACTGACCCTGCCGCCAGCAAAACCAGGCTCTCCTCAGCCTTGACTCCCCTACTATTGACACTGGAGACAGGTTACTCCCCACACCCCCATCCGCACACAGCACCCATTGAGCAACTCTCTGACCTGGACCCAGGCCAAGCCCAGACTCATCAGTCCACAGTCCCAAGGTCAAAGAAGGCGGGCTGCCCGGGGACAAGAGGACTATGAGCTCCGACACCCCCGCCACTGCCCAGTGGGGAGGGCTTTGTGCCTCTCACAGCAGTGCCCCCCAGCCCCAGAGCAGCTGCCCAGCACATACCTCTTCGCCCCCGCCACAGGAACCCCCACTCCCATTGCCATAACTGCCTAGACTGACAGAGATGAGAGGTCAGCAGGGTACCTCCTCTGCTGGACTCTACCTTTCCCAGAGTCTTTGCCCATCTCTCTGGGTCTCTACACTCAAACCACATCTGCCAGGCCAAGAGCCCTCCCTCTGCTCTTCACCCCCCATCCAGGGGTGCCACCCACACCTGGCACCCTGGCCCATGGCAGTCATCTGGGTGAAAGGGGTAAGATGACCTGGGAAGACAGCTGCTACCCTAAGTCTCTACAGATCCTCATACACTTGACCCCAGATCTCAGTGCCCGCCCCGGCTGCCCCAGGGCAAAGACCTCTCAGTGCCCTGGGGGGTCAAAAAACGCAGCTGTAGCTTGCCCTTTCTCACCACCACACTTGCTTCAGGCCCCAAGGGGAAACATATTAGTATCTTCCTCTTTTGGCGCTATGGCTGCAGGCCTGTGGGGGTGGGGTGGGGGACAGTGAGACGGTGAGCCCCCTTCCCCTTTGACTCCCTCTCTCTGCAATCTCTACAGTCTCTGCGACCCTCTTCTTTGGGTCCACCCTCTCCTTGACCTAGTTCTCCCTCAACAGGCATTCTAGCCCTGAGTTCCCTGGGTTCTGCACAATCCAATCTCTCACTGATTCCCCTCAACAGACCATTCTCCCCCAGGCCGGGGTTCCTTCAGATCCCGCCATCAGGGCAGGGGACAGGGAGCAGGAGAAGGCTCCCTGAGGTCTCCTCACAGGGTTCTCTGCTATTCTGGCTTCCCACCCCCACCGCACACTTGGCCATAATTGTCTGATCCACCGACAACTGATTATCACCTTCCGGCTCCCCATCCCCCCTCCAGCAAGCTGGCCATTTCCAGTCAGGCCAGAGACCAGAGTCCACCCGCAAAGCCCTCCTCGGGATGAAAGAAGACCGCCAGCCAGCCACAGCAGTTAAGTGTTGCTCAAGTCCAACTAGGTTGAAACTTCCTAGGGTCCCCTCCCTCTCCCCACTTTGGCCTGTCTTAGCTGCTGGCTAACGTAGGAGTGGGGCTGGATCCACTGATCTGAAATTTGCCATCCCCCATCCACCACCCCATCTCTGATTCAGCAAAAGACTAGCCCCTGGCCTCTGCGCAGTCCTGCGACCCCAGAAGTGGTGGGTTAGAAAGGAGGAGGAGGAAAGAAAGCAGGCGAGGCGCAGGTTCCTGGAAGGCGTCTTTAATCAGAATTTGGTAGTACACAAGCTCTCCGGATTGTCTGCATTAACATACAGGGACTTTAAAAGGCACAAGATCCCTTGCACAGCGACACCTGACGGCGGGGCGCCCCCCACCCCCGCCCTGCGTGGCCGTGTGCGCGGGGGTGCAGAGTCCGTGTCCTACCCCCTCCCCCCAACCCCGGCGGCGCCGCGCGTGTGCGTGTCGGTTTCAAGTGTTGGATTTGTACAGTACTCGCAGTCTAGGGGCAGGGGCTCAGTGCATGCTCTTCTACCTGGGCCCTGGAGGGTGGGGGGGCCCTGACGCCACTCTGTACACTGAGGACACACCCCGGAGAGAGAGAAAGGAAAAAAAAAAGCGTCCCATCTTCGCGCGTGTGTGGTTTTGAAGTTTTTCGTGCATGCTTATGGCTGGCCAGGGTCGGGAAATAGTGCAAGCTTATAGTACAGTATTATTGCAGTACAAAATGGGGGGCGGGGAGTTATGATGGGATGGGGAGGCCCAGGAATAAACAGGCTGGGATTCGGGACCTCCAGGAGGATCCTCTCGCCAACCCCCTTCCCATCCCTGCCTCCCGATGCCGGGAGGGGGCTCCTCGGGCCCCTGGAGGGAAAAGGCTGCGCTGGGCCCTCGGCGAGCTTCCCCATCCCACCAGACAAACCTCCCAGCGGGGCAGGGGCCAGCCCTCTCCTCATTCAATACTGATGGCCACAAGGGCCCAGAACCCCACTCCTCTCCCACCGAAGCCCCTCCAAGTGGCTGGGGGTGGGGGTGGGGAAGGAGTCGACGGAGCAAGTGCAAAGGAAGCAGATGTTGGTCCCTGAGTTTTATTTGCGGGGATGGGGAGAGAGAAGAGCTGGAAGTGGGGGCATGTTTGGGGACCCCCAGGGCCCTCTGTGGTGTAAGTTGGGTGGGGCAGGAGACACGGAGGCTGGGGCTGGGGCCAAAAGGGGGGGGGTGTTGGGTGGCTCTGAGAGACCTAGGCTCAAAGCTTGGCTCCCCCTCAACTCTGGGCTCTTTGGCATCCAATTGCAAGGCCAATTTATTTGGGGCAGGGAGGGGTAGGGGCAGCCCTGTAGGCGGTGAGGTAACAGGAATCCGGTGTGGGCGACCCGGGCTTTTGAAGCCCGGAATTGGCCAGCTCCCTCTCCCAGCCCTAGTCAGCACCCTGCCCTGGAGCACGGAAGGGCGAGCCTTCACACCCGTCCCGCTCCACCCCGGGCCGGGGACCCGGCGGCCCAGAGCCGGCGGAGGGGAGCCAACTCAACCTTAGCGCGCGGCGGGGCGGGAGGCGGCGGGCGGCTGTGGGGCGAGAACCCGGGAAGGACTTTAGCAGCAGGCAGCTCGGCGGGGAGGGGAAGCAGAGGCTGACGCCCGGGGGCGCCCAGGAGGATTACTCTGGCGACGTGAGCGGCGTGGCTCGAGCTGGGGGACTCGGAGCCCGGGCGGTCGCCTGGTGACGCCGCGTAGCAGCTAGTTAAAAAGACTGGAACGTACATTCGTGGTGCAACGGCCGCGGGGGCGGGGACAAAAGGGAATGTAGGGGATGGGGGTCCCAATACAGTGATAAACCTGCCAGAGGGGCCCGGAAACACGATCCTCGCGCTCTCCCGGGCCGGGCCGCTAGTCTGCTGTCCGGAGAGTGCATGAAGTGTGCGCGCAGCTACTTCATGTGTAGGGGGTGTGTGTGTGTGTAGGGGGTGTGTGTGTGTAGCAGAGAGAGAGCCTGTTAGTCGTGGCAAGGTGAACCCCAGACCCCGCACCCTGACAGCCTGTGCGGGTAAAAGGGAGAGTAGGTGGTGGGACGCACGGCGGAACCAAGTGGAAGCGGAGGTCTCGGAAGGTTTCCATAGTCCTTTGGGCTTCACTGACCCTCCTCCCCACGGCTTCTCAACTCTTCCCTTGAGGGCTGGGGTCGCCGTTCAGGCCCAGGGGCTCCCTAAACTGGGAAGCCCACTGGGTGGTGGGGGAAACCATTGGGGATGTTTGAGGGTTGTTGTCCTCAGTCTAGGAGCCTCTCCCTTAGGGAGAAGGATGCTTTAAAATTTTCAGAGGCTGACCCCACCAGTCCTGGGGGCACCTCTGTCCCTAATAGGAATAATGCAAACTTTGGGGACATGCCCCCCAACTTAAGGAGAGTGATCTGCCACGCTCCTTGTTACCAAGGACTGCCCATGGGGGTGGGCTGATTCCTGCCCTATGGGGTGGAATCCAGTGGAATTTGGGAGTTGGGTGGGGTGGTGTTCAGGCTTTCCTTAGAGGTCTATGCCTCCATCCTCAGGTACCAAATCAACCCGAGCAGGGGATATCGCATTCTCTATGCTTCCATAGCCAGTGACCCCCAGAGCCTACCTATGCATGGTCCTCTCTGATCACCCAATTAGACACACTGCCACGGCTCCTCTGCTCACCCAGTGGCCCAGACCTCCCAACCACTGCCTGGGAAGACAGCACCACCCCTCCCCAGAAAAGGGGACCTAAAGAGGGCAGAGGAGAAATAGCAAAGGAGGGTCCTGGGACTCCCCACAAAGAGGAACACAGGTTTTCCTGGGATTGAAGGGACCTGCCCCTCCTGGCTGGGGGAGCAAGGGTTAATGTACCAGCATGGCTCAGAGATTCCACCATTTCCTCCTTATGCTGGGCAGGGCCATTCCTTTTTTCCCCACAACTGGAATTGCAAAGGAGATGGCTGGGATTGGGATGCTAGAGGTTGTGGTGAGTATTGACTGGTTATTGCTGTGACCCAAGCTGCCTTAAGTGGGTGGGGGTGTCTATTCATTACCGGGAATTTACTAGTGCATTTTTCCAGTGACAGGATCCTAGGATCCTGTCTTACAGAGAAAATACTGGTCCTTTGAGGAGGACCCCACTTAACATGAACAAACCCACTGGCCCACACACACACTTAGGCATACACACCAAGAGCTCACTGACATGTACACACAGCACACACCACACATCCCCACTGGTCGTGAGCTGCCTGTTCTTAAGAAGGCCACCCAGTTTGTGTTCCTGGGGAAGAACACTGTCCCCATTTGAATGCTTACAGTTTTGGATAGACGGGGGTAGGGGGATCCTCAGGCTCAGAGAGTTTGCTCAGAGAGGTTGCAAACTGAGTTCAGGGTCTCTGCTTGTAAACCAATTTTGTTTAGTTCACACAGTGGTTTTTCTTTAAAAAGTTGTTTTTTAAAAAATTAGATGCCAATATTTAAAAATAGATTTCACATTAAAGGTGGAAGATACTGGCAACAGTTGGTTGAGCTGAGGATGGTGGGGGTCCCTTTGTTTACCACAGTCTCCACAAGTGCCCTCTCCCTGACACTGCTTGGCTCCTATTGATGTGAGTTGAGATGAGTTGGTGACACTCATCTCAAATCTCCATGGTCAGTGGTATGGATGCCAGTATCTGCCCTGCCTGTGAGCTTGACCCTAGGGATCCCACCGATGCCACTGAGGACAGGGTTTTAAGCACCTGCTTTCTCGCTGGAACTCTTACTCCACCCACCTAATCCCCAGAGCTGCTATGGGCATGCTTGGGGCCATGTGGGACTGAGAGGTTGGGGGGTCTCTGGAGAGACAGGGTCCAGCCATTTCAACCAACCCCAGAACTCTGGAGTGACCACCCATCCACCCCCAACTCCATCCCATGCCCAGTGGGATGGAGAAGGAAGGAGAGTCTGATTCATAGATAACTTCCTTCTTCCTCAATAGAGCAAGGAGGGGCCAACCAGTAAGGACAGTAAATAATAAACAGACCATAACACAGACTGAAACACTTTAAAACTCCTATCAAACAAGTCCTCAGTTATTCGGCATTGGCGGGGGGTTTTAATATGCTTTTGTAAATTAGATATTCTGATTAATCCATTTAATGCAGATAATACTGGGATCTACTTCCTAGGCTATTAGGATTAAATGAGTTATTTTTGTAAAGTGCTTAGATCACTGCCTGGCACATGATAAGCTCTGTGTGCCAGTGACTGTTAAATAAAATAAATTAATTAATAATTGGAAGCCACCACTACATGCAGGGTGTGGCTTTAAAGTACAAAAATAGCATCTTCTAATACGTAAAGAGTGCTGTTCCTTTTCAAAGCTGACCTCAGGGAGGCTATGCGTTTGCCCCAGGCAGGATATCTTTTCTTGAAACACTCTGGCATCTTCCTTGGGAAACGCTTAAGAAAAAAGCTTGACAACACTCTGGGCTCACAGCTTCCCTGCCCAGCCCAGGACCCAGAGACAAGCAACTGGATTCCAAACCACATGGGGGTCTGCTGAGCTTCACATGAACTTACTTCAGCACACGTGGCTTCAAATAGCCTTAGATGTTCCAAAAGTCAGAGCTACCCTCAAAAGGTAATAATATCAAGACCACTTCCTGGTCTTAAGACCACTTCTGGTTAGCTCAGAGCTTTATGGCTTATAAGACAGTTTCTCCTCCACTACGGAGGGCATATAAAAAGATGTCCCGCAGAGGACAAAATGTTTTGAGTCATGATCTTTAAAGGACACACTCTTTCCCACAATAGTCAGTTCTGGGGTGTGTGTGTTTGAAAAATTCAGCTACTTTGGGAATGCTAAACAGGATTCCCCACCTCCAAAACCTTTGGAAACACTGAAGAAGTGAAAGTGAAAGTCGCTCAGTTGTGTCCGACTCTTTGTGCCCCCATGGACTGTACAGTCCATGGAATTCTCCAAGCCAGAATACTGGAGTGGGTAGCCTTTCCCTTCGCCAGGGGATCTTCCCAACCCAGGGATTGAACCCAGGTCTCCTGCATTGCAGGCGGATTCTTTACCAGCTGAGCCACCAGGGAAGCCCTAATACATGTCTGATGCTAAATCAAGGCTGAAGCTAGTGCCGTCATCTTTGATAGGTCACAAGGCACTTTGGGATCTTAGAGTACCGCAGGGCTCTGGTCATGGTGTGGGAGCTGTGCTCAGGGTCAGGTAGTAGAACCCTCTGGAAGGAAATGCCGGATAACAGAGGGCTTGGTTTCATCTCATCCCAGACAGCGGGGGCCCTGCCCCCAACTGCTGCTGATTGTGGAGTGGCTGGTGGACAGACTCCCCTTCATTTCAGCCCCTGCTGCTTGCTGCCCGCAAGAGAGCATGGAAAGAGGGCCAGAGGAGAGCGAGGAGGGAGGCAGGCAGTGCCAGAAGGCTGGGAGTAGGGCTACTGGCCATCCCACCCCCCAACTTTGTGCTTTGATTTTTCTCTTTTCTTGAAGGGTCTACCCTGACCCCTCCTCTGCCTTCTGCCATCACAGGGCGCAGAGCCACCCAAAACAGCCCAGAGGGCAACAGAGTCTTGGACCTGAGGAGGTTCAAAAATGAGCAGTCAGGATGGCGGTGGGTCCCAGTTTGGCTTCCATTCCCAAACGGGGAGGGTGCTCGTGGCCCATCTACCCTTAAGCTATCCTTTTGGAGAAAGGAGTGAGGTGGGTATGGGCTTGGCTCACATGGGTGAGCCACCTATGATAACAGTTTGGCTCAGGGCACTGTTCACTGACTGTGGCACCCTTAGGTTGAGGCAGGGGCCCTGAGGCCTCTGCTGGAACCAGAGACAGGAGATGAAGGGAGATGAGTTGGGAGGAAAGCAGACATCAAGTGAAGAAGGAAGGAGAAACAGGAGCCAGGATGATAGTAGGTACATAGCGAACTACCAAGGATTACACAAACATCTTTCTGATTCCCTAAGAGACACACACACACTCACACTCATACACACCCACCTGCACAGAACTGCAGCACTGGGCAACTTCAGTGGGTGCCATTCACATCAGGGGCTATGAAACTGGCACTCCCTAGAATTGTGCAGTGCACAGCCTGAGCATCTATCCATGGCAACCCTGCCACATGCACACATTCTCATACATAACCACACTCATGCTCATAAGTGTACCAGCACAAAGCACACACACAGAGGCAACCTTACTGCAATAAACACTTTGCATGCCTTCAGGCCTCCTCCTCTCCTTCCCTTCCTGTACTGGCCCTGCCCTTCCTAGATCCATCTTCACCACTGCCCCACTCCCCAGGGGAACAGAGGTGCTGGATGACATGAGCCGGAGTGAAGACAGAGGACCTTGGGGTCCCTGCAGTGACAGGCTGGGTGCTGAGAAACAGGCAGAAAGCGCAATCTGGCATCCTGATCCCCCTCCCATCTCCTGATCCCCCTCTGATCAGCCTACCCAGTGTTCAGTCTTCACCAAAGCCCCTAGGGACCAAAAAGCTTGGCTGAGCACCCACTGGAAGGAGTCACCCTCTAAGAGGGGCATTGGTGGGACTGCTGCTGTCTGGAATTTGTTCTGAGCTCACAGTTCTCACATCCTTAACAACCACCCTCTCTGCCACTACTACTAGGCAGGGCCCATCACCCCGAGGCCCCAGCTTGCTTTGAGGGGCAGACCCCAGACCCCTCCCTGTGCGTCCCTCCCCAGCTCCTAAGGAGCTGGGCCAGGCAACATATGCCCCAGGGGAGGGGCAGCCTACAGTGGGCTGAGCTCCAGGACTCCTGGGTTGAGATGCAGGAGGGCAGGGCATTGTCCTCCGTGACCGTGGCCTGGGAAGGGCTCACTGAGTCACAGGGCCACTTCCTCCCACGTCACTGAGTACAGAGGCACTTTCCCACCAAACCCCAAAGCTGGCTGGCCATACACTGGGCCACACACCTCGCCCTGCCCAGAGAGACAGACACACAGCGCACCAAAAGGGACCGTCTCCCGGCATCCCCTCCCCAAGGGTGGACCATGCCCAGCCATGCCAAGAGATCACAGATTAAACAGAATAAGCGCCCTCCCAGACTGACTCTGACCCAGCACGCCTCTCCCTGACACCTTAGTTTCCACCGGACTCTGGACCCACTGGTGGCTCCAGCCCAGAGCCCCTGTCCTGTCCCAGAAACTGCACCAACAGCCCCACCCCTCCCTGCACCATTTGGCTGGCACCAAGCAGAGGGAGTCGATGGAGGGGGTGAGGGGTGGGGGGTTACAGTACCTTGGGCCAACGTTATAGGGGCTGTATTGCATGACAGGGAGGGTCGGGGTGTGTGAGTGTGTGATTATTGCGTCCTGGGAAGGAACCACGTCTCTGCCTGCTCCCCACCGCCCCCCCCACCTGCCCCCTCCAGGAGGGGGGGGGCCCAGCCTAGGTCTTGTGGGTGAAGCGGGCCCACACCTGCTGCAGCTGTGACCGCGAGATGCGGAGCACCGAGGGCACGAGTCTGTGGTTGCCGGCGGCCAGGGGCGCGTGGCGCCGGTGGGGCGCCCGCACGGGGCTGCTCTCCGCCGAGCGGCTGCGCTGAATGAGGGAACCGGAGGAGCTGCCGCCGCCGGGGTGAGGGTAATGCTCGGTCTCCAGCGTGGAGGAGGAGAACACGGAGGACGCCAGTCGTCGCAGGGGGCTGTACCGCGGGAGGGAGTGCCCCGAGAGTCTGTCCTCCTCCAACTGAAAGAGACCAAAAGAGTGGAGGGAAAAGAGGTGTCAGGCACAGACTCGATCGACAGCTCCGTCTCGGGGGCCACCCACCGCTGACAGCCCCTGCGGCGCCGGCGTCGCGGGCAGGTGGGCAGGGTCCGGACCCTCCCGTTCTGCCTCACCACCTAGGCTCCGGCCTCCAACGCCCTTCCCCCGCCTCCTCCTCACACCATGGTCTCCTCCCGGAGACCTTGCTCACTCACCTTCTTCAGGAAGCCTTCCTGGCTTAGCTCTATATAGTTTGGAGTTCCCTCTGGGCTGGGGAAATCCTGCCCCCTCCCCCTGGAAAGACCGTTCTAAAATGTATCGGCATTTGTGCACCATCTGTCTCCCCAGCTGGACTCTGCGCCCTTCATGAGGTCGAGAGAACACCAGCTAAGTGCCCTCTGCGATGACAGCCCTGCCCCCATGCTCAGAGTCTCAGTGACGAGGTGGCAGAAGGGAAGGACTCTGAAGTCCAACTACATGTTTGAATTCCAACTCCACCACTTAATACCTGGGTGACCTCAAGCAAGTTACTTTACTTCATGCCTCAGCTTTCTCATCTGTAAAATGGGAGTAACTACGGTTTCCTAAGACTCTTCTTATGAGGATTAGGTGTTATAATATGCAAAGCCCTTAGAATGGTACTGGCCATGGTGTAAATGCTGTGTCATGTGAGCTGTTTATCACTCTCAAGAATGAAGAAAGAGTTTAGAGGATTGGGGGGTGGAGGAGCCAGTTGAAGTCATTTCTCCCAGGCAGCTTTTCCCTGTCTAAAGTTGAGAGACACGGCAGGGCTTGGCCACCTCACCTGGCCACCCCATGCCCCGCTGCTCTCATGCCCTCAGAGGGAAAAGAGAAAATGGGCTCTGTCCCAGGCATGTGGGGACAGGAACAATGACTTGCTGTCATCTGACCTTGCCCATCCTGACCCCAAGCTCTTCCTGGGACCGAGGCCAGTTTACAAAGCTTTAGGTGGCGCAGTGAGGACTGGCTGGGCCAGCTGCTAAAGGGCTGAGGAGGAGGGCGCCCCGTGGCCACTGAGTGGGGGTATCCAGGGGCCTGGCGTGGAAAGGGGGAGAAAGGATATGCTGTGGGTCGCCTTACACTCACTGGCCTCACCATGGTTTCCCCTCCTGCTTCTTTGTGGCCAAGTCTAGTATCCTTCTGAGCTAGTCCTGTCTGCACTGAGGGTTACGTGTCCATCGGCCCACGTGGCCATACCAAGGGCCAGCGGCACCCACCATTGTTCACACCCTTCTCAAAGCACATGTTGGCGGCTCCAGTTCAGCACCTCAGGCAGAGTTTGGTCAGCTGCCAAAGGGACTTAGTTCCAGCATGTCCTGCCCTTTCAGGCCAGGCACCACTTGTGGCCACCTCCCTGTCCTCCATGCCCAGCTGAAGTGTCACACCTGTGAAGCCACCCCAGCTTTCCTGGCAGGCTGGCTCCATTCCGAGCAGACAAGAGTCTGCCGTTATGTCCCTGTGGCCCCTTGAGTGTAAACACCGTCTCCACCTTTGCATCCTCGCCCTACCCCCTTGCCTGTGAGCCTGATTCATCTTTGTCCGCCAGCCTCTTGCACACGTGGCAGGGAAATGCTCTAGGGGCTGCCAAACAAATGTCCATGTCCTCAGGAAATGTTGACCCGCTGGGTTATCAGCCAGAGACAACTGGTGAAGGAGGGTAAACATCCCTCCCCTAGACCCCACACTCTGTCCACTGCCCTCCCCTCTGGCCTAGCTTTCCCGGCCACTTCTGATTTGCACGGTGAATTCCAGAGAGGAGAAATGAAGGTGTGTGTAAGAAAAAAAACATTCAAGGGTCATGGTACGCACACCAAAGAACAACAGATGCTCTAAGACTGCCTGGTTCCACACTGTCCTTGTCCTTACTCCCCATGGAGACGTGCAAGTGTCCCTATCTTTAAAGGTTGCTTTTAGGAGGAAGTTCATACATCAGACCCCGAGCAGACGGAGCTGGGACTCGGAGGGGCTTCCTTGCACAAAGGTTGTAGGGTGGGGTCCCTGCAGGGACTTCCTGCCTGCCCTGAGCCACTTAATCTAGTTGTGTTACAGGATGCAGGGAGGTCCACAAACTGTGATTCCAGGTGCAGTCAGGTGTGGAGACCTCACCCAGGCTCAAGACTCTCTCCAGACCAAAAGAAGGAAAAAAATATGCCAGTCCACCCCTCCCTCTTCCCCTGCCCTCGGCGAAGGAAGGGCTAGGCTTCACTCTGCTGCACTGAAACCCTGGAAAACACATGTCCTGCCCCACGTGCTCACACCCAGACACACACAGAGATACCGACATGCCCACAGGCACACCTGCTGCCATGGCCCAGCCAGCAGGCACACACGTGTGCACACGCAACACAGACACCCACACACCACAAAGGCTCTTTTTGACCCTGCACAAACCATCTGCTGTCTCTGGTCTGTTTGTTCCTCTCTCTCTCTTTCTTTTTTTGTCCCGTGGCTTGTGGGTTCTTAGTTCCCCAATCAGAGACAGTGCCCCCTGAAGTGGGAGCACAGAGTCTTAACCACTAGACCACCTGGGAAGTCCCAGATTCAGCCTTGTTTTTTTTTTTTTTTGTCTGCACTGCATGGCTTGTGGGATCTTAGTTCCCCGACCAGGGATCGAACTTGCATCCTTGGCAGTGAACATGCCTAACCACTGGACCGCCAGGGAAGCCCCTGATCCTCTCTTAAACACACAGCCCTCAGACTGTGTGGCTCCGAGCACAGCCCTGGAGCCAGCTGGCTGGATTCAAATCCCACTTCTACCCCTTAGCAGCTGGTGACCCAGGGCTACATACTTAGCTCCTCTGAGCCTCAGCTTCCTCACCCTGTAAGCAGGGGTGGCCTCTGCACTGTGTCGCTGTGAGGGTTACGTGGGAAGAATACAGAAGCTCAGGTAAGCAGCGCTGCTCTTTATTCTCATTAGAACCATCTCTGTGGCGACTACCCCGCCAGTGGGGACACTGTAGATGTCCGGGGTTCTCCACACACCACATGCTCTACACACTCTGAAAGTGCACCCACATGTGTGTGCGCGGACACATGGACACACCCACACACCACTGCACACTCTTGGGTAAACTGACACAGAAGAGCACACACGCGGCTGTAAAATGCTGCCCAAGCTCACTTCTGTGCACTGTGGGGAAACCAAGGCCTGCACAACCTAACACCCCGGCCAGACTCACACGACCCCATTGCTTGCTGAGACGGGCAGTACCCATCCTTGTCATCAGCAGGACCTGAGCCCAAGACTGACTGTACAGCAGGCCTGTGTCTGCTCCTCCAAATCTCACCCCCTTGGCTGGAATTCCCCAAAGTGAGGCTGACTCCCAGGACCAGGGGGGTATCTGAAGGTGAGAAAAGCCTCCCAGATGGCTCAGCTGCACAACTCTGACACTAGAGTAGTGCACCAGGAAGAGACTAGAAGGGCCCAGGTCCTGTACTCGGCCTCCTGACTTTAATTCTGGGCTTTCTGTCCACCCCACATGCACCACCACCATCTGTCCCCCTTCCTAGACCCTGCACCTCCCGAGGGCCCAGCCTGTTGTGTGTCTGATCTCTGATGCCTCTGGTCTCTGACACAGAGGCGCAGTAGGTGTGGAATGATGAGGTGATGAATGAATGAGAGGGGATCAAGGGAGCCCAGACGGATTCTGCTCCACCTCCTGCTTACCCAGTGCTGGTTCTGATGGGAACAGAGCCCGGGTCAGCAACATAGCCATGCTGCCCAAGCCCTGCCCTGGCTGAGCCTCCAACTCAGGCTGGCTAGGACCTCTCAGGGTGGGGGCTCATGGTCCCCATTTTTTGAGCCTCCAGTTTTCCAGTGCCCAGGACAAGGCCAGGATGTACAGTCTCAGGATCTCAGGTTAGAAACTGTCTCTTCTACACACCGGGATGGGGCCTGAAGACAGTCCTGTCTGGAGCCGCCTCCTCCGGGGCACCGGGGTCTCCTGGCCAGGCCTCCCGACCTGAGCACTCAGTGGAACCGGCCCTGCACCCGGCATCTCCCAGAGTCTCCCGTGTGCAGGCCCCCACACGGGACAGTCGAGGGGAACGCACGTGGGCCCTGAGCTCTCTAGCATCACTTCCTTGGCTCTCCCCAGTCCTCTGAGGGGACATGGACCCCAGTCAGCACCCAGGGTGAGTGGTGGAGCCACTTCCTGGGTCAGAAGTCAGTCTCTGCACCACACAGGGAAACCCAAGCAGGCCAGGGACCTTCTGCCTGTTCGGACACCCCATATTTGCCAAAAAAAACCCCCAGAATACCATGAGACGGGCTGCAGCCCCTCACCCCAGCATTTATGATGCAGCCACCACCAGGCCTCTCTGTGCCCATCCTGTCTCGTCCCTTAGGCCTCCCACACGAGAAGGCACCACGGCAACCTGACCGGGTCCTCCCAGGGCTGCCAACATGCCAGCCCCTGTGTCCAGTTTACGGTCCCCCCCTGCCCTGGCTCCTTCCCTCCCCATCACTGTCCAACATCCTGGCTCTCAGAGCTCACCCTCGGCACAGTGCCTGCTCTGACCCAGCACACCCCCCGCTGCCCTCGCCCCTCTTCAGCAAGCTCCTTCTCGACTCAGGGAGCCCTCTTCCTGGGTGTTCTCGCCCCTTCGTCTCACTCTTTTTCAAGGTGTGAATCCCAGCTCTGCCTTCACCCTGGGCTCTCCCCACTCCACATAGTCCTCTTTTGAGTGACACCACCCACTCCTGTGGACTACGAGATCCCCAGATTCATATCTCTCACTGAGATCTCTCTCCTGAACCCCAGTGCCTCCACAGTGGACATCCCCCAGGTACCATGAGGTCACTGCGTCCAAATCTGAGTTGATGCTCCCTTTGAAACCATTCAGCGACAGCTCCGCTGCCCACCCAGAACGCCCGGTGTCAGCAGCGACTCCCTTGGTCCTCTCCCCAAGACCCCCAGACTCCATCCACCCTGCCCCACATCCAGAGTCCCCTCCCTGCTCCACGCCCCCAGGGCGCTCTCCTGCTGGCGTCTGCCCTGTGGCCTTCCTACTGATAGGTTTGTGCCCCTTCAATCCATTTTCCACACAGTAGCCAGAGGGACCCTTCAAAAGTATCAATGGCATCATGTCGCACCCCTGCTTAAAAGCCTGCCACGCCGTGCCGTGCTAAGTCGCTTCCACTGTGTTCAACTCTGTGCGACGCCATGAACTGCAGCCTGCCAGGCTCCTCTGTCCTCTCAGTGGCTCACCAAGCCTTCAGAATCCAGCACCAAGGCCAAGGCCCTCCTGGACGGGGCCCCGGGACCCAGCTCGCAGCCTTGTCTGCTGCAACCCGCCGATCAGTGTTTCTGATTGCCGCCTCTGGGCCTTTGCACACCCTGTCCCCATGCTCTGGGAGGTCTTTCTCCTGTTTTGTCACCTGGCTGACACTGCCCCGAAGGCGAGACTCGACTCAGAACCCTGCCCCCCACAATCATGCTTGGAGACCCTTAAAGCTGCCTCCCTTCATCACGGCTGCAACCATTGGGTGCTAGCCGGCAGCCCCCAGGGAGCATACGGGAGCACTCTCAGCTGCACGCCAGGACTGTGGGCATCAGGGGTGGGGAGTGGGGTGCAAGCCCAGCCTTACCTGTCTCTGCGGGCCAGTGGGATCCGACTCTCTCCGTCGGGGGCGGGGTCCAGAGTGCAGGGGCGAGTGGGAAGGGCTGCCAGGCGTCGGGGGCTGTGATGTCTCTGACCGGCCATCGGCCTGGCTCAGCTGGGGTGGCGGGGGCTGGGAAGGCGTCAGCCGCAGGTCCTCCTCGGCCAGCGTGTGCATGCCGCGTCCCCGGGGCCGGACGGCGGGCTCTGGCCCTGGCCGCCGCCGCTCCTCGGCCTCCTCGGGCAGCGGCCGCAGCTCCTCGGGCTCCTCGTCCGTGGTGCCCGATGTGCTAGGCT
The DNA here is from genome assembly GCF_029378745.1 of Bos indicus. Lineage (NCBI taxonomy): Eukaryota > Metazoa > Chordata > Mammalia > Artiodactyla > Bovidae > Bos > Bos indicus. Next base: position 18,332,649 of record NC_091782.1, on the reverse strand, counting down.
CAGCCCCCGGGGGGAAGTCCTTCAGCTCCGTCTCCTTGTCGATGATGACCCACTCCTTGCTGTCGAAATCCTCCTCCTCGGCCAGTGGCACCGAGCGGAAGGCATTGCTCAGGGCCTCCTGCTCCACAGAGGCTGACACGTCCATGCGGCCGCTGGCCTGCCGGTCGGCGTGGCCTGTGTCCACTGACAGCATCTGGGCTGGCTGCGAGGAGCAGGCTTGCCGCGAGGGTGAGCCAGGCAGATCCATCCGTGACCTGCAAAGCCACCCCACGTGGAGCTCAGTGCCCGGCCTCTCTGGATCCCCAAGGACCCCAAGGTGGAGCCCTATGCCTGGGACCTCCTGACTCTGCCCTTCTCCCACCCCGGGCCAGGCTCAGCCACCTCCTGGGTTGCCACCCTCCAACCTCAGTCCTTGCAAAGAACTCATGCATTCATTCAACACACATTTTCGAATGCTTACTATGTTCCAGGAATCTAAACAAGCAGTAAGTAAAATTCTTGGGCTCAAGGAACACTGCCCTCCAGAGCACTCCCAGAAATTTGGATCTTCCTAAAGATAACTTGATGCTTGCCCCACCAGGGCTTCCACCCGACCCAGGCTTGCGCCCGATGTGCCCAAGATAAACACACCCACCTGCCCTCGAGTGTGCTGATGGTTTTCTGGCCTCTTCTACCACCACCCTTCAGGCCTACCTGGCTGGTTTCACCTCCTCCAATAAACTCCAGTGACAGCCCCCCTACCAGCCCAGGACAAAGTCCACATGCTTTAGTCTGGCATTCAAGGCGCCTGGCAGCCAGACAGAGGCCCTGTTTCCCATTTCCCCTAGCCAGACCCATCTCAAAGTCACCTGCTTTTTCCTCTGTGCCTTTATAAATGCACCTCCCCCTACACGGCCTGCCCTTCCACCTTGGGCTGTCCACCCCAGCTCGGTGTCAACTCCTATAGGGAGCTGTTCCCTCTTGCATGATGGGGGGCTAGTTTGCCTTCCCAGGGCTGCCTCGGTCCCCTCACGTCAGAGCATGTGTGTGTTTATGAGTCTGCCGCCCCAGGAGGCGATGACTTCTGCCAGACAGGGGCTGGGTCCCCTCTGACTTTTGCCTCTGGGACACTGATTCTACCTGGGGACATCTCTTTTGTTGTTATCTTAACCTGTGCTGTGAATCTCACATGGCTTGCTGAGGTTCTCAACTGGGGTTTACTGGCCCCAAGGTGAGGATATTCTTCAGGAATGCTACACAAGGAAGAACTGTCCTCCCCAACATTCCAGGGTGCCCTGCTGAGAACCACGGAAAACTCACACTCAGGCTGTGGGCAGGGGGCTGCCTGCCATCCTCCCCCTAGCATCGAGCCTGTGAGGGGAGTGGTACAGATCAAAGCCTCCTGTCGGCCTTTCTCAGCCTCCTCCCACCCTGGCCTATGTGGGTTCTGCCAACACTAATCTGCACAGCATTTTTATCGATTTGTTCATAAACATAAAAAAAAAACAAAGAAAGGTCACCGGGTCTTACATTCACACTCCCATTTAAGTGGCTGACGTCACTTGCTTTCCCAAGATCATGGCTTGTTTTGATGGACATGAAGGAGAGAGAGGCTGAAGATGGGGTGGGGGGTGGTTGAAGCAAGCAGGGAGGGGCACACCCTGATCCCATCTGCTTCATACACTCTCCTGCTCCCTCGTGCCCCAGAGCCCCCCAGCCCTCCAGCCTGCTTGAGATCCTGGCCCTTCCCTTCCAGAAAATCTCCCCTTGACCCTCTCCTCCGCTCAAACAAGCGTTCACTCTGAGCCAGACCAAGGTGTTCTCCAGGACTGTCTTTGCTCAGGGCATTTCCCACCTCCCTCTTCCACTCATCTCCCTTCCAAACTGCCCTTCCTCACTCCTCCCTGTTTCCTGAACCCTCTGGGCGACTGGGAGGAAAATGTGGTCTTCTGTCCCTGGGATTCAACCTGTGAGAGTGTGAGTATCTGTGGATATGAGTGTGTGTGTAAGGGCTGACGGCTCCCTCAGGACAGGGCCTGCATCCCTCCGTCCTGGGGTCACCAGAGGGACTGGCACAGGGCTGCCCTGTCTTGAGCACCCCAGAGGGGCACTGTGCCAGTCCCGGAGGTAGAGTGCAGTTTGGGGCAGAATCCAGAGCGGGGATGGTGGCTGAGGCGGGGCAGGAGGGGACAGGGGTGTGGACAAGACCCCCTATCCCGGGGCTGGGCCTTGGGCAGCAACTCCTTTCCTGGTGCAGAGAAGGCCCCCACCTTGCTGTAAAGCCCCACCCCAAACCAAGGGAGGTGGGGTATTCTCTCCACCCGAGGTGGTCCCACCCACCAGATGAGGATCCGGCCCTGGTCCCTGGCAGCCATGGGGCACCAAGCTCCACCAGCCACTCTCATCCCACATCCTAAAGGCTCACCTTGGCTCTCAACTCTCCCAACACTCCCTCACATCAACCAGGTCCCTCCTCTCTCCCTGACATTCAGACTCCCAAGCCCTGATCCCCAAAGCTTGGTCTGTCTCCTCCTCAAACACGCCCAACACCCGTTGAATCTTCTCCAGGCCCTCCGCTGGAGCTGGAGGAAGCTTCCCCAGTTGCTCTGAGGCCTCTGTAATTAGTCCCTAGGGAAAGAGGTTCTGGAAGCACACCCACCTACCATCTCAGCCTTCACCTCCTCCTATGCCTGACCCCCACCCCACGCCCCTTCGTGGCCTAAGCTGGGCCCTCTACACTCCCACACCCTCTCCAGGGCTGGTCAGTGATTCTAACCGAGTCCCCAGTCCCAAGCGTAAATCTCATAACCCTTCCAGGGTCCCCCACCTCTGCCTGGAAACTGCCCTTCCTCCAGACCAGCTGTGAGAAGCTGATGGGGTGGGGGGGGACCAGGGGCCCTGGACCACACCCCTGGCTCCAGACCCACCTCCTGTCATGCAGCTCCACCCGCCCGTCTGCCGTGGACAGCCTCTCGGACTCAGGGCTGTTGACCCTCCGGTAGCGCAGAGAACGAACTGGGGTTGTCGGTGAGTCTGGGGGAGCCCGCACCGGGGAGCTGGGGACCCCCACACCACGGGTCTGCTCCTCCTCCACCACAGCGGGGGTCTGCAGGAGAGGGGAGTCCCATGAGCTGGGGCTGATGGGGCGGCTGTGGGGCTGTGGTTTTCTCAGGGCAAAGGAGGGAGCAGGAGGTCTGAGCACTGGGTGCCAGTGATCCCGGGAGGGCGTCAGGCCAAGGAGGCAGGGCGACCAGGCAGGTGGCTGGGGAGAGGGACCCATGGGTGGGGAGCAAGGGGGCAGGGGGAGAAGGCCACCCATGTCGCCCTCCCTGGCTGCAGTTACTTTTCCAATGTTGATCCGGAGTTTGTTCCGGTTGACATCCGTCTCCTCCCAGACTTCAGCCTCAGGACCCCCAGGGTGGGGGACAAGGTGGGGGCTGGGACCCAGTCCCTCGGGGGGCCGACCAGGCAGGATCGGGGGTGCATTCTCCTGGTCGCTGAGGTGCTCGCCCTGCAACACGTCCTCGGTGTTCTCCCGGAGCAGGTCACCGGGCACTGGCGTCACGTTGACCACCCTGTGGAGGCCAGGAGGGGGCCGTGGGCAAGGCTGGTGGGGGGCTGCCCTCTCCTCTAGCCCTGGAGACCACCCATCACCCTTGGGCGGGGGCACAGGAGAGGTCCGGCAGGTTGGGGGCGTCCATAGGCCCAGCTCCATCTCTGGTTCGTAGAGGCTCTGGGACCACAGTACCCTCAGGTGGGTCCGGTGGGTAGAGGCTTGGAGGCGGGCTACAGCACCACCTGGCTCTGTTTATTTAGGAGATTTGCTGCTTCGTGGCCCTGCCAGCTCCCTACTGCAGTTTGCTGTCCCGATTCCTCGAGACTAGGCGTACATGCCTGCTAAGGCGCGTCAGTCATGTCTGACTCCATACGACCCCATGGACTGTAGCCTGCCAGGCTCCTCTGTCCATGGGATTCTCCAGGCAAGAATACTGGAGTGGGTTGCCATTTCCTTCTCCAGGGGAATCTTCCCAACCCAGGGATAAAACCCGCGGGCAGGCGAGTTTCTTTACCACTAGCACCACCTGGGAAGCCCTGGGGATTAGGAAATGGGTCTAAAGAAAGAATCACTTTGGAGTTCCTCGAGCAATGTCATCACAGAACTGGCAGCATGTGTGCCGCCAAGTCCTGCTGAGTCTCCCCAGCGGGTCCCCTGACTCACTCCTGGGACGGTGGAGCAGGGGGAGACCTCCTCACTCTGGCCCCTCCCTGGGCCACTCAGTTTTGTGCTTTTCACTTGGATCTGAGTTCGCCGACTCATCGATTATAAACATCCTCCACTCAACTGAGAGCATTTTGAGGTCAGGGGCTATTAAATTTCTTCTCTGAGCCCTACAGGGCCCAGAGCTGGGGCTCAAGACCTGGCCATGTGTGATCACCAAACTGTGGGCCCCGGGGGACCCTCACTCAGGGATCCCTGCTCCCCAGAAAGGTCAAGAACTCCAAATAAGGATGTCCATTGCAGCCCCAGATTGAAGGTGGAGACATGGTAGGACTTCCTGGGATTCAAGAGCCCCGCTTCTGAGCATCGAGAACAGGAGAGACAGTCAGGTGGCGTCCGGGTAGGAAGAGGAGGAGAGGGTTGGCTTCCCAGGTGACACCGCAGGGCAGGGGTCGTCTGCCCCCCGACAGGGCCATCGCCCCTCCTGAGACTCACCCAAACATGGCTGCCGTCTGCCGGGTGTTCTGCTGGGGCGGGGTGGAGGTGCTCGTGGACAGGAGGGCGTCATTGCCCGCCTTCTCCCAGTCAAAGGCCTCGTTCTCGGCAATGCCCCGCTCCTTCATGCTGTTCTCAAACACTGACATGATCAACTGCAGGGGGCGGGGGTGGCGGGAGGACAGAGCGGTGACCCCGGGGGCTAGCCAGGAGGGGGTGGGCAGGTGCTGGGGTCGCAGAGGGGAAGACAGGGGCCTTCCAGGACAGGGAGGGGCCAAGAGGGGGCATTGGAAGGAGAAGGGCACATTGATTTTAAATGAAAACATGCACACAATATGCAAATCAGCATGCAAATTATTGTCTGGACTTCAGCTCCCCCCCTGGCTGGACACAAGCCCTTGGAGATGTGTCCCGCTCATCCCTGTCCCCAGCCTCCTCTGCCATCGCCACCGGCGCAGCGGACGCCGCAGCAGCAGCAGTTTCCCCAACCCGCCACCTGGGGTCATACCTCTGCACAGAATGCTTCGTCTGCCTGCAGTGCCCAGCCCACCGTTCTCTCCCATCTGAAGCCTTCCCTGATTCCCTCGCCCACACAGCCTCAGTTTGAACTGTTCACAGGCCTACCTGCCGCCTCTACATTTCTAGCAGCCAGCCACAGGGCTCAGCACAGGGTGTGCTGGAAGCTGTGTGGTCTGGGGGAACCCCATGAGGCTCAGTTAGGACTAAGGGGCATGGTCTCCTGACTACCCGAGTAAGGGATCTCTGCCAACAACCGGGTCTCTGGGTTTAGGAGGTGGCAGTCCCCCAGACGTTCCCACTTTGACTTAGCTCTCTCTCCAGACAGTTCTCTCTGCTAGCGGGACCGCCTTTACTGTGGGCCCACTGTGGGCCTGACACTATCCGTGTTCCCGAGGGGTGTGGCCATGCCTGGCACACAGCAGGTCCTGGCAGAACACTGTATTCCCCATTCTTTTGATCAGGGTCAGCAGGTCCCATAGGAGTGTGGTGAGGGCACCTTGGAAAGAGCCCTGGACTTGGAGGCAAGTGTGCCCGAGCCCTGCCCTGCTCCTCACCAGGCTACCAGGCCTCAGTTTCCTCATCTGTGAAATGGGGACAATCATCCCACTTGGTCTCCTACAGAGTTTCGATGTAAAGTCCTTGAAAGCACTTGGTTTCATTAATGATTAAGTGCTGGAATAATAACATGAAGAACACGCAATATCACCAAAGGCTTGTTTTAAAGCTTAAATGAATTAAGTGAGGAAAAGCGCTGAGAGCAGGGTGAGCTCTTGATAAATCAGAGCTGCGACTGGTGTTTACAACAGCAGAGAACAGTTTCTTTCGTGCAGTTGGAAGAGCAGGAGAGGTGCTCAGGACCAAGCCGGCAGGGGCGTGGGGCCTCAGCAGGAGAGATGGTGCTGGAGACGGCAACCCACAGAGAAGGGGGTGCAGGAGCGGGCGGCAGGCTCCCACCTGGTAATCGGGCTTCGTGAAGTAGTCGAGGCTGGCAATGTGGTCCAGGAAGAGGTGGAACTCGGAGGGCATGTGCTTCAGCAGCATTCGGTGCTCATACTTCTCCTTGATCATCCCTACCTGCTCCTGGAGGCAGGAGGGCACCGGGAGATGGAGCCCCGGCTGCCCTCCATGCCCTCGCCACCCCCAGGTCCAGCTGTACTGGCCTTACCTTGTCCTTGATCTTTCTCCAAGGCAGCTGACCCACTGCAAACTCCACCAGCATGTAGAAAAGGGACCACAGGTCATCGTGGCGGCCCATCTCCTGGGGGTGGGGGTGCGGAGGGGGGTCACCCACAGCTCTCAGGTCCTTCCCTGGGAGTGGGGGCTGACCCTTCACTGAGGGACCCCAGTCAGGGTGCCTGTAGGCAGAGCTAGGGTCTCCCTGAAGCTATGGCTCCACTCCTGACCCACCAACACACAGGATCCCTCAGTCAAAAGTTCTGTGTGAGTTTTCTCATCCTCCAGAGATTCGTAGTGGGCACAGAGAGGAGGGGATCCTCCAAGTAAGGAAGAAGGTGACGTCAAGGGGACACACCAGGGGAGCCCTCCTCCAGGATCTCTGGAGGGGCAGCTTCCAGCCCCTGCCTTGGGCTCCTCTCCACCCCACCAACAGCCGCACACCCCACCCCTGACCTGTGCCCGTACTGTCTTACCTTCCCCAGTCCCGGCCCAGCCACTCACCCGGTTCTTGTGGGCATTGACCGAGGCATAGCGTACAGTCCCCCGGAACCCGGCCACATTCCGAGGCTGCAGAGGGGAGGACACCAACAGGAATGTCACCTGCCGCCCCTGACCCAGGGCCACATCTCAACCCTGCTTACCAAGCCTCCTCAGCCTACCCTAGCCCTGCCAGCCTCCCACTCCGCCCCCAACCCCACGCCCGCTCCGGATCACATGGGTCAAGAGCAGCCTGACCCACAAGCCCAGCCTTAAACCTGCCTCCTGCCCCTGCTTGATTCCCCTGCTCATCTGCCCTTGACTGGAGTGGGCAGACAGACCACAGGGCGTGGAAATGGCCTGCACTCAGGCCACGGGGGAGAGGGAACGGGCTGTACGTGGCTTCAGCGCTGAGTGACACTGAGGCCAGGCCCGTCTAGGCAGCTTCAGCAAAGGCTGGTGAAGGCTCCCCAGGTCAGGGGCTGAGGTGAGGACGCCAGGATTCCGGTGAGCGGCGCTACTCACAGGCCGGACGTCCCCCGTGGTGTTGGTATACTGCCGGGCCAGCCCGAAATCCAACATGTAGCACTTTCGGTAGGTAGAGGGCAGCCTGCCCATGGCAAAGTTTGACTGGGGGAAGACAGCAGCTGTGAGGGAGGCCGCCTGTGGGCTCCAAGCCCACCTGGCCCACCTCAGGAGACAAACAGCTCTGGTGAGGGCCCCTCCACCCCTCCTCACATTCACATGAGAGAAAAACATCGTGTGAGCAGGACACGGACCCTCGTCTGAGGGGCAGGTGTGCTTATCCTCATTTCAGAGGGGAGGAAACTGAAGGCCAGCTGGGGGCTTCTCCCAGATCACACAGCAGGAGGTGACCCAGCCGGGGCCCGCCTGGCTCGGAATCCCCGGGACTCCCGGCAGGACCACGTGGCCCAGTGTAGCTGTCCTGCTCTGTGGCACCAGGCGGCCAGCATTGTCCTTGCTGTGTGACTTTGGGCCCTTCAACCAACTTTTCTGGGCCTGTTTTCACTTTTTTTTTTTTTTTTTTTAATTTGTTACTTATTTATTTGGGCCTTAGCTGCAGCATGTGGAATCTAGTTCCCTGCCCAGGGATCAAACCTGGGCCCCCTGAATTGGGAGTGGAGAGTCTTAGCCACTGGACCACCAGGCAAGTTCCTCACCACTCTAAATCGGAGGCTTTTCCCCAACACCAAGACCCAAGATGTCACAAAATTAGCTACTTAGAATCTCTTCCTAAACCGCAGCCCCTAGGTCCTCTTCCTCCATCCCTCCATCTTTCCCCAGCCCCTTCACCTTTCCAGGTTCAAGGACTATTCAGGTCAGGGGTGAGAAAAGGGAAGAGGACAGAAGATAAGGGAGGCCATGGGCATGGCCAGGGTGGGCAGAGGTGCTCCTGGGAGGCAGCAGGGAGGAGGAGGCGGTGCTGGAGAGGGAGAGCAGGAGGAGGGGACAGGCAGAAGAAGCTGTCCCCACCCCAACCCCTGCTCTGGAGAAGAAACAGGGGGCCCAGGGAAGGGGAGAAGGTGGGGGGAGCTTTGGAGGAGGGGACCACCCTCACCGGCTTGATGTCGCGGTGCAGGAAGCCCACGGAGTGGATGGCCTCGATGGACTCCAGGATCTGCTTGCCCAGCCGCAGCGTGGTGCTCAGCGTGAAGGTGCCCCGCGGCTGACTGCGGCGCAGGTCAGCCAGGTTCCGGCCCTGCAGTGCGGGTGGGGCCCTGTTCAGCTGCCGTCCAGCAGTCCACCGCCACCGTGACGCTTGGCCCAGCCTTGCCACCCCGCCAAGGCTCGTGCCCACTCCCCGCTCCTCCAGAGTCCACAGTCTCCATCCTACCCCAGGTGTCCCCACCAGATCTCTTGGGGGAGAGAGAGGGAGGGTGGGCTGTGGGGGCTCACCTGGAGCTGCATCACCACGTAGTTGAACTTCTCGTTCCGGCCACAGCCAATGAACCTGCACACGTGGTCTTTCCCTGAGGGGCACAGACAGGGGTCTCCCAACTCCCACTCCTTCTTCCTACTTCCAGCCCTAAGGTGGGCTCCTGGGGTGCTCTTGATCCCTGGTCCCCCAGCCCTGGGCCCTGGCCACTTCTCCCACTGCCCCCTCCACCTTAAGCCGATCGTGGTTCTTGGTACCATAGCCCCTCACCCATCACCTACCGGCCCTGGGCTCCATCACCCTTCCCCTCCCCTCCTGCCCTGGACCCATACCTTGCAGCTTTTTGAGCACAGCCACCTCCATCTTGAGGACCTGCTTGGGTTGCTGGGCCGACTCCACCTTGAGAGCCACATTCTCCCTGGTCAGCAGGTCCATGGCCTCGTAGATCTCACCAAAGCCCCCGCCCCCGATCTTTTTGAGCTACAGAGACAGGGGAGAGGGGAAGAGGGGGCACGGGGATCAGGCTGAGTAGCTCTCCACCCAACGCACTGCTGGCTCACATCCTTCAGTGTCCTTGGAGAAGAGGATCCCCCACCCACCAGTGCTCCCACCTCCTCTCCTAGTGCTAGAGACAGCTCAGCAACCGCCCCCCCCCCCACCAACATACACACAGGGCCACACGTCACGTGGGCAGAGGGGGAAGTTATGAGACCTGAGACTCCACAGAGACATGGAGACAAACCCATGCAGGGTTCTGAAGAGATAATGGGCTGTTGTGAGCCATTTAAAGGACATAAATACCACACTTCCCCCATCCCCCACCTAGACTGAGCAGCCTCCATCCAGAAGCAAAACTAATTTCCAGAACCTCGCAGTTTCAGGTGGGTCCCCCAGGGAGGCCGGCCCTTTCTGGGGTTGGCAGTCTCCTGAAAGATGACACCAGGGGCAGAGAGCATCTCGAGGAGAGTGTCTGTGGGGTGGGGGGTGGGTACTCAACAAAGGGTGTTCTCTGCCCACGTCACTCCTGAGGCCTGAGATCAGATGCCCAAAACCAGGGTGAGTCTCCTATCCCAGGGAACATGGAGGGGATGGAAGTTTGGAGAAAAATCTGTGTTCCCAGGGAGCACTGCAGTGGATCTCTGACCCTCTGGGCCCCCCTCCTCCAGCATCCTCAGGCAAGGAGTGAGAAAAGACAGAGGGGAGAACTGTGAGAGAGGAAGAATTGGCCAGGGGAGATGAGCAGAGCTGAGTTAGAGGACAGGATTAAAAGTCATTTCAAGTCAGGGGCCCAGGGCTCTTGGGGAGTGAGGGTGCTGCTGGCAAAGATGGGGGGACAGGGGAGAAGGTGCCGAGTTCTAAGTGGGGACTTCTTTGGTTTAAGAAAGATGCACACACGTTTCTGCCATCTTTCCACCAAAATAATGTGCATGAAGGTTCTGGCTGATGCTCTCAAGAGCATCAACAATGACAAAAAGAGAAGCAAATGCCAGGTTCTTATCAGGCTATGCTCTAGAGTCACCATCCAGTTTCTAACTGTGATGGTGAAGCATGGTTACATTGGTGAGCTTGAAATCATCAGTGCTCACAGAGCTGGCAAAATTGTTGTGAACATCATAGGTAGGTTAGACAAATGTAAGGGGATCAGCCCCAGATTTGAGGAGCAACTCAAAGATCTAGAAAAATGGCAGAATAACCTGTTCCCGCTCCGTCAGCGTGGTTTCATTGCACTGATAGCCCCAGCTGGCATCATGAAATGTGAGGAAGCAAGACAAAAAAACACAGGAGGGAAAATCCTGAGATTCTTTTTCTAGGGTTGTAACAAATCAGGGCAAATAAAATGCCTCACTAGGAAAAAAAAAGAAAGAAAGAAAGCTGTACAGTTCCATTCTCACCTCCCAAGGAAGCCCATCCATCATGAATAGCCTGCTCTCTTCCTGAGCCCTTACTCCTGTCCTGTTGGCTTGTAACTGGCTTGTAACACACCAGCCGCAGCTGGGCTTCCTGACTCTGAGCCTCGCGCATCTCCGAACCCTTCCTGTAGCATTTACTCAGCACTCACACGCCCAATAAATGTTTAATGGTGGTTGAAACATAGGAACAGCGGAGGAAAGGGGGCAGGGCAGAGCTGAGGACTGGGAGTTCCCAGCGGGTCACAGTGGTAAACGCTCTAGAAAGAGAGAGGAGGATGCCTGGAAGATGGAGAAGACAAGTGGAAGGCTGGTTGGGTTCTTGTGCCCAAGAAAGAGGGTGGAGGAAGAATAGGGAGACACCAGGGTCCCTCTCTGCTTGAGATAAAAGGTAAGGTCAGGCTTCTAGAAGAATTTTGAACAGGAGGAGACAGAGGCAGGCTCAAGGGAACCCATGGCAGGTCTTCTTTTGGGGAACATTAAACTCAGGGGAGATTCTAGTATCTTCTAGATACCTTTATGGTTTTCTTTGTGGCAATATGGAGAAAAGGGCAAGGGAGAGGGTACAACCACCACCCTTCGGTTCTGTCTGCTCCAGACTCACAGATTTCATCTCAGCTCATCCCCAGAGGCTCTCGACAACTCACAGGAGTTGTCATTTTGCACAAAAGGAAAACTAAGGCGCAGAGAGTTAAGTACCTTGCCCCAGTTCACACTGCTAGTAAGTAGCAAAGCCAGGTTTCATTTAAATCCAGGCAATGGTAAGGAACTCGCTTGCCAGTGCCAAGAGACCCGGGTTTGATCCCTGGGTCGGGAAGGTCCCATGGAGGAGGACATGGCAACCCACTCCAGTATTCTTGCCTGGAGAATCCCATGAACAGAGGAGCCTGGCGGGCTACAGTCCATAGGATCACTAAGAGTTAGACACGTCTGAAGTGACTTAGCACAGGCAATCTAATGCAGAACCCATGCTCTTAACTGCAATTTTGTAGGAACTGTTGACCATACTGGCATTAACAGTATGAGTGCTGAGATTCAAGCCCAGATTTGCCAGGTTCCAAAATCCTTGCTAGAGATGGTAAGGAGGGCTTGGGGCACCCAAGACATTTCTGACATCTACTCCCGAATTTCCCAGGACACCAAAGGGTATTTCTCTACCACCTCCACTTCCAAACAGTGTTTCTCCTCTCTTAGTTACCTACTCACCCCTACCCACCCATTACAGAACCTCTGGGGGCAGAAAAGTACACCGGGCACAGAGGCTAGTTCCCTAATAATACTTTTAGAAGGCCATGAAAATGTTCTAATTTCTTTTAAAGTCAGAAGGGAATAAATAAACTTTTAGATAAAATTTTTATTATATAATATTAATTTATTCCTTATTATAGCAGTGCAATCACACAATTGCAATTTTTAGTACTTTATTATTTTTGAAGAGGCCAGTGGAGGCAAAACTGACTGCCCAAGCCCCACAAAAGTCACAGAACAGCTTTGCCCACGCCCAGTAACAGGAACATCCTCATAACTAGACCCTGTTCCTTCCCTCCTACATTTTTTCAGGAGCCCCTCCACTGCTGAAGGACCTCGATACAATAGGACACAGTAGGACCAGCATTCACTTAGGAAAAAGGAAAGCTGTTTTCTTGGGCCAGCTCTGGGTGACCCAGGATGAGTTTCTGCTTTTCTCCTTCTGTAAAATGAGTGGGACTACAATAGGTCACAATTCTCCCTTGGCTCTGTGATCTTGATTCTTGGAGAGGCTAATTCTTGGGAAATGAATGGCAGAGCTCTGTGACTGTTGCACCAGCAATCAGATAGACCTGGTTTCACCAGCCAGTCATGGGAACCTGGCAAGTTAGCTCATCTTTGTGTCTCAGTTTCCATACCTGTGAAATGGGAATAATAATGGTATTTATCCCATAGGTTGTTGAGGTCAGGCATGTAAGGGACTTTACACATTGCCTGGCCACAGTACATGCTCAAAATAAATGCTAAGTTTTTATTGTTATTATAGTTGTTTATTCTGATTCTGAGAGGCACCCCTCAAGAAGAAAGCTGTCATTTTTAAATACTCCATCTAGTGCCACGGACCCTCCTTTTCTCCTGGCATAGACCATCTGGGCGGCTTGTTCTTGGTTCCTGAGCTGTGCCTCACTCCTGGCCCTTGTGGAGACTGGCTGACGGGGGTGCATCTGGCACCCCACCCTCTATTTCTCCAGGATCCAGGGAGAGAGTGAGGGGAAAGAGAGTTCACCCTGGCAAAGACTAAGGGCTTGCTCCCTGTCCCCCGACCTGACCTCTACCACTTCTCTCCCCACTCATCTCCCACCCCCTCCCTCAAAAAGCACAGGAAAGTTCTAACCCAAACTCATTATGCTGGTGAACACCCTCTTTTTCTCACCTCTTCAGTGCAAAAGTCCTCCTGCCCCCAATCTGCCAGAAACTGCCCTGAGCAGGACCTGGTGGGGGGGGGGCCTTGGAGGAACACTCCTCACTTTGCCAGACCCTCATTCCTTTGATTTCTGCCCTGGATCCTCCTCTCCTGATTTCTCTTTCCCTTTGCCTCTCGAGAAGCCCCGTCTGGGACACAGACAGCCCATTCCCTTGCTCTCTGGCTTCTCCAGCTCCTTTCTCGCCCCCTGCTCCCAGTCCCAGGGACATCTCTAACAAATGGTTGTGGCTTTTGCCCCTCTCCCTGGGCCACTGGCAAACCAGCCCACGGGGTGGTTGTTGCCATGGTAACCTGCAGGGCAATCGGGCCGCCCCACTCTCCTTTGAACCGTGCACCTCTGGTGAGTTGAGCCCCCACCGTCTGTCCAGTGGTTAGGACTGTGCTTCCACTGCCCGGGACCAAGGTTCGATCCCTCGTTGGGGAACTAAGATTCCCGCGTTACCACCACCACCAACAAATCAGTATTTCTACAGTAGGTCTCGTTCAGCATACACTGCACTGCCTTTGCCTCGACCCTCACGCCTCTCCCTCCCATCCGAGGCCCAAAGCCCTGAGGAGTCTCGGACTACAATTCCCAGCAGGCCGAGCAGCCTGAAGGCCTGGGCTGGAGGAGCAAGGCACGCTGGGAGATGGAGTCTCGGCATGTTGCACCTGCCGCAGAAAGCCGTGAGGGGAGGAGGGTGGATGGAGAAGATGGAGTGCGGATGCGGTGGGAGCCGCCTGCAGGGCCTCTTTCCCCGAACCCAGGCTTTTCTGTCCTCTGCGGAAGAGGAGGGGCTCACTCGCTGCCCTTCTCCAAGGTCCAACAGAGAAAGAGCCCCCTCCCCCACCCCCGCCCTCCTCCCCTCCCTGAGCTCTGCAGCTCCCGCTCCGACATCCAACCAAGAGTTGTTTCAACCAACATGACCTAGCGGGGAAAGGGGTGAGAGACGGCGGGGTTGGAGAGGGGGCACCGGGAGAAAGCGATGGTCCACAAGTGTAGGCAAAAGAACTACCTGCAAGCCCTGTGCAAATGAGCTTAGGGGCACCTCCCTCTTAGGGTAGGGCCGCCGCAGGCACCTGTTTTAACAGGACTCCAAGCCCTCCCTTTCCATCCTCCCCGCTCCCCTCCCGCTGTCTCGCCGGGTCACTCACTCACCACCTTCCAGCGATCCTTGACCACGTAGTTGGCCGGCAGGATGTCGGCCTGCTCCCCTCCCCCACTCATGTTGGTTTCGTCCTTAAGAGCGGCCGCTAGGCACTGCATTCGCCAGCCGGAGGGAGGGGTGTCCGCAGGGCCTGCCCTGAGGGGGCCATCTACCTGGGGAGTGGGGAGGGACTGTGAGGGAGGCGGGCTAGGACCCGGGACCCACTTGCAGATATGGAAGAGGCGACTTCCGTTCTCCTGGCTGGCATCCTTCCCTGGCCCACTGGGTAGATGCTCCAGGGGTCACTGGGGGAAGCATTGTGTAAAAACCCAGGTAGAAATCCACAAATGCCGTTCAAGGGGAAAGAGATGCAAACTGTAAACTGGAGATGTGAAAGCCAGCAATGGGGACACATGCGTTGGAAAAAGGAGAGGAAAATGGTGTGTGAATAGGCTGTAGGGAAAGCGTTTCCCAGAGACAGATGCTGACGAATGTGGGGAAGACTTGCTAACTGAGGAGGACACAAGACGGATGGGTGCTTAAGCAGGGAGGCCGGGGCCAAGAAGGACCAGCATGGGGATCCGGTCTGTGATCCCCACACCCAGACATTTTCCATGCCACGCAGTGCCCGGGAAACTGTGCATCTGAGGCTCATTGAAAGGGGAGACTTGATGACCCAGGGAAGACCCACCCCACAATGACAGGGCGCTCTAATCGACCGTGGGAGAAGTGATCATCTGAAAATGAGGTGCTACCCAACAGCCCTTGAGGATGGTGCTGAGTGAGGAGGCTGCCACCACTCTCAGAGCTGAGCCCAAACCACGGCCATGGCCACGGGGGGTGAGAAGCAAGGATGTGAGCGATGGGGTGGACATCAGGCGATGGATTCAAGATGTGGGTTTTAGAGGTAAGGCAGCCCTGTGGTCACTCAGAGGGAGAGAGGGAGCTAAACTGGGGGGGAAGTGAGGAGAGTGGGGAAGTGGAAGCAGTCTAAGAGAAGGCAGGAGAAATGCTGGGCGGCAGGGGGTCTGGATGGACAGTGGACGAGAGAGCCTCTGCCCACGCTTTTCTGTATCAGCTCAGGAAGGAACACAGCTCTTGTTACCTTTGGATAGGTAGAAGTTGGTTATCAGGAGGAGTGTGAGGGCTGGGAAAGCCCGCCAGTGTTACCCAGGGAAATGTCACTGGTGTGCATGCGTGTGTCTGTGTGTGTACCTTCTGTGTGAGCGTGTTTATGTCTTTGTGTGTCCTTCTGTGTGTGTGTCTATGTGTCTTTGTGTACATCTGTATCCATGTGTGCTTATATGTGCTTTTGTGTCTGCCAGTGGGTGAGGTGCCTCTGTGTAGACAGGGGCCAAAAGAGATGGCTTTTTGAGATCTCTGCCAACCCAGTACAGGAATGGATCTTTTCCTCTCTTCTTTCCCTCTACACTTTTTATAAGCACATGGCTCTGCCCTCCCAGTGACCCTGGACAGTCACAGATGGAAGGAAGTTCCTCAGGCTGGGAATGGTGGGGGATGTGGAGAGGAGGAAAGTGCCTAGAATACCTATGGACGGGGCAGGAACTCCATGAGTCTCAGTTTACTTGGGATGGACTCATTGCCCAGGGCTCCTGTGTCTGGCCATCCAGGCAGCGTGGGATAGTGAAGGCGGGGAAACCACCTTCAACAGGTCATGGTGTGCCATGAGGGATCTACAGCGGGAGGAACATTGCCACTCTTTTTCTGCCAAATGACTCAGCTGACTGTTTCCTCCAATCCACGCAACTTCAGAGTGTCAGGACTGTGGGGATATCAAATAGGCTTCTGCCTTCCTTCTGCCAAGTGGCAAATGGGGCATCAGGTATTCAGAGGGCAATGGGGGCAATGGCAGGAGGGGGAGGGATGGGGCAATCTGGAATAAAGGTGGAGGAGACAGGTAGAGGACAAGATTGAAGAAGCAATTGAACCAGGAGGAAGGGAGCCTTAAGGAATTAAGCAGGGTGACCTCTGGTGGGCCCTCCGAGTCCTGTGATGGTGGATTCTACAGACTGAAGAGGACGATGTGAGTCCTGATCCCATTCTATAGATGGGCAAGCAAAGAAGGAACAGGTGAAGTGGGGAAAGGTGGAGTGGAGGCAAGTGGATAAATGAGGGTTCCCTGCCTCTCCCTGCCCGTCAGCCTCCCTGCTCTGCCTCAGAGAACTGCACTCAGCCCAGGCTAAGGTGGGATGACACAACATAAGGAACTTGCCTGCCCCATGATCGCCCGCTCAGGACCCTTTGGTGTGTAGAGGCATAAGTGTGTTGTGAGAGCGGGCTTGTGGAGGAGGTTTTATGAGTATCTGTCAGCGACTGTGTGTGTATGAGAGAGTGGGACCAATGATGTGTGTGTGTGTGTGGTGGGGGGTGTACCCAGGTGGTTGGGAGCTCATCATGGCATATGCACATATAGGTGTTGATGTGCACCTGTGCAAGGTGTAAGCCAGGTGTGTATAGGAATGTGGGAGCCCAGGTAAAGAAAAGTGCGGGAGAGCGGTGAGGAGTAATGGGAACAGGTGAAGAGAGGTGTGGAAGGGGGCAGAGGGTAACGGAAGGGACAAGGGGAGACAGGATCAAAGGAGGGGGTACATCGGATAGAGACAGGTGAAGGAGAAGCATGACAGGTGAGGAGGGGAGAGCACCAGGAAAGGTGCTCCTGGGCACAGTTGAGGGGTGAGGAAGTAGGTAAGGAGGCTGCTGGGAGGAATGGAGGGACTGAGGACAAGGGAGAGGGGTTATGGAGACAGCGGAGAGGACTGTCAGGGATGCCAGGAGAGTGAAGCCACAGGGACCGGGACTGGCGCAGCGGCGGGGAGCAGCACCCCGGGAGGACAGGCTGGAGAGTGTGGGTAAGTGCGGGCGGTGGGGCGCCGTTCCAGGCCTCGGGATGCGGCCCAGGCTGTGTAGGCCAGCGTCCCAGCTCGGGTGGAGACAGAGACAGAGCCGGCACAGGGAGGGGGAGCTGGAGAAGGCTGCACTGGGAGCTGAGCCAGGCCGAGGCCCGATGGGTCCCTAGAAGGAACCCCCTCCCCGACCCCCGCCCGGCCCGCCGGCCGCGCCCCGCCCCGCCTGGCCTCGCCTCGCCTCACCTGCTCTGTGCCCGCTGCGGCTGCGGCTGCGGCGGCGGAGGCAGCGGCTCGGGGCGGCGCATCCCCCGGGGCCGGGGCGGAGCGGGGACGGGGGCGGCTCAGTGCGGCGCTGGGTGGCCCGCTCCCTCGCGCGGCGGTGGCGGCGGCCTCCCGACCGGGACCATCCCGGCCCGGTCCGGCCCGGCCCCGATCCTTCTCAGGCGACAGCGGCGGCAGCAGCAGAGCGGGGAGCTGCCCACAATGCACTGCGCCGCCAGCATCAGCACCAGCCCTGACATCACCTCCTCACCGCCCCGGGCTCTTACATCATCGTCCTTGCTCTGACATCACATACCACTCTGCTCCTTTCTCCACTACTTCGACTCTACGACTCTCTCTCGGATCGAACTGCTCCGGCTCCTAAGGTTCTTCTCACTGGTCTCTGGCATTCACTTGACCTCCATCCCCCAGTAGTGCCCTGTCACTCCTTACCTGTCCCCACAAACCTCACCTGTCTCCATCACCCTTTATCTTCTCCACTCCCAGAGTGTCCCTATCACTCCTCACTTGTTTCCATCAGCCTCAACTGATTCTCCCACAACACCTTCCATACATTCATATTCCTTTCCTCTAAATTCATTCCCCTTCACCTGTACCCATTCTCTCATAAGTCCCCTCCCCTTTTCTTCTAACACCATCCCTCACTATAACTCTCACCTCCCTACCCAGGCTCAGCCTGAACCTTTCTTTCTTTGGCCCTTTCTCCTATCTTTTGACAAACTCTCTTTGTTTTTCTCACCAAATGGGATGAACACTCCTTACCGTGACATAAAACATTCTTCTCAATATGAGCCCAGAGGAGCTATTAATACCCTTCTGGACATATTGGATTACTCAACATTCCCTGAACATACTTTGCATTTTGTTTCTCTCAGTTCTCTTCCTTCCATCCCTCTTGTCCTCAACAAATGCACACTAATTTCAACAATCGTGATGACAACAATAATAACAGTAACGATTTACTCGTGCCAGACACTGTCCTGAATTTTCACGTGTTAATTCATTTAACCTTCATAACAACCCTTTGAGGTAGCATACTATTGTTATATCCATGTTATTTTACATATTAGCTTTAATTAATTAATTTGGCTGTGTTGGGTCTTTGTTGCTACATGGGCTTTTTCTAGTTGCAGCAAGCAGGGGCTACTCTCTAGTTGCGATATGCCGGCTTCTCACTGCTGGCTTCTCTTGTTTGCAGAGCATGGGCTCGAAAGCAAGCAGGCTTCAGTAATTGTGGCACATGAATTTAGTTGCTCCCTAGCATGTGGAATCTTCCCTGACTAGGGATTGAACCAGTGTCCCCTACATTGGCAGGAGGATTCTTCACCACAGGATCATTAGGGCAGTCCTTAAATTACTTTTTATTGGAGTATAGTTGCTTTATAATGTGTTAGTTTCTTCTGTATAGCAAAGTGAATCAGCTTAATATACACACATATGGTCTCTTTTCTGGATTTCCTTCCCACTTAGGTCACCACAGAGCACTGAGTAGAATTTCCTGTGTTGTACAGTAGGTTCTCACGAGTTAATTATTTTATACATAGTGTCAATGGTGTATATGTGTCAATTTCAACCTCCCAGTTCATCCTTTCCCACCTGTGTTCTCTAGGTCTGTGTCATTATGCCCATTTTATAGATGAGGAAACTAAGATGCGGAGAGGTGGAGTAATTTGCCTTAAGTTACACACACATAGCTAACAAGTGGCAGAGCTGAAATTCAAACCCTGGTCACAGGGTCTGTGCTCCTAACCTCCATGCTGGGAAGAAGGGTCACTGAATCTGCAAGAGTAGTCATAGGAGGCTTCTTGGAGGAGATGCACTCAACTGTAATTTGAAGAATATGTAGGAATTTTTCAATTGATGAATGGGGCCAGGGCAAAGGGTGGGAGGGACTTCCAGGCTGAGAAGACAGTATGTGGTGAGCTGGGGGTGACCTTGTGCCAGGTCATGAATGAAGGGCTTTGTGTGCTGGGCTAAGGAGATTGCTTCCTCTACATTTAGTTTTTGAAAGCTGGATAATGTGATGAGCCATCCAGATCCCCCTTCAGAATCCAGGGACTCACTTCCCTGGCTGCCTGGGATGCTGAAGACCATCTCTCACAGCTCACTCCCTCTTTAGAACTGCCCTTGACCAAGAGAGTTGCCATGCCCAAGATCACGTGCCCTTCTGGGGGACATCCCATAGCCAGTCAATGATAGAGCTGTGAGTACAAAGGCCTGGCCCCGTCACCCCACCTCAGGGCAGCTCTGAAGGGACATCCCATTTATAAACCCCCCATAGGATGAGGCAAGGCATCTGCTGAGGCTGCATCAAAGCTCAGCGTCTCCTCTGTCCAGTTCTTCTTCCTTCACCCCTCCTCAGATGTTGATCTCAGAGCACTTCCCATAAGCCTGCTGCATGAGCATCCCTGTCCCAGACTCAGTGTCCAGGAGACCCAGACCTTTTGAGAAGAAATCACTGAAGAATTTTAAGCAGAAATAAGACACAGTTTGATCAGAGTATTAGGTTAGAACTCTAGGTTGACATTTTTTTCTTTTTAAGGTTTTTAAATTTTTTATAAATGTTTTTTTTTTTTTTTTTTTTTGCTGCACTGCATGTAAGATCTTAGTTCCCTGCCCAGGGATCGAACCTGTGGCCCCTGCAGTGGGGGTGTGAAGTCTTAATCACTGGGCCACCAGGGAAGTCCGAGCTTTATTAGTATTTTAGAAGTGTTGCTGTGCTGTCTTCTAGCTTGCACTGCTTCTGATAAAAGATCTGCAGCTGTCCTTATCTTTGCTGTTCTGTGTGTAATGTTTTCTACCCTGGCTACTTGTACAAGTTTCTCTTGATCACTGGTTTTAAGCTATTTGATGATGTACCTTGGTGTAGTTTCTTGCACTTGGAGTTTGTTGAGCTTCTTGTAAATATGGATTTATAGTTTTCATCAAGTTTGGAAAATTTTTGGCCATCAAATATTTTTTCTGCTCTTTTCTTTCCTTCAGGGACTGCAATACCCTGTCTACTAGGCTGCTTGAAGTTGTCCTGCAGCTCACTGATGCTTTGTTCACTTTTTCTCAGTCTTTTTTCTCACTGTGTTTCATTTTGGATAGCTTCCATCATTATTTACTCAAGTTTCTTAATCTGTGCTTCTGCGGCATCTAATCTGGTTTGAATCCCATCCAATGTATTTTTTTAACTGTAGTTTATATCTCTAGAAGTTCCATCTGGGCCTTTTAAATTTTTTCCCCATGTTTAATTTTCCTTCTAACTTCTTAAACATATAGAATAGTTATAATAACTCTTTTAATGTACTTGTGTATGAATTTATTATCTGATAAATTTATGAATCCATTTCAGTTGATGTTTCTCTGCACCATAGGTCATATTTTTCTGATCCTTTTCATTCCATAATTTTTTGGGGTGCCAAATATTGCTAATTTTACCTTGTGGGGTCCTGGATATTTTTGCGCTTCAGTAAATATTGTTGAGCTTTGTTCAGTCCCTAGAAACCTTGCAGGCAGTCCTCCACCTGGCTTGTTTCCGTCTTTCAGGAATCACTGTCCTAGGCTGCCTGGTGGCCAATGTTCACATCGTTGTTTTATGTATCCCCTCAGGTTTTTTTGGCTTGCTTCACTGATGGGTCAGATGGTAAAGAATTTGCCTGCAATGCGAGAGACCAGGGTTTGATCCCTGGGTCAGGAAGAGCCCCTGGAGAAGGAAATGGCTACCCACTGCAGTATTCTTGCCTGGAGAATACCATGAACAGAAGAGCCCGCCGGGCTACAGAAGTCCATGGGGTTGCAAAGAGTCAGACACAACTGAGCAGCTAACACTTTCACTTTTGAACATACTGCAAAGGAAACCATCAACAAGATGAAAAGGCAGTCTACAAAGTGAGAGAAAATATTGCAAATTATATATCTGATGGGGGGCTAATATCTAAAAAATACACAGAATTCATACAACTTTTAAAAGTCCAATTTAAAAATGGGTAGAGGAGACTTTCCTGGTGGTCCAGTGGTTAAAAATCCACCGGCCAATGCAGGGTACACAGGTTCGATCCCTGGTCCCAGAAGATTCCACATGCTGCGGGACAGCTAAACCCATGTGCCACAACTACTATGCCCAAGTGCCCTAGAGCCTCTGCTCTGCAACAAAAGAAGCCACAGCAAGGAGCCCCTGTCCTGCAAGGAAGAATAGCCCCAGTGCCCCGCAACTAAAGAAAGCCCGTGTACAGTAATGAAGACCCAGTGCAGCGAATTAATTACTTAATTGAATTGAATTGAAAATATTTTTTAAAAGTGGGCAGAGGATTTGAATAGACATTTTTCCAAAGAAGACATGTAAATGGCCAACATGTATGAAAAGGTGTCTAACATGTCGAGGAGCAATTAAGCCTGTGCACTGCAACTATTGAACCTGTGCCCTAGAACCTGGGAGCTGCAATTGCTGAGCCCATGTGCCGCAGCTCTTGAAGCCTGCTCACCTAGAGCCCATGCTCTGCGACAGGAAAAGCCACGGCAACCAGAAGCCCAAGCACAGCAACTAGAGAGTAGCCCCTGATTGCCGCCAACTCACGGAAATGTAAATCAAAACCACAATGAGATGCTACCTCACACTTGTCAGGATGAGTGTTATCAAAAAGACAAGAGGGAGTTCCCTGGCGGTCAGTGGTTAGAACTCTGAACTTTCACTGCCATGGACCTGGGATCAGTCCCTGGACAGGACGTGCAGTACAGACCAAAAACTAATTAATTAAAAGACAAGAAATAACAAGTCTTGGTGAGGATATGAAGAAGAGGGAACCCTTGTGAACTGTTGGTAAAGATTTTGTGTGTGTGTGTTTACAATGGAATATTATTCAACTATGGAAAAAGAAATCCAGCCAGTCCCAGCAACATGGATGGAATTTGAAGGCATTAAACTAAGTGAACTAAGACAGAAAAGCACAAATACTGTATCATATCACTTATATGTGAAATCTGGAAAAAAAAAATGACATCACAGATACGGAGAAAAGATTTGTAGTTACCAGAAGTGGGGGGATTCCCTGATGGCTTGAACCGTAAAGAGTCTGCCTGCAATTCGGGAGACCTGAGTTTGATCCTTGGGTCTGGAAGATCTCCTGGAGAAGGAAATGGCAACCCACTTCAGTATGCTTGCCTGGAAAATCCCATGGACGGAGGAGCCTGGTGGGCCACAGTCCAAAGGATCGCAGAGTCAGACACGACTCAGCAACTTCACTTTCACTTTCAGAAGTGGGGTGTGGTGGTGGGTGAAGTGAGTTGAGGTGGTTAAAAGGTAGAAACTTCAGTAATAAGATGACTAAGTCCTGGTAATGGTGACTCTTGTTAACAAACTGTATTATATACTTGAAATTTGCTAAAGTTGGACATTATTTTGCTGACAAAGGTCCATATAGTCAAAGCTATGGTTTTTCCAGCAGTCATGTATGGATATGAGAGTTGGACTCAGAAAGCTGAGCGCTGAAGAACTGATGCATTTGAACTGTGGTGTTGGAGAAGACTCTTGAGAGTCCCTTGGACTGCAAGATCAAACCAGTCAATCCTAAAGGGAATCAGTCCTGAATATTCATTGGAAGGATTAATGCTGAAACTGAAACTCCAATACTTTGGCCTCCTGATGCGAAGAACTGACTCATTGGAAAAGACCCTGATGCTGGGAAAAACTAAAGGCAGGAGGAGAAGGAGACGACAGAGGATGAGGTGATTGGATGGCATTACTGATTCGATGGACACGAGTTTGAGCAAGCTCCGAGAGTTGGTGATAGAGAAGCCTGGCATGCTGCAGTCCATGGGGTCACAAAGAGTTGGACACGACTGAGCGACTGAACTGAACTGAACAGGATAGATCTTAAAAGCTCTCAACACAATAAATAAATTTGTTATTATGTGTGGTAACGGGCATGAACTAAACTTATTGTGGTGATCATTTCAAAATACACAGGTGTATCATATCATTATATACCTGAAACTAACAAAATGTGACATGTCAATTATCTCTCAACTTTAAAAGTTCACTTAACAGGCTTCTCTGGTGGCTCAGGTATGAAGGATCTGCAGGAGACATGGATTTGATCCTTGATCTGGGAAGATCCCACATGCAGAGGAGCAATTAAGCCCATGCACAGCAACTATTGAGCCGTGCTCTAGAACCTGGGAGCTGCAACTACTGAGCCCATGCGCCATGACTACTGAAGCCTGCTCACCTAGAGCCCATGCTCCATAACAGAAGCCACAGCAACCAGAAGTCTGAGCACCACAACTGGAGAATAGCCCCTGATTGCTGCAACTAGAGGGAAGCCCGAGAAGCAATAAAGACCCAGCACAGCCAAAAATATATAAATTAATGAAATTATAAAAACAAAGAAAATGCAATGCAGAAAGACGCTACAAGCCTTCTTCAGTTACTGAAATATTTAAAAAATAATCCACTTAAGAGAAAGCATAAAAAACAAAAGAAGCGGTGGTGGGGGAGTATACTAAATATAAAGGACAAAAGAAGATAATAGGAAAAACTTCCAAACCTGTAAGTAATCACAAAAAATAAGAATGGATGAAGTTCATTAATTAACAGACCATCAGCTTTTTAAAAATGTAAATATAAGCTGCTTACTAAAGATGCATTTGGAATACAGAAAGGTTGAACAAAAGGTATAAAAATATATGAGTCCAAAAGAATTTTATAAAGTGAGTCACTTTATAAGGACAAAAAAGGATACCACTCAGAACTTGTATTCATCTACTAGTCTCAGAATACAAAGTAAAAATAGTTAAAATTATAGGAAAAATTTTTTAAATTCACTGTCAAAGGGAGGGTTTAACAAAATTACCCCAATAATTGATACTTGTTAGCAAGCAAGATCCAACCAGTCCATCCTAAAGGAAATCAGTCCTGAATATTCATTGGAAGGACTGATGCTGAAGCTGAAACTCCAATACTCTGGCCACCTGATGCAAAGAAACGACTCATTTGAAAAGACCCTGATGCTGGGAAAGCTTGAAGGCGGGAGGAGAAGGGGACGACAGAGGATGAGATGGTTCGATGGCATCACTGACTTGATGGATATGAGTTTGAGTAAGCTCTGGGAGTTGGCGACAGGGAGGACAGGGAGGCCTGGCGTGCTGCAGTCCATGGGGTCGCAAAGAGTCGGACATGACTGAGTGACTGAACTGAACTGAACTGAGCAAGCCATTTGTTATAGTTTTAGTTTTCAAATGTTCTATATCCTTACTATTTTTTTTTTTCCATTTGATTTATCAATTACTGGGGTAATTCTGTTCAATTCTCCCTGCAGCCAACTCCCACTCCCAGCCCAGCCCTCCATGATCTGCTTTCTGCTTCTCTAAATACGCCCTTTCCAGACATTTCATCTAACTGCAGTCATGCACTGGGTCATCTTCTGTTCCTGATACTAGGACATAAGTTGGATACACTGACCTGCACACCACCCTGGCTCCCCCTCCCATCACTTAGTGCCCCATCCCTCCAACTCAGGCCTCTGCACTGAGCCGAGGATCTGAGCTGCCAGCCATGGCTGGCTCTGCATCCTGACCACCTCAGCTGTGGGCAAAGAATCAATCGCAGGGCCTTGTTTCCCATTTGGAGAAACAGACAAAACATCCCTCTCCTCTTTCTCCTTCAGCCTGAGGTGGAACAGGGATGCCAGACCCCTCGGAAGTGTGGGCCCTAAGGAGATGGAGGCTGGCTTCTTTTCTTGAGGACACAGAGGCAGAAGCAAGATGCTCTGTGTCGCAATATGCATGTGCTCCTCCTGGGAGGCGAGAACCGCAGGACAGTGTGACTGAGGGTGAGGAGGGTGCCCTCAAGGCTGCTGGCCGCTGGGGCCCGCCTCCTAAGGGTGCGTGTGTGACCGTGTGAGAAGGTGCTGGGAGCACTGGTGCACAGCTGTGCACACGTTTTCCCCATGGTCTTACCTTAGGCACTGAGCCCATCAGAGGCCAGAGGTAGCCTAAGATTTCTTTGCCTTCTCTTTGTGTCCTTGGATTTAAAAAAATGATAATTGTGTCTGCTCTGTCACTCCATATGTGGGTAATTCATAGTTTAATCAGGAGGAATTCATAGGAAACCGCCAATGACGTTCTCCTCTGAGAAATGGGATTGGTGGTCTCAGGATTCCCTTTCCACCGCATACTCTCTCATTACTTTTGAAATTCTTGTCCTAAGTTTGTATAATTTTCATTGGAAAATGAAAATTGTTCATAAAAGTGAGACATGATGTGTTTTCCTGGCTCCCTGCAGATCCTGCTTCCATTAGATTAGCTTAGGGCTGAGCAGATTACAAAGTGCTACCAAATGCAGCTGCTCATTTCATCCACTCAGTCATTCAACAAACATCTGATGTATGTTTCCTACAGGCTAGGTACAGCTCTAGAAGCTGGGGATATAGCAGTCAACAGAGAAAAATGTCTGCCTTCTTGGGGACTTATGTTATACTGGGTGGAGAAAGACATACAACAAAATTAATCAATTATATGGTAGTGAGAAGAGAAAGACCAGGCAGAGGAGGGTGGTGGGGATGGGAGGCTGCCACATTCAAGAGGGTGGTCAGGAAGGTAACCTGAACAGACTTGAAGGAGGAGAGGGAGTGACTGGGGACCACTCTGGGAGAAAAGGGCTCCTGCCTGCTCAGGCACCTCAGTTGTGTCCAACTCTGTGCAACCTCATGGACTGTAACCCACCAGGCTCCTCGGTCCATGGGATTCTCCAGGCGAGAATAGTGGAGTGGGTTGCCATGCCCTCCTCCAGGAGATCTTCCTGACCCAGGGATTGAAGTTGTGTTTCTCAAGTCTCCTGCATCAACAGATGGGTTCTTTACCACTAGCACCACCTGGGAAGCCTGAAAAGGGCTCCAGAGAACAGCAAATGCCAAAGATCTGAGGCAAGAACATGCCCAGCTTGAGGACGAGGCAGCGTGGCTGCGGAACAGACGCTGAGGCTAAAGGAGCTGGGATGACAGAGGTGAGAGGGGTGCCAGGTCCTGTGGGGCTGCTGAGCCCCCGAGGGGGTTTGGGGTTTTACCCCAAGTGAGATGGGAGCCTTTGGAGCTTTGGCTGAAGAGGGTCATGATCTTACTACTGGGTTTACAGGTCCCCCTGCTGGAGACCAGTCTGTGTAGCAGGAAAGTGGGTGGACTGTGGGGAGGCTGAGAGAGGTAGTGGAGGCTTGGAGGAGGGGGCGTCAGTGGAGGTGGTGGGTGTGTTCCCCTCCAGGACCTTATTGGGTCTTCCAGGGCCAGACCCCTCTCCCAAATCCTCTGCTTTAGCTCCTCTGTGAAGTACCTACTACTGAACAATTGCAATCATTTCACATGCTAGCAAAGTAATGCTCAAAATTCTCCAAGCTAGGCTTCAACAGTACATGAACCAAGAACTTCCAGATGTTCAAGCCTGATTTAGAAAAGGCAGAGAGGAACCAGAGATTAAATTGCCAACATCCGTTGGATCATAGAAAAAGCAAGAGAATTCCAGAAAAGCATCTTCTTCTGCTTCATTGACTACACTAAAGCCTTTGACTGTGTGGATCACAACTCTGCAAAATTCGTAAAGAGATGGGAATACCAGACCACCTTATCTGTCTCCTGAGAAACCTGTATGCAGATCAAGAAGCAACAGTTAGAAACGAACATGCGACAATGGACTGGTTCAAAATTGGGAAAGGAGTACAACAAGGCTGTATGTTTTCACCCTGTTTATTTAACTTACATGCAGAGCACATCATGCAAAATGCTGAACTGGATGAAGCACAAGCTGGAATCAATACTGCAGGAGAAATATCAATAACCTTAAATATGCAGACGATACTACCCTTATGGCAAAAAGCAAAGAGGAACTGAAGAGCCTCTTTATGAAAGTGAAAGAGAGTGAAAAAGCTGGCTTAAAACTCAACATTCAAAACACTAAGATCATGGCATCTGGTCCCATCATTTCATGGCAAATAGATGGTGAAACAATGGAAACAGTGACAGACTTTATTTTCTTGGGCTCCAAAATCACTGCAGATGGTGATTGCAGCCATGAAATTAAAAGACACTTACTCCTTGGAAGAAAAGCTATGACTAAGCTAGACACCATATTAAAAAGCAAAGACAAAACTTTGTCAACAAAGGTCCGTATAGTCAAAGCTATGATTTTTCCAGTAGTCATGTATGGATGTGAGAGTTGGACCATAAAGAAGGCTGAGCGCTGAAGAACTGATGTTTTTCAACTGTGATGTTTGAGAAGACTCTTGAGAGTCCCTTGGACAGCAAGGAGATCAAACCAGTCAATCCTAAAAAAGGAAATCAGTCCTGAATATTCATTGGAAGGACTGATGCTGAAGCTGAAGCTCCAATACATTGACCACCTGATGTGAAGAACTGACTCATGAGAAAAGACTCTGAAGGTGGGAAAGACTGAAGGAGGAGAAGGGGACAACATAGGACAAGATGGTTGGATGGCATCACCAACTCCATGGACATGAATTTGAGCAAGCTCCAGGAGATGGTGAAGGACAGGGAAGCCTGGCGTGCTGCAGTCTATGGGCTTCCAAAGACTGAGCGACTGAACAGCAACAACCCCGGCCAGACGCCTCTCCTAAATCCTCTGCTTTAGCTCCTCTCTCAAGTACGGTAGATAATAGTATCTGCCCGCTTTCTGAGTTGTTTGGCAGATGCTCAAGCCACCACCCACCAAATGGAAGAAATTAACTACCTGATGACCATGCGCATGTGGCCCACAGACCTATCAGAACCTTAACCCCTGACACTGGGCGCTGTTAACCTCAGCATCAACCAATCAGAGTTGTGCAGGAACATCCCATACGCTGGGACTCCAGGCCCTCACCTGCCTTAAAAATGCTCTCTTGGACCCCAGCAGGGAGTTTGGGTGTTTTGAGCGCCACCCCCCCTCCCCCTCCCGCGCCCCCTCCCCCTCCCGCCCTCCCCCCCCCCCCCCCCCCCCGCCCGCCGCGTCCTGAATTCCCTGCTTTGGGGGCCTGGCAGTAATCTCTACCCTTTCCTTCACCCACAACCCCACGTCGGCAGAGGGGCTTTACTGGGAAACCGGGAGCTGACCCAAGGCTGGCTGCTCCACAGGCTGGCTTCAAAGTTTGGAGATATTTGGAAGAGAGAACCCGTAGGAGTTGCTGACGGATTGGGTATAGGAGCTGATGAAGAGAAGAGTGAAAATTGACTCCAAGGTTTGGGACCTGAGGAGCTCAGAGGAAGGAGTTGCCTTTGGCAGAGATGGGGGAACCTGGGGGCGGCAAGCGGCCATGAGTGAGGAGGCAAGGACCCCCGCCTTCTGCGTGGCAGTGTTAAAGAAGTCCGGGAGGCGCTGGGTCCCCAGACGTCCGTATCCTTCGCGTCAATTAACAGGTGTGGACACTCGGGAAGGAAAGCTCCGCAGGACGCGTGGGGTGGGGCCAGGACGCTGGTTGCCCGCGGGCGCCACCGGGCGCGGAGAGGGAAGCGCGGCGGCTGGAGCGCCGGGGAACCTGCCAGCAGGCCCTGTGCTTCTGATGGACCATCCGCAGCGGACGCGAGGACCGGGAGCCGGACGTAGGGATCGTGTCCCGGCTGCGGCGCTTCGGGGCGGTTCTTCCCGAGCAGTGGCGGCTGCTGAGCAGGATGTGAGCGGTGAGGCTGCCAGGGCGCAGGGGGCGGGGAAGCTCCGGGCGGGGCCCTGCCTGAGAAGGAACTGCGGCCAGGGATCAGACCGCGTGCGTCCGACCCGGGAGCCCACTCCCTGCATTCAGTTACTATCATTTTGGTCCTTCGTGGAAAACTTCTTGGGCTCCTTCCGGAGGCTTTTGTAGGAGCAGGATGGAAGGGGGCCTCGCTGACCTCTTCTCTCTCACCTAGCACAGAGCTTCCCTTTCACGTGGAAGTATCAGCCCTCCCTGACCCGACAGACCCCAGGTCCCGTGAACACCGGCTCTCTCAGGTCCCTTGATCAGACTGTTGCCAGTGCCTCCTGCTCCTGCGGCGAGGTAGTCCCAGATCCTGGCTGGCTTTCTACTTTGGAAAGGGTGCCAGAAGTCTCGCAGTTCTCAGAAAACCTCAGGGGTGTGTCCCCCTTTTCCCTCCCATGGGCAGAGCCGGGATCTGTAGGACCCAATGCATTTCTTAGAGACCTCTTTATTTTAATTTGATTTTTGACTGCCCTGGGTCTTCATTGCTGTGCACGGGCTTCTCAATGCGGTGACTTCTTTTGTTGAGGAGCCTGGGTTCGGTAGTTGTGGCCTGTGGGCTTAGTTGCTCCACAACAGGCATGTGGAATCTCCTCTGTTCAGGGACGGAATCCATGTACTCTGCCTTGGCAGGTGGATTCTTAACTACTGGGTCACCAGGGAAGTCTCTGCGGCATCCTCTTTAAAATGATGCATCATAAAGTTGCTGGTGCTTTGGGAAGGGCCTGTGCTCAACAGTGTTCTGAGGGAGCTTGTTGAAAATGCAGATTCTGGAATAAAACCTTTGAGTCCATTTTTAATGAGCTCTCCAGTTATTCTGCTCTGTTCTGGGGCATGTGACCCCCATGCTCCCAGTAGGTGACATTGAATCAAGCTGGAAAGCTGGGATCCTGGCCCTGTGACCCCAGGATCTCCCCTGCCTTCACACCACCTCCCACTGGTTACACTTTGCTTTCAGGCAGGGATTCTCAAACTCGCCTGGGTATGAGAATCACCTGGAGAGCTCAGTCAGCGGTCCAGGCTCATCGATACCTGGGTCTTTGTAGTTGCTCTTGTTCTTAGGTGTTCTCACCGCCACCAAAGCCTGAGAGCCTGTGGGGCCCTAGGTTCCTTGCACTGGCCAGCCTCTTGCTCCTCCTGCCTGTCCCCACCTGAGATGTGATTCCTCTTCTTCACCACCTCTGATCACTGACCCGAGGTGAGTCCCTCCATCTCACCTGTATCACTTCTGTCGTTGATCACATTCCACCTCCGCACGCGCCACCCCCCTCAACAGGACTGCATTTTCCTTTCAGGCTCTTCCATTTCCTTAATTCATGGAATCCCAGTGTTGGGTGGGCCCTTGGAGGCCATCTCTCTGTCCCCTCCCCTTCCCTGAGAAGGGTGGATCTGGGGGTGTGTAGGGCAAAGGAGAGGAACTGAAGCCCAGGGTGGGCCCCTGACCAGCTTTCCCTCAACCACAGGGGAAGAGGCTGCTGGAGACCACAAGCTCATCCATGATTGGGACCTGGCCTGGCTGCAGCAGGCAGATGGTGAGTGCCTCCCCGCCCCCCGACCCGTCCTGCCTGCAAACTCTCCTGGGGTCCTAGATCCCCTGGACCTGCCTGGTTCCCCCGCCCCGCCCCCCACACCAAGGGACTCCCTAAGTTCCCTTCTCACTGCAGCCAGACTGTGTCGTGTGTCCCTCACAAGCCCGAGGGTGAGCCTTGGTCTCCTTTCTTCCCAGTGGTCATGGCAGAAGTGACCCAGCCCTCTCTGGGGGTAGGCTATGAGCTGGGCCGGGCCGTAGCCCTCCACAAACCAGTCCTGTGCCTGTTTCGCCCACAGTCTGACCGAGGTGAGCACCCCCCAGCCCTGGCCTCCTTTCCCAGCTCTCTGAGGTCCCAGTCCTCCTCTCCTTCCTTGGGGAACTCTGAGCACAGTGCCCACCCCAGAAAGGGATGGGAAAGGGAAGGGCAACAGGCAGTGTGGGAGGGGAGTGTGGGAGGCAAGGAGGAGTGTGTGGGAGAGGGGGAAGTGTTGGAGGGGGAGGGGTTTTGGGGAGGGGGAGCGTGGGGGGGGGAGTGTGTTGGGGGGAGGGGGAGTGTGGGAGGAGGAAGGGGTGTTGCGGGGAGGGGAGTGTGGGAGGAGGAGGGGAAGTGTTGGGGGAGGTGAGGGGGGGAGCCACCTCCACCGCCGCCTCCTTCCCAGTGCTTTCAGCCATGACCTGGGAGCAGCCAATGGCTCCAGGTTCCAGGTGTGTGACAGCCGGAGGCAGAGGCAAAGGCGGTGGTTCTCCCCGAGCAGGTGGCCGCCTCTCCTGACCCAACTGTTTGACTTCACCCCAGTGTATGAAATTCTCCTGACCCCAGACTTGCTCTAGTACCTTTCCTGCCTCTTAGCCCAGTACAGACACACGGTGTGTTTTCAATTCTAGCTTTATGTCTGTGTGAGTGTGCAGGTGGGTGCGCGTCAGAAATAATCTTCTTAGCACCCCGCTTCACTTCAAGATGTAGAGCCCTTTAAAGGTCTGCAGGCCCCCAAGAGAAGGATACTACATAACGCCCTCAAGCACCCCGCAGGAACATTCAGGAGTTTGGAGGAAGCTGGTCTTGGGAGGTTGCCATTCCTCTGTCACTGATGCTGTACTGGACACCTAAGTATCCACTGATGGATGAATGCACAAAGGAAATGTGTATGTGTATATAGTGTGTATGGATACACACACACACACACACACACACACACACACAATGGAATATTGTTTAGCCATAAAAAGGAACTCTTGCCCACTGCAACCACATGAGAAAATGACATAAGGAAAATAAATCAGACAGAAAAACACAAATACTGTATCATATCTCATGTGAGATTTTTTTTTTAAATGACCTCAGATACAGAGAACAGATGGTTGTTTGCAGAAGTAAGGGGTGGAGGTTGAAATAGTTTGAGGTGGTCAAAAGGTACAAATTTCCTAATAAGATAATTAACTCCTAGGGAAGTAATGTACAGTGTGGTGAATATAGTTAACAATACTGCATTTTATATTTGAACGTTGCTAAAATTAGAGATACTAAGGGAACATTTCATGCAAAGATGGGCTCGATAAAGGACAGAAATGGTATGGACCTAACAGAAGCAGACGATATTAAGAGGTGGCAAGAATACACAGAAGAACTGTACAAAAAAGATCTTCACGACCCAGATAATCGCGATGGTGTGATCACTCACCTAGAGCCAGATATCCTGGAATGTGAAGTCAAGTGAGCCTTAGAAAGCATCACTACGAACAAAGCTAGTGGAGGTGATGGAATTCCAGTTGAGCTATTTCAAATCCTGAAAGATGATGCTGTGAAAGTGCTGCACTCAATATGCCAGCAAATTTGGAAAACTCAGCAGTGGCCATAGGACTGGAAAAGGTCAGTTTTCATTCTAATCCCAAAGAAAGGCAATGCCAAAGAATGCTCAAACTACCGCACAATTGCACTCATCTCACACGCTAGTAAAGTAATGCTCAAAATTCTCCAAGCCAGGCTTCAGCAATACGTGAACCGTGAACTTCCAGATGTTCAAGCTGGTTTTAGAAAAGGCAAAGGAACCAGAGACCAAATTGCCAACATCCGCTGGATCATCAAAAAAGCAAGAGAGTTCCAGAAAAACATCTATTTCTGCTTTATTGACTATGCCAAAGCCTTTGACTGTGTGGATCACAATAAACTGTGGAAAATTCTGAGAGATGGGAATACCAGACCACCTGACCTGCCTCTTGAGAAATTTGTATGCAGGTCAGGAAGCAACAGTTAGAACTGAACATGGAACAACAGACTGGTTCCAGATAGGAAAAGGAGTACGTCAAGGCTGTATATTGTCACCCTGCTTATTTAACTTATATGCAGAATACATCATGAGAAACGCTGGGCTGGAAGAAGCACAAGCTGCAATCAAGATTGCCGGGAGAAATATCAATAACCTCAGATATGCAGATGACACCACCCTTATGGCAGAAAGTGAAGAGGAACTAAAAAGCCTCTTGATGAAGGTGAAAGAGGAGAGTGAAACAGTTGGCTTAAAGCTCAACATTCAGAAAACAAAGATCATGGCATCTGGTCCCATCACTTCATGGGAAATAGATGGGGAAACAGTGGAAATAGTGTCAGACTTTATTTTTCTGGGCTCCAAAATCTCGGCAGATGGTGACTGCAGCCATGAAATTAAAAGACGCTTACTCCTTGAAAGAAAAGTTATGACCAACCTAGATAGCATATTGAACAGCAGAGACATTACTTTGCCAACAAAGGTCCGTCTGGTCAAGGCCATGGTTTTTCCAATGGTCATGTATGGATGTGAGATTTGGACTGTGAAGAAAGCTGAGCACCGAAGAATTGATGCTTTTGAACTGTGGTGTTGGAGAAGACTCTTGAGAGTCCCTTGGACTGCAAGGAGATCCAACCAGTCCATTCTGAAGGAGATCAGCCCTGGGATTTCTTTGGAAGGACTGATGCTAAAGCTGAAACTCCAGTACTTTGGCTACCTCATGTGAAGAGTTGACTCATTGGAAAAGACTCTGATGCTGGGAGGGATTGGGGGCAGGAGGAGAAGGGGACGACAGAGGATGAGATGGCTGGATGGCATCACTGACTCGATGGACATGAGTCTGAGTGAACTCCGGGAGTTGATGGACAGGGAGGCCTGGCATGCTGAGATTCATGGGGTCGCAAAGAGTTGGACATGACTGAGTGACTGAACTGAACTGAACTGGAGACCAGATCTTAGTTTTCAACAAAAGAAAATAATTTATTGTGTGGTGATGGATGTTAACTTACTGTGGTGGTCATCTCAAAATACATACATGTATCGTATTATATTGCATACCTGAAACTAATGTTATATGTCAGTTATATCCAGTATTTTTTAAAATCTACGTAAGACAAAGCATGGCAAATAAAAAATAGGAAAAAGCATAGTAAGTAAAGCACAAAAGGGATAGTGGGAAAAACTTCCAAACATGTATGTAATCAAAATAAATGATGACATTTCATTGAGTAAAAAGAGCATTGACTCTTTAGTAAGCAGCTTATTACCTGCGTTTCTACAGACACACTTGGACTATAGAAAGGTTGAAATGAAAGACAAAAATATGAGTCCAGAAGGATTTATTAGGAATAAAAGTAGATCACGTGAGGACCAAAAGTGTACCACCAAGAACACACAAGAATTCTGAACTTGTACTCGTCTACTAGTCTCAGAATACAAAGTAAATATAGTTGAAATTAAAAGAAAAATATCCACTGCAACAGGATAGTTATATCAGTAATTGATAAATGGGCAAAAAAATAGTAAGAATATAGAAGATTTGGGGGAAAAACATAAATAGCAAGCTTGATCTGATGTGTATGTGGATATAGACTTCTGTATGTATTATATAAATACTGTATTATGTATTGTATCTATTTTAGATTTATCTTAGATATTATATTATCTATTATATATATATATTAATATAAATATGTTATATATGATAGTATATATGTGTATCTATAATACATGTTAAAATATGGATCTGAACTAGATATAACAAAATTTAAGTGAAGTCGCTCAGGCGTGTCCAACTCTTAGTGACCCCATGGACTGCAGCCTACCAGGCTCCTCCGTCCATGGGATTTTCCAGGCAAGAGTACTGGAGTGGGTTGCCATTGCCTTCTCCAACTTCCCAGCTGCAATGGTGACCCCCAAGAGCACAACTGGGACCCCATAACAAAATTTAAGGCTGGATAAAACTGGATAGTGGCTACAAGGGTATCTGATATACTATTCTCTATACTTTTCTCAGACTTGCTATGTTTTGTAATAAAATTTAAAATTCTTAATTTTTCATGCTGCTGCTGCTGCTAAGTCACTTCAGTCATATCCGACTCTGTGCAACCCTATAGACGGCAGCCCACCAGGCTCTCCTGTCCCTGGGATTCTCCAGGCAAGAACACTGGAGTGGGTTGCCATTTCCTTCTCCAATGCATGAAAGTGAAAAGTGAAAGTGAAGTCGCTCAGTCGTGTCCGACTCCTAGCGACCCCATGGACTGCAGCCTACCAGGCCCCTCCATCCATGGGATTTTCCAGGCAAGAGTAGTGGAGTGATTGCCATTGCCTTCTCCGTAATTATTCATAAGAAAATACAAAATTGAGTTCTAAGGCTGAATTTCCTCTTTTGGCCTCTATAGATTCCTGACACCGGGAAGAAGAGGACTAGGACTCCAGATGTTCTTCACTTTCATAAAACTGTCCTCGTGAATGACGTCACCAGCAAGAAAACATCCTAGCCACAGGGATGGGGAGGAACTCAGACTAAGAATGTACCTGAGTTAGGTGGGTATGGTGTAGATTAGGGCAGAGAATCTCAGCCCTGCTTCCTCTCCAACATATCTGAGAAAGGAAAGTCACCTATGGAAAAACAAAATTGAAGGGAAGATATATCTGGTCTCTGCAGCTTCTTCTTGGCTGGAGGTGATGTGTGATCCAGATGTTAAAGCTGGAGTGTGAGATTGAACCTGAAGAGATCCTGCACATGCTTAACTTCTGCTTTCTCTGAATCTCTGCACCCTTCACATGTCCCTCCATAACATTCATCTGACTTCTCTTCTTGAGTTAACTCTGGTCCTTCCCAAGCCAGATGGAGTCTCAGGTCTCAGACTCCTCTTCACCCCTGTTTTATAGCTCCTTTAGTGCCCACGGAGTGTCTCACGTAGAACACATGCTTTAAAAATGTATCCCCACAGCTATAGATTTAAAGAGATTTAAGAGGCATATAAACAATGAGGAAGGTGAAACCACATGACTAGGGATGCACATTTGGGTGATAACTTCCTGTTTCTTTATGGTTTTATGTCTTTTTTTTTTTTTTGTCCTTCCTGTAAAAGTAAGGGCAGTGGTTCATTTGGAGGGAATAAGGAGGCCATGACTGGAATTGAACACATGCAAGTTTCTGGGTGGCTGAAGATCTCTCTCTTGATGTGCATGAGTGATGGTTACAGAGTATTTTATTAGTGCTTTTTTTTAAATTATTGTTTTATTTTTGCCTGTGTTGTATCTTTGTTGCTGTGCTGGCTTTTTCTGTAGTTCTGGAAAGTCAAAGGTACTCTCTTGTTGCTGGTACTTGGGCTTCTCACTGCTGTGGCTTCTCTTGTTTGGAGCACAGGCTCTGGGGCAGAGCGGGCTTCGGTAGTTGTGGCTCCCGGGCTCTAGGGCATAGGTTCAATAGTCGTGGTGTACAGGCTCAGTTGCTGTGGGGCATGTGGGATCTTCCTGGACCAGAGATTGAACCCACGACTCCTGCATTGGCAGGCCAATTTTTAACCACTGGACCACCAGGGGAGTCCTATTTTATTTTAAATATTTGTTTATTTGGCTGTGCTGGGTCTTAGCTGTAGCATGTGGGATCTTAGTTCCTTGCCCAGGATCGAATCCCAGCCCCCTGCAGTGGGAGCAGAGTCTTAACCACTAGACCACTGGGAACTCTCTAAAGAGGATTTTATTATACTTCAGTTGTTAAGGTGGTTTTCTCAGGTGAGTTTTATAATATTTTTATTGGTATATTCAATGAACAAATGAATGAATGGTTCTGGGCATTGAGCATGGTGGTTGCTAACATCAAAATAGAGACATCCAGATACTCTGTGCCCCATGGTGGGAGCACACACCACCACCTGTGAGGTAGTCTTGCCCCAGATTGAACCTGAATCTGATTACACCTCCAGATCCAACTCCAGTTTATAGCATTGAGGAACATTGTAAATGCCAGTATAGAAGTATCATCAGCAAACTCCAGACTGCAGAAACCTCTACAGGAAAAATGAGGGGAGGAGAGAAGATTTGCAGGGGGAACCTGTTGATCAAAACAGACTTAAAAGGCATGTCAGCCAATCCCCATATGTGGACTTGATGTGGCTTGTTTTAAATAAATTGTAAACAAATATTTATAACATTGGTAAGACAAATTGGAAATTTGAACATTGATGAACTATTTGATGACAGTAAGAAAATCTTACAAAGTTTTTCAACCCTGATATTTTTGTTACTTTTTTTTGGTATTTTTATTATGATTTTTAAAAATATCTTTTAGAGACATATATTAAAATATTTACAAATGGGGACTTCTCTGGTGGTCCAGTGGTTAAGACTCTGCACGTCCCCTGCATGGGGGCACAGGTTTGATCCTTGATTGGGGAACTGAGATCCCACATGCCATGTGACGTGGCCTATATATATACACACACACACAAATGTAATAATATGATCTTGAATTTGTATCACAACAGTACAGTGAGGAAGTTGAATATGCACATACATGAAACAAGACATAAATTGGTCATGAACTACTTGTTGAATCTCATTATACTATTTTCAGTACTTTATTATTGCCTTTTTGAAAACAGCTTTATGAGGAACAACTTATATCAGTAAAATCTGCCAGCTGTGAGTGTACAGTTTAATGTAAACTTGTAGGGTTGTGCAGTCATCCTTACGGTCCAGTTTTAGAACATTCCCATCACCACAGAAGGTTTCCTTGGGCCCTACCCTGCAGTCAATGCCTGCTCCCAGTCCCAGCTGGGACTACTCCATAGTCTGCTTTCTGTTTCTCTAAATACGCCCTTTCCGGACATTTCATCTAACTGCAGTCATGCTAGTCTTCTGTTCCTGATTCTAGGACATAAGTTGGATACACTGACCTGTACCGCCCTGGCTCCCCCTCCCATCACTTAGTGCCCCATCCCTCCAACTCAGGCCTCTGCACTGAGCCGAGGATCTGAGCTGCCAGCCATGGCCGGCTCTGCATCCTGACCACCTCAGCTGTGGGCAAAGAATCAATCACAGGGCCTTGTTTCCCATCTGGAGACACAGACAAAACATCCCTCTCCTCTTTCTCCTTCAGCCTGAGGTGGAATAGGGATGCCAGACCCCTCGGAAGTGTGGGCCCTAAGGAGATGGAGGCTGGCTTCTTTTCTTGAGGACGCAGAGGCAGAAGCAAGATGCTCTGTGTCGCTATATGCATGTGCTCCTCCTGGGAGGCGAGAACCGCAGGACAGTGTGACTGAGGGTGAGGAGGGCGCCCTCAAGGTCGCTGGCCGCTGGGGCCCGCCTCCTAAGGATGTGTGTGTGACCGTGTGAGAAGGTGCCAGGAGCACTGGTGCACAGCTGTGCATACGTTTTCCCATGGTCTTACCTTAGGCACTGAGCCCATCAGAGGCCAGAGGTAGCCTAAGATTTTTTCCCTTCTTATTTGTGTATTTTTTTAAGTATTTAAAAAAAATATTCTTTATTGTGTCTTTTTAGAGATTTATTTATTTGGCTGTGCTGAGTCTTAGTTGTGACATGAAGGATCTTTCCTGCAGCATGCGGGATCTTTGGTTTGGGCATGTGGGATCTAGTTCCATGACCACGGTCAAACCCAGGCCCCCGGTGTTGGAAGAGTCTTAACCACTGGACCACCAGGAAAGTCTCTGTGTCTTTGCCTTTTAAAAATGGTTACTGTGTCCGCTCTGTCACTCTAGGTATGGGTATTTCATAGAATGGAGGAATTCAGAGGAAACCATCAGTGATGCTCTCCTCTGAGAAATGAGATTGGGGGCTCACTTTCCACCGGGTACTCTCTCATCCCTTTTGAAATTTTTGTCTTAAATTTGTGTAATTTTCATTAGAAAAATGAAGATTGTTATTAGCAGTGAGCCCTGGTGTGTTTGCCTGGTTCCCTGCAGACCCTGCTTCCATCAGATTACCTTAGAGCTGAGCAGATCACAAAGTGCTACCAAATGCAGCTGCTCATTTAATCTGCTTATTCGTTCAACAAATATCTGATGAGTATTTCCTAGAGGCCAGGCACAGCTCTAGAAGCTGGGGGTACAGCAGTAAGCCAAACAGAGAAAAACGCCTGCCCTCCCAGGGACTGACATTCCACTGACCATAGAAAGACATGCAACAAAATTAATCAATTATATGGTGGTGAGACGGACAGGGAAGCCTGGTGTGCTGCAGTTCATGGGGTTGCAAAGAGTCGGACGTGACTGAGCGACAGAACTGAAAGGAAAAAAGACCAGGCAGAAGAGGGGATGGGAGGCTGCCACATTGAAGAGGGTATCAGGGAAGGTAACCTGAACAGCCTTGGAGGAGGAGAGGGAGTGACCCGGGAGCGCTTGGAAGAAAAGGACTCCAGAGGACAGCAAATGCCAAGGATCTGAGGCAAAAACATGCCCAGCTTGAGGAAGAGGCAGCGTGGCTGCGGAACAGACGCTGAGGCTAAAGGAGCTGGGATGAGAGAGGTGAGAGAGGCGCCAGGTCCTGTGGGGCTGCTGAGCCCCTGACGGGGTTTGGGGTTTTACCCCAAGTGAGATGGGAGCCTTTGGAGCTTTGGCTGAAGAAGGTCAGGGCCCTAACTACTGGGTTTACAGGTCCCCCTGCTGGAGACCGGACTGTGTAGCAGGAAAGTGGGTGGACTGTGGGGAGGCTGAGAGGTGGTGGAGGCTTGGAGGAGGGGGCGTCAGTGGAGGTGGTGTGTGTGTTTCCCACCGACCCAGGACCTTATGGGGTCCTCTCAGGCTAGACCCCTCTCACATATCCTCTGCTTTAGCTTCTCTATGAAGTACC
Source organism: Bos indicus (assembly GCF_029378745.1). NCBI lineage: Eukaryota > Metazoa > Chordata > Mammalia > Artiodactyla > Bovidae > Bos > Bos indicus. The sequence continues at coordinate 18,292,949 of NC_091782.1, read as the reverse complement.
CAGACAATAGTGTCTGCCCGCTTTCTGAGTTGTTTTACAGAAGCGCAAACCACCACCAAATGGAAGAAATTAGCAACCTGAAGACCATGAACACGTGGCCCACAGACCCATAAGTACTTTAATCCCTGTGACACCACGCTTAGACTCCCCTCTAAAAATGGTTTCCTGGATCCCACTGGGAAGTTTAAGTATTTTGAGCACCCCTGACTGGAATTCCCTGTTTGGCGCCTGCAGTAATCACAGCCCTCTCCTTCACTGCAACCCCGTGTCTGCACTGGCACTGGGGTGCGACCCAAGGTTGGGTCCCCAGCAGGTGGGTTTCAGAGTTTTAAATATTTGGAAGGGAGAACCCACAGGAGTTCCCCGTGGATTGCACGTAGGGTTTGATGGAAAGAGAAGAGTCAAAATGACTCCAAGGTTTGGGACCTGAGGAGCTGGGAGAATGGAGTTGCCTGTGGCAAAGGTGGGGAGGAGTGGATGAGGTGAGGAGTTAAGTCCAGGAGGCGCTGAGTTCCTACAGGTGGCTACGGTTGACGTTGCATTTCACAGGTGTTTCATTTCACTTGGAACCAGACCCCGTGAGGCGGGGGCGGGTCACGTGCAGGGGCGGGGCCAAGGGGAGCGGGCGGGGCCTGCGGGGCCCGGGATGGCGGCGGCGGCGGCGGCGGCTGGAACCCTGGATCCGGGTCGTCTCTCCCTGTACTTCTGCGGGAGTATCCGTGGCGGACGCGAGGATCGGGAACTGTACGTGCGCATCGTGTCTCGCCTCCGGCGCTTCGGGGTGGTGCTTACCGAGCATGTGGCGGCCGCCGAGGTGGACGAGAGCGGTGAGGGAGGCGGTGCTCGTGGCGCGGGCGGCCGGAAGGGTGCAGGCAGGCCCCTCTGCCCGAGAAGAACTGCGGTGGGGGGCTCAGACCGCGTGCATCCGACCTGGGACCCTACGCCCCGGATTCAGTTACTATCTTGACCTTTGGGTCTTTCGTGGAGAACTTTTTGGGCTCCTTCCGGCTTTTGTAGGAGCAGGATGGGAGGAGGCCGCACTGGCCTCTTCTCTCCCACCTAGCACAGAGCTTTCCTTCGACATTGGAGGTATCAGCCCTCCTTGACCCGACAGACCCCGGGTCCCGCGAACACCGTCTCAGGCCCTCTGATCCTCTTGCTCCTGCGGAGAGGTAGTCCCGGATCCTGGCTGGTTTTCTACTTTGGAAATAACGCCCAAACTGTCACACTTCTCATAAAAACCTCAAGTGTGTCCCCTTTTCCCTCCCAGTGGACAGAGCCAGGCTCTGTAGGACCCAGTGCAATTCTCAGAGACCTCTTTATCTTAACTTTTGACTGCCCTGGGCCTTCATTGCTGCGTACGGGCTTCTCATTGCAGTGAGCAGCCTGGGTTCAGTAGTTGAAGCCTGAACTAAGCCTGGCTTTCGGGCTTAGTTGCTCCACGACAGGCATGTGGAATCTCCTCTGCTCAGGTATGGAATCCATGTATTCTGCCTTGGCAGGTGGATTCTTAACTACTGGGTCACCAGGGAAGTCCCTGTGGCATCCTCTTTAAAATGATGCATCACAAAGTTGCTGGTGCTTTGGCAAGGGCCTGTGCTCAACAGTGTTCTGAGGGAGCTTGTTGAAAATGCAGATACTGGGATAAAACCTTTGAGTCCATTTTTAATAAGCTCTCCAGTTATTCTGCTCTGATCTGGGGCGTGTGACCCTTATGCTCCCAGTGGGTGACATTGAATCAAGCTGGAAAGCTGGGATCCTGGCCCTGTGACCCCAGGATCTCCCCTGCCTTCACACCACCTCCCACTGGTTACACTTTGCTTTCAGGCAGGGATTCTCAAACTCGCCTGGGTATGAGAATCACCTGGCGAGCTCAGTCAGCAGTCCAGGCTCATCGATACCTGGGTCTTTGTAGTTGATCGGGTTCTCGGGTGGTTCTCACTCCCACCAAAGCCTGAGAGCCTGTGGGGCCCCTAGGTTCCTTTCGGCGGGCCAGCCTCTTGCTCCTCCTGCCTGTCCCCACCTGGGATGTGATTCCTCCTCCTCCTGTCCACCTCTGATCACTGACCTCCATCTCCCCTGTATCACTCCTGTCGTTGATCACATTCTGCTCCCCGGAACAGGACTGCATTTTCCTTGCAGGCTTTTCCATTTCATTACTTTTCATGGAATCCTAGTGTTGGGGGGCCCTTGGAGGCCATCTCTCTGTCCCCTCCCCTTCCCTAAGCAGGGTGGATCTGGGGGTATCTAGGGCAGAAGAGAGGAACTGAAGCCCAGGGTAGGTCCCTGACCAGCTTTCCCTCAACCACAGGGGAAGAGGCTGCTGGAGGCGACAAGCTCATCCATGATCGGGACCTGGCCTGGCTGCAGCAGGCAGATGGTGAGTGGTCCACCGTCCTGCCTGCAAACTCCCCTGGGGTCCTAGGTCCCCTGGACCTGCCTGGTTCCCCCCCTCCAAGGGACTCCCAAGTTCCCTTCTCACCGCAGCCAGACTGTGTTGTGTGTCCCTCACAAGCCCGAGGGTGAGCCTTGGTCTCCTTTCTTCCCAGTGGTCGTGGCAGAAGTGACCCAGCCCTCTCTGGGGGTAGGCTATGAGCTGGGCCGGGCCGTAGCCCTCCACAAACCAGTCCTGTGCCTGTTTCGCCCAAAGTCTGGCCGAGGTGAGCCCCCCCCAGCCCTGGCCTCCTTTCCCAGCTCTCTGAGGTCCCTGCCCTCTTCTCCTTCCTTGTGGGTCTCTGAGCACAGTGCCCACCCCAGAAAGGGAAGGGCAGTGGGCAGTGTGGGAGGGGAGGAGGGGGAGTGTGGAAGTGGCGGGGGAGACACCTTCACCCCCATGCTTCTTGCCAGTGCTCTCAGCCATGATCCGGGGAGCAGCCAATGACTCCAGGTTCCAGGTGTGGGACTACGAGGAAGCAGAAGTGGAGGCCCTGCTAGATCGGTACTTTGAGGCGTATCCTCCTGAGCAGGTGGCTGCCTCTCCTGACCCAACAGCTTGACTTCACCCCAGTTTTTATTAAATTCTCCTGATCCCCAGACTTGGCTCCTGGCTCTTAGCCCCAGTACTGATTCACGGCATGTATACAATTCTGACATTATATCACATTGTCGGTAGAGGAAGGTCCAGTTCTCAATAATATCCTAACACCCTGCTCAACTTCAAGATGTAGAGACCTTTAAAGGTCCACAGGCCCCCAAGAGGAGGAGACTTTCTAAGATGCTCAAGCTCCCTGCAGCAACATTCAGGAGTTTGGATGAAGCTGATTGTGGGGGGTGGGAGGTGACCATTCCTTCCTGTCCCTGTGTTGGGTCGGAGGCTTCTGGGCTGAGTACCACGGACATTTATTTCCCTTTATCAATGTAAGTCACAGCCGTCTGCTGTGGGCTTTGAGGATGGATGTCTGGATGCCTAGAGAAAAGAGCAGAGTAGGAGAAGGATTGGCTGTGTGTGATGGCAGGGGGAGCTGAAGTGGCCCTTTGAGGAAACTGGTCTGCTTCCAGAGAAGTGTATTAAAAGAAAGTTTATTCAGTGAACAGAAGACAGTGCCACAGACACTGGTAACCACCTGCCGCCATGTGCGGGGACAGTGGTGCACGCCTGACCCGTGACCCCGGGGCTCTGGTGGCTCCAGCGCTCCCTGCGTCCTGCCCCCTCAGTCGTAGCCCTCATCATCCTCCTCGTCGTCGTCCTCGTCGCCGAAGAAGAAAGTCTCTCGGTCCAGGTTCTCAGACTCCTCATCATAGGAGAAGCTGTCATTGTCCAGCTCCTCCTCAAACTCGTCCTGCTGCCACTCGGGCTCCTCGTCCTCCTCCTCCTCCTCCAGTTCCGAGGAGCCCTGGGGCCTGGGAGAGTGCACACTCAACCTCAGGGCCTCGGTGCCTCCCACGCCCCCCCGCGCCAGGGGGCCCCTCCACTCACTGACTGCCAGGCACGTTGGGTCCTTTTGCCTCCCGGGACTCGGAGGATGGACTCTGGAGACCAACCCGGAAATCCTGGCAAGGAGACAGGAGGATGTGGGGAGCAGCGGAGTAGAGCACACTGGGCCCTGGCACCCAGCCTTCCTTCACCCGGATCCCCCGAGGGCCTAGAGCCACCCGGCCCTGCCAGGAATGCCCCCGCCACCAACCCCAGCACCCCGCTCTGTGAGCCATTGACTCTGCCTAACATGACAGTCCTCAGCAACCCAGGATATGGCGGTGAGGCACCACCTACCCTTACCATACTGTGTGTTCATGCCTTTTCTGCCCAAGTTACGTACCAGTCCGTAAGCTCCCTGAGGGCGGGATTCCTAGTTCAGACTCAGCATCAGTGTATTGGAGCCGGAAAGAACCTCAGCTCCCTTACTTTGGTGGATCCCTGCCCTTTGGCCCCCAACTCCTAGGATTCTAAATCCACATCTGGGAAGAATCTTCTGAAAAAGTTCCCCAAGTGAGTTCTGGAGAGCAAGCACCTGGCCAGATACCCTTAACCTGGGCTAACTACCTCCTTCATTTTGTAGGCAAGGCCAGGTGGCTGAGGGGCAGGGCTGGGAGGTGGGATACAGGCCGGTCCGTGTGCCCTCGAATCCTTTCCATCAGGATCCCCCTAGGGCACCAGAGGCTGTGACAGGCGGTGCCAAGTGAGGGCAGGAAGGCTGGGTCAGATGGGTGGCTACCTGGGTGGAGTGCTGCAGGATGGCCAGCAGCCGCTCCTGGATCCGCCGCAGCAGCTCCAGGCCGGTGTTCAGGTGCTCGGCCCGCAGGAGGCGCAGCGAGGAGGCCAGGTCTCTGCAGTGCAGCAGCGTCTCCTCTGCAGAGAGGGCAGGGCGCGGGGCTCCCTCCCTTCTTCCCTTCCTCCCACAGACGCCTACCATGCGCTCCCCACATCTACCAGGGCTCACAGCCTAGAGGTGGGGACACGTCGTAATCAAAGCAAAGGTCGGGTGGGGGTGTGTATCATGGACCTGCAGGGTAGAACTTGAAGACGGTAACAAGGCTACGAGGCACAGGAAGCTCCAGGGGCCAGAATGAAGGTGGGCGGCTGGGGCTGGGTCACCCACCCATTTGTATTTTGGGGGTAGGTGCCAGGGGGACGGGGGCTCACCCAGGAGGATCTGCAGGGCATTGGTGTGCAGCTCCAGGGCCTCGATCTGCTGCTCCACGACGTCCATGTGCTCTGTGTCCTGGTTGTAGAAGCTGTACACGCAGGCGTAGGCCAGCACCTGCGGGCCCAGGCAGGCTCCTGCTGAGGCCACCTCCCACCCTCCCCCTCCTCCCGCCCACCCTCTGCCCAGGCCAGCCCACACCACCTTTCGTGCCTGCTCCAGACCCCGGCAGGCATCACTGAGGAAAGTGAAGGATTTGGGCGGGGGCACCTCGTGGATGGCAGACACGCGGTTCCGCAAGTTCACAGCAAAGTCCTGTGCGGAGAAGTGGCTGTCATCACCGGCGGGCGCAGCCCCACCCCCCAGAAGAGCGCCCGGCCATCCAGCCCAGCCCTCTAACCTCCTTGGCCACCCCACTGTCTCTTCCCTGCTCACCCGGGCCTGGTGATGGAAAGTACACCTCTCGTTGTAGTCCTGGAAGCGCTTCTCCTGGCGCGCGGCTTTGCTTACCTGGTGAAGGCATGTCAAGAGGGCTGTTGGGTGATTGGCAGGACAAGATGAGGTTACTCCTCAGACCAGCCACCATTCACGGAGGCCTGCTGCTGCTCTACCCAGATTTCTTCATTCCTTTCTCGTAACTGTGAGATGAGGGTGCTGAAGCCTGGCAGGTTGACTACACAGTGAAGCCAGGCCCTGGCTCAGAGTCTTTGCTCTGCTCTGCCCTGGGCCTCCTGGGAGCGCTCAGCCCACCACAGCCTCTCTGCTGGGGCAGAAGGTCTCTGTGCACAGACCTCCCAGGACAGAACGCCCAGCACCTGCAGGCCCTGGGGCTTTCAGTCTTCTCTCCACCGAGCCTTGTTCCACCTCTCCGGCTGCTTGGGACATGGAGCTGTCTGCGCCCAGGCCCAGAAGCAGCATCCCACCCTGTCCGCCCAGGGGCCTCTGCCCGCCTCCTCTCAGCACCAGCCCCTTACCATGGCGGAGCAGTTGTAATAGTCTTTGTGATTTGGCTTCCAGGACTTGAGGCAGCGCCAGCAGAATCCATGATTGCATTTGGCACAGGTCATGCTGTGGAGGAGGCTAGCTGGTCAGGGTTCCTGCCTCTGGCCAGGGCCCCACCAGGAATGCCCAGGGCCTGGACACACTGCTGGCCCCTCCCACGCCCTCTTAAGTCTCCTTAACTTCACTAATCCCTACTCACCACATCCTGGCTTCCAGATCCCCCCATACATGCAGGCTTAAAAGCGGGGGGAACACTGGAATCACTCTGGAAGGTGCGAGGAGGTAGCTGAGGACCTCCCGTGCTCTTGAGCTTTCTGGTCCGTCCACTGCCCCTTCCTTCTGCCAGGTCTCCCACCCTCTCCCGAGCCTCCAACCCTGCCGCCGCCCACAGTACCCCCACTTACTGCAGACACCCCTCGTTTTTCTCAATGGGAGCCTGACAGCTGGGGCAGCGCTTGGAGATGAGCTTGGTCAGATGCTTGCTCTGGGCCTCCACACTCATGCCGTCGTAGTAGCCGCCATCGTCCACCCACTGGGACATGTGGCCACAGCTGGCAGGGTAGTGTGCCTAGGGAAGGGGGGCAGTGAGGGCATAGCTGAGTCCTTATTGCAGACTGGTGGTGCGGGCAGGACAGGGTAGGGTGCTTGGGGTGGGGGGGCAGGGAGGGGCGTGGACCCCGGCAATGGGGCAGAGTCAGGGTGGGCCCCCACCTCAGGGAAGCTACAGCTGAAGCACGAGGCCCAGCCGCACTTGGAGCAGGTGGTCCCACAGCCTAGGCCCTGGCGGCAGAGGATGCGGTCGCAGCCCTGGGGGTTGGTGCACCAAGTCAGGTTGGCGCAGCTCTCCACGTAGCCACGCAGGAGGGCCTTCTCGTACTGTGGGGATGCAGGGGCCATGAGGTGAGTGCCTGGCTCTCTGACACCACACCTCCGGGCCCCCCGTGCCCCGAGCCTCTTGAGGCCGAGTGGGGTACCTTGGAGATGACCTCTGGCGAGCAGACAATGGCACGGATGAAGGCCCCCGTGGGCTGGGCCGGGCAGTCGGCAATGGGGCAGGTGCAGTTCAGCACGAGGTTCTGCTCAATGCGCGTCGTCAGATACTCATTCCAGCAAGACTGGGAGGGACACGGGAGCGGCCGCTCAGGGACAGCGCGGGAGCAGGAACCCTCCCCAACACTGGCAAGGCCAGAGACAGACGTGCTGCTACATCAGCCTCAACACTGACCCTAACCTTTCTGGCCTCCAGGGCTTTTCCTGATTGGCCACAATTACAGTTCACTTTGAGGTGTGCAGACCAAAGTGGTAATTAAAATTATTGTTGGGATGGGTGTGAAGGGATGGGTAAAGAGAATCAAGAAAAAGAAGATTCAAGTTCTGAGAAAGACTTAGAGCAAGAAAGCCAGAGAGGAAGAAGGCCTGGGGGTCTGGCCAGGGCCCACTGTGCTGTAGCTGTGACCTCATCTGGCTCAACTTCTTACCTCAGTCCTGTCTCCATACCCCCACCTCCTCCAGTGCACTCCTAAATTCTGCTCAGCCCCCCTACCCCCCCGTCACCAGTGCCAGGGGTGTCACAACTCATAAATCCTTCTCCTGCTATCATGTCACTACCGTACCCAACCCAAGCCATCGTCCCCGCTCCTCAACATCAACCCTCATCATCCCCTCCCCCAACATCAACCCTCATCATCCCCTCCCCCAACATCAGCCCTCATCGTCCCTGCCCCTCAACATCAGCCCTCATCACCCCTCCCCCCACATCAGCCCTCATCACCCCCTCCCCCCACATCAGCCCTCATCATCCCCTCCCCCCACATCAAGCCCTCATCACCCCTCCCCCCACATCAGCCCTCATCATCCCCTCCCCCCACATCAGCCCTCATCATCCCCTCCCCCCACATCAAGCCCTCATCACCCCTCCCCCCACATCAGCCCTCATCATCCCCTCCCCCCACATCAGCCTTCATCATCCCCTCCCCTCAACATCAGCCCTCATCACCCCTCCCCCCACATCAGCCCTCATCATCCCCTCCACCCCAATATCAGCCCTCATCATCCCCTCCCCCTCAACATCAGCCCCCCTCATACCCTCCCCCAGCATCAGCCCTCATCCCCTCCCCCCAACATCAGCCCCCCTCATCCCCTCCCCCAACATCAGCCCCCCTCATCCCCTCCCCCAACATCAGCCATCATCCCCTCCCCAACATCAGCCCCCATCATCCCCTCCCCTCTCAACATCAGCCCTCATCATCCCCTCCCCTCTCAACATCAGCCCTCATCATCCCTTCCCCCTCCACATCAGCCCTCATCATCCCCTCCCCCAACATCAGCCCCCCTCATCCCCTCCCCCAACATCAGCCCCCATCATCCCCTCCCCTCTCAACATCAGCCCTCATCATCCCCTCCCCTCTCAACATCAGCCCTCATCATCCCCTCCCCCAACATCAGCCCCCCTCATCCCCTCCCCCAACATCAGCCCTCATCATCCCCTCCCCGAACATCAGCCCTCATCATCCCTTCCCCCTCAACATCAGCCCTCATCATCCCCTCCCCCGCAACATCAGCCCCCCCCATTCCCTCCCCCAACATCAGCCCTCATCATCCCCTCCCCTCTTGATTGTTCCTTCCCTCATCCCTCCTGAAGACACCAACTACCTCATGAGCACCTGAGCCTCCAAAAGACTCCATTAAGGACCCTCTCCCTCACACTGCCTACCCCAGAGCTTCCCCAAATGATGGATCCAAACCCCAGGAGAGTCCCCAGGTGGTTCCATGAGGACTCTCCATGATAAATAAGTGCGTAACTGAACTACTTCCACTCAAGTACTACACGAAACCAACCCCCTCCTATAGAAAAACAAGCCCAGATAAGCTGGGAAGTAGAATGCAAAATCCTTTTCCGCATTCAGACCCCGAGGCCGACGAGGGCAGGCACACAGGCCCTCGAGCCGACAGCTGTGGAGTGGGAGCACTGCCCTGCAGGACAATGGCCAGGTCTCAGTTTGGAACCTGCTCCATGCCCACGAGGAGTGTCTCTGCTTGGGGCTTACCCTTGGCCTCCACTGTCCCCACTGCCCAGCCAGAGGGAATGCCGTCTCCCACCTGGACTCCCCTCCTGCCCTCAGCCACTCACTCAAGCCTCACCCCGGGAAGCTGTCTCCCACTGCTCCAGGCCCCAAGGTTTCCCCGTCAGTGGCTCCTGCACTCTGCCACTGGCTCCTCTGCTGGGACGGATTCAGCCTGCTTTGCTGAGTCCCGTTTCCCAGCTCCCTGTCTCTCTCTGTCTCTACAGGGTCGGGATGCCCCACGCTCAGTGCCTTGGGCCTGCTCCTCTCCCCCTGGGTGATGCCAGCCAGGCTTCTGCACTTACTTCCAAATTGAAAAATCCACTGTCTGCCTGCTAGTCCCAAACAGGTGCCCAACAAAGTAGCTCAAACTTTACTTGGCCAAAACAGATGGAATTTCCCCTCAAAAATCTGCCTTGCACACCAACCCCAGGCCTAACATTTCCCCCAACTCATCCTGCCAGATGCTCAGGTCAAAACCCCAGGAGCTGTCTTGATGCCCTTGTCCTCAGCCACAACCCTGTCAGCTCTACCCCACATGTGTCCCGATCTGTCCACCCCTTCACCGTCCCTAGGCTCAGCGGCCAGCACCTCTTGCCTCTTTGTACAAGTCTCTGAACCAGTGTCCCTACTTCCACTCTTGTTCTGCCCAAGCCTTTTCTCCACACCAAGTGATCTTTTCAAAACTGGAAATCAGATCTTATTGCATCTCTGCTCAAAACCTACCAGGGCTTCCCATAAAGGCCCTTGTCTGCCAACCCAACTCAACTAGGCCCCCGTCCACCTCCCAAATCTCTCCTTCCGCTGTCCCACCACTGTGCTCACCTTCTTCACAGAACTATTCCAGGAATTAAACGAGACAATGTTTGTAAAACAGCACAGTGGCCCAGAATGAGGCCCCCATAAATATTAGCTGTGGTTATTATTAGCTCTCGGGTCCTTGTCTGCCCGCATCTCCCCACTCCCTCACGCAGCACCCAGCGCTGTGCACGCAGGAGGTCCATGACAAGCATTAGTTGAACAAAAAAGTGGAAGTGTAAAGGGAATCATTAAGAACCTGGGAACAGGGGGGCAGAGGCAACTATGTGAGAACAGTAACTTGAAGCTGAGCAAAAGGGAAGGAGAAAAAGTACCAAGTACACACACATGCAAACACACACGGCCCAGGTCACCCACCACTGGGGCGGCGCTGCTGAGAAAGGCGGCTAGAATTGATGGCAACAAGGGCGCTCATCCTGCTAAGTGGATGGGTGTGGGCTCTGGTCCTACAAGCTGTGAGGCAGGGGCAGGGGAGACGGCACTCAGCACCTGGCTTCCTGCCTCAGCCCCTCGCCACCCCAAGGGTGCTCCCTCCCCAGCTACAGCCTTCTCCGCTCAGCTTCACGGCAGCCTGACTTCCCGTACTTCCCTCTGCTTTTGTGCTGTTTTTGTTTTAAACTGTTCCTTTTAATTTTTATGTTAAGTGAACGTGTACAGATAAAAGAAGTGATGACATTTTGGAATAAAAAAACCTTCGGTGGTGATAAGGAAAGCATAAACCATAGTCATCACCAATTTCCAAACACTTCTCATTTATAAAGTGCTTTGATTTTATAAAGTGTGTGTATTATCTATTGTTCTCAAATTTGGCTGAACACTAGAATCCCCTGAGGAGCTCTTGTTTCACCTCTGGAGATTCTCATTTAATTGGTCTCGGGCATACTTTGAGCACTGGGATTTTTTAAAAGTTCCCAGTGATTACAATATGCAGCAAAGACACATACCACCAGATGCTAACCACCACCCTGCAGAGTGTCAAAGCACCACTTACCGATGACAAAACCAGCTTAAGAGGGACTGAGACTCATCCAACATCGCCCAGGCCCGGAAGTGGCCTTGCCGGGGCTGGAGACCAGAGCTCCCGAGTTGCCGGGGTGCTGGGGGGAGGAGAGCCTCACCTTACAGCAGGAGTGCTGGCAGCAGAGGGCGGGCAGGTCGCGGTCGGGCGCCAGGGGGCTGACACACACGGGGCAGTGGTCGGGGCGTGCGGGGGCGGCCTGGGCCTGCGGCACGCGCAGCCCGGCCGCCAGCAGCAGCGGCTCAGGGTCATCGCTGTAGCTCTGCAGCAGCTGCTCGGCGCCCCAGTGGGAATGAGCCAGGAGGTGCTGTGCCACGTCGGGCTCCAGGCTCAACGTCTCCTGCACCTGCCGCACCGTCTGCTCCATCAACCCTTCCACCTCCCGGGGGCTCATGGTGCGGCCCGCGGGCAGCTGGAGGGAAGCCAGGGCAGCCACGGCTTCTGGGCTTGAGAGAGACAGGGGTCAGTGGTCAGTCTCACTGCCCTGCTTATCCAACCCGCTGGCTGGAGCCCACCCTGGCCCCCCGGTCCCCACTTGTGCATCTTCGTCCACACTTGCTGAACCAGCCTGAGGATCACCACCCACCGTCAGAGCACAGCCTCCACAGAGCGTCTGCAGTATGTGGGGTGGGGCTGGCAGTCAGTGACTGAAGCACTACTGGAATCTAGTGGGCAGGGGTCACGGTGCTGACTGACCTGCAGTGGATGGGACGATCACACTCAGATCCCTCCCCAAATTCTCCCAGTGTGTCCAGTGAGAGAAAGTCCACAGCCTCATTCCTCAACGTGTGGGCTGTGGACCAGCAGCCTAAGTGTCACGGGGAGCTCCAGTGAATTTGAAAATGTGTGCGAGTGGAAGTTTGAGAAAGATGACTCTAGAAAACTCGCATTTACACAGTCTGAACAGCCGGCGTAAAAGCAGAACAACTCCTGGTGAACTGGAACTGAGGTAAAGAGCTTTAGGGTGCCAGCTAGCTAGCGGAGTCCTATGGCAAATTCCTCTGGAGAACAGACTTCCTGAAAACTATTCATAGAATTTGTATATTTCACTAAGCAGAGTGCATAGTTAGTACTCGATATGTGTCTGCCTAGTATTTCAATTCTGCTTAGCACGAAAGACATCCAGAAAGGAGTTTATGAGTCTTGGACTCCTACCTAAGGAGTCTGGGGACAGCAAGGCCCCTGCGTGGGACGGAAGCAAAGGGGGTGATGACGCTGGGAGTGGGGATGAGGACTAATACCTCTCATCAGGGACAGGGAAAATGGCGCTAGACAAAGAAAGAAATGACATGTTTTTGTTCTGGCAGCCTGGCTTTGGCACTATGACCCCTCCCATGTCACTGCGGTGCCATTCGTCCTGGGGGGCCCTGCAGCAGGGGGCACGGGGCTACCTTATCTTGGAGGTCTCAGAGGTCTGGCTGCCAAAGAAGGGGATCTCTGCCTGGCCCCGGCAGGGCCCTGTGGGCTCTGGGGTGGCGTACGTGAGGATCTGGGGCCAGTCATCCCGCCGTTCCACATAGCCCTGGCCCAGGAGGTGAAGAATGCAAGAGAGGACATCCGTGCTGGTACAGGCCACACCCCCGGCAATGGCACGGCCCAGGCTTCCAGGGGGATTTGGACCCTTGTGCCAGGCCTCCAGAACCTGGATGGGAGGCGAGGAAACAGGTGGGCTGCGGTTACCCAGAGCAGCCAGCCTCCAGCTTTGCCACTTACTGCCTGACTGTGGATCAGTTACTAACTCATGCCTCATTTTTCTTATCTGTTAAATGGGGATAATAATAATAGTAGTAATACCAACACCACCAATCTCATTGTATTTCTGTGTAGATTAAATGACTTAATCATGGAAACTCCTTAGAATAGAGCCTGGCACACGGTCAGCACTCATGTCTGGTCTCCACCTTCTAAATTCCCATCAGGAATAGAAAAACCAGATGGGAATGTCACCCACCTTCCCCGTGATGCCCTCTGCCCCCCACTCCACCCCCAAGCATGACTCCCTCCCCTTCCCCCAACCATCAGGGTCCCCTGTGCCTACCAGACACACCAGCTGGTCAATGTGGAGGCCCTTCTCCCCATGGGCTTTGAGAATACGGACAAGAAGACAGCTCAGGAGGTTCCTCTTCTGTTCCAGGGTCCGGCCTTCATCCTTCTCCACATTCAGGTATGTCTGGGGAGGCAGCAGCCACAGGGCCTCCCCACGGGGCTGGAGCCCAGGCTCCCGGAGACGCAGCACACCTGGAACCCGCTCCCAGTCAGTGCCCAAAGAGGGGAAGGGACAGACGAGTGAGGGCAAAGGGGGCTCCATTCTCATCCCCTGTATCTCCCCCACCCAGAGAGCCCACCCCTGGGAGCAGGGGCTCAGCCCAGCCCCACCACCTCGGACCTACCCCTAGGTGGGAAGTCCTGGCCCTCCTGCAGGGTCAAAGGGCCGCTGTCTGAGGTGAGGGGCAGGAGGGCCTGGAGCAGCAGCTCGGGGCTGAGGCCAGAATTCTTCAGCAAAGCCTCTACTGACACCTCCTGGGCCGGAGAAACAGGGCCAGTCAGGAGCAGACGGTCAAGGCAAAGGAAAAGGAGGAGGGAAAGAAGGTGGGCCAGAGTTGAGGAAAACAGTGACAGACGAAGCGAAGGAGAGAGAGGCTGAGGAGCTGAGGCACCTCTGTCTGGTTGAAATGCAGCAGCAGCCACATCTGCACGGTGGACACGTGCAGCGTCTGGTCCGCGAACTGCAGCTCCGCCCGGCCCAGCCACGTCCACTGCAGTCGCCGGTGTGGCCCCACGTCCAAGGCTGGATGGTTCTGACCTGGGAGAGTGTCGAGGGAAGAAGTGGAGACAACAGGGCAAATGAGGGGTCAGGGCTGAGGCGAGCGTGCAGCATTCGCCAGGCTCCGCTAGTCTCTGTGGGGAGCAGGGCCCAGCACTCACACACACATGCCTCATCCAGCGTCCCGAGCACAGCCCCTCGGTGTCTGCCACAGGGGTCTTGGAGCCCACCCTGTGCCCAGCCCTGTGCCCGGTGAGCTCCACAGCAGAAACAGCAGAGAGGAGAGCTGGGCTTTGCTCCCAGAGAACTTGACAGTTTTAGAGATCTGCTAGGCTGAGTCTCTGCCACCCGCTGTGAGCCTGGGGTGTTTGCTCAGACTAGAAAGCAAGGATGCTGTCACGAGGAGAAGGTACCAAAAGGAACCAGACTGGGAGGTGCTCTCTGGCCCAAGATGGGACAATGTGAATGTCAAAAAAAAAAACAAAACACACACACACCTGTGATGGACTGAAAAACGTGAAATGTTTTAAAAGCCATGAGTTCATGATATCTTTTATTTTTCAAAGACCTCATGGGTATCTTTGGATGAAGCTAGAGAACCAATACATTATTTTGAAAAGTGGTTAAAAAAGAGGGAGAAGAAAAGAGAATCAAGCCTTTCCTGTATAAATGGACCTTCCAGGCAACCAAAAAGCTGATGAGAGAAAGGTTCTCTCTACAGACAGAGCCTTCTGGCTAACACATGGAGAGAGGATGAGAGTAGAATGTCACTAGCTCCTAACCCTAATGGTAATGAGAATGAATGTCTAGTGAACAGCTGATGGGAAATTCTATATAATGTATAGATTGGACAGACGATGCTGAAATCCACTTTAACATCACACAGGAAGACATGTACTGAAGGAAGTACATGATACCACCTATGACATGTCCTTGCCTGAGAAAATCAACCCAGAATCTAAATAAGCTCCTACATCTGAACACCTAAATATCTGTCTTTAGGAAAGGAGGCGACAGAGGACCATGCTAGAGGACACTCGGTAGACATAATCCAGCCTATGGACAGCTCTGGACAACCAGCCAGCCCTCCACAAACAACCGCAAGAGGGGAGGGAAACTGAGGCAGGGATCATACACTTAGGGAGACGGGAGATAGAACTCACCAAACGCAAAAGGGGGCTTCATTCGGATCCTCAATAGGCCAAAAAACCCACAAAAAACTCTAAAAAGCTCAAGATAATTAGGGAAATATGAATACTGACTGTATATCTGATAATAGTAGGAACTACTACTAATTTCTGTAAGTTTGATAATTATAGAATCCTGGCTTTTAAAAGGAATCTTTATCTGAGGGGTGGGGAAAGTGGGTGGGATACATACAGATGAAGCAAAATTGGCCATGAACTGATATATGGTGATACACTGAAGTTTATTCTGTCTGCTTTTTGGTATGTCAAAATTTCTCACAATAAAAAGATTTTCTAAATGAAGATGAAAATAAGCCATTCTAAAATAAAAACTGATCAAAGTTTTCTAGCAATATTTCATCAATTAAGAAACTTCTAAATAATGTACTTTAGGAGGAAAACTGAATTCAGAAAGAAGGATCAAGGTACAAAAGGAACGGTGACCAAAGCAACTAGTATGATGGCGAATCCAAACTGAATAAAACAATAACAATAATCACCAGCTGGGAGAGAAACAAAGGTACAAGATGGGGATCAGACTGGAATTAACATTTTCTATGGTCCTTCCATTTTTCAGGGAGATGGGAGGTGACATTAACAAGTTAAACTTACATTAAAAATATAAGAGCAATCAACTACAGAAACAGAATGCATAACTTCCAAAACTGATAGAGACAAAAAGGAATTTTTTAAAAATCCAAAATAATAGAATGCACAAAAACCCAGGGCAGAATCACATCTGTTAGTGTTCTACTGAACTTTCTTGCTTTAACTGTATGTTTTACATACTCCTGTATATAGTAAATAACTAAAATTTAAAATTATAAGAAAAGTAAACCAAAAATAAAAGTCAAATGTTATTACTTATAATAACTAGACAAAAATTGATAATTCAAAAGAGAGATTAGAAAACAGGTTCTAGGTATTAATATTTTAAATAAAGACATGTCTAAAATATAAAAAGAAGTCAAAATTAAAAGTACAATAAGGAAATTCCCTGGAGGTCCAGTGGTTAGGACTCACTGATTTCACTGCCAGGGCCCAGTTCAATCCCTGGTTGGGGAACTAAAACCCTGCAAGCTGCAAGGGTGGCTAAAAAAAATCGTAAAATGCTACTAGGGGAATTCTGATGACAGTAGAATACTGGCAGGCTTTAAAGTATACTGCCAACAGATTGCTTATTAATAGTAGCAGGGGAAAAAATATTAACTGTACAGTGGAAAAATCAAACTGCCTCTTGACCAGGCTATCAAAATTAACATTACTAACAAGGAGCGGGTGGTAATCCTGTGCTTCCATGTATACTATCCTGGGAAGATATAACATCACTTAGTACTCTGGCCAGGAATGTGCAACGTGAATCCAGAAATACATAAGCTTAAAAGGAGGAATTAGGGAATTTTAAAGGATTATATCTCCTTTAAAATTGTGTCAGTATCACAAAAGACAAAGAAAGCCTGTGGAACTGCTCCAGATTAAAGGAGACTAGAGACACAACAACTAAACCAACAGGTACTCCTGAACCGGATCCTCTCCAGGACTAAAAAAAAAAAAAAAAAAAAGACATTATGGAGTAATTGACAAAACTGGAATATGGAAACTAGATTAAAAGTATTATATGAATGTTAAATATTTGAAAGTAATAAATGGAGTGCTGGTTTCATAAAAGAACATTTTACTCTTAGGAAATGTATATTATTTAGGGGCAAAGAGCCAACATATATGCGATGGTTCATGAAAAAAGTATACATACATATACATTTATAGACGTGTATATGTACACAAAGAGCAAATTTAAAAAGCAAATGGAACAAAATGTTAACAACAGGTAAACTTGGACGAAGCGTTTATGAGGACTTCCCTGATGGCCCAGTGACTGAGAATCTGCCTGTCAATGCAGAGGACACGGGTTCAATCCCTGGTCTGGGAAGATTCCATATGCCGTGGGGCAAACAAGCCATAACTACTGAGCCCACGCGTGGCAAGTACTGAAGCCCTCATGCCTAGAGCCTTTGCTTCACGATGAGAAGAGCCACCACAATGAACAGCCTGCATGCCGGAACTGGAGAGCAGGCCCTACTCACTGCAACTAGAGGAAGCCTATGCACGGCAACACAGGTCCAGGGCAGCCTAACATACACACACTGAAAAAGAAAAGAGTTTCCGAGTGCTCTTTATACTGTTCTCACAATTTTTTTCTGTATTATTTCCAAATTAAACAATTTTCAAGTAAAAGGACAACTGAATCTTATACTTAAAATGGCTAAAATGCCAAAGTATGCTAGTCATATTTTACCACAATAAGAGAGACCTCAAATAATGATCAAGCCAAAAGAAAACAGTAAAAGGACAGAAATAGACATACTAGAAAGATACCAATCAAAGAAAGCTGGTACACCATTAATACCAGATAAAAACAGACCTTAAGAGAAAAAACTTCACTAGAAAGAAAGATGGTCATTTCATTACAATAAGGCTTAACTGACCATGAAGATTCTAAATCTACAGAGTCCTCTATGTGGTAGCCACTCAACACATGTGGCTATTTAACATTAAACGCTAAAGTACATAAAATTAAATACTGAGTTCCTCAGTCACACTAGTCCCATTTCAAGTGCTCAATAGACATGAATGGCTGTCATTTTTGACAGCACAGAAAAGAACTTTTCCATCATTGCGGAAAGTTCTATTATTATTGCTATATAAAGTTCTATCTATTATTATCTACTGTTAAATGATTTTAACCTTGTATCTGATAACATAATCAAAAAATATATAAAGTAAAACTGACGTGACTGGAAGTTTAAAACTTCACTATTGTAATGGTAAATTTTAGCATACTTCTCTAGGTAATAAATCAAGCAAACAAAAATAAGTAAGGATAGAGATTTGTACAACACAATTAACAAGGTCAATTTAGAGGAATAAATAGAATCCTATATCCAACGGTTGAAGAGTACACATTCTTCTTCATCACACACAGAACACTTATAAAATCTGATCACCTACTAGGCCATGAAATAAGACTCACTCAATGCAAAGATTCAGAATCACAGAAATCACCTTCTTTGGCCACAGGGAATGAAGGTTAAAATCTAAAGCAAAAGATGACTAAGCAAAAAAAAAAACCCAAGTTTGGAAACTTAAAAATATATACTTCCAGAAAACTAATAAATCAAAGAAACAAAATAGAAATTAGAAAACTCTTAGAACTAAACAATTAGCAAGTACTACAGGATAAAAACTTATGTGACGTCCCAAATATCCATAATTCATGCAGTGGAACGTGAATCAGCAACGCAAAAGAACAAAGTTAATGATGCAACTGGCAACCTGAAAAACTCCCACAGACACTACGTCCCGTGAGAGAAATCAGACGCTGCAGGATACATGCTCTGTGATTCCATCTGTATGATGTTTAAATTAGAGGCAGAAACCTACGATGAAAAGGGAGAATAGTAACTTCTCCTGGAAGAAGATACTGACTAGAAAAGGGACATGAAGGAGGAAGCCTTCTGTTGTGCTGGCAACGTTCTATGTCTTGATCAGGCAGGGGGGCTGCTTACAGGAGGGCATACGGATATAAATTTCATTAAGCTATAATTAAGATTTGTGTACTTTGTTGAATACTAACTCTACCTCAATTAAAAAAAAAAAAACTCTTCAAAACAAAAACCAAGAACTTACTGAATGCAGCTAAAGCAATGTTGATAGGAAATGAACAGCCTTATATACTTTCATTTGAAAACCAGAAGTCTGAAAAGACTAAAAATGAAATAAGCATGCAACTTAAAGTTAAAAAAGGAAAAACAGAGCAAGTTCATATAAAGGTGAAGAAAATCAGAAAGAAATTAATGAAGATCTAACCCACACTTCTCCACCCTTCCTTCCCTAGCGATGCTTCTATCCAGAGACCACTTTGCTTCCTATCTATACATTCCTGTCCAAAGAGCCTCTCTCCTCCTCCTCTCTGAGATGCCACCCCAACTCTCACCCCAATCTCCAACTGCCTGTCCCTATCTCCTCACTCTGGTTGTAGAAACTGGAGAAGCGGTCAAGGGCATCACAGAATTCTGTGGGAAGGCACTTTCTGGGATGGTACAGGTAGCAGAGAGGGGAGACCGGCCAGCAGCGTGGTGACAGGACCAGTACAGAGACTGTTGGACTTGGATCTTCGATAAAGAGCTCCTTCTCGGCCTCCTCTTCCTCCTGAGAGACAGAAGGATTCCAAGGGCTCTTGGGCTCCCTTCTTTGGTCCAGACTCTCCTGCTCG
Organism: Bos indicus; assembly: GCF_029378745.1. NCBI lineage: Eukaryota > Metazoa > Chordata > Mammalia > Artiodactyla > Bovidae > Bos > Bos indicus. Next base: position 18,273,743 of record NC_091782.1, on the reverse strand, counting down.
CCTATTCTCCCACTCTTTCCCTTGCTCTTACCTCCTCTTCTTCCAGGCCCTGTTCCTCCTCGTCCTCCTGCTCCAAGAACAGCTTGTCCAGCTGCTGGAGCTGGTACACGTGGAACTGGCGCTGCAGCTCCTCCGAGGTGCTCAGGCTCCGCAACATCTGCTGGGGGAGGCGGTTGGGGAAACAAAGGCCGATCTGCTCCAGCACGGCCCCCTCCAGCCAGCTCGAGCCCAAGCTCAGGAGACGGTCCGCCATGTAGTGCCTGCAGCGTGCACAGCCCAGGCCGAGCCTCAATGTGGGCGCTCGGCAGGGCCTCCCGCTCCAGAACACAGGTCCCCCTGTTGCAGCCTGCCTCATCCTCCCCCTCCCCAGGGCCACGGCCATCTCTGCATCTTAACCTCACCTCCCCACTGCACCTCCCTTGCCTTCCCTCTAAGACGCAGGTCTCCCCCACCCTCAGACTCTAGGCCTCGCACACCCTGCCTCTCCAGATCCGCACTCACTGGTAGAAGTGCTCAAAAGTCGTGGCGAGCTCCAGGCCAGAGAGGACCATGATGGGCTCCAGGTGCCACTGGAGCCGCCCCAGCACTTCCACTCCAGGGGTTCCACCCATCAGGCCACTCTGGATCTGCTGGTCAATGTGCCGGGCGAACTGCTCACTCATCTGGGGGAAAAGGAAAGGGCGGGAGCAAACCATGAAGAGGGAGCAGAGTTTCGGGGGTGGTGGGAGGAAGCAGATGAAAGGGCAGAGCAGAAGGAGCCCGGGAGGCCGCTGGGCCCTGCACTCACGTGGGCAGTGGTGAGAAAAGACTGCTGCAGCAAGGCGCCAGAGAAGCCGCTGCGCAGGGCCAGTGTGAAGGCCGCCCGGGGCCCGAAGAGCTCCAAGCCTGCCCTCTGCAAGCGCTCGTAGAGTTTACAGTAGCGGGGCACGAAGTCCGGGGCCCTCCAGGCCGCAGCCAGGAACGTGCTGACCTGAGGAGATGGGAAATCGCAGCCCAGGGGCCGCCCAGCAGCCTCGGCCCTGCCCCGACGTCAGCCCCGCTGCCTACCTGCTCCTGCACCACACTCAGCCAGCACTGCGTTATGTTCCTCAGGCTGCTGCTGGGAAGGACGGGGGAAGGCCCAGGGCTCCGGTCCCGAGCCTTACTGCTCTTGCTGGCTGCGGACACAGAGGGCAAAGGAACAGGCTCATCTCAGCCGCTGGGTGAGTCCCAGCGTCCGGGGAACTCAGCCCCGGGAAGGCCCATGGCAAAGCAGAAAGGAAGAATAAAACCCAGGAGAGGAACCAGACAGCGCTGCCGCCGGCTTCTTCATTCAGCCGGCCGCGGCTGGGACTCACGTGGCCGGGCGGATGGCTCAGGAGAAGGTCCGGGAGGAGGCTCCACGTGTACCAGCAAGTGGCAGAGGCGACGCACACGGGAGGCAAAGGACGCGGCTCGACCACGGGGGTTCCGAGAGCTCTCCCTCTGCTCCAAGTACTGATCCAGCAGCCACCCCAGGGAGCTCACCCCTTCCGCGTCTACAAGAAGACAGGTCAGGCCTCCATGGGGGACGGAGTGGAGAACCCGGAAAGCAGAGGGGAGAGGCGACTGCACAGAAAGGATCTGGGGGCGGCAGGGCCCTAGTCCTCCCCTCACCAAGGTCTGCTTCCGCTGGAGTCTGGGGACGTGGGGACAGGGTCGGGGTGGGGAGGATTTAAACACCAGAGTCCCAGGGAGCAGTCCCTGGGGCAGGGAGGGGAGGACACTGAGGTGACAGGCCTTCGGGGACAGAAACCAAGAGAGCCAAGAGCACTGACTCAGGTCAGCCCTGGGGATGACGACAAGGAGCAGGTTAGTGGGGCCGCGGTGGAGGCGGTTACCCGGGCAGGTGATGTTCTGCACCAGGGGGCTGACCAGGGCCTCCCAGCAGGTCTTGCCCAGCGCCTGGGCAGCCTCTTCATCAGGGAGGAAGCGATCTGCAAAATTCTGCTCGTGACGCAAAACCCTGTTCAGTCTGGGACAAAGAATGTCTGGTCAAGGATTAAAGACATCCCCAGGCCTCCACCCACCTGCACTCAACTCTCAATCGCCCGCCCAGATGAGCTGGTCCTTCACCCTGCCCCCCACCACACACTTCTGGTCTCTGCTCGGCTCCCTCCTCCGGCTGCTGCTTGATCCTTCAAACGCCGCTCCCCTCCTGCCCCCACTAACCGTATCTCCTTGGCTGCACCCTGCCCACCTACCTGGGACAGAGCTGGAGGAGGCGCTTGCGGTCCTCCGCAATGTCCCGGCTCCAGGCTTGGGCCCGAATGGTGTAGAAGAGACACGTACGGCGACACAGCTGCTCTCGGAACAGCGGCCAGAAAGTGGGCTTGGGGCCGAGGACCTCCACACCCCGGACCCGGGTGTCAATGCCGCCCTGCAAGGGGCACAGTTCTCACCCCCTCGGCTCCCTGGAGGCACTCCCGCCTCTCTGGAACTCAGCAGGCTCCTGGGCCACACAGGGCAAGCAGACAGAGGAGGACCCTTGATCTAAGCCTGGCCCCCGAACACTGGAGAACCAGCCGCTAGGGAGATCCTTTGCTTCCTCCTGGACCCTGTGCCCCCCAGTCCCCCACCCCACCTGCTGGCAACGCTTTATGCGGATCTGGATGATAGGCCAGACGCGGCTCAGGTTCTCCAGGAGGACCACCCGGCTGGCGGAGGGCATCACATTCACCTGGCGGGGCAGGGAGAAGAGGTAGAGACAGGAGTAGAGCTGGAAGACTGTTGACAGCAGCCGAGTTTGTGACGGTGTGCGCCCCTCACCTCTCCCATCCCACGCCTGTGGATCTATGCACCTCCACAGCCCTGATTCCACTCTCCAAGCTTACAAAGCAGTGCCCGCCCGGGAGGAAGGGATGTGGGAGCTCCACAGGCACTGGGTCCGCCCGATAAGGCCCCCGGGACCAACAGAAGGACGGAGAGTAAGGGGGAGCCCGGGCACGGGGTCCCCACCGTATTGAGCTCTGTGTTGATGCAGCTGGCGCTGTCACCCCCAAACACCACCACCCGGGCTGGCATGTAACTCGAGTCCTCACTGGCCACCAGAAGAGTCAGCTGCCTGGGAGAGGAGAAAGGACTCAGTCAGAACCAAGGGCCCTGATCTTGGTGCAAAACGACCTCTGCCCACCACATCCTCTTCAGAATCCTGTCCTCTGCTTAAGCGTTGGTCTTCCCCAGGCTCCCTGCTCTTCCCGTAACCTTCCCCCAAAGCGATTTCACTTAAACCCATGGTTTCAGCTGAAAGTTAACACCTGAAGGACTCCAAATTCACGTCTCTACCCTAGACCGCTCTCCTGAGCTTGCATGCCGCGCATCTGACAGGTCCATGCCGTGCCCACAGGCACCTCCAGGTCCATGTGCCCACATGGATCGGTCATCTGTCCACAGAAACCTGCTCCTCTTCCCACTTCTCTCTTGGGGAAGAATGGGCACCCATCCAGCTGTCCAGCTAGGACACGTGACGCCTCCCTCGTGGTTCCCCTCACCCAGCCAGCGGCAGGTACCGCAGACCACCTCTCAAGCTCCCCTCTTCCACCGCCTCCTCACCATCTATGCCCGTTCCCGCCGCCTCACTGAACGATCAGCACTCAGTAAACCTTCCAACTCTGTCCTGGCCTGCCAGCCAAATTCACATAACTGCCAGAGCTCTCTAAATAAAAAAACCTACTTCTGTCTTTTCCCCTCTTAAAATCCTTCAGTGGCTCCTCAAATTTCAGAATAAAACTCAACTGATTCTGCCTCCTTTTCCAGCTTCCTCTCGTGCCACTTCACTACACAGACCCTTCATCCCAGCCAAGCACAATTACTTCAAGTTACCCCCTGTACATCATTGCTTCTTGCTTTCATCCTGCACAGATGCTGTCCCTGTATCTGCTGGCCTCTCTCTACCCAGTCAATTTCTACCACAAACTTAACCCATTCAGCCCCTCTGTCTGCAGCCTCCTCTGAGATCTCAGTTGGCATCAGGATCCAGTGCACCTGTCAACTATCACTTTTTTCTTACTCTCTCTTGCTGATTTTCCAGCCTGGCTCCCCAGTAAGACTGTCGGATCCCTGCAGACAGGCCCCTTATCTCACTGTTGGTGGGGCTCCAGGCCCTTGCAGGGTACCTGGCACACAGTACACAACAAACCGATGCCCACACGGGGAGTGGGTGAGCTGCTGCTGTACCTCCATCAAAACACAGGGTGGTGACGTGTGTCTGGTGGAGGGAGCAGGCTCGGGGAGAGAGGGGAGGTCTACCCTGTGCTCAGGGAGAAAAATGGGTGTGAGGTCCCTCAGGCACAGGGCGTCTAAGTCGGGGTTGTGTGTGTGTAGTTAATTCTTTGAGGATGTATACTGGGGCGTATCAGAACATTCGTGTGCATGGACACGGGTGTGCTCACACCTCACAAGAACACCGCGGTGCATGTGGAGGGTGATGAAGTGGGAGCCGGTGCTGCCGTTGGACTCCCAGTAGGTCTTGGGGTTGCGGTCCGTCAGCTTGCTGGCCCGGTGCGGGTTGGACGACACCTCCAGCTTCTCCCAGCATTTGTCCTCCTTCACCTCCACGCTGGAGCCTGTGGGCCCACGGAAAGCCTGGTTAGTTGAGAGAGAAGACAGGAAGGGGACGAGGGAGCAGGAAGGGAGGGGAGGCAGAGGCTGGGGTGGCCGCAGGAGGAAGCAGATGGGGGGCACGAACCCTGGCAGAGATGCCTGAGGAACACGTCGAAGAAGGGGATGTTGATGGGGCGGTAGGTTCGTCTGTGGTCTTCAATCTGGCCCAGCACCATCTGCAGCCGGGACATGGAGAGAAAGGGTGTGGGGAGAGAAAGGGTCCCTGCAGCAGGGACACGGAGACACACGTGGAGAAAGAGTCAAGAGGCGACAGAGCGCTCAGCCCCTTTCTCCAGAATCCTGGCAGAACAGAACCACGTGGGGTAAGGGCCGGGGAACAAGGGCCTAGATCCGCCACCACTTGTGCCGAAGAGGGACACCGTGAGGCCCCTTCCCCCGCCCCCCACCTCCCTCAGCCTGGACCCGCGTGCTGCTCACCTGAATGCAGCCCGCCAGGATGCTGGAGGTGAGGTTACTGTAGAGCTGGGCGTGCTTCTCACATTCTGTCACCAGGTCTCGCAGCTCACAGGCCAGCAGCAGCTGAGCCGAGTGCTTCTCCAAGACCTTGGTGAGGGCATCTTTGGCTCCCAGGCAGCAGAGCACCACTGCGTAGTCCTTGTGTGTGGAGGCCAGGCGATACAGGAAGCACAGCAGCTCCTGAACGATCTGGCCCAGAGATGCCAAGATTAACACAGGGATGCAAAGGGCAGGCTGAGGGGTGGCCTTAGATGTGGGGGTGCAGTGGGTGAGATTTTGGAGAACTTGAGAACAGACTACCAAAGATAGGCTGGCACAGAATGCTGGGGAGAGGACCCGGGGGTGAGGGGCAGAGCTTGGGCACAGCTCCCCAGGCTTCCTCCTGCCAGGACCAGCCTATCTTGGGCACCAGCTGGCAATGGCCAGCTGGTGCCTGAGCCTTGCCCCACAGGGCACACCCCCCATCCCCAAAGGCGGAGAGCAGGGACTGCATGGACTGCGGAATGTGGGCTTCTCCCAAACCCAGAATCTAAAATTCAGGCACAGGGAGAAGGCCTCGGTTCTGGGGACCGTCAGATGACACTGGCCTCCTTCCTCCACTCCCTCCCAGTGTCCCAGCCCGTCCAGGCTGGCTGTGCCATGGCCCCCCAGGGCCTCACCAGGCAGCTGGTGCCCCCGGGCTGCCTTGCCCTGCCCACCCTGGCCAGGGCTCGGGTACCTCAGAGTCACTGCCAGGGCCATTCAGACAGTTGAGGCAGGGCTCCAAGACCTCGTGCCAGGGGAGGACCATGGCCTCAGTGTGATCCAGCAGCTGGGTCATGACCCTGGAGAGGGGTGGAAACAAGTGAAGCCCCTGCAGTCAGCCAGCTGCCCTTGCCCCCGACACACAGGTGCCCACCCCCCCCCCCAGCCTCTCACCTCAGCGCCGTCAGCAGCAGGGTTTTATTGGGCCCGGGGGCGTCCAGAGTCCACAGGAACAGGAGGAAGGGCTGGCTCTCCTGCTGGAGGCGCTTGAGGAGGGGCCTCACGGCACCCCCCGGGCCACCCTCTCGGCATAGCACGCGCTCCAAGTCCAGGAGGAGTTCTGCAGACGGGCCCCCCACCAGGGATCGGATCAGCAGCTCAGGGGACCCCTCCTGGCCCTGGGCGCTGGGGGTCTCTGGCGCTGCTGCCCAGACACATGGAGGGAAAAAAATGGTTATGAAGGAGAGTCACACGAGCTGGTCAGACTGAGATGCACAGATGCAGAAAACCACCCCCGAACTGCCCCCCGCCCCGTTGTGAGGACATCTACTGTTTCTACTCGACAGTGGCAGACTTCTTTTTCTGGCCCCAAATATGTAAGTTTGTTGTTGTTCAATCACTAAGTCACGTCATACTCTTTGCGACCCCATGGACTGCAGTCTGCCAGGCTTCCCTGTCCTTCACCAACGCCCAGAGTTTGCTCAAACTCATGTCCATTGAGTTGGTGAACTAAATATATATCTGGCTATATCCCAAAAAAAAAAAAAAACTGGTATGGCAAACGCTATCAAGTTAAACAGCACAGTTTTAATTCATACGGTCCCACTACTCTCTACATGTGAGCTGTGCTACTATACAAGCCAACAAATACTAGCTATTATAGTCAGGTCCCCTATACTACCGAGCTCGGTGGCTTCAGAAGTACAGACTAAAAGACACAGAGCCTATTTCGATTTGCCCCCATACGTCTAGGTTTCACTTGTGCATTGAATACAGAGCCTTTCTGCACTATGGTATCGATATTTCACATTCTAAGTCACAAACTTCTGTACCACAAGTTACAATTCCTCTACAGAAAGCCTCTCTAGAAGTCATTTCAACCGACCCTGCAGTGACCAGGAAGAGTGGACTGCACTCAGCTCAGACAGATGGCAGCCCTTTCATGTTTATACAGAGAAGACCAATCTCCCTGCACCTATCCTAAACGTCCCCTCTCCTCCTGGTCAGGAAGTCCTACTTGAGACCGAACTTGAGCACGAAAGCCCTCATTCATTTCCTGAAGGGTCATCACGTCTTTCTACCAAGGAACTAGGACGTAAGCCTGGACCCTGCCGGCCGCGGGTGGGGACCAGCTGCTCAGCACACCCACTACCTCCACGACGGTACCTGAGCGCTCGGGGCTGCCCGGCGGCTTCGAGTAGCGATTGAGAAGCATCGTGAGGATGGTCCGGGTGGTAGGCATGGGTTCTGTCCCCGGTGCTATGCCCGAATGTCTAAACAAGGTGTCTCTCAGCTCGCGGGTGATGATCTGGTCTCCCAGCGTGTGGTGATTGCACAAAAGCAGGTTGAGCAGGAGGAGGCCGTTTCTCACCGCTGAGGAGCACCTGGGAGGAGGGAGGTGTTCCCGGAAGAAATTGAAAGAGAATGAATGTGATGGAAGCAGGGAGGTGGCACAGAGGGAGGAGCCCTGAAGCTGGGGACAGAGGGGTTCCAGGGGTCCCTCTGAGGCCAGACACCTGGCCTCTTGACCTCAGGTCACTCCTCCCAACCCCAGGAAAGGACAGGGGTCTCTGATCTCTGGAACCTCGCTACCCTCAACCACTTAGCCTCTCTTCTAGCCACCCCAAGCAGGACATTTCATCCAGAGATGACAGTGGGAAGGGAGCTTCTGCGAAGCACAAGAGCCCGGGGCAGGGGAGCGGCAGGGCGTGGGGCTTAACAGGAGTCTGGCATTCGGGAAGGGAGGTCCTGACCCCTCTGTGTTCAGCATCAGGATCACAGCGGCAGGGAGAGCGAGGAGCAGGCTCTCGGAGTCCGGGCGGGTGGCTGAGTCAATGCTGGCGAAGATCTCCCTGGTCATCTGGGCGTCAAACAAAGGATGGATGGAATCTTGGCTGGTGACAGATGTGGAGATCTCTGAGGAGCTGGCAATGGCCAGCATCTTCAGCGCCTGTGTAGGGGGTATGGAGACAGAGTCAGGAGTGGGCACGGCCTCTGTGCAGAACAGGAGAGAGAGCCAGGCTGCATTCCAGACCTCAAACTCTGGGGCAACTGAACTGTTTGCAAATAGAAATGAAAGAGGCAGTGATGGGACATCAAAGGCTTAAAAAAAAAAAGGAAGAAAAGAAAAGAAAGCCAACCAGAAAACCCAAGGTTCCGGGGTAACATGAGCCTGCAGCTTCTCTCTGCCAGGACCGAGACTCGATGAGTGCAGGGGTGGGTGGCCACCCGTGTGCAGCGTCCCCTCCGGACGGAGCCCTTTCACAGCCTCAACGTATATTCAAGACTTTGCTTGAAGCCGTCTTCCATCTCACTTAGCCGCTCCTCCCTTTGAAAAACCTCTCCCTCGAGTTCTGTAACTTCTTGTCCGCCTGGTCGTCCTACCTCTCTGGAGTTCCTCTAATGCCTGATCCCAACCACGGAAGCTCTGAGTCGCCCTTCTCCTCAAACTCTGCACCCCACTCCACCCCACGCAACCTGGGCCTCTGCCCTGCTGCTGCTACCACGTGGATGCCAACACTCCCACCCCCGTCCCCGGGCCACCAAAGCCAGTATCCAGCCTGCCTGGATGAGGCTACTTAGGTTGCCTCACAGGCAGAGTGAGGCTGGAATTACAGGAAAAAATACTTGGAATGTGCAGACATGTTGGCTGGTTCTCAGAGAAACTGAAATTAGGATGAACACTAAACCATCGGAGTGGAGAAGGTCTTGGCTGGTGAAAGGGCTGACTCTGGAGAGGAAACCTCGTCGGGATGGAGGAAAGAACTTACTCCTCAGGATGATCCCCTGGTAAGGGCTGGACCCATCAAGCAAATGCCACCTCACAATGAGGTTTTCTCCCTTTGGCTACATTACCCTCCCCAATCCAAGCTGAATTCCGGACACCTTAAGTTATAAACAAAATGATACAATTCTGTTATAGGGCAAGAGTTTGAGTTTAGAAGCATTTGGTTATGCACTTTAAAAGGATCAGGAAATTCTTTGAACAGACTGGCCTGGCCTGGACTAGGAATGCTTGGCTGCTCTGGGGAGAAGCAGCAGCAGGCTGACCCCATAAAGAAAGGGCCTGTCGGCCTCCCCCAGGCAAAGACCGCCTCAAGAGCACCCGCGCTCCAGTTCACGGGACTGCTGGCATCCACGCTCAGAACTGCTCTAGACAAGGCCTGCCTGTCCCCTCAGGGAGCCTCAGGTTAAACGGAGCACACACTGCCCGGACCTCCCCACCAGCCTGACCCTCTGTCTGCAGCACTCAGGAAGCTGACTCTTCTTCCCCGAACGAGGGCCTCCTCTCCCCACTCCCTGGACCTGGGATTGGCAAGGCTGCAATGCAATGTTGGCTTGGCTTTACCCACATCTGGTGAGGAGGTATCTTCTGTGTTCTGAGACCACTCAGATAAAATGGCTAAAAATTACTCTGTCACATCTAAAACTTTTGCCTTTAATCAGACACTAGGTTGTTAATAAAAAGCCCTGGAAAAGTCAACATACCTAAAAATCCAAACTGGCTTTCTCTGTACACTTCTTCCTCTTTCAGAGTTCCCCACTCCATCCACCCCTGCTGATCACTTTTAAACCTGGGAATCATTCTCAGAAACACCTTTCTCCCTGCTTCCACAGAGGCATTTTGTCTCCTGGACTCCCCAGCTGGATCTCCTCCATCCCAATGTCTCCTCCTTGTCTGAATGACCACAGAACCTCCTCAAGACCAGCAGAGCCCACCCCTGAGCTGCCCACCCTGGCCATCACTCTACCGCCGGGCCCGGGCCACTCACTGCCAGCCCCGCCTGCTGCACCAGAACAGAGGTCTTGTATTCTTGCATGCAGACCAGCACGGCGTAGATGCCGCCTTCCCTGGCGAAGAGCGGGCGCCACTCGTGCTTGGTCATGAGCAGGTAAAGAAGCCGCAGAGCCAGCACCACCACCATCTTCTCTCCCACCTGGTTGGTCAGCAGCTCCACCAGCGTCTTCACCAGCTTCTCCCTGAGAGAGGAGAGATGTTGGGGTTTCCCATCCCAAGAGTCTCACCTAAGTGCCCGTCCAAGCCTGTCCACGAAGATCCAGTCCATCCCCCGACCCCTCCCTCCTGCTGCCCGCTCCTCTGCAGTCTGTCTGTCTCAGGCTCTCCTCATCGAGCAGGCAATATAGCAAAACGGTGATGAGCTCTGGCTCATCTTTTCAAATGAGTCTATAAATTCACCACAATGTTAAATCAAAATGCCCAAAAGGTTTTTTTTTTTTTTTTTTTAAAGGGCAGGGCTTCCCTGGTGGCTCAGTGGTAAAGAATCCACCTGCCAACAGCAGGAGACACGGGTTCGATCCGTGATCTGGGAAGATCCCACAGGTCATGGAGCAACTAAGCCTGTGAGTCACAACTACTGAACCCCATGTTCCCTGCTGAAGCCCATGCAGCCCAAAACTTGTGCTCCACAAAGAGAAGCCACTGCAATGAGAATCCCATGCACAAGTGGGGAGGAGCACCTGCTGGCCACAGACAAAAGTCTGCACGGCAACTAAGACGCAGCACAGCCAAAATAAATAAATAAAATGCCCTTACCAAGAGAAAACTGTTTCAACTGGTCTACAAAAGATCTTTAAAAAAAAAAAATGCAAGCCGACAAGTGCATAAGAATATGGTAGCCTGCAGGATACTCCTGCCCTCAGCCTCATGCTGACAAAGACTCTGTACTGAAATATTTTTGTCTCTATTATGAATAATCTATGTCATTATTGTTGCACACCAGATGATGCATCCTGATGTAAAATATAACTAAAATCAAGAGGGGAAAAAAAGCCCGACAGATTTAGGCACAGAAAGAGAAAATAAAATAGGCAAGAATAGTCAAGGACTGGTTGGAAAGAAATAACTGTAGACTTGCCTACTACTTATCAAAATAAAAACTTATAATAATTAAGACTCTGGAAATACGGGGTAGCCAAACAGATGAACAGATTAGAAGAGCGATAAGGGCAGCATCTCAGACAGGAAGGACTGCAAGGACCATGCAAAACGTGAGGCAGAGACATGTGGCTATCCATCTGCAAAAAGGAAGGCTGGAGCTCTGCTTCACTCCACTTGCAAAAATAGACTGCACACAGATTTTAAAATATATGTGAAAAGTAAAGTCACAGATATTTTTAGGAAGTATAGGAAATATTTTTACAGTCCCAGAATGGAATAGACCCTCTTCAAACCTAGGAACCATTAAAAAAATGTCAAGAAAGATAGCTGCATGAAAATCTAAAAGTTCAACATAATAAAAGATACTAGCCACCAATTTAAGACCCTGAGCACTTAAGTTACAGAAAGGGTCAGGTGAAAACACAGATCTGAAGGGAAGGAAGCAGTGCCTGCAGAATTCCTGGGTTACAGTGAGCGTCTCAAGAGGGAAAAAGCTGGACTAACATTTTTCTCCCCTGGGCAGAGATGGTGAAGTTGGTCTGGGAACTAGGAAGGAATGGAGGACAAAAAGACAAATCCTGAGAAATAACGCAAATAAAAGCACTGAAAAGGTTCTGTGTTTACTCCTGCCTTTTGTGTTGGACAACAGGGTTTGTTCTGGGGTTTCAAGGCCTGGAGGTGCAGGGATCCTGGGGCCCACAGAGCCATAACCCCACCAAGTTCCGACGGGGACCAGCGGCCAGAGCACTAATGGGCCCTCCCCGCATAGAGCTGCTTTCTGTCTTCTCTCGTGGGCCTTACGATGACTACAATGTGAACCAAACGTATTTTAAATATATATCCCCCTCTCTGGAGCCCTGATTTACTGTAAACAAGTTAATATACAGAGGTGATGCACACGAATAAACAAAGAAATATGTAAGGATGTTTACTAAAATGTCAACAGTGACTATCTCTGCATAGAGGCTTTTCAGATGATCATTATTCTCATAACTTTCATTTTCTTATAGGGATCATATATATTATTTTATATTCAGAAAATAAAGTAAATATGATTATAGAAGAGACAATATTTGGAACAGCAATAATGAATTAATATCCAGAATGTCTTCAAATCAATAAAAAAAAGACAAAGACCCAATAAGAAAATGGGCAAAGGATAAGAATATTTATAGCAGAATACAAGAAGCGCATGCAAATATGCCTAACTTCTCAAGAAATTAAAGACAAAGATACCAATCACTTTAAAATTTTGGCAACCTGATAGATTTTTGAAAATGATAATAGCCAGTGCTGGCAGGTGTGAAGAAAAATAGATCCCTTAGAACACTGTAAGTGAGAGAACAGGCTTGTAGTTGCCAAACGGGGGAGGAGGGTGAGAGAGGGATGGACAGGGAGTTTGGGAGTAGCAGCTGCGAGCTATTATATATAGGATGGATAAACAACAAAGTCCTACTGTATAGCACAGGGAACCATATTCATATCCTCTAATAAAAGATAATGGAAAAGAATATGAAAAAGAATATACAAACGAGTCACTATGCTGTAGGCAAAAATTCACATAACATTGTAAATCAACTATATGCTTCAAGACAGTAAAATTTTACAAAGTAAGGCTACATGTGATTTTGGGTATAATCACATTGCAGAGTCCAGGGCGGCAGTGAGAACGAGGCAAGAGCACGCGGACGGACATACTGTATGCAGACACACTGCGTGTAGGCAGAAAGCCGCAGAAACAGAGTGTGATCACATACACGAAAACTCAAATGCAGAAAACGCACCAACAAATACAAGCCTCTAGAAGGTCTGAAGGATACGTGCTTGGGTGTGTGACAACAGAAGCAAAATGGGACTTTGACTTTTCATTCTCTGGATCTTTTAAAATAAGAACGCAATGGTGTACTATTTGTAACTAAGAAGTATTTTCTAAAAATTTTAGAGGACTTCCCTGGTGGTCCAGCGGTTAAGATTTTGCCTTGCAATGCAGGGGACGTGGGTTTGATCCCTGGTCAGAGAACTAAGATCCCACATGCCAAGGGGCTTTAAGCCTGCAAACCACAACTACTGAGCCTGTGTACCACAACCAAAGAGTCCATGCACCGCCCATGATGCGTGATGCAACGAAGACCCTGCGTGACACAACTAAGAGCTGATGTGGCCAAATGAATTCATTAATTATTTTTTAATTTAATAGGAAGAAAGTAGAGAGGGAGAAAAAAAAGTACTCAAAAGCCAAAAGGACCTTGATTTGAATCCTGATTCTATTATCTGTCATACTGGGCGAGTTACTTAAATTCTCTAAGCCTCAGTCCCTGACCCACACAGTGGATAAGAATAGCATCAGGTTTGCCTCTGGAGATGGGAGGATTTAAAGAGAGAATGCTCGTAAAGCTTTAAGCACAAGGGCCTGGCACAGAACAAGCACTCCAAGAACATTAACCATCACAGAGTCCCCTTCCTGCTCAGTTACGCCTCAAGCTGGCCCTTCTTTCCCCCAGCCTTTCTAACTCTTGATCTCCTAGCTCCTTCCCTCCCTACCACTATCCTCCCCCAACTGACAGCTTAATCCGTAACCTCCACTTCCCTCCCCAGGGTTCTAACCTCAGGAATCTGTCAGGATGGACCAGAGGGTGGTCTCGCTCCGTGACCTCCTCCACGGCCTGGGAGAGAGCGCAGAGTGCTGAGAGCTGCAGACTGGTGTCCAAGCTGGAGATCTGCACAGTGGCCACGACTGCTGCCACGTACTGGTCCAGGGAGCTGCGTGGCCCAGGGCCCCGCAAGGCTCTAATCATTTCTGAAAGTCGTGAGGGAAAGGCGGTGGCTTAAAAAAAATAAAACTGCAGCATCTTCACCTTGGAACTCTCTAACGGTCAAGCCCAATTATCCTACTGACGTTTAAACACCCTATTCACTACTGTAGCTTGCACCCAGAATGTTCCCAACTCTGTGTGAGGGATTTAATAATCAGGCAATGAAGATGACGTTATTCTAGAAGACAGACCCTCCTTTTCCAGGGACGCTGAAGGAAGGCAGCAGTGACAGGCTGTACGTAATCAAGGTCCAAGGAAGGAAAATGGATGCACGCTCCCAGTGCACTTTCTCACGCAGAAGTGATCTCACTCCACGGCACGCCCTCCCCGCTGACGACCCACTTCTCTGGGGGGCACCCAGGACTTGCTCCCACCTCTCTGCCCTCCCCTCCAGCACCTGACTCACCACCGGCTGCCTCCTTCATCCCAGCAGGGAGAGCCATCCCCTCAGTCACCAGAAGCTGGTTGAACAGCTGCGAATCGCTCTGTGCCATGGGCAGCTCGGTTTTTCCCTTGACTGGCTCTGCCTCTGCCTTGAGGGGCTGAGCCTTCACGTTGGGGGACTCGGTCTCCTCCTCTGAGAAGGTGGCCTCTGACTTCGACTCCTCTTCAGGATCTGGGGTACTAGAGTGATTTTGTGAAGACGACGAGCCACTCAGAGCATCGGGCTGCAGCCCGTACTTGGTGTAGATCTGGGAGTTGAGCAGGTCGCTGAGGGTGCTGCCCTCAAACCGATTCCTGAGAACCTGCAGCAGACTCTCTGCCATGGCCACGGGCACAGAGATTTCACCCACGGCCTTCTCACCTAGGCTCTGCCAACAGAAAGGCATGTACTTCAGGAAGGAGCAGACACCAAGGGCCTGGGGACAGTAACAGGAGGTGGGCCACCTCCCACTGGGGCCTTACATACTTCCTGCCTCCTAGACCCTCCCAGCCTCTGCCTTATCCCCAGGGAAGGATTCCTTGGCTCTCTAACTTCTAAGCTCTCTAACCTCACTCCACCCTCCCCTAGGCAGTCCCCCAGGCTGAACTACCTTCAGTTCAGTTCAGTCGCTCAGTTGAGTCCGACTCTTTGCGACCCCATGAATCGCAACACGCCAGGCCTCCCTGTCCAGCACCAACTCCCGGAGTTCACTCAGACTCGTGTCCATCGAGTCAGTGATGCCATCCAGCCATCTCATCCTCTGTCGTCCCCTTCTCCTCCTGCCCTCAATCCCTCCCAGCATCAGAGTCTTTTCCAATGAGTCAACTCTTCACATGAGGTGGCCAAACTACTGGAGCTTCAGCTTTAGCATCATTCCTTCCAAAGAAATCCCAGGGCTGATCTCCTTCAGAATGGACTGGTTGGATCTCCTTGCAGTCCAAGGGACTCTCAAGAGTCTTCTCCAACACCACAGTTCAAAAGCATCAATTCTTCGGCGCTCAGCCTTCTTCACAGTCCAACTCTCACATCCATACATGACCACAGGAAAAACCATAGCCTTGACTAGACGGACCTTTGTTGGCAAAGTAATGTCTCTGCTTTTCAATATTGTATCTAGGTTGGTCATAACTTTTCTTCCAAGGAGTAAGCGTCTTTTAATTTCATGGCTGCAGACACCATCTGCAGTGATTTTGGAGCCCAAAAAAATAAAATCTGACACTGTTTCCACTGTTTCCCCATCTATTTCCCATGAAGTGATGGGACCAGATGCCATGATCTTCGTTTTCTGAATGTTGAGCTTTAAGCCAACTTTCTCACTCTCCTTTTTCACCTTCATCAAGAGGCTTTTTAGTTCCTCTTCACTTTCTGCCATAAGGGTGATGTCATCTGCATATCTGAGGTTATTGATTATTTCTCCTGGCAACCTTGATTCCAGCTTGTGCTTCTTCCAGCCCAGCATTTCTCATGATGTACTCTGCATATAAGTTAAATAAGGAGGGTGACAATATACAGCCTGGACGTACTCCTTTTCCTATTTGGAACCAGTCTGTTGTTCCATGTCCAGTTCTAACTGTTGCTTCCTGACCTGCATATAGGTTTCTCAAGAGGCAGGTCAGGTGGTCTGGTAGTCCCATCTCTTTCAGAATTTTCCACAGTTGATTGTGATACACATAGTCAAAGGCTTTGGCATAGTCAATAAAGCAGAAATAGATGTTTTTCTGGAACTCTCTTGCTTTTTTGATGATCCAGCGGATGTTGGCAATTTGGTCTCTGGTTCCTCTGCCTTTTCTAAAACCAGCTTGAACATCTGGAAGTTTACGGTTCACGTATTGCTGAAGCCTGGCTTGGAGAATTTTGAGCATTACTTTACTAGCGTGTGAGATGAGTGCAATTGTGCAGTAGTTTGAGCATTCTTTGGCATTGCCTTTCTTTGGGATTGGAATGAAAACTGACCCTTTCCAGTCCTGTGGCCACTGCTGAGTTTTCCAAATCTGCTGGCATATTGAGTGTAGCACTTTCACAGCATCATCTTTCAGGATTTGAATTAGCTCAACTAGAATTCCATCACCTCCACTAGCTTTGTTCGTAGTGATGTTTCCTAAGGCCCACTTGACTTCACATTCCAGGATGTCTGGCTCTAGGTCAGTGATCACACCATCGTGATTATCTGGGTCGTGAAGATCTTTTTTGTACAGTTCTTCTGTGTATTCTTGCCACCTTTTCTTGATATCTTCTGCTTCTGTTAGGTCCATACCATTTCTGTCCTTTATCGAGCCCATCTTTGCATGAAATGTCCCCTTGGTATCTCTAATTTTCTTGAAGAGATCTCTAGTCTTTCCCATTCTGTTGTTTTCCTCTATTTCTTTGCATTGATCGCTGAGGAAGGCTTTCTTATCTCTTCTTGCTATTCTTTGGAACTCTGTATTCAGATGCTTATATCTTTCATTTTCTCCTTTGCTTTTCGCTTCTCTTCTTTTCATAGCTATTTGTAAGGCCTCCCCAGACAGCCATTTTGCTTTTTTGCATTTCTTTTCCATGGGGATGGTCTTGATCCCTGTCTCCTGTACAATGTCACGAACCTCATTCTATAGTTCATCAGGCACTCCATCTATCAGATCTAATCCCTTAAATCTATTTCTCACTTCTACTGTATAATCATAAGGAATTTGATTTAGGTCATACCTGAATGGTCTAATGGTTTTCCCTACTTTCTTCAATTTATGTCTGAATTTGGCAATAAGGAGTTCATGATCTGAGCCACAGTCAGCTCCTGGTCTTGTTTTTGTTGACTGTATAGAGCGTCTCCATTTTTGGCTGCAAAGAATATAATCAATCTGATTTCGGTGTTGACCACGTGGTGATGTCCATGTGTAGAGTCTTCTCTTGTGTTGTTGGAAGAGGGTGTTTGCTATGACCAGTGCATTTTCTTGGCAAAACTCTATTAGTCTTTGCCCTGCTTCATTCCATACTCCAAGGCCAAATTTGCCTGTTACTCCAGGAACTACCTTAGAGAATCCCAACTCTAACCCCACCACAAACCCCCCAGGCATCTCCCGTCTGTAATACCTCATCCAGGTTCTCTCGAAGACTCTGGTAAATTGACTGCTGCTCACATATGTCCAACTTCCTGATGAAGAAGAGCAGCTCCCACCACTCAGCCTGGGTCAGGTAGCCCAGTTTCTCATTCTTCTGAGGCTCGGGCTGGAGGTATGGCAAAGAGTAGAGCCCGTCCACGGGCTTCCAGTCCCAGGAGGGGAGTGCTGGGGAGACAGGCACAGGGGGCCTCAGCCTCCACTGGGGGACTGAATGGGTTTCTGAACGTTTGGGGCAGCTCCTGGTCCTGAGAGGGCTGCATGCCGCCTACTCCTCCTCTGTTCAGACCCCGTGTCCTCGTCCCCTCCCTGGCTCACCTGTGCCCGGCACAGCAGCCCCCGCCCCCTCCTCCGCAGCCGCTGAAGCCGTGTCCTCAGCAGTCTCCTCAGGACCCAGGATCTCCAGCATGTGCCAGTGAACCCAGTACGTGCGGCTCGTCGACTGCCAGAAGACCTGGTGCGGAGGAAGGGAGGCAGAAAATGAGAGAGGGCTCAGCCCTGAGAACCCCACGCTGGGCAAGCTGGAGAGGACGGCCAGATCCAGACTTGGGGCGTGGAGCCCTCGGGGGGCACACAGGGCTAGGCCTGGGAAACCTCTAGCACACAAGGCTCCCTTCCCCGACCAAGGCATGCCGCACTTCTCCTCTCCTCCTAACCCGGAAGGCCTCTGCTCCCATGCTCCCTCCAAGCCCACTCCACTGCTGCAGGTGGGGATATCTGGATATCTCAGTTTTGCCTCCTGGTCAAGGGAGTTTCTCCTGGACCTCACAGCCCACCCATTCCTAACAGATTTTCCCAGCCCTCTAACAGCCCCCTCTCCATCACTGATCCTGCTGAAAGCATCCCAGTTCTCTGGAGGTTTTCTCCCTGGGTGGCCTGCCGGAGCCCCCAGCATGAAGCGTGAAGCCCCAGCGACGCCCCACGCAGACAGACCCCCAGCGGTGGCCCTGCTCACCTGCACAGGGGGCACGCCATTGTTGCTCTGCCGGAACTCGCCCCCGTCGCCCGCGCTGATCTCCTCGTAGTCATCCAGCATCCGCACTCGCATGCCCGGCTGCAGCGTTTGCTGCACGTACTCACCGTAGCCACTAAGGCTGGAGAATTCAGCGCGCTGGCGGAAGGCCCGCCCTTGCCTCCTGGGGGGCGCAACGATGGTGGGGAGTAAAAGGCTGGGGCCTGAAATGCTGGGCTGAAAGATGGACCGGGTCGGCCGGGGTGGCAACGTGCCCTGTTGGCTGAGGTTCCGGGCCCAGCCCATGCTCCGCACCAGCTCCGAGATAAGGTTGCCCACAGCCATACTGAACTCCAGCTCCCGCTGCCCCCGGCTCTTCTCCCGGCCCAAATCCTCCCTCGAGGTTGGGGAGCCTCGGTCTCCGGCCCCCTGCTCTGGACTGTTATTCAGCTGATCCAGCAGAGAAGTGACACACAGGTAGCGTTTCACCAGGGAGAAGAGCAGTTTTCCTGGGATCTGGAGGACACAGTCCATGGTGTAACTTCCTCTTCTCCCAGCTCCCACCCCTCTCCTTTCCCTGGACATCAGCCTCTTCAGAAAAAGATAAAGCCTTCATCCCCACACCTGCAGTTCCCAAACTGTGACTGACATAAGAAACACCCAAGGAATGCCTTAAAACACAGAGTCTTGGGTTCTCATCTCAGAGACTCTGAGTGGGGAGGATAATATGAACCTTGATTTTAGTAGGTTCCCCAGGCGGCCCTGGCACTGGTGCAGCCCTGAACCACATTTTCAGAAATCATGCCCTGGTCCTTGTACATAGCCTTTCCCCCACAGCTGCAAGGGTACCTGAGGCAGGTGAATGCCCTCAAAGGCCATGCAATGCTCCTCGGAAGACGTGGTCTCTGCAAACAGTTCCAGCAAAGTATAGCGGCTGTCAAAATCCATGTGCTGCTCGATGCCGTCTTGTTGGCTCAGTGACAGAAGGACGTGAGCCCGACTCCCTGTAATGCACACCGGATCCAGATCTTCTCCTCAATCCCCACTACGCCTCTCCACATCGCCTGTCCCCAAACTGTCTATCCTAGACCCCAGAGGCTTTCAAACTTGTGACTGAGACTCCCAGGAAGAGACACATTTCACACAGTCACCTGACATGAAGGTACACGATGTGAAACTGAAACATACACTTCATACTACAAAACTGACACTACTAAGTGCTCTGAGCTGATGTTTAACATTTTAAAAAAATGTTGGTTATAACCCATGAAAGTGATTTCACAACCAACTAACAAATCTCCAACCAGAACACATAAACTTATTCCCATTTCTTCTCTGCCTCTGCCCTGAGAACAGACAGCTAAACCAGGTGCTATCATTCTATCCTGTTTCTGCACCTGTGATGGCTTATTAATCTACCTTTTCCCTTTGCAATGAAATTGATGTCTACCAAATACTAGGTGCTCTTACAGAGCTGGGAAACCCCTCCTCTTCCTGTTCTTACTCCTGTGGCCCCATCCTCTCCAGGGGCTCCCTTCTTCCCATGGCTGTCTCTCACCAGCGTCGTGGGCTGCCAGGGCCTGCAGCATCTTGCCAGCACTCCGACGGATCTGAGGCTCAGGATTGCACAGCATGTGCATGAGTAGGTCCAGGGCGCCCGTCTCCCTGAAGACGCCGGTGAGGGGCCCGATGCTGGCATAGGCGCTGAGCACGTGGATGGTGTGGAGCACAGCGGCCGTGAGGCTCGAGGTCCCACCTTCTGCCAGCTGCCGGGCAGCCCTGCGCACCAGTGCCCGCACGTCCGCCTCCATCTCTCCCATGGCCACGTCATCCAGACTGCCTGGGTCTCGGGGGAAGCTTGCTGGACCCCCAGCTGTCTCGTGCTGAGGTCCCTTGGATAACGCCCGCTCCCCTAACAGCGTGGGACAGCTGGCGTAGACCTCGGGGGCTGACAGCCACATAAGGATGTGCTCGGCCTTGCCCTCCTCCACGCCCGCTCTACCCACTTCCCCACACTTCAGGACACTCCATCGGATCAGGTATTCAGGATGCCCATCCTGTCCAGGCCGCTGTCGAAGGAGCTCTTCGGGATATGCCTGCAGCCGGGGCCCCAAGGGCACCGTGAGGTCCCCAGTGCGCCGTTCTCCCACCATCCTGACTTCCTGGGACACACGGGAGAGAGACAGAGGCACTGTGGGAAAGAGAAAAACCTACGTGAAGGGGGTGGAACCTTGAGGCGCAGACAGGGTGGGGGGTGATTGGTAGGCTGCATGGAATTTGGAGGCCAAAGAGAAAAGGCCAAGGAAAGGATGGAATAAATAACCTAAACACACTTTGGGATTTGTAACAAGGAGAACAGAGTGAAAAACAGCGATAGAAGGAAATGAAAAGGTTTCTGAAATGGAAAAAATTACAAGAGAGGAAGAGAAGAATAGAAAGCAAGATAAGAAAAAGAGCTGATGGTTAATCAGGACAATTTGGGCAGAACAGGAGGGTGGCTGAGGGGTACAGATCAAGACTTAGAAGGATGACATGGTTGAGCAGGTAGGCCAGCAGCCTGTGAGACAGTGGGGCCAGAACAAGTCAGGAAAGTCAGGATGGGGAAGGGGCAGGACAGGGAGCATAAATGACAGGTTAAAGCGGGACTGTGGGTATAAAGGGGGGATCATGGCAGATATTAAGAAGAGAGACTAAAGGAGGCAGATGACTGGATGAGAAAAAGGTATGAGAACACTGGGAAAGGGAGAGGGGACTAGGGATCCAAATGAAATTATGGGAGGAAAAAAACCAAGTCCCACCCTGCCCTTATGCTGTATGTATGGTAAGGGTCTAAGTTAAGTAGATCTAGATGGAGGTAATAATCATGGAGTTGAAGAGTAGGGAATGAGGTCAGGAGACAGCAGAGGTATTAAGAGAGGCTATACAGTACAGATTCAGATACATGGGACTCTGAATTCTGGCTCCTTCACTTCTTATATGTGTACTTTTGGACAAGTCAATCTCTAAGCCTCAGTTTTCTCCTCTGCAAGATAATAATATTTAAACCCAGCTTACAAAATTGTTATAAAAACTTACTAAGGTCACATATATAAAGCGTTCAGAACAGCCTCTAGCATACAGTCAGAGTGCTCAGTAAACAGAATCTAATACTACTATTCTTAGCGAGGGAGAAGGTAGGAGCAGTCCCCAGGTAAGTAGAACGCTAATGTGTCAGAATAAAATTATAAGTAGGTGCGGATTGACGGCTATGTTAGTGATCAGGGAAAGATACGAACCAGTGTGGGGGCAACAGGGAATGGTGAGGATAAGAAAGGACAGCAAACCCAAATGAAGAAATGGTGATCAGAGCAGGGGTCATGTTGGGGTACATGTTGGGGTACAGGGATAGAGGATGAGAGTAGAAGAAAGGCGTGAAGAGGAGGGGAAGACGGGATGTGCTCTCGAAGCGGGTAGGGGTCCAGATAGCATGCGGGGGCGGGGGCGGGGGGAGAGGGAGATGCGAGCAAGACAGGAGGTAACCAAGTGATGTGCGATGGACAACTGATGAGCGGGATGAATAACACAATCGGAAAGGCCTAAATGGGGAGAGAGGAAGGGCTGGAGAACAGGAGAAATAAACTGAGATGGGGAGGCGAAGTCTTGGTTGCGGGGATGAGACAGCAGGTAGGCATAGGTGGCAGGTCAGACCCGAGCTTGCAAGCCAGCAGGGGCGGTGGGGGAGGCCAGCACCCGCCGGAGAACGGGCTTGGGGGGCGGAGGAGGTGGGGGGGCGCGGTCGGAGGAGGCTGACCGGACCGAGCGAATCTCGGCAAGACCTGGCTCCTGTCGTCAGCGCCACGGAGAGTGGGCAAGGAACCGGGGAAGGGACGGGGCAGGGGCGGGGAGGGCGCAGAACTCTCCTCTCACCTCCCACCTCCCGGCTCGGCCCTCGCTGGGGCCCGGCGCCGGTCCCGCAGTGCTGGCCCCGCCTCCTCCGCGGCTCCCTTCCGGGTCACGCCGCCAGTGCGCGCACGGCCGGGCGGCTACGGGTCCCACCGCGGCCCATAGCTGAGCGCGGCGGCGGCACGGTGCGCCGGCGGAGCATGCGTAGTTCCCGCGTCTGGGGGCGCGCTGCCCGCGGAGCCTAGGGGTCGTGGTAGCGTGGCCCGTTTCTCCGCAGCCGTAGGCTGCCCTTTCTGTTCCAGTATCGGCTTTGAAGCCCTCCTTGCCCTTTACTGGATCTGCCTTCGTCTCCCACCGAAACGCACACTCACATCCTAGGGCTGTCCTCTTAGTTTGCTCTAGGTCACGTGGCCATGAGTTTCCCATACCCGAGGCTTTGGATTGGTTGCGTTCTTTTTCCTATTAATTAAAATTGCTTCTCTCTGTGTTGACCTAAGCACCTAGCACAGCTGGGGCTGAAGATAAAGGCCCTAACCATCACCCCCGATGTGTTCCTTAACTCAAATCAGTAGAGTTCAACAGCCCAAAGCACCCATGCGTTTCATTAAACAAGACGCTTGTTTCTCAGCACGTCTGTGTTCATACCTCCCCCGCTCCAATATGGGAAAACAAAAGCAAAGACCCCACAGTCTGTGCACAAAAATGATACATTTATTGAAAGAGTATTTTTTTCTTAATACAAAAGAAAGCTCTGTACATAGGACTGTGACCATGTCCACTATTCCTGGGTCAGCATCCCAGGGGAAGTAGAAACCACTAACATACACACCCCACATTCGCACACACACATTCACTCGGGCACGCGCGCGCGCACACACACACACACACACACACACACACACACCCCAGAGCCACCAAGGAAGGGAAACACCAAGGGTCGCTGCACGTAAAAATGCCACCTCATCCTTGACGCACGCATGTTCTCCCAAGGCCACGCTCACACAACACACATTATAAGCACTTTGCCTGATTCACTCACTGGGTCTGTCTTTTGTGGGAAGGAGAGGAGGAATTCATCAAGGTCTCCTCCCCAGCGTGAGGGAGAGGGGAGTGAGTGAGTGATGGTGGAGTGAAAACAAAGAGTAGAGAAAAGGGGCTGGGCAGTTGCAGACCTGAGTCCCAAGCTCCCCCACTCTCTGACCCCTGATTTGCCATGCCCCAATCTATAAGCCACCCATAAGTCCCCTGCTATCTTCTGGAGAAAGCCAGAAAGATGGCTTCCATCTTGGCACCCCAAACTGGGGCAAGACAGCAAAGGGGGTTAGAGGTCCGGAGGTTTTCAAACATGTTGGCAAATCATCCCCATGATAATTAGGCTGTGTGTATAAACTTCCCCCACCCCTTCACCTCATCACAGAAGCAGGCTTGTTCCTACTCAAGGCAGACCTAAGGGGTTAATAAAACTCCACCCACCCCCCACTGCCCTGTTTTGAAAAAGCTCCCTCTCTGATACAGGTGGTGAAGGTAGGCTCTGACACAGGGTAAAAGACCCTCCCCCTATGTTGGCCCACCCTCAAGATCTACCCCAAAGGGGGCAGAGGGGGTGGGGCACGGCCCCTGTACAAATTACATAAATACTGAGGTTACACTTAGAAAAATAAAGTCATTTTCTTCAAGGCTTTTTGTCTTAATTTTAAAAAGTTACAGTAGCTGCTCACTCCCTGGGAGAGCTGCCATTTCTGGCTCCCCTAATCCCACACTCAGCCCAAGAGCTGCTCCCATTTCTTCTGCCCCCCAATCCTGCCTCTCGCCCCCTCCCAGACCCCACCCTGCTCACTGCAACTTGGGCCCCAGGCAGCTGCAGGCCTGGGGGCGCACAAGGCTGCAATGCCCATGCGTGTGGCACAAATGAAGTCAGTTGCCTCTGACACCCTCCCACCCCCCACCCACATTTGGTCTCCCTCTTCCCTCTCCCTAGCAACAGCTCTGAAGGGCAAAAAGAGGCCCAGAGCTGTGGGTCACCCTCCCCACCCCGTTGGGGCATGGCCTGAGGGCCCCTCCCCCGGTTTTCTCCTGGAAACAACCCAGGACCGGGCAATCTCCCCCCCCACACTGGCGAGACCCAAGCTCATGGGGTGGCTCTGTCCCCAGAGGCCCAGCCAGTTCCGGGGAGCCTCAGGGCTCCCCAGGGAAGGGGAGCTTGGGCAGGGAGGGGGACGAGAAAAACGCCATAAAAAAAAGTTAAATATTTTAAAAATATATATTTATAGATTTGTTTTCACTTCGTCTCCTCAAATAAAAAGTTCAAAATCAACTTTAAGTAAAGCAGCTGGGAGGAGAGGGGGGAAGACAGGGGAACACGGGTGGTTCCCTCCAAGCCAGCAGCCCCTGGAGTTCCAAAGGGAGCGGCAGGGCAGGGCAGGGCAGGGCAGGGCAGGACGCCCTGGGAATCTGCTGTGCTGGAGCACAGGCCCCGCTGCTCAGGAGCTGTAGGGGCCACGGGCACGGCTTGAGGGAAGAAGCCCCATCTCCCCAGCTGGCTCCCTGAGGGTCAGGGGGTGGGCTCTTTTGACCCAGCCTGTGGCAGACACAGTGCTGACATGGGGTCAGCAAGGAGACTGGGGAGAGGCCCTCCACCCCGCTGCTTCCTCAGGGGGACACAGTGCCTAGTCCCACAGAGACCTGTGTGTGATGGTGGTGGGGGCACGGTCCCATCGGGTAAGCTAATACTCATGGCAAACATGGAGCCAAGCTGGCAAGGGGAGCCTGAGGAGGGAGGGCAGCCCCACCGGCAACAAAATGGGAGGCGGAGCTAGAGGGGGGAAGGGGGCGGGAGGCCGGGGTGGAGGGCAGGCTGGCCCATTTCTTTGGCTGGAGTGAGAGGGCTCAGTCCTGTGGCTGCCCACGCTCCTCCCCGCCTCCCTCCTGCGGCCCGTCAACATGTGTGTAAAGAAAACGTGAAAAGGCAACAATAAATAAGTGGTGCCGTCCCTTGGGCCATCTGTCCAGGGCGGCAGGGCGGATCAGTCACTCTTGGTGCTGTGGGCGGCATCCAGGTTCACCACCTGTAATTCGGTGAGGTTGCTGCTGCTCCCGGCCTGCTGCCCTATCACAGCCATCTGGAGGGAAGGGGGTATGTAAGGAGGAGGTGGGGGGCTGGAACTGACCGGCCAGCTCAGGCTGCCCCCTGCCTGCCTGCCCACCTGCCCACCACCCAGGCCTGACCAGGAAAATGGACAGGCCTCCCGGCTAAGGATCTTGGCTTGGACCACCCAGTAATGAAATCCCCCAAGTCAAGATAAAGAAGAGGCTGGCTGGCTGGCTGGAATGGAAGGTGCCCCCACCTACCTGGTGAAGCTGAACTGCAGAAACTGGGATCTGCACTGTCCCAGATGGTGCTGTGAGGAACACCTGGGGGACGCCACCTGCATGAGATAACCACAGGAGAGACTCAAATCACTTGCTCAAGAGAAACTTCCAGATTCTGGAGGTGTGATGATAAGTGCACAAGTTGGGTGAATCTCAGATGTAAGTGCCCAAGGGTGAGTGTCCAAATGTGTCAAGTGTGCATGTGAGTATGTGTGGCAGCATCTATGTGTGTGTACATATAGGTATATGTGTGAGCATCTGGTTTGGGTATGTTTGAGTGTGTGCATGTGAGTCGAGGGGAGGCATGTGAACGTGTGTGTGAGGGAGGAAACGGTCCTCCTTTCTGCAGCCCTGCCCCTGACTCACCTTGCTCCTGGACCTGGCTGTGGGACACCTGCATGGTGGATGGCGCCTGGGAGAAGGCATTGAGCACAGTGAGGCTGCCATCAGCCAGGCCCGAGGTGGGCGCATACATCACC
The DNA here is from genome assembly GCF_029378745.1 of Bos indicus. NCBI lineage: Eukaryota > Metazoa > Chordata > Mammalia > Artiodactyla > Bovidae > Bos > Bos indicus. The sequence goes on along the minus strand of NC_091782.1, from coordinate 18,247,772 downwards.
GCATGGGGGCTGGGGTACATCATGTGGCCGCCCACAGTTGTGGGCACAGATGACGTCATGATGGTGGCAGGCAACGTCACTGGCAAACACAGACACACGTCAGGGAGGTCAGGACTGGTGCTGACTGAGAGCCCCCATCCCACCCCCAGGAACTCCAGGCCTCCAGAGCCCTCCTGCCATTGCCCAGGTCGAAACCTAGACAAAGCTCCTTCCTCTGTTCCCTGTCATCGACTGAGAAAAGCCTTATTTTTTTCTTGAACACAACCGCACCAACTTTCAGTGTATCCTATCACATCGTGCTATTCGATTATCTATCTGCTTTGTTCCAAGACCCCAAGGCCCTGGGAAAAACAAAGATTACAATGACTGACCCAAGCCAAGGAGACTCAGATACTCTTCTCTGACAGAGAGCCTACATCCCATTTCTCATTTGTTCTTCTCCTCCCTCTTCCTCAACATGCGGCTAACAGAACCAGCTTTTAAACAAGCACTTCTCCAACGTTAATGTGTGTACAGTCACTGGGGGATCTTGTTAAAAGTGCAGATTCTGATTCAATAGGTTTGGGGTGAGGCTTGAGAGTCTGCATTTCTATCAAGCTCCCACGTGATGCTGGTCCTCCTTCCACAGACCACACTTTGTGTAACAGGGTTGTGATTAACAAGAACTTCAAAGTAATTTTATTTTGAAAATGTCTCATCATTTCTAAAATGACTAGAGACATGGAGGGGACTTATGATTACTCAAAAGCTAGGATACCCTCCCACAAGGAGACAACTGCTCTGTCAATCCTTCCTGGCAATTGAGCAAATGTGTGTCTGTGGGAAAGGAACTTCCTTCAGGGCCTCAGGCTTTTCACCTGAGTGTGAAGGAGAGTGGCCTCAATGGTCCCCAATTTCTTCCTGAAATCCACAGCCCCACTGCAGGGCGGGATTCAAAACTAGCCATCCTCACCTGACTTTCTCAAAAGGATTAGGGAAAGGGTTAACCCAAAAGCCTCAGTCTCCACATTAAGAAATTTGCTGACCTTAGTTACAGGATGGATAATCCTGGGCACCTGCTGCTAGGTCTCATGAATGAGGGAGGGCAGAGAGGTGACAGAGTTTCAAGCTATACCTGTCCCGCTGGAGGAGGTCTGCGTGAGGTCTGTGCTGCTGTCGCGAGAGGGAGACGCTTGCTGTGGGGCCTGGTGCACCTGAATGGCCTGCACTGGGACCTGCTGGGCCACTGCCCCACCTAGAAGACACAGAGACTTACTCGTGCTCTGTCCTACCCACCACCACTTTCACCAAGCTCCCTCAAACACCCCCAGGCCCAGGGGCTGCCATTCTATCCCCAACTCCCATCACTATCCTTCCTGAGAGCCAAAGGGGCCCCTGAGGTCCAGAATCTTATCTCCAGGGGGTTCCATATTCTGTTCTTGCCCTTCCCTCTTTCCCCTGCCCCAGAACCTGCCTCTACCCTCTTTGGTTGACACAGGAGCAGGCACCCATCCATCAAGGACACAATGTGCCTTCCAATCAAGGTAGGGAAGTGGTAGAATGTCTCCTATCCCTGTGGCAGTGGGGGCACAGGGCTGGGCTTGCTAGGCAAGGCCCGAGTGTATGGTGGAAATTTACTGACAAAGACAGTTCAAGTCCCAGTGGGGAGGGGCATATCTACCAATGGGACATAAGAGGCTTCTCTCAGGCTCTGGCCCCTGTCCATCCTCCTTCTGAGTAAGAAAAGACATTCTCCTTGCACCAGCCCTAAACCCACTCTTAGAATGCTCAGTTTGCCCCTTGTGACTCACCGGGCATGAGGGTGAAGCTGGTAGGCAGCTGCATGAGGCCTCCGGAGGAAACGGGGCCACTGCCCGTACTCTTCAGCACAGTCCCGTTGGCACTGCTGACAGCGCTGGGGCTGACGCTAGCAGACACTGGTGCCAGGTAGTTGGTGATGGGAAAGGAGGGGCCGCTGCTGACTTGCATGGTGGTAGAGGTGCTGGGTGCTGTCTGGATGGTGGAGGTGGTACCCGGCAGGTTGGTGACGGTAAACGCCGGCTTCAGTGTATCCTACACCCAGAGTAAAGATGGAGTGGTGAGCCTCTCCCAGATCCTGCTTCTGAGATAGGTTTCTCAGTTTTTCAGGGAACTTAGGGTTTGAGAGCGATCTTGAGGGGTCTGGCAATGAAGCACCAAAGACTTTATTCATTCAGCAAAATGTCCTGGGAATAAACTAACCCTACCACTAAAATATTGGAGAGTCTAGAACACGGACTCTCCCCTCAGGGAACCTTTGTTCTTAGAAGAAGGAGAAAGCCACGAGCTGAGAACCAAGCCCAGAGAACTGAGGGGGGTTCAGATCCTGGAGGTGGGTCAGCGCCGGACGTTGGCGAAGCAGTGGAGCTCGAAGCCCCTGATTGGCGGAGGCGTTGCTAAGGCAAACAGTGCCGCTTCCTCCGATTGGCCAGTTCGTGAAGGGCCACCCGGAAGGTGGGGCTCCCGAGAGCAGTAAGAGGAGGAAGCCCCGCCCCCTCTCCTTACCGGGAAAAGGAAGGGGGAGGCGTAACCAGGGCCGGCATCCCTAACAGCCGAGTGAATACACTCCCTAACGTGCGCAGGCCCGGACATCCTGAAGGGGCAGGCGGCTGGCTTGTAAGGTAGTCTCCAGCGTAGCCAATCAGCCGGCCTGCTGACAGTGCTGGCTTCCCAGGACCCTGGAACCCATAAGTGCTCCCTTCCTATTCCCGGGCGACCCAGTCAGCCAGGAGGGCAGGGCTAAACGACGCCCCCGCCCCCAGCAGGGAGACAGCTGGCGGGAGGAATGCAAGAGCCCTGCCAGGCAGGCGGGCTGCAGGCGGGAGGCCGGCGTGGAGCCGGAGCCGGCCTTATATGGGCACGGAGGCCGCCCGCTTATCTAGGGGGCCGGCCTCCTGTCAGGATAGCAAGGATGGACACCTGTACCCTAAGATGCGGGGCACTAACCCGGCTCCACTCCACATCAGTAGGCACCTATCCACCTGTCCAGGCTAAGGGAGAAAGACCCCTTCTTCCCCTCTCTGCTGGTCAGGTCCCTCCCCTTCCTTCCCCTCAGACAGGAGACCCAAACACACCTTGGTCTCCCCACTGCTGTCGGACTCCGACACCTGGTAGGTGAGGTCTGTCTCTTCAAAGCCGGTGGCACTCATTCTCTGGTCTGTGGTGGGGTCTGAGCGGGGTGGAGAGTCTGGCGAGTTGAGGCAGGTCTGAATCAGTGCCTTGCCAGTCTCACTGGTGATCATGGGCTGCAGTTTGCGGGTGGCAAAGGTATACACATGGCCTGTCTCACTGGCCACCAGCAACAGCACCTGTGTCCCTGTCAGCGTGGACAGCTCATAGGCCTGAGGGTAGGGGGGAGGAGATGGGTAGAACAGCAACATGTTTAATTGCTACCTTCCTTGGCTAGTAGGAAAGAGGAAGTATACAGTGATCTCAAGCTCCCACTCCAATAATGACCTTCCTCTCCAGTGACTCTAAGGGGGTCCTGTCTGAAGGATATCTGAAGGTTAGCTGAAGAGTAGAAGAAAAACCCCATGCCCCTCCTTTGAGGAACAGCCCCACTGACCAGCAGATACCCCAAGCAAATAGTCACAGCTCTGGTGACAGAGCATATAACCTCAGCAGACACAGAGTGGCCCAGGGAGCTGCTCCTCACTACAGCTTGGTGCCAGAGCCTCATGAAGAGATGGCTCCCAACACCTCCTCACCATCACAGGGACCAGGATGAAGTTGCTACTACACTGAATGTCACATAGATGTCATGGATAAGGAGCCACCTAAACTCTAAATGTCCCATATTTCTTTCCAGAAACTGCACAGGCACTAACCTGTTGCCATTTTGTCCTGCTCTATAGAACTCTGCTCCCTTTTTTCACTTTCTTTGTCTCGATACAACAGTGTCTGGCGTGATGGGAGATGGCAGCTAGATTAGCAACTACTACCCTGCCATAATACAGACTTGATGGACATGAGTTTAAGCAAGCTACGGGAGTTGGTGATAGACAGGGAAGCCTGGTGTGCTGCAGTCCATGGGGTCACAAAGAGTCGGACATTAACTGAGCGACTGAATTGACCCTGCCATAAAGCCAGGAAGGGGCCTTCAAGGATGGCCCCATAGGTGGCATCCTCACTCCCAATAAAGTTCCACAAACCACTGGAAGCAGCCTTGGTTTCTATATGAGATTGGATATAAACACCGGCCAATGTTTCCAGAGTTCGAGCTTCTTGTTTCCCGGTTTCTCTGCTTCCATTCCTTTCCATATCTTCTATAGCCCCAAAATGACTCCTTTCCTCATTCTTTTCACTGGATAATCAGCTAGAAGAGGAGGCATTGCTAGGTACCTCTGCAAACCTTCTCCCCAAACTCCGTGCACCGATTTTTCCCTAGGGCTGGAAATCCCACTTATCCCAAGGGCAAATGGTTCTGAGGCCTGTCCTGCAGGGAGTGTGCCGGCTTCCAGTAGATGCATGAAGACTCATGGCCATCGCAGGACTTGGTTTCTGATGCTCAGGGTAGCATCCGTTTTCCTGCCCTGCTCCTTTAACTGGGGCTCTTGAGCCCCATTCGGTCATCAGCCCTGCCCGTCCTTCCATCCAACACCACTCTAGCGATGCCCACCTTCCTCCCACACATGTTCGCTCATTGTTGTTACACAGCTCCAGCCTCCTCGCCCCCATACCTTCTTATCTGTTCCCTGCTTTTCCGGCGCCTTCCCCGGAACACCAGAGAGCACTGGACCTACTGACCCCCCGGCCTCATTCACCACCTCCCCGGGAGCCCCGCAGCCTCCCATCACCACTCTTCACTCCTCCGCTCTGCAAGGGCCGTGTTCCTCTCTCGCGCCCGTCACTCCCACCTCGGCGCCTTTCCTCTCTTTTCCGGACATTCGCGGCATCTCCCCTCTCCCCACATTTCCCTGGCGGCCCCTCCCCTTTCACCCTCCCGGGGCAACAGTCAACCCCTCCCACACACCTCCTGCGGACTCGCCGCCTCTCACCTCCGCCTCGGCTCTGCCTTCCTCCCGGGCTCCCCTTACGCGTCCCCACCCTCCCGGGCTCCCGTTGGCCGGCCAGCCTCCCAGCCCGGTACCTTCTTCATGATGCCCGTCTTCCTCTTGCTGAAGGTCGTGTAGCGCCGCAGCTTGTTGTCGATGAACTCCATCTTGATCTTCACGCGGCCCCGAGTCTTCTTACCCGGCTTGGCCCCGCTCACCGCGCCGCTCACCGGCCCGTAGCCCCCCGTGGCCGCCGCCGCCGCCTCGGGCCCACCGACCACCACACCGAGCTCCATCTCGCTCAGGCTCCGCTTCAGGCCGCGCCGCTCGGCGCCCAGCTCCTCCTCTTCGCCCGACTCCGAGTCACCCTCGCTGCCGCTGTAGAGGGCCCCTGCGGTGGGCGCCGGGGTGGTTGTCGCTGCTGCTGCAGCCTCCCGCTCAAGGCGGCCCGGCCCGAGCCCCGCGCCGTTCCCGGGGACCCGGCCCCCGTTAGCCCCTCGAGTCCCGCCGCCTCCACCGCCCGGCCGCCCCGTCGGCGTCCGGTTCAGGCTGCCCCCCAGGGCTGAGCCCCGGCCCAGCGCCGCCGCGGCCCCAGCTTGGCTCGGTAACATGGCGCTCAATGCAGGAGGGCGGACGGGCAGTCAGCGAGGAATCGGAGCCGCCGCCGCCGCCGCCATCGGCTTCCCGGTTCAACCCGGTGCTCCCGCTGCTGCTAATGCCGCTATCGCTGCCGCCGTTACCGCTGCGAACCCGGGGCCCCTGCACGCCCGGGCCGACCTGGGCCCTCACTTTCCTGCCCCTGTGGCCCGGGTTGCCCCAGGCCGCGCGGAGCGCCCCCTGTCCGTACGCTAGGGCGGCGCGCCCGGCGGCCGTCAGCGTCCCCCGGGGGGCAGGGGCTGCCGGCCGCGGCCGAGACGGCGGGTGGAGGGGGCCGGGACCACGCGCTGGCGGCGAGGGATCCCCCGACCCTTCCCCCCATATAAAGAGATACAATGTTTCCTTTTATGGCGAGGCCGCTCCTTATATGGTGAGCCCCTGCACCCCCGCCCCATTGGTCCGCGGTTCCGGCACCTCCGCTCCCCATTGGCCCACAGGGGGCGCTTATTTGCATAGACATACCGAACTCGCTGCTGTCATCCCGCGTCAGACGGCGACTCCAAAAGGGGAGGAGCCGACGCCTCTTAAAGGAACAGGAGAGGAGGTACGACTCCGCCCCCTGACCAGAGAATGGTAGAGAGAATTGGGAGGAACCTGCAGAGAGGAAGCCTGGAAGAGCACTGGGGCGCAGTCTTGCGGAGGAGAGGGAACCGCACTGGGAACTCGGCGCTGCAAGGGCTGGAAGCCAACACTGGGATAGTCCCTGAGTGGATTGTGCGGATTGCAGTAAATTATATGCAGCCCAAATTTCCAGGGAATACAGGGATTAGAGCACTTCCCCAAGCCTTCCTGAGGGAGTCAACGTTACTGGCCGAGCAGAGGGGGCTTGGGTCCCCGCTGTCCAGACTTGTTGCGCCGCGCGGCCTCTCGGCTCCACCAATTCCCCTCCCCCCAACCACTTCCTTTCCCTTTCCCTCTCTTTTCAAGGCGACGACACTTTCCCACCAGGACGGCTCCCCTGTCCTCATTCATCATTCTCTATACTGGTTGCGGGGGGCGGGGATCTTTGGCAGACGTACATCTGGAAAAGACCCGGGGAGACAGTCGGCCTCCCGGTCGCCAATGGGGGCAGGGAGGAGAGACGAAGATCTGTGAAGACTTCCAGCTGCGGGCTGGACTGGGGGAGGGGGTGGTCCCAGGGATAAAGCCCACCCCCAGCCAGTGCAGAGGCCTGGGAAAAAGTGTAGCAGAGCATAAAGTTTAAGCAAGCCAAGTGCACACACGCGCGCCACACACACACCCTTCTCTTAAAAACCAAGTAAAGCCCATAGAAGCAGGGTGGGGGGAGTTAGACTGGAGTGCTGCAAGACCCAGGTTTACAGTGTGGGTCTGGTTCTTAGCTACAAGGCAGTGAAAGTAGCTTGAACTTCACTATTACAGAAATTATTAAAATCTGAAAGCTGCCTCTTCCTAGCCCTGCGCCTGGAAACAAGTGTTTGACCTCTCCAAACTCCACATGACTTCACTGTTGGTACCCATCCCTCAAAGTTCTTAATAAAGATTAGTGGTGGTCCAATGGTGAGGTAATCACCTTATGTTTAAGGGGATGGGAGAGAGTGATGATTCCCACTTTAAATTAAAGATTAAATAAAGCAGTCGGTGGTGAATCAAGTGGCAGTGATAGGTATATTTAGTATACTGCAATTTAGTATACTGCAGCCAGCATGTAAATTATTATTAATTTAATGGGTCTCACAAAAAACAAGAGTAAATATTATGGTGTAAAACTTCTCTTTGTATTATTTTTAGTTTGAACAATATAAAGTTGCCATTTTATAGGTCAAGGGTAGAATACTGCTGATTTCATACGGTTCAATGTGTGTGTACTAGATAACAATGTCAACTGCATATCTTACTGTGAATTGCAATCCAAGACTTTGAAAAATACTGAAATTAAGTATGTTCAAGATTTGTGAGATATCGTGTGTATATATACATACATACATGCACAAATATAACTAAAAACACGGCTTTTTCATCAAACCCCTAAATACAGGAATTAAGAGCCCTCCTCATCCCCCTTTCCTAATAGTTTTTCAAGGAGTTTTTTCCCTCCTCTTTTCCTAATTTACTCCACACAACAGGTAGTTAAACATATGGAATGTGTAAGCTCAAGAGGAAGAACAGGTCAAATAGATAAATAGGTTCCAGACGGGTTTCAGGGGCCACAAATGGTTGCTTGGGGTTTGTCTGAGCCTCACAGTCTTACCACAGCTGTCGGGATCTAAATACTTCTCTGTTTGAGATGCCTAGTTTAGACACACAAAGGGTGGACAGCCACTCAGCAGAGACCCACAGCTGCCTGCCACGTCCACAGGGAAAGGGGTCCACAGTGAGCATCCTCGGCTTCCCTTCCCAGAGGTTTACGGGTCTCCCATTTCACCCAACCCCTGTGTCAGTGCCACCACCAGTATTAGTGCCACAGCTCCTTTGCCAGCTTGCCATGGCTTCATCTTCATGACCCTTTGTAACCAGAGCTGGGGGGCGGGGGGCAAGGGGAAGGAGGAGGGTAGACTTCCACCCATACTACATTACTGCAGGTTCAGGAAACAAAACTGCTGATTGTTGGATAAAGTTAAAGTGAAAACTGGATCAGGGACCTTCCTGGTGGTCCAGTGGCTAAGATGCCACGCTCCCTGTGCAGGGGGCCTGGGTTTGATCCCTGGTCAGGGAACTAGATACCACCTGCTGCAAAGATCGAATATCCTGCCTACTGCAACTGAGAACTGGTGCAGCCAAATTAAAAAAAGGCAAACACAATGATTAAAACAAAAAAAAAAATGGTTCATGGGTGTGTTTTATTTCAACCACAGAATATTTTCAAATCAGGGTATTTTACATAAAAATCTGAATATACAGCCTTTCTCAAAAAATTGGAATTTTTAGCACCCCTGAACCTAAGTGACCACAAGAACACAAAAGGCTGGAGGGCAGCTGAACGATGGCCATAGAAGAGGCGTTTGCTCTCAGGTTCCTCACAGACTCCGCACAGCCCACTGAACTCAGATAAGTTCCCTTCCTGGCCTCCCTGGAATGTGAGCTTGGTGCCTCTCAGATAAGGCCTCGACTGCAGTAGCCCCCTGTCCATCCAGACCATGAAGGACCTCCAGAAGGGCATCAAGATTCCAGCCAGCTCTCCTCATTCTATACCATTCCCACCTGACCTTTCTTTCTCCAGATTTTTATCACCCAAATAAAATCAGAACAAATTTAAGATTGCTTTTAAAAAATTGCTATCACACACACACAAAAAATTGCTAACACTCTGAAAATATTTTCATGGAACTTCCCTGGTAAGTTCCAGTAGCTAAGACTCCTCCGAGTAGCTAAGACTCCAAGCTCCCAGTAGCTAAGACTCGGAGCTCCCAACACAGGGACCCCAGCTCCATCCCTGGTCAGGGAACTAGATTCTACATGCCACAACTGAGCAACCAAGACCCAGCGAAGCGAAATAAGTTGGGGGAAAAAATTGTTTTCAGACTTCCCGGGTAGTGCAGTAGATAAGAATCTGCCCGCCAATGCAGGGGACACAGGTTTGATCCCTGGTCTGGGAATATTCCATATATAGTGGAGCAAATAAGCCTGCGCACCGCAGCTACTGAGCCTGTGCCCTAAAGCTTGCAAGCCGCAATGACTGAAGCCAGTGCGCTCTAGAGCCTGCGCTCTGCGACAAGAGAAGCCATCACAATGAGAAACACTGCACACTGCAAGAAGAGCAGCCCTCACTGATGGCAATTAAAGAAAGCCTGCACAAAGCAACGAAGACCCAGCGCAGCCAATAAACAAAACTGTTTGCATTGGGGATTAACCTTTACATAGGGATTCTTAACTTCACGTAGAAGAAAAGAGGTCTCAATGGCAGTGTTAGTGGGAATGAAAAGGTCATAAGTCAGTGTCCCCAGGAAAAGTCAGGACAGCCACGCTGCAAACACGCATTGTGCTCACCACCAGAGAGTGGGTTTTGGGGACTAGAGGAATGTGTTTTTTGCTTTATACAAATCTGTACCACTTGACTTCTTCCATGATCTACTTAAAAAATTTTTTATTTGGCTATACCGGGTCTTAGTTGTGGCACTTGGGATCTTTCAGCTGCAGCATGTGGTGTCTTTAGTGGCAGCATGCGGGATCTAGTTCCCTGACCAGAGATGGAACCCAGGGCCCCTGCACTGGGAGCACAGAGTCTTAGCTACCGGACCACCAGGGAAGTCCCCGGTATTACTTTTATGCAAAAAAAAAAAAAAATTCCCTTAAAACTAAGCAAAGATAGAAACAGAGTAGAGGGAGAATAAATGGATCTTGGTGATGAGCTGCATGGAGAGCTCAAAGATGGTTCATGGTGGGTTGAGATTCTAAGTAAGGATGACTCCTCTATAAACCATGGTACCAACAATGGAAACACGGAACTTGCCTGGAGGAACAGGTTTGAGAGAGAGGTTAAGTTCAGTTTGGGCCCACGGAAACAGGTAGAGAGAAATGTCCTGTTAGAAAAAAGGGAGTGTGAATCTAAAGCTTGAGGTAGAGGTTGGAAATGAAGCTAATGCTTTGGGAACTGTCCACACTGGAGGGCCAGTTAAAGCCACATGAGGTAAGAGGAGATTCCTGAGGCTGAGAACGTAGAGAGAGGAAGACCAAGGACAGAAATCAGGAGAACAGCCATCCCTGGAGCAGGCAGAAGAGGGAAGCCACGACCAGGGCTGTAGAAGGCCTGGTTAGAGAAAGTGTACAGGGGGTACCGTCACCAAAGGCAAGGCAGCAGAGTTCAAAAAGACAGATGTGGGGGCTTCCTGGTGGTCCAGTGGTTAAGAATCCACCCTGCAATGCCGGGATGTGGGTTCAATCCCAGGTCAGGCAACTAAGATCCTACGTGCCCTGGGGCAACTAAGCCCGAGGGTGCCATATCTACTGAGCCCGTGCACCACAGCTAGAGAGCCCACACACCACACTGAAAGATCCTGCATGATACAATGACGCAGCACCCCAAAAAGGCAGAGGTAACCCGCTGTGTTAGTGGCTGTAGAGCAGTCAAAGAAGACCAGGTGTTAGAAGATGCTCAAGTGATGAATGACTTTCTAGAGTACTGCCTTCCCAGAATTTCAACCACAGATCATTTTTAACATGGCAAACTGGGGTGAATTCAATTATTGCACCCACTTTTCACACTTGGGTTGGAATGAGATATCCACATCCTTTCTGGTGCTGGTGTTGGGTTTTGACTTGTGACTTGTTTTGGCTGGTAAAATGTTAATACACTTACACTTTTAAATGTGCTAGCATGGGACCACTCCAGGGGTCCAGTGGTTAAGAATCTGTCTACCAAAAAAAAAAAAGAATCTGTCTACCAATCCAGGGGACCAAAGTTTGATCCCTGGTCCGGAAGATTCCACATGTCTTGGAGCAACTAAGCCCAGGCACCACAACTACTGAGCCCACACTTAGAGCCCATGCTCTGCAACAAAAGAAGCCACCACAATGAGAAGCCCACGCACCACGACCAAAGAGTAGTCCCCACTCGTCACAACTGGACAAAGCCTGAGCGCAGCTACGAAGACACAGCACAGCCATAAATAAGTAAATGAATGTGCTGGCATGACCTGATGGGACTTCTTATGCCCCTGCTCCTCCATGAAAGCATGGCATGGGGCCAGGAGAGGAGACCCAAGCTAGACCTACAACCTGGTACCAAGCCTGGGTGAACGCAGCGAAGTCTAGTCAAGGTCAACCAAACCTCACCAACTTGCAGACTATCATTGAGGAAAATAGATTGTTCGTGTGAGATGTGGGTTTTTTATGCAGAAGCACCACTGTAATAACTAAGACATAAGTCAACACCCCCAAACACATACCAAATACAACACACAAAATTTGTAAAACAATACTTACCCATAAGGTATATAATGTACTCTGACAGTTTTTATTACATTTCATTTTTTTTTTACTGCCGGGTGCAACCCACAGTTTGAAAAACACTGTTCTAGATAAATTGCTCTGGATTTTTTCACTACAACACATGATGATGGACCACACTGTATATTCACAAGAGTGGCTCACTTACCAGTTGGGTGACCTCACGGAAACTACCTTGCCTCCCAAATGTGTGAACAGGGGACAATAAAATCCAGCTAACAGAGTGGTCAAACAAATTCAATATGAGATCATGCATATTAAGTGCTTAGCAAAGTGACTGGTACAAAACAAGTATTTAATAAATATTACCTATTCTTTTTAAAAATATTTTATTAATTCAGAAGTGCCAGGTCTTAGTTGTGGCATGTAGGATCTACTTCCCTGACCAGGGAGCGAACCTACATCGGGAGTGTGGAGTCTTAGCCACTGGACCACCAGGGAAGTCCCAGCTGTTCTTTTCATTACTGAAACATCTGGTGAGGAACAGCAGGAACCAGAACAATTCCAGAGGTCAGGACTCATTTCTCGTGGATGGGAAACCATGCTGAAGTTCCAGTCTGGGAGAGGGAGACTGATGGCACGAGAGGTCTGGGCAAGGAAGAGCCAGGAATCAAACCAGTTGAGGCTGAAAGCTCTGGAGCAGTGAGGCATTAAATGCATCTTTGCTCAGTCCTGTCTTGTTCACCACCTTCCTAGAGTCTTGAAGGGATTCAGAGACCGGAAGGTATCATTAACTCCTCCTATCCCACCCTCACATGTGGATGTCTACACGCACCACCTGAATGTGAGTACGTGGCCAGCCAGCAGAGAATAATTAGTTGGCATCAGAGAACAACACAGGATCAGAGAAACAAGACTGCCTCCTCTGAGCCCGCATTCTCAATTGTTCCTTGAGAGAATTGGTGGTTGAGTGGTTAAGGACTCCACTTTTTCACTGCCATAGCCTGGGTTCAATTCTTTGACTCGGCAATTAAGATCCAAAAGCTGAGCAGCACGACCAAAAAAAAAAAGTTTCCAACTGCTCCACAAACCAGAGACCAGAGCCCGTGTCCACCAGGTATCCCTGCCGTAGCACCCCCACGCCAGGCACCGAGAAGGCACACGGCTCCTTCTGATGTGCAAGGGAAGGAGGAACATCATTTATGGACAACGGGAGGGAGTGAGCATCAGAAGCAGGTTGTAAAAAAGGCTTCTTTATTGAGAGCAGCGAGTGTAAAAAAAAAAAAAAACCAAAACAAACAAACAACAACAACAATAAAGGTGTGGGGTGGGGGGGCCACCGTCCTGTCTCCTCCAGGACCAACCCCCACCTTCCATGCCCTCCCACCCCGCGCTGCAATTTACATACAAAAGCCGCCCACGGTGCATACAAAAAAGGGCGGGTTATATAGTGTCAAAAGCTCCTGAAAACTCCTTCATCTGCCAGGCACTTAGGATGAGGAAAGGAGAGAAGGGTGGGAGGAGACTTGGGGCTGGGTCAGAGTCCTCGCGTCCACGCGGGAGGACTCACTGGCTGTGTCCTCCACAATCCAAGTGCAGACCCCAAAGTGGGCCCTGGGGGGCCAGAACCACGCAGGACTTGAGTATATTAAGGAACTCCCTTGAAGCCAGCTCACCCGCAGCCCAGCACCACACACCCCTACCCCGCCGGAATGAAGTTGGCAGGTGGGTGGCAGAACTGGACCCGGGCAAGAGGAGGAGACCCAGGCCAGAAATTGGGGTTACCTGAGGCACCCACACTGTCCCTGATGGGGTAGGGGTGGCAGAGAAAGCTGCCCAGACCAAGGCCCCAGCTACCCAGTCTGGGTCCGAATCAGCCTCTCCGAAGGGCTGAAGGTGGGGAAGAGGAAGAAAGCCCAGGCCCTGCCAGTCCTCAGCAGTGCCTGTGGTGCCAGGGCGGGGCCCCTAGGGCCCAGGAGGACCGGGATCTAGCCCCTCATGCTGTGGGCACACCCTAGGAAGTCCTCCCCTGCCCACGCCATCCTGAGGCACAGCCTGCCTGGGCTCCCTCCTCACGGCTTGCTGTCTGCGGGGCTGTCTCCCAGGGCGTTAGCGATCTCACTGAAGGAGGGCCGATCCTTGGGGCTGAGGGCCCAGCACCGCTGCATCAGCCGGTACAGCTTGGAAGGGCAGCCCTCAGGCTGCGGGAGTCTGGCCTTCCCAGCCTGCAAGTCTGTAGAAAGAAGGAAAGAAGGGTAGTCAAAATATTTAGCCACCTGTCCAATACTCGGTGGGCTTTCCAGGTGGCTCAAGGGTCAAGAATCCAGCTGCCAATGTAGGGAGACACAGCTTTGATCCCTGGGTCAGGAAGATCCCCTGAAGTAGGAAATGGCAAACCGCTCCAGCATTCTTGCCTAGGAAAATTCCATGGACAGAGAAGCCTGGCAGGCTACAGTCCACGGGGTCCCAAAGAGTTGGAGTGACTGAGCATGCATGCTTGCCAACACTATGCGGAGCCTGCAGTTCCCAAAGGCAGCCACAAGAGGGAGACTCTCCGGGGCACTGGACAGTGCGGGTGAGAAAAAGATTCAAGCAGTTCTTGGCAAGTATCTTGCAACTGAAGCAAAGGGCCTTCCCTGGTGACAGTTCCCACTGGCGGGCGGGGGCAGGGTCCACGCTGCACAAGAAGCAGCCAGTGCACAGGGGCCTAAGTGGGGTCGATGGGCAGGCATAAGAGTGGCTAGAGTGACCACGACAGGGACAAGGGCTATTCACCAAGCGGTATGAATGCGTGTCAGGAATCTCACAAGTGGAACGGTCATATCCACGTACCTGTGGACACCAGCCCTGAGGGGAGGCCGGCTGAACTGGCCCCAGGACCCCGAGTAAGCTCTCCACCGAGAGAACACGGTGAACTGGCCCCTGGAAATACAGCTGCCTACCTGCCAGCACCTCGTCGTCTGCCTGCCCACCATGGGGCATCTCCCCGTGGGTGAACACCTCCCACATCAGCACGCCAAAAGCCCAGACGTCAGACTTGGTGGAGAAGTCACCCTCCAGGATGGCCTCGGGGGGCATCCAGCGCAGGGGCACCCAGGCCTGGCGGAAGTGGTAGTACTCACTGCGGGACAGGAGGACACAGAGGCAGTGGGGTGGGGAGAGGGGCATGGCCTGGGACCCCAGCCTCACCCCAAGGGTCTGGTCTCACACCCGGGCTGGAGCCCAGGTTTCCTGTTTCAAGGCATCCTGGGAAATTGGAAACATTTTTGTTTAGCAAGCAGTGGGGGCATACATACACCAGATGAAATCTAGAGGCATCCGTGTGGGGTCTGATGGTTAAAACATCCCCTTAAGAATCAGACTTTGCCAACATATCAGTATTTTTTAAAAGCTTCTAGTCATACATACTTTGTCAGTTTAAGAGTGTGAAAAATGCATATGTTAAGTGGAAAGAAATTTTAAAGAACTTTACTGGTGATAAACCAACCATGACTAAAGCAACAGCCAGACGAACCGTGGTGAGTCAGAGCTGGGATGACTCGGGGTGTTGGGGGGTTCCTGAAGGCACTATGTAAGCATGTATTCCAGAATGATCTCTGGCCGTGGGTGCTGAGCTTTAAGTCTTAGGCTTGCAAAGAATAATGACTGAATTCAGGAAGTAACAGAGGGACCCCTATGGATAGTTAAATTATATAGAAATTGCTATAAAGTTTGACTAGTTCTTCTTTTTAAAGATTTGTAATTTTTTATCACTAGAGAAAAGCGTAAGGTCAGGGAGCTGAGGTCGACGGGCTGGGGTGCCTGTGCACCCTTGGGAGAGGGTGGGAGGGGTCTGGGCCCCCTCCCCCAGGCCCTCCAGCTTTGGACTAGGCCCCTCTGCTGGCCCAGCTGTGTCTGCCCTCCGCCCCTCGCCACCCCACCCACGCCCCCTACCTGTTGTACACGTCCTTGCTGAGCCCCAGGGCCGAAACCTTCACCTGTCTCTGGGCGCTGACCAGGCAGTTGCGGGCGGCTAGGTCTTTGTGCACAAAGCGGTTGTTGGACAGGTGCTCCATGCCCAGGGCCACCTGGGTGCAGAGGCCCACCTGGAACGAGGAAGGGGCCCGTCAGAGCAGCCCAGGGCCGCGGGTTTCCGGAACTGCCCTTGACACAGCCCTTGGTGGGGTCTCAGGGCCGTTAACACGATGCTTAGGAAGCCCCAGAGCAGAGGCCCAATAGCCTGTTTCCTTCTCATAAAAGGACCTGCCTCCTGGGTCCTTGGAAGAACTGAATTTAATGAAATGAAGTGCTCCCCCCACGCACAGCAGGTGCTAGACTGAGTGAGTGGCAGACGGGGTGGGAAGAACACACGGTAACCAGCTGCTGAATGAAAAAAAAAACGTATAATATTAAAAAACAATCATATCTGTGTATAAAATTTGTGTATAAGTGAACGTAGATATACACACCCACATACATACACAGACTGGTTGCCTCTGAGAAGGGGGACGAAGGCCAGAGAGAGAAAGTAGGGAAACTCGGTTTCTATTTTTTGTTGCGAACTACATATAGAAAAGTTCACTAAATATATGTCTACTTTCATGAATAATTATAACACCCACACTCAGTTAACAGACATCAAGTTAAAAAAAAAAACACAAAAATCAACAATGCTAGGCCCCCCCGAAAACCCCCATTGACTCCTTCCCCATCACGAATTCTCCCCTTTTCTCAAGAGGTAATCACCATCGTTCTGGGATAATAATTTCTTGGCTGTTCTTTATAGTTTTACCACTTACGCATATGTTCCTCAACAGTGCAATTCAGTTTGGCCTGTTTGAGAACCAGATAAAGCTGGAAGCAACAAAAATGTGTATCTTTTTTGTACCTGGATTCTTTCACTTAACATTGGGAGAGTCACCCTTTTTTGGGATATCATGGTACTGAGTTGTTTTTCATCATAAATATATCGTAACTTCTTTGTTCTTTTTTAAAATGTCTATTTTAAAAATATCTATTTATTTGGCTGCATTGGGTCTTAGTTGCCGCATACAAACTCTTAACTACAGCATGTGGGATCTCGCTCCCCCGCCAGGGATCAAACCCTGGCCCCCTACATTAGCAGCTCAGAGTCTCAGCCACTGGAGCACCAGGGAAGTCCCCATAATTTATTCTTTGTAGGGCCGGACGACATTTGTGTTTCCACTCCCACCCCCACACAAATTTTGGCTATTGAGAACAGCGCTGCTCTGAAGGTTCTTATGAGTGTATACATGCATGAGTTTCTCTAAAATACCTCACATAGGGTCAGGGACTGTAAGCAGCTTCAGCATTAGAAAATAATGTAAAATTATCTTCCAAAGTGTAGAAACAAATAAAATGTAAGACAGCTGGGGAGATTTTCGCTGCTACCTTTTTAAAATGTTTGAGCCGTGTCCATGTAGTGTATATAATACATTACGTGCTGTGTTTAGCCACTTGGTCGTATCCAACTCTTTGGGACCCTTTGGACTATAGCCTGCCAGGCTCCTCTGTCCATTCTAGGCAAGAATACTAGAGTGGGTTGCCATTCTCCAGGGGATCTTCCCAATCTGGGGGATCGAACCCACATCTCCTGTGTCTCCTGCATCGCAGGCAGATTCTTTACCCACTGAGCCATTGGGGAAGCCCATAATATAGTATATTAAATGTAATTATAATTAAGATACATTAACATTTAAAAAATACACATCAATGCATTGGATGCATATTAATTGAGCATCTACTGAATGCCATACAACTGAGTGCTGATGGAATACAACAGGGATGGCAAGACTGGGCTCCTGGTGAGAAGGCAGTCTAGGAGGTAAGAACGGTACCTGCAGGAGGGTGCCATCACCTAGGGGGAAGGTGAACCACACCAAACAAAGGTAAAGTCAGGGCGCCAGGGAGTGCTTGTAAAGGCCAACGGCCCCTTCACCTCTGCCACCTTATCTAAACCTTGGGAGGACACTGAGGGACACAGAACATGCAGCATTTCCCTGCGTATAAAAACAAGGCAAACGGAAATGCAGAGAGGTCCCTGTGGAAGGTCACTTACTGGCCAGCTGTGTCTCTTCCAGCACAGACACACTCAGGGCAGCTATAAGGGAGTAGCCACCCGTCACACGTGTGATCGCAAAAAGATGAGAAGAACATGGCCTGGGAATTCCCTGGCAGTCCAGAGGTTAGAATTCCACACTTCTACTGCAGCAGGGCATGGGTTCGATCCCTGGTAGGGGAACTAAGATCCTACACGCCACGCAATCCAGCCAAAAGAAAAACAGAGAACGTGGCCAATGACCAGTGTCATCGGTGATCAAGAAAATACTAATTAAGACCCAACAAGGTATCATTTGCCATATATCTTATTGTAAAATGTCAAAAGTCAGCCTTCAGCTTATCTCCAATGGTTCAGAAAAATGCATAAAAATCATAATATATATAGAGAAGAATAAAGCAAACTAGGCAAAATAAACAACTGAATCTGGATAAAGGGTCGATAGGCGTTCCTTGAACCTTATTATTATAGTCTTTTAAGTCTGAAATATCAAAATGAAGTTTAATCAAACATACACACAGAGGCCAACAAACACATAAAAAATAATAAGAAACAAAAGCAGCCTGTGTGTGGACCAATGAGAATATGTCACAGATTAACCAAGATTATACCAGGGCTTCTTGGGTGGCTCACTGGTAAAGAATCTGCCTGCAATACAGCAGGAGCAGCAGGAGACATGAGTTTGATCTCTGGGTCAGGAAGATGCCCTGAGGAGGAAATGGCAATGCACTCCAGTATTCTTGCCTGGAAAATCCCATGGACAGAGGATTTTCTGTCCACCAGGCTAAGTGGACAGTCCATGGGGCTACAGTCCATGGGGTGAGCTATAGTCCATGAGGTCTCAGAAGAGTCAGACACGACTAAAGCGACTGAATAGGCACACACACACAGCCATACCACCCTGGACACACCTGATATTGTCTGGTTATGTTTAGTGTGATTCTTTGTCCCTGAAGTTCAAAAGGGAGCAAAAGTGAATGTGAGTGGTCAAGGGGCTGCTCCCGCCTTACCCCAGGGCAGGAAGGAGTCAGAGAGAGGGGGTCAGGGCACTTGCTAAGCCAGGCTGGCTGCTCCCCTGCCTGCTCCCTGTGAGGTGGGCTCCTCAGCTTTGCCCACAGTCCGGGCTGATGCCAAAGCCTGGCTCTTCCCTCAGCACTGCAGCTGGCCCTCCTGGGTCACCTCACCACGCAGGGGCCCCAGGAACGGCAATCTGCCATCAGTGAGGCAAGCGGTGGGCTGCTGCCTGTGGACGGGCCCCTCCGCATCCCAGGCTGATTCCGAGCAGCTTCACTGGCCTGGCTCCCAGGGTCACTGCGGGGCAGACAGAGGACCCGAGTCCGAACACACTGGCAGCAGGGTCACTCTAAAAGCAGACCTCGGTCTGCATGCTCTGGCCCATGAGATCCCTGCAGGCTTCGCTGCCCCCACGAGAGGTTTGCTAACTGTGGTCACAACCTATTAGTATGTCACAAAACCCACTTAGTGAATTTTCATCAGCATTTTTTGGGGGGAATTGAAAATATCAGAGAGCATCATACTCAGTAAGGGTCAGTATCATTCATGGAACCTTCTTCATATGTCTATGTTGCGTTGTGATGTAAAAAAAGCGCCTTTTTTTTTTTTGCTACTGTGGGTCTCAGTCAAGAATAGTTTAAAAAAAAACAATAGGGACATCCCTCGTAGTGCAGTGGCTAAGACTCTGTGCTCCCAATGCAGGGGACTCAGGTCCGATCCCTGGTCAGGGAACTAGATCCCACATGCTGGAACAGAGAGTCCATGTGTCACGACTAGCAGCTAACAATCCCACACGCCACACCTGAAGATCACATGTGCTGCAGCCAGGACCCGGTCCAGTCAAATAAACAGACATTTTAACAAACAAACAAAAACGATCTATACCTCAACTGTCCAAAACAGTAGCTCCCAGCTACTTAAGTTAATAAAAGCTTCATAACATAAAAATTCAGTTCCTCAGTCTCTCTAGCCACATCCTAAGTGCTCAATAACCCCACAGGGCTGGGGCCTTCCGCACTGGATGGCACAGGTATGGAATGTTTCTACCACCGAGGGAAGTTCTATTAAGCAGTGCTGACCTGAACCATGACCAGCCTGGACACGCTAAAGATCCAATGTATCGACCGACACTGCACGTGCAGACAGGCTGAACTTGGGCCACAAGCAGGAAAGCTCATCTTCCTGGTGCATTTTCTTTATCAAAAGGGAAGCCACAGGACTTCACTGGTGGTCCAGTGGCTAGGACTCCACACTCCCAAGTCAGGGGGCCTGAGTTCAATCCCTGGTCAGGGAACTAGATCCCACATGCCGTAACTAAGAGTTTGCAGGTCACAAGTAGAGATTCCACACGCTGTGTGCCACTACAACAGCAGGTGCAGACAAATGAAATAATAATAATTTTTGTTTAAGGTGAAGCCACAAAATCTCTGGAGAGCTTCCAAATGACTGTGCGGGCCAGTGAGGAGAGGTCAGGTCAATGGGTCCACCAGGATGACTGAGCCCTCCCTGGGTGCAGGGCCCGACAGTTTATCTCCAAGGAAAAGCAGAGACTGTGCTCCCCCAAGAGCTCCGGCTCCCAGGCTGTCATCCTCAGAAAGCTTCAAGTACCATTGATGGTAAAAAGGCCTCAGAAATGGACACTCCACTTCAGGCGCCAGAACCCCAGGGCACTGTCCAGTCTTGCCTGGTCGTCACTAAACAGCAGACAAAGGCTTTTGTCACGAGCTCTCAGCGGACTCGCCTTCCTCCTCAGCCGGCCCTCTCTGCTCTGGCTCACAGGCTCCTCAATCTGCTGCAAGTCATGGGAGCAGAAGAGAGAGGACTTGGCTCGGCGACTAACTTGCTACCTTTCCAGAGAGGCAGTGTTTCTGGAAATACTGGCTGAGCGAGGACAGTAAAAGAGAATCTGCCAACCCCAGCCAATTAAGCGTTTTCCTATTGCTGGGCGAGCCGCCATCAGATGGCCACGGGATTAATCTTCAAACACCGTTACAAAGACTTGCACTTTGGTAACCCACCCTTCCTTCCAACTTTTATACCCTGGGGGCTCGCCTGAGTTCTGGCCAAGCCCCTGTGACACTTCCTGGGTCTTCTCAGACAGCCGGCGCTTCCCGTCCAGCTTCTGACTGCTTAAAGCAAAAGTGGGTCCAGCAGGTGTACTAGACTGCTCCTGCCCGTCATTAGTCTGCAGGTGATCCACGAGGAAGTCACAGGTTACAGGGCTCAGATTTCAAAACCCCCTTCACCTTATCAACCACACCAACGCACATCACCTACAACCATGCCAATACCTAGGGCCCTCATATGTTCTTTGTAAACATATTTTATGTATTTATTTAGGGTCTCAGTTGCAGTATGTGGGAAATTTAGTTGCGGCATATGAACTCTTAGCTTGGTTTCAGTATGGGGGATCTAGCTCCCTGACCAGGGATCAAACCTGGGCCCCCCGCACTGGGAGTGCAGAGTCTTAGCCATTGGACCACCAGGGACGTTCCCGTACATCTTTGATCTCCTCTATTTCGGACCAGGAATCCTCCTGGGACTCCCACCAGCTCACGCATACCAAGCACGGCACTCTCATTCCAGCTCTAGCTGACCAAGGAGCAGCCTGCCTACCACTCTGTCTCCCTTTAAAATCTGATCGTGTTCTCCTTCTGTCCTCTCAGGAAGGACCCTAGAAACATAAAGTGGCAAAGCGGCTCACTACATTATTGGCACGAGAAACCATCTAACAAGGTTTAATGTGTCTTTCTTAAGGATTTTCATTTTCACGGAATCCCCCAAAGGAAGTTTTTCAAACTACCAGTCAAAACCCACATGAGAACTTCCCTGCTAGTGCTGGGCTGTGCTTAGTCGCTCAGTTGTGTTTGACTTTTTGCGACTCCACAGACTGTAGTCCCTGCCAGTCTCCTCTGTCCACGGGGATTCTCCAGGCAAGAATACTCGAGTGGGTTGCCATGCCCTCCTCCATGGGATCTTTCCAACCCAGGGATCAAACCCAGGTCTTCCGCATTGCAGGTGGATTGTTTACCATCAGACAGTAAAGCCACCAGAGAAGCCCATGAATACTGGAGTGGGTAGCCTATCCCTTCTCCAGGGGATCTTCCCAACCCAGGAATTGAACTGGGGTCTCCTGCATTGTAGGAGGATTCTTTACCAGCTGAGCTACCTGGGAAGCCCTGCTAGGGCAGTGGATAGGAATCTGCTTGCCAATGCAGAGGACCCAGGTTCGATCCCTGCTCTGGGAAGATTCCACATGTGGTGAAGCAACTAAGCCTATGCACCACAACTATTGAGCCCTGGTGTCACAATTACTGAAGCCTACACACCCTAGAGTCAGCAAGTCTCGACTTCTGAGCTTGCATGCTACAACCACTGAAACTGAAGAGCCCAGAGCCTATGTTCGAGGACAAGAGAAGCCACCACAAGAAGCAACCCGTGCACCGCAACTAGAGAGCGGTCCCCACTCTCTGCAACTAAAGCAAGCCCACGTGCAGCAACAAAGACCCAGCTTGGCCAAAAATAAATAATTTCTTTAAAAAAAGACCCATATAGTTCTCAAGACCAATTTAGTGGATTAAAAATAAATATAGGATAAGAAATATTAAGAGCATCAAATACAGTGTTGTGAAAGCTTAATTTTAGCTTTAAATGTGTATGTGTGTGTGTTGGGGCATGTGCTGGGCCATGACACAAAATGCATTTCTTATAGAAGTCTCTAAGCAAAACCATTTCAAGCCACTGTCCTATCCCAGGGCTCCTTAAACCTTAATTAGCTTAAGAATCAGCTGGAGAGCTTATTTGAAAACTTTCGGTCTTCAGATCCCACTCGCAAAGATTCTGCCGTACGTGTGAGGTACGGTCCAGAAATTTACAGTGTCTCGTCCTTCGCCCACCATCCAATGCAGAATACTGTCCTCGGAGAGTGTGGAAACCAACTTATTGAAGTTTCCCCATCAAGTTCAAGATGCTCGGGCAACAAAGTGTGCAAGAGATCTTCAGCAAAGGTGGTGATGATTTCAGCCAGAGTCCCTCGGGTCACGTGAAGGAAATAACTGACTTCCTGTCCCTTGCCTCCGCCCCTGTCCCAGCCACAACAACATACCTAGGCTCCTCTTCACCCACCATTCACCTACTTCTTATCCTGAAGACTTGAATTTGAATGGCTTTCTTTGTTCAGATTGTCTGTCCACCTAAAGGACATGGACACCTTCAAGGTCTCTTACATCTCTTATGACGTTCTTTACGTCTCTTGCTGACTTTTCGTATCTTATCTGAAGTCTGTAAAGCATGTGCTGCACTCATTTGCCCAAGCTCTCCCCCCAGATCCTTAGTGCCCAAGGACACCCCACGGTCTCAATTTTGGATTGCCAAGGGCCCTGGGCACCATGACTGGCCCAATGACAATTCACTGGTTCCCTGCGTGCTCTCGTTTGTGAGCTCTGGGGTCCTGACATCCCACCCAGCTGGCGAGAGCTATCCTGTCCTGCGGTATCCTATCTCCAGCCACTGCAAACTGTCCTGTGGCTTCTCAGAGATGGAGGCAGGGGCACCACGCCAGGAGGCCAGCCCACTGGCCTTGTCTGGGCCTCAGCGAATTCACCTGTGATGGGAAGAGGTCAGCCTGAAGGTCACAGAGCTACTCCTGCAGAGAGATCGAGGGCAGCCAGGGTTCCCCCCACCCTCCTGCCTGATCAACCAGCCACACCTTGCCGTGACCCGGGTCAGCCTCCAGGCTGGGAACAGTCACCCGGAAAGGAGGCCCAGCAGTCTGCCTCCTGCGCTGAGCTTTGCTTGCTTATGTGGTGACATCATTGTCACCGTGGACACAGAGCACCCGGCCACATGGAAGCGGGGAGGGGGTACGGGAGGGGAGGAGGCGGCAGGCAGGGAGAACTGGGCACGGAAGGCAAGGTCTGAGGCGGGCAGGGCGTCGTAGGAAGCGTTCCCTTCTTCACTGTTTCAGCCCAGGCCTGTGTCTCCACAGGGCCCCAGCCAGGGCTCTATGCCAGAGGCAGGAGCAGAACCGGAAGGAAAGGCTGGGCAGCCCACAGCCCGAGTGAGAGCAAAAGCGTGAAAACCACAGGCGGTGAAACCCTGGCAGCCCGCCCACACCCCCGGGGGATGAGGGAACACGCTCAGAGCTGTGCCCAGCCCCGCCGGCTCTGAGACGCCCGGGCTGCCAGTTGCCCCTTCAGCTCAGCGCCCTCCGCAGCCGTCGAGTTCCAACAGCCCGGGCCAAAGGCAGTGCTTCTCCACAAAGGCAGTGGGGCCACACAGGGTGGCTCATAGGCTGCGACCGGTCACTTAGCCCGTCTCAGCCTCTTTACCCATCGCAGGGAAGTGACGCCATCCCAGAGGATCACGGTGCTCCCCAAGTGCTCACCCCGGGGCCTGGCCCGCGGGCAGTGCTCGACCAGGGCACCTGCTAAGGGATTGCCCGGCTCCCGACCCCCCACCCCCCAACATCCTCACCTTCTGCTTTGTGCTGAGGGGCTGCGACTTCAGCTTCTCATCCTTGCTCTTGGAAATCCTCAGGAACTGTTTAAGGTCTCCCTGAAGAAAAACCCAGCATCTCTGTCAGGTCACAGCCCAGCCGGTGTTCCCCCCTGCCAAACCCAACCCCAGCGAGTGCTCACAGGGCGCCTGCCCTGGGGGAGAGGGGGCGAGGACCCCTGACCTGAATGCCCGCCCCTCAGCCCAGACCCCTTCCCATGGGGAGAGTCCAGTGGCAACTAAAACTTATAGGAAGCGTCTCCTAGAACAGCGGTCCCCAGGCGTTTTGGCACTAGGGACCAGTTTCGTGGAAGACAAGTTTTTCCACAGACTGGGAGGGGATGGTTTCAGACTGATTCAAGCGCATTACATTTATCAGGCACACTTTATTTCTACCACAATTACATCAGTTCCACCTCAGATCATCAGGCATCAGATTCCAGAGGTTGGGGACCACTGTCCTAGAAGCTCCTGGTCAGAAAGGGAGGGGGACAGTCATCGCTGCCCTCGGGGGAGCCCTCAGACGGGCAGGAGAGGAAGCCCCTGCCCCGAGAACGCCAAGAGGAAAACACGGCCCCCGACCCTCGGTCTTCACAGACCCCAGACAGGAAAGCCTCGTCCTCTAGACCGAACTCAGACGGGGCCCTAGCGGCAGAAACATGTGCAGCGTGCTCGTAAGCCCTCGTTCATGGAAAGACGAGGCTCACTCCTCGCCCTTCCTGCACCCGAGCTGCAGAGTCTGCCATGCAGCCGTTTTTGAGGACCAAGGGGACTAGACGCAGTGAGCCCGGGACTGCAGAGTGAGGGGCAGGGCCGGGCAGCACCAGTGGGGAGAGAGAGAAGGCCGGTGGCTAAGCGAACGCTGTCCCTCCAGTGGCACCGGCTGCAGGGAAAGAAGGAAAGCTGGGTTCTCGTTATGTTTATTCTCAAGGGCTGACAGGCCCTGGGGAGTGAAAAATGACAAACCAAAGAAAACCAGAATCAGGGAAAAGGGCCTGGAAGGCGTCCCTGCTGTTGGGCTGAGGAAGAAGCTGGAAGGAAACTGGGACCAAACCCCAGACAGGGGCCAGCAGATGGGAAAGGGGCTGAGGGTAAGGAAAGGCAGGGTTGGAACGGGGGACTCACGGTGGGGTGGCGACGCAGGCTCCAGCGGTGCCCTCGCCCCAAGTCAGGGCTCTGCCCCTGCCCCAGCCCCCAGGGCGCCCCCGGCCGCCTACCAACCCGCCCGAGCCCCCAGGGCGCCCCAGGCCGCCTACCAGGTCCACGTACTCCAGCACCATGTAGTGTGGCTCTGCCTCGCGGCACAGCCCCAGCAGCCGCACCACATTGGCATGGTTCAGCTTCCCAAACATTTCGAACTCCCTCCGGAAGTCCAGCTGCTGCTGCTCGTCCCGGCTCTGCAGACTCTTCACGAGCACCAGGGTCTCAGGCGATCCTTCTTCCAAGCCCTGTGCCTTCGCCAGGAACACCTCCCCAAACTCGCTCTTGCCTGCGGGCATAGGACTGAGTCAGCCAGCCGAGGATGCCCCGACTTGGGAGGCACCTGGCCGGGGTCACACGCGGGGGCGTCTCTCTGCTCCCGCCCAGCTAGACTGGGCAGTGGCCCCGGCTCTGTGTGTAACTCCGAGTGAACCCCTTCCCCTTCTGCCCTGGGATTGGCAGTCTCTAACAGTGAAATAAAGGGGTCAGATTAACAGTACTTTCTAGAAGGTGGTCTGTATGAGAATTTTAGGTGATTCACCATTAACACGTCTTACTTCTATACTTTAAGCTATACTCATAAAACACAGATCCGTAACTTCCCACAGTTTTTCCTACAACTAAGCTTGTTGTTTTTGTTCGGTCACTCAGTCGTGTCTGACTCTTTGCGACCTCATGGACTGCAGTACGCCAGGCTTCCCTGTCCTTCACTATCTCCTGGAGTTTGCTCAGACTCGTGTCCATCGAGTTGACAGAGCTCAGTTTTTTTTTAAAGGTGAGAGAAAGTCAATCTAAAGAAAACATCAAGTGACTAATACACAGGAATGACAAAAATCTCGGGGGTGGGATGTGGACAACGGGCACACGGGGGACGCACTGGACCCGGCCGCCCTGATGCTCCCTCCATTTCCGAGGTTCTGGGCTTCAGGGGCTCCAGAGACACCAGCCCCTGGTGCAGGTGCAGACAGACCTGGAGCCTGTAGTTAAATAGGGGGGTTGATGGAGGCCATGGCAACACACCCAGCGTGGTGATGGGCTGCAGGCTGGCCCGCGGGAAGTGCATCTTGTCACTCGTGCTGTGGCGCTTGCTGGTGGCGGCGGAACCAGAGCCCAAGCTGGTCAAGGCCACCTCCTCCTGGATCTCGGCCGAGGGCTGTCCGTTCTGCAGAGGCCCGCCTGGGAAGAGGGGGAAAGGGGGAGTGAGGATGAGACTGGCCACCATGGGGACTGCAATTCTTTCTCACAGTCTCCCACTCCCAACAAATGGATCTAATACTAGTGATCTACACAATGTCCACACACAATCCGGTCAATGAATTGAAGGGGCTGGGGCGAGGGAGCCCAGCACCCCTTAGGGTCTGACCACTTATTGACATAGCCGATTACAACCTTTGAAAAGAGACGGCACAAGTCGCAGCTGAGTCACTGGTCCCTAGACAGCCTGGTGACATAAGGGTTTTTGCTTTCATAGGGTCTCCTAGGTGCAAAGCTGTAAACAGGCACAAAGGCTGTAAAAATCACAAGGGAAACTCCAGTCCTGCTCCTGAACCCCTAAAGTGAGAGGGGAGACCCAGCCGTGTCCATAGGGGGCTCCTGGTGGAGGAGAGGAAGGGCAGGAGGAGGGAAACAGGCAGACAGAACCCGCCGTCCCACCTGGGGAAACTCAAAGACTAGCAGAGGGAGAGAAGATGTGCAAGGAAACACTAAAACATATGAGCCAGGCTGCTCAGAAGCGGAGGCCCTGGGAATCAGCCAGCTCCAGGGGGCGGGTGGAGGGGTGGGGGCTGGAAGTGAAAGTTGCTCAGTCGTGTCCGACTCTTGGTGGCCCCACAGACTATACAGTCCATGGAATTCTCCAGGCCAGAATACTGGAGTGGGTAGCCGTTCCCTTCTCCAGGGGATCTTCCCAACCCAGGTATCGAACCCAGGTCTCCCGCATTACAGGCAGATTCTTTACCAGCTGAGCCACCAGGGAAGCCCAAGAATATTGGAGCAGGTAGCCCATCCCTTCTCCAGGGGATCTTCCTGACCCAGAAATCAAACTGGGGCCTCCTGCATTGCAGGTGGATTCTTCACCAGCTGAGCTACCAGGGAAGCCCTATACTGAAATTATGCCTGTGGTTTAGAACTGCAGGGAAAAGGCAGGGAAACACAGGAGGCTAGCCTGAGAATCCAATGAGGAAGACTTGAGCCAGGCTGCTCAGAAGCCGAGGCCCTGGGAATCAGCCAACATGGGGGCGGGGGGTGAGCGGAGGAAGCGGGTGGGTGCGGCTCGGCTTTGGCTCCAACTGCTGCACTTTCCTCCATGGCCACGGGAGGGCGCTCAGCACCTGCGCGCGACACCGCCTCCCTCTTCCAGGGCCCCTCACCGTTGAGGCACTCCATCTCCGGCTCCTCGCCCTCCGGCTGCTTCTGAAGCCGCTTGGCCTTGCAGCGCTTCTTGCAGTAGAACATGAGGCCCAGCACGGCGATGATGTAGGCCACAGCGGCGCCCACCGACAGCCCGATGGTCTGGATCATCTTGTAGGGGGGAGGGCTGCCTGGGCCCTCTGATTCCTCCAGCACCGGCTTGTCTGAGAGACACACAGACAGGTGTGGGCAGGGGCGACTAGGGCAAATGCAGCCCTACTGCTCTCCTGGCTCTCTCCACCCCACAGATTCAACAGCCTCCCAGACTACTTGATGCTCTGACCAAGCCGGAGCAACCTGGGAGGGTCACCCCCATCACTGGCTTCAACAAGGGCCAGTTCCTGGGGGCCCATTGAGGCCGGAGGGAGCTCTGCAGGATGTGAGTGATTTCCAGGCTGTTTCTGCACCCAGACACAAGCCTGGGACACACATCAGAAGCACACCACAGTCGGCCCCATCACAAACCCATGTCATTGTTAACAAGCATCCTTAGTGACTTGAAATCTTGAGTCAGGCCCTACAGAGCTGCACGTGGGAACTTCTGGTTTATAACTCCAGCTATCGCCCAGCACAGAGCAGGTTCAAAGAAACACTTTTGCAGAAGGATCTTCTAGTCTACAGGCTTTCAGTGGCCTTGGGTCCCATGGAGAAAGAGGTGCCAGGTGGGAGAAAGGCCCAAGCGGGGAGGCCGTCCAGGATCCCCCAGTTGGCACACACCCAGTGGCTTCAACCAAGAGGCCACCACTTCACTTTACCCATTTAAAGTTCCACGGAAAACCCTGTCTAAAAACCAGTTCTGGGACTTCCCTGCTGGTTCAGGGGCTAAGACTCTGTACTCTCAAATGCAGGAGGCCCAGGTTCCCATTCCTGGTCATAGAACTCGGTCCCGCATGCTGCAACTAAGACTTGGAACAGCCAGATAAAGTAAATTACACATTAAAAATACATAAATATTTAGAAAACCAGTTCTGCTGCTGAACCAAAAAAGTTTGAAAGCCTCTTGCTCAAACCACTGTCATCTTAACAGAGAAAAAAAAGAGGAAATACCACCTGGAGGAGCACAGAGCTGGGGATCAGGAGAGGTCAGGCCCAAATCCCCAGTCCCAGGCCCTACTCAGGGCCTTACACCTTTCACCGTCTGGGTCGCCAGGGCAAAGGAACCACATGCTGCCGCATCCTCTCGCCACCCACCCAGGACCATGAGGACAGACCTGGGAGGAAGCATCTCAGGACAAAAGCACCCCCCACCGCCACAGGCTCACACAGCCCGGCTGTGGAAAGTGTCAACAACAGCCCAGGTCAGGGCAAGGAACCTGAGACTGCCTTGTGGTGGCCCCGAGGAGGGGACCCAGATTCCCCGCCACCATTGCAAAACACGGCTTCAGTGCCTTTTGTGTACAGGGCTGATGAGAACAAGGATGAGAAAGAAGTCGGGCACCCACTTCCCGTGCAGGACAGCCCCGAGGGCCCCATACCCACGACGTAGAGGGGGGCCTCCGTGTGCTTGATGTTGCAGCTGTTGCCCGCGATGCAGGTGTAGCGGCCCGAGTCCTCAGGGGCCACGTCGTGGATCACCAGGGAGCCGTTCTGGAAGATGTGCATCCTGCCGGGAGAGAAGCCCCAGCGTTGCCCACCTGGCTGGCCCCGGGAGCCTGAGCTGCAGGGCAGGCGGCGGGGTGGGGAGGCGGAGACGGCCTACCTGGGTCCGAGCTTGGTGGGGTCCAGGATGCGATCCTTGCCCTTCCACTGAATGAGCGGCTTGGGGTCCCCCTGGGCCTCACACCGCAGCAGGGCCGTGTGGCCCTGGTACACGGTCGTGCGCTCCGGCTCCACCTTGAAGGTGATGAACACTGGATGGGAAGAGCCCGGCGAGGGGCAGGGAGCAGTGAGCAATGGGGCTGGCGGGGTGCGGGCCGCGGCCCCGGCCCCACGCCCGGCACGGTCGCACCTGCCACGGTGAGCTGGACGTGGGCGCGGATCTGGCCCTGCAGCCCGTTGGAGGCAATGCAGGTGTAGTTGCCAGCGTCGTCACGGGTCACCCGCGAGAAGTGCAAGGTCCCGGCGTTGTCTGTCACCCACTCTGGGAGGCTGCTCCCATCTGCAGGGGAAATGCGGGGGAATGATGGGCTGGACCAGAGTCCCATCACGGTTGGCAATGCCTTCAGTCACTCACCTGCACTCAAAAACATGCCATTGCTCCAGCCTACCCACAGACAAGGTCCAAACTCCTGAACCAGGGGTCGGGAGTCCCTGTTACTCACTTTTTCTAATTTTCCAGCCTCACCTCCTTCTACTGCCCTGTAGAAGTGCCCTTCCACTTCCACCAAACTGGACTTCTGGCTGGGCATGGAATTTGCCCTGTTCTCACCATCACTGCCTGTCACTGCCTACTCCTAGCACTGAGCCCTGCTCTTTGCCACTGTCCTGCCCATTCTGAGCCTCAGCCCCCACAGAACGCTCCCCCAGACACCTGAGCAGAGAGGGCCCACTTGCTTCTCAGAATTGACAACCTTACTCTCTTAATGGGAACGTAAAAGCCCTTTAAAAAACTATTTGGCCATTCACATCAAGGGTTGTAAAAATGTGCCTACCCTTTTATACATAATTATTCCATTTCTGGGAATCTTTCCCAAAGGAAATAAACCCAAATCCAGAAAAAAAAACTTCGCCGTAAAGATGTTTACTGCGGCAATAAAAAAAAGACAGAGAGTGAGAGAAACAGTGAGAAGTAGAGAAAGGAAGCAAGGATGGCTAACAACGCAAATGTCAGACATTTAGGGAATATTTAAGTAAATTACAGTGAACCCAACTATTGGAATATTATTGTAACCATCAAAACCAATGGTCCAATGTTTATGTATAAAAACATGGGGAAATGCTTGATGATGTTAAGCTAAAAAAAGATAAAATTACATACAGTTACCTGCATCGTCCATTTCTACAGTAAGCATGACTTACTCATGGAAGTATAGTAAGTGAATATTTGATGCACAATAAAACTGCTATGTAAAAACAAAAAGATGTACATAGAAAAAGGTACACACCCAGAGATGACTGATGGTGGGATTATGCATTATTGTCTCCAAAAGTTTTCTAAAGGATTACTTTTATGTTGGAAAGGATGACTATTTAGAAAAGGGAGGACTTCACGGCCCTGTCTGGACCAATCCAATCACTTGGTGCCTTGAATCATCCTATACTTTGTCTAACGCTGTAACCTGACCTCGTTTACGTCTGGCTTCCTTCTTCTAACTGGAGTATAAATCGGCCCCTACATTCCTTGTCTGTCCTGCAGTACCAGGCACTCAGCTGGTCCTGAGACAGGCACATGTCTGACCAGTGGACTGCCTGTTCCACCCCCCCACCAAATGCCCACAGGGTACCCACCTGCCCGGACCCACTTAATAGTGGGCTTCTCTCGGCCCGTGGCTGAGCAGGGCACTGTGGCCTCCTTGTCAAACTCCATGCACTGCTGTGGCCGGGGTGGTGGTGTGAACTTGAGCTTTTCTGTTTCAGGAGAGGGAAAGGGAGGGCTTGAGGCGGCAGGCCTGAAGATCTTGGGCCCTGCGGCTCCCTCCCCAGTCCTCTCCTGCCCGTTGGGGCCAGGCGCCAGCTCACCCAGCACTTGGACGCGGGCCTGGGCCTCGATGGTGCCGGCGGGCGTACTGCTCACGCAGCGGTACCACGTTCCGTCGTACACCTCCACGCTGTTGATGCGCAGGGTCCCGTTCTTGAAGACCTCGAACCGCGAATCCTGCAGCACAGGAGACGAGCCCATGAGTGGGTCTCCACCTGCCCCCCACCAGCCTCTCCCTGGTACTGCCTCGGGGGAAAGCGCACTGGGCAGATGAGCACAGAGGACCCCATGGCCCCCCAGCAGCAACCCTCGTCCTCACCTCGGAGATGAGCATCTGGTTTCTGTACCAGACAACTGTGGGTTTGGGTGTGGCCTGAGTCAGGCAATGCAAATAGCCCGGCTTGCCCTCCTCCAGCTGGCTGTCCTGGGGCTTCTCCAGCCATGTGGGCACCGCTTACAGGGACAAGGAGGAAACAGAAGGTTGATCAACACGTCCCCAAAACCCATGGATCCAATCCTAGGAAATTCTAATTACCCACCTCCCTCAGGCCCTGAGTTTAGAAACCCTGTCTGCTCCAGTGATAACTGCGTGACCCCTTAGTGAAGGCCCAGGTACCAGAACCTTCCTAACATTATCTTAGTTCAGAGCCACAATAAACCCCTGAAGTATGCATTTCTATATCCATTTTACAGATAAGACAGTGGTTCAAAGAAATATGATTTCTAATGCACGATAGAGGATTGAAAACTCTGGTCTGCATGACTCCAGAATCCTTGCTTTCTTATACCAGAACCCTCCAAGGCTCTGTCCTCGAATTTCTGTTGTTTTGGCTAAATACTTCCTGGAACAATGGCCAGTTCATGGCCTTCAATACTATCCAAGTAGATGAGTCCCAACCTAGAGCCTGGCTCCTGACCTCCCCCATGACCTTCACACCTGCAAATCCTATTGGCATCTCCAGCTGGATATCTAACAGGCACTTCAGGCTTTTACATGTGCAAAAGAGAATGCTTGATTTCTCCCCAAACCTGCTCATCATAGTTTCCTCTCAGTAAACAGCACCGCTATCCAGCCAATTGCATAGGCCAAACACTTAGCTGACTTCTCTCTCTACTGCTTTCCCTACCACCCCACCCAATCACATTCATTCTACACAAACCCCATCTACCTCAGCTCTAAAATGTATCCTAGGACTTCCCTGGTGGTCCAGTGGCTAAGACTCTGTGCTCCCAATGCAGGGGGCCCAAGGTCAATCCCTGATGAAGGAACTAGATCCTACATGCCACAACAAAGCCTGAATATCTAGCGTGTCACAACTACCAGCCGGTACAGCCAAATAAATAAATATTTTAAGAAATAAAATGTAGGTCCTAAAAGAAGAAAAAAACAAAAAGAAACAAAATGTATCTGAACGTCAGCACCTCTTGCCCCCACCACTAGCACCTCTGTTCAAGTCCCTTCAACATCCCCAAGATAATTACGGTCCTCTATTAACTGCTTTCCTGTTCAGAGTCTGGTCCCTAACAATCTAGTCTTCTTGGAACAGCCAGAATAACCTTTTGAAAATGCTGCACTCAGGCTCAGTTCCCGGAAGGACTTCTCATCCTCTGACTTGGTGGGGCAGACTGTGTGCAAAGATGCCTGTAAACAGTCCTCCCGTCCCTTGCATCTCTTTATAATGTGATGTCGCAGGTTTCAAAGCGGAATCTGGCTGAGATTCTAGATTTCCCAGCTCCCAGGATTGCTCCGTGGCACAACGCTATGCCTTCTCCAGATCGCAGTTGTGACACGCTAGGTAGTCAGTTCTTTGTAGAAATTTGCTGAGTTTAACAACAGATAAAGCAATCACTACCTATAACTTTGTCCATATCACCTTTCCAATAAGGAAAAAAAAGTCTTTTTTATCTACTTCACTAATCTTTCCGACCATCCTGTAGGAGAGGTAATGCGTTATCAGCTCCATTTTAATAGATGAGGAAACTGAGCCCTAGCAAAGCAGGTAACTCTCTATCACGGTCACCCTGTGCACTGGAGACAGTGTGTGACCTGGGTCTCTAGAGCCCTGTCTGCTGCAGCCAGAGGATCACTTTCAGGGAGGGCTGTCACCCCAACCTCTGTGTCTGGCTCACCACCCTCTACTCCAATATCTCTGTCCAGCAGAGGAATGGTTCCCAGGCCAGCAGGGCTCAGAGCTGAGGGGGAACCTCAGGAGAGCTCCAGGGGTGACTCTGAGCATTATCACAGCCAGAGCCCAAGACTCCCTGGGACCTGGGCTCCTCCCGTCCTCGCCCTTCGGGGCACAGGTGCTTACTGGCCACCGTGATGTTGACGTCCTGTCGCCGCTGACCAGCCAAGTTGGCCGCATGGCAGGTGTAGACACCAGCATCGCTCTCAGCAGTGCTGGCAAACACCAGCTCGTGGCCCTGCTGGTAGACCCTGCCGTGGGCGGGCAGCCGGGCTCCTGCATGCTCCCACCACACACTGGGCTCCGGCAGACCCTGGGGGGGCGGGCAGGCTACACGCTCCTCGCTGCCGGCCGTGAACACCCGTGGCTCAAATGGTGGCATGTCTTCGATCTCTGTAGGGACGGGAACAGACAGCCGGCTTACCATGGGATCCAGGACACCTGATGTTCTCCGTAGCCCGCTTCCCCGCTCCCAGCACGAGCCATCCCCGGGACCCCTAGCACCTCCTCTTCCGACCCCAGGCATCTTCTTCCTCCCTCTGCCCTCCAAGCTGCTCTGAGTAGGAAACAGGAAGCCAAACCTCTACATGGGCAACAACGCTGAAGGCAGCCCCTACCTCGGCACCCCAGACCCTCAGACTCACCTGCCAGGTGGAGTGTGGCCTCCAGGACGACGGGAGGGCCCCTCTGGCCCTGGCCTATGCAGCGGTAGACCCCCGCGTTGCGCGGCCGGACCTGGGTCAGCTGCAGGGACCCGTTGGCAAACACTGTGGCTCTGCGGAGGTGCGGGGGGCTGCGGAGGGGAGAGACTGATGTTGGCAAGGAGTGGCCCAGGGGCCTCGCTCCAGAAGGGAGCTGATGGAACCCCGACCTGTGCAGGCCAGGTATGCAGGAAAGAATCGGCCAGGAACAGGGCAGAGAGAAGGAAGCCGGCACGCCGTGCTGGTGCGTGCATGTGTGTGCATGTGCGTGCATGCATTTGTTCATGTGTGTGGGAGTGTGTATTTTAACTACAAGAGACACGGCTTTGGGGCAGCCAGGCCAGCAGCAGTGAGTGGGAGGAATCAAGGAGTTGACATGCCTGTGGAGACGGGGGGCCACCTTTCCAGGGAGCCAAGATAAGCCTGCTGGTAGAGCAGAAGCTCCAGCATCAGAAGCCCCGCAGCTGTACCAGACAGACCACAGGTGACGTCCTCAGGGCTGCAGCCGAGTGGGATCCCCGCCCCCAGCCTGGGGAGCCACACCTCCAAGGACCACAGCCACACCTGGTACCACCAAGGTGCTCTCTGCTCTCTAGGGCCTGGATGAGGACAGAAGTGTCCCTGTGGGCCTGATACCTCCCAGCAATTTCTGGAAATGTTTGCTTCTTCCAAAAAGTGTGTGTGTGTGCGTGTGTGCGCGCGCGCGTGTGTGTGTGTGTGTGTGTGTGTGTGTGTGAGGTGTCTTTACCATCTGGGACCTTCTTGTCCACAATGTGATCACCCAGGTTCCCCGTGTCCCTCCACCCCTGAGTTGCTGACCCCCATCCCAGAAGACCCTATGGGCAGAAGTGGGGGAGGAACGAGTCACCGCAGGCTCACACAGTGTATCTGCGGGAAGTGGGAAAAGATGCCCTTCCTGGAGCTGTGTCCCTTTGTTGGGTTCACTTTGTAACAGGAAGACATTCTACTGCCATCTGCTGGAAAGCTGAGGTAATTCCACGCATAGAGCTAGGATACCTGTGGTAAGAACCTCACTCCCTTTAAGAGGGTCTTTAAGATCCTTTAAAGAACAACCTATAAAGAATCCACCTGACAGTGCAGGAGACATAAGAGATGCGGGTTCAAACCCTGGGTTGGGAAGATCCCCTGGAGGAGAGTTCGGCAACCCACTCCAGTATTTTTGCCTGGAAAATTCCATAGACAGAGGAGCCTGGCGGGCTACAGTCCATAGTGTTGCAAAGAGTCGGACACGACTGAAATGACTGAGCATGTGTGCACACACAACTTTTAACGCCTTACCGGCTGCGGTTAGTGATGGCGGTCTCATCCTCAAAGACCCACTGCAGGCTCGGGGGCGGCTGGGCTGAGAACTGACAGTGGAACATGGCCTCCTCATTCCTGGCCACTACCACATCCTGGGGTGCCAGGACCACCCTGGCAAAGCTCTCATCTGGGGTGGGGGAGGCACAGACACGTGAGCGGGCGAGGCGGGCAGACCCCGCCCCCGCCCCCAGCTCCCCACCTCCACCCCCCGGGCTCACCAGCGATGCTCAAGGTGAAGTTCTGGCTGCTGCAAGCCTGGCCAAAGGCATTATGGGCACAGCAGGAATAGACGCCGCTGTGCTCGGGGCCGGCCGGCCGGAGGGTCAAGTTTCGCTCCTTGCTGCTGACCGTGTGGTTGCTCTGACCGTCAGAGAGGGCGCTCCCATCTCGGAACCACTGGTAGGTGGGTCTGCGGGGCCAAGCAGGTCAGCAGCAGGGGGGTGGGGGAGGGGTGTTCTCAGGTGGCCGGTAGGAAGGGTGCAAAACCGGAGAGGCAGGGCTAGACCCCTCAGTTTACACATGGGGAAACTGAGGCCTGGAGAGGGATCATGACTTGCACAGAGGCACACCATCCCGGGGGCAGAATCTGGCAGATTCTAGATTTCCCAGCTCCCAGGATTGCTCCATGGCACAAGGCTGCCCCTTCTCCAGTGACCAGGGCCCAGGGTGGAACAGCATGTGGGCAGGGTGGTGGCAGAGCCCACAGTTGGGGGAGACAGGTCTGCCAGTCAAGAACAATCACCCTTTCCTTCCCCTCCCCACAGTTTCCTTACCGAGGGTGCCCGTCAATGTGACAACGCAGTGTGACCTGGGTCAGGGGCTGTATTGCAGCTTCCGAGGCCGGATGCTTCAGGACCACGGGACCGGTCTCGAGCCCTGGAGCGGAGGCCAAGGTTGCAGAGTGAGGGGCGCGGGGCAGAGCAAGGGAGGGAGTGCAGAGAGGAAGGAGGACAAGCAGGAAAGGCCGGAACCTGGAGACTCGGAGGCCAAGTGACACAGGGCCACCCTGCCTCACAGCTCCTGCCATTAGCAAAACTACCCAGCAGATCATTGGGTCCAAGATTTGAAGGGGGGGTAAAATAACCCTTGGAAAAATGAAAACTTTTAACTTCCTCCTGTCCATACAAGCAGAGAGCTGACCTCAGTTGCATTCTCCCTGCCCCGTTCAACTGGAGACGGGAGGAGCTGAGGCAAAGGAGGGGGTCCCCTCGCAGGGTTTAGGAATTGAGGGTCTCATGGGGGCAGACACAGCCCCCCGGCTCTCACATTTGATGTTGAAGGAGGCATTGGCGCTGCGGGCTTCTTCTCCGGTGACTTCATCCCGAGCCACGCACTGGAAGGCTCCTGAGTCCTGCAGCCGGTCCACAGCCGTGAAGCTCAGGCTGCTGCCCTGGGTGAAGCGCCGCTCGGTGTCCTGGACGGGAACCCCGTCCAGCAGCCAGAACACGTGCACCGGGCCCGGGGCCTCAACCTCACAGCGGAGCAGCGCCCGGCGCCCCTGCAGCGCATCCTGGGAGGACGGCTCCTTGATGAAGACAAGGGCCGCCTGGGCACCTGCAGGCGGGGAACACAGGAAAGACAGGGTCACGGGGAGCTACAGCCACCGTCCTAACACGGGCCGCCCATCGCCCCGTGCAAGTGAGAAGTGAGAAGTGAGTGCAAGTGAGAAGGATCATGACACCCCAACTGTCTACTGAGGAACGTTTGCATTGTGCTGGGTACTCCGCAGGAAACAAAGACGCAGTACCCTCCAGGGGGCTGGTCTGGAGGGGGGACACAGGACAAAGGCAAAACCCGTGCTAAATGAATGACGTGGGCAGTCGGTGTCTCTAGAATGCTGAAGGGGGAGAGTCCCAAGGGCTAGAGGAGGGAGGGGGTTAATGCCGCACAGGACTCTCCTAAAGGAAAAAGAGTTCAGAGCTACGGGATCAGATCACAGGAGATGCTGGACCGAGGAGTGGAGAACATTAACAAGCAACCCTCCCCGCGATCTTCAGAACCCAGGTCACAGAGCAGAGCTAAATCATGATCCAAAGAACTTCTCGGAAGGATTACTGGCTCTCATGCATCCGCTGAGGGTCCAGCATCAGAGGTGGGGGGCTCTGAATCCCACCCACAGATGCTCCGCAGTCCAGTATTCCCCAGGGGTGTCTCTGGGAGAACCCATCCCATCACAGGAGAAGCCAGTATTCTCTGGATCTGCTGTTATTCCCCACGACATGCCGGGGCCACCCCACCTCCTACTCTCCAATCCTAGGGATCCATCTGTGTCCAAGGCTGGCTCTTCCGGGCTAACTGAGAGGTAAGCTAAGTGGTCCCAGGTCTCCCCCTCCTGCATGGCTATAGTTCAGCTCTGGCCAGGGCCACGGGGGCACCCTCATAGAAAGGGGCCCTGCAACCAAAGGTGGAACCAAACAAAGGGGTGGGTGAAGGGCCCGGGCAGAGCAGCAGATGGGCGGGGGAGGCAGAGGGCAGGGCCGGGCAGGTGGCACGGTTGCCGCACAGGAATAACACACTGGGCTTTGTTCCTGGCCTGCGTGGGCGCCCAGCTGGGGCCCGGAGCTTCGGGGCCCGGAACACCCACTGCGGGGGGGTGGGGAAGGGTGGGTGATGGCACAGAGCGGGTTGTGCCGCCCCTCCAGGGAGGGAAACAGGCCACCTGCGGCTGCTACGTGAAGAAGCAGGCTCTGCCTCTGGCCAAACCGGGCCCACAAGGGCAGGAAGGGAGAGACTAATGGGGTCCTGCCTGCCCCTTCCCAAACCACTGGAGCCCCTTCCAAGTCCCTGGGCATGGAAGGGGGAGTGGTTCTTTAGGCCACAAGAACCAGTCTCCTCATAAAGTCAGTGTCAAGGAGACTTCCCCGGTGGTCCTTGGGACTCTGCCCTCTCAATCTGGAGGGCCTGGGTTCCATCTCTGGTCAGGGAAATGGATCCCGCCTGCCTCAGCTAAGACCCAGAACAGCCAAATAAATAAAAATTTAAAAAAAAAAATGTGAGCATCAAGACAAGTCCAGGATCCCCCAGGGCTAGGTCCAGAGGAGGGGCTGCCCCTGATATAGGTCCATCTCCCAACATTCTAAAGGAACCAGCATGCAAGACACACGGCCCTGAAAGGAGCCGGGCGCTCCCCCAATACTTCTCAGCAGGTTCCTGCCGGCTCCTTGGATAGGATAATTCTCCACCACGCTGGGCTATCCCATCCACTGTGCCAATCAGCAAAGCTGCCCCCAGTCACCC
The DNA here is from genome assembly GCF_029378745.1 of Bos indicus. Taxonomy (NCBI): domain Eukaryota; kingdom Metazoa; phylum Chordata; class Mammalia; order Artiodactyla; family Bovidae; genus Bos; species Bos indicus. The sequence goes on along the minus strand of NC_091782.1, from coordinate 18,209,058 downwards.
TCACAACCCAAACACCCCCACTAGCTTCCAAACGCTTCACTGGAGTGCGGTCCCTGCCCTCCCTGAGTAAGCTGGATGAGTCAACTGAGGTCCAGAGAGATGAAGGGATTTGCTCAAGATCAAACAGCTCATTTGTGGCAGAGCCGGGACCGTGACCCAAGGAGCCCGACTCCATACCCACACCACACTCTTCCCAGCCCTGCCCAAGAACTCCAAACCAGTCCTGGAAATATCTGAGGCCAGAATGGGTCTCACTCCCTGCAGCCAGGTACAGAGAGAGACACACCTCCCACAGGTAACACCAGGCTCACAAAGGTGCTCAGTGAACACCAGCTGAATGGAGGTAACCTCAAAGGAGTGCGGGGCGAGAGCTGGCAGGCACAGAAGCATCCGGAACACTTCCCGACACCCACTCCTGACACAGATGGGCAGCCTCGGGCAGAGGCCCCAGCGGGCCTCTGTGCACATGACTCATTCAAATCTGGGGACCTTCAACCCAGAACTACAGATTCTCATCAAAGACAGAGAGAGTTTATCTGCCTCCAAGTGTAGACGACCCCCATTTTCCCGCTCAGCCTCTCCAGACACAGTGGGGACCAGGAGGCTCGCCCACCCACAGGAGGTTAGTTACAAGGGTTTGCTGTCAGATCTGACTCAATCCTGACAGCCACACTCAGTGCGCCTGACCTTGTGCAAGGAACACATTGGGACCCCAGCTTTCTCTCGCCCTCTCGTGACTCACAAACGCAATAAGTTCTTGTGCAACGCCTTGGATGAGCCCATTCAGCAGGCAGCTACCGTCATCCTAACCATCATCACGCTTCCTGCCCAAAGATGCAAGTTCTAGGGATGCTATAAAGCTCCCCCCAGGCGAGGCAAAATGCCCTCCCAGACCCCAGATGGGGAGCAGCTGCCATTGCAGGGAAGTTCTAAACAGATCATCAGGTTGGGGGGTGGGGTGGAGGGAAAGGGGCTGCGAGGTTGCAGGAAGCACAGACCCCTTGCCACAGAAACCCGAGTTGGGAGAGGAGATGGCATGACTCAGAAGGACCCCAGCTCAGCCTCCATCCAGCATCCCGTCCCCCCCTGGCACTGGCGGAGCTGTGGTGAGATACTGCATTCCCAGACTGCCACTCAGAGCCCCCCGCGCCCCCTCGACAGGGCCTGGGGAACATCAAAGCTGGCCCCGAGGGGCCCTGTGTCCTGACGTCAGCTCACAGCAGGTCCTGGTTACTGCTTGGCGGGGGCAGGCTTCAGATGTTACAGAAGGCAGGGAGGGCAGCCACCAGGCCTCCTCTAAGACCCTGGCCCCTGCTCTGAGCTCACATCCTGGCCACCCAGCTCCCTACACCAGAGACCGGCCCAGAGCCTCAACACCCACTTCACTGAGAAGACACTGCAAGGGGTGCCCAGTCCGGCCATCTCACCATCTGCAGGACAGGCTGGTCTGGTCTTTTGTCAGGGGAAACGGGGCAGACCAAGGAGGGTCCTGGGAAGTAGGAGCTCTTCGAAAGCTTCGGCTGAACAACGGAAGAGGAGGAGGAAGGCTTTGGGGGGATCGAGGTGGCACAGTCCCCAGCACAACCCTGACTAGGATGCCCCAGCGCTGTGGTCTGGAGAAAGTCCGTGAGGGAAGCACACCAGTCCTGGGCCTCCCAAAGCTGCCCCCTTTCACAGCCTGGCCCTCCGTGCACCCCACCTTCTACACCCAGACTCTGGGTGTAGAAGGGAAGTATCTGGCCCACGTGACCCTTGAGGCGACCGCTCAGCAGAGCAGCTTCAACTCCCTAGCAACGCCACCTCCACTGCCTCTCTGGACCTTCTCCCTTGCCATGAAATGAGAACCCCACTCCTACCACTCGGGCTGCATGAGACTAAGTGGATTCATAAATGAAAAGCCCACAGCATGGCCCAGAGCGCCTGGAGGGCACAGGGCGGGCCCAAGAACACCCCCCACCACCAAAACCGGCAGACAGAGCCATCTGCCCACACCAGGCACGACCCCAAAGAAGCTGGAGCTGCAAATACCCAATAAGGACATTTTCCAAGCCATCTCCTTGGTTCCCCAACAGCCATCTATATGCAGACACTCACTCTGCCTGGGCCCTGGCCCCAGCCCCTCGAGAAAGGGCTGGGTGGGCAGTGGCCCAACTCTGGCTCCCCATCCCCCAGCAAGCGTCTGGTTTGGTGCCTGCCCTCCTCGCTGCTCTCTGGGCCCCAGGCCCAGTCAATCCATGTGTGTATACGTGTGCCTGAGTACGCACACATATGTGTAAACATGATTTTATGGAGAGCAGAGAGCAGCAGGAAGTTTTTCTGCTCTGAAGTAATTTCAGCTACTCCAGTCCAAGGATCCATCTGGGCCACTCAACGACCCATCTCCCAGGGGCTAGTCCTCCTGGTCTCGAAAAGACATCCCCGGGCTCCAGAGGTCCTGTGAGTGCATGCGTGCTTAGTCGCTTCAGTTGTCTCCGATTCTGTGCGACCCTAAGGACTGCAGCCCCCCAGGCTCCTCTCTCCATGGGATTCTCCAGGCAAGAACACTGGAGTGGGTTGCCATGCCCTCCCCCAAGGGATCTTCCTGACCCAGGGATCCAATCTGGGTCTTCTGCATTGCAGGAAGATTCTTTACTGACTGAGCCACTAGGGAGACCCTAGAACCCACCAAACCTGACACCAGGGGATTCCACCTACCTTCTCTCCCTCCTAGTAAGAAGTGCCACCCTTCACACAGCTGTCTGGGGCCAGGCAGAGGCACCAACATGACCCTGGCTGGCCCCGGCCCAGGCATCTCGCACGGGGGTGCATGTGATCATGACTGTGACCTCTCCCACACACGAGGCTAACCCCTCCACACCTAAGACTGGCTCCAGGCCCCATATACCTGTGGGACATCCTCCCAGGGGAACCTAGAGAGCCCTAACCAAGGAAGCTCATATTGTGCCATATGGACCCAAGGGAGATGTCTGCCAACTTCCTGTGCCCTACCTGGGGCGACAGCATCAGGACACAGGCCAGGAGAGGCAGCCCTCAACCCAAGGGGCACAAGGGCTCCCTGCCGGGAAAGAGAGCAGCCCCCAGGCCCCCTCACCCACAGGAGGACAGCACTGCTCACAGGTCCCCTCCAGCCAGAAGCTCTAACGGCAGCAAGGGAGAGGCCCCAGGGGTACCAAGGTCTCTACCCCACTCCCCCTTCCCAAGGGGCCAACGCACCTTGGATTTGAGGGGTCTCACTGATGCACTTTCAGCTGTTCCAGGCTACTCCCAGGGCCCATAGCTCATAGGCGTGGGCCATTGTAGGGGGCGGGGCACGGAGGGGGTTTACGAACAGTCTCTGCAGGAAAAAGTTGTTTGCAGCAGTCCCACTCGCCTTCCCAGTTCCCCCGGGGCCGGCAGGAACACACACACACCGCAGTGGGGTTTGTGAATCTGGGGAGTCTGGAGTGCCCCCGCCCACCACCACCAATACCCACATGTGGTTTTAGCACCAGCAACCCCGTTTGAGGACACGCCCTAGAACCTCAGGGTTCAGAGGGTCGCTGAGGATCCACCTTGGCTGACTCCAAGACCCAGAGGCAGAGCACAGGGCTCCAGCCCCATCCCGTCTCCCCAGCGTCTACAAAAGGCCGGAGGTTCGCCAGCAGCCCCGCAGCCCTCCACAGGCCATCACAGCCCTTGCTCAGAGCCACGCGGGAGGGAGCAGAGCCAGGGACCCAGCTGAGTTTTCCTGTCCTGGGATTTAACTGTAAATATCTGGAGAGGCTCCCACATCCGGATTAGAGAAACGGAACAACATCACCAGGGATTAGGGCAGAAACAACCCAGAGGGCCAGCGCTTCTACCTTAGATGAAAACCACACCTCAGTCCTCCCCGCCCGTTCCTCTGAGGCCCTGGAGCGGAAAGATGAATCTCTAACAGCACAAGTAGGTCTTCGTGTCCAGTATCACGTGCCTCTGAACTGAGAGGGGCAGATACAGCAGTTGGGAGATGTGGTTTGAGAAGCTTCTCAGGGACTTCCCTGGTGGTTCAGGGACTAAGACTCCAGACTCCCAGTGCAGGGGCCCCTGATTTGATCCTTAGTCAGGGAATCAGATCCCACATATCAAAACTAAGATCTGGCGTGGCTAAATTTATCTTAAAAAGGAAAAAGCAGCAGCAATCCCCCAGCTGGCAGCCACACCATGCGACCGTGGCACCAAACTCTTCTGCTGGGGCCGAGGGGACCATATCTAGGACATATCTCTCACCCTTAGGAACTCTTAAACACCTATGATGTCTCCAAGGAGGCAGCAATGAATTAAAAACCCAGCCAGAGTGATACAGTGTGATCAGGCAGAAGGAACATAGGGTGGAGAGACCTGGGTTCTAGTCTCAATACAACCCCTAACAAGCAGAGTGACCCTGGCCAGTGGCCACCCCCATACCAGGTAGTTCTATTACCTGTAAATATTAGAGAACTGCGAAGATGTGACTGGACGGTCTCCAAGACCTAGCCCTGGATTCGCTGAGCCCGAGAGAGGCAGTCACAGGAACAAAGGGCTGGCTAGCCAGAGTCCCCTTCCTGCCCCCTCCCTGGCCTCCAGCTGCACAGCCAGCCCCCAAAGCCCACGCACCACATGTAGGGCCGGCCCCGGGAGGATTAAGACTGATGCTATAAATGGCAGGTGTGGGTCAGAGGCAGCTGGGAGCTGCAAACCGGGGACCAGCATCACTGCTAACAAGCTGCTGCCATTCCCGCGGCTCGGCTTGCAATCTGCCTCCCCAGGAGACCTGGCCTCTGCCTCGGCCATGCCCTTGCACTGAGAGCTCACTGCCTGTGATACCCCTGAGACACCCGCCTGTGCTGTATTTCCCAAGCTAGACTGCAAGCTCGCGGAGTGGGGGGTAGACATCCGTGCCCAATAACGGTACCCTGTGCCCCTCCAGAGGGCCTGGGCCACACAGCAAATACCATACACGCATTTACGGGGAGACGAAGGCACTTAAGAGTCTATCTGGGGACTTCCCTGGTGGTCCAGTGGCTAAGACTCTGTGTTTCCAACACAGAGCACCCGGATTCAATCCCTAGTCAGGGAACTAGATCCCACGTGCCACAGCCAAAAGCTCACAGGGGACAACCAAAGATCCCAACGCAGACTAATAAATAAATAAAAATTAAAATTTTTATAATAAATAAAAATAAACTAAAAAAAAAGAGTTACCTGACCTGAAATCTTCTGCATCTGCCGTGATCCAATCCTGGCCAAGTTAATTATCCTTTCTGGGCCTCAGTTTCCTCACCCAGTTTTTGTGATTCTTTTCTGACCCCAAGGATATTCAAATGAAACCTGTATTAGGTACAGACCCACAAAAGGCTGCATATTTCTCAGAGAAGTAAGAAATCCCAGAGGTTCTAGGGAACTATGGACTCCGGATTAAACTCCCTTGGGCAAGGTGATCCCTGGGGAGTCCAAACACCTGGTGAGCAATGGGGGCTTGAGAGGCGGACAGAACCGCCAGGGGGAACCAGGGGTCCTCTGCACCCTCCATGTTCATCCTCAGCCCCAAGGAGAGGGAGAGATTGCAGCCAGCCGTCTCCTGAAGACACCAGAGAGGGGACTGTGGAAATGACAGACACTGCAGGCAGGCAAGGGGGCTGCTGGACCAAGAGCCTGGGAAACGAGGCAGGAAGACCTCAGGGATGCTCAGCCGGTGTGCTCAGGGGCCCGGAAGGGGACAAAGGGCCCAGTGCTCGTCCTCCAGGGAAGATGGAAAAGGACTCAATGCAGGCTTGACAGCCATTCAGTGGGGTGGGGGTGGGGTTCAGACCCAGGCCCCAAGCAGGTCTCCCTCCCAGGTGTAGTGGGGAGGGGCCCAGGGACACCACAGTGAGAACAGTGCCAGGGCGGGCCTGGGCGTGAGCTTCCCAGAGCCTTTCCTGTCGAAGCAGAGGACAGCCTGGGAACCACTACTATGGGACTAGCTGGACCTGACTTCATCTATTTATTTTCAAGACAGGTTCGGAAAATGCTGGGAGATTCAGTTTTCTGAGCTTTTTTTACCCCTCTCTAAGTGAGCACACACCCCAAACTCTCCATTAGGGGAGAACACAAGTCCTTGTCCTTTAGGTGGAGTGATCTCAACTCTACTAATGAGGGAAAATCCTCCCTGGCTCTCTGTTTTTTTAAGTATTTATTTAATTTGGCTGTGCCACGTCTTAGTTATGGCATGTGGGATCTAGTTCCCCGACCAGGAATCAAACCTGGGCCCCCCTGCATTGGGAGCTCGAGGTCTTGGCCACTGGACCACCAGGCAAGTCCCCTCCCTACCTCTTGCTGCTAAGTCACTTCAGTCGTGCCCGACTCCATGCGACCCCATAGACGGCAGCCCACTAGGCTCCCCGGTCCCTGGGATTCTCCAGGCAAGAACACTGGAGTGGGTTGCCATTTCCTTCTCCAATGCATGAAAGTGAAAAGTGAAAGTGAAGTCGCTCAGTCGTGTCCAACTCCCAGTGACCCCATGGACTGCAGCCCACCAGGTTCCTCTGTCCATGGGATTCTCCAGACAAGAGTACTGGAGTGGGTTGCCATCCCTATCTCTTAAAGAAGTTAAAAACATCCCTTTGACCTGTTCTAGCCAATATGGCAGCCACTAGCCACATGCAGCTATTAAAATGTAACTTAATTAAAATGAAGCGAAACTGAAAATTCATTTCCTCCACCACACCAGTCACGTTCTAAGTGTTCAGGAGCTGCATGCGGCTAGTGGCCACCGTACTAATCAGCACAGACGTCAGACCTCTGTCTCTGCAAAAAGTTCCATTGGTCAGCACGGCCTTAGCTACTCTGTCTGCTCTGGTCAGCCCTTATGTCAGACACATTATTTCTCATCCAAAGAACCCTCCACTGGGACCAGCCTCATTTCACAGAGGTGGAAACTAGGGTCAAGGCTATCCCAGTGACAGTGAGGGGGAACCGCCCCTAGGTCTATCTGACTCCCACGTCTGTGTGCTTTTTTTTTTGGATGTGGACCATTTTTTTTTAAGTCTCAATTGAATTTATTACACTATCGTCTCCATTGTTTTATGTTCCGGCTTTTGGCCAGGAGACACATGGGCTCTTAGCTCCCCAACCACACCTTGTGCGCTGGAAGGTGAAGTCTGAACCACTGGACCACCAGGGACGACCCTGTGTTCTTGCCACGTTGCCACTCCGGCTCTTCATTTCTTTCACTTTATTCCCTTTTACCCAAGGCCACCTCCAACAACCACTCCGTCCTGTTTAATTAAATCCTCTCTTTGTACGTGCTCTGGTCAGATGCGATTGTTGTTTTGCATGTGGCTATTTTTAACCTATATAAATGCATTATCTCTCACTCTGCTTCTCATTTTATTCCCCTCAGCACTGCGTTCTAAAGTGCTTTCCCTGTGGCCACTGCCTATATCCTGCTGTTGTTTCCCAGGAGAATAACATACTGTTGGGTATGGGGAAGAAAGAAGAAAATGAAAAATTTTAAAACAAGTAAGTGGCTGAACATACCTGCCCACAGTTTGAAAGTCAGTCCGTGAGCCTCCACCCTCCTCTCCGTGCGCCCCTCCAGCACCGCAACCAGCCCCGTGCGGCTCCCCCCATGCATCTGGGGACCAGCAGAGCCCGGGAAAACACGCACGCGGGTACACACACTCCCCCAGCTTCTCCCTTCCCCTCCATCCTCCTCCCCCCAAACCCAAAATGTGACTAAAGAGGTTGGCCTTCAGCTGGTTTCAAAGGGATAAGAGAGGGAGGCAGTCTCATACTTTTATATTTAGAAGTGCTCTGCAAACCACTTCCCGGAGCAGACAAGAGTGGGGAATGTGAGGAAATCGCTCTGCTATGTGTGATGTGGAAAGCACGAGCCACGCAGGGCCTGCGGCGACGGGCTGCATTTGCCACACAGCCGCTGACACGCGGCGATGCCAAACACATGTTGCCGGAGACCAAGGCGGCCCGACACCATCCTCCAAGTGCCCTTCCCCCAGCCTTCCTTTCTTTCCTTCTCCACCTGTCTGACCAACAGCTGCTTCTGGAAACCCACCCAGGAAAAGAGATGCTCCAGGCTTTAAGCCTCAACCTGAAACACAAAGAGAAGAGCCCAGAAAAACAGAGGTGGCTTGGGAGAGCCACTGGCTTCAAGAGGCAACGGTGCAGACTTCCCTGGTGGTCCAGCGGTTAAAAACATCCGCCTGCCAATACAGAAGACATGGGTTCAATCTCTGGTCCAGGAAGATCCCATATGACAAGAGGCAATTAAGCCCGTGCGCCACAACTATCAAGCCTGTGCTCTAGAGTCCGAGAACCGCAACTACTGAGGCCCGAGTGCCTAGAGCCGTGCTCCACAACGACAGAAGGCACCACAATGAGGAGGCCGAGCGCTGCAACCAGAGAGTAGCCCCTGACGGCCACAACGAGAAAAAGCCCTTGAGCAGCAACGAAGGCCCAGCGCAGCCAGATATAAAAATAAGTTAAAAAAAGTTAAGTTCTGGAAAATTTTTAAAAAGAGGTGAGGGTGCCCTCCGGGCCTCTAGGCTGCTGCGGAGGGTGTAGGGGTGGGATTTCGCAGAGGCCCCTGCTGCCTTCTGCAGACAGATCTGCCGTGGCCATCCAAAACTCTCCCCTCAACCCCTCAGCTACCACATGTGGCCGGGGAAATGTCGGCGGGGGAAGCTATCTTATGGCGAGGACCAACTACTGCAGCTGGGGTCACAGCTCCAGCATCACTCAATTGAGTCTTGCCCAGCTGGGGGAGGGTGGAGATCAAGGGACAGAGCGGGAAGGGGAAGGCAGGCCAGCTACTTAATTAGAATCAAAGCATCAGACACTTCCTTGACTCCTTATAAACTTCACTTTATGGCTTAAAATCTAAACTCTCTAATAAGGTAAAACCCAATTTTATTCTTTTCTTTCTTAACTGCATCACTGATGATTTGCTTCTTTTTTTTTTAATGACAATAACCAAAAAAAAGTCGTTTTTGAAAAATCAGCTGTTTCAAAAAAGCATTCTGGCTAAAGATGGCAGAAGATGTATATTAATCTTCATATCAGTAACGACAGATGAGGAAAACAGAATCTGAAGAATAAGGGATAGAAACCATTCCTTGTAAGTTATTTTTAAAAGCACCAAAAACTTGCAACTCATTACCAGATGCTTAAAGCCTGGGGATAGCTGACTTTCGGGGGTGGGGATGTTATAAAACATAAAGTACACACAAATAGCTAGAAGAAGAAGAAAAAAAGCCCCTAAGAGTGGCTGATGCAATAACTGGATAGCCAAAAAAATGACAAAGACCTAAAGTTTATTTTATGCCTACTCTGTGGATCTTTAAGTCAGGGTCTGGAAGGCACCAAGATCTGGCTTCACTTAAGTCTGGAACTGGCTGTCCCTCCATCCCAGGAGGTGCCTCTCACAGGCCTCTACAGTCACGCAGAGAGAGAGGGAGAGAAGCAGACACTGATGGAGAAAAGAGGAAGACAGGAAGAAGAGAAAAAGGGGGGCTGGAGGGAGCCAGAGAAAGGGGGTAAGGGAGAGGTGTTAGAGGAAGGAAAAGAGTGGGGAGGAAGGGCAGCGGGGAAGAGAGAGACACAGAGAGACCCAGATCAACAGGCAGAGACATGGACAGAGACAAACTGAGAGACAGAGCCAGTAACACAGTCCTAGAGACCCAGAGAGAGACAAGAAAGAGAGACACGGAGCATGCATGTATGCACACAAAGGATTCTCCATGCCTGCAGAGCAGCCTCCAGCCCCACTGACCCCAGCCTCCTCTGGCCAAGGAAAACCCCTCACAGGGCATCTCTAGTAGGGACATCTTCCCCAGCCCCACCTGCCAGCCAACCCAGAAGCCACAGGGACTCCATACTCAGAGTCTCTGGCGACAGGTCACAGGTCACAGGGCTGCCCAGTGTAACACTAGACACGGAAGGTTACAGCCAACCTGTACTTGGGAGGGATGGGGGAGTGGGGCTCTAGATACTCCCAATCCACTTAAAATGGAGAGCCTCAAATTAGAGGCTCCTGGTAAATAATTCACCAGGAAAAGTACAGTACCTTCCCTGGGCTCTTCCATTATTCATCAAGATAAATGTACCATACTGTTACACTTCCTGACATCTAAAAATGGTCCGAGCCATTAGGCCAGGAGCAAGAAGACAGTGGGGCACTTCCCACCCGACTTTTCCAGAACTCCTGACCCAGCAGTCCTGCTCCTCTGGGAACTCAGCTGGCTGCTCCTCACGCAAGGGCAAAGAAGTCAACTTCCAGAAATGGCCAGCCCCGGCTCAGACCATGAGACCTCAAGAGCACCCACCGTGGTCCTCAAGAGCCCAGGAAAGTCCTGAGTAAGACTCCCCCGTTCACCAGACCCAGAGATGTGGGCCCTCCCAAAGGGAAAAGGCAACCGCTGTTTGTACAATACCTGTCTAAGGGCAATTCTGTTCCTAGGAGGTTCAAGAAGTTTGACTTGGATGCCAAATAAGTGAACCTACAGAAGATCTGCATCTGACTTGCACAGGCAGCTCTGAGCAAGTCGCTCTGTTCTTCAGGCCTCAGTTTCCCCATCTGTAAAGCCAGCTGCTCCTTATCCTGCAGGGACGAAATGCCCTCTGGGAAGTCCGAAGCGCTGCATGACTTTAAGACCCCTGGCCCACCGGGTATGGGCAGGATGGAGATGACAAGAGCTCAGAGTCTGGAGTCAGACTGTCTGACTTCAGTTCTCCTCCCCCACTTACCGAGTGTATGACCTTGGGCAAGCTGTTTATCCTCTCGGTGTCTCCATTTCTGCAGCTATAAAATGGTGCTAATAACAGTATCTACCTCCTAGGCTTGCGAAAAGTAAATTCACATGTTAACCAATGTAGCATGTTTGGAACAGTGCCTGGCACATATTAACTTAAGTATCATGTGAGTTTGGGCTCTTAGCCATTATTGCTTGCGATTATTATGTTCAAGATCTTTGAGGGACTGTGTTCCATGACAACCACCTCTTACCCAGGGAAGGCCTCGGTTGGCATCTCTCTCATGCAGACCATATGGAGCTGCTAAGTGCTACCCACTCAGTCTCTGCCATCTGGGTAAGAGGTTTCTGAACAGACTCTGAGGTCTGAAGCTTTGTCCCACAGCTGCCCGATGAAGCCGGCCACTCCAGCAGGGCTCCATGGGGCGGGCAGCAGTCGATTGCTGGGACCACTCTAGGGATGGCTGCCCCGGGAACCTCCAGGCAGTGCTCAGATTAGTAGCTGCTCAGCATTTCAGTCACTTCCCACCTTCACAGGAAGGACAGTCAGAACAAGTCTGTCTCAGTGAAAACGGATCCAGACCGTGCTGGAACGAGGCAGGCCTCTGGCCTCAAGGGGCCCGACTGTAGTTAGGTGAGGATAGCACAGCGAATGTTTAGACGCCAATGAATGAATGCCTGGAGGTAAACTCTTAGGGTTCAGCTTTCTGATCCCATTAGGCCCCAGTGAGGGGGGGACTGGAAAATTCTTTGCTTTATGAAGGAAAATATCTGACTCCATAAAATAGAGGTTGTAAACAACTCTCAATGGCAAACGACCAATTAGGAAAACGGTTTCTAGCAATGGACAGAAGAGGGGTTGCTGGCCTTGATGTGCAGTTACAAATCAATCGCAACCACCATTAAAATTCTAATAGTGACGTGGTCAAAATAGCATGTTTTCTCAAAACAGATATAAATGATTAATAAATATAAGATGTTCCAATGCACCAATAACCTAATGAATGCAAATTAGAAACATAAATGCAAATAAGAAATGCTGATCATACTGCTAGTAATGCTTAAAATTCTCCAAGCCACGCTTCAGCAGTACGTGAACCATGAACTTCCAGATGTTCAAGCTGGTTTTAGAAAAGGCAGAGGAACAAGAGATCAAATTGCCAACATCCGCTGGATCATCGAAAAAGCAAGAGAGTTCCAGAAAAACATCTATTTTTGCTTTATTGACTATGCCAAAGCCTTTGACTGTGCGGATCACAAGAAACTGTGGAAAATTCTTCAAGAGATGGGAATACCAGACCACCTGACCTGCCTCTTGAGAAACCTATATGCAGGTCAGGAAGCAACAGTTAGAACTGGACATGGAACAACAGACTGGTTCCAAATAGGAAAAGGAGTACGTCAAGGCTGTATATTGTCACCCTGCTTATTGAACTTATATGCAGAGTACATCATGAGAAACACTGGGCTGGAAGAAGCACAAGCTGGAATCAAGATTACCGGGAGAAATATCAATAACCTCAGATATGCAGATGACACCACCCTTATGGCAGAAAGTGAAGAGGAACTAAAAAGCCTCTTGATGAAAGTGAAAGAGGAGAGTGAAGAAGTTGGCTTAAAGCTCAACATTCAGAAAACGAAGATCATGGCATCTAGTCCCATCACTTCGTGGGAAATAGATGGGGAAACAGTGGAAACAGTGTCAGACTATTTTTTTGGTTCCAAAATCACTGCAGATGGTGACTGCAGCCATGAAATTAAAAGACACTTACTCCTTGGAAGAAAAGTTATGACCAACCTAGAGAGCATATTCAAAAGCAGAGACATTACTTTGCCAACAAAGGTCCGTCTAGTCAAGGCTATGGTTTTTCCAGTGGTCATGTATGGATGTGAGAGTTGGACTGTGAAGAAGGCTGAGCGCCGAAGAATTGATGCTTTTGAACTGTGGTGTTGGAGAAGACTCTTGAGAGTCCCTTGGACTGCAAGGAGATCCAACCAGTCCATTCTGAAGGAGATCAGTCCTGGATGTTCATTGGAAGGACTGATGCTAAAGCTGAAACTCCAATACTCTGGCCACCTCATGCAAAGAGTTGACTCATTGGAAAAGACCCTGATGCTGGGATGGATTGAGGGCATGAGGAAAAGGGGACGACAGAGGATGAGATGGCTGGATGGCATCACTGACCCGACGGACGTGAGTTTGAGTGAACTCCGGGAGTTGGTGATGGACAGGGAGGCCTGGCGTGCTGTGATTCATGGGGTCGCAAATAGTCGGACACAACTGAGCAACTGAACTGAACTGAACTGAATCACACTGCCTTATCAAATGAATGCTAAGTTTTTAAAGTAACACTTAACACTGGTGGAGTAGATGGAGAAAACGGTCCTCGTGCTTTGCTGGTGGGAGTGTAAGTTATCATTTGTTTATTTGGCTGCATCGGGTCTTAGTTGCGGCATGCAAACTCTTCACTGCAGGATCTAGTTCCCTGATCAGGGATTGAACCCAAGCTCTCTGCATTGGGAGCGTGGAATCTTAGCCACTGGGCCACCAGTGAATTCCGGAGATTGTAAATTATATTGTCCTTCTGGAAAGTGGTTTGCTACTGTTGTACCGATACACTAAAAAGTTCATGCCCTTCCTCCTTAGGGAAGTTCTGATTCCAGGTCTGGGCAGGAAATGTGCAGGATGAACTTGGAGCATCTTATCACACAAGGAACGAGCAAAGACAAAGGGTCGCATCAAAAGGCTCAGGGCCAGCTTGAAGAGGCTCCTGTGAGGCAAAGAAGGGCCATTTAAGCATCCATAAGGGTTAAAAACCACACGGCCTTAACACATTGTGGGTGATGTGTGTGTTAGTCATAGTCATGTCTGAGTTTTGGGGATCTCATGGACTATAGCCCGCCAGGTTCCTCTGTCCATGAAATTCTCCAGGCAAGAATGTTAGAGTGGGTTGCCATTCCCTTCTCCAGGGGATCTTCCAGACCCAGGGACTGAACCTGAGTCTCCTGCATTGCAGGCAGATTCTTTACTCTCTGAGTCACCAGGGAAGTCCCTTAACACATTGGATGAGTTTAAAATCTATGAATTCATAATGATGTCAAAAAAAAAAAAAGAGCCCAAGGGGAGAGATAAACTGGGAACTTGTGACTGACATATATGCACTACTATATATAAAACAGATAATTAATAAGAACTTCCTGTATAGCACAGGGAAATCTACTCAATACTCTGAAATGACCTATATGGGAAAAGAATCTTAAAAAGAGGGGATATATGTACAACTGACTCACTCTGCTGTACTTCTGAAACTAACACAACACTGTAAATCAACTACACTCCAATAAAAAATTGTAAAGACCCCAGTAATGCCAAATCATAAAATTAAAAACAATTTTTTTCTAAAGAGCCCAAAATGACACCTTTGAAGGATGCTAGAAAAACAACTTGTTATTTTAAAAACTGGTCAAGAAGCATTTACTTTCCCTTTCTTGAACAGCTATATCTCATGGTAACCAAACAGTTAACGAGGGGCAACTAACTGATCTTCAAAAAAGTCTCCAACTGATAAATAGAATATCACCATTTTACAGACCCCCCCACCCCCGCAATGAAATAATGGATCTAGCAATAATTACTGCTGCGGCTGCTGCTAAGTCGATTCAGTTGTGTCCAACTCTGTGTGACCCCATAGACGGCAGCCCACCAGGCTCCCCCGTCCCTGGGATTCTCCAGGCAAGAACACTGGAGTGGGTTGCCATTTCCTTCTCCAATGCATGAAAGTGAAAAGTGAAAGGGAAGTTGCTCAGTCGTGTCTGACTCTTAGCGACCCCATGGACTGCAGCCTACCAGGCTCCTCCATCCATGGGATTTTCCAGGCAAGAGTACTGGAGTGGGGCGCCATTGCCTTCTCCGGCAATGATTACTGATAGCTACTAATTATCCAGAGAGACAACCAAATGTTATGTGCCTACTGAGGAAAGGATACCTGGAAGAAAAAAAAAATCAAATCTAAACCTGACGAAGCCTCCACGTCTACATTTCACTATTAAAAAGAAACTCTAAAAGGAATTTGGAAAACAAGGACTGAAACAGTGAACTCTGAATCCACATTCTTCTGTTGCCCCCACAAATGGTTATTAAGACCTAAAGCTCTTAACATTTCATAAGCTTCAACTGCTTTCCCCACTAGATTGTCAGCTCCCTGAGGTCAGGAGCTAATCGGCCACTCTTCCACCACCTCCACTGTGATTGCCTTGCCCACTGGAGATGCTCAGGAAACACCCACTGATCTGAGGAGGGTTCACTAGCCCCTGCATAATGTGGAACCAGCAGAGTGGAGGTCAAAGCCCAACCTGGAATCCTGGTTGGCAATTACATTAATTACCATTATTAATTCAACAAATACTTATTTAGCACCTATCATGTGCCAAGTACTCTGCAAAACACTGGGGACAGAGAGAGAAAAACACAATTACTGCCTTTAAATATCTCTGCTTAGTGGGGGAGTCAGACAAGTAAACATATAATTACGATAACAGCAAGGCCTCACTGACCAGTTGCAACGTGCCAGGCACTGTTCCAAGAGTTTTAACCAGTGTGAATGCTCACGACCACCCAGTGAGGGAGGCACTCCGATCCCCATTCTGCAGATGAGGAAACCAAGGCACAGAAAGGTAAAGTCACTTGCTCAAGGTCACACAGCAAGTCGATGACACACACAAGATTCAAATCTCTTGTTGCCTGGCTCAAAGGAAAAACCTATCCTAACCACTAGGCTTAACCATGGTACCACACAGTGTGATAGGTGGGTGCACAAGGCAAGCTTTTAACCCAGAGTGAGGGTAAAAGGGGGATGCAGAGGAGCATCTCAGAAGAAGGCTCCTCAGAACAAGATTTTAAGGGATTTCCCTGGTGGTCCAGTGGTTAAGACTCTGAGCTTCCACCCCAGGGGCCGAAGGTTCAATCCCTGGTCAGGGAACCAAGATGCCACCTGGCTCTGCACGTTAACAACAAGGTTTTAAGAAGGAAGGGGGCTTGGCAAATAGAAAAAGACAGAGGCACAAAGACAAAGCATGAACTTGAGGCACTGAGGATGCTCAGAGCTTAAGGGATGACGGGGTCAGAGGGGCATAGCTAAAGGCCGCTAGGACACTGGTTTGTGAGGGGTGGAGCAGACAAAGGAGATGAAATACAAATTTATCTGGCTCAGGCTGTCCCCAGATAGAAAAAAACAAAAAAATATCACCAACAGTGAGTCCCTCCCTGTTTCCGAGGAGGTGGGTGTTAGGGTAGAAAATGGACTGAAGCAGCTCTTTGTCATGGAGAGAGCAGCAGGCACGGTCACAGGAGGCATTTCGGGATAATGCCATACCTGTTCTGTTAGCTTCCCAGGACTGCTATAACAAATTACCACAGCTGGGTGGCTGAAAACAATGGAAGCTTATGCTCCCTCAGTTCTGGAGGCCAGAAGTGTGAAATGAAGGTGTTGGCAAGCTTGGTTCCTTCTGGAGGTTCTTCAAGAGTCTGTTCCAGGCCTCTCTCCCAGCTTCTGGTGGGTGCAGGCAATCCTTGGAATTGCTTGGCTTAGCGATCTCTCTCCGCTCACTCAGTCATGTCCAACTCTGCGACCCTGTGGACTGTATCTCGCCAGGCACCTCTGTCCATGGGATTTTTCAGGCAAGAATACTGGAGTGAGTTGTCATTTCCTCCTCGCAGGGATCTTCCCAACCCAGGGATCGAACCTATGTCTCCAGCACGGCAGGCAGATTCTTAACCCGCAGAGCCATCAGGGAAGTCCGCGCATGGAGCCGCACCACTCCACTTCCTGCCTCCACCATTAGGTAGCCATCTGCCCTCTGTGCATGCCTGCAGCACTTCCCTTATTGCAAGAATGTCACCAGTCACGTAGGATTAGAGCCCACCTGAATGACATCTCTTAACTTAAGCACATCTGCAAAGACCCTATTTCCAAATAAGGCCACGATCACAGGGGCCAGGGGTTAGGACTTGAACATATCCTTTTAGGAGACACCATTCAACCCACAACACCTGCTATTCTGCAAACTGCTTTTTTTGCTCTACAATTAACCACAGGTATCTTTCCACGTCTGTTCACATGGTTCTAGTCCATTCATTTCAACCATGTGTATTATTATTCAACCAGTGGCCCATAATCTGTTTGTCTAACACCCTAATCTAATTGTGGACGTTCAGATAGTTATAAATTTTTGCCATTATAAACAACACCCCCACCGAACCTCCCTGCGCAGGCACCTGTGCAGCTTGGTAATGAGAATGTTTCTAGAAACAGAACTGCCCCTGGACCACAGAGAATACAATTTCAGGTTTTTGATAAATGACAAACTGCTCTTTAAAAAGGTTGTGCCCATCTGTTTTCCTTACCAACACCGACACTTTATTCTTTGCCAATTTGCAAGTACTAAAATAATACCTTTCTTTATTTTGCAAGTCAATTAAGACATCTAGTCTGTCCCTAACAACATAAAACAATCTTGTTTACTGGTTTTAGCCGAATTTTCTACTGTACTTCCTTGTCTACCTTTTTCCTTATTTATTTTTATTGCTATCTTTTTCTTATTAATTTGTAATCAATAAAATCATTAATACGAGGCCTTTTCTGCATTACCTGTCACACTTTCCCCCTCTGAGAATGGTCATTAAGTTATTGAGTACCTACTAAGTGCCAGACATTGTTCCAAGTGTTAGAGAGTACAACAGTGAATAGAGCCGTGAAGGTTCTTGTTCTTTAACTTTTCAGAAGGAGATGTGTTTGTGCATGATTTGGGCTGGAAAATAGATAGCAAGTGAACTTTCTTGGGTGCAGAGGCTGCCTTGGAATTCATTTAACTACTGTCCTGTTTTAATTCATTTGAGAGCCTTTGGGGAAAACCCACTCTGTTCTCCAGGTGTCCTGGGAGCATCCCTGAAGCAGCAGCGTGGTTAGTGAAGGTATAAGCGGGAAAAGCTGACTGCTGTGCCTTTCCCTCAGAAGGAAGAGTCACATTCCAGGCACCCACCCCCCCAGGTGACCAGGGGCTTCAACAGTTAAACCCGGGTGAGTTCAGAGAGCAAAGGGAGTTTTGAGGAGGAATGACCCCTCCCCATTTCAGTGGAGGGGGTACCACCGCAGCCTCATCCCACCTTCTCTCCCAGGTCCCAGGGAGGGGTGATGTCTCAGCATTTTTGGCTGAGATCCTCTCTCTCCCATCCCCTTAGGGTGGGGGTTGGGGAATAGACCCCCTGCAGACCGGACACATTTTATACACGTAGCCTACACACACACACACACACACACACACACACACACCACCCACCCCCCTCTAATTCAGGGATGAACCAGACAATCCTCTTCAGATTAAAACCTTGTTCCTCAAGCTCACCTTTATCTGTAATAAAGGTGATGCACGGACTTCCTTCTCTCCAGTTCCTCTGTCTTTCCTTCCTCCCTGCATCCACTGGTTTCCAATTCAGAGGAGAGAAGGGTGATATTTACTGACTCCTTCAACATACAGTTTCCATTCTATTGCTTTAGGCCTATTTATTTTTTCTTCTTGAAAAAGCCTCACAGCTTGTAGGATCTTGGGTCCCTCACCAAGGATGAAACCCGTGCCCTCACCTGCAGCAGAAGCATAGAGTCCTAACCACTGGACTGCCAGGGAAGTCCCTATGCCTAAGTCTCTTAGGGTTTTTCTTGTTGCTGATTTTGTGAATGGGGTAAATGTTTCCATTGTATTTCGTAAAAGGTTACTCGCTGATAAGCAGTGAAACTTCTGAGTTTTGTGTAGTTTTGCCAAATAACTCTCTTACTATTCTAATGGCTTTCAGTTGATGATTGGGTTTCACATATAAGAAACTGGCACCATCAGCAAAAGACATTAACTTTATTTTGACTTCTGTTTTATCTATTTATGGCTACATTGGGTCTTCCTTACTGCACAAGGGCTTCTCTAGTTATGGCGAGCAGGGGCTACACCCTAGTTGGGGGTGCATGGGCTTCTCATTGTGGTGGCTTCTCTTACTGCAGGGCATGGGCTCTAAGACATACGGGCTCAGTAGTTACCCCGGCATGTGGAATCTTCACTGAGCAGGGATCGAACCTGTGTCCCCTGTGTTGGCAGGTGGATTCTTAACCACTGGACCACCAGAGAAGTCCAACTTCTGTTTTCTTACAGTATTATTTCAGCTACAGTTTCCAGAATGATGTTAAATGGTAGAGACCTTACTATTTTAACTTAGTGACTTTAAAAGAGAACAGCATTATAATTTCATTTTTACATATGCTATCTCTGGCTTGAAATTTTAAAAAACAAGAACAGATGTTAATTTATATCTAATGTTATTTTTGCATCTAGTTCTCCATACAGCCAAAGATGGAAATAAGTGTGTGAGTCTTGACTTATTTTGATGAATTACATGAGATTAAACTATCCATGAATTTTGGGAGTAAATCCTAATTGTTTATGACACATTATTTTAAAAATAGTATTAGACTTAATTTGCCAGTATTTTTCTTAGACTTTCACACCAATATTTCTAAGTAGTGCATTTTCCTCTTATGTGCTGTCAGCCAGCATTTAGGAGCAAGGTCACAGCAACTTTGTGACATGCATGGCATGGCCGTCCATCTGTTCCTTGGCTCTGTGACAGCCAACAAAGCACTACAAGGCTCTATTTTCCTCTGTGTCTTTTGAAATTTCCCTTCAAGGCTGTCTGATACAACAGCTTGGTGGAAGGTTTTTTCTTTCGATTTCGATTTCTTTCGATTATTTTTTCTTTCGATTTCGATTTCTTTCGATTATTTTTAAAAATTCTTATTGGAGTATAATTGATTTACAATGTTGCTAGTTTCTGCGATACAGCAAAGTGAACCACTTACACATATATCCGCTCTTTTTTTAGATTCTTCTCCCATATAGGCCATTACAGAGTATGAGTTCCCCATACACACTAGGTCCTTATTAGTTATCTATTTTATAGTGTTGTCAGTTGTTTTTAATAGTTACTATCTAGTCAATCATCCTAATGGCTCTTGAATACATTTCAATAACTTTTATTTTCCCAGCATCGATTTCTCAGCATAGCACTGAACATGGTAACCCTTGACAACTTAAAAAAAATCTTTTCCATGGCAATCATTCCAACTGGAATTATTAGTACACGTTTTAGTGAATCCTCCCCACTGAATAGTAAGCTCCATCTCATTACCTGCTCTAAGTCTCCAAAATCTACCAAGCACCTGGTATGTACTCAAGAAATTGTTTGAGGCTAAGGATGAGGTTAAGGCTTCTTTTTCTTTTCTTGCTTTGCTTATTGACCTTTTCTTTCCTTTTCTTGACTGGATTTGCCTAAGTTTTGTTTCTTTGCTTTTTTCTAAAGCAATGGAACTTACCAATTCTATATTTTTTTCATTTCAAATTTATTCATTTCAAAGCTGTACTCAGAATAGCCTTAAATTATTTCCTAAATAATAAATGAAGTAAATTAAGCTACTGGTCTCAAGTTAGAATAAAATGAACTCTGTCCACATTTTAGGTTTGTCTCATGTACAGAACATGAAACCTTCCTAACTCAATCTTGTCTTATCTCTGTGGGAGACATATTTCACTGAAATTTATCTTACTGATATATTTGTCTTTGCTTCAGTCTGGTTTATGTTCTAATACTAGAGTTCTTCCTTTGTTGTATGTACTGTGTCTTATCTACCTCTTAGGATATGCTTCTTAATTTTACTTGTGTCTCCTTTGTTTTGGGCTTCCCTGGTGACTCTGTGGCAAAGAATCCACCTGTCAATGCAGGAGACTCAGGTCTGATCCCTGGGTCAGGAAGATCCCCTGGAGAAGGAAATCGCAACCCACTCTGATACTCTTGCCTGGGAAATCCCATGGACAGAGGAGCCTGGTGGGCTATAGTCCATGGGGTCACAAAGAGTCAGACGCAACTGAGGAGCACGTTTATCCTTTATTACTTTTCAAAATCTTAAATCTATTTACCTAATTATCACCTTTTTTTCATCATTTTCATCTCACTGTCCATTTTCCTCTGATTCTGAGAGCACCTCAACTGCATGCTATTGATTAGATTAACCACTGCTGATTCAGCTCCTTAAAGGGTATACTGGAAACTGTATTCTGTCATTGCATTTTTTTTTTCCAGTGACCTGAGGGTTTTTTTTTAATTCGTTTTTTAATTACTGGAATATAACTGCCTTACAATGTTGTGTTAGTTTCTCCTGTACAATAATGCGAATCAGTTGTATGTACACATATATTCCCTCCCTCATGAGCCTTCCCCCGACCTCATCCCACCGCTCTAGGTCATCACAGAGCGCTGAGCTGAGCTCCCTGTGCTGTTTAGCAGCTTCCTCCTCGCTCTCTACGTCACACATGGTTGTGTATACGCTATTGCATGTTTTCTCTCCTCACACTCCTTCATTATCTCAGCCAGTCTTCTTTTTACTTCTTCACCCTTCTCATTCAGCTTCCTTTTTATCTCAGTCTGGTACATCTCATCGGATGTTTCCATCTCAGGGTTCATAAAGTGCATGTCTTTTTGATATTTTTGAGGAGGAAAAAAAAAGATCCTGCCATCAAAAATTCACTTTTCCAGCAGTATTCCAAGGAAGGAATGGCAAGACCTGAATAACGAAGTCATGGACAATGAGATATAAGGGGAGGGAACAGATACAAGGGCAATTAAGGGGATGGCAATAATTGGTGAAACGGGAAAAAAGCAAATCTAGACAGCTGGCAGTACTCAATACATCAATAAAGTATACGCCAATAAAGAGTGACAACATATGTCAACGTGCCTGCCCCTGAAGCTTGCCTCCCAGGAATAAAGGCTACATCGCAATGCCCCTGAACAAACTTTCCTTCATTAACCCCTTGTCATAGCTTCCCAGGTGATGCTAGTGGTAAAGATCCCGCCTGGCAATGCAGGGGACAGAAAAGACATGGGTTCAATCCCTGAATCGGGAAGATCCCCTGGAGGAGGGCAAGGCAACCCACTCCAGTGTTCTTGCCTTGAGAAACCCATGGACAGAGGAGCCTGATGGGCTATCGTCCATGGGGTTGCAAAGACCCGGACACAACTGAAGCGACTTAGCACTCATGGCTCTATGAGGTGGATATTATCACTTTCATCCTGCAGATTAGGAACACTGTTTCCAGGGCTTGGGTTTTGGGAATCCAAGAATAACTTGAACAACCACTGAGCATCTGGGAAAACAAAGGTCAGGAACTGGACCTATCCTACCAAGCTCAGCATTTTGTTTGGGAGAAACAAAAAGAACACAGCTGATAGAATGGAAAATAAAATGGAGCAGGTCATTCAGAGCGCCACGGTGTGGAAGAGAGGACATCCCAGAGATCAGGGAAAAAGATCCTGGGGGGCGCTGGGCTACGATTCTCCCAAGTTACCTGGAACAACCCTGGCTTCTGAGGGTTGTCTGGGCATAATCATGGATAAGGCCCCAGGCTGGATGATAAATTCTTCAGTCACCCTAGCAATGCCTCACTTTTGAATCACATTTGCCAGTTTTCACATGTTAACCTGTGTGATTTTCCCCAGCCAGTGATTCAGAAGTTTGATGAGAGCTATAAATTTCCTCCCCAGAAAAATAACATACATACACAATGGTGTACCCAACTTTGATATAGTTCTAATCCTTTGACAGAGCAGCTCCACTTCTGGGAATTTACCCTTCAGGTATATAAGCATAAGGGCATAGATACAAGGATATTTATGGTGGCCCGGTTTACCAGAGCAAACCCTCAGAGACAGCCTACAGTCCATCAGTAGGGGACAGCACTTGCTTTAGGCCAGGCTTCCCCCGAGAATCTATAGGAGCCTTCCTGGCCCTGCTTGTGCCCCCAACTAAGCCAGGTCCCAGGGGAGGAAGAGACACGAGTAAACTCGCAGGAAGCTAACTAATGAATTGTAAGTGTGTGTTGTCTTTGGCCGGGGCAGTCTGGCCAGGCTCAGGGGGCTTCTGGGCAAACATTTTTCATATTTTAGCAGCTGGCCTCTGCCCAAGGCAGTCAGAAGTTAAGTGAGTTTTGAATGAGCAGCGCCCATCCTCTCCCTGGCCCCAAGAATTCTTGACGAGGCTCGAAGACAGCAGCCTCCAGCAAACCCATCGCCCGTTGCCTTAAATATCACTCACCCTTTACTACATTTAATGAATGCAAATGATTCAGCAACAAAACACTTAGCCTGGAGTGAAATCCACCTTTGTGTGGCTGGTTTCTCCAACTTAGAGCCCAGCTCAGACAGGGCCCTACCAGGGCGGGCGGCCAGCCCCGCAGACCCCGGGGTGCCCAGGCTAGCCCAGGCAGACCCCTGCACATGCCAGGCCTGGGAGCAGGATCCAGGAAGTGTTCAGCAGAAGAGAAGACCCCCCCCCACCCCCTGCCCCCCCACCACCTGCCCCGCCTCCCCACCCCATCCCCCGCACCTCACCCACCATCCCAACCACCAGATGCAGACCCTCACAACTCCGCCTCTTTACGACTCTGGCTCCAGGGCAGAGGAAAGTGTGAGCGGAAAAACAAAAGGTATTTCTTTGATCTAACGAAAGGGGCTGGTCCCAGGCACCTCAAAGGCCTGTCCGGTCACCACACTTCCTGCATTCAAGGGCACTTCACCACCACCCCCCACACACGCCCACCCCCTTTTCACCTGATGCCAGGTACCAGAAGAACCTGAAAAGCTCCCTTGGACCGGCGCCCTCCTCCACGGACTGCATGGAAGCAACAAAAACAGAGACAGTGTAAATAACCCAATTTACACCCTGTTTTCAGAGTTCTCTTTTGGCAGCAAAAACTGAAAGCAATTTGTCCAGAGCCTAAGAGCAACGTTTAACTAATTTACTTCCAACCTGGGGCTCAGGGGTATTTGCTGCCCTGTCAGCCTGATCAACACCTCTCTCCATGGCTGAGGCAGTGGCCTGGCCCAGAACAGGCAGCTGTTAATTCAGCTGCCACAGCCATCACCCCCAAGGCCAGCAGCTGGCAGGAGCCCCATGGAGGTCCACGCAACTCCTCTCGAGGCTTCTCAAACTGGACAACTGGTTACACTCAGGACAATACCTGCAGGTATTGGTCTGGGTGACTCAGACGCAAAAAGGGCTTCAAAGAATCTGTTGACCTGGTTTGAAAAGAACCACTGCCTCCCCAGAAGAAAACTCATGTTGAGTTTCAGAGTTTTATAAAAATGTTTTTTTATCATCAAAAATGCCCTGAAAGAGCACTGGAATTGTCTTAACCTCAATGCCCTTTTGATTATTCAAGGCACATCATCTGTGCCTTGAATAATTCCCCAAACAGACTTCCCAGGTGGTCCAGTGGTTAAGAATCTGCCTGCCAATGCAGGGGACTGGATCCCTAGTCTGGGAAGATCCCACAGGCCGTGGAGCAACTAAGCCCGTGCACCACAACTACTGAAGCCCACGTGCCTAGCTCCCGTGCTCCACAAGAGAAGCCACGGCAGTGAGTAGCCCCCGCTCGCAGCAACTAAGACCCAGCACAGCCGATAAATAAATAACATTTCCGAAAGAAGAAGAGCCCTCACTTCATGGAGAGGCTGGGTCCCTAGACCCGGGAACTTTTTGAGTTCTCCTCTTGCAGGCAAGCCTTTAATCAGCCCCTTTCCCAACTGGGCACACCCACCAAGGGTTAAATTTCTGGGCGACCACACAGAAAGAACACGTTCTGAAACCCCTATAAGGTGGAGTGCCTAAAACACGTATCTAAGCAGCAATCTATTAAAAAAAAAAAAAGAAAAAAGAGAAAAAGCTTTGCTCTAGACATCCACTAACACATACAAAAGGGACCTATCTTGCTCTTTTCCTGTGCCATCCAAACCCCAACTCGATAGCCAATCCATCCCACCATCAGATGAACCAGAATCCAGCAAAGAAAGAACTCCCCAGCCTCAGGCCACTTGTGTCCTGAGCAGGAATGGCACACGCTCCCCCTCCCGCCATGATTGGGTAGCACAAAGCAGAATGATGAGCGCCAGCTGTCTCCACAAAGCTTCGATCGCAGTGCAGCTGTGCTGCTGGGCGGGGAAGCCCACGCTACCACCCGCTGTGGGTCCCTCGCCTGTCCCACTCAGGTCCCCATCCTCTGTGCTAGTGGCTCAGTCGTGTCTGACCCTGTGCATCCCTATGGACTGTGGCCCACCAGGCTCTTCTGTCCATGAGGATTCTCCAGGCCAGAATACTGGACAGGGGTTGCCGTGCCCTCCTCCAGGGGATCTTCCCCACCCAGAGACTGAACCTGGGTCTCCCACGTTGCAGGCGGATTCTTTACCATCTGAACCACCAGTGAAGCCCTCCCCATTCTTTGAGCACCTGGGATTTACTGGGTCCCCCCTCTCTGGTGCTTCTCCATGTCCTTGGCTTGTTCATTACCCTCTTCTCGTTCTTAGTTTGCCTACCAGACAATCCATTCCTGGGGTGAGTCTCCACCCAGGAATAGCTCAGCATTTTCATGCCTTTTTTTTTGGGGGGGGGGGGACCACTCAACTTGTGGGATCTTAGTTCTCTGACCAGGGATCGAACCCAGGCTCTAGCTGTGAGAGTGCAGAGTCCCAGCCACTGGACAGCTAGGGAATTCCCAATTCAGCCTTTTTCAATGGAGACTCTAAGGAAATTATCTGGTGGTCCAGGGGTTGCGACTCGGTGCTTTCACTTCCCTGGGGCTGGGCTTGATCCCTGGTTGGGGAACTGGGCTCTCTGTTTGCCGTGTCATGCGGCTAAATAAGTAAATGGAGACTCAACCATCAGAGAGGTATTTTCTTTCCACAATAGACTGTTTGTCCTCTTAGGGATGGCTACCTCCTCTTCTGGATCTCTTGCTTTTCAAAGGATTTAGAAGTCCCCCAACCACTCCCTTCTACATTACCTAGCATGAAGCCTTCTGCCTTAAGCAGTCTTAGTTATTTATGCGCCAGGCTAAAAAGAAAACATTTTCTATTTAAAGTTACTAATAGACAGGAAGCAAAAGCAGGTCTATAACTAAATCACCCCTATCCCATTCTAACTACCTTTTATCAAGTATCTACTATGGGACAAAGTCCTTCCCATACACTGAACTTCAAAGATGTCACTGATTTTGAGACGCACCATTATATATGTTCCGCCAAAAGGGAACATTACATAATAATTATGTTACCACTCAATCTGAAAGAAGCAAAACTGGGGAGAACTCAAAGATCATGAAGTTCAGTACGATCTCACTTAACTCTCATGAGAACTCGAATGGTATCAGTATTACCATCCCCATCTTCCAAAAGAAGAACCTGAGGGCTCAGAGAGGTGACATGAACTCTCTAAGGTCTCTCAGGGAGCAAGCTACGAAGCCAGAACTCAATGCCTGAACACATTTCTGAATTTCCCTGGGAGTTCGGGCATGCCAGGGGCGGGCAAGGGGGAGACAGCCAGGCTTCAGAGAGACCAGCCTTGGTCAAGTTGCCCATCAAGGGCAAACAACACTTGCTTGGCTGACTCCTAAAATCAGGGTTTTTTGCAATTGCATCTTCGCAGATCCTACTTCCAGAAACAACAAAAGGAAAACAGGTTTCCCTAGCTCCTTCCTCACAAAACTGGCTGGAAATGGAGGGGGGGCGGCGGCGGGGGAGCCCTCAGCCAACTTGTTATACATAAAGCACATTTAATGAGCCTTTCAAGCTCTGGGAGTAGGAGAAGGAGAGGTTCATTGGAAATCTGATACTTTGGCAGCCAAGTGAGAGGGGCAAGGCCCTGCGCATCAGCCCTGGGGGATAAACACTATCCCCAGCCCCTTTGTCTGCCAGAAGGAGATACTTCCTGGGGGGCAGGAGGCAGCAATGCTTTTTATGGTGAAGCCCACCTAACAACAACCCTCCACCAGAGACCTGGTTGGGGCCTCTGGACAACCCACCTAACCATAAACCCTCTGTGCTCTCCCAAACCTGCTGGGGTCCTTCTTCCCACAAATACCTGTGACCGTCATAAACGCCCTTCAACAACCCCCGTTTACTGCCCAGCCTGCCTGCTGCTAAATGAGGGCATTTGTTTCAAATTTGCAAATACCCAGAGCGCTGGAAACCTAAGTCCACTCCTAAAATGAAATGTTCTGCATTCCTCCCAGCCCGAAGCCCCGCGCTTCAAAAGCTGCAAGAGGCCCTGGCTGTTTACTCACTGGTGGGGCTATTGGGAGAGGCATTTCCCCGCTCCCCGAGGAGGCAGCTTTGATCCCGGCCGGGTGGGAAGGGGACGGAGGGAGGTGCCATCCTAGCCTGGGCCCAGCCCGGCCCAGGCTCTCCTGCCGCCTTTCTGGGTCGCCGCTGGCAGATTGGGGGGTGGGGTGGGGTGGGGGTGGCAGGGGAGGCGCGATGGGAAAGTGAGTCTCAGGGGGAGGCTCAAGTGGAGGATCGAAGGAGACAGAGCAAGCTGGCTCAGCAGGACCTCGGAGCCCATCTTCAAAAGGCCCTCGAAACAAAGGTAAAGTGTATGGAGGCTGAGAAGCACCCCAGCCTCTCACACAGAAATACAGGGGCGAACTCCCCATCCAGGACACCAAGCCACTCAGGACACTACACTGGGGGCTGGGTGCGGTGTGCATGTTTACTAAATAAAAGCCTTTTGTTTTAAGGAGTTTTCAGAAAGCGGGTGGCGGTAAAGAGAAGACAAGAGATCCTCCTCCAGTCCCCCAGGGCTGTTCCAGGGCACAGCATTCCCCCTCCTCCCCAAGCTCCTCCTGCACCAGCCTGAACCCAAGGGTGGAGGAGGAGCCCGGATTGCAGAAGGCAAAGCTGCCGGCAAGTTGGGCATTTTTTAAATTGGTCACTTTAACAATTGGTTTAATCCGCTAAATTAACCAGATAGAATGATTTTGCTCTTTGTAGCTGGAGCTCCAAGACCAACAGCATTTCCTGACCGCCCCCCACACCCCACCGCCGACCCCCAAGACCGTAAGACAACCGTTTTCTTTGTCCGTGATGTGTTTTGTTATTCAGGGGGCTGGAAGTGAACTTGGGATCACAAATGCCATCCAGGCTCATCACCTCTCTATGGAACCGCCGGCTTGAAGGAGACTCTTTCTTCTCCCAGCCAGGAGACGGCTCAGCCTTGTGGGTTTTTGCTTTTTTTAAATAGATGAGCTGTACCAGAATCAGAACACCGAAGTGTCCTTTGCACCCTCCATGATAGCACGTAAGTTAAGGACTTCAGAAGCAGAAGAACAAACTCAGCAAGATGGCCAAGCACGGTCAGCAAGATACACCTGGCTCCAAAGGACTTACGTTTCCCAGAGTGTCAGAGGTCACTGTCCAACCTCTTCTGAAAGCCCTCAAGAATTCAAAGACTTGCCTCCAAAGTCAGAAACGGAAGGGAAATCTACATCCATCATTTCCCTACCACGTGCAGGGCACAGGCACATCTTTCCATATAAAAGACATTAGAGGCGGTAAACTCAGAGCAGAGATGATTGTTACCACCTACATGGTCTCCACCGCAGCATAACCCAGTGTGCAGCTCTCAGCAGGCATACCAGTCTGGAATGTGGCAGCACAGCTGCAAGCCAGGGCCTGTAACTGCCCGTGACCTTCCAGAAGCACCAGGGGGAAGCGACTTAGGACTCCTGGGTTCATGAGAAAAGCTCGAATCCTGGGGATGCAGGCACACCATTCTGGACTTCCAGAATACATACAGTCTGATCATGACTCTAAAAACTTTAAGGCGTCTACAAATCTCTGAATGGGCCACTGAAAACTTTAACCTGGGGCTTCCCTGGTGGTCCAGTGGTTAAGAATCCGCCTTGCAATGCCGGGGACACAGGTTCAATCCCTGGTCCAGGAAAATCCCACAAGCCATGGGGCAACTAAGCCCATGCACCATGAGTACTGAGCCTGTGCTCTGGAGTCCTAGAGCCACAACTACCGAGCCCACACACTGCAACTATTGAAGCCTGCGCTCCCCGGAGCTCAGGCTCCACCACGAGAGAAGTCATTGCGATGAGAAGCCTGTGCACTGAAACTAGAGAGTAGTCCCGGATCTCTGTAACTGGAGAAAACCTGCATGCAGCAACAAAGACCTAGCGCAGCCAAAACTAAATAATTTTTTTTTAAAAAAGAACACTTTAACCTGGCTGTTTTGTAATCCAAAAGGGGGCGGGAGTTGGGGGTGGAGACCAGCAATCCTGAATGCTGTGGCCCAACAACTCTCACTGTTCGGTAAGGGCTTCTCAAGTTGAGGCCAGAGAGGTAAGTGGGATGTGCCCAAGGTCACACGAGCAATCTGAGGCAAATGTGGGGCAGGTGCCACCCTGGTGTTCCTAACAAGTGTCTCCGCCTAGGAGGGGGGAACACCCCCAGGTACCCAGAACTAGGTTTCCGTTATTGACACACTCCCTCTGATTCTATCGGGACTGCCTCTAAACCCACCCAGAGAGTTATCCTGGCTGCAAAATCCACTCCCCAACATTTACCTGGTTTCAAGGCACATGTGCAGCATTTCATAGCTTCCAGTGATGAGGTTCACACAAGGACATATGAGAGCCTGGGAACAGCTCTATTACTTATCAGCTCTGAAGTCCTGAGGGGATCACATTTTGTGCCTCAGTTTCTTTACTTGTCAAATGCCTCCCACCTCCACTCTTTGAGAAACAAACAAAAACCCAATCGCCCTCATCCTGGCTCTGAGCCTTCTTGATAGGATGGACTGTCAGTGTGGGTGAAAGCATTCTGTAAACTGCAGAACTGGGTACAGCCGTTGGTTATCACACAAGGGGGCGCTCCCAAAGCACACCCCAACCCTCTTCCCAGCTCCAAGCCTCCCTCCAGTAGCCCTCCCCTTCTGTGCAAAAGAAAAGCAGCCCCCCACCCGGACACTTGTCCCTCAAATACTGAGACAACCAGGTAAGGACTGCTGCCTTCCCATACTCAGATTAAGAACTCTCACTTTTTTTTTTTCTCATACGAACTCTCTCCCCAAACCTCTCATTCCCTTTGGCACCCAGGCAATTACACCCTAATTCCAGTCGATCGAGTCTAGACGCATCGGTGCCCACGCACTAGACACTCCTGAATAAAACGCAACCCTCGGATGAAAGCACTCTCCCAACACCAAAGGCGAGGAGGACAATTCTACACTGTGTGGCAGAAGCCCAAGGAGTGGTAGATGGCAAGGCTGTGCTGGCCTCAAAGGTCACCACAGCAAGGTCCAGCAAGGGCTTGTCAAGTTGAGGCCAGAGAGGTAGGTGGGATGTGCCCAAGGTCACACGAGCAATCTGAGGCAAATGTGGGGCAGGGTCCACACCTCCTGGGTGCCACCCTGGTGTTCCTAACAAGTGTCTCAGCCTAGGAAGGGGGAACACCCCCAGGGACCCAGAACTAAAGCCCAGCAAGACCTAGGGTCCATCTTTGCAAATAAAGTGATATCACTTCTACTGCAGGAATTCCTCTCAATCAGGAATGCCCACACACTTTACCTGCGGCTGTGGGAGGCCCCAGGGTCCCCTGGGACAGAGGACATGAAAAGAAAGGTAAGCATGGAGCTCCTTCATGAAACGAGAAATCAACTCAGCAGCATTTCTTCCCCGAAGACAGCCAGCCTTCTGCATCAACTATCACATCAGGCTAGAAGCCTGCAAGGCAGCAAAATCCTCCAGCGGGGAAGGAGCCCAGAAACAGGCTGAGACCTCAGCAACCGCAAACATATACTGTGGAGTGGGCACACCACTGCGGGCTCAGCCTCCCAGGCTTCTCCTATTGTATGTTCTGAGCAGCAGTGCCCCACCCCACCACCACAGGAGGCGGGAGAACAGCAATGAAAAGGGCTCATCTGAAACATATTGTTAGAATAGAGGTCATCAAAATCATCTTGGCCCACCAACTGGGAAGCAAAGAAGGACTTGCTGCGAGGCTTTTTCTTCAATGGGACAGTCATGTACAGCGTTACAGGTTGTGCACTGCTCAAATGCCTAGTCAAGGGCGTTAATACTGAAATACTGCCTGTGCTCCACATGCCAAAGCCCTGCATCCTGGTGCAGGGCTGCAGTCACCTGGAGGAAGGGCGTCTATTTCTAATCTGCACAAAGACACCTTATGAGCTAGCTGCTAGGACACCCCAGCAGTCCCAAGAGCAGACAAGCATTCTCTTCACTGCCCCCTCAAACCACCACCAACCCAAGGAGGGGACAAAAGAGAGCCAGTGTGTCTCCAGGAGCAGAGGCTGTGCCCACTGTGGCCAACGTAACCTCCCCCCACAGGGAGACCACACCACACCTCAGGAACCTCCCGCACGGTTCTCACAGACATTCCCACAAGTCAGACAGAGTAACTGCCTGGGGAAACCCCAACACCATCCTGCGATGATAAAAGCCCTCCCCTGGGTATTATAAAAGTCTGCCTCGTCCACAAGCAGCACAGTTTACTCCCTGGAAGGAATTCAGCAGGCCAAGGGAGATGGTGTAGTCTAAAGTAGACCAGCACTGGCCACCCTGGAGAGAATCCACTACTGGAACACGGGGAGGAAGAGTTCCCACCAGGAAACACAAAGGGGCTGTGCCCACATTTCTGACCTGCCGCTGGAATATGGAGACCCATTTAGAAAATCTGCTTGAGAATGAGAAAACTATTTCTCATTTAAGAGTGACTCATTTAAGAGTCATTTAAGAGTGACTAGGTCGAGCCCTCGCAGGCCGCTCTAGAGACAGGGACTGGAAAGAAAGGCCGACACCTTAAAGGCAGACAAAAGGTTAGGACCGTCTCTGGGAAGAGACAGCAGGGATGACCAGAGGGGCTGCTTCCCTGAGTCAACCACCTTCACAGCTGGGAGCGCTACCCCCTAACTTCCAGGCGGGCAAGGCAGGCGTCAGCATCACTTGCATTTTGCACACGAGTTAACTAAAGCTTGGCAAGGTTAAATAACCAGCTCACAGTCATGTGTGTGCTGTGCTCAGTCGCTCAGTTGTTTCTGACTCTGTGAGACCCCACGGGCTGTAGCCCACCAGGCTCCTCTGTCCATGGGATTCTCCAGGCAAGAATACTGCAATGGGTTGCCATTTCCTCCTCCAGGGGATCTTTCCAAGCCAGGGATCGCACCTGCGTCTCTTATGTCTCCCGCACTGGCAGGCAGCAATGAGCCACGGGTGTCACTTCTCTCCCTTTACCATGTGTGATATTAGCAGAGAAGCACCCACGTTTTCAGACGCCTGATCCAATCAATGTCTTTCCATCATTCTGATTGGTCACAGCGGACTACAGATACCAGCAAAGTGAATCCTCTCTCCTCTCCGAAGCCCTCCCACTCCCCCATTTGCTTCTGCGTGGTGAACTCACCTTCCTAAACACTCTGGAACGTTCTTCCATCTATTGCACCCTTGACCAAGTGTTGTCTCTCATACTTCATCTGATTTTCATCATCTTGTCTCCTTCCTGCCTCCTACCCAACCTGAGACACCTCCATAGAAGATACCCTGAAACTGAATTGAGCCCATCCTAAGTCCCTCAGCATTAACACCAACCTCTTTTTTATCACCACACCTCCACTTTATCTTGTTTTTAATATTTATTTATTTGGATGCGCCAGGTCTTAGCTGCGGGATCTTTAGTTGTGGCATTCAAACTCTTAGTTGCAGCATGTGGGATCTAGTTCCCTAACCAGGGCCCCCAGCATCGGGAGTGCAGAGTCATAGCCACTGGACCACCACCAGGGAAGTCCCCCCACCTCCACTTTAGACTGACAAATTCTCCTTGTGGCTATGCACTGGTTCTCAAACTTGAGTTTAGGTAAGAATCTCCTGGAAAGCTTTTAAAATGCAATTTCCTTTTGAGACTTGAGCTATGTGACTGGACTGGTCATTCAAAAAACACAATGTAGGGGACATCCCTGTTCCCTGAAGGCCCAGTGGTTAAGACCCTGTGCTTCCAATGCAGGGGGGCATGGGTTCGATCCCTAGTCAGGGAATTAGGATCCCATATGTTGCTCAGTGTGGCCAAAAGATTTTTTTTTTTAATGTAATCTAACAAATGAGAAAGTAAACTACATGTTCTGGCTCCCCCACCACAACGATTCTGATGGGCAAACCTGCAGTAAGGCTCAGGCAACTCAAATTTTAAGCAGTACCTCTGGTTACCTGCCCTCCCACTATATTCCCCGATGGACTCTGGACTGCATTTTTGAGAAACACACACAAATGCCCATCTTCTTAACATGTGATTCCCAATCCCTACCCCCATGACTCAGGACCCAGTTATCATAAGTTACCTACACACCTAAGCCAGCAGGTGCATGTCCGGTGCATTAGGGTCTAAGCTTCTGGCAGGAGACCTGGAGTCTGCAGGTTGCAGACCTGGGACCTGGGAGACTGTGTCCCACTCACCTGTGCGTTCACTCGGAGTTAATGCACACAGGGACACGAGAGCTCGGGGACTCCAAACCGAGCTGCAAGAGGGGAGAAGGCACCCGCATAGGTTAGCCCTTTGGACAGGGCCTCCTCCCTGCCCCACAGCTGCCCCACAGTGTAGCATTACTGGGAGGGAAATGGCCTGAACTCCGAGAAGAAAAGAGGATGGAAAAAGTGACATACTACAGAGGGCTTCCTCAAACCACTGATTAGCTGGAGCAGCGCCTGCGCCAGCCAGCTCCACCAAAGTGCCAGGGGGCTCGGCAGGGCTGACTGAGCATTGAGCTGTGAACTCAGAGAAGCCCAAGGCAGGACCTGCCCCCAGCCACCATGGCAGAAGCCCCACACCCTCGGGACAAAGGACCAGACAGCTGGGGGGCAGGGAGTGGCACAGGACTCAAGGAGGGAGAGAGACAAACCGGCAGCTTGTGGGCGAGGCCAGCGCCTGCGCCCGCGGCCCCACCACGTGGCTCCGCCAGGGCCACAGAGCAGAGAGGTATGTACTGAGGTTAGGGAGAGCTGAGGGAGGCTCAGGGACACAGGCCAAGGATACCCAACCCGGTTTAATGACCCTTTCTTCCATCAGGGACTCACCAAAGACTGAAGCCCTGGCCCCACACTGCTCTTGGCTCAAATGTTAGAGTCTGAACTGGCCACTCTCCTTCACAGAAGCTGCCACTGGCTTAAACACACACACAACGCACCCAAACCCGCCTCACTCCAAAATATGAAATCCTCCAAAACTTTTAACAACTACGACTGTTACAGCCTAGCAGAGACACTGCCTCCCTTTGTGAACCAAACATGTTCCTGAAAAGTCCTCTACAGACCAAACTCCTGACGAACAAATCCGATTTCTCCACCGGCTCTTGTTGTAAAATGTTACACATGCTCCTCTAGGAAAAACTGAGGCTCCCCAAGGAACTGAACT
Organism: Bos indicus; assembly: GCF_029378745.1. Classification (NCBI taxonomy): domain Eukaryota; kingdom Metazoa; phylum Chordata; class Mammalia; order Artiodactyla; family Bovidae; genus Bos; species Bos indicus. The sequence continues at coordinate 18,174,966 of NC_091782.1, read as the reverse complement.
TCACACTTAGTGTTGCAAACCCTCTGGAGTCACACCTTTAATGGACAAACGTCCTGGGAAAACCTAATTCAAACTCAGCCCAAAGGGAGGTCATTCTTAAGTGTACATACCACGCTGGAGAGTGTTCACATGAACTAAAAGTTACTTAAGGTCAGTCTTTAAATACCGTGCAAGATCTGGGGCCCATGCTTTGTACTGTTGCAACAGGAAGGCTCTGTCCCTTGAGTCTCTATGCAAGGAGGGACGCTGAGAGTAGACTCCTAGAACCTTCGGTGTGGTCACCTGGGAGCTTGTTAAAATGCAGACTGAGGGCTTCCTTGTGGTCCAGTGGCTAAGACTCCATGCTCCCAACGCAGGGGGCCCGGGTTCCATCCCTGGGCAGGGAACGAGATCCCACGTGCTGCAACTAAAGGAAAGGCTTTGCTGCAAAGGAAAGGCCCCACACATCACAATGAAAGTCGAAGAGTGGCCACAACTGACAGCTTGGCCCCGGTGAATATAAAATAAATTTTTTTTAAAACAGAGAATGCTAATGCCACTTCTCTGGGGACCTTGTTTCGAGTGGCAAAGGTATAGGTAACCCAAGCCCCCACCAAGCTCACAGTGGTTGAGCTGTGGCCTTTCCAAGGCAGGTCAGTTTCCTACGTAGAGATGGATGCCCAAACCCAGAACTCCTGGAGAAAAATCCTGCCATCAAAACTCAGAAAACTGCCACAAAGAACAGACAGCTCAGGATAGGGAGGAAGATCTGTCAGGTGTCTTAGCTGGGTCACAGTAGAGCAGGCAACCCCAATCCAAAGCGGGGAAAAGGCACAAAGACCACCCCCCAACACACAGCCTAGCAGGAAATGGGGCTTCTTACCTCTGCCAATGGTCACTCTGCCCTGTACCCAAAAGCTTCATTCACTTTTTAATAAACCTAGATAAGAGTCTATTATAAATAAGATACGGTAATGAATTCTACAGTAAGTAAATCCCTTCAGTATGTTAAAAACCCAAGGGGGGGCAAAAATATGGAAGACGGCTTAAAGGTCCAGAGGTTCTCCAAGCATTCACCTTCTAGCAGGAGAGATGGGGGACAGCTTCGGGGAGGAAGTGGAGGTGGGGACGGGCACATACCAGATGGGCCAGAGAGGAGAGCAAGGTCTGCGAACCCCCGGGTGTTTTCGGGGATGGGAAAGAGACTAGCTGGGTTGAAACGGAGAGTAAGTGGAAAATGTTTATTGTTGGGGGTGACTGTAAAGCTGGAAAGGTATGCTGGCAGCACACCACAGGAGAGGGAAGCACAAGAAAGGGGCCCTTTATATACTTCATTACATTTAATCCTCAGCACAACTCCAGGAAGTAAGTCCCTTCAGAGAGGAGGCAAACTGTGAGGTCAAGAAGCCTGCCAGGGCCACAGGGCCTGTCAAAGGATCCGAGCTGCCGTACTGCCAAACACTTCATCCCCACGGCCTGGGCCCTCTCCACCACTCAACCCTGCTCTGAATGCCAGGAGTCTGACTAGATCCTTTGGCAAGGATGGGCAGAGATTACCCGTGCCCGCCCGCCATACATCCCAACATCTGAGAAAAGCCCGTCACTGATAAATGGCCTGAATTACAGGCTGCATAATCTCAGGACGGAACAACTCAATCTCTCCAAAGAAACAAGAGCCTGGAGGAAAGAACCCAGAGACCAGGGTGGGAACAGGGATGGGTAATGACCGCAACCGACCATTCCGATGGTGGGGAGAAGCAGCCCAGGTTTCAAACATCAAGCCCTTTCCTCCTCCTCCTCCACCATATTTATCACAATGGGGATCTCAAAGTTCAGAAAGCTCCTCAGCCCTTTACAGCATAATTACCCAAACTTCAAAATGGCCTAATCCACAAACCTAGCCAACCTAGGTCCCTTACTCTTACTTTATTAACAGTGGGGTCTCACTACCTCTCCAGCTAATTACACAATTTAACAATGAGATAGAAAAACCTACTGTAATCTATTTTTAAAAAAATCGTTGCCCCCTGAAGTCATGCTGTCCAGGGGTAGGTTAAGCCCCCTGGGTTTCACCAGAAGACAGACAGCAGGCGCCTCAGCCTCGGCAGAAACTGTTTACAACACACGGGCAGGTTCCACACCAAGACACATTTGGTGGAATTGATTTAAGGCTCTCATTAAAATGTTCCTTTGTTGAGCATAAGACATCTCCCCACCCCCAGAGGAGATTCCAGACCTCCAGTCCCCAGCCCGAAGCCTGCCCTAACTCCCCGCCCCCCGACCAGGACCCTTCCCTCCGTTAAACACCAGTCAGCGGATTAACATTGATTAACATCAGGGTTGTCTTCTCACGGAAGGAATTTAGCTTTCGTTGAATGTGAGCCCTGTCTCCACCAGAATCTCCCCCAGAACTCTAGAAACTTCAGCAGTGGAGGCAGCCCTATCTGGCACCCCACACACTGAAACCCCAACAGCCTAGGAAGACCTAGGAAGCCTGTGAGCTCCGGCTGCCAGCCCATATGGCTGGGCAGCCCCCCTCCCATACTGGTTGTGCAAAAACTTCCCTACTTCCTCTGGGAGCAGATGTGGGTTCTGCCATGAGCATGACCACCCCACACGGCAGAAGGAACACAGGGCAGCAGAAGGAACACAGGACGGCTCAGGGAACACCTCCTACTAACTCAGGGAACTTGTTCTTACCTCTCCTTTTACAACCAGGGGTGGGGGAGATGTTAAGTCCATCAACACTAAGCCCCCTCAACAGCTGGCAGGCCAGGGAGACCTCAGAAAAGGCAATTCTTTACCCACCCACCCCCCACCTCCAGCCTCCCAGTGGCCACTCTTCAAAGGAGGAGGAAAGTGATAAGCTAGGACCAGGTCTCCTGGACACAGTCTCCCCAGAGAGGGCTGCTGCGAGGATCATCGCCAAGGATTTTGGGTTTTGTAAGGGGGGACCAGACGGGGCGGGGAGGCATACTTCCAGTCCAGAGTGTTTGGGGGTGTGCGGGTAGCTTGGCGCTTTGCTCCGAAGCACTTCAACACCTCAGTGAGGACTCTCAGGTGTGACCAAGTCAGGAAATAAAGGCGGGGGTGGGGACGGGCGAGAAGCGGGTCGGGTCCAGTCGGCCCTAGAGATAGCGGCCACACCCTCATCAAAAGCCTGAGGCCCTACAAGAAGCCAGAATGAACTCTTTTTTTGCCTTTCTGCCTGTAGAAAGAAAGTTTCTTTCCTTGCTGGGGAGAGAGAGAATGAGAATTCAGGAAAGAGACAGAACCAACCCCGTCCGCACCTTTGCAGGCCGGCCATGCCCGATTTTGGCAGCGGCCTTCACACATTAGTCACCGCGACAGCCCGGGACTCTCAGCTCCTAGATCCGACTCCGGTCGGGAGTGGGCTCAGGGCTCGGGCCAGGGAGCTGGAGATGGGACGGCCCCTCACTCTTCCCCTTCTTCCGCCCTCGCCATCGGGGCGGTCCGGGATCCAGCCTCACCCAGGAACTTGGAGGAGGGAAGCCGGGAGCGTCGGGCCGGCGTAGGTAACAAAGCTCCGTGCGCCCCGCGCACCGCAGGTCGGTCCCGCATCCGACCCCGGGCCGGCCTCCCTCACCTAGGCTCAGCCTGCCAGGGAGACCCCGCCTCCCCCACCGCCAACCACCGCGCTGCACCCCCTAACTGGGAGGTAGTCGTTTCTCTCCCGCAGAGAAACGAGACACTGGAGCCCGGGAAGTCGGCAACTCCCGGCAGTTCCCGAGCAAACTCTCGGCTCAGGCCGGGAAAACTCTGGGGAGGCTAGAGACGCGTCCTCGCGGGCGCGGGGCGAGAGGGGCCCCGGCCGAGTGCGCGGGGGCTTCGCCACCTCCCGGCGGCCAGGACCTCTCCCCGCAACCCCAGCGAGCCCCTGACCCACGCACGGTGTCTGCCCCGCCCCAGCCCACCTCCCCGGTGCCCTCTTCGGCCCTCGGGGCTCCCGGGGTTCCCCAGCTCGCCGGGACTCACCGCCCAGCAGCGGCAGCAGCAAGACGCTGAGCAGAGGCAGCCGGCAGGGGCTGCTCGGGGCTCCGCGCGCGGTTCCCATCGCGGTGGGATCGGGGAAGGGAGCGCGCGGGAGCACGGCGGGCTCGCGGTCAGCGATCCCCTGCGGGCCCAGGAGGCCGAGCGCACCGGAGCGCGGGCGCCGCTGCAGCAGCCACAGCCGGAGCCCGAGCCCGAGCCCGAGGCGTCCTGAGCTAGAGCCGCGCGCGCCCCGTACCTCCGAGTCCTAGCGCGCCGCCGCCGCCGCCAAGCCCCGCCCCATGACGCCCCCTCCTCGCCTGGGCGCCGCGCGGCGCCCCGCCCCCTCGACGCCCCCTCCCCGCCGTGGTGGGGAGGAGCTCGTAGTTGGGGGAGGGGTCTGGAGATGAAGAATGGATGGAGTCGAGGAGACCCGGGGGAGTGTGGGGACCTGAGCGAGGTCGGAGAGCGGACGCTGCGCCTACCACCTCGTGTGCAGGCACTCAGGGGACCTAAAGGGACTTTTGTGATTCCTTGGCTCCTGGGGAAGATGGTTGGTTCTAGGCTTTCCTGAGGGCTCTGGCCAATAGTTCCCCCAAATTCTCTGGTGGGAGGGGAAAGGGTGGGCTCTGGCTCACTTTGCAGCAACCTGATATCTGGAGGAAGATCTAGAACAGAATGGTGTCCTTGGTGTCCCCAAGCAAGGTAAACTGGAGCTACCGTGGAGCCCCAGGAGAGAGGTAGCCTGGGGTCCAGTGCATGATGAGGGTCTGGTTTGGCTCTGGACCAATCGGAACCCAAAGGTAGAGAGAAACTGGGCTCTCTGAACGGCGGACTGAAGGCTGTTAAACTGACAAATTCATCCCAAGTCCATCTCCAGCGGTCTGGGCCATGTCAAGGCATGGCCAAGTCTCCAGCTGTGGGGAGGCCCAGTACCGCCCTTGTTCCAGGCACCCCCCACCCCCCAGCGCCACCACCCCCACATTCTTTCTTTGTTGTGAAAGCAGCAAGGGGTGTAGGAGGCGGGTCAGGAGGAGTCAAGCTTTAGAAGATGGGCCCCAGCTGCTGCTGGGCCTCCAGGATCTGCTGAGAGGGGATGGATAGTAAGTGCCTCATCCCCCTCTGGCTCCGGAGGGCCCCCCAGGCCTTCTTAGACCTCCCTTCCCCCAAGCAGCTGGGAGGAGGAGGGGCCGCCACAGAGGGCCTCACAGGCCGGGAGCAGTGGCGCCAGGACTCCAGGGTCCTGCCACATGGCCGCCACATGTCCCTGACAAGCCAGTCCACAGCACCTTCTCCTTGGGTTGTGGGCCTCCCCCTTCCCCCATATGCCTTCCTGCAGGCCCTGCTGGAGAGGATACAAACAGGGTAAGGAAGAGAGGAGAGACCCAAGAAGCAACATTCCTCCTGTTGCCCCATCCATCACTACCCTGCTCCCTTCTGTGAAGGGCCCCGACGCAACCCTTGCTTCCTGCCCTCTCCATCAGGACTCAAGTGGCTCAGTGGTTACCTGATTCTTTTATTTAAGAAAAGTGAAATACATGGACCTGAAGTGAGGCAGCAGAGGGAACAAGAGAGGCCAGGGCAAGGCAGGTTGGCTGGCCAGCCCCAAGCCCTCTGACAGAAAAGCCAGCAGCAGGCTGCATCTCAGAGATGCGTACCTGCTTGTTACCCACTTTGGGGGCCCCAGTAGTAGAGCTAGCTACTCTAGAGGACCACAGGGTGGGGGGAGGATGTCCTGAGGGTCCTTCCTGAAGGGGATTCCTGAGGAGGGGGCTGAGACCCTAAGGGCAGCAGCAATCTTCTGGTTAACTGCTCCCCCTTCACTGTCCCACCTTGGGGCTGGAAGAGCCAGGAGCAACAGGGAATGCTGTGAGGGCTGTGGGGGGACCCAGCAGACGTGGGGCGTGAGTTGAATGTCAGCTACTTGAAGAGAGGTCCATACTGCTGGCACTGAGGCCCCGGGAGACCTGAAACAGACACCACCAAGCCATCAGCCCACAGACCCCAGCTTCCCAAAGACTGTCCCCTGGAGTCTGTCCATCTCACGGCTACGGTCTCTCTCAGGACCCAGGATGGAAACTGGAACCTCAACCTCAAGCTCTAGGACTTGTGCTGCCTTTGCTAGGACTTCCCAGAAGGCCAAGATCTGGTGGAGAATATACCTGGAAGAACCACATGAATACGGGGATATACTTTGAATGTGCTGATACAGGTGGTCATTTCCCATTAAAATATCATTGCTGTGTTTTCTCAAATGGAGATGAGGTAATACTTTTTTTTTTCCCCTTTTCCCTTCTCATCTACTGCTGACTCTGCAGGGTGAGGAGTATGGTGGCTATAGGGGGAGAGAATTAGTGTTCCCGAATCATTCCCCGTGTGCGTGCATGCTCAGTCGTTCAGTTGTGTCTGACTCTTTGCAACCCCCTGGACTGTAGCCTACCAGGGCTCCTCTGTCCATGGAATTTTCCAGGCAAGAATACTGGAGTGGCTTGCCATTTCCTCCTCCAGGGGACCTTCCTGACCCAAGGATCGAACCCACATTTCCTGTGGCTCCGGAATTGCAGGTGGATTCTTTACCACTGAAGCCCCAAATCATTCCTTAATTATTCATAATTCTAAAGTACCCGTTAAGAGAACATCAATTCCTGTTCCCCTCCTGATTAATTTATTTCTGCTATCTCTGGCCCAAAAGTGTCCCTTGGGGGTCACCACCCCCAACAAGTTGTCTGCCTGATTCCTATCTGCCCACCTCCAATCCCCTGACAGAGATTTCATCCCAGGTGACTCCCCCCCTTCCCACTGGGTTTGTCCCTTCTTTCTCACCCACAGTGCACTGAATGAGCACTGCTCTCACCTGGAGGGGCGCTGCACTGGGTTGGTTCAGATAGTTCAAGGAGGCTGCACGCTTCATGTTGCTGCTACAAAGGAAAAGAAAGAACTGAGGCCTCTTCTCTTCCCATGGGTGACCCTAAAGCTTGGGACACTTGGGCACCACCACACATACTCATGTCATTGCCTCCTCACCATCTGACCTCCCCACCCAACACACACACACACACACACACACACACACACTAGTCTTCCTCAGTCACCAGCATCTGCTTAGGTATTGTCCCCGCACCGGGGCACTATTTTTCCCACCCTCTCTCCATGGCCATCCTACTGACCTCCTCCCTGTTTCTTTCCCAAGACACTTCTCCAGAGCCCTGCCTACTTTGCCGTATCTCAGTCTCAGTGCATACCTGGAAGGCCGGGGCTCGGACCCCTGGAGCTTCCTCACCAGGAGTTCGCTGCTTCTACGAAGCACATCTCGGATCTTGCCCAGAGAGCCGCTCCTCTGCAGCGCCCCACTGCCATCCTGGCAGAGAGGGATGGGGAACAGAGGCTAAGGGATCCCAGGGAGATTGAGCTCTGAGTCTATTCCTGCCTTTGATTCCGGACACCTGCCCCTTCCCCAGAAGCCCAGCCTTGTCAACAGCTGGCTTGCAGAGAGGCCCCCGCGAGGGATAGGCTAACTGGACTGGGATGAGGACAAGGTGCCCTCCTATCCTGTGGGCTCAGAGCCTGTCGTCACCACCAGCAGGAGAAGCAGGAGAGTTCAAGGGGCGATGATCAGACTTACCCCTGACCACTCCACCGCCACCGAGGCATCTTCACCTCCCTCGAATTTCACGCTGCCCCCCAGGCCCTCCTGGGAGGTCCTTCCACTGTCACCCTCCCCAAGCAGCTCGGCCACCTTGGTCTGGCTGATTGGGTCAGTGCCCTGGAAGGAAAGGAAGGAACTGGGACTTCCCACTTTTGAACTCCTCAGGGTGGGACTTTAAACTTTTTCTCACTACCAGCCACAACAAAGGAAAGAGTTTCCCTTGCGACTTCTGATTACACACATACTGGAAAGGAGACACTCACCTTTTCTATTTGCAATGTGTTAGAGACACACATCTATCTTTAGCCAAGGCCCACAATGAATTGATTTCAGGACCCAGTGAGTCAAGACCTGTGATTTGAGAAACTCTTGATTCAGAGCTTCCCTCAACTGCAGTCCCTTCACCCACGGCGCCCATGCCCCTCCTCACAAGATTCTTCACGTTGTCAAAAGGCGGTCTTTCCCTGTTAATAGTTCCATTTAGTGAAGTGAACCTTGAACTTGGAGTCCTAACCACAAAGGGCAGGTGAGGGGTAAGAACACACTTAAAAACAACCACAACCACAAGAGCGTCTCACCAGCTTCTCCGGTCTTCCTCCTCAGCCTGTCCTCTTACTCTTCAGAGACTCACACGCAGCCTCATTGGTCCCCGCTCCTGTCCCCAGGGCCCCACCTCTGGGCCTCCTTCCCCTCCTGGTCCCTGACCTGTTTCCGGGAGCGCAGGGCACATTCCTCCAGGGTCTCAGCTGCCTCCAGCTTTCCCTGGCGCCTGTACAGAGCTCCCAGGTTTCTCAAGGTCGTGTTCACTGTGGGGCTGCGGCAGGGGGTGACCAGGGAAGGAAGAGAAGATGGACTCAGGAAACAAGCAGGAGAGAGAGGAAGTAGAGCCAAGGCTGAGGGAAGGTCCCCGGGAAGCAGGGGAAGGGCCAGGAGGGGGGATCTGGGGCCAATAGAGGGCGTGAAGCCCACACGCCCAGCCCATGCCGGCTTCTCACCTGCTCACTTTGCAGGCCTTGTACCAGCCTCCATACTCAGCATAGGGTGTGCTGCCCTCACGGTGCCGGATCTGCAGGACAGAGCGGGAGGGAAAGCCAGAGGTGAATGTACAGAGATGCTGGGATACAAGCTGGCACAGGGATGGGGTACAGGCTGGGTGTGGGAAGGCGCCATGCAGCTAGGGCTGGTGCAGTAATAAGTCAGAGGCCCCGAAAGTCCCCGCCTCCCCAGCCTGGGCCCCTAACTCACTTTGCTCATTTCCTCCCGCTCCTCTGCATGCATCCAGATGGGCTTGTGGTCATCTGGGGGTGATACACGGGATGGGGTGGCGAGGTTAGAGAACAGAGCTGGACACTAAGCAGGGATCCAGGACCCAGAGGCCAATAGCATGGGACTACAGGGGTCTGGCTCCCCCTGGAACCACTGTGGTCAACCCTCCCCCCACCAACCTTTGGTCTGCATTTCCTTTCCTCCCTGCAGCGCCCCACCCAGGCCCTCACCACTCACCATCCACAGAGCCAAACTCCTGCACATGGGCACGCGTCAGGATCTCCTTGTAGAGAGTCTCAGCTTCAGCATATTTGCCTTGTTTCAGGTAACAGGAAGCCTGGGGGCGGGAAGGCAAAAACACAGGAACAAAAGGTGGAGACGAAGTCTCAGCCAGGCCTGGCATTTCCACTTCTTGGTCTCTTTATGACTTTCCCCAGAGATCTTCCTCAGCCCCTCCTTGTCCAGCTGCAGGGTCCAGGGTGTTCCCACTCCACTCCTGAGAGGCTACTGAACTTCTGCCTTCCCACAGGAAGGGACCAGACCCCTCAGTACCCACAGGCAGCCCCCGAGCTGGGCACAAAGGCGATGAGGCCGTGTACCAGACTGCACCCCTCCCCTCCTCCTACTGCGTCTGCCCCTCCCTCCCTCACCAGGTTGTTCTTGGTCCGGGCCACGTTAGGGTTGTCCGGCCCCAGCTGCCCCTCATAGATGGCCAGTGCCCGCCGGTAATAGCGTTCCACAGCCTCGTACTTGCCCTGGTTTTGGCACAACAGGGCCAGGTTGTTTAGCTGCTTTGCCACATCCGGGTGGTTGGTACCCAGGACCTGGAGTGGTGCAAAGGAGACACAGATGGTTGTGACTATGAGTGTGTGTGTGTGTGTGTGTGTGCGTGCGCGCGCACCCACACAGGGAGCAGGGGGTAGGGAATGAAGGAACAGGGAACAGGGAAAGATGGAGGGTGAGTCAAAAAGTGAAGGGAAAAGGGTAGATCAGAAGAGAGACGGGGGAGGAGGGGTCACCGCAACAGGGAAGGTCAGGCGAAGGGCACAGGCACCTTTTCTCGAATCTCCAGTGCCCGCTGGCACAGCGGCTCCGCCTCCTTATATTTGCCCCTCTTCCCATAGAGCACAGCCAGGTTGTTGAGTGTGGCCGCCACCTAGGAAGACAGGCCTGTCCCCATCAGACAAAGGCCCTGGAACAGCAAGGCCCCATGCTGCCCAGCTCGCAAATCGACTCTGCCACCCGAGCCACAGGTGAGTGGGGGGCGGGAAGTGCTGACCCCCAAGGCTCTGAGATTCCCCACGGGGGTGGTCTCACTCTCAAAGGAGATTTTTAGACATTTCTGGAGGCGGGGTTTCCTTTGGTTGCCATAAACTCTGTGGGCACTAATACCTTTGGGGGATCAAGTATGCTACAGATGTGGTGCCTGCACAGGACAGCTCAGGCAGCTTTTGATTGCCCTGCCAGACACTCAAACACTAAATATAAGCTTTGACACTTGGTGGGATATCAAGACAGGAGTTATGCTTCCTGAGACACATCATCCTTCCCTATCACATGTCATAACACAAGGAATTCTTTTCCAGCCAGCTCATTTTCAAAAATACCTTATGTCTCGTCTTCTTTCCTTTGACACACCTAGCGTTTGTTTTACATGCTGACCCTATTTAAAGTCATTTCTCTTTCTCTTGTCACAAAGAAACCTGGTCTATTATTACTTAATCCAACACTGGATTTTAATCTTATATATGCCAATGTTTCTGCTATGTCATTTTTAACTTTAAAAAATTTATTTATTGTTGATACTACTATTACTACTACTTTGGCTGCACCATGCAGCTTGTGTGATCTTAGTTCCCTGAACAAGGATTGAACCCAGGCCCTTGGCAGTGAAAGCACGGAGTCCTAACCGCTGGATCACCAGGGAACTCCTACTCTGTCCTTTTCCTAGTACATCAGCTCAGTTCAGTTCAGTTGCTCAGTCGTGTCCGACTCTTTGTGACCCCATGGACTGCAGCACGCCAGACTTCCTTGTCCATCACCAACTCCCAGAGCTTGCTCAAACTCACGTCTATCGAGTCGGTGATGCCATCCAACCATCTCATCCTCTGTCATCCCCTTCTTCTCTTGCCTTCAATCTTTCCCAGCATCAGGGTCTTTTCCAATGAGTCAGTTCTTCTCATAAGGTGGCCAAAGTATTGGAGTTTCAGCTTTAGCATCAGTCCTTTCAGTGAATATTCAGGACTGATTTCCCTTAGGATGGACTGGCTGAATCTCCTTGCAGTCCATGGGACTTTCAAGAGTCTTCTCCAACACCACAGTTCAAAAGCATCAATTCCTCAGCACTCAGTTTTCTTTATATTCCAACTCTCACATCCATACATGACCACTGGAAAAACCATAGCTTTGACTAGACGGACCTTTGTTGGCAAAGTAATGTCTATTTTTTAATATGCTGTCTAGGTTGGTCATAGCTTTTCTTCCAAGGAGCAAGCATCTTTTAATTTCGCGGCTGCAGTCACCATCTTCAGTGATTTTGCAGTCCAAGAAAATAAAGTCTCTCACTGTTTCCATTGTTTTCCCATCTATTTGCCATGAAGTGATGGGACCAGATGCCATGATCATCGTTTTTTGAATGTTGAGTTTTAACCCAGCTTTTTCACTCTCCTCTTTCACTTTCAAGAGGCTCTTTAGTTCTTCGCTTTCTGCCATAAGGGTGGTGTCATCTGCTATCTGAAGTTATTGATATTTCTCCCAGCAATCTTTTGATTTCAGCTTGTGCTTCATCCAGCCCAGCATTTTGTATGATGTACTCTGCATAGAAGTTAAATAAGCAGGGTGACAATATACAGCCTTGATGTACTCCTTTCCCAATTTGGAACCAGTCCATTGTTCCATGTCTGGTTCTAACTGTTGCTTCTTGACCTGCATACAGATTTCTCAGGAGGCAGGTAAGGTGGTCTGGTTTTCTCATCTCTTGAAGAATTTTCCACAGTTTGTTGTGATCCACACAGTCAAAAGCTTTGGCATAGTTAATAAAGTGGATGTTTTTCTGGAACTCTCTTGCTTTTTCTATGATCCAATGGATGTTGGTAATTTGATTTCTGGTTCCTCTGCCTTTTCTAAATCCAGCTTGAACATCTAGAAGTTCTCAGTTCAGGTACTGTTGAAGCCTGGCTTGGAGAATTTTGAGCATTAGTTTGCTAGCCTGTAAGATGAGAGCAGTTATGCAGTACTCTGAACATTCTTTGACATTGCCTTTCTTTGGGATTGGAAATGAAAACTGACCTTTTCCAGTCCTGCGGCCACTGTTGAGTTTTCCAAATGTGCTGGCATATTGAGTGCAGCACTTTAACAGCATCATCTTTTAGAATTTGAAATAGCTCAACTGGAATTTCATCACCTCCAATAGCTTTGTTCACAGTGATGCTTCCTAAGGCCCGCTTGACTTTGCATTCCTAGTACATACTTTTACATAAAAGACTTACTAGTTTTACTTCTTCTACATCTAAAGGGCTTCCCTTGTGGCTCAGCTGGTAAAGAATCTGTCTGCAATGCAGGAGACCTGGGATCGATCCCTGGGTTGGGAAGATCCCCAGGAGAAGGGAAAGGCTACCCACTCCAGTATTCTGGCCTGGAGAATCCCATGGACTGCATAGGCCATGGGGTCACAAAGAGTTGGACACGACTGAGCGACTTTCATATCTAAATTTTTTCATTCATTGTATATCAGACTACTGTGTCTTCTAACATTGCTGTACTCAACACAACTGTTACTATATTTTTGCTTTACTGTAAAGTATTATATATCTTATTATATTTTAGATAGTTTCTCTCATATTAATAGAGTATCATTCAACTTTTGAGGAAATTATACAGGTAGGTAGGTTACATTATATGAGTTAAATTTCAGGAAAATATTCATTATAAGAGGGAGTCATCACAGGGAACTCAGTTGTGTATTCTGTGATGACCTAAAGGGGTGGGAAGGAGGCTCAAGAGGAAGGGGGATATATGTATACATATGGCTGATTCATGCCTTTGTACAGCAGAAACTAACACAACACTGGAAAGCAATTATTTTGCCATTAAAATTTTTTTTAAAAAGAAGATATTGGGTCTGAGAGAGCTGAGAACCACTGCGATGAGTGGACAGTAGGAGAAAAGAGTCCCCACGCCTCGCTCCTGAGACCCCCGGGGAGTGGGCTGAGGGCAGCAGAGGGACAAGCGGAGGAAGCACAGGGCAAGGAGGGCAAGGAGTACTGACAGCGGGGTGGTCCCGGCCCAGGGTGCTCTCCCGGATGCTGAGGGCATCATTGAGCAGGAGCGCAGCTTCCTTGTACTTATTCTGGTCCCTGTAAGAGCACAGAAGTGACAAGGGGTTAGCCCAAACTCTGCCGCTGAGCCATCTCCGTACTTCCTTCCCTTCGGGACAGCTAAGGTACATTTAGGGGCTAGCCCCGCCATGAGGAGACAGGAAGCCTGGTGGGAGCAGTGAGAGGGGTTCACCCCACCCCCAGAGAGTGGCCATGCCCGGAGGAGGCCAAAGGCACAGGACACAAGAGACAGAGACAAAGACCCTCCCCAGAGGAGAGACAGGAGAAGCCAAAAGCCCGAGGGGTGAGGATTCTGAGGTCAAGGGCTCAGGTGTAAAAGCATGAGACAAGGAAGCCCCCTGGTGGGGGGGAGAAGAGGTGCCCTGTGGAGAGGAGGAATGAGAGCCAGAGGCGGGTCAAGGTGGAACGATGCCTGGAGGCAGGCTCCTGAGAGGACGCAGCACTCACCGATACACCAGAGCCAGGATGTTGAGCATGGTGGCCACGTCGGGGTGGCCGCGGCCAGACGTGCGCTCCAGGTCCTCCAGCGCCTGCTTGCAGAGCGGCACAGCCACCTCATAGCGACCCTGGGCTGCGTACTGGATCACCAGGTTGTGCAGTGTCCGCAGCCTCGCCGGGATCTCATAGCCACTGTGCTGGGCGCCCTGGCCACGGGACACTACCCCATCGCAGAAGACGACAGAGACTCCCTCAGATGACACCAGCTCTCCCTCCACTGTCCGCCCGCCCCTCCCCATTAAGGTCATTCTCCCTGCCTGTGACCAACCCCCACCAGGCTCCCTGCCGGCCAAGAGACCTGCCTCAATTTGCTACTCTTTTCTTTTCTTAAAATTTTATTGGCTCCACCACAGCTTGCAGGATCTTAGTTCCCCAGCCAGGGATCAAACCTGGGCCCACAGCAGTGAAAGCTCAGAGTCCTAGCCACTGGACCACTAGGGAAGTCCCTCAACTGCTACTGCTCTGCTCACCTCTTTGCCTCTGTGCCCATCACAATCCCATTTGTTCACTCACTCACTCATTCATTCAACAAACTACTCAATGGACTTCCCTGGTGGTACAGTGGATGAGAATCTGGCTGCCAGTGCAGGGGACACGTGTTCAGTCCCTGGTCTGGGGAGATTCCACATGCCACAGGGAAACTAAGTCCATGCCCCACAACAACTGAGCCCTGACTCTAAAGCCCGAGTGCTGCAACCACTGAAGACCATGTGCCTAAAGCCTGTGCCCCGCAGCAAGAGCAGCCACTGCAATGAGAAGTCCAAGCACTGCAACGAAGAGCAGCCCTGACTGGCCACAACTAAGGAAAGCCGGCGCACAAGGACAAAGACCCAGCGCAATTAAAAAAAAAACAACTACTCAGAAATCCTGAGGAAGGCTGGCACCAGGGATACAAAGGTAAGAAAGACCTGGTCTTTTCCCGTGAGGAGCTCATGCTCTTCACTCCAGGGGCACTCTCCCAGCCTTGAGTGAGCTCCTTACCGGCAAGACTCATGTCGTTCTCATCTTGGACTCCCTGGGGCCCGGCACAGTGCCTGGCATGGGCTACGTGCTTAATAAATGTTGACGAATAAGGGGGAAGCTGAGGTAATCAAAGTACTGGTCCCTAGCCCATCTCCAGAGGCAGTGCATAAGCCATTCCTGGATGGTGAGCATCCTGTGTTCACCAGCCCCATTGCTGCCCCCACTTCACCCTCCAACTCCAGAGGCAGACTCACAGCCATTGCTGGGGTCCTCTTCCTCCTCGTTGGGGAAGAGGTCATCCAGGGAATCCTTGGAGGCATCACCTTCCTTCTCCTCCTGGAAGGGAAGCAGCAGCATGTCTGAGATGAGATAGCCCTGGTAGCCTCTTCAAGCCCCCTCTAAACCGTGACATCATTGACAGGTGGGGTCTAGGACAAATTCCCTGTCGCTGTCCCTGCCCCTGGGAAGGCCAGCATCTGTTCTGCCAAGCCTAGGCCTCTCGTGTTCATAAAAAAACAAAGATGGGGGTTTCTCTGATAGTCCAGTGGTTAAGACTCTAAGTTTCCGCTGGAAGGGGCACAGGTTGATCCCCGGTTGGGGAACTAAAATCCTCAAGCCATGCAGTGCAGCCAAAAACAAAACAACAACAAAAAAAAACTCCAAAGAGATGCTTCAGCCAAAATCTCATGACTTTCCGTTCCTTCATATCCAGAGAGTTTCCTTCCTAAGTACCCTCACCCGCCATCTCTCTCTCCCTCGACTCTGGTAATTATAGTCCTGCATTGATCCCCATGTGTTTACGCTGATTACATGTCTGTCCGGTCTCCCCTGAGGGCAGGGGTGTGTCCTATCTTATTGACTCGTACCCAGAGTGTCTAGCTCTGCCTAGCGTCCATCATCTGCCATCGCTTGTTCTGGACGTAATGCCCAGTTCTGTCAACCTGCTATCATACCAGGCAAAAACGCTTCACCCCAACAAGCACTGTAGCCTTGTACAAACACTTCCAACTCTCCTTCCCAGCTTCACCAGGGTGACCCACTGTCAAATCATCCCTCTGTCCCTGGGTCAGGCCACCTTTCCAGCCCTGGTGCCTTACGACTCACTCACACACACACACACACACACACACACCTGGTCTAGAGAGCTCCCCCTTCTCCCTCATAGACCATCAAAATCCACCCCAATTCCTAATCCAGTTAAATAAAATAATCCAACCTAAATCTTACCCATCCCTTTACCCCGCCTCCTCTGTGAATCTTTCAATCCATCCCGGCCCCTACGAACCTATCTCCTTGGGACTCCTCCCACACTGCCTGAACCTCTCCTTCAGCACAGGGCACTGGCTGCTTTGGGTTGTCACATACATGTTCTCACACGTAAGCCTTGTTCCTACAGCTACATTATAAGCTCGAGAAGGCAGGAACTGTTTTGTAGCTTCTCAGATCTGACACATATCTTGCCTTGCCTAAGGCACAGAGAAATATAAATGCCTGCTGCGTGAAGGTTAAATTCCATACATTTCGAGAGCAAATTTTAGGACTTGCTCGACTGGGCTGTGTTTTCCCTACCTACAGCGCTTAGGATTCTAAATTGGAACTGTCCAAATGCCAAAAATCTATTATTATGGGAGCAGGAACTTTATCCTGTTCACTGTTGCACCCCAGCAGAGTGCGCCTGACACATAGCAGTCATTTAATCAAATTTTGACTGAACGAGTGACTGGTTTATCCCTTGCTGTCCTCTGGAGCTGGGGTCAGGACCTGAATCCTGCCAGGTCGGGGCAGGTCGGGCAGGGCTGCTGGTCCTCGAGAGGATGACGCAGCCACGGCCCTGTGCGTGTGGTGACGCCCAGCTGTCCTGCGCATGCTCACCGCAGCGTGCCCATCCTCGTCGTACTGCCGCAGCTGCCCCAGGAACTCCAGGTGCTTCTTCTCTTCCTCCAGCTGAGCCACGGCCTGTTCGCTGCGCTGGAGCCGCTGCTGGGTGCCGGCCAGCTCGTCCCGGAGCCACTGGTTCTCCTGGCAGAGCCGCCGGACCTGTGCCCGCAGCTTCTGTTTCTCCGACTCCACTGTGCTCAGGTGGTTGGCCAAAGCCAGCATCACCTAGGTGGGCACATCCTGTGAGCGCTGGGCTCCGGCTAGGAGAGTTGAGGGGTAGGCGGGAGGGGAGCCGGCAAGACCCGGAGGTAGGGTGGGGTAGTGATGAGTCTACCTTCCAAACATACCCTGAATCAAATTTCTCACCACTTCCAGGGCTAGCCTGGGCCAAGCCACTATCAATTCCCAGCTGGATTACGGTAATTGCCTCCTCACTGGTCTCCTTGTTTCTGCCCCTGTTCCCCTAGAGTCTGTTCTCAACCCTGCAGCCAGATGACAATCTTTTCAAAATGTTAGACCACGTTACTCCTCTGGTCAACACATTCCAATAGCTTCCATCTCACTCACAGTAAAGTCGAGTCCTTATGATGGCCTACAGTTCCACGTGATCTGTCCCCACCCCAACTGCCTCTTCAACTTCATTTTCTATTTTGCTTCCCTGTATTCACAGTCCAGCAGCCACGCGGGCCTTTCACTGAACTCACCGGTAAGGCTCCAGGTCGGGGCCTTTGCACGGTGCTTCGGATGTTCTTCCCCCATTTATTGTGTGACTCGTTCCTTCATCTTCAATTCTTTGCTCAAATGACACCTTTTCAGTGAGGCTCCTATTGGCCACCCTATCTAAAACTGCATCCTCTCCCCGTACACCCCAACCCCCTTCCTTGCTTGATTTTTATCCTTTTGTCCTTAACGATTATCACTCTGGCATACTGAATCATTTATTTATTTGTCTAAAGCCTGCCTCTCCCAGCTAGAATGTAAGCTCCAAGATGGCCAAGATTTATGGTTGTTCTTATTCAGTGATGTATCTGGACAGTAGTGTCTGGCACGTGGTAGAAACTTAATACATATTTATTGGGTGAATGAATCCAAGCGGCTAGGACAAGAGGATCCCAAACAACCCGAAAGCTCCAATCAGAAAACTGCTCCTCCATCTACCCAGGGCCACTTGGCACCACCTCCTCCTGCTCACCTGGGCCTCACTCAGCCCCAGCTCTATGTTTTCCATGGAACGGCGCAGCTGCCGGGCCTTCTCATGTACCAGGCCTTCTTCATGGCCACCCTGCTGCAGACACTCGATGGTCTGGGAGAGGCTTTGCAGCACAGCCTGGTGTTCACTGTGGAGAGCTTCCAGCCCCTGGCTCACCAGACGGGTGCTCCCCAGGATCTCCTCCTGGCTGAGCCGGTGCCCTGCAGGCTCATCCCGCTGTCCCAACACCAGGCCCGACATCCTGGCCGGGGGACCTTGCCTGGGCTACAGAGAAATAACAGAGCTCAGCTGGGATAAAGATTAGGAAAGAGTGGCTGTGCGCCTTGATTAGAGGGTGGTAGGGATCCAAGTGAAGGGACAAGAGACCATAGCAGGGGTGGGGGTAGCGGGACCCTGAAGTTTAATTGGAGGGAGAGTGGCCAGTGAGCAGACAGCCTGTAACACTAGACACAAAGCTAAGGTTGTGGGAAAGACAGAGGGAAAGGAATTGACTTGAAAGAAGAAAAACTGTAGAAAGAACAAAGGTGCAGAGAAGTAGCAGCAGGATTTAGAATTAACACAATTAAAAACAACAACAAAGGACCTGGAGAAGAGAGAGTTTGGGTTAGGAAAATGAATCAGGAGAGACAGCACCACAGACAACACGGAGGGTGTCTGATAGAGCTGCAGAGGCAATGGAGTTAAAGCAGGCAGCAGGTATGCAGAAAATACTGCAGTGTTTTCCAAAAAGGGGAAGGAATAAGTTTCAAAGTTAAATCAAGACAGCGAGGGAGACGAAAAAGAGAGGAGCTGCAGGACCCAGATGAGAGGGGCCTAGAGTCTCAAGGTGTTCAGGCTGAGTCACCCGCGGGGCTAAGCCCAGCATCTCCATGCCTGGTCAGCTCTGTTTCTTCCAGGCTGTCTTCCTACTTCCTCAAAAGGGCCTTGCTTCTCATCTTTGAAGTCTTCTTACCTGTGTAGAGCCCTTGGTTGTGGCGTTCAGGCAGGAGCCCGGAAGAAACTCTGTTCAAGCAGCCAGGGACCCAGAAGGATCTGCCCTGCCCAAAGTCCAGAAGTCCAGCGTTCCCACCCCTTCCCTCACCACTTCACAGCCACCCAGAGGACCTGGCATGGAGCCCCACCCAGGACAAGCGCCCTCCCTCCCTTGCCTACAGGTCTTCAAAGACGACCAACGTCCCTCCTCCTTCCCCAAGCCAACCTCCCACTCCAAGCCTGGGGAGCTATTTTCTCCCAAGAAGGGAGTGAGATTTAGTCTGAGACCTGCGGCAAGGGGCGTGTCTGGGAACGGGTGAGAAGGAAGACCTGGTCACTCCTAGCCCAGTCACTTCTATGGCTTTGTGCTATTATGACCACATACTAACAGACTCTGAAAGGAGTCACCTTAGGGTGACTCCCAGAAGCCCGATGATGCAGGGGAAAATGGCAGGTCCGTGAGCAGCTGCGGAATAGCAGGGAAACGCGGTGCTGGGAGTTGATCTCCCGGGCCTGGGACTGCGGTGGAGAAGTGTCCCAGGCTGTCGACCTGCCCTGAGGCCCAGGGTGGGGATAGACAGAAATGGGCCGGCAGAAGATGCGGGTGGGCGACCGAGGTCCACGCCGCGGGCAAAGACCTGGGGCCTGACAATCCCGAGGTTTCTGAGTCAGTCGGTAGACAGGGGGCGGGGCAGGCCGTCTGTCCGTCTGTCTGGATGCCGAGGGGCGGGAAGAATCGCGGGGGGCGGAGTTTTTGAGTCTGGAGTTCTGTGAGTTCAGTCCGAGGGGCTCATTTGTTCATCTCTCCGGGAATGCAGCAAAGAGGTAGCGGGACCTCAACTCTCAGCCCCAGAGGTACCCTCAAAGACTCACCCGCAGTCTGGTCTGGCTGCCGCTCCTGCCGGTACTGCCCCTTTAAATCTATCATGGCTGCCGCTCGAGGCAATTGTTTTGACGGCTCCGAGGGGCGGGACCTGTTCCTTAGTCACGCGACCCAAGAGTCGCTCCGGGATTGGCTATACTATGCTCAGGAAGGAAAGGAGGTGTGTGTCTTGCTTTGTGTCGGGTTCTCGGCCCGCCTCTTTTTACGTCATGTTGGGGCGACGGCACGGGGGACCTGTTAGCGTCATCCAGCAGCGCCAGGCGGCCAGGCTAAAGGTGATGGTGGCGTCCTGAGCACGCCCGAATCTGGCCAAACTCATGGCCCTGCGGGTAGTGACCCGCGCTCTTGGCTCACTGAGCCTGACCCCCCGGATTGCCGCCGTCCCCGGCCCAAGCCTGCTCCCGGCCGCCCAGGTAATCCATCTTACCCGGGAATGTAGTTGTTTCCACTCCGGCTGCCGGAGAGGGGCCTCCAGGAGAATCGAGGTGGGAGATGAGAGTCTGATTAGGAGTCACATCGGCCCGTGACCTTTAATAAGTCACGCTCAGCCTCAGCTTTCTCCTTCCTAAGTGTTGCTATCTCACAGGGTCACTGGAGTCCTCAAACGAGATATTGGAGGTGAAGTGATTTGTAGACAAAAGCACAAGTTTCAGTAACTTACATTTATTGTCTTCTTATAAGCCAAGCATAATAAACGTTTTAAATAAGTGAATCCCTTTTAACCATTTACAGTTATTATCAGTCCCAGTTTATATATGAGAATACATCAGTAGTTCAAGGTCATACACCAACCATTGGAGCTAGGCAGTCTGGTTTCAGAGCCGGGACTCTTAACCATTATTATAACCATTAAGGATGAGTTACTGCTGAGATTATGGAATTAAGGTCAAGATAACCGAGAATTGGAGACTAACATGAAGATATCACAAAGTTCCCAAGGGTGTCGACTTAAAAAAATGCATGTCATGAGAGTTGTTTTATTTGGGGAAATGTGAGGACTGCAGCCCAGGAGATGACACCCCAGATAGCTCTGAGAAACTGCTCCAGAGAGGCAGAAGGGAAGGACAGTATGTATGTGATTTTGGTAAAGGGGGAGTGGGCTGCAATCAAGCACAGGTTTTTTTTTTTAAATGTTTCTGCTGGTTTTGTGAAGCTTCTGCTAGTCACGAGAAACAGTTGTCAGCATGAAGAATTTTAGTGTTTTTCTCGATAAGAAGAGATAAAAGAATTGGGCTCATAAAAATCAGCTTCCAAGAATATCTAATTATCTGAAGATCTGTCATGCCAGGTTTTTGGGAACACAGGTGCCTCATTTCTGCTCTCCATCCTGAGCTCCGTCAGGGGGTGTTGGAGGTCAGCAACTGCCGCAGCACATGATTTAATCCTTGTAGAGGTAGATGGCAAGCACCCATGGCAAGTGCCAATTTGTTGACCTGGGTAACTAGTGATTACAGGAAAGTTAGTCTTACCCTCTCTGGACCTTTCAGACTGATGGTAGAGTTTGGCATATGTGTACTTCAAATTCAAAACCAAACCAACCTACTGTGTAAATGCTGAGAAAACAGTAGGGAACAAGACATAAATGATCTCTCCCCTACATTCATATTTGGAAAATTCTCAGAAACATGCAGCAAAATGGGCAGAAGGCATTGGTGCTGATGGTGGTACATAGATATATAGGAATTAACCAGCACTGGAGAAGGTAGTTGTTTAAGGAAGGAAAAGTTTCTTAGAGGAGAGTTTTGAGGCAAATTTGGAAGAAGATGCACCAAGGGGAGAACATTCCACTGAAGAAATACTTCAGAGGTGAGAGGATCAGATGAGGAGAGGTGATCAACACACATGCACCTAGATAAGCATTCTGAACTGGTATTTGTGAAGGGTAGAGTTTTGGGGTAGCTGGTCTGGGACGCTTCCAGGAGGAAGGAAGCCACAAGCTAAACTTTGTGCCCTCTCCCTTGGCTCTCTGAGGCTTCTCCTTCAATTAGCTTTCAAGTGAAAAAGATTTCTGTTTATTTCTAGGTGACAAACAATGTCCTCCTTCAGCTGCCCTCTGCGTCGATGTTGCTTCCCAGCCGCCCACTCCTTACCTCTGTGGCCCTTAGTGCTAAGTTTGTGTCCTGGAAGAGTCGTACGAAGTATACCACTATGCCAGTAAAGATGAGGAAGTCTGGGGGCCGAAACCACACAGGTAAGAACAAGGGCAAGAAGATTTCAGCAGTAAAGAGCAAAAACATGGTAGGACCCTTGGCCTGTATTTTGATACAGGCAGAGGAATGTAGTTAAAAAGCATTTATTGGACTCCTCCTGCATGTAGTATGTGTGTAAGAGTGAGAGAATAGAATAGAAAACAACATAAAGAGCCGGTGCTCCTAAAGGTAGGTAATGGAAGAAAACTGGACATACTCAGGAAGTTCCATGACATTTTCCTGCACACCCTTCAAAAAGTATTTTTGGCTGTACTGGATCTTTGTTGCTGCTCAGGATTTTTCTCTGCTTGTGGCAAGCTGGGGCCACTTGGCTTTTCTTGTGGAGCACGGGCTCTAGGGCGCTCCAGCTTCAGTAGTTGAAGCATGTGGGCTCAGTAGTGGCAGTTCCCAGGCACTAGAGCACAGGCTCAATAGTTGTGGCACACAGGCTTAGTTGCCCCATAGCATGTGGCATCTTCCCAGACCAGAGATCAAACTCCTGTCTCCTGCATTGGCAGGCAGCTTCTTTACCACTGAGCCAGCAGGGAAGCACCCCCTGTAATTGTGTTTTTACCAGGTTCCACGTGGGTGTTCACTCCCACTTACCCCATTGTGCTATGCAAATTTTAATCATTTTCTGCTTGTGTTGTAATGTTGGGAAAGCACTGCCCTCTGCCTAGGATGTGTCTGTTCCCAGTGTTGGGAACTGACTCATCTGACCTGGTCATGATCCTGTGCTATCCTGACCACAGGCCGTATCCAGGTGCATGGTATTGGCGGGGGCCACAAGCAGCGTTATCGAATGATTGACTTTCTGCGGTTCCGGCCCGAGCAGGAATCCAAGCCAGGACCCTTTGAGGAGAAGGTCATAGTTGTCCGCTATGATCCCTGTAGGCAAGTTTGGGATGTGAAGTGGTGGTGTGGCTGGCTGACTGCTCTGTGGCTTTTCAGGAGATGTGAGGCTGCCTAGGTGGTTTGCTTACCTGTCCCTCACTCTGCACAGGTCAGCAGACATAGCTCTGGTTGCTGGGGGCAACCGGAAACGCTGGATCATTGCCACAGAAAACATGAAGGCTGGAGACACAATCCTGAACTCTGACCACATAGGCCGAATGGCAGGTGAGTGATGGCCACCAGATGTGTGTGGGCTGAGAGGCTCAAGGGTGCTGGTGCTGACGAAATTCTGTCTTTTAGTTGCTGCTCGGGAAGGGGACGCCCATCCTCTTGGGGCCTTGCCAGTGGGGACCCTCATCAACAATGTGGAGAGTGAGCCAGGCCGCGGGGCCCAGTATATCCGAGCTGCCGGTATGAAGAAAGGAACTTGTTGGGATCTTACAGTTTGAAAGGCCAGGGGGTACTTGAGGTTGCAGCTCTCTGAACCCATGGGCCCACATCTCGTCCACTGGCAGAGAAAAAGAGGGAAAACAAGGCTGAAGAGGTGGTTGTGTTTTTGACCTAAAACCACATATGCCTCCTGCTTCACTGTTTCTACTCCTCAAAGGGAAAGCAAGGGCAGTGTGTGGGGTGGTGGCTCCCACCTCCTGCTTTGTGGAGGGTCGCAGCTGTTTCTTCCCTTCCCCAGGGACCTGTGGCGTGCTGCTACGGAAGGTGAACGGGACAGCCATTATCCAGCTGCCCTCTAAGAGGCAGATGCAGGTGCGTGGTGGGGGTGGGAGGGGTCAGTACAGGAGGAATTTTTTGGAATGTACCTTACCTGTCCAGGATAGCTCCCAGGTGTTTTATGTTGGGAAGTGCCTGGAGCTAGATCTGTCCTTTTTGCCATGTGACCAGGTGTGCCTTGTCGGGCTGGCAGTAGGGAGCAGTGCCTTTCATTCTCAACTACTGTAGGACCTGCATTCGGGTTCAGTTATGTTGTACTTTTCCCGTATTTTCTCCCTTTCTCTCCTTGAGTTTGAGAAGTTCCCCAGAGTCCCTACCCTCAACGTGTCAGGTTCTTTCCCCGCATGGTGCATTCCCCTCCATCTGCTCTCTGCATCAGGTGCTGGAGACGTGCACAGCCACAGTGGGCCGAGTCTCCAACGTTGACCACAACAAACGGGTCATCGGCAAGGCTGGGCGGAACCGCTGGCTGGGAAAGAGGCCGAACAGTGGGCGATGGCACCGCAAGGGGGGCTGGGCAGGCCGAAAGATCCGGCCGCTGCCCCCCATGAAGAGTTACGTGAAGCTGCCCTCAGCTGCTGCCCAAAACTGATATTCCTGGACTCTAATAAAATGGCCCCAATTTTTTTTTTTAACGTTTCTGGTTTTTCTGGGGAGGATGGTACATTACTGGACAGGTGTTGGAGGGGACGGAAGTGAACAACCGTTGGGGGAGGAGAAAGGAAAATATAGGGCGAGGACTGGGGCCGGCCCCCCTTCTCACTTCCAGCCGCCCCCTGGCCTCAATCCCACTATATGTCACGGAGAGGGAGTAAATGACCTCCAAAGTCGTCTCCAGTTCTGACTTTGGTTAGAGGGGCAGGTACTTCCGGTGGCAGAAGGAGGGGGACCAAAAGGAAGAGGAAAGGGCGGCGCCGGAGAGGAGGCGCCGTGCGTCGCCGAGGTGGCACCGGCGGCTCCGCCCCGGCGCTCCCCAGGGGCCCCCAGTGTTCCGCCCTGCTCGGCGGAAATGAGCGGTGGCTCGGGGCAGGCGGGCGGCCGGGCTCCCAGAGGCGGGCGGGTGGGGGACGGGCCCCGCCCTTTCGGGCCCGGGAGGCCGCGGACCTGCGCGCGGGTGGGGCGCTGACGGCCGCCAGGGCCCCCGGGGGCTCGGGCCCGCGCGCCACGCCCCCTGCGGCCTCCAGGCCTGCGGAGACACGCCCCCTCCCGCCTCTCCGCCTCGACCCCTTCGGGGGGCCCAGGCGGAGCCCAAATCTCCGCCAGCGCCGCCGCCATCGTCTGTGCCGCGTTCCTAGCTCGGCGAAGGACAGGCCTCGCGTTGGGACCCCCATCGACTTCTGAGGTGGCCCGAGCCCCGCCGCGGCGCCCCCCCCCGCTCCGAGCCAGGGTTTCCTTCCGCCCACTCACCCCCAGCCCCCCACCCCCGGGCTTCGAGTCCCCCATCCCGCTGCGCCTCGGAATCCTGGTTTCTTTGGCCTAGCCCCCTACCCCCGGACCTTGCCGCGCGCCCCTGGTTTCTTCGGCCTTCCATCCTGGTCCCCCGAAACCGCGCGCCCCTCACCCATCAGTTCTCCTGTGCACACTGTTCGGGTCCTCACGTCGCCCCCACCGACCTTGATGCTCCAGTGCCTCTAGCCTTGGGTGCCTTCAGCCCACCAGCCCCTCCTCCCAGCCCGTCGGGCCCTGCGCCCTCGCTCCATCACCAGATCTCGGGATCTCTTGTTCCTGCAGACTCTCCCGTGCTTCAGCCATTAGAGCTACTACCACCCCTTTGCATACACACTCTGTTCTCGATCCTCAACACCCCAAAACACACATCCCTCTGGGCATCACATACCCCCTTCCCAGGTCCGCTGCCGCCTGTCCAGGGCCCTGGGATTCACTTTAATTCCAAGGCTTCCCTGCCCCCACTGTCCCCTCCCCACTGCTCCAAAGGAGCTCCCTCCATGCTGCACTCCGGGCCTTGGACTCTCCTTTTAGCCCGCCAATTTTGAGTTCTTTCAGAACAAACTCCCGGGTATTCTCTGTTTAGGCCTGGCCCCACCCAGCCTAGAGCAGGCAACTCCTGGACCCTGCTTCACCCCACCCAGCCTGACAGCTGTTGCCATATTTGCTGTCCCAACTCCTGGATGTCCTTGATTTTCTGACTTCTCACTCTAGCTTGCCTGTTCTCTTTCCCTTGTGTTGCCAGGTGCCAAGATGGTGGGGGAACTCCGTTACAGGGAATTCAGGGTGCCCCTGGGGCCCGGCTTGCACGCTTATCCAGACGAGCTGATCCGCCAGCGAGTGGGCCATGATGGGCATCCTGAGTACCAGATCCGCTGGCTCATCCTCCGGCGTGGGGATGACGGGGAAGGGGGCTCCAACCACGTGGACTGCAAGGCTGAGCACATCCTGCTATGGATGTCCAATGACGAAATCTATGCCAACTGCCACAAGATGCTGGGCGAGGACGGCCAGGTCATCGGGCCCTCCCAGGAGACAGCAGGAGAGGCTGGAGCGCTGGACAAATCCGTGCTGGGGGAGATGGAAACCGACGTGAAGTCTCTGATTCAGAGGGCGCTTCGGCAGCTGGAGGAATGTGTGGGCACCATTCCTCCCGCTCCTCTGCTCCACACTGTCCACGTGCTCAGCGCCTACGCCAGCATTGAGCCCCTCACCGGGGTCTTCAAAGACCCAAGGGTCCTGGACTTGCTCATGCACATGCTTAGCAGTCCCGATTATCAGATTCGCTGGAGCGCGGGCCGGATGATTCAAGCCCTGGCCTCCCATGATGCTGGTGAGGGGCAGCGTGGGGAGGAAAGGGGAGCTGGAGAGGGGCTGGGTCAGCTTAACATCTCACAGGGCCCTATGATAGGCGCCTCTGATCTCAGCAGTATGTAAATGATTCTGTGACCTTTCTCTTCGCATTGCAGGGAGGGAGGTGGGAAGGTGAGTGTGGACATCTCTGCAGAAAGGGAAGACTGAATCTTCAAGAACCTCCTATTAACTGTTTTCCTAGGCGGAGGAAGAGTTTAGACTTAAATTTTTGCAGATGAGGCAGTAATAAGGTAGAATAATATAGTAAGCTTTGGCTTTTGGAGCAAAGCAGCAAATCGTGTCATTCTGCTGTGTGACAGCAAAAGGTGTGAACTAAGAGTAAAGGGTCCACAAGAGGGGTCTGGGAAGGATGAGGTTAGGAGCTGTTACTGATTGGAACGTGGGTTCCAGGGACCCGGACCCAGATCCTTTTCTCACTAAGCCAGCAAGAGGCCATTGAGAAACACCTGGATTTTGACAGCCGCTGTGCTCTGCTGGCACTGTTTGCACAGGCCACGCTCTCTGAACACCCGATGTCTTTTGAGGGCATTCAGCTGCCACAGGTATTCTGTGGGGAGTATTGGGAGGGAGCTGTGGACAAAACCTGGGGACCAGGCCTTTGCACCTGCCCTCAGAGGACAGTGTGGAGAGAAAGCTGGAACAAGGTAAGTGTAGACCAGAGTTTGTGTCCTGCAGGTCCCAGGAAGGCTGCTCTTCTCCCTGGTGAAGCGCTATTTGCATGTCACCTTCCTCCTGGATCAGTTGAATGACACTGCTGCGGAACCAGGAGCCCCGAACTCCACTCCTGAGGAGCTGAGTGGGGAGAGGGGTCGCCTGGAGCTGGAGTTCAGCATGGCCATGGGCACGCTGATCTCAGAGCTGGTGCAGGCCATGCGCTGGGACCAGGTCTGGAGCAGACAGGGGCCCTCGGGACAGCCCTCCGGTTCCATCTTCCAGCCCCAGCTGGTGGATGAGGGCCCAGGGCTCCCACCTGCCCAGGCCTTGCCTTCCCGCAGGAGGTCAAGGAGGTTTCGACCTCGCTCTGAGTTCGCAAGTGGTAATACCTATGCCTTGTATGTGCGGGATGCGCTGCAGCCGGGCATGCGAGTGCGGATGCTGGATGACTACGAGGAGATCAGCGCGGGCGACGAGGGCGAGTTCCGGCAGAGCAACAATGGCGTGCCCCCTGTGCAGGTGAGGAGGGCCACCGCTGGGGGTCTGTCTGCGTGGGGCATCACTGGGGCTTCACGCTTCATGCTGGGGGCTCCAGCATGCTACTCACAGTGAAAACCCTCAGTAAGCTTGGGAGGGTAAAAGGGAGTCAGCGATTGAGAGAGGAGCCATTTGGAGGGCTGAGAAAATTTGTCTGTAGAAGACTCTGAGGTCAGGGAGACTCACTCCCACGAAGAACCTGGTGACAATGAGACCGTTCCAAAGGTCAAGTTCAGCAAGACTGTGGTTAAGGCCAGGAGGAAGTATAGGGGCATAAGCTGCCAAGAATAGGGACTTCCCTGGTGGTCCAGTGATGAAGACCACGTTCCCAATGCAGGGGGCCCCAATTTGATTCCTGGTCTAGGAATTAGATCCCACTCTCTGCAACTAAGCTCCCACATGCTGCAATGAAGATCGAAGATCTTACATGCCAGAACTAAGACCCAGGGCAGCCAAATAAATAAATACTAAAAAAAAAAAAAAAGCCACCAAGGATAGGAGAGAAGAAAGATGTTCCCGTTTAGAGAAGACATCCTTTACGTGCTCACGTGGCTTCTCCATATACCGTGTGTTCTGCTCTTTGGAGGTTTTTCCAAACCTGGCCAGGTGGTCACCCTGAGGGCTGTGGGTCCACATTCATCATCAGGTCATAGCCAGTCACTAGGTAACCTCTTGGCCCCTTCCCTATTTTTCCCGTTTCCCCCAGGTGCTGTGGGAGTCAACAGGCCGCACCTATTGGGTGCACTGGCACATGCTGGAGATTCTGGGCTTTGAGGAAGACATCGAGAACATGGTTGAGGCTGCTGATGAGTACCAGGGGGCAGCGGTCAGTGCAGCCGTGGGCACAGGTGAGCCCAGAGAGGAAGCCGGGGTCAGCTTGGAGCAGTGGTCCGGTGGGGGCGGGCAGCGACATCTCTGCGCCCTGTGGCCCATTTCCACAGCCCTGCCATCCTGGCGCTGGAAGCCCATGACCGAGCTCTATGCTGTGCCCTACGTGTGGCCTGAGGACGAGGACACTGAGGAGAGTGAACACCTGACTCAGGCCGAGTGGTGGGAGCTCCTCTTCTTCATCAAGAAGCTGGACGGCCCTGACCATCAGGAGGTTCTCCAGATCCTTCAGGAGAACCTGGACGGGGAGGTAGAGCCGGACTGTGTTAGGGGGGTGTGGAAGGCTGGGGATGGGAAGCAGAGGCTGACAGCGTAAGGGGCTTCAGGGGAGGAGTCTAGGATGTTTGGGGTTGGCAAACTGTTTGGGAGGAGCCTGCCATGAGAGGTTCGGGGTGGAGAAGGCGCATGCAGAGAACCCGTCTCCTGGCAAGCGCCTGTGCGGGCGGGTAGAGCCACCTGCAGCGAGAGCGTTTCCCCTGATGGCAGGTTCTGGATGACGAGATCCTGGCTGAACTGGCCGTGCCCACGGAGTTGGCCCAAGACCTGCTGCTGGCTCTGCCACAGCGACTCGACGACAGCGCCCTCAGGGACCTGCTCAACTGCCGCGTCTACAGGAAGTATGGGCCCGAGGCCCTGGCAGGGCAGCTGGCCCACCCGTCCCTGCTGGAAGCCTGGGCCCAGCCTCAGGAATCAGCTGACGCGGCCAGAGTGGAAGGTGGGGTGCCGCATGGACAGCAGCTCTGCATAGTGGCCCAAGGGCGTTAGCCCAGGAGAGACGTCTGTGCTGGGTTTTGTGCAATCCTGTCTTGAGACCGATGGCACTTTAGGAAGAGTCTGAAATGTTGAGATTAGCAGTGAATGGAGAAGCAGACGTTGTGCTCCCTCCAAAGAATGAAGGAGGATGTAAGGTTAGAACGTTGCGGGAGTTCCCTGGCGGTCCAGTGATTAAGACTTGACACTTTCACTACAGTGGCCTGGGTTTGATCCCTGGTCGGGGAACTAAGATCCTGCAAGGTGAGAGGCACAGCCAAACAGCACAAACATCGCAAGAGATTTTGAAGCCCTGGAAGTCCTCACGTTGAATTTTTTCTGCTGGAGGGAAAAACAGATTATTGCATGCTTCTGGAAAATGCTCTTCTGTTTGCAGATAGGAAGCTCTGCTGCTTTATTTTGGAAGGGGGCCCTCACCTCGCAACTTTTGAGATTTTAGTTCCCTGTCCAGAGACCAAACCCAGCCCTCTACAATGGAAGCAGAGCTAGACTGCTGGGGAAGTCTCTCCCTTGCTATTTTAAGAAAACAAAATGAAAAGTTTGTCATGAAGCTGTCATTAAGAGCTCTGAGATCCCCAGAACCTAACTTTTAGGGGGAACAAAAAAATCAAAAACATTTTTAGGAGAAGAGTAACAGGAGAGTTACGAATGTGTCTCTCCTTTTCCGACCTTTCCCGTCACTAACAGTGGCCAACTCTTGTGACTTCCCCTCTCCTGTAGCAAAAGAAGCCCCAACTCAGGGCTCCAACACGCCACTGCAGCGTCTGGCAGAGGGTTTCGGTCCGGCTGGGAAAATCTTCCTGGATCTGGAGGAAGCGTTCCGCTCAGAGGGGCCCCAGCAGGGAGAGGCCAAGCCCCTCCTCCTGCAGCTGCAGCGGCAGCCCCAGCCCTTCCTCGTGCTCATGCGGAGCCTCGACACTCCTGCCGCCAACAAGCCCCTGCACCTGGCCGTTCTGAGGTGAGGGGGTGCGGTGGGGCGGGGTGGGGCGGGGCAGAAGGGTCTCTGAGCCTGACTGCGAATCTCTCTCCTCCCGCCCCGCCCCCACGCTCCCCAGAATCCTGATGCAGCTGGTGGATTTCCCTGAGGCACTGCTGCTCCCCTGGCATGAAGCCATGGACGCCTGCATGGCCTGCCTGCGGTCCCCAAACACTGACCGAGAGGTACCCCTACCCTGCCCTGGGGAGATACTGAGTGGG
This sequence comes from Bos indicus, assembly GCF_029378745.1. Lineage (NCBI taxonomy): Eukaryota > Metazoa > Chordata > Mammalia > Artiodactyla > Bovidae > Bos > Bos indicus. Next base: position 18,144,668 of record NC_091782.1, on the reverse strand, counting down.
GAGGAGGCCAGGTAGCTTCTGGCAAGGCAGACATCCTACCCCACCCTGGGTGGGGGGGCACCATGGAGCCTTTGTGCTCTTGGTTTGGGTTTTGTGTTTGAAACTGAATTATATATATATTTTAAAAAGGTCATACTGTTCAGAGTTCACAAATGAGAGCAGTGTAACAAGGTATAAACTGAAAATTCTCACTCCCACCTGAGTCCCGTTTTCCCAGTGCCCCCCAACATGCCCCTTTTTGGTAACCACTTGTATTCATTTATGTATCTTTCCTGTGTTTCCTTAGATAAACAAGCCCAGAAGTGATCTTATTTGCCATCTCTTTTTGTTACATAAAAGGTTATATTTATGTTACATTAAGAGCCTCAGTGGAGACTTGCTCAGGTAGTGCTTCCCCTACAAGAGGCACTGGTTTAATCTCTGGTTAGGGAACTAAGATCCCCTGTGCTGGGGCATAGCCAAAAAAAAAAAAAAAATGAATGCCCCCCAAAATCCAACAACAAAGAAGAGCCTCAGTGGCTCCTGTCTGGCTGAGCCTGTGGAGGAAAGGGGAGTGAAGGAGGCGGGGTGGGGGTGGGGGCCATCACAGCCGCCTGCCCTGGAGCGCTCCTGGGCACTGAAGGCTTGGGAAGGGGTCAGAGAACTGGAGTCCTGGAGGCAGTGCATGTTTGCAGCACACACCTTTGGCTGCTCCCCAGGTTTTAGCGCTGTGGTGGGCTTACACACATCTGCTCCCTCTTGGCCCCCTCCTTGCCCTCAGGTGTCTCTGCTTGAGGCCTGAGCATCTCAAAACCCAGCCCCACAGCTGGTTCTGGGACAGCTGGGCCTGAGAAGAAACAACCAGAGATGCCCCCGACACCTGTTGGCAGCGTAGTCAGTGGCCCACAACCCCAGGTCCAGGGCACCTCTTGGCTTTCCCATTGCAGTTTGTTTGGTTCTCCAACTTCACCAAGCCCTCACGCCTCCCCATCCCTGTCTCTCTCTCTTTTAATGCTGAGTTTTCAAGCTGCTTATTTTCTTTTTATTAATTTGCGTATTACTTAAGACCACTCTGGGTCTCTGTGGCTGCGCGTGGGCTCTCTCTAGTTGTGGCACGTGAGAGCTGCTCTTTGTTGTGGTGCGTGGGCTTCTCATTGCGATGACTTCTCTCGTTGTGCAACACAAACTCTAGGTGTGTGGACTTCGGTAGTTGCAGCTCACGGGTTCTAGAGCTCGGCCTCAGTAGTTGTGGCGCCTGGGCTTAGCTGTCCCGAGGCATGGGGGATCTTCCTGGACCAGGGGTTGAACCTGTGTCCCCTGCATTGGCAGGCGGATTCTGTGGGAAGCCCCATCCCTGTCTCTTCACTTCCTCACTCTGTGTTCACCGCAGTAGCCCGGCACACAGTAGGTGTGTAGTCAGCACTGCTGAAGATGCCTTGTGGTCCATCCCCTTTATTCACCGCCCCCACGCTCATCCCAGGTGCTCCAGGAGCTGATCCTCTTCCTGCACCGCCTGGCCTCCGTGAGCAGGGACTATGCTGTGGTGCTCAATCAGCTGGGAGCCCGGGATGCCATCTCCAAGGCCCTGGAGAAGCACCTGGGAAAGCTGGAGCTGGCTCAGGAGCTGCGGGACATGGTGTTCAAGTGCGAGAAGCATGCCCACCTCTACCGGAAGCTCACCACCAACATCCTGGGAGGCTGTATCCAGGTCAGGGGGAAGGTCAGGGGACACTAGTGGTTCACAGCTGGGTGAGAGTATGAAACCCTAGCGGTGGCAGGGGAAGGGGTGTGTGTTTCTGAAGCTGGAAGGCAGGTGAGTCTAGTGAACCTGGGGGGGCGTTGGTTCTCGGCCCCTCTTGGCTCGCTGACCCTGCTCTGCCAGTGGCATGGAAATGGTCCCACAGCTGCTGGGTTTTTCCTCCACCCGTGTCTCCGTGTCCCTGCCCCCTCCCCGCACCCTTTCTCTCCATGTCCCGGCTGCAGATGGTGCTGGGCCAGATCGAAGACCACAGACGAACCCACCGCCCCATCAACATCCCCTTCTTCGATGTGTTCCTCAGATACCTGTGCCAGGGTTCGTGCGTGTACCCTCACCACCCCGAGTCTCCACACCTCCAAGTGTTTTCCCCCCTGCATCTGCCAGGCTGTGACCACCACCCCTTCCCGCGTGCCTGCAGGCTCCAGCATGGAGGTGAAGGAGGACAAGTGCTGGGAGAAGGTGGAGGTGTCGTCCAACCCGCACCGGGCCAGCAAGCTGACGGACCGCAACCCCAAGACCTACTGGGAGTCCAACGGCAGCGCCGGCTCCCACCGCATCACCCTGCACATGCAGCAGGGCATCCTCATCAGGTAGCGCGCCCCAGGCCTGCGCCTGGCACACACCCTCGCCTTCTCGTGACTTCCCTGCTGTTGGTCTTGGGGAGGGCCCCCGTCCCCCTGAACGTGACCAAAAGGTCCCCCTGGCTGTGTCTGTGGGGACGTGACTGAATCTGGTGCTGACTGGTTCCTCTGCCCTCATCCCTCCCAGGCAGCTGGCTCTGCTGGTGGCTAGCGAGGACTTGAGCTACATGCCCGCCAGGGTGGTGGTGTTCGGGGGCGACAGCGCCACCTCCCTTAACACGGAACTCAACTCGGTAGGGCCCCTTGTGCCGTTTGGCCACCCCTCACGGGATCAACCCTCCTACCCAGATCCCTAAAAGCCCGTGTTCCTCCCTCTTGAACCCCATAGAAGATGAAGTCCGCCCCTGCACCCCTGTGATGGCATCAGGCCCCGAGCGGTGAGGGTGGTATTAGGATCCCTTCCGTCAGGACCCCATGCACCCTAGGGCTGGGGGAAGGAGGGACAGCAGGGAACAGGAACAGACTGGGTGCCTTCAGCACTCCCATCCACACAACGGGCAGTGACCATGCTCTCTGCTTGCCCCCACCCCACCAGGTGAATGTGATGCCCTCCGCCAGCCGAGTGGTCCTCCTGGAGAACCTGAGCCGCGTCTGGCCCGTCATCCAGATCCGCATAAAGCGCTGCCAGCAGGTGGGGCTAGGGGACATGGGGTGGGGGCCGTGGGCCCCACGCTCTGCACTGTGACTTGTAGTTCTTGGACCAGCACTCCAGCCCGTCCTGAGGAGTGTGTGGGGCCGGGGGAAACAGGCCTATGTGCGTTGCAGGGCGGCATTGACACGCGCATTCGGGGCTTGGAGGTCCTGGGCCCCAAGCCCACCTTCTGGCCGGTGTTCCGGGAGCAGCTGTGCCGCCACACGCGCCTCTTCTACATGGTCCGGGCACAGGCTTGGAGCCAGGACATCGCAGAGGACCGCAGAGGGCTCCTGCACCTGAGCTCCAGGTGTGCGAGCACAGGCGCGCCTGTGTGCCTGAGGGGTAGCCTGCAGTCTCAGGCTGGTGGACTTGGGCCTGTAGCCCCCAACACCTTCCTACCCGCTCCCTTTCCCAGACTCAACGGGGCCCTACGCCACGAGCAGAACTTTGCCAGTCGCTTCCTCCCTGACGAAGAGGCCGCCCAGGCACTGGGCAAGACCTGCTGGGAGGCCCTGGTCAGCCCCCTGGTGCAGAACATCACCTGCCCTGGTAACCGGCCCGGCCCATTCACCATCCTGACACTCAGCCCCACGCACCAGCCCCTTCTTGCTCTTCCCTGGGTGACGCCTTTGGCCCATTTGGCACCTGAAATTTATTCGGCCTCCCCAAGCCCCCCGCTTCTCACAGCCCAGGGGCGCCTCCTTTCCACGTGTCCCAGTGTCAGCTGACCCCACGCAGTCAGGAGGGCCCTTGCTCCCTCCCCTCCCATGCGGTCCACTGCTCTTCCTCTGCACGCCCATCCAGGCCAGCCTCCTCGGCAGGCTCTGCACACTCGCCCTGCCTTAGCTTGTTCTTCCCACCTCCAGATGAAGAAGGCGTCAGCCCACTGGGCTGGCTGTTGGACCAGTACCTGGAGTGTCGAGAGGCTGCCCACAACCCGCAGAGCCGCGCGGCAGCATTCTCCTCCCGGGTGCGCCGCCTCACCCACCTGCTGGTGCACGTGGAGCCCTGCGAAGCGCCCCCCTCGGTGGCGGCCACGCCTCGGCCCAGTGAGTGCTGGGAGCTGGCTTGGGGGTGGGGGCGTCTCCTTCCTCACTGTCCCCTCCCTGCATGCTCAGCCTGCTGCTCGCCTCCTGGTTTGTGTCACCCCCACCGGGGAGCATCATTTCGGTGGGCAGTGTGTCTGGAAAGATCCCCTGGGCTCACCACTGAATGGGGGACCCAGGAGCTGAGGGGCTTCCCCTGCCCTTCCTCTGCCCCTTCCCCTGTGTCCACAGAGGGCAGAAACAGAAGCCACGACTGGAGCTCCCTGGCCACCCGGGGGCTTCCCAGCAGCATCATGAGAAACCTGACGCGCTGCTGGCGGGCGGTGGTGGAGGAGCAGGTGGGCCGAGGTGGGCCGGACGGGGCGGGCCGGCGGAGCTGTGCCCCTGGTGTGTTGGGTTGCCATCACGCTGCCACCTCCCACTCTCCAGGTGCACAGCTTTCTGACCTCACGCTGGCGGGATGATGACTTTGTGCCCCGCTACTGCGAACACTTCAGTAATCTGCAGAAGGCGAGCTCCGAGCTGTTTGGGCCACGGGCAGCCTTTTTGCTGGCGCTGCAGAATGGCTGTGCTGGTGCCCTGCTGAAGCTGCCTTTCCTCAGAGCTGCCCACGTAAGCCTCCTGTGTCCCCTCCCCTGGGACCTCTCCCCTCAAACTCTCTCTTCCCCTCCTCAGAGTTGCCCACCCGCTATGTTCCCACTCAGCAAGAAGCATGTTTTGGTATAGACCATGTTATCAGAAATCTAAAAAGAAAAAAAAAAGGGAATTCCCTGGTTGCCCAATGGTTAGGACCCTGTACTTTCACTGCTGTGGGCCCAAATTCCATCCCTGGGCAAGGAACTAAGATCTCACACACACACAAAAAGATAAAAGGAAAAAAATGACCTGCTTTGTGCCATTCTAATATCTCTCTGCATACCTTCTTCTACTTGCGTGCTTGATTTCACTTAGTTTTACCCACGAGTAGCTAAATGCTTTATCCTGTTTTCTTTTGACCCTTACATTAAAAGTCATTTTCATGTTGCTATCTGTCCTCAAATTTTTGCATAGAGTCCATCAAATGGATATACTATAATTTCCTCCACCATTCCTATTATTCCAAAAATATTTAACAAGTGCTTAACCCACTCCAGTATTACTGCCTGCTGAATCCCATGGACAGAGGAACCTAGTGGGCTACAGTCCATGGGGTCACGAAGACTTGGACATGACTGACCAACTAACACTTTTAATACTTAATATGTGTCAGGCACTGTGATAAGAGCTGAAGATAGATGGAGTCTCTTCCCTCCAAGTTCACAAATCGGAAAATTCACGTGACTCACTTTATCTCAGTGGCCTTGTGTGCTTGTCTCCTTGTGTTAAATTATTATTGTTGGATTTTAGACATGCTAAGGAGAAGGCAATGGCGCCCCACTCCGGTACTCTTGCCTGGAGAATCCCATGGACGGAGGAGCCTGGAGGGCTGCAGTCCATGGGGTCGCTGAGGGTCGGACACCACTGAGTGACTTCACTTTCACTTTTCGCTTTCATGCATTGGAGAAGGAAATGGCAACCCACTCCAGTGTTCTTGCCTGGAGAATCCCAGGGACGGGGGAGCCTGGTGGGCTGCCGTCTCTGGGGTCACAGAGTCGGACACGACTGAAGTGACTTAGCAGCAGCAGCAGACATGCTAAATGTGAAAATTGTGTTTATCATTGTTAGTATTTTTTTTTAACATTCTTTATTTTACTGAATTTATTTGGGGGTGTCACGTCTTAGTTGTGGCACGTGGGATAAACCCGGGCCCCCAGCATTGGTAGCATGGAGTCTTAACCATTGGACTATCAGGGAAGTCCCAGAATTGTTAATGTACACAGTTGTTAATGATTTTATGAATTTTATAAAATTGTTGACCAGTTGATAAAGCTGCTGGCCATTCATATTTCCTTCCTCAGACCCTCCTCCTCCCTGTGCTCCCACTCACCAGCTTCATTCTCTCCTTCAGTTTCTGACTACGATCATACCACCCTGAACACACCCGATCTCGCCTCCTTCACAGTTTTCCTGTGCTCTTCCCACTGCCCAGGTGAGTGAGCAGTTTGCCCGACACATCGACCAGCGGATCCAGGGCAGCCGGATTGGTGGGGCCCGGGGAATGGAGATGCTGGCCCAACTGCAGCGATGCCTGGAAACCGTCCTCATCTTCTCTGGCCTGGAGATAGCCACCACTTTCGAGCATTACTACCAGTGAGTGTGGACCGAGGGAGTGGGAGGTGGGGGGAGGCAGGATGATGGGCAAGGCAAGCCCTTGGGGTCTGGGGGGCTGGGGTCTGGGTAGGCTGGAGTCTCGGAGTGGGAGGCCCTGCCAGGCAGCCTCACCAAGGCTCGGCCTGGGCTGTGCACGCTGCAGGCACTACATGGCGGACCGTCTCCTGGGCGTGGGCTCGAGCTGGCTGGAGGGGGCCGTGCTGGAGCAGATCGGCCCCTGCTTCCCCACCCGCCTCCCCCAGCAGATGTTGCGGAGCCTGAGCACCTCGGAGGAGCTGCAGCGCCAGTTCCACGTATACCAGCTCCAGCGGCTGGATCAGGAGCTCCTGAAGCTGGAGGACACAGAGAAGAAGATACAGGTGGGAGCGGGGGAGGGAACTAAAGTAGCAAGAAGAGAGGAAGGCAGAGAGAGGCTTGGGACAGACCGAGGAGCCGGCTGGCTTAGGGGCACCCTGTGTTCCATCTTCAGGTGAGCCGTGACGCCAGCGCCAGTGGCAGGGGCCATGAGAGAGGGACCGGGGAGGAAGCTGAGCTGGAAGCTGGGGCCGTGGCGGCGGCAGCAGCAGCCGGCGTGGCGGGGGAGGAGGAGGAGGAGGAGGACGAGAGCGAGGACCTCTACTATGAAGGGGCGATGCCAGAAGTGTCTGTGCTCGTCCTGTCGCCACGCTGCTGGCCCACCGCCTCCATCTGCCACACACTCAACCCCAGAACCTGCCTGCCTGCCTACCTGAGGGGCACCTTGAACCGATACTCCAACTTCTACAACAAGCGTGAGCAGCTTGGGCTGAGGGAACTGGGGACCTGGGAAGAGGATGAGATGCTGGGAAATAACCTGGGGCTGGCAGCCTGTAGATTTGAGAAAAGACTGGAGCTTAGGTTTGGAGTAGGGGTGGGGTGAAAGGGCACCAGATCCCGGGACTCTTGCTGTTTCTATTTTTCAAATAATGACCTGGGACTTCCTTTATGGTGGGAAGGATGGAGGCAGGAGGCACCTGAGGTCCACAGAAGGTGGTGGGTGTCTGTTCCTGGTCAGTCATCGTAACCTCAGCTCCCCACTGGGGGCTGATCCTGGGCTGGGCAGTGAAAAATAGGTGGGTGATACTGAGACCTTGCTCTCAGAGAGCTCCTCCACCAGCTTCAAGACATTGTTTCCAACTTGATGAGAGCCCCAGTCCTTTCTCACTTTGTGGCTTTGTCTCCCTTAAAAAAATGGAGAACCCCTCGGAGGCACTGATCATGAGCTGCCTGGCACGGGGTGGGCTCCCAGATACCTGAGGCTGACCCAGGAGGCAGACTCAAGGAAGGCCAAGCTCTGGAAGCTCAGACCAAGAGCCAGTGTCCAGACACGCTGGACCCCAGGCTCTGCAGAGGTTAGTGAGGACAAAACTCCAGCGATAGCACGTCCTCTCCAACTCCCCAACTCCTGCCGCCTCCCTGACACTCCTCAGGTCAGACCTACCCTGCCCTGGAGCGGGCCCCGCACAGGCGACTGCAGTGGACGTGGCTGGGCCGGGCAGAGCTGCAGTTCGGGGACCAGACGCTGCATGTGTCCACCGTGCAGATGTGGCTGCTACTGCATTTCAACGAGCTGAAGGTGGCCCAGCTCCCCCACGCCTCCCTGCTCCCGCGACCTGTCCATCCTCTTTCTTCTCTCCACCCTCTCTCTTCCCTGCCTCCTCACCCTGGGAGGCCCTGATGCTTCCCTCTTCTTCCCAAGGCGGTCTCTGTGGAGAGTCTGCTGGCACTCTCGGGGCTCCCTCCAGATGTGCTGAATCAGGCAGTTGGGCCTCTGACTTCCTCAAGGGGCCCCCTGGACCTTGATGAGACAAAGGACACCCCAGCAGGTCTGTACTTAGGGCACTGGGGCCTGTGTCCTGAGCTGGGGCCAGTGTCCTCGGGGGACCCCTGCCAAGTGACCAGCGCTTATTTCAGGATTGCTCAAGATTCGAGACAGCAGTGAGGAACCCAGGCCTCGGAGGGGCAATGTGTGGCTCATCCCAGCTCAGACATACCTGAAAGCTGAGGACGAAGAGGGCCGGAACTTGGAGAAGAGACGGAACCTTCTCAACTGCCTCATTGTCCGAATCCTCAAAGCCCATGGGGACGAGGGGCTGCACATCGACCAGCTTGTCTGCCTGGTAGGTTGGGGTGGGTGGTGGGTGAGGGGGCTTTGTCAGTTGGAGGGCAGTCTCCAGGAGGAGGTGGGGGCCCTGCGGGGTGGGGGCAGTCTCCAGGAGGAGGTGGATCCCCATGCAAAGTCTTGGCTCACTGTGGACCCTGTAGGTGGGTGAGAAGTGAGGTTGGGCCTCGCTGTCCTTGGACTGGGGGCTAGAGGTGGGGTAAGCTGGGCGTCCCTGACCTCTTTTCCCTTTGGCCCTCTACACCAGGTGCTGGAGGCTTGGCAGAAGGGCCCGTGTCCCCCCAGGGGCCTGGTCAGCAGCCTTGGCAGGGGGTCCACCTGCGGCAGTGCTGACGTTCTCTCCTGCATCCTGCACCTGCTGGGCAAGGGCACGGTGAGATGCCAGGACGACCGGCCCCAGATGCTGTCTTATGCGGTTCCCATGACTGTCATGGAGCCTCACACTGAGTCCCTGAACCCAGGCTCCTTGGGCCCCAACCCACCCCTCACCTTCCACACCCTGCAGATCCGCTCCCGGGGCGTGCCCTATGCCTCCTGCACAAGCACCCAGAGCTTCTCTACCTTCCGGTAGCCCTGGAGACAGGGTCAGGGCTAGGTAGGGCCGGGGCTTTCCACAGAATAAAATGCAGGAGTTTGATTACTTGGCCTGTGTGGTAACTGCCAGGGGTCTGCCAAGGGTGGGGACTTTCCTGGCTGAAAGGAGACAGGAGCCCTCAGCTCTGAGGCTGAATCATGCCATGCCAGGGTCCTTTGCGTGAGGATGGCAGGCTGTGTGGGACTGAGCACCCTCCTCTCAGCTGGGGGAATTAAGTGTACTCCAGGGATGAGCCTTCTTGAAGGGTATGTGGTCAGAAGAGCTTTCACCTGGCAGGCTGGAGAGTCAAGCCCATCTCGCCACTAGCTGGATGGCTTGCAACTTCAGCAGATCATCAAGCAGGGATCTACTTTTCTCGTTTGTGGAATTGATTGGACACTGTGCCCTCTGGAGCTAAGGCTGACAGGGAAGGTGAGATAAAGGACCCTTGTGGCCACTGCAGGCCCCCAGGACCTTAACATGTTCTACCTGGAAGCTCTAGGATCTGGGTTAGAAGGAACTGCAGCTCCCATGGCTCCTCCTTGCCCCTGTGCACTCCCGCACACCAGTAGCCTTCCCTGCCCTCAGGACTTTCCGTCTCTGCAGGGCAAACATTCCCAGGCTTTGACTTTTGCTTCCCTGATCCTTAAAGCCCTTGAGCTGGTTTGCACACCAAGGACCACATAATGATCCCATTTATAGTCATGTCCCCCAGTTGGCCAGTTAGAGACAGAATGTGGTTTAGTGGTTGCCTGTAGTTGGGGGGATTGGGAAAAACTGAGGAGTAACTGCTACAAGGTATGGCATTTCTTTTGGGGGTGTTGAAAATGTTAAAAAACTGTGGTGATGGTCAATTCTGTGAATATATTTAAAATCACTGAACTCTTAACACTTTAAATGAGTAAAGTCTACGGTATGTGAATTGTATCTCAATAAAGCTGTTAATAAAAACCAAAACCAACCAAACTAACCCAAACTGAAGCTCAGTGCTTTCCTACATCTCCTCTGCCTCCTCCTTGAAGGGGGAAAGTAGCAGGTTGGAAGTTGGGGCCGATACAGCCTTGTGGTGGGCATGTATCAGTTTTCAACCGATTTTCACCTGAACCTGTTTCTCATGCTTGGAAACACCCTACCACAAACCTAGGAAGAAGGTAGAGCTCACCTCCCACCACGTTAAAGACCAGACACTTGCTTTCCCAGCATCCCCCTTGCAGGCAGGTGACTAGAGGCCTCAGCTGGGAACATCTCGGTCTGGAGCAGAGGGAAGGGGAGTGAACCTTTGGCGGTGGAGCTGACATCTTCACAGTGACTCTGGTTCTGCAGTAGGACCTGGAGTGCTTCTCACTGCTCTGACTTTATCCCTCACTCCTTTTTGGAGCTTCTCTCCAGCCTTCTTAGTGTTTCTGTGAGCCAAATAGTTCAGTATTCTTTCTGCTTTTATCAGCTAGAATCACTGTTTGGGCATTAAATTAGGATTTATTCATGTGACAACTGGGACTCTGCAGTGCTCCCTCACTCTCTGGGCCAGGCCAACCATCCTGGTAGCTACAGCCTTCATCTAACCACCACCAGAGAAGCACGTTTTATGCATTTCTTCCCTCCGAACTACATCATCTCCCCCCAACCAGGAGGCATCAAGCAGTAAGTCTTAGTCTCTAACTCCACCTCTTCCTTTCAGGCTGCCTTTTGCTATTATTTTTTGCCCCCCCCAGCAGCACAAGGGATCCTAGTTCCCAGACCAGGGATGGAACCCGTGTCCCTGGAATTGGAGTCGCTCTGTCCCTAAACACTGGACCATCAGAAAGTTCCTAACGCTGCTGCTTAGATGTCAGTCCCTCCCATGTCCTGTGTTGCTGTGATTTATCTAGGTTCCCAACGTCCCCTGTCTGTGATTAACCCATCTTCCTGATTCTTAGGATTTATAGATTATCAACTATAGACAATTACCCTCTCCTTCCGGAACTCGATTTGTGTCACATCTCCTCATTCCATCCTCCAACTTCTGTAACGTCTTTTCCTTAGTTTCCATTTCTCTGTCCCTGGGCTCCATCTGTGTAGTTTCTTCACATCTACTTGCATTTCATCTTCCTTTCTAGGTGTGCCTCCTCTGCTGAAGTTTCCAATGTCAGTGTATTTTTCATTAAACAAAAAATTTTAATCAAACCAATTCTGTCCTTTTTGATACTTTTTCATCAGTCACCGTTCTTTAAACATAAATAAGACATTTTATATTTTTGTATTTTACATTTCCAACATCTCAGACTTTGCTGGTCTGATTCTGTTGCCTGTTGTTCCTAATGACTTGTTTATGCGTTTTTTTTTTCCTTTTGTGCCTTGTTTTCAGTGTAAGCTCATATTCCTTGAAATTTTATCTGAAGGAATTCCTTGAAGTCTGGGTTTAAAGTACAATCCTCAAGAAAGAAATGCATTTTGGGAATTCCCTGGTGATCCAGGGGCTAAGACTCCACTCTCCCTAGTTCAAGCTGCCCAGGAAACTAGATTCTGCATATTGCAACTAAGAATCCGCACGCTGAAACAAAGATCCTGTGAACCACAACCAAGACCCAGCACAACCAAAATAAGTGAATATTTTTTTAAGAGAGGAATGCATTTGCTTCTGCCAGGTATACCTGGAAGCACTCCCAACCAGAAACCACTTTAAACTGAATTGTAGCGTGAAGATATTCCAGTCCACAAGCAGTATGAATTCTCCACCCAAACAGTACTGAGAGCCAGCTGCGCTTACCTATCACCAGGGACACTTTCTGTCCCCGCCTCCTACCTCCCTTTGTATCCAAAACCAAAGCTAAGAAGATGAGTTGTGGGACTGGGTCCTGCTTTGAATGAGGGTGTCATCTGTTGGGCTGAAGGAGGAAGGGCTCTGATCTGAGTTCCCACTTTGTAGGAGGCTTAGGTTTACTGCCTACCCACATGTGGCCCCTGAAACAGTAGTTCTAGGCCACCTACAAAAGCAGCAGGATAAAAAGATGAGAGACAGGAGTGTTTATGAACTGCTCCTGCATAAAGTCGCAGTCCTGGGAGCCACTCAGACTCTGGCCTTCAACCAGCCTCAAGGTCCTTTTCCTTCTGTATCAGAATCACTAAGGCAAGGATGGGAGGACATGAGGACAATGACCCAGATCCAAGCAGACGAAGTGTGGCATGGCAGAAGGCTCAGCTGCTCTTCCTTTTCAGCCCTCAGGCCGTCCAAAAGGCTTCGAGTCATCTCTGAGCCAGTCAAGTTCCAAGGCAGCTGTGACCCTCACCGTTGAATGGGAAAGAACCAGAACAGGCCAAGCCCAAAAGTGTCCCCACAGATGCACTTCTCACTGGGGCAGCAGCAGAGCTGAGCACGGTTCCTTACTACTCTTTGCTCAAAGGGAGATGTCGTCTGTCCTTGCCTGCATTTCGGCGCCTCTTTCGACTCAAGAAGCTCTCTAGCTTCTTGCTTCGTTTCAGCTCCTTAAACTTCTCAGCCAGGACCAACTGGCGCTGCTCAGCTAGAGGACAAGGAGAAAGAAAGTCAGTAAACAGAGAACAAAGTCTCCCTGCCTCCCCTTGCCCCAGGTCAGTAACTCTCAACCACTACGCAGGGATATGTGACTCGTCAGGGGTTCACTGGTGTCTAAAAGCAAGATGACTTCCGCAACTCCACTCTTTCTCAATTCAACGAACTATGAGCTCCTTCTCTGTGCCCAACCCAACATATGAAGGGGCGTGGCAAAGATAAGTGACACTCCCTGCCCACAGTCTCATTAGGGATATGAGAATGGTTACAAACGACTCCCTACTACTACTATTTCTACTTTCCTCTAAATTACCATGGGATCCAGCCTTCAAGCCTCCCTTAGGAGCTCCAGGACCCCCAGTACAGCATCCAGTCACTATGGCCACCCAATCTCTGTCCCTGTGACTCGCAGGTCGTAGCTGTGCCCCACTCACATTTCTTCAGGAAGTATGGCCGGTGGCCCTGCTGGGCCTGAGCCCGCCGCTCCTGCTTCAGGGCCAGGCGCAGCTCCTGCTGCCGCTTTCGTTCCTTCTGGGCCATTTCTTGCTGCTCCTGAGGAGCCGAGATGAGAGGGGTGAGACAGGTGAACAGCAGGGACTGTGAATCACCTCCCACCCCATACTCTGACCTGCTCACCATTCGCTGAAGCAGGTGCTGTAGTTTCTCATGCTCCTCCCCTGAACGGTGCTTCTTCAGCTGCTTTTTCACCAGCTCCACATTGGAAAATGAGTATGATGGTTAGCAGTCTGTAAATGTTAGCTGAAACTCTGTGCCAAGCATCATTCTAAGAGGTTCACATATGTTAACTCACATTAACACTATGAAATGGGAACTATTAGCTTTTTGTGATAAGGGAACTGAATTGAAAAGAGGTTAAGTATCTTGCCAATGATTACACAACTAGCAAACTGATTCACCCTGCTCCCCTCTGCCTCTCTAACCTGTGCTCCAGTCCCTCCTGGAATCCGCACAAACCGCCTCACGCTACTCACCTCTTTCTCTCTGGCTCGGATGTCATCTAGGAATTGATACGTTTTATCGAACACCTCAGGATTATACTCCCCTGACAGATCATCAAAGCGGGGGTCCCGGGCTACCTTTGGAGAGAACAGAGAATGTAAGAGAACTGTTACGTCTCCTTTCCCTGAGAAAATGCTCACTGCCTCCGCCTCACCTTCTTACTGATGGGGACAACCTGACGCAAAAATGGCACCCGGACCTTGGCTGACATTTCCAGAGGCCTACGGAGAAAGTGAAGGGCAGGTCAAGGGAACTCCAGTCTCGTTAAAGGCCTCCCACCTGCCACCCAAGAAAGCAGACACCTACTCAAGTAGGTGTCTTTCCCCCCAATTCCCGGGAAAGGCCTTGCTCCTCACCTGTGCTTATCTGCGACACATCCTTTTTGGACAGGTGGTCTAGAACTCTGCTTCTTAGTGCTGCTTCCTGTTACCAGTTGTTTGTAGGCTTTAGTCCCCACTTGGCTTTGCAATTCCAACAGCTCCTCAAATGACATGTGAGACGTGTCTGTGAAAGGAGGGTGGGGGGACTGCAACTCAGCTCAGCATCTGCCACTGCTGCAGAGACATCGCCCCATGCTCTTTCCTTAGGTAAGTGACCCTTTCCAATATCCCCTTCAGACCGATCGCTGCAGGCTCCAAGCAACACAGGTTGTAACAGTGCTCCACTGACACCTAATGCCCCAACTATTCCAGCTATCTGGGGCCTCACCTTGCTAAGGAAGGTGTACATGTAAGGCTGGAGATGGACTAACCCACAGTCTCTTTGTTTTCCCCTTCTCTTTTAAATTTCTCTTTCACAGGTTTTCCCACAGAGACCTCTGTCTCTGTTCGTGGCTCAGCTACCCGTATTCTGGTTCAGTGTACGCTCAGCATCTCACCTCAGTGCTCTAGCCTCCTTACCGCTCGCCCAACCACCAGTCTCACTGCTTTCAAAGCTCTCTCTCAAGTTCAGCCTCAGTTGTTGGTGTTCAGCCGCTAAGTCACGTCTGACTCTTTACAACCCCATGGGTTGCAGCATGCCAGGCCTGTCTGTCTGTTTCTCGGAGTTTGCCCAAGTTTATGTTCACTGAACATGGGAGAGATGCCTAAAAGGCAAATCTGGGATGGCGGTAAATTGGCAGACTGGGATTGACATATCCACACTATTATACAGAAAAGAGATAACTAGTAAGGACCAACTGTACAGCACAGGGGAACTCTTGTCAATACTCTGTAATGACCCACACAGAAAAGAATCCAAAAAAGTGGATATAGGTATAACTGATTCACTCTGCTACACCCCTAAAACACAGTATTGCAAATCAACTATACTCCAATAAAAACTGTTTTTTAAAAAAGGAAGGAAACTACTAGAGACGTGAAGTTTTCACTTTAACTTCTTTAAATAATAAAAGTTTTCTCTTTCCAAAAAAAAAAGAAACAAATTAATCTTAACACTCCCACCTCATTTCCACATACATATTTTTTAGATCACTTACTCCAGACTCCGTACTCCCCAATGGCTTCCATCTTACTCAAGAGTAAAAGCTTTGGGTTTGTAATAGCATGAAGATCCCATGTGACCTATTCCATTTTGTCTCTGATCTCTTCTACTATCTCTTTCCTACTCCTCTCCAGTCAACTGGCCTCCAAGCAGTTCCTAAGCAAACAGGTATATTCCCATCTCAGTTCCTCTGCACCTGACTTTGCCTCTGCCTGTAACACTTACACCAGCTGTATTGCTTGCTCCCTTACCTCCTTCGCAGGGTTTCTCAAATGCCACCTATCCAGTGAGGCCTTCTGTGATTACTTAACACCATAACCCTTCCCGTTTTCTCTTCAAAGCTCTTATCACCTTTCTCAAAACTGTAGTATAATTTACATACCATAAAACTTATCCTTTAAAAATATGCAATTCCTTAGGTCTCCGTGACTTTTTTTTTTTTTAACCCCCAAAAAGTAAGCTTCATGAGAGCAGTTTTGGACTGCTTTATTCACTGTTGTATCTCCAGCATCTACTGTGCCTGCGTACAAGAGATGTTCAATAACGTCGGCGAAATTTATTGAATCTTTACCTAAGCCTTCCCCAATAATCAATGCCCTTCTGACTCTGCTTTGGAACATAAGTTTTCTCCCTGCGAAAAACCCTCTTTGCCCTTTAAAAAACTGCTCAGGGTGTCCTAACTCAGTATCCTCTCACTCCCCACTTTCTAGGGCGTTGGGGGGCGCTCCCGGTGTCTGCGTCTTTCAGACAACTTGGCAGTCTCGGGGTGAGCCCGCACCAGACGCAGGGCCCCTCTCCCGGCCCTCAGCGCTTCCCCCTGTCCCAGCACCGTGCCCTCACCATTGCGCAGACTCCCGTCATCCTCTCCGCCATCCTGAGCCTCGCTGGGAGACCCTGCAACCGCGCCGCCACAGGAGCTTGCTCTCGGCATGGCTTCAGCGGTGTATAGAAAACTAATGGCGTTACTTCCGCCACACAGGCTCCCGCCCCGCCCCTTCCGGAAGGCTTGGCGTCAGCAGCGCAGGCGGGGCCGAGCGGGTTGCTGGTGGGCGGCCGGGGTACCCTCCATGGGCGACCCGTCGACCAAACGTCGCCACCTTTTTGTCGCAAGACGCTGCACTCCACACCGGAGAAACTCCAGCCAGGTCGTGATGGTATTTGGTTTCCTAATGCTCTTGGCTGAGAAGCCAGAGCCTCAGCACCCTGCCCCCACTGTAAACTCCTGCCATCCCGGTCGTATTCCACAAAAAAGAGATCACACGTTTGGAGACTTTTAATTCATTTGTATAAAATTTGAGCTGGCTGAGAGTGTCAGGGTACAGCAACAGCTCAAGGAAGGATGGGATTATCTGCTGGTCCTCGCCTCCCCAGGTCAGGGAGAAGGAGATTTCATGCCAACAGCTGCAACTCCTCTCAGCTCGCAATCAATGCCCATGGCTCAAGCAGAGGGGAACAGGTGGAAAAGGGAGTGGGGAGGGGAAGCTCCTGAGGCTCACACACTGCTTGCTTCTCCCTCCTTCCCATTCCCGTCACTTCCCAGCAGCCTGTGGCTGACCTGGGGCAGAGCAGAACCCAGGAGCAGTTGGAGGGAGGTGAATGGGACAGAGCACCAAGGGGAAGGGGCCCTCGGCCCAAGGAGGAAGGGACCTAGCCCTTCCTGCTACAGCTCCCCACTAAGTTCACAGCACAGAAAACACCTCTAGTCCAACAACTCCAAGTGGAGGTATACCAAGTCCAAGGTCTAAAGGGGCAGGCGGGGGAAGAGATGGGCAAGGGCAGTGAAGACAACAGCAGGCTCAGGAAGGAAGGTGGCAGAGACATCCTCCTACCCATGGGAGGAGACGATGGGGCGACTGATATTGCTGTTGGTGGTCATGGCATTCAGCTCCCACCTGGAAGGCCAAAATTGACAGGCAGAAAGGAGAGAAGGGGGAGCCTCCACCCCCAAATCCAGAATTGCTCAAACAGAGCAATGAACACACCAGTCCCTTCAACTCTCTAAAGCTCAGCCACCCACAGCCACCTCTTCCTTACAGCCCTGTTAGGTTTAACAATCAGGTCCCACGCACCACCAAATCCACCACCACCACCCACTCATCCACCTGCAAGCTCCTGTGAACTTCCTGTTTTTGTTTATATATCGATAGTCTTATGCCCAACACCTGGAGAAAACCATCTGTGTATACATCTCAATGAAACTTCCCAACCTACCTTTCCTCCTCTGCTCAGATCCAACCAGGAAGCCCCTCCTCCCACCAGGAATGCCAGGTTTTGTTCTCAACTCCCATCCTCTTAAAGACCCCCCCCCCCACCATATTAAAATTCAGTTCCTCTCTTTTTGACAATGGTCATTCTACAAAATTTCACCAAGTACCTCCTTATACCAAGGCTGCAGTCTACTTGGTATTAGGCACTTGAGACATGTGTGAATCCTGGGCCAACCTGGGACCCACCTGTTCAGCCTTGTATCCTCTATCACCTGAGTATCAATACTGAATACTGAATACACAGAACCTCAGCAAGAGGAATTAAACTGAACTGATACAGGGAGAGGAAAGTGTCACAAAATGACCCAGAAGAGTACAATTATATACAAAGTAGCTTCTGGTGCTTGATTTTAGACCTACGAATTCAGAACTAGGAAGGGAAGTGGGAAAAAGGGAAGTGGCTAGAAAAAACCGCCCTTATTTCTGGAATTAATGTGATCCATAGACTCCTAAACTTGTCTTTTCTCTTCAGTTCTAAGATTTAATCAAACTTTTTCAGCACATTAACAGAAATAATTGTATAAGCTCAGGTCTCAGGAAGTGATGCTTCTGAGCTTGGTTTGAAAACTGGATTTTTTTTTTTTTCACGCTCATTTATTCAGCTGACAGTTTTATTATATTTCCTTCCAGCACCCTCTCCACAAGTAGACTACAGAACAAAATCTTCTCTCTCCTCCACACTTAGACTGAGTCAATCAGGTCATGCCTGTGCTGCCCTCTCATCCTCAACTAATCCCTCCCTTCCAACCATTCACTGTACCTGATGTCATGGGGCAAACAGGACTGGTCCAGGTTGTACTGAATCACAGCCAGTTTGCACAGAGTCTTCAGACTAGGGCCTTTAAAGGAGGAGTTACGGGAGAGGGAGATGGTCAAAACCAAGGAAAGGGTCCCGTCCTGGATATCACCATCCAAAGACAGGGACCCTGATGGCAGAAGCACTTTGGGAATAAGTGTACTTACTGAAGTCCAAAATGTGTAAGTCAGAATGATCTATGAGGTCGAATTCATCTCCCAGGCCTTCCTCTGGAGACGGACTGTAGGATCAAACAGAGAAATGACGAGCGGAGCAAAGGCTACCCCCGAGACTCTCTTGCTCAAATTAGGCACTCCCACTCTCTCCCGTGGGAGTCGTTTGACTCCCAAGGGCTCCGGCCCTCCCTTCTCTCCTCCTGACCTGGTGCCCCCAAAGAGGACAATCTTGTCCCCAACAATACAGCAGCACTGGCGCCGGCGGGGACACGGCCCCTTCCCCTTCGGTTCAATCTTCTTCCAGGTAAACGACACTGAAGAGAAGTTTAAATGGAGGTTCAGTACCTGCTCATCCAGATATCCTCTCCACTGCACCCCTCACCTACTCAGGATTATGCTTTTCTTTTACACCCCGCCTCCATGGCACCCTGTTCCCTCCCCATTAAAGGCAGTGCTCTTTACCAGGGTTAAACTTCCAGAGGTCATGGAAGTGCCGGTTCAGCCTTGCGTTATAGCCACCAAAAATGTACAGCTCCCCATTGTAGCCAACTGGAAGGAGAGAGGTGTGTCAATAGTGTGGGAACAATGCGGGGGAACAGGGACTCAGCAAGGACCTGACAGACACTCACAGGCTGAGTGGCTCCGGCGTCCCTCGGGTAGCACTGGGGTGGGTGGACAGTCCAGCCAGGCCTCAGTCCTCGTGTCAAAGACACGGATGCGGTTGCAGTAAATCTCATTGTTGGAATGGAATGGCCCAAAACGGTCAGCCCGGCCCCCAAAGACATACATGTGACTGCCCAGCATTGTGGCCGAGTGGAAGTCCCTCCAGCGTGCAGGGTTGCCCTGGGCAGGAGCAAAGATGGCACGGAGAGAGGGTCAGCTTTCAGTTTGAGCTCCCTATGGTTTCTTAAATTGAGGATGGGTGTCTGGAAGAGAGGAAAATGGGCAGACCTTTGTACAGATCAAGGTCCATGTCATGGTGCTGGTATCCAGCTTGTGGATGTCATTGGAAAAACAGTCGGCCTGACAGGGACGAGAAAAGAAGTGAAGGAAAGAATAAAAGAGAGGGGCAGGGGTCACTCCCCAACCCTCCAAGCCCCTCACCTCAGAACCTGCAAGCAAACCAAAGCCTCCCATTCCACCACCTTCAATTCCCCTTCTTCCTCCTCATTCCCACCCTAAACCTCTGGTTGCTTCCAAACCTACCAGCTGCTCGTAGCCCCCAAAAATGTACATGGTCTTGCCCAGGACACAAGCCGAATGTCCATCCCGGGCCCCAGGAACCGTTCCTGACACTCGGGGTGTTGACCACTTGTGAGTATCTGAAGAGGGCAGAGGGCGGGCCCGGTAAGCAAGCTGACACTCCCTCCTAGACTCCAGGGCACCTTACTCCCAGCCCCCTCAGCACACACCCTTCCCAGGCCCCCTGAGGCACCATCTGGCAGAACACAGCCACTCTGAGACCCATACTCACTGACATCAAAGGCATAGAGCACATTGCAGGCCCCTTCGGTGTCATTCCGCCCGCCCCAAAGGAAGACTGTGTCATCGATGAGGACGGTTGAGTGTCCATACCGCATGTAGGGTACCACGGGAGCCTGCCCGCGGGCGGCGGGCCTCACCGGGGGCAGCTTTGTCCAACGCAAGGACACTGTGGGCACAGCTCTGCTCAGCCCTGGGCACCTCCCTTCAGGCCGTACACCTTTTCCCCAACCACGTTGGTTTCCCCCACCCTCTGGCCGTAGGGACCACCATCAAACCTCATTCAGCCACCCACCGCTCTCCCTGATGTGGGCACCCACCGCCCACTGCCCTCCCTGATGTGGGTACCCAGGGACAGTCCCTGAATTCACTTACCTGCGTTGAAAATGTGCACATCAATCTGACGCAGAGTCTCATAGTCTTCACCTGAGCAGTAACCCCCGAAGGAGTACACCCGGTGCCCCACGGCCACTGCAGCATGGTTCACCCTGCGGGGCCCGCCCTCCAGGTGCACTGTCCACCGTAACATCCCCTGGGCCTCTGGTTACAGCAACATGCCCCCCCGGCACGGCCTGCTGCCTCTGCTACCTGCACACAAGTTGGGGCCACAGGCTCCTCAGGAGGGGCCTTTGCCTGGCTCACCGTGACTCTGCCCCAGACTAGCCCTTGCCTGTAAGTGTCACCCTGGTGGCCCTCCCACACCACCCCCCTGCAGCTCAGGTGGCTGGCTCTGCCCCAGGGGAGCCGCTGAGGTGAGGGAGCTAGCCCTGGCCCTGTGTTCTCCAACAGCGAAGGGTGGGGCCGCTCTGACCTGCCTAACAGCTCAGACTGCTGAGCTAGGGCTCAGCATGGTCGCCCCTCCCCACGGAGGCTGTACCCTGTCCCTGGCCTGGCCCAAGCTCTAAGCCCCCTTCCCAGGTCAGTGAGTTCTCGTCTCTCTGGCCCTGCTCTGCTTACTGCCACCTCTCTAAGAATCTCTGTGCTCTCTGAGGTGGGGAGAGGGATCTCAAAATACTCAGAGTTATTAATAGCCCAGCCAGCCCCAGACTGTCCATTGAAAGCTGGCACGAGTGCCTCCACGCAGAAAAGCTTTTAGGCTTTTAGAGTGGAACGGTCCCTCGATCCAGGATGGGGTGGGATCGATCCAGGACAGGGACCTCCATGGATGGCTAGCCCCTCTTTGGGGGCGCTTGTCAAGCTAAGCAGTTGTCATCGAGGTCACCTGGGGCCCCTCACGGGCACGAGGAGTCCCTTTGACAGCTGTACCTGGTATCCTGCCAAGAACTTAAGCCAGAAAGGTATGTGTCTGCTGGGGACTGAGGCGTGGGGGTGGGGAGGAGGCGTTTTCTCCTCTTGCCATTTGCCCAACCTGCCCATTGTGATAGAGAACAAGCTGTTTTCCAGCAGTTCTTCTCCTACTCGGGTCCCTGAAAGGGGAGAGGGGTAGGATTGTGCAGTGGAAAGGTAAAGGAAAGCAAAAATGCCCTTGGCCAGGACAAGAAAAAGACCCAGGCACGAGAGGTCATGGTCTCTTAAAGACAACCCGCCAACCTAGTGATAATGGGTACATTTGAAGGCTCTATCAGGCAGGTCTCCTATAGCTGTTATTGCCTTCACTGGCAGGCACCTGATAGGTTTGGGTGGATCATCTCTCCCTGTTCAAGAAGCCCTGGCAGAGGGAAGTGCCAGGCAGAACCTCAGGCACACAAAAAGCTCAAGTATGGCCAGCCCTCGTAAGAAAGACATATGGGCTTCAGCTGGCTTGCCAGTCCTCCACCCCTACCCAACCTCCCTCAACCCCCAACCCCACGCTTTAAATAGCTACTCTGCCAAACCTGAAATAGCCCCAGCAGGAAACCACTCTCACTTCATTACTCTGTCCTCAATCCAAAAGCTCTTGGATCTGAGCTTATGGGGACAGATAGGAAGGAGGTTGACGGGCTTAAGAATGGGAGACCTTCATCTTCCCTCATAGACTCCACCTTCCCCTTCAGCTAGATCAAGGTAGAGCATTCAGAAGGCAAGAGAGAAGCAATTCCGTGCAAAGGTGGAGGAAAAACCCCATGGCTTCTCCTCCAAAAAAACAACTCAAGCTCAGGGACAACAAGCCCCCAGGGTCTCAGAGGCTCCTCTTATTCCCGGTCTCTCCCATCCTCCATCACTGCCGCATTCTCAAGCATCTTCAATCTCCTCATGAACCTGCCCCCCCGCCCCCCGCCTTCCTATTCTCGTGCAATTTTCATTCCCAGTTTCTGGCCCTTCTTGATCTCCTGAGAGCTTTGCATTTTTTTTCCCCTTTCTTCCTTCCCCCACAACTCCAAGCTCCACCGTGACAGCCCTTCATTTTTGCTCTTCCATTAAGGGGGAAAAAGGCTAATATTCACTGACCCCTTTCTGCCTGAGATATTCCTCCCTGTATATGACGCTATCCCTGTCGCCTTCCAGTCATCCCAACCTCCCCTCCCCCACAACGCCAGACACCCCCGCCCTTTTCTTCCATTATCCTCAGCCTCCCTGTTCCCTTCATAACCCGATCTTCTTCCCAATTTCCTTCAGGGCCTCCTCCAGCTACCAGGTGTCCCCCACGGGTTCCTCACCACCCTCCCCGAGCCCTTCTCTCCCCATTAACACTTTCCTTTCCCATCATCCCCCAGCTCCCTCCCAGCCCCCACCGCAGCAGGTGAGCTGCTTCTTGGCCCCTCCCCCAAGACCCCAGCGCTAGGCAGGGGCGTCTCCAGCCCCTACAAATTTCTTTGTCCCTCAGCCCACCCCGGGCTACCTGCCAGGCCGGGCCGGGGCGGGGCCGCGGGTCCTCGCGCTGCCTGCAGCCTAGAACCCGTTGCGCGCCAACCGACGACTCCGTCCCCAACGAGATAAACACAGCCAGGCTGTGTCCTTCCGGCGGGCAGCTGGATGCGCACGTGCAGTCCGAGCTGAGTGCTCGAAGCGTACCGGGACTTGTAGTCCACGGGATTCCGGTGGGCCTGGAGCTGCCGAAGAGTGGGCAGGAGCCGGAGGAGGTGGTGCGCAGATACGTGTCAAAGATCCCGGACTTTACTGGGTAATGTAGTCCTGGGTCTGGGAGAAGGTGGTGGAGGCGGGGCAAGGGGCGGGCTCTTCGTCCAAGCTCCCGTCAATCACGAGCGTGGGGCGGGGCTGGAGGTCTGGGCACCCGCCCCCACCCGCACGTCCTGCCCCGCCGGAAGTGAAGGTGCGGGTTGGGTCGCGGGCTCTGAGCGGGTAAGGCGCGCGGAAACACCACTGCGGAGAATCGGTGGGGAGGTTGGGGAACGCCGCAACTCGGGCCATTTGAAGGGAGCCCCAGGGGCCCGAAGAGCGTTTGTCAGGCGGTACAGAGGGGAAGCCCTTGGAGGGGAGAGAAGGGGACGGGTATGCCTAGTCCGAGGTATCTTGTTCGGCGACCCGGAGTTCCTAAGTGAATTGGGGGGAGGGGGCGTTCTCGAAGGGGTGTCTTTTGAGAGGTGGTATGGCCTCCGGTTGGGCTGCTATTTAAGAATTGGCAGAGAAAGGCGGGTGGGCCTCGATTAGGAATGAGTGGTTTTAAGAAGTGAGGGGCCAGGACAGGCTGGGTGGTATGAAGTGCAGGAAACTCGAGGCGTTTAAATGTTTGTGGACTTTAGCAGGAGACCACCAGGAGCTGGTTGAGAGGCTGAAAGTGGATTTAATTTCATCCGACCCGTGTTCTCCTGCCTCCCTGTTCTTGCAGCCCCTGCCCGATGGCAACAGTAGTTCTAGGGGGCGACACCATGGGTCCTGAACGTATCTTCCCCAATCAGACTGAGGAACTGGGGCCACATCAGGGCCCCACGGAAGGCACTGGGGATTGGAGCAGTGAGGAACCAGAGGAAGAACAAGAGGAAACGGGGGCAGGACCAGCTGGCTACTCCTACCAGCCTCTGAACCAAGATCCTGAACAAGAGGAGGTGGAACTGGCACCAGTGGGGGATGGAGAAGATGTAGTTGCTGATATCCAGGATCGGATCCAGGTATGTGGGGGAGGCATTGTTCATGAGCAGGTGGAGCAGGAGTCCCTGAAGAACTGACCCTGAACTGTCTTCTTGGGTTCTGCAGGCCCTGGGGCTTCATTTGCCGGACCCACCAGTAGAAAGTGAGGACGAAGATGAGCAGGGAGCTACAGCATTGAACAACCACAGCTCTATTCCCATGGACCCAGGTAAAAGAGATCATTCTTTTACTCTGGTATAATTATGGAAGAAGGGGACTGGTTAATGCCAATAGAGGGAAGTCCCAGAGGAACATCCTGCTCCTAAAAGAATAGTTTGTAATCTAAGATTTTGCGGACTTCAGAATCCAAGTGAGATGCTATTCTTTTTAGACTGCCAGGATGGGCAGGCTTCCTTAGGAATAACTGGACAGATTCAGTGACCTTACTAGTCCAGAATCTCTGAGTTGATTCAACGAATGGGGAGGGGAGCTGGTCCCATCGTTCCTACCCACTAACTGGTCTCTGCCTGTGATTTCAGAACATGTAGAGCTGGTGAAAAGGACAATGGCTGGTATAAGCCTGCCTGCACCAGGGGTTCCTGCCTGGGCTCGCGAGCTATCAGATGCCCAGTGGGAAGACGTGGTACAGAAGGCCCTCCAAGCCCGGCAGGCCGCCCCTGCCTGGAAGTGACCACCCTGAGAGCTGCCCTAACTCCCTGCATTCCAGGCCAGAACCAGCACAGGACTGAACATATCCTGGTGTCACATTCATCTCCATCCTCCCCAGCTCCCCTCCACATCAAGGCAAATCAGACTTCTTCTCAGAGACCCACTTTATTCAGTTCTGTACATATGGGGACATCGGCCCAAGCCCAACCCACCGTAGCATGTATCACTCTGTGGAGAATAAAGCACCCTATGTACACAGCCAAAAGCTGCACTGCCTGTGCCCTCGGAACCTGGGTCTGGCCCTCCCCAGCCCCTCACCCCTCCAAGGTACCTGAAAGGGACAAATGAGGACCTGCCCAGCATCAACACAAACAAGGAAATAAATAGGTGTTGGGGGGAGCCATGCTTGGAGCACTGCTCCCTGCTTCCTTCTTCTTGGCTTTGGGGACCAACAGCACAGGAAAGCAGTCAGCCCCAGGGTGGTCCCTTCCATGTCAGTGATCCCAGGGTTGCTGCTCACCGGAGAGGGGGCATAGGGTCCGGCGTCTGTTCATCCCCTTCTCTCGGTCCCTTTGGGCCCTCTATTCATCAGCTGTGGTCCAGAGCCTATGCTTTTCTCCTTTTGCCCTCCCACATTGTCTTGGTCAGGCAAGGGGTAAGAGGAAATAATGCAGCCCCATCAGCCTGCACGCCTCTGGGTCTGGGGGCCTATTTGGGTCATTGAGGGTTGGCTCCCCACCGGCTAATTCACTCCAGGGGCCAGTGGGGCTTGACAGAACTTTGGTGAGAATCCTCTCCTGCTGCCCCCTACAGACTTGCAGGGGAGGGAGACGAGGAGGGGGCACCTGGGGCTGAGGGGGAGAGGAGCGTATTAATTTCTGTGTGTATTTCTCAGAGCAGCCTCAGGTAGCTGTGGGGTGAGGAGCAGGAGGGGGCCAGGCATCCCCATGTCACTCTCAGAGCGCCGAGCACCGCCGTGCCCAGCCTGTCTGTACTAGGCGCAGGGAGGCATGAACACCTTTGGGGGAGAAGAGGGGCCACTCTCTGGGTGCCCCTGCTTCCAGGGCCGCGTCCCCCCCTCCCCAGAGCAGAGAGGCCCTGCCTTGCCCCAAGTCAACCAGTGGGGAGCAGAGGGTGGAGGAGGGCTGGGGCAGTGTCCCAGGGCCGAGTGGGCCGTTGCCCTGCTGTGGGAGGTGAGGAGGTCAGAGGGCCTCCTGGCTGGCAGTTAGGAACTCTTCCGCCCGCTTGTGCGCCTCCAGCGCCTTGATGGTGTACACGTCCTGGGGCAGCTCGGACTTCCGCCGGAGCAGCACTTTCTCCTTCTTGATGTCCTTCAGCATCTGTGTGTGCGTGTGCAGAGGGTGGGGGATGACGACCGAGTACCCCGAGTAACCCCACCGTCTTCCTCCCCTTAGTCCCCGGCTCTGCGGCTCCAGCCTCCTCTCCCTCCCAGGGCCGGCTTGTCTTTGTGCTCCCCGCTCCTACCTGCACGGCCTCTGTCTCCACCGTCCTCTTCAGAAGCTGGATGTCCTCTGCCGTGGGGGTCTCGGTCTCCATCGAGTACACGGGAGGCAGAGGGGGAGGCGCTCGGAACATGGGATACTGGGAGGAAAGGAGGCAGACAAGTGGCCACCCGGGTGGTGTGTGGCCCTGTCCGCTTCCCTGCCCTCCTCAAACGTCCCTCCCCCACCCCCAGCGGGGACCTCTCAGTGCAGGGTGATGGCAGAACCAGCTCACCTGGGGATTAAGTCGGGCCAACTCCTCAATCTTTTGCCACATCTCTTCTCTCTCCTTCATGCGAAACCTGCCCCTAGGGAGGAAGCAAAGACAAGATTTGGATGGGCTTGAGAGAGAAGCCCGGGGGCTGGTGTGGGAGAGAAACACCCCCCAGGAGAGACTCACTTCTGCTTCTCAGCCTTGTACTGTTGCGTACAGTCATCAAACAGCTTCTGATTCATCTCCATAAACAGCTTCAGGGCATTGTAGATCAGCCCGTGGATTGTCCTGCGGCCAGGAAGAAAGATGAGGTAGATTAGAGGAGGCACTACCCTTACTGTGCCAGGGCCTCAATTCACTCTCCCAGAGCTCTCACTCTGCCGAGAGCTTTCCAGCGGACTCCTCCCATCCCATCAGCCTCTGCAGCTATAAGCTCATTGCTCTGGACAGATCATGTGACTCGAGACTGGCATTTCAGGCCCTTTACAAATATGGGTCTGCCTGTCCATCCTTGCCTGAACCATGCACTCCAAGAGCCCACTCTTCCCCATTACTTCTCATTTGTCCACCCAGCATTAATGGCCTCCCACACACTTGCTTTTAGCAGGAAAGCTTTTTTACAACACTAGGATTTAATACATTCTAAGAGGATCACATCAGCTTCTCACAACATGGAATTAACTCTCCAAAGCTGCAGAATATCTGACCTCAAGAAGAGATGCAATAGAGGCCACTAATCTGGTGCTGGATGGCACAGATCTCCCATGTGGGTATCTTTTCTCCCCAGTCCCTCAAGGCCCTGTTAATATACAGTGGGTGCCAGCCCCGGCTTGCTGAGGGACCAGGTGAGACCACTGGCTCTTGAGTCCATCCCCACCCTCCCATATTCCAAAACCAGATCCTCACTGCCCAGCGCCACCCCAGTTCCCTACTTGTTCCAGTGGCTCTTGGAGTTCCTGTAGAGCGCAGGGAACATGATGGGCAGGACTCTGGCGGCGTTGTCACTTATCAGGCTCATGATGTATTCATTGTTCCAGTAATAGAGGGCACGCTCCGCCACCTGGTGGGGACCAGCAGGACTCAGTGGGGACATGGCTCACTAGGCTGAAGCCCTGCCTCGGTTTTCTGGGAGGCCGGGGCTGGGATTTTCTGGGCCTGGGTCTCACCTGGAAATGGGGGCTGGAAACACACTTGGCAAGCTGGCGGAAGAGAGGCTCCATCACTTTACTGAACTCTGAAGGCTCAATGACGTCCAGGATCTCCTCTAGTTCATTCAGAAACATCACTTCCTTGGGACTGTGGGTCTTGGGCCAGAACTTGAGGAGGCCTACAATCACCTGTGAGAGGAGGAGGACCTGGAATGAAACTCGCCCTCAACCCCCTCCTGCTTCTCCAGGAAGCCTTCCTGCCCTCTCCCCGCCAACCCTGGTGGGCGTGAGGTGGCCTTGGCTAAGTACTGGTATTTCTCCAGCTTGGATCTGGGTGCACAAAGGTTTTTCCTGCTCCTTCAGAGAGGAAACCATGTCACCTGTTGGGTTACATCCCTTCTGGGAACCTGCTTCTGGCGCTGCTCAAAAGGTACCCATTGGCAAGGACTGATGACGAGGAGAGATGGAACCTGGGCCCGGGGGGTAGTTACCGGCTCGGTGAGGCTGCTCTCCTTCTCCAGGAACTGCACCACGCAGTATGCCAGCTGCGGGAGGTTGAGGGAAAAAGGAGGTGACATCAGGGCTCAGAAGGTCACAGAGATCAGTAACAGAGACCAGACCTCAGAACAGAAGGGGAGGCAGAGAGGAATCCCGCCCTCATTCCCTCTGCAGCCAGAATGCTTCCCCCTCCCTCTTGTCTCTGCCCCCAGGGCCAGCAAACACCAGGAGGAAGGCAGCTTACCTGAGGGTGGTAGACACTCAGGGACTTGACCTTGTGAAGGGGAAGAAGGACCCGGATCAGGAACATTTTGTGCTCTTCCTTCAGGGGCAAGGCAAAGCCATTGATGATGCTGGGAGGGAAAGGAGGGTTGTTAGGACCAAAGGGCCATGTCCAAGCTCAAGGCACCTGCTACCCCTGCCCGACCTTGTCCAGACCTGTGTGCCCCCGCCCCGCCTCTCACCTGCCCAGGATCTCCAGGAGCTCAGCAATCCCATTGTGATGCTCTGTCTCGTAGATGAACCTGAGGGAGGAACAGAGGCTCTCTTGATAACCCCCAACACCCCTCCGCCCTTCTGCAAGTCCCACCTACCGCCCTTCTCCCACCTCCACCTTAGTGGGGGGCTTGCTTTGCTCCTGAGCCCCGGCTCCTGGCCTCACCTGTAGAAGATGTGGTTGATCTGCCTACGGATATAAGCCCGGAGCCCCAAAAACTTGCCATAGATGCGATGCAAGATGGTCTTGAGGAAGTCCCGCTCTCGAGGGTCCTCACTGTCAAACAGGTCCAGGAGCTGGGAGCAGGCAGGAGGAGAAGCAGCAGTGAGGCCGGAGTTGGGGGAAGGCCGGGGCTGGGGTGACCTGGGTCCTGGCCAGGGGAAGCCCAGAGGTTCTCTGAGGCCGAAGAGGGCATGTGGGGCCAAGCCCCTGGGAAGAGTGATTCTATGCTACTGCTGTCCCCCCGGTGATGTCTGGGTATGCACCCTGCATACCCCACTGGGGGGTGGGGGGGGTGGTGAGCAGTAACTCTGCTGCTTTTGTGTTTTCTTCCATTATGCTGGAAGCTTCTATGAACACAGGTTTGTTTAGACCCCCAAGTCAGTCTGCAGTAGACACAGCTGAACCCCAATACAGTACCGATATTCAGCAGCAGCAGCTGGGATGAGTCGGGACGAGGGGCTAGACCTGATGGACTGGAGGGGGGGAGGCGGCAACCTCAGGGACTCACAGCAAGGACAAACTTTTGGTCAATGTATTTCTTGGCTATGTTTGGCTGGAAGTCAGGAGACTCGAGGAAACGTAAGAAAAACTCATAGACGAGCTGCGGGGGGAAAGGAATAGCGCTTAGGGGCATTCCCCCAGGACTGCGAGCGCCCCCTTGCTGCAGGGCACCCCACTGCCCACAGCTAGGCCCCGGCCCCCCTGGCCCTGGTACCTGGAGATGCGGCCAGGCAGCCTCCAGGGTGGGCTCATCTTCCTCGGGGTCAAACTCGGCCCCGGTGGGATTCGATGAAGGGGGCAGCGTCCGAAAGAGGTTCACTGAAAACTGAGGGGTAGGGAGGGCCCAGGTGAGAGCTCCGTCTGCGCTCCTCCGGGGCCCCTGCCCTGCCTGCCTTCCCCTTCCCCAGCGCCCACCATGGTGACGGCCTCAGGGTAGATGGCCTCGGTGACGACATCGCGGCTGTGGGTGATGTACTCCACCATTTCGTTCAGTCCCGCCCGCTTCACCTCCTTGAATTTGAGGTCACTGAGTGGGTCTGACACGAAGTCGAAGAGGACGCAGCACTGGCGCAGCTTCTGGATAAACAGCTCCTCCCGCTCCTGTGTGGGCGAGTCTGGGGCGGGGAGGGGGGCCGTGGTCAGGTCTCCTCCCTGGTCCTTCACTGCGCTGCCCTGCTCGCCTTGCAGGGCCTTCCCCTCCCGCTTCCTGCTGCCATCCTGCTCCCCTGGCACCCCAGGGCAATCCGCCTCACATTCTCTAGAATGTCCACCCCCCAAATACCCCCAAACTGCCATTCTGCCGACGCCCACTGTCCCCTCGGCCTGATCCCCAGCCCCCCTGACCTTCCCCGAGTACCTTTCAGGGCAGGAAGCTTCTGCAGCTCCCGGTTCTTGCTGAGGTTGAAGCGGGAGGAGCTCTGTCGTCGCTCCTTCTTGACAATCTGGGGGCCCCCCGAGTACTTGATCTTGCTGAGCTGCGTGGGGGGCGGCGTGCTGTTGCTGGGACGCTTGTTGGATGATGGCGGCTGGGGTTGTGGCTGGGGCTGGGGCTGCGGCTGCGGCTGGGCCTGGTCAAACGAGCAATTCACTGAAGTCCACTCGCCAAGCTCTGCTTCCCACTCCTGCCCTGCTCCATTGCCCACCTCCAGCCACCTCCACGACAAACCCCCCGGCCCCACGTCCATTTATGCCTCTACAGGCCTGAGCAGCAAACAGCTGCTTCCTGCCCCAAAGGAGCCAAGGCCAGAGTCACAGGCAACTTCAGACTGTGGCCCTGGAAGGGAGTGAGTGGCCTAGAAGCCATGTCACCCAAAGTGATGTCCACTGCCTGTGCACAAAGAGCCTTCAGAACACTCACTCGTGTTCTTCAAGAGCTAAAGCTAACTGACAGACTGATGGTGACAGAAGTGAGACCCGTGGCTCTCCTGCCAGGGCGGAGATGCCAGTGGTGTGCGCGCACCGGGGAGGGGAGGGGGATGTGGGAAGTGACTGAGAAGGTGCATGAGGAACCTTTTGATTAATGGAAACATTCTGTATCTTGACTGGATCAGGGAGGTGGTTCATAGCACAAACATAGGTAAAAATTCATCAAGCAGTATGCTGGAGATTACCGGATTTTATCATTTACCGAATATGTGACATTCTCTAGTTAAAAGTTAAAGAAATTCCTTCTAGTAGTTTAACTTCTAGAAATGCAGTTTAAGAAAAATTCTAAATAGGGACTTCCCTGGTGGTCCAGTGGCTAAGACTACACACTCCTAATGCAGGGGGCCTGGGTTCTATCCCTGGTCAGGGAACTAGATCCCACAAGGCACAACTAAGCACAGCCACATAAATAAAAAATTTTAAAGGGCGTGGAAATTTTAAAAATTGAAAAATCCTAAATATAAAAAAAGGTTTAGTGGGAAAATACTTTTTATGGTCATATAATGGCAAATACATAAATGAATACATGGAAATCACAGAGTTAAAATTATGTTTATGAAAACTATGTACTCAGTGTAATCATACGTGGTTCAGCTGTGAAAAATATTTACACAGTCATAGTAATTTACCCAAAATGGATGGTAAGTATTTTGAGAGGAGGGGAAAATTGGGCACAGAGGTATAAGACACTGGGGCCTTAACTTTCCACATTCGGAAGTCAAGAGATAGCTGAACCTCGAAAACTTTTTTTAAAAAGCAGTAAAAAAGTTATTTGGAGTAGAAAAGTCAACCTCCAAGGAAAGAGTTAGGAGTTGAATGTGGCTGCCACAACAGGACAACAAAGACCAGGGACAGGGCTGCCCTGCTCATTATAAGCCCAAGAGCGCTATCTGGGACTCCCTGGCAGTCCAGTGGTTAAGACACTGTGCTTCCAATGCAGGGGGTACAGGTTCAAACCCTGGTCAGGGAACTAAGATCCCACATGCCACACAACGTGGCCAGAAAATTTTTTTTAATGAAAAATATACATACATATATAAACAGTACACTATCTGGCTTTCTGAACTATTACCATATTGATAAAAATTAAAAAGCCTAAAACTATAGAATGAGAGAAAACTGCTCCCTACTGCTCCCTATGCTAAGTTAAATAAGCAGAATGCAAACCTGTATATACAAAATGAGCTCACCTACTTTAGAGCACATGCACAGAACCCAAAACCCAGGTAAGAAAGAGAAGAACAAGTACACTGTGTTCATGACTATCTCCTGTGACAGCAGAATTAGACATGACTGTTTCCTACTCTTCTAACTTTTTTTTTTACAGGCTGACACTGCTTTTATAAGACAGCTAATTTCCTAAAGCTGTTTCTTTACTTCCTTCTGGACACGGGAATCAGAGCCCCATGAAGCCCATTTTCAGAAGCACGCACCCAGGTGGTCTGCGGGGCTGGGAGAGGGGAGACTCAGCCTCAGGACAGCCCCTGCCCCCACCAGAGAAGAGACTGTGGGGGGACCATGGGAGTGAGGTCACGTCCGGTTGGGGACCCACTCCACAGGAAAGCTGTGCTCCTGTCCTCACACCTGCCATCCCTGCCTCCTCTGCAGCCCCCTCCACAAACTTGCACTTCATAAAATAAGAATGGGGGGAATTCCCTGGTGGTCCAGTGGTCAGGACTCCAAGCTTCCTGCCCTTCCATTGCAGGGGCCACGGGTTCGATCCCTGGTTGAGGAACTAAGATCCTACATGTAGCACAGCCAAAAAAACGAACGAACAAAAAACAATTTTTTTAAATTAAACTTAAAAAAAAAAAGAACAGGAGAATATGAAATTCTCTGCAATAAGGGGGAAGGAGGAAGACACACACTATGCTTTGTGTGCTCTTGAATTTTTTATAAAAACAATGTCTCAAGCTTGTGACCTATCTCAGGATCAGAGGCAGAAGACAAGCGCTGGGTACAGCCTGGGCAGGCGGTGAGTCCAGTGTAGCTCACGACCGCTTCAGCCATCTGGCCCTCTCCTCCACCTGAAATGAACCCCAGACACCAATCTGACCAGGGGAACCCAAAGAAGTGGGGCAAGAGCGGCCACCAAATGCCTCACTTGCCAGGACTACACCAAGCCAGCGTGATCTTGGTTAGAGAGTGCAAGGCACCCTGGAGTCTGGGGTCTCTCTTCCTGTGCATGGAGGACAGATCACACATCGGTGGAGGATTGGGGAGAGAGGCAGAAGGTCAGCGGGGCCAGAGCCTGGTGTGCCTCGGACTTTCCCCGCTTCAGGCTTCCATTTCTCTGTTGCAGGAACAGCCAAATCCTTATCTGCGGAGCTTGATGGTCAAGAGCACAGACTTTGGTCTGACCCCTGATTGTACTGTTTATTAGCTGGGTAATCTTCAGGACCATCACAGACGGTCAATACTGAAATCAGACTGATTATATTCTTTGCAGCTGAAGGTAGAGAAGCTCTATACAGTCAGCAAAAACAAGACCTGCAGCTGCCTGGCTCAGATCATGAACTCCGAAGTGCAAAATGCAGGCTTAAATTGAAGAAAGTAAGGGAAACAACTAGACCATTCCGATATGACCTAAATCAAATCCCTTACGATTATACAGTGGCGGTGAGGAATAGACTCAGTGGATGATATCTGGTAGACAGAGTGCCTGAAAAACTATGGATGGAGGTTGGTAACATGGTACAGGGGGTGGTGACAAACCATCTCAAGAAAAAGAAATGCAAGCAGGCAAAGTGGTTGTCTGAGGAGGCCTTACAAATAGCTGAGGAAAGAAGAGAAGCCAAAGGCAAAGGAGATAGGGAAAGATACACTCAACTGAGTGCAGAGTTCCAGAGAACAGCAAGGAGAAATAAGAAAGCCTTCTTAAGTGAATAATGCAAAGAAACAGAGGGAAACAAGAGAATGGGAAAGACTCGAGATATCTTCAAGAAAATTGGAGATACCAAGGGAACATTTCATGCAAAGACGAGCACAATAAAGGACAGAACTATAAGGACTGAACAGAAGCAGAAGAGATTAAGAAGAGGTGGCAAGAATACATAGAAGAACTATACAAAAAAGGTCTTACTGACCCAGATAACCAAGTTGGTGTGGCCACTCACCTAGAGCTGGACATCCTGGACTGTGAAGTCAAGTGGGCCTTAGGAAGCATTAGTACAAACAAAGCAAGTGGAGGTGATGGAATTCCAGCTGATGTATTTCAAATCCTAAAAGATGATGCTGTGCAAGTACTGCAGTCAATATGCCAGTAAATTTGGAAAACTCAGCAGTGGCCACAGGACTGGAAAAGGTCAGTTTTCATTCTAATCTCAAAGAAAGGCAATGTCAAAGAATGTTCAAACTACCATACAATTACACTCATTTCACATGCTAGGAAGGTTGATGCTCAAAATACTTCAAGCTGGGCTTCAACAGTACATGAACCGAGAACTTCCAGATGTTCAAGCTGGATTTAGAAAAGGCAGAGGAACCAGAGATCAAATTGCCAACATTACTAGATCATATAAAAAGCAAAGGAATTCAAAACAAAATATCTACTTCTGCTTCGTTGACTACACTAAAACCTTTGACTGTGTGCATGCATACATGCTCAGTCCCTTTAGTCATATACTTAAGACCATATGGATTGTAGCCCACCAGCCTCCTCAGTCCATGGGATTCTCCAGGCAAGAATACTAGTTTGGGTTGCCATGCCCTTTTCCAGGGGATCTTTCTGACCCAGGGATAGAAGCCATGTCTCAGTATTGCAGGTGGATTCTTTACTGACTGAGTCACCAAGGAAGCCCTTTCACTGTGTGGATCACAACAAACTGTGGAAAATTCTTAAAGAGATGGGAGGGACTTTCTTGGTAGTCCAGTGGCTAGACTCCATGCTCCCAACACAAGGGGCCTGGGTTCAATCCCTGGTCAGGGAACTAGATCCCACATGCCGCAACTAAGAGTTTGAATGTCAAAACTCACAGGGCAGCCAAATAAATAAATACTCTTTAAAAAAATAATAATAATAAAATAAAGAGATGGGAATACCAGATCCCCTTACCTGCCTCCTGAGAAACCTGTATACAGGTCAAGAAGCAACAGTTAGAACTGGACATGGAACAACGGACTGGTTCCAAATTGGGAAAGGAGTACATCAGGGCTCTATATTGTCACCCTGCTTATTTAACTTATATGCAGAGTACATCATGTGAAATGCCCGGCTAGATGACTCACAAGCTGGAATCAAGACTGCCAGGAGAAGTATCAACAATCTCAGACATGCAGATGATACCACTCTATTGACAGAAAGCAAGGAGAGACTGAAGAACCTCTCGATGTGGGTGAAAGATGAAAGTAAAAAAGCTGGTTCAAAACTCAGCATTCAAAAAACTAATTTCATGGCATCTGGTCCCACCACTTCATGGCAAATAGATGAGGAAACAGTGGAAACAGTGACAGATTTTATTTTCTTGGGCTCCAAAATCACTGTGGGTGGATTGCAGCCATGAAATTAAAAGACGCTTACTCCTTGGAAGAAAAGCTATGACAAACCAAGACAGCCTATTAAAAAGCACAGACATCATTTTGCTGACAAAGGTGCATCTAGTCAAAGCTATGGTTTTTCCAGTAGTCATGTATGGACGTGAGAGTTGGATCATAAAGAAGGCTGAGCACTGACAAATTCATGCTTTCAAACTGTTGTGCTGGAGAAGACTCTTGAGAGTCCCCTGGACTGCAAGGAGATCAAACCAGTCAATCCTAAAGGAAATCAACCCTGAATATTCATTGGAAGGACTGATGTTGAAGCTGAAGCTCTAATACTTTGGCCACCTGATGCAAAGAGCTGACTCACTGGAAAAGACCCTGATGCTGGGAAAGATTGAGGGCAGGAAGAGAAGGGGATGACAGAGAATGAATGGTTGGATGGCATCACTGACACAATGGACATGAATTTGAGCAAACTCTGGGAGATGGTGAAGGACAGGGAAGCCTAGCATGCTGCAGTTCAGGGGGTCTTAGAGACTTGAACACAATTTAACGAATGAACAACAATACCACCTCCAGGAGGTCACAGCCTCTCTGCACCTCATTGGTAAAGCAGGGACAGCGACAGGACTGACCTCACAGGGCTGTAATGAACAGTACAAGGCACATGGAAATGTCCTATAAGTAGTATCTTCTCTATTAATACTCTTATCATTTCCCATCCTTGGAAATCCCGGAAACGAGCACCTCAAACGTTCCTTAGAGGGACTTCCCTGGTGGTCCAGCGGCTAAGACTCCATGCTCTCAGTGCAGGGGGCCATGGTTCAATCCTTGGCCAAGGGACTCGATTCCACATGCCACAACTAAAAATCCCGAGAGCTGCAACTAAGACCTGGCACAGCCAAATAAATATTTGAAAAGACCCACCTTCTTGCAAAAAGCCTTCTCCAGGCCTTGCTTGTCCCCACTCCGCCCCCAACCTCCTGACACTGCTTGCCTGTTCCACTGGCTCTGTGATCATCCCCAGTGACACCTCTTGCTCGCTCTGTGTATGTGTCATCCCCTCACTAGAAAGCAAGCCCCTTTAAAGCCAGGACCCTGGTTTGTATGCCTCTAGGTCTCCTCAGCACTGGCACCTAGCAGGCATTCAGCAGATGACTGGTTGTTTGATGGAGGGGCCAAGCCCAGGCCCATCCCCACAGGCCCCTCCTGTGCCTGCCGGGGACCCTCCAAACAAAGCCCTGCACAGTGGATGGGGCACAGCAGGAGCGAGAAATACCGAGGAGATGACAGTGATGGGCTCGGCGGCAGCTGAGGAGTGAGACTCAGGAATAAGACGTCTCTCTCCATCTGTCCAGGTAAGATGCAAAAACCCGCATCTGCATGAACTTCTGACTGAGGGGACATCCAGAGAAATGAGGCATTCTTCCCAAAAAGGGAAAAGCAAGACCTCAATTTTCTGTGCTAACGAGCAGAGGGTTGGACTAGATCAGTAGTTTGCCAAACATTCTCCAAGTAAGGTTTTAAGAAAACAGACGTTGCATGGCTGAAAATCATAGTTTTAAAAAAACCACCCAATGAGTTGATGCCTAAGGTCCCTTCCCCAGCAGGGACTGAAGGCTGGGGTGGCCAGAGAGCCGCTGAGCCAGCTTGCCCTGCCTTGCCCTGTCCCTACCCCACTGGGCCACCCTGGTTTTAGAAGGACCATTGGCTCCCAGGCCCCAGATACAAGGAGCAGCTGAGAGACAGCTGGTCTGGCCAGCAAAGTCCTGGTCTAGGAAACATACTTGTCAGAGGGAGTATGGGTGTGTGCCAGGAACTCATTCATGTTCAACCCTTTCTCCTTAAGGCTCTAGCATCCAATGTCTCCTTCACTGACCTGGGCTAGAGATGAGAGGCAGGGGCATCTCCAGGAGAACCTTCTGCAGCCATCAAAGTATGGGTGGACACTGCCCAAGGGCAAGCTAGTGACCTGCCCGCTACCCTCTCCTGTATCCTGCCTGCTCCCACTTCTGAGACTCCGTAGTGGCTGTCACCTCTGCCTGAAGAGCCTTCCTTTCCATTTCTTTTCTTTTTTTTTTTTTAATATTTATTTATTTCACAGCGTCGGATCTTGTTGCAGGTCACGGACTCTCGTCGTGGCACATGGGCGGGGAGCAGGCTTAATTGTCCCACAGCATGTGGGATGTTGGTTCCCCTATCAGGGTCCAACCCGCAGCCCCTGCATCCCAAGGCAGATTCATAACCAGTAGATCACCTGGTGGCTCAGACAGTAAAGCATCTGCCTATAATCTGGGGGACCTGGGTTTGATCCCTGGGTTGAGAAGATCCCCTGGAGAAGGCAATGGCAACCCACTCCAGTACTCTTGCCTGGAAAATTCCATGGATGGAGGAACCTGGTAAGCTACAGTCCATGGGGTGTAAAGAATCAGACACGACTGAGCAACTTCACTGGTCTGTAGCCCACCAGGGAAGTCCCCTCCTCCCACTTCTAAACTTACAACAGATCAAGTTCCAAGAAGCCTTCCTGGATGCAGGCCTCCAGCAATCCAGTGGGGCTGTGAATTGACGCATCATACCCACACTCAGGAGAGACTGCAACCATACTTGCCCACTCTGAACCAATCGCATTTCAAGCTGATCCTAACACAGGCACCAGTAATCATTAAACCCATATATTTAAACATAAACTGGCATGTAGAAATATAATTTAAGCACTATAGAAGGTATTGTAGGAAAAAGATGAAAGATAAAATTATCAGTGAAAAACGAAAGATTAATGTTATAGCTTTTGCACGGTGAATTAACTGGCTGAATGAAGATCATTGTAGTTTAAAACTCTGGAAATCAGAGAGGCATTTTCTCCTGTACTGACACCAAGAGCTAGCTCTACCCACCTGTGCTTAATGCAGTCCTTCCTTCATTTATGCACGAATCACACTGTGCATTGCAGATGAAAAGGTGAATAAAGTAGGGCCCTTGCCCTCAAAGCGCTCACAGTTCAGTTGGCAAGACAGACACGAAAGCAATCATTAGTACACGGGCAATACGAAACCAGAGAGCAGCAAAAGGTTTGGGAACACAGAGGGCTGAGTGACAAACGCTGCCTGAAGACCTAGGGAAGCCATCCCTGAAGAGGTGACTTTTGCTTCGGCTCTTAAAGGATAAACACAGGTTCAGGCAGAGAATGAAAGGAAAGGGGACTTTCCTGGTGGTCCAGGGGCTAAGGCTCCGCGCTCCCAACGAGGGTGTCTGGGTTTGATCCCTGGTCAGGAACTAGATCCTGCAAGCCGTAATTAAGACCCGGCACAGTCAAATAAATAAATAAAATAAAAAAGTTTTAAAATAAAAATAAAAAGAATGAAAGGAGAGGGAAAAAAAGCAGTCCAGGCTAATTAATGTGCGTGTTAGCTGCTCTGCTGCTGCTGCTGCTAAGTCGCTTCAGTCGTGTCCGACTCTGTGCGACCCCATAGACGGCAGCCCACCAGGCTCCCCCGTCCCTGGGATTCTCCAGGCAAGAACACTGGAGGGGGTTGCCATTTCCTTCTCCAATGCATGAAAGCGAAGAGTGAAAGTGAAGTCGCTCAGTCGTGTCCGACTCTTAGCGACCCCATGGACTGCAGCCTACCAGGCTCCTCCGTCCATGGGATTTTCCAGGCAAGAGTACTGGACTGGGGTGCCATTGCCTTCTCCGGTTAGCTGCTCAGTCGTGTCCAACTCTTGGCAACCCCATGGACTGTATGCAGCCCACCAGGCTCCTCTGTCCATGGGATTCTCTAGGTAAGAATACTGGCATGGACAGCCATGCCCTCCTCCAGGGGATCTTCCCCACCCAGGGATTGAACCCAGGTCTCCAGCATTGCGTTGCGGGCAGATTCCTTACCGTCTGAGCCACCAGGGAAGCCCCCAGACTAATGGGATGACATCAATAAGGCTCATAGCATTGAAAGGTGGGAGGTCTAGGGGGGTTGGAAGACAGGGCAGGGCCAGCCCACGAGGGCTGAGGGTGGGAATTTGAATTTGTGAGCAATGAGATGACAACAGGAGTTTTTCAGCAAAAGGCCTGATAGGACCAAAAATGCTTTCAGGGTAACAACTCTGTCTACAGGGGTGTCAGGCTGAAGTGGAGGAGACTCAGATTACTTCCTCCTCCCTTTGTCCCTGCTCCCAGAACTCAAGACAGGGCACAGAGCATATGAACTGCTCTCTCCAAAGACAGACCAGGAAAGACCCCTGGCTTGCAGCAGGTCTGACCTGATCTCTCAAGACTCTTTTCCATTCTAAGATTCTTCACCAGCCTATCAGGTCATTAAGAACACCAGAGGACTGGCTCCCAAGCCACACAGGCCTGGGTTGAATTCCAGTTCTGCTGTTTTACTGCCGAGTACAAGCTACTTCATATCACTCAGCCTCAGTTTTGTCTGTAAAATGGAGCTTAGGATGATAACAGATGCCCTCAGGGGAGTGCTGTAAAGATTAAATGAGAAGATTATAAGATCAAGTGCATGCCAAGTAATTAGCACCCTGCCTGGGTCAGAGTGTGCTGGGTCCCCCCAAAATTTACATCAACATCTGTGAATGTGACCTTATTTGGCAACAGGATCTTTGCAGATGTAATCAAGTTAAAATGAGGTCACATTGGATTAGGGTGGGCCCTAAATGCAACATGATTGGTATCCTATTAAAAGGGAAATTTGGACACAGACATAGAGGCACAGGGGGCTTCCCTGGTGGTTCAGTGGTAACAATCTGCCTGCCAACGCAGGAGACGCAAGCTCATTCTCTGGGTTGGGAATATCCCCTGGAGAAGGAAATGGCAATCCACTCCAATATTCCTGCCCGGGAAATCCCATGGACAGAGGAGCCTGGTAGGCTACAGTCCATGGGGTCGCAAAGAGTCTGACGTGACTTAGTGACTCAACAGAGGCACGGGAGAACGCTGAGTGAAGGCCGAGTCAGAGATTGATGCACCTACAAGCCAAGGGCTTCCCACGTGCCTCAGTGGTAACGAATCTGCCTCCAGTGCAGGAGATGCAAGAGATGCGGGTTTGATGCCTGGGTCGGGAAGATCCCCTGGAGGAGGAAATGGCAACCCACCCCAGTATTCTTGCCTGGGAAATCCCATGGACAGAGGAACCTGATGGGCTACAGCTCCTGGGAGGGCAAAGAGTCAGACACGACTGAGTACATGAGCTGAGAAACACCACGGACGGAAGAAAGCCACCAGAAAGGAGAGAAGCACGGAAGAGAGTCTTCCCTAGACCCTCAGAGGAGCGTGGCCTGCTGACACCTTGATTCCAGACTTCCAGCCTACAGAGCTGTGAGACCGTAAACGTCTGTTATTTTAAGCCACCCAGTTGGTGGTAACTAGTTATGGCTGCCCTAGGAAACTATACACAAGTACCTGCTCAATACAATACACATTGGCTGCTAGAAGTATTATTAGGATTAACTGGAAAGACCGGAAAATGTTTGACACAGGATAAGTTTGACTGTAAGAGCCCAAAGTTCAGGATTAGAAAAAGGGCAAGAGAAGGACTGTGCCTGGCAACTCCCCTGATGGTCCAGTGGTTAGGATTCTGCTCTCTCACTGCTGAGGGCCTGGGTTCAATCCCTGGTTAGGGAACTAAAATCCCATAAGTTGGGAAGCATGGCCAAAAAAAAAAAGAGAGAGAGAGAAGGACTATGTCAAACAGTGTCTGATGTCCTGGGCCTCATAGCCTGGTCCCCAACCATTCCACCATCCCTCTGCCTACGACCACCCTCATGCATTTCTGCAAATTCACAAAGCAGAACTCCTGCAGCTGCCTCAGACACGTGAGGCTCCGTTTCACAAAACAGAGGCCGAGGTGAAGGCAACACTCCCCTTTTCCAGAGGGCGGCAGAGGAATCACAGCAGCTAGTCTCAGCTCTTTTCTTAACTTGCTTGGACCTTCGTTTCCCTACCTATGAAAGAAGACAGTTAGCCTCTCAGGCTCCTTCTAGGTCTAACTTGAAGCTGGTTTGCTTGCTCACACACTCATGAATGCATTCAAATGCTAGTGCCTCTCGTGTGCCAGGCCCTTCAGTGTGAACAAGAGCCTCTTGGAGCTCACAGGCTAACATAGGAGACAACTGACACACAATGAATTCCCAGGAACTGTTCCGTTACTGCTGTGGTTGAGCGCTGCCATGGGGTGATATAGAAGCCCTGATGCCCTGGGCATGGGGATGGGGACAGGTGGTCCAGGAGGGCTGCTTGCAGAAAACGACGGCCAATCTGTCCAGTAACTGAACGAGCAGGAGCAGGTCAGGCAGAAGGTGGGAGCTGCCCCTGAGCTACTCCATTCTGTCCCTTTAAATCCTGTTTCTGGGATTTCCCTGTGGTCCAGTGACTAAGACTCCTTGCTCCCAAAGCAGGGGGCCTGGGTTCCATCTCTGGTCGGGGAATTAGATCCCGCACGCTGCAACTAAGAGCTCACGTGTTGCCACTAAAGATTCTGCATGCTGCAACTAAGACCCAGTGCAGCCAAAAAAATATGTATTTTAATCCTGTTTCTAAGTCTCTCATGCCGTTTTGGAATCAGTTGCTGGCTCTGACCACCTTCCCTGCAGGTCCCACATGTCATGGCTCCTGAAGGGGAGACTGAGCCCGGAGAGGGCGCCCCCCCGCAGAAGCATCTCCAGGTGACCTCCTGTGAACCGAGGGCCCCAGCACACAGAGGAGGAAGCCAGCTGCTTTCATAGTGTGGTGGGGGAAACACATCTGGGGACAAGCCACTGCTTGTCCAGCACTGGGTGACAAGGACAAGCCGAGACACGTGTCCAGACACCAGGGTAAATTCCTCCTCTGTGGTCCTCAACTCCCACCTCTGTAAGGTGGGGCAAACCTCCCCAGCTGCCTCCCACCACTTGAGTGAAGCGAAAAATGATGGTTATAGGTGTAAAAAGTGCTTGGCCCTCTTTGGAAGTGACAGGGACCAGGAGTATCCAGAAGAATCAAGGGCCACAGTTAACCCCAACCAAACACTTTTTAGTCCATCTCCTCTCCACCCACCACCTCAACCCCTAAGACCTGCCTGGAATTAGGGAGTTCTATTTCCTTTTCATCTCCATCCCTCTGAACAGCTTAGCACAGGAGGCGGGAAGCATAGTAACAAGGATCACTAGCTTCCGGGTAACACAGACACCTGCTGATGCTCCCAGGACCGTTCAGCATCTGAGCATCCTACTAAGCACACTTCCCAAACTTCCACGGACACACTCCAGACTTCCTTAAGTCCCTCCCCCATCCTGTGCACGCACAGCTTGCCATTTATTACTTTATGGCCCTAGATTGCCAGGCTGCGCTGACCTCTGCTCATGACTGTCCTTCAGCAGCTCCCATCTGATCCGCACCAAGGGCAGCAGGCCCAGCCCTGCCCAACTCAGGGACACTAGCCACTCCCCACCCCCGGTCCCACCCAGAGCCACGCTGAGGTCACTTGCTGCCCCCACTGAGCACCTGTGCACTTT
Organism: Bos indicus; assembly: GCF_029378745.1. NCBI lineage: Eukaryota > Metazoa > Chordata > Mammalia > Artiodactyla > Bovidae > Bos > Bos indicus. The sequence goes on along the minus strand of NC_091782.1, from coordinate 18,102,300 downwards.
CCCCTCCTCCCCAGGACCCAGGATCCCCCCAGCTTTTTGCCCTAAAAGAAAAGGAATTCTCAACCCTTTGGCAGACAGAGAACTGACTTTCACAGGAATGGCTGGGGAGTCGGGAAAACTGGAAGGCGTCTTTGGTCCATGGCAGCCAAAGTGAAATGCTGCCTGAGGATGGTCTGGCCAGCCTTTCCTTCCCTTCTGCCCGATAACCTCTGGCCCCCCCCAGGGACCCCTCATCCCACTGGCCATCACGCAGCTGGAGCTGCTGCCTGCAGCATAACTAGGGCAGTGCCCACGTTCATTACCTCCTCCGTGCTCTCGCCTCCACCATCCTTGCTCGAACTGCTGGGCTTGGCCGTACCTTTGGCAAGCTTGGGGGGCTCCTGAGAGGGGGAGATGGAGAGTTAGCAGTTGATCAGGCAGGGGGAGGCCCTATCCACATCCCTTCGGTCTTATCCAATTATCCAATTGAATCAATCAGTCAGGACCCCTGAGCATGTACCTTAAACCTGGGGGAGTAGGGTGGGGTTTGGGGTACACCAAGGGAGATCGGTCCCTCAAGGGCACCAATGAGTTTAGAATCTGGTTAGAAAGACAACTCCAACACACAATAATACAGCATGATCATGCTTCTTCACCTCACAGGACTGGTGTATGAGTCAGGGCCTCTGTCAAGTAAGAACGAGGGCGAGGAGGCTCAAGGGAAACGAATCCTGGAACAAGCTGCTCAGACTGGCTTCTGGTTAAAGTGGGCAGAGCGGGCCTAAGGCTCTCAGGCTAGAGGGAAGGGTCATCACGCTACACCCGAGGCTATCTGGGAAGACCGGGAAGCATTTTCTGGATATCACAAACAGCACCCAGACTAGTAACTGCTACTGGCATAATCAGTGGGGCCCAAGAATGCTGACAGGTATGGGAATTGTCCCAAGAAGGCCTTGGTGGACAAGCACAAGGACAGGGTTGGGGGTAAGGCCCTGAAGGGTTATGAAGAGTGAGCACTAGTCTGAAGTCTCCCTTGGGAACCTGGCTGCGGGCTCAGAGCCCTGGCCTGCCCAGCATCTCTTCCTATGCTCCAGGCCAAAAAAAACAACTGCCCAGGGAACAGGATGGGGAGAATGGGAAAAAGACTTGGGGATTTCGATCCGACTGCAAGCTCAACACAAATCATCCATGTGCTGTGGCTGCCACGGCAGCTCATGTGACCTGCCGTCCGGTTAGCAGACCTGTGCAGCGTGCGTGTCCTTGACACTGACGGAGCCATCCTGGAGGCTAGCTCAATTGGGAGCCTCAGACTTTGGGAGGGACAAAGACAAATCCTAGGTTTTGTTCAGGAGGGAAATACAACCCATACTGGGAGTATATTCAAAAGCATGTCCTGAGAGCAACAGCTGCAGGAACTGGGATAGTTAACAATGGGAGGGAGGAGCCCTGGCGGGTGGGGGAGCTAGAGGGATCCTTACAAATAAATGAAGGGCTGCCATGTGGACTAAAGATGCAACTTGTTCTACGTGGACCCAGAAGCCCTAAGAGCCACGGGCTAAGGTAGCAGGAAGACAGGCTGAGACTACAAACGAGGAAGACTTTTCTCCTGGAGCAGCTGCACAGAAACCTGCTGTAGGGAGGCGGCAGCGCCCCACCTGACAGCACGCGAGCAGAGGTGCACTGAGGCCTCCTCCCAGGCACGACGCAAAAGGGACCCCAGCCTTAAAGGCAGATGGGTTTGGGGGACTTGGAAATCACTTCCAGCTCTGAGATCCTGCGACTCCTGAGCACCTGAGCCCCTTCAGTGAGAAGTGTTAAACCCAGTGATTATGCTGATGGGGGCTAAAGGATTTCAGGGAGAAGCGAGCGCTGCGTGGGCTGGAGCAGGGGGAAGGCTTCCTGGGGGCGGGGAGGCAGGGAGCTGTTTCTAGGCGTGGAGCAGCTCCAGTCATGAAGGAGCCATGCGTGTGCTCTAGGCGGCTGAGCGCCTCCCCCGTGGCCCCTCACTGGGCTGGGCACCCTCACCCCTCGCCAAGGGGCCAGGGAGGGGCACAGAACATGGGGCAGAGAGGAGAAGGATGAGGGGGTGCCTGCAGGATGCAACACTGGGGCGACCGTCTGTACACACCCCAGTCGTGGGCTTCTGGGACACAGCTGGCCCACGTGCACACACGTCTCACTTCTCTCCTTGACCGTGGGTTCCTCGTTCCTTTCTGTACCCCTCCACCCACCCTGCAGCGCTCAGACATCTTTCTCAGGGAATGTGCCAAAGAGAGACCCCGGCTGCTTGCGGGGGTGTGTGCTGAAGGGTGGTGGGCAGTGGGAACCAGGCCTCCACCCTTGCTCCCTGGCCCCCGCAAGACAACAGGCAAAGTGCACACGCTTCAGCCCAGCCCAGCCGTCCAGGGCCACACGGCACTGTGGTTTACAGCCAGCCGTGTGTTCCCAGCCCAGCTCTTTGTAGCTACACAATCATGGGCTAGTTAACTAACCTCACTGAGCCTGTTTCCTCGTCTATTCAGTGCCGACAATCAAAGTACCTGATTCCTTCTGCTTATTTAATGTTTTTATTTTTTAATTTTCTGGCTGCACCGCACGACATGCAGGATCTTAGTTCCCGGACCAGGGACTGCACCCACACCCCCTGCGGTGGAAGCTTGCAGTCTTAACCACCGGGCCACCAGGGAAGTCCCCCTAGTTCCCTTTAGTACAGTGTCTGGCACGTGAAAAATGAAATGTTAGTCAATGTTATTACTATTATTATGAACAAGAAAGTGGGAGGGAGTGGGGACACCTCCACCCAGCAACCAAAAAGACAGAAGTCCTAGATCAGAATGTGAGGGAAGAGGAGGGATGCAAATCTCCCCAAGGGTTGACTCAGCGCTCATACATTGAGCACCTAAGGTGTACAAGGATGACACCAAACCAAAATGGAGCTTAGTTATTTTCTCAGGGGGAAGAAAAGACATGTCCACAGTTCCAGTCCAAGGGAACACAAAAAGGCCATAAGTAACCTACCAAGTGTTCTGCAAATCCAGGGGAGAAGGGAGGGCTCACCCCCAACTAAGGGTTTGCAATGGGCTTTAGGAAAGAGGCCATGATGTTTGGCCAAGAATGGGACCACCAGAATGGGAGAAACGACAGATGAGCAATACAGATCCTCCATCCCCTCCTCCTCTCTGTCCCCACCCCACTTAGGCAAACCCCAGTCACATTGTCAGGACTTGTCAACCATAGAAGGAGGCCAAATGCAACTGGAAATCAAAAGCAGAAAGTTACACCTTAAAGGGGATCAGAGGTGCCTGGCCCATGCACCCCGATCCTTCTCATACTCTTTCCCAACCAAACACTTACACCTGTGGTCCTAGAAAGTCTTAAGAGATTTTCTTCTCAGTCCTCTAGTAGATAAAGGCTTTCTGTGGATGAGACAGTATCTGTTCCATCAGACTAAAAACTACAGATCAGGGATGTCTCTGGCAGTCCAATGGTTAACACTCCATGCTTCCAGTGCAAAAGGCTCAGGTTTGATCCCTGATAGGATAACTAAGATCCCAAAGGCTGGGCAGTATGACCAAAAAGTAAAAATTAAAAGAACAAAAAAACAAGCTACAGATCGGCAAGGAACTCATCAGCTTCTTCTGAATTTCATCCCTCTCCACACTCCTCGTAGAAGCCCTTCAGCCCCTGGTGTGGCTGACTTGTGCGTGTATCACCTACAGCTAAGCTGCCCAAACCACCTCAGCATGCCCGCTTCCCAAGGGCACGGGGCCTGGGTGGGGCACCCAAACCTGCCCAGCTCAGCTCCCTAGGAGGTACAGTGCCTTCTATACCATTACTAACCCAACGTTCAGAATCTCAGGCCCTGAGAGGTTATGGGGACAATCCAGAATCAGAGCCGTCTGACAAATCTCCATCGGCCCCAGGATAAGGAGTCTAATTGATAAGGTCAGAGATGGCACAAGCAGCAACCCAGCCAATCAGAGGGCAAAGGAAAACAAGACATCTCTGGGGTCATAAAGTGGGTGAAGAGAACACCAGGCCAGAGCTGGCGTCCACCGCGAGGGGCCAGCCCCGGGGAAGAGAAGAAGCTAGGGGAGGCTGGAACTGGTATCCTAGCATCCTCTGTGTGAGTCTGTACCTCAAAGGAACCACACCTCTGAGTCAGACCTCAGCAACAGCAGGAAATAAAGGATACAGAAAGACAGGAATGAAGAAGATGGGAAGGCAGTTCGGAGGTAGAGGAGGAAGGTGAAAGAAGGCAACATCAAGAAATGGCCTGTCAGGACACCAGACAAAAAGCAAGGGTGTCCAGGGGTGGCTCGCGTGTGGGCTAAGAAGAAAAGCTAATCTGTCTGTGAAGGCAGATTCCCAATTTGAGGATAGTATGGCCCTGGAAAGACAGAAACCCAGCACTGGTACAAAAAAGGAAAAATGCAAAGGTTATCCTCAATTAGGAATAAGGGGAGGGGCCTGCCCAGATGATGAAAGGTGACTGGTTTAGGATGAACCTGGGAGCGGGGTGATGCCTGTTACCAAGGCTTTGGTACAGAGGAGGCCTTTAAGTCAGGAGACCTGATATTACAGATGGGCCTCCAGGAGACTGTGTGACCTTGGCCCAGTCCCTTCCCCTGCCCCTAGGATCGAGGCCTCAGTCTCCTCATCTGTATCATGAGGGATTGCACTGAATGCGCTCAGACACCCTGACTTCCAAGGTTCCATCAGTAGAAGGAACGGTTCGGTCCTGGTTTACAAGTTTGTGTGTGAAGGAAGAACTAGAGGGAGGGGCCTAGGCCAGATTCGGTGGAGGAGAGAGAAAAGCAGAGCTGTTCTAGGTCAAGGAGCTTGGCGGGGAGGGAGAAGGTTGCTGTAAGGGACGGTGGAGAAGGCAGGCCCAGGCCCAAGCCCAGACGGGTGAGAAGAGGAGGGTCGAGAAGGGGCTGCGCGGGGCTGAAAAGGGGGGGCTAGTTCTGGAGGGAGGTGCTGTCTCAAATAAGCGGCTGTCCCAAACGGCAAGCGGGTGGGGGATGGGGAGGTGATGGGGGGAGAAAAAGCAGGAGAGTGACCTGGGAGCGAGGCAGGATCTGGAGGGAGGAGGTTACCCTGGGCCGGGGGTCGGTGGAGAGAGGAAGGGAGGTGCATGTGGGGCGGACTCTATCCCGGACAAGGGTGGAAGCTTTCTCAGCTGCGGCAAAGGCTGGAGGTGCGACGAGCAGCGGGGATGGAGGGCTGGCCCCGGGGAGTCCTGCGGGGGCCGGACGGGAGGGTCGGTCTGGGGCTGTCCCGGGCCTGGCTCGGGCCCCTCCCAGAGTTCCGCGCAGGCCCCCGAGGCGGAGGCGCGGGGAAAAGGACCACGCTCACCTTCTCCTTCTTCAGTTTATAGGGCATCTCGGCCCGTCCGGACCCTGCCCGGCTCCTGCGGCCCCGCTCCGGCTCCGGCTTTGCTCGGCCGCACTCGGCCCGCTCGGCGTCTCTTCGCCACCGCCTGCGCGCTGCGCCCGGGTCGAGCGGTGTCTGTGTTCCAATTGGCCCGAACTCTTACAAACCTGCCTGACAACCAGGCGCCGCCTCCTCCGATTGGTCGCTGGAAGCAAGCGGCTTCTTTTTTTTCTCATTGGAAAGGAAGAGTACAAACCGCCAGGGTTCGACTCCCAGAATTGGCTAAAGTGGGAGGTCCCGCCCTAAAGGGGGTCGAGCTTAGCGTGAGAGGCGGGGGTCAAGGGAAGCCCGGGCTTTGCACCGAGTGCCGCACTTCGGCGTCTGGTGTGCGTTGGATTCGGCCATTCTTCGCAGCTCGTTCCGCTCTAAAGTGGCTCTCACTCTTTCCCCACTGCGACTCCGCCCAGTCCGAATTGAAGGAAAGAAGCCCTAAAATGAAGGGTACCTTTCTTCATCAGGGTAACGTGACACTGATTGCCTACGCAAAATTGGAGAGAGCTCCCAGGAGTCCTCGAGGGCCTGTTTCCTAGAGGAGGCTTGAGGAGGATCAAAGGGGAAGCCTGGCAGGAAGGGACCGGGGTGAAATGAGATGAGAATCCAGGATCTGTTCCAGCTTTGGGAATAGGATCCCCGTTCCTACTGCATCTGTCCTGGGGTTGGGGAACCAGCTGGACACGAGCACTTGAGAAGGTGGTGGACATGCTACCTCATTCTTGAGCGTCTCGGGAAATACATCCCTTACTCCCGCTAAGCCAGCGTCCTAAAGGATAAGATCAGTTCCTGTCCTCAAGGAGTTCACAGTCTGGTGAAGTGCACAGCCCTGTATAAACCTATGATTAAGGTACAATGTAATAAATTACACCAAACTAGTAGTGTCTGGAATCAAGATTGCTGGGAGAAATATCAATAACCTCAGATATGCAGATGACACCACCCTTATGGCAGAAAATGAAGAGGAACTAAAAAGCCTCTTGATGAAAGTGAACGTGGAGAGTGAAAAAGTTGGCTTAAAGCTCAACATTCAGAAAATGAAGATCATGGCATCCGGTCCCATCACTTCATGGGAAATAGATGGGGAAACAGTGGAAACAGTGTCAGACTTTATTTTCTGGGCTCCAAAATCACTGCAGATGGTGACTGCAGCCATGAAATTAAAAGACGCTTACTCCTTGGAAGGAAAGTTATGACCAACCTAGATAGCATATTCAAAAGCAGAGACATTACTTTGCCAACAAAGGTCCGTCTAGTCAAGGCTATGGTTTTTCCTGTGGTCATGTATGGATGTGAGAGTTGGACTGTGAAGAAGGCTGAGCACCAAAGAATTGATGCTTTTGAACTGTGGTACTGGAGAAGACTCTTGAGAGTCCCTTGGACTGCAAGGAGATCCAACCAGTCCATTCTGAAGGAGATCAGCCCTGGGATTTCTTTGGAGAGAATGATGTTAAAGCTGAAACTCCAGTACTTTGGCCACCTCATGCGAAGAGTTGACTCATTGGAAAAGACTCTGATGCTGGGAGGGATTGGGGGCAAGAGGAGAAGGGGACGACAGAGGATGAGATGGCTGGATGGCATCACTGACTCGATGGACGTGAGTCTGAGTGAACTCCGGGAGTTGGTGATGGACAGGGAGGCCTGGTGTGCTGCGATTCATGGGGTCTCAAAGAGTCAGACACAACTGAGCGACTGATCTGATCTGATCTGAGAAGTGTCTGGAGGAACGTTTCAGAAGGTCAACTTCCAGCAGCAAGTTGACTACATGAAGACACTGAGGAAGGCTCAAGAATAAGCCTGTGGTCCTTGCCCAGGAGAGCAGTGTTATAAGGCAGTATAGGTATAGAGAAGAAATGACAACATTGGGAAACGTGTAGAACTAACAGGATTTGGTGAGTAATCCGATTGCAAAGAGAGTGGTAAAGGAAAAGGAAGAGCTCAGGATGACTTCTGAAAGCCATCGGAGATGTGAGAGGAAACTGTGTGTCATAATGACAAAGGAAGTATAAGAGGATTGGTCAGTAATGTCAAATTCTAGAAAAAAGCTGATCAAGATCGAATAGCATAAAAAAAAAAAAAAACAAGATTGAATAGCATCAGGGCTTCTCTGTGGTTAAAAATCCACCTGCCAATGCAGGGGACACAAGTGCAATCCCTGGTCTGAGAAGATTCCACATGCCACGGGGCAACTAAGCCCACAACTACTGAGCCCACACTAACGCCGGTGAGCTGCAACTATTGAAACCCACACCCTAGAGCCCATGCTCCACAGCTCCACAGCAAGAGAAGCCACCTCAATAAGCCTGCACACTCTCGACCAGCGAGTACCCCCTACTTGCTGCAACTAGAGAAAACCCACACAGCAACAACTCAGCACAGCCAAAGATAAATAAATAAAATTATTTTTAAAAAGGTTACAGATGATCTTTGCAGGAAAGTTTCGAAAGAATGGAAGGAAGGTATAGTGGGTTAAAGAATGAGCAAGAGATATGGAAGTAAAGGCAACAAATCTAGGCTGCTAGCTGTCTTACAGAAGTAATTACTTTCATTGACTAATGATGATTTCAAGGTAATGCAGAGTGGACGACATGCTAACCATTATTTGCTCAAGGAAACACTTAAGAGAAAAGCACGTTTATCTGTGAATAGATATTTGCATCTATATGGATGCCAACCCGGGCAGGATACCAGATATACTTACCCATTTGCAAGACCTCAAGGAACACCATAGCTTAACTTATTCTGTGTAAAGGAGGCATATTCTCTTTGGAATCACTCCACCATCCTCTCAGTCCTTGGGTCTTCTGAGAGACGGGGGACAGAGCCACATAACAGTTTCAAAGTGAAGTCACTCAATTGTGTCACTCTTTGCGACCCCATGGACTGTAGCCTGCCAGGTTCCACCGGTCCATGGGATTTTCCAGACAAGAATACTGGAGTGAGTTGCCATTTCCTTTCTCCAGGGGATCTTCCTGATTCAGGGATCAAAGCTGGGTCTCCCGCATTACAGGGACTCTTTACTGTCTGAGCTGCCAGGAAAACTGCTAAGAAAGTGTGAAAGTGTTAGTCACTCAGTCATGTCCGACTCTATGCGACTCCATGAACTGTAGCCTGCCAGGCTCCTCTGTCCGTGAAATGGGAACTTTATCCTTGTGAATTCAGGTACCTAGTACATTCTTGAAAGTGAAAGTCACTTAGTTTAGTCCAAATCTTTGCGGCTCCATAGACTATACAGTCCATGGAATTCTCCAGGCCAGAATACTGGAGTGGGCAGCCTTTCCCTTCTCCAGGGGATCTTCCCAACTCAGGGATCAAACCCAGGTCTCCCACATTGCAGGTGGATTCTTTACCAGCTGAGCCACAAGGGAAGCCCAAGAATACTGAGTGAGTAGCCTGTCCCTTCTCCAGTGGATCTTCCCGACCCAGGAATCAAACTGGGGTCTCCTGCATTGCAGGTGGATTCTTTACCAACTGAGCTTTCAGGGAAGCATGCTGCTTTAAAGAGGTACAACTTGGCAATTTCAGGTTTAGGACTAGAGGTACCTCCTGAAACTATAATAAAACATTAAGTATATATATTTTTTCTTGTCTTTCTAGGGATAGAAATACCTTACAATATGTAAATCTTATATTAACCTCTCAGATTTTCAGGAAATTTTCAGGAATGCAAAATGTACAAAGTAGAAGACTGCCTCAAGATGAAGGAAAGGAGAAAGTTGGGCAGAGAAGGCAAGGAAGAGAATGCAAGGTCCAGAAAGAGGAGATTGCCACCAACCAATCCACTGATTCTTTTTAGTTTTTGGTCACACTGAGCAGCATGTGTGATCTTAGTTTCCTGGCCAGGGATCAAACCTGTGACTCCTGCAATGGAAGCACTCAGTCCTAACCCCTGGACCACCAGGGAATCCCCCAATCCATTGATTCTAAGTGCAAGTATACTGTTAATAACTGGGAGTGTGGCCAGCTAGTGTCCAGGTGTCTATACAGAGCAGTGGAGGTGGGGACAAGGAAGGACTGTTAAGTAACAGCCCAGATGGGAAACAAGCTGTTGGTCTGGTACTCAATGAGTGAAGCCTTGAATCTCTCTCTTCTGCCTGCTCTGCTGTTCATTCCTCTCCAGGGTGGAAATGGGAATGGATCTCCAGTCTACAAGGATTGGGAGGAGAGAACATCTAGTTTTGGAGAGATGAGAAAGGGAAGCTGCTTTGTCTTTGTTTCAAGCTTGGTGGGAACAGAATGAACAGGACAATAAGCAGGACAAGAAACACTGGAACGTGGGTTTTGTGTAGAATGTGTTGGAATAGGTGTGGCAGCACCAACCACTACAGGGCTACATGAATCACTTGCAGTAATTCAGCCAGCAGCCGCTCCACATCCAAATGCCTGTCTGAGACATATAACCCTACCACTCCCTCCTGCAACCTTCCCGCAAGCCTCCAAACCTCAGTGCCTACAGTTCCACGAGTGGACACCTTCCTAAACACTACACCCACAGCTCCCAGCAGTGGGCCAAGTTTGGTCCAGGCCACAATGATCGTTCACTGATCATTCAATAAACTGTTGAGGACATGCCCGTGGGGAGGTTAGTTGACAGACGTTACTCCCCAGGCAGGCGCGGAAGGTAAACCCCTGTACACACGTCTCACAAGCGGTGTGCATGGACTACCCGACCACAGTGACTGTGTTACTGCCACCGAGGCACCTTTCCTATCTATCCAAGGCGCAGCTCACCCTCCTGGAGCACGCCCTTGCACCCGACGCCCTGCCCACTTCCCTAGGGCTGCCCCTGCCGGAAGCGGAAGTGGCGTGTGAGCCGCTGGGACGTCTAGCTCTCCGGCTCAGGAAGGCGCCCTTCGCTGTGCTCTTTGGTCGCCTGTCACCATGGCGCTGGCAGTCTTGCGAGTCCTGGAGCCCTTCCCGACCGAGACACCCGCTTTGGCGGTGCTGCTGCCGCCCGGGGGCCCGTGGCCTGCGGCAGGGCTGGGCCTAGTGCTGGCGCTGAGGCCTGCAGGGGAGAGCCCGGCAGGGCCGGCGCTGCTGGTGGCCGCCGTGGAGGGACCCGGCGCGGGCACCGAAGAGCAGGGCCCGGGGCCCCCGCAGCTGCTGGTTAGCCGCGCGCTGCTGCAGCTCCTGGCTCTGGGCTCCGGGGCGTGGGTGCGGGCGCGGCCGGTGCGGCGGCCACCGTCGCTGGGCTGGGCGCTGCTTGGCACTTCATCTGGGCCCGGACTCGGACCGAGAGTCGGGCCGTTGCTGGTGAGGCGCGGAGAGACCCTGCCCGTGCCCGGACCGCGGGTGCTGGAGACGCGGCCGGCGTTGCAAGGGTTGCTGGGTCCAGGGACGCGGCTAGCTGTGACTGAGCTCCGTGGGCGGGCTAAACTGGGTCCAGAGGCTGAGAACAGCAGCCGGCTCCCTCTCCCGCCGGTGGTGTCCTCCTTCGCGGCCTCTGGCACAGTCCGGCGACTAAGGGGCGTTCTGGGAGGGACTGGAGATGCACTGGGGGTGAGCCGGAGCTGTCTCCGCAGCCTCAGCCTCTTCCAGGGCGAATGGGTGTGGGTGACCCGGGCTGGAGAGTCATCGAACACTTCTCAGCCACATCTGGCCACAGTCCAAGTTCTAGAGCCTCGCTGGAACCTCTCTGAAAGACTGGGACCCGGCTCTGGGCAGCCGGGAGAGCCTCTCGCTGACGGACTGGCCCTCGTGCCTGCCACTCTGGCTTTTAATCTCGGCTGTGATCCCCTGGACGTGGGAGAGCTCAAAATCCAGGTAGGATACAGGACTGAGATCAGGAATGCTTCTTCCTCTTTATCTCTTCTTTGCCTTAACTAAATTGGAAGATGAGAGCTGTAAAATTCGGATCCTTTACTCCTTAGAGCTTGGACTTTTCCCTTAACACCTCTTAGCCTTATTTATCCATTCTCTACAATTAAAACATGTTGGTGCATGGGAAGGGCTTTCACTATTCAGGTGAAAGGTGAGAATTACAGCCAAATTACCATGTGTAGTAATCTACTGAATCTAATCAGTTATTTGTCAAATTGTTGCAATGTATCCAGTATTGTGGGCTTACCAAGTAGGTGGAAATCCACCTGCCAATGCAGGAGGCGTGGGTTTGATCCCTGGGTCAGGAAGATCCCTTGGAGGAGGAAATGGCTACCCACTGCAGTATTCTTGCTTGTAAAATCCAATGGACAGAGGAGCCTGGTGGAAGTTGGACATGACTGAGAACGCACGCACACACATCCAGTATTGTATTGGGTAGTATGGAAGATCGTACTCCCATCTTTTGCTCACGCTGTCCTTGACTTCAAGTTCCTTCCTATTCTGTTAACCTCCTCCTCCTTCAAGGCCCTTCTACAAATGCCACCTGCTTCTTCAGTTCAGTTCAGTCGCTCAGTCGTGTCCGACTCTTTTCGACCCCATGAATTGCAGCACCCCAGGCCTCCCTGTCCATCACCAACTCCCGGAGTTCACTCAGACTCACGTCCATCGAGTCAGTGATGCCATCCAGCCATCTCATCCTCTGTCGTCCCCTTCTGCCCCCAATCCCTCCCAGCATCAGAGTCTTTTCCAATGAGTCAACTCTTCGCATGAGGTGGCCAAAGTATTGGAGTTTGAGCTTTAGCATCAATCCTTCCAATGAACACCCAGGACTGATCTTTAGAATGGACTGGTTGGATCTCCTTGCAGTCCAAGGGACTCTCAAGAGTCTTCTCCAGTACCACAGTTCAAAAGCGTCAATTCTTCGGCGCTCAGCTTTCTTCACAGTCCAACTCTCACATCCATACATGACCACTGGAAAAACCACAGCCTTGACTAGACGGACCTTTGTTGGCAAAGTAATGTCTCTGCTTTTGAGTATGCTATCAGGTTGGTCATAACTTTCCTTCCAAGGAGTAAGCGTCTTTTAATTTCATGGCTGCAGTCACCATCTGCAGTGATTTTGGAGCCCCAAAAAATAAAGCCTGACACTGTTTCTTAAAGCCTTGCAAAATCTCACACCACAAATTTAACATTACTTTTTCCTATAGCATTTTCTATCTTTCTGAGAGCTTTTATTTTATAGTTTTGTTATGATCATATACTCTCATTCTCAATTGTATATTGTTCTTGAAGGGACAGGTTTTTATTATCCTTAGTGCTTGGTGTTTAATTTTAAAATTAGATTAAATACATCCAAGAGGAGTTTTTGCTTTCTACCTTTAAGGAACTTACTTCAAAAAGAAAATTGTGTTCAGGGGGACAAATATAGTCTACTGTTTAATTAAGCACCTGGATGTATGATTTAGGCCCACACTGACCAGTACAAAAGCTGCTAGCCCCTGGGTGGTTCTTTAAATCAACTGAAAGTAAGTAAAGTAAAAAATTCAGTTATTTGATTGCTTTAGTCACATGTTGAGTGTTCAGTAGCCACATGTAAATATAGAGTTTTTCTATCACTGTAGAAAGTTATATTAGGTAATGCTGCCATAGACACTTAGTGCTGTGGGATGTCAAGAAGAAATAAAAGATATGCGTGAATGGGAGTCAGGTGTGGCTTTCCTTCTAAATGGAGGAAAAATACTGGAGCACTCAGGCAGGAGCTCATTCACCTGACCCAGCTCTTTCAGCTTCAGTGAGATCATGTCCTTTAACTGGAGCCTGAATTCAGTGTCCTCACTACTGTCCAATTAATGTTCCCAGTGGCTGCCTGGTGTCACTCAAATGACTTGTGGGAGTTAAATGTCTTTACCATTTTACTGGCTCGGGGCCAGTATAAAGGTGTCACAGAATGGTTATCATCACTGGTGAACTCTTTGGAGCTAGAGTCAGCAAAGTCAGAGTCAGAAGTCTCTTCCGGGTGCCCATTAGAAGGAGAGGTTTCTGTTTTCTAAGGAAGATATAGGTCTTCAGCTCTACTTTCTTAGGTCTCCCGTCCCACAGCCCTTGTGGTTATGGGAAGGATAAAGGATGGAAGTGTTGGTTGCTAAGAGACTGGGCAGAGCCTGAGTCCCTGGGAGAAGGTTCTAAGGTGGTGGTTATTTCTCTCATAGAGGTATTTGGAGGGCTCCAGCACCCCTGAAGACAAAGGAAGCTGCTCAGTGCTGCCTGGGCCTCCGTTTGCCAAAGAGTTACACATCGAAATTGTGTCGTCTCCTCACTACAGCACTAATGGAAACTATGACCATGTCCTTTACCGGCATTTTCAGACACCCAGGTTAGCCGCTTCCCCCTTGCAGGAGGGTAGCACACCACCCTCAGTGAACTCCTCCTATCCCAGGCCTGAGATTCAGATACCAGAAAGCCTCTGATTTTAAAAAGCCACAGTATGGTGGCTAGAAGCCTCCTGGTGTGTCAGATAGACAAGAGAAATCTGGGCCAGGAGGGTAAATCCAGACATTCTAGATTGAGAAACCACTTTGATTTGAGGAGGGCCCCCAAAAGCCAGGATCCTGCTTTGCCCCTCTCTCTGGACTCTGATGCCCTCTCTGCCGTATCCCAAAGCTCTTACTAGGTCAGGTTTGTTCTCTGGACAACTGCTTGGGATCTCTGGGTGGGCAGTAGACCCCCGAGAAACAGTCTGCAGGTTGAGGGGGTGGGGCATGCGGGGATATGTCAGGCGCCTGCTATTAACTCCCACTGTGAGCTGACCAGGGCTACCGCTGTGTTACAGGGCAGTCCAGGAAGGGGATGTCCTGTGTGTGCCAACAGTTGGGCAAGTAGAGATCCTGGAAGCAAGCCCAGAGAAACTGCCCAGGTATGGAGCTGCCTTCTCTCCTGCAGCTGGGATTCTTAACCTGCGTGCAGGAGTCCTCAAGTTGAATGGAATAATTCTGTGCATAAGAGCATTTTGTTGTTGTCATGCATGTTTTTCGGGAGAGAAGGTACCTATTCTCATGTTCTCAAATAGGCGTGTGACTGAAAAGAGAATTAAGAGCCACTGCCTGCTGGCTTTTGGGAGGTGTTTATCCTCAAATTGATTGGTGGTCCTAGGTATAGTAAAGCACTAAGAATGGTTCAATGGCCTAGTCCAAGGTGGGATTCCTCACTTTCTTCTTTTTTTTTTGGCTGCACCTCGTGGCATGAGGAACTCCCCCAACCAGGAATTGAACTCACAGCCCCTGCAGTGGAAGCTCAGAGTTTAAACCACTGAATCTCCAAGGAAGTCCCCCCTGCTTTCCATTCTTTTTAAAATAAGTTTTTATTTGTTTATTTATTTATTTTATGTTTTGGCTGTGCTCGGTCTTCGTTACTGTGTGGACTTTTCTCGAGTTGCAGAAAGCGGGGGCTGCTCTCAAGTTGTGGTGACTGCTCACTGCAGTGGCTTCTCTTGCTGCAGAGCACACGCGCTGGGGCACGTAGACTTCAGTAGTTGTGGCTCCCCAGCTCTGGAGCACGGGCTCAATAGTTGTGGCACACGGCCTTAGCTGCCCCACGGCATATGGGATCTTCCCTCGCCAGGGATCAGATGCGTGTCTCCCGCATTGGCAGGTGGATTGTTTACCACTGAGCCATCAGGGAAGCCCTGCTTTCCATTCTCAACCAATGTTGTTTGGGCCACACCTCCTGTACACTGAGCCAGAGGAGCCCCAGTACCATCATGATTTCTGCTCTAGTGGATGGAATGTGGACACGCTGCTTTTCAGTCTTGTCTCCCAAGACAGGAGAGGAAGAGATTTGCCTTTGAGAGACCTGCTGTCTTTCCTTATCCTCAACAGAGAGTGAGAAAGAGCGTAACTGAGCCAGGGACCCAAAACAAGGAGGCCAACCTTTCCTCCTGTTGATTCTTACTGCAGAGACTGCATATGAAATGGTAAGGCAGGGACTTCCCATGGTTAAGACTGCACTCCCAATGCAGGGGGAGCAGGTTCAATCCCTGATGGGGGAACTAAGATCCCACATACCACATGGCGCAGCCAAAAAAAAATTCAGAATTCAGAGACTGCTTGGCTTTATGTGAAGGGGAAAATGTGTAGCTTCCTACCCCCAGATGGATTTCCTATAAGGCTTTATTAGAAGAAGAAGACACTAACCCAACTTGGCAGGAAATCCCAGTGAGGTGGTGGGACCACCCTGCAGAAACTTGGGCACAGGAGCCATCATGCCCAGGGTCTCAGGCCGAGCCAGCCTGGGTCCTCTACTAAGAGAGCAGTGCCTTGTTTGGAGTACCTAATTCAGCTTTGGTCAACATTCAGAGCTTGGTTCTGGCCAGTGCTCAGTCTCTCCAGTTTCAGGGCTGTGGTACCCAGAGGAGGGGCCTGTGGTGCCATGTGTAATTCCATTTGGTGCTCCAGGGTGCTGCTTTGAGCTTTCCCATCAAATTTACAACGAGCCTGGTGGAGAATGCCCAGCTGCTCTCCATCACTTCCAACTTCTGTTTTCCATCTTGTGTGTGTGTGTGCTCAGTCGTGTCCAGCTCTTGGTGACCTGTGGACTGTAGCCCACCAGGCTCCTTTGTCCATGGAATTTTCCAGGCAAGAATAATGGAGTAGGTTTCCATTTCCTGCTCCAGGGGATTTCCTGACCCAAGGATTGAACCCATGTCTCTTGCATCTCCTGCATTGGCTTGCAAATTCTTCATACCGCTCTGCCACCACCTCTATCTTAAATAGAGCAACTGTCTATGAGCTAGCTCTCTGTAGGAAAGCTGCAGAATGCCCACCTTTTGTACTTTTAAAGGAAAACAGGCACTCGACCCTCCTGAGACAGACCAGCAAGCCAGTCCTGTTCCTGGATCTCTACTATACCAGCACCTTGGAGACCTGCCTCCCTCCTCTGGGTGCTAAGCATGTAGTTCTTACCTCTGGGTGGGTTTGGAAAAGCAGGGCCGAGCGGGCAGATGGGTCCAAGGACAGAGATGAGTGCTGTATCCTACTCCCTGGACTTGGTAAGAGGCTCCCTGGATGGAGGCTCCCCTGATCCCTGGCACAGAAGTCCACTGGCGGTGGTGCAGCTGGTCCATGCTCCCCCTGCTCCACCTCTCACACCAGGCCTGGGGCGGGGATCGAGCTCCACTGTCTGGCTCTCAGGAACGCAACCCCGTGTTCCCCAGCAGTGTCCAGATATGTTCCAGAGGTCTGGCCAACCTCAATGAGGTGGCCCATCCACTCTCCATGGATGGAGAGTAGGGGTGGAAGGGAGCTTGTGAGGGGGAGAGGTGGGCGTGTCTCCCTCCCCCTCCCCTGCCTCAGGGCTCTTCCTCCTTGGATTCCATTGGCTGCCAGATGCATCTGACCGAGGTGGTTCAGCTTGATTGCGAGTCTAGGTTGTAGACCCACCCATCACTTGTTTATGGGCTTTCCTGGTGGCTCAGACAGTAAAGAATCTGTCTGCAATGTGGGAAACCTGTGTTCGATTCCTGGGTTGGGAAGATCGCTTGGAGATGGGAATGGCAACCCACTCCAGTATTGCTGCCTGGAGAATCCCATGGGCAGAGGAGCCTGGCGAGCTACAGTCCATGGGGTCCTGAGCAGTGACCCCATGAGTTGGACACGCCTGAGCAACTAACACAATACCTATTTATAATGAACAGCAGTAGGACAGGGAATTACCTGGCGGTCCAGTGGTAAAGACTCAGTGTTTCCATTGCCAGGGCTGGGTTCCGTCCTTGGTTGGGGAACTAAAACACCACCAACCGCACAATGCAGCCAACCGAACAAACAGAAAAAACCAGTGGGACAGCTTTCCTTATGTTCCAGTTCTTTCACAGTCAGTGCCTCTGGTGGTGGTCCCAAACCTAGTATGCCTCCCCTTCCACCTGAAGGCCTTTCCACCCCCACCCCTCTCTGCTGCCAGAGGGAGCAGCTGTGTGACTGTGGGATACTAAGCAAAGGAATTTGTACCCCAGGTAGACCTGAAAGAGGCCCGGGCTCTGCCATTGCTGTGCTGCCTGAGGATTACAGACGGCAGTAGTTCCTCTCTGTATCTGGAAAACTGGACTAGTAATTGCTGTCTGCTGCCCTCGCCCCAAGAAAGCAATGGCACCCCACTCCAGTACTCTTGCCTGGAAAATCCCATGGATGGAGGAGCCTGGTAGGCTGTAGTCCATGGGGTCGCTAAGAGTCGGACACAACTGAGAGACTTCCCTTTCACTTTTCACTTTCATGCATTGGAGAAGGAAATGGCAACCCACTCCAGTGTTCTTGCCTGGAGAATCCCAGGGACGGGGGAGCCCGGTAGGCTTCTGTCTATGGGGTCGCACAGAGTCGGACACGACTGAAAGCGACTTAGCAGCAGCAGCAGCAGCAGCAACCCTCACCCCCCTGGTAGGCTGAGTAAGCCTAACTCACTCTAACACTAGCCAGTGACTGCACAGCCCTGGTTATGGCTGGGAGCTTTTGAAAAATAAAAATGCCTGAGCCCTACCCCAAACCTATTAGAGCAGAATCAGGGTTAGGCTAGAGCCTCTGCAGTCTTTTTATTTTTCCCAAAGGAAGGAAAATGTTAATTGTAAAATTCAGATATAATTCACATACCATAAAATTCACACTTTTAAAGTATATAATTCAGTGGCTTTTAGTATATTCACAAGGTTGTGCCATCAACATCACTAATTCCAAAACATTTTCCTCAGCCCAGAAAAAAACCCCCACCCGCCAGCAGTCACTCCCCATTCCCTCCTTCCCTCAGCTTCTGGCAACCACTCCTCTACTGAATGGAATCACAGTATGTGAGAGATGTTTTTTTTTTTTTTTTTTTTAAGTTTCACAGATAATTCTAATGTACAGCCAAAACAGAGAAACATTAATCGCTAAATGTCATTATGAAGGAATCTGCTTGCGATCATATCTTATGGGTGACTAAGAGCTGAAGGACTCTTTCTTTCGAGGTTTTAGGTGGCCTTGGTGGGTACATTTTTTTTTTGGTGGGTGCATATTTGAGGGAGAGTCTGTGTTCTCAAGCCAGTGAAAACGGGCAGATGGTCACTGCTTGGTGTGGCAGTGGCTTCTTCCATCGGAGTGAGTAGGCAGGAGAAACACACCCTAAGGTGATGTTGGTATGAGGGGTGCCAAGGACAGGCACAGCTCCTGCTCTTAAAGCGTGTATGATCCCGTCAGAGAGATAAGGAAGACCACCTGCTTTCCTTTACCACCACGTCCCCCGCTTCCTGCCCACCTCCGCCACATCTGGGGGCATTTCTTTGTACTGCTCTTCCATTTGTCCCTGCAGCGGACCTCTGACTGAGACAGCGCGTTGCCCTTAAGAAGGATTGGATGTGGGCTCTGGATCTGGGGTTCATTGGGCCTCTCTCCCTACAGGTGGCAAGAGATGTTTTTTAAAGTGAAGAGAACAGTTGGGGAGGCTCCAGACGGGCAAGCCAGAGCCTACTTAGCCGACTCCGCCCATACCTCCTTGTACTTGGTGAGGCCCTGGCGGTGGGGATTGACCTGGGGAAAGGAGCAGAAAGAACTTCTGTAGAACAGACTGGTGGCTGCCAAGGGGGAAGGAGTTGGGGAAGGCATGGAGTGGGAGTTCGGGATTAGTAGATGCAGACTTTTATATACGTGTTTAACTGAATCACTATGCCGTATGGTGGAAAGTAACACCACATTGTAAATCAATAAATTAAATACTTCAATAAAGTAAATTAAAAACAACTTCTAGAAACTAAAGCTTCCTCCCACCTTTCACAGGTGGGTTCTACCCTGAGCCTGGTTCCAAGGCTTCCTTCAGGGGACTCCACTCCCTGGAGCAGCTTGTCTCCTCCAGGCCTGGAGGCCTTGGTGACCGAGCTCTGTACTGCTCTGAAGCCTCGCCTCCAGCCAGGGTGAGTGAGGATGCTGCAGCCTCGGTGTGAGAGAGGGCTGCCCGGAGCATCCCCGGAGGAGCAGCAGGCCAGACAAGCAGTACCTGATGCCCTGGCCGTGGTGGGATTGGGTGGGCCTCCCTCCAACCATCGGGCCCAGGCCCCTAGCCCATGTCCTGTCCATAAGCAAATTCCCAGGCTTCTTTTTGGGAGTAACCTCTGCCCTCCAAGGTCAGCTGTGGAGGGAGACTCTCCCCCAGGGTCATTTGTCTCTGAGGCTGCCCTTCCCTTGGAGAGCCCACTAGTCATCCCGATTTTCACCACCTGGGCCCTGAAAGACAAGGTCCTCATACCGCTGGCCCATGTGTAGCCACAGACCCCTTCCTAATTCCCTCCATACAATCCAGACCAGACAGAACAGCCAAGGTTTCACTGATGACAAAAAGAAGTTAATCCCCTGGATATGTCCCAGGCCCCTGCCAGAATTTCACTGATGGTATGGGAAATATGGCCTCACCAAGTGGTGACGGCCCTGGCGGGGAGGGGTGCATCAAGGAGAGTGTCTGCTTTCTGGATCTGAGGGGGCCTGTGTCACTGGGGACTCCCTTCTGGGCAAGATAGAGGAAGCAAATGTCTGTTCTCTGGTTGCAGGGGTGCCCTGCTGACAGGGACTGGCAGTGTCCTTCTACGGGGCCCCCCAGGCAGTGGGAAGACCACCGCAGTTGCCGCAGCCTGCAGCCGCCTTGGGCTCCACTTATTGAAGGTGAGGGTCCCTGGAGAGTAGACCCCCAACTCCATCTCCTCTGCAGCCCAGATTCTCCCTCTCCTCTCTGACCACGGGGCCCACTGGGCCAGTGGATCAGGCATAGTCCCGTGATGCTGAGCTACTGAGAGATGCTCTCAAGAAGGAGCACACTCCAGGACTTCCTTGGTGGTCCAGTGGTTACGAATCTGTCTGCCAATGAAGGGGACACAGGTTTGATCCCCGATCCAGGAAGATCCCACGTGCTGCAGAGCAACTAAGCCCGTGCACCACAACCACCTAAACCCACGTGCCCTAGAGCCCGTGCCAAGAGAAGCCACCGCAATGAGTAACCCCCACTCACTGCAAAGAAAGCCCATGCACAGCAAGGAAGGTCCAGTGCAGCCAAAAATAAAATTAATTAAAAAGAGGATACTGCCAAGGTTTTGGTGGGCAGTCCAGGGAATGTGGTTAGGGAAAAGAAGAGTTAGGGCTTGGCCAGTGTTGTCTTCCTCCCCCATCCCCACCCTCCAAAAAGATGGCTTGCCCCTTCTGAGCCCTCCCCCCTTCTCCTGCCCTGGTCGTGCCTGCCCCTTCCCTTACAGGCCCGTCGGGACCCCCTCCCCAGGTGCCCTGCTCCAGCCTCTGTGCAGACAGTAGCGGCGCTGTGGAGACAAAGCTGCAGGCTGCTTTCTCCCGGGCCCGGCGCTGCCGGCCTGTGGTTCTTTTGCTGACAGCTGTGGACCTGCTGGGCCGGGACCGTGATGGACTGGGTGAGGACGCCCGGGTGGTGGCCACGCTGCGGCACCTCCTCCTGGATGAAGACCCACTCGCCAGGTAGCATCCAGCACTGAGTGGGGAAAGTAGTGGGGCCAGCCTTCTCTCCCCGACCCTGTCAGTGGCTTTCAGACATCCCACCTGGCTACTCTCCAGGCAGCCCTGCCTGAGCTGAGGAGGTGGGCGTGCCCACAGGGAGGAGGGTGCGGACCCTGCTGTTTCTTTTTGTGCTTAGTCACTCAGTCGTGTCCAACTCTGCGACCCCATAGACCGTAGCCCACCAGGCTTCTCTGTCTATGGGATTTCCCAGGCAAGAATACTGGAATGGGTTGCCGTTCCCTTCTCCAGGGGATCTTCTCAACCCAGGGATTGCACCCGGGTCTCTTGCATTGTAGGCAGATTCTTAACTGACTGAGCCATGGGCTGTTTCTTGGGGAATGCTAAAGCATGGCCTCTGCCCTCATTGAGCTCCCTGTGTGTGGGGGGATGCCCCATCTGGGAAGCTTTGGGGCTCCCATCTCCCTCTCTCATCCCTGCCCTGCAGCCACCCTCCTGCACCAGCCTCAAGATGAGGCTGCACTCAGAGGCTGCTGGCCACCTTCCCGCCCTCAGTACCCACTCCCTGTCCACAGCTGCCCTCCCCTGATGGTCGTGGCCACGACCAGCCGGGCCCAGGACCTGCCTGCAGATGTGCAGACAGCATTTCCTCACGAGCTGGAGGTGCCCGTGCTGGCAGAGGCGCAGCGGCTCAGCGTCCTCCGGGCTCTCACTGCCCACCTCCCCCTGGGCCAAGAGGTGAACCTGGCGCAGCTGGCGCGGCGTTGTGCGGTGAGTGCCCGGCAGGGCGCCGGCCTCCTCGCACGCTCTGGTGGGAGGCAGTCAGTGAGGGTGGAGAACCCGAGGCCTCAGTGCTGGGCCCGTGCACCAGCCAGGGGACTGCCCCTCCCTCCCCGCACGGGGGCTGCCTGCTGTGCCTGCTCACACATCGTCTCCTGTGCTTCCCCAGGGCTTTGTGGTGGGGGACCTCTTCGCCCTTTTGACCCACAGCAGCCGGGCAGCCTGCACCAGGATCAAGAACTCAGGGTGAGGAAGCTGGGCCTGGGAGGGGCAAGAGGCAGTCTGGGTGGGCAGGGGCTGGAGAGGAAGGGAGGAAGGTGAGGGCCCCAGTGGGAAGGAGGCTTCAGGGCTGGTCCTCCACAGGCCTCCCTGGGTTTCTCTTTGCAGCTGGGCCGGCGGCTTGAGTGAGGAGGATGAGGGGGAGCTGTGTGCAGCGGGCTTCCCTCTCCTGGCTGAGGACTTTGGGCAGGCACTGGAGCAGCTGCAGGCCGCTCACTCGCAAGCCATCGGAGCCCCCAGGGTAGACACTCGAGGCCCATGGGGGTGGGACCCGAGCACCCTCCACCAGCCGGTGCCCAGCCACACCCTTCCCGCCTCCTAGATCCCCTCGGTGTCCTGGCACGACGTGGGCGGGCTGCAGGAGGTGAAGAAGGAGATTCTGGAGACGATTCAGCTTCCTCTGGAGCACCCTGAGCTGCTCAGCCTGGGCCTGAGGCGCTCCGGCCTTCTGCTCCACGGGCCCCCTGGCACGGGCAAGACCCTCCTGGCCAAGGCAGTGGCCACGGAGTGCAGCCTCACCTTCCTCAGGTGGTGACTGGGCCCAGCCAGGAGGGCAGGTGGACTGGGGGCTGTGGCTGGCTGGGCAGCAGAAGCGGGTGGCCAGGAGGTCAGTTGTGTGTTTCTGCATCTTGAGGAGTCTCACCCTCTCCTGTCACCTCCCTCAGCGTGAAAGGGCCCGAGCTCATCAATATGTACGTGGGCCAAAGCGAGGAGAATGTACGGGAAGGTGAGTGAGTGGGGGCGGAGGGAGAGCCCTCAGGCTGCTGGCCGTCGCCTCTAGTCTTCCTCTCCAGGTCAGGTTCCTGCCTGGAGGGGCCTTTACCTGAAGTGCTAGTGATCAGCTGCCAACCTGGGTTGCCCTCCCCATTTCCTGATATCTAACCCCCACCCAACCGGGCTTCTCCGTCCTATGGACCCCTCTCTCCTCAGTGTTTGCGCGGGCCAGGGCCGCAGCTCCCTGCATCATCTTCTTTGATGAACTGGACTCCTTGGCCCCAAACCGGGGGCGAAGTGGAGACTCTGGAGGTGTGATGGACAGGTGGGGGTCTGAGCCAGGATTCTGGGGTCCAAGACGGAGGGGTATGAGACAGGTTGTACTAGTCTTGGCCGCCCAAAGGGTTCCTGCCCATCTGGTTCTGCGATCCCGTAGCAGAAGCTAAAAGGGGCCGTGGAATTGGGTGTGAGGCTTTGAGGAGACGGGAGCCAGGGTGGGAGGGTCCACAGGGCACGACCAGCCAGGGGCCCTGTGGAGACAGCCTGCAGAGGCACCCCGTGGAGGTGAGAGGGTGAGGATGCACCGCGCACGCTCTCGTTTCCACTCCCTCCTTCGCAGGGTGGTGTCTCAGCTCCTGGCTGAGCTGGATGGGCTTCACAGCACCCAGGATGTGTTTGTGATCGGAGCCACCAACAGACCAGACCTGCTGGACCCTGCCCTCCTGCGGCCCGGCAGGTGTGTGCCCCATCCCTCTCACCTCCACCAGGCCCCTCTGGACTTGCCCCTTGAACCCTATCTGTGCCTCTCCACCCTCATGCTGGGCTCCTTGACACCCACCTATCTCCCTAAAGGTTTGACAAGCTGGTGTTTGTGGGAGTGAATGAGGACCGCGCCTCCCAGCTCCGTGTTCTGAGTGCCATCACACGCAAGTACGCCCCATTAGAGGGAGGGTCCCCCCAGGGGCTTGGGCCTTGGGATGGTTGGGAGATGAGTGCCAAGTCCACAATAAGCTGGTCAGGGATGCCTTCCAGTGGAGTCAGGGAAGCTAGTAAGACTCTTTCCTGTGTACCTACAACAGGTTCAGGCTGGAGCCCTCTGTGAGCCTGGTGGACGTCCTAGACCACTGCCCGCCCCAGCTGACGGGCGCGGACCTCTACTCCCTGTGCTCCGACGCCATGACGGCTGCCCTCAAACGCCGAGTTCGGGACCTGGAGGAAGGTGCGCCGCTCCCCAGGCCCAGAGGTCCACCAGAAACTAGTGGGCACCAGGCCTGGTTCTGGATTTCAGAGGAGGGTCTCTTGACCCCCTGGGAGACTCTAGGCAAGAAGGTGCCTACCCGGGGCGCTCCCCTGCTCAGGCAGAGACCACAGCCTCCTCTTGTCACCCCTAGGCCTGGAGCCCGGGAGCTCGGCCCTGCTGCTCACCATGGAGGACCTGCTGCAGGCCGCGGCCCGGCTGCAGCCCTCGGTCAGCGAGCAGGAGTTGCTCCGGTACAAGCGCATCCAACGCAAGTTTGCCGCCTGCTAGGAGCCCCCTGCAGCCTGGGACCTGCCCACAGGGGCTCACGGAGACCTGGGAGACCAAAAGCCAACGCCCGCCCACCTGAATGCTGCCTACCTCCGGGCAACCCCCTGGTGCTAAGTGCCATCAGGAGCCCCAGGAGAGCTCAGGACACACCCTCTTTGGACCTGACTGCCTTCCAGGCCGTCTCCAACCCTCAGGCCCCTCTGCTCAGGAGGAGCGGTCTGGTCCTGAGGTAAGCCCCTGTGGGAAGCGTGGAAGTCACTCAGTTGTGTCCGACTCTTTGCGACCCCATGGACTGTAGCCTGCGGGGCTTCTCTGTCCATGGAATTCTCCAGGTAAGAATACTGGAGTGGGTAGCCGTTCCTTTCTCCAGGGGATCTTCCCAACCCAGGTATCAAAACCCAAATCTCCCGCATTGTAGGCGGATTCTTCACCATCTGAGCCACCAGGGAAGCCCCATGTGGGTCTGAAAATAAAGTGTATGCTGCCCCCTGCTGGAGTTGCGGTCGGTGTGGGGACGAGCAAGGCTGTGGAGGCGCAACCCCCGAGAGCCTCATCCTTCTGACATGAACACAAGGGGAACAGGACCTGAAAAGGCACAGACTGTATTGTTCAGCCTTCTGTCCTCCTGAGCGCAGCGGAAGTCTGCCCCTCCCCACACCCCCAGGATCCGCACTGTAGGGGCCGCACTGTGGAGCCACCGGTCCCCTCCTCCCCAGACGGAGCCTGGCAGCGCCGGGGCAGAGGGTGGGAGCCGAGGCCTCGCTCAGGCCGTCTTCTTGAGCACGTGGATGAAATAGCAGGGAACGTAGGCCTGGCCCGGCTTGTAAGGTTTGAAGTCACCCAGGACGGTGTGCTGGCACTTGCCCCCAAAGGCTGTTCGAAGCAACTCCGTAAAGGATGCCAGGCAGTGAGGGTAGTAGGAGAGCCGGAACTTACTGCAACAGAGCCCCGGACCCGCCGTGAGGACTGGTGGTCTTGGCACCCCCCCCACCCCACCCCACCCCACCCCCCGCCACCTCGCCAAGTCAGTACCTCAAGCCAGGAGAGCCGCTCTGGCCAGTCCCTGGCACCTGCAGCGTGTAATCCAGGGTCACCATGTGGGCCTTGTTGTTCACGGTCAGCACTGACGTCGTGACGTCCTTGGTCAGGTCACTCTGCAGGCAGTGTTGCCAGCTGTGTCAACCTCTGCAACTACCGTGAGGCCAGGACCCTGGGACCACACCTCCCGCCCTGGGCCTGCCCTCCCCAGGGGGCCCCACCTTATAGTAGATGTTTTTTCCTGGGGGTGCACACCCCGTGCGGAGGATGTGGTCGTAGTTGCGATGATCAATGACCAGCACGCCCCCCGACCGCACCATGCTTGCGATGTTCCTCAGGGCCAGCCGGTGCTCACTCTGGTCTCCTGAACCAGGTGGGGACAGAGAGGCTGCGTCTGCTCAGGGCCCCCAGCGCCAGTCTCCCTCCTGTCTTTCTACTCTGGAAAGGGTATAGTTCAAAGCAGGTTCCACTCCCCAGGCTACACCCTCTCTCACCTTTGCAGTCTGGCAAGTGGGCAAAACTGTTTCCAAGGCAGATGACAGCATCGAAGCCACCCCCTGGTGGTTGGGGCACATCTTTGTCCAGAGTCATCCAGTTAGCTTCTTCAATGACTGGGGGTCAGGGAGGGGAAGTGGGATCAGGGTGGCACCCACCTCCACCAAGGGCAGTCCTGCCTCAGTTTCCCCTTCAAGACACACAAAGGGACTCCCCATCCAGTCAGAGAAGGGGATCATTATGGACGTGGAGGGTGAAGGGAACGAGGGGCCCAGAGAGGAGGAAACCATGGTTGGGAAGGAGGGCTCTGTGCTTATGGGTTTTTATTTGGGGGGACAGGACACTGCCCACGGTCCAGGACAAGCCCACTGTCCAAGATGGGCTTCCCTGGTGGCTCAGTTGGTAAGAAAATCTGCCAGCAATGTGGGAGACCTGGGTTCGATCCCAGGGTTGGGAAGATCCCCTGGAGAAGGGAATGGCTACCCACTCCAGTATTCTGGCCTGGAGAATTCCATGGACTATATAGTCCATGGGGTCGCAAACAGTCGAACACGAACTGAGCGACTTTCACAGGACACTATAAAAATAATTAAAACTAGCCGCTCATTCTCAGTTCCTCATTCTGGTGTGTAAGCCTCCCTTTTCAGGGAAATGACAGTGATTTCCTCCTTTGAGGAAAACAGCTCCCCACCACAATTGATAAAGGAGCCCAGGGTACAGAGAACTGAGGGCACCTGTCCAGACCCACGTACCCCACTTGTCAAAGGCAGGGTCGTGCCTCCGGTTCCAGCGCTCCTTGAGAGCATACTTCAGCATCTTGTCACTGGCATCCACGCTTGTCACGTTGAAGCCCTCTTCCACCAGCATGATGGAGTCCACCCTGGGCAGGACCAGGAATGACAGTCAGAGAGGGGCAGTCAGGGAGGCCTAGAGAGGCAAAGAGGAGGCCCTGCGCTGAACACTCCTGTCTCCTCCACTCTTCAGAGTCCACCCCTGTTTCCTGTCCCCAGGCTCTCTCCGCTAACCTCAAGTGACCTGGCACCAAGTCAGGTATTGTACCAATGGGCATTAATCCTTATGGCAATCCAGGGACTTCCCTGGTGATTCAGTGGCTAAGACTCTGCAGTCCCAATGCAGGGGGCCCAGGTTGGATCCCTGGTAGGGAAACTAAGATCCCACATACTGCAGCAAGAGAAGTCTGTGCCCCAAAATGAAGACTCGGTACAGCAAAAATAAGTAATTAAAACTCACAGCAATCCAGTAAGGTAGGTTGTGTTATCCCTATTTGAGAGGTGGGGCAAACTGAAGCTCCTGCAAGTTAAGTAACTTGAGCACAGGAGATAGTGTAGCATAGTGGATTTTTTGCTTTTTGTTTTTGGCAGTCCCGTGAGGCTCGCAGGATCTCAGTTCTCCCACCAGCTATTGAACCCCGGGGCCCTGGGCAGTGAAACCTCAGAATCCTAACCACTAAGCCACCAGGGAACTGCCAGATGGTGGTTCAGAGCACAAGCCAGACCTTAACCAACCTGGGTCCACATCTTCGTTCCACCTTTACCTCTCTGAGGCCAAATTTCTGCAACCATAAATAGCTATCACTACTCTTGTAGCTCAGTCGGTAAAGAATCTGCCTGCAGTGCAGGAGACCCGGGTTCAGGCCCGGGGTTGGGAAGATCCCCTGGAGAAGGAAATGGCAACCCACTCCAGTATCCTTGGCCTGGAAAATCTCATGGACAGAGGAGCCTGGTGGGCTGCAGTCCATGGGGTCGCAAAGAGTCGGGCACGACTGAGCAACGAACACACATACACACAAACACACTTATGAGGTTTTGAAAGGATTTTAAAAACTGATGTGTGAGAAATACCTGGCACAAGGCTTTGGCAGAGGCACATCACGATGAACAAGTGTTAAGTGTGAACGCTGCCGCTGGAGCGGGATTCGACCTTATGTGAGGCTAGCCCCAAAACCCGGTCCTTGGGCCGCCGCCCTGGCGAGCCCGCCCTCCCCATCCGCTGTGCCCACACCCTCGCTCTCATCCTGGGTCTCCTCGGCCCCGTTCTGCCTGGGCAAACACACATTCCCCGCCCTGGCGTCGCGCCCCAGCCTCGGCTCCCGGGTCGGCGGAGGAGGCTGCCCCGACGTGCCCGCCTGTGATCCTGCAGCCCGGCTGCGCGAGCCAAGCCTACCCCATCCGCTCGGTGCCCCGGGTTCCCGCTCACCCGGGCCTCCTGCCCGCCCCCGCTCGCGCTCACTGCGGTCCCCGGGGCCCCGCCCGGGCTCACCCGGTGCCGCAGGCCACGTCGAGCACCCGCTGGCAGCCGTGCTGGCGCAGCAGCGCGAGCAGCCAGGCCTTGTACTCCGCGGTGCGGCTGCTGGTGTCCCCGATGTAGAGCTGCCACACGCGCGCCGCCTCTCCGTCCGCGTACTGGTCCGGGAGCCCTTCAGCCGCCACCCCCAGGGAGCGGGTCCGGTACACGCTGTCCACCATCCTGCGACGCGCCTGGCCCTGCCGCCGCGGCCACCGGCTCCGGCTCCGCATTTATAATGCGGCCCCTGCCAGAGCGCCGGCCGCCCCACCTGCCCAATGGCAGGTGAGCGCACGGACACGCCCCTGCCGGGCTCCCGGCCCGGGGCCGCCGGGAGGGCGCGGCCTGGCAATCCTGGACGAGCCCTACCCGCCTGCCTGAAGATCCGGCCCTCCGGACCATCCCTCGGCGGGAAAGGACCCTCCCAAGGCCCCAGGTCGCTGGAGGGCCGGGGAAGCGGGGCAGGAGAAGGGCAGCAGTGAGAAGGCCCGCTCCACCCCCGCCCCAGGCTGGAAAGAAACTTGAGTCCGCAGAGATGAGCGCCCAGGGCTGAACCGTTCGTTGCAGGGGGGGAAAGGTATTAGCATATCTAAAGAAGGACAGTCCAGCTGAAGGAGGGCCTAGTCAGCTAGGGAAGGAAGGAAGGGGGATAATGCTGGCTCGGCCATTCAAGTCCAGGAGCGGTTCTGGCTCAATTCCACCCAGCTGGGGCCAGATGCTCCTCTATCCTGTAGGTGAGGCATCAAGCCTTTTCTAAATGCCTCAGATGCAGTTTGGTTCAAATTCCTCTCCAATCACGCGCCCTTCTAAAGACCCAACTACTTTCCACGGAGGTGCCCACAGAGTGGGAAGTCCAGGGTCAGGGCTGGGCGTGTCCAGTGCTCTTGCTATCACATTGTTCATTATCATTTCATAAATTGGTCTTTTGCCTTGATTAGTGTACATCCACCCTTCCTTCCCAAAGCAGAAGGTCTCTTCCTGGGACAAGACCCTGCACGGAGATGGATGGTGCCCAGAAAAATGATGCTACCCAGGGAACCCCAAGACACCAAGAACAGCCTTCCCTACCTGTCTTTGTCTTCTGGCTTCAGAAAGAGCCAGGGTGGGGCTTCTAACCCTAGAGATTAAGAATCCACCTTGCAATGCAAGGGACACTGGTTCAATCTCTGATCTGGGAAGACCCCACAATGCCTCAGGGCAACTAAGCCCCTGGGCCATGTTGTAGCTACCTGTTCCGCATTCTGGGAAACAAACTCACTCAGAAGGACAATGCAGATAGTAGAATGCAGTTTATTACACCAGCGAGGCCAAGGCAGAATCTCCTCTTAGCCAAGGACCCCGACCAGTTTTTATGAAAACCTTATATACCCTAAGCGTACGTGCCCAAACCCACCTCCCCAAAATTCCCTGAAACTAGTCTGAACAAAGGAAAAAGAAAGATACAATCAAAGTTAACCCATGATTCATAAGCCTTAAGCCTAGGTAGTTAACAGTGGACAATTATCAATAGGCTTGTGGTCATACCCCAATAAGCATACTAGAATGTATGATTCTGTTCTGTTACACAGATAATTTGGGTATTCTTTTAGGCGATGGAGAGCCCTGGGGGTCCTCCTTCTGGGGGCCTGGTTTTTCAGTTGGTACGTCATTTCCATAGATACTGGGCATATAGCTCAAAGTCCACAGTCCGGCCCAAGATGGAGTCCTGCTTTCAAGATAGAGCCTGTTCTGTTTCCTCCTTCAGCCATAACTACTGAGCCCACTTACCTAGAGCCTGTGCTCCGCAGTAAGGGAGGCTGCCACAATGAGAAGCTCACACACCACAACTAGAGAGCAGCCAACACACAGCAATACGGAATTTAGAACAAAGGATCCTCCACTCCCCTCCCACTTTTACCATCTATAGAATCCTGGAGCTGGAGGAACCCCAAAGATATGTAATCATTCTTATCTTTCAATAGAAAATATTAGCTCACAAAGGACCTCAAATGGGCCTGCCCACCCGCAGGTAGTGGAATCTTGTGCTCACACCATGCTACAGATGGATCTTTGGCCACATGCTTAGAAAGACATTGTACTGGGGAGTTTATAATAGGATTTTTTAAAAAATAATATGAATGCTGATAGTAAATTTGGATTTTTAAAAAATATAGAGTTTCTTTTTTATTAAAAATTATAGCTTCTAAATATACTTTTCATTTCAAAGATAAGATTTTTGTTCTGAAGTTAGTAATTATTTGATTTCTTTCTCATTCAGAGGCATTAAAAAAAAAGTCAAGATCAGAGTACATATAAAATTTCATGGACCTTTTTTCTTTCTTTTTACTTTTAACTGTCAAAACATACTTTCTTCTCTTGACCATAAATTACTTGGCCTCGAGCATCATTTCTGGCTACACTGAGAGGATGTGCTATGACTTGTTTAATCACTCCTCATGTTATGAACATTTAAAATGCGCCCATAATTTTTCAAAAGAGTGAACATGTAGATGGTTATGATGGAACCATTTTCCAAATGGAATTTTTCTATTAATTGATACTGTCACCCAAAATAAATGTTTGTTTCAACGCTTCTCTACATGAAGATATTACTCATGGATATCTCACTGGGTAGAAAATTGTATCTAATTGTTGTAATCTTCTTTAATTACTACCAAAATGTACCACGTAATTGCAGTCCTTCATTGCTAAATTATTTGTCCATGTTCTCTGCCCACCGAAATATATCAAAACTGCCTTTTATTTTACTTGGTTAGTCACTGTAAATTTTAGATAACCCAAATCTGAGGCCCTGGACCGAGGAAGGGAAAGTCATAATATAAATCAATTTATAGTTTGACTCGGCTGAAAATAAGAATGGGATTCTCCAGGCAAGAATACTGGAGTGTGTTGCCATTTCCTCCTCCAGAGATCTTCCTAACCCAGGGATCAAACCTGCGCCTCTTGAGGCTCCTGCATTGACAGGTGAATTCTTTACTGCTGAGCCACCTGGGAATCCTCCCCAAATGTATATGTTTAGAAAGAGATTCTAGGTTGGGAATATGGCTGCAATGGAACAAACTCTATGACTATACCTATTTAAGGACACATTAAAATCTTAAGATTGGAATTATATACAGTAACTACAAATGGAAGACATTCTGGATGTCTTTGTTTTGATTCAGAACAGGTAGAAATTCATTGTTCAATGGAGTGATGCCAATTTCCAAACTCTAGTTCAAGCTGCTGAAAAAAAATCTTCTCTGCTGACTACCCAGATTGACCACTGTGATGCCCACATGAAGTCTGCTAATGGATTTTTATCACAGTGGATCCTTTCTTAGCCTTTTCAACATATGATGTACGACTCAATCTGCTTTAATAAAGTCCCATCAAGTAAGTGTAAAATTGGTCCCTATATGGGTGGGTGGTAGCACTAATTGGTGGTGGCTACATTACTATTACACTCTTTGGAAGGACTGATGCTAAAGCTGAAGCTCCAATACTTTGGCCACCTCATGTGAAGAGTTGACTCATTGGAAAAGACTCTGATGCTGGGAGGGATTGAGGGCAGGAGGAGAAGGGGACGACAGAGGATGAGATGGCTGGATGGCATCACCGACTCGATGCACATGAGTTTGGGTGAACTCCAGGAGTTGGTGATGGACAGGGAGGCCTGGTGTGCTGCGATTCATGGGGTCGCAAAGAGTTGGACTTGACTGAGTGACTGAACTAACTGAACTAACTGAACTAACTAACATTACTATTAAGCTTAGTGCATCTATGAGTATTTCATCAATGTGCTAACCTCCAGCAAAATCTCTTGTGAATATATTGACCTCACTGATCTGGGTTTTTTATTATTATTATTTGCTTGTTTGTTTTGTTGTTTAGTTTTTTGCAGCTTGTGGGACCTCAGTTCCCCAACCAGGGATTGAACCTGGGCCCTAGGCAGTGACAGCTCAGAGTCCTAACTATGGACCACCGGGGAATTCACTGAGCTGTTCTCTCATGTAAAAATGACACACCATTTGAGCCCTGGTAACACACTGCTCACTGAAACAGGTGACTTGGCACATGCTGTCACATATTGATGAAAGGAATGATAAAATACCAAGACCACTTTGGCCAGCAATTCTAACAAAATAACACCTGGGGACTTCTCTGGTGGCCCAGTGGTTGAGAATCTGCCTGCCAATTCATGGGATATGGGTTCGATCCCTGGTCCAGGAATAGTCCACATGCTGCTGGGCAACTAAGCCAGTGAGCCACAACTATTGAAACCTACACACCTTAGAGCCCACACTCTGAAACGAGAAACCACCACAGTGAGAAGCCTGAGCCCTGCAACTAGAGAAAGCCCGCATGCAGCAACGAAGACCCAATGCAGCCAAAAACAAATAAATAAATTTAAAAACTAACACCTGACTTTTGAGTGTCTTGCTTTGTTTGTTTGTTTTTCGGACAGAGAACCTTTTCTACTTTAGAAGAGTGATGATGTTAGGAGATGTTACCACCCCTGGAGCTGGTAATGCAGCCGGTCAACTTCTCCAATCTCCAGGTGTCCCTACATCTCCCAGTAGAAAATCACAACCGTTTTAGTGGAAGTTTAATAGGTGGAGAATACACTTTTAAAGAAAGAATGAGTAAAATTGGATTCCTTTTAAAGAAATTGTAAGAAGTCAGCCCTTAAAGGCAGCAGTAAGGGTCAAGCTGCCTTTAAAAAAAAATAATATTTATTTTTGGCTGCACTGTGTCTTCGTTGCTGGCTTTTCTCCAATTGCAGTGCAGGGGGTTCTCACTGCGGTGGTTTCTCTTGTCCTGGAGCACTGACTCTAGGGGACTCAGGCTTCAGCAGTTATATTACGAGGGCTCAGTAGTTGCGGCTCCTGAGCTCTAGAGCACAGGCTCAATAGCTGTGGTGCACAGGCTTAGTTGCTCCACAGCATGTGGGATCTTCCCAGATTAGGAATCAACCTGTCTCCCCTGTATATGCAGGGGGATTCTTTACCACTGAGCCACCAGGGAAGCCCCCAAGCTGCCTTTAAGCTATACACACAACTGTTAATTTTGAACAGGGAAAAAGACTTGAAGGTTAATTCAAGTCTTTTAACTGCATGTCCAGCTTTAAACTCTGAAGACATAAATAGACTACTGGACAGCACCTGGTCTTCGGCCTGCCTTCTGGAGAGCCAGGTAAGGGGAAGAGGGTGGACGAGCCAACCAGCTGTGGCTGCAAAGCTCTATGTCAGAGGCTGAGCCACAGGACGCTGAAGCCATTCTTTCTGGGTTCACAACCTGGTTGGCTCACTTCCTAAATGTGCCGTCTGGGCAAGTTATTTGAACTTTCTGTGCTCCACTCATTCATCAGATATTTAGATACTCTGGAAATTCCCCAGTGGTCCAGTGGTTAGGACTCTGAGCTTTCACTGCCAAGGGCTTGGGTTCAATCCCTCATGGAGGAACTAGGATCCCATGAGCCCTGCAGTGTGGCAGGGAGCTGGGGGGAAGCAGCTACCCTGTGCCAGGGGCTGTATTAATCACTGGGGATCAAGCAGTGAACAAAGTAGACCAAAATCCCTTTTCTTTTTGTAGAATGTGTGGGGTTGGTGGTAATAGTGTTTTGTGATCTTCATGCTGGTTGATTTTGGTATTCAGTTCATAAAAACTCATTGAACTGTACATTTATGATATACGTACTTTGTGTATTTTATTATTCAATAATGTGTTTAAAACTTCATGGCCTTGTGTAGATCACAGCTGTATTAAATCAGTTAATTATGTAAAAGCATGTAGAGCGGTGCTTGCCACGATAATATGCATTCAAGAAACAGTGGCTACTATATTATTATTGTTCCAGTGAAATTCCTCAATAGCACAAACCAGGCCATCAGGGGATGGTCAAGAGGGATTCTGCTGGCTCTGCCGCTAGGATTAGTACACAGAGTCCTTCTTTAAACCAGTTAGGCATGGACTGTGCATCTGTCAGGAAAAAAAATGTGCTTTTCTTTCAGGATCAAAGCATAAGAAGAGGAATTTTGTTTGTACTTGTGAACTAAAGTGATTTAGGGCTGCTCTGACGTGTGGACAAGCTGTGAACTGCACGGTTTCCGCATTTAAGGGGTTTTCAGTCAAACTCCAAGCCTCAGGGGCTTGTCTATCATTTTCTGGCAGGAATTCTGGCGGTCAAATGTCTAATTCTAACAAAACTTTTTATTAAAACAACTGTCTGACAGAGGGGAGTCAAAGGTATGAAAAGCACCGCTAAGGTGCAAAAACATATTGCAGGGAACCACCACCCAGGGACTTGGAAATAGAGGAGCCTGCCTCCTAGGAGCTGTGCCTTCAAACAGATACACAGGGGCCCTGATGCAGCCACTTCCGAGCCTGCAGAGCCCCAACCCCTGAGACTTGACTGTCGCTGCACTTGAACAAACTGGACTTGTGGCTAGTCCATTAGCCTTTGAGGTTCTGGATGATGAAAGTCTTCAACAGAGACGCATCCTCTCTGAGGTGCTGACAATTCACGTTTCTGAGGACAAGACTTCCTTCCAGTGTGGCTTCATTGAGGTCCCAGCCCCTCTTAACACAACATCCAAATTTCTCCTGGTGAAGTGGGTTCCAGCTGACCTCCTCCTAAGAGCCAGGCCGACTCCTAGATCCCCAGACTGGCAAGTCTGAGCAGCACCCAGACATCTGTCTGGCTGACAAGCATCCAAGTGACTCGGGTCCACGTGAGGGTACAAGACACCATTCTGATTGGGTTTCTACTAAGGGGACTGAGATCAGGTTCACTTGAGCTTAGCCAGACCTCTCACCTTATGGAGAGAAGGGGTGTGGGAAAGCGGGAGGCTGTAGTCAAGCTCAGAAAGGCTGGTATGTGTGGTGGGGAGAGGGAAAGGAAAACCTGGGAAGTGGATCCTGCTCTTTCCTAGGCTGGGCCAGGGAGAAGCTGCCTGCTAGAGTGGGTGGGTGGGTGGAGAGCTAGAATGTGCAACATGCCTGGCCTTGTGGGGACCAGGGGGTGGGGTGCAGGGTGCGGGGTGCGGGTGAGGGCGCTCATCCTCCAGCAGCCGCAGGTCAAAGAGCAGAGCAGTCACCATGCTGCCCTCCCTCCGGTCCGGGCCTAGGCCTGGGACTGGGCTCCTAGTCTTTGTCTCAACCTATTCACAGGACAACGAAGCTCTGGGGACAGAATTAAGCCAAGCACTGAAGAGCTGTGGAACAGTGACAGGAAGGGAGAGTCAGAGACTGGCCACCAAACTGTAGACAGTCCAGGGGGCCGCAAATGGTTCCCTAGCCCTGAGTTCCAATGCCTGACCCCTCCCCAGTCATCTCCTACGCTCAAAACAGAGTCCAGGCTGGGCCCAGAGTCTCAAATGGCTTCTCGGCCCACAGCCCCTCCAACGTGGGGATAGTCTCCGCACTGCAGTCAGTGAGGGGGGCATTAGGCCACAAAGAACCATCCTCTGGGGGCCTGCTCCAAGCTTTGTGACTCAGGGCAGCAGCAGCTTCCAGTCTGCTCCACTCTCTGTGGCCTGGCTGTCCCCAGCCCTTGGGAGGGGAACCCAGAGCATTTTTGCCAGAAGCTGGAGTCTGGGGCACCCGTAGGGTTAAAGCACGGACTACCCGCAGCCGTCACCACTACCGCTTCTGACGCCACCACCGATCTCTGCCCTCAGGACAGCCCGGGAGGTGCCTCCCACCCCTTCTCCTCAGAGGCCAGCCTTGCTGTTCGTCCCCTGCTCCCAGAGAACACGGTGTAACCAGTGTTGTTGGGGGCTTGGCTGTCCTCCCCTGTGGGTTCCTGGCACAAGAGCTAGGGAATGCAGAGTGGTCAGGTGTGGTCATCAGGGAACAAGGGTCAAGATCAAGAGGCCAGAAGCCAAGAGGCAGGACGTGGAGAGGGGGGGCTGGGGCTGGTGGGGTCACCGTGCACACTTTACACAACCAACGGGAAGGCCTTGCGGGGGGAGAGGGGAGGCGGGAGGCCGGGAAGGAGTGAGGACGGCTCTCCTGGCCTGAGCAGCTCAGGGAAACCACAGGCAGCTGAGGGGCAGGGCCGGAGCTCTATGCCCACCCCATACCCAAGGCCCAGCCCTCACCCCAGGGCCCTCCCTGCACCTGCTTTCCCCACAGCAGGCAGGTTTACAGGAACAGCCTCCCATCCTCAGCCCCCAAGGCGGGAGCAGGGGGGCAGGAAAGAGTGAGGGGGGGCTCCGGCCCCTCTGAGGAGCTGAAGGGGACTCAGAAATATGAATGAAAAAGGCCGAAAGGTTTTTACTCTGTGAGCCCCAGGGGAGGGCCGGGCAGAGCACAAGGTGTCCACAGGAAGAGGGGGTGCGGGGAGGAGGAGCTGGTGCTGGAGGAGAGAGGGGGTGGGGGGCTCTGGAGCCCCAGTCCCGGGTCCAGCTCAACACCTGCCCACCGGAGTTCACACTGGAGTCCTCGGCAGTCCTGAGATCGTGGGGCCCGCCTGAAGTCTGGGTCAGGACAGGAACGCTGGGCAGAGGGAAGAGGCCGGCCCGGGCTGCCCGAAGCTGACCCAAGTTCTCCCAGGGCTGGAGTTTCCACGGCAGGAGGTGGCACTGGCTAGGCAGGCACCGCTGAGGCCCTGCGCTGCTCCATCTGCGGAAGCCGGGGGCCCAGACCCTTGGGCTCCCAGCTCAGGCTCTCAGTCAGCAAGAGCCACTGGGTTAGGCTCAGAGCTCGTCAGGGGGGCTGTGTGTGAGCGGGGAAGCCTTCTGGATGCCCTCGTCCTCCTCGGGGCTGGGGTCTCCATCGAGGTCGCCCAGCTCCTTCCTCTGTTTGCTGCTGCCACCGCCCAAGCCCTTGGCCCGGCCGCTCTTCTTCTTGGATTTCTTGCCTCCCAGGGCAGCTGTGTCCCCCTTCTTGCCAGACCACTGTTCTGCCAGGCAGCCTGCAGGGAGGAGGAGACACACCCTCAACAGGCTGGCTGCCTGGCTGAGTGAGGAGCTCGGACTGCAGAGCCACTGGGGGCGGTGATGCGATCTGGCCCCAGCTCTGCTTCGCTGGGGTCCCCCCGGCCCGTCTGGGGGGCATCTGAGGCACCAGGCCCTGACCCCGCCCTGTACCATCCAGCCCCCTGAGGATGGAGGCTCCAACACCGCCATTTCTTATTTCTTTTGCATCCTCTCCTCACCCGCCTCCCCTGAGGGGGGAGCATGGAGGGCCCAGCCCTGCTGCCCTGGGACTCACTGGCGTCCTTGCCCTTCAGCACGTGGTTGGCGCAGAGGAACTGAGTCAGGTCCTCCTCCTGGTGGTTCCTGTACCAGTCCTCGATCACCTCCTCGAACTCCTCCACCAAGACGTCGCACTGTTAACCGCAAGGCCTCACGTCGGCAACGCCCGGGCCTGGCCTCTCCCGGGGGAGCCGGGCGAGCCTGAGCCTCGTCTCGCCACCCACCGGGCTGGTGGCTGTGACTCCCCCAAGGAAGCCGTAGCCAGAGGCGGGGTGAGACGGCTTGACCACAGTCCCCAGGCTCCCGGTGGCCCTCGTCAACTGAGGACCTGCCCTCACTGAGCCCGGGCGGCGGCGGGGCCCCTACCTGCTTCTTGAGGTCGGCCACCTCTGCCGAGGTCTCGTTCCACAGCTCGTAGGGGATGTCCATCACCACCTTGACCCCTTTGTGCACCAGGTTGTGCAGCGTCTCAAAGGTCTCTGACATGCCCTGGAAGACACGATGGGATGTGAGAGGCAGAGACCCTTCCCCTCCCTGCCCTGCTCCTCTCCCGGTGCGGCTGGAGACCCAGGGACCCCGCTAAGGTCAGGACCCTCTCCGGCTTCTCACGCTCATCCTCACCTTCCCCTCCCCTCTTTGTGGCCTGCGTCCCACAACCCCTCCACACACACAGCCTGTCCTGCCTCCCCACACCTCCTCCTTTCGGAAAGGTTGCTCTCGGGGCCCTTTGAGCAAATACTCCTTTCCAGGATAATAAACCGGTCCTGTCTCTTTCCCCTCACTGTGGCCTCCCCCGTGTCCAGCCCACTCCCTACTTCTGGTTCTTCCCACAACTTGTACCTTTCCTTGCTGGGAAGAAGCACAGCCGAGGCAGGGAAGACTCTTGGCTCTGTACGAAATTATTTCTGCCCGCCACCTAGGTCTTCTCCACAGAGACAACACACTACCTGTTTCTTCTGTCTCCTAGAGACCACGCAAGTGGACACAAGCCACTACGCACACAAAAATAGCCTCTCCTCCACCCCCGCACAAGCAGCTGTATGTATGTATCATATACACCATTCTGCACTGTGCGTTTTTTTACTTAATAATATCCTTTGGAGAGGGCTTCCCAGGTGGCTCAGTGGTAAAGAATCTGCCTGCCAATGCAGGAAACTCAGGTTCCATCCCTGGGTCAGGAAGATCCCCTGGAGAAGGAAATGGCTACCCACTCCACTATTCTTGCCTGGGAAATCTCACGGACAGAGAAGCCTGGAGGGCTATAGTCCATAGGGTCGCAAAAGAGTTGGACGTAACTTAGCGACTAAACAACTATACTCTGGAGGTGATTTTAGTTCAACTCATAAAGAACTACCTCATTCTTCATTGTACAGTTTGCCTAAGAGTCCACTGAATGGCCAATTTACTTAACCACTCCCCTACTAGTGAATGGTCAGGCTGCTTCTAATTTTTTCGCTATAGAAAGTAAAATTAAACATTGTTACGTTAAACATGGGTTTATTACCAAGTACAATGTTAATACAAATTATAAAGATAAAACCTAGGACTTTTGTGGCTTAGAAGTATTTCTCTAGGTTTCCCAAGGGTTTCTGAAGGATCTCCTTTTCTAGAAGGGTACTTAGGTGGAGAAATGTGGGAGACAGCTCTTCTACCAGGCATAGAAGATGCAGAGATAAAGAAACATGGGCCCTTATAGGAGTGACAGGAGACACATGAGCCTCCAGACCCTTCACAACCCCCTCTGGATCCTTTTGGAAAGACACATGGCAACAGGTATACGGGGAGGGGTATGGAGATAGGTGGGTAGGATGACATCTTATCAATGTCCAGGAGTCCTGGCATCATTCAGCCACAGAAGAGAGTTTATTGTCAGTTTATTGTCAAGCCACTCCCTGGAATTGTGTGGCTGGTAGATTCTGTGTATGAGAGTGGTGAGCTCACACAGGTGTATTGACTTCTGAGCCACTGCATCCGTGTGACACAGTCTTCAAGCAGAATGTGTGAGATGGGGCAAGAGCAAAGGAAGAGGAAAGGGAAGACATCCAGTTTTTGATGGGACTTTAAAACCCTGGGCCAGGGCAAGACTGCTGTTGTACGGATCTGTTTTCCCATCACACATCTCATTTTGGATCAGAACTTAAACTGATTCACTTTATTTTTTCACACATTCATGCACCTTTCTTTTGTGGATAGAAAAATAAATAGCACAAGGGGAAATTTTAAAAAAAGGAAACATGGGCCTTGCTGCAAGGAAGCTCATTCTCCAGTGAAAGAAGCATTCATGTACATGGTGAGTGCAATAAATGTCATAAAGGCATCATGATGGAGGTCCAGGTAGGGCCCCATGGGCCCAGAGAAGGGATACGGCAGCCATCACCCCCTCCCCAAGAGTTTTCTGACATCTCCTCTAAACTCCCACAGTTCTGCGCATCCTGAGTTCTCCCTGCACAAAGTGCTCTGACCCCAAGGGGGCTGCCACCCGGGAGCGTTTCTGTCCTAGGCTGAGGCAGGACCCCAGGGGGCAGGCCCAGACATCAGGAATGTGCCCACCTGCACTGAAAAGTCAGGCCGCTCAGGACGGGAGGGATGCAGATGGCAATGGATAAAGAACAGGGAGCTGCCGAGGAGGGAAGCTCCCAGGGCATGATCTTCTGATGGCACCCAGACCAGGAGACACACTGAGACCCGAAGCCCGGCCCCAGTGGGGAGGAAGGGCATATACAAAGCCAACCTTAGCAAATCGGTTGCTGCCGGTCCTCTCCTTGTGCAGGCTGTAGTCCAGGAGCCGCTTGCAAATGGTCTCCGTGACTTCAATTAACCTTAAGTCCCTGCCGAGACAGCAGCACAAGACAGTCCCTGCCTGAGCTCCCCTCCTCGACCCTGCGGGTTAGGGGTCCAACCCTCCAACCCCAGCACCTGCACGGCTCACCAACGGGAAGGCAGAGCTGGGAGGGAGATAGGTCATCAGGGGGGCTCTGAAATGCTGGAACACAGACCAGAGAGACACAATTGTAACAGCTCTATGGGAAGAAAGTTGTTGTTGTTGTTTTTTAAATATAAAGTTAAATGATTAGCTAGATTAAAAAAAATAAAGCAAAATGTATGGATATTTGATGTCGAGATAGTGTTTCATTTTGAAAGGATGATCATAGTTGATGGAAACGCTTTTTGGTTTGTTTTCAATATTTATACCTGGCAAGGTATAAAAGTTGGTAAGCCTGTTTTTTTCTGGCTGCCCTGAGCAGCTTGCAGGATCTTAGTTCCCTGACCAGGGATTGAACCTGGGCCATGGCAATGAAAAATGTCCAGCCCTAACCACTGGACCACCAGGGAATTTCCCAGCAATCCTATATTTTTAAAGACTGATCCATAAATTCCAATCACTGGGAATCACTGGTGAGGTCCAATAGTCTTGCTTTTACAGATGAAGGATGTGAAGCCCAGGGGCACTTGGGGATTTCGGAAGGCCATACAATCAGTTCAGGGTAGAATCAGTGGGCAAACCTGGGTCTCAGTTAGAGCTGCCTCCTTTTTGTGGGTCTGCCTAGTGGGGAGGGAGAAGGGAACTTCACGACGCTGATGCCTCAAGGAACAAAGCAGGGCAGGCTGGTGCCCCTCTCCCTCCCCTCTACTTACGACTTTGTATACTTGACGCCTGAGGCCTTCCGGTCCAGGATGCCATAGCCTGTGTCGATCACCTCCTTGGTCTTGCCAGTTTCCTCAAAGGCTGACTTCAGCTCCACAGCAACATATTTACACACTGGGGAAAGAAGACACAGCACCACCGACTGAGTGCATCTGAGTTTTTGCTGGGAGCCGGCTCCCAGCAAAAGAGACCCAAGGGGACGCCTCCGCAGGACTGGGTTGAGTTGATGCTTGGGGCAGAGAAAGGAGTCAGCACCAGACCAGCAGTAGAGTTCAGTGGGTGAAAGTAGGCTCCAAGACCCACTGCCCCCTGTCCTCTCTGGGCCCTCATTCTACTGTCTCCATTTCTCCCAGCTCCTTCCTGTCCCCTACCCCGACAATCATTCATGTCACTGAAAAGAATTTCAAACATACAGAAAAGCTGAAAGAGTACAATGAATAACCATACACCTTACATCACAGTCAAGAGTTGTTAGTAAAAAAGAAGAAAAATAAATTAAAAAAGAAAGAAAAAAGAACAAAAAGAGCTGTTAGTTAAAAAAAAAACCAAAAAACACAACAGTGATTTACCACTATTTCCAATTTATAATATAAAGCAATGTGATAATAAGAGATGTCAACAATATACGCACTGTTTTTGCTAAACCATTTTGAAAATAAGCTACAAGACATCATGATCTTTGCTCCTAAACAAGTCATCGAGCACTTCCTAAGAACAAGGACCTTCCCCTACTAATCATAAAACCACCACCATGCTTGGAAGATTTAACAACAATTCCTATCTCATCTAATACTCAGTCCATGTTCAAATTCCCCAATTGTTCCCAAGATGTTTTTTATGGCTATTTCATTTCTTGATTTCATATGTTATTTCAACACCAGTTCTCTATTCCTACCAAGTTAATTTGCTCCATTTCCCCCTACAGGCCTGTTTCTACTGTTTTTGTACATTTATTTTCTCATTTCCTCTTATTCTTCTTCAAATAGTTATTAAGCAACTCCTACGTGTCAGGCACTGCCTGGGGATACAGAGAGGAAAACAAGGTCCCTCCCTCCCAGATACTCAGTCTAATGGAGCAGAAAGAAGTGTAAACAAATAATTACCATTGCATAAGGACTGCTACTACTGTATGTGTGCAGTGCTTGGGGCCTTAGGAAAGTGTGTGATGCCCTCTAGGGCTTCAGGGCTTGTCTGTCCTTTCTCTCCACCTCATCTTAAAAGCCTGCTCCCCCAGGAAGCCCTTCTGGATGAGTCCCACCTGCTCTTGATTTCATCCTGAGACACTGTAGGACCCATGCTCTCACCAAGGGCCTTGATCATCTCATGTGACTCTCCAATTAGACTACAAG
Source organism: Bos indicus (assembly GCF_029378745.1). Lineage (NCBI taxonomy): Eukaryota > Metazoa > Chordata > Mammalia > Artiodactyla > Bovidae > Bos > Bos indicus. The sequence goes on along the minus strand of NC_091782.1, from coordinate 18,060,280 downwards.
GGCACTCAAAGAGAGGATCATGGGCTGAATTTCTTCCTTATTCCTCTATTTTGGGACTTGGTATGTGCTGGATACTTGATAAATACTGCCCGGAGAGACTGTGCTTGTGATAGAGCAGCTTCTGATGCCTCTGAATGGAATATGATCTGCAGGCTAAATGTCAACAGCATTGTTTTAATAACAACAGCAGAGTTGGATAGAAAACCAATTTACCACCAAAACAAACAAATCCCCTGCAGGCCTGCTTGGTGAACTTTTATAACATATGCATTAATAGATGGCTTGGAGAACTTGGAACACATTAAGATTCCAAAATGTCAGCCACTGATCTCAGAGTCCAGGATGAACTGAGGGTGTCTCGCCTCCCTGGCTCTCCATCCAGGGCCACCGAGGCTCCCACCCTCTTCGGTCCTGTACTCTGTATGAGCTTATCATTTTTCTGACTCCTGTGCTCCCCCCTCCCAGGTGCTCACTATGTAGTATGCCAAGCCCAGGGGGTTGGAACCCATCAATCCATTTCTCTTATATCCATCAAATACAACCTTGCTTCTCAACTCCCCCAAACCTTACCTCTTCAAGACCCCCTCTGGGGATCCCACCCAGAACCAGACTTGGAGGAGAACCAGAGGAGGCTCATGGCATAGACCCTAGATCCCCGTGAACATCCACCCACTTCTTTCTGGGCAGGTTCTCTTTTCTCTGTGCCAAGGCCTCTTCTACTCAGGCTACTAAGCCAGAGGCAGGCTTTGTGGGCCAGACAGTCAGCACTTAATAACTAAGGTGTCACAGTGATAATAAAAGTAAATATACACTTAGGTTAAGCCATCCCATGACTGAAAATCTCTTCTCTTTTATTCTTTATCAATTACCTACAAAATCAGGTTGGATTAGAATGATCTAAAGATTTTTGCCAGCTCTAGGCTTTTATGAGTCTCCTATGGAAAAGAAGTGTGTGCTTCTTAGGCTGTGAGAACAATAAGAGAAACCATAAGGGCTCTTTGGCATCAGAATAAGATAGAAAATGAGAAGGGGAAGTAAAATCCCCAAAGGATCTTAGCTGTGGCCAGAAGAGTGAAAGGAAGGCATTAGAACCCTGTGACTGTCTGTTCAAGAGAGTGAGGGAGAAAGTACAGGCTAGAACCCATACTGGAAGGCTGACCAGTGAGGTCAGCTCATCTCTGAAGCAACTCACCTTTAATCTCTCAAATGAAAGGATTACGCCTCCCAAACCACCCACACTTCCCAGTGCTCAGGAAATATCTGGCTGGCTACAGGCTTTGAATTAGGATGCAACCGGTTTATAGCCAGCTTTCAGGGGTGAGGGGCTGGGGTTAGAGAGGTGAGAACGTAGGAGTGTGTGTAAAAGTCTGAGGACAAAACTGAGAAATGGAGATGAGGGAAAAAAAGGTAGGGCCTTGGCTGGTGTGTGTGCTGGCATGCTTCTCTCTCCTTCTCTGTCTCCCTCCCTATCTCTCTTTCTCTCACACACACACAAGTGCCACACTTCCACCTCTCTGTCTTTGGGATTCACTGTGTTCCCATATCCCTAAAATCTCCCTCTCTCACCAAGTTCCCCCAGGTTCTATTTTTCTCCTAAAGTGACCCCTTAGGTCTCAGACCCTCTTCCTTCCTCCACACACTCCCACAGCACCCCAGCTTCACCCACGTTCACTCATGCCTGTATGTGAACAGCTACCTAGACAAGGTCCCTTGCCCTGGAGGAGCTCACGGCTAATGGAGGAGACGGCCGGTGACACACAGCCGGTTGTGGTCAGGGCACAAGGGGAGCGTCTCAAGTTCTTTCCTCAAGACGGGTCATGTGAATCTTTTCAGTTCCTCAAATTTGTCCTTTGCCTGTAGGTCTCTGTATCTGTGACTTCGCTTCTCTTCACTCGACTAACTCCTAACCACTCAGGGCTTCCAGGAGGAAGCCTTTCCCCGCATTTGGGGGTCTAGATTTAGATGCTCCTCACCCAGCCCCCAAAGCCCGGCGCCTCCTCTCTCGTGGCATCTACCACCCCCATTGTAACTGCTTGTTTTCAGCGATTTCTGACCTCCAGGTGCACCGAGACCCGATCTCTCGGCCGCCCCTGCGTTCCCAGCGTCCAACACAGTGCCAGGCACAGAGTAGGTTCCAGGAAAGGAGACCCGCTCAGAGCCCGGGACGGTCCCTCCCCCAACCCTCTCTGCAAGCCCCGCCCCCCAGCAGGATACTCCCCACGGGCCCCGCCCCCTCACCTTCGCATTTGCTGGGCAATCGAACCCAGTCGGTGTCCTCGGCTCGGGCTTGCCTGGGGCCCAGCTCCGGGGCCGGCAGTAGCAGCAGCAGCAGCAATAGCAGGGAAAGAAGCAGAAGACGGTGGGGCCTGGGTCGGGGCCCGGACGCGGGCTCAGGTAATGGCTCCATGGCCCAGCCGGACCCGACCCGAGCGGACCGGGGCTGTGCTTCCTCCGGCTGCGCGCGCTGGGCAGCTTCCCGGAGCCGCTTCCGGGACTGCACACGTGCCTCGGCGTAACCAGGGCAACGGCGACCCCCCCCCCCCCCCCCGCAACACACCCGCTCCCCCTCCAGCTACCTCGGCCCGCCCCCAGAACGACGAAGGCCCGCGGACTCGGCAGCCAATGGGCTTTTCGGGGTTTGCCTTCTAGCGAATGGGAGGATGATCTTTTTTCGGCTTCGGCCAATGAGAGAACGGATGGTGTCCTCAGTGACCTATGGCAACATCTTTTCCCACCTCCTAACGGAGGCTCTGGGAGGGACTCGAGGACCAGGATTAGGGGAGAGGGAGCAACGCTCCGGTCCTGAAAGGTATGGGAGAGACAGTTTTCACTGCCTTCTCCGCCTTCTTGCACGCCATTTACCCTGGGATCATAGAGCAGCCAGCCCTATGTCTTATTATTATTATTATTGCTTTTGTTGTTACTGTCACTCGAGTAGGCGCTGTGGATGAGACTTGGACGATTCAGAGTCCCCTGCCTTCAAGCAGCTTTCTTTGTACCCAGTAACCCTAGGCTTCCCCGACAACTCAAATGGTGAAGAATCCGCCTGCAATGCAGGAGGCACAGGAGATACAGATTCGATCCCTGGGTGGGGAAGATACCCTTCAGGAGGAAATAGCAACCCACTCCACTACTCTTTCCTGCAGAATCCCTTGAACAGAGGGACCTGGCAGGCTAAACCCCATAGGGTCGCGGACGCAACTGAGTACGCACACACCTGTCGCATAAAACCCTAAGTTTATCCCGGTGGTAACTAGAATAAATCATTTCCTCTCTGAGCCTCAGTTTTTATCTGATGACAAAGTGATCCTCCTAGCTGCTGTTCAAGGCTTACTTGTTCCTGGGAAGCTCGAACAGCTTAATAGAATTAAAGCTTATCGAGAGGATTATAAAAAGTTCATGCATTAACTTTAATATTAGTGTGTGATTTCGGTTCCTTTTCTGGCCTATTATTTATATCTTTGGATTCTGAGCTCCCACAGACAGGGACTTGACTAATGAATGATTGATTCCCTGTCCACATCCCCAGCATCAGGGCTCTTGACACAAGGAGTTGCTCAGTGAAACTTCCTTATGCTGTGTCATCAGGGTGAGGACTCTCTGGGTTTTGAAGGATGGCTTCATTCTGCCCCTGAGCTCAGTGGTCTATGGACACACAACGAGCAAGGCTGCTTCTCTGGGAGTTTGCCTGCAAATTCTGTTTTTTGCCCATAAATCCCTGTTTCCAGTGCCTCCTGTTTCCTTCCTGGAGGTTGGATATTTATGGTATTTTATAAAGACTTTAAAGGACTGATACTCAAGTCTATTGACTGGTCGTTTCCTGATCTTAGCTTCTTGCTCCCAACAATTCCGTGGCTGACAAGGCACTCTTGGATAGGCAGGAGCTGTGGTGTATAGAATTCCACAATGGAGAGGATCATATCACCGTCCTGAGGTCCTCCATGCTCTCTAGGCTTCAGAAGACTTGGGGAGGCTCAAAGTCTGGCCAGGAGCCCTCCTGGGAAATGATGTTAAGCCAGCCACAGTGGGGATTCAGAGTCTGGGGCAGGGCAGGATTGGGGGAAGGCGGGCAAGATGGGGAGAAGCACTGAAGCTCAGGGAGGTTTGCTTCCAGAATAAACAAAAGATCCTCTGAGAGCACACTTACATAAATTAGTTTGATGGGAGCTCTGGGTTCAACATGTGGGCTGAGAGCTGGGAAGGGACAGTGGCTGTAGAAAGTCTGCATTCGCCCCTGCCCCCACCCTGCCGTCCCCTTCCTCAGTCTGTGTGTTAGGGAAGGAGCAGACCCTGTGGGACTGGTGGACAGATTGACCCCCAGAAGCTGTGTCCTCTGCCTCGGAGAATCCAAAACAGAGGTGGGAGAACCTCTTACAGGCTGGTGAGAGACGACCAGTGGAGGAGAGGTGAGGGTTTTCATGAAACAGCAGCAGCTGAGAGGGCTTAGAGGCTCTGGGAAGCTGGAAGTGTCATTGACACCTTGTGTGTGTGTTGCGGGGTCGGGGCGGGGCGGGGGGGGGGGCGGGGGGGGGGCGGGGGGGACGGAGCGGGGCGGGGCAGGCAGTGTTAGAACGGAGTTCGCCACTGCCTCTTTGGGAGAAGGAAAACTACAGTAGGGCCAGTGACCCAGGTAACTGTCCTGTGCTGCCCTGGGGGGATGTCTGGATTCACATGTAAGCATCCAGATTCTTGGGGTGATGACTGGAGAGAAAACCCTGGGTTTCCTGCCAGCGCTGGATAAACAGGGGACACACAGGTTACACTGCATTGTGGGAGCCTCATATTCTATCAGTGCAAGAACCCTGTTGAAGAAACAAAAAACAAAAACCTCTCTAGTGCCTGGCTCAGAACTGATGCTCAGTGAATATTTGTCAAGTGAATAATGATCTTATTTGATTAATGACGTATACTTTGGAATTACTGTCTGTGCTCTCGCCCTTGGATATGATCCTTTTACTCTGGAATCCTGGCCCTGTTCTTTTCCCTCGAGTCTATACAAGCCTTCACATCAGGTCCAGCACACCCTCTTGCTGGGTTCCTGGGCCCCTCCCCCTGACCTCTCAGAAAGTTTGGGCAAGTGTGAGGAGACAGAGGGGGGGCCTACCCAGTGCCTGATGATGGGGAAAGGAGACAGGTGGGCCCGTATCTTCCCCAACCCCCAGCCCCACTCCCCAGGCTGTCACCCTCCAGAAGCCTTCCCAGATTTCTGCCTCCTCTAATTGTGCCAAATACCCTTCTCCCAAAGTAGACATGAATTAAAATACTTTTTGTTTGCTTGTGTTATATATAAGTTCTCCTTTAATTGTTGTCAACTATCTGCACATCAGATGTCCCGGTGCCTGGGTGGATCACCACCCTCAAGGGGCTTCCAATCTAATGGGAGAGACAAAGCTTTTTTAGCTCAGAAAGAACCTCAATCTGAGGGGGAGACCGAGCCTAGCCCCCGGGGAAGCTCGGGTCAGCTGGAGGAGGCAGATTACAGAGAAATGCTCCAAGGCTTGACGTGGAAAGACTGAAGGAGGGTCCCGAGCTCCAGGCCCTGAGCACTGGCGGCCCCTCCTCCCAGACTGGGTTCCTGGGATCCCGACGGGGACGGCGGGTGTGAACCCGGCGGCGGCGGTCCCGGGGCTCCAGCGGCGGCGAGGCGGACACGCTGAGACCTCGGCCTGTGGTGCCCCCATGATTGCGGCGAATCCGGTCGGCGGGGCCTGAGGACGATCCTCGGGGCGGCGGAGGCTGCGGGAGGAGGCGGCTATCCGCCCGGGGGACCTCGTGGGGCGCCGGGAGACTGGGGGCCCCAGGGCCAGACGCTCCGGCTGGGTCCCCCCGCGCGGCGGGCGGGGCGTGGAGGCGGCCGCAGGTCAGCAGCACGTCCAACAGCAGCAGCTTGAAGAGCAGCAGCCGTAGCGCCCCGAGCCGCAGCACCAGGGCCCGCGTCCCTGCGGGAGAGGAGGAGCCGGTGAGCGGCCTGGAGGCTGGCGCGGCCCCACCCGCAACGGAACATTCCCCAGAGAAGGGGAACCAGGGGACGGCCTTCCTGATGTCTAACCTCAGCTCTGACTGCTGGGAATAATAACAGACACCTTCCTAGCCTTCATGTTATTTCATCCCCCAACAACCAAGAGGATGTAGGCCAGGCAGGAAGCAGAGCCTGGCTGTGAACACCACTCTATGTCCAGCAGATGTCCAGTCTCCTGAGGCTCCCTAGACTCCCAAGAGTCTCCCAAGCCCCTCATGCTGAGGCCAACCCTCTGGGCTGCCCAGGGACCCTTCTGCTACCTCTCACCTGCGCTTCTCAACCTGGTGTCCAGAAAGGATGCTGGGGTCAGAGGATCTACCAACTTGCCCCAACCCAGGGAGGCAACCTCTTCAGGGGATACCCACCAACCTGCACTGCCCCCTCAAGGGAGCACATTAGCCCAGAGCCCGGCGGGGCCTGAGGTCCTGGGTCCCAGTACTCACCCCTGAGAGGCTCCCAGAGGCAGGTCCTGGCCGAGGAAGCATCTCCTGGCAACCAAGGAAAAGGGAGTGAGTCCTTGGGATGGGCAGTGCTCTCCACCCCAGTGCTATGCCCCTGCCCTGCTCAGGGCAACTCTTAATGGTGTGTTGGATAAATAGACAAATGAACCAGCAGTGGAAACCCTGAGCCCATCTGTGGCAAGTCCTGTCAGGGGCCCAGATCTTCTCTCCTGACTGTTCCCTGTTCTGTGCCCCTAGAGATGCCTCAGCACATTTAGACAAGGAATCAGTTTTCTTAGCAGTCTTCTTTGGAAGTCAGGACATTTATTCAACAAATGTTCCCATTTGGAGGATGAGAAAACTAACATAATCCAAAAAAAAGAAGTAAGTCATCTAGTCAGTAATAATAACAGCTGGCTTTGGACATGTTACTTGACCTCTCTGTGCCTATAAAATGAGAAGACTAGCATGGCCTACTTGTAATATGGTAATATGACCTAAATGTAAAGTATTTACAACAGTCCCTGGCACAGAGCAAACAATAAGTAAGTGATAGCAATTTACTATTTAATTATTGTTTGGTTCTAATAGGTATGGTGATATAGATATTAACCCTGGGTATACATAGAGAGGGTGATATAGATATTAACCCTGGGTATACATAGAGAGGGGCTTCCCTTGTGGCTCAGATGGTAAAGAAAAGTCCGCCTGCAATGTGGGAGACCTGGGTTCGATCCCTGGGTTGAGAAGATCCCCTGGGGGGGGGGGCCATGGCAACCTACTCCAGTATTCTTGCCTGGAGAATCCCATGGACAGAGGAGCGGGGCAGGCTACAGTCCATGGGGTCACAACTGAGCAACTAAGCACAGCACAGCATAGCATACATAGAAAGGTATTGACCTCAGGATGGAGGAGCCATTACTATCTCTCAGAAGTCACACATTAGAGCTTGGATCTGAATGAGATATCACAGTTGCAAATCCCAGGAGTCAGGGACCCTGAGGCCACCCAGCTCTGAGCCCAGGCATCACCTCACCTAGATGTTTGGTCTGGTGCCTGCGCTCCCTCCCACCACATCCTGATTCCAGAGTGTGTGAAAGGGGGCAGGGAGCAACCCCCGGGGGCCCAGGCCCTGTCCCCACCTGACAGCTGTAGGGGCTGTGTGCTCTGGCCGTGGTCCCCAGCCCCAGGCCCAGTGTGGCAGACCAAGGTGTCCCAGGCTGCCAGCTCCTCGGAGTACAGGGAGAGCTGAGCCAAGCGAGTCCAGGTGCCATCCTCTGCCGGGGAAGGGCCATAGGTGAAGGCATCCAGTGAGCTGCCATTGCCAGCTGAAAACCAGATGGGACTCTCGAAGCCAGGGGGTGCAACGTCAAGGACCAGGCAGACCACCAGCGTCTGCTGCTTCCCGTCCACCAGCAGTGTGATTGGTGGGGCCAGAGAAGGGAAGGGTGTGCTGCCCATACCTGCAAGAGAGCACATACTTGTAGGGGGCCTAGAACTGCCCATGCCCTCCCAGGTCCGCATCTCATATCCTTCCATCTGGGTTTCTCTTCCATCAGTCCTCCCACCAACCATCAATCTGTCCTCCCCGGGCGTCCATCCTTCTCTCCTTGAATTTACCTACCTAACCACCTTCCTTCCCTCCATCATTTCTACCATCATCCATCTTCCCTACATCTCTTCTTTCTACTTTCAATCTCTATATATCCATCCATCCATTTATCCATCTTCCCTTCCTTCCATTCATCCATCCATACTTCTGTCACATCTGAATCTCTGTGTGCCAGGCACTGGGGATACAACATCAATTAAAATATTGTCCCTGCTCTCAGTGATTTCAATCCCATGAGAAAGGCCACAGATGCAAACAAATACTCATAGTACCTTGTTGTGCCGGCCTCAGGAGAGTGGTTACCTCTGGGGAGGAAAGGAAAGAGGTAGGATATGGAATGAGATCAAAGAAACTCAAATGCTCTGCACCTTTTTGTTTCTTTTTAAAAACTATTTGATTCAAATGTGGCAACATTTTAACCATTTGCTAATCTGAGTGGCCTATGCTTGGGTGCTTGTTGTATTAGTCTCAGTTTTTTGTTTTTTTTTTTTATGTTAAGTCTGTAGCATTTTGTTTAGATTTAATTCACATACCATACAATTCACCCATTTAATGTGTATGTCCGTATTATTTTATAATTTTAAAAAAGCCAAAATAAGTCATGTAAGTACTGCAAACATTTGTCCTGTATTTTTCAGAATAGTCCTGATGTTCCACAAACTTATTCTTTGCAATAAAGATGACTCATTTAATATATAACAAAATGCTATTTTTGAATGGGTGGCTGTCTTTTCATATAAACAGAATCTCAAAAGTTAAAACCTAGGGAAGGGAGGTGGGAAGGGGGTTCAGGATGGGGAACACGTGTATACCCATGGCGGATTCATGTTGATGTATGGGGAAACCAAAACAATATTGTAATTAGCCTCCAATTAAAATAAATAAATTTATATTAAAAAAAAAAGTTAAAACCTACAAATTCACACCATGAGTTAAGTGCAGCCAAGCTAAAGAAATGCCCCAGGGTTCAGGGAAGGCACTAGAAAATCTTGTGGGACCTGGAGGTAGGGGGTGCTCACAAAACTTTTTTTTTTTTGGCTGTACCATGCAGCACATGGGGTCTTAAGTTCTCTGGCCAGGGATTGAACCTGTGCCCCCTACAGTGGAAGTGTGCCTTCTCAACCACTGGACCACCAGGGAAGTCCACAAAAGATTTCTTGAAGGTCAAATAACTGACCTAGAAGCAGGCAGATGGTAAGTAGTCACTCAGGGTTTGGATTCAGACCTCTGTGACTCCCAATCTCACAGACCAACCCACTTGGAAAGATGACCAAGATTTTCCTACATGTCACAGAGGACCAAGCCTGGAACATGGCCTCAGACAGAGTTGGTTTGACTTTTGATTCATCCACTTAATTTACTGAGTCTTAATTGTCCCATCAATACAATGGGGTTAATCACACCAACCCAAGGAAACTGTAGTGGATAATGAAGCTCATGACCATAAAACACCTGGCAGATGAGGATTAGTATCATCAATACTAGTATTAATAAGGCATCATGAACAAAGGGAGGAGAAAAGGCTGAGAATGGGTTCCAGGAGCCTCAGCCTCCTGAACCTTTCCAGCTGTACATAGAGAAACACTCCTCGAGTTGAGTTCAGCATCTACCTCCTCCACGAAGCCTCCCAGAATTGCTCCTTCTCACCCTGGCTGCTTCCTTTTCAGAGCACAGGTCTCCCACCACGGGCTCTCCCTGCTCCACATGGGTGTGATTTATCTCCCTAGCAAGGGAGTGCTGGTGACATACTGGGGGCCAGCTTTAGAACAAGGAGATGTCCTGATTCAAAGGTCAAGGAGCTTTCCCCACCACAAACATACGAACATGCACATGCTACTAGATGAACCCGGAATTCTCAAAAGTTTAGTCCTTCGTCTCCAGCCCCCATCTTTGTAGGGGTGGGGTCAGGGGTCAATACACCTGGAAAGTCACTGAGGCCTTGAGACTTCTAAGCACCTATTGGTAGAGGGGGTTGGGAGCGAACATGAGATACCCTGAGCCCTGAGGGCAGGAGACGGGACACGAAGGAGCCGGGGACTCACCATGTGGCCCGTGTCCTATGGCCCTGTACAGCCCGCCACAGCCAGGCTACCCCACCCCCACCCATCATGCACACCTGTCCAGCTCACTCCAAGAGGTGAGCACCCTCCCTCCCAACACGGTGGACTCTGGGGGAGCAGGACTTGGGGGCCCCAGAGCAAGATAGCTGGGAGGTGGAGTACAATGGGGAAGGGGATAATGGGCTTCTGGCAAGACCCTCCTCAGGGGACCCCAAATACCTCTGTCCTGCCTCCCTGCATCCCTCCCACACCAGGGATGCCCAGAGTGAGGGTGTGGGCTTGGGCCCACTAGAGGGGCACAGAGAAGGGTGCAGGGGTTTGCTCACCTGTGGGCAGGGCTGGACACCCGAGGGCCAGGAGAAGCAGCAACCAAGACTCAGCCATGGCCCACCTGAGAGGAGGCAGGACCCAGCTGCAGACCTGCGTGTGGGCTGGGGGAGGAGGCAGCCACAAGACGGCCTCGCAGGCCACAGGCACAGCTGCATGTCAGCTGCTCCACCACGGAGCCGTTTCCCCGGGCGAGGAGCCTCCCGCCCCCACCCTGGCCCCCAAACCCAGCCTTCTCTCACCGGTCCAGGGAACTCAGAGCACCACACCCCCTCCCATCTGAGGAGCACTCCACAGCGTGCAAGGCCTTTTCCCAGCCACTGCCCCGGTCACCTGCAGGATCTAGGGCACTTGACGGTATGTCAGGGGCTTAACATCCAGCACTTCATTCCATCACCCAACTACTGTGAGTTCCATTTCACAGGTGAGGCAACTGAGGCTCAGAGAGATGGAGTGACCTGCCCAAGGCCACCCAGCTGGCCAGTGGCAGAGCCAGGGCTTGAACTATTTTCTGATGGCTAGCCTTACTATAGCCAAAAAGCCCAATAAGCTTATTTCCATGTAGTCAAATATAACACTTTTAAATAGAATTTGTTTTCTAAATCAGTTTCAGGTTAATAGCAAAAGTGATTTCCCATATACCCCCTGCCCCATCGCATCAAGCCACCTCCCCCACCTTTAAAAAAATTATTCTTGGCTGTGCTGGGTCTATGTTGCTGGGTGGGGGCAGTTGCGGCAAGCAGGGGCTACTCTTGGTTGGTGCTTGGGCTTCTCATTGCCGTGTCTTATTGTTGTGGAGCACAGGCTCTAGAGCGAGTAGTCTTCAGTGGTTGAAGCGAACAGGCTCAGTAGCTTTGGCTCATGGGCTCAGCAGTTGTGATGCCGGGCTTAGTTGCTCTGCAGCATGTGGAGTCATCCCTGACCAGAGATGGAACCCATGTCTCCTGCATTGGCAGGCAGATTCCTATCCACTGTACCACTATGGAAGTCCTCAAGCCCCCTTTTAAAAATGCCATTTTCAGTGACTCCCCTAAATTTAGCTGTAGCTATCAATTTGACCCTGATACTTCACATCCAGATATATATTCTGATGGAATAAGAGAGTCAATCATTGTAAGACAAAGATTTGTGCACAAAAATGTTCTTCTAAGTATTATATTAGAAACCAAGAGAGGGAATTCCCTGGTGGCCCCGTGGTTAGGACTTCATACTGCCAAGGGCCGAGGTTCAATCCCTGGTGGGGGAATTAAGATCCTGCAAGCTGCAATGTGTAGCCAAAAAAAGCCCCAAAACAACAAAATCAAACCAAGAGAAATAACTACCTATGTTCAATGCTTGGAGAAGAGTTGAATGAATTAATGTTTGGCGTATTTATGTTAGTAAATATTATGCAGCAGCTTTTTTTTTTTTTTTTTGGCCATGCCTGGCCACTTAGGGGAATCTTAGTTCCTAATCAGGGATGGCAGGGATGAGTGATGAGAAAGTGATGAGTCCTAACCACTGGACCACCAGGGAATTCTGTATGCAGTACCTTTTAAAACCATGTTTTTAAAAGAATATTTAATGACTCAGGATATAGACTAGAGTTTGGTTCAGTGTGTGGGCTGTGAAGCCAGAACATTCAGGAGTTGTGTGATTTTCACCAAATTATTGACTTCCCTAAATCTCAATTTCCTCATCTGTACAATGGGAATAATACCTCAACTTAAACAGATCACCTATGAAGTGGGCCTAGCATTATTCTCTCTATATAGTAAGAAGTCAATAAGTGTTCTCTTTCTTTATATATGTGTATACTAAATTACATACACAGAAAACTGAAACAAACAGGATTCAAATTTAAATGGAAAATATACACCCAATTTTGCATAAGAAATATACGATTATTCCTAGAAGGAAGCAGACCAAATGTTAACAATAGCTATCTCTGCAAGTGAGGATATTGAATAGTTTTTCTTTTCATGTTTATAGTTGTTTATTTCTTCAATTTTCTATGACAAACCTGTATTATATTAAAAATCAGGATAATAAACATTATTAAAACATAAAACTGCAGACATACTAGAGCTTATTTAGCCATTCCTTTACTTGTAGATATTTGGGTTTTCCAGTTTGGGGCAACAGTTATCTTTATTCATAAAGTATTTTCCAAATTCATACTTACTTCCTTAAAATTGGCTTAAAGGCCTCAATGATTTTGAGGGCTTTTGTTTAACTTAAAAGTTTTTACAATTGTAGTAAAGTGGTGGTGGTGGTGGTTTAGTTGTTAAGTGGTCTCCGACTCTTGCGATCCCATGGACTGTAGACCACCAGGCTCCTCTGTCCATGGGATTTCCCAGGCAAAAATATTGAAATGAGTTGCCATTTCATTTTCTAGGGATCTTCCCGACCCAGAGATTGAACCCAGGTTTCCTGCATTGAAGGTGGATTCTTTACCACACAGTAAAGTACACATAACATAAAATGTACCATTTTAGGATCAGTGATATTAAGTACATTCACATTCATATTGTACATCTCTCAGTGGATATCCCTCAATGGTTGCTTCTCTGTTATAACTATCGTGAACACGGGTGTACAAATCTCTCTTCAAGACCTTACTTTTAGTTCTTTTATATGTATACCAGAAGTAGAATTGCTGGATCATACAGTAATTTAATTCTAACTTTAATTTTGATAGTGGCCATTGGAAAGGGTGTGAAGTGTTATCTTATGGTGGTTTCAATTTGTATTTCCCTAATGATTAGTGCTGTTGTGCATCTGAGGCCTCTGTGTTTTAAGTCTCCCTGATATACTTGTTATACTAGTCCATGGAATTTTCCAGGCAAGAATAATGGAGCAGGTTGCCATGTCCTTTTCCAGGGGATCTTCCCAACCAAGGGATCAAACTCATGTCGCTTGTGCCTCCTGCATTGGCAGGCAAATTCTTTACCGCTGCACCACCTGGGAAGCCCCTTATGATTCATGTTAGTATAAAACCACTGCAATGTACGGAAGGCCCACACCATCCCTACCAGAGCTTCGTTGCTATTGTTCAGTTGCTCAGTTGTGTCCGACTCTTTGCAACCCCATGGACGACAGCACTCCAGGCTTCCATGCCCTTCACCATCTCCCAGAGCTTGCTCAAACTCATGTCCATTGGGTCAGTGATGCCATCCAACCATCTCGTCTCCTGTCATCCCCTTCTCCTCCTGCCTTCAATCTTTGGCATTTCATTAAAAAATAAAGTAAAAATTTTAAAAATCCTACTTTAATCAGTTAATGGCATCTCATTTCTCTGATGACATTGTTTTCCCATTTTTAGTTGTTTCCTTTACTGAGCTGTCCATAGTCCTCTTTTAGTCGTAGTGTCTAATTAATTTTGTAAGGGCTTTAACATATTAAAGATATCAACTCTTTGTATAATGCACTTTCGTCATTGTTGTTTCAGTCGATAAATTGCGTCTGACTCTTTGTGACCCCATGGACTGTAACCTGCCAGGCTCCTTTGTCCATGGGATTTCCCAGACAAGAATACTGGAGAAGGTTGCCATTTTCTTCTCCAGGGCATCTTCCTGATCCAGGGATGAAATCCGAGTCTCCTCATTGCAGGTGGACTCTTTAGCACTTAGCCACCTTGGAAGCCCTATAATGCACTTGGCTGGAGCCTTTTACCAATTCACTGACTACTTTTAATTTCACTTTTTAAAAAAACCCTGCAGTTATTTGTTTTGTATGAACCAACATATCCATCTTCCCTATTGGGATTTAGCTCATACTTTTAAAGCCTAGAAAATCCTCTCCCCTCTAAAGGATGGATACATTCCCACTTGTCTTTTTGTGCAAGTGTTGTTTAATCCCCCACCTCCCATTTAACGCCATCGGGAACTGAATTAATTTTGGTATGTTGTAGAAGATGTGCCTCTAAATTTCATTTTTTTTCCCCCAAAGAACAAATCAATTATCCCAGGATTATTCATAGATAATCCTTCTTGTCCTCACTATTTGCAAAACATTCTTTATTACATGTTAATATCTTTTACATTGGCGGGTTTATTTCTTCCTGCCTTTCTGATTTCTTTATCCTGGTACCATCTTCACTCGTTTCCGCCTGGATGGTTATTTTAATAATCTTGTCGATGGCACTCCCCGGTGTCCTGAGGGACCCCCTTGGCCCAGGTTGAGTTCCCACCCCTTTCCCGCGGGGCAGCCTGGAGGCCTCGGGTGCCACGTGTTCCCAGGCGCCACCCTGGCCCAGGTGCTCTCAGTCTTGAAGTCTCAGTGGGTTCCCCCCGGGAGGGGGAGGGAGAGAGGCAGGTGTCCTTAACGACTCTCCTGCCTTCCAGCCGGTGGAGGTGCTGGCTTGGGCTCAGTTACCACAATACAGATGGGGAAGAGCCCTTTGGCTTGCTTTGTTTTTGAGTTTCAAGATCTTCCCAGAATAAGAAGGCTGAAGACCCCCACCCCCATCCGTGCCATCAGCAGCCTGCCTCACCTGCTGTCTGACTGGGCCACCTCGAGTTGGGACAGCTACCCTTCTACTGGCCCATTCCCAGCTCCCTGACACAGGTTGGCCTGGAAGATTTCTTTGCCTGCTCTTACATTGGTTCCCTCCTTCCAGCAGCCCCAGGAATCTCCCCCCTCCCCGACCCCACAGCCTGGCAGATTCTAAAGATGCCCTCCCCCCAGGATGGTGAGGATGCTGGTTTTAGATCCCAGAACTGAATCCCTTCTCTGAGCTCCTCACTTGGGACAGAAACTGCCATTTGCAGATCCGCAACATAGAGCCAGAGAGTGTTCACAGACATCTCATTTAATCCTCAGTTCAACCTCTCAGATCATGTGTTATCATCCCAATTTTGCAGTCGAGGAAACTGAGGCTCTGAAAAATGCAGTTACATCGCAGAGGATTCTCTGGTAGGCACGTGAAGTTGGGCATTCATTCCAGGTATGTGTTCATAGGTCTGTCTCTCTCCAAAGCTTTTTTCACAAGGTTGTGGGGAGAATTCAACTTAATATGGGGACCCACCTGACTGCTGGGTACACAGCGTATTATCCTTCTCCCCTCTGTTTTCACAGGCACAGGTAGAAAACCCAGGGCTGTTGTTAAACTGAGATGAGCCACATAGAATGTGAAAAAGAAAGTTTAGGGAAAGTAGCAATGCTTACTAGAGAAGACTGCTGATGCTGCCAATAACTACGGAGTGTGAATCTGACGTACCTGATTCAACCGTAACCAGAGGGGCAAACAGGGAGTCAGCATGTGTATTTCTACTGAAATATCGAGTAGAAGTTTCTTTTAGTAACATCAATGGGAGACTTCCCTGATGGTCCAGTGGCTAAGACTCTGAGCTCCCAATGCAGGGGGCCCTAGTCCCATCCCTGGTCAGGAAACTAGATCTCACATCCTGCAAATGAAGACCCAGTGCAGCCTTAAAAAAAGTATTGACAGGGATACCTAGTCCACTGATCAACTTAAAATCCTACAGTAATTTTTATTTATTTACTTATTTTTTGGCCACACCTGGCAACATTCAGGATCTTAGTTCCCCCACCAGGGATCAAACCTGCACACCCCACAGTAGAAGGGTGGAGTCTTAACCACTGGGCCCCCAAGGATATCCCCCCTACAATAATATTTAAAATGAAAAATTAAAATCACCTCAATGTTCAATATTAAGGTAATGACTGAATAAACTAGGATAAGTCTACATGATGAAATATTATGCAGGCCTTAAAATGTCCTTTCATTCAGACCCGTTTATTGGTCTGTTTTATGCCAAAGTTTGGGGCTGGACATAATAAGACAAAAAGAGAAACTCCTTGTGGTCATGGAAGGAGACAGACTCAGAAACAGATCAGGGACTTGGAGTATGACAGAGGCCGTGACTGAAGCATGTATGTGTGTATATTTAGAGGTAGAGAATGGGGTACTAGAAGAGGGAGATTATTCTTCTAGATCTGGAGTGAGAATCAGGAAAATTCTTTAGAAGATGATGCTTGGGCCAAGTCTTGATTCTTTCTAAAAAGTTTGTAATGCCATGGATGTGAACTTGGGCAAACTTCGGGAGATGGTAAGGGACAGAGCGGACTGGCATGCTGCAGTCCATGGGGTTGCCAAGAGTCGGACATGTCTGGGCGACTGAACAATGACAAATGCTATGGAAAACTTTTATTATGATGTTAAAGGATGTTCATGGAGACACCACACCAGCGTGGGTTGCTTAACACCAAGTTTAATTTACATAAGAAAGACGTAAATTTTATTCTGTGTACACTATTGTTATTTTAGGGTTTCTGTTGCTCATTGCCAAACTAATCCTAATTAAAATACACGTTGTATGTGCCATGGTCCTAGCAGAAACACTGATGGGTAATTTGAAGAGAGTTTAATAAAGGGATTGTTTGTAAAGGTGTGGGCAGGGTATAAAGAAATCGCTAAGGCTGCTGCAGCACCCCATGGCTAGTAATAGTGAGGTGTCAGCCCCTGAGGCCAGAAGAGGGGAGGGGAGCAGTTACAGGAACCCAGAGCCAGAGACAGCTGTGTGGAGAGGGTCCTTGAAAACACACAAGGAGCTGTGACCTCCCAATAATGGAGGTGCTGCTGATCTGGCAGGGAGGGAAGGAGAATAAAGGACCTGACTTTGCCATCTTCCCATCCTTAGGCCTCTGGCT
Source organism: Bos indicus (assembly GCF_029378745.1). Taxonomy (NCBI): domain Eukaryota; kingdom Metazoa; phylum Chordata; class Mammalia; order Artiodactyla; family Bovidae; genus Bos; species Bos indicus. The sequence goes on along the minus strand of NC_091782.1, from coordinate 18,043,168 downwards.
GGTCCCCCACTGACAAATAGGGGGTGTGGGAGTCCTCTGAGACTTTCCAGGTCACAGGGCTGGTGGGATGGGAAGAGGGAGGGAGAATCTGGAAGGTCACAGAGAAGCTCCTCTTAAGCTTTGTGCAGATGAAAAATCCACATCCCCAACACAGAGAACACTCAGGGACCCATCAACTACTGTATCATTGGGAAGTGATGTCATATGTCAACCGAAACCTAAAATATTAGCTCCCATCGGTGTTGTTCACATAAGGTAGCAGGGGACAATGGGGGTTATGAGAACTAAGTTCATATTCACAGCTGCCTCCTTTGCCCTCCAGTGATGTATTCCTTTTATCCTTTGCCAGCACCTTGGCTGGACTGGGTTCTTTACCTGGTGGTGACTCAAACCTTTATTCCTATGGGGTCTGAGTCCTTGAGAATCTTGACATAGTGGGTTGCTGAAGTTTTCTGTTAACCAGGACAACTAAGCAGAGAATTCTTTTTTAGGGAACTGATTCTTTAAAAAAAAAAACCAAAAACATTTATTTATTTGACTGCACTGGGTCTAAGTTTCAGCACTGAGCAGTGACTTAAGAGGCACTTAGTAAATCCCCAGGGTTCCAGATCTAGTGCCTACCTCTAGAGTGTGGTAGCAAGCAAAATTTTCTCTGGTAATTGAGATTAGTCAACCCAGATATTACACTAACCTCTTTCTCTGCCTGCTGGTTCAGTAGCATGAGAAACCAAAATGGCCAGGGGTCATCTCAGCTTTTCTAAATCATCAGTACTAGGATCATTCCACAGTGCAAGTGTTTCTCCCTTGAATGCTAAGTTGCCAGACTCCCTGAGGTCAAGGTTATGGGGATGGGTAGCAAAAGTTCTTCCAGTAGATCCTAAACTTTAGCTATAATAGGGAAAATCCTGAAGCTACCCCGACCTCTTGGTTGTATATATGTGTGTGTGCTCAGTCGCTTCGGTTGTGTCCGACTCTTTGCGACCCTATGGACTATAGCCTGCAGACTCCACTGTCCATGGGGAGTCTCCAGGCAAGAATACTGGAGTGGGTTGCCATTCTCTTCTCCAGGGGATCTTCCCAACCCAGGAATCAAACTCATGTCTCCTGCATTTCCTGCATTGTAGGCAGATTCCTTATTCACTGAGCCACCAGGGAAGTCCCAGTGTATTGGGACACACAATTTTGGTTTTGGCTTAAAGAATACACTGTATCCTACAGGATAGAACATCCACCTTGTAGGCTGTAGTTTCTCTGCTCTAACTGAGCCTAGAGCTGGTCCGTCCTCCATTCTATCAAGCCAACTGCTCCTGGGTCATGGGGCACCTGGTAAGACCGGTGAATGCCTTGGGTATGAGCTCAGCTATATGCTTTCTTGGCAATAATACACGTGCCCATGTTGCAGGCGATGTTATGTGGCATGCTATGGAGATGGATAAGGTATTCTTTAAGTCCATAAATAGTGGTGATGACAGAAGCACTGGAGGCAACAGTGAATTCATATCTGGAACATGGGTTCTCTTGAAGATAAAGCACAGCGCATCCATTCTAGGGGGGGCAAATCAAGTCAAAATGAGAATGGTGCTCTGTCAGGCTGTAAGTAGGATGGTCACTCAGCACTGGCCACAGCCAGACTAGCCTCAAGGACCATGGGAAGTCCTCAGGGAAGACCATGTTATTAAGCCAAAGCATAGCTTCCATGCCTGCTACCATGGGTCCACTGAACAAGCCCTGGAGTGCCAGGGGAAAAGGCTGACCGTGGTCCACAGCCTGTCATTTTTGCCCAACTGCTGACCATTCTTTCCCATGCTTTATTCTGGGTCATTCTTTGGTTGTTAAGCATCACCACCTGCTGTTTACCCCACTAGGATACCATTATTCTCATCAAGATCAGGGAATTCAGTTTCACTATCTGGTATCCCTCATTAGCATCTCCAGCCTACAGAGGATGGCCATCAGAGCTAGTCTAGGAGCTGGTGGCCCTCACCAAGGCATTTTTGGATTTTATTTATGTACTTATTTTTGGCTGTGCTGGGTCTCTGTTGCCAAGTGTGGGCTCTCTCTAGTTGTGGCGAGCGTGGGCTACTCTCTGTTTGTGGTGTGAGGGCTTCTCATTGTTGCAAATCACAGGCTGTAGGGCATGCAGGCTTCAGTACTTGTGGCACATGGGCTCTGGAGTGAGCTCACAGCTCAATGACTCCAGAGCGCCAGCTCAGCAGTTTCGCCCACAGGCTGCCTTGCAGCGTGTAGAATCTTCCCAGACCATGGATCAAACCCATGTCCCCTACACTGACAGGGGATTCTTAACCACTAGACCACGAGAGAAGTCCACCGATGCATTTCTTAATCCTCTGGTAAAAGGGAGTGTTTTCCAGACCACCTTAAAATACACGGCTAGGAGTAGTTAAGCAGATTGCACATAGTAAATCCAATCCAGCATTCCCATCTCTCTGAGATTTTGGATTCCTTCCTTTATAGTATGCCAGGGAAATTCTGGCATTTCAAGTTTATTAATTCTAGGCTACCAGTAAGTCCAGGCTTTAATTAAGCATCTTAGCAGACTATTAATTCCTCTCCCAGGTGCTTGAGCCAACACATAAAACCCCAAATCCTGTATGAGCATCCATGGCCATGAGTTTGGCCAAACTGTATCTTATCTTGGCCAAACTGTATCCACCCTCCCGAGTCTATTTCCCTTAGAACTTCTCCCACATATGCTCCCATGGCTCCTGCCAAGGCAGTTTGGCAAGGGCTTGTGACTCTGGGCATCGTTTTCTCAGCGTGGGCCTTGTGCTCCTCCACCCAGGCTGTGCTGAGATCTAACTCATGAAGGGCCTGGGGTCAGAAGGGATGGAGGGGGAGGGGTTCTGAGACTGGCCTCCTAGGAGACAGGATCACGACAAGAGGAGGCTGTCTCTATGGACAAGACACTTCAAGAGAATCTGGGAATTCAAGTTCTTAGTCTTGTCCGTGTCTGCCCAAATGTCCCCATCTCAAGGTCCACCCTTTCCCATCAATGCCCTCATCTTAGCATAAGAGACCTAGAGGGGTGAGGTTTTTTTTTTTTTTTTTGGCTATGGCTTGCTGGATCTTAGTTTCCCAATTGTCAGTTAAAGCTCAGAGTTACAACCACTGAATGGCCAGGGAATTCCCTATAGGTATTTAATAAGCCACATAAGCCCTCTCTAGGAGATGCAGGTTCAATCCCTGGGTCGGGAAGATCACCTGGAGAAGGAAATGGCAACCCACTCCAGTATTCTTGGCTAGAGAAGTCCATGGACAGAGGAGGCTGGCAGGCTAGAGTCCATGGGGTCACAAAGAGCTGGACACGACTTAGCGATTAAAAAACAACAACAACAACAATGAACTCTATCTGTAGAAGGTGAGGGACTCCTTCAAGGTCCCATCAAGGAGTCCACATTGCTCACTCACTTTCCTCATCAGGCACTGGTAACTCCCAGATCTCCTTTCTCCTGCAAGTGTTCCCGAGGCCATCAGAAGGTCACCTATGACTGAAACTGACATAGGCCACAGAGAGAAGGTGAGTTCTCCCTTCATCCAGTGTTCGGTTAAAAACCCCAACTGGAGTACCATGTAGTCTAGTGCTAAGTGCCTGTAGTTAGCAGAGAACCCACAAGTTCAAGAGCACAGTCCCCAACAAGACTACGCTTAGTTCAGATGCCAACTGCAAATTCAGAGTCCTGGGCCACAGGCCGTTTTGTCTCACTGGGTACAAATTTGGGAGATGCCGCAACCCCTTGAGTTCAGTAATTTGCTAGACAACTCACAGAGCTCAGGAAAGTTCTGTTCTTAGGATTACAGTTTTGTTAGTATGTGTGAGAGTGTGTGTGTGCATGTGCACACACACCCTCTCAGTTGTGTCCCACTCTTTGTGACCCCGTGGACTGTAGCCCACCAGGCTCCTCTGGCCATGGGATTCTCCAGGCAAGAATACTGGAGTGGGTTGCCATTTCCATCTCCAAGGAATCTTCCCAACCCAGGGATCGAACCCACATCTCTTGTATCTCCTGCATTCGCAAGCGGGTTCTTTACCAGCTGAGCCACCTTTTGTTAGAGAGGGTATCAACCAGTGAAAGTGTGTGTATTAGTTCACTCTTGAGTCCAATTCTTTGTGACCCCAGGGACAGTAGCCAGCCAGTAGCCTGCCAGGCTCCTCTGTCCTTGGAATTCTCCAGGCAAGAATACTGGAGTGGGTTGCAATTTCTGCCTCCAGGGGATCTTCCCAGACCAGAGATCAAACCCAGGTCTCCTGCATTGCTGGTGGATTTTTTACAATCTGAGCCACAGGGAATCAGAAGGACCAGTCAGATGAAGAGGCACCTAGGGCAAGGTCTGAGGATGGCCTGCATTCAGGGCTTCTGTGTCATCTGGTGGAGCCAGGGCATGCTACCCTCCCGATACATTGATGAGTTCATCGATCAGGAAGCTCCACTGAGCTTTGTGTCCAAAGTTATTATAGAGGGTCCATTCCATAGGAGAAGAGTCGGACATGACTGAGCGACTGAACTGAACTGAACTGATTCCATAGGCACTGCTGATTAAACCATTGGCTGGAGGCTGAACTCAGTCCCACTTCCTGGACCCCCCATGGCTCAAAGCCCCAACCCTCTAATCATATGACTGGTCATTCCCAGTCCTGAAACCCCTAAATGGGGCCACCACGAGTCACTTTCTTTGCATAAATGATCAGGGCCCACCATGAATATCACTTGTAATACTTGGGAAATTCCCAGGATTTAGTCTCCTTGTGAGGAACCAGGGACAAAGGCCAAATTCTTTATTATACGACACTAGTGTGGTCAGTTTCCTCCAGACTGATCTCTATAGCTCACCCTTTCCAACTTTTTGACAAATTTCAAACTGTTTAGATTCACTAATTCTTAGCAGTTTTGCCATATAAACCTTTTCTCTCGCATCATGACATTCACCCATAAGTACCTCAGCATGTATCTCCTATTCCCCACATAAGGAAAACACAATTACTGCACTTAACACTGATATAATATTGTCATCTAATACATAGAGCATATTCAAGTTTTCCCAAGAGTAAAATGTCCTGTGTAACTGATTTCCCCCTTATCTTCCTCCAATCCAGGATGCACACTTTGCATTTTCCACATGCCCTTTAGTCTGACATAGACCTTCAATCTTGTCTTTTTCTGTCTCTGTGTTTTATGACCTCAACATCTATAAAGCGTCCAGGTCAGTCATTTTTTAAAATGTCTCCTACTATGTCTATTCATTCCTCCAGTTTAGATTCAGAGCGAACGTTCTTGGCAGAAACGCTACAGAGATGTAGTGTTTCTAAACCTGTAGTGTGCTTCCATCACTTCAGGAGACAGATGAAGCTAGTTTGTCCAATTAGTAATTAAGCTTTGCTCGCTTGATTAAGGCGGTGTACGCCAGATCAGGCTAGCTTTCGATAAACATAGAAACCTGGGTTTTATTGGCATTGATTTCCCAAGCAGCTGAAGGGAATGTAGCCCTCCTGGCCTGCCTTCATCTTCACTCCTCCACTCTGTGAAAGCCAGGGATAGTCTCCACCGCAGGACGTGGGGGGAGAGTGGCTAGGCTCTGCAGGGGCGTCGCTTGTTCCCAGTTCTCCTGAGGCCAGCGGAGACATCGCCTCCGTTATTTTCTGTCTGGCACTGCTGGGCCCGGGATGGAGGTTATCCCCGCACCCCACCACGCGCCACGTGTCTACGCAGTAGTCTCAGCCCGTGCGTGAAAGCAGGTGAGTTGCCATGACCCAGGCATCTGTGCAGACTCGGGTCTTTTTTTGCTTGTATCCGCGTCTGCGCACACAGTTCCGTTCTGTGCAAGCCTTACCGGCTTCTAAAGCATTCTATGTCAGGGCCTCTGGGTCGAGCTAAGGGCTCTATGTGTCGGTAAAGCGTTTCGGCGCGGAGCTTGCCCCCCGCTCTCTGGGCCACTTGGTACGGTCTGCGTCCCCCTTCACTTCTTCCGGCCGTGGTTGCGCCCATCCAACCCGGAAGCGCCCAGGCTCCGCGCCCGCCATGGAGCCTCTCGCCTGTCGGAGTGAGTCCGGCCCGGCTCCCTCGCCCGCCGAGTCAACCCAGGCCTCAGTGACACTTGCGCAGCTCCTGCAGCTGGTCCAGCAGGGCCAGGAGCTCCCCGGCCTGGAGAGGCGCCAGGTCGCTGCGACCCTTGACGAACCCACGGCGTCCCGACTCCCGCGGAGACCCAAGCCCTGGGAGGCCGCGCGCTCCGCGGAGCACCCAGCGCCACAGTTCCAGACTGGGGACCGCGGGCTCGCCGATCCTCCGAGTGGGCAGAGGAACCGCCTGGAGGAGCCTGGCTCGGCCGTTTCTGAGGCTCCAGGTCCTTTGCAGCTGTGAATGAAAAATTTTGCTGCCCTGTCGGCAAAGGACACTGCAGCCCCAAGGGACACCCCCAGAATGGAGGAAGGCCTGACTACTACTGAACCCTCAGCCACTGCGGACACTCCCAACCGTGCACCCTGAGGTGCCTCCGGATGGGATAGAATAAGATACTGGCCTTGGACAGCTAAGGTTCATAGCAAAGGAATATTATTAGTGAGCCCGGACTCTTATGACTTCCTATGCATGAGAAAAGCTAAATTCTTTGATGTGAACTGTCTGGTTTTCTTTAACAGTAATCTTTTGATGGTCTGACTACCTGGTTTTGTTGCAAAACTCTTGTATATCCTACACAGCAGTCCCTCAGAGCTCTGTGAGGCTGCCTCCTGGGCTTGAGTTCTCAGTCTGCCAAATAAAACTATTCTCCACTTTTAGGTTTTGCTTTTTTTTTTTCTCCAGTCCACAGTTTTGATGACCACTGAGGGAACCCAGAGCAGACTTATTTCCTTCGCCTGAACTCTACGGGGAAATGGAGCCTTGGTACTAGCAGAGACCTCTTGTGCCCACCCACCGCCTCGTAGAGTTCAGACGAATTTGGGTGAGTCTCTCCTTGTTCTCGGATCTCCTGATTTTTGATGGAGTATTCTGAGCTTTGCTTGGCAGTGTCTCACAGGTGCCTGGCTCCGCAATTGAAAGATATTGGGGAGGGACCTCCCTAGTTGACAGGATACTAGAGGAGCTCTGTTGAAAGACTCCGGAAGAAAGTACCCTCTAGCGGAAAGATACAGAGGAAGCCTGGTTGAAAGACACTGGGGGAAAAAAAAAAGACACTGGGATTTGCCCAGTAGAAAAGATAAGGAGGAGTCTGGGCTGCATGTTTCAGTAAGAGGCTCACCTGAGGCCTTCCTCAAATTGGATACCTTAAAAAGAATTCACTGGGATAAAAGATTTAAAAGTAAATCTTATCCCCGAGAAATTCATCTTTAAAATGGGAAATAGATTCTCTCAAACGAAAATGAGGGACATCAGAAAACCCACCTCAGACTAACAACACTCGAGCCAGATTTGTGAATGTACAGAGTTCATACTTGTAAGTACCTACTTAATTGGGAATTAAAGGAAATCCCACCCTGAAAATGACTTAAGCTGGGGCTCTCTTATTGACTATGCAGTTAAGTTAGAAAAAGCCAGCTTGATAAAAAAAAAACATCTGAATTCTGACCTTAAGCAAAAGCCCTTGTAGGGGGAGCTTGCATTTTTCTGTGTGTTTGAGATGTAAATATTCCACCTCATCTCTTTCAGGCCTTTTGTGTCAGGCCTTTAGTTTTTTGAGAACTTGGTCTCTGCCATCTGGAAGGTGCACGTATGGTGTACACTTGGCAGACAGTCATATAGGCTGGGATTCTGAGCAGTCTTTTGTCTGGCTACCAACTCTGATGGGCTTTTTGCCATATATATGTATTTTTTAATTGGGGAATAGCTGCTTTGCAATATTGTGTTGGTTTCTGCCATACATCAACATGAATCAGCCACAAGTATACATATGTCCCCTCCCTCCGGAGCCTCCCTCCCATCTCCCACGCTTCTAGGATGTCACAGAGCACTGGGCTGAACTCCCTGTGTCACACAAGAAATTCGTCCACTTCTCCTGCCCCCAATCCCTCCCAGCATCAGAGTCTTTTCCAGTGAGTCAACTCTTCGAATGAGGTGGCCAAAGTATTGGAGTTTCAGCTTTAGCATCATTCCTTCCAAAGAACACCCAGAGCTGATCTCCTTCAGAATGGACTGGTTGGATCTCCTTGCAGTCCAAGGGACTCTCAAGAGTCTTCTCCAACACCACAGCTCAAAAGCATCAGTTATTCGGCGCTCAGCCTTCTTCACAGTCCAACTCTCACATCCATACACGACCACTGGAAAAACCATAGCCTTGACTAGACGGACCTTTGTTGGCAAAGTAATGTCTCTGCTTTTCAATATGCTATCTAGGTTAGGTGTCTCAATTATGGTTTTCTCAGTATATGCCCAGTATATATAATGGGTATATGTATATATATGTATACTGAGGCATATATATATATATGCCTCAGTATATATAGTGGGGTTGTTGGGTCATATGGTAGTTCTATTTCCAGTTTTTTAAAGAAATCTTCATACCGTTCTCCGTGGTGTCTGTGTCAATTTTCATTCCCAACAACAGTGCAAGAGGGTTCCCTTTTCTCTACATCCTCTCCAGCATTTGCTGTTTGTAGATTTTTTAATGATGGCCATTCTTACAGGTGTGAGGTGATTGTAGCTTTGATTTGCGTTTCTCTAATAATGAGCAATGTTGAGCATCTTTTCATGTGTTTGTTGGCCATCTTTATGTGTTCTTTGGAGAAATGTCTGTTAGGTCTTGCGTCCATTTTTTTGTTTGTTTTTCTGGTATTGAGCTGCATGAGCTGCTTGTATATTTTGGAAACTGACCCTTTGTCAGTTGTTTTGTTTGCAATTATTTTCTCTCATTCTGAGGGTTGTCTTTTAATCTTGTTTATTGTTTCCTTTGCTGTGCAGAAACTTTTTCGTTTAAGTCACATTTGTTTACTTTTGTTTTTATTTCCACTACTCTAGGAGGTGAGTCAAAGAGGATCTTGCTGTGATGTATGTCGATGTATCTCAAAGAGTGTACTTCCTATGTTTTCCTCTGAGGCTTTTTGCCAACTGAACTTTGGTGGTGGCAGCCTGTACCACAAAGGCCTTTCCTTTCTTAGACTGTTTTTGGGGAATAAACTTTGTGAGTCTTGCTTAGGTGGCATCTTGTGGGGAATGCCTCCTGCATCTTACTGGTTTGAGGCACTATTAAGATACCTCTCATGAATGGCCAGATGATGGAGCCTTTAAATTGGAGAAACTCTAAACTGGTAAAATTTTAGAGAGCTCTCATTATAAACAGCTGTTTTATTGGTATCTGTGAGGAGAAAGGAAGGTGGGGAAAAAATATGATGGTTAACCTAAGAACTCCCTTAGTTTAAAACAAACAAGATTTGGGAAGCTTTATTGTGGTCTCTTCTTCCCCTCAGTGGGTCTTATAGATGATAATAAAAACACTGGAATAATTAATTAGGTTGATTAATAGGAAAACAAGAAAAAACTGAAGGGAAAGTCTACAGACTTCCCCCCAACAAGGTGGAGATTTTAAGGTGACTGGTCCCAAATGGAGAAAGAAATCCTTAGATGGTTACTCGAAAGTGGGATAAATAAAACAGGCGTTAATAGGATTAAATCAGAGATTTGATAAAACACTACCTAAGGTTGGATGGGCCAAAGGGACCCCCTAGTGGTCTCCAACTTTAAAGGGTACCAAACAAGTCCTCTCTATTTACCCCAGTTAAAACATGTATTTAAAGAGCTGGGAAAAAATACACCGAGATACTTGACCAACAATTATTTGGGGCGACAGGCTAATCAATCAAGTTAAAAGATTGACAAAAGGGCCTGAATCCCTTGGCTTGACTGGGGACTCCAGAGCCCCAGTATAAAAATACAAAGTAGGTAAAATGGTCTGGGAAAATAGAGTTCTAGAATTCCTTGTAAGACCAAAACATGTTCTTTGGGTCCTAATGAAAACTAAAGTTAAAGGTATAAAAGTTGATAGAATTGAGATGAAAGTTAATAAGAAGTATTTATTTAAATAGGCCTTATATTCGATAGTTACATCTCTTTTGCTTAATTATATTGTGGAGTAGACATGTTTTGCTGGGGAATGCTTCCCTTGCTTGATATTATAAGAAGGGGCATATATATCTATGCCTCAGGAAATATGAAACATACTAAAGGAAATCTTAGGCTTATCTGAGCCCATACCATATAAAGTAAGAACCTGAGAATTCATATTCAGGAGTTAATAAGAGATTTTGCTCTGGGCCTAACCTGTGCACTCAAAAAAAGAGCCTTTCTTGAATGCCTTCTGTGAGTTTTTGTTATTTTACTTGCTAAGTTAAGTCCAACTCTTTGCAACCCCATGGGCTGTAGCCTGCTGGTCTCTTCTGTCCATGGGATTTACCAGGCAGTGGGTTGCCATTTCCTTCTCCAGGGGATCTTCCCCACCCAGGGATGGAACCTGTGTCTCTTGTATTTGCAGGTGGATTCTCTGAGCCACCAGAGAAGTTTTTGAAGGCATGATAAATTAAACCCGAAACTTTCAGAACACAGGACTCTGAAATTTAGAAATCTTTTCAAATCAATCTTTTAATATAATTTAGGTGACTAAAAAGTTCTTGGAAATTTATTTTTTTATTTTTTTGGAAATTTAAAAGTTTTTGTCTCACAAGTCTTGATAAATCAGAAATGTAAATACAAGCCACAAGAACCTGAAACTGAGCCTAATTGACTCAGAAAGAACCTGAAACCAAGGAAGAAAAAAGGAAAAGGTGGCCTTTTAAAACTTAAACAGTTGGAAAGGCACCCTCCACCAAAATCTAATTCATAGCCTCCTTAAGGGTTTATCAAGATCAAATACAAATCTTAAAAGTCTTTTCCACAAGCAATAAAGCCTTTGTCATCTTAGCAAGCAAATTTAATTTATTCCAACTTACTTATGAACTAGTAAGCTTATATTGTAATAACTGATTCATAACTAAGTTTTAAAGTGAAGCTATGAGATCTCTAGTTTTGTCTATGTGTCCATGTGTACATTAATAAGAGACATGAGATGTCTACCTCTAGGAAATATTAAAATTAAATTTTAAAAAGAGCTCTATATAATTGACTTAAAAGTAAGATGTTACAAACTAAATATTTCTGAATATGAAAGAAACTGGCCAGAATGAATTTCAGGTTTACATGATCTAAGAAATATTCAATATTAATGTCTCATTAAAAAATGTTTTTATTGACATATCATTACTTATAATGTGTTAGTTTCAGGTGTTAGTCCAGCACAGTGGTTCAGTTTATATACATATATATGCACACATACAAATATATATATTTTTTTCTTTCTCAGACTTTTCCTATAAGGGAAAAGAAAATATTGAGTATAGTTCTCTGTGCTATACAGTAGGTCCTCTTTGGTTATCTATTTTATGTATAGTATAAAATCTGGTATTAAAAGTAGCTTAAGCTTGCTAGCTTAATCAATATAGACGTGTCTTTATTGTACCTAGGTTTACTGAAGGTCAATAGATTCATGCTGTTTCTGTTATGGTTTGCCAACAGCACATTTACTTGGTATGGCAGTATTTTTATAAGTTGTAAAATGTAACTGATGAGAGTTTCAGGTGAACTCTTTTAGTAGTAATTATATCTTGGGTATGTCTATCTAAAAGTTTCTCCAGAGTTTTGGTAACTTGAGTTTTGTTAAGTTAAATGAGGAGAATGTTTTGAATGTCCACATTATTTCAAATAAGAAAATGCTGATACATTAATTGCTAAACAGTTCTACATTTAACCACTTTTCTTAGGAGAAGAAAACTAAGTGTTTATTAGAAACATATCTTGTACCACATTGAGGAAAGAAATCATGATATATGTTTCTAGAGGTTTGGGAATATTCCAGTCAGGGAAGGCTGATGTGACAGTTTATAATTACTTGCTGCTTGTTGGTTTTTGCTAGAGATTAAGGGTTGTTTTAAAAAAATATTTATTATTTATTTGGATGCCCCAGGTCTTCGTTGGGACATGTGGGATCTAGTTCCCTGACCAGGGATAGAACTCTGGTGGATGCAGTCTTAGCCACTGGACCACCAGGGAAATCCCAAGATTAAGGTTTATAATGGTTAAAATTGTCGTATATAATTAGAACTACTAAAGATAATAAGGGAACTATTTCAGTATGCAAGGGAAATAGGATATGTGTTTTCAGCAAAAGAAGGTATGAGGAATGGAAATACATTTTATTAAGGGGAAAGAATGATTCCCTAAAGCTGGTTATTTCTGGATTTAAAAAATGGACAAATTAATACGAATATAAAAAGTTGTAGAAAATTTGTTAAAAAAAAAAAAAGGAGCCATGAAAAAGTTTGTACATGGGCAGGCTCAGATTAGATAAATTTAATTAGGTAAATGGATAATGTTATTAAAAGTAGGCTGGTGCAAGCTTGGATTTGATTTAGTCTGTTAAGAGAATGAAGTTTTCTTGATATACTGCTTTTGGTAACAGATTGTGTGAAGTTTTTTAAGTGATCTGTTTTTTGTTGCTTTTAAAAAAATTTTTTTGTCACTTCGGTTAAGCGAGTATTGTTTTACAGTGACCTATGATCCTGTTTGAAACAGTTAGTTGCTCAATTGTGTTTGATTCTTTGCAACCCCGTGGATGGTAGCCCTCCAGGCTCCTCTGTCCATGGGATTCTCCAGGCCAGAATACTGGAAGGGTAGACATTCCCTTCTCCAGGGGATTCCTAATCCAGGGATCTGGGTCTCCTGAATTGGCAGGCAGATTCTTTACTGTCTGAGCCACCAGGGAAGCCTGTAATCCTATTTGACCAAGTGATAATATTTTTGACAAATTTCCCAGATATCAAACTTTAAGGTTCATTTGACCTCTGGTTAAGTCTGGGATATTTCAGATGAACTACAATGTAAGGCATCTTAATTAGCCTATTAGGCTAATTAGGCTTCTTTGATATGTTCAATTACTTGAGAAACATTGTCAAATGATTGGAGATGAACCCTAGGTTATATTATATAGATAAATGTTACAGATATTCTAAATTTTATATGAAATTTCTAAAATTCTGATACGCTTTGGTATAATGTTATTAGTCATAATTCTAGTTATTATCTTAAAATGTTATGTCACAGAAATATCCAAGTTTCTTGCCAGCTGCATTGCAATCAGATCTTTAACCATGCCATTTAAGTCTTATCATTTGTTGACAGTTTTACTCTGATGCTTCTATAAAATAAAAATCTTTTTAAAAATTCATAAAAAGGAATTTTGACAAATGTAAGTTCTGATAACTTTTAGATCATACCACTGAACTGGGTAAGAAATTATAAAACTCTAATGGAAAACCTGAGTACTTCATCCAGATCATCAGAAATTAATTACATAGGACTGAATGAACTGGTAAATAAACATTTATAATTTTATGACTTTTTCTGCAAAATACTGGTTTTAAATCTTTATTTTCCAGAAAAACATTTCCTCCGATGTTGATAAAATATACCTTTATAAAAATGAAACATTTGTCTTTTTCTCTATACCTAATGCTCTCAGAATTTGGCTTCTCCAGCTAGGTCTCCTATGGACTTGATGGCTTATTACAGCCAAATTAAAGTAGTTATAGGCTTCCCTGGTGGCTCAGATGGTAAAGAATCTGCTTGCAATGCAGGAGACCTGGGTTCAATCTCTGGGTCAGGAAGATCCCCTGGAGAAAGGAATGGCTACCCACTCCAGTATTCTTGCCTGGACAGTTCCATGGACAAAGAAGCCTGGCGGACAACATTTCATGGGTCACAATAAGTCGGACATGACTGAGTGACTAACATGTTCACTTTCATACTAATCATTGTTTTAGTTTGTTCTTTGTTTTCAGATTGTTTATGGTTTGTGTCTCTCTCTGTTGTATATGATCTTATTAATGTTACTAGCTCTATTATTTATCCCAGCTAGTTTATAAGATTGTCTCTTGCATTACTCAATGTGTAACCAGGTCTCTTAACAAAATTAATGATGGCTAAACATCTCAAGGAAATAGATCAATGATTGTAATAGTGTGATTCTAGATATGGGAAGAAGCAACAGTGAAAAACCTTTCCTCGATCATAATAGACTAGTAAGACAAGGGAGCCAGAGAATTTTAGATATCAACAGGGCCTGCTCCAAGAAAACTTCTCAATACATTGAGTAGCTTATCAACAGAATCTTTGCCTGATCTAGGAATGAGCCTTCCTAGCACCATGGGACCATATTGGTTGTGAAATGTCACCCAAATGTTGGTCGAATTTTATTACTAAGGGGAAGCACTGTGGATGAAAAATGTTGCCTGCCATATCAACAAACAAAAGGGGCTGTAGCCAGCAGACCATCAGCTACTACAGCTGCCCCTGAGGATGAGCCCTGAGGGAACTCAGGAGAGACAGGTGGGCTGCCTGCTACCAGGCCCGCAGCCGCTATACCCACCTGGGTGCACCCTGAGGGAACTCGGGATGGGAAAGAACAGGATGCTGGTCCTGGATAGGTCAGGTACATATCAAAGGAATGGTTTCAGTAAGCCTGGACTCTTGCATCTTCCCATACATAGAAAAGTATTAAATTCGTTAAATTGAGATGTTTGGATTTTCTTTAATTAACTAATCTTTTGATGTTCTGACTACCTGATTTTTATTGCAAAACTCCTGAATATCCTGGCTCCTTCCTTTCCTCTTTGGAGCAGTCCCTCGGAGCTGTCTGAGAGGCTGCTTCCCAGGCTTGATTGCTCAGAATGTTCACCAAATAAAACATAATTCTCCAATTTAAAGTTGTGTGTTTTTCTGAGACCTGGAGGGAAGGACCATGTCCCACGTAGACTCAGACCCTGGGTGCTGGCCACTCGGCTCTTCCTTGTGCTTCACCCCTACCTATCAGCTGGACTCACGCCTCCTGGGAGCATCACTGCAGTGGTTTTGCATTTGTATCTCTGGACTGGGAGCCTCCATTTAAACAACTATCTTTTTAGATTCTGTTTCAGTCCTTATATAAATTGAAACAAATATCATAATGTTACTACTTGCAGTGCATAGATATGTTTTCATTTTTTAATGCTACTTAGGAAACACTTGCTAACATCTGCTGGATCATGGAAAAAGCAAGAGACTTCCAGAAAAACATCTATTTCTGTTTTATCGACTATGCCAAAGCCTTTGACTGTGTGGATCACAATCAACTGTGGAAAATTCTGAAAGAGATGGGAATACCAGACCATCTGACCTGCCTCTTGAGAAACCTATATGCAGGTCAGGAAGCAAGTTAGAACTGGACATGGAACAACAGACTGGTTCCAAATAGGAAAAGGAGTACGTCAAGGCTGTATATTGTCACCCTGCTTATTTAACTTCTATGCAGAGTACATTGGAATCAAGATTGCTGGGAGAAATATATCAATAACCTCAGATATGCAGATGACACCACCCTTATGGCAGAAAGTGAGTGAAGAAGAACTAAAAAGCCTCTTAATGAAAGTGAAAGAGGAGAGTGAAAAAGTTGGCTTAAAGCTCAACATTCAGAAAACAAAGATCATGGCATCTGGTCCCATCACTTCATGGGAAATAGATGTGGAAACAGTGTCAGACTTTATTTTTGGGGGGCTCCAAAATCACTGCAGATGGTGATTGCAGCCATGAAATTAAAAGATGCTTACTCCTTGGAAGGAAAGTTATGACCAACCTAAACAGCATATTCAAAAGCAGAGACATTACTTTGCCAACAAAGGTCCATCTAGTCAAGCCTATGGTTTTTCCAGTAGTCATGTATGGATGTGAGAGTTGGACTGTGAAGAAAGCTGAGCACTGAAGAATTGATGCTTTTGAACTGTGGTGCTGGAGAAGACTCTTGAGAGTCCCTTGGACTGCAAGGAGATCTAACTGGTCCATTCTAAAGGAGATCAGTCTTGGGTGTTCATTGGAAGGACTGATGCTAAAGCTAAAACTCCAATAATTTGGCCACCTCATGCGAAGAGTTGACTCATTGTTAAAGACTCTGATGCTGGGAGGGATTGGGGGCAGGAGGAGAAGGGGACGACAGAGGATGAGATGGCTGGATGGCATCACCGACTCGATGGACGTGAGTTTGAGTGAACTCCGGGAGTTGGTGATGGACAGGGAGGCCTGGCGTGCTGCGATTCATGGAGTCGCAAAGAGTCGGACACGACTGAGCGACTGAACTGAACTGAGGGAACACTAAATGGTTCTGACCCACTGGGAATGCTTTCTTAGGAGTTTAGACGTCAGTGTTTATCTCCTGGTTTAGTTTATACTGGTGGTTGTGGAAGTGAATTTGGGATCCAAGTGGCATTTTGATTTCAGATAACCATTCTCCAGATAAGCAGTGAAAAAAAAGGTCTGATGAGAAAACCTGGCCCTGGAATGACAATGAATGAACTCTCAAAGCATAAAAAGAGCCAGTCAACAACACACCCTAGAACCCTAGGCTCTGGAACCAGCTGGGTCAGGCAAGGGGCCAGAGGATTGAGAGCTGAGGCAAAGCTCTACCTACCTTCTAAAGTCAGTCTCCTTAAATCAGCTACTGGCTCACTGTACCTGCTCTTGCTTCCTGAAACTAGGTTTTTTTGTTCTACCTACACCTAGAACATATCCGGTTCATGACTCATGAACTCATATTAGCACACATTAAAAGGACTAGCTTTTCCCAGAAATAAGGATAGTGCCACAGTCTGTTCAGGGAATGGTATATATTATGGTATACAATACAGAAGAGCGTAAGTTTTTAAACCTCCTTTATAATACTACTCAACCATGAGAGGCAGACAGGCAAGACTGTATTAGTTCCATTTTACAGGCAAAAGTAGGAACATTCCTGTATTTAGCATAAGATCTGGGCTATAAACCCTGGGCTTCCACATTCACAACTGCTCTTTTCTCATGACTTTGATACATCATTTTATTTATTTATTTATTTTTGTATTTAGAATGTATTTATTAGCTAATCAATGATAACACTCATTGAGAACAACACAGGATTAAGAATAGCTGTTGGAATCACACTTTTGAAGTATAAGGTCACAGTCTTCAGATGTCTTCTGAACAAAAAATCTTTTAAAAAATGAATGTTATAGTCTAGCAACATTTTAAATAATTTTTTCACTTCCTTATTTGTAAAACTCAAGAGTGGTCTTATTCTTTTTTTTTTAATTTTATTTTATTTTTAAACTTTACAATATTGTATTAGTTTTGCCAAATATCAAAATGAATCCGCCACAGGTATACCTGTGTTCCCCATCCTGAACCCTTGATACATCATTTTAAATAAATCTGACTTCACTGTGCTTTACAGTATGAGTAACATCTATTCCTGGCAGGTTAACTCTTGAGCCAATTAACAAATAAAATTCATATTTTATGGCAAGAGAAGAAAAATTTTAACCAAAAAATCTCTGCTCTTTCGCCTCCTCTCTCCCTGCACTGTGCATTATGTACCTGCATTTTGCATCAAAGCCTTCCCTGTTGGTCGAAACCTTCCCCATCAGTCGCAATTGCCACTCAACAGTAAAGAGCAACATTCTTCTAAAACAACTCCTTAAAGGTAATATTCCTTCTTGATAAGAGGTTACATGGTGCTCAGATCGGGACTATGTAAATTGTCAACAATATGTCATTTAATGTACAGCCCTGTATCTCAAAAACTTATATAACTTCTTACGGGCATAATAGTTCTCAGAGCTTTCTGAGATGCTCTTTCTGGATTATAATTCTCAAATTTGGCTCAAATAAAAGCTTAAGTTTCTTTTTTAGATCTATTTTTCATTTCATTAATATATGCTTGGTGTAGGCTATCAGAGATTCCTGCCAGAGGCTACCTGGGGTCCACTCAGAACCAGCGCTTCGTACTGGCATGGGCCCATTGAGCCCCACCAGCTTCTCAACACTCCTCAGTTCTTGATAAGTTCTCCTGATACTCAAATCTCAGTGTCTGGGTGTTGATCCTAAAATTTTTATTTGAGCTGGTTTTAAGACTTGCTGTCTTTGGGGCACTGGTGCATTTCCTAGGAACTTAGGGGTTCTGGGCAAGAGGACCAGGGAAACGTGTGGCTGGGTTTTTGTCAAATTTGGCTTAAATTGAAAAAAAAAAAAAAGAGTTGATACATGGTCTGAATAAAATTTTACTAGTGAAATCAGAGACTGAAATTCTCATCTCCAAAGAATAAAGGGACATTTTACTCCTTCCAGTTACAAGTTACTCTTAGATGACAGAGGATCTCCCAGAAGTGTCATAGGATCAGTTTTCATGACCTGTAGCCGTCCCATAAGGAAACCCCACTGTGATCATCAAGTAAGTACTGCTTATCTGGGGGCATGACAGAGGCTGATTGCCTGGTGCTTCAAGCACTCATGACGGTGTCAATGAGAGAAACTGAGCCAGGAATTCCCTGATGGTCCAGTGGTTGGGACTTGGCGCTTTCACTGAGCTCCAGCAAACTGTGTGGTGAGGTATCTCCAGATCTTGGTAACTAGAAATTAAACCAAATTAAATTACGAGAATTCATTTGCTATCCAGGTCATTTCAAATAGGATGAAATACCAGAACATTAATTGTTGGAGAGGTCTGTTCTTAAGAGAGGAAAACTAACACACAAGTTTGTCAATCAGGAAATGCTGATCTCACAGCAGTTTACAATTACTTGCTTCTTTGTTTTCACTGGAGATTTTGAGTGTGTGTGTGTGTGTGTGTGTGTGGCCATACCATGCACGTCAGGTGGATCTGAGTTCTCTAACTAGTGATCAAACCTGTGTCCCCTGCAGTGGAAGCTCAGAGTCAACCACTGGATCACCAAGGAAATCCTAAAATTTTAAGGTTTTAAGGTTAAGAGTTATAAAGGAGACATTTCAGGATGCAAGGAAGGTAGGATGTGTGTTTTCAACAAAGAAAAGTATAAGGAATGAAAATGCATTTTGTTAAAGGGAAAAAAAAGGTGGTGTCCTAGAGCTGGTAGTTTCTTTACAGATAGAGAAATTCATGGAGGTTTGTTAAAAAGGACATTGTGAGAGTTTTGTGCACGGTCAAGACTGGCTAAGACTGAACTTAATTAAGAAAAAGTTTTAAAGTGGTACAAAACCTGAATTTGGCCTTCTAAGAGGACAGGTTTTTCTTAAAATACTGAGCTGCTTTTGTCAGTAGATTATGAGTTTGTGTTTGAGTGGCCTGACTTTGCCATCGAGGTCTTTCGCTGTTGCTTTGGTCAGGTGAATGGGAATTCACAGTGACCTGTGATTCTATTTGACCAAGTGTTGTTTTTTTTTTTTTGACCAAGTGTTTTAAAACTTTTGATACTTTTGACCTTTCCAAAGATCAAATTCTAAGTGAAGTTTGTTTGACCTCTCTAGCTAACTTTGAGGTTTTCCTAATTGTCCCTGGAGCACCTCAAAATACTTATTTTCTTCCCATTTCAGAGGAATATTAAACTGATTAGACTTATTTGGTATGTTAAGTGAGAAGCATTGTTAAACAAGTGGTGATAAAACTTCTTGGGTTGTGTCCTATGGGTAAACATTTTTAATAGATATATACTAGAAATTATAAGGAACTTGTAAAATTCTCGTGTGACCTGGTGATATCAGTCATAGATTAGTGTATATCACAGCAGTCAGTAATCAAGTTGCTTGTAATTACATTTCAATTGCAATGTAATCAAAGTCTTTAACCTTGACTTTTAAAGTTTTTGTCATATATAGCTAACAATATGGTCAGTTAACCACTTATTTAGTAGAAATGAGGGTAATTTTACAAAGAAAAAGATTGTTCTCAGTGAACATTCTAGTTTTGTTAATTGAAGTATTTACTAAGACTCACTTCCCAGATAGCTCCTTGTAAGTTTAGTTATTAAAAAGACACTGTTTCTGAAGTCTATCACCATAATCTAACTTTGGGGTTTTTTGTTTGTGTGCGTTTGTTTGGGGTATAGTTGCTTTACAACAGTAATCCAACCTTGGATGAAGACTGGATTCACCATCACCTGCAACCAGGATATTATTCATACTGGAAAAGACATGGGATAAAGGATTCCTTAAAGCCATGTTAGAAGGCCTTTCCTGAATGAACTGAAACTCTTGTTTTGACACCTGACGTTAAGACCAGCACTACCAGACCATGGTGAGAAGACATCTGAAATAAGACAGCTGACCCAAGATTGTATACTATTTTGACAATTGCTCTTAGTTTTGCTTAGGAATCAAATGTATTTCTTGGGCTCAAACACATCCAAGTTTCAAAACCCAATTATTTTAAGACAGTCTAGCACTGCGCAAGCTGTTACACTGCCAATATCACTGAGACCCTTTCACCAGCCAATTAACAATGCCTCTCCTGCCATGCTGTTGTTGCGTAGTCACTAAGTTGTGGACTGTAGCTCGCCAGGCTCCTCTGTCCAGGGGACTTTTCAGGCAAGAATACTGGAGTGGGCTGTTGTTTTCTTCAATGGGGGGATGCATTGGCAGGCAGATTCTTTACCGCTGAGCCACCAGGGAAGCCCTAACAGTTGTGGCACATAGGCTTAGTTGCTCCATGGCATGTGGGGTCTTCCCAGACCAGGGGTTGAATCCGTCTCCTGCAGTGGCAGGTGGATTCTTTCCGCAATACATAATCCTTTATATTAGTGGCTGGTATATCCTACTAGGACCCAGGAAATTTTTGGTACACTTTATGACCTCAGCTCTCCCCAGGCTGGTTAGGGGGATGCACGGTCACGTTTTCCCTGGGCTCCAGGATGCTCACAGGCAGCCCGAGGACAGGCCCTGCAGCTGTCCGTCTGCCTTCAGTGCAGGACGCTGGCTTCTGTCTTCCAGTGACAGAACCATCTGGCCATGGTATTTGTTCCCTCATCTTAAGACCCATGAAGAGGCAAATTTCTGATCTGACGTTCAGATGTTTGAATGACTTGAAACTAGATCACATCTGTAGTTTTCTATAAAATAATGGACATACAAGGAAAATTAGCTCAAGTCCCTTATTGGACAATATAGAATTGACTGTCAGTCCCTGACGAACGTTCTGCTAGCATAACCCCGAGAGAACCGGGCAATCAGGACCTGGCATCAAGGGGCCTGATGGCCCTGCAGCAGGCAAGCAGCCATCCCTGCTTTGAGGGACCCAACACTTGGTCACCTAACACTTTCTGTCAAAAGACTAAAGATCAACAGAGGGAAACTGTGATGTATATACCTTTCGGCAAGACTTTTAAGTGTTTTATTTGGCTGAGCCAGATCTTCTACATGGGATCTTCCATCTTTGCAGCATGCAAGCAAACTTAAGACATTTGGGATCTAGTTCCCTGACTAGGGATTGAACCCTGGCCCCCTGCATTGAAAGCGGAGTTTTAGCCACTGGACTAAGGAAATCTCCAAAACAAGAAACCTTCTCTGTGGCCTTCTCTCTCCTGCCACTGTGCATTTGTGTCTAGCTGCATTATGCACTGACCAAACTTTCCTCATTGGCAGAAACTTCCACCCCACCATAAAGAGCAATATTCTCCTAAGACAAGCCCTTAGAGGTAACATTCCATCTTGATAAGGGGCCCCATGGCACTCAGGTCTGTATCAGCTGTCAATGTTATTTGATGTACAGCCCTCCTCTCTCAAAAAATTTATGTAACTGTCTTCACTTCTAATGGGCAAAACAGTTCTTAGAGCATTCTGAGATGCTCTTTCTGAGTTATGATTCTTAAATTTGGCTTGGATTAAGTTTTCCACTTCTTTTTAGATCGACTGATTAATGGCACAGGGGCTCAGCATTCTACCATATTGTAGGAAACATCCACTTGGCTTGAAAGGGGGAAAAATAAACCCTGGTAAGCTTTGGTCTTCCCACAGGGCACAGAACCAGAGGAGGCTGCAAGATCACAGCCTGTGTGACCAATCCTGATAGCGCAGGACTTCTTCACATAAGGTCCCTGGGTCCCTGAGAAGGATCTACAAATATCCTAAACTTCCAAGAAAAAACCGGAGTGTATGTTTTTCTGGGAAAGGGCCCTTCTCACAGATCCAAGAGCAGGTTAAAATCCTGAGCTAGAGAAAATCACTAAGCCAGCTGCAATGCTAAGACACTGGATATACCCAGAGCCAGCCCGAGAGCGTGCCACACCGTCACTGAAGTTAGAACATGAACTTGCGGGAGAGACAGCCAAGCAGTTTTTGTGTGCTTTCAATTTTAATTTCAAGTTCGAATTTAACTCGATTCTAGCTTCAGGTTCTTCCAAAAACAAGGCCCCAGGAAGCCAAGGTTCAGCATGCTCCTGGGCTTGGTCCACTGCCGTCTGCATTCATAGCTAAGTGTTCAGTCACCAACAGTAACGCCCAGGATGGACGTGACAAAAGAGGACGTCCTCCTCCATGGCATGAGCCTTCTACTGGTTTCAGAGCTGGACGGTGGTCATCACAGAAAACACAAAGAAACTCTTCCTTGGAACTGAGGTGGGATGCAGTGCCTGCTGGGAACATCACCATGTTTCCCCTAGCCCTTTCCTCCAGTTTCTGAAGATATATTCTAGCAGAAAGCAATCTTCCTTGAAGATGCTGAACAATCCCATGAAACAAAAACACAAGCTTCCAGTGCACTGTTTTCAGGTACGCTGAGGAAGAAAAAACAACTTCATTAATACAGACGTACTGGAACCCTAACCTAAGCGTAACCACAACAGTAAAAGTTTTCAAGAACTAAGATTCCTTCAACAGAGGAAGGAATATCCTTTTTGAAATTAGTTTTTTATTCTCTCTCCATCTCCAGCTAAAATGAACATAACAACACAGAAGGTTTTCTGGTCACTCAAGTGTTTTCTATCCTGTAACTCTTGAGATACACACAGCCCCACGTCCTAACCAGGCACTCACTGTTTCAAGTATCTCCATCTGCTACATTTGTGAGTACCAGCCACCTCCCACCCAAAGTTATTCTCATACACTTGTAAATGCAAGATGACCTTTCAGGGGGCAAGGCCTGGCCCACTGAGAGTCCACCAAAGGGCAGTTTCAGCCCCACCTCACCTGGGTTTAGTTCAGCTGCCGGATGAGCTCATTGATGCGTTCACCTCGATAGCCTGGTGAGCCCACTTCCTTGAGGAAGCCCACTCTATTCTTGGTAGCGTGACGGGCCACTGAGAGTTGGAAAGGGCGTAGGAACCTTGAGATCGCCAGGAAATTCTTCCCCGGGAAGGCAATTTCATGAATGAGGTCTTCCAAGCAAATGACATCAAACTTCCCTAAGAAACAAAGTTCAGATTTCTGTATCTAGCACTTTTCCAGCACATACCACGAGGCTCTGATATGCCAGAGCTCAGCACTCTGGCAAGTTCTGGGGACCCTTTCTGCCGACTCCTCAGACGCTCACTCACCCAGGTGTTCCTCAATAACTGTGTTGTCTGTCAGAGGGATGACCTTGTTCTTGACCTTCGCTTGTCCACGTTTCAAGATGAGTTCCCGAACAGACTTCAGATTTGGAAATCTATGTGAGGCAGAACGAAGCTCAATCACAGTGCCGCCCTGCCCCTGGCAGGCTGCACCACGATGGCAGAGCAGTCCTGTAGCCTGGCTAAGGAGTCTCCCAACCCCCTTCCCCAGGAGTGTCCTCAACACACGGCAGCTGGGATACTTGGGAAGCATACACCCAAAGGAGGTGGAAAAAACCCACACAGCCCAACTACTATGTAATTAGAAATTAAAATTTACAGATACAAATCTCTTATCTTACTCAGCCTTAATCTACAGCTGACCAAGCCCTACCACAGCCCTGTTCAAACCGTTATGAGCTGTACCAATAACCCCTGCTCTACCTGCTCCATGTTCCAAGGTTCTTAAGGCTAGCAGTTGACCCCTGACGACTGTGGTCGTGGCACGATGTTCCCCTGACTCAGCAACAGTGCTGGAGAACAGTACCCTGTGCACCCAATGTTCTCAGCATTCTCCAGTATAATATAATGTGAATTCACACAAAAACCACACTCACCCCCAGGTGACATAAGGTTCCACGATACGAAGCGTCTTTATGGTTTCAGGAGTCACCTTCACAAAGACACCACTGAAAATCTTATTCAGGCCAAGTCTGGCAATGGTCCTTTGCACCAGTGAACTCACCCCATTAATCCTGAAATGAACAGCAAAGTCAGGCTCTGCCCAGCAAGCACCATCAAGTGTGTGCCACTAATGGGCACCCAGAGGGCAGGACAGAGCGTGACTTACAGAGTTAACTGAGTGGGAAGCAGCTATGTAAACAGATCACTCACCACGCTATGTGGAGCAACGCCCGAGGCGCTAGAGGGACAGAAATGGTCCCTGGACTTGTAATGGGGAGGGCTGTATTTGTCAAGCTAAGGACAATGGACTTGTGTCTGTGGGTATTAAAAGCTAGAGAAGATTTTAAGTAAAGGAGACGTAACCAGATTTGACAATCACCAAAGAGAGCTTATAAAACAGAAACAAGAAAGTGACACCAAAGTCTGGGAAGTTTGGCTAGACAGCTGATGTGATAGTCCAGGAAAGAGATCATGGGCAATGAAAGCCAACTACACTCTAATTTAAAAAATACAAATAAAAGGCAAAAAGCAGAAGAGATTATGGGCAAGGGCAAGGATAGGAGGCTCACACATGCTTAAAACCCACAGGTTTCTGGCACTTCCCCGGTGGTCCAGTGGCTAAGACTGTGCTCCAGATGCTAGAGGCCCAGGTTCAATCCCCGGTCAGGGAACTAGATCTCACATGCCACAGTGAAGATCGAAGATCCTGTGTGCTCAAACAGACCTGCTGCAGCCAAATAAAAACAAAACCCCACGTTTCTGACTTGGATGACTGGGTATGAAAGGAAGAGCTAACGCTGTATGTGCAGGTAGGAATGGGCAAGGTTATCGCTGAATGTGAAACAGCCCTCCCCAGCACTGACTATGCACCATCTGCTGGACCCTGGTTCAGTTCCTAAGAAACCACCTTGATCCTACACTTGAACTTGCTGCATCTCTGCCTGGAAAGCTGCCCCCCAAACCTTTCATGTGGGCAGGCTGCAGCTTCCTGCTCCAAGTGTCCTAAACCACCACAGATCACACTGTGGCCACCATGTCCTAACTCCAGCACTTTGCCTTCACAGCAACTAGTGTACTTTCATGTTTGTTTCCTTAATGTCAGTCTCCCTAACATATTTATATATATTTTGGCTGCACCTTGTGGCACGTGGGACTCTTGGTTCCCCACCAGGGATCAAACCTATCCTCCTGCAATGAAGTGTAGAGTCGTAACCACTGGACCACCAGCAAAGTCCCAATCTCCGAATCTTTGTTTAATGTGACTAACTTTAGTAGAAGTCTGTATTGAATTTGTTACAGTATTGCTTCTGTTTTATGTTTTGGTTTTTTGGCTACAAAGGCAGGTGGGATCTTAGTTCCACTGATCAAACCCACAGCCCCTGCATTGGAAGGTGAAGTCTTAACCACTGGACCTCCAGGGAAGTCCTCCAGTCTCCCTAATTTTGAAGACAAAATCTGTTTTGCTTAGCCCAGAATTCCTAGCACAGCTTGCCTTAAGGGCTTAAATCTCATCTCCCTAAAAAGGGCCTAAAGCTGAACCAACAGTGTCCCCAGCCTCATGGAATCCCCCAAGTTCCCTACCTTTCAATGCGGACAACAAAGGCCAAGGAATGTTTGTCTGGCACTTCCAAGCCATGAGGTTTCACTGTTAGCCGTCTGAGTCGCACTCTGTCCCGTAGCTGCCGCCAGGAATCATGTACAAACCATTCTAGTCGCTTAAACTTGACTTGTTTTCCTTTCCTCTGCTACAGAGAAGGTAGACCACCATCACCATTTTTTGGCCTCTGTAGTCATCTTTTTCTTTCACAATGCTAATTCACTAGTCACTATTCACAGAGCTTATTTCCCCTATCCTCTGGAAGGGGGCACAAACAAACATCCTGCTTTTATTTTTTTTTAATTTATTTTTACTTATTTTCTGGCTACATTTCAGCATGCAGGATCTTAGTTCCCTAACCAGGGATTGAACCCGTGCCCCCTGGGATAGAAGAGAGAATTCTTAGCCACTGGAATGCTAGGAAGTCCCCTCTATTCTTATATAATTTAAAAACAAGATTGACAAGAAAGAAGTGAAGCTGAGAAGCCGTGGGAACTATTGGGAAAAGTCCCCGATAAACAAACAAAAAACCCAATGTACATGCTGTCAGCCCATGAACAGAGGAGCCTGGTAGGCTGTAGTCCTTGGGGTCCCTAAGAGTCGGACACGACTGAGCGACTTCACTTTCACTTTTCACTTCCATGCACTGGAGAAGGAAATGGCAACCCACTCTAGTGTTCTTGCCTGGAGAATCCCAGGGACGGCAGAGCCTGGTGGGCTGCCGTCTATGGGGTCACACAGAGTTGGACGAGACTGAAGGGACTTAGCAGCAGCAGCAGCAATGTTTACCATCAAGTGTTTAGGGATCCTAACACTGTGTTAGGCATCATAAACTGCCTCCAAAATGTATTTCTCCAAAATCATGTAGCAAATAGCAAAAATTGTACAAAACTGGTACATTAAAAATCTTCCAGGTACAAATTCGGGTCTCTCAAATCACTTGGTATGAATCCGGAACTCTGCAATTACTTTCTTCCTCAACAACTCAAATCCAGTACTTTGCCCGTGGAAAGTGTTTGATACATTTTTTGCTAAACAAAGACAAGAAACCAGTATCAGGTATAACCCAACCGATGGGGGAAGGGGCCATCGGTACCAAGCCTAGTTCAACACGTGCTGGATACAACTCAAACACAAACTCTAATTCCCTCCACCTGGTTCCCACCATTACCTCCTTCCTTTGCAAAAGCGCCTGTTTTGCCTGGGTGGCTTTGAGGGCCTGATACGCCTTCCTCTTTTTCAAGAGATTCTCTGGAACCAAAGGGATCTTTCTTCTTGGCCTGATACAGAAAATGGAGACCAGCGATAGTACTTAAGAAACAAATATGCACCAGATTTCCAAAAGATATCCCGGGCCTAGGGAAACACTATCTTCAAATTCGTAAGGGCTATGGCCCTTCCGAAATCTGTGGTTTCTAACACTAGCCCTCAAAATGGACCCCTCATATTTCCTAAGATCCAAAGACTTAAGTCACGAAGCCCACAGCCACTGGTCCTCATATACGTCAACAGAGCTAATGCTGCCACAGCTTTATAGACACTATCAGCGATGAGATTCCGCCCCGTGGAGTTGGGTCGCGTGCAGACCCAGCTACAGTGGTAACACTTAAGCACAGTTGGGGGAACCCAGCCTGCTCTCAGCTCGCTGCCCGAAAGTCAATCCTCGCCCGCCTGAGATGACCCGAGCTCCGCGGCGGCCCCCTTCGCCCACCCACACCAACCCGTACGGCGCCTCACTCCTCTTTCTGTAATCTGGACTTCTTTCAGTCCACAAGTACCCTTATTTTCCCCCAGCGAGAAATAAACACCGTGGATGGTACCGGATGCTCAAGAAGCCACGCCAGAGCTACACCTCCCCAAACACTTACTCTTCCTCCGCC
The DNA here is from genome assembly GCF_029378745.1 of Bos indicus. NCBI lineage: Eukaryota > Metazoa > Chordata > Mammalia > Artiodactyla > Bovidae > Bos > Bos indicus. The sequence goes on along the minus strand of NC_091782.1, from coordinate 18,015,639 downwards.
ATTTTTCCAACGCTGCAGCTACTACTCATGCGCAGTTCCACCCCGTAGGGCCGAGAGACGCCTCTCTATGTTTACTCTAACCATAGAGACGTCTACTCTAGCTCAAGGCAGGGCGGCCCGGGCCGTCTTAGTAGTAGTAAACCGCTGAGGTTTTGCTAGCCTTGATTCCCGCCAAAAGTTACACAAAGCTTCCTTCGCACTTCTTGGAAGCTTTTCGGAGCCGTGTCATCTTCAGAATCCAGTCCTTTCCATTCTAAGTGTACTCGCTTTACGCTGGAGGCCGGGATGTAAATAAACATCGAGACGCTTCCCACAATGCACTGACTTCCGGTGGAGTGTGGGCGCTGGGCCTCCGGCTTCCGCTCGTTGCGCTACGCGTCTGCGTGGCTGGGTGGGTAGAGCTGGGACTACGGCTTTGGCGCTCTCTTGTGGGTAAAGGTGAATAAGAACCACCTCGGAGAAGGCAGTGGCACCCCACTCCAGTACTCTTGCCTGGAAAATCCCGTGGACGGAGGAAGGCTGCACTCCATGGGGTCGCTAGAGTCGGACACGACTGAGCGACTTCACTTTCACTTTTCACTTTCATGCATTGGAGAAGGAAATGGCAACCCACTCCAGTGTTCTTGGCTGGAGAATCCCAGGGACGGGAAGCCTGGTGGGCTGCCGTCTCTGGGGTCGCACAGAGTCGGACACGACTGAAGCGACTTAGCAGCAGCAGCAGCAGCAGCAGGATGGTGGAAAAACGCAGCTGTGATTCCGTCGGCCTGGCTCCGTCAGTGGATCCCTGAGCAAATTCTTTGACCCCTGTGTCCCTGAGTTCCTTTTTCCCGTAGATAGACATAATGGATCTTGCCTTATTACTAGCCTCAGGCGAGTTATGTGAACTACTCCATTTAAAGCTCTTAGCACAAAGTCTGGCGCTAAGCGAACTTTAACACTATGTTAATTGTTCCTGGTGCTGAACCGAAAACTAGAAATTCCAATTTACTAACTCAGGACCTTCCCTCATACAGCTCTTACCGCCTGGAATATGCTTCCTCCTTTCCTGGTTTTCATAAAACAATGAAAACTCACGTCTTGTCTTTTCTGGAAACCTTATGAGCAGCGTGTCTCAGGCATTAATGTGCATAGGAGTTACCTGAGGATGTTGTTAAAATACATGCTTTTTATTCAGGAAGGGGCGGGGATCAATACTCTACATTTTAAACATGCTTCAAAGTGATACGGATGCTTCAGGTCTGAAAACTACACTTTGACAAGCAAGGTTCTTGAGTAGTCTGTCTTGAATTTTATCAAGGTTCTTGAGCAGTCTCTGTTCTTGAATTCTGTCAGGAAGCTATTGTATTTTTAACATCTCTTCCCCATGATACTAGGAGAGCAGAGATCATACCTGCTTTGCTCATCACTGATCTAAGGGTCATAAGCACAGGTTTTTCAGTCTCTGCACTACTGGCATTTGGGGCCATAAAATTCTTTGACAGGACAGGGACGGCTGTCCTGTGCATTATAGGATGTCTAGGATCCTCAGTTGTGACAAAAAAGAAAAAAAAATGCTCCAGGCATTGCCACATGTCTAGCATAGTACATATATTTATCTTTCAAATATATATTATTTAAGTTGTGACAAGAAACAAAATGCTCCAGGCACTGTCACATGTCTAGCAGAGTACATATATTTATCTTATATATATTTATCTTAAGGTCTAAAGCAATGTCATTATTTGACAGTTAGTACTTACAGGTATGGGGGCTTCCCAGGTAGCACTGGTGGTAAAGAACCTGCCTGCCAAGCAGGAGACACAAAAGACATGGGGTTGATCCCTGGTTGGGAAGATCCCCCAAAGGAAGGTGTGGCAACCCATGTCAGTATTCTTGCCTGGAGAATCCCTATGGACAGAGGAGCCTGGGGGGCTGAAGTCCATAGGGTTGTACAGAGCCGGACAGGACTGAAGCGACTTAGCAGGCGTGCAGGCACACACTTGCAGGCATATCCACAGATATTATCCTGTATTGTCTGGCTTATTGTTTCCCTGACTAGATTGGGTTCTCTGAAGGCTGAGAACTTGTCACAGACTTCTCTGAATCTTCTACAGCACCTCTCAAAACAATGGACACCTGCAGGGACTTATTAACCATCTAAGCTCAAAACATCATTTTGGTAAGTGCTATGTAACTATTAATAGTTCAGCCATAAAGTACCCATGCACAGAGCTCAGTACCTGACGAATAAATGTCGAAGGACAACATGGTCTTCAGAATCCTAGACCCTGGTGTGAACCGTGGTGTGCGGCTCATTTTTACTCGCTCTTTCAGCACTTCACCATGTGTCTTACTTTGTGGAAAGGCAAAAACAGAAAGGCCAGCAAACTGAAACATCCATTACATAGTAAACAAGAAACAAAGTAAATGTTTTGTAAGTTCCCCTCTGCACATACAAGATAGGTTCTGTGGTACTGAAAATTCTTTCAGAGGTGTTAGTAATTTGTAACACCCTTGGCTGAGACTTGGAGGCCAGGAGTCAGGAGAGGCTTTCCAGGGCCAGCAGATGGTGCTAGCAGAACACTTATGCTCAGACCCAAAGCTGTCATTCCACCAGACTGATCCAGAGAAAAAGAGATGGAGTACTTCTCAAGCCCAGATGTTCACTGACTACATGTTTATAGTGAATTGAGTATACGCCCTGAGCTCTGGGCAAGATAGATGAGAATGGGGCATGGCCATATACAGCCTCTAGAATCTGATTCTTTATAGCCAGACCGCACAGGCCTCAGTTCTTTTTTCTTGACCATTTCAGTTGTCCATCATTAGGGAATGGTTAGAACAATTTACGGAAGACTATGCAATTATTGATATCTGCAGTGAGGTAGGTCTTTATGTCCTGAGATCTCAGTGGTATTTTTTCTTTTTTGGTCTACTGGCCTCCGTCCCCTTTTCTCTTGTGGGCTGAGTGAGCTCTCCTTCATTGTGTACAGTCTTTGGAGGGTGGGGTGTCAAATCCAAACACACTTGACCTCCCAATACATCTGCTGAAGGGGTCTCTGGAACATCTTTTCAACTCCCACCTGCCCATAAGGCCCTAACCTTCTCTCCTCCAGATTTTGAATCTTCAACAGAGTGACAGTGGAAGAAACAGAATTAGTCCAGGGCAAGACTTTTAAGGATTTCTACCTCCTAAGGCCTCCTGGAGTTTTCTTATTCCTCTTTCTCAAGTCTTCAAGTTCTTTTGTTTTTGGAATTTGACCCCCAAATACTTTAAGTTAATTTTTTGCTAATTAAGTTTAGAATTTTAATTTTTATTTATTTATTGGCCATGCTGTTTGGTTTGAGATATTTTAGTTCCCTGACCAGTGATCAAACCCATGGCCCCTGCAATGGAAGCACAGGGTACTAATTACTGGATTAGCAGAAAATTCCCTTAAGTCTTCAAGCTCTTCAATCTTCCCTTTAATATTTATCCTTCCTATAAAACTTCTTTATGCTGTTAATTGACCGGATGGGTTTCTGTTACATAAAACTAAAGAATCCTAACTATAAAACTCCCAGACATTTGGCTACATTTGAAAAATCAAGATACAGAATAGAGTACAAAGGATATACAGGAAAGTGTGAGCTGCCCTGGTGGCTCAGACAGTAAAGAATCTGCCTACCATGCGGGAGACCTGGGTTTGGGAAGATCCCCTGGAGGAGGACATAGCAACCCACTCCAGTATTCTTACCTGGAGAATCCCATGGACAGAGGAGCCTGGCGGGCTACAATCCACGGGGTTGCAGAGTTGGACATGACTGAGCAACTAACACACACATAGGAAAGTGTTGACAGAGGTCATTTTGGGGAAATGGGAGTAGGGCCTAGAATAGGAGAAAGACTTACACTTTGTGGGGTGCCCTTTGTTTATCACTTATGTATTAGTTTAAGAAAGCACTCTCCTAGGTTCTTGTGATTTGCCTGTTTTAGAAACCACTTGACTGTTTGTTTGTTTTTTTAGGACACCTTGCAAGGGACTTCCTTGGTGGTCCGGTGGTTAAGACACCAGTGCAGGGGCACCGATTAGATCCCTGATGGGGGAACTAGGATCCGTAATAAAAAATTCAGAGCCAACGTTCTGTGGTTCTCTGAATTGGCCCCAGGATTCCTTTCCTAACATATCTGCATTTTGGGATTACTTGGAATCCATGCCTTCTCAGTAAGGCAAAAGCATCACATCCCACACACCCCAAAGTGGGCCCAACTTGCAATTCCCATCCGCCCCAAACCTTTCTTGGATTAGGACCCTCCTTGCAGTCGACTTTGTTTCAGGATTTCCTGGTTGCCTCCTCAGAGAGTGCCACGGGGCCCCCAGGCGGCAGGTGGGAGAGAGCAACCAGGAGAGCCTGGAGTTGGGAAAGACAACATGGACAGCAGCTTTGCTGCTGCTGCTGCTGCTAAGTCGCTTCAGTCGTGTCTGACTCTTTGCGACCCCATGGACTGCAGCCTACCAGGCTTCTCCGTCCATGGGATTTTCCAGGCAAGAGTACTGCAGTGGGTGGCCATTGCCTTCTCCAGGACAGCAGCTTTAGGTCCTGATAAACAATGAGCAAAGGGAGCAAAAGTACCTGAGCGGGTTGCATGAAAGGGAAAAGTGAAAGTAAAGTCGCTCAATCGTGTCCAACTCTTTGCGACCCCATGGACTGCAGCCTACAAGGCTTCTCCGTCCATGGGATTTTCCAGGCAAGAGTACTGGAGTGTGTGGCCATTGCTGTCTCCAGGACAGAAGCTTTAGGTCCTGATAAACAACGAGCAAAGGGAGCAAATGTGAAAGGGGAAAAGGAGAACTGGTGGAGGGCGGCAGCCTCCTGAGGGTCGAGGGTAGACACAGGAGAGCTGAGGGGGTGGGCAGAGAGCATGCTGTAGGCAAAAGCAAATGCAAAACAGAACCACCCAGACCTCTTGTGAATTATTTAGGGGGTAATGAATGGAACTTTAGCTTTTCCTACCTTCCACATTCCTGTAATGCTTCATTTTACAACTTAAAAAGTGGAGAATCAGGACAAGTCTTCCCAGTTGATAGGCAAGGAAGCAAAGGATGAGAGTAACTTGCACGAAGCTGTCTGATGAGAGTTTAGGTGAAGTCCTGGGGCCTGTTCCCAGGTTCTGCTGCTAAAGACACTTTCTGTGCCCACCCACTCCCACCTCCCATTGTACCACTTTCCTTGACCTTCACACATGATTTGCTCTAGCACATGCCTACAAGGAATATAGATCAGGGACTCATGAAGGCCTTTTAACCTGCAATGGCACCCCACTCAAGTACTCTTGCCTGGAAAATCCCGTGGACGGAGGAGCCTGGTAGGCTGCAGTCCATGCTAAGGGTCGGACACGACTGAGCGACTTCACTTTCACTTTTCACTTTCGTGCATTGGAGAAGGAAATGGCAACCCACTCCAGTGTTCTTGCCTGGAGAATCCCAGGGACGGGGGAGCCTGGTGGGCTGCCATCTATGGGGCTGCACAGAGTCGGACACGACTGAAGTGACTTAGTAGTAGCAGTGTAGATACACACAGGCTGTTCACTTTAGCCTGTATGTATCCTTTAGAATCCACTTGATACTGCAAAGGTGCTCCTGCAGTTTGTGTGTCTGCTGCACCAGATTTCCCCATATAGTTAACACTGTAAAATTCCTCTAACTTCATTCATGCAAAAAGTATCATACTTATTTTTTCTCAAACATACCCTAGGAAATTGCACTAAGAACCATGGAAATAAGAGGGGCATGGGCATATAGATTGTGGCTCTCTACCAAGTGGAGATCTGGAAACGTTTTAGCCCCAAGTTTCTTTTCTCTTGGCATGTAGCTATTTATGAACTTGTTTCCTCTCTAGACTGAGCTGCTTGAGCATAGACATCACACCTAAGTGATCTGTAGATGCCCAGGGTTTAGCACACTGCCTACAAACTGCTTGATAGTTTGATACTTAATGCCAGATGCCTGGGAGTCCGCCCTCTGTCTCTGAAGCAGAGCCAGAGCTCAGATCCAGTGCCACAGATATCCTGCCTGAGCGATGCTGCTGCTGTGCCCCAAGATGGTAGAGTTTCTTTCCTTTCCCTTCCCTTTTCCCCCAGTAACTCCCTGGCTACTCTCCCCACATCAGGTAGTGCTAGGGCCCCTCTCCTGGGACAGGGCCTCTCGTACACAGGGCTCAGGGCTCTAACCATCTTAAGAGAAGCTTTTTCCTCTGTGCATGCTCCCGCGCAACACACAGACTTCACTCCTAACCAAGTAGCCAGATGATCCTTCTCTTTATTCACGGGGCACACCCACAGCAAATGGGCAGAGGGGCGAGTGTCATGTTGGACACGTATCTGTCCTTAGCAAGGGGAGAAGCTCAACAGCAGGACACCACTGCAGAAGATATTAAGGGATCCGTCCACCGACGTCATTATTCTAACTTCTGTTAAGATATAGGAGAAGGACTTCCTCTTTATATATTGATTGCTGAAGAATCTTGATATCCGAACTGCTACCACCTAATGGTGGGGGTGGGAAAGGGAGCCATTAAACCATAAAATAAGGAGGCTAAGTATAAATTCTAGGCCCCAAAGAAAAAGGTAAGGAGTCTTAGACCCTTACTCCATGAAGTTTCCACTCTGGTAGTTTTCCTGACCATTTCGGTAAAGTTACACTTGGGAGGGAGTATAGGAATTCAGAAGTGCCCCTGGGGCTGACTTTATAGACATAACAGGGGTTATTTCTCAATATAATTTGGTCAAATGTGTGAATCCAAAGGGAAACGTGTTCATTCTGGAACAAGTCTCATGTCAAACAGTTCTTAATCTTTTTAACCTATCCCTTAGCCTTCTTGTCCCTGCAGAAACAAAAGAAATATAATGACTAAAGGAAATTTCTTGCAGATTGAGACCTTTAAATGACCTCATTTTTCCTTCCTTAGTTAAGGGCCCATATGGCAGGAGTCCCGGGAGGGAGGCCTGACATGTACATGGCTGAACTTTCTCACTGACCAACTTTAACTGGCAACTGTTTAGAAAGGCCGATCAATTAAAATCCTACCCCTTCACTGGCAGAGCTAGTTTTGGGTAACGGGATTTAATAACAGAAAGCCCAATGGACACTTACTTACCCTTTTCTTCTGGGAAAAGCAGCCATTCTTTGCAAAATCAAGACAATCACAGTTGCACATTTTCCCAAATCTTTGGCTGTATTGCAATGGTTGTTTCATTTTGTAATCTCCAACTAAACATTTCCTAACCATGGATTAACAATATAGTTACTGACTGGTTTCTTTTAACAGTATTTATCCAACATAACAAAATAAACTGCAATTTGTTATACTTTTTTTTACAAAACATTTTATAAATATTTTTACAAAATGTATACAAAGCAATTTCAAGTGAGACATACTATACAAATGAAGGTATTTAAGCAAATAAAGCCCACACCACACTGACAGTGAGTGACGCGTCCTCTTAAGTCAAGTCAGTCTGTAAGGCCCCCCTAATCTAACAAAGTCTACTAAACTCTTCAGCGCTAAAATAGCTCTTTTTCGTAATTGCCAGTTTAAAATTTGCTTTATCTTTAGGCAGTACTTAAGGACACAGAAAATCAAATGCTTAATAACAAATTCACACTCTTCCACAACAACAGAAAAAAAAAGAAAGAAAAGAAAATGATTTTTGTTACTGAGTACGAGTAGCTCTAAAACTTAACTTCGACTAATGAACCTTAACAACTGAACGTTGGCCATCCGAGGCTGAGCTCTCACCCTCCACCAGAGGGGCCTCGACATGCGAGTTATGACCTAATCACAGGAATCAAATATACTTCGTAATCGTCATTTGTCATTATCTAGAATCTTTCCTCCGTTAAAAGTAAACTTACATACAAGGACACAAAAATTTACAAGTTTCATTTTGGTAAATTAGGCTCTCTGTTTTCTAGACAAGTGTCAAATCTTTAAAAAACCCTTTAAGATGGTATATTGAAAAGCTGGGACTGGGGGAGCAGGGCAGGCAGGGAAGGAGAGAGGTGACAAATGTACATGAATCTATCTTGTCTCTTAAGAATTCCACTGATTCGGTAATTAATGTAATGCATTAGTAGCCTCCAAGAAGGCTTCCAGGTATAAATTTCCACAATGAGAAGAATTTGATCAGGAGGAACCACCTTTAAGGCTTGCTAGTAATTAGGGAAGCATGAGCCCTAAGAGAAGAAGAGCCTGTGACATCATGGGGTTCAGAGCAGGGTGTTATCCCAGGGCTGCCCAAACAGAAAGTTCCAACTGGCAATACCAACTTATCTTTCTAATATGTTACAATACGGGAAAAAAGGGGAAATCTGCAACTTGGACATTGGCACAAATAAGGAAAACATGGCAACCGTGAAATGGCCCAGACTTTCCGGTTTCTATTGGCTCAGGGGTGGGAGTGGGGAGAAGGTATTTTGCTTTTGCGAAGACTGGCAGTCCCCCAGGATTTCTCTGTGTCCATGTGTGTGTGGGGGGCACTAAGGGGCAGGCAGAGTCTAGGTCTTCTGTCGTGTTTTCTAGGAATCAGAAGCCCTCCTTTCCATTGCAGGCCAATCTGGAAAAGAAATGTCCAACATGATGACAGGGGTTGTCCTCATGTTGGGGAAGGCCAGAAGTAGATCTTGGCAACGTGTTCGAGTGAAGACCAGCGGGAGTTCCTCTAAAGCCAGAGAGATGGACAGAAGAGATAGAGCCTGTCCACATAAGAGGGAGGGTGACTGTGTACACTCTGTAGCCAAAATAACCTCTGTACCTGAACAGCCCAGACACACGCACACACGTATGTCAGGACACACGGAATGCCACGTGTAGCGTTCCCAATGTGAGGGGACACTGATGGTTGCGGTGACCTTGAGAATGAGAGTGACAACAGAAATGGGAGGAGCTGGGGCAGGCATACAAGAAAGGAAAATGGGAAAGCGCCCTGAAAAGAAATATCAATAAATAAAGCAGTAAGTCACACCCATGAACACGAACATGGGCCAAACACAAACCATGACAGGGCGTGTCCTTTGGCTCTCAAGTGGGCATCTGGGTCTCAGAGCTTTCCTTTCAGTGGTGGGCTGCCTGGTTACCTTTGGTTTGTCTGTGTTTTGGTAATGATTGCTGCCGGGGGGTGTGACTACTGTTCTCAGACAATAGGAAGCAGAAACAAGGCCAAAGTTCCCTTAACATTTAAACTGAAAAATTATAACACAGTTTTCAAATGAAAGTGCTTTCAATGCTTGGCTATTTGTTGTGGGAGGAGGTGCGAAGAGAGGTCGAATGAAACAAAACCCAGCAACTAACAAAAACATACATTGTATGTTGACTAGATCCAATTGTAGAATGCAAAACACTTATTTTTTTCTCAACAGTGAACATAATATATATGCTTTTACATATATACATATTATATTCCTCAGGGCTCGATCCTGGCCTCCCCTGTACACTGTGCCACTTAACTGGTTTCCATTTTTCCTTTATTTTGCCTGGTGAGATTATCTCAAGTCATGCTGTCGCAACTCAAAACAAAGTTTTCCCTAGATGAAATTCAACATGGATATGCTGAAGAGGTGAGGTTTTGCTCAGGGAGCATCAGAAAAGCACTTGAATGAACAGGAAGCCCTGCTTGTGCGCTATAGGTGCTCAGGCCGGGGTTGTGGGTCCCAGCAGAGCAGCCAGGACTAACTGCTCACAGATGGCCGAGGGGAGAGCCATGTGGTCTCCTGGCCCATGACAACCCCAAGACCCACCCCCCTCAAAGCCCAAATTTGGAGATACAGTGGGGATATTCTTTAAAAAGTATCTTCTAACAGTCCTGTTTGATTTTCTTTAATAAAGTCTGTTCTTTTCAAATGACTTATGATTGTCAGAATTTTACCTAGGGCCAAGTGTACTGTGATCTCATTGAATTACAGTGTTTGGAAAAAAAATAAACAACAACAAAAATGACGATAAGCACTTTTAAAACACTTGAAATGTATAGGGCCTATCAGACTGCTTTCTAATAAGGATCAGCTTTACTAAAGGATCTCCCTGTAACCACGATGAGTATTGCTCTTAAACAAAGAATGGGATTGAAATTAGAAAGAATAACCTGTGATGAAAGATCAAGCAGGCTGGAGACAGGAGACCGTTTCCATTGCTTTTGCCAGGAAAGAATGTAACTTGTCCAGGGCGGGGTCTTGGGGTGGGTGCAGGGAGGACTGCGCTATTAACACTCTAGGATACTATTTACAGCTGCTTCTAAAATAGAGTCAGTTTCTACGACACCTTCACTGTGGTCCGGGATGAACTTTTCCAGGCAGTTTTCCTGCGAAGCCATTGGAGAAAAGTTGGGGAAATCTAACTCGACAGAGCCGCTAACCGTGGGGTCACTCTGGGACTGCCGCCCAGCCTTTTTGAGTTCCAAAATGTTCTTAAATGTCGTTTCTAAACTCTTAGTAAGCTGGAGATCGGGCTGGGGCTCGCCTGACCCTTTCATGATGTCTGTGTGTAAAACTTCATTCTTTGGAGAATTCCGCAGCGTCTTGTCCTGGAAGGAGCTATTACAGGTCATCTCCAGCTGCGAATCTACTAGGAGGCTTGAGAGTTTGCTGTCAGGACCGTGATCTGGCCTGGACGAGTTTTTCCGGTGGCCTTCAGGGCCGGGGGAGCACTCGCTGCCTTTTGCAGAGTCTCTCCGGCTGGTTTTCTCTTCAGACGCACTCCGGTACTGAGCGGAGCCCACTTTGTCAAATTTCAGTGCTCTGCCGAGGCAGTCGGTTTTTTTAGAAATGTTTCCTTCTGCAGAGACCACGATGTGATTAGGCACTAGATGAAATTGGTCATGATTCATTGGTTCTGCCAGGCCTGCTTTGGCTCGGTCTCTGCTCTGGGCCTTGGCCGTCAGATGCACAGAACTTGTTGTTTTACCGCCATGCTGGTCACTCCGGCTGAACTGCATCTCATGGGCAGCTTTATCGAGTTTGAAGGAACAACAGAAATCAGCCTGAAAACCCTCTGCAATTGGGAACGAAAAGAATGTTAATGAAAGGAGGAGGCAGTGAGGACTAGACAGCAGCCCCTCAGCGGGTCAGGTGCAAACTGCCCCCACCCCGCCCTCTAAATCAGTGGTTCACATCCAGGAACGTGCAGAAGCACAGTTGGAGGGTGTCCTATAAAAGCAACCTGTAAATGATATATGCAAGTGGGAACCAGGACTGGAAGAAAACTTGTAGGAATAAAAACATTTATAGGATGGTGAAACCATGGGTGAAAATCCATACTCCACAAATTGTTATAATGTTATTGGATTTAAAAATTTCAGAGGCTAGAAAATAGTGTGGAGAATACTTTTTTTTTTTTTTTTTTCCCTATTTTTCGGCCATACCATGTGGCATGCAGAATTTTAGTTTCCCAATCAGGGATGGGACCCATGCCGCCTCCATTGGCAGGCAGATTCTTAACCACTGGACCACCAGGGCAGTCCTGAGAATCCGTTTCTAAAAGGCGGAATGTGGGTTACTCTAGCATGATGCAAACGGCAGGAAACTGATGGGGTATTCAAAGGGCACCCACAAGGAACATTACCATCCATTAGCTTATGGGCAGGGACCATGCCTCACTGACTCCCCCCAACAAGGTCTGGCACACAGTAAGACAACTCAATAATTGGCTGAGGTTTAGTTGCTTCTGGGAAGGCTTCTGACTTACTTAGTTCTCAAAAAGTAGAGAAAGATTGAGAAGTGTGAGTTTACAGGAGAGAAGAAGATTCAGTTAACCGAATGTCAAATTCTGGTTTGGATTTTGCAGAACATAGACCTTCTCAGAGGATTCATATCGTGCTCTCAACTCCGGATTTTTTCTCCCTGGAATCCAGGATCTACCTTCAGGTCTTATCCCGCAAGGTCAGTTCAGATGGTCTCCCCAAAGCCACGGCCCTGGAACCCTGGCAGGAGCTCTCCTTGGCTGTCACTCTGACAGTTCTTACCGGGGTCTACGAGTGCCAGACGCTTGTCCCGGGACAGAGAAGCTCTTTCCTCCTGGTTGAACATTCTGTCAATCATCACCATCTCAGCGGAGGGGTTGATCCGCTAAAAATGAGAGAGTCTAGTCATTTCAGATGCCTTTTAACAACTGCGAACATCTTGCTGCATTTGGGGGACAGAGGAAGCAATCAGAGAAGAAAATGTGTTTATCATTGACATATTTTTTAAAATTGTATTTTTTGGAAAAGGTTATTTACAACATTGGTACAAACTTCAAAAGGTACTAAAAGGGGATGTAGAAAGTAAGCCTTCCTTCTTCACCTGCCCTGTGCAATGCCTTGCCCACCCATCTAGGGCCCTCTCTGGAGGTACCCTCTGCCAAGCAGTTTAACAAACTCTTCCAGAGATATTTTATGCACACACACACATTTACATTATTCATTCTCTATTTTTTGCACACAAATGACAAGCAACTATATGCACTATTCCCTGCTTATTTCCTCCTCTGCTTAATCATATGTTGGAAATCTTTTTGTTCAGACACTCTTTTACTTTATATTTTGCTATGCTATAATCATATTTTGGCCTTGCAGCACAGCTTAGTCCCCTGATCAGGGACTGGACCTGGGCCATGGTACTGCAAGGGCAGAGTCCTAACCACTGGGCCGCCAGGGAATTCCCTATGATTGTGTTTTGTATTAAGGCTTTCCTTAGAATTATTTCTTGCTGTACAGAATCAAATCTTATTCATTCTTAGTTTACATAAAATAATTTATGTTTTATTTATTTAACATAAAATAATTCATGGCAGACACAGTTTGTCCAAATAATTTGTCCAAATCTGTCCAAATGATCCTTTTCTCATGAATTTCATGACAGTCAGTCTTCTTGATATCTCAGTTTTATTGCAGAAATGACTGTCAAAGTAAGAACAACCGTTTGACTTTGGTGGCACAATTTAGAATAAATATATATACGTTACAGGCATATCTCATATCTCATTTCATTGTGCTTTGTAGATATTGCATTTTTTTTTTTAAACAAATTGAAGGTTTGTGGCACCCCTGCATTGGGAAAGTCTATTGGTACCATTTTCCCAGCAAACGCTGAATAACATTTGCTCATTTCATGTCTCTGTGTCATGTTTGGGTAATTCTCCCAATATTTCAAACCCTCTGACAGCAAAAAGATTACAACTCACTGAAGGCTCAGATGATGGTTAGCATTTTTAAGCAATAAAGTATTTTTAAATTAAGACATACACATTTTTGTTCTGGACACAATGCTATTGCATACTTAACAGACTACAGTGTAAACATAACTTTTATATGCATCGGGAAACCAAAAAGTTCATGTGAGTCACTTTACTGTGATATTCACTTTATTGAGGTAGTCTGGGGAAATAAACCCTCAGTAGCTCTGAGGTATGCCTGTTTACGGAACAACAGACTGGTTCCAAATAGGAAAAGGAGTACATCAAAGATGTATATTGTCACCCTGCTTATTTAACTTATATGGAGAGTACATCATGAGAAACACTGGGCTGGAAGAAGCACAAGCTGCAATCAAGATTGCTGGGAGAAATATCAATAACCTCAGATATGCAGATGACACCACCCTTATGGCAGAAAGTGAAGAGGAACTCAAAAGCCTCTTGATGAAGGTGAAAGTGGACAGTGAAAAAGTTGGCTTAAAGCTCAACATTCAGAAAACGAAGATCATGGCATCTGGTCCCATCACTTCATGGGGAAACAGTGGAAACAGTGTCAGACTTTATTTTGGGGGGCTCCAAAATCACTGCAGATGGTGATTGCAGCCATGAAATTAAAAGACGCTTACTCCTTAGAAGGAAAGTTATGACCAATCTAGATAGCATATTCAAAAGCAGAGACATTACTTTGCTAACAAAGGTCCGTCTAGTCAAGGCTATGGTTTTTCCAGTAGTCATGTATAGATGTGAGAGTTGGACTGTGAAGAAAGCTGAGCGCTGAAGAATTGATGCTTTTGAACTGTGGTGTTGGAGAAGACTCTTGAGAGTCCCTTGGACTGCAAGGAGATCCAACCAGTCCATTCTAAAGGAGATCAGTCCTGGGTGTTCTTTGGAAGGAATGATGCTAAAGCTGAAATTCCAGTACTTTGGCCACCTCATGCGAAGAGTTAACTCATTGGAAAAGACTCTGATGCTGGGAGGGATTGTGGGCAGGAGGAGAAGGGTACAGAGGATGAGATGGCTGGATGGCATCACTGACTCGATGGACGTGAGTCTGAGTGAACTCCAGGAGTTGGTAATGGACAGGGAGGCCTGGTGTGCTGCGATTCATGGGGTTGCAAAGAGTCGGACATGACTGAGTGACTGAACTGAACTGATGCCTGTTTATATATATATATATACACAGACACACAGACACACACATAAGGTAAACACAACCATACATAAATATTTACACTATACTGTATACATATATAATACAGTTCACTTACTCTTCCAAGGTAAATTTTCAAAGCTGACTTCAAATTAAAAGCCAGTTATAGACTCCCCTGGTGGTACAGTGGATAAGAATCCACCTGCCAATGCAGGGAACACGGGTTCCATCCGTGGTCTGGGAAGATTCCCATATGCCTCGGGGAACTAAGCCCACACGCCGTTACCTACTAAGCCTGTGCTCCAGAGGCCAGGAAGCGAAACTACCAAAGCCCACAAACCCGAGAAGCCACTGCAGTGAGAAGCCTGTGCACCACGAGGGAGCAGCCCCCGCCTGCCGCAATGAGAGAGGAGCCCGTACATGGCAACACAGACCTGGCGCAACCGAAAAAATAGCCACTTGTAAGAGACCAGTTTATTAGTCTGTATGATTTTAGAGCTGCTTCTAAAATCTCATAGATTTGGTCTTTCCATCAGTTTTGGAGATAATCTGACTCCTTTCTCTAATTTGCTGTGCTTTAAAATCAATTTTAGTTTCTATTTGGAGGGCTGAAAATGTTCTGGAGTTAGGGAGTGCTGATGGCGGCATAGTCTGTGAACATATTAAAATCCATCAGGTTGTACATTTTAAAATGAAGCATGATTTTTATGACGTTAGTGACCTCTCAACTGAAAACAAAACTAATTTTAACATCTGTCACCTCATCTTTTCAGATATTATTCTGAACAACCTTCAGCAGAAGTGTCACCGGTCCTCTCCTGCCTCTTCCCGTTGATGAGAAGCAGTGGACAGCATCGGAGTACGGGGGGCGGGGGTCAGGGGGTCCTGGTCTGTATCCCAGCTCTGCTAATTACAGAACGAACTTATAGGCTGTATGGCGTTGGGCAAATTACGTAAGCAAGCCCCAAATCCTCACTTGGAACCAGGAAAACAATGGCACACACTGAGAGTGATCAGTCACGGAAAGCACAGCACTTGTATTTGGGTTGGGCAAAAAGTTTGTACGGAAAATATACAGAAAACCCGAACAAACTTTTTGGCCAACCCACAGCTGCTGTTAGTAGTAGGTACAGGTAGAGGTAACTTTTTCTACAATTTTAAGTATCTGCTCCTTTTTAACTATGGTGGGAAAATGTAATTCCTGGAAGTTTTTCTCTCTGAACTAGTAGCTGTGACCTGTGGAGTTTAAGAAACAAACTGGGCTCAGTGGAACTTTACCATGGCATCCTCCAAGAGCAGGCATCTGTACTTGTTAAGCATAGCTTGGGTCCTTTTCAGGAGCTGAGTGGCAACTGTTTCAAATTCACTGTCAACTTTAAAAAGAGGGAGAGAGAAAAAAATAGTAAGAGAGTGCACACCAACCACTAGGCCCTTCACTCCTCCACTTTCTCTCTCAGTTTAGCTCTTCCCTGGTTAGACGTGATGCTTCTGCACGGCTTTCCCTTACTGTTCACTGGCATGTGCTCTCAGAAACTCATTTTAATACGAGCTTATTTTAACTCTGATTAGGAAACCAAAAACATAACTCCTTTAAGATCATCTATAAAAGAAAAGCACGAAACACAGAACAGCAGCAAATATCAATGAACAGAGAATCATCTACTAGTTCAGGTGACCGAAGCCTCCACTTCCTTCCAGAGCATGAAAATCTGAAACCACTGAGACAATGAGGTCCTACTGTCTGGGCCGGGCAGACCAGGTTCCCGCAACCACACCAACTAGTCCACGGCATCTCGCAGGTCATGGTCCTGTGGCTCTGTCCTTTGTCTCCAAACGTCTCAGTTTCCACTTCGCTCTTCTCAGAGCCTCCACATCCCTATTTCATGCTGGATGAGGATGAAGAGCACCCTGGCCTTCCCAGGGAAGCTCACAGTGGGCTGATGGCTGTGCTCCCATTAGAGACCCTGGCCAGAAGGACAAGGCTGGGGGCAGCTGAGGGGCTGATTCAAGCAGTGGAGGGCGCCTAACGGGGTCCAGGCTGGGAACATGGTGGGAAGGAGAGTAGAACTGGGCAGCGTGGCTGAGAGAGGCAGAAGGGCCAGGCATTGGAATGGGCTAAGCTCGAGGCGGGATAAGAGGATGTTACCTCTAAAACGTTTCGCCAGTTTCTGGATGTGGAGCGGTGCCTTAGACTGCCTTTGGAACCACAAAGCTTTTGGAGGGCTACAGTATCTAATTCAAAATGGTGACGCTGACAGCTCAGGGTATGTGTGTACTCAGCCTACACGCCAAGGACTGTGCCTGAATCACTGTGCAGAGCACCTAGACCAGGGCCGTCCCACCTGCAGCCAGAGTCCAGACAATGTTCTGCATTCACTGCCCTCAAACTTGCCCATAAGATGTCCAGACATTTGGGTATCCCTTCCCAGAATGCTGAGAAAAATAAGTCACAATTCTCAACATGGCCTGGGAAACCAAGTAAATTGGGAAGATGGCAGGTCTGCGGTGAAAAAGAGTAATCCAGTGACCACCTGGGGGCAACGAGCTCAGGTTCTCCTGTGGGCCGTGTCCCCAGGAGGCGCTCTGGGGCTCCAGCCTGCTCACCTTTCCTCAGGTCCTCCTCTGTGGGCATGGAGCCCTGGCACACATGGTAGGACAGCAGCCTCTGCACCGCGTCACTGAGTGACCGGAACTGATTTTTGTCAGGTGTCACCGCGTGGGCTTGGTCCCTCTGTAACTGCTGGAGAATGCTGAGAGAGAGAAATTGCCGATGGCTGTGTTGAGTCACGTCAAGAAATCTAATCACAATGGTTATTCGCATGCAAAGACAATGAGACACCCAGGGATGTTATCATCTATAGTATAGTTTTATACTCTGTACATCATAGTGGGTTTAGTTTAGTCTGACCCTGAGTTTAGTCTCAAACTTTGACCCTGGCCTCTAAAGCACCATGTTCCCACCAACCATTCAAGTGCGGGTGCTCACACAGACCCTGGCAATGCCTCACCACTGGCCAGCTAAGCTTCTGGTTAACATTTCTGTTCTAAACATAGGGATTTATCAAAGCATGCTTCTCAGAGATCCTGAGGCCAGTCAAAGGGCATGTGGTTGCTCAGAAGACAAAGAACTATTCTTAAGAACAAAAGGGTAAGCAGTAGGCTCAAACTACATTTGATATACATACGGGTGCTAACAAACTATAGGCAAAGCCTTCCGAAGTATACTTTAAAAAACATATAGCATCATGACCTGACGGCTGTTGTCTATTTGTTGAAGGTTAGGAACCTAGAAAAACATTCAAAATGGTTAATTTCCGAAGGGGACTCACAAAGCTCCTTTAGTCAGCTGTTTGGCAGCAGGCCTCTTCTGTCCTCCCGGATGACCATCCACCTGAGGACAAAACACACCTCTTCTTAGTCCCTTCTGTAGAAAACATAGCAGAACACAGTTCCACATAAAGGTCACTGTGGCCGCAGCCTTTTCAGCTCTCTATCAAGAGCACACTCTAAGGATGTAGAACTTGCCATGTTGGAAAGCGAAAGGAGGAAGTCCCACAGACCCATGCAGCAAAGCTGCGCTGTGTCAAGATTACAGAAAGCTGTGCTATCAGCTCCTTGAAGGGATTCACTTGTACCTTAAAGCCTGAATTCCTAGCTCCCTCCACAAACGCTTCATCATATTTTAATTTTTTCCTTTGGCCACCTTGTGACACGTGAAACTTCCCTGACTAGGGATCAAATTCATGCCCCTCTGCAGTAGAAACAGAATCTTAACCTCTGGACAAGCAGGGGAGCCCTTAAATGCTTATTACTGCTTTTTTAATTTGGCTGCACCAGTTCTTAGTTGCAGCATGTGAAATCTAGTTCCCTGACCAGGGATCAATCCCAGGACCCCTGCATTGGAAGCACAGAGTCTTAGCCACTGGATGACCAGAGAAGTCCCTTCATTATATTTTTGAAAAAACAATATTTTAAGTGCCAGCTTCATAAACAGCTGAAAATTCAGTAGGTAGTCCTTAACTCATCTTCTCAGTAGTAAATAAGGAACCAAACACATCTGAGCTCTTGTTACATCTAGTCCAGGTGTGTGACCTAGCAGGGTATTTCTCAGATCACAGTAAGGAACAAATACTCCTCCTGTCAGAACCTGAGAACTGAGCCAGATCCTTCACTGAGCATCCAGGTAGGCCCAGACGATCACAAATTTCATTAGGCTATTAAGTGGTAAAACTGATGGAAAAGAAACTAAGGCCTTAGAAAATGGAAGACAAAAAAATTTGTTTCTTCCTTTTTAGACCAGTGGATGAGTTAAAAGACCATAGAGTCTGACTACTTCATACACTACAACAGGGGGAAAAAATCTCTAGTATAATTAAGAGGAACAGATCTACTTTTGATAAGATAATGGTCATTATCATTCAACAGTAAACTACATTTTTTGAGTGCCTATTATGTGTTGGCTGCTGGTATATTATTATTTTTTGTATTCAGAATCATTTTTATTTTTAAAAGATAAATTTTTGCACTGTTTTATTTTATTTAACAAGTACTTAATATTTTCACATGAATACATTTTCCAAGAAAAATCAGAATGGAATTTTTCAACTAAAATGTAATTCAAAGGCTATAAATTATTCTTTCTTTAAACAAATGTATTAATGTATTACTATATTTTGGGACACATTCTATTTACTTTTGCTCTTGAGGATTAATTTTTTCTTTTTAATTAAACTTTCTGTTTTGGAGTATAGCTGATTAATAATGTTGTGATAGTTCCAGGTGGACAACTGCTGGTATATTATTGATTCCTGAGGAAATCATAGCACTGAAAGCATGTAAGGAAGAGATGCATTCATCCTAGAAACACTGACATTACAAGACCTGGCCCTTGGGGAAGGTCTTCAGCGAGCACCTCTGTGGGCACACAGGGCATCGGGGCTGACTGTGCAGAAGGGGATGTGACGTTTTCTTTAAATCACACTGAACATTAAGAAGAAGCCAGGCAACTGTCTTCTACCTGCACCGTTGGCTGGCCAGGAGGTGATCCAACGACTTTTTCCTGTTGGGGCTGTGTGGTTCCTAAGGACGCTGGTATAACTTTGCTTCCAGAATCCTGCCCTATTAGAATGAACACATGAGACAACGTTCAACAGAAACAGTAAATCAGGCCCGGCAGGTAACCCCTGGAGTCCAATATACACACATTACTGAACTTGCTGAAATAGATTTATCGTGGATGTTGGCTATGAGAAAGGAAAGCAGAAGTACATTTATCTACCAAAGTGCAAAAAGCAGAGGTAAGGGTTATGAAAGATTATTTATGTAATACATAAACACATGCACAAATGGTAATAAATAAAAGCTGTCAATGCTACAGTTTCAAATCATCCAAGGTCTACGGAATAGGCCTCGAGCCAGTGTGATCTGTCAGTACCACCGAACCTCCAAATACTCACAACTTAAGGAAAGGGAGGCCCAAATGGGACTGGCTCTGAGTGTTCACAGTGTCGTCTTTTCTGGTACTTACTGAGCAGTGTGGGTGTTCAAGGCTTTAGAAGCAACGGGAGACATGACCCATGATACTTTCTGTCTCAGAGGGGTGAATTCTAAATACACCTATACAAAGCAACATGAGGACAGCCGCAAAGTCACATGTGCCATATAATACTATTTTCATGTCACTATTTTCAAAATACTAGATTTCACTCTTTCTAAGCAGCACACTTTTTGAACATAATTTAACCGAGGTGTTTTAATTTCTCATTTTTTATATAAAATGATGGCACAGATGCAGCATGGTATATAACTTGGGTGGAAGGGATACAGAAGGCAGGTAGGATCAGAGCAGAGGTGAGGCGGAGTGGAAGAGATGCAGGATGACGGGCATGCAGAGAGTGCCCCCTGGGAAGACGGGCACAGACTGAGGAGAGCTCACGGGGGGACTCCTGACCTGGCAGTGCGGTGCTCAAGAGGCCTGGCATGGGCGCTGGCCTCAGGCCATCTGTGGTCTTGGAAGCAGAAATGGGGGAAGTCTGATTCAAGCTTTTTTTCTGAGCCTGTGAAAAACATGGCCAAGATGGAAAAATTAAATCCATGATAAAAGCTTTAAAAGATCACTTAAAATGCCAACCAAGCCAGTTAATGAGTCTCCTGCATCGCCTTCAGGTTAGATTACAAAACAATTTTCCCTGCCACATTGGAAGAACTGCAAAGAGTACCCTCTAAAGCCTCCAGGCACGCTGAGTCTTCTTGACACCATTCAGGGATGCAGAGTGCATTGACACCAGCTGCTTTCTTGCTCCTGGAATTCCTGTGTCCATGGTACTCAGATGCAGAGCTGAGCCTGGAGCTCAGTTTCTACCCCACAACAGTTTCTAGCTTCAGGAATGCTTTATCACACCTGCAAGGATTATGACCTTGACTATTCAGGGTCTGCAGGAATGCTGAGCACCCGGTCAGGGCCTAAGTGCCAACTCCAAATCTATTGTCAACACTCGCTGTTTGCTGTATAGATGATCTGAAGGACCTCTCACCTCTGCTGTCTGGGAGGTCTTTGGTTCATGAAATGACAGCCTTAGGTGGCAGTTAACTGGGAAATGTAAATTCAACTGAATATTAGTCCGGGAAAAATATCGCTAGAAAAATTAATCTGATGTTTAAACTGTTATGTGCTTTTCTATAAATAAGGAAGATGAACTGGTGATGTTTAAGGGCTAACAAGTTCTAGCTCTAAAAAAATCTGTTATCTCTATAATGCATTTAAAGTGATAAACAGTTTCTGGGCTTCCTTGGTGGCTCAGTGGTAGAGAATCTGCCTGCCAATGCAGGAGACACAAGTTCAATCCCTGGGATGGGAAGATCCCCTGGAGGAAGGCATGGCAACCCACTCCAGTATTCTTGCCTGGAGAATCCCATGGACAGAGGAGCCTGGCAGGCTAGAGTCCATAGGTTTGCAAAGAGCTGGACATGACTGAAGCGGCTGAGCACACACGCACGCACAATATAGGGTGGGTTTCTACACCACACCCAATTTTTAATCCTTTATGTCATTACTATCTCACAGTGCAGTAAGTTTTCAGTTTTTCCTTCAATTTTGTACACCAGCAGATGCTTAGCGTAACCATCTCCATGGGTGATGGCCTGTGACTTTGGCCCAAGGAGAAGTTTCCCACCAACCATTCACACGCGGCCGCTCACAGAACTGGGTAATGCCTGGTCACTAGCCAACTAATGCAATTAACTAGATATGTTAATATTTCTGTTCTAAACAGTGAATTATGCTAAACAATGATCTATTTGGCTCCTTTTTCTAATACAAAAATGAAGAGGGATTTGACATCATCCAAGAGAGACTGGAGGAGATCATTACAAAGACGGAAATGGTCACCTTGCTCATCTTTCCATTAGCAGGGAAGCTTGGACCTGCATCTCTTAAGTCTACAGGCAATATTCATACGTTCTTAGTGAGAACACCACAGGGGAGAACCTCCCAGTCTTCACAGAGTTTCCCCTGGCACAGAACCCCACACTCTCCTACCGCAGAGAAGCCACAAGGAGGATGTCCATGTTGTAGGGAGGCCTGCGGCTTTCCTCACAAGTATTTCCAGCAGACAAGCACTAAGGGCCACCGTGACCCAGTGGTTAGGACTCTGGACTTTCACTGCTGTGGCCCAGGTTCAACCCCCGGTTGGGGAACTGAGTTCCTACAAGCTGCAAGGTGTGGTCAAAAAAAAAAAAAAAAAAGGAAGGTACTGCTTTGGATAAAAAACAGATAAAAGTTGGAAAAATGTGGTCTAACAGGGCAAGGCTATATTCTAGATGGGACTCTGAAATAACGAGATCAACAGATGAGTAGATGAACCAGAAGGAATACGTTCAAATGACCAAAGTCCTCACAGCAGTGCTGCCAGGACACATCTTTGGAATTTCTTTCAATAGGCCTAGTTCACATAAAACAGAAGAATTTCATCCTTATTGCTTAAGAGCATACAACTTTGAAAAACTGAATACGTAAATGGCACTACCCAGCCTGATCTCCCAACTTATTTATCAGTCATGACCTTGAATGACTCTTAGCTATTAAACAGACAAATAAAATTCATGCATACATAAGGAGTAAAACTAGGGAACTCTCCAGTAGTTCAGTGGTTAGGACTCCAAGCTTTCACTGCCGAGGGCTTGGGTTTGATCCCTGGTTGGGTACTAAGACCCCACAAGACGTCCAGCACAGCCAAAACAAAAAAAAAAGTTAAAAAGTACATAAGAAAAGCAAGGAAGAAATCATCATGAAAGTCAGGAGCAGGCTGGGGTTAGGGAGGCACACGGAAGGAGGAGGTGGTCTGTGCGGGTGCTGAGAACAGTCCATTTCTTGAGTTGTTACTTGCACAGGTATTTGTTTATAATTATTTGGTAACTGTACATTTATGTTTTCTTTATTTTCCTAAATGTGTGTTTTCATAATATAGAAGAGTAACAAGAAAAAAAAATACCCTGAACAATCTAATCTAATGTCAAAGCTGCTTTCCAACTGTGATGTTGGAGAAGACTCTTGAGAATTCCTTGGACAGCAAGGAGATCAAACCAGTCAATCCTAAAGGAAATCAGTCCTGAATACTCATTGGAAGGACTGATGCTGAAGCTGAAGCTCCAATATCTTGGCCACGTGATGCGAACAGCCAACTCACTGGAAAAGACCCTGATGCTGGGAAAGAATGAAGACAAAAGGAGAAGAGGGTGACAGAGAATGAGATGGTTGGATGGCATCACTGACCCAATGGACATGAACTTGGACAAACTCTGGGAGATAGTGACGAACAGGGAGGCCTGGTGTGTTGCAGTCCATGAGGTCGCAAAGAGTGGGACACAACTTAGCGACGGAATGACAATAACAGCAAAGGGAATAAATTGCCGCTGTGTCTGAAAGCAAGGCTGCTCTCTGCAGGATGCCTCTCGTTTGAGCAGGTTCTGGTATGAGTGTTTTACAGGCCTCTTGCCCACCTGAGTTGGGGCTCAACACTGGCATCAGCGCATTTTCATCCTCCAGCTGCTGCCCGTGCCCCTGACTGTGTCCCTCTGCTAGGGACTGGAATGATCTCCCCAGCTGGTCCATGCTGGGTACCATGGAGGTTGGGTGGGCCAGGCTGATGGGAGAATGGCAATCCCCTGGGAATGCGGGTTACACCTCCATTCACCAGGTCTGTATGTTTGGAAAGCTCTGCTGCCCGACAGGCCCGCTCCGTTTCCAGATGTCACTGGTCACTTCCAGTCCTCTGATTTTCCGGGCAGGACTTTTGTCTGGTTCACTACTGAATCCCCAGCACCGGAAGAGGGCCTGACACCACAGCGAGCACAGGGTGAACCGCTGTCAGATGAAAACAAGTGAGTGAATTCCACGGCAGTGTAAGTTACAGGGGTCCCTACTTCCTCCTAGTCCAAAGCTCTCCCTAGCAGCCAACAACTTTCTGCCACTTCCCTCCCAGTTTAGGTTGCCCGCAACTGACAGTCTTTTCCAGAAATAAAATTTATCATTCTGGTCTTTTTTCCCTGAGCTCTAAGGAGAAAACTTTCTCTTGAAATATATTTTCTTTACAATAGAGAAGCTACTGAAGGCTATTTTCTTGCAAACTTGGCTCCAAGAACTCTGCTCACATCAGTGTATGATTTTAACTCTTTAGATCCTGCATTATCTTGATACCATGTGAATACAGAGAAATCCCCCAATGAATCAGAATACAGAATCTATCCCTACCCAGCTCTGTGGTACCCTTTGTAAGAAGCCCACAGCAAACTAGCAAGATTATAAGCATCAGGCGTCTGCTGAATGAGGGAGGCCACTGGGAATCTTCCCAGCCCACGCCCTCCTCTGGGAATTGCCCCCCACGGCCACAGAAATGGGTGGAGCCAGCGTGGTGGACACACACAGGGCTAGAGGATGTAGAGAGCCAGAATCCAGGGCAGGGGCACCTCTTCTTCCCGTGGAAAGTGCCAACCCTGCCAGTGAGCAGCTTCTCCCTCCTAGGGGTACCTTTCTTTATTTCGGCTCAGGGCGCACTTTTTCCTAATTTGAACAAAGGCTCTGTACAGAGCAGCAGAGGCCCCATGCGGCTGCTCCCTCAGGTCACCCGTGACTGGCTCCTCTGGTCAAGGCTGACTGAACCACGGGTGGGCCAATCAGATGCTCTTGGAGTTGAGAATGGGGGGAGCAGGTGGGTACCTAAGAGCAGTCATTCTCAAGGGCAAGTTTGTAGCCTAATTGTACCAAGATCACCTTGGGGAGCTTCTGAAAGACAAAGTTTTGGGGTTCCATCCACAAAGATGGATTCAGAAATCCAATGTGGCGTTTAGGAATCCTTTATTAAACAAAGCTTTCCAGTGGATTCTGATGTATTCTGAAGGTGGGGAAACCACTGCATTTGCCAGTCTCTGTTTTTCTTTTTTCTCTTTTTCCAGTCTCTGTTAAATGGTTGGCAAATATTGTGACGTTGGCCTGGGCTGGCCACTTGGGGCCAGAAGAGGGAGAGGGGACCGTGAAGGAGAGAGGCAGGCACATGCCATCTTGGAGAGGCCAAAGGAACAGCAGAGAGCCTGGTTCTGAACCTTATAAAGAAGCTGTACTCCATGAGATGTTCTTTTTTGCTAAACAAGTTAGAGTGAGTTTCTGATAGTTGCAACCCAAAGTACCCTGACTAAGACATTTGGGCGTTCACTGTATACACCATACAACGGTAATCAAAGAGGGGGGCTGAAGGATACCGCTACAGGCCTTGCCTTCTGAACATTTACCAGCCAAAGAACACCCAGGCGGGCCCAAACCCAGCCCATCAGTGCACCACAGTTACAACAGCCGATCTCAGGCCCTCAGGCCTGACCAGTAACCCTTTCTTTCTCTGGCTAGCTCCCTGCTCATTTTCCACTGAAGGCTATTTCATTGTCTTCAAACCTGTAAGCCAGGTGAGAATTCATTCCACCTTCTACCATCAAAGTATGACCTCACCTGATCCCCAGTCATCCCTTCTCCCTTCCCTGTTACAGTGGAAGAAGCATCTCCCCTTTTTTTTCTACCAAGAATCCCACTGATGCCCTGGAATTCATGTCCTTCTCCTTCCCAAGAGCTTTGGAAAAAAGGTCCAGGCTTTCCTGTATCTTATAAAAATCACCCACTGGACTCCACACATCCGTGGAGCTACTGCAGGGTCAGTTACTGTCATTTTTCTGGAAGCTGTCCATGCTCATCACCACACTCCTCATCTCCCCTCATCTATAATCTGGCTTCTGCACATATCACTCCATGGAAACAAATGTTACCAAGGTCAAAAACTGCCTCCCTGTTGCTAAATATGTCAGAAACATTCCCATCCTGACTTCCACCAGCCCCTCAGTGACACTCAACTCTATGGACCCCAGCTATCCCTGCCTGCCTCATTTTCCTTTCTTAGCTTCCAAACCGCCAAGACCTTTTGGTTTTTTTAGAATATTCTGAATCTCTTTGTCTTTCTGTGTCCACCCCCAAAGTGTTGAAGTGTGTTAGGGTTCTCTTCTGGTCACTCTTCCTTCTCTACTGACACACTCTTTCTGATGCCTTTCCTCCACTCTGGCCGCTTCCATCGTGATATACATGCAAGTCAGTCCTACTTCAGCTGGCATTTCACCCTCTGCTTCAGCATATGGAGCCGTCTCCCATACAACTCCGTTGTCATACAAGCACCTCATCCTTGACAAATACCCTAAACTAAACTCAGAACTTCCCTTCAAACCACGATGTCTTCCCCTGTTCTCTATTTCAGTGAACCTGGGTGTCACAGTCAGGAATCTCGGTTCAGTTCAGTTCAGTTGCTCAGTCATGTCCAACTCTTTGTGACCCCATGGACTGCAGCACACCAGGCTTCCCTGTCCATCTCCCAGAGCTTTCTCAAACTCATGTCCATCAAGTCAGGGATGCCATCCAACCATCTCATCCTCTGTTGTTCCCTTCTCTCACCTTCAGTTTTTCCCAGCATCAGGGTCTTTTCAAATGAGTCAGTTCTTCACATCAGGTGGGTAAAGTATTGGAGTTTCAGCTTCAGTCCTTTCAATGAATATTCAGGACTGATCTCCTTTAGAATGGTCTGGTTGGATCTCCTCGAAGTCCAAGGGACTCTCAAGAGTCTTCTCCAACACCACAGTTCAAAAGCATCAATTCTTTGGCCCTCAGCTTTCTTTACAATCCAACTCTCACATCCATACTTGACTACTGGAAAAACCAGAGCTTTGACTAAACGGACC
This sequence comes from Bos indicus, assembly GCF_029378745.1. Taxonomy (NCBI): domain Eukaryota; kingdom Metazoa; phylum Chordata; class Mammalia; order Artiodactyla; family Bovidae; genus Bos; species Bos indicus. The sequence goes on along the minus strand of NC_091782.1, from coordinate 17,989,043 downwards.
TTTGTTGGCAAAGTAATGTTTCTGCCTTTTAATATGTTGTTTAGGTTGGTCACATAGCTTTTCTTCCAAGGAGTAAGCGTCTTTTAATTTCATGGCTGCAGTCACCATCTGCAGTGATTTTGGAGCCCCCAAAATAAAGTCTCTCACTGTTTCCATGGTTTCCCCCTCTATTTGCCATGAAGTGATGGGACCGGATGCCATGGTCTTAGTTTTCTGCATGTTGAGTTTTAAGCCAGCTTTTTGGTTAAAAAAGTCAGGAATCTGTGTCACCCTTATTCCGCCACTCCAGCCAATCAATCAGAAATCCTGTCTAACCTGCCTCAAATCCATTTCACTTCTTGCCCTTTCTACTGCCGCCCAGGCAGAGTCGGTTTTCACTCTGTCACGCTGAGGCTATGACCCCATGATGGCTCTGTGACACAGCATCAGGGTCCTGTAGGATTTAGTGTCTGCTTACCTTTCCCACCGAAATCTTCATGCCTCACTTGAACCTGTTCTCCTTCCCCACAGAACCACATTCTCTTCCCTCCCCAAGGCCTTGCACTTGCTGATCCTACTGCCGGAACATTCTTGACTTAGACCCTCTCTTGCTGGATAACTTCCTTCTCCCTTGGGAGGGCTCAGTCAGAAACCACTATTTCATGGAAACCTGCCCCATCTGGGTGAGAGGCTCCTTTCTGGAGCCTGGAGCTCCGGGCTGCTCTCACTGGAGCACTGAGAATACTGGCCAGCTTGTCCAGCCCTGCAACAGCCCGTCGTAGCCCTGGGACATGGCCCAGGGCTGGCCCCGCAGGGGCTGATACACTGCTGAATGAATTAATCAACGAAGGAGACAGTACAGCAAGTGATTATACTGGTGGGCAGTATAAACAAACAGTGCAGAGAAGGATCAGTGGATGGGGTGAGAAAGGCTTCACTCTTTTAGAAGTCTGGATGCCCTGATGGAGGGAAAGCCGTCAGGCCAGACAGGAAAGGACATTCAGTGGATACCCATCAGCAGAGGCTTGGGGCTCACGGTGAGTCTGGCCTGTCTGGGGAACCATGAGGGGTCGTGCCTGGCAACCTGAAGAGTTCAGCTTGAGTTCAGCTTAAGGGCTGGGCTGGGGGTTTGTACTTTTCTCCTGTGCAATGAGAAGCTCCCAGATGCTGTGGTTTAGGTCACTGAACAAATGTTTTGGGAAGATGAATGTGATGGAAACCAGACTTTTGGAAGAGGCTGAAGGCAGATTAATCACTCAGACAATGGTGACAGCCACCTAATGACAATACAAATGGGCCTTGGGAACCATCTACTCATTGGCCCTTCTTCCTGTTCGCACTTTAGAATCACTTGGGGAGCTTTTGAAAAATGCTAATGTCTAGAGCCTTTAATCCAGATCATTTAAGTCAGAATTTATGGGGGTAGCTATATTTTTACAAAGCTCCCCAGATGATCCTATGGCTTGGCTAGGGCTTCCTCATTTTCAAGAGAAAACAAGGGCTCAGAATTTAAGATATGAACTTAGATCACAAAACCAGTCACTGGCAGAAGATGACCTGCAAGTGAGCTCTGATTGCTACTCCAACTCTTGTTTTACCCATTATACTGCTGTCCCTCTTAAAGTCTAGCCCCAAGTACGGATGCAGAAAGCAGAGCAATGGGAGGCAGTGTGGTAAGACAGCTAGCAGGTGAAGTCTGCCTTTACAGCAATTCGCCCATGCTCTGAACCTCCAAGTCCTTGACTGCAAAATGGGAACAATAATGCTACCTGTGGCCCCAAGGTATGTACCAGTTGTTAATAATATTATTACTTCCATTGTTATTGGGAAGAATGGATGTGAGACATTCAAAGAAGAATTTGTAGGATTTAGTAACCTATTAAAAGTATAGAAGGAAAAGAAAAAAGCAAGAACATCTAGATTATGAAGTCTGAGTGTCTGAGCATTCAGTGGTTCCATGGTAAGGTAGGCAGGCTGAGCTGGATGCAGAAGGAATTAGGGAGGGGCAAGGATGGCTGGAGACTTCAGTGGTGACCACTCCAGAAATCTCTCACACAAAGCTCTCAGGGAATTTTAGTTAGTTACTTAGTTAGTAGGGGCTTCCCTGGTGGCTCAGAGGTTAAAGGGTCTGCCTGCAATGTGGGAGACCTGGGTTCAATCCCTGGGTTAGGAAGATCCCCTGGAGAAGGAAATGGCAATCCCCTCCAGTAATCTTGCCTGGATCTAAAGAGAGTTGGACTTACTTTGTTTACTTTTGTTTGATAGGCTAAACTCTTGAAAACTGCTTTAATCAGTGATTTGTAAAATATTAATCCACTCATGAGAATCCCAGGGACGGGGGAGCCTGGTGGGCTGCCATCTATGGGGTCGCACAGAGTTGGACACGACTGAAGCGACTTAGCAGCAGCAGCATTCATGAGAAAGCCTAAGTCCTGTAAATGACTCTTTGCGTGAAGAGATTTAAATTCACAGGGCTGCTTAGAGAAATGACTGATTCTAGGTGTGAGGCAAGGAAATCATAAGACACGCCTACAACATCTTGTCCCACAGAGTGCTCAAGGGAGGTGGGGGGCTGACAAAAGCACAGGAGGCACCTTACGCAGCCCTCGCCTCCACTGACCAGACGGGACAATTTAAGCATCAAGAGAATAAGGAAAGCAATAGATTGCAACATTAACTATCAAAGAAAACACACGGTATTTTAGAGAAATACACTAAAAAATTAGAGATGAACTTCTGTGTCTCGATAGCTTCAGAATAACACTGGGCAGGGAAGCCTGAGTCAGGTATGGATAACACAGAAGCAACCACGAGTGGGTAAGCCCTGAAGCTGGTTGAGCATGAGGGTTCAATATACTACCTTGTCTACTTTTGTTCATGTTTGAAGTTCCTCATAGGGACTCCCCTGGTGGCCCAGTGGTTAAGAATCCACCTTGCAATGCAGGGGACATGGGTTCAATCGCTGGTTGGCAACCTAAGATCCCATATGCCGTGAAGCAACTAAGCCCACGGGCATAACTACTGACCCTGTACGCCACAACTGAGTCGGTGCATGGCAACGATAGATCCCACATGATGCAATGAAGATTCTGCATGCCGCAATGAAGACCTGATGCAGCCAAACAAAGTAAATAAGGAAATAAATAAAATAAAATTCCCCAAAATAAGTAGTTTTAAAGTGAATGAAAAAACAAACTATGATGTCAGGACTTCCCTGGTGGTCCAGTGGCTAAGACTGCACACTGCCAACGTAGGGGGGCCTGGGTTCAACCCCTGGTCAGGGAACTAGGTCCCACATGCTGCAACTAAGACCTGGCATAGCCAATTAAATAGATTAAAAAGAAAAAAACAACTATGATTTCATAGTGTTATATGCACACATACACATATATACTGGAGAAGGCAATGGCACCCCACTCCAGCACTCTTGCCTGGACAATCCCATGGACGGAGGAGCCTGGTAGGCTGCGGTCCATGGGGTCGCTAGGAGTCAGACACAACTGAATGACTTCACTTTCTATTTTCACTTTCGTGCATTGGAAAAGGAGATGGCAACCCATTCCAGTGTTCTTGCCTAGAGAATCCCAGGGATGGGGGAGACTGGTGGGCTGCCGTCTATGGGGTCGCACAGAGTCGGACTCAACTAAAGTGACTTAGCAGCAGCAGCAGCTCACATATATACACAATGTGAGAAGAAAAGCTCTCTTTTTTGGAAAAATCTCAATCACTAACAGTAGATAGAATAATTAGAAAATCATTTTGCAATCACTAATGTAGTATCTATCAGTGAAGTCAATGGCGAAAGGCTGAGAAACAAGAGGGTCACGTAGTCCCAAACACCGTCCCAGAGATAATGTCCTCCTGTACTGGTGTAAGATACTTTTGAATACCTCGAGGAGAAACCTGGCCAGCGGGGCCACGGGAACCAAGTGATCACCCATAAAGGGACAAACAAACATTGTATGCCAGCCGCTTGGCCAGGATCTAATCATGAGGAAACAGTCAGTCAGTGCTCTGAGGGCCACCCTTGAAACAACCGACCCAGGCTGCTATAGCCTAAAGAGACGTGACAGTAAGTGCTCAGTGCTTTCCAGAGTGAGGCATTGTCCTAAAGGGCCTTACTGGCTCAACAGGAAGAAATCTGATATAATGTTATTATACAAATGTTAAATTTCCTGGGCATGATAGTGATACTGAGGTTGTGTTGAAGAGAGTCTTTGTTTTTGGGAGATACTTGCTAAAGAATTTAGTGGTCAAGGCTCATGCCATTTTGCAACTTACTTTCAAATAGTTCAGAGGAAAGTGTGTGTGTGTATGTCTGTGTTTGGAGAGAGAACCAGAGACATCCAGACACAAACAGAACAAATGCTACAAAACATAAACAAGCAGTGGATCTCGGTGCAGAGGTTCACTGTACTCTCCCAACTTTCCTGTGGTTTTGAAAGTTTTCATAAAAGAAAAAGTGGGGCGGGGACTTAAGTTCACTCTTTAAGAAGCTGGTTAAACTAGAGGCAGCTGGGTGGCGGGCGACAGGAGGAAGGAAATTTTTCACTGTCGTACACAACTTTCTGTACCTTTTGAATTTTGAACCAAGTAAGTGTATTATCGATGGCAAAAAAAATACAGTTTATATTTAAGACTCGTTTAATATTAACACTTTATAGTATCAAAACTTGCTAAATGAAATTTCCCCAAGTAGATAAACATTGAAGGCCCTTGATAATGGTATTTTTGTTCCTTACAATGTTCTATAAGGTAATTTATACAGAAATTATAAAGTACAAGAGTCACTGTCCTTCTGGATTTCCTGGGAGTGTAAATGTTAGATGGCACCTCAACACTACTTTCCCAGCTTGTGCAGCCTCCGAGGTTATGTCCTCCTTATTCCACAATACCTGACATTTTAACTGTTCTGGAAAACCTAGAGCAGAACACATGGGGTATAATGCAAGATTTAGTTCCCAAGATTCTTTGACATTAAAGTCACAAAAAATTACTCTGGAGCTGCTGGAATATGCCTCTTGTTACCTTTGGATAATTGAAACTTTGGGGAGTTAGAGAGAGAGATTTTTCCCCCCTTCATTGAAGCATTATTGAAAAAAATGAAAAAGAAAGGAAATGACCATGCTGTGGCTGATTATGTATAATTAATTATAATAAACATAAAGTAGACCAATATATACAGATATCATGAGACCCTCAAGTTATCTAATTAAGTAAAAATGGGTATGGTAACAGGTACGGTGTGTTGCAGAGTTAAGTGTATATGTGACGTGTGCTGGATATGCAAAGGATGTCTCTGGGGGAAGAGAAAGAGAAAGAACACAGAAACACTGGTGGCCTCTGGTAGGGAAATCTGGAAGAGGAGGGTTTACTTTTCATTCTAAGCTATTTTGGAACTGTTTCTAATTTTTACCAATGGGAAGTTTTACTTTTAAAAAAAATGCATCAATATGTTGATAAATGCTTTCCAGGTATCACCTCCTCTACATGAGTAAATTTTTTAAATTAGAAGAAAACAGAGTATCTGTAATTCCATCACCCAAGGAACAGCTGTTAATGGAGTAGTACATTTCCTTTTAATCAAATTTCTGAGTGTTTGGTAAGCAAGAGGGTTTTCTATTTTCTAGTTCACCATATTGTCTTTCATCATTTTTCTAAAATAGAAAGCAAACTGCTTATTAACTATTTTACAGTTAAATGTACATTTTAAATATTTCATGTTTAAATGTGCACTTAAAATGATTTTATAAGTGAAATTCACTCAGTCGTGTTTGACTCTTTGCGACCCATGGACTATACAGTCCATGGAATTACCCAGGCCAGAATACAGGAGTGGGTAGCCTTTCCCTTCTCCAGGGATCTTCCCAACCCAGGGATTGAACCCAGGTCTCCTGCATTGCAGGCAGACACTTTACCCTCTGAGACACCAGGGAAGCCCATGAATTAGTGATTATAAAACTATTTTCCATGTATTCTAGGATTGGGCAAATAAGCAAATATATTATGGGGCAGGCTTTTTCACTATTAGAAAGGGAAGGGAAAGGGAAGTCGCTCAGTCGTGTCCGACTCTTTGTGACCCCATGGACTGCAGCCTACCAGGCTCCTCCGTCCGTGGGATTTTCCAGGCAAGAGTACTGGAGTGGGGTGCCATTGCCTTCTCCAATTAGAAAAGGGAGTGACAAATATGGAAAAGGACACTTGAATAATGAATCTGGTGGTCCTGGATTAGAATTGAAGTATCAATATGAACTCTCTGTTTTTAATATAGATATATAGACAATAGACAGCTACAGATGTTGTGTATGTGTAGATATATATAAGTCCCAATTGCGACAACGTCAGTAGCAGTGAATACGTAGTGCTCAGATCCTGGCTTCTAAGTATTGTTCTCCACTAGAAAGAACAAGGCCCCTAAAATGGTTGAATTCCAGGGCAGGGGCAGGAAAGTGAAAGATGAACATGCAACATCATGTTTTCCCAGAAATTAAAAGGCAGTGCTCAAAGCACAATGGAAACATGTCAGAGGGACCAGCGGCTAATTTGGAGGGGCGCTCAATGGCCATCAAATCAACCTGAGTGGAACTTCCCTGGTGCTCTAGTAGTTAGGACTCTGCGCTGCCAAAGCAGGGGATGCGGGTTTAACCCCTGGGCAGGGAACTAAGATCCCACATGCCATGCACCCAAAAATTAAATAAACATATAAACCCCAACAAACCTAAGCATCAAAATGAAATTAAAAAAAAAAGAGCATATGATCTCAAGTTTCATGTTAAAAAATAATTTTAAAAAATCAATTTGAGCATCAAAATAAATGACTGCAACAATTTTTAACCCATTAAATAAGATAAAAATCTATGAGTCTATACTGATAGAATTTGTAAAAGGGAGAAACAGGAAAGCTCTTCCTTAGAGCAGAATGCTAAAAATTAAGGTAGAATAAACTTGATGGAATTAGAAAGTCTCTATGTGGTGACCATCACAGTAACAGCTGACTGAGTAATAACTGATTCAGTCGGGAATTATCAATGGAAGCTTAAACTAGTTCAAGTTTGACAAGAAACTATATCTACATCATCTCAATGTAGCTCCCCAAAGAAGCTTGTTAATGACACATCAGAAACCACATGAAGCAGACCCCACCTTAAGCAAGTGCTCAAAGTTGACATGACCAGGAATGGGACGAGTCCACCTCAGGAGGACACATACACCACTTTTGTGGCAATCCTATCAAAAATGTGTTGTTGTTTAGTTGTTCAGTTGAGTCTGACTCTTTGCGACCCCATATACTACAACCCACCAGCCTCCTCTGTCCATGGGATTTCCCAGGCAAGTATACCAGAGTGGGTTGCTGTTTCCTTCTCCAGGGGATCTTCCTGAACCAGGGATCAAATGCACATCTACTGCACTGGCAGGCAGATTCTTTACTGCTAAGCCACCAGGGAAGGCCACCAAAAATGTATAACCTGAATTTCACCATGAGGAAACATGAGAGAAACTCTAACTAAGGGACACTCAATAAAATAATTGATTAGTACTCTTCAAAAAGTCAAGGTCATAAAAAATGAAGAAACTATTTCAGATTTAAAGACATGACAACAGAATTAGGCAGTGATCCTAGGTTGCATCCTGGACCATAAAAACAAAACAAAACATATTTTATTCTCTCTTGCCATAAGGGACATTATTGGGAAAATGAGCTACACAGAATAAAGTATATAGATTTAATAGTAACATTGTAATAATGCTGACTTCTTGGTTTTGATAACAGTACTGTGGTTATGTAGCGGAATGCTCCTGACTTCAAGAAATAAATCTGTTGAGACTGAAGTACGTAGGGGTCAAGAGGCATCATGCCTGCAATTTACTCTTCAAAACTTTACGTGTGTGTTTGTGTATGTGTGTGTGTGAAATAGAGAGAGAGAAGAATAAAACAAATGGAGTAAAAAGTTAACATTTGGAGAATCTTGCTGAAGCGTACACGAAAATTCTGTACACATTCTTACAACTCTAGTTTTTCTGTAAGTATGACATTATTTCAAAACACACAGAGGGACTTCCCTGGTGGTTCAATGGCTAATATTCCTCGCTCCCAAAGCAGAGGTCCTGGGTTTGATCCTTGTTCAGAGAACTAGATCCCACAGGTCACAACTAAGATCGAAGATCTGGCATGCCACAATTAAGACGTGGGACAGCCAAATATATGTAAATAAAATTTAACAAACAAAACACACAAACAAACAGTTTTGATACCAAAAGTGTACACTGAACATCCTTAATCATAAATAATCTTTGTTTCCTTAGGATTCTTAATGGAATTACTAAGTCAAAGGTATACAGTTTAAAAAATATTGACCTACGTGGTAGAGAGAAGTTTTTGAGTTCTCCTAAACATGGAGGAGAAAGGCAGGGAAAATGGAGGAGTTGAGAGGGTATACCACAGCGGGCAGGTGGGATATGGAACTGGAGCTAGAGAACATTCTCAATGTGTGAGAGCCAAAAGCCAGAGGAGTTCAGGGACTGGCAGATGGGGTGAGGGACCACCGCTGGCAAATGTCTGAAACGCTTTTCAGGAACATCATCTTCACATGGTGTAACTGACTTCCTGGTCGTTCACCTGCACAGCAGCCTGGTAAGAACAGGCTCAGGTACTTGGTCCAATCCAGTGCCCTGGATCCTTCCCTCTGTATGCATCCCTCTGTGCAGGCCAGTTACCCGCTGCTGAGTCTCAGTGGGTCCCTGAGCCTTTCCAGTTGGCACCCAAGAAACAGCCATGACTTCTCTACCCAGTCCATAGTCATAGGACCCAGTGGCTTCTATATGATGCAAGTGGGAGTGAAGCCAAAGTATTAGTCACTCACTCGTGTCTGACTCTGTGACCCCATGGACTGTAACCTGTCAGGCTCCTCTGCCCATAGAATTCTCCAGGCAAGAATACTGGACTGGGTTGCCATTCCCTTCTCCAGTGGATCTTTTCAACCCAGGGATTGACCCTGGGTCTCCGACACTGCAGGAAGATTCTTTACTGTCTGATCCACCAGGGAAGCCCCATGATGTAAGTAAATAATCTGAAATAATCTTTCCTTTTAAATGCCTGTAACACATTCCATCAAATATATGTATTAATATTGGCTCTTTGATCCCCTGGAGGAGGAAAATGACAACCCACTCCAGTATTCTGGCTTGAAAAATCCAGACAGAGGAGCCTGGCTGACTAACAGTCCGGGTTGCAAAGAGTTGGACACAATGAGCTAAGCACACACTGAGTATTTGCCACTTGCCAGGGACCATGCTAAGCGCTTTATACAGATTATCTCATTTACCTTTCTCAATAACTATGTGGGATGGTAGTATTATTAATATAAAGTCTATTATACAGATGGAAAAACTTAAGTCTAGAGAGGTTAGTTAAGGTAAGACTTGTTCCCAGTCATACAGCCTAGATTCAAATCCATGAAGTCTCCACCCTAAACCACAATGCTATGCGGGATAGAACATTTTAACTAAGAAGAAAAAAGGCAATCAATCGTAAGTTGAACATCTTCAGATAATAAATTGGGAACCTAGGATGAAAATTATATTCTTTACAAATACACATTCCATTCTTCCATTCCATAATCACCCAAGCATTTGTTTGATAAAGGGAACATTACCTGACAGAAGAACTGCTGCTGGCTTCCCACTCCAGGCGTGTTGCTGAAGGTGCTGGTAGACTTGGAAGAAGGAACTGGAAGACGATGGGACACACTGACCGGTCCTGGAGTCCTGTTTGGCTGGGTCAGCTGATCTCCTGTAAAGTTTGATCCTGATGCACCAGACTGAACCGCAGACCCAAGACTAGGATGGGCAGTGCTGGATGAACTAACAGGGAACCGACTAGGTCCTGCCATGCTTGTCACCGAGGGCATGGTGGTGAAGCCAGGTCTTCCTTGGGAGACGCTGCTCTGCCCAGGGGACAGGTGCAAGACAGTGGGTGATGCCTGCTGCAAAGGCACCTGTCCACCGACGATCTGAGGGGAGGCGTGGTTGACAATCACCGGGCTTCCGGAGGCGGCGAATGTCTGCCCAGACACTAACTGGACGGCGGCACTCTGGTTGTTCAGCATCTGTCCAGAATATGGTTGGTTGGTCCTGAGCATGTTGGAAGAGTTTCTGTTCAACATGACATGCTCTGAGGCCACCTGGCCGGAAATGAGCTGAGAGGGCTGAGTCTGAAGAAGCTGCCCATTGATGGTCTGGACATGGTGTACCGAGTTGGAACTGACAGAAAGGCTTGTAGGTATGAGGAACTGACTCTGGGGTGTGTGAGGCTGGCCCATGGGAGAATGAATAACGATACTGCCCCCGGCGCTGCTCACGGACTGCGAGGTGACGGGCTTCCTTGTGTTCTGTTGGTTTACGATGTTCACGGACATGTGCGGACCAACCACTGAGCCCTGGGGTGAGCTTGCAGAGGCGAACGAGATCCCTTGCTGAACATGGTGCTGTTGTATTCCCAAGTTGTTCACATTGTATGTGTTTTGCTGACCCATCTGGATAGGCTTTGGCTGGATATTAACTGGGACTTTATTTGAATTTGGTGCAAGACCCCTTTGTATGATGATGTTATGCACAGGTAAAGATGTTTGGAAATTTGTGCTGTTAAACGGAACGGTAACAGGCTGTGCTACTGGGCTGGAACTGGAGTTCCCAAACAAGGAGTTGCCATTAGGAGTCTGTCTGTGAACAAGAAGCCCTCCACTCACATTTGAGGGGGCTTGCTGCCCACTACCCTTTAGTATAATTTGTGATCCATCTAGGTTATTAATAGTCATCATGGAAGGTTGATTACCAAATGACCCAATTAACTGTATTTGTCCAGAACCACTAATCTGGCTGCTATTAGACAGATGCTGGCTGGGCACACTGATCCCCACGTGGTGCATAAAGCCATGGTGCACACCCACTGTATTGCTTGCAAACGAGGTGCCAACAGGCACATGAGTCACCCCTATAGGCTGCAGTGTCTGACCTGAGTAATTAGAAACATTAGAAGCCTGAGTAAAGGATGCTGATGAAGAGGGATGAAGCTGAGCTTGTGCAAACTGTTGGCTTGAACCTATACTGGCGTCCAGATATGCCTCTTCTGCCAACGTCTGTTCAGTGATATTGGCCTCCTGCAAGGATTTCTGAAGAATGTCAAAAGGTTGGTCCTCACTGAGATCAGGAAGAGGAGAAGACTCAAGTTCATCTTCGAGAAACTGAAGGCTACTTGAAAGTGGCAGTCCATCACTGGGCCCTTCTCCAAGCTGGCTGCTTACAGCTTTGAGGGCTGACTTAGGATCAGCATTCTAAAAAGATAAGTGGGAGGTTACACGGCGTATCTCACCTCTGAGAGAGACTCTTAGACAAAAAACGAATCTCACTTTTGAATATGAATAAAGCATAACAGTCTGCTTTTTAGACTCAACTCTCCAAACTGCTCATCTTATTCTGATACTTGATTTCCTTAGTAATGATGTTTAAGGTTTTTTTTTTCCTTTTTTGGTAAGTATAAGCATTCATTGCTCTGGTAAATTATTTTATAGGGAACAGATCAATAATGCAAACATACTCATGGCTACCTGAGTAGCTTTATTCTTTGAGACAGTGGCACAGGCATTATTTTTCAGGATTGTTCCCAAGTCCAAAGCCTGAATGGGACTCAGCCTAGGGTATGTGTGTATCCAGGAGACAGCAGTGTCTAGTTCTTTGTACCACAGGAGGAGACGTGAATTTTGGGAGTTCTGAGTGTGGTTCTACTAGATGTCCAGAAGGTATCCCAGATTCAGCCTTGACTTTCAAGGTTTCTCAGAACTCCCCTAGTTCTAACCTGTCCCAATCCAGGCAAGATCAGTCTGGATGAAAAGAAGCTTCCCATGTGAAATGAGTGAATGCGCATTTGATTTCTTAGAAGTAATCAGCTCATTATGATGCTTTAAAAACTCTATCAGTGTCCTATTCAAGAGCAAAAGTTGGTCACCATTTGTCAAGTGCTCACTTGTGCATTAGTGTCTGTCCGTAATGAGTCCTTAAGGTCTGGGCATTCCAATTAGAGACAACAAAACAGGCATATGTAGAGAACCGAACACAGTTACTGATAAATCAGAGACACTCCACTGGGCCAGAAGTTTATCATGGGATACGACAAGGTTATAAAAGAAAAAAAAATGAAATCAATAGTTATTTAACACAGGTGAAGGCAATGTGAATATACTTAACACGACCAAACTGTATACTTAAAAATGGTTAGGATGGTAAACTGGTTATATATATTGTAACATAATTAAAAATTTTTAAAGGTGAAGAAAAACATTTAAAACTAGATCAAGCAAGAATAAACAGTCCAGGGATTCCTTGGTGGTCCAGCAGTTAGGACCTGGTATTTTCACTGCCAGGACCTGGGTTCAATCCCTGGCTGGGGAACTAAGATTCTACAAGCTGCACAGTGTGATTGAAAAAAAAAAAAAAAGAAGAAGAAGAATGAACAGTCCAGTTTTCAAAACCCTAGAAATTCTCAGCCATAGGCTAGTAAGGTATGGTGTTCTGGGGGCTAGAAGACGGGAAGAACCAGGTAGAAAAGCAAGACTGGTTCACCTGACACCCAATTAGAACTTGAAGTCATTTGAAAGGAAGTGGAGCAAGGCCGCTGAAACCAAGGAGGTGTGTTTGCTTGTTTCTGCAGAGAAAGGTCAAGGCGACAGTGGATTATCTCCTGAGTGGTGAGACATGGTAATGTTTTCACAGTGCACAAACTAACCGACCATGGGTTTAAAATTTCATAGTTTTCAAAGCTTTTAAAATATTTCTACTGCCATGACATAATCCAAGTTCCCCCAAAATCCACCCTGAATGAAGAAGCCTGAAGAGTTAGAATCATACTCACACGGAAGGGGGAGAGCTGGTGAGTAAACATCAGCAGTGTCGGAAACAGGCTAAATACCTCCTTTATGGGCTATAGGCATGCATGCAGTTACTGCCCATGCAGAATGAATTTCAGAAATGCTACTGATTCACAAGCCTTACAGGAGACAGTGTTGTGACTTTAAAGCTACCTCTAGCATGTGGAGGAGTCTTACATGTTATGATCTAACATACTTTGTACACACTCAAATACGTTAAAGAACTGTACGTTTCCAAGAACTTTCTAAATGCTACACCAATGGTACTCCATATTATGGATGAAGAAAATAAAGACCCTGATGATGACAACAAGTTGACATTAACTGAACAGTGTGCCCATGGACTAGTTCCATTCATCTTAACCAGTCTATGAAGTAGAGTTATCATTCTCCTGGATTAACAAATTAAGAACCTGAGGCTCACAGAGATTTAGTGATATAAGCAAGGTTACAGAGCTAGAAAGTGGCAGAGCAAGGATTCAAACTTGGGCAGTGGGACTCTGGACTATCATCCGTGGAGAACAAAGCAGTTAAAAGATTAAAGTAACATGGGCTTAAACACAGCCATCTGGATACAGTTTCCAGGCAGAACTCACCTGTCCCCCAGGTCAGATTTCTTGTCTAGATGCTCCTAGAGTTTAAGGACCTGCACCCTGGAAGCTGGTGGCCTGGGTTCAGTTCCAAGCTCTGCAACTCCTGGCTGTGTAATACTCGGTAAGTACCAACCTTCAGTTCCCTCATCTTCAAATATGGATACTAATAGAACCTACTACACTTCATGGAATTATTGTAAGGGTTAGTGGGGTTGATATTTGTTAAGCTCGTAGTGCCAAGAACATACTGAGTGCTTAATAGGTGTCAGTTACTATGATATTTTTCCTCGTTTAAGATGAAAAGGATAAGAACATAACCATAATTCAGAAGGATTTTTTCTTAAAGCTTATGTAACAGTGTTCAAAAGCCTCTAAGTTTTTCAGGTTATGTGTCCCTGGTATTTTAGAAAGAAAATTGAAAGCTTAGGAAAATAGTAAAGTAAAAATCTTAATAGGCTAAGTTAAAAGTAGAAACTGTCAACATAATTCAATAGATTTTCCTCTTGTGGCAACTGCAAAAGACGAAGTGAGGATTCCCATCATGATCCAAAAGCAATTATAGCTTCCAGTCACCAGGCATCAATGAGACAGAAACACCTGATCACTGCAGTTTCCAATACTCACACTAGAGTTGGCGAAAATCGAATTTGAATTGGCTGCAGAATATCCTGCGTTAGTCAAGTCCTCATTGCTCTGCAAGGTACAAATTCAAAAAAATGATCACTTAGACTGTAAAAGAAGAAGCAAAATGTACGACTGTGACAGCCTGAGTATTACTCACCGATTTATTACTAGGTCCATGTAGAAAATAGTTCAATGCTTGTGGGTCTCTAGAAAACAACAACCAAACAGAGACAACAGCAAATGAATACATTACTTATACTTAGGGTTCCTCTTTACTAGGGTAAAAAGAAAATGACGTATTAGCTCAAGTAGAATCCTCTCCTTGCTTTAAAACTATTAAAAGTTTTTGTTCGTTTTGTTTTGTTGTCATTCCATTTCCTATTAGCACTCATTTCGGCCTCCTAGGGTTTCTTAGAAAATAAATTTAATAAAGGATTACCTAATGATGACTCCTATGTTAATCCATGTCACTCTGTCCTCCTACTCTACCTATATATACCTATAGGTAGGTATACTATACTTATCTACTATACCTATATATATCTACTATACCTATGATGATTACTTAATTTTTATTTAAAAAACCCACTTGGTCTCAATGTGCTTATTAGGTTGTTTCAGTACAGCAGACCTCACACACTCAATTCACCCCAATCCCGGAATAAGCATCTTACCCAATAAGATCAAGGAGACACGAGTCGTCATCATCATCCATGACAACTATAAAGAAAAGGAATAAGAAAGCACTGTTTCAGCAGAGCAGATTAAAGCCACCAGCATCAACGCAACACAAAAATATACCTTATACTTTCCTAGATAAATAACTGTAATTCCTGTGCATTTCCCGCTAATTGCTTATTATGAATGTGATTTTAAAATTTTTGTGGTCATTCAAGAGATCAAGTATTCAATTTAAATTGTTTTTATTGAACACAAATCCTTAACTTACAAGTTAAAAAGGAATCCAGACAAATCTAAGGGGGTTGGCAGCAACCTTTCACATGCAATTCCCCAAAGAGGCAGTAAACCAGGAACAGTAACTTCCTCAAAAAATATAGTCAACAAGAGGAGCAATCACAGTTTTGTTTTTAAAAAAATCCCGTGCATACAGAGGTCTTTGAATTTTGTGACTAGATGTTTCCAAACCTGGTAAGCAATCTGGATTTCTAGCCATATTTTAGCTATCTTTAGGAAAACAGAAAAGTCAATTCTCCCTACTTTTTGAGACAGAAGAGGCACCACTGCCCCAGGCAGTACTGTGACAGGCTTTGCACTGAAGGTCCCAAGTTCCTCCCTCCGCAGCAGCAATGCCAACTGTTCAGTTGTAAACAGTGTACATCCTAACCCTAGAATCTTTAAAGTAGAAACTCTCAACTCCCAGTTCACCGCAGCTCTAAGCCCAAAGCTCCCTCTCTCCCCAGCCATCGACAGCATCCAGCTCAGCCAGCGCAATCGCTGTGTTCTGGCTGAAACAATAACAACTGTACAAATTCCAAGAGTGGTTCTCCCCCTTTCTTTCTCCTCCCTCCCCCGAGATCCGGGAAACTTACACTAGTGATCCGACACCTGGTAACATTGCTTTGCACCCATTTCGAGCCATGCGTGGAATAATTTACATCATGGAATGCCAAGGCCAAGAGTTCTGGAGCCGTTGGAAAGGGCAGTTGTGAACGGCAGTTGGACGGAGGAATGAAATCCTGAAGAGATGCCCAGAAGAGGGACACGCCCGAAGAAGGCAGAGTTTCTACTAAGGTTTTTTTTTTTCTCGGTTAAAACTGCCATCTCCTCTCCACTTCCCCCCAACTTCCCATCCTATCGGTCACAAGGCCAAACAAATATAAAAATTACTCCTGCCACATGGAAGGAAACTTGCTTTCCTCAGGAAGGGTCTGGAAGGGGTAAGTATCCCCCCATGTGGGACCTCCCCATTGGTGGGTGACAGGGTTCAGCTGCTGGTGGATTATCCATCTGAGTGGATCTTCGGTGGAGAGGAGAGCTGATGGGAGATAGGAGGAGGTCAGTGTGAACAGCTTATCCAACTCTAACAGCCATGGCCACAATGGTGGGAGGAGCTCGGGCCAAGTGAAATCTGTGTCTAGGACTCAGATGTTGAGTTACCCAGGGGCATGCTAGGATGACTTCACTAACATGGCTTTTGAGAGGTGAAAAGGGACAGGAAGGAGAAATTGGAAAACTATCATCAAGTAGATATGGTAGAAATTTGTATGAAGGTCTGCACTTAAATCCTGACATTTAACATGCAGAATCACATTAGCTGTTGCTTATAACTGTTCCCTGGGCTGGTCTCCCAGACATCACAATCACATGGACTACATTAGCTAATTATGATGTATAATTAAGCCTATAAAATGCATATTATTTCTTTACTTCAATATGACTATTTAATTGGAGCTCCGCCGTACCCTCTGTAAATTCATTTTTTAAGTGTCTGTTTTCAGAACAAACTAAATGTATGTGAAAACAGTTTGCATCAGGGCAGAACCCTTTCACGTCTCTCCCGGTTCCCTTTACACCTGTATCAGCTCCTCCAGCGCACGAGATGCCCAGGGTTAACGCACACACACCGAGACAGGAAGGCAGCACCAGTCGCTCCTCCCAAGTGTCACTGCCACCAAAACGTTCAAGCACAGAGAGCATCTGCTACCCCACAGTTCAGTGACAAGCCACTCCCTGAGTAGACCCAATAAAAGAACAATTGTACAAGAGGGATGAAATTAAAAGCCACCGCACATCCTCCCCTACCAAACCAAGTGGGCTGCCCAGACACTTGACAGAACACTTGGTGGGGACATCCACCCTACTCAGGGCATCAGTCTCGCCAGACAGACCTTCTCCTCCAGCGCCCCTTGGGTAGAATTCCACAAGCCTTTATAGTCAGGGGTACTCTGAGAATTCTACTTTTTAAAGGGCCACACTCTTTTCGACTAAACAGTTTCAGATTAGAAGAGATGGCTCTTACCTCTATGCACCCAGCTCTACATGGTGCCAAAACACAGTCACAATGCAGCCCAAGCCAGTATTTCTTTCCCCAGGAGGACAGATGGCCCCATCAGAGTAAATCTACTAGCGTGAACATGTAGAAATTGACTAGGATTCTAAAGTGGAAAGACAACCTGAGGATAGAAACTAATGACTCCAAAGTGAAGAGCTGAGTTTTTTTGGGAAAGATTCTCCCATTACCTCTGGGCTCTCGTTGAAGCCCTCACTAAAGTAATGACTCTGGATTCACAAGATAGGCCTCTGGTCGCCCCTCTTCCAAGGGGAAGTCCCTAGATCAGAGGTTACAAACTACTTGGTTTCACACACTAGAGCAAGACACATCCCCTGGGTGATAGCAGTTTGCAGAAGTAGGATCTGGCAGGGGGAGAAGGGGACTGCGGTTGTTACAGGTGCCCTAAGAGATCAGAAGGCACTGCCCAGACACCTGACTACCACTTTTTTAAAAAAAATTAATTTATTTTTATTTCTTGGCCACACATGGGATCTTGGTTCCCTGATCCAAGACTGAATCAGCACCCCATGCATTAGAAGTGCAATGTTTTAAGCATGGGTCACCAGGGAAATCCCTGACTACCACTCCTAGAGTAAAAGCTAATATTTAAAATTGCTCATACTGTTCTTAATCAAGAAGACAATGTAAAACTGACATTTCAAATCAGCAGGAGAAACGTTAGCCCTCTAGAGAAGAGAAGGTGGATCCATACCTCCTATCTTACAGAAAAATAAATTCCAGATGGATCTAACAGTTAAACGTGGGGGGCGGGGGAGGGAGGAGAAGAGACTTACAGTTTAAGAAAAACATATGGGAGAATTTTGTTTTTATAATCTTGGAGTAGGGGAAGGCTAAGTATGTCACAAGACGCAGAAGTCTGCCAAATTTGATGACAAAATTTTTTTAAATTCTGCATGATGAAAGAAAAAAAAATGAACAAAGACTAAAAAACAAACAAAAAAGTGGGGAAAACATGTTCAGTTCATATCACAAGCAGCTTTTCTCCCTAACACATAAAGAGCTCATATTTTTAAGAAGGTCAGCTACCCTGCAGAAAATCAAAGGGTATGAAAAATCAGTCCATAAAAAAGGAAAGACAAGTAGCCCTAAACATGTAAAAGTAATCACCCTCACTTAGAATAAGAGAAATGCAAATGAAAATTACAATAAGATTATTTGTCAGATTGGCAAAGATAAGGTTTGATTAAGGACTATGCTAGTCAGGAAATGGGAAACAGAGACTTTTATACTTTGGTAGTGAGAGCATAAACTCTGGAGAGGGCAACTACTTTAAAAATTTTAAATGCATGAATCATGTCACCTAGCAAACATTTCCAGGTGCTTGTCCTACAGATATTTCTTGCACAAGTGTGAAATGCTACGTGTATAAGACTACCCAATGCAGGGGGCTCCCTTAGCGGTCAGGGGGCTAAGTCTCCACACTTAACCACGCAGGGGGCACGGGTTGGATCCTGATCCGGGAACTAAGATCCAACGTGCCCGCAACACAGCCAAAAAAAAAAAAAAGACTTATCCACTGCAGCATGATTGGTTTTTAACAACAGACTATAAAAACCTAGAGGGCAGGAGTATGGGATTTCTTCTTAACGTGATGGAAATGTTGTGGAATCAAACCACGGAAAACTGTACACTTTAAAGGGTGAATCTTATGGTATTGAAATTATATTTAAAGCATTAAAAAAAATGAAATGAAAGAGATATGCACCTTTCTTGTTCCTTTGATCATATACCTTTCCAAGTCAGTTTGTATACATCTGCCTCATTATTTTCAATGGCTGTGTAACAATCCATTGTGTGGGTGAATATAATTGATACCCAAGTGTTGGGTAGAGGGAAAATATATACATGTGTTTATAAATATTCAGACCCTGAAATAAGGCACAAATAACCAGCAATACCAGCTGCTTCTGCGAGGGAAAACTGGGTGGCTGGATTTTGGGCTTTCCCTGTTTGGGGCCTGGGCTTGATTTCAGGTTAGGAAACTAAGATCCAACAAGCTGAGCAGTGGTCCCCACCCCAATACAATTAATAAAACAAAGAGGATGGGGAGATCCACGAAACACAAGAACCTCAAGTCAGGCTCACTCTAGGTAAGCATACTGGACATCAAATACTGGGAAAATTTTCAAGCAGTCCAGTGGCCTCAAGAATAACCTACATCAGCTATCTCAGAAGAAAGACCTTATAGACAGTTTGATATTCATTAAGATCACAGAAAGATTTTAAACACTGCCAAGCCAGAGATAAAAACGAAGATGGTAGGCTATATATATATATATATATATATATATTTTTTTTTTTACATAGGAGGAAAAAAATCTGAGCTCTTATATCAAGAAATGTGTTGGTTTCAAGAACAAATTTCAGGAAAGCTAGCTAAGCAAATCAATTCTACTGATTTAAGACATTATAACCTAGGAGCAGAAGAAAACATTAAAAGTCATAACACAGGATTTCAAATAATTCACAAAATGAAATCTGGTATGTGACTGTATCACAAATGATTCTCTTCTCTCCCTTATACGTTTTTCTGTTTTCTCTTCTTCCAAAAACATTATCTAGTGAAAATGATGACTAATAAGCTAAAACTTTAAAAGATCATCAAGAATCAATAAACAGGTTATCTTTCCAACATACAAAAAAAATTACTGACATCTGCTTTATTTGCATTGATTTGGTATAGCATCAGTATGTGTCACAATTTCCCAGTCATTCACAAATTTGCCTTTAAAAGGTGCTGAGCTAGCACAGGGATCAGGAGGACACTTTATTTAAGCAGTCCTGAGCCATGGAACAGGCAGTCTTCTCATGTGATCTCTGAGGTATAATGAGCTGTAGTCACTTTTATTTTTACCCATATATTTACCAGTTCCAGTGCTGTTCAATCCTTTGATCGAATTCAGATTTTCATCTGGTATCATTTCCCTGCTTCTGAAGGATTTCCTTTAATATTCTGAAGTACAGATCTGGTGATGAATTCTTTCATATGTCTTTAAATGTTTATTTTGCCTTAATTTTTGAGATGTATTTCACTGGATATATATAGCTCTGTCATTCAGCCACTAAGTTGCGTCCAGTGCTTTGCCACACCATGGACGGCAGCATTCCAGGCTGCCCTGTCCGTCACTATCTCCTGGAGTTTGCTCAAACTCCTGTCTATTGAGCCTCTTTTCTTTTGGTTCTTCAAAGATACTGCTACACTGTTTCTTGCTTGCCCTGTTTCTAAACAGAATTCTGCTGTGGTTCTTACTTTTGTCCTTTTGTACATAACAGGTCTCCCCTCCCCACCCTCATCCCCGACCCCCAATACTTTAGATTTTTCTCATCACTGGTTTTAAGCACTTTGATTATGATGTTACCTTGGCAATGTTTTCTTCATGCTTCTTGCGCTTGGGATTCATTAAATTTCCATAATCTGTAAGTTTATAATCTTCCTCCAATTTAGAATAATTGTAGTCATTGTTGCTGTTTGTTGTTCAGTTGCTAAGTGGTGGCAGACTCTTTGTGATCTTGTGGACTGCAGCAGGCCAGGCTTCCCTGTTCTTCACTATCTCCCGGAGCTTGCTCAAACTCATGTCCATTGAGCTAGTGGTGCCATCCAACCATCTCATGCTCTGTCACCCCCTTCTCTTCCTGCCCTCAATTTTCCCCAGCAGCAGGGTCTTTTTCAATGAGTCAGCTCTTCCCATCAGCTGGCCAAAATATTGGAGCTTCAGCTCCAATGAATATTCAGGGTTGATTTCCTTTAGGATTGACTGATTTGACCTCCTTGCTGTCCAAGGGACTCTCAAAAGAGTCTTCTCCAGCACCGCAGCTTGAAAGTGTCAATTCTTTGGTGTTCAACTCTCTTATGATCCAACTCTCACATCCGTACGTGACTACTGGAAAAATCATAGCTTTGACTGTAACAGACCCTTGTGGGCAAAGCAATGTCTCTGATTTTTAATAGGTTGTCTAGGTTTGTCATAGTTTTTCTTCTAAGGAGCAAGTATCTTTTAATTTCACAGCTTCAGTCACCATTCACAGTGATTTTGGAGCCCAAGAAAAGAAAATCTGCCACTGTTTCCACTTTTCCCCCATCTGTTTGCCATGAAGTGATGGGACCAGATGCCATGATTTTAGTTTTTTGAATGTTGAGTTTTAAGCCAGCTTTTTCACTCTCCTCTCTCACCTTCATCAAGAGGCTCTTTAGTTCGTCTTTGCTTTCTATCATTAGAGTGATATCATTTGCATATTTGAGGTTGTTGATATTTCTTCTAGCAATCTTGATTCTAGCTTGTGAGTCATCCAGCCCAGCATTTCACATGATGTACTCTGCGTATGAATTAAATAAGCAGGGTGACAATACACAGCCTGGAAGTACTCTTTTCCAATTCTGAACCAGTCTGTTGTTCTACGTCTAGTTCTAACTGCTGCTTCTTGACCTGCCTATAGGTTTCTCAGGAGGCAGCTAAGCTGATCTTGAATAATTGTAGCCATAGAGAATTACTTCATATTCTCTATGTTCTACACTTCCTTCACGGACTCCAATTACCTAGGATTATGCTGCTTTTAAGTGGTTCCACAGCTCATTGGTGCTGTTTCAAAACTTTTTAAGTGTCCTTTTATATCTCTGGTTTTCATTTAGGATAGTTTCTATTGCTATATCTTCAAGCACACTAATCTTTCTTTCTGCAGTGTCTAATCACTTATTACTCCTATCCACTGTATTTTTAAATTTTCAACCATTGTAGCTTTCATCTCTAGTAGTTGGGTATTTTTAAAAATATCTTCCTTGTCTTCAATATGTTCAATCTTTCCTCTACCTTCTTGAAATTATGCAGCAGAGTGACAACTTTTTAATATCCCTCTCTACTAATTCTATCATGTGTATCATTTCTGGGTCTGTTTCTACTGATTGATTTTTTTCCTCCTTATAATGGGTAGTGTTTTTCTCCTTTATATGCCTAGTAATCTTTTGGATTGGATTCCAGACATTGTTAACTTTACATTATTGAGTACTGGATATTTTTGTATTTCTGAACTCTGTCTAGAACACAATCTGATTTTAAGCTTTGTCCGTCTTTAGTCTCGGGTCAGTTTTGCCCAATACCCACCTGAGGACTTCACTTGATCCTGCAGAATTGTACGGATTTTTGCACTCTTACAAGTGGAAACACAAACTATTCTCTGCCCTGTGTGAGCTCCAAGTGTGAATTCCTCTAATCCTTATGGTTGGTTCTTTCCCAGGACTTGGGTAGTTTCCCCATACGCATGAACTGACTGGGCATCAGCTGAAGAGTCAAGGGAGACACTCTCCAGGGTCTTACATTTATCTCAGTGCGGCTCTCTTCTCTGGTGCTCTGTCCCCACGAGTTTAGCCACTTTTACACCCCAGCAACATCAGCTCAACTCAAGAAGACTACCAGATGCCATCTGGGTTCCTTTTCTGGGTGCTGTGGCCTAGAAACTCTCCCCAGACAGGACACTGGGGAAGTTACAGGGCTCATCTTATCCATTTTCTCTTTCTCATGAGTCACTGTCCTGGGCTGCCTGATAGTCAATGTCTAATAACCATGTTTTATCTAATTTTTAACTTTTATGAAAGAAGGTCAATCCAGTCCTTATTATTCCATCTTCGGAAGAAATTACTTTAGGAGGTAAGAACAGCTTATATGAGTTCATTAGCATGAATTGTGGGATCAGAGAATCCTAAAAGGAGGAGGGAAGGAGAAGAGGACAGTAAATTGCTTTAGCCCTGCCTCCTTCTGTTTTCTACCCTGAAAAAAAGCTTAGGGAACGGAGAAACCTGCTTCTTTAATTACTACATTTAATGAAGTTGCTCGGTGGGTGAAGAGAGTAAATATTTAACTAGCACTCAGCGCCCACTGTGTGCCAGGTCTTGTGTTAAGGACTGGCAATGTCAAATGAGTACGACGTAAAAGGCAATGGTCAATATAAATACCCTTAGCATTTCTGTAGGACTGTAAAAGCAAGGCCAAAAAGTAAGTTACTGTGTTTATTTAAGCAAACAATATTCCAGTAAGTGTCATGATCAACAAGTTACACCATAAAACAGCCACTTACCCAGGGAAAGTAACTGTTTATGTCACCTAGGATATAAAGTATTCTCATCTTATTTCTTTTATTGTATTGTTATTGTTACAGACTGTTAAATTTTGTAATTGTAAGGCTGTGTCAGACTTCCTGGCACAGTTCCTAACTGTAAGGAACTCACTCTCTCTTGGAAGCCAGATGCAGTAATTCACCACAACGCAATGTAAGAAGTGCTAGAGCTTTTGCAGGGGGTTCCCAAGCTTCTTCACGTGAAGTCACTGGTCGTTTTTTTGTGAAATAATATGACACTTTGCTAGAAAAAAAAATGACTGTATCTTCGCAGTTATACCTATATGTAATAAAAGGAAACTGTCAAACTCAGCATGATGGCTCCTGAGTTTTTCTGTTGTTATTCAACCAAGAACTTCATTTATTTTGTCACCAGCTACAGCCCACTAGCAGCAAGGAAGAAAGGTGGAAAAAACTAAAACATTACTAGCAGAAAAAGTTAGGAACCAAAGAATTCCTTGAAGTCAGAAAAGATGACCATTATTAATGTAGGCAATTATCAGTAGTTCATGGTTCAACTCATGAAATGCAAAGTCTGGGAATTCCCTGGTGGTCTAGTGGTTAGGACTCTGGACTTCCACTGCAGGGAACATGGTTCAATCCCTAGTCAGGGAACTAAGACCCTGCTGTGCAGCCAAAAAAAGAAAAGAAAAGAAAAAAAAAAAAAGACTTTGAAAGCCTTTAAGTTGCTTTACTTTTCAACTTGGAATGAGGTGACATAGACATAAACCTAATAAATTAAGCAATCCAGCTCACTACACTACATACTACAACACGGGGAGAAAGAAGGAGCAGCCTGAGGGGGTTAGGGAGAAGTCTGGCCAGGCTTTACAGGGGCTGCGCATCGGGGGGCACTGAACTTGGAAGTCAGGGGCTCGTTCTGGACACAGACACTGACAACTACTGACACACTCCCATGTTTCAGGGCTTGTTTTTTTATCCTTAATGAAGTTAATAGCCAGAGTAGTGATTTTAAAACTGATCCCTGGAGACCTTGGATTCTCTGAGGGGTCCAGGCACAAAATTCCAACACAGCAATAGTGACCTATGTTTACTGGCTATAGAACCATTTAACCATACACAGACCAGTGTTTCTCAAACTAGTATCTTAAGAAATAATCTTGGCTGGTCTGAGTTCTCAAGTTTGAGAAACATCAACAGATTCTAAAGCCAGCCAGAAATATACATGCTGAAATATTTCAGGGCTGATAAAAATTCTGCATAACATGTTTGCTGAAGGCCTGCCTCTCAAATTTTTGAGATCTGACGGGAATCCACTGATGGAAGACCTGTGTATGTACTGTCTGACTGATGTGAAGATGGTCCTGGGGAAAAGAGCTCTCTTCATCATCCTTTAATGTCAACTGCCGTGTGGTGCCAGGCTGGGTAGACGGGCGGGCCTAACACAAAGGAGGACATCAAAAGAGGTTGGGGGTTGAATCCTGAAAGTCTCTGAGGTGGTTCAAGAGAAACCAAACTCCGAGAGTAACGCGGCATGTGAGGACGCGCTTAACCGTCTGCTCTCCTGTTGCACGGCTTGTGGTGGGAAAGAGCTCTGGGTATTAAGTTACGGCTCAGGTACAGTGGAGTGAAAGTGTTAGTTGCTCAGTTGTGTCTGACTTTTTGTGACCCCATGGACTGTACCCCACCAGGTTCCTCTGTCCAGGGACTGATGCTGAAGCTAAAGCTCCAATACTTTGGCCACTTGATGCAAAGAGCTGACTCACTGGAACAAGATTCTGATGCTGGGGAAGACTGAAGGTGGGAAGAGAAGGGGGCACCAGAGGATGAGATGGTTGGATGGCATCACTGATTCAATGGACATGAACAAACTCTGGGAGATGGTGAAGGACAGGAAAGCCTGGCGTGCTACAGTCCATGGGGTTGCAAAGAGTTGGACGTGACTTAGCAACTGAACAACAGCAATAAGTACAGTGGACCAAAAGACTCACCTCAAACCTAAATGTTACTAACAGATTTATATATAAGACAAGATTTCAGTGCTACCCTCACTGACGGTGATGGAATTCCAGCTGAGCTATTTCAAATCCCAAAAGATGATGCTGTTAAACTGCTGCACTCAATATATCAGCAAATTTGGAAAACAGCAATGGCTACAAGACTGGAAAAGGTCAGTTTTCATTCCAATGCCAAAGAAAGGCAATGCCAAAGAATGTTCAAACTACCGCACAATTGCACTCATCTCACACGCTAGCAAAGTAATGCACAAAATTCTCCAAGCTAGGCTTCAACAGTACGTGAACTGAGAACTTCCAGATGTTCAAGCTGGATTTAGAAAAGGCAGAGGAACCAGAGATCAAATTGCTAACATCCACTGGATTATAGAAAAAGCAAGAGAATTCCAGAAAAAGATCTGCTTCATTGACTATACAGTAAAGCCTTTGACTGTGTAGGTCACAACAAACTGGAAAATTCTTAAAGAAATGGGAATACCAAATCATCTTACCTGCCTCCTGAGAAATCTGTACACAGGTCAAGAAGCAACAGTTAGAACTGGACATTGAACAATGAACTGGTTCCAAATTGGGAAAGGAGTACGTCAAGGCTGTATACTGTCATCCTGCTTATTTAACTTATATGCAGAGTACATCATGCGAAATACCAGGCTGGATGAAGCACAAGCTGGAATCAAGATTTCCAGGAGAAATATAAATAACCTCAAATATACAAATGACACCACCCTTATGGGAGAAAATGAAGAACTAATGGGCCTCTTGATGAAAGTGAAAGAGGAGAGTGAAAAAGGTGGCTTAAAACTCAACATTCAAAAAACTAAGATCATGGCATCTGGTCCCACTATTTCATGGCAAATAGATGGGGAAATAATGGAAACACTGACAGACTTTCTTTTCTTGGGCTCCAAAATCACTGCAGATGGTGACTGCAGCCATGAAATTAAAAGATGCTTGCTCCTTGGAATAAAAGCTATGACAAACCTAGTGAAAGTCGCTGTCATCGACTCTTCGCGACCTGGTGGACTATGGAGTCCATGGAACTCTTCAGGCCGGAATACTGGAGTGGGTAGCCTTTCCCTGCTCCAGGGAATCTTCCCAACCCAGGGATTGAACCCAGGTCTCCCGTATTGCAGGCGGATTCTTTACCAGCTGACCCATAAGAGAAGCCCAACAATACTGGAGTGGATAGCCTATTCCTCCTTCAGAGGATCTTCCCAACCAAGGAAATTGAACCCAGGGTCTTCTGCATTGCAGGTGGATTCTTTATCAACTGAGCTATCAGGGAAGC
Source organism: Bos indicus (assembly GCF_029378745.1). Classification (NCBI taxonomy): domain Eukaryota; kingdom Metazoa; phylum Chordata; class Mammalia; order Artiodactyla; family Bovidae; genus Bos; species Bos indicus. The sequence goes on along the minus strand of NC_091782.1, from coordinate 17,962,524 downwards.
CCTGACAAACCTAGACAGCATATTAAAAAGCAGCGATATTCCTTTGCCGACAAAGATCCACATAGTCAAAGCTATGGTTTTTCCAGTAGTCACAGCTATGGTTTTTCCAGTAGTCATGTATGGATATGAGAGTTGGACCATAAAGAAGGCTGAGCATCAAAGAATTGATGCTTTTGAACTGTGGTGTTGGAGAGGACTCTTGAGAGTCCCTTAGATTGCAAGAAGATCAAACCAGTCAATCCTAAAGGAAATCAGTCCTTAATATTAATTGGAAGGACTGATGCTGAAGCTGAAACTCCAATACTTTAGCCACCTTATGTGAAGAACTGACTCATCAGAAAAGACGATGCTGCTGGGAAAGATTGAAAGGCAGGAGAAGGGGGTGCCAGAGGATGAGATGGGTGGATGGCATTACCGACTCGATGGACATGAGTTTGAGCAGGCTCCAGGAGTTGGTGATGGACAGGGAGAACTGGCATGCTGCAGTCTATGGGGTTGCAAAGAGTCAGACAAGACTGAGTAACTGAACTGAACTGAACCCTCAAAATAAGGAATCTTGTCATATTCATCTTCACATCCCCAGCAAATAGCACATAAACAGATATAATAAATACTGAATAATATTCAGTGTTTAAATGTAGGGCAGCTGCGATTTGTGTAAAGATTGTGCTCCCAAAGGTGTTATCTTAAAAACTCACATAATTCTAGGTTAATCCTAACAAATGTAAAATTTCCCAAGGTCCACCAGCATTGAAAATTTGCAATTTCAATTTAGTGACTTATTAAATACATTACATCCCAATAAAATTTTTTTAGATGTAATAATGACATTCGGGTCACATTTTTAAAAAGAACTCATATCTTTTAGAGAGCTCACACTGAAATAGGCATGAATGAACTAACTTTTAAGATGTCTGGGATTTGCTTCACAACAACATGGATTGGAGTCCGTTATTAAAAACATGGAATCCTGTCTCCCCTGCCCACTCCAGAGATTCTGGTCCACCAGGAATCTGGGGTTGTAGGGGGCTTTCTCCCTGGCCCCCTGAGGTTGGTCCCTCTTTTTCCCTGTCACAGCACACACTTGGGCACATTTCAGGCAAACTGGGGAATCTGTCCCCCGCAGCAGGCAGTCCCCTTCAGTTCAGTCGCTCAGTCGTGTCCGACTCTTTGCGACCCCCTGGACTGCAGCATGCCAAGCCTCCCTGTCCATCACCAAATCCTGGAGTTTACTCAAATTCATGTCCATCGAGTCGTTGATGCCATCCAACCATCTCATCCTTCATTGTCCCCTTCTCCTCCTGCCTTCAATTTTTCCCAGCATCAGGGTCTTTCCCAATGAGTCAGTTCTTTGTATCAGGTGGCTAAAGTATTGGAGTTTCAGCTTCAGCATCAGTCCTTCCAATGAATATTCAGGACTGATTTCCTTTAGCATGGACTGGTCGGGTCCCCTTGAAGTCCAGGGGACTCTCAAGCATCTTCTCCAACACCACAGTTCAAAACATCAATTCTTTGGCACTCAGTTTTCTTTATAGTCCAACTCTCACATCCATACATGACTACTGGAAAAACCACAGCTTTGACTAGACAGACCTTTGTTGGCAAAGTAACGTCTCTGCTTTTTAATATTCTAAGTTTTCTTCCAAGGAGCAAGCGTCTTTTAATTTCATGACTGCAGTCACCATCTGCAGTGATTTTGGAGCCCCCCAAAATAAAGTCTGTTACTGTTTCCATTGTTTCCCCATCTATTTGCCATGAAGTGATGGGACCAGATGCCATGATCTTAGTTTTCTGCATTGTTGAGTTTTAAAGCCAACTTTTTCACTCGCCTCTTTCACTTTCATCAAGAGGCTCTTCAGTTCTTCTCTTTCTGCACCAGGCAGGGGAGACCTTCAAACGAGGACCTCTGGTCAGCTCAGAGGCCCACACTGAGGCTGCCAACCCTCCAGACTCAGGTGAAGGGCTGCTTCTTGGTGATCTGACTGAAGGAAATGCTGTGGGTGAAATTTCACTTGAGGATGCATCACTCTTGACCAGCCTCAGTATCAGTCCCTCTCAAATAATTTATTTCTCCCTTCCCCTCTTTACTGTATTGACTTATATTTGCATTAGGACGTCAGCTCCACCAGGGCAGAGGTTTGTCTGATCACTGATGAACCTCAGACCAGCGCCTGGCACATGTCAGGAGCTCAATGAACATCCTTAGCGTTATTGAGATATAACTGATAAATAAGACCATGTAAGTTTAAGGTGTACAATCTGATGATCTGACATATGTCTATTAATGTGAAATGATTACTACACACACATCCATCACCTCATGTAGTTATTTATTTTTTGGTATAGTGAGTACATTTAAAGTCTACTCTCTCAAGAAATTTCAGGTCTAAAATATTTTAGTAACTATAGTCACCATGTTATACATTAGATCCCCAGAACTTATTCATCTTTAGCTGAAAGTTTGTACTCTTTGACCAACATCCCATTTCCACCCCCACCCCAGTCCCTGGCAACCACCAATCTACTCTGTTTCTACAAGGTCAACTTTTTAAGATTCTACCTATAAATGAGATATCTTTGTCTGACTTATTTCACTTCGTTTATGTTTCATCCATTTTGTTACAAAACGGCAGGATTTCTTTCTTTTTATGGTTGAAAATATTCCATTGTGTGCGTGTATGTATACATCCAACTATCCATATGTTTATGTTGACATGTAACAATCTCTTCATCCATCCATCAGCAGACCCTTGGGTTGTCTCCGTATCTTGGCTACTGTGAATAATGCTGCAATGAAAATGAGGGTGTAGATATCACTTCAAGATAGTGATTTCATTTCCATCAAAATATACATCTAGAAGTGGGGCTGCTGGATCATATGGTGGGTCTACTTTTAATTTTTTTAGGACCTTCCATACTGTTTCCACAGTGGCTGCGCCCGTGTACATTCGTACCAACAGTGCATGAGGGTTCCCTTTGTCTTTATCCATGCCAACACTTGTCATCACTTGTTTGACAGCAACCATTCTAACAGGTGTGGGGTGGTATCTCGCTGTGATCAAATGAACCATTTTTGAATTGAACTTATCACCCTTTCCAGTATGTCAGCCACATAATGGAAGAACCTGCAACAGGATCAGACACACCATTTTTCCAAGAAAGCATGCTTATTTTGGACACCAGGTTATTCCTACGGGACAGCAATCTAAAGTGGAAAACACAGAATTATATTTAAACCTAGAATGTACAGTGGGGCTAAGTTACGTCCCACTATTCCCCTGCACTCTATTTCTGGTCAAACTGCCACTCTTCTAGCCCCCAAATACAACGCACACTTTCCCAGCATCTGCCCTTGTCCAGGTGACAATTTTCTTACCTGAAAAGTTCTTCCTCTTCTGCATCTACTGACATTCCATCCATTATTCAAAGCTTAGTTTGACTCTACCTTTGTGAGCCTCTCTCTGACAACCTTAGGTTGTCTCTTGGATTTTCTACTCGGAATTCTATAAGTTTATTTATTTGGGGCTGCACTGGGTCTTTGTTGCTTTGTGCGAGGGCTCTCTCTAGTTGCAGCGAGCGGGGTCTACTCTTCGTTGCAGTGCGTGGGCTACTCATTGCGGTGGCTTCTCTCATCGCAGAGCACAGGCTCTAGGCGCGCCGGCTTCAGGAGTGGCAGCACACGGGCTCAGCAGTTGTGGCCCACGGGCTTAGTTGTTCCTCGCCATGTTGGATCTTCCTGGACCAGGGATTGAACCCATGTCTCCTGCATTGGCAGGCAGATTCTTATCCACTGAGCCACCAGGGAAGTCCTTTTACCCACAATTCTAACCATGTCTTTTCACATTGATCAGACACTGTTCTGGGTGATTAACTTCATTATGCCTATGCTTTATGGCTATGAAAGAAGACTTTATACCCAACTAAAAACAGAAGCCAAATGTAAACAAAAAAAGTATAAAACGCTGTAAGAGTACAGTGAATTCTCCCATCCGAAATGCAAGCAACTTGTAGACTGCATGGTTTTTTGGCGTCAGTGAACTGAAAACCCTGGCCCATTACACAGGCTCTGGCCTCCTTGCTTCTTTGCCATCTTAACCATTTAAGGTCCCCTGAATTTAACATGCTACTTTTTCAAATTCTTTGGCTTTGCACTTTTCTCTTTACTTAGAAGATAAAAGGCCTTTCTGCCAATCTCCAAGTGGCCAACTGACAATATCTCCTTATCTTTTAAGGCTTTGAGTAAAATGATTTTGCCTTTCTTTTTCTTAATACAAATTTATTTATGACTGTATGGGGTCTCTGTTGCTGTGTGGGCTTTTCTCTAGTTGCAGCAAGTGGGGGCACTCTCCAGTTGCGTGCATGGGGCTTCTCGTGGAGCAAAGGCCCTAGGGCACGCAGGTTCAGTAGTTGCGGTGCGTGGGCTTAGTTGCTCCGAGACATGTGGGGTCTTCCTGGACCACAGATTGAACCTGTGTCTCCTGCATTAGTAAGCAATTTCTTTACCACTGAGCCATCAGGGAAGCCCATGCCTTTCTTTAAAAAAAAAAAAAAAAAAATTACCGAAGCAAAACTCCGTATTTATTTGTATCCCGACAGTACATCTGACATTTTACTAGATCTGACACGTGTATCACAAAACCTTGCTTTTCTGATGCCTCTATTAGCTTGCAAGTTCCATGAAAGCTGCGTCAGTTCTTCCATCTTCATGTCACCAGAGTTTAGTGCAATACCTGATACAAATGTGCCCAATAAACATGTTCCATCAGTTGAATTACTTAAAATTTTAGTCTTCACTTTTTCAGGGGTGATATCAGTTCCTTATCATTTGGTTTCCAAGAACATGCAGCTAGGCTACACAGGAGCACTTCAGCACAACCACAAAGCACAGGATTTGAAGGCAGGGTTGGCCATCCAGGATGCCCTGGCTTACGCTGGGCCCTGATCTGTCAAGCCAGGCATTCCTGCTGGGGAGAAAAAGCCTTGCAAGGTTGACTGGTTTCCCCATCTCTGCTTCAGATCAGATGGTTCAACTCTCTGATGCATAAGGTAATGCCATTTTTTAAGATCCATATGATAAAAAAATTGTTTATCTTCCATGATAACCCTGTTAATATTTAATGTGTGTGTGTATAAGTCACTTAAGTCGTGTCCAGCTCTTTGTGACCCCATGGACTGTAGCTTACCAGGCTCCTCTGTCAACGGGATTCTCCAGGCAAGAATATAGGAGTGGGCTGCTGTGCCCTCCTCCAGGGGATCTTCCCAACCCAGGGATCAAACCTGTGTCTCTTTAAGTCTCCTGCACTGGCAGGCAGGTTCTTTATCACTAGCGCCACCTACAAAGCTCATAATATTTAATAAACCTCCTTAAAACAGGGATTTATGCACTGAACATGAACATAAAATAGTTCCTAGAGTCCCCAAATTATGAGCAGTTAATTTATGATATTAATAATAGTTGTGTTCATTAAAAGACTCAGAAGTAAAAGATGAGTCTCTGGCATAGCCATGTAGGGTTTTTGAGGGCATCAACACTAGATTTTACAGGGAAAAAAATCCCAACTCTACAATATAGGAAAAACAGATGCTCTGCCAAAAATGTTTTCGTAACGTCTTTACTGTGTTTTATAATTGACAAGATTTTAATGACGATGGAAAACAATTCACAGGAAATGACTGAGAAACGACCAAGAAATGCTTCTGTCCTAATTGCTACTAAATGCAAATAAGTAAAATTAAGTTGAGACTATCCTTGTGATAATTCACAATGTATCACTACATAGAATAATAAGTACTAAAAAAAAATGAGTCAGTTCTCTTCAGTTACACTACTACATTTCAATCAAAGAACTCTATTATACTTCCAAATAAAAGGTGAATTTGTTTTAATCACTGATTGCCATATTTATTATTTTCTTCCACTAAAAATAATCAGTCATTCAGAGAATCGGCTCCAGTGAGAATCTGACTTAGCAAAAGGAAACAATGCCAACGGTGAAATAAACACTCACGAAGACAAACCTGGTTATGCATCAACCAAAAACACTTAGTCAACATTTTAGGAACAGGAATTAAAAACAAGAAGGCCAAAAGTAAGTCTCACTTGCATCCTCTCCATAAAAACAAACTACCTGGATATTAAACACGAACTGCCCTTGACACTTCTTAAATTTCTAGTTTCATTCAGAAAAATATATTTTATTAAATGGAGATTTACTGAGTCATTTGTGTTTTTTCTAATAGAAAAGGATTTCTTTTAGAGAACATTTATTTTAAATGAAGTAAAAGAAAAATCCAATGCAATTTTTTTTCTATTTTGAAAAACAATGGATATGAGTGCATGATACCAGTCATAAATACAGAGAAAGGACTGCCATCTGCCTTTCCATCCCATAGTCACAAAATTCACTATAGAGTACAATATGGTAATAAGCTATTAAAAAAATCAAAGTCTTATGTGACTCTTTGTGACCCATGGACTGGAGCCCACCAGGCTCCTCTGTCTATGGGAATTCTCCAGGCAAGAATACTGGAGTGGGTTGCCATTTCCTTTTCCAGGGGATTTTCCCAACCCAGGGATTGAACCCGGGTCTCCCGCATTGCAGGCAGACACCTTACAATCTGAGCCACCAGGGAAGCCAGATCTTTCTCTATATTTCCTCAAATATAATAGGACATCATTGCTCTGTGTTAGCATAGTTTGTACATGTTATTGTCTCTACGAAACTGCTTTTTAAAATACTTTGAAATGGCAGTAATTATAAACAAAAAATATTTTTCTTTTATTGAGCTTTAGTATTAGGAATCCAGTTAAAGTTATTATGCAAACTCTTGACTCTTATTGCTGTTGGTCAATGAGTAACATTCAAACTATTTTGGTTTTATGGTATGTTCCAAGAAAAACAAGCTCTATAAAAACAACTAACAATATTAACAAACAAAATTCCATTTTACAAAGTCAACAATGTTACCAAGGAAGACATGCTGAAGATTCCCTTTTATAAAAGCAGGCTCAAAAGGAAGATGTATGCATGAAGTCCACTTTTTAAGGAGAAGAAAATATAAGGAACTTTTTAAAGCTTAAAAGCCATTTCAAAAAGAATATCAGCAAATATACATGTGGCATACTATGCCAATAAAGATTTCCCGGTTTCTACAAAAATTGTAAAGAAGTTGAATTAATATCACTCTGCTAAACTCCATTTAAGAAACAAACTTCCCTCTAGTGTGAATTTTTTTACAAACTTTAAGAAATGCCATGTGAACTGGAATTTAAATTGATAGTTATTTCAATCAAAATACCATAAGATATAAAGTTTCAGTTGAGGAAGATGAAAGAGTTCTGGGAAAAACAGTAGTGATGAATACACGACAACGTGAATGTACGTAATGTCACAGAACTGTACTTCAAATGGCGAAAATGGTAGGTTTTGTGTCACGTATATTTTACCACACACGCAAAAATCACCTATGACTATCCCTACTTTAAAAAATACCCAAAAGGGTTTGCTTGAAACTAACTAGTTGTACATCTATGATCAAAAATCTTCCTATTTCTGGAAAAGTATCCTCTCCCTCAAGCTGGCAGTGTCAGGACAGATGCTCAATGAGGGGAAATGAGGGACCCATGATTCATCAGTTAAAATTAACCCCAACAATCACTGGGGTGGAAGAAGCTGAGGCAGATAACCCCACAACTCCCGATGGGCACAGATGCACTAATAGAAAGAAATCATCACACGAAGGAAGGAAGGTTCTTAACCCTTGGTGTGCCTTTTGGCTGCCTGGTGAAACCTATGGATCCCTCCTCAGAGTAATATTTCAAAATGCATAATAAACGGAAGATTTTTTGAAATAGGGTTATAAAAATATTGTAGGAGAGTTATATACATGGTTTTTCATCAATGTATTAATATACTAGATGTAGTGGTGAGTCTCCTGGAGCAGGGCATGGCAACCCACTCCAGTATTCTTGCCTGGGAAATCCCATGGACAGAGGAGACTGGTGGGCTAGAAGCCACAGGGTCACAAAGAGTCAGACATGACTGAAGCGACTTAACGCTCGCGCACACACACAGTGGTGAGTCTAGTAACTACCATCATTTAGGAGAGAGTAATCTTTCAAGATATTGGCAAATGTAATATGATAGATAACATTTCTACAAGTAATATTTCCAGGCACTGTTAATATCAATAATACTGTGGCTAGTGGCCTTTACTTATAGATTTAGGAAATAATAGATTTCAACTGGAGTCTAGTGAAAATAACATGCAATTTATTTTTTTTCCTTTAAAAGATCTAACTGGCTTTATTGAATGATTCATGAATCACGCAACATCCCCTCCAGTGAGCAGGGCTACAGTAAGGGAAGATTTTTAAAGGCAAGACAAGAAAGTCATAAACAAAAAGGATTATTTCAGGCTTAGGTAACCTATCTATCGGGGACAGAAGGGGTCTGTGTGGCAGATTACCTCATCTTCCTTTGGGGGATGGAGAGGACCCATGTGACCAATTAAAATGCGACATTTTTCATATCCACCTTCATGGGCCTCCCTCTTCCCAGTTCTATCCATAGATCCTTTAGGGGTCACTCCGCGGAGCCCTTGCACTGCTGGGGTCCAACCCAGTTTGTTCAACATGTGAAACAAACTCAATCCAGTAACAAACACAATGGGATTCTGAACATCTGAAAATAATTCATAAGATATTTTTATACTTGCTAAGCACACAATGGCCATTTCTACACGCTGTACTTTTTTGCAATATAAAGATGCTGAAGGTGCTGCCAAATACACAGAATAGTAGCAGCAAGCTGCCAATTTTCACAATGCAGAAAGGACACTTCACCATCACCAAAGTTATCAAAGAATTCTCGGAGGGAGGAAGGTCAAGTAACCTAGTTTTCTGCAAGCTTAGTAGAGAGCAACAGAAATGCATTTTACATTTAAAAAGCCTGACACTGCAGTGGAAAAGACCATCAACATTCTCAGCCTTGGACCAGAGTGAGTTACAAGTTCCATCTGATAAACTTGCAACAATTTTTTTTTTTTCTGGAAAGCTTAGTCAAAATTTGTATCTTCTTCTCCCAAATGTCCAATGCAGAAAACAAGTCACATAATCATTAACTTTTCCAGTTTTTACATGAATGTTTGGAATTGAACACGTATCTAAATTAACAGCTTTGTCTATACTCACTTCTGGGCTATCCCGCTATAGATTATTGAACCTTCATATAAGAGAGTCAAGTAATTTAGAAACAGCCTCTGGAGATCTGAGAATGAAAATACTACATTTCTTTTTTAAGGCCAACTCAGTGTAATTAAAAGATTTTAGAAATTAAAACCACATCATTCTGAAGGTGGCAGTCATATGTGCTAGAAGTAAATAGTGTTGGGGCACTGTTTACAATAGCCAAGACATGGAAGCAACCTTAATGTCCAACGACAGAGGAATGGATAAAGAGATGTAGTATTAATACATATACACAATGGAATATTACTCAGCTATAAAAAAGAATGAAATAATGTCATCTGCAGCAACACGGATGGACCTGGAGATTGTTATACTGAGTGAAGCAAGTCAGAAAAGGAGAAATGTCGTATGATATCCCTTATATGTGGAATCTAAAAAGCAACGATACAAATGAATTTACAAAACAGAAAGAGACTCGCACAGAACAAACTTATGGTTGCCAGGGGAAGAAACGGAGTTTGAGATGGACAAGTTAAACCATCGAGGACCTGCTGTGTCGCACATGGAATTCTGCTGAGTGCCATGTGGCAGCCTGGATGGGAGGGCAGCCTGGGGGAGAATGGACATGTGTATATGTATATGGCTGAGTCCCTTCACTATTCACCTGAAACGACCGCAACACTGTTAATCAGCTACACTCCAATACAAATAAAAAGTTTAAAAAACGAAAGGACTAAGTGGTGTTGGGGAAACTGTATGACCTGCTGAGAACACAGTCCCTTCTTCTGAGAGACCTGTGGCTACAACACAACCCTTTTCCTTAGGAAAGAATTAAGACTTTTCATTCAGTTTGACCTTCTTCTATTACTTCTGGGTCATTTGAAATAGGACAGACTCTGAAATACGACAGACTCATAGTGCTATTACTGCCATTATTCAATATTGCTTTTTTGGACAAATTAGAATAAATTTTCTTTGCTTCATTGTGTCTTAGTAGTCTTGCCTGTAGAACACCTTATTTACCTCTTTAAATATTTTAAGTTCTTTGACTTAGCCTCACTTAGTAAAAATCACTTTTCTATGAAGGTTTGTCATTATTTAACTTTTCCTTAAACTTCTAATGAAAGCTTGTAAATTTTGTTAATGATTCTCAGATCATTAATATCACAATTTTTCTTTAAGAAAGTACATTAAAATAGCATGATATGTTAAGCAGTACTGTAATTTATTGTACTAATGGTAATGATGACTTGATTCAATGATAATTTATTAAATAAGCATGTCCTGGAAGGGCAGGGTACAGGATTAAAGAAATACAAAAGATCCCACACAAGTATATATGTCCCAGCTCTCAAGAAACTGATAATCTTATTGGAAAGGCAAGACCTCTGAAATAATCTTCCAAACTGTAGAAAGCATTATCAATGTGCATGAAAATAAACATATACTAGCATGGACATTTACAATAATAACAAGCTCTTTTTACAATTAATTATTTCTATTATAAAAATATAAATTAATTACTATTAATATATGAAGGGACATGATGTGATAAAAACTATAGTAGAAATAAAAACTGTAGTAGCAGCTAACATTAAGTACCTTCCCCCCCGCCATGTACTTTACATAGTTCTAATCCTTCTTTAGTCTTGAGAGGTATGAATCATTATCCCTGTTTTTAGAGAGAATGTAAGACACTTGCCCAACATTGTAGTTTACAAGCAGTGGGACAAGAGGTTTGAACTCAAATCTCTAACTCCCAAGCCCATACTGCTGCTCATCTCTGTGAGTGGAAACACGATTCTTGGAAGGTCTGATTTCTGTCAACGTTTTCCCGTGTCATTTGGCATGGTGAGATTTGGTGAGAATCTTGAAACACATTTTCTCCCACAGCAAAAACCCTCACTATTCCATCAATTAAAATTCTAAAATTTTAAATCAACTTGGAATTTTTGCTGAGAAAAGTGAAGCACATTATTGTAAATCTATGAAAAGTAGGGAGAAATATATTAGAACTGGCTTGGATAAAGGACCTGTGGGAACACTGTGGCTGACATTTTACAGTCTTTTTTTCCATATAAGACTTGGGGGAGAGGAGTCTTTTCAATAGAAAAGGCTGGAAGAGGCTCCATAATGAAGTAACTTCGGGAGATGCTACGTATCACATACCCTTCTCGTATGTGCACATCAGATCACCTGCTTTTTAAAAGTCACTGTTTCCCCCACTGACTTTGCCCCCGATCCCTCCATTCTCTCCCAAGTTCACTCCCAACACCCATGAACTCCCGTGGGTCTGGAGCAGCAGAGCTGTCCAAGAGAAACACCATGAGGCACAAGTGAGAAGCACACATTTTGAGATTCAAAATTTTCTAGCAGTAAAATTTTTAAAGTGTAATTTAATACACGGTTGATCCTTGAACAATATAGGTTTGAACTGAGAAGGTCCACTTGTACACAGGTTTTTTCTGATACATTTACAAATATATACATGTAGAACATCATATGCAAGACTTGTATATGATAGCCTATCCTTACACAGGCATAGGAGAGTGATATTTAATACAAAGTTAATGGTGTTTCTATTCTTACTGTTTTATAACTTTGCTTTCAAACAATTACATTACCATAAACTATGCCTCTCTCTCTTGTAATGGGAGAACCTGCATATCTGCCTATCATCGTGGGTTTTTTTAAAGAAAAATATAACAATGTTTCTAATAGTGTATTATGAATATGACTGTTATTGTATGCCGTCAACATTTGAAAATGATTCATTCATTAGCATAGAGGCTGGGCTACTGTGAAGTCATCATACCAATGACATTGCTGCTGCTAAGTCGCTTCAGTCGTGTCCGACTCTGAGCGACACCATAGACGGCAGCCCACCAGGCTCCCCTGTCCCTGGGATTCTCCAGGCAAGAACACTGGAGTGAGTTGCCATTTCCTTCTCCAATGCATGAAAGTGAAAAGTGAAAGTGAAGTTGCTCAGTTGTGTCCGACCCTTCGAGACCCCATGGACTGCAGCCCACCAGGCTCCTCCGCCCATGGGATTTTCCAGGTAAGAGTACTGGAGTGGGGTGCCATTGCCTTCTTCTAACAATGACATTAGGCCACCATAAAGCAATCACATAGCTGCTTCTTCATTACCAATGCATGAATCACTATACCTAAACATAAATACATAAATCTTTTTCACATTTTCTTTTCATTTTTGATGTCTAGTATTAGAAAGACTAGATTTTCCAGTAGTCAGGTATGGATGTGAGAGTTGGACTATAAAGAAAGCTGAGTGCCGAAGAATTAATGCTTTTGAATTGTGGTGCTGGGGAAGAATCTTGAGAGTCCCTTGGACTGCAAGGAGATCCAACCAGTCCATCCTAAAGGAGATCAGTCCTGGGTGTTCATTGGAAGGACTGACGTTGAAGCTGAAACGCCAATACTTTGGCCACCAGATGCAAAGAGCTGACTCATCTGAAAAGCCCTGATGCTGGGAAAGATTGAGGGCAGGAGGAGAAGGGGATGACAGAGGATGAGATGGTTGGATGGCATCACCGACTCAATGGACATGGGTTTGGGTAAACTCCAGGAGTTGGTGATGGACAGGGAGGGCTGGCGTGCTGTGGTTCATGGGGTCACAAAGAGTCAGACATGACTGAGCAACTGAACTGAACTGATTAGAAAGACATGTAACACCTACAGCGTTTTATATAAAACAATACTGAAATAGGTATTGACAGACAAGAAAGTTCATCTTGTGAACAGATATTGTAAGCTTATGATATGGACACATACAGTATAGTACTCTAAATGTGTTTTCTCGTCTGTACGGTTTTCTTAACAATTGTTTTTCTCGCTTGCTTTTTATAAGAATTCAGCATATAAGAAATATACCAAATATATGTTAACCGGTGAGGCTTCTACTCAACAGGAGGTTATAAGTTATTTTAAGTTTGGAGGGATAAAAAGTGGTACATGGATTTTTGAATGCTAGGGGGCCGGTGCTCCTAACCCCCACATTGTTCAAGGGTCAACTGTGTTTTATTTTGTCCAGAACACTCAAAAATATTTGGACAAAATTTTTAAAGATTTTATTTAGTACTTAAGATAATCATTTCAACATTAATATTAGATTAACTAGATATTTTACATTTTTTTTCATACAAAGTCTTCAAAATCTGGTGTGGACTTTACAATTACAGTACATCGCTACTGATGCATTTCAAGCACTAATGGCCATAATATGTGGCTTATGGCCATCATATTGGACAGTTATCATCTAGAGACTTTCTTTTAAAGAACTTAGGTTAGGAAAAACACTGGCCTACAGGCTCATTTGCCCCTTGTTAGTCTTTATGGACAGTCACAAAGTGGAAATCTTAAGAGTTAAGAACAGCTGACAAGGTATGAATAATTATTTGCATATGGCTTCCAAAAGATTTTGTTGATGGGATTTTTTTTATAGGAAGGAGGGATGAAGGGAATGGAGTTGCCATAACACTTGCTTTCACCAGAGTATCACACACGCACACACACACACACACAATACATAAGGACATAATTTAGAAAAGGAAAAAGTTGAATATTAAGTATCAGTTCCAAAGACAACCCTAGTCTAGCCATTGGACTGAAATAATCCTAATCTTCTAAGAAGCAAAGTTAATTTTACATGCTTCTCATATACTTAAAGACTTTAACATGTATTTCTAAAAACGAGTTATTTCTTCATGTTTGTGCAAAATTATCTTAAATACATGAGAAAAAAATAAATTATTCAAGGAAAAAACAAACAAAAATTTGCTAAAAAGAAATTAAAACTGATGTTGAGAGTTCCTCAATCAGGTACTCTCAGATAAGCCTCACAACTGGCTCTCAGACCCATTTGAATAGGGAAAACCAAGACTTGCTGTAGGCTTCTCAATCACATGGCAGTATGTCAAAAATCCAGATTCTGAGGCCTATTCCAGACCCACGAGATCAGGAACTCAGGGTGTTAACCAAGCCATCCAGATAGTCCTGACGCACACCCATGTCTGAGAAACAAGAGTCAACAGGAACTCCGGGTGTTAACCAAGCCATCAAGGTAGTCCTGATGTACACCCATGTCTGAGCACCACGAGGTCAACACAGAAATAGCATGTAAACCCAGTCTGTTTAACCCCAAAAGCAATACATATTTTTTAGAAGTTTCGGGGGGGTGGGTTCTACCTTTTTTTTTTGGTCCTTCTGGAGAAAGGGCTGAGAATTTTTGTGTGTATGTGTGGTAAAAATAACATATCATACAATTCACCATCTTAACCATTTGCAACTGTCCAGTGGTTGTAAGAACATTCACACTGTTGGGCAACCATCACCACCATCCATCTCCAGAAGTTTTTTTCATCTTGTAAAAACCGAAACTCTACCCATTAAATGCTAACTCTCCCTTTCCCCTCCCCCTAGCCCTTGGCAATCACCATTCCAACTTTCTGTCCCTGTGAGTTTGACTACTCTAGGTAACTCATTTAAGTGGAATCTAGAAGTGGAACCCAGTTTCACCCAAACATCCTCAACTGCAGAAAAGTCTGCAAAATATTGAAATGTATAAAGAAAATGAAGATCACTTATGATTCCCACTGCCTAGCAGTGACTGCCATGGACTGAATTGTGTCCCCTCCAAAACGCATGTTGAAACCCTAAGCTCTGATGTGACTGAAAAGAGAGTAGAGTCTTCCGGAAGTAATTGAGATTAGATGAGTTCACGAGGGGAGAGCCCTAATCCAGTAAGGCTGGTGCTCTTGTAAGAAAGGGTCCAGGGCTCATGTGAGGATATCAAGAAGGCAACCTTCCCCAGCAAGCGAATTGGCTGGTACCCTGGATCTTGGATTGCACAGCCTACAGAAATAGGAGAAAATAAGTTTCTGCTGTTTAAGACATCCAGCCTATGATATTCTGCTGCTGCTGCTAAGTCGCTTCAGTCATGTCCGACTCTGTGTGACCCCATAGACGGCAGCCCACCAGGCTCCCCCATCCCTGGGATTCTCTAGGCAAGAACACTGGAGTGGGTTGCCATTTCCTTCTCCAATGCATGAAAGTGAAAAGTGAAAGTGAAGTCGCTTAGTCATGTCCGACTCTTAGCGACCCCATGGACTGCAGCCTACCAGGGTGCCAGCCAATTCGCTTGCTGGGGAAGGCTGCCAACTATGATATAGTTGACCCTTAAACCCAAGGTCTGGGGCACTGACCACCTGCACAGTTGAAAATCCACATATAACTTTACAGTCGGGTCCCCTACATAGATAGCTCCTCTGCATCCGCAGATTCAGTCAACTGTGGATCATGAGTACTGCAGTATGTATTCAGGGGAAAAAAAAATTCCACACATAAGTGGACCCTTGCAGTTCAGGCCCACATTGTTCAAGGGTTAACTGTATTTTGCTATGGCAGCCTGAACTAATACCATGTGCCTTTTTTTTTTTAACTTTCCAGCATTTTTTAAACCTGCATTCTGCAGACCAATGCTCTGCAGGACACTGAGTTTTGGAAAGTGGATTTTAAAGTGATGTCAGGTTTCTACTACTAAATTTCTCAGTCTTTTCTATATTAAACTGAGCTGAAAAATGTCAAGAGGGGAATTTGTTATATTTGATCTCTAAATATTTGGGAGGAAAATATGCCCTGCTGTTCTGATAAAAGTATACTACTAGAAAACTAACAGGAATTTCAAGGGGCAATGTCTAGGTCTTAGAAGGCAATACTGGCTAACAGGGATATTCACTTAAGATAAAAAGTAATTTTCTAACGGAGCCATTCATTCATTGATTCACTGTTAGCAGACTAGTCTAACTAAACACTGCTGTAACATTATTATTTTTTTTTAACAACAGTAATTTTAAAAAGCAGGATAGCTAAGCTCCAAATGGGTGAGGCCCTGTTAACCCTTTGTATGCATACTGCTGCTACTGCTGAGTCACTTTAGTAGTGTCTGACTCTGTGTGACCCCATAGATGGCAGCCCACCAGGCTCCCCCGTCCCTGGGATTCTCCAGGCAAGAACACTGGAGTGGGTTGCCATTTCCTTCTCCAATGCATGAAAGTGAAAAGTGAAAGTGAAGTCACTCAGTCGTGTCCGACTCTTAGCGACCCCATGGACTACAGCCCAACAGGCTCCTCCATCCATGATCTCACAATTAATTCTGGTGAATTTCCTCTACAAAGTAAATCCTCAATCCAGAGGAAGAAATAAAGGCACAGGCCCCCAGAGAGGTTACATAATTTACTGGAGTCAGCACAGAAAGGAAGTAAAAGAGCCAGGACTGGAACACACATCTGTCTGGTTCCAAAGCTATTAATAACTATAATGCTTCTTTCTTAAATAACTGCCTTGCTTGACAGATTTTTATTTTTTTATACATAAAGAAAAATTCAAATACTGTGGCCTTGCACTGAGTGTATTTCACAAATTGTTACTCCAGTGTCCCCCCACCCATACCCCAGCCTTCCTTCCTTTTCTCTCTCTCCTCTTCTAGAAACTTCTCTCTTCATCTAAACAAGTTTCCCCACTGTCTCATCGTTTCCATACACTTCTCAGTTTGTTTCTTTCCCACCTAAATTCCTCTGCTTTGCCATCTTCTCCTGGTCAACGAATTTCTTAGGCTCCAGTTCAAATGCCATTTGTATAGGTAATCTTTCACTGCTCATTCACTCATGCCCCACATCCCATATATCAAGAAATCTCATCAGCTATACTTTCAAAGAGATCCAGAATCCAACCACACACTGCCTCCATTGCCACTTCCCTAGTCTGAGCCGTCATAACCTCTAACCTGGCCTCTCTGCTTTCCCTCTTTTACCTGCTACAATCTATTCTCATTCCAACTTCCTGCTGCTGCTGCTAAATCGCTTCAGTCGTGTCCAACTCTGTCCGACCCCATAGACAGCAGCCCACCAGGCTCCTCCGTCCATGGGATTCTCCAGGCAAGAACACTGGAGTGAGTTGCCACTGCCTTCTCCAATGCATGAAGGTGAAAAGTGAAACTGAAGTCGCTCAGTCATGTCCGACTCTTAGCGACCCCATGGACTGCAGCCCACCAGGCTCCTCTGTCCATGGGATTTCCCAGGCAAGAGTACTGGAGTGGGGTGCCATTGCCTTCTCCATCCAACTTCCTGAGTAATCCCTTTAAAACATAAATCAAAACCATTTAATGCATTCCCATTTTTCCCATTGTAAAAACCAAAATCCTTTTCTATGCTCAACTATGAATGCCCTAACACCCTATATAACTGTTCCCACTACCCCCAAATCTCTGAATGCTTTCTGATTCTAGCCCTTGCTGACTTGCCATGCCTTGAACTCACCGGGCCTGCTCATGCCTCATGCCTCAGGCCCTCTGCACTGGCTGCTCTCTGCCTGGAATGTCATTCCCTCAGATAAGGTCTTCTTTTCATCC
Organism: Bos indicus; assembly: GCF_029378745.1. Classification (NCBI taxonomy): domain Eukaryota; kingdom Metazoa; phylum Chordata; class Mammalia; order Artiodactyla; family Bovidae; genus Bos; species Bos indicus. The sequence continues at coordinate 17,944,909 of NC_091782.1, read as the reverse complement.
CCTCAGCATTCCATGTTTTTCTTTCCTTGCTTTCTTTTCCCCTCTATGGTTTATCTAGGTTTATAGTTTGTCTTCTCAAGAGAGCCCTGCTCATTGAGGCACCTTGGAGCCTAGAAGGCACTTGGAATATATTAGCTGCTCAATAATATTTGCTGAACAAGTGAATGGATGGACTTGCTCATACACTTTAGTCAAAGGCTCTCTCTCCTTTGCTCTCACTTGTATCAGGCATTTGAGATTCATCACAAACTGCTGTATGGTGGTGCTGGTTTAGGTGTTGTGTCTGACTCTTGCAACCTCATGGACTATAGCCTGCCAGGCTCCTCTGTCCAGGGGATTCTCCAGGCAAGAACACTGGAGTGGAATGCCATTTCCTTCTTCTCTGCTTGTATCTATTATCCACCCACCTAGATCATGTGTTCCCATACCCTCCAAGTGCCCTGTACAAAATTAGCATTTAATAAATACTTGATGATGAATTATCAGTACAGTGGCTTCTTTTCCTGGAGTAGATAGTTAGAGTAATAACCTTTCAAAACATGACATTCCATTTAGAAAAGAGACATCCTGGAAAGCAAAGGGAAAAAAAAGAATATTTATATATATGTATAAATATATATTTAATATAATTATATAAATATATTTTAATATATATTAAATATATTATATTATATATTTTTATATATTTAATATATATTTTTAATACATATTAATATATATTTTTAATACATATTAATATATATATATATTTTGGCTGCACCAGGTGGCTTGTCAGATTTTAGTTCCCCAGCCAGGGATTGAGCCATGGTTGAACCATGGCCCTTGGCAGTGAAAGCACAGAGTCATAACCTCTGGACTGCCAGAAAATTCCCAAAATATTTTAGATTACTCTTAAAAGGGTATAAAATATTTTAAAGGTATGTACAGATAATGCATATACACATACCAAATCTGTGTCATGCTCTGAAAACAAAATTATTTGCTTTGTGACCTCCATGTGTACTATATACTGAAGACATTCCTGAGAGTCAAGCTTAAGGTTACATTTGGACAGGAAGGTAATTTGCAGAAAACACAAGAGAAGGAAAAGACCTACAAAAAAATAAACCCAAAACAGTTAAGAAAACGGTAATAGGATCACATGTATCGATAATTACCTTAAATGTAAATGGGTTAAATGCACCAACCAAAAGACACAGACTTTACAGGCTGAAGTAAGGGGATGGGAGAAAGTATTCCTCGCAAATGAAACTCATAAGAAAGCTGGAATAGCAATACTCATATCAGACAAAATAGACTTTAAAACAAAGACTGTTATAAGAGACAAGACACTACATAATGATCAACGGTTCAATCCAAAAAGAAGATAAAACAATTATATATGCACCTAACATAGGAGCCGAAGAAGGCAATCGCACCCCACTCCAGTACTCTTGCTTGGAAAATTCCATGGACTGAGGAGCCTGGTAGGCTGCAGTCCATGGGGTCGATAAGAGTCAGAGACGACTGAGGGACTTCACTTTCACGCATTGGAAAAGGAAATGGCAACCCACTCCAGTGTTCTTGCCTGGAGAATCCCAGGGACGGGGGAGTCTGGTGGGCTGCCGTCTATGGGTTCGCACAGAGTTGGACATGACTGAAGTGACTTAGCAGCAGCAGCAGCAACATAGGAGCACCTCAATATGTGAGACAAATACTAAGAAACATAAAGGGAGAAATCAACAGTAACACAATAATGGTTGGGGACTTTAATACCCCACTTTCATCAATGGACAGATCATTCAGACAGAAAATCAATAAGAAAACGTGGGCCTTAAATGGATAGTAAAGTAATTTGGAACACAGAACATATTTTAAATAATGAGTCAAGAATTTATGTAATATATCACAAAATTAAAAGGTTAACGTCAAATAGGTTTTATGGCACATTTTTTGATCTAGTATCAGTTCTAGCTGGGAAACATCTAAATTATAATGATAATGTGTTCTATAAAACAATTTATTATATAGAACTGAAGTCTCCATTTACATGAAAACTGTAACATCTCTACATTGTTCATTTTGCATTGCATATCCAATATGCATATTTTAAAAAACCAGTTTAGCCAACTTTAGGATCTTTTCAGTCATTTTTTTAAAATTACTTTTATTTTTGTCTGCCTAGGTCTCTGCTCTGCACGGGATTTCTCTAGTTATGACGCACAGGCTTCTCACTGAGGTGGCTTCCTTCCCTTACTGTGGCTCACAGGCTCTAGAGCACAGGCTCCGCAGTTGTGGCACATAGGCTTAGTTGCCTGGTGGCATGCGGGATCTTCCTGGACCAGGGATCAAACCCATGTCCCCTGCACTGGCAGGTGGATTCTTAACCACCAAATCACAGGGGAAGCCCAAATATTTATTTATTTTTATTTATTTGGCTGCGCCAGGTCTTGGTTGCGGCACACCGGATCTTTAGTTGTGGCATGTGGGTCTAGTTCCCTGACCAGGGATTGAACTCGAGTCCCCTGCGCTGGGAGCAGAGTCTTAACCACTGGACCATCAGGGAAGTCCCTATCTTCTCACTCATCTTGACTGTAGCATATGCATAATTCATTTTGTGAATATGGGTGAGGAAGATAAGTAAACAGACCCCCTGCAAGACTTTTGGTAATTTCTTAATTGATTATATAGCTAATTTAAGCTTAGACCTTTAACAGTGCAAATGAAACAAGAATGTACAGTAATAATCCAGTACTCATAAAATCTATTAAAAAGATAAGGAAATCTTCTCTGGTATGCACAGGCATTTCACATTGGAGCACAATGTCCATTTTACATTTCTAGATAAGTTAAGGCCCTCCCCACCCCGCTTTTTCAAACATAGTTCCCCAAAGTTTATTTTTCTTTGATTACTCTCTTTGGAAATGTACTTTCAGATTGTTTTACCTACATAATATATGCTGTAACAGAAAATTATTCTAAGTAAATCATGTGACATAACAAAGAGAAACAAGTAAAATACTTTTCAAAATGTGGGGGGAAAAAAAACCTAGAGGAGCAAAGAATCAGGGCAGTAGCTGGAGGGAGAAGTGAACTAAAAAAAAAAAAAAAATCAGTTATTATTACCTGTTAAACTAGACCAGTAAAGTGAAAAGGAATACCTAAAATAAATAGGTAAGCAAGCTATCTTGAGGCTTGTGGATAGAAACAATTCCAAACATCTCAAGGTGAAAATGTTCATCCATTAAGTGTGATCACACCTGGAGAAAAGAGGCTGGCCTCTCTGGATCTCTCCAATCCTAAGATTCTCACAAATCTGAATAATCAGAATACAAATAGGTCAGTTTATTCTTACTTTTTATTTCTAAATATATTTCTTTGCATTTCTAGGAAATATCAGAGTTAAAAGAAATTTAATTATAGAAGCATTTTTATTTTAAATCCAAGGAGAAATACCTCCAAGTTAAAAGCACACCATCAAAACAACCTTTACTCTCAAGAATCAGGAGGAAAAAAACCCTGATTTTGTGTGTGTGTGGATAACAGTCTCTACACATGGAATGTAAAGGAGACCACCTATATTGTTATAACACTGTGAAATGTTATTCTAAGGAGAGTTGAATACCAATTCTAAAATAAAAAACAAGAAACTAAACTGATTATCTTTAAAAAAATACAATAAAAATCTGAAATACACTGCAAGCAATGTAGGTGATTTTAATACATATAATAGCAGTCTTAATATTCCTTAGTTATGTTTGAAATATTTAGTCTACATAACACAATTTTTAAAGTCTCTCCCATATTACACTTACCACAAGATTTTGAAATTCTTCATCTCCCCAAATTAAGCTTACCACTAGTAAGTAGTGAGAGGGCTGGTTCTCAAGGAGGGAGAGGGAAAATTCAGGTTAGTTCTAGCATTCCAAGAACCCAGGTACCACCTCAGACTATAGAGGGAGCCACTTAATGCTCAAGAGCCACAAGTCAGTGGGGCAAACTAAAACATCCACAGTACGAGTGTTTCATCATCTTTTACTATTGTTGTCCCTCAGGGCTCAGCTTTCTCCCAGAGTCAAAAAGAAAAGGAAAAAATCCTTCTGACGCATTATCTTACTGGTCTTATATTCAACCTACAGCAAGGCCTCTTTAAAAGAACGTCTCCTTATAGAGTGAATCATATTTTGTCCGTTTTAAATCCTTTCCCCCAAATCTGTACTATGATTACACTGACAGCATTCCAAGCAAGGGAACAACTTGAGCGGCACCATATCATGTTTAATTAAGGTTCTGAGTGTTCTCACTTCCAGTTAGGATTTTTGTTTAGTGAAAGATATGACTCATAATCTCTGATTGCTCCCAAGTATAGAGCTAAAATGGGCCCTATGTTTGGTTCACCATGCTATGCAAATTGAAACTGAATTATCTGCAGAAGGAGCAGAATAATGGCTCTGACCTAAAATCTGACCACTGACAACAAGACTCTGGGTTTTTTGGTCACCATTTTTAATTATCAACAAAACACTACCTTTTACCATTTCTCCTACTGAAACGAAGGTCATCCAAGTTTAATTTTAGGGCCTCAAAATATTTTAACTTGTAGACAGTCATTTGTAGACAAAATTTAGACATGGTTTTAATACCAATGGCAAACTGTATGAGGTATGGACATGCAATATATATTCAAACCCCAGCTCTGCCCCTTAGTAATGTAACCTCAGGTAAGCGATTTATCATTTCTAAACCTCAGTTTCATTATCTATAACATGGAGACAAACCTATCTACAGGGAGTTCTTTAGAATTTTATAATCCTTAACACACATCAGGGCCTGAAATAATATTAAGGTTTAACAACATTCTTTCTCCTTTCCCCCATTTTCTTTCTTATGAACATGTTTCAATCACAGGTTGGGACTCCATGTTTAATTTCTAATGATACTAGGAAGCACCATGGATTTCAGTAGAAAACTGAAATAAGCCTAAGCCTTTCCTAGAAAGCCCTCATGTGGGTTTCCCAGGTGGTGCTAGTGGTAAAGAACATGCCTGCCAATGCAAGAGATGTCAAGAGAAGAGGGTTTGATCCCTGGGTTGGGAAGATTCCCTGGAGAAGGGTATGGCAATCTACTCCAATATTCTTGCCTGGAGAATCCCATGGGCAGAGGAGCCTGGCGGGCTACAGTCCATCAGGTCACAGAGTTGAACACGACTGAAGCGACTGAGCACGCATAGAAAGGCAATACTTTTCATATCTCATTCCCTCACATTCAGGATTTTTATTTCAGGTAAAATGAATGTTCAGTGTGTTTGCAAGATAAGCCAAAAAACCCACAAAAACAGAAAATGTTCAATTTTCCAACTTTATTAAAAAGAAATGCATAATTAAATCACAACTACATAAATCAAAGTTGATTGGGAGTACAGGGAAGGGGAACCTGGGTTAAACATCTGGTACAGTGAGGTTTCAGGTCTCTTCCTGAATGGAAGCACATATGAGGTAAGGGGGAGAAAAGATCAAGCCCCTAGCTGCCTCTCCCCAAGACCTCTATCTTCCACATTCCCATCCCAGTCACACTGCCAGTTCTGAGCGCTCCTGAGCTACCTCATGCGCGTACAACCGCCTCAGCAGAGCGGCCTTCTGGGCCCACTTCCATTCGGCGAGGGACCACTTACAAAGTTTCCCTTTTAGGGCTATCCTTTAAAGGCAACACCGCCTTTCTTCTCTGTCTACATTCCCACTGCACATTCATTTAACCACCCCCACCGTCTGCCAGCCCCCTCACCCACTGTATTTTTCACTTTTACTCTAGAACACTATTGATCATGAGAGAACCATGCCATGCAGGTGGATCTGGTATACTGTTTAATTCACGTTGCCTCACTGCCACCAAGTCCCACTCCTTTCCTCCATCCTCCCCGACATCTCACACATTTCTTCCCCTCAAACTCAAAACCTTTTGCCTCTGCCCCTGACAAATGGCCTTGCGATCTTCTCAGGAAAGACCTCTATTCTGAATCCTATCATCTACCCTGCTCTCCTCTCCTTTTATTTTACTGTTACTTTTTCTGTAGGCAATTTGGGGAACAGAGGAACCTTATGAAAAAGTGAGTAACAGCAGTGTGAGGAAAGAATAGAAAAAATGAGGTTAAGGACAGTGCTACAAAGTTCCACTTGGTATTATCTGAATTTTTTAAAAAATGACCTTCCCTTAGTTCTCTCCCTCTCCCTTTAACCCAACTTTTCTCTCACCCACAGCCATCAGAATGTACTACAAGTCCCTACTGATTTCTATCTCAAAAACAATTTTTATTTAGTTCCATCATTCTGTTCTACCTGGTTGTCTAAGTAGTCAGCCAGCAAATGTTTACTGAGTGCCCAGCGTGTTTTAAATGCCCTGCTACAGGCTTAGAAAAAGTCAGTGAACAGGGAAACGTAAGATTTCTCGGTTCTCCTCCAGAAGCTCCGTGTTTACAGGTGACTGCTTCGCCTACTCAAGTTTGGGCCCATGATAAGAGGGGTTACCATCTCTTCACTCTCAATAATTTGAGATATGATTTCTAAGTCTTTCTTCCATAGAACCTGGGTCCTCAGCATTGACAGCACAGAGTCCTATCCACTGGACCACCAGGGAACTCTTGAATTCATTTAATTGTGGTAAAACACGCAAGACTTACCACTTAAGCGTACACTTCATTGGCTTTAAGTACATACTCACTATTGTGTTGTGTTGGCCAAAAAGAACATTCTGAATATGTTCTTCAATAAAGTTCTCAGTGAAAATGAAAAACGTGTCTTTTTTTTACTTAAAACCAAACGAACTTTTGGGCCAACCCAATAAAACTATTGTCACTATCTTTTTCACTATCCCCAGCTGAAATTCTCTACCATTACGTCCCTTTTTATTAACCAAAAGTTATTCTCAAGGTTAAGTTCTCGGCCCCCACCCTTATTATCCTGGTTCATCACTGTTACCCCCTTGCAACCACCCTCGAGTCCCTGGCGTCTCTCTTCCTATCACATCTGGGGGGCAAAAATGCCAATCTTGGTTGAACTGATCACCTGGCTGCTTTTACTTCGCTTGTAATAAACGGTGGTGGTTAGTTGGTGGCAGAAAATCACACAACTAACTGGACTGATTGGTTCCACCTTCATGCAGACCCCCACCCTCCAACGCGCACCCAGGCATTCAGCAATGCCCAGCCACCCTATCGAGTATCCCAATGAGTTCACCGCCCTGCTGTCCAAAGCAAGGTGTCCTCCTTATCTCACACCATCCACACCCCTTCCTCCTTTAAGGTGCTGGCCCTGCCTCAGACTCCACTGAGAAAACCGAAACCATGAGAACAAAAAGCCCCGTATTCTACCTCCAATTCCTAAGCCTCTCTGCCTTCTCTCCTGCTACACTGCAAGTCATCTTGCTCCCACCAAAGGCAAACCCTCTTGTATTCTGACTCTTCTCCTACTGAAGAATTTTGTTCCTTTGGCAGGAATTCCCTGGTGATCCAGTGGTTAGGTCATGGTGCTTTCACTACCTTGGCCCAGATCCTAGTTGGCCCAATTCCTAGTTGGGAAACTAAGATCCTGAAAGCAAAGCAAAGGAGAGAGAAAGAGAAAGAAAGAATTCTGCTCCGTTGGTAGTCTTACCTCTCTTCTGCATTAGTCTCTCCCTATTAGACAGTCTCACTAGCTTATTGAAAATGCTCTTCTATTTCCCATCAGTTTAAAAAATGTGCTTCCTTGACCCCACCTCTCTCTCTCCCCAACCACTGCTGTGCCATTTCTGTCCTTGCTTTATGGCAAAATTTTCCCAACAAGCAGGTCACACTGGCTTCACTCCCATTCTCAGTTCAGTTAAGTTGCTCAGTCGTGTCTGACTCTTTGCAATCCCATGGACTGCAGCACACCAAGTCTCCCTGTCCATCACCAGCTTCTGGAGCTTACTCAAACTCATGTCCATTGAGTCCGTGATGCCATCCAACCATCTCATCCTCTGTCGTTCCCTTCTCCTCCCGCCTTCAATCTTTCCCAGCATCAGGGTCTCTTCAAACCAGTCAGTTCCTCACATCAGGTGGCTAAAGTATTGGAGTTTCAGCTTCGGCATCAGTCCTTCCAATGAATATTCAGGACTGATTTCCTTTAGGATGGACTGGTTGGATCTCTTTGCTGTCCAAGGGACTCTCAAGAGTCTTCTCAAACACCACAGTTCAAAAGCATCAATTCTTCAGCGCTCAGCTTTTATAAAGTCCAACTCTCATATCCATACATGACTACTGAAGAAACCAAGTTCTGACTAGACGGACCTCTGTTGGCAAAGTAATGTCTCTGCTTTTTAATATGCTGTCTAGATTGGTCACAACTTTTCTTCCAAGGAACAAGCGTCTTTTAATTTCATGGCTGCAGCCACCATCTGCAGTGATTTTGGAGCCCCCCAAAATAGTCTGTCACTGTTTCCATTGTTTCCCCATCCATTTGCCACTAAGTGATGGGACCCGACGCCATGATCTTAGTTTTCTGAATGCTGAGTTTGAAGCCACCTTTTTCACCCTCCTCTTTCACTCTCATTCTCTCAGTGCATTCCAATTGGGCCTCCATTCCACGTGCCACTACCACTACTTGTCCAGACCGCCAAATTCAAGTGGAATTTTTCTCTCCTCAGGGTTTACCTTCTCAGTAGTATTTGGCACAGCAGACCACTCCCTTTTCTTGAAACAGATAAAATCACTCTCCTGCTTTAATGCAGAGCCTTCTTGGTCTCCTTTGCGCCCCCTTCACTCACGGGAGAGTTTCAGGCTTGATTGTAAGTCTTCTATGCTCACAGATGATCTCAACCAGTTCCATGACATACCATCTCTATGCTGGTGACACTCAAAATTTATGTCCACTACCCTCAGCTCAACTTGAACACTCACCGCCTGCTTGACTTTCCACTTAGGTTTTTCAAACACTTGTGAGACATCCAACGGGTTCCACAGAGAACTCTAGTTACCCGCCCCCCGCGCCCCAGTCTTCTCTACAAGCAACTGGCACCACCAGCCACCAAGCCGTAAGCCAGGAATCTGAAGGAATCCTTTGATTCCTTCTCCTGTTCCTCCAGACAACCCATGAAGCAAATACTCCTGATTCAACCTCCAAAATATCTCTGAAACCCATCATCTACTCTGCTCCATCTCCATTGCACTCGCCTAAGATACTATCAAACTTGAGCTGACCATTGCAGTAGTTCCCCAACTGCCCTCTCTGCTTCCTCTCTTGTTCCACAGAGCAGGCAGTGATGTTTAAAAACAAAAACATATCACTCCCCTAATTAAAGCCCTATAATAGCTTCTCCTTTTCATAAAATAAAATCGCCAAGCCCCTGTATGTCTTAAGAGGCCCTGCACACCTTCTCTAACCCCATTTCACTGCATTCTCCTCCTGCTTCTTTCTGTTCTAACATCCCTGCCCTTCCAGACCTTTCAGGGCTTTGTACTTGTTCCCAGGCCAGGAATGTCTCCCCAGCTTTTCACAAGGCTAACACAAGTTCATGTGTTAAGTCTCAGCTCAAATGTCACCTTTTCACAGGGACACTCCTTGACTCTTACTAGCCAAAACAATACACTCTTTTCCCCATAACACACTCTTTTGATCCACAAGCTTAACTTCTTTTAAGTTTTTTCTTAATCTTTAATTTCCTTGATTATTTGTGTTTCCTTATTTCCTGTTTTTCACACTATACTACAAATTTCATGAGGGCAGAGATCTTGTCTGTCTTGAATTCTACTGAAGGCTACTTTAAAATAAAGACGCTTCTCTTTCCCTCTGAACAGGCTGATTTTTAGATCCACGTGCCACGCCCCCCCCTTTCAAGCTTTACTGGATTTTAGTCAAAGAAAATAATTGCTGTGGCATTTACGCCATGAAAAACAAGCAGAGAAAAACCACATGGGACAGTCAAATACTAGAACTCCACCCACTCACTAGACTAGACAACGGACTGCACACAGGTATCTGTGGCGGCCCCTTACAAAGCTTTTCAAAATATAGCACAGAGGAACATGGATATAGGCAAAAATGTAACTCTGACACCTGCATCAAAGGTCTCAACCATTTCCCCTAGCAATCACTAAACAACAGTGATTTCAGAAGAAAGAAAAGCACAAAATAACTCAAATATGTGATCTTTGCTCCAGAGAAGTTAATGATTTCCTCACTGACTTGGTTCTCTCATTTTGGTCTGGCTGGCTATTCATTATCTGCTCTGGATGTTTCTTCCTGACCTTCTGTGTCTTTAATGTATATTCCATTCCTACTAAGTCTCATGTTTAGAATAAGTTCCCCATCCTACTTCCCAAAATGCAAGAAATATCTTCTCAATTTAAAATTCAGAAAAGAACTCGTTCTTTCAAGGATTTATCTCTAGGTTTTGATTTCAGTATATCTTCTACCCCACTTCTAACTTCTGTATTTCCTAGATTCAATTCTATTTTTGTTCCAGAGCTGTCTTGACTAAACTAGATGGCCTGGCTAGACCTGAAGCCAGTATGTTATATAACTTCTCAGTAGAATGAAACTATATATATATTTTAAAATGTACTAAGATTTAAAAGTCTTGGGGTACCTAAGATTTCTGTAAGAAAATCGTTTCAACATTTTGATAAATGGCAGGAGAAAAATAAAAATAACGCAAGCAATAAAATTGTGCTGAAACTCAAAATGATATGAACCTCAAGTCTCATCAGTTCAGTTCAGTCGCTCAGTCGTGTCCGACTCTTTGCGACCCCATGAACTGCAGCACGTGCTCCAATTCAAAAGATAGCCAGCAGCACAGTGCATAGTTTAATACAGGGATGTTCTGAATACGTCTCTGGGTCACAATGAAGTCACCTGGAGAGCCTGGAATAACAGAGTCCAGGCGATCCTAGATGAGCAAGAATTTCAAAATTCTTGGAGGGAGTTACAAGCATCAAGAAATTCAAAGTCAGAAACTTAAAACTGAGACTGTCCAATACATCAGACCTTTTGAAAAACCCCAACTGTCCCTAACAAATAATGGATATTACAAATCCGTATTTTAAAAACATCTCACCAGTTGATTCTACTGCTCAGATTTGGAAATTAGATACAGAGCCAAGAACAGGGCTTCTGGGACCCACTGTCAGTTCTATCACTTAAAACTTTGAGACTTTGAACAATTCAACTATCTTGGCAAACATTTTAAGTTCCTTCCCTGGCAAGTAGAGAATAAAAACCAATACTGCAGGGCTGATATGATAAATAGGAATTAAAAAACACCAAGCACTGTTCCTGGCATACAACAATCTTAAAAGGCCTAAAGACATCCACCACAGTCAAGGACATACCTAATGGTGCCACTAAGTTACTTTTATCCACTAGAAATTAACTATTTACTTTCCATCTAGACGCCTAGAAAGATCAGAGCTTTACAGACTCCTCCCAATAAACTTTTCAGTAACAAAGTTAAAACCCACACACCCATTGTTATACTGCTACTACAAGATAGCTGAGTATTTTTATGAATGCTTCTAGGAAACATTTTAAATAAAAAGTGGGGGAACTGAGAAGTCTTATAGTGATTAGAAAGAGATGAACCATAACAGCCCCCCCCCCCTTTTTTTTGAAAGGAAAAAGTCTCCGGGGTGTTTCAAAGTGAGTTTAATTTTTCAGATCAGAGGTCTAAGAAACTATTGTAATTTACTACCATTTATAATAGGGAATATGAAAGCCAAAAAGAAGTTTCAGATCACTGGAACCCATTACCTTCCCACAAATGTGACAACCAGAGAAAAGGTTGTTCAGGGTTGTGAAAACACAACCAAGAAAACTAGTAGGGGACCCATACAGAACCACGATACTGGAAGGCAGACACTATCCTCGACTATTTTTCTGCAATTCTGCAACTGGGTTTGACTCTCCTCTCAAAATGAAGTGCAAGAGAGCGAAGGGAAAGCCTCCATGATCTGCCCCCAGCCAGGCCAGGGAAAGCAAAGTCTTCCAGGTTCGAGCCCTAGGAAGACACGGGGAAGCCTTCATCTCCAATCTTGACCGGGGTTGTAGGTGGGATGCGGGTTTAGGAAGAGACCCCTCGGCTGCAAGGCCCGACTCTTTTCCCTCAAAGGCAAGTGGTAAAAGGAACAAGACGCCGCGGTCCCCAACCCCTTCCCGCTCGGAGCCGGCGGCCTACTCTTTTGGGTCTGGGGGCACCGGGAAGGACCAGGCTACTCCACAGACTTCTGCCCGCGGAGAGTGGCCCCCACGTCCCGGACCTCCCGGCGCTCGGGCGGGCGAACCGTCCAAGAAGGGCGCTGCCCGTGCCGCCGGGGAAGATGGCGCCCGCAGAGCAACTGCGCCACCAGCACTGGCGAAGGGCCAGGCCCAGCGCCATCTTAGCGCCTTCCAACCGCCCCCCCAACCCCGCCCCGCACAACCCCCGCAAGAGCCTGCGTCCTGGCCGGTCGGGGGGCGCGAACCGCGTTGGGCCCGCGCACTCTCAGCCAAAAGAGTGCCACCGAGCCTCTCGTCTCTTCGGACCGGCCGCGCGGGGCCCGCAGAAGAGCCCGGCTGAGCCGCCGGTCCTCCGCGCGGCGCGAGGGCTCGTCCGGGCCTGGCCGCGGGTCGTCGGCGGTGCTTCGGGCCCGGGCGGCGAGGCGACCGGGAAAGGGCCAGGCCGGCCGGCCCCGGCGCGCGCGCCGGGAACCAGGCCGGAGCGGCCGGCCGGCCCCGCGCTCTCCCCGCCGCGGCCGGCGGCACAAGCGCCGGGAAGGAGGAAGCCAGGATGAAAAATAAACCCCGTCCCCGCCGCCTCCCTCCCACCCGCTCCCTCCCCCTCTTGAGACGCGGGGTCCATTTTGCCGAGAAGAAAGAAAATGCGATTCACACCCAAGAGCTTCGGAGAGAGAAAAGAAACGAGGAGGGGGGAACCGAGGGGAGGAGATTGGAAAAGCTTATTTTTCTTCCTCGCCCGCCGTCACTCCTGGCCCTCCCTGCCCCCTGCTCGCGGCCCCGCCGCGCCCGTCCTCCCCTCGCCGAGCCCCGCTCCCTCCTTCCCGGCTCCCGGCGGCTCCGGGGGGGCGGAAAACACACTCGCACTCGCGCACACAACTAATTTTAAACCGGCTCAATCAATGAGTCATTAAAAGGCTTCCCTCCCCTCTCCTCCCCACCACCAACCGCCACGCCACCCCCCTTCCCAGGCTTCTCCCTCTCCCCGCTCCAGAAATTTGCATCCGCGAAAAGGAAAAAAAAAAAAAAAAGGCGCCAGGGCCCCCACCCCGCAGAGGAGCCCCCAGCCCGGCCCCGCCGCCCCCTGCCCGCCCGCGCCCCCGCCCGCGACACTGAACTTGGTCTTCCCGGGGCCCGGGCATCGCTGGGAAAGGCATAAACACTCGATTCCCCTTTTCTCCGTGTCCATTAAACATCCACCCACCACCACCATCACCCACCCACAAACCCACCCCCCCCCCAAAAAAAAAAAACACAGCCTTAGCCAATAGCTCTCTGGGCTGAAACCTAATATCCTGGTTTTGGCAACTCGGTGTTTAATTTGCTCCTCTTTCTTTTCTGTCTGTCTGGAGATAGATCTCCAGCCCCCCCGCCCTCGCTTTTCCCCTCCCCGAAGGAAAGAGGCAGAGGAAGGAGGTTGTGTGTGTTTTTTTTTTCTCCTTGAAATTTTTATCACAAAATTATAATACACTCAAAGGGAAACTCACCGTCATGAAAAAGCAGTGCCTTGTCAACGGGGTTTCTGCGCCATCGCACCAGGGGCGGCGGCGGCGGCGGCGGGCGCGGGGCGCGGGGCGCGGGCGCGGGAGCTCCCGGCCGAGCGGCGCCGGCCACACGCGCTCCGCTCTCTCTCTCGCTCACCCCCGCGCCGGGCGGCGGGCGCCCGCTCCCCGCGCCCGCCCGGCCTTCATGCTCTGCGCCCGGGCAAACCGCTCGCCTGTTCGTCTACCTCCAAACTTCGGTTCTCGCCTAGCAAAAAATGCGGAGATTAGGATTTTTTTAATTAAAAAAAAAAAAATTTTTTTTTTTTTTTTTTAGAAAAATCAAACTCCAAAGCTGATAATTCCTGCTTCCTTTGGGATTCTTTTTAACCTCAAGAAACGTAGTGGTTTATTCAAGAAACAGGGTTTTTTTTTTTTTTTTTTTTAAAGATCTACGAGATGCGTGCTATTCTCAGCAGGCGCCCTGCACACACACACACACACACGCACACACACACACGCTAGTTTTAGTTGGGGGGGGGCGGGGGGAGCGCCAGGAAGTGGGGGTAGTTTAAAAACAAAACAAAAAACACAATATTTGTTTAAACTCTAATTAGAATATGTCCCAATAAATCCTTTTTTGCTTATGCTTTAAAAAAACAAAAGCGAAAACATCACTTTTAACTTATTTGGTAATTCATTCCAACTTTTAATTCTACTAAGCTTTCCTTTGCAACACCCTCTTTCCATTCCGAAGTGTAGTGAAACCTTATCTGTAAACCTGTATGTCAACATTAAAAAAAAAAAACACACACAACACTTTAGCAGCCAAGAGGAAGGTGAGGAGGGAAGTAAGTCACTCTTAAAACATCCAGTTCCCAGTGCTTACTCTTTATGCAGATATCTGTATCGTCACATTTGTGGAATTTTCACGATGTGATCCCCAGTCTTAAAGAGAGCTACCCAAATATCCATTGAAATAGAATAGGTTAAAAAAAGAGAAAGCTACCTAGCCTTTTAACACTCTTTAGTCCAAGTATAATTACCACCCATATTTAATCTCAAATTGAGACATCTCCATAAACCATCCAGCATCCAGAGCACTTAAAGAAATGTTAATTATGACAGTGTGGATTGGGAGTAGGTGTCTGTGTGGTTTAATTACATTTACTTTTCCTGTAAATGCCCACAAAAATAAAGTTGGGGGTTTGTTGTCTTTTATTTTAAATAAATATCAAAGTAAAAGATGGATTGTACAAATATGTGATTCAGAGTTTTAAAAATACATATGTAGGCACCAGAAATACTTTAAAATTATTTTAGTTTATAATACATATAGCAATGGGGTTCTGCTGATAGAAAGCTCAAACCCATATCCCCCAGATACTGAGTTCTAAAATTATCCTTAGATTTAAATTATTTAAGTGAAATTGGTTAGTTTCTAATACAAATCCCCTGAGCATTAAAAAAAACAAAATGGCAGCATACCACATTTGCTTTTATAAGGATACTGTAACTATGCTGTTTTATTGTACAAAATAAATATGTCAAGGTTGGTACACAATGTTGTCATATTCAAGATAGATCTCTTCAAAAAACAAACCATATCTTGTTCAAGTAACTGCCACTCTGTCACTCACAATGTGTGCTTTGTATTTAGACCCGCCTTAACAAATACAGTCAGTGATTTAGTATCACATAGTATCATGGAGGTGTTTTCTCAGAAGATACGTGTTGTGTTCACATTCAGCCAAGGTCTTCCTGGAACTGAAGGCTTTGCATAAATTAGCATTATTTCTCTACACTTGACAGTTGGACCAACCAGTTTTCTAATTGGCTTGGGAAATTTTAAAACCTGTTTTAAAGTGCCTTTGGATTGGCTAGAGTTTAATTATTATACACATTTTGAAGAATTACATTTCAAAGGAGTCCATGGATTATTCATTGCAATTAGGGCCCACCAAGCAAGTTTTACAGCTGTTGCTTCACAGCTCCAATGAAATGTTAATGGATTTCAGAAAGCTGATCTCCCTACTAAGCCAAAACTCCCAAAAAAATACAAATCTGACTTTAAAATCACTTAACAAAGAGGTGAGCTCCAGAAGAGGATAGGGCACTGCGGGCTTTCTCACAAATGCCCAAATACCAGAGCTGACATTTATTAAGGGCCTACTAAATCCTGCCAGGCATTATTCTAGATACTTTATTCTTATAGTATGTATTATTGCCTGAACCTTCACACAAACCCACAGAATACTGTTTAATTATCCAGATTTTCACTGATGAGTCTCCCAATGTTTCTCATCATTTGCCTTAGGTCATCAGTCTAAGAAGAGCTGGGGGGAACCCAGGCCTGGTTGACTCCTCAACACACCCTCTCTTCAAGTCCCCAAAAGGATCCTGGGAACAAGCAGTCTGTGCTATTTCAATAAAAACCAAGTTCAGTGGTAGTTAGGGGGACCATCCTCTCTCATTGGCAGAGGGGCTCATAGGCAGAAGGGGCCATCCTTTCTCACTGGGGAAGATTTACTTTGCCAGTTGTCAAGGATAATTTAGAATATTTGGGAGGGTAGAGGTGGGTCACAAAATACTGGGACAGCAGTGGGGAGAATCTCAGACTCACCAGGTATAACACCAAATTGGTATCATTTAATAATAAAACTCTTGCCTGGAAAATCCCATGGATGGAGGAACCTGGTAGGCTGCCGTCCATGGGGTCGCTAAGAGTCAGACATGACTGAGTGACTTCACTCTCACTTTTCACTTTCAAGCATTGGAGAAGGAAATGGCAACCCACTCCAGTGTTCTTGCCTGGAGAATCCCGGGGATGGGGGAGCCTGGTGGGCTGCCGTCTCTGGGGTTGCACAGAGTCGGACACGACTGGAGCAACTTAGCAGCAGCAGCAGCAGCAATAATAAAACAAAAACAACTTCTTAAAATTTCCCACATGCAAATAAAAAAAGTAACATTTAAAATAAGGGATATGCCTTTGTACATAAAATTTTAAGTGATGGTTTATATAGACAGGATTTAAAATAAGGGATATGCCTTTGTACATAAAATTTTAAGTGATGGTTTATATAGACAGGATTTTGGTATCTGAATATAAGATTAGAAAACTTTTAAAAAGGAAAGTTCTTTAAATGGCTTGATCATATGCAAAAAACTTTAATCGTCTACAGTTATGTACAAGCTCCCTCCTATGATGCTTGTCTGTATATGTGACCTAGTAAGAAGGGCAACTGGACACAGGTGGAAAAAAAAGATAAAATTGAAATGTTCTAGCATGGGCTTGTACCTCTAAATAAACAGGTTCAATACCAACATAACAAGTAAAAGTGAAAATGTTGCTGTTTTTTGCATCCTTCCTCCACGTGTTCCCCTCAGTTGGTTAGCCGTTCTCAGAGCGGGGAGAATGCAAATACTGGAGATTAAGTGGTGATATGCATGACCAGATGTGTCCAGATCACAGAACTCTGAGATATACCCAATGAATGTTTGTGATATAAAAAACTTATAAGTCCTCAATGTGCATAAATAAGCTTGGTACTTTTATTTGAACCTCTTGAGGTGCTTATAATCTGAGGCTTAAGTGCACTGGCTGTGCACTGAGAGTGCCCGGGGCTCAAATTCCATCTCTGTCACACACCAGGTGTGTGGCTCTGGGCAAGTCACTTCACCCTTCAGAGCTTCAACTTCCTCATCTCTAAAACAGGGATAATTATAGTACTCACGTCTGAGACTTATTTTAAGGATTCAGGAACTAGTGCATGTAAAATGTTTAGCGTGGCGCCTGAAACATAATGAGAGGTCAGTATGTTCAGCTAATATTCCATCACCTCGTTTTAGTTATGTGTCAGGTTAAGTCGTGTGAAACCTTCCCGTGTAAATTTCCAATGGCAATCTCACATGATTCCACCAAACGTATCTCTCTTCTGTTCTGTCCAGGATAAGGAGCTCCTCAAAGGCTTTTTATTTTCTAAGGGCCTAGCAGAGGACTTTGTGTATACTAAACTTGCAACCAGTACTTGTGGAATAAAAGAAAAACAACCCAATCCACCAGATATATAAGAATGCAAGAAATCATCATATTTCTATGTAGACAGCTACATATTAAGCTAATAATAGAGTCAGTCTCCCTGAATCACATAAAACCATTGCCCAGTTGATCCCAGGCAGTATTGCCTAATGGTTTATAAGTTCTTCCTCACTCTCTTTCACTTCTTCTCTCATCAAAGAGCTTTATCATTGCTGCATTTTAGCCATGTGACCGTGGCCTATTTTTTTAACTTCTCTCACCTCAGTTTACTTACATGTAAAATGAAGGTGACAGTGTCTGTATCTTGGGTCAGTAGGGGAAGAGTTCAGTGATATTAGGGATGTAAAACCAGCTTTAGTGCCTGGTATACAATAAATACTCAATATTAGTTGCCGTTACTGTTGTGGTTGCTAATACTATTATTAGAAGTAACGTGGAATTGTTTTCAAAGCAGTGGTAAATAAGCAAATTACTGGAGTGATTACAAATGTTTTCAGTACCTTGCCTACAGTATTATTTTATTTGATACATGAGTATAAACATTTTAAATCATCTTTGTAGAGACTAAGGCTATTCTAGTCCTGACATATTTCAAGCTGGTTATTTTTCTTGACAGACTTAAAAAAAAATCTGAACTCCTACAAGCTTCTAGTAAAGGATGAGGAACAGAGAACTGTTTAAGAAAACAGAGGCACAGTCCCTCCCACTGGCCTTGCTGTCTTACACATCCAGCCCGTTTCCCCACTGAATATGTGAGGGGAGGACAGTCATTAGGTTTGGAGGAGGCGTCACACACACGGGAAGCGTCACCAGCTCCCAGGCCCCTGTGGAGCCGGGATTCTGAACATGTCCTCCGCAGAGTGTCCCTTCCACTCCACCATGCCCAGCAGGATCATGGGTCATGGAAACAGCAGCAGAGAGGTCTCACAAGCTCAGAATTTGGAGAGAAAGCCAACCGTGAAGATAAGCTACCCATGCAAAGGGGCTTGCTCAGTAAATAAATGTCAGTGTCCTTTCTGAAAATGAAACCAAGAGGGAAGACATATGAAGAAGAAACTACCCCTAAAAGATGACTTGTACATACAAGTCGAATACAAAGAAATAAGTAAGTATAAAGCACACACCAAGATACATCTTCAACATGGAAGAAAAAACTGAGGGGCAGAGACACTGTATCACCTCCACGAGTATTCTGATCACATTCTAATGTGAGCAGGGTAAAGTTGGTCAGTCAGGCAATTTCAAAGCCTCCATGAAATACCTCCTAGACCATACCATTCTTCTTCCCTAAATCTTCTAATTACTGGTGCCATTCCCCAGGTGCTCTGATACTGCTGAGCAAAGATATAAGTACCTTTGTACCCAAAAAGGTTAAGGCACCTCCCTCACTGTAAATCAAACCAGTCAACTAGCAGTCTAGGTATACTGGTCAGTCCCTTGTAGAGTTAGATTAACCTGAGTCAGGTCTAACAACCAGGAGGTTGTTCACAGATTGGCAATCAGAGCAAAGCACATGTACTCTCTACATATTTTAGAATCATCTGTGACTTCTTATTCTCTTTTCTCCCTTAACCCAGGCAACTCACTTCCAAAATCTCCCTCCAACCTAGTCCCTTTGCTCCACTAACTGCCTCACCTAAATTCAGGCCCTTATCTCTTGCTTGGTCTCTCGATTTCCCTTCCCTCCAATCACTCTTCTATCTAAATTATGACCCCAAATCACCTTTCAAAAACCCAGAGTTGTTGGTGTCACACCTCTACTAGCACCTCACTGCCCAGGGAAGCTTATCAGAAACACAGATTCCCAAGGCCAAACTCATCCGCAGAAAAATGGAGTTTCTGGGATGAACTGAGGCCCTGATACTTGTACTTACAAGTGGTTCATTGGCTCCACCTGCCTCCCCAGGGGCACCTGCAGCTACTCCTGTCCCCGCACCCTGCAGTCCAGTCATGGAGAACACCCACCCCTGGACAAGAACAAACTCCTCCCCCATTTGGCCATATCCTTTCCCCTCTGCCTGGAATGTCCTTCTTTTGGGGCAAGCCCACCATTCTCCAAGGCCCAGTTCAAATGCCACCTCCTCTGGGAAGCCTTCCCTCCACCCCTCAGTGGCTTTCAAACATCTCTGCCTGAGACTCAATCTCAAGAAACAGATTTCACATTGCAATGCAGTAGATGCCTAACTGAAACAAAGGCTTCCGAAAACAGTATCTAAACTTCCTGTGGAGGATGCAACTTGATCTATTTCATTCTATTATCCCATTTTTAAAAATGCTGTTTGCCACCTTATAATGGATTTCACGATCCACTAAGGGAGGCAACCTTCGTTTGAAAAATACTGCTGAACGTGAATAAATAACTCCCCTCTCTATGCATGTGATAGGTACTCTATTATAGACTATTTATCACACTCCACAGTAATGATCTGTTTATAGTCTGTCTCCCACCCCACTTCCCTCCCCCCAATCGGGCACACACCACAAGGAAGTCAGCATATCCTTGGGTAGTTACCCAGCCGTTGATAAATGCAGAAATGAGAATATTGGAGAAGGAATAATTTAATTGCTTTTGCGCGTGTCTAATTTTTTTTTTTTCATTTCTGGTTATGGTTCACAGCATAGTCTATCAGCAACTCCCATGAGCCTGGAAATCATATTAGCTTCAACCCTTGAAGTTAACAGCAATTTAAAACAACAGCCGTTGTATTTCAGAACAATTTAACCAAGGTGTAAATTTTTCTTCCCCTCAAAAATAAAAACCACGGCACAGGCAAAACCAACCAGAAAATATTTTGTCGGGTTGCTAGCTTGCCAAGATAGTACAAATGTGGGCAAACAAATCTCTTACTTAAGATACTCAGAAGCAAATATTCAAAAACCTCAAAACCCTCCTTCCGTACCACTTCAGAAAGGAAACCCCCCTCCTGCAGGGCGGGTGCAGATATAGAGGCCTTTCTATCTTGCTGCCTAAAGCTCCCTCTCTCACTAGGCTGTCCCCATCGACACAAGCACAAGAAAAAAGTAAGGAGAAAGAAAAAGAAACCAGATCAGCTAAAATGAACCGCAGTAATGAACCCAGGCAGCCAGTTCCGGTGCAAATTATACCTGTGATGGATGAGCGGGGACACGGCCGGCTGTGGGGGAGGGATCCTTTTTCTGCAGCACGTGGCTCCATCGACAGGAAACCTGCCTGCAACACCCCCAACTCTGCACACCGCTCATTTGCAGCACCGTCATTTGTGTGATGCTAATTTGCTCAATGTCCTAAATGTACTGAGAGAGATTCAGTGAAAACACAGGGTGGGCTTGGAGTAGCTGGCCCTAGGACAGGCTGGGAGTGGAGGAGGGACCAAGTGTCCAGGAAATGCTCTGGGGGCCAGAGGATGGAGCAAGAAGAGGAGTCTCACCTTAAAGCTGGGTTTTAAAGGATGAATAAGAGTTCTCCAAACCATGTGGGGAAGGAGAGGAGAGAGCTCCAGGTAGAGAAGCCTTATGCAGGGTGTCATTGTTAACTATGAATGAGGGGGGGAGCTGCAGACAGGTAGATGGTGAGGGGCTTTGTTGTGAGTGGCAGAGAGTTTGGACTTCTTTAGACTACTGCTTTCCACTCGGCAGGTCACAACGCGACAGGCTATGAAATCCATGAGATTGTGACCAACTTTTGCAAAAAATGAAATTGCCTAGAATAGGAAATATTTGAATATATTGCAGGCAGTGAGGGTGTAAACTCTTCTGTGAAATTTGTTTCCAATATAAATGTGTCTATGTATGTACTGGTTTGTGACATAAAATGTATTTCTTACTGTGGCTGTGACTTAAAAAAAGCAAACCAAAACTCCATCTGGGCAAACAAGGGATCTACTTGAGGACAGTTAAATAAGAGACTGCTGTGAAAAGATGTGAATCTCATGAGGCTAAGTGTGGCGGCTCAGGGGACACATGATGGTGTTCTTATAAGGTGTCCCCCACCAGACACTGAGCTCCTCAGGGACGAAACTCTGTGTGACAAGCTCTCCGTTTCTAGCACCTGGCGCACATGTAGGCACGAAATCACTGTCTGCTGAATATGGTAACGGGTCTTCAAGGTGATTCCCAAAGAGCCTCATTTCCTGGTATCCCCACCTCTGTGTATCCCCCGCCCACATTGTACCAGGGTTGGTCTGTGTGACCAACAGAACAGGGCGCTAGTGATCATCACTTCTGAGATTAGGTTATAAAAGGCTGCGGCTTCCATCTTAGGTGCTCCTTCTGGAACAGTCGCTCTTGGGGAAGCCAGCTGCCACGTCCTAAGGATACCTAGCCTATGGAGACACCCACATGCCAAGGAACTGAGGTCACCAGCCAGCAGCCAGTGAGGCAAGGAGGCTTCCTTCCTGTCACGGAAGCAGGTCAGCCCCCAGCCCGCCTTTCAAATGGTGACAGCCTCACAGAATAGTGACGACGACCTCATGAGAGACTCTGAGGCAGAAACACCCAGGTAAGCTGTCCCTGGATTCTGGACTCACAGAACTGGGTATATAATATAATAAACACTTATTATTTAAGGTGCTAGGTTTTGGAGTACTCTGTTATACAGCAAAAGACAACCAGTATACTGAATCAGTGAACAGAGCTGAACAATAATGCCAGTACACTAGAGTTATCCAGGGTTGACTACCATTTTTTTTTTCCTCTAAGAATCTATCATGTCACATTTTCGGCCTGACTAGGTAAGGGAAAGGTCCCTGATCCAAGCTGGAACAATGGGATCCTCTCTTCAAGTTTTAGTACTTGAGACACAGAAACTGGGTCAGGTGTGAGGAGCAGACTGTAAGTCTGACTAGGGGTCAAGACCACCATTTGGGGGCAGTTATAATGGGGTCCATGCAATTGAATGGGAACAGAAAGGCCAATGTGTCCAGAAGAAAGCAGATTCTCAGTGGATGTAGAGGGAAGGAAGTGGGAAGGAGAAAGGACCTGGGATTTTCTAAGCCCCAGAAAGTCTGGCCCCTTTCTAGTATTTGGGGTGGAAGATTCCCCTTCCTTATAATTATTTCCCATTTTACTTGCTCATTGATGAGTGAGTTCCTTTTCTTGAAACCAAAAGATCCTCGAATACGGCCTCTCTCCAGTTCTGGCCAGGGGAGCAGTTCCTCCTGCGGGCCAAGGGTCTTTCCAGAGAAGAGTAACAACTCACCAGAGACTTCAGCTGTGTAACTACCGCTATGCAAAGACAGCGACAGATCGAGTGGAAGGTCTGTTCAGACCATTAAACTCCTTTTCCCTTAACTCCACTTTCACCGAATAATCCTTTGATTATTAATGTACTTCAATTTAAAAAGCTGTGTTCTGGCCAGCTGACCTAATCATTCAAGTGGTTGGGTAGGTTCATGCCCATTATAAATTCACAGATTGGCTTTCGAGTACAAATCATTCCGGCGTAACCTCCATTTCATTTCCACTGCCCTCGGCCAAGCCCTGTCATTCATCCAGTGACCCACTGCAGGAGCCTCCCCATGGCACTCATCCTGCCTCAATCCATCCTCTTCAACTTCTCTTCCTAAAACACAAAGCACCCGATGCCTTGCTCCCTGCTCAAAACCTCTGATGGTTCCTGGTGCCTTGGGAATAACTGCAGGCTCCAGCCCCATCTTCCACCACACACCTCGACACCTCTCCTGACTCCTTCTTGCTGCCTGGCGTTACCCCAAGCTCCTCAAGTGCAACTGGTGTCTGCCCTGCTCGGTGCCAGTTCTGCCCTTGCTGGCGCGCTTTCCTCTGGGCACCTGCTCCGCCCGCTTTCTCTCAGTCCACTCCTCTCTCTGCCCTCCTCTCTCTTCTCTTTGTACTTCCATGGAATTCCTCTCTCTCCTTTATAACCCACACTGGGGTTGACCTGACTTATAATTAATTGTCTTCTTGTCTATCTCTGGATCGTGAGCCTCAAGGAGACTAGGCTTTGTTCATTTTTCTCTTCCCTTCGTCTCAAGGCCGAAAAAAGCATCTTGCATAAACACTTTAACATTCATTGCATGTTTTCTGTATCCAGGCACCTGGCTGATGTTGGAGGTAGCAGGCACTCAACAAATGGCCACCAAATCAATGACAGTCAGTCAGGTGGCAGGAACAAGTTTCCCCTGGATCTGATGATGGTCAGGAGAGGTGTCCACCTAGCCTCTGCAGGTGCAGAGCTGAAAAAGCAGTCAGACTCCTGGTGACGTCCGTCATGCAGCAATGAATGAATGAATCTCAGCCTAACTTTTTTTTCTTTTAAATAAAAATCGAGGTGTGATTTCTCATATCCTGATAAACTAACATGCCACTTTCCTTTCTTCTCTTTCTCCCTCTTTCTGCAGTTGCAATTATGACTCACAGGTACCTTATGGAATGCATAGGATTAGGTTATCCTATGCATATTAGATTGTTATCCTAATGCAAGCTTTAGGATAACAACTTCTGGAGAATGGGGATGGGGGTGACCCTCCAGTTACCTAGTTTATATGGTTTAGAATAAGGGCACATGGCTCAACCCACCAGTGACTTCAGTGTCCTTTCAAAAGAGTCAGCAGCTACCTGCAAAGGAAGGATTTGAATCCATCCATCCAGAATTTGGTCCTGATTTGTCCACTGATAATCCGTCTCCTGTCCCCAGCTCTCCCTCTCCCTCCCAGAGTTGTGGGAAGGACTCAGCTCTGGGCAGACCTGAGATGGGCAGGTCTGTCCTAAAGATCCAAAGATCATAGCAGAGAACATAACACAGTCATTCCTAATGCAATGGGTCAAAAAGTATCTGGAATTAATCAGTAAAAGACAAAAAAAAAAAAAAAAAGAGCATGTTTTCTCCTCTTTTTAAACAGAAGTGAAGATTTCTACCCTCTAAATTTCTATCTTCCAGAGGTTATATGCTAAATGAATGTTGCCTCAAATCAAGGCTTCCCTACAGGTTCTAACAAGGCATCCAAGCATATTGCACAGAGCCTTGACCATCTCCCTCATTGCGGGCAGATTCTTCACTGTCTGAGCCACCAGGTTAGCCCTGCTCCTGACAGTCTTTAGAGCTGCATACACAGAGCACCAGGAATCACCAACCTGCAGAACCTGGGAACTCTCACGGTGACTTTTGTTTTCTGGGAAAATTGCAACTTTGTCAAGAGGTCATCTTTCTTGGCTTATCTTCACAATCCAGAGTTTTACTCAAACTTCACCTCTCACTTTGTGGTCATTCTTCACACAAAAACCAACTTTTTATTACTTTAAGAGAATTGTGCTCTCAAGACAAAGATAGTGGAGAACAGGGAAGCCTGGTGTGCTATAGTCCATAGGGTTGCAAACAGTTGGACACCACTCAGCAACTGAACAATGACAAGACAAAGAACAGGGCTTCCCTAGTGGCTCAGGGGTAAAGAAACTACCTGCCAAAGCAGGAGCCTCTGGTTCGATCCCTGGGCTGAGGAGATCCCCTGGAGTAAGAAATGGCAACCTGCTC
The DNA here is from genome assembly GCF_029378745.1 of Bos indicus. NCBI lineage: Eukaryota > Metazoa > Chordata > Mammalia > Artiodactyla > Bovidae > Bos > Bos indicus. Next base: position 17,919,727 of record NC_091782.1, on the reverse strand, counting down.
CAGTATTCCTGCCTGGAAAATCCCATGGACAGAGGAGCTTGGCGGGCTACAGTCCATGGGGTCACAGAGTTGGACAGGACTGAGCATGCATGCATGCTGTAAAGCACAGGAAGCTCAGCTCAGGGTTCTGTGATGACCTAAAGGGGTGAGATGGGGGGTAGGGTGGAAGGGAGGTCCAAAAGGGAAGGGATATATGTGTACTATAGCTGATTCACTTCACTGTACAGAGAAACTAACACAACATTGTAAAGCAATTATATTCCATCCCCCCTGGCCCCACCCCGCCAAAAAAAAAACCAAACCAAAAACGACAAAGATTAGAAAACCTCACAAGCTCCGTAGAATGCAGAGGGAGGGTAGGAGGCGTGGCTCCCTCAGAAGCTAAATCACTGTCTCTCTCCACCCACAGGCCTGGGATGTGCTCAGATCAGTGCCTCAGCAAATTAATTGGGAAAGGAGTACATCGAGGCTGTACATTGTTACCCTGCTTAACTTAACTTATATGCAGAGTATATCATGCAAAATACCAGGCTGGATAAAGCACAAGCTGGAGTCAAGATTGCCGGGAGAAATATCAATAACCTCAGATGTGCAGATGACACCACCCTTATTGCAGAAAGTGAAGAGGAACTAAAGAGCCTCTTGATGAAAGTGAAAGAGGAGAGTGAAAAAGCTGGCATAAAACTCAACATTCACAAAACTAAGATCATGGCATCCAGTCCCATCACTTCATGGCAAATAGAAGGGGAAAAGTGGAAACAGTGACAGATTTTATTTTCTTGGGCTCCAAAATCACTGTGGACAGTGATTGCAGCCATGAAATTAAAAGATGCTCCTTGGAAGAAAAGCTATGACAAACACAGACAGCATATTAAAGAGCTACTACTACTACTACTACTACTACTACTACTACTACTACTAAGTCGCTTCAGTCGTGTCCGACTCTGTGCAACCACACAGATGGCAGCCCACCAGGCTCCGCTATCCCTGGGATTCTCCAGGCAAGAACACTGGAGTGGGTTGCCATTTCCTTCTCCAATGCATGAAAGTGAAAAGTGAAAGGGAAGTCGCTCAGTCGCGTCGGACTCTTCGAGACCCCATGGACTGCAGTCTACCAGGCTCCTCTGTCCATGGGATTTTCCAGGCAAGAGTACTGGAGTGGGTTGCCATTGCCTTCTCCTATTAAAGAGCTGCTGCTGCTGCTGCATTTGCTGACAAAGGTCCATATAGTCAAAGCTATGGTTTTTCCAGTAGTCATGTATGGACGTGAAAGTTGGACCATAAAGAAGGCTGAGCGCTAAAGAATTGATGCTTTTGAACTGTGATGTTGGAGAAGACTCTTGAGAGTCCCTTGGACTGTAAGGAGATCAAACCAGTCCATCCTAAAGGAAATTAACCCTGAATGTCCACTGGAAGAACCAATGCTGAAGCTGAAACTCTAATATTTTGGCCACATTATGTGAAGAACTGATTCATTGGAAAAGACTCTGATGCTGGGAAAGATTGAGGGCAAAAGGAGAAGGGGACCAGGGAGGATGAGATGGTTGGATGGCATCAGGCATCACTGACTCAATGGACATGAGTTTGGGCAAACTCCAGGAGACAGTGAAGGACAAGGAAGACTGCTGTGCTGCATTTCAGGGGGTCGCAAAGTCAGGCACGATTTATTGACTGAACAACAGTAACAACAAATTTCAAATTACCACAGGTTAGGGACCACTGGATCCCTCCTGGAGAGCAGAACTCACACTTGTCAAACACACGTGCCTTATCTGGTAGCTCCCATCACACACCCATGGTCCTGAACAGTAGGTGCCATTGTTTCCATGTCCAAGTTGGCATCTTTCACATTTTGTAAGCAAACATGCATTATCCTGAGAAATGAAGGAGGAGGAAGTATCTGCAGCACAAAAGGATTCCGACTGTGCAGCCACATTTCCGGACTGCTGCCACATCCTAATGACACATGACATCCCTTTATCCATGTCAATGAGCACATCTCAGAACCATAATGTGCAAAGCATCATCACCAAACCCTTTTTTCCAAACTTTTTTGACCATAAACTCTAAAAAGAAATACATTTTATCCTGCAAGTAACACATATGTATATGTAAAATATATATGTATACTATAAGCCTACTTATGCAATACATTGCACTGTGACATTTTCCATTTTATTTCGTCTTTTTTTTAATGCAGACCTCTATCCACTAAACAGATTTCATGACCTTATTATGTTGGAACTTGCAATTTGAAAGCATATGATATTTCACAGAAAAGTGGTGCTTTGTAGAAAATAATAAAATTCTATCTAAAGGAGAGAAACTTTCAACTTCTAGGCAGAAAAGTTGAAGAGGAATAATATTTTTGCTTCTTTTAACTTTCAACTGCCAGGACATTTTAAAAGCATTTTATCTCAGCAAATGAGCATTTCTACAAAAACCCATCTCAAAACATTGTGGATCATTATTCCCCTTATACTGAAGAAGAAAAAAATGGAGGTTGAAAAGGTATTGACCTCACCCACCCACCTTCCATGTGCAGTGTTTAAAAATGCACATCTGTTTGGGAATTAAAATTTGGCTGTATCTTCTGGGACTTCCCTGGTGGTACAGTGAAGAGGAATCTGCCTGCCGATACAGGGGACACAGGTTGGATCCTTGGTCTGGGAAGATCCCACATGCTCAAGAGCAACTGAGCCCGGGCGCCACAACTGCTGAACCCGCCTGTGCTCTGCAACAAGAGAAGCCACCACAATAAGCCATGTACCCAACAAAGAGTAGTGCCTGCTGACCACACCCAGAGAGAGCCTGTGCACAGCAAGGAAGCCCAGCCCAGCCAAAAACAAATAAATAGATTTTTAAAATAAAATCTGGCTGTATCTTGTAAAGAATTTTGAAGTTGTGCTGCTTGAAATTATTACCCTCCCGGCAAGGTGACTGTGAAGATTAAATGAGATAATACGAGGGAAGGCTCCTGCTGTCCTTCGGGTTCTTGGGTTATCTTTTCCTGGACGTGCCTGAACTCTGTGTGACCTGGGAGCTCATTCACTGAACACCTGCCCTGCTGGGTGACAGAGGACAGAGGATCCCACAAGGAGTTTACTGGTTCCATTAGTAACAATAAATATCATTACAAACTAGGATTCTGGAGTGTCTGGGCTGAGTATGTCAATTATTCCTCCAACAGATAATTACAGTGAGCTTTCCACGCCAGGCATGATCTGCCCATGTGCAGAGACTATGGGGTGTAAAAAAAAAACAGGAGACACAACTACAGCCCTCATGGCGCCTGCAGTCAAATAAGATCTTAGAGGTTGTGAAAATACTTCACGTTCCATTAATGTTACATCGCCTGTTCCCTTATCTGTAAAGTGAAGTAAGATTAGATCAGTGGTTCTCAAAACTGAAGATTTCACAGATAAAAAAGGCTTTCATAAAAGAAACTGAAAAAAAAAGCAAATGATCTCACAATTCTATAAACTGAATGAATCATCACTTAAAAAAAAATTACATAGCCTCATTTTTCCCTTTTACTATATAAGCCAGTTTTTGTCCTAGAATTTGAGGATCCCTCAGGACTTGCCCAGCTCTGACTTTGTAGAATTCTTTGGTTTTCTTTTGCAGCAACTACTTACATGTAAAGTGAAAAGTGAAAGGGTTAGTCACTCAGTCGTGTCTGACCTTTTGCAACTCCATGAACTGCCAAGTTCCTCTGTCCACGGGATTTCCCAGGCAAGAATACTGGAGTGGGTTGCCATTTGCTTCTCCTGGGGATCTTCCCAACCCAGGGATTGAACTCGGGTCACCTGCACTGCAGGCAGATTCTTTACCATCTGAGCCACTAGGGAAGTTCTATTTACATGTAAATTCTACCCATACATCCCCCAGAATTGCAGACAGGCCAGACACCTGTCCCTAGGAGAATCATTACAGGGTCCTTTATGAGAAAATCTTAGTACACACAACAAATTCTGGCTCTACCCTTGACCCTGAGTGCTGAAAAGTGCAAAGGGACCAAGTGCTGGTGACTGGAAGGCAGAAGGGAACAATTGTTGAGGAGCCACCACAGGCCTAGCCCAATACTTGGTGCTTTCCCACCCTCTACTTTAACATCACAACCATTCCAGGAGAAATATATCTTCCTCTTTATCTCAACCTTTCAGTTGGAGGAAACTGAGTTCAGAGAAATTAAGTATCATGCCCAATGTCACATAGCAAGTAATCAGAATTTAAACTCAGATCTACTTATTGCCACAATCACACCTCCCTGGCAGGAAGAAACATCAAAAACAGAATGAATGCAGAAAGGCTTTAAGAGATTTATGTGACTTTTGACATGAGAGAAATTTGAAACTACGTTAAAAAACTCAAACCTTTGGAAGGAATGTAAATTGGTGCAGTCGCCATGGAAAACAGAATAGAGGTGCCTCAAAAGACTAAAACTGCAACTACTATATGACCCAGCAATACTACTCCTAGGGATACGTCTGAAAAAAAGAGATCATTAACTTATAAGATACGTGCGCTCAAATGATGTTTATAACAGCATTATTTATAATAACCAAGATGTGGAAGTAATCTAAGCGTCCGTCAACAGACGAATGGATAAGAAGATGTGATAAACACACGTACACACGTGGGTACGTGCACATACAATGAAATACTACTCAGCCATAAAAAAGAATAAAATTTTGCTATTTTCAACAACATGAAAGAACTTGGAGGGTATTATGCTTAGTGAAGTAAGTCAGACAGAGAAAGACAAATAGTGCATGGCATCACTTATATATGAAATCTAAAAAAATAAACTGGGGAATATAACAGAACAGACTCACTAGAGAACAAACTAGTAGTTACCAATGGGGCGAAGGGGGTAGGGAGGGGCAAGACACGGTAGGAGGTTAAGGGGCATGAACTACCATGTATAAAATAAATAAGCCACAAGGATATCTTATACATCCCAGAAAATACAACCAATGTTTTATAATAACTATATATGGAATATAATCTTTAAAAACTGCAAATCAATACGTTGTACACCTGAAATCTATATATTATACAGTACTATACCTTGATAAGAAAAAAAAGACAATTCAGATAGCTTACTAAATATAACACTCTATTTTAGAGTCAGCAGGTTGGTACCTCTTTAACTAGGTCTCTTTCCTGATCAGCTTAGCAAACATCTTCTCTGCCTCCGGACTCCTTCTATTCTTTACCGTAGGAACGAGAACAGCAAGCCCCCGACCCACTTCCATTCACACTCCTAGGAGAAGCTTTGCTTCTGGCCCAACTCTCCATCCATCCTTATTCAATTTAACAAGCCTTTATTAACATGTATCAGGTGTTGTGTTAGGCACAGAATAAAACACATCCCTCCTTGAAGGAGCCCAAGCTATAGAGTGGATACCTAAAAATACAGGCAGGATACTGACTTTACACCTGGACACTCACCCAGAGCCAAAGGAGGGGAGGATCCAGGTAGGCTTCCTGGAAGAGGAGATGTGTAAAACAGCTCTGTGGGAGACAGGTGCCCTGTCACACAGAGAAGAAAAGGCACAAGACTGCAGGCAGTGGAACAAGGGAGCAGGAAGCAGGTCCCATGTGGACCCATCAGCTCTCTCTCCAAACCCGTTTGTCCCGGCACCACGCCCATTACAGACCCAGCTCCCCAGCCGGGACCTTCCACAACTCCTTGCCCTCCTCTAGCCCTTACCTCCAGTGAATCCCTGAGTCCTGTCTAGTCCCCTTCTAAGTCTCTCAGACATCTCCCCTTCCTTCTCTATCCTCACTCCCTTCACGGCAGCCCAGCACCACCATTTCTCCTTGGCTCCTGCAGCAGCCTCCAAATGGACATCACTTTACTTTTGCTCCATTGAATTCACTCAGCGCAGAGCATCTAGACTGAATCTCTAAGGCGGGGGCCGGGGGAGGGTAGCCACAGGTTGGCGGGAACCACCTGATACTGTCATTATCCTGCTTAAGTCCTTCACTAGATCCTAGTGCCTTCCTGATTAAGACAAGCCCCCTAACAGGATTTACAAGACCCTTGGCGGTCTGGCCTCTGCTCACCTTCCTAACCTCATCTCTGATCTTCAGTTCCTCATAAGCTGTGGCTTATGAGCCTGGTTGCCCAGCACCACCACCTGGGGAGCTTTAAAAAAAAACCCAACATCACAGTCCCACTCCCAGACACTGTGACTGAATTACTCAGGGGAAGACCCCGAGCATTCGGGGATTCTAAAGCTCCCCTTGTGATATTAGTGTGCAGCCACGGCTGAGAACACTGCACTAGTCCAACACATCTGACAGGTTCCCCGGGGAAGCCCAGTCTCTGCCATCAGAGGCCCTGGAGCTATCCTGGCTTGAGGCCAGGGTCTTTCTGTCTCATTCACTGCAGTATTTCCTGCACCCAGAACAGTACCTGAGCAATTCTGCTTTCTCCCTTCACCTGGTCTGATGACACTCATTCTTTAAGATCCAGCTTAGACTTCCTAACAGACACCCCCTCCCTTGATGCCCCTGTTCTGGGGCAGGTGATCCTCTGTGAGCTCAGCGCCTAGATTTCTCCCAGTATAGCATCTATCCCCCACCTGGTGATCGTCTGCATCCCACAGGTCCTCTGTAAGCTCTGAGGGTGACCTGTCTGTGTGTTCATCAGTATAGCACCTCCATCCCTGGGAAGTGCCTAGCACAGAGTCAGGGCTGATTTAATAAGTGTGGCAGGAATAAGTGGAAGTGAAGGAGCACAAGTGTGGGTGTAACGGCAGAGAATGGTATGACTGGGGTGATAGCAATGGTGGGAGATGAGCGGGAGAGGCATGCTGGGGACAGGTCGTGAGGGGCCAGGCATCCTCACCAAAGACTCTGAACAGCATCAGACAACTGAGAGCCAGGGCAAACTTTAGGTAAAGTAACACAAACAACTTGAATTTTAGGGCAGTGAGTGGCTGAGGCACGGAGCAGCGGGGGAGGTCAGGGAGGCCCAGTGGTCAGGGACCAGATGGGGATCTAGAGCAATAGCCCACCCGGAAGAAGATGAGGAGGGGGCTCAGGCCTGAAGACAGGGGGCTGGCTGAGACAAAAGACCCAGAGAGAGAGGGAGGGAATCGAGAGTGTTTGGAGGCTTGATGGCCCCGTAGGGAGGAATGAGGCTCTGTGGATGACTGATTTCCTGTTCAGAAGACTACAACTGTGGTGTGACGATTGTGACCAGATGCAGTATCATAACCAGACAGGGGTATGAAAAGAACCTGATGGCCTCCATTCAAGTCTTTTTTTCTCGATTTTTTTTTTTTTGGTTTGGTTTGATATGGACCATTTTTTAAAAGTCTTTACTGAATTTGTTACAATATTGCTTCTGTTTTATGTTTTGGTTTCTTGGCCAAGAGGCATGTGGGATCATAGCTCCCTGACCAGGGATGGAATCCACACCCCTGGCACTGGAAGGCAAAGCCCCAACCTCTGGACCGCCAGGGAAGTCCCACCTCGATTCAAGTCTTAGCGTCACCTCTTACTCGCTCTCCGTCCTAAGGAAGTCACCTTCACCTCATTCCTTCACCTGCTCAATGCGGGTAACAAGTAGTACCTATATCACAGGGATGTTGCGAAGGCTGAAAGGAGTAATAGGTGTACATGCTCAGCCACTGACTGGCACAAGTACATGCCATATGAGAGTTCACAAAATTATTTATATACAATGTGCCGTATTATCTGCTAAGAGTTACGATCTGCCAACAATTCCCCCCGCTCCTCGGAAGACCTGTGCTCCACCCATCAAAAGGTGGAGTCTGTTTCTCCTTGTCTTGAATCTGGGCAGCTTTGTGATGCGCTTTGATCAAATGAAGTGACATTGTACCAATTCCGGCTCAAGCCTGAAGAGACCTGGTGGCACCTACTTTTGGCCCTTGGGAAGCCAGCCACCATGCAAAGCTGGAGCCCAATAGCAATGTTAGGAAGGAGACTGAAGCAGGAGACAGGCTGGGTGGAGGGGACGAGGTGCAGTAAGGCTGCAGACATATGAGAGAGGCTGACTTGGAGGCTCCAGACCCAGTTCAGCCCACAGAATTGTGAGAAATAAGTTACTGCTATTTCAAACCAGTAAGTTTTGGGTTCGTTTCCTACACAGAAATAAACTGAAACTTACGTACCGAAGAAAAAGGACATCACTGGGACAATAAGGACTTCCTTTGAAGCCATCTTAAAATAGGTATTTTGGACAGCAGAAATATGGAGACATAGAAATATCAAGAAAAGTGTTGGAAGTCCAAGTTTGGGCTCAGGAGAGAAGCAGGAGGAGCCAGCATAAGGACAGGACTCGGTGCCCTGGGAGGAGGAGGGGAGCTCACCAGCGGAGGTGAGAGGAACTAGAAACTGGTACCAAGACAGAAATCTGGCCCCGTGGATACTTAGGGGACAGGTGGAGAGAAGATGGTAAAGAAGATGAAGAACAGTGATCAGGGATGGAGAGAGAACACACAGAACCAGGGAGCTGTACTCTGAGAAGGGGTTATCCAGTGCTGAGACTGGTTATCCAGTGCTGAGAGCTACAAAGAACAACGGACTTGAACATTAGGAGGGAATGGGGATTTCCCACTGAAGTAGCAGAGGCAGAAATCAGGTGATAAGGGATTAAGGAGGGAATAAGATTGAGAATCTGAACACAGCAAACGTAGATGACTGTTCTTAAAAGTCTGTCGTTACAGTTGAACCCAGAGAAACAGAGACTAGATTGGCAGCTGCCAGGGGTGGGATGGGAGACGGACAAAGGTGGTCAAAAGATACAAACTTCCAGGCACTTCCCTGGTGGTAAAGTGGATAGGAGTCCGCCTGCTGATGCAGGAGACACAGGTTGGATCCCTGGTCTGGAAAGATTCCCCAGCTATGGGGCAACTAAGCCCGTGGGCTACAGCTACGGAGCCTGTGCACCTAGAGCCTGTGTCCTTCAATAAGAGAAGCCACCACAATGAGAAGCCCATGCACCGAAAGAATGAGTAGCCCCAGTTCCCTGCAACTAGAGAAAGCACAGAAACGAAGACCCAACGCAGCCAGAAATAAACAGAAAGTTACCAACTTTCAGTTACAAGATGAGTAAGTTCTGGAAATGTAACATACAGCATGTTGACTACAGTTAACAATGTTGTAGTTGAGTCCCTAAGTCAGGTCAGACTCTTTTTCAATCCGTGGACTGTAGCCCGCTAGGCCAAGTCCCTGGCATTGGCAAGCGGGTTTTTTTTTTTACTACTGAGCCACCAGGGAAGCCCCACAGTTAACAATCCATGCGTCCACAGTGGCTCAGTCATATATATAGTAAAAGAAGGACTGATGCTTCCATCATGAAAGTCTGATGCTGAAGCTGAAGATCCAATACTCTGGCTATCTGATGCGAAGAGCTGACTCACTGGAAAACACTTTGATGCTGGGAGAGATTGAGGGCAAGAGAAGAAAGGGGAGAAAGAGGATGATATGGTTGGATGGCATCACCGACTGAGTGGACATGAATTTGAGCTAACTCAAGGAGAGTGAAGGACAGGGGAGCCTGGCATGCTGCAGTCCCTGGGGTTGCAAAGAGTTGGACATGACTTAACAACTGAACAACAACAACAAATACAAATATAAACACACACACACACACACAAGTCAAATCATCACAATGAGTCCCCTAAACTCACACAATATATCTCAAGAAAGCCAGGAAAAAAATAAACCCAATTACCTCTCCCCCAAAATTTATTTTAAAAAGTTGAATAAAATAAAAAGTCTATTAATAGGGACTTCCCTGGTGGTCCAGTGGTTAAGAATCTGCCTTCCAATGCAGGGGATACAGGTTCGATCCCTGGCTGGGGAGCCAAGATCCCACATGCTGCAAGGCAACTAAGCCTGTACCTACGCTCCACAACAAAGAGCCCAAACAATGCCATTAAGACCTGAGGCAGCCTAGTAAGTAAATAAATAAATTTTTAAAAATTTATTTATAAATATTTTAAGAATATATATATTTTAAAAAGTCTACTGACAAAAGAGGGAAAAAAGAACAAGCAAGTTCCCTCCACTCAAAAAGAAAACTGTTTTAAGTGGAGGGAACTTGCTTGTTCAGAAGAGAAACCAAAGAAGAAGCATTAAAGATCCTGAAGAGAGGATGGGGGTGGCTCAAGGTTCCAGGAAATGGGAGGGACACAGATCAGGTGGAGGTGTTGGCCTTGAAGAAGGGGAAGAGGCAAAGGGGTGGATCTTCACAGAGAGGTTATAAGAGGGAGGTGAGGTGAGATTCTTCTCTGGGGGCCTTGCTGTCCCTGGGACTCTCCAGGCAAGAAGACTAGAGTAGGTGGCCATGCCCTTTTCCAGGGGATCTTCCCAACCCAGGTCTCCAGCATTGTGGGCAGATACTTTATTGTCTGAGCCACCAAGGAAGCCCAAGAATACTAGAGTGGGTAGCCTATCCCTTCTCCAGGGGAACTTCAGACCCAGGAATCAAACCGGAGTCTCCTGCATTGTAGGCGGATTCTTTACCAGCTGAGCTATCAGGAAGCCCCCGAGAAGAGTAGGTTAAGGTCATCTGCTGACAGGTAGTGTGGGTCTTCGAAGACTGACATAAGTTTCTGAAGATTTTGGAGGGAATGCAGGAGGGGCCACAGGAGTCAAGCTTCCAGACCTTTCTAGTGAAGCCCCGCCACAGGAATTCCTGCCTTCTGAGGCTCAGGCTCTCCATGCCAGCCTCTCTCCTCTACCCTGCCCCTAGCCGTGCTCCATCCCGAGTCAGTGTCTGGCCTAGATGGCCCCCTGGAAGGTTGCTCCTTCATTCTCAAGTATTTGCTGACTATCCACACCACCAGCCCTGCCTCTCTGGACAACACACTCTCTCTCTTCCCACAAGGCATCCAAACGTTCCCCCTACTTTTCAGATGCCTCGTGCCTCTTTCCTTTCACACCCAGCAGAGGACCCCGCTGCCCACTCACAGACAGCACAGACACCGTCAGACTCATCAAACATGCAAGTTTACCTACAACTGCACCCTCTCCCCGGAGAAGGCAATGGCACCCCACTCCAGTACTCCTGCCTGGAAAATCCCACGGGTGGAGGAGCCTGGTAGGCTGCAGTCCATGGGGTCGCTAAGAGTCGGACACGACTGAGCGACTTCACTTTCATGCATTGGAGAAGGAAATGGCAACCCACTCCAGTGTTCTCGCCTGGAGAACCCCAGGGATGGGGGAGCCTGGTGGGCTGCTGTCTATGAGATCACACAGAGTCAGACACGACTGAGGTGACTTAGCAGCCAGTATTCTTGCCTGGAGAATCCCAGGGACGGCGGAGCCTGGTGGGCTGCCGTCTATGGGGTCGCACAGAGTCAGACACAACTGAAGTGACTTAGCAGCAGCAGCAGCAGCAGCAGCACCCTCTCCCACTGACACATCAACTTAAAACTGCTGTTTGATTAGCAGGTCTTGGCCAACATTTTAAAATACAATAAAAAGAATAGAAAATAGCATCTACTGTATATCCCAAGAGTATTTGCTGTTTCTTAAAGCTTGTGTTTCAATTATGCATCTGTTACTATGAGTTGAGAGCAAAAGGTTTGCATATGTTTGAAAACTTTCACAATAAAAAGTTAATACAATAGCACTGCCATAGAGAAAGCTGTCCTTCCCTTTATCCACAGCTAATCCTCACACCGGTGTTTTGTGTCCCATCTCCTCCAGTCATTTCAGGGCCCTTAGGTTATGTCTTCTTTTTTCCTGTAAAAACCAGAAATACCTCATTGGCCTCCCCGCACTGCCTATTTATTCCCTCCTCCCTCCTCACAAACGTCTCCAAAGAGTTATATGGATTCGGCATCTGCTCCCGCCTGTCCCTCTCACCTAACCCCTGCGGCCTCCTGCCCCCAGCCCTCCTGGACACAGCTCTCCACAAAGTGACCAGTGACCCCTGAGTCCACATACCTAGAGGACACCTTCCAGGGTTCACTGACTCCATGTTCATTCCTGTTCCTCCTTCCAGCCAGAGCTCAACCCTGCCTGCTCCGGAAGACTTCGCTGACCTCCCAACAAGGTCAAACCTCCCATGAGGGGCACCCACTGTTCCTCTGTCCTTCCTAACAGTTGTCAATTGTCAATGTTACGATTTCACATTTGTGTAATTATCTGCCCCAGATTAGGCCTCCTCAAGGAGGAAAGGGACTCTGCCTATCTTGACGCACTTGGCAGCCGGAGAACCTCCCTGGCTCAGTGCTGGGCGTGGATCCATAAGCAGCAGCAGCCCCTGTGCTAGGTCTTAGGGGTACAATGAGGAAGGGACATCCTAGAAAGTGACGGGAGCTGAGGAGGTGAAGAAAGCCAGGGGCAGAGGAGGAAGGCAGAAGCTGCTCCCATTCTGCTTCCCAGACCAAGGTGGAACCTTTTCCAGAATAGCACGTGCCTGCACGGCTGACACCCCTCACTGGCTTTGTGTCAGAAGTCAGCCACCCAGACTGGAAAATTGGCTATATATTTCATACCTGACACGCAGAACTTGTAGTGAATCCTTTTAATCCACTACACATTCAATATTTGCTGAAAGATGAATAGGTGACACCTACTTCTGGAATCCAGCTAGTAGAAAACAGAGCCTGGATTTGTTTATTTGCCCAGGAATGGCCTGCACAGGGTTCCTGATAAACACCAGAGAACACAAAAGGCCTCATTCTTTGCTATCTGACCACACCCAAAGACGGTTTTATTGTGTTACCTGCTTTCATTCCTCAGTTACTGATTTTCTGTGGCTTATCACTACACAAATATTCTCTTAAGGATGTTAAAAGATCAAATAAATACAACAAGTATTTAAAATGACAAACATAGTATGCAGATGCAACCAGAAACTTCAACCTGTGGGAAACTCTATTAAACAAATGACCATTTTTCTCAACAAAACATTTGAGAGAGAGAGGGGAAGGATTTAAAAGTGATTAAAGAGACATATTAACTCGGCTCACTGTATAGAACTTGTTTGGATCCTTATTCACATAAAGTAATTTTAAAAAGGAAATTATAATCAGAGAAATGTGAATATTGGTTTGGATCAGTGGTTCCCCTAACAGCCTGAAACTCAGATAGTAATGGAGAAACAGTCGCCACTTTTTTGGACTGTGGCTCAGCAGTAAAAGAATCTGCCTGCAATGCAGGAGACTTGCAGGAGACTTGCAGGAGATGCAAGTTCGATCCCTGGGTTGGGAAGATCCCCTGGAGGAGGAAATGGCAACCCACTCCAGCATCCTTGTCTGGAAAATCCAAAGGACAGAGGAGCCTGGTGGGCTACAGTCCGTAAGGTTGGAAAGAATTGAACACGACTGAGTGACTAAACAACAACAAATAGTATTGTAGTTATGTTTTTAAAAAGACAGCCTTAATCTATTTGAGAGACATATTGAAATGTTCGTGGATTGTAAAATATTAAATAATATAAAGTTTGGGATTCATTTTAAAATAAGCAAGTTAGAACTGGAAATGGAACAACTGATAGGTTTAAAATTGGGAAAAGAATATGACAAGGCTGTATATTGTCACCCTGCTTATTTAATTTATATGCACAGTACATCATGAGAAATGCTTGGCTGGATGAATCACAAGCTGTAATCAAGACTGCCAGGAGAAATATCAGCAACCTTAGATATGCAGATGATGCCACTCTAATGGTAGAAAGTGAAGAGGAACTAAAAAGCCTCTTGATGAAGGTGAAAGAGGAAAGTGAAAACGCTGGCTTGAAACTCAACATTAAAAAACTAAGATCATGGCATCCAGTCCCATCACTTCATGGCAAATAGAAAGGGAAAAAGTGGAAGCAGTGACAGATTTTATTTTCTTGGGCTGCAAAATCACTGCAAATGGTGACTGCAGCCACGAAATTAAAAGATGCTTGCTCCTTGGAAGGAGAGCTATGACAAACGTAGGCAGCATATTAAAAAGCAGAGACATCACTTTGCTGACAAAGGTCCATATAGTCAAAGCTGTGGCTTTTCCAGTGGTCATGTACAGATGTGAGAGTTCGATCGTAAAGAAGGTAGAGAGCCAAAGAATTGATGCTTTTGAACTGTGGTGCTGGAGAAGACTCTTCAGAGTCCCTTGGACAGAAAGGAGATCAATCCTGAATACTGATCCTAAAGGAAAATCAACCCTGAACATTCATTGGAAGGACTACTGCTAAAGCTGAAGCTCTAATACTTTTTCCACCTGATGTGAAGAACTGACTCACTGGAAAAGATCCTGATGCTGGGAAAGACTGAAGGCAAAAGGAGAAAGAGATAACAGAGGATGAAGTGATTAGATAGCATCACTATCTCAATAGACATGGATTTGAGCAAACCCTGGGAAATATCGGAGGACAGAGGAGTGTGGCATGCTGCAGTCCATGAGGTCACAGAGAATCAGACACGACTTAGCAACTGAATAACAACAACAAAAAATCAGAGTAAGGTGGGGTGGGAAAGTGGCTAGGGTTTTAGAAGAAACAGGACTGCCAGTTGTGAATTGCTGAAGTTGGGTGATAGGTACGTGTAAACACTCTCCTCTCTACTTTTTAAATGTTCAAAAAATTAAAAAACGTATCTAACAAATAGAACCATTAAAGCATCTAAATTTTTGTTAAATAATTTTTAAAGTCTGGAACACATTACAATTCTTTCACTTTCCAAGACGTCTAATGGACAGCAGTTCTTCGATTCACAAGCTTTGTAAAGTATCCTTGAAAGCGGGATCCAGAACTCATGGGCAGCTTGCCTTCTGCCACATTTCCACTGTAAAGCATTACCCTGTTTCCTTCCATCAGAACAGGCATGTCCTTCTGAGGAGCTGGGGCCCTTTCAAGGATGCACACTGAATCAACTGCCCTCAAACGTCATAAAGAAGACATATATACAGCCTGTCAATGCCTTCCTACTTTTGAAATGTAGCTTTAAACCTATGTCTTGACCGGTACCTCCCTGGCTTGCAGCTGTGCTGGGGTCTGTCAAGAACTGTCAAGCCGGACCGCCTTCATGATACAGTGGTTGAGAATCACCTGGGACAGAGGTTCATTCCCTGGTCTGGGAAGATCCCACATACCACAGAGCACCAAGCCCGTGTGCCACAACTACTGAGCCTGTGCTTTAGAGCCTGAGGGCTGCAACTGCTGAAGCCTGGGCACACCCACAGCCCATGCTCCACAACAGGAGCCACCAGAAGCCACGCACTGCAACAAAGAGTAGCTCCCACGGCAACTAGAGAAAGCACGAGTGCAGCAACGAAGACCCAGCGCAATCAAAAATAAATGATAAATACATTATATATTATATATTACAAAAAAGAACAGTCAAGCCAATGCTTCACAATGACCAGACTTCTGACCCCTGTCCATTCCCACTGGGGCCTCACATTAGTCTTTGAAGGCACCTCCCACACACTGATGGCAACCCACTCCAGTACTCTTGCTGGAAAATCCCACGGATGGAGGAGCCTGGTAGGCTACAGTCTGTGGGGTTGCAAAGAGTAGGACAAGACTGAGCGACTTCACTTTCTTTCTTTCTTTCTTTCCCACACCCTGGGTCTGCAGGGTGACCCATTCATTCTTGCCCTTTACTGCCCCTTTCTCATTAAAGTCTGAACTAACCAACTTAAAATACTTGGAAACTTCCAAAATCTATTGGACCCTATCCCCAAACCGCTCACTGGGCATAAGTGAAGTTCTTCAAAGGGTTTAATGGCTTTCCATTCCACTTCAGATACAGACAACACTATCCCCTACCCCCAGGGTCACTGTAGCTAATTAAAAAACGTTGTCTCACTCCTGTTGCAACACCCAAGCCCAATAAACCTTGTTTGCTACAAACTTCTTTAACTGGACACAGGACAGACTGTATTGCTGAAATACTTAGGTGAGGCAGGTCAGATTTTTCTTCCTAGCAAAATAAACTTCCTCTAAACCTTCCCTAGGGGCTTCCCGGATGGCTCAGACGGTAAAGCGTCTGCCTGCAATGCGGGAGACCCAGGTTCGATCCCTGGGTTGGGAAGATCCCCTGGAGAAGGAAATGGCAACCCACTCCGTACTCTTGTCTGGAAAATTCCGTGGACTAAGGAGCCTGGTAGGCTACAGTCCATGGGGTCGCAAAGAGTCGGAAACGACTGAGCGACTTCACTTCAAACCTTCCCTGGTTAAATCAATTTTTCACAAAATAAATCAGCAATTGCATTACCCCATATGACCCAAAGACAAGATAACCAGTTATATTTCGTTCACCAGCCTTGAAAACATACTTCACACACACACAAAAATCTCCATCTATCTTGTCCATGAAACAAAGCAAATTAAAATTTATCATATATACTACAAGCGCAAGCACAAGATGTTTTCAGCAACGTCATTTCCATCAGGTGCATGTCTACAAACACACAATAATTATAATTCCATCCCCGAGTGGAATTTGCCAAACAGTGTGACCTGCGCTGACTTTTAGCGGAGAAACTCGGGAATTTATGTTTGGTTTTCCTTTTAAATGAGAAGGAAAGGAGGAGAGTGGGTATTGAAAAAGTGGGAGAGGAATCTTAATCCTCTCATTTCCTCCCATTTTTTTCTGCATCAAAATGCAGGTATATCAGTACCATTTCAAGTGACAGTTTCTCGGGCAGTTAACTACCCCGACAGAGGTTGGAAATCGGGGGTGGAGATAAGGGTGGAACCGGCGACAGTAAGGACGGGCAGGGTCAGAGGCCCCGGCGCTCAGCGGAGCACGCGAGGTGCCCCGCGCCGGCTGCCGGCCGCGCCCGGGTTCTCGCCCAGCCCGCTGTTCTGGGTTTTGCCAGCGATTGCGCCGTCCAGGCTGCCCACTCACACCTCTGGCTGGTCCCGACTTTAGGGGAGGCTCATTTACTTCCGGTGATAAATCCCTCCCATCACCTCTAAAAATAATGTAACATTTCCCCCATCACTTTCCTAACCACCGACGGCCCCACAGACTGCCGCGGAGTCCGGGGCTGGGGTTTCAGCACCCCGCGCGGTCAGCAGCGGCCAGCTGTGCAGGGAGTGACGGCCCAGGGGGGTTAGGGCGTGGGAGGAAGAGGGAGGGGGTGTGGAGTCTCACCCTCCCCCCGCCCCACTCCCCACCCCTTCGACTGCAGCGATTGGCAAAAAAAAAAAAAACAAAAAAACAAATAGTAATCTGTTTTTAGACTCCTCCAGGGCCCCCTGGACCCGGCTGCAGTGAGAACCTCAGTCTCTCCCGTACGTGCCCTTCGCCTTCTCCCGCCCGGGTAACTGCCTTAGGGAATCCAGGAGCCCCAGGCCACGCGGAACTGCAGCGGCGCGGGGGTGGGTAGGAGGGTTTAGGGGCGGCAAGAATGGGTTGGGGGAAGGGATGGTGGAAGGAAAAAGAAAAAAAAAACCAAGAGACATGCAAGCGGCTCCCTAGCCAGCTGTTCCAGCTGCCGCTTCCACCCGCGCCGGCCGGGCGGTGTAATATTCACCCCCCCTCCATCTTTCTCACCACTACCTGTCCCCCCCACCCACCCACCACACGCACACATTCCCCCCACCAGTTGCGGATCTCCGGCCTGTAAGGGGGTAGTAGGGAGGAGCTGGGGGGGAGGGGGAGTCCTGCGAGTTTCTAACCTTGTTCTTATAAACAAACCCACATGTGCAGCTGCCGCTGCTGCAACTCACCCCACAATCCCGGATATAAGTCCTGCCCCTTTAAGAAGAAAAAAAGCTTCCCCCGCCTGCCTCCCACCCCACCCATCCACAAGGACCTTTGTCTCCCCACCCCCTCTGTCAGTCGGCCCCGCCCCACATCCCCGCCCCCTCCAGTGCAGAGGAACCAATGGGCGAAGAAAATAAGGCCGGGATCTGACGTCAGCATGCCCGGCCAATCACAGGGCGCGTTGGTGGGAGGCCTCGCGAAAGGGCGCGCCCGGAGGAAGGAAGGCAGGAGAAAGGAAGCTTGAAGTTAAGATGGAGACTGGTGGTTTGTCCGCCGCTGCCCTAGCGAACGGGGACTTGGGATCCCAGCGAGAGCGGACCCTGGTGCCCGAGCGGCTTCAGAAGCGAGAACATGAGCGGCAACTGGAGGTAGAAAGGCGGAAGCAAAAGCGGCAGGACCAGGAGGTGGAAGAGGAGAAGAGCGACTTTTTCGCCGCCGCCTTCGCTCGGGAGCGATCGGCCGTGGAAGAGCTTCTGGAAAGCGGGGAGTCCGTCGAGCGGCTGGAAGAGGCGGCCGCTCGGTTGCAGGGCCTTCAGAAACTTATAAACGACTCGGTTTTGTTCCTGGCCGCCTACGATTTGCGGCAAGCGCAAGAGGTGCTGGCGCGGCTGCAGGCGGCCCTGGCCAAGCGGCGCCAGGAGCTTCAGCCTAAGAAGCGTTTCGCTTTCAAGACCCGCAAGAAGGATGCTGCTTCAGCCACGCAAGTAGCTTCGGCTCCCGACGCCCCGGCGGCGGAAGGCAGCCTGACCTCCCCGCCGCCCTTGAAGGAGGAGGGAGATTTCGACTCCAGCTGGATCTGCGGCTTTTCCAATCTACAGTCCCAAGTCTTGGAGAAGAGAGCTGAGGAGCTGCACCAGCAGGACGTCCTTTTGACCCAACTGAGAAACTGCACGATCAAACTCTACGGCAATCCCAACACCCTGCGGCTGACCAAGGCCCAAGGCTGTACGCTGCTCTGCGGCCCGGTGTCCACCTCCGTGTTCCTGGAGGACTGCAGTGACTGCGTGCTGGCCGTGGCCTGCCAGCAGCTCCGCGTACACACCACAAAAGACACCCGCATCTTTTTGCAGGTGACCAGCAGGGCCATCATGGAGGACTGCACCGGGATCCAGTTCGCCCCCTACACCTGGAGCTACCCGGGCATCGACAAGGACTTCGAGGGCTCTGGTTTAGACAAGAACAAAAATAACTGGAACGACGTTGACGATTTCAACTGGCTGGCCCGGGATGTGGCCTCTCCAAACTGGAATGTTCTTCCTGAAGAAGAGCGAAGGATCCAGTGGGACTAAGCAGTTGTCAGTCTTCACTTCACCAAATACTTCCTGTGGGACTGAGTCCGGCTCATGGGACTCCAAAGTTTACTGTCGTCATGCTATGTTTTCATTATTTTAAGACTTTGAGGTTGACTTTTGATTTCCATTAAATTTTTGGCAGGTGTAGCACTTTAAAGAATTTTTGCTATTTTGGTACTGCCTAGGACCTATTGTTAGACGGTGATTCTTTGAAGCCATAAGGTGAAAAAGTGTGATTGTATGTTGGTTTTTAATGATTTTGTGGTGTTTAAAACTTATTGCTTGATAAATTAGGCCTTTAATAAATATTTGTTTAATAAACGAATTCACTAGGGCTCTAGTAGGAGCCAGTTAGTCTTGTTTAGCCATTAACCAAGAGCTTTTTTGACTTGCAGGTTTAACTTCCATAAGTATTTTTTAGTGGATCGATGGAAAGACTCCTATCTGGTCT
This sequence comes from Bos indicus, assembly GCF_029378745.1. Taxonomy (NCBI): domain Eukaryota; kingdom Metazoa; phylum Chordata; class Mammalia; order Artiodactyla; family Bovidae; genus Bos; species Bos indicus. The sequence continues at coordinate 17,900,282 of NC_091782.1, read as the reverse complement.
TCAGCTACATGTTGGCTTGGGTTTTTGGCGTCCAGCTACTCATTGACTGACTTGAATCCAAAGTTTTGGCAGTGGGCTCCAAGAGCCTCATGAGTCTTAACCACACATAAAGCCACAGTAGTTATAGCTACCAGTTTTTGCGCACTTAAAATGTTATTGACGCCATTGTAAGCACCTACCTGGTGTAAACTTATTAAGTCTTCAAAATCTTGAGTTAGGTTCTGTTAACGCAATTTTTCAAGTAAGGAAACAGGTAAGAAAGTTGCCCAAAGGCTACACAGCTGGAGTGGTGGGCTGGATTTGAAACCAGGTACTCTGGCTCCAGAGTCCAGCTTAATCACTACTGGATACTGATAATTGAGTTGGGAAGAAAGCTTCCAAAATTAAGAAGGGCAAATAGCTTTTGGCATAATAGTGCTAAGTATCTATTCTCATATACTAAAAGAACTGAGGCAAACATGGCTGAGTCTTAATTTTTCAACTCATTTTGCTGTAATTCTCTGCTGTTACAAATTTGGCTTTCTGCTCTGTACACTACGACTCATTATTAAATGGAAAGTTGTATGATTTTCAAAAAGCTTTTTTGGGTCTAGTGGCTTTGTAACTGGGTGTGCTTTTTATTTAATATCCACTACAAGTATTAAGGTGCTTAAATATCTCAAGTCTTTATATGTTTAATATTATATGTTCTCTTTTGTTCCAAAAAAGGATTTACAGTGGCTTCTAGGATATGTGAAATATAACAAAATGATACATGACGAGGAGGAACCAGGGTAGAGTGACAAACTGCATGCAGGCAGAAATGAAGCCAATAAACAAACGTAGCTGCCACACTCGCTTCCTTAGCTGGGTGTGAATGCAGATTATTTTTTTTCCTCAACCATTAACTGACTTGAAAAGAGATCCCAATCAGTTTCACAATTTGCATCATTTACAAACAAGAGGGAAAAATATCATTTACTTGGGAGAATTAATTCTGATAATAAAAAGAGACAACATATAATTAAATCCTCAACCATATCTTTACATTAGAAACTTGTATATCCTAAAGCTATACCCCTAGAGACTGATAGTTTACACAAGTGCACTTAAGGATAAACCATGCTTAAATAAAAAAGGTTTAAAAAAAAAAGAATAAACCATGCTTGTTTTTCTTTTTTGGCCACACAGCTTGGCATTCAGGATCTTAGTTCCCTGACCAGGGACTGAACCCAGGCCTTGGCAGTGAAAGCTTGGAGTCTTAACCACTAGACTGTCAGGGAATTACCCAAGAATAAACCATGCTTGTGACACTAATGGGCTTGCAATTCATTTCTGTGGACTGGTCATTTTTATAGGAAAGTTTACTTTGCTAATTAAAGATTAAAATACCTTGAATCGCTTGCAAACCTTATGGTAGTATGAACCATAGTAATGCTTGCTAATCTCAGCCTAGCTTTCTCTGCTGCTCAAAAAGCCTGTCCTGCCTTCCTGAATGATGCCAAGTCTCCCAGACCCTTTCCTACTTTCTTTTTTCAGCTTGTTGAGGGGACCTTAGTTCCCGGGCCAGGGATTGAACTCGGACCCCCGCAGTGGAATCCTAACCATTGGACCACCAGGGAAATCCCAACCCCTTCTTAAGTTCACAATCATGTACCTGTAACTCTGCCGACAACCCAACCAGTTATAGGCTATCCAACTAGCTCCCGCAATGTCCCTCAATATTTGAAAACATTTCCATCTTTGCTGATCTTCCTCACTAGAGGCATGTCTCTTGCCCAGAGCTTCCTCTTCCATTCGTGGAACCAACCTCCTGTGGCTGTCACTCCCTTTCCACAGGCCTTTTTCTTTTACGATATCCCATCCTGAGACCCTCCACCCTACATGTCACTGAATGACGCTCCAGCTCCTTTCTTGTGTGTCTGACACCCTAAAACAGCTGTGTCCACTTACTCTATATCTATGCTGTCTTTCAGTCTTTGTAATTTTAACTCTTCTCTGCTGAAAGTGCGCTTTGATGATCTTTGTTGCTTAGTTGCCCAGTTTTGTGACCTCATGGATTGGGATTTTTCCAGGCAAGAATACTGGAGTGGGTATATTAGTGGCTTGATCACCAAATCTGGCTCCTTCCCCTCCCCTCAACTTAGCCTTTTTACTCTAGGTACAGTGTACTCTGTGTTTGAGACACAGTTTACACTTATCCTTGAACTTCTCTCCTTGACCATAAGCTTTCTCTAACCTGTTTCCGGTAGGACGGCTTCCCTTCATTGGGATTCTGGTAATTTATAGCCCTTAAATATAAGTGATGCCCAAAGTTTTGAGCATCAAAACTTAGCTTTTTTTTTTTTTTTTTTTAATATTTACTTGTTTGGCTGTGTCGGGTCTTAGTTGTAGCACACAGGACTTTCACTGCTGCATGGGAGACCTTCATTACAGTATGCAGGGTCTTTAGTTTCAGCATGTGGGATCTAGTTCCCTGACCAGGGATTGAACCCAGACCCCCACGTTGGGAGCACAGAGTCTTAACCACTGGACCACCAGCACAGTCCCCTTTAGCTTCTTTCTGTATTAATTCTCTCAGAGCCTCAACTCTCAACCTATGGGCACAGTCTTGGGTTTGTGCCCCTAGCCTCGACCCTTATTGGGCTTACCTGCCTTTCAGATTCCAAATTCTTTTTTTTCTGTTGTTTTCCTTTGGCTGTGATCTTAGTTCCCTAGCTAGGGATAGAACCTGGGCCTACAGCAGTGCAAGTGCCACATCCTAACCAGTCCACCAGGAAATTCCCTCAAATTCCATATATTGTTAAAACTCTCCGTTTTTCACTTTTTCTCACCCAAGTTCCATGTTCAAGGATGTCACTCTTCTCCAGGCACCCAATGCTTACCAGGTCTAGTGTCAGACTTTATTTTTCTGGGCTCCAAAATCACTGCAGATGGTGACTACAGCCATGAAATTAAAAGACGCTTACTCCTTGGAAGAAAAGTTATGACCAACCTAGATAGCATATTAAAAAGCAGAGACATTACTTTGCTAACAAAGGTCCATCTAGTCAAAGCTATGGTTTTTCCAGTAGTCTTGTATGGAGGTAAGAGTTGGACTATAAAGAAAGCTGAGTGGAGAAGAATTGATACTTTTGAACTGTGGTGTTTGAGAAGGCTCTTAAGAGTCCCTTGGACTGCAAGGAGATCCAACCAGTCCATCCTAAAAGAAATCAGTCCTGAATATTCATTGGAAGGACTGATGCTAAAGCTGAAACTCCAATACTTTAGCCACCTGATGCGAAGAACTGACTCATTGGAAAAGACCCTGATGCTGGGGAAGATTGAAGGCAGGAGAAGGGGACAACAGAGGTTGGGATGGTTGGATGGCATCACCGACTGAATGGACATGAGTTTGAGTAAACTCCGGGAGTTGGTGATGGACAGGGAGGCCTGAGGTGCTGCAGTCCATGGGGTTGCAGAGTCGGATACAACTGAGCTGCTGAACTGAACTGAACTGAACTGTACTGAAGCTGGCGAAGTCCATGAGCAAGGCTGCTGTGAGAAAGTCACTAAGGAGTGGGGGACCAGATGACCTGGCAGACAAATTCAGGTATTTAAAAAACACTGGACAAGACAAGCACAACGTTTTTTGCAGTCTCCATCTGGTCCCCGAGTTGGCCAGTGATGAGTGATGCCCAGATCATGTCAGTTCCGTTCCCAGAAGGTCTCACCTGTTCATCCTGTCCTCTCAGGTCTGTCTGCTCTTTCAGGAAGATAGACCCTATCTCTTTGCCTTATGGTTAAACTGGGATGGATTTTTTTTTTTTTTTTACAAAAACAAAACAAATCTATATTAAAGTCATACCCCTAAATTAAAATCATTGACTTAAAGTGACTTTAGTTTTTATTAAATCTAATGACAATCATCATTGCAGTGAGGGCATATTCACCAATTAGCGTAATGACCATATATTTTCACTAAGATAAACTCTGGAAAAGCAATAAAATTGCATAGCAGTCAAGCAATCAGAGCTTATTAAAGATCATTTATGATCAGTTATGTTAAATACAACAGTGCGGTATTAGATGCATGTGTGAGTGCTCAGGCCCTCAGTCGTGTCTGACTCTTTGCAACCCCATGGACTGTAGCCTGCCAGGCTCCTCTGTCCATGGAATCTTCCAGACAAGAATACTGGAGTGGTTGACAGAAAACAACAAAATTCTGTAACGCAATTATCCTTCAATAAAAAAAATTAATTTAAAAAAGAATACTGGAGTGGATTGCCATTTCCTTCTCCAGGGGATCTTCCCAACCCAAGAATCCAAACTGTGGCTCCTGCATTGACAGGCAGATTGTTTACCACTAAGCCACCTGGGAAGCTCCCACGATATTATGTGAGTATTGTATAATTATAAAAGTGTCACTCCAGGGTCTCAACCACAAAAGAACAGGAGAAAATGGTCAATTTAGTTAAAAGTTTTAATACTAAAGTTCTGACTGCCATGCAAGAGTCATTATTTAACAACAACAACAAAAAATAGTTGTGTTAATCAGGCAGAAATGAACAAAAACAGTAAGATGTAAAGATTCAACTTCCTATGGCTAATGTTACTTCTTAGTAATACAATGTTTTAGAAACATCATGGAATTACTGTAACTCCACAGAAACTGGACAGCTAAATTACATTTAATTCAAAAGTTTTATTACCCACTCACACTACTTGATCCAGTACTCTTGCGGGGTCGCTAGGAGTCGGACACGACTGAGTGACTTCACTTTCACTTTTCACTCTCATGCATTGGAGAAGGAAATGGCAACCCACTCCAGTGTTCTTGCCTGGAGAATCTCAGGGACGGGGGAGCCTGGTGGGCTACTGTCTATGGGGTCGCTCAGAGTCGGACACGAGTGAAGCATGGCAGCAGCAGCAGCACACTATTTGACTATTTTCTTCGCTTATAGAGAAAGTAAATTGGCCATTACAATTAGATGAATGGTCCATTATTTGCCATCTTTAAGTTTCAAAGAAGGACAGGGATGGACTTCCCTGGTGGTACGGTGGATAGGAATCCACCTGCCAATGCAGGGCCACATGGGTTCGACCCTGGTCTGGGAAGATTCTACGTGCCAAAGAGCAACTAAGCCCGTCCCCCACAACTACTGAGCCCGTGTGCCTACAGCCCATGCTCCAGAACAGGAGAGGCCACCACAGTGAGAAGCTGGTGCCCTGCAACTAGAGAAAGCCCTCAGGCAGCAGCGAAGACCCAGTGCAGCCAAAAAGAAATAAATACATAGAAAAGGAAGGGCATGGACAATATGACACAAAAGCCATGTTTGATTCAGCTGAATAAATATTTGAGCATCCACTACACACCTTCTCCACGTTGGGCGCTAAGAGCACAAAGGTAAGCAAGGTAAGTGTGTGCTCTTCCTTGGAGGCTACAGCCTAGCTGAAGATCAGATAAATGAAAGAACAATCATGAGAGAGAAACCCTGAGGGCTCCAGTAGGGCCGTGCCTACTATACTCCAGGAGAAGTATAACTTCTCCTGGCTAGAAGCAACTTAAGCAAGTCTTCTGTATTAACCACCAACCCAGGGTCTGAGTTCCCTGGACAACAACACTGCCCACCACCTACTCAGATCTGCAGCAGTCACAGAAGGAGGCAGTTACTCTTCAAAGGCCTGCCTTCCAAATTTTCAGATGCTGTACACTCTGAACCTTGAGGATGGACAAGAACAAGCAAACAATTTGAAGCCATTTCCTCACCTGGTAACCAAACTCAGTATTCTGTGCAAGCATTTAAGTACTTTATTACAAAATATTTTTTAGTTTGTGTTTATTTCACCAAGAAAGCTATACATAATTTTTGGAACTGATAACAAGGTAGATGTTTGATTCTGAGATGATAGAGCAATGGATTTTCAAAACAGATCATTCATGTACAGGCATCAAAAATTAAAATTTCCCTCTTTCTTTTGATCCCAGTGATTCACTTTTCTTCAGGGAGCAACCACCTTTAACCTGTTTCCTTTGTGTTTTTTTGGTCTGTGCAGTTACAAATGTATGTACAGTATACTTTTCTGTCCTCCCACCCCAGTAGAAGCACACTATGTGTACACTTGGGCACTTTGCCTTTGTCCTTCACATTATATTGGAGATCTTCCCACATAAGTATGTAGCCATCTCATTCCCTTTAACTGCTGTAGTGTTCTGTTATGTGGAATGTGCCATACTTATTTAACCAGTCTCCAACTGATGAACATTTAGGTTGTTTGCAATCTTTACCCAGTAGAAAAATGCTATAATGAGTTTCCTCATACATGAATTATTTAGCATGTGTGCAGTGTATTAAGGAATAGGCTGCTGCTGCTGCTGCTAAGTCGCTTCAGTCGTGTCCGACTCTGTGCGACCCCATAGACGGCAGCCCAGCAGGCTCCGCCGTCCCTGGGATTCTCCATGCAAGAATACTGGAGTGGGTTGCCGTTTCCTTCTTCAAAATGGAATTGCTGGATCAATCGGTCATAAAACATTTATCATGTTGATTTGTTGTTGTTGAGTTCCTAAGTCGTGTCTGACTCTTTTCGACCCCATGGACTGCAGCATGCCAGGCTCCCCTGTCCTTTATCATCTCCTGGAGTTTGCTCAGATTCATGTCCATTGAGTCCGTGATGCTATTTAACCATTTCTTCCTCTGCCAACTTCTATGTTGACAGATATTATCAAATTGCCTTCTGAAGAGGTTTATCAACATACACGCTCACTATCAAAGATCGAGAGTGCTATTTCTTTGCATCTTTACTGACATGCTGTGTTATCAAGGTTTTGGATCCTTGCCAATCTGAAAGTTACAAAATGTTATCTTCCTGTAATAGTAATTCTGTCCTAATTTGTCTCCCCAGCTCTAGTTTCTAAACCATTCTGCATGCAGCTGCCAAATTCATTGTCTTAAAGCATGTCACTCCTGGTCTAAAACCTTCTGAGATTCCCAGAGCCTGCTAGACTGTCTGGCCTAGAAGGCAAGTACCTTCACCACCGGCTTTTAGCCTACTGTTCCTACATGATGTTTTACTGTTTCATCACACACACTTCATGCTCCAACTAGTCTGAACTAATACCCATTAATCAAACACACGGTATCAGTGAGGGGCCTGGCAGGAAACAGATGGCATACTTGAAACAGATAATTTGAGAAGAGCCTAACACAGGAGCTATTTACAAAGCCATGGACAGAGTTTAGGAAAAGTAATAACAGATAGTGCAACACCTGTTATCACCCTCAGGGCTGAAGGGACTATACTTTTCCCTGAACCCAGAAAGAAAGCATGCTACTGGACAGAGCGGTGGCCTTCAGTGGACGGACGCAGCCAATCTGCTGTGACCTGTAGGTGGGAGAGCAACATGAATTTCCAAACTCTCTCCCATGATGCCTTCCACTGGCTGAGCCCAATTAAAATTTTAGGGCAAGGAGGTTGGTTGATGCAGTCCCTATGGGTCAACTCCCAGAACACAGAGCTCCAGGGTGGAGGAAAGTGAAGGTTAGATTTGGAGGAACAAGTGGAATATATTTGGTACAAACACATTCTGCCGTTCTTCCTGGCCTTTTCTCAAGTAGTTCCCACACAGCTTAAGACCATGAGCACTTGCCAAAATTTTGCACAAACCAATTGCCACCTCCTCTGGGAAGTCTTCTAGGATTTCTCTCAGTCTCTTTGAGAACAAAGAATGCTATTTTGAGACAATAGGAGCAAGAAAAAAGTAAATAAATGAGTCAGTCTCTGAGGCCAAGTTGCATTCTCTAGTAGGGACAATTTTTGAGGGAAAGAAAAAGATGTGAAGAAATGGACAAGTGTAGGCCAATTTGGTCGACTTTCCTGTGATAACAGAACTTTAGAAGGCCTGGGAGCATGATCAGATACAGAGAATTAGGTCCAGCAATAATTTCAGCAATCAGTCTCTTTTAAGAAGTTTAAGAAAAGATATCAAAGGAAAAACTTCTCAGAAAGACCAAAGAATGACCTCCACGGGAAAAGAATAAGTGAAGCTTCCAGCGCCAATACAAAAGTACCAAGACTCACACTGAAGTGAGCTGTCATCTTTGAAGAGAAGGAAATGGAGGAGGGAAGAAAAGGGGAGGGCCATTCACACACATCTCACTGGTTATGGAAATTTCCAAGAAGGAAGCCTGAAAAGTTGAAAGCTTTTTAAGGTCCTTGAGCAATTAGAAAGCTTATGGACATTCACTAAGAACATTACACTGAAGCTGTAGTTTAAGAAACATTAGCAAACCCAGCTTGTACATAAAACTTCCTCAAAAAGAATATCAACAACTTACATAATACATATTTGCTTTATGTTCCTTGTATATTTCTACTTTATTTTCATTTCTTTTCATCTTCAGTTTTGGCATTTTTATGGTAGGAAATGTGTTGCCTGCAGTGGAAATATGAGTGAGACCTGAGTAGCCTGACTTGTGACTGACAATAAGGAAGCAATCAATCTGTTCAGTCCAGTAGCTCCTATGACTGGGATGTGTCCCCAGCGGGCTTAATCAAAAGTGCTGGGACTTCCTGATGGTCCAGTGGTTAAGAATCCACCTTGAAGTTCGGGGAACTCAGGTTCGATCCCTGGTTGGGAAACTAAGATCCCACATGCTGCAGAGCAGCTAAGCCCCTGCCTGCAACTCCTGAGTCTGCACACCACAACTGGAGAGTTGGTGAGCTGCAATGAAAGGCCCCACATGGCACAAGGGAGATCCTGCGTGTTGCAACTAAGACTTCACGCAGCTAAATAAGTCAATAAATATTTAAAAGTGCTGCTTGTAACTCACAGATACAGAGAACAAACTAGTGGTTACCAGTGGGGAAAGGCAAGGGGGTAGGGAATTAAGAGGTACACACGATCAAATATAAACTAAGGGCTTCCCTGGTGGCTCAGATGGTAAAGAATCCACCTGCAACGCGGGAGACTTGGGTTCAATCCCTGGGTTGGGAAGATCCCCTGGAGGAGGGCATGGCAACCCACCCCAGTATTCTTGCCTGGAGAATCTCCATGGACAGAGGGGCCTGGTGGGCTATATGGTCCATGGGGTCACAGAGTTGGGCACAACTGAGTGACTAAGCACAGCACAAGCAACAAGGATATACTGTACAAAATGGGGAATGTAGCAAAAGTTTAAAAATGACTATAAATGGAGTATAATCTTTAAAAAAACAAATAAGTAGAAAGTGCTGCTTGTGATTTCTCTTATCAGAAATTTTCTTCTAAGAGCACTTTCTATTATTTTAAGTAATATCAGAGTAACAGAAGGGGCCACCGACCGCTCATATTCCTTGGACTTTTCATTCCTTGGTGCCCCAGTAGACTTTCAACGGCCAGGATTTGGTCCCCAGGGTTCTGGTTCCCAGCGCTGTTGGAAGCCAAGTTGCTGTCCTGGTGTGGCAGGCCAGAAGAGCTAAAGCACTGCTCCCTGGGACCAATTAGATGGTAGTCAGGAGTCCATGAAGGGAATAATTCTGAGGTGTGTTTCCTGGGGGAGTTCCTCAAGGTGGAAGCCAGCTTCACAGCACACTCTTTATTAGCCTTCCTTCCTGTATCACTTCCTCGCCTCCCTATTGGCCTTACCTGAACTTTGCTGTGGTTTTTCACATACGGCTTTTATTATGGTGAGGTAGCTTCCTTCTGTTCCTGGTTTGCTCAGTGTTTTTATCAAGATCATACCTATCGTTTGATCAGAGTTTCAGAAATAAAGAGCTGTGCCGTCCACCACAGTGGCTGTGCCGTCCAGTACAGTAGCCACTAGTTGAGTGTGACCTCAGAGCACCTGAAACGGACTAGTCACAGCTGAGATGTGCCATGGGTATAAAGTGAACAGCAGCTTTGGAAGACTGAATATGAAAAAACATAAAGTAACTTATTAATATATTTTATTAATAACATGTTGAAATGATAATATTTTGAAAATGTTATATTGCATACATTCAAATTAATTCTACCTTTTTTTTACTGGGTACAAGAGCATCTAAAATGTGGCTTGCTCTATATTTCTATTGAACAATGCTGCTCTACAGCAGGCATTACAGCTGGCGGGTGAAACCTGGCCTGTCATCTGTTTTTGTAAATAAAGTTTTATTGGAAAAGAACCATGCTCATTAGTTTACATATGGTCTATGGCTGCTTTTACACTACAAAGGCAGAAGTGAGTAGTTAGCTGGCTGTCACAGAGGGACATGCAGAGGGATATTTTCTTGCTATTTAACTCTTTCTAAAAATATTCTTTCGAATCACTGCAGATGGTGACTGCAGCCATGAAACTAAAAGACGCTTACTCCTTGGAAGGAAAGTTATGACCAACCTAGATAGCATGTTCAAAAGCAGAGACATTACTTTGCCAGCAAAGGTCCGTCTAGTCAAGGCTATGGTTTTTCCTGTGGTCATGTATGGATGTGAGAGTTGGACTGTGAAGAAGGCTGAGCACCAAAGAATTGATGCTTTTCAACTGTGGTGTTGGAGAAGACTCTTGAGAGTCCCTTGGACTGCAAGGAGATCCAACCAGTCCATTCTGAAAGAGATCAGCCCTGGGATTTCTTTGGAAGGAATGATGCTAAAGCTGAAACTCCAGTACTTTGGCCACCTCATGCAAAGAGTTGACTCACTGGAAAAGACTCTGATGCTGGGAGGGATTGGGGGCAGGAGGAGACGGGGACGACAGAGGATGAGATGGCTGGATGGCATCACTGACTCAATGGACGTGAGTCTGAGTGAACTCTGGGAGTTGGTGATGGACAGGAAGGCCTGGTGTGCTGCGATTCATGGGGTCGCAAAGAGTCGGACACGACTGAGTGACTGAACTGAACTGAACAGTTCTTATGGTCTTTCTTTGTTCGTTCTTATCAAATCAGAGCTTGTGTTCATTATGGAGTTTTCAAGTTTAAACTGGTTCCAATGGTCCTGCTTGGTATTTTTTTTTTTTTTGGCTGTGCTGGGTCTTTGTTGCTTTTGCACAGGCTTTCTCCAGTTGCAGCGAGCGGAGGGTACTCTTTGTTGGGGTGCACAGGCAGTGGCTTCTGTTGTTGTGGAGCACAGGCTCTAGGCACCTGGGCTTCACTAGTCACGGCTTACAGGCCCAGTACTTTTGCCTTGTGGGCCCTAGAGGAGGGACTCAGTAGTAAGTGGTGCACGGGCTAAGCTGATCTGCGGCATGTAGAATCTACCCGGACGAGGTATCAAACCCACGACCCCGACATTGGCTGGCAGACTTTTATCCACTCTGCCACCAGGAAAGTCCCCTGTTTTGTCTTCATTCTGAAGAGTAACCGGGACTATCTCTGAAAGAGGGAGGGCAAAGATTCATGAGAAAAGATTTTTGTTGCTTTGCAGTTCCATCCTTTATGTAGTAAATGAACATTATTCTTTATGCTCTTTATGTATGACATATTTAACAAGAAGAAAGAAAAGAAGAAGGAAGGGAGAAGGAAAAAGAGCTCAGAGTCGAGTCAGAATGATAAGGGAGATAGGTTAAGAAAACAAGGATCAGCTAATTCCTCAAAGAGCCAAGGTGTGCTTCATTCATTTCCTTGGGTAGGAAATGCAGGGAGAAGATCTCTTGGGTTCTTTTTTTTTTCCCCTTTATTTGTATAAATTCATTATTTTCATTCCATTAAAGGAAATAGTAAGGAAGAAAAACTAATCACTCCTAATTCCATTAACCTGTGCTATTCTCTTTATAATAGATTTACAGAGTCTAGACTTACATCCATTGGTTCAGCGGGAAAGATAGCCAGCTTTCCCCATCCTCTTCCAGAGATGCATCTTTCCTCTGCAGTTTGCTCTTCTTGGCTAGTTCAACATAATATCCTGCCTTGCTTCCTACTTGAAAAGTATGGCCAGGAACATGTCCGACGTGTCCTTTCTCTCTTGCCTTTCTATGTAATTTAACATCCTGAGTGATTCTAGCCTGAGAGCAGAAATCTCTCTTCCATCCACTTAAGTCATTCTCTTTCTGGCCACTAGGGGGAAACCACTGACTTGCGGCTACTCCACAGCGCCCCTCCTCAGGGTGTACACTTTGGGGTCATCTGAGGAGAAAGAGGTCCTTGACTAATTGGTTTATCCCTGCAGAGCTATTTTAAACATTTGTTTCTGTTTTCAGTGTCAAATCTTTCTTCTTCTTTCCTTTGATTTTCTCATATGCATATGTGCTCCTAATAGATTCTCTGATAGCCTCACAATCATCCACGTCCCTTTTCTCTGGGAACAATTGTCCTCAGATTTTGTGCATATGAGGTATGAGTATGGTCATATTTCTGGTTGTCCGAATGTCCTCTCTTAGGCGGAGGGAGAACTTTGCAGCACATTCTATTCAGTGTCTCTGATGATGAAGAGTTGAAATCCTTTGAGGGTCCAAAGCTATTTAGAAGCTGAATCTTAGCTGTGAGAAGTGGTCTGACAACAAAATAGCAAGGCTGATTTTCCCCATAAGGCTCAGAACCTGGTCTCAGAGATCAGTCCCAGACTGGAGTTCAAACTTGGGTCTAGCAATGGAATAAGTGTTTTGTTTGCTGAGGTGACTGCATTGGAAGGGAAAAAACAAAAATCATGTCCCATTGCTTTGTTCTCACATCTCGTGTATGCGTAGAGAAATACTCCTTTGATTTTTCCTTAGTGACTTAAAGAGGAATCTTAAAGAGTGTGTAGGTGGTGAGTCTAGTAGAATCAACACAGAAGGGAGCAAAGGAGATGCCAGGTTGAAGATTAGACCCTCTTACTGCCTTGAGCTCATGCGCCTCTTATTCTAATCATGGAAACTTCCTTAGTATTCAGTGGACAGGAATTTGAGGACAAGATGGGTTTGTTCTTAAAACTCCTTGTACTTATGCATAGACCGTTTGGAGAAGTCTAATTGCATTATCATTGGGTATGTGCACTTAAAATTTTAATACAGATAGATAAATTACTCTCTCAAATGGCTGCAGAAACTTACAGTCTAAATATTCCAATTAAAAAGTGGGCAAAAGTGCTAGACAGACATTCACCAAAGAAGATATACAGATAACACATAAGCATATGAAAAGATGCTTTGCATCGTATGCCATTGGGAAATGCAAATTAAAACTAGCGAGATGCCACAACACAGCTATTAAAATGGCTAAAATCCAGAACACTAACAACACCAAATGCAGCTAGGGTGTGGAGCAATGGGAACTCTCATTCATTGCTGGTGGGGATGCAAAATAGTACAGCTACTTCAGAAGATATTTTGGCAGGTTTTTACAAAGCTAAACATAGTCTCACCGTAGGATTCAGCAATTGCACTCCTAGATATTTACCCAAATGAGTTGAAAACTTATGTCTACGCAAAAACTTGCAGACCAGAGTTTTGGTAGCAGCTTTATTTATAATTGCCCCAAATTGGAAGCAGTCAAGTTGCCCTCTAATAGGTGAATTGATAAACACACCATGATACATTCATATTAATGGAATATTATTCAGTGATAAATAGAAATGAGCTATTACCCCTGATTATTCATTGGAAGGACTGATGATGAAGCTGATGCTTCAACACTATAGCCACCTGATGTGAAGAGCCAACTCACCGGAAAAAAACTCTGATGCTGGGAAAGATTGGAGGCAAATGAGAAGGGGACAGCAGAGGATGAGATGGTTAGATAGCATCACCAACTCAATGGACGTGAATTGAGCAGACTTTGAGAGACAGTGAAGGACAGAAAAGCCTGGCATGCTGCAGTCCATGGGGTCACAAAGAGTCAGACACAACTTAGTGAATGAACAACAACATCAAGCCACAAAAAGATGGAGAAACATTAAGCGCATATTGTGAAGGGAAAGAAACCTGTCTGAAAAAGTTACATTCTGTATGATTCCAACAATATGACATGGAAAAGGTAAAACTGTAGAGACAGTAGCTGTCTGGGATTGGGCAGGGAGGGGAGGAAAAATGAAGAGGATATCTACAGCAGTGAGAACATTCTGTACAATACTGCTGCTGCTGCTGCTGCTGCTAAGTCGCTTCAGTCGTGTCCGACTCTGGGCGACCCCATAGATGGCAGCCCACCGGGCTCCCCCGTCCCTGGGATTCTCCAGGCAAGAACACTGGAGTGGGTTGTCATTTCCTTCTCCAGTGCAGGAAAGTGAAAAGTGAAAGGGAAGTCGCTCAGTTGTGTCCGACTCTTAGCGGCTTCATGGACTGCAGCCTACCAGGCTCCTCCGTCCATGGGACTTCCCAGGCAATAGTACTGGAGTGGGGTGCCATTGCCTTCTCCACTGTACAATACTATATGACATAATAATGATACAATACTATACGATATTATATGATGGACTTCCCTGATGGTTCAGACAGTAAAGACTCTGCCCGCAATGCAGGAGACGGGGTTCAATCCCTGGGTTGGGAATATCCCCTAGAGAAGGGAATAGCAACCCACTCCACTATTCTTGCCTGAAGAATCCCATGGATGGAGGGGCCTGGCAGGCTATAGTCCATGGGATCGCAAAGAGTCTGACACGACTGAGCAACTAACACTAATATGATATGATGGTGGAAACATGCCATTATGCATTTAGCAAAACCCATAGAACCGTGCAACACAAAGAGTTAACCCTAATGTAAACTATGGACTTTAGTTAATAACATACCGAAGCTGACTCATCAGTTGTAATAAATGTATCACACAAGTGTAAGATGTTAAATATAGGGAAACTGGTTGGAGGAAAGGAGTATCTAGAAACTCTGTATTTTCTGTTCATTCTTTTGTAAACCTAAAACTGCTCTAGGAAATAGAATCTATTACTTAAAAATAACAATAAATTTACAGATTCATCAAGGATGTACATCTCATTTCTGTTATCTTTGTTTGCAATGGTGACAGAATTTTGACAGGTGTTCAATTTGATGGGTCAAGTATGGTCTTTTATTGTTGTTTTAATTGCGTTGCCCAATTGTTCTACTTAGATTGACATGTTTTCCAGATCTTTGGACTTTCCAGATTCACTTGTTATAAATCACCTGTTCATTTCCTTTGCCTGTTTTTTCACGTGATTGTTGATTTTTTAAGATGTGGAACTGTGGCTTTTTTTTTTTTTTAACATGTTGCAAATGTTTTCTCACAATCTGTCATTTGTTTTTCAACTTGGATAATGATCTCTTTTGTCCCATTTGTTGTTGTTTAGTTACTAAGTCCTGTCCAACTCTTTGCCACCCATTAGAATGTTTCAAATTTTGAAGGAGGTTAGCCTGGAAATGTGCTTCTGGGGAGACACATGATGTGATCCGAGCTAGACTTGCAGATGAAGCCCATTCCTCTGGCCAGTCTCATCTTTTTTGCTCCTGATGCTCCAAGCTGAACCCAGAGCTCTCTGCTCCAGGCTGTCCATGGAGGCGCTTGTTGAGCATGTTCTGAAACTGGCACGGCTTTATCTAATGGGATGAACCCGGCTAAAGAGATTAGCAGAATGTCTTGTGGATCCCACTTTTAATCTGCAGCCTTCAGGCTGTCCCTCTTTGGTTGGGAAGGGAGCTACAGCGACGACGGGGAGGACTGGCTCCTTCATGAGCTGTGACTCTGAGGTCCCTGCCCCCACTCGAGGGTTAACAGGGGTCCCGGGCTAGGGGGCACAACATGGGCAGCCCCCAGAGCAGCTCCCTTCAGCTTGGACCGTCTGCACCTTTCCCAAGGCCCTGAGTCTTCAGCCTCTGGGCTTATTGAGGTCAGGAGTGAGAGCTGTGCTGTGGGAGGCTACCCGGACTGCACCCTGCAAGTATGGCGCTGCTGAAAGTCAAATTTGACCAGAAGAAGCGGGTCAAGTTGGCCCAAGGGCTCTGGCTCATGAACTGGTTCTCCGTGTTGGCTGGTATCATCATCTTCGGCTTAGGGCTGTTCCTGAAGATTGAACTCCGGAAGAGAAGCGATGTGATGAACAATTCTGAGAGCCATTTTGTGCCCAATTCCTTGATCGGGGTGGGGGTGCTGTCCTGTGTCTTCAATTCTCTGGCTGGCAAGATCTGTTACGACGCCCTGGACCCTGCCAAGTACGCCAAGTGGAAGCCCTGGCTGAAGCCGTACCTGGCCGTGTGTGTCCTCTTCAACGTGGTCCTCTTCCTGGTGGCCCTCTGCTGCTTCCTCCTGCGGGGCTCGCTGGAGAGTACGCTGGCCCACGGACTCAAGAACGGCATGAAATTCTACCGGGACACGGACACCCCAGGCCGGTGTTTCATGAAGAAGACCATCGACATGCTGCAGATCGAGTTCAAGTGCTGCGGCAACAACGGCTTTCGGGACTGGTTTGAGATTCAGTGGATCAGCAACCGCTATCTGGATTTTTCCTCCAAAGAAGTCAAAGAGTAAGTGGCCTCCAGTCCTGGGGTCAGAGTGATGGGGGCACAGAGACCCCAGCCTCTGACTCTCCACTGTTCAGCCTTTTCCTCCCCATTGGGTGCTCTGGGTATACAACTTATTACTGGTGTGTGTGTGAGGGTGTACTTGATTGGACATACAGAATTGTCAATATTCTATCATTTTTTACCTATAAAATTAGCAGCATTGTACAGTTCAACCTAATGTTTGGCTAAGACGGGAAGACAGTGTCAAGTTATAGAAGCAGCTTGAATGCTGGTGGCCAGGGGAGACCCAGCCAGGACTGTGTCTGCTTCATACAGGAGAGATGGGTCACATATACTGAGCTGGTATCTGGCTGCTTGTCTCATTCACTCAAAGTGAATGGATTCAGTCCTGCAGGCATAAATTTCTGGGCTGTTCCCTTGTTTTCCAACTTTTCAACCCTGAGCATCCATTCTCAAGGTGTTTGTCCCTGGATATGGTGGAAAGAGCAGAGGATGGGGGCCGTCAGGGGGTCTAAGCTGTAGCTTTGTCTCTACTGTTCATTAGACGGTGACCTTGGACGAGGCCTTTGACACCTTGGGCCCCCTGCTTGACCATCTCTCTCTTTTTAAAATTACTTATTGCCATGCTGGGTCTTCGTTGCTGGGCATGGGCTTTCTCTAGTTGCGGCAAGAGGGGTCTACTGTCCACTCTCTAGTTGAGGTGTGCAGGCTTCTCACTGTGTGGCTCTGTGTGGAGCACAGGCTCTGGAGTGCACGGGCTTCAGTAGTTGTGGTGCATGGGCTTGGTGGCCCCGCGGCATATGGAATCTTCCCTGACTAGGGATTGAACCTGTGTCCCTTGCGTTGGCAGGAGGGTTCTTAACCACTGGACCACCAGGAAGTCCTATACATTTGCCCATCTTTTAAATGAAGGCACCAAAATACACAACCTTGGTGATTATCTCCTAGCTCTGTCTAGAGCCTGGCATACAATGGGTGCTCAATAAATGCCTGCTGGTGTTCACTACTTAAGTAATAATACTGCAACTTGATAAAGTGTTTCTAAAATGTTCTTGGCTTGTGTAAAAGTAACATCCTGAGGGGGATGTAAGGGAATGTTCGAGAGGAGACTCTCACCCTTTGACCCTGGCATACCCCTCTTCCCAGAGACCCACCATTAGAGCCTTGAGTCATTTTCCAGGGAAAGGTTGGCCGGCCCTGAGCCGATGGCTCTCCCCCACCTCTTCTTTCTGTCCAACTCTCCTCATCCGCTGGTTGAGGCTAGGGGTTCAGTTGCTCCCCCAGGGGGTTTATCCTCTGAGTGAGGCTGGTGAGTCAGGGGGACAGGCACTCGGGACACAGGCACACCAGCTGCAGGATGCGGGTGAAGCCCATACAACACTGGTGAGCCCGAGGGAAGGGAAGTCAGAATGAAGGTCACTGCTTGGGACTGTATTTTCTGTCGGAGGGGATTACTTCTATAAATCCCTTTTCAAGGAGGCTTGTAAACCACTCTGCCCTTCCTAGGGGACAGGTCTGCAGAGACGGCACCAAGTGGCATGATTTATATATGTCGCCCCAGAAGGGTGTGAAGCAGAGGGACAAGCAGAGTTCTGGGGGCTGGGGAGAGTGGGGAGAGTGGGAGTTGATGGTAGAACCAGCTTTTGTGGTGGGCAGCAAGGGGTTTCTCATCCTATCATTTTCCTTGAATGTCTTCTGCAGGGTCAGTCCTTGACAAGACTTACAGGATCTCTCTGTAATCCCCAAATCCCCTTCTGTCCCAGGGTAGAGCAACGTTCCAGGCCGCTTCACTCCTAGCGGTCGGTATATCCAACTTGCTAGGCCAGCATTAAACTTGATCAAAATCACCTCAGTGCCCCATACCAACTTATTGGTGTGAAACTATCCTAACTCCACTGACTTGGAAAAAATTTTCTCTGCTGCACACACACACACACACACACACATATGGTCACAACATTAAGAGAAACTGAACATCCCTAACTGAGCCTGGCACTTGTGGGCTCAGCCAAGCATGGACAGATGGTTGGTTTTGGGAGATTTCTCACAGGAATCTTTAAGGTCAACGGCTGGTTCCTGAAGGCTCCTGATCATGGAGATCAAGTGGAATAATGCAAGATGTTTTACAAGAGTTTACAAGCCTTTGACCCCCCCAACCCCCTCACCTCAGCCTGTCCTGTTGCTATGTTGCTGGGACTTTTGGGAGGAAAAGCATCCTTATTTGGTGGGCACAAAACCTTTCCTGGGGGGGGGGTTGTATTATTTTTAGTTGTTGTTATCTCTATTTCATAGAAATTTGAGCCTCAGAGAGGTTAAGGGATGTTTCAAAAATCTCACACCAGAAATTAGCAAGCTGGGACTGGGGGCAGGGTGGGACAGATTATTGGAAAACAAACCAACCAGCTTTATGGACAGTATACTCCACACACCACACAACTCACCCATCTAAAGTGAGCAATTCAATGGTTTTTAGTATATTCACAGAGCTGTGCAACCAGGACTGAGGTTGATTTTAGAACGTGTTCATCATCTTGCAGAGAAACCCTGCACTCTTCAGTGTTCACTCCGACCTCCCCTGCCCCCAAGTCCCAGCAGCCACTTTCTGTCTCTATCCACTTCCCTGTTCTGGCCACTTCATTATGAATGGACTAGTGTGGGATTTATCCTCTGGGGTCTGGCTTCTTTGGTCAGTGCACTGTTTTCAGATTTCATCCATGTCGCAGCAGTATCAGCGCTTGTTCCTTCTTCTGCTGGGACACTGTCCCACTGAGGGGAGGTCCAGCTCTTGATTCTGCTCTTTCCACTCTGCCGTTTCCACTCCACCCTGTAGGCGTTAGGTGAGTGCTTGTTCCCCGATGACTGAAACCTCTGGAGGGGGCCAGTTTGCCTCATGTTGTCCCTCCTCCTGTCTCTGTCTTGTTCTTTCCTTCCTTCTCCAGAGGCACAGTGGGAGGTGTGACACAGGCTCAACAAACACCTGTGGATCGTGGTGGGATTCCTATCCTTCTATGCTTGGATCTCAGATCGTCATGAGGCCCCCAGAAGCCAGGACCCCCCTCCCAAGACTCCCTGTGAGCTGTGGCACCGGGACAGGACTGTGCTCCATTCTCCTGGGATTACTTTCTCCCTTCCCAGCTATACTGCACTTGCTGTATGCCAGGCTCTCTATGTATATGACCCAATTAATCTCCACCACCCCGTCAGAGACTTTATTGTCATCTCTCAGGTGAGAAAACTGAGGCTCTCAGAGGTCAAGCGATTTGCCAAGGTTCCACAGGTGTCACTCAGCTGGCACACGGGCAGGGGAGGAGGCTGTTATAACTGGGGGAGGTCCTCAGGGGAGTCCGGGAATGCCGCCTCCCTCAGAGACTCTTGAGTTTTCAGAGCAAGGAATTGGGATATAGATTTGGAGTTCTTAACCAGAACTGCTTTTATTATTTTTGCATTTCAACTTTTACTATAGAAAATTTCAAGCATTCACAGAAGTAGAGAGATTATAAGAAATCCCCATGTACCTGTCACCTTACTTTGATAAATGTAAACATTCTCCCTTTCTCGTTCCATCACTACTGCCCTCGCTCCCCCAAAACACACATCCAAGTACTAACCAGGCCCGACCCTGCTTAGCTTCCAAGATCAGGCGAGATCGGGTGCGTCCAGGGTGGTATGGCTGTAGACAAGAGATAAAGAGGATTTGTGTTTTTTTGCCTTTTTGTTTTTGTTTAACAGATGCACAATAGTAATCATGTCCACTAACACTACTATCATCTAATATTCAGTATTCTCTGATTGTCTCAAGATGTCTTTTACAGTTGGTTTGTTCAAATCAGGATCTAAATCACACCTTGCATTTGGTTGTTAGGAGACCTAACAACCTTTCTTACTCTTAATGTTACCTTTTTCATGCCATGTGCATCTTGGAGGAAGTCAGCCACTTGTCCTGCAGAATTCCTCACATTCTGGGCTTGGGTCGTCGCAGCCAAGAGCTGTCGTCATCCAGCGTCTTCTGTCTCCTTTGTTCCTGTGTAAACCGGCAGTAGGGCTAAGGTGTGGCTGGATTCAGGTTGTTTTGGCAAGAACACCTAGCAGGGTGCTGCTATGGCACCAGGTGAGACATGACGTCTTCAACCAGTTTATAATAATAATTTTTTTTCGTTCACACCACTGGCATGTGGGGTCTTAATTCCCTGACCAGGGATGGAACTGTGCCCTCTGCAGTGGAAGCATGGAGTCTTAACCACTGAACCACCAGAGAAGTCCCTATACTCATTCCTTCAAGGTTTCTTCCTGTTTTCATGACGAGCTGCTTCAGGGTCTTGGGATGAGAAGCAGAGCATGAAGAAGCTCAGAGGCCTTGGCACTGCCAGCCTGAGGGAACTGTAAGCCAGGAAGGCCTGGCCTGGGGCCCTCAGTCTGAGGGAGAAGCTGGCACTGAGCTCTTGCACTTTACTGTCCTTTCCACGGAACCCACAGGACAGTAAACTCTTCCTAAACAATTAAGAGGTATCTCAAAAATTCTCGACCTTGGCTAGGAGATCCCTGAGGGCAGGGCCATGTCTCCCCTCAGCCCAGGGGTCCCTGAGGCAGGGTTGTCTCTCCCCTCAGACTGGGGCTCCTTGAGGCGGGGCCTGGACTCCCCTCAGACTGGGGCTCCTTGAGGCGGGGCCGTGACTCCCCTCAGACTGGGGCTCCCCGAGTACCAGTCTGTTTCTCCCGCTGAGACTGGATTCTCTGGCGCAGGTCTAGATCTCTCATCGGGTCAGTTCTCCCTGAAAGCAGTGCAGTGTCTCCTCTCAGAATGGGGCTTCCTTGGAAAAGGCTGGGTCCCCTCCTCTCCCCATGCCCTTCAAAGAAATACTAATACTGCACTTGCTGTATACCAGGTTCTCTATGTGTATTAACCCAATTAATCTCCACCACACCACTGTCAGAGACTTTACTGTCATTTCTCACGTGAGAAAACTGAGGGTCTCAGAGGTCAAGCAATTTGCCAAGATTCACAGGTGTCACTCAGCTGGCACACGGGCTGGGAATTGACTCTTATCAGTTTACACTCCTGGATCCCTCCTCTCCCCTCCCATGCTTGTTTTCATATGGTGTTCCTTATTGATTTGTTAATTCGCCTACTAAATTATATTGTTTTTTCCAGGAAAATTACAATGTGATTATTTTCCCATATTGTATCTTGGCTGTGAGAGAGTGAGCTAGAACAAAGCCTTACCTTAATCAAGACCCCTACAACTCTTGGTGAGCCCTGAGCAGAGATTTGTAGCCTGGGAAATACTCTGATATAAATAGCCAGCTCACCAACTAAGGAGCTCTCCTCTGCCTGACTTTGTCTTAAGAGGGTGAGTGAGTGGAGCCTTAATCTGTGGTTGGAACCAGGGCGAGTGCTAAGTAAACAAGACAGTACTCCCGAGGGAGTGGGAGGGCTAGTTGCAGAGATATGGGACCCCAAGAGGTCCTAGGCTGGGGGAACCCCAATGTCAATCAAGCCAGGGCTGCCCTCCCATAGGCCCCAGTATGCCTCAGCGGGGATGAGACAGGTCTGTAGGCCTTACCCCAGTTGAGGAAGACATGGGGCGTGCACAGGAGAGATGATGGTAGACAAGGAAGGGCTCCTGGGACAGGGAGCAGTGGCGAGAACTCATACCTTTCTAGGGAGTTTAGCTAGAAAAGGGCTTCCCTGGTAGCTCAACTAGTAAAAAATCTGTCTGCAATGCGGGAGACCCCAGTTCGATTCCTGGTCAGGAAGATCCCCTGGAGAAGGGATAGGCTACCCACTCCAGTATTCTTCGGCTTCCCTGGTGGCTCAGTTGGTAAAGAATCCACCCACAATGCGGGAGACCTGGGTTTGATCCCCAGGTCGGGAAGATCCCCTGGAGAAGGGAATGGCTACCCACTCCAGTATTCCGGCCTGGAGAATTCCATGGACTGTATAGTCCATGGGGTCACAAAGAGTTTGACATGAATGAGTGACTTACACTTCTCTAGCTAGAAAGAGCCAACAGGCGGGAAGGCACTGGAGACTCTGAGGAAACTCTGAGAGAAGAGGTGGGAAACTGCTGTGGGCTGGTCTTCCACTTCCTGTGTAACTTGGGTGAGGGCTTGCCCTGCTCTGGGCCCCATTTCCTCCTTGGTAGAACAGTCCGGTGGGCTGCAGGGTCCCCCCAGATGGCCTAGAGTGGGGAGGATCCAGCATTCTCTCAGAGCCTGTGTCCTGGGCATCTGCTGACTGCCGCACCTCACCCTCCCCACAGTCTCTGATTGTCCCACCTCACAGAGTCTATAGCTCACATGTGCAGATTTGGGACTCAGAGGCCAGCTCTCTGCGCTCTAACCCACTGCCCTCCATGGAGATGCTGGGGCTGGCCTAGGTGGGAGTGGGTTCCAGGGGTTGCCTGCAGGTCAGAAAGAGGGACGAATAGCATCTGTGTTTGGGGACCAGGGCTGTGGGGGCAGCTGGCTCCTCAGGATGGGGCTGGGAGCCCCAAGGTGAAGGTTGCTGCTCCAGTTCCCCCACTGGGACCACCCCGGCCAGTAAAGCCTGGTGCCACACAGGGCTGTTCAGACGGCTGCTCCCAGGCACTCACCTGCTCCAGGCAGGTGAGCTTCAGCAGTGACCCCTCCTGTCCCTGGACAGATGCCACCCAGCGCCAGCTGAAGGCCAGCGGGGAGCTCTGCCCTTGAGGGCTGGGTCACAGCAGGGGCTCCCCTCTTCTCCATAGCCGGCAGGGCCCATGCCACCCGCTCATGCGTGGCTGCTCCCCAGCAGACTAGAGTGGTCTATTCCACCCTCACAGCTGCTCCCTGAGGACACACAGGGCTCCTGCGAAAGCTCTTGTTCAGTCACACAGCCCAGCCCTGGCCCAGGAGTCCACATTTCCTGCACAGTTAATATGTACCAGGCACTCTTCTAAGCCTTTTTACAGGGATTCCTTCACACAATCCTCATGTCAAGTTCATTTTACAGATAAGTAAGCTGAGACCCACAAGGGTAAGGTGGTCCAGAGGGATGGATCTGGAGGAAACTAAGGCTGTCCTGCTCTTATCATGGTCCTAGTCCTAGACAACCTGTGCATCCAGGGCCAGCTGTACTGTGGGTCCTGTCCATGAAGTAGAGGCCAGGGACTGCAGGGCAGGTGGAAATATTGCCGCCATGACCCAGGCGCGGATTGTTCTGGAACCAAGGCCGCACCGTGCAGTATGGTATGGTCTTAACCATACCGATCAGCAGACAGTTCACTGAAAAGAAACCACAAATGGATCTTAAAACATATCAAAAGATTCCCAATTTCACTTATAACGAGAAAAAAAAAAAAAAAGAAACTTAGAACAACTTTGGAGATATTATTTTTCATCTATCAGGTTTTGGCAAAGATCAAAAACAGGACTTGTGTGGGTGTGGCCAGTGGAGATGTCACTGTACAATCCCCCAGAGGAGACAGACAGCAGAGCTTGGGTGCAACCACAGATGGGCCCTGATGCAGAGATGCCTCTCCTAGCAACTGATGCTCTAGATATAGTCCCAGTATGTGAACTGACCCCGTCCCTGCTTGTATTAACATGAAACTGGGAGAATCCCCAATGTCCATCAGTAGGGAACTTGATAGTACCCCATGGGCTATCTGCACACTGGGGATACCATGCATCTCATTAAAACCTGGAGAACTCTCCCCCATGACAGATATAAAAGATCTCCAAGGTATTGTTAAGGGAAAAAATGATGGTTTAAGGCAGTGTCAATATAATGTGACCATTTGGGTAAAAACAAAACAAACAGGAAGAATTTTTGCAAATTCTGAATTTGCTTGTCCATGTGTGAGGCCTCTGTAGAAGGACAGACAGAGCTGGCCACAGTGAAGGCACTTGGAGGCCAAGAAACAAGAGAGTGGGAGGATTTTTTCAATCAAGGAGATATTACTTAGAAGCTAAACATTAACATGTTTTTTCCTGGCCGAGTGGCATGCAGAAACTTAGTTCCCTGACCAGGGATCAAACCCATGCCCCCTGCAGGGGAAGAGTGCAGTCTTAACCACTGGACCTCTAGGGAAGTCCCTGAACATCTTTTAATTTTTTAAAAAAAATATTTATTTATCTGGCCGTGCCAGGTCTTAGCTGTGGCACTTGGGGTCTTCAATCTCTGTTGTGGCAGGTGGGATCTAGTTCCTTGATCAGGGATTGAATCCAGGCCCACTGCATTGGGAGTACAGTCTTAACCACTGAACCACTAGAGAAGTCCTTGAACATCTTTTTAAGAGTATAATTAATTACCATTTCAACGAACATTGGAAATAACTTCTATTATGAGCAACTACATGCTCCCTATTCTTATGTTGTAAAAGTCTGCTGTTATTATGTAATAATGCCTTACAATTAAAAAAAATAAACTTTAAAAAATTTTTTATTCAAGATAATGTGCACATAATTAAGTGTGCAAATCTTAAGTGCACAGAGACAGCTACATAAACTTTTTTTTTTTTTAATTTTTCACTGCACAATGAGGCTTGCAGAACCACAGTTCCCTGACTAGGGATTGCACCTGTGCCCCCTGCAGTGAAAGTGCAGAGTTTTAATCACTGGACCACCAGGGAAGTCCCCGCCCCTTTTGAATCCACATAAATGCATGGTGTGCTCTAACCAAATATAAATTAATAGAGAAATGTTAAAGTTGTGCAAACTGTGTCCTTCAGGTGAATAAGGCTCTTCCACCCAGCGGGGAAGGGTGGGGCAGAGCTCATTGTGGATGGAGAGAAGCCATGGGCAAAGACTCATTCCTTGCCCCTACTGCAAAGGCCCAGGGCCAGAGCAGGCCTTCTGGAAACATCTGCTAGACAGAACTGATCTGGCCAGAGGGGGCGCTGGTTGGTCCCCAGAGCTGTAAGGGGGAGATGAGGTTAGAGAAGGGGCTGGGGGCTAATGTTGATGGTCACAAATGCCAGGCGGAGCCTTGTCTCACACTTACAACCTTTCCTGCGGCTCTCATCCTACCAGCCTGGCACGGCTCCAAGAAATCACTGCATGCCAGGCCCTGGCAGCACATAGAGTTGTTGGGTGATTTTTTTTTGCATAAATCTTTATTTTGGACTTTATGAAAACCGATGTGGTGCTCCATAGACTGGGGTCAAATATTGTCTACAGTGAAACATCCATGTTCTGACACACATAATAGCTTCCAGGAGTACAGTGCTCATGTTGATCTTGTGTTCAGTTGGGTTAAAACAACGGGCAATAAAAGAATGAACACATTCCTCATGTATGTGATTCACTCTTGTCTAAATGCCCCGTCCTATGACTTCCTTCCTATCTACACTGCTAGTTATCCCAGGATCTTGAAGAAACACTGAACCTCTAATAGGCTACCCTCTGGCAGATCAGTACAGTGAACAGCACTCTGGATCTCAGTTTTACCAAACATTGCTCAGAGGCTTCCAGGGCATTTCAGGATCAGCAGGTCCATAGAATCCTTGAAATGTCTTGTAAGATTTTGTCGAATCTCCATTGCTATACAAGGGCTAGAATACATATGTTCCTTATTTACTTGCTTCTTGGTTTATCATCTGTCTCAACCCTGTGAACATAAGCTCCAGGAAGCTGGGGCCTTGGCTTTCTGGGCCACTCCTCCATCTTCAGCAGCTGGAATAGTGGCTGGCATGTAGCTGATGAACAGCAAATTAGTTCTCGAGAAGAATGAGTGAATGAATATCCCAGATTTTTAGAGATGAGGGATGAGAGAAACTGGCATCTGCTGAGAAGTCCAGGAGGCCAGTCTCAAGCCATCTATCTGTTTCTTCTGCAGTCGCATCAAGAGCAATGTGGACGGGCGGTACCTGGTGGACGGTGTCCCCTTCAGCTGCTGCAACCCCAACTCACCGCGGCCCTGCATCCAGTACCAGCTCACCAACAACTCTGCGCACTACAGCTACGACCACCAGACGGAGGAGCTCAACCTGTGGCTGCGTGGCTGCAGGGCCGCCCTGCTGAGCTATTACAGCAACCTCATGAATACTACAGGCGCTGCGACGCTCCTCGTTTGGCTCTTTGAGGTAGGCCCTGGTCAATGAGGGGGCAAGACAAGAGGGGCTCACCTGCCCCACTGGGGTTCACAGGGTGGAGCTGGGCCCGGGACCCCCTCCTGGGAACCAGCCCTCTGCCGGCATGCAGGCAGCCCCAGGCTTGAACACTGGCACTTCCACTTTTTGTTTCTGTCCTACCACTTAAAGAAGAGTTGAAATTCATAGCACATAAAATCAATCATTTTAAAGTGAACAATTCGGAGGCATTTGGTACATTCACAGTGTTGTGCGACTACCACCTCTACCTTGTTCCAAAATACTTCCACCACCCCCTCAAAAAAACCTCATAATCATTATGCAGTCAGACCCCTCCAGCCCTCCCGCTAAGCCCCTGGCAACCACCCATTTCTGTTCTGTCCTTGTGGCTTTATCTATTCTGGACATTTCATATAAATGGAATCATGTAATATATGACCTTTCATGTCTGACTTCTTTCACTTTGGATGTTTTTGAGGTTCATCCTGTGTCTCCACTTTTTGCACCTGAGGTCTCAGAAACTTATTTAACCTCTCTGTTACAGGGGGCTGACAGCGCTTAGCTCTGGGGCTACTGAGAGGCAACAGGAGTTACAGGCACATTGATTTGTGCTTCTCTTGAAATTCTGGTAGCACTTTACCTGGTATTCTGATTATCTGTAGGTTCATTTTCCATCACCTATTAGGTTTAATACCTCTCTGTAGCTGCAGGGCTTGGGATGTAGCAAGCCCTCATTCATTCATTTGTTGAAGAAATAATTCTCAAACACCTGAGTGTTGGGCGCTGTCCTCGGTGCTGAACAAGAGCCCATGTGAAGGACGGGTAAGCTGAGGTAGTACAGAGGGTGACTCATGGGCTCTTGCTTTGAGCTGACAGCAGGAAACCCAGCCTCCAAAAGCTAAATTACAAAGCCAGGGATATTAAGGAGGAAACTGCCCATCAGAGAAGATTCACTGAAAGTTCCCTTTAACTAAGTCTATCTTTAGTGCTGGGCTTCCCTGGTGGCTCAGAGGTTAACGCGTCTGCCTGCAATGCGGGAGACCTGGGTTCAATCCCTGGGTTGGGAAGATCCCCTGGAGAAGGCAATGGCAACTCACTCCAGTATTCTTGCCTGGAGAATCCCATGGATGGAGGAGCCTGGTGGGCTACAGTCCACGGGGTTGCAAAGCGTCGGACACGACTGAGCGACTTCACTTCACTTCACTTTAGTGCTATGGAAATTCACAGGTAGGTGTGCTCTCGTCTGAGACACACCACTTCTAACTCACCATGTCACACCACAGGGGTTGAACTGCCTGTTGAGGGGGGATGAGACGGGGAAGGAGGCCTTCTTCTCACACTGAGGCAAATGCAAGCATATTCATGGAGATTTACTAGTCCCTGGCTCCTTAAGGCAGTCTTAGGAATGAGTCTTAGGAACGAATGGGTACAATGAGGAGAAAAGGTTAGAAGGTAGAATGAGGATAGGTTGGAAGATCGCATCCCTTGAAAACCCATGAAAAGAAGACTGAAAGGGTAGCTTAAGTCAGTGGGAAAATGGAGTTCCACTGGCTGCCTCTCCACTCATCCACTTTTCCAGAAATCTAGCGACTGCTTAAGAAGAGGAACAGTTCGCTGGGAACAGGGAGTTTGCATGCCCCTGACTTTTGCTTGAGGCTTTTAGTGGCAGACTCTGCGATGGGCACAAGGGTGGCTGAGTTGATAAGATTCTGCTCTCAGCCTTGCCCTCCTGGGTTTCACAATCCAGTGAGGATATGACACCTCAATACTAACACTAGTGCAAAATTCATAGTGTGGCAGGAGGCCTTCTTGAGGAAAGAAGGAAAGAATCAGAATGGGCATGTGGGTACCAGGAGGACTTCCTGGAGGAAGGATTTTTTCACTGTGAAAATATCTTATTAAACTTTCAGTCAACAATAATTATAACAAAACCCTAAAACTGCTAGTTACTATTACCATGCACTACCATAATTATAGAATACTCCCAGAGCATTCATTCACAGATATCTACTGAGGCCCTACCACCACGGGGTGCCCTTCTGGGGCTGCAACAACAAGCCACTTCAAGGCCACTCCTGCCCTCAGGGGGTGGATGTTCTCTGTTAGCGGGCCTAGGCCTCTCACAGAGTTCGTTATACTATCAAAGGAAGAGTGCAAGCAAAGCAGGAATTTGTGTAGAAGCAAGTGGCCAACACAATACAGGGTGAGAAGAGTAGAAAGAATACTTACCACGCTGTCTAATAACCAACTACAGCTGCCACACTCCACACACACTGAAGTGTCACAGCACGCCCATGGAACAGGCGGTACTTCATCTGAAAATCTGCAAACGAGACAAGTAAACTGAGGCTTCCTGGTCACGTGGCTGGCTAGGTGCCAGGGCTGAGGCTTGAATCCAGGCATTCTGGCACCAGAGTCTGTAGCAGTGACTGCCAGTGAACAAATTCAAACCAATCACCCACTCATCCCCATACTAATCAGAATAACAGAAATAGAGGGAAACCATCTATTACCTTGTTTGCAGGTAAAAGATGACTTTTTATTTTGTCCAGCAAATAGTTGCTGAGCACCCAATATGTACCAAGCAGTGTGCTAGAAATGAGGTGGGGGTGGGCACAGAGAAGGAGCCCAGGATTAATGCCCCCCAGGACAGGGGAGACCCAGGGGAGGGGCACCCCTAATACTCTAGGTAGAGAAAACGGCACATGGTAAAACTGGAAAGGAGAAAGGCTGCGGTGGGCAGGATCCAAAGAACCCTGGAGGGACTGGCAAGGGAGAACAGGGTCACAGGTGAGGCAGGGGCAGCGGGAGGTGTTTTGAGCACTCAGGCATGGCTGGGGCAGGCAGGCCCTCGTCAACTCAGACCCAACAGAGCCTTGTCTGAAGGGCCCCCGTGGCTTCTGGGTGACGCCTGCCCCTGCTACTTCCCTGCTCCTGTAAGTCTCCTCTCCCCACACCAGGTGACCATCACTGTTGGGCTACGCTACCTGCACACCGCGCTGGAAGGCATGGCCAACCCCGAAGACCCCGAGTGCGAGAGTGAGGGCTGGCTTCTGGAGAAGAGCGTGCCGGAGACCTGGAAGGCCTTTCTGGAGAGTGTGAAGAAGCTGGGCAAGGGCAACCAGGTGGAAGCCGAGGGCGAGGACGCAGGCCAGGCCCCGGCGGCAGGCTGATGGCCCTGCGGCCCCCTCCCCTCTGCACACTGAAAAGTAGTGGACTCCAGGAACTTCGGATACCCCCCGGATCCCATCAGAATCTCCCAAAGAGGGCGGCCGTCTCACAGAGGCTCTTCTGGATGTGGGATTTAATATTCAGGGCCCCTAAAAACTTCTGTGGAATGAATGTCTCACTGTGAGTGCATGAGTCCTGCTCAGCCCCACCGCCCTGGATGCACCTTCACGGTGGGCTCATGGAGGGCCTCTCAGCAGGTGACTCTGTGGTCACAGGAATTCGGTTCCACCCGGGGGCTACTAGCCACAGCTGAGGGCTGCTCTCCTTTCACACGCCGGCCGTTCTGGTGAGCTCCAAGTTGCGTCATTCTATATCCCAAGTGTCACTTGGTGCATAAGCCCAGGAATTTGAAAAACGTACTGGACATGCTGTCAGTTTTTTCAAATGCAAAGACTGAGAGGTCAGCCATTTTACTAATTATAGATGGTGAGGGACAGTTATATTTTTTTAAGAGTAATGGTCTCTCCAAAGCACTGAGGGCTCCAAAGAGGAATTCTCAATCATGAGGCAAGAGCATTTAAAGAGAAGGGATTATATCCCCCAGCAAAAACACAGCTTTTGTGTCACCTTCACAAGCCCTCAGCACTTAGCCAGGAGTGAGCCACAGGCTGAGGGAGTGGGGCTGCTGCAGGTTCCAGATAACGTGCCGGCTGACCTCCTTGGGCTTGTCCGCGGAAGCGCCGGGTCTGCGGCAAAGAAGCAACAATGAGACAAGAGTCCACTGTTTGGAGACCGAGCCTCACCCGCAGTGGACCCAGGGATGCCCAAGAGGTGCTGTGACAGCCCCTGGGCAACACGAGCCATCCACAGTGGAGGGTGGGGTCCTCTGCAAGCTCTGCCCTGCTTCTTCCCCCACATATCCATCCTGCAAAGGGTACTTCCCGAACACCTGTGCGTTAAAAGATTCTTTGCAACTTCTCCTCTTCCCATGCTAGTAACTACGAAAGAAGTTTTCACTTCCCTCCGCAAACAAGAAAGAAGCTTTAAGGGGAAGGAGGGAATGATTTCATTGCTGTCCTGAGTCTTCAGTGTGGAGATAGTAAGACTTCTGGTGCTGCGTGGGCTATGTGCTGGGGCTTGAACTCTCCCAGACCAGATCAAAGATGTTTGAATATCCTGTCAGACTTTGGTCCCAGGTTGAATTCAATTAGACTTCTGAGTGTGGAGACCAAGCAAGGGATGATCCATGTGGGCAACACTGAGGGAGTCAACCTCTCGGATGAGGGTCCCGGAGCTCTCCCCTCCCAGGGGTGCTGAGAATCATCCAGAAAATGCCACTCCAGGCCCACATGCTTGACGATGCTGTTGACAGCTGTACAATAGACATTAAAAATTATATTATACAAAAATCACCTTTGTTAAATGCCTGTCTTAAATGTGCTAAATGTGTTTAGCACAGGAACCCAGATTCTTGCTCATACTTGCTAACAAAACCAAACGAATCCTGACACTGAATGGAGGCACTCCTCACGATCAGGGAGCTGTCTCAACAGCTTGGGTGTCACCTCACCTCTGATCTGCGAGAACAGGGGCCATCAGGTTATCCAAATAATCTCAACATTTCCTAGTATTTGGACCAGAACGGAATTCAGTATTTTAGTATGTGGAATCTCAATTTAGGGATTTAAGCGAAAGTTCCAAATCTGCCCCCCTCCACCCCCCGCACCCAACCACCACTCTGGTCAGAATTTGAGTGCTGTTGAGAAGATGAAGGGTTGAACAGACTCTACAATAAATATCAGCTGATTCAGAGCAGACTGTGTAGGGAGCCCGGAGCTGGTGTACTGAATTAAGATCATGCAGATGACAATCTGGAGGAGGAGGAGGCAAAAGACACAATGCAGGAAGCTCCCTCAGCATCCTACGTCCCACATTGGGAAAGTGATACCACTGGAGGCAGTGCGCTCATACAAAGGGAGTAAATTCACAAAGTCTCTTACTTACAGGTCCCAGAATAGAAAGGGGTGGGGTGGGGTTGGGGCTGTGGACTGAGCCAGTGGGAGGGCGGTCTTTCATCCCAGGTCAGGCGAGCAGGAGACAGAGAACAGGGCAGTGAGCACCCATTACGTAAGAGGTGGTTGGGCTAGGCTCCATCTGGAATGTTTAAAAGGAGCCTTAGGAAAAGCTAAGTAGGAATACTGGGGGAGGGAAACCTAAGCTCAGGTCTTTGTCTGAATGTCCTGAGCTGGGCTGTCACACAGCAAAATGCATAGGCAGCAACTCCCGATAGCTGCTTTCTCAGCATACAGACTGCATCTCTGACTGAGGCAGTATGCCATCCTCACAGTCGTCACAGGTAGCTGCCAGAGGAAACTGCCCATCTTGTTTGGTCCTCTGTAAGTGCCCAGCAGGACTGGGACCAGCTTTTTCCTGTGTCTAACCTCAGTCTTTCTTTGGGCCAGTGTAAGTTCATTTCTCCCAAGGGACTCTGCTTTTCAAATCTTGTCAGACTAACCCTGGGGGAAGGTGAGAGATACAGACAGTATCTTAGAATTTCTGTTTTTAAAACAACTACTCCACAGTGAAGGAGCAGTAACAGCTATTCCGAACATTTAATAGGTGTCTTAATATCTGTGGCCTCAGCTCAAGACCACACAGTCTCCTGCAGCATTTTCAAGCCTAGGACTGAGCCACCAGTCAATAAACCCTGAGTAACCTCAATTCAGGTTAATAAGATTAGGCGCTTGCTCTGCACACTCCCCCGCCTCTTCTCTCCTCCAGGCACCTGTAATGCTAGGCCAGCAGGTTTGCAGCTTAGTCAGGGG
Source organism: Bos indicus (assembly GCF_029378745.1). Taxonomy (NCBI): domain Eukaryota; kingdom Metazoa; phylum Chordata; class Mammalia; order Artiodactyla; family Bovidae; genus Bos; species Bos indicus. The sequence goes on along the minus strand of NC_091782.1, from coordinate 17,867,915 downwards.
CAGGCGTGGGGTGCTGCAGGACGGTCAGGGCCTCTGACCTGCTACCAGATCCAAAGGCAGTGCAGCCAGCCAGCAGCACTGTGTGTGAAGGGCTAGGAAGGTGCGGGAATAACATGGAAGTTCTGGGGGAGGATTCCCTGGTGGCTTCCCTGGTGGCTCAGAGGTTAAAGCGTCTGCCTGCGATGCGGGAGACCTGGGTTTGATCCCTGGGTCGGGAAGATCCCCAGAGAAGGAAATGGCAACCCACTCCAGCATTCTTGCCTGGAGAATCCCATGGACAGAGGAGCCTGGTGGGCTACAGTCCACAGGGTTGCAAAGAGTCAGACACGACTGAGCAAGTTCACTTCTGGGGGAGGATGCCCTCCTGGTCTTAAGAGGACGAGATTGGCTGGAAGAGAGGAAATATCAGACCTTGATTCCTGAGGGCGTTATATCTTGTCCTCTAAATCAGAGGATGCGTGTTAAGTGGCAAAGTGAAGAAGGTCATGTGGGCCTGGTATAAAGATTAAGATATGCAACAACTCTTGAGTTCTTCACCTGAGGGAAATGGAAACAGGTCCACACAAAAACCCGAACAGCAAAGTCTATAGTGGCTGTGTTCCTAATCACAAAAAATCGCCCAAGTCTTTTACCTGATGACCGTGTAAGCATCTGCACAATGGAGCTCGACTCAGCAACCAAAAGGAACACGGATGGCTCTCAAATGCATCAGTCTTCTTAGAGAGAAGCCAGACTCAAAACGCTACGTGTGATATATTTATATAACATTCTGGAAGATGCAAGACAAAGGGACAGAAAAAATTACTGGTTGTTTGGGGTCATGATTGGGGAAGGTGTCCTAAAAGGGGCACAAGAGAACTTCTTAGGGTGATGCAATGGAACCAGACTGAGTGTGGTTTGTTAGAAAACATCTGTATGCATTTGTCAAAATGTATAAAATCATCCACTAGAAAGGGTGAATTTCACTATTTGGAGAATAAACTTCAATAAACCTGACTTAAAAAAAAAAAACAGAAGTAGGGACAAAGAAAGAAGGGAGCATGTCAGAGGGACTTAATGAGTCCTGGAACTTTCGATGTTAGATCAGGGAAGGGAGTCAGCTAGGAGCAGCATTAATGACCAGGAGACAGAGGAAACACAATGGAAACTGTTTTATTTGATGCTTTCCTTCTAAGAGGATTTTCAAGAGCACTCGTAGGCAATGACTTCCTTGCAAATGCAGCACGCAGCTTCCTTTGTATATGTGTCTGGGGACTGTGTAAGGAGGAGGACCTGGCGATCACTAGGTAAGAATAGGCAAGCAAGCAGAGTTTAAATCTGGAAACAACTTCCAGCTGGAAGAGGCTTTGAGGGCCCTGTTTTCCCAGTGATTTGAGGTCCAAGAGAGTTCAGAAAGGTCACAAGCTGTCATAGTCAATCAATATGAGACTTAATCAGCTGAAATGATGAGCAAGCTTTCTTCAGAAGGTCAAAATAGTTTGGCTAACAGCCATAATTACTGACACTAATAATATAAGCATCTTAAACTTCAAGCTAATACAGATGTCCCACTTTATTTGTAGCAAGGTGACATGGGGGGCAATTCCACTGCATTTTACGTGTGAAACAAAATAAAGGAAATGTAGGCAGACCCAAAGTAATGTCAACACCTAAAGCATTTATTTGGATATCTTTAAACTTTTTACATATGATACATCCCCAATTTTACAAGTTGTCCACAGATAATAAAGTTATAGCCAATTTATTAAACAGATATGATTTTTCCCTGATATGGAAAGCATGTTTATATAAACATTTCTACAATAAACATAATACATGCGGAACAAATCATAAGACTAAGATGATTCCTTAGTTGGGGAAGACAATTAGCTTAATGATACACACACCAGAAGATAAACGGGTGTGTGTTGCTACTTGATGTAAATTCATTTTCTCTCAGACTCCCTGACCTTCTCAGAAAACGGAATCCAGGGACACCCTCTGCTAACAGCAAGCTTATATGAAGTCAGTTTTAAAAGTTGAAGTATTGTTATGATTTAGTGAAGAAGTTTATAATCCTACTACAGAGGGAGAAAACTGGTTTTATTCGGAGTTTAAGCTTGGTTAACAACTGGAGAAAAGCCAAAAGAAGCTGGACTTAAAAGCTAAAGGAGTGGGGATGTGACCAAGGCCAAAATAAACATTAAAATCATGATGCCATCCACAGACCACACCACCAGAAAGGGAGAAAGGCCAGAAGAGGGGGATGAGTGCTGGGTTCTAACGTGGATTTTCTTCCTGTTGGGCAAGAAGCGCCTCCTCTCGGATGGGTGAGTCAGTCCCAGGCACGAAGGGTCCAGTTCATCCTTTCAGAGGAAGGGGTTCTTCATACACCACTCCGGTGAAGTAGCGAGTGTGGCTTCTGCACCCCCACTGCCTTTAGCTGAGCGTCTGGATTTCAGGCCTTCCTCCTGGGTGTACTGTGGAGGGTGCAAAGCTGAGCAGGATGCAACTTTCAGACGCAGTTCAAAGAAAACTGAGCGAAATGGCTATCTGCATTGGCTAAAGAAGCCCAAAAACCTCTTATTACTCATTCATCCCTTAGTCCCTCCTCAGAGAGACTCCGAACTGATTCCTCCACCAAACCTGCCATCACTCTCTGCGTACCCAAGCTCTTAGCACACATGATCACGGCAGAGTGGTGTGTGGCATGGCGTGGTTATAAACTATTTTACTAAGCGGCTATCATTCTAGGAAGGCACCTCTTAGTAAGAACAATAAGGTTAAAAAATAATAAAAAGCCTGGGCACACAGGCTGTCCCAGGAATGTCCTAAGTGAACTAGCAGGTAAACAGCAATTCATCTATTCCAGAAAATGCTGGAAGGGTGGGGGTGAGGGAATTTCAAAACACTGAATTCTCATTTTTTTTGCAAGTGCTTGATTCTAGATGAATACATTCTTTCAACTTAGTCTTAGAAATAACAGAATATATTATCTGAAAAATTAGGATACTCTTTTGAGTTTTCAAAAAGCCCTTTAAAACGAGTATTTTTTCCTCAAAGCCAAAAGCCTTGCAAAAAGAAAAAAAAAAAAAAAAAAAAAGAGGGGGGAATCCAACCTTGTACAGCCCGGAAAATCAGCTGGCACATAGAGACACCACCATCTCCCCTGTGGATTCCCACAGGCTCCTCCAGCAAGAGTGTCCCCCAACCCCCTCACAGCCAGTGGGGACAGGGAGTGCCACTTTCCAAATACACTGCTTTGCTTAGAGGTAGGGTCCCATCAGCTGTGGGTACACTGACCCAGCCTCAAGGTTGAGCGTCACTGAGTGGGACCAGGAAGTGTGACCCCCAAAAGACCAGAGACTTTGCTTCCTGCTGCTGTTGAATCCGCTTCCGGCCTGGAGTTCCCTGTGTTCAGTAATGTGACATGGCTCAGATGACGGGGGAACAGTCAAACGCAGTCAGATGCCCGCAAATGGGCTGAGTCCAGCCCAGGAAGAGAAGCTCCTTCCTGGATTCGAAAATTCAAGAAGTTATGTTTGAAGGACACAGCAAATGATGCAAGAAAATCTGCTGGCAGAAAATGATTTTCATTAGTTCCTGGAGCCAGAAGCTATAAAAATAAAAATTGGGGGAAAAAAAAAGCTTAAATAACTTATTTCCAAATTCAGAAGAAGCCATTTCCTATTTTCTTTCTTGAAAAGCCAGCTGGTTTACAAAAATCCAAGTTCATGTATTTGGTAGTGACGTAGCTATAGGTGTTGCCAGTCAATGCCAACCAATGTCTGGTTTGCTTCCTGTGCGTGTCCAATTTCCTCTGTGATACTGTGCTGGTGCCAGAGCTTCTGAATCTTCTTGAATCGCTCTCTGCACAAATGTAAAGGATTTCCCCGTCTAGAAAGAAGACACATGTCACTCAGGAGGTATTTGGTGGTGTATTCATCTATTCTACTCCAACCTTTCCTGGTTTAGGCAAAGTTAACAAGTTTATTGGTTTTAGATCCTCTGCAAAATGTCTCTTTGGCAGGCGTCTGTGGCTATTAATATGTTAGCTCTGACCGTTTGGCTAGGAGCAGCTGAAGGGGAGTAAGTGCAGAAAAGAAGAGGAAAACAAATAAACTACACTGATTCAGGCTGGGGTGAGGAACAGGAGGGTGGGGTTGAGCAGGAGGTGAACGTTGAGAGGCTAAAACTATGCATTCATTGTCCATTTTGTTGGTAAAATGTAAAACAGGGAGTAAGGGGGAGGATGAAAACATTACACAGGTAAAAATGTTCTTCCAAGTATGTCTTTTAGATCCAATGTTTAAGCAAAGCAGCTAAACATGAATAACTCTGGTTTCCAACTTAACCAGAGAATAGGAGTTGGTGAGCCTGAGGCCTTGGCTCCTGACTCAGAGCAGCAGTCCTCTCTCCATCCAGGGCTCCTCCTCTTAAGAGCCCACATTTCTTTTTCTTTCCTTTTTTTTCCTGTTTGGCTCATTTCTTTTTTCATTCATTCTTCCATTTATTCATCCAACAGTATTTATTTAGAACCTGTTATATGCTAGTTCACTGTCCCGGCCACATAAAACTAGCCCGGGAGACAGGCAGTAGGCAGGTAAACACAGGGACTCTGGGTCATAACGTGGGCTAAGAAAATGAAACTGGCCAATGTGACAAACCTCCTCAGAGGCCACGTTAGCCAGGGTGGTCAGGGAGGACTTCTCTGAGGAGGTGGCACCGGACTGAGGCCCGCAGGAGTCAGCCCTGTGCTTATGGTGGTATGGGAGGAAGGGGGATGGTAGGGGTGGCACAGAGTCATTAGAAATATACCAGGAACTCATCTGGAATATGCAAGGAATACCCAGAAGTCAGAAGAGACAGAAATAAAACTCTCAGTTACCAGTGGTCATGTAACAAATCACCCCAAAGTTAAGGGCTCTAAGGCATTTCTCAGAGCACCAGGTTGGACCACCAACTGGCAGCACAAGTGTGTCCCTGCAGTCAGTCAAGTGTCTGGGGAGCCCAACTACTTATCTTGCCTTGGTTTCCAGGCCTTCAACTTCTGCTCCCCAAGCCTGGGAAGCTACATCTAGGTTAAGATTTTTACCCCATTTTGGCAAAAATAAACGATCTGAAAATTCCTTAATAGTGCTCAAAGGAACTACTGTTCGTATACTGCTCTTGATGCAATAGGTGCTGCTGCTGCTGCTGCTGCGTCGCTTCAGTCGTGTCCGACTCTGTGCGACCCCATAGACAGCAGCCCACCAGGCTCCCCCGTCCCTGGGATTCTCCAGGCAAGAACACTGGAGTGGGTTGCCATTTCTTTCTCCAATGCATGAAAGTGAAAAGTGAAAGTGAAGTCGCTCGGTCGTGTCTGACTCTTCGCAACCCCATGGACGGCAGCCTACCAGAGTCCTCCATCCATGGGATTTTCCAGGCAAGAGTACTCAATAGGTGCTACCTGAGTAGAATACTGCCCCAGATACTGTTTATTGCTCTATATGTTCTAAGTCTTTGTCCCCCAGATTCTTATGTAGTAAGATAAGTGCTTCTCTCATCAGTTAAGATTTGCTCTTTTTTTGTCACCTGAAGAATACTGGGTCTCACACACAAAACTGCACAAGTCACACTGTGCTCCCCCCGCAGCGCTTAATGCCACAGGACCATTCAAACAGTTCTCTGGAGTGAGACATGGAAAAAAGTTGCACTCTGCCCCATTTTCTCCCCCTTATGTATCGTGATGGCCCTCATGACTTTCTGAGGGCTAGCAATGGGAATGGCGAACCGGACAGCAAGGGGAGCTTCCTTGAAAGAGTCCACAGACAACAGCCACTTGTGCTAGCGCCCCGGGCAGGTAGCAGGCAGGCCTCCAGACCACAGGGTTCATCAGGATCACCTCATGCTGAAGGTCCTGGAGGCCCAGAGCCAGCCAACGTAGTTCCCCAGGATGGGCCTTACCTGAGTCCCTGGTCAGTCTCCCCATAGTCATCAAGGTAAGGAGGAGAATAAAAACAGCCTTTGGTTTTGCCAGCTAAAAATAGTACTTGACATTCTCGTACTCTGTAGAGAGACCAATTTATATATTAGGAACCAAGATTTGGATTCAGTTACAAATGGACTGAAGTCCTAGAGAAATCAACAAAACCACCAGAAGTATGGGATTAACAAACTATTATACATAACATAGATGAACAATCAGGATTTACTGTACAGCACAGGGAATTATACCCAGTAACTTCTAATAACCTATAATGAAATATAATCTGCAAAAAAACAAAACAAAAAACCCCTATATCACTGTGATGTACCCTGAAACTACTGCAATATCCTAAGTCAATTATACATCAATAAATAAATGTACACAAACAAAACTGGTGCTGAGGCAAGCAGTATTTATAGTAGAGACACTTGACAGTCTCAGGTGGACAGTGAAGGCACTTAGCCATAGATATATGTGTGTATCCATTCTCTCCCCAACTCCCCTCTCAACACATGCCTAAGTATTAAAAATAACTAAAAGGGCTATATTGTTATCAATATAAGGATGAGGAGGGATATTTAGGATTAGATTTCAACAACTCATATAAAACTGGCATTGAAAAAGTTAAATATGAAAACGTTAACTTCTAAAAGTAGTTACTGATGTATCAACCACTATTATGAGAAAATTATTCATTAAAAAAATGGTACACAGACATTATAAATTATGTTGACCTAAACAAAAAGCAACCCCAACTCGACCAAAAGCATTCTGAAATATGCTGAACAAAGTAAACCGCTACTTTCGTATTTCTCCTAAGGGTTTTAAAAGAAAGCTTCCTGATTCTGTTGAGAGGTTTGCTTAACTTTTTCTGGTGTTAGTAATTCAGCTCAACTCAACATTTACTGAGAACCTGTAGTATATTGGGGGTACTAAGATGTGCCTAAAATCTATGTCCCAGAGGAGCTCAAACTCACGTCACTTCTTTCCTTCAGGCCCTGTGACAGCTTCCATCTCACTCAGAGATGTCAAGGGGCCATCCCAAGCCCATGACTCTCCCCACTGTACTTGCTACTCCAGTGGCAGTAGCCTCCATGCTGTTTTCTCTTGGCCATCCTGTATAGCTTGTGGGATCTTAGTTCCTGGACCGGGGATTGAACCCATGCCCTCGGCAGTGAAAGCTTGGAGTCCTAACCACTGGACTGCCAGGGAATTCCTTCTTTTCTTAAATAAATTTTACGGAGGTATTATTTTTTAAATAAAATGTATCCATTTTTAGAACACAGTTTGAAGAATTTTGTCCTTTCTGTTTCTTGAACATGGCAGGCACACCCCCAGCAATTCTGCACTTGCTGCTCACTGCACCCTAGGATGTTCTCCCCTCTTCTTTAGGTTTTTATTCAAGACACCTTCCCAGGGACCTTCTGTGGTTTCCTATCTATAATAAAATCCACCTTAGCTGCCATTTCATATTCCCCTCCCTGCCTTATTTTTTCTCTTCTGCATGGATCACTTTCTAAATTCTTATCTTCTATCTCCCTCACGAGAAAATGAACTCCATGAAAACAGAGATTTTTGTCCGTTGTGTTGACCGCTGCATTCTCAATGCCTCGTACAGTCACTAGTAAGCATCTGCCGTACACTGCTGAACACACACAACCACCTGCATCAGCCTGCGGTATGTGTGAATCCTGCCACTACCGCAAAAGAAGTAAGTGATTCTGACTGTGTCTGGGTAGAAAATCAAAGACAGTTAGCAGTTTCACATTAGAACGAGGTGCAAAGAAAGAAGAACAGAACTGTCATGGGGATGGAAATGACAATGGAAGAATCAGCACAGAGTTAGCATGAGCCAAATATGAGGTGTGGAGACAAGGCTCCCCGTTTTCCTCAAATGAATAAAAACAGTGGCCTCTAATCCTCTTCAATGTAGCAGTTTCTCGTGTCCATTCCTCAACAGGCCATCTATTGCGGCAGATCTAAAACTAGAAAGCTCTTTCCAGGGCCTTACCTCAGGAAGATGCCCACCCCAGAACCACAGGAATAGGTGTGAGCAGTGCATGCCCCCACGTCCTCCCCTTCCAACTCCGTCTGGCAGCAGTAGCTCTGGGAGCACAGCAGGGTTCCGCATACAAGGCACATAGTTGGGGCTCTGCTCTTATCACCACCTGATTTGGGGCACCTTCAGGGAATAAAAAAAGTACAAGTGAAGACTAAAGAGCTGATGGTGGTAAAACTGTCCTGGGAAAAAATTGTGCAATATCAAGTAGAGCTGAAGATCCATACAGACTACAGCCCAGGCAAATTCACTCTGGAATAGATAACATCTCACTCATATACACCAACATCAGGTACTGGAAACAATCAAGTGGAGAAAGGAGAAATAAAATTATCAATAGGAGGGAAAAATAGGTAAATGCTGCTACTCTCAGATAATGAAACGCTATACAACAGTGAAAAGTGATGAATTAAAAATTATGTATGTCAAATGTGTAAGTAAATCTTACAATCAATGCTAGTGAAAAAAGCCACAGGAAGAGGTACAATGTTATTTTAAAGCTTAAAATAATGATATATGCAAAATAATATATACTGCTTAGGAATATAACTATCTGTAGTTAATGTGTTACTTAAAGTGCAAATGGTTTAGATAAACTGTAATGAATCAAACTTGTTCCTCAGCATCCTGTTTCTCCTATTTTATTCTGTAAGATGGTGGGATCATTCTTTTATGAGTTAAATAGTGTAAAGTCCTTCTGATGTTACAATTTCTCTACCCAAACTGAAGAGAACAGCAAAATCTTTCACATTCTGTGTAGAGAACAAGTATTTACAGTGGCAGGAAACGCTCAATAAGCTAATATCAAAACTTACGAGAAATTAGATGCTTGATTAATGAGGCTGCTGTAATCCTCTGGAAGGTCTATTAATTTGTTAGATTCTCTTGGATAACTAGAAACAAAACAAAACAAAAACCACACAAAAACTCAGTTAATAGGAGGACATATTGTTTAACGATAACAAAGTAACTCTTGACTTAGTCAAATAAAGGAAAACTAGCTGCTACTACAGCAGCAAGAAGCTATAGCAAGAAATTTAAAATGCACTCTTATAACACCAGGCCTTAGGATTCACATTTTACTTAAAGAACTCAGCATAAAAATTATCAGGACAACAGACAGTACTATACACTTGTATCCTGCTTCCTCCCTACCTCCTGCCCGCAACCAAGAGGTTTGACAATCTTTAATCTACCTTATGGAGAAGGCAATGGCAACCCACTCCAGTACTCTTGCCTGGAAAATATCATGGGCAGAGGGGCTTGGTAGGCTGCAGTCCATGGGGTCGCTAAGAGTCGGACACAACTGAGCGACTTCACTTTCACTTTTCACTTTCATGCATTGGAGAAGGAAATGGCAACCCACTCCAGTGTTCTTGCCTGGAGAATCCCAAGGAAGGCAGAGCCTGGTGGGCTGCCGTCTATGGGGTTGCACAGAGTCGGACACGACTGAAGCGACTTAGCAGTGGCAGCAGCAGCAGCAACCTACCTTATAGCGTCTCTTTCACCTTCCAGGTATCTTTTAACTTCGATGTTATGACACCAACTTTAATGTAAATGGAGGAAAAAATAAAACATTTTTACTTTTGAAGGGCTAGAACTAAATGTACGAGGAAATAAACATCTCCACTACTATTCTCTGTCCAGGCAAATCTACTTATGCTATTCACTGGGCCTGGCAAAAATCTTGTCACAAAGGTAAACCCTTAACTAAGAAGGCCTAATGAATCACAAGGATTGAATTTTGCCAGGCTCACTATCTGAGAATTTGGTAAAATATGTGTTTCCAAATATATATATATATATTTATTGTAACATAAAGAAGAAAATTGTATCATCATTACCTTTCAATCAGTAATTTCATTATCTCCTTATTTTCTTGAAAAAGACAAAGAAGGTTGTTTGGCAGGGAAAGATAGTTACATAGATGTTCAAAATGGCTTGTTCCAGAAGCTGCAAATAGAGAAGGAAAGAGATACAGATATAACAATTAAGAGCAGATTCTATATTAGAGTAAGCAACAGCAGAGTTTAAAACAAACAAAAAAAAAGCACAAGACGGAAGAGTTCAATTTGGCCAGGTACATAACCTGGAAGTAAATAAGATGGCACAGGAAGGAATCCATAGAGTCAGGCGACTCCTTTACTAAACTGGCCACAATTTCTTGATGTTTCAGTATTACCATATGCAAAATGGGACACCTGTCCTGTGTGATACACTTTATGGGGTTATTTGTGAACATTAAATAACAAAAATAACATATGGGGAGCTCCAGAAAAGTATAGAGCAGTACAGAAATATAAGACAACTTTATCACTGAGAGATGGATTTAAACATTCACTTAATCATCACTGCAAATGATTAGGAAGTCTAAACCGTTCTCAATGGTGCCTGGACAACTAGATAGATGGAGACGCTATTCAACACACTGGTAGAGAGTGACAATACATGCAGGTACCCCATGCTCTGGGCCAGGCACTACGAGATACTCTAAGTCTACCTTTACACTACTTTCAAGAAATGAATTGAAGCAGAACACAGTGAACAACTGTGAAACAGCAAATTAACTCCTATATTAAAATGAGATATACGTGCAATTATGAGTATTTTGAACCTCAATGCCACATGTCTCGTGTAAAAACCAGTTGAATTTCAGTTTTCCCTTTTTAAAATCTGAAGAACCCATTTTATAAATAATATATACTTGAACATTTTAACATCCGACAGCAAAACTATATTTTTATACATGTAAAAAATCAGTACATTACTGAGATCCAAATAAAATCAGATACTTACATAAATATGCATTTAATTCTATAATTTTGTACATCACCACTCAACTAGCTACGATCTAAAGTTTAGTAAGTTTTAATTTTTGCAATGCATTTTAATTCTGAAATTGCTGGAGTGAAAGACAACACACATTTCCTACATTTTGAAATAAATTAGAAATTATCAAAAAAAGAAAAAAGAAATTACCTTGAATTTCAGGTGGGGAAGGAACTCCATTTAAGTAATGGAAAAACAAAGCAGAACACCTCAGAAAAGGCATGATTCCAGCTTTGACATTCCTCCACAGATGCCAACCAGATGGCATTTCTTTCAAGGCACTAAAAAAGAGAAAAATGATAAGTGGGAAACTTAATTTAAAAATGATTCATTCTAGTTACAGCACAGTGTGAAAACAGACAACTGCTATTTGGAAGTGATAGCAGATTGGTGTCAAAGGTGTGGGTAGCCCTGACTATTACAGGATATCAAGTATAACTGGTGATATACCTTCCACACTGTTATTAAAATTTATAAAAGTAATATAGCTACATAAAGAGAAAATCTGGAAAATAAAAACACTATCCATTATCCTGTAACTTTTATATTAGCGAGTATTCTTCTGGCAAACTACTTTCATACTAATCAGTCTAACACAGTTATAAGCGTAACATGAAATTTAAAATTAACATAAAAAACCCCCACATTTTTCAGAATACCATAAACCATAATTTTTATCAGAGTTTTAATACTCTGGGTAATACCTATCATAACCTACACTGAATTACTCCCCTGTAAGCAAACTCTTAGATTGCTTTAAACTCTAATATAAATAATATCAATGTCTACAGGTTTTTCTATATGTGGATTATTTTGTTAATATGGATTCTCAGAAATAGGATAATTTAGTTAAAGAACAAACAGTATGGTTCCTGAGATCTACTATTGGAAAGCCAAGTGAAACTGTTGTAATTAAATCACAACGGCCTCAATAACATATGAGTTCTGAGAACTTCTACCAGCCCTGGACATTATCTTAAAAATGTGTGGGAAGCACTGTATATTACCCTTCTTGCAGAGATTCCCAATCATGTTAGTATATTAAAGTTCGGGAGTCCTGCAGATCCCCCATCTTCTTTTTTAATATATCAACAGATAGCAATTTCCTTTATTTAACAAACAAATTCCATTTGCCCCCCCCTTTTTCTGACATGTACACATTGCGATAGTTCTCTATTTTTGGCTGTGCTGGGTCTTCCCTGCTGCACGTAGGCTCCCTCTGGTTGTGGTGAGTGGGGGCTACCCCCCAATTGTGGTGCATGGGCTTCTCGCTGCGGCGACTTCTCTTGTTGTGGAGCCCAGGCTCTAGGTGCGCAGGCTTCAGTCGTTGTGGCGCAGGGGCTTAGCTGCTCTACAGCCTGTGGAATCCTCCCAGACCAGGGATCGAACCTGTGTGCCCTGCATTGGCAGGCAGATTCCTATCCACTGAGCCACCATGGAAGCCCCAAATGAGTTCCTTTTTCATGCTATCGCCTCCTAATATTTGGGGAACTACCTATCATATAAAGAGAATGTATGACCTCACCTTCCTGTATACTGCTGAATCATTTTACACAAAGCAAGAACTGCTAGTTCTTCTTCTTTGCCAGCAGCATTTTCTTGATCCATGCCACTCTTTTCTGAAAGACAAGGCAATACTAGTACCCTGCATTTGCCTACTAAGTGGATTGCTGACCACATCATTTAAGCACTCAAATATATTCACCCAGTCACATGTAATATGAAAATGCTCCCACGAAACACACAGAACTTTCATCCCTCAGGCTGGAGCACAGTTTACTATCGTAACAAGGAACCTCTTAGGCAGAGGACGTGAATGTGCCCCAGGGTGCCGGGCAGCAAGTGGTGAGTAAAATCTGCTAAATATATAGTCTGTAGTACTCAAATATTACTAAACATGTGAAATAAAAAAATATAAGTAAAAACATTCACATCACTAAGGGATTTTTAACAGAAGGGAAATGGTTTCAAAAATTTTCACATGAGGATAAACAGATTTTTATTGTTTATTTCACTGTTTACTGTGACAAGTAGCCTTATTATAAATTTATGTATTATTCTCATCCAAGCACCTTTTCATTCAGTACTGTGTCTTTTTTAAGCTGAGAAAACTCAATTATTTTGTTTAAGAATCTGACAAAAAGGAGTTACCTGTACACGAGGTAAGTAAGATCTGAACGATGTGTGCCATGGTAACCAGATGGAAAATGTGAAGGTCCCCAGTGCCCAGGCTGATCCCTGAAAAGTCCTGACACTGCAGTGAAGGGAAGGCAAGGACCAAGCCCACCTGGACAGCAAACACAGGGTCAGACACAGCACCTTTCCTTTCACTGTGGAACACATTTGCACTTTCTTAATGCGATCCTTCTGTTAAGGATCTCAGTTCCTCCTCTTAAGAAATCTGTTGTTCTTAAAGGGTACATGTGTTAGAAATTCCACTAGGACTGACTAAAGACAATTATTTAGAACATTTTTATCTCATTTATCCAGTGATTCCCCTATTTACATTTATTGTTAATAATAACAGAAATAAAGCTTGAAATCTTTCTAGGTAGTAAGCAGCAGAAAAAGCATGAATTTTTGACCCACAAAGATCCAAGTATGAATCCCAGATTCTATTATGAGCCTTTTATATAATTCTTCTGAGTCTTAGTTTCCCTGCTGGTAAACTGGAGATAATATATGTGTTTTTAATACCTTAGGATTAAAAACCTTAGTAGTAAGGATGTAAAGACTAAATGAAGATGAATGTGAAAGCAGGCAGGTGCCCACTAAATGCTAGCTCCATTGTGAGTCTCCTGCTGCCTGTATGATGGTGTCAGTGGTGGTAGTTCTCAAAGGAGAAATGGGAACAATAACAATGGCTAATATTTACTAGGGACACATTGCTCTAAGAGCTCTGCATTGATTATCCCACTGAGTTTTGACACAATCATATCAGGTAGGTATTAACTAACTTAAAGGCATAGAATCTGATGCCCAAAAGTGATTAAGGGAGCAGCATTGGGGCTGCTGTGTGTGGTGGTATACTCAGTGTCCTGTGAAAGGGAGCCTGGTTGAGGTGGGGCTAAACTTCAGCCATGCACTGCTTGGCCAGTGCTGATCTAGCACCAGACTGCACTTGCTCAGAAGACAAGACTTGCCCTAAATCACACAAAGGGACTGTCTGTTACTAAGTAGTGGAACCAAAAGGCTGTATCTGCCCCAAACCACTATATGGGCTGGCAGTAGCCCTTACATTACCAGTGTTATTTTTACTTCTTTATTGTAAAAAGCATAGAGAGGTTACAGTACTGACCTCAGCCACAAGGCAAAAATGAAAGAGACTGGATTAGACACCCAGGTCAAGTCTCTCAACTAGATTTCTTAACCTTTTTTTTTTTTAAGTATCTTCAGAAAAGAATTATACTCAGAAGTAGTTAAAGAACAATAGATGATAATTCCTCTTGTCTGCCTCTACAGTACTCAAGTCTAAGATAAAGCTACAGAGTATGACAGAGAGAATTTCAAACACAAATGATAAAATACCCACCAATAAATGAAACATGTCGATATCTAATATGCATGGAAGGTCTCTGTGGTTGTCACCAGGCACCAATGCTGATATTTAAAGAAAAATACGAGATCATATTTTTATATCAATGTAAGTATTAAATTATTTTTAACATGCATATAACCTAACTTGAATTTATTTTTTGCAAGCTATAAATGAGTTCATAGCTAGAACTTGCATATAAGACAAACAGTATTACCAAAATATTTTTTCATAGTGGAGGAAAGTTTCATTACTAAAAACAAAATTACAGAAGATGAGAAATTACCCTAACACATATGGTACATCTATTAATACTCACATGCAAAAAGTTTACAAAAGTGTCCTTGCACCACTGAAAGTGACACCACTGTCCAATGTGCTCCAGCAAATCTTGTTAGTGACCTGAGACAGTCATCCTGAAATAGAGACTGACACAGTTAACAAAGAAGCCAGCATATGAAGTCGTTCTCTTCTAGGAATGCTCGTTCAAAGCATAGCTAATTGAAGTAAAGTTGGAAGCACAATGAAATCTCTAGATGGTATGGTACTGAATCTTTTTTTTTTTTTTTAGTTTAAATATTTGCTTGCAGTTTATTTTGGTTTTTCTAAATAGACATTCACATCTGTAAACAATAGGATGTTGGTTTCAGCCCCAAAACCCGATTCCTTACAAGTCTTTGTTCTCACACACTGGCTAGAACTGCCATTTGCTGCTGTTAGTCGCTAAGCCGTGTCCGGCCCTGTTGTACTCCATGGACCGTTGCACACTAGACTCCCCATGGGATTTCCCAAGCAAGGGTACCGGAGTGGGTTGCCATTTCCTTCTCCAGGTACTGAATCTTATGACACCTTTACCAACATGTCTCTAACGTGAAATGAATGGAATAGAAAATATCTAATTGTACGCTGAATAAAACAAAGTTATCTCCTATCACCATGCTGCTAGTTCTGTATGGAAAAGTTAACAAGGATACACGCATCAAGACAGACAGTAAACAACAGAGACTCTCAGGAATGTGAAGCAGTATTTCTTTGTATTTAGTCTAAAGAAATACACTAAAATATGGGAAATACTCCCAATACTGGGGAAACTTCATGGAAGATGGCTGTATAAAATCAGGGTGTCAGTAAACATCAAAACCTGTTATAGGGACTATGTAGCAACAATATATAGTTTTAAAGAAAACTTTAAAGTGAAAAATATAGTAGGAACAAAACTACATGTAAATATCTATTATAATAAAAGTATAAATATGGTAATGAAAAAAGACAAATGGGTGACTGACTTAAGTTTTCTTCCTACTTCTCTATTTTCTAAATTTTCTATAATGTTGTTTGGTTCAATAGATATTGAGGACCTACCATATGCTAGTTTTGGTTTTGAAGATCTTAAAATGAAAACTCAACCCTCCCAACTGCTTCTGTCAAGGAGCTCACAGCCTTGAGGGTGGGAAGGGAAAGAAAAGGGGGGTGGGGACAACTAAAGGAGGCAGGATCCCAGATGAGCAATATCCCATTCATGGCTCAGAAATTTCCCAGGGAAGACAAAGCTTGAAGAGCTTCTTAAAGAGGAGCTGTCTGCTTTGGCACTTGAGCAGAGGCAAAAGCCTGGAACTAGCATCTGGGGACCAGTAATGATTCTGCAATCCTGGACAATGGATGTGGAGACTGGCAGGAAGTGAGTGATAATGGAGAAATAACATTTAAGATGTATGATTGGGGTTACTTTTTGGAGAACCCCTCTGATGGTACATTAGGAGAAAGTGAGATTCAGGGTAGAGAATCTTATTATCATCATTATATAATTATAATATTAATAATAATTAAATTAATATTAACAACATTATATTATATAATTATAAATATAACAAAATTATAATTACAATTATAATATAAAATATATAATTATACATATATTAATATCGGTATATTATACTAATCTTATCATTATGATTATAATAATCTTATTATTATGGTTATGATCATAATAATCTTATTATTATGGTTATGATCATAATAATATAGGCATGAAAAGATACAGGGCTGAACCAGATAAACTGAATAGAAGAAATAGGACAAATTTCAGGAGAGGGAAATTCAAATTTGCAGGAGAGGAATTCAACAATCTCTGCTGATCAACCGGAGATGAACATCCAGACCAAATGGTGCATCCTAAAGCACCTCCAGGATTCTGGCCCGGTCACCTGGATGGACAGTGGTGGCATTAACTAGACACTGAATACAGGAAGCAAAATTAAGCTGGATTGTTCAATCTGAGGTGCCTTTAGGAGATCCAGGTGAGAAAAATAAAGCAGGCAATATGGTAACAGATCAGGCTTGGAGATACACAGGTGGGAATCATTTGGAAGTAACTCAAATCAGAGTCACAGGGCTGAGCAGGGAAGAATATCATGACTGAGTCATGGGCCAAACTCTGGGGGTTTAAAATAATATAGGACAAAGGAGGGAAAGCAGATGGAGAAGAAGCTGCCAGCAAGATAGGGAGAAAACCAGGAATGTCACAGAAATCAATAGGTTGGGGGAAAGATAAACCACCTTATGAAGGTCCCTTATCATCTGATATAGGAGACAAAGGTCAATGAAGATAAAAAGTGGAAGTCAAAAAAATAGAAGTTTGTCCCTAATGGCTATATACTATATACTTCAAAAAGTTAAATTTCTCTTAGAAATTTCTCATAGAAAAATAAACTTAGATAAAATATAAGCAAATCAAATATAATGTTATATAAAAAGGCTACTCTACATCAGTGGTTGCCAGCCTTTTTGGCACGAGGGGTAAGTTTTGTGGACAATTTTTCCACAGACAGGGGTGGCAGGGTGAGGGTGGGGATGGATGGTTCCAGTGGTAATGCAAGTGACGGCAAGCAGCAGATGAAGCCTCACTCGCTTGCCTGTATTCACCTCCTGCTCTGCTGCCCAGTTCCTGACAGGACCGGTACAGTTCGCAGCCGGAGGTTGGGGACCCCTTCTCTACATGACCAAGTTGGGATTATTTCAGGGATGCAAGGCTGACTGGTATAACAATCAATATAAACAGATTACACACAATCATATTAGCAGAGAAATAGGCTGCCAAAGAGGTAGTATGAAGTATATAGAATCTAGAAAATGGAAGAACTGCCTTAAAAACCAGATAAAAGAAACTCTATTCTATACATTTGTGACAGCCTTATCAGCATATTTATCAACTCTTTATTTACTACAGCAAAAAAGTGTCACAGTCAACACTGCTAGTCACATCCTACCCATCACATATCATAGCTAAGACTACAGTAACTGCTATTCTACTGATTTACTATAAGAATACAATTCAGGGCAGTTTTAATACCAGGGCGTACTCCTAAATATTCCAACTTAATAAGTCAAAGTGACCCAGGTGTCTGTATTTTTAAAAACTCCAAAGATCGCTCTTATATCAGTGGTTCTCAATCCTGGCCTTGGGCAAAGCTTTTAAAAAATATTAATGCCTGGGGCCCATCTTCAGACACTCTGATTTAACTGACCTGAGGTAGGGCCTAGGCATTTTTAAAAGCTCCTCAGGTGATGTTACATGAATAAAATTACATGCATTTTTACAACTGTAAGTTTGAACAGTATGTAGTAAATGAAGCTGATACTAGCTGCACAGTAAAAATGAGCAAGCTTTAGCTGAATATTCCTTCACTCTTCCAGGCATTAAATTACTCTGTTCTGACATTAATTTGTATTTATTTACACATTGCTTACAACAGGTAGTCAAATGTGGTAGAGGATATGTTCTGTTCAGTATTTCCAACTATAGAACTAAAAATTTAAGAACAAGCACTTTGTTTTTAGATTTTTCCCCCATCTTTTTACATGTTTAACCAAAAGAGATGAAGTCTATTTAAATGAAAAATCATGAAAAATTAAATTACAAACATTACTGCTTCAATATTGTTATAGAAAATGGGTTTTACTACAAAAGGAATAAATCTATGCTTAAATAACCATTACAGGTTTTTTGGATTAAAAAGAGCAGAACAACCTAATTTCTACTTTCCCATTCCATGGATCGAGTAATAACTTACCAGTCTACAAGGCAAAGGACCAAACAATGGTTTATCTTCATCACTTAAAATTCTTTCTGTGGTTAAAAATAGTAAAGATGATAAATTTCATGCTTTGTATATTTCAAGTTTTAAAAAAAGTAAAAAAACATTCTTTCTGCCGAAAGCATAATATTGTCAGGTTTTGAAATCTTTAAGTCATTTCACAAGAATTAACTGTGCATGAGAAGTAAAAGTGAAAACACATTACTCTGACTGACTAGAAGCTATAACCACCACTAAAATGAGTGCTCTTGTGGCTGTGGTTAATTTATAAACTGTCAATCTAATATTTTGTCAGTATACTACACTTCCTGCTTCAAAGTTTTTATATTATTGCTTAAGACTGTTGCCCACTTTAAATATCTCATTTAAATACACATTTAAATCTGCACACAACTCATGTCAATGTATGCTTTAGATTTAAAGACACAATTCTAAATCTCTTACCTATGCTTTGGATGGTATATGCACAACTACTCCAACACATTATGGGCACACGGGGATCCTCTTCATTGGGATGAACTTTTAATCCCACCTTATAAGTAGCAGTTCCAAACGTTGCTAACATTTCTTTTATGCTTTCAGAATAAGGGTTCCTGAAGTGAACATGCATAGCATTAGGTCAAAACAATGTGCTCACATCAATCAAATGGTTCAGTTTCTTAACAGCTATCTTCTATGCTGGAATTGAACCCCTTAAACTATCTAAAGACAGTTGTGTGAAAAGGGGGAATTAAAGACATGCAGACAGTCCCTGCCTGAGAGTAGTTATGTTCAACTTGGGCTGGTGGTGATGAGGCACAGGCCGGAAAACAAGGTATTAGGCTGAAGGTCTACATATTAAACTACAGGACCCTTGATCTCTTCCTCCATCTCATGAACATCAGCAATGTATACCCACTGCCGTAGATTTTAGTTTCTCCAGTGATGAATCCTCATGGAAATGCCAGCTTTACACAATGACATTTTCGGAGTCTCAAGAAAAAAAGACTGATAGGGGCCTGATCTCCTCACTGTGAGGCTCATCTGTCAGGAAGCTCCAACCTGCCCACCAGGTATCCACTGAGCTTCCTAGTGACTCATTCTTGAACAGTCACCCAAGGGCCAATAAACGTTTAAGGAAAGAATCAAACATCAAAGAGAGAAACACCAAAACAGAGAAGCAGAAAAAGGAACTCAGGGAAGGGGAGACAGTGCAGAAAACAGCAAATTAATTAAGAAAAAAATCAGTCCAAGAGGGCCAACAATGAGCTAACAGTAGGACTAGCTCGAAGAACAGAAAATCCAAGAAGAGAAAATTATCTAAGGAAAAACCAGAAAAAATTCCCAGAACTGTAG
Organism: Bos indicus; assembly: GCF_029378745.1. NCBI lineage: Eukaryota > Metazoa > Chordata > Mammalia > Artiodactyla > Bovidae > Bos > Bos indicus. Next base: position 17,848,116 of record NC_091782.1, on the reverse strand, counting down.
GATATGAATCTTCAAAGAGCCTGTTGAAAACACACATAACAAAATGAATGAAGAAAGATTCACACACCAAGGAATATCACAGAGAAATTCCAGAACACTGGGAATTAATGAGATGACCACAACAGTTTCCAGAAGTAATAAAATTACAAAGGAATAGGAATCAGGTGTTAATTTCTCAATAGGTGCTACAAGTTAGTAAAATAATGTGTTCAACATTTAGATGTGAAGTTATTTCTAACCTATAATTCTATACCCAAACCATCCATCAAGCATAGGGATACAAGCAATGTATTTTCAGACATGGAAAATTTAACATCCAGGCACCTTTCCTCAGGAATCTGCTGAGGCATGCAACGTGAGAGAGTAAATGAAGAAAGAGAAGGATACAAGATCCAGCAAACACGAGGAGCATGGTCAGGGCGAGTGTTAGGGTAAGAGTTGTGCCCTGTCCTCATTGGTGCGAGAGGACAGAGGCTGTGGAAGGAGGGCTTCAGGGAAGAAGATCATCAGATGGATCCAAGCACTAATAGCTACTGCTAGGCAGACCTACAGCAGCATTTAGGACAAAAAGTATTATATACACAGAAAACCAAGTACATAAAAAAAAAAGAAAAGGTTAATTATTAACCACAGGAAAACAAAATTGTAGAAGAAAGATTTATCACACAACTTATCAGTATTAACAATTATAATGTAAAATCTGACAAATGATTTAACCAAAAATTGTAGAATAACTACAGGAAGATTGGTGAGGTGTAAGTGAATAGGGAAGAGGTAAAAGCTGAATCCTACATTACTATAGTCTCTGTAAAGATACTTTAAAAAAAAAATGATGAATCAAAACACAGTTGATTAAGCATCTTAATTAGAAATAAGGAAGTAAATAGTAGAAAGAACAAAATGACAGGACTGGGGACGGGAAGGGGGAATGTGGGAGCACATGACTGATGTTTATTCTATTTAAACCTTTTAGTACTATTTTTGCCAGCTTCCCAGGTGGCACAGTGGTAAAGAATCTGTCTGTCAATGCAAGAGACACAGGTTTGATCCCTGAGTCAGGAAGATCCCCTGGAGCAGGAAATGGCAACCCACATCAGCAGCAGTATTCTTACCTGGGAAGTCCCATGGACAGAGGAGTCAGGTGGGCCACAGTCCATAGGGTTATAAAGAGATGGATGCGACTGAGCATGCATACATGCACTACTTTTGCTGAGATATTTCCTATGTGCCAGGCACAGCTGCCAGGTAACTTTAAGTGCATTATGTTACTTTGTAACACATATGAGGTAGGTGTTATTTTCTTCCCTTTACAGATGAGGAAACTGAATGAGGTTAAGTGATTTGCACAAAGTTGCACAGCTAATAAACAGTGGTGCTGGAACTGAACAAATGCAGTCTAGTTTTAGAATCTGGGCTATACTTTGTAACTTACTGGTTATGGGGTAAAATGTGGCCAACTGTGGTGCTGGAGAAGACTCTTGAGAGTCCCTTGGACTGCAAGGAGATCCAACCAGTCCATCCTAAAGGAAATCAGTCCTGAATATTCATTGGAAGGACTGATGCTGAAGCTGAAACTCCAATCCTTTGGCCACCTGATGCAAAGAACTGACTCACTGGAAAAGACCCTGATGCTGGGAAAGATTGAAGGCAAATGGAGAAGGGGATGAGAGAGGATGAGATGGTTGGATGGCATCACCAACTCAACGGACATGAGTTTGAGCAAGCTCCGGGAGTTGGTGATAGACAGGGAAGCCTGGCGTGCCGCAGTCCATGGGGTTGCAAAGAGTTGGACACAACTGAGAGTGTGAACTAAAATAAAGCTGAAAACACTCTGGTTTTGATCCAGAGTTACTAAGAGGTTGGTGGGACCGTAAATAGAAATACAGAAGTCAGCAGGAAGCATGGACTTTGGTGAGGAGGCTGAGCAGCTTGGATTTAGATGTATGGATGAGGTGCTATCAAGGAAAGCCAGATAAAGGGGTGCAGTAGAGAGTCAGCAACACCTAGGAGAAGTTTGTGAGAATTAAACATGCCATGTAGGTCTTAGGTGTTTATCAGTATTCCTGCATTAAGTCTCAGGATTTATTAAGATCAATGTCCTGTAGCATTTTGCTCCTCTACTTGACAAGTTTATATTCTTACTAATGGCTAATTTCATTTTTCATTTCAAGTGGGCCAAATGTAAAAGGGATAATATACTCACTTAGGATGAAAATCAGGTCTAAATCCTTCAGGAAGGTGCAATTCATCCATATTTTCTAAATTCTTCGATGAGGCAGTAACTACAGAAACAAGCATTTTATGTTCAGTCCCCAATATTTCTATAAATTTCAGCCATAATTTCATTCTAAATTAAAACAGGAAAAATTCCCATAATGATAACTGGAGAAATATACATTCAAAGCATGAAAAGTACTATTGCTCTGGATGAGCTAGACACCTTCCTCAATCACTGTGCTTCTCCTGATAGTGCAACCACTGGAGGAGTATGCTGTTTTGTTTCCTTAAAACCAATGGTATAAATTCTGCTCAGCTCACTTTCCCTCAAGGTCGGAAGTGCAGTGCCTACCTATCAAACTTGGGAAGGTTTTGGTAATGCCAACAATAAAGTGAGTCAGCCCATGGAGAATAAAGCCAGCTCTTCGATACTCAGTTACATCTCCCCCACCCCCAGAAGCTCTTCAATAAAATGGGGGAAATAAGTGAGAAGTATCTATCATAAACTACACATGAGTTTGTGTGTTCAAGGAATAAGGAGCAATGTAGCAGTTTCAAATTTAGTTCATTAAGATAAAGAAAATTTGAGTAAGTCAAATTTTAAAATGTGAGGTTTCACTTTTAAAATATTTTAAAACAATTTAATCTGGAACTGTATTTTCCAATGGTCTCAGATGTTAGGGAAAAATGAAAGCAGGTTATCAGAACTTACTAGGAGTACTTTCTTCTTTCCTAAGAACCTGTAATGCTTTTATTTGCTGAGATATTGTTCTAATCCACTGAGTCAGATTTGGTTGGTCTGAAAAATTTAACCTGCTAGAAAAGATTATAGACAGTATTTAGTATTCTGTTGTTGCTTAGTTTAAGATACAAAGACTCCTTAAATCATCACGGGTATATTTTAAACATACTTCAAACATTAAAATACTAAAACAACCAAAAAAACTTGGGGAAAATTTGTTACTTTTAAAAGTTAGAATAGGTATTTGTCAATGGAAATGAAAATGTATTATTTGTCAATATGATGCTACTAATTATTAGCATAAAATTGAGTTATTTGTCAAAAATTTCACTTTTCCAGTATCAGAATTTGCCAGTATTTCTTAAATATCACAACCAACACATCATGGATACTATTTATTGAGTGCTTATTATGCTGCAAGCACCTAGTTATGTTGCAAGCATTTCACAGTATTAGATTTAATCCTCAAAATTTTCTTAATAAAATAGGTTATATTATTGTCCCCATTTTACAGATGAGGAAACTGAGGTTTTGAGCTATGTAACTTGACTAAGGCTGTATATGGGACAGATGTGGCATTCAAACCCAGCTACATCAGACACGATAGCTTGTGTTCTTAACAAATGTGCCGTAACTGACTCTCCTGGGAAAAAAAGCAAAACCTGAACCACAGAAGTGAGTTTTTTCTCTTTACACACAGAGAATTCTATTCTTAATCTTACAGTGACTAATTTCTTTATCAGTTCAAATACAGATATAAGTCAGCACCATGATATTTCTTTTCTAATTAAAAAAGCATGAGCTTACATCATATCTAATGGTATTTTAAGAGCATTTTGTGGTAGCATAGACTAAGACACCATAGTTTGAACTCTTAAAATTGAAGAGAAAAAAACTGACTCTGCTTTAATTTAAACCCAAATAGTACCATAGAAATAAATAGATGATTCATATTCATAAAACTTAATGTCAGGTTTGAATAGGAGATACCATCGAATTCATATTTGAAAGGAAAATGATCATGAATAACTAAAAAGCACACTAAACATCATGAAATAACAAAATTTTACATTTTAAATACACTAACAGATATGCACTTTTTGGCCCAATTCTTCAATTGGCCAGTCAATTGCAAAAAATAATATTTAATTGTTAGTATGCTCAATAAGGTCAGTTTGGGCTGCCCCTCCCCCCACATTGAGTGTCTCAAAAAAGTATGAAGGAGATATTTAAAGCAGGGTCTTAGAAATAAAGGAGACAGTTTTCATGAACCCATGGGAATTTTATATCCTTTATCGTGTTTATGGGTGATCAAGAAACTTAAAATTTTGGTCTGTTCCTTTCTAAAAACTAAAATTGTATCTCATAGGTCAGCTAGAAGAAATGACTAAATAAAAAGTTTGGAAAGTACCTGGAAAACATGCATTTACCTAGAGTGATATTCCCACCCAGCTGTGGTTTATCAGTTCATTACCTTCTAAAGGAAACTACTTCTTTGATACAAAGGTTTTATGAACCAAAACTTACCCATGAAAAACATTTCTTGGAGGAAGCAGCAGAGGAATAACAGTATTACTCAAGCATTCACAAAGGGGACAAAGGAATTCTCCATTTTCTACATCATAGCTTGTATGTAAGCGTAATCTCTGTTGCCTTCGCTGTTCTTTAGCTTGAACGGAATCAAAATACCTTCACAATTAGAAAACATGAGGTATCAAAAACAATGGTAATTTTTTTTTTTAATGAGAGCCACAAGCTTCAACATTTTGTTTCCACAAAACATCTAAAAATTAAAATTTTAAAATGACCTCAATTATTTTTAAAAGTGATACTTTAATTTTAAGTTGTAGTAATTAGCAAACAGTCATTCACCAAGTAGCATATTTCTTGGCCCTAGTGCTCTGTGGTTATTCCCGAAGGGCTAGTGCTACTTACTAGGGGTGGTTCAGTACAACTCAATGAGCAGAGTACCAGAATAACGGCACTTCTGCTGCTGCAGAAGCATAGAAAGCACCAAAACAGAGTAAGTTTGAAGTTATTCCATATTAGCTCAGGGAGCCATGACAATCTTGAGAGGTAACTAGGCAAGTGCTAGCATCTTCAGAATCAAGAGTTGTTCACCTTGGACCCGAAGAAAGACATTCTTCTCAGGTTTATACCACTGTAAAAATCCTTTTCTTCATCCAGTCTGTTAGATTTCCCATATTAAAAAATACAGACCCCTAAATTAAAAATTATATTTGATATACTATGAAGTTTCTAAGTCACTCCTTTAAATGCACTGACAAAGCAAATTAATTTTAATTGTTATCTGTTAGGCAGTAATAATGGAGTCTTTTTTTCTTCCAATGTGTTTAGTTTTCTCCCCTTTTTCTAGAATGGAATTTCCTTTATTAAAAAATTAAATTTTGAGTCTTTGGGTAAGCTTCTCTTGACTAATATTAAGAATATAAATTACCTTTGCCAACAGTGTGCATGCATAATATGCCCACAGCTACCAGTATGTATTCCACAAGACAGATCAGGGTGCATGAATAATGGATCATAATTTTCTGCATTATAAAACAAACAGAAAACATAAGAGAAAACTCAAGCATTTAATATTCCTATAACAAATGTACAACGTTAAATTGTGAAATCCTTACTAAGAGCTTGTAAACTTCAAATGAAATGCTAGTTTATTCCTTTGAGATACCAGTAATTTATGCAAGACCCTAGATTATTTAGAATACAGGACTCTCTAATTTTCATTACCCTGAGCAAATTAGTGAAACTTCCTTGAACTGTGAACTGAAACTGGAATCCTGTTGTTGTTTAGTCGCTCAGTTTTGTCTGACTCTCAGCTATGTCTGACTCTGCGACCCTATGGACTATAGCCCCCTGTAGGCTTCTCTGTCCATGGCATTTTCCAGGCAAGAATACTGGAGTGGGTTGTTGTTTTCTTCTCCAGGGAATTCTGTACTTAAGTACATCTAATTTTTTGAACACATCACGTTTTCAGGGCACTGAGAGACTCCTATTTCCCACAAATGATGGAGCTGTCTTTAATGCCTTCAGGGCAGCTGGGTCACAATGATCTCGAACGAAAAATATGTCCTGGCAGTAGTGGGGCGCTCCCTAGAGGATATTCTGCTTAAGGACACTCATGCAGAGAAGAGCCACAATTACTGTACGAGTCATAGGTGCAGCCAAGTACCAGGACAGTAGCCCAGTCCAGAGCAGGGAAAAAGGGCAATTCACAGTCTTCTGTTCTGGCACTAATTTTTATATTCAAAGGAGATGAAAAATGAAGACAAACATAAATTGGCTAGCTGACTTCTTTGGGAATTCTTGGAATTCTCTACATTAGTTAGCATAATTTTAGAAATTCTCTAACAGTAAAATTACTCATTTCAATTTGCTTTATATAATAGAATAGTGCAAATTTCACAGCATAAAGAAATCTTTAATGATCTAAACTGTGAAAGCCTTAAAAAAAATCCACTTATAGCCAGTCAGTTTTCCTAAGCAGGTAACAAACTAAATACAGGTGATAACTTTATCTTCAGCCTAGAATGAAATTTGTAAACCATCTGGTACAAATGATCATTTCTTAAGATGAAGCAGACCAATCTTTCTTAACAAGGGGGCTTGAGAGCCACACTCTGAAGACTTCCCATGTAGGGAAAAGGCAATTTTACCAGTGAGCTCTCAAACTTCCTTCTAGTAATACAGTGTGAAAGGCACTGGCTAAACAAGTGCCTTGGAAATTAAGACAGCTCCTGCTCTCACGACGTTTACTGGTATCACTGAGGCACATGCACATATAAACAAATAGAAGAGTAGAAACATCAAAGTATCTATGGTGGACACAAGGTGTAGCCCAGATGCCCCTGCAGGAATGAATGACTTACTCCATCAGCTGTTAAAAGGGAGCACTCAACTATTATCCCTCTTTAAGAGACTTTGCTCAGGGTCACACTGCTTTGCTCAAGGTCACACCTCTTTCCAGAGGCAGCCCACAACCAGTTTATTATCAGTGTCAGGGTATAAAAAACCCACCCCCTTACCCCAACTCAGGACAGCTTTGAGCTCTATCTAGCTCCAGAGCGCCTATGGGGTTGGCTAAGGTCTTCTGGGAACTGTACCACACAGCTCAACTTCTCCCTCTGGCCAAACCTGCTTCCTTCCCCTCCATTCCATAGATACTGATTCCAAGACTCCTGAAGAATGTCCTGCACTACACGGTAGTCTCTATCTCAATAATCTAAATGAGAATCTGGCTCAAGGACTGCTTCTCACAAGGCTTACTCATCAGGATTACACCCTGGAACCATCCATGAGAAAAAATAATTATTGTTATTTCAGTGTGTCAACTAATTATTGGAACTTTACAAGTCTGAAGAATGGGAAAGACTGTTAAGTACCAAAGTATGTTAATGTTCTATCACAAAGGACAGCTTTCCTTCGAATCCCTGCTATTTGTCAGCTGTGTACTTCAGGCATAATACTTAACCCACTGGAATGTTTCTGCATTTGCCAAGTGAGGAATTCCCACCCAAGTTACCTGCCCAAGATACCAGCAAGCCTAGAGAGTTATCATCAGATTAATAAAATCTCTGTATGTCACTTACCATACTAAGTGGCACTCACTATTAATAGGCCAGTTGAGGACATAGCTATGACTTACCTGGATCCTGAATGAATTTACTTCTGTCTTTTGATAACACAGTTGATCTCTGCACAAATGCTGCCAGGACCATTGCCTTGCTTTCTGCATTCACCTCTTGCTCTTCCTGACACAATATACAGGTGACACACTGTCTCTGTTCAGGGACCCGAGTCTGTGCTGGGCCCAATGCTGTAAGAGTCATATCTGAAACCACAGGGCTGCAATAAAAAGGTTATGAGAATAATTAATGAGCCTAAGAAGTTTCTATAGAATCACAGAACAGTAGATTTTAGGTATGTACATATTTAAAACACAGTTTTGATGACTTGAGAGACAGTCTTTCATATGTATCAAAATTATCTCCTTCAGTTCTCACAGCAATCCAATATATAACACAGAAGCCAGATGCTAAGTTAACAGAGCCTAGTGCACTCATTCATTTATGAATGTCAAGGGTTTTTTGAATAACTTACATTTTAAGTATACACAGGAATTATTCTATCTATAATCAGAGACATGCTCATAATTATATGCTAATTAGCTCAGATTTCTAAGAGTAAATCCTCCAACTACAAGGCCACACAATTTTTCTATCAACTCTTCTAAATTACTCTAGGATTAAGTGTACTTATAAAGAAAAAAGGGGCTTCCCCAGTGACTCAGCAGTAAAGAATCTCCTTGCCTTGCAAGAGACACAGGAGATGTAGGTTTGATCCCTAGGTTGGGAAGATTCCCTGGAGAAGGAAATGGCAACCCACTCCAGTATTCTTGTCTGGAGAATCCCATGGAGAGAGGAGCCTGGCGGGCTACATAGTCCATGGGGTCACAGAGTCAGACACGACTGAAGCGACTTAGCACACACACATGCATGCAAAAAAAGGAAAAAAACCCAAACATCTCCCTCAATTGAGAACCCCTGGTCAAGCGTTTCAAAAACTGTGATTAATTTTTACCCATTATCAAGTACAGCAGAGACAGAGGAATCCAGTTCTAACGTCTGCTGAAAGAGTTCTTTGTTCTCATCAATAAAGTGCCGCTGCATCTCAGACATCTGAGCCATGATCTTCTCTCTGCGTAATCTGGCAATCTCAGCTTTTCTCTTCCTCTCAGCTTTGTCTTTGTCTCTCGAACTCTGAAATTACACTTCATTTAATTAGACCACTAGAGGCTAAATGCACATGTTTCCCCCAAAAGAGAAATATTTTTATTGTAAATACTAATTAGATTTTTAATCAACTTAACATGCTAAAGAAAAAAAAAAGGCAGTCCAAAAGATTGCTACAAAAATAAACAAACAGTGCCACAACTTCTTTGGATTTACATGTTTGTGAATAATATCAACTACCAACTTACTGCAGATACATTTAATTGCTTAAAGTGACCTTGCCACAACTTTTCAGTATTACACTTTACATCTTTTACCTCTTCCATTATGGTTCCTTCTGTCTCTGCCACAGGACTGGTGGATGAACTCTCCCTTAACTTCTTAATAGCATTAAAAGTCTATGAAAAAAAGTATCAGTTACTCTGAAGCTATGAAACATTATAAAATTTAAAGATAAACATTTAATATTTTTCACAAAAAGCAGAGTGATTTAGGAAACTTTACCTTTAATATCCACTTAATCATATCTTTGTGGACTTCTAGGTAGGGAGCATTCTGCAGTGTTTCCAGCATAGCTAGTATACTAGGTGAGTTGTTTGGAGCCTCACCAGGTTCTAAGGTGGAAGAAAAAATGGGCATGTGAATAATAGTTAAGACTTCATAGTGCTTGCTGCTGCTGCTGATAAGTCGCTTCAGTCGTGTCCAACTCTGTGCAACCCCATAGACAGCAGCCTACCAGGCTCCCCCATCCCTGGGGTTCTCCAGGCAATAGTGCTTACTACCAGGCAAAAGAAGATAAAATGAAATTGCTTATAATATCGGCCCATCATTTGATTACAGCTCTTTTAGAAATTTTCAATACTTCTCAAAATGTGACATATTTGTATTTCACAAACAAGCTGTTAACAACTAGAATGCTTTCATCATTCAAAAACTGACGTCTTACACCATATGATTATTCTAAGATAACCTCTAGCAAAATTCAATAAAAACCCAGCTGAAAGGTCTACCTGAGATTTTACAAGTCTAGGAAAATGAATTAGATCTGATAAGTACACAGGCTCTGATAAAATACACAGGTAAATACAGATAACCTCAGAAAATTGGATTCAATATAATCTACTTCAAACCTGTATGATCAAATAAAAGAGGTTATACTACACTTAAAAAATCACTGATATGTTGAGTTAGTTTAGTAGAAGTTGTATACATACTCGATATCTTCTGTGTGAAGGTAAATGTTATGACATGCTCCTCCATGACATTCTCTAAATGCTGTTTTTCTTCTTGTAGTGCCATTCCAATTAAATGTAATACCTAAAATACAAGTACATAATTTTGTAAGAAAAAACAAATAATAATCCACTACTGAAAAAAGAGAAATCAAACTATTAAAGATTAAGTATAGTAAAAAAATAATTCAAAGTACTAATTTTTATTAAATCCAAACTCTAAAGTTCATTTTCTAATAAAGATTTCCAAGCAAGGAAACAAAAATTTCTATTTTAGCTAGGAAGAAAATTCAATTGCAAATTCTTAAGGTAAGTTAAAATTACTAACAGCTGTGACTAGCAATTCATATAATTTTCAGTTTTATTCCATCCCTACTGCTGCTGCTAAGTCACTTCAGTTGTGTCCGACTCTGTGCGACCAGGCTCCCCCAGCCCTGGGATTCTCCAGGCAAGAACACTGGAGTGGGTTGCCATTTCCTTCTCCAATATTCCATCCCTACAGTCTTAAAAACCACTGATTCTAAGGATCAGTGGTCAAATAATTAGACCTGAAAGCATCGATCACATAATTATCTAATCTATAATACTAGTTTAGTTTTTCTAAGGACTAAAAATCATCTCAGAAAGAGACATACTTTTATCTCTAATGCCACATCATTTATAAAGATGTTCAGCATACCTATGAAAAATTCATTGCTAGACTTCTAAGAATATAACTACACTGAATCTGTCTGATCTTTATTGTTCTTTACCCTTCTCCCCAATTTTTGAAGGAGATACGTGTGTGGTGTCTCTGTACCTTTCCCTATACATAGGGCTGCTGTGATTGTCAAAATACTTAGAAGAACATTGGTGTGAATGACGTAAAGCCAATGTATACATAAGATAAATGATGTTCATTCCTCTTTTCTCCATCGTTTCCCACAAATCTTTTGCTCATATAATACTGATCGTTTCCAGTACACCACAACTCCATGCTTTTACATTTTATTATTTTTAATTTCTGTAATCTAATTTTATTTTTTAGTTTAAACTTTTTATTATTGGGGTATAGCCAATTAACAATACTGTGATAGTTTCCGGAGAAGGCAATGGCACCCCACTCCAGTACTCTTGCCTGGAAAATCCCATGGGTGGAGGAGCCTGGTAGGCTGCAGTCCATGGGGTCGTGAAGAGTCGGACACAACTGAGCGACCTCACTTTCACTTTTCACTTTCATGCATTGGAGAAGGAAATGGCAACCCACTCCAGTGTTCTTGCCTGGAGACTCCCAGGGACGGGGGAGCCTGGTGGGCTGCCGTCTACAGGGTCGCACAGAGTCGGACACGACTGAACGGACTCAGCAGCAGCAGTAATAGTTTTAGGTGAACAGTGAAGGGACTCAGCCATACACACATGTATCCATTCTCTCCCAAAATGCCCTCCCATCCAGCCATGCTTTCACATTTTTAAGTGTATGTTTATAAACAGGAGGGGAGTATACATATGCAAATATCTTAGCCAGTGGGATACTTGAGGCTGCTGAGACAATGGGAAACAGTAGCTTTGAAGCAAGGCTCACCATCTGAATTCTGCCTTTGCTATTTTGAAGCTACATGCCTTTAGGGAGTTCCTCTAAGCCTAACTTCATCATTTTTAAAATGGGAAAAAACATTAGCTTCCCACTAGAGTTTTGAGGCTTACCAGTATGGTACATAAAAGTGCCTGGCAAGAATAGGCTAATTCTATTAACTGAGTATTATTATTATCTTTCTTTCTAGTTGAGTAACATGGACCAGTTAATTGACTCTCACTGAACCCTGCCTTCCTCATCTATACAGAAGAAAAACTATCTACTATCTACATAGGGGTATTATGTGAATTTAGTGAGATAATAATTTATGAATGACTTACATTCATTAAAGCTATAAAGTAAAATACAAACAAAAGGTTCTGAACTTGCCACTAATTAGCTATAGGACCATAGGTACCTGACTTTCAATTTCTTCAATTGCAAAATTAAGTATTAATGAACTCACAAGTTTTTAAAGAGAATTAAGTAAAAAACAAATGTAAAGATAACACATTATACAAATATCAGAGTACTGTATAAACAAAGACAGATCAGGACCAGTCAGTGAGAGGCAGATCTGCCAACAAGAGCAGGGTAATCACAAACACGTGGTGTAAAAACATCTGCCAAGCTCTCGTTTTTATCCTTAGACACAAAAATAGAAATAAAATACTTTATTTCAAAGTAAGATAACACTACATTTTAACTGAAGTGTCCCATGTACAGATATTGAAAGACTATTTTGTACTTTGGTTTCTACTACAAAACCACTGAAATATAAATAATAATGTCTTCAAACTTACCCTTTGCAGCATGGACTCAGACCAGATATGTCCACTATGTTCTACAGTCCACTGCAACACTGTCCTCATGATTAACAACATGACATCTGACTGCAAAATGTTAACCAGACTTGCAAACAGAGGGCAGAATGGGGGCAAAACTGGAGGCGGAAGTGCTGAAAATAAAGATATTACTGGCTTCTTTTGTAGAACATGCTTTAAACCAAACCAAAGCAAAAAAACTATGACCTTATTACATACTTTTGATAGCCTTCAAAGAATATTTGCATCTTAAAGCTATATTTTACCTTCTCAGATCAGTTAAATGCATAAAAGTAGCTCCGTAAATAGCAGTAGTATAAAAGAATGTCTTCCTTTTCCCTAGAAATATCTGAAGATCTGAGATAAAACTGAGATAAACTCAGAGGTGACTCAGTACAAGACTACGTCTATACTAGCCCTTTAAATGTTCATTCATTCAGAAAGCTTACATTTAAATCTTTCACTTCACTAAGGATCATTATCATAGTCTATACAAAACAACCTTTAACAATTAAGAGACTGACATGAGATTTTGGGAAAGATTAAAAATACCTGTATCTTCTTTATTTTGTCTTTTCAATTTCCGTTGAGCTTCCTCTGCCTAATAAAAATGAATTAATTTGGACACAGAGTAAGTAATAGGAAACAATATCCGAAACTACTGATATAAGTTAATCTTTCTCATACTAACTTCTGATTTTAGGAAATTTCTATCCTTAATTTTGTCATCACCCTGAAACTGATATCAAGGTTAATTTCCCCTTCCACTAAGAGAATCCCCCAGGTGGATTCTTTCTTGGTTTAAAATTCAGGGGAAACATGTATCAACCAAAGTCAAAAAATTATTTAGGTTTGAGCTCTATATCATGTATCAAAAATGAATAAACACTGCTATATATAAAACAGATAACCAACAAGGACCTACTACATAGCACAGGGAACTATAATCAATATTTTATAATAACCTATAAGGGAAAAGTATCTGAAAAACTACATATTATATAAAGACTGAATCACTGTATTGTATACCTGAAACTAACATAACATTGTAAATCAACTATACTTCAAAAAAAAAAACCAACCAACCAACTAGGAAACAAAAGCTTCATGCTTAAGTTTCGTTTAATGCCATTTATTCCAAACTTATTTTTAAGAGTAAACTGCTAAAAGGCAAAATTTAACTAGTTAAATTCCATAAGTCACCATGGGAAAACATAATGTTAAGCACTAGCAATTCCGAAATGAGTGTAAAACAGGTTAACTGATTACCATAAGGTTGATGATTTGTCTTCAAAAGCCAATAAAATACATACAATTCGATATGTGTAGGTACGTGTATAATTATATAGATCTCTTTTATGTATGCACAAAGTACTAAGGGGAAAACCCCATATGTTAAGTGGTGGTATTATAGGTAATCTGTACTTTCTTCTTTATACCTTTTCATATTTTCCGAATTTCCTACAATAAAAATGTGTCCTTTTTCAATCTGTGTGAAAAGCAGTAAAAGTTGTTTAGGAAAAAACAAAAACAAAAAAACTCCAAGCAACCCTTTCCCAATATACTTTTAATTTTCCCAATTACCTTGGATTGCTCTGCCCTTGAAAAGTGATAGAAATACAAATTGAACTCTTTGGCACACTCTGGTTTCAGTTCATACATGCCTCGTCCTGTTAATCCAGGTTTCCTTTGGGGAAGAAAAAAATTCTTAAATCTCATATACTGGACTTCCTTTGTGGTCCAGTGGTTAAGAATCTGCCTGCCAATGCACGGGACATGGGTTTGATCCCTGATCTGGGAAGATTCCACATACCACCAGGCAACTAAGTTTGTGTGCTGTTACTACTGAAGCCATGCTCTAGAGCCTGTGCTTCACAAGAAAAGCTACCACAGTAAGAAGCCTATACAACTAGAGAGAGCCCATGCATAGCAATGAAGACCCATGGCAGCCAAAAATTTAAAAAAAAATAATAATTTAAAGATCTCATAACCTGCTGGTGAGCATAAGCTGGAACTGCTTTCTGTGGATTCATTTGGGAATCTATATCCAAAGCTTTATGTACATCCATTTTTATCTAGCATGTCCACCGTGGATTTATTCTAACTGGACACGGGAATGTGACGGTCATTGTAGTGACAGCAATTTGAAGTCTAACAATAAGGGACAGGTAACACACATTACGCCATCTCCAAACAATCGAAAACTATTAAAAGTGATGTTAACTTCTATATTTTGACATGTAAAGATGTCTATGAAAAGTTCTACCAAGTGAAAAAAGCAGGTGTAATTTGGGTTGAGAGAATTTTTTTAAAATAATTTATTTATATTTATTTTGGCTGTGCTGGGTCTTTGCTGCTACATGGGCTTTCCCTGGTTGCAGAGAGCAGGGGCTACTCTTGGTTGCGGTGTACAGGCTTCTTCTTGCAGTGGTTTCTCTTATTGCAGAACAGCGGCTCTAGGTGCATGGCTTCAGTAGCTGCTGCACTTGGGCTCCAGACCACAGCAGTTGTGATCTAATGTGGGCTCAGCAGTTGTGGCACATGGGCTTAGCTGTTCCATGGCATGTGGGATCTTCTTTGATCAGGGATTGAACCCAGCCTTCCTGCATTGGTAGGTGGATTCTTTACCACTGAGCCACCTGGGAAGTCCCTGAGAGTCTCTTTTCTAGTCTTTTTTTTTTTATACTTCCCCAAAAAACATGTATTGTTTTTAAAATCAATAGAAATAAAGACACTGTCATTGAAGTGAGGAGCAAAGAAAAAGCAGGATTAAGAAACTGCCTCAACAACCTTAAGGGGAAACTAGTTTACTGACTGGCTGACACACTAGACACCAAGGAAAGCATGACTCGGAGGCTGACCCACCGCTTAGGCGGCACATACAAATGGAAGCAAAGGAAGCACAATGCATGCCCTTAAGATCAGGTTAATTTCAGCTATTTGAAACTATCAGCTATGAACACCTATTTTGAATACAATTGAAAATTCTCATATATCTACTGTAAGTTGCTAAATAGGGCTAGATCATAAAAGAGAAATGTCAGTGAGAAATCTAGTTCAGAATTACAAGTCTGAAAATGGTTGTCACTCTCTGAAAACAACAATTTTATTCTTACTTCCATCAAAGGAAACACTCTAAGAAAAATTAATGTATAAAATCAAATCAAATGTGAAAAAATAGAAAATAAACTCACTTGAAATGGGCAACTGCTTCAATCACACTCTCCATGCCAGTCTCCTTGTTCTCCTAAAGGTACAGGAAATAAATGTGTTTTATGTTAATAACAGTATCTGCTAGCAGTCTGAGCATTGTGCTTTTATCTCATTAAGCTTCATAAAGAAATTGTATAAAGTGAATATACTACTATCTCAGTTTCTACAGATGAAGATTCCATAGGAAACATGATTAATATGCAGTTGGGGAAATTTACTTGGTAAGCTAACATTCATTCAGATTGATACAATTAAAAACAAGTCACCATATGAAATCAAGGTGACAGCTTTCAAAAGGAATGAAATAAAATCACAAAGTATACATAACATTTAAACAAAATTTATATCTTTGTAATATTTTCTGAAATAGCTATACTAATTTCTTATCTATCTTCATTAAAACAGCATTTTCCAAATCATATCTTATTTGTGACAAGATGTTAACAGGACTTGTGTGAATAAAAGAATTCTCTGGTCAAAAATGTTTGGTAGATATAGATGCCATCACTTTGTACAAGGTATTTGCATTTTTCAAATGCTGTTTAAATTTCTTCCTATTCTAACATCTAAGTGAAACTATAATTGTTCCCTCATTTCCTGCATTAAAAAGTACCTGCATACACAACTAGAAATGGAAATGGCAAAAGTAGCCCATTAACAGAGACCTAAAAAAAAGTACATGTAATTTTTATTCTGAATAGATACTTAGTGATATTAAAAATTATTATTTTTTTAGGTGTGATAACTAGCAAATGCACAGGTGTTTTTCTAAAAGCTTGTAACTTTTGGATCAACCTTGGCACTCCTGACATTTGGATTAGATAGGTCATTATTGTGAGAGTCTGTCCTGTACTGTAGGATGTTAAGAGTATCCTGGCCTCTGTTGAATGGATGCCAGGAACACACACACTCAGGCCTGAGTAGTGACACTGTCAAATGGTCCCCTCCCGGGGTGGGGGGTGCCAAAAGTGTCCCTGGGTGAGAACCACTATTTTAGATACATACAATTCTATTTATAGATGAAATGGTAAATCTGGTATTCTCCACAAAATAACCCAGTGAGGGTGTACAGATTAGTGGTTAGAGTAGAAATAAGACTGGTCATCTGGTGAAACTGGCGATGGGTTCATTATACTATGTTCTCTATTCCTATAGATGTTTGAAATAAGTTTGAAATAAGACAAAGTTTAAGATAAGTATTACAACTCCACAATGTTTAAATCCCAGAAGAATGAAAATTAAGGTTCAGAGTTCTAATCTATGTTTCAAATATGGGAAAACATTGTGAAAAACCTTTCCCAACTGTAATTGGGGTTTCTGAAAAGCCCCAGGGCTGAAAAATAGGTGGCATGGGACCTTAAGATTCTAGGAGGAAAAATAGCTACAACTGATCTACGAATGCCCATATGAATGTTAATTTACATTCACTAAAATGAGAGGAATGGCTTAGCAGAGTCTTTGGATGCTTTAGAAGGAAAAAACTCTAGCAAACTTTAGTTTATTCAACATAGCTGAGTAGGTATTTCTAGGTTATAAAGCGTTATCTCTATCCATCACAACTTTGTATTAAACATCCTATCAACAATTCTTCTTTAATGGATATGTAAATTCCGTTCTAAGGAACACGTTTTCTTTTACTCAGTAGCCTTATCTCTTTCAAGGCTTCGCTATGAAGGATTCTATTTCTTTGCTGCTTTCCACTCCTAGTACCAGTATTTTCTTTTTCTATTTATTTCTAATAAGAGTGACTAGAGTTATACATGTGCTAGCACTGTAGTTTTTACAACTGTGGAGAAGGTATACAGAAGTCAGTCTATACACACACTAGACGGACAGTTAAAGGTTAAATGTTTCCATATATTTATGGAAGGGTTTATGGAAGGATTTCCATGTATTTTTTAAAATGTAGGTACTTACATCTTCAGGTAAAGACTTTACCAATTCACTATGAGCCATAGGTTTGATGCTCAACTGATGGATAATCTCTCGTTTAATCTCATCTGTAGCATTAACCTGTCCAACTCCAGGACTAAATCTCTCTCCTGTCAACAATGAATAAGTACATATATACACACTTAACAATCATAATATTTGTAAGCAACACATATTTATAATTCATGAAACACAATATATTTTTCTTTCTGTACATTGGAAAAGCAATGACTGGTCAGGCAATAAAGCAGGGTGAAAGCAGCTCCCAGTCATCTTTTTGAGCCTCTGACAAAGCAGGTGAGTGTAGTCCTTAGCCATGGAGAGAGAACTCTGGTTGCTGTTTTCAAAGAATGAGATCAGAAGGTGGGAAGGGACTAGCAACAGAGCTGTACCAGCAGCCTAGGAAATTGCTTTCAAGTCATCTGCCATGTGGTAGGAGGAAGGGAGCCCTCCTTTGCCCTTTGATCTAGTGGCAAATAAGGTATCACCTTCTGAGATCTCCTTCTTTGGTATTACATCCTGACAGCAGCCAGGATTCTTTGCTCCAGGACTGTTGAGAGTCTGAAACAATACGGGAAGAGGGAGAAAGTAAAGCACACAACAGGAAAGATGGAGGCGACGGGACTGAAAATATAGATAGTGAGAACACTTGCGCACCACAAAGCCATGGGCAGAAACACAGCTAAGATATAAAGTAACAATAAATAGCTCCTAAATATCCTATTCTTATTTGCTAAATTCTCCTGTCCCGTTTTATTCCTAACTCACAATTTTCCAGTTTATCCTGCGTTAGCAGTTGTCCTCTTCCCTTCTTCCAAAGCACTGCAGTGCTATTACTCTCATCATTACAGTAACCAGAGGGGAAAACAAAAATATATACTCTAATCTCCTTCCCCTAAAACTGAGTAACTGTTCAAACAGAAGAAACAGTTCAGATTCTAAACTACTTGCTACCACAAAATTCAATACAGGACTTCCCTGGTGATCCAGTGGTTAAGAATCTGCCTGCCAATGCAGGGGACATGGGTTCAGTTCCTAGCCTGGGAAGATTCCATGTGCTGTGGGGCAACTAAGCCCATGCGCTACAACTACGGTGCTCTGCAACAAGAGAAGCCACCACAATGAGAAGCCCGTGCACGCCAGCTAGAGAAAGCCCCACACAGCAACAAAGACCCAGTACAGTCAAAAATAAATAAATAAAAATTTTAAAAGTTTTTCAAAAGTCAATATAATACATAAATGTTTCAAAATATCCAAACTTACCAACAAGCATTATAATGAGGTATAGCATTTCTTCTATTAGAGTGTTGTTCTGCTGAACTAAATCCTGAAACCATCGGGGGCAATGGAAGAGAGCAAGTTCAGAGATAAGAATAAGAATCATCTGTATTACCTCAGATGATTAAAATAACCAAAAAGAATGAAAGGCGCTTCTCTAACAATTATGTTGCGGTCTCATAAGGCATGCTCTTACCTTATGAGGAGTCTCAGAACTAATTTTCTTCCCATAATCTGGGGTACTGAAAATCTGATAAAGTTCAAAGCGGCTAAGCATTATCATCAGGAAATGATTTGGATCCATCATGGAGACACCTGTCTTTTTTTAAAATGTATGAAAGAAAGGAAGAGAGGAAGGTCAAAAGGGCTACTAAACAATTAGTGAGACATATTTTGGTTTGCACAAGAGAAAGCAGCTTACTCATTCATCAATTCCAATAAAAGATGAGGACTCATTTAGCCCCAGTCCTTACTTGTGATAGCTACAAGTGTGGACAGGAGTCTATGCTGGTAAAACAAAACAAAACACGCCCTGAACCCACATATCATAATAACATGGACTATACGTTCTCTTCCCTTTTATGCTTTGAATTAGTTGTATCCCTATAAATTCAGTTCAAGGTTTTATGTCAGTGTTGTCACTGTCAGGGATACGACTCTGAGAGAAATGTGGTATAGTAATAAAACTTTCAGTATTTTTTAAAAAATGCATATATATTAAACTCTTTTCAAGAACTCAAACTAATTTTTAGTAATAAATGCTATACTAAGTGAAATGCTGGCTTTTAAATATTAGTTTTAATTCTCTTATAATTCCATTTGTATAGATTCTCAATCAACTTGCATTCTGATTTTTTGAACCAATAGTTTTTGAAATTTACATTTTGTAACTTATTCTATAATTTCTAAATCCACTCAGCAATAATATGGAAACACTGCTTTGTGACAAGCACTGTGCTACATAAGTGGACATAAAAAGGACCAAGGGAGCTGTCACAGTTTAGTGTAGAGGAAGGAAAGGGAATAGGCAACCACAATCCAGAGTTACGAATGCTCTGGTGGGGATAAGCATCATGCTATGGGCCCTCCCCAAAAGGATACACAGCCATGTTTAGTATGTCAGCTTTCTGGAGAAAGTGATGCTAAACTAAACATGAAGATATGCAGGAAAACAAGACAGGCAGCAAACAGAAAAGGAAGAGGGTGGGGTGCACAACCTAGGTAAGAAAAGAAAGAAACGTACAAATTTTAAGACTTAATGGTATATGACAAATTCAGGGAGTTTTTCACATAGTTAAGTATTGAAGGCCTTGAAAATCAGTTTGAGGGATTTGGGGCTTTATAATCAGAAGACAGTGAAGAAAGGATGGCTTTCAGATTTCTGACTCTAATAACTGTATAGATTGTTGAACAATTCACCAAGGTAGAGAAACTCTGAAGATAGGAAGAAGGTATGGAGGACACAGGATTTATTTTGAATATGTGAAATACAAGATGTGTTCAGGAAACCAGCTGGAAATGTTCAGTTATTTTAGCCATATGAATTTGGAGCTTAGTAGATAAGGGCTAGGTGGCTTCCTTGGCAGCTCAGTGGTAAAGAATCTGCCTGTAATGCAAGAGATGCAGGTTCGATCCCTGGGCTGGGAAGATCTCTGGAGAGGAAACGACAGCCCAGTCCAGTGTTCTTGCCTGAGAAATACCACGGACAGAGGAGCCAAATGCACTACAGGCCATGGGGTTACAAAAGAGTTGGACACAACTTAGCGACTAAACAACAACAGATAATGGATAGATCGAAGTTACAGATTTGAGAGTGATCCTAAGTGTCTGGGTCCAGTGAAAATAACAAAAAGAAAAACTCCCTCAAACCTTTAAATTTAATGCTTTTAATTCATTACCTGAAGCATTACTATATCCTTATCAAACATTTCACGTCTACATTTCACATTGTGGTAGTAATAAATCTGAAAAAAAAAAACATAAGTAATTATGTTGGGTAAACAGGTTTTTATTTGTGCAGTTCTCTCCTCTCCCCACTCACCAAAAGACCACATGGCTTTCGTGCACGTGAGTATATGAACATGCAAACATGCACACACAATGCGGTTTCCCCAGCAGTGAGCGCTATCTCAACAGAGATTAATTAGACATTTCCAGATTGTAGTATGGAAACTCTATGGAACTTTATGGTTCACATTTTGCAACGAACTTTCTGGGTCTCCTAATAAAGTTCTTTCAATGAGATTTATAGCTATCAAAAGTAGAGAAAAATCCTATACCAAGTCTCAGTGAGGTTTAAAAATTAAAACCTCAATTTCAGAGCTATACTAACAGAACTTTTATCTTTTTTAAACCAATTTTATAATTAAAGTAGGTGAAATCTTGATTTTTCATTATGTTTTTAAAAATATCAAGCTTTGTTCTAAAAATGACTTCAAGTGAAAATTAAGTTCATTTCTACTTTTGATATTGTTTCTTAATAAAATATGAATAAAAGCTCTAAGAAACTTTTGGTTTAACATTACATCTATCTTGTCAAACAGTTTTTAATAAAACATTTTTAAGGTTCATTTCCAGTGGCCATTCAATAGTTTTAATATAGATGACTTTCGATGACTATTATAACCTCCACAGAAACTAAAGAATGGACTGAGAACTCTTCACAGAATTAAAAACCACTTACCTGGTTTACGAGAGAGAAACCATTTCTTCTCCACATTCCTGCATGTACTTGGGCACATAAAACAAGACATCTAAGAGGGTGTTCTATCAACATGGGTGGGCTAAGTTCACTCTGTGTATACAAAAAAATGACAAAAATCTCAATTCTATAAAGAAGACTGGTTTAGAGATGGAAACTTTATATAAAATACAAGTCAAAACTATTTTAAGGTATGTCCGTGTGCTAGTTAATTTTATGTGTGGACTTGGCTGGACCATGATACCCAATTTTTGATTACCACCAGTCTAGATGTCGCTGTGAAGCCATTTTTTAGATGTGACTAGTATTTAAATCAGTATACTTTATGAGTAAAGCACATTACTCTCCATGATATTGGTGGGCCTTTTCCAATAAGCTAGAAGGCCTTAAAAGAAAAGACTGAGGTTTCTCCAAGGATGAAGAAATTCTGCTTCCAGCCTGCCTTTGGATTTCAGACTATAAGATCAACTCTTAATCCGCCAGATTGCCAGGTTTAGTTCAGACTTGCCAAATCCCTTGAGTATGTGAGCCAAATCCCTACAATAAATTAATCTGTCTTTTCCTGTATACACACACATATACAAACACACACTCAGGTATACTATGTAATGATCTGATATTTGCGGTTCAATTTCTGGCTTGGGAAGATCCGGTAGAGAAGGGATAGGCTACCCACTTCAGTATTCTTGTGCTTCCCTTGTGGCTCAGCTGGTAAAGAATTCGCTTGCAATGCGGGAGACCTGGGATTGATCCCTCAGTTGGGATGAGCCCCTGGAGAAGGGAAAGGCTATACCCACTCCAGTATGGCCTGGAGAATTCCATGGACTGTATAGTCCGTGGGGTCGCAAAGAGTCAGATATGACTGAGCAACTTTCACTTTTTCTAATTATGAAATGATGACCATGGTAAGTCTAGTAACCATCTGTCCCCATTCAAAGTTATTACAATATTACTCAGCACATTCCTTGTGCTGGATATTATATTCTCATAACTTATTTATTATCTAACTGGAGGTCTGTAATAGGTATTTACTTTTAAATGTTTGCACTACTTACTAGAGGTAGGAGCTCTGGAAATTTATATGCCACTTCACTTTTGCTTAACAACACATGCAAACCTGCATGGAAAACAAAGATAGAAGTATTTCTATAGGTGAAAGTAATTTAGATTAAAAAAAAAAAAAAAACTAAACTAAATATTTGCTCAACTTTATATCTAACTCCCTTTCTGTGTCTCTTTGGAAACCTATCATATTACACATTAAGATACAAAATGAACTGCATCCATAAAAGAAGCTTTCCAACTGTTATTTTCATGAACCTCTGTATTAAAGGCATGCTTAGAACCAGAGTCTTAATTACATGTACCAACATACACTGATTAAATTTTACAGAAGTAAATGTTAGAAGTGCAAACATAGCAAAAGCAGCTATATAACTATCAAAGCAATTTATATGTTAAACCAATTTTAAGGGTCATAATCGACTGGATCATGAAGTTTGTTCCATTTAAAGTACAGTAGCAAGAGATCCTCCTGGCAACTGAACTGAGAAACTGGCCATGGAATTCAAGGTCTACTGATTCTGACCTCAGAATTCAGTTCCCCAGAATTTCCAGTTTAGGATCAAAGCCTCTTTCGTCCCTAATTGCAAAGGGCTTTTCATAACTCAACTTTAGTTAATTCTGCTAGCTAAGAACTGTCCTATTTATGTTGTTGTCTAAACAGAAAGTGCTTTTTACAGTCTCATCAATAGATGCAGGCTGCTTGGTCAAGCCTGGTTTGAAGCTTTCCTCATCCAAGAACACCTGTATTGAGAATTCCATTCTAACAATGAGCACTCAGCCTCCATGAGCATAGCCTCCAAGTTGTTCTTGAACTGCTCTGTGTATGTTCACTTGGCTCTCCAGTTAGATTATAAGCATTCAGGCCAAAGTTTGCCAAACACAGGAAGATAAAATGCTCAAAATATTAGAGGACTGAGGGGGGTAAATACCTTGGCAAAATTACTACATTTTTAGAGTACTGACTGTTTTCCCTGTGGATAATTATCAGCATTAGCTTCCACTCAGATTTTCAAAGGGCAGAAAAGATCAGTGGCTGAGTTAAAGATCCACTTTCCTGCATTCTAGTTGAACACTATGCCACACCACCATGCCATCACTTGCCTGTACTGAAGATCAATAGTTCAGCATGCAAGTATCAATACTTATGAAAACAAAACTGGGCATTAACAAGTTACAGGAAAAAGATCTCTGCCTACAATCACAATTTCATTTCAGGTACTTTTTATTGTTCTACTTGTACTATTTAAATTCACATGTCTAAGTTCAATCTTAAATCACCACAATTTCAATAAGAATCTAAAAAAATTGTTGGAATGCTAACATCTATTGGTAAGATAATGTGGTAATGCACAGAACAATTAAAAAAAAAAGGCTTTAGAAATGACAGAGGGATTGTTACTATTTATCCCACAGACGTTAAAAGGATAATAAAGGAATTTTATGAACAACTCCGTGTCCACGTATTTGATAACTCAGATGAAATGGACCAATTTCTTGAAAAACACAAACCACCAAAACTCACACAAGAAGATACAGATAATAGGAACTGTTGTATATCTGCTGAAGAAACTGAATCAATGATTAACTGCCTACCAAAAAAGGGAAAGTATCAGTTCCATACTATTTTACTGGTGAATTCTACCAAACACTTAAGGAAGAAAAGATACCAATTCTCCAGTCTTTTACACTTACACACACACACACAAACTACTTTCACGTTATTAAGTTACTGAGCCACACACTTAAGCTACATTGTAAATTCTGCAATGAGTGAAAATATTTACCTTTATAACTTTACTTTTCTACTCTCTGAGTTGGAAACGGAACTAAAGGGAACAGTATGTGAACAGGCTAAGAATTCCTGCACTCAAGAAATGTGGAAGAAAGTTACGATGTCTATAGAGACAGACGAGTGCACATGCAGAGTTTCTGGCTGCTCTGAGGTAGCAGCTTCAAATAGTTGAGCATGTATAAATAGTGTGTAAATCAGCTACTTACAATTAAAAAAAACCTATCAATACAATTTGTAACTCACTTCAACCTGATGATTAAAAAATTTATCAATAAGAAACTGCTGAGAGAGAGAGGAAGTCTAGGGTGTTTTCAATTTATTAACAATCACTTAAGTGATAGACTGATCTGAACAAGAACACTTTCAAAATAAAGCATTGTAGGTATTCAGTAAATACTAACCACAAACAACAATTCAAAAGACAATTTCAGGCTTCTCTTTTTAGGGAAAAATGTTTTACCTGCAAGTAAGCGAGAAACTGGGAGGTGAATGCTAACTTTTTCTTTGGAAACACAGTATCTGATAGTTTCCACTGAATGTCCACAAATGCTTAATGTGACTGGCTGTTCACCATCAGTAAAACCACCATGACACTGTGTCAATACAGCAAGGCATTTCTTGTAAGCTTCAATTAATACTTTTTCCTATAAAAGAGGATTTTATGTTAAGTTTCTACAATATTAAACAAGAATCTCAAATTCAATGATGAATATTTACCTCAAATATCAATATGGGCAAACTCAATCTTCCCCTCGCAACTTGTTCCCTCTATCCAAGGACCTGTCTCAGGGAACATCTCTACAGAGCTGCAGAAATCTAGAAGTCATTCTAATATATTCCTTTCCCTCATTCCCCATTTTTTCCTGTAAATTGAGGCATAGTTGATGTACATTAGTTAGAAGTGTACAATACAGTGACTCAAAATTTTTATAGATTATATTCCATTTAGTTATTATAAAATATTGACTATATTCTTTGTGTTGTACAATATATTTTTATAGCTTATTTATTTTATACACAGTGGTTTGTACCTCTTAATCTCTCCTATTTTGCCCCTCCTGGTCTTCTTTCTCTCCACTGGTAACCACTAGTCTGTTCTCTGTACCTGTGAGTCTGTTTCTGTTTTATTTTTTAGATTCCACACATAAGTGATTATAGGATTTGTCTTTCTGACTTATTTCACTAAGCATAACTTTTTGTTTTTCTGACTTATTTCTCTACGCATAATACCCTCCAGGGTCCATCAATGTTGTTGCTAATGCAAAATTCCATTCTTTTCATGGCTGAGTAATATTCCACCACACCTACCCACCCATCTACATATTCTTTAGCCACTCATCTATTGGACACTGTATCCTGGCAATTATAATGCTGCTGTAAACACTGGAGTCTTAGTTACTCAGTCAAGTCCAGCTCTTTGTGAGTGGATTGTAGCCTCCCAGGCTCATTGGTGAGCATGTGTTTCTTCAAATTAGTGTTTCTTTATCTTCAGATAAATACCTGGGAGTGGGATTGCTGGACTTTATGGTGGCTCTATTTTCAGTTTTTTGAAGAACTTCCATATTGTTTTCCACAGTGGCTACAACAATTTACATTCGCACTAACAGCTGTACAGGTTTCCTTTTCTCCACATCCTCGCCAACATGTGTTATTTGTGCTCTCTGTGATGACAATTATTCTGACACGTGTGAAGTGGTAGCTCATTGTGGTTTGATTTGCATTTCTCTTATGATTAGCAGTGTTAAGCATCTTTTCATGTGCCTATTGGTCATCTGTATGTCCACTTTTGAAAAATGTCCATTCAGGTCTTCTGCCCATTTTTTAATTGGGCTGTTTTTTTGATATTGAGCTGTATGGGCTGTTTATATATTTTGGATAATAATCCCTTATTGGTCATCTCATTGGCAAATATTCTCTCCTCCTCAGTAGGTTGTCTCTATGTTTTGTTGATGGTTTTCTTTGCTGTGTGGAAGCTTTTAAGTTTAATTAGGTTCCATTTGTTTATTCTTTTGCTTTTGTTTCCTTTGCCTTAGGAAATACATCCAAAAAATTTACTAAGATTGATGTCAAAGAGTGTTCTATGCTTTCTTCTAGGAGGTTTATGGTTTCCAGTCTTACATTTAGGTCTTAATCCAATTTGAGTTTATTCTTTTATATGGTGTGAAGAAATGTTCTAATTTCATTCTTTTACATGCAGCTGTCCAGTTTTTCCAGCATTACTTACTGAAAAAGATCACTGTCTTTCCATGGCATATTGTCTCCTTTGTTGTGGATTAACTGACCATAATTGTGTGGGTTTATTTCTGGGCTCTATTTTCTTCATTCCCCATTGTGCAATCTATTACCAAGCTAGCAACCGTACCTAAAATGCTCTCAAACCTGGCCACTGATATCTCAGTCATTTAAAGGAAAGCCAATGTGTCTCCACTGAACTTCCTGCTTCTACTCTTGCCCTCCTCCATCCGTTATCCACACATATAACTTTCAAAAACATGTAAACTGGATTATGTCACTTTTCTGCTTGGGAGTCTCAAATAGCATCCACTTCAGTCAGAATAAAATTTAAACTTCTGAACATGGCCCTCTTCAACCTCTGCTCCAACTACAGCCTCTCACAGCTTCTGGAACAACCATACTCCTATTCATCAGAAAGCATGATACAGCTTTTCCTCAGTCAGGAATATTCTTTACTCTGATCAGTTAATTCTGACACACAGTTTACATCTCATGGAAGCCTTCTCTGATCTCCTAACTTACACTTCTCATCTAGATTTTATAGCCAAAGGAGGCCAACATAGTTTAAAGACACAGGACAAATGTACTAATAGTAAAATTTCATTTTGGAGTAATTTATAAACTTTTTATATGCTCAAAATCTTGATAGGATTATGGGGGGAAAAAAAGAAGACAGCAACATAAGAGAAAAGAGTGTGGATTACATCTCCCTCTATTTTCTGATTTCTCTAAGGCTTTAGAATTATAACTTTTATTGAATGTATAGGTCAAACAGGAAAATATGCTATTTTATGAGCATATCATAAAATATGATCTTCTTACTATCCTCTCCAAACTGCCTCATATTTTACTTAGGAAACTGTTTATCTCTGCCCCTCCTCCAATTTATCTCCTATCCCTGACCCCAGAAGAGACTCACGTCTAAAGCACACCAGTCTTGTATCATCGAAATGACATGTGTTAATTTCATTTGTAGTGTGAAGGCTGCTTCCCACTCTGGTTCCATTTCGATATGCTGTCCTACTTGACGTGTAATTGGATCCATTCCCTTAAAAGAAGTGAAAAGATTTTAAATAAATTAAAATTAATTTGTTTTTCTACACAGAAACTTAAGACATAATGTAGAAGAAATATATACTGATTACAAAAACATACAAGAGTTTTAACAGGAAGCTTCAAGCAGTATGAGAAGTCCAACTTCTTAAATTACATGTTTAATATAACATTCCCTAAAATTTTATAAAGAAAAAAATCCCAGTAAAATATAGAATGAATTACTTTAGAGGCAATCTTCTACATGTTTTAGACAATAAAATTTGTACTTCACTGCAACAATCCCTCAAAAATTCCTTTTTAGTTCTATCATCTATAGAAAAAGCTGTCAGAAGAAATTTGACAGGCTTTTAAAATGCTATTGAATTTATAAGTATGTTCTATAAAATGCTAAAATAAAATTTTTATATTTATTTGTATTTTGCAACTGCAAGTTTTCAGAGTTTGAAGGGAAGCAAAACTAGAAAAAGATAAACAGCTTTTAATACAAAAGAATATACCTCTTTAGAAACTAGCCTAACTACCCTGGTGTAACAGAGCTAATTAAATGGTGGAAAATATAGGACATTTTGAGTATTCAAATTAACCAAGGTAGCTACTGTTTCTACAGGCAAAAAGCAAAAAACAGAAGTACCAGAATAAATTAAATATCCATTAAACTACCACATAACATGGGAACTAGAATATATCCTAAAAAGGACAGGTACTAAAGAAAGCATAATGATATTGCTCATATTTTTTGCAATGTTATCTATCTTTTTACAGCCAGGGGAATTCCCTGGCTGTCCAGCGGTTAGGACTCATGCTCTCAATGCTGAGGTTTGATCCCTGGTTGGGGACTAAATGCAGAGTACATTATGAGAAACGCCGGACTGGAAGAAACACAAACTGGAATCAAGATTGCTGGGAGAAATATCAATAACCTGATATGCAGATGACACCACCCTTATGGCAGAAAGTGAAGAAGAACTAAAGAGCCTCTTGATGAAAGTGAAAGTCGAGAGTGAAAAAGTTGGCTTAAAGCTCAACATTCAGAAAACGAAGATCATGGCATTCGGTCCCATCACTTCATGGGAAATAGATGGGGAAACAGTGGAAACAGTGTCAGACTTTATTTTGGGGGGCTCCAAAATCACTGCAGATGGTGATTGCAGCCATGAAATTAAAAGACGCTTACTCCTTGGAAGGAAAGTTATGACCAACCTAGATAGCATATTCAAAAGCAGAGACATTACTTTGCCAGCAAAGGTCCGTCTAGTCAAGGCTATGGTTTTTCCTGTGGTCATGTATGGATGTGAGAGTTGGACTGTGAAGAAGGCTGAGCACCAAAGAATTGATGCTTTTCAACTGTGGTGTTGGAGAAGACTCTTGAGAGTCCCTTGGACTGCAATGAGATCCAACCAGTCCATTCTGAAGGAGATCAGCCCTGGGATTTCTTTGGAAGGAATGATGCTGAAGCTGAAATTCCAGTACTTTGGCCACCTCATGCAAAGAGTTAACTCACTGGAAAAGACTCTGATGCTGGGAGGGATTGGGGGCAGGAGGAGAAGGGGACGACAGAGGATGAGATGGCTGGATGGCATCACTGACTCGATGGACGTGAGTCTGAGTGAACTCCGGGAGTTGGTGATGGGCAGGGAGGCCTGGCGTGCTGCGATTCATGGGGTCACAAAGAGTAGGACACGACTGAGCGACTGATCTGATCTGGGGACTAAAATCCCACAAGCCTCAAGTTGTGGCTAAAAACATACAAAACAACAATAACAAAACTGGTTAACTATACCAGTTAATTTGTTTCTAGATTTTATTTTGTATACAGATGTGTTTCCATAAAGAAAATTAAATGGGGCAGCTGGTGAGGAGAGTTCTATACTATATCATATAAATATGACATCCATGAAACAAAAAAAGAAATATGGAAACATTAAAAAAACACACAAACATAGCTTCTTAACTAAGTTGACAATACTTCCATTCAAGCATATTCAAAACAAAACAACTAACTTGAAGCCCCCAAAGAAAGAACATTAATGGTAAGCAAAAGAATAACCAAATACAGAAGAACAGCAGATGTCAGAACCTCTGCTGGGATCTTATGCATTCTACATCTTTCTAAGAGTTTCCAATTAAGAGGAGCTTCTTGGTCCAAATTGTAGCTATCCAAATTATTCTTTTAAAAATGTGCCCAGAATGATCAGTGAGCCAAAAAGGAAAAAAGTAAACGTTTCCCTTTTGAAATGTATCCATTTATATGTACCTGCATACATTTGAGTAATTCCAAAAAGGCATCAAATCCTTCCAGGAACTTCTGCCTCAGACCATCTGACCATTCAGTTGGTTTGCTAATTAACACATACCTGAACAAGATAAAAACAGCAATGAGTAAATGAATAAACAATGACCTTTTACAAGTTGCAACTGTTTTAACAACTGAACAAAAACTTACTTGAGATCTAAAATAAGACTCTGAACCCTCCTAAACTTAAAGGCTTGTAAAGCAGTATATCGTTCAAACTGAAATCTGCCCTGGACATCTCGGTGTCTCAAATGATCCATGAAAGTCTTAATGATAATGGTCATCAGGTTTTCTTCTGTGATAAGCATCCGAGCCTAAGACAAAGTATATGAGAATATATAGTAATAAAAAACTATTTACCAGAAAGCTAAAAAAAAAAAAAAGTCACCAACATTGGTTAGTTCTTTCAGTTTAGACCTTTTTCAATACAACTATATAATATCATAATATTATAAATGCATTATTGTGTATTTCTAAATAACAATTACTTACTCCAATTGCCACGTGTATGAAGCAACAATTATATCACGGAGAAAGATGCCAGAATGTAAGGAGACAGATCCAAGGCTCATTATTCAAAGACAATTCAGGGTGGGGGATCTGAACCAGGCTGCAAATTTTCCTTAACTGAGACATTTAGACACCTATAATGGTATGGTATAATTATTCTAGGATCCACAGGCTTATATCACAGATTCTGTAGAACTCAGTATGAAATATGAAACCATATTTCTTTTAATCGTAGTTGAGATTTATTTTTTGTTTCTTTCTATGTATAGATACACATATCTATGTATTTTTGAATAAGCAAATACACTTAAATGATGCAAAAAAAAAGTAAAAAGGTAAGTCTCTTAGCTCCCAAAGTTCCCCTTTCAAAGGCAATGTTTGTTAGCAGTTTTCTTACATATACTTCCAGAAGTGGTGTGTGTATAACATATACATGTATGCATACATACATACATATATATATACATTTATAGTATACATGAGTAAGTGTTATTAAGTAGCTATAAGTATGGGTATGTAAAATGATCTCTGCCCCCTGTCTCCTGCCCAAAGGATATCCTATTATAAACACTGTTTTGCACTTGGTTTTTCACCTGATATATTTTGGAGATTATCCCATACCAGTTAACATAAATTCTCTCATTCTTTTTAACTATCACAACTATTCTCTTCTATCATACTTTATTAGCCAGGCCCTTTACTGGTGAGCATTTGGGTTTTTCCCAATCTTATGCTATTTATCACAAAAGATACTACAACAATTATCTACTGTGTACAGCTGCAAGGAGATTCATAAAATAATTTCCTAGAAGTGAATTACTGGGTTAAGGTAATATACATTATAAATTTTGACTGATATCACCAAACTCCAAATTGTCTCCTGAAAGAAGACAAAGATGTCAAAGAAGAAAAGATACCTAATGTAGAGGTTAAGTGGTAAAGTCATCAGATAAGGAGAAAATCTATTAATGTACAGTTAAACATCCCTTTGAAAAACTCTTAAATCATCATCTCATTGCCAGGACTTAGGCTCCAAGAAGCTCAAAGTCAATAGGATTAATTTATGTTAATTTTCCTAGACAGTGAAGACTATAGTTCAAGTTTGAAGGAGGGGAGGAATTGGCAAGTAAAATGATTTTCCTTCTTGTTTGCTGTATTAGTCAATTTTGAGACAATTAAATACGTATATGCAATTTCACTGACTTAAGAAAAACTTCTAGTCTCAGGGGACAAGCTTTTACTATTTTGCCATCAAGCACACTGTTTGCTTTCAGTTTTCACTTTTTGCTTTGCTTTTAGGTACTGTATCAGATTATAGAAATTCTTTTATTCCTATTTCATGAGGTTTTATTAATTTGTTTTAAATCATGAATTCGGGATAAGCATCTGATATGATCAATTTTCCTCCTTTTTGTCTGTTAATAAGCTCTTTTATGCAAGCTGATTTTGTTTTCAAATGGTATACTATTCTTGCCTTAAAGAAATAAAACAAACTTGGTTATGATACATTATCCTTTTCCCATATTGCTTGATTCTGTCTGCAATTCAATCTGAGTTTTGGTGATAAGATTACAGAATACGTTATTAAAGTGTCAAGTATATTCTCTCTCTGTTTTCTAGAAAAAGTTACATAAGACAGGTATTATTTTTTTCTTAAATATTTGGAAGAATTTCCCAGTGTAGCCTTTGGGCCTGGGGACTTCCTTGTGAGCAGATATTTATATTAATTAAAATTTCTATTTCTTGTTTCTCTTGTAATAACTGGTGTTTTTTTCTTAGGGATCTGTTCATCTCATCTAGATTTCCAATTATATTAACTGGATCCTAATATTGCCTATTTTCTATTGGAAATCTGTAAGATTTGTAGCTTTTGCAATCCTTTTTAAATTAAAATTTTTTCTATTTTTCTTATTAGACTTTCTAGAGAGCTATCTCCCACCAGTTTTGCTTTTCTTATCCTCAAAGAAAAATTTTTTGTACGTTTTGTTTTGTTAATTTGTGTTCTTTACTATTTCCCTTTTTCTACTTCCTTTAGATAAAAGACAGAAGTAGTTGTATTACAATGGCCTTCAAGGCCTGGCACTATCCACTCCCATCACACCCCATCCCCAAACTCAATGACCTCACGGATCATTCTCCTCCTCAGTCACTCTAGCAACAAGGGCCTGATTTGGGTTTTTTCTTCTAAAATATCAAGTGCACATTCACCTCAGAACTTTGCACTTGCTATTTTTCTCTGCTGAGGAGACTTCCACCAGCTAGGCACATCACTTATTCCCTCATGTCTGTTCAAACACCATCTCTCCGAGAGGCTTTTTTGGGAAAACCTTGTATAAAATATGACCCTTTCACTGTCACTCTCTAACCTTTTAATCTGCTTTCCTACTTTATAGCACTTCTCAACGACCTTTGATTTATAAGTAGTATTACATACATGTATCTCTTCCTAGTTAAGATTATAAATTCCATGGGAACAAGGTCTTTTGTCTTTTTTGTTTACTGCTCTACTTATCTCCAGAGCCTTAAACAATGCCTAGTTAATAAAAATTCTAAATAAATATGCTCTGAATTACAAATACATGTTATTTTTCTAGCACTTCTAGCTAAAGAAGTCAGGTAAGAAGCAAACATAAAAAACTGAAATATCAGGAAAAAACAAAAATTATTATATGCAGATTACTAGAAATTCTAAGGCATTAACACAAAATATTAGAGAAAATGTTAATAAGAAAACCAGATAGATACAAGATGGATATATAAAAATTATCCATAATGAGATTAAAATTGTGAGTAATTTATAATAGTGTCAAAAATATAAAACATAAAACACTTTTAGGACAAATTATGTTCCTAGATGGGGGTATTCAATATTGCAAAAATATCAGTTCTTCCCAAATTATCTATAAATAAAACATTTTTTCAGTCAAAAACTCCGTGTTTTTGAAACTGACAAACTTATTTTTGTTTGTTGCTGTTTAGTCATCAAGTCATGTCTGACTCTTTTAAGACCCCACGGGCTACAGCCCACCAGGTTCTTCTGTCCATAGGATCTTCCAGGCAAGAATACTGGAGTGGGTTACCATTTCCTTCTCCAGTGGATCTTCCCAACCCAGGGACTGAACTTGAGTCTCCTGTGCAGCCAAGAGGATTCTTTAACACTGAGCCAGTAGGTTTTCAGTCAAATACCCTAATGTGTGTGTGTTTTTTTTGGTTTTTTTTTTGAAATTGACAAAATGATTTTAGTCCTTTAAAAAAAAAAAGCCTAAAATAATTAAGAAAAAAATTTTTTTTCTTTTTCTTTTTCCAGTTCAGTTCTTATTTATTTACTTGCATCAGGTATTTTAGATGCAGCACATGGGATCTTTAGTTGCTGCATGTGGGATCTAGTTCCCTAAGCAGAGACTGAATCCGGGCCCCCTGCATTGCGGGGGTTGGAGGGGCGGTGCACAAAGTCTTTGCTACTGAACCACAGGAAAGTCCCAAGAAACTTCTTGGAAAGAATAATAAAAGGGGATCTAGAGCTCCATAAAATATTAAAATGGAATATTAAGCTAAAATTATTAAAACTGAGCACTGGCATGGAAATGGACAAAAGGATCAATGAAGGAGAAATGCAGATTTGACTACACATGGGATTGTCTCAGAGGCTTCTCAAACTCACTGCTGACTAAACTGAAAGCAACACTTTCCCTCTTTACAAGTTCTACTCATTCTC
This sequence comes from Bos indicus, assembly GCF_029378745.1. Lineage (NCBI taxonomy): Eukaryota > Metazoa > Chordata > Mammalia > Artiodactyla > Bovidae > Bos > Bos indicus. The sequence continues at coordinate 17,814,003 of NC_091782.1, read as the reverse complement.
CAAAACTTCCTATGCAAGTGGCAGAGAAATTTACTTGGTTACAATCAGAAACCCACGAATCACCTTTACATTTTCCCCTCAAACCCCATAACCAATGACTCACCAAACCCAATATCCCTGAAACCCAAAGTGTGGTTGTTCAGTAGATTTCACTACTTACATCTGTCTTGCAACTTCTATACCCTTTGCCACAATCCCTAACATGCTCCCCACAACCACTACTGCCGCAGCAAATTTGTTCTCCAAATTTCAAAAAGCTTCATCTTTTAAAAATCACAGATGTGATGATGTAAGTGCCACTTCAAACTCTTCAATGCCTTCCAATGCTCTTAAGATAAAAATCAAAATCCTTAATTTGAACCAAAATATCTCATTAGTGGGTAAACAGACTTCAGATAGCTCCAGCTGTGCTAGAATACATCCTTGAATATAAAAGTATCTGAGGAAAAAACAGTCATTAAAAAAAGAAGCTGGAACAGATACCTTATTAATAAAATAATTGTAGCATACTCTTAACTCCATACAGTTAGGCCCTTGCCTATGTTTCTGGTCTCATTTTATTCCTTCTCTCCTTCTATCCCCTTTATATGAATGTCCCTACTTCAGGGTTTTCTCAAGTGCTGGTTCCTTTGAATAGATTTTCCTTCATGAGCCTGCATAAAGCTACATAGAATCCTCTTCCAAACTGTGGGAAAAGGTCAGATCTTTTTACTATTCTCTCAAAACAACCAAATTCTTCAGTTTTTATTATAGCTTTAATTAACCATTTATGTTAGTCTTTCCCTTTACAGTAAGTTTCATGAGGGCAAAGACTATGTCTGTTTTTGTTCACCCTTTCATTCCCAAAACACAGAACTAAATAAATAATAGGTGCTCAAAGTTTTGTTAAATGAATTAAATATTAATTATTCAATATTATGAAAACATAAGGGTGCCTGCTGGAACAACTAGTGAAACTTAGTACAAGATAACTGAATCATCATGATTCAATTGCCTTAGTAATACCTTCCCTTAGGGTGGAAAAGGAGGCTTTTCAAAATGTGAGATTATATACAATGGGCTGTTTCTTCCTTCCCGTCTTTCTGTTTTTGGCCACACTGAGTCGTTTGTGGGATCCTAGTTCCCCAACCAGGGACTGAACCGAGGAGCCGGCAGTGAAAGCACTGAGTTCTAACCACTGGACAGTCAAGGAATTCGCACAATATGCTGTTTCTAATGGATAAACTTGTTAAACTAATAATAAGTTTAATTAACTTGTCAGTTCAAAACCTCAAGAAGTACTATGAGAAAGTACAGGTTGAGTTCAAATAACTTTCCCCCTCTGGATTACACATTCAAAGTTATATCTTCTGGTATACAAGGCATCTGAAGTCTTATCACCCATTAATAAAATATTTTTCTATTCAGAAATATACAGATCTCAGTTCTCTATTATTTTAAGGCTTTACTCCTTCTAGCGGAAAACAAGAAAGTTCTTCTTAGTCTTTTAGTACTTACAAGTGAAGGGACTGTGAAAATCTGAACCGAGAAGTCTGCGATTGAAAACTCTCTGTCGTGGTCATCTGTCACATAATCACTCTGCAAACGCTCATAGTTCTATTAAGAAGGCAAAAAAAGGCAAGGAGTGCCAGCTATCAGTGACAAAGAAGAGGCAAGCACTACTCACCAGAGTAGGTGCGGTGAAGAACTGGACAGACAGAGCAGTCACGGACACTGCTCGCTCGTGATCATCCTCCATAAAATCTCTCTGCAACTGCTGGTAATTCTAAACAACAAGGGGGAGATTCACCTCTAATCCACAATGACCAAATGTTTAAGGATTATAATGAAAAATCAGTGCTGGAGGAGTCAGTAAGATGTGCTATGAGAATAACTGGAATGATTTCTACCAATTACCAGTATACTAATCTGTAAAAACACTGATGCACTATTCAATCTTCTTGAGCACAATGGCAGTTTATGAGCTCAAACAGGAGTAACAGCAACAGCTATTAAAATCCTGGGCTGTCATTGAACATAGGTGGAGCTAAATCACAGTAGCTTTACATTGTCTCTGATGAAATCAGACTTTCATTACTTCTGGATGCCTATCACAGTCACCTGATAGCTCTTTCAAAGTACACATGACTGGACCCTATTCTTGGTGAATCTGCTTCGGCAGGTTTGAGAATGGAAAACACAAACATGTATATTTTGAAAGAGTTCCTCAAATGATTCTTTTATGTTTCCTTTGTTAATAATCCCTAATTCAGGTGAATAAAAATAACCAAGCAGTTAGCTTAAGGGAGAAGAACATAATTCAATGATATCAACAATCTAGAGTTCATGATTTTTAAATCATATCCATATACACACGTCGTTTCAACTAAGATTATCTTTTCCTACACAAAATTTAATAGGAATAGTATCATAATTCAGAATGGCATAGGTTTAAAGTTTCCATTTATCACTTCATGTCATATACACTGCATAGGTGAATATTCATTATTATCATGGCAGGTTATAAACATGAAAAACCTCACTGCTAGACTTTTATTCTATTGATAAAAGATAAAAAGATAATTTATGAAGTTTCTCAGAATTTAAAAGCAACATAATGACACGTTACTATTAGCTACTAATTTTACAAATGCTGGATATAATCATGGACTACAGCTATTCTATATATAACCTATTACTCTTCAAAAGTGAGAAACTACTTACCTTTGCAAATCGAACAGCAAACAGTTTCTTGTATTTCAAATCCATAAGTAGACTGCTCATGAACAACTGATGATACACACTCCTAGCACCTTTCACAAAAAGAGCAGACGGAACATGAGGATATACCAAACAAGCCAAAAACTACATTTCCAAAGTTTTCATATGATCAATTGTATTTTTAAGTCTCAAGAGCAAAACTCTACATGTATTCCTTAAAACATGTGAAACCTGCTTCTTTAAAAATCAGTTTTCCTAAATGTATTCTTCCAACAAAACATAAAGGTTGAGTCATGGATCCTCAAATCTGTTTTTTCCCCAAAGAATAAGACTGCATGAGCTAATTCTAAAAGCCATAAATATATTTATTAAATATTTCCTCAAATGAAAAAGAAACTTAAACATTCCAATTATCTATGAAAGTTCCCCTATACCTCATAGTAGTTAAGATACTTACCTTTCCACAATTTGGAATCACTAAGCATCAATCTATCCACTAGAGAAGAGTTTTCACCATCTGGCCCTTCTTGTAAACCAACTTGACATAAAATTCGGCGAAGGCCATCTTAAAACAGAAAGAAAAATAGTCAAGAAATAGTTAACTTCAAATATTAAAATAACGTATTAGTAAAAATGTTCAAATGGACTTACTATAGAGTTTTTACTTGCTTTTTTAAAAGGTCAAATTTATTCAGAAAAAGTAACTATATTAACTATTTTATTAACATTTTCACAAAATGGAGAAAAACTCCAAATCTTGCATTATATACCAATTTTTATTCGAAAATACCAAAATATTTGTCTATCAGAATGGCAATGATCTTTTATGCTTAAATAATTTAAACAAAGAATCCAAAAGCCAATGAAGTAAACATGGTTTTCTAAGCATCTATGCTAATTAAACCAGGTATTAGTAAAATTATATATTAGTAAAATTATATATCCTATGATAACAGAAGATAGGTATAATATGAAATTATGCTACCATTTAAAAGAATACATGCTCTGTACTTTATATATACCAGTCCATTTTATTGTTATTATGCAAAATGTTCATTAAACAAAAATACAAAAATATGTACTTATGGATACCCACTATATGAGAGGCTTTGGAAGGCAATTCCTACATATTCTAAATGCTAAACTTAAAAAAAAAAAAAAACGTTCAAATATTAATGTAAGCATTAACAAAACTAGAACTTTAATACCTTCCAGTTTCATATTTTATATTTAAAATCACAGTTTTTAGTCATCTACAATCATGCAAAATAATCTGAAACTTCTTTGTTAATTTAATTGTAAGAGCCACCAAACAGAAAATTTTTAGAAGGCTACAGAGAAAACTTTATATACATATTAAATAATAGATGATAAGGTCTTTAAATTGTTGATGATACATTTTCTCAAAGAAAATTTTTAGCAGAAAACTGTTTCCATGATACTATTTATTAATTCTGTAGCACAGTATTTGGCATTCAGATAGATACCCAATGGAAAACAACAAAGTTAAAAAAGGTTAAGAAAACTAATTGGAAAGACATTTAAAAGGCAAGCAAACATGTTTTCCTAAATTTCCACACCTCCTGATTTTCACCTGTCAGTTCACAGTTGGCAATACTCTTTCTAATAGCTTTTTAATACAAAGGTTTTAGAAATTTTCTTTATAGCAAACATTGGAATATCATCTATTCAAACCACATCCCTTGCCTGAAGAAATGTAGGACAGACAGCTTAGATGTATTCCTAGTTTATTCTTCAGTGTTACACAACAAACTTGTATTTTTGGCATTGGACATGAAGGCTCTTAATTGTTACCACTACTTTTAAAAGATTATCTAACCTGTAGACTGTGGAAAAACAAAAACTCAAATACACAGTAACTTCAAATTTGCATATTTTCAGGGTTGCAAATTATCGGTAAACACAAATTGTAGAAATCAAAACAAAGATATCCTTTAAACAATTAACCATTTAAGTTCTATTTACAGTGGCATTTTCCAGCTTGCTTAGTGGAAGAGAATTCCACAGGATGCTCCATTAAAAATAGGTTCTTTTATCAAGTTGGTAAGATTTAGATTCATTAGCATATTAAAATCATTTACAATGTTTAATCCACTGTTTCCTTTATTTATTTGAAGATATATAAATATCTTTTATTTATGTATGAAAATACATAAATGTATGCATATGAAAAAGATCTCATAGACCAAAATTTGGGAAATATTTTTTTGTGTATATAAAGATATTCTGAGATGGTATTTCTTTTTGTTTGTTTGTTTTTTTGAGATGGTATTTTAAAACACAAAACTAAAGCAAAAAAAAAAAAAAAAACAGAACACCTGATTCCATTTGTTACTTTTCCAAAATAGTTTTGCTAGAGCATATGAACTCATTTTTAAGTCAATTTGTAAAAGGTTTTATGGACCTACCTGAATATCCAATAATACTTCCCAGCCAAGACAACACTTTCAAACCAAAATTCTGATGTGCGACAATAGACGAATGCATAACTTGAACTTTGAGTGGCTTTGTCTGTCTACTGGTATTTCTCTTAAAAAGAAATGACAGAATGAAAAAAAACACCAAACTTAAAAAGCCTATTTTATAGAAAATAAGTCAAATTTTTATTTAATATAACTACACTCTCATCATTATAGGTGAGTTATTCATGTATGTGTGTAAGAAAAACACGACTTGGGTTGCTTTATTCAGATTCTAATTTTCTAGAAGGAATCCTAGGATTCTTACAAAAAAGTAAGAAGTTACAGTTTTAACCTGAATTCTTGGTCTTATATCTGAAAATGTGCCCCATCAATTATAAATTATTTAAGTGCTAAACTGGTTGTATGTTTTTAAACTAATTTCTTAATGTAATTACACTAATTTGAATAATTTACTTCATTGCACAAATGCGATGTTATCAATACTTTTAAAAAAATTATAGTAAACACACAACACTTTCCAGCTTAACCATTTTTAAGTGTGCAGTTCTGTGGTGCAAAGTATACACTGGTGTGCAACTCATTTCCAGAACTCTTCATCTTGCAAAACCGAAACTCTGTACCCACTCTGGTACCTCATACAAACAGAACCATACATTACCTTCTTATGACTCCTTATTTCACTTAGCATAATGTCCTCAAGGTTAATCTACACTGTAGTGTGTATCAGAATTTTCTTCCTTTTTAAGGCTGGATAAAATTCTATTGTATGTATATAAATTCTGTTTAACCATTCACCCAGTTAAATTGCTCCTTAAGTGTCTATCAGTGGATGAATTGATAGACACCTTTTGTCAACTGAATAATGCTGTTATGAACATGAGACTCTGCTTTCAATTCTTCTGTGTACGTAATCAGAAGAAAAACTGTTGGATCATATGGTAATTCTAGTTTTAATTTTTAGAGTAAGCACCATACTGTTTTCCATAGTGATTGCACCATTTTACATTCCCACCAACAGCATCTGAGTGTTCCAATTTCTCCATATCCTTGCCAATACCTGTGATTTTAAGTTATTGTTGCTGTTTATAACAGCCATCCTAATGCATATGGGGTGGCTGCACAGGCGCAGGAGGGTCGAGAGGAGCTACTCCACGTCCAACATAAGAGAAACCCAAGTAAGACGGTAGACGTTGCGAGAGGGTATCAGAGGGCAGACACACTGAAACCACAATCACAGAAAACTAGTCAATCTCATCACATGGACCACAGCCTTGTCTAAGTCAATGAAACTAAACCATGCCGTGTGGGGCCACCCAAGATGGGCGGGTCATAGTAGAAAGGTCTGACAGAATGTGGTCCACTGGAGAAGGGAATGGCAAACCACTTCAGTATTCTTGCCTTGAGAACCCAATGAACAGTACGAAAAGGCAAAATGATAGGATACTGAAAGAGGAATTCCCCAGGTTGGTAGGTGCCCAATATGCTATTGGACATCAGTGGAGAAATAACTTCAGAAAGAATGAAGGGATGGAGCCAAAGCAAAAACAATACCCCATTGTGGATGTGACTGGTGATAGAAGCAAGGTCCGATGCTGTAAAGAGCAATACTGCATAGGAACCTGGAATGTCAGGTCCATGAATCAAGGCAAATTGGAAGTGGTCAGACAAGAGATGGCAAGAGTGAAAGTCAACATTCTAGGAATCAGCGAACTAAAATGGACTGGAATGGGTGAATTTAACTCAGATGACTATTATATCTACTACTGTGGGCAGGAATCCCTTAGAAGAAATGGAGTAGCCATCATGATCAACAAGAGTCTGAAATGCAGTACTTGGATGCAATCTCAAAAATGACAGAATGATCTCTGTTTGTTTCCAAGGCAGACCATTCAATATCACAGTAATCTAAGTCTATGCCCCAACCAGTAATGCTGAAGAAGCTGAACAGTTCTATGAAGACCTACAAGACCTTTTAGAATTAACACCCAAAAAAGATGTCCTTTTCATTATAGGGCCCTGGAATGCAAAAGTAGGAAGTCAAGAAACATTTGGGGTAACAGGCAAATTTGGCCTTGGAATACGGACTGAAGCAGGGCAAAGGCTAATAGAGTTTTCCAAGAGAACACACTGGTCATAGCAAACACCCTCTTCCAACAACACAAGAGAAGACTCTACACATGGACATCACCAGATTTCTTTGCAGCCAAAGATGGAGAAGCTCTATACAGTCAGCAAAAACAAGACCGGGAGCTGACTGTGGCTCAGATTATGAACTCCTTATTGCCAAATTCAGACTTAAATTGAAGAAAGTAGGGAAAACCACTAGACCATTCAGGTATGACCTAAATAAAATTCCTTATGATTATACAGTGGAAGTGAGAAATAGATTTAAGGGACTAGATCTGATAGACAGAGTGCCTGATGAACTCTGTCTATCAGATCTAGTCCCTTAAATGGAGGTTCGTGACATTCTGTACAGGAGACAGGGATCAAGACCATCCCCGTGGAAAAGAAATGCAAAAAAGCAAAATGGCTGTCTGGGGAGGCCTTACAAACAGCTGTGAAAAGAAGAGAAGCGAAAAGCAAAGGAGAAAAGGAAAGATATAAGCCTGAATGCAGAGTTCCAAAGAATAGCAAGGAGAGGTAAGAAGCCTTCCTCAGTGATCAATGCAAAGAAATAAGAGGAAAACAGACTGGGAAAGACTAGAGATCTCTTCAAGAAAATTAGAGATACCAAGGGAACATTTCATGCAAAGATGGGCTCAATAAAGGACAGAAATGGTATGGACCTAACAGAAGCAGAAGATATTAAGAAGAGGTGGCAAGAATACACAGAAGAACTGTACAAAAAAGATCTATGGTGTGATCACTGACCTAGAGCCAGACATCCTGGAATGTGAAGTCAAGTGGGCCTTTGAAAGCATCACTACGAACAAAGCTAGTGGAGGTGATGGAATTCCAGTTGAGCTATTTCAAATCCTGGAAGATGATGCTATGAAAGTGCTGCACTCAATATGCCAGCAAATTTGGAAAACTCAACAGTGGCCACAGAACTGGAAAAGGTCAGTTTTCATTCCAATCCCAAAGAAAGGCAATGCCAAAGAATGCTCAAACTACCGCACGATTGCACTCATCTCACATGCTAGTAAAGTAATGCTCAAAATTCTTCAAGCCAGGCTTCAGCAATACGTGAATCGTGAACTTCCAGATGTTCAAGCTGGTTTTAGAAAACCCAGAGGAACCAGAGATCAAATTGCCAACATCCACTGGATCATGGAAAAAGGAAGAGAGTTCCAGAAAAACATCTATTTCTGCTTTATTGACTATGCCAAAGCCTTTGACTGTGTAGATCACAATAAACTGTGCGAAATTCTGAAAGAGATGGGAATACCAGGTTTCTGCCTCTTGAGAAACCTGTATGCAGGTCAGGAAGCAACAGTTAGAACTGGACATGGAACAACAGACTGGTTCCAAATAGGAAAAGGAGTATGTCAAGGCTGTATATTGTCACCCTGCTTATTTAACTTATATGCAGAGTACCTCATGAGAAACACTGGGCTGGAAGAAGCACAAGCTGGAATCAAGACTGCTGGGAGAAATATCAATAACCTCAGATACGCAGATGACACCACCCTTATCACAGAAAGTGAAGAGGAACTAAAAAGCCTCTTGATGAAAGTGAAAGAGGAGAGTGAAAAAGTGGGCTTAAAGCTCAACAGTCAGAAAACAAAGATCATGGCATCTGATCCCATCACTTCATGGGAAATAGATAGGGAAACAGTGTCAGACTTTACTTTTTTGGGCTCCAAAATCACTGCAGATGGTGATTATAGCCATGAAATTAAAAGATGCTTACTCCTTGGAAGGAAAGTTATGACCAACCTAGATAGCATATTCAAAAGCAGAGACATTACTTTGCCAACAAAGGTCCGTCTAGTCAAGGCTATGGTTTTTCCTGTGGTCATGTATGGATGTGAGAGTTGGACTGTGAAGAAAGCTGAGCGCCAAAGAATTGATGCTTTTGAACTATGGTGTTGGAGAAGACTCTTGAGAGTCCCTTGGACTGCAAGGAGATCCAACCAGTCCATCCTAAAGGAGATCAGTCCTGGGTATTCTTTGGAAGGAATGATAATGAAGCTGAAACTCCAGTACTTTGGCCACCTCATGCAAAGAGCTGACTCATTGGAAAAGACTCTGATGCTGGGAGGGGTTGGGGACAGGAGAAGGGGATGACAAGGGATGAGATGGCTGGATGGCATTACCGACTTGATGGACGTGAGTTTGTGTGAACTCCTGGAGTTGGTGATGGACAGGGAGGCCTGGCGTGCTGCAATTCATAGGGCTGCAGAGAGTCAGACACGACTGAGTGACTGAACTGAATGCATATGAGGTGCTATCTTATTATGGTTTTTACTTTCATTCCCCTAATGATTAATAATATTGAGCATGTTTCCATGTTCTTTGCCAATCTGCATATCTTCTTTGGAGAAATGTATTTAAGTCTATTAAAAGTTTTCATTTAACGTGTTTTCCCCCATTTTCCTTTTGAATCATCTCTCTATCCATCTCATCCCATCTCCATAACCCACTTTAGCACAGTATACCTTTGCATATTTTATCCACCTATATGTATCATATATGTACACAGTTATAAAGACTTTTATTTGATTTTGCAAAAAAATGGAATATTATCATACTCTTTTGCATCTTTGTGTTAACAGATTTTTTTGGGGGGCTTAATGACTCATCATATTCTGTGGTGTGGATTTATTTAAACATTCTCTAGAGAAGGGTATTCATATTCTGTTTCAATCTTCTATGACTATAACAAAGGTAGTACTGAACATCTTTGTACACACACTAACTGGTGCTTGTATTTTTACGGGATAAATTTCTAGGAGAGGCAAAATTTTAATATATGCTACTAGACTGTTTTCCAAATACATGGTAGTAATTTATGCATCTCTGCCTGCAAGGTACTTTATCACTCTGATTTCTCCATCTGTTGGATATGAAATCTCCCTGTCATTTTGGTAATTACTAGTGAGTTTGCGTCTCTTTTTACATGTATTTATACCACTGAGATTATCTCGGCCGTGGTTGTCTTTCCATACCTCATGTCCATTTTTCTATTCTGTTGTTTCCTCCCTACTTGATAACCTGAGTTCTCTGTTCATCATAAACATTAAATGTCTATCCTTTGTGTTAGAGATAATTTTTCTAAGTTTACTGACATTTTTAATAATATTCTGCTACGCAAATTTTTTATGTAGCCAAAAAAATGTATTCTTTTTAACTCCTGGGGTTCTAGTCTTGGTTAAGAAGCTCTCCTCCTCCCTTAGAATATATCTTTGTCCTAGATTTTCCTCATCCTAGTAACTATTTCTGGACTTTATTCTATATTATGAAAATAGTATTGCTATATCTATGCAGACACTACCAGAGACTACAAGTACTTATTTTTTAGGGAAAAACTGAAATACTACTATTAAACAACAAATTAAAGGGAAGAAATGTCATCTCCTTTACCTGGATTCTGTAAAGTTCTATCCTAATTGCTTTATCATTTACACATTATCTTTCTTTTTCCACATACAAACAAAAAAGAAGCACGGAAGGTAACTTATATGGATCATGTCCTCTTATTCCTAAAAACTTCAGTATATAGTTCCTAAGAATGGGAATGTTCTACCACAGTATTGTTTCTAATGCATTATTAAATTGAGTATGTCCAGATAGCAAGAATTTTTAAAATAAGACACAAACTCATAAACAGAAAAATACAGTTTGCTACATTAAAATTAAAGTTTTTGCTCAAGGAGAGGCATCACAAATAAGATATAAAACTGTATGTCAGGAAAAGATACTGCAACAAAAGATCAGGATTCAGATTATGTAAAGAACCCCTATGAATTAGTAAGAAAAAGACAAATAACTTAATAAAAAAATGGGTAAAGGGTATAAACAAGAAATTTACAGAAAACTTAAGTGACCAATACATTAAATATGAAATAAGATATTCAGTAATCAAGGCAGTGCAAATTTAACAGATGAGATGCCATACATACACAGCAGGTTGGCAAAATTTTTTAATTTGACAATATAGTTCTGACAAAGTGGTAGAGACGTGGGAACTGTACTTCACTGCTGGTTGGAATGTATACTGGCTACCACTATTTTGGAGATTAACTTGGCAAAATCTAGTATGGCTGAAAATGTTTATAACTTAACAACTCAACAATTCCATTTCTTGGTATACATACTAGAGAAACTTTTGCTTCTATGCAACAAGAGGACCAAAAAACGTCCATAGCAGGACTGACAAGTCACACAAAGAATTGGAAATATCCAAACTCTCCATCAATAGGAGAATGTAAAATTATAGTATAGTCATCAATGGAATAGTTCACAAATACATATATCAAAACAGATAAATCTAGAAACAACACTGACAGGAAAAGACAAGTCACCATTGATGGTATAGTCATCAATGGAATACTTTATACCATACATGTATCAACACAGATAAATCTAGAAATAACACTGAAATGAAAAGCCAAGTTACAATATAATACATTCAGTATGAGTCTTGTTATATAATGTTTAAAGACCTCCAAATCAATGCATATAATATTGATAGATATTTAGTAGATAAAGTATAAAGGCATGTATGGAAATGAAAAATTAATTAACAAAAGTAGTTATCTCTAGTGAAAGAGGAAGGGGAATGGGATTTAGAAGAGATAATACAAGGGCCTCTGTACTGTTTTGTTTATTTAAAATAAGCATGAAGAAAATAAGATATAATGTAGCACACAGGCAGTTACTGTGTTATCTCCATATTTTATCTATATATTTAAAATATTTTACAATATATAAAATTATACTTTAAAAGGACATTTACATAAAATGCAGTTATATGGAATAGTTTAAAACAATAAATGCTAACTTTTAAAAATAAATCTAAATGTGGGGAATAGTTTTCTTTCAGATGTATTATACACTAAATACTATTAGGATATACAGCATACCTTGCTATAAGGTACCAAGAAACAACCTCCCTTGAATTCTAATCTTGGTGCTAAAGGCCAATTTAATTCCTAAAAAGGTAACATGAAACCCTATCAAAAGCAAAACAAAAAGCAAAAAGCTTTCTAAGACATTTCTAATGAAGAAATAGGAAGAGAGAAAAAATACATATATACTGCATCTAAACATTCATTTTTTTATATCAATCTTACAGCTTAAAAAAACTAGGTAAAGCAACAAGCAATGTTAAACTAACGCATCCTTAAACATGATTTTTGGCTGATGTCGGCTTTCATGAAGGCAGAAAAATGTGTTCATAAACACCAAACTAGTTTTATACTAATAAAAAATACAAGTGTAGACATGTTTTTATATTACTTACCACAATTATTGATTTTGCTTGTTCACAATACTGGAATTCTCCATATCGAACAGACCTACGTCCCTATAAATAAAGACATTTGAGATTAACTTGCAAAAATGTTTATATTCAGTATTAATAACTTTTGAATTAGTAAACAGTGTTATATGAGCATATAACAACTCTGGTCAATTTTTAATATTTACAATGTTTATTTTATTCACTAATTAGAAAGTAAATTAAAATATTTTCCTTCAAAGCAATCCTAATATTTTCAAGCCATCAGTAAGTATATACCTTTGAACAACACTACATTTGTTCTTCTGTGTAGAATGAAGGCAATTTATGTTTTCACCTAAACTTTCAGACAAGAGCCTACAGTTACATATAATATATATTTGGGACAATATTCATATGAAATTAAAAAAAATAACCTAGACAAAACTTTTAACATGATTTTCTAGGATACCTTACCTGTATTAAAAGTGTAATTATGTAACATCAATGTAATGAAATTACTTACATCTCGATCTACTGTAGTTGCGAAGCCAATGGCTTCTTTTTGTGTACAGTTAACAGCTTTCTGAAGAGTATAAATAACTTGTTCATAGGTATGAACCTCGTCATTAAACAGCATGCAATAGTAGGTGTCACTCTTCTCACTGTGGGATAAAACATTAATTATACATCATCTATTTGCATATCACCCTGCTCCAGGATGATTTATTAAGAGAACACTTTGTCCTGGGATTCTCTAGTATCTCAGATGGTAAAGAATCTGCCTAGAATACAGGAGACCAGGGTTCAATCCCTGGGTTGGGAAGAGTCCCTGGAGAAGGGCATGGCAAGCCACTCCATTACTCTTGCCTGGAGAATTCCATGGACAGAGGAGGCTAGAGGGCTACAGTCCGTGGGTCACAAAGAGTTGGACATGACTGAGCACCTAACACTTTCACTTCAGACACTTTGTCCTAGGGAATGTGCTACGTACTAGACACATATCTGTAACGAAGTCATCTGTGGTCCCCACATTCTATGGTGTTATCAAGCTGGTGCGAAAGATACACACATATAATCTGTGTAAACTGGCTTTTATCAAGAACAGGATGCCACAGTGGGATAAAACCAGTCTGGGAGTTCAGGGAACTGCCAAAGAAGTAACTTGAGAGCTGAAGTCAGAACTGGGTATCAGTGGTACTCACTGGGAGGAATTCTCCTCAGCCCTCCATAGATGACCACTTGGCAATGTCTGGAAACATTTTTGGTCGTCATGACTGGGATAGGAGTGCTACTGGTGTCCAGTGGGTAAAAGCCAATGATGCTGCTAAAAATTCTACAATGCACAAGTCATGCCCATAATATCTGGCCCCCAAAGTCAACAGTGCCAAGGCTGAGAAACTATGGGCTAGAAAAAAGTGAAAGCAAAGACCCTGAGGTGGTAAAGGTAAACTGGGAGGTGGAGCACAGGGAGGAAGGAGGAGGTTAGTCTGGAGAGAGGCAGAAATCTTAAAGACCTTGAAATAGATTTGGATTTTCCCATCCTAAGAGCAATCCAGGATTTGAAATGGTGAAATAGGAGCTATAGTCAGATTTGCCTTAAAATTCACTGTGGCTACAGTATGGAGAATGAACTGAGGGAGACAAGAGTGGATATGGCAGTCTGGTTAAGGTATCATGTTGTCCAAGGATGAAATTAATGTAATTTGGACTACCATAGTAGTAATGCAGATGAACAAAAGTAGAACAACTTGATACAGGGGGAACCTACTGGACCCGAAATCTAAGTGGATATATGGGTGATTCAGGTTTCTGGGTAGATGAAACGTCATTTACTAAGATGAGAAAACATTACAAGAGAAGTAAGTTAGATTGTTTTCCCTTCTATGCTGGTGGTCCCAAACTTAAAATGGAATAGAAAAATAAAAACACAACTTTTCTATTCTCTAGGGTCTCAATCTGGATTTTAAATTCAGATCTTAGTTGGTTCCCAACTCAAAATACATGAAGATAAAGTTATGAGGTTAACGAAGTCATTTTCAACATTTCCAAAAAGGAATGTTAACATCTCATTTCATTAAGAAACATAAACTATAACCTGATTATTTGGAACAATATTGAGAAAGCAAAAAAGATACAGCACCAATGTCCTTTAGACTCTCACTTGTATTCAACCTTAAGCATGAGTATGATTCCAACAAGCTTGGTTAGAATTAAAAGAGAAGGCTGCTCGAGGCAAGCACATTCATGCAAAAAGTAAGTCCTTAGCTGTAATACACCTATAGCAGAATCCAGCTCTCTGGCTGCAAATTTACAATCTCCTCAATAATTAAGAACAAATGGTTATTAAAAAAAAAAAAAGATGTACACCCAAAGAAGCACAAAGTATAAATAAATTTTTAAAAAATTCAGAATCAAAATGGTTAAAACTGAATTTGTGCACTTAGTCAAACCAAAAAACTCACTTCACTTAGGTCACAGTGCTCATTCCCTAATCAAATTTGACAGATGAAACAAAAAGAATTATCGAGTTAACAGCTTTAACGCAAAAAGAAGAGAAAAATGCCCGTGCTTGCAACCAGTGGTACAGCTTTGATGTGGCTAAAATATGGCTATAAATCAGCTAAAGCAACCAACAGGGAAAAACCTCTACTAATTAAATGGCTCACATATATTTTAAAACTATAAAATCAAGGTTATTATTTTGTTGAAAACTAATAATTAAAAAAGATTATGTTCAATCCTAGCTGTATTCATTTGAGGAATTAGAATCAAAATGGTTAAAACTGAGTATAAGCAAATACAAAGAATAAATGGGTTGTACTTACATCATCTCTAAATCTGGTGGCAATTCACTTTCTTTTTCCCAGGTTAGTATCTCTACCGCATATTGAAACATAATAGCAAAAATGTTATAAGTTCTTGCTATCACATCTTCTGATAAATGGACAAGGGGATCCTGAAGGAAGAAGAAAAAAGCAACCATGTTAAACGCACATTAATGCTCCTTTTTTCCATTCTGCCTTCCTCCTCAAAATACTACTGTAAAAGGCTGACTGATCCTCCAGCGTCAATTTCTCTTCAATTTGATCCTATTTGTTATACCTCAGCAAATCAAACTTCTAAAACGTTTTGTCCACAATAATCCCTATTACTAAATCTTCTGAATCAAAGTATTCCAAGGCTCTCCAATGCCTAATTGGAGAAGGAAATGGCAACCCACTCCAGTGTTCTTGCCTGGAGAATCCCAGGGACGGGGGAGCCTGGTGGGCTGCCGTCTATGGGGTCGCACAGAGTCAGACACGACTGAAGCGACTTAGCAGGAGCACCAGCAGCAGCAGCAGCCAATGCCTAATAAACCTAAAAATTTTGGAATGGCATTATGGGATCTTAAAATTTAAGCTTGTTTACAGCTTCATATCCCTCTAACCCCCAATTTCCAGGATAAACAAAGAAATGTTATCTAAGGACAGACAAGCAATATTTAGTTTTACAGGTATAAAGGAAAGCCTGATTTTGAGGATTTTAAAGGGGAGAAGTCAACAAGATCAGTACACTGCTCCTTCATGCAGTTAAGAATCACTCACTTTCAATGAGACAAGTTGTGTACGCATGTAACATGGAACTTCACACATTAGACTTAACAGTGAATAAATCACTAAATTTCAAAGCTAATGTAAAAAAGTATTACTATAAATATACACTAAGTTTATCATGGTATCTTTCAGTCAGGCTGGCAAAATGTTTTCCACAATCTTTAATCTTAATGCTTTATCTTATGCTTAGACTTAAGATAAACATGTTATTCAGCTTAATGGCTAAAAGTGTTATATTCATCTCTCAATAAGAAAATCAATATATTCCAACATGATGGAATGGGAACCAGCACATTCTTGCAAATATACATAAGGATACAGAAACATTTTTGTACATCCTCACCAAGGACCAGCTTAATGGAACTGATATAAATCAAATGGAGGAGTGTAATAAAAAGAATGAAGAAAAAAGGACAGATTCCTAAAGAAGATGGGTGCAGGGCTTAAAGAATGTAAGAAAAAGTAAAGTACGAAGGTTTTCCAAAGTCTTACAGAACTTTCTACCTATGCTTTATATGTTCCATCAAAAAAAATTTTTTTATACTGCTACCAGGTTTGCTACTATTTCTTATGGAGACTTTAGAAGTTAGCATGGTAAAATCACCTATTATAAAGAAGGTACTGGAACTGGAACCTTTTGGGGATTCATAGAAGAGTGGCTAGTAATCATAAAATGAACCTCACACAGAACTAAAATAAAAAGTAGAACCAAAACTCAGTTTTCTAGGTTATAGTATCTCACTATATAGTCATTCCATTTCTTACAATTATGTCCCATAATACAAGGCATTTTAGAGGACTGAAGAATTATGATAAACAGGATTTATAAGAATTAAATGGTGTTGGGATAGAAACAACTGCCACCTCTTGAGAATCCAAGCCAGTAGTGTTCAAACTTTGTTCTACAACATCCCAGGGCCTGGCAGAGATGTTTCTTATTTGAAATACACATCTGTTTAAACAATATGATTATCTACATTTTTAAACAGTCTCCAGATAAAGATTCTCTGACATCTCTGTATGCACATGTTAACTTCTTGAAAATGGTTACAGGTTAAGAAACATTTCTGCAGTGAAGAGATGCTAGGCTGTGCAAGTCTATTCATGTGTACAATGGGAAATCAAACGCTATTTGAAGAGACCTCTGTTCAAAGTGCTCTTATCACAGCATAAGTCAGTCAGAATGAGAAAATAAATGACTGTCTTATCCTATGTTGTATTACCTATTATGATTAATAATGCTTTTGATGACATTTATATTAGAGAATGCAAGCCTTTGTCAGTGAGTTAAAAAGGCTACCGTTATCTTGGAAGACCATGGGAATTATGGAGAACTTTAATCTTTTATGTGATACACTTCTATACCTCTATAATGTTTGAATTTTCAGAATGTCAAAAGAAAAAAAAAAGAGAATTCCCTGGTGGTCCAGTAGTTAGGACTCTGAGTTTTTACTGCTGAGGGCATGTGTTCAGTCCCTGGTTGGGGAACTAAGATCCTGCAAGCCAAGTGACACAGCCAAACAGAAAAAAAAAGAAGGGGAAAAAAGTAACCTTATAATTTAGAGTTTAACTGCTGTCTTATGCGAATAAGGTATGAGTGAGAGCTTTCTTCACACTGCCCAACTAAAACTAGAAATTAACTAGAAACAAAATAATCATGAATGCCTTTCTAACAAGTAAATAATATACATTCCAACTTATAAAAAATAAATTCATTAATAATATCAATTTTATGTTTTACTACTGGGATTTAATTAAAATTTCATTATAAAAAAATTCCACTGCCAAAAAATGTTTCCAAAAAATCAGTTAATGTACTATCAGAGTTGTCTGAAATACCTGGGTTTAAAGCCCAGCACCAACACTTACTGTGTGGGGTACTGCAGACAACTTTCTTAAAATAAGATTCAAGTTTCCACAGCTACAAAATATGGGTAACAGTAGTATTATCTTACACAGCTGTTCTAAACACTATCCCAACAGAAGTATATAATCCAATTTTTCCAACTTTTTCTTAAGATGTAGGCTGAATGTATAACAAAAATAAAATTATGTTCAATAAAAACAATTCTATGACAGACTAAAAAGCCATGTTCCAAGTATTACATAGCTTTCTTCCATTTCAAGCACAAAATACAGAAAACCGAGATAATGTATGAATTTAGTGAGTGGGGACCAGGTATGCTAAACAGAATGCTATCTTTTTAATATCTTCTAGTCTTTCCTCAGAGAAGGCAATGGCACCCAACTCCAGTACTCTTGCCTGGAAAATCCCATGGACAGAGGAGCCTGGTGGACTGCAGACCACGGGGTCGCTAAGAGTCAGACACGACTTCACTTTCACTTTTCACTTTCATGCATTGGAGAAGGAAATGGCAACCCACTCCAGTGTTCTTGCCTGGAGAATCCCAGGGACGGGGAGCCTGGTGGGCTGCAGTCCATGGGGTCGCACAGAGTCGGACATGACTGAAGCGACTTAGCAGCAGCAGCAGTCTTTCCTCAAAGACTGCATTCTCTTAACTGAATTCTTAAGTAGGAATAAAATGGCAGAGTCTGGAGTTTTTATTTTCTATCAAATTGCTGGAATATATATTCTCCAGGCAGGACCATATAATTTCACTCAAGCAGGTATCTTGCTGGCATTTTTTTTTTCCAACAGTATTAAATTTTAAAAATTTACTTATTTAATGTTTACTTCACTGGGTCTTCACTGCTGTGCACAGGCTTTGTCTAGTTGTGGTGAGTGTGGGCTTCTCATTGCAGTGGCCTTTCTTGTTGCAGAGCACGGGCTCTAGGTGCTCAGGCCTCAGTAGCTGCAGCATGCAACTACTCGGGCTCAGTGGTTGCAGTTAACGGGCTTAGTTGCTCCACAGCATGTGAAATTTTCCCAGACCAGGGACTGAACCTGTGTCTCCTGCACTGGCATGTAGATTCTTAACCACTAGACCACCTGAAGTCTCAGCATCTTCTTAAAATTTAGGAAATTAACCTGTCTTCACTACTTGATAGCTACCCCACTAACGTATGAGGATAAAGCCAACAGAGTAACTGCAAGCAGATTCATAATTTTTCTTAGAAAACTTAAAGTGAACAATCTGCTGGTATCTAGTACCTCATATTGAGCCACGATCACCTGTATCTAGTCCTAAACATTTCTATCACTTCAGAGTAAAAGCCCTTACACATTAAGCAGTTTTTCTCCATTCTTCTCTTCCCTATCCCCTGGCAACCACCAGTCTGTTCGAAACAGATTCCTCTTCTGGATATTTCATGTAAATGGAATCATACAATATATGACCCTCTGTGTCTGGCTTCTTTCATGATGTTTTGAAAGTTCATTACTTCATTTCTTTTTATAACTGAGTAATATTACACTGTATGTTTATCCATTCACACACTGAAAGACATTTTGGCTATTTCCACCTTTTGGCTATTACAAATAATGCTGCTACTAACATGTTTGTGCATGTACATATCAGAATATTTGTTTTTAATTCTCTTGCATATATACCTAGAAATGAAACAACAGGCTTATATGGCAATGTTTACCGTTTGAGGAATAGCCAAACTGTTTTCCACAGTGCTGAATCATTTTGTATTCCCACTAGCACTGTAGAATTCCAATTTCTCTATATTCTTTCCAATCTATTTACCACTTTTTTGATTATGTCCATCCTAATGGGTGTGAAGTGGTATCTCACTGTGGTTTGATTTACAATTCCCTAATGACAGAGGATGACATGGCTGGATGGCATCACTGACTCGATGGACGTGAGTCTGAGTGAACTCCAGGAGTTGGTGATGGACAGGGAGGCCTGGTGTGCTTCGATTCATGGGGTCGCAAAGAGTCGGACACGACTGAGTGACTGAACTGAACTGAACTGAATGACTAATAATCTTGAGCATGTTTTCATGTGTTTCTTGGTCATTTTTATTATATCTTCTTTGGAGAAATGTCTATTCAGGTCCTTTGCCCATTTTTAATTGTGTTGTCTTTTTGTTGCTGAGTTATAAAATATATATTCTAGATACCAGACACTTATCAGATATGATTTGTAAATATTTTCTCCCAGAATCCTTAAGTTTTATACTAGTTCTCAACTTTTTTTCAAAAATTAAAATCCCCTTTTCCAAATTTATCTTTGTTTGCCTTGCTTGTATTTTTATATACAGAATCACAATCCAATATGTAAGAGATAAAAATGGAGCTGTTCCAACTGCCAGTGGAGAAATCAGAAACCCTGATCACTTGGCATCTCTCTTTAGCAAATAATCGCAGAACACATGCACAAAGCGAATGAAACACAAACAAATATGTTTTCTATAGTACTGAATCATTTTGCACAAACTTTATCCATCCAAAACACAGTGGAACACGTTTAAAAGACACTGTCCTACACTATAAGTTCTCTGGTCATTCTGTTAAAATACTTGAGACCAGGAAGATATATGCACGAGGAAGGACTAGTAATGTCCACTTGTCCCAAATCTATATGAGATCTACTTACTAACAATGCATAAGTACTTTAAATATACCCACCTCTCTGCCATTTAAAATTAAAATCTGAAATAAGATCCTAAATCAACTATCAACTGCCACAACAGCAGAGTTTGAAATTATTTATTTAGTGGGAATCCACTGAATCATTCCAAATATCATTTAAAGTAAAACAATGAAGGATCAATGATAATTTTAGAAAGCACATTATTTACTGGAGTAAGTATAATCTGTACTGAGTTATCATCCCAATGTCTGCCCATCACATATCCAACGACACTGATTTACTGGGACACGATGAGTAGGACTGGTTGCTATGGATGACTATAGAAAAGAAAGGTATCCAGTCTACAAAGTCTTGGTCACAACACAAATAAAAATCAGGTAAGCTAACTGGTCTACAAAAATAATCCTTTTAATAAAAAATGAAGACTTAAAAAAAACTCATATATGCTTAAAATAAAACAAATGCAAAAGTCCAAATTAAATTAAATATCTAGAATTTCAAGTGTGTTCTATTAGTAACTGTATGGCATCCATAAAATGCAAAAAAGCTTTTCAAGTATACTTGGACAGTTTATTGTGAGAGGACTATTTTACTTAAATAATTCTGTATTACAACCTAATTCTAGGTCTGAAAATATTTCAAAAACATAGTTAAAATAGTATTTCCTTAGTAACAACTTTGTGAAAATGTTTTTACCTCTTCTTCCTCAGTTTCATAGGTGTTAAGTTCATGTTTCTGACAGTGAGGACCCTCTTTCCAAGCTTCAGTATCACCACAGTCACAGAAACCTCCACCTCCTGATGTTGTCATCTTGAAAAGAAATTGTAAAGTATCTGTCAATAAGTATTTACTGAGGACTATCAGCTTATAAATAGGAATATCAAGTGCTAAGGAAATAACATTGCTAAAATGTTTAATTTCTTTGGAGGATAAAATCAAAATGTCAAATCTTTCAATGTTTTAAAAACTCATTTTAAATAGGCTAGTTTAAGTGATATCAAAATAAGATACTTTATAGTGTTTAGTAAGCAACATCTATTTTTTATTTATTTTTAATTGAAGAATAATTGCTTTACAGTATTGCATTGGTTTCTACCAAACAAGGCTATATCTATTTTAAAGAGGTAAAATATGTCCACTTGCATGAGTTTCTAATTAGTAAAAATCACAAGGGTTTTCTTGCTAGGTTTTGGCTAAACTGATACACTGTTGGTATCTGTGCCACCAGGCTACAACATACTAGAACAGATTCAAGAGTTACAAAGATTCCTATAACTGCTATCTTCTACAAAAGTCTAGTAAGAGTGCTGCATGTGTATCAGAAAAGTGACCAATGAAAAGTACAGAAATCATTTATTTTTTCTTTTCTAAAACTCTCTAAATAGCATTCTTTGAAAAGGAAGAAAACTCTCGAAATACCACCTGGTATTTCCTTTTACCACTTGTGGGGGTCAAGAATTATTCCTGCTTCCTTAAAATACAGCAATGATTCAAGGAATCTGGCAAGATAAAACTTATTATTTAATAATTAGGAGATTGGAAATTCTGCTTCTGAAAACATGCTGTGAGTTTATGCATGGGTATAGGTGCAAATTTTAGAAAGAGCCTTTCATATTTTCAAGGAAAGTATTTATGTGTTACATATCACAAGATAATTAATGTAAACTCACAAATGACAGTTATTCTTAAGGGCTGCAAAGATACCAAGAAACATGAGAGGCAGGCATATGGAAAATGGTAACTTCACCCTATAGCTCTTATGTGTGCTCTGGTTACCAAAGATAGGTAGAACAGCCTAAAGGAAACTAGGATGCTCTTGCTGATTTATGAAAAAAAAAATATGAATTTAATTTTGCAGCTGTTTTAGTTGATTATTATTAATACTTGGGTAGAGTAAATAAAAACAAACAGGAGAAAAAGTCCTGAACTAATAAAGCTCTTGAACTAATAGAATGAGTGCAATATTTCTTCTCTATCATTTTACTTGAGATTAGTGTTAGAAGTTCCAGCTACTAACAGCTCCCTAAATTTTTGAATGTTCATAGCTCTGGCTTCAATTTCCAGTAGAGGAACCAGGACAGGCTTAGCAATAATCTGCCTATGTATTCTGTGGCCCTGATTTAAAAGCAAACACACTTGATTTTTGGAAAAGTATTGATTGTATTATAGCAGAAAAACAAACAAAACCTGGTTAGCCTTATGTTCTAGAGTTGGCTCTCTTCTACACTGTATAATAACAGCTGCCTCTTTAACATTAAGAAACAACAAATATTCTGTAGAAGTTCACCAACAGAATATTTCTTAAAGGTATAATCCTGTCACTTTTCCTTATTTTGCTCAGTCATTCTCCCTTCAGTCTCCCTTTCACATTTTAACTCTCATCTTTATTCTTTAATTTTTGATAACCTCCTTTATAAAGCTAGAATTAGCAAGATAATAAACATTAAAAATAAACAGCAAAGCAAACTAGCTGAAAACCAATACTGGAACATCTGTCTTGCCTTTCTTAAACCATGTATTCCATGAAATCTGGATTCATAATTTGTCTCTACACTGCCATCACATGTTTAACAGTACTTAAATAACACATTTCTTAACCACTCTCCCCAGTTTCAGTGTTAAATCTTGGAATTTTAAAAAGGAAGAAAATTTATTGAGTATAAATTTCAATACTAGGTGTGGTTATCATCTGGATATTACTAACCCTATATCGGTGGTCTCTGTGAATACTTCCCAAAAAGCACTCCATGCATAAAACACAAGTTGGATCAACTGCACAGTCTCTGTAAAGAAAAAAAAATCAGAATGTATAAAATAACTGTATATGTTACAATGTAGTATTTCAAACTAGACTCTATCTTAGAAGAGCCAGAATAGTGAAAAGCCTTGCTGTAAGAAGAAAAAAATTATTGCTCCTGAAGATCTGTCAGATCTTTGATCAATGAAGTCTGCTTAAGAAGCTGTTTCTCATATTGGATGTATATTAGGGGGTCTTAGAGGGCACATATTACCAGAATGGCAATGTCCCGTAAAGATTTGGGGAAATCGTATTTTATATGAAAACACACAGATGTATATGGAATCAATTTTACATATTATACATTCTTAAGATATAATCTCAGGGACAGGGGAGCCTGGCAGGCTGCCGTCTATGGGGTCGCACAGAGTCGGACACGACTGAAGCGACTTAGCAGCAGCAAGATATATCCTGAGATTTCAAGTAACTTTATCCAAACAGATAAATCAGACCAAGGGTCATCGAAGTGGTTTCTATGTACACTCCCCAAAGGCAAGATGCAAGAAGATAATATTAAAACATATATCTATTTAAATTTTCACTAATTTAAAAGGTAATCACATACTAAGCGTTCAATATAGAGGCTGACATGGGTCTCTATACTTGTATATCTGATGGTCGCACAACATTTATGGTTCATAAGACATCCTGATGGGAGAGTAAGATTCCACAAGGTGCATGGGGTGACAATGGTAGCCTCAGTCACTTCATTTGCTTTTATCATACTGTCAGTTAGATATACTTACATATCATACTTTAAATAAGAGAATCTCTATGATTCTATGAAATGAGATGGGAGTCATGAAAATCTTTACATTTCCCCTTATCCTGTTTCTGTATCCTCATAGGCAACCACCCTAATATCCTTGTCTTTTATTTGTGTATGTTAGTGGCTCAGTCGTGTCCAACTTTTTGCAGCCCCATGGACTGGTAGCTCGCCAGGCTCCTCTGTCCATGGAATTCTCCAGGCTAGCCATTCCCTTCTCCAGGGGATCTTCCCGACCCTGAGACTGAACCCGGGTCTCCTGCATTGCAGGCAGATTCTTTACCTGCTGACCCACCAGAGAAGCCCTTTATTTGTATATGTTCTTGCAAAATGTTTTTGAGTACATGTATTTTTTTTTATTCTTTTTAAAATAGTTGTTTTACAATATTTTATTCATTTCAGGTATATAGCAAAGTGATTCAGATACACATATACACATATATATTCCAGATTCTTTTCCATTATAGGTTATGAAAAGACACTGAATATAGCTTCCTGTGCTGTACAGTAAATATGTGTTTACTAAGTGCATGTATTTTTGATGTGTGCAAATCTTACTGTTATGTATCATTCTCTCATTCTGTTCTTTACTTTTTCAGTTCTGTAACACAATCCATTCATTCTGTATGTGTACATTTGATGTGCTGCTTCTAATCACTATAGAAGCTTCTAATACGTCATGGAGTGTTCCAAAGCATTTTTTCTCTATACTACCCCTGCACCAGATACCTGGGTTACCTCCAATGCCTTTCTACCACAAATAATCCTGCACTGAACATCCCTGTAAATGTTCTCTATAGATCTGATTGAGATTTTCTTTGGTAAATCAACTCTAGAGCAGAACTGCTGGGTCATATACATACATATATAAAGTTTTTATTCTGAGTGCCATGCTACTGTACAGAGTGGTTGCATGTTTCCCAGCAGTGTGTAAGGGTTTTTATAGCCCTGCATCTTCACTAGCATTAAGTTTTTCTCTGGTTTGCTTATATGTACAAGCCTAACAGGGGCTTCCCTGGTGACTTAGCAGTAAAGGATCCACCAGCCAGTGCAGGAGATACAGGTTCAATCCCTGGGTTGGGAAGATCCCCTGGAGAAGGAAATGGTAACCCACTCCAGTATTCTTGACTGTGAAATCCCACGGACAGAAGAACTTGGTGGGTTACAGTTCACAGGGTCACAAAAGAGTGGGACACAACTTAGCAACTATACAACAATCAGCGTAACATATATGAAATAAGTAAGTGTTAGTCGCTCAGTCGTGCCCAACTCTTTGCGACCCCATGGACTGCAGCCCACCAGGATCCTCTGTCCATGAGATTTTTCAGGCAAGGATTCTGGAGTGTGTTGCCATGCCCTCCTCCAGGGGATCTTCCCAATCCAGGGATCGAACCCAGGTCTCCTGCACTGCAGGCAGATTCTTTACTGACTGAGCTACAAGGGAAGCCCTATGAAATAATACTTTACTATTTTAATTTGTATTTTTCTAATACATTTCAGCAACTCTTCATATACTTACTGCTTTGAGGATTTCCTTTTCTATAAACTGCCTGGTTATATCCTATGCCCATTTTCCTGCTGGGATTGCTTCATCTCCCTTATTTGCAGGAGTTCCCTATATAACTTAGTCTAGTGAACATTAATCACTTGGCCATTTAGACATTGCAAATATTGTCTCCCATGTGTCACGTGTGTATTAGTTTTGCCCACAGGGTCCTTTGTTAAACAGAACTCCCTATTTGATGCAATTAAATTTACACACAAATTGGTTTGTGCTTTGAGATTTTTAGAACTTCTTTTCCCAATCCTAGGTCACAAAAATATATGCTTTTAAAGAAAATAATTTTCTTCCACGAAATCTTTTGGTATTTTTCACATTTAGGTGCTTCATCCATCTGGAATCTACATTTGCACATAACAGAGAACAGAGATAACTTTTATTTCTTCATAATGAGCTGCTTTGTCTGAAGCCATCTAGTAAACAATCTAATTTTTACCTATTGATTGTGGTGTCACCTTTAAACATATTAAGTTCCATTACTTAGGTCTATATCTAGGTTCTCTAATATGTTTGAGTGACCTATTTGTTCTTATACTAAACCACACTGTATTACTATGGCTTTTTGTAGAATATCTTAATACCTGATAGGATAAACTCCCCTTTATTCTCCTTTTTTAAAGGCTTAATCACGTTAAGTTTACAGAGTTCCTCAAAAATACTCAGCTAAAATTCTGACATAGATTACCTGGAATTTATTGATAAACTTCAGGAATAATAGCATCCTTTTAAGAGTAAATTATCTAGGTACTTTTTAGGTTTTGTTGTTTTAATGACACACATTTAAATTTTTTTTTCATGTTCTAGTTAGTTAAGGATGATGAAAAGAAACATTATCGATTTTTAATACCCTTGATAAACTTAAGCAATTTTAATAGTTTGCTGATTCTTTTTCCCCTCAAGTAAATGAGTATATAGTCTGTACACAATGACAATTTAATTTTTTTCCTTACAATATTTATATCTTTTACTTTTCTTCCCTTATACTATGGACAAGGACTTTGAGTAAAATGTTAAACAGCAGCAGTAATAGTGGGCATCTTTGTCTTGGCTTTAGATATTAAACACATCTAAAGGTTCTTATTAAGTATTACATTCACTGTCAGTTTACTTAGAAAGTGATAAACTTAGTGATATCACTCATTAAATATTATGTTCACTGTAGGTTTAGTAAGAAAGTGCTCTTCTAAAAAGAGTCAAGCATTTATCTTGCCTTTCCTATATAAACTGTGCCTCAGGGTAATCAAAGGGTTCATGAGGGATTGTATTTCTTCTTTATAGAAGACTAGCTAATAAACAAAAAAGAGATGATAAATTCGAATAGCACCATTTTGTGACCACTTAACAAAATAAAGATCCAGGCAGCAAACCATCACTGACTGCTAAAACATTAGGCAAAAAAGCTGGTAGAGGGAATTCCCTGGCAGTCTGGTCGGTAAGACTTCACGCTTTCAATGCAGAGAGCATGAGTTCAATCCCTGGTTGGGGAAATAAGATCCCACAAGCCGCATAATGCGGCAAAATAAAGAAATAAATGAAAGGCTGACGGAGACCTTTACAATGGTTGCATCTGCTAGGTACCTAAACCTACTGGTCAATCTTAAAAGCAGCCAAGCATTACGTGCCTCCTGATATGAGGAAATAAGAAGTTATGCCTCTGACTTTCCTGGGGTGGCACAGTGGATAAGAATCCACCAGCCAAGGCAGGGGACACAGGTTTGATCCCTGGTTGGGGATATTCCACACGCGGCAGAGCAACTAAGCCCGTATGTCACAACTACCGAACCCGAGCCCTGGAGCCCACACGCTGCAACCAGTCACCTTGTGTGCTGCAACTACGGAAGCCCTCTCGCTCTTGAGCCCGTGCCCTCCAACAAGAGAAGCCACCGCAACAAGAAGCCTGTGCAACACAATGAGAAGCAGCCTCTCCTCCCGCAACCAGGGAAAATCCACTCACAGTAACAAAGATCCAGCGCAGCCAAAAATAAATAATAAATAAGCAGGTGTCTGATGGGCAGGCCAGTTATGCATCAATAATTATAAAATTACTATCCACCCCCTTCCCTAATAATAGAAGTTAACCAAGCCTAACTACCTGTTTAGAAGAAAGACCAGGAAAAAAGAAAAATGTTAAGCAATATCATGTGGACACAATCAGCCAAACCCAGAATGTGGAAAATTCCATAGGACAAATGACCTGGTTTCTTAGTAACATAAATAGAAAAATGAAAAAAAGAAGTAAAGGAGCTATTATAGTTTAAAAGAAAAAAATGATTAACAGCCAAATGCAATGTGTGAATTCTGAAGCCACATTTATAAGTCAATTAAGACAAGTTCAACCCTGCTAGACAGTAGATAATATTAAGGAATTAGTGTTAATTATCTTAAGACATTAATGGTTATAGAGAAAAAAGGCATATAGTGAGTGTTGATTTTTTTAAAAAGTATGCTATTTGGAATGTTCTTCAAAATAATCTGGCAGGGCAAGAAAAAGTGTATAAGCCTGTACGTGTGCAAAGATTAAAGAGCTGCCATATACTGGTAATTACTCAAGCTCACCAATGAGTACTCTCAGGTATATTAGACCTCTCACTCTACCTTTATGCTTGAAAATATCCATAACAAAAAAACTTAGAGAAATCTAATATACAAATACTCAACATAAGTTCCCTTATATATTCTTTGCTTGCTAAGAATTAGATCACAAACAATAACTAAAATTTATAAAACACTTTTCTGATTCAAATTAGTAAAACATTTTTCTTTTCTCAACTATTAAAATGGTGAATTACATTAATAATTATTTTAAAGATGAACTATCTTTGGCTTGCTGCTGCTGCTGCTGCTAAGTCACTTCAGTTGTGTCCGACTCTGTGCGACCCCATAGACGGCAGCCCACCAGGCCCCACCGTCCCTGGGATTCTCCAGGCAAGAACACTGGAGTGGGTTGCCATTTCCTCCTCCAATGCATGAAAGTGAAAAGTGAAAGTGAAGTGGCCCAGTCGTGTTCGACTCTTAGCAACCCCATGGACTGAAGCCTACCAGGCTCCTCCATCCATGGGATTTTCTAGGCAAGAGTACTGGAGTGGGTTGCCATTGCCTTCTCCATCTTTGGATTACTGAACTAAATTCTGTTTGATCATGATGCATCACTCTTTTAGCATATTCTTGGATTCATATATTTAATAATTTAGGATCCTTTCATCTATATGAATGAGGGAAATGGCTTATACAGCTGCTTGAATTTATCAGGGCTTGAAATCAAGCTGATAAGTAGCCTCATAAAGAGGCAATTTTCACTACTTTCCCATTTTCTGTAGTAACTTGTTTAAGAAAGGAATTAACTGTTCCTTCAAAATTTGACAGAATTCACCCGTATAGTCATCCAGGTATGGGATTTTAGGGAGGGAAGATCTTTGATGACCCTTCCATGTTTCATACTATTTCACATAACATATTCAAGTTGCCTATCACTATTCTACAAATTTATCCATTTCATCTACGTTTTCAATTTTTGTGTGTGTTTTCTTTTCTTGCATTTACTTGTTCATAATTCTTGCATTTCAGAGGTTGTCACACTTTCTTGGTTCATGGCATCTTTAGTGTTTCAATAGTTTCCTTCAGGGCACCATTACACCAAATGAAACACCTAACAATTCTGTGATCAAACACTTAGACTCATTTAGCACCTCTTGGACATTGCACAATTTATCAAATTTTAGAATCAAACTGGATACTGCCACCCTCATTTCTTATTTCACAGGTATCTGCTTTTTAAAAATTAGCAACAGTGAGGACCCAGCTTTGCAAGAAATGACACCACCAAAAGGAATGCAGTGAGTGTATCAATCTTCATTCTGAATTTTATATATGTTCACCTTCTTTTTTTCTTACTAGGTCTTCTCAGAAAATTGCCTTAATAATTCCAAAGAGTAAGTATCCCAACTTTTTACTTGTGTTTCATTTTCTGATCTTTTAATTTCCTTTCTTTCTCTTCTTTTGAGTGTGCTCAATTGTTCTAACTTCTTGAACTCCACGTTTACCTTTTTTATCTTTGAAATATTTTTATTTATAGAACAGTTGCAAAAATAGTAGAGTCCCTTTACACCCTTACTTTTCCTTAAAAGCTTTCCTTAATGTTAACCAAAGTACAAGGAAATTAACATTCAGATCAGAACAGTCGCTCAATTGTGTCCGACTCTTTGCAACCCATGAATCGCAGCACGCCAGGCCTCCCTGTCCATCACCAACTCCCGGAGTTCACTCAGACTCACGTCCATCGAGTCAGTGATGCCATCCAGCCATCTCATCCTCTGTCGTCCCCTTCTCCTCCTGCCCCCAATCTCTCCCACCATCAGAGTCTTTTCCAATGAGTCAACTCTTCACATGAGGTGGCTAAAGTACTGGAGTCTCAGCTTTAGCATCATTCCTTCCAAAGAAATCCCAGGGCTGATCTCCTTCCGAATGGACTGGTTGGATCTCCTTGCAGTCCAAGGGACTCTCAAGAGTCTTCTCCAACACCACAGTTCAAAAGCATCAATTCTTCGGTGCTCAGCCTTCTTCACAGTCCAACTCTCACATCCATACATGACCACAGGAAAAACCATAGCCTTGACTAGACGGATCTTTGTTGGCAAAGTCATGTCTCTGCTTTTGAATATGCTATCTAGGTTGGTCATAACTTTCCTTCCAAGGAGTAAGCGTCTTTTAATTTCATGGCTGCAGTCACCAACTGCAGTGATTTTGGAGCCCCCCAAAATAAAGTCTGACACTGTTTCCACTGTTTCCCCATCTATTTCCCATGAAGTGATGGGACCGGATGCCATGATCTTCGTTTTCTGAATGTTGAGCTTTAAGCCAACTTTTTCACTCTCCTTTTTCACTTTCTTCAAGAGGCTTTTGAGTTCCTCTTCACTTTCTGTGATAAGGGTGGTGTCATCTGCATATCTGAGGTTATTGATATTTCTCCCGGCAATCTTGATTCCAGCTTGTGTTTCTTCCAGTCCAGCATTTCTCATGATGTACTCTGCATATAAGTTAAATAAACAGGGTGACAATATACAGCCTTAACGTACTCCTTTTCCTATTTGGAACCAGTCTGTTGTTCCATGTCCAGTTCTAACTGTTGCTTCCTGACCTGCATACAAATTTCTCAAGAGGCAGATCAGGTGGTCTGGTATTCCCATCTCTTTCAGAATTTTCCACAGTTTATTGTGATCCACACAGTCAAAGGCTTTGGCATAGTCAATAAAGCAGAAATAGATGTTTTTCTGGAACTCTCTTGCTTTTTCCATGATCCAGTGGATGTTGGCAATTTGATCTCTGGTTCCTCTGCCTTTTCTAAAACCAGCTTGAACATAAGGAAGTTCATGGTTCACATATTGCTGAAGCCTGGCTTGGAGAATTTTGAGCATTACTTTACTAGCGTGTGAGATGAGTGCAATTGTGTAGTAGTTTGAGCATTCTTTGGCATTGCCTTTCTTTGGGATTAGAATGAAAACTGACCTTTTCCAGTCCTGTGGCCACTGTTGAGTTTTCCAAATTTGCTGGCATATTGAGTGCAGCACTTTCACAGCATCATCTTTCAGGATTTGGAACAGCTCAACTGGAATTCCATCACCTCCACTAGCTTTGTTCGTAGTGATGTTTCCTAAGGCCCACTTGACTTCACATTCCAGGATGTCTGGCTCTAGGTCAGTGATCACACCATCGTGATTATCTGGGTCGTGAAGATCTATTTTGTACAGTTCTTCTGTGTATTCTTGCCATCTCTTCTTAATATCTTCTGCTTCTGTTAGGTCCATACCATTTCTGTCCTTTATCGAGCTCATCTTTGCATGAAATATTCTTTTGGTATCTCGGATTTTCTTGAAGAGATCCCCAGTCTTTCCCATTCTGTTGTTTTCCTCTATTTCTTTGCATTGATTGCTGAAGAAGGCTTTCTTATCTCTTCTTGCTATTCTTTGGAACTCTGCATTTAGATGTTTATATCTTTCCTTTTCTCCTAGCTTTCCTTAATCAGAGCCTAACCTGCTGGGGTTTTATCAAACTGACTGGAAAAAGGGAAATACCCAATTCTAGCCTGCTCTAGCCATCCTGTCCCAACCAAATTAGGGCTAGGGAGGGCATCAAGAAGCACATTTGAGGTTCACAGCCCAGAGATACAGGCTCACTAAAAGACGAGACCTAATCACAAGACTACAGAATGCTTCTCCCTCCCTGACCCTTTACCACCATGTTATTTTGTTGTTGTTGTTATACATTTTCTAGCAGATGCTTTGCTTTTTAAAATTTTATTGAAGTATGGTTAATTTACAGTATTGTGTTAATTTATGTTTTACAGCAAAGTAAGTCAGTTATAGACTCTTTTTTATATTCTTTTCCATTATGGCTTATCACAGGATACTGAATATAGTTCCCTGTGCTCTAATGCAGGACCTTGCTGTTTATCCATCCTATATGTAACAGTTTGTATCTGCTAATCCCAAACTCCCAGCAATTCCCTCCCCCACACCCTTCTCCCTTAGCAACCGCAAGTCTGTTCTCTATGTCTGTACCATCACATTATGAAAGGCCTAATTACAAGAGTCCCCTTCACCCAGTATACTGTATGCCTAGTGACCAAGAACAAATTTAAGACATCCTAAAAGGTCAAAAAATACAGTTTGAAGAGACAGAGCCAGGATCAAAATCAGACTCAGATATTGGAATTACTAGGCACAGAATTAAAAACAATTATGATTAACATGCTAAGAGCTCTAATATATATAGTAGATAGTGTTTAGGAACAGACGGACAATATAAACAGAGATGGAAATCCTAAGAAAGAACCAAAAAAGAAATGCCAGAGATCAAAGACACCGAAACAGAAATGAAGAATGATGGATTTATTAGCAGACTGGAGATAGCTGATGTAAGAATATCTGAGCTTGAGGATACCTCAATAGAAAGCGCTAAGATTGAAAAGCAAAGAGAAAAAAGACCGGAAGGAAAACTGAACAGAATATCTACAAACTGTGTGACAACTACAAAAGGTTTAACACATATGTAATGGAAACAAAAGAAAGAGAGGAAAGAGAGAAAGGAACAGAATATTGAAAACAATATGTAGGACTTCCCTGGTGGTACAGTAAATAAGAATCCACCTGCCAATGCAGGGGACATGGGTTCAATTCCAGGTCTGGGAAGATTCCACATGCCCCAGAGCAACTAAGCCCGTGTGCCACAACCACTGAACCCGCATGCTCCAGGGCCATGAGCCCCAACTACCGAGCCCGTGTGCTGCAAGTGCTGAAGCCTGCATGCCTAGAGCCTGTGCTCCGCAACAAGAGAAGCCACCACAATGAAGCCTGTGCACTGCAACAAAGAGTAGCCCCTGCTGAAGGTGAAGGTGAAGTCGCTCAGTCGTGTCCGACTCTCTGTGACCCCGTGGACTGTAGCCTACCAGGCTTCTCCAGGCAAGAACACTGGAGTGGGTTACCATTTCCTTCTCCAGGGGATCTTCCCGACCCAGGGATCAAACTCGGGTCTCCTGCATTGTAGGCAGACACTTTAACCTCTGACCCACCAGGGAAGCCCAGGCCCTACTGCTCACAACTAAAGAAAAGCCCACATACAGCAACAAAGATCCAGTGCAACCAAAAAAAAAAAAGGAAGAAGAATATAAATAAGTAAAGAGAAAACATTTACTGAGAAAATTTCCTTAAATGACTGTCAGACACCACAGATCCAAGAAGTTCAAAGAACATCAAGTGGGATAAACACCAAAACACTTCGTACCCAGGCATATCATTTTCAAAATACAGGAAGTCAAAGAAGCAAGAGGAGAAAAAAAATCTTACCTGTAGCAGAACAAAGAATCGTATCTGACTTCTTAGAAACCATGAAAACAACAGAAAAGTAGAGTGAAATATTTGAAGTGTTGAAAGAAAAGATGCCTACCAACCTAGAATTTTGTACCTGTGAAATTATCCTCCAAAAGTGAAAGTGAAAGAAAAACTTTATCAGGCAAAGAGGACTCTTACAAGAATTAATAAATGATAAAGGGGTCAATATATGAGGAAGTAATAGAAATTATAAATATCTATGTATGTGGTTAATAAAAGAGCTTTTAGACAAATTAAATATAAACTGATAGAACTAAAAGAAGTAAATAAATGGTAATCATATATGGATACTTTCATTCCCATTTCTCAGTAACTAAAAGAACTAGTCATAAAAATCAGTAAGTATAGAAGAACTGAATGACATGATCAACCACTTTGTTCTAATCAACAGTCATAGATTATTATATCCAGTAACTGCAAAATATACATCTTCTTTTCAGGTGCATATGGAATGTACAAGACTGTGTTGCTGAGTCATAAAACAAACCTCAATAAATTCAAAGACTGCAACCTTACAGAACTTTAACTGTGTTACAAACCAGTCACAAAGCCTGGAAAGCCTCAAAAATATGAAAATTAAATAGCGCACCAGTACTGTTGCCTGGAAAATCCCACGGATGGAGGAGCCTGGTAGGCTGCAGTCCATGGGGTCGCTAAGAGTCATATACAACTGAGCGACTTCACTTTCACTTTCCATTTTCATGCATTGGAGGAGGAAATGGCAACCCAATCCAGTGTTCTTGCCTGGAGAATCCCATGGACAGAGAAGCCTGGTAGGCTGTGGTCCATGGGGTCACACAGAGTCGGACATGACTGAAGCGACTTAGCAGTAGCAAAGAATAAAATATGAGCACATTAGGTCAAAAATAAGTAAAAAGAAGAGTAGAAACCAAACAAACAAAACAGATAGAAAACTAATAAAGCCCCAAACTGATTCTTTAAACAGTTTTATGAATCTTTTCAAAGAGAAAATACAAATTATTAATTTAACAAAGGAAGAGACCTCACAATAGATACCATAGATATCAATGACTAAGAACCTAATGCCAATAAATTTGGCACGATACAATGAAACATATGTCTCAAAAAGCACAATGTACCAAACATGACACAAGATGAAATAAAGTTCTAAATAACTCATAAAGTATCCAAGAAATTTAACTTGTTATCAAAATCTTTCTCTGAAGAAAACACTAGGCTTTGATGATTTGTTTCACTGGAAAATTCTATCAAACACTGAAGGAGGGATGGGATGGGGAGGGAAATGGGAGGGATGTTCAAAAGGGAGGGGATATATGGCTGATTCAGGTTGAGGTTTGACAGAAAAAAAAAAAAACAAAATTCTGTAAAGCAATTATCCTTCAATAAAAAAATAAATTAA
Source organism: Bos indicus (assembly GCF_029378745.1). Classification (NCBI taxonomy): domain Eukaryota; kingdom Metazoa; phylum Chordata; class Mammalia; order Artiodactyla; family Bovidae; genus Bos; species Bos indicus. The sequence goes on along the minus strand of NC_091782.1, from coordinate 17,778,983 downwards.
AAAAATTTTAATAAAACTTTTCAAAAACGAAAACAAAAACAAAAACACTGAAGGAAGAACTCGTATCAATTTTATACAAACTCCTCAAAGATATAGAAAAAAAGGAATATTTCTCAACTCATTTCATAAGGCTAGCATAACTCTGTTACCAAAACCAGATAAAGACAGTACAAGAAAGTGACATATGGTATATTTCATGGATTACAGACACAAAAAACCTTAATAAAACACTAGCAAATTGAATCCGGCAATATATAAAGGTTATAATACATGATGATCAAGTAGAGTTTATCTCAGTAATGAAAACCATTTGGGAAAAAAAAAATCAATCAATACAACTATTTATAGAATAAAAAAGGAAAATTATAATAATCTTAAAAGATATAATAAAAGCACTGGATAACATTCAGTCATTTATTATAATAATAATAAAAGTCAGCAAACTAGGAACAGAAGGAAATGTCCTTAATGAGATAAAGGGTGTTTATGAGAAAACTATAACAACATATTTTATCACAAAAGACTGAATGCCTTCATCCAAGGCAAGGATGTCCTCTTTCACCAGTGTAGTAAGGCACAAGAAAATACAAGGCAGAAAGGCTGGAACAAATATAACTGTCCCCATTCAGAGAGGACACAATTATGCAAAAATCCTAAAGAACCAAAACCAGAAGAAAACAAAAACTACTAGAACTACAAATGAGTGTAACAAGCTCACAGATACAAGTTTGATATCAGAAACCAACTCTATTTCTTTATATTCACAAAAGAAAACTGAAATTAAAACTAAGGAAAAAACACCATCATAAAATACTTAGGAATAAATATGTAACAAAAGGTATGTACAACTTTTATATAAAAACTATAAGACAGTTAAAAGAGATTAAAGAAGACCTCAATAAATGGAGAGATAGAAGATGTTCATGGACTGGAAAACTCAGTATTGTTAAAATGTCAATTCTCCCCAAACTGGTCTATAGAGTCAATGCAGTCCCAATCTTAATCTCAGCAGTCTTTCTTAAAAATAAACACTGACAAGCTAATTCTAAAATTTATAAAATGCAAAGAATCTGAAATAGAGAAAAGAAACTTTAAAGAAGCAAAAATGGAATCAATACGAAGTTTACTACAAAGTTACAGTAATCAAGTTAATGTGGTTATTGGCATTAGAATAGCTGTATCAATGAATGGAATTGATCAGTATTTTGAAATAGACCCACACTCATATGGTCAAGAGGTCTTCGGTAAGGGAACAAAGCAATTTAATGTGAAAAGTAAAAAAATGGTGCTAGAACAACTGGATCCCCACAAGCAATAAGAAAGTGAAGCTCAATCCTTATACCTCAAACTTGATTTAAAAAATCAAGTTTTGAGACAGATCGCAGACCCAGATATAAAACCTAAAACTTCAAAGTTTATAGGAGAAAACTGAGAGAATATTTTTGTCACCTCGGAAAAGGCAGAAATTTCTTTAACACAAGAAACAATCCTCATAAAATTTAAAAGTTGGAAAGTTAAACCATTCAATTTAAAACTTCTGCCATCATAAGACAGCATACAGGCAAGTCACAGACTTGGAGGAGACACTCATAAAATCTGTCTCACAAAGGGCTTGTATCCAGAATACATAAACAACTCTAAAACTCAGTAATAAAAAGATAATGAAGCCAATAAAAAAAAAGACTTGAAGAAAAACTTCATTAGTTCAACGGGCAATGAACACATGTAAAATTGCACCAACATCATTAGTCATCAAAGAAAATTAAAACCATATTGAGATATCACTATATAGAACAGCTAAAGTTTAAAAGACTGACAAAATCAAATGTTGGTGAGAATATGGAGCAAGTGGAACACTACTGGCGGGAAAAAAAATTTTTTTTAGAAAAAGTTTTGACAGTTTCTTATTAAGTTCAAACATACTTGTCCTTTGATGCAGCAATTCTACTCCTGGGGTAGAATCCACTAACAATTAAATGTGTGTGTGTGTGCACGCAATTGCTCAGTCGTGTCAGACTCTTTGTGACCCCATGGACTGTGGCCCACCAGGTTCCTCTGTCCATGGAATTTTCCAGGCAAGTATACTGGAGTGGGTTGCCATTTCCTCCTTCAGGGAATCTTCCCAACCCAGGGATCAAATCCATGTCTCCTGCATCTCTTGCACTGGAGGCAGATTCTTTACAACTGAGCCACCAGGGAAGCCCAAAATTAAACATATGTCCACACAAAGACTTGTTTGCAAATAGTCATGGCCAGTAACTAATGGATCAGCTAAGAGTGTTCAGTCTATCAGAATAATAACAGTATAGACAGTCTATCAGAATAATAACAGTATAGAAAAGCTTATCTTACTGGTGTCTTCCCTGGTGGCCCACTGGTAAAGAATCTGCCTGCAATGTAGGAGACGTGGGTTTGAAATCCCATGGACAGAGGAGCCTGGGCAATTTGGGAATAAACAACCAACGACCAATGGTGTCTTAATATTCCTAAAGTGTGTCATAAAAAGCTGAAGACTTTTAATAGTGTAATATTTATTATTTGGTCTTTTATTTTTAAAAATTGCTTGGCTGTGCCATGCAACATGCTGGATCTTCATTCCCCAACCAGGACTGAACCTATGCCCCTTGCAGTGGAAGCTGAATTCCAACCAGTGGACCACCAGGGAGTTTCTTTATTGGTATTTTAAACACAGAGATTTAAAATAATAATGTTTAATACTTGAATAAGTTGCATTTAAATAATGTTGGCATAAGCTGATATGATTTATGAAACAAACTACCATTTTCCTTTCCTTTAAATATTTTAAATTTCTACCAAAAACCAGAATGAACTGATTAAAAAAAAGCCATAGAAGACTTATGATAACCTCAAACTGAAACAACTCAAATGTTTATCAGTAGAACAATGGATTATGGGCAATTAAAGTACATTCATACAATGGACAACTACTCAGCAATACAAGTGGAAACAATTTCTAATAATTATAGGATTCTAGATCAATCAGATATACATTATGCTGAGTAAAAGAAGCCAGGCACAAAGGAGTATGATTTCATTTTGATGAAGTTCTAGAATGGACAAAACTAATCTAAGGTGAAAATATCAGAATAGTGGTTACCTAGGGCTTGAAGTCCTTAACAAGGAAATTTTCAGTCAGATGGAAATGTTCTCTGCTTGACAGGATGTGAGTTACATGAGGTTAACTATTGTCAAAAATGTACAATTAAGATTTGTGCCTTTTGAAATATGTAAACTTTCCTCTAAGAAATAAAGAACTCAAATATGATATCATTAGGAAAATGTTGGTGATATAAATCCAAGTTTCCTTATCTAAAAGGATTACCCCACAATAACCTATTCATACATCTACTATTCCCCAACAACTGGATAAAAGGCATACATGTAAAGTTGGTATTATGGCTATGGTATGAATATACCCCATGTATGGCTATGTTCAATCTTACACCAAATTGGTGCATAAAAAAAAAGTAAATAAAAATGACCATAAATATCCAAACCAAGAATACAAGATTCATTTTGGACAACCACAGAAATTCAACCTATCTAGGAGATATCAACTACCCACTTTCTGTTACTTTTCCAGGTTGGAGAGAGCAAAGTAGACAAGGGAAATTCCAGTACATTGAAGAACACAGTGATAATACCCAGCAATGAAATTCTGTTTCTACTAATAGGTATCTATCTTGAAAAACACTAAAATGTGTATAAAAAGAGATGTGTAGAAATAGGTACAGAATGTTCCCTGCAGCATGGTTTGCTACAGGATAAAAAAAAAATCCTAGAAATTGTCCATTTCTCATTTCATTAATAGGGCAAACAAATAAATCATGGCCTGGCCTTACTGTGGAAATACAGCAGTTAAAAGAATGAAGTAGATTTATATAAACTGACTGAGAAAGATCTCTAAGACAAATTGTTTCATGAAAAAAAGCCACATTTACAAATACACACAGCACAATTTTACTCATGTATCACATCCATATATTTTTTAAACTAACACAGCATTGATTTCAATCTCTGGACCACTCATGTTCTTAAAAAACAGTCTTAAAATAGAACTCTCCTAAAAAAAACATCCAAGTGTTCAAGTTTTTTAAAAAGCAAAAAATTGAACAAATTCTTCTTACTGAAAATAAGTGTTTCTTCCATATTAGAGTTCTATATTTCCAGAGAGAAAAGGAATGAAACCACCTCTTTCCCTCTGCCTAAGATATTTATTACTCATGGCTCAATAATGAATTTTAAGACTGAGTATTCGGCTTAAAAAATCTTACATATAAAAATTCCTTATAGTTCCCTAAGTGTTTTTCTATACTATACCTCTTTTTATCCTAACAATCCTGTGAGGAAGGAAAAATAACACCCAAACTCCAAAGATCACTGAAAACACTTCTAATGTTCATCCACTTTCAAGTCTGCATCTCTACCAGACACAGAAAAAAATACACTTCCTTGCCCTGTTTTGGAGTCAGAGGCCTTCTAACCAGTTCTAGGTAAAGGGATGTAGGCATGGTGGTCACTTTTGAGCCAGAGCAATTTATTTGCTGTGTAAGACCCTCCTATTTCCTTGCTCTGGTGACCCTTAAAAAAATATTAAGTTGACCAAGATGCCACATGGTATAAAGTAACTACTTAGAGCAGAGCCCCCACTCATCACCCCCACCAATCTGGTCACACAGTCTGAGTAATAAATGTATTTTGGGTATTTAAAGTCTCTGAGATGGTAAGTTTGTTGGTTATTTTTAACATAACCTCATCTATCATTACTGACAGACTCAATGTTTAAAAAAATTAAACAAGCAAAATTGTTCATAACAAAGAATCATAAAGTACTATCTGGAAACATGTACTAAGAATATTTCTAACTGATGGCAGCATAACTCCCAACTCCAAATTCTGGTTATCTGTAATATTTAAGCAGTAAGCTTTTAAATGTTAAATAAGAATGTTTTTAATTTAACTTTGCAACAAAAAACAATGGAATTAACTTAATGTTAAACTCATAAACCAAAATATGATTTCACATTTTACTAGTATTTTCTTTTTCTTAATGGTTATGAGATATCAAAATAAGTACTTATGATCAACATCACACTAACATGATTGTCCCTAATAACAATCATCTCTATTTAGAAAGAAATAACAAGTGCCACATTTGATTCCATTTTTCCTAATAGAGAACTAAGTATGAAAAAGTGAAAGTCAAAGTAGCTCAGTCGTGTCCCATTCCTTGGGACCCCATGGACAGTAGCCTGTCAGGCCCATCTGTCCATGGGGATTCTCCAGGCAAGAATACTGAAGTGGGTAGCCTTTCCCTTATCCAGGGGATCTTTCCAACCCAGGGATCGAACCCAGGTCTCCCGCATTGCAGGCGGATTCTTTACCGTTTGAGCCACCAGGGAAGCCCAACTAAGTATGCTGCTGCTGCTGCTGCTGCTAAGTTGCTTCAGTCGTGTCTGACTCTGTGCGACCCCACAGACGGCAGCCTACCAGGCTCTGCCATCCCTGGGATTCTCCAGGCAAGAACACTGGAGTGGGTTGCCATTCCCTTCTCTAATGCATGAAAGTGAAAAGTCAAAGTGAAGTCGCTCAGTCGTGTCCAACTCTTCTCGACCCCATGGACTGCAGCCTACCAGGCTCCTCCATCCATGGGATTTTCCAGGCAAGAATACTGGAGTGGGTTGCTACTGCCTTCTCCCAACTAAGTATAGACAAATATAAAAACTACTCTACTGTCTGAAAACAAATAGCTTTTCTGACATCACAGCGGCTTCAGCGAGATCATCTGAGATCTACACGATTTTAGAAATGATGAACAAATAACAGAAAAATTAACTTAATTTCCTTCACAGATTCATTTTAAAGACTCCTGAGTATCATTTTTTCTGGTTAAAGAAAATCTCCAACCTACAGACATAACTCACCTTTCTCCTAAAGGGTCTAGTTTAGAAACTCTCCCAGAATTTCAATAACCGTATTTCATCTTTCCAAATAACAGACTCCATGTCATCTTATCAAGGTACTGGGTTTCATGTACTACTTTAAACATAACACGTTCATCCTCAGACCCCATTTACCAAGAGTTTATTATGTACCAAATATTGCGGAAAGCACTATACAAAGGACCTCACTTACTTTCTTAACAACTGTGTGATAGAGAGTTTGGCTGACCTTTGGGGTTCCTAGGAAGAAACTCTAAATCCTTGAAATTTCCCATATATAGGAGTGTCTTTGTTATTCACGCTTCCACTCCACCCACATATCTGAAAGTTTACACTAATGAGGTAACTTTTTTTAAAATTTTATTTTATTTTTAATTGGCAGATAATTACTCTCTTCAAGAAAATTAAAGACACCAAGGGAACATTTCATGCAAAGATGGACACAATAAAGGACAGAAATGGTACAGAACTACCAGAAGCAGAAGATATTAAGAAGAGGTAGCAAGAACACACAGAACAACTATACAAAAGAGATCTTCATGACCCAGATAATCATGATGGTGTGATCACTCACCTAGAGCCAGACATCCTGGAATGTGAAGTCAAGTGGGCCTTAGGAATTATCTCTACGAACAAAGCTAGTGGAGGTGATGGAACTCCAGTTGAGCTATTTCAAATCCTAAGAGATGATGCTGTTAAAGTGCTGCACTCAATATGCCAACAAATTTGGAAAACTCAGCAGTGGCCACAGGACTGGAAAAGTTCAGTCTTCATTCTAATCCCAAAGAAAGGCAATGCCAAAGAATTTTCAAACTACAGCACAATTGCAGTCATCTCACACACTAGCAAAGTAATGCTCAAAATTCTCCAAGCCAGGCTTCAACAGTACATGAACTGTGAACTTCCAGATATTCAAGCTGGATTTAGAAAAGGCAGAGGAACCAGAAATCAAATTGCCAACATCTATTGCATCATCAAAAAAGCAAGAGAGTTCCAGAAAAACATCTACTTCTGCTTTATTGACTATACCAAAGCCTTTGACTGTGTGGATCACAACAAACTGTGGAAAATTCTTCAAGAGATAGGAATACCAGATCACCTGATCTGCCTCCTGAGAAATCAGTATGCAGGTCAAGAAGCAACAGTTAGAACTGGACATGGAACAGACTGGTTCCAAATCAGGACAGGAGTATATTGTCACCCTGCTTATTTAACTTATATGCAGAGTACATCAAGCGAAATGCCGTGTGGATGAGGCACAAGCTGGAATCAAGACTGCTGGGAGAAATATCAATAACCTCAGATATGCAGATAATAACACCCTCATGGCAGAAAGCCAAGAGGAACTAAAGAACGTCTTGATAAAAGTGAAAGAAGCCAGTGAAAAAGTTGGCTTAAAACTCAACACTCAGAAAAGTAAGATTATGGCATCTGGTCCCATCACTCCATGGCAAACAGATGGGGAAACAATGGAAACAGTGAGATTTTATTTTGGGGGGCTCCAAAATCACTGCAGATGGTGACTGCAGCCATGAAATTAAAAGATGCTTGCTCCTTGGAAGAAAAGCTATGACCAATCTAGACAGCATATTAAAAAGCAGGGACATTACTTTGCCAACAAAGGTCCGTCTAGTCAAAGCTATGGTTTTTCCAGTAGTCATGTACAGATCTGAGAGTTGGACCATAAAGAAAGCTGAGCACCAAAGAATTGATGCTTTTAAATTGTGGTGTTGGAGAAGACTCTTGAGAGTCCCTTCGACTGCAAGGAGAACAAACCGGTCATTCTTAAAGGAAATCAGTCCTGAATATTCACTGGAAGGACTGATGCTGCAGCTGAAACTTCAATACTTTGGCCAGCTGATGTGAAGAACGGACTCACTGGAGAAGACCCTGATACTGGGCAAGATTGAAGGCAGGAGGAGAAGGGGACAACAGAGGATGAGACGGTTGTATGGCACAACCGACTCAATGAGCATGAGTTTGAGCAAGCTCTGGTACTTGGTGATGGACAGGGAAGCCTGGTATGCTGCAGTCCATGGGGATGCAAAGAGTCGAACACAACTGAGTGACTGAACTGAACTGAATTACTTTACAATGTGATGGCTTCTGCCATACATCAACATGAATAAGCCAAGGGCATACATATCCCCTCCCTCTTGAACCTCCCTCCCCATGCCACCCCTCTAGGTTGTCAAAGAGCGCAGGCAGAATTAAGTAACTCAGAGTGGAGGTTGGCCATACCAGAAAACTAACCACGTGATTAGAGCAAGTGAGTAGAGGGCCAATGTGATTAGAGGGCTAATACCATGTGACGACAGAGGATGAGATGGCTAGATGGTATCATCAACTCGATGGACATGAATTTGTGTGAACTCCAGGAGTTGGTGATGGACAGGGAGGCCTGGCGTGCTGAGATTCACGGGGTCACAGAGTCGGACACAATTGAGCGACTGAACTGAACTAAATCATGTGATTAGAGGACTGGGGCTTTCAGGCACAGCTCTGCCACTGGGAAGGGCAGTGGAATTGGAAACTGAGTCATGTGGGCAATGATTCAATAAACCAGTATTCAATATAAGAAACCCCAATAAAAACTCTGGACACCTAAGCTTGGGTGAGCTTCCCTGGTTGGCAATACTTTGTTGTCATGCAGTAAATGTGCTGGGAAGATAACAACATGTCCCTGAGAATTAGAAAACATTGCATTTGGAAATCTTGCCTTTTGGCTAGTTCAGATTTGTGTGTTTTTGCTATGATAAAACTTTAATCATAACTACAGCATTTCCCTGAGTTCTGTGAATTGTTCCAGTGATTATCCAACCTAAGATAATCTATGGAGATGCTTGAAATTTGTAACCAGCAGATCAGAATTGAGTGTGGCTCAGGAGGTCCCCAACTTTCAGTTGTACTTTAGACAATGTTGTAGAAGTCTGTGCTCATAACCTGGAGTTGGCCAACTTTAAGTAACAACAAAGTTTAGAAATATCCTCTAAGAGTCTGGTTCCAGCTTGAGTCCTAGGAGGCCATCATAATTATATCCCTCTCCCCCATTTCAGGGTACTTGTCTGTCCAAGTACAGGTTACTGCATACTGCTTTCTTTCTTCAACCATTCTGGGCATAAATGTCCCTGATAGCTCAGTTGGTTAAGAATTTACCTGCAATGCAGGAGACCCCAGTTCAATTCCTGGGTTGGGAAGATCTGCTAGAGAAGGGATAGGCTACCCACTCCAGTATTCTGGGGCTTCCCTTGTGGTTCAGCTGGTAAAGAATCCGCCTGCAATGTGGGAGACCTGGGTTTGATCCCTGGGTTGGAAAGATCCCCTGGAGAAGGGAAAGGCTAACCACTCCAGTATTTTGGCCTAGAGAATTTCATGGACTGTATAGTCCATGGGGTCGCAAAAAGTTGGACACAACTGAGACACTTTCACTTTCGTGACCCTTTAGATGATGTCATGAACATGGAAATTCTTACCCAAGGAACCTTCCTTTTCATTGATTCTATACATTCTCTAAATACACAGTTAGAATACCCATGATAGGTATGAATGGATTAACCTATACCTCCACACTCTAATGATTTTATATCTCAAAGACTCCAGCCTCTACCATACACATACAGGAAAACTCTTCTGAGATCATCCTGACTTGGTTTCACCAACAAATCCTACAGGCACACTTAATCTTCAAATATAGGCAAACAGCTTTTCAGTGCACCACTTTCACTGAGGGAATAAATACATTCCTCCTCCTGTCATCCCACCTCCACTTCTCCAAACCCCCAAAAAAGCCAATTCCATGATCACTGCTGAAAACAAGATTCTTTCTACTTCTTTTTCTTCTAGTCATGGAAGCTCTCAGAACTGTCAATTTAATCAAACCCTCCTTACAAAGCATTCAAACTAGCATCCAACCTGTTCTCCCCTGGGATGGCCCCATACACAGACACACATGGCATCATTAGAGAAGAGACAAAATATGCAAAGGAAGAAAACAATAAAGAATCCTGTGGTGCTGGACTAGAACCAGAGAGACCTACATACAGATACACAGATCCACGGACAGGGTTTGGGATTAGTGACATACCAACAGCAACAAGTAGACTTACTATCTTATTTCTGAACACTGATCTCTACTAAAAAGGAACAGGCTCCTTGGAGAAATGGTTGATTTCAGAACTAAGGCAGAGAAAAGTCCAAGATGTGTTCAGAACATCTTGTGTCAGAAAAAGGAAGTGCTCAAAGAATGATGGGGACATAAAAAACAACAAAGACAGCTTGAAGGCCTGTGTGTGCATGCTTAGTCACTCTGTTGTGTCTGACTATTTGCGACCCCATGGACTGCAGCCCGCCAGGCTCCTGTGTCCATGGGGATTCTCTAGGCAAGAATACTGGAGTGGGTAGCCTTTCCCTTCTCCAAGGGATCTTCCCAACCCAGGGATGGAATCCAGGTCTCCCACATTGCAGGCAGATTCTTTACTGTCTGAGCCACCAGGGAAACTGCCTGAAAGGCCTTCCACTGGTCAAATCTAGGACAATTTTGACCACCAGAATAATGGGACTCCATGAATACATACTGATACAAATAAAAAACTGAACATTTGGTAAGAAAGAGGATATTTAATATGTCTCAAAGTATCTCACCACCAAATATTTAGTGATTAGAGAGGGAAAAAGAGTAACTCCACAGCAGAGAAGCCTTGCAGAAATCAAGTGATCAAAGTTAAAGAGCTATTGAACCAAACTGGAACACTTTGGTTCAAACCTGGAACACTGAGAACATGTAATTTTTGTAATATTTCTGTGAAAGAAACAACCTGACTCTAACCATGAAGCATACAGACAAACCCAAATTGAGAGGCATTTGGTCTGTACTTGTCAAAAGTGTCCAGATCATGAAAGTCAAAGAAAAACCAATACAACATTCCAAACTGAAGATTCAAAGACACGACATACAAATGCATGCTTTGGAACTGGATATTTTTGACACAAAGGATGTTATTGCAACAATTGGATCTCAGTTTCCTCATCTGTAAATCATGCGATTAAACTAGATCTACTTCTCCAAATACCAATAAGGGACTTAGGTTTCTGTATAGACAAACAAAAAACTAGATCTAACAGTCTTTCAATATATAAAAAGCTCTTGATTGGTATTCTAACCATAAAGAAAGACTGCAACAGACACCCAGAAGTTGTAACCAAAATTAAGTTGCATGGGAAAAAGTCTTAAAGAAAAAAATATAATACAATCAATACTGTATCCACACAATGGAATATTACCTAGCTATATGAGCCGATATGGACAGATGTCAATGGCAAGATTTTGTAGAGAAAGGAAAACTTAGCCCAGTATATCTAACATAGTCCCTTTTCTATGTATGTCTGCATATATATGTTTAAGATAGCCCCATATATGGCATGTATAGGCACAAAAAATTTCTGGAAGGATATATAAGAGTTTGTCAATAATGATTAGTTCTGAGAAACAGGAGAAGATAGTCCTAAAAGGAAACAGAGCACTTTCCTCTCCATCTTCTACCCCTGTACACTCAATTCTCAACAAGAAATATAAAGTCAACCTAGTAGTACTAAGTACATATAGTACCCAGACCATGGTTCCTAACATTCCCAACTAAAAGGAAACTCCCTGCATAAGTGGCTGATTGCATATATGGGTCAGAGTAAGTACAAAGTGAGGTGTGGACATCTTGTGCCAGAAAGCAAAGAAGCACCCAAAGACTATGAAAGGCATGTGAAAATGACCAAGAAGCTAGTGTGATGGGGCATTCAAAGGCCAAACATGGGGTAATTCGAACATCAAAAAGAACCACTCTATCAAGAAAAGCAAGAAAGTGATCATTACAAGAGTCAAGGTAGGGGTTAACTATGGAGGAGGAAGAAAGCACACTATGGGTCTCTGCAGTCCTGGTGATGCTCTATTTCTTGACCTGGAAAATAATATTTGTTTATAATAAGTTATTAAACCAAATATATTTGTTGTGTAGACTTACACACACACACACATTTATATAATATTTCATAATTTAAAAATTAAAATGTAAGGTTTCATGAAAAAAGTAAAAACAAGAAGGAAAGAAAGAAAATGGCAATATCTTACCTGCAAGAGTATGTAGGTTCTCCCACTTTAAAAACACGACCACAAAGATGAGAAGGTTTATTTGTTTGTTCAAGTTTGGAAAATCCCAACTCAGGATCTTCACCACAAAGGTACCACTCCATTGGTCCCAACAAAACTTGATGTGCCAACATGTCTTCTTTCTGTGGAAAAGGGTTGGGACCCCTGCAGTAGATTTTGGGTACATAGTGGGCCAAATGCTGGTATACTTCTCTAGTGAGGTCAGTTGCTTGCAGCCATTTCTTTAAAAAAAGAAAAAATAATTTTAAACAAAGTCAATAAACTGCAAATTTGAATAAATCTACTCTGTTTTCTTCTAGACACAAAAAATAATGACAAAAGAATCTTATAAACTGTTTTATTGACAACATTCATCACTGTATGCCTTTTCAAAAAGGGTAAAACGTTTAGATTTTAACTACAATAGCCAGTATCTTAGATTTCTACTTAAAGTGAAAGCAAAATCAACAGTGAAATGAGCCCATCTCCTCAAAATGACTCCTGAAGCAACCTTCTATGGGCAGTCCAGGAAAATAACCACAACAAATCATCTCAAAGATGCTAGCCATTGAGCCCATCTGACTTCCTTTCTAATTTCAACTGTTTTGCTCAAATGATACACTGATTGTGATTTGGATTCTCTTTTCAGTTTGCTGATAGCAAGAACATACAGTAAACAGGAACAGCCAATATACTAATTCTATTTCTCAATGATTAATAAATGACACCCCACAAGAGACTTTGTTTTAATGATTATGTTCTTTTCCCCCTGATCAACCTCTGCTTAAACCCTTTCTCCTTTGCTCTCCACGCTAAAAACATTTAAAAAAGCCACTGTTTCCTGTACCCAAACTTTCATGTCCTACTACCTGTGGTAATTCTACTTAGATATCTAACAGATGCTGCGATATTGTAATTTACAATAAGAAATACACTTTTGGTTTTCTCATTCCTAGCACAGAGTTCCTAAAACTCTTGAAATTTCCTAAGTATAAGTGAGATAAAGAAAGGAGTGTCTTTTGTTATTCAAAGCAAACCTCTTTCAATCAGACCTGAACTGCAGTTACTGAGGTGACTTTTGGAAAGCCCCTAAGGATGGGGAGCTGGTTGCCACAGGAACATGATTAGTAGGTGGGAACTTACAGCCTCCACCCCAACCAACTTCAGGGAAGGGAGAGGTGCTGGAGGTGAAGTTAATCACTCATGACCAATGATTTGATCATCACGCCTATGGAGGCATGAAGCCTCCATAAGAATCCCAAAGTGTTGAGGTTCAGCCACCTTCTTCCTTGATGAACAGGCAGAGGTGCTAACATGCCCAGAAAGGGCATGGAAGCTCCACATACCTTCCTCTGTTTCATTTGGTTATTCCTGAGTTGTATCATTTTATAATAAACAAGTAACCTAGTAAATAAACTGCTTCCTTGAGTTCTGGCAGCCACTGCAGCAAATTATTGAACCCAAAGAGGGGGTCACAGGAACCCCCCTCATTTGCAACATAAATTGTGGGTAACCTGAGGACCCCCTGCTTGTGAGTGGCATCTGAAGTAGTAATGGGGGCAGCTTTGTGGGACTGAGCCCTTAATCTTTGGGATCTGATGCTATCTCCAGGTGTATAACGTCAGAATTGACCAACTTGTAGGGCACCCAATTGGTGTCTGCTGAGAAGGAGAGAACTGCTTGATGTGGGAAAAACAATCCCCTACATTTGGTGGCTGGGAGTGTTGGTGTGAATGTAAAGAGAAACAGAAGAAACAGTTTTTCCTTTCAGACACCAACTCAATATGTCCAAAATTGAACTCATGATCTTCCACAACACAAAACCTCCTGCTATTTCCTCCATTTCCCTATTTTAAACTCCAGCATCTACCAGGTATTCAAACCAGAAAAAAAACACAGAAATCTTTCTTCCTTACTCCAACATTCAATTAATCATCATGTCTTGTCTATTAGGATTCCTCAACATCTGTTGAATCCATCCATTTCTTTCTCTCCATCCCTACTGGCAGTGCCCCCACTACCCTAGTCCAAACTGCCCAGAGCCATCAGACTGGTGCAACCATATTCTAACTGGTGATCCCCACTAGTTTGGCCCCTCTACAGTCCATTTTTCCAAACTCACTACCAGAGCATTTCTTGCAAAATGCCAATCTGATCGTGTCACTGTTTCCCCTTCTATTTAGGATCAAGTCAAGTCCACTGACACGGTTTACAAAGCCTGTGTCTTGTATTATACTTACTAGTCTCCTCCTCCTGACTGGCATTGCTCCTCTCTGCTTCCCAGGGCTATTTTCTACTCATTCTTCAGATCTCAGTTTATGTTTCACTTTCTCTAAGACGCCTTCTCTGCCCATTCCTTACCCTAATCTCCTGTTCCTCTACCCCACCCCCAACAACCCCCAAATCTATAACAGAACCAAGCCCCAGCAGGCATTTAGCAAAATCCATTAACCTAGTGACTATAAATATATCTGTACTACTGACTGTCACTTAACGTTGATATTACAGAAAGATGCTCCATGTGGCTTTTATGGAAGCATAAATAAAGCCAATCCAGGTGCAGGCTCTAAAAACCAAACCAAGTAAACCCTATAATAAGGCATCCATCAAACCACCTCCATTCTTTTCTCTTTCTATTTCCCTAAACCTTAAGATTTTTCCTCATATTCTGTCATTTATTTATTCCTGCCTCCCATACCAATTCCATCTACGTTTACTTGTCCTCCATATTTCCTTGTGTTAATTACAACCAACCTTTTCTGTCTCTAAACCAAATAAAAATTTGAAATCAGAAAACATGGAACAACTCACTTCTACAAAAATGCAGTTATCTGTTAACTCATAGGTCTCATGTTTACCTATAGACTACATTTATGTCTCAAATTACATCCTTGTTAAGAAAGAGTGCATTCAAGTGATGTCTAACACCATAAGACAAGAGTATAAGGTCTTCTAATGGCTATACTCCAATATAAAATAAAACATTAAAAAAAAAAAGAGTACAAGGTCTTCTTTTTAACTATTACTTGCATAATCTTCAGTCCACTTCTTTTTTTTGAAAAATAACTCCACAGAGAGATTTTAAATATTCATGAGGTAGTATATACTAACTTTCTAGTTAATTTCACACTTGAGAAAACTTTTCCTAAAAATGTAAAACTCTTGTTCATAAGATAAGGGCTGGATGGAAGTTTACAATTGAAAACAGTGAAAAAGTCTTTACCCCTGAAGTGAAACCCCTTTCCAAATGTAACTAATTTTGCTCTGTCTCCTTTTATTAAGTAGGAAAGAGACTAAATTACTCTTAAAACAGTACTTGCTGCTGCTAAGTCACTTCAGTCGTGTCCGTGTTCTTGCCTGGAAAACAGTACTTGGAGGGAGACAATCATTAAGATTTAAGAATTCGCCCCCAGGATCCTAGAAAACTATGCTTCAATTTTAATTTACAACATATTTAAAGGTTTTGTTTAACAGCGACTTTTTGTCTTATATTTTATGTTGCCATTTCTCTTAAAAGTTTACTTTTGCAGAATTTTGATTCAGGGAGGATAAAGGATGGTGCTTTGTAAAAGAAAATGTTGTCTGTGGCTCCAACAACACTGATGGGCTAAATATGTTCATAGATTTCTTAAACAAAAAATTCAGAAACTAATATCAGCTTCTGGCTAAGGAATAAAAAATCAGTCACCTTACTTAAAACACTTAATAAACAAAGCAAAGTACCTTTACATGGGAATTATATACCAGAGATATAGAATTAGTGACCAGCAACAGTATAGATTAGAAGAAAAAGCTGTGAAGTGAAAATGAGCAGGTGGAAAAAATTTCTGGCTGCATTTCAGAACAATGGTTCACATATTTCTCAAAAGAAAAAAATCTATAGCTTTTTGTATTAGTTCTCAGGAACATAAGCTAATTGTAACTATTTCTTCAACAGGAAAAATGACCAGATTCCCAATTCGGCTGCGTGTTAATCTGTCCTTATTTCAGACCATGTAACGTGCACATCACAGTAACAAGCACTACCTTATTAGAAGTCCTCCACAAGGGACGTGGAGAAACTGTCAACTCATTCCACTATAGTAAACATGTTATGACAATGCTTCTAGGCTCTCTCCTATTTTGAAAGCTAATTTTCAGCCTTGGGATGGAGAGCAAGTATAATAAACACAAAAATGAAAGAATCCCTTGGGGTTAGTTCTTTTAGCACAGTGAAAGTGAAAGTCGCTCAGGCATGTCTGAGTCTTTGGGACCCCATGGACTATACAGTCCCTGGAATTCTCCAGGCCAGAATACTGGAGTGGGTAGCCTTTCCCTTCTCCAGGGGATCTTCCCAACCCAGGAATTGAACCCAGGTTTCCCACATTGCAGGCGGATTCTTTTCCAGGTAAGCCACAAGGGAAGCTTGTATCACAGTATCTAACTATAATGCTTGCCAAATTAAAGCTGTATTCTTTAACCACATTTGGTTTTGCTTTTGAACAAGGATAATCAACATGTAAGTTAACTATAAAACAACAATCTAAAGCAACAATCACTAATGCTGAAACGGAGCTTTCAGGACTATATTAAGAAAAAATTAGAACCAAGAAAAATCTAACTTAAAAATAGGCAAAAGATCCGAATTGACACTTAAAAAAAATATAAACAAATACCCAAAAAGCTTATGAAAAGATGTTCAACATCATGAGTCACGAGGGAAATACAAATCAAAACTATGAAGAGATCCAACTTTACACCCAATAGAATGGCTATAATGAAAAAACAGACAACTAACAAGTGTTAACAAGGATGTGAAACCCACTGAAAACCGCATCTGCAGACAGGAAGGTAAAACGATGCAGTCATTTCTGCCTAGCAATTCCTGACCCAGCAATTCCTCTCCTGGGTATATGCCCAATAGAAACGAAAACATATGTTCCCACAAAAAAACTGTACACAAAAGTTCATACTAACACAATTCATAATCTCCCAAAAGTTGAACAACCCAAACAGCCATCAACTGATGAATGGATTAATAAAATATGGTATATCCACATAATGGACTATCATTTGGCAGTAAAAAGGAATGAAGTATTGAGGATACATGCTACAATAAGGACAAACCTTGAATACTTATGCTAAGCGAAAAGAAACCAGTCACAAAAGACAACATATTACATAACCCCATTTATATTAAATTTCCAGAAGAGACTAATCTATGGAAACAAAGAAACAGGTCAGCAGTGGCCTAGAGTCTGGGAGGTTAGGAGGAGTGTACAGCTAATGGATACAAGACTTCTTTTGGGAAGGTGATGAAAATGTTCTAAAATTGATTGTGGTGATGGCTGTACAACTCTGCATATACTAAAAACCACTGAACTGAACTGTAAGATATGTGAATTACATTGCAATATATAAAACTGCTGAAAATTTTAAGGTAAAAAGTAATCAATATAGATATAATACTCTACATAAAACTTCTGTAAGGAATACATAGTTCTTTCAGACTTGGGGAGAAACAATATATCCACTTCGGAGAAGGCAATGGCACCCCACTCCAGTACTTTAGCCTGGAAAATCCCATGGACGGAAGAGCCTGGTAGGCTGCAGTCCACGGGGTCGCTACAGTAGGATACGACTGAGCGACTATCACTTTCACTTTTCACTTTCATGCATTGGAGAAGGAAATGGCAACCCACTCCAGTGTTCTTGCCTGGGGAATCCCAGGGACAGGGAAGCCTGGTGGGCTGCCGTCTGTGGGGTCGCACAGAGTCGGACACGACTGAAGCGACTTAGCAGCAGCAGCAGCAAATCATCCACTTAAAGATATAATCCAATCTGTGGAGCATAAGATGTAGATAGACTCAAGAAGTGTTGCTGCTGCTGCTGCTGCTAAGTCGCTTCAGTCCTGTCCGACTGTGTGCGACTCCAAAGACGGCAGCCCACCTGGCTCTCCCGTCCCTGGGATTCTCCAGGCAAGAACACTGGAGTGGGTTGCCACTTCCTTCTCCAATGCGCAAAAGTGGAAAGTGAAAGTGATAGTCACTCAGTCGTGTCCGACTCTTAGCGACCCCATGGACTTCAGCCTACCAGGCTCCTCCATCCATGGGATTCTCCAGGCAAGAGTACTGGAGTGGGGTGCCATTGGGGAGTCATATATACTTGCACAACCGGGAGTTGGTGACGGAAAGGGAAGCCTGGTATGCTGCAGTCCACAGGGTCGCAGAGTCAGACACGACTGAGCGACTGAACTGAACTGAACATACTTGCAGAATCAACTCTACCAAAGGAAAGAGAAAACTAGAACACAGGGCCAGTCACTTTACTATCCTAAACTTGAAAGTACTGGAGTACTTTCATACTTCCGTGACGCATTCTAGTAAAGAATAGATGGGGTCACAAATAGTCCTTCCTCCTCATTCAAATAAGAAAAGCCAGTGTGTAAATACAGTGTGGGAAAGATGACACCAGTGCTTATTAAGTAATTTGAGACGGATGTGATCCCAACCAATTACCAGTTACAGAGGTCTAAAGGCTGCAGTAACTGTTTATTACTTGTTTATTCTCTCTAAAGTTTATTTTAACCTGAGAAAACTTTATTCATTTTAATTTGTGACAAAGGCTGGGCTGGAGCCGAAGCTGGAAGAATATTAAAGCATTATGCTGTTTTAACCAAATACAGACAATCAATGCTTCACAAAGTACGGGCAAATTATACTGCTTGAAGAATCCTGTATTTTACTACTAGCCTGAATCTTTAAGAAATTTTGTTGGCCTTCAGACTAAATTTTTTTCCATCTTATTATTCAGAAATCCATTTAAAAGGAAACAGAGCAAAACTAAAATGTAGCTCAGACTCTGATCTTCACAAACTCCAAGTCCAGAGTACTAAACTTTGATTGCATTTCCCTTAATCTCCCCCACTACATCTGACTGAGAATTTCACTATGCAGGGACTAGGAGCACTGGTCTCTAGCATTGGTTTTATAACTGTTTACTCAGGAAATCTCAACAAATTTGAGAAGCTCTCACTAAATAACTTGCACTTTTATTTAAAATTTTATTTCATATTGGAGTCTAGTTGATTACCAATGTTGTGTTAGTTTCAGGGGTACAACAGCTTGCACTTTTAGAACTAGGAAAATAGAGTACATAGCCTGTACCACTGGGTCACGGGCAAAACTCGGTGGAGTAAAAAAGAAAACGTCAGGTAAATAACAGGACAGATATCAACATGGATACTGACAGGACGACGTGGATAGGGAACAGCTGTTATCATCATTTTACTATTTACTTCAAACACAGCTTTCTTTTTTTTTTTCCCCAAATCTCTCGATAAATGAAAGGCAGATGGGGAAAATCCTTGGGTTGTTGCAATATTAAGCAGAAAGTAAATGAAAACTGAACTAAACAAGTTGGTTTAAAAACAAAGACGTATCGTTCAACAACGTGTTTCTTGAAACTTTTCACCTCTACTCCTGACATTTACTTCCCCTATGATCTAGTGCCCTCATCAATTCGCCCAAAATAACTCCTTACTAACCAACAGCCCCATAGTGCCCTACTACAATTTTGTTCCTAACATTCAGATTGTTGACTTGTGCTCAAAGGTCACTTCCTCCCTATTAGTTTTTTTAAATCAGAAGCACGAAAGGTGGGGCCTAAGCTGTTTTGGTCCATTCATAATCATTCTGGGCAATCTGTTCTAATGGGTGTTCCCTGTCCTTCTGGAGGAAAGATACCATCGAGTTTTTTTAATTGTTTTATAACTCTGCTACTTATATGAGCACATTCATACTACGGGTTCAGCACAAGACTGGCTTTGAATGCTTTAAGTTTGGGGCATTAACTGCTCTCACCATGCTGTGGCCACATTATTAGCTTCCATTTACTGACAGCCGCTCTCTCAAAGTTATATAACGTTTGTTCTCCGTCCAACTACCCCCAACTCCTAGACGAATTATTGTTTTAATCTCCCAGTCTCAACGACCACTTTCTCACACTCCATAAATGTGTCAAGACACTAACTCTTCGCACATTCACTAACGTCGACTGACCAAACCAGGGCAAAAAAGGAATGAAAAGGAGGGGTAAAGACGGAGAACAGTGTTGCTGGCATCTTTGGATGCCAAGGCCGGTGCCAGAAACAAAGTAAAGGCGGCAGGTTTCAAATGAGGAGGCAAGGCTCCGCTTATCTCCCTAAAAGGAATCAGGAAGACAAAGTATCCAAAAAACCAGGAAGCAGAGTTGGCACAGAGGGCAAAGGCCCTGTGCTGGGGGACTTACTGGGAGTGAGGGGGAAAGAAGGAATAATGGAAGAGCGAAAGGGAACGCGAGGGTGGCTGGTGCACCCAGCAGCGCTGCCGGCTACTTGTGGATAAAGAGGGACGGAGAGGGGCAGGATCTGGGGCCTCCCCGGGCCATTACCTACACGGCGAGGCCCCGCGCGCCGGGTCGTCACCCCAAGTCAGGGCCCGCCACCCAGGGATTCCCAGGAGTCGGTTCCTCCCCCGGGGCGCGGCCTGCCACGGCCGGACATCCTAGCCCCGGTCCAGGCACTCACCCCCGCGGTCTCCTCAGCTGAACATTCCAGCAAACTCCGGTCGAGGGCCTGCACCTCAGGCTCCAGCTCCGACGCCATTTTCCCTCCTTCGCCTCCCCAGCGCTGACGCCGCTACTGCCGCCCCGAGGGCAGCGGCCTCGCCACGGCCCGGGGCGGTGAGGTGGGGTGCAAAGTCACCACCCTGCCTGGGGCGGTCGGTCTTGAGCAGGAGTTCAGGTGGCTGCGGGTGGAGAAGACGAAGAGGAGGGCGAGGTGAGCCGGGCAGAAGGGACAGCGTCTCCTGCGCTCCCTCCCGGGCTCTGCGCCCAAGAGTCAAGTCACCGCCTCGTCCCTGCCTCGGGGAAGGACACAGAAAACATCGGACCTGGCACTCTAGCCCGTTTCTACAGCGTCCGGCACCGTGAAAGGGGCAATAACACCCCAAAGAGGAAGCAGAGCACTCTGGGAGTTGTAGTCGTCCTCCGTAAGGCCAGGGAAAAGGTGGAACCCTTACAAGGAACCCATCCTCCCACCCAGGATGGCATTGTGGGAGTTGTAGTCCCTTCGTCTCCTAAGAGCTTGGAGAAATGGCAGATGAGCGGGCGGGGCTTTTCTGCACAGCTAGAATCGTGGGAAGAGACCACCTGGGAAGAGGCAGAAGCGCGAGATACTGTGTGGTACTGTAGCTTTATCCCTCAACACCGTTTGTTCATTTTTGTATCCCAGAGCTTAGAACGGTGCCTGGCACGTGGTAGAACTCAAATGCTTTTCAAAGCCTGGAGTGGGTACGAATACTTGTCAAACGAATAAACGTTCCTATAGTTACATTTCTATAGTGTTTATGGCCCTGTCATCCATCAACACTGGTAACGAAGGTGTACATCCCCCAGGATTTTGAAGGTTTTTAAAACATGTTAAACTGGTGTGAAAGGAAACATTTCAAGTGATTTAGTTATGACCAATTATTAAAATTTATTACAAATCTTGTTGCAAAGGAGGAGTCTACTGAGCCAATTCAAAGATTTACTCTTGATCAGGACGTTTTATAGAAATAGATAATCATTGTTAGGTTGGACACAAAAGGAAATTATGTTTCGGTAGAGGTGATTAGACTCTTGACTGACAGGTGGGTGGGTTTCTTAGAACAAGTCTTCAGTTCCTTTAGAGTTGTCAGAAAATTGCTTAACACGTTGTATTAGGTATGAGCTTTATTCCCACAAAGAAATTGTGAATTACATTAGGCAAAAAAAGTTCTGATGGAATCCAGGTTTGGGAAATTTTTTTTTTGCTGGGTGTTAGTGTTGTTGACAAAACTATAATATTACCCAAGTTTTTTCTTTTAAAGAAATAAAAATTAAAAAAAAAAAAAGAAATAAAAATTACTCATAATCCCACAGTCCAAATAAGCTTTGTTATCGCTTTAAAAAATGAAACTAATATATGTATAAGTTAGAACTTCAAACTTAATGGAAATATTTTTAAAGGGAAAAATGATAACTATGCCTCTTACCCAAAGTCCTTCTCCACAAAGAAAAGCATTTTTAATACTTTCTTATGATTCTATCCAGAAAAAAAAAAGTATGCATATATACATAAATACCTAGAATGAGAGATCTTGAAAGGGTCTTTTATATATACATATATGTTACTTTCTTCTTTGCTCAACCTCCTTGCCCTGATGGGCTCCCTAACCAGAGACAACCTGGAGGAAGCCTGGGAGTCTTATAACCCAGAGGCAAAGATAATGCCTTTTTAAGAGTCCTAATGTAGAGTTAAAGCCGTTAAAATGCATTTTAAAGAAACTTTATTATTTTTAATTTTTGGATTAATTTTAATATTCTTTTCCCCTAAATTCTTGAGTTGGATATTTCTATTAACCGTTCTTTTTCAAAATGTACATCTAAAGCTGTGGTTTTCAAACTTGAGTATATGCATCAGAATTACCTAGAGGTCTTGATAAAATACAGACTTCTGGATCCCACTTTCAGAATTTCTGATTCAATAGGTTTTGGATGGAGTCTGAAAATTGTATTTCCGTCAGGTTCCTGGGTCAATCTGTGGGCTTGGGGACTAACTTCAAGAATCACAGATTTATTAATGCAATGCATTTCCATTATATACTGCTTTAATTATGTTACACAAATTTTGATATATAATATTTTATCATTATTAGTATGATTTAAAATTTTCTAGTGTGTATGACCTTGTGATCTTTTTTCTTTTTCATATCCATGACTCATTTATTTTGTAACTGGAAGTTTATACATCTTAATCTCGCTCACTTTTTTCTTTCTTCCCTCCACCTGCTGCCCTCTGGCAACCACCTGCTTGTTCTCTGTACATATAGCACTGTTTCTGTTTTGTTATATTTGTTCATTTGTTTTGAATTTTAGATTCCACATATAAGTGAAATCATACAGTATTTGTTTTATTGTCTAATATATTTTTCTTAGCATAATACCTTCTAGGTCCACCCATATTGTCACAAATGGCAAGATTCCATTCTTTTTTGTGGCTGAGTAATATTCCATTGTGTGTATGTACCAAACCTTCTTTATCTATTCATCTATTGATGGGTCCCTAGGTTGCTTCCGAATCTCGGCTATTGTAAACAATACTGCAACAAACATAGGAGTGCATATATATTTTCTAATTAGTGTTTTTATCTTCTGCAGATAAATATGGAGAAGTGGAATTTCTGAATCATATAGTAGTTCTATTTTTGACTTTTTGGAGAATCTCTGTACTGTTTTCCACAGTGACTGCACCAATTTACATTCCCACCAAGAGTGCATGAGGGTTCCCTTTCTCCACATCCTGCTATTTACTGTCTTTTTGATAATAGCCATTCTGACAGGTGAAAGAGGATACTTGTGCTTTTGGTTTGCATTTCCCTGATGCAGATGTTCCCAACCTCTGGGATCTAACGCCTAATGATCGAAGGTGGAACTGAGGTAATAATAAAAAAAAAATAAAGTGTACAAGAAACATAATGCTCTTGAATCATTCTGATACCATTCCCCACCCCTCCCTGCAGGTCTGTGGGAAAATTGTCTTCTATGAAATCGGTCCCTGGTGCCAAAAAGGTAGGAGACTGCTGTCCCAATGAATAGTGATGCTAAGCATCTTTTCATGTCCCTGTTAGCCATCTGTATGTCTTCTTTGGAAAAACGTCTGTGGAGAGCCTCTGCTCATTTTTTTAATCAGGTTGTTTGCTTTTTTTACTTTTATCTTTTTATTTTTAAATTAAAAAAAAATTTTTTTTTTCTTTAGGTCTGCACCGTGCAACATGTGGGGTTCTAGTTCCCCAGCCAGGGAATCTAACCTGTACCCTCTGCAGTGAAAGCATGCAGACTTAACCTCTGGACTGTGAGGAAAGTCCAGGTTGTTTGTTTTTTAAATATTGAGTTGTATAAGTTCTTATCATATTTTAGATATTAAACCCTTATCAGATATATCATTGGCAAATATTTTCTCCCATTTAGTAGGTGGTCTTTTCATTTTGTTGATAGTGTCCTTTGCTGATCAAAAGCTTTTTAGTTTAATGTAGCATAGCAACCCCCGGAGAAGGCAATGGCACCCCACTCCAGTACTCTTGCCTGGAAAATCCCATGGATGGTGGAGCCTGGTGGGCTTCAGTCCATGGGGTCACTAAGAGTCGGACACAGCTAAGTGACTTCACTTTCACTTTTCACTTTTATGCATTGGAGAAGGAAATGGCAACCCACTCCAGTGTTCTTGCCTGGAGAATCCCAGGGACGGGGGAGCCTGGTGGGCTGCCGTCTATGGGGTTGCACAGAGTCGGACACAACTGAAGCGACTTAGCAGCAGCAGCAGCATGGCAACCCACTCCAGAATTCTTGCCTGGAGAATCCCCATGGACACAGGAGTCTAGCAGGCTACAGTTCATGGGGTCACAAAGAGTCAGACACGACTGAGCAACTAAGCACAGTGCAGAGTCCAACTTGTTTACTTTTGCTTTTGTTTGTCTTGCCTAAGGGGACATAAGCAAAAAATATTACTGAGATCAGTGTCAAAGAGCTTACTGCCTATGTTTTCTTCCAGAAGTTTTATGGTTTCATATGGTTTCAACTGTTACATCTTTAATCCATTTTGAGTTTATTTTTGTACATGGTGTGAGAGGGTAGTCCAGTCTGATTCTTTCGTACATACCTGTCTAGTTTTTCCAACACCATGTATTTAAGAGGCTGTCTTTTCCTTATTGTATATTGTTGCCTCTTTTGTCACAGATTAACTGCCCATATAATGTGGGTTCATTTCTGGGCTGTCTGTTCTGTTCCATTGATCTATGTGTCAATTTTTGTGCCAGTACCATACTGGTTTGATAATTAAGTTTGAAATCGGGAAGCATGATAACTCCAGCTTTGTTCTTCTCTCTCAAGATTGTTTTGTCTATGTGTCTATGGAAAAAACTTCTGTTTCCGTACAAATTTAGAATTATGTGTTCTAGTTTTGTGAAAAATGTCACTGGTATTTTAATAAGGATTGCATTGAATCTGTTGATTGGCTTGGGTATGGTATGGTCCTTTAACAAAATTAATTCTTTCAATCTGTGAACACAGTGTATCTTTCCATCTGTGTCATCTTTAATTTCTTTCACGTGTTTTACAGTTTTCTAAGTACAGATCTTTTACCTCCTTAGTTAGATTCATTCCTAGATAGTTTATTCTTTTTGTCAGGATTATAACTGGGATTGTTTCTTAATTTCTCTTCTGATAATTCACTGCTAGTATATAGAAATGCAACAGATTTCTGTACATTAATTTTGTATCATGCAGCTTTTCTGAATTCATTGATTAGTTTTATTAGTTTTTTGGTGGAATCTTTAAGATTTTATATGTATCATGCCATCTGCAAACAGTGACGGTTTTAATTCTTCCTTTTTAGTTTATCTTCCTCTTATTTCTTTTTCTTGTCTGATTGCTGTGGCTAGGACTTCTAATACTATGTTGAATAAAAATGGTGAAAGTAGGCATTCTTGTCTTGTTCCTAATCTTAGACGAAATTCCTTCAGCTTTTCACCATTGAGTATGATGTTAGCTAAGGGCTTGAACTATCTGGCCTTTGTTATGTTGAGGTATATTCTCTCTATACCCACTTTCTGGATAGTTTTTTACCATAAATGGATGTTGAACTTTGACAAAGTTCTTCGGCAACTATTTAGATGATCATATGGTTTTTATTCTTCAATTGGTTAATGTGGTGTATCACATTGATTTGCAGGTGTTGAACCAGCCTTGTATCACTGGGATAAATCCCACTTGATCATGGTCCTTTTAATGTATTGTTTAATTTGGTTTGTTAATATTCTGTTGAGTATTTTTCCATCTCTGTTCAGTGATGTTGGCCTGTAATTTTCTTTTTTGTGTGATAGCTTTGTCTGCTTTTGGTATCAGGGCGATACTGGCCTCATAGAATGAGTTCAGAAGCCCTTGCTGCTGCTGCTGCTAAGTTGCTTTAGTCGTGTCCAACTCTGTGCGACCCCATAGACGGCAGCCTACCAGGCTCTCCTGTCCCTGGGATTCTCCAGGCAAGAACACTGGAGTGGGTTGCCATTTCCTTCTCCAATGCATGCTAGTGAAAAGTGAAAGTGAAGTAGCTCAGTTGTGTCCGACTCTTAGCGACCCCGTGGACTACAGCCCACCAGGCTCCTCTGTCCATGGGATTTTCCAGGCACTAGTACTGGAGTGAGGTGCCATTGCCTTCAGAAGCCCTTATTCCTCTAATTTTTTGGAATGGTTAGAGAAGGATACGTGCTAACTCTTCTATAAATTTTTATATAATTCACCTGTAAAGCCATCTAGTCCTAGATCTTTGTTTATTGGGAGTTTTTTTAAAGATTCTTATTTTATATTGGAGTGTAGTTGATTAACAATGTTTTGTTAGTTTCAGGTGTACAGTAGAGTATTTCACTTAAACATATACATGTATCTATTCTTTTTCAAATTCTTTTTGTTGGCAGTTTGTTTTATTAGATTCAATTTCATTACTGTTCAGATTTTCTGTTTCTTCCTGTTTCAGTTTAGGACATTGTACATTTCTAGTAATTTGTCCATTTCTTCTAGGTTGTCCATTTTATTGGCATATAGTTTTTCATATAGTTTCTTATGATCCTTTGTATTTCTATGGTGTTTTGGTTTAGCTTCTTTTTCATTTCTGATTTTATTCATTTTGTCCCTCTCCCTTTTTCTCTTGATGAGTCTAGCTAATTTTGGTTATCTTTTCAAAGAACCAACCTTTAGCTTCATTGATCTTTTCTGTTGGGCTTTTAAAGTCTCTATTTCATTTATTTCTGCTGTGGTCTTAATGATTTCCTTCCTTCTACTAACTCTGGGTTTGGTTTATTCTTCTTTCTATAGTTCCTTTAGGTGTAAGGTTAGGTTGTTTATTCAATATTTTTCTTTTTGAGGTAAGCTTGTATCACTATAAACTTTCCTTTTAAAATTCCTTTTGCTGCATCACATAATTTTCTTGTAAGTTTTAAAAAATATTTATGTATTGGCTGCAATATTTCAATATTTGGCTGCATTGGGTCTTAGTTGCAGCATGTGAGATCTTTAGCTGTGGTATGTGGGATGTAGTTCCCTGACCAGGGATTGAATGTGGGTCCCCTGCGCTGGGAACATGGAGTGTTAGCCGCTAGACCACCAAGGAAGTCCCATCACGTAGGTTTTTGATTGTCATGTTTTCATTTTCATTTGTCTTTAGGTACTTTTAAATTTCCTCTTTGATTTCTTCAGTGATCCATTGATTGTTAGCATATTGTTAGCCTCCAGATTTCTGTGTTTTTTGCAGTTTTTTTTTCCTTATAGTTGATTTCTAGTCTTGTAGTGTTGTGGTGAGAAAAGATGCTTGATATGATTTCAGTTTTCTTAAATTTATTGAGGCTCATTTTTTGGTCTACCATGTGATTTATCCTGGAGAATATTTCATGTGCACGTGAAAAGAATGTGTATTCTGCAGCTTTTGGATGATTTGTTCTCTATTATCAGTGAAGTCTATTTGGTGTAATGTGTCATTTAAGGCTAGTGTTACCTTATGGATTTTCTGTCTGAATTATCTGTCCATTCATGTAAGTGGGATGTTGAAGTCCCCTACTATTAAGTTGTTATTGTCAGTTTCTCCCTTTATATCTATTAATATTTACTTCATGTATTTATGTGCTCCTTTGTTGGGTACATATGTATTTATAATTGTTGTATCTTTTTCTTGGATTGATCCCTTGATCACTATTTAATGTCCTTTGTCTCTTATAAGTCTTTATTTTAAAGTCTATTTTGTCTGTTGTAAGTATTGCTACCCTAGCTTTCTTTTGATTTCCATTTGCATGGAATCACTTTATCCATTGTTTCACTTTCAGTCTGTGTGCCTCTTTAGATCTGAAATGAGTCTCTGGTCAGCAGCATATAGATGGGTCTTATTTACATATCCATTCAGCCATTCTGTGTCTTTTGGTTGGAACATAGTCCATTTACATTTAAAGTAATTATTGATAGGTATGTACTTATTGTGGGGTTGTTCTGTAGTTTTGCTTTTTTTTTGGTTGTTCTTTTCTTCCTGTTTTGGTCTCTTCCCTTGTGATTTGATGACTATCTTTAATGCTATGTTTGGATTCCTTTCTCTTTTTCATCTGTGTATGTATTATAAATTATTGGTTGGTATTTACTGTGAGGTTTACATATAGAAATCTATATGTGATTATTTTAAGTTGCTGATCTATAAAGTTCAAATGCATTTTTAAGAATTCTGCTAATTGGGACTTCCCTGGCAGTCTGGTGGTTAAAACTCTGTGCTCCCAATGCAAGGGGCACAGGTTCAATCCCTGGTCAGGGAACTAAGATCCCACATGCCATGTAGCCAATAAATACATACTTAAAAAAAAAAAAGAATCCTGCTAATTATACTCTTCCCTACTATGTTTACTGTTTTGACATCATATTTTATATTTTTTTGTTTTCTGTGCCCTTTTATTACTTAGTATGGATATAGATGATTTTACTACTTTTATCTTTTAACCTTCTACTAGCTTAATACATGGTTGATTTTATATCTTTGCTGTATGTTTGCCTTTACTAATGAAATTTCTCCTTTTGCAATTTTCATATTTCTAGTTGTAGCCTTTCCTTTTTCACTTTGAGAAGTCCCTTTAACATTTCTTATAAAGCTGGTTTGGTGGTGTAGAACTCTTAGCTTTTGTTTGTCTGTAAAACTTTTGATCTCTCCATCTAATCCAAATGAATCTTGCTGCATAGAATGTTACTGGTTGTAGGTCTTTCCTCTTTAATCACTTAAAATATATCATGTCACTCTCTTTTGGCCTTCAGAGTTTCTGCTGAAAAGTCAGCTGATAGCCTTTGGGACTCTCTGTGATTCCTGAACCTGGATGTCTTTTTTCATTCCCAGGTTAGGTAAGTTTTCAGGTATTATGTCTTCAAATATCCTTTCTGTCCTTTTTTCTGTTTTCATTTTGGAACCCTTATAATATGAATGTTAGTATCCTTGATGCTGTCCCAGAGGTCTCTTAAACTGTTCTCATTTCTTTGTATTCTTTTTGTATTGAGGTTCTCCTATATTAGGTGCATATATATTATAATTGTTATATCTTCTTCTTGGATTGATCCTTTGGTCATTATGCAGTGTCCATCATTGTCTCTTATAATGGTATTTATTTTAAAGTCTATTTTATCTGATATAAGTATTGCTACTCCTGCTTTCTTTTGATTTCCATTTGCATAGAATATCTTTTTCCAGCCCCTCACTTTCAGTTTGTATGTGTCACTGGGTCTGAGGTGAGTCTCTTGTGGACAGCATATATAGGGATCTTATTTTTGTATCCATTCAGCCAATCTGTGTCTTTTGGCCTGAGTATTTAGTCCATTTACATTTAAGGTAATTATTGATATATATGATCCTGTTACCATTTACTTTATTGATTTGGGTTTGTTTTTGTAGGCTTTTTCTTTCTCTAGTGTTTCCTGTCTAGAAAAGTTCCTTTAGCATTTGTTATAAAGCTAGTTTGGCGGTGCTGAATTGTCTTAACTTTTGTTTGTCTGTAATGCTTTTGATTTCTCCTTTGAATCTGAATGAGATATTTGATGGATAAAGTAATCTTGGTTGTGGGTTTTTTTTTCCTTTCGTCGCTTTAAATTTATTCTGCCACTCCCTTCTGACCTGCAGAGTTTCTGTTGGAAGATTGGCTGTTAGCCTTTTGGGGATTCCCTTGTATGTTATTTGTTGTTTTTCCTTTGCTGCTTTTCATATTTGTTCTATGTGTTTAACTTTTGTTAGTTTGATTAATATATGTCTTGGCATGTTTCTCCTTGGGTGTATCCTTATGGCACTCTCTGAGCTTCCTGAACTTGGGTGGCTACTTCCTTTTCCATGTTAGGGAGGTTTTCGACTATACATCTTCTCAAATATTTTTCTCATACCCTTTCTTGTACTCTTCTTCTTCTGGGACCCTTATAATTTGAATGTTAGCATGCTTGATGCTGTCCCAGAGGTCTCTTAAACTGTCTTCATTTCTTTGTATTCCTTTTGTTGTTGTGATTTCTACTATTCTGTCATCCAGCTCACCAATCTGTTCTTGTGTATCATCTAATCTACTAAAAATTGCCTTCTAGTGTATTTTTCATTTCAGTTATGGTATTCTTTATATCTGGTTCTTCTTTATATTTTTCTAATTTTTTGTTGATAATGTCTAACTTCTCACTCTGTTCATCTAATTTTCCTCCTGAGTTATTTGAATGTCTTTATGACCATTACCTTATACTCTTTATTGAGTAGATTGTTTATCTCCACTTAGTTCTTCTGGGTTTTATCTTGTTCTTAGTTTGGAATATATTCCTCTATTATCTCATTTTGCCTACTTTGCTGTTTTTATTTCTATGTATTTGGTAAGTATTTACATTTCCTGACCTTGGAGAAGTGGCTTTTTGTAGGAGGCATCCTATGCATCCCAGCAGTATGCTTTCCCCCTGGCCACTAGAGCTTTATGCCTTAGGAGTACCTGCTATGTGGGCTGCAGGGGCCCTTCCGTTGTGTGAGACTGATCGCTGTGGGTGGTCTGATAGGTATGGCTGTCCCCTTGCCCAGTTGGTTGCCAAACTGCACTGTGTGGAGGCTGCCAGCCACTAGAGGGTGGGGCTGGGTCATGAGGCAGCTGGCTGTGGAAGCCCGTGGCTTTCCAGGCCTAGTACTGGCACACTGGTGAGAGGTTATGGGGCAGAGGGTCCTGGATCTTGTATTAGCCTGCGGATTGGTGGGGCTGGGGCCCAGGGGCATCCCAGGGCTGGAATCAGCCTGCTGGCGGGTAGACTTGTGTTCCCCATTCCCAGCTAGCTGCTCAGCTAGATGTCCCAGCACTAATGCCATGGGGGCCATGTTCCAGTTCTAATAGGTTAGAGGGAGGATTCCAAAATGGCCCTCACCAGCACCAGGGTCCTCATAGAATGAGCACCCCAAAAGGGCTGCCACCAGTGTCTGTGTCCCCAGGGTGAGCTCCAGTTGCTTCCTGCCTCTCTAGGACATTCTCCAAGATCAGCAGGTGGATCTGACCCAGGCTTCTTTCAAATTACTGCTTCTGCTCTGGGGCCCAGAGCATGTGAAATTTTGTGTACACCCTTTAGGAGTGGAGTTTCTATTTCCCACAGACCTCTAGTTCTCCTGAAAGTAAGCCCTGCTTGCCTTCAAAGCAGAGTGTTCTAGGAGCTCATCTTCCTGGTGCAGGACCACTGCGGGAGCAATGTAGGTCTTGGAACTCTTGCTTTTTGGGGAAAACCTCTACAGTGTTGTTATCGTCCCATTTGTGGGTCACCCACTCAGGGGATGGGTGTTGACTATATAACACCCCTTCTACCTGTCTTCTTGTGGTTCTTTGTTTACATCTTTAGTTATAGAAGATTTTTTCCATTAGTCTTCTGGCCTTTTTCATCAATAGTTGCTTTTTTTTCCCCAAATTTTGGTGTGCCCATGGGAGGAGGTAAACTTAGATTTTTCCTCCTCTGCCATCTCGGCCACTTCTGGCATTGTTATCCTTTGTTACTGGTTTCTCATTGTACTGTATTGTGGGCAGAGAACATGGTTTATATGATATAGATCTTTGGTATTTGATGACATTTGCCTTGTGGACTAGGGTATATGATCAAGGAATCACTCCAAAGCCATTATTTCTTCAAATATTACCTTTCTTGCATTCTCTCTATTTCTTCTTTGTGGAACTTGTGTTTGACTTCCTTTTGTATTTTCCAGGACTTTCGATCTCTTTTTCATTTTCCCATATTTTTAACTTTGTTCCATTCTGGTTATATATCTTCTAGCATACAAATTCTCTCTTCATCTGTGACTAATCTGATATTAACTATCTATTTAGTTTTTATTTTCAATGACTTCTTTTCTCATTTCTAGAAATTACATTTAATTCACTTTCAGAAAGTCCTGTTCTTTTATAATGCCTTATTTACTTATGGTACTAAATCTTTCTTTGATATCTTTCATACTTATGAAAATGCTTATTCAGTAGTGTTCTGTAGCTGTTGTACTTATAAAGGACGTGGGAGCTGAATCTTAGCTTGTGTGTCTGTGCAGATCCTCGTTTAAGTGATTGCTCCTTTGTGCTTTGTGATTATCAAATTTGAGATGATTTCCACTTAGCATTGGCTATGGGAATCTCAGCAGGCCTGTATTTAGAGCATGACCTTCAAAACAGTTTTCCATTTGCTTCTACAAGGCCAGATTTTCTAGGAACATCATATACTCAGAGCCAGGCACACTAGGATCAATTTTTATGTCAGTCTCTTGGCTTGGGGATTCCCTAATAGTATTAATTCAATTGTGTGACATTGTCCCTGTTTATAAATTCTTAAGGGAGAGTTCTTTTCCCTACTCAGAGTCTAGTCTAAAAGCTTCTTTGTTATTTTCCTCTGCCAGTCGACGAGTTTTTTCTTAATCTATCCTTTCACTGATATTCCATTCCTTTGAAAGCTCTGGCTTTATGTGGGAATCTCAGTTTCAATTTATGTTCCTTGACCCAGAGTCTTATCTTCTGTTCCCAGTTGGTCATTAAACACTAAGCTCCAATTTTCAGTTACACATGGCATATTGAATACCTCATGACAGTAAAGGGGGGTGGGGAGAAAGATAGGGTAGGTATGGAGATGATAGCACCAAACTTTTGGAAGGTGGAAAGCAAATGGATGAGAAGTAACTGACTTTGCTGTCAGTGAATGCTGAAACCTGGGCTTCCCTGGTAGCTCAGCTGGTAAAGAATCCGCCTGCAGTACAGGAGATCCCAGTTTGATTCCTGGGTTGGGAAGATCTGCTGGAGAAGGGATTGGCTACCCACTCCAGTATTCTTGGGCTTTCCTGGTGGTTCAGCTGGTAAAGAATCCGCCTGCAATGTGGGAGACCTGGGTTTGATCCCTGGGTTGGGAAGATCCCCTGGAGAAGGGAATAGGCTACCCACTCCAGTAGTCCGGCCTGGAGAATTCCATGGACTGTATAGTCCATGGGGTCGCAAAGAGTTGAACACTTCTGAGTGACTTTCACTTTCAAGCCAGTAGTAAAGCAGTACAGACTCATGCTAATTCATATCCAGAGCTCTGAAAGTTTTAGAAAAATAAAGCACCATGCTACTGTGAAGGTGAGTGAAAATGATAACAAGAAGTTAGATCACCTCATCTCCCACCCTGGGAGAAGACTAAAGGTTTATCTTCTAGAGAGGCTGTACTTGAGGGCCTTTGGACTGAGGGACTTAA
Source organism: Bos indicus (assembly GCF_029378745.1). NCBI lineage: Eukaryota > Metazoa > Chordata > Mammalia > Artiodactyla > Bovidae > Bos > Bos indicus. The sequence continues at coordinate 17,745,584 of NC_091782.1, read as the reverse complement.
GGCAGAACTAAGAACAGGGACACTGTAATGAATACTAGGGCCCTAATTCAAAGTTGATACACTGAATAGGTTCACCCCAAATGCATTTCACCCCCTTGGCTCTAAGCATACCAGTGTCTGGCTTATATGTCTCAGGCAGAAGTTTGAGAGAGTCTTCTCTAGAGAGACAAAACAGCGTAAAAGAAAATCTGTCAGAGGCATGAAACTCTAAATTAGACTGTTTGGGCTGCCATACCAGAATACTGCAGACTGGGTGACTTAAAGCTAACTTTATCAAAGTTCGGAGTGCAGAAGTCTAAGATCAAAGAACTAGCTGTGTTGGTTTCTGGTGGGGGCTCTTTTCTTGGCTTGCAGATGGCTACCCTCTCATTGCATCCTCCCACAGCCTTTCCTCTGTGTGTGTGGAGAAAAAGAGGTCTCTGGTGTCTCTTCCCAGTGGGAGGGTAGCTGTTACATAGGTTGGTTAGCGAAACATAGCTGGGAAGGGAGAATTGTGCCGAGCCCTGAGTGAAAAGAAAGAGGGAGTCACGAGAGCATTGTAAACAAAGGAAACAGCAAATGAGAAGGCCCTGAGGCTAAAACAGACATGGAATGAATCAAGAACATTAAGAAAGCTGTGGCTTTGTGGCAAAAAGTTTTCAGATAAACTAATAAATACTAGGCTTCCCAAGTGGCGCTAGTGGTAAAGAATCTGCCTCCAGTGCAGGTAGACATAAGAGACCCAGGTTCGATCCCTGGGTCAGGAAGTTCCTCTGAAGAAGGAAATAGCAATCCACTCCAGTATTCTTGCCTGGAGAATTCCACAAACAGAGGAGCCCGGCGGGCTGCGGTCCATAGGGTCACACAGAGTCAGACATAACTAGAACGACTTAGCACGCACATATGCTCACTAGTAATAGAACCATTCTATTTTTCCTATTCTTTACTAAAACCTTTCAAGATAGATGTTACTATTTTTAGTTAAGATATGATGAAACTGAGCTTCATGAAGATAAGGTAACTTGCCCAAAGTCACTGTGGTAGGTTGAATCAGTTTTATGGCCCTTATTTTATGTATAAATAAATGTTTATTTGGGTGTGCCAGGTCTTAGTGGTGGCATGTGGGATCTTCCATCTTAGTTGCAGCATGCAAACTCTTAGTTGTATCCTGTGGGATCTAGTTCCTTGCCCAGGGATTTAACCCAGGCCCCCTGCACTGGGAACTTGGAGTCTTAGATTCTGAACTATCAGAGGAGTCCTTCCCTTACCATCTATAACAAGTCTCAGGAATACTTTTATTTTCTTTGACAGGTGCAATATGTTCTTTAAGGGATGTAAATTATTGTACTTGGTCATTATGGGAGGCCAAATGAAAGAAGGTAAAATAGTGTCTTTCTGGCTCTACACAGGCATTAGAAAACCAGTAACACCAAGCCCAAGGAGGACAAGGGCATAAGGCTGCCCCAGGCCTGGGTTCTGTTATATCAGCCTCTCAGAAACCACCATTCACAAGTTCAATCACTGCGGCAAACTCTGTGGGTCGGCTTTCCCAGACAGTGTCATCTCCAGATACGCTTTCATGCCCTCTAAAGTGTGGTCAGCTAAACACCACATTGTCTACACTCCTTTGCAACTAGAGACCTGGAAACAAATTAGATTCCATCAATTGTATGTGCTCAGGTGAGAGTTAGAAGTTGCAAGTGCGCTGGAGACTATCTTGTTCCTGGCCGTTACTGACATCAAGCTTGGTCCTGGAGATGTGTATCTATTGGCTTTGTTTCTCTGCAGAACCGTGACTGATACGATTACTATTAGCAAATATCCATTTGCCTTGTTGTTGGGTTCATTTAATTAATTCTGTGTTTTTCCATCTTGTATTAAAGCTTTTTAATTAAAATTTTATTTTCTAATAGATAATATTGCCACTTGAACCTAGCCATTAAGTTCCCTCTCCTGGAGACAACTACTGTTTCCATTTCTCATGTGTCCTGCTAGAGAGTTTCTGTATATTGCCGGTGTATTTTTGTTTTCATGCCAGTGGTAGCATATATGCATATTTTCTGCATTTCACTTTTTCATTTAGGAGATTCCTCCATAGGCTATGTAGTATTCCAGTGACTATATGTTTCATTTACTTAACAATCCCTTATTAATGATGTTTAAATCATTTCCAGTCTTTTGTTCTTACAGACCATACGGCAATAAATGACCTTGTAAAAATGTTATTATGCACATGTAAGTGTGTCTGTGGGACAGATAAAGTCTTTAGAGTTAGAATCCCTAGACTACAGGGGATCAGTGTTTTTAATTTTTGTCAAAATTATACATGTGCAAATGTCAAGAATTTTACAGTTCTACAGAGTTTGTTTAAAAACAATGAAAAAAAGCAGAGCAGTCCCTAGCCCCTTTCCCCCTGTTTCTGTCTTCTCAGAGGAGTCAATCACTTTGAATTATTTTAGTTGCTGCCATATTTCAAAATAGCTTCCTTGTATTACTTCTTGATTTTTTTCCATTTTAGGCATCATCTATACACTTCCTGTTAGGAAAGAAGATTTCACGCTCTTTCATCCCCTGCCCCCACCTTCATATTCCTCTACCCTCCTAATGTAGTTATATTTGTCGTTTAGATAGACAAACTTTCAGACTTTACATTATTAGGCTGATAGAAGTTTTTTATAGCTGAGCCAACCAGTAAATTATGATGACTTTTCTTTTCCTGAACAACTTTTTCTTTTCCATGGAGTTAATAATTGTCTTATTTTTCATTTTCATCATTTTCTGTGAGCACACCAAGATGTTCAAGCTACAGTTCTCTACCAGTTGTCTAAGTCTTTCATTATACTGAGACACATCCAGTTACCTTTAAATTATATCTTGTAGAAATCTCTACTGGAGTGTTCCGACCTCCTCCAAAGTGGTAGTGGCATGGGACTTCCCTGGTGGTCCAGTAGTTAAGGCTCTGCCTTCCAATGCGGAGGGGTGGGGCGGGGGGCAGGTGTGACACCTGGTCAGAGAGCTAAGATCCCATATGCCTTGTGGCCAAAAAAAAAAAGAAACCCTGAATGGACTGGCTGTCCTGTTAGCCTAGAGCCAGCATGACACTATGAAGCTTAAGCTTCAAGAAACTTCATTTGCCTTAGCAACGTATCCACATGATACACGAGTTTTGTATAATTTGAAAAGCGAGACATTTTAACTGTGTTTGGTTAAATACACTGTCTCTTTCCTATTCCTCTTTCCTTCTGTCACATTTTCTCTCACATTACAGTTTTGGGATCCAAGCAAGGGGAATTAGGTTGGAGATCCATTCAGCTTGTATTTAGTTGGATTATTTATGTAGTTTGTAGTCACATCTGTATAAAGTTCAGTTATTGTCATTCATCCTAGTAGGAATTGCTATAGGAATATTTGTGTGTGTGTGTGTGTGTGTGTGTGTGCTCAGTCACTCTATTGTGTCTTTACAACCCATAGACTGTAGCCCACCAGGCTCCTCTGTTAATGGGAGTTTCCAGGCAAGAATACTGGAGTGGGTTTCCATTTCCTCCTCCGGGGATCTTCCCCACCCAGGAATGGAACCCGCATCTCTTATGTTTATCTGCATTGGCAGGCGGATTCTTCACCACTGCACCAACTCAGGAATATTCCTACCTTCTATTAATACTATGCTAATTCACCCTGGGTTGTAACACGAAGGTGCAGAGGTTATAACAAGATGTGAACATGTCCTGTGGTGCCTAATGACAGAAGTAGGTGACTAGGGGCAGAAAAACAAGGTCTGAATGTATGGAGCTGGAAGATAGTCTGTGGAAAAGTTTTTTCCTTGTGTCAGCTGTAGGAAATTATAAGTGATGGATTCAGTTTCTAACATTTTAGTTTTAGCCTATCAAGAATAAACTGATTAATGCAACACATAGAATTATAAATGTACTGTACAATTTTTCTTTTTTGGTGTGAAACATCTAAATAGAATTTATCAGAATTCTGTTTAAGCCTGTAGCAGTATTATAAATAGTGCTATTTATTGTTTTATAAATTGTTTATAAACAATTGTTTTATAAATAGCACTATTAAAACAACAAACAAAAGTTGCTTGTTTTGTATACATCTCTACGATTGATAATAAAAACAAATTTTGATTAATCATGCTGGAGAAAAGACTGAATTATCTCCACATTCTCTCTAGAGAAAAATATCACAAAATCTTTGTCATATGTAGAGATGACCAAAAAGTATACAGCATACACTTAAGAGTTTTACATTTCATTGTATGTAAATTTTACCTCAAATGAAAAAAGGGCAAGAATTGTAAAAAAAAAAAAAAAAAAAAAATTGATCTCCTATTTAGGGCATGCATGCTGAGGTTCCCTGGTGGCTCAGATGGTAAAGCATCTGCTTGCAATATGGGAGACCCGGGTTTGATCCCTGGGTTGGGAAGATCTGCTGGAGAAGGAAATGGCAACCCACTCCAGTATTCTTGCCTGGAGAATCCCACGGACGGAGGAGCATGGTAGGCTACAGTCCACGGGGTCGCAAAGAGTCGGACACGACTGAGCGACTTCACTTCACTTCATTGTGCTGAGGTAGATGGCAGGAAATGTACTGATATCTGCACATTGTTCCGTGTGATATGCATCAAAAAATAAGATGAATTGATGGACAGTTGGAGAATTGGATGGAGAAGGCAATGGCAACCCACTCCAGTACTCTTGCCTGGCAAATCCCATGGATGGAGGAGCCTGGTAGGCTGCAGTCCTTGGGGTCACTAGGAGTCAGACACTACTGAGCGACTTAACTTTCACTTTTCACTTTCATGCATTGGAGAAGGAAATGGCAACCCACTCCAGTGTTCTTGCCTGGAGAATCCCAGAGACGGGGGAGCCTGGTGGCCTGCTGTCTATGGGGTCGCACAGAGTCGGACACGACTGAAGTGACTTAGCAGTAGCAGTAGCAGTGGAGAATTGGATAGATTGACAGATCTTTGATAAATTAAGTATAGTAAAATGGTAACTGTAGAATTTAGGTGATAGGTATTGGTATTTATTGTAAAGGTTTTGTAACTTTTTCTATAGGCTTTAAATTTTTCATAAATTATTGGGAGAAAAATTATGCAGCTGAAAAATATAGAGTAAAGATATTAGAAACTTGAATCAAGTAGTTAACTCATAAAATAATATTCTATTTTTCTGAATTTTTGTGATGTTTGTGGTATTTGTCAGCTCTTTCAAATTTGTGGTTTGTTTTGCTTGCTCATTCTATCAATACATAAATATTCATTTATTCAAATATTCAAACATTCATTTTCATACCAACATTTGTATTTGTAATTTTGTATTTTACTTTCTTAAAGAGGATCCCCGAATTGTATAAGCTTCAGGCTCCATAAAGCCTGGATCCACCCCTGCCTTCTACATAGCCAACATTCTGAAATCTCTTTCCACATTCTCTTTGGAATCTCCAGTCTCCATTGTCCTTAAGATTCCCTTCATCCTCCTGGTGTTGCAGTTCCTGTGTCTTGGATTCTATGTCTTCTTATCTTCTTCATTCTTTGATTCACCTTCATTTTGATGAACCAGATATTCCAGTAGTTTCCAAAGAAAGGTTGCATGAGAAATACACTTTGGGGACCTTGTGATTGTCAAATTATCTTTATTCTGCTCTGCCACTTGATTGATAGTTTGCCTGAGTATAGAGTTAGAGGTTGGAAATAATTTTCCTCCAGAATTTTGAAGGCAGCTTCTAGTTGTCTTCTAACTTTTAGTATACCTATTGAGAAATCTAGTCATTCTGATTTCTAATTCTTTATTTATGATCAGTTTTTCTATCTCTGAAAGTCTTGGAGAAGGCAATGGCAACCCACTCCAGTACTCTTGCCTGGCAAATCCCATGGACGGAGGAGCCTGGTAGGCTGCAGTCCATGGGGTCACTAAGAGTCGGACACAACTGAATCGACTTAGCAGAAGCAGCAGCAGCAAGTCTAAAGGATCTTCTTTTTATCCTTAGAAATTTCACAATGATATGACTCAGTGTGGGTCAATTTCTATTCACTGATGCTGAGCACTCAGAGGGCCCTTTCAGTGTGAAAACTCACGTCCTTACAGTCTGGGAAATTTTAAAGAATTAGTTTTTAAAGATAATGAGATAATGTTCTCTTCTATTTTTTTCCCCTCCTATACTTCCTGGGCTAGTCTTCTATTTCTTGTATCTTTTCTCTTATTTCTGTCTCTTTGCCTTTCTGCTTTTCTTTTTTTTGGCCGCACCACACAGCTTTTAGGATCAAAGTTCGCCAACCACGGATTGAACCTGGGCCCCAACAGTGAAAGTGACAACTCCTAACCACTGAACCGCCAGAGAATTCCCTCTCTCTGGTTTTCTTTCTGGGAGATTTCCATTTAATCAATTTTTCTATTTTTTTACTTTATTTTTTAATTGGAAGAAGATTACAATGTTGTATTGGTTATACAGTCACAGTTATACATATATCACTTCCCTCTTGAGCCTCCCTCTCCTCTTTTGATCAGTTTTTCATTTCTTCTTTCCATTTTTGGTTTCTCGGATTTCAATTTCATTCATTGACTCCTTTAAATAATATCTTATTCTTTTATGGTTTCAATAGTGTGTCTCTGAGGATATAAATTATAGGTGTGGTTGTGGGTGTGTTCTGTTGTTGTTGGAGTTTTCTTCCCTCCTATATAGCTTCAGTTTTATCCAGGTTTCTTCTTTTCTGTTAGTTTTATTGTTTCTTCTGTTAGAGGCTGCAATCTGTGGTTGTTGGCTCATTTTTAAGAGTGGGAGACTAAAAATCTGACAAGATGCTCTGAATGCATGGGTAGGGTATATCAATTGTGGACTTTGCTATAGGATGATCTGCCTGGGACATTTCACTGGGAAATCTCTGATGTCAGTATATCTAGGTCTTTCCCCTTAGTCTAGTCAGATTTCTCATAGAACACACTTACTCTCTTGCCTGAAATGTAAATGGTCCTATTTTTCCCCACTGCCAAGGGACTAGTGCAATATGGCACGCAGAGTCAGAACCTGCAGGAATAGAATTCCCAGCCTCCCAGATTGAGTCAGTTAAACAAATTCACTGTAGACTGGAAGGGATGGATGTATTCACTGTATTTCTAAAAGGGCTAGTGTACATTTAAAAAGGCATACCCAATGATCTAGGGAAAAGGTAATAGCATCCCACTCCAGTACTCTTGCCTGGAAAATCCCATGGACAGAGGAGCCTGGTAGGCTGCAGTCCATGGGATCTCTAGGAGTCGGACACGACTGAGTGACTTCACTTTCACTCTTCACTTTCATGCATTGGAGAAGGAAATGGCAACCCACTCCAGTGTTCTTGCCTTGAGAATCCCAGGGACAGGGGAGCCTGGTGGGCTGCCGTCTATGGGGTCGCACAGAGTCGGACATGACTGAAGCGATGCAGCAGCAGCAGCAGCAATGATCTAGGGCCTGTAGACACCAATTACTATTGGTATTTGTTTTGATCCATTACTTATTGTTACCAATGGAATGTTGAATCCTTCCGTAGTTGAGCTTATACTCACATAATCTTCTATCTGCAAAGACTGTGTGAAAGTGAAGTCACTCAGTCATGTCTGACTCTTTGTGACCCTATGGACTGTAGCCTAACAGGCTCCTCTGACCATGGGATTTTCCAGGCAAGCATACTGGAATGGGTTGCCATTTCCTTCTCCAGGGGATCTTCCTGACTCAGGGATCGAACTCTGGTCTCCTCCATTGCAGACAGACTCTTTACCATCTGAACCACCAGAGAATCCAATGTTATTAATTAGAGTACCTGGCTATTTTTCATTATACACTTCACCCTGGCTTGGGAGATTCTTATGTGTTCAGTTAGTCCACAACTAATGCATGAGGAGTCATGCTGTAGTTATACTGCTTTGCAATGGAGGGAATAATGCCACATACATCAAGGATTGGTCTTTGACCAGCAGGAGCCAGAATTAAAAGAAATAAGATCAGATGAGCTATATTAGCAGAGGAAATTCAATCAGACTCCTCACATGATTTGGACACTAAATTTGTGATTATGATCATATTCAGCATTTCCTGGGCCTCCCTCCTTCTCACTATCCTGATTGATTCCCAGCTAGTAAGTTTACCTACCATTTAGTTAAAAGGCGTTTTCATTTTTATGTTAATATTTCTGGTGAATTGTGAAATAAGTTCCTGTCCCAGATTACTCAGTGAATTAGCATCAGGCTGGTTGCCCACATTGTGTAAAACCCAAAAGCAGAGGGAAATTTCATTTTAGACTCATATGTTTAGTTGTATGTTTCCCAGTTCATAATTCTTTGCCCACTCTTTTGCAATCCTTAAAGCACTTGTGCTTTATCAAAGCTAAGTTTAAAACTTATTTGGGGATGCCCACGCACTGTAACTATGACAAGGCAGCCAAATTAATGAATTAATTAAAAAAAAACTAAAAAACTCCTTATTTGTATTTACCAGGTTCTTTTACAGGTGTCATCACCAGATATAAGGAATCAGGAATATCATATTTCTGCACCATTTCCTTAGTAAGCTCCCTAAGAGTTGATTCCATAATGGCAGCTTTTACTAATTAAGCATTAATTGTTCTGAGAACATACTTTTGGCCTTGATGGGCTGGGCAGCAGGGAAACTTATGTAGCTTTCAGCAGTGGGCAGGGCGTTACCTCCAGGCACAGAAGTAGGTAGGGGAAGGCCAACCTCATGGGGCTGTTGAATGTAGCATGTTGGTTGTTAAATACATTGTCAGACCCTTGCCAAGGCAGCGTTCGTTTTCCCTTGTGATCACTCTGTTCTTGTGTCGGCTTGCCTGCCTCCCTCATCTTGTCAAAGTATCTCCGGCTTTGTTCCAACAGGATTCCTTACCAGGGGTTTCGTGGCATCCACAAGAGGAACCAGGATCTTAATTTTGTGAGAACTGCCAGTCAGTTGAATCAAGCAACCAAGCCAATGGTGTAAACGTTTAATCACAGCCCAAGAACTTGAATAACTAAGAGAATGTCCAATTTTTATCTCTAGAGACCAGGTTCGTGTCATGGAGACTGCCTTTAATCTTGCATAGAGATAAGACCCTTCATGCTCTTCTCGAAATAACCCCCACCCCAGGCGAGGTGTAGGATGTTTGCCGCTGAAGGCAGTTTTTTTAAAGGAAGATGGAAGCCTCAGCTCTAATACAGCGCTTCCTCTGCAGTGATGCCGGGTGTCTGCAGGGGGCGCTCTTGCCCAGGGCTGGCTTCTGCAGCGCCGGGAGGAGAGACGAACATTGGTGGGGCTGGGCTTTCCTATCACTGGGGTTCCTCTTTAACAAGGGAGCTTGCGTTTGTCTGAACGTGACCAATTCCCGTTGCACAGCTTGGGACGCAGAAATACTTGATGTCCAATTATTGTTTTGAATCCAATAAGCAGCTGATATAACTGACATTCAAAAGGAGCCTGGGCTTCAGCATCCTCAGGAGGAGAATCCTAAGGCCAATTCTTTCCTCTCTCTCAGGAATCCCAAAAGGCTCTAGCTTCCATCAGCCACAGAGACACACCTCCTATACTGATTGCTGATAGGGACCCAGAGGAAGGGTGGCAAGTACAGCTGTTTATAAGCTTCGGAGGCAGTCTGTGGTTCCAACCCTATACAAATTCTGATACAGTACCCAAATGTGGGATGTCTGTCCCCAGGGTCCCATATGCCCATTAAAATCTATGCCTGCTGTTTGGTGACAGGGCGCTGGAAGAACAAAAGCCTCTCCCTGGACCAGGGTGAATGTCTCTACAGTGTAGGGGTAGAACCAAACTGTATCTTTAAGGGCCCCTGGATTTTCTCCTGGGGGATGATGCATCACATCTCATCAAAAATCAAGGGAAGACAGAGCTTCAGGCATAGTTGTTTCTGAATCATCCCTAATTAATGTCATAAGTGAATCAAGTAACTTCAATATCTGAATTAGGCCACCTGTTGAAATCCTGCTTTATCAAAGGTGGCACCCTGATGGAGAACCGATATTTCATGATGGCAGTATCAAGAGAACTTCTGGCTTTGCCAAAGAAAAGGTCACCATAAGTAGGTTGTCAGATATAGGAAATAAAAAATATATAGAACGCCCAGTCACATTTGACTTTCAGAAAAACAACAGATGATTTTTTTTTGTATAAGTATGTCCCAAATGCTGTATAGGATGTACTTACGCTAAAATAACTTTTTTAATCAGATTCAGATATTTAATAGGTGTCCTGTATTTTATCCGGACACCCTAACTGTAAAAAGAAAGTTCAAACAAGCGAAAAGAACATAGGTTCTCAATCTCACTGGGCAGAGATAAATATTAAGGGTTTTGGTTATGTCTTTCCATAAACTATTTGTGAATATACTATCTTTGTGTCCAAACCCTGGCTCCTCCAGTTGCTAGCTGGGTGACCTTGAAAGGGTTATCTGATTTCCCTGGATTTTAGTTTCCTTGTCTGTAAAATGGGGATAATAATAGTATTAGTCTCATAGAGTGTTAATGGAGGTGAAATGAACCTGGCACATAGAAAGCACTGAATGATAATTATTAATCACTAATATCATGTATCATTCTTAAAACTGCAAATGGAGATATGTTATATGAGTTGTTCCATACCTTGCTTTTGTTCACTTTTTATATCTCATTCTTTTTCACAGAGGCATAGAATTCCTTTCTAAAAATTAATTAGTTGCCCATGGATGGACCTAGAGATTGTCATACTGAGTGAAGTAGGTCAGGTAGAGAAAGAGAAGTATCATATGACATCCCTTATATGTGGAATCTAAAAAGAAATTATAGAAATGACTTATTTACAAAATAGAAAGAGATTCACAGACTTAGAGAGCAAACTTATGGTTCCCTGGGGGGACGAATAGGGAAGAGATAGCTAGGGAGTTTGGGATGGACATGTACACATTGCTGTATTTAAAGTTGATAACCAACAAAGACCTACTGTATAGCACATGGAACTTTGCTCAATGTTGTGTGGCAGCCTGGTTGGGAGGGGAGTTTGGGGAAGAAGGAACATATGTATATGTATGGCTGAGTCCCTTAGCTGTTCACCTGAGACTGTCATAACATTGTTTTGTTAATCGGCTATGTCCCAATACAAAATAAAATTGTATTAGTTAATGCAGTACAAAGATTAAAATTAATTAGTTGCTACTGGGGACTTCCCTCGTGGTCCAGTGGTTAAGAATCTGTGCTTCCGCTGCAGAGGGCATGGGTTTGATCCCTGGTTGGAGAACTAAGATCCTGCATGCCATGTAGTGTGACCAGACAAACCAATTAATTGATGGCTATTGATGGTCATTTAGGTTGTTGCCAACCCTTTTCTGCCTGACTGTTTCAGTGAACATCTTTGTGCTGCAGGGATTGTCCAAAAGTGCTTCAGCCAACCAGAACTTGGTGTTTCCCTCCACTCTTCTCCCAGTGGGTGGAGCTACAACTGAACTTGTTGCCAGGAACGTGGATCCCCCATCCAGGTACTGGCAGTTGGCTTTCCAAGAGAACGCAGTAAACAATAGCAAAAGAGCTGAGACTAACATGCTTGGATACAAAATTAAGAAGGTACTCAAATCCCAGTAATCAAGAAAAATAATATTTAATGCAATATTTTTAAATTAATATTAATTGCCACAAAAATCCATGAAGAGCAGAATATCAGAATTTTAAATGAAGATAGGAGCAGTAACAGTGTGGTGCCAAGTCCTTTTTGGATTATACATTAATTTTTATTTTAAAATATTTTATTAAAATATGATTTATTTTGATTACTGAATTTTCTGGTGCTCTGTTAAATTTTACACCAGAGATCAGTGCTTTACTTGCCTCACTCTAATGTCTAGACTCTGGCTGGCACCATATCCAAGTGGCACAATGTCTAACCTTGTGCTTCATTGATAAGATGGTTCTCTTGTGTGCCCTGAAAGAGGGGAGCCCCTTAGGGCATGGGGGCCCCTCCTATGGAACACAGACCCACACTGCATATACAGTAGACTGCCTGGTCCTAATATATGTCTCCAGGGGCAAACGGGTTATTGAGGATCACAGGCCTTCTCTTGCTGGCCCTGACTTTTCCTCATTAAAATCTGTTATCTTGAGTCCTGTTAACACAACAGAAGTCACTGCTGAAGAGATCTAACACAAAAAATCTTCTTCACATGGTTTCATAAACATATAAGAATATATCTACAGTATAAGGAGTTGCTGGTTCAAATGGTATGTATACCACATGTATTGATAAATACAGCCAATTTCCTTTCTTCTGATAATGTGTTAATTTACATGCCCACTAAAAGCTTGTGAGAATAACTGTTTCCCCATATTCTTGACAACACTGAGGACTGTGGCACTACTTTATCTTTTAAAAATATATTTATTTCTTTGGCTGCGTTGGGTCTTCCTTGCAGCTCATGGGATCTTTGTTTTGGCACGCGGGAATCTTTTCCTTTGGTGCGTGGGCTTCTCTCTAGTTGTAGTGTGCGGGTTCTCTTGCCTTGCTGCATGTGGGTTTCTTGACCAGGGACTGAATCCATGCCCTCCTCAGTGGGAAGCAGATTCTTAACAACTGGGCCACAAGGGAAGTCCCTCCTCATCTTTTACATGAGTCTTTTGTTTTCCTTTCTAGAAATTTGGAGGATTTTTTTTTCTTTGTCCCCTTTGCTCTGAGATTTCACAATGATATGCCTTGCTGCTGCTGCTGCTAAGTCGCTTCAGTCATGTCCAACTCTGTGCGACCCCATAGACGGCAGCCCACCAGGCTCCCCCGTCCCTGGGATTCTCCAGGCAAGAACACTGGAGTGGGTTGCCATTTCCTTCTCCAATGCATGAAAGTGAAAATCGAAAGTGAAGTCGCTCAGTCACGTCCGACTCTTAGCGACCCCATGGACTGCAGCCCACCACGCTCCTCCGTCCATGGGGTTTTCCAGGCAAGAGTACTGGAGTGGGGTGCCATTGCCTTCGTGATATGCCTTAGTAAAGGTCTATTTTAATTCTTTGTGTGGAACCCTTTTAATTTAGAAGCTCATGCTCTTCAGTTCTGGGAAATTTTCCTGAGTTATTCTATAATGGTCTCCTCCCTTTTATGTTCACTGTTTATTCTTTCTGGGACTTGTATTGTTCTGGTCTTGGACCTCCTTGGATCAGGCTTCCAATTTTCTTATCTTTTCTTTCCTATTTTCCATCTCTTTGTTTTTATGCTCTGTACTCTGGGAGATTTTCTATCATCTTCCAGACCTTCTGTAGATTGAAAACAAATCTCTGATATCATGTCTTTAAATTTCAAGAGCTCTTTCTCACTCTTTTTCTCTGAATATGTTTTCTTTATAGCAGTCTATTCTTATTTTATGGATGCAGTATCACAATAGCTTTTCATTTTTCTAAGGATTTTTAAAAATATTTTTTTGATGTGGACCATTTTTTAAGTCTTTATTGAATTTGTTACAATATTGCTTCTGTTTTATGCTTTCGTTTTTGGCCATGAGTCACGTGGGATCTTAACTCTCTGACCAGGGATGGAACCCTAACCCCCTGCATTGGGAGGTAAAGTCTTAACCACTGCCAGGGATTGGTGTTAGATGGGACTGCCGGGCAGTTAAGGATGTTAATGATAGTTTTTGCTTTTTTTTTTTTTTCTTTCTCCTTGGCTGATGGCCATAATCCATTTCCTCCAAGTTCCTTTTTCTGTTTGCACATTTTGGTTTCTATGCTTCATGTTATAAGTTTTCCTAGATGCTTGGGTGATCTTTGGTCATTTGCTCTTGTTTAACCTGACTGGAATCTTTGATGGTGTAGGGCAGGATTTGTTGAGTGCTCTGGCTGGTTGGTTTCATTAAGGGAACCCTTGATATATCTTCATGTCTTTCCTTGTGAGCTGGTCAGATTCCCCAGATAAGTCTTCTTCCATCTCCTTGTGGAATGGTGCAAGGCAGGCTGACATCTTCTAGGAGTAGAAGCAGAGGAGGCCAGAGTTTTTAGCATCCAATGTGCGTGTGTATGCATGCTAACTCATGTCCAACTCTCTGGGACCCCATGGACTATAGCCTGCCAGGCTCCTCTGTTCATGGCGTTTCCCAGGCAATAATACTGTAGTGGGTTGCCATTCCCTTCTCCAGGGGTTCTTCCTGACCCAGGGATCGAACCCACGTTTAACATCCAGTACCTGACGCCTAATCCCGTTTTCTGTCGGCTAGGGTGCCCCTGCCCTAAAATGTGCCTAATTCCTCCAGACCAGAAGAGTCCCACTTCCTGCTCCCAGGTTTTCCCGTTACAAAGACTAAATATATTTACAAAAAGCAGTTGGGTTTTATTTGTGCCAAGATGTTTTAGGATACGGGAGCTTCTATAATTGCGTTGCCTTATACCTTCTGAACAACATGAAATGATAGTAGTGATGTGGGGGTCTTTGTCTTTTTCTAGATTTGCTGGGTATCCTTTTAGAATTTCACCATTAAGCCTGACACTGGTTTCCGTTTGACTGCATACATTTATTATGTTAAGAAAATACTCCTTGTTTCTTTTAAGAGATTTTTATCAGAAATTAGTGTTGAATCTTTCAGGTGTAAAACATCTGTATTCATGAGTGATATTTGTCTGTGATTTTCTTTTGGCTGCTGTATTTTCCAGGGTTTTCTATCAGTGTAGTATTGGCTTTGTAAAACAGTCCAAAAACTTCCTTTAACAGCGTTGGAACTATTTAACAGCATTGGAATGAACTGATGAGTAAATTTTTAAAATAATAGTGTCCAGTACTAGATTGGCTCTCCACCATCCTTCAAACTCAATTACAGTCTGTAAGGTGACACCTTCCTCTAAGTAGATGCATATTATACAGTTTAGTATCATCAGGAATGACAGAAGTAATATTGAATGAAAAATGTAAAATTTACTTTCTGGAAGCTTCAGGGAGCCGGAAAAGGAGGAGAAGGAAAAGGAAAAGGAGGAGGAGGAAGTTAATTGTATTGTTTGGACTAGAATTTAGTTCAACAGACCCTGTTTCTCTTCAGCAGGCCTGATAACATAGGACAAAGTAAAAGGAATTTCTACTTCTCCTTTCTCCACAATTGTGGAGACTTGGCTCCACAATTCTGTGGTCTCCCCAGTCACCTTTGTAGAAGCTTCCCCAGGGGAAATGTGTACTGGAACAGGTCTGGAGTCGCCATGTGCTAACAAATAGAAAGAGTCGATGATCCCTTTTTCCACTGAAAGATGGTGTTTGATACATTTTACCAGCTTGACTTGGCTGTCTAATTCAAGACCAGGAGACTGGGAACCCAGGCTCCCTACATTGGGAGCATGGAGTCTTAGCCACTGGACCACCAGCGAAGTCCCTAGACCAGACTCTTTATTCTGCTTATGGCTAGAGACTGGATTCCAGATGGGCAAATCTGGTTGCTACTTCTGGTTGGTCATCAAAAGCACAAAGGTCGCCTCCGGGGAGTCGCTGCTTTCTGCGCCAGCTGAGCCTTCTCTGGTCATCCCGTGCCCCTCACACTTTCTGGATATCACTGTGCAGCTCAGCTGCCTTTCCCTTTTACTCCAGCCAACAGCTGGGTCCGCTTTCTGACTGGCCAGCCAGGTTCCCAGAAATAGACTGGCCACTGATGAAGTTCATTTTCTTCTTGCCCTACTCTGTCCACCCCTGCAATGTCCTCTCCCCTCTTTTGCTCCTGCTTCCCCAGGGGTCCCCCAGTCTCCTCCTCCCTCAGTTACCCTGTGTTTACACTTTTCTTCCCATTAAAATCAGATTTTATATCTTCTATTTGTCAAATTTAATAAGTGAATCAAATTACTGGGAGTGTGTTAGACTCTCTTGCTGGTAATAAACAGGATCTTCCTTGGTTTTCCTCAAATAATTCCCTTCCCCCAGTGGGAGGGGGGCGGTACACAATGATTGCAGAGTCACATGGTAATTGATCAGGGCTCTGCAGGCACCTACAGTAGATTCCTCTCTGGGCTTTGGATGTAGAACACAGCTCAGAGACCAGAAAGGGGTTCAGAACCCAGAGCCCTAAAGACAGTGATGTGTCACCAACTGGGCAGGAGACTGCTCACCCCTCAGCATGACAGCAACACAGCCCCCTTCTGCCTCTGCTTCTCACACTTCTGTCTCTGCCAGCCTACCTTGCCCTCTTCTTTTCTCTGTCTCATAGTTTGTGTTCTCTCCAAACTGCTGCTTATCGAGCATTCTGGGCCTCTGTGGCATTTATTACCCCGTGGTACTGCCTCCCATCTAATGAACATGAGTTTTCATAGTATAGCCCCTTGTAAGCTGCTAGCTGGGCCACTCACTGGCTGACCTTGATCCACTACTTCTGATCCATCCATCTGTGGCCATGGAAGACATGTGTTTCTGTCTGGGGTTTTGCTCCTCTGGACAGGGATGTGGCAGGGCCATGGCTGTGCTCAGCACTCTGAACTGGGCTTTATCCAGGAAACATGGTTATCCTTCCCACAAGCACAAAAGGGCTAAATTGGAATCCTGATGATTCCCAAACCAAGTGAATAAATAGCAGCCATGTCATGGGCAAATTTTTACATATGCAAATTTCTAGGAGCCACTCATCTGTAAAATGGAGACAGTAATAACACTTATCTCATTAGATTGATGTGGTTATTCTTTTTTTCATATTTTTGTGTGTGCTATGTTTGCTATGAAAAACAGTTGGAATCTAATGCCCCCTAAATAGGAACTTGTTAAATCAGTGGTTTTCAAAGTCTAGGAGGAGAAAAAGGGATAGTATATCAGAATTGCTTGGAGAACCTCATCCCTGATCTGTGTCACCAGAATGGAGCCAGGGGTTGAACTTTGCTGATTGTATATGAGTTCCAAATCCCACCCTCAAAAGTACTGCTCTAAATGACCTACAGTAATATATCCTTTTTATTTTTTAAAGTTTTTTTTTTATGTGGACCATTTTAAAAGTCTTCTTTGAATTTGTTACAATACTGCTTCTGTTTTATGTTTTTTTTGGGCTGTGAGGCATGTGAGCTCTTATCTTCCTGATCAGGGATTGAACCCACACCCCCTGCAATGGAAGGGCAAGTCTAAACCACTGGACTGCCAGGGAAGTCAAATATGTCCTTAACATGGGATCTCATGTAGCCAAACAAAATGATTTCTGCAGGTGTGTATGTTTTTTAACATGCAAAGGAAATCATGATGGATCGTTGAATAAAGTAGATTATAAAACAAGACTATAGTAGGAATTTTTATTTTTTTCATTAACTTTTATTGGCGTATAGTTGCTATGGTAGGAATTTTTAGAGAAAAAAATACATATAGGTATCTATGAATAATGAAGGATATGGAGTATTAAAGGTATGTTTGGGCTTTCCTTGTGGTCCAGTGGTTAAGAATCCACCTTGCAATGCAGGGGACACCAGTTTGATCCTTGGTCCAGGAGGATCCCACACGCCACAGAGCAGCTAAACCCATACACTATGACTACTGACCCCAAGCACCTAGAGCCTGTGTTCCGCAGCAAGAGAAGCCCGCACACCACAGCTAGAGAGTAGCTGCGGTTTGCAGCAGCTAGAGGAAGCCCACGCACAGCAACAAAGACCCACCACAGCCAAAAATAAATAAATCTTAAAAAAATAAGCATGCTTGGCAGACCTGCTGCATCAGCATTACCTGGGAGCTTCACAGAAAGGTAGAATCTGGGGCCTCTCTCCTGACCCACTCAATCAGAATATGTGTTTTTTTGACATGATCACTGCCTTGTTGATGCAGAGTAAAGTCTGAGACTCACTACTCTAGAACACTGGTTCTTGGCTGCTCATCAGAATTCATCTGGGAGCAGTAAAAAATAAGTCCTGATGCCCTCGTAGCACCTAGACCAACTAAATTGCCTCTTTGAGGTCAGGCTGGGCATCGTATATCCTGGAACTGTCAACTGATGCCTAGGAGCAGCCAGGATTGGAAACACCTGCTGAGCACCTTCACTCAAGCTGTTAGAGTGCTTATTCTGTGGCTGCTGCAAACCTAGAGCTTCTCATTTTTTTCTTTCTGCTTTTGTGTATTTTCTGATTTTTGTTTAGGGAATGTGTATTATTTTGTTGGGCTTCCCAGGTGGCTGTAGTGGTAAAGAATCCTCCTGCCAATATAGGAGACATAAGATATGTGGGTTTGATTCCTGGGTTGGGAAGATCCCCTGGAGGAGGGCATGGCAACCCACAGAAAAGCCTGGTGGGCTACGGTCCATAGGGTTGCAAAGAGTCAGACACGACTGAAGCGACTTAGCATGCACACATTGTTCTGTTAATGATTTTAAAACATTATTTAAAATTAAAAAGCTCTAAATGGATGCAAGGCTCATCTGAGGTTTAGCCTTGAAGTGAGGAAGATGTTTCAGAGCAGGATTCATGTTCCCAGGTTGGGGGAGGGAGGGTGAAACAAAGCAATATGTTGTGCTGTTTCTTTTATGTTTAGTCATGATGTTAAATTCTTAAAGTTGTATTTTAAAAAAGAATTTTATTTAATTGTTTTTGGCTGTGCTGCATCTTTGTTGCTGGGCAGGCATTTCTCTGGCTGCGGTGAGCGGGGGCGACTCTCTAGTTGCGGTGTGTGGGCTTCTCACGGTGGAGGCTCCTTTTGTTGTGGGTCACTGGCTCTAGGGCTTCGGGGCTTCAGTAGCTGTGGTTCCTAGGTTCTAGAGTGTGGGCTCAATAGTTGTGGCACGTGGACTTAGGAGGTCCTCAGCACGTAGGATCTTCCCGGATCTGGGATCAAATCTGTGTCTTCCGCCTTGTCAGGTAGATTCTCTACCACTGAGCCACCAGGGAGACCTGAAAATTGTATTCTGAGATTAAAAACTATCTCAGAAAGGAAGCATGAGCTTTTAATGTTTAGCAAAAGGGAACACGAGTTAAATGCTGACAAACCCTGCTTTGGAGGAAAAAGAGGAGTCATTTCCATCTACCACCTGACCTGGTGCATCTCTTTCCCTTAAGACAAAAGAAACTAAACATTGCTGAGAGCTCTCTAACTGCCAGCATTGTTATAGGCAGTTCATTACCTTTGTAATAATGCCAAGGAGTAGCATTACCATGTCCGCATTTTAAAGGAGACTGAGCCCTACAGAGGTTACTTAATTTGCATTTAAGCCCTAGCCCCATGCTGTCCCATATGGCAGCCACTGGCCACATATGGCTGTTGAGCACTTAGAATATGGCTGGTCTGAATTGCTATGTGCTGTGAGCATAACATAAGCACCAGAGTAAAAAGACTTAGCATGAAAACAAAAGAAAACTGTAGAATAGCTCATTAATAATGTTTCATATTAATTACATATTGAAGTGATACTGTTTTAGATGTATTTGGAATAAATAAAATATATTCTTAAACTTTATTTCAGCTATTTCTTTTTCACTTTTTAAATGTGACTACTAGAAATTTAAAAATTACTTATGTGGCTTGCCTTTTTGGTTCATACTTTATTTCTAGCCAGGCAGAGGCAACTAGAAGTTAGGCCCAGGGGGATTATTTAGGTTTGCTGTTTATTCTCTTTGGAACCCTTGTAAGGGCAGAGGAAAAGGTGAGAGAGGAAGCAGCTTCTCTCTGTCTGATTGAGAACTGGTTGGAAAAGAATGAGTTTGAGAGCATCCCTGCCAACTTTCTTTAGCCCGGTGGTTCTCAACTTTAGCTGAACCTTTGAATTTCCTGGAGAACTTTTTAAAATCCTGATGTTCAGCCACACTACCCTCTGATCAAATAAAAATCTCTAGAGAATTTCTATTTGTCAAGGTACCGAGGAGGTTCAGCCAAGATTGAAAACCACTGCTTTAGCCAGATTTTTTAATCCTTCCTCCCTGGGAACAAACGCGAGCTGTCTGGGAAAGTAGGCTAGCAACTTGTAGAAAGCAGACATCTTAGATGATCTTGGAGGGTGTTATTTGGGTCCTTATATATTTTCTTTAAAATTAAAAAAAAATTGAGGTTGCTTTGTTTCTGTTGCGTGAATCAGTCCTCAAAGAACAGGGTTATTTAGTTATCTTGAAAACTCATTCTTTGGCCACTAGGGGGATTGAATGAAAACACTTGCAGAAGGATAGAAGCCTTTGTCCCTTTGAGAAACTCCTCAGAGGGGAGGTAAATTGGCACTGTCTTCCTGGTGGGCAGAGGAGCAGCTTGTACTGCTACTTTTTAACTTTCATTTCAGCCTTATAACTCAAAGGGCTTGACCTTTGTGTCAATGAAAAGTGCTATATTCTTTCTGGGGATCCCTTTTGCAATATAATAGCAGAAAATATTTATGGAGTGCTCACTCAATGTCAGACACTGTTCTGAGTGCTTCACCCACACATTAAGTTCTCATAAAGGGGCTTCCCTCACGGTCCAGTGATTAAAACTCCACCTTCCAATGCAAGGGGTGCAGGTTTGATCCCTGATCAGGATCTAAGGAATCACATGCTGCAGGGTGCAGCCAAAATTTTAAAATAATAATAATTTTTGAAAAATCCTCACAACAATCTGATGCAGCAGGTACAATAACTATCTTAATTTCAGATAAAAAAACAAAACAAGGGCTGGAGGGATTAGAGGACAGACCCCATGGCCACAAGAGTTGGAAAATAAAGGATTTGAACTCAAGTAGTCTGTCCTAGAATCTGTCTCTTGACCTCTAAGTGATATATAAAATGAACTTTGCCCCATGGTTTTAGTCCTAGGATTTTATTCAAGGAAATGATCAGACAGTTGCATAATTGAGAACACAACTAGACCTAGAAAAATCTCAGTGTCCTATTCTCATAGGAGACTTGTTTAAACAGATTAGAGTATCACCATAAAATGAAAAAATATGTAACAGCTAAGAGTCCTGATATAGAAGTGATGTACTGAAATGGAAAAAATCTTCATGAAGTATTATTAAGTTAAAAAAGCAATTTAGAAAACATATTCAGTACCATATCCAGGAAGAAAGAGCCAGTGGGTACGTGTGGAGGCGGGAGCACTAAAACATTAACAGTGGCTATTTTTAGAAGGAATATCAGAAGTTTTAACTTTCCTCTTTACATTTTTTCCTTATATTTGGATTTTTTCATAATGTCTTTAGGTAGCGATTTTTCTAGAGCAATGCAAACGAAGATATTTCAGGATATGAAAGAACAATGCCTGCTTAAAGGAAGTGGAAGGAGTAAGTGGGAACTAGTCTTTGAGGTCATTTGGGGCACTAAATTTAGCATTAGAACTCTGGCAGCCAAAGTAAAAAAAGAAACATGTTGACTGTATAAATTTCATAGTATTTTATTTCATGTTTTATGAGAGAGCCTCTTAGGTGGTTTTCTGCATTTCTAATTGTTTACTCTTGTGAACTTCAGGATGTGCAACCCTAAATAGATGCTGCACACATATCCTCGTTCTGTGGTACCAACTTGTGTTCAATCAAAATATTAGGTTGGCCAAAAAGTTCATTTGAGTTTTTCCATACCATCTTATGGGAAAACTCAGAAGAACTTTTTGGCCAACATGATCCTTGAGTCG
Source organism: Bos indicus (assembly GCF_029378745.1). NCBI lineage: Eukaryota > Metazoa > Chordata > Mammalia > Artiodactyla > Bovidae > Bos > Bos indicus. The sequence continues at coordinate 17,724,104 of NC_091782.1, read as the reverse complement.
CTCCCATGTACCAGTCTGGGGACTGAATGCTCAGTCATCTCTTCCTTGCGACAGAACACTGATTTGTGCCTCCTGTTCATCACCCACCTGGACTCCATCCCATACAAGTGCTCTTAAGTCTAGTTCTAGCACCTTCACTGGAGCCTGCAGTCCAAACCAGTCTTCTGCGTTTGAGATGGCTATTGGACCACAGTCCTCAGGAGATGATTATATACATACCCGTTCCTTCATCTTTTCATAAACATTCACTATGTCTCCACTGTTAGACCAGAAGCAACCTGAGAACATAGGCCTATTTCCTCTTATTATAGAACCCTGGATAGCATTTTAGAGTTTGAAGGGGATGCTCGACAGCTGGGATGGCCAGTGCCTCCTGGTTTGCCTGGGACTTTGCTGGTTTTAGCACTGAAAGTCCCACCTCCAGAAAACCCACTTAGTCCTGACAAGTCAGCTGGGCACTTCTTGAATCCCTTACTTGATTGGTCCTTACTTGATTGGATAATTATAACTTGATTGGTTGGATTGTTTTATATGGCAAAATCCCTACTAAGCACATTCCCATTTTTAGCAATACAGTGTCAAAATAATAACCCCTATATTAGCATGGCTCTCCTACTGCTGTGTTTATATAATCATCAGGCAAACTCTGACAGCAGGAAAAGGCAGGGGTTATTAGTCCACTTGAGAAAAAGTGAGGCTGAGAAGAGTTTTGTAAATTTTTCCAGCTAGTAAATGAGTAGCCAAAATAATGAATTAGGTCTTTTGATTCCTAATCAGGGCTTCCTGGAATTTGAAAATACCCACCATGGAGCTTCCATCACTTTGAATAACTGTGCATGACTTTTGTGAAGAAAAACCCAAATTGTAGTTTGAGATCCAAAAGGCTTGCACGAATGAAACGTGGAATAAATACCATCATATTTCTAAGTGGAACAGTTCAATATAATAATTTCCCCAAATTTCATTAAATTGAATGAAGTTTTAACAAAAATTCCAACAAGACTTTTCTTAGAATGTAACAAAATTATTCTTAAGTTCATCTGCTAGATGAACTTGAAGAAAAGTTCAAGAAAAATTTGAAAAGAAACAGTTGTGAAGGAGGATAACTCTCCTTCTAGGTTTTCAAAGTTATTAAACTACAGTATTTTAAGCAGTGAGGTTGGCACAAAATTGATTGATCAGTGGAATGAAATAAAAAGCCCAGAAAGAGAACCCAAAGCATATTAGAAATTTGGTATATGCTAAAGCTGATTCAGGTCAATAGGAATGATTGTTTATTTAGTAAATGATATTGAGCAAATAGACTGATAATTTAGATGTAAATAAAAGTAGGGCTCTATCTCTCCCAAAACTCCAAAATAAATTAACTTTTAATGTAAACAAATAAAGCTACAAAAGAATTAGAAGAAGAACCAGTGAATGTTTCTGGATCTTTGGGAGAAGAAAACCTTTTTAATTTTAATACAGAAGGCAGACATCATAAGGGTGAAAACAGATTAAATTTGACTACATGAAAAATAAATTTTTAAAAGGTTTAATATAAATGACAGTGTAGGACAAACCTTTGCTACGTATATGATGATTTGAAAGAATTCTTGCAAATAGGAAAAAAAAAACATACTAATAGAAAAATGGCAAAGTACCCAATTTGTCAAAGAAGTATAAATTATTTAAATTTCTATCTCCTTAATAAGCAAATGAAAGTAAATACAAACCAAAAAGATCTCTCTCTCTCCATTTTTTATCTTACCTAATGATATTGGAAAAAAATTTTAAACCATAATATCCTTTGCTGATGGGAGAATAAATCAGTAGTCTTTTTGTAAGGCCAGTTGTAACAGGAATTAAAACCTTATTAACCTGAATTAATTTTGATCCAGCAATGCCATGTCTGTCTATATTTTAAAGTAATAATTGGAAATATGTGCAAATATCTCTTTATAATCATGTGTGTAGAAATTTTATTTATTGAAGTTAAAAGGAAGAAACAACTTAATATCTAGTTCTAAGGAATTGGTTGCATAAATGACACACTATTGTTCTAGCAGGATGAGAGGCAATTAAACAAATATACTCTGCAGTTAATATTGTAGACGAATATTTAATTACATGAAAAATATCCATGACAATGTATATTGCTAAGTGAAAAAAGCATGTTACTAGGCTGTATTCATAGCATGATCCCGTGTTTGTTTATACACATATATACACATATACACATAATCACATACACACAGAGCATGACATGGATTACTCATGATTTGTTCTTTTTCTTTTTTACTTTTCTACATTTCTACAGTATACATTTATTGATTTTTTAATAAGACTAATAATTACTATTAATTATTGTTAAAGAGAACTTAGAACCTGGATCAATGTTTTTATCAAACGTATGGATACAGGGACGTTTGTGTGCTATGATATATACTTTTGTAATGCTTGAATTTTTTTTTAATTGAATGTTATCATTTTTATAGTCAAAAGGAAACAATATTAAAAAATAAAGGGCTGAGGAACAAAGAAGTTCATACTCTTTATTCCAACTTTTAGAAATGTTCTTAATGCTGAATATGAGCAAATATTTATTTATACAGAGATTCATCATAACAGTGTTTACAATAGGAAAAAACCTGATAACAGACATAGAAACATCATGTAAATAATATGAAGCTAAATTATGACACAGGCCCCTTAGATGAACCTACAGTGACATAGTAAAGTCAGCATGAATCCAGCCTGCCTGGATTCAAATCTCAGCTCTGCCACTTACTTGCTGTGTGACTTTGCACAAGTTACTTAGCCTCTGTTTCAATTTCCTCCCATAAAATGAGGATAGCAATAGTACTACATCATAGGATGGTTATGAGGATTTTTAAATCACACCCCATGTGGGAAACAGATGACACATTCAAATTAGTTAATTTGAAGAGAGTTTAATAAAGGGACTCTGTGCAGAGCTGCGGACAGGATGTCTTGAAACCCCCAAGGATAGTGTAGTACTCTCAGCTAGTAATGGTAGGAAGTCATAGAGAGCATCTAGGCAGGTATTGGAACCTGGAGCGAGAAAGAGTTCCTCGGAGGAGCTGTGGTCTTTGTTAAAAGCTCAGTGACCCTTCATACCTTAACCTCACCCTTCAGGCTTCTTCTGAGACATCTGTAATTAGTCTGCCACTGCTGCAATAATGGTACATATAAATAATCCCAAATCTCACTGGCTACAAACTGCAGACATTTGTTTTCCTCACTCCCAGGTTGACTGAGACAGTGCTCCTTCAGGCTTTGGGTTGTTTGGGTTCAGGTCAGCTTCCTAGCCCCCTTATTTTAGGACCAGCCGCCAAGAGGCTAAACCAAACAGGCAAGTCCCTTTCAGTCCTCTGCTTACCCCAAGTGTACAAACATTCCATTGGCCAAAGCATGTCCCATGACTGAGGCTAAAGTAAATAGAGTAGAGATATTTATATTCCATACACTCTAGTAGAAGGTAAACTCCCATGGCAAATCCTAACACAGGCAGAGAGGGAGAGAGTGGAGTTGGGAATGATAATCCAGTGACAACTTGTCGTTGGCCACATCCAAGGGGCACAGAAGCTGGGTGGTGCTCTCTGTACAGGGCCTTTCTGGGGCACAGAGCAGGGCAGAAAAGGGTAGAGATGTCTAGAGAGGCAAACAAAGATATCTGTGTAGGATTACATGAATTGATATTTTTAATGAGTTTAAGATAGTGACTGGCAAGGGAAAAATACTATGTAAGTGTTTGTTAAATGAAATAATAAAATATGGTGCTATAGAGAATGATGTGTTCAAGAATATTTAAACTGTTTATCATTAATTGTTAAGTGAAAGAGATTATAGAGCAGGTACACATGATAATACAATTTTAAAATCCAATTTACCTAGAAGAAAGACTGGAAGGAAACTTAGCAAAATAATAATGTTGCTGGGAGGTAGAATCATTGGGAATTTTTTCCCGTTCTGTGTTCAGAAATAGGCTGCCATATATAATCTCATAAGTTGTGCATTCCACAACTCCAGAGGCCCCGTTTGTCTCTCTGCGCACCTTTGGCTTATGCAACTTCCTTTATTGCCCATAGATTCTAAAACACACATGTATTACTCTTGTGTAATCAAATAAAAGCAGTAAAAGTTGCAGCCTTGCTTTGTCTCCCTAAAACGGTTGTTATAAGGAGCACTCACCAGTGCTTGGGGACAATCCAGGTTATACAGTCACCATTGCAGAACTGAAAGGTATTGCTTCATGTGTGCAGCATAAATATAGGAACTTGTTTGGCCTGAGTGAGTTACTAAAATTTTTTAACGTCCTCTAATATGTTTGTTTTAGTGGAGAAATTCAGAACTGCTGAATCAGAAATGAGGAATATAAGAATGGAATATTCCTATCAGATCCACAGTGGAGAAGATTTGAAGTAAAATGAAAGCTTCTCTCCCCAGGCCCAGGATAAAATGAAGCATTCAGGTACTTCCTGCATTTCTTGTTATATGAGATATTAATAGCAACATTATTTATTAATATAAACTTCATTGATATTAATATCTTATTATAATATTAAGGTATTATAATATCTTATAATATTAATATCTTATTAATGTTATTGGGCTTCCCAGGTGGTGCTACTGATAAAGAACTCACCTGCCGATGCAGGAGATATAAGAGATGCAGATTTGAGCCTTGGGCCATGAGGTTGCAAAGAGTCGGACACCACTGAAGCGACTTAGCACACACATTAATATTATTACCACTTAGGCTACTGCATTCTCTTACTTAACGGCCAAAAATTATGTGCATTCTCTTTGAAGTCCTCCCCTCCCAAGACAGAGTTAAACATCCCTTCCTCTGTGTGCCCACAACCCCTGTGTCTGTACTTCCATTCTAGAATTTAACATAGACTTTCATAGTCATTGACATGTTTGTGAGATCATCCAAAGAATTTGTGGATTTTCTTTCATTTTTGTAACCTCAGTATTTCTCTTGGTACGTAACACAGAAACATTTCTTGAGTAGGTGTCAGGACTTCCTATTTCACTGTTCTGGGAGGTGTGAAGGGCGCTGTCTCTTGAGAGTGTGGGAAAGTGGTAAACAGCCCATATATATACCCAGGGGAGCCTGTCGGGAAAGGCTGAGTCAGAAATACCCTAGAGAGCTCCCAGCCCTGAGCCCCCGACAGTGCACTCCTAAAAACTGGAAGACAGAACCAAAGGCCATCCTAGGCAGGGTGGGACAATTCAGAAGAGTATGTCTCATATATACACTGGTGGTTCAGATGGTAAAGAATCTGCCTACAGTGCAGGAGACCTGGGTTCGATCTCTAGATTGGGAAGATCCCCTGGAGAAGGAAATGGAAACCCACTCCAGTATTCTTGCCTAGAGAATTCTATGGTCAGAGAAGCCTGGTGGGCTACAGTCCATGGAGTCACAAACAGAAACCACTGAGTGATAACACTTTTGTGTAAAAAATAGATAACTAATGAGATCTTACTGTATAGCACAGGGAACTCTACTCAGTGCTCTGTGGTGACCTAAATGGGAAGGAAATCCAAAAAAGAGGGGATATATGTATACATATGGCCGATTCACTTTGCTGTTCAGCAGAAGCTGACATAGCAGTGTAAAGCAACTGTATTCCAATTAAAAAAAAAGAGTATATCTCTTCTCCCATTTGGATTCTTAGGATCCTTTTTAAATATTATTTTTTATAAAAATATTAATATTTTTGGAGATAAAAATTTGGATTCATTATAAAGTTAGATTGGAGGATGTAGCTTGGTTGTCAAGTGAGTCTGCTAATACCCTCCTATTTCAAAATTACCTTCCAAAATGCCATCCTCTACCCCTGTTGGGAAGAAGCTGTCCTGTTTGGCCTGCCACATGACTGGGGGAACAGACCAGAATATACCTGTACTCCTCATGGCAGGTTCCCAAGCAAAAGTGAGTTCAGAAAGCTAGGCCTGCCAGGGGAGTATGCACAAAGGCACAAGCCTCTGCGCTGTAGAGCTGGTACTGTGCATTCTCTAAAATCTTTTTACTTTCCTCTCCTGGTTTGGATTATTGAGAAGACACAGTATTAAATATTTCTCTGAACCTTGGTTTAGCTTTTGCTTTTTTATAATATGAAGAATGTAGCCTCTGAACCAGGGCTTCCCAGGTGGCTCAGTGGTAAAGAATCCTCCTGCCAATGCAGGAGAAACTGGAGATGAGGGTTCGATCCCTGGGTTGAGAGGGTCCTCTGGAGGAGGAAATGGCAACCCACTCCAGTATTCTTGCGTGAAAAATCCCACAGATAGAGGAGCCTGGTGGGCCACAGTCCCAGGGGTCACAAAGAGTTGGACATGACTGAACACAGCAGCAGCCTCTGAACCAGCTGAGGAATGTGGATGGCAGAACATGGACTGTTTCCATGTTTGATATCATGGTATTGGATACTTTCTCCACAAAATCTTAATGTGACGGCTGGACAGATCATTGGCAGAAATACTCAGGATTCTGAATTTGAGAGTTTGGGCCCCAGGTTGCATAAAAGTAACTAGTCCAGAGTGCTATTTTCATAGTTCAGATATCCCAGTGGGCAAATCTGATAAGTCAGTTTGAAAGGCATTAATGGGGAAAAATAGGTTTCTATTGTAGACCACCACCCAAACCTCATTTGCCTTTTAGCAACCACTTTTAATGTCTTGCCTGAAAAAAGGTGTCCTGTAGGCCTGGTAAGCCATGAGCCAGGTCTCTTCAGGGAGAGGGCTTGATCTGACACCCCTGAATGAGGGCGTATAGGAAGCTTCTACTTTATTCTCCATCGCACAAGGCTATTGTAAGATGCTACGAATGCGGTGGAAAAGGGGGAATTTTCCGGGTTGAATTCAGAAGGAGCAAAGCACAGGTGGCCCCAGAGCAGGGACCCTTCCAGCCTTACCCCATCATGATGCACTTCACCAGCTTGGGCAGAAGCAGGAAGGAGGTGAGGGCAACACAGAGCCCCGTGAATGTGACCAGGGCACCATTTCTAGGTTCTGGAGAGTCAGCTGACCTGATCAGGCTCTCTCCAAGCCGTTTGAGAAGTCAGCCTCCTCAGCCTAAGGGCTCCAAAAGTCCACAGTCCACCAGGCCTAGGCTGCAGTCCACAGCCACAGTCCCTGCATTGCTAATCCTGGCCAATTGTCAAGTTAATGAATCTCCTGGGTTCTCAGGGGACTGGGCAAGAGTGTGGATGACTCACTGTGGCCCATCCCCATTATTAGAGAAACAGCTCAAAGCAAATAGTCTGTGATGGTGACTGAGTAATGTCAATTTCATTAGAGAATATTTTGTGGAAGGTGCAGCAATAAATAGCATTTGCAAACCTTTTAAGACTAATTTTTGTGTCGCGGCAGAAAGGGGAAGTTAAGAGTAAATAGCCTGAGAATCAGATGATTTATTTCTCAGTTGAGACTTGTGTGTTTCATTCACTTCTGGGACGTTTCTTCTCGTCTATCTGCCTTTGGGGATCAGTACTGAAAGAGGAGTGACTCATCGTTTGGCCACGTCTACTTTTCTGTGTTTAATCCCTTAATGTAAAAGAGAATTAGGCAAGAGGATTAAGAGAGATTAAACAAGATTCATTATTGAATTATTAAAAATTAAGCTCTGGCTTAAAACAGCCTAAGAGGAGTTGCATACAATAATGTAAGGGACATAAAAATTCCTTCTTCAAGCACAAGAGATGTTCTCCATCTGTTCTTGATAAAAATCAATGATTAACAATAATACACTCATAAGGTATCATAATGTCTCTTCATTTATGAAGAGACCCTACCAACCCACCTCTCAGAGGGTAAAGACTTAGAAAAAATAACTCTGTTCCTGAGATGAGTTAACCTGTTATTTCTCTTTATCTACCAGAGGACCAGATCTTCTTACCCACAGAGCATCAGAGTTTAAAACTGATAACCACTGGACACTTGTAGGGTTCATAAGCTCCTGGATCGTACTCTAGGGCAGGGCTTGAGTGAGATACCGAAAATGAACAAATTTCCCCTTCCTCCTTTTTAATCACAGACGTAGCCTTAAAGGTCCCTTTATCAATCTCCTCAGGTCAAGTCTTTATGTGGGAGAACCAAGAGAAAAGATCCAGAGATAATTCTGGAAAAAAAATAAAAATTAGGTTTTCCTCAGAGAACTCAAAGAAATGAAAATGTTAGATTATGAAAGATGTATATATAAAACATTAAAGATAAGATGGTCATGGGTTGTGTATTCAGCCTTATCCCTCCCAAGATATTTCTTTAAACCATAAAATAAGGGAAATTTCTGTAGGGTCTGCTCAGTCTCAGAAGATTACACTTCCAGACTTCAGAGGCAGACCAAGACTCTCAAAAGACAAGAGCTGTGTTCACCTTCAGAGCTGCTGCAACTTTCATGAGGAGTTACTGCCTTCTCTTTGTGGGCTTGTGGCTGCTGTGTTTAGTCTAGAGCCATGGTTTATAACTCTCTACGAGGACCATGGATGGACAACTAGGGATATGTGAGGCCCATGAACTTGTAGCAATTTTTATTATACATATATTGACTGGGGCAATGTGGAGGAGCCAAAGCTCTCAGATTCTCGGAAAAGTCCATGGCCTCATATGGAAGAGGGTTCCAAGGCTTTTCCAAGGCTGGAGCATCTGTATGCTTTCTGATTCAACAGCAGCCCCACACCTGAAATATAGGTAACGTTCTTAAACTCACCTTACGATGAGGAAAGGGGCTGACAGAGTTTAAAAAACTTGTTGAAGTCACACAGCTGGTAAATGGTGAAGCCAGATTATAAATCCAGATCTGACTTCAGAAACTGAGTCTCTCATTAGTGGGCAATGCTTTGTCTACATTTAATAGGTTCAAAAGAATAAAATCTGGAATTTGTTATGTCTCTTTCAGCTTTCCCAAATCTTTACAGTAGCATCCCTGACAGGTGACCCAGCTCTGCCTGACCTCTACTGGGGATGAGAGCTTCATTCCTCACCAGGGGTCAGCTCCTCTGTTGAAATTAATGAGTACTTTTCAAATATTAAACCTCAATTTACTTTATGACTGTATGCTGGCAAAGTGGTTTCAGTTGTGAAATACAGAATTTTTTAGGTGTGCTATTCAGGACTGGAGTCTGAAATTCTGCAGCATGAAGACTTCTGCTTCTCTCCCTTTTTGGAGTGGGGCACACAGCAGAAGGAAGGTAGCCTACGTTGGCAAATCCAAGCATGAACATCAAGAAAGTATCTAACATGTGGAATGATGGACAAGGCAACCATCCAAAAACATCAGAAGAATGTATGCTTTGAAAATGGGAATGATCTGACAGCAAAATCTTTATTAGCTGACATTGGAGGCCCTTTTTTTCCCCCCTCTATCTTCTTTTGTAAAAATGATCCTTTACGCTTAACAAGAAATCTGGAAGGTGGGAAGGATGCTTTCTTAGAGTCTTGGTGGTTTCTTTTGAGCTCACATTCTTTCCTGCCTCTCAAAACATCCTCAATGATAGATGACTTAAATGCTTCAAAAATGGAGAGCATTTAACAGTAATGCTAGTAAAGTAGAAACTTGGTTACTGATGCCTGAATTAACTATTCTTTTTGAGGTAGCTAATCTCCATGGATGGTCACTAAGGGTTCATGCCTCCTGGGACTCATGCCTTGGAATCTAGACTGGCCCAAATGTAATGTGGTGAGAGTGATGCTATGCCAGTTCCAGGCCTCAATTTTAGAAAAATTCTTAAAGTTTCCATTTGTGTACTTTTGGGAACTTTGTACTGCTGTGTATGAATCCAACTACTGTCATGCTGGAGAGACCATGGAGAGAGAAAGAGATATTCCAGGATGATGTGGAAAGAGAGAGTCCCAACTGTTCAAGTATTTCATTAGTCCAGCCTTTCAGCCATCCCTGGGAAGGCACCAGGCATGTATCTGAGCTATCTTGAATGTTCTGTGTAGTTGAACTCCTAGGTGACTGCAGCCCTAGCTGATATCACGCAGAGCAGAAGAACCAACCAGCTGAGCCTAACCAACCTATAGAACATGAGAAGTAATAAAAGACTTGTTATTAAAATCTCCTGAGTGTGGAATAGTTTGTTACATAGTAATAGATAACGAAACACATTTCATATTCATATAGCAAAATTGATTATGGGTAAACAAGTGTTAAAAAGCAGAGACATTACTTTGCCAACAAAGGTCCGTCTAGTCAAGGCTCTGGTTTTTCCAGTGGTCATGTATGGATGTGAGAGTTGGACTATAAAGAAAGCTGAGCGCCAAAGAATTGATGCTTTTGAACTATGGTGTTGGAGAAGACTCTTGAGAGTCCCCTGGACTGCAAGGAGATCCAACCAGTCCATCCTAAAGGAGATCAGTCCTGGGTGTTCGTTGGAAGGACTGATGCTGACAATGAAACTCCAATACTTTGGCCACATCATGTGAAGAGTTGACTCATTGGAAAAGACCCTGATGCTGGGAGGGATTGGGGGCAGGAGAAGGGGATGACAGAGGATGAGATGGCTGGATGGCATCACTGACTCAATGGACATGAGTTTGGGTAAACTCCAGGAGTTGGTGATAGACAGGGAGGCTTGGTGTGCTGCAGTTCATGGGATCACAAAGAGTCAAACATGACTGAGCTACTGAACTGAACTGAAACAAGTGTTGATTCCAATCCCAAAGAAAACTATGTCAAAGAATATTGAAACTACTGTACAATTGCACTCATCTCACATGCTAGCAAAGTAATGCTCAAAATTCTCCAAGCCAGGCTTCAACAACATGAACCATGAACTTCCAGATGTTCAAGCTGGATTTAGAAAAGGCAGAAGAACCAGAGATCAAATTGCCAGCATCCATTGCATCATCGAAAAAACAAGAGAGTTCCAGAAAAGCATCTGCTTTATTGACTACGCCAAAGCCTTTGACTGTGTGGATCACAACAAACTGTGAAAAATTCTTAAAGAGATGGGAATACCGGACCACCTGACCTTCCTCCTGAGAAATCTGTATGCAGGTCAAGAAGCAACAGGTAGAACTGGACATGGAACAACAGACTGTTTCCAAATCAGGAAAGGAGTACGTCAAGGCTGTATGTTGTCACCCTGCTTATTTAACTTATGTGCAGAGTACATCATGAGAAATGCTGGACTGGATGAAGCACAAGCTGGAATCAAGATTGCCAGGAGAAATACCAATAACTATGATATGAAGATGACACCACCCTTATGGCAGAAAGTTAAGAGGAACCACTTAGCAGCTTGTGTGTGTGTGTGTGCTTTCAGTGGGGTTGGAGGATGTAATTGACCATATCTAAGCCTTAACACAGAGAAGGCAATGGCACCCCCCTCCAGTGCTCTTGCCTGGAAGATCCCATGGACAGAGGATCCTGGTAGGCTGCAAGTCCATGGGGTCACTAAGAGTCGGACACGACTGAGCAACTTCACTTTTACTTTTCACTTTTATGCACTGGAGAAGGAAATGGTAACCCACTCCAGTTTTCTTGCCTGGAGAATCTCAGGGATAGGGGAGCCTGGCGGGCTGCCGTCTATGGGGTCGCACAGAGTCGGACACGACTAAAGTGACTTAGCAGCAGCAGCAGCAGCAAAGAGCCTCTTGATTAAAGTGAAAGAGGAGAGTGAAAAAGTTGACTTAAAACTCAACATTCAGAAAACTAAGATCATGGCATCCGGTCCCATCACTTTATGGCAAATAGATGGGGAAACAATGGAAACAGTGACAGACTTTATTTTCTTGGGTTCCAAAACCACTGCAGATAGTGACTGCAGCCATGAAATTAAAAGATGCTTGCTCCTTGGAAGAAAAGCTGTGACCAACCTAGACAGCATATTAAAAAGCAGAGACATTACTCTGCCAGCAAAGGTCTCTCTAGTCAAAGCTATGGTTTTTCCAGTAGTCATGTACGGATGTGAGAGGTGGACTATAAAGAAAGCTGAGCGGTGAAGAATTAATGCTTTTGAACTGTGGTGTTGGAGAAGACTCTTGAGAGTCTCTTAGACTGCAAGGAGATCCAACCAGTCCATCCTAAAGGAGATCATTCCTGAATATTCATTGGAATGACTGATGCTGAAGCTGAAACTCCAATCCTTTGGCCACCTGATGCAAAGAACTGGTTCATTGGAAAAGACCCTGATGCTGGGAAAGATTGAAGGCAGGAGGAGAAGGGGATGACAGAGGATGAGATGGTTGGATGGCATCACCGACTTGATGGACATGAATTTGAGCAGGTTCTGGGAGTTGGTGATGGACAGGGAAGCCTGGCGTGCTACAGTCCATGGGGTCGCAAAGAGTCGGACACAACTGAACGACGGACCTGAACTGAACTGAAGTGTTGATAAAAATGTATACTATAGTAAAGTGATGAAAAACATTCACTTAAAACACCCAGTAAAAAAAAATAAGCCTCATTAGAGACTTACCTGGGAGTCCAGTGGTTAAGACTTCACTTTCCAATGCAGGGGGTGCAAGTTCAATCCCTGGTAGGGAAGCTAAAATCCCATATGCCTTGTGGCCAAAAAACCGAAACATGAAACAAAAGCAATATTGTAACAAACTCAATAAAGGCTTTAAAAGTGGTCCACATTAGAAAAAAATCATTAAAAAACAAGCCTCATTAAAGCAGTATTCTAACCACAGTGAGATAGCACTTTATAACCACTAGGATGACTACAATCAGAAAGGCAGATAATAACAAGTGCTGACAGAGATGTGGAGAAATTGGAACCCTCATACACTGCTGATGGGAATATAAAATGGTGCAGTTGCTTTGGAAAGCAGCCTGGCAGTTCCTCAAAATGTTAATCATAGAGCTGGCACTCGACCCAGAAACTCCACTACTAAGGATATATCTAAGAGAAATGAAAACATATGTTCCCATAAAAACTTGTACAGGAATTTTTATAGCAACACTATTCATGATTGCTGAAAAGTGGAAACAACTCAAATGTCCATCAGCTAATGAATGGATAAATAATATGTGGTATAATCTATACAAGAGAACTGTGTAGATACAAAGGAATAAAAAGGATACATACATGAAGTATGGATACATGCTACAGCATGAATGAATCTTGAAAATGAATGAAGTGAAAGAAGCCAGTCACAACAACCACATACTATAGAATCTTGTTTATATGAGTGGTTGCCTAGGACTGGGTAGCAATGGAGAGTGACTGTTAATGGGTACAGATCTTCTTTTTGGTATAATGAAATATTCTAAAATTGAACAGATTGATGATTTCAACCTTTGTGAATATACTGAAAACATTTAATTGCCCATTTTAAATGGGTGAATTGTATGATATGTGAATTGCAGCTCAATAAAGGTGTTACAAAAAAACAAGAAAGGCAATCTCCTGTTAGACTGATATCTATTTTATTTTGCCTGCTTTGGGCACTAGATTCTTGCCTGTCATCAGATAAGGCTAAATCAACTCAGAGAGCTAACAGCACTTGAATAGGCTTTTTGATGGGGTAGTTTATCAAAACAACATGAGATGAGAGCTGAATGTCAGTTTATTATACAGTTAATATAATGTAATATTACAGTTAATATTCTTAGCTTCGTCTTATCCATAAGGTGAAGATCAATACAAAGATTTGGTCTGAATCTTTAAATTCTCTGATTGAGGTTTGTTAAGTCACCTCTAGGGAATTGCTGTGTTCTAATTTTTGATGTGATAGTAGCTTGTCAGCATGAAGAAAGGGAAGAGGGCAGTATGGCCCCCTCCTCAGTTTCCCAGAAAACAAAACCATGTGCATAACTCTATTCACAAGAACTGTCAAAAGTATCTGAATTCATTGCTGACATAGTCAGAAAGCGTAAGTTCCAGTTAGATTATCCTGCAATAGCATAATAGCACATTTTTCTAATGGCTACTGAAAAGTTGACTTTTATAGATGTCTTAGATGTTTTTGAAAAAAAAGTTGTATGCTCTATTTGTTGTGAGGTACAGTTTTAAACATATCCATTAATTTAAGCTTGTTTATTGTGCATTTATGTCCTCTATAGCCTTACAATATTTTAGGTATTTCATTTAAAATTATAAATACAATACTAACTTATATTAAGTTAATAATAACATATATATAAGTTAATAATATTAACTTACTGATAAACTAAAATATGCCAGGCCCCATGCCAGGCCCCAATGCTCTGAGGATTCATTCCTGATCAGTACACTGTTTCTGTCCTCATGGAGCTCATAGTAGATGACAAATGTCTCAGTGAACGAATATATAAGACCTGCAATGTCAATATGTATTTACTTTGTATATTTTAATTTATGTGTATATTTAATGTATTATTTTAATATTAGTATTTAATATTATTAATATATTAGTATTTTTATCTATTATTTTTGACAAAGCAATGTTAAAATCTGCGGTTATGAAGTTATCAGATTCTCCTTTAAAACTGTTCATTTTTGCTTATACTCTGAGGATTCTTTGGTAGGTGCCCCAGTTCAGGATTTTTATAACTTCCTGCTGTTGTTTTATCACTAAGTCATGTCCAACTCTTTTGTGACCCTGTGTGCTGTAACCCACCAGGCTCCTCTGTCCCTGAGGTTCTCCAGGGAAGAATACTGGAGTGGGTTGCCATTTCCTTCTCCAGGGATCTTCCCGACCCAGGGATTGAACGTGTGTCTCCTGCATTGTTGGCAGGAGAATTGTTTACTGCTGAGCCACCTGGGAAGCCCAACTTCCTGATGAATTGTTTCTTTTATCTCCTGCAGTGTCTAATCTTCACACCCTTCAGTAAAACTTGCATTTTCATCTCCAGAGATTCAACTTGGGTCTCCTTTCCATCGTCTGTGTCTCCACTTAACATACTCAATCTTTACCTTCTTGAGTTTATAAAATATAGTTACAATAACTTTTAATGCTCTTATCTTTTAATTCTGTCATCTGTGCTGTTTCTGGATGTGTTTCTATTGATAGATTATTTTTCTCCTCATTGTGGGTCAGCGTTTCCTGCTTCTTCGCATGCCTGGTAAGTTTTGATTGGTTGCCAGACATTGTGTATTTTATCTTGTTAAATGCTGGATGCTTTGTATGCCTGTAAATATTCCGGAGCTTTGTTCTGAGACACAGTCAAATTATTTGGAATGAGTTTGATCCTCTTAACGCTTTTTTATTTTTAAGCTTTGTTAGGCAGGACCCAAGTAGACTTTAGTCTGAGGCTATTTCTCCACAACTGAGGCAGTACCTTTCTGGTTACTCAAGGCCGTATGAATGACAAGGTTTTCCACTCTGTCTGATGGGAGTCCGGTTCTTCTCAGCCCTGTGTCATCTCCCTGGATTGCTATCTCTGCTCCTTTTGGGTCATTCATTCTCTGGCCATGGGTGGATGTATCACACTCACAGGCTGATGAACTCTCAGCTGAAGACTCAATGGGGATCCTGGGCACATCTCTGAAATGGGCTTTCTCTGTGAGCAGTCTCCTCCCTCTCTGTGCCCGAAAATTCCGACAGCTTTGGCTTTCTCAGACTCCCAGATATATCTCTTCTACTTGGAGGCCCTGTGGATCTGCTCAGGTTCTCCCTGCCTAGCTCTGGCCTAGAAACTCTCCAGAACTTAACTGGAGCAAGCATAGGGTCAGCTACTGTGTTTCACCTCTGGGGGATCAGGGTGCTGTGTCATGTCCAAAGCCTGAAAAACCTTTGTTTCTAGTATTCTGTCCAGTTTTTTAGTTGTTTAGGGCAAAAGAGGGTAGATCCACTTCCTGTTACTCCATCTTGGCCAGAAGTTGAGGTCTACTTAATTTTTAGTCATGCTTTTGCCTTAATATCTATTTTTGTCTTCGATTGCCACACTAGCTTTCCTTCCACAAATATTTGCCTGGTGTTTATACTTCCAGCTCTTTACTTTGAGCCTTCTTATATCATTACGTCTCAGGTTTGTCTCTTTAAAAAGAATGTCACAATTGGGCTTTATCTCCTAGTCTGAGAATGTTTGTCCTTTAACAACTGGGTTTATTTGTTTAAATTTATAGACATTAGTAATCTATTTGGATTTATGTATGTTTACATTTTTTAAACAAATATTTATTAAATTATTTATTTTTATTCATTTCTTTTTATTTTTTATTTTTGGCTCTGCTTGGTCTTCATCGCTGCATGAAGTCTTTCTCTAGTTGCGGTGCTCGGGCTTCTCATTGCAGTGGCTTCTCTTGTGAAGCATGGGCCCTAGAGTGCTCAGGCTTCAGTAGCTGCAGCACACGGGCTCAGCAGTGGTTCTCGGGCTCTAGAGTGTGGGCTCAGTAGTTGTGGCACGTGCACTAAGTTGTCTCACAGTATGTGGGATCTTCCCGGACCAGGGATTGACTGGTGTCCCCTGAATTGCTACAAGGCAGATTCTTAACCACTGGACCCTCAAGGAAGCCCCTCTAGTTCCTTTTTTTGTGCTTTTCTTTTATGATGGTTTTTCTTTTTCCTTTTATTGCTTTTTATTATATTAGAAGAGTTTTTTTATCCTCCCCTTTTTTACTTCTATAAATTTGAAAGTTATGTATTCTATTTTGTTTTTTTAAGAGTTATACTCAGAATTTTAATATGCATTCTTGACATAATAAAGTACAAATCTAATTGGTACGGTTATCCTCCTGAAGAAAAATACAAGGTCTTATAATGATTTAATTCCTTTCTCTGTTTCCCACGTTCCATGTAACTGTGGGCTAAAATGTATTCCATCTTGTTTTTAAACATCCCCACACAAATGAGTAGTTTTGAATAGTTGATGTTTATTAGGTTTAGATTACCCATTTTCTCCCCACTGCTTCTTGCATCACAGTCCTTCAACAGCCATCTTATTGAAGAATGTTCTTCAGGAATTCTTTCCCTGAAGGTTTAGTGAGAGGTGAACTGAGTCTTTTGTTTGTCTAAAAATGTCTTCATTTTATTCTATGCTTAATGTAGAAACATGATTTTGCTGAATATAGAATTCCAGGTTTAAAATTACTTTCCTGTAATATATTGAAGATATTGTTTCATTTTCTTCTGGCATTTGTTATTTGATGAGAAGTCTGTTCT
This sequence comes from Bos indicus, assembly GCF_029378745.1. Lineage (NCBI taxonomy): Eukaryota > Metazoa > Chordata > Mammalia > Artiodactyla > Bovidae > Bos > Bos indicus. The sequence goes on along the minus strand of NC_091782.1, from coordinate 17,707,061 downwards.
CAGTAATTGTTGTTCTTTTGTAGACAGTCTGTCTTTCCAATTTGGCCAGATTTATCTCTCTGTCTGTATTGTTCTGCAGGTGTGATGATGTGTTTAGGTGTAGATTTGCATTATTTATTCTGTTCGAGACAATTTACTACTTTAGTTAGAAAGACGCATTATGTTCAACACTGTCCTGTACCCTCCTCAGGACTGAGGGATCAAACCCCCTAGATGCTAGGAGCTGGGGCTACTTCCAGAAGACAATGCTTATATATCAGCCTTCTCCAGGAAGTACTTGCAGCTGAATAGTGCTGCCTTGCTCACAGGGTTACACCCCTTCCTAAGGGTGGGTTTAGTTGCTAAGTCGTGTCCAACTCCTGCGACCCCATGTAGCCCGCCAGTCTCCTGTGTCCATGGGATTTCCCAGGCAAGAATACTGGAGAGGGTTGCCTTTTCCTTCTCCAGGGAATCTTCCTGACCCAGGGATCAAATTCAGGTCTCCTGCATTGCAGGCGGATTCTTTACCAACCGAGCCATCAGGGAAGGGAAGCTTGCATCCAACGATTGGGATTGGTCGATGCAGGGATACAAAGCTTGCAGGGATACAAAGAGCCAGTCTTCTTGTCTCAATGGGGGACAATTCTAAAAGTCCTTCTTAGCATCAGCACTCCCTTTAGTAGGATAATCAACTCATCCTGACATATTTACAGGTTCTATGGATTAGGAATTGTTGGGGAAGATGGCCTTATTTGTTTAGCAACAAAAATATGCATTATTTTAATTCAAATTAAATTGGAAACGACCCATCAACAGAGAATTAAGAATATTTTACAGCATTACACTCTTGATACAAAGAACAAGGGAGCTGCATATATAATGACATGGAAATATGATATATATTAAATAAAAAGCTCGATGTTCTCAAGTATGTGTGTTAAGACCATTGGTTCTGCAGATTCTGATCCATCATGTTGACACCCAAGTCAGCTTATTGATTCTTTATAGAAAGCTGTCTATATGTACTGAGGAAGAAAAAAATTCCAAAACAAGTTAATCTGAAATATAGCAACCAATGCATTGTAGTTTATATTTATTAAAGATCATATGAGGCTTGAAAAAAAACTGAGCTCCTGATCTTCATCCCCAAACCCCAAAGTTCTCTCTTATCTCAGTTAATGATAACTGTTGTTATAAATATTCAGGGAAAAATCCTTGGAGTCATCTTTACGTCCTCTTTTTGTCTGATACTGCAATTTCTATGCAGCTTACCTAAAAATGAACCCAGAATTGAACCACTTCTTATAATCCTCACTGCTGTCCCTGGTCCAAGTCACCATCACTTCTTGCCTGGATTATTGCAGCAGCCTCATGACTGGTAGGGTTTCAGCCAATTCTCAATGTGGTAGAGTGACCTCATTAAAGTGTTAGTCAAATCCTTGTCTCCTTCTGCTCAGAACCCACCAGAGTAACTGTTCACTTATCACTCACGGTAAAAGCAAAGTCCTCACTGTGATTTGCAAGGATTCCTGCATGATCCAGCTCCCTTTTACCTCCGAGACTCATCTCCCACTGCGTGCTCTCTCTTTTTCACTCCACTCCCCCACACACCCTGTTCCTTGCTGTAATTTAAAAATACCAGGCATGGTTCCCAGTCAGGACCTTTGCTCTGGCTGTTTCCTCTGCCTGGAAAGTTCTTCCCCACATATCCCTGTGATTTGCTCTCTTACTTCTTCAGATGTTGAATAAACATCACTTGCTCAGTGAAGTTTTCTCAGGTAATTTATCTAAAACTTTAACCCCTCCCTCTTGACATTCCATACCCCTTTCCCTACTTTATTTTTTTCCTTAACCCTTTTTACTTATCTCCTATCTCATATACTATATATTTGTCCATGGAATTCTCCAGGCAAGAATACTGGAGTGGGCAGCCATTCCCTTCTCCAGGAGATCTTCCTGACCCAGTGATTGAACACAGGTTTCCCACAATGCAAGCACAAATTCTTCACTGTCTGAGCCACCAGGGAAGCCCCATTATATTTATTATCTCTCTTCATTATTAAAATGTAAAGTTTATTAGACTAGGCTTCTTAAAAAATCTATTTTGTTAACTGCCATGATCCCAGAGCCTTGAATCATGTCCAGCATGTACTATGAACTCAATAAATATTTAGTGAATGAATGAAAGAGTGACTATTTTTTGTTTCTAGAAATTTGACTTGAAAAATCTGTGTGTTCTTATTGAATAGTGTCCTTTTGCTTCTGATTTATAGTGATGAATAGCGTGTGCTCTAGAACTAGACTGCTTGGGTTGAAATCCCAGCTCTGCTACTCTAATAGCTGTGTGACCATGGACAGTTTCCTAACATCTCATCTGTAAATGCAGAAAGTGATAGTGGCTGCTTCACAGGGATTTACTGTATAGCTGTAAAAGAATTAGGAACCTTTTATGTACTGATATGGAAAGAGTTTCAAGGTCTATTTTAAGCAATAAAAGGAAGGTACAGAATAGTAATATATAATTTTCTGTCTTTTATGCAAGAATATGTACCTGCATAGAAAAATATTGGAAGTATTTAAAAGAAATTTATAAAAGTGCTTGACTACAGAGAGAAGGGAGTGGGAGTAGCATATCAAGAAAGAGAGTGACTGGATTTTCTGTTGAAAGAGGAGGGTAAAGATGTTGATTAACTTGAGGTTTTGTTAATCAAGTTGGGATAAACTTGGGACTTCCCTGGTGGTACAGTGGCTGAGATTCCTTGCTCCCAGAGCAGGAGGCCCAGGTTCAATCCCTGGATAGGGAGCTAGATTTCACAGGCCTCAACTAAACATCCCACAATCTGCAGCTAGACATTCTGTATTCCACAATGAAGATCAAAGATCCTATGTGCCACAGTTAAGCCCCAGTGCAGCTGAATAAATAAATGTTAAAAAAAAATCAGGATAGGCTTGGTTATGTGGTAGTTACAATCACACCAAAGTCTCAGTGGTCTTTTTCTTTCTCCCACTAAATTCCATTATAACAGACTGGGAGTTCTATTACATAGTTCTGGGATGGGTATATAACCTAGTTCTGGCCAATGACAGGTGACAAAATATCCCAGAGTGCTTCAGGGAAATGTTCCCACTCTTGAAAAGAAACAAACAGGAATAGATATCCCTCACACAGGCCAGATTTACAAAGGATGCTTGATAATACGGGAGCCATCTTGTTGACTTGGGAGAGGCAAGCTTGGGAGATTTACAAATCTGACCTCCAGGGGATGGTAGAGTTAGAAAATAGAAAGAACCTGGATACTTAATGAGGTCAGCAAACCACTGAATTAACCAACTCTGGAGACTTCCTACCTCAGGATTTCTTATTATGTGAGATAATAAAATTTATTTATTGTATAAGCTATTTCAAATTAGATTTTCTCTTATTAGTAGATGAAAACATCCTCATTTATAGGTTTCTCATTCATTTTTCTTATTTTATTTTACTGACTAGCTCTCCCAGTGTAATGTTGTATAGAGCATGAAAGCAGCCATCTTTGTCTTATTCCAGATTTAATAGGATTACTTCTAAAATTACCCCTAAATATTATAATGACTGTAGGTTTTGGTAAGTCCTTTTATTAAGATAAGAAATTTCTCTTCTAGAGCTAGCTGCTTAGAAGTTTGTGGGTTTTTTAAAAAATCAATAATAGATTTAAATTTTGCCAATTATTTTTTAGCATTTGTTGATATAATCAGATGCCTTAATCTGTAAATGTAGTGAATTACATAAACTTTCTAAGTTAAAATTAGATCCTTAGACTTCTGTAATTAACCTCTTTGTCAGAATATATTTCCTTGATACACTATTGTATTTGCCTTGTTGAAATTTAAATGGAATTGTTGCATCTCTGTTCCAGGTGAGGTTAATCTTACTGAGTTTTGGCCTCGGTGTTTTGCTGAACGCACAAAACGAATTAGATACTTTTCCAACAGTAGAATAACCTATTGCTGTGTGCTTAGTCGCTCAGTTGTGTCCGACTCTTTGTGACCCCGTGGACTGTAGCCCGCCAGGCTCCTCTGTCCATGGGGATTCTCCAGGCAAGAATACTGGAGTGGACCTCCTTGCCATGCTCTCCTCCAGGGGATCTTCCCAACCTAGGGATCAAACCCAGGTCTCCCGCATTGCAGGTGGATTCTTTACCATTTGAGCCACCAGGGAAGCCCAGAATAATGTATATAACATAGAAATTTATCTCTTTTTGGAAGGTTTCCTAGTGCTTATCCATTAAACTTCTTAGGCTTTTTTTTCTTTCTTTTTTTCTTTCCTGGCTGTGACTGGCTTGAGAGATCTTAGTTCCCCATCCAGGGATTAAACCCAGGCAGTGCAAGTGTGGAGTTCTAACCCCTGGACCTCCACAGAATTCCCTTACAAAGTTTATAAAGCTTAAAAAGAAGACAGTAAAGGGGATGGTAGGAGGGAGCCTCACGAGGGACGGGATATCTGTATATATATGGCTGATTCACAGTAGTCTACAGCAGAAAATAACACAACATTGTAAAGCAATTGTATGTCAGTGGGGGAAAAAAAAAGACACTATGGGAATTCAGCAGTCCAGTGATTAGGACCCTCTGCTTCCATTGCAGGGGGCCACTGGTTGGATTCCTAGGGGGGAAACTAAGATCCCCACCAGCTGTGTGGCAATGGGCAAGGAAAAAACAGTGAAACTTAAAAAATGCAGAAAATAGTATAATAAACATCTATTTACTAACTCATAGCCCCAGATGATCAATACACAGCAATTATCATCTTGAAACAAATCCCTGACATTACAGTTTATGAATATTTCAGCACATATCTCTGAAATATAAAAACTTTTAAAAACCTACCACAATATAACATAAAATATCCAATTGGTGCTCAAATTTCCTTTTGTGTCTCATCAATATTTTAACAATGTTTGTATCAAGATCCAGTTAAGGGCCATACATGCAATTGGGTGATGTGTCTTTTAGGTCTCTTCTAATTTATAGATCTCCCCTGTCCACTATACCACACACATCTTTCTCTTTCTTTGGGATTTATTTGTTGAAGGAACTGGATCACTTGTTATGTAGAATTTCCTACAGTCTGGATTTATATTTCTCTGGTGTTGTTTACTGTGTTCCTTATAGAAAATAGCCAATACTGACTTTAAAAAATTATTCCATATCATAAACTTGAAGTGTTTTAATCCAGTACAGTTATTATTTTTTATTAATGCAAAACTGTCACATCTTTTGCCAACAGGAGCCTCTTCAAGTTGACTTCTAAGTGGGTTTTTAAAAAATTTATTTGAGTATAGTGGGTTTACAATGTTGTGTTAATTTCTGCTATATAGCAAAATGATTCAGTTATACATATATATACATTCTTTTTCATATTTGTTTCCATTGTGACTGATCATAAGATATTGACTATAGTTCCCTGTGCCATACAGTAAGATCTTGTTGTTTACCCATTTTAAAAATAGGTATATTTTTATGTATATTTTACTTATTTATTTGGCTGTGCTGGGTCTTAGCTGTGGCACCTGCAGCCTAGTTCCCTGACCAGGGATTGAACCTGGGCCCCCTGCATTTGGAGCACAGAGTCCCAGCCACTGGACCACCAGAGAAGTCCCTATCCATTCTAAATATAGTACTTAGCATCTGCTACTCCCAAACTCCCAGTCCATCCCTCCTCCACCCTCCTTCCCCCTCGGCAACCTCAAGTCTGCTATCTGTGTCTGTGAGTCTGTTTTGTAGATAAGTTCATTTGTGTCGTATTTTAGATTCCACCTAAAAGGAATATCATATGGCAATTGACCTACTTCACTTATAATCTCTAGGTCCCTCCATGTTGCTACAAATGCCATTACTTCATTCTTTTCTATGGCTGAGTAGGATTCCACTGTATATATATATATATATATATATATATATATATATACCGTGTCTTCTTTATCCACTCATCTGTTGATGAAACAGTGTTTCCATGTCTTGGCTATTATGAATAGAGCTGCTATGAAAATAGAGATGCATGCATCTTTTTGAATTGTAGCTTTGTTTGGATATATGCCCAGGAGTGGGATTGCTGGATCTTATGGCAACTCTATTTTTAGTTTTTTTGATGAACCTAGTAATTAATGATGTTGAGCATCTTTTCATGTGGATGTTGATCATATGTGTATATCTTCTTCAGAGAAACGTCTGTTTATGTCTTCTGCCTATTTTTCGGCTGGATTGTTTTTGTTGTTGTTGTTACTAAATTGTATGAGGACTCCTGAGTGGTTCTGATGGTCTCCGTGGCCTTTGGCTTTCTTGTCTCTGATATGACAATTTGTTCCATACTCATCTTATACCCTTCCTGCCCCAGACCTGAAATCAGCCTTTTCTCAAGTGAATTCTAATTCCTTTTAGTGGAAAATGATGTTTAGAGGCCACTCTTTAGATATTGGGGTGCTCACTTGCAACTAGGTGGATCCATTTTCCAGATCTTCCTTCAATTTTATTTACTTTAAATATAGTCACTCATAGTGTCTCTTTATTCATTTTTTATTTGAATATCTTTTTTCATCACTTTATTTTCAACTTTCTTAGGTGATCTTTATGATTTTTTTTCCCATGCGGTTTGTGGGATCTTAGTTGCATCAGGGTCTTTTCAAATGAGTCAGCTCTTCGCATCAGGTGGCCAAAGTACTGGAGTTTCAGCTTCAACATCAGTCCTTCCAGTGAACACCCAGGACTGATCTCCTTTAGGATGGACTGGTTGGATCTCCTTGCAGTCCAAGGGACTCTCAAGAGTCTTCTCCAACACCACAGTTCAAAAGCATCAATTCTTTGGCACTCAGCTTTCTTTATAGTCCAACTCTCACATCCATACATGACTACTGGAAAAACCATAGCCTTGACTACATGGACCTTTGTTGACAAAGTAATGTCTCTGCTTTTGAATATGCTGTCTAGGTTGGTCATAACTTTCCTTCCAAGGAGTAAGTGTCTTTTAATTTCATGGCTGCAATCACCATCTTCAGTGATTTTGGAGCCCCCTAAAATAAAATCAGCCACTGTTTCCACTGTTTCCCCATCTATTTGCCATGAAGTGATGGGACCAGATGCTATGATCTTATTTTCTGAATGTTGAGATCAAACTTGGGCTGGGCTCTTAGCAGTGAAAGCATGGAGTCCTGATCACTGGACTACCAGGGAATCCCCTAGATGACTTTTATTTATTTCTTTTTGATATCATAAATTTTATATATTTATATTTTCATTTTAATTTTTTTAAAACACAAAAAACATTTTGTAGTGGGGTATAGCCGATTAACAATGTTGTGGTCATTTCAGATAAACAGCAAAAAGACTCAGTCATTCATACACATGTATCCATTCTCCCCCAAACCCCCCTCTCATCCAGGCTGGCACATAACATTGAGCAGAGTTCCATGTGCTATACATGGAACTATATGTATACATGGAGCTACATGTATGTGCTATACATGTAGGTCTTTATTGGTTATCCATTTTAAATTTAGCAGTATATATATGACCTTCTCAAAGTCCCTAACTCGATGTATATCTTGTAATAGCTAGATTTTTAAAAATCCAATATAAGATTCTCTTTTCATCCATGAACTAAATCTATTCACATTCCAAGTAATACTGATACATCTGAACTCCCAACTTATTTTGCCCTTTCTACTCACCTAGATTTTTGTTGTTTCCTTTTGTCATTTGTAAGATTGATTGAATTTTCCTTGTCCTATTTTATCCTTCTTAAAATTGGAACTTGTGTCTGCTGTTTCTTTTAGTGGTTACCCTAACATATGGATTTTACAAGTTTCACTGATTTCTTTAATAAGATACTTCTAGGATTACTATTTTTCCTTTTTTTCTATGTACATTCTCTATTAATTCTTTGTGGCTGGCAAATGTTCTGCATCCTTGAATATCTATAAATATATTTATTTTACATTCACACTTGAATAATAGCTGAGTATATAGAATTCTAAATTTGTAATCATTTTTATCTCAAAAATTTGGAGATATATTTCTTCTGTTTTCTTGCATCCAATATGTTTTCACTGAGAATTCTGATGTCAGTCTTCATAGAAATGTTTTGTAAAATCTTTGGATGATTTTAAGAAATTCTCTTTTATTGCCTATTGTTCTAAAATTTCACTCATATACACTATAGTCCTTTCTTCTTTTTTAAAAAAAATTATTTACTTATCTAGCTAGCTCTCTATTTATCGATGTGTAGTCATCTCTCATTCATCTGACTCTATTCCCAACCTGAAGATTCGTGAACTTTTCCTCTGCTTTATCATTTATGTCTTTTATTTTCTTCTGGAACATGTATAAATAGGTTGGGAGACTCTGGCTCTATTCTCCATGTTTCTAAACATTTCTTCATACATTCTGTTTTGTACCGCATTCTGGGAGAATCTCTCAGCTATTTCTAGCTCATTCTGCTATTTCCCCTTCTTCTGAATATTTTTATTTTCCAAGAGCTCTACTTGGTTCTTTTTCATAACTTCTTTTTGTCTTGTGGATTTAATTATCTCTCTTACCTCGGTGAAGATTTCAATTATATTTTCCTTAAAATCACCTTCTGTGAGTTCTAGTAACTGTTTCTTAGATATTTGTCCTGTGTTGCACTTTATGCTTCTCTTTCATGAAGTACTAGTAATTCTTGGCTCTGTACACATCTTTTCCTTTGTGAGTCTCTATTATTCTGACTATGGGAGGAGCTGTTTATTGAAACTTGCTTCCAGCCACTGATGGGGAGGGAGATGAGAATGGGCCCATTATCTGGCCTTTTGAGTATGGGGAGTCTCCCAGGGTGCTGCCTTGCCTCTTGGCCCCAGGATCTCCCTTCACTGATTAGGAGCACATGCCTCTGCTAACTACTGCACAGCACAGAGTAGGAAGTAGGAGGGGCAGACGATCAGCATCCTCCTACCCAAGTGTAGTGGGTTGAGAAGTGTCTCCCCAAATTCATGTTCACCTAGAACCTGTCAATATGACCATATTTGGAAATAGGGTCCTTACAGATGTAGTCAAGAAAAGATGAAGCCATGCTGGATTCAGGTGGCACCTACATCCAATTTGACAGTAAGTTGGCCCCCTTACCAAGAAAAAGAAATTCATCACACAGTCTTTCTGCTTGGTGTCCCTGAAGTTGAAACTCACTGTTCCCTCCTAGCTACATATCAAGTCATAATGGATCAGCTCTTGAAGTCTCAGTTTGCTCATCTAGAGAAGAGAATTTTAATACCTCCTACTGTATAGAGTCATTACGAAGATCAAAATGATAAGGTTGATACAACAGGTTGTATGAATTGAGACATTATATTTTCCTTATGCTAAGTTCCACATAGATAAGGTTAGCAATAATGACACATATCAAAAGTAATATATGTTATTCTAACGTTTGGACCAGTAACCCTAATTCTCTTACGATACCTCAAAAGAACAACAACCTACAGAGCTATCTTTATGCTTGAAAACTGTTTGTTATAGTAATCCTTATAAAAGCTACACAGAGGGAGATGTTGGGGGACAGGTAAAACATGGGAAGGGGATTGAGAGGTACAAATTTCCAGCTATAAAATAAATAAGTACAGCATAGGGGATATAGTCACTAACATTGTAATAACTCTCTATGGTGACAGATGTTACTAGACTTACTGTGGTGATCTTTTTATAGTACATATTGAATAACTATGTTGTCTCCTGAGATTAATATAATATTGTATGTCAATTATATTTAAATTTTTTTGAAAAAAGACATGGGCAGTAACCCAAATAGCTAACAATGGGGGAATCATTATATAAATCTGCCTTTCCCTGCATATATATATTATATGTAAATATATAGATTTTTTTTTTACTTTGAAGTCTCCCTTGTCAACACATATATAGTCTCATAAAATTCATAGTATTTTTAAAATCATTTCATTATTTTTATTTAACAAACACGTATGATGCCTAATAAGTATCAGGCATTATTTTAAAAACTTAAAATATTATGTTTTAAATCATTGATACATATTTTAAATCTTTATAAAATATTTTACTTTTAACAAAATAATATTAAAGCTGTTTGATAAAGATTGATTCACTGCAAACTTCATTAATATCCATGTTACTAAGACAAAATTTAACTTCCTATTAATACATGACAAATACTTTAAAATACATAAGAAAATAATCTATGATATGCCTTTTAAATAGAATAATTTATTGTGCTTAGTTTAGGGACAAAATCTGTTTTTAATATAGATCAAAAGAAACTACATTCTCTGCCATTAAAATAGGCAAAAATTGTTTTCATTGCCTAATGCTTAGAATTCTTATATTTTAACTTAAAATATCAATGTTTTATTTTTATAATTTTCAAATTGTATTTCCAAGTGAAGAGATGAGAGAGATTTCAGACTGTAATTAACAGATACTTCTCTACAAATACATTTGGGAATGGGATTTTGGTGTGGCTGATTAGTACTCTGGTAAGTGGATTGCTTCTTTCCACTTTTACTTTTTATTTATTTGATGTGCATAAATCTGCTTTTTTTGTGTGCTTATTGACATGGCGTAAGGACCCATAATGATAGTGGGCAATTCTTTTTTTTACTCTTTCTTTTAAAAAATATTTAAATTATGAAAGTATGATAATTATGAAAGTATGACCACATTTGCAAGAGACTTGGAAAATACAGAACAAAATTACATATAGTTCCACTATATATTGCTGTTATTTTTAAAGTAGATAAATGAAAGTTTTTAGTTGAAGTTTCAATACCAAACTCTCAAAAATTAATAGAATGAATATACAAAAAAGTAGAAGGATGTAGTAGACCTAAAAGGCACCATGAACCAATTCTACATAGTTAAGATTTATACAATTTTCACACAACAGTAGGATACAAATTCTGTTCAAGTTCCCATAACCTACAAACTGGTAGACACTGGAACATACCCAGGGACATAAAACAAGGAACAAAAATCTCATGGTTTAAAGGTATTGAAATCATACAGAGACTGTTCTCTTATCACTGAAGAATTATGTTAGAAGACAATATCTAAAGATAATTGAAAGTAATCCATGTATTTTCAAGTGCAGTGTGACATTTACCAAGAGAGATCTTTGACTTAGCCACTGAAAGCCTCAGTAAAGTTAGAAGATTGAAAAAAACCCAGAGGGTGATTGCAAAGTGGAAAGCATTTAAATGAGAAGTTAGTATCAAAATGAGAAATTAATATCAAAAGTGTATTTGGTAATTAAATGTCCACTTTTAAATGATAGGTGTATCTAAGAAGCCCATACAAGGAAAATTAGAAATATTTGTAACAGAATAAAAATGAAATAAGAATTTACTAGAATCTGTTACACATAGTTGAAGCTGCTCAATGCAACTAAATACAATATAGAATTTTGAATAAGGTGTAAAAACAAATAATGGACACTAGCATACAATTTTTGTGAAATTTGAACAAAATCTGTACTTTAGTTACTAATACTGTATCATGTTAATTTCCTGTTGTTGTTTTTTTAACGACATAGTATTTCTTTATGTTCTCAGAATTGGATTAGAAGTTTCAAGCCTCATTCAAATTAAAAAAAAAATCACTAAGATAAACTTTCTTTACTTTTAGCAGTAATACTAGATACAAAATATGTGAAACTATATCAAAGTTTTGAGTGAATATAAATTAGAAATCTAGTATGTATCAATTGCTAGATTGCTTTTCCCCACTTTTAAAACAGATTTTAAAGTATAAGACATATTTTGAAGTTTGAATTCATGTTATTATAATTATAAAATAAAACCAACTTACATATCTGATAAAGACTATCTCAAGTAAAATTTTCAGAATTATAATCTTTTGTTATAGTAAAATACACAGAATATAAAATTTACCATTAATGTCATATAGCACATTCAAATTCACAGTGTTGTGTAACCATCACTACTATCTAATTCCAGGACATTTTTATCACCCCAAAAGGAAACCCCATATTTTTATCACCCCAAAACTATTAAGCAGTTTTGTCCATAACTATTAAGCAGTCAGTCCCCATTGCTCCACCTCCCAGTCCCTGGCAACCAATAATCTCTCTGTCTCTATGGAATTGCCTATTCTGGACATGTCAGATATATGAAAGCATATAATATATGGCCTTTTGTGCCTGGTCTTTTACATCTAGTGTGATGATTTTAAGGTTTGTCCATGTTATGTATGTATCGGTACACAATTATCATTTTAATGTTCTCATTCACTTCAGTTCAGTTCAGTCACTCAGTCGTGTCCAACTCTTTGCAACCCCATGAATTGCAGCACGCCAGGCCTCCCTGTCCATCACCGACTCCCCGAGTTGACTCAGACTCACGTCCATCGAGACAGTGATGCCATCCAGCCATCTCATCCTCTGTCGTCCCCTTCTCCTCCTGCCCCCAATCTCTCCCACCATCAGAGTCTTTTCCAATGAGTCAACTCTTCGCATGAGGTGGCCAAAGTACTGGAGTTTCAACTTTAGCATCATTCCTTCCAAAGAAATCCCAGGGCTGATCTCCTTCAGGATGGACTGGTTGGATCTCTTTGCAGTCCAAGGGACTCTCAAGAGTCTTCTCCAACACCACAGTTCAAAAGCATCAATTCTTCGGCGCTCAGCCTTCTTCACAGTCCAACTCTCACATCCATACATGACCACAGGAAAAGCCATAGCCTTGACTAGCGGACCTTTGTTGGCAAAGTAATGTCTCTGCTCTTGAATATGCTATCTAGGTTGGACATAACTTTCCTTCCAAGGAGTAAGTGTCTTTTAATTTCATGGCTGCAGTCACTATCTGCAGTGATTTTGGAGCCCCCAAAAATAAAGTCTGACACTGTTTCCACTGTTTCCCCATCTATTTCCCATGAAGTGATGGGACCGGATGCCATGATCTTCGTTTTCTGAATGTTGAGCTTTAAGCCAACTTTTTCACTCTCCACTTTCACTTTGATCAAGAGGCTTTTTAATAACAGAATTCCTTATTCTTCTTTTGTCAGTCTTAAATCATTATGAGTGTATATTAAAGAAGGCAGTAAGGAATAAAGACTATAATTGTGTAATAGGTTTCTTAAGAGTTAATGCCCATGGTGTTGTATCGACCTGGGTAAGAATTGAGGGACCAGTTCATGACTTCCTCAAATTCTGTCTGTGTGACTCACTGAAAACATGCCCAGAGTTCTCTCATGCTGGTCTTTAAAGGAGAAATGTTTTAGTATTATCATTATTTTAATATTTTATTTATTTATTTGATTGCACCAGGTCTCAGTTGGGGCACCATGGGATCTTTAGTTGTGACATGGGGATCTAGTTCCCCAGACAGGGATTGAACCCAGGCCCCCTGCACTGGGAGCATGGAGTCTTAGCCACTGGACCACCAGGGAAGTCCAGGAAAAATGTTTTAAATAACTAATTGAGCTACTTTTTGAAATTCAAACAAATGCAATTGCCAACTCTGAATGTGGTAAAACATTCCACATTCTGAGGAATTCCCTGGAATAATGTTCATGGACCTTGCAAAGGATAACAGACACTTTATGAGATTCTTATGAGGGAGAATGTATTGCAGCCATTAAACATGCTTATGAAGACAATGTATTACAAGAAAAATATTTATGATCTAATGCCAGAGGGGAAAGCAGGACTCAAAATTATAAGTATGCTACAGAAATGAGAGGAAGACCACTTAAAATTATGTAAAAACACTTTTAGGAAAAAGAGAGAAAGGAAATATGCAAAATAATAGCAATAACATGAGGAATGGTAGAATTATGGGTATGTATTTTTCTTTCCTGAATTTTCCAAAACTCTGTAATGTGCTTGTATTACTTTTATTATTAAACAATTATACCTGAATAAAGGTAATAGCTCATGATCACTGACCTTTAGCAGCTTTCCTCTAAGTCAGCCTAGATTCAGACCATCATAAAAGGACATGCAAACCCATATGTGCTCTATAGATAGAAATCTTGAAGTTAAATGATTGGAAAATTACACAGGAACTGCTTTCTAATGTTCATTTTGGAAAGATAACTGCCATTGTCCTGCCTTGTAGAGGACAGATCCTTTTAATGAGGTCCCTTTTGTACTTCATTAATTGAATGACATTTTTTTTAAAAAGATTTATTGATGTGGGCCATTTTTAAAGTCTTTTTTGAATTTGTTACAATATTGCTTCTGTTTTATGTTTTGTTTTTTTTGTTTTGGTTTTTTGGCTCCAAGGTATGTGGGATATTAGTTTCCCAACTGGAGACAGAACCTGCATCCCGTCCCACCCCCCAACTTGGAAGGGAAAGTCTTAACCACTGGACCCCTAGGTAAGTCCCTGAATGACCTTTTATTAGACCAAATTCTGCTTGCAATCTACATCTTAAAAGCACATGGAATGTACCAGGCCACCTATTACAATGTGCTGGTAAGCACTCTGGCTTGGTTGTTAGGAGGCCTGAATTTGAGCCTTAGTTGTGCGGCCTCTGGCAAGTCAACTTCATCTCTGAACTTTATCTCTGCACCATGGGACCGGGGGTCCCGACTTCTATGGACCTCTAGATGAGAAGGAAATTCTCAGCTATTTAAATGATCTCTTACTTCTCATAAGTAGAGACTCAGAAATGTGTCTGACTCCTACTAAAGTAGAAACAGCTGCAGAGCAGGAAAGAGAAGAGCGATTGAAAAGGATATAATTGAAAATAAGCAAGAGAGAGCACTGGAGGGTGACTCTCAGGAGATATGAACTCTAGTCCCAGCTATGCCAGTGGCTGAGGGTGTGATCTTGAGTTAGTCATTTTCTTTCTCTAGGGCCTGGCTTCTTCCTCTGTGAAATAAGGTGACAGGTCTCAGGCCCCTCCCAGTTACAAATTCTATTAATATATGATTCTAGATTATAGAATGAGGAGTGTCTGTTGTAGCCTCACTTGATTCTTACAGGACCTCCTTGTTATTCAGGGGCCTCAGCACAATGTTGACTTTTTAATCTTTTAATTCATTCTCATGTCATCCATGAAGTAAATCAGAAGAGAAAATCCAGATGAACATTCCCATTTAAGCCAGTTTCTTGAGGCTGATATTTTAACAAACAATAAACTGATGAATCATGAGATGGCTTTGGAAAATATTAGACACTTAAATCTTCGCAGCATTTTTCAGGAAATAGGCTGTAAATGGGGGAAGAAAAATGTAAATGTGTTCAAGATGGGGAACTGCCTTAAATAAAAATAACTACATTTTACTTTTAAATTAAAAAAAAAAAAAAAAAACTCCTCCTGAAAGAGTACTTGGAATGGGCACAAACACAGTATCAGGGATTTTTCTTTAGATCCCACAGCCAGCTCTTTATTTGCTAAACAGAGCATTTTGGAAAATTTGCATCACAAATGCAGACCCAGGCAAGTAGGCCAGTTGAGATGGGTGATTCCTCAGCCACTATCTCAGTTATTTGGTTTTCCTAATGGTCAGCTCTGCCCAAAACCAAACTCACCATCATCAGGGAAAGCTGTGGGTAAAAGCGTAAAGGTGGCAAAATTTGTTTTCCGGCTCAGCATCTGGTTCTCCCCGCTCAGTGTCAACTCTCCAAAGCTGCCTTAGATACCTGTATTTTTATTTATTTTTATTTTTTTTTACTGTTTATTCACCTTAATGTTTTTATTTTTTATTTTTTTAAAATTTTATTTTATTTTTAAACTTTACATAATTGTATTAGTTTTGCCAAATATCAAAATGAATCCGCCACAGGTATCATGTGTTCCCCATTCTGAACCCTCCTCCCTCCTCCCTCCCCATACCATCCCTTTGGGTCGTCCCAGTGCACTAGCCCCAAGCATCCAGTATCGTGCATCGAACCTGGACAGGCAGCTCGTTTCTTACATGGTATTTTACATGTTTTTTAAAAATTTATTTATTTGGCTGCACCAGGTCTTAGTTGTGACACGTGGGGTATTGTTCCCTGACCTTGGATCAAACCTGGGCGCTTGCATTGGATGTGCAGAGTCTTAACCATTGGACCACCAGGGCAATCTCTGTATACTTGTATTCTTTCCTGTTCCTTCCTTCCTTCCTCTCTCTTTTTCTCTACACATTCAAAATCTTTCACCAGGAGAAATTTTCTATATTTATTATTCTGACCTATAATTGGTTGAGAATATCCTATAATGGGTTATATATTCCCATGTTTGGTAAGCGTATAGGATTCAGAGGCTGGAATAAATGGAATACATTTTCCACCCACAGCCTTGAGGGAATATGGGGTAGTGAGAGAAAGGGGGCATTTATAGGGTCTCTCAATCAGGGTCCATTTGCAAGAGCAGAAACCACTTTGGCTGATTTCAACAACCCTTTAAATAAGGGAATTATGTGCTTAAAAAATTGTTTGAAGGATTGTCGGAAGAGCCCTAGGTTGAGCTTCCAGGAATGATGCCTAGAACAGGATGGTGGCCCACAAAGGGAGCTCTGACTTCTGTCAATACTAGTAAGCTGGGGGATCAGGAAGTACTAGGACCACGTCGCTCCTGACACCCACAGAGCTGAGAAACAGACCCTGGGACTCTTGCCACTGATGTCTCAGGAGGACCCAGCCCACCTCTATTTGCATGTGTGCCAGCAGAAATAACAGAAAAGAGCAGAAGCCTGGCCTGCCCCGTATTTCTGCCTTCCAAATCCCCAGATGTGTTTCCTTGATGGACTCGGAACTCTCCCTGTCAAGGAGTCTAGGAAATACGTAGTCTTTTTTAAGTTGAAGAATATTGAAAAAAAAACAAACATTTATTTGACTGCATTGGGTCTTAGTTGCAGCACTTGGGATATTCGTTATGTCATGTGGGATCTTTCATTGGGGCATGTGGGCTTAGTTACCCTGTGACATGAGGGATCTCAGTTCCCTGACAAGGGATCAAACCCTTATCCCTTGCAGTCTCTTGCATTGCAAGATGGATTCTTAACCACTGGACCACCAGGGAAGCCCCTAGTCTGTCTTTTTTAGTCTGAAGTATTTAGAGAAAGTTCAAGGGACTTGGAATGGAGCTGAGTGAGCCTAACTGTGATATGTAACATGGGAGAAGGGTGGGGAACAGCTTCATTTTCCCCAAGGTGCCTGGAGGTTCACTCCCATACACCAAGGCCAGCTATGAACACCATCATGTGTATAGAAAGAAGCCATATGGGACATAAGACCCTCTGGTAGGGGAGGACTCAGAGTACAGAGTATAAGTCACTGCTGGCTTCCTAGAGCTTACACAGGCTCACCTGAGAAATGGAAACACAAACTCACAATCTGGCAGGCCAGATATCTATATAGATATATATAGATACATATCTATATCTATATCTATCTATCTATCTATATATATATATCTATATCTATATCTATATCTATATATATATATATCTATATACATATAGATATATATGTACCTTTGGAAACAACTGCATTTGAGAGTTTAATTTGCATTTTGAAAAATCAACCTTAGATGCCACCCATCTGTAGAGACTGGAGATGTTTCTAACTCACAACATCTACTTGTCATGAGCCTACTAAGTGCCAAGGAATACTTTCACACGTGCTTGCTCATTTAATTTTCATAGCGCATGAATTCAGAATTCCTGGGGTATGAGCTATATAGAATATATATATAAGGCAGTTATTAGTCTTCTTTGAGGGGGCCAGAAGGGACTACCCTTAATATGTATGCAAGCGACTCATGTTTCATTACTAGAGAAAGTGAAAGTTGAAAGATCAGTTCAGTTCAGTCGCTCAGTCATGTCCGACTCTATGCAACCCCATGGACTGCAGCACGCCAGGCTTCCCTGTCTATCACCAACTCCCGGAATTTGCTCAAATTCATGTCCATCAAGTCAGTGATGCCATCCAACCATCTCATCCTCTGTCATCCCCTTCTCCTCCTGCCTTCAGTCTTTCCTAGAATCAGGGTCTTTTCCAATGAGTTAGTTCTTTGCATCGGGTGGCCAAAGTTTGGAGTTTCAGCTTCAGCATCAGTCCTTCCAATGAATATTCAGGGCTGATCTCCTTCAGAATGGACTGGTTGGATCTCCTTGCAGTCCAAGGGACTCTCAAGAGTCTTTTCCAACACCACAGTTAAAAAGCATCAATTCTTTGGCGCTCAGCTTTCTTTATAGTCCAACTCTCACATCCATACATGAATACTGGAAAAACCAAGTTGAAAAATAGGTGCAACTATTTCCAAAATCAGAATGTGTGGAAATTTAAATGTATGTCTAACCCATGTGACGTTGGACCGCTGAATTTTATTTATTTTTTTATATGGAACGCTTCACAAATTTGCATGTCATCCTTGCGCGGGGGCCATGCTTATCTTCTCTGTATCGTTCCAATTTTAGTATATGTGCTGCTAAAGCGAGCACGGACCACTGAATTTTAATGGTGTTGCAAAAGAAGTGTTAGGACCTTAGTTGTATTATGTTCTCATGTGCGAACATAGCATGGCTTATTTAATCTATTCCTTATTGATGGGCATGTGGTTGCTTCTGATCTTTTTCTATGTGGACAATGATGCAATGATGAATTATCCCCTATATCATGTTGTCATTGTGGAGGGAAACATAGAATCTCCAGAAGTGGAAATGTCAGGTCAAAGGGTAAATGTACTGTAAATTTTGGAAATATTGTCAGTTGGTTTTTATTATGGTGTGTCACTTTAAAAAATTTTTTTATTTTTGGCTGTGCTGGGTCTTTGTTGCTGTGTGCGGGCTTTTTCCGGTTGTGGTGTGCAAGCTTCTCACTGTCATGGCTTCTTGTGTTGAGGAGCACGGGCTCCAGAGAGTTTGGGCTTCAGAGGTTGCAGCTCACAGATTCTGGAGCGTGGGCTCAGTCGACTGACCTATGGGCTTGTTGCCCTGTGACATGTGGAATCTTTCTGGACCAGGGATTGAACCTGTGTCGCGTGCAGCAGCAGGCGGATTCTAACCACTGGACCACCAGAGAAGCCCCACGACTGTGTCTTTTTTCACTCCTACTGACAATGGTTAAGATTACCTGATTCCCCACAGCCTTGCTGACAGAAACTACTGCTCAGTTTTTGGGGGTTTTCCTAATTTAATAGTTACCTCAGTTTCGTTTCAATTTGCTTTTTTCTTATGAGTTGAAGAAAGTTTCCTTTTACATACGTGAGGACCATTTGTCTTTTTCTATGAACTTTTCAGTTTCTGTACTTTGCTCATTTTTTTTTAAAAAGACTGATCATTTTTGGTCTCTTTGTATTGATGTATTGTAGTTCTCCATGTATTTGGATAATTAGCACTTTGTCTAAAGATGCAAGTTAAAAAGGTATTTTCCCAATTTATCATTTGTCTTTCAACATTTCTTATGGCATATTTTTCTATGTACTTAAAATTTTTGTGTATGCATTTTGAATCATAGTAAGCTCATAAAGAAGTTACGTTTTCTTCTGAGAGTTTTATAGTTTAATTTTTAATATCAAGATTTTAAAGATAGTAGTGTTTTTCCTGGTACATGATGAGAGATAGATCCAACTGTATTTTTTCCAGGTGGTTATCTGCTTTTCTCAACAACATTTATTTGAAATTGTTTTCTTGCCATGCCAATTTGAGTTGCCACTTTTTCATATACTAAGTTTTTGTATGTATTTGGCTCTATTTCTGCACTTAAATTCTACTCCTTTAGCCTGTCTAGTCAAGCAAAATTATACTGTTTTAATTATTGGGACCTATTAACATATTTTAATATCTGTTTGGGATAGCTTTATCACATTGTTCTTCAGTTTTCAAGTTTTTCTGGTTACTCTTGCTTATTTATTTTCTGGAATGAATTTAGAAACAACGTATCTATTTCTTAGAAAAAAATCTATTGGTAATTTTTTAAAGATCAGGTTAAATTTATAAACTGACTCAGAGAGAACAGACTTTTTATCATGTTGAATTTTTTTTACTAAAGAATAAGGCAAACATTTCTATTGTTCCATTCTACTTTCACTCCCATAGTAGTGTTTTGAAAATTTCCTCATAAAGTTATATATTTCTTTTTTTAAAAAATCAATCTTTAAAATATTTGCTTATTTATTTTTAGCTGCACTGCATCTCTGTTGCTGCATGTTGGGCTCTCTCTAGTTGCAGCCAGCGGGGGCTACTCTTCCTTATAGCGCTTGGGCTTCTCATTGCAATGGTTTCTCTTTTTGTAGAGCACAGGATCTAGGGCGAGTGGGCTCAGCAGTTGTGGCATGTGGGCTTAGTTACTCTGTGGCATGTGGGATCTTTCTGGACCAGGGATTGAACCCGAGTCCCTTCATTGCAGCAAATTTTTAGCCACTGGACCACCATGGAAGTCCCAAGATGTCTACTTCTTAGGTTGGTTCTTAAGTGTTTTATCTTTTTGTTGTTCTTGCTAATGCAGATGTGGTTTTCTTGTGCTTTTAAAATTGGTATTGTTTTATGTAAGAAAACTATTCATTGTTGTATATTAACTTTATACTTTGCAATTTATTGCATTCTTTTAATATTTGTAGTAGTTTTTCGGCTGATTCTCTTAAATATAAAATTGTATCTTTTGAAAACAGTGACAATTTTGCCATCTCTTACAATTCTTATACTTTCTTTTGTCTGATTGTAGTTCTTAATATTCTCAGTTCACTTCAGTTCAGTCACTCAGTTGTGTCGGACTCTTTGCGACCCCTTGAATCGCAGCATGCCAGGCCTCCCTGTCCATCACCAACTCTCAGAGTTCACTCAGACTCATGTCCATCGAGTCGGTGATCCCATCCAGCCATCTTATCCTCTGTCATCCCCTTCTCCTCCTGCCCCCAATCCCTCCCACCATCAGAGTCTTTTCCAATGAGTCACCTCTTCGCATGAGGTGGCCAAAGTACTGGAGTTTCAGCTTTAACATCATTCCTTCCAAAGAAATCCCAGGGCTGATCTCCTTCAGGATGGACTGGTTGGATCTCCTTGCAGTCCAAGGGACTCTCAAGAGTCTTCTCCAACACCACAGTTCAAAAGCATCAATTCTTTGGTGCTCAGCTTTCTTCACAGTCCAACTCTCACATCCATACACAACGACTGGAAAAACCATAGCCTTGACTTGACAGAACTTTGTTGGCAAAGTAATGTCTCTGCTTTTGAATATGCTATCTAGGTTGGTCATAACTTTCCTTCCAAGGAGTAAGCGTCTTTTAATTTCATGGATGCAGTCACCATCTGCAGTGATTTTGGAGCCCAAAAAAATAAAGTCTGACACTGTTTCCACTGTTTCCCCATCTATTTGCAATGAAGTGATGGGACCGGATGCCATGATCTTAGTTTTTCTGAATGTTGAGCTTTAAGCCAACTTTTTCACTCTCATCAAGAGGCTTTTTAGTTCCCCTTCACTTTCTGCCATAAGGGTGGTGTCATCTGCATATCTGAAGTTATTGATATTTCTCCTGGCAATCTTGATTCCAGCTTGTGCTTCTTCCAGCCCAGCGTTTCTCATGATGTACTCTGCATAGAAGTTAAATAAGCAGGGTGACAATATACAGCCTTGACATACTCCTTTTCCTATTTGGAACCAGTCTGTTGTTCCATGTCCAGTTCTAACTGTTGCTTCCTGACCTGCATATAGGTTTCTCAAGAGGCAGATCAGGACAATATTAAATAGCAGTATTGACAGGGGGCATCTTCAGCTTATTTCTTACCTTAGCATGTGTTCTTCCATTGTTCTCCATTAAGATTGTTTCTGGTGTCTGGATTAATAAATTATGTGAATCATGTTAAATAAATCATCCATTAACATTTCATGGGAAGTTTTTTATTTTTATTTTTTTAACTTTATTTTCTACTGGAGTATAATTGATTAATAATGTTTGTGACAGGTGAACAACGAAGACACTCAGCCATATTTGTACATGTATCCATTCTCCCCTAAACTCCCATGGTGTGTTTTTAAAAATCAAGAATGGGTTTTTACTTTTTCCCAAATCCTTATTATCACTGAGATAATTTTTCTCCTTGTTTTTATTAATATAAAACTATCAGTGATATTAAGCCATCTTTTCATTCATGGAATAAACAACTCGATTATTATTTTAAATGTATCCCTTGATTCTGAATGCTAATATTTTATTTGCAAGCTATAAGTTAAATTGCTGGGAAAAATATCAACAACCTCAATATGCAGATAATACCACTCTAATGGCAGAAAGTGAAGAGGAACTAAAGAACCTTTTGATGAGGGTGAAGGAGAGTGAAAAAGCTGGCTTAAATCCAACAGTAAAAAAAAACTAAGATCATGGCATCTGGTCCCATTTCTTCATGGCAAATAGATGGGGGGAAAGTGGAAACAGTGACAGATTTTATTTTCTTGGGCTCCAAAATCACTGCAGATGGTGACTGCTGCCATGAAATTAAAAGACGCTTACTCCTTGGAAGAAAAGCTATGACCAACATAGATAGCATATTAAAAAGCAGAGACATCAGTTTGCCAACAAAGATCACTATAGTCAAAGCTGTGTTTTTCCAAATAGTCATGTACAGTTGTGAGAGTTCAACCATAAAGAAGATTGAGCGCTGAAGAATTGTTGCTTTCAAACTGTGGTGCTGGAGAAGGCTCTTGAGATTCCTTGAGACTGCAAGGAGATCAAACCAGTCAATCCTAAAGGAAATCAACCCTGAATATCCACTGGGAGGACTGATGCTGAAGCTGAAGCTCCAATACTTTGGCCACCTGATGCAAAGAGCTGACTCATTGGAAAAGACCTTGATGCCAGGGTAGGAGGAGAAGGGGATGACAGAATATGAGATGGTCTGATGGCATCACTGACTCAATGGACATGAGTTTGAGCAAACTCTGGGCGATAGTGAAAGACAGGGAAGCCTGGTATGCTGCAGTCCTTGGGGTCACAGAGACAGACATGACTTAGCGTCTGAACCACAACAACAATGCTTTATTTAATGTTTTTATGTTGATATTTATAAGTAAGACTGGTCTATAATTTTCTTTCTTTGTGCAGTCCTTGTCAGGTTTTGATATCAATGTTGTGTTTGCTCTGGAACTATTTACAAATCAATGATCAGATAGAGATTTCTCAGAAAACATGGGCCATGTGAATTTAAGTCATGCGCCTATGTGAAGCCTAGCTGTGATTCCATATTTTCTGAGGATATTTGTATTTTCCCTCCCACCCACCATTAAGACTGAAGCAGGTAAGTTTTCTTACTGTGCTTTTCTGTATGCTGGATTTTCCTAGCTCATCGTTGGGTATTTTAGCTTTGTGCATGGGTCTCCTATCCACTTCCCTAACTTTGGAAGGACTTTTGTTCTCTAGACCTTGCGAGGATGTCAAGATAGAAACCTGAGGTCATAAAAGGTGAGTTTAAGGCCCCTGGCATTCCACTTAGATCGCTCCTTTCACTCATATGACCTGTGCAACTTTTTGTGACTCTCTTGCTGTTGTTATTGTTGCTCAGTCTCTAATGTGTCTCTTTGTGACCCCATGGACTGCAACTTGCCAGGCTCCTCTGTCCTTTACTATCTCTGGGAGTTTGCTCAAATTCATGTCTGTTGAGTTGGTCATGCTACCTGTCTCATCTAACTCTCTTGCTAACTTATTCTTAAAACTGAAAGCAAATCTATTTTGTCCAAAATTTTTACTTGTCTTGCAGAAAGAAGTAGTTAAGACTATCTGGTCTACTATACTGCTAGAAACAGAAATTAGGACCTGCCATATCAAATATATTTTCTAATTCTAAAGCAATTAAAATTGGGTAGTTTTGGCATAGAAATATGTAACTAGATTAATGAGGCAGAATGGAGACTGTAGAAATAGATCTGTCTCTATATAAGAACTTAGTATATATCCTTATGACATAGCCTTTTCAAAATTAAATTCCAGATGGATTGAAGGGCTAAACTTAAAAAAAAAAAAGCTATGAAATTATTAGATAAAAATACAGACAAATGTATATATTTAACTACGGAGAAGGAATGATCCTCTAAATCAAACATACATACACTCACACAAGAAAATACAGGCAAATGTTTATAACCCATGGGGTACAGAAAATTCTCTAAAGCAAGACATACTTGTGCTTGCACAAAAAACTTTATAGAAAAATTTGATAAATTTGATTATTTCATCATCAAAACCAAAATGAAAGAAAAAGCGAGAGGCTAGAGGAAAAGATTTTCATCTTATATAGAGTAACAAAAAACTACCATCACAAATATGTTAGCCAGTCAACAAGAAAAAATGAAATTAAACAGAAAAATTGTAAACCACTATAAAGAAGCAAAATAAAAACCCCATAAAGATATTAAGAGATATATCCCTTATATAGTTTATCAGAGACATCCAGATCTTAACAATGAGAAACTATTTTGTTAACTATGATATAGTCAAGAATTTCACACCAGTTATATTAAGCACAGGCAAATAGGGAAAAAATTGATACCCTAATTTCAGTTATTGGGAGTTTGAATTGATACAATCTTTTTAGAGGATAATTTAGCAATATCAGAATTCTAAAAATGCACATCCTTTTATGTAAGCACACTACTTACATAGCATACACTATGAGACTATATGCACATGTGACAAAGAGATTCTATAATAATGAAAAGTTAAGGTGAACTAAATGATCTATGGATTGTTCATGTGCACAAGAAGACATGTACAATAATGTTAGCTGCATCACTATTTGTAGTAGAAAATCTTAAAAACAACTTAAATGACAATAATGAAGGAATAGATAGATAAAGCGTGGTCTTACCATATGATAGATTACTATATAGCAGTTAATAGGAATAAAAACACATATTTATCAATGTGGATGGATATCAAATGATATTTGCATGATAAAAGCAAGTTGTAGAGTCATATAGAAAGAAACCAATTTTGTAACAGTTTTTAAGCTCACAAAATAATGCTGTATGTTATCAAAGAAAAATGTGGCAGGTGAGTTAAAAGGATACACATTAAATATCTGAGAGTAGATGTCTATAGTGAAGGGGGAAGAATGGGGGTAGGGAATGAAAGTCAAAATTGGCCATAACTAAGGTGTATGAATAATCAAATCATGTTGATACATTTTTTTAGCTGAGTTCTTGAAGACAATGGCACCTCACTCCAGTACCCTTGCCTGGAAAATCCCATAGGCAGAGGAGCTTGGTAGGCTGCAGCCCATGGGGTTGCAAAGAGTCGGACATGACTGAGCAAATTCACTTTCACTTTTCACTTTCATGCATTGGAGAAGGAAATGGCGACCCGCTCCAGTACTCTTGCCTGGAGAATCCCAGCGACAGGGGAGCCTGGTGGGCTGCTGTCTATGGGGTCGCACAGAGTCGGACACGACTGAAGTGACTTAGCAGCAGCAGCAACACAATTTTAGAAAAACAAAACAAACAATTTTAGAAAAACAAAACAAACAAATGAACAAAACTGATATAACCATACCAGTACTTAGGTGAGAGTTAAAGGAAGTTAAAAAGACAAGTCAAAGAACCACGTGTACTGTGTTGTAAGACATAGAACAAACCTACAAAATAAAACCCTCTTTACACATACATTCACATATACCCACACACACAAATGCACAAAGTTTTGAAAAAGCTATTGGAAATATGTAAATAATAATGTGGGAAATTTTCATACATTATTCATAAAAATTTATAAATAGTATAGAATAAAAATAAAAAGCAGAGACATTACTTTGCCAAAGGTCCATCTAGTCAAGGCTATGGTTTTTCCAGTAGTCGTGTATGGACGTGAGAGTTGGACTATAAAGAAAGCCGAGCGCCAAAGAATTGATGCTTTTGAACTGTGGTGTTGGAGAAGACTCTTGAGAGTCGCTTGGACTCCAACCAGTCCATCCTAAAGGAGATCAGTCTTGGGTGTTCATTGGAAGGACTGATGTTGAAACTAAAACTCCAATACTTTGGCCACCTGATGCGAAGAGCTGACTCATTTGAAAAGACCCTGATGCTAGGAAAGATTGAGGGCGGGAGAAGGGGATGGCAGAGGATGAGATGGCTAGATGGCATCACTGACTCAATGGACATGAGTTTGGGTAAACTCTGGGAGTTGGTGATGGACAGTGAGGCCTGGCGTGGTGTGGTTCATGGGGTTGCAAAGAGTCAGACATGACTGAGCGACTGAACTGAACTGAACCAAAAGATAAATTCAGCTAGAAACTCCAGAAAAAATAAAAAAGCAGCAAGAAAGGAAACCTAATGATTACAGCTTCTGCAATGAACAGTGTTTTCACAATAACAATAATGTAAAGAGGGAATTTTTTTTTTTTTTTTGCTCTCTTCCTCTCATTCTACACAGGTGTGTGTGAATGATGTATATATGTTACATATGTGAGTATTTAATTTTTGCAAGGATTTTATGCCCTTCATGCCATAGTAATATGTTGTTCACTTAGGTATAAAATATAACTCTCAAGCAGATCATAGCCTTTATATCCTTGGTCATCTCTGTCTGTCTATCTGTCTCTCTTTGTCTCTGTCTCTCCCCAGTATATCTATATATTTTTCAGCTACATAGCAAGTCTTTAGAGCCTTCTTATGTAAGGAGTTAAAATGAGAGGAGATAAGACAATGCTATATTGAACAGTATTTGATTCTGTAATCATGATGCATTTATTGCCAACAGGAGAGTTTTAATTGATTTTTAGTTGTTCATAACCAACCTTTGGGTAACGCTTAGGAAACCTAGGAATAACCTTGATAATGAAAATTTTGAATTGAGCTGTGGAATTGTTAAATGGATTGGTTGCGGAGTTAATATCTTAATTCTATTTAAAAAACATAAAAAGGTGGTTGATGAAACAAAAACTCAAGGTGTTAGGGTATTATCTATAGTTATTGAACCTGTACCCCCTGCAATGGAAACATGGAATCCTAACCACTGGACCTCCAGGGAATTGCCTCCAGTAGGTGTTATTAATGTTATTATCTTGGTCTCAATGCTGCTGGGAGAAATTAGGAAAGATTTGATGCCCAGGCTTGGAGCAATGAATTAGAAGGAAAAGTGGAATCCCTAATTTCTCAATGAAGACGGTTAGCGATATCAGTCAGCCGAAGAAAGCTGGGTCCAGGAGAAAGGTGAATCATGATGTGGACTATAGAGGAGCTTCTCAAACATGTTGAGGGATGTGTGTGGTTATTTATAGCAAGGAGTTTGCTAGGGGCTTGAATCATAATTATGGGTATAATTATTTGGGTATAAAGAGGATGAATGACCAAGTTTTAAATATGGGTTTCAAATAGATTGGCTATCAACCCAATTTTTCACCAATCCTTCTCCCTTTTGGGGAGTATTTTCCTAGAAAAATTATTCCCTTATTTTACAGAAAGTCGCTATCCTCTGTAAACGAATTTCCTGGACAGAATTCATTACCTGGCCAGTGGGAGGAAGGCTTCTTATATAAGACAGTCTCCTTGTCCACTTAGGTATTGATTTGATTTAAAACAAAAACAAAAAAACCCTCCACCATTTGTGTGCAGTTGTGCCTGTTCATGTTCAGTGAAAAATTAGCAAGACGGAGACAGAAATTCTCCTTCCGTAGTGCCTGCCACTTCACTACATGTAACTGGGCTCCTAATAAAAAGATTCATGTATTGGTGATATTCTTCTAAGGGACCTTTCTAGGGCAATTTTGGAGCTGGAGGTGTAGATACTCTGGTCAAATATGAAACAGAACTTTTAAATTCTGGACAAGACTATCTGAGATATCAATGTATTTCTTGATTCCTAGGGACTTTATGAATGGAATGGACTGAAACATGTTTTTTATGGTTTAGTTATTCATCTATGTGAAGGAAGAGTACAAAATCAGGTACGCTTTCAAGATCCTTTTCTAGTTCTGCGTTTTTACATATTTAAAATTCAAGAGCACAATTAAATTTTAAGCTTTCCATTTTATTTTGCCCCCAAGGCACATAAATAGAGCATGGGAATGGTAAATGGAAAGAAAAATTATAAGCTTGAGTTTTAACTCCTTTTTCCTTAAAATAACAAAGCTATGATTTGCTATATATTCTGTATAGCTTTGGAAGAGCATTTGTCCTCCATTTATTCCTAAGAATTATTATATTTGGGAGAAAGGCAAGGGAAGGGTGTTTATAAATAAAATTTTATTCAAGACTGGCAGCCCTTGTAAATAGACAACAAATGAGAACCGACTGTATGGCACAGGGAACTACTCAGTGCCCCGTAGTGACTTAATGGGAAGGAAATCTAAAAAAGGGGATGTGTGCATACGTGTGGCTGATTGGCTTTTTGATGTACAGCACAAATTAACAAACACTGTAAAGCAGCTATACTCCAATTTAAAACAAGAGGGTTGGCACCATCGATGTTCTAGGAAATAATAATAGGGCAATAACTCCTTATTGCCAAATTCAGATTTAAATTGAAGAAAGTACGGAAAACCACTAGACCATTCAGGTATGACCTAAATCATGCCCTAACGATTATACAGTGGAAGTGACAAATAGATTCAAGGGATTAGATCTGATAGACAGTGTGCCTGAAGAACTATGGACAGAGGTTTGTGACATTGTACAAGAGGCAGGGATCAAGACCATCCCCAAGGAAAAGAAATGCAAAAAGGCAAAATGGTTGTCTGAGGAGGCCTTACAAATAGCTGTGAAAAGAAGAGAAGCAAAAGGCGTGCTGTTCTCCATAGTGGCTGTGTCAGTTTGCATTCCCACCAGCAGTATAGGTGGGCTCCCTTTTCTCCACACCCTCCCCAGCATTTATTCTTTGTAGACTTTTTGGTGACGGCCATTCTGACCAGTGTGAAATGATACTTCATGGTGGTTTTGTTTTGCATTTCTCTAATAATGAGCGATATTGAGCATCGTGTAATACCTGAAATGACTTTTATTTCTTGACCAAGTTCTGACTGACATACTGGATAACATGGTTCAAAACTTCTAGAGTACTTCTTCTTGCTAAGTGACTGGGGTCCATATCATAGATCACAGATGACCTCATTATCAGAAGATCAAATAAAGAAGATGGGGCTTCAGAGAATTATACAGGCATATAAATGCCTTGTTTCTCCTTTGCCTGAAATGGAGCAAAATTAACCAGATGAAATTAAACCCATGAAAACATCTTTTATATGGGTTCCTCTGGGTCATAGGGTGAACTTGCCTCCTTCTCTCTGTTATCTAATAATGGCATTCTCCCTTCCCCCGCCCTGCTATCTCTTCTATTTCTTAAATGACTTCATCTGTAAGGATAAAAAATTTTATGCAGTGGAAACAATATCAACTTTTGAAATTGGAGCATAAGATTAATGGGCATGATTTGAAAAACAGAAATTGCAATATTAATGATGATGAAAAACTGTTGAAATGAGTCAGGAAGAAAATAGCGTCTGAGGAGGCCTTCCAAATAGCTGTGAAAAGAGTAGTGAAAAGCAAAGGAGAAAAGGAAAGATATACCCATTTGAATGCAGAGTTCCAAAGAATAGTAAGGAGAGATAAGAAAGCCTTCCTCAGTGATCAGTGCAAAAAAATAGAGGAAAATAATAGAATGGGAAAGACTAGAGATCTCTTCAAGAAAATTAGAGATACCAAGGGAACATTTCATGCAAAGATGAGCACAATAAAGGACAGAAATGGTATGGACCTAACAGAAGCAGAAGATATTAAGAAGAGGTGGCAAGAATACACAGAAGAACTGTACAAAAAAGATCTTCACGACCCAGATAATCACAATGGTGTGATCACTCACCTAGAGCCAGACATCCTGGAATGTGAAGTCAAGTGGGCCTTAGAAAGCATCACTATGAACAAAGCTAGTGGAGGTGATGGAATTCCAGTTGAGCTATTTCAAATCCTGAAAGATGACGCTGTGAAAGTGTTGCACTCAATATGCCAGAAAATTTGGAAAACTCAGCAGTGGCCATGGAAAAGGTCAGTTTTTATTCCAATCCCAAAGAAAGGCAATGCCAAAGAATGCTCAAACTACCGCACAATTGCACTCATCTCACACACTAGTAAAGTGATGCTCAAAATTCTCCAAGCCAGGCTTCAGCAATACATGAACCATGAACTTCCAGATGTTTTTCCAGATGCTGGTTTTAGAAAAGGCAGAGGAACCAGAGATCAAGTTGCCAACATCCGCTGGATCATGGAAAAAGCAAGAGAGTTCCAGAAAAACATCTATTTCTGCTTTATTGACTATGCCAAAGCATTTGACTGGGTGGATCGCAATAAACTGTGGAAAATTCTGAAAGAGATGGGAATATCAGACCACCTGACCTGCCTCTTGAGAAAACTGTATGCAGGTCAGGAAGCAACAGTTAGAACTGGACATGGAACAACAGACTGGTTCCAAATAGGAAAAGGAGTACGTCACAGCTGTATATTGTCACCCTGCTTATTTAACTTCTATGCAGAGTACATCATGAGAAAAGCTGGGCTGGAAAAAGCACAAGCTGGAATCAAGATTGCCAGGAGAAATATCAGTAACCTCAGATATGCAGATGACACCACAGAGCCTCTTGATGAAAGTGAAAGAGGATAGTGAAAAAGTTGGCTTAAAGCTCAACATTCAGAAAATGAAGATCATGGCATCCGGTCCCATCACTTCATTGCAAATAGATGGGGAAACAGTGGAAACAGTGGCAGACTTTATTTTTTTTGGCTCCAAAATCACTGCAGATGGTGATTGCAGCCATGAAATTAAAAGACGCTTACTCCTTGGAAGGAAAGTTATGACCAACCTAGACAGCATATTCAAAAACAGAGACATTACTTTGCCAACAAAGTTCTGTCAAGTCAAGGCTATGGTTTTTCCAGTAGTCGTGTATGGATGTGAGAGTTGGACTGTGAAGAAAGCTGAGCACCGAAGAATTGATGCTTTTGAACTGTGGTGTTGGAGAAGACTCTTGAGAGTCCCTTGGATGGCAAGGAGATCCAACCAGTCCTTCCTAAAGGAGATCAGTCCTGAGTGTTCATTGGAAAGACAGATGTTGAAGCTGAAACTCCAATACTTTGGCCACCTGATGCGAAGAGCTGACTCATTTGAAAAGACCCTGATGCTGGGAAAGATTGAGGGCAGGAGGAGAAGGGTATGACAGAGGATGAGATGGTTGGATGGCATCACCAACTCAACAGACATGAGTTTGGGTACACCCCAGGAGTTGGTGATGGACAGGGAGGCCTGGCATGCTGCAGTCCATGGGATCACAAAGAGTCGGACACAACTGAGCGACTAAACTGAACTGTTCAGAATTTATCATGTACTGTGTCAGGCACTGCTGGTGATATAATAATTAAAAAGCTGATCTGCTCGTAAGAAGCTGGATGAGAGAAGCTGGATGGATTTGACTGTAGTGAACAACAATGACTGAAACATAAAAAGATCGATCCTTTTCCAGAAAAGAAGTCTAGGGGAGATAAGCCAGGGTTGGACTAGTGGTTTCAGTCTGGATTCTGGCCTCCTTCTATCTTTCTCTTCCATCATCCTTAACTGGTGGTGTCCATAATGAAGGTCACTGCATGATCCAAGATGGCTTTCTCTTTTTTTAACTTTGTATTGGAGTATAGTCGATTAACAATGTTGTGATAGTTTCAGGTGGACGGCAAAGGGATTCAGCCACACATATACATGTATCCATTCTCCCCCAGACTCCCTTCCCATCCAGATTGCCACATAACATTTAACAGAGTTCTCTGTGTTATACAGTAGGTTCTTGTTGGTTGTCCATTTTAAATATAACAGTGTGTACATGTCCATCCCAAACTCCCTAACTATCCCTTCTCCCAGCAACTGTAAGTTCCTCCTCTGGTCTGGGAGTCTGCTTTTGATTTGTAAATAAGTTCATTTGTATCATTTATTTTTAGATTCCACATATAAGAGATGTTATACAATATTTCTCCTTCTCTGTCTGACTTAACTTCACTCAGTACGACAATCTCTAGGTCGTTCCATATCGCTGCAAATTACATTATTCAAGATGGCTTTCTTAGCTCTAGCCATTCCCTCTTCACCCCAGGCCGCAGGAAGGTGGAAGGAGGAAAGGACAAAATGTTCAGCCTCCCATCTGAATTTGTTCTCCTTTATCTGTCTTCCTGTAAGTTCCAGAAAACTTTTCTCTTAATATCTCATTCATCAGAATTTAGTCACATGACCATACTTTACCATGTAAAGGGAGGCTGGAGAGGGTAATTTCTTAAAAAAAAAAAAATATATATATATATATATATATATATATATATTTTTTTTTTTTGGAAGTGCTAGGTCTTCATTGCTGCGTGAGGGCTTTCTCTAGTTGTGCAGAGAAGGGGCTATTCTCTAGTTATGGTACATGGGTTTCTCATTGTGGTGGCTTCTCTTGCTGAGGAGCACAGGCTCTAGAGTGCGTGGGCTTCAGTAGTTGTGGCTCACAGGCTGAGCTGCCCTGTGGTATGTCTTCCCAGATCAGGACTGGAACCTGTGTCCCCTGCATTGCCAGGTAGATTCTTAATCACTGGACTGCCAGGAAAGCCCCGGAGAGACCAATTTCTACTAGAAAGTTCTACTCTAATAGAGGGTGGCAGTGTACCTCTATTACTGAAAAGTGGGGTATTGAATGGATATTGGGTGGCAATTGACAATTTCTGCTGTAGGAAGTTAAAATCTACTTGGGGAAATAAGAACCTGTAGGCTTGAAAAGACAATGAATAGTCTGTTGGGAAGGACCAAGCCATGGGTTGCCAAAATTTGGAGGAGGAAGAGTAGGTGTCAAGGCTTCTTGGAAAGACTGAGATTTGAACTCCCCTTTGAATATAAGAAGGATTCAATAGGCACAAAAGCTTGGGAGGGCACCCCAGCAGGAGGCATTGACCTGAGCAGAAGCCCAGAAGCTGGACAATGCAGATCAGCCTGGGGCAGGAGCAACAGAGACCAAACGTTAAGCTTCCATGTAATGGAGTCTTTGGCTGAAAAAGGAAGGAATAGGACTGATTTTTTTTTAATTCCTTAAGGCAAAAGTTCCAAGACCACTTAGCCAGGACAAAACATGACTACTGAATTGACAATCCTGTATGCCATAAACAACTCATGCCAGCAGAAACAATTGCATTATTTCCTCCAATGAGTTCCCCTAGTTTTTGGATTGTCCAAAATAACACATGGAGTGTAACCAGTGAATGAATATATCACAGCAGCAATCAAAAGAAACATATAGGATGCCTGAGACCATAGCCAAAGGCTAATATTCATTAAATAGGGGAAGGAAAAAACCCGACAAATAGAAGGTTCTGAGTCTCTTTCCTAAATATTAATTATTTCACAATTCTCCTCTACTCCAAACAGACCTTAAACCGCCTCTTCTTAATATGCTCCCATAAAGGATTATAAACTAGAAAGGAGGTTGGTTTAAACAAAAGTAATCAGAAAGTAAGCAATCTTCTTCTTTCTCTCTGGCTCGAAGCTTGTTTTGTCTGTTAAAGAATTTTTCTCTTCAGCGCACAGACCTCAAGGTCAAACAGAGGTCACTCTTCTGCTTTTTGAGGTATGGGCGCTTTCATGTTATTTGCTCATTTTTATTGCTGAGAATAACCATCCATTTGCCCACATAACCAAGGCCTCCCCAACACAAAGACTCGAGAGTAGGCTCTGGCAGGGGGTTAATCCCATTCAACACAAAGCAAACAACTTCAAATCTCATTAAATGTTGGACTTTAGAGCAAGAATACAAATATTTCCAATTTAGAAAAGGAAGATAGAAATGTGACACAGAAGTATTCTAATCATTTAGTAGAGTAAATCGTACCAACATGATCCTAAAACTGTCAACTTGGTGGAAAAGAGAATAAAACTCCATTAATAATACAACAGTAATGCTTACTTTTTCACATCAGGAAAATTCCATTATAACAAACAGCCCGAGGCTTTTAAATTGCTTTTGTTCTAGATCAGTGGAATATTGTTATGAAGAATATATTGCTAGTGATGATAGTTTAGATCTGAGGATGAAACCTAGCTGACTTTTATAGTATGAACCAGCGGAGATGGTGGTGGTTGCACACGGGACTGTGTGTGAATAATCTCCTTTGTGCAAATTTTTAAAAGGTAAACCCTTGGGACTTCCCTGGTGGCCCAGTAGTTAAGACTCAGCCCTTCCAATGTATCGGGCATGGGATAGATCTCTGGTCGAGGAACTAAGATCCCGCATGCCCTGGGTCATGGTCACAAATAAATAAATAAAAAGTAGACCCTTCACATGGGCACACAGCTTAGTGAAGAGACTGCTGGCTGGAACTCAACTCCATTTGCTCCTTCAGCTAGGGCACAGCTAAACAACCCCCTACAGAGGTCCTAGTGGCACAAGATTGTTCTTTTAAGACCTATTTATAATGTGATCCTCTGAAATTATTTTCCTTAAGTCTACTCTGGGATAGACCTCACTATATACTTCCTTTTTAGTTATAAGATCCTCTCTGATATAATTTCCCATTTAAAGATTTGGACCAATGTTTTTTTTTTTCCCCACTGGTTTTGGAAGTGTTTTAGATTCATCATCCTACAGGGGTCTTGTAATTCTCCCAGTTACCAACCGTGGCATCTTGGGGTAAGTTAGGATATTTTTTTCACTCTCTTAGCCTAACTTTCCTTATCAAGGAACCATTAGTTCACTGGTTCTCAATAAACATTTTGGAAGGTCCTTTTTCAATACCAAAATGAAATTCATAGGTAATATGATCATTCTACACTGAGCAGTTTTAAATAATTATAATACCTACATACAAAGGAGAAAGAAAAGAAGAGCTGTTTATCATAAAGCTATATAAAATGCGTAGGCTTAACTATAATACAAAATATAATAAAGTTGTCAGATGCTGAATAAAACAAAGTTAGAATCTTCTCTCAGTTTAAACTGTAGTCTACATTCCTGGAAAAGTCAATGTAAACCCACGACAGTACACTTTGTGATTATGTGGAAAACAGAGTTAGGTGCTAGGTTTGATCATTGGAACAGGCTTTCCACCCGTATAAATGGGCTTTTGAAAGTGGTTTGGAGTGTCCATGGAAATTGTTTGTTGGGTGGGACTGTGTCATATGTGGAAGGAGGTATAGCACCCCTGGTCCTAATCTACTAATGCCAGTAATACCAGTCTCCTAATCAGTGTGATAATAAAAAATCCCCCCAGATAGGGATTTTCTTCTCTCATTGACAATCACTGGGGTAATTAGTCTTGAGTCCAAGAAGGCTGAAAAAACTCGGGACCAGAAAAGTCCTTCCTTGATGAAGAGGAGAACTACAACTCCACTTTCCCTCAGCCTCTCCTAGGGACTCCAGATCTAGGGGGAAGGAAACACAGCTGATGTGACAATCAGCCAGGACCAGCCCTGGAAAGGACCTTAAGGATGGCAAATGATACCTCTACCTTCTCACTCCATCTTCTCCCATCTGGCAGGGATTTCCACTTTTTCTTCCCTGTCAAGCTAGTATACTCTTTCAGAAGCATACATGAGGACTTCCCTTGTGGTTAGGAATCTGTCTGCCAAGGTAGGGGACATGGGTTTGATCCCTAGTCCAGGAAGATCCTACATGCCACTGGGCAACTGAGCCCAAGTGTCACAATTACTGAGCTTACGTGCTGCAACTGCTGAAGACTGTGGGTCCTAGAGCTCGTCCTCTGCAATAAGAGAACTCACTGCAAAGAGAAGCCTGCGCACTGCAACAGAGAATGGCCCCTGCTCGCCACAGCTAGAGAAAGCCTGCAAGAAGCAACTAGACCCAGTGCAGCCAAAAGTTAATTTTTAAAAAAAGTACAGATGATGTTAGGGATTTATTATCTTTCATGTAAATATGTGTTAATTGTACATCTCTCAAATCCAAATGGCTTGTGAGAATATGAAAAGGTGCTGAACCTCGCTAGAAATTAAGGTAGTGAGAAATTTATAATAAAAATGAAATATTATTTCATACTCATCAGGTTGGCAAAAATCTAAAACTTCAACGGTAGCAAATGTTGGAAAAGGGTATTGAAATTGGTACAGCCACTTTGGGGAGCAATTTATCTATTAAGATTGGAAATGCTCTGATTCCTACATCCCACAAAATCGACTCTTTGGTCTGTACCTTAGAGAAACAATTTGATTGCACCAGAAGATATATTAGTTTGTGGCAGCATTACTTTTAATAGTGAAAAACTAAATCAACTGGAGACATTTAAATGTCATTAATAGAAGATCAGATTCATATATCATAAGGTATTCATAGAAGGGAATATTATATAGCAATTACAATGATGAATCACAGCTTTGGGTCTGCACAGTGATAAATCTTAAAAACAATTCAGAAAAGCTAATTGCAGGGTATGTAGAGTGTGACACCATTTAAATAGTTTTAAAACCTGCAAAATAGTGCCATATATTGTTTACAGATACATGAATGTGCAGTTAAAGCATAAAACATGTACAAGAATGATTAATGATTCATGATCTTGGTTATTTCTGAAGAAATAGAAAGAAGAATGAGATTGGAAAGAGGACATGCAGAAAGCTCTCAGTTGAATCTGCAATGCTTTTGTTCTCCAAAAAAATATCTGAAGGAAATGTGGCCAACTGTTAAGATTTAATTTGCTATAGATAGTGCTGGATATACTGGATACTCATTATATCTTTTATATATTTTGATGAGAAATATGCCATAATAAAAATAATGTTAACAAGTGATGCATCTCTAGGGGTGTTTGTATTCTTGATTTAGCAAATTCTTCCTGACCTTCTGGGACAGAGAACTCAATAATGAACAAGATACACCCCACCCCCCGCAATCGTACATTGTGGTTCTCTAAGTTTATTGTACGTCAGAATCATCTGGAAGGCTTGTTAAAACACACACTGCTGGGCCCACCAGGATTTCTGATTCAGTAGGTCTGGGATGGGCCTTGAGAATTTGCATTTCTAGCAAGTTCCCAGATGATGTTGCGGGTTTGGGGACCTCATGTCTCCTGACATTGTTTGAATACTATCGCGAGAGGACTTTATTCCTACTATAAGAATTCCAAGAAGTGACGGGAGAAGTATTTTCTGGACCACATGCTTGGCCAAGTCTCTAAAGGCACAGTTATGCTACCTGCTCTGGGTCACAAGTGATACATCATCTTCCTGGCTTCTCAAGAAATGTCACTGCATCCCTGTAACCCCATCTTACTTGTGGCTGTGTATATTTCAATTTATTCCATTAAAATTTTGGCTCCTCTATACATCCTATTTGGTGTACACCTTATACAAAATATCAGTAGTAGTTACTCTCCAATATTGGAATTATGGTTAATTTTTAAATCTTTTTGCTTATCTGCATCATCTAACATTTCCATAATGAACATTTCCACCAAGGACAAGTATTAATTACATAATAATGATATTAAAATAAAATAAATATATATCAAACTGTGTTAGGCTCTGTGATGTGGGTGGAGCTTCTAAGAAGTAAAATGGATATAGACTTGCCTTCAAGAGATTTATGATCTTGTTCACACATACACTGGAAAAACATTTCATAATAAGACAAGGTATTCAGGAAACAGTGTTCACTGAGAACTAAAAGTACAGTTGGAAAGTACTTTGGAAGAAAAAAATGACTAGGTTGAGTGAACCTAGAAGAAGCGTTTGGGCCCAGCCTTGGATGATAAACGTGCCAGAGCCTAAGCGGAGGGCAAGGGAGGATTCAAGGGTCTTTGCAAATCCCCAGGGTAGGTACAGGTGCTCAGTGAACACTATGAAGAATTGAACATTTACTGAATTCATACAGAAACTGCACTCTGGCACGAGTACACATCCAGCCACATCATAGTGGCTCATACCCAGGACACATAGACTGAAACCAAAATTAATTTCATTGTGGGTTCATGACAAGTCAGGTATGGAAGGAAATGTCTTTGCTTCTTTTACATGAGTTCTGCCTTGATGACTACATCCCTAAAGTGCATCTGTGAATTTGTAAAGAAAGACCCGTATGGACTGGACACACCTCTTCCTGGGTGTGTTCTCCTCCCCTTTTGCTCGAATTAAGATTGAGGAGTTCATCGTGGATTATTGTTCTTCTGGTTTCTCTGTTCAAAACCATACTTACCCGAAAGGAGTGTCTCTTCACTTTGTATATTTGGGTTGTTTATATTTTTCTCTGTGTTAAAAAAGCCTGCACCACATCTACTTTATCCATTCATCTGTTGTTGGACATTTAGCTTGTTTCCATGTCCTGGCTATTGTAAACAGCGCTGCAGTGACAACTGGGGTGCAGACAGACAGCTACTGGGAATCTGCTGTACAGTACAGGGAACTCAATTCAGTGCTCTGTGATGACCTAGAGCATGGGAGTGGGGAGAAGTTCCAAAAGAGAAGGGATATATGGATATCATACATATATCACAATGCATATATCACTCTGTTGTACATCATAAACTAACCCAACATTGTTACACAATTATACTCCAGTAAAAATAAAGTCTTCCCAGGTGGTACAGTGGTAAAGAATCCACCTGACAATATAGGAGGCACAGGAGATGCAGGTTTGATTCCTGGGTGGGAAAGATCCCCTGGGAGTAGGAAACTGCAACCCACTCCAGTATTCTTGCCTGGAAAATGCCATGTACATTGGAGCCTAGTGAGCTGGCATCCAAGGGGTTGCAAAGAGCTGGACACAACTGAGCACACACACACAAACACAAAAATAAAATAAAACAGACCAAACAAAAAGCCTGAAGGCATCTACTTTTGGACAAGATAAAACAACAGGATCCAGATTTATCCTTCTGCCTTCAACAACTACAAAAGCAGATTAAAATATATGAAAAAATAGGTGCTGGGGTACAAGGAGGGCCTGGATGGGGGAGGCACATGAGGAAACTTTTGAGGGTGATGAATACATTCACTATCTTGATTATACTGATGCTTTTATAAAACGTAGATTGTATACTTTAAATACAAGTTTATGTCAATTTTATCTAAATAAAACTGTTTAAAAATTACTGGAAAGAAAAAAAAAAAAAACCCAGCTTGAAAGCACAGGTCCATAAAACAAACAAACAAACAAAACAGTAAAACCTCCTATGCTATTCCTTGGGTAGTTTCCCTTTCTTTTAGCAAATTTTAAAAATTACTGTTAAGCAGAGGTGAAAAATACTCCTATGCTATTTAATTGAATAATCTCCCCTCTTTTTATAAGATCTGTTAAGCACTGGGATGCTAATAAAGTTAAAGCTCCTGGACCTTCACTTGTAGAGTTCTTTCCAAAGTTCTATAGCTAATTTTCTGTTTGTAATTGTGTTTTCTTTTTTTTAAAGGCCCCAAATTGTATTGTATTATATAAGATTCAGGCTCCATGAAACCTGGAGGCAACCCTAACTTTTTTTTCCCCTAAGCTTGTGAGATCTTAGTTCCTCCACCAGGGACTGAATCTGCCCCCGGGGCAGAGTACAGAGTCCTAACAACTGGGCAGACAGGGAATTCCCCAACCCTACTTTAAAAAAAAAGAAAAAAGATTTTATTATAGAGCAACATCCAGACTCCAGATCCAGCTGCCGAAGAGACCATGTTATGACCGTGTTATGCTGCGGGTACTTGTGGGCACAGCAGGCATCCATGGCTTCCCTCCCTTCAATTGGAGTGGGGATGGTAGTGGTGGGCAGGGGCTTCTTAAGGGTCCCTCTTACCACTTGGGTCTGGAGGCAGTATGATCTTCACTTTGATGCCCAGCACACCCTGTCTGAGCAGCGTATGGAGCCAGGTGGTGTCTGCGTAGGACTTAACAGGGTCTCCACTGTGGATCATCAGTCCATCCGTAACTTCATGGATTTAACCCTCTGTCCTCAGTTTCCCAGGCACTACAACCTAGCAGCCTTGGCCCCACTCTTCATGATGACCCATAGCACACTCCAACAAGCCCTCCTAGAAGTGTGCGCTGCAGACTCTGCCAGGGCAATGGCTCATGGAGCTCTCCTGTCTGCCTTTCCCCTGTAAAGTTCTACATGGCCCTCAGGGAAGCGAAATCTCTTCTGAAGCACAGCAGTTAATTCCTGAATCCGCAGGCCCTTCTCACCAATAACATTTCTGTGTCCAGGGAACCATGATAATGATTTCTGTCCTTGTTGGTTGAAGTCGGACTTCAACAGGGGCACCATCTTTGACCAGTACCCAAGTGAGAGGCTTGTTCAGTTCAGCCTTGAGGACGCCATCAGAGACCTCTTGGACACTGGCACCGCCATCTTGCCACCCGGCGCCATCTTAAGGAATGGCCCAATGCTGCTGTTAAATGACCTAAGGAGTGTGATGTGAGGAAATTGGTCCCATTGCTATTGCAGACAGAACACAAAAACACAAAGAACTTTAGGACTATGGTGGTCTAGAGTACCATTCTCTCCTGGGATAAGCCTCTGTGAACTTGCTAACAGCCGCTGAGGAGCTGTGAATAATATTTCAGACTTCTTCACTTGCTTTCTCATCAATTGCTCGATCTAGAGGGACCCAAGTGTGACGGAGAAAAAGTGACCCAATAAATGTAATTCGGCTTCAGCAGCTTCAGAATGCGTTTCCTGCCACCCTTAACGGCACTCCAGAATTGAGCAAGCAAAGTAGGCTTTGCCTTGGGTGCTCTTTGTGAATTTGCATTGGAGAATTTCAGTTCCAACCCCTTCAGAGTGGGTGTCCTGAAATGATCATGGAAATAGGATCTTTTACTACATTTTGGGCCACATTTCACACTGTTCCTTAGTAAAATATCCCTGCTCTCCCTCTCTGTGAACCACGCCCCACTTTTCCCTTAGTACAAGTTTGGTGCCTTCTTCCTGGAATTGCCTTTGGATATCTATCTAGTGCTGAGTGAAATCGTCTTCCCTCAACCCGAGCACGTAAGATATGACTGTTCTTGAAGCTTTTAGGAGTTTAGACCCCAACTCCTATAACCACGTGATCTTGCTGCTGCTGCTGCTAAGTTGCTTCACTTGTGTCCGACTCTGTGCGACCCCATAGACGGCAGCCCACCAGGCTCCCCTGTCCCTGGGATTCTCCAGGCAAGAACACTGGAGTGGGTTGCTATTTCCTTCTCCAATGCATGAAAGTGAAAAGTGAAAGTGAAGTTGCTCAGTCGTGTTCGACTCATAGCGACCCCATGGGCTGCAGCCTACCAGGCTCCTCTGTCCATGGGATTTTCCAGGCAAGAATACTGGAGTGGGATGCCATCGGGTAAGTGATCATTTTTCCGAGCAGAGAGTCCCCAAATAATAATTCATTTTCCACACTCATATGTGTTAATTCTATAATTAAAATATTTTATGATGTCTATAACAATTCCTACTGATGGCCCAGAGTTGGCATGAAACTTAACTGAGATAATATATGTAAATATCTTTCATAAGCTAAAAATGCTGTACAAACATAAGGTACTGGCACAGATGATGTTTCAAATATTTAATGACCGGTAGGCACTGGCCTTGACCAATCAGAATAGTCTTCAATCACAGCACTGGAGCTCAGTCCGGTAGGTTTCCTAATGGGCCAAATATTAACTCTTTAGTCAGTAAATTAAAGGAAGGTTTGCTGTTTCCTGAAGGAGAATAGTGGTCTAATGGAAGGCAACTCGGGGAGGTAGCAACTATATTCTTTTTCAGATTCTTTTCCCTTATAGGTTATTACAAGATACTGAATATAGTTCCCTGTGCTATTGAGTAGGTCCTTGTTGGTTATCTATTTTATGTATAGTAGTGTATATATGTTAATGCCAACCTCCTAATTCATTCCTCCTCCCTTTCCTTTTGGTAGCCATAAATTTGTTTTCTATGTCTGTGAGTCTCTTTCTGTTTTATAAATATGTTCATTTCTATCTTTTTTTGTTAAGATGCCACATATAAGCAATACCATATGATATTTGTCTTTGTCTTACTTACTTCACTTATGATAATCTCTAGGTTCATCCTTGTTGCTGCAAATGACATTATTTCATTCTTTCTTATGACTGAGTATTCCACATCTTCTTTATTCATTAATCTGACAATGGTTATCTAGGTGTTTCTGTGTCTTGGCTATTGTAAATAATGCTTCAATGAACATTGGGATGCATGCATTTTATAAAATATTTTTGAACAAAAATGAAACGCAACACATAAAATTTTGTGGAATGAAGTTAAATCAGCTCTTAAAGGGAAATTTATAGCATTATAAATTAGCTTATATTAGAAGAAAGGTCTTAAATCAACAGACTAAGCATCCATCTTAAGAAACCAAGAAAAGCAAAGTAAGCCAAATGAAGGTGGAAGGAAGGAAATAATAAAGCGAGAAAAAAAAAGCCACTTAAAACTGAAAAATAATAAAATCAGTAAAATCAAAAGCTGGTTCTTTGAAAAGATCAATGAAATCAAAGTACTATTAATAACAATTAAAAAATAGAAAAGACACAAATTACTGATGTCATTAAAGACCTCAGAGATGTTAAAAAAAAAGTACTCTAAATAACCCTATGTATATAAATTCAATAACTTAGATGAAATGGACCAATTCCTTAAAAGCCACAAAACTCCAAAACTCACCCAAAGAAGAAATAGGTAACATATGTATTAAAGAAATGGAATCCACAGGTTAAAAACCTTAAAAACAAACAAACTTCCAGGCCCAATGGCTTCACTGGTAAGTTCTATCAAACTTTAAAAAAACAAATAGCACTATTTCTATACAATCTCTTCCAGCAAACAGAAGGGAAGGGAAAGGAACACTTCCCAACCCATTTTATGAGGCTAGAATTGCCTTGATACCAAAAAAACTAGACAAAGACAATACAAGAAGAGAAAATTATAGACCACTATCCCTCATGAACAGTACACAAAAATCGTGAAACAGCAACAACAACAAAAAACTAGAAAATCAAATCTAGCAATATATAAAAAGACTACTACTCCATGACCAAGTGGGATTTATCCTAGACATGCATGACTGGCTCCAAATATAAAAATCAATCAGTGTAATTCACCATATTAAAAAACTAAAGAGGAAAAATGACTTGAGTATATCCAACAATGCAGAAAAAGCATTTGAAGTCATCCAGCATCCATTCATGATAAAAACTCTCAGCGATATAGAAATAGAAGGAAATTTCCTTAATTTGATAAAGGCCATCTACAAAATACCTACAGTTAATGTAATGTTTAATGGTGAAATACTGAATGCTTTCCCCTAATACCAGGAACAAAGCAAAGATGTCCTTTCATCACTCCTATTCAGTGTAATACAGGAAGTCCTAGTCAGTGCAGTAAGTCAGAGAAAGTAGCAATAAAAGGCATACAAAAGCATATGAAAGAAAATATGGCCTTTCTGGCAGTGACGACCTCCCCATGAGAACGTGACTTTCGCAAAGGATCACCTTCATCCCTCTCCAGAAGTGGAAAAGAGGAAACACAGGAAGAAGTGCCTGATGCAGAGCTCCAATTTGTATTTCATGGATGTGAAATGCCCAGGATGCTTTAAAATCACCACTATCTTTCGCCATGCACAAATCATAGTTTGGCTGCTCTATTGTCCTCTGCCAGCCTATAGGAGGAAAAGCAAGGCTTACAGAAGGATGCTTCTTCAGATGGAAGCAGCACTTAAAATACCCTGTATCAGGATGAATGGGAAACCATCCCAATAAACACATTTTGGATACAGAAAAAATAAAGAATATTGTGTATTTGTAGATGACATGATTTTCTACATAGAAAATCCCAAGTAATTTACTAAAAACTCTTAGATTAACAAATGAAGGGACTCCCCTGGTGGTCCAGTGGCTAAGACTCTGAGCTCTCAATGCTGATGCCCTTGGTTTGATCCCTGGTGGGGGAACTAGATCCCACATGCCACAAAAGACCCTGTGCAGCCAAATAAATAAATAAAAATAAATATTTTTTTTAAAAACGAAGTTAGCACAACTATAAGAGATAAGGCTAATTCACAAAACGATTATATTTCTATATGTTTAAACAATTCAGAAATCAAAATTCAAAATATATTTCATTTAAAAAATTTAAAAGAGAAATACTTAAATATAAATTTAACAAAACTTGTTCAGGATCTGCATGCTGACAACTATAAACACTAAAGAAAGATATCAAAGGACATAAATAAATGGAGAAACATACTGGATTCATGGATTGGAAGATCCAATTTAGTTGAACATGCCAATTTTCTCCAAGAAATCAATAGATTTAATACAATTCCAATCAAAAGTCTAATCAAAAGTAAGATTTCTGCAGATATAGACAAGCTGGTTCTTACATTTATTTGGAAAGGGGAAGGGAGCAGAATAGGCAACACAATTTTGAAAAAGAAGGATCAAGTAGGAGAAATCAGTCTACCCAATTTTAAA
Organism: Bos indicus; assembly: GCF_029378745.1. Lineage (NCBI taxonomy): Eukaryota > Metazoa > Chordata > Mammalia > Artiodactyla > Bovidae > Bos > Bos indicus. The sequence goes on along the minus strand of NC_091782.1, from coordinate 17,662,723 downwards.
ACTTAGTATAAAGGAAGAATAATCAAGATTCTGTTCTAATAAGGTGGATGAAACTGGAGCCTATTATACAGAGTGAAGTAAGCCAGAAAGAAAAACACCAATACAGTACACTAATGCATATATATGGAATTTAGAAAGATGGTAACAATAACCCTGTGTACGAGACAGCAAAAGAGACACTGATGTATAGAACAGTCTTATGGACTCTGTTGGAGAGGGAGAGGATGGGAAGATTTGGGAGAATGGCATTGAAACATATATAATATCATGTATGAAACGAGTTGCCAGTCCAGGTTCGATGCACGATACTGGATGCTTGGGGCTGGTGCACTGGGACGACCCAGAGGGATGGTATGGGGAAGGAGGAGGGAGGAGGGTTCAGGATGGGGAACACATGTATACCTGTGGCGGATTCATTTAGATATTTGGCAAAACTAATACAATATTGTAAAGTTTAAAGATAAAATAAAAAAAAGATGCTGTGGTGCGGGTGGAGGGATAGAGGCAGAGACCAATGGATCAGTCTGTATCAAACAACTGAGTCAGAAAATGTCAATTACTGACAAAGGTAAAACAGCAATTCAATGGTTAAAAGATAATCTATTCAACATATGATGTTGGAATAACTGAACATCCAAATGCAAAAGTATGCCACAAGAAGCTAAAGTCAAAAAAATCTTGACCTCAATCTCACACTTCATTGAAAAATAGATCATAGATGTAAACTGTAAAACTATAAAACTTTCACAAGAAAATAGAGTAGAAATGTTCATGACTTGGGATCAGGGAGCTTTCTTAGACTTGATATCAAAAGCACAACCCAGAAAAGAAAAAAATGGACAAATTGGACTTTATTAAAATGAAAACCTTTTGCTTTGTGAAAGACATCAAGAGAATGGAAAGCTATAGATGTGGGGGGAAGTATTTTCAAATCATATACCCAACAAAGGACTTGTATCTAGAAAAACTCTCAAAACTCAATAGTAGGAAAGCAAACAACCCAACTAAAAACGAGAACATCTTGTTACAGTTTAATTCTTATAATCCTTAAAACAAAAGTTGTTTAGTTGCTAAGTCACGTCTGACTCTTTGCTACTGCATGCACTGTGGCCTGCCAGGCCCCTCCATACCTGTCATTTATTGATGTATCTATTTTCGGCCGGTCTGGATCTTCATTGCCGTGTGCTGGCTTTGTCTATGTGGTGAGCTGGGGCCACCCTCCAGTTTCGGTGCTTGGGCTTCCTGTTGTGGTGGCTTCTCTTGTTGTGGAGCACGGGCTTTAGGGGCATGGACTTCAATAGTTGTGGCTTGAGGGCTCTAGAGCACAGACGAAGTAGCTATGCCACATGGGCTTAGCTGCTCGACAGCATATGGGATCTTCCTGGAACAGGGATCAAACCAGAGTCCCCTGCATTGCAAGGCAGATTCTTAACCACTGTACCACCAGGAAAGCCCCCAAAGATACCTATCTTGATAGGAAATGATGACCAATGCCTTTCGTTTGGTTTCAATGCCATTTTAAAATATAGTGCTTTCTGGATAATTTACATTACTATGAAGTGAAGTGAAGTCGCTCAGTCGTGTCCAACTCTTCACGACCCCATGGGCTGCAGCCTACCAAGCTCCTCCGCCCATGGGATTTTCCAGTCAAGAGTACTGGAGTGGGTTACCATTTCCTTCTCCAGGGGATATTCCCCACCCAGGGATTGAACCCAGGTCTCCTGCATTGTAGACAGACACTTTATTGTCTGAGCCACCGGGGAAGTCTTTACATTACTGTAGGTGGGAACAAAAATAATTGAGGTTTAAAATTAATTCTGTTTAATATCAATATTACAGGAAAAGTATAAGTAAGCACTTTATTCACTTCAGTTTGATTTAAGTGATCAGCTCTTCTAGATCAGCCCCTTAAATATGAATTCCATATTCCTTCCACTGTGCTTTGCCCAGTTCCTGTGCATATCTTATCACAGAACCTTTCTTATTTTACAGTATTAACGTGTCTCCTGAGGGTAGTTTTTACTTTATTTCCAAGCCCTAGCATAGTAACTGGCAGGTAGTAACCAGTCAGTGTGTTTGCTGAATAATTAAAGACTTGTAAAGAAAAAGTAAAATTATTGATGAAATAATTAAATGGCAACAATAATTAAATGGCAACAACCAAAAATTCTGATAATATTACCATGCTTTTAGAATGGTCCCTGATGTGATACTGCTATATTTAAAATGGATAACTAACAAAGACCTACTGTATAGCACAGGGAACTCTGCTCAGGTAACTGGCAGCCTGGACAGGAGGTTGAAGGAGAATGGATACATGTATATATATGGCTCCACAGCCTTGCCATCAGTAGATACTGCCAGGCTTTTGTCGCTACTGATGTTTTTTTCATCCGATGAGCTATATAATAGGATCTCAGTGAAAAGTGAAAGTGAAAGTCACTCACTCATGTCCGACTCTTTGCAATCACAGTCCGTGGAGTTCTCCAGGCCAGAATACTGGAGTAGGCAGCCTTCCCCTTCTCCAGGGGATATTCCCAGCCCAGGGATCAGACCCACATCTCCTGTATTGCAGGTGGGTTCTTTACCAGCTGAGCCACAAGGGAAACCCAATATATATGGCTGAGTCCCTTCACTCTTCTCAACTCAATTCCAAAGGAGAAAATAAATATTAAGTCAATAAATAGATTTAAAAAAACAACAACAGCAAAAAAAAAAAAAAAAACAACCCAAACCACACCTTCTATATGCAGGCTCAGCAACTCAAAGAGTAATTATCCTACTTATTGTTGGTTTAAAACTCAACATTCAAAAACCTAAAATCATGGCATCCGATCCCTTAAGACTCTTAAGAGTCTTCTCCAACACAACAATTCAAAAGCATCAGTTCTTCAGGGCTCAGAGTAATGTCTGCTTTTTAATATGCTGTCTAGGTTGGTCATAGCTTTTCTTCCAAGGAGCAAGAAACTTTTAATTTCATGGCTGCAGTCACTATCTGCAGTGATTTTGGAGCCCAAGAAAATAAAGTCTGTCACTGTTTCCCCACTTATTTGCCATGAAGTGATGGGATCGGGTTTGAGCAGGCTCCGGGAGTTGATGATGGACAGGGAAGCCTAGTGTGCTGCAGTCCATGGGGTCGCAAAGAGTCGGACACGACTGAGCAACTGAACTGAATTGAATTATCCTATACAATCATACAATCGTGCTTCAGGTTTTTAGAGCAACGGGTTGAACTGAAAAAGCTAGACAGGGGTGCTTTCTGATGTGAAATTGTTAACCATTCAGAGGTTTACTGTGTTGTTTTTATTCTTTGACTTAATTTCATTTTCTATTTCAGGCTGGATTTATTGATAAGCACTCTGAGGCTATTTTTGTAAAAAAAAAAAGTGTGTATTAAGAGTTCACTGCTGCTGCTGGTGTTAAGTCGCTTCAGTCGTGTCCGACTCTGTGCGACCCCATAGATGGTAGCCCACCAGGCTCCCCCATCCCTGGGATTCTCCAGGCAAGGACACTGGAGTGGGTTGCCATTTCCTTCTCCAATGCATGAAAGTGAAGTCGCGCAGTCCTGTCCGACTTTAGCGATCCCATGGACTGCAGCCTACCAGGCTCCTCCACCCATGGGATTTTCCAGGCAAGAGTACTGGAGTGGGTTGCCATTGCCTTCTCCATAAGAGTTCACAGTGGGTTACAAATGATGTTTTCTTTTTGCATCCTATTGTTTTTTTTAAAATTCTGTAGTGAACATGTATTACTTTATAAACCAATAACCTAAATAAATTATAAGAACCAAAGTCAACTGCTAACTGGAGTATCTTCCACATAGAAAAATTTCTGGACCATGTTTTAATTTATAGGCAAGAATGGGCTTAGTTACTCTAGGTATGATATCTAGTGGTTGTAAAATGAGTGCTTCTAAAAGGGTTTCAGAGTTCCCTTAAAAGGTTGTGTAAACAATTTGGCAGTTGCTCAAAAAGTTAAACAGAATTGCCATATGACCCAGCAATTCCACTCCTATGTGTATATCCAAAAAAACTGAAAATAGGTGTTCAAATAAGTAGGGCTTCCCTCGTAGTTCAGCTGGTAAAGAATCCGCCTGCAGTGTAAGAGACCCCGGTTCAATTCCTGGGTTGGGAAGATGCCCTGGAGAAGGGATAGGCTACCCACTTCAGTATTCTTGGACGTCCCTTGTGGCTCAGCTGGTAAAGAATCCGCCTGCAATGCGGGAGACCTGGGTTCAAATAAGTACATATACACTCATGTTCACCACAGCATTATTTACAATTGCCAAAAGCTGGAAACACAACTCACATGTTATCAACTGATGAACTGATGAAAAAATATTAATACCGACATAAGGGGATATCACCCAGCCATAAGAAAGAATGAGTATTGACACATGCTACATCATGAATTTACCTTGAAAACATTGCTATGTGAAAGCAGGCAAACAGGAAAGGTCACGTTTTATATGATTCCATTTATATGAAATATCCAAAATAGGTAAACCTAAAGACAGAAGGCAGGTAAGTGGTTGCAAGGCCCTAGAGGAAGGGAAGGATGGGGAGGGACTGCTTAACATGTGTTTCCCTTTGGGGTGATAAAAATGTTTGGAACTACATAGATGTGTCACTGAACTATGTTCTTTAAAATGCTTAATTCTGTGTTCTGTGACTCTTACCTCAATTTTTAAAAAAGAGATGAAGTGTGTCCCTGCAGTCTTCTTCACATTTGCAGCAAAAATCTTTGTTTTTCAAGTAAATTATAAAGGATAAATTTAGTTTAGCCCGTATCTGAATAGTTAAGAACTCTGAGTGGCATGAGAATTAATCAGTGATATGCACTTTTTTGAAAGTGATCTGAATAGTCTAAAAATGTTCAGAGGAATTGAGTAGTCGGAATGGTTACAAATCAGCATAATGAACTCCCTTTGTATAGGCTATTCATGTGTGAAAAGAATCTCTTGAACCCTAACGGTCCTTGCAATTCTTGGGATCCAGTGCCTGTCAAAGGTACCTTTTTGTTGTGATGTTGGTTTAAGCGTGAGAGAAGTAAAGGTGAGGTGTTACCTACAAAATTCGACTTTGGGGCCTGGAATGTTTCTAAAAATTTTGAAATCTTAGGCTTCTCTCTTCACTTAACGATGGTTCTTTCAAACATCTGATTTTTTAAAAAAAATTCTTGGACTACCTCGTTTTTCCTTTGAAAGTACGTAAGACCCTCTTCATGATGCCTAGCAAATGACTATCCTTTAAAAAAAAAAATCAACACAAAGTCATTTACTGAAACTCACTGTTTGAATTTTCCATTTCCGTGTTATTTACTCTTAACCATGATCCTGAAAATTTCAGATAGAAGTCCTGAGCTGGCTATTTTCTGCCCTCTCCAAACTCACTCTTACCTTCTCCTAGCATATCCTGTACCCCGGCAGGCTGACCTATACGGATTTCAATAGGCTCCAGAGTCTCTGACTTCCTGTAGGGTTCAGCCAATGGGAGGCACGTGCTGGAGGTCAGAGGGCAGGGGCAGAGAGTGCTCTTTGCATGCTGCCGGTTGACTGTCGGTGTGTTCTGTGTTGTGTTCTTACAGAAGACAGTCACTAATGTTGTGTAACCCTCTCACACATGACTTCAGCAACATCCTTCCCTGTATTCCAGATATTTCTCTTTCTTGCCCTTTCTGACTTATGGGTTTGTTTAAGGTTCCACACTGCTTTTAGTCCTCTGGTGCTATGTTGTCTGCTCCTGGTTTCCCTCAGCTCTGCACAAGCGAAGTCGCTCAGTCGTGTCCGAGTCTTTGCGACCCCATGGACTGTAGCCTACGAGGTTCCTCCATCCATGGAATTTTCCAGGCAAGAATACTGGAGTGCGTTGCCATTTCCTTCTCCAGGGGATTTTCCTGACCCGGGGATTGAACCCGGGTCTCCAGCATTGCAAGCAGAAGATTTTACCATCTAAACCACCGGGTTCAGAGCAAAATGAAAACGCAGAACTTTTCGTTCAAAAACCACAATGAATTTCAAGATGGCGACCACCATCGCCATCTTGATTGAACAGTGCTGGGACCTTCTAAGTGCGGGGTCTAATGTGACTACACAAGCTGCATATACACGAAGCCCGCCCTTCTTGCACACTATTTTAAACAATTCTTACCCGAAATGCTCCTCTGTTACCTGTTGAAGTGTGCCGGCCAGGTTAATTTTCTAATATGAGGTCTTAAGTGTTCTCTTTCCCATTAAAAAAAAAAAATTGTGACTCCACTGGGGCTTCTGGAACAGTAGTTGTGATCTATATTTAGATTTAAAAACTGTGCAGTTTAAAACTTTTTTAGTAGATTTGCATCTCCAGTAGGAAATTCACTTACTTTTTCTTCCTCAACGTTATACCGAAAAAAGCCACTCATTTGCGAACCAGCGGGGGCCACCACCATAACCCTTGAGTCTGACTCACCATGGGCTGGTACCCTAGCTGAAATGTGTGACTCCCAAGCATGCCTTCTAGGCAGGTGCAGGAATTTTTAGCAGGAATTTCAACCAATGTGTTGCTTTTGTGTGTATGTGTGGGGTTTTTTTTTTTTTTTTGGTACCAGATACAGAATCTACCAAATAGGCTAGCTTTTTCTCCTCTCTCTTGGAAATAAGACTTAAACTGAGAACCGTCTCATAGTCTGGAACCTATTTTCTCTCTCTGGCTAGAAACTTGCCTGAGATAGCGATCTCTTAGTATTACTAAATAAACACCAGTTAGGCCTCCTGTCTTGAGTAAGGCCTGCTCTCTCAACACCGTCTTTAACAGACTTGGGGGTTAAGGTGACAGTCAACATATCATGCTATCTTATTGGTTTCAAAATGGGAGTCCCATAAGCCCTCTTGTGCCAGGACTTTTTGCTTTTGTTGCTTTGGTGGCAAACAAACATGAGTTTCAGAAATAGTCTACAACTCTTGTGTTTCACTGCTTGAACTTGCCACAGGCTTTTTTGCCCTTGACCACTGAGCCTTCTTCAACAACTGTGGGAGTTACATCCATCACTTGTTTCTTTTCTTTTTTTTTTTTAGCTTTTTATTTTGTGTTGGGTATAGCCGATTAAGAATGTTGTGATAGTTACAGGTGAAGAGTGAAGGGACTCAGCCATATATATACATGTATCCATTCTCCTTCAACCTCCTGTCCAGGCTGCCAGGTTACCTGAGCAGAGTTCCCTGTGCTATACAGTAGGTCTTTGTTAGTTATCCATTTTAAATATAGCAGTATCACTGGTTTCTAAGGTATACACTGATGGGTTCTACACACACAGTCCATTGATTTGGTCATGTTGCATCTCAGAGCCTTGGATAGAGCTGGAAGCAGAAGTGGGATTTCTGTGTTTTTCTGCCCATTTCTCCACGCCTCGTTTTCCCAGTTTTTATTCTTTTAAAAAAAATTTGGCCATGCACTCCGCATGTGGAATCTTAGCTCCCAATAAGGGATCAAACCCAAGCCTCATGCGTTGGAAGCATAGAGCTCTAACCACTTAACTGCCAGGGAAGTCTCAGTTTTTAAGAAACTCTCCTGAACAGTCACCTTTAATAAAAAGTATTATACAGAAAAGTTCACTTCTTTGAAGATTTACCAAATATATTGTCTCATCTTTTCTCTGAAATGCAAATTTTCTCTCAAGAACAAACTTTCATTTCAAAAGGGGGTCATAAAAAAAATCCAACTGTTTAAATCCAGAGCATAGAAAAATTACTCCTAGAACAATACACAGAATGTTCATTGGGCCTAAAACATTTCATTTGTTTGTGAATCGGCTACATTTCCATTCATTTGGGGTCTGTTCTTGAGCTAGGCAAATAACCAGTGTGGCCACAAAAATGAGCCTTCTCTTGTGAAAGTCAACAATAGAATTGCTTAGACTTTTAGTCTGGATGGCTGGAAGGGCCTGAGAGGTCTTATACCCAAACTACAAATGAGGAAACTCAGGACGTTTCTGGACTGGGTGACAGAACTGATGCACAGAGTTGAGAATTTTGCCCAAGGTATCAGATTCCTAATCCATGCAATTTTGAAGTGGCTCTATGGAGACACACAGTTTGGGGGAAAATTGACCCCCCATTTTAATGTGCCTGTTCCTCCATCACCCATTCCTGCCATTTTCTTTCCTGTACATTGTTCTCTGTGTGGTTAAGTGGGGGAGGGTGCTTAACAATTACCTATCTACTTTGCTCTCTGTGATGTTCATTTCTGCCCCTTCCCTGGTTTACCTTCCAGACACAGGAGTTGCTCCAAATGTCTTATAGTGACAAAATTGCCATCTTTACCTATCTCCTATAAGCCACTACTGTATTATTACAACAATTTTTAAAAAGTTCATCGTTACTGATAACCTTTCATAGTAATTAAATAAGCCTGATCATTTTAAATTTCAGTGCTTTAAAATATTTATTTTATTTTTAAATTTATTTCAGACTTATTTGAAACATTCAGCAGAAGTAGGATAAACAGTATTATAGACAGTTCCACCAATTATCCAAACTTTGCTAATCTTATTGTATTTATCTTTTGGGTTTGGGAGAGAGGCCTGGAGTATTTGAAAATAAATCCAAAACAACTTTCATCCTAAATTCTTCATTATGCATGAAAAGATAAGAACTCAAGAAAAAACATAACCACAATACCATCAAGTCTAACAAAAATTAATAATTTCTTGACATCTATATCAAGTTGACATTTTCTTTCCCTGATTGTCTCAACAATGTCTTTTAAACAATTGGTTTATTCTAATCACAGCCACACAAGATCTAAACATTGCATTTGGTTTACTATGCCTTTTAAAACTCATTATTCACAGGCATTTGACTTTCACTTCATTTGACCAAGGAAGAATTGTATGGTCCCAGTTCATAGGTGGGTGAACTGGGGCTCAGAAGGGTTAAGAAATCTTTCCAGGTTCTCATTGCTTAGGGCATGACCCAGAATTTGAATTAAGATCTGCCTAAGGCTTCCCTGGTGGCTCAGATGGTAAAGAATCCGCCTGCAATGCAGGAGACCTGGGTTCAATCTCTGGGTGAGGAAGATCCCCTGGAGAAGGAAATGGCAACCCACTCCAGTATCCTTGCCTGGAGAATTCCATGGACAGAGGAGCCTGGTAGGGTATAGACCGTGGGGTCGCAAAGAGTCAGACACGACTGTGCAACTAACCACAATTTAAGTCCCCAAACTCTTTTTCACTCCTTCCTCTTCAGGCTACCAGGGTTTTTCCTGCATTGGAGAGAGGCAAAAGGCCTAGTGGTTAAGGGAGTGTTTGGGCTCAGGTTGGCCTGGATGCAAACTGGAGCAAGTTACGTAATCTCTCTGATCCTCCTCTTCTGTCTGCATCTGTAAAATAAGATTAATGATGATGGTTTGGGGCTGATAAAATAGGAGAAAGCACATATAGAATTTAGCATAGTGCTAGGCACATAGAAAGTACTCAGTAAACCTTAGCTATTATTTCTAGTGTAGAGGAGGAGAAAGAATCACAAACAAGTTTTCTGCTTTTGTTAGTAGTCCAGGAGTGGTGCTTCATCACTGTTACTACAAACCTGTTTAGGATTGAGTCTGAAGGTGTAGAGAGGTTGGGAGTAGGGGGTTGATTCTGCCTGAATTGGAGAAGAAAGCCCTGGACATAAAAATTTAAATAGGCGTCCGAAGAGTTCTCCAGAGACCTCAGCTGGACAACAGTTGAACATGTCTTCTGACCTTCCACAGAGGGAAAACTGGTAGGAGTAGAGATGGAAGGAGGGAGACGTCTCAATGTTGATTCGAATTTGGAACCATTATAAATGCATCAAACAAATTCCAAGAAAATGAATTTCATTGAAAAAAACAACCCTCTCTTATCATGGGGTAAATGCTGAGAATGGGAAAACTAAGATCTAATGACAATAATAATAGTAATAATAATGAAAGTGAAAGTGTTAGTGGCTCAGTGGTGACCAACTCTTTGCAACCCCATGGACTGGGGCCCACCAGGCTCTTCTGTCCATGGGATTCTCCATGCAAGAATACCGGAGTGTGTTGCCATTTCTGTCTCCAGGGGATCTCCCCAACCCAGGGATCAAACCCCCATCTCCTGTGTCTCCTGCATTGGCAGGCGGATTCTTTACCATTTGAGCCACCAGTGAAGCCCCCAAACAGAACCAATGCCTGGAGGTGGCAGGGATCAAACCCGGGGCCTCATACATGCAAAGCATGTGCTCTACCAGTGAGCTATACTCCCTTCCTGTCCCCTTACAGTTTTTGCAGCCCTGGGAAGGCTTCTGTCATCTCAGGCAGGTTTCGCACCAGGATGGGACTATTTCAGCCTGACACTGATTTCAAAGATCCCAGGTAATATTTTAACCTTAGTCACCCTCCCTCTGACACTCATTCTAAAAGTCCAGAACCAGTGCTCCCAGATTTGGGGTTGTTGAGGGCTGGATCTGTTGGCTAACTAAATCCTTTGTAATGTGTATTGTCTGTGCATTTATAGGTGCTGTCAAAGTTTACTAGGCCCTAGGCAGTTTTTGATGGGAAGACTCTGAGGCCCTGATTTTCTAGAGTCCTTGGGAAGAGAGGGTAAAAAACCCCACTCACAAGTACCCAAGAACTTGCCTAGACTCTGTTCTAAGGCCTTTACATGTACAAACTCATAAAAATTTCACAAAACACTACACTGCGGGTACCATCATTCTGATTTTACAAGCAAAAAACTGAACCAAGTGGGGTTAAGTAACTTGCCTAATAAGGTCAGAGCCTGCCCGGCTAACAACTGGGCTTACTACCCCTCTGTTGGTAGTGGGCTAAGCATGCAGGGGTCCTTGGAAGGCGACACGGGCATCCTAGGCTGTGCAGCAGCAATACTTTAGGTCCCCAATCCTTCCTTTTAGCTTAGGAGCAAGAAAGACCAGGGTGTCAATTTCCTCACTGACCTTAGGCAGGTTACTTACTCCCTTCAAGTCTCAGGTTCCTTATCTGCCCCAGGGAGGAGTTTTAGATTAAAAGACCTCTCCCTGCATTACAAGTGTGGGTGTGTGCCGGGGGTGGGAGGTGGTGGAGCTGAGGTTTCTGGGCGGTACTGCCGCTGCCTTTCCTAGGTCTCTTGAGGAAACAGGGTGTTTTGAGGTTTTGTCCTCGTCAACTCCCACCCAGGAGGTCCGGTCCCCAGTCAGTGATGGCGCTCAAGCTTGGCTATTCCTCCTCCACTTGGAAAAAGGCTGCCACTGCGGCCAGCTTCGGCCACAGCCCCGCTGCCGCGAGGTCGAGGGTGGGTCTTTTCTCTCTGAGGGAGTTAGAGCTGAGACTGTATCCTTAGGAAGGCTTCTTGGAGGTAGTGACAGTGAGTCGAGTCTGAAGGTCTAGCAGGAGTTAGTAAGAAGAGGTGGAGGGGGAAGGGTTACCCCCGCCCCCAGCCACAGAACAAAGAAGCACTACCCTGCTTACAGTAGAGGAGGAGGAGCCGTGAGAGTGGAGGTCTGTAGGGGCGAGATCGCGCGGGGGCTTCGGAGCTTTATTCTAAGAGCAAATGGGAGGGGTTTGAAGGAGTGTAGTCCGGAGTTGTAGGAAGATTCTTCTGGACACTTAGGAAGAATGGGTCGGAGGTGGGGCAGGAGGCCATCGCAGAAAGCAATCGGGTTGGAAGATGACCTACGACTGAGGAATCAGAATCTTTCTCAAACCCCTCGACACTGTGCGCTGTCCCTCGACTTTCTTTGATTCTGTGGAAGGGCTCCCTAAAAGGGTAGGGCACCGGCCAAAAGCTCATAGAATGAAAAGAGCGCAGAGCCCCCTCTTCTTTCGGGGGCTCTCTGGCCCAGGTGCCCCAGAATTTATAGGGTTATGCGGGAGAACTCAACACTGCTGAAGATGGAGAACCGTTACCCCTCAAAATATACAAAAACCTCGGCCGCTTTTGGCAGCAGCCTTCTCTGCCCATGACCTCATGCTTTAAGCTCCCATATAGCCTTCCCCCGCCCTGTCCACACCCGGCGCCCGAGTCGGGGTGGGGGTGGGGGACAGTGGCGAAGGTCCGGGGAGCGGGAGCACCTTATTTGTGCTGCCCGAAGATTTGGGGGAACGGGCGCAACGATTTTCCCATAGTGAAAAACGCATGGTTTAACTTTCTCCGGAGCAAAAAGCACTCGCTGTCTTGTGGGACCTCAACGAGAGAGATGCCCCCTACCCGGCTCGAGGTGGTCTGTGCCACCCAACCATCTTTGGTTCACGTTTCCCTGAACTCGTGAAGCCTCCTGGAAAGGCTGGCGTCCCAGGATGGACCGAAAGGCCGGCTGCGCCTTTGAGGGACCAGGGGGCTGTCCGGCTCTCGCCCCCCTGGCGCCGCCGAGGTTTGAACCCTTGGCTCGCCTTTCAGCCCGCGCCCTGCCCCCTGCTCGCAGCTGCTCTCGGCTCGGGTGCAGCGGTTTCCCCCGCAGAGGAGGAGGAGGAGACTGAGCGAGGAGCGGCTCCCGGCTCGGGTTTCCGCACCAATGCCGAGCAGCCCCGGGCGGCCCCCGGCGGCCGGCCCTCCTCCCCGGCACCACGTTCCACAGTCATGGCGCACGAGGAGGGGCGAGCGCGCGCCGCGGCGGCACCCGCGCCCCCTCCCCTCCCCTCCGCCGCCCGGTTCCGGCCCCTCTCCTAGGCAACCTCCCTCCCCGGCCTGCTGCGCAGCGGAGATGGAGACCCCTCCCCAGAGGGCTGCCGTTCCAGCGCCGACTGCAGCACCCCCTCCCCGCCCCCATAGGGGCGGAGGGACGGGAGCCGCGCGCTTCGCGAACCTCCAGCCCCTTCCCGGGAGCCTCAGCCCCTCTCCCAGCCCCATTGAGGCCGGGTGCAGTGGTGGGTAGGTGCAGACCGTCTCCTCGCAGCCCACTCAGACCTTGGCATCTCTGCAGCCCCTTAAAAAATAAACAGAAAACCCAAAGCCCAGTCGTTAGATTGCAAAGCGCGTTACAATAACCGGGACGGCTACGCAGGAAACAATCCTGCACTGGTCCGGGTCTCGAGCGGCAGCTCCCCGGCCACGCCGCCTTCTCCCGGGCCTCGATTTTCCGGCCTCGTCGGAGACTCTGCCACACCCCGGGGCTGACAGGTCCCGCGCGGGGCAGCAACTTGATCCGCGCCCTCTGCCCCATCCTCGTCCAGAGTCTCGCCAGCCTACAAAAGGTGCAACCTCACGCACAAGCAGAGCACACATAATAAGGTCGACAGCGCATCGCCGGGGAGGCTGCGAACAATGCGCCGGGCGGCCCGCGCCCGCCAGAGCGCGGCGCCCCGGGGAACAAGGGGCGCGGGCGGGGGCCGCGGCGGAGGACCCGCCGGCCGAGGCGCTGGACACCTTACTTCCTGCTTCCCCGCCCGCGGCCAGACCCAGCTCTGCGGAGGGATATCTCTCCCCTCCTCTGTCCCTCTCTCTCCCTTTCCCCGCCCCCCCCTCCTTTTTGCTTCTGCTTCCCCCCCACCGCACCCCGCCTTTCTCCTTTTGCAAGAAAATAATTTGACAGTCGATTTGCTGACAGGGGAGGAATTTGCATCCTGGATTAAAAAAAAAAAAAAAAAAAGGCCGAGAGGAGCTTGGGAACGGTTGCTAGGGGTGGGTAATGGGTGAAAAAAGGGGGGCGCCGGGGAGCGGATAAGGAGGGTTAAGGGAGGGGGCGAGGGTGGGGAGCAATGCAAAAGGTAAGGCCAGGTTACCGCGGCTCGGCCCCGAGTGGGCTGCGGCCGGGGGAGGGGCGAGAGATACATATGTATTTCTGTCTCCCTAGCACACCCCCTTCCCTCTAAGCGATGGCTGAGAGGCGGTGCATGCAGATGGGGAGTAAGTTTCCTGAAGGGGAGGGTGGATGCACGCGCGCGGCCCCGCGCTGCAAATTTCCACCGGGGAGGGAGAGTGGCTGGATGCAGAGAGTTTGGAGTTGCTTGCGGCGGAGGGCAGGAAGGGGAGCAGGGCCGGGAAAGGGGGCTGGCGGGCGCTATATCTGGGAGTAAGTTTCCAGGATCGGGAGAGCCTGCACGCTTGCTCGCTAGTAAGTTTCTGGCCGGGGAGGGCGCGTGGGGAGGAGGAGAGGGAGGGGTGCATGTATACAGAAGGGGGGAGGGGGGAGCAGATTTCCTGCGGGGAGGCTGAATGCATATGGAGAGTAGATTTCCTGAAGGGAGGGTGGAGGCGTAGACGGACCGAGTAAGTTTCTTGCTGGGGTGGTGGCGGAGCTGCTGGGTTGGTGCTTTGGAAACCCAGCGCTTCCTACCCGGGGTGGGGAAGCACGCTGTTGGGTGGCGGGGGGTGGGGTGGGGGGGCGAAGGGCCAGGTTCCCTGTTGGGGAGAGGGGCTTGCATCTGGGGAGTATGTTTCCTGGCGGAGCGATATTTGTTTACAGGCTAAGGGCAGTACTGTAAGTGAGTAGCGCTTCGAGAAGGCGGCTCTGACATAAATTAATATTGAAATTACTCCATCAGCTCTGCTCGCCCCTCATCTCACCCCCCAGGCGAAGACTGGTCTTCTTGTCGGATTGCCTATGCACTTGTTGCAGAAACAGCCAAGGTAGGCAAGAAGCTTGTTAAGTTACATTAAAAAAAAAAATTAGTTGGGGGATGCTCCGTGAGAAGACAGGGGAGGGGAAGGAAAAAGTGGGGGGATGGATTAGGAGACGTCTCCCCCCACTTTTTTACTTTCAGTATGTTCGCAGGGCCTTCTCTGCTTCCCTTCTTCCCTCTCCCCTCTCTGCGCTGCACAGCATCCCAGCAAAGGGGGAGGGGTGAGGTGGGCGCTGTAATTGGCAGCCCCAGCTTAAAGGGTGATGGTGGTGGTGAAGCTTGCAATTGAAGGTTGTGCTGTTATAAGGCCTTCATTCTTCCAGCCAAGAAACCGCAGGACTCTAGGGATGTGCTTTTTGGGGGTTTTGACATGATGCATATGTGTATGTATACGCTCCTGTGGGCTCTTCGGGGCATGGGTACTCCCCAGAAGTTAAAGTGGCCACCCAGATGGGAGAAATGTATAAGGGAGTAAACCTATCCCTTCACTCCCCAACTTCAGTTCGGGGAGGCTGGGAAGTTACTGCTGGTGGTCTAAAGAAATAGATATTTAAAAAACAGCACAAAACCACCCATTCACTGGCAGAGGCCAAGAGCACCTGGCGGGCAGCCTCTGGCCGGCACTGGGCTGGAGCATGTGCGCCTGCCATCCTTAGGTTAAAAGAAAATGACTTCTGGTTCCTCCGTGTGCCTTCGACTGGCCCGTTAGAGCCAGCTTTGTGGAAACTCTTCCCCACGCTAGACGCGGCTTTGGCAAGTGAACGTGGTGAAGCGGGTTGCTAACAGCATGGCCCCGGCTGTCTCGTGAAGTGCATGGAAGTGATGCTTAGGAATGACGGATCCAGGGATGGCCGAAGAGTTCTTTAAAAAATGCCGGCTGTTTGCACTTTTTAGCAGGCCATGGAGCAGAGCTTTAAGAAAGGAGTTTTACATTGTCCCAACTGGTACCAACCTCCTGCATCACTTACTGTCTCAGGAAAGCAGTCTGGTGATGGAAAATGTGGTTTTGGTGCTCAGTGGAAGGATAACAAGGAGGAGTAGTCAGCGCTTAACTAGTTAACCTGCCCTCTTTGCTTCTCTGTGCCTCTTTAACTGGTCCTCAGCCTACTGGTTTCTGTAGATGAGTTGTAGGTCTTTGGCTGTCACGTACCTTTATTATGCTGGGAGGTTTATTTATTCCTTATTTTCCTTTAACTGAAGTATAATTGACTTGCAGCATTGTATTAGTTTTAGTTGAATAACATAGCAATTCAGTATTTTTGTACATTATGAAATGATCACCACCATAAATATGCTAGGAATTTTAACTTGGTCAGGATAATTTTAGCATCAGGGATTCAAACCAAGACATGTTTAGAAGAGTCAGGGAGTAAACAGTAAGCAATGTGGTTAACTAAAGTTGGTTAAGCTTTCTGCAGTTCTGTAGACAAGCTCAATACTAGCAGGGGAAAAAAAAAATCTGTTTTAAAAAAATGAGCTCTGTACATGTTACTGATGGAGAGTTGTTTTTTTTTTCTTTCCTTCCTGTCATCAGATTTCCAGATTGAGAATTTGATATTTGGCAGCTTGAGAGTTGAGTTAGCTGGGAATTAAATATTATTGCCACTTATCAAGTGTTCCTAACTAGGCATTCGTTAAACAAATTAGCTATTATTTTTCCCCTGCTGAAAATCTGAGTCTGGTTGATGTATATGCTGGGAAGGTAAACAAAATCTTTATGTGTGTTTATCCCAGGGAAGGGGAATTATTTACAGTCTACCCTTGAAGCCAAGAGCAGTCATTCAGGTTTTTTTTTTTAATTTATGAGATTTATTTTATTGTCTTGCTTTGGCCATTAATCAAGTCACAGGAGCTTTTTTTCCCTCTTCTGAGAATGTTCTTGTGGTAATAAAGGTTTGAAGGCCCATGAATCATAATTCATTCTTTTAAAAATATTGTCAGGATTTGATTTATAGGAA
Organism: Bos indicus; assembly: GCF_029378745.1. Lineage (NCBI taxonomy): Eukaryota > Metazoa > Chordata > Mammalia > Artiodactyla > Bovidae > Bos > Bos indicus. The sequence continues at coordinate 17,646,237 of NC_091782.1, read as the reverse complement.
TTGATACAGGCAGTGACACACCTCTTTGGGCTCCGCCCTTTTAGGCATGTCCATTTTCGCCAAAGAATTGTTTAAGAAGCCTGCTTGACATCTCAAAAAAAAGCGTTTCCCTTCTGCTTTATGAGCACTGAGAAGATTAATTTTGCGGGTTCCATAGTAAGCATGGGTCTTTTCACAGCTTGGTAAGCAGGCTTCCACATAGCAGGCATGTGTTAATATCACATAGCGTTTATGTGAGCTTGCTGTGAAAACAGTTGTTCTATGAACTGTGTGGAAAGTACTCAGTTTTGCCTCTTTTAACCCACTTGGGCCTGTGGTTTTTGTTGAGGTAGGAGCTTTCGTTGTAAAAGAGGCGATAGTCTGTAGTGTTCTTTGCTGCTTATATAATAAAATATGTGGTCACAGAAACAAGACTTACTTAAAATTCTTTTTCTCCTGCTCTGATGGGTGGCTTGGTCCTAAGAATCAGAAGCATTGTTTTTTTTTGTGAGAAGCATGAGAATTGTCTATAAAGCTGATTAATCAGGAAATGGTAAAATTGTCTTGTGTTCAGCCATTAGCTCAGTTTACAGTATCTGTAAAATGACAAGAACTTTTAAGGTGATTTGATTCTTAGGCGAGGAGGACAGCGTCACTGGAAAGAAAAGTGGGGAGGTTATCAGCATCTAACCATTTCTGGGCTTTAGAATTTTTATCTTAAAAATGCATGGTTTGATCCGAGAGTTGCATCCGTCTCTGAAATTCTGTGACTCGGTCTTGTGGAGAGAAGTCTCAAGAGATCTCCACAGTCCGTCTCTTCCTGGGCCAACGGCCAGATTGCCTCATGGACTTGGGCGTTGATTAACTTCTCTTTTTGTCTTCTCCTGGAGAGAGTGGATTTATACCTTGGCATTCCAACAAGGACTCTTGAGTGGCCTGATAATCTTGACTGTCAAATGCAAGGAAATACTTTTGTCTTAGGGGGAAAAAAGTGCTGGGGGTGGTGCGGGGGGTGGGGGGAGTGCATTTCCCAATTATATGTGCTAATAAAGAGTGGGGCATATAATCCCAGACACCGAAAATAATTTCAGTTCATCTTGGAAGTTTTCCCCTCCAGCCAACTGGTTCACCTGCCTAATTATGCCTGGTCAAATCTAAGGTTAATTGAGCTGTTATTCCCAGGCAGCAGGGGGAGGTAGTCCTGGGAGGAGTGGGAGACCAGAACACCCAGTGTGGCTTTACCCACTTTCTGTGGAGAATTCACAAGTGGGTTATTGGGATTTGGTCATGTATTTGTGATAAGGTTCATAATAATGATATTGTATTACTGTCCCTTCTGCAATAACGTATATTTTACCACAGGCACTTTTGGGGGAAAAGCTCTTGATGTTTTTATTGACCTTGAGTATTGACATGAGAAGTAAGGATCCAGACAAGTGGTTCAGACCTCAGGCAGTAGAGACGGGTGTTGACTGTCCTGCTCTAAAAACAGTTGAATTCAGCTCATTTTATTTCTGACCTCATGAAACTGTGATTTAGGGAGGAGAATCAGCTGGAATCTCATGGATTAATAATATGTCTGAATTTGCACATCAGAGAGGAACCAATGAAATAAAGGGGAGACTAAAACTTAGATGATTTCTTTTGTGGGGAGGGGGAGACTAGAGCAACTGGAGATATTGGCGTGTTTTTCAGCTAGGGTGCTGTGGCATATTAAAGAATAATATAGTCCTGGTTATGTAAGTTTGATTCCATGGCTCTCTTAATAAACTTTTCCTCTGGGTTAAAGAAAATACACAACAAAAAACTTCTGGAATTTTGTCTAAAAATGTTTAAGTTCTCACAGCAGCTGCTTGTAGGGACTTCTGGTAAATTTGAGTTTACTGAAGAAAGACGATTTTTGCTTTTTCCTCATGGAAGACAAGCTGGGGATGAGTGCTATGTACTGAGCTATTGGTTTAGTAACACTTAAAAAAATTTTTTTTTGATAGAGAGGAAGGGGAAAAAGAACCTATGTGCTTAAATGGTTGGAGGTTAACAGTTATTTTCATGCTGTAACCGGATCTGGTTTATTCATGCGTACATTTGGCAGCTCCTTATTGAGCACCTACTGTTTCCTAAGCACTGTGTTACTGCTCTGGGTATATACTGATAATTAAAAGAGACATTATCATCTTTCTCTACGCATCCACTACCCTACCATTTATTCTACAGTCCAGAGGGGAGGCAGAGATGTAAAGAAATATATCTTCCAAAATGCCATAAATGCTCAGATGAAACCACAGAGGGCAGTGACCTGGACTTACTTAAAGTAGCCTCAAAAAGCCTCTCTGGGGATTGGGAGTGGAGGAAGACAGGGAGCATCAGGCAGAGCAAGGAAGTCTATGTGGAAGAACTTGGTGCGGGGTGGGGGTGGGGCTAAGAAGAGACAAGGTGGGTAAGAGGGAGGGGGAGAGGGCGTTTGAAATGATCTTGCAGAATTCCAGGCCTTGGAAAGGTTTGAGTTTCATTGAAGGGCAGTGGGAAGTCACTGAAAGTTTGTAATGGGAAGTGACATCCCCTAACTTATGTTTAAAGGGGATGGTATTGGTCGAGAGGGTAGGAGTGAAATTAGGGAGCACAGTAAAAGGCACTTGGAGCAGGCCAAGTTGGGGACGTGACAGGAGTTGAATGCAGGGGAGCAGGTGGGTGTGAGACACACATTAAAGGTAGAATGGGCAGGGTTTGCTGATGGATCTGGTGGAGGGTAAGGAGGAGGAATCCAAAGAGGAAGTTTCTGATGGGGGTGGTTGCATACACACAGGTGGTACTCTTTGCTGAGATGGGGGCAAGGGAGAGTCCCAGGGAGGAGACTAAAGCGATTTCACTTTGGGCACTGCCAAGTGTGAGATGCCTGTTAGATTCAAGATGGAGATGTTAAGCTTGCAGTCTGTTACAGCATCCAGCCCCAGAGGAATGGCCAGGCAGGAGATCAAAATGTGTGAACCATCAGCCAAAGGGTGGTATTCAAATCCAGGAGACTGGATGAGGTGCTCTAAAGAGTCTATTGAGAGATAAGAAAAGGCTGTGTGTGTGTGTGTGTGTGTGTGTGTGTGTGTGTGTGTTTGGGCCAGAAGTGTGTTAAATGTTTCATGAATTTAAGGCCAGAAACGTCACCACTAGATTTGGCAAAATGGAAGCCACTGGCGACTTTGCAAAGAACAATTTGAGTGGAGCAATGGATTAGGTGGGAGCAAAATTGGAGGAGGTCGGGAGGGGAATAGGAGGTGAAGAACCCCGGAATAGCATGTGTAGACAACTTTGGGGCAAAGTTTGACTGTGAAAGAGGGGCAGAGAAATGGAGGGGGAGCTGGCAGGATGTGCATGTAGAGGGAAGGGTTTGCAGGTGCTGCTGGTCTATGTGTGTGATGATGGGAAAGATCAGGGAGAAGGAGGGATTGATCTTGAGCAATGGGTGGGGTCAGCCTGAGCAAAAGTCCTTGAGAAAGTCTGTGGGGAAGATCTGGCCGTGGTGGGAGGAGGGAGGGACACTTCCTTCATGATGACCTGGAGGGAAGATCCAGGAAGAGTGAAGGTGGCAGTGAGGGAAAGCTGAGGAGCTGCTGGGGCAGCTATGTGCTCTGTCTCTCCAGGCTGAGGTCCCACTCCCCTTGGGCAGGGGCTTTGAGGTCGGGCTTTGACACCAGCCAGAGACGACAAGGGTTAAGACTGCATCAGAAAATTGTACTGCGTTTTTTTTCTGAACATTTGACTGCATTACGGAGCAGTACAGAGGAAAGACAGGATTCTTTCGCTTGGGGAAAAGAGTCTTCAGTTAAAGTAATTTGAGCTTCGCGTTAGACTGATTTGAAAACTATAATTGGGAAAAGACATCTGAGCTTTGCAGCCCTATTCAAAAGTTGGTGGGCACTGGTGTCATACGTTTGGAGGGATAAAAAATAAAAGGCGAAAGGGTTGTTTCTTCTTCAGGTGGCCTTTAACAAAAATTTGCCATAGACTGCGCCGGTGGCCCCATTGATGGGGTCTGTCTGGCAGGTGAGTGCGCGAGGAGAGGGTCAGAAGATCTGGGTTGGGGGTTCAGCCCTGTCGTGTGGCTCTGGACAAGTCAGCCTCCGAGTCTGTCTCCGCATCTGTAAGAAGAAGGTGATACCATCTGCCGCCTCTTCTGTGAGAGTTGTGAGGATGGAATCAGATAATGTACGCAAAGTGCGATGTAAACTGTAAGCGGTGTGGCACATGGGCGGCAGCGAGGTGCAGTGATCTTCAGCCGGATCTCTTTTTAGATGTGAAACCTGACAACCAATGAACAACTTCCCTCGGTTCTCCGAAGCTTCTGCTGAAACCCCCCCTCCCGGTACACTGTGTCCACTCTCACTCTTGCTCCCTGCTGGGAGCCGCTTTCTGTTTGGGGTTTTCAAGTCCTCTGTGATTTCTTTGAGTGAAACTGCTCTTACTGCCGGAAAGCTGGCATCAGCAGGGCTGGCTGTGAAATGCCAGTCTTTATAGGTTCACGGTCTGATTCCATATATAGAATTTGAGACCTGCCCACTCAAAGGGCCAAATGAACTTGTTTTGTGAATTTGGTACAGGGGAACCTTGAACCCAGGGAAGAACGCCAGCAGTGGTCCAGTGGTCTTAGCAGTGATTCATTCACCTTCTGAATTTGTTTTGCAAATGAGGACTGTTCCATAAAGCTGAGTCTACCTGAAAACAGTCCTTAGCACTCAGTCTTACTGTGTATGCTGGAAAGTCATTTCTAGTTTTAAAAAGTAACTGGTGCTTCTTACTAATCAGACCCCTGGCCTCTGCCTCAGAGGTTGAGGCTTTATTTATATATTTTAGAATTAATTTTTACTATGAAAACACTTCAACGCACACAAAAGCAGACAGACTAGTATAATGAACTCCACTGTACCCATCTCCTAGATTCAGAAGTTAGTGAAATTTTGCACACCTGTGGATAAGGGGACTTCTTCCTGTATTTGTAAAATAAACACGAGTTGTCAGTTATGAGAGATCAGTAGAACCGATATCAGTTTGGTTTCATAGAGAGGGAAAATAATCAACGAGAAATCAGAGAGAGAGAGGAAATGGATGACGTCATTGTAATAACTAGTGTTTACCTATCATGTTACAGGTCCAGAGCCTCTTAGGCATGTCTTATTTTTAACTGTCTTGCAGCAACCATAGGAGGTAGCTTTTACTTTAATTTTACAGCTGAGGAAAGTGAGGCTAAAGAAGTGGAATTGAAAAAAATATAAATAAGTGATTAACCCAGAGTCACATGTCCAGCCAGCATCCAAAGCTCTAGTTTAATGCCAGAATTTGAATGGCCTCCAAATTTTGTGTACCCTCAAACAGATAATGCTATATAGTATTCAATAAGAGGTGTGGTACAGAATAAATGCTAAGGATCCTGGAAGCCAAGAAGATCCTCTGGGAATTTGGGGGTTAGAACTCCAAGGACCTTAGCTGGAAATATTCAGATGACTTAAGCATGTTTTGGGCATTACATTTTTCAAAAAATTCAATCGTCTGGCTCGTGCTGTAGCACATAGCTTTAAGTCTGCTTCGTGATGAAAGCCAAAAAACTTGACTTTAACAGATCTAGTGGCTATTCTTCATCGACCTCCTACTTTCAGCCTGGCCCCTCTATGGGGCCCCTCCGTGGTCATTTCTATAATAGATCTTGGCCTTCAGTCTGCAGGCTCTGCCTTTGAACAACTGGGCCCAGAACAGGTTGCTACCTGGGGAGGCTTCCTGAGGGCCCCTAGGGTTTCTTTGTCTTAACAGAGGCTGCCCTGAGAGCCAGTCCTCATCTTTGGGAAACCACCTCCAGTCCCACTTCTTTGAAAGCTTTTTAAAAAAGGAAAAGAAAAAAATAATGGAGTCAATACCCAAGGAGTTTTAGTAGGAGGGTCGTTTGAGTTCCCTCTGTTGTCATCACAATGGGAGATACCCAACTCCCTTAAAATTCAACTGAAGGCTGCCCATAATGAGCTGATTTTCAAGTGCTGGGACGTGTCCACTTCTGTGTTTTAATTGGGGGAACACACGTGAGCTGAGGGGTTTTCAAGGGGAGCCAGGGTAGGTAAGGACATTTGGTGGCCTCTTTCCTTTTGAAGGGTCTGAGCTTCTTTAGAGACCAGCATGGAATTCAGACAATTTCACAGTGCAGCTCCTCATTCCTGAAGTCTTTCTTGAGGGCTCCATGTGCCTGGTCCTGGGCCAAACTGTGGGGTGGGCTGCGGGGGTTGGGGAGGGGGGGATACCCTTGGGCCCCTGCAGCCCTTGGCTTGCAGGACTGTTGTCATCTTGACCACTGGGCGTGTCTTTCACTCCTTCTAGACTGCCCTGGGGAGGCCAGAACTGGGTCACCACTCAATTCTGCACCCCCAGCGCCTAGCGCAGAGCCTGGTGCTGGTTAATACAGTACACTGTAAATGCTTCCAGCTGCTTTGTTGCTTCGGTTTTGCCTCTCTGGTTCTCTCCCCATCAGTTCTTGGTGGAGGGAGAAATCCTGGCCTCTATGCCACCAGGGTCAGCTCTTGCAGCCCTGAAGGAGACCAGACCAGAGAAATGTTTGCTTCCCCCTTGCCTTTCTGGCCTGGCAGGCTTTAGTGGGATGGTTTAACTGAGCTCTCAAATGCAAATGTGGCCCCATCCCCCCATCTCTTTTAATAAGTGACATTTTGTTAAATCAGTTATTCAAGGCCTTATCTATATTTCTGTCTGTGCTGGCTTAGTCAAAATAGGAAAGAGTGAATATTAGATTTCTTCGCCACCCCCCCTCCCTCCCCTTGGAGCAACTCTACGTAAGATTTCTGATAGGGGAGGGGTGCTGTGTCCTTGAAGAAGTAAACGCTGCCTGCAGAAAAAATGTGGAGGGCTTTGACTTGTAGCGAATGCTGTTTTTCAGCAGCTGTGATTTTTCCATTTTTCTTTTTCTTTCTGTTTTGATTAGTGGAACTCATTGTGCTCCGGGGTTGGGATTGCGGTGGGGGAGGGCGCGGAGGGAGCGACATTTACTGGGAGAGCTGGAGTTGGGGAGGAGGAAGGAGAGAGAAGGGATTTATTGAAAATATATGTCTACTTCTGCTATGATAAAGCAGCAGGCATGTAAAAATGCAACGGGGAAATCATTATTGTGGTAATGTAGGCAGAGCTCCGCTTTCTCATTAACGGAGCTTAGCCCACGTGGAGGAGGGGGCTGCCGGGCTGCTTTGAGAGTTGGGGTATTCAATAATAGCAAAAACTCAGGGGATTGTCCCCATCCCCCCCCACCCCCTCCAGCTTCTTTCTCCTTTTCTTTCTCCAATCAGTTTGTAACCTTTTCGAAGCAGCTTGCTGGATTTCACGGTCTCCGTCCTCACCCCTGCCACCCCAAAATGCTGTGAAGACTGTTTAATTTTTAAAGTTAGAGGGAATTAAAATAAAATTTCTCCTGGGAACTTGAGGAGATTTTTGGCAACTGTGTTGTGAGTCAGAGATTGGATTATATCCCTTGCATCTGGGGGAGCATCGTGAAGAGCCAATTGAGAGGCTCAGGAATTGCACATGCCACAGGGAACCCAAGTGAGGGTTCCACATGGCTTTAGGAATGGTAGCTATTGCTTAGAGAGAGCTTAGAGAGAGCTGACTGTGTAGAGTGTCAGTGTCATCTGCACAGTTGTAAGAGGCAGACATGATGCCTACTTTACACTCAAAGAAACTGAGGCTTAGTAACTCATTTCAGGACATTCAGGGGCTATGTTGCCCAGCTGGTCTCCAGACCTAGGACTGACTCCAAAGACTGGCTCCTGATCGCTAGGCCACGCCGCCTTTAAAATTTGGCTCATCACCGTCCTTGTACAGGCGTCTGGGTTCTAGGAATTTGGGGAAAATAGAGCCACCACGAGGCATGCTGATGGTTGGTAAGGGTAAAGTGCTCAGGGCGATCATGAGAGCTGGTGCCCTCCTGGACAGAGCTGGCATTCTAAGAAAGGTCACGTTAGGGGCTCACGTCTTTGTTAGAAGAGGTGAATGCCCTGCTCCCCCCGCCCCCCCAACACCTGATAACTCGCTTGTTTATCAGGCATTTACTGATTATCTCCCGTGTGCTGGGATTGTTCCAGTGGCTGGATGTACTAGAAAAGTAAGAGAAGGTGCTCAAAGTCTAGTGGAGGACTGTTAGAAGAACATATATAGAACATAGATGTATGACGATACACAGTGATGCCTCCCTAGAAAAAGACAAAACTTCAGAAATAGTAAGTAGGAGGGAAGTCTTCAGAGAGAGGTGGTATGTGGGTGGGTTGTGTGGGTTCCAGGGGTGCTTACAGCTAGACCAGGGGGAGGGGACCACTGCAGCTTGATTAGTATAGGAAGCCACATACAGTCTGGCCTCACTGCAGTGCCACTTCTGTTTCAAGGCTTACCCATCTAACTTCATTTCACATCACCCTTAGTTGAATGCTCTGGAACTGTGCCGTGCAGCATGGTCGCCATTAGCTCTTTGTGTCCAGTTAAATTTAAATTAATTTAAAAATAAATAAAATTTAAAATGCAGTTTCCCAGTTGCACTAGCCATATGTCAAGTGCTCAGTGGCCACCCACGGCTAGTGACTGCCATATTGGAAAGCATGGATGTAGGACATTTCTGCTAGTGGAGAAGTTCTGTCAGGAGAGTGCTGTCAAACTGTGTTCTGAGGCTTTTTCTAGCATGGAATGTTCTTTCCATTGCCCCTCACCTGGCTCACTCCCACTTCCTCCAGAGGCATTCCCTAAACACCCCAGACAGGCAGGACTTCCGTCTCCCTGTCCGTCTGGATTACAGCATCCCCTCATGTATCTATCTCCCCAGCATGACTTTCAGCTTCTTAAAGGCATGAACTGGGTCTTGTTCATCTGTGTCATGTCTTGCTTATCACTGTATACCTAGACCCCAGGTGAGGCCTGGCACAAAGAAGTTAATGACATTTCAGGCGAAGAGGCTGGAGGAATAAGCAAAGGATTGGGCAGGGGGTACTCAGTGCCATGGTCTGGAACTTAATCTTGACCCTGTCGGCAGTGGAGAAGTCACTGAAGGTTTGGGATGGGGCCACATCAGATTTATGTATTAGAAAAATTACCCTGAGAGGTGTGGAAAGACAGGCTGGCCTTGCTGAGCCTGCAGGCCGAGAGAGAGCAGTTAGGAAAATGTTGGAAGTGCAGGCGTAAGAGGGCTAAGGGTCTGGACTTCCGGGCTGCGGCAGTGATGCGGAAAGAGTAGCATTGCCATCTTGCCGAGTCAGGGCTTTCTACCATTTCTTTCTCTATTTTATTTATTTTTAAAGTTTTTTTTTTTTTTTTTTTTAATTTTTGAATGTGGACGATTTTTAAAGTCTTTGTTGAAGGAGATCAGCCTTGGGTGTTCTTTGGAAGGAATGATGCTGAAGCTGAAACTCCAGTACTTTGGCCACCTCATGTGAAGAGTTGACTCATTGGAAAAGACTCTGATGCTGGGAGGGATTGGGGACAGGAGGAGAAGGGGACGACAGAGGATGAGATGGCTGGATGGCATCACTGACTCGATGGACGTGAGTTTGGGTGAACTCTGGGAGTTGGTGATGGACAGGGAGGCCTGGCGTGCTGCGATTCATGGGGTCGCAAAGAGTCGGACATGACTGAACAACTGAACTGAAGTGAACTGAATTCGTTACAGTGTTGTTTCTGTTTTATGTTTTGGTTTTTGGCCATGGAGGCTTGTGGGGCTTAGGTCTCTGACCAAGGATTGAACCCACACCCCCTGCATTGAAAGGCAAAGTCTTAACCCTGGACCACTAGAGAAGTGGGTGTCTCTCCATTTTAGATGCTCTTTTCCAATTCTAAGGGAGACTGCAAGAAGAATTCTTCTTCTGGGTCCTTGCACCCCTTTTGCTTTTGAGGCCCCCTGCCATGTACTGGGACCCTCCCCCACCCCCGTCCACTCTCTGCTTGGTTGGTGGCTGTCCTCTTTCCCCCTCCCCTGCCGCCTTATGCCCGCCTATTCATGTCCCTCCAGGGAACGTCTCACTCTGGGTCATCCCAAGCCTCAGTTTGTGATCAAATCCGAGTAGAAGTGCAGGGCTCCGAGGCTGGGATTTCAGCCTTTCTGTTTTTGCAGACTCGTGCCAGGTTCTTCTCTGAGGATACTTTTGGGGGCTTAAACTGAAGAAGCCTGTGTAGAGAGTTTTGAAAAGGAGCCTGGGATGTAACTGAGATCAGTCCAGTCTCTGAGATAGTTAAGAGGGAACCAGGATGGTAGGCTTTAGAGAAGCATAAGAGGATTCTTTTCTTTCAGTAGATGAGGCTGTGGTGACCTCACATTGTGCACGTTTGGGGGCAGGATGCATTTCAGAGTGTAACAGCTCCCTAATAAGCGCAAATACACGCCACCAGTTTACATATATTACCTCATTTAAGCTTCAAAGCAACCTGTGAGAAAGGCGTTATTATCCCTATCATACAAGTGAGGGAATGGAGGTACCAAGGGATGTAGTGATTGGGCCTGGACATGCTCTCAGCTCTGCCCCAACTGTTCTACGTGATTGTGAGGGATGGTTGGTGGACAGACCTTTGACCAGAGCTGGAGTGGTGTTCATGACCTTGGGAAAGTCACTTCACCTTCCTTAACCTCCATTTCCTGAGATAGTCACATCTACTTGGTAGGGCCATTGGGAAGATTAACAGCAGAATATATGTAAAAATCAGCACTTCAGCAGCCAGAGAGTAACCTGTATTTGTGGAATAGAAGTCCACAGTCTAGGCTCGTCCCTCTTCTCTGATCAGAATGTCATGGCTCCTGATTGTAAGGCCTCGAGAAGACATGATTCAGGGATTTCTCTGGTGGTCCAGTGGTTAAAACTCCAAGCTTCTGTTGCAGGGGGCATGTGTTCGATCCCTAGTTGGGGAACTAAGATCCTGCACCCTGCAAGGGCCAAAAAAAAAAAAATATATGATTCAAAGCTTTGTTAGAGCTAAGACTTTTTCACTGAAATTGTGTAAATGGTAAATGAAAAGAGTTCATAAGACTTTGTTTTGGAAAAAGAGGCTGTAAATAGTACATAGTGATCATAGGGAATTTAGAAAATATTGGCAGGTCTAAGGAACAAAATAAAAATTGTCGTTAAGTTCTCTTTAATTCGTTCTTATTAACATTTTAGTAATTTCCATCCAGTATTTTTTTTTTTTGAGTGTAGTCTAGTGGCTAAGAGTATATTAAGAGTATAAGTTCTTAATATAAATTCAAACCCAGACTGCCTGGGTTTGAATCCAGGATCCTTCAGTTACTGGAAACAACAACAACAGCTTGTTAGGACTGGTTGAGATGAGATGAGGTGGTAGGTGTAAAACGTTTGGGGCTGTGCCTGGCAGAGAGTACATTCTCAAGAAGCATTAGCTATGATATTGTGCTTTAAAAGTAGTATTGGGGTTATTTTGCATATGCTTTAATATCTAGCTCATTAAATATTCTTGGGAAACATTTTTATTCTGAAACACTTGTTTAATATTCTCTTATTTGGATTCTGTATTCAATATATATTTATGTAGCACATACTGTATACCAGGCATTGGGTCCCCGGACTTAACTAGTCATTTTTATTAGAGATTTACCTTACTTCTCATTTGTTATTATGTATTGTTAATATTGTTTATTATATTATTAATTTATCATTTATTATACAATAAATAGTGCTTTGATGAACATAGATCATGGAACATAGAAATACATAGATCTTTGATCACATCTTGGATTGTTTTCTTTGGCTAAATTCCTGGAAAGGAGAATTACTGTGTTAAGGAGAGTGGGTGTTTTTTAAGGTTCTTGATAATATTTCCTAATTGTTCTTCACACAGTTATAAAATTAATTTTCATTCCTACTACCAGCATACGAGAGTATGCTGCATCCCCTCCACCCTAATATTACTGTTTTTCAAAAAATGGTCTTTCTTATGTAACATGAATTATTCTGTAAACAATATGCATTCCTTCTCTGGGGCTCAGTTTTTTCCTTGCTGCAAAGTGGAGTGGAACTGCCTCTTGCTTGATGACTGTTACTTGTTAATTTAGTAGGCTCTTTGGATTTCTGTTATGGAAGACCAAACAGATGACCCGAGTTATTCTCAGAAGTGAAGAGAGAATTTCCTCGTGCTTATCGAGAAGGACTTAGGTGTGGTGTCTCTCACCAAACCTAGCATGAGTAGTCATTCTGTGCCCAGGACACGGGATATGTCAAATAGTTGGTCAGTAGACAAGCAGCATTCTTAGAATAAATGTTGCTAATAATTGACTGAAGAAATACAGGATCTTGGTCCAATTTTCTAGGAATTTGTTCTTTTTAAATCTTTATAAGAAAACGAAGGCTACTTTTACCCCCTGCAAGTATAAGAAAATACTGACTAGTGTTATATGAAACTAAATATTGAGGGGAAAAGTTGTTCTACTGAAAATGCCACAAAGTATGAAGAAAATGAAAAGCAGTCCTCATTCCATCATCTAGGTAGAACCTCATTCCATCGTCTAGGTAGAACCTCATTCCATCGTCTAGGTAGAACCTCTGTTTTAAAAAGTGGTGTTTTTTTCCTTTTTTTTTTTCAATAGATACACCTTTGCACAGTTGAATGCTTTGTCTGTGATTTTGTATTTTTTTTTTAAGAATCTACCCTGAAGTGATCATTTCACCATTTTCTGGGACTGTTATACCTTCTTTATATTCCTTTTGAAGTCTTGTTGTGATTTTAATTCTCCTAAGAATTTTATCCTATAAATTATTGTAGTGTAATATAAAACATAATTAAAATATAAAATAAATATATTTATATTTTAAAAATAAAATAAATACATTATATTTTAAATTAAAATAAATATATTTATATTCAAATATAAATTTAGGTCACATAGATATATTTTAATATATATTTAAATTAAATATGTAAATATTTTATTTATAAAATAATATAAAATTATCATAAGAATTTAATCCCATTGTTTTTAAAAGTCAACAGTGTTTTAGATTAATTCACATATTTCCTTTTTTTGGTGTTCTTCATTTCTCCCTGTAAAAACATATACATGCTTTCCTCACAGATTAATTTTTTTTTATTTGGAGAACTCCCCCTTGTTATGTGTATATGTGTGTGTATGCTGGTGTCACAATTCTCTCAGTTTTTGCTTGTCTGAAAATGTCATTTTCGCCTTTATATTTGGAGGATATTTTCACCAGGTATAGAATTAGTCCTTTTAAGATATCATTCCATTGTCTTCTGCCTTCCTTCATTTCTGTTAAAATGTCATCTGGCAGTTTTATTGTGATTCCTTTGAAATGAACGTATTTCCCCCCACCTTTGGTGCTGTGTTTTCACCAGTTTTACTATGCTGTGCATAAAAGTATGGTACTCTTGGTGTGTGAGCCCTGTGGAGTTTGGAGAGCTGCTAGAATTCATGGGCTGGTGTTTTTTTGGTCAGTTTTAGAAAAGCCTTGGGCAGTTCCTCAAATATTCCTTTGCCCCGCTATTCCTCTCATCTTAGACCTCTGTACGTGTTAGACCATTTCATGGTGTCCTGCATGCCCCGTGAGCTTGTTCTTGTTTTTTCTGTGCTGTAATATGAATATTTTTTCCTACTGTTCTATCTTCTAATTCATCCATTATCTCTTCTGTTGTTTCTTTTTTTGCTATAAAACTCATCTATTTACTTCTTAAGTTTGTTTTTATTGTTGGAAATATTTGATTTATGATAAAATATATCTTTATTTTTAATGATTGTATTTTTCTCTTGGTTTGGGCCTTTTCCTGACATGCTTGGTCATTTTTGTCTGAATGTTGGGCATTTTACGTGGAAAATATAGAGGCTCAGGCTGTATCACCTTGATTCATTTAAGCTTGGTATTTCTGATTTGCCCTTACTTGTAAGGTGGGTGTTTATTAGGGTCCCTTTTTCTTCATAGGCCCTGATCTCCAGATTTTGTCTTCCTGCCCCTGTGAAACTACTAAAATCTCTACCTACCTTTTAAGTCTTTTAATAGCTTCTTCTTTTTAAAAAAATTAATTAGGCTACGTCAGGTCTTATTGCGTCATGCGGGATCTTTTTACGGTGCATGGACTCTCTAGCTGTGGCATATGGACTTTCTAGTTTTGACACATAGCTGAAACCAACCCCCAACCCAGTACTTGTGGCTCAGAGCTTAGTTGCTCTGTGGCATGTGGGATCTTAGTTCCCAGAACAGGGATTGAACCTGTGCCCTCTGAATTGCAAGGTGGATTCTTAACCACTGGACCCCTATTAATAGCTTGTTGTTGCTAGGTTCCCAGCGTCTAGCCTTGTACACACATTGGGTTAGGTGTCAGCCAACGCCTTGAGGGGAAACTGCTGCTGAATATTGGGCTCACTTATGTGTGTTCTTTTTGTCTGGAATCTTGGCCTCTCAAATCCTGACTATTGTCATGGCCCTGAACTCCAGTTTCTGTCTTCTCAGTCCAGGGAGGAAGCTGCTGCAAGCTTTAATTTGCTGCCTTCTCTTTCACCTTAATGTTGGTTCTACCAAATCGGCAAACGTCCTCAGGGGAAGCATTAGTACTAATATGCGTCTCAGAAGCGTCCCTTTCCTAAGAGCTCGGCTTCTTAAGTCCTAGCTGCCTCGTTGTACTCCTGTGCCACACCAGCAGTTATTATTATTGTTTTGTTTTGTATTTTATTTACAATGGTTTACATTTTATTTACAGTGGTTTTCGTGGTTGTTCTATACAGGACAGTTTACTGGAAGTTATGTCATAATGGAGGCTTTTTAGGTGGCTCAGTGGTAAAGAATCCACCTGCCAATGCAAGAGAAAAGGAGATGCAGGTTCCATCGCTGTGTCAGGAAGATCCCCTGGAGGAGGAAATGGCAACCCACTCCAATATTCTTGTCTGGGAAATCCCATGGACGGAGGAGCTGGCGGGCTACAGTCCATGGGGCCACAGAGTCAAACATGACTGAGTGACTGAGCATGCACACAGACACGTGTCATAATAGCAGAAAGCAAAGGCTAATTTTTGTATCCTTTATTATTTGACATTATGAGTATTTTCCATGTCTTTAAAAAAATCATTAGGTGATTTTTAATATCTACACAGAACCCCTTCTTACAGCTTTTATAATCTGCTTGACCATTCTATTGTCAGACACTTAGGTCATTTCCCATTAAGCTCATATATAAGTAATGGTGCAATCTTTGTGCCGTAGTACTGTATTACTATTTTAAAAGTATGGGATGGGAATGATCAGAGTTGAAAATATTATCAGTATTGATTGTATATGTCAGGTACGGAAATAAAACTAGTCTTTTTCTCTTTCAGATGTTTTAGAAAGAAGCTATCCTTTTTTAAAAACGTGTTTTTCCTTCCTTCTTTTCTTTGGCCGTGCTGCACTGCTTGTGGGATCTTAGTTCCCCTACCCGGGATTGAACCCAGGCCCTTGGCAGTGAAAGTGAGCAGTCCTAACCATTGGATAGCCAGGGACGTCCCTTCTTTAAAAATATTCCTGTAATGCTTACCGTGTGCCAACATTCTTTTACATGCTTTAATATAATACTAACTTTAGTTTTCCTAATAGTCCTAGGGCCATAATGGAACTAATAATGATGAGGAATCTGGGGCAAGAGAGGATGGGTAGCTCACCCAGGTTCACAAGATGACTCGTCCAAGGCCACGCACTCTTCAGTGGCAGAGTTGGATCATGCATTCTGGCTCGAGAGCTGGTGCTTTTAGCCACCACACTGTACCACCTTGAGCTAATTGTTGTAATTTATTATTTCCTTTCTACCAACGTTGGCCTTTTCCAGGGCTTCCCCAGCCTTTTCTTACAATTAGGCATTTATTTTTTTTCTCCCGTGTGGTAGCTGGGGGATGAGTGTGAATGTGGGGACAGTTTGGGGAAGGAGGTGCCATGGACAGAAGTGACTCCTGGAACTCGGGCTTTGTGGTGGCCGCTCACTTTGTAGATCGGCTGATTGAGGTTGCCTAGTGGCCTGTCGGAGAAGGCAATGGCACCCCACTCCAGTACTCTTGCCTGGAAAATCCCATGGGCGGAGGAGCCTGGTAGGCTGCAGTCCATGGGGTTGCTAAGAGTTAGACATGACTGAGCGACCTCACTTTCACTTTTCACTTTCATGCATTGGAGAAGGAAATGGCAACCCACTCCAGTGTTCTTGCCTGGAGAATCCTAGGGACGGGGGAGCCTAGTGGGCTGCCATCTATGGGGTCACACAGAGTTGGACATGACTGAAGCGACTTAGCAGCAGCAGCAGCAGTGGCCTGTAGTGAATCTTTTGGGGATCTGGTGTGGATTCAATGACAAGGGAGTCTCTTTTTTAAAATTAATTTATTATTTTATTTTTGGCTGTGCTGGGTCTTCGTTGCTGTGCCTGAGCTTTGTTTAGTTGTTGCAAGCATGGGTTGTGATGCTTGTGATGCGCGGACTTCTCACTGCGGTGGCTTTTCTTGTTGCAGAGCACGGGCTCTCAAGTTGTGGCGCACAGGCTTTGTTGCTCCATGCCATGTGGGATCTTCCCAGATCAGGGATTGAATTCAGTCCAAATGCAGTGTCCCCTGCCATGGCCAGGATTCTTAACCATTGAGCCTCCAGGGAAATCCCTACAAGGGAGTTTCTGTTTCTACCTTTTGGGCTAGTATTTGCTGGGCCTTTGCAGGTTAGAGAGTAAGAGTAAAGGACTCTGTCTCTTCCTTCCCTGAATATCAGGATATAGAGTAAAGATGTATAAAGAGAGGGCTCCCGACTGATGGGAATGTCAGGGCGGCCACAGGGCAGCAGGGATTGGAAAACTTAAGCACTGGTGCTGTGGACCTTATAAACTGGATGGAGTAGATGAAGAATAAGGGACCTTAGGAGCAGCTGGACTCCTGTTCCTTTGTCTTGGAGCCTCTCTTTGGAACTTCGTGTTCATTCCCACGTGTATCTTCTTTCTCCTTGCCTCTCTCTGTTTGTCATTGTGTTTTCCTGGTCCCATTCCCCTCCCTCACCTTCTGACTCTCCTTCCCTTTGGGTCTAATATTGATTTGAGGGAAAGGTAGGGGTTGGGTTTGCTGGTTTTTTAAGAGTGGTTTGAGTTTATAACTTGCAGTGATTAATCAGCGAGGGCTTTGCAGAAGAGATGTGTTTATTAAATATATTCAAGCAGGTCACCAGGAAGGAATGACAGTGTAACAGGGAATTGAAGGGGCTCTGTCCCTCCCCCGCTGAATGGCCCCCACCTCAGTCAGTGAAAGCCAAAGTCCTCAGATGGTCTGGTGACACCCTGCCCCCTCCCCCCGCTTTTGTGATGGGATTTTCTACTGTTCTCTACCTGCCCACTCGCTCCAGCCACAGTGACTCTCTGACTATTCCTTGGATGCACCTTCCGTGTTCCTGCCTCAGGGCCTTTGTCCCAGGCTGCCCTCGCTGCTTGGATGGCTCTTCCAGAACCTGGATACCCATCTGCCTTGCTCACCGTTTCCGCCTCCAGTCTTCACTCAGATGTCTCTCTTTACTGAGGCTTCCCTCACCGCTGAGGTCTCCATCCTCTTTATCTCCTTGACTTTTTCTTTTATCCGCAGGCTCTTTAACCTTCTAGCCTTCCAGATAGTTTGTTGTTGTTGTGTAGTCGCTCAGTCCTGCTGGATTCTTTGCAACCCCATGGACTGTAGGGCCCCTCTCCCCCTCCCCCATTCCCCTCCTCCCCCACCCCTTCCCCTCCCCCACCCTCTTCCCCTCCCCCACCCCTTCCCCTCACTCTTCCCCACCTCCTTCCCCCTACTCTTCCCCACCTCCCTGGCTCCTCTGTCAATGGAATTCCCCAGACAAGAATACTGGAGTGGGTTTCCATTTCCTTCTCTGGGGGACCTTCCTGACCTAGGAATCAAACCCCGTCTCCTACATGGCAGGCAGATTCTCTACCACTGAGCCACCCGGGAAGCTCTCTGTATTGTTTACCTGCTAAGTATCTTTATTGCCCCCTCCTCCCTCCTAGAATATGAGCCCCCAGGAAGCCAAGGATCTTTGTGTGTGTGTTCTCTGCAGTATCCTAAGCACCCCGAATCATGCCAGGCACATAGTAGGTCCTCATAGGTGTATGTTGAATGCTGGGTGGTTGTCGGGGGGGGGGTCCTCTGTAGAGCCCCCAACTCAAGAGATTTTCATCACATCTTAGGATCTGGAAAGTCTCTTTGCCTGTAGGAATTTTTTTTAATTAAGATTTTTATCATTGTCAACCCCTTCCCCCTTCCAGTTCATTTAAGACTGTTATGAAACAAAACTCATTATGCTTCAAAATCTGACGGCGCTCAGGCCCTGAGGAAAGTGAGAGGCGGCGGTGGCAGCTCCCCGCCGGCCCCCTCTCCTTGGCTTTTTCTGCGTGGTTGGTTCACTTAGGATGTCCCAAAGCCCACAGAGTCAAGGGGAGCAGTCCCAGACCTCCCAGGGTGCATCCGAGGGAGAGTGTGTGGTCAGCCAGAGAGGGGACGCCTGCCTTCCTGCAGTGAAGGCTTTTCGCCAGTTGCCAGTACCCAGGGCGGAAGGAAGAAGGAGGCAGGCTGGAGAGGAGAAGAGCGAGAGGGGACAGTGAGGTGTGTTTTTTGTTCGGTTCGGTTGGAGGAGTGACTTTGTAAGGAGAAATGAGGAGTGTGGTCCTCCTTGAGTGACTGTTAGTTTTCGGTTCAAGTGATGGGTGGATGGCATTCACTTGCTCATCCATAGTCATGGAGAGGCTGCTAGGATACAGATGGGCTAGAAGGAAGAAGGGTCCATGGGCCTGGGCTGGAGTCAGCTCTCCCGTCACCACTCAGAGGCCGCGGGGTGGCTGGTCCCTGGGGACCCTGGGTGAACCCAGTGGCTCAGAGCCAGCGTGTTGAACTTCTCCTGGATCTGTGGGTCTTTGGGAAGTGGGAAGGCCCGCTGGCAATAATTCATGTGTGTGGATGGGAGGGAGGAGGACATCGAGGTTGATGAGGAAGTGGCTTCGGCTCCTCCCAGCATTCTTTTCTAAACATTTTCCTAAATGAATTCATCTTCAGGCTTTTCAGAGTCAGGGCAGGCCTGTCCTCTGACTCCAGGAGGCCAAGGATTTGCTGTAGGTAGGCCTTAGAGCTTCATTTAGCTCTGAATCTCCTTGTGACTTTTGGTTTTTCTATATGAAAAAAGGAAGAGAGTTTAGGGAGTAAGTTCGATAGGGACAGGCCAGTTATACGAAGTTATTGATAGACTCTCAGCACGCAGGGATGTGAGATGTGGAGATATGGTGACACATGCCTGCAGGGAGCCTCTGCCCTCCAGACCAGGGGTTTCACCCTCTGCCACCCTCTCTGCCCCAATCTTAGCATCTCATCAGCTAATAAAGTAGCAACACCAACCGATTTGAGTTTCACCGCCTTTCATTTCCTCTCTCCTGTCTTCTGGTTCTGGGGCCATAATAAGCTTCTAAAAGCCACTAGCCAAATGATCAGCCGTGAATAATCAACCCTACAGAACTAAAAATACAGGGTTGCATTATAATGCAGATGTACTGATAAATTAAGGGGGAAATAGTTGAGTCTACTGGGGAAGGCAATGGCACCCCACTGCAGTACTCTTGCCTGGAAAATCCAATGGACAGAGGAGCCTGGTAGGCTGCAGTCCTTGGGATCGCTGAGGGTCGTACACGACTGAGCGACTTCCCTTTCACTTTTCACTTTCATGCATTGGAGAAGGAAATGGCAACTCACTCCAGTGTTCTTGCCTGGAGAATCCCAGGGATGGGGGAGCCTGGCGGGCTGCCGTCTGTGGGGTCGCACAGAGTCGGACACGACTGAAGTGACTCAGCAGCAGCAGCAGTTGAGTCTACAGTTGTTTGCTGATGTGTTGTCCCAACCAGAAGTTACAAAGGAAATAAATGATTTCACCCTAGTAGGTCCTGGGCATGTAGCTGACTTATTTAGAATGAAGGCTCGGCATGTAGCTGACTTATTTAAAATGAAGGCTCCGGAGGCCAGAATCCTGCTTTGAGCCCATGTGGGGATTATGACAGCATCTTGACTGGTTGTCCAGACTTGACTCCTACTTCTGACCTTAGATGGCCTGCCAAGCCCTTGCCAGCTGTCTCTCACTGTAGCTCTATGGGTGACTCGGTGTGATCCGTCTTCAAGGCTTTTCTCCTATTGAGGATGTCAGGGGTCCCTCCCTTCCTTTTTTGTAATGTAAAAGGGGATATTTCCAAAACAAAAAGAACATATCTCGCATTTGCTAGGCATTGGTGGCTATTCCCCTCTGTGGCTCAGTGCTAAAGAATCTACCTGCAATGCAGGAGCCACAAGAGGGGTTTGATTCTTGGGTCAGCAAGACGCCTTGGAGGGGGCAAGGCAACCCACTCCAGTATACTTGCCTGGAGAATCCCACGGTCAGAGGAGCCTGGTAGGCTGCAGTCCATGGGGTCGCAAAGAGTCTGAACTGACAGGACTGAAGTGACTTAGCATTCAGGCATTGGTTATCGTGTGCCCTGGGTCAATAAGATCTTCATTCTTATGTATTAGCTCGACTTAGTCTAATTGGCAATGATGAATTCAATAAAAATGATTGAATCCTCACTATATGCAGAATACTGGGCTAAGCATTAGATCAAGAATTGGCAGTTTTTCTTTTTTACTTTTATTTTTTTTTATTTTTTAACTTTACAATATTGTATTGGTTTTGCCATATATCAACATGAATCTGCCACGGTATACATGTGTTCCCTATCCTGAACCGTCCTCCCTCCTCCCTCCTCCCTCCCCGTACCATCCCTCTGGGTCGTCCCAGTGCACCAGCCCCAAGCATCCAGTATCGTGCATCGAACCTGGACTGGCGACTCGTTTCATATATGATATTATACATATTTTATTGAAGAATTGGCAGTTTTTCTATAAAAAGCCAGAGAGTTAATATTTCGGCTCGGTGGGCCATGTCTCTGTCCCCAGTACTCTACTCCACACTGTAGCATAAAGGCAGCCACAGACAACACATAGATGGGTGAGTGACTGTGCTCCCTGCAGACTGTACTTTCAGAACCAGGTGGTGGGACTTAGCAGCAGACCACAGTTGCTGACCCCTGGTCTGACCCTTTTGACCCCTTTGTTGGAGACACAGCTATGAACAAACCTGACATCATTATAACCCTCATGGCGCTTTCATTCCCTTGGGAATAATTCTTTGCTATTGTTAATAGCATTGCTTTGGAAACACACCTGTTATAAATAGTTGACAAGTAGCTTTGGGGGGAGCATTGGAAGCCTAAGTAACTTTACTGAAGAAAGTTTCCAGTGAACACTCAGTTCTATTTATATTATCTATGGGTGTGTAGTGGGGTCTGGGTGGGGGTGGGGGGGTACTGTGTGTCCTTAATTTGGTAGACACTATTTTTGAGTTGTTCTTTTCCCCACTTAACATAATTTTGCATGCATATTTCTATGTATTGGTCTAGAGTGTATAATTTTAGTGGCTACATAGTATTTCTTGCTGAATTAAGGCGAGTCATGTGCTGGGGTTTAGTAGGCACTTGTTAGACGTTTGTTTCCAGGTTCAGTAAAACCCAGAGTTGAAAAGGCGCTGTTTTCCGCAGAAGCTCTGCTGGTGGGAACTGTGGCTCTGGAGGCTCTGGGAGAGCCTGGCATGGGTGATGTCCTCGTGCCTGCCTGCCAGGTGACACCCAGCCTCTGTAGCCGGCGACCTGCTAGGTAAGTGTGTCGTCGGTGCAGACGTTTAAGTGACAGATAGCAGGTGATCATTAGAGTACTGTTCCCCAAGGGCAGGGAAAGTTATTTATGGGCTGTGAAGCAATACTTGGGAGTCAGAGGGTCTTTGTGGGGGCAGATGGGGAGGGAAAGCAGCCTACGTGGAGGAGGAGGAAAGCCCGGAGGGAGGGATTGGCAGCAGGTGTGTGGAAAGGGCCCGGGTTCCAGAGCCAGACTGACCTTGATTCGACTCTGACTCTTGGGGTTGTCCCTCATGTGCTGCGACTGGGTACATTCTTAGTCTCTGTGTACATCAATTTTCTGTGCTGTAAGATGGGGCTTGTCATATCCCTTCCATGGAGATGTTGGGAGGATCAGAATAATCTCGTAAGCACATAATACAGTGCCTGGAGTCTAATAAGCATGCTATGTACATGATAGTTTTTATTATTCGGTGTGAAGTGTGTGGTCCCCGTTAGGCCTGCAGCTTACAACACTAGATGTTGTTTTATTGTTATTGTGCGTGCGTATGTGCTCAGTGGCTCAGTCGTGTCTGACTCTGTGATCGTGTGGACTATAGCCGGCCAGGCTCCTCTGTCCATGGGATTCTCCAGGCAAGAATACTTGAGTGGGTTGCCAGTTCATTCTCCAGGGGATCTTCCTGACCCAGGATCAATCCAGCATCTCCTGTATTGGCAGGTGGATTCTTTACCGTCTGAGCCACCTGGGAAGTCCCTACTCAGCTCTTTATGCATTCATTCATTTATTCGCCACACACACAGAAGCCCAACTTTGTGCCTTGGTCCAATATGCAGTGGCGAAGAAAACAGGCATGGTGATGGACTTTAATCAAATCACCCCACAAATGTGTACTTACAGACCATGATAAGAGCTGTGAAAGAAAAGTACAGGGCCTTTAGGTTGAGGGAGGATCTCTCTCTCTCTTTTTATGAGACACTTAATTTCGTTAGTAATCGGTGAATACAAATCACAATGAGATTCCATATCCCCATTTGATTGTCAAACACTGAGAAGTTGTGCAGTAGCAAGCATTGGAAAGAACATATATCACTGGCTTTTTATGTGCTGCTGGTCGGCGTGTAAACAGATGCAACCCCTTTGGAAAACAGTTTGGTATTATCTTGTGAAGTTGTATGTGCACCTATGGCATAACCTAGCATTTCTACTTCTGAGCGTAAAATTGCCATGAGAAGCTCATTCATGTGGGCACAGGTGAGGTATACTAAGAATGTTCCTTGTGGCACTGTTGATACTAGCTGAAAACTGGAAACCGAGATGCTCATCAGCCGGAGGATGGGTCAAAACATTCTGGTCACACGATGGGCTGTTATCTGGCAGCAACACGAATGCACAACCATTTCCCTGCAATGATCTGTGTGAATCTTAGTCATCTAAGGTTGAATTTAAATAAGCAAGACCCTGGGGACTTCCCTGGCAGTCCAGTAGTGAAGACTCTGTCTTCCACTGCAGGGCGCACGGGTTCAACCCCTGGTCTGGGGACTAAGATCCTGCATACAGTAGGGCATGGCCAAAACATTAAAAAAAAAGAAAAATTAACTTAAAAAAAAGCAATACCCTGAGTATTCCATACCATATGATACTTTTGGAATATATTTTAAAAACTCAACAAATATTTAAAATACATTATTTAGGGGTACAGATATATATAAGTGATAGTCAGTCAGTCATGTCCGACTCTTTGTGACCCCATGAACTGTAGCCCGCCAGGCTCCTCTGTCCATGGGATTCTCCAGGCAAGAATACTGGAGTGTGTTGCTATATTCTCCTCCAGGGGATCTTCCTAACCCAGGGATCCAACCCAGGTCTTCTGCCTTGCAAGCAGATTCTTTACTGTCTGAGCCATTAGGGAAGCCCAAACTTAAATTATAAACCCATAAATATGAGTTGATGGGTTCTCTTCTGTGGGAAAGACATGTGGATGTTTTTGTGATGAGATCCCCACCTGCAGGATAGATAGGGGAGCCAGGAGAAGCCAGCTCTCAGTTTGAAGGCACAGTAGGCTTTTTTTAGGTTTTGCTTTGGAAACTTTTTAAAGACCAGATTATGAAATGTTACCCATCAAAGTAGTGACATTAGGTGCAAGTGTGTGCATTTCTTTTTTTTTTTTTTTATCATTAGAAGTGTATGTTTTTGATGACTACAAATGCAGATAGGATATGGGAAACTGGCTGTATCTGATATGTATCATTTCCTGCATATGCAAGTTGGTGCTGGGAGATGTCAGCACGAAGGGCTGTGTTTGCAGCCAGGTGTGAGATTCCTTGTCACAAGGCTGCTGTCACCATGAAGGGACAGATGTGACTGGGTGATGAGGCCTTCTCAGTTTGGTGCCAGGGTTTGCAGGCAGAGCTAGTTCAGAAATGAGTAAGAAGGGGGCACTTTCTGTTTGTAGATTCAAGCTCAACTGTGCATATTGAAACTCTTCCTCACTTTCCCTCTTCTGGTCGGTGGGCCTTGAGGCATCCTTATCTCGTTTGTGGAAAGGCAGAAGAGGAGGTGGAGGGAACACCTTTGTATGAACGAACCAGCTTACAGAGAGGAGTTGGGGATGGGCTGAAGGAGAGCTGAGTTCCTCTGGGATGAATAGTGCATCTGTTGGGAAGGTTCAAAATGATGCTCTTATCAGGCTGCTTGACTTGAGGCAACATAGAAGCCACCAGAAGAGCAGAAGGGCTGCCAAACGAGCAGGGCATCCTGGGCAGTGGTAACTGAAGGAGGAAAACTTGCAGAGGGAGGAAGGAGTCCAGAGGAGGAGCAGATGGGTACGAAGAGGGATTGGGAAGCCAGATCACACACAGTGGCTGCTCAAGAGAATGGGAAATGTTTCTCGTGCTTGGACATTTAACAAGCACGTGAAGAGCACAGTAGTTCCATGTGGTTCCAGAAGGTAAAGCTAGAATGGAAAGGGGTGGAAACTACAGGAGGAGGTATTTGGGCTTAGTGTATATATCAGTCTTTCTCAAGCTGCTGTTGGCATCCCATTAGTGGGTTGTGCAATCAATCTAGTGACTAAACCAGCAGTTTTTAAAAAATGAAATAGAATAGAAAGGTTGAAATAGAATTGGAGAAAAAGACTTGAGTGGATCAGATGTGTATGGGTCAGTTTTATTTATGAAATATTTGTTCAGTTTTATATATTTATATGTATATGTTGATATTTTATGTACCGAGTCATGGTATAATATCTTATTGGGGGTGAGGTGGAAAAGTTTGAAGGCCATTGTTATGAGCTACCGGTTATGAGCATTTAATAACAATATTTACCATCTATTGAGCTGGTGGCTCAGATGGTAAAGAATCTGCCTACAGTGCAGGAGACCTGAGTTTGATCCCTGGGTTGGGAAGATCCCCTGGAGAAGGGAATGGCAATCCACTCCAGTATTCTTGCCTGGAAAATTCCCTAGACAGAGGAGCCTGGCGGGCCACAGTCCATGGGGTGGCAGAGTCATCGGACATGACTGAGCAACCAACACTTTCACTTTCCCTTTCCACTGTGCAGGCACTTTGCTAAATGCTTTATATACATTTTCTCATTTCAATTTTACAACAATCTTTGTAAGCAGGTATTATTGTTCCCATCTGAGAGATGAGCAAGTTCAAGTTCACAGAGGCCAAGTGACTTTCCCAGTGTCAAGGAGCATGTAAGAGGCTGAGCTTGGAATTGAACTCAAGTCCAGGTCTCTTAAAAGCCTGTGCATATGTCAGAAAGAGAAAGACAAATACCATGCAATATTTACTTGTAGGTGGAATCTAAAATATGATACAAATGAGCTTATCTATGAAACAGAAACAGGCTTATCTATGAAACATGGAAAACGGAGAACTGACTTGTGGTTGCCAGGGTGGGGTGGGTGAAGGATGGTTGGTTGTGGTAAATGCAAACTGACGTATATGGAATGGATGAACAATGGGTCCTACTAGATAGCACAGGGAGCTATATTCAGTATCCTATAGTAAACAATAATGGCAAAGAATATGAAAGGGAACATGTACATGTATAACTGAATTGCTTTGCCATACACCAGAAACTAACACAACATTGTAAATCAACTATACTTCAATCAAATAAATAAAAAGTCTGTGAAATAAAACCCTAATTAAAAAAAAAAAAAAAAAACAACTCCTGTGCATATAATTATGACCACTCTCCAATGCAAGAAGAACCATTGGAGTGTCCATCACACGGCAGGGATTGCCTGGAAAAGTGAGAATTGTTGGAGCAGGTTACCACCTGTCAGGGGCTGTGGAGAGGGACTGTGCTGTCATAATGGTCGCCCTCCGACACTCGTGGCATAGCCTAGGAGGCCACTTGTCCCTTGTCCCTCTTTAACATCAGTCCCAACTCTGGAGTTTCTTTGATTATCAATTGGAATGTGATTTGATTAACATAGATTTAGATTTGTTTAGGTGGGATTTTTTAAACAAGTTTCCTCATTTTTCTGTAATGAACGTGCATTTATTTTATGATTACAAAAAGTCATTAAAAATGAAATGTTTTCTGGTTTTCTGGAGTGAACACAAATCAATTTTATAATTTACAAAAGTCATTGAAAAGAATAATGCTGCATTGCAACAAAAGACTTTAATTAAGAATTCTTGCTGGCAAGTTTCTGAAGACAGCTGGCAATTGCTGCTCTCCCTTTTGTGTGGGCTGGGGAAGCTGTGTGTGAACCACAGGAGGCCATGGACTGCAGCTTCTGATCAGTTGCCTGGACCAGCCCACCCTCCCTGCACAGAGCAGGATGAGGCAGGGCTTGTGGCTTGGGGGAGCCCCTTTTCCCTCTCAACTGTGAAGTGAAGCTTCCATTGATTCTCCCTTTTTGTTTTTGTGTTTTTGGCCGTACTGCACAGCATATGGGATCTTTAGTTCTCCAACCAGGGATCAAACCTGTGCCCCCTGCAGTGGAAGCTCGGAGTCTTAACCACTGGACCAACAGGGAAGTCCCCCATTAATCCTCTTTAAAGCTGGGAAGGATCTTAGAAGTCATCCCCACTAACCTCTTTGACTTAGATAAGAGAAAACTGAAGTCCTAAAGAAGGGATGTGACTTAGCTTTGCTCTTGACCCATTGCATGAGGAGCAGAACTGGGATCACCTCTCAGATGGGTTAGATTATGTTGCTTCCCCCAAAAGAAAGAGGGTCCGGAAAGTTGGTTGAGTTTGTGGGGGGAATAAAGAGCAAAGAAGTGGCAAACCTTCTAATTTTAATTTCATAAGAGAGTTCCAAAATGGAGGTGAGGGGAATGTGGTCTAGTTGGAAGAATCTCAGCTTGGGAGTTGACCTGAGTTCTGCTCCCAGCTTTAAAACTCCCTGTGTAAACTTGGTTGAATCACTTACTCACTTTTGGAGGACAGATTAATTCTTGTTACTCATGTATTGCTTAGTCAACACACTGCAGGCGTACTCATCCCCAGCAGAAGATGTCCTCAGGCTTATTTCCTTCCAGAGCCAATGGCCTAATCTTCACAGTGGAGTTGCCATTAGTGATATTCTCTAGAACTTCAGGCCACAGTAGAGGAGATTCTCCAGATTGGTAGGTGCCAGCCATTGGGGAACGTATAGAGTATGGTTGCTACATGAGTATGAGGTGTGAGATCAATTCTTTGATCAACTCCTCAAATTCAGGGATTGTGTTTTCTGAATCCTTACTGTGCATGGTAGAGTGCTGAGGTTCTGCATGCTATAGACGCCTGATTCACTGAATTGATGGTGTGTATGTGTGTATTGTGTGAGTAGTTTGTGGGTCACATGGAAGTGGGATGATCTACATTCAAATAGTCTGATTTTTGCTCTGTTGATGGACTGTCCGCGTGAAGCTTAAACATAGGCTGTCCGACTTCAGAATCAAGTCATGTCGAGGAGCTCTGTGGTTTGTGATGGGGTTGATTTGAAGTGGGTCGCTCTGTGCCTAAGTAGGCAACCCAAGGGAGGAGGGTCAGGAGAAGGGGAGTGGGGACAGGCAGAAGCTTTTTCTAGGCTTCAAAGTTACCCAAGGAGCTGAGCACAGTAAGGAAGTCACTAGGATTGTCGCATTGTGATTGGCCTCCAGACTCATCTCAGATGGATCCTAAAAGAGCTAATAAATTTCTCTTGGGTGGCCTATCTTGGATACGAGATTCTCACTGGTTAAAGTCGTCATTCCTTTGACCCAGGTTGCGACACAAATGTTACCCTGCCTGATGGCCTCAGCTGAGAGGGTAGGCAGATGTGATTGTTGTTGGGGTTTGTTTTACACTCTGTTATCAAAGCTATTAATATGACACTTTAAGGCTTTATGACTTGATTAGTGGCATCAGCATTTGAAAGAGCTGGCTGAGGGCTGCTGTTAAAGGTTATAGGGAGAGTAATTAAGTGGTAGTTGTGAAATGCAGGGGTGGTTTCTGTTTACCAACGGCTTTGCAGGGAGCCCTGCCAGTTACTGAACCCCCATGGTGAATTTTTCAAGAAAATGAGTTGGTTAGTTTGGGTGCTCTGCTACTGACTCCAGACAGCCGTCAGTTTTTTCCCTGCCTGTGGTTAATGCCCTTAATCTACTGCCTGGGAGCGCCCTCCATATCATTGAGTCCTCTGCCACTCAGAGCGTCGGCCCTGGACCAGTGGCATCCGGCATTACCCAGACCCCAAGGTTGCAGAATCAGGATCTGTGTTAAGATTCTCAAGTGATCTGGGTGCCCTTTAGGTTTGAGAAGTGCTTGGGCTAGCACCTGTGCCCCCTGAGGTTAGAGATTTGTGGCAATGTGGTTTTTATTGTGTAGTGCAATAAACTATTTAAACCCTAATGCAGAGGTATAATTCCCAGTTTCGTGTCTTCAATTAGAGCCTGGACTCTGTGTGTGTGTGTGTGTGTGTGTCTGTCTGTCTGTCCATTGTCACTTGTGGCATCAGCATAGGCTTGTGGTTTACAGTCCTCCCCACAGCTCGCCGAGTTCTTGGCACAGCTAGTCATTTCTTTGAATGCAAGTCTGGCATCCTAGAATGTGGGGAGTGTGACCAAACACCACTTTCTTCCTGTACTCCTCTGCATAGGAGCCCACGGTGGCTCCCACTGTCTGCTGTGTCACGTCCAAACCTCTCGCTGGGGCTCCCAGGCTTATCTGCCCCACTTTCTGTACCACTGGCACATACTGGGCTGATCTTCCCTGCAGCCTGGCTTTGGGTCCCTCGCTTAAAGTGTTTTTCCCACCATCTTCCTGGTGGTCAGTGGTTTCTCTGTTCTCTGCCCTTCTGATTTGCTCTGCTGTACTATGGAGTCCCTGGTTGTTCTGGGATGCTTATTGAGGCCTTGTGGTTACTTGCGGGCAGGTCTTAACCCCTCAGTCAGATAACACACTTTTATTTCTTTTCTTCCAGTTGTATTGAGATATAATTCACATATAGCACTGTGTAAGTTCAAGGTGTACAGCTCAATGATTTTTTAAACAGATTACATAGACTCTCAATGAACTTTATTTATTAAACATGATGATTTGGCTTGCATACATCATGAAGCAATCACTGCTGTAAGTTTTAGTGAACCTCCATCATCTCATATAGATAATAAAAGAAAAAACATTTTTTTTTTTCTCTTGTGATGGGAACTCTTGGGATCCATGCTTTTCGAAGGTAGGAATACCCTTGTATGTCAGGGACCCCAAGCACCTGGCAGGTGTCTGATGATTGAACACCTGTGGATTTCTTGGTACTGGTCATCAGGAGGCTGAGGATTTGGTGTGAGTAGGGTGAGGTGGCTACTGGTTTCACAGATGTGTTGGGGCCGGTGAGAGCTTTGAAGAGAAGCCCAGGGGAGATTGGAGGGGACTCCACTGAGGGGAGGTGGAGGAACTGGGCCGTTCACTTCCAGTCCTTCCCTGATGGTACCAGAAGTGGAGGAGGAGCGCCAGCGTGTTTCTGATTAATTGCAAACCTGTCCGTTTTCATTTTATGTGAATCTGGAGGTGAGAGAAGAGGGGCGAGGAAGGATGAGGACGAGTGTAGGGGCTTCCCAGATGGATCAGCCGGTAAAGAATAAGGAATTCTCCGCTTGGTGGTGAGAGAAGGGGGATGAAAAGGGACGAGGACGAAGGGGTGCAGAGATGAGGAACCAGGCCGTTGGATGTTGTCCTGGCAGAGTTTGGGGTAGAGGCTATATTTACTTCTTACAGTGATGCTGGTAGAATCTTTTTCTATGTTTAGAAATAGTTTATGTAATATGAGAGTATGTATTCTTTAAAAAAAAAAAAAAAGCCTGAAAGTAGAATAGAATAAAACTTAAACAGACCAGTTACCATAGAAGAAATTGAGAAACTTATCAAAGAGCTTTTCCTTAAAATAGTGTAGGACCAGCTGGTTTCACAGGTAAATTTTGTCAAATGTTGAGGGTGCAGGGCATTCTATTGCTGTTTAAATCATTCTCGAGCAAAGAAATAAGGAATGCTTAAATTCTTTTTATGAAGCTAGTGTAACAAAACATAACAAAAGAGCACCATGGGCACACACAAAACTACAAAGTCATCTTGGCTTTGAATATTAATGCAAAATCCTAGTAACGTAACCAGCAAATAGAATCCAGCAACCCACAGGAAGAACTCCATGGGCAGGTGGATTTCAGAACGCGAATGCAAGGATAGGTTAATGTTAGGATTTCTATTAATAAGCTCCCCATATTAAAGGATTCAAGGAGAAAATAAGATGCTGAAAAGGTTTATGAGAAATTAAGCATCTATTTCTAATAAAAACTCATAATACAGGAATAATTAGATACCTCCTCATCGTGAGAAAATATGTCTTTATCAGGGTGGTAGCCAGATTTTGCTTAGTATTGACGTGGTGGATACTAGATACATTCCAATTTAAAAAGTTCAGGTTTACTAAACTTACTGCAGTAATTGCTTCATGATATATGTAAACCAAATCATTATGCTAAAATTATTAAGTACCATAATTATATAACCTTGTTTTGGAGGGATAAGCTGGTATAATTAGATAAGAGAAAGAATTAAGAGATACAAAAACTACTAAAAACAATAAGAGAATTCAGTAAGGTCACTGAGTGTATAATTAATGCACAGAAATCAGTAATTCTCCCATAGAAACGGTATTCAACTAGAAAACATGATGGAAGAAAAAAAAATTTTCACTTATGTAAGCAGCAAAAGAGAGGAAAAAACTAGTTATGAGCTCAATAAAAAATATATTTATGTGTAACTTCAATGCTACTAAGGCTCAATGCATGAAAATGCTACTAAGGCTAATGCGTGAAAGGCTTAAACAAGAAGATAATATAACCCTGGCTAGAAGGTCAGTGTTATAAAAATCCTATTCATTTAAGATGTGATCACAATAAAATTACCAATAGGATTATTTTGGTAGTAGAAGACTGATTCTAAGTTCACATGGGAAAATTAGCTTACGTGAAAATACATGAAAGAAAGAAGAGGGGATAGTTCTAACAGATATTAAATATTTTAAAAGCTATAGTGATTAGGATAACTTGGTACTGAATAGATTGAACAGATGAGACAGAACAGAGAGCCCTGAAATAAATAGTGGTGATGCATATTTGTGTGTGTAATTTGTGATAAAGGCAGTTTTTCAAATTTGTGGGGAAAGATAGTAACTTCATACCGAATTACCACCTTGGGGGAGTACATTTAGCAGGCGCTCTACTTTCTGTCTTAGGTCAAAATAAGTCTATCAAAGATGTAAATGAAGAATGAAAGTATTAGAGTTCTAGAAGAATTTTTCTGTGGTCTTGGAATAGAGAGGCATTTCCAAATTTGACACAAATCCTGGAAGACATAAAATGAAAGATTGATATCTTTGACAACATAGAAATGAGAACTTCTGTAATGAGAAAGACAACATCCACAAAGTCAAAAGATACATGATACCGAGGAAAAAATATTTGCTGCATGTGTGATAAAAAGAGCTAATTCTCTCGATATGCAAAGAGCTCTTAGAATCCAAGAAGGAGCATTAACTTAATTGAAGAATGGGCAAAGGACAGGAACAGAAAATCATGAGAAAAGAAGAGTAAATGAATCTTTAAAAGGCAAGATGCACAAGCTCTCTTATAGTAAAACATGCAAAGCAGAACTACAGTAAAATGGCGCTTGTAATCCATCAGATGAGGAAAGATCAAAACCTAAGTTGGTGAGGATATAAAGAAAACATGCTTTTGTACATTGCTGGTGAGAATAAATGGATACACTGGTTTGGAAAGCAATTTGTGATTTTTATTTAAATTGTTAGGTGCTCATATCCTAGAGCCCCGCGGTTCTCTTTCCTAGGTATCTGCTCTAGAGATCCATTCACGTACGTGCACAGTCTTCACTGAATGTTGTTGTAATAGTGGAAAATTAGGCCCAGTAATGCAAATATCCGTTGGATGGAGAAGTAAATATTTATTTATTTAGTAAGGGCAAAATAAAACAGGTGGTTCAGACCATTAGTGAGTCAATAAATCAACAGTGGGTTGTGACACAGTGTGAAACAAAGAATAGAAAATAACGAGTGCATTGCACGGAGTGGGTAAATATTTGGTGAGATTTTTGTTTCAGTTTTGCATATTCACAAGTGTGAACTGGGTCACATATCTCTTACTATGGGACTCAGTCAGCGAAGTTGGAAAAACACTGCCAGAAAAGTAGAAAGGAATATATTAGGTTGATGGCTTATGGTGAGAATAGGTCTGAGAAATGTAATGTGGAGTGAAAAAAAAAAGCAAGTTGCATAATGGTATGTGCACTGGTATGCCATTTTTGAGAATGTATATTTTTGGTGGAATCATGTATTCATACAAAACAGGCCTGAAATATGTGCACCAGGCTCATATCAGAGAGGCCTTCTGGCGTGGTATTAAGAGAGGCCTTGGCTTTAAAGTACATGCTTTAATTTGTCAAAGGGAAAGTATGAGTGTTTTACTTGTGTATTTAAATGAGCAGAAAATGTTTACGCATTATAGAAGGACTTTGCAACAAATCCATTAAGTCCCCATGCTTTTCCCTCTGTTGATTTGCGTTTTTCTAACTAATTTTCCTGATCAGTTTAAGTGTCTTTCCTTTAGCTTTAAATTGAGTATCTTATAAATTCACATCAGCTTGTTAACTTTGTTTTTCAGCTTTTAGTTTAAGATTGTACATAAAATTCTTTAAACAGTGTTATCAGTGGCTCATTTATTGGATCTTTATATGTCTTTTCTAAGTTTTCCAGCTTATTCTTTGGGAATTAATTGGATCCCTGGTTTAGTCATCTCAGATATTTTTTCTAAGAGCCAACTTCGACTTTCATCCTCTTCTCTGACATTTGTTTGTATTCTTGTTTGTTACTTTGGTTTTCACATTTCCTTTTTCTCCTTCCTTTTTGCCTTCTACAAATTTCATTCAACAGCAGTGCTTCTCAAATTTTAGGGTGCCCATGAATCACATGGGGCCTGGAGCCTCAGTTAAATGTGGATCCAGCAGGCTGGTGGTGAGACCCCAGATTCTGCATTTCGAACCCACTCCAATTGGGGCTGACCTCCAAGGAGCCAGAAAGTGGGTCCAGTGGCCCCTGCTTCTCCTCTGACCTTAGGGCACCAAGTATTCAAGTGTCTAATAGCCAGCGAGTCCACCAACTATATAAATATGATGCCCCAAGTATGTCCAAAAAATTCATACTCATCTCCTTTAATGTAGTGAAGATGGGATGTCCTGCCTCACCCTCTGGCTCCAGGTGGGACTGACCACCACACACTTTTCCAGGTGATCTGAAAGGACAGAAGGGTTCATCGCTGCAGAATTTCTTAGGGCATATTCGGTTGGTTGAGCTGACCACTGTTGCTCAGCACAGCTGTCTGGGCTCTGCTGCTTTAGCTGACTTTTTAAGTACATTTTGGGTCAGTTGTTCTGAGCCTGTTTGGAAGTCCATGGACTTATTAGTAGGAATATGATGCAAGCTGTGGACTTCCTCTCCAGAAATACTCCACCTCCATTTGTGCATACTGAAACTCCAGTTTTTCTTTTACTTGTTTGGGCTTTAGGCACCCAAAAGCCAATCTATATAAACCATTCAACTGACACCTTGTTTAAGGGGAAGAATCCCAAGAGGAGGAACATGGCTCCCTGTGGCCATCGGGGACCTGCCTGGCCGGACACTGGTTCCCCTAGATGTGGTCTCTTGAGCCGAGCGGGCAGACCCACCCAGACTCAGCCTGCATCTTCTCGGAGGAGGGCAGCCCCACATATTACTTCCTGCAGCTCAGCCTTGCCCTCAGCTGGCCTGGGGAAGCGGAGACTCAGATCCCTTCTGGCCAGGATCCTGGGCTCAGACGCTCTTCTGGCTTTGACATGGCAGAACCTCCTGTCTTGTTCCTGCGTCCTGTTCCCTTCTCTCAGTCTCAGTTCTTCTCAGAGGCTTCTGTGTTGGTTCCTGTTCTGCTGACGTGCCTGGTATCCAGGTCCTGGGCTGGGGCCAAGACCCTGTCGTGGGCTTTGCTTGAGACAACAGGGTGCGGTGGGATCCCAGCCCATTCACTCACTGGCCATGTGACTCTGGTATATTATGTAGCCCGACTGGCCTCTGTTTCCCTATATGGGTGATGGGAACTGTAGAATATACCTCTACAGAGGGAGAGAGAACTGTGTGTTAGTATGTGTTACTAACCAGTAACTGGCACGACTGGTCCTGCTCCTAGGGGTTGGATCTGCTGGATCCAGCCACCTGGGGCCTTGGTAACCTTCACAGATGTCTCGATACCTGTGTTACTGAGGCTCACCTGTGCCCCTCCCCCACTCCATCACAGGGCTTTGCCCACTTGTTGGGACAGTTCAAACTTCATCTTATGCCACTCGCTTCCCCAAAGTCACTGTAAGCTCTAACTCTAGCTGGACTTCTCTAGTATCTCCTTGGACAGGAGGCCTGCCCAATGAACCACAGTTGATCTGTGTGTGCATGGGATTGGACTGGCTTGTCCACTCCCTGCTGATCCCAAGAAGGAAATTACAGATCAATTTCACTTAAAAAATACAGTTGCAGAAATCATCAGTGGACTAAACTAATGGCCTCAGTACTTTGGGAAATATTTATTGTGTAACTCCCATCCACTAGTCATGGTCCTTAGCACTGCTGATTCTTCTGTCCTCGGGGCCATGATGGAGTCCTGAGGCCCCTGGGGGTTGGGGGGAGGAGTGGAACAGACATGTGGACATTTGATTACATTACAGGCTCTGTGACAAATGTGATAGTGGAGGAAGAGAGGACTGTGGGAGCCCAGGGGAATGAGCCGGCAACTCTGTTTCCAAAAAGTAAGGGTTGGAAGGCTTCATGGAGTAGGTGGCATTTGACTAGGTCCCTGGAGGTCGATATCTCTATATCTTTGTCTCTTAATTTTTTTCAGATAAGTTTTATAGTCATGTACCAGGGTCTTGAAAGATGAGTTTTGAAAAATTACCAACCATGGCTCATGCCAGTAATATGTGCCTGGTTCAATCAAAGAGACTAATATTAATAGAAATAAACCACAAAAATTAGAACCCCCAATATTTAGCATAGTGCCTAGAATATAATCAGTGCTCAACAAATATCTGATGAATGAATGAATGTAGACTCAGTAGATGCAGAAATATACTGGAAATAATTATATGTGCTTTAGAAAGTATCATAAAACTAAAACTAAGTGTCTTAGAGGATTTACTCCTAAATATGATAAAGAACCTACCTGTGTATAATCACGTACCAAGCCTTGCATGGGGGCTGCAGGTTCCAAGTGGAGAAATTCTAGAAGTGTGCTCTGAAAAACAGGAACTAAACTAAAATGTCCCTTATCGCTACTCTTATTTAACATAGTTTAACAGATGCTTGTCATACCAATATAGGAACAAAAAGAAACTTAGAGGGATTGGTATAGGGAAGGAAGAGATAAAAACATCGCTGTTTGCAAATGACACAATTTCTATTCAAAGAAAATTACAAAATCCTATGTGACTGCTTCTGATCAGAAGTCGCAGTATTGAAGGGTCAGTATCCCAGGTTTTTGCCTAGATTTCATGCTTAGGCAGTTAAAATTCCAGTGAAATACTTCAGAAGGCATGAGTAACGATCAGGAAACGATCAGGATTAGATTATTTCCTAATAATCAGGAAAAATTGGTGGACAAGCGTACTGAAGGATGTCTTGAAAATCTTTTAGCAGTGGGCTCTTCTCAGCAAATGAAGCAGATAAGCAGTAGTTATTTAAACTATACAGTATTAGGATCAGACAGAAAAAGAAGAGATGGATACAATAAAATAATCTAAATAAATAGAAGGCATTGCTATTGGTGAATTTGGAAAGGCAGACAATAGTGAGAGACATTATTTTAAGGTAAATGGCTCCTGGGAATTCCCTAGCCATCCAGTGTTAGATTAGGGTTGTGCATTCTCATTGCTGAAGACCTGAGTTCAGTACCTGGTTGGGGAACTGAAATCCCACAAACCTTGCGGTATGGCAAAAATAAATAAATAAATAAATAAAATACAGTAAATGACTCTTGGGAAGAACTAAGTAACAGTATAGAGAAAATGAACTCAGATAGGTCTTATAGTTATAAATTCTAGAGGTGTTTAAAACTCAGTTTTAAAACCTCTTTAAAACTCAGCAAAAGTAGATGGAGTGTTTATCCTCGCTGTGGAGAGCAAATGTATTTGTGAAAATTCCATAAAAATGATCATTGAGGAAATAGGATATGGTGTAAAGGAATAAAATCTGTAAAGTAAAAATAATAACCATACACCCAGTCGTCTCTCGGTGGACTGTGTCGGCCTGGGGCTGGGGTGGGGCTCTCACAGTGACACGTTTACAGCTGGGGTGACTCAGTAAAGTGGATTTTTCCCCCCAACCCCCCCTAGTAATTAAATTGTGCTAAAGGGGAAGGTATAGAAGAGGGAAACAGTTGTGAGAAACTGATAGCTATAAGAACATGTTGTCAAAAGCATGCACAGAACTGATCAGGCTCTTTAGGGTAAATATTCAGATTGTATTGCTAAAATAACCAAAACATGGGAACAGATCGTTTCATATAAGGCCCAGTTAATAAAGTGAGACGTGGAAAACAGTTCAACTTCCTAAACACACAAGATACTTAAGTTAAAACAGATCTGAGTTAGTTGGCCTATCTTATTAGTGACAAATAGATCAAATTTATAAAACTCACTATTGAGGACTGTGGGAAAGAAAACAGGGTACCATTGGCATTATCGGAAAGGGGAGCTGTTTTTCTAGGGAGCATGGCGACTTTGGTGACACTGCTTATATCTTTTTTTTTTTTTTAATTAAAAAATTAAAAAAATTTTTCTTTTGACTCTGCTGCACAGTGTGTGGGATCTTAGTTCCCTGACCAGGGATTGAATCTGTGCCTTCTGCCAGTGGAAGCTCGGATTCTTAAGCCCTGGATTGCCAGGGAAGTCCCAACACTGCTTATACCTTTTGACTAGTATTTTTATTTCTGAAAATAAGTCCCACAGAAGTCATCCTAAAGGGGCAGAAAACCAACTCGTCCAAAGATGGGAAAAAATTGGAAATCATCCAAATGTAGATAACCCAGGAAGGGTTGCATAAACTCGGTGACAGCAGTGCAGAGGAATACATGCCCACATAGAGAGTGAGGGCTGCTTACACGTGCCCAGAATGGCGCGGAGTGGCTCACTGGTGCTCAGGGCAAGCCGGTGAACATCCACACATGCACACTGAAAAGAATCTGCAAAAGGGCAGAGTTTATTTGATGTGTTTTTGAACAAGTTTCCCTCCCCCCCACCAGTAAAATTGTTAATATGTAAGGCAGGTTTTTCAAAGAAGAAAGGAGGGGAGGAAATTCTGATAGTAAAAAGGGGAAACGTGGGCAGAGTATGGTGGAGAGACAGCCTGGGCAGGG
The DNA here is from genome assembly GCF_029378745.1 of Bos indicus. Taxonomy (NCBI): domain Eukaryota; kingdom Metazoa; phylum Chordata; class Mammalia; order Artiodactyla; family Bovidae; genus Bos; species Bos indicus. Next base: position 17,608,638 of record NC_091782.1, on the reverse strand, counting down.
CGTCCACGTGGGCTGGATTTGAGTCACTGCGTTGCCATGCGGTTTGGGGCAAGTCACACATCTTCTCCAGCTTCCCTTGTCTCCACCCCAAAACGAGGTAATGGGGACAACCACCAATGCGATCCCAGGAGTTCTTGCCTTCCGAGCAAACACTTTCATTAACCAGCATTGCAGAGTTCTGGGGGAGCCCTGGCTGGTGTCCTTCGTGCTGTGCCCATCTCTACAGAATGTTTGTAGTTCTGGGCAGCTCCACTTCTAGGGTGACAGCAGATATGGGGGGCAGACAAAGAACATATTCCAGAACTAGACAGGCAGCAGAGCCACTGCAAATAGCCCCGAGAAGGTACTGCAGCCCCCTGGAAGCATTAAACAAAGCAATAGAGACCGCTTCTGTTTCAGAACCAGCGATGTGGCCCAAGGGAAAAAGAGCCTTAGAAGAGAACATTCTGGTGAGCAAATGCAGATTGATCAGGCTGTTGAATTTTTTTAGAAGATGTACTTGTGGACAAGGCAAGAAGGGAAGGAGCCCAGCTGCTTAACTGGTGTGTTTGGGACACTTTGGGGCCTCACTAATAAATTCTAGTGTTGAACTCTTCTAATTGGAAGCTGGATGACCTTGAACTTCGTAACCCGAGCCCCAGTTTCCTCATTTTGAAAAATGAGGATAACCTCTTCCGAGTCTCTTGTGCAAAGGACTTGAGATGTTGTGCCCGAGTGTTCTCTGTGCTTTCAGTCACTCTTTGTCCAGGTTTCCCTGGATGCCTGCCAAAAAAAATGGCATGACGCTGAGTCCCGTAGGGAGTGCAGAGCAGTCTGAGTGATCATTCGGGCCTTTGGGGAGCGTGTATAGCCGGGAGCCGGGTGAGTGCATGAACCCCTGCAAAAGTATGTCATGAGAAGGTAGCAAAGTCGGGGTGATGTTTTTAGGATGAAGGAAATTGGACCATTCAGGGCAAGGAGTGAGGAGCTAGTTAGGAGGCAGAGTGTGGGGATGCCTGAGAGAGAGAAGTGGTATTTGGTGGGGGAAGGTTCCAGAAGGCCTGAGGTGGATTTCAGAGCCCTGCAGGATGTATTGAGCACATCTGTGGCTGTTACCTTGTGTGGGCCTTAAGCAACCAACCTGCGAGGTGAGGGCTCTGAGGCTCGCAGGGCCTGGAGGACCCGAGTTCCCTCCCGGGCTGACTGGGTCCAGCACAGAGTCCTCTCGCCTGCTGTGCTGCTCCTGTGAGCCACACACCCTCTCAGAAAGAGCAGGCCTGGGACTTCTCGCTCTGAGCATAGGGGCTGTGGAGGAGATGAAGAGCAGGAAGTTTCTGAGGTGGAGAAGAAGGTGAAGGTTGTGAGGGGCTCTGACTGACTTTTCAAGAGGCAGTGATAGAACGTGGGACCTGGAGTCAGTCACTGGGGTGAGTCCCAGCTTAGGAGGTGCTGTGACTGTGACCAAGTAAATCAACCTTTCTGAGCCTCAGTTCCTCCCTCTGTAAAATGGGGCCATTCAGCTTACCTCCTGGAGACTGGGAGGACTAACTCATTTAGAGTTATGTATGGAAAGTATTCGGCACTCCCAACCTAGACAGCATATTAAAAAGCAGAGACATTACTTTGCCAGCAAAGGTCCGTCTAGTCAAGGCTATGGTTTTTCCAGTGGTCATGTATGGATGTGAGAGTTGGACTGTGAAGAAAGCTGAGCGCTGAAGAATTGAGGCTTCTGAACTGTGGTGTTGGAGAAGATTCTTGAGAGTCCCTTGGACTGCAAGGAGATCCAACCAGTCCATCCTAAAGGAGATCAGTCCTGGGTGTTCATTGGAAGGACTGATGTTGAAGCTGAAACTCCAGTACTTTGGCCACCTGATGCAAAGAGCTGACTCATTGGAAAAGATGCTGATGCTGGGAAAGATTGAGGGCAGGAGGAGAAGGGGATGACAGAGGATGAGATGGTTGGATGGCATCGCCGACTCAATGGACATGGGTTTGGGTGGACTCCGGTAATTGTTGATGGACAGGGAGGCCTGGCGTGCTGCGGTTCATGGGATCTCAAAGAGTCAGACACGACTGAGCGACTGAACTGAACTGAACTGAACTGAAGGCTTCCATACACGATAGCTGCCATGATGATGATGATGACGATTGTTGTTATTATTTTACTTTGTTTTTTGTAATTATGAAAGATTGGCCCCTCTTAGAAATGAATAGTTGGTTTTGCTGCCTGGTGGATCAGTAACACATTTTGCTTCACATGGGCAAGTAAATGCTTCTTTCTCTCTGCCCTAATTTATTTTCAATTTAAAGCAACTAACCTTTATTAAGGACCTTTTGTGTTTCAGACATTTTGTTCTGTAATTTCACATATATTGTCTCATTTAAATCTTCCCATTAACTCTTTGGGAAGAGGGGGTTAAATATTCTTGTTCTTTAAAACAATTTTTTTTAATATGGACCATTTTAAAGTGTTTATTGAATTTGTTACAATATTGCTTCTGTTTTATACTTTACAGTTTCTTGGCCCTGAGGCATGTGGGATTTTAGCTGTCTGACCAGGGATCAAACCCACACCCCGGCATTGGAAGGCCAAAGCCCAACCACTAGACCAACAGGGAGGTCCCAGTATTCATATTCATAAGATAGGGAAATGGAGTCTTAGAGAGTCGACAAGAGGGGATCCAAACTCTGACTCTGAGCAAACTTCTGGTGGGCACTGGGTGCAGGGCCTGGGTGAGCCCAGGCCTTGCCCCTTCCTAGTCAGTGAACTGGGACCAAGCTGGCAGGGGCGGGGGGTTGGAGGGGAGTCTCATTTCCTTTTCCCCTCACAATTGCAGTTTTGAGTCAAAGTATTTAACCCCAGGGCTTACTCTTCTGTGGTTACATGGCAGTGATAACAGCAATTAATTGGAAGGTTATTGTAGAGATTAAACAAGATAATACCCAAAGCTCTGGATCACAGCTGCAAGTGGTGGCTGCCATCGCCCCTGTCTCCAGCCTCAGACTCTCTCCAGCCCCTGGGAAAGGGGCCTGTTTGTCAGCTTTAGCCTGGAGAGTGGATATTATGTGTGAGTGCATGAGTGCTGAGTCATGTCCGACTCTTTGCAACCTTGTGGACTGTAGCCCACCAGGCTCCTCTGTCCGTGGGATTTTCCAGGCAAGAATACTAGAGTGAGTTGCCATCTCCTCCTCCAGGGGATTTTCCCGACCCAAGGATTGAACTCGCGCCTGCTGTGTCTCCTGCATTGCAGGCAGATTCTTTACCCGCTTGAGCCATCCAGAAAGCCCAATGGGCATCATAGCTTTGACTAAATATGTAGATGTTTTAGGGGACCTTAAGAGGAGTTTGCCGAGCATTACAGTGTGAACTTATTTCCACTTTGGATGAATCCAAAGCAGACTCAGTGTGGGTGTTCCCTAGTACGAGAAAGCTAAGGTCTTGACTTCTTGGGGCCTTTGATTCTGCAGTTGCTTAGCTGGGGCAGGAAGGAGGAGCTGGCAGGAAGAGCAGTTAGAGGGCAGGATTGAGAGGAGGGAGGAGAGTGAATTGCTAGGCTGGGAGGGTTGGGAAATGAGGCTGGGTGGGGCCCCTGACCCAGTAGAGGCCTGTGGATCAGCCAGAGGCCTCCAGGCTGGGTGCAGAGGGGCCAGAGGTCAGGTGTTCTGATAACCGGGCTTCTTGGAGTTGGCCTTGGTCGTGGTGTCCAGGCCAGCTGGATTGGGGTAGAGGGTGGAGAAGAAAGGGGAGTCCCCCCAAGAGGGATGGAAACCCATGACGCAGCCACAGAGACATCCAGGAGGGAGAGGAGATGGGCGTATCCTCCAGGTCATGAGGTGGTTTGCCAGTTGGTGACTCTCTGAAGGTGGAGGAGAAAAGAGGACTCTAAGGGGAGCCCCAGTTTTAGGGCGATGACAGAGAGGAACCCATCAGAAGCAGGATGGAAGGGAAAGCTTGGAACTGACATGGGTGTGTAGGGGTTGAGAATCTGTGAGAATGGCAGGTGGGGACATCTGGTCAAGAACAACATCCCGGCTGAAGGCCAGTGCCATCTGCAAACATATCCTGGTCCTGGAAGCCCCCAGCTGTGGGTGAGTCCGGCAGCAGAGGGTGGACTTGTTGGTGGTGGAGTCCTGGTGAACGCTCAGTGGATTGGGCTGGAGGCCGCCAATTGGAAAAACATAAGCTCCGTATTGGTGTTTTTTTTTTTTTTTTTGGCTTTTTGCGGGGGCTGTGCCAGCTCTTAGTTGCGGCATGCGGGATCTTCATTGCTGCATGAGGGATCTAGTTCCCTGACCAGGGATCAAACCTAGGCTTCCTGCGCTGGGCATTGCAGAGTCTTAACCACTGGACTACTAGGGAAGTCCCCTCCAGATTGGTTTTTAGAACCGCCCCCCCAACCCCCACCCCACACCTACCTGTACTCTGCTGCTTAAAGCCTGCCCACAGCCTGCAGTGGGGAGGCCAGACTCCTCCACCAGATGTGTCGGGCCTGTCCAGAGCAGGCCTTGTACTAGCCTCCCGGGACTGCTGGGATGACATAGCAGCAAGCTGGGGGATTTGAAACAACAGAAATGCATTCTCTGGTGTTCTGGAGGCCAGAAGTTCACTGTCAAGGTGTGGGCAGAGTTGGTCTCCTCCAGAGGCCTGGAGGCAAGTCTGTTCCATGCCTCTGTCCCAGCTTACGGTGACTCCGGGCAGCCCTTGGCGTTCCCTGACCTGTAGCTGCATCGCTGCCTCGTCATCACACAGCCCTGTGCGTGTCTGTGTCTCTTTTCTCTCCTTGTAAGGGCATCAGTCGTTGGATTCGGGTGGGTTTGAGATGACTGTGACCTCATCTTAACAGTTACATCTGCTGAGACCCTATTTCTTAATCAGAGCCTATTCTGAGGTTCTGAATTTTGCAGGGGGCACCATTCAACACAGTATGGGCCTCACCTTTTCCTGCCTTTCTGGCCTCATTCCTGCCTCCCCCAACCATGACATCCTTCGGGGAAGATATCTAGAGCCGACCCTAGCTCAGGCTCACTGTCTTGGTTTTGTGAGCTTCCCCATCTGTGAGCACCCCAACATCTCCTCAATGGCACATGTCCTCTGCCAGTCTTGGGCTCCTTGGGCTGGGGACCGGACCTCACCCACCCCTGCTCACTGCAAAGTAAGTTGGTGTTTGAGAGCCCAGCCTCAGAATGCCAGAGAAATGGATTTGAATCTTCTCTCTCCACTTAATTGACCATGTGACCCTGCTCTAACCCTCCAGCCTCAGTTTCCCCATCTGTCAGATGGAGCTATCACATGGAATTTAATACATTCAATGAGAAAAAGTATTATAAAGCAGCCTCGTGAGGGGCTTAGGGTCTCCTTGAGGGTGGTTGCCATGGTTTTTTGTTTTGTTTTGTTGGTTTTTGTTTTTGCCACACCACATGGCATGTGGGATCTTAGTTCCAGGGATCAAACCCACGCCCCTTGCACTGGAAGTGTGGAGTCTAAACCACTGGACCACCAGGGAGGTCCCGCCGTGTTTTTTTAATTCACGTTGTGTTTCTAGCACTTGGTCCAGTGTCTGGTATGTTACGTGCTGTATAAAATATTTGTTGAATAAGTGATTGCGTGGGGAGACTTGGCTTGATGAGAAGGAACACTGCTGTGTTTATGGATGGGACCCCCTTAGAAGCCCTGCTTCCTCCTGCCCTTGGTCCCCAAGAGCTGGGTAATTGCATTTTGAGTTTCAGCTAAATGCTGACAAGTGGCGGTGAACGGGGGTCGCAGTTTGAGTCAGGCTCAGCTCCATACCTGCTGTTTCTCTTTCATGTGGATGGAACAAACTCTGGCTTTTTACATTCGCGGTACCTATGGTGGCTGCAATAGATGAGTCACCATTTACTGTAAAGCTTTCAGATGCCCGGCAGACGTATACCAGTCAGGAGTGAGAGGGCCTTCTGCGATCAGGCACCCCAGCCACGAGCATATAACAAGGGGGAGAACTACTTGTGGGCGCAAGTGGTAGGAAGGTCTTAGGTGAGGGTCCATAGCCTCCTTCCCAAATTTCCTATTGGAATTTTATTTTGATCTGTAGGCATATTTTCAAGTCACTTAAATAAGTCTGTGCAAATTTGTGTCTGCTTGCTTCTAAGTTAGAGATTTATGCTTCTGTCTGGTTTTGATTTTACGTGGAATATTAACTTTTTTAAAGGGACCTACTCCCATTTCTCAATTATTGGCCACTGAGAGCAGTGCTTCAAAGCCTGAGACTTTTTTTATCCTTTTAAGTAGAACTGTCTTTGGGTCTTCTTTGCCTGCATGTGATGGTTTTCTTTTCCTTTCAAGAGATGAACCTGTGAAATTCCATTTGGTCTCGAACGGTAGACAGGGCTTGGGGCATTTCAGTTTTTGCCCTTGAAAAAACTTGGTTGTAAATGAACTTGGTTGTAAAGAACCAAAAAGACTGAGAAGCACTGCGTGTTTTCTCCTGCAGGTGGGACTGGATGGGGCAGGGTGTGGGGAATGGTGAGTGGCTGGAGAGGCACTCACAGAGTGCCCAGCACGTGCCTGATTCTGTGCCAGGGCCCAGCTTCCCTGCAAGCGGGCTGTGTAGCAGGGCCTGGGGCTCTCATGGAATTTCCAATCTGATTGAACTCATACAGCCCTTACTGTGCATGTCTGTGAGTAGATCTGTGCCATGGGGCCTTGGGTAAGTTATGGGAACTTTCAGCCTCAGTTTCCTCCTCTGTAAAATGGGCATACTGACACTTTTCTCAGTTGGGTGACTTTTAGGATTTGATGAGATATTTTAAGGCACCAAGTACAGGCCTGGTACATAGTAGGGTTCAAAAAAATGGTCATTGTAATTACAAGAAGTCCTATGAATCTGTTTTCAGAGTGTGGATGGTGGAGTCTTTCAGTGAGAAGAGGGAAGTTAAGATATTCCTTCTAGGTGGTCACCTCTGGTTCTTGGTGGTAATTAATTCAGTATCTTAAGTTGTCCTCTGTGTTCCTTTGCCTAGTTTCTGCCTCTCCACCTTGGGTTTGGTGCTGGCCCATGTGAAATAATGGGAGCTGGCCCATCCCGTCCTCTCGAACTTCTTCCATGATCGGCCAGTCCACGCTTTCCTGGTGTGTATGCAGGATGGCCACAAGCCCCTGCCGTATAGTTCACACCCTCCCCTTTGCTCTAGAGGAGGTGGTCCCAAGGCCCCAGTCAGACCCCAGGGTTTCCCAGACATTTTTATGCTTCCCCTGGGAACAAGAGACTGTCAAAGACATCTATTTGGGATTCTGAAATTCAGGGCTCTCTGGGAATGGCCGAGGGTTTGCGGGACAGTAGTGACAGAATATTTGAAGTTGGAGCTTGGGGACACTCGATGATGCCAACTGTAGCTGGACAGTGTCTACAGTGAAAGATGAAGGGGCTGGCCTTGGTTTTTGTCTCCTTTCTCATGAGCAGTGTCTCCTAAGTCCATCCTCTTCTTTATCCCCAGCTCTGGAGAAGAGCAGAGCACGCTTGCTGCTTGAATTTGCCAGCCTCCACACGGTCTGGTCGCCTCTACTGCCCTCTCCCAGGGTGCAGTCCTTGCAGTAGAGCTGGGGGAGTTTTGTGTCTTGTTTGCAGCTGCCTCCCCAAGACATGCCCTCATGAGCCAGTGCTGAGAGAGTGAATGAAGGGCCAGATGACAGCTCCTCACAATGGGAAAAAACGCAGACAGGGTGAGAGTGCGGTCCCCACCCCTACAGGAAGAGGGTGGTTATAACTTGTTCTTTCTTCTGTGTGTGCGTTTGTGTGCTGAGTTGTGTAGTTGTCACTGGAGGTGAAGCACGTTGATCTGTAGACCCCTTTGCTGGGTTGTCCCTGGTGTAGTAATGATGTGATCTCTGGGGTGGTTGGCTGGCATCAAGGGGACAGTCCTTGGCTAGGACCAGGAGTATTTTTCTCTGCACAAAAGATGCTGATCCAATGACCTTCCTCTTTCCTTTCTCGCATTGGATTTGTCATAACTGGATCCAACGGGAGAAAGGAAGCCTATTCCTGTCGAGTGGGCCAGAGAGGTTTAGTGATATCTTGTGTATAATAATCAGGATTCGAATGCCATTCTCAGTCCAAAGACAGTGTTCCTTCTGCAGCATCACCCTGCCCTCTGAAATACTAGAAGGTTCTAACCCTGGAATTTCCATCCATCCTGGGTCCTGTGGGACCTGCTTGGAAAATTGAGAGAGTGTGATAAATGATGGTCACCAGCAGTGGCTTTCTCCACTCATTGCCACACTGTAAAGGGTCTGCCCAGGAGGAATGGGAGCCAGAAATCAGAACACTGAAGCTGGCCACTGTTCCCAGAGCCCTCTGTTCCACTCGACGTGTTTGGAACTCCGTGGTCCTGGTCTCAGCATCCCTGGAGCTCTCCCCCCACCATCCCCCACCCCGACCCCATTGTCAGTTTCTGGGTACTTCCAATCAGCATTAAGCCTGGTACTGTCTACGGCCATGTACATTGCTTTTCTAAAGCTTTCTGTCTGGAAGAACTCTCTTGTCCCAGGGTTTTTAGAATAATTACATCAGGTTCGCATTTCCTGGGCACCCAGCACTTGCAGCCACTTGGAAGATGTGGGTCCTTTTCTGATTAAGCATTGACATTTGGGGATCAGAAGCAGAGCTGCTTCTCTTCTTTTCATGCAGGCAGGTACTGAGGTACCCAGGGCCCCCCAGTTGGTAATTGGGGAGGATCAGACCTCTTGTCAGGGGACCTCTGGGGGTGGAATCTAGTTGCAGTGGGGCCTGTACTTTCTCTTTGATCGTTTTAGGTTTAATACACTCTCCTCTGTAATGGAAACCATAACACAAGCTGATTACTAAAATTTGACTATTGGTTTAATGAGAAACCTGTGAGAGGGACCCACTTCCTCTTGATTTTTGTTTTATTTTTAAAAATTCTGTGCATGCTGTTTCATTTCTCTTCCTCTGGACTTTTCTTTTAGAAAAGTCACAAACAACATACTATACAAACCAAAACCATTTAGAAAAATAAAATCAGACCCTGGGGAATACAGAACACTTTTCCCTCCACGACACCTTCTTCCCACCATCTGGCTGAGTCTCTTCATGAGTCTGATGGGGGAGCAGGTTGGTGTTGACATGGAGAAGCTGAGGCCCATGGAGGGGATGGGAGTGGCTTGAAGACTACACTGGAGTAGGGCTGTACTCTTTAGGCTCCAGGCCAGTGCTTCTGCTTCTGCCCAGAGCTCTGGTGTTAGATGCAGGGTCCCTGTGGTTTCACTGGCTTACTGAATATGAGCTCTCACCAAAGAATTGTTAGGATCATGCATTTATGTAGTGTCTGGACAATCTCGAATGGATTCCTTACCCATCCAGCCAGCCAACCACAGTATTTCTTGACCTGCTCTGCATGAGGCAATGTGCCGGCAGGTTGGAGGGATGAGAGAGTCAAAACTCCACTTCTGAAGAGTGTTTTCTATGGGGTTGGGGCACAGAACTATAACACAACAATAATACCAGACAGAACAAAGTAAGTACTATGATAAGCATCAAGCCAAATGGAGTTGTGAAGGAGGGGTGACTTTTTTCTCAGAGCTGCAAAGACGGCATTGGAGCTGAATTTTGCAGGATGAATAGATGATGGGTAGACTTGGGGAAAGAAGGACCAAAGGCTGATGCTGTGGCCACTCTTGCTTCCTTCATGTCACACTGCACAAACATAGAGGGATCCTGGCATGCATTTAAGTGTGCATGCATCATGCATGCTCAGTTGCTCAGTCGTGTCTGACTCTTTGAGATCCCATGGACTGTAGCCCGCCAGGCTCCTCTGTCCATGGGATTTCCCAGGCAAGAATACTGGAGTGGGTTGCCATTTCCTCCTCCAGGAGATCTTCCTGACCCAGGGATCCAACCCTCGTCCCCTGTGTCTCCTGCATTGGCAGGCAGATTGTTCACCACTGAGCCACCTGGAAAGCCCAGGTGTTAATGGTACTTGCCTATTAATGGTTTTGCAGAATTGCTTGGACCTCCTTCACTTTGAAGTTAAGGTTAGAGGTAGAAGGTTGGCCTTCGGAGAGGGCTAGTATTTACTGGGTGTTTTACTTATATTTATCCAGTTGACCTACATCATCTAATGTGGGACACATAGCTAGCAAGCTGTTGAGCTGGGATTTGAACTCAGAGCTCTCTGCTCCCAGGGCCCCTGTTCTTCCCACATGCCTGCCTTATCACCTTCTCCTGGGAAGTTGTTGATGCTAAACAGTCATTCCCGTGTCTCAGGATTCAGGTGGCAAAGTAGGGTGGCCTGATGAGAATGCTTGTGAAAATATTTTGTCGCCTTAGCTCACATCATTGAGACTTCCTGTGGTTAGTGGAGGGGGTATTTCTGCCTCGGTTATGCTTTCTGGATGACCCTTGGTGGTGCCATTCTTTTGTGATGCTGCTATTTGGCTGGCTTTTCTGACAGTTGCTATGTATATTACTTTATGATGAGCGGGTATCTTTTGACCTCTGACCTGCCCAAGCTGACAAGTCACGTTCTGTGCATAAATGGGTTGTTGATGCCTTCCTAAGGATACAAGCATTTGAGCTGGCAGAATTGGCCCCATATCCTTCTGTTTGGTGGGACAGTGTTTTTATTGGACAGACAGTGCTGTCCCATGAAAACAAGCTGAGAAACAAGGAGAGTGGGTGGGTTGAGGAGCAGCAACTTAGTATAGGGTGGACTTCCTGGAACAGAGGCAGTAGGCTGGATGCTGGACTACTTGGACCCAGTTTCCAAGGGATGTCTTGAGACATGGCTGGGGCTGTAAGGTAGATGGTGGTCATCAAGGAGTAGGGTGGGTGCTTGAATCTTAGTAAATATTTGGCAATTGTGAAAAAATATTGTAGTCCTGGAGTATATCGCAATGGTCCTCTATCTTGATCCCTCTAGCTAGGAGTTTGTGCAGTGAGCGCTGTCCGCGGAAGGTGCCTGGGGCTGCCAGTTTTGTCATAGGAGGGAGGTGCCATCCCTATGCGATACCAGTCCTGTTCCATAGATAATTTCTGTCACTGCTCTCCTCTGATGACTCCCTCTGCTTTCTTCCTCTCCCGGCTCCTTCTCCATTACAGTGCAATTTTAGATTCTTGCAGGGCTGCCGAGCAGTTAATCTTAGAATCTACTTCTCCAAGAGCATCCTGCTTTTTATCTCTCTGTTCTCTGTATGGGGTAGGGGGGGTGGGGTCTGGGATTCTGCTGCTAAAAAAGTTTGAAAACCAGATGTCTAAAGCATTTCTGCAGTGTTCATGGTCTTCAAGGGTGACTCCAGGGGCTTGTGAGTGAGGGCTCCACCTCCTGCTGTGAGTATTGTGGGGGCAGTGGTGGGAGGTGGGGGTCGATGTGTCTGTCCTGTTGCTCTTCCTCTGCTTCTAGTTCTTCAGGGGCTCATAATTCTCCTCCTTTCATCCCAGTCTGCTGAGGAAAACAAGTTGTGGGTCAGTGAGTAAGTCCCCAATTATATATGCTCTCTCCTGTAATACTCATATCCCAGACTAGGAAGCTCAGAGGGGTTGATTAATTTGCTTGAGGTCATACAGTTTATAAGTGAATTGGTCTAAGTTTGAATCCAGATCTGATTTGAAATTCATCATTTTTACTACTGTATATGCATCAACCACACTTTTACCTACAACCAGAACTGTTTATTATTCTGTCATTTATCCCTCTTGGAGAGGTGGGACGGGTAAATTTAGCACTGGGTACAGTAGTTGTTGTTGTTCACTCACTCAGTTGTGTCAGACTCTTTGCGACCCCATGGACTGCAGCACACCAGGCTTCCCAGGCCTTCCAGTGTCTCCTGGAGTTTGCTCAGATTCATGTCCATTGAGTCAGTGATGCCATCCAGCCATCCTATCCTCTGTCACCCACTTCTCCTCCTGCCTTCAGTCTTTTCCAGCATCAGGGTCTTTTCCAATGAGTTGGCTCTTTGCATCAGGTGGCCAGAGTATTGGAGCATCAGCCCTAATCCTTCCAATGAATATTCAGGGTTGATTTCCTTTAGGATTGACTAGTTTCATCTCCTTGCCGTCCAAGGCACTCTCAAGAGTCTTCTCCAGCACATAGTTCAAAAGCTATGCTTATCTCAGTTTTATTTACCTTGGAAGTCCTATTTTGGATGTCTGACTGAGATGGGAAATTGGAGGGCCCGTGCTTAGGATCTTTGGTTCTGTCAAAGTCAGAGTCAGGGGAGAGGTCTGGAAGGCTGACCTCCCAGTTCCTGAAACTGGATATTAAAGTCAGCGTCTGGGACCTTCAGAGCCCCGAGGCCACTGGTTGCCTTCCTCATTCTCTAAATCTTTCTCTGATGCTTTTCGGTCTTCCCCTGGATTTCCCATAGAGTCTTCAGAGCTTGGCTCAGCAGATGAGGAACTGGGATCAACCTGCTTGGAAGTGTATGAATAGGGGCACAGCTTGAGGAGGACTGGAATTGAGTGTGTGGGAGGCCTTTGATCAGTTCCAGGTTGCTGTTCCACCGAAGGCAGAAATTAGAGCCCCTGGTTGATGAGACAGTGCAGCCAGTCATGGGTGCCCTTGGGCACAGAGTTGTTTAATGGTGTCTCCAGTGTGGAGCTATCTGCTGTTGTTACAGCCATGCTTCTCTTCAAATTGTGATTATTAACTTTGTTCCCCTTTCCAGGGTGCCCCATACCTCCACTTGAGGGAGAGGATATAGTCCTACCATAGGGCTTAGACACACTCCTGAAACACAAGAGGGAAACCTGGAAAAGAAATCCAGGGACTTGGTTGCTGGAAGAAAAATCCAGCTAGCTCATAGGCTCCCAGAGCCTCAGATTCATCCAGAAAAGCAAGGAGCATTTTTCATTAGCTAGTGAACACCCCCCTCCTTTCTCCAGTGCAATCACGTTTAAAAAGTCAAGTGTGGGCAGAAGAGGGATCAGCGACTCCGGGTTTGTTGAGTCCCAGTGGGCAGAGTCCCTGTGTTGCCTGGACAGGACAGAGGGTGACCAGCCCCAGAGCCTTCCTGGAGGCTCAGTCCTCTCTCTCCCTCCTGTTGCTACAGATTTACTGAGAACTGAATACTCCAAAGCTGGAGCTTAAGAACTACAGCAGCTCCAGGCAGGGCCAGCTCATGTCACCCTGATCAGCCACACCTTGGGTTGCTGTTTATTCAGTCTGTGGGGTGGGGTGTCTGGGCCTTTACGCAGCAGCCTGCACGTTGGGATCCCAGGAATGATAGGAGCTGTGCCTTGAGATGGGCCTTCGCGATCCCTTTTGTCATTCCACCCCGACTTTATAGAGGGGTGGCTGAGACCCAGAGAGGGGAAGCTGCTGCTGCAAGGCCCCACAGCTCCACTCAGAGCGCCAGGGAGCTTTGCAAAAAGTCTTGCGAGGCCCAGCCTCAGACTCCCCTGAGATGCCGGCCCTGTGTGCCCTGCCCTGTTTTCCTTGGAATGAGGGCTGGTGTTTCAGATGAGGACTTTATGACTTCATTTCAGATAATGCAGTTAGTTGGGTACAGTTTGCCTGGTGGTTGCCTAAATTTAAACGAAGTGGGCTGGGGTGGGTGGTAGTGAAGAAGATTGGCTTGGTGCTTTCATTAAAGCACAATGTGTTGGGGGAAGGTTCGATTTTTATTTTTACTTCACTGAATGAGGGATGAGCTCAGAGCTGTAGGTTTTTTCTCCCCCTTTCCTTTTCTTTCTTTTTGAAATTATTAAATCTCTATATTCTCGAATCGGGACTGGTGGTGCATTTTGCTTTCAGGCTGAACGAGATTAAAGTAGGTTGAACGGAAATATTATTATTTTGCATTTTGTGAGGCTAGGGTACAGTTGTTGGGCAGGCCTGTTAACCATCTATAGATAAACTCTAATTGGACTTGGGTTTCATTCCCAATTCTGGGCACTCACTGGCTGCGTGACCCTGGATTATAATTTCCAAACTTGACTTTCCTCTTGGTAATGTTGGTAGCAATACCTAAGTTTTAGAATTGCCTTGCATCTGAATCCATGTGTTGGAAGCTCCTGGCGTGCCGTGTGCCACACGGAAGGTACTTGGGAATTTTTCTTGGTTGTCCATCCTCCATTGTGCTTTCCCTGCCTCGTCTCCCAGCAAGGTGGGACTGGATCTGGGGATGAGGTTGAGAGGATGATGGCCTCCTGGAGGAGGAGAGGAGAGTGGCGGGGAAGCACGTCCTGGAGAGAGAGAGAGAGAGAGACAGAGAGAGAGAGAGAGAGAGAGAGAGTGTGTGTGTGTGTGTGTAGGGGAACTGGAGTTAAAGGGGAACTTGACTTGTCTCCTTGCAGGAATATTAGAGATCTGAGCATCTAGAACTGTCTTCCTGGGCTTTACCCTCACTGATTCATCGCTCTTAAGTCTTCTCAGCGTTTGAAAATCCAAATTAAAAAATATTGTGTTTCTGGTTATAAAAGCAACATGTTAGAGCAAAGTGGGAGCAGACAGAAAATCATAGAGAAGGAAATAAAAACTATCTATAATCTCACTCTTCTGGGAGAAACAAGCATGAGGATTCTGAAGCCCGTGCCTCTGGTTTCTTTCTGTGCCTGTACACATAGGGTGTGTTTCCTTCTGGTTCATTTCCACAGATCTGGAATCATCTTGCACATATTGTTATGTAACATGCTCTTAAAACAATATTCTGTGAGCGTTTCCTAGTTGTAAACTGTTCTTTTAAAACACGGCTTTGGGTGGGGGCACAACATTCCGCTATGCGGATATTCCAGAACTTATTCAACCAGCCCCCCTATTGTTCCATCATTTAAATTGCTTTCCGTTCCTTTTGCTCCTTCCCCTCATGCTGCAGTGGATTCGGGGATGCAGGTTTTCATAACTGGATCACTGTTTCAGGAAAGCAATTCTCAGGTGAAGCACACTGAACGGAATGGGTTCATTAGTTTTGAGTTTATTTTCATGCCTTACATGTTAGATCTCTGGGCTTTATAGTGAATTCACCATCTGGGTGAGCTCTGTGCCTCTTCTGAATTTCCACCGTGTGCTCCATACACAGCTCACCCTTTAACTACTTCTCTGGTCATCAGGAGAACAGAAAACGACGAGAGATCAGAGTTGCCCCAGGAGATCCAAATTCAAGCTCTGACTATGTCATTCACTTGCAGAGCACCCCTGAAAAATGTGGGTACTTTAAAAAGATATTTATTTATTTTTAATTGTTGTTAAGATCCTTTCTTTCTTTCTTTCTTTCTGGCTGTGCCTCACGGCGTGTGAGATCTTAGTTCCCCCATCAGGATGGAACCTGCGCCCCCTGCCTTGGAAGTGTGGGGTCTCAACTGCTAGACCACTGAGGAAGTTTCCAGAAATGTGGATACTTTTTAATCCTCTGTTTCTTCATCTACACAATGAGAGTGATAATATGTTTCTGACCAGAGGATGAGGGTCCTGGCCTCAGATGTGCCGTGTAACCTGAAGTACCGTAAAGGTGCTGGTTGTTAGTGGTGACCCTTGTCCTTGAGGACTGGTCACAGGACCCGGCCCAGGGCTGCTGCAGCTGGCTTGCACCAGCTCTTGAGACTCGATTCTGCCCATCTCTTCCTGACTCCAGGATTGCTGGCCCTCGAGTTGGTAGCTTGAGGTGGGCCATACTGAGAGTATTTACACCCTGAAAATTGACAAAAACTGCAGTCGAGGCTTTTTTTTTTTTTCTTGAGGGCTGATTGTTAAACATTTACCAGCACTTCACAGCCCCAGTGTCTCCTGTGCTGATTTGACATACATTGTTTTGAGTCTGTAGTTCAGGTATTATTGTCTCATCTTCCCCAGCTGGACTATAAACTCTTTGGAGCAAGAATTAGATATTTTAAGACTTTAATGACCAGAACCTGTAAAGCAGCATTTGCACAAATGATCTCATTACTGTAAACTACATGAAAAGGTTTTACGCTAAGACTTACGCTCTGTGGGATTCTTAGTAACTACACGAGCCCATGGCCCAGTCCTCTCTTAATGACCTCTTATAGGTGGATCTTACACAGAATTTTAGTTATTTAGCCTTAAAACTGCCCAGGGTATAATAAAGAGGCTTTATCTCCCTGTGTTTCCATCAGTGACTGTGATAGTAATGGCTTGCAAGTCATAGCTAACATTTACTGATTGTTTGCTGTGTGCTAGGTACATCTTTAATGCTTTTATAATGATTTTCTAGTTTAATCCTCATTCCAGTCATCTAAAAAGTACATTAATATGATCCTTGTTGTATAAACGAGGAACACGTGTAACTTAGAGACGTTAAGTAACTTGGGCACGACTGAGGGAGATCCTCCTTTCATTCAGCCTACATTTAACCCCTGCCACATGCTGGATGCCTCCTGGCTCCCAGGATGAAGTGCCAAGCCAGCTCCTGCCTTCACGGAACAGCCCTTCTAGTGAGCCAGACAGACAGTAAATCCACATGCAAACAGTACTGCGATGTCAGTCGTAGGCTATGAAGAAAACCAGTCAGGGGGAGGAGACACAGGCTGATGAGGCAGGGCTGGGGGGGGGGGGTGTCTCACTGCCCGTGAAATAGAGCCCACCCTGAAGCTAGCGGGCACCCTGTGCGCTGCAGCCCCTCCTCACCTTGTTGTTGGTTGGGTGCCTGGGAGCAAAGCCTCCCTCCGTGGTGATGATACAGGAAGGCAGATGGGGAGCTCATGGTGAGCTCGAGTCAGGCGCACAGGGCGCTGCGCCCTCCAGCATACCCCACTGAGGACTCCCAGGATGTGCTGGGCAAGTGGCATGAGCCAGAGGGCTGAGCGGTGAATGCAGGAGGAGAGCAAGCTCCGTGGGGCTCAGGGCCTGAGAGAGGATACACAGGTTTAGAATCAGAGACCCGTGGGGTTGGCAGCTTCTTGGAGGCTGATGTTCTCATGGTCCATGTGGACCCAGGAAGATGAGAAGGGCAGGATAGCTCTCCCGAGGCCACCCTTGTGTTCACCGACGGGTGAAGCCCAGTGTTGCATTCCCAGTCCTGAGCCTGTGCAGCACCACCGTCTCCCAGCTTTAATTTTTTTTTTTTTTTAAATTTCTGGCTGGGGAATAATGGGACATGGCTGCAGTAAGCTAGTTTAGGAACAGTTAAGGCTGCAGTAAGCTAGTTTAAGGGCAACCCCAACCCCAGGCACCCAGGAGTTGGAGTAAGTTACGAGGACAGGCTACTCTTACCCACAAGACATGCTGCTAGAAGATGGGCCCTCCTGGTGTGTAAGAGCCAAAAAGTATTTTAGGCTGCCCTTCCCACCTGGACCCCATTGTGTTATGGACCAGCCAGTGTCCAGTATGGCTGAGCCAACATTTATTCACCATTGGCTCCACGTTCATTTGATAAGATACTGAAAATCCCCATCCTGGGAGATGGAGAGCTGGGATCCAGTGTCCACTCTGTGGTTAGTAAGTCAGCTGTGTGAGGCAGGTCTTGGTCTGGTTTCCTTCCCTGTAACCGGAGGGGCCTGGCCAAACGGTTTAACGTCTCTTTTTCCGCTCTAACCTTTATTCTAAGCCGGAGATTAAACAGGGACCCGCTTCCAAAGCATTTCAGTCTCTCAGTTCCTGTCCCAGGTGGCGACGGCTCCCTGGAGCGCAGGTTTGGGGGGCTGGGGCGCCTCCGGGGCATTTCTTGGTCTGTGGGTGCCCAGTATTTTCCCCCCGTGGTTCCCAGTTTTAAGCCACCTGGTATTGGCTGGTGGTTAGGTGGCCCTTGCCCACACAGATAGTTCCCCACAAAGTAAAACTCGCCCACAAACGCTTTCCTAGCAGTGGGTGCGCTGCTGGCCTCCGGGCGGGTGAGAGGCTGGCTGTACTTTCCTCACGGTCAGGCGGTTGGGATTTTGTGTCTCAGAACCGTACTGTCCTCATCCTGGTCCCGCCGGCGGCCTCCCACCGAAACTTGACAGTGATACCAGAGCAAACACACAGGCTTCAGAACTAAAATGTGACGAGGTGAGGCAGCAACAGGAAGTGGGGAAGGGAGCAGAACAAAGCTTGCGATGTGTGCTCAGAATGGCGACCTTTTTTTTCCCCTCCCCTTTTAAAAATCATAGAGTTCTCTTAAATGGTTGAGATAGAAGTTCTTGTTTATTTTAAAAGTTCAGCCTCTGGAGAGGCCCGTGGAGAGAGCACGTGGTGGAGTGAAACAACCTTTAGGGACGATGCAAACTGCCCCTCCAACCCCCGCCCCCCAACACACACACGCCGTGCTTGGCAAAAGTATGCAAATTTCACATCGGGTTGGTGTTCTCAGGCCCTTTCATCCTCTCACTCCACTTTTCTGTACTGAGGGCTGGGGAAAGTTATTTAAATTTTCTCTTCTTTTAGACCTTCCCTCATAGGACTCTGCATGACCCTGACTGAAGACAGTGGGGAAAGTGGCATTCTGCCCCCAGGGTTTTTCTTTTTGTGCTTCTGTCTCAGTTTCTTATTTTCTGCCAATGACTGCAAAAAGGAGAGAAGGCAAATTCAGTCACCTGTTTCCGGTATCCGGAGCGGCCCGTCCATTGACTGGAACAAGACCCTGTTAAGTGGTCGATCCCTGAGGTGCCTCCCACTGGAGAGGACACACTTCACACATGGGGGACAACTCGGGGATGCATCGCTGGCTGGCCGCACCAAGAGGGAATGTTTGTTATAAACTGCTTTTCATTTGAAGAGCAGATACAGTCCTGAGGATGCAAGCTACCAGTGGGTGCTCCCTCTTTGGATATCGGAGCCCAGTTAACTCAGGTTCAGTTAGCTACGTCAGGGCTGTGAGTGGGGTGCAGCCAGCAATAACGGTGCTGTGTGATAAGAGCCGTGTGTTTGTCGAAGCTTCACCTGCCTTTTCACAAATTAATCTCCTCCCAAGCTTGGGAGGTTGGGAGGGAAGTTATTACTGGTGCTCAGTGATGGCTGGATAATAGTAATAATAATAATGAAATAATGAGATAGCAATGGTAAGCCAGCTCTTACTAGGCACATTTGGGAATACTAGGTCCGAGGCATCATCTTATTTATTGCTGAAGGAACTCCACTGTACAGATAGCCAGTGGAGGCCACTGCGCCAGGGAGCAGTGAGTTCAGTAACCTGAGATGAAGTGGGTGTCCTGTCCCGAAGTTCACTTGAGTCACAGCTTGTGTCTCCCGTATTGCCCTCTGTGGTCACTGACATTGGTTTCTGAGATGGCTGGGCTTAGGGCGTGGCCTGGCCCTAGAATGTCTCTTTGGGGGAACCTTGCAGGTCCAGGGGATGCCCTCACCCTGATTCCACTAGCTTTACCGATGGTTAGGCAGGCTTGCCATGGATACAGATGCAACTTGATACCCTTTGCAGCTTTGTAGATTCGTGTGTCAGCTGCATTCCATTGGAAATGCACCAGAGTGAGGATTATTCCAAAGAAAAATTGAATTTTTTTAAGGTACCTCTGTCCCTATTTCTGGGCATCCTTAGCGGTTCAGTGGTAAAGAATCCACCTGCCAATGCAGAAATGCAAGTTCACCCTCTGGGTTGGAAAGATCCCCTGGAGAAGGAAATGACAACCCACTCCAGTATTCATGCCTGGGAAATTCCATGGACCTGGTGGGCTACAGTCCATGGGGTTGCAAGAGTCTTAGGGACTCAACAACAGTTCTACTCCATGTTATGGCATTTTATCTTTGCCACGATCAGATTTTAGTAAGGCCTGCTCTGAGTGCCTAAGTTCAAGGCTTGGTGGAAGGGCTGTGTGGTGTGGGCTCTTTTCACATGATTTTGGGCGCCTTCCTACTTTCTTGTGGCTTCATTTCAGCTTTGTTTGCATTTCAGTCTTGGAGTAGCGGTGTGGAAGGCATAGGGAGTTGAATGATCAGCTGATTCAGAGAACTTGTATACAGCACGTGGGACGAATAGGACATGGGGCTGAAACAGTTTTTTAAAACCCTGAGCAGTTTCGTCTCCAGCAGAAACTTGGCATTCACAGGCTCATTTGGGGAGTCCTAAACAACTTGCTGGTGGAGTTTACCTTCTGACCAATCCAAGCCTCTGGTGTTTCTTACTCTGATGATGCTACCAAGCTATACAGAGGCGTGCTAGGCATGTGGCGATAGCTGGTAGTTTTTCAAGTGAATGAGACTTGAAGAGGCAAGGTAGGGCTCTCGTGGCAGTGTGGTTTTCAGTTTTCTATGAATCAAATAGGCAGAGAGGTTGGATTGCACAATTGGGAGCTGTACCACTTGCCTGTGGTCAGTGGAGGACCATGTAGGTGGGCCCAGCTCATATCTCTCTGGTTTTTCTGCTGCTGGGGGTTGGCACCATCTAACTGATAGAACAGTATAAACAGATGAAAAATCATTCTCAGCTTCCTGTCCAGCTTCATTTCAATGTTTCCCATCCTCTTCCAACACTACCTTCATAAAGTTAACTTAAAAAAAACTCTCCACAATGAAATCAAAGAAGAATCTTACCACAGATTTATTGGAGTACAGCCCATGTTCTGTTATCTCCCAGTTGGTTTTAATACCCTAAGAGCCAGATAGCTCCCCAGTGGAATCTTGCAAATTAAATGTAGCATCTTGGTCTGTTGATTGTAAAATTCTTGTGGGAAATGTGGCCCGGAATGTGAACATGGGAACTGAACTTTTTTTTTTTTTTTTTAATTAAAAAGTGGTTCTCTATCTTTGATTATTTGTTTAAGCTCTGTAAGGAGTTCAGTGTTCAGCAGTGGGGAGGGAATGCCTCCCCCGCTCGCCATGAACAGAGAGAACAAATTTGAACAGTTTAGAATTAATAGTGTTTGTGGTTTAGAAACCCACCTTTTCTGTCATTAACCACTGGTGAATGCCAGCCTGAAACCTCTTCTTGTGCCAGAGTAAACCGCAAGGTTGTGGAAAAACGTAAAGGAAATGGGGGGTAAGTTTGTAGTAAAACGTGAAGGCTGGTTGTGGGTGGGGGCTGCAGAATAGAGGGAGGAAAAAGGAACGCAGACTGGTGAGATCCTTGGCCTTCTGCAGGCTCGGACTTTGCTAGAGAGAAGGTTCACAATGTGTGAACTAAGCACTGATGTTCTCCTTTCTTCATTTCCTTAGATTTGTATTTTATTTTTTAATATTTTTGCTGGTTGCAAGATTCATAGTATTTACTTATTTGCCTGCATTGGGTCTTAGTCGTGGCACTCAGGACCTTCGTTGCTGTACAGGACTTTCTAGTTGTGACGTGTGGGCTTAGTTTCCCCGAGGCATGTGGAATCTTAGTCCCCTGATCAAGAATGAAACCCATGTCCCTTGGACTACAAGGTGGATTCTTAACCCCTGGACCGCCTAGATATGTATGTTAAAACTTCACAGAGCAAGCAGCGTGGAGGACACGGTTTATGTTTGTTGGAGTGAAGTGGTTTTATCTCCACCAACCCACCTCTGTCAAGTTAGACTTAATTCATCTAGGAGACTGGTTCTCAGCTGGGGATGATGTTGTCTCCGGGAGACATTTGAAAATGTCTGGAAGTTCCCTGTTGATCTAATGGTTGGGATTCAGTGCTCTCGCTGCTGTGGTCTGGGGGGATTCAATTCCTGGTCTGGGAACTAAAAGCCCACAAGCCCTGTGGCATGGCTGAAAAAAAAAGAAAAAGAAAATGGAGACATCTTTGGTTCTCTGTTTGGGCCAGGGGACTGTTACTAGCAGTTAATGGGTAGAGGCCTGGGGTACTGCTAAATACTCCACTCTGCCTAGGAGAGCCCTCATGATTAAAAAAATGATTCGATGTGTCCCGTGGGCCATTTTCTCCCCCCTCTCCAATAGAGAATTAAAAATATCAACTATTTAAGAATCTATAGACTTAGCACCAGTCAACTGTAAAACACATGCCTCTTTCAGGCCACTTTTTGATCCACCCCGAGTGACAAGGCCGAGATTGAGAAACCTCGATCTCAGGGCTAGGTTGCTATCCATTCATCCTTCAACTGAGCGGTGATTTGGCACTGGGCTGTGTTAAGTTACACACTTCTACTGGAGTGGAACTGCCAGGTCCGGAAGGCTTGCCGCTCCAAAGATCTGAAAGGGCCCCAGGAATTGGCATCTTTGTCCAGTTGCAATAATTTTGCAGCTTCGAGTCATTTTTTTTACACTTTTCTTCTAACAGTTCTCCATCTTGGTGCCCCAAGAACCTGTTCCCCCAACATGAGTTCTCTAACTTAGTGTGTTTGGCCCCTACCCCATACAAAATGCTCTAATTTGAATTTTTCATGCTTTTTTATCTCTACCACTCATCTTAAAGCTGTATTGGATAAGCCCTTGGTCCTCTTTGGGGAGTCTAATCTTCTCTATCCTAAAACAGGTTAATGAGTCTCCAAATTGCTTTTCTGCATAAGATGGGTCCCATGTGCCATTTTCTCTCCCTCCTCCAATAGAGAATCAAAAATATGAACTATTTAAAAAACTATGGACTTAGCACCAGTCACCTGTAAAACAAACGCCTCTTTTAGGCCACTTTTTGACAAGTCTTAGGTAAGAATGATAGCATATTAAATTATTAGGCAGTTTTATGACTGTGCAGGGAAGATTTATCCTTCGATGAATAAATATTGCTGTAGCCCAATTTAGAACTTGACAAATGCTGATTTACAGCTTAAAATATATAAGGGTTGTTGTATGATGAAGTGGCAGTGGCGGTGGGGTAGGTTTAAAGTGACGGCTGTGGCACCTTTGAGTAATATGCCATTAAAACATTGCTGCAGGGAGAGCTGCTAGGAGGATCCTCAGTGGATTCTGGGGGTTTCTGCCTCTCCCAGTAGGTATCAGGGTCCAAATCACTTTGTGATACACAGGCCCAGCTGATGGTACTTAGAAGCTGTATTAAAAGTGTGGGTGCCCCCAGGTCCCTAGAAGTTGATGCCAAAGTGCATCTTCTGAAGGAGTTCACTTGCCTGCATATGGAATTTCAAGGTAATATGGGTCAATGATGGTCCATTTTTCAGATAAAGAAAGTAGCTTTGAGGATGAATGCTCACCAAACCCAACTGAGGAAGAAAGCCAGTTTCATATTCTGGACGTGGTGATCAGCCTACTTTTTTTTTTTTTTCCTCAAATCATTTCTTTAAAAACATTTATTTAAATGTTAGTAATATATTTTATTTAGTTCATTATATCAAAAGCATCACTATTTCAACACGTAATCAATATAAATATTATTAATGAGATATCTTCCCTTTCTTGGGTACTACATCTCCAGCTTCTACTGTGATCTTATACTTGGAACCATCTCAGTTTGAACTGGCCCATTTCAAATGCTCAAGAGTTATCTGTGGCCAGCACATCGGACAGCACAGAGCTCTAGAACTAGCCAAGTAAGAGAAAAATGAAGTTCAGTTCTCTGGGTGGCTCAGGAGGCAAATTGTCAATGCTTCTCAGAAATTGGTTGTCTTTTGGTTTTTGAGACACAAAAGCTGGGAAATCTGGGTTCAGACAATCTGAAATGGGTCATGCTGGGAAATCTGGGTTCAGACCATCTGAAATGGGTTGTCCAAGATTCCAGCCAGCCAATCAGTGGATGCACCTGGTTAAACACCGTTGAAACTTGACAGGATGTCTTTGTTTTGTTTTTTAAAAAATCATTTTTAAAATTGAAGCACGGTTGATTTACAACGTTATGCTAGTTTCAGTATACAGCAAAGCGATTCAGTTATACATAGATATGTGTATATATATTCTTTTACAGATTCCTTTCCCACACAGGTTATTACAAAATACTGAGTGTAGTTCCCTGTGTCATATAGTAGGTCCTTGTGGTTTTCTTTCATATACAGTAGTGTTATTCTCAAAGCCTAATTATCCCCCACCCAACCTTTCCCCTTTGGTAACCATAAGTTTGTTTTTTGTGTCTGTGAGTCTGCTTCTGATCATCCTACTTTTGAATAACAACAACAACAACAACAGCAAAAACCCCTGAGACATTTGGACTGACACACATGAATACTTAGAAGAGAATTTATCATTGAAACTGACCTGTAATATCTGTTGCATGTATATACGTATCATGATGGTAGAGCCAGATCAGTTACGATCTCTTCCTATTTATTTGTTTACTAAATAGTGTGTGCACAGGGTATAAAAATGGGAGGTTACAAAAAGTCTGAAGTGGTGTATAGTAATTCTCCTTCCTGCCCCAGTCCTCCAGTTTCCCTGTCCAGAACTTTTGGGTTATCTTTTTCAAAGGTAATCTATGCATCTAAATACATATATAAACCCGTAGTATTTTTGAGCAACTACTGGCATACTGTTGTGTGCTTTATTGTCTTACCTAACAGTATACATGGAAGATTATCCCGTATCATGACATACAGAATGCCCTCGTTGTTTTTGTTAACATCTGCATAGCATTCCATTTTACGGATAAGCCATAATTTATTAAAGCATTCCCTTGACAGTGGCTTTTGAGGCTGTTTCCAGTCTTCCGTCATTACAGATCACACTGCAGTGAGTATCCTCATGTACATACCATTTTGCATATGTAGGAGTATGTCTGCCGGATGAATTCTTAGAAGTGGAATTGCTGGTAAAAGCACATACACGTCAGTGGTATTGGTAGACGTTGCGAGTATCCTTTCAAGGAGGTTATAGCAATTTACACCCTTAATGAATGAGACATCCTCGCCGGCACAGTGAGTTATCAGACTTTTTGATCTCTGCCAGTCTGATAGATGAAAATTGGTATCTCAGTTCATTTCAATTTGCATTTCTTTTATGAGTGCGGTTGAGCATTTTTTCACAAGGTGAAGATCCATCTGTATTTCCTTTTCTTGCAATTCATAGTCTTCGCCCATTTTTCTACCAGGTTGTTGGGTCGTTCACAAGTCTTTTAGTTGTGTTATCTCTTTGGCTCATTTCTGTATTTGGCATAGTTCTCTCCTGGGGGGCTGAGGCAGAACATGCATTCAAATGAGGCTCTGGAGAGTGAAATGGATGATGAAATGGGTCCATTTTCTTGGGCGTGGCCATTGTAGCCTCTGAGGCAGCTGGAGTCCTTGAGTGGTTTCTGGTCTCACCCCGTCTGTGCTGCTTCAGAGGTGACAGCGGTCTGACTCGGGCAGACAGTGAGTGCCTATTGGTGTGTTAAACACGTGAGTGTGGATTGGTTTGGGGGGTGGACATGAATGAGACTGAGGAAGCCATGGGGCATGGGGATCTGGGCACTGAGTATTTGCATTTAGCAGATTCTCAGGAAAGAAAGACGGCAGCCACACTGAAAAAGTTCAAAGACGTGGTGTCTGGGAAGTCAGGCAAATAGGGCACACTTATTTTTAAGTAATACGTCAGTTCCATTTTCAGTATGATGCTTGGTATGTTTATTTTTTCAGCTTTTAGACACCTTTTCACTTGAAGTTTATCCAAACATAACGTATTGGTTCTTACCTGAGAGTGAGCCCTCCCCCTAGGCCGGCCCCCACCCTTAGCCCTGGGCATTTGGCAATGCCTGGAGACATTTTTGTTGTCACATTCACGGGGGAGAGGGAAGGAGAATGCCATTGGCATCTAGTGGGTAGAGGCCAGGAATGCTGCTGAACATCCTGCAACACCCAGGACAACCCCACAACAGAGTTTTCAGCCCCAAATGTCAATAGTGTCAATACGTGGAAAGGCCTCATATAAGGCAATGAGGTCCAGTTGTTAATCTGTAAGAGAAAAAAGACAGCCCAGTAGATCCACCATTTCCTTCAGTTTTCAGATATTCTGGACACTGTATAAGGCAATGAGGTCCAGTTGTTAATCTGGAAGAAAAAAAAAGACAGCCCAATAACATTTCCTTTAGTTTTCAGATATTCTGGACACTCTGTAGTGTCACGGTTGAACTCACTGATTTATTACATTTAGAGGAACTTAACCTGAAAAGATATGGTGGTTGAAGGAAAACATACTGAGAATTTTATTTGGAAATGTAACTAGCACACTGTTTTGAAAGAAGTCTAATCTATGTTTGCTGATTGGGGACCCCCCGTGGGCTTCTGGTGGGAACCGGGCTGTCACTGCCGCCTGCCCCTCCTCACGGCCTTCACTCCTTGCCCTGTGCTCACTCCAGATTCAGACCGGGTAGGAATTTCTCAACCTGAGACTCCTGAAAGGCGAGAGTCAGCAATACCCCAGCAGAGTGGCATTTTCTGGGTATCCAGGCTCTGAGCCCAGGTGATGCTGGGACCCTGCTGGACTCTGTCTGAATCTCCAGCACCCCAATCTCCCGCATAGGGGCCTTCAACCCCAGAGGTTCAGAGGAACCAGCAGAAATACCCTTGGATTTTCCCCTTTTTTTGTTTTCAGAGAGGGAGGTGGGTGAGAGCACAGGGTGGAGAGCCAGACCACCAAGCTGAAATCTTTATTCCTGAAATAAAGAATAAAAAAATCTTTATTTTGCCTAACTTCGGGCAGACCTCAGTTGTCTCGTCCGTATAAGAGGGGTAGTAGTAGCATTGTTAGGAAGATGAACTGAGTTAGCAGATGGAAAGTACTTAGCACAGTGCCTGGAAGTGCTAGCTATTATTATTACTAGTTTCAGCTCTTGGAAGTTCCAGCCTTCTTGCCCCTTCTCTGTGTTTTGGGGGGAAAACCCTTTGCTGAGATGAGCCAGCTTCCTAGATTCCAGGGAGGCTGGGGTGGCTTTCGTGTAGATAGCCCCCCTCCTAGAGTCTGGGCTGGGCGCTCCTTTCTCCGGGAGGCACCAGCCCTTAGCTCTCTGTCCCCAGCTCCACCTGCCCACTGTGGCCTCCTGCGTGTCCCCTGGGCCTGCCTCTCTGAGATGGTCTCCTCCTCATCCCACTCTCCTGATTCTAGTTTCTCATTTCTCACCACATCATTTGGTGTGACTGCTTTGGAAAAGTTCTAGTTGGAAGAAGAGAAGACTGTCATTTCTGGACCGTGGGCCACCCTCCCACATCGGACTCAGTTTTAGTCAGGCCTGGGCTGGTGGGCTCCCTGCCCTCCGTCCTCTAGGTCCATTTCAGCTTGGCCTCCACCACCGTCACCAGAAAGGGTTATTTATAAAACGTGGACAGCCTTTGGCCAGAGCCTATAAACAAACAGTCTGCCCAAAAGTTGTTGGGTGAAGCCAACTTTTAATTTTGTTTTCTTTGCATTTACCTTGAGGTTCGTATTCAGATAGTTTTCATGGATTGTTTAATGGTGGCGGATCACAAGGGTCTCATGCCTGGGGGATGGTTTAACCTGAAAGCTTTCATCAGCACTTTAAGACATCACTAAATACACAGAAGGCTCATGGGATGCGGTGAGGGAAAAGAGAAGATAAGCCCTGTCCTCAATGAGCTTCCATCCAATGGGGGTGGCGTGGCACATCCCCTGATAGAGGCTCCCAATCTGTTGGGGGAGACACAGCCTCAGCCCTCATGGAACCCCCAGTCTGATGGCATAGGGTTAATTCACAGTCTGATGGGTGAGATTGTTCATATTCTCAGGGAGCTCTCGGTCTGATGGGGGAGGGACAAAGTCTGCTAATTCAGCCTGATGAAGGAGACCTGAGTCTTGCTTTCAAGACTTTGATTGTGTGAGACACAGAGTCCTCAAGGAAATGGATAGGAGCGGGCAGTTCTCAACCCAAACTTTCTTTCTGGCGACATGATGGAAGTAGGGGAGATAGAAGCTTTGGCCACCCAGCAAAGAAACAGATTCACGAGTGGCCTATGATTTGGCTGCAGCAGCCGCTTTCACTGGCCTCTGCTGGCCGAGCCCCACCCTGAAACCCTGTGTGGGGGCTGTGCTATCTTTAGTGGTCACCCTTCGTAATCTTTAGAAGACGTTGCTGACGTGGCTGTTTCCTGGGCTGGACCTTTCTCCCTAGAGAGCTGGGGCCTTTTACAGGGTGAGAATTTGTTTTGGGGCAGGGGAGGCCGTGGGGAATGTTTGGAGACTTCTAAAACCCGGCTGCTATTTTTTGCCTTCTCCCAAGCCAGAGAGTGAGACTTTTAGAGCCTTTGAACAATTGTCTTAGAGTCAGAAAATAAGAATATTGGAGAAAGAAATATCACTAGGCATCACCTAGTCTTATCTTCCCATTTCACAGAGGAGAATGTGGAGGCCAGAGGGAGGGAAGTGTACTTCTCAGTGCTGCTTAGTAGCTGTGCTGGATTTGTGACCTGCATCTTGTCCCCAGCACAGGCCTGGTAACAGTGGTTTCAGGAGCTCCTGGGAAACCCTGTGTCAGGTCAATGAGTCCCCTGCTCACTGCCCTGTACGCTCACATCCCACTTTGAGTTAAAAGCCAAAGGCCTGGGCTTCCCTGGTGGCTTAATGGTGAAGAATCTACCTGCCAGTGCAGGAGACAAGGAGTTCAGTCCCTGATCTGGGAGCATCACGCATGCCTCGGAGCAGCTAAGCCCATGTGCTACAACTGCTGAGCCTGAACTACACATGCCCTGGAACCCGTGCTCCGGAAACAGGGAATTCACCCAAAGGAGAGACCGTAACTGGAGAGTAGCCCCCACTCACCGCAACTACATAAAAGCCTGCCCAGCGATGAAGACCCAGCACAGCCAAAAATAATTAATGAATGAATTAATTAAAAAACCAAAAAGCCAAAAGCCTTATCATGGCTTTGGGGCCGGCCTGATCTGACTTCCCGCCTGCTGCCTCTCTGACCTGCCACTTTCTTCCTCATTCACACATTCCACACTGGGCTTCTGGTTGTTCCTTGGATGTACTAGGACATTCCCATCTCAGGGCCTTTGCACTTGCTGATCCTTTTGCCTGGAATATCTTCCCCCAGATATCTGTATGGCTCACTCCTTTACCTCTGTCAGAGAATCCTTACCTGGACATTCTAGATAAAATGCTCTCCCTCTTTGCCCTTCTCCATCCCTTTTATTACCCTGTTTTATCTTTTCACCCAGAGCCTTTGTCACCATCTTAAAGGGTATATATTCATTTATTTATTAACTCTTCCTCATTTCCTGCCTTTAGAACATAAATACCAAAACATGATCTGTTTTGTTTGCTGCTGTATCCTAGGCAACCAGAATGTGCCTGGCACATTGTAAGTGCTCAGAATCTATTTGTTCAGGGGAAGAAGAGAAGAATAAAGGTGGGGAGCATACAACACAAATTGAAATCCAGGCACGTGGTGTTAAGGATGGTTTGACTGGGTTAATTTGTGATGTAGAAAAAGGATGAAATGTATTGGGGTGGCAGAGATCCATCACTTTCCAGTGGGCATCTGGACCTTTCTCTTTGGTATGGTGGTAGGCTGGCAGCATTTCCAGTTTGCCCCTGAGTTCCATCCGCCTTACACGATCCTTATACCTACAACTGCAAAGAAACCAGGTTAGACTTCACTCTTCCCAGAAAGAGAGTGTTTTATGAATGCCCTGGATATAGAGGGGCTCTGAAAACTGCGTTGGAGCACCCTGGCCCTTCGCCAGATGACGGACTGGGGATTGCACTGCTGGAAGGAAGCGGCATCTTCTTCCCTACGGTGTGCGAATCTTATCTGCACCACCAGACTCCTCCTGAGGCACTAGAAGATTTGAGTTGAGGATTCAGGAGAAGATTGGGTGTGGGGGTGCATACACTCAGCATATGAATTTTGTATGGACTCATGAAATTGGGAGGTAGGAACGGGAAGCTGCTAGCTCCTGGGTTCTTGTCCTGCCCCTTTTTGTGGGTGGCCTTGGTGGGTTACTTCCCCTCTCACAGCCTAGCTTCCTCATCTATAAAGTGAGCTTTGGCCAACCCTCGGTGGGGGTTGGGGTTAAGGCTCCTGGGGATCCATGTGGATGTGGTCCCCAAAGTCCCTTCTAATTTAACATCCCTAACGTCAGCTGCATTTAGATTCACTGCTCTCTTTGGATCAAATATCAGATGTTTGGTGAAACCGTGGCTTCCTTGATATGCTGGAAATAAAGGTGATAGTTTAAAAAAAATAAATGTTTAAAAAGTTTTCTCAGTGCCCGTTAGTTTAGTAA
Organism: Bos indicus; assembly: GCF_029378745.1. Classification (NCBI taxonomy): domain Eukaryota; kingdom Metazoa; phylum Chordata; class Mammalia; order Artiodactyla; family Bovidae; genus Bos; species Bos indicus. Next base: position 17,578,761 of record NC_091782.1, on the reverse strand, counting down.
GTGTGGGATTTTTTTTTTTTCTGTATTTCTTTTTCTTGGTCTTAACCTGTAAGCGATTACAAGATCAAACAAGTTTCAGTTTGAGTCCTCGCTGCTTTACAGTCTGAACCTATATCACGTTGGCTTATCACATTTACTTTCAGCTAGTCTGGCTGTTCTGGGGAGGCCTGATCAGCCACACTGTTCAGGTCTTAGGGTAGGAAGACGTGGTTTCAGGCAGTTTCGAAGCTGGATTTTCAGCTTTGCTATAGACCTGGCCCCTCTTTGCCACTTGTCTGCAAACCACCCCCCTCCCCAACCTGACTCAAGTGAGCTGTTTGTTATGTAGCGGTCTACTCAGGAAGAGTATCTAAATTCCAACCACTTCCCAAATCCTTACCTCTTGCCCAGGACCAGACATTTACTGGGCCCAGTGCAATGGAAATGAGGGGCCCCTTGTTTAAGAATGACTAAGGATTTCAAGACAGGAACAACAGAGCATTAAACCAAGTTGGGGGGCCTTGTAAGCTTGTGAAGCTGGACTCTGCTCTCTTATCTTCAATACCAGGACCATGGAGATTTATAAAACACATTTTAAGAGTCATTATAAATTCCCTCAGAAGGAATTTGAGTTGTTTCTGTCATGGCCTGTGTGATTCAGGGCAGCTGTCCTGAGCCTCTGTGTGCTTGGAAAATCACTCCAGCCCAATGGACAGGGTTTGGATGGTGTTCATGGGTGCTGATGGGAGATGCAGAGAGGGATGGTTTACAAGGGGTTGTGTTGCCCAAGCAGCCCTAAGGATATTAGGGGGTCCTTTCTTGCAGGAACATCATTTGTTTTGCCTTTTAGAAAATCTTTGGATGAATTATCTATACAATGGAATATTATTCAGTCATAAAAAGGTGAGAAGTAATGATGCATGCTACAATATGGATGAATTTTGAAAACATTAAATGGAAGAAGCCAGACACGAAAGGCTGCAGACTGTATAGTTCTGTTTATGTGAAATGTCCAGAATGGGCAAGTCCATAAGATAGAAATTGGTGGCCAAGGGACAAGGAAAAGGAGGAGTGACCACTGATGGAAATGTTTTTTTCTTTGAGGGGAAGGTGATGAGAATATTCAGAAATGAGGTGGTCATGATGGTTATACAACTTTGTGAGTTTTGTGAATATGCTAAAACCAGCAAATTGGATAGGATTTTTTTTTTTCAAGAAACTTTAATCTTCATTTATCTCTTTATTTCATGTCTTAGGTCAGGCTGTGCATGGTGTGCAGCGTCTGGTTCTTTGACCAGGGAGGGAACCCATGCCCCCTGCATTGGGAGTGGAGTCTTAATCACTGGTCTGCCAGGGAAGTTCCCGAATTGGGCAGTTTAAAGGGTCAGTTTTATGGTTTGTGAACCGAATCTCAATTTTTTTAAAACTAAAAGGAAAAAAAAAAAAAAAAGGTCTAAGGTCTTTTGAGGGCTTGGCATTTAACTCTCTTACCCCTCTGCCCTTGGTGGATGTGGCTGGTTCCTTGAAGGAGTGGCCGTTCTTCCCTTCCCTGAACCCCTTCCCTCTTCTTCCTGCCTCACCCTCAGTCACAGATCCTCTCTCAAGCAGCTCTCCTGCAAAGCCTGTTTTCCAGGAAAGAACTATTGGAAGTCTTCATCCTCAGCGGATCTGCGGCTGCTAAGACCTCTCCCGAGGCATTTGCATATTAGCTTCTAAAGGGAGAAAGCTTTTAGGTGAGAAGAAGGAACGTTTAATTTTAGAATTCCAAGTAAGAGCAAGCAAGCGTGTGTGGAAAGTTATTATTTTTCACTGGGTGGAGTGCTCTCAGCGCCTCTGAAGCTCCAGGGCGGCAGGTCCCCTTTCCACCCATGGATCTGGCCAACCCCGAGGCAGGGCCAGGCGGGTGATGAGTAAGCAGGCCGAGAAACACCCTTTCAGGAGGAGCATCTTTGCCCCAGACCCATCCAGGCTTCTTCTGACATTTTCCAAAGAGGTTGGCATTTTGATTGTGGGGGGCTGTTGGGAAGAAATACCCTTCTGGTCAGGTTCATTTTTGCTCTGTGGCTGCCCTTGGTTCTTGAATCAGGTGGGCCGTATTTGGGAGAGAGCCCTTCCCTGGCTCTGCTCTGCTCTTGTTCCTGTCAGTTCAGTGTTACTTGTCCTTCCCCAGTGCTCCTTCACCACCACCCCCCACTTCCCTCTTCACATCTCCTGCCGTCTTCCCGGCTGTCACAGCCCCATCCTCCAAGATCTGATGTGGCCCAAGCTTGGTCTCTCTGAGATTCCCCTTTAGTCACTGTTAAGCCCTCTTCCTTCATATTTTCTGCAGCTCTTGGATCCCAAGACCTTTATCTTAATCATGTTTGGATCTTCAATGCCTAACACAGTATTTGTACACAGTAAGCCCTTAATGAATGCTTTTGATTTACACTGAACCAAGATGGTGTTTGACCCTATGAGAAAAATGAACTCAGCAAGGGAGATGCCGAGGACATTATAAGGCTCAGGAATGACTTGATAAGAGACAAGGAAATAGCTTGTGTGGTATGAAGGGTGGGAGACTGGGGGCACCTCAGAGTTTCATGTCATGAGCTCAGGGCATCTCTGGAGCTTCCTCGTGGAGGAGCTGCTTCTGTGGAGTATCCTCTCCTGAAAGATGTCTTGGATTTCAGGCTTCATCCTTAGCCAGAAGGACCTGCATGAACAAATATTTATTGTGTATACTGCCAGGCACTGATCTAGATTCTGCCACTTGATTAGAACTCTGTTTGGTGGTGGAGAACCACAGCGCCTCTGAATATGCCCTGCCTGGCCTGGAAGAGTTGCTTTTCCTTGAGCCTCTTGAGTTTTCTCCAGATTCCTAGGGATGTTAAAGTCTTGAGTGATGGCTCATGGGAAAAGTGCATTGGTGCTTCTGTCTTAAACACTGCTGTTCACACCCTGCCTCTGAGGGAAGGGATGGAGTGAGAATAAGACAGGGCTGTGAGTTCCACCCCATGTATCTGGCAGATGGACGCGGCCCTGGCTCTGTCCATCAGAGTCCCAGAATGAGATGACCGGCAAAGGGTTTACTGGGGAGACTTTAGTGAAGGGGAGTATTTAGAGAAGGATGGTCAGGGTTAGGGAAGCCAAAGGGTAGGCAGGCACCTGTGGGGTTGGCAGCAGTGGGAAGCTGCTATCTCCCCCTTGGCTAAGAGGACAGAGCTCTGGAGTTGGGGAGTTGGGGCCCCTGACAATAGCTGTGATGCTGAAGGGATACAACCACTGCCAAGGAAAGTGTAAGTGTTAGTTGCTCAGTTGTGTGTGACTCTGTGTGACCCTATGGACTGTAGCCAGGCTCCTCTGTCCATGGGATTCTCTAGGCAAGAATACTGGAGTAGTTTGCCATTTCCTTCTCCAGGGGATCCTCCCAACTCAAGGATCAAACCCAGGTCTCCTGCATTGCAGGCAGATTCTTTATCATCTGAGCCACCAGGGAAACAGAAGGAAGCGGGGAATAAATGCTTTCCCTTTGCCCAGTTCAGCTGGAAGCTTAGGGAGCCCAGGTGCTGCAGTAGGTGGTTCAGTAAGGCAGAGAAGCATGTGTGCTTCTGTGTGTGTGTGTGTGTGTGCGCGTGCATGCGCGGCTGAGAATACCCACCACCCCCTGGCCGCTGGGGCATTCCAATGCCCATCTGGCTCTTATACACTTCTTAGGTTATTCAGGATGTGCCTGGTCAGGCAGTGTCTCCTCCCTCCCAGCATCGTGGCTTATAAAGAAGAAAGTACCCTGTCGACATCAGCAGGGTGAGCACTGGGTGTTTGACTGTAGCAGGAATAACATGATGTTCATTGACAGCAGGCACGCAGCATCCTGAGCATTTTCCGGGCATCCTCTTGTTCAGTCTTCGCAATGACTCCAGCAGGCAGGCATCTTCAGAGTGGGACTGAGGGAGTTAGTGAGTTGCCCTGTTGCAACAGCTAACAAGAGGCAAAGTTGATTTTGTCTTTGTCAGTCGCTCTGACAAAATCAGAGCAATTTTGTCTGACTCTTGCATGCACACGTGTACCCACCACTGCCTCCCTGGGTCCCCTTCCCCCGCAGTGGGGCCCTACCCACACTGTGGTCAGTGCTGCGCTTGTGCTGGGATGGTCTTCCCACTTCCTCTCCACTTGACCCAATTAAACCCACTTTTGGGACCCAACTCAGATCTCACTTCCTCTGCAAGCCCTTCTCCAGCCATTCCAGCCCCCACGCCTCCCCCGCGCAGGCAGCGGCAGGGGACTGCCCACTATGCCCTCCAGGGTGTGTTTTCCGGCCATTTTGAGAGTGTCCATCTCTTCAATCTCCAAGAAGGCTCCAGCTTCCTTCAGTACAGATCTTGGGTCCTGAGTGTTCTTGGAACCCTTCCCTTGCTCTGAAGTTTTAATTGAAGAGGCTAGAGTAACTATTCCAGGGTTCAGGGGACCAACAGCGATGGTGCCCACGGACCAGTGACATGGGGGAGATGCCATTACGCCTGCAAAGCCTGAGGGAACTTATTCAGAGGGATCTGCCCCAGAGCCCAGGGAGGGCCGGGGCCCTGGGAGAGGGGCCGAGTGGCAGGCGGTGATGGATCGGAGGGCTGGTTTTCTCCTTGGTTAGTAAATGCCCACTGAGAGCCAGCAGGGAGGGTTCTGTAAAAGGAAAGAGAATAAGCTAGAGATGAGGAGCTTACGGTCTTGTTGAGTGTTTTCAGGAGAGGTGACAGACACGAAGTCTGCGACAGCACTGTGCTTTCACAGAGCTGTATCTCCCCCCGGGTATCAGCCTGGTGACCACACCCAATGGAGGTGGACATGTGAGGAGCTGGAATTGTCGCAAGTCTCCTTCTTACAGGACAGAAGGTAGGGAGGGTAGTCCCACGGCCCCCAGGAGGATTTCCCCAAAGGCTTCACACAGGCCACAGAGGCAGCGGGGTGGAGCATAACCAGTCTGTGTCTCGACAGTTTTAAAGCCTCACGGTTCTTTTGAAATGTCTCTGAAGGTTCTTGGAACTTTGTATAATTGCAGACATCTTTCACCTTTGGGCCTGACACCGAGGAGAGGGCCAAGCACCACGTTCCCCACTCTCTCCAGCCTGCCCCAAGCATCACCCGAGTACTTGGTGTTGCACAGGAAGAACCTCAGTGTGGTGTTGCTTAATCTCATTTTTCTCTATTCCTATTTTTTCCACCCACTCCTGTTAGCCTCAGCCCATATACACTGGAAGGGCAGAGTGAATTGCGGGGAAGCAGTTGGAAGGAGGAGTAGCAAATGGAAGGCTAAGAGCCCTTCTCTTGGGCCTCTCTGTGCTGGCCCTTGTATATTTTGCTAAACGTCTTTGGATTTTTCTTTCTGCTGAGCCTTGGATGGCCAGGAGGTGCTTCAGACATTCTAAATGCCTCTTCTTCCCCAGAACTTATGACACACCCTCTGAGCTCCAGGCCCTCGAGCTCATGGTTCTTGCTACCTGGAAAACACGCTCACCCTCTGCACTGCCTTGTTAGATACTAGGGAGCAGTGGGGTCTGTGGAGAATTCCACAGCTTTCCCTCCATCATGAGAGTTTCTGGGCTCCCGATCTTCAAGCTGTGGGTTTGAATGTTACTTGGAGGAGGTGTGGCTGCTTGCTTTGGCAGAGACTCAGGAAGGAAACAAGTAAGGGGTGGGTGACACAGCCTGGGTGAAACTTAGAGGCAGGAGCCAGTGGAGACACTCAGGAGAGAGCAACTGTTCCGTGTGGCTGAAACGTGGGGAGAAGGGGAAGATGAAGCTGAAAAGGCCAGCTGGGCCCCAGAAGGGACTTGACCGCTGCACTTGGGCTTCTTTTCTACATCAGTTCTTGGGAAGCGCCAGGGCTTGGGTGTGGCTGGGGTCAGTTGTAATGGTAGATTTGCCCTCTGGGAAGGCTGCAGAAGCCAAGACCTGACTGGGGAGAAATTTTGCATTTTTCAAAAAAGGAGATATTTCTGCATATCAGACTGAATCATGCTCTGGTGCTGTGGCGTCTTGATACTGTGTAGGTTTCAGAGATCAGATAATGCTTTGGTACAGTTTTTAAACTTTCAATATTCTTTATTACATAAATAAAACATAATAAAGATAAGCAAAGAGAAAAAGGAAGTGAAATTAACGTCACCCATCATCCCGCCACCTAGATATGGAAGCCATAAAATAACTTTGAGAGCATGAACACCGTACTCAACGAAATCTGGTGGCCAAAATACTTTGGCAACCTGATGTGAAGAGCTGACTCATTAGGAAAGACCCCCACACTGGGAAAGATTGAAGGCAGGAGGAGAAGGGGACAACAGATGGCATTACTGGATGGCATTACTGACTTGGTGGACATGAGTTTGAGCAAACTTGGGGAGTTAGTGATGGACAGGGAAGCCTGGCGTGCTGCAGTCCATGGGGTTGCAAAGAGTCGGACATGACTGAGTGACTGAACTGAACTGAACTGAAATATCATTTACGTTGAAAACTTGGGTATGGAGACTTCCCCGAGACATGTGTATTTACAAGGTGGAAGCAAACTGTAGGTGTATTTTGTAACTTGCTTTGTTTTATTCTATGTGTGCATGTATGTGTGATTTTTATCCCGCTTAAAAATTACATGCTTGCCTCAAACTCAGACTGAAGGGTATAAAGAGAAACCCCCTGCCCACCTTCCCACTTCAGCCTCTAATCCTACTCCTCAGAGGTCGCCTCTTTAAAAATTTCCAGTGCATCTTGGAGGCATTGTGCTCAGTGAAAGAAGTCAGATAAAGACATAAAACTGTATGATATCACTTATATGTGAAATCTAAAAAATAAAACAAGCTAGTGAATATAATAGAAAAAGAAGCAGACACAAACAAGTGGTTTCCTGTTAGGAGCAGAAGGTGGGAGGGGCAAAATAGGGATAGGGGAGTAAGAGGTATAAACTGTTAGCTATGAAATAAGCTACAAGGATATATTGTACAACACAGGGAATATGGGCAATGTTTTATTACAACTGTACATGCAATATAACCTTTAAAAATTATGAATCACTATATTGTACACTTGTAACATTTAATATTGTACAGCAACTAGACTTCAATTTTAAAAAATTTCCAGTATGTCCTTGATGATGGAGAGATTTGAAAGGGATAATGTGTATGGAAGAATGAATTGTAAATATTGAATTTTGTGACTCATATAAATATTAGCTGTCATGCATTGGTCAGGAGAAAGGCCAAGGGTGGGTTTGGAGGGACTGGGAAGTAGATTGTGGTCAAGGAAGGGGTTTTCAGAAATCAGTATTGTGGAGGTCAGGAAAGGGGAAGATGGAGAATTTTTGAGTTCCTGGGTCGTATCTGGATTTGTCCTGTGGGTGCTGGTGAGGGGCAGGGTGAGTAGAGGTGAGTAAGACTGTGAACAGGGCCAGCTATGGTCCAATCTTACCTCCTGGGCGTGGAGAGATAGATGGTTTGGGGTGGAGAGATGGCAGGCATGCAAATAAGCATGAGACATGTCAGGAAGCAGTGACAGTCACTGATAGATATTTATAAAAATACCCTTGTTTGACAAAATGAAAAGTTGGCATGTCTGTGTTAGTCCCCCAAATTAAAAAAAAAAAAAAAAAAGGTTTTAACAATTGGATGAATACTGAAAATCTGAGCAAGGTAGCAGAACTGGATGGAGGTTTGTAAATGTCATATTTGGTTCAGGTTTTGTATCCGGCTATGCAACTTGGGGCTGCACCTTAATTTTTTTAGATCTCTGTTTCCTTATCTGCCGTAGATCAGGAGTCCTCAACCCTGGCTGCACATTAAAATCACCAGGAAACTTAAGAGAAAAAACCAATGTCAGAGCCCCTGTACAGTCCAGGTGTATCCAAATCTCTGGGAGTAGGGCCTGGGAATTTTTTGTTAAGTTTCCTTCCAGTTTGGGAATTTTTTTATTGCAGCCAATGTTGAGAATCTCAGGATTAGGATCATCCTAATTGCACATTTTTGTCCTAAAATGTTATGATTCTACATCTTATATCCTACAATGTTGTTTCTTTCAGATACTGTGCACAAAATATTATAAACTTCTCACATATGAAGAAATCTTACTTTTTATTAAAAAAAACAACAACAACTCCCCATAATTCTCATCAGGCCAGTGGTATAATGTCAGTGTCCTTTGTCCAGTACGTCAGAATCATAAACGTAGTAAAACATGAAATAATTGTTGACCCAGGAGTTGAAAGCATGGACTTTCACTTCTCATTCCCACATTTTTAAAAAGGTACTGACACCTCCATTTGTAAAGAAGACCCTGAAGAGTTCAGAGAGAAGACATTACTGGAAATGTGTTTTGCTAGAAGAATTGTGTATACCGTAAGTTCAAAACGAGGAGGTCCAGTCTCGGGTGCCTTTATTGAATCTAAGTTCTACATGGAGTAGGAGGTGTTTAAAAAGAGGAGGTCCAGTCTGGGGTGTCTTTATCGGATCTAAGTTTTACATGGAGTAGGAGGTGTTTAAAGAGAGTCGGTGCTGTTTTATCTTCACCATTGAAGTTTTTGGTTTTGTCTCTTCCTAAATGAGTCATTTTTTAAAAAGGAACCTAACTTGGGGAGGTGGGGAAACCACTGCTGGGAGGTGCCAAGGAGGGGGCGGGCACTGAGGCTGACAATCAGGGAACTGAGTTCACAATTGGGTGGTTGACCCAGGAGGGGCGGAGCTAAGGACCTGTCTGCCCAGGGCGTATCAGGACCAGTGGGACAGTTTGGTGGTAGTGATGGGGGAGTGGGAAGCGGGTGGGGAAGTTGGGATGAAATGGTAATGATGTTGTTTATTAATTTACTAAGTATTTTCTGGAACACACCCAACAGACATAGGGCCTGGTATCAAGGCTCAATCCACATGTGCTAGGAAATTAAGAACACAGGGGAAGGAGCTTTCTAGTTTTCACTTCATCTGGGGACGGACACAAATCATGGAGGTCAGGCATGTCTGTATTTCTTGCCTTTGCAAGTAAGCGATCTGAAATTACAGTGTCCCGTACCGGTGTGAACAGTACAAGTGAAAATGTTAGTCCCAGGCAGGATTTCAGAGGAGGAAACATGGCAGCCTGGAGAACCCATGGTGGAGGGCCAGGAGGCCCTCCTGGGAGCCAACCAGATGTTGGTGGAGAGCCCTGTGGGACCTCCACGCATCACTTCCTCGTTCTGTGCTAATTTCTCCCACCTGAGAAATGATCTCAACACCTGAGTCCCCCAGATCCCTGAGAGCTGATCAAAGTGTCCACTGCTCCTGATGCCTGGGGAGGGAGGAGAGGGACAGAGAGTGGGGAGATGTTGACAGGCTCCGCGTGGAAGCCAGAAAACCAGGGCAGCTGTGTGGGATTGGTCCCTGTGCTTCGTATGAGAGCGGAGCACAGGGCGGGTGCTCTGGGCACTGGGAGGAGTTGTGTGTCTGTGGAATGTTGACTGCGCACGCTCCTTATTCCATACCTACCCCTGCCCCCAAGAAGTGCTCATTTCCATCTTTTCTGAGTGCTGTCAACCTCCTGCAGTTGAGCTAGCGTGTTTTCTAAGCTTGTCACAAACTTCCTGTTTAGGTCTGATCTGGGGCTTGGTGTGTTTCGAAACCCTGGCACTGACAGAAGTCCAGTGCTTCTCTCTTCGTGGTCATGAGGAGCTCCTTTTGTCCTCCTGCCTTTTGCTGATTTTGGCCACCCTTCTTTGCAAACCTTCCCTCTGGGAAATGCTCTCTAGCTTCTGCACTAGCTCCTCTCAGGGAGGGTTGAGAGCTGTGAGATCTGAAGGTTGGAAGAAGGGAGAGCAGCATACTTATAGGGCCCCTTATATAATGCCAGGCACTGTGCTGGATGTGTCTCCACATTTCTTGTTTTATTTAGGCTTCACATTAGCTCATGCAGAGCCAGACTCAGAGAGGGGAAGTGACCAGCGTAAGTTGGCCAGCCACTATATGACAGGGTCAGGGTTTGATCCCAGGCTTGACTCCAGAGCTCCTGGTATTTCCACTGTGTCTCGAGGACCACACTGTGCCTTTGGTTCCATGGGTTTGGGGAGATCTTGATTTCTTAGTGGGCATCTTGGTGGACAGGATTGCCTTCCCCTCCATAGGTTCCTCCTGGACCCTTGTTTGTTTGTTTTTAGTTTAGAGTATAATTGCTTTGAGGGCTTCCCTGGTAACTCAGCTGGTAAAGAATCCGCCTGCAATGCAGGAGACCCTGGTTCAATCCCTGGGTTGGGAAGATCCCCCGGAGGAGGGCATGGCAACCCACTCCAGTATTCTTGCCTGGAGTATCCCCATGGACAGAGGAGCATGGTAGGCTACAGTCCATGGGGTTGCAGAGTCGGGCACGACTGAGCGACTAAGCATAGCACATAATTGCTTTACAGTGTTGGGTTGGTTTCTGCTGTACAACAGCGTGAATCAGCCATAAGTACACACATGTCCCCTCCTCCTTGAACCTCCCTCCCACCCTGCAGCCCATCCCACTCCTCTCGGTTGTCACAGAACACCAGGTTGAGCTTCCTGTGTTACAGGGCAACTTCCCACTACCTCTCTGTTTTACATGTGGTAATGTATATGTTTGGAGAAGGCAATGGCACCCCACTGCAGTACTCTTGCCTGGAAAATCCCGTGGACGGAGGAGCCTGGTAGGCTGCAGTCCTTGGGGTCGCTGAGGGTCGTACACGACTGAGCGACTTCCCTTTCACTTTTCACTTTCATGCATTGGAGAAGGAAATGGCAACCCACTCCAGAGTTCTTGCCTGGAGAATCCCAGGGACAGGGGAGCCTGGTGGGCTGCCGTCTATGGGGTCGCACAGAGTCGGACATGACTGAAGCGACTTAGTGGCGGCAGCAGCAATGCATATGTTTCAGTGCTACTCTCTCAATTTGTCCCACTCTCTCCGGCCCCTGCTGCGTCCCCAAGCCTCCCAGAGCCCTGTTATTCAGGTGCTGTCCATTCTGTCTGCATAGACTCCTGAGTGCCTTGTTGACGTTCACTTTTCCCAACCATCCTCCTGCTTTGGCCCCGGAATTCTTAGAGTTAAAAAAAAAATTATTGGAGTATAGTTGCTTTACAACCGTTTCATCTGTGCAGTAAAGTGATTCAGCTATATGTATAATATATCCCCTCTCTTTTGGATTTCCTTCCCATTTAGGTCACCACAGAGCATTGAGTAGAGTTCCCTGTGCTATACAGTAGGTTCTTATTAATTCTCTATTTTATACATAGTAATGTATATATGTCGATCCCTGTCTTCCAATTCATCTCTCCCCCCCACCCCTTTCTCCCCTTGGTGTCCATACATTTGTTTTCTACATCTGTGTCTCTATTTCGGCTTTACAAATAGGTTCATTTGTACCATTTTTCTAGAGGGAATCTTAATTTTTTTTTTTTTTTTTTGCGTTGTCCCCAGCTGATAGTTGAAATGGGTTAGGGCCAACTCCCTATTTCCCAGAAGTAGAGGATCCTCTTCCCTACGTTTACCATCCTGCTGGTCACTGTGAACTCCATTCAGCCAGATTTGAATTGCTCACATTTTAAGCTCTTCCCATGAAGAGGGAGGAAGATAGGATATCTGTGTGAGTGCAAGCAGATAGCTAAGCAGGGGTTCCAAGACCTTGAATATGCAGGAGGTAGGCAGAGAGCTCCGTCAAGCCACCCTCATTATTATCATGGTGGCTGTTCCATGGTGTCAAACTCTGGGGGCTCCTACAAAGGAAGAATAGTTACCCTTCTAAAACTTCAAGAAGGCCCTGTGTCCCTTCCCTTACCTGTCCCAGTTCTCTTGTATTTTCTTATATTTATACTTCTAGAAGTATATCATCTGCACTCCATCAGAATTGTTCTGTAGATCAAGTGACATCTACCCTTGTAGGCTCTGTTAAGCAGTGGGCAATTCCAAGCATTCAACACATATATTAATTACCCTCAAGGGGTGTGCCATCTACTCGGAAACTCAGCAGACGGAACACTTGCCAAGAGAAGCTAAATGCAGTGAACTCACAAGAACACAGATTGCTCAGCAAGTTGGGACTCAAATAGGGTGCTCAGAGGGGTGGAGCTATGGGGATGAGGGAGGGGATGAATGTCCCAGCACTGGGACCTTGAGGGGTGCATGGGGTGGAGCAGAGCATGCATGTGGGAAACAAGAGTGAAGAAGGATCCTTCCGGTTACATAGGACAGCAATGGGTAAAAACAGTGCTGTGAGCTATTATAAATACTCTCCACATATTCAACAAGGGGAGAAAACAAGATCAGAAAAGAGAAGAAAACAGAAGATGTTAAAAAAGATTCCAGTGGAACTTTTAGAGCTGAAAGATACAGCATTGGAAACAAAAAAACATACTGGATGAGATTAAAGTAGATTAGACACCAACTTGAAGTCACGGCAATAGAAACTGTCCAAGAAGAAGCACAGAGATATTTAAAACAAAAGCATAGCATTGACTTGTGGGACAACATTAAGTGATCAGACATATCTGTAAGTGAAGTCTCAGTGGGAGAGGGAAGAATACTTGAACAAATAATGGAGAAAAATTTTCATAATTCTGTGAAGACTATAATTCAATGATTGGAAAACTGTGACTTGCAAGCCAACTATGGCCTGGAGCCTATTTTTGTATGTAAAGTCTTATTGGAACAGAAAAACCAAACAAGACAATGGTGTGGGAAGGTTCATCTGGATGTGTCCCCTGAACCAGGGGGGATGCTAGAAGGTCAGTTAGAAGACGTTTATTATATTAAATTTTAGGAATGAAATGTTGAGGCCTTGGACCAGGGTGGAGGTATGAATATAGACAAGAAGAAAGAGAGATGGAAGATTTCAGACCCCGACTGGGATTTGACTTGCTGCCTGTGAGACCTGGAGCACGTGACTTCGTTTCTTGAGGCTTAGTTTCATCAAGTGTAAGCAGATGTTCAGAACACTGCACGGGACTAGTGTGTGAGGGTTTTAACTTGGGTCGCACCCAGCACACAAATGTGAGAGGCAGGATTGGTGACTGACGGGGAGGAATCAGGGGAGCGGAGAATGAGGACCGGAAGGGTTGAATGTGGGGGCCTGGGAGAGTGAGGCAGCCCAGACAGAAAGGGGTGGCGCTGTGTGGGGTCCCAGCATTCTTCATTTGGAAAAGGCCCGTCTCCTAAACTCAGGCTGCCACGGGCTTGTCCCAGAAACCCACAGCCACATGGACTGTGCGTGTCTGAGCCCACGGCCTCTCAGCTGCGACCTCAGTGATGCTGGCCTGTGACCTGCTCTCTCTCCTGTCAGGGTGGATACTGGGTGATGTGAGGGAGACCTGTGGGGGTGCTGGGTTTCAGGGCTGACCCTGAGAGACGTTCCCCACCGTCCCCACTCCCTCCAGTCCCCCTCCTGTCTGTCCTTGGTCACTCAGGAGACAACCTTCCTTCAGTGATTTCAGCCCCTCGCTCAGCAGCAAGCCCACCCAGGTTCTCTCCTCTCCCGTCATGCCATGATCTCCAGCTGGGCTCATCCCATCTTGGTTTCCTTCCACTCAGAGGAGGACATGCCCCTCTTCCTCCTGGCCAGAGGGAACCTTCTTCCTGCACCCAGGGACTCACTCCTTCAGTTCCTGGGACCTCACCCCCTGCAGTCATGCTGCTGGAGTCTTTCCTCAAACCTTCACCCCCTCTTTGTCTTTTGCCTCTCTTCTTCCTTCCCGTTCTTTCCCAGACGGAAAGAACCTACCCTTGGGTTTTGGTCCTTTACTGAGGCAGCCCGCTCAGGCCGGCTTCTGCCCTTGGGAGGTGTGAGGGGTGCAAGGGAGGATGCGATGGGTTCGCTGCACAGGGCTCCTGCTTCCACATGAACTGCTCTCCATGTCACCTGTGGCCTCCATGTGACCACACCCAACACACACTGTGGTCCTTATCTTTCTGGAGCCTTTGCTACTTCTGACACTGTGGACAACTTCCTCCTTCTTGCAACTCTCTTTTCTCTTGCCTTCTTTCATTCTGCAGATAAACCTCTCAGCCACTATTTCTTGAGCATCACCTGTGTGCTGGGCTCTGGGGCATACCATACTACCAGGTCCCTGCTTTCAGGGAGTTTCTAATCTAGTGTGAGGGGAGATGGATAAAAATATAAATAAAAGTCAGGTGGTGAAGAGCGAAACAAGGAAAGATACAGCCGGGAAGGGGGATGGGTGCTGGGGTTGTTAGGAGGGTCTTACTGAGAAGGTGACATTATCATGGAAACCTGCAGGAAGTGAAGGATGCCTGGAGGAAGAGTACTCCAGGCAGGGGACAAGCACATGAAAGGCCTGGGGTGGGAGCCTGCTTGGGATGTTAGAGGAAGCCACTGTGTTTGGGGGAAACTGAAGGGCAGAGTAGAAGAGAGGGGTTCAGGGAAGAGGCTGGGCCAGGTCGTGTGCGTCTCGTGGGACATTTCAAAGACTTTGCCTTTTACTTTGAGAGAGATGAGGCACTCTAGGAATGTTTTGGGCTTCCCAGCTGGTGCTAGTGGTAAAGAACCCATTGGCTAATGCAGGAGACATAGAGACATGGGTTCGATCCCTGGGTCGGAAAGGTCCTCTGGAGGAGGGCATGACAACCCACTCCAGTATTCTTCCCTGGAGAATCGCAAGGACAGAGGAGGCTGGCAGGCTACAGTCCATGGGGTCGCAAGGAGTCGGACACGACTGAAGTGACTCAGCACGCACACGGGAATGTTTTGAGCAGAAGACTGATTTTTAAATGATCACTTAGGAGGCTGTGAGGAGCCTAGTGTATTAGTCTGCTAGTATTCCAATAACAGAGTACCACAAGCTGGGTGGCTTAAAGAGCAGGAATTTATAGTCTCATTGTTCTGAGGCCAGGAGTCCGAGAACAAGATGTCTGCAGGGCAATGCTGCCTCGCAGGCTCTAGGGAAGGACGCATTCCAGGCCTCTCTCCTAGCTTCTGCTAATTGCCTGGCTTGTGGCAGTGTGACTCCAGTCTTCACATGGTGCTGTCACTGTGTAGGTGTCTGTGTCCAAGTTTCTCCTTTTTGTAAGGACACCAGTCACATTGGATTAGGGACCCACCCTGCTCAGTGTTGAAGAACAAAATGGCAGTCCACTCCAGTGTCCTTGCCTGGAGAATCTTATGGACAGAGGAGCCTGGTGGGCTGCAGTCCATGGGGTCACAAAGAGCCGGGCACGACTGAGCGACTAACACACTTACTGCTCAGTGTATGATGTACGACCTCAGCTTAACAGCTCATGACATTGCCTTCGACCCTATTCCAGATAAGGTCATGTCCTGAGGTTCTGGGCTTAGGACTTTCATGTAGGAATTGTGGGGAGACACAATTCAACCTATAACCCAATTCAACCCACAATATATGGATTATAACGGGCAAGGATGAAAGTATGGGGACCAGCTAGGAGGTTAGAGCAATATGCTAATAAGAGAAGCTTTTTGGACCAAAGTGATAGCAGTGGAGATGGTGAGAGTCTGCATGTATTTTGCAGATAAAGCTGACATCATTTGCTGATGGGTTGGACATAGGGTGTAAGGGAAAGAGGGGAGTCACAATGACTCCTGGGTTTCGGAACTGAGTGACTATTAGTTTAGAATTGAGTGTCTTTCTTTCTTAAATCCTCTCTACCCCCAGGAACCCTGCAAGGGCCTCTCACCAGGCAGGTCCTTCCATTGCTGGGTTCTTCAGGGCTCCATCCTTAGCTGCTTCTTCAGTCCCTCCTGGTTGATATGATCTGTCCCCATGGTGAAGCCAGATATCCTGAATGTACTTTCTGGGTCACCCCTACAGGCCCTGGCTCTGGAGGATGCTGAAAGAGGAAGACACAGAAGCAGGACGACCCTGAGAGATTAAGCCTCTTAATCGTGAAACAGGTAGCTTCTCTGACATTCTGGGTGTTTGAATGCTCATTTCTTTGATCCTTGTGGTGTGGAAAATGCCCCACAGATTGGAGGTCACCTGCACTGGGCCTGGACACCCACAGGCGTGTGTGCATTCCAGGCAGATTCTTTACCTTCTGCGCCACTAGGGAAGCCCCCTCAGGGGTGGATATCCAGGCGCAAATGGAAAATACCCGATCGACCAAGAGATGCGCTCTTAATATATTCTCACTTGGAATATATTAAAAGGGATGTTTCTACTTTAGAACCCAAATAGGGCTTTTCGTTGATTTGAGTGAGTGAAACTTTGCATTATTAGGTCAGCTACATGGAACCGATCATTGGCTCTGGGGGCTGGAAGGAGCCCAGAAACCCTCCAGTCAAACTTTACCCGTTCTAGAATTGAAAAGACACAGGGAGATCAAGTGACTTGCTCACGGCCACTCATTAGTTCATGAAAGTGTTTCTTGAAAGTCCGTTGTATTTTTTCAAGAAAAAAAAAACACAAAACCACTGGAAACAGGGCAAAGCAAAATATGAGCAAGTGCTAGGAAAAAGCTGTGGATGACTGCTTATTTCCCATTTCTCAGTTTGGATTCTTTGGGGTTGTGAATGTCATAAAACGGAACTCAAAGGGGCTCCCACAGCACAGGGCATTAAATGAAGTGACTTGTACCAGCAAAATGCAGAGATGGGATGGACTATAGGGTACATGTGTGGTAGCAGCTCAACTTGTCATCAGCAGTCCAGTTTCTTCCCTTCTCTCAGCTGCTTTTCCATGGTGTCAGTGCATCCTAGGCCTTGCTTTTCTCCTGGAGGCAAAATGGCCATAGAAGTTTCTGAGCTTATTGTTGCATACCTCTCCAGCCAGAAGGAAAGAAGCATCCTTTCCAGTAACTCTTTGAAAGACTGAGAAACTATCTTTTCCAGAAGTCCCTCCCCAGAAAGCCAACCCTGGCATTTCATTGGCCTGAACTGAGTCATATGTTCATTCCTTAGCCAATCACAGTGGCTAGGTGAACACCCCCTGTTGATTGACAGGGATGGGAGCTATTTCCTAATTGGCTTATCCCTACACTGGGTGATGTGTCAGCTTTCCTCAGAGCACCTGGGTGGGGGAAGGCACAGGTCTGGATACTCTTGTGGGAGGAGGGAGATAGACATGCGGGGAGTGACAAATGATATGTATTATATTGTATAATCTATAGACTAGCTACCAATTGTTGAGGTAACAGTGAGAGGAAACCCACTCTTAGATAGTGGAAGTCTGAATTTTAGTGTTCAACATAGCATAGTTTCAGACAGAACCTTCTCAAACAGTTCCGTTGGAAATCTTGCAACTGATCTGCTTTTCAGTATGTCTTAGAACATAGGACTTTCTAGGAGGTTAACTATGCCTTGTATAATGCTGTTTTATTTCTAATATGCATATTCAAGCTTTTTATAGCCAGAATAAACACTCTACTCGAATTCTGAGTTAGTGGAGATTAAATTACAGTAATGAAGTTGCTCTTCTATAACCTCATCTGTAAGATGGGAATAAGAAAAGCACCTTCTTTATAGGTTTGTTATTAGCATTAACTGAGGTAATCCAAGCAAAGTGCCCAGTGGCCCAGTGGCTAGCCCAATAAATGTTATCTCTATTAGCTTCATATAACTAAAAATACTGTCATATTTACATGTTTATGTGCATGTTTAATCTGGGAAATTAACTCTTTACAACAAATATGTGTCACTGATTAGCTCAGTTAGAAACAAGGTAAATGAAGATATTAAAATATTTAGTGTTTATGAATTTTTAAACTTTTTTTTTGGAATTAATTTTGGGGGGAAAATTAAATAAAGAAAAATTTAAGTAGCCCACAGTTAAATTAAAGGTAGCTCAGTTGGTAAAGAATCCACCTGCAATGCAGGAGACCACAGTTCGATTCCTGGGTCGGGATGATCCGCCGCAGAAGGGATAGGCTACCCACTCAAGGATCTTTGGGCTTTCCTTGTGGCTCAGTTGGTAAAGAATCTGGCTGCATTGTGGGAGCCCTGGTTTCGATCCCTGGGTTGGGAAGATCCCCTGGAGAAGGGAAAGGCTACCCACTCCAGTATTTTGGCTTGGAGGATTCCATGGACTGTATAGTCCATGGGGTCACAAAGAGTTGGACACGACTGAGTGACCTTCACTTTCACTTTCATAATCCCTGGAAAACAGGGAATTTTAACTTTACATATTAATGTATTCTTGGTTGAAAAAAAAATCTTGTAAGTAGCTGAGAGCCTGTTACGACCAACTGATTTTCTTGCCGCCGTTCTCTGTCTGGAGTTCCTGGAGGGGCAGATGGCCCTCCTCAGCTTTGGCTTCCCACAGCTAAGCTTTCCTGGGTGGATGGGATAGACTTTAGGATCATCTGGATTGGGTGAGATGCTGGAGTAGAGAGAAGCTAGCCTTGGGCTTTTATTTCAGTGGAATTTTATCTGATAGAATGCTGTGGATTGTTCTCGAGAGCCTTGGGTGCCATCAGGCTGACCTCAGAATTCTAGGAGCTGAAGGGTCTTGGTTTGGGGTTCTCAGATCAGTGGTGGGAAGAGCACAAGTTGGCACAGCACCCTGAAATTGATTTCTGAAATGGGAGGTGAAAACTGTGAGGATGCAGGATGGATAGGGCACAGTGAGGGGCTTATGGATGGAGGGAAAAGTTCCAGAGTGACCAGGAACTTACAGACCACAAATTTATAAACTGTAAAAATTTTCATTCTCCTCCCTGCTGAACACTGACTTAAATTTTCTGTAGGTTGTTTGTTGCCCCAAGACTGGCTGGTCACCATGGTGATAAAGTAGATGAGAACTGGTGATAACTGAACAACTGACCTTAAATTCCTTGGTTTGGAGGATGCTGTAGAGAAGTGATCCTCAAATGTACAATAGATCTCCTGGACCAAGAAACTACAAAAAAGAATTGAGGGGATTAGCTTAAGGCTACCAATTTTTTTTCTATTTCGCCAAGGAGGGACAATTTCATAAAAGAAAGGACCATCTTGTTGCTAAAATAGTAGGAAAGAGATAGTCTAAGGAGTGGAATCTTTACACTGAAAATATTCAGCTTTGGGAATGATTATTTCACTCCTTATTTTTCTGGCAACACCTGTGAAAACAGTGTTAAAGGTGGATGCTTCCTTGCAACTGTGCCTAACAGGTGTTGGGGATATATGGAGTTACTATGCAACTGTACGGAGAAAAATCATAGTTTTAGGAAGCTTCTCATGGAGCCTAGGCATTCACTGACATCATGTCTTTATTTGATTTAAAGGGACAGGAGAAATTCACTTAAACACAAGTTTTGATAAGCCCAACTCATTTTCTAAAAGAAGAGGAGCTGTTTACTCTCAAGTCATTAACTTAGAATTGTTAGTTTAATTTTCTACTGATAGGAAGATCTTGCAATAAATAAATAGTTCAAATGAAAAGGCATGTCAGTAGTTTTTTCCTTTTCCACCACTTATCACTGAAAATGGCAAATTTGTTCAGTTTCCTTTGGCTTTCAGTGGTGTGCTGTGTTTCTATGTGTGCGTAGGCCCTGGCTCACACACACACACACACACACACACACACACACAAAACTTAGTTTGGTCTGAAAGGCCTCAGAAAGGAAAGGGTACTTTTGAGAAAAGCAATGTGTCCACCAGTCAGTTGCTAGTAAGTGTTAGAACTTGTAGCAGCAATTACATCTTGGAGCTGTCAAAAGAGGGTGACTTTTTAAGATGCCTTTGAAGTCATTAAAAAATAAAAAACACCAAACATACACCCAACCGCCCCTAGCATCCAAAATAGCAACAAAATGTTTCTCATTCTGCTTTGCTTCACCCGCCTGCATGGCTTTGCCGCAAATACATTTGGCCTTCCAGCCCAGGATTAAGCTTCTGTGTGGGGCCATGACAGAGATGAGGGGAGCAAAAGATTGCTCACTGTGTCTGTGTGAAACCCTGAATGGAATCGTGGAATCTTAGCGCCAAAGAGGGTTGTGAGGTTTCTGCCATCCTGCCAGGCTACCCTGACACTCATCACCTTGACTGACCAAAGGGCACCTAATCCTAACGTTTTGTGGATCTCTGATGTTTCATGGATCCTCTGTAGAATTCAAATTTGTATTCCTCAGGAAAAAGCAGGGCTGCCTGGGTGGCACTGGTGGTAAAAGTGCATGCTTGTGTGCTAAATCGCTTCAGTTGTGTCCCACTCTTTGCGACCCTATGGACTGTAGCCCACCAGGCTCCTCTGCCCATGGGTTCTCCAGGCAAGAATATTGAAGTAGATTGCCATGTCCTCCACCAGGGGATCTTCCCGACCAAGGGATCGAACTCACGTATCTTGGGGCTCCTGCATTGCAGGTGGATTCTTTACCGCTGAACCACCTGGGAAGCCCAGTGGTAAAAGTACCCTCCTGCTAATGCAGGAGACTTAAAAGATGCTGGTTTGATCCCTGGGTTGGGATCAAAAATCAGTTGGGATCAAAGCAGACCATCCTAAGCAGACACTCGCGTCTGCAGTGATTGCCCTCTTCACTGCCTCATTCCTGGAGTCCTGTTTGTATTGTCCCGTACGCTCATATGGCACCGTCCTTGCATGGTCTAGTAGACGCTCGGTCTTAACTGGTTCAGACTCTGCGCCACTTGTTTCTCCTAAGGTGAATCTCCACAGCAGGCTATGCCGTCTGCACAGCTACAGCTTGGTGTGCTTCTGGGCCGACATTCCCACAACCCTCTTGTCTTAGCCGGCTTGGGCTGCCGTAGTGCCAAAATATCATAGACTGGGTGGCTTAAATAATAGAAGTTTATTTCTTACAGTTTTGGAGGCTAGGAAGTCCAAGATCAAGGTGCTGGCAAGGTAGGTTTCATTCTGAGACCTCCTCTCTTGGCTTCTAGGTAGCCGCCATCTTGCGTGCTCACATGACCTCTTTGTGGAGAGAGGAAGCTCTGTGTCTCTTCCTCTTCTTCCTTTGGTTTTTTTAAAAGAAATTTTTTTGTTTGATGTGGGCCATTTTTAAAAGTCTTTTCTGAATATGTTAAAATGTTGCTTGTTTTGGCCACTAGGCATGTGGAATCTTTTGGTCCCTGACCAGGAGCCAAACCTGGACCCCCTGCATTGAAAGGAGAAGTCTTTACCACAGAACTACAAGGGAAGTCCCTCTTCTTCTAAGGACACATTTCCTGTCGTGGGGGCTCCACCCTTGTGGCTCATTTTAACTTAATTGACTCCTGAAGGCTCCGTCTCCTGATCCCATCAGATTGGGGGTTAGGGCTTTAACATAAGAATGTGGGGGCATGGGGACAAACAGCCCATAGCAATGCTCCTGGAAGGTCCAGGAGCCCTGCAGTAAGCAGAGGAGGCCTTAGAGTTCCGAGCTTTCCTTGCTGTGGGAGAGGTGCAGTGTTCCCAACTGGAGCAGATGGTTCTGTGGACTAGAAAGTTGGACGACATTTACCGCAGAGCTGGAGGGAACCTGCAGGAGCCTGGTGATCTCCTTGTCTTTTCAGAGCTTCGATTTCTTAGTTTCATATGTCAGTGGTAAAGTTGTGGTTGCCAAACTTGGTCAGCCTCAATGAAATCTGGATGGTTTAGCACTCAGTATTCCCATGAAGTATTCTATAACTTGGTGGGCCTCTGAAAAGGAGGCTCTTGGAACCAAAGCCTGGGAAAATGGGTTATTTCTTAGCACTTAATCATTTTGGGCATTTCTTCCTGTTTCATGGGGGGAAGAAAAGGCAGTAAATTAAAACTGCTCCCTGTTTCATGAGAGATCAGTATCTTACAGTGTCATTTTAAATATATACAAACACAGTAACGTCCACATGGACAGAGATGTGCACACAGGAACACACACACACACATGCCAGGTGGAATTTTTTTTTGTTGTTTTTTAAATTTTTTTAATGGAAGGATAATTGCTTTACAGAATTTTGTGGTTTTCTGTCGTACATCAACAAGAATCAGCCCTAAGTACACCCATGTCCCCTCTTTCCCGAACCTCCCTCCCATCACCCTCCCCATCCCACCCTTCAGCCTATCCTTTGAAAATTCTTTTAAACTTTCAAAGAACCAATAATTTCTGTGTTGTATAAAATGTTCCAGGGTTTAGAAGAAAGATGGAAAACCTCCAGATCCTATTTTCAAGCAAACATGACCCTGATAACAGATCTGGCAAGTCCCCAAAGGGAGGCTCTATTACCAGTCTTGCTTAGGAATGTGAAAATATGAGATAAAATTCTAGTGAGTAGATTTCAATTCTAGAGCATGTGAGTGTTCTACCATATCCAAGTCAGTTGTATTCCTGGAATGTAGGAATGGCTTCATATACATTATATTTTCATTTGATTCACGAAATGGTTTAAGTAAAAATATGTAATAATCTCATTAATATCAAAAGTACATTCAATCAATTCAACTTCTAATTTCAGCAAACCACTTAAAAAGGAGGAATGCACTATGTAAGATGACCATTCCTTAATCTGATAAGGAAAATTGAGTTCGTGGAGTCCATTGGCTTTATACTTTATTGGAGCCCCAGAAAGGTATCACTGGATATGAACTGAGATCAAAGCAAAAAGCCAATGCAGAAAGTTATAAAAATAGTAACTTTAGAGAATAAATACTGTAAAGAAAATAATAAAATAATCATTAACTACAGATTGCTTAGTTGTAAATTAATAGTTAAAGAGATTTGCTAAAATCCTTATTTCTAAATGGTGAGATTAAAATTAAGGATTTGGATACTTGTGGAACTGGTTCATGAGTCTAATGCCATTCCTTTCAAAAGTCTCATCAGGATTTTTAAAAATTTTACCAGATGGTTCTAAGTCTATTTGGAAAAATACATATATGAGAACCTCAAGGGGAATTATGAAAATGGTTTTGGAGGAAGGGAGTTAGATCTACTGGATATTAAAATATATAGCACTCTCAGATATTAAAATGCATTATGAAGCTTTTGTAATTAAAATATTTTGGTGCTAGAAGAAAAGGGGGGAGCAGATAAGTGAACTAGGATAGTTCAGAAATAGACTCTCACAGATACAATTTAATAAATTATAAAGAAGTCATCACAAATCAGTGGGAAAGGGAAAATTATTCAATAAATAATTTCGATGCCTAGTTAGCAATTTGGAAAAAATCATTTGACTTCATCCAAATGAATTACAGATGGATTAAACAATTAAGTGCAAAATGTAGATGCATAGGAAATCAATAGAATTGAATATTGCTTAGAAGCAAAAGAAGAACACTAAAAAGGGAAAAGAATTGTCCATCAAGCTACAGGATAGTCAAAGATTTCTTCATGTAAAAAACAAATGAGAAAACAATAGCCTGGGAAAAGTAACTAACAGAAATTATTCTTTCTTATGTGCTCAACAAATTAAAAAGGAAGACACTGAAACCTGGGTAGAGCCCT
Source organism: Bos indicus (assembly GCF_029378745.1). NCBI lineage: Eukaryota > Metazoa > Chordata > Mammalia > Artiodactyla > Bovidae > Bos > Bos indicus. The sequence continues at coordinate 17,555,489 of NC_091782.1, read as the reverse complement.
TGAAAACCTAAAGAGAACACTAAGCAAATATGTGGAAAATGTTCAGTTTTGCAACAAGAGATATGTAGATTAAAACAGCAGTAAAGTGCTATTTTAACAAATTAGCAAAACAACCCATTTTTTAATGATAACCCCAATTCTGATGTTATTACATTATTATGAAGCCATTTTACAATGTATTAAGGAGCTATATTATTCATTCATACATTTGATCCAGTAATACCACTTCTGTGGACTATCTTTCCACATCCCCCTCCAAAAGAAATAATACCAAATATTTAATATGCTGTTTAGACAGTGATGCTTCCCTGATGCATTATTTACAAAGCAAACACACACAGACATTCACACAATTAATGTCCAGCAGTTGGGTAACTATAAAATTAAATAGTTCTTCTCTCAGCATAATACTCTACTATAATGAATAATTATTTTCAGGATACGTAGCATTGTGACAAGATATTTACAATATAATTTTATGTGCAGAAATTGCAGTATAAACTGTGGCATAGTCTTACTGTGGAATGTAACTCTATCAGCTGTGCTGTTAAAATGAATGAACCATAGCTGCTATGACAACACAGAAGGATCTCAGGAATATAACGTTAAATAAAAAAGCAAGTTGCACAATAGCTGCGGTGTGATTCCAATTGCATAAGGTTTAGATGCACGCGAAACCAGTGATACAGTGTTTACACATCCACATGCATGTGGCAAGACCTGTGAGACCAAGTGAGTGTAAACAGAGGTTCAGAAAATTGATGGGGGCAAGGCTAGGATGAAGGAACAGCCCATAGAGTGAGCTAGGAGCATGGTAAAAATCTCTTCCTTATGCTGGTCTGTGGACACACCTGCATTTATTATTGCTATTTTTTATACCCTTCATATAAACTGCAGATATTTAAAATGCATTTAATGTTAACTAAAGGAATATTAAAACCAGTATTCGCTGATTACACTTAGGTACAAAATGTGTATCCCTAATAATGATGGTGGGCTTCCCAGGCAGCTTAGTGGCAAAAAATCCACCTGCCAAGCAGGAGACTTGGGTTTGATCCCTGGGTCGGGAAGATCCCCTGGAGCAGGAAATGGCAACCCACTCCAGTATTCTTGCCTGGGAAATCCCATGGACAGAGGAGCCTGGCGGCCTACAGTCCGTGGGGGGGCAAAACAGTCGGTCACAACTTAGTGACTGAACAACAGCAATAAGGACGGGACGGAGTGTGCAGGTAACGGTGATTGTCTCCTTCGTTCATCTTCTCTCATTTCCACATTTTCAGGTATGTGCTTACATTATTTTTAAAAAAGGAAAGGAAAATTGAAGACCAACGCAGTTGTAGGATGACGTAAGCTCCCTCCATTGGAGGGTGTGCCATTGCTCGGAGGGTGGTGGACTGATTTATAGCTCTGAGGCAGAAGGGGAGATGGATTTCAACTGTAAAAGGAAAGTGTTTGAAAAATGGATCAGTCCATCAATAGTTACTGAGCATCTTTCCTGTAAGACAGCATTGGCTTCGCCTGCCTTCCAAAGAAATTTTGGACACTGAGTTTTGATGAATTGCTGAAATGGGTGAATTAGAAAGGCTGGTGTTTCTTTGAATTCCTTTAAAAAATTGTTTTTTAGCTTCATTGTTTTGTCTGGTTATAAAATAATGCAATTGATTTTAAATAGTCTTACAAAAAATATAATAGAACCTGAAGTAGATTAGACATTTAAACTATATCTCAGTTGAAATTAAATACAGGAAATAGAGAAGCCTGTTAAAAGACACCACAGGGATTTGATCAGGAAGTTCTTAGGAGCTAAGACCCATATTTTCTCAGTAAATAAAATGGCACGGAAAAGGATGGGGGGGCACTATGTAATAAATTTTACAAGAGTCAAAAGACATTAACCAGATACAAATGTTAACCTTGTTTGGATCTTGATTTAAATAAACCAACTGTAAAAAAGCATTTATGAGATAACTGGAGAAATTGGGACACTGACTGGATATTTGATATAAGAAATTATTAATTTTTAGGTGTGATATTGTTATGATGAGTATATTTTTTAAATACATGCTAAAGATTTTTGGCAAATGAAATGTTGGATATTTACTTTAAAATAGTACAGTGGAGAGTTTGAGTATGTTAACTATAAAAGTCCTTATGTCTCAGGTATATTCATCCAGGATTTACCTTAAAATCATCCAGGGATAGGGGGCATCTAGAGATATGGATGAAATGTTGTCAGCTATGTATAATAATAGGAGCTGGGCCGTGGGTAAGTATATTCTTGCTATTTTTGTGTATGTTTATTATTTTCTACAATAAAACATAAAATAAGCATAAAAAAGTATAGAGAAGGAAGTGAAGGTTACCCATAATCCAACCCCTAGGAGAGAACTACATTTTGATAAAAATCTCACTGTACTTTCTCTGTATGCACTTATAACATTCTATACATATACACTTTTAAACAATTAAGAAAGTATACTAACTGTGTTGTTTTGTACTCTGCTTTTTTATATTGTGGTCACTGTTGTGCACATTTAGATCTTCATCATAATTTAAAAATATGGCTATTTATCATTCCAGTATGTGAATACACACACACATGCCATCGTTTATATATCTAACAAGTACCTTACAGATGAGTATCTAAGTTGTTTCATGGTTTTCACTATTCAAACATTTCTACATACTTGCTTATTTCTTTTGACAAATATGTAGAAGGTCAAAGACATTTTTAAAAGCTTTTCTTTCCTATCATGCCAAACTGTTTATTGAAAATATGATACCATTTTGAACTCCCTCCATTTTATCATAAGCTCAGCCACATTAGGTGCTATATTCACAATCTTGTAAATGTTTGCCAATCTGATAAAAGGATAAAGATTCTCTTATTCTAATTTGCATTTATTTATTAGTGAATTTTCATAAGGCATGTTAGTATTTTCTATTTTGTGACTGGGTGTTTATATCTTTTCCCCCAATGATTGTATTTATCCATCACTTATTGTTTCCTAAGTGCTCTTTACATATTAATAGTTACAAATATTTCATATATTATGTAAGTTGCAATATTTCCAGGTTTATTGTCATTTAACTTTGGGTCATTTTTGAACAATCATTTGTCTGGAATTGCTTTAGTAGATTTTTAAATGTTATGCATCTGGGTTTTGTTTTGTTTTTTGAGTCTTTGTAACTTTCTAAGTTTTAATTTTTGTTACCTTATTAAGTACCTTAATAGAGATCTCATTACATAGCATGCCCTCTAAAGTTTGCTTTTTTATTTAATAGCTTTGTTGGTTATCAAATAAGGCATGTGTGTGGTGGAAAGAATACACTTGAAAATTTACCTTATAATTTATCATACAGTGCATCAGATAAAATTTGGTAATTTACCCTTCAGTAACTTTTCTATATGTGTGTATTAGTTAGAGTAACACTTGCTGAAGACACAAAACCCCAATTATAACTTCACACAGTAGAGGATTCCTCAGTCCAGCATAGATGCTCCTGATTGGTGCTCAGCCCTCCAATGAGCAGTTCCATCTTATGACTCTTGCATTTGCTAGGGCTTTGGGGTCTCTGCCTCTATCGAGTTAGCCAAAAAGTTAATCTGGATTTCCTGAAACATCTTACATAGTTGGCAGATGAAAGAAAACTTACCACCTCAGCCTGGAAGTGAGCCACCTCTCCTCACTTCCGCCCCTATTCCATTAGTGGGAATAGTCACATGGGGCCATCTAGATACAAGGGATGCTGGGAAATGAAGTCCCTGGCTGGGCAGCTGTTTTCCAGTGAAAACCTTACAGTCTGGCAAGAGGAATATGAATATTTGTTGGACTTTTGGCTGAATCTGCCACCATTTATTGCATTTATAATGCATATAAATATATACTGTATAAGTAGGTGTGTTCAATCATGTCTGACTCTGCCTGTAGCCCACCAGGCTTCTCTGTCCATGGAAAATTTTCATGCTGGTGCAGGTTGCCCTTTCCTTCTCCAGGGGACCTTTCTAACCAAGGGATTGAACTTGCGTCTCTTACATGTCCTGCATTGTCAGGCAGCTTCTTTACCACTAGTGCCATTGGGAAGCCTGTATAGATATAAATATGCATTACATTTATAATACATATAAAGTATATGATATATATTTTCTTTACAAAATGGTATTATCCTACTGAGTGTTGAATTTTAGCATCATTTTGTGGGCATTTCCCTGTGTCTTTAAATCTTTTTCAAAAGCATGAGTTTTAATGTCTACACGGTGTTCCTTGTATTTCATTTTACCATTTTTCTATTATAGTACAGTTAGGTTTTTCTAGATTTTTATTATTGTGATTAGTGCTGCTATAACTGTCCTTGTGCATAAATTTTTGAGCATTCCTCTGATCATTTCCTCGGGGAAAATTCTTGCTTAGTATTAAGGCTGGTGATATATTATACCAGATGGCCCTTCAGAAATTGGACTAATTTACACTGCCATCAGTGGTGTTTAAGGATTCTTATTTCAGAGCACCCTTGACTGTCCTGGGCATTGTAGTTGTTTAAATTTTTGTCAATTTGTTGAAAATAGTTTGGCATTGTTGAATTTGAAAGCTTTGCTTAGTAATGGGTCTGAACATTTTTTCGTGTGGTCATTGATAATCTTTGTGTGTGTGTGTGTGTGAATTGCCTCTTTGCATCCTTTCTCATTTTTATTGTGCAGTGTTCCATCTTTTTTCAATCACTGATAAGAGATTTTCATGCAGTGTGCGTATTGACTTGTCATATGTTAGAAATGCATGTATGCATGCTAAGTTGCTTCCGTCGCGTCCGACTCTTTGCAACCCCATGGACTGTAGCCTGCCAGGCTCCTTTGTCCATGGGATTTCCAAGGTAAGAATACTAGAGTGGGTTGCCATTTCCTCCTCTGGGGATCTTCCCAACCCAGCAATCAAACTCGAGTCTCCTGCTTGGCAGGCAGATTCTTTACTGCTGAGCCACCTGAGAAGCCCATGTTACAAATATTTTTTATCTAACTTCTTGCCTTGATTTTCTTTTGTAACCTAATTTTTTTAGATTAAACTCTACAGTTGAAACTCTGATGTGTGATATCACACCCGCTGAATCTTCCCAGTTAGCAGTACTCCTGAGGTTAAACAAGCAAAGCAGATTCTTTTTTTTTATGATCCATCATATGGTTGGAATGCTTTTAATGTGAACTTTAGTTATCTGGGAGTGAGGGGGTTTCATCAAGAAAATAGACTTCCCCAGAAGAATTTGGGGTGCTGGTCTGAGTCACCCATGGAGATGGTAAGACCTCCTTCTTTATCTTCCCAGGACACTTAGGAGAGGCAGGAAGACAGGTGATACCTGACAACCCCATGGTTTTAGCTGAGTGAGTAGCAGCAGAGGCCCTCTGGCTATTTTTCATGTTAGATCTTATTTAGTAGCATGGCGGGCACCAAACCAGGGATCAGCAAGCTGAGTTGTAGTCCCAACTCTTCCACTCACTCACTGCGACCCCGTGCAAGTTTCTTGTCCGACCAACGCCTCAGTTTACTCCTCTGCATAATGCTCGGGGTTGTTTCTTGAAGTATTTATTCATTCATTCATTTGGCTGCATCGAGTCTTAGTTGGGGCACACAGCATCTTCGTTGTGTCATGCAGGATCTTCATCGTGGAGCACAGACTCTCTGGTTGTGGCTCTTGGGCTTAGTTGCTCTGTGGCATGTGGGATCCTAGTTCCCCCATCAGGGATTGAACTTCTGTCCCCGGCATTTTGAGGCAGCTTCTTAACCACTAGACCACCAGGGAAGTCCCCAAGGGATTGTCTTTAAGTGGTGTTTTGGGCACACGAATTCCAGGGCTACGCTGCAGAGTTCCCCACGAGTCCTCTTCCACATTCACTCCCTCCTCTGACCTGTGTTAGGTGAGTGGGTGGGAAGCAGGGAGAAGATTACTCTTTTGGTCCCCTGAGTGATTTATGAAAGAAATCAATCCAGTATATATCTGTCCTAGATATAATGTGATCTAAATGTGATATTCACCAAATAAGATTAGATGAATCTAATGTGGTTTTCCTCTAAAACACAAATACCGTGCCACTTTTAATTGTAGTAGCCAAATTAAATTACTCATCCCAAATTAGATTTCCAGCAAACTTAATTTGAACATGAGCTCAGTACTGCAGGCCCTACATAATCTTTTAAGATATAAAATAAATCAGAGGGATACCCGTATTGTTCCTCTGGGCTCTCCAGTGGTTACCATAAAAGAGAATAAGAAAATGTCTGGAGGAAACCTGCAAATACAGAACTGAGACAAAAACTCTGATTCTCCAGCTTATCATGGAGGGTTTTGCCCCCGCCATCTCTTCTATCACAAGGACCCTCCCTGGTCTTGAAGGACAGGAAGCAGATAAAGGCAGGCCCAAGCAGTCACTGAAGACTTACTGCTTACGATTGCCTTTTTTTGTTTGTTTCCTTGAGGTCCACCCCTCAGGAGGACCGTAGGTAGGAAGTGAATCCCTGTGTAGTTTGTGGATTTGCTGAGGGACTAGAGAGGTTTATAGCATTGATGAGCCACGTTTTCCCTCCTTTTATGTCAGTTAGGTGACAGATGAACTAAAAACCAACCCAAACTGGCTTAAGGAAAAATAGGAAATGGGTTGGCGTATGTGATGGAGAAGTCCAGGAGTAGATCCTGGCATCAGGTGAGGCTTTCCTGAGCTTCCTGTGAGGTGTCTGAAACCCGTTTCTCTCCTTGATTGTGAGCTCCTTTCTCAGGCACAATCTCCCCTTCTGCCCCCAAGGTGGCCGCCCAGGCTTCTCTTTCTCTGTTCTCAGTCAGTGGGAGAAGATGATGATGACTTTGCTGTTGGGCTGGCCAACGGCTTGTAACTGACTCTGGTTTCCTCTGGTCGGCTCAACTTGTATCCTCTGCTCTTCTGAACCAGAACTGTATGGATGGGATGGGATGAACTGACCACCTGGGGGACTCAGGGGAGTGCTGAGAAAGTGGGGTAAGCCTTCAGTGATTGCTGGGCCTGCCTTCATCTGCTTCCTGTCCTTCAAGAGCAGGGAGGGTCCTAGTGATGGAAGAGATGACAGGAGGGAAAACCCTCCATGATAAGCTGAAGAATCAGAGTTTTTGTCTCAGTTCTATTTTTGCAGGTTTCCTCCAGATGTTTTCTTATTCTCTTTTATGGTAGCCACTGAAGAAAGGGAAGCTGGGGGGCACCTCTAAGCCCCATGACACCTCAACAGAGCCTTCTGCTTGCCCAGTACTCAGGCTTAGATTTTCTCACTTCAGGAAATGAGCCTGAGAAGTAGGTAGGACATGTGCATAGATGAGGAAGGGAAGTTCACCCGGGATCAACTCGCCCAAGGCCTTTTCAGGCTCAGTGTCTTGTGTCTTCCGCTTGTTTTCACTGTATCCTGCCTTCTTCCTACCAGACCTGCCCAGGGGCTCCTCCAGCCCACTCCCCCAACACCAGCCAAGGGTTCTTCATTAAACAGACAGTCAGTCAATAGTTGTTAACTTCTATTGACTGACCAATATACTGTCAGACCACATGTGGCCTTTTCTGCTCATACTCTGCGAATATCATTATAACAAACCACCAGTGTGGTCAATTCCCAGTTATTAATTTGTAGATTGTCCCTAGTAATTCCCTTTCCCTTTCCCTGTATTACAGAGTTCTCCTAACAGAGAGATGGGGTTTGGATCACTTGAGGATAGACACTCAGAGAAGGGCTAAGGGGTGTGGGGGTGTGTGTGTAGGAGCATGCATACAGATCTGTGTTAGAAAATTATGTGTTGATTCCCTGCTGCCTTAGTCTGGATGACTGAATTAGATTTGATGCCTGCCTTTCCACTTAAATGTAACTTACATTTATGAAAGTCACCACTGGCAAGATACTCAAACCACGGACCAGTGATAGGTGTGCCATTTTGAATAACAACCATACCCTTGCTTTCTCATTTTGGGAAAAATTGCAAGTGCCTATTGTCTTCTCCCTGCCTGGAAGACCCTCCTCCATCAGCATTTCATCTCAGCATTTCATCTGGGAAGCGATGGACTTTCTCCAGCTCTGCATCTCTGTGTGCGGAAGGTCCGTATTCCAGGTCAGCACCAGTGCACTAATTGTTTCCTGTATGTAGGGTTGTTAGCTGTTTCAGGTCAGTGCTTGGCCTTCCTTCTGTCCTTCCTTTTTTTCTTTCTTTCCTTGTCCTTCCTTCCTTCCCTTCCTTCCTTCTCCATGGCACTTACCTCCAGGCTAAAGTGAAGTGCACTGGTATTTGGTTCAGTAACCGAAGGAGGTGCCCCTGCATCACCATCATCGTCCTTACAGTGGTTTTGTAGTTGTCTGGTAAGTTCTCTCTCTCCCTCCATTGCAGTTCTTGGCGTCTGTTATATTAAGGGCTGTGTGATTAAGTGTTGACTAATTGAATCATTCTCACCTTCTCTAAACCAGCCCCACCTTGCCACCCCTCTCCACCCCCCACCACTGAACCATAACTTCTTTGTGTTCTTCACGGTCTCTTACAGCCTCTGCCACACAGTAAGTGCCCAGTAAGACCTTGCCGAGTGAGTGGATTTTACCCTCTTGGGACCTGCTTTGGGGAGAGGCAGATGGGAAGTGAAGCTCTGAAAGGGCAGAGGAGGTGGAGACTGGATGGAGCTGGGCTGAGGAGCTGGGTGTGTTAACCCCTCTGCTGCTGCTTTTTTTTTTTTCTTTTTAAAAAATTCTTTATTAGCTTATTTATTTGGCTGCACCAGGTCTTAGTTGAGGCACGCGGGATCCTCAATCTTCATTGCAGCCTGTGGACTCTTGAAGCGTGTGAGATCTAGTTCCCTGGCCAGGGATCAATCCCCGGCCCCTTGCCTGGGGAGTGCAGAGTCTTAACCACTGGAGCAGACGGGAAGTCCCCCGTCTGCTGCTTCTGATGTCCAAGTATAGAAGCAGCACTTCCCTGAGGGTGAGGTGCTGTGTCCACTCCTGGCTGGGCAGCCGATGAGCCAGGTGCCTGAGGAACCATTGAGGAAAGGAGAGTGGCTGCGATTCTGCGTTGTATTTTAACAATAATTTTCTTTGCTTCCTGAGCCTCTTCAGACATCTGCACGGTTGAGATGAGAGGACTTAAGCCAGAAGGAGGGGTACGTGGTTGCCCCTGTATGTTGACTTCGTCCTTCCCATCGCCCCGCAGGTACAGGTGGGCAGTGACAGGTTCTTGAGAAGGGAGGGAGAGCTCCCAGGGATGACAAACCCCTTAGCATTCCTGAGTGGCATGCTACCACTGGGCTGACCCACTCATCCCGGCTTGCCTGGGGTGGTCCTGGTGTTAGTCCTGGAAGTCCTGAGTCCTGGGCCACCTGTCCGTCCCTAGAAAACCAGGACACATGGTCTCTTTGGATACCACTGGCTCCCATCCCTGCCCTGGCTGGATCTCTTGATCTCTTTTCCCTTTGCGAAGTCCTTCGTCTGGCCTCTCCCCCTCCTCTCTTTATATCTGTCCCCTTCTGCCACTTCTCACCTAGCTTTTTCAAGCCAAGCCATGAGCCTTGCCTGCATCTCCATGCTTAGAGGCCTTTCGGACCATTTCCTGAATCACGGTGGATTGAGCAGCATTCCAGATCTGGATGGAATTGCAGGTGCTACCTTGTCCCCCTCTCTGGTTCCATTTGGCTCCAGAAATCAACTGAGCTATGAGAATTTGTCACTTAGAGGTAAACCTCCGTTGGTTTAGGATGCAAGTGTCTTCTCTTGGTGGGGGGGGCTCTCCAGGCACACGCAGTGCTCAGAGTGGCAGGCTGTGCCCGGGAGGTAGGGCAGGAAGGTGGCAGGGCTTGTGGCGGGCATCAAGGCCCACCTACCTGGGCCCGGGCCTCAGCCCTCAGCCCCTGTCTCGTGGGCACCTCGGGCCTGGCTCTCAGCAAGGCCTGGGCCTAGCCTGCCCTCTTCCCTGCAGCCTCCTTGTCCACACTCACCTGTTTGTTTTCAGAACTCTTATTGAAAGTGAGTTGCTCAGTTGTGTCCGACTCTTTGCGACTCCATGGACTATAGTCCCTGGAATTCTCCAGGCCAGAATACTGGAGTGGGTTGCCTTTCCCTTCTCCAGGTGGTCTTCCCAACCCAGGGATCGAACCCAGGTCTCCCGCATCACAGGCGGATTCTTTACCAACTGAGCCACCAGGGAAGAACTCTTACTACATGGCTATTGAGTGCTGCCCCATTAAGTATGACTGTTTTCTTCCGTCTTTCTCCCCTTCCTTGAGGGCACATGTCTCATCTTAGGTCTCCTTTCCTTCCCCCTCACAGCACCTGACCTTGTGCTGGCCCACAGCTGGCCCTCACTTAGCACATCATTACTGTTCATGTGATTTAAGGATACGTGAGTCAGTGGGTAGGCTCCTGTGAGCACCTGTATGCAGAGCACATCGGCGGGCGGCGTGGAGGAGGGGAGCTTGACGGAGGCTGGCACCCGAGCCAGGCCCAAGCCAAAGGTGTCGGGTGGAATTCCCTCTTTCTGACTTCCTCTTTAACACAGGCATGAGAGAAAGAGGCTTTTTTTTTTTTAATTGCAAAGTGAGTTTTTAGTTCCAAAATGCCTCACTTGATGTCTTGGATTCACTGTACATTTTCTGGAACATTCTAATGTAATTTACGGATAATCATAGGATTAAACAATTCTTGAGAGGGCTCTAGAGAGGTGGGGGAATGGGGTTGGATCTTAGAGAGTTTTCCTTTTTTGATTCATTTCCTTCTGGGGGGAGTTCCGAAGGAGGCACTGCTGAGTCCCAGACCCTGTAGAAGTCATCCTGTGATTTCTCTTGGCGTTGCTGATGGATGGGTGGGAATGTGCTATGGCCCACCATGCGGGAGGTGGGTGCTCAGGGCTGTCACTGTCCTGACTTCCTGCTCTGGTCACTGATAACCAGCTGCATGCTTCTGCTGTGTGTCTGCCCACGAGCGTACACAAGTGTGTTTGTTTTCAACTATAAATAGCTTTAGGAATGTATAGGAATAATGCATGGTCTTTGTAAAACATTTGGAAGGAAGTTAATTTACTCCTACTCCTTAGAAACCACCACAGTGAACATTTTCCTGGGTATCTTTCTAGATTTTCTTTCTGTGTTCAGACACACATAACGTATTTACACAGGTGGGATCATTTTATATAAAATTTAGGGGCCTTTCTTTTGCTGAACACTATGCTAGGACATTTTCCCTACGTCAATAAAAATGGATTTGTCCTTCATTCAGCCGATACTCACCAAATGCCTGCCACGTGTCTAGCACTGTCCCGGGTGCTGGAGGTAAAGCACTGAACAAAAGAGATCAAATTCCTTGCCCTCCTGGAACCTGTGGTCTCCTTGGGGAGACCGACAATAAATAAAAATGATATGTAGTAGGTTACAAAGTGGTTAAGTGCTATAGGGAAAAAAAAAATGAGATAAGGAGGGTGAAAGGGAGGGAAGGAGGTAAAGTGCATTTCACAGTTTTGAGCAGGGTGGTCATGTGAGAGGGAAGCCCTGGTGGCAGTGATGTTTAGCAAACATGTGCGCTGCTGAGAGACTGCACAGGGTCCGGGGCTGGGGCTGGAGGAGACACACCAGCTGAGCCTTGGGAGCTTGGGACAGGACCCACTTAGGTCCCCCTGTGGTAGAAAACCCAGGGGGCTTCCCTGGTGGTCCAGTGGTTAAGACTTCGCCTTCCGATGCAGGGAGATGGGGAGCTAAGATCTCACATGCCTTGTGGTCAAAACACAAAAACATAAAACAGAAACAATAATGTAACAAATTCAATAAAGATACTAAAAATGGTCCACATCAAAAACCAAAAATCATAAAAGGGGAAAAAAAAGAAAACAGCATTCAGGCAGGGCCCTATGCTGTTCAGTAACCGTAAGAGTGACCACCGTTTCGGTAACATGATAGTTTCCAAAGCAGCTTTTTATCTGTTACTCCTGGCCCTGCTGCTTATTAGCTGCACAGTTTTGAGCAAATTACCCACCCTCTGTGGGCCTTGGTTTCCTTCCTTGTGAAATAATAGGACTCTCATACAGTTTAAGTGAGTTCATGCAAATACATAGAGAACAGTGCTGGTAAGACCCATTACCAAAATGTTCAGCTGTTATCATCATCATCATCATTATTATTATTGCCTTTCATTTATTAATCACAACCACCCAGCGAGGACATGGTGCTCAGTTTAGAGATGTGGAAGATGAGGCTGGAGGAGGCTGGGCTCTCTAGTTAACAAGTTCAGGGCACAAGTGGGTTCTGGGGTCTTATTCAGTCCATGCAGGCACTGCCCTCCTCCAGGTTGGGGCAGGTGCTCCTGTTTCAGGCGGATGCCCAAGAGACATGGGCCACGACCTTCCTGATTGCTCCACGGTCTCCTCAGAAGAGAAGTGGATCTCAGAGGTGACCGAGGACAGTAGGGAGGGGGGCATGGTTGGTCAAGGCGGAAAGAAGCAAATGTATGGACTTCTACAGGGAAGAACGGAGACTCAGCAGCTCTGCTCGGCATCCCCACTGTGGTCCACTAAGACATCAGTGCATCTTCTTCTTCCTCCCCTCCCATCGCCACAGACACCAGCTTGTAACCATGCCTCTGAAGGATTTAGAGATGGACACGATAATCAGTGGCTTTTTTAGGTTTACATTTCTGACTTTGAGAACTGTCCCTTTTCTTGTGTCTGCAGGAACTTGCTGACAAGCAATACCATCACAAACACAACCACACCTCATACCCATGATGACTGGTCTCTTTCCAAGGGTCCCCTGACTCCCCTGGTCCCGACAGGCCCTCATGTGCGTAGGACATTGTACATTTAGGACCACACACTTGAAAAGACCTGTGGGTCTGAACAGAGCTGGATTGGCGGGGGCTAGTGTCTAGGGTCACTTCTCCTCTGGGGTCAGCACCCCTACCCACCCTGCCACCCATGAGGACACCGAGAGTAAATGCAGCACTGGGTTTACCTCGTGTCTGGTTCTCTGAAATGGAGTGCGAGTGTGTGTTACCATGGAAACCATAATATAAATGGTGGCTGCATGTAGTTAAAATAGCACTGTTCATTTTATGCTGCAAGTACGTTGTGAGTTCAGAAGGCTTTTGTGGGCTAGCCTGGGAGTCTAACCATCATTTAAAATATGGTTTCTGTGGCTACGTTCTGTCAAGATTCTGAACAATTACTTTTAAGCAAGCCTTTAGAGCAAGTTGTTTGTAACAAGGAAATTGGCTGCCAGTAATTTATATGATATTTCTTAACCGTCTCATGGGGCTTCTCCTATCCCGGGACTCCAGATGAAGCATAAGCTCCGGGGAAGTCCTGTGGCAGATGAGTGGAGCTGTGGCTTAACAGTAGCGTGTTTAGAAATGGCACTGGGATGTTGGTATGAGTCAGTGCCTGATGGAGCTGCCAGATGCTGGTGGAGAATTCACCAGGAGCAGGGTAACTGGTGTGGGGGACACACACCTCAAGAGAGGTTCCACACCCCAAGAGAGGCTTAGACGGCATGTTGGAAGACTGGGACAACACTCCAACTTTAAACCAAGCCATATGAGTAACATAAGCAGAAATTGGGCCTAGAAAAGAGACAACTTGGGAGGAATTTAATAACTGAGTGTCATTATTTGAAGCACCATGATATAGTCCCCCAAAAGAAACTGATAAGAGAGAGGTTTCAGTAATCTAAGGAAGGCGTTTGACAGCCAACACTGTTGCCGATAGGACGAGTTGCTTTAAGAGATAGTTCACCATCTTTAGATGTATGTAAGGAGAGCCTGGCTGGTCACTTGTGGAGAATACTGTAGAGGGATTTAAGCCCTGAATGAGTGATTAGACTAGACTTCGAAAGTCTTTGCTAGCCTAGAGCTTCTATGATTCTAGGACACAGATGGAAAATTAATTTTCTGACCCTCCTATTCAGTGTGTTTAATAGTGACTGCCTAAAGCAAAGATGAGAATGCTTGGGACCTGGCTCAGTCTGAGTTAAGCAAGTAGGAGCTCCTCAATCGATTAGTAGTGTTTGCTATGGCAGGAGGCTATGTTACAGGATACCCAGCCTAGCCATCGCTTTTCCAGTGGTGGTGGTAATCTCGGACTCAGGTCAAGCATAAGCAGGATGACCAACCATCCTGGTTTGCTTGGGATCAAGGCGGCCCTCCCTTCGGGACTTTGACTCCAAGACAGACCCAGGAAAACCAGGATGAACTGGTCACCCCAAGTAGGACAGATGATCACCAGTGACTGTGTGTATTGGGTTCCGTTTCTGCTGATGGAGAAGATACAGGAACATCTTCATCTTCTCAGCGTGTGAGTGTGGGGCTCTGCCCTCTGCAGGAGCCCCATAGACACATGCAGCATAAATGAGTTGGATGCAGTCCCTGGGAGATGGTTGCACTATCTTTGCAATTAATTAATTTGTTCAATTAATTAAAATAGCTTCACTAATTATATGTACAGGAGATTGCACATTTCATTAGGATGAGCAGATGGCTCCACTAATAATTACCAAAGCCTGGGGTTGCAGCAAGGAGGGGTGTTGGCATATGAATTGATATTGAACACTTCAATGGCCTTCTTCCTACAACTAAAGTTGAAGTTCCTGTCCCCAAGATAAATTGAGGAACAGATTTTTAATTTTCTTCTGGGGGTGCCAGCAGGTTGTGCTAACTTGCTGTTTGTGGCTGGTAACCATTTTCTTCATCAAACACCTGGCCAGGTCAAGATGTGGAAGGGGTGTGGGCTCCATGGCTTTGGAAGAAGGAGCCAAGTCAGGGTTAGCCCTGGGACCCTGCACAATCCAGAGAGCTGGTTAACCTGCTGAATTGTGATGATAAGCCACATCTCCCGGAAAAATAACAGGTGTCTCATTTCCAAAGGGAACGTGCTTTCTTCTGCTGTGTTGTCCAGACCTTGCCCTGTCCTCACCCCTGTTCCATCCCTAGGGCCTTAGAATCTAAACAGACCCACAGACACGCCAGAGAATGAAAACCCTGACTGTCTGCGCACACACAGACCAGGCAGGTTCTGTACTAACGTGATTCTGCATCACATAGGTGAGTTTCTGGAGTGTTCTCACTTTGGTGATGAGGATGACAATTATCGGTAATTGACAAGTATTGCCCATCCCCTCTGGGCCAGAAACTTCCCGCACTCGCTGTAATTCTCAAAACAGCCCTGCACGGCAAGTGTTAACTTACAGTTGAGAAAATGAGGCTTAGAGAAATTAAATAAGGTGCCTGGGGTTGCCCAAAGCTGTGTTAATACCCAGAGCTCTGTATCTATAAAGCATCTTGTTCTTTCTACTCTCTTGCTCTGCTGGTAAATGATTTGGGGTCATAAAAGTCCCATACCCAAATCCGGAAGGATATGAGGGGAAGCCACTGGGCTGGGTTCACTCCTGCCCACAAGCGGGGCACTGCTTGGGAGCCGGTCACTGCTGATGGGCCCTCAACACCTCAGAACCCACAGGGGCCTCGGGGCAATTGGTTCTGAATGATTTCCCAGCACCCATACCCAAGTGCTCAGCATATAAAAGCAGTCAGCCAGCCGTGTTATGAAGGAATGAGGTACTGGTCAGAGAATGTTCCAGAAAGAAATCTATCATTTCAGGAGATTCTTCAGAATGTTCATTTAATGTGATCTGATAAGAGAGTTTTCTTTTTTGCTCATTTTCGTGGTTGGGGAAAGGTGACCCATCTGAAGTTTATATGCAATATGTGAAGAAGAAACAAAGCTGAAGGTGGGGAGAATACCACTTATAAAAGAACAAATAGATCTGTCTGGGCGCTGATGAATAGAGGTTGAACATGACAGCAAGTTTCCTGCCTGGGCAACTCGAGCATTGCCATTGGGGAATGCGCTCCATCTTGTGTGATGGTCCTGGTGAACCCCCCATCCCTCTCTGGTCTGCCTGCCTGCCCCCTAAGGTCCTCTTGAAGTACGTGTCCATCCCTTGACATTTTCACTCCACACTCCTTCTGAGATGGAGCAGGAATGGGGTGGTGTGTCTGAGTCACAAAAAATTGTGAATCATTCTTGAGATGAAGGAGCCCTGAAAATGTGACTCATTTCTGTAGCGTGTACAGGTAAGAAATGGCTGTTTGGTTGTGACTGGCAACTGCCATATAATTTCTAATTTTGACTTGGTTGCTGTTGTTTTTGGGGATGGGATCAGACCTGGCCCCGGGGTGGGTGCCGTGTGGAAGGACACAGTGCCATTTGGACTCGGTTCCTGCCTTTCGGCACTTCATCACCTAAAGGAGGCCAAGGCATGTCCATAGTTGCAGGAAACAGGTTGGTTTGAACATATATTAAGTGGTAAACTGAAAGATGGAAATCTTAAGCTTAATCAAGATTAAAATATATTTTTCCTAATCACAGATCCAATTAAGTGCCAGAGGGAGGCTGCAGGGCCCAGCCAGGTAGCTTACATCAGTCTGCACTAGAAAGAGCCCTGAGCTAGTTCATAAACTGTTTCCGTGTACACATCTGCTCGCAGGAGTAGTTCCTTATTCAAGCCTTCTCTCTTGGTTGTTGTGTCAGCCTGGATGGGCTGGCCGAGTCTGCATACCTGCTTTGAAATTCGAGATTTGCTCAATTTAAATGCATTTGAAAAATATCCTTACATACTTTTATTAGCTCATAACAGTAATCCAAGAAGTAAAGAAACATCATAATGGAATTTGCTCATTGTTCTTACAGCTTTGGGTAAAATTTGTAGCTAAGATCGTTTCCAGGGATCAGAAGGGTTGCTACATGAGGACCAAAGATTGGGTATTCAGACTTGACCTTTCAAAAATAGAGGCTGGGGACTTGCCTGGTGGTCCAATGGTTAAGGATCCACCTTCCAGTGCAGGGGACGCAGGTTCGATCCCTGGTCTGGGAACTTAGATCCGCACGCCTTGGGGCAACTAAACCTGTGTGCCATAACTAGTGAACCCTCAAGCCACGAGAAAGATCTTGCATGCGGCAACAAAAACCTGATGCAGCCAAAACGAAGTAAATATTCCAAAAAAATGAAAATGGGAGTTGGGCATCTGAGCCTACTGTTATATTATGAGCTGTGAGAGGAGGATGTGAATAGGAAAAGAAGAAGGGAAATTGGAGCAGTCTGGGGGCTGGTGCAGGAGCTAGATGGAAATAGTAAGTGAGCAAAGAGGCGAAGCAAGTCAGGTGAGAGGAGTTGGGGATAGGAAACGACCACAGGCATGCTTTTGGCTGTAAGCAGAAAAAAAGCAAACGAATAGTGGCCTGAGTAACACATCTCATGAAACAAGAATCTGGGGTGAATACAGTGGTTGTCTGGTGTTGATCTGGCAGTTCAACAGTGACGTCAAAGATAGGAGTTTTTTCAGTTTCTCTGCCCTGTCCTCTGTAGTGTTTTGGCTTCTTAGTCTTGTCACTTCCAGGGGTGTGATGTGGTCGCCCTGAGCTGCAAGGGAGGCTGGTGAGGGGATGAGTAAGCTTTTCCAGCCTTGATAGCGGAAGTGGACAAGAAGGGTGAGGAATGATTGGAGGGTTATCCAGCCAGCCATTGGGCATAGACTAGCGGTGAAAAAAGAAAAAAACAAAAACAAATATATGATGAATCATCACTACAAAAAACCCAGATGCTCCTGTGTAGTTTCCTGTGTGTGAATGGAGTTTGAGTACCTGCGTGTTATAGTATGGAAGGACATCTTTTAGGTCCCGTTCCAGCCCCGTAGCTGATCACCACCGAAGTCAGTGTGCAGGCTGGATTCAGGGAAAGCCAGCTGAGAGCTGGCTAGGCAGGAAGGGTGCACAGGAAGAGGGGAGGCAAAGTAGCATCATTGTGGATCCACCTTTGCTCTCATTTCCAGCCCATGATTCTCAGAAGCAGGACAGCTGGTTTTCAAAACTTAATAGTAGAGCTTGTTAATTTCTTTGTAAACTCCATTTTAATGAACAGATGCATTTAACTTAGAACACTGAGCTTCTGATAGTAGCTCAGAGGTTGATACCCCTTTAGCGCCATTTTGAATTCCATGCCTCTGTGTTTGCACGTGGACGCACCCTCTATTCACACCCCTGTGGCCCAGAACAGTTTTTCTTCTCATGGCCTCACAGAATCCCAGCCTTGTCAGAACACTGGTTCCCCTGACCCCTAGCTTCTCTCCTTTCCTATATGTGTGCTTTATGGTGACTCTTCTTTCCCCACGATGCCCAGTAGAGGCAGCTCTCTAGTAGATGCTCAGTAGATCCACGGTTCTTGGTGCTTTGAGTCATTTGGATATCGTTTAGGGCCCTGCTACTCACTCACAACAGTGAGTCAGATGCCTTTGATCCAAAAAATGGAAACCAGCTGCTTTAAATGCAGTTCCTTGTTCTCCCTCTAATACTGTAAGAGCAGGGTCTCTCAAGCTTTCACGTGCATGTAAATCGCGTGAGAATCTTATTAAAAGGCAGATTCTGATTCAGGAAGTCTGGGGTGAAACCTGAGACTGTACTTTTTAGCTGCGAGGTGATGGTGATGCCTCTGGTTCAGGAAGTAGGATCTCAGCCCTTAACCAGATTTCAGGTGCTCGGCAGCCATGCGTGGCTAGAGCTACCGCATTGGACAGCACAAACATAAAATGTTTCCACTATAGCAGAGAATTCTACTGAATGATACTGGGCCTAGAGTCGAGCCAGGGAGAGAAACCTTTATTAAGTGAGTCTTGGTCGCTCCATTGTGTCTGACTCTTCTCTGTCCATGGAATTTTCCAGGCAAGAATACTGGAATGGGTAACCATTCCCTTCTCCAGGGGGTCTTCCCAACTGAGGGATCGAATGAGGGTCTCCTGCGTTGCAGGCAGATTCTTTACTGTCCAACCAAATAGTGTAGAGCCATGGACAGTGATAAGAGACTGAGTAGAGGGAGCCTTACCAGTGAATAACCTAGTGCAGAGGGACCAGAGTTTCCTTGAGGAAGTGATGGGTGAGTTGGAGTTGGGTCAGGTAACCAGGCTGGCAGGGAAGTTGGGGAAGAGTGGAGAAGAGAGAATTACAGAGTTAAAGCATGTGAAAGTGCCTGGAGATCTTGCTCGCTGGCATTCCATAAATGGTGTTCCCCATGCATGCTCTTGTTGACTGTGTAATCCAGAATTGTGTGGAAGCATGGACTCTGCTATCCTGAGCGCGCACGGGCTCTGAATCCACATTTCCTGTGTTCAAATCTGCTCGTTTAAACTCCTAGTGCCTCGGTTTCCTCATCTGTAAAATGGGCAAAATAATACGTACGCAACAGAGCTGTGGTTGAGAATTGAGTCAGTACGCGAAAAGCACCTAGGGGTGCTGGTTCACTGTGAGTGCTGTTGCATTGTTAGCTGTTACTACCATTCTTACCCGTGCCAGTGACTTGTTAGCAGGGGGCTGCCCTGCCTCGAGCTCCTGCTATGATCAAGGAGTCCCTACCTGGTGCTGGCCCCCGACTACTTGGGGGCAGAGCTTCTGCACTCCGAGTTCTCACTGCCAGGTGAACCAAGAGTTCTGGATCCTGTACCCCACTCCCCACCCTGCCAACCCTGTCCCCTCTGCTTTCTCTTTTAAAAAAATATTTCTATATATTTATTTATTTTTGGCTGTGCTGGTCTTCGTTGCTGCACAGGCTTTTCTCTAGTTGTGGTGCTCAGGCTTTTCACTGCGGTGACTTCTCTTGTTTCAGAGCATGGGCCCTAGGGTACTCAGGCTTCAGTAGCTGTGGTGCATGGGTTTAAGTTGCTCCAAGGTATATGGGACCCTCTCGGATTGGGATCAAATCCGTGTCTCCTGCATCGGCAGGCGGATTCTTTACCACTGAGCCACCAGGGAAGCCCCTGTCCTCTCTGCTTTTAATCCTCCCAGCTGACCCTGTCAGTGCTTAATTTGGCTGTACAGAAGTCACAGCAGTTGTATTCACTGTATTCATTTCCATGGCCTGTGAGCCATGGAGCCTATAAACAATCCAGCAAGTCCTACACTAAAGTGTCAGATTCACATCATTTTGGGTGTTAAGACTCCAGAGGTGGAAGCATCTCGCCAACTTCCATCAGATTGGAACCCCAGTGCCCCTTCCTGCCCCCGACGATGTGTCCTGCAGGTTCCCACATGGCCTCTTGCTGTCATGCAGCTATCTTGGCCAGGTGGATCACTCACAGCTTGGAAATACCAAAGGATCCCCCCTTTATCTTTCCACTTCCGGCGTCCCTGGGCCTGTGGTGTGTGGTGGCCTTACGTGGGTGGGGTCTCAAGCTTTAATCCCTTTCCCCATGAGGGACTTGAGGCCATGAGCAGAGTCATGACCTTCTCCACTGGCGCATCTCAGGTCTGTCCTGCTGCCAGTGCAGAGCCAGTGATTCTCAGCACAGAGAGGGACCACTCTACACAATCAGACCTAGATAAAGGACTTGCTGCCCAGGATTCATTCACAGAGAGATTTTTTTTTTTCTAGCCAGAACTAGACATCACCATGACTTGGCCCATCCAAGCAGTTCTTCTTGTAATGAGATTTGATGGATGAGATGGGCCTCTATAATAGCGTTAGATAATATAATTGTTGAGAATATTAGAGTTGGAACTTGAGTAGCTTTAAAATTTGAAAGGGGGTAGTAATGGTGGAAGTTGCTGAGATCACTGTTCTGGAAGGAATGAGTGGGTCCAGTGGTTGCTGCCGGCAGGTCTCCTGGGCTCTCTGAGGCTTGCCGTAACCCCCCACGACTCAACCACCTTGAAATCGTTGGGTTCCACTCACCTTTCCGAAGTTTTCTTTGTTTTACTTTTAGATTTCCATATTTATGCCCTTGGGGCTCCTTGATTTGTGTATCACACACCTGTTCATATGTATGCATGTGTATGTGCCCCTCTGAGTAGGCACACACACACACACTTACACACCCCTGTGAGCTACATGTGTCTGTATAGCTGTTTTGTTTGTCTTTTTAGTGGCCCCAACTGAAAGCCCATCTCGGACTGCCAACCGAAAAGAAAAAATGAATTTGCTGTATCCCTGAAATTTTCCATTTCCTTGTGGCTGGGAGGTGGTCGGATCTGGCCGTTGGGATTCGTCACCGCCCTTGGCCTCCGTTCTCTGCATCCGTTGGTGGATGTCTGTGGGGCAATTTCCTCTTCACGTTAAGTAAGCACTGGAGGGGCCCGTGTGGCCCTTGGAGACTCCTGTATTTTCCTCGCATGGAGGCTGAAGTCAGTAGTGGGGGGCCGCCTTTGGATCTTGTGGGTTTTTTCCGCCCCTTGTGCCGGTTGGATTGAGGTGTCCTTTTACTTAACGGTGGTAAGAACCCTGCATCTTTTCTCAGGGACCCAGGCCTGCTCTCTGGCGGGAAGGACTTTTTTCACGGGGTGGAGGGCTGCTGCTGGCTCTCACATGGCTGCTGCAGGTCCCCGTCCAGCCAGGTGAGCAGCAGTAGAGGAGGCCAGTACCTGAGAGAACCACGTTCCAAGAACTTGAAAATATCCCCTCCAGCGCCTCATTCACAGCTCACCAGGAGGATGGTAACATATATGTCCTTAAACACTGACAGCAGTCATGAGCACCCCCTAAATATTGCCTGAACCTAGCTCCCCAGTTTACGGGGACCCCAAGGATGATAAAAGCAGAACATGAAATAAGCTTGTGAAAATTAAGATACATTTTCCTTTCCTTTGAATCAGGACCCATCTGAGTTAACACCAGCCAATGGTAGGACTGGTCATTATAAAGGAACAAGCCCCGAGGTGATGAGTGAACGCTTCTGTGCTGGGCTGTGAGAGATCGGTTCATTCTGGTGCTCCCTCACCTGACTTTTATATGAACCTCCAACCCCATTTCTTACTAGGATCTCCTTGGGGGCAAGGACCGATTTGTTTGCTTTCCAGTAGTCCCTGGAACATCAGGAGTGCTTTCTTTCTATGTATATATATTTGTAAGGTCTATTTTTTTTTGTTTTTAGAATTGCACACTCTTTTAATTGGGGCTTCCCTGGTGGCTCAGATGGTAAAGAATCTGCCTGCAATGCAGGAGACCTGGGTTCAATCCCTGGGTTGGGAAGATTCCCTGGAGGAGGAAATGGCAACCCACTCCAGTATTCTTGCCTAGAGAATTCCATGGACAGAGGAGCCTGGCGGGCTACAGTTCATGGGGTTGCAAAG
The DNA here is from genome assembly GCF_029378745.1 of Bos indicus. Classification (NCBI taxonomy): domain Eukaryota; kingdom Metazoa; phylum Chordata; class Mammalia; order Artiodactyla; family Bovidae; genus Bos; species Bos indicus. The sequence goes on along the minus strand of NC_091782.1, from coordinate 17,533,370 downwards.
AGTCGGACACAACTGAGTGACTAACACACACACACACACACACACACACACACACACACACACATGCACACACTCTTTTAATTAATTAACTTATTTGTTTTTGGCTGTACGGCATGGTATGTAGGATAATTGAACCCATGCCCCCTGCATTGGGAGCAGTCTTAGCCACCGACCACCAGAGAAGTCACTGTAGGTGTATATATATATATTTAATTCATTTATTTTTAACTGAAGGATAATTGCTTTACAATATTGTGTTGGTTATCTATTTATTTTTAACTGGAAACACAACAGATCCATAAAAGCAGACCCGTTTCCTGTCCTTTGCTCTCAGCGTGGCACCAAGATGTAGGAACACTGAGCCAGGGGCTCCATGGAAGACCCTCTTCTTATCCCACTGCAACCATTTTCCCTTCCTGACCTGGATCTTAAAGGCCAGAATGCAGCCTTCTGGAATTCTTAGAAAGAATTATTTTCTGCAACAAGAAAATAAATATTGTCTGTCTGAGAAAAGCCAGTGGAAAAGTCTTCCTCACACAGGCCCCAAGTACAGTGAGAGCCGTTTGAGCACATTTACAGGGGTCACATTCATGGCGATGGGAAGGGAGACTTAGAAAAGGAACAAGAGCTGTCCGCTTGCCTTTAGCCAGGACCATCCCGCCCGTTGGGGAGTTGGGACTGTCCCCTGCCTGTAAGGCCGAGGAGGGATGCTCCTGCTCGACACCCGCTCCCCCATGTGGTCTCGCTCACTTTCAGTATCATCTGTAGCCCGAGGAGGTAAGGGGGTCTTGACCGGCCGAGAGAATCCAGTCCTGGATCGTCTGTTTTCTGAGCTGTTGTTCTCTCTGTGTGGAGATCTGAGGAAAATTCGGAGTAGACCGAGCTTCCCTGGGCTCAGCCCCCAAACCTCATCCCACCCACGCTTCACGGGGCCTCTTCTTTGTAAAGAGGACTCACCTGGTTTAGACCGTCTCTTGGCTGTTCAGGAAGAGAGTGGTCAGTGACACATGTTCCTTCTTTGGGAGCAAATTCTCCATTTCTAACTCTGGCAGTGCTCAGAGGAAGGGGGAGGCGGAGGTCATAAGGGACTGTCCCTGTGGTTGCCTCTTTCCCCTTCTTTTCAATGTTTTAGGTTTACACAATTAAAATAATTCCTTTACTATCATTTTAGTCCAGTCTTAGAAGGAAAAGGAGATCAACACATGTTTTTCATCTACAATTTTTTAAAAACCAGAAGACCGGTGGCATAATTTGGAATCACTTCCTAGAATTCCACTGTGTCTATGTCATCTATTTATCCAGTCTTAACATTTTATACATTTTATATTTTCCCCCCTTCGCTTGTCCCTTAAAATTAACATATAAGCATCTTTATAGCTAAACCTTTAGTCATATTATGATCACCTCCTAAGAGTGAATTTCTGATAAGTAGACTTTCTGGGTCAGAGGATATGTAAAACTTAAAGGTGTTTTCGCTGCATATTGCTCAATTTCTCTTCATAAATATGACACTGATTTGCATCCCCACTAGCCATACGTGAATGTGCTCCACCCTCTTGTTGATGCTGGGTGTCTTTCAGCATGTTTATTTGGGTATATAATGTGAACATCCTGTGGGATAGATCCCTGACTCAAACGCTTGCACATCAAAGCTTGGATGGATATTACTCAACTTACCATCAGCGTATGAACATGCCTGTTTCCTCTGCATTCTTGCCAACACTGCAGCAGGATATGAAAATCTTTTCCAGTTTAGTAGGTTGATTTTATTGATTTCTCCAGAGTTTGACAGGTCTTCATATATTATGCCATTTGTATTTTTCTTTCATGGATTGCCTGTAACCCATTTTTTCCCTTGAGTGTTTATCATTTTCTTGATTTTTAAGCTCTCTTTATATATTAAGGAAACTAATATGCATATAACAAATTGTTTTTTAAATTTTGTTGACATTTCGTTTGCCCTTTTTGTCTGTTTATATATCTAGCTGATAAGTTTTTGGTTGCGGGGGTGCTGTGTTGGGTCTTTGCTGCTGCACCCTAGCTTTCTCTGGTTGTGGGGAGCAGGGGTTACTCTCCAGTTGCGGTGCACAGGCTTCTGACTGCAGTGGCTTCTCTTGTTGCAGAGCAGGGGCTCTAGAGCATGGGCTTGGTAGTTGCAGCACTCAGGCTTAGTTGCCCCATGGCATGTGGAATCTTTAACCCATGTCCCCTGCATTGGCAGTCAGATTCTTAACCACTGGGCCGCCAGGGAAGTCCCAGCTAATGTTTTAAACAGTAATGTTTACCAGCCTTTTGTCTTTGTGATGTGCTTCCAGAATTACCTGAACTTTGGGTATCCTTCTAAGGTATCCTGTATGTCTTTATTTGCCTGGGTGATGGGCTGCTGCCTCAGTTCCAGGCATGGTCCCCAGGTCCTTCAGAAGCAGGGCAAGGTGACCATGGACAGTTCTCCAGAGGCTGCTCACCCACAGTGCGGGGTCGAGGTTGGTGCTGGTGAAGAGGCAGCCCCACCCAAGACCCAGAGTTACCAACCTGGAATGCAGCTGGCCGTTGGGGTGATCCAGAGCCAGAGGGTGGATGTCATGAGGGGTATGAACGTGACGTGAATAGGCATGGCTGCTGGTCTCTCACTATCAGCTGGCCTCAGGGCGGCAGTGTTGCCCACTAGGGCCAGTGAATAAGAGGAGGGGCTCTTTCTGTCCAAATCCTTTACCATTGAGCCTCAGAAGTCAGAACAAGACAAGTGGGACCAGGACTTAAAAGGACCCGCATGACTTGGTTCAACTCAGGCTTCCTGTGATAATAGCATAAGCGTTAGTAGCTCAGTCGTGTCCGACCCTTAGTGACCCCATGGACTGTAGCCCACCAGGCTCCTCTGTCCATGGAATCCTCCAGGCAAGAATACTGGAGTGGCTAGTCATTCCATTCCCTTCTCCAGGGAATCTTCCCAACGCAGGGATTGAACCTGAGTCTCCTGCATTGCAGGCAGATTGATTACCATTGGAGCCCCCAGGGAATAACAGCACAGAGCAGCCTCAAATGACGCAGGACAGGGTCGCCTCCGTGGTTTTGCTTGCAGTTTGTGTTTCTCCGCGGTGCTTACTGTACTGACTTGCCTGCTTCCTCTGCAAGTTCCCAGATTTGCTCTTGGTGAGACTTGCTTGGGGAGTGGGGCCACGGGGGTGGATGCTGGGAAGCTGCATTCAGAGCTTCAGCTGGGGACTTCCAGGATGGGGAGGGACTTGGAGCCTCGGTTCCCCCTCAGCCATTGGTTCAACAGCTAGAAATTAGATGTGTTTCAGAAATGTGTGAACAGTGTTGAAGAGAGTTTTCTTAAACTCTCAGCAAAGTGAGATCTTCAGACCTATTTGAGATACTGTGATCAAACCTTCAGAGTGGCCTTTAGGAGTGTCTACCGTGGGCTGTCTGTTCAGATGGGTAATTCGACATTTTCTCCTTAAAGTTAAGGATGTTCATTAGAATGTAAAAACCAAGCTGGATTGTGATCAGCACAAAAATGCCACTTCCTTCTGCTCCTCCGACATACCTAATCTTGCATCTCCCCGCCTTTGTCCTGCCCTCCCCCAGATCCTCTACACCTGACTCTTCGTTTGAGTCTTTCTCTAGTGTCGCCCCTCCCCACCACCCTAGTTAAGGTAGCACATCCCTCATTGTGCTGTTCTCTCTCATATCGCCTCATTCTCTTTTCTTCATAGCAGACACAATATCAACAATAATAATGATAGCTATTATTAAAGAGTACCAACCATGTGCCAGGAAGTGTTATAAAAAACTTTTACTTGTGTGAATACATTTGATCCTCCCATTAACCATATGAGAAGACCACTATTATTCTTGTTTTACAGATAAAGAAATCGAGCCCAGACAGAGGTTCATGTAATAGTTTGGCACTGGGAGTCTTCTATTCAGTAAACATTTATTAAACAGTTACTGTGGACCAGGTCCAGGCTCTGTGCTAGGATCAGGGGATCCAAAAATGAGAAAGTCACTGTCCTGCATTCAAGTCATCAGGAGCCCAGTGTTCTAGACCAGTCTGGGCCGGTGACTCCTCTCTGAGAGCCTGGAACAAGTTGCTTACACAGATATATGTGCTTTAATTTTCCCATCTGTAAAATAGAAATAAAGAGGACTTCCTCAGTAGTCCAGTGGATGAAAATCCACCTGCCAGTGCAAGGGACTCTGGTTCGATCTCTGGTCTGAAAAGATTCCACACGCCTCGGGGCCACTGAGTCCAGGGGCCACAGCTGCGCTCTAGAGCCCACGAGCCGCAACAACTGAAGCCCACACACCTAGAGCCCGTGCACCACAACGAAGAGTAGCCCCCACTCGCCACAGCTGGAGAAAGCCCAAGAGCAGCAACGAAGACCCAGTGCCACCAAAAAGAAAATTAATGATTTTTAAAAATAGAGATAAAGGCACCTGCCCCAGCTGCTCCTCTGGGTTTGGAGGATTTGTTGCTGAAATCACTTTGAGGTGATCCATCACTCTAGTATCACTTTGGGGTGTGCACAGGTACAGATGCAGGGAGTCATTGGCCGTTCCTCACTCTGAGACTAGGAGACCACAGACATGTTCTGCTTTCCTACCTGCTGGAGGGAAAGGCAGAGGACACTCATCTCTGTCCTGGGCTTTCTGGGTGGCGCCAGTAGTGAAGAACCCGCCTGCCAATGCAGGAGATGTAAGAGATGCGGGTTCAGTCCCTGAGTTGGGAGCATCACCTAGAGGAGGGCATGGATAGAGGAGCCTGGAGAGCTACAGGTCCATACGTAGGGTTGAAAAGAGTCAGACAGGACTGAAGCACCTTGGTGTGTGCGTGCACATACACACAGACACACACACACACACACACACACAAACACATCTGTCCTGCTCGTCCTAAGTCTTTATCAGATTTCACCCCCTTCCCTTTCTTGCCGTCATTTTATGGTATCAAGCAATTCTTAAATGTCTTAAAATAGTTGGAGAGTTGGATAGCTAGAATCTCAAAATCAATTTTTGACCCACTGATATGAGATGCTGTACTTTTATAACTGGTCAGTAGGATTATGATACTTAGGGCAGCCCTCCCATTAACTGGAAGTGGTGTTTTATTGTCCAAGGACCCCAAAATCCCTTACCTACTCATGGTGCTTTTGGAAGGAAGTTCTTCTTAGTCATCATTAGGCTACTAGCCTGGCTGTTTAATTCCAACAGCTGGTGTTATTCTGGAACCTAAGGCAAGAGCAATGTTTTGCTTTCTGTGGTTTTTGCCAAGGCCATGAGTTAGAAATCAGCTTGTGGTAATAGACGGGATGTTGGTGTGTGATGGGGAAACAGCCCTGTGAAGCCCTTGCTCCTTGTCATCCTCTTGAGATGGACTTTGAAGAATGGAGTGACCAAACCTTTCAAGTAAAGCAGGCCAACCTGTCTGACCCCTTCCTCCTAAGCAGTATGTGAGACGGTGCTTTGGTCGCTGGTTCTTGCCCTGGGCCCCACCCGCCTTTCTGTCATCCTGGTTTGTTTCCTGTGTCTAATTTGTTGCACGATCTGTTATTAACCAAACATGCCCTTGCAAGCTGGGGAATATTTGCAGAGTGATAAAGCAATAATGTTATAATATTCTACTTTCCTAAAGAGGCATCAAGCCCAGCACATTCTGGGAAGCATCCAGGCACCAGAGCCCATTGATTCTGTTCTTTCATTCTTTGTACTGTAGACGCCCGTCACCCCATCCATACCCCATCCGTCCATCCATCCATCCGTCCATCCATCCATCTATCCGTACACTCATACATACTGTGCTGTGCTTAGTCGCTCAGTTGTGTCTGACTCTTTGTGACCCTGTGGACTGTAGCCTGCCAGGCTCCTCTGTCCGTGGGGATTCTCCAGGCAAGAATACTGGAGTAGGTTGCCATGACCTTCTCCAGGGGATCTTCCCAACCCAGGGATCGAACTCAGGTCTCTCATGTTGCAGGAGGATTTTTTACAGTCTGAACCACCAGAGAAGCCCATACATACATACATACATATAGTCACCTATCTATCCAGTGGAGTACTTATTTTTGAGCACTTAACTATGAATCAGACCCAGAGTAAAGACCTGAAGATACAGAGATGAGTAGGTCACCATCCTTGCATTCAAGGGATTCATACAGTAATAATAGGAAACCTGAGTTCCATGAAGTGTTCCATGCTTAGTTGGGGGCTTAATATTCCCAGTACCAAGAAAAGGCAGAGTTTAGTCAAGAAAATTTTTATAAAAGAGATGACTGTCGAGTCTTAAAAGACAAGCTGTGTCCTTACTTATATCACTCCGTCCCTCCCGACATCTCATCCTTCCACACATACTAACACCTACTAGGATCCAAGTCCCTTCCTTGTGTGTATCCCCACCTCCTCTTGCTTTGACATTGGTTCATTTCCCACCCATATCATTCCCGTACTGCTTCAGGCACGTCATCTGTTCTGAAATTTTGGACCACGTCCTGTTCCAGAGGTAAAGTTCCAGCTCCTGAGGGTGGCCTTTGGGTCCCTCCACCATGCTGTCTGGGCTTCTCTGGTGGCTCAGATGGTAAAGGATCTGCCTGTATTGTGGGCGACCTGGGTTTGATACCTGGATGGGGAAGATCCCCTGGAAAAGGGAATGGCAATCCACTCCAGTATTCTTGCCTGAAAAATTCCCTGGAGGAGCCTGGTGGTCTATAGTCCATGGGGTCACAGTTAGATGGGACAGAGTGACTAACACTTTCACTTTCATTTTTCATCGTATTACTGAGAGTCAGCCTTGTAGGCTTAGTTGTCTGGTCTGGTTATCAACTTGTGAATTGACCTGTTTCATTTTTTTACAGAGGGTTTTGGGGGTTTGGGGCAGTGGGGTGCACACTGAAAAGATTCTATAATAGAAATGAAAAGTCTCCTGGCCTCTTTCCTTCTTAACCTGTACTTCTCCCTTGGGGCAACTTCTTTTAACTCTTTCATTTATTTTTTTCTGACATTTACCTCCATGTTTAAAAATAATGTGCTTTTGTTTTACTCCTATTTTAGAAATTATCTGCTTACTTCCTGTTATGATGACGACTCCACTCACTTATACCACGCTTCTACCTCCCCTCCCCACATCCTCACAGCATAGCTGCATCGTTATTTATAGTTCCTCTATTTGGTTAGCTTTATAAGTAATATTTTCACTATCATATTTCTTGCTTATTAACAGCAGTATCTCTTGATTCCCTTGAACAGTAAGATGAAGATATTAGTGTCCTTACCCCAACTGCCTTCCAACTTCCTAATTTCTGTCATCTCTGTTTTTTCTTTTACATTGTTAAGGGTGATAACATTTACATCTTTATTTTCTAACTGCCAGTAAAAAAATGTGCTCTGTCTGTAGGTTGACTCTAAAGACTGAACAATCAATGGATAGAGTGTATGTTATTGTGAGTGTGGAAACAAGTTGTGGCAGTCTCCTCTCCGACATACATGTTTAGTTTGCCTAGTGATTGCAAACAAAAAAAATTCAGCTAACATTCTAAAGGTCGGGAGAGTTTCCATAAAAGATACAGAGTTTGGGATACTGTTTTAAAGGTTGTAGTATCTTGTCTGACTTTCCATATGGCAACACTGTTTCCTTTAGAATAAGCTTGCCTCCTTCCAGCTTGCTGCAGACCCTACTACTCAGACCGGGTAGGCAAGTGCTCAGACTCCTAGCCTGCTGTGTTCATTTACGTATTTGCCTGACCCTGACGGCATTTAAGTGTGTGATCCTATGCCTGATCTGTTACTCTCTTTGCAGTCAATATTATGAATTTCCTTTATATATATAGCTTTATAGTTTCCCGAGTATGTCATTGCCTTCTTTTTTTCCTCCCCACTATTTGCTATTATCATATCCTTTTTTTTTTCCCCCCTCTCAGACTCTCTAGCCAGTTGGGTATTTTATCTATTCTCCCTTCCTCCCAGAGTTCTCCATCTTCCTCAAGTTTGACCTGGTTGCTGTCTAGGCCTGCTACACAGTTGACATTTGGGACTTTCCTGTACTATTATACTAGGTTAGCTCTGCTGTTTCCTGGATCTCATCTCTTCTTTGTGTCCATTTAGTTTCTTTAGAGAAGGAAATTCCTTTCTCTTTTTTTTAAATTTTTGTGCTTGGGGGAGTAGATATCTATCTGCCCCATGGGTACCAGTGGCTCAACTGTTCTGACTTCAGGTTTTATATAATCCCCCCGCTTTTTAGCCTCACACTTGATTCCTGCCCTCCATTGCCCCGGCATCTTTGAGTCATGAGCCCCTTGGCCATTCTGCCAGGCTGATGAACTCTTAGCATCTGAGCCCAGGTTCAGGCTCCCTGTGGCTACAATATCAGTTTCTAATCTTGCATACTCTATCTTTTTTCCCAGTCTCTTTTCCAGTAGCCCTTACATGTTTCCTTTGTTGTTTAAAATTACTTCACTCTCGTCTTGGTGATGATGTGTATAGATGATGAGACTATAAATGAATACAGTTAATTTGTTGTCCACCATCTAAATTAGGCATTTTCAATCCTAAATTTACCTCTTTTAGGATTTATGAGTTCCTTGTATTATAAACATGTCTATCCAATTCTTACTTTGTTTTAACTATCGGTTTAGATCTCGTACTACCATTGTTAAGGCAATGTTAGTTGCCATAATCGTCTCCTAATTTTCAGAGGCTTACCATGATTAACGTTGTTTCTCACAGCTCCAGCAGTCAAATGGAGTGTTATGACTCGACTGGCCTTCTTCCCAAAGTAATGCGGGGACCCAGGCATCTTCCATCTTATGACTCTGCTATACTTTAGAGCAGGGATCCCTAATCTCCAGGATCTGATGTCTGATGATCTGAGATGGAGGTGAGGTAATCGTATAGAAATAAAGTGCCCAATAGATGGAGTAATACAGTTGGATCATCCCCAAAACCACCCCCTACCCTGATCCATGGAAAAATTGACTTCCACAAAACCTGTTCCTGCTGCCAAAACGGTTGTGGACTGCTGCCTTAAGAGAATATATTCTCAACTGGGGCAAAATTAGTTCTTGGGGCTAAAAAACAAAAAAATCCTTCATTTTGATACATGAATCACAGACATACATGTGGTCCATAAAGAGATACACAGTGCATTAAAATTCCACAGAGGAAGAAACTGTGAAAAAAGTGCCTGAAAAGACCGCTTACAAGGGCAACAGTGATGAAAAAGGTTGAGAGACACGGCTGCAGGGCCGAGGAGCATCCTGTGCTCAGGTAAAAGGGAAGAAAGAAAGTGGTGAAGGCTCACTCGCTTCTTAACCATCTTGGCCCCAGAATGACCGAGATCTCTTAGCCCACATTCCATCGATGAGAACTAGTCACGGGTCCCATCCTGACACAGGAGGAGCTGGGAGGTGTAGGTCTGGGCTGAGCAGCAGCCTCTCAGTGACAACTCCTAGCTAAGTAAGGGGGAAACACACATTTTGGAGAATGGCTGGCTTCCAAACACAGGGGCCGGCAAACTTTGTCTTAAAGAGCCAGGTGGTAAATATTTCAGGCTTGCGGGCCACGTGGTCTCCATCACAACTGCCCAACTCTGCCTCTGGTGGCCAGAAGCAGCCACGGACACTGTTGGAATGAATGGGTGTGGCTGTGTTTCAATAAAGCTTTATTTACATAAACAGGTGGTTGACTGACCTGTAGGCTGTGGTTGACCAACCTGCAGGCTGTGGTTGACCAACCCTTGCTCATCTCTCCACCTGGTGACCATTCCAGAGCTTTTCCATTGTCCGCTTTTCCTTGTGTCTCAGGACCTAACCCACGTTTTCTCCATTCCCTGTCCCTAGATGGGACCTGCAACTGCCCTCAACTGAGTGAGGAGGGTGAGTTCGTGGTTTCTGTGAGAAGCAGTATGACTCACCCCAGCCCAGTGAAGCGCAGAGGTCCCAAGTCTGGAGAAAGGGAATGCATTTTGCTTGTGACAATATATTAAGCCACCCCCACACCTAATCTCCACAGCCACCAGCCATGGCACACATCGTAAGTGGTCAGAATATGGGGACAGTTCTTATATTCAATGCTTAACCCTTTAAAGTACCCGTAGGAGGTGAATTAAGCCCTCAGAGGATCTGGGCCTCTGCTTCTTATAACATGAAAGAATACACCATATTTTCAATGGGTTATTTCAGTGATGAAGGTGAATAATAACATGGCCATATATTTATGTTAGAAACAGGATGTAAAATTATATATACAATATGATCTCAACGATCATGTCTTAAAAATTTAGTCAAAAAAAAAAAAGGGGGGGTAAATATTCTCACAAGGATGATGAGTGGCTTTTCTTTCTCTTTTGTATATGTTTAAAACTTTTACAGTGAGCATGCTTTCTAGGCAGAGAAGAATAAATGCTGTTTTGAAACTAGAGAGGCAGAGAGAGTCAGTCTGAGTGGTGACGGGGCGTCCGCCCGCTCGTGAGCACGCGCGTGGGCCCAAGGATGCCGTTGGCAACTCTGTCCGAACAAGTCCTCTGAGGCAGCCCGTGCCGCTCACCCTCCCTCAGAGGAGAAAGGCGTCTTTACATAGCGACTGTGGAAGGGTTCCAGCCTGCTTCTCTGCTGAGAAATTCTTCTCATTTCTAAGTGATGAGAACCTCATCTCAATTCTTTTTCCGCTGAGGCGGGACCAGCCTCTCTGGATGAATCATCGAGATTTATCAATAGGGTGAGGAGGAGGGGTGTGCCTGGGGTTAACTGCGTGTCACAGGCATCGGTCATCTCGGCCACTCCCCTGTGGGCTTGCTAGACTTTAAGGAGAAATGAAATCACTTGCGCCCCAAAGTGCTGTCTGTGTTGACCACCAGCTACAGTGGCCTGACTTCCAGGTGCCCCTGCCACCAGCAGAGCAGAGAGAGCAACCCATGCCGCCATCCTAACCAAGTTCAAGGTCGTACTGAAACGCCCTTAATTGGCTGGGTCCCTCTTGGTTCCTCATTTGCCTCTTCCAGGTATCAAGTGGTTGGGTCCGGGGGCCCTCCCTCCTCCTGTTTCACACCCACCTGAGTTCCTTCTCTTTAGCCCTTGGCTGTTTTTTCTGGCAACGTCATTCTTGAGTCCTGGGTTGTCTACACACTGGCTCAGCCTGTGTGCCCTCCACACTCATCAGATGCGTCACGTTCTGCAGCCCTTAGCCCCTTCACTAGGACAGGGTGGCCCTCTCCCCTCACCCAGGGGCCTCTCTCGAGCCTCCAGGGACATCAGCTGCTTGAACGCAGCTCCCATGGCCGGCGTTTGCTTGGCCATAGCCTCCATGCCTCTCTGTGATCAACCTCCTCTGTCTTTGTTTCTTGCGTTTTCCCTCCAGATGAGGTTGGAGGAAACTTATCCCAGCTCTTTGCCTCCGCCCTGGCTCCTGCGTTCCGAGAACTGAACTTAGCTTCCTCTTTTTTTTTTTTTTTTTTTATTTCCACACACATACCCCGGACACGCCTGTGATGGACGGGCATGTGGAAGGACCACACTCGGGCAATCACAGGCACCCATGTGTGTCTGTGTGCACAAGAAATCCTTACGGTGACCTGTGAAACCCTATACTGGGCTTCTCAGCCCCAGCACTACTGACATTTGAGCCTAGTAATTCTGTATTGATAGGGGCGGTCCTGCGTGTTCAAAAGTACTTAGCAGCCTCCCTGGCCTCTACTCACCAGATGCCAATAGCACTCCCTAGTTGTTAACACCGAATATGTCTCCGGACATCGTCAGATCTCCTCTGGAGGACGAAGGCGCTGTGGGTTGAGGACCCGTACCCCACATGATGGGGACCTCCCCTCCCACACCCCTTCTCTGCTCTGTCCTGCTGTGTGCACATTGATCCCTGCCAAGGGGCCTCGCTTCAGTTGCCCCCGTTGGCTGCTCAGCGTCCTCCACTCAGATCTCCACTGCTCGGCCATCCGGGCCTCAGCTCAACGCACACCTCCCCAGGGCCTTTCCTGAGCACAGCCCAGCTGCTCCGTCATATTTCCACGAGGATTCTCTGGGGCACACAGCCTCAGATTTGGAGGGGAGAGATGAAGAGGGGTGGGTGGCAGAGTCAGAAGGTTGCAAAGAAGCCCCTCTCTCCGGCTTATATAATCACTCTGCGGGGAGAGAGTGCGGTGGGGCTCAGCAAGCGAGTCCCTGGCTGCTTGTCATGTGAAGAAAACTGATGTGAACGACACTTTTCCTCCTCTGCTTCCTGCTCAGCTTTTTTGTTCTTTGTGTGGTGAATAATGTGACTGCAGGAGGAGCCTCATCCTTGGAGTTATTTTTACAAGGTCTCCTCTCTGCTGCAGATGACTCAGAGCTGGGACCTTCTCTTGAACACGTTCCTTGGGAAACGCCAGGGAGATGCTGTGCCCTAGGCGAGCAGGGGGCCAGAGAGGGTGTCCTGGCCCCCTGACCCCTCTGGAGCCATGTCCACGGGGGGCCAGAAGTGGGGGCTGGAAGGAAGGCCTTGCTGAACCACTGCTTCTCCCGGTTTCCCTCTGCCAAGGCCAGCCCTGCCTTTTTCTCACCATCCTTTTCTGCTCCAGCAGAAATGACCAGGACGGCCTGCCAGTCTGGAGAGGAGAGAGGCACTGACCACCCCCCCGCTAAGGTTGGCACTGCAGGCTGCATGTAGACCAGGCCCCAGCAGGCTGGTGGGTTTAGTCCAAAGGCATGCAAACCACCTGGAAAGCAGTCACAAGGTCCCCAGGGAAAAGAACAACCTGTTCTCATGTCTCCAACCACTCCTGGCACCAAGACCCAGGGAATGTGTGTTGAATAAAGAAACTAATGACAGGGAAGCACATTTTCACATGTAAAGCTGAACCACCTGAGCGTGTGTCCAGCCCAGAGCCGCATGCCGTGGAGGATGGTACCCCTGCTCCAGAGGGCGCGTGTGCCCAGACCTCGGCACGTGGACCAGAAGCTGTCGTCTCTCTTGGCTTGGGCATCATCTGACTCGACCCCTCGTAACCACTCCGAGGGGCAGGGGTGTCGTTTCCTTTTTCAGAGGATCAGGGAGGTGGATGGCACACCTAGCACTGTGTAGTTAGTGACCAGCACAGCTGCGTTCCTCTGCCCTAACTCTGCCCACTCTGTGGCTGTTTCCCTGACCCTGTGATGCCGTGGAACTTCAGAAACCCCAGAAATAGAGGCTCCCCTGCTTTCGGGAAACACTCCACACCCTCCTTCCAGCACAGCCGCAGCGCCCTGCTTCAGGAGAACCTGTCCTCTCCCTTCTGTTCTGCCTGCAGTGGAACGGCAGGTTCTCCACCACCTGCTACCCAACAACCCTTGGAAGAATTGGATATGAAGGCCCCTCTCAGTCACCTCTGCTCTGACAGTTCTGGAGAAAGGGACTGATTGGGGAATACACCCTCTTTTCCTCCTGCTAATGTGCCCTAGCCCCCAAGTCCCTTTCTTACTGTCTTCTCCCAGGTCACACAATCCCCAACTGAAAACCCAGGTGAATGGAAAAGGTTTCTGGTTGATCATTTGGAACTCAGAATGCATTTCCCCACAGATGTAGCTTGAACATGATGCTGTCATATCCGAGGTAGAGTATTAATAGCATCGGCCAAGTAGAGAGCTAGTGTTAATATTAATGATTTCATTAATTGTATGTGCTCAGTTGCTCCGTTGCATCTGACTCTGCAACCCCGTGGACTGTAGCCCGTCGGGCTCCTCTGTTCATGAAATTTTCCAGCAAGAATACTGAAATGGGTTATCATTTCCTACTCCAGGGGATCTTCTCTACCCAGGGATCAAACCCGAGTCTCTTGTGTCTCCTGCATTGGCAGGCCAGGTTCTTTACTGCTAATGCCGCAACCTTTCATTAATCAATTAACTAATAATAAGTCATCACCGTCTCTTGCCTGGAAGCCTGTAGCAGGCAAATAGACCACAGGTCTGGTCTCTTCCATCTTATTCTCCTGTAGTGTATTCTCTATGTGAAAAACTAATCAAGCCCCACCTCTCTTGTGCTCAGAGAGGTCCAGTGGGCTCCTAGCCTCATGTCCTGGCTCCCGCCTGCCTCGCTGACCTCACCCGCCAAACTTTTCCAGCTCCAACAAGTTCATTTCACCAAGGAACTCAGGAGCCGCTGTTCCCTGTGCCTAGGACTCTCGTCCCACCTCGAATTACCGGGTACAGTCTCAGTTCATTCAGATCTCTGTCAGATGTCACCTTTTCAGGTGCCCCGGGCACTTCAGATAGATGACCTCAGATACCCGTCCCCATCACTCCTCTGCCCTCCTCTCCTTCGAAGCACTGATCACCTCCGTTTCACTGCTGGTGTATTTGTTTACTTGGGTCCTGTTGGGCTCCTCCACGAGAATGCCAGCTCTGCAAGGGCAAGGACCTGGTTCATTTCATTGGCTGCTCTGCTTCTAGCACTAGAAAAGTACCTGACACTTGATGGGTGATCAGAAAATAACCTTTATGTAAATAAGCGGATAACCAAACGAACGAATGCTTTGTCTACACCTGGCAAATAGACAGACTGTGCTTTCTTGTGGAATTTATCAGGCATTCCAAACATCAAAGATGAGTGTCTTCCTTTCCCAGCCCTTGGGATTCGAAGTGTAGGGATTTCGTTTTAGTAACGAGTTCATCGATTATTCTGGAAAGTAGGACTCCTTACTCTGCACTCTGAGAAAATAGATACTCTTCTTGGATTCTGAATTTGGCAAAGGAGGGGGGCGAACACTTTGGTGTCGTGAGTCTCCTGCCTCCAGTTTTACTGAGAATGGCCATGCTTTTTTTTTTTTTAATTATTTATTTATTTTTGGCTGCGCTGGCGCTTCGTTGCTGTGCCCAAGCTGCAGAGCCCAGGCACCATAGTTGTTGTGCGCGGGCTTGGTTGCCCCAAGGCATGTGGAATCCTCCTGGACTGGGGACCAAACCTGTGTCCCCTGCGTTGGCAGGCGGATTCTTAACCAATGGACCGCCAGGCAGTGTCGAGCACATATTTTTGATTATTCTAGAGTGAGGTTTTTCACCTTGACACTACTGACGCTCTGGACCAGATGATTCTTTGTTGTGCTGTCCTGTGCCCTGTAGGATGTAGGGTGTCTAAGAGCATCCCTGGCCTCTGCCCATATGTTGCCAGTAGAACTGCCAGCTTTGACAACCAATTAATGTCTGCAGACATTGCCATTCCCTTGAGGGGCAAAATCTTCCCAGGTTGCAAACTACTACTCTACCATGTGCTGGAAGCCCCGCCCCCAAGAAGGAATTATCCAGCCCAGAGGATACCCTGCTCAGAGCAGCACTGATGGAGACGTTCTATTTTGGGCTGCCCAGAGGTAACCACCGGCCACATGCGGCCATGGAGCACTTCAAATGTGGCTGGCGCAACCAAAGGACTGAGTTTTTAAAGTTTATTTCATTTTAGTTAATTTTCATTTCAGTAACCACTTCAGTAGGCTAGTGGCTACCATCCTGGATAGCACAGCTCTAGAGAAACCTGTGTGGCTCACACGTTAGTGTCACACGAGTCATCTGGGGAGAGCAGAGTCTGATTCAGCAAAGCTGGGGTGAGGACTGAGAGTCTGTGTTTCTAGTGAATTCCCAGGAGATGCCAACCACAGTTTTAGTAAGATGAACTAAGTCTCTAACCTGAAGAGTCTATAAACACAGAAATGCAGGTCTGCCACCTGGAAGGGGTTGTTAAAAGACACAGTGGTGTAGTTTAAGTCATGGGAAAAATATAGTCTGTCAGACGGATATTGGTGTGAATCTGCTGTTACTCAGCTGTGCGCCCTGGACAACTTACTTAACTTCTCTGAGCCTCTGTTTCCTCATCTATAAAATGAAACAGTGACCATTCCCACCTTGCAGTGTGATTCTGAGATACTCTACTTGAAAGCACCAAGCCCAGTGTCTGCCTGGTCCATACTGGGCCCTTGGGAAATAACAGCAGGTATTACTAATCCATCTGAAGAAAAGGCATCAGTTGGACCTAGAGAGTGTCATACCCAGTGAAGGTAGTCAGACAGAGGAGGAGAAATATCTAATGACATCCCTAATGTGTGCAATCTAAAAAGAAAAGATACAAATGAACTTATTTACAGAATAGAAGCAGACTCATGACCTTAGAAAAGAACTTATGCTTGCCAGGTGGGAAGGATGGGAGTAAGGGATGGTTAGGGAGTTTGGGATCAACATACACACGCTGCTATATTTAAAATGGGTAACTTACAAGGCCTTACCATATAGCACAGAGAACTCTGCTCAATGTTCCGTGGCAGCCTGGATGGGAGGGGAGTTTGGGGAAGAATGGATACATGTATATGTGTGGCTGAGTCCCTTTGCTGTCGGCCTGAAACTATCACAACATTGTTAACTGGCTATACTCCAGTATAAAATTTAAAACATTTTTTTTAAAAAGGCACAATTTACACACATCAGCCCTGACGTTCGGGCCATGCCTGAGACAACTGCTACCCCCATCAGAAACACTCAGATGTTCTTTGGAAAAGCAGGTCCCTGGGCCCAGCCCACAGCTGCTGAGTCAGAGCCTCTCGTGGTGGGGCCCTGGAAGCTTAGTTTATTGTTGTTTTTAATCGAGGTAAAATTGACATAGCATAAAATTAACCACTGACCCTGTTAAAGGATAGAGGTCAGTGGCGTTCCGTGCATTCTCAGTGTTGCGCAGCCATCACCTCTGTCTGGTTCCAGAGCATTTTCATCACCCCGCAAGGTTACCCCATACCCCTTAAGCAGCCACGTCTCATTCACCCCCCAGCCCCAGCCCCTGGAAACCACTGGTCTGCTTTCTGTCTCCATGGACTCACTGGTGGGTATTTCAGATAAAACGAACCATTCAATATGTGATCTTTTGTGTCTCTTTCCACTTAATGTTTTCAAGTCATTCATGTTGGAGCATGTATCAGAAATTCATTCTTTTGATGGCTGGATAATATTCCATTGTATGTAGGTACCAGATTTATCTGTTCGTCAGTTGATGGAGCATTTGGGTCATTTCCATTTTTGTGGCTGTTGTGAACAAAACAGAGCTGCTTTGAACATTCGTGAATGAGTTTTTGTTTGAGTACTTGTTTTCAGCTCTTTGGGGTTTATACCTAGGAGCAGAATTACTGCTCTTAGGGGTCACTGGTAACTCTGTGTTTAAGGTTTTAAGCTGCACTATTTGCTAGGGCAGCTTGCACCATTCCTGCCGGAAATGCAGAAGGGTTCCAGTTTCTCCACACCCTCACTGACACTTGTTGTTGCCAACCTAGTGATTACGAAGTGAACTTTGTCCTTAACTTCTCCAGGTGGTCCCTCTGGGCGCTCGAGCCATATTCAGGAGAGCTCGTGCTACAGTGGGTTAAGTGATGGTCCGGTTCTCAAGGGCGGTGGGATGTGGGACTTGGTCAAACAGTGCTTTTGTTGGGCTGGTGAAACCTAGCAGGAATTGGCGTTGTTCCTGTGTGTGTGATTAAGAGGTTGGATTTTTTTCACTCATCTTACTGTCTTAGTCCATTTGGGCTGCCACGAAATACCACAGAGAGTGGCTTATAAACAGCAGAGGTTTATGTCACACGATTCTGGAGGCTGGAAGCCCAAGATCAAGGAGCCGGCATGGCCGCCTTCTGTGAGGGCCCGTCGTCTCATGCATTGCCCGTGCCTTCTCGCCACGTCCTCACGTGGCAGGAGGAATGAGGGAGCTTGTGGGGTCTCTTTGATAAGGGCACTAATCCCATTCGTGAGACCCCCACCCACCTTCATGACCTAAACATCTCCCAGAGGCCCCACCTACCAATCTTAACCAATTTGGGGGTTAAGATTTCAACGTAAATATTTGGGAACGGGGGAACCATAGAACATTTAGCACGTAGCACTTTTTCCTCTTTAGTAAGGGGAGCTGAGTGAGTAGGGGTGACTTGCTCTCAGCTTGCCCTGGAAAGGCCAGATCAGTTGCAGATGGCTTGCCCACACCCCGGGTGAGGTCCCCCCACCCTTGTGCCCCATGGGCAAGTTTCAGCAAAGCACCTCAACCTGCAGCTTGGGGCTTGGCCTGGAGGGCCTGTGCTGGCATGAACTGGCTTTGAATTCTTCTGTTTTAATAAAATGTCCTGTGAAATTTTGCATTCTACTGCATAGTATAGCTGGACCTGACTTTATTTTTAAAATTAGGGGGTATCACCCCAGAGAGTTAAGTGTATTTCAGGAACATGTCAGGTTAATCCCGTGGCTCTGAGGATGAAGGTGATAACCTGGGGTTAGTGGGCAGAGGCGTGTCGGGGCGGGGGCTGCAGCGGGAGTGCTTTGCGAAAGGAATAGTATTCCTCTCTAACAATGAGGATTTTGTTTCCCTCTTCCGGAATTTCCTCAAATTTAATCTCTGCGGTGGAAAACAACCTTTAAACGATACATTTATCCACCAGGAAAGGGAGCAAGGTCCTACTGTTACTTACTCCCTGGGCCACTTCAAGACGGCTCTAGGGCAGAGGTCCAGTACCCACGGCCTCCTTAGGTCAGCGGTTCTCAGCCTCGGCCACGTGTTACCATCTTCTGGCAAACTTGAAGCACTGTTGTCTAATAGGTTTTGGTGAAACCCAAGTATTTGTGTTTTTTAAAGCTCCCTCAGGTGGTTTTGATGTGCAGACAGGACTGAGAACTGCTGTGCTCACCCATGGGACATGACGGTGCAAAAAGCAGACGCTTGCCCATGCCCTCAGAGAGATTACTGTCCTGATTGGCGAGGCCCATTCCTTAATCACATAATTAATTAATTGCAACTGTGATAAGTACTGTTCCAACACTTGCTTTTTGGAGAGTCAAAGACGTCTCACTGAAGCTGTACTCTGAAAGCTAACTAGACATTAATGAGTGGGGAGCTAGGAGAAGAGCGTCCTATTGAAATAGACCAGCATGTACAAAGGCCCTGGGGTAGGAAAGAGCTTGGAGTATATGAAAACCTGAAAGACAAGCTGGATGGAGTTGTGAGCGAGGGCATAGGAGTCCTGAGGAGGTTGGAGAGTGGACGGAGGTCTGCCATCCACTGTTGATCTACTATGAGTCCTCTGAAACACTCTCAGTGTTTGAGCTGCTATATGGTCCAGCTTCTGTGTTCTGGAATACCCAAGAGCATGAAGGCCTGATAAAGTGGCCACACGTCTCCCATAATGGTCTGGGCAGGACCCCCCTCTTCTAGTCCTGTGAATTATTCTTGCCTCAACTTCCATGGAGGTAGGAGGGAGGCATCAACAGAGGAGGAGAGCTGTCTGGAGAGAGAATGGGGATTTTCACTGCATCAGAGAAGCTTCTAGGCCTCCCTGGCTGTGGATGTGTCTCACTTGAAAATTAGATCTTCCACAATGTCACCATCATCTCTATGCAGGAGAACTCATTGACAGGATGGGTGGCCCTCAAGTGACTGGAGTCTAAGATTTCTCACGGCATTGATTACTCTCCACCCTGTTTCTTAGATGTTCTTATATTAAATTTACAGATTGAATTCCTCCTCTTCCTCCTCAATTTCTTTCTCCTCCCCACTCCTGGTCTCCTCTTTTAAAAATCTGTGCCAGTTTCTGATTTCTTGTGGGTGGCATGGAGGGAATTCTTTACACTTCCTTGGGCCCTGCTTCCCATTTCAGAAGCTCCACAGTTATCTCCTCTGTCCTCTCCCCTCTCCCGGCTGCACCCTGCTCCTGGCCCAGGGGGATGGGAGCAGTTCTTTTCAACTGTTTTGTGGCCGATGGGGACCCTTCCTCTTTGGTTTGAGCCTCTTGATAGCCATTTAAATTGTTCATGTCTCGTATTAGACTTTTCCCTCACAAGGCTCTTAAATCTTCATTCTCTCCATCACTCTAACAGCAGAATGGTCAGTGAGGCAATGTTCGTCACCACTGTGTGCAGAAGGAGAGTTGAGGCCCTGACAGCCGTGTGAGGACAAGGGAAATAGTCTGGCCTTGTTTGGACAAGGGAAATAGTCTGGCCTTGTTTGATGGCTGGCTGCCTGTTGGTCCCTGGAAAGTCACAGAGCCTTCCCGGGCTGCATGCTCATTGGTCGTGTGGGAAAGAGCTAAGATTTCCATTCCTGTTGTTGGAAAAGATTGAAGGCAGGAGGAGAAGGGGACGACAGAGGATGAGATGGTTGGATGGCATCACCAACTCTATGGACATGAGTTTGAGTAGACTCTGGGAGTTGGTGATGGACAGGGAGGCCTGTGGTTCATGGGGTCGCAAAGAGTCGGACATGACTGAGTGACTGAACTGAACTGAAGGTGGTGCAGTGCTAAAGAGGAAGGGCTTCCCAGCTTCCCATTCTGGCTCCAACGCTCAGGTCTGGGACAAGTCTGGGATGAACCAGCAGACCTCTGTCTCCTCACCTGTGACCTGGTGGTACAGCAGTGACCCCGCAGGAGTGTTTTCAGGATTTGGGCACATCCGGGAAGGCCCAGCACCAGGCCCTGTGTCCAGACCTTCAGGATGTAGTAGTTGTTCCATCTCCTCTACCTTCTGGAACTCGGCTGCTTGCCAGAGGGAACCCCAGCCATGAGTGGTGGAGCTGGAACTGGAATCTGAGTCCATTGGCTGCCAGCCCTCAGCCCCTTGGGTGGAGCCCTCTGTAAGTCCCATTCAGAGAAGGTGGACCTGGGACTGACAAGCGTGACTCAGTGACAGTCAGCCCTGGTGTGGTGGGACTGCCCTCTGGGAACTCTGAGCATAGCGGTAGGGAACCCAGAGGGCACAGGAAACTGAGTCACTGGGAACCCTGCGCTCTTGCAAAGCTGCCCTGAAGCCCCCATTGTTGTTACTGTTGTTGAGTCGCTAAGTCGTGTGTCTGAGTCTCTGTGACGCCCTAGACTGCAGTGTACCAGCTTTCCCTGTCCTTCAGTATCTTCCAGAGTTTGCTCAGATTCACGTCCATTGAGTTGGTGATGCTAGCTAACCGTCTCGTCCTCTGCCACCCTCTTTTCCTTTGCCTTCAGTCTTTCCCAGCATCAGAATCTTTTCCAGTGAGTCAGCTCTTCACATCAGGTGGCCAAGGTATTGGACCTTCAATTTTAGCAACAATCCTTCTATGAATATTCAGAGTTGATTTGCTTTAGGATTAACTGGTTTGATCTCTTTGCAGTCCAAGGGACTCCCAAGTGTCTTCTCCAGTACCACGATTTGAAAGCATCAATTCTCTGGTGCTCAGTCTTCTTTAAGGCCCAACTCCAAAATCACCGTAGATGGTGACTGCAGCCATGAAATAAAAAGATGCTTGCTTTTTGGAAGAAAAGCTATGACCAACCTAGACAGCATATTAAAAAGCAGAGACATTACTTTGTTGACAAAGGTCCATATAGTCAAAGCTATGGGTTTTCCTGTAGTCATGTATGGATGTGAGAGTTGGACCGTAAAGAAAGCTGAGCACCGAAGAACTGATGCTTTTGAACTGTGGTGTTGGAAAAAACTTGAGCGTCCCTTGAACTGCAAGGAGATCAAACCAGACAATTCTAAAGGAAATCAGTCCTGAATATTCATTGGAAGGACTGATGCTAAAGCTGAAGCTCCAATACTTTGGCCACCTGACATGAGGAAGTAACTCATTGGAAAAGACCCCAATGCTGGGAAAGATTGAAGGCAGGGGGAGAAGCGGATGACAGAGGATAAGATGGTTGGATGGTATCACCGGCTCGATGGACATGAGCTGCAGCAAGCTCTGGGAGTTGGTGATGGACAGGGAAGCCTGGTGTGCTGCAGTCCATGGGGTCACAAAGAGTCGGACATGACTGGGATTGATCTGCTACTACTCACATCCATACATGACTACTGGAAAAACCATAGCTTTGACTATACAGTCCTTTGTTGGCAAAACGATGTCTCTGCTTTTTAGCCCCCGTACCACCTGGGAAATAGTGTCATGGCTTCCTGCTGATTTCTATGCTGAGAGAGGAGCTGAACTGTCTTCACTAACTGGTGTGTGATAGTAATGCTGCCACTTATCCAGGGCTGGGTGGGAACTGGGAAATGTGCTCAGTCAGAGACCCACGCTCTTGCTGATCTCCCAGCAAAGAAGTCACTGCTAACTCCATTTTGTGGAAGGTTCAAGCCAGTGAGGGGCGGGGCCAGAGTTGAACACAGGTCTGGTTGGCCCCGGGCTTCCCTGATAGCTCAGCTGGTAAAGAATCCGCCTGCAATGCAGAAGACCCCGGTTTGATTCTTGGGTCAGGAAGATCCGCTGGAGAAGGGATAGGCTACACACTCCAGTATTCTTGGGCTTCCCTGGTGGCTCAGCTGGTAAAGAATCTGTCTGCAATGCAGGAGACCTGGGTTCGATCCCTGGGCTGGGAAGATCCCCTGGAGAAGGGAAAGGCTACCCACTCCAGTACTCTGACCTGGAGAATTCCACGAACTACATTCCATGGGGTCACAAAGAGTCGGACACTACTGAGCAACTGAATTGAACTGCTTGGCCCCAAAGCTCACGCTCTCTGCATGAAAGTGACCTTCCATAAAGTAGCATTGACCATGCGGCTTTGAATGCTCATTCACATCCCCAAACCCACACCCACTATCTGCCTATGTCAGCACTGACCAGCTAATTTTCACCAGTGGTCAAATTGGATTTGGCCCAGTTACCACTGTTGAAGAGAAAAATAGGTAAATCCCAAAACTTGCTGTAAGTTGAGAGGGTGGGCATGGTGGCCCCTTTGTTGGATGCCCTGTGCCAGTTTAGGAAGAAGGAAAATTAGCAGACACACATCTATCTTTCTTTCCTGGCTTGCTCTAGGTAACTTCTTGGGCACTTTTGGAAAAACCTGCACATCTGTAATGCATGCCCTGAAAACCACAGCAGTGGAAGCGTGGAGTGAGGTCAAGAACCGATTTGATCCCTATTGAGAGCCTCTTTTCATAGCTAAAACATTCCACGCTCTTTCTGTCATAGGATCTTGGCACAGGCTGTTCATCCTGCCTACAGCACCTTTTCTTTCTATCTTTTCCCTCCTGCTTTCCCTATTTTGCTTCACTAATTTATTCTTAGGGCTCAGATTAAAGATTAGTTCTTTGCAAATGCACCACTGACCCTTTCCCGTGCTAGGTCTGCCTCTGATATATACTGTTACGACAGTCATCATGCTTTCTTCAGAGCACACTGCTATTATAGTTCTTTCTGATGTTTTGATGTTGGTTTCCCCAGTAGAGGAGAAGTTCCATGAAGCCAGGGATGACATCAGTCTCAGCTGTTGTATGCCTAGTGCTTCGTACTTGCCTGCTCTGTACCAGCCACTCAGTCAGCAATGGATGGACCACTGGATGGTTGGATTGATGGACGGAGCTAGTTAACTTCATTTCCTTTCCCTTAATTCCAGCCAATATACTTGTCTTACAGGCAAGGGAGATTGGGATCGCCTGTTTATATATCTCCCTTGTGTCTCTTTCAAGAAGAACGCATTTTGGGACCATTAGAATGTAACCCAGCACCTGATATATAAAAGCTGGTGGTGTGGTTGTTTAAGCTAATCTCGCCTTTGAGACTGGATCCAAGGGCTTCTGCTCCTGTCGGGGAGCTTGGAGAGTTATTTTCCCATGTTGAGAGTGAGGATGGCACACTTCTTCATGGAACCTGACGGGGGTCCATCCCTGCTTCCCGGCTCATGCTCTGGTTTAGCTTCTTGGTAAGGTCTGCTGTGGAAGTTGCCAGTTACTCTGTTGACTTATTTATACATAAATAGTTATTCCCATAACCTTCTCTTCGCCAACGTTCAGAGATAATGATAGACGATCTTTATAGCATCACAGACGTCACTTCAAAAGCATTCTCTTGCTATAGGAATGTTTATGATGTGCTTATCGCTAGAATTTCATGAGAAACAAACTCCCAAATTGCAGATGATTTAGCATTTGAAGCAGGGAGTGAGAGCGTATATGTATATGCATTAAAAAAAAAAAAAAGACTTTGAAAAGGGAAGTTTTTCTTCTGCAGAGATATCTTCTTCTAAAGTTTAAAATAAGAACTACTTAAAAGCTGCAAGTTTAGAGGAATGAGCACTTTCTCTTAAGCATTCAAATGGGGGAAAATGACTTGTAATCTCTCCCTCAAGTATTAAGGCAATAGGCATTTAAAGGCTTTTTTGGGAGCTGGCTGTCACAGACAAAAGATTTCTCGATTTAAAAAAAAATCATTTTTATAGCGTTAAATAGTAGGAATGAGCAGCAGCAGCCCTCTTGACATTTTGGAAATGATTTATTTTCTGAAACGTCTCAGTCCATTTTAATAGATGACACTTTGTTCTTCCCATTCTGGGCGGTCGCTTCGGCTGGGGTTGCCATAGTTACGCTTAAAAGTTCAAGGCAGAGCAGGACAGGGCTCCAGGCACAACTTCTGACTAGGTTCCCATGAACCCAGTGAGTTGGTGCCACCACCTCTGAACAAACACCCCAACGCCACACTTTGCCAACATCTATGCCATATCTCTTGCTTGTTGGAGAGAGACTCTCTGAGCAATCTGAACTGTAGTCTAGAGGGTGAGTTTGACATCTTTTTGTTTTTAGCCACTCTGTCTCAACCAAGAACTCAGCCAGCCATCTTAGGAAAGTCGCAGATTGTGTAAACGTTTTCCTATAGTGGTGTTTCTCAGCCATGGTGTGTGGAATGGTGCTAGTCTGCAAACTGTTGACCAGATCAGTACAGAAATTGAGAGTAAGCCCTGAGATGCTTCCATGCCAATTTGACCAAGTAAGCTGTTGAATCATTAGAAGAAGGCTTGTACTTTGTGTGAATATCTTTGTCACTTCATTTTTCTACCCCTTCCTTTATCTTATATTTTATAAAAGTATTCATCTGTGATGGATCGGAAATTGAAACAAAGAACTGGTCCTTCATCGCAAATAGCTTTGAGAAGCCCTGTACTGTAGCACTTGTAAGTTGTCTCTGCTCCCTGTGGGACAGGTAGGCTGTTGAATGAATTTGGGGAAATCGCAGCACTTACCAAATTATCTTGTAATGAAACGCGTGTACATCTCTCTCTGTCTTGCTAAGCTGTTGTTGCTTGAGAGCGGGGACTGCGTCTAATTCATCTTTGTAGCCTCGTTCCTTAGATCCCTGCCTGGCACAGTGGAGGGCGTGGGAAACATCCATCCCGTGCACGTCTGCTCCCTAGTGACATGAAAGTGGGTGAGCTCCCTTGGCATCTGGATAGTGTCCTCGGCACGCTGGTGATGGAGAGCTGGGAACAAGCGATGGAGTGGCTTTCTCTTCTCTTTTTCCCACAGAACCAGGCCTCCTCTCCCCACCTGCCCAGCAGCATGAGAGCAGCATGACTGGCCGGCCGCAGGAGAAGCCCCCAGAGCCAGGCCCCCATCTCAACCAGCTGCTGCAGAAGTCAAGGTAAGCTCGTTCCCCTTCTCCTGGAAGGTGTGGGCATTTTTCACTTGAACTAATTTGCTATGATTTTATAATCATTTGCCATGTACTGGAAAAAGAGTGTTTACTGGGATATGGGTAGACTGAAAAGGTGCATGTCAGTCTAATGGGGCAAAATGTCTTTGTTTCGGTTAATGGAGAAGCCAGTGATGAAGCAGAAAGGACAGGGAATTGAGTTTCTGGGGACTGAAGCTGTCATTATTCCTCCACCACCTGCTGAATCTGGGACCTTGGACAGGTCTTTTAGGGATCAGGTATATTGGGCTTTCCTGGTGGCTCCGTGGTAAAGAATCTGCCTGCTAATAGAGGAGACTCAAGTTCGATCCCTGGGTCAGGAAGATCCCCTGGAGGGAAGCGTGGCAACCCACTCTAGTATTCTTGCCTAGGAAACGCCATGGACGGAGGCACCTGGCGGCTACAGCCTATGAAATCATAGGAGTGGGATATGACTGAGTGACCAAACAACAACAGCATCCAGGACTCTGGGGGTGAAGGAATCTCTGGAATAGGATAGAACTGGGTGGATGGCCTGGGACTCACAGAATGCCCTAGACAGAGTCTCCTTTCCCACGCAGGGTTGTAAGGGGCCTTAGAAGGATCAACCAGGCCAATTCTTGGCCAGTGTTGAACAGTGAATTGTTAGAAAATTCCTGCTAATATTGGTACAAATACTTCCTCTCTGCAGTTTCTGTCTTTTCTCCTCTGCTCTGCCACATGGAGCCACAAAGACTGGGCTTTCAAAGACTCTTCCACATGACCCTCTTTGAATTTGATGATGACTGTCATGACTCTGCTTTTCTTGAAGAGAAAATTCTCTGTGGAGACTGGTGCCACTCACCTTGTTCTCTTGTCCCCGCCATGTTGGAAGGGTCTTAATCACCTCCAGTTTGGTCCTGCCAGTTGCCCACCTGACCTGTACCTTCCTCAACACAGGCTCCATTCACCATTCATTCTTCAGGACATACTAAGTTCCCCCTTTGTGACAGTCACTGTACTAGACCCTGGAGATACATCAGTTCAGTTCAGTCGCTCAGTTGTGTCTGACTCTTTGCAACCCCATGAATCGCAGCACGCCAGGCCTCCCTGTCCATCACCAACTCCTGGAGTTCACTCAAACTCACGTCCATTGAGTTGGTGATGCCATCCAGCCATCTCATCCTCTGTCATCCCCTTCTCCTCCTGCCCCCAATCCCTCCCAGCATCAGAGTCTTTTCCAATGAGTCAACTCTTCGCATGAGGTGGCCAAATACTGGAGTTTCAGCCTCAGCATCAGTCCTTCCAAAGAACACCCAGGACTGATCTCCTTTAGGATGGACTGGTTGGATCTCCTTGCAGTCCAAGGGACTCTCAAGAGTCTTCTCCAACACCACAGTTCAAAAGCATCAATTCTTCAGCACTCAGCTTTCTTCACAGTCCAACTCTCACATCCATACATGACCGCTGGAAAAACCATAGCCTTGACTAGATGGACCTTTGTTGGCAAAGTCGTGTCTCTGCTTTTTAGTATGCTATCTATGTTACATCAGTGAACAAAAAAGACAGGGCCTTTGTCTTTTTAAGACAAAACAGATATAGATCCTTGGAAAGATTTTGAAATAAGCACTGAACCATTTCTATATGCTCTTTTTAAATATTTTATGTTTTCAAATTTTTTCTTAAATGTTTCGTGAGTGCTTGAAAAAGTGTGTACTCTCCAATTATTACATATTTAGTAGTTTTCTATATATGATCATTAAAATAATATAGTTCACTGTGCTATTCAAATTATGTATATTATGTCCTTTTCTGTTTTTATCTGCCTTTCAATTATTGAGAGACCTGTTAAAAATCTCCTGTTGGATTTGTCCATTTTTCCTTGTACTGCAAAAAAATTTGTATATTTTAGGGCAGTGCTATTTGACACATAGATACTTAGAACAGGTATATCTAACTGATGAATAGAGATTCATTTCCACCATCTTTATATACTTTCAGTTTTTTCTACTGTTTCTTTTTGATTGAGATTTTTTCCTTCCTCATTCCATTTTCTGTCTTCTTATGTAGAAGTTATGTGCTCTGTGTCTGTTCTTTCAATGTTTATCCCATCTATTTTAATAGGCATACTTAGCAAAACAAAGTATAAAATGAAACAATGTCTTTACCTTCCTGCCCCAAAATTCAAGAATCATAAACTGGTTTAATTCTAACCACCGCTTCTTCCGACTTATGTACAATTGTTACCCTGTGTTTTCCTTCTATTCTATTTTTTCCCCTACAAGTTAGACATCATTATTTTATACAATACGTGTTTGTATAGATTTATTCATATTCTTTTCTCACCATTCTTTCCTGAGATCATTTTCCTTCTGCCTAAAATAAATCCATTTGAATTATCTTTTAGTGAGAATCTATGGTG
This sequence comes from Bos indicus, assembly GCF_029378745.1. NCBI lineage: Eukaryota > Metazoa > Chordata > Mammalia > Artiodactyla > Bovidae > Bos > Bos indicus. The sequence continues at coordinate 17,505,604 of NC_091782.1, read as the reverse complement.
GTAAGCTTTCAAGTTGTTTTTGTTTTATTTTGGCTTGGTTTTTGTTGACTTGAACCTGTCTTTATTTTGCTCTCAGTTTTGAGAGGGAACTTTAGTGGAATATATTCTCTTCTGTCACTGAAACCATTATTCCACTGCCTCTGGCTCTCAGCGTTACTGAGAAGTTGGCTGTCAGTCTCTTTACTTTTGCTTCATAAGTGGCCTGGCATTTCTCTCTGCTTCTGCTGCTGCTGCTAAGTTGCTTCAGTCGTGTCCGACTCTGTGCGACCCCATAGACAGCAGCCCACCAGGCTCCCCCGTCCCTGGGATTCTCCAGGCAAGAACACTGGAGTGAGTTGCCATTTCCTCCTCCACTGCATGAAAGTGAAAAGTGAAAGTGAAGTCACTCAGTCGTGTCCGACTCTGAGCCACCCCATGGACTGCAGCCTACCAGGCTCATCCGTCCATGGGATTTTCCAGGCAAGAGTAATGGAGTGGGGTGCCATTGCCTTCTCCGGCACTTCTCTCTAGTTAACGTTAAAGATGCTGCTGTTCGCTTTGGTGTTCTGCTACTTCCTTCTTATGTAATTAGGTGTCAGTTTCTCTGTCTTTATTCTGGGTTTTGTTGGGATTCCTAATGCTAAAGATGGATGACTTTCAACAATTCTGGAAAATTCTCACTCTTCATTCTTTGACTACTGCCTCTTTTCCATTCTCTCTGATGCTTCTGTTTGGAACTCCAGGTAGGCATATGGTGGACTTTCTCATTCTGTTCTCTGTATCTCTCAGCCTCTGTTCCATGCTGTTTACCTCTTTGTCCCTCTGTGCTGAACTCTGAATAATGTCTTCAAACGTGTCTTCCATTTAATTTATTCTGTATCTCAAATGCTCTTTAATCCATACATTGAAATGTTTCCATTCATCTTCTTTATTTATCATTGCTATTCGTTTTGGTCCGTTATTTTTTAAGTGTTTATTTGGCAGTATCAGGTCTCCATTGTGGCCCATGGGCTTCCCTCTAGTGTGGTGCACAGGTTCAGTAGTTGTGGCTCAGGGGCTTAGTTGTCCTAAAGCATGTGGGATCTTCATTCCCTGACCAGGGATCAAACTCACGTCCCCTGCATTGGAAGGCAGCTTGTTAACCAGTGGACCACCAGGGAAGTCACCAGGTCCATTCTTGTTTAAATCTGCTTGGTGAGTTTATGACCTCTCACTCCTTGCTTATATTCACAAACTTCTTTCTTTCTTTGCTACACTGAAGTTCCTATTTAGACATTGTAGAATTTCATGTCTGGTTGTTGCAGAATCTGAGCTCCTTGTGGGTCTGGTTCTGCTGTCTGTTGCCTCTGCTGGCCCTGTTTCCTTGTGTGTTAGTTTCCTCATAGTGCCTTGTTTCCTTGCTGTTGTTAGTTTCTCTGAGCTCTTCATTTTCCTTAGATATTTACCTTTGAGAAGTATTTGATGGATGGGTTGAAGTCGATTTTTCCAGAGAGGTTTTGCATTAACGTCTGCTGGTTGTCTCGGGGCACTCCCAAATAAAAAATCACTTTAAATTCATTTTCTACCCAGGGCTTGAATTCAGACTGCAAAGCTGTGTGAGGTCCAGCTTATGAGTTCAGATTTCTACCCAGCCCAAGGTCAGGTTTCCTTGTGGTCTCCTTTTGGGTTGTGGGTCTTTTTCTTATTCACTGGAAGTGGGAGCCTTTTGGAGTCCCAGTTTTATGTAGGAACTGAGATATTTCTCCTGTTTCCTGAGCCATGTGCAGTTCTCATGGGAAACTTAGAATCCATAGGCTGTGGCAGGAACCCATAGGGCAAAAGCCAGCTTTGCTGTTCTCTTACATCCCAAGGTTCCTGCTTTTGGTTTTGGTCTTTGAAGAATCCTTCCATTTTTACCAGTTCTGTAGTGTGTTTACAATTTTTATATTTTAAATTTTAAATAGTACGTTAGTTGTTTCAGTTGGGAATGTCAAGTAGGGTATCTGGTGGGCCATATTGCCGGAAGGTCTGTCTTCTTTCTTCTCCACTATAGCCTGTGGGGCAAGAATTGCTATTCCTTGTTCACAGGAGGCTCAGAAAGGACATGTAACTGGCTGCAGGCACACATGTAGCTGGTGAGGGACTCAGAAGGAGTATATCCCTCCCCACCCCGCTTTCCTACCTTTTCTCTCCCCAAAATAACTGTTGACCATTTGTCAGGATTAGCTTTATGTTCTCAAAGGATACAAGTTTGTACCAGAATGCTTTAAATAGCTGAGCAGCTTTGTAAAATTTGTTTATGAATCTATTGTTTATCTTCCTCGAGAGAGGAAATGGCTTCTGCATTTTTGGTGGCGTGTTTCTCCCGTGGCCACCAGCAGCCTTCCTGCCTCGTTCCCACTTGGCAAAGGCCTCCTAGACCCACAGCCAGATCCCACATGCACCTTGCCTAGACCCCGGCTTCCTCTCCTCCGCGTGCTCTCTCTCCTGGGGTCTTCCCTCCCTTGGGCCTCTCTTCCACACCCCCAGCCCCATCCTTCCTGCTCTCGGTTTTCCTGTCTTCTCTTTGTGTGCCTTTCAGCAGAGGGGAGACCATAGAGCAGGGTGCTTAGACTTCATGGGCTTGAACCCAGCTCTGCCACACCCTAGCTTCACTGCTCAGCGCTTCAGTTTCTTCACCTGCAACGTGGGGACCACAGACAGAGCGGTTCAAGGACTGAATGAGATGACGTGTGTATGCAGAGCTCGTAACAAGAGCTTACAGTATATCACAGGCACTCAGTCCATGGTAGTCAGTATCCTTGTGACTGAGAAGAGTCCCCTTCAGGGCTCACTCTTTTGTTCAGTGATGTGCTCATGTTGGCAGAGTTGGTTTATGAAATGGGATGGAAATGGAGGCAGAAATCTAGGGTCAGTGTAGGATTCCCAGCCTCACTGGGGTATGTTTTTTTTTTTAAAAAAATAATAATAATCTGAGGGAAAACAAAGCACATCGGTCTGGCCAGTATTTGCATCAGCTGTAAACCATGGGTTCTAGAAATGGTCATTTCTAGAGACGGAACACCTCAGCATCTTGGCCCTCCCTCCAAGTTGTTTTCTCTGTCATGGAACCATGAGGGGGCTGGAGTCTCGTGACACCACTTGCTGGGAATTTTTCCCTTGTGGAGCCCCAGTCTCTCAGGCGGTGGATGGCACGCCCACTCTGTTAGATACCTGTCCAGAGGGGCAGGATGGGTAGTCTTCACTGTTCCTTTTATGTCCAACCTTACAGCTTACTACTTATTATTTCACACTCCCTTTTCATAAGTCAGTGACTTTATATTACGCTTAGATTTGTGTCACTTCCTGATTCGGTATCTATCAAGCAACCGTGTTTTAGCACCTGCTATTTGTAGTAACTCTGGGGTTTGTACCGTGGGCAAATGTTATGAAAAATGCACAAAGTTGCTTGAGACCCAAAAACTACTCTGAGAAATAGTCTATTCATTTAAAAGACTTTATGACCAAAACAATGCATAAAGGGGAAAACGCCTTCCAAAGATTAATGCCAGGTATTCAGAGTCGGTTTTCAAGGGGGACAGCCATGTGTCCTCGACTGGGCAGGGAAGGCTTTCTGGGGAAGGCCAGGGAAAAGATTGGAGCTGGCCCCTGGGGAAAGGTAGGGTGAGGTGGCTGGAAAAGGAACCTTGTACATGGTGGATGTAAAAGTAGTGTGAACTGAGGTTTAGAGATGGGCATTCTCTGGAACCAGGGAGACCCAGTGCGGTACTGCCAGCCCCACAGATGGCCTCTGCGGCCCCTCTTACAAAGCCAGATCCATCAGCATATCAAGCCCCCGACAAGTCCTGGAATTAATGTTTGACTGTGTTTCACTGGGTTTCCTCTGTTTAGTCACTTATGGCCAGTGACCATGATGGTCTTGAATGGATATGCAGTTGCCTTTTGCCTCTCTATAAAGGCTACCAACTAACTTTCGTAAAACAGGGATTGGTGACTTTAAAAATTCAGTCTCTGAGGATCAAAATATTATTTGGAGTCAACTACTTGTCTTCTTTCTCTGAGTATGGCTCCAATATCTAGGACTTTGGGGGTTTCTAGGTGCCTAACCATTGATGTTGCTGCACTCGGGAGCGGGGCTGGCTCCCAGGAAGATGTCCACCGACGTTCTCGACCTAGCTGAGAGGCCAGACCAACCCCACCCCATCCCCACCCAGCCTACAAACCTCAAAGTTTATTAACAGCCTCTCTCCAGATAATGATTCATGCTTCCTGTCCCTCCTCCGTTTTAGTTATTCAGGGCTGTGAGCCAAGATTGATTACTTACACCGTCCAACTGGCCTTGCCCATGGGGAGCTCAACTGGTAGATTAAATACTCTTCATTGGTTGACTTCTCCTTGTCAGCAGAGTCCATACAGTCAGACCAGGGTTTTTGCTAGACGCGGATGTGGAAACCCTTTCCAGACCAGGAAGTTGGGACATCACATACGGGAGTATGTGAGGAGTCTGGGGGCTGAGGTTTTTATGGTAGAGAGGCAGGAGGTGCCCCAGGCACAGGACGCATATGCTGCCTTGGCCTCATAAAAGCCGATGGAAATGCGTTCTTGGTTGAGTCTGTAAGTGCCTCTGTGGAAGCTGACCATCCTCTCCTCTCTGTTGGGTGGTCTTGGTTCTAAAACTATTTTAATAATCTTTATTTTACTAGTCATATAGATTATTCTATTTTTTAATACTTATGTTATTGTATCTTTCCTCTTTTGGCTGTGCCTCATGTTATGTGGGATCTTAGTTCCCCGACCAGGGATTAAACCCATGCTCCCTCCAGTGGGAACACAGAGTCTTAACCACTGGACCACCAGGGAAGTCCCTAGATTATTCTATTTTAAAAAAATTAAAACACTCCAGCTGGAGCTTCAGTCCGCTCTGATAACCTCCCCCTACTCACTCACTTTCCTTTTCCGAAATACAGCAGAACTGAGACAGGCATCCAGGTGTCCCGACTCCCAGTGCTCCCCGCCCACCCAGGGAGCCAGAGGTTTTAAGGATCAGGTGTCAGTGGTAGAAAACCCTACTGCTTCAATATTCTGCCTCAAGGTTGCTGGGTGTCCCCGAGACAGGCAGGGTCTGGAAGGTTCCCCCAGCTGAGCCCTTGCTGGGTGCAGGCAGTGGGAGCTTCTTGCAGCCCGTCAGGTCCAGCCTCTTCATTCTGCAGAAGCTGAGTCTGAGATGCAGGGAGGGGAAGTCATTTGCCCAACAAGGTCACAGGGCCAGTCTCCTTTTCTGTTTGGCCCGGGTTATCTTTATATTGGGTTTGCATTTCCTGAATACACAGCAGCTGGGTGGGGGGTGGGGCAGAGGGCAGGGGAAGTGGGCTTAGAAGAACCCCTTCTGAGAATGTTTAAATTTCCTGTGAGTGTCCCATGAAGAGGCAGATAATCTGTGTGCACATGATCCAGAGGAGGGGGGAGGCTTGGTTCCGGTCCAGAAGACGGAGAGTGGAGAGACAAGGAGGAGGACTAGCGGGAGAGACAGAGGCCGTGCTGCTCTCATCGGTGGAGTAGAAATAACCGGGGTTTGTTCCTCTGCACTTCCATGATGCCTTCTTGTTTATGTCTTGGGGCACACTCGAGTCATGCGGAGGCTCTTGTTGGTCGTGTGTGGTTCTGAGGGCTTCTTTGGCCAACGACCAGAGGCCTCCGCTCTTTCTCCCTCAGGTTGGCTTCTTCCTGCCACGTGCGATCTTTTGGAACTCTTTTCCTCCTTTGGAGCTTCCACAGTTTAGCTCAAAACTCACAGAAAAACAACAGGTCTAGAAGTGTTCCCCAAATCTCAAGGGTTGGCCTCCTTTTCCCCCTAACTTCTGGGAGGCTGGCATGGACTCTGAGGGACTCAGAGCTTCCACTAGAAAGGGTCTTGTTCACCCATCACATTAGGTGGCAGATGTGGGCACCAAGGCCTGCTTGCCTGGGCCAGCCCTGCCAGACAGCATGTCCCACGTCCCTTAAAGGGGGCTGTTGTTTGAGAGGCCAGGAGGCTGTAACTGCAAGTAAGGAAACATCAGATATGGACACAGTTACTGCCAATTTCCTGGAATCTGAGAACTGGAGCCCCCCTTGAAACAGGAAAGGAAGTAGATTATCTCCTTATTAGGCATGGTAGAGGGAATGAAATGTCTCTTTCCGGGTAACTGGGGCGGCACCCCTTTCAGCTTCTTGCTTTAATGATAACCTCTAATATCCCTAAGCTTGAGGTGGCCTCTCAAGAATTACCTCTCTTTCCTTCTCCTGGAGTCTGAGCAGCCTGCGAGCCAGACCCCAGAGAGCAGAATACCCTCTTAGTTACCGGTAGCCTCACTGGAGAGCTCGGCCTGACCCACGGCCACACTGAGTCCCTCGGGCACCACCGAATCGCACTGACCTGTGGAGATCTGCAGGCCTCTCTCACAGGGACCAGCCTGCCCCAAAAGCATCTTTCATCAATGAGCAAGTCATGTGGGCCTGTGCGCCCCCTGCTTCTTCCTCCGCCTGGCGAACAGTATATTAAATGGACGTTAGCCTTTCCATGGCAACTCTGGATCTTCCCTGGGGATAAAGGTGCATGTTCTCCGATGCGGTGGTGCTTCAGAGGGGTGTCAGGGGAAGAGAGGTTACCTATCACCACACCAGAGGGGCCCACACAGCTGTGGTTTTTCTCTCTTCCTTGCTGCGTCCACGTCTAGCCATTTCTGCCCCTGAGAGCTGTGCTGCTCACTGAAACACAAGGGAAGGCTGAAGGTTGCCCAGGAAACAAATAACTAAACATATTTAATCATCCCTGAGTCACTGAGCCTGATCTAAACTGTACCCAAGTCAAAACAAAACAGCAGAAACCCCACCCAGGCGGTGAGACTTTGTGAGTCCTCCCTGGCCACCATGCATGTCCCAAGCCTTCTCCTGTTTAACCTTCACCCAAAACCTGGAGCAACGAGGTGTTGTTACGCCCCTTTGACAGATGTCAAAACTGAGGCCCCAGAAAAACTCAAAAAAGAGATTAGATAGGCCTGCCCAGTTCTCACTTTGCCATGGAATGTTAATGATTTGAACTCTGGTCTTCTGACTCCAGAGTCTGGTGCTTTGGGTGCCTCTGTAAGGGAAACGCCTGCCACATAATCCATTTTGTTTCTCTCCAGTGAGAAAAGTTCCTGATGATTAAAAAAAAAAAAAAAAAAAGGTTTCAGAGAACTGAAGCTAGCCCTTTAAACCTAGAAAGAGAAAGAACTTGGGGTATAAGTTGCATCAGATTCTTTCTCATACTTCCATAGCTGTATGCTGGATGGTTGAAGGCTGCCTGGAGCTGATGGCCAGGGCGTGTCTACGCCAGGGTATAAGCCAGCTCTCCTTGACCCGTCAGAACTGGGGAGCGCTGCAGGGGTCCAGCTAGGGCAAGTAACTTCATGCTACTCTGATCTGTGACAGATGAACGAAGGGCACTGCACGGTATCAGAGGACACCCCGTCCTGGCATCAGAGGGCTGGAGGTTTAGTCCCCAGCTGCATGTGTGTAGCCATGGGTACATCATCCCCTGCATGTGAGTTTCCTCATCTCTGAAATGGAGAAAGCAATTCTGAACTCACAGGCCTGTGGTGGGGACAAAACAAAATAGTGGATGTCGGTGCTTTGTCCAGTGCTTTCCAGAAGGCTACTGTTGGCCGTGAGGACAAGCACGCCCTCCCGTGAACTTCTCACTGTCCTTACCAGAGACTCCACGTGGGCCAAAGGGTTTGTGGCCGTTGCCTCAGGGGACGGGTCTGCTCTGAGCTCCACTGACCGCAGGCAGACACACCCACGGCCGCCAGGGTGGGTCAGTCTCCATGTCAGCCCTGACCTCCTCGTCCCAGGGCTGTTGGAGAGACGGAGCCACAAGCTTGTCACTCTTCTGTTTAGAAAAAGGCAAGAGAAAGAAAAGAAAAGGAGGAAGAAAGGAGAATTGATTTTCATTAACCTATGGCTTTTTTCCCTTTCTCCCCTCCTTGCTGTGACTGGGACTGCCACTTTTTTTTAATTAAAAAAAAAAAAAAAGATGTTCTGGGTGATGGAACATAATATTTAGACATGTTGAACTGACAGCTGATGAGCATGTTGTCAATACATCACCACAAATCATGTGGCCAGGGTTGGTGGGTGGGAGATTTGTGTGTGCTTGTGTTTGCACGCACATGCTTGAATGATTTTAAGTGATCAGGGAAGGTCCCATGACCCTTACAGAAAGCAGCTCCCGTGGAAGGTTAGCCAGGGAGGTGGTGGGCTCTGAGGGTGGAAGTGGGAAGTGGGCTTCCATTGTGAATGGAGGGGGCTCTTCTCTGTATGAGCCTGCAGAAGTGAAATGTGCCCGCTTCCTCTCTCTTCCCTGTCTTGTGTCCTTAGCTCCCAGCAGTGCCCTGTATCGTGCTGACCCCAGTAGGTACTCCTTAGAGAAGGCCCAGTCTGGTGGCTGAGGCAGATAAAACAGCTGGAACCGGGGCACTAAGTGGTGTAATCAAGACACGCAGCCCGAGTCTTGCCTTCTCACTTGCCCTCCAGCCGTCCTTCCTCCTGTCTCTGTCTTCACTTCCCCCCTGTTGTCAGGGGATTCGCCAGCCTCGCTGAACCTTGGAGCCCTCGGTCCAGCTGCCTCTGTGACAGCTCCTGTCATAGGTCTCGGAATGAAAGTGCTTTCGCGGTGCTCCGTCTTAGATGCAGATCTAGGCGTCATCTTGACACTCACTTCTCCCACACCCCTGTGCCCATCTCATCGCTAAGTCCTGTCAGGCTCACCCCCAGATGCCCTTCCATCACCACCCACATCCGAACTGCCTGGCTCAGACCATCACTAAGCTGAGTGCCCCCCGCATCCATCCGTATCATCACTCACCCTCCTGCAGCCCGTTGTTCTGACCAGGGGTCCACAGATTATGGCCCTGGGGCCAATCCAGCCACTGCCCGATTGTGTGTGCAGCCCACGAGCTAGAAATGTTTTGTCCATAGGGTGATTTGATGATATGGGACACTGACTTTGAACCCAATTCAACAAAATGTTATCCCTCCAAAAAATAATCCCATTCTTCTCATTAGATCTACATTATAAAAAATTATACTCAATTACTCTTATATTTTGAGTTTTCCTCAAGAAGTTTGTAGAAATCTGTTTTTCCTTTTGTGATACAAATGTCTATATCATAACCTCAATTTTGCCTCCTGGCTGTGAAGCCTAAAATATATGCTATCCAACCCTTTACAGAAAAGGTTTGCTGATCTCTCCTCCATCCTGTGGCCTTTGCTTAATGGAAATCTGATCAGGGACACATGCTTGTACACACACACACAGAAACACACTGCTCCAAACACTTGGCTTGTTCCTCAGTTGCTCTGGATGTAAAGATAAAACCCCTAGCCTTTGGGAACCTGGGGTGGTCCAGCCCCTGCCCCTGTCCAGTTTCATTGCTGTGCTCCTGTTCTGGCCACTCTGGCCTTATTTCTGCTCCTGTGTCCACTGCGTTCCCACCTGCCACAGGGCCTTTGCCTGTGCTGTCCTTGACTTTGTCTGGGAGGCTCTGTTTTTCCTGTTACACCCTTCTCATCCTGCAAGTGGCTGTATCACTGAGTCACACAGAGGATTCTCCCCTGACCTTCTGCTGAGGTCACAGCCCCTGCTGTAACCCCTCATCACAGTCACAGACTTGGATCTGTCGTTGTCTGACACTCCCCCATCCCTCGATGGCAAGCCCCTGACACCACGTCTTGCACCCCCCTCACCGTGTCCACTGTGCCTGGGACATAGAGGGCCCTCAGTAAAAACTTCATTTCATTGAATGTCTGAGAATCAAGGAAGGCGTTATAAAAGATAGGTTTCAACAGGAACTTATAGGTTGAGAAAAAGGAGAAAGGGGGAAAAGGGGATTTCAGGCAGAGGGACCAAATTCTGGAGACTCTGTGTGGCTCCATGTAGGGGGTTCAAGACGTGTATGGGTGAATGGTGGGGTAAATCACTGAAAGAGGAGGTGAGGCCAAATCGTGGGGTGCCCTCTGCTAGGCTAAGCTCTATGGATGCTTCTGTGGACAGAGGGCACACTGGTGGTTTGAAGCAGAGGTGTTGTGGACAGTGGGGTAGAGCGGGTAGGGCTAGAGCAGGTGAGGCCAGCTATAAAGGACTGTTCTGTGGATTGGGACAGTGGGGACAAGAGAAGAAGGTGGTCAGGGAATGTTATGGAGGAGAAGCCAACTGGAATTGATAGCCGATTGGAAGTGGGGGAGGTGAGCTCTTGGGATCCCATGTTTCTGATCCAGGCCCTTCCAGCGTTTAAGATGAGTGGAGAGAGAGTTGTTGGGGTGCAGGTGGAAGGTGGATGTTTGTGTGAGAGTCAGAAAGTGGAGGTGTTCATAGAGAACCTGTTCTCTATGAAGTGGAGTTAGGGTCATCTGCTGAGACGAAAAGCTTTTGAGGTTCAGGTCATAGGCTTTTTTCTTCTCCCTTTTTCAAGCAGAGGGTGCCATGTCCCCTCTAAAGTGTTGAGGGGTTCAACTCGGCCAGGAGCAGCTGGGGGTTCAGGCTGGGGATTTCTATCCCAAACAGCTCCTTAGGGGGTTAAACAGGCACTCAAGGAGATCTTAAGAGACCTGTCTTTGCTCACCCATTTCCTGAAACGTGATGTCTAGATGTCAGCTTTGTCAGAAATCCTACTGTGAAAGCCTTTGGAAAAAAGAGTTGCACTCATCTCTGAAAATGTTCACCAAGACCCTGCCCTACCCACCTCTGCTCTGAGCACCATGGGGAACCCAGCTGTTGGCCCCCAGAGGGTCTGCACCCGACCTGAAGACATGTAACTAATACATGAAATGCACAGAGACGGAACTCCCAGGCGGTCCAGTGGCTTGGACTCGGCACTTTTCAGTGCTATGGGCCCGGGTTCAATCCCTGATTGGGGAACTAAGATCTCACAAACTAAGATCTCACAAGATCTCAGTTAATTCAATGTGACGTAAATTGACGACCTGTGGATGCAAAAGAGAAGGGAAGTTTGACAAGCTTGTTGACTGCTTTCCCTAAACATTGAGTGGGTTGGCTTTGGGTCAAACACTGCTCATGCCATCATGGAGAAGCAAGGGAGAGATGTAAAAGCAGAGCTTTTAAGACAGCTCTGCCTCTATAGAACTTAGAGTCTGGCAATGGTGGAGAAGTAGAACACCCAAGGTTCTTCTGGTTCTCGTCTGAGAACTGACCTGGAGGAGTGACATGTGTCTGGGCCTACAGATCTTTGCCCAGGGCTTGGTCCTCCCTTTCCCTGAGGCCCCCCAGGCTCTGAGAACCCCATGCCTGCCTTCTTGCTCCAGCTGCTGGGGCCCCTGGTGGATGCATCACTTCGGCCCTCTGATCTTAGAGCAGCCAAGGGAAGTTATTTTTTTTTTCACTATTTATTTATTTATTCAGCTGCATCAGTTCTTCGTTTCATCACGCGAGCTCTCTTGTTGTGGCACTCGGGCTTAGTTGCCCTGAGGCATCCATGGTCATAGTTCCCTGACCAGGGATCAAATCTGTATGCCCTTCATTGCAAGGCGGGTTCTTAACCCCTGGACCACCAGGGTAGTCCCAAGGAAAGTTACTTTGGCAAGAAATGGAGGCAGTGAGGTAATGAGAGCCAGTGACCAAGGGAACATCGGTCTTGAGCGAGTCCAGACAGGCTTGGGAGCTTCCCAGGAGGGATGGAGGTTACCAGAGGAGGGGGCAAACCTCACAAAGGGCAGGACAGCCTCTTGATCTCCTGAGGCCTCTCAGAACCTGTTGGGTAGACGGAAGCCAGGCTCTGTGATCCTCCTACTATTGCACACAGAACATGAACAGCAGGATTCTCAGGTGAATATTCACTTCCAACTTTTTTCTGTAATACTGGAATTCCTAGAAGCATCTGTAACTTAAAGCATGCAGTTTTTCCTCAGTCTTGGCGTGTGCTGTCATTTGGGACAGGACCCTCCCAAAAGTGGTCTCAAAAGTGGTCGCGACAGCTCGCGTCAGCTCGTCTCCCGCAGGGCATCTTCCCTATTCCATCCCCGGGGCTGTCCACCCTTTGCTTCCCCTCCCTTGACAGCTTCCTGTGGGCTGTAGGATCCTGGTCAGGGTGCCCTCTTCTCTGATGAGGAAGGCTGGCCTCCCTCGCTTGGCACAAGGACTAAAGAGACATCGCCAGGGGCAGCCAAGCCACTGAGTCAGACTTCAGTCCAGGGGCTCCGGGGTGGTGGGAAATGAGAGAGGGGCTGAGGCCTTGTGTCTGGCTCCACTGAGCGAACGCCTGCTTAGCACGGTGCCAGGTATGGGGCCCAGGCTGGGTCCTGGAAACGAGCAAGAAGGGGCCTCCAGCTGCCCTCGACAAGTTCACCCCCGCTGGGAAGGTGGGGGCGGACTGAGGATGATCCGCCAGAACCCAGTTCACAGGGGCCCGGAGGAGGGACCGACTCAGGAAGTGCCGCTGGGAAAGCCTCCAGCCCCAGACACCAGAGGTCCTTCTGGCTTGTTTCCTGATTCCCAGAATTCCCCCCAAAGTCTTAGAACTCTGGGTCAGAAGGGCCGTGGCATTGCCCCAGGCTGGGGCCCTGTGTTGACAGGATGGCCCAGTGTGGCACTGACGTCATAACCCGGGGTACCTCCCGTCCGAAATGCAGACAGAAGGGCCAAGTGTACATATTAGTCGCTCAGTCATGTTCTACTCTTTGCAACCCCATGGACTGTAGCCCGCCAGACTCCTCTGTCTATGGGATTCTCCAGGCAAGAATACTGCAGTGGGTTGCCATTCCCTTCTCCAGAGGGTTTTCCTAACCCAGGGATCGAACCCAGGTCTCCTGTATTCTAGGCGGATTCTTTACCGTCTGAGCCACCAGAGAAGCCTGAAACACAGACAGAAGAATCAAGAGAGCACGAGAACCTTCATGCACTTATTTCCACACAAGGGAGCATCCCAGGCTTTGTTACCCAATGAACTGTGGGCTGTTTACCAAAAAGAAGGGAGGTGGTTTCCCTGATACACCAGCTCCTTCTCCAGGCCTTGGGTGTCAAGGGGCATTTGTTTTTTGCACAATCGAACATCTTCAACATCACAGACCAAAGCCAAGCCAGCCGCTCCATTTGTGAATTGAGCCCCTAACCATGCAGCCTACCTGGAATCCTGGGCGACATTGGGGATGGGGGCTGGTGCAGTCCCAGGGGCCAGTGCTGGCCGCCCGCCTCCCTTCCCCTGCAGAGGAAGCCAGTCTGTGCTGCCTGAACAGCTGGAGTCCCTCCCAGCAGCTCAGCCCAGGGTGCTGGGTGTGGAGCTTGAGTGAGGAGCAGAGTCCTCGGGTGCTTGACTTGTGTTTTCTTAGGTTTCTTGTCGCTGGGAGTGGGGCCAGTGAATCTACATCTACCTGCCAGCCACCTCTCCTTCCCTCCATTTTCACTCCGTGCTCCCTCAGGCTGCGTCAGAGGGAAGCCTCCCAGTCTCCCAGCCCTGCCCTGCCCTGCCCGGGACAGCTGTGGGAACAGGGCTCTTCCCTGGCTGCACCCCCCAGTGCTGATTCACAGCCCTGAGCCTCAGGTCTTTGGAGGCAGGAGTGGAGGCTCCTCCCTGCAACCCTGGCCCAGACCCCTCCATCTGGTCACCCTGCCGAGACCCTCCCTGAGTCCCCAGCAGCAGGGGACTGGCCCACAGCACCTCCTGAGTGCTGGCTAGAGTGACCCTAGCCCCCGCCAGGCTTTCCTCTGCCCCCTCCACCTCCTCCTTGTGAAATTTTTTGGCTCTTTAGGAAGCCTGGCACCTGCCCCCACCCCAAGGCTGTGGGCCTCAAGACAGAGGTTTGCAGGCTTTTGTCTCTCCTAGCAGGGTGCTGGCACAGTAGGTCCTCCGTGTGAGTTTGCAGGAAGGAATACAGAGGATAAGGCCAGGCCCAGATGCCAGTCTCCAGGCTGGGAGGCCAGTGGTCATGACCTAGTCATCTCTCCTGGCGCAAAGTAGGTCTTTAAAATATGGTCATGTGACTCCTAAAATTCTCCCAGCAGCAGCTCCTTAGGAGAGACGTGTGATGAGGAAGTAGTCGGTGTTCAGGTCGCCCAGGGACTCACGTGTGAATGGTTCTGGTGTCTCCCCATCCTGCCTTCTCTCTGCACATCTCTCATCAACTTCCGGCTAGTCCTTATTCCTTTTTAAAAATATTTATTTGTTTACTTAGCCTTGCCAGGTCTTAGTTGTAACATGCAGGATCTAGTTCCCTGACCAGGAATTGAACCCCGGCCCCTTGCATTGGGAGTGCAGAGTTTTAGCCACTGAACCACAAAGGGGAGTCCCACTAGTTCTTATTCCTAATCTCCCCACCTAGTCCCAACCATTTGTCAAGGAGAGGTGATTTGAAAAACTGTATCCAGAAATGGATCAACAGGGCCCCCTCAGACCATGTCTGCCTCCTCCAGGAAGCTCCCCTAGACTCCTGAGGCCCTCCCCTTTTCTCCCTGTGTCCTCAGCATCCACACTGCTTCATACCAGTTAGGGTGGGAAGGAAGCGGCATGTGGCAGTCACGAGGGCTGGGGACGACAATGTTAATTAATTCTCTGGTAGAACTCCCGTTGGCCCAGAGAGAGCACAGACAGTGAGAACTGCATCCCAGAAAGTGAAATAGCTCCCATCTCCGTGCCCTGGTGGAGAGCCGGCCCCAGGAAGTGAAGTCCAAACTCTCCAGGCTGTGAGTCAGGCTTCTTCCTGGTTCCTGGGGCTTGGGAGGAAGCAATTGATGTTACGGGGTGAGACTGAAAGATGTAGAAATAAATGTCTCTTGGTGTCCAAAGGAAGGCTTGTGAACCCGCCCAGGGCTGAGAGTCAGCGTGAGACTGGGGGCAGGGAGCAGTGGGGGCTGGAGGGAGCAAGGACGGGCCAGGCGCTCTGCGTGGAGGAAGACTCAGCTCTAATCGCCCGCATTGGCAGAACTGGTCCGCAGTAATTGGGTTACTGGATTATAAAACACCCACTGGCTTTATTTAGAAGACTAATCAGAAAGCATTTAGAACAACAGTGTTGCTAGAAAGGAGACCATGAGCCACGAGTCCATGTCTTGGAGAACTGCCCTTGGCTTCTGCTTCCTTCGGGGAACAGAATTCCAGGAGCATCCAAGTTAAGCTCCTTTGACAGACCTGAGAGGAAGTCTTGCCTAAGACCGAAGCCAAGTCACTAGGGGAATTGTGTGTATAGTCCCTGAAGGATAGCCTGGTGTCAAAAAAAGGAAAATCTTTTTGGTTTTTCTTCCTCAAACAAGCGGTGGTGGTCTGGCGGGAGCATGGTGTTACCCTGAATTGTAAGCAAACAAGTCTTGCGGAACCGTTGGCCAAAATCAACTTCCTCTCTCTCTCTGATTCCAAGGATGGTCCCTTCCATCCTTCTTTGCAGACTGCGTCCTGTCTCCTGTACCCCCGGGGGGCTTGAGGGGAGGGGAGAGGGACTTTGATGCACTACAACAGAGGTCAGCATGCCGTGACTGGGACCAAATCCAGCCCCAGCCTGTTCTTGAACGGCCTGTGGGCCCAGAAGGGTTTTTCACGTTGAAGAAAAATCCAAAAAAGAACACTATTTCTTGACATGTGAAAATTATATAAAATTCAGTGTCCATAAATAAAATTGTGTTAGAACACAACCACACATTTATATATGGTTTATGGCTGCTTTCACACTGCAACCGCAGAGCTGTGACAGACATTGTATGGCCCACAAAGCTGAAAATATTTACTCTCTGGCCCTGTACAGAAAAGCCCTGTGCTAAAACATCTCCGTAGAGCCTTCTTACTATGTACAGCATTCCATGACTCTGGCACTCTAGCACCCTGGGAAAAGAGGCATAGGAATCTGGGGGGGAAGTGCTTTAGGCCTCATTTGTCTGACTTGGCATTGCAGCTCAATGAGTGTCTCTGGGAACCCAAATGGAGAGGATGCTGTCCCTGCCTTAGAAGGACTGGGCAGCCAATGGGGGCATAACACCAAAGCAGGTCATTTGACTCTAATGCTTCAGAGGAATCAGAGTGAGCATCTCAGATTCTGAGCAGGCAGCATTTTTGTTGAGCTGAATCCAAAATCCAGGAGTCTTGTTCTAAGGAAGGACTTGACCAAAGAAATGTGAAAGCAGTTGTTCTGTTAATTCATTCATAAATGAAAAAGTTCCCGGTGCCAGTTACCCAATAGGAAGTGTAATACATAATGAGAAAAGCAGTGACCTTATTAGCAAAATAATAAAGACCTGAATCTTGAGTTAGTATTAGAACAGTCCTGTGGGATTGACTAATCCACCAAGAAGAACAGTTTCCAGGTTTTAAATGTTTTATTTAGAAACATTTGACCAGATGCTAAACTGTGGGCCCTGTGTGCTGCTGCCTGTATAAATGGGGTAGGGGTGGGGCTATGTACAAGCATTCTTGTATGAGCATAAAGTGTCTCTAGAATATACAAACCTGAGTGATTGTCTGGAGGGGTGCTGGCTGGCTGAAGTACCCTTTATAAAAAATTTGCTCTAACTTTTCATTTCATTGTCAAGCATTTATTTGAGATTATTTTCACTCTTTTGTATGCTCTTATACCTTTTGTATGTTTTTCATACCTTTTGAATTTTGAACCATGTGAATTTAGTATCTATTCAAAAATATATAAACTTAATCAAATAAGTAGCATATGGTTTTGCCGTTACCTCAATACATCTCCCCAGGGAAGTCATTTTTCCTCTTTTCCATTCAGTATATGATTCTTTTTTTTCCCATTTTATGATATCTGTATTCACTTTTTTCAATTAATTTTTTAACTGGAGGATAAGGAAATGGTAACCCACTCCAGTATTCTTGCCTGGAAAATCCTGTGGACAGAGGAGCCTGGCGTTCCACAGCCCATGGGGTTGCAGAAGAGTAGGACGTGACTGAGCAATAAACAATTGCTTTACAATGTTGTGTTGGTTTCTGCTGTACAAAAATGTGAATCAGTCATAGCTGTATATATGTGTGTATATACACACATACACATATATATAAATATATCCCCTCCCTCTAGAGCTTACCTCCCACCAATAGCCAGGACAAGGAAGCAACCTAGATGTCGATCAACAGGTGAATGGATGAAGAAGTTTTGGTACATATATATGGTGGAATATTACTAAGCCATAGGAAGGAACAAATGTGAATCAGTTGAACTGAGGTGGATGGACCTAGAGCCATTACACAGAGTATATGATTCTTGATTGCCTACTACTGTTGAGTCAGGTGCTCTTCTAGGTCTGGAAGTTACAGACAGCCTTTAACTTGAGAGGGCATCAGACCGAACAGGAGGGCTCATTAAAACACGGACTGCCAGGACTTCCCTGGCAGCCCAGTGGCTGGTAGTCTGTGCTCCCAATGTTGGGGGTGGTGGGGCTCAGGTTTGATTCCTGGTCTGGGATCCTGCATGCTGCACGACACAGCAAAAAAGAAATGTTTTTTTAAAAAAAGCACAGACTGCTGGGCCCCACCCCACCCCACCCCTGACATTCAGTGGGTCTGGGTGAGGCTCAGGAATCAGCATTTACATAAACTGGTGTATATACAATGGAGAAATGACAAGGTCCTACTGTAAAGCAGAGTAGGAACTATAATCTATAATCCCTGTGATAAACCAAAATGAAAAAGGATATGAAAAAAGAATGTATAACTGAGTCACTTTGATGTATAGTAGTAATTAGTGCAACATTGTAATTCAACTATATGTCAATAAAAAATAAATTTAAAGGAAAAGAAAAAGAATCAGCATTTACAAGTTCCCAAGTGATGCTGATGCTGCTGGCCTGGGAAAAAACACTTTGGGAGCCCCGCCTCTGACTTTCTAGTGTTTTCTGCTTTCTAGGGTTCTTTATAAATAAACTACGTTCCCAGTTCTGAAATTATCCACAAATAACGGATACAGTAGCTCAGAACACCAAGTAATCCCTCTTGCGCAGCAGTCTGGGAACACAACAGAGCAGACAGGTCAACAGACATAAAATGATCTGGCTTCCCTTCCACCCACGGTGTTTAATGGAGAGACACAGAGTCAGATCATGGTTAGAGTCTGGTGAGTTTCAGCAAGTAATTCTTCCTGGGGGAGGTGCCGTGGTGCAAGGCTTTCAAGGAAGGTTACGTGGTGAGGTTTAAGCCAGGCAGGCCATTCTGATATCACCAAGGCTAATGCCCACAGGATAACACTGCTGGACATAATTTTTTTTTCCTTTTCATTTATTTGGCTGTGCTGGGTCCCAGTTGCAGCACGCAGGATCCTTAATTGTGCATGCAAAATCTTTAGTTGTGGCATGTGGGATCCAGTTCCCCAACCAGGGATCAAACCTGGGCCCCCTGCATTGGGAGCTTGGAGTCCCAGGGACCACCAGGGATGTCCCTGAACATCATTTTAAGACCCCCACAATTTATCCCTGACCATACAAATTTAGCCTGATCATCAGTGAGTTCCTCACAAGGACATGGAGCCTCAGCATGGACCCCTGCACCTGATCTCTGCCTTTGTGCACCTTCCCACAGGTGGGATACCCTTGCTGGTCCTCTCAGCTCTGTAAACCCTGTGTGTCCATCAGGACCAGGTAAAATATAATCGTTCTTTATGAGGATTTAATATTCGCTCAGCCTACACTGAATATCTTTTCCTGTATATCAGTTCACCAGGACACTTGATCATTGTTCTCTTAATTTTTTTTCCATTTATTGATTCATTCATTCAATAATATTACCCCTCTGTCAAGAAATTCTTATCAGAGGGCCTACCATATACTGTGAATTATGGTAGATTTGGGGAATAGAATCATCAGTTCAGTTCAGTTCAGTCGCTCAGTCGTGTCCGACTCTTTGCAACCCCATGAATCACAGCACGCCAGGCTTCCCTGTCCATCACCAACTCCCGGAGTTTACCCAAACTCATGTCCATCAATTCGGTGATGCCATCCAGCCATCTCATCCTCTGTCGTCCCTTTCTCCTCCTGCCCTCAATCCCTCCCAGCATCAGGGTCTTTTCCATGAGTCAGCTCTTTGCATGAGGTGGCCAAAGTATTGAAGTTTCAGCTTCAGCATCAGTCCTTCCAAAGAAATCCCAGGGCTGATCTCCTTCGGAATGGACTGGTTGGATCTCCTTGCAGTCCAAGGGACTCTCAAGAGTCTTCTCCAACACCACAGTTCAAAAGCATCAATTCTTCATTGCTCAGCTTTCTTCACAATCCAACTCTCACATCCATACATGACCACAGGAAAAACCATAGCCTTGACTAGATGGACCTTTGTTGGCACAGTAATGTCTCTGCTTTTTAATATGCTATCTAGGTTGGTCATAATAGGCAAAAAAAACGACATGGTCCCTGCCCTGGTAAGAAAAGATCCGTGAATCAAATAATTACACTGGTGGAAATACAGTTACAGGCTGAGAAGAGTGGTCTGAAGGAGAGGGATATGGTTTTATGAGAACATAAAAGAAATGACCCTGATGTAGCCTTGGGAGTTGAGGTTAGGATAGACTTTCTAAGAAAGTATAGTTTGGGCTGAGAACCGAAGGGTGCCCAGGACTTGGTTGGATAAAGAGGTGGAGAAGGGAAGGGGAAAGCTCTCCAAACTGGGGAGGGGCAGTATGTGCAAAGGCCCTGTTGTAAGAGACAGCTTGGCAGATTCATGGAACCTGGTCAGTCTGGGAGACCAGAGTGACTGGGAATGTGGACAGGGAGTTGGTGGGGAGAACAAGGAGGAAAGGGTTATATCCTGAGGCTGGGAACAAACCATGGGGAACCCTGTCAGCCCTGTTATGATTTTTATTTTAAACTGTAATTTTAAATGGTACTAAAGATGCCATGGAAAGGTTTTAAACAGTGGGATGATGTTACCACAGTACATTTCGGAAAGATCTGCTGCTGCTGTGTGGAGAATGGACATGACTGGAAGCAGGGAGACCACCAATCAGAATGCTCTGGGGGTGGTGCGGAAGATAACCACAGTGCCCTGGACTAGGGTGCTGGTAGTGGAACCAGAGGACGATGGATCAAGTTCAGAAAATACTAGGTGGTAAACTGATGGGTCGTGGTGGTTGGTTAAGGGGGAAGCAAGAGTCAAGGGTGAGACTTTGTTTTGGTTTGTTTTCTTAAAATATTTATTTAGGCTGTGCTGGGTCTTAGTTAGGCTTCACAGGTGGCACTAGCGGTAAAGAACCCACCTGCTAATGCTGGAGACATAAGAAACACAAGTTCCATCCCTGGGTCGGGAAGATGCCCTGGAAAAGGGCACGGCAAGCCACTCCAGTGTTCTTGCTTGGAAAATCCCATGGACAGAGGAGCCTGGCAGGCTAGAATCCAGAGGATCACACAGAGTCAAACACGACGGAAGCGACTTAGCACACAAACACTCAGGGGTCTTAGTTGCGGCCTGCAGGATCTTTTTTTTTCAGATGTGGGATCTAGTTCCCTGACCAGAGATCAAACCTGAGCCCCCTTCGCTGGGTGCGTGGAGTCTTAACCACTGGACCATCAGGGAAGTCCCAAGGGCTTTGGAGGAGCATCCATTTGTGGGGAGAAGATGTTGAGTTTGCTTTGAACTTGGAAATGGGGGTGTGGAGCAGGAGGCTGATCAGGAGGTCAGACCCTCTTAGGGGGTGGTCCCTGGGAGTCCTCAAGACTTCATCTTCAGGGTCTGCTCCAGCCACGTTTACCCAGCCTTTGTCCTACCCCACTGCTTTCCTTGTTCCTCCCTTCCACCAAACCAAATGCCTCACCCTGAATTTGTCCATCTCCATCTCTTATTCAGAAAGGGACAGAGACCAACTTAGATTTGCTCCCAGTTGGAGGGAGGGTCTTCAAAAACTTCCTGCTTAAAATCCTCCATAAAAGGATATTGTAAAACCATTTACCCCCTCACACATTTTTAAGTTTACATCTACATTTTTTATCATATGTCTGCAGAAGATGCAATTTCCAGTACACTGTAAACATTGATATTTATAAGTAAAACTATGACATCACTGTTTTAAATTTATCCAGTGGAATCTAAACACCATGGAATTTGATACCCACATCATCCATTTTAAAAATGCATGAACATGTTCTTCATTAATAGTCAGTGTTCCTTTTTCTCCTGAAATTTTATTTCTGTTTCACTTCCCCCGTGGAATTTTATGCTAATGTAATATGTTTTTGTCCCTAAAACTCTATCAGTTGTTTCTCTGTCCTAATTTTTTGTAACAACTTTATATGAAGTTAAAACTTTTAAAATTTCCTGAAATCATAAAGTTCTAAGTTCTAAAATTTTCTTCCTGTTTGAGTTATCATTATAATGATTATTAAAAGTGTGCAGTTGATCAAGATAGCATAAAGTATATTCTAATTTGGATAAATAATACACATAAAAACTAAAATTATATTGAAAATATACCTTAGATGGTGATGCTGGAGACTTTTTAAAGTAATTTTTAATTGTTTTTCAAGTAAATACACTTTTTTATTTGCGGTGTTGGGGTTTTTTTTGTTTGAAGTATAATTAATTTACAATGTTGTGCCAATCTCTGCTGTACAGCACAGTGGCTCAGTTTTACACATTCTTTTAAAAATATTCTCTTCCGTCATGGTTTATCCCAGGAGACTGGATATAGTTCCCTGTGCTAAACAGTAGGACCTCGTTGTTTATCCATTCTCAATGTAATAGTTTACATCTGCCAGCCCCAAACTCCCAGTTCATCCCTCTCCCACCCTCCTCCCTTGGCAACCACAAGTCTGAGCTCTGTGTCTGTGAGTCTGTTTCTTTTTTGTAGTTAGGTTCGTTTGTGCTATATTTTAGATTCCACTTATACGTGATATATTTGCTTTTCTCCTTCTGACTTACTTCACTCAGTATGACAATCTAGATTGCATCCATGTTGCTGCAAATGGCATTAGTTTGTTCTTTTCTATGGATGGGTAGTATTCCTTTATATTTGTGTGTGTGTGTGGTGTGTGTGGGTGTGTGTATGTCTTCTTTATCCATTCACCTGTTGATGAACATTTAGCTTGCTTCCATGCTTTGGCTAAGTCATTTTTTAATTGAGGCACAACATATACATATGTGATGAAGTCCGAGTGTGCGACTCGGGTTATCACAGAGTAAGCACCCCGCCACCCATGCAGTCGTCACCCAGATCCAGAGGTAGGCTCTTGCTGGTGCTGGGTTGTTTCTTGTTTCTTGTTTTTGCTTATCTGTCCATGGAAGAATACTATTTGTTGCATGAGATATGAGACACAGACCAGCATCTATTATATTTCCATTTTTCATTTATATAGATGTAAACACTGAAAACTCTCATTCATATAAACTAATAGATAAAAAATACGAGTTTTATTAAAGTGGTGTGTTCTTGATCTGCTTCTGAGTTATGTACCAAAAATCACATAGCGATCTATCACTGACAATTGTATTTTAATTCTCCTGGGCCTTCCTAATGAAAAACAAGAATTGGAAACCACCTAGCTTGCAAATAAGATTTACTACGTATTTATTAGAGTGTCTCACTTTCAGCGTTCTGAGTGTGGGCTCAGTAGTTGTGGCGCAGGGGCCCAGTTGCTCTGTGGCATGTGGGATCTTCCTGGATCAGGGATCGAACTCATGTCCCCTGCACTGGCAGGCAGATTCTTAACCACTGGACCACCAGGGAAACCCCCTAGTTCATGTTTCTAAGAGAGGGAACTTGATTGGCTCAGCCTATTTGTTTATCTACTTATTTATTGATTTATTGAGTCCAGGCACATCATAGACTCTGGCCAGGTGATCAGCACTGTGCCCAGATGTTTCTTTGAGCAGGGATTCCCAAGGATCAGGTAGCTGTGTACTGACATGCACTGCTCTTCTTTGAAACTGTTCTTCTGCTAGAAATATACCCTCCAGCCTATGAGTTCCATATCTGTTATTTTTCCCTTTCTATACATGCATCTCTTTCCTCCTTGTACTGTAGTTATTCATGTGACCAACTTCTTTTTCCACTGTAAGCTCCTCGAGATCTGGCCCATGTCTTAATCATTCCTTTAAGCATTGCGTCTTCCACTTAGTAAATGTCTGTGTCTAATAAGTATTTGTTGACCAGATGAATTGATTTATGAGTGTCTTAAATTTCTTCATATCCTTTTAGGCCCTACAGTAGTGCTAGGCGTTCAATAGCAGGGTCCCAGAAGAACGGATGAATTAATCAGTGAGCAAAACAATGAATTAATGAATCGATGAACTAATGAGCCGTTGAGCAATGGCTTGAAAGTAAGAGAGTTCACATCTCACGTGAGGGTCAAGATCTGCGGAATCAGTGTAAAGGTGTGGCGTGTATGAAACTGGCTATTTCTAATCCAGGCTCCCGTTGTGTGTTTATTTCTCTAATGAGTCGTGGTAGATACAGTTGCTCATTGCAAAACAGCCAAGTAAGTCTTTCCTGTCCTTTGCAACTTGTCTTGCAGGTGTGAGCAGCATTTCTTCACCACAGCGGCATTTGGTCCGTCCCTTAGCCCGGGTGAGGATGTAAAACCCCTCGCTCTGCACATGCATGGTAGAGGCCAACAGGAACACCTGGCTGCAGCCACGGTCACGGACATGTCAGCCGTGGAGTAGTGTGGACGCTTTCTCTCTGCTTCTCAGGGTTTCAGTCCTTTCGGGTGTGTGTCATTGACCTTTTTGTATGGTTTTGTGGCTGGACATTCACAACCAGGGCAGGCACCATGGGAGACCAGCAGCTATACAAGACCAATCATGTGGCCCACGGTGGTGAGAACCTTTTCTACCAACAGCCACCACTTGGCGTCCACGGCGGGCTGAACCACAGCTATGGGAATACAGTGCCCGGGGCTGGAATGGATGCCCCTCAGGCATCACCCATCTCCCCCCACTTCCCTCAAGACACTCGGGATGGTCTAGGCTTGGCTGTTGGCTCCAAAAACCTTGGCCAAGTGGATACCTCGAGGCAGGGAGGGTGGGGAGGCCACGCAGGGCCTGGAAACCATGTCCAGCTACGTGGAAACCTGACCAATTCGAACATGATGTGGGGGGCGCCGGCCCAGGCGGAGCCCACCGATGGCTACCAGTACACCTACTCGCAGGCCAGCGAGATCCGGACCCAGAAGCTCACCAGCGGTGTCCTGCACAAGCTAGACTCTTTCACCCAGGTGTTTGCCAACCAAAACCTGCGAATTCAGGTCAACAATATGGCCCAGGTGCTGCACACCCAGTCAGCAGTAATGGATGGAGCGCCCGACAGCGCCCTCCGCCAGTTGCTGTCCCAGAAGCCCATGGAGGCCCCAGCAGCGGCTCTCCCGTCCCGCTACCAGCAGGCGTCCCAGCAGCCTCACCCTGGTTTCACTGGTGGGCTGTCCAAACCGGCTCTCCAGGTCGGGCAGCACCCGAGCCAAGGGCACCTGTATTACGACTACCAGCAGCCGCTGGCCCAAATGCCGGTGCAGGGCGGACAGTCGCTGCAGGCCCCCCAGATGCTATCTCAGCACATGCAGCAGCTGCAGCCGCATCAGTATTACCCGCCGCAGCAACAGACACACGCCGGGCAACAGCGGGTGTCCATGCAAGAAATGCAGCCGCCGCCACAACAGCAGATTCGCCCGCCACAGCCCCAGCCGCAGCCGCAGCCACGGCAGGGTTCAATGCAGATACCTCAGTATTACCAGTCCCCACCCATGATACAGCCTTTGCCAGAGCCGCAGCAGCCCCAGATGCACCTACAGCCCTCTTCTTATCATAGGGACCCCCATCAATACACCCCAGAGCAGGCGCACGCAGTCCAGCTGATTCAGCTGGGCTCCATGCCCCAGTACTACTACCAGGAGCCCCAGCAGCCCTACGGCCACCCCGTGTACCAGCAGAGCCACCTGCCTCAGCACCAGCAGCCTGAGGATGGTCAGCCCAAGACTTATCCAGGCGACAGGCAGGCCCAGGCCATGCTGAGCTCTCACGGGGACCTGGGACCTCCAGATACAGGAATGGGAGACGCAGCCAGCTCCGACCTGAACCGGGCCAGCAGTGCCCTCCCACACCGGCCGCTCCTGTCCCCTGGCAGCATCCACCTCAACAACATGGGGTCTCAGCACCAGCAGCTGTCTCCCAGTGCCGTGTGGCCCCAGGTATCCTCAGAGTGGACGTTAATCCAGGGATCTCAGGGTGCGCGCGTGCCAACCAGAGCTGAGTCCAGTGCAGTGCCTAGTCCTGTCCTCCAAACCTCTCTGATACTTCCGTTCTTTTCTTTATTCCACAAACGTTAATCAGACACTGTGGAATACGAAATCAACTGTGACTCAGTCTTTTGCCCGTAGATCTTATAATCTCACTAAAGAGGTGGCCAAAATATATATCAGGTCCCAAATGATGCATGTCATGGTCAAGGCCTCATCAGGTGCCCAGGGACCACACAGTGGGAGTGGTCTTGTCCCCTTAGATCTGAATCCTTAGGGGACTTCCTATGAAATTGTTCCCTTCTGGGGAGGGAGACCATATTGTGACAGCATTTCTCAAAGTCTATTGCTTAGAATAGGAGTTCCATAGAATGTTTAGTGGACATTGCTCGGGGGAGGGGAGTGGGTTCTTGGGAGAAATCAATATGAGGGGATACCTCATGTAGTTGCAGAGGCGAGAAACCTTAGCTGCCCACAGGATCCAGGCAGGTAAAGTCAATAAGCAGAATGGCCTGGTATGGATTGTGTGGACTGGAGGGCCAATGCGCCAACTAATGATATCCATAGTCAGGGTTTTTAAAAACAGTCCAGCCAAGCAGACTATGTCTGCAGATCAGAGTCAGCCTGCAGGTGACAGGTATTAACTCTTAATTGTTTCCCAAATATATTTGATCATAAAATTGCCTACTGTGTGCTGGGCACCGTTCATGTTTTGGCGTGTTCCAAGTGCTACACTCAAGTGACAACAGATTCAAGGGAGGAGGGTACCTTGAATAAGACCAGGGTAGATGAAGAGAGGGCTCCGATGGAGGCTGAAGGCCAGAGATGAACTCCCTTTGACCCTGTTTTGTTTAGGACTCAGGCCAGTAGTAACTGAGAGCCTTTGTGAATACAAGAATAAGATGACATGGCCCAGGCTAAAAAGAATTCCAGCAGGAGGTCTCCTTGTGTGAGGCTGTATCATCCAGCTCTCCATTCTGTGTCTCTCTTGGGAATGGAGTCTGTCCACGCACAGAGGGGTGGACGGGAAGGACAGGAAAGGAGGTGAGGGACTGAGTCCCAGTGGGCTTGTGGCTGGCGGGGCATCCTCAGGGGTGTGGCCCCAAGCCCAGGAGCATCGAGGGAAAGAAGACTGGAAGTTTCAGGTGCGGAAGGGCAAGGGTATGAGTAGCTATGAGCCCGGTCACCATGAGGCAGAGAGAGGGAAGAATCCTAGAAGGGCAGGCCCTGGTATTCCCACTGCTCAAGGACCCCTCCTGTCAGAAACATGTGTTTTTTTTTCTTCTTTCTTCTGGTGTCCTGCATTGCTCAAAATTAGATGCACCTACCTGATGGCCGAGCCCAGCCAGGGTCTCCTGAGTCAAGGTAGGATGGATGCGTGGAGGCTTGTTGGCGTGCGGGGGGACTGGGAGGTTTTCCTGGATTGTCTCATGATTCATTTCCAAATTCAAAGTCAGTTCCTCAAAAAAATTTATAAGGACAATAATAGCAGCTATTGTGGTTGAGCCACTTACCATCACTCCATATCATGTCTAATAAAAGTAACTCAGTGAGGGTGGGTGTGATTACCATGTGCCTAGCATGTAGTAAGCACTCAACCACTGTTAACTGTTATTATCATTATGATTTTACAAATGAGAAAGCTGAGTCTCAGAGAGCTTAAGTTTGCACATCAAGAAAGCAGGGGTGCTGGCATAGACTCCAAAGCCCATGTTCTGCCCTCTTATCCATTTGGTGAGTGTTTGTTGAGTACCTACTGTGTGCCAGACATAGAACTAAGCTTTGAGTGAAATAGTACAGTCTTGCTTTCTCCCCTCGTGGGTCTTGTAAATCATTAAAGACTTAGCCAGAACCTGACAAACTTAAGACGTGTAATCTGAAGACTTAATCAGTGGACTGAGACTCATATCTCTAAGGGAAGGCTTCTAGAAGAGGAGGACCCAAGCACCCTGCTTCTAGAAGGGTAGTAAGCCAGAGGTGGGGAAAAAAGACAGCACGTGAAGGCCTGGAATGAAGAAGGATGTTTGGTTCATCTTTTGCATGATCTTAAGCATACCCTTTCTTACTTTTGAGCCTCCGTTTTCCATCTGCAAATTGGGCTCAGTTCTCTGAAGGGAATTGGTGAGGGGCCATGGCCGTGGGAGCTCTGGGTGAATGAAACGGGTTCATTGTGGGGTATGTGGCCTTGTGATGAGTCATTGTTTCCCTTCGTTGATGTGCGTGTCCTCTCCACTTGGCCCTACCCTTGAGCAGTGGCCAACCCAAAGGAGTGTTTGGGGAGCAGTTTGATGCCAAGAACAAGCTGACATGCTCCATCTGCCTGAAGGAGTTCAAGAGCCTGCCCGCCCTGAATGGCCACATGCGGTCCCATGGGGGGATGAGGGCCTCCCCCAGCCTCAAACAGGTGAGCAGGAATCCACCCCCTATCCTTTCCAGGCCATGTGCTGCTTGCTTTGCTTTGCTGCCGTCAGATGGAGTAATATGAGCCCCACCTGGGGGACCTGGAGAGGCGTAGTCTTTCCCTAACAGAAGTGCTCAAGCTTTGATGCTGGGAGCCAGCCAGGTCACACAGTCCCCACTTCCACTGGCACCATGAACAAAAATCCAGAACTGAGGTGGTAGAAATCCTTTTAGGGGATCCCAGCCTCTCTGCGTCCTGGAGAAGACAGCAAAGAAAACATGGAGATGCAATATTGTTTTTAACTTCTGTTGCATGAAGCACTCAAGACCAGGGTCCCTTAGGCCTTCCAGATCAGTAGTCAGTGGCCAGGGAGAGCTAGTGTGACCACCAGGCTCCCAGCCATTATTTTCTATTCACTGGGGCACCAGTGTTAGACTCTAGCATTTAGAGTCTAGAGACCTTTAAATGCCCTCGGGATTATCCAGGCAGGATATGCTTGTGGTGAACTATCCACGCAGTTTTAGAGTTAGGTTAAAACTCAAAAGAATTTTCTTGATTCTTTGAATATTTTGCATCTTAATTTAAGTCTATGAGATTAACTTGCTGTTCACCAAAAACTTTGATGTGATCCAGGTCACTCCGTCTCTTGATGATGCCAGTTAAAAGATCTTTGTCTTTGACAGATGAGTCAACTGCAGCCCAAAGAATTAAAGGTCCTACATGAGAGCTTATGTGGGGTTTTTCCTTCTTTTTTTTTTTTTTTGCCTGATTCTAAGTCCAGATCCTTTTCGTTAAAAGCAATGACAACCACACAAAAATTTTTCTTCACTGTCTGTTTGAATATACAAGTGGTCAGGATTTTTTTAATGTAGAAAATAGAGTGCCTTGTTCACTGCTCATGGGCATCACTGGAGCCGAGAGACTCAGGGTGGCGGGAAGGAAGCCGCCCTGAGGTGGTTCTCTGTCACCCACGCGTGATGTCCAGGAACGTTGCAGGGAGAGCGAAGTTGCATGCCCCACTGTGGGAGCTGCTCTGAGCCCAGGATCAAAGCCTTTATTGTCTGTGTAGGAGGAAGGAGAGAAGGCCCCGGCGCCTCCGCCTCAGCCCCAGCCGCCACTGCCGCCTCCGCCGCCGCCACCTCAGCTCCCTCCCGAGGCGGAAAGCCTCACGCCTATGGTCATGCCCGTGTCTGTCCCTGTCAAGCTTCTCCCGCCCAAGCCCAGCTCTCAGGGCTTCGCCAACAGCGTCGCTGCCGCCCCCTCGGCCAGAGACAAGCCAGCCAGCTCGATGTCGGACGACGAGATGCCCGTGCTCGTGAGGATGACCCTCTCTCCCCCACACTCGCCCCAAGGGGCTGCCCCCAACCCGCCTGCTGTGAGTTGCAGCTCCACCCCACCTGCCTGAGGTGGGGACATCCCTTTGCTTTCTTGGAGATGGGGACAGATCTGCCCGGGCCACCAGCCAGAGCTCAGACGTGACATGGCTCCTTGGGGCTGAGCCCCTGTGGCTACCCTGGGAATTCCTATCTGCTTCCAATCTACCTGCTACCCAGTAAATGCCTAGTACTCTACCAGGCTCACGTTCCAGATTAGATTCTGAGAGAACCGAAGATGTTCCTGGATTAAAAACAGAGGTGATAACTCAGCTGATGATCACAGTGATTAAAATATGGAAGTACTGTTCCGGATCACAAAGAGCTACTGCCCAGGGCCCTCCCTGGTCCCTCCCCCAGGATCTCCAGACCTCCCCAGATCCATCCACCAGAGATGTAAACCCCTGGCACAGTAGGTCCTCCAGGCATCCATGCTGATGGTCAGCCTTAGTAGATGCTTAATATTTTCAATATCACCTCTGCATAAATAAATACTCTCAGAGGACCTGATTCATTGAGGTTCCCAAAGTAATTCCACTGAGACACCCACCCCCAATCTCAAGAAAGCAAAGAGATTCGTGTTTCTTACTGTCCTTCTCTTTCTCAGCTTCCAAGTGCTTCACCCAAGCAGCTTAGCCTGGCTCTGGGACAGAGATCTCTCTGTCTCCTTCCTTCTCCCCTTCCTTCCCTCCCCACCCTTGCCCCCAACCGCCGTGGAGTCTGGAACCCCTATGGTTCATTACATCAGACCTGTCCCCTCCCCACAAAGTGCTGTGCTGGGTCATACCTGTTCTCACAGAATAAGTGGCCACTGGGATTCCAGGAGGCATAAAGGAGGGGCTGGGCCAGGAGAAGGATAGGGAGAATAATTAAGAGAACTAGAAAAGTCCAGAAAGAGCCTTTTTGGTTCTCTACATAATATCAAGGCTCAGAAGAGGAAAAAGACAGATGGAGAACCTCTGGAGGTGAGGATTCCCATCAGCTGGCAGGTCCTGGGGGCCAGCAACAGGGAGAGAGATGAAACCACACCGCCAGGCCCCCTCTTTGCCCAGGAAGTGCCTGATTTGGTGGGAGAGATACTGTTTCTACCCTTTCGAAACTTTCAGCCTGAAGCTGGAGAAAGTCAGGTTCCTAATGACACAGGGATCAGAGCCCCAGGCAGCAGGTCTGCCTCAATTCAAGACAGAGACACCAAGGCAGCATTGCCCTGCATGGGGCTGGTGGGGAATATACCCCAAGAGCTAAGGTCGTTAGGGACTAAGACAAGGCAAGGGACGTTTGGTGTTAGAAGACCATCATGAGGAGAGTTCCAGACAGAGTTTTGAAGGCAGAGATGAACTCGGTTTTGTGGCAAGGGTGAGAAAGATACTGTGAGGAGATAAGCCGAAGTGGAAGCATAAAGTAGGACTGAGTACATGTGAGCAAGGTCATGACACTTAATATATTAAGAGATGAAAATGTTCAGGGAGGAGCCCTGGGTTTTAATCTCTACTGTGCTCCTAGTCAGTTGGGGTACAGACAGCTGAGACCCTTCGCTTCTCAGAACCATGGTTTCTCCTGTGACCTCAGGGGGAAGGGAGTGGGCTTCCTCAGTGGCTGTCACCTTTCTGAGGAGCTTTTAAAACCTCTCAGCGCTTGGCCCTGCTTGGCTGGAATTCTGTATATACTTCCTCCCAGGTGATATCCAGGTCTGACCTTCTGGGGGCCTTCCCTGGCCCACAGTCTCAGAGCCTTGCCTGGAGGATTGGAAAGTTCCAGTTCAGAGCTGTTGTCATTGAACCAGAGGCTCAAGGAGAGAGAGCCCCAAAGGGACCTCTGGCCCTGTCTGTGGTCAGAGGTCTGGATTCCGGTGCAGTGTTGAAGACATGCAGAGTCCTCAGTTGACCTCATCAGTCACCCAGGAACTAGGTGTAAAGCATCAGGATTGCTCCCCTAGTTGGGGGGCACAGGCATCCTTTCCCCATTCCACTCCATCTCAGCATCAGGCAGTGAGGAGCCCTCAGGTGGGGAAAGAAGGCAGGTTGGGGCTCTGTGGCCTAAGGAGAGCCCCCTGGTGAGTCCCTCTGCCCCTTCTTTCCCCACCTCTCTGCTTCCCTAAACTCCCCTGCTAGGGGCTGGGATGGCACCCCAGAAACTGAGGGGGAGACAAGGAGGGGCAGCCTGAAGTGCTGAAGGCAGCAGAACTGCCTTCAGCGGGGTTAGAGGGAGAGAAGCCCAGAGCTGAGGGGTGACTGGGGCAGGTCACATGACCATGGCCAACCCTTCCCATCACCCCCTGCTGCCTCCTACTAAGGCACCAAGGTGGATACCAGGATTGCCAGGGACCACAGCTGTGACAGGCTGGCCTGCAGGGCCTGGGAGGGGACCACAGACTGCCCGGAACTTCCCTGCAGGTATCCCCTCTGCACCCCCGCCACCGTGCCCCCCCCAACAGCATCACTGTCTCTCCAGCCTCACCCAGCTCTGGGTTTTCTGAGCTGATGCTGGCACACACCAAATCTGTTTATGTTTGGCTTTGGCATGCCCTGCTTTATCTCCTTCCATGCATATGTTTACTTATTAGTATATCTGTTTCCATGTGGCAAATCTTCCTTCCAGAAGATGCTTGGTTCTGCTGGAATAAAATAAACTAACCCCGCTGACAGGAAACCAACCTAGGAGAAGGGTTTGCCACAGAGGAGAGTCACCAGTGCTGGGAGCAGGAGTGAAGGGCGGTGAGGGGGAAGGGTCAGCGGATCTACTTCTAGGACAGCACATGAGAGGGGGGCCTCAGAGATCCCAGCTGGCCCTCCTCCACCCTGACAGTTACCTCCAAGGGGGAGCCCAGTGTGTGGGTCACTGGCCCTGGGAGCTTTGGCTGGGGCCTGACCACCCCCCCCCCCGCCCCGCCCCCGGTCTTCCTGCCCCACAGCCTCTGCCAGCTTCCCTGAATAGACGATTCTGTCCCCTTCTTAGAACATGTGTTATCTGTCCCCGAAGTCCCGTCCCTGGGGAGCCCGTGGGGAATTAAAGGGCCCACTCAGCTGGAGTCCACTCAGCAGATGGGAATGCGGTGATAAGCAGTAAAGAATGTGAATTTATTCTTTCTTGCCCACCCACTGTTCCTACCCGCCCCATCCCCCCAATCCGTCTCCAGACATGAGGGATTTCCTCCCAAACCAAAGTCGGCTCCCTTAACCAGGCCACCAGATCTCGCCTTGTCGGAGATGGCTGTGACCGTTTCTCAAGGCAGGGGATGCTGGGGTCAGACCGGGGCGGGGGGGGAGGGGGGGGGCGTGTTCCCGTTAGAACGCGGATTTCCCCCTCCCCTCAACCTGTGGCAAGGGCCTGAGGGAAAAGCCCCCGTATCTGAATCGGATCGTTCTTCCGTCGTAGGAAATTCCCAAGAAGCACCAGCCAGGCGCGGCCAAAGCCGAGGAAGCCCTCAGGAGCGCGCCAGCAGAGAAGAAGAAGTTCCGGCACCGGCCGGAGCCGCTCTTCATCCCGCCACCGCCCTCCTACACGCCCAACCTCGCCGCCTCGCACTCGGGCGCCACCCTGTACCAGAGCCAGCTGCGCTCCCCACGGGTGCTGGGCGACCACCTGCTCCTGGACCCCGCCCACGAGCTGCCCCCCTACACGCCCCCGCCCATGCTCAGCCCGGTGCGCCAGGGCTCGGGGCTCTTCAGCAACGTGCTCATCGCCGGCCACGGCCCCGGCGCCCACCCGCAGCTGCCCCTCACGCCCCTGACGCCCACGCCGCGCGTGCTGCTCTGCCGCTCCAGTGAGTCGCCCCCAACCCCGCCGCCGCCACCCCGGCTGTGGGTGCTGCCCTAAGGCTCGCGTTCTGCCCTTGTCTCATTCACCTCACAGACCTTTGAGGTGGCCCACAGACCTTTGAGGTGGCTCGGACCGTGTGCTGCGTGCTAGGAATTCTTAGAATACTTACCCTCAAGGGAATCACAGTCTAGTCGCGGAGACCAACGCATAAAGCTCATTAGGGTTTCTCTGAGATGAGGGAGGAAAAAAAAACAGTCGAAGTGCGCCGTGGAGAATCGTGTTCAAACACCCAAAGTAAATGTACTAAGTACACGTACAAATAGGATTAGCGGCAAGACCACACCTCCACATTTTAGCACGCGGTGTAAAGATCAAGGCCTGTAGCAGGATCTCTTTCTAGAGCAAGAGGAATGTCATAGAACAAGAAAGCTTAACAGGGGAATTCCCTGGCGGTCCATTGGTTGGGACTCCCCGGGCTTTCACTTGCCAAGGGCCCAAGTGTGACTCCTGGCCCGGGAACTGGGATCCTGAAAGCTGCACAGTGCAGGCCAAAAAAAAAATTAATGAAAAGAAAAAAAGAGTAGTAGACCAGAGAGATAGCTGGCCCTCCTTACTCTGAGAAGTGCGTGTGTGTACGGCTGAGTTGCTTCAGTTGTGTCTGGCTCTGCTGTGACCTCATGGACTGTGGTCTGCCTGGCTCTTCGGTCCATGAGATTGTCCAGGCAAGAATACTGGAGTGGGTATCCATTCCCTTCTCCAGGGGATCTTCCAACCCAGGGATCGAACCCAGGCCCCCTGCATTGCAGGCAGATTCTTTACCCTAAGAGCCACCAGGGAAGCCAGGTGTTAAGAAATGGGGAAACCCTAAGCCAAGTTGCTCCACACTCCAGCTCCTCAGGGACTGCGGGGGTAACTCTTGCGTGGTTTGGGTAGGAGAGGGTCCCTACCATGACTGTTCAGGTAACTGCTTGTTTAGTTTAGTTTCTTTAGTACCTTCTCTGCTGACCAGTGACCTCTGGTTTTTGTGCTTCAGACAGCATCGATGGCAGCAACCTGACGGTCACCCCGGGGCCTGGAGAGCAGACCGTTGATGTCGAACCGTAAGGAAGAGCCAATTATTCTTTAGAACAGAAGCCTCAACCTAGAAAAGGGAGGAGGAGCTTTAAGAAGTATAGCTAGTACTTCTGGGGGCCGAGTGGCCACTGGGCAAGAAGTTGTAGAAAGTGTAGGATCGTGGTATTTCTCAAGTATGATGGTTACCCTATGATTTCCAGTATTTCAAGGCCTTTTCTACAGACTAAAGGCATTAAGAATGTGGAGCCTCGTATTTGGAGAACCTTAGTGTCCCCATCTCCAGCTCCATGAGCCAGTTTGGTTGGGGGCCACAGGCCTTCACGTCCCCAGTGACATCTCTCTCAGGGTACCTAGCTCCCTAGGAGGCTCCACCCACCACCCTGCTCCTTTACCCCCTCCCTAAGATTCTTGGCTGGGCCGCCAAATGGGCTTGTTGAATACTTGAGTTGGGGGATATATTTGAAGAGAAAAAAAATTTTTTTTTTCCTGTTCCTGGGTAAACGCAAAAGAGGCCAGATGGTAGAGTGGTAAGGAGATTGAGTCAGGAATCAAGAAACCTGGTTCCAGCACCATTTTGTTATTTGATCTTGATAAAGTTAACCTTTGTAGAGTTTAGTTAACTCATCTATTAAGTAGGAATACTTCTCATTGCTTTGCTTACCTCACAGGCCTTTGTGAGGTTCTGATGGGATCATTTATGTGAAAGTGGCCTGAAAGGACAAAACTAAAATAAGGACTTTGTATTTGTTTCACTGGGTCAAGTGGTACCTTTGGCCATGTTCTGGGCAGCTGTCCCTTGGCATTAGCACCCTCCCTGTCCCAGCTGTGAAAGTCGCTCAGTGGTGTCCAGCTCTTTGCGACCCCGTAGACTGTATAGTCCATGGAATTCTCCAGGCCAGAATACTGGAGAGCGTAGCCTTTCCCTTCTCCAGGGGATCTTCCCAACCCAGGGATCGAACCCAGGTCTCCTGCATTGCAGGTGGATTCTTTACTTGCTGAGCCACAGGGGAAGCCCCTCCCCAGCTCTAGGGAGCTAAGAATCCCCAGCCAGCCTTCTCCCTTGCTTCCCGTGGCATCTCTCCCCAATCTTCAAGCTGTTCTTTATCCCAGTGAAAAAGTCATGCCTGGAATCTTCAGATCACAGTGCAAGGAAATGCCCCTGCATTCTTCTTGCAGAAGGAGCTGGTTTCCTTCATTTTCAAGTCCCTGACATTTACCTTTGGTCTCAAATTGAAGACCACACTGTTGTTTTTCTTCTTGTGATTTAAAGACGCATCAACATTGGCTTGCGATTCCAAGCGGAGATCCCAGAACTCCAGGATGTCTCTGCCCTGGCCCAGGACACACACAGGGCCACACTAGTATGGAAGCCCTGGCCAGAGCTGGAAAACCACGACCTCCAGCAAAGAGGTATTGACAGCCTGGGAAGAACTGGGTAGGAAGGGCTGGATTTCTCCCAAGGGCCTCTGGCTCTAGGATCAGTGTGTCTTTCTGGTGACACTGAGCTCTGTCTGATGCAGTGCCCTGTCTTTGTTCCCAACAGTGGAGAATCTCCTGAATTTATGCTGTTCAAGTGCGTTGCCAGGTGGAGGGACCAATTCTGAATTTGCTTTGCACTCTCTCTTCGAGGCCAAAGGTGATGTGATGGTAAGGAACCATGAAAAGGAGGCTTCCCAGTTCATACTCTTCATGTGGAAATTCTGAAAAGCATTTCCCCAAGTTCCTGTGTTGTCTCACGTCCCGTGTAACCAACTCATAAGATGATGACCAGTCAGTGTGCCCTCCCATATTCCTTATCTCAGTGAATAGGTCAGAATTTGAAAGCCTGCAAGAAAACCTCCAGTTGGACTTTTGTGTACACATCTGTTCCTCAGTGATGATGATTTGAACATCTGTCTTGGAAAACTAGAATTTCTTTTCAGCAGTCTTGTAATTCACATCAGGAAACAGGTCTGCAATGGTGGAGGTAGAAGGCCTTCCTAAAACAAGACTTGGCCTAAAAAAGCCTGTCATTCTCTGCTCTTCATTCTTCCCTACCATGGAAATCAGAGTTTGATGTCCATAGAACCGTTTGCTGCCCTAATCAAAGAGAGATGTTTGCTGCACACCATCTGGTGTCATTCTTCCACTTTTGACACAGTTTTCTGCCAGACCCAGGCCAGGATGTTGGGACTCTTCTCCCAGAATCAGAGCTGATCATTTACCTGCTCAACCAGGACCCCTGGCTGGAGCACTATGTCACTAGCCTCAGCTTTCCCTTCAGTAAATACATGATTCTTATACCAGAGCTAGCCTCCTGCTTTGTAAGTTTATGAAAATGCATAAGCAAACAAATGTCCCAGTACTACCTTCTCACAAGATTATTGATACCCTTCAGAGATTCTCTAGAACACTGGAAAACTCCCCTTGACCTTTTAAGATCAGTGCTGCAGAGCTGTGCTTCTCAAACTTCTACCACGCACATGAATCCCCTGGAGAGGCTTGTTAAAATACAGCAGTTCAGGAGGTTGGGGTCCAAGGTGCTACATTTGTAACCTGCTCCCAGAGGATGCTCGGGCTGCTGGCCCATGGACTGCACTTGGAGTAGCAAGATTCCAGACCTTGCTCTGCCCCCTAAACCATCCACTACTCAACTCCGCTTGTGCCATTTTTAAAGAACCCCAACAAGGCTGAAGGAGGCAGATTTGAATAGGTTATTTAGTGAGGCTCCCTGGAAGGACAATGTGCAGTACAGTTATTACTAATACAGCTGTTTGTGTTCAGTTATAGTGAAACATGTAATTTTTTTTTTCTGCAAAAACAGTTCCAAGTCACCCACTCATTTCCTCAGAACCCTTCCCCAGAGACTCAGCCTCCATTCATAGGAGGCCCCCCCGTATCTCTGACACCAGGGCCCTCACCAAGGAAGGCGTGGCATTTGGGCTGCCACCTGTGTTTCTGTGACATGACTAGCTAGCTGCAGGCATGGGCAAGGGAGGTATTAGAATGACGAGTCCTGTTGGGTGCTGACTGGAAGAAGGACCCCAAATAGGGGAGTCTCCCCTTTTTTCCCTTCCAGCACCCCCACCTTGGGCCCTGCCATGCTGGCTCATCTTCCTTGTGGGATAGTTGGTCTTCCGAGGATGCACAGCCCCATGAATGACTCTCGCCTTTTCTCTCCCGTGGGTCTGCAGGCTGCTCTGGAAATGCTGCTGTTGCGGAAACCAGTCAGGTTAAAATGTCATCCTTTAGCAAATTACCACTATGCCGGTAGGTGCCAGGGCCCTGCCGGGGCTCACTGTTTGCATGTCGCTCGTGTCCCCTTTACTAGAGCACCTGTTCTTTCCTCGGTGCTGCTTGTTTTCCCTGGGCCTCTGGGGCGTGGCCAGTGGGGCAGCTGTGTCCACCGACTGGTCGCTGTTGGGCATTTGTCCGTCTCCTCCCTTCCTGGGTGTGCTAAGAGCTGGGCAGCAGCGGCCAGGGGACCCTCGTGTGGCAGGGGAGAGAGCCCCAGAGGGTAGCACAGAGGCAACAACTCGCAGTGGCCCCTCGGCTTTGGAATCCAGTCTTGCCTGCTCCCCGTGGCCCTCTGCGGCTTTGGTTTCCTCACCTGTAAAGTGGGGCTCATAGTCCATCCCTTATGGCATTTTGTGAAGACTAGAGAGCATATGGAGCCTCTTGCCTGGAACATTCTAGTAGCCATTATTATTCATTTATTGAACAATTTAAGATGAGGAAGTGACAGTGACGGATTTTGACACGGTCTTGCCTTATGCAGTTTGGAGTCTGAGGAGGAGGCAGTTATTAAACAACAGGTCACACAAATGGCAGGAGAAAGACACGTATGTATACCTGTACCTATACGTATACACATGGGGCTTCCCAGGTGGCGCTAGCGGTAAAGAATCCACCTGCCAATGCAGGCACGAGAGACTCGAGTTCGATCCCTGGGTCGGGAAGATCCCCTGGAGTAGGAAATGGCAGTCCCCTCCAGTGTTCTTTCCTGGAGAATTCCATGGACAGAGGAGCCTGGTGGACTACCGTCCATGTGGTTGCAAAGAGCCGAACGCTACTGAGCACACACACACGAACATATACACTTACATGTACTTGTACGCATAGATACACACATACACACGCATGTACACTGTCTTAGAAGCCGGTGGATTAATGATGGCATCACCAATAAGAGGGAAGGAGCACACACCTTAGAGAGTTGAATGTGGTGAGAATGGTGAAAAGACAAGGAAACAGGTTGGGGAGCCTGTGGTGACAAGTGAAGTCGAAGTCAGCGTCTGTATTCTGTTAAGCGGTAGCCCTATCTGTTCTGGCGTCTCCACAAGCCTGCCCAGGTTCTCTCTTTCCGAGAGGGCTGGATCCTCCAGTGCCCCTTGGTGGTATTCGTTTGAAGGTGTCTCTGGTGCCTGGGGGGACCCTGCACAGTAGGTGCTGACTACCTCAGTGGCCTTCGGGACCCAGTGGTGCCTTTTCCAGGCCTTGGTCCAGGTGGCCAAATGTGGCCTCAGGGGAGGGCTGTTCTGCAGGTACCACGGTGCTCTTAGACGGCTCCCTGTCCCCACCTCCACTGTCTGCCTCAAGGAGCCAGTTTCTTAATATTGTCTCCATCATTTCCTGCTCGGTGTCTTCCCTGAGTGTGGCTAGAAGATGTGGGAGTTCTCCCTAATCTGCTGTGGAAACAATTCAATCCTCTCTTAATTCCCAGCGTCATCTGCTACCCATTAAACCCTGACAGGCCGTCCAGCCTCCTGGAGCCTGTGTCAAGCTTCTTTGCTCAGTGGGTGAGACTTCCCAACCATCTGCCGCGGCTGCCCTCCGCCCCCAGGGTGACTGGGGTGGCCAGCGCCTCGGGGTGGGTCAGCTCCAGCAATGAGCAACCTCTTCTGGAACCTAAATCCCCTCTGGTTCTTTCCCGCATGCCAAGCAACAATTGTGATTTTTTTTTCTTTAATGTGTGTCATGACGTGAAAAAGATGGGAAAACTGTGGGCTGGAAGCTACCCCCACCCTAAACAAGAAAAAAACATTGAAATAGGACTAAAAACTTTGATTCCCAGGTGACTCAGTGGTAAAGAATCTGCCTGCCAAGCAGGAGACACAGGAGACGCGAGTTCAGTCCCTGGATTGGGAAGATCCCCTGGAGGAGGAAATGGCAACCCACTCCAGTATTCTTGCCTGGAGGCTATACAGTCCATGGGGTCGCAGAGAGTCGGACACAACTGGAAGGGCTGAACTCCAGACTCCCAGTTGTCTAGAGAGAGGTCAGACCTCCCTGGCTTGTGCCCTGGAAGGAAGGTGGAAAGACTGGGTTCGGGGGGAGACTAAATTTGGGGGAGACAGGGGCCCTTGAAAATCACTTCTCTGACTTTACTCCTGACTGCCCTTCCACCCCATCCCACCCCAAGCAGTTCAGAAAGAAAAGGGAAGAACGGCCAGTTCTGGAGCCCAGAAGAGACGCTGGTGTGGGTGGGCTGCTCGGCAAACCTGGAGGAGCTCTGTTAGAATCCTCAGAGGGTGGCGCTGTTGCTGTGGCCTTCAGGGCTCTCAAACTGACACCAAAGCGCCTGGTCCAGCTTTCTCTCCGCACCCTCCACCCATGTGTGGGCAGCTGTTGTTTGCAGTGGCTCCCAGTCAGCGGCTGGATTGGGTGGAGAAGGCTTAAGCATGGGGATGTCGAGGGGGCGAGGATGCCTGGCTGTGATTAGAGGACTTCAGCATCCTTGGTTTTTCGCTGAGCTGGTCATTCCTGCAGATGGGTGCAGAGTGGAGGGGCGTCAGAGCTGGCCCTGGGACTCTTGGCAAGAGTTCAGCAGAGGCTCGTATGGGCGCCCCCACAGCCCAAGTTCTCAAGGGGTCCTGAACCTTGACCTGACTCCAGAGATGGGAGAGACCTGGAGGAAATACCCATTCAGGCGGAGGAGGCTGGTCTACGTCTTGGAAGTTGCCCCAGTTTGGTGGGGAAACAGAATTACATGCTCCAGAGAATACTTTGAAAGAACCACAGCTGTGAAGTCACCTCGCAGGCATTCTTAGCCCATGTTGCTAGCTGGAGACTGACCCCCGCAAAGGGCAGGAACCAAGTTACTATGCACTTTGCTGCTTGGCCTGACACGGCGCTTAGAGAGAAGAAGGTTAGTGGACAAGCTCAGGTTCTGGATTCAGACCAAGGCCTCCTTGCCCTTTGCCTCCAGAGGGAACTTTGGTATCACCCAGTTCACATGCACCCCTAAAAAAATTACTCAGCCTTCACCCATCATGGAAAATCTTTCACTAAATGAAGATCTGGTATAAAAACAAGTCCTCCTTTTTCTGCAATGAACATGTCTTTCTTATGTAACCTCTGTGACAGCATCAATAACAGTTTTTAAAAGATTGAAAGGAAGACCGAAAGGCCCTCTTTAAAAGACATTGTGCCCAAACTTTCTCTCACCCCTCCAGGTCTCTCTTTAATTGCCTGCGTTCTCTATAGATTGCCCCAAATTTCACCACCATCCAGAGCCTGTTTCCCGGCAACCGAAGCTCAGAACGTTTCTCCTCTGGATACTGTTCCAGCACCGGCTTCCTCCTGTTAATTAGGCTCTTTGTAATTAGGCTTAATCATCTTATTAGGGACCCCTGCTGATAATAGTCCACTAGCCAGGAATCCCCAGGGAGAATGAATGAGTGTGGGGTGGGGAGGGGGAGGGTGTCAGCCCACTGACCCTAGGGACGTGCTGAGTGGACAGCAGTGATCTCAGAGAGGGAGGATGGCCAAGCGAGAAGTGGGGGCAGCCCTCTGCCTCGGTTTTTGCATTTTTATCCTGGACTTTGTCCAAGAAGCAGAATCCCAGAAGAGCTGGCTTAAAACAAAACAAAACAAAAAACACCTTGTCCTAGAATGGGGAAAACACTCCTGCCGGACAGTCTCCAGGAGTACAGATGCCGAACCGTACCTCGATGGATTACAGGAGGATTTCGAGGCAGGGAGAGGAAGACTGCACAAGTGCCAAGCGGCCTGGAGTAAGACTGTGAGTGTGCACACGCAACACGGAACACCGGCAGGGACCAGTGGGCTTCACGAGTGCCACTAACATGGACATCAGCACAGACAGCATGTTTTCCACGGCGGCAAGCTTATTTGGAATCTTCCGTCCAAGTGGCCAGATTTGAGACATTCACTGTGCCCCTCCTTAGGACCAAAGGCTGTTAGGCACTGCATGACTGTCAAAATCCCTAAATCGCAAGAGAGGAAACTGAGGATCAGAGAAGTAAATTTGCAGGAGTTAAGTGGCAGAACCAGGTTCGCATCAAACCGTCTTCTGATTAAAGTTGCCCCTTTTTAATCACAGCACAGTGACCTCATTATTTGGGGTGAGCACATTCAGATATTATGTCTATACACCAGGCTTTGGCCTGAGAATTCCGCCCAAGAGACCTGGAGTAGATTCTTGGCCCCATGGGTGATCCGTGATCAGGGTGCGGTAAAGAGCCTGCTACTGTGAGTGTGAGAACGGATGGGCTTGTCTGGCCCCACCTGTGTCTCTCAGTTCATGGACACCCCTGTTGGACAGACACGCACGCACAGCACAGTCCTGTGTGCTAAACCATGGACCCTAGGACTGAGTAGAGGAGCCGTCTCTCAGCGTCTGAGCACATGCTCCCCGCCCTGGCCATCAGGGTTCTGGCCAGCACAGAGAGGAAAGCTAGAGGCTTCTCTACTTCAGTCGGAGACTGGTGGTGTGGAGTGAACACCCCGGGATCAGGAAGACTGGAGGCCCCATCACTGAGCAGCAGCCCTAAAAGCCAACGGAGAAGGGCTTCCTTGCTGGCTCAGTGGTGAAGATGCAAGAGACACGAGTTTGATCCCAGGTCCGGGAAGATTCCACGTGGTGAGGAGTAACTAAGCACGTGCACCTCAACTACTGCGCCTGCGCCCTAGAGCCTGCAAGCCACAAGTACTGAGGCCTGCTAGCCCTAGAGGCCGTACTCCGCAATGAGAAGCCCACACACCGCAACTAGAGAGTAGCCTCTGCTCACTGCAACTAGAGAAATTATTTAAAAAAAAAAACTCAAATCACTGGAGAGTTGATGGGGAGCAGGCCTCCTTCCCCTATGAGGCTTGAGGGTCCCCTATAACAGATGGTCTAGGAAGTGACTTCCCTTTGTGGGGTTACAACTGGCAGGCCATCTGGGGACATGAAGGGACATCTCACAGGTATACTGACCTGGGGACTTCACACTGTGGTTTGGGCAGTAATCCAGTGGTGAGCTTGGTGTGGGGTGGAAGTGTACCCAGTGTGAGGCTGGGTGCTGACCTGAGAAGGCCGCATGGCCCTTGAGTGTCTCATGAGGGTTTAAAGCTGCACTTTGGGGAAACGTAGGGTCCAGCTGAAGATGGAAAGGATTCTTACTCATCTCATTGGGAGGGGTTTCATCAGCAAAATGTCCCCTAACCAACATCCCTGGTGGCCCAGTGGTTAAGAATCCGCCCACCAATACAGGGGACATGGGTTTGATCCCTGGTCTGGGAAGATTCCACTTGCCTGGGGGCAGCTAAGCCTGTGCACAACTGAGCCTGCAAGCCCTAGAGCCCGCATTCCACAAGAGAAGCTACTGTAATGAGAAGCCTATACACCGAAAGCAGAGAAAGTCTATGCGCAGCAACAGACTCAGTACAGCAAAAAAAAAAAAAAAGAGTGTTCCCTAACTTCCTAACTGAGATGCAACCTGGAGCTGCACAGACTGGACGTGCATCAGGGCAGAACAAAACTATCCTTACACGTCTGTCAGGGGACTCGACTGGTGTGGCACGTCCCTGTCGTGTTCCACTTACACCATTGCTCTCTGATCTCTCTTTGCTGTTTTGATGGATGCCTAAAAGTAACCGTGACTCCTCTGTGGTCGCTCAATTGTTGGTCCATCCTTTCTGTTTCACTCTTTCTGTCTCTGCCTCTGGACATCGGGAGCAGATGAGAGCCAGGACCCCAAGTTCTTGAATGTTGGAAGAATTTTGAGGAATGGTGATGAAAATACTCCAGAGCCTGAAATCCCACCGACCTCCTCTGCTCACATCCACTCTAGCAGAATTTCATCAAAGCCCTGGCCCTACTTCTCCCTGTCACGATGGTTTGCACGACCAGACATGTCCTGGTCTCTAGAACCAGTGTAAGATGCTTCATTCTGCTGAGGATTAATTAGAAAGCTGCTTTTCTTTTAGAGAAATTTGCAAACCAAAGGAGTCAGGTGGTGATTTTTAGAGACCTGGAACAGCCGCGATGTGGAGAGTGTATTCTGTACTGGAGCCAGAGCTCTTGGCTTAAGGACCCCTCAGGGAGTCCCACGGAGAAGGTGTTTATTTCAGAAATCTGAGCTGACATCACCGAGTCACATATTTTCTCAAGGATCCTAGGATCTTCACCTCCTGCTTGCCTGCCAGGCATGATTTCACCTAATCAACTGATTCAGGCCGAATCTTTTGAGGGAAGAAGCAATTCAGGTTTTCTATACTTCAGCCCCTCAGTGAACCATA
The DNA here is from genome assembly GCF_029378745.1 of Bos indicus. Lineage (NCBI taxonomy): Eukaryota > Metazoa > Chordata > Mammalia > Artiodactyla > Bovidae > Bos > Bos indicus. The sequence continues at coordinate 17,462,361 of NC_091782.1, read as the reverse complement.
GCAAAATGGAAATCTTGGGCTTGTCCTACTTGGAAGGAAAAATACTATGGTTTGGAGATTACAGCTTTGAAAAGTAGAAGCCTGTCAAAGGCCCAGACATATACCATCCAAAGAATCAGAGATATAGGGAATTCAAAAAATTAGAATGAGGCCGAGTTTTCTGCTAACCAGCCACAGAAATTGAGCCTTCTCTGCAGCCCACAGAAATAGGACTTCCCTTGGAACTAGACCAGGACCATCCTCTGTGATTGTCTGCATATCCCACTTTGACATGAATGTCAAGCTCATCCATCAGGCAGGTACCCCAGCCTGACACCTCTGGGCCTCTTCCTCATTGGTTTACAGGTTTATCAGGAACCAGTCCCTCTTACCTCCCAGCCTCATCTGCCTTCCCTCTGCTGGAACCCTGTAGCCGAGCCATACCAGATTACTGCTTATTCCTTGAACACCTCCATTTCCTCATCTGTAAAATGGGAAGAAGTAATATCAATCTTATAGGGTTGTCTATAGAAGCAAATGACTAGTATCTTCGAGGGTCTTAGAACCTGGCATATAGCAAGCACTTATAAGCATTAGCTTTTTCCCCCCTAGTGTCTTGCATGTGTGTGTGCTCAGTTGATCAGCTGTGTCCTATTCTTTGCGACCCCATGGACTGTAGCCCACCAGGCTTCTCTGACCATGGAATGTTCTAGGCAAGATACTGGAGTGGGTTGACATTTCCTACTCCGGGGGGTCCTCTCCACCCAGCGATCTAAATATCTAATAAATATCTGCTGAACAAGTGAATGAAATGTATTCTCTCACTACTTGGCTCTGACTGTGCACTTGCCACTTCCGCTCCCCAGAATTCCCATCCATCTCCTTCTTTTTAAATATTTATTTTATTTATTTTTTATTTGGCTGCACCAACTCTTAGTTGTGGCATGTGGGATCTTTAGCTGTGGTATGCGGGATCTAATTCCCCGACCAGATATTGAACCCAGGCTCCCTGCATGGGGAGCACAGAGCCTTAGCCAGTGGGCCACCAGGGAAGTCCTTCCATCTCCTGGCCTGACTTGCTTCTGTGTCTTTTTAAACCCTACTCAGGTGTTTCCTCTTCCTGGAAGCCTTCCCAGCTTCTCTGAGTCTGGTGTTCCTCCTTTGTGCCCCACTGGCACCCAACCCCTGCCCTCATCCTTGCAGTCATCCCCTTGAATGCACTGCCTCCTGATTTTCTCCCCACTAGACTGTTGAGTCCAGCACGCACGAGGAGCACTGGCTACGTGAATGCTTGCCCTCCCTAATTATATTAAAACTATAGCTAAAATCTGCTGAGTGCTCACAATTTTCCAGTTACTAAGAGACAGTTTTAGGGAGTTTAGGTTCTTTAACCTTCACAAAAGTCCTCTAAGAGGTGGAGACACTCAGAAGTATTCCCATTCGTAGGTAAAGAAATCAAGTCTTAGGTTCAGTAACTTGCCAAGTCAAGGCCACAGCTAAGCTTTGAATCCAGGTGGCAGGGTTGTTAACCATTACACTGCACTGGCTTTTTGTTCAGAAAGAAGTGTAGTGTGGGTATTTACATGTCACACACGAACAGTTGTAGTTTTTAACTTCACTAAGTGAACCAGCAACTACAAGTGGGAAGAACTGGGCTGTTTTTTTATGAAGTTTGTGTTTTGTTGTAGGTTCGGACAAGTGGACCTCCCTAGAAAGAAAACTGTTTAATAAAGCACTAGCCACTTACAGCAAAGACTTTATTTTTGTACAGAAGATGGTAAGCATGCTTTTTCCCACTGCTGTCTTGAAACCAAATTTGGGAAGTTGCGCACCTAAAGATACATATAGAATTATTTTATTGCTGGTTTAAGACTGTCACCAAAACAATGTCTTCCATCTTTTGTTGGTAAAGGATGGTATTTGTTATGGATGGCGGGGCCCTGGTGTTGAGGAGGTGGGGGGAGGTGGGCATAGATTATTTGGATGTGGCAGTGGTGGGGAGGGGTAATTTGTATCTTAATAAAGATGTGTGATTTATACATTCTATCAGAATAAAATAAGCTTGGGGCTGCTGGTTCACAATTTATATAATTTATTTCATGTGTGTTTGACAGATCTGTCATGTTTCTGACAGAACATGGTGGGAGGAGGGGGATCCAGAGAAGGGAGAATATGAGCCCTGGCCCTAGCCAGTAGCAGAGTTTCTGCTGTGGGGCCCCTGATCATAAGGACAGTAACAATAGCAATAAAATGTTACATATACAGCATCTCGCAGCAAAAGAGAGTTCACCAAGATGAAATAGCATTTGTCCAGCAAGTAATAAATGGAATAGGCCTTAACTGGCTGAGAGTGGTTCAGGCTGAAAGTTACAATGATTCGGAGTGTTTCAGCAAACCGATGAATGAGGGAACCATACTGAGTTATTAAGGTCATGAAAACGCTCAGGCCCACGGAGAGCAGGGTTTCAGACGGCAGCTGCCGCTGGCTCTGGGCTGGACCTCAGTCTTGTCCCAGGTTCCTTCTCCTGTCCTTAACCCTGGGCCTTGAGTGAATGAGAAACGGAAATAGGTGGAGTTTTTCTCCGACTTGCCTCCATCTGCAGATCTGAATGCGCACCCAGCTTACTCTGTCTTGGAGGCCACCGCACTCTGCTGCCCTGTGTTCCAGCAGCTCCTGTCTGTACTGAGTCACCCCCTCCTGTCCTAGGTCTTATTATTTCTTAAAGGTCCCACACCTTGTTGACTGATGACGGATTCACATGACATGCTCACCAGGCAGTTCAGGATTTTAAACCAGGATTCTCTGGGATTCTCACTATCTTCCCTCCCTGGGCAACTCTAATGTAGAAATTCACTCTATCAGGTGTGTGTGAAGGGCGTAACTTTGAGGAGACCAGATGTCTGGAAGGTGCCCTTTTCACTCTCACTGTGTGGGTGGCCTTCTTTCCACACCCAATGGGACAGCCAGCCTGCCTCCAGAAAACTCACATTATTGAACCCCACTTTGAGCTTAGAGAACTGTGAACTAAACAAAGGAATTTTTTTCTCTTTAAAACACATTTACCTTTGCCCTTTGGGGGGAGAACAGGACAAGGCTTGTTTTCTGCAAACACTAAGCTCTTGTCATCATAACTTTTGCCTTATATTCCTGTTCGATTACTAAGGAACATTTTTCATAAATAGATTTTGAAGGTCAGCAACTCGGAGAGCCAAACTCATTCAAGCATTTGAAAAAGCATGCTGCTTTGTGGGTTAAAAAAGGGAGGGAGCTTGCTATGGATGGTTGTGAAAAAAAAATCTCCAAGCCCTCTTGTGAAGAAGTCAAGATGCGGAACAGTACATACAGTGTACTTACTACCTTGTGGGAGGCAAAATGGTGGGCAGGAATATATTTTTGTGTTGTTGGTATACATGTAGAGAAATTCTGGAATATCCCCCAAGATATGAACCAGGGAGGCTAGCTGAGTTGCAGGGGTGGGGAGGGAACGGATGAATGGATGGCTGGAGAACAGGGCTGGGGAGGAGATTTTCCACCATGTACATGTTTTTATTTAACTGCATAAACTTCCTACCTATTAACAAACTTAAAATTGCATGAAAACTGGTTGCCTTACACCCTGCCCACCGTTGGAGCTGATCTTGAGATGGTTTTCCCAACAGGTGAAGTCCAAGACGGTGGCTCAGTGTGTGGAGTACTATTACACGTGGAAAAAAATCATGAGGTTGGGGAGGAAACACCGGACACGGCTCTCAGAAATCATCGATGACTGTGTGGTGAGTGAAGGTGCCCGGGTGCTGCTTCTGCGGGCCCCACCCCCACCCCACGCCCAGGTTCATAAGTGGCTAGTGTTGGGCTTGGCTTTACTGCCAGGCAGCTGTGGTGAGTAGGTGATGGGCCATTTCCCAGTCAGGATTCAGGCCTTGACTTCCTGGGATAACTAGGCAAGGGAAGGGCAGCTTCCAGTTTGACCTGCAGCCCAGTGATCGGTTAAGGAAGTGAGGGCTGGCTTGCATTCTGGCAGGTAGGTGCCAGGGGAGTTAAACTGTGGTGGTCCCAGCCTTGATGTGTGTGGTTTTTAAGAGGCACCCTGTTGTCCTGGGATAGCCCTTCCCAATCTTTTCACAATAGTTCTCACCAGAGAACTAACATGCCTTAGAACAGGGGTCCCCAACCTCCAGAATCTTAATGCCTGGTGATCTGAGTGGAGCTGATGTAATAATAATAGAAATAAAGTGCACAATAATTGTAATGCGCTTAAATCATCCCCACACCACCCCCTTACCCCACCCCCCGTCTGTGGAAAAACTATCTTCCATGAAACCAATCCCTGGTGCTGAAAAGGTTGGGGAGCCCTGCCTCAGGAAGACGAAGGTTCTGGGATTTTACACAGCTTCTATGAAGCATGCGCAAGAAGCAGCTTTGACCTCTAGATGGCGCCAGGAACCCTCCATCATTGGCGAGCTGGTTAGCAGTGTGTGGATTAGTCTGGTCCTCACATCACCATTTATCCTTAATATCGATTTCCTTCATTAGCAGACAAATCCAAAGTTGTCTGCAGATTAAGATGAAGAACCTACTAAAGGCGTCACGAGATCGAAATCTTCTCCAAACCCCTTATTTGTGGCTTTGGAAATGGCTACTGCTTTCGTCCTTGTGGTTAACTCTCTTCTCTGCATCCATAGCCAAGGAAAATCTTGCATGTTGTGGAAAACACATACGTGTATGTAGAAATTACGTCTTACAACAGATTACTAAACTCCAGTCTGCAGCCATTAAGGAAATGGTTTCAAATTCATAAATATCGTGAATTTTACAATTATACTTTCATTCCCAACTGTATCCATGCATAAGTGTTCCTAGCACATATGCAGGTTAATTTCTTTCACAGACACTTACACATAGCACTTCATACATTCCAGGCGTTGTACTAGGAGGGACTTAACGTATAATGACTCATTTACTCCTTGTACCATTTCTATGAGGTAGGAAACTGAGGCACAGAGCCTAGGTAACTTAGCCATGGTCAAAGGCTGGTGAGTGTGTTGTCTGGGACTGACTCCCCTGTATAACACTCAGGAGCAAGCAAATGCTAATCCTCTTACAGAAGGGTAAAAACATGCATGCATGTGTGTGGCCTCAGCCATGTCCAGCTCTTTGCAGCCCCCTGGACTGTAGCCTGCCAGGCTCCTCTGTCCATGGAATTCTCCAGGCAAGAATACTAGAGTGAGTTGCCATTTCCTACTCTAGGGGTTCTTCCCAATCCAGGGATCAAGCTCAATATCTCTTGCATCTCCTGCACTGGCAGGCAGATTCTTTACCATTGTGCCTTCTGGGAAGTTAAAAACACCTGGAGTCATTAAGATTTCAAAGCCTGAGTTCCTAACTAAGAGTTTGATCCCAGCTACAAAATATAAACACGTATATACAGTTATATGTGGACCCAAATATAAAAAAAAAAAAATAGACATCTGTAGAATAGAATGGTATTGCCATTCATTTGATGAGAGATGGCAGTATTCTTGTGATCAGGACTGTTGTTGGACTGGCTTAAGTAGTGATGCCTTACATCTGAATAGCCTTTTTCTCATCTGTGGTTAATGTTTAAGAAAGCAGCGTGATCTCTTCTGGTTCAGTCCGCTAAAAGAAATTGAGTCCTCGCTGTGTCCATAGTGCTGTGGGTGAGCCAGGGCTGCTGACTGGCCTCGGCCCCTGCCCCAGGGCATATGTTACCGTTTGGAAGACGTGGCATACCTGAAGAGAAAACTTACCGTGAACTTCAAGTCTTTAAAAACACTGTGAGGTGAAAACCAGAAAGTATTAGATATGACCTTCAGGAATTCTCTCTTATCCAGCTCTTCCAGTCCTCAGGCAGAAGGTTGAGGCCCAGAGAGGGGAAGGGGCTTGCCCATGGTCACACGAGCATTGCTTTCCGAGGGGGTAGACAGTAAATGAGGAAGCACCAAGACTCCCGGCCTGGGAGACCTAAGACCCGGCCCCTAAGCTTACTGCCCTGTAAAATGGGGCCGATGGTTTAGATAACCTGGACGGTCCCTTCCGATTCTGGAATGTTCAGAGTCATGTTTTGGAGGAGAGCAAAATCAGAGGGTATGGTTTCCTAAGGCAGACCTTTGGCTTGGGTGTTACCAAGTGCCCAGGACCGTGCCTGGCATAATATCGGCACTCGGTAAATGTTTGTTGAGTAAATGAGTGAAAATTTTTCCCAGCTAGGAGTCACTCTGGGTCATGGGAGCAATCCCTCTATGAGCTCCCTGGGAGGAGATGGGGTGAACCAGGGGCTTCTGAGCAGAGGAGGGCTGCTGAAGACTGTGTCACTATCGGAGGCAGAGGTGCCATCTGGGGCCAGCAGGCCTTCGTGGGTGTCTGGAAAGGCCCGAGCCAGCGTGTAGCCTCAGACCCAGGAGGAAAGGTTAAGATGGCACTCAGGCACCCCACCTTCTTGGGATTATTTGCCAGGGGCTGGTATTAAGCTGGGTCAGGTGTGCCACACCTGTGACCTGTGAGCTTAGAGAGAACAAAAAGCCATGTGCGTAGATGACTCAGCGCCTGTTTGTTTAGCTGTGCTGGGTCTTTGCTGCCTCACTCAGGCTTTCTGTAGTTGCGGCAAGCTGGGCCTACTCTCTGGTTGTGATGCCCAGGCTTCTCATTGCAGTGGCTTCTCTTGTTGCAGAACATGGGCCCTGGAGCGTGTGGGCTCAGTAGTTATGGCACACGGACTTAGTTGCTCTGCAGCCTGTGAAATCGTCCCAGATCAGGGCTCGAAGCCATGTCCCCTGCATTGGCAGGCAGATTCTTAGCCACTGGACCACCAGGGAAGTCCCACAGTCCACCTTCTGAGGATAGTTTGCCAAGTGGAGATAAAAACCAGGACCCGGCAAGGACAGAGAGGCTGTAGGAAGCACCGTCCTAGGAGGGCGTCCTTCTCTCAGTCCTCAGGGCCTACCTGGGTAGCTCTCCTGACCATGTGTGCTCAGTAATTTATTAAAGGGACAGATGACTATTCCCCCTGGATGGAGCACAGTCCGGAGCTCAGGGACTTCCCCGGGGAGAAGGGTGATGAAGAAGGATGGGGAGTGACTGCTCTTGAGGGGCCAGGGGGTCAGCATAGCACATCGCTCACCTTGTAGGTGACTTGACTTCTGGCCTGAGACCATCACAAGCCTTCCTCTCCCACCCTTTTGGGCAGAAGAGGGGGCCAAGGTGTGCTCTGCTGCGGAGGTGGGAGGGAAGTGCTGATCACACCGTCCTGTCTCCTGCCCAGGCTCCTGCCCCCACTCAGGGTGAATCCCTGGGTCTGACTAGGAGCAAAATTGAGCGCAATTCAAGAAACCAGCTGAGAAATGTAACTGACTTCGGAAGACAGCAGTCAGGGCACCAAGAGCACAGCTCCCCCAGGTCCCCGGCCTGAGTCACCTGCAGCGGGGTCCCCTGACAAGGGGCCTGGGAAACATCCCTCTTCCCTTTGACACAGAAAAGCAGCTGGCTTTAATGGTTTTGAGAGGTTTAAAAGCTCTGTGTTTGAGCTGAAAATCTAAGCCATGCCCAGATGGACAGATGTGCGTCTATGGACATGTGCAGGCAGGCAAGGAGCAGAGGCTGAGATTTTACAATCAGACAGTGCAGGATTTAAATCTCAATTCAGCTTCTTTACCAGCTGTGTGCTCTTGGGAAAATCAGTTCTCTGGCAAATTTCTTATTTGTTTAAAAAATAAAAACTTGTAGGGGATTCCCTGGCGGTCCAGTGGTTAAGATTCCATGTTTTCACTGCCAAAATGCCGAGGGCCCAGGTTCAGTCCCTGGTCAGAGAACTAAGATCCTGCAAGCTGCATGTCATTGCCCACCCCCCCCCCAAAAAAAAACAAAGGGAAAAAATAAACAAGAAGAAAAAAAATATGCAGAGATTTTGTGAGAACTAGCTGTGTGTGGGTGGGGGTGTGTGTGTGTGTAGTCCCTGATCCAAAGCAGGCCTTCAGTGTGTTATCATCACCAACATCTTTCATTGGTGACTGTAACACTCAAATTTGTGTCATTGAAATTTGGATTATTGAGCATCTGTGTTTTAACTTGTAAATTTCTCATAATATAAATGCCATTTGCAGGCCTGAGAAATAAAAATCTCCTCCTCCTCAACAAATTCTTACTTGGACTCTCCAAGTTTTGAGCACCTTGTATCATATAGAACCATCTCCCAGCCCTGTATTTGCCTGCCTTTCCACCAGGTTTGGAATATTACCAAATGTTTCCTTTTCACAGTACATCAGGAAATGGCCAACTTGTAGATACAGAGTCCTACATGTTAGGGTTTCATCCCGTCTTTGCATCTGTTAGTCACCTTGGTGAGCCCTTTGGCTTGGTGATAAATCATTTTGTGAACATGCATAGATTGCCATTTGAATTAAAACCTGTCTGCATTCCTGAGACGTATATAATCACAGGACAGTATAATTTAGTCTGTAATTTAATGGCTCTATGGAACTTTTTTTCTAAGAGCTTTTAAGCCCAAACAATGGCACAGTGAGAAAATTGTAATTATAACAACTGCCATGAAATAAATGCCATTGTCATTGAAAGTTACTGTGTAATTTACTTTAAATGGTGAGCTGTAGGCCCTGGTCTGCTTAATAACCTGATACTTGACACCACAAAGTTCCAGTTCTGTAAAGGAATGGAGTGAACCGGTGGGGTTTGACATAACATGGTTTTACCTAAAATTCTTGAGATTGGAAGGTGGTGGATTCATACGAGACTAAGGCCATTTAAGTGAAATCAACCTGTCTGTTCTAAACTGGTAAGAGACTATAAGTTTATATCACAAATCACTCTAAAATAAATTAAGCCTATATCTGAATTCATTGAAGTCTTTCAGCAAATGTAATCATTACTGAGTAATCCTAATTAACCACTGGAAACTGGGATAATTTCTTAAGTATACCCTATTAATACATAGTCTCAAATAGGCATATATAGCATACTGTGAGTGAATGAGTATTAGTTGCTCAGTCATGTCCAGCTTTTTGCAACCCCATGGACTGTAGCCTGCCAGGCTCCTCTGTCCATAGAATTCTCCAGGCAAGAATACTGGAGTAGGTAGCCATTCCCTTCAGGGGGTCTTCCCGACTCAGGGATTGAACCCGGGTCTCTCACACCGTAGGCAGATGCTTTACCGTCTGAGCCACCAGGGAAGCCCCATATACCATATTAAATAAGGCTAAAACTGAAAGAGTGAGGAGTGTGCTAAATGCCCATATTACTGGGATTGTCTTTCACTCCCATCTCCAATCCAGACTGGAAAAAGAAAGCTGGTGGTTTCTGGATCCCAGGAGTTCTGGCTTCCAGGTTCTAAGACTCATAGGCTCAACCAGCATTACATCACTGTCCAGGGTAAACCAAACTGGAGCCCACATGCTTCAAGCAGTGGGCGTGCCGAGAGCCCAGCAGAAACCAGTGACCCATCAGGGAGGGAGGCAGTGGCCACCCCCATGTTGTTTCCTCATTTGTTAAACAGGCGGACTGTTTACAGTCTATCAAATGACAAAGCAAATGTGAAAGCACTTCATACACCATGAAGTGCTGTAAAACAGAAGCTGAAATGAGGCTGCTGGAACACAGAGTTCCCATCCTTGGTCCTCAGTCCTTCTAGGCCCTGGGAGCAAGCCCTCCTCAGCCCGCCTCCTCATGCGGATGGAGATTGTAAAATAGGGCACTCAGTTCAATAAAAGGGCCGCCCGGGTTCCTGCCCTCCCTCCCAGCCCACCCAGTACCTCCTCCAGGCTGCTCCTTTAACTGTCTTGTTAACTTCAAGGATGGTCAGAATCTTCTGCGTAATTCATCTCGTTGCTGTTCTGAAGTAGACGGAGGGGATACAGTTGCAGAGAAGATAATTATTCATAGAAATATTTTTCTTGTTCTTTTTTATAGAGTGCCTCGGAAAGGCATTTCTTCAAGAGCCTATGACCAGAAACAAGCAAACAAAAAAACATGAGAAGTAAAAGGAAATAACCAATCCCCTTCCATTTCTGCCCCTTTTCAGAGCCATTGTGGTTCACTCTTTGATCCTATATTCTGACAAGAACAGAGCAGGAACGCATCAGAATGCCATGGGTCATGTGCCTGCCAAAGGTCAAATCAATATCTTGGGCGTCTTGCAAGGAAGTGTGATAGAAAGCCTTTAAAAACAAACCATGGGTGGAGGGGACATATGTATACCTATGGCTGATTCATGTTGATGTATGGCGGAAACCAACACAATAGTGAAAAGCATTTATCCTTCAATTAAAAATAAATTAATTAAACAAACAAACATGGGGACTTCCCTGGTGATCCAATGGCTGAGACTCCACGCTCCCAAAGCAGGGGGCCCAGGTTTGATCCATGGTCAGGGATCAAGCCTGCAACTAGAGAGCCCTCGAGCCACAATGAAGACCAGGTGCAGCCAAAATAAGTAGTAAGCTTAAAAAAAATGATAGGGCTTTGGTCTCTGCCCAACGGAGTTCCACGGTGTCATTGCTGCTTGAAAACCCTTCTTACTCCCTTGGAAGGCAGAGCAGCTACAAGTGGGGCAGCCTGCCTGGGTTTTGGTCGATGTCATGTTCTACTGGTCTCCAACAAGGGAGAGAAACCCTACATAGAAAAATCTCTCCTGTCTGCCTTAGCATTTTTTTTTTTTAAGTAAGTGATGAGGGGACCCAGAGTGGGCCTCGGGGACTTGGTTGCTCTCAGAATTCCAGGTGTCCAGTGACCAACCTTGTCCCTTCTGAGAGGCCTCTGCCAGACACTCCCTCATGCACAAAGATGCCGACACAGCCCCAGCGTCCAGGCCCTCTTTGCTGGCCCCTGGGTTCTGTTCATCACTAAAAATGTCATTTGGGGGGGTTTCCCCCTTTCTCTTGTATTCCCTTAACACCAGACGAGTGAAGAAGATGAAGAGGTAGAGGAGGAGGAGGATCCGGAAGAAGACAGGAAATCCACAAGAGAAGAGGAGAGTGAATTGCCCAAGTCCCCGGAGCCGCCGCAAGGCCCGGTCCTGGCTCCCGCAGAGGGGCCGCCCCTGCAGGCCCTGGGCCAGCCCTCGGGCTCCTTCATCTGTGAAATGCCCAACTGCGGGGCGGTAAGTGTCTCCGTGTCCTCAGAGGCTCTGGGACTGGTGAGAGCCGTGCGCACAGCCGGCTTAAAGAGATGATGCCTTTTACAAAGGAGGGTGCTCTTCCAGCAGTGAAAGCTGGGCAGAGAGAATCCACGTAGCCAGGCTTTTCTTTCTTTCATCCATTTACTTGTTTGGCCCACAGATATTTCTGGAGTCAAGCAGAGTCAAACACTGCCAATGCTCAGAGGACGCAAGTCCTTTCCTGGCCTCAGGAAGCAGGTGATTCAGGCTCTGCAGCGGCCTTGGCCTCCAGAACTCACACTTCCTGTTTCTTGGTGCCTCCCGACTCCTCTGAGCTGTCGCACCAGGCGTGCTCTGGAAACATGCATTGGAATGCCGTGAAAGAGCCCCCAGAGGAGTCTCCTTTTATGGCATAATTACAAAGATTTGGCTGAAGTTTATCTTTGTACTCTTTGAGGGAAGGGAAAAAAAAAGATTTACTAAGCAAATTAATCATGTAAACAGGCTGAAAGCGTGTCTGTTTAATTACTTAACCTAGTACTTTTTATTAATAAGTACGTTAGAAGCATCATCTTGCTAAAATAAAACCAATTCCCATTTGATCATTTGTAGTGCTAAAGCCTTACAGAATCTGTACTGGCTGATGTAAGACTGTGTATTTTGAAGAATAGATTTTTTAAATTGTTAACTTCGGACTGTCAGTCATCCACTGGTCTCCTGTGAAGTGAAAGTCACTCAGTTGTGTCCGACTCGTGCGACCCCATGGGCTGTAGCTCTGTCCATGGAATTTTCCAGGCAAGAATACTGAAGTGGGTTGCCATTTCCTTCTCCAGGCCAGTGGTTTCCTACTCATCTGAGTTGCTGAGCTTTTCTCAGATCAGGTTTCTTAAAGCTGTACACAACTGTACAGGCAAGTTCTAGAGGTATTATGCAAAAAAAATTAGAACATATGATTCATTTCATATGAAGCCCTGTTTCCCCCAAGTTAGTGCTTATTTCTGCTTGTGTGTTACATAGGATAACACACTTTTCCAGAGTGTATTGAATGCTGTTTATTGAGTCTGTCACTTAGATGAAGATAGCAGCAGTCTTTCAAATATTTTAGACTCTAAAGCTGAAATTTACTTGATTCACATCTAAGAAAAAAATTAAGAAGTAAAAAAAAAAATGATATATACATCTTGCATTACCTTTGAAGAGAACATAAATTGCTAGCTTGTTTCTGTCTTTGATGTTTAAAGACCTAGATGCTTCACTCCATCATTACCGTACTGTATAGAACACTTCCATTCAAAAAGTGACTTTAAATGACGGTATTTTTGGTGAATTTGTTTAGAAATTGGTTGCTTTCTCAGTTCACAGTTTGGGTCTACAGTAAATTCTTTACTGTGAGGGGAATCATCTTTTACTTTACCCAATCAAAAATGCTCAGCGGGATGAATGTTTTTTCATGACTTCAAAAAAACAACAGGGGGAAAAAAAGTGTGTTGGTTTTATTCGTTGCCTAACCGTGGAAGTTTTGGTTGCTAAATCAACCAAAGATTTTTTTCCCCTGCAAGACTATAAACAGAACTCATGAACTTAACACAGCAACCGTCTGTGGCCAGGTGGTTCAGTGAGTACTCACATTAGCTGGTGCATTTAGCGATTTGGAAGTCAGGGCTCTAGGAATTCAGGGGGTGGATCACTTCCCTTTACAACAGTGAATCTCACTGGGGAATGATCTTGTTCCACATGAACATTTGGCAGTGTCCAGAGGGAGACATTTTTGTCACATCTGGGGAGGTGCTCCTGACATCTGGTGGGTGGAGGCCAGGGATGCTGCTAAACACCCCATGATGCAAAGGACAGCCCCACAACAAACAGTCATCCAGCCCAAAATGTCAGCAATACTGAGGCTGGGAAACCATGCTTTACGGCAGACTTCAAAAGACTGAGTCATTCCCCTTTTTATCATCCTGCAGTGAAATTTGGGGGTCTGAAATGTGGCTTTAGCACTGGGCTACTGACTGGGGCTTAGATATAACATAGAATAGAGCAGAGCAGCTAATCAGTGTTTTCAGAGCCGTGTCTCTTAGGCTTCTAGGGATTCCTAGGGGAGATAGATAGAGCTGAGCAAATAGACCCAGTTCTGGGATGCTGTCTCTTTCAGCCAGAGCACCTCTGCTTTTAACTTTGAGCTTTTGAATAAGATTTTTTAAGTTTAAAAAAAAAAGGAAAGAGGAGGGGAAAATAAAGGGGAAAAAGTGGAAGGAAGTTTCTGGCTGAAAAAAATATTGGAAAGCTGGTTCAGACCCCCCTCATTCTATAGATGGAAAAAATAAGGCATTCAGAGGGGAGATGGCCCAGTGACCTCCGTGTGTGTTGGAGGCTCTGGGTCGAGCCCCCAGTCTTTGGTCGTAACAGTGACTGTTGTTGTTGTTGATGGCACAGCATTTGTGGTTGTGGTATTTGATCTCTGCTTTCTGTGGCATTTGCCCAGAGTTTGCTTATGTAAAACCCCTGTGCCTTGTCATTAGACTCTGTTTCAAGTATCCCATGTTCTACCGATGAGTAACTAATAACCCTAATTTCCTTTTCAGGACTGTAGATGTCATGTCACTCCCTTTCTTCCCCAGGTGTTCAGCTCCCGGCAGGCACTGAACGGCCACGCCCGCATCCATGGTGGCACCAACCAGGTGACCAAAGCTCGGGGCACTGTTCCCTCTGGGAAGCAGAAGCCTGGCAGTGCCCAGAGTGGGTACTGCTCGGTGAAGAGCTCACCCTCCCACAGCACCACCAGCGGCGAGACAGACCCCACCACCATCTTCCCCTGCAAAGAGTGCGGCAAGTAGGTAGAATTTGGCCAGGGACTGGATCTAAGTGTGTGATGAATAAGGCCACTGTGGGGTCTGGGCCAGGGTAGTCTAAAATGTCTCCAGGTAGAAAAAGAACCCAGACTCTCCAGTTTTTTCTCATACCATCCTTGGGGTCGGCATGGTACATCGTGGCAGGTGGACCTTGTCTCTGACTCAGAATATGGTCCTTCTGATGTCCTAAATGAAATTGAAGAAAGTAGGGAAAACCACTAGACCATTCAGGTATGACCTAAATCAAATCCCTTATGATTATACAGTAGAAATAAGAAATAGATTTAAGGGCCTAGATCTGATAGATAGAGTGCCTGATGAACTATGGAATGAGGTTCGTGACATTGTACAGGAGACAGGGATCAAGACCATCCCCATGGAAAAGAAATGCAAAAAAGCAAAATGGCTGTCTGGGGAGGCCTTACAAGTAGCTGTGAAAAGAAGAGAAGCGAAAAGCAAAGGAGAAAAGGAAAGATATAAGCATCTGAATGCAGAGTTCCAAAGAATAGCAAGAAGAGATAAGAAAGCCTTCCTCAGCGATCAATGCAAAGAAATAGAGGAAAACAACAGAATGGGGAAGACTAGAGATCTCTGTAAAGTTTAAAAATAAAATAAAATTAAAAAAAAAAAAAAAGAAAAGAAAATTAGAGATACCAAGGGAACATTTCATGCAAAGATGGGCTTGATAAAGGACAGAAATGGTATGGACCTAACAAAAGCAGAAGATATTAAGAAGAGGTGGCAAGAATACACAGAAGAACTGTACAAAAAAGATCTTCACGACCCAGATAATCACAATGCTGTGATCACTGACCTAGAGCCAGACATCCTGGAATGTGAAGTCAAGTGGGCCTTAGAAAGCATCACTACGAACAAAGCTAGTGGGGGTGATGGAATTCCAGTTGAGCTATTTCAAATCCTGAAAGATGATGCTGTGAAAGTGCTGCACTCAATATGCCAGCAAATTTGGAAAACTCAGCAGTGGCCACAGGACTGGAAAAGGTCAGTTTTCATCCCGATCCCAAAGAAAGGCAATGCCAAAGAATGCTCAAACTACCGCACAATTGCACTCATCTCACACGCTAGTAAAGTAATGCTCAAAATTCTCCAAGCCAGGCTTCAGCAATATGTGAACCGTGAACTTCCTGATGTTCAAGCTGGTTTTAGAAAAGGCAGAGGAACCAGAGATCAAATTGCCAACATATGCTGGATCATGGAAAAAGCAAGAGAGTTCCAGAAAAACATCTATTTCTGCTTTATCGACTATGCCAAAGCCTTTGACTGTGTGGATCACAATAAACTGTGGAAAATTCTGAAAGAGATGGGAATACCAGACCACCTGACCTGCCTCTTGAGAAATCTGTATGCAGGTCAGGAAGCAACAGTTAGAACTGGACATGGAACAACAGACTGGTTCCAAATAGGAAAAGGAGTACGTCAAGGCTGTATATTGTCACCCTGTTTATTTAACTTATTTGCAGAGTACATCATGAGAAACACTGGACTGGAAGAAACACAAGCTAGAATCAAGATTGCCAGGAGAAATATCAATAACCTCAGATATGCAGATGACACCACCCTTATGGCAGAAAGTGAAGAGGAACTCAAAAGCCTGTTGATGAAAGTGAAAGAGGAGAGTGAAAAAGTTGGCTTAAAGCTCAACATTCAGAAAACGAAGATCATGGCATCTGGTCCCATCAATTCATGGGAAATAGATTGGAAAACATTGGAAACAGTGGCAGACTTTATATTTTGGGTCTCCAAAATCACTGCAGATGGTGACTGCAGCCATGAAATTAAAAGACGCTTACTCCTTGGAAGAAAAGTTATGTCCAACCTAGATAGCATATTGAAAACCAGAGACATTACTTTGCCAACAAAGGTCCATCTAGTCAAGGCTATGGTTTTTCCTATGGTCATGTACGGATGTGAGGGTTGGACTGTGAAGAAGGCTGAGCGCCGAAGAATTGATGCTTTTGAACTGTGGTGTTGGAGAAGACTCTTGAGAGTCCCTTGGACTGCAAGGAGATCCAACCAGTCCATCCTAAAGGAGATCAGCCCTGGGATTTCTTTGGAAGGAATGATGTTAAAGCTGAAACTCCAGTATTTTGGCCACCTCATGAGAAGAGTTGACTCATTGGAAAAGACTCTGATGCTGGGAGGGACTGGGGGCAGGAGGAGAAGGGGACGACAGAGGATGAGATGGCTGGATGGCATCACCGACTCAATGGAAGTGAGTCTGAGTGAACTCCTGGAGTTGGTGATGGACAGGGAGGCCTGGCGTGCTGCGATTCATGGAGTCGCAAAGAGTCGGACACGACTGAGCAACTGAACTGAACTGAACTGAAACTCTAATAAGGATGGACATCATCAGAGAGCAGATCTCTAGTGACAGAACTTCACTCTTTTCCAGAAATGATGGATGGGACTGATTCCCACCTCTTCCCTTCACACCGAAACCATATTCACCAGGACTGCTCTCTTTGCATCCCTGCCCAGTGATTTGAGAATGGCTCTAAAACATCTAGTCAGGAACTCTCTGTAGCAGAAATGGCTTTTCTAGCACCACTGATGACTCCTGCACCCGGGGCAGACATCACTAATCAATTGCTACGCTCTTTGCTACTGTATTAAGTTAAGACTCCAATGCTTTTCAGTCCTTTAAATCCTCATGCTTCAAGCAGGCACAACCAGTTGATCAGACTTGATCCATGAGAGAAAACCTATTTGTCATTTCTGCCCTTTTAAGTATAATTTAAAACAGTGAAAAGGGCGAAACTGACAATGGGCAGTAATAACAGCTAACCTTTACTGAGCACTTGATTTTGTCACATACTTTATGTGCCTGAGCTCTTCTAATCCCCACACAAAAACTCCATGTGATGCAGATACTATTTTATCCTTGGTTTACAAATAAGGACTGAACATTAATTAAATTGATGTGCCCCAGGTCACACCCCCAGAAAGAGCAGAACGGAGATTTGAAGCCGTCAGTGTTCAGATACAGAGCCTGGGTGTCTGACCACTGTTCCATCCCATGGGTTTGCTTTGTTTGCTTATTTATCACTGGTAAGATACACACAGTCCCCTCCCACAGCATCCAGTATAGAATTCCAGTTTATTTCTCAGTGAGTCTGCTAAGAGGGGTTGTCACAAGTGACTTCCTTTAGGAGCCTTACCAAGTTGCTCTTCCTGTAACCTGCAATGCTGCAGACACGCAGGGTTACCTGGAGAGGTACCCACCAGGTAGCTGCCAGAACTCTACCAAGGGAACATCCTTGGTTATATGAGTGAGGCCACCGAGGACCTCTGTTTATAATATTCATCCTCATGGAATATTTCAGGCATTTTGCTTCCATTTATCAGTTACTCAGTGCTTGCCTGGCATTGTTTGAAAGGATGTTTACATGTATTAATTTATTCCTCAGCCCAGTACGTACTCTTAGCCTTAGGTCAGTGGCACCTGCGAGGTGAGTTGGAACCAGCAGCTCTCTTCCTGCAGAGATGGGGAGACATTTAGGATGGGCCCCCTCCTCGGGGCTCTGATGTCCTCCAGAGCCAGGGCATGATGCCATCTTCATGTCACCAAGAAATAAGGGAGCCCCTGGATTGACCATCAGCCTTATTTACTTGGAACAATGAAACCTCCTTAGTCTGACTTCCATCTACTTGCCCTGGGGTGGAAGAGAGAGGCAGAAAAGAGGGTCACACCAGTGTCTTCTGCAGGGAACCAGCACCCTCTGCTCACTTCCCCCAGACAGGCAGCAACGCCTTACTCCACTAGGTGGCAGCAAAGGACAGAACGACCAGAACTAAGAGTTTCCGGCTCTTTCAGTGACTTTCGCTGTTTTCTTGTCCTGTTTTTATGTTGCTTGGGATCTTTTTCAAGCATAACTCCAGTTAAGATTTTATGGAAAATAAAAATATTTTTTATGGTTTTCCACACTAAGAATAACATCAGGCAAATGTTTGCAGAATGCTTCTTTTAGCTGCTGAAATTATGTTCATCACATTAGACAGTTTTCAGTGTCATGTGGTGATTCATCAACTCTGTTCTAAGACACAGGTCTTACAAATCAGGTCTTTTTTTCCTTTATGAGCTCAGGAATGAATATTTATGCTACCCACCCTCCCCTAAAACAGGCAGCCTCACCTCTGGACAAATGTTCTCTGGAAAAGGTCCAGAGAGAAATATTTTAGGCTTTGCAGGCCATTCTGTCTCTGTCACAGCTACTCAGCTCTGCCATTTTAGTGCAGAAATAGCCATAGACGATACATAAACAGAGAGACATGGCTGTATTCCCAGAAAACTTTATTTACAAAAGCAGGCAGCGTATGGGATTTGGCCACTGACCGTGGTTGGCAGACCCCTCGTCCCAGGATTTCTCAACCTGGGTCTGACGATTCCTTGTTTGGGGTAGAGGGCCTGCCCTCAATATGGTAGAATGTTTAGTGACGTCCCTGGCCTCTACCCCACTCAAAGCCAGAAGTGCCAGCACCACCCAACTGTGACCATTAGAAATATCTCCAGACGTTACTCCCTGGGAGGCAGACCCACCCTCAGCTGAGAGCCACTGTCTCATTCGAAAGCTAACAGGAACCAACTGTGATATATGATGGCCAAAACAAGAAGGGATCTTGGGTAAAGAGGACTGCTCGGTGCAGAAGTCAAGTACAGTGAAGACCGAGGTGGGGCTGTTGGATTTGGCCACACAATTACTAGCGAGCGATCTCGAGCACTCGGGCTGAGCACAGCGGACGGTGCTCCACTTGGAGAGTGTGGAGGACGGACGAGCAATCCATGTCTGCAGAGACCCCCTGGAATTTTGACAGGAAGAACAGGATTGGAGGCCAGAGGCAGGGGAGGGGTGGTTTTATGGTGGGAACCAGCGGAGCTGGGCTGCATGATTTGGGGATTCTCAGTTGGTTGAGAGGGCTTACTTAGCAATGGAGATAGAAAGAGGGAAGAGAAGGAGGGAAAGGGGCGTGGGCCCAGGCCACAGGTGGACAGGAAAGCTTTGAGAATTCATCCTCCATTGTCACAGGGAGAAAGCCCAACACACATAAATGTGTTCCTGTCCCCATCTTCTTCCCTTGGAGAGAAGAGAGGTGACAGGTCACTGGGGGAGGAGGTCTTGGGAGCTAAGGAGACCAGAACACTGTCACACCACCCCAAAGCAGGCATCAGACCACACACCCACTGTTCCCTTAGGACCCCTTGGATTTCCAAGAACTCTGATGCTCTAAATGTCTCATGCTTCTTTTTCTCATTTTTATAGAGTCTTCTTCAAGATCAAAAGCCGAAATGCACACATGAAAACTCACAGACAGCAGGAGGAACAGCAGAGGCAGAAAGCGCAGAAGGCGGCGTTCGCGGCCGAGATGGCAGCCACAATCGAGAGGACTACGGGGCCGGTGGGGCCGCAGGGGCTGCTGCCCCTGGACCAGCTGAGTCTGATCAAACCCATCAAGGACGTGGACCTCCTCGATGACGACGTCGTCCAGCAGCTAGGAGGCGTCATGGCAGAGGCCGAGGTTGTGGACACCGGTCTCCTCCTGGATGATCAGGCTTCAGTTTTGCTTCAGGGTGACACGGAACTCTAAAGGCCCCGCGTGTCGCTTTGAGACAGCGAAAACCCACAGCCTCCAGCCTCCTTCATCAGGACACTGGGACTGCCCGCTTGTTTTGTAATCATTTTAAACT
Organism: Bos indicus; assembly: GCF_029378745.1. NCBI lineage: Eukaryota > Metazoa > Chordata > Mammalia > Artiodactyla > Bovidae > Bos > Bos indicus. Next base: position 17,442,706 of record NC_091782.1, on the reverse strand, counting down.
ACCTGTTTAAAAAGTGGTCTTTTTTTTTTCCAGGTTTAGAAACAAATCGGTTTTTTCTTTTCCTTTTATTTAAAAACAATTGTTTTTATGGGCGGTTGGGGGGAATAAATAATTGGCACAATTCTACTTTAAGATGTGTTTCATCTGGGCTAGGCTACATTCCCAAGAACTCATTCCTGGCTGGGAATGAACTTGACATTCATGTTCTTTTGCTTTTTAGATGCCAACCATCCTGGTTGCCTTCTGTCCCAAAGCTTGCGTGAGTGAGCGAGTGTGTGTGTGTGTGTTTGTGTGTGTGTAAAGCAGGCTGCTTTCTTTCTGCTGGGGTCTTGGACCATCCTTCCCCACCAACAGTCATTTTTGTGTTGACCTCATTCCACAGTTGGCAGTGAACTTGGCATCTTTGCTGGGAGACCCTGCTAGGAAGTAGCTTTCCAGTGAGCAAAGTCAGCCTTGTGTTCCACGGCTTTCTTCCAGCATACACATCATTGGAAGAGTTGACCAAATGTAAAAATAATTTTTCTGCCTGCCCTGCCCATCACTCAGCCTGGCTCTAAAAACTGAGTACTGTATCATTTCAGGCTTTCCCTCCCAGACAGTGGTTTACTGAGAAGGTGGTTCATAGAGCAAGCGTGTCCTCTTCCCAGTTCCCTGAGGACCGGTTGACTCCAATTCACCAATTGGCAGAGGCATACTTTGGCCTGAGCTGACTGACTGCAAGTCCGTCTAGAGGAAAATAACCCCAACTATTAAGTTGCCAGGGTTGTTTTTAGGGGAAGATAGTCAAGGAGCACAGATTAAAGTATCTAGAATGCCAAGCAGTCTTCTTCTGCCCAAAAACTAGCTCAGAAGAGCCCGTTCCTTTTTGCCACACTGTTAATGGTCTGTGGGGTTCCAAGTTACTCTGTGCCACTTGGAAGCACTATGAAACCTGATTCACTGGGATTCTGCTGCTATGCATCTGTGCAGGACTGAAGTTTACTTTGACGCTAACTCTGAGTTTTCCTAACTCTGGGTTTTCTAGCAAATCTGATGGTGAATACAAGGGAAATAGCATTAAAGGCCAACAAAAACAGTTTCAGATGCCCCTTTGGCTCCATTGTTTGCATTCAAACAGTGAATTTTTCATTAAAGTCATTTACCAAAGCTCTTCTAGAATTCTCCAAGCGACATAACTCTGCTCTGCCTCCTGTCCCTGCCGGCAGGGCTGCTGTTTGTACTTGACGGTATTAAACCTGTAATCCTTCAAAAATGGCTTTCAGCTCAGGCTTTTGAGCTGAGTCAGACTGCTCTCTGGCCTCCGTCAGGGCAAACGAGTGCACGCCTTCAGACTGGAATGCAGTCCCAGCTCAGAGCTGACGCGTCTGGCTGGTGACTTCTGAGCAGGGGGCTTTCCGGCCTTCCCCCACCCCAGGTAGGCTGATGCCCCAGCTCCTGCAGGCGTGGCAACCCTGCCAGGGCACTTTGCTGACACAGTAACTAGCTTGACGTGAAGGAGGATGTCAGTGGAAGGATGAGGATAGGAACAAAGCATCGTTTACGTTGTCTCTGCAAAAGCGTTTAGCGGGCAGCCACGACCCACAGCGGCCCCACGCAGGCAGTGTCCTCTGAATCTCAGGAAAGCCATGGACAGAAGATCAATACAATGGTTCCTTTCATGCCATCATTTCTGTTCTCAGAAAAAAAGAGGTCTTGCAAGTTTCCTTTACCTTTTTTTTTTAGGGAGGGAAATAATGTGTCATTTGCTGCCATTTCTGACAAGTTATTCTGTGTTTGAGTTCAGAACTGCCTGGGCAGGGCATCAGCTTTGTGGCAGAACTATTTGAGAACCGTACTAAGTGTAATACCAGCTGATCCCATCTGCCCAGTGACTACTTCCCTCCACACGTGGGTATATGAGAGGGTTCTGGAAGGGTTCTGTGGATCTCTGAAAGTTTATCTGGCAAAGGAGCAGACACCCAGGAAAAATGTTTATAAAGCAAATGTATGCATTCTGCTTGGAGATTTGCCCGGCTGTTCCAGTTTAAAACATTAAAATAAACTGAGTTGCCAAGGCAAAAATATAATGCACAATTTAGTTTTGACTTTCCATGCAGTATACCTTAAGCATTTTTGACTTGAAATAACCAAAGAACTCCTCCTTGACGAGACAGTTCACTTTGCTGAATTAGTTTTTTTCTTCACAGTATTAGCGTAGAGGATTGACTTCATAGTACAATATTGCACTTATTTTTTTTTCTGAAATGATTCTGCCTGCATGTACGTGTTGTGTTTTAGTTCCCCACCCCCATCTCTCCTTACCCCAAAGAACTTTTCTTCCCGATGGTTTATGTCTTCAACCCGTTACTGTTTACTATCAGATAGTTTTTCATTAGTGAATTTAGACCTCTTTGAGAAAGCTTGTATATAAAAAGTTAAAAGATATATTTTATGGAAAAACCCATCTTATTTTCAAATATATTTAACTGCTGTTCTATTTTATTAGAGGAAGGTTGTAAATATTTTCTAGGAGTTCTATTGTAAAGAAAAGTATTTTTGAAAAAAATTAATGTAATAAAAACGAAAACATTTTTAAATGGTGGTTGTGATTGCTTCCTGTTCTGGCTTCGTTGTGTTCTATTCGCAGGAAATGTTTTGCATGCCTTGCCATGTTAGGATGTAATTTATTCCGGTTTGCACTATTTTTAGTTGACATCATAATATCTAATGTGCTTCACTGTATTTTCCCCGGGAATGCAGGTCCCTTGGTCCATATCAAAAGCACTATGTATAGCATATTCATACCTTTTTCTTTTGTAACGTGTGTATTTTTAATAAGGATTTTATGTAACATTTTGGCAAAAAAAGAGGACAGTATTTTCTAGTGAATTTTATAATACATTTTGCTAAAAATGTTTCTTCCTAGGTCAGTTTTTGTTAAGGTGAACCAAAAGTCTTATTTTCCCAGGGGTTTAACAAAAAAGTTTGAAGCTTGAAAGCAAAGTTATATTTAAACATCATATGTAACAAATAAATAAAGATGTTTTATAGACTTGTCCTCAAAAGTTGCATTCCTTAAAATACAAAAACAACTAGGGCATTCTAGGTTGGTTCCCCCTGAGTGATAAGCATTTTTTTTTAAATTGCCACAATACTATTTTTCAGAAAGCCAGGAGAATTTTACTTAAAAGTTTCCAGCCATTAGCCTCCTCAGAAATTTATTACAGTTCTTATAGATAGGCATTCATCAGAGATGTAACCAAATAGACACTGTCATATTTATTTGTGAAAACCTGATTCAATATTGCATCAGCTGCTCTGAAAATAAAATGTTATCTTTTTGAGTTTCATTTGGCTTAACATTCCTTCTTTTTTAGCTGCTGAAGTGACTTCTCAATGCTAATTTACCATTAGCTGGTTTCTAGAGACCGGTTTAGAGGGGTGTTGATCAGATCTAATGCTCATATAAGTGCCCCCACCCCCACTCTGGAGGCCAAGCTGAACATTTCTGCTTCTCCAAGCAGTGGATGAGCCATGTGAAGGGTTGATGGTCTCTAACCCGCAGCAGTCACAGTGCCATTTCAGGCAGTTCAGTAATACACGAGTTATCTCACAAGGAACCGCCAACAAAATCCAGCCCACCCTGATTTATAGGCATGGCTAATCTCAATTTCCAAATTCTAAAAGGTGTGTTTACTTTTTAATACTCAACAGCAAAGTTCGGAAGAAATCTGAAATTCTGGATTTTATACAGAACTTGATTTAAGTGGGGCATAGCTGTTCGAGACCTTGATCCTCTATATGCTTTGGGGATTTTATACTTTTAATTTGGGCAATTCTGGTCCTGTACCAAAGAAAACAGCTCTTCCTTTACAAACACTGTGCGTTTAGCCAGTGTTGGACATTTAAATTCTGCTTCCAGAGGCTCAGGTGTCCAATCTGAAGATTTTAAGTTTTTCATTCATTACAAATCTAGCAGGCACTATTCTATGCTGTATTACACATGGGGGAGTTGAGTGGACAAAGAGGACTGTGAGATCATTCCTGCCTGCATGCCAAGGCATTTAATACTTGAAAAAAACATATAGTGTCTTGGGAACAGATCCAAGTCCACCAGTGGGAAGAGCAAAGCTCATGGTTTATTACTATTACTGAACCATCTCACCATCACCCACATGCTGCTAAGTCGCTTCAGTCGTGTCCAACTCTGTGCGACCCCATAGACGGCAGCCCACCAGGCTTCCCCATCCCTGGGACTCTCCAGGCAAGAACACTGGAGTGGGTTGCCATTTCCTTCTCCAATGCATGAAAGTGAAAAGTCAAAGTGAAGTTGCTCAGTCGTGTCCGACTCTAGCGACCCCATAGACTGCAGCCTACCAGGCTCCTCTGTCCATGGGATTTTCTAGGCAAAAGTACTGGAGTGGGGTGCCATTGCCTTCTCCATCACCCACATAGTCACAGCAATTTGCAATAGGTGCTCAGCAACTATTTGTTAAATTGATTATCTCTAATCTTCCAGGTATGCTTATCTACGTGCGTGTATGTGTACATAAAACCTCTTCTGAGTTTACCTAAAGTCAACTCTTAGTTCCACGGGCCTCCAGTCTACCTTCCTTGGTCATAGCCAGCCAGCTGGAGACTGAGGCTGAGTTTTAATGTTGACATAAGCAAAACATAATTAGGAAGTCATGTTAAGAATCTGGATAATATATTATTATTAATCTAATATTAATTAATATCTTATTATTTAGATAATAGATTTTTGAGTCTCAGATATCCCTGTATATGAGAACCAAAGGACTGATTATTACTTTACATGAGAGAGAATCTTGAAAAAATCTATCCTCCAGCCATCCCTCAAGGGATGTGTTTAATGTTTCTGTTTTGAATGTAAAGGCCAAGCAGTCACATATGCTTGATCTACACTGCAGCACACACACCCTTAACATACAACACGGATCGCTCTTTGGGCTGTTTGGGGTCATTACTTCCGCTGCTTCTGTAATTTTATTTTTGACGGTCTTGATATTTCTTCTTTTCCCAACCACTTTATTTAAAGGCACGTTTGACACATAAACGCTATAGATATTTATTGTGTACAACCTGATGAGTTTGGAGATAAGTGTATAACCATGAAACCAGCACAATCAAGGGAGAAGGGCTGTCTTTTAAAACAGCACAACCGGTGCAATCAAAGTATGATTTAATTTAGAAATATTTGATGCACACACTTATTTTTCCTGGATATAAAGCAAGGTAGACTTGCATCAACTATCTAGAATCACTTGATCTCCTGTTCAATTACACTAGTTCAGAGGTTTGAAGGGTTAATTCATAGAGAAAGTGAAAGTGTAAAGTCGCCCAGTCATGTCAGACTCTTTGCAACCCCATGGACAGTAGCCTGCACCAGGCTCCTCCGTCCATGGGATTTTCTAGGCAAGAGTACTGGAGTGGGTTGCCATTTCCTTCTCCAGGGAATCTTCCTGACCCAGGGATTGAACACAGGTCTCCCGCATTGTAGACAGACGCTTTACCATCTGAGCCACCAAAGGGAAGAGACTTATAATGGACTGGCCAAGCTTCAGAACACTGTCCATGCTAATAAACTAAGAACTTTAATGTGTCAAAACAAAAAACCTGCACTGTCTATGCCTACACACCATACCAAAAGACCCTGTCCACAACCCCACTGTTGGCGAAACCCCAGTTGGCCCCACACAATGACTCCCACCTTGCCCCCAGCTAATTGGTACAGGGCTGGCACCTAACCAAAAGTTAGTAGGGCCACAGTCTGTTTGATGACACAGTTTAGCCCTGGAAAACAAGGGGACCAAATCCAATTCCCATATTGTAGAGTATGAATGGAGAAACCTGGTGAGCCAAAGCGGCAAGCAGCAGTCACGTGCAAGGCAGAAATCTGAGGGAGCAGACACAATGTGTAAGCAAAGGCCATCCATAAAGAGACCATATTTGGCCAGAGGGGTGGAGAGGGCATCCAGTTCCCAAGGCTGTTTTGAGCCCACTTTTCCAGTTTCAGGAGTAGGAAAGGCCATCTCAGTCTTAAAAAACAAACTCCTTTCTTGCAGGAGCATAGGGAAGCAGTGACCCCTATGCCTCACATCCTAGAGACTTAAGTAGAACTGGACCTTATCACAGAGTCAACTCCAGAGGTGCCGCAGGGGTGGAAAAGGCATTGAACTAGGATGTTGAAGCTGGTTATTGGTTCAAATTCACCACATGACTCTGAGTCATTTCATCTCTGAGCCTGTCTCCTCACTTATTAAATTCGGATAAAATGTACATCATCTTGTGAGGATCCAATTAGTAACACAGGGAAATGTTGTTTGCAGGCTGTAATGTCACCATCATGAGCTGCTGCAGAACCTTCACTCAGCTTGTTCAAGGCAGCAGAGGCAGGTTGAGGAGCCGTCCCAGAAGAGAGACAGGTGCTTTAGAAGCAGCAAGAGTTGGAGAGCTCTAGGAAAACTCCACTGGCTAAAAGGGACCAGCCAACTTTGAATGTCACAACTGAAAAGAGGGAGCTTGATTCTGAAAAGGACACTGGGCAGCCTGCCAAGGCTATTGCTGTTACAGCTGTCACCTCTAAGTTACAAACGTTGATTGTTTCTCCAGGGCAACGTGAGTATCAGACCCCAAATCGTGGACCACCTGACCAGGGAATCCTAAACCAGAGAAATTCTGACTCTCAAAACTATGACTCAAAAGACGATTAAACCCAGCCTCCTGGTTATTCCCCTTTAAAAAAACAGACAGACAAGAAAACCCTAACTCAAAGACAAACATGGACTGGATCTGAGGTGTGGCTCATACTCCCTTGCCTGGCGCTCTGCAATAAATCCTTACTCCCTGCAACCTCCCACTGTCAGTCTGCTTTTTTTTTTGCGAGCCACAGGCACACAAACACTTTGCTCCGTTATAATAGAAATATCAACTATCAATCAACCATCAACTCAGAGATAACCACTGTCAATACATTTGTTCCAAGCGTGTGGTTATTTTTACCTCCAACAAAACAGGAACTGCAAAGGACAAACGATTTCAAGAGGAAAGCGCTGACGGAACTCGGTAACTACCTAGATACAAGCTGAAGCTATAATAAGAAGGCGGATGAGCCAGGTTAGGACCTGAAGGAAGCCGGCTGTGTTCACTCTAAGAGAGCGTGGAATCACGTCTCTATGGTTGTTCCTGTGCCGGAACACAAGGATACACTCTCTCCTTCTGCGGAACTCTATGGTCAGAGGACGCCTCTGTGACCCCGGAAGCGATCCTGGGGAGCGGGAACGGCAAGATGGCGGTGCGAGCGGTGTTTGGGGCCCTGGGCCGGCGTCTCTGGCAGGTAAGGAGCGCGCTACGCGGATTAGGCGGCCTAACAGGGACAGTTACCATTACGTCTGATTGCCACTTGTCATTCTTCCCATTTTCTGCGATATTTATTTCGCACCTTGACCCGCTGTTTGGAAGAAGGTGGCGAGAAAAGGGCTGATTTTATCTCGAATTCTCTCAGGATAAAACAGAAGTTAATGAGTCAGGGCAGAGACAGGAACGAGAAGAGTAGACTGTCAGAAGTGGAAAGGATATTGGACAGCGAATGTTGCAGACCCCGCTTTTCACGTTTGCGAAATAGGCTCAGAGAAGTCAGGAAGCTACACCTCGCGAAAATTTGGTAGCTTGAGAGTTTAGACGCTTCTTACGGAATCAGTTTGGGATACCTTCCTGATACCCAGGTTTCTGAGACTCAGATGACAGTCGCTGAAGTCAGAGGAGTGGGTTAACTATCCTCTGCTGGGTTTTTTGGAGAAAAGGCAAAAAATTCAAGCAGCGGTTCGTTCTTGGCTTCAGCACCCCTCTGCTCCCTTCGCTGTTACCTGAACTGTCATAACATTGTTAATCGGCTACACCCCATACAGTAGAAGAAGTTTTTTTAAAAAAATAGTTAAGGACTCCAAAGAGCTTTGGGTTTTGTGTTTTTTAAGCTATCGATTTTTTAGCTTATTAGAAAATACAACGAGAATCTTAAAAATCCTTAATTAAAAATAATACAAATAAACTCATTACATGTTAACATAATTAGCGATTTTATGGGAAGCAGCTAGATTTTCCAAAACAAATTGAGAGAGAGGAGTGGTATGTTTTATGTTTTTGCACACCTCTTTAATGTCTGGCTTAATAGAAAACAGCTTCTCTAGCTGCTTCTGCAGTCTCTTACTATGTCAGAGGTCATACAGTCTCTGGAAAACTTTACTGTACTTTGATGAGAGACTAGAGTGGGAAAGCTGAAAATAGCATGTTACTGTTATTATAAAAAAATAAGTTTAGCCTCAGGAGCCACCTCTGAAAGTGTCTCAGAAGTCCCTCAGAGGTCTTTAGACCACACTTTGAGAACCACTGTCGTTAAGTCAGGTAGCGTTAGAGGTTGAAATTTTGAATTATTTTTAAGACACATTTACCCAGAGCAGAGGCTCCACTCCCTCAAAAAAAGAAAGGAAAGAAAAGGTAAGAACTTCTTAAGGTTCATTTGTGGATGTAAGAGCACTTTAGACTTGAGATTTTAAAAGCAGAGGAAGATCCTTAGGAAGTGTCATATTCCTTAGACCTGTGGTCCTTCAGCACAACTGCATTGTGGGCTCAGATCAGATCAGATCAGATCAGTCGCTCAGTCGTATCCGACTTTTTGTGACCCCATGAATCGCAGCACGCCAGGCCTCCCTGTCCATCACCAACTCCAGGAGTTCACTCAAACTCACGTCCATCGAGTCAGTAATGCCATCCACCCATCTCATCCTCTGTCGTCCCCTTCTCCTCCTGCCCCCAATCCCTCCCAGCATCAGAGTCTTTTCCAATGAGTCAACTCTTCGCATGAGGTGGCCAAAGTATTGGAGTTTCAGCTTTAGTATCATTCCTTCCAAAGAAATCCCAGGGCTGATCTCCTTCAGAATGGACTGGTTGGATCTCCTTGCAGTCCAAGGGACTCTCAAGAGTCTTCTCCAACACCACAGTTGAAAAGCATCAATTCTTTGGTGCTCAGCCTTCTTCACAGTCCAACTCTCACATCCATACATGACCACAGGAAAAACCATAGCCTTGACTAGACGAACCTTTGTTGGCAAAATAATGTCTCTGCTTTTGAATATGCTATCTAGGTTGGTCATAACTTTCCTTCCAAGGAGTAAGCGTCTTTTAATTTCATGGCTGCAATCACCATCTGCAGTGATTTTGGAGCCCAGAAAAATAAAGTCTGACACTGTTTCCACTGTTTCCCCATCTATTTCCCATGAAGTGGTGGGACCAGATGCCATGATCTTCGTTTTCTGAATGTTGAGCTTTAAGCCAACTTTTTCACTCTCCTCTTTCACTTTCATCAACAGGCTTTTGAGTTCCTCTTCACTTTCTGCCATAAGGGTGGTGTCATCTGCATATTTGAGGTTATTGATATTTCTCCCGGCAATCTTGATTCCAGCTTGTGTTTCTTCCAGTCCAGCGTTTCTCATGATGTACTCTGCAAATAAGTAAAATAAACAGGGTGACAATATACAGCCTTGACGTACTCCTTTTCCTATTTGGAACCAGTCTGTTGTTCCATGTCCAGTTCTAACTGTTGCTTCCTGACCTGCATACAAATTTCTCAAGAGGCAGGTCAGGTGGTCTGGTATTCCCATCTCTTTCAGAATTTTCCACAGTTTATTGTGATCCACACAGTCAAAGGCTTTGGCATAGTCAATAAAGCAGAAATAGATGTTTTTCTGGAACTCTCTTGCTTTTTCCATGATCCAGCGGATGTTGGCAATTTGATCTCTGGTTCCTCTGCCTTTTCTAAAACCAGCTTGAACATCAGGAAGTTCACGGTTCACGTATTGCTGAAGCCTGGCTTGGAGAATTTTGAGCATTACTTTACTAGCGTGTGAGATGAGTGCAATTGTGCGGTAGTTTGAGCATTCTTTGGCATTGCCTTTCTTTGGGATCGAAATGAAAACTGACCTTTTCCAGTCCTGTGGCCACTGCTGAGTTTTCCAAATTTGCTGGCATATTGAGTGCAGCACTTTCACAGCATCATCTTTCAGGATTTGGAATAGCTCAACTGGAATTCCATCACCTCCACTAGCTTTGTTCGTAGTGATGCTTTCTAAGGCCCACTTGACTTCACATTCCAGGATGTCTGGCTCTAGGTCAGTGATCACAGCATTGTGATTATCTGGGTCGTGAAGATCTTTTTTGTACAGTTCTTCTGTGTATTCTTGCCATCTCTTCTTAATATCTTCTGCTTCTGTTAGGTCCATACCATTTCTGTCTTTTATCAAGCCCATCTTTGCATGAAATGTTCCTTTGGTATCTCGGATTTTCTTGAAGAGATCCCTAGTCTTTCCCACTCTGTTGTTTTCCTCTATTTCTTTGCATTGATCGCTGAAGAAGGCTTTCTTATCTCTTCTTGCTATTCTTTGGAACTCTGCATTCAGATGCTTATATCTTTCCTTTTCTCCTTTGCTTTTCGCTTCTCTTCTTTTCACAGCTATTTGTAAGGCCTCCTCAGACAGCCATTTTGTTTTTTTGCATTTCTTTTCTATGGGAATGGTCTTGATGCCTGTCTCCTGTACAATGTCACGAACCTCATTCCATAGTTCATCAGGCACTCTATCTATCAGATCTAGGCCCTTAAATCTATTTCTCACTTCCACTGTGTAATCATAAGGGATTTGATTTAGGTCATACCTGAATGGTCTAGTGGTTTTCCCTACTTTCTTCAATTTAAGTCTGCATTTGGCAATAAGGAGTTCATGGTCTGAGCCACAGTCAGCTCCTGGTCTTGTTTTTGCTGACTGTATAGAGCTTCTCCATCTTTGGCTGCAAAGAATATAATCAATCTGATTTCGGTGTTGACCATCTGGTGATGTCCATGTATAGAGTCTTCTCTTGTGTTGTTGGAAGAGGGTGTTTGTTATGACCAGTGCATTTTCTTGGCAAAACTCTATTAGTCTTTGCCCTGCTTCATTCCGTATTTCAAGGCCAAATTTGCCTATTACTCCAGGTGTTTCTTGAGTTCCTACTTTTGCATTCCAGTCCCCTGAATGAAAAGGACATCTTTTTTGGGTGTTAGTTCTAAAAGGTCTTGTAGGTCTTCATAGAACCGTACAAATTCAGCTTCTTCAGCATTACTGGTTGGGGCATAGACTTGGATTACTGTGATATTGAATGGTTTGCCTTGGAAATGAACAGAGATCATTCTGTCGTTTTTGAGATTGCATCCAAGTACTGCATTTCAGACTCTTTTGTTGACCACGATGGCCACTCCATTTCTTCTGAGGGATTCCTGCCCGCAGTAGTAGATATAATGGTCATCTGAGTTAAATTCACCCATTCCAGTCCATTTTAGTTCGGTGATTCCTAGAATGTCGACATTCACTCTTGCCATCTCTTGTTTGACCACTTCCAATTTGCCTTGATTCATGGACCTGACGTTCCAGGTTCCTATGCAGTATTGCTCTTTACAGCATCGGCCCTTGCTTCTATCACCAGTCACATCCACAGCTGGGTATTGTTTTTGCTTTGGCCCCATCCCTTCATTCTTTCTAGAGTTATTTCTCCACTGATCTCCAGTAGCATATTGGGCACCTACTGACCTGGGGAGTTTCTCTTTCAGTATCCTATCATTTTGCCTTTTCATACTGTTCATGGGGTTCTCAAGGCAAGAATACTGAAGTGGTTTGCCGTTCCTTCTCGGCTCATTGGCCCACAAACACGGGAGGCAGTCTTCTCTGTGAGTGTGTGTGGAGAAAGGCCTGTACCTCTTACCACCTGGTGGTGTTGTGCTTGATTTCCTTTCTTTTTTGTTTTTCCCCCTTGATTCAAGGGAGACTATGAAAGTTTTGATTTGCCTCCTTGTTCAGTAAAGAGAGGGAAAAGGATAATAAGCTATGAGTAGGCATTCTTAACAACTTAGGTGACCCTCCATTGTTTTAATTTTGTTTGTACTAAACTGGTATTCTCAACTTTGAAGTGTTTTTAAGCTTCTAGTTTCTCAGGTTGCACTTTTAAATCTCAGGAAAGCTTAAGGAAAAAAAAAAGCGAGTGGCCGATTTTGTGTTACATACAGTAAGATAGATTTCCTACAACTGCAAGTTTTGTTCCACCAGGGGGAGCTGATAATACAGGATTTGGGAATGCTGGATTGATGCAGTATGAGGCACAGGAGTGATAGAAGATGGGTGTAAATTCCAATGTGTGTTTCAGTTTTCTTATAAGCTAGTTGTTATAGCTAGTTACTTATAAGCTAGTTTTCCCAGCCAAAGCAAGAAATAAATATGCTGGAAAAGGCTGAAAGCTTCAAGAGTACTTTAGAATTCTTATTTCAGCCCAGTAAATTATAAAGGCACTTTTTCTTAATGCTCAAAAATATTTAAGTATAATGTGTATTATATTGAAATACATTTAGTCTGTAAAAAATAATGGTCAAATGAAGTCACATGTTTTTTTCCTTAATATCCACATATTTAATTCATAGCTATTCATGTGAGAATTGCTTGTTTTAAAAAAATTCTTGCTCCTGAGTTTAAAAAATAGTCTGTGGTATTTTGAGAGTCCTTTTTGATTATCAGCTCTACCATTGTCTTCTTTTTTTTCCTGATGAAGCCTAATTTGACAGTTCAGTTACCCTAATTGTTTGTTTTGTTTGTTTAGTTCCTATGTTGTGTCTCTTTTGTCACCTCATGAATTGTAGCCCGCCAGACTCCTCTGTCCATGGGATTGTCCAGGCAAGAATATTTGAGTGGGTTGATATTTCCTTTTCCAGGGGATTTTCCCTACCCAGGGATCTCCTGCATTGGCAGGTGGACTCTCTGCCATTACGCTATTTGGGAAGCCCCAGTTATCCCAATATCTTCATCTAAAATAAAGAGAAAACCTGTTGTTTGAAGCATCCTCTTGGGTTTTAATGGAAACAATGACTGGTTTGGAAATTGACTTCAATTCTAATACACATCTCCTCTTTTTAAGGGTTCAAAGAATTTTTCTGTAAGCAGTTCTAGGAGCAATATAGCCAAAAACGATGGCTTTCTTCTGTAAGTATATAATTGGATTTGCTAAATTGATAAGAAAATAGACTCTTAGGCTGTTTTACTTAGATTTCTCTTTGTTTCCACACATAGCAGCACCAGTATGAAGTGGGTACAGTTTTCAAACCTACACGTTGATGTCCCCAAGGATTTGACCAAGCCTACGGTATGCACTCCCTATTTCTTGGCATAAGAAGCTACATTAGTGATAAATTTTCCTCCTTATTCATTTGAGGCTGTTTCCCAAACACTTTACAAATAAAAAAAATGTGTTCTAAAATACTGGCAGGCGCACAGTGAGCTGAGGAAAGTATTCTCTGATGTCCCTGAGTGCTCAGGGTCGCGTTCAGGCTGTCAGGGTGAGAGCTAATTGAATAAATTATTTACCCCAGATAACTGGGATTGAGCAGTCTTTTGCTTTTAGCTCAATACAGTGTGCAGAGTTGTCATAATCCATGATGTTGAATACTTGGTATTATAGTATAGAAGCGTCTTTGTGTGTGTGTGTGTGTGTGGCCTTCAAGTCTTTATTTTCATTTTAAGACAGTAAGTCTGGGCCTGGACAATGCTTTATTGTTCACAGTGAGCATTATCACAAGCAAAATCCAGGAGCAGCCGTGTAACCTTGTTTCCTTTCATTGAAAGTCATGGTTCCATCAACCCAGTTTTTGGGTTATTTGTAGTTTTTATAAAATCCTTACAAGTTCCAAACCAAATGCTTGCAGTCCCACCCCTAAAAAATAATCCCCTTTAACAGTTTGGTATGAATCCCTCTAGACCTCTATATATAATCATCTATGCACACCACACACACCAAAATGGAATTGTGATATATCTAATAGACTGCTGGTTCAGTGTTTTCACTTAATAGCATATATAAATGCTGAGTCTCCAGATGCCTACATGAGCCAGACCTGTAAGGAAAGGTGACGGGGTGGCCACAGTGGCAGGCTGTGCCCTTTTTAAGCAAGACAGCTGCTACTTGCTGTAGCCACTTGTGTTATGTGGAAAATCAGACCTAGGGATGTCATATTGTCTACGTTTTCCACATGAAATGAAATTCTAATATTTATGTGAAATCTTTTGATTTTTAGTATTTGTAACAGATTCAAAATATTTTTAAAACCCTATAGAGACTAGTCATTACACATCTTAGGGCCATATTCCCCCTCTGTTGTCCCTTCACTTATGGATAGTATGTGAATATTTTTTGTTCTTCCAACAACCATATTTGGGGGTACTTGCGAGTGAGTATCTAGTTTCCTGGTGAGTAAGTAGATCTACTTTCAGGGGCAAAGTGATTTAACTCTGAAATATCGGATTAGCAATATAAATTATTGGTTTGATGGATGCATGAAGCGAGGGTAATTCACCTCTTGGAAGAAAGTCAGAAATGTCAAACCCATTATTTTAAGATCTGTAAGTATTAGGGTAGAAGAGGTAGAAGTTAAATGTACAGTCATTTTGATTAGAAATGAGTCATTTTTCTATTAGGGCAGGCTAAATAAACATGGATAGACCTAATAAAAAGAAGATGAGTAGCAATAGCTCGCTTTTGTTTAATGATGTTTATAATTTATAAGCACTTAAATCTGTGCTTTCTTACTTGTTCCCAGCAGAAATGCCATGAACTATAGCACAGGTATTGTCCTATTTATATATAAGAAAACTAAAGTGCAATGAGGTTAGTATATGACTTGCCTGTTGTGATTCAGCTTGAAATGGGAGAGTTTAATTCTCAGTCCAGTTCTTCTGACCAGGCTAGTTTTATTAACAAACCCCTAAGTCCTTTCCTGTTGTGTATTTGAGGTTCAGTAACTTAAGCTAAAGGGTTCCATTGGTGATTTTGTAGGTTGCTTGAAAATCCTTTTGATTCAAACTGTATTATAACTGATTCTTAAGGGTCATTCTGGAATCTGAATGTAGTCGTATCTAGATATTTAAAGATGCGTTTTTCTCCCCACTTAAGTAAACTGTGAAGTTGTTCAGTTGAGGATAGTATTTTAAATTTTCCAGTATAAATATTAGAGGAACCATGACTGAAGCTTTTCTTCTTGGTTTTAAAATTGCAGATAACCATTTCTGATGAACCGGACACATTATATAAGCGCCTGTCAGTTTTAGTAAAAGGCCATGATAAGGCTGTATTGGACAGTTACGAATATTTTGCAGTGCTTGCTGCTAAAGAACTTGGTATCTCTGTTAAAGTGTAAGTATGAAATTTCTTAATCTGACCTGTTAGCAGCTATAACACAGTCAGGAAAATGGTGCCAGTCCCAGCTAGGTCTGAGCTCTTAAAATAGGACAGAAACTCATGATGGAGAGAGTTGAGGTTTGTTATTCTAAGCAGAATCATTCCTTCCTGTCTACCAGAATTTTAAAATACTAGAATGAGTGAACAAGGAAAATGAAGGAATCCTTTCTCTAGAAATGGCATGGACATAGGAGTCCCAAGAAGCCTGTGTGTCTGGAATCTCCATGGGGCAGGGAGGTGGATTAGGTGAACACACAGTTTTTCAGACCTGTTGGATTTGATGATCTTTGCTATTATATCCATTGTTTTAAAACTGCCTTAAGAAACATCGCTCAACCCAATACTTGGATGCATGAGCAGAGTGAGCTTCATATGGCCTTGACGTCTCTGCAGGGTCAAGTGTAACTATACCTCCTTTGTCTTGTCATCTGCTCTCTGATGCTGAACGAGGCCCATTTGGAGCTTTGCCAGTCTTGCCTTCTAACAAAACTGAAGGAACACGCGCATTTCCTCTAACAGACTATAGTTTGTGCTTACCAATGTGTCTGTAATGCACACAGCAGATACCACAGCTGCGTCCAACACACGCTGCTGCTCCCCCAGCTCATACATTTGGTCTATGCAGGTCCTCAACGGTGTGAAAGCCAGAGTCGTGTGTGTGTGCACGAGCACTTGCATGCCAAGGCTTGTTTTTTGGGTCTGTGGCAAATGTTCCTGTTGCTGTCTGTGGGTTTATTTTGGCCTAAGTTTTATTGCAGCAGTCGTTAGAGATGACAGTCTTAACAAATGGAAGTCTGTAAATGATAGTTAATGCCTATAATTGAGCATGAGCCTGACCTACAAGATTGTGGAATCATGCTTTGATATCAGTGACTCAGGTTTTAACATCACTTAAGTGTGTTGCTTTGCCCATTAATTTTCCAGACATGAACCTCCAAGGAAAATAGAACGATTTACTCTTCTCAAATCAGTGCATATTTTCAAGAAGCACAGAGTTCAGTATGAAATGAGAACACTTTATAGATGTTTAGAGGTGAGTTTATTTCAGATATTCAGGCTTTTTTTTTAATGCCCCAAATTTCACATGAGCACATTATAACTTTCCCTTAACTTGGCCTGTGGGCTTCCTTTCAGTCAGTCCATGTCCAATAGTTGTAGAGAAGATGAGTGGTTTTCGTGTGTTTATGGAAGGAACGTGATAGAAAAATATTGAAGTAAAGCCATCCTTCAGAGTGTGTTTGCTTAGTCGCTCAGTTGTACCTAACTCTTTGTGACCCCATGGACTGTAGCCCGCCAGGCTCCTCTGTCCATGGGTTTCTCGAGGCAAGAATACTGGAGTGGGTTGCCATGCCCTCCACCAGGGGATCTTCCCAACTGAGGGATTGAACCTAGGTCTCCTGCATTGCAGGTGGATTCTTTATTGTCTGAGCCACCAAGGAAACCCTTTTCGAAGTAGTTCAGAATTTAACTCAGGAGTGCACATTATGTTGACTAGTATTTTTAATAAGAAACTACAGGCAGTTTCTTTGTTTTTTGTTTTAATTATCTGGCTGTGACAGGTCTTAGTTGCAGCATGCAGGATCTTTCATTGTGGTGCACGGGCTTCTCTCTAGTTACAGCGGTCTTAGTTGCCCTGTCGCATATGGGACCTTAGTGCCAAGGATTGAACCCACATCCCCTGTGTTGGAAGGCAGATTCTTAACCACTGGACAGCCAGTGAAGTCCCTATGTTGACTGAAGTCCCTGTGTTGACTGATTTTTATACACTAAGCTAGCGTTGGAATAATTTTGCTTATATTTCAGAAATTCTAGCCAAGTTTTCACACAGCTCTAATAATTCTTTTCTCATCCTCACTGAATTCTCCACATCCATGATAGCCAACATTAAGGTTTTTCATTCATTGATGATCATTCATTTGTGCAGCCACCCGGGGCAGCACAGCCCTGTGGTTGAGAAGAGCATGGGATCTGGGGTCCGCCAGCCAGGTCCAAGCACTAGCATTTGCTGGCTGTGCGGCCTGTGCCTTACTCAAGTCCTTCATCTCTAAATTGGAAATAATAATGGGACTCATCTCTCAAGGTTAATGTGAGGATTAAATGAGATGTTTATCTAAAGCACTTAGACTATTTTGTCACACGATAAATGATTGGTAAATGTTATTAAAACAAGTGTTTGTGCATCTTTTATATGAGAAGCTCTGTACTAGGCATTGTATTAAGACACTGCCCTACCCTTAAATGAAAAAGAAAAATCCACAATTTTATTCACCTCACCATAGAGCATACAGAAAATCTTACACTGTCTTATAATTTAGTTTTCTGTTTGCTTTTGAGTTGTTTTGTGACATTCTTGTGCTGTTTCGATACCATGTTTGCCATCTGGGTTTCATGGAGCCCTGACATTAAGGCGTTTGGAAGTAATGTTGCCCCAGTTCAACCAGAGGATCTACACTTTTTTCCTATAAATTGGGATTCTGAAGATTTCACTGATGAAGAAATGACTGCTGATTTTGCCCCCCCCCCCCCCCAAATCTTAAAATTTCTACTTCAACAGCATAGCATGTTTGAAATTTTAGTTAGAACATCTCACTGGAAGTACAGCAGATGTCTACTTGGAATATATTCAGCGAAACTTACCTGAGGGAGTTGCCATGGAAGTTACAAAGGTATGGCTTGAATTTCTGTCTCAGTTGCGGGGAGATCTGTATTGTTGTGTGGATACGTTGCCGCCTGATTGCAGCTGCCCCGGTGGAGGGGAGGACCTGGAGGGAGACTTGTCCCAGTGGTTGGGCTCTCTGCCTGCCCCCCGCGCCCCCAGAGCAGTGGGGGCAGCTCAGCAGACTGCAGCCCACATCCTCCCAGAGCAACTTGTGACGCCTCCCTTCCTCTCAGCAGTTGTCTCAACACAGGTTCCACATTGATTGGTGGTCGCTGGAGATCACCGAGGAGCAGCAGATTATGTATGTGAGAGTTTATCTGCCATTGAGTTTCCTTCTCTTTGTTTCAAAGTCCTGCAACAAGTTGAGGGGGTAAAAGAAAAAGGTCAGAGGCCTTGAGGGAAGAGAATGAATACTTTCAGTTTGTGGCTGAAGAGTTCAGTTAAGTCCATTATACTATAATTTTGTTTTTCTCTCTAGACAAGATTAGAACAGTTGCCAGAACACATCAAGAAGCCAGTCTGGGAAACAACACCAGAGGAAAAAGGAGACAGCAAGTCATAAAGTCCCACAGTGACCACTTGTGCCGGGGTGTGGAGTGAACGTGTCAAGCGGAGGGACCCTCCCGTGAGGACTACTTCAGGTCTACCCGACTGCGCTCCTGAGGCTGCACGGCCTGATCAGTGGAACTCGGGGGTCAGAACTTTACGATCCACTGGACTGTTGTGCAAGAACCGCTTTATCTGTTCTTTTGTAAGCCTCATGTATTTCAGTTCTGATTTTAACAAATATGAGCAAACCATTTGGACCACTCTGTGCCAAAACAGTCAAATTGACATTTTGTTATTCCACTATTGTTTAGTTATTAGTTTATACTGATTGTGATTTCTGTTTTTTCATTCATCTAAAAATGAGTATTCCACATACTCCTCACACACATTTTTTTCTTTTGAGGGACCTAAAAGGAACCTTTGGTTAATTAAACATTGAGCAGTTCGAGTTTTTGATACTTACCTTAGTGTAGGCTGGCATATGATAGTTTGGGATGATGACCTCCAAGTTTTGCCTCATGTGAGCATTACTTTCTTAAAAATGGATGTACTTTGCAGCAGATCAAGCATGTTTGTGGCTTATGCTGAACCCCTCTGGTGCTGCCTAGAAGGGTCACTGTAATGGAATTTGAGCTCTCGAGAAATCACTGATTATTGGTTCATTCATCCCATAATTTGTTTATTCAGTAAGCTTTTCTTTTGTTAGCTCTGCACCCAGTACTGTAGTAAATACCAAAAATTGAATAGCAATAATGGCTTTCAAAAATTGTGCAAGGCACAAATGAAAACTTTTCCTTATTAAGTTCCGTGCTGATAAGACCTCTTTCTTTTGCTGACTAGCACTCTTTTTGTTTGGAGATGTCTACTTTTCCATGAAATTAGATAGTGGTAAAGAGCTCTGACAGAGGCAGGATGACAGTGGGCCGAGACTGCTGGTGTGTCAGCCCCAAGGGACTGGCTCGTTTCCTTTTTACAGAAGAATCGGGTGCTTGTCTTGTGGTTTCCTTCTCATCTTTGGGGTAGTTATGACTTCTCAGTTTTCCCCCCTTAAACTGGAATCCCTGTTCTCTTTTCCTGACCTGCTATCAGGTATGCGTGTTCTGAATGCACACTGCTTAGGTATCAGGCTTACATTACCGTCATTAACTTAGAAAGAATTACAGCCTTGTCCACCAGGACCTCATTCTGTTTTCACCTCAGTTGTGGACTCTCATTCACAAATGAATAAAGCGTGATTACCCCAGGTATAAGCCTCAGGATTGAGAACTGATCAATAAAACAGAACCAATATCATAGTAAATATACATAACAAAGCAGCCATTGTGGCTCATTTTCACTATAAAAAGATTCTTTAAAAATAAATACAGACCCACATCTAACCCTTTTGGTGCTTTTATTACAGACGGTGTCAGTCACGTGATTATAGTAGGGTGCCTTGTGCACTCTCGCATCTGGTGGCTTTCCTTTAAAGGTATACTTCCATTTCCAACTGTTTTCAGACTAAAGTAGCCTGTAAACCAGATGACTTAGCTCTTCACATTACATATTAAAGTCTCATTTTAAGATAAATAAACTACACACACAACTAAAATGAGTGGTGTTTCCTTGACATAAGTAATTGGCATATTTGTAGCCTACTTGATATAAACTAGGTAACTTCTTTATTCTCAGACTGAGAAAGTTTTGTTTATTCTTTTGAATTGGGTCTCCTGAGTAAAATGCGCATTCTTAAAATTAGAATTAATGCCCAAGTCTCACTGTCTGTTCGTGGTGGTGATGAGAGGTAGTGAGAAGCGTAGACCTGCTCTCAGGATGGACCAGAAGGCAGGTATGAACTAAGGTAGTCTTTTATTGAAGTGAAGGCCTGAATTCATTGTTGCTTTCTCTGAAGTATAGTTTCTTTTTATAGTATATAAGATGGTGTTAAGGTCTGTCTTAAACTATTGGTAGACTCAAACTTGTTCAGCACCTGGTAGTTTTGATTTCAAGGAGAATTACTTCATATGTCCTTTGGCCACTTAGATATGCCGCAGTAAACACGTGAAGCAGTGGTTTTAATGTGGTCTGTTTTCTTCACATTTCTGTTGGTCAGCTACCATTCCTCCTTCCTTAAACTGTATTATTAAATGAGCTTTACTACAACATTTATGAATAGCCAAGTAAAGAAAATATGGACTCTGGAGCCTAAAAGGCCTGAGGCAGATAAGAGTTGATAACCCACTAACTGGTATAAAGTTAGGCAAGATGTTTAACCCTGTCAGAGCCTCAATTTACTCAGTAAAACGTAGGAAATCTACTTAGGAAGGTTGGAGCATTTAATCAGATAACTTACAAAGCCCCTCACAGAGTACCACAGTACCAGGCAGATAATAAGACATTCAGTAAGTATCAGGTGTGTAAATGAGAAATCCTGCCTGCCATATCAGTGAAAAAAGAATGTCACAGCCATTAAGCCATCACATGACAGCCACCCCGACTGTGCACCCTGAGAAGATGCAGGATGAGAAGCACAGGATACTGGCTCCAGATAGCAAAGGATTTCAGTGAACCCAGACTCTTGCATCTTCCCATACCTAGAAAAACGCTAAATTCGTTAACTCTAAATACCTGGTTTTTCTTTTACAGTAATGTTTTGATGTTCTGAATACCTAGTCTTTGTTGCAAAAACGCCTATACATCCTGGCCCTCCCCCCTCACCTCTTCGAAGCAGCCTCTCGGAGTTATCTGAGATGCTGTGTCCTGAGCCCAAGTCCTCAGTTTTGTTCAGCAAATAAAACATAATTCTCACTTGTAGATTGGGCGTTTTGCTCAGTTGACAGTTATTACAGGCGGCAGAACAAACAGTACTCCAGATGCTCGTGTGCTGTACAGTTTAAAAACCAGCAGGAACGGCCTTCAGAATATCTCCAAGCTAAGCATACTACCTTACAATGGTTGCAAAGTTTAATTTCGATGAGAAAACATGTAGCATGCTCATTATAATAACCCCCATGTGTTCTACCAAGCATTTATAGATACTATCTTTTTTACAGATCCTATCTTATTTAATCTTTGTAACAACTCAATAGTTACTCTTATGATCCCCGTTTTATGGAAGAGAAAATCAAGTTTGACTTGCCCACTCAATTGCCCTTTCAGTTTACAGATAAAACAGACGAAAAAGGTGAAACTGATGAGTTCCAATTACTAACGACAGAGACAGCCGCCTCAGAACCTAATTTTGAAAGGCTAGGATGGGACTTCCCTGGTGGTCCAGTGGTTGAGAATCCATCTGCCAATGCAGGAGACATGAGTTCGCTCCCTGGTCCAGGAAGACTCCACATGCCACAGAACGATTAAGCCCCACACACCCCGACCACTGGGCGCACATGCCCCAGAGCTCATGCTCCAGGGCAGTGAGAGTCCCGCGCGCAGCGACAAGACTCAGTGCAGCCAGAAATCCTTTTTTAAAAAGATGTTTAAAAAAGAAAGTCTGGAAATATGTACTGGAATGCCCGCATATTAAAGGCAGACTATTCAAACCTAAAATCCAGATTATGTCCCCTTGTACATTAGCAAAGTATACTACTCATTTCCCCTAAGGATTAGAAATAAAAGAGATGGGGGGGGTGGGGAATAAGGAATAAAAGATGTAAATGTACATGAATAAAGGCCAGAAGCATAACCCACAGCTGGATCCCTGTGGTCTCAAGGCTGACATTGGTCCTGACTGTCTACCGTAGCCACAGGAGAGTTTAAGCTCCAGTCAGGGAGCCTGCTGGGTCACAGGAAGCCTGGTGCAGTGACAGCTGTGGGGCTGCAGGCCAGGCCTGTGTCGGGCTCTGCACACTCTGGTTTGTTGCTCACATGCATTTCCATACCCCTGCAGCCAGGCTTAGGGCTGAATGCCTGGGATCCCCAGAGTTCTCTTTGCAAATCCCTGCTCAATTCCTAACCCTGCCCTCCTTAAAGCCTTACTATTGTTACTCACTTCGAGCTATCATTGTCTGCGGAGTCCTAATCCTCTTTAAAACGATATATTTATATCCCAACAGCTCAGCAGTGTTTAAGGGCAGGTCATGGGCAACTGACCCACATGAAAAGCCCATTGAATTTTAGATTCCTCAGCCAGAGGCTAAATCAAGTTCTATTTCATTCATACGGTCTCTGGAGCACAGGTATCATCCTTTAATTACTCCTCAACGTTGCCTAAACATAGACAAATGTGAAGAGGCGGATAGGGGTGACACCATCTTCACACAGCCACAGTGACGGCATGTGTTGTTTTCAGGTGTTCTGAGATGGGGACGGAGTTGAAAATCACTGGAGACCTCTTCAGTGCTAAAATCACCTTGTCTTTTCACATCAACATATATCTGCTAACCCAGACACTCCAAGGAATCAAGGGCAGTTGTCTTGTAAAATTATGAAGTAATAGCTCACGTGAATTCAACTCTGACCATGTGCCAAGCGCTTTGCTCAGTTACTCAACAAGTCTTGTTTGTGCCAAGAATTCCTTGTTCGTGCCAAGCACTGTTCTAGGCTTTGGAAATTCTGCACCATGTATGGTGAAGCCCCTCTTCTCTGGGATCTTAGACTCTAGTGGAGAAAACATGATATGGGGGAAGAAATAATAAGATCATTTCATAGGTATGCAGTTAAGCACTGCTGCTGCTGCTGCTAAGTCGTTTCAGTCGTGTCCGACTCTGTGCGACCCCAGAGATGGCAGCCCACTAGGCTCCCCTGTCCCTGGGATTCCCCAGGCAAGAATACTGGAGTGGGTTGCCATTTCCTTCAATGCACGAAAGTGAAAAGTGAAAGGGAAATCGCTCAGTCGTGTCCGACTCTTAGCGACCCCATGGACTGCAGCCTACCAGGCTCCTCCGTCCATGGGATTTTCCAGGCAGGAGTACTGGAGTGGGGTGCCATTGCCTTCTCTGAGTTAAGCACTAGGCAGCAACTAAAGTAAGATAACGACAAAATTACTTGAGTGGTTACTTGGGACAAAAGCCACTGATAGCGGCTCAGATGATAAAGAATCTGCCTGCGATGTAGGAGACCTGGGTTCCATCCCTGGGTTGGGAAGATCCCCCACTCCAGTATTCTTGCCTGGTGAATTCCATGGAGGGAGCAGCCTGGCAGGCTCCAGTCCATGGGGTCGCAAAGAGTCAGACATGACTGAGCAACTGACACTTTCACTGTTACTTGAGATGAATTTGGGAAAGTTCTCTCCGAGGAGAGGAAACTATCAGGAAGGAGGCAGCTGTGTGAGAGCCTGCGGAAGGGCAGTCCAAGCGGCAGGACCAGTCAGTGCTAAGGGCCAGGGAGTGCAAAGTGTCTGAGGACAAGGGCAGAGCAACATGAAGAAGAAGCGGGTGGGACTAGATCATGACCGGGGGAAGGAGTGTGGCTTTTATCCTGAGGGTCAGTGGGAAGCCATGGGAGAGTTTGAAGCAGGACAGTGATTGGATCTGATTTACGCTTTAGAATACATTCCTCTGGCTGCTTGGTATGGACTGAAAGGAAGGGGTGATGGGAAGGGTGAGGCAGAACCTGCTGCAGTGGGCCAGTGAGAGGATGTAGCCTGGACAGAGCTGCAGGGATGGAGGGGATGGGAAATTGTTATATTAAGAATAAGTTCGGAGGTGGAGCTGACAGAAAGACCTCCTAGTAGGCTGAAAGGAGATCTAAGAGAAAGAGAGGACTCCAGGATGTCTCCTTGATTTCAGTCTAAGCAGCTGGATAAATGGTGATGCCATGACTGAGGTGGAGAAGGGTTGAGCAGGGATTTAGGAAGGCTATCAGTATGTTGGCTTTGGCCTTGGTAAATCTGCAATCTGAGTGGAGATGTTCAGTAGGCAGCTGGGGTCCTGAATCTGGAAGCTACAAATGGTGTGTGATGTCCAGGGTGAATGAGCTCATCTGGGGAGCACATATGAGTAGAGAGGAGCACAGTCCTGAGGACAAGCCTGGGACGCCCAAGCTTGGAGAGATTTGTTTAAAAGGAGGAGGTGCTGGCAAAGGAGATGAGGAACCAGGCTCCATGTGAGTCCTTGAACCCTAAAGTGTTTGAAGAAAGAACTTGGGAAGTGGTGCTGAATCTGCAAGTTGGTCATCGTAAGGCCTTCTCCACGGAGTGACGGGGATGAACGTCCAGTTGGAGTAAGTTGAGGAGAGAATAAGAAATGAAGAGGACGGACTTTCCTGGTGGTCCAGTGGCTAAGTCTCTGAGCTCCCCATGCAGGGGGCCTGGGTTCAATCCCTGGTCAGGGAACTAGATTTCACATGCTGCAACTAAAGAGCCCATGTGCTGCGACTAAGACCAGTGCAGCCAAAATTATAAAAGAAGGGGATGTGAATTGCTGCCTTCAAAAATGCCCAACATGTCATGGCTTCATGACAGCTCAGTCAGTGCTCTGTGGGGACACGGTCTGCCCTGTGTGGTATCAGGTGGGCGGCTGGAAGGCCAGGGCAGGAGGCATCAGCAGGTTCACTGGCCCCCTTTCCCCACACGTCCGGTGGCTGACGCTGGCTGTCACCCGGGAGCCCTGGGCCTCCCCGCAGCATGATGGCTGCGTTCCGAGGACAAGTCCTGGGGGACAGCCAGGCATGATCCCTACTGCCTTTGATGACCCAGCCTTAGGAGTCACATAGTGTCACTTCTGCCCATTCTCTTCGTTGAGTATGGCAAAGTCCCATCCAGGTTGAAGAGAGGGAGAAAGAGGCTCTTCCCCATGATGCGAAGAACATGTGAGACCAGACCCACTGCTGTGCCATTTTCAAGAAATAACATCTTCCCCTAGGGGTTTAGTTGTAAGAAGGGGCCAAGGTGAGGACAGCAGCTGGAGGGGAGCAGTAACTGGCAGGACTATTGGATCTAGTGGGCACCGTGTCTAGGGCCCACAATATTTTTAATTTAAATGTTTTAATTTCTTTCAAAAATAATATAATGCAGTCTGGACTGGAACTGGGTTATATTCCTCTTTTTACCAATGAATGATAAAATAGCACTTTCATGTTTTAAATTTCTATTTATTTATGGCTGTGCTGGGTCTTCGTTGCTCCACACAGGTGTTTTCTAGTTGTGGCAAGCAGGGCCTACTCTCCATTTGTGGTTCATGGGCTTCTCACTGTGGTGGCTTCTCTTGGTGAAGAGCACAGGCTCCAGGGTGCATGGTCTCAGGAGCATGTGGGATATTAGTTCCTGGACCAGGGATCAAACCCGTGTCCTCTGCATTGGCAGGTGGACTCCCGACTACTGGACCACTGGGGAAGTCCCAAAATAGCACTTTTAATACTTAATTAGTTACTATTTAATTATCAATATATATCTTATAACCCATGAAGGCAAAAGTAGGCCCCAGAAAGTCACAGGTGGCCTCTGACTGTGGGGTCAAGGAGGAATTTTTGTCTTATTTTGTTTTAATAGGGGTAATGTTGAGGCACATCTACAGATGGAATGATCCATTAGCGCAGGATGCGTGGAGGATGCAGAAGAGAAAGGGATGGCTGTGGACTTGCAGTGCTTGGTTGGGTGAAGGGAGGTGACATCTAGAAACCAAGCGGAGGAGCTGACAGGTGGAGATGGGGAAGGGACTCTGCGCCCATCGAACCAGGAAGAGAGGCTGGATATGTGAGCGCAGGTGCAGAGAGGTGCGTCTGATACATCTTCTCTGTGACATGAAGGATGTGACAAGGTCATCAGCTGAATATGGGAGTGAGAGGAAGTTTCAAGGGTTGGAAGGGTGGTGGAATGGTCATCTCTGGGAAAGAGGAGGGACTTCCCTGGTAGTCCCGTAGTTAAGACTGCAAGCTTCCCCTGGGTCACGGGTTAAGACTCAAGGGTCTGGCCTGTAAAGGAGCTTCAGGTATTGTGCTGGACAGCGGTCCCCAGCCTTCTTGGCACCAGGGACTGTTTTCATAGAAGGCAAGAAGCACAAGCTGGACTCAAGATTGCCGGGAGAAATATCAATAACCTCAGATATGCAGATGACACCACCCTTATGGCAGAAAGTGAAGAGGAACTAAAAAGCCTCTTGATGAAAGCGAAAGAGGAGAGTGAAAAAGTTGGCTTAAAGCTCAACGTTCAGAAAACTAAAATCATGGCATCTAGTCCCATCACTTCATGGGAAATAGATGGGGAAACAGTGGAAACAGTGTCAGACTTTAGTTTTTTGGGCTCCAAAATCGCTGCAGATGGTGACTGCAGCCATGAAATTAAAAGATGCTTACTCCTTGGAAGAAAAGTTATGACCAACCTAGATAGCATATTCAAAAGCAGAGACATTACTTTGCCAGCAAAGGTCCGTCTAGTCAAGGCTATGGTTTTTCCAGTGGTCATGTATGGATGTTAGAGTTGGACTATGAAGAAAGCTGAGCACTGAAGAATTGATGCTTTTGAACTGTGGTGTTGGAGAAGACTCTTGAGAGTCCCTTGGACTGCAAGGAGATCCAACCAGTCCATCCTAAAGGAGATCAGCCCTGGGATTTCTTTGGAAGGAATGATGCTAAAGCTGAAACTCCAGTACTTTGGCCACCTCATGCGAAGAGTTGACTCATTGGAAAAGACTCTGATGCTGGGAGGGATTGGGGGCAGGAGGAGAAGGGGACAACAGAGGATGAGATGGCTGGATGGCATCACTGACTCTATGGACGTGAGTTTGAGTGAACTCCTGGAGTTGGTGATGGACAGGGAGGCCTGGCGTGCTGCGATTCATGGGGTCACAAAGAGTCGGACAGGACTGAGTGACTGAACTGAACTGAATTCTTCCACAGACTGGGGGCAGGGAATGGTTTGGGGATGATTCAAGCGCATTACATCTATTGTGCACTTTATTTCTATTATTGTTGCATTGGCTCCACCTCAGATCATTGGGCATTAGATCCCAGAGGTTGGGGACCCCTGGTGCTGGGAACCGACAATGTGGGGACAGACCTGCTCACCCAGAGTCCTTCACATCATAGATCCTGCTGCTTTTCACTAGACCAAGTGGAGGGCCAGCCCCTGCTCACCAGCAGTTCTGTTTTATGGGCTAGAAGTTGTACTTGCATCTTCTCTGGATATCAGAGTCTCCTGTGTCTCCAAGGTGGGCCTCCCTGGAGCTGCATGGTGCCCTTCCGAAAGTGCCAGGGCCCATGCGTAAGATGGGAGGGTCCCAGCCTGCCTTCCCAATTCCCCCCTCCATCTGCTTACCTCTGTTTCCACCCCTTCTCCCTTTTCAGAACCTACTGGACAGCTTACTTAAGTGGTTGACCAGACTGAAGGGAGGGGTGAGGCTAGGGGAGCTTAGCCGACTGGAGGTCAGACCTGGAAGGAATCTTCTAATCTTAAGGCACTTAGCTGGCCTGGTCCCGCCTCCTCGCAGCCAACCCCCTCCGCTGCCCGTCCCGTTCGGTTGGCCAGGAGATGATCAAGAGGCTGGCAGAGCAGAGGAAAGGTGGGAAGAGGGCCCTCGCCTAAGGAATCGGTTGGCAGCGTCTCAGCAGGAGGCACAGGCTCTGCTCCCTGCCGTCCTGGGGCCAGGATGGGGCAGCAGTTCAGCTGGGAGGAGGCGGAGGAGAACGGCGCAGTCGGTGCGGCGGACGCGGCGCAGCTTCAAGAGTGGTACAAGAAGTTCCTGGAGGAGTGCCCCAGCGGCACGCTCTTCATGCACGAGTTCAAGCGCTTCTTCAAGGTCCCGGACAACGAGGAGGCCACCCAATACGTAGAGGCCATGTTCCGAGCCTTCGACACGAATGGGGTAAGGTGCCCCAAGGGGGAGGACCGAGAGCTCAGGGCTCATCCTTGACTAAAGGAGCACCCTCGGTGGGAGCTCCGTACGCCAGCCCTCCTGCTCGGCCTCGGCTCTTCTTTCCTCTCCATCCTCTCTCGCCTTTTCTGTCTCACTGTTCCTCCAAACTCTTCTCCCTCTCCAATAATTCTTTCTTCCCATCTTTTCTTTCCATTTCTCCGCTTTCATCTGACTTGTCCTCTTCCTGAGAGCTGAAGGGAGGCTCTGCAGAAAAACCCAGGGTCCTCTCTACGTGTATTTATGGACAGGACTCTGCAGTCACAGGACATGGTTTTTCCGCATCCATCAGGGCTCCCCTTGCTCTAAAGATAAGGGGTTTAATGGGCGGAGCTATCTTGGCACAGCCCATGAGTGCCCCTTTGCTGAAAGTGAAAGTGAACGTCAAGTCGCTCAGTCGTGTCTGACTCTTTGCGACCCCGTGGACTGTAGCCCACCAGGCTCCTCCATCCATGGGATTCTCCAGGCAAGAATACTGGAGTGGGTTGCCATTTCCTTCTCCAGGGGATCTTCCCGACCCAGGGATCGAACCCAGGTCTCTTGCATTGCGGGCAGACGCTTTAACCTCTGAGCCACCTTCTAATTGAGACAGATCAGCTCTTCCCGCCCAGAACGCTGGAGGAGGCTCCTTCCTGGACTTGGATGTTCAAGGATTACTACAGAAGTCCCTTTCTGCTCTTCAAGCCATGGGAAGAAAAAAGAAGAGTGAAGTCGCTCAGTCGTGTCCGACTCTTTGCGACTCCATGGACTGTCGCCTACCAGGCTCCTCAGGAGTTTTTCAGGCAAGAGTACTGGATTGGGTTGCCATTTCCTTCTCCAGGGGATCTTCCTGACCCAGGGATCGAACCTGGGTCTCCCGCATTGTGGGCAGACGCTTTACCATCTGAGCCACAGGGAAGCCCATGGGAGATCCCATGAAATCATTCATCCACAGAGTTTCTACAACTCCTTAGTTGGCACCAGGAACTAAGAAGATAATATATTTTATAAATGCACACCTGGGAATTGAATTTAAACATAGAAAAAAGTAAAAGTGAAAGTCACTCAGTCCTGTCCGACTATGGCCCCATGGACTGTAAGCCCACCAGGCTCTTCTGTCCATGGAATTCTCGAGGCAAGAATACTGAAGTGTGTTACCATTCCCTTTTCTAGGGGATCTTTCCGACCCAGGGATCCAGCCCAGGTCTCCTGCTTTACAGGCAGATTCTTTACTATGTGAGCCACCAGGAAAGCCCTTAAACATTGAAACTCCTTCATTATTTAAGGCCAAAGTACTCTTGCCTGGAAACTCCCATGGACGGAGGAGCCTGGTGGACTGCAGTCCATGGGGTCACTAGGAGTTGGACACGACTGAGCGACTTCACTTTCACTTTTCACTTTCATGCATTGGAGAAGGAAATGGCAACCCACTCCAGTGTTCTTGCCTGGATAATCCCAGGGACAGAGGAGCCTGGTGGGCTGCCGTCTCTGGGGTCGCAGAGTCGGACACAACTGAAGCAACTTAGCAGCAGCAGTCCAGTGCCGCCTCCACAGTCCTTTAAACCATTAAGTTTGCCTCAAACCCCTGTTTCACTCCTTCAAATTGAGGGGCCAGTGGGTTTGACCTAGATAATTAATCTGGAAAAAGCGGTAGATACCCCACTTCTGTGTAGAAGGAGATCTTCACTTTTCAGAGTGAGTCACTGGGAACGCTTCTTAGTTCCCACTCTGCCCCTGGAGAAGGGAATGGCTACCCACTCCAGTATTCTTGCCTGGAGAGCTCCATGGACAGAGGAGCCTGGCGGGCTACAGTCCACGCGGTCGCAAAGAATCGGACATGACTGAGCGACTAACGCTTTTCTTCTTTCTGTCCTGGTACTGTCCGTGCACATCTCCTCTGCGCCTGTAGGGGGCGGTAGGGCGGGGTCAGCATCATCGCGGCAACAAAAACCTTGGAGGTGAACCCTAACTCCAGATCTCAACTGAGTTTCAGCCTTCCCAAAGTTCCTGCTACAGACGTCTCTGAGTCCGCGGCAGCCCTGAAAGGGAGCAGGCCGAGGTTGTTACTCCAAATTCAGTGATCTGATTTGTCCAAGATCTTAAACTCAGGGGTCCTGCATCCCAGGCAAGCGTTCCTGCCCAGAAGGCAGTGTGTTGGGCTGTTTAAGAGAGGAAATGATTTTTTTGAAGTGTTGAATGTCAGAAGAAAAGTAAACAGATATATCAGGTAGTATGTGGCAAGGTTCACACCCATGAATTTATCCATTTTCTTCAAATTCATTTAAAATTCAATATAATAACAATTCAAGATTTCAAAGGGATTATGAGGCCCCTGGAAACAAAACAGCTGCAACCTCTTATACCTCATTTCTTCTAAGTTAGCATATAATATTCATCAGTCATCTTTAAAATAACTTTTTAATCTTGGTGACATTAACTTTACAGAAAAATTATAAGGATAGTGCAAGTAATTTCCATTTACAATTTATCAAAATTCCCCAATTGTTTACATTTGACTCATTTGCTTTACTCTTTTCTCTGTGTGATGTATTATATATATATATACACATGTATACATATATGTACACAATGTATTCATATATGTGTATATTATGCATATAAATATATGTATTTTATAGAGAGAATTATATAGACATCACACCCTTTTACCCCAAGTATTTTAGTATGTATTTTCTAAAACCAAGGGCATTCTCTTAACCTAATAAATGATCCAAATCAGGAAATTCAACATTAATAAGTTCTGTTAGCTAATTGACAATCTACATTCATGTTTGGTTGACTGTCCTGATGACATCTATTACAACCTTTTTTTTTAAGTTTGATCACACATTGCATTTAATGTCCTATCTGCCCCTTAGCCTTTTTTTAAAAATTGGAGTATAATTGCTTTACAATGTTGTGTTAGTTTCTGCTGTACAATGAAGCGAATCAGCCATGCGTATACATACATCCCCTCCCTCTTGAGCCTCCCTTGCACTCCACCCCAATCCCACCCCTCTAAGTCATCACAGAGCACCAAGCTGAGCTTCCTATGCTTTATAGTGGTTCCCACTAGCTATCTCTTTTACACATGGTATTGTATATATGTCAGTCCTAATCTCCCAGTTTGTCCATCCCTTCCCTTCCCCACCACCCCCACCCCCTGCCCTGGACCTGATGCCCTTTGGATCCTTTAGTCTCAGCTTTTCTTTATCTTATTTGACTCTGACATTTTTGAAGACCGCAAGTCAATGATCTGGTTTTACCCTGTGTTGCCTTGTAATGAGATGCAGGTTACGCTTCTGGCAGAAATTAATGCCCCGGAAGAGATGCTGTGTGCTTCTGAGCATGGGACATCAGAAGGCACGTGATGTTGGTTTGTCCCTTTGATCATTTAGCTATGTGGTGTCTGCCAGATTTCACCACTGTAAAGTGACTATTTCTTCTTTGTAATTAATAAGCATCTTATAAGGAGGTATTAATACTTTGAGACTAAGTAAACTTCCTATTGCTCATCAAATAATCAGCCCCTAGGTTTGGCATCCACTGATAATTTTCCATCTCTGCTGTCCCTTCTCTATTTATTAGTTGGCCTCCTGCTGTAAGGAAGAGCTCTCCTAGCAGGTGTTTTCAGCTCCTCTGTCAGGAGCTAAGCCTTCTTCCTTTTCTTTTCCCACTTAGTCTTTATCTGCAAACTCCTGCCCGACTCCACTTCCCAGCTCAGAACAACCTTTATAATCAGCAAGTGTCATTTCCAGGCAATTGATCTGAGATTTCTGGGGCAGACAAAATCAAAAGAGCTCTTAGATTTAGCTCACACGTCAAGATCTGTGGTGGTGAAAACAGAGTGTTGTGGTGGCAAGGAGGTAAGGGCACCTGGTCTCTGCTGCTATGCTCCCTCCTAGTGGAGGCAGTAACACCATCTCTGGTGCTTGCCTGTAATGCTTTGGGTGGAGGAAAAGGAAGGATGAAGGTCAAATGTCCTTCAGGGTCCTTATGTAACGAGTGCTGGGTGGAGGTCAGGGCTGGTTCACAAATGCCGCCAATTCAGGGAGAAACGAGGCAGGTAATCCCACAGAGCAGATCACACGCTTGTCACTTCTGCTCCAACTCTTGAGGAGACAGGCGTTTCCGTCATCTTCAGCCTCTGTGGGTAATTGAAGCTGACGAGAGCGCGTGCGCAGTGGATGAGCATCGCCCCTGCTGGGAGCTTCCCAGAACTAGTCCTGGGGTTTGAAGTAAACTCACACGTGAGATCACTTGTCAGGAAAGGGCTGCTCCACACTGAGACTCATGTAAGGTGAGGTGAGGGGTCATTGTGGAAGCCGTATCATGTTGAGACAGGATGTTGTGAGAACAGAAAGTTCTAGACAAAGAATGAGGGGGAAATCTAGAGAGCTGAAGAGTAGGAATTTGCTGGTGATTTGGGGTTTGTTTGTGTGTTTCACTCCCCTTGGTGCTAGCCACCAGGCTCATTTTTTAAACAGTAATAGACCTTGCGTGGAGTAAGAAATTTCTCCCAACCTGATGAACTGCAGAAGGCATGTAGCTTGAAAGACTCTGCCACTTGCTGGGTGGGAATTTCTTGGGCAACTTATTAAACCTCAGTGTCCTCATCCATGAAATGGGGATAACAGACCTGAGGGAGATGATGTATGTCAAACAAATGGTCCAGTTTGCATAATTTTCTAACTGAATTCTTTTTTAAAAGAAACCTAAGGGACTTCCCTGGTGATCCAGTGGTTAAGACTCCATCCATGCTCCCAATGCACGGGGTGCAAGTTTGATCCCATGTGCCCCAGGGCATGGCCAATGAAAAGAAACCGAAGATCTATGTTTAGAAAGCCTGACAAATAATAATTACTAATGAAAATAGTCTTTTAAAGGACAACCAATTACCACATTGTAAGCCTTCAACTTACACAGTGTTCTTTAAAAGGCTATTGTGCGATTATACCTCAATAAAGCTGGGGGGAAAAAAACCCAGGAAATAAGCCAAATTACCTTCAATGGGCGAACAAAAAGCAGGGATGATTCCTACAATGGCGCACCATTCAGCAATTTTAAAAAAAGGAACTGCTGATGCTTATAGTGACTGAGATGAGTCTACAGGGCACTGTGCTGAGTGAAAGAAAATTACACACTATATGATTCTATTTTTATACTCTTTTCAGAGTGAAAATATTATTGATGGAGAACAAAGCAGCGGTTGCCAAGTGTTATGGTTGGGAGAAAGATGTGACCTTTGAGAGGTAACACAAGAGAGGTTCTTTGTATTGAGAGTTACTGGTATCTACGTATCTACATGTGTCTACACATGTGATACAATCTTGTAGAACAAGGAGGTAGGGGCAATTCAGGTGTAGGAGATTAGGAGGTACAGACTATTACATAAATAAGCTACAAGGATATATTGTATAACACAGGGAATATAGCCAATATTTTATAAGAACACCAAATAGAGTAAATCTTTAAAAAGTATGAATCACTATCTAGGAACTTCCCTTGTGACTCAGTGGTAAAGAATCTGCCTATCAATGCAGGAGACTTGGGTTCCATTCCTGGGTTGGGAAGATCCCCTGGGAGAAGGAAATGGCAACCCTCTCCTGTATTCTCCCTGGGAAATCCCATGGACAGAGGAGCCTGGTGGGCTGGAGTCCATGGAGTCGAAAAAGAGTATGACAACTTAACGATTAAACAACAATATTGTATACCTAGAACTTATATGGCACATCAACTGCACATCAATTTAAAAATTCATAGAGCTTATATACCTACAAAAATAGTGCATTAAAGACTAGTGGGGGGGAAAAAACAGAACAAATAGCAACTGCTAAGAATCTGCCCTACAGGAATTACCAAAGACATAAGAAAAAATACGTACGCACAAGATGTTCATTGTGTAATATAAAATATCAAAACCATGTTCAACAAGAGGGACTGCCCAGTACTCCTCAAAAAAAGAAAAAGGTATTATTTTAAATCATTTTGAAGGCATGGGAAATTTTAAAATAAAAATCCAGTAACTAAAACTATAGGTTAATATTTACACAGTGAGGAGTATGGAGGACCAGAGGAATTATGTAAAGGATGTTGATTTAAACTCTGGAGGTGTTGAGGTAGGTGCGTTTTATTTTCTTGGTTTTTCCTTAAGCGTTTGCTCTTTCCCTCATGTGGGGCTGTATTCTCCTGTTGTCCACACCTTGCCCACCCAGGCACCCCTTGAACAGGGCTTGAGGCTCCCACTTGGCCCGACCCAGTGGGACAGAGGGGCTCTGGGCTACTGATGCCATTCTGATTACAAAGTCATGGGAATGACAGATGCTCCTGGGGGGGCTGATGATCCCCATTTTTGATTTGGAGAGCTGAGATCCCAACCTTGAAATATGTGAGGTCCTGCTTTCTAATCTCCTTTCAAAACTGTTAGTCTTATATTCAGACTTAAGTCAATCATTTCTTTATAAATTTGTAAATAGTTATGAGACTCTGGGCAGAAGTTGCATTGTACTAGGCGTGGAGGAGAAACAGAAGCAATGTAAACCGCTCTCCTTTCTCCTGGAGGATAGACTGCTGCTAGAGAATGAGACACACGTACAGAGCAGTTAAGGGTAGAAGAGATGGTAGGTGCTGGGCTTTCCTGGTGGTCAGTGGTAAAGAATCCGCCCGCCAATGCAGAAGACGGAGGTTGGATCCCTGGGCCAGAAAGATCCCCTGGAGAAGGAAATCACAACCCACTCTAGTATTCTTGCTGGGAAACCCCACGGACAGAGGAGGCTGGTGGGCCACAGTCCATATTGTTGTAGTTCAGTCACTAAGTCATGTCCGACTCTTTGCAACCCCATGGACTGTAGCCCATCAGGATTCCCTATCCCTCACTGTCTCCCAGAGTTTGCTCAAACTCATGTCCACTGAGTCAGTGATGCCATCCAACCATCTTATCCTCTGTCACCCCCTTCTCCTCTTGCCTTCAATCTTTTGGGCATCAGGGTCTTTTCCAGTGAATCGGCTCTTCACATCACTTGGCCAAAGTCTTGGAGCTTCAGCTTCAGCATCAGTCCTTCCAGTGAATATTCAAGGTTGATTTCCTTTAGGATTGACTGTTTTAGCTACTAAAACAACAACAGCTGGGAGTGTCAGAAGAGGGAGAGGGTGGTCGCTGTGGCTGAAGTGGTGTGAGAAGGAAGGCTTCCTGGAGGAGGGGACCGTTGAGCTGAGCCTTGAAGGACAGGCAGGACTGGGTGATCACGGAGACTGAGAATGGATCCCAGGGCAGAGAACACCACAAGCACAGATGCAGAGGCACAGGCATGCACGGGGGAGGCCAAGCCCTGAGTTTCAGGGACGGCGGCCTGGAATAGAGTTCCCACCGGTGCTCCCGGGAGACGGGGTGGGGGGCTGAAGGGAGCCTCACAGCTCCCACCCCCAATGCAGGACAACACCATTGACTTCCTGGAGTACGTGGCAGCCCTGA
Organism: Bos indicus; assembly: GCF_029378745.1. NCBI lineage: Eukaryota > Metazoa > Chordata > Mammalia > Artiodactyla > Bovidae > Bos > Bos indicus. Next base: position 17,406,984 of record NC_091782.1, on the reverse strand, counting down.
ACCTTGTGCTGAGGGGCACCCTGGAGCACAAGCTCAAGTGGACCTTCAAGATCTACGACAAGGACCGCAATGGCTGCATCGACCGCCAGGAGCTGCTGGACATCGTGGAGGTCAGTGTCTGCTGAGGGGTGGGGGCGGGGCAGGCACCTGGGCACGCTGGATGCTGAAGGGGGGCCCCTGGGCCTGGGGGTGGGAAGGGGCACTGGAATCATTCAGAGTGTGCTTTCCAACTACCATGAAATTAAGCTGGAGATCAGTTACAAAAGGAGAATGAGAAAATCCCCATCTGTTTGAAAATCACGCTACTTCCTAATACTCCATGAATCAAAAAAATAGTATCACACACACACAAAATATCATGAACTGAGTAATGATACTAACATAACAAAACTTTGGAATGCAGCCTAAAGCTGAGTTTACAGGAACATCTGTAGCCTTAAAATGTATATACTAGAAAATAAGAGAAACTGAAATGAAAATCAATGATCCAAGAAGTCATCTCAACAAATTAAAAAAAAAGAAAAGAAAAGTAAGGCCAAAGAAAGCAAAAGAAAAGAATTAATAAAGAATAGAGATTTAACAAAACAGAACACAAATGCACAAGGAAAGTCAATGAAAGCAAAAGTAGGTTCTCTGGAAAGATCAACAAAGCTGATTGACTACTAGCAAGAATGAGCAAGGGGAAAAAGTGCTCTGGCTCAGACTCTGCACGAAACCCTCATTAGCCTCTTACTCTCCAGAACTTCACTCTGAGGAGGGAGACGTTGGCCATTTTACAGAAAAGGAAATCGGCCCGTGGAGGTTGTGTGGTTTGCCCAAGTTCATCACCGGGAGATGCTGGGCTGCCTGTAGTGGAGCCTCGTTTGTGCCACGTCCTGTGCTGAGCAGAGAGGCCGTGGGGACCCCCCGTGCACACCTCTGTCCTAGGCGAGCCCCAGCCAAGGCCTGAGGATACTCCTCATGTCTGTCTGTTTCTGCCCCTTTTCACTTCTCAACGTTGCCTTGTTGCCGGAAACAGGGCGAGAGAGACACCTGTGCTTTTTCCTCCAGCCCAACACCTGTGTCTCCCATCATCCTGTCTCACACACATACACGTCACACAGACCCACAAATATTCTGAAATCTCCATGTCTTCTGCTGAAAAGTGGAGGTTAGGCCATCCCTTGTGCCTTCATTAGAGGTTTTGGGTGTCAGCTCTGACGCTCACAGTGGAAACACCAACGGTGTGGGAATGGGGCAGTGGGTGAAGCCAGGAACTCCTCGGTGGGAATTAGGCCATGAAACCCTGAGGAAATGGCCTTGGCACAGGTCACTTTTAGTTTGGACCTGGGTCCTGTGATCCTCAGATGTACAGACTGGGGGGCAGTGCTGAGGACGAGGTGCCGAGGGACATGGGTCGTGGCGGGGGGTGGGGTCGGGGCAGAGCACGCAGGGTCTCTGGGATGTCACTGGCTTCCCTCCCACAGTCCATCTACAAGCTGAAGAAAGCCTGCAGTGTGGAGGTGGAGGCCGAGCAGCAGGGCAAGCTGCTCACCCCCGAGGAGGTCGTGGACAGGATCTTCCTTCTGGTGGATGAAAATGGAGATGGTAACTGGAGCAGAGATGATGGTGGGGCAGCGGCAGGGGGCTCCCCATCCTGGGTCACCCCACTTTCTCCACGTCACCATAGACTAGGCCCTCACTTCCCGGCAGTGAGATGGGTGTGGAGAAGAGATCATAAAATAACAACAAGAATGTCACTAGCACGTGAGGCTTGTGCGTGCATGCTAAGTCGCTTCAGTCGTGTCCGACTCTTTGCAACCCTATGGACTGTAGCCCACCAGGCTCCTCTGTCCATGGGGATTCTCCAGGCAAGAATACTGGAGTGACTTCCCATGCCCTCGTCCAGGGGATGTTCACGACCCAAGGATCGAACAAGCATCTCCTGTGTCTCCTGCATTGCAGGTGGATTATTTACCGCTGAGTCACCGGGGAAGCCCCGTGAGGCTTGTAAAAGGGATTAAAACTCCTACTGGAGTTGCCAGGCAAGTGCCGTGGAAGAAGAGGCGCTTTGGAGTCAGGCAGACCAGGATGCTTCATGTACCCTCTCAGCCTGATCTGTTTCCTCACCTGGAAAATGGGAATAAGAATAACTGAAAGGAGTAAATGGGGTCACGCACTTGGACTCTCATTGCTGTAGCTCAGCGCTCCAGCCCCAGGCTGTGCAAAGAGGCAGTTGGCTGGAACACACCCAGAAGAGCCCTCAAAAACATTTTAAGGGTCCCATGTGCAGGAGTAAAACTTGAATTCATTTGCAAAGCAAGTCCCTTGAAGAAACCCTTGGAGGTTCTAGGAGACTCCTGGAGGAAAGCCCAAACTTAGGCCCTGAGACCGCAGGCTCATCTGTGTACATCCCCACCCCATTTCTTCCATTCCCCGACTTGGCACGACTGTCTTTCCTACCCGTTGCACAGGTCAGCTGTCCCTGAATGAGTTCGTTGAAGGTGCCCGTCGTGACAAGTGGGTGATGAAGATGCTGCAGATGGATCTGAACCCCAGTAACTGGATCTCTCAGCAGAGGCGGAAAAGTGCCATGTTCTGAGGGCTCCGGGGCCCTGAGAGCTCTCCAAGACTCCAGGCTCACCAGGTTTCCAGAGCAGTGGGAGGGTCCCTGGTTCAACCTGCTTATGCCCACTCTTATCCTGGCTTGAACTTCCTGGCATCCCCTTGCAGGGGGTGGGGCTGAGTGGGGAGGGCAGGGGTCATTAGTCTGACATGGCCAACAGGGCTGGTCCATTGGGAGGATTCATGGGGTACTGAAGGGACTTGGCTTCCTCTCCCCCTTCAGCTGCTTCTGGGAAAGCTACGCCTTGCTAGGTGACTGTGGGGTTCCCACAGATTCCTACATGGTTCTTAGTTGGAAGCACGGAGATCTAGGGGTAGGGGTTCCATAGATGAAATTAGAAATGAAAAGGCCCACACAGTGTGAAACTGACTAGTAGAAGGGTGGGGCTGGCAGGTGTTGACTGAAGAAATGGTAGGAACTGGGGAGAAGGGATGGATAACAATTACATCTCCCCAGAATCCCGAGGACTGTTCTTCCTGCCCTTGGAGGGGGTAGACTATACTTAAAGGGGCTGTTTCAGCTCTGCCCTGGTGCTGCTCCGCCAGCCCCTTCCAACCCTCCTCCTCCACTCCCTACCCCTCATCCCTTACACTCAGCTCTCCAACCCCCACCCCCAGAATGGACCCTCCACAATTCGCCATCACAAGCCCACAAGCCAAGTATGTCTCCTTAAGGGATGGTGGAACCTTTCTTCTATCTCTGGGGAGAACTGGGGCCTGCCAACCCGGGTTCTAGGACAGGCTCTGCCTCCAACTCCTGTGTGACCTGCAGCGGGCATTTCTTTCCCCTGACCTAGATGTTTTGTCTGCACCATGAGCAGGCTGGACTCGACAAGCAGTTTTCAGATTATTACTTTTTTAGATATGGGATTCTTTTTGTTATACAAACTCTATGTGCAGCCTCCATACAGAAACTAGATTAAAAGGCGGTCACTCTGGCAATCCATGAGTTAGGACTCTGCACTTTCACTGCTGAGGGCTTGGATTCAATCCCTGGTCAGGAACTAAGATTCTATAAGCCGTGCAGTGCAGCCAAAAAATAAAGGAAAAAAAAAAAAAAGGCAGTCACTCTGGTTGCAGGGGGTGGTACTGAGGAACTCAAAAAAGAAACCCATGTAAATAGATATGTTTTTGTGTTGAAATATGAAGAATAAAACTAATTTGTAGATCCTGTGATTTCATGGGCATGATATCCATATAAAGTTAACGGTAGAAATAAATGTAAGGTTAAAAAAATAGTCAATTAAAAAAGAATAGTAACCCAGCTGGGATACAGATATGCCCCAAATCATGAAGCTGGTATGTGAATGAGGCTGGGGAAATGTCCCAATTCTATCCAGATACCCTCCCAGCTCTGACCTCCAGCATTTCCCAAAGGCAGCCACCAAGAGAAGAAGCAGAAATGTCAACTCCCTTTTGCCCCTGGCATTGAGCTCCACTTTCCCTCCATGTCTGTGCTCCAGCCCCAGCTGACTTCCAATCTAGAGCAGTCCCCGTGATGGACAGGACCGGTGTGAATGAAATGCCCCCTCCCTTCCATCCCAGGGGGCTCTCTGCAGGCTAGGGCTCCACCCCCTACTTTCCCCTTGTTTGTTCCCTTCCACCCCCTTGGATTTTCATTTGCTTCCAGAACCTCCCCCACACCCAGCTGAAGTGAAGACTCAAAGTTCAGAAGGAAAGAGCATCTCTGAAAAAAGTGATCACAACTACTCCAGCCTGTGTCTCTCCCCAGGGTCTTGGTCAGGTGTTCCTAAAGCTGGAGTGTGCAAAGAATGGGGAGAGGGCCCCCTGTAAGAGACTGCTCCACTTCCCAACGGGTGTCAGGTCTCACTGTGGTAAGAGGGATTTAGTTTAGATCAGGGATGGTCCCCACACTTGCCATTAACAATGAGTCGCAATCCTATGGGGTACCGTGTGGTACCACGTGGCACCAAGGGGCCAGCAGGGGAAAAATGAGGGTGTTATGCAATCACTTCTGAATAAATACACATTCCCAAAGGATTAAGGAGGACTGTCTATAGTATCATAACTTCTCTTGGCCTATTGTTTGATAAGGATGCTGTGAGTTTCTTGAGGATGCGAACTGTCCTCTTCTTTGCACATGTAACATCTAGCATTAATATAAGTAGCTGTTCGACGCTTGTTGAAGGGAGGAATGAGTCAACACAGACCACTCTAGTAGGCTCCGGGATGCTGGGGGCAGGACGGGCATGTGACAGTACCCAGCTGAAGGCTGCAGCCACCAGATCTGCAGGGTCCCACTGGAGTCCTGGGAAAGCCCACCTCTGCCTGAGAGCTTCCGTGTCTAAAAGAGCGTGGAACCAGAGCTCAGTGGAAGAGCTGGTAAAAGCTGGGGGAGGTGCAGGAAGGGAGTAGGGAGGAGCCTGACGGATGCTGAAGGCTGCCCAGAGCAAGGAGCAGTCACCATCAGCTGAATCACACAGAGAGTTCCGGAAAGGTCCCCCGCTCTGGACCACTGCCCCTGTGCTGCCACCATGGACTCCTAAGAAGTGAGCTGAGCCTTCGAGTTCAGTAGACTCTATCTAGTATTAAAACAACAGTGAAACAGCAGGCACCACCGTACACACCCTCCCCAGTACAGAAAGAGCAGGCAGTGAGCTCAGCCGTCGGCCTCCGCGGCCTCCGTTTCCCTGCCGCTAGCCCCCTCCTCATCCTGCTCTCCATTCTGGAGCCTGCGCACAATGCGGGTAAGGTCCAGGCTTCGGGTCAGCGTGTCCAAGAGCATCTGGTCCTTCTGGACGCCCTCCATGAACTCCTCTAGGGAGAGTTCCCCTGGGGTGGAAAGAAAGGGCATCATGGGCAGGAGGCGTTGACGTCTGCTGACCGGGGCCCAGAGCTGCAATCTTGTAAGGGGGACAGAACCAAGGCTGGAGGAAGTGGCTGTGAACAGAGCCGGCCAAGGAGCCAGAGACCAAAGTCTGGTGCAGACATCCCCAAAAGCCAGCTCTGTGGCCAGGGCGGAGGCAGGCGGAGGAGGTAGCCAGCAGCAGCCCCTTGGTGCCTCCCTCTCCCCTCCTGCCCTCTCCCTTTCTGAGACTGGTGACAGCCCCAGTGCCCCTTCCCTGGGGAGCCCCAGCGCGGCCTCACCATCCCCATTGACGTCAATCTTGGAGAACACTGTATCGGTGAACTCCTCGGCGGTCATGGTCGAGTCGCTGCAGGGGTTAATGGCTCGGATGGCCTGGAAGGGAAGAAGTGAGAGGACCCGTCCTAACTCGTCTCAGCGGTGGATGGGGCAGAGAGAGCTAGTCAAGCTCCCGACGGGACAGTCGGGGAGCCAGGGGAGTAGAGGTCAAGGTGGCCCGGGACCTCAGACGGAGCAGGGGATGCGCTTCTACAGCTCTTGGTGCAGAAGAGGAAACTGAGGCCCAGGGGAACCTGGCCCAGGTCACGCAGCTGGTGAAGGCCCGAGCCGCAGCGGGGACCCTAAGTCTCAATCCCGTCCCCTTCCGAGCCCGCGGACCGACCCCAGCAGGCTGAAGACCCAACCCAGCTCTCAGCTCGGCCCCGCCCCTGCCCGGCCCTCGGCACCTGGAGTTACCCGGATGATGGTGAGCAGCTCGTCGCGGTCGATGCATCCGTTGCCGTCCACGTCGTAGAGCTTGAAGTACCAACGCAGCTTCTGTTCCACCTTCCCCTTGAGGACCAGGCTCAGAGCCGCCACGTACTCCATGAAATCAATGTAGCCGTCCTGGGCGGGGGGCGTGGCCGCCTGAGCCCCTCTGTCTAGGCCCCGCCCCGGCCCCGCCCCCTGCCCGGAGCCGCTGGGGGAACCAGGAGACGCTGAGCCCAGGCCCTGACCGACGCCCCGCCCCCGGCCCCGGCCCCGCCCCCGAAGCCCCCAGGGGCCCAGGAGACGCTGAGCGTCTCGGATAAACCAACCGCCCACTGGAGTGTAAATGGCTTATTGCTATCACTTCACAGGTAACTTTGGTTCCAGCCACCGCTGTGATCCTCAAACTTCAGCCCTTCCAATTTGGTGGGTGTGGTTGCAAGATGTGTGTAGTTGAGACACGAACCCCTTAGGAATAGGGGCGTAATTTGGATGCGTTCTAACGCGCCTGGATAAGGGATAGAGGTAGACTTGGAGGGATCGAGCGCTTTTCTCCTTCTTCCCTTTATTCTTGGAAGCTTACTGAGCACCGACTAGGCGCTGTGATAGGCTGAGGATTCAGAAATCAGTAAGATAAAGCCCGTCCTGACGGGAGCGCCGCGTTGAGGACACAGGCTGAAATCCTGGCCCCACCTTCTCAAATATGTAGGATCTGGGAGAAAGGATTCAACATGACTCTGACCCTTGATCAGTAGTAGTTATAATAGCTCCCATCTCCATGGAATTGATGTGGACTTAAATAAATGCAGGTATGTAAGGCACTCAACACTGCCTGGCGCATAGTAAGCACTCCGTAAATGTCAGCTATTATTATTATTACTACCACCAAGGCTTCTCTGGTAGCTCAGACGGTAAAGAGTTTGCCTACCAGGCAGGAGACCCAGGTTTGATCCCTGGGTCAGGAAGATCCCCTGGAGAAGGAACCCACTCCAGTATTCTTGCCTGGAAAATCACATGAACCGAGGAGCCTGACGGGCTATACCCCATGGGGTCACAGAGTCGGACACGACTGAACGACTAACACATACGTTATTATTACCATCACTATAAGGAAATCATGGTGCCATCATGACATATGTTCAGGGCAGCACATCTGGACGGGACATTATGGAATCACAGACCAGGACAGTGACCAGGCAAAAGCAGCAGAAAGGCTTCCCGGGGGAGGTTGTGCCCTCACTGAGTCTTGGAGGGATTGGCCATGGGGGAAGGTGGTACAAGATATTCCTGCAGGATATTTCCCCAGGAGCCCCCATATGTTCAGCAGCTGACTTTCCACCTGGCCCTGCCAGCCCTACCAATAGGGTCAGGGAAGCAGGAAACACAGGCCTGCCTCTGCCCACCTTCCGCCCAAGTCAAGTGAATCTGGGAAAGGGAAGCCTGTGTCTTGCAGAGAGGATGAGTGCTGAAAGGAAAGGGGCATTGGACTCAGAGCCTGTGAACCCAGAGTCCAGCCTCTATTGCTCCACTTACTCACAACCCTCACTCTGGAACCGGGAAGTTACTGAGTGGCAGGTTTGGGATCTGTATGAAGAACTCTTTAACAGACAGAACTACCCACAGTGGAAGGGACAGCTTCGTGCAGTAATGAGCTCCCTGTCCCTGAAAGTGTGCAAGCAGAGGCTGGGGTACTGTTATTAGGGATGTGGCAGAGATGGGACAAGAAGGCCTCCAAGAGTTCCCAATCATGTGCTGGCCTTAGGTGAGGCCTTAACCACTCTGACCTCCACGATGGAAGTCAAAATCATAGTGAATATTTTCAGGGTGTTTCCCCATGTTCAAGGGCTTTCCTACACATGGCTGTGCCATGGGGCATGCAGGATCTTAGTTCCCCAACCAGGGATCGAACCCATGCCCGCTGCAGTGGAAATGCGGAATCTTAACCACTGGACCACCAGGGAAGCCCCTCAATCAGCCCTTGACCAACCCTCCTCTCAGGGTCTTTGTCACGGTGGAGCCAGGCCCCCCTGCAGCCATGCTCAGAGAAGCAAGAGGTTTGCTTTCTTACCACTGTGGAGATTTCCCCCAAGCAAGGGGACAGAGGGTAAGGACACTTTGCTTTCCACTTTTTATCTCTCTATATTGTTGGAAACTTTTACAGTGAGCTGTCATTTCTTGGTAATTAAAATTTTTCTTAATTTTATAACTTTTTGTAATTAAAAAATGGCCAGAATGGGGCAATGGAAAGGCAGGTGCGTTTGTTCCAGAAAGACCTAAACCATGTCTTGGGAGGGGTGTGGCCTTGGACAAGTCAGATAGCCTCAGGGTCTCAGTTCTGAGACGGAAAGACAGTGTGTGCTTTTCAGGATTGTGGTCTGGGTTAGATCTGTAATAAGACTACAACAATACTAACTTGTTTTGTGTGCTTCAGGTGAGGTGTGTTTCACTCACTTTACTCCTTTAATCTCACAACCACCTCTGGGTATTTCTATCTCTGTTTTCAGATGAAAAGCTGAAGGTGAGAGAGGTTAGGCCACACGCTAGTGAATGACAAAGGCTTGCCTAGAAACTGAGTCTCCTTGAGAATTCCCTGGTTGTCCCGTGGTTAGGACTTGGCACTTCCATTGCCAGGAGAGCGTGGGTTCAATCCCTAGTCAGGGAACTAAGATCCCACAAGCCTTGTGGCACAGCCAATAAACAAATAAATAAATATTAATAAACTGAGTCTCTTAATTGCCACCCAGCGCTCAGATGCAAGGATGGGAGATTTACATTGATTTGTGTGCACCTGTGTGATTGCCAGGCACACTCAAGCTCAGGCAAAACTCTGAAGTAAGCAAAGCATATGCAGGTTGCCCTGGTCACATTCCCTACTCATGGCCGTACCCTCAAACCCTGACCATCTGCCACAGTACCCGAGGATACAGCTCTCTTCTAGTTCAAGGGCTGGCAAACTTTTTCTACAAAGGGCACATAGCACATATTTCAGTTTTGATGATCTGTAAAAGGAGTATGTGGTGTGTTTTAACAAAACTTCATTGACAAAAATAGGCCCAAGGGCTATTGTTTGCACTATCCAAAACTTCCAGTCTTCTGTATCAAAGCTTCCTAGTCCTGGGTCTCATCTTGTAGCCAACCTGCCCCACTGTCTTTTACTGGTGACAGTGGGTGGAAGTTGTGTCCAAAGTGTGATTTCTGCCTTCAGTGTACAAGACACTTCAAATGTTACAAAGATGCTCTTCAGTTTAGCAAGTATGAATGTTAATTAATATATATTATATATAAGTAGTCCATAAAACTAATAATTTCTCATATAGTCATTCACTCAAGTAAAAATACTGATTGATCTCCTACTGTGTTCTAGGCACTGTTCTAGGTGCAAAGGATACAGCAATGAAAAAGACAGAAATCCCTGCCTTTGTGGAGCTCACATTCCATCAGGGAGATTGACCATAATCATAGAGCATGTCTCGTCTTTGTATTAGAAGATGACATCATCTTCTAATACAAAGACGAGACATGCTCTAGGGGAAAAGGGAAGGTTGAGGAAATGCCCAGGTGAGGACTAGTCCCAGTTAAATAGGGCTGAAACCAGGACATCAGGGTAGTACCAGTGGAAAGGAGACATTTGACCAGAGCCTTGCAGCTGGGGAAGGTGTGAGCTGAGTGGAATTCTGGAGGAAGACTGCCTGGTGGAACCAGGCCCTAAGGCGGGGGTGTGAGTAGAATCAAAGACGGGGGTTTGGGACAATACAAGTGGCGCTTTAAAAAAAAGTAAAAGTATTCGTTGCTCAGTTGTGTCCGGCTGTTTGTGACCCCATGGACTGTAGCCTGCCTGGCTCCTCTGTCCATAGAATTCTCCAGGCAGAAATACTGGAGTGGGTTGCCATTCCCTTCTCCAAGGGATCTTTCTGACCCACGGATAGAAGCCGGGTCTCCAGCACTTGCAGGCGAATTCTACTGAGTCATCAGTGGTGCCTACATGTGACAGAAATTGAAGAGCTAGCATTTGAATGACTCAGTTAGCCAAATTGTTGAGGGGTTGCCACGCCCCGGTGTCATAAGTGTCATCTTAGATCTGAGATCCAAAGGGTTATCTTGATTCAAAGCGTTTCCTTAACAGGCAAGAAGCTGAGCTCTTTCAGTGCATTTGGGTATGAGTTGAGGCTCAACCATGGACTCTGACACCTTTTCAGGAAAGATCATTTCTTCTGGAGTATTTCAGGGGTCTAGCGTGAGGATGCCATCCCTTCTTGGTCTCTATACCTTGGGCTCCAGTACTCTGACCCTGCACCTCTTTTAGGAAAGCCCTCAGGCACCACAGTGCTGCCCTTGAGGCTGGGGCTCAAAGCCCATAAGCTGCTTTGGCCCCTTGATCCTAAACATTAGTGAGTTTTTAAATAGCCTCTGAGCCTCAGCTTTCCCTAGAAGCCCCACCTACAATGATGTTGGGACCCTCTGGGCAGCGAGGAGAGCTGGAAAAGCCCTGGGCAATGTCTCCCCAGCGTGCAGTGGACACTTGGCAGCTTCCTGTCCTCACCTTGGAGGAGGCAGCTGGGGGCCAGAGGGTGGGGGGAGATAGATGTATGGATTTACGTTCTTCTACCACTACATCTTGACTGAATTGCTCCAAATTAATGGAAGGTTTGCTCTGAAATACCAAGAAACATCTTAACTAATGCTCCTGATGTCCATGACAGTTGACGGTGAATAAGCTGAGGCAGAGCGGGGAAGAAATGGGCTCCAAGGCCACCCAGCTGATGAAAACTAGGGACAGAAACTTACAGTGTCCCCTCTATCTTCTCAGGAAGCCCTCACCTGGTGCGTTCAGGTGATCCCTTGGGGAGACATCTATAATTTGACCACTGCACAGACCTTCAGGCCCTCTTAGGATGAACTGAGGTCACTGGGGACTTGGGAGCTGGAGTGGCCTGGGTTCCCCGGTGACCAGGCAACCCTGACTGTCCCAGTTCTAGGGTCCACAGATCATCATGGGATGGGTGACCCAAACAACGTGGACCTGCCCACCCCAGACCAGCGGGCCTGAAGCCAGCCTGAAGCTCATCACCCTGCTCTCTGCCCTCCGCGCCTCTGCCTTCTGCATCCTGGGAGCATCTGAGGGCCTGTGCAGAGGCACCAGGTGCAGCACCAAGCACTTAGTAGGTGCTTGTCAACCGTCTTGTAAGTGTTCACGTTGTTCTGGGGTAAATTGCGCATGTGGAAGAGGCAGAGGAAACCAACGTTTAGCCTCCGAGTGCACTGACCAGGGTCTCCCTCTCTCTCTCTTCCTTGGGGATGAGGGCTGATTCATTTCCAAACCTCCAGTGCCTGACGCACAGTAGGTGCTCAATGGACGTTAGAAAACTGGAGTCACTGATGTAGATACTCAGTCTCCCAGATAAACAGTCATTCCTCCAGCTGTCCTCACACTTGCCCCCCCACCCCCACACTAGCCCCGGGACATCCCTGCAGCGCTCCCCACCCAGAGCCCAGCTCACTTTGTTGAAGTCAAAGGTCTCAAACATCTGCTCCACGTACTGGCTGGCCCACGGGCTCAGGTTCTTGAGGCCGAAGAACTGGCGGAACTCGTAGAGGGTGAGCTGGCCGGAGGGGCACTCTGTCATGAACTTCTTGTACCACTGGTGGCACTCGGTGCTGCTCAGCTCCTCCACCGACTTACCGTCCATAATGTTCCCCATCGCTCAGGCCTGCGGGAGGCTGATGCCCAAGGCGGACCGGTTCTTTTCACCGCTGGTCCCCACACCAGCGCGGCTGGGCTTCCTAACACTGGGCCCTCCTCGCTCACAAGCCTGAGTTCCCCAGATCTGAGCGAGGAAGGGCCTGAATCCCAAAGCGCAGGGAAATGACTAGAGGAGGTAAGCAGAGGAGAGGAGGTCACGGGGGCTGTGCAAGCCTACACCAGATCCAAGGGCTGCCGGAAAACTTGTGTTAAAAGTCCCCACTAAATCCTTGCAGCCAATGGAGACCCGCTCACTCTAAGAAGAGGAGCGAAAATAGAACAAAGCTTAGGGGACCAGAGGCCCAGGATTACAGTCTTGAGCTGGAGGTGAGAGGATTTTCTTACCCAATTTGCAATCTCCTGATCCCTACTTATGGGGACAAAGTGGGTGGCCAGCCAACAGCTGTTCCTATCCTGTCACCGCCACTCCCTTCTCCTGGTTTGAATGGGTGCTCAGTGTTTCTGGTTCCTGTCCTCGGACACGGAATTGAGGTACCTATGAGAAAGATCTGGTCTCTCTTCCAGAGCTGGGCCAGCTGAGGGCCCTTGAGAGGACTGCTGTGTACAGTTACCCAGGCTGTGCACTGCACTTGGCCATCATGACAGAGGGGTTCCAATCACACCACGGACAGTTAATATATGAGAGGGCCTGGGTGATGCTGAGTTTATGGGCTCCCCAGATGAGACCAGAGAAGTCAGAGGGAAACCCCTTTTACATAAAACTGCACAAATACACATAGCCTCGCACATACACACACACACACACACACACACTGGTCCTGTTTTGACCACACTTATGTTCCTGGAAACTGCATCTTTCCCATCATGGGAGGCTTGAATTCAGCCCTCCATTTCACTCTAAACCTGACACCATCACCACTCAGGGGCATGGGGGAGGGGACACTGAGTGTGTGCCTAGTGGCCTGGGGCATGCGTGTGTGTGTGTTTGTGTGTTTGTGAGTGCAGGCACACAGGTGCATGAATGTGCTGCTACCTGCTGGTCCTGGAAGCGTCCCTGGCTGAGAATAGAAGCCCATCTATGCAGCAACATCTTTCTCTAATCTCTAGTGGCATACTCTCTGGCCATAGACTATTTTATATATATATATATAATTTTTAAAATATTTATTTATTTGGCTGCACTGCCAGGTCTTAGTTGCAGCACGAAGAACCCTTAGTTGTGTCATGCGAACTCTTGGTGGTGGCATGTGGGAAGCGTGGACTCTTAGCCACTGGACCGCCAGAGAAGTCCCCAGCCAGCGTTCAAGTGCACTTAAGCCCTAGCTCTGTCCTGTCCCTTCCCTGTTTGCTTCTCTCATCTGCTACATGGACCACCCTCTCTTCATTTAAATAAAAAAGTAAACTAGAGGAGGCTTCCCTGACAGGCCAGTGGTTAAGACTTCGCCTTCCAGTAAAGGGGTGCAGGTTAGATCCCTGGGTTTGATTCCTGCTTGGGGAGCTAAGATCCCACATGCCTCACGGCCAAAAAATCAAAACATCAAACAGAAGTAATACTGTAACAAATGCAATGAAGACTTTTAAAATGGTCCACATCAAAAACATATTAAAAAAAAAGCAAACTAGAACCCTCAGAGGCAGTTTGAGGATGGAGGCACCAGGAAGACAGTAGTTCTTATACAGTTTTGTGGAAAGAGTGTCAGGCTGTCATCCTAAGATCACTTCCTAAGAACTGGACAGAAGGAACTGGGTTTGGAGAGGTCAGCTCAGAGAGATGGGCCAGCTCAACAAAGAAGGGCAATCACAGCCTTCCAGCCATCAGGGCCCAGTCCTGTGTATCCACAGGCTGTGAGCACTGGCTGGGTGGAGGGAGGAGCCTGGAGTGATGGGATCTGTGCCCCTGAATATTGCTCAGTTCTAGAAGCCCTCTCTCAGGGGGACACCCCCTTCCAATAGCTCAGGGCACAGAAGAACCACCGGAAGCAGAACCCTGGGCACCCAGGGAGAGATTTCCCTCCTTGACAGAGGAACCTCTTGGGGCTGTTTCTCTGGCCTGATCTACAGGCATCTGCCAGATATAACAGAGGAGGGGATGGGGTGGGGGGACTACGTGCTCTGGACCAGGTCTCTGCCTTCTCAGACCAGGTTTTCCCCCAGGGAGCAGTTTTCTTCCTTTCCATTATCCACTAGAAGGTCTCCTTTCCAGTTCTCCAGCTCTTTTTGCCCATTCTGAGAAAGTTCATCCAAAGGACCCGAGTTAAGAATGCCCCTTTAGAAGACCAGAGAGAGAGAAAGACTGAGACCAGAGTGATGCCAATACAGTTGTCCTTGTCACTTGTGAACATGATACCTATGATGAGAAGGAAATCACCAAAATGTTAACAGGGTCATCTCTAAGTTATGAGATCACCAGTGATTTTTTAATCTTTGCTTTAAAAAAAATAATCTGCATCTCAAAAAATGGTTCATGGGAATTCCCCAGCAGTTCAATAGTTAGAACTCGGTGTTTTCATTGCCTAGGGGCCAAGGTTCAATTCCTGGTCGGGGAACTAAGATCCTGCAAGCCATGCTGCGGAGCCAAAATAAATAAAAAAATTTAAAAATAACACTTCATAATGCACATATGTTGCTCACATAAACAGAAGATAACCATTTTTGAAAAAAGAATCAAATGGGACTGTTTTACTTCTCTTTCACCTAAAACGATCGACTTAAGGTGCATTGCAGGGGAGGGGGGCTCTGGGATCTGCCTGCTTTGATCAAGTTCTCCAGAGCATGGTTTTTTCCAGGGGTGAGAGGGCAGAGAGGGCTCCTCCCTTTATTTCGCTTGGGACCCAGGCTAGGATCCATGTCCTTGCAGAGTCCTTTCAGGCCCAGGTTTTGAAATGAAGAGGTCAAGGAGGAGGTGACAGCTCATCTTTCCATCTCTGCTTACATCCTCCTCACTCTTCATGCGTGAGCACAAAAGTCACCCCCTCTGTGAAGCCTTCTGAATCTGCAGGATTCACCTTCCCTTGATTCATCTTGCTTATGTGTTCTATTAGTTTTCGACATTGCATAACAAATTACCCACAAAGTCATCAGCTTCAAACTATGCACATTTATTATCTCACAGCTTCTGTGGACCAGGAGTCTAGACCTGGCTCAACGGCATCCTCTGCCCAGGATTTCACAAGGCTGGAAACAAGGTACCATCTGGGCTATGTTTTCATCTGAAGGCTTGACTGGGGAAGCAACCACTTCTACCTCATCCAGGTCTTTGGTAGAACTCATTTCCTGTGACTGTAGGACTGAAGCCACGGCTCTCTGCTAGACATTGTCTGGAGGACACTCTCAGGTCCGAGAAGTTGCCCAAAGTTTCTAGAAGCTGCCCACGGTTCCTCTTTACATAGACTCCTCAACATGGCTGCTTATTTTATCAAGTCAGTGAGGAGATCCTCTCTGTAATCTGCTAAAATGGAATCTCATATAGTGGAACCTCATCAAGGAAGTGACACCCATGACCTTTGCCATAGTCTGTGGAGTAGAAGCAAGCCACAGGTCTCACCTACACTCAGAGGGAGGGGACTGTAGAAAGGCAGGAACAACAGGTGGAAGTCATTACAGCTTACTTTAAAGTCTATGATAGTCACACTTTTACAATAACAGACAGAACACTCATTTCTTTCTGGAATTGTAAGCAGCTGGTTATTACCAGCCTGTCCTCAGGAATCCAGCAAGCTCCCCAGTAGAGACCTCTGTCTTCCTCATTTTTTTACAACACTCCAGCACCCAGTACCATGGATCCCACATGGTCATGTGCTGGTTATGCTGTTGGCCCCTGCCTCACTCCTTCTCTACTTTTGTTGGTCTGCTCTGAGCCCCAGGAGGCTGAACCCTGTGGACTGGATCACCTGGGCTCCCTGACCCTCTGGCTTCAAGCTAGGTTCATCCTTTGAGAAGCACTGCTAGGAGACTGGAGTATGGAAAAAGACCGAGGCTGGGTATCTGTTCCCCTCCATCCCTGCTGGGCCACAGTTTGGATCCTGGTTGTTTTCTTTGACTTTCAGCTACAGCTCCTGCTAGAATTCTCTCCAGTCTCCTGTGACAAAGCCTCATCCCTCTACCCCTCAGGCTTAGGGGTAAGAAGGGCTTCCTTCTGTTGCCACCCTCTAGGCATATCATCAGTCCCTTAACCATGCCCAGTTATCTGTGAACAGTTCCTTCATTACACACCCCCCCCCAAATTATCTTTTTGAGAGTAACATTTGACTGGGAGGGGCTCAATAAAACATTATTGAATGAATGAATGATAAGATAAGATTCAAGAGAGCTAATATAGACTAGAGCTCGTCTAAAACACCAGGCTAAGCTCGATGAACAGGCTCAAGACAGTCTTGTGCTATACTAATGCTAAGTCGCTTCAGTCATGTCTGACTCTGTGCGACCCCATAGACGGCAGCCCACCAGGCTCCCCCGTCCCTGGGATTCTCCAGGCAAGAACACTGGAGTGGGTTGCCATTTCCTTCTCCAATGCATGAAAGTGAAAAGTGAAAGTGAAGTCGCTCTGTTGTGTCCGACTCTTATTGACCCCATGGACTGCACCCTACCAGGCTCCTTTGCCCATGGGATTTTCCAGGCAAGAGTACTGGAGTGGGGTGCCATTGCCTTCTCCGACAGTCCTGTGGGATGGATGTTATTATTTCCATGTGAGACAGAAGAAATTGGGGGCAGAAAAATCACATTCTCAGGTTCACAAAATTTTTAAGTGGTAATGTACCAAAGTTTTCCCATGTTAATTCTTTCTTTTAGCCTAAGTCGTCAAATCGCTGGGAAGGGAACTTCCTGGCAGTCCAGTGGTTAGGACTCCACTTTCACTGCCAAGGGCCCAGGGTTCAATCCCTGGTCAGTTCAGTTCAGCCGCTCAGTCCTATTCTATTCTTTGTGACCCCATGGACTGCAGCACGCCAACCTTTCCCCTGGTCAGAAAACTAAGATTCCCATAAGCCACACTGCTGGGGGGAAAAATAAGTCTCTGGGCAAAAGGCTGGATGAACCTACAGAATCTATAAGCCCCTGAGTCTAGTGCCTTCCCTGTGGCCCCTCTGCCTGAGCAATCCCCCCACAGGGAGCTCACTCTGGCTGGCTGTGGGGCCCTGTCCCTCACTCCAGCCCAAGGTGCGAATGGAATCCACAGCTCCCCAGCCCGAGAGCCCAGCCTCTCCCTCTGCAGGGACTCTAGCAGTCCTGCCCCCCATCCCTCCCCCAGAGACACAGATGCCAGGTCAGAGAGATGGGGCTCCATAGCGAGGCATCCAGGAAGAGATGAATACCTGAGAGGAGGAAGAGACAGACCCGTGAGAGTGAGAGGAGGAAGAGAGGGACCCATGAGAGGAGGAAGAGACGGACCGGTGGGAGGAGGAAGAGACAGACCGTGGGAGGAGGAAGACTGGGACCCATGAGAGGAGTACAGAGGGTCTCAGTGGACGGCTCGTGCTGTGGCCGCGTGAGAGAGGACCGTGGCCTCCCCAGGCTGCTCTGTCTGCAGGACTCCTTCCCGGGACAGATGCCACACCAGAGTGAGAGCACCTACGGGGCTGAATGATGCCAAGGAGAGGGAACATGGCGGGCAGGGGTGTAGAGGTAGAAGCCATGCCGGGAAGGGATGGGAGGGGTGGCAATCCCAGTCCCTACTGACTCGCTCCAACGTGCCAGTCTGCCCACTGGCCACCTCCACAGAAACACAACAGAGCCCTAAGCATAGGTTCTGGGCCTCCAGAGAGTGTCCCGCCCAGACCGACCTGGCACCTTGGCTGGCTTTTGTCAAGGTGTCCTGGAAGCGTCGGTGGAGGCCGCTTTACCAAGGTGAACCTCTAGGGGGCGACCTTCTCCAGGAGCGAGGAGGAGGCGTCAGTTGAGCGCGTGCAGATACGGGCCCCGCCCCCACTCCTCAAGGTTGTCGGGTCTGGGGGCGCAGAGTTGATTCTTGCTCGTCTTTGTAGCCCAAGGGCCCAGCATGCGCTAGTTGTTCACCCAGTGTCTGTGGGATGACTGTTGGGAGGTACAGCTTCGGGTTGTGCTGAAAACTTGCATTTATCTCTGTCTCTTGAAAAGCACACTGAAATGGCAATTCATTTCTAAAGGCTGCAGATCCAAAGAGACCAAGAAGAAGACAGCAGATGACAGGTTCTAATACAAATTTTGGACGAGAGAAACAGAGGGACGAGTGGTGCCTTCCCAGAGTGCGGAAAGTTGAAACCTGTGTGTGCTCAGAGAGGAGGAGGGGGGCTTCCCTGGTGATCCAGTAGCTAAGACTCCATGCTCCCAATGCAGACAACCTGGGTTCCATCCCTGGTCAGGGAACTGGATCCCACTTGCCATGACTAAGAGTTCGCATGCTGCCACTAAAGATCCCCAGTGCAGCAGCTGAGACCCGGTGCAGCCAAATAAATATATTAAGAATAAATAAAATTTTAAATTCCCACAACAGGACTCTGGAAGCTCAGGAGGTGGGCACAGAAGGTGTCATGGGGGCTGGGGTACCAGACAGGTGGGACAGAAGGAGGGGTACTGGTGGGAAGTTTGTGTCAGGAGCAACTAGTTCCCCAGAGGCCCTCCTCAAGGCAGCAGAACAGACATCTTAAGATGTCACCTCTCTCCTCCTGGCCCTGGGGGAACGTTATTCTGAGACTTGAACTGGACAAGCTCTAGCCTCGAGAGATAGCTCAAGAGAGAAGGGCTGCTCTGGAAACCAGAAAGTTATGGCAAAGTCTGCATATGAAAAGTGAGACCCCAGCCCAGCTCCTTCCCACACTGGCTCCATGAACAACCAGGAAGGAGAGACTTGATACCGATGCCAAATGGCCTGCTTCCAGCCAAGGATCACTAGACATTCAAGGAAAGCCTCTAATTTGAAAGACAGCCTACTTCAAATATAATATATAGAAAAACCTGGATCCTTTGATGTTAGGTGATATATTTAGGACACCCTCTCATCCTTTTTCTCTGGCTTGCCATCTTCTCTTCAGAGAAGGGTGTCCAGGGAAATCTGGCCAGTGCATTGGCTGCTTGTCTGGGTCCCCAGCATCCTGTCTCTTCATCCCACACCAGCCCCCTTGTCTCCTGTGCCCTAGAAGTATGCACCACTGAATCCACCACTCTACCTGCAATAAGACATGATTCCTAGAAATGAAACCAGTTAGAATCACTCAGTCATCTGCTGGTAAATATTTAACCACTGGCTCTCTGGAAAAAAAGAAATCCTGTTTTATAGATGTTTGCTGGTTTCCTGGGTGTAAATACTTCCACTCACTGGTTTCAAGCTACCAGCATGAAGTCACTGATTGTGGAGTTGGGAGCTGCCCACTGCCAGCTCTCACAGGCCAGTTTGAGCTGGCACCAGCAGGCCATTGGATCCAGCCTTGGGCGGCAGTGACCAAGGACTCACTCTGGCTAGGAGTCAAGCGCACTCTGCTTTTACTCTCCTTCTCTGTGAACCACGGCCCATGAGCCTAACTAAACTCAGCATCAGCTCTGCTGGACCAGAGGGGAGACTTGAGATGGGAAGTCCATCCCTCACCAAAAAAACTACCAGTCAGAAGAGGCAGTTTTATGTAAAACTAGGAGCTAGAGAGGAGGCTCCCTGGAGATCAGGTTCACTCCCTGCAGGACGTCCCCCTTCCCCAGTGGCTTCTCCAACCCCAGATCACGGTCGATTGATGTAGCTCTTATTGGAGAGGTTGCCAAACTGGGACCACAGGCAGACTGTGGCCAGCATGAGCTTTGCTTGGGACTCAGGCTCTGCAGGGAAGTTGGGGTTACTCTTGGGGTGAGCTGATGAGAATCAGGTCCTTCCAAGTCTTCAGGCACCTCTGGCTATAACCCTGCTTACAGCACCCCTGTGGCCTCAGTTTACCCATCCACAGCCACCCATTCAGATGCCAGGGAAAGGAAGAAGAAACTTTAATTGCTGCTGAAAAGCGAGACCTCCCTTTGCCATTGTTGACAGTGGGCAGGGCACAGCCGTCCTAGCCCAGGCACTTTCTGCTCCTCGGGGAGGAAGCAGCCCTTCCCCTTGGGGACCCAGCATTGTGGGGGTGAGGGTGCAGGGTAAGGGGCTTCTGACTGGCACAGGCCTACGAGCGCCACAAGACCAGGTTGGCAGGAGGCACGTCGAAGCGCTTGCGGGTGTGGTCGGTGTCCCGGCGGTACAGGTAGCCGCAGGTGGGCTTCTGCAAGGTGTAGAAGGGGTTCAGGGAGTTGGAGTACTGGGAGGTGTAGAAATTGAACCTGAGCTTGTCCGGGTTCTGCCCTCTGGGGTCCACCACCACGGGCACGTAGGCTGCCGCCAGAGTCTGCTCACGGTCCTGCTTCCACGACAGGGACAGGGGACGGTGTGGAGCCTTCACCTTTTGGCCTGAGGGTGTCTTCGGCCCATGACTGGGTACTGAGGATTTCTGTGAGTCCTGGGAGGAGGAAAGAAGCGGAGAGCTGGGGACTTTGCGAGGGCCAAGGGCAGGAAGGAGGGGGCAGGGGCACTGCTGAGAGGCCCACAGAGCTACGCCTGGAGCCCAGCCCTGCTGGCCCTGGAGCTAGACACTTGCAGGCAGGAGAAAGCCTTCAAGGTCCCCCCACCGGACCTGCTTCTACAGACTTGGTTTGCTTCTTGGAGACCTCGACCAGCTCAGAGGCTGGGAACCCGGGGTTCATCTCCAACCCCACGCCTGCCCCTTCCCCCTGCATCTGGTCTGTCCATCCATGTCCCCCACATCCTTCTCTCCCTGCCCCCTGCCAGGCCTCCATCCTCTCTCCTACAAGGTGACTCCAGCTTTCTACCGACTCTTCCTGTTTCTTTATCTCTTGCTTTCCCAGCCTGCCCTTCACACACTGAATTAGTCTCTCTATTGATTGGCCCCAAAGTCCATAACATCCTACGGAAAACCCTGAATGAACTTTTGGACCAACCCAATATATTAATGGCCAGAATGTATGGCTTGTCCTCAAAGCACCTTTTGCTGCCCAGAAAATAAATGCCAAGTCCCTAGCCTGGAAGGACAGGGCTCCCCCAAACCCTGAGTTCCAGCCATCCCGTCTGCCTGTCACTTCCTGGTCACACCTGATCCTTCCAGGCATTCTCACCTTAGCTCAGGCTGTCCACCCCAGACTAGCCTGCCCTCCCTCCCACCCATCAGGGATACTCTTTCTTGTTCAGCTCTGAGCCCCTTAAGAGCAGCGCTCTCTCACCCTTACCCTTGACATAATAACCTCCAAAATCCTATTCCTTCTCTTACTCCAGACCAAGACATTGAGCGAACGCTCAATAACTATTGGTTCAACAGAACTGGATTCTAGTAAGGGGTCATTGGCCTTCCAACCAGCCAGCCCCGTTCTAATTTAGAACACTTCTCATTGTTACAGACTGTGTCTCCCACCCAACAATGTCTGCCCTTCATAACCACTCTTGGGTGATTGGGTATGGAGGTCCACCCTCCTGGGAGGCCCCTGTTGCAGCCTTTATCTCCTGGTACTGACATTTATGTGGTCCTCTGTTGCCACCCTCCTTGACCATCCTGTGGCTGAATCATCTTCCTCACCTTTGAACCCCCATACCATCTCCCAGATCCTGGGTGCCCTCTCACTAGGAATCTTCATAGCTGTGATGGAACAACCCAAAGGCTGAGATCCCTGAGTGTCAGGCAGCTCTGTTGCACTCCCCCAGGCTGCAATTCTCAAGAAGACCCATTTCCTGTCTGCAGAGGCCCCAGGGAACTGGGAGGAAACCCCTAGCTGTATTGGAAGTTGAACCCCTGCCATCTGACAAAACCTCCACTACTCAAATCATAATGTATGTTCTGTTGTGTTTAATTTATAAATTATTTGCCCAACTCACACTTGCCCAGGGCTTTTCTCCAAGGCAGTCTCTGCTCCCATAAGTTCCCACCTAGCAATATATGACCCTCAGCCTTGCACTTCAAAATTCTCCCTTATCCTCCCACACCAGCAGCTCTCACGGCATCTCCTTCAGGAAGCCTCAGATGCTGTGGCCTCTGCATCCATCTCACCATCCTCCGTGCCATCAGGCCCTCCTTCTGGGAGGTGGTCCTTCGCTGGGCTGGGACTAGGGTGAGGCAAGGCTATGCATTTTCAGGAGGGGCTCATAGTCAGACTCATGCAAAGGCACGGTGAGTGCTTCCTTTCAAATATTTTGCGCCCTAGGTCCTGTGCTTGCCTCATCTTAATCCCAAATAGTGGTCCTTCAGGGCTCTGGCTAATGTCCCAACAGCCTGTACATGCTCTCAGAGGTCAGCACCACATCCTATTCACCTGGAGAGAGGGGTGCACGAGCGGTCAGCAGCCTTCCCAGACCCATCCAGGCTCAGCCTTGGGACACAGATGACAAACAGAGGGGCTCACACCGGAAATGAGGTATGAATAGTCATAATCCACGATCATTTTTCACCACCACCCATGAGCACAGCGCCAAACTCTTTCAGTGGATTTCCTCTGAGAATCCTCACAATAACCCTTTAAGGAAGGTATCATTATGAGTCCCATTTATAATTGAGAAAACAGAAGTCAGGAGGATATTCCCAAGTTTAAGGTCATGTGACTGGTGAGGAGCTAGGCTGCGATGGGAACCCAGGCCTGGCTGACTCCAGGGGCCACACCCTGTACCCCACAGTACATGCCATGTCCACGGCACCATGGGGATGGGGCCTGCAAGTTCATTTCTGTCCTCATTTCATCATCTTGCTGGCTCCTTGCTAGATGTGCTGGGAGGCAGGTGAGCAGCTAGGGCGACCCCTCCCCAGTCCCCAGGCTCGCTGGTGAGAGAGGGTGGCCTGATGTTCCAGGTGTGGCGGGGACACTGTGGGGTTTTGAATGCTGGGTTTTGGTTCTGGGTCCTTGGACCTGGCACAGACAGGGTGACACCCCAAGTAGTGTGAGGTTTATTCTATGAAGTATCTCTCAGCGCAGCTGAGGATGTGACGTCAGTTGTTCTATCCATTTGTGCTCCTCTTATGTACCAGGCTCTGGATATACAAGTAGCAGAGACACTACACATATGAACATTGGGGAACAGTGCTTCTCAGTCTCGGCCCCGTTGACACTTTGGGCTGGATACATCTGCTGTGGGGCTGCCCTGTGCATCAAAGGATGCTTAGCATCAGCCCTGGCCTCTGCCCACTAGCTGCCAGTGGCACCCCCACCAATTGTGACAGCCGAAAACATCTCTCGGTATTGCCAGCTCCTTCCAAGGGCGGTGAGAATCAGTGCTATAGAGTCCATGACAGTTTCCTTATCCTCAGTGTTGAGGCTGATAGCCTGGAGTTGTAGAATTTTCCTTTCCTGGGGCTCACAAGTGGCTCGGGTTTTTCATGTTAAGCATGAATCCGAGGATGTGGGCTTCTGGTCCTCCTGACACGGCAGGGAGGCTCGGCCTGTGCCTGTGGAGACAGGGAACTGCAGAGACCCTGCCCCCAACCAGTCCCTGCTCCCCAGCAGCTCTTGGCCAGCTGGCCTTGCCCCTCAGGCCCCGGAGCTGGTGTGAGAGGTGACAGAGGCAGGTGCTTTCAGAATTGTCATGGAGGGCTCTTCCTGCAAGGGGAAGGGCTTGCAACACTCTTTACTAATAGGATCGAGAATCTACCAACTGCCAGGGACTAACCACTGACCTCTGCAAAAGCCCCAAAGAGCCATTGTGAGATGTTATTCTCATCTTTCTGGCTTCCCTGGTGGCTCAGGTGATAAAGAATCCACCTGCAATGCAGGAGACGTGGGTTCAATCCCTGGGTTGGAAAGATCCCCCAGAGGAGGGCATGGCAACCCACTCCAGTATTCTTGTCTGGAAAATCCCCATGGACAGAGGAACCTCCTATCTTCCTAATGCAGAAACTGAAGCTCTGAGCTTGGTGTAAGCGCACATGGTTAGTGAGTGGCGTGTAAGAACCTTGCAGAAGTTGCACAACTAGTGACCAGTTAGTGCAGGAACCAGGGTTTGAATCCTCCTCTCCTGCTCCACCCCAGCCTAGACCCTGAGTCTCCCGTCAGCTATGCCCCAGCTGCTGCTGCTGCTATACTCGAGACCCTGCTTGGGCAACCCAGGACCCCCAGCACATCCAGGGATGAGGCTTGCACAAGAACTGGGGAGCGAGGGAGGAGGAAGAGAGAAAGGAGGCGGCAGATGGGAAGAGGAGGAGGAAGTTGGGCAGCCCCAGCCTTGTCCCACCCCTTCCGGGGGCCCAGCCAGCTTCCAGGTGACTAAGCTCCGCGCACTGAGAACACCCCATCCCATGCTTAGCCCAGCATGGCCAGCTCTGGAGGCAGGGTGGGGCCCTACTGCGTACTTTCCAGGTTAACATCTGGTTTCATTTAACCGTCTCCTCCCCTCTCGGGTCCTCCCTGTCAAATGCACAGTGTGTGTGCACTTAGGGAAGTGGTTCACACCTGGGGGCATTTCCGCCCCAACCCCACCCCTGGGGGACTTGTGGCAATGTGGGGAGACATTTTCGGAGGTTAGAACTGGGAGGTGCTACTGGAGTCCAGAGGCCAGGGTGCTGCCAAACATCCCATAGGACACCGGCCTCCCCCGCCCTGCCCACGGCAAAGAATCATCAGCTCACAATGCTGAGGTGGAGAAATGCTGAGGTGGTGAGTTTAGAGGTGGAAGGAAGGGCTCCATCTCCCCTGTCTGCTTTCTGCTGCCTTAAGCCTCCTAGTCCTCCCGTTCCATAGAGGGCAATGTAGTTTAAAGGGCAAGGAGAGGGTCCCACCAGCCCTTTCGCTCCCTGATGAATCACACTCCCCTGTTTTCACTTGGGTTTTGAATTAAGAGCCAAAAGAAAGAATCTGACCCTCTCCTTCCATGACCCCCTCACTCGCAGGCAGACCCACCCAGGCTTTTTAGATATATCATGTATACATCTGTCCCTTATACCCGGACCGAGAATAGGGAAGAGGGAGACTTCAGGGCGGCACTTTCTGAGTAAGGCAAGAAGACTTCATATGTGAGATGAGGTTCAATACTTCAGGCCCCTCTTCGGCCCCCTGCCCATCTACTGGCCTAGCCCGTGCCTGATATGCCACCATTTGCACCTCCCTTTTTTGTGGAAGGCCTTGTGCCCTGTCAAAATGCAAATAGCACTGGGTGAGGCAGCTGGTGAAGCCTCCCAGGGCACCTGATGCTGGAAATGTGCCCGGGCTTTGGAGTTTGAAGGTCTAAGCTCGGGACGTGACTCTGCCCTTACAGGTCAGGCATCCGTGGGCAAGTCAATGAACCTCTTTGAGCTTGACTTGCCTCATCTGCAAAATGGGGCTAATAAGGCTATCTACTGCACAGCTTGTTGAGGGGGCACCATGAGTCGTGGGAGCTGTAAAAGAAAGTGGTTATTATCATCAGCCCCGTCCAGAAGTTACACAGAGGTGTCACCCATGCTTGAAGCTTTATGAGCACTTATTTGCCTTCAGTGAGGGGACGGGAATTCTGAAGGGAGTCAGTGAGGAAGCCAAGTCGGGGGGCCTCGGCTTCCTCAGGAAGCCTTTACCACCCACTGGGTACCTGCTCTTCCGGTAATTTATTTATTTATTTAGTTTTGGCCACACCACGCAGCGTGCAGAATCTTAGTCCTCCAACCAGGGATCGAACTCGTGCGCCCGGCAGAGGACGCTCAGAGTCCTAACCACCGGACCACCAGGAGAGTCTCTCTGGTAATTTATAATACATTCTGCCTGTTTTTCCATGTACGAAGGATAATAGAGACTCTATCTCATAGGGTTACTATGAGTTAATGAGATATTCTCCTTAAGGCACCTGGACGTCTTTAGCCCTCAGTAAATGTTGACCAGCATTATTACTTATCACAAGTGTGCCTAGGAGCTGGGGCCGTGCAAACTAAGGGTCCAGGAAGCCTCTCAGGGAAGTGAAGGGGCAGAGAACAAAGGAGCTGAATGGTGGTCACCAGCCCTCCCCCCACCCGGGGAGACAAGGACAGCTCCACGGCTGGGGAACAGGAGTCAGGCAGCTCCCGGCTGCCTGGGCTGGGCTGAGGCCTTCACACTCCTTCCTGCCAATCAAACTTCTTGCTACTTTGGGCTGCCCTGATCCCACACCATGATGTCATCCCACCTGGAACATCCTTGACCAGTGCCTTCCTTGGTGGTGAGATGGAACTTCTGGTGGCCAAGGGCTCCAGAGGTATTCAGGGACTCTTGGGAGGGTACTGGGACACCAAGGTAGGAGAACTTGTATGGGGCTGGGGGCATTGTGACACCTCTTTGACAACATAATTCCTTCTGTCTTCCTAAGGAGATACAGGGGTGGGGCTGGGGGCAGAAGTTTCAAGGTCTGGATGGTTCTTCCAACCTTAATACCTAGTCACTCTGCAATTCCTTCTTCCCATGGTGCCCAGGACTGGTGAGCTATGGGTAGTGGGGTAAGTGGAGAGTGGAGGAAATCATTCTGTTTATTCAGGTACCTTGGGGAGTCCTAATGTTGCCCCAGCCCCACAAAAGTTCACAAAAAATCACTGGCATGGAAGAAATGTAACCAGCTAACTCTCTATTCTCTTTCTTCCTCTCTATCTGCCTTCTCAAGTACAGGAATGAAGGGTGATGGATGAATGGATGGATGGATGAATAGATGGATGGATGGATGGATGGATGGATGGATGGATAGATGGATGGATGGATGGATGGATACATGGATGGATGGATGGATGGATGGATGGATGGATGGATGGACACATGAACTCATGGATGGACACACGGATGGACAGAGGAGTAGGAGAGCAGAGTGGGGATGGATGGATGTGAGTAGTTGGATAGACGACGGATGAGCAGACCCTCCTGATTGGAGCCCTGGTCACCTTCTTAGTCTCATCTCTTGCTGTCTTTTCCCTCACTCTGTGCAGCAGCTACTTCCTTAACATGCCCTGCTCTCTCCCTTCTAAGTCTTTGTATTTGCTCTTCCCTTTCCTAAACCGCTTCAAACAAGGGGTTAGAAGATGAAGGGATGGATGCATGAGTGAGTAAACAGGTGGTTAAGTGGGTTGGCCACAGGTGAGTGGTTGGGAAGATGGTCCATGTGGATAGATGGTGGGTTGTTGTATAGAGGATGGGACTGCAGGCTCAAAGCCAGACTTCATGAGCTTGAATCCTGGCTCTACCGTTTTACTAGTTGTGTAACCTTGGGCAAGCATAAATAACATCTCTCTGTGCTTCTGTTTACTCATCTGTGAAATGGTTGGACTAAAGGTCCCTAACTACTAATAATAGAGTAGGGCAAAGCACTTAGGACAGTGCCTGGCACAGAGGAAGCACTCAGTAAATATTAGCTATTATTGGACTTCCCTGGTCCAGTGGTTAAAACTCTGTGCTTCCAATGCAGAGGGCATGAGTTCGATCCCTGGTTGGGGATCTAAGATCCACATTATGCATGATGTGACCCCAAAATATATAAATAAATAAAACTGGCTGTTATTATGTGTGGGTGGGTAACTGTATTGAGGGATAGGTGGCTGAATGGGCTGCCCTCTTGCCATCTTCAAAACCAGATGTCTCCCCCGACACACCTCCTTCGGGTCCCATCTCCCCAACATCAGGCTTCCAGGAATGTGTCAGAAATGCCCCATGTTGGACTGCCCTGTGCTTCTCCCTGGGTCAGTGAGGAGGAAAGGAGGGGGCCCGGGGTGAGGGAGGCAGGGCAGCTGTCGACTTCCTGTCCTCGGCCCGCTGGCCAGGGCTGGGCCCAGGACTGTTTCCTTCCTGTTCAGCACTGCCTGTTGAGTGTGGCGTAGACTTGGGGGCCCCCAGGCGGACTGGGAGTTGGGGTGTTGATGACTTGTAAGCTGTGCTCAGATCTCACACCCTAATGGTAATGACCCCTAATTTCTGGAGAGGATGGGAGGGACCAGGAGGGGAGGCAGGCAGGGAGGAGGGGGGAGGAAGGGCAGCCCCGGCGGAGCCTCTGATCTGGGATCTCCAAGGCTCTGGGCAGATGGTATCTTGCTTGGGAGAGGGTGGGGAGGAGGGCCTGCTGCATGGTCAGTGCTGAGTTATATTGTTATTATCGTTTCTAAGCCCCAGACAGCACTGAATCAGTCCTGCCTCCTGGAAGCCCACTCTTTCTGACTTCTCTGCCACACCCCAAGCATGAGCTCATTTTATTCCTCATCATAATTCCTGGAAGGCAAGGAGGGTGATCTGTACCCCACGGCACTCAGTGGGTGTTTGGGAAGGATGGGGAGAGCTGGTGACATGCCGGGCTGACTTGTGGAGCCCAAGAAGATCCCCAGGCCTTGCCACACACACCTGTCCTCTATCCCTCGCCCCTCCTGCCCTCTTTGCTGTTACAGTGCAGACGTGGCTTTCAGGGTCCTGCTACCGTCTTGCTTTAAGGAGCCTACTTATTCGAACATCCTCTTTCCACTCCTCCTTGTCTGCTGTGTGATTTGGACAAATTACTTAACCTCTCTGATCCTTACTTGAGTTTCCTTTGTTGGACTTCAAGTACAAACAACTGAGCTATTCCTACAGCTCACACCAGGGTGCCTTATCACCACTGGTCCATGAAGGCCTCCTCTCATTGTATTAATTTTCCCTCTTTATCTCCAGTCTCCAACCACACTCTCCACCCACGCCCACCAGAGGCAGCTATTCTAATGTTCTTAATAAGTATCTTCTTGTTCAACTGTGTTTTCAAAATACATATTGTTTTGTGTGCAGGTAATGTTCATTTACATAAGTGGTTTTGTGTGTTCTAGATCTCATTCTGTTGTTTACTTTGATCTCTACCTTCTGTTTTTAAGATCCATCCGTGTTGCTGCATAAGCCTCATTCCTTGCTTCCAAAGCCTTTCCTCCCAGGTGCCTCCAACTCCCCATCTGCACAGACAGCACTGCAATAACATCACATCCACAAGCCTTTAGGGACCAGGGTGAAGGTTTCTTTGGGGCCTATTGCTAACAGAGAATTGACTGGTCACAGGGTATGCGTAGATGTCATTTGCGGCTTCCCTGAAGAATCACTGGTAAAGAATCTGCCTGCCAATGCAGGAGACTGGGGTTCGATCCTTGGGTCAGGGAAGATCCCCTGGAAAAGGAAATGGCAACTCATTCCCATATGTCTGGAGAATTCCATGGACAGAGGAGCCTGGCGAGCTACAGTTCATGGGGTCATAAAAGAGTTGGACATGACTTAGCGACTAAACAATAGATGTCATTTGAAGTCTTTTTTCCTCCCTCCACAAAATGGATGTATTGTCCTCTTCCTTTGTAGAGCTGACTTGCTGGTAGTGGGTTGGGACTTCCCTGGTGGTCCAGTGGTTAGGAGGACTCCACACTTCCACTGCAGGGGGCGTGGGTTTGATCCCTGGTCAGGAAACTAAGCTCCCACGTGCCATGTGGTGTGGCCAAAAAATAAATGAAAAAAAAATTTCTTAAGATGGTATTGGGTTAATGCACCTAGTCCACTCGGCTCTGTGCCTCACACAGCAAAGATGCTCAGTGAATGGTAGATGCAGCTGCTGTGACTTTCAGGTCTCAGGAAGACAGGGAGAGACAAGATGGACCCACGAGAGGTTGCATGGAAACACAGCCAGGGCTCAAAGTCCCCATTCAAGTGTTGGTCTCCAGAACATGTGAAAAGTGTACGGGGCTCCGCTGATTCCTAGAGGGTAGGGACGGATCCTGAAGGCTAGAAGCAGAGCACAGAGCTGGTGCAGAGGAGCGGGCCGCGCCCTGGGGAAATACTCCCTGCATCCAGAGCTCACCTCTCTTTCCCCGGGGCGCCCCCTGCACAGGAGGCACCAGAAACCCTCATCTGCTGTTCTGCCTCCGCTCTGCCAGCCAAGGAACACATTAATCAGATGAGAAACTACACCTGAGTGTTGGAGTGCACCACGTGACTATAGGGCTTCCCAGGTGACCCAGTGGTCAAGAATCCACCTGCCAATACAGGGGCCGCAGGAGAAGCAGTTTCGATCCCTGGGTCAAGAAGATCCCCTGGAGAAGGGCATGGCAACTCACTGCAGTATTTTTGTCAGGATAATCCCGTGGACAGAGGAGACTGGTGGGCTACAGTCCACGGGGTTGCAGAGTCGTATATGACTAAGGGACTGAGCATGAGCATCCCACTTTACAGATGGAGAGACTGAGGCTCAGGAAGCCTGCGTGGTCTCACAGGAGATTCAGTTCAGTTCAGTTCGGTTCAGTCACTCAGTTGTGTCTGACTCTTTGCGACACCATGAATCGCAGCATGCCAGGCCTCCCATCACCAACTCCCGGAGTTTACCCAAACCCATGTCCATCGAGTCAGTAATGCCATCCAGCCATCTCATCCTCTGTCATCCCCTTCTCCTCCTGCCCCCAATCCCTCCCAGCATCAGGGTCTTTTCCAATGAGTCAACTCTTTGCATCAGGTGGCCAAAGTATTGGAGTTTCAGTTTTAGCATCAGTCCTTCCAATGAACACCCAGGACTGATCTCCTTTAGGATGGACTGGTTGGACCTCCTTGCAGTCCAAGGGACTCTCAAGAGTCTTCTCCAACACCACAGTTCAAAAGCATCAATTCTTCGGCATTCAGCTTTCTTCACAGTCCAAATCTCACATCCATACACGACCACTGGCAAAACCATAGCCTTGACTAGATGGACCTTTGTTGGCAAAGTAATGTCTCTGGTTTTTAATATGCTATCTAGGTTGGTCATAACAGGAGCTTAGTGGCACTGAAATCCACATCTCCATGCTGGCCCCCATCCAGTGTTCTTTATTTTAAAAAAGGGAAAATACATTCCATGCTAAATTATGTTCTTTGGGACTTCTCTGGTGGTCCGGTGGTTTAAAAAAATCTGCCTTCCAATGCAGATTCGATCCCTGGTTGGGGAACTAAGATCCCACATGCCGTGGGGCATCTAACTAAGCTCATGGACCACAGCTAGGGCACCTGTGAGCCACAGCTAGAGAAAGCTCTCTCACCATAACAAAGAACCTGCATGGCCAATATTAAAACATAAATAATGTTCTTTATTATTTGTAGAATTTTAAGTTAAGACAAATGATCTACCAGCAGAGGACATTACTGAAAAGTAAAAGCCCCGCCTGTCATCCTAGCACTTCCCACCTGCTCCGCCCCAACTACCCCCACACTCCCAGTCCGCTCCACAGTCTTGGTCCCTGCAAACCCCTGGCTGTTCATTCACAAATACATCTTATCTACCTATAGTCACAATCTACGTGAGATTTGGGTTTTTGTTTTTGTACTAAACAATCTCTCTCTTTTTTAATGATTTCAGATGGTGGGATGTGTTTTACAATGGAATATTTTTGCCTGGCTTTTGAACCTAACCTTGTAAACACCTACCCCGCCCCGTCTCCTAGGCCCCCATGGAATTTTCCTTCTTGAGGTTCTTTGTTGAATGGGTACTGCTCTCGTGCAGCCTCTCAGGGCCTCTCTTCTGTCTGTTGTTCTGTTCAGCATGTCCATGCCCAAAGTCAAGGCAGGGAACTGGGGTGAGAGCATGCAGGTAGTAAGTACCCACCATGAGTCAGACTCTCTGCTTGGTATTTAAACTCTCTATCTCATTGAATCTCATAACCACCTACATTAATAGCCCCTGTTTTACAGATGAACAAACTGAGGCTCAGAGAGGTGGTATCTCAGCCAAGGTCACACCCTTGCTAAACAACAGAGTCAGGATTCAAACCTATTCCCCGGCAAGGATCTTTCCCATTCTGCCATGGTCCCACCCACAGAGCCCACGGTTACCAAGGGAAATGCATCCCTTCCCAGCACCCTCAAACACACCACTCCCCACTCAGGGCTGGATCTTGGATCTTCATACTCTCAGGCACCAGGTACTGACTTGACCACCTTCTCAGGATGTAGGAGTCCATGTTAGCCAGGCTTCCTCTTAGCCTGACCACATTTCCTGGCACCTGCCCAGCCCAGAGGAAGGCTGGGGTTGGGAGAGGTGGTGGGTGGAGACTGAAGCCCACTCCACCCTGCAGGCTGAAGGGAACAGTGTCAGGAGCTGGTCTGGTAGAAGGCATCTCCAACCTGGAGCATGCGGTAGGACGAGGTGATCCACAGCTCAGTGGATATGGGAATTGGCATGATGGGAGTTTTGACTTTTGCCCTTGCAGAACTCACCACAGAGACCTGGGGTGGTGACTCTTGGTGTCTCTCAGCCTGCCCTTCCCACACTCGGAGCGCACTCCCCCAGCCAGGAGCATTTGGCTTTGTCGGAGGGGAGACCACCACTTTGACAAAGGCCCGGCTGGGTCTCTGGGGAGACTGTACCTGCCGGGCCCCCATCCCACCCCACATTCCAGAACCGGCCAGGAAAGTCGGCTCTTGGAGGTGACTAAGTAACTGCCAAGCTAAGATTTAATTACAGGATTGGGCTTTTGGCTGTTTGGAGGGGAGCCTGTTATTTGGCTGTTTCTTTTCCTGGGGGACCAGGTGT
Organism: Bos indicus; assembly: GCF_029378745.1. NCBI lineage: Eukaryota > Metazoa > Chordata > Mammalia > Artiodactyla > Bovidae > Bos > Bos indicus. The sequence continues at coordinate 17,374,668 of NC_091782.1, read as the reverse complement.
GAGATGTCATCATTAGATGGAGTGGGGCTACAACAGGGGGCTGAGCTGGACAGAGAATCAAGCCCCGAGCCTGCCCCAGGGAACCCAGCCTCCAAAGTTGTCAGAAACAGCCCCCTACCTCTCCACACACCAACATGGAAAAGGAATCTGGGTGAAATGAGGGTAGAGGGCAGGGAGAGCCCTGCTGTCTACTTGGCAGCCTCAAGCCCTTCTGGATGCTCATGTGTCACCCTGGTTCCCCTCTTTCCTCCACCCCCAACCAGGGCTAACCCCTAAGGCAAAGGGACCAGAAGGGGAAGAAATGAGCAAACGCTTAAGGAGTGGCCCCTGGGTGCCAGGCCCTGTGCTGGCACTTCACATCTATGATCTTATTTAATCTTCCTAATGACCCTCAGAGAGGGTACTGTTATTACTCCCATGTTACAGATGAGGAAACGAGCTCAGAGTTGTTTTTATCTCCCTATATGCAAACTGTTTACCATGCCCTTCCCTTCTTCCTAAGAAGTGTCCCACAGACTAACAACTTTTTCTTTTTCTACCACCAGCACCCGTGTCCAAATCCCCTCCTGCTTATGTAGTTAACCAAATGATTAAGCAATTAACTGATGAATTACACGGCCTCCCACAGTCCCTCAGCCTACTCTTTCTCCTTCTCCTGGTCTTTCATCCAGCTGCTAAAGATCCTTACGAAGAGCTGTTACCACCAGTTACCCTTGCCTGCTCCATCACCTGGTAACCACCAACTCTAGGCCTGAACTTCTCAAACTATAACATGCTCCTGAATTACCTGGGGGTCTTGTTATATAACTCACTCATTTTGCAGTACAGCAGAAACTAACATTTTAAATCAACTAAACTGCAATAGAATTTTTTTTAAAAAACTGCTTAAATTACACTCTCAAAAAAATATATTGCAGATCTTCTGCTGGGTACCAGTGAGCAACAGCTCACTGAATCCATAATGATTTTAAATTAACAGCTTATTTTACAGATGAACAAATGTACGTCTCAAGAGGTTGCTCAACATCTGGAATGGAGCCAGAGATCCTATATTTCTAGTAAAATCCCAGGTGATGCAGAGGCTGCTTTGTGGTGGGTCCATTTGTTGTTGTTCAGTTACTAAGTCATGTCTTGACTCTTTTTCGACCCCATGGACTGTAGACTGCCTGGCCCCTCTGTCCGTGGGATTTCCCAGGCAAGAATACTGGAGTGGGTTGCCATTTCCTTCTCCAGGGGATCTTTCCAACCCAGGGATCAAATCTGAGTCTCCCGATTTGCGGGCAGATTCTTTACCACTGAGCCACCAGGGAAGCCCCATGGTGCTTTTAAACTAAACTCTCCTGCTGAGTTATTTTTAAATTTTTTAACAGCAAATGTATTTCCCATGGTTTGGAAATTAGAAAGCGTAAAACAATGTTCAGTGAGAATTCTCCCTCCCGCTCTCTTTGCCCAGTTCCCACCACGTCCCCCCAGAAACCACTTTCACTAGTTTCTTAGGTTATCTTTCCTTAGTGTCTCTGTGCCAATACAAGCAAATAAGATTATACATAGTGAAAGTGAAGTCGCTCAGTTGTGTCCAACTCTTTGCAACCCCGTGGATGGTAGCCTACCAGGCTCTGCCGTCCATGGGATTTTCCCGGCAAGAGTACTGGAGTGGGTTGTCATTTCCTTCTCCAGGGGATCTTCCCAACCCAGGGATTGAACCCCGGTCTCCTGTATTGCAGACAGACGCTTTACTGTCTGAGCCACCTATTCTGCCCCAAATGGTAAAACACACACACACACACGTGTACACATGGTTTTGTCAACAGTTTATCAGTTTATCTGGTAGAAAACTGGACACAGTTGGCTGACTCACTCATTTTTAGAGTTGCATGATTATTCCATTGTGTGATTATGCCATCATTTATTTAACCAGTCATCTTTAACTGGACAACCTGTGTTGTTTCTGCCTTTTTAAGCCTGTCACACCCTGGCTGACCTTGCTGTGACCTCTCTCCCATCTCCCAGTTCCTAGTTCCACCACCCCGAGCCCTTGCAGAGGTCTTCGCCCTTCCTGCCTGCCCTCCTCAGATCCTCCAGCCCACCCTGTTTTCTCCTACTCTGAATCTCTGTTAATCCCATTGTTAGTCTCCCCCTCTTCACTTACCTCCCCACCCTTCACCTCTCCACGTGTCTCTCACTGTCTCCCCAAATAGACTAAAGCAACTTGAACTCAGGAACCATGTCTCTGATTTCTCTGGATCCTTCATAGTCTAGAGCAGGGCACACAGACATTCTCAAGATTATTTATAGGAACTTCCCTGGTGGTTCAGTGGCTAAGACTCTGAGCTCCCAATGCAGAGGGCTCAGGTTCAATCCCTGGTCAGGGAACGAGATTCACGTGCCACAACTAAGATCTGCTGCAGCCAAATAAAGAAATATTTAAAAACAAGAATATTATTTATATGGTGGAAGTTGTGTATGAAGGGAGTTGCTGGATGGTAACTCTCCTGGGGATGTTTCAGGGTGTAAGAGCCTAGGAGCTACCCAAGGTGGGAGGTCTCCATGAAGGAAGCCCCTATCTCGTGCCTGAGTATCTAGAGCACTTGACTGGGTTGTGATGATGTCCAGGGCATGATGTGGTTTCAGGAGTCCCCTTGTGCCCTTCCCGTGTGGACAGTGGGAGGAGCCATGATGTACAGGTAGGGGGTGGAGGGGCGGATCCTGTGGGTATGTGTGGAAGCCCTTCCCGTCTCTGTCAACATCCTTGTCATCCTTCAGAGGCCAGCTCAAGCCTCAGTTCTTCCAAGAAGCCTTCCTGGATCTCTCCAGGAAGCCCATGCTATTCTCTCCTCCTCTGAATTCCTGCTGTGTATGTATCACTGGCAGCAGTCACTGTTCTGTACTTAGTCATCGTGGTCTGCCACCTTGAATCATGTAAACCCAGTTCCCTGATGAGATCTCAAGACCCTGCAAGGTAGAAATAAGACTTCTATAATTCTCTTCTAGCTCCAGTTACCTCAAACCTTCAGCACGGCAACAGGCAACTGGGAAGCCTCCCCAAATGCTCTGAACAGGAACTGGCTCCAGCAGTGCCCTGGGAGTGGGTGGGGTAGGACAAGGTTGACCACAGATGTGTCACCAATCAAAAACATTTGGGGAACACAGTGTCTTTAAAGATGCTCTGTCCCCCAATTTGTCCCTCAATCCCTCCTCTCTTGGTGGGAAAAACGACCTCCCAGCCACAAGCCCTGAGGGTCCCTCTCATCCTGTCCTTTGACACTGGAGTGGACTTTTCAAAAATGCCACAGTCATGAAAAACAAAAGCAGAGGATTGCCCTAAATTACGAGATTAAAGGAGTATGACCAGCAAATTCAATGGGTGAGTCTTTAAAAAAAAAAAAATTATCTGGCTGTGCCAGGTCTTAGTCGCGGCATGCATGAGGGATCTTCGTTTCAGAATGTGGGATCTTTTAGTTGTGGCACACAAACTCTTAGTTGCGGCTTGTGTGATTAAGTTCCCTGACCAGGAATCGAACCTGGGCCCCCTGCACTGGGAGCAGGAAGTCTTAGCCACTGGACCACCAGGGAAGTCCCACAATGTGTGAATCCTGATTGAATTGCGGGTTGGAAAAAAAATCAAAAACTAAAACGACACCTTGGGGATAACTGGGAAATTTTTAACGGGGAGTATATTTTAGATACTAATAGTGTGTCGATCGATGTTAAATTTCTGGTGTGTGATAACTGCATTGTGGTCATTAAGGAGAATGTCCCTAATTTTAGGCAATGGATACTGAAGTAGTGGTGAGGGTGGGGAGACGTGCCATACCCACACCTATGAACTGTCAGCAAAATGAAAATGAAGTGTGTGTGTGCACGCAGGTGATCATTTTATTGTTACAATGTTTTCAAAATGAAAAATTTGGAGGAGAAAGGTCTGTGATAAAAGAGGGGTGCCATTCCAACTGTCTGGGAGAAAGAGGAGGGGAAATGCAGCTGGGGGTTCTGATGGGGTAGCTCAGGGGAAGCACTTCGACTCTGTGACCCGATTACCGACCCCCCCCCGCCTCCCCGCACACTAGCCTTCCACCCCTGGTGCCCAGAAAGCATTCAAATCTAACCTCCCCCCGTCCCCCCGCCCCCAGGGCCTGACTCTCTGAATCTTCCACGAAGTGTCTCGGGTCCTCATCTGATGGGACCTCCCCTGGTGGAAGGCCACCACCCCCTGGCCGAGCTAGAATAATACCTGAAGCATCTTAAAGGTGCACGGCTCATCTCCCTGGAGAATGAACTGAACCTCAGTGGACTTGACCCACCAGAAGTTTTTAAAAATTACATTCACTTAGAGAGGGAAAGGGAATGTAAACTGGTGAATGTAAACTGGTGAAGCCACTATGGAAAACAGTATGGAGGTTCTCAAAAAAATAAAAATAGAACTACTATGTGACCCAGCAATTCCACTCTTAGGTATAGATCTGAAAAAAATGAAAAAACCAGTTCCAAAGATACACTCACCCCACCGATCACAGAGGCATTATTTACAATAGGCAAGACATGGAGACAGCCTGTCTATCGACTGATGAATGGATAAAGAAGATATTTTATTTATAAGTATACATATAAGTATATATACATTATACACACAATGGAATACTTTTGTTGTTGTCTAGTTGCTTAATTGTGTCTGACTCTTGTGTGACCCCATGGACTGTCACCCATCAGACTCCTCTGTCCATGGGATTTTTGCAGGCAAGAATACTGGAGCAGGTTGCCATTTCCTTCTCTAGGGGATTTTCCCTGACCCAGGGATTGAACCTGTGTCTCCTGCATCGTAGGCAAATTCTTCACCACTGAGCCACCACTCAGCCATAAAAAGAATGAAAACTTAACCATTTGCCACAACACAGAAGGACCTAGAGAGTATTATGCTTATAAAGTCAGACAGAAAGCAAATACTAAATGTTTTCATTTATTTGTGGAATCTAAAAAATAAAGCGAATGAATGTAACAAAACAGAAACAGACCCACAGACATACAGAACAAAACTATTAATAGTTGGGGGAGGGGGACAGTGGAGAAGGAAGGAGGGAAGGACAAAATAGGGGTAGAGAATTAAGAGGCACAAACTACTATGGATAGAATAAATAAGCTACAGGACCTATTGTACAGCACAGGTAATATAGCTGATACTTTATGATAATTTTAAATGGTATATAATCTATAAAAATATTAAATCACTATGTTGTACACCTGAAAATAATACAATGTTGTGATTCAACTGTATTTCAATTAATATATATATATATTCACAACTTCACAGAAAAAAATAAAGAATTTGATGTTAAAAAAAAAAACGCGCCAAGATTTAGTCATCCTGCATTCTCTTTGGAGCTTGTCAACGAGGATATTTTCCACCCTAGTCATCAGATTGGGACACTAGTTTATTGCTTTTATGTATCGCTTTTCCCTTTTTTTCCTATGGGCATTTCCTTACAGGCATGGATGATTCCCGGCCCACTCTTCCAGGGCCTCTAGGAGCCATCGGCGTGCGCGCTGAGGCCAGCCGCCGCCCCAGTGCTGGACGCACGAGTTGTTTCCCAAGTTCTGGACTGTCCTGGTCGCGAACCGCCTTGGAAGCGGGGACCTGGCCCGCCCCCTCCCTTCCTCGGGGGGAGAGGGCGGAGGAAGAGGCCCGGGAGGCGACCGCGGGGAGGGTGTGGGTCGTCTCCGCGCTGGGCGTGGGCTGGGCGAGGTTCCCCGGCCCACCGGGACCCGCCAACAATGGCCAGTTGTGGAAGGAGGCGGCAGGAATGCAGCCGGGGGAGTCGGGCGGCGGGGCGGCGGCGGCCGGGGGGCGGGGCCGGGGCGCAGCGGCAGCCTCTTACCTGTCCAGGTAGTTCGCATTTCTCGGAGAGCGGCGGCGCCCCCAGCACCTGCCTCCCGGTGCGCGGGCGGGGAGGACGGCGCGGGGCATGGCCTGGTAGAGGCCCCCGGGGAGACGGTGCGGAGTCCAGTCCCGAGCAGGGCAGGCGAGGGAGGGACGGTCCTCCCTCGGCGCCCGCGCGGCCGGCGGCAGCATGAAAAAGAACCCGACGGTGCAGGGCACTTTCAGCAAACTCTTCGGCAAGAAGCATGCCAACCCGCCCGCCACTTCCCTCTACGCCACCAACCCTCCCTGGATCTTCACCCAGGAGGCCCCGGAGGAGGGGACCCGGGGCTTCGGTGAGTGCGCCCGGGAGCGGGAGCGCGCGGGGGCCTGCGCGTGGTCCCCCACCCCAAGGGCGGCCCTCTCCCCGGGCTCTGGATGATCCGCGGCGGCGAGGGCGGGAGACTCGCCAGGGCGGAGGGGGAGCAACGCGTTTGAACCTGTGAGCTGGCCCGGCAGGAGCCTTCGGCAAAGGGAGGTCTCTGGGAAAGGGAAGGAGGGGCCCCTCCCCACCGCAAGGTCAGAGATCTTTGAGGGGGAGGCCGCATCTGATCCTTGTCCCTCTCCCGAGGTGTTTGTTTTCCCTCCTCCGAGGAAGTTATGTTTGTTTTATTGTTGCTAGAAAGGGCTCCCGGGGTTTGCGGTACCCTCCCTCACCTTTCCCCCAGCAGTTCTGTTGAGTCTGAAGCCTTGCCTGGATGTGAGGACTTGGGGATGGTCCCTTCAACCCCTACTCTTTCCTCTTCCTCTGTTCCCCCTCTCCCAGTTCCCAACCGGGCCTCGCCTGGCCTGGCTTGTAGGCAGAGAAGGAGCTGCTATCTAGGTGCCCACACACCCGCCTCTACCCTGAGGAGGCCCAGAGCTACTGCTTCCATCAGGATAGCAGGCTGTGCCAGTCACCCAGTCTCTTTCTGGGATCACAGGCCCTTGTCAGTTCAACCCCAGGTGCCTATGAAGCACCCCCTGACTGCCAGCCACCCTTGGCCCCTGAATCAGGTTGATGTGTCTGCAGGTATTTGAAATCATACCTGCCCTGCCTTTGGGCTCTGCCTGTGGGTCATCTGATCACTGCATCTTTCTGCAATTTGTACCTTCTATAACTGAGAGGGAATCTAGTCGGGTGAAGCCAGGAATTCACTTCTTGTGTCTGATCTGAGGTTCTGGCCCAAGGAGGGTCACCCAGCACTGCTTTAGCTCACCTGCCTTCATTGTCACCCTGTTACCTTCACTGACCTTTATGGCCACAGTGAGGGGACGCCCAGAGGATGTCACAGCCTCACCCCCTGCTCTTGGAGTCAGTTTAGCCCCCAGCTTTATCAGAAGCAGGACACAAGACACCCAGACAGGAGAGGGCAAATGAGACATTGCCTCTCTCTGACCGAAGGATCTCCGGCTGGCTGGTGAACAGAGGTGACCAAATGCCGTTTAGCCCTTTCTGAGCCTTTGCTATAAAAGAGTAAGTGCAAAAGGAACAGAGAGGTGACCTCTGATTGGAACTAGCATGCAAGCTGAGAGAGAAGGGCACCCAGCATTTCCAGAGCAAACAGCAAGAGCAAAGGTGGGAGGGCCAGGGCAGTTTGGAGGCAGGGCTTTAGGAACTTAGCAAACACATGTGTCCTGCCAAGTACAGCTTTGTAAGGCCTAAACACCTCTCCTCGCCTGAATCCCAAACATTTATTGACCCCTTCTTAGGTGCAAGGTACTAAAGTCCTCCTGTTGTTGACTTGTTTAATCCTCATCTAGCCTGTGATGTAGGGACTGTTATTCCTGTTTGACAGATGGGGAAACGGAGGCGCAGAGAGGTTAAATAACATGCCCAAGAGCACACCGCTTTAAATGATCGAGCCAGGATTTTTTTTTTCTTCTGTTTTTAAATATTTATTTATGGCTGTGCTAGGTATTCGTTGCTGCACAGGCTTGGGACAAGTGGGGACTACTCTCTAGTTGGCGGTGCGAGGGCTTCTTACTGTGGTGGTTTCTCTTGTTGCTGAACACGGTTCTAAGGTGCGTGGGGTTTGCTAGTTTCAGCTCCCAGGCTCTAGAGCACAGGCTCAGTAGTTTTGGTGCACGGGTTTAGTTGTTCTGTGCACGTCCCAGATCGGGAATCGGATCACCACTGAGCCAGGGAAGCCAGAGCCAGGATTTTCTTAAGTGTACAGTTCACGGATTTTTTTCTTTTCTTTTTTTTTGTAGACTTATCAAGTTGTGTAATTGTCAGCACAATTCAGTTTTAAAACATTTTCATTGCCCCCAGATTTCCCTCATGGGGCTGAGCCAATATTTGAACCCAGGTTGTGGGGCTCCAGAGACCACACTCCAGCTTGCAGAGGTGACTTTGTGGAAGGTATGAATGAATGAAAGTCACTCAGTCGTGTCCGCCTCATTGGGACCCGGTGGACTGTAGCCCACCAGACTTCTCCTGGAACTCTCCAGGCAAGACTACTGGAGTGGGTAGCCATTTCCTTCTCCGTGGGGCCTTCCTGACCCAGGGGTTGAACCCCGGGTCTCCTGCATTGCAGGCGGATTTTTTACCATCTGAGCCACCAGGGAAGCCTCGCAAGTGGAAGGTAATCAAGGGGGAATTTGGATGGAGAGGCATCTACCTGAGAACACCTCCCCCCACACTCCTTCCCCAAAGGGAATGCCTTTCTTGCACACTTATCTACATTTTTGCTTTACATACTTTTGCCATAGGTAAATTCCCCAATATTTTTCCTACTCCGAACAGACTTCTGGTGGGGTTAGTAAAGAGATGTGGGCATGGTGCCCAGTCACCTCTGGCCAGCTGCTGTCTCCACCAGCAGGGCTTGGAGCCCAGGGAGCCTCCCGTTCTCTAGGGCACAGCTGGGTCTCCAGCTGACTTAGCCTGCTTGCACCACATGGAGAGGTGGGAAGCAACGCGCAGCCAGCAGAATGGATCTCCAGTGTTTCCAGGGTATTTCCCGGGCACCAGTGGGTGTAGCAGAAGTCTTTCTGCTAAGCAGGACATGTGTTGGAGGCAGGGACAGGAAGGACTAGTGTTGAGGATTCTCAGATTTGATGAAGACCTCAGACCTATTTTGGAGTCCACCTCTGTTAATAATTGGGGACCTGGCCACTCTCTGAGCCTCAGTGTTTTTTGTTTTGTTTTTTTTTTGCTTCTGTTAAGTGGGTCCAGCAGTCTGGTGTCCAGGCTCCTTACAGAATAATTGCTTGAATTTTGTATATGGCAGTGCTTTGAAGAGCATTGAAAGGAAAGACACTAAAACAAGGATTGGCAAATTACGGCCCATGGCCTGTTTTTGTAAATAAAGTTTTATTAGAACATGCCCAGTCACACCCATCATTTGCATATCTTCTGTGGTTACCTTTTTGCTACTAAGGGCAGAATTGAGTGACTGCAGCAGAGACAGTGTGGCTCACAAAGCCAAGAATATTTACTAGCTACCCTTTACAGAACAAATCTGTCAACTCCTGCATGGTTTATTATTATCAGGGCATGTCTAGCTCTGAGCACTTCCTGCTTCAGTTCCTCCTCCTAACATTGCTGTAGACCAGAGGAAACTGATCTGTGAAGCGGTCTCAAAGGGGTTGGAATTAGAGTTTCCTAGGGTCCCTGTGTCTGTGATGTTCTCTGCGATGCTGACAGTATCCATACTCTTGGAGAACAGCTGGTAGGATGCAGAGGGAAGAAAATCAGTGGGGAGTATGTAAGGGAATTAAGAAGTACGCACTTGCTGTTTGGCTACAGTCATGTAAAAATCTGTTTGCACAAGGGTAGGCTGGGTGCAGCAGGTAAAATGCAAACAGTCATGTGAGTGTGGTGATGGGTAGATTTTTCCTTACAGGAATTCCCTGGTATTTATCCAGTAACTATTAGAAGCCCTTAATGCAATTGCATTCCTAATGAAGCCTAGGCCTCCCGGCTGGGCTCACGCAAGGGTCTTAAAAGGCCACACAATTGTTTTTAAAGTACGTGAGAAAACAGAGATGTCGATCTTTCTAAATCTCACGATAAGGGACTTGTTGCAGCTGTGGCTGCAGTGGCTCTGGACTCCTCCCTTGGCTCTTGGATTAGTTGAGCCAAGCTTCCTTATCTTCCGTCACTCCACCCCACCCCACCAATAGGACACCCTGCTTGCTAGGGGCCCTTCCTCCAAAATGTAAGTCACCTTCCTCACAACCACCTAGGATGCTTATTTGAGATGCAGATTCCTGGGGGCCCCACCTGAGGTATAGGAAGTCAGAATCTCTGGGCTAAGACCCAGATTCTGGACTTCACCAACTGCCAGGTGATTTTTTTTAAATTAATTAATTTATTTGGCTGTGTGGGATCTTTAGTTGCGGCATATGAACTCTTAGTTGCAACATGTGGGATCTAGCTCCCTGACCACGGATTGAAGCCAGGCCCCCTGCATTGGGAGCACAGAGTCTTAGCCACTGGACTGCCAGGGAAGTCCCCTAGGTGATTCTTTTGTATGGGAAAATTTGAGAATCCTTCCCCAGATAGAGCTGGGCCGTTCTCTCTCCCACTGAGGACTTCCTGCAGTTCTACATAAATGTATAGTGCCTATCCCAGTTCCTTATCCACGAGAACCCCTGGGCGTTCTCCCTAAGGTGGCTGCTGGTTCTACTGGTCCTGCTCCTGGGGACCTCGTGTCTCAGGCCAGGCTAACAGGTAAGAAAGCCATGAACTCATGGCGCTGAGCACATATTTCTGGCCCAGGACAGGCTGGCACCAGCCTCCTGAAAGGAAAGATGACCTGTGCGTGGCAGGGGTGTGAAGGAGATTTCTGTTTACTCCCATCCCCTGGAGGTGTGCTGTGGTTTCACACACACACACACACACACACACACACACACCGACTCTGCTGTCCTATTATATAAGCTCCTCTTGTTCCTGTAGTTCAACTTAGAAAGCCAGGCCCTTCCTTGACCACTGTAGGCTACAGGGTGCCCCTTTTCTCCCAGCCAATAAATTAATGATAATAATACCATCATCATCATTATTATTTTTCCCCCTCATGCTCAGTCATGCCCGGCTCTTTTTCGACCTCATGGATTGTAGCCCACCAGGTTCTTCTGTCCACGGGATTCTCCAGGCAAGAATACTGGAGTAGGTTGCCATTTCCTTCTCCAGGGGATCTTCCTGACCCACGGATTGAACCCATGTCTCTTGAGTCTCCTGCATTAGCAAGCGCTTATCTACTGAAACAAACACCATGCTAAAAACTGTTTTCTCAATTGAGGAAACACTCAGAGGCTGTCAGTCTGACTCCAGGCAGCTCAAAAATTAGTGCATCCAGTCACCCGGGACCTTGTTAAGATCAGATTCTGATGCACTTCGGACTCGTTCTTAGGTGAAGTTCACCAGGGCTGTAGGCTGTAGGCTGTACTCTGGGGAGCGTGTCCTAGCCTGGAAGCAGGCGGGGTTGTAGGGGGTGCCTGTTTGTTATGCTCCTCCTCCCCCAGTCCCCAACCCTGAGGCTCCTCCCCACCGTGGTCTCCCCTCCCCTATTCTGTGGCTCTCCCAGCCCAGCCCAACTCCACCTTCCGCGTCCCCTCTGCCCTTGGACAAAGGCTTCTCTCTGGCACCCTGGGTCAGACCTGCTGAGACTTGCTGGGACACACCAGCCTTTTCAGGTTCCTGTCATGTGGCCCTGTTAATTAGCAAGGAAGGGCCTCATCAGCCGTTTGTGGGTTACATTCACATGGGGCCCCCTAGCTTCGTCCCTGAAAGTCTGGGGCTCCAGCCAAGTGACAAGGATCCCATGCCCTACCTCGGTGAGGTGGAGGTTGGGGCCTGTTTTGGGGTTCTGGGTTACTCTGGTCAAGGTAACAAACTCTCCCAGCTGCAAACCCCACCCTTTTTAAGCACCTGGAATTTTTTATTAAAAAACATAATATTTATTTATTTATTTTTGGCTGTGCTGGGTCTTCGTTGCTGACTTTCCTCTAGTTGCAGTGCACGGGTTTCTCATTGCGGTGGCTTCTCTTGCTCTGGAGCACAGACTCCAGGCCACGCAGGTTCGGTAGTTGCAGTATGAGGGCTCAGTAGTTCTGGCTGCCCGGCTCTAGAGCACAGGCTTAGTTGCTCCACGACATGTGGGATATTCCCGGATCAGGGATCGAACCTCTGTCCCCGGCATCTGCAGGCAGATTCTTTACCACTGAGCCACCAGAGAAGCCCCAAGCACCTGGAATTTGATGAGACCCGTGGCCAGTGCTCGTGGGTTCATGTGGGGGCTCCTGGCAAATTGGGACCCCGCGCTGTCACCCCAGCCTTCCTCTCAGCTCTGCTAGCTTTTTTCTCTCCCTTGATTTTGGGAGGCTTCTCCCTAAAAGATCCCCATTTGGCGGAGGGGAAACCCAGCCTGAGCAAGTGCTCAGAGTCCTCGAGTGCTACCCGGAGGAGCTGGGGCATGACCTCAGATCTGATTCCCGGATGCATTTGTCTCCTCCAGACCTCACCAACTCTTCAAGCTCACTGGAGAGGAGCAAAGGGATGTCGAATCCCTGCTGCGCTGGCTGTAGCCAGAGGGAATTGGATGCTAGAGTCGGATTGCCTGGACTTGAATCCTGGCCTCTTTTTCTCACCAGCTGTGGGACCCTGGGCCAGGGACTTAACCTCTCTGAGCCTCAGTTTCCTCATCTGGCAATTGAGGATAGTAAAAGTGCCTCCCACACAGGTGTGTGAAGAGGGATGTAAAGAGAGCTTAGAATGGTCCTAGCTCATAATACTGTGTATCAGGTATCACACAGTTACATAAAAAAATTACGTATCACACAGTTACAAAAAAAATTATTTTGTTTGGCTGTGCCAGGGCTTAGTCGCAGCACACTCTTAGTTGCGGCATATGGGATCGAGTTTCCACCCAGGGATCGAACCCAGGCCCCCTGCATTGGGTGCCTGGAGTCTTGGCCACTGGGCCACCGGCAAGTCCCAGACAGTTACATTTTTATCATTCATTTCCTCTCTAGTTTGGACCTATCTAGGATTTGAGGAAGGAGCTAAATAACTGTCCTGGACTTCAGCCTCCATGGAGACCCATGGGCAGCTTTGGGGCTGGGGAGGAAGAGCATTTTGTCAGGCTTTCAACCCTGAGTTCTGTGAGGAAAGAAGGCCCAGTGAGAGGTTCCTCCTTTTGGGGAGAAGCAGAAAGGAAGGGCTGGGAGTGAGGCAGCCATGGGTACCCTGTCCTCAGCTCCCCCAGAGCTGGCGGTTCCCCCCTCCACGTAACACACACACACACACACACACACACACACACCCCGCGCCAAACCGAGAAAACTAGGTCAGCCTATTTGGGGAGAGGCAGTAAGCCACGTGCCATGTGTAGGGCACCCCCTTATTTGAGCCTGGAGCTCAGCACTGCAAGGGGGTACCCCATTTGGGCCCTGGCACCCCTGCTGCTCTGAGACTTTGGGCCAGCACCCCTCACCAGCCATTCTGGGCCTCAGTCTCCCCATTGGCACAGAGGGCAGCCCCAAGGGTCCAGACTCTAGAATTCTCCCTGACAAGGGAGCAAAGGGCCACCCGCCTTCTGGTGGCTCTGCCCCATTGGGTAGAGTTGTCCAGCCTCCTCTCTGTCAGCAGCTTTATCTCCTGACTTCATCTCCCTCAAGAGGCCCTCCTTTATCTCCTCTATTGAGGAGGGCGCTTCCCAGAAAGTTATTCTAGTGTCCCTGAGACTGATCCCAGCAGAGTTCATTTACTTCTGCAGGAAAATCCCCAAAGTTTGATTCTATTGTCTTTCTCTTTATTTTGGACCTTGACCTTGAGGCTCAGAAAGCCCCAGCCCTGACCTTGAACTCTCGGGCATCCCAGCTTATGGCAGCGGTCACACTTACCCCGCTTGCTGGTGTGACTTGACCAGCTGGGAACTGTGCCCGGGTATGAGGGGCCCAGGAAAGTGTATCAGGTTCTAGACACACCTCTTTTTCTTTTCTTTTTTCCCCCTTGAAATAACATACATTTAATATCTCATAGTTCTGTAGATCAGAAGTCTGATCTCACTGGACTAAAATTAAAATGTCAGCAACACTTTGTTCTTTTCTGGAGGTTCTAGCAGAGAATGCTTTCTCTCCTTTTCCACCTTCTGCCTGCACTCCCTGGCTCACGGCCCCTTCCATCTTCAGAGCTGGCAATGGCCAGCTGAGTCTTTCACACATCACACCACTTTGCCTCTGCTTCCCTCATCATATTTCCTTCCCTGAATCCCAGCCACACCTCTTAGAACTGGGAAAGCAACTTGAATTTCCAAGAGGTGCTCCCGTGGAAGGGAGCCACCTGGGCCTTCCACGCCTGTCTCTACCAGAGCTGCTCCCTTTCCACAGGTATTCTAGAGAACAATCATATTCTTAGAAAGGGTTCCCCAGTTCAAAATAACCACAAACCAACCAAGACAACAGTGCCTCAGAAGATGGGCTGAGTCATGGAATCTGTGGGCTTCCCAGGTTGCTCAGAGGTAAAGAATCCTGCTGCTAATGCTGGAGACATAAGAGATGCAGGTTCGATTCCTGTATTGAGAAGATCCCCTGGAGGAGGAAATGGCAACCCACTCGAGCATTTTTGGACAGAGGAGTCCATGATGTTGAAAACAGTCAGACACAACTGAGTGACTGAGCATGCATGAAAGATGCTTAGAAGCGTGCCTGACCCATTACAAGTGTCCAATAAATTCTACATGGTATTATATTATTACTGCTATTATAGTGATCAGCTTGCCAGGTTGCTTGCTTCTAAAACTCCTGTGCTTAGTCAGCTCAGTCGTGTCTGACTCTTTGCAACTCCATGGACTGTAGCCCACCAAGCTCCTCTGTCTGTGGGGATTCTCCAGGCAAGAATACTAGAGTGGGTTGACATGCCCTCCTCCAGGGGATCTTCCCAACCCAGGGATTGAACCCAGGTCTCCCTCATTGCAAGTGGATTCTTCACTGTTTGAGTCACCAAGGAAGCCCAAAAATACTGGAGTGGCTAGCCTATCCCTTCTCCAGGGGATCTTCCCTACCCAGGAATTGAACCAGGGTCTACTGCATCACAGGTGGATTCTTTACCAGCTAAGCTACCAGGGAACCTCTAAAACTCCTTGGTACACAATAATAGTAACTATTAATATTGTGGTAACTCAACTGCAGAGAGGATGCTCCCTTGACCCCAACACTGGTACAGATTTAAATGAAATAGTGAGAGGGAGGGGAGCATGCCTGGGTTAGTCCCCACCCTACCCCATGTCCTAATAAGGGGCCAGGCAGCCATGGACCTGGCTGCCAGGTCAGATCTAGGTCCTTGGTTTCAAAGCCCTGTCTAGAAAATGTCCTCGGAAACCCTGGTGTCAACACGCTGGTGAGACATTAGAGCCAGTGAGAACTGGGTGGGCTTTAGTGTTAGTGGTTGGAGGTGTGGTTATCTCTACTATTCTTGTTTCTGATTGGGCCAAATCTACACTCTTACAACCTCCTTCTCCCTCCCCACCCACCCCCTGGCATCTTGGTCTCCAGGCCCAGGCGTGGAGCCTGGCAGCCACACTGGGAAGTCGGGTTTGCCCGGAGTGTATGGGACAGGGCAGTGCTGGGAACTGGAATTTCCAGGGACGAGGGGAAAGCTTGCCACGTTGGTCCCTCAGAAAGGTGGAGAATCTGGAATGTGCCAGCCAACTCTCTGCCTGGTAGGGCAACACACAAAGGTTTCTGAGTCCCATTTCTAAGATGCCCCCTGGAGCCTTCATGTCATATTCAAGGCCCTCTATGTCAGATCTGTAAACTTGTAATTTCCTCCTAAAGTCACATACAAGAGGAAAATTAATCACCATTCATCCAATGGTGATTAATAGTTTCAGTTAGTAGGATACTAGTTTCAGTTAGTAGGATACTAGTTCATGGAATTTTGACTTTTCTCCTCTGTCCTCCCTGGCTAAAGAGGAAGTCCCCCATGTCCCATAAATGGAGAAAGTCCTCCTTGCTCATGGCCCATGTAATAGGAGGTCTGCAGTGACTCCTGCCTCTTGGAGGTGACAGTGTGAATCTGGGGCAGGATGGGAAATTCCCATCCATGTGTGCTAAGAGTCATGAGGGCGATTGGTTGAGAAAATGTGACTAGCGTCTCACTCCCTCCCACTCCTGTAGAAACAACCCAGAGCACAGGGCTAGCAACTAGAGGAAGAGAAATGTTCTGTATCATCTTTCTACAGGGGACAGAACCACATTTGCTGGCCCCATCATTGCTCCCATTGTACAGATGAGAAAACTGAGATCCAGACTGGTTATATGACATGGCAAGTCCATGGCAGAGCTGGGATCTGTATTAAATCAGGTGAACCCTACTGTCCTATTCTTTCTGCTCTGCCCTCAAGGACACCTCAAATGGAGCCATGACCCCCAATCATTCATGGTTTGGGGGCTAAAGAAATCTTGGGTTAAGGACTTCCCTGGTAGTCCAGTGGCTAAGACTGCACTCCCAATGCAGGGGGCCTGGGTTCAATTCCTGGTCAGGGAACTAGATCCCACATGCTATAACTAAGAGTTTGTATGCTGCAACTAAGACCCGGCACAGCCAAATAAATAAACAAACAAATAAAAGAGATCTCAGGTTAGCAGAGTCCAGAAGGTGGGTGCTGAGCTACTGGGTGGCCTCATCTGCTCTACTAGTTTCAGATTAGAAATTCAAACACTTGAGAGAAAACAGCTTGTTTTCTTCCCTCTCTCAGAGATAAGCATTAGCTGGGGCCTTGGCCAAGCTCTCAGCGCCCCCAAAGGAGGGTCTTGTGGGAGTGAAGGCTCAGATACCGCAGTGGGTGGATCAGGAGACAGATGGCAGCTGGGGGCTGAAAGCCCCAGGAGACCCCGAGAAATCACCCCTGGAGTCCCTCGCAGTGCTGATTCCGGTGGCCCCATCAGCGCACGTCCACCTGTAGGATCTTGTCATGAAGAGGCGCCTGGCAGGGCCAAGCAGGGGCCACCAAGGGGTTGGTTGTCCTTACTGGGAACTGCAGGGCAGACTAAACTCAGTCGGCCCCCATGCCCTTGATCCCCAGTCATGGTTTCCCCCGTCTTGTCTCCTCTAGATGGGATCTATTATGGAGACAACCGGTTTGACACTGTGAGTGAGTCGGGAACCGCCACGCTGAAAGCTCGGCCAAGAGTCCGGCCCCTGCTCACCTTTCTTCCGCTGGTGAGTACGTTCTGCCCTGAGGTCGGAGGGTCTGCTCTGGGCGGGCCACCTGGGCTGCCACAGAGAAGGCGGCCCCACCTGCCCTGGTCCAAGTGGTCATCAGCCTCACCCTCTGTCCATCCTCTTCCTTCCTGATGCCAACTGAGGGTGGCTACTGGGAGGAGGCATGGCTCACGACAGGAAGGCTGAGATTAGGGATGTCAGCTCCTTTGAGTCGAAACCTAAGGAGGGGTTATGGGGAACTTGAGTGCAGAAGCAACGCAGCAGTGGGTACCTCCAGCTCAATGGGATTCCTATTTTACACTCACCGGGGGCTGCCTGCTCCATGCCAGGCCTCGCATAGGATGCTGGGATTCAGAGATGATTGACCCAGGATTGCTCAAGGAACCCTCTGCCCAGTATAGGGGATAAATCAGTAAAGAGACTGTTAATACATAGACCAGAGCAGGAGCAGCCTACCTAGCCACAGGGATTGGTCAAGGAAGGCTTCTTGGAAGAGGTGACACCGGAACTGTCTCAAAGGTCAAATAGCAGTGACCCTTGGGAGAAGAGCATGTGGACTGCTTTATTTGTGGGTCTGAAACTGCCAGAAACCAAACACTCCCTTCTGGAGCCTGTGATTGGGCTTTTGTTCTCTGACAAGGGAAAGAGACTCAAAACAACCTCCCCGTGACTGGTTCTATTTACTGTGACGAGAGCTCTGGCTTTTCCAAGACAGCCTAGGCCTGTGCTGTCCAATAGAAATACAATGCAAGCGTCAGGTATAACTATTATTTCTAGTAGCAACATGAATAAGAAATAGGTAAAATTAGTCCAGAGATGATCATTTCAACATTTAACCAGCGTAGAAGGTACGACTGAGATGTTTTACATTCTTTCACACTAAGTCATCAAAGTCTAGCGTGTCGCACTTCGAGCACACATCCTGCTTCTGAGCAGTGACATTTCAAGGGCTCAGTAGCCACTTGTGGTCAGTGGCTACCATATACAACAGCCCAGATTTAGACCTAAACAGCCAGCCTCATAAATTCTAGGTTCATTACCATCTGTGAGACCTGGGTCCCAGTTGGGACAGTGACATGGGGGTCACAGCATCTCATGCTTCCATGAGGCTCTGTTCTGCCTCAGCTCAAAAGGCACCAAATCGTGATCTGAGTTTTCAGGGGCCCATTAGACCTCACAGCACCCAACACCTTGGTCCCCCCACCCACAAATTCTGCCCAGCACTGCCTGGCACAACCACCTCCCTTGCACCATCGTCAATTTTTTTCTGGTTGTTCAGCCTCGCCACAGACCTGAGATTCTAGATGGGAGAGACTGAATCTTACATTCTCCTTGCTGTGTCCCCAAGGCCTGTATGTGGAGGGCTGAGCATACAGACCGCTGGGCATACGGCTTTAATTTATTTTCCGCTTACAAAAGCAATTCACGGACATCGCAGACAAATACAGAAAGTACACCACCACCAGTGAAAAGGTATAAAGCAAATGAGTCCACTCCTCACTGTTTCCAGAGATGCATAAAACTGTTTCCAGGGTTACCGCACCCATATATGCAGATGAAACAGTTTTGAGATTGTCTGTCACTAGAGGTGAATTTGATTCTCTCCCTTCATCTACCGCATACTCAGAATTACAGCAGTGGGCACCCAGGGCTGACACACCCGTGCCCACTGTGGTTGATAAAATATTGAAATAAATGGCTGTTGCCCCTTGAGTGGCTGTTGGTCTCTTAGCTCCTCTCTCAGGTCTGCACCAGCAAGTAAAGCGTTAATGAGGCATAACTGAGTTTGTTCTGATTGGTCAGCATCCTGTATCCCTGCCTCTACCCACCCATGCACTTTGGACCACTTGATTAACAGCACAGGTCCATACCTTTCTGCCCTCCTCCCTTCTGGTTTGGGTCCTCTGGTTTGGTTCTGATCTGGGCCCACTAGGGCCTGACTGGGAGTGCTGCACAGGGTTAGGGGCTGCTGGCTGGTACTGGCTTGGGAACAGTCCTTCAGGGCAAGCCTCAGACCCAGTCCCAGGAGATGGGGGCTTCTCCCCAGCAGACTCACAGCCCCTCACTGGTGAGGACAAGGGAATGAACACACCATGAATCCACAACTGAAAGGGACCTCGTGGGGTCCACACCAGCCTCCCTAGACGCTGGCAGGAACTTAACCCAGAAAGGGAAGGTCATTCCATGCCTTCAGTGCCAACTGTGCAGCTGGCGTGGTCCTAGCCAACAGCAGGGCCATGAGATCGTGACTGACTCGTGGGGGGCCCTTCCTGTGTGTCAGGCACCATCCCAAGTGCCTAGCATGTGTTAACTGAACTGATAGAGAAGCTGAAGCTCAGGATGGGGAAGTAACTTGGTCAAGGACAGGCAGCTCATAAGTGGCAGAGCTGGGGTTTGTAGCCAGGCTCCCGGGTCCAAGTTCTATTGGGCCATCCTACCTGCCCTTCCACCCACGACCTAGAAGCTTTTCCTTCTTCCCTCCCAACATCAGCCTGCAGAACCACCTGCATCTCCTGTGTCTGCCTCTCTGCACTCCTGCCTGGCCTTTTGGGGATCACACACCCCTCTGAGACCATGCTGAGGCTGTGGGCCACATCCGCACGATCTTGCTTACAATTCCAACACAGGGATCTCAGGCCCCAGAAGCCCACCTATGATGCACCTCGAGATTAGGAGCCCTGAGCCTGACCGCTTGTGTCCTGGGGACTTGTTTTGCTCCTGACTCAGGTCCTAAGATACAAAGCAGCTCCAGCATCTGGGTTATGGGGAACCCATCTCCTCTGCCTTAGGCTCTGGACTGGGGCCTCTGCTTTCCCCTTGCTGGGACAGAAGGCCAGGAGAATGAGAGGCAGGAGGACAGAACTGCAGGTTCACACGCAGACATGCACACCCTGCCCCCAGCCCCACCCCCAAGCCAGGTTGGCTGGGGAGCTGGGCTGTGACACCGCCTCACAGCTGGGCCTCGCCCCTCCCTGTCCTGCCTTCCCACACTCAGGGGGCACCTCCCAGGCCTGACCCTGGGGCAGGGGAGGTGCCAGGCTGCAGTGCCCATGACAGGCCCATGCTCTTCCTTGAGTGCCAGCCAGGCCGGGCCGTCTTCTGAGCACACAGTTGCTCCCATGACCCCTCATGAGCCCCCCGTGGGATGGTGTGAGAGGGGAGGGCAAGATGAGGAGGGGACAGGCGTGGCTGGCGCTTCTGCTTCCTTCCTAGACCTTCCTTGCCTATTGAGGTGAAAGTTCAAAGGATGGAGAAATATTCTGGCCTACTCCATACTTTCCCAAGCAGCTGGCCGCCAAAGGCCAGTTACGAGAAGGACCCTGGGATCTCTCGGTGACTGGGATGGGCTCTGGATTGATCCTTGGGTGACCAGTCCCAGCTCTGCCTCTGGGCCATGAGGCCCTTCCTCTCCCGGGGCCTCTGGCTCCTCACCCATCAGCAGGGTTACATGGGATGGTCTGCTAAGGTCCCCTCAGCTGTGACTTTCTGTGTTCAAATAACTCACTAACAGAGGGGCAGGAAGTGGGGTCAGGTCTCTGGAGGCCCCCAGAGATGCCAGGCCCTCTGAAAAGGAGGCCCTCTAGCCACCAGGGCTTCCCCGACCCCACCCTGCCCCAACTTCCTGCTCTGAGAACTCCAAGGAGCTGGATTAGCATGGCAAACTTCAAAACTGGGGGTGGGGGGTGGGCACGGACCTTGGTGAGCATTGGAATAAGAAAACTGAAGCCCAGGGAGGGGGGATGCATGCAACTCCCTCAGCTCCTAGGCAGAGACAGACCCCAAGCCCAGGTCTTCTCCCAATTCCCATCTACACCACCATGGATGGGCCTGGGCTAAGTCTGGGAAGGGGCCTTTCTCCCCACTTCCTTCTCCCTCCAAGGGGAAGCTCGGCCCAGAATTCAAGCCAGAGTCTGTCCCTAGCTTCTCAGAGCTGAGACGGTAGGACGGCTGGTGGTGGGAAGGGCAAACTTGTCTCTGGGGCTGCCTCTGGCCCTACCCCAGTCTGAACCCGACCATCTCCAGGGCAGTGCATATGAGGAATTGAAAAAGAAATGCCAATGAGGCAAATATGGGGAAACTGGCTGGACAGGTCCCCCAGGGTGCCTCGGGCGGTGAGAGCTCCCTGGGTCACCCCACCCTCTGAGTCAGGCAGGGCTGGCAGGGCCTGGGGAGATGTCAGGCTGGGCTCCGGGCAGGAAGCCTGACTGTTTGGAGGCCCACCCTCTACTCAGCAGAGATGCAGCCCGAGTCAGCTGGATTTCTCCTTTCCACCCTTCCTCTCTATCCCCGTCCCCAGGAGCTGTCTTGGAAGCCAAGGCCCAGGCTCCCTTTGGGGTTGGCGCTCCTTTGGGTGAGCTGGGGAGTGCAGTCGGTCATGATTGGCTTTTGAGTGATTCTCTTGGCTGATGTTAGCTGGCAGGGCTCTTGGGTAGGGGAGCTCCAGGTGTTCCTGTGGGAGTGGGTGTCGGAAGCCTGCAGCCAGTGAACAGATGGAGCACCCTTTCCCCGCCGAAGCCACCCTGCCTCTGCCCACCTGGCTCTTCTTCCACAGGGAGGGCCTCAGCCTGAACCCCCAAAGCCCAGCATACACCCTCATCCTCACCACATATGACTGCCCCTTGGCCACCAATGGGACTTCCCAGGTGGTGCTAGTGGTAAAGAACTCGCCTGCCAACGCAGGAGACGTAAGAGACACGGGTTCTATATCCCTGGGTCGGGAAGATCCCTGCAGGAAGAAATAGCAACCCACTCCAGTATTCTCGCCTGGAAAATCCTATGGACAAAAGAGCCTGGCAGGCTATAGTCCATAGGGTTGTAGAGTTGGACACGACTGAAGTGATTTAGCACACACTCTTGGCCACCCTGTGGGTTCAGGGATGTGTGCCCCCCACTCAGGCTGCCTTCAGAAGGACTGATTGGGAAAGAAGCTCTAGAAGTGACCTGAAGTGTCAAAGTGTTACTTGCTTCAGTTGTGTCCAACTCCCTCTGACCCCGTGGACTGCAGCCTGCTGGGCTCCTCTGTCCGTGGGGATTCTCTAGGCAAGAATACTGCAGTGGGTTGCCATTTTCTTCTGCAGGGGATCTTCCCAACCCAGGGATTGAAACTGGATCTCCTGCATTGCAGTTCTTTACCACTGAGGCACCAGAAGAGGCCTAAGGGCCATTTGAATGGAGGATTCTAGGGACCTTGGTGTCTGGAGCAAGGTCAGGAAGGGGGCGGGGTGGGCTCTTAGGGCTTGTCTCCTTGACCCCATGGACTCCTTGCCCTGCAGGGCAACAGAGCACAGCCCGCTACAGATGAGAGAGATCCTGGGGTGGCAGGTCGGTCCAGAGTAAGACAGTATTGTTTGTGGAATTCGTCCCCCAGGAAGGAGGCATGAGCTTCAGCAGAGGGCAGGGGCTGGGGCAAGGAAGTCCTGGAGCTCTTTTTATATTAAAAAAAATTTTTTTTCCTAAGGTTATTTTTTTTTACATGGACCATTTTTTTTAAAGTCTTTATTGAATTGTTACAGTATTGCTTCTGTTCTATTTTGGGGTTTTGACAAGGCATGTGGGGTCTTAGCTCCCCATCCGGGGATCAAACTCACACCCCCTGCACTGGAAGGTGAAGTCTTGACCACTGGACCACCAGGAAGGTCCTGGAGCTCTTGATTTTAAATGCTCACTGGGTCCCCCAAAGCCGGGAAACAACCGCCAGGGCTTCACCCAGCTGGGGACGCTGGGTGCCGGGAGGGGTTTCCTTGTGGCCCTCACTCCGGGGGCCCGTCCCCCTGCTCCCCAGCCTTCCGCAGTGTTCCCAACCATTCCCGGCTCTGATTCTGACTCAGGGTCACCTCCCTCACCCCCCGAGCTCTGCACCGCCCCCTGAGGTGCCCCAGCCAGGCTCCTGGAGGAATCTGTGAGGAAGTTTGCATTCCATAGTGTGTCACTAAGGCTCTGAGCTGGCTCGCACTCAAGGTCAACTGTGGGTAGCCCGTTGGCCCAACCCTTGTGACCCACCCTTGGGGTTGGCCTGCGATCTGAGGAACCCCAGGTATGAGGATGTGTGTCCCGGCCCAGGGAGGGCAAGGGGACTGGGCCGGGGCCATCGGTGGGGTGAGGCTGTCCCCCAGATCCTTGGTGGTGCATCAGGGGGCTAGTGGTGGGCTCTGACTCCCTATAACTTTAAGGGGGAGACAACCTCAGTCCTCAAATAGTGAATGCTTTCCTCCCCTCCTCTTTTCTGCTTTCTTTCCTCCTTCTCTTTAACTCTGAAATATTTGTGGTCAAAAGGGCAGTAGGGGATTCCCGGTGACCTGGCCCTAACTTCGGGGAAGCACCCATCTATCTCTTCAAGCCCAACCAGACAGACACATCCCAGGAGTCCCTCCCAGAACAGAGTATCCATGGACTCGGGCCACTGCTCACCCACTGAGCCTTGTTAGGACCTGAGGGGTGGGGGCCCAGAGAGATGCCCCCTCCTTGAGTGCTTCTCTGTGGGATCTCTTTAGGTGTGGGGAGGCCTCTGATGTCACAGCAAACCCACAGAGGTGGGATCAACCCCATCTTACAGATGAGAAAACTGAACCTCAAAAGGCAAGAAGGGGGCACACTTCGTGACCACGGAGTGTGTGATTCTATCTTTGAGACGATGGAGTTAAATTAAGATTGCCAGAGTGGTCTGCTGCTGCTGCTGCTGCTAAGTCGCTTCAGTTGTGTTCGACTGTGTGCAACCCCATGGACTGCAGCCTACCAGGCTTCTCCGTCCATGGGATTCTCCAGGCAAGAACACTGGAGTGGGTTGCCATTTCCTTCTCCAATGCATGAAAGTGGAAAGTGAAAGTGAAGTCGCTCAGTCATGTCCGACTCTTAGCGACCCCATGGACTGCAGCCTACCAGGCTCCTCCGTCCATGGGATTTTCCAGGCAACAGTACTGGAGTGGGGTGCCATTGCCTTCTCCAGTGTGGTCTACCCACCTACAAAATCCATGCTTTTCTTCTTTTTTTAAGTATTCATTTATTTGGCTGCACTGGGTCTTAGGGACAGCACACAGGATCTTCACTGCATCATGCAGCATCTTCACTGCATTACGCAGGAACTGGTGTAGCAACACCTGGACTCTCTAGTTGTGGTTCACAGGCTTAGTTGCTATGCAGCATGGAGGATCTTAGTTCCCCAACCAGAGATCGAACCCACATCCCTCGAATTGCACAGTGGATTTTGACCCACTGGAGCACCAGGGAAGTAAGTCCCATGCTCTTCTTGATTACAAGAACTTAAAAAAACAAAAACAAAAAACTACGGATTGTGTGTGTGTGTATTTTTTAATTGTGAAGGAAACAGAAGTTCATTGTTCAGAACTGAAAATAGAGACAAGTATAAGGAAGGAAATATATATAAATATTCTCAGAATGGCATTTCCGTCCCTAGGCTCCCTGCCAGCTAATCATTGCCGGGTGACCTTTCAGTATACAAGGCTGTGATGGGGCTGCTTGACTGAGCTGGGGAGTGGGCAAGGTGACGGGGATCTTAGCTTCTGGGTGTTGTCCGGGTGTGGGTTCGGGAAGGGCTGAGGCCCAGCTTCAGGGGGAATGCCCCACCTGGACTCTGCCCCAGGCATTGAGCAAGGCTGCTGTTGCGGAGTGGGGGTGGCCTGGCTGAGGATGGAGGCACCAAGAGGCTGCCCCAGCAGAGGGGCTCAGATGCTCATTTGCATGTTCTTGGTCATTTCCCTTGCCCACCGGGTGGCCACACCCTGTCCCTCGATGTGGGGCCGCTGTCCTTCAAGGGCCAGACACGTCTCCCTCCTGAGTCTGCTTGAGGGGTACGCCAGCCCCTGCAGGCAGCCCCCTGGGGCGTGGGGTCTGTGATTTTCCCAGGGCAAGCGTGCTGAGGGTGGGGCAGCCCTTGGCTGACTGCGGCAGTCACAGGCCCACGATGGAGCCAGAGGTGACCTCAGGCCCAGTCCTGCCCGCTTGGCCTCGCCCTGTGACTCCTGGAAAAGCAGCTTCACAGACTCCTCCCTCCCCCCTCCTCTCCCTTCCTCTTCCCCTGCCCCACCTTGTTCCGCCGCCCCCCTCACCCCAAGAACTCTCCCGAGACAAAGACGGAGGTCCATCTCAACACCTGGTCGTGGAAGGGTGGCCTCTGGTGTTCAGGCCGCTGCCCACATGGCACAGGTGAGCTGAGCACAGGTGGGACTTATGGGCCGGGACTCACAGAACGCCAGGCTGGAGATGATCCTAAAGAGCGTTCACAGGAGGGAGGGAAGGAGGCCCTTTGTTCCCAGTTAATTGGTGGTGGGTCTGGCGCCAGAACACAGACTTTACACCTCCCTGTCCTGTGTTCCTGCCACCTCTCATTCATTCATCCAGGAGTTTCTTCACTCATCCAACTCTCACTGAATTGCCCTGTCTGTGCCAGGTGGGGCAAAAAGAATCAGCCATCCCCCTACCCACAGACAGGCTGGGCTGGGCCAGCAGAGACCAGGGCCACCTGTAACAGGCCTCGTTTATGCTGGAGGAGAAGGCAATGGCACCCCACTCCAGTACTCTTGCCTGGAAAATCCCATGGGCAAAGGAGCCTGGTAGGGTGCAGTCCATGGGGTCTATAAGAGTCGGACACGACTGAGTGACTTCACTTTCACTTTTCACTTTCATGCATTGGAGAAGGAAATGGCAACCCACTCCAGTGTTCTTGCCTGGAGAATCCCAGGGATGGGGGAGCCTGGTGGGCTGCCGTCTATGGGGTCGCACAGAGTCGGACACGACTGACACGACTTAGCAGCAGCAGCATGCTGGAGGAAAAGTGTGAGTGTGAATAGTGGCAAAGAGGGCAGGCTCCGAGTTCCAGTATCAACGCTGCTGTTTATTAGCTCTATGACCTTGGGCGATGTACTCAGCCTCTCTGTGCCTCTGTTTCATCTTCTATACAATAAAAACAACAACCTACCTCTTAGGGTTACTACGACGATTAACTAGGTTGCTACATGTGAAGTACTCAGAACAGTGCCTAGCGCATAGTAGGCACCTAATAAATGTCAGGTATCAGAATGCACACACAGGGTGAGGAACACACTGAGAAGAGAAATGAACTCGGGCTGAGGTTGCCAAGGAGGGCTTCGTGGAGGAGGGGTATTTAATCTAGGGTTTAAAGGATAGGTAGGAGTTAGCTGGACAAAGAAGGGCATCTAAGAATAAGAGCCAAAGTTAAAGGAGATAGTTAATAAGGATCTACTGTATAGCACAGGGAACTCTTCTCAATACTCTGTAATGACCCATATGGGAATAGAATTTTAAAAAGACTGGATATAGCTATATGCATAACTGATTGATTTTATTGTGCAGCAGAAACTAACACATTTTAAATCTACTATACTCTAATAAAAAAAAGAGCAAAGCAAGATTTGGGAGGTCTGAGAGTATGTGGGAGTGAATCTCAAGCAGCTGCAGTGATTCTGCACGGTGGGGGAGAGAAGTAGAGCCAAATCATTTAGGGGCTTTTTCAAGCTATAGATTCACCCCCAGAACCTCCAAATACTCCCTCCAAGGAGTGGTCTCTCTGCCGTACTGAAGATCCCTGCTGCAGGGAGCCCATTTGCTCTTGAGTGAGGCAGGTCTCCAGGGACACTGGTGGAAAAACACGAGAACCACTAACTGGAGCCCAGAGTTTGTGGAGTGGGTGGGAGAATGTGGCGGGAGCTGTGGACAGGACAGCTTATGAAAAGTCTAGAACGCCATGCGAAGGCGTTTGGGTGTCATCCTCCGGACCGACAGAAGGACGCTGAACAGGGAAGGGACCTGCTCTGGGATGCATTTTATTTCTTTCTTTCTTTTTAAAAAAATATTTATTTATTTTTCGTTGCATTGGGTCTTAGTTGTGACTCCAGGGCTTCTCTCTAGTTGGGACATGGGAGCTCAGCAGTTGTGGCCCCCAGGCTTAGTTGCTCCGAATCAGGTGGGATCTTAGTTCCCCAGCCAGGGACTGAATCTGTGTCCCCTGCATTGGGAGGCAGAGTCTTAATCACTGGACCACCAGGGAACTCCCTGAGATGCATTTTAGAAAGAACATCCTGGCATCAGGCTTAAAAAATGGGGTGAGGCAGAAGCCAGGGAGATGATAGCAGTAGTCTGTCTGTCTGGGTAACAGACAGTGAGGACTGAAGGAGGGCCAAGCTTTCGGGGTAGCAGGAAGGGAGGGACACAGGATGTGCCTGGCAGAGCCAGGTGAAAAGCTGGGGGTGTGGGTGACGGGTAGATGCTTGGAAAGACAGTGATACCTAACTAGCTGTGAGTTCTTAGGCAAGTCACCTAACCTTTCTGCCTCAGTTTGCTCATCTGTAAAGGGGAGGTGTAATAACACCGATCGCATCTCATGTTGTGAAAAGTAAATGAATTAAGAGATGGAAGACAGAGCACGTGGTACAGATGGATGTGAGAGTTGGACTGTGAAGAAGGCTGAGCGCCAAAGAATTGATGCTTTTGAACTGTGGTGTTGGAGAAGACTCTTGAGAATCCCTTGGACTGCAAGGAGATCCAACCAGTCCATTCTGAAGGAGATCAGCCGTGGGATTTCTTTGGAAGGAATGATGCTAAAGCTGAAACTCCAGTACTTTGGCCATCTCATGCGAAGAGTTGACTCATTGGAAAAGACTCTGTCCTCTGAGGCTAAGGGAGGCAGGTGAGGAAGTTCACTCCCCGTGGAGATGGATGCTGTTCACACCTGTGCATTTGCACACTGAACTCTGTCACCACCCAAGCCAGGGCACTGGATGCCAGCTCCCTGGGTCCCCGTGTTGAGAGGGGAGTGACGTACCTTCCAGGTCTGTTTTACTAGCACTTGCATTAAAATGAGTTTGTATTTGCCTTCCTCAGTCCACGCTGGTGGAAGGGACAGCTAGCCCAGGTAGGTGGGAGGGGAAGAAGCAGGGCCAGCTGGGGCTTGGAGCTGCATTCATTTCAGTATTGGGGGCTCCTAAGATCATGGCATCTGGTCCCATCACTTCATGGGAAATAGATGGGGAAACAGTGGAAACAGTATCAAACTTTATTTTTGGGGGCTCCAAAATCACTGCAGATGGTGACTGCAGCCATGAAATTAAAAGATGCTTACTCCTTGGAAGGAAAGTTATGACCAATCTAGATAGCATATTAAAAAACAGAGACATTACTTTGCCAAAAAAGGTCTGTCTAGTCAAGGCTATGGTTTTTCCAGTAGTCATGTATGGATGTGAGAGTTGGACTGTGAAGAAAGCTGAGTGCCAAAGAACTGATGCTTTTGAACTGTGGTGTTGGAGAAGACTCTTGAGAGTCCCTTGGACTGCAAGGAGATTCAACCAGTCCATCCTAAAGGAGATCAGTCCTGGGTGTTCATTAGAAGGACTGATGCTGAAGCTGAAACTCCAATACTTTGGCCACCTCATGTGAAGAGTTGACTCATTGGAAAAGACCCTGATGCTGGGAGGGATTGGGGGCAAGAGGAGAAGGGGACGACAGAAGATGAGATGGCTGGATGGCATCACCGACTCAATGGACATGGGTTTGGGTGAACTCCGGGAGTTGGTGATGGACAGGGAGGCCTGGCGTGCTGCAATTCATGGGGTTGCAAAGAGTTGGACACGACTGAGCGACTGAACTGAACTGAAGGAGTGAGGCTGGACTTTGGGACCTACCCCAAGGGTAACAGAGTACCACAGCACCTCAAGCACTGTGGGGATGTGATAGGTGTGTTCTGGACTCTGTGTGTGTGTGTGTGTGTGTGTGTGCGTTCCAAGGCCGCTCAGGAGACAGACTTCCATCCTGTGGTCTTTGGGATCTAATGCGTTTTCAGAGTTAAGATCAAAGGTGGGGTGGACAGTATTACCTCCAGCCCATAAAGTCCGTCTGTGTTCCTCATTCACACATAATTATAGGGTGACCCAGAAGGTGCTTCTGGGATTCCAGGCAGCCTGCTTTGATTGCTCACAATATTTTCACTTTTGTGGGAAGAAGATTTAGAACACAGATTCCTGGGTTAGGAGCATTATCTCCTGTGGTCGTCATAATGGCCCCACAAAGCAGGAAATACCTCCATTTTATACATGAAGAAAATGAGTCTCTGATTTGTAGAAAAGGGAAGTTGGGAGGCCTAGGTTTGCACCCTGTCTCTTAAGGGATTTGAGATAACATAGTGCTGGCACACAGTAGGTGCATAAATGATAGATGAACATCATAGTTGCTACGGCTCATCCAAGCTCACACTCCTGGCAACATCACACACGCACAGGCAAAATCCAGAGCACGACTGGACTCTGAAAACTCTTGATGAAAAGTCCCTAGGTCTTTCTACTTTCCAATTATGTGCAAAAGAGTAATGAGAGCTCAACCCTGGCTTTTATTTTTATTTTTTTTTTCAACCCTGGCTTTTAAAGGCCTGGCCTCCATCTCATCAAAATCAGAGTATACGTACTCCATGAGGGTTATTAGCCAATCAGTCGTGGGTATACTGCAAAGAGTTGGACAGGACTTAGCGACTGAACAGCTAGACAGTCTTGTGTACTGCCTCTCGTGCACTATGTACCGCATCTCAGAATGCAGGGTTGAGAGAGGTTGAGAACAAGTATGTGGCCATTTGACTCAAACAGAGGCAGAAAAAAAGTAGATGGTGGAGCAAGGCCATTCCAGTTCTTCAGAATTCTTTAAGAATAAAATGAGTTGTTTGCTGCCTTCATATAACCAGAGACTAATTCTGAGACTGCCCTTGATACCCCGAGGTCTTGTGGATATTTGTGAAACATCTGCCTTGAATCCCTCTTCGTATATATTAAACCATTAAGTCTAGAGAGTTGGCGCCATCAGCCCATCAGTGAGTAATAGCTTGGCTTACTATGTGTCCATGTTTGGGGGATTCATATAAGACATGTCCGTGGGCTCCAAGGAGCAACCAGATCTCATAGGAGGAACTGGGGGAATATCTAGAGCGCGAACAGGAGTCCTCCCTTGTGGGACTTGGCTGCGGGTTGCTCTGAACAGCAGTCGGTCAGTATGGCCTGATGCAGACAAGGGATGGCTCTGTAGGAATAACAAGAGCTAACGTTTGTTGGAGAAGGCAATGGCACCCCACTCCAGTACCCTTGCCTGGAAAATCCCATGGACGGAGGGGCCTGGTAGGCTGCAGTCCATGGGGTCAATAGGAGTCGGATACGACTGAGCGACTTCACTTTCACTTTTCACTTTCATGCATTGGAGAAGGAAATGGCAACCCACTCCAGTGTTCTTGCCTGGAGAATCCCAGGGACGGGGAGCCCGGTGGGCTGCCGTCTATGGGGTCGCACAGAGGCGGATACGACTGAAGCGACTTAGCAGCAGCAGCAGCAACGTTTGTTGGGTTTTCACTGCATGCCAGGAGCTAAGTGTGTTTTGTGTATTGCATCACTTAATCCTCACAACTTCCCTAGAATAGGTAAATTCTATTTTTCTTTTGTGACCATGCTGTGTGGCATGTGAGAACCTAGTTCCCCAACCAGGGATCGAACCTGTGCCCGCTGCCACTGGGAGTGTGGAGTCTTAACCACTGGACTGCCAGGGAAGTCCCAGTAAATTTTATTTTTAAATCAGTTTCATAGTCAAGGAAACTGAGGCACAGAGAACCTAAGTCATTGGCTGAGTCATATAGCCAGTGGAAGGCAGAGCTAGAATTCAAATTCAAGCAATCTGGCTCCAGAATTTTCTCATTCCCTCTACTGTCTTTCTAGAGGGGCTCTGTGAATCCTTTTAGGGTTAGAGACTTGGACTTTAGTGAAGCAAATACTCAGCGGGGGAGCTCCACAGACCTGGGCTTAGCACCACTGGTCGTGAGAGTGTAAACAACTTGTCAGACTTCTAAACCTCTGCGTTCTCTGGCTCACGGGGACAACTTCTTCATTGCAGGGTGGTGTGATGGTGAGCATGTGTTCACAGCACAGAGCAAGGGGTGTTACTGTTAGAAATGGACAGTGGGAAGAGGGGCACAGCCTGACCAACACCCAGTATCAGGGATGAACGTGAACCAGAGGGGTGGGTTGGAAGGATCCTAGAGAGGGAGCTGGTTCAGTTAGATTGTTGGATTTGCTGTAACAGGTGAATGGAAATTAACACTAGCCTGAAGGATACTGCCAGGGTGTTGAGGACCTTGAAAGCTACCATAAAACGCCCCACAGCTCCTCTAAAGGACAGGTGTGTGGACTTTGTTGACATATGGAAATGTGTGTTTGGAGGGAAAAAAAAAATAGAATGCAAAATTGTATGTACAGACCAACAGCTGTGTAAACGCATTATGGTCTGCAAGCCTAGAGATCTGAAAGGTATCCACAGTGTTGTCAATACTCCAGGTCACCGCTCTTTTCTTATTTACTTTTCTGTAACTACCTAATGAAAACTAAGC
The DNA here is from genome assembly GCF_029378745.1 of Bos indicus. Lineage (NCBI taxonomy): Eukaryota > Metazoa > Chordata > Mammalia > Artiodactyla > Bovidae > Bos > Bos indicus. Next base: position 17,343,225 of record NC_091782.1, on the reverse strand, counting down.
GTCAACGGGAGGCCAGGCCAAGGGGGGTTGGCTTTTGATCTTGTGGACATCCCTGGGGAGTCATGAACAGTTTTGTTTTGTTTTTATCTGTTTCAGTTGAGATTTATATACAGTTGACTCTCATTATTTGCAGATTCGGTATCTGTAATTCGCCTACTCACTAAAATTTATTTGTAACCCCCCAAATCAGTTGGCTCGAGCGGAGCAGTGAAAGGTTTGCCAGTGCTGCACAGAGAACCAGCTGAGGTCGAACAGGACATTTTGCGTCCTTTTCTGTTTAGTGCCGTGCTTTTCATATTTCTTTGCTTTTTGTTGGTGGTTTTGCTATTTAAAAATAGCCCTCAAGGACTTCCCTGGTAGTCCAATGGTTAAGACTCTGTGTCTCCAATGCAGAGGGGCATGGGTTAGATCCCTGGTCGGGCAACTAAGATCCCACATGTTGAGTGGAATGGCTAGAAAAACATTTTTAATTTTAAAAATTAAATAAAATGAAAAAAAAATAAAATAAATAAAATAAAATGCCCCCGAAGCACAGGGCCGATGTGCTGTCTAATATCCCTACGTGCAAGGAAGCTACGAAGTACCTTACAGAGAAAATAGGTAAGCTTCCAAGGCGTGAGTTATGGTGCTGCTGGCCATGAGTTCACTATCAGGGAGTTAACAACAGACATTAAATAAGGTATCTTTAAAGAGAAACATGCATAAAGACAAAGTTGTATATTGATCAGCTGATGAAAGTGACTTGACCAAGATTTACAGAATCTTTACCCTGTATTTCCCTCAAGGCATGGCTCCAGTTTTTACTAATTCACTGTTTGCAGCAATTTCACAGACCCTAACTACCACAAATAACAAGACTTGACTATATCACAGAATTCACCCTTTTAACTGAGCCCATATTTCAGTATAATTACAAGGTTATCCCTGTGGACTTTCCAGCAATTATAACAGCCTCACGGAGCAGCAAGTTAAGAACTGTCTGTCTTTCCCTGTCCCCTGATGGTTCTGCTGTCTTTCAGGATGCCCAGGAAAACCATGGACTGGCTGTACCCACACCCTGTGTGCCAGACAGCTTTGCAGACAAACAAGCGACAGGTAAGAGGACCCCAGGCTTGAGACTTGTCCATCTTTCTAATTTCCTCCTTAAGCCCAAGCATCTGGACCTCCCTCCCCAGCTGGTGATAAAGCTGGAGTCTCCAGGCCTCTTGGCTGCTAGCTGCTGTGGGTGGGAGATGAGGAGAGCCAGGGCTAAGGCCCAGGGGAGGAAGGATGGTTAGGGACGTGGCCAGAGCAGGAACAAGGGCAGCGTGAGTGATAGAAAGAACCCTGGAGTCAGGCAGCCCTGGCTTTGAATCCCAGCTCCCCCGCATATTAGCCTCACTCCCTGGGGCAAGTCACTTAACCCCTTGCCCCTCCTTATCTCTCGCAAGACAATTCCAGTTCTGGAGGCGCAAAGTACTGGATAGGAAGTGAGTCACTTCTTGTCAGATCCCTGCTCAAAACCCACCAGCAACTTCCCTTGTCACCTAACGGAAGGGTTCTTGCCAGGACAGCCAGAATCCGGCCCCACCTGGCTTAATCTGCTGGCTTTCTCGTCTCATCCCACTCTCCTCGCTGCTCCTTCAAGATCCAGGCTCGTTTCCAGCCTCGGGCCGTTGCACTTCTGCTGTCCAGTCTGTTCTTCCCTTGCACGTGTGCACAGCTCGCTCACTCTCTCTCATTCCGTCTTTGCTCCAATGTCACCTTCTCAGCCAGGTCTTCCCGGACCTTGCTATTCACACTGCACCCTCGGCACCCCTCCTGGGTTTCCCCTCCATATCACTCTTCACCTCGATGTGCTGGAAATTTACTAATATATTCACTGTCTATTAAATTGTCCCATTAAAACACAAGCTGCCAGAGGGCCAGTATTTTGACTATTTTTTGGTTTGTCTTTTCTGCTGTGTCCCAGCTCTTAACACTTGGGTGCTCGATGGATGTTGTCTGGTCTTTATTTTGAAGTCAGGAAACTGGGAGGAGCCCGTCAGAGCTGCACATTTCTGGGTTTGTTTCATTCTGTGCCAGAAATTGAGAGGTGGGGGAGGCAAAGGATATGTGCCCCTCAAAGAGGAGTAACCAGGGCATCCTGGTGGTCTGCAGACACTAGGGAGGGGGCAGGGACTGGGGCCGGGGGATAGGGATTTGAGCCTCTGGGGCCAGGGTGGAGGACTCAGTATCTCTCTAGTGCCTGAATCATCCAAGTCAATTCATTTCTACATACCCCATCCATCCGGCAGTCCAGAGTCCATTCCAGTTCTCTGTGAGGTTCTCTGGGTTCTTGGTAGATTCAGGATCTTTAGAAAGCAGGAGTTGCTCACGCAGATTTCTTCCTCCCAAACTTTCACCCAAACTTCCTCACCGAGGTGTCCAGGCCCCTACTTCCATCCATGACTTCCTATCTTTCCCAGCTTCCCGGTCTTATGCAGAATGAAAAGTTAAGCACAGGTGGTAGTAATCAAAGTGATTACCATTCTCTGGACCTAGCACCTGATATGGAGAAGGCAATGGCACCCCACTCTAGTACTCTTGCCTGGAAAATCCCATGGATGGAGGAGCCTGGTAGGCTGCAGTCCATGGGGTTGCTAAAAGTCGGACACGACTGAGCAACTTCACTTTCACTTTCCACTTTCATGCACTGGAGAAGGCAATGGCAACCCACTCTAGTGTTCTTACCTGGAGAATCCCAGGGACCGGGGAGCCTGGCAGGCTGCCATCTATGGGGTTGCACAGAGTCGGACACGATTGAAGCAACTCAGCAGTAGCAGCAGCAGCACCTGATAAGCTCTTTCCATGCTTTTACATAAATTCTCTTAATGCTCACAACAGCTTTAAGAGGCAATTGCTGACGTTATTCCCATTTTACAGATAATGAAACTGAGGCTCAGCAAGTTTAACCAGTGTGTCCAAGGTCACACATTTAGTAAGTGGAGAGCCTGGATTTGAACCCTGGCGTTTCTGGCTTTGTACCAGCTGAGGCACCTGTAAGAAACACCCGGTGCACTCCAAGGGGCTAACTGAAGAGAAAAGGGATTATATATAGGACTGTGAGCAGGGCAGAGAAGCGTGAAGCCTGAGCCTCGGAAGCCAATGGAGAAAATTCAGCACAGGCTCCAGAGGCTGTGCCAGGGACAGGCAGGGGCAGGGGTCCCTCCCAGGAGAGGTCAGGAGACTGGAGACATGGCTGCTTCTCACTTGGTGTTCACAAAACCAGCCAGCTGCTCTCTCAGGAGGTTAGCAAGCCCGCACTGCCCACTCACCCTCCTCACCTCTGCCTCTCCCTCCTTTCAGGCACCAGCACACTCGTCAATGGCAACCTCCGACTATACAGCTCTGTGGGGGACCTAAGGCCTGGGCACTATGGCCAGGACTTACTCATCCCCCCACCTCCTCCAGGCCCAGCGCCGGCGCCACCCCTAGGCGCTCTGCAGCCTCCAGAGTTCTCACCGCCACCTCCACCCTCCACAGCTCCCCCACCTCCTCCCCTGCTGGAATCACCACCCCCACCCCCACCCAGCACAGCCCCAGCTCTGCCCCCAGGAATGGGGGCCCTTCCCCCGCCACCCACCGTTTCCTCCCCATCCACACCCACGCCTCCTGACTTCATTCCGCCCGCCCCACCCCAGGCCGTTCAAGCCCCACCTCTACCCCTCTTGCCAGCCCTGACACCCCCAGCCCCAGGGTCTCCTCATACCATGGGGACACGCCTCTTCCCCGCTGGGGGTGTCACCAAGTGGAAATCGGAAGTGGCGCTGAATGGCAGGCAGCCAGAGGCCCCCAGAAGCAGCGCCCCCAGGAGCCCTGCTGAGCCCACGGAGGCCCTCCCAGGTCCGGAGTCCCACCTCACCTTCCCCCGGTCATTCAAGGTGCCTCCCCCAACCCCAGTCAGGACTTCGTCCATCTCTATTCCAGAGGCACAAGGGACTCCTCCTGAGGACAAAGAGTCCACCAAGAAGGGCCCCATTCGACCCTCACTGCCTCCCAGCTTCCATATCCGCTCTGCGTGCCAGGCCTACCCCGACAGGGCTGCTGAGCTAGCGCTCCCCAAGGAGCCCGGTGCTGTGGCACCGGCCGGTCCGAGGCGGGGCCAGCCTCAGGTCCAGAGCAGTGAACAAGCCGAGACGCCACCTCCAGCCCCTCCCCTGCCCCCTCCTGCACCCCCACTCCCTCCGCCAGCACCCCCGCTGCCCCCAGCCGCCCCTCCTCTGCCACCTGCTGAGAAGGCAGCCCCTGCACCTGCTGGCTTGATGAAAAGACCCAAGTCTGGCTCTCCTGCTCCCAAACCCAAACCTGAACCCCCCAGCCCGGAGGAGACAGCGTCTTCGGAGCCCATGGACTGGCGGGACCCCAGCCAGATGGCAAAGCTGCGGGACCAGCTGTCAGCCTATCTTTGCGGCTCCAGGAGAGAGGACCGGCTCGCCAGTCACAGACCAGGTCCAACGGCAGCCTCTCAGGAAAGAGAGGACCACAAGCGTCCCAGCTTGCCTGCGAAAGAGGCGCCCCCGAGTCTGCTACAGAAGGAGGCTCCCCCGAGCCCGCCAGAGAAGGAGGCCCCCTCAAGTGTTCCTGAGGAGAGTCCCTGCAGCCGGCCAAAGAAGGCTGCCACCAGCCTGATCCTCCCTCCTGTGGACTACCTCCCCCAAGACGCACCAACTCCTAGCGTCTGGGAGATCCGGAAGAAGCTGGAGGCCCAGCTTTCCTCATTAGCTGAGAAGGAGGCCAGGCCCAGCAGAGGGTCTCTGCCTCCCAAACCTCAGCCAGAAGGGGGAAGAATCTTTGAAAACAGAGATGGTAACAGCAAATTCCCCAAGCCTGTGGCCAAGAATCTGCCACCTCTATCCACCACCCCTCTGCCAAACACACCACTCCAGTCCAAGGTCACACCTGGACCAGCCACCTCACCCAAGGCCACACCTGAACCAGCCACACCACCCAAGGCCACGCCCGGGCCAGCCACACCACCCAAGGCCACACCTGAACCAGCCACACCACCCAAGGCCACGCCCGGGCCAGCCACACCACCCAAGGCCACACCTGAACCAGCCACACCACCCAAGGCCACGCCCGGGCCAGCCACACCACCCAAGGCCACACCTGAACCAGCCACACCACCCAAGGCCACGCCCGGGCCAGCCACACCACCCAAGGCCGTACCTGGACCAGCCACAACACCCAAGGCCACGCCCGGACCAGCCACACCACCCAAGGCCATGCCCGGACCAGCCACACCACCCAAGGCCATGCTTGGACCAGCCACAACACCCAAAGCCGTACCTGGACCAGCCACAACACCCAAAGCCACGTCTGGGCCAGCCACACCACCCAAGGCCACACCTCTACCCATCACATCTTCCCAACTGATAGCAGAAAAGAACCTGGTCCCAGCTGGGCAGTGGGAGAAGCCAGAACATGAAGAACTTGCAGTGCCCTCCAAGCCAGAGGTAGAGGGGCACTCCTCAGAGACCAGTAAGCCTCCTACACAGGGAGCCCTCTCATCTCCAGCCTTCCCCCCAAAGATATCACCTGGGCGAGAAGAGGTGCCGTGTTTCTACAAGCCCCATTGCAGCCAGAACAGCTCCAGCAGAGAGGTGGCTGTGGTGATGCCCACCCTGTCCAGAGGAGAAGCTGCAGGCTCAGGCAAGCCTGTGGAGGTGAAGGAGCCCCAGGAGCTGCCACCCAAAGCCCCAGTCTCATCCCAGGCTGCTGACGAACTCCTCAGGCACCCGGTGACGGGGGAGGTGGTGGAGAGGGGCTCCCCGATGGCCCTGCTCCTTGCGGCCAAGCAGAGGGCCCAGAAGGGGAGGCCCAGGGGGGCCGCCCTGGGCCGGTCCTCCCTGCCAGGGAGTCTCCAAGGCCCCAGCCAGCCCAAGGCAGGGTCTGATACCATCTTGTACAACGAGGGCCAGCCCAACTCCTTCACTGTGGTCCCCAAGGTGTCCAAGGAGACTGAGAAGGTCCCCCAGCTAACCTCGCCAGGACAACCCAAAGGACTCTGTCAGTGGGAACTCCAGCCCCGCAGGGACCCAGAGGACACGGAGTCGTGCAGCGGGCCCAGCTGGACAAAGGTGAAGCCCCAGGCCTCCGCGGCCTGGGAGAGACCAGCGCCCTCCAGCCTCCTCCAGGGCCGCCTGCTGCCCAAGTCTTTCTCCTCCCCTCCTTCTCCTTCCCACAAGCCGGAGGAAGACAAGGAGGAGGAGTTCAACTTTGAGGTCATCCCGCCGCCGCCAGAATTCAGCAATGACCCCGAGCCCCCGGCCGCCCCCTTGCAGTATCTGGGGCGCCGGGGTTCGCCTCCCCGGAACAATTTCTCAGACTTGGGGCAGCCCGCGAATGCGGGCCCACCCCGCGTCTTCTCTCACTTCGCGGATCCAGGTCCAGCCCGGGGCCTAGAGCGCTTCTCCGGCGTGGGTGGGGGCCGCTCGCTCATCAAGAAGCGCCTGTACGTCGGGGAGCCCCACCGCAACCCAGGGCCGCCCCGCGGCGGCACCGGCCGCAGCCTGAGCTTCCCCAACTGCTTCGGGCCGCAGCCCGGGGGCCCCTTCGCAGCGCCCAGCGGCCCAGAGATGCGGCGCGTCAACTCGGCTGGCCGCGGGCCCCCCGGCGGCCTGCACTCGCGGAAGGTGTCCCTGGAGGCCCCTCGCGGAGAGGCCAAGTACAAAGCTCTCGGCGGCGGCGGCGGCGACTACGGCTGCACGCAGGCCACCGGCAGGTGAGCGGCGGGCTGGGAAAGCAGGGGAGAGGGGAGCTGAGCAGGGAAGGCAGGGGAGACGGGGGCTAGGCAGGGAAGGCAGGGGAGAGCGGGGCTGGGCTGGGAAAGCAGGGGAGAGGGAGGCTCACCCCCAGACCACCCGGAGCTGGCCAGGCTGCAGCCATCAGCCTGGACATTTGGTTTTCTCCCTCCTGGCTCTCAGGGCAGAGAGAAGGGGCAGGAAGGCCCGCTTCCCTAACACCCACTGTCTCCTTTGTCTTCTCTCTCCTGACTCCGTCTTCCTAGAGTCCCCGTGTGGGGTCGGGGAGAGCTGAGTGGTCCTTGAGTGCTGAGATTTCCCATCACCGAGTTGCATCCAGAGCCAGGCTAGGAGGGAAGGGTTCTGAGAAGGAGGGTATTGGGCATGTACTCTGGCAACAGGGCCTGGACAGGAGGGAACCCTGTGGCTGATGAGTCAATACTGGGGTTCCACTGGGGAGGATAAGCCCTGGGCTTGAGGGGCAGCTCCATCCTTCCTCTGATGGCCCTGGGGAGATTCTCGGGGTGATGGTTAACCAGCTGCAGATACTAACCTCATCTCTCTCCTGCTTCCTGCCAGGTCTCCCCACAGCAACACGCAGTACGGAAACTCCATCAACACATTCACTGTGAGGCCTGGGACCCGCCATCCCATCTCCTATGCCTACTCAGGGGCCCATTGGAAGGCCGCGTCCTGAGCTCAGGGTTTTCTCAGCTCTCCTGCAAGGGGTTGGATCCAGGCGCTTGTTTTGGTGGGGTTGGGAGGGATGCAACTGGTGTTAGGTGGCCTCACTCAGACACAGAAGAGTCTTTGTTTCCCAAAGACAGACAGATGGACAACGAGTGAAGCCTTGGCCCCAGGAAGATCAGGATTGGACTTCTGTTTCCCAAAGCCTTGGTGTGGCTGTGGACTGTCTGCAGAAGAGGGTGGGAGGGAGGAGAAGGGAGAAGAGAAAGAACCTTTAAGGACCCAGAGCCTGAGTTTTCACTATCTGGGACTATTTGCTTTAGTAGGGCTTACTGAAAGCAGCTTTCCAAGCAGCCCTGCTGAGCAGGTTCTAAAAGGAAGAGCAGGGGCACTGGCTCCCAATGGGAACCCAGTGGGAACCCATCAGAATGGCTGTGGTTGCCGGTCAGGCTCTCATGAGGGGCTGGGGACCAGCTCTGGGTGGGGGTGCAGGGTGCTACAGGTTGCTCTCAGCTTCCACCTGTCCACCAGTTGCCAATCCAGAGGTGATACCTGGGGTTGCTGGTATGAAAGCCACACTGAAGTGGGATCAGGAATATGCAGGCACAACAAGTGGGGAAGGTACCAGAACAAAGTGCTTTGCACTGTCCGTGAGTGGGGATGGGGGAATTGGTGGTTCATTTCTCCCTGGCCTTGAGCTACAGAAGGGCCTAGAGAGGGGAGACTTAGCAAGTTTGGGATGGAAGGCACGGTGGAGGCTTGCTTTTCTACTCAGACCCAGGCAGCCATGATTTGGGGGGTTGGGCCCAAGGAGCCAGAAAGCCTGGGGCTTGACACCAAAGGCCTTGAGTGGTGGTCAGGTCCTGTATGGGATTTGGAGGGGCATCATCCCAACCACCCCTCCCAACCCCAGGACTACAGGTCCCCAATATTATTGAGGCCTTGTGATGTGTAACCAAGATGCCAGAAGGCCTTGGAGAGTAGAAGGCGACAGAGATGGGAATAGAGGTCTGAGAAGAGTTTGCTGCGAGTAGGGACCGTGATTTGGAAAGTCAAGAGTGCAGGACCAGGCCCATTCAGAGCAGGGAAGCCTGATCAGTAGGGTGACCATTTGTTGTTTGTGGAAAGTCTGGATTTAGGCCTGTTTTCCAGTGAATTAGAACCCCTTCCACTTTCAAAAAAAGTCCTGGTGTAGATGGTGTCTGGCCATCAGACATATCAGGGAACAGTATTCCTTGGTCCATCTTGTCTTCAGGTCTTGGGGGGTTGAACTCCTGGGGCCAGGCCAAGGCAGGCTACCTGGGTGAGGGGATAGGGCAGGGGGTGCCCACCTCAGAGGAGCAGGCTGGTGGGGGCACCCAGGAAGCAGTTCCCTTTGGGGGCACGATGTTGGACCTCTGATGTGTGCTGACCACTCACAGTACCAGGGTAGAGGGTAGCAGATGACCACTTCAGGGAAAGAGTGCTGGGGTGGACAGGTGCTCTGATGGGGCAGGATCTGGTCACCTGTGTCTAAAAAGCCAACCGCACCCCAGTGCCAGCACTGGCTCTATATATATGTATGTATTTCCCCCTGTACAATGTTTTATACAAGATTTCACTAATTTATCTGCTATGTTAAGGCTTGAGGGGGGGGATGTGGACTCCCAGCTGTATCTTGCTCTGGGGTTGGCAGGGAAGGACTGATTCTCTCTTGGCTTGGAAATAAACAGGCCAGTCTGGATAGCCTCCAGCCCTGTGGCTGCAGATTGATGACTGAGACGTCCTGGGCTGTGACGAGAGGTTGGGGGAACTCAGCTGGGGAAGGCCGAGCACAGGGTGGTGGCTGAACTGGAGCCATTATGCTGGGCCCAGCTCTCTCTTCTGACCCTTAGGTTTTCTCATTCTCCAAGTCCTTTCAAGGGGAGGGAGTAGAGCTAAAGTCTGGTGATAACAGACTGTGCCCCAAAGCAAGTCTCTGAGTCTCTGAACCTCAGTTTCTTCTTCTGTACAATGGATGTGATAACCTACCTCATGGCTGTTGTGACAACTAGAGACAGTCGTGCATTCATTTAACAGGGATCTGAGTGGCCACGAGATAGCAGGCACTGTGCTTAGCGTGGATATACAGCCATCAACATTGACATGCCTCTTACCCATGGCAAGACTGTAGTCTCGTGGAGGAGAGAGAATGGAAGGAACGCACGGAAACAGCCTCTATTATACAGAACGGTAGGGAGGGGAGAAAACAGGGACTAGGAGAATAACTGGAGGGTGCGGGAGAGGAGCGGATTGACTGTGACTGGCTGGTCAGGGAGAGGCCTCTTGAAAGGGTGCCCTTCATGGGATTCCAGCCAAGCATCCAGCATGAATCAGGTACTCAGTAATTGGTTTTCCATAAAGCATCTTTAACTTCCCCAGAAGAGGAAACTGAGAACCAGAGGTCATCTCAGGACCGTGTGAGGGAGAGGGTGTGCTTGTTGTGTTTCCTGTGTCTGAGCCTTTTGTTGGGGGGATTTCTGGGAAAGGGATGCTGGGAGGGTGACTCACTTGTCCAGCAACTTGGAAGGGCCTCCCCTCTCCCATCCCGGGGCTCCCTGGTTCTCTTGTCTCTCACCATCCACACCCTGAACTGTGAGCAAGGATGGGGCCCTGCCTCTGGCTGCTCTGCGGGAGGGGCAGATCGAGGAATCACCTTGAGTCATCTCTAACTCATCTCGAAAGTGAGCGGGATGGATGTGTGCTGTGTGTGTGTGTGTGTGTGGTGTTTTTTTTTTTGGAAAAAAAAAGGTTTTGACCCTGCTGCATGGCATGTGGGATATTAGTTCCCCAACCGGGGATTGAACCTGTGCTCCCTGCACTGGCAACAGAGTCTTAACCACTGGACCACCCTGTGTCTGAATCTTAAACTTTGTTAGTCCCAGATTTCTTTAAAGAGCTGTTGAGAGCTATGGATGCTCACCCCAGAAAGACGCCCCCACATGCATTTTTACACGTTATTTCAGACACTCCTCAGATCCCCCCAGACTGGGCTCCATGGACTTCACGCTGAGAACTCCTGATGAAATCATGGTCGTGGCAACCACCAACAGTGTACTTAATTTTGACAGTTTGGAAAATTCATTCCTTTGCTTGTTTACTCCCGACAGCTGTCTAAGGAGTGCCGGCCTCAAAATACTCCTACTTCCATGCTGATGAGAAAATTCGGGCTCCAAGAAGAAGAGTGAATTGTTCAGAATAGCCCACCTGCCTCCAACCTCTGCTCCTCACTGCTGCCTGCCTCCCACCATTCCCACGTTTCATCCCTCTCCCAGTCACATCACGGCCCCCCCAAACTGTGTACCTGTCAGAGCAGGGAAGGGGGAGGGCCTGAGGAGGGAAAAGCTAATAGGCAAAGTTAATGGCTGTAGGTGGCACAGGTGTTCCTGGATCGGGGTGGTCGCACCTTGGTTTCTGGAGCCTCCTCACTGCTCCCTGGATGTGGCCCAAGTCCCGGTACCCAGAGCCACCCCCCCCATCCCCCTTTGAGGCCTGGCCCAAAGCAGCAGCGGGTCTGGTCCTGGGGCCTGCAGTGATGTCTGAAGGGCCCTCTTCTCCCAAAGGAGAAAGCACGGCTTTCTCCAGGGTGGGGTTTCCTGGAAGCAGAGAGGCCTCCTCCCACCCCTGCCAGAGGCTGCAGGAGAGAGAGGTGCCTTCCACTGGGAGGCGTGAAGGGGTGAGCGGAGGCCTGCCCCCGCCTGCTCATCCCCCACCTGCCTCCCCTCGGCGGCCTGTGGCCACTTTCATCTCTGCAGCTCGAGGGCAGTGCTGGTTTCCCACCATGAGTCAGTTAGCCGCCCGGAATGGGCGGCCCCTGAGTCCAGGCAGAGGAGCTGGGCCTCCTCTTCCCGAAGGCCCGGGGCCGGCCGGCCGCTGTGGACCCGCTGCTGGGGCCTCTGGGGGCGCTTTTGGCCAAGAAGGTGAGAGAAGGAAAGTGCACTTCTGGGAGCAGGTGGAGACCCAGGCAGTGCCTTGCGGATGCTCGTCTTTACCGGAACGGTCCTGTGCTCCTGCCCAGTTCTCAGAGCTCTAGAACCGTCGTCAGCACTTGGCGCAGGGGAGCCTCTCCCGCTCCCCTCCTTGAGAACTGCTCTCCGAACTCCTACAGACGGTTCTCTGAGGTTTCCTGTCCTTTAGGAGACCTGTCTCCTTCCTTCCTCTGCCAACCAGTCTTCCTTCTTAGCGTCCGTGTCAGGAGACTCAGTGGCACCCCCGTCTGGCCTGCACCCGAGCTCCCCATTGCTAACTTGAAAGTACTCTGTCCCCGGCCATTTCCCTGTGGATCCTGCGGGCCACTCAAGTTCGGCCTCTCCTCTCCCCTCCTTCCTTCTCACACAATCGTGAGGCCAGAGCAGCCAGACCGATGGCTTCACTATCCGCCCCTCAGCTTCCTCAAGGCTGACTTGCTCTTCAAGGCCCAGCCAGCCCCGCGCCGCTCGGAGACCCCTCTGTCCTCCACACCGTGGCACCCACTTCCCTTGGCTGGCTCATCCTTCAGGCCCCGCCAAACATCCCTCACGCCCTCGGCCACCTCAGCTCCTGTTAAAGCTACCGGTTCCCCTCACGTGGTGTTCAGACGCTCTACATCTCCCTCCCCCAGCAGCCTGTTGGCTCCACAAGGACGCCTGTCTTATTCATCACAGTATCCCCAGCATCTCAGGCTGCTCCTGGGCGCACCAGGTACTAATATGCGTTTGTTGAATGGCTACCTGTTAGTATATAATCAGATGCTGTCATGCACTATTTAAGTTCCTTGAGGGCAAAGGCCACGTCTCCTATGGACTCGTGATCACACAACCCTCTGGTTTTGTTTTTTGTTTTTTTTTGGCTGCACTGGGTCTTAGCTGCAGCATGCAGGATCTCCGTTGTATTCTTGGGGATCTTTCGTTAGGGCACATGGACTCTCTAGTTGTGGCATGAGGGCTCTATAGTTGCGACACCTGGGCTTAGTTGCTCCACGACACATGGGATCTTTCCGGACCAGGGATCGAACCTGCGTCCCTTGCATTGCAAGGCGGATTCTCAACCACTGGACCACCAGAGAAATCCCAACCCTCTTGTTTCTAGATGTCTGTGACCTGATCTAATGCTGAGGTTCCTGCAGGATGTAAAGTAATGGTTTTAGGGATGGGCCTCGTGGGTTTCGTCATAAAGGCATCAAGATGCCTTGAAGAGGCTCCTGCCTGGTGCGCTGAAACTTTGATGCCCTCTAAGTGGAGGCAGAAGGCGCTGGGTACTACCAGGTGTGGTCCATCTGGTCCTCAGAGGGCTAGGCGTGGGAGCCTCAGATGACCCTCGTATCATGTCAGGGCTGCTGCCCCCTGGAGCTGCCAGCACCAAGCAGCCCAATGACCCACACTCCACGTTCACTCCCCTTCTGCCCTTCCATCCTCAGCACCGTGATCGGTCTCCAGCCTGTCCCTGTGCTACCAGCGTCACCGGGAATGTTTCTGTCAAATGTGGGCCGGACAGTGAGAAGCAGCAGCACCCCTGGGGGCCAGGGTGGCAGAAGCCAGTCAGGATCAGTCTGTTCACTGTCCCCCCACTCCCATGCCACAGAGAACCTCCCTCAGGAGGAAGCCTTACAGTTCGAGGGGTTTGGGTTTGTTTTTGCTTTTTTTCAACCCCCTGTTAAACAGCGAGCTCCCTGCTCAAGGTTCTCGGCCTTAGGAGGGATCCACACACAGAATGGGGACCCAGCGACATCGCCGTCTTCCATTTCTCCCACTGCAGTGTGGCATCATGTTCCCCGTGCCACTGAGGTGGGATGTTGCTAGAGGTCCATCTGTGGGGCATTCCCTTCTCATCCCTGAAAACTGTATTTCTTCCATCTGTCTTCCCCAGACGGAGCCTCCAGTCTCCTTTAAGACTTCCCCCAGGAGAGGTCTGTCTCCTGCCACTTCGTGTCACTGTCCTTTGTTTTCTGAGCCACTCAGAGAGGGTTTAGTGGGCACCTGCTTCCTCTCTTTCTCTCTCTTGCTCTATCTGTGATCTTCCTGCCCTTTGGTTCAAAACTTTCCAGCATTTGTTCCAAATACCCGAGGCAGCACAAACCTAATATCCCACAGTGCTAGAGGGCTGCACAGTACAAGGCAAGGAGCCACCAGGAATTCCCTGGAGATCCAGTGGTTAGGACTCCATGCTTTCACTGCCAAGGGCCTGGGTACGATCCCTGGTTAGGGAACTAAGATCCACAAGTCACCCAGTACAGGCAGAAAACAAACAAAGGCAAGGAGTTGGGCAAGAGGCTCACAGTCGAGTGCAGGACACACACACACACACACGCACACAAATAACTAGGATATAAAGCAAGACATTTCAAAGTTCTCCCACCCAGGGGAGCTGGGTGGCCAAATAGAGCAGGTGACCACACGGGACACGCTGCTGGCCTAGCACCACGGGCGGCCCCCCTTGCTGGCCTGTGACTAGGTCATCAAGGCCGCCCTCAGCCCTGTGGCCCCAGTGGGAGTTCATGCATGAGCGGGCAGAGGAAGGAGGGCAGGCATCTATTTATCTGCTTCCTCTACAGTGTCTGACACGCAAACCCTTGGGAAAGGGTACCTGTTATTGCTGATGCAAACACACACACTGCTGTTGTCTTCGATGACCTGTCCTGGCCCTTTAAAGCTGCCGTTGACATTCACTTTAACCTGATCTCTCCAGGCAGAGTGGAGGGGAACGAGGAGAGGAGTCTGTGTCATAGCACTGTTGTCCTTGCCCAGAGGTCTAGGCTGAGTTGCTGCGTGTGAACCTCATGTGTACATGTGAGGTTGGCTGTGCGTGGAACCAGCAGGTGGCGCTCTGCTCACAGGTACCTGACCTCAAGCCCAGAAAATGACGTTCATGCTAAGGTTGACAGGGCTCCCCTTAGGATCCAGGCACTGAGCTAAGTGCTGCCCCATCTGCCAGTATTTCCCAAACTCGAGCTGCATTAGGTATATTGGAGGATTTGTGAAAACACAGATCCCTGGGGCTCATTCCCAGCACTCCTGATTCAGTGAGTTTGCTGTGGGTCCTGAGAATTCACATTTCTGGTCATGTACAGATGTGAGAGTTGGACCATCAACAAGGCTGAGTGCCGAAGAATTGATGCTTTCGAACTGTGGTGCAGGAGAAGACTCTTGAGAGTCCCTTGGACAGCAAAGAAATCAAACTAGTCAATCCTAAAGGAAATCAACCCCGAGTATTCATTAGAAGGACTGATGCTGAAGCTCCAATACTTTGGCCACATGATACAAAGAGTCAACTCATTGGCAAAACCCTGATGCTGGGATTGAGGGCAGGAGTAGAAGAGGGTGACAGAGGATGAGGTGGTTGGAAGGTATCACCGACTCAATGGACATGAATTTGAGCAAACTCCAGGAGATGGTGAAGGACAGGGGAGCCTGCGTGCTGCAGTTCATGGGGTCGCAAAGATTCAGACACAACTTAACTGAACACAAAGTTCCCAGATGGGTCATCCCAGTCCTGATGACCCAAGGACCACACTGTGAGAACTGCTGTGGTGTAGTATCTTATTTAATCATCCCACGCCTCTCTGGGAAGGCAGCATCCAATTATCAACAAAGAAACTAAACTCTCAACAGGCCAAGAGATGTGGCCTAAGCCACATGGCGGAGGACAGGGAAGATCCAACCACCTGGGGCCCCGCCCTCTGCCTCAAGGGCCCTGTGGCTGGGGTGGCTGACAGCACCCCTCCTGATTCCAGTAGGGCAGTAAGAAGAGAGAACAAGGGAGGGATAAGCAGGGTGCTGAAAGCAGGCATGAGGCGTTGTTAGTCTGGGAGGCATTCCTGGGGGTCCAGAGTGTTTTAAAAGCACTTTCCTTCTATTGAAATATAGTCTGAGGGACTTGTCTGGTGCTCCAGTGGTTAAGACTCCACACTCTCAATGCTGGGTTCAATTCCTGGCCAGGAAACTAGATTCCCACATGCCACAACTAAGACCTGGTACAGTCAAATAAGTAAATATTTTAAAGAAGAAAGAGAGAGGAAAAAAAACATATATATATAGCCTCATAAAACTGGCCAATGAGCACTCACACCGCGGACCCTCCCTTTTCAGGACTGACGCTCTGGCTCCCCCTGCTGGCAGAGATGCTGCAACTGTTTGTGCTCATCCGGGTCCCTCCACATGGTCCTTTTTCCATGTGGCTGACTGCCCTTTCCATTAGAGAGCCACCTCACCCAAGGTCATGTCGGCTCCCTGGAGGCAGCCCATGTTTGTTGATGGTTCCTCCTTCCAAGCCAGGACAGCTCTGAAGGCTCCTCACAACTCCTGGGCTCCCCCAGGGAGGCTGGCCTTCTCTCCCTGCCCTCCCTCACCCCTCCCTACTTGACAAGTATGCATCCTAAAGGCTCTCCCCAAACATGTCCTGTACACAAATCACAGTGTCCCAGGAACCTGTCCTGCCACAACTGGTCACACACCACGCACTGTTCTGAGCATTTACACATACTATTTCAAGGAATCCTCCCAGGGACCCCAGGACGTAGGTATTTCTATTATCTCCGGTTTACAGATGAGAAAAGTAACTTGCCTAAGGTCACAGAGCTAGCAAGCTGCACAGCCAGGATTCCTATGCAAGCTCTGAAGTGTTACACACACTGTCTTCTAGAACATTTCTGTGGTCTAGCTTCAAAGAAATTAAAGGAATCAGCCAAAGGAGATTTATTCTGATATGAGAGGGGGGAAAAAGTCTTGACTGCTCCCAATTCTTTTCAGACAGCTCTCTCCGATGTCTGAATATGCAGCCCTGGTGCCTAATTTTAGTTCAGTGGTTCCTAAGGTGAGGAGGGGTGTAGCTCCCTGGGGAACTTTGGCAACATCTGGAGATATTTATTGTGGTGGTTGTTGTCAGATCTGGGAGAAGGGACTTCCCTGGTGGTCTAGTGGCCAAGACTTCTTGTTCCCAATGCAGGGGGCCTGGGTTCAATCCCTGGTCAGGGAACTATTAATAGATCCCACATGCTGCAACTAAGACCTGGTGCAACCAAATAAATAAATTAAAAACAAACAAACAAAAGACCTGCGAGATCCTAAGGGCATTTAGCAGGTGGAGGTCACAGTTACTATTAAATGTCCTACAATGCAAGCAAATCTCGCCCCAAATATCAGTAGACTACAATTGTGTGTGTGTGTGTGTGTGTGTGTGTTCCTCTGTCCATGGGATTTCCCAGGAAAGAATACTGCAGTGGGTTACCATTTCCTCCTTGAGAGGATCTTCCCGACCCAAGGATCGAACCCACGTCTCTGCATCGTGGACAGATTCTTTACCGCTGAGCCATCAGGGAAGCCCAGACTGAGGTTGAGAAACGCCATAATCTGGCTTTAAAGCCCAGTCTCCCCGCTGCTTTTACCCTCAAGGACTCCCAGTTTGATGCCCACTAGAGAGCAGGCAATGGCACCCCACTCCAATACTCTTGCCTGGAAAGTCCCATGGATGGAGGAGCCTGGTAGGCTGAAGTCCATGGGGTCGCTGAGGGTCTAGCGACTTCACTTTCACTTTTCACTTTCATGCATTGGAGAAGGAAATGGCAACCCACTCCAGTGTTCTTGCCTAGAGAATCCCAGGGACGGGGGAGCCTGATGGGCTGCCGTCTATGGGGTTGCACAGAGTCGGACACGACTGAAGTGACTCAGCAGCAGCAGCAGAGAGCAGGCTTTGGTGGAGGTGGTCAGAGATGTTTGAGCATTGGGGTGGAGAGAAGGTTGGGAAGGCAAACGTCCTACCTGCACATCTATCTAGCTAGTAGTCACAGGCAATGAAATCCCAGAGGCATAAAGCCACTTGTCACATTCATGCTTGAAATAGCAGGAGGAGGTTGGAAACCACCTGTATGACCCTCCACTTGGAATGGGTTAAACAAGTAAGCCATGGTAGAGCCATACAATGGGACACGGTACAGCCATAAAACAGAAAGAAGTAGCTTTTTATTATGAACATGGAACCATCGCCAAATATACACTGGGAAGTCGGCAGGGCGGGGTGGGGGGTGAAACATGGGTAGTTTATGCAGCATCTCCCATTATATAAAAAGGGAAGAAAGTATATACAGGCATTCGTGTTTGATGCATAGACTATTTCTTGAAAAATACATCAGGTGATATTGACACTGACATACTGGAGGCCTCCAGGGAAGAGAACTGGACATGTGGGAGAGAGGGGAGAAGGGGGACGCTTAGTTATTACTTATATCTTTTTCTGTCTTTTAAATGTTATATTGTAGGCATATATCTATTATCTATTCAAGATTAAATAACTTTTTAGTAAACTAGGAAAAAAAACAACAATACCATAATAAAAGAGAGATGATGGTGAGCCCCCGGCTCCAACAGGAGGTATTTTACCCAAAATACCTTGAACTCGATTCCAGGAGTGAGAGTGTCCATGGGAAATCTGTACCCTCAGGCCAGCTGCTCCCCACTTGTACCTGGGCACGGTCAGGTGACATCAGAGAATTAAAGACTCGTTTCAGTACGAGCCTGAGTTAAACAGGAGTAAGGTAGACCCACTTCTACTAGATCAGTAGTTTAAAAAAATGCATAAATGAATGCCTAAAAATCCAAAAGAAACACCATTAGAATTTGGGGCCCCAGGGCTTTTTCATGATGGCAAATAACTGATAAGGCCTGGGTCATCCCTCTGGTCATAACAAGCACTTCTAAGAGCCTCCGAGGATCCTGGCCCTTCAATTTAAAAGCCTCCCAGATCATCAGCAACTCATCTGAGTAAAGGCGCTGGGCCAGGGCCCCTTCCAGCCCTGGACCCTGCCAGATCAGGTGACCCCTTTCCTGGGGCAAGGCTGGTACAGAGCTGGCAGACACACTCCAAAACCCAACCTGCCCCGCGGGGGTACAATCTGAGGGCCAGTGCTCTGGCGAGGGTGGGAGGACTTCCGCCAGCTCCACCAGGAGAATCTGGTTCCCGCTGACAGCAAAGTAACCTCACGGGAGAAGACTACAGGAGGGCAGCGCTAGGGCAGTTGAGTCCCCGAGGCTGGATCACCCAAGGCTGGGTCAAGCTCTTTCTGCCCTCCTCAATCCTTACCTCTTCCAGAAGCTTCACTTGCTCACACCCTCCCTTCCCCTTCAGATCTCAGCGCTGCTTTATCCCTTAAGTCCGGCCCTCTATTGACCCTGGCTCCTCTGTCTTGGTGAGTGGTGGTAAGCAGGTTCTGGTGTTTATCTGTCTCCCTGACAACACTGCAACCGCCCAGAGGAGGGAATTAATTATCTGTGTGTGTTTGTGTTTCCTCCTCTCCCCTAGGTTCAGGGCTCAGGATGCAGGGAGCAGTCCTGGGGCCAGGACTCGCTTCCCCCCAGCTTGATCGTGTTTGTTAAATACCAGACCACAGGAAAGTAACTGAAGAGAAATGGCATCTCTCATGTCCTTCTAGCCAGGACACCCAGGAGCCAGAATGACCCTTTGACAAGCTGAGTCAACGGCTGTCACTGCCTGGTGATCCATCTCACTCTGAAGAGCAGCGAAAGCCCTGACTCAGGCTCTGTGCTATGTGGGCCGTGCTGCCCCCTGGCCCCTGATCCTCCCCAGCACCCTCTCTCCCTCTGCTCTCCAGGGTCTAGGGACCCACACCCTGCCTCAGACCTCCTGTGCTTGCTCTTCCCTCTCTCCTCGGAATGCTTTTCCATGCGGCTGGCCCCATTAATGCAGGGAGGGCCCTGCTCTGACAGCTCTCCTTCCCCACCCTGACCTAGCCCCTTTCACTTGCTCCTCCTGATCTGATCTGCTCACTCTCCATCTCTCCACCCTGCACAGGGCCTGGGAGGCTGGCCACTCTGCCTGCCTGGATAGGTACCATGCCCTCTGGCTTCCATTCAGCAGAGAACAGGCAGGATACAGGAAGGGAGTGGATAGGAGGCCAGGGTGTTAATCCCTGGATCGGCTCTCTCCCTGCAGGGTGGCTGCTGCCCACTGGCCCCCTCAATGGCCTTGGCCCCAGTTCCTGGCAAAAGGGTCTCACAACAGCCTCTCTCCAGGTCTGGTAACTGCACCCTCCCCTCCCTGTACTCACCCAGGTCCGGCTACCTGTGTTGTGTTCCCCTATTAGCTCGTCCACACCTTAGGAGGTAATCCCTTTATTAAACCTTCCTCAAATTCCCCAGCCCGAGTATACCGTGGCTTTTCTTTCAGGACCCCAATTCACCACCCATTACATGTCTATGGTTTATGAGCTGTCTCACAAACCTCAACTGGCCCTCAATTAGAGCAGAAGGTCAGAGAATGTAGCAGTGTAGTTATCCTCTGCTGCATCCCAATGTCTGATTCAGCGCCTGTGCATAGTAGCTCAATATTTGTCGAATGAGTGAATGAAGGGAAGGATCCGTGTCATCTGGAGAGGGGCTCTGGAGGCGGGAAGGACAGGATGAGATTTTAGGAGGCTAAGGGGAAAAAGAGCAGCAGTGATGAGGATGTCGCCTCCCTGCCAGCATAAAGACCTCTGCGTATGTCCTTAGCACGTCACGATCTGCGGTGATCATAGTTTGTTTTCTTTGTATGTCTTCCCACTAGAACGGATTCCCCAGGGGCAGTGTCCATGTCTTGTTCACTCTGGTGTCTTTAGAGCCCGGCGCCGTGCCTGACATACATAAAAGGCTCTAGATCCACACTTGTCAGATAAATGAAAGATACATGAGTTATCCAAAAGAAACACTGAGTTGGCAGAGGACCTGGAAAGCCAGGTTGGGCAGTTTGGAAGTTTCATGCAGAGTGGTAGGGATGAACTTCCAAGTCTAGTGCAGGAGTCGGGGCGGGGATGACAACGGTGGAGCTTACAGAAAGAGCTTACAGAAAGCCTGGGGTGGAGGGGGGGGCACGTGGGGATGAGCAAGGAGGCTGCTGCAGCCTCCAGCAGGCAGGGAAGGAAGAGGTGGCAGAAACCGGTGAGCGATCAAATGCAGATGAAGGATGAGGAGTCCAGACCATCTGGAGGATGAGATGATGCTGCAAAGCCAGTGGTCCTGGCCCAAGGTAAGTACTCTGGGCCCGGCTGCTACTGGCCTCACTTATTCTGTAATAACTTCTGCATGAAGTGGGAGAGCTGGGGAGCGGAAGTGGTTTGTGTGTGTGTGTGGGGGGGGGGGGTGAGTGAATAAAATCCAACCTACCTGTTGTTTTGAAGGTATAACCGGATAGCTCAGTGGAGAGCCACAGGCAGATGTTGAGGACTTGCGGCGTGGTGACAGCCGGGGGTGGAAGAGCAGATGAGCCACGTTCTGTGTAAGCAAAGGGTGGTCTGGGATCACACCCAGCTGGGTGGTCGGGGAGGGGAATAAGAGCCAGCTAAGAAAAGGGAGGCCAAGAGGGAACACTGTCAGGAGACAGGGGCAATGTTCTGGAGCCAAAGGAACGACTCTGAAGAAAGGGGCAGTCAGCAGGCCACTTGTGAGAAGCGAGGCCGGGCTAGAGCTCGCTGAGGGCCGCATCCTTGAGGAGCATCTTTCTGCCACCTCTGGACCGGCTCGGGGAGCTGACGGTGCCAAGTCAGGTGCAGCCACTGTTGGAGAAGGGTTTGCTGCCTGTCCCACCAAAGCCCTCCCGGGCACGTGTCCTAACCCTCATTGTGTCAGAGACAGCCGGTTGTCTGCCAAATCCATTCTTTCCTTGCTGACAAGCCTCCCACATTTGTCCTAGACACAGAGCCCCATTTCCTCACTTGCTGTGCAACTTGGCAGGGCTTGGGAGGGGGGCAGCTTCTGGGCTCCGAGCTCCCTTCACACACATGCTTCCACCCCTCCCCTCCTCCCCACTGGAATGTGGACCCTGCAGAAGGGGTGGCAGCTGTCTTCCAGCGCACAGACGTGAGCGTCACCTGAGGTGATGGGGGAGCCATGAGACTGACGGCGACTTGATATCATCAGGCTGGCAAGCCGGCCTGGAACACCCACCCCGACTTTCACAGAAGGCATACAGTCTGTCTTAAGTGACTCTATTTGGGGGACTTTTTGTGAGAGCAGCCTAACTCAGGTTGGAACATACTGTTTAACCCAGCAGAAATACCACTTTGGGTCAGACCAAAAGTCGTTCCAGCCCATCTCTGCCAGGGGCCCCAAGGGGCAGTGATAGGGGGACACGCCTGTGGCGTGTCCCTTGACAAGACTCACACTCTCCACACACCAGGAATTATGTCTCCTTACAGATCTGTTACCGAGCCATTACTCAGGAACCACTCAAAATCCTTGATAAAAACTTTGGTAAACCTGACATCTACTCCGTCAAGGAAAGAATAACAGTGACTAGAAGCCTCACCAACACTCTCTGCAACTGATTTCATTTCCAGCTCCCAGGGACAGTGTGGGTGTGTGTGCGGGTGGACCCACGTGGCACACAGTAGTGGCAACGCCTTTGAGGAACAGAATCCTGTGGCCGTGAAGCAAGAGCATGAAAGGTTAACAAGCGTGGACTTGAACGGGATGTCTGCGGGCAGGACCCCAGCTCTGCTCCTTATCAGCCAGGCAGACTGAGGTATTTCGGAGCTCTGGGGCCTCCAGGGTCTCCACTCCAAGTGGGGACAGTAAGGACATCTACATTTGAGGTGATTGTGAGGATTAAATGAGTCCATATGTGGAAAACACAATAGTGACTGACCAGCATTAAGTTCTCTCTTAGTATTAGCTTGTATGTCATTTTTAAAGCAACAGAGAGGAAAACAGTTTGGCAAATGAGTAACATTGTCAGTTACAAACCACAGGTACAGATGTTCTCCTTAAATCTTCTTGATGAGGCATCATCATTATCCATTTTATGGAAACTGATTTGGACATTTAGGGAGTTGCCCTCCATCTCACAGCTGATTCCCAGGTGGCTCAGTGGGTAAAGAATCCGCCTGCATTGCAGGAGACCTGGGTTCAATCTCTGGGTAGGGAGGATCCTCCGGAGGAGGGCATGGCGATCTACTCCAGTATTCTTGCCTGGGAAATCCCATGGACAGAGGAGCCTGGTAGGCTACAAGTCTATAGGGTTGCAAACAGTTGGACATGACTGAAGCAACTGAGCACGTGTGCACACACACTTGGTAGGTTGTGGGAGAGCCATAAATACAAATAAATGTCACTGAGTCTTGTTTTACGGAACCACCACCATTAAGTTGAGCAACTTAAGATTCCAGAAAATCAAAGTTCAGGAAGGCTAGTTCCATTTAGGGTTGTCCCACCCACCCCCCAAACCAGGCCACTTTGTTATTAGTTTTCCACCTTATTTAACTGCCTCATGATCAGAAAAGAAGAAAAGGACCTGCCCAGCACCCTCATCCCCAGGCCAGAGCTGGGAGGGACTGTCGTACACTTAGGATATATGAAAACCTCGGGCAACGTGTGGATCTTATTTTGGTCCTGACTCAAACCAGCCAACGATTAAAAAATAAAAACATCTTTGAGATAATAGGAAAAATTTGAGTATGAACTGGATATGGGAGGATGTTATAAAATCACTGTTCAGGGTACTTCCCTGGTGAAAGTCAAAGTGCTAGTTGCACAGTCGTGTCTGACCCTTTGCGATCCCATGGACTAGCCCGCCAGGCTCCTCTGTCCATGGGATTCTCCAGGCAAGAATACTGGAGTGGGCTGCCGTGCCCTCCTCCAGGGGATCTTCCTGACCAGGGTCTCCTGCGTTGCAAGCAGATTCTTTACCATCTGAGCCACCACTCCCATACAGAAACCTAATTTTTGACAAAGACACAAACATCATTCAGTGGAAGAAGGGTAACTTTTCCACAAAGGGTAACTGAATCAGTTGGACATCCTCAGGCAAAATAGTGAACTCAACCTAAACCCCAACTTCATAAAAAGTATATCAAAATAGATCAAAGCCTAATCATCAAAAAGTCTACAAACAATAAATGCTGGAGAGGGTGTGGGGAAAAGGGAACATTCTTGCACTGTTGGTGGGAATGTAAATTGATACAGCCACTATGGAAGACGGTATGGAGATTCCTTAAAAAACAAGGAATAAAACCACCATATGACCCAGCAATCCCAATCCTAGGCATATACACTGAGGAAACCAAGATTGAAAAAGACACATGTATCCCATTGTTCATTGTAGCATTATGTACAATAGCTAGAATATGGAAGCAACCTACATGTCCATGGACAGATGAATGGATAAAGAAGTTGCGGTACATATACACAATGGAATATTACTCAGCCACTAAGTAATACTGAGTAAATATTACTCAGCCACTGAGTAAAAGGAATGCATCTGAGTCAGTTTTGATGAGGCAGATGAATCTAGAACCTATTATACAGAGTGAAGTGAGTCAGAAAGACAAATATTGTATTCTAATGCATATATACAGAATCTAGAAAAACAGTACTGGAGAATTTCCAGGGCAACAATGGAGAAACAGACATGGAGACTAGACTTATGGACATGGGGAGGGGGAGGAGAGGGTGGGATGTATGGAAAGAGTAACATGGAAACCTACATTACCATATGTAAAATAGACAGCCAACGGGAATTTGCTGTATGGCTCAGGAAACTCAAACCCGGGCTCTGTATCAACCTAGAGGGGTGGGAAGGGGTGAGAGATGCGAGGGAGGTTCAAAAGGGAGGGGATATATGTATATCTATGACTGCTTCTATAAAACAATTATCCTTCAATAAAAAATAAAAAAAAAATAGATCAAGGCCTAAAACATAAAACATGTATTTATTAAAATATTAGAAAAAATATAGAAAAAGATCTTCAGGACTTAGGGCTCAATAAAGAGGTTTTAGGCCTGTCAACAGAAACAATCTATAAAAGAAAAAATAAATTGGATTTCATGAAAATTAAAAACTTTTGCTCTCCAAAAGATCCCTGTGAAGCAAATGAAAAGACCAGCTACAGAGTGTGAAAAAGTATTTACAAACCACATGTCTGACAAAGTTCTTGTATCCAGAATACATAAAGAAATCTAAAAACAAAGAAGCAATCCAGTTAGAAAATGGACAAAAGATTTAAATGAGTAACTAACCAAAGAAGATACACAGACAGCAAAAAGCACATGAAACCGTGTTCAACATCTAGCCATCAGGGACAGGCAAAGTAAGATCACAGTGAGTGTTATCACATGCCTATCAGAAGGGCTAAAACAACTGTTTAAATGATAACATCAAATACTGGTGAGGCTGTGGAGAAACTGGCTTATTCATACATTGCCAGTAGGAAGGCAAAATGATACAGGCCCCTGTGGAAGTTAGTTGTTTTTTTAAATGAAACATACAGTTACCATAGGACCCAGTGGTTGCATTACTGGGTGTTTGTAGAGAAATGAAAACCTATGTTTACATAAAAACCTATACACAGCTGTTCACAGCTGCTTTAGCCGTAAGAGCCCCAAACTGGAAACAGCCGAATGGTTAAACAAACACGGTACATCCACACCTGGAACACCACTCGGCAATAGCGGAGCTGACACACACCCACCTGGACGGCTCTCACTCCTCATGCTGAGTGAAAAAGCCAATTTCAAAAGGTTACAAACCTCACAATTCCACTTATGTGATGTTTTAAACATAAAATTAAAGAAATGGAGAAAGGAGAGCAGTGGTTGCCGGAGGGTAGGGATGGGGAAGATGTGAGAGGTGGATATGGTTATAAGAAGACAACATGAAGGAACTTTATGGTTATGAGAATGCTCTGAATTTTTAAAAAAACTTTATTGGGGCAAGTTGATTTACAATGTCGTGTTAGTTTCTGCTATACAACAAAGTGAATCGGTTATACATATACATATCTCCACTTTTTTAGATTCTTTTCTCATATAGGTCACTGTATTGAGTAGAGTTCCCTGTGCTATAGAGTAGGTCCTTACTAGTTATCTATAACTTTGATGGTGATTTTTTTTTTTTTTTTTGGTTTCAGTGGGTCTTCGTCGCTGCATGCAGGATTTCTCTAGTTACGGCGAGCGGGGGCTATCTTCGTTGCTGTGCACGAGCTTCTCACTGCGACGGCTTCTCGTCGCCGAGCACAGGCTCTGGGTGCTCAGGGTTCAGCAGCTGCAGCACGTGGGCTCAGCAGTTGGGGCTTGCACGCTCCAGAGCTCAGGCTACTCTTGTTCTGGCACATGGGCTTAGTTGCTCCTCTGCCTGTGGATACTTCCCAGACCAGGGACCAAACCCACGTCCTCTGCGTTGGGAGGTGGATTCTTATCCACTATACCACCAGGGAAGTCCTCTTTTTCATCTGTAGTAGTCCGTATGTCAACTCCAACCTCCCAGTTTATCCCTGCCTGCTCCCCAATGTTAGATATCTTGACTGTGAATTTACACAACATAATTATATAGAATTACACACACACACACAAAGGTGAAATCTGGATAAGCTCTGTGGATTGTACCAATGTCATTTTCTTGGGTTTGATATTAGTTATTTGAGATGCTACCAGTAACCTCCCTGGTAAAACGTTTTTTTTTGGAGTGGGGGTAACATCCTCTCAATCTGTAATTACCTGAAAAAAAAACTTTAAAGAGTCTATTAGAGATGCATAACAACATATTTACAGATTACATGATACAGCTCTTAGGTTTGTTTTAAAATATATTCTAGTAATTAAAAAAATAAAACAGTAGAAGACATAGATGAAACAGAATTGAAAAGATGTTGCTAAATGTTGAAGCTGGGTGAATAATACATAGGGAAAACACTAGTTTTGTGTTTGCAGACTTCCAAATAAAAAATTTTAGACTATTTAGTTTAGGACTAAGCCTAACTTACACAGCCTTACTCAATGCTGTAACTTTTCCATACAAATTGAGTTCAATGCTTGTAATTGTTTCATTCACAAAGTTTATTATGACCTTTTATTGCTGCTAAGTCGCTTCAGTTGTGTCTGACTCTATGCGACCCCATAGACGGCAGCCCATCAGGCTCCCCCGTCCCTGGGATTCTCCAGGCAAGAACACTGGAGTGGGTTGCCATTTCCTTCTCCAATGCATCAAAGTGAAAAGTCAAAGTGAAGTCGCTCAGTCGTGTCCGGCTCTTCGCAACCCCATGGACTGCAGCCTACCAGGCTCCTCCGTCCATGGGATTTTCCAAGCAAGAATACTGGAGTGGGGTGCCATGACCTTTTATTAAGAGCTCATAAATCACATGCTTAATCTGATTTCATTGACTACTTTTTCCCTCCACGCATTCTCCCAAAGTTATAAAAAATAAACATTTATAAGTATACAGTGAGGATCATGCAGTTTTTACACAGTAAGAGTTGGGTCAAAGTTTCAGGTTGTCCAAGCATATCCCAGTGTCTCGTTCAGGACAGAATTAGAGCAGCATGGCCTCTGAAGTCTCAACAGCAGAAGGGCAATTCTTTTCCAAATTTCACCTCATCACTCAGCATTACAGCATCAACAGGGGCTTTTTTGGGAAGTATCAGGAGAAACTGCTGGAATGACCACTCCAAGAAGTGGAAGTTTTCCCTGTACCTGCCATGGCTCGACCCTGGGACTGTATTTAAACTTAACAAAGAGCCAAATGACAAGCTTGGAAGGGGTCAGCACAGGTCCGATCTGACGACTATAACTGGAAGGGTTTCAGGTCACTACAGACGGGGGAAACTCTTATTTGGTCTAGAGCTGGGGAATCTGATTTTCTCATTCTGCTTCCCTTGTTCAGTTACTGATAGCAGCACTTTCCTTCTAGCCAGTGGGATGATGTGTTTAGAGAATAGTGAGGCCAGCACATGGAGCCTGCTGCCTGCTGTTAGCAGGCTGCCAGGCTTTTTGAGTTTTCAAATTCAACCAAAAGGATGGAAGACTAAGAGATGACTGTGGAGGCTGAGTATCAGGGGAGCTCAGGATGGACCTAAGGACTTTACCCAGGGCCTCGTGTTTTCTGGGTATTAACTTCCAAGTTTCACTGGCATTTCTCTTCCTCAGACTTAAGTTTGAAAACCTTTTCCTTTGGAGACCAGCCAAAGGTATCAGCTTGCCCAGCATCTTCCTTTCTTGGTTTGTAGGCACATCAAGGATGAAGAGGCAAAGAGCTTGGGCAGATTCAGACATGCGGGTTCTTCTTGGCCCACTTCTGCCGTAAGGTGGGCACATGGCCTTCTATCCATGCCAGCCTCCAGCAGACCTGCCAGGTTTCTCAGCCTTTGGACCATATGGCCAAGCCCGGCCTTCAAAATCTCATCCCTACCACCTCCCAGTCCCATCGATCCTTTTCCTATTGTATAAAATCAATGATTCTGCTATCAAATCATAGCATAGTACATCCACTGATGTAGGGTCTTGCCAAAGAAAAATCTCTTTTCCCAGGATGGTGCAGAACTTGGTCGTTCCCAGGCACATGTTCCATGACAGGACAGTAAATGATAAACCTCTCAGGAGAGGGCACTACCCTGCCTCAGGGAGTTTGCATCAGATGCTGATGAGAGTCAGTGCTGTCTTCCACTCTCCTCCCCATGAAGGCATCTGGTCACGCCTCCTGACTCCTGCTGGCCCTACAATGAGGCTGCAATGGGTGAGCCTCCTGCTTCCAACATGTTGAAAAAGGGCAAGTCACCTTCAACCAAATCAACAGGGCACTTGCAGCCCAGGCAAGCAGAGAAATAAGGAGTTTCTAGGATGATAAATTGGTGCCACAAACTGTTGGCCAAGGAAAGGGTCCAGATATCCTGAAACACAAACTAAGCACACCGTCTTTCTGGCAACGAGCACAGCAGGCAGAGAGCCCTTTCTCTCTGCTACCTTCTCTCGTCTCCCAGGTTTCAAAGAATCAAGTTCCATGATTATAAATGAATTCACCATTCCTGTACCCCATGGTATGGCCAGCTGATTAAAAGTCTCATCATTTCTTCATCAACCCAAAAATCCAGCGAGAATAGGTAATTGTAATAGAGTTGGCTACTAAAATCACGCCTGGTTCACACCCCACAGCCTTGGCTCAACCCGAGACGACCACCTTCCTCTTCCCTCGAGTGGCTTTAACTCGCCCAGGAGGGTGGCATCCACACCTGTGTACAAGGCAGGCTTCCTTCTCAGCTCAGGAAAGGGACCTAGAAAGAAGAGGAATCCTTGGAGCCCACCTGGCGGGGCCCCACCAGCTCTCCTTCTGGTGAGGGGAACAAAAACTGCTGGGCTGTGCGGGTTGGTCCCTGGACTGCAGGATGCTCAACCTCCATGCAACAAGAAAGAGGTACGTGCAGGAAACGAGGATGGAGAGGAAGGGGGGGACCACTTCCTGTCACCCAAGTAGCTCTGCCCAAGGCTCAGACCCACCATGAGCCTCTCTTTTCTGCCCAGGAGCAGAGAAGACCACCTCGGTTGGACGGGGAGGCGTCTCTGCACCCCAGCCTCCAACTCACTTCTTCCTGCGGATCTTGGGTTTCTTCACGGGCCGCAGATAGGGGTTATCGATGATACTCTCCTCCCCATTTCGGCTCCCCGACAAGGAGGGGTTCTGCTGCAGAACAGAGGTGTTCTCCTTCTCGGCTCCAGAATCATCCTTTGAGCAAAAGCCGAAATAAAGCAAAACAACCAGCAGCATAAGGAAAGTGATCATGCCTGCGGCTAAGAACCACTACAAGTACCCTTCTCATTGAGAAATCAGAAGCTGGGCTAATGGGCCTCTCTCTGCCCCAGAGGAGGCCAGGCAGTGGCTGCGATCAGAGGAAGGCGGGAGTGCCAGGTGACACAGTGGAGCACAGAACACAAGATCCTGAGAAGGCAGGGACAGGAGTCGGAAGGGGACAGAGAGCTGGGGGGGCAGGGAGTCAGGGACCACAAGTCAGATGCTTCAGCCTGTGGGGACATAAAGAAAAAGAGAAGTGGGACTTCCTTGGTGGCCCAGTGGCTAAGACTTCTCGCTCCCAAGGCAGGGGGCTCAGGTTCAATCTCTGGTCAAGGAACTAGAATCCACATGCCACAACAAAGATAAGAGATCCGGAGTGCCACAAGGAAGCCCCAGCGCAATCAAATAAATACTTTTTAAAACTTAGAGAGAGAGAGAAGGGGCCCTCGGTCCCCTGCAGGACTGAGAGGTACCGGACCAGAACAGATCGTGTGCACGGAGCCCCTCCTGGAGCTAACTTCATGTAAATCATGATCTCCTTCCCCACAAATTCTCAAGCATCTGGTACTTGCAACGTGGTGCCAATGGTCATATCCCAGCGAAGGCCGGAAATTGCTGGAGCCCTGAGAGCTCCCACGAAGGCACCAACATGGGAATGTCATCCACCACCTCCACATGTGGCCCGTGGATCAGGCCTCTCACTGTTCATTTTTCAAGAAAAGTGATTTTTGGAGAAAAGTTTATACGTTTGAGTATATTCAATACGATCTTGAAGATTTTTTTTTTTTAAAGCACAATGGGATGCAGACATAGAAAACAGCGATGATGCTGAAGTTTTACAAACTGCTTCTGGAAATACGGGTGGCTGATTTTCCCTTCCTTTTTTACACTCTCTATTTTCCAAGTTCTTTAAAATGAGCAGAAGCTGCAGGAGAGGCGTTGGGGGGAATCACACGAAGGACTCAGGCCCAAGTGGCAGTAAGTGACCAGAAGCTGCTGGCTGGGCTGCACCCCCTGGTGACAGGCCAAAGGCTCCGTCACTGAGGTTCCTGGTCTGCGTGTGTTAGTCACTCAGTTGTGTCCGACTCTTTGCAACCCCGTGGACTGTAGCCCACCAGGCTCCCCTGTCCATGGGATTCTCCAGCCAAGAATACTGGAGTGGGTTGCTTTTTCCTTCTGTAAGGGATCTTCCTGACCCAGGGATGAAACCGGGGTCTCCTGCATTAAAAACAGATTTTTTACCATTTGAGCCACCAGGTCAGCTGTTGTATAACTTGAGGCAAAAGAGGATCTGACCTCAAGCAGGAGATGGCGCTGTCAGAAGACAGCAGGGCAGAGGACGCTGTCATCAGGGATAGAAGTAGATGAAAGAAATAAAGTAACTAAACTGAGATTTGTAAAGAAAAGGTGGGAGTAAAAAGGACTGTCAGGAGTGACTTGGGCTCAGAAAGGCCAGACTCAGGCAATGTGTATGCTCTGTGTGAACCCCAGGCACCCAAGGGTGCTGCCTCCAGCCTCGGGTTCCAACACCATTTCCATGGCAACACCTCCCACTTGAACCTACCCAGCTGTCACCTCTCCCGTGACCTCCAGGCCTGCACGGCCACTGTCACTCTACCACCTGCCATCTCCAGGCATCTCAAATTCAATGTGCCTGAAACAACCCCGAGCACAAGCAGCTCCTCCCACTGCCATAGGTGATGGCAGCTCCATTCTCCCCTTGGC
This sequence comes from Bos indicus, assembly GCF_029378745.1. Lineage (NCBI taxonomy): Eukaryota > Metazoa > Chordata > Mammalia > Artiodactyla > Bovidae > Bos > Bos indicus. Next base: position 17,312,517 of record NC_091782.1, on the reverse strand, counting down.
CCAAGCCCCAAAATCCGGTCATGCCTGCTTTTCTTCTTTCTCTGATATATCCCCCAGCCAATCTGTTAGGAAAATTTCTCGGCCTTACTTTCAGAATACAGGCAGAATCTACTTCTATTATTTCTAGTGGAACCCCCTGGTAGGACCCCCTGCTGTGTCCCACCTGGATGGACAGCCGCCTCCTAACAGCCATCCCGTCACAGTCCATCCTCTGCCTGCCCGTGGTCACCAGCACGGCCAATGCTCCCTGGAGCAACTCAGACCTGCCCCTCCTCCGCCCCACATCCTCTCATGACTCCCACTTCACCCAATTGGAAGACAGCTCCTCACACTGCTCACAAGGCCCTTCCTGACCTGACCTCTCCCTCTTCCTCTCCCCCACGCCCATCCCACCGGCCTCAGTCACAGCCCCTCTCGCCTTCCTACTGTTCCCTTTCCAGGACACTGCCCCAGAGAGCCCAAGGCTCAATCCTTCACCTCCTTCAAGACGGCTCGGATGTCACCTTTCCTATGATGTGTACCCTGAGCACCCTACGTAAAACGGAAACCTCCAGCTTTACCCTGGATCTTTCCCTACTCAGTGCCCCCGCCTGCACCCAGAGCACTTTTCATCTTTAACATACGATACAGTGACGGATTTACGTGTTACGCTTCATGGTCAAGCCCCCACTGCCAACACACGGGCTGCCAAGAGGCAGCGGTTGTCTTTGTGCTGGTCACTGATGTGTCCCAAGCACCCAGAACAATGTCTGGCACCTACCAGGTATTAAGTAAATACTTGTTGAATTAGTGAATGGTATATTGTTCAGAAAAGAGTAAAGGGTGAGGCACTGGGATTGCCTGCAGACGGCAGCTGGTTCGAATGTACGAGAAAATAATCATCTGATACACCAATTTAAAATGAAGAGCCCCTTCATGTTCCTAGATAGAGAAACTAGAACCAAGCTCAACAAAGTAACTACCTAGCAACAGTCCGTGAGAGCTTTGTCCTCCACAGATAAAAGAACACGTTAAAACACCAGTTAGTGAACTCCTTGTTAACAATGTCTGTATAAAGACAGGAAATAACCTAACATCCACAGGGGACTGGCTTGTAAAGTCCACACAAGAGGGTAGAACTATAGGGAGGGGCGAAACAGCTCCGCATACAAGGATGTGGAATGACCGCCAAGTAGCTCCACAAGGGAAGAAAGCAAGGGGTAAAAACTGCAATTTGCTGCGTATGTTCAAAACAACAATTAAAAAGCATCTCTAAGGCCTTCCCCGGCAGCCCAGTGGTTAAGACTCCACACTTCCAATGCAGGGAGTATAGGTTTGCTCCCTGGTCGGAGAACTGTAAGATCCCACGTGCTGCACAGCATGGCCAAAAAAATAAATTCAAACAAAGTCTCTAGAAGGATTCACAAGAGAGTGGTGATGCTGGCTGCTCTGTAGGAGGGAAAGGGAGAGTGAAAGAGGGTCACCACACATCTTTTTGTACATTCCGGATTTTAAATGTTTGATTGTTGCCAGTCCAACAAAATAACAAGCCCAATTGATCGTCCAAAAATTGTTGCTGGAATCCTTCTCTTGAAGATTTTTATTTCTCTGTTCTGTACAGAAGAGCACATGGCCATACAACAGGGGTGGGGAGGGGGTGGGCAGGGGTGCCTTGGGCTGCCGTATGCCAAGCACCCAACATAGATGAGCTGATTTTATCTCAGGTTCCTCACTTCCCCTTGAAGTAGGCATTCTCATTTGTAAGGAAACAGACTCAGATGCTGGGTCAGGCAACCAACATCACGTAGTGGAAAGCAGCCCGGTCTGGATTTGCAGCCAGGCCAGTCTGACTCCCAAGGCTCAGGTCTTTTTACTCTTTGCTGTCTGGCTTGGCCTCCAGGGATCCTGAAGTCCTCAGGCAGCTCCTGGCATCCAGTCCGCCTCGCTGCACTCACTGCCATGACCTCACCTAAGTCACTCCCCAGGGTGTTAAGTAACTCAACTGCAAGCTCTTGAGCTTACTTACAAAGGGATTGTGATGCTTGTTTAGAAGATTCCTCCTTCTCATAAGGTGAACCTCATCTTAGTCCATGACCCAATCACCATATCTTAGACCGACTTAACAGAGTCCAAACCAGAAGCGTAGGATAACAAGCTCCTCTGCTTTACGTAAAGCCACGGGCCGCCAGCCCTAATTCTGAAAGGAATAATTCAATATTAAAGAGATATGTGATCAGGCAAGGGAGACTGTCAATAAACTAGAGTCAGAACTGGCACTCTCCACCTGCATCCCAGGGCTGCGGGCTACCACCTGGGGCCTCACAGCTCAGAGAAGCCTCAGTCTGGTTACGACCACTGAGCCATCTCTTGCTTAAAAGCCAGGGCCAGCCTTAAAGGACAGATGAATATGGCAACCTCACTCTTAGGGTCCAATAAGCCTTAAAGGCATTAGAGCTTCTGGCAGGTCTGTGCCTCTACTTGGAACTTTCTCTCCTGATGCATAAATAAGAGTGGCTCTTACCCTCTTACTTGCGGAGGACAATACATCATAACCAGAAAGGAACACCCCCAAGTTTCCACGCGCACACTCCCCTCCTCAACCTTTGTCTCTGTCCACACTTTGTCTCCTATCCTGGCTGGGAAAAGTCCACAATCAGGTTAACCCCTCCTTTGGGGTACTGGATTCCTGCCCTACCAAAGATCATCATTCCAAAATGTTTTCCTCTCCTGAATCACTTTACCAGATCACTCCCATCAGCACAGGCATCTTGTCACACCTCTCTGACCTTAATTCTTTCCCTTTAGTTACCACTCCATTTCTCTCCTTCCCACCACAGCAAAATTCCTTGAAATCACAGTCTACATTTAATGGAATTTTCTGTGATGATTTAACTGTTCGTATCTGCACTGCCCAGCAGGGTAGCAGGAGTCACAGGTGGCTACAGAAATGTAGCTGGTGTGACTAAGGAACTGAATTTTTTGTTATATTTAATTTACATCAATTTAGATTTAGTTGCCTGTGGACTACTTGCCACTGTGAAGAACAACACAAGTCTGTACTCACTAACTCCAGTTTCTCTCCTCCCATTCTCTTTGAATTCACTTGCTCTCATTCTTCCTGAAATGGCGTTGCCAAATCTAAGGGACAAAGTTTCGGTCCTCACATGGCTGGAACCAGCCACAGGTGCAGACAAAGCAGATCAAGCGGATCACTCTCCTCCTCCTGAAGCTTTCTTCCCTTGGCGTCCAGGATGCGCCACCTTCCCTGCTGTGCCTTCTCCACATCCTTGGCTGGCTCCTTGTCTCCTCACCTGCTGAACAGTGCAGAGCCCCAGGGCTCAGTCCTGGTACTTCTCTTTTTTATCCTCATTGCTCCCTAGGCACTCATCTGGTCTCTCGTGGTTTTCAACACTATCTACATGCTGAGGACTCCCAGACTTGCACTTTGAGCCCAAACACCTTCCTACCTGACATCACCATGACTTTTTGTGACTCCACAGACTGCAGCCCATCAGGCTCCTCTGGGTTTATCCGGGCAGGATTATCCGGGCAAGAATACTGGAGTAGGTTGCCATTTCCTTCTCCAGGGCATCTTCCCGACCCAGGGATCAAACCTGCATCTCCTGCAGCTCCTACATTGGCAGGAGGATTCTTTAGCACTGAGCCACTAGGGAGGCCCCTACCTGATCTCACCACCCGGATATAATAAGCATCTCAAACTTACCTCATGTTCACCTCAACTCCTGGTTCCCCCGCTACCCTTGTTCCACCCAAAACCTCCCCTTTCTTGGCTGAAGGCAACTCCTTCTTTCCTACTGTTCAGGCAAAAAACCTTGCATTTGTCTTTGACTCTCTTTCTCTCACATTCACTCTATCAGTCGGTTCTTTTCTGAAAATTATCTAGAATTTGGCTAAATAATCTACCTGACCATGTCTCTCTCTCTGCCACCGTCTCTCAGCTTCCTGCACCAGCCTCCCGAGCGGGCTCTGCTCTGCCCTCACCCTGCGTAGTCCACCTCGACTGCACAACCTCACCCATCCCGAGACCCACCTCTGCTTAGCAGGTCCCGCGGCTCCCATCTCACCGACAAAAAGCCCAAGTGCTGGTGTACCGTGAAGACCTGAGCCCCGGGAGCTCCCTGACCCCGTCCCCTGCTGCTCCCCTCTTACTCGCGTCCCCCTGGTCACCCCCACGGCCTCTGCTCTTCTTCAACACAGCAGTTCCCACCTCGGGGCCTTTGCATCTGCCATTTCCTCTGCAGGGAAGGCTCCCCTCCCAGAAAAGTGCAGGCCTTGTTCCCTCAGGCCTTCGCTTACCTATCCACCTCTCACTCACCCTGTCTAATACCACACCCCCAGGCCCATACCTACTCCTGTCCCCTAAGGTCTCATTTTTCCTTAGTTCCGTGAGGGCAGGATGTTTTGCCTATTTTGCCTTCTGCTAATTTCGCAGCACCTGACACATGCCTGACTCTGGCAGGGGCTCATTCAGTATCTGCTGGATGACTGAACGAATCCCCAGGGAGCAAGAGATCACATCACCACAGACCCATCATGCAAGTCCCTCACAAGAGGCCAGAGACTGAGGGGGTCCTGTCCAACCCCTGGGGAGACAGGCAGTGAGCAGCACTGCGGGGGTGGGGGTGGGGGGGTGCGCTGAAGCAGACGGAAGGCTGGACCCACCGGGCTGATGTGAAGAGGGAGGTTCTCTGTGTCCGTCTGCTCGTCCTGCTCCGAGGAATCCGTCTCCTCCATCTGCTGCATCTCCAGCTCGGACGGAAGAAGAGCCGTCAGGTAGGGGATGGTGAAAGGCCTGGCAGCGATCACTGAGGGATTGGAAGAGAGGCCAGGAGCCTTACGACACATCAGTGAGCAGCACCCAGCGGCAGGGATGGCTCACACGCTGGGGCACTCACCATGGGCCAGGTAACACTTACACGTTACCTTTAATCCTCATCTCCACCTTACTAAACAAGTAAATTACCAGCCTCATCTTACAGATGGGGAACTTGAAGAATGGAGAGGTTATGAGACCCCCTCAAACACACAGGAAGTGGCAGAGTGGGATATGAACCCAGGCAATATGACTTCAGAGCTTCTTTTACCAAGCACCAGAGAGGACTGGGGCTGAATCCTAGCGAAGCATCAGCTTAGTGATCTTATACCCGAGGCCAGTTAGCCCCTCAGCTTCATTACTAGAGCAAAGATATGGATCCCTTCAGCCTGAAGGACCAAGTCCTGACAGTGGACCTGAGAACTCTTGGCCTGGAGTATATCCATGGAGCTGGAGGGCACTCCAGGTAAAGGAGCAATCCAATTCTTCCAAAAAGCAATGAGGCTGAGGAGAAATTACTGTTTAAAAAAAACTGAAGGAAAGTCTCTGTGTATACTTCTATGGTAGAATTAACAGGAGACACTCAAAGATTATTTTCAACATGGCTCAGGTGTGGGTCCTGCACACAGAAAGAACTAGGTCTGAATACCATCTGCTCACCATGTGACCTTCGGCAAATTACTCCATTGCTTTTCTCTAGAAGCCTTGGCTTCTTGGAAGGGCAGTGGAAATAGTTCCTGACTCAGAGGTTCACTCAAGGAGCTCACGAGGTAACAGAAGGGAAGTGATCAGCATAGTTTCTGGACTTAGTAACCTAGCTGCTGTAGATCCATGGCCAGGAACACAGCGAAGATCCACGAGGAGCCTGCTGACCCATCCAAGCCCATCGCCCTCGCTCCCCTAGGGAAACCCTGAGGCTGATGGAGGAAGGAACTTGGTCACAGAGCGAAATGGTAGTGCTGAGATGAGAACTTCAGTGGTGGGCCCTGTGAGAGGATACCACGAAGGTGAAGCCTGGCTCTGTAACTGCCTGGACCCTGACGCCAGGTCCTTCTACCACCAGGGCTGCCTTCTCACTGGATGAGCCTCTCCAACGCCCAGGGCTCAGTCACCCTTGAGGTGACCTCAACTCAACGAACCTCAAGCACCCACTTCCAACACAGGTCATGACTATTTTGGAGTTATCGTTAGGGACAGGCCCTGAAGATCTGGAAAAAAGAGCCAGAAATCTGAAGAACAAGTTCCACCCAAGATAAGGACAAAGCTTACTTGTTTCTTCCAACCACAATGAGGGAGGGAAGAGAGGACGATGCCTCAAGGAGAAGGCAGGGTCCACAGAGGGGAAAGACTCACGTGGAAACGTGCTGACGTCATCTTTGAAAAGACTCTGGGTCTCGCCTGTCTTGGCCATGAAACGGGTGAGTGCCCGCTCTACGTCACGTCTCTGGGACGCGGCCTTCTCTCGCAGGACCTGGTAGTCTGACACGGGCTCGCGGTACGTCTAAAGGGAGAGCAGCAAAGACGCAGAGAAAATACCCGTGATCGCACTGCTCTTGAGTCCCTGCCTTGCTGTTGCTCTGTCCTCCCACCCTTTAAATGACCCTCTACCGTCACCCAGAGCAGAGATCTCCAAGGGCGGTGGAAGGGCACAAAGAAAGCAATAAGACTATCATTAACATTTACTTTGAATCTTAAAAATTAAGAAATGTACAAATATTTATATAGTGATTGATCCTAGGCCTTCATTTAGCTCCCATGACAGCTGGACTCAGGCATAAGAAATGTATCCTCAAGGGAGAATGGGGAATTGTCCACCTCTAACCCCCTCCAAGCCCTGATGGGACCACCCAGGACCCTTGGTGTAATGTGATCACAAGATTTTCTGACATGTTTGAAATCTTCCCCAAATGAAGAATTTGACGAGATCCTGAACACTCTGGTTAAAAAACATTAAAAAGCAAGATCTTACGATTATTTTTAAGACAACTGCTTGACATTTATTATAAAAGTTAGAAATTTAATTAACAAAATTCTTCAAATAATTGGTAGGTGAGAATGAAAAAAAATTACTCTTATGGTTTATTAAGGACAGCCTAAGATGCCACCTATCTTTGTAATGTATCTTTTTCAACTATGAGAGCTGTTAAAGTTTCAAGATAAACTGAACCTAGAATCAGACCTGTGACTTCGTATTCCACCAAGATTTAAACCAAGATTTCAAAAAATGCAAGAGCATAGGCTATCATGTAGTTGCCACTAAAAAGGAGCCAACAGGTTTCCCGAACCTTGAAAAAGGGTCAGATAATCTTCCAACGTACGTTGTTTTCATATGGAATTACATTACAACATGCACGTAAAAGAGCAAACAAATCCCTGGGATTCTCCAGGCAAGAACACCGCAGTGGGCTGCCATTGCCTTCTCCAATGCGTGAAAGTGAAAAGTGAAAGTGAAGTCGCTCAGTCGTGTCTGACTTTTAGCAACCCTATGGACTGCAGCCTACCAGGCTCCTCCGTCCATGGGATTTTCCAGGCAAGAGTACTGGAGTGGGGTGCCACTGCTTTCTCCTATGATAAGTTACATTTCATATTACCAAGCTTTTTTTTTTTTTTTTTTGGCTGTGCCACATGGGACGCAGGATCTTAGCTCCCCGACCTGGGGTCAAATTCATGCCCCTGCAGTGGAACAGTGGTCTTAACCACTGGACCACCAAGGAAGTCCCACCAAGTATGTTTTAAGTAACTTTTACCCCCATTTCAAAAATAACTCTTACCTATTATGGAAAATTTGGAAAACCCAGAAAAGCATACACAAAACAACACTTGGCTACACTCTAACCAAGAATTACTATCAATGTTTTGTGGAATAGGTCTTTTCTTTATGTGGCTAAGTACTTTTGTATCTAGAGGATATTAACCAGTGATGGCAAGAATACACAGAAGAACCAGAACCATCTTCATGACCCAGATAACCACAATAGTATGATCCCCCACCTAGAGCCAGACATCCTGGAATGGGAAGTCAAGTGGACCTTAGCAAGCATTGCTATGAACAAAGCTGGTGGAGATGATGGAATTCCAGTTGAGCTATTTCAAATCCTAAAAGACGATGCTGTGAAAGTGCTGCACTCAATATGCCAGCAAATCTGGAAAACTTGGCAGTGGACACAGGCCTGGAAAAGGTCAGTTTTCATTCCAATCCCAAAGAAAGGCAATGCCAAAGAATGTTCAAACTATTGCACAATTGCACTCATCTCATATGCTAGTAAAGTAATGCTCAAAATTCTCCAAGCCAGGCTTCAACAGTATGTGAATTGTGAAATTCCAGATATTCAAGCCGGATTTAGAAAAGGCAGAAGAATCAGAGATCAAATTGTCAACATCTGTTGGGTCATTGAAAAAGTAAGAGTTCTAGAAAAACATCTACTTCTGCTTTACTGACTATGCCAAAGCCTTTGACTGTGTGGATCACAATAAACTGTGGAAAATGCTTTAAGAGACGGGAATAGCAGACCACCTGACCTGCCTCCTGAGAAATCTGTATGCAGGTCAAGAAGCAATAGTTAGAACCAGACATGGAACAAAAAACTGGTTCCAAATTGGGAAAGGAGCACGTCAAGGCTGTATATTATCACCTTGTTTCTTTAACTTATATGAAGAGTACATCATGTGAAATGCCGGGCTGGAAGAAGCACAAGCTGGAATCAAGATTGCTGGAAGAAATATCAATAACCTCATATATGCAGATGACACCACTCTTATGGCAGAAAGTGAACAAGAACTAAAGAGCCTCTTGATGAAAGTGTAAGAGGGGAGTGAAAAAGTTGGCTCAGAACTCAAGATTCAGAAAACTAAGATCGTGGCATCCAGTCCATCACTTCATGGCAAATAGATGCAGAAACAATGAAAACAGTGAAAGACTTTATTTCCTTGGGCTCTAAAATCACTGCAGATGGTGACTGCAGCCATGAGATTAAAAGACAGTTGCTCCTTGGAAGAGGCACTATGACCACCATAGACAGCATATTAAAAAGCAGAGACATTACTTTGCTGACAGAAGTCCATCTAGTCAAAGCTATGGTTTTTCCAGTAGTCATGTATGGATGTGAGAGTTGGACTATAAAGAAAGCTGAGTGCCAAAGAATTGATGCTTTTGAACTATGGTGTTGGAGAAGACTCTTGAGAGAGTCCCTTGGCCTGCAAGGAGATCCAACCAGTCCGTTGTAAAGGAAATCAGTCCTGAATATTCATTGGAAAGACTGATGCTGAAACTCCAGTACTTTGGCCACCTGATGCGAAGAACTGACTCAGTGGAAAAGACCCTGATGCTGGGAAAGATTGAAGCCGGTGGGGAGAAAGGGATGACAGAGGTTGAGATGGTTGGCATCACCAACTTGATGGACCTGAGTTTGAGCAAGCTCCGGGAATTGGTGATGGACAGGAAAGCCTGGCATGCTGCAGTCCATGAGGTTACAAAGAATCAGACACAACTGAGCAACCGAACTGACTTTTGTGTCTGGATGGGAGAGGCAAAATTGTGCCAGCTTCAATTTCTTCGTTAACTCTATTTTTGCCAGCAAAGTGCAGAAGATAGCCAAATTGGAGACATTTTGGAGGAGAGACATTCTGAGTCCTGAACTACCCTGTTACCGATAAACTTATGGACTCCAGTCTGACAGCCAGGTAGAATTGAGTCTGCTTTTGCATCAGTCACAGCCTCTAGCATGCCCTTGTCACTCACCGGAGTTTTGATGTAGGTGTGGGGGTCGGGAAACTCAGGGAAATGGCTGGGGATGTGTGGCGGGTGGGGTCGGTTCTGTCCTGCAGTGAGGGCCTTGGGGGTCACCGGCTGATTGGTCACCGGAGCTGCAACAGAGTCACGACTGGTTACTCTTCCACCAGAGGTCTTGCGTCTTTAACCCAACCCTCCTTTTCTCAAAATAAACGCTGGACCTCAGTGTTCTATGCAACAGGCACTTTGTACTTCTACCAATAAAAGGCGTTCAATGGCTTGAGGACCTGAAAGGGTACCCCTGCCCCCAACCTCTGCTTAACCTGGGATGACATTCCCATGTACAATAATCTGCCCGCGTGCCTCTCAGGTAGGTGAGTTGGTGGCTGTGACAAGTTAACTAGGTAAACGAGAGGCCTGAGGAACTAAGCAAGTTAGGTGGGCTGCTCGCTCTTTTCAAGAACCCAAGTGACAAAGACAAACACTGAGCCAGGGAAAGTTAAGTGAGGAGGGGATTAAAACGGCACCTTCCACTGCTGCCGTGAGAGATTCCTAAAAAGATGCCAGCCTGAAAAGAGTGATGAAACAAAAACAAACTAGTGAATTCTTGCCAGGTTCCATAAACCCAAACTAGTTACTCCAACTCAGTTTATGGTGCTCAGTGTATCGAAGGCAGAGATCATCAAACTTTTTCTATAAAGGGACAAAAAGTAAATATTTTAGGTTTCGCAAGTCATGCAGTCTGTTACAACTACTGAACCCTGCCATTACAGCAAGAAAGCAACCATAGGTAATAAGTAAATGTGGCTGTGTACCCACAAAGGTTTATTTACAAAAATAGGTGGTGGGCCACAGTACCCATAGTTTACTGACTCTTGATCTAAGCAGGAACAAGAACTCTCATATTTCTCAAGTAGCATCGAGATGAATTTCACAACCTAATTCCATCGGCCCAAATCAAGATTACACTGTAGGTAGCCCCAAATAATGGAAAGGAGCCTGCAGTGAGGCAGTAGCTATAACCAGTCCCTGCCCTATTCAATTACTTCACTCTACCAGCATTAATTGAGCACTATCGGATATCTTGGTTCACAGTCACTTACGGGCGGTGATGACCATCCTCTGAGACCGTTTTGCATACGCAGGGAGAGTGTCCACATTGAAACCTAAGACACAGGAAAACAAAAATCACTGCCTAGGCCACTAAACATGGAAGGGGAAGTAATGCTGCGGTGAAATAGTTTAAACTCCCGACTTTGCTGCCACTCAAAGGAAGCTCCAACAGAGTCCCCCAGAGGAGTTAAGAGGTCTCTTACAGAGGTTCAGAGGAACCCTCTTGTGATAACTGTTAACCTGAAAGCAAACCAGAGACTCACGAGGAGATTCAAGGACATTCAGCAGACCAGCCTGCCTCCTGGGGACTCCTCTCTCTCTCTCATGTTCCCAACTCAGCTGCACCAAAGAAATGGAAACTGGAGATGTACTCACCCATCTCGACAAGGGTGACCACAATATCTGACAGTGTGGGCTGGGTCCTGGCTGTGTGCTCACAGTAAGACTTGGCACTCCTTCCAATTTCTGAAATGTCTAAGGAAGGATCAAAAGCAGAAAGTCTTGTTCTCAGTTCCCAAATGGTTAAACACAGAACGATCATATGAGCCAGCAACTCCACTCTTAGGTATATACCCAAGTGAAAGGAAAACAGGGACTCAAACAGACACTTGCGTCTGCATGTTTACAGCAGCACTGTTCACAGCAGCCAAAGGGAGAGACAACCCAACGTCCATCCACAGAGGAACAGATCCAGAAAATGTAGTCTATACCTTTAACGGAGTATTACTCAGCCTTCAAAAGGAATGGCATTCTGATATAAGATACATGAATGAACTTTTTGGTTTTTTTCTTAACTTTGTATTTTATATTGGAGTATAGCCAATGCAATTAACAATATTGTGACAGTTTCAGGTAGACAGCAAAGGGACTCAGTCATAATATACATGTATCTATTCTCCTCTAAACTCCCTCCCATCTAGGTTTCCTGTGTTTTTATAAAATATTTATTTACTTATTAATTTTTAAATTGTTGGCTGTGCTGGGTCTTTGTCGCTGCCCAGAGGCTTTCTCTAGTTGCAGAGAGTGAGGGCTGCTCCTCCCTGTGGAGCGCGGGCTTCTCACTGTGGTGGCCTGTCTTATTGTGGAGCATGTGCTCTAGAGCTCACAGCCTTAGCTGCCCCATGGTATGTGGAATCTTCTTGAACCAGGGATTGAACCCGTGTCCCCTGCATTGCAAGGCAGATTCTTAACCACTGGACCACCAGAGAAGCCCATGAATGAACTTCGAAAACATCCTGCTAAGTGAAATAAGCCAACCAGTCAAACATTTTAAGATTCCACTTACATGAGGTATATAGAAAAAAAGAAAATCCATAGGGACAAAAATTAGATTAGAGGTTACCAGGAGCTGGGAAGAAGGAGGGATAGGGGGCTGTTGTTCATGGCTACAGAGTTACTGTTCAGAACCATGAAAAAGTAAAGTTCTGAAAATGGACAGTGCTGATGGCTGACACCACTGTGACTATATTTAACACTACTGAATGCTTAAAAGTAATTAAAATCGTAATTTTATGGTATGTATATTGTGCCATCAAAAAAATAAATAAATAAAGGTCTTATTATTTGGGTGTCAGTTTTTTTTTTCTTTTACCTGAAGCTGAAACCTCTTTTTCAGTCACTCAGAAGTCCCTCAGGGGAAAGGGGAAACAGGAGGCTAGGCTCCATGAATGGGCTTCAGAGGTGGATGAGCAGTTTCAGGAAAATTCTGAAATTGTGCTCCATTTTACACAAACACAAAAAGCCTGTGGACTTAAGTATTTTCATAATAAAATGAGACATTCTTTGACTTTTTCCACTTTCACTCTCTGTCATGTTTTCCAGAGGCTATGTCACCTGTGATGACATCATGGCTTTGCTGGCTAATGGAACGTGTCCATGTGCATCCTTGTTTTAGGATGTTCTCAATTTCATTTTCTAATGTGGCAAAATCTCTCTATATAAAGCCCATGTTGATATTTCCCTCGTGGTCCAGTGGTTAAGAATCCACCTGCCAATGCAGGGGATACAAGTTCAATCCTTGGTCTAGGAAAATTCCACATGCCGCAGGGCAAGTCAGTCCATGTACCACAGCTACCGAGTCCACACTCTGCAACGACTAAAGCCCATGCACCCTGGGGCCTGTGATCTGCAACAAGAGAAGCCACTGCAATGAGAAGCCTATGCACGGCAACTAGAGTAGCCCCTGCTCGCTGCATCTGCAGGAAGCCTGCACGCAGCAACAAAGACCTAGAGCAGCCCCTGCCTCCAAAAGAGCTTAATTAAAAAAAAAAAAAAAGGGAGAATATTATATAAAAAAAAGCCCATGTATACAAAATTCCTTAGGACCCTCAATATTTAAGAATCTAAAGGAGTTTGAGATAGCTGCTTTAGGAAAACATTTGGTATTTTGAAGTCCCAAACATCAGCTGCAGAGTCATCTCACCCCAGATCACACCCTTCCTGGAGCAGCCCACATCCATGACTGATCAAGACTACAAAGGCAGGGCTTTGGGGGCCTACTGTCAGAAACTCTGATGGGCAATAATCCCTCCAGGGTTCCCTGCTGAGCTGGCCAATTCTTTGTTTGAACTTTTCCCTCTCTACCTAAACCTTTCTCTCACTTCCATTCACAGGGCTGATTCCTCCCAAAACACCTTAATGCCCCATCCCTCATCTCATCCTTCCCTTCCCTACCCAAGGCCCAAAGAGGGAAATACACTGATTATGCACAACCCTGTGTGAGACCATTCCAGGCTCCTAAATCTTAAGATACTTTCTTTTAAAAGCAGTGGTGGGTTTTTTTTTTTTTTTTCCATTTTGTAAAACTTATCCTCCCTCACTCTTTGTATCACATAATATAGCATTTGATTATATAATGTGTGGCATCTATTTCATGGGACTTAATCCTGACTCTCCAATAAAAGTGCAAATTCTTTGAGCATAGAGAACAAACAGTAATAATAACACCACCTACAAGTCATTGAGGGCTTACATTTTCAGCTTTGACTGTTTTACATATATATCTCACTTATACTCAAAAGTCCAAAATGTGCAAATTATTACCCCTTTTCACACATAAGGAAATTGAGGTTCAGGAAGTTTAGTGGTTGACCCAAGCTATTAAGTGGCAGAGTGAGAACTTACACCCAGGTCTATCTTATTCTAAAGCCTGTTAGTCGCTTAACAGTGTCCTTCCTTTTCTTAAACCTTTTCAACACTATCATGATGCAGGACACAGAACAGATGTTTGACTGGAAGAAGGCCTACTGTTTCCTATCGTTTCCTGGTACTTACAGCTCTGCAGCATCTCTGTCAATGTTTCCACAGATGCTTTCTCAGCACTCTCAAACCCTGCCTCTGTCAGCAGGGAGCTCACAACCACTTGCAGGGTTCGCCTCCGGGCCAGATGGTAGTTATCAGCAGGGTTAGTGGACTGTTTACTTCCTGATCTCTGTGAATCAGCAGCCCAGAAACAGAGAACATTTTTATTCACTGGACAATGATGCAATTAGAGCTCACATACTGTCACTGGCAAGCAAAGGTTCTTTTGCTAAATACTTACAGGTACTTTGGATTTATAGCTCTTGGCCAAATGAACAGTAACTGAGCATCCTAGGGGCTCTAAATTCGGAGACAAACTTTCTGCCTACCTAACACTTAACAATTCCATAACACAAAGCGGCTGTTTTTTCTATTTTAGCAGATTTTCAGAATATATAGCTGAAAAAACATGCATGATGGGATTGGAACTCGTGCCCATCTCCCAGAAAAAAAGTGATCTCTGTTTCTCGTTCTTCCCATCTCCACACCATTTCACTAACGAGGAGAGTCAAAGCAACAAACAACACATGATGCTGAGAAGACGACAGAAAAAGTAGGAAACCTAAATTATTTTGAAATGGGAATCCCTCCCAACTTTAGCGGGCCAATAAGAAGGCGAAAACGGCCTCACTGGACCAATCAGGAGCTGTTCCGGGTTCCCAACCCCTCCCCCTCCAACAAAGAACGGGCCAATCAGTACACAGGTCCACCGACTCCGGAGGCCGCTGCCAAGTCTCGAGAATGGCGCGGGGGGGGGAGATGGAGAGTCACGTACGGCCTGAAAGACCCTCCTCCACGTAGGGTTCAGGGTGGGGCTGGGTTTCTGGGTATGGGTTCGTAGCCAGGGTAAGGGGAAAGTTGCCGAATGCTCCGACTCTCTCGGCTCCGGCCCAGCGACTGCCTCCCGCCCTTACCGTTCCGGAGCCCGCAGCCCCGGCAGTGGCCGCCGCGTCGGCCATCTTGCCCTGGCGTAATGTGCGCGAGTGCGGGGCACGACGGGACTTGTAGTTAAGGGGCGGGGCGGGGAGGGGCGGGAGCCAGGGGGCGGGGCGGGGAGGGGCGGGAGCCAGGGGGCGGGGAGGGGCGGGAGCCAGGGGGCGGGGAGGGGCGGGAGCCAGGGGGCGGGGAGGGGCGGGAGCCAGGGGGCGGGGAGGGGCGGGAGCCAGGGGGCGGGGAGGGGCGGGAGCCAGGGGGCGGGGAGGGGCGGGAGCCAGGGGGCGGGGAGGGGCGGGAGCCAGGGGGCGGGGCGACGCGCGCCCAGCGGAGCTTTCCGAGGCCTTGCGAGGTCCGCAAGGTGACCTCCCCCACCCCCACCCCCACCCCGGCTCACGTGACCTTTTGTGAGCGGTGGGTTCAGTGAGACCCGGAAGTTTGCCCCGGAAAATGAGCCCAAGGTTTCACACCTGTTTTTAAATGAAATCGCTTTTTCATGAAAAGCACATCTCTGGGACGCCCCGAACTTTCCTGGATGGTTGTGTGGGATCCCGCTGGGTCCCCATGATTTGCAGTCTAGGAGAGGGGCCTGGGAATCTGTATTCTTAAGTATCCAGGTGATTCTCCTGAGAGGGAAATCTGAAGGGAAACCCTGTTTTGTGCTGGGGTCCCAGGAGCCCCATTTGGAACTAGAGCTTCACAGCCATCCAGTTCCGGTGTTCCGGTGCATCACGCTGCCCTCTCGCCCTTTGTGAATCTGCAGGTGTTTGCGGGTGAGCCTGAAGGCGCTGCTGGCTGGAGGCTGTCGCTGGCCCGTCTCCCTCCCAGGCTGTTGCGTCCACGCGGTGCCTGTGGTTATCTGTGGTTCGCTCGCGGGTCAGCCTCCTCAGGATGGGGGGGAGGGTCTTCCGTGCACCCCTGTTTGCGAGTGTCTGGCAGGACGCAGAGGTTGGATTTGAACCCCAGAACTCGCCAGCTCTGGGTCTTCGGATACATTGCCTGACTTCACTGTGCCTCAGTTTCCTCTCTTGTAAAACTAGTATGGAATGAGATGGATGGGGGTTGGGGGTGAGCTAATACAGACGAAGGGTCTATGACTGTGCAGGCGTAGAGTAAGAGGTCAAGAAACAACGCCTAATGTTGTTTATTTCCTGCGTGGCGAACGGATGAGTGGAAAATGCTCAGAGGCCGATGTCTGGAAACCTGCGCCGCGCCTGCCCGCCGGGAGCACCTGTGCCTGGGGGGCACCCCCATCACCCCCTCACCTGGGGCGCGTGGGACGCGTGGGGCGGGGTCTGAGGGTCAGGGTCGCGGCGCCTGGCGAGCCGCCGGGAGGAGTCGGGGCCCAAACCTTCGCAGAGCGGAGCACCCAGCCCCTTTGTCTCCCCCGCCCCCTCTTCCCCACTTCCTGCCCAGCTTTAAACTCGGGATTGGCGGCTAGGCGCCGACTTTGTAAACACGCCGCGTCTGCGGCGGCGGAGGCTGGTTCTGTTTGGGCGCCTGGGGGAGGGGTGCACGCCCCTCCCCAAGGCTGGAGGTGGCGACCCCCCCACACACACACCTCCCCAGACAGAAGCCAGAGGCGGCGGGAGAGAGTGTGTGCGGCCACGGTCGATGCTCCGGGGGGCTCACCTGCCGAGAAGGTAGGCTTGAGGGCTGGAGAAACCGAGATAGATGGGTGTCAGCGACACCCCGCTTTCCTGGAACCTCCAAGCTGAGACTGGCGGGGGATCGGGGATGGGGGGCGGTGGTTAAAGAGGTCACCGTGTCTCATCACCTCCCGTTGTCTCTCAAAGCTCAACTCACTTTCTATCTGAGTTGCACGTGGCTGAAGGGCAGAGAAGCCCCTCCAAATCTCTCCGCTTTTTCTGTGTCCGCACAGTCCCCCTCTAAGCTGAACTGGAAGCCCAGTGAGGTCACTGGGCTGTCTGTTGTCGTTCTGCATACCTCAGATATGGGCTGGGAGACGGAGGGAGGGCAGAACTAGGGTGGGCAGGGAGCCTTGGGGTCCTCCTGCCAGCCAGGGCCGGGGGAGCAGGCTGGAGGACAGGACCGGAAAGAGGGGTCTCGCAGTGGTGGTCTCTCTGGTGTCTGATGGGTAGATGGCATCTATCCACAAGTGATGGCTCTAGCCTCTTCTGTGTCTTTTACTGTGTCAACAAGAGGAATAACTGAAGAGATTGGTTGCTGTTACTGAGGGAGCCTTACTGTATTCATCGGCAAACATTGAGCACCTACTGTGTGTCTGGGATTTGGCTGGGATGCTGAGGGCACAGTGGTGTTATTCATCCACCGTGATCTCGCCTGAGTCATAGAACAACAGAGACAAGCTGCCAAGTTGGGGTGGCTGGGAAGGCTTCAGAGAGAAGAGGACATTTAAGTTGGGTTCTCAATGATGGAAAGTCAGCAGGCAGAAAAGTTGTAGGGTCTTCGTGGGCAACTTACTCATTCTACAGAGCTGGACTGAACCCTGCTGAGGTGGTGGGCATTGGGAAATGGGGACACAGAAACAGCTGCTGCTGCTCTCTTTAACCCTGCTGTCTAGACACGAAGAAGAGACAGGAATGAACAGGATGGATTCTGGGAAAGGCGTGTGTCTGGGTTGGTTCCCAGGACCCCAGAAATTCCCAAGTAGGTGCAGCAGGGAGAGTCCACCCCAGGGGTGATATAACAGTCCACACAGTGCTGGGGTACCCACCCCCCACCCCTGGATGCTAAGACTGTTTCCTGTAACAAATCTAAGCCCCCAGCTCAGTTCTCCTTGGCACTAGACGTGAGTGAAAAGAAGTGGATCTGCCATTGTTTTCCTGCTGCTGCTTCTGCATTTTCAATTCCCAGGCTCACTTGAGAGATGGCTGACACAACAATTTATGAATTCATTCAGCTGTCTGCTGAGACCCCACTATCTGCACAGGCTAAATAGTGGGGACATAATGGCAAACAAGTCAGAGCTTCTACTCCCCTGGAATTCAGGATCGAAAGCATCTCTGAGGATTCCACCAAGATCCCAGTCTCTGCCCAGTCTTTTGAGACCATGACCTCCGCGGTCCCAAGTGCCTTCTCTTTCCCATTTCCTTCCCTCAAGGGTTCAGAATACTAGCTAAGGCTTATATAGCACCGTCAGGTACTCTTCCAGATGTTTTAGGTGTAATGTCTCCTTTAATCCTCCCAACAGTCCTGTGAGGTGAACACTAGTATTATCTCCATCTTTGTTGTTTACTCGCTAAGTCATATTCAACTTTTTTGCGGCCCCATGGACTGTAGCCCGCCAGCCGCCTCTGTCCATGGGATATCCCATCTTACAGATGAGGAAATTCGGGCCTGGGGGAGATAATTTTCCAGAGGACAGGGTTGGGATTTAAACCCAGGTTACTTGACTTGGGAGGCCCTGTTCTTAACCACTGGGCTAGCCCACCTCCTTGACTGACCACATGGAATGCACCCTTAAGCCAGGGGCTTAGGAATTTCCCAAAGGGAGTCTGTGGTCTTGTATCTCAAATGATGCAGAGAAGAGCAACTTGTTAGCTGAGTGGGTGCAGGCGCTATTTACAGGGAGCCCCAGCAGGCCTGGATCAGAGTTGTGGGGACTATACAGAGCTTGTATCCCTTCCTAATGACCGTGTGCGTGTGTGTGTGTGTTCTCCTGAGTAAGCCTCACTCACAAAGAGGAATAAACCAAGGTTTGATGCAGGAAAGATGCATGGAGGTGATGTGCCAGAATCTAGGGAGATGGGAAACCAAGACACTTCTTTTGTTGGGAATCTTTAAGAAGAGCAGAAACCGTTCTGGACCCCCAACTTGGTAGTTTAGTCAGGAAGATGATCAGGGAGTGACCTTAAGCAATTTAAGATATGCACCTTTCTTCCTCATAGCTGCTGGATCCCAGAGGGCATCCCCAAAACTGCATCTGCACATCTGAGATGCGTCCCTCTAGGCGGACTGGGACTTACCCATGGTGCCAGCCAGGCCACAGGGCAGAGGCTCCATGGATTCCTGCTGTTTTTCCATTATCTTTCTGGAACTAGATTTCTCACAGGAGGCCTCTAAACAGATCTAGGGAGGCTCAGAGGCTGTCCCTCTCTGCCTGTAGTCAGACTAGGAGGGGGAGTGGGGGGGGATGGGTGTTGATGCTGGGAGTTGAGGGTAGAGGGTGGTCACACAGGTAAGCAGGATGTGAAGATCAGAACTGTGTGGACCTCCAGGCAGCTCCACTGCACACACACCCCCTCCTCCTCCTGTAGGGTGGGGTGTGATGGAAGCCTTGGCATGCCCCAGCCCACTGCCCCAGGCGCCGTTCTTTTGCTTGAGAACAGGTTGTACTCTTGAAACCACAAGAGGAAGTTTAGGGAGGGCTGGGGGTGAAGAAAGTTCTGGGGCCCCTGCCAAGTTTCCCTTTCTCTGCTGTGCGGAGGTGTGTTTGTTTTGGTGTGTTTCTCTTGCCCTCAAAGACATTTAAATTTTAAACCCTCTGAGTTTCAAAGAGCTGTCAGGGCCTGCTCCTGTACTCTGTGTGTGTGTGTGTGTGTGTGTAGGTGGGTAGGGTGACTGTGGAGGTGGTCAGAGACCCCCCTGGAAAGGGGATTGCAACACGGTACTCATTTGTTGGATTTTGTGCTGGGATTTGTGTTGTTTGGCTAGCTAACTCCACAAAGTCTTCTTTTCATCTCTGCCCTTTCAACTTACTCTTGCCCACAGCACTCACTACAGCCCCAAACACTAGAAAATGCGGTTATAGTGGCCACTTAGGAGCTGAATGATGTTGCCAGGAGCTGTTCTACATGCCTTATCTCATTTCACATTCACCATAATGCCAACTAGTAAATGCTTCTAGTCTCAATTTACAGATGAAGAAACTGAATTTCAGAAAGGCTTAGAAGCTTACCTGAGCTAGTAAGTGGCAGAACCCAGATTTGAACCCTGGTCTGATTTCAGAGCCTGTGCTCTAGATGTCTATTTAATCCTCAGATCAGAGCATCAACTTCCTGAACACAGACCCTGCACAGTAGGAAGTTGAGATCCCAAGGTTTCTTGTTGTTGTTGTTTGCTGAGCTGCGTGGCATGCAGAGATCTTAGTTCCCTGACAAGGAATTGAACCTGTCCCCCCTGCTGTGGAACTTGGGTGTCTTAACTGCTGGACCACCAGGGAAATCCCAATCCAAAAATGCTTTAAAATGGTTCCGCTAGTGTGGGGAGGGAGGTGGCCTGCATATAGAGTTGGAAGAGGGATTCTCTGGAAGTTAATATTAAAAAGGATGGAATTCCCTGGGGGTCCAGAGGTTAGGACCCTGCGCTCTCACTGCCAAGGGCCCAGATTCAATCCCTGGTCCAAGGAACAACTAAGATCTCACAGGACTCTGTAAGGCCAAAAAGAGAAAAGACAACCATATAACTGAGGGAAAGGGAAGGAAGATTAAGTGGGTGCTAAACAACTCTGAAAGTTTGAGGCAAATGGGGAGAAGATTTAGGAGGGTTATTGTAGCTGTGTTCAGACATTTGAAAGGCTGCCTTTGGAAGCCCCCAGGTAGGGGACTGGTAGAGGCAGATTTCCACAAAGCCTAAACACTTATTAACAAATAACTGCCTAATCTTCTTTATGCAGAAGTGAGTTCCTCATCTAGGGGTGTCTAGAGCACATGCTCAGGTGAGGCTTCTGCCAGGGGAAGCCCTCAAACTCCCTCTAAGCCTCTAAAGCCTCCCATGCGATTATTGACTGGCTTACCTCCCCAGGACTTTCCTGATAGCTCAGCTGGTAAAGAATCCGCCTGCAATGCAGGAGACCCCGGCTCAATTCCTGGATCGGGAAGTCCCCTGGAGAAGGGATAGGCTACCCACTCCAGTATTCTTGGGCTTCCCTGGTGGCTCAGATGGTGAAGAATCCGCCTGCAATGCGGGAGACCTAGGTTCGATCCCTGGGTTGGGAAGATACCCTGGGGGAGGGAACGGCTTCCTACTCCAGTATTCTTGCCTTGCGAATCCCATGGACAGAGGAGCCTGGCGGGCTACAGTCCATGGGGTCGCAGAGAGTCCAACACGACTGAGACTTGCACTTCACTTACCTCCCCATGTGTCCACCAGGTGGCGTTGTTGCCCAGCGCGTGGCTCCAAGGCTGCTGGATGGGCTGAAGAGCGCCACTTGGTCCTCCAGCTACCAGCTTGGTTTCCTGGGGCCTTTCCCCGACCCCATCCCCAGCTGTGAACACACCAGGGCTCAGAGAGCCACTCTTGACCCAGCACCGTCCCCATGAAATGTGCTCGCAGGTCTCCTCGTGGCTCGGGTCAGAACGTGCAGGCCTGGGCCCCTGGGATAGGCTCCTTTCCCGGCTAGGGCAGGCTCCCTTCCCAGGTCCGGGATGCCCTCCCTCCCCTCCTGCTCTTTCCTCTCCCTGGTCTTCCTTTGTCCTGAAGATAGAAGGACCCGCGTTAGGAGCCGAGGGAAAGTCCAGCAGCCCTGTGAGCGTGGCCTTTCATAGCCTTCAAGGCCATGACACCCGCAACATGTCATCTTTTTTTAAGGTCCTCCAAAACCGCATCTCTCATAAACTATTTGTCCTCAGCAACCTGCCCAGTTCTCCCACCGTGCTTAGAACCACCCTAGGACAGCCACTCCTAAGGAGAGCCAGCCGGGGCCCAGGCGTTGTCCCCAGGAAGGAGGGAGCGGCAAAGGGTTGCCTGGTGCCTCCTTTGTTGGCCCAGATCTGCGTTCTAGCCTCTCAGACCTTTAGAAATGCCCAGAACCGCTGGGGTTCCCCGACCCCTCAGGGCAGGCCGGGCTTACCATGTGCCAGGGCAGAGAGTGCAGTTACAAACCTTGGGGCCAGGGGGCGCCATGGAGGCCACGCCCAGAGAGAGGCTCCTTAATGGGCCTTTTGCAAGCACTCCCCACCCCTCACCCAGCATCCTGTGAGGCGGGAGGTCCACTGTATGGAAGGAGCAAGGCAAGGCACCGAGGGTTAAGCAGCAGGACAGTTTCGGAGCTGGAAGTCTGTCGTGGCCCTTTGCCTGTCTGATTTGTGCACGTGACCACCTAACCCGTGCATTCTCTAGTGGAGTGGCTCAGAGCCTGGACTCAAGACAGAAACCACCCTGGATTGAGTCCAAGCTTGGCCCCTTCTTGGCTGTGTGAAATTGTTTCCTTACCAGTCAAGTGGGCGTAACGGTAGCCCCTTCCTCACCGAGTCATTGTGTGGATTAATTGTCCTGACACTCCTGAGCACTTTATAATATCCAGATCGGATCTTTTTGTGTCCTCCTGGCAGCTTTGTGCGGAGAAGACGATGGCACCCCACTTCAGTACTCTTGCCTGGAAAATCCCATGGACGGAGGAGCCTGGTAGGCTGCAGTCCATGGGGTCTCTAAGAGTCAGACACGACTGAGCGACTTCACTTTCACTTTTCACTTTCCTGTATTGGAGAAGGAAATGGCAACCCACTCCAGTGTTCTTGCCTGGAGAATCCCAGGGATGGGGGAGCCCGGTGGGCTGCCATCTATGGGGTCGCACAGAGTCGGACACAACTGAAGCGACTTAGCAGCAGCAGCAGCAGCTTTGTGAGGGACATACTATCATGATGCCTTTTTTGTTCTTTTTGGCTGCACCGGGTATTTGCTGCTGCTCCTGGGTCTAGTTGTGGCGGGGGTAAGGGGGGCAGGTGGTGAGCTGGGGGCTACTCTAGTTGTGCACGAGCCTCTTGTGGTGGTTTCTCTTGTGGAGTGTGGGCTTTCGGGTGCCCAGACTTCAGTGTTTGTGGCATACAAGCTAAGTTGCCCTGTGGCCCGTGGAGTTTTCCCGGACCTGGGATGGACCCCTATCCCCTGCATTGGCAGGGGCATTCTTAACCACCAAGGAAGTCCCTTGTGATGCCTTTATGTAGACGAGGAAGCCGGGGCACAAAGTGGTTACACAGAGTTAAGGGGCCGACGCTTCCGGGCCCATGCTCTGCACCAGGCTTAGGAGATAATACGCTCACAGCCCTGCCAACTACCAAGCAGGTCATACACCCTTACATGTGACACTTCTGTCACCATCATATCATCCTCACGATCATGCCCCAGCCTGAGCTCCAGGGGCTGGGCGTGGGGGCCATCCAGCAACGAGAGGGCAGCCCTGGTATCTTTGCTCGCCATCCCACCAATGACTTCATCTCATCATCTTTTCTAGAATAAAAATCGGCCCACAGTTCTGGCCTGTGGTCAGACCGTTGGACAGAATACTTGAAATTGGGACTGTCCCAGAAACTCCCAGTTCTGGCCCCCGCACTGTCTGCTCCAGCTCGTCCTGCCTCCTGTTCTCTGTCGTCTTCCCTCCAGGCTGCACCTCCCAGCCCCTCCCCTGGGGGCCCCCGGGTTCTGGGAAAGGAAGCCAGGAGCAGGGCCTCCGACAGATGCAGAGCTTGGGCTCCAGCTGGGGGTGTTAGAGGCTGTGGGAGGAGGGAGGAAGGGCCAGGGGACGGGAGGATGGGGTACAGAGGGCACTCCCAGCCAGGCGGCATGTCCCCCAGAAGGCATCTCTCTGCTCTTCACAGACTCTTCTTCCTAAGCTCCTGTTTATTAAGCTGACTCTGCTGGGTGCTGAGGAAACAGCCTGGAATAAGACCCCAGGGAGGATTTACTCCTCTCTGGCAAGTGGATATCACAAGCTGTCTTTGGATTATGGGGGGAAGAGTGTTTTTTTCCTCCCCGCACATGGCCCCGGGGGTCAGGACTGCTTTTTGCTTTCCTTCCAGTCCTGTTCCCTTTTCTCTAAGCAGGATCTACTACAGAACCACAGACCGGGAGACTGTTCAGAGATGGAATCTATTTTCATCACAGTATGCGGGGATCTTAGGGTTACGCACTCTCAGATGTACTGGGTGGCTGAGCGTAGGCCAGAGTGTAGAACATTCAAATGGTTTCCAGTGTCTTTTTGTTTTCCGTCAGCTGGTACCTGCTGGTCTTAGGGGTGGCCACCATCTTTTCTTAGAATTCTGCCTCTAGGACCAAGCAGAGTTCTTCCTGTTGGGTCTCTTGGTCTCCAAGGAAACAAGAGTTTTTTCTGACCAGGGCCCAACCTCTTGGGCTCTAACTCAAAACTCTCTTTATAGCCACTGGACATGAGCTTGGTGCCTCCTGGGTGGTCCTCAGAAGTCTTGCGTGTCCCCTGCTTCACCTCACGTGCAGCTCCTAGAGTTGGGTGTTGTAGGAATCTATTGTGTGGATTTTCTCTGAACCTTCATTTCTTTGCAGACAGGTGGCAGCGAAGATGTTGGGATAATAGAGCACATGTTTGCACAATACTTCCATGTGCTGGGGACTGTGGGAAGTGCCTATGTGTAATATGTACCATGTGTAAATAAATTTCTAATGTGTTCTGGGTGTGTGTGTGCTGGTATCCAGCTCTTTGCAACCTCATGGACTGTAGCCCACCAGGCTCCTTTGTCCATGGGACCCTCCAGGCAAGAATACAGGAGTGGGCTGCCATTTCCTCCTCCAAGGGATCTTCCCAATCCAGGGATTGAACACACATCTCTTGCATCTCCTGCACTGGCAGGTGGATTCTTTACCACTATGCCACCTGGGAAGCTCATGGAAATTGATAGTAAATGTGGATATTTATTAACTTGTTTCTCATTTATTCCTTACAAGAATCCTCTGAGGTTTCCTTATTTTGCAGGTAGAGAAACTGAGGCACAGAGGTTAAATAACTTGCCCAAGGTCATACAGCCGGTCAGTGTTGAGAGCCCAGTGGCTGAAAGAACTCTGACTGGAGTCAGACTTCTTTTTATATTTTTTAGTTAAAAAAAAGGTTTAATAAGTTGATATTGGGTATAGCCAATTAAACATGTTGTGATGGTTTCAGGTGAGCGATGAAGGAACTCAGCCATACTGGAGTCGGACCTTCCATGCACACTGTGTGTGTATGTGTGTGTGTGTGAATGTGCACTTTGGAGGGCACTCCCACCAAGGAGTGTGAGTGGACCACAGGTTCCCTGTCGAGACATCCTGAACACAGCATTAGGATGGGGGAGAACAGGCAGGTAGATCCCTGAGCTGCCTCTGTATGTCCCAAAGCCTCCCCCAAACTTCGGTGCTCCTGGCTGGAGCTGCAGGCTTTCCCCTAAGCCAAGCAAGATGGCAGGGAAGGAACCAGGAGGACCCCGCCCTGCCCCAGCAGGCAGGTCAGGTGTTGTAGCTACCCAGGAAGCAGGGGTGGGTGGTGGCGATGTGAGCTCTGCTAGGTGGGGCTGGGGCCCTGACCTTTCTGGGGAGCCCTGGATGAATCAGCCCAACCACAGCCGCCCTAACTGCAACATGGTGCAAACAAGCTTTTCTTCCAGCTCCTCCCCTCTCCCCCCATTTTCCTTTCTCTCCTTGGCAGGGGTGTGGCACCAGGGCAGTGGCTGCGGCACACCTCTGGAGTTGGTGGTGAAGCTGGGTCCTAGTGCTGGCCCTGCAACCTTCACCTTCCAGATACTCCAGCCCAGGATGGGCAGCAGCCCCAGCCCAGGGTGGCGGCCACGCACCCTGCCCAGAGGACAGGACTGCATCGATGCAGGACTCATGGCCCAGCCACCTGGCATGTCTCTCCAACAATATCTGTAATCCTCAGAGGGCTTATCCATTCCTCATTGACAGTAGAACCACATTTTATTTATTTTTATTGTTGATTTCATTATTGGTTGTCCTTGGTCTTCACTGTTGCGCAGGATTTTCTCCAGTTGTGGAGAGTGGGGGCTGCTCTCTCGTTGTGGTGGCTTCTCCTGTCGTGGAGCGTGGGCTGTAGGGCACGGGTTTTTCAGTAGTTGTGGTGTGAGGGCTCAGTCTTCACATCCCCAGGATCTAGAGCTCAGACTCAAGAGCTGTGACGCATGGGCTTAGCTCCTCTGTGGCAGCATGTGGGATCTGCCTGACCCAGGGGTGGAACCCGTCTCCTGCATTTGGCAGGTGGATTCTTTTACTCCTGAGCCACCAGAGAAGGCCTGCTGCTGCTGCTGCTGCTGCTCCTGCTGCTGCTGCTAAGTCACGTCCGACTCTGTGCGACCCCATAGACGGCAGCCCACCAGGCTCCCCTGTCCCTGGGATTCTCCAGGCAAGAACACTGGAGTGGGTTGCCATTTCCTTCTCCAATGCATGAAAGGGAAAAGTGAAAGTGAAGTCGCTCAGTTGTGTCTGACTCTTGGCGACCCCATGGACTGCAGCCTTCCAGGCTCCTCCGTCCATGGGATTCTCCAGGCAAGACTACTGGAGTGGGGTAGAGAAGCCCTAGAGCCACGTTTTGTGCTGTGTTGGGTTCACAGTCAGTGTAAAAGCAAAACACATCGACGTTACTATTAAGGTCTCCTTAAACTGCTCATAAAACGCAGTGTGCACGGCTTGGACATTATCTAAGGATCTCCAGCATAGCTGTTTTCATGGAGACAGATGGCCGCGTCTTTGGTGGAACATTATGCTGAGTTTGGGGAAGGGCTCACATCATATGAAACCCATGTAAGTGGTTTTCTGAGGCTGTTGGGGACCTCCTCCAGTGGACAGTACTGAATTTGTGATAGTTCAGTGTGCATATTTAGGAATTCAGTATGCATTCACTTACGGACTCTTACTGGTTTCCTGGCTGGCAGGAAAGGTTGGAGTGACAGTGCTGTGGGAATCTGGAGGAAGGAATGGTTTCTTGTGGATGGATTTACCAGGAACGTCTCTGCATAGGTGCCATTTGAGAAAAATGAAAGAGGAGTGGACTTGATGGGAAGATATTCAGGAGCAGTTTTAAGTAATGGTTGTTTCTGTATCTTTTTCTTCTCTGAATATCTGAGTTTTTTTTTTCTAAGCTGAAAGCCTATGGCAATTATTAGGCTTATTTATTCTTTTTTTTTAATATATATACTTATTTACTTGGCTGCACCAAGTCTTAGTTGCGGCACACGGTATCTTTTTAAAAAAATTAATTTATTTTAATTGAAGACTAATTACAATATTGTGGTGTTTTTTGCCATGCATTGACATGAATCAGCCACGGGTGTACATGTGTCCCCCTGTCCAGAACCCCCCTCCCACCTTCCTCCCCATCCCATCCATCTGGGTTGTCCCAGCATACTGGCTTTGAGTGCCCTGTTTCATGTATCAGACTTGGACTGGCAATCTATTTCACATATGGTAATATACATGTTTCAATGTTCTCTCAAATAATCCCACCCTCACCTTCTCCCACAGAGTCTAAAAGTCTGTTCTTTTCATCTGTGTCTCTTTTGCTGTCTTGGATATAGGGTCATTGTTACCATCTTTCTGAACACACGAGATCTTTAGTTGAGGCAAGCGAACTCTTGGTAGCAGTGTGTGGGATCTAATTCCCTGACAAGGGATCGAACCTGTGGCCCCCTGCGTCTTAGCCACTGGACCACCAGGGAAGTCCCTACTCTGTTTGTTGTTGTTGTTTTTGACCCCCTTGCATGACTTATGGGATCTTAGTTCCCCAAGCAGGGGTGGAACTCATGCCCCCTGCTGTGGAAGTGCAGAGACCTCAACACTTGGACCCCCAGGGAAGTCCCCAGGCTTATTTATTCTTTATATTATTATTGATTCTAGTACAACTAATGACTGTTTCTATGAAAGTGAAAGTGAAGTCGCTCAGTTGTGTCCGACTCTTTGCAACCCCGTGGACTGTAACCCTCCAGGCTCCTCCGTACATGGGATTCTCCAGACAAGAATACTAGAGTGGGTTGCCATTTCCTTCTCCAGGGGGTCTTCCCTACCCAGGGATCGAACCCAGGTCTCCCGCATTGCAGGCAGACGCTTTAACCTCTGAGCCACCAGGGAAGCTTCCCACTCTAATACCCTTGCCTGGAAAATCCCATGGACGGAGGAGCCTGGTAGGCTGCAGTTCATGGGGTCGCAATGAGTCAGACAAGACTGAGCGACTGTTTCTATAGTCATTATTATTTCTGTAATAATAATTATTCTTCATATGTTGTTCAGTCGCTCAGTCATGTCTGATTCTTTGTGACCCCATGGACTGCAGCACACCAGGCTTCCCTGTCCTTCACCAGCTCCCAGAGCTTGCTCAAACTCATGTCCATTGAGTCAGTGATTCCTTTTTTTTTTTTTTGAGTCAGTGATTCCATCCAACCATCTCATCCTCTGTCATCCCCTTCTCCTCCCACTTTCTATCTTTCCCAGCATCAGGGTCTTTTCTAATGAGTCGGCTCTTCAAATCAGGTGGCCAAAGTATTGGAGCTTCAGTTTCAGCATCAGTTTTTCCAATGAATATTCAGGGTTGATTTCCTTAGGATTGACTGGTTTGATCTCTTTGCAGTCCAAGGAACTCTCAAGAGTCTCCTCCAACACCACAGTTCAAAACCATCAATTCTTCGGTGCTCAGCTTTCTTTATAGTCCAACTTTCACATCCATACATGACTATTGGAAAAACCATAGCTTTGACTATATGGACCTTTGTTGGCAAAGTAATGTCTCTGCTATTACCACTACTTATTTTTTTAATGGTTTAAAAACTCCAGCAACAGACTGGGGCAGGGAGTTAAAAAACATGAGTAAGGGGGGAAGTCTGGGGCATTTCAGAGACCCCGTGTATGCTTTAACTGACTTGTTAGATCTCAGGCAGCAGTTCTCGAGCTTTCTGATCTCAGGATCACTTTACACCCTTAAAAATGATTTAGAATCCCAAAGAGTTTTTGCTTTTCAAAGTGGTAGCTACCGACGTTTGACTTCTAATAAAAAGTGTTAAGTGCAAAATTTTAAAAATGTTTATTAATTCCTTTAAAGTAACAATAAAAATCATTGCATGTTAACATAGCATCATATTTTTAATAAGATAATAACTGTATTTTCCAAAACAAAAAAATGTGCAGTGTGGCCTTGTTTTACATTTTTCAAAAATCTCTTTAATGCCCGGCTTAATAGAAGACAGCTGGGTTCTCATATCTGCTCCTGCTTCAGTCTGTTTCAGTATGTTGTTTTGATTGATTTGTATGAAGAAGATCAGGCCTCACACAGTTATGTGGTTGGGAAGAGAGGACCCGGTGGACTGTGGATTAGTGGAAATGCAGCTAGAAAGAAACTTTGGAGCAGTGGTGGAGAAGCCAAATCAACACTGTTGGGTTGGAGAGTTTGGAGTCGTTTAGGAGATGATGGGAAGCCACTGAAGACTTAGGCTGTGCTGGGGTTTCGTTCCTGCTCACAGGCTTTCTGTAGTTGTGGCCAGTGGGAGCTTCTCTCCATTACGGTGCCTGGGCTTCTCATTGTGATGTCTGTCTTCTCTTGCTGTGGAGCACAGGCTCTAGGTACAAGGGCTCAGTAGTGGTGCATGGGCTTCGTTGCCCCATGGCATGTGAAATCTTCTGGACCAGGGGCCAAACCCGTGTCCCCTGCATTGGCAGGCAGATTCATAACCCCTGGACCACCAGGAAAGCCCATCATTGAAAACTTGTGAGCAAAGAAGTGACGTGATCAGAATAGATTTCAGTAGGGCAGTAGGCAAGAGAGAGCCTACACAAAATAAAAAGGATTGAAACTAGGGTGATGCAGTAGGAACGGAAACAAGGGGGGTGATTTGGCAAAATATTTTGAAGTTAGTAGTTATTTGGTAGGAAGGTATGAAGAGTCACTGGCACTGTGAAATCGCCATGATCTTCCCTGTTGGGTACCACGTGTACTTCAAAGATGAAGTATGTGGCCATGTGTTATCGTTTGCTGCTCTCTCGTCTTCTGTCCTTCTGGGATACAGTAGGTAGTCAGTAAATGAATAGAGGAGAGTTCAAGGACTAGACTACTGCGGGATATTTCAGCCTAGGTGGGTGGCAGAATATTGGTGCCATTAACAGACATTTAAAGACCAAGAGGAAAAGATGTCCATTATCATTAAGTATCATCAAGTAAAGGGTGGGTGGAGATGTCAAGCTATTAATAGAGATAAAATGGTGGGTGGACCTTGAAATATACTGTTCTCTTGGAAAGGAAGTACATTTTCCTAAGTACTAAAGATTTGGGGAGAAATAGATAATACATCTAGGAGAGATTACTCTTGATTATTCTTTATTCTCAAGTTATTCAAGTTCAATAAGGGCAATGTTTTTCAAAATTAGACATGTCTTCATTTTAACCTATTTCTTATGCACACATACACACACATATATGTATACATAAAACAAACGAGTTTCATTAACTAGACAATACTTCCCTTTACTTAGCTTTTTTATTCTGTTGTTGTTTCATTTTTTAAAAACGTTGGTCAAGATTAGCTTCATGACTTCATGACCCAGTAAAGTGTCCTGACTTGCAATTTGAAAAGCAGTAAGTTGGCGAGGTATCAATATTTTCAAGGTTCTGTTAGCAACAGAAACAGATTGTCCAATATAAGGCAAAAGGAATTTATTGGAAGAAGGTTGGGAACCCATAGACTCATCAGAAAGGCTGGAAAACTAGTTTTGGAAATGAGCAGAAACTGACAAAGTGCCCAGGGGCTGAGCAGAAGGACCGACGGCATGGTTGGAATGGTCAGGCCAGATGCTCTGGTTTCCATGCTGCGAGTTGGCTCCTCGATTTGCACTAAGGGAGAGGTAACCTCCCAAAAGGGAGCAACAATGTTGTTGGAAAGGGGATCAGCAGCCAAAAAAGAACAGTCTGCAAAAGGTAACATGACTTAGACATATAAAAAGATACCTAACAGGGACTTCCCTTGTGGTCCAGTGATTAAGATTCCACTTCCACTGCAGGGCCTGAGGGTTTGATCCCTAGTCAGGGAACTAAGACCCTGCGTGGTGTGTGGTGTGGCCAAGAAAAAATAAGAGAGAGTGGTGCCCCTACATGATAGCAGTGGGTCTAAATGGGTGTGTTCTTGCCTGTTGATGACCTTGCCGTGTGATAAATTCTCCCTTCAGAAAGCATCTTGGCTAAAGGTGTCAAATCAAATGGCTCCAGAATATTCTGACCCTCTGCTTTGGTCATCCCACTTTTCCAGGCTCTGTCCTAAATGTAGGGAAAAATTTTGTCCGTGATGATAGGTATATAGTGATGCAAAACTGGAACAACTGAAACGTCTCCCAATAGAGTATGGTTAAGCAAGATATACTATATCTAGTACATGGAATATTGGGTAGTCATTAAAAATGTCAATTGCAAAAATCCATGATATCACAAAAATTACCTATGTTGTAATGTTAAGGAGAAAATTAGGATGTAAAAGTGTTCATACAATACATTTACTGGAGAAGGGAATGACAACCCACTCCAGAATTCTTGCTTGGAAAATTCCATGAGCAGAGGAACCTGGCGGGCTACAGGCTATGGGGTCTCAAAGTTAGCCAGACTGAGAGACTGAGCACATGAGCACAAACTGTGATCTAAAATAGTTGTTTCCTTTTGTATTCCTACCAGAAGAGCTTGGGGCTTCCAGTTATTCCATATCCTTAGCCAATATATTTAGTCTTTTTAAACTTTTGACCTTTTAAATAAATGTATAGCATTAAAAAAACATTGACAACTGTCTGTTGTACACACGTAGACATATACACACACATAGAGAAAAGACTGGAAGAAACTATACCAAAATGTTAACAGCAGTTGTTTGGGGGAAGCAGTAGAACTATGGGTGATTTCTTTTTTACTTTTTCCCCCTTTTTCTAAATGTTCCAGTTCTGTAATAACAAGAGAAATGCAAAACAAGTCATGAGTTGTGTTTCCATAAGCATATAGAAAATCAGTCATTGTTTTCACATCATCGCATTGGAGACATAAAGTGCCAAGTAAGAAGTTGGCATAACGGGGCTTCCCTTCCGGTCCAGTGGTTAAGAATCTGCCTGCTAGTACAGGGGACACGGGTTCGATCCCTGATCCCACGGGCCGCAGGGCAACTAAGCCCATGCGCCACAACTCTAGAGCCTGGGAGGTGGAACTCCTGAAGCCCGTGTGCCCTTGAGCCCACGCTCTGCAATGAGAAAAGCCACCGCAGTGAGAAGCATGTGCACCACAACTCGAGAAAGCCCGCCCCGCAACGAAGACTCAGCACAACCAAAAATTACTTTTTTAAAAAAGTTGGCACGATGCAACTTTCCCAGCAGTCCAGTGGTTAGGACTCCACTCATCCAATGCAGTAGGTGTGAATTCGATCCCGGGTCAGGGAACGAAGATTCCCCACTTGCTGCGTGGCACAGCCGAAAAAGGAAAAAATGTTTAAAAAAAAAAAAAGGTTGGCAGGAGTAGTAAGTGTGACAGCCGAGAGGACAGCCTGGTGTGGCTGGGAGGTGACAGCTGCCTTTGCTTCAAGTCCCCAGCTAAGCCAGCACTATCCGCCAGACCCTTCAAGTCCAAGGCCACCACCTATAAAGCTGAAATACCCTGGCAAACCCAGGGGGACAGCTCAGGTTGTCCTGGCAGTTGGGGTGTGCATCTTAACGTGAGATGACTCACTTTCAAGAGCCAGTTACCGATGGTCGGTCACAGAGTGGCTCTGAAGCATGGAGCGGGCATTTCTGGTTGTGGGGGGCGGGGCGGGGCGCTGCTCTCTCCTGTCCCTTTTAGCAGCTTGGAGCCGGGGAGGACTATGGCGGTGAGAGCAGGCTGCGGGGCTGTGTCCCACAGTATCTGCCTTCCGCAGCTCAGCAACAGGGAAGGAGGTGGAGTCTGGATTGAGCTCTGAGATAAGGAATAGGCTGCAGCTGACTGAGAAGATCAAAATAAACAGCTGCGCCCCCAGGAGAATGAACTCCACATTCCATTCTCTGGCCCCACCCCCGATTCCCACTTCGCTCTCTCCTTCCCCTCCACCACATGCACACTCAGCACCCCCATCAGCTAGAAGGGCCTCCCCTCAGCCTTGGCTTAGGTCCCTCAGAACCTTCCCACACTACCCCCCACCCCTTAACCAGAGGTTCCAGGGCCGCTCTCCAGCTGTCGGGAAGGGAGTGAGTGCTCCGGGCAGGTGGCCGGAGGCGGATGGAGAGGGGCCTCATTCAGGGCCGGACTCCACCTGCCAGACTGGGCCACCCTCAGACTCACATGGGGGCTACCCCAGGAAGGCCCGGGAACAGAAGAGGGTGGTGGTGATGGTGGTGGTGGCCAGTCTTGGGAAGCCAAGGGTGGCGTGGGGTGGCTGGGAGGAGGGGCGAGCAGGGGTCCTGATGGCCGGCTCTGCAAACATCTGGTCCTCGCTGTGGGTGGGCCCGGTCCAGCCCTCTGGGAGCTCACAGTCCAGTAAGGGGAGACAGCAGGTCCAAGGTGTACCTCTGAGGGGTTAGTGGCACTCCCTGTAGAGCCCAGAGGCAACCCCAGCCCTATGGAAGCCCTTCCAAGGCTCCCTGACTCCTGAGGGTTCAAGTCAGTACCCCAGACCACTTTCTAGACGTGCTAATCTGGGACTTAAAATCAAGGAGACATGGACTTCCCGGGTAGTCCAGTGGTTAAGAATCTGCCTTGTGATGCAGGGGACACAGGTTCAAGCCCTGGTTGGGGAACTATGATCGCCCATGCCGCAGCTAAGCCCAAGCACAGGAACTACTGAGCCTGCCTGCTCTGGAGTCTGTGCCACACCCTGTACCTACTGAGCCCACACGACATAGCTAGAGTCTTGTGCCACAACGAAAGATCTCGACTGGGGGTGGGGGAAACACTTGCACCCACCCCAAAGCCTAGGGAGGGTGTGCATAGGGGTCTTACCACCCTCTCAGTCCCTAACTGCAGGCAACCTTGCAGAGTCCTACATCACTCTACTTAAATGACCCCCTTGAATTCCCCAATGCCCTCTAATGTCCCACATCTCCAGCAGATTGCTGGGCAACTCCCCCCCCCAAACCTGGGTCTAGTCCCCCCAGCCAGCAGATTCAATGTATGCATGCTGATACTAGCCAGGACCGACGACATAGTTTGCAGAGCCCCTTGTTCAAAAATTATTGAGAATTTCAAGATGGTGGCAACAGAGCATTGAACCAGGGGTGGAACCCTTCTGAGTGCAGGGCTCTGTGTGCCTGCCTGGATCACGCGCCTGTGAAGCCGGCCCTGGGGTCACTACCCTTCATCGAACACTCTCGGTGATGCCAGACCCAGTGTTGGGTGCTCACCACGCATGATCTCATTCCTTCCTCTCAGCGGCCCTTTTCTCCCTATTGTGCAGACGAGGAAATTGAAGGATTAGACAAGCCACATAACTTGCTGAGGTCATCAGCTCTTAAGGGCTAGAGCGGGGGGAAAGAACCCAGCCTGTCTGTCTACAGAGCCTGGGCTCTTAACCACCCAGGAGCCGCTGCAGCCCACAGGGCTGGGGTGGTTGCTGGGCAAGGCAGCTGCTTCCCGTCCCCTTCTTCTGTCCTGTCAGGGGCAGGAAGGAAGATGAGGCAACAAACAGCAGCTGACGGTGTGCCAACAGGGGCAGTGGCGGGGAGGGCAGCCAACCCAGACAGAAGTGCTGGGTGGAGACGGTGTGACATGGGCCCGGGGACCGTGTGAACTGGAGGTGGCTGATAGACACCACAGCTGTGCCCTCCACCCTCTCGCCCAGTGTGGGCATCGCTGAGCCTTTCCCCCACCTCTCCCCGATGGCACCTCCAGCTCTGCCTGTCTCTCTTCCTCTTTCCCCCCGTGGTCTCTGCTCCCCAGCTCTCTCCTTCGTGCCCTTTCCAGCCAGCCTTCACTGGGGGTTGTGGAGGGAGCCTCACTCAGGACTCTCCTCCAGCTCTGTCCTCAGTATCTCCATAGCAGTAACAGCCACGGTTTAGTGAGCACCTACTATGTGCCAGTTGCACTGCTAGGCACTTAATTTTTTTATTTTCATTAAACAAAAACATTATTTATTTTGGCTGCACTGGGTCTTAGTTGTGGCTCTTGGGATCTCTACTGGGGCATGTGGACTTCTTAGTTGGGGCAGGTGGAATCTAGTTCCCCGACTAGGGGTCAAACCCGGGCCCTCTCCATTTCGAGCTCGGAGTCTTAACCACTGGCTGGACCAGCAAGGAAGTCCTCTAGGCATTTTATAAATAGATAAACTTGAATTCTCTCCGCCAACCTATAAACGAGGGTTATCATCCACATTTTATAAAGGAAGAAATCGAGGCTCAGAGGGGCTCAGAGATTTGTCCAGCATTACATAGGCATTCTGCCCTTCCTCACTGCCTATCCCACAGGGCCGGGTTGGCCTGATAAGGTGAGGTGGTCCCGGAGCATGGAGGAGACTTTTCTCAGCAAGGAGAGAGTTTGAGAAATGGTCAGTTTGAGGGAGGAGTGGATTATGTATCGTGAGTGAGGGAGACGGTCACTGCCTTTGCGTTGGCTGCAGTGGCGTGGCGAGGATTCGACTCCACTGCCTACCTGGAGGGCCCTCTCTGACACTCGGGAAAGCAGACTTGATGGCATGAGGTGATGGGGAGCTGAAGGGCTGAGGACGCAGATGCAGAGGAAGGTCCCTCTCACACATTTTACCCATTGGCACCAGAGAATGGGCTGAGACAGGCACTGGGAGAGGTTCGATTGCTAGAACGCACGCGTGTGTGCTAAGTCGCTGCAGTCATGTCACTCTTTGTGACCCCGTGGACTGTAGCCCTCCAGGCTTTTCTGTCCATGGGATTCTCCAGGCAAGAATACTGGAGTGGGTTGCCATGCCTTCCTGCAGGGGACCTTCCTGATCCAGGGATCGAACCTGTGTCTCTTGTGTCTCCTGCATTGGCAACCAATTCTTTACCATTAGCCCCACCTGGCAAGCCCAGACTGCTGGAATAAGAGACCCCCAAATCAGGCATCTGAACAAAATGGAAATTTCTCGCATACAAGTCCGGGTGGGCAATTGGACCCCTTGACAGTGTTGGGGACCCACACTTCTCCCAGGCTGTTGTTTGTCCAGGCCCTCGGATGTTGAAGATAGCACACCACCCCATCCCCTGGGTCCATGACCCAGCCAGTGGGAAGGGGGAGGAGGGTAGGAGGGGGCACAACTCTTCCTTTTCAGGATATGACTCCAAATTGCCAGATCCCTTATCCCATTAGCCAAAAGTTGGTCACCCACCATATTGAGCTACAGAGGGTCTTGGGGATCATACTGAGCAGAGCTTCTAGTATGAAAGGTGTAAGAAGGGGAAAGGATGCTGTGGGGTAGTTAGGAAGCTTCGTCCCAGGATCTTGACAGGCAGGGACCAGGAGAGCCTGTGTCACGTACGTGAGGATGGCTTTTCTACGTGGAACCTCTGAGCAAAGGGTTCCCAGATGGACTTCTCTCTGGGGGAGGCCTAGGGCAGCGCGGCCAGCTATTGCCCTCTCCCCTGGATACCTCATTTCTGATCACAGGTGGAGGATTTGACTCCACGTGCTTTGACCAGAGCCCTGGTCTCAGGAGCACCATAGGATAGGGGAAGGAGGCTCAGTGAAGGGCACCACTCTTGCCCCTTTGGGAGGCTCTGCTGTCCTCAGATGGAGTAGGCAAGCGTCACGTCCCCTCACCTTAGTGAGCAGGTGGAATCATCTCAGCATCAGGAGATGGAGAGTCCCGGGGCTCTCAGGGCCAAGTCTCAGTCTCAGAGACAAAGTACATGGAGTTGAGGCAGGAGGTCCAGCTTTGTCCAAAGGAGGGGAATGGTTCTCTTCCTCTGCAGTTGTGAATTTCTGGATGCAGTCTTCTGGACCCATTGTTCGTTTGATAATCCATTCATTTGTTCATTCATTCGTTCGTTCATCATTATCTGTGTATTGAGCGCCTACTGCGCAGATGCTGTGTTCATTTCACGTGAAAGAGAAAAGAGCATGACAGGCACAGCCCCTAACCTCATGGATCTTACAAGCCCTCAGTGTCCCCTTGCTGCCTCCCCACGGAGGACAGACCAAGCCATCGCAGTTCTGAGCGTGGCTCTTGTGGCTCAGAGCGTGAAAGGCCCACAGGTAGCCCCTGAAAGCACGTGGCAGGTCTCACCTGGGTGCTGTCCTGGGGCGGCCGGGTGGGGCTGGGTGGGGGTGCGTGGGGGGAGGAGCAGGCATTGGAGTGGGTGTTTCACTTCCCCCTCACTTACTAGGCGTGGAATCTGCTTTTTCTCAGTTGGTGACTTCTCTTCTGCTCCGGGGGGGACACGTCCCCTCCCAGCCCCTCCTCCAGCACCCTGGTCTGAGTGGGATCCTTCCTCCCATTACCTGTGACCCCAGGAAAGAGCAGAGTGTGGGGGGTGGAAATCTGTGTGGGGACACTTCCTCTGAGGGCCCTTTGCTTTCTGAGCTCCTCTCTGGGCCCCTCTTGCCCTGCAGTCCTCCTAGCTAGTCCAGGAAGAGAGGCTGTACACCCCGGCCTCCACAGAGGGCTCACTGGCTTCCTGCTTCCTCCGAGTGCCAGACCCACACCCAGACCTGCCGTCCGCCTTCTCATGTTGGCGTCTCTCACTTTATTCCTTGAGGCACAGCCTTGCTGTGGACCCTGAGTGGCCTCTCATGCCTGAACGAAGCTTAGCTCACGCACACCCCAGCCTTCTTGTAGTTAGCCGTGTAACCATGCATGGGAGCCATTTTTAAACAGTGAAATCAACAAAAAGGCTAAAAAGGCTGGAAAGGTGGCACTGAGTAGTCTGAAAAGGACACTTGTTTACTGCACGAGAGATGCAGCAAGGAGGCAGAACGTCGCCCTGTTCAGCCTCAGCTGAGAACACGCGCATCAGGTGACTCGAATTTTTCACACCTCTGTGAGTGTCTTCGAATAACCACAAAAGCAGCAGGAGCATTGAGAGAGAGTGGGCAGATTCACAAATGGAGAATCCGTGAATATAGAGGATGACTGTACCTCCACGGGGGTTGGTAGATACCTGATGCCCTCTGCCCCAGGCCTCCCCGCAGCATTCAGCATCTAAGGATGGGCTGCCTTGCCCAGCATGGCCCTCCGTCACCCATACTGCACACTGCTGCCTCTCTTGGGTGGGTGGGTGAATTTCGCTGGCCTGGCCTGCACTGGAGGAGGGGTGAAGAAGCCCTGCTCTGCCACCCTTCCCCCTTCCCCTACTTTCTCACTGCACATGAGGCCTCCCTAGTGAACCAGACCCACACGTGCATAAAAGGAGGTGGGGTGACACGAGCAGGCAGCCACCTGTGACTTCTCCAAGCCGAGTGTTGCACCAACACCTGGGGAAGACCCCCTGGCGGTTTGGGGGAGCCTGTTTTGACCCGATCTTTATTTACCCCTCACAAAGGAAGTAAATAAATAGCTCTTTGTGTGTCTGTGTGGATGTGCGCGTGCCAGACTGTGTGTGTGCCTCCTGCACACCGTTAAAAACCATGGCCTGGCCCCAGAGGAAGTGGTAACAGAACAATTGTTTATTTTCCATTTACCCTCCTATCCCTCCCCACCTCCACCCTTTTAATGTGCGCCCAGAGGCATTCTTTGCCAGTCCAGGATCCAATCATTTGTTCATCCATTTCTTTTTTTTTTTAAGACCTTATGCTTTATTTGTTTATTTTTTTTAAATATTTATTTATTTGGCTGCGCCAGTCTTAGTTGCGGCACTGGGGATCTTCAGTCTTCGTTGTGGAATGCAAGAATGCAGGAATGCAGATCGCATGTGACATGCAAACTCTTAGTTCTGACATGTGGGGTCTAGTTTTCCGACCGGGTATCAAACCTGGCCCCCTGCATTGGAGCATGGGAGTCTTAGGCCCTGGACAACCAGGGACGTCCCTGTTCATCCATTGCTTCATTCACTTGTCCTGGTGTGCTCTGAAGCAGCATAGTGTCAGATGCTGGCGAATGTAAAAGACAGATATATAGAATGTATAGAAGAAGGTGGGATGGGGAAAGGGCGTTTTGGCCTGGGGGTGTGACTTTCTTCCTTTAAGGACACACACTGCACTTGGGAAGCAAGTGTTGCGGTATTTCCCACTGCATCTCTTCTCTGCTCCTGTGGCTGCCTGCCCACCCCAGGCCTCCGTGAGCACTTGCCTGGATTACTGTGTGTTTCCATAGCATTGCTGCTCGAAGACCATCAGAGACTTCCTTCTCTGGGCCTGTGAAGTTAAATTCAACTTGTCATGGTGCTCTGGGTCTCCTTGCATCTGGGCTCAACCCACCTATCCAGCCCTTTTACCCACAGTCAACCTCCATCACCTTATTCCTGGGCTTCCTAGGTAGCTCAGCTGGTAAAGAATCTGCCTGCAATGCAGGAGACCCCCGGTTCAATTCCTTGGTTGGGAAGTTCTCCTGGAGAAGGGATAGACTACCCACTCCAGTATTCTTGGTCTTCCCTGGTGGCTCAGATGGTAAAGAATCCTCCTGCAATGCAGGAGACCTGGGTTTCAATCCCTGGGTTGGGAAGATCCCTAGGAAGAGGGCATGGCAACCCACTCCAGTATTCTTGCATGGAGAATCCCCAAGGACAGAGGAGCCTGGCAGGGTACAGTCCATGGGGGTCACAAAGAGTCACACATGACTGAGTGACTCAGCACAGCACACCTTATTTCTGCCCAACAGGCATACTGAGACATCCTGGGGAGTCCCTGCTCCCATCCCTTGTCTCACACTTGCCCCCCTTCTTGGGATGCACCTTGTTCTCTCATCCACTCCCATCTGTCCAAACTTGGCTGTTCTTCACGTCCTGGTTTAAATCTACCTGGCTGCTCTCCTGACACGTCCCACCTTTTGGATAGCATATCCTCTTGTACGTTGGGTGTGGGTGCAACTCCTTGTCCTTACTAGACAGTGAATTCCTTGAGAACAGGGTCTGTGTTTTAGTTAGCTTCCACCTTTTTTTTTTTTTTTTTTTACTGCACCGCACAGCATGCAGAATCTTAGTTCCCTGACCAAGGATTGAACCTGCACTCTCTGCATCGGCAGAGCTTTAACCACCGGACTGCCAGGGACCCTTCTTTCATTCATTCATTTAGCCCATATGAAGGGTGACTGTGCGTGATGACTCCTGTCCTTGTTTCTCTAATGTACCCATCACTGTATATGATATCCTCTTGATCAATGCTGGTCCGACAGATGATGCTGCAAGTACGAAGTCTCGGGGTGCAAGTCTCTATGCTGTGGGCATTCTGAGGTGAGGGAGAGCAGGGAAGGCGGGATTGAGGGGAGGGCTTCCGGGAGAGCTGAGCAGTCTCTGGAGTGGACAGGTGGAGTCTGGAGGGTTGGGACATGGAGACAAGGGCAGGGCAGGAGCCCTGAGCATCCTGACCCGAGCCCAGGATTCTTGCTCCCGGCTCTCACGACCATGCCGGTGTCCAGATCTGGGTAGGGCGCTGAGGAAGGAGGCTTGAACCGTGCACATCTGTGGACAGAGACCTTCTGAAGGCCTGATCCGTATGGTGAAGCAAGGGAGGACAGAGAGATAGCCATGGATCTCTTGCATGTTGGGTCAGATTTAGGCACAGAGGAGGGCTTGGGAAAGTCGTGCATTCATTCATTCAGCCTTTATTTTTAAGGTTTAAAAAACTATAAAATGAATACTTGCTCAGTATAGGAAATTTGGACAATACACAAAAATAGGAAAAAGCTAGAAAAATCGTGTTACCACCCAAAGACAGCCTTAGTTTACATTTTGTAAGCCTTCTCTCTTTATTATTTAAATAATTACCCTGCAATTATTTAAGCAGTTATTTAAGTAATTGTTAATTTTGTACTTAATTTTTAAGGAAAAATTCATTAACTTGAATAGTAAGAAATGTAATTGTGAAAGTAAAACTTTATAAGCACCTTCATTTTAAAAACACTTTATAGACAGGAAGAAAATAAAGGTGCCCCACCCTCCAACTTTCATCCCCTGGGGAAAACCAGTGTAAAGGGCTAGTATGTGTCCTTCTGAACATTTTTTTCTGTGTATATACACTCAGTTTTATTTTTTCAAAATAAGATTATAGGATACTGTTCATATGCACTTATTTTTCTTTTTACAAAGTTAAGATCATTTTGCACTCAATGTTGCATATCCTTTTTTCATAAAAAACCATTTTTTATGCCACATCAATTTAAATAAGTATCTGACATTATACAAAATTAATCCATATTGTTAATGCATTACATATGATACAGTTTTAGGTTGTAATTTACAACACTGAAAATATGGAATAATTTGCTTGAAAACACAGAAATATCTACTTTGTACTTTTCAGAACATGATTGAAATAGCCCATTGATTAATCAAAATGAATTTATTTTTTGTTTCTGTTTTTTTTTTTTTTTTTTTTTTGACTGTGCCACTAGGCTTGTGGGATCTTAGTTCCCCCACTGGGATCAAACCCATGCTCCCTTCAGTGGAAGCTTGGAGTCTTAACCTCTGTACCACTAGGGAAGTCCTGATTTTTTTTTTAGGTAAGAAGTAAATTTATTTAGAGAGAAACACACTCCAGAGAGTGTGGGCCATCTCAGAAGGCAAGAGGCCCATACCATTTTAAGAAACAGCTTTTTCTATGTGAACATGCAGATTTTTGAATACGTGTGTAACTGTCCACCCATATTTTATTCAGAATTCTCACAGACATTTCCTAGGCTCTGTGCTAGGCCCATGAGACAAACTCTGCTCACTGGAGCTCCCAGGCTGGTTGAGACACCAACACCTGAGCAGTTTCCACTTAATGAATACATGGCTGGAAGTGGCTTTTGTGCTGCTTGCAACGGAAGCTTGCAAGAGGTGGGGGTCGGGGTGCCATCAAGGAAGGCTTTGTGGAGAGATGACTTTGCTACACTGGGTCTTGACGACAAGTGGGAGGTTCCACAGGCGGAGGCTAGAGGACAGAGTGCAGGGGCCCCAGTAGTGCTGTGACTTATTATCAGCCATCCTCCCGGCCCCAGAGGTTTCTTTCTACTTTTCCTTTGGACATGACAGATTCTGCAAACAAGGGCTCCAGCTGTTTATCTGGGGCCATCCCAGGGCCAGGGGCTCCCACTCCCTGCTGCAGAGGCTGTGGGGCCCTGATTAAGGAAACAGCTGAGGCAAAGGACTCAGGGCAGAGAGGGTGGGAGAACCGGAAGGAAGGGCACTGGAGAGCTGGGGCGAAGGACAGAAACGAGTGAACCGTGCCCCTCTGTGCTGCTAGGGTGGGTCCCTGCCTTCCTCCACCTGGTAGACCCTGCTCCATCAAGGCCCCTTCCTTTGGCACCTCCTTTGCGACTCCATTCATTCATGACATTCGTCCCGATGGCGTCGATCAGAACTGATTCCTCTCTTGCGCTCACTGAGCAAGTCGCCCTGTTGCCATTAACGAGTGTGAACTTTGGAATCAAGAGTCATAGCCAGAGTAGCTAACATGTATGAAACGTTTCACATAGGTTGGACACTGTGGTGAGGGATTTTTTTTCTTTTTTGACAGTGCTGGGTCTTTGCTGCAACGCATGGGCTTCTCTAGTTCTCTAGTTGTGGTGCACAGGCTGAGTTGCCTTGAGGCAGTTGGGCCTTAGTTCCTGACCAGGGATGCAACCCAAGTCCCCTGTACTGGAAGGCAGATTCTCAACCACTGGACCACCAGGGAAGTCCCATGTGATGAGAGTGTTTTGAATCTATTTTCTCATTTAATATTTTCCAACAGTCAGGTGGTGGGAATTATGATCCCATGGAGTAGAAGAGGAAACTGAAGGCCAAAGGGGTTAGTAAGTGTGAAATATAACAGATAGTCACACC
Source organism: Bos indicus (assembly GCF_029378745.1). NCBI lineage: Eukaryota > Metazoa > Chordata > Mammalia > Artiodactyla > Bovidae > Bos > Bos indicus. Next base: position 17,270,089 of record NC_091782.1, on the reverse strand, counting down.
CCTGTTTGAGTCTCAGTTTCCTCATTTATAACTCAGAAAGGAAAATAGTACCTTTTCCCCAGGACAGTTGTAAGAACTAAATGAGTTCATACATATCAAGCACCTGGTATACCCAATAAGTCACCCCCTCCTTATAGCCTTTACCACTATCATTCTGGATCATCATTCTTTGGTTGGGGCTAATTTCAGCTTATTTAACCTGGTAGAGGGCTTAAGAATATCCATTCTGGATTTGGGCTGTTCGAGTTCAAAAGCTAGGCCCAGGGGGACTTCCCTGGTGGTCCAGTAGTTAAGAATCCACCTTGCAGTGAAGAGGACTTGGGTTCAATCCCTGGTTGGGGAACTAAGATTGCTACATGCTATGGGGTGATTAAACCCACGTGCCACAACTACTGAGCCTGCGTGCTCTGGAGACCTCGAACCACAACAAGACCCGTTGCAGTCAAATAAATTAAATTAAAAAAATCTAGGCTCAGCTCCATGACCGAACTCCATCCCGTAAATGACCTTGGCCAAATCACTTTAACGTCTTTGAGCTCCAGTTTCTTCTTCTATAATATAGTAATGATAATGGTACTCTGTGTATGTGTGTGCTGACATTAACTAGGCTGGAAACCTCCTGAGGGCCGGTAAGGTATCATCTTGAGTTCTCACTGCCTTGATGAGGATATGTGTGGGCAGTAGTCCAGATAATGGTATGACAACAAGAATAACAAGTAGCAATATGTTGATCTTCCTCTCCCTACAGGAGAAATACTTGCTCATTGTACACACTTAGAAAAATAAAAAGAAAAAATAAACCACGGTCCCATTTCTCACAAATAATCACTGTGTTTTTTTGTTTGTTTTGGTTTTTGCTACACTGAGTGTTTGTTGTGGCCTGTGGGCTTCTCTAGTTGTGAGCTTAGTTTCCCCATGGCATGTGGGATCTTAGTTCCCCAACCAGGGATCAAACCCACATCCCCTGCATTGGAAGGTGGAGTCTTACCTACTGAACCACATAATCACTGTTAACATTTTGGCATATTTCTTCTCAGCCTTATATCTATGTAGGTAGCTATTGTCCTATAATTGGAACAGTTGGCTATCTTACTGACCACGTGCTATATTCTGTCTCCCACTGACCTGGTTGTATGTCAAACAAGCCTTTTCGAATGCCATCAAAATATTTTTTGAAATAGTATTAGTGGTATTTCATTTTATTTTGTTTTGCTGATCCAAAGACAATACACTGAGGGAGTTGATGAATAAATAGATACTGTTCTGGAGGAAGGGAGGTCTGTTCCATTGCATATTTTCACCAGTGACTTGGGAGATAACATGAGTGGCATGTGATCAGCTGGCCTCTTGGTGTCTTATTCGTCTTGATGTCACATACATTCCTGGGTCCTGAGCAGTTGTTCTTTCATTCATTCTGCAAATATTTATTTCGTATCCATCATGTGCCAGGCATTGTTCTGTGTACTTTGGGATAATCAATGAACAAAACAGGCAAAAATTCCTTCCCTTGTACAGCAAGGGGCAGGATTGGTAGGGCAGAGAGCAAACACTACACCCAAGAAATAAGCTAGCTTACAGAGCTCGTTGTTGTTGTTGTTGGAGCCCTAATCCCCAGCGTGGCTCTTTTTGGAGGTAAGGTCTTGTTTGGCTGCTCCGAGTCTTAGTTGGCGGTGTACAGGATCTAGTTCCCCAACCAGCGATGGAAACCGGGCCTCCTTCATTGGGAATGCAGAGTCTTAGCCACTGGACTGCCAGGGAAGTCCCACCAGTCAGTCAGTTCAGTCGCTCAGTTGCGTTCGACTGTGAACCCATGGAATGCAGCACGCCAGGCTTCCCTGTCCATCTCCAACTCCCAGAGCTTACTCAAACTCAAGTCCATCGAGTCAGTGATGCCATCCAACCATCTCATCCTCTGTCATCCTGTCTCCTCCTGCCTTCAATCTTTCCCAGCATCAGGGTCTTTTCCAATGAGTCAGTTCTTCGAATCAGGTGGCCAAAGTATTGGAATTTCAGCTTCAGCATCAGTCCAATGAATATTCAGGACTGATTTCCTTTAGGATGGACCCGTTGGATTTCCTTGCAATCCAAGGGATTCTCAAGAGTCTTCTCCAGCACTACAGTTCAAAAGCATTAATTCTTTGGCACTCAACTCTCACATCCATACATGACTACTGGAAAAATCATAGCTTTAACTAGACGGACCTTTGTCAGCAAAGTAATGTCTCTGTTTTTTAATATGCTGTCTAGCTTGGTCATAACTTTTCTTCCAAGGAGCAAGCATCTTTCAATTTGATGGCTGCAGTCACCATCTGCAGTGATTTTGGAGCCCAAAAAAATAAAGTCTCTCGCTGTTTCCATTTTTTCCCCATCTATTTGCCATGAAGTGATGGGACCAGATGCCATTTCTGAATGTTGAGTTTTAAGCCAACTTTTTCATTCTCCTCTTTCACTTTCATCAAGAGGCTCTTTACTTCCTCTTCGCTTTCTTCCATAAAGGTGGTATCATCTGCATATCTGAGGTTATTGATATTTCTCCTGGCAATCTTGATTCCAGCTTGTGCTTCATTCAGTCTGGCATTTCGCATGATGTACTCTTCATATAAATTAAATAAGCAAGATGACCATATACAGCCTTGACGTGCTCCTTTCCTGATTTGGAACCAGTCTGTTGTTTCATGTCCAGTTCTAACTGCTGCTTCTTGACCTGCATACAGATTTCTCAGGAGGCAGGTCAGGTGGTCTGGTATTCCCATCTCTTTAAATATTTTCCACAGTTTGTTGTGATCCACACAGTCAAAGGCTTTGGTGTAGTCAATAAAGCAGAAGTAGATGTTTTTCTGGAATTCTCTTGCTTTTTTGATGATCCAACGGATGTTGAAAATTTGATCTCTGGTTCCTCTGCCTGTTCTAAATCCAGCTTGAACATCTGGAAGTTCACGGTTCACATACTGTTGAAGCCTGGCTTGGAGAATCTTGAGCATTACTTTGCTGGCATGTGAGATGAGTGCAATTGTGCAGTAGTTTGAGCATTCTCTGGCATTGCCTTTCTTTGGGATTGGAATGAATACTGACCTTTTCCAGTCCTGTGGCCACTGCTGAGTTTTCCAGATTTGCTGGCATATTGAGTGCAGCACTTTCACAGCATCATCTTTCAGGATTTGAAATAGCTCAACTGGAATTCCATCACCTCCACTAGCTTTATTCGTAGCGATGCTTCCTAAGGCCCATAAGTCCCATAAAGCTCATCAAAAGGTGATAAGCATTATGGACAACACAAAACTATGGAGCTGGGTAAGGAGGATAGGACTGGAGAGGGGGTACATTTTGTAGTTTTAAGTAGGATGACCAGGTCAGCCTTTCTGAGAAGGAAACATTTGAACAGTGACATAAAGGTGAGGAACTGGTAATATAACTATATGGGGGGACGGGTACGAGTGGGGAAGGGGTTCCCCAGCAGAGGGTAGAGTCAAAGTAGAAATCCTGGGAGTGTGTTTGAGCCTCTTAGAGTGTTTGAAGAATAGCAAGATCAGTGTGGCCGCAGTGGAATGAATGACTGGATACTCAGAGAGGTAGCCAATATACTGGTTGAGAGCCAGGAATTAGATCTCAACAGGCTGTAACTAATGATACAAATCTAATAAAATATAAACAAGAACAAAGTTTGTGGGATGTCCCTGGTGGTCCAGTGGCTAAGACTCCGAGCTCCCAGTGCAGGGGCACAGGTTTGATCCCTGGTCAGGGAACTAGATCCCACATGCTGCAACTAGGAGTTCACATGCCACAGTGAAAGATTCCATATGCTCTAACAAAGATCGGAGATCTTGGGTGCTGCAGCTAAGACCTGGTGTGGCCAGATTGATTTTTTTTAAAAAGAACACATTTGCTCTGAAGTTAAAAAGTCATGCAAAGCAAGTCATCCCAAATCCCTCTTGTTAGTAGACTGGGTGTGAATGATAAATAAGCTACACAAGTATAGAAAAAGTGAGATATGGCTTATATGTTGTAAATATATACATTCATTTCTTTGGCGTGTATTTATTGAATATCCTCTATGGGTTTGGACCTGTCCTAGGTGTTGGGGATTCAGAACAAGACAAAGCCTCTGCTTTCATGAATCTTATGTTCTAGTGGGTAGAAACTGATGCTGAGCAAACTCAGAGAGATGCAGGGCGATACTGGGTGGTGATAACTGCTGAAACCAAGAGCAGTGAACCATGGTTCACAAGAGAACTGTGGTTTGAGTCTAAACTCATTGAGTCAGCTGTGTGATGCAGTTGCCAAAAGTCGAATTCTCTCTGAGGCTGGGCGAACAGAATGCTCAGAACTAGAAAGGTTGTGTTTGCCCTGCTTCTGATGGTCAAGCTGGACCTGGAGTGTTGCATTTATATTCTAGAAGGACACTGACAAACCTGAATTTAGGATAGAATAACTAATAGATACATAGTATATCTAATAGATAGATCTGTCTAATAGGATAGATCATGGGGGTGGATATGCTGTAACACCATCCAGAAAACAGGATCAGGATCAGTGGATAGAGGTTCCAGAAGGTAGGTTTCAACTCAGCAAGCTGAAGAATTTTCTAGTGGTCAGAACTGACCAGTAATGGAATGGGCTGTGTGAGAGGATCAGAGTCCATTTTCCAAAAATGTTTTAAAAAAGCCTGGATTCACCCATCTCAGGGTATAAATGAGGATATAATGAGTCCGGTAGGAACTTGGACTTAATCGGTATGGCTCCTTCGAGTTCCACGTCTTAATGTGCATGAGAAGAAGGAAGGATTTTCTGCATATAACTTGTAACATAGATAATTCTAACATCAGCCACATATTATTTCCACAGTAATTTCCACAATAGCCAACAATCACCAAGGGCATAAGTAGAATCTCAACATGTAGAAATCCAAAGTTTCAAGAGCTCTTTCACTCATCACCTTAGTTTGGTGTCCTGGCCTGGGCTCCAGTATCTTCAAAGGATTTCTTTAAAAAGTTCAACAGGAAGGCCATGGAATAGCATGGTCAGTGGACTTTCCCCCCTTCACCTTTTTAGTTTGATAATTTCAGATAAAGAAAAATTGCAAGAATTGTACAGAAAATCCTCATATAGTCTACCCAGATTCCCCAAAAGTTAATGTTTTATCACATTTGTTTTGTCATTCTAACTCTTATATATATATATACACACACACACATATTGTTTGAATGTAAATTGAAGACATAACAATATCCCTTTACTCCTAAACACTAGTGTATATTCTTAAAACAAGGTCTTCTCTTACATAACCCCAATGGAATGATAAAAACCAGGAAAGTTATACTGATACAATGCTAGTATCTAATCTACAGACCTTATTCAGATGTCACAATAGTCTCAATGATAAGCTTGTAGCCGAAAAAGAAAGAAGTCCCATATCACAGGTTGTATTTAGTTGTCGTGTCTCTGTAAGTTTCTTTTCACCTGAAGTGGTTCCTTAATTTTTCTTTGTCTTTCATGACTTCATTTTTGATGGGTAGGCAAAGGACTCTTTAGCAGTCTTTTTAAAAAATGAGCTGAGACTAGGAGGAGGTTTGGATATGGATCCTCAAGCTTCTTTGGTTTATTCATCAAGAATGACTTCCCTGTTCAAGATGCCACAGTGGTTCCATGTTGCTCACCACCAAGAATCCACATGCTCCCAGTATTCATTTCCTAGGGCCGACATAACAAAGGTCCACACACTGGGTGTCTTGAAACAACAGAAATATATTTTTCTCACAGTTCTGGAAGCCAGAAGTCTGAAATCAAGGTGTCAGCAGGGCCATGCTCCCTCCGAAGCCTGTAGGAGAGATTGCTTATTTCTTCCATCCTCTGGTAACCCCAGCTGTTCCTTGGCTTGTCCCTGGATCACCCCGGTCTGCCTCTGTCTTCACATGGCTACCTTCCTTCTCTTCTTATAAAGACACCGGTCATATCAGATTTAAAGGCTACTCTACTGTGATATGACGTCATCTTAATTAAATCTGCAACCACCGTGTTTCCAAATAAGGTCACACTCTGAGGTACTGAGAGTTAGAAATGTCAACATACTGTTTTGGGGGACACAGTTCAAACTGTAACACTCCCCCCTCCTCATTTTTCTAGCCTAATCCTGCATTTCCTCATACATGGTCCCTCTGCTGCAGCCACACTCCTCATCCTCAGGGGACGTTTCTGACACTTCCTTTCTCCCAGACTCAAGGCTTTCTTCCGGCCTTCTCTGCTCGTCTCTGCCAATCGGACCTCCACTTTTTCCTAGTGATAGCAGCTTTCATTTGCCTAGCACTTATCCTATGCCAGGCAGTGTTCTGAACTTTTTACTCAGCATACACGTTTAGCCCTACCTGGTGAAGATCATGCGCCCATTTTACAGATGAGGAAATGGAGGCACAGAAATGTTAACTTGCTCAAGGCCTCTCAACAAGAAGATTCTGACATTTTTCTGGCGTATTTCCCTCTTATTTTTGAGTCTCTGCTGGTTGCTGGAGAAAAAAGATCTCAGTGCTGGCAAGCCTTCTGGTTGGTGGCCTCCCCTTCTGAGATGGTCAGGGCCTCAGTTTACCTTGATCCATACTGTGTCCTCAGTTCTTGGGTGGGGATGAGGCATGGGATTCGGTCTTTTATGTTCACTCTATTCCCCCTTCCCACTGGAGCCCCTGGACCCTTGCACCTTAAATCAAGCCCAAGCTCCTCAGAGTGGGGCCCAGTGTGTCAAACTGTTCCAAATTACCAACATCTTTTGTGGGGTGTGTCAAAAATACACAAGCCAGGACCGCACTCCAGACCTAACCAAATCTTTGGTGGGGAGACCCACAGCCTGCCTTTGTAATAAACTTCCCAGTAATTCTCACAAGTTTGAGAATTGCTGTTGAAAACCCTCATGGGATGTTTACAAAATGATGTTTTGATTGAATGACCCATTGACTGCTTAGATGAACCTCAGCAGTGTGCGTCTTTGGGGGACAGACCAAGAGGAAAGTTTAAAAATTTCCTGCCAGTTTTCACAGGTCAGTTTTTCTCGGCACCTAAAACTGCTCCAAAAATAAAGCCTACTCTTTTTCTTTTAAATGAAGGTTGTTGCCTATAAAGAATGTCGTGGGATGTTGTAGGACTGAAAACCATGGGGTATGGCTGGCAGGGACGATTTCTACTTAAAACCTCTCTGCAGCATGGCCCTCTTCAGAATCAGAGGGAAATCGGCAGGTCCCTGACCTGGTCTCACCACCCTCTCCTCACCCCCTGCCCGACACTCCCAAGAGCCTGGGGGTGACAGGAGACAGTTGCTGCACCCCCCAGAGGAGCCCAGCTGTTTCCGAGCCCCTCGGTTCAACCACCTGAACCCATTCACAGTTTTCCTGTCAGTTAACCCGGCCGCGGGGCACTGTGGGAAGGGGCCCCTCCAGACCGGGTGGGGCCGCGTTCCATTTACGGGCGTCTTTCCTCCCGCCTCAGCTGAACAGGTGCAGGCAGAAGCAGCTGGGTGAAATGAGGACAGCCTTCCTCTCCTTTCTTTTCTCCTCTCCCTCCAGCTCCCTCCTCCAACCCAGCCACTCTGAAGCCACAACATCCCATTTCCTCCCCAACATTCAGAAGCATTTCTCCTGCTACCCCACCACCCTTCATTCATCAAAGGGCAGCACACCCTCCCCCTCACCGAGTGTGTGTGAAGGGGAGGGGTTGCTTTAAGCTGAGGGGTTCATGATCAAGGGAAAGTGGGCAGCCGTTGGTTTGCACTGCCACCTCCCTTTCTGTTCTGGTGGGCTTTGTTTTGTTTGTTATTCAGGAAGGTGGAGAGAGGGGAATGGTATCTTCGGAACCAGGAGAAGGAGGGGAGGGCAGTTGGGGGCCCTGAGTCGCTGACTTTACCTATGGCCTCTCAGGCACTGAGAAGCCTTGGTTTTGAAGTTGGCCCACCCGTCTCCTTTGGACAGACTCCTCCCTGTCTCCTAAAAGAATGAGCGTGGGTAGTGATGGGGAATTGGATCCATACTCACATTCACTAGAACAAAGGTACTCAAATTTGAGAGTACATTCACGTCTCCTGGAGGGCTTGTTCAACTGAGATTCGGACTCAGGACTGAGGTGGGGCCGGACGATTTGCATTTCTGATTTGCTTCCCAGTTGATGCTGCTCCTGCCGGCTCAGGGGCCACACCTAGAGAACCACTGTCCTAGAGCTCCCCTTAAGATTTCTGATACATGGGCTCTGCAGAGACACCCCTGGGAGAACGGGTCACTCAAGGAAGTTGGGTCCCCAGCGGTGGCCTTATCACTGAGGCTCAAATCCCAACCCTTCCCCTTTGCAGTTCTGTGTGATTTAGCTCAGTTTGGATGGGACTGTGGCTTAAGAGTACAGAAAGAAGACCCTCCCTGTGTCCTTTCCCCTCACTCCCATGGCCAGACCCCCTCCAAGCGATGCCTCCTGCCATCTTGAATCTTTTGTTTCCATATCTTCTTCTCTGCCAGTTGTAGGGAAAAAGATGCCCCTATATTCTCTGATGCTTACCCTTCAGCTATCTGCTATGGAATATTAGGCAGCTCTTCCAATCATGAATTTAATCTCTTATGTGGTGACTTTGGAGTGATCTACCATGACATATTGTAGAGTGAAACTGCTCAAGTATAGGCAGAAAATATTCCTGCTTTTGTGAAAAACAGCCAATTTATAAAGTTATAAATGAACATATACATACTTAATTACATGCACGCAGACCAGAAAAAAAAATTCTGGAAGGACCCTTTCCAGATTGCCATCAGAAGTTAGCTCAGGCTCTTCCCTGGTGGCCCAGTGGCTAAGAATCCACATACCAATGCAAAGGAATTCGGGTTCCATCCTTGGTTGGGGAACTAAGATCCCACATGCTGTGGGGCAACTAAGACCCAATGCAGATAAATAAACATTAAAAAATAATTAAAAGATTATAAAAAACAGCTCAGGAAGATGTGAAATTTCACCGTTTACTTTCTCTAATCCTATGTTTTAACAAGTCCATCTCACGCTAATTAAAAGCCAGTGGACTGAACCTAGAGGGGTGGGATGGGGAAGGAGGTGGGAGGGATGTTCAAGTGGGAGGGGACATAGGTAAACCTATGGCTGATTCATGTTAGTGTTGGGTAGAAACCAATGCAATACTGTAAAGCACTTATCCTTCAATTGAAAAACAAAAACTGAACTGCAAATAATAAAAAATGGTACAGCTCTGGAAAGCTGTACTGAACTATTAACAGTAGGGAGTAGGAAGTAGGACTGTGGGGTCTGTCACCGCACACACAAACACACACTGGACTGTTTGAATTTGTTAAAAGGAGGATTATTTAGTTTTCTGTGCCTTAATTTAAAAAAAAAAAAAAAAAAGGAAATATAGGCCTTAAAGGAAATAGATGGCCTCCCCGGCTTCCCCATCCTTTCCCTGGCAGCTCTTGGCTCACCCGCACCAGCTGCTGCCCCCAAGCCCTCCACACTCCTCCAGCTGCTGGGCCATCTCATTCCTTCCTGTCACCGTCAGATTTCTCCACTGAGTGGCCTTCACTTGTTGCCTCCATTTCTTCAACAGCCATTCTGTTGATTTTAAAGAAACATCACATGTTTTTGTTTGCCGATAACCAGCATTCCAAAAAAGAAAAAAAGAAAAATCCCATAGCCTTCAAACAGCATCCACAAACAGGACCCGATCTGGTCCAGTCCTATCTGCTTCTCACTGCACCCTCATGCCCTTTCATCATTGTAATCTGCACAAGTACTATTTTGTGTCCTGAAATGTTTTTACGTCACCTAATTTTGTAAGCCTGTCTGTGTATGGACACAGCATCATTTCTTCTCTGAATGGAACTATGGTTATTTCACCAGGCCTTGATTGTTAGGCCTTTGGGTGGTTTCCAGTTTTTTTGCTATTTATTCATTCATGATTTCACCCCCTTCTTTTGGGCCCCGCCTCCTGCCAGCCTATAAAAACTGCCCTCTTAAAGGTCACTGCTTTCGGTCTTCCCTCCATATCTACCAGCTTCTTCTTAGTCCTTGACTGAGCCCTTGTCCTGATTTTAACTGGACTTGGCCTTGTTACCCATCTTCACTGCCGCCCACCAGCCCATCCATCAAACCCTGAAATTCCAGTCTCCCTTCATTGGCTTTTTTTTTCTTTCTTTAATCTTGTTTTCTTTTAAATACATTTCTTTTTTACATTTTCACTATAAAAAAAATAACATTAGTGAATGGATACTGTGGGAAGTAAAAATACATTTATTTTACATTTCAAGAAATGAATTATGAATTATATTTATATATTTAAATATATATATGAAAAGTGAAAGTTGATCAGTCGTGTCCGACTCTTTTCGACCCCATGGACCATACAGTCCATGGAATTCTCCAGGCCAGAATACTGGAGTGGGGGGTAGCCGTTCCCGTCTCCCATTCTTCCCAATCCAGGGATCGAACCCAGGTCTCCCACATTGCAGGCACATTCTTTACCAGCTGAACCACCAGGGAAGCCCATATATATATATATATATATATATGTATGTATATATAAAAATAAATATAAATTGTGAAGCAGAAATACATTACCAGTTCCATGGAAGCTTCCTGTGTCTCCCTTTCTGGGTCATTCATCTAAAAACTGATAATATTCCACTGAAATATTCCAAAACTTTATTTTATCCTTCTCCGAATTAATTTTAAGAAGTTGTAAATTTGAAGGGGTTCTGGCTAGAGAAGTCTATCACTACCCATAATGAAATTGTTTCTTTCCAATTCTACCTCTTTATTTTCCGTTGGTTTCTGCTTTTGCTAGGACCTCCAATTCACTGTCAACTAGAAGCAGGAATAGCAGACATCCCTGACTTGTTCCTGAATTGAAAGGAAATGCTTCTAATGTTTTCCAACTAATGATAAGGATTGCTCTACATTTTTGGTAGATGCTGTTTAACCGGTTAAGGAAGTTTCTTTTTATCTCTAGTCTATTGTTAAATTTTATGAAGTGCTTTTTCTACTTCTATAGAGATGATCTTATGGGTTTTCTTTTTTCATCTGCAAATGCTATAAATTGCATTAATCTTTTTATGTTAAACTTTCTTTGCATTTCTAGGATAAATTCATTTGGGACATATTATCTTTTTCATATATGGCTGAGTTGTAGGAAGATCTTAAAGTACTGATTTAAATTTTGTTTATGGTTATATGTAAAGTTGGAGAAGGAAATGGCCACCTAGTCCAGTATTCTTGCCTGGAGAATTCCATGGACAGAGCAGCCTGGCCGGCTACAGTCCTGGGGGTTGCAAAGAGTCAGACACAACTGAGCGACTAACATTACATTATATATAAAACATTATATATAAAGTAAATAACCATATTCAGGGATTTCCCTGGCGGTCCAGTGGTTGAGACTCCACAGTTCCCCTTCAGGGTATGTGGGTTTGATCCCTGGTTCAGTTCAGTTCAGTCGCTCAGTCATGTCCGACTCTTTGCGACACCATGAATCGCAGCACGCCAGGCCTCCCTGTCCATCACCAAAGATTCTGCATGCCACTGGCCGTGGCCAAAAAAATAACCATTTGCATCCTGGTTTTTCTGGGCTAGTATCAGGTTATACCTATTTCCTGGCATATTTATTACTAATGCTCCCTTTCACTTTCCAAGATGTCTTTGTTCACATAATAAAATATATGTGAGTATTCTATGTATAGGACTATGTAGGTTTTGCTTTTTCTACTTGAGTTAGTTTAGGTACATCATATTTTTCTGTAATGTTGTCTAGTTTGTTTCAAACTTATTGGCATAAAGTTGTTCGTGCATGTGGGCTAAGTCACTTCAATCGTGTCCAACTCTGTGGACTGTAGCCCGCCAGGCTCCTCTGTCCAGGGAGTTCTCCAGGCAAGAATATTGGAATGGGTTGCCATGCCCTACTTCAGGGGATCTTCCCGATCCAGGGATCAAACCTGCCTCTCTTATGTCTTCTGCATTGGCAGACTGGTTCTTTACCACTAGTGCTACCTGGGAAGCCCAAAGTTGTTCACAGTTTTTTCATTTTTAAAACTCTGATGCAGTGTTAAAAATTTCACATGTTGTTTATTTGCATCTTTTTCCTTGATCAATATTACCAAAGTTTTGTCTCTCTTATTAGTCTTTATGATGTGCAACTTTTGACCTTATTGATTTTCTGTTTATTTTCTACTTTATTTTGCCTTTATTCAGTTTTTGTTTTTCTACTTTATTTTTTTCTTCTTTCTGTGTAGTTGATTTACAATGTTGTGTTAGTCTCATGTGTACTGCAAAGTGATTTGGATATATATATATATGTATATATTCCTGTATATTTACATTCTTGTATATGCTGTGCTTAGTCGCTCAGTCGTGTGTGACTCTTTGTGACCCCATGGGCTGTAGCCCACCAGGCTCCTCTGTCCATGGGATTCTCCAGGCAAGAATACTGGAGTGGATTGCCATGCCCTCCTCCAGGGGATCTTCCCAACCCAGGGATCGAACCCAGGTCTTCCACGTTGCAGGCGGATTCTTTACCGTCTGAGCCACTAGGGAAGCCCATATTCTTGTATATATATGTAATGGTTTTCAAATTTTTTTCCATTATAGGTTATTACAATATATTGAATATAGTTCCCTGAGGTGTACGTTAAATCCTTGTTATTTATGTTTTTTTATATAGTAGTGGATAACTGTTAATTCTGTGATGCTAATTTATCCTACCCTCATCTTGCTGTTTTCATTTTTCTTCTCTTAGGGTTTATTCTGCTACTCTTTGTTTAACTTCCTAATTTCTATCCTTGATTTATCAATTTTGAATCCTCTTTCTCGTTTCTAATATATGCCCTTAAGGCTATATATTTCCCAATAAGTGTTATTTAGGTTGCATCGTGTAAGTGGTTTTTCTTTATTAACCGTACATGCATGCATGCTAAGTCACTTCAGTCATGTCTGACTCTTTGCAACCTTATGGTTCGTAGCCTGCTAGGCTCCACTGTCCATAGGATTCTCCAAGCAAGAATACTGGAATGGGGTGCCATGCCCTCCTCCAGGGGATATTCCCCACCCAGGGAATGAACCCACATTTCTTGCATCTCCTGCATTGCCAGGCATACCTATCATAAAATGCACAGATGTTAATTATACAGTTTTGTGAGTTTGGCACATGTAAACTTACATGTTAAAATCATCCAAATCAAGATCTAGGATATTTGCCTCATCCAAGAAAGCTCCATTCAAGCGGGGCCCATTTTGGATCCATCTCCTCTTCACCACCAGAGTTAATCAGCATTAGAACTATACTTGGCTAGAAGTTCATCTTCATAGAATCATACCGTATAGTCTCTTTCGTGTCCAGCTTCTTTCACTCAGCATATGTTGTGTGCATTAGTTAAATTTGTTCCTTTTTACTGCTGAGTTTATTCTATTATGTAGGAAGCTATACACTATTGTTCACCCATTTTCTATTGATTGGTGTTTGGATTATTTCCAGTTTTTGACTGTTGTGAATAAAGTACTGAGACATAAGCTTGTTAATGGCATTATTCAAATATTCCAAATGCTTTTTGATTTTTGTCTATTTGATTTATCAATTACTAAGAAAAGATTTATTAAAATCTCCTACCTGACTGATAAATGGTGAATTTATCAATTTCTCCTTATAGTTTTGTCAAATTTGGCTTTATATATTTTGAACCTTTGTTATTGGGGATGTATAGGTTTAGAATTATCGTATATCATTCTAACAAACAATAAATTATTACTGTAGCAAATTTCTAAGTCATTCTATGGTGACTATCTCTTACAACACTTTTTGCCTTAGAGCCTGTTTTATCTCACATGAGTATTTGGCATCAGCTTTCTTTCAGTTAGTATTTATTCAGTATATATTTTCCATCATTTAACTTTCAATTCAGTCGCTCAGTTGTGTCCGACTCTTTGCAACAGCATGCCAGGCCTCCCTGTCCATCACAACTCCTGGAGTTCACCCAAACTCATGTGCATTGAGTCGGTGATGCCATCCAGCCATCTCATCCTCTGTCGTCCCCTTCTCTTCCTGCCCCCAATCCCTCCCAGCATCAGGGTCTTTTCCAATGAGTCAAGTCTTCGCATGAGGTGGCCAAAGTATTGGAGTTTCAGCCTCAGCATCAGTCCTTCCAATGAACACCCAGGACTGGTCTCCTTTAGGATGGACTGGTTGGATCTCCTTGCAGTCCAAGGAACTCTCAAGAGTCTTCTCCAACACCACAGTTCAAAAGCATCCATTCTTTCTTGGGCTTTCTTCACAGCCCAACTCTCACATCCATACATGACCACTGGAAAAACCATAGCCTTGACTAGATGGACCTTTGTTGGCAAAGTAATATCTCTGCTTTTAAATATGCTATCTAGGTTGGTCATAACTTTCCTTCCAAGGAGTAAGTGCCTTTTAATTTCATGGCTGCAGTCACCATCTGCAGTGATTTTGGAGCCCCCAAAAATAAAGTCGGACACTGTTTCCACTGTTTCCCCATCTATTTCCCATGAAGCGATGGGACCAGATGCCATGATTTAGTTTTCTGAATGTTGAGCTTTTATTTCTTGTCTACCAATACTTTTAATGAGGCCTAGTTTAGAAGTCAGAAGACCTCCCTTCTAGTCTCATTGTTCAGTTGGGTGTAGGAATACTTGCCGTGGACTTCCCTGGTGGTCCAGTGATTAACACTCGAAATTATACTGCAAGGGGCACGGGTTCAATCCCTGGTTGGGAAACTAAGATCCTACATGCTATGTGGTGCAGCCAAAAAAAATTAAGGAAAAAAGACTACTTACCTTGTATGCTCCTCTTCACCAGTGTTATGAGATTCAAATGAGATAAAGTATGTGAAACCACTTTGCGAACTTTAAAGTATTTTGCAAATTATTGTCCTGGCCACATAACAATGAGAGTCCTCAGAAGCTTGCTTAAAGCCATAGTGGTTAAGAGCTTAGTTGGTTAACAAAGTCATGCTTTTGCATTTGCAAATACTATTTCATAGAGTGGTTCCAAGATTAAATGTATTAAAAGTACTAAAGTATCTGGAGCATAGTAAGTGTTCAATAAATAGTAAGTCGGTATTTTTATGATTACGATTATTATGTTGTTTTTGCTTTTACCTGAATTCTAGCTCCTCAACTTACCAGTGTATGACCATAGGCAAATTCTTGAACCTCTCTAAGCCTCAGCTTCCTCATCTTTGAAGCCAGAATAATAATAACTACTTCATAGTGTTGTTCTGTGTAAAATGATGATGAAAAGAACTTGGCACCGTCCTGGGTTACCATGATCTCGATCTTGATGATCTCTTCTACTATTAGAATTCTTTTTATTATTTTAATATTTATTTAAATTAACTTGTCTGTGCCAGGTCTTAGTTGCAGCCGGTGGGATCTTCGATCTCTGTTTCGGCATGCGGGATCTTTAGTTGCAGCCTGCAAACTCTTATTTGAGGCATGTGGGATCTAGTTCCCTGACCAGGGATTGAACCTGGGACCATGCCACACCCCGCACTGGGAGCTCAGAGTCTTAGCCACTGGATCAACAGGGAAGTCTCTAGAGCTCTTTTAAATGTTGCCACTTTTCTAATGTCTCAAATTATCTCTAATCTCTTACTTGAGCTTGAAGCCCTTATTTAAAATGCTAGCAGAGTAGGTCCACTTGAGTATCTTACCATCAATTTAAAGCCTTCTGTCTAAAGCTAAATTCTTTATCCTTTCTCCCCATCAAATCATCTCAGCTTCTTGAACACCAGAGTGATGGGCTTATGTCAAGCTCCACCCTTAAGGAGCTCACCATAATAGAAGACTGACCCTAAAACATCTGCTAGAAGTGCCGTTGTAGAAAATCATACCAGGTGCTTCAGGAGACTCTACAGAAGAGATGAGCCCTGTGGGGATGAGGGTGGCCAAGCCTGGGAAAGCTTCCAGGACCAGGGGAAGCCCATTTCCCCATTTCCAACAAACATACCAGAAACATCATCTGAGTTCATTCCATTATATGGGAGGCTGTACACTATTGTTTACCCATTTTCTATTAGTTGATGTTTGGATTGTCCCCAGTTTTGGGCTGTTGTGAATAAAGCACTGATGAGCATCTCTGTATAAATCTTCTGTCTGTCATTCTCCCAATACAACAAACTGGGATTCATAAAACTAAACAGCTCTTCTCACTTCATAACTCCCAAGCAGTTATCCCAAGTCAGGGATCCAGGCTTCTTACTTTTGTGGTGACACAGTGTCCATGTTCTGGAAGTTCTTGATTAGCTCTTCTGCATCCTACTCTGCTCAACTGAGTGACAGTGAGGACTGTGCCAGGTGTGTATGTGCCTGACGAGGCAACGTCATTGCTGCCCACATTCACTGGTCAGACCCAGTGGCTGGCTGCGGCCTAACCGCAAGGGATACTGGGAATTGTAGTTTCTTTGTGTACCCAGGAAGAGGAAAAGGGACTGGTGGACTTCTAACCAATCTTAGCCAAAGCTGTCTCAGAGACATCTTTGACAGCAGCCACTCCTGACTTACTGGAAGGACTGATGCTGAAGCTGAAGCTCCAATACTTTAGCCACCTAATGTGAAGAACTGACTCTTTGGAAAAGATCCTGATGCTGGAAAAGATTGAAGGCAGGAGGAGAAGGGGACCACAGAAAATGAGAGGTTGGATGGCATGAGTTTGAGCAAGCTCTGGGAGTTGGTAATGGACAGGGAAGCTGGGCGTGCTGCAGTCCATGGGGTCCCAAAGAGTTGGACATGACTGAGCTACTGAACTGAACCGAACAGAGTCCTGACTTGCACCCTTTGCTGTGCTTGTGAAAGCCCAGGCCACAGAGCAGAGGGCTATCACCTTGATAATCCCTGTGTTCAATCCCAGCTGGATAAGACCAATATTTTTTTTTTTTCCTGCTCTCTTTCATAATCCTTCTAGCCAAGGAAAAGTTATTTTGGCACCTGGACTGGTGTTTGGCACCTAGTAGGTATACAAGAAGTATTTTTGAAGTGAATGAATTTTCTCAGCTCTAGGAATTGCTTAGAGAGTACTTAGAACTGTAAATTAAGCTGAGCATTTGGGTGGGGTGAGAGAGAGAGAGAGAGAGAGAGAGATGGAGAGGGGGTGATGGGGAGGGGAAGCGGGAGGGAGGAGAGCTTTTGAAAGCTGCACAATCAGGGCTGGGAGGACCTCTTTTTTTTAAAAAAAAAAAGAGCTTATTGGTCACAGCCGGACTGCCCCTGAAGGCAAATGAAAACACTTCAGTGCTAGAGGCTTTCCAGCATGGCTACTTCCTTCCGTAGAATCTAAAAGGAAAAGTAACATGGCAGAGCAGAGGCCCCAAGGGACTGGAACTGGAAGAGAAGCTCTCACTGTGCCCTCTTGGCACTTGGCTCTGAAGGGAGCCCTCAGAGCGTGGCCAAGCGCCAAGCGCAGACTCTGATGAGTTATAGTCTACCTTGTCTACTGTGGAAACTTGGACAAGTCACTTAATTTTTTTGTGCCAGTTTCCTCATCTGTACTATAAAGGTAATAATACCTCCCTCCCTTGGTTTTTAGATTAAGCAGGTCAATATAATAAAAAGCATAGATCAGTGACTGGCCCAATTAAGTGCTCTGTAATAGATATTATCATCATTATTGACATCATTGTCATCATTCTGTCAGGGACAGAAAAGAAGTGGTCGTAAGAAATCCTAAAACGACGGACTGGAAGGACTATTAGCAGGGACTCGATCTAGTCTCCAGCTCCATGGGCTGTTTTTGGTGTCTAGTTGGATTCTTGTGCTGCCTCTGGTTTTCAGCTCACACCATAGCTCTAAGCTCTTGGGTACAATAGGTGAAATTTATTTTAATGGCTTCCTAAGTCCAGGCTGCCCCAGCCCAATCCCTGCCCCAGCCCTTGCCTGTTTTCCCCCAGTCTGGCTTTCCTGCCCTGGAACACTGTTCGCCACCACCCAGATCTTCACTCTGCCACCCCTTCACCACCCCACCTATGTTCTGCTAGATCTCTGTCCTGGGATCACGTTCTGCACATCAGTGCCAACTAGTTAATCTGATAAAAGGATTGCTCTGAAAGTACTAATTAGAAATGGTACAAAGGTTGCTGCTTCATACAAAGGTGCATTATGACTGGGGCCCTCTGGAGCAAACGCCCCACCCTTTGTGTCCTGGTCTGTGGGAGGGAGAGATGGAACAGCATTCCAGCTGGGGAGTCGGGAAGATTGAAGGCCATCAACATGCCCTAAAAGAAGACAGTTTCTCTCTGAGCTTCCTTCCTGTTGGCTGGGGAGGGAATGGATGAGGATGTTGGCAGAGACACAGCAGGTGCACATGACAGGGACCTTTAGTCAGTGGATTTCTAGACAGCGTTTGGTGCTGGAGCGGGTGGGGCAGGATATGAAAATGGCTAATACTTGTCCGTGCCTTCCAGGAGTGAGGGAAATGCAAGTACCCATTTAATAAGCCTGCAAAGTAAACTATGTCACATGAGAACACAGACACAAATCAGTGTATAGACCAAGGCGAGAGATCCATTCAAACTGGATGGTCCTGATGATTCCATGAAAAGGCCAATGGTAGCCTTAAAACTGAGTCCCAAAGAGGACTCTTTTAAAGTATACTTAACTTTTTGCTGGTAAGTTTTATATGTTGAGTACTAGAAAATCTGTAAATACTAGCGCACAGGAAGAAAGGAAAATCACCCACGGTCTCACAGTTCAAGGTGAGCTCTGTTATCTCCAGATAATGGGGTTATAGGTGATTTTTGTTTACATTTCTGTATTTTTAAGTTTTCTGTCATGAGTTTTAGACACTTATAAAAACAAAAAAAATTAAAATCCAACGACAACTCAGGCTAACCTTTCAGTGTGTTATCCCCTTAGTTGTTTTGCAATATACAAGTTTTTCATTCCATTCATACAATTATACATCCCTGTCCTTTTCAACATCTCAGCATTTGCCCTGCTGTTATAAACGCTTCATAAATATACTACATGGTTGTGGATGGAATTCCTATGGTCACTTCCTTCTGTTGAGCTGTAAGCTTGTTTACAGTTTTTTGGTTTTTTTTTTTTGCTGGTCTGAATAGCCTTTCCTATACATAAGTCCTTTTTTTAAAGTAATAAACTTTCTTATTTAGGTTGACAGCAAAACTGAAAGGAAAATACATTGAGTTCTCATATATTTTCAGTCCCCACACATATACAACCTCCTCCACTACCAACCCCATGCTTTTTTAAAAATATAGTCTTATCTATGTATTTTTTGGCTGTGTTGGGTCTTTATTGCTGCACAGGTTACTCTATAGCTGCTGTGCGCAGGCGTCTTTCATTGCAGTGGCTTCTCTTGTTGATGAGCCAGGCTCTCGGGCTCCAGAGCCACTCAGTAATTGCGGCTCCCGAGCTCTAGAGCACTGGCTCAATAGTTGTGGCACATGGGCTTGGCTGCTCCAGGGCATGAGGGCTCCTCCTGGATCAGGGATCAAACTGTGTCTCCTGCATTAGCAGGTGGATTCTTTACCACTGAGCCACTGGGGAAGCCCTCCAACCCGACTCTTGACATCCCCCACCAGAGCGTACATTTGTGATCATTGATGAACCTACAGGGTTGCATCATTATCGCTCAAAGTTCACAGTGTACATCAGGGTTCATTCTTGGGGTCATATATTCTATAGATTTTGACATGTGTCCACCATTGTAGTATCATACAGAATGGTTTCACTGTCCTGAAAGTTCTCTGTACTCTGCCTGTTCATCCCTTTCTTCCTGCTGAACCCTGGCAACCACTGATCTTTTCACTGTTTCTATGTGTGTGTGTGTTAGTCGCTTGCCACCCTGTAGACTGTAACCTGCAGGGCTCCTCTGTCCATGGAATTCTCCAGGCGTGAATACTGGAGTGGGTTGCCAGTCCCTTCTCCAGGGAATCTTCCCAACCCAGGGACTGAACCCTGGTCTCCTGCATTGCAGGCAGATTCTTTCCTGTCTCTGTAGTTTTGCATTTTTCAAAATGTCATATAGTTGGGATTACACAGTATGTAGCCTTTTCAGATTGGCTTCTTCCATTTAGTAATATGCATCTAAGATTCCTTTGTATTTCCATTGCTTGATAATTCCTTTTTTTTTTTTTTGCACTGAATATTCCATTCTCTGCCTGTACCACAGTTTATTTATCCATCCACCTACTGAAGGACATCTTGGTTTGTTCTAAGTTTGGGCAATTATGAATAAAGCTGCTGTACACATCCGTGTACAGACTTTTATGTGGACATAAGTTTTCAGTTCATTTGGGTAAATACCAAGGAGTACAACTGCTGGATCGTATAGCAAGAATATATTGAGTTTTGTAAGAAACCACAAACTGACTCTGGGAGAAGGTGAGGGTGGGATGATTTGCGAGAATATCATTGAAACATGTATATTACATGTGTAAAATAGAAGACCAGTGCAAGTGTGATGCGTGAAGCAGGCACCCAAAGCTGGTGCTCTGGGACCACCCAGAGGGATAGTGTAGGGAGGGAGGTAGGGGGGCTTCAGGATGGGGGGATGCATGTGTACCTGTGGGTGATTCATGTTGATGTATGGCAAAAACCATCACAATATTGTAAAGTAATTATCCTCCAATCAAAATCAATTAATTAAAAAGAAGCCACCAAATTGTCTTCTGTGTGGCAGTACCATTTTGCATTTCCAGTAGCACTGAATAGAGTTCCTGTTGCTTCACATCCTTGCCAGTGTTTTGTGTGTCAGTGTCTGAATTAACTCATAGTATACAGTGGTGTGAAATAAAGAACAAATGTACACTGATGTCTGTCTGGGTTCCAGGCACAGAGGAGAAACCCTTGTAATTTCCTAAGTGATAAGAGCACTGCTGCTGCTGCTGCTGAGTCGCTTCAGTCATGTCCGACTCTGTGTGACCCCACAGACGGCAGCCCACCAGGCTCCGCCATCCCTGGGATTCTCCAAGCAAGAACACTGGAGTGGGTTGCCATTTCCTTCTCCAGTGCGTGAAAGTGAAAAGTGAAAGTGAAGCCGCTCAGTCCTGTCCAACTCTTGGTGACCCCATGGACTGCAGCCTACCAGGCCCCTCCATCCATGGGATTTTCCAGGCAAGAGTACTGGAGTGGGGTGCCATTGCCTTCTCCGGATAAGCACTAGGAGCATCTTTTGTTCTAATATTTGGTCTTTGAACCGCCCCCCCATTCCTGATGCAGGTCTTCTAAATCCCTTGGAATTTCCTAGGTGATAGCAGTCTTTTGTTCTAATAAGATAGCTCTGAGTGGGCTCCTGGATGGCCTCAGGATAGAGGTGGGCCACCAGAAAGACTACACCATGATTAGAAGCTTGGAATTTTCCGTCCCGGTCTCTGGAGAGGAGAGACTGGAAATGGAGTTAATAACTGATCATGTCTACATCAGGAAGCCTCCATTAAAAATTCCAATAGCATGGGGTTGGAGGAGCTTCCAGGAGGATGAACACCTCATACCAGGAGGGTGATGAACACCAGCTCTGCTGGGGATCCTCCCAGACCTCACCATATGTATCTCTTCATCTGGCTGCTCCTTTGTATCCCTTATCATATCTTTTAATAAACTGGTAAACTTAAGTAAATATTTCCCTGAATTCTGTGAGCTGCTCTAGTGAATGAATTGAATCCAAGGATGTTATGGGAACCGCTGATTTGTAGCCAAGTGGGACAGAAGTTGTGGGAAATCTAGAGACTTGCTGCTTGCAGTTGGCATCTCTGTGTGGCAGTCTTGGGGGACTGAGCCCTGAACCTGTGGGATCCAATACTGTGTCCAGGTAGATTAGATAGTGTCAGAATTGAGTTTGGTAGATGTTCTTTATCAAGTTCCCCTCTGTTCCTAGTTTGCTGAGAGTCATAGTTATTTTTTTTTAATCATGAATGGGTTTTAGGTTTCATTGAATGCTTTTTCCACACCTATTGATGTCCTTAGGTTTTCTTCTTTAGCTTGTTGATTTGATGAATTGTATTAGTTGATTTTGAATGTTGAACCAGCCTTGCACACCTGGAGTAAATCTCACTTGGTCATGGTGTTTAATTTTTGTACAGTTCTGTATTAGTGTATTCAATCTGCTAATATTTTGTTGAGGATTTTTGCGTCTATATTCATGAAAGATTTGGTCTGTGGGTTTTTTCTTTTTTGGTTATGCTGCTTGGCTTATGAGATTTTAGTTTACCAACCGGGGATTGAACCAAGGCCCTGTGCAGTGGGAACACAGAGTCTTAACCACTGGACTGCCAGGGAATTCTCTGAGGTTTTGTTTTCTTATAATGTTTTTGTCTTGTTTTGATATTAAGGTAGTACTAATGTAACTGAATAAGTTGCTGCTGCTGCTGCTAAGTTGCTTCAGTCATGTCCGACTCTGTGCGACCCCAGAGACGGTAGCCCTCCAGGCTCCCCCGTCCCTGGGATTCTCCAAGCAAGAACACTGGAGTGGGTTGCCATTTCCTTCTCCAATGCATGAAAGTGAAAAGTGAAAGTGAAGTCACTCAGTCGTGCCGACTCTTAGCAACCCCATGGACTGCAGCCCACCAGGCTCCTCCGTCCATGGGATTTTCCAGGCAAGAGTACTGGAGTGGGTTGCCATTGCCTTCTCCAATTGAATAAGTTAGTACATATTTATTCTGTATCTATCTTCTGAAAGAGATTGTAGAGAATTTTTATTTCTTCTTTGAAGATTTTGTAGAATTTACCAGTGAACACATCTGGGCTTGGTGCTTTCTGTTTTGGAAGGTTTTTAATTATTGAATCAGTGTCTTTAATAGATACAGGGCTATTAAATTGTCCTTTAGTAATTTTTTTAAGGATATATTTCTAGAGGTAGGATTTCTTGTCAAGAGTTTAATGTGTGTGTGTGACTCTGAAAGTAGTACATGCTCATTGTTAAATAAATAAACTGGATAGAAATATACCAAGTAAAGAAGTAAAAGTTTCCTAACAACCCCCTTCAGCAGACAGGCTCCACTGAAGTGATCACTATTAATGGTTTGCTGTGGATTTTTCCAAACTTTGTTTCTCCCCTTTGGCCACACCGCGAGGCCTGTGGGATCTTCAGTTCCCTAACGAGGGATTGAATCTGGGCCATGCAAGTGAACACCTGGTATCCTAACCATCTGCCACCAGGGAATTCCCTTTCCAAATGTTTTCTCTGCCTGGTTTGAATATTTTTAAAATCCTTGATACCTATTGATAAATTGCTTTCTAAAAGACCTATAATAAGGTGTGAACATTTTCCAAAATATTTAATCATTTATTTATTTGGCTGTGCTGGATCATAGCTGTGGCATACAAAATCTTCTAGAGGTGGCTTGAGAACCCTTAATTGCGCCATGTGGGATTTAGTTCCCCGAGTAGGGATCAAACCTGGCCACCCCGCACTGGGAGCACAGAGTCTTAACCAGTGGACCACCAGGGAAGTCCTTCACATGATCCTTTCTAACAGGGGTGAGGTTTACATCTTTTTCCTACTTTTTCCTAAGTATAGAAATATATTATTATAGACAAGAAAGAACATTTTTAAAGAAAAAATTCAGATCCACCCATAATTCTGCTATGTTGAAATGACATAGTAATGTCTTAGAATATTCCTCTCTGGGCATAGACCAGGAGCACAAATCACAGGTTGTCATGTGACACGCACAATGCCCCAGATCAGGAGATAGAACACGTCAGTGTCCCCCAGCCCAGATCAGGAGATAGAACACGTCAGTGTCCCCCAGCCCAGATCAGGAGATAGAACACGTCAGTGTCCCCCAGCCCAGATCAGGAGATAGAACACGTGAGTGTCCCCCACCCCAGATCAGGCACTGATACTTTATTATAGTCATAATCATCTTCTCTAGCTAAGTTTGTTTGTTTTCATTTTTAACCATCTTAATCTTTCTCTACTCCATTTTTTCCCCTGAGTTAATACAGTGAATATTTTTCCCTATTTTCAAAAATTCTGCAGAATCTTGGGGTGATTATCCTGTTATATGTAAATATTTGTATCCTTCTTTGGCTTCTTTTGACCAGATTCCTGGAAGAATATGAATGCTTTTAAAATGTTTGGTGCTAGGAATTCCCTGCTGGTCTAGTGGTTAGGACACCTTACTCTCACTGCCTAGGGCCTGGGTTCAATCTCCAGTTGGGGAACTAAAATTTCACATTACGTGGCATGCCCCCCCCACAAATGTTTACTTATTGGCCTTTGTCTTCCAGAAACATATCAGATTTATACTCTAGAGGTAATATTTTAATGGGGAGGAAGTGGCGGAGGGAGGTAGGGGGTGGCCAACATATGGTCATTATTCATGGTGGCTTCACTGAAACATGGCTAGCTTGATGGCTGGTGGCTCCTTCCAGCAGACCAGGGCCCTCAGCTTCATGGGTCCGTGGCTTAAACATTCATTTATTCATTTAACCAATATTACTGAGCACTGTCTGCTTGCCGTGCATTGTTCTAAGAGAACGTGCTGCAAAGAGAAGGCAAACTTCTTGCCCTTGGAGAGCTGACCTTCTGATGAAGCAGTCAGAACATAAGCATCTAAACAAATGAATGTGTAATATGTCTGACAGTGGAAGAGTTAAGAAAAAGAAAGCTGGGTCTGGGCACGGAGAGCAACTGCCTGGGCGTGTTAGTGCCATTCTAATTGGACTGGGTAGGGAGGGCGGTAGCATTAAAGCTGAGACCTGAGTGAGGAACCATAGGAAAATCTAGAGCTGTCCTGAGTCTCAGTCCTGGCTGGACATGAGAACCACCTGGGGGAGCTTTGGGGAGTTCCCTGGTTGTCCAGTGTGTGTACGCTGTGGAGGAGGGTTCAATCCCTGGTCAGGGATTGACCAGGGTCAGGGAACTAAGATCCTGCATGCTGCAAGGCGTTCCCTCCTCTCCCCTCAGAGAAATATGCCAGGCACCAGGCCCTCTGAACATGAACCTCTAGAACCCAGGCACCTGTATTTTTTTTAAGTTCCCTGAGTGGTTCTGATGTGCAGCCAGAGTGGAGAACCAGTGGCTTAGGCTAGCTCTGACAATAGAAATGCAATTCAAACCGCATGTATAATTTTTTTAATTCACGCTTTTTTTTTTTTTTTTTTTTGACTGCACTGGGTCTTCATTGCTGTGCTCGGGCTTTCTCTAGTTGCAGTGAGTGGGGGCTACTCTTTGTTTTGGTGTGCGGGCTTCTCATTGTGGTGGCTTCTCTTACCGTGGAGGACAGGCTCTAGGTGCGAGGGCTTCAGTTGCAACTTGCAGGCTCTAGCGTTTGGGCTCATTATTTGTGGCACGCAGGCTTATTAGTTTTTCCATGGCTTGTGGAATCTTCCTGGACCAGGGATTGAAACCATGTCCCCTGCATTGGCAGTGGATTTTTTTTTTGGCTGTGCGGGTCTTTATTGCTCTGCACGGGCACCCCTCTAGTTGTGTTGCATAGGCTTCTCATTGCAGTGGCATTTCTTGTTGTGGAGAATGGGCTCTAGGGCATGTGGGCTCCTGTAGTTGCAGTACGTGGGCTCAGTAGTTGCGGCTCCTGGACTCGAGAGCACAGGCTCAATAGTTGTGGCTCATGGGCTTGGCTGCTCTGTGGCATGTGGAATCTTCCCAGACCAAGGATCGAATCTGTGCCTCCTGCATTGGCAGGAAGGTTCTTTACCACTGAATCACCAGGCAAGCCCGGGAGGTGGATTTTTATACACTGTACCACCAGGGAAGTCCCAACTGTATTAAACAATCTAGCAACCTTGTTTAAGGAGGAAAAGGGAACAGGTGACATTAATTGTGGGCTTCCCTAATGGCTCATGGGTAAGGAATCCACCTGCCAATACAGGAGACGTGGATTTGATTTCTGGGTTGGGAAGATTCCCCTAGAGAAGGAAATGGCAACCCCCCTCCAGTATTCTGGCCTGGGAAATCCCATGGACCAAGGAGCCTGACAGGCTACAGTCCATGGGATCACAAAGAGTCAGACACGACTTAGCGACTAAACAACAAGGACATTAATTGTAATAACATTTTAATTTACCTAATACATTGAAAACATTATTTCGCCATGTAACCAATATCAAAATTGATTGTGTGGTATTTTACATCTTTTGTACTCTTTGAGAGTCGGTATGTATTTTACATACAGAAGTACATGTCAGGACTTCCCTGGTGATCCAGATAAGAATCTGCCTGCTGGTGAACGGGACACGGGTTCAATCCCTGGTCTAGAAAGAGCCCACATGCCATGGAGCAGCTAAGCCTGTGCAGAGCTGCTAAAGCCTGCACGCCCTAGAGCCCGTGCTCCACAACTAGAGCAAGAGGAACTCATGCACGAAAACTAGAGAAAGGTTGCTCACAACAACGAAGACCCAGCACAGCCAAAGATAAATAAATAATTTAAAAAAAAAGTGCATCTCAGTTCAGACGAACCACATTGCAAGTGCTCAGTAGAAGCTTGTGGCCACTGTATCAGCCAGTACAGAGGAAGAGTTTTCTGAGCAAAAGATCCAGACAGATTGTTGAGTTTTAGGTACAACTAGGAGGCAAGTGCGGAGAAGGCAATGGCACCCCACTCCAGTACTCTTGCATGGAAAATCCCATGGACGGAGGAGCCTGGTGGGCTGCAGTCCATGGGGTTGCTAAGGGTCGGACACGACTGAGTGACTTCACTTTCACTTTTCACTTTCATGCATTGGAGAAGGAAATGGCAACCCACTCCAGTGTTCTTGCCTGGAGAATCCCAGGGACGGGGGAGCCTGGTGGGCAGCCATCTATGGGGTCGCACAGAGTCGGACACAACTGAATCGAGTTAGCAGCAGCAGCAGCAGCAGCAGGAGGCAAGTGAGCTGAAGGGGAGTAAAGGAGGGTGAGGGTGGTAACAGAGTCAGGACCTGGCATTTTGGATTTTATTTCTAAATGTGATGAAAAGCCGTTGGTCACTTTTAAGGCAAGAAATGGTTTGCTTTAATTTACTTCTTTAAAAGACTCTGCTGCATTTGAAACAGTCTGTGTGGAGGCCAAAGTGCAGTAGAAAGGCCCAGATATAAGCTATTACATTGACTTGGGTGACAGATATGGGCACCAGGGATTTAAGAGGTCTTGGGGTAGGTCCTGGAAAGTGTCTGGATCCCCAGTAGATTTGTTGCTGCTGTTGTCGTTCAGTTGCTAAGTCATGTCTGACTTTTTGCGACTCCATGGACTACAGCACTCCAGTCTCATCTGTTCTCTGCTCTCTCTCGCAATTTGCTCAAATTCATGACCTTTAAGCGGAGAAGGCGATGGCACCCCACTCCAGTACTCTTGCCTGGAAAATCCCATGGACGCAGGAGCCTGGTGGGCTGCAGTCCATGGGGTCACACAGAGTCGGACACGACTGAAGTGACTTAGCAGCAGCAGCAGCATGACCTTTAAGTTGGTGATGCTATCTAATCCTCTTATCTTCTGCCACCTCTATCGCCTTTTACCTTCAAACTTTTCCAGCACCAAGGACTTTTCCAGTGAGTAGGCTCTTCACATCAGGTGGCCAGAGTATAGGAGCTTAAGCTTCAGTCTCAGTCCTTCTAGTGAATATTCGGGGTTGACTTCCTTTAGAATTGCTCAGTAGATATTCTAATGCATAGCCCGTTGGAGTTGCTAATGGACTGGATGTGTCAGACATGAGGAAGAGAATAGTCAAAGATGACTCCGAGTTTTGTCATGAGCAAATGATGTGGAGCTAGATTTAGGGTAGGGGGTGGAATTGGGTTTAGAAGGAAAATAAGAGTTAAATTTAAGCATAGACCAATGAACATTGGATGTGTCCTCTAAAATCCAAAACAAAGATGTCAGCAAAGACCCAGGGGTATGGAAAAATGCAAGAAGTGTTCCAACAATGGAGATCCTGAAAGCAAGACTATGTATGTATTGGAGCAGATATGGAAAAAACAGGAGATAAAACTCACTGCGATAGACTATGGTCAGCCTTGAATGCCAGACTAAGGAATTTGAAATTTATCTGATGGGATGGGGGGAGCTATTGGAAATTTTTGAGCGATAACTAATATGATCAGAACTTAACATTAAAATGAAAATAAAATTATAAAAAAATAACTTTACAACGACAATTCTATGTTTCAGTTCAGTTCAGTTCAGTCTCTCAGTCGTGTCTGACTCTTTGCGACCCCGTGAATCACAGCACGACAGGCCTCCCTGTCCATCCCCAACTCCTGGAGTTCACTCAAACTAATGTCCATCAAGTCAGTGATGCCATCCAGCCATCTCACCCTCCGTCGTCCCCTTTTCCTCATGCCCCCAATCCCTCCCAGCATCAGGGTCTTTTCCAATGAGTCAGCTCTTCGCATGAGGTGGCCAAAGTATTGGAGTTTCAGCCTCAGCATCAGTCCTTCCAATGAACCCCCAGGACCGGTCTCCTTTAGGATGGACTGGTTGGATCTCCTTGCAGTCCAAGGAACTCTCAAGAGTCTTTTCCAACACCACAGTTCAAAGCATTAATTCTTCAGCACTCAGCTTTGTTCACAGTCCAACTCTCACATCCATATATGACCACTGGAAAAACGGTAGCCTTGACTAGATGGACCTTTGTTGGCAAAGTGATATCTCTGCTTTTCAATGTACTATCTTGGTTTAGTCATAACTTTCCTTCCAAGGAGTAAGCGTCTTTTAATTTCATGGCTGCAATCACCATCTGCAGTGATTTTGAAGGCCAAAAAAATAAAGTCTGACACTGTTTCCACTGTTTCCCCATCTATTTCCCATGAAGTGATGGGACCAGATGCCATGATCTTAGTTTTCTGAATGTTGAGCTTTAAGCCAGCTTTTTCACTCTCCTCTTTCACTTTCATCAAGAGGCTTTTTAGTTCCTCTTCACCTTCTGCCATAAGGGTGGTATCATCTGCATATCTGAGATTATTGATATTTCTCCCGGCAATCTTGATTCCAGCTTGTGCTTCTTCCAGCCCAGCGTTCCTCATGATGTACTCTGCATAGAAGTTAAATAAGCAGAGTGACAATATACAGCCTTGACGTACTCCTTTTCCTATTTGGATCCAGTCTGTTGTTCCATGTCCAGTTCTAACTGTTGCTTCCTGACCTGCATATAGGTTTCTCAAGAGGCAGGTCAGGTGGTCTGGTATTCCCATCTCTTTCAGAATTTTCCACAGTTCGTTGTGATCCACACGGTCAAAGGCTTTGGCATAGTCAATAAAGCAGAAATAGATGTTTTTCTGGAACTCTCTTGCTTTTTTGATGATCCAGCGGATGTTGAAAATTTGATCTCTGGTTCCTCTGCCTTTTCTAAAACCAGCTTGAACATCTGGAAGTTCATAGTTCACGTACTGCTGAAGCCTGGCTTGGAGAATTTTGAGCATTACTTTACTAGTATGTGAGATGAGTGCAATTGTGCGGTAGTTTGAGCATTCTTTGGCATTGCCTTTCTTTGGGATTGGAATGAAAACTGACCTTTTCCAGTCCTGTGGCCACTGCTGAGTTTTCCAAATTTGCTGGCATATTGAGTGCAGCACTTTCACAGCATCATCTTTCAGGATTTGAAATAGCTCAACTGGAATTCCATCACCTCCACTTGTTTGTGAGGTCTGACAGAATGTGGTCCACTGGAGAAGGGAATGGCAAACCACTTCAGTATTCTTGCCTTGAGAACCCCATGAACAGTATGAAAAGGCAAAATGATAGGATACTGAAAGGGGAACTCCCCAGGTCTGTAGGTGCCCAATATGCTACTGGAGATCAGTGGAGAAATAACTCCAGAAAGAAGGGATGGAGCCAAAGCAAAAACAATACCCAGTTGTGGATGTGACTGGTAATAGAAGCAAGGTCCGATGCTGTAAAGAGCAGTATTGCATAGGAACCTGGAATGTCAGGTCCATGAATCAAGGCAAATTGGAAGTGGTCAAACAGGAGATGGCAAGAGTGAACGTTGACATTCTAGGAATCAGCGAACTAAAATGGACTGGAATGGGTGAATTTAACTCAGATGACCATTATATCTACTACTGTGGGCAGGAATCTCTTAGAAGAAATGGAGTAGCCATCATGGTCAACAAAAGAGTCTGAAATGCAGTACTTGGATGCAATCTCAAAAACGACAGAATGATCTCTGTTCGTTTCCAAGGCAATCCATTCAGTATCACAGTAATCCAAGTCTATGCCCCAACCAGTAATGCTGAAGAAGCTGAAGTTGAATGGTTCTATGAAGACCTACAAGACCTTTTAGAACTAACACCCAAAAAAGATGTCCTTTTCATTATAGGGGACTGGAATGCAAAAGTAGGAAGTCAAGAAACACCTGGAGTAACATGCAAATTTGGCCTTGGAATACGGAACGAAGCAGGGCAAAGGCTAATAGAGTTTTGCCAAGAGAACATACTGCTCATAACAAACACCCTCTTCCAACAACACAAGAGAAAACTCTACACATGGACATCACCAGATGGTCAACACTGAAATCAGATTGATTATATTCTTTGCAGCGAAAGATGGAGAAGCTCTATACAGTCAGCAAAAACAAGACCAGGAGCTGACTGTGGCTCAGATCATGAACTCTTTATTGCCAAATTCAGACTTAAATTGAAGAAAGAAGGGAAAACCACTAGACCATTCAGGTATGACCTAAATCAAATCCCTTATGATTATACAGTGGAAGTGAGATAGATAGAGTGCCTGATGAACTATGGACAGAGGTTTGTGACATTGTACAGGAGACAGGGATCAAGACCATCCCCATGGAAAAGAAATGCAAAAAAGCAAAATGGCTGTCTGAGGAGGCCTTACAAATAGCTGTGAAAAGAAGAGAAGCGAAAAGCAAAGGAGAAAAGGAAAGATATAAGCATCTGAATGCAGAGGTCCAAAGAATAGCAAAGAGAGATAAGAAAGCCTTCCTCAGTGATCAATGCAAAGAAATAGAGGAAAACAACAGAATGGGAAAGACTAGAGATCTCTTCAAGAAAATTAGAGATACTAAGGGAACATTTCATGCAAAGATGGGCTCAATAAAGGACAGAAATGGTATGGACCTAACAGAAGCAGAAGATATTGAGAAGAGGTGGCAAGAATGCACAGAACTGTACAAAAAAGAGCTTCACGACCCACATACATGAAAAATGCCCGTGAGATCATTTTCACTAAAATTTTAGATATAGGCTGATTAGAGCCCAGTTTTTTTTTTTTTAACCTCATGTATGAATAAAAAGGCTCATATATAAAAAAGGAAACTGGAAGGAACTTTATCAAAATGTTTAATACAGATGGTTTCAGTGGTTGGTAAGACTATAAATAGATTGGTTTTTTTTTCTTCTACTTCTCTATATTTTCCAGTTTTTTTAAATTGGCCTGTATAACTTTAATTGAGCACTATAACTAATTTTATAGTGAGAATAAGTTTAAACTAACAAATGTGTCCAGGATTGAAGGAGTATTTTGAATGGGGAGAATGAAGGTGGGGATGTGGGTTAGGTTCATTGCAGGAGTCCAACAGAAAGGGAAGGGGAGGATGAACTGGGGCAGGGACCACAGGATGAGGAAAGTAGAAAATGTATTTTGCCATCAAATGGATACATATGGAAGCCTTACCTCAGACAAGTATAGTGGTTAGGAGAATGGGCCCTGGGGCCAGGGTGCTGGGGTTTGAGTCTGAACTTGGGTCATTTACTGGGCAAATCACTCTCTGCTTGTTTACAATCTATAAATTGGAATAATAATTGTACCTACTACAGAAGACTGGTCTAGGAAGTAACTGAGTGAATACGTATTAGCCACTTAGAACAGTGTTCGGCTTATAGTAGGCAATCAATACATTAACTCTATTCTTGTTACTCCCAGGATAACTAAGGCTGTTAGTCCCAACCTTAGTGGAATTGGTACTGAAGATGGGTGCAGAATGTGTATTGGAGTGGAGTGGGTAGACAAGGGTTATCGAAGCATTATTCCTAACAGCTTAATTTTTATAAGAATATATTTGTACATGATACATTGTTTATTTTTATTTTTGGCTGTGCTGAGTCTTTGTTGTTGCCAAGGCTCTTCTCTAATTGCGGCGATCAGGGTCTACTCCTCGTTGTGGCGTGCCGGCTTCTCGTTGCCGTGGCTTCTCTTGCTGTGGAGCATGGGCTCTCGGGCAGGCAGGCTTCAGAAGCTGTGGTTCCCAGACGTCCCCAGGCTCTAGAGAACAGGCTCTATAGCTGTGGCACGCAGGCTTAGTCGCTCCTCTGCGTGTGAGATCTTCCCGGACCAGGGATCGAACGTGCGTCTCCTGCATTTGGCTGCCAAATTCTTTACCAATGAGCCACCAGGGAAGCCCTACATTATACAATCTTTTAAAAATCTTAGTAAAGTTCTTTTGAAAATAGGTTGGGCCATCTCAGAAATTGTGAGTTCCCATCATTGAAGAAGTTCCCATAAGTACCACATAGATCATAGGGGGCGGGTACAGGACTGTGTCTGCAAATTAGTTTTCATCAGAGGATGTACTGGGTTTTAATTTTTTTTGTATATAACTAGATTCATTCCATTAAAGGTACTGTCCTTTATTCTGAGCCCTCTTTAAGGGTTTAGTGTTCAGATATTTTTTATTTTATGAAATATGGTATATATAGACTAGGTTTTTCCCCTGATAACCTTGACAACTGTCTTACTGTTTGGTCTCCAAAATTTTGGGGGAAATTTTATTGGTCTTTGAAATGTAAATTTCTGGGAACTAGAGTTGTGGGGAAAGTGAATGATTTGGTTAGGCTCAATGAGGTGCCCCTGACTCCCCTTCTGACCCTGAGATCCTCTCATTTCTAGGTCCTGGCTGGACCCCTCATCCAATGAGTCATTCTGCAAATGTGAGCTTTGAGCTGGGAGGATTGGGTAAAGATGTGATTGGATCCACTCAGCTCTGCCACTACAGCTGAGGTCTAGCTCTTCAGATACACCCCCCGGAAGAGACTGTTTTGGGGACATATGCCATGTGGCCCTCGAGCAAAGAATAGCCTCAGACAGCCTTGCATCTGAACCAGCAAGTGGGAGAGAAAGGTTCCTGGTGGGGAGACTGTGTGTGTTGTGGGGCCAGGAGGGGTTGTCCAGGTCATTCCAACAGGCTCTCCACTCCAAGGAGCTGATAATATGATACCTTTATGTAGAAAAGACAGTTTTGTTTTCACTACTTCTCAGAGCCTCAGTTTCCTCATATATAATATGAGAGTAAAAGTAATAATAATACAATTTAGGGAACTTCTCTGGTTGTCCAGTGGTTAAGACTCCAAGCTTCCAGTGCAAGGGTTGTGGGTTCGATCCCTGGTCAGGGGACTAAGATCCCACATGCAGTGTGGCTAAATATATATATAATTATTATTTTTAATACAATCTAACAGCTTCAGAGATGCATCCCTCTCTACTTCCCTCACCTCCATCCAGAGCTGGAAAGCAGAATCAGACTCTGAGAGGTAGACATGGGTCAAAAGATAATGGATAGAGCAGAGGTGTACAGAGTTACCTTAAAGAGACAGAATAGCTTCCAGAAAAACAAGGCCTAATTGTCATTGGACCAGAAAGCTAACATATCTACCTATTTTCTGAGAAAGGTCTGTTAGCCCTCGAGACTTTTTTTTTTTTTTTTTTCCTTTTGGCTATGCTGCATGGCTTATGGGATCTTAGTTCCCCGACCAGGGCTGGAACCCAGGACAGCAGTGAAAAGTGCAGAGTCCTAACCACTGGGCTGCCAGGGAATTCCCAGCCCTGGATAATTTTTAAAAGCGGCAAGAGGTCACTGAGTAGACAGGTGGCCTGGCCAAGCCTGGTGATTATTCCCTATTGTGGATAAGAGTCACCACTTAGGCTGTATCCCCAGCACTGAGACCCCTTCCCTTAGTTCACCCCCTCACTCACCAAGTCCCTTCAGATTCCTCTCCGCCAGCCCCTGGGGAAGAGCCTGCTGGGAGAGAACGTGCTGACTGAGGGCCCCTGGGTGCTTCTGTCTTGGTCTTTCAGCAAACTGTGTCTCCTACTGTCGGTTAATACTTGGCTGTGTGGGGTGCACCGCTTTCTTGGAGTGCTGGTTCCCTGGTGCCCCCAGGAGTGGAGGCTCCTCTGGACATGCTGGGTGGTCATATTTCAGAGACTGAGGAGGCAGGTCTAGGCATGAAGTGCCCTCCCTGAGGTCACACTGCCCATGTGGCCTTGAAGCTGCCTCCCCAGGCAACACCCGCTGTGTTCACCTCGCTCCAGTTTCTCCAGTTCAGCTCCCAGTGTTCTTGTGAAGATGAAACCAATGAGTGGAGGAGAAAGCCCTTTCTAACCATGGTTCAGCATTGTACACACGTAAATGACGATTGTCACTTTAAAATGGGATCGTGTGTGTGTACATTATGAAAAATGTAATGTGCCGTATGAATTACCGTGGTTCTGCTGGAAGCCAAAACAGTGGGAAATTGACAGTTAAGCTCAAGAGCAATAGCAGATTGCCGCCCCCCTCCACCTCCCTGCCCCCTTTTCAGGGTTGCATTGATGACAGGGCCTGGGTTTACCCAGAGGAAGAGCTAAGGTGGGAACTGAACCGTGCTGTGGTTCAGCAGGTGGCTGCCCCCCTGTGACCCCGGCCGAGTCGGGCTGTTGTTGAGGGTAACGAGGGCGCTTGGGACCCTTCATCAGGAGCCCGCTGCAGCCAGCCGGCGAGCTTCCAGTTAAGCTCAAGGGCAGCGCGCCCCATCACGTGGCTCACCAGACCCTGAGCTCAGGCTGTTGATTTTCCGGACTGAACCCCAGCAACCCCCAGCTGCTACTGTCAGAGGGGAAGGGGCGAGGGTCAGGGCCTGCTCAGCCAGCGCTGACGGATGACGGAGGCCCCTGCCAAGGCTCCCATCTGAGCTGGATGCATGCTGATGCTGCACAACTGGAGAGCCTCAGGTGTGCCTTTTTGAGGTGGCACCTTCTAAGCGACTTGGATGTGCATTTATATTTAGAAATCACTTGGAGGGGCTTAGAAGTGGGGTAGGGGTGGGAAAAGACGGTATCTGATTAGCTGTGCTGAGTACTATTCTAAGGGTTTTACATCTTTTCTTTAATTTGCACCTCCCCAAATCCTGTTGGTAGATTTCATTTATAGTTGAGGAAACTGAGGCACAGAAGGCTTAATTCGCCTGTCCAAGATAGTACAGCTGTTAGAATATGGCAGAACTGGGATTTAAATGGGGCAGGAAGTCCAACTGTGGAGTTGGAGCTCTTTTTTATTATTATTGTCAGTTTTCCAACACACACCTAAGGCAGAGAGAGACTTGTCCAGGCCGCACAACTTAGGTAGCAGACCTGGGGTCAGTCTACTTCCAGGGGTCACACTGCTAAATACCTACATCCACGGTTGATATTATAATATTCAACCATAATATATAGCACAATATCCTATTGTAGTATAATAGTTTATTATAAGGTTATAACTTATTTAATGAATCCCCTATTGTTGGACATTTAGGTTGATTCCATTTTTTAGCATTTTAAATAAATGCCAAGTTTTTTTTTTTTAAGAGAGAGAAATGGTAGGAATGTTGTTTGTTTTACCAGTTTATTTGTTTGTTTTAAAGGATTTAGAGCAGATGGGCTGAGCTCCCTGAGGCTGAAGAGTTGGAGACTTTGAGTTGACTGCTTGAATGGAGAATGAAATTCTGATTAGGAATGGTGCCAGTGTGGAGAGAAGGAAAGAACAGACTCTATGCTTGAGCCCGGGGATTTGGCATTGCCTCCCAAGATAGAAAATTTGAAATGCATTTCATAAATATCTATCATTCCCACTTTGGATATTTTCATGTTCTCTAGCATTTTCCAGCCCAACATCTCGTTGATGTTGTGCAGACACCCGTGGGTGGGGCGGGCAGAGGGTGAGGCCCTTCTTTCCCCCAGATCAGCCAGGTGCAGCCATCCAAAGTCTCACCATCTGTCCATCCCATGTCCCTTGCTCCTTCTGCCCCTCTCCAACAATTCAGTCTCCCTTCTGGGGTATTCCTTTCAGTGTCTGTATGCATGCTCAATTGTTAAGTTGTGTCCAACTCTTGTGACCCCCTGGACTGTAGCCCTCCTCTGTCCATGGGATTTCCCTAGGCAAGAATACTGGAGTGGGTTGCCATTTCCATTTCCAGGGGAATCTTACCGACCTAGGGATCGAACTTGTGTCTCTTGCATCTCTTGCATTGGCAGGCAAATTCTTTATCCCTGTGCCACCTGGGAGCCATATATCCCAGGTCAAAAACAGACAAGGAAGCTTGAGGACATCACACATGGTAATTATTGTAATGGCCTTTATTGATTGAGTCTTCTTTCTGGCACTGAGAGCTTTCCAGGCTCCATCGCTTTTATACTCATATCAACTTTATGGGATGGAACCACTGTAAGACCACCATTTTGTTTGTTTTTTTAAAAATGTTAGCCACACCCCTCAACATGTGGGACCTTAGTTCCCTGACCAGGAATGGAACCCATGCCCCTGGCATTGGAACGCAGTGTCTTAACCACTGGGCCACTGGGGAAATCCTGAGACCACCATGTTGTAGAGGAGGAAAAGGAAACTTCAAGAGGTTAAGGGCTTGCCCAAGACCATGTAGCCAGGGCCAGGGGTGGCCAGGACTAATCTAACTCCGCAGCCACATCGTGTTACCCCCCATGTCTACTTTGTAACCTTCATGGTGGACTGTAAATAGAGGACACTCTATCTCTGGGAGGGAGGAGTCTTCAGTAAATCAGCAAGAACATGTTCACTTACCTGCATATGTATATACCAGGTGGGCTCACTTGGAGAATGTTGGAATTGCAAAGGATCTTGGGAGTCTCTTTTCCTACCTTATTTTAAAATCATGGCAAAGGAGATCCAGAGAGATCCACTGACTTTCCTAAGGGCGAGATGGTAGCCCAACCAGATTAGAACTAGAGTCTTCTGATGCCTACCCCATAGCTCCTCAAGTGGCAGGCAGCTCTTAGCTCTACTCTGTTGGGAGGATTGGAGCAAAAGGATGAGTCAGCAGACAGGTTGAAGGGAGGAGGGATTAGTTTGGCACCACTGGGCAAGGCTGGGGTTCAGGGGCCCTGTGCAGGCACCGGGATTCTCTAATTGTCGTTTCAATTCCATTGTCCTGAGAAATATGTTCCCATGCGTGCTAATAAGTTGCTTCAGTTGTGTTCAACTTTTTGTGAACCTCTGGACTGGAGCCTGCTCACCAGGCTCCTCTGTCCATGGGATTTTCCAGGCAAGAATACTGGAGTAGGTTGCCTTGCCTTCCTCCAGGGGATCTTCCTGAAGACCCAGGGATCAAGCTTGCATCTCCTGCGGCTCCTGCATTGCAGGCTGATTCTTTACCACTGAGTCACCAGGAAAGCCAGCCCCCTGAGAAATATAGGAGGGGACAGTTGGCAGGAAGACAAAGTGGCCTGATAATGAAAAGCCTGAGCTCTGACGTTAGACAGACCAGGATTCATATCCAGGCAAGGTGCTTCACCTCTCTGAGCCTCAGTTTCTTTTCCTACAAAATGGGAGTAATAAGTATTTAGCGTATGGGGCCACTGTGAGAAAGAAATGAGATAATGTTGGTAAAGAAACTGGCACAAGTTTGTGGAAAAAAGAGAAGAATCTTGGGGTTGTCTGAGTTGGTGGAAAAAAGAGAACATAAAACTGGTAACCAACTATATGATTTCAACGAAAGGCCAAGTATTTCTTAATTTCATCTGATTCACGATTTCTCACAGGCAGTGTCGGGGGGGTGCTCATTCACGTTCCCCACATGGAGGCGGGTGGTGCTGGTGGTGAGAAACAGCTCTGACCTCTCTTTGGTGAAGAGGGATGGGTGAGAGTTTCTTGGGCTCAGGGATAACACAGGATTGCTTTTTGCTTCCTGTCTTGAAAGGGGTGGGGGAGATGGAGAGGAAGGAGGATTGTTAATATAAACTTGAAATCAGATTTTTTTTTTTTTGTAAAGTACATGTCCTCAGCTGTGTGACCTCAAGTGAACCTCTCATGGTCTCAATTCTCTCTTTACCACAAGGTCATTGAGATGACCACATAATAGCCAGTTTACATGCAGCATCTTATTTAATCCTTAAGACCAGCCTGAGAGATAGATGTTACCATCCCATTTTAGATAAAGGAGAAAACTGTGGTTCAGGGAAAGTTAACTAATTTGTCTAAGGCCATACTGCATATAACCAGCAAGGGGTAGGTCTGTGATTTAAGCCCAGGACTAACCCCAAAGCCCATGTACTTTCTGCTCAGGGTAGATTCAGATTTTTTTTTTTTAATATTTATTTTATTTATTACTTATTTATTTGGCTTCTCTGGATCTTAGTTGTGGCATGTGGGACATCTGATTCCATGACAAGGGACTGGATCTGTGCCCCCTGCATTGGGAGCATGGAGTCTTAGCCGCTGGACCACCAGGGAAGTCCCTAGATTCAGATTTTGTTTGGCCTAAAGCTTATATAATTTGGGGGGCCCGCTTTAAGAAAAATAGTACAAATATCACAAATATAAACGGTACAAAAGCGAATATTTATTTAGATTTTAAAATGAAATCTCGACATACTAGAACAAATGTGAAGACTCAAAAATGTCACAAACATCACAAAATCCAGAAAAATAATAGAACATTTGTGTTAACTACTTGATTCTCCTCTATGTTACTTTTCCGTACATCTTTTGGCTGCATCTTCCTTTTTTTGTGTCTTATGACAATCTCCATAGAGAAAATAAAAAAGATAACCCAGAGTTACCTAGCACAGTTGATTGGAAGTTTTTTAAAATTATCCATAGTTTAGAAGTTTATTTTGGCATTACAAGTGACTGGTAATGTCATATAAATATTAGGATTCAGTTCAATTCACTTCATTCTCTCAGTCGTGTCTGACTGTACGACGACCCCACGGACTGCAGCAAGCCAGGCTTCCCTGTAGTTGTCACATTTGGGAAAGTCTCCATCAGAATTCCTGCCGTATGTGAACCATATGATTTTAGGGCAATTTGTGTTTTCTGATGCAGTGATTTATCGAAAATAGTCTTCAAATTAGTCATATGTCTTATGCTGTTTGGTGTCAGCTAAATGTTATCTTTGTCGATAATCACTGTTTTATGACAAGTCAGCAAAAAAAAATTCTAATCTTTTTTAATAGCTTCCCCTTTCCTACTCTTTGAGATGGAATGAAAATTGTTTACATTAATAAAAGGCTCAAAAAAAAAAAGGCTAATAATTAAACTTCTTTCTCCTAAATCTATGACCTTTTAAAGGGAATTCATTACAAAATACCGGATGCGAAAACATCTGAAGCATTTGGACGATCTGGCCTAGAAAGGGGAAAGGCTGGAGGA
The DNA here is from genome assembly GCF_029378745.1 of Bos indicus. Taxonomy (NCBI): domain Eukaryota; kingdom Metazoa; phylum Chordata; class Mammalia; order Artiodactyla; family Bovidae; genus Bos; species Bos indicus. The sequence continues at coordinate 17,230,784 of NC_091782.1, read as the reverse complement.
AGCAAATAAATAACCATCTTCAAGGATATGAACCTTAATGGACAAGAGTTACCAGAGTGTGTCTGAGAATTTGATTCTGGGATCTGGGGAGGGGCTCAGTTTAACACATTCTGAAGGCACCTTGAGCAGGTGTCCTAAAATGGATACAGAGAGTAGCAGAGGAATCTGTGAATGTGTGGCCAGCTGTCAGCTGCCTTGCCGTGGACTCAAAGTTTGACCCCTGGCCCTCAATTGCTGGGGTTGCTGGATAGAAACGCAGAATCTGGTCTGCCCTTGTGGTCCAGTGGATAAGATTCCACCTGCCAGTACAGGGGGCACGGGTTCCATCCCTGGTCTGGGAAGATTGCACTTGCCGCAGGACAGTTAAGCCTGTGTGCCACAGCTACTGAAGCCCCTGCGCTTAGAGCCTGTGCTCTGCAACAAGAGAAGCCACTGCAATGAGAAGTCCCCAGACTGCAACTAGAAAGTAGCCCCTGCTTGCTACAACTAGAGAAAGCCTGCGTGCAGCAAAAAAAGACCCAGAACAGCCAGAAATCAATAAAAATTAAAAGAAATGCAGATTCTCAGGCTGTACCCAGAACTGCTAAATCTTAGTCTGCATCTTCACCAAGTCCTGGGTGATTCTGTGCAGGGGATTGTCTGAGAAGCCCTGCACCAGAGACTTTAGCAGAATCTTCCATAGCTACCCCCATCCCAACTTGGCAGCTGGTCTTTTTCTTCTCTGTGTCCTTCACCTCGGGACCTGGCCTGTCTTCTGGTACCCATCCGTTGTGTTGATTCATTGTATTTCTACTTCCCTTCCCACAGACTGCCAACTAGAGGGCCGTGGGGTATTCCTCTTTGATTTCCAACCCCTCTCAGTGCCTGGCACACAAGAGTTACCATTATGGGATGTCCACTGGGTGCCAAGAGCTTTGCCTGTCTTACCTCCTGTGGCCTTCTTCTTAAGCTTGTAGGCTGAAACAAACACGCCCCCCCCCCCCATTTAAAATACTTTTTTAGTTATTTATTTGGCTGCACTGGATCCTAGTTGCAGCCTGTGGAATCTAGTTTCCCCACCAGGGATCGAACCCAGGACCCGTGCATTGGGAGCTCCGAGTCACCAGTGGACCACCAGGGAAGTCCCCACATAGCCCCCCATTTTATGCATGAAGAAACTGAGGCTCCATCGCCTGTCTAGGGTCATGTGGCAGAGCTGGAAACCAAGGAGTGTCTGATTCCAAGGCTTTCAGTAGGGGATCAGTAAGTGTTACTTACTGACTTGATTATTCATTCAAGCGTTCATACGTGTTTTAATTTATTCACTGAAGAGACTCAGGGGAAGACGAAGAATAGCATAGAAGCTACTTCCTCCTGGTGAACTATTTTTAGAACAGGTGCTGGGTGGTGTCAGCCTTCCAAGGGCAGGGAGTTGGGCTGCCCAGGAGGCCCCTGGCCAGTCCGGCCTTGGGAGAGGGGACATGCTACTCCACCACCGCCCCATCCCTTTCAATGTCCTCCATGACTCAGCAAAGAAACCATGGGTCTGAAATCAGAGATGAGGCCGAAAAACCCTCAAAAATGTTGTCTTTTCCTGGAGGAATGTCTTTTCCATGTTGCTCATTCGTCTGCCAGGGAATCCAGGAAGCCTTTGGCCTGCGGTCAGCTGTGACCCCCTGGTCTGATTTCCTGGGACTCACCCCTCCTCCTCCCGCTTTCTCCCCAAGCCTGGGGACAAGGTCAGTTCTTCTTCTTCTGTGGTCTCTGGTTTGAGGCTGCAGGGGGTTTGTCCAGTCCAAGTCTCCTTAGCTTGTCCTTGAATCATTAAATCCAGATCCTAGACGCAGATTCCTTGGGTTGAAATTTGGGATCCTCTTACTAGCTGCATGACCTTGGGCAAGTCATTTCACTTCTCAGTGCCTCAGTTTCCTCCTCTGTAAAGTGAGGATAACAATAAATTTGAGAATTAAGATAATTAATTTATGTAAAACATTTAAAACCACACTTGACATACAGTGTATATAACTGTTGCTATATAACTATTGTTGTCATGAATTACAAAGCAGATATTAATACCCGGAGGAGACATGGATGAACTCCTGCTAAACGTCTTTTCTTTGCATTGGTTCTAATTTCACCCCAGATGTGTGTGAACTCTGTTTGATCCCTGAATCAGGAAGATCCCCTGGAGAAGGGAATGGCAACCCGCCCCAGTGTTCTTGCCTGGAGAACTCCATGGACAGAGGAGCCTGGTGGGCTACAGTCCATGGGGTGACAAAGAGTCAGACACGACTGAGCGACTAATGCAGAGAGCTAAAGGGGGCGACAGTAAATGAGGGAATATGTGAATACATTAGAAAGCGCCGAGGTGACCTCTGAAAATGAGATTCTTGTAAATGGATAAGAAGCATGACTCAGTGGATTGTTGGTTTGGGAATAACCACATTCATCCTAGGAGGGGGTGGCCCTCTTCTGAGAATGTCCAATCTTGGGAGACAGACCTGCTTTCTAAGGGATAGTTCCCGGATCGACTGAGAAATTCAGTGCGGAGGTATATTGGCATCAGGGGAAGAAGAGAGTAATTCCTGGGTGAAGGGGGACTTGTGGCTCTCAGCCCGGGAGGTGTTTTATAGCCACCTGGGGATAAGCATACAAACCTGGGCCCCAGGCTTAGAGATGCTGGTCTCCAGGTCTTGGAGTGGAGCAGAGGTATCAGAGTTCTTCACAAGCTTGGGACTTCTCTGACAGTCCAGTGAGTGGTTGGGGTTCGGCACTTTCATTCATGTGGCCTGGGTTCAGCCTCCGGTCAGGGAACTGAGATCCCAACAAGCTGTGCAGAGTGGCCAAAAAAAAAAAATTCTTCTCCTCAAGCTCCCCAGGTGATCAGGTATGAGGCCAAGCAGTAATTAGAGACAACGTAATAATGACAACATATACTATAAACTGGACGTCAGAGATGCATTGCCCTGTCTCAGAACCACCCCTGCGAGCAGCTTATATTATCCCCATTTTATAGGTAAGAATACTGAGGGTCAAGGTCATACAGAAGAGCTTCTATTTAAATCTAGGTCTGAGTTGAAAGGCCTAATATAAATATTTGTATATATTATAAATTGAGGTATAGTTGCTTTATAGTATTGTGTTAGTTTCTGCTGCACAACCGAATAAGTTAGTTATGTATGTATACATATACATATATCCCCTCCCTTTTGAACCGCCCCCCCACCCCATCCCACCCTATCCCACCCCTCCAGGTCATCACAGAGCACAGAGATGAGCTCCCTGTGCTATGCAGCAGCTTCCCACTCCACACTGCAGAAGGTCCGCCTGGGAGAAACTTCCCAGAAATTGACATTAACATCCTCTGCTCTGATGTAAACTGTAAAATCCATACATGATGGGTTGGAAGAGATATGCAAACTGATTTAAAGAGATCCAGAGGCTTAGGGAGCCAAGGAAGTCTTGCCCTTAACCCTTGGCCTCTATTAACATATCTACAGAAAGAATGCGTCATTGGGGCTGGTGGAGGGGGTGCTTGGGCTGAGGGAGAAGACCCACCCCTGCTGACCTCTGGGAGTCCTGATCTGGCATCAGCTTTCTTTAAAAAAGAAACGTGTTTATTTATTTGCACCGGGTCTTAGTTGTGGCACGTGGAATCTTTAGCTGCGGCATGTGGGATCTAGTTCCAAGACCAAGGATCGAACCTGAGCCCCCTCCACTGGGAGTCTTAGCCATTGGACCTCCAGGGAAGTCCCTGGCATCAGCTCTGTGCTTCTTTCTTCCTTCTCTCCAAACCTCTCTGGTGGTTAATTTCCTTCAGAAGCTCTTCTTTCTCTGCTTACCCCTTGAGTGTGGCGTATCTCTGCATTCCAATCCACCAGGTTTCCTCGGTGGCAGCTTCCAGTCCGGAGTTGGGCTGCCTGTGCTAAGGACTTCAGAGTTTTGTATCCCTGATGTCCAGACTCAAGACGTCAAGGTCAAGGTCGAGGAGAGAGGAGGGCATCGTCAGCTAGGACCAGAGTTCACAGTCCAGCTGGGTCCATCTTGGCTGTGGACCTTAGAAGTTATTTTATTTTTTAGTCTCCATCTCTTTACCTGTGAAATGGGATAGTAACAGCTATCTTAAATGATTGTTGTGAGAATGAAAATAGACTTGGTATTCCAGGCACACAGTAAGAACTCTGTAAAGGGCATCTATTTATTATGTCCAGCCAGTGTGGGACTTTCTGTGAATATGGAGACTTCAAAGGCTCTTTCCCTCTAAATCTGTTCTTCCACATAGATTCCTAATCTGAAGAAACAGAAACACCTTTCATCACATCGTCAAAGCCAGATTCCGGGTGGTCAGCTTGGACTGTTTCCCTGGCCACCACTCAAATGGCCACTGACTTTTAGTGTTTCTGTCTCCTGCATTTCTTCTGTTATCATAAGCTGTCCTTGCAATTTCTCGCCAAGTTATTACAAGAACCTCTTAACTGCTCACTCAGCTTGCTCCTTTCCAGACTCCGAACGCTTCTGTACTCAGGCTCTAGTCCAGATGAAAACCCTTTAATAGCTCTCCATTGCCTTTGGAGCACAACTCAGATACTGCTACAGCCACAGGGCCCTTCATGGTCAGCCCCGCTTTCGGTCTGGCCTCTGTTCCTGCCGCCATCCTGTCTTGGGCCCTACCTGTTGGCTGTGCTGAACCACATAACAAATATTCCAGTTTCTCACACCTCACTAAGCATCACTAAGTCTTTGCTGGAAGACCGCACGTAGACCCCCACACACACATAGGCTGGAGCAGGCACGCTTCTCCCGAGGTTTCTGTCTGTTTTTCCAACAAGACTCTGAGCCCCCAATTCCCCTTCAGCATCTCTGGGTAGCGGGTACATGGCAGTTGGAGGCTCTCCTCATAAAGTGTGACACTGCTTGGTGCGGGCCATGCTCGGGTCTGTACACCTTACATCCTCATGCCTCTCTGAGGTCTGTATGCTTCTTTCATCCATTCTGTTACATTTGTTGAGCACTTTCCTCTGGTCCAGCCCTGGTGCCTGGATGTGGCAGGGTTAGGAGGTAAGAATGCTCGGGGTGAGAGAAGGGGTTCCTGTTTATCTAGAAAGGTCAGGAAACGTCTCTGATAAGGTGAACAGTGAACAGAGACAGGAGACAAGGGGGGAAGGGAGCTGTGTGGGAATCTAGGGGAAGGGTGGTCCAGGCAGATGGAATAGCCAGGACAAAGGGATCCCTAGCCCCTTTGGACTGATGAGGAAGCCAAGAGTCTAGGTTGTCATCCAGAATCACAAAGTGGCTGAGCTGGGTCTTCAACCCCAGTTCAGTAACTCCTGACTCTCACTGTGGGCCATTACTCTACATGGTCTTTTGGGGGGACAGTGGCTGCCTTGGCTGAGGGCGGGCTGCTCCGTTCACCATGCCACACTCTGGCTGGAGTCTGACTTCCCACGTCAAATACGGCATAGGCAGATTGGCTGTTACTCATCTGCGGCTCTGTTTCTCTGTTTTGTCCATCCATTTCTTTCCTTGGTATTTACTGGAGACAGTGCAGTTGTGTCTCCTCCCCCGGCAGCTTCAAAAAGCACACTTTCTCGGACACTTCCCTGGTGGTCCAGTGGCTGAGACACCAAACTCCCAACGCAGGAGGCCCAGGTTCAATCCCTGGTCAGGGAACTAAATCCCTTCTGCCCCAGCTAAAAGATCCTGCACCGAATCTAGGAAACTGAAGCTAAGACCTGACACAGCCAAGTAAATAATAATAAGAATAATGCTTTTTCCTGCAAAGGTGAGGACCAGACCCTGGATTATGGTGGCTTCGCAAAGGCAAACTCCCCCGGCTGGTCAGTGGTCAGAGTGGCCTCTGTGTCTCATCCCACAGCTCCTTTCAGACTTCAGCAGAAGAACTGAGGCGGGTGTCTCTGCAGAGGTGGTGTATGAGCTGGCCTCGAAGGACATGGAGCATTTTAAGAGCGGTGGGGAGATGGGGTTTTAGACAGAAAGAAGTGTATGAGCTGAGCAGAAACATCCATGTTGGACCCTTCAGTGGCCAGGAGTATAGGTGGGGGTGGGTGGAACATGTTGTTGGGGAGATAAGACTGGAGAGAGAATTTAGGGTAGATCATGGCAACCTTTTTTTTTTTTTTTTTAAATGGCTGACTTTGCATGTGCATTTCAGATAAGAGATCTGGATTTTGCCCTGTAGACATAGAGATTTTAAGGTTGAAAGAAGCAAAGGAAGTGTGTGTGCATTCCTGAAGTTTTGAAAGAGTACTTGGGCAATCCTGGGAACTCATGCTGAGAGGGTGAATGGAGGTGGAGGACCGTGGGAAGAGAGCACGGCAGGAGTGCCTAGCTTTGGCAAGAGTGCTGGAGGCAGAGTGGAGGGACCACATTCCAGAGATGGCTGGAAGAAGAGGTAACAGGATCGGCTTGTAGGTTGATGTGGAGCCTGAGCCAGAGGAGCTGAGAAAGAATACTGTCCACGTTTCATCCACGTGGTGAAACAGTGGATCGTGGTTCACTGAGGACAGGTTTTGAGCATCTTGTGCTTGAGGCGTCTCTGTGACATCAGGTATGTGGTGTGGGCTGGGAGTTTGGGATGGAGGTTAGAGCTGGAGAAGCGTGAGAGCTGAGGCTGAAGGAATGGAGTGAGGTCTAAGAGGTGTGCTAGGTGAGAAGAGAAAACCAGGGCCTTAAGGCCTGGAAGATGTTTGTACTTCCAGAGGCAGGTTAACTGGGGGTGGGGGACTGTGGAAGAGTGTTTTGATTAAAGCATCCCTCGGACTGTTTGACACACCTCAGTGTCCGATGGTAGGTGATAGAGGACACATTTCAGTGAGGGCACACGGTTGACCAAGTCTGGGTTATCTGCTTAGAGACACTCAGACCAGCTAGCGGTGCTTCCGGTCAGCCGGGGGTTATTTACATGGCCTCTGTGCAGGTTTCCTCTTCCTCTGCACACACCCAGCTTCCTACTGCTGGGGGTGGGGGTGGGGGGGCTGGTGGGGGGAGTCGGGGGGTGGGGGGAGAAACTCCTGAAAGTGGAGATCCTGACCTCTCCCCCATTATTCTCCAGGAAGCTCAGCCCAGGGCTTTGCACCCTATAGAGCCCCAGATGTGTGGGCAGAATGACCAAGCAGAATGGGTGGCAGCGGGGAACCCAATCTGCTGATTCTCCTTGAGTTCCTTTTTAAGAAGAACATACCATTTGTGGGATGAGTCCCCTGAATTTTGAGTTGCTTCAGGCTTGCTCCACCCATCAGTCCCTCCATCCATTCTAGATCAGATTTCCCTGTGTCAATAGCCACTAGAAGTTGAGGACTTTGAACACGGGATTGGGAGGTTCCCAGCCCTTTTCATGCATAACCTTATTTACATTACAACAAGTCTCTGAGGCTTTCTCCCAGGACATAATAACAAGTTAAGTGGCAGAGGTGGGATTCAGGCCCAGGTCTAACTCAGAAGACCTTGTGCTCTCAATAATTCATGCTAAGGCCTCCCTAGGTAAAAGGTGACCATATAATTTATTATCCAATCGGAAATGCCTTTTTTTGGGTATGCATTTATTTTGGGGGGTTGTTTCAGGGTTTAGTTGCAGCACGCAGGATCTTCAGTCTTCATTACAGTACGTGGGATCTTTTAATTGCAGAATGCAAGCTCTTAGTTGCAGCATGTGGGATATAATTCCCTGACCAGGAATCGAACCCGGTCCCCTTGCATTGGGAGCACAGAGTCTTAGCTAGTGAACCACCAGGGAAGTCCCCAGTCTAGAATGCTTTTTAAAAAGTTTTATTGAGATATAATTTTCATATCATAGAATTCACCTATATAAAGTGCACACCTCAGTGGTTTTTAGGATATTTATAGACTTGTGCAATCATCACTATAATCTAATTTTAGAACATTTTCATCATCCCCCAAAGCAATACAGTACCCATTAGCAGTCAGTCCTCATCAGCACCACCACCCCAGACCTAGGCTGACCACTGATCTATTTTCTGCCTCCATAGATTTGCCTATTCTGCACAATTCATATAAATGGAATCATACGATGCATGGGGCTTTTGGTTGGCTTCCTTCTCTTACCATAATGCTTTCAGAGTTCATTCATGTTGTACTATGCATCAGTGCTTCATTCCTTTTTATGTTATGTTATTTTTTATTTATTTATTTTTTGGCCATGCTGCAGGGCATCTAAGATCTTATTTCTCCAGCCCTCGCCCCCTGCAGTGGAAGCTGGCTTCTTAACCACTGGCCCACCAAGGAGGTCCCTTCATTCCTTTTTACGAATGTCTCAGCGATCTTCCATTGTCTGAATTCCACTCATTAGACCATTCTTGAATATGATTCATTATATTTGTTCATATGTTGATGGGACATTTGATTGCTTACATTTTTTGGCTATCATGAATAATAATAATGCTCTGACATTTGTATTCAAGTTTTTGTGTAGATGTATGTTTTTATTTTTTCTTGGGCATCTAGCTAGGAGTGAAATCACTAGGTTATATGGTAACTGTCTGTTTAACATTTGAGGAACTTCCAAGTTGTTTTCCACAGTGGCTACACCATTTTATATTCCCATAGCAGTCAGTGTAGGAGGGCTCCACTTTCTCCATATCCTTAGCAACACTTGTTATTCCAATCTGGGACACTTTTGAGAGTGAAAGGGTGCACCATTTATAATTATACTAGGACAAATGCTACTAACTGGAACATAGTCTACTTAGATACAAAAAAATTTAGAAGATTCAATTCCTGATTTCAGAGAACTTGCAGGCCACAGGATGAGTCAAAGCCCCCAAAGCCACATACTTGAGTCAATTAAAGAATCTAGTAAAGGTAAATTATTAAGAAGGAAAGCAAAGTGCATTTTGTTTCCCCCAGGAGATTGTGTTCCCTTTAAGAGAAAAGAGCTGTCTTTTATTTGTTCTTGTATTGTATTTTGAGCTGTAGTGTTAGAGAAGACTTTTGAGAGTCCCTTGCACTGCAAGGAGATCAGACCAGTCAATCCTAAAGGAAATCAGTCCTGAATATTCATTGGAAGGACTGATGCTGAAGCTGAAGCTCCAATACTTTGGCCACCTGATATGAACAGCCGACTCATTGGAAAAGACTGATTCTGGGAAAGACTGAGGGCGGGAGGAGAAGGGGGCAGCAGAGGATGAGATGGTTGGATGGCATCACCTACTCATTGGACATGGGTTTGAGCAAACTCCGGGAGATAATGAAGGACAGGGAAGCCTGGCGTGCCGCAGTTCATGGCCTCAGGAGGTTCTTGGCATTTGATCGGGTGTCAGTGAAGATCTGTGGAATAAATGAATGAATAAGAGAATAAATGATACAAACACTCTTGGAGGAAATGTTTAAAAAAAAAAGGAAGAAAAGGTCACCTGGGACTTCCCTGATGATCCAGTGGCTGAGACGACGAGCTCCCAGTTCAGGGTACCCGGATTCCATGCCTTGTCAGGAAACTAGATCCTGCATGCCACAACTATAATTCGACACAGCCAAATAAATAAATAATATTTTTAAAAAAGAAAAGTCACCTGGCTTGGATTTGTGTGTTTGGGGAAAGTATGTATCTTTTCTGCTCATTAACAACACTTGTTTAGTCACTCAGTCGTATCTGACTCTTTGTGACCCCATGAACTGCGGCACGCCAGGCTTCTCTGTCCTTCATTATCTCCTGGAGTTTGCTTAAACCCATGTCCAATGAGTAGGTGATGCCATCCAACCATCTCATCCTCTGTTGCCCCCTTCTCCTCCCGCCCTCAGTCTTTCCCAGCATCAGTCTTTCCCAGCATCAGTCTTTTCCAGTGAGTCGGCTGTTCGTATCAGGTGGCCAAAGTATTGGAGCTTCAGCTTCAGCATCAGTCCTTCCAATGAGTATTCAGGACTGATTTCCTTTAGGATTGACTGGTCTGATCTCCTTGCAGTGCAAGGGACTCTCAAAAGTCTTCTCTAACACCACAGTTCAAAAACATCAATTCTTTGGCACTCAGCCTTCTTTCTAGTCCAACTCTCACATCCATACATGACTACTGGAAAAACCATAGCTTTGACTAGATGGACCTTTGTCGGCAAAGTAATGTCTCTGGTTTTTAATATGCTGTCTAAGTTGGTCATAGCTTTTTTTCCAAGGAGCAAGTGTCTTTTATTTCATGGCTGTGGTCACCATCTGCAGTGACTTTGGAGCCCAAGAAAATAAAATCTGTCACTGTTTCCATTGTTTCCTCATTTATGTGTCATGAAGTGATGGGACTGGATGCCATGATCTTAGTTTTTTGAATGTTGAGTTTTAAGCCAGCTTTTTCACTTTCCTCTTTCACCTTCATCAAAAGTCTTCTCAGTTCCTCTTCGCTTTCAGCCTTAAGGGTGGTGTCATCTGCATATCTGAGGTTATTGATTTTGGAATCTTTAACTGGATTTTGCCAGTGTAAATGACTGACAAGAGGTGGAGCAAAGGCCTTCCACACAGGGGAGTTGCCTGAGCAGGAAGTCTGGAACCACAGCCATGTCTTTATCCTACAGGAGGTTAACAAACTTTAGGAATAAATGTGATACCTACTCCCAGGAGTTTCCAACCTTTGGGGAATACAGTGAGCACAGTTTGTTCAGTTCAGTTGCTCAGTCATGTCCAACTCTTTTCCAACCCCATGGACTGCAGCACACCAGGCTTCCCTGTTAATCACCAGCTCTCGGAGCTTGCTCAAACTCATGTCCATCGAGTCCGTGATGCCATCCAATCATCTCATCCTCTGCCGTCCCCTTCTCCTCCTGCCTTCAATCTTACCCAGCATCAGGGTCTTTTCCAATGAGTCAGTTCTTGCATCAGGTTGGCAAAGTATTGGAGCTTCAACTTCAGCATCAATCCTTCCAATGAATATTCAGGACTGATTTCCTTTAGGATTGACTGGTCTGATCTCCTTATTGTTCAAGGGACTCTCAAGAGTCTTCTCCTGCACCACAGTTCAAAAGCATCAATTCTTCAGCGCTCAGCTTTCTTTATAGTCCAACTCTCACGTCCATACATGACTATTGGAAAAACCATAGCTTTAACTTTGTCGGCAAAATGATGTCTCTGCTTATTCATATGCTGTCTAGGTTTGTCATAGCTTTTCTTCTGAGAAACAAGTGTCTTTTAATTTCATGGCTGCAGTTGTAACACCCTTTTACTGGTTGTATGCCTGGGTGTCGTACTGGTTGTGTATGACTGGGTGTCATCAACCTTTTTGGCTCAAAATCCCTGTGAATCTTTCAATCTTACAACCTTGGAAGTTCCTGGAATTGGTGGGTCAGGAGCTAGGCCTTAAAGGAAAGAGGTAGATTTGAAGGAAGGAGCAGGATGCCAGTGCTGGGTGATAAGGCTCTGAGGTGGGCTGGAGTGCTCCAGCTGAGATAAAATGGGATAGGGTGCCTTGGCACTCTTGAAGAACTTTAAAAGGCAGGCTGGTTGACTTTTAAATTTGACTGATAAGCAGGTCCTTGGACTGGAGATGAAAGGTGTGTCTGTGAGAGATTAATCTGATGGCTCTGGGCCATGGATCCTGAATCTATCTGGAAGCAGGGTGAAGACCTAGAGCCTCTGAGGGAGGCTTCTATAATTGTAATGTAGCCCCGGCCTTTCAGAAGAAGGTTTGAAACTCCTTTGGGGTCAGTCTTATGATGTATATGGCTTCCATGGAGTTTCATTTTCCTTAACATTGATAATTTAAACCATTATTTTTATATTTTAGCAATTATGGCTGTATTATGGAGCTCATGCCAAATGTACATACATTTTAAAGACAGAGTATTAGACTTTGGGCTTCCCTGGTGGCTCAGTGGTAAAGTCTCCTGCCAATGCAGGAGACTTGAGACTCGGGTTCAATCCCTATGTCAGGAAGTTCCTCTGGAGGAGGAAATGGCAACCTGCTCCAATATTCTTGCTTGGACAATCGCATGCATAGAGGAGCCTGACAGGCTACAGTCGATGGGGTAGCAAAGAATCAGACATGACTGAGCAACTGAGCATGCATGCATTAGACTTTCAGGTTTACAGAAAGCAATTTTAGATCATGCAAACGGATTCTTCAGAGAGACGAATTCTCTCTGCTGTGAAGGGGGTTTGCTTTGGTATTTTTTTTTTTTGGATATGGACCATTTTTAAAGTCTTTATGGAATTTGTTACAGTACTGCTTCTGTTTTAGGTTTTGGACTTTTGGCCCTGAGGCATGTGGCATCTTAGCTCCCCAACCAGGAATCAAACCAGCACCCCCTGCATTGGAAGGTGAAGGCTTTTTTTTTTAATTAATTAATTAATTTATTGGCTGTACTGGGTCTTTGTTGCTGGGAGAGGGCTTTCTCTAGCTGAGGAGAGCAGGAGCTGCTCTCTGTGTGATGCACGGGCATCGCACTGTGGTGGTCTTCCCTTGTTTCAGAGGAACACCAATTCTAAGGCACTCGAGCTTCTGTGGGTGCGGCGCCTGGGCTCCGCAGTTGCGGCTGTTAGGCCCTAGAACACTGTGAGACTCAGTAGTTGTGGCGCAGTGCATAGGTGCCTCGAGGCCTGTGGGATCTTCCTGACTCGGGGATCGAACCCATGTCCCCTGCATTGGCGGGCAGATTCTTAACCACTGGACCACTCGTGGCAAATTTTGGGAACTTTGCCAAAAGCCTACCAGAGGAATAAGAATAGTGGGGTCTAAGCGAGCTTCAGGGAATGGTTTTATTGGCCCAGGGAACTAATTGGGTACAGGAAACCCAATAAGGGAAGAACTCTAAGATGGCACTAGAGCTTAAAATCTGAGGACTCTGAAGAAAGATGATGCAAGTCATAAAAAAAATGTACAAGTTAAGGGGACTTCCCTGGCAGTCCAGTGGTTAAGCTTCTGCACTGCCAGTGGAGGGGGTGCAAGTTTGATTCCTGGTCAGGGAACTGAGATCCCACATGCCACACCATGTGGCCTGAATTAGTTAATTAAAAGAGATAACTGATAGCTTTAAAAAATGTGCAAGAGAGGGGTGGGAAGATGATGGTCTACCTTGAGATCATTGGGCGCAGGTGGCCTTGAGAACAAAGGACGGCCACGGAGAAGGAACCAGTAACCTTTGGTCTTTTGCAGCCTCTGCTAAAGCCTGCAGAGTTGCGTCCAGTGGCTTGGCATCCTTGGCACTTTGCTTACTTTACTTTCAGTGCATCACTACTAAATAAGGTGTTTACTGTAGGATTTTATAGATGCCCTATATCAGACTAGAAAAGTTTCCATCTATCCCCACTTTGACAAGAGTTTTTTCTTATTGTAAATGGATGTTGAATTTTATAAAAAACTTTTTTGGCATCTGTTGATATGATCATATGGTTTTTTTCCCCTTTAATCTTTTAGTGTGATAAAATATAGTGGTTCTATTCAAAATAAACTATGCATTTTTTGTATAAAGTCAATAACATATCACCCTTTTTATATATTGCTGGAGTCAGTTTGCTAATATCTTGCTTAGGATTTTACAATTCATGTTCATAAGGGTAATTGTCTTTTCTCATATTGCACTTGTTGGAATCAAAATTATACTAAAAATGAGTTGAGATGTGAACCCTCCTTTTATATTCTCTGAAATTGCTGTATTGTATTGAATACAATACAATACAGTATTTGTATTGAAATTACTGTTTTCTTGAATGTTTGGTGGAGCTCTTTGCCTATTTGCTATTGAAGGGTGTCCTATCGTGCGGGTGAGAGTAGAGAAATGAACTTTTATTTGGGGAGTGAAAGTAACTTAAACAATGAGGAAAATTTACTATCTCGCACATCACAAAAAGCCCGTGGTAGGTGGTCCCAAGTTTGGTTAAATCAGCAGTGCAACAACATTAGGGGGAGAAATTCATTCTGATCTTTCAGCTGTCATCCTCAGGTGTCAGCTCCTTCCCTCATTGTTGCAAGATGGCTGCGGTTCCTCTGGACATCACAGCAACATGGCTAAGGGTGTGGGTTCTGTAGCCAAACCTGGTTTCAGATCCCATAGGTATCTGATATTGGGTAAATTGCTTAACCTCTCTGTCATATGGGATGGTAATAGTCCGTTACCTCAGAAGTTTAATATTATATGGATTAAATGAATTAGTTTTTTAAACTCTTAGAATCATGCACTTAGAAACATAGTAAGCATCCAGTAAATTTTAGCATATCTTACTCCATTCTCACATAAGGCAGAAATGAGTCTTTTTCTTTTGCGCTGCATTTAGTGAAGCCCCTTAGCAGACTTATTTCATACCTTATGGCCAGAATATGACAACTGCCCATTCCTAAACCAGCTATGGAATTGTCTTGATTTGGTTTAGAATAATTTAGGTTTAACCTCTGAGACAGAGGAGTGTCCAGCCTCTCCTGAAACAGTCATCTGGTATCACAACAAAATCTGGGTTCTGTTTGCAAGGCTGAAGTTGGGGTGGTGATAGTGGGGGCTTTGGGGGTCACACAAAGAAGGGCAGGGTAGGATTCCCCATCCCTACTGGTTCTCCATGATATTCCTTCAAATCACCCCTTAGATTTGCCTAGCACTTCACAGTTTACTTAGTGGGTTTTGTTTTTGTTTTTTGTTTTGTTTTGTTTTTAGTATTTATTTATTTGGATGTGCCAGGTCTTAGCTGTGGCATGAAGAATTTTTAGTTGTGGCATGTGGGATCTAGTTCCCTGACGAGGGCTCAAACCTGGGTCCCCTGCATTGGGAACTCAAAGCCTTAACCACTGGACTGCCAGGGAAGTCCCAACTTAGTGTTTTTTAACCAGTGCCTTATTTCATCTGGTCTTAGAACCATCCCCTAAGCAGTTTGGGCTCTTGTTATCCCCTTTTATAGATGGGGAAACAAGCTTCCAGAGTTAAAGCACTTGCTGGGTTCTGGGTTTATAGCTGGCACAGAACCAGGTCTTGGGACTTAAACTGAAGTCTTTGGGTTCAAAATTCTGCCTTTTTTTTTTTTTGCCAGACCCCGGGGCATATGGGATCTTATTTCCCCCAAGCAGGGATCAAACCCACGGCTCCTGCAGTGAAAGCGAAGAGTCCTAAACACTGGACCGCCGAGGAATTACCAAAATCTGCTGTTTTCTTCCTCTTCCATGAATTCCCAGTTGTCTGTCATTCACATGGTGCCCTCACAACCGCCACATCCTACTTCATATTTTCAAAATTAATAGTTTTTCATTAAATAAATGTATCTTAAAAGGAAGCTTGATAAAGGCCCAGCTCTGATGTTCTGGTGCACACGCAACTTTCGAATGTGCACAAAACTGTTAAAAATACATTTACTCAGGATTATAACTCATGCTCTGGTGCCCAGCTGCATTCGAATCCCTACTCTGATGAGGCAGCACGTGCAGCTGCTTTCCACCTCGATGCCCATGGACCTCACATTTTAGGGTACAGCAGTCCCCCCGGTCCAAGCCACCAGCCTTGTGACTTTGCCTGATGGCTCTTTCCGTTGTCAGGACCCACTGTGCCCACCGCCATCCAGGAAAGCTGGAAGTGCTGGTGCTTAATTCCAGACCTGCCTCCACACGCAGCAGCCTTCAACCATGTGACTGTGCTGGTATTTTTCTCACTTCCAATTTGTCTCATTCATGCATTCATTTATTCAGGCAAAACAAAAAATGTTTAAACACTTACTATGAACCAGGCACCATTCTGTTTCAGTGGGGTAGAGTAGACAAACTACAAACAGAACACAGAGGTAAGGTGTGGTATGTCAGTGATTAGTAGTAAGCAGAAAAATCGAGCAGTGAAGGGGCCCAGGGGCAATCAGGGTTGGAGTAGGATGGCCAGGAAAGGCTGTAAGAGAAATGTGACTTTAGTCAAAGCCCAAAGGCAGGGCCATGGGGCCACTGGGGGCAGAACATGCCAGGCAGATGGACCAGCAAATACAAAGGGAACATGTATGCCTGGTATGGTCCAGGAACAATAAGGAGACCAGTGTGGCCAGAGCAGGGTGAGTGAGAGACAATTACAGGAGCGAATGGAGAACCCTGGGGGTTGAGACTAGACTGGAGGGGGCAAGCGTGGACCAGGGATGCCTGTTAGGAGCCACCAGCCCAATCCAGGCAACAGATGATGCCGCTTAGACCAGGGTGGGAGAAGCGGAAACAGAGAAAAGGCAAGGACTGGAGATGTATTTTGGACATAGGACCAACCAGAAATGAGTAATGCTTTGGATGTGGGAGACCAGTCAGGACAAAGAACTGAATTTGGACCAGGGAGGTAGCAGAGGAAGAGAAGAAAAGAGGGTTGAATTTTACAGATATTTTGAAAGTAGATTCTTCCATGGTCTGCTGATGGGTGGATATGGGACTTGAAAGAGAGTAGTCAAGAATGACACCAAGTGTTCTGGCCTGAGTAGCTGGAAGGATGGAGTTGCCATGTGCTGATATGGGGGAAGCTGGTGGGAGGAGCAGGTTTTTAAGGAAAGCTGAGGATCTCCATTTTGGAGAAGTTGGGTGTAAAGGTGCTGTGTGAACTTGTCAAGAAGGCAGCCTCCTGGGTAAAACAGAAACAGAAAACAGGTCAGCTCATGTGCCTGCTCTGATTTGGTAGCACTGCCCAGAGTGCTGTGTTGACATTTTTAAGGTCCGTCCAGGCTCACTGGGAGTGTTTCGATCAGTAGCGAAGCCTGTCTTGGGAGCTGAGTAAACAAATAATGGTGAACACTGGGTGTAAGATGTTCCACTGTAGAGTGGGAAGAAAATGTGAAAAATTCTGATCTATGTATTTTTGTCTTATTCTTTACATTTTTTTAGTGTGTTGTATAATGGACATAATATGTTAGAGTAGCAGGTTTGGACATAGTTTCTAAATTAAGTCTTCCATATCTACTGGAAGAGTATGCTCCGTTTTTACTGAGGAATGGATGAACAAGAACTTTTGAAGAGTACAGATCTAAAATATTGTACAGCAGATGCTGAAAATAGTGACCTTGATCACTGTAAGCCCTGAAGTGTCTCCTGAGTCCTCAAAAAAATGTTTGGGTTTTGTTTTTAATTTGTTAAATTTGTTTATTTTATTTACTTTTGGCTGTGCTGGGTCTTCCTCACTGCTTGGGCTGCTCTCTAGTTGCGGTGCACAGGCTTCTTATTATGGTGGCTTCTCTTGCTGTGGAGCATGGGCTCCAGGGCTCTCAGGCTTCTGTAGGTGCAACATGTGGGCTCGATATTTTCGGCTCCCAGACTCTGGCGCACAGGCTTAGTAGTTGCGGTGCATGGGCTTAGTTACTCTGCGGCATGTGGGATCTTCCCAGACCAGGGATCAAACCCGTGTCTCCTTCATTGGCAGGTGGATTCTTTACCATGGAGCCACCCAGGAAGCCCCCAGTTGGGTTTAGTGCTTGATTTTTCCACTCAAAAATATACATTCAGAACACAACATCATTAGGTAATATTTCTACCAGAAATATTAAAATATTTATTAATCTTCATTTAGTCAGGAGAAAACAATCAGATGCATCCAAATTGGAGCACATTGTGTAAAACAACTGGCTTTCCAAAATACCAGTGTTCTCAAAGACGTTTCCACCCCTTGGTCACAGTGCAAGGCATGTGGGATCTTAGTTCCCTGACCAGGTATCAAACCTGTGCCCCCTGGAGTAGAAGCACAGTCCTAACCATTGGACCACCGGGGAAGTACATCAGGAACTTTTTTTAAAGGATCAGAAACTGTTCTAGAGTAAAGGAAATTAAAGAGGTTACATTGCAAACACGGTCCTTGAATGGATCTTGGGTTGAGAAAGTGAAAAGCTATGAAGGGTTATTACTGGAATAGCTGGTTATTACCTTGGTATGCAGATTGTGGTATTGTATTAGTATACATTTCTAATTGGGATCATTGTTTCATGGTTACTGGGAGACTTGCATTCTTGGGCAACCCAGACTGAAACATGTAGAAATGAGAAATCATAATGTCTGTAATTAGGTCTCAAATAGTTAAGCAAAATACACATAGGAGTTTAGGTGAAAGGTGTGGTAGTGGTCACTGCTATTCCTGCAGCTTTCCTGTAGTTTTGAAATATTTCCAAGTAAAAAGTTGGGGGCGGGGGGTTGGGAACAGTATGAATAGTATTCATATAAGTGTCTCCAGTTCTCAGAAAACTAGGATATCCGATAATAGGCCATCAGACCAGATTTCATATATTAGAATTTGCCAAATCTTCACCACCACTACAGTAATCCCTGGCATTTTTATTTTCCATGTGCCTCCACATCTATTGTGTTACATTTATTATAAATAGTCTGTACACATAAAGCAGTTTGTGTCTGTAAGTACCACAATCAGAATGAACTTTTTAAAAATGGCTCACCATATGCCAGGCACTGTTTCATGTGTTTCACACGAATGAGTGCGTTCCATCCTTCTAGCCACTCGAAGGGGAGGTACTACTCATAGAGACAGAGTAAAGGGACAAAGCAAGTAATTAAAGAGTTAATCCCACTAGGGGACTGAAGTAAGAAAAGTGTAGGAGACCCCTGCAAGTTAATGATCACTCAAGAGAGCAGGTTTGCCTAACTACCAAACCCAACAGGCTTGCTTAGCAACAAAACCATGCCACAGAAGCACAGTTTCATTACTGTCATTCTTAGTTTCAGAAAAGGAAACTGAGGCACAGAAAGGTGGTACAACTTGCCCAAAGTCACACAGCCAGGGTAGGTGAAGGACAGAGTGAGGTGGCCCCAAGCCCTCCAGTGTTCATCACCGTCCCCTTGACCGCTTACTTTACACTGTGAAATGTGATGGAGCTGCCATTCTAGAAGGATGGCTCCTGCTGCTCAAACTTTTTCTCTGAGGGGTTCTGGGTGTATGTTCATAGAGTAAAGGGTACTCCTTAAGAGAGGGAATGATAGTAATAGCAACAAATTACCGTCTTTGAATGCTCACAGGCATTCAGTGGGCCAGGCACAGGCAAGATGCTTTCTGCCTATTTAGTCCTCAGAACCCCTTTGCGGCTGAAACTATTCTTATTCTCACGGAACAAAAAAAGAAAAGGTAGAGCCCGGCTTTGAAGGCAAGCAGACTTGCCCCAGCCCCCACCCAAGCTGCCTCGCCTCTCTACCTGTCATCTGAATGGGTCCGAAGGTAACTGAGCTGTAGAATGTAGCCTGTGGGGTGATGGGCCTCACCCATCACCTTGTTCACTTGCTCAGTTCTAAGAGGGGGACATTTCAGTGCTGAAGAGGAGGAGGAGTGGGAGAAGGAAGAAGGGAAAGAAATCATTGTTTCCTTCCTCCTTGGGGCTTTTCATCTGGCTTGTGACATTCCATTCCCACCCCGCCTCTCATTTCCCATTTCATTGAGCAACTTGTTCTAATTGAATGCACCTGGGCAGAAACTCCTCCCCATAGTGGCCCTCGTCAGTGCTTTGTCTTTTTTTTTTCCCCCTTCTTTTATGAAATATGAGGGGAGCCCCCGTTCCTTTGAGATGGAGGTGCTTGGTGAAGTTCCCAGGCAGATCAGCCAACCCTCCAGGAACTCCTCTGCCCTGACCCGGCACTGAGCTCACCTGCCTCCATGGAGGACAGCCAGCCGGCTTGTATCTGACCTTGGCCTGAGGTCCCGGATGACTCTGCTCTGGGCATGTCAGTCCCAGTCAAGGGCGAGGCAGAGGTATCCTTCAAAATGCCCGGCTCCTTCCCCAGGGTGCAGGCTCACTCCCAAGCTTCCAGGATGGGGTAGTTTCTGTCCCCCTTCCTCACTAAATCAACAACTAATAAGTCAATTTGCACTCATAGATCAGCACAAGAGGTAGTAGAATAAAGTAGTTAAGGGCATGGATTCTCCAGCCAGACTCACTAGATTGTATCTAGCCTCGACCACTTTAGCTTTGTGACCTTGGGCAAATTATTTAGCCACTTTAAAGTACTGGTTTCCCCTTCTGTAAAATGGGGGGAAATAACAGTATACTTATGGGAAAACAAAAATGATGATTTACTCTCTCATCAAAGATGCACCATCTTCTTAACAGAACAGTCCTACTCGATAATTCTGAAAGTAAAGAAGCAGCCAGGACAGAACTGGTTTTTGGTTATGTACTAACTTCAAAAGCTACATTTTTAGTCCTTCTGCACCCTAAAAGCCCTGTACGCTTCAACATGTTTGCCTCCCCTAAACTTCGTACCTAATTTTTATAATTTTAAATACACTGTTCTCTTTAACAAAAGAGTGCAATGCAATGATTAGTTAGCTCAAGAAACTTCTTGCTTGTATTTTTGAAGACAGGAGTAGAAGACTTACAAGATCAGAGAAGGTACACAGCCCACATTCACACTGATATAACAAGAACTCTTGAATTTAAAAATTTATACACATTACTAATAAACCACTTTTCATCTCGCCAGTTGGTATTTTTTTTTAAGTAGATATCTAATGTTTGTTCATTAGTTTGGTTCAGCCTTTCAGCAGGGAAATTTGGTAATAAGAACTGTATCAAAAGCCTTAGAATGTTTCATAACTTCAGATTGAGAAATTTCACTTCTAGAAATTAATTCACTTCTAGAAATAATCTTGAGTATGCACAAAAATATTACCACAAAAATATTTTACAGTATTATTTGTAATATGGAGGAACTAGAAACTACCTAAATTTCCAATAATACAGCTTTGGTGAAATACATTATGTTATATTCACTCAATGGTTTACTAGGTAGTTATTTAAAAAGTTATAGAATATTTAATGAGATGGAAAAGTGCTGACAGTACACTTTTTCGTGGAAAAAAAAACAGTTTACAAAATAGTTTGCAATGATGTCATTCTTAAAAATATGTTTATTCATAGAACAATTTTAGAAAAATAAACATTGTCATTTTAAAGGGTTATCTGACCAACGGATGCAAGGAGCCGACTCATTGTAAAAGACCCTGATGCTGGGAAAGATTGAGGGCTGGAGGAGAAGGGGACAACAGAGGATGAGATGGTTGGATGGCATCACTGACTCAATGGACATGAGTTTGAGCAAGCTCTGGGAGATAGTGAAGGACAGGGAAGCCTGGCATGCTGCAATCCATGGGGTCTCAAAGAGTTGGATACGACTTAGTGACTGAAGAACAACAACAATCTGGATGGTGAAACTGCCAGTATTTACTATTTACTTTTTGTGTGTAACATCGGTATTTTCTGTCTTCTACAATGCATTGAATATTTCCATGATATGCAAACAACAAAAAATTTATTGTATAAAAAAGAACAATTCACTGGGACAATGCTTAGCGCAGGACTGACCTCTTTCTATAGAGTGTCATTTCTCTAGTAACTCACTTCCTTAGTGTCTCACATCCTTGGAGGACCCCAGGAGCGGCAGGGATCCCCATGCCCTCCTGCCATTTGGAGCATTACTAGAGGCTTGTGGTGTGTTTGCCTCCTGGTCACGCGGAATCCAGCTTTGGAAACACTGCAAAGTCCCAAAGCTTGGGAGGTAAAAGTGGCGCCTGGAAGATTTTATAGAATCTGAGCAAGAAACTCCTCCAGAAAGGAGCTAGTTTCTCCGCCCATCATTTCCTCAAACGGAAACTAAGGCCAACGTCAGGGTTTGTCCAAGGCCACACAGCCAACTTAGTGACAGACAAGGTGAGGCCTTGAATCCATGACCCTTCCGCCCTGTTGTAGTTCTCAAGCGTGCGGATTTAGGACTGTCTCTTCTCACACTTTAATAGGTATAGGAATCACCAGGGATCTTGTTAAAGGCAGATTTTGATCCAGTAGGTCAGGGGATAGGCCTGAGGTTCTGCTTTTCTGACCCGCTCTCAGGCGATGCAGATGTTGCTGGTTCGGGGATCAGTTTAAGTAGCCATGGGGTAGAGCAGGGATTCTGGAGGCGGATCGTCGGCTTCCCAATCCTAGCTCTGCCGCAGACGAACTATTATTATAGTTACTGCTTCAGTTTTCTCAGCTGCAAAATCAGTATAACCCACAGCTTCTTCAATAAGATATTAATAAGTGCTCAGACCAGTCTCCCCTAAGATCTAGCTATTTTGTTATTATTTACTTTCCCTAGAGCAAGCAGCGGGTGAAGTAGGGTTTGACGAATGAATGAATAACCTTTGGGGGCGCCTGGAGTCGGGAGAAGCAAAAATGCAAGGGCTCGGAGGTGGGGGGGGAGAAGGGCGGGGAGAGGCCCACCTCCAAAGTACACTCCTCTAGCACCGGGTGGTCAGAAGGATCCGGAGCGCCCGGAAGCCGGCGGGCCCGCGCCCAGCCGACCAATGCGGCCGCCCCGGGGAGGGGGAGCGCCCGCCAGCCCTTTCCGTCCGGACGCCGGAGGCCCCGCCCCGGAGCGTCGCGACGTCTGAGCATTCCACGGTTGCTACTCGGTCGCGAGGGGCGGGGCGCCTGTCAGGGAAGCGGCGCGCGCGCGGCGGCGGGGGCGGGCTGAGGCTCGGCCGCGCAGTGCCAGCGCCAGCGCCAGCGCCACAGTCCCGCGCCCCGCGCTCTCCGGCCCGCCGCCTGCGTTCTGGCTCCCGAGCCCGCACTCCAGCCCTGCCCGCGCGCTGCCCGAGGATGGAGCTGCTGTGTTGCGAGGGCACTCGGCACGCGCCCCGGGCCGGGCCGGACCCGCGGCTGCTAGGGGACCAGCGTGTCCTGCAGAGCTTGCTCCGCCTGGAGGAGCGCTACGTGCCCCGTGCCTCTTACTTCCAGTGTGTGCAGAGGGAGATCAAGCCGCACATGCGGAAGATGCTGGCGTACTGGATGCTGGAGGTACCGCCCGGGCGGGTGTCCCCTCCCCCGTCACCCCCGCGTCCCGGGCTCCGGACATCCCGGGGCCGCCCTGTCGGGACATCCTGGTCCTCAGCAACAATCAGCAAGATGTTTCTGTGGCGCAGATCCCCGGGGCCTTGACTTTTCAGTCGCGCGCCCTTAGCCTGCTGCCTCCGTGCTGTCTTTTTCTTGCCCTTCTCTGACCCTGACCGCCAGGCGTTTGGCACCCCCAAATAACCCTGTCTTCGGGCCGGGAAAGCGGGGCGAGGGGCACCGTCTCCCCTCTGACTTCTCTCAAAAGTCTTCCCCCACCCCACGCCCGGTCTTCTTGGGAGAGCGCGCCTGGAAAACCCTGGGCTCGGCCGCCCCCGCCGCAGAGCCGGTTCCTTGTGTGTGTCGCGGGGGTTCTGGCGGGGAAGCCGGTGGGGGTGGCGCGCTGTTCCGGCCGTCAGGGAAATGAAAAGTGCGGGAGGCAGCCGCTGGAGTCTCCTCCCTTCCTTTTGGGTGTGTACACTGGGTGGCAGTAATGGGCGTAAGGTCCCAGTTCTCTGGCTCCTATGGGTGACTTTTCCGAGCCCCTCACCCTCGGTATGGGTTGGGGGGGATCAGCCTCAGTTTGGATTCCTGAAGGAAGGGAGCCTCTGGCGTATCCCGCCCCCCCCCCCCCCCAACTCCCACCCCGGGGGAAAGGAGGCACCGCAGAGGAAGTGGGAGGGTGTCACCTTGGGGAAGGCGCATCCTGCGTGTTAGTCCTTGTCACTGTGAGTTCACCTACCCCCTCCCGTGTCTTGCTCCCCATTCCACTTCCCTTCAGCGTACCGCACCCCCCGCCTTTAGTTGCTGCTGCGTTTCCTAAGCCTCTGCCCCCGAAGTGACTATGCGCCCTCCCCCAGGTGTGTGAGGAGCAGCGCTGTGAAGAGGAAGTCTTCCCCCTGGCCATGAACTACCTGGATCGCTACCTGTCCTGCGTCCCCACCCGAAAGGCGCAGTTGCAGCTCCTGGGTGCGGTCTGCATGCTGCTGGCCTCCAAGCTGCGCGAGACTACGCCCCTGACCATCGAAAAACTGTGCATCTACACCGACCACTCTGTCTCTCCCCGCCAGCTGCGGGTGCGTGCATACCCTCCCCACCTCCCAGCACCCCTGCCTTCTTCCTCACGTACCAGGAGGAGGAAAACTAAGACTTCCGGAGGCTTTCTGCCCCTGGGCAGGGTAGCAGCTTTTTTTCTTTTTCTTTTGACAAAAGATGGGACAGTGTGGTGTGATGGTCAGGGTGGCCCCAGTTCAGGCTTGCACTGCCAGCATGAACCAGATCCCCTCGTCTTGACCTCCAGGGGGTGCCACTCCTTCATGGTCTTTCCCCCAGATAGCAACAAGTCAAACTGCGTGTCTACAGTCACTAGTACTTTGCCTCTGGGTTTACACAGCCACCATGAGTTATTTATTGGCAGCAGCAGGACATGCCTGTGCACCCCCACTGGAGTGGGGGAGTGGAATGTGCTTCACGTGGGGGAAGGGGCCGCCCTGGTTGAGCCTTGTCTCCCAGTGTGTGGACTTTGTGATCAAAAAGTCTCCCAGAGCCGATTAAAGCCAGGCCCCAGCTGCTGTTAAGGAAGGGCCTAGGAGTTCCATCCCACTTTGCTTCCTTCCTTCCTTTTATATCCCAGGAGAACCAGCTCCTTCCCTCATTCTCCATTCCCTAGTCTCACCCTGAGAAACTCTGCTCTCAGAAGCAGCTGCTTCAGGCCTGGTGGAATCATCTTTTCCCCTTTAGCCAAAGGCCAGTGCTGAGGCACAGACTGGGGCTGAACTGCAGCTGCTTCCGATGTGATAATGATGCCCTCTCCCCTGGCCCACCCACCCTGACCAAGGTCTTTCATAACCCTGTGGGGAGCTGCTGTCACTCCTGTGGTTTGGGAAGTGGCTCCCTGGGCCTCTTGCTGGGAACTTGGGCTGGGCTCTTCCCGAGGCAGGGCAGGGGAGTCATGGTTCTCTTTCCCCACTGAGCCTGGAGAGGAGGTGGGGAGTTGCTTGGATCTGGAAGAGGTTATTTGGGAGCGTGCAGATCATCTCCCGGGGGACCCAGGGGAGAGGGGTGAGCTGGCACCTTCCTCCACCTTGCTCTACAGCGGTCGAGTCTTCTCTTGACCCGAGAGGAGAGGCGTCTCTGGGCCCCATCTCCCGGGGAGGAGGGCAGCGTGCTGGCTGCTGTGATTGGCTGGCCAGGAAAGCCAGGGTACTGGGGCCCCTGAGTGCTGCTTGTCGGGGAACGGGATTCCTCTTCCTGCCAAGTAGCTCTCCGAGATGGGAGTAGGAGGCCAGAGTTGGGAATCTGGGAGGCTCCACAGCTCTTTGTGATGAATCTGGTAGTTTTGGGCAAGTCTGAAGGTGGAGCTGGTTTCCAGGGCTAGGAGAGCAAGATGTTTCTGGAGGAGTTTGGGCTAGTGGAAGGGGACTTCGTTTTTGTGAAAAGATTAGCATGGGATGTGTGCCTTTATGTGAGGGCAGTTTTTCAGAACAGGCCAAAAGTCCTCTCCTCCCACTCCCCCTGCATGAGCTGGGGGTGGAGCATGCCGATCGATGACTTCCTAGAAGGTCAGAGTCGGAAGGGACATCAGAGAGCTCCGGTCAGTCCAAATAATCCTTGTCACAAAGAAGGTGGGGGCCCTTCCAGAGGAGGAAGGAAGGGTCCTGGCTCAGTGTTGCGCTGAGGGTGATGAGGTGTTCTAGGGCTCAGGTGGCCTCAGAGGTGAGGGATGTGATGGAAGCTGCTAGGGGTGTGTTCTCTGTCAAGTGAAGACTGAGATTCTCAGGAGATATTCTGCCCAGATGGAGGGTAAGGTGGCCACCCTCCCCCCACGCAGGACCCTATGCGTCCCCACTCCGAGCTGCCTTCCAGATGTTTCCTTGGATGCTGGATGCTTTTTGTTGACTTCTGAGTTAGGAGTTTGACCCCTGGAATAAGCGCGGGGAGTAGAATGCTAACTTCTCTGCTCAACTTCTTCTGGCTCCAGGCCGGGCTGATTTCTGTGAGGCTTTGTGAGAGGCTGAAGATCATGACACCTAGGTGGGGGCCAGGAGCGGGGCAGCTGTGACAGAGGGCCGAAAAGAGATTGGGTGGGGTTGCCATTTCTACCCCACTAAGGGGTCAAACCCGTGAGTTCCTTCCTGAGATAAAACAATGAAGAAATCCTCCTGTGTGCAACTCAGAAATAGGGCCAGGGCTGGGAACCCCAGAGGAGTGGACTGGGTGGGGCTCTCAGTCTCCTTCAAGGACCCAGCAGTAGTAGGGAGGCTGGGACTGATGGAGAGATGGTTTGGGCCCTCAGGGATCATCACCTGGACGCATCCTGTCTGCCTTGACCTCCACTTCTCCCCCTGAGACTCAAATGACACTAGGCACTGGGTTTCAGCCAGAGAGGTGGAGTGGGGTGCTCTATTTCAGCCCCCCACCCCAGTGTCCCCCCAAGGGGATGTGGGTTGGGTTGGGCAACCTCCACTTTGAGGAACCTCGGGGTTGGCTCAGGGGCTGTGTCAGAGGAGGAAGGGCCTCATGCTCACCCCAGTTTCTTCAAGAGGTGTGGACTTGGCGGGCATGCTGAGTTGGGGGAGAGGCTAGCGATCTCCCCTTTCACATATCCTTGGGATTATGGAGAGTCTTTCTGCTTCATGCCAGAAGAGCCTCGAGTTCCTGGTGATGGTGGTCTGCAGACTTTTCTTTCAACCATGACTGGAGGCCTGCTCAGAGCCTTGCAGGAAGTTGAGAGAAGGCCTGGACTGTTGGACCCCAAAAAGATAACCCAGCAGGATTAAAAGAGGCAATTTATGTAAAGCATGTAGTTCTGGCATCTAGGAAGTTGATCAATAGATGCTCAAAGCAAGTGCCCCGAGCTGTTCCCTGCCCTGGACTCCCCATTCCACAGCGCCAGTCCTGAAGTTCAAAAGCAGACCTAGAGTCTTGACCTTCAAGTGTGATGGGCTTCGCTCCCTGTGAGACTTCCACTTTACTTCCTCCCCTTCCCTTCTTCAGCCACTGAGCCCGCCCTCTTCCTCTGCCTCCAGGATTGGGAGGTGCTGGTCTTGGGGAAGCTCAAGTGGGACCTGGCCGCAGTGATTGCCCATGATTTCCTGGCCCTGATTCTGCACCGGCTCTCTCTGCCCCGCGACCGACAAGCCTTGGTCAAGAAGCACGCCCAGACCTTTTTGGCCCTCTGTGCTACAGGTAAGAGTCCCACACACACATGTGCCAAGCCAGGGAAATCAGAAGACTTGGAAGGGTGAGAGGGAACTAGGAGATTCAGTTTATAACTTCCAAATTTGTGAAAATTCTATCCTCTGAGCCCCCAGTATCAATACAGGGAAGCAGCAGAGCTGTCTGGGATCTCAGAGATGCCGCAGCCCCCCACCCCCACCCCCCACCCAAGTATGTAGCTGGAGACACCAAGGGCTTAGAGAGAAGTGACTTGCCCAGGCTGTCTCAGTGACTAAGCCAGGCCGAGAACCCAGGTCTCTTAACCTTAATTTTGTGTGCATACCAGGAAGAGACCCATTCACTCTCTGGTTCCTGGCCTGGATCACTTACTACGCTGACCCTCTCCCCGGCTGTTCTTAGACCACTCACTGCCGGGGTGTCCCGGTATACCTGTGCTCTATTCATACAGCCTGGCACTTTCTGGGAAATAGAAGGTGCACGCTGGTATTCATCCTTGCCTCCTGGTCCCTTCTCTCTTTCCTAGACTACACCTTTGCCATGTACCCCCCATCCATGATTGCCACAGGCAGCATCGGAGCTGCAGTGCAAGGCCTGGGTGCCTGCTCCACATCTGGGGACGAGCTCACGGAGCTGCTGGCAGGGATCACAGGCACTGAAGTGGTGAGTGCTGGGCAGCTGGGCAAATGGCCTCAGCTCATGAGGTAGCACTTTCCCCGGAGCTTCCAGCAGAGGGTGCTGTGGACCACCCTCAGCCTGGTCTCCACTCCAGGTTTCAAGTGCCCCACCTTTGCGGCTTCTGTGGTCTTTTATCTCCTGCCTTGGTCTGGAGAAGAGCAAGTGTTGCGGGTGGGCCGAAAGGCATTGCCCCTGGGTACCCTTTTCTTGCCAAGCAGTATGCAGGAGTGGGGGTGGAGGATTCAGTGTCAGATGTAGGGCCGCTCTCACACCCTCTTGCCACATCCTCTTGCCAGTTTCTGAGAACTGAAGGCTGATTCCTGGGGTTGGGCCGTGGCCTAACCTCCCCAGACTTCCCTGTGTGCTGGGAGGTGTCCTCCTGTACCTGCTGCCTGCTGCAGGTGGAGGGGGAGAAGAAGGGGTGGGAAGCGGACCTTTCTCACCACTCCCCCTTGTCCCCAGGACTGCCTGCGGGCCTGTCAGGAGCAGATTGAAGCTGCCCTCAGGGAGAGCCTCAGGGAAGCCGCCCAGACCTCTCCCAGCCCAGCGCCCAAAGCCCCCAGGGGCTCCAGCAGCCAGGGGCCCAGCCAGACCAGCACTCCTACAGACGTCACGGCCATCCACCTGTAGCCCTGGAGAGGCCCCCTCGAGTGGCTGCCGACAGCAGGAGGGGACCCTACCACCCCCTCCCTGGCTGCAGGAACGGAATCATGCCACAGCTGAAGCCTGAGGGGGCTCCTTCCCCTTGTCCCTCGCCAGCCAGAGGGGTCAGGTCCTACCTATCCTTGCAGTGTGCACTAAGGGGCCTGGCCGGCCACGGCTGGGGGCCAGTCCGGCTCCTCCTCCTGCCTGCATCCAGCCAGCTCAGCTCTCCCGGGGGGTTGGCCGGGCTGGCCAGAGATGACATTCAAGTTTAATACATGTATCAGCATTCCTTTCTAGGGGCTACCTTATCTGGGGCTCTCAACTGCCAAAATTGAACCCGAGCCCCTGGCAGAGACAGCTTGGAGTCCTAACCACTGGACCACCAGGGGATTCCCTACTTACTGCATTTGGATTGGGGTCTTTCTGAAGAAGCCTCACATGTTTTAGATACACATGAGGGGCAAGAATGGACATCCCCTCTCCAAGCACTTGGAGGCCCTGCATAATCCTAGCTGTTCCTAGGAGGGGCCCCGGCCACCGTCCAGGGGCAGGAACCAACCTCCTTGCTTTGCTTTCTGCTCAGCTTCTCCTGTGTGATTGGGGGGAGGGGGGTGTTAGTACGGAAGGAAGTTGTTTTAATTTATTAATTACTTTGAGTACAACTGTATGAGGGTGTGGTGGGGCCCTTCTCCCCCCGCCACAGGGGTGGTAACCCTGGCGGTTGCTGTATTCCTCCCCTCTGCTACTCGCTAGAGGATCTTCGTGGCCAAGGAGCTGCTATGCCTGGAGTGGGGCCATGCCCTCCTTCCCCTTTGGCCCTCTGCCCCATCCTCCAGGAGCGGGGGGGCGTTGCGGAATGAAGCAGGGGATGACCTGGTGATGACCAAGCCCCCTGTCCGGACAGGGAGGCAGGCCCTGTTAACACAGGTCTTTCCTGAGGCCACAAGGTCCAGGCTGGTGGCCGAAGACCATCATGCTACCTTTATAATAAAGATTCTGGAATAAAATTGACTTTGGCTTCTTGGATTAGAGGGCAGTCTGTGGGAAAGCCTATTTCTAGACTGCATGGGGTAAAAGGCAGAAATCAACGTCTGGAGCAGGGGTTGTCACACCTTTTCCGTCTTGGGCCAGAGTAGATACCTCAGGCTTTGTGGGCCATCTGGTCTCTGCCTGTGTTATCCGAAGTTCTGCTGTAGAACCTGATGGGCACGTTTCTAAAAAGCACTGCGCCATGCAAAACCACACAATTCAAGCCACATGGCTTATGGGGAAAATGGGGCTTGAGACAACACTCAAATACTCAATGAAGGACACTTTTTTTTAAAGATAGTGTTTTTACACATTAAATGGCTAAGAAACACATATGGTAATAAATATGGCCCTTTATCTTGAAAAACAAACACCTGAAGTTGGCTGTGGAAGCAGAGGTTGGAAGGATGTGGAAGGCAGGTTGTGACACCAGATGTGGGTGTGGTGCCAACCCACAAGGTGAGCTCAGGGCGTTGGCACAGATCTGAGGTATGTGCGTTTTGTGTATCATCTGGCTTGGCGCAGTGGGGGTAGCTTTTTGCTTTCATCCAGTGTCTCAAGACAAAACTATATAAATGAAATTTGCTTTATGACCAAATAGAGTACTTAGGTTGGAACAAACTCATATTTGCAAAAGCAAGTAACAGGGTTCTAGCCAGGCCGCACTGGTCTCTGCTGCAGGAGCAGTGAAAGCAGTCAGAGGACCTGGAAGTGGATGGATGTGGCTGTGTCCCAATAAAACTTTATTTAGGGACACTGAAGCTTAAATTTCATATAATCTTCACCTATCACAAAATACTGCTGTTTTTTTCCACCTCCCCCAACAACCATTTAAGATGTAAAAATCACTTTTCTCTCATGGACTATAAGAAAACAGGCATACACAACCCTGATTTACCAACCCCTGGTTGAATGCTTTCATTGGCTAAGAAAGTTAGAAAGGGAACTAACTGGTCTGGTGGTGACCCTGGGTCTGACCTTTCTCATCCTGAATTTCCACCTTCCTCTAGGTGCTTTCTTGTAGCTCTTCCAACCAATCTGAGACCTCCTCGTGTTCGAACAACCTCCTGGTTGCTGGCATTGTCCCCAAGTAGCTTGTGTCAGGAGCAGGTAAAGGCTGTGCCCTCTAGGGGCTGGCAGGGTGGGAACAGTCTAGAGAAGACTTGTAGAATAAGGTGGGGGAAGTGCGTGGCTCCCTTGTAAATAGGTAAGAATCCACTGCTGTGCATGAGAGGGAAGCAGTGCTTGCTTCCAGCAAAACAAGGAAAGCAAAGATCTCCATCCATCACATCAAAACACTGACATTCAATAAATACCCGCCTTTTGTCTTTATCCACCTCCCAGTGACCTGACACAACAGCCTGAAAGGAAGTACCCATTCCATCCCTAGCTGGGACCTGGGAGTGCTGGGCTGTGGGACCTCAAGTCAGGTCCCAGAACTGAGCAGGTATGCAGGCCTAGAACGCAAGAGGGAACCGGCCCTACTATGGCCCCCTGTTGAGAACTGGGGAGTCAGAGGCCCGAGACCTGTCTTGGCCCTGATCCGGGTCTTCAGCTGTCAAGGCTCGGAATCACCTCCAGTCACCAGCAGGGATCCTGGAGTCCTTCCACGCTCCGCAGACCCGGACGAGCGCTGAATCCTCACTCCATGGTGACGGGAACATCTTCTACATCTCGGGGGACGGCACTCTGCAACTCACGCCTGATCTCTGGGGACAGCTGGGGGTGGGGCTGCAGCCGGAGCAGTTCCAGGAGGGCCTCCTTCTGCTCCGTGGCCAGGTCGGCCTTGTAGCGCTGGACCAAAGTCAACAGGCACTGGTGCCAGAGCACGGGCAGCTCACGCTTCTCTGTCCGGAAGCCCAGGAAGTGGAAGACCAGGGCGTCCAGCACTCGGTAGGGCAGCGCGTACTTCTTGTCCAGCAGCAGCCGCAGGAAGATGCTGTTGGCCCCGCTGTACTCCATCTCTGCAATTTTCAGCATGGCCGCACTAATGGGGAAGGGAGGCAGGGAAACGCTGGGGAAAGCTTCTCCTTACCCCGGCCCCGCCACGGGCCCCTAAATTGTGCTGTCCCTAAAGGGAAATCTCTGCATTCTTCTCCCCTCCCCTAACTCCCTCGACCTGTTACCAGGGCTATGCTGACTCACGCCAGATCCCCACGTCTGGCTCAGACTGCTTCTGTCTCAGAGTGTGTCCAAATGTCTCTGCCCCAACCTACTTTCTTCCCATGTTCCCCTCTTTCTCATTCATTCATTCATTCATTCAACTCTTCACTGAGCACCTAGCATGTGCCAGGCCCTGGGACCTTGTTCCCACGGGACTGACACTCTTGTGGAGTTATCATATACCCATCGACTTACCCGCAAACCCAAGGGCTTATGCTTGACTCCTTCCCCATGTGTCCCCACCCCGCCCCGAGTCCTGGGACTCTGCTGTCGAAATGGGCTGATCTGTGGTCCTGCACACCCCGCAACACTACCTGGAGTGCAGCACGGGGATGGAGCACTTGGTGATGATGCTGCCCACGATGATGGCTTCCCGGAGGGTACAGGTGCCCGACTCGCACAGTGGGATCAGGATGCCTGGGGAGGGGCAGAAGGGCACGGTCACTAGCAGTCCAGAGTGAGAGAAAGGAGGTCCTGCAAGAGCTCTGGCCCTGCCCTTTCTTAATCGCCTCCTGGGTCCCCACCTTTAAACCAGGCTCCAGGCTTGAACAGGGCCTTCTTCAGGGCCATGTAGAGGTGGAAGTTGAGTCGTTTGTACTCAGCAATGTCATCTCGTACCCGGGGGAGCAGAACCAGGTTATAGAAGCGCTGGGCCATCCGTTCCTTTAGGTTAGAGGCAAAAATCCTAGTGGTTTTGGAAGGAAGGGGGAAGATCCCAGGTCAGTTGACAGAACTGGCCCTTCAAATACCACTGCGGATGATATTTGCATGCAAGAGATCAGAGGGTCCGGGGAGGGAGCCGGGTGTGTGCAGCACCCAGGTCAGATTAGAGAGGGAATAGGAGGGGCTGCAAGATGTACCTGAATGGGGGTGAACACTGTCTGTCTTCAGGTGAGCCAGAGCTCTGCAGACAGACAGGAACCAGCTGTTCACCTTCCCCTCTCTTTCAGGGGTCCCCTGTACCCTGCTGTGACCAGGGACCTGCACACACCTGGGGAGCCACAGACTTTTGAGGCCACCCTGACACTGCAGGGTTGTGTCCCTGTAGTTAGGCGCGTCTCCCCTAGAAACTCATCACAGGACGTTCTTAACAGGACCTTGGCCCCAGAACAGGAAACAGGAAAAGCTGGGGAAGTGATGCCATAAAGAAGCACAAGAGAGCTCTGGGAGGGAATGTAACGACAAAGAGAGGGAAAGCCTGTCCTTCCCACACCCAGCCTGCCCTATTGACCCAAGGCTGCCCCACCCCCATCAGCTCTACCTTGTGGCTTGGTACATGGCAGCAGCGGTCCAGGCCTCAGGCTCTGTGATGTAGAGGATCTGCTCCCAGTTGGAGAGGGCAGGGATGATCTTAAATGCCTTGGGCAGTTTCCCACTGCGGTACTTAGACAACACCTGCGGAAGGGGGAACAGAACCATCGTCATCGCTGCTTGTCAGGCGCCCATATGAGTTCCTCGTGTCCATTAACTCACTCAATCCTCACAACCATCCTGTAAGGAGGTTCTAGTATCATCCTCATTTTTCAGTGGGGAATTGAGATTAGAGTCATAGCGGGGAGCGGGACCCCTGAGCCTGCCCTCGGCCTACAAGAGATGTGGGCCCCCAGAGCCCTGGTGGGGGTGTCCCGTCATGGCTCTCCTCTCAGTCCTTACCTCCCGAACCCCTCTGTAGACCTCTAGGACGCGGGGGTCCAGCTGGGGCACAGGGAAGCCTGAGACCTCGGACATGACTGTTTCGACTTCCGTCTGCTTCTCAGTTAACTTCTCCATGATGATGTCAGCCAGGGTGCGCCTGGGGGAACAGGAGGGAGTGGGCGGCAGGGCCACGCTCTCAGTCTAGGGAGCTCTGGACGCCCCACACCGTCTCTCGAGAGCCCTGATAAACCTGCAACCTTGCTGGGATGCATGACCTCAATCCCCACTGGGCCTACCCACCCAGCAAAGAATCCCTGCAGAGCACAATGGACCAGGCACTCATCCAGCTTAGGATGGAGCTTCGAGTTGCATGGAGGGGAGGAACCTGGGCTCTGAAGGCGACTGACTGCTGGGTTCAGGTCATGGCTCCTCCGCTCCCTGTGTGACCTTGGGCAGGCTACTCTGCCTCTCTAAGCCTCAGCTCCCTCCCTTATAAAACAGGGATGGTAACATACCTACCTACATAAAGTTAACACATGGAATAAAACCCTGTTCTGACCTCTTCAGAGTACCAGACGCACCTCAGTGATATACTGAGATTTCTGGGAGCTGGGATCATTAGGGAGAGAGCATGGCATACCCTCTCCCCTGTTTCAATTTATTAAGATTGATGGGGAGAGGTCCAAGATGAATAATCTGTTTATCCCAGCCTCCTTACGCACAATCTGACTGTGATGATTCAGAATTATCATTACATTGGGCTTCAGTACGATAAGGGCATCTTCAGGGGCTGCTGAAGTCTATTTAAAAACCACTCCTGTCTTTGGAGGGCAGGACTTCCCGATGTCCCCTTCCACCATAGCACTTTAAAGCATGTATGGCAGAAGCCAGACATTCCCTTGTACCATCTATGCGACAGACATGGTAACCAATAGGCAGAGGGGTCAGTAACCCATCTTCGGTCTCAGAGCTCGAGTGGGGGAAAGAGTCAAAGCCTGGTCTTTCAAGGTCTGAAGGTCAGGTACCTTACAGTATATGCATGCCCCCCAGCTAAGCTGCCTCTGACTGCTGAGTCCACGTGGATCTAGTCGGCTCTCTGCAGACACTGGCTGTCGCCTCTCAAAACTGTCAGGACCCCCGTTCCTAACCGTTTTACTCTTCTGTTGAAAACCATCCCGCCGAGCTCGTCAGAATGAGCTGCCAAAGCAGAGGTATTACGGGTGCTGAGTGAGAACCTGAGAGGCTCTCTGGAGAGACCAGCACACGTTCTGTGATATCCACGTTGGATCCTGGGCGGCAAGCTGGCAAAGGGACTCGTGCTTTCACTGTGCCCTCAAATACACGGCCGCGGAACTCGCCGTTCAGCCCCCGTCTTTCATAGCATTAATAGCACTAATAGTAGTATACTAATGATGCTAGCGTGCATGAACCCACAACCAACCTGAGGAACCAAGAACAGTGTCATCACAGCATCCGAATGGTTGAGGGCCCTCATCGGAGGCGCCTCTCTCCTGGGCCCAAACCCTGGGATCCGGAGCCTGACTGTAGCAGCTTAAAAACCTGCATGTTTTTGACCCAGCATAGCGGTTCTAATTTGTTCTCATCTGGGGGATGATTCTGTCCTTTGGGGGACACCTGACAGCATCCGGCGACATCTCTGGTTACCACAGAGTGGGGGAGCGGGTCACTACTGCTGTCCGGCGGGTGCAGGTCAGGCATGCTGTTTAACAGCCGACACCGCACAGGACAGCCTCCCCAGAAGAGACCTATCCAGCCCCAAATGCCAGTGGTGCAAGGGCTGGAAAACCCTGGATAAAATGACAGTCAGGGTGTGAAAGAGATGTGGCCAAAGAAACCGAGCCTACTGCTAAGAAAACTGAGCATACCAAGACCAAATGCAACGGGGCGGATTGCCCAGAGACAGAATAAGGCCTGGCAGTGACGTCACCAGGCAATCCAGGCAGTTCTAAGACAGGTGGACAGAGGGCGGGAGCTATCTTGAGTCTGCATCATTGCCATTCAGAGCAGTCCTCAGAGGATGCGCCACTTTCGTCAAGGTGGCTCCCCAAACTGGCAAAGCTCAGGCCCTTCCCAGAGATGGGGACTCAAAACTCTGCCAGAGCATACGCTTCTCTGCATCTCATGTTTCTTTCCTACGCAGTTGCTACGAGGACCTGCTCTCCCAAATCCCGGGCCGTGCCAGCCCTACCTGGCAGGAGGGTTCTGGTTCATGAACATCTCAATGGCACGCTCATCCTCGGGGTCCACGACCACCTCCGCCTGATAGCCCGGCCCTGCCCTTGTGGCAGCCTGCTCCAGGGTGGGCCACTCCTCGTCATCTGACCCATCCTGCGGCACGCCTGGACCTGGAAGAGGGAGATGAAATGGGTGAGCAAGGCCAAGTGGCGGGTGAGGAATTCAGAGGTCAACTCAACTCTAACCATTATGGTTATGGTCCGGGCCTCACATGCTTCTAATAAATGCACGCTACCTTCCAGTCCCCAGGGGTGTGCAATCCTGCTTGAGAACCCAAATGTACACGTACGAACTGAAGAGACAGTGATAACAGCCTCATTCAAGACTCAAACGAGAGTGAACACACTAAACTGTTATACAACATACATAACCGCCATGACCGTAAGGAGTAGGTACTATTATCATACCCAGTTTCAGATGGGGATGCTGAAGCACAGAAAAGTTGACTGACTTGCCTACCGCAGGCAGTCTGGGTCTAGATTATACATTCACCACCTCTCTCTTACACACATGGCAGGGCTTGATTAGTGTCAAAATGAGCGTCAGAGACGATGTATACCACAGGTACTCAGAAGAGACGATGGATGCAAAGGATGCCTAGGCTCTGGATGGGCAGTATGGGAGCTGGAGGAGTGTGCTCTAGACCTGGGTAACACTGGCAGGAGGGCTTGCTGGGAAGCCCAAGAGTGCCTGCTAGGAATTCTCTGGTGGTCTAGTGGTTTGGACTCCATGCTTTCACTGCAAGAAGCGAGAAGTACAATCCATGCCATGGTTGGGGAACTAAGATCCCACATGGCCTGAGTGCAGCACACACACACAGAAAACCCCCAGACACTGTGTGATGAAAGTTAAATAAAGGGGGAGGGTTACACGTACCAGACGCTCTGTCTTCACGTGCTAACAACTCCCAAATCTGTGCCTGTAGGGTTAGTCTCTCTTTGCTCCAGACCCTAACACCAGCTGCCTCCTGTACAGCTTGTTCACGGACGACCGCGGGCACTACGATCTTGGTCTGTCACTCCCGTGCCCTCCTAGGTCTACTCACCGTGTTCCACGTCTAAGTCAGTGGGAGCACCACCCAGTCCATGCTAAGCCAGAACCTAGGCGGCAGGCCTGCCTCATCCACTGCCCCCACTCCCAACACCCAATCAACTACCAAGCCCTTTCCCACTGAACCTCACACAATTTCTCTCAAAGCTTTCACAGCCCTGTCAAAGCCTAGGTCAGTATCACCTCTTGTCTAGATTAACCCAACAGTCCCCTAAGTGGTCTCCTTAGTCTCTATTCGTTTTCCACTCTTCAGGGCAGCCACCGAGACTTTTGTAACTTTTGCTCTTATCTACCTCACCACCATTCAGTAAACGCTGAGAGTGCCCACCGTATGTGAGGCACTGTTCTGGGTGCCAGAAATATATCAGCAAACAAGAGAAAAACATTTTGCCCTTACAGAACTTACGTTCTAATGGTTGGACACAGACAATGAACTAATATGATATACGTTATGTTAAAAAAACACAAATGCCACGACAAAGAAATACAGCAGAGTAGAGAAGTTGTGATGTGGAGACAGGGGTGATGTGTTGCAGTTTTTAATGGAGTGGTCAGGATAGGCCTCTCTGAGCAGATAAAGAATTAAGGGAGGAAACCAACAGGAGTATGAAGACAGAAGGCCCCGCCAGGGTGAAGGCCCTGACTTGCCATATTTAAGAAGCGATGAAGCCTATATGAATGGACTTGAGTTGATGATACCATCCAACCATCTCATCCTCTGTTGTCCCGTTCTCCTCCTGCCTCCAGTCTTTCCCAGCATCAGGGTCTTTTCCAGTGAGTTAGCTCTTCGCCATCAGGTGGCCAAAGTATTGGAGCTTCAGCTTCAGCACCAGTCCTTCCAGTGAATACTCAGGACTGATCTCCTTTAGAATTGACTGGTTTGATCCAGATGGAGAGAAGAGGGCAAAGGGAAAGGAGCAGGAGAGGTCAGACTGACAACAGGTGCAGATCATATAGGTCTCTGGAGATCAGGTAATCCTCAAGGTGCTGAGCTGAGAGTAGACTGTGGCAGATACGGGATACTCGCTAAGAGGCTACTGCAATCGTCCAGGTGAGAGATAACTGTGGTTTGAACAGGATGCTGTTCCAAGATGGTGCCAAGTGATCTGATTCTGGATATATTTTTAAGGTAGAGTCAACAGGACTTCCTAATTGTTTGGATATGGAGCGAGAAAGAGACAAGTCTGAGTTTTCTGTCTGGAGCAAATGGAAGGACATCGTGTCATTAATTGAGATGAAGTAGATTGGGAGTGGAGCAGGTTTGGCAAGATGGTCAGGATTTCTGTTCCAGACATGCTAAATCTGAGATGTTTCTTAGACTTCAAATTGGAGAAGCTAAAGAGAGAACTGAAATATAAGAATATGGGTTTCATGGAAGAGATCGAGGCTGGAATATGAACTTGGAAGCAGTTACCAAATAAGACAGTATTTAAACCTTGAATCTGATGACAGCACCAGAGAAGTCATCAAAGGTGAACAGAATAGCTCCTAGGATGCAACGCTATGGCACTGCAGTAAGAGGCTGGCGATAATTGAGGAGTCAGCAGAGGCAGCTCCCTGGTGGCCTAGTGTAAGGATTCTGGGCTTTCACTGCGGGGGCTCAGGGTTCAATCACTGGTGGGGGAACTGAGATCCCACCAGCCAGGCGTCAGGAGGGGGAGAATAGGAGCCAGCAAAGGATACTGAGAGGTGGGTGCATGTCCTCAGCCGTGTCTGACTTTTTGCGGCCCTGTGGACTTTTCCTGACTGTAGCCTGCCAGGCTCCCCTGTCCATGGATCCTCCAGGTAAGAATACTGGAGTGGGTTGCCATTTCCTTCTCCAGGGGATTTTCCTGACCCAGTGATCGAACCAGCATCTCTTGCATTGGCAGGTGGGTTCTTTACTACTGCACCGCCTGGGAAGCCCACTGAGAGGTGAAAAACTAGCAAAACAGGGATGTGATGTCTTCGAAGTGCAGTAAAGATACTGTAGCAAGGAGACTAGTGTTTGTGAATGCTGCTGCTGCTAAGTCACTTCAATCGTGTCCGACTCTGTGCGACCCTATAGACGGCAACCCACCAGGCTCCCCCGTCCCTGGGATTCTCCAAGCAAGAACACTGGAGTGGGTTGCCATTTCCTTCTCCAATGCGTGAAAGTGAAGTTGCTCAGTCCTGTCCGACTCTTGGCGACCCCATGGACTGCAGCCTACCAGGCTCCTCCATCCATGGGATTTTCCAGGCAAGAGTACTGGAGTGGGGCGCCATTGCCTTCTCCGTTTGTGAACGCTGCTCACAGACAAATGAAAGATGAGTGTTGAGAAATGGATTAAGCAGCTTGGAGGTCAACACTCTCAGAGTAATAACAAAAATAAATGACCATCTTTTAAATTACCTCACTCCCTTTCTGGCCCTTAAACAATATTGTTCTTTGTGCTCAGAGCACTCCCCACTTTTCAGTTCTCAGCTCAACGGTCTTGCAACCTGGGAAACCTGACTCCCAAGACTAATGCTATTGTCAGAGAAACTGTACTTTATCACGAGTGCATTATTCTAATTGCTTACTTAATTCTCTCTTTCTTGGGCTACCCTGTAAGATCCTGACGTCAGGTATACCTTTATCCTGTTTACATTTTTTTATCTAAACTCCTAGCACGGCTGGATGTGCGTAGTAGACATTCCATGATTACTTACAAAACACATAAATAAATGCTAGGAGAACTTAGCGGCGTGAGTAACCACTTCCTGTTGGCCTAACCTCCGGGATGCCTACAAGAGTGCCACTCTAAGGAGTGGGCGTGGAGGGCTCCGGCAACCCTCAATCTGCCCCAGAGCTGGGTCTCCCACCCCAACACCTCTGCCAAGGGCTCAGTTTGTGTGTGTGTGTGTGTGTTTTTAAATTCCAAGCTATTCCCCTGCCGGACACCCTTCAGCCGTTCACCCCAGCTACCCACCCTCCTCCTCGTACCCCATCCCCGCCACTCACCAAGCCGCGTAGTGCGCTCCCGCGGCACTGCGGGCCTGTCCCCGCTCCCATGCTCTGCCTCGAGCTCCTCTTGCTGCTGCCGCGCTTGCTGCAAAATCCGTCGGGTCAGCCGGGGCCCCACGTACTCTTCCTCCTCGTCTCCGGTTCCGCGACCCCGCCGTTTTTCTCGGGTTCCTGCCCGCACCGCGTCCCCAGCCAGGATCTGCTCGGCCAGCGGCGCATGCTTTTCCTGAACCCCGGCCCCGCGGGCCGCCTTGAACTTGGGCATTTTTCTAGAAAACCGGGCCGTGAAGTTTCCCACGTGGGTATGGGGGGAAAAAGGCCCCGAGTGCGCTTGCGCAGTAAACACCCAGCACCCAAGAGCCCACCGGAGCTCACAGCTCCCCCTCGCGTCTGGAGGTCGGGTGTGCCAGAAGCCCCATCCCACCCACCAAAAAGAGCTCACGGGTCCTGGAGCTGGGTCCTCCCGAATTTAACGTTGGCTTCTCTAAGTGGTTGTAGTCCAAGCTACACTTTCCTAGTTTCATGGGTCTGGGTCCAGGGTGCCCAGGCGAATGGGAATTCCCTGAGCGGCGAACCGGGGGATGGGGGGCGGGGCGGAGTCGGACAGTGACGTCACCGAAGGACCTAGACACGCCCTTCCTCGTGGGCGTGTCGACTGGGCGCTGTGTTTTTACGTAAGTTCCGGAGCGCCTGCCTCCATCAGAGCTCTCTTTAGCGAGGTGGTTTCACCTCGTGTGGGCTGCTGGAGCACACCGCATTTCAGTTGTTTGATCCTTCCATCCTCCTGGCCCGACACCATGGGAGTGACTTGGTAGGACTAAAGAGGACTTTGTGGGGCGGGGTTTGGGGACTTGAAGGCCCCTGGAGCCTCGAATATACCCGGGAATAGGATCCCGACCAGGGTCCGCAGTCCCCCGGAAGATGAGCAAAATGTCCTCGGTTTGTGTGGGTGAGGGGGCCACCGCGAGGGCTGCAGAATCTGCAGGCCCCTTTCCTCGGAGATTCGCCCCTTAACCCGTTAACGATCGTGTACCTCCTTCCTTTTTTCTTGGTACAATTTCTTGACCGTGAAGCCCGGGGTAGAACTTTAGGGTTGAAAGTAGTATGTCGGAACTCGGACCCGTCTGCAGGCAGGGCTTGGATGGGTAGGGGATAGGCAACAAGGAGATAGTATCTTTTTTAGGTTTTTGCCTGCCCTTGCCTACAGCCACTAAATGCAGTTAGATCAGCGTGTGTCTGGTTCTAGTTTGGCCTTTGTAAGATCTTGAGTCTGGAGGAAAAAAGGAGCTGTTGGGAATTAGGAGATAGGAATTCCAGGCACATCACCTCTTCAGGGCCTGTTTCCTATTCTGTTTAATTACATGGTTGGTTTAGTTTCTATGGACTTATTTCTAACATGTTATAAGTCAGTGTGACAGGGAAAGGTATGGGCTTAATTCTCTTGGAGTCATTTAGTTCCCAAATGCTAGATTTCAGGGCTTTAAAAAATATATATTTTGAGCATGTCTCCCAGAGAGGGCTTAGAGGCCAGGTTATCTGAAGGCAATGGCTCTAGGCTTCTCAAATAAGAGCCTGTGGGAACTCCTCCTTCTGGTAGCCCAGGTCTTGCAGATTTGTCAGTGATTGCACATTTGCTTCCTGAAGTTGACATCATGGGCCTCCTTCAAAGTCCTGTAGTGTAAGAGGGATGCGAAGAATGGGAATGAAACGTTTGCTAGGGTCTTTCATGGCAGTCCAGTGGTTAACACTCCACGCTTCCACTGCAGGAAGCACCTTCTACTTTAGGGGGTACAGGTTCAATCCCTGATTGGGGAATTAGATCCTGCATGCCTTGTGGCGCAACCAAAAAAAGTTTGCTGCAAAGAGGCATAAAACCCTAGAAGTACCTGTTCTTTCAGGGCAGAAGGCAAGCAGGGAAAGGGCTCTCTGTTGGGATGCTTCTCAACTTTTTCAGGCTTCTTGAACTTCTGACCCCAGTAGCATCACCTTAAGGGATTCTCTTATATTTCAAAATAAGGCACATCATCATCATTACTTGTTAGTACTTTTTCTGATGGAGTTGAGAGACAGTTTTAGCAGCAGTAGGACACTATAGCTTCATTTAGTTGATTTTGGTTGATCATAAAGTAATGCAGTGTCCCCCAACATTCAGCCACATATGATTCTACTTAAGATTTTTAAATAGCCATGTAGCACTTGAACTATTATTTATTAATGTCTTTTAATTCTCTTTCTTTTCCTTAAAAGTATTTTAACAGACAACTATATTTCTGGGGAAGCATTCTGGTAGAGTTAAGAGCATGGACGTGGAGCCAGCTTGCCTGGCTTTGACTCTTGGCCACACCACACCAAGCTTTGTGACCTTGTGCGAGTTATTCAACCCCTGTGTACTTTTCTTTCCTCATTGGTAACAAAGAGATAATTGTATATCTTATGGGGCTGATGTGAGGATTCAAAGAATTAGTTCATTGAAAGGTCTTTGGGCACCACCTGGCACATAGCTGGTCCTTGGTGATTGTTTCCTGCCACTCTGTAAAGGGGGAGCCAGTTTCCCTCACCATAGAAGGAAATCTTGGAAATGACTGTTTGTTTCATTGTTTTGGTTAAATTCATATACATGCTGTTGCCTTTCATGTCCGTGGATTAGAAACTTGAGGCCTACTTTCTCTTTGGTCCCAGGATCCTTAAAACTTTCTGCCTTGATGGAAATGTTCTGTATTAGCACTGCTGCCGGCCACTTGTGGCTGTCAAGCCTTGAAATGTGGGTTTTGCAGCTGAGGAGTTGAGGTTTTAATTTTTTTGTTCGTTTAAGTGTAAATAGTCGCATGTGGCTTGTGGCTACTGTGCTGGACAGCTTGCATGCAAAGTGTTAAAGAGAGTAATAATAATTGGAATAATAATTCCAAGTTGAGGTTTTCTTCTTGATGTAGTCAAAACTGAAAGAAACACAGAAGAAATCCCTTTCTCATTGTATGACTCTGTGTTACTGAACACTCTGTGTGCCACCTAAAATCTTCTCTTGAACGTTGGCATACTTGCCACACTCCATAAACGGAGGTGCTCTAGATGGGAAGTCCAAAGCACTGGTATGTGTCCTGAGACCTGCTCTGGTTCTTAGTGGAGTTTTCAAGAGACTGTGGGCCTCTGTTTCCTTTTTAAAATGAGAAGGTTCGGGTTAATGGTGTCTGTGCACATACTGGCCCTGATGAGCTGATTCTGCAGGCAAGTGAATGACTCATTGATGATTTTCGTCCTTTTCCTTCCAGTGTGTCTCAGATGCCCGTGGCCGAGGGCAAGAGCGTCCAGCAGACTGTGGAGCTCCTCACCCGGAAATTGGAGATGCTTGGAGCAGAGAAGCAAGGAACATTTTGTGTGGACTGTGAGACCTATCACACAGCTGCCTCTACCCTGGGCAGCCAAGGTCAGTGAGAGATGGGCCTGTGGGATGGCTGGAACCTGGTTTGGAGTTAATAGACATTCATATTCATTGGAATCTTTCTGCTCTTCTGCTGAGGGTGGTGCTCTTGGCTAGGTGGTATATGTGTTTCTGAATTCATTAATTTTTTCCTTCATCTCTTAGTCTGGGCCTGTGTTGTAGTCTTTTTGCACTTTTAAAGCACTTTTCACTTCTCAAAGTGTTGGTCACTAATTTCCTCAGAATCAT
This sequence comes from Bos indicus, assembly GCF_029378745.1. NCBI lineage: Eukaryota > Metazoa > Chordata > Mammalia > Artiodactyla > Bovidae > Bos > Bos indicus. The sequence goes on along the minus strand of NC_091782.1, from coordinate 17,187,809 downwards.
CTGGATCGCTTGTTGGAGGGGCAGGTTCCTGGCCCAGCTTACAGACTCACTGGTAATCAGTCATAGTCTACATTATAGTAAGTTTCACAGGTGATCTTTATGCACTCCAAAGTTTGAAAAAGTCTCCTTTTAAGCATGGAAGCCTTTGTAAATGATTCTGTTGGAGCTTTAGAGTTTGGGGAACTTTCTGTAGAAAAGCTTCCTGTTTCCCATACCTAGCCAGTGGCCTTGGCTACCACTTTAGCATAACCTTGATATATGAATTAACTTTTATTTTAAATGTATTTCAAATTGAGATGCATTGTGGCTGGTGGTGGTAGGGAGGTAAAGAGGATCTCTGAATAGGAGTTAGGGAACCTGGGTTCTTTTAGTCTTGGCTCTTCAATAACTTGACTTTGGATGGTTCCACAGCACAGTGCATAAGCCTAAATCATGGGCCCGGATTACGGAGTCCTGCCTGCCACAACTAACTGCATCCTTAGGTAATTCTGCAGTCTGACTGTTCCTGTGCAGGTCACTTGCCTGTTTCCCCAGGGATTTATTCCCTGCCCTGCTCCTGTGAACTGCATTTGCCTGGTCCCCATTGAGTTCCCTTTGGCCAGTGAAAGGCACTGGCAAAAATTGGAGAGAGGAGGAGAGAGACAGCCTCTCTTCCTGTCCTTCTGCCTTGGGCTGTGTCTCTGGCTGTGGCTGTGTTTCTTCCTTGGTTCTACCTCCTGTTAGGCAACCCTTGTTCCTGGCTCTCAGAACAGCACATCTGCCCTTTTTCCTTCCAGCCCTAGGGATGGCAGCGGCTCCCTGTGTTACTAATCTTTGGGTGACCTCACCATTCCATTTGATTTTTCAGTTCTACCAACCCTTGTACTTCGTTCCCTGTATTAAACCCCCTCTAAAGAAACTTACCTGTGTGGACTCTGTTTTTGCACCCTTCCCAGTACAGTTATCTGCAAAATGAAGATAATTCCAGTATTTATCTCCTACTTAAATAAGTTATGCTACGCTACGATACGCTAAGTCACTTCAGTCGTGTCCGACTCTGTGCGACCCCATAGATGGCAGCCCACCAGGCTCCCCCATCCCTGGGATTCTCTAGGCAAGAACACTGGAGTGGGTTGCCATTTCTTTCTCCAATGCATGAAAGTGAAAAGTGAAAGTGAAGTTTCTCAGTCGTGTCCAACTCTTAGCGACCCCATGGACTGTAGCCTACCAGGCTCCTCCGTCCATGGGATTTTCCAGGCAAGAGTACTGGAGTGGGGTGCCATTGCCTTCTCCACTTAAATAAGTTAGTACACACAAAGCCCTTTGAACCAAGGTTGTCGTGGAATAAATAGATAATAAATGGTAGCTTAAGAGCTGTACTGAATTTCATGATCATTGCAATTGCAATGTTAATGTTTGTTTTGCCTGCAAAAGGCAGAATATAAGAATTAAAAGAAAGAACAGTTATGAAAGCATTTGGAAAACAGAACACTAGTATACAGATATGGAGAAGGCAATGGCACCCCACTCTAGTACTCTTGCCTGGAAAATCCCATGGACGGAGGAGCCTGGTGGGCTGCAGTCCATGGGGTCGCTAAGAGTCGGACACGACTGAGCGACTTCACTTTGACTTTTCACTTTCATGCATTGGAGAAGGAAATGGCAACCCACTCCAGTGTTCTTGCCTAGAGAATCCCAGGGATGGGGGAGCCTGGTGGGCTGCCATCTATGGAATCACACAGAGTCGGACACGACTGAAGTGACTTAGCAGCAGCAGCAGCAGTATACAGATATAAGATGACATACTACTTCTGTGACACTCCCTGGCTTGGTCTCTGTTTTCCTGATCAGACCTTTGCTTTCAAGGAGCTACAGTCTAGTTGGAGAAACAGCAGGTTCTCGGTGGGCAGTGGGGTAGGATGGAAGGAGGTCAGGACGCCTGGATTAGAGTTCCAGTTCTGTTGCTTACTGGCTCTGTGCCTTTAAATCAGAAGTTCTCACACTTCTAGCTTTAGCATCACCTAGAGGGAAGGCTTGTTACCACACAGATGGATGGGTTCCTCTCTCCTCCCCACCCCCACAGAGTTTCTGACCCAGTGGGTGTGGGGTAGGGTGGAGAATATACATTTGTAACAGATTCCCAGGTAGTGATGTGGGTGCTGGCTGGTCAGGGACCAAAAGCTTTTCAGAATTTTTTCGAGAGAGTAAAAACACTTCCAGACTCCCGTAATGTGAATTAAGTATGTAATCAAGTGAGTCTGCATGAGAACAGAATGACAGGTCAGCTTCGGATGTCTTTATTGGAGGATTAAAATGTTTGGACTGGACTTCCCAGGTGAAAGGTGTGACTACGCAGCGGGCAGTTGGGAGGGTGTGTGGCGAGGTTGGTGCGGAGCCGCTGGAGATCAGGCAGTGGCAGCGCAGTGGCAGCCTGCAGAGGCCACACCGCCCGCACTTGTCTCTGCACTCACCCGATTGCCATGCTCTCATCCCTGCCTGAATCCTACCCTCTCTTTGTACCCTACTTCAGGTCCTGTTTTTTCAATGAAGGTTCTTCCAGCTGACTCTTGCCACTTTGACCACTTCCTTCCCTGAAGTCTTTCCTTCACTCCAAAGACTTCTGGTCTATCATCAGGCAAACACTTTGGTTTCATGGTCTTCTAAAAAGTTTTCCACCTATCTTCAATGAGAGTGAAAGTCGCTCAGTCCTGTCCGACTCTTTGCAACCCCATGGACTATACAGTTCATGGAATTCTCCAGGCTGGAATACTGGAGTGGGGAGTTGTTCCTTTCTCCAGGTGATCTTCCCAGCCCAGGGATTGAACCCAGGTCTCCTGCATTGCAGGCAAATTCTTCACCAGCTGGGCCACAAGGGAAGTCCAAGAATACCGGATTGGGTAGCCTATCCCTTCTCTTCCCAATCCAGGAATCGAACAGGGGTCTCCCGCATTGCAGGCGGATTCTTTACCAACTGAGCTATCAGGGAAGGACAATGACAGTCATCAGTGAGATTGTCAGCTTCTTGAGGCCAGGGGCTAAGTCCTCAACTTACATGCCTTTTCAGCCCTAGCACAGTGTTGGGGCTAGTTTAAGGACTTGGAAAACTCACTTCTCAGGAACTGGAACCGGTGAGCTGGGATTTAAAACTGGATCTTCTGATCTAGATCCCAAGTTCTTTCTGCTGTGGTTGTACTGCTTGCTTCCTGAGTCAGCTAGATGTCTTAAAATTCTCCAAAGCCCCCCTCCCATTGCCTTCAGGATGAAGTCTAAACTTGGGCACAGAAGACAAGGCTCTGGCCTCCCGTCCAGCCTCGTGTTCAGATTCTCCCCCATGCTGCTTCTGTGGGGCCACTTCCTGTTTCAAAGAGGGCGGACGCCAAGGAAGGGAGTGATGGGCAAAAAAGAGAGCAGCTGCTTCGTGTGGTGTGCTCAAAAGCTGTTACTTTTATTTTCCTTGTTACGTAATATATAACTATACAGAAGACCGTATGTAAATCTTGTGTGAGTTATTAGTCATCATCTTTAATCATCTATCTGGGAGCCCATCACTCAACTTAAAGTTAAACCAGGGACTTCCCTGGTGGTCCAGTGATTAAGATTCTGTGCTTCTGCTGCAGGGGTGCAGGTTTGGTCCCTGGCCAGGGAAATTCCCGATCCTGTATGGTGTGGCTAAAAGAAAAAAGAGCAAGAGAGAAGAAAATAGACGCTAAACACCAAAAGGCATAACAACGCAGAAATGCAGGGCTGACTACAAATAATGGGGCGCAAAACTTACTCCCAACTATCAGAAACAAATATAAAAGCTAGGGAAAAAAGTGAATTAAACCATTATCTGGACCGTCAAAAGTTCCAGTGTACCCATCACCTTTTTCTGTAGATTAGGTGGGTTCTGCCACATGCTGCCTGGCTGCTGGTCTTCTTTGGAAAAGGCTGTTGGTGAGGGCCTTGTCTCCACCGCCCTCCAGGACTGCTGGGGCGATGCTGGATTGCCTCCTGGCCCCGTTCAGCACTTTGGCCTCTACTCCGTGATGTGCTGAGGAAGGTCTTGTCGCTGAGCAGGATCTCCACCCCTTGCAGGTCAGGCCGGGAAGCTGATGTATGTGATGCACAATTCTGAGTACCCTTTGAGCTGCTTCGCCCTCTTTGAGAATGGCCCTTGCCTTGTTGCCGACACCAACTTTGACGTGCTCATGGTGAAACTCAAGGGCTTTTTCCAGAGTGCCAAGGCCAGCAAGATCGAGACCCGGGGCACCCGTTACCAATACTGTGACTTCCTAGTGAAGGTGGGCACGGTCACAATGGGGCCCAGTGCCCGAGGCATCTCCGTGGAGGTAAGTCCTCGGTGGACTAGAGCAGATGTGGTGAAGGGCCTGGCTCTGCAGATTCCCGCGACCCTGAATGCAGGCAGATATGTCTGCCTCCCTGATTGCTGTCTGCAGAGCAGCTACGCTTCCTTGCCCTGCATTTTTTACCCTTTCTTTAATCACTTAGGGACGCTCTAGCAGACCAGGATGGGAATGGGGAGCTGGATTCACAGCAGGAAAGCTTAGGAAGGCTGGCTTGCTGGAGAAGAGGAGGGATAGTCAAGGAGGGGCAGGTGAACTATTACATATTCAAAGTTTTGAAGCAAAGACGTGCCCTTCTCTTTGACATGCTGTCCACTTTCTTTCGTGGTATGTGTGACGATTTCATCTGACATATATTGAAAATGACAAAGATGGAGTGTGACAGTAGCTGGCTTTGGGACCAGTGAGAGTCTGCGCCATCTAACACAGTCCCAGCACTGTGTGAGATTTTAAAAAAGAAAAGAATAAGTAAACTGCAGGGCCTTCCTTTTGAACGTTTATGACTTAATAATGAGAGCCAGGCCCAAACACGCAAGCTGTTTTTGTAGTTAGTCTGTAAGAAATGCCATAAAGGAAGCACAGATTGCTCTGGGAGTTCAGGGTAGAGAGCACTGCTGACTTTGGGGACTGTGATACCTCCTGCAGGATTAGCATTTAAGGAGGGAATTAAAATGTGGAGACCTGGGGATAGGTAAGTCCTCAAAAGCAGCACAGGAGGAGAAAAGGGCGTTAGTGGTCATGACTACTGCGACACTCCAGAGATCTCGAGCTAAGATGTCCTGACTCTTTTCATTCGTAACACACAGAGAATTTGCCAAGACCCACGGGAAACTCCTGTTTATCCTCCACGTTTTCAACTTTGCAACACAAACACACCCAGAAGTTTCTTTACTTATTTCTCCTTGTAGTTGCTAGTAATTTCCCCTGCCACCTCTCCAGTGAAAAACTGGGAGAGGAGAATGAGCAAGCCTAAGATCTGTATCCTTCAGCCCCTGTCACATGAGTTGGGAAATTATTTCTTAGTGTCAGAGCCCAGGTTGTATCTACCTTGGGAGTAATGGTTGGTCTTGAAGTGACTTACGGGCCTATATATCTTTTTGCCCTCTTGTCAATTCCCCCAACTCACACACACTCGCAGACTCTTTCTCCTGCTCTTCGTTTTCTCTCATAGAATTTTCCCGAGCTGTCCATGAATCTACACCCATCATAGCTGGGACTATAAAGTTCAGAAATAATTTGAAGGGACCAAGCTATGCCTCTGGGTCTTGTGCATAGGGCTGTGAGTTGATAATCCCAAGATGAGAATGTTTGAGCTTAAAGGGTACAGTGCTGAGGGTTTCAAATTCCTGGTGTTTGATCTGGATATTTCCTGCGGGGCAGCTCTGGGTTGGAAGGTGTGTGTCGTGGTCTGCGGGTTGGGGAAGATGGATGCAGAGGGCAAACGACCTGTCCTTGCTCTCACTCACCCTCCATCTCCCTTCTCTTGGTCCCCAGGTGGAGTATGGCCCCTGTGTGGTAGCTAGCGACTGCTGGAGCCTGTTGCTGGAGTTCCTGCAGAGCTTTCTAGGCAGCCACACCCCAGGGGCGCCCGCAGTGTTTGGGAACAGACACGACGCTGTCTACAGCCCAGCAGACACCATGGTCCAGTACATGGAACTCTTCAACAAGATCCGCAAGCAGCAGCAGGTGCCGGTGGCGGGGATTCGTTAGCAACTGGCAGCTGCTGGGCTGAGCTCTGTCACCGGGGGGCGGGGGGGGCGGGACTCCACAGAAGGAGCAGGCCCTGCACCCTCAGGCCTCTGGACCCTGGAAATCCTGGGCAGACGGGAAGGTGTCCTTCCCTGTCTAGTTCCCAGCTGTGGCTTTTGTTCTGGGGCGCTGGACTCCCCTCCACTGAGCCTCACACACAGTCCCTCCTGCGCCTCCCCCACCACAGCTGTTTCAGCCCCCGTCTTGCTGGGCTTGGCCTGTCCTCAGGAACAGTGATTATCCAGGGCGGAGACGTCTGGAGCTCCCCTGCTTTAGGGGAGACGGTCGGATGGGGGTGTCCCTGCTGAGTGTCGGTGGGAAGGCAGTCTGTGTTAGCAGCTCCTGAGGATTTGGTCCAGGCGCACAGTGGACAGGCTGTGTGTTGCGTTTGCGCTTCGCTCAGAGGATGTGGCTGGGCCTTTCCTGGGGAAGAAGCAGGAGGCCAAGCTTATTTGATGGCTGTCATTTTCTGATCTGTTTGCTGAGGTAAATCGTGAGTTCAGTTTTCTAGGGTGTTGCCTGAGTCCTTTGAAGTCTCCCCTCTGGCCATCTTTCCATTCTGTAGGGAATGATACTAAAGCACAGGCTGAGTGGCTATAAGGAGAACCTAAAGTACAGAGGCTCTTAGAAGTTTATTTTTCTCTTCTCTAATAGTACAGAGGTAATCAGATAGCCCAGGGCAGTCTTAACGCCACAAGGTCATCAGGAACTTGGTTTCCTTTGAGCTTGTTGTCCAGCCACCCCTGGGGTGTTGTCCTTGGGCGACTTAGAGCATCATCAGCTACATGTCCAGTTCCCCTGGGGTAAGAGAGAGAGAACAGTTTTCTTTTATAAAGGCCATGACCTGGAGTTGCTCCAGTCACTCTGGCTACCCCTGGCTGAGAGGAGCTGTGGGACAGAGAGCCTCTTATTTGGGTGGTCATGTGCCCAGTTAAAATGCCGGGGGTTCTGTGACTGAAAGGTGAAGGAGAAAATGGATGTGGGGGCCCAGTTAGTAGCCTCTGCTCCAGGGAGCTCAATGGACATGCCCAAGACTGTTCTTGCTGTTTTGCAAAGAGCACCCCTGTAAGTAAGCCATTTGTTTCTGAGTTGGACTGGGATGGGGCTGATGTCAGAGCCATTTTAGCTGGATTATTCACATGGGGACATCACTTCTGCACCCCTTGAGTCAGTCTCAGCATCAAGACCTCTCCAGTTCTCGTGTGCCCAGAGCTCAGGGTTAAACAGTTGACCTGGGGCTCACACTGCGCTTCATGGTGTCCTGAGCTCTTACTCCTCGTCTGATGGGAGCCTCCAAGCTGCTCATTTGACCTCCGTCACCTGCCCACTGCCCTCCTGCTGCAGAGATGCTCAGTCCAGCTAACCCTGAGGTCACAGTCAGAGCTGGTCTTATGAAGCGAGTTCATGTATGTACTGTGGGTTGTCCTAGTATCTGTCTCTCATCGAAAACCCAGAAAGAGAAACCATTTTCAGATCTCAGTGCTCAGATCTAAGCCTCTGTGACAAGAATCAGCTAGTGGTCACGTTTCCCTTTTAACTTTGGCTGTAGGAAGCTCAGTTCGACTTTCTGACTGTAGAATCTGTCATCCGTGTTTTTTGTTCTCACCTTCCCCTGGCTTCGTTTGTTTCTTCGTTTTTTTTTTTTTTTTTTTTTTACATTTTAAAATGGAGATGTGTTTTAGATATTAATTTATACATAATAAAATACATAGATTTTTTAAAATGTTTTTGGCCTTCTGATTTATTTTGGCTTTGTCCAGACTTACCTGTTTGTATTTTGCTGTAGACTGCTTTAAATCTTTTATGAGATGAGATAGCATTTTGAGCATAATGTGTTCCTGAAAATAAACAGAAATCGAACGTGGTAAATATGACTCTAGATTTATGCATTATAAGGAGGGATTCCTATTACTAACTACCTAACTGTGTCTTTTAGATACAGTCTTGGCTCATAAATTTCCCCAAAGTCTTCGCTTTTGTTCTTTTCCCTTATTTTGAGCATACATTTGACCAGATTTAAGTCCAGTGAACACCAGATCAATCTGTAAGAGTTGCCACCTCACGTACTTTTGTCCATCTTTGTCCTTTGTGTCAGTTAAAGAAAGCTTATTACTAAAAAAAAGGCAAGTAATGCAATACATTTCTTAATTTGACTCCACCAGCAAAGTTGCCAAAACTGAACTGATAACTAGTGGGAAAGGCCAAATGTCATCCACCCTCTGTATGTACGTCTGAATGAGACTTTCAAGAGTTAGTTTAGTATTGTTGGCATATAATTTTTGAGAGATGAGGTTGAGTGAAAGTTGAGAAGCTTTTGAATAAGGGAAAGGGGGCATGGTTAGCCTCATTTTAAAATTAAAAAAAACTTACCCTCAGCTAGAAAGTGGGCGTGCAGTATTTTGGGTTCAAGTCTGACATTCCTCACACCAGACTGCCTTCTTGTCCCTCCCTCCTTTTTTCCCAGATGCCTTACTCCGTCACCATCTGTATCTAACCCCAAAAGAGCAGAAACCAGGATGCTTCTAGGATCCTGCTAACACGTCACCTTGGTGGGTACCTTTGCCAGTCACAGAGAAATCCGCTGACCTGTTGGAGCCATGCAGGACAGCATTGAGATTTACCTGGTTCTCCTTCACTATAAGATGGGGGGTCATGCCGAGAGGTGAGGCTGGAGTCAGGACCAAAACTTCAGATTCAGGACTCATGGCTCCCAGCATGTGTCAAAGAGTAGCACCTGGACCTCTGTGGGGCCAGGTGATTTTAAGTGGACTGTGGGATTTTTATTTTAATACTTATGCCTTATTCTAATATATATTAGAAATATAACTGGCACTTTTGCCTTATATGATGAGGATAAATAAGTTTTTTAGAAAAAGTCTTCTTAAAGGGAACTAGTAAGTTATACTATAGCTGATGCTTACAAGAGGCAGACTCTGGAGGAGGAAGGTGGATGTTAGAATTTGGGGAAATGCTGTGTTCTCCTGTGTGTCGTCCCCTGCTTGTATCCCTTGATGGTTCCTGCCCTGTGCTCCTGTGCTGTGTTCGCCCCCGTCTCTCCTGTGCTCTTCTGACTCTCTGTCCCCCCTGTTGCCATGCTGCTTCCTGCTTGCTTGCTTTTCTTTGGTCTTGAAGGACCAAGTCATCCCATGTCCCCCACGCTGTGTGTGAGTGTCACTGCGTCACTGAAGGAATACCCAGGGATTGATCACTCCTCCCTACTGCCAGGTCTGTCCCAGCCCACTGTATCCAGTGTTCATTCCTGAAGTTTCAGGATGAGAGGGGTAGTGAGAAATTTTCTTCCCAAATCCTAGAAGGTGAGGGGCTGCTACTGCTGCTAAGTTGCGTCAGTCGTGTCTGACCCCATAGACGGCAGCCCACCAGGCTCCTCCATCCATGGGATTTTCCAGGCAGGAGTACTGGAGTGGGTTGCCATTTCCTTCTCCAATGCGTGAAAGTGAAGTCGCTTAGTCGTGTCCGACTCTCAGCGACCCCATGGACTGCAGCCCACCAGGCTCCTCCATCCATGGGATTTTCCAGGCAAGAGTACTGGAGTGGGTCACCTGTGCCTCCAAAGGTGAGGGGAGTGGTTAGAAATTCCCACTTAAGTGTGTCCTCTAGGTGTCAAAAGTTAAGACTTAAAACTCCCCCCAAGGTGCGTTTCTGCCATTGTGTGGAGCATTCCAAGATCAGTCTCTTGGGTTACAAGGGACCCTTGAGGTCACACAGTTTGACTGTCATTCAGTACCCATAACTTTACACCATCCCTCCAGCGATCATGAAGGCTTGACTTGACCTCATCTAGGTCAAGTCTCTTCCCTGTTTCACTTTTGTCACTACCTCTGAGACAAAAATCAAAACCTACCCGTTCCTTCCCTCCCAGATTGTGGACACCGTCTGGTGCTTAATGAGGGAATTGATCACTAGTTGGTGCTGGAGTATGATCAGACTATGGTTCTAACCCTACTGCAGGTTCTCAACCCCTGAGGGAGCCTCAGGAAGCCTCAGATGCCTCGAAAGTGGACACAGCTTTGTGGATAATTGCAGTTCTCTGGGAATAGGATTTATAGGGTTCATTAAAGTATCTCAAAGATCTGTGATCCAAAAAAAAAGAATCTCTAAAAGGAGAGCATCCTGAAAGGAAAGAACAGGAAGGCGAAGATAAAGCAGGTGTGAGATACATCCAGGTGACTTACCACACACGAGACCTTCCCCTGCCTTTCGGTGTGAGATACATCCAGGTGACTTGCCACACACGAGACCTCCCCTGCCTTTCGGACCTTCATCTCAGGTCCATCCCCTCCACGGTTATCCCTCCTTCATTTTTTATAGTCCTTTCGGCCTTTCAGTCAGGTTCTGGGAAGCTGCACTGTGTCCCTGCTCTTTTCTCTCTTATAGGTTCCTGCTTCTCCTCTTTTCCCTATGTACACACAACCTCTTAGAAATGAGTAGGAGGAATTATGTCAGGAGCATCTTTATAGCCCACTTTGTGGCCCAGGAGTTACTCTTCATGTGACTCAGCCCATGGGGTCTGAAGATTACCCTGTTGTAATGGCATCTGGCTTCATGAATGTATTTTCATTTTTCAGGATGGTGTGATCGATGAGGCGAGAAATAGTTCGTCGCCTCTGAAATGAAATTAGTGAGTTGAAAAGATTTTTGGAACTCTGAGGGCAAAGATCCCTAATTCTCTTGTGGTCTCTGTTTTATTTACCACTACAGCCCTGCTGCGTCAGATGGCACAGACTGTGTTTTCTTTGGAGGCTTTAAAAAAGAATTTAGGGCCCGTGTTTGTATATTCTAGATTGTACAAAGGCAGAATTCAGTATTGAAGATCTTCTGTCATGTGGGAAAGGCACGGCTAGGGATGTGGAGGTGACAGGACAGATGTTCTGAGGCAGCCTCCTAAAGGGGAGAACACGGCTTAGGAGACAGATGGCTGCGTGCTTGCCACAATACTGTCCCTACCCTGCCAGGTAGCTTCAGTCACGTTGGCCTTTCTGGGTCTCATCTGTGTAGTGGGAGTGATGATGCCCTTTGTGTTTCATAGGCTTGTTGAGAGGCTCAAGGAGAAGAGGTATGAGAGTGCCTTGTAGGCAAGTGATGCTGCCTCTGCTCTTGCATCTTTTTAATGGCACCAAAGGTACAGTGTATGGTTAGCATGTTGAAGACAGGAAGCTACGGGGTCATTACTCTTTGGTAGCAGATTAAAATTCTGCTCCAGTGCACAGGAAATAGTTGTAATAGAGAGCGAGCAATGTGGGGAGAGGGTCCAGAGAAAGTGTCTTGTTGTGCAGGTGTATTTTTGTAACCAGACCAGTGAGCATAGTTGCAGGGACTGTAATATTCACTCATAGGGTTGAGATGTTTACTTGTTCTCCTGTAGCCTAAAGGAAAAGGAGCTGAACTAACAACAACAACAAAAAGGCGGGGGGTAGAAATTACTGTATCTTCTTTATGCAGTACATCCATCCCTTTTCTCCTCAGTTCCCGCGTCTTAGTTGTGCCTGCTGCTGAACTGTTTTTGATACGCTTGTATGTGGTGGCTTTACTTGCAGCCAGTGGTGGCTAAGTTCAGTGTTCCTGATTGTGTTTTCCATTCCTGATTGATGAACCACCTAAGCTGTTAACTCTGAAGCTATAATAAAACCTTTTTGTTAGCTATCCTACATAAGCTTTTCCTATTTTAATTATCTAAAGTAAAATAGCCTTTTTATTCTTTCTGCTTCCATCTGATGCACAATTCTCAAACTTATTGGTATTAGGATTCCTTGATGCTCTTAAAAATTAACTGAGTACCCCGAAGAGCCTTAGTGTGGGTTGTATAATTGATATTTAATTACAACTTATTTATAATGAAAAAATGATTAATTAAAACTTATTTATAATGAAAAAGTATTAATTCAATTAAAGGTAATAATAAACCCATCACATGTTAACATAAAATGTTTCAATGAAAAGTAACTTTTTTCCAAAAAAATTTAGAAGAATGGCATTGTTTTATATTTTTGCAAATCTCTTGAATGTCTGGCATAGTCGAAGACAATGGATCCTAGTGTCTGCTTTTTTAGTCAGTCTGTTGAAATTTGTTATTCAGTTGAAGAATGTGAAGAAATCCAACCTCACACATTCTGGGGCTTCCCAGGTGGCTCAGGGGTAGAGAGTCCACCTGCCAAGCGGTAGACGCAGGAGCTGCAGGTTCAAACCATGGGTCAGAAAGATTCCCTGGAGAAGGAAATGGCAACCTGCTCCAGTATTTTTGCCTGAGAAATCTCATGGACAGACGGACCTGGAGGGCTACAGTCCATGGGGTCGCAAAGAGTCAGACCTATGACTGAGCGACTAAACCACCACCACCACAGTGATACTGTCTCCCAATAATTGGAGCTGTTCTCTGATACTCCATCACAACTCTGCTAAAGGTTAGTTGCAATGTGGAATCTCAAATTCTATCAGTGAGCTTTCTGTACTCTGTTATATTAACATTGATTAGTTTATTTTGCACTGTGAAGGGCTCTTTTAACCATACCTGATTTTGTAGCATGCATTGGTCATTGGAAAATACTGCAGATCTTTTAAATGTTGACACATTTCATTATACAATATCAAAAAATCATATTTGTTAATATCACCATCAATCTCAACAGAAAAGTCTTGGGAAGCTATTATGCTCAGAGTGGTGGATATATTTTCAAAAATCCTAAGTTTTGCTTGAGAGCTTGAGTTTGATCATTACTAACAAATGCTGTCAGGTTCAATTTGTTTATTTCTGAGGAAATATCTGTCAGATACCCAAGGCTGAATGACTGTTAGCTATTCTTCCAAATGAAAATGGTATTGCATGAATTGCCAATTCAGCTCAAAATTCAGAGAAATTGAACGAGTGGTTTTCCTTAAGAGAAACTTTATAAGGCACCAAAGTGCTTTATGTCTCTCTCTACTTAATCACATAGAACACTATTATTGGAAAAATATGTTCTTATATAAAACAAAGTTTTTATTTTAGTGTTTCATCAAACACTTCCTTAAAGTGACACAGGTATAATTCTTTTTTCCTGTGACTGGATGGCACTGAAGACTGCATTGACTGCTAGTACAATTTAGTGCCATTTCCTCGATTTGTGTTATGGAAGCAGCAATTTTACCCTTTGTTACTTTTGTATCATTAGCGCCAATGTCATCACAGTGACAAAGGCAAGTAGTATCTTACTACTCTGAAAACAGTTTTGATTTCAGGGATCCTCCTGAAAGTCTTTCGGTCACCAGGGCTCCACAGGCCACACTTTGAGAACCACTGGTCTGATACTTACAGTACTGAGAATTGCTTTTTTGCAAGCCACCCCTTCCTTCAGAAGTTTTAAGTGACTCCAAAATCCTTCACTCAAAAAAGCACCTATAAATGTGTCAGGAACATTGAATAAAACACGATCTTTATTCTCCAGAAATTTTCTTGAGGGTTTGGGGAGCAGGAGGAGAAAATAGACAATCTAGGAGTTAAAATGTAAGATATGAATTCCTTAAAATTATGTTAAAGGTGTTAGCAAAGGGAGTGCTAAATTTTAGGTCTTAACTTGCGGGCTTCCCAGGTGACTAGGTGCAGGAGATGGAGGTTTGATCCCTGGGTGAAGAAGATCCCCTGGAGGAGGAAATGGCAACCCATTCCAGTATTCTTGCCTGAAAAATCCCATGGAGGGCTGGTCCATGGGATGGCCAAGGGTCACACACTGAACAGGAACACAGCTCTTGAACCACATGGCAGATCCTCATCAAATCAATTACTCAATCACTAGGTTTTATCGCTTCATCAGAAGTTTTTAAAGTGTTTAAGTTAGTTACCTTTGGATGTTTCACCGGGTTGACTCCAGGCGTTGTAGATTGATGCTTACACATGCACATGCCCTTCCCCCTTCTTATTTTGTTTGTTGTTCTTTGGTTTCTGTTGCTTCTCTATTTCATATTTACAAGTGTGTAGCTTTGAGCCAGTGTAGGTAGTAAGGAATGTTTCTTTTCCTTGCGCTTGTATGTAAACGTAAGCCTTTACCTGTTGCAGCCTTGCAGTTGGGTGATGTAACAATGTTGGTCTTATTTGGAGGAACTCCCCCCCGCCCCGCCCCCGCCCAAACTATGTCAGGACAATGCACCCAAGAGGCTACTCGGGAAGGAAACTTTTTCTGAGGCTGAGAAGATTTGTAAATAGCCGCAGTTCTGTTTCCCTGAGGTCTGCACCCCCACCTTCTGCTGAACTTCTTCAGTTTACAGCAGGAGCGAACCACTTCCTTAGGGGAATTTCCATAAAAAGGCGGAATCCTGACTGGGTCATCAGTGGCAAAAGTCAGACACATGCTCAATCGCCTGGGAACCAATAGTAACTTCTTCAAAAGCTGACTCAGGATCTTTCGGACACCGTGAAAACTGATAGTCTTATTTTTAACAGAACAAAGCAAAAACCTAGACGGTATAGTGAGGAAGGCTTTCCCGCTTGGCAGTGGGAAGAGATGTTAAAGACAATCCATTCAAAAGGAGTGCGGAAGCTACCGCAAGATTCCTTTACAGTTCCGCAGGCTGAAGGGCTGCGGAGCAGGGGGCGGAGATGGGCTCTTGTGAATCTCTAGTCCTTTAAGGAGGAGGGACGGCCGTAAGACTCTGTACCTTTAAGAGTCTCTTTGTCTGGAAACCTCCTTATTTACCCTCCTGTGCTTCAACCAAACTTCGACCCGCGATTCACAACGCCCCTCTACGCCACCGCCCCTTACGCCAGGCTCAAGTCGGCCGCGCGTCGGTGGCTAACCCTAAACTTGGCGGCCGCCGCGCTAACCCCGGGAGAGGATGTCTGTGCCGGGTCGGGGCCCTGGGCTGCGCCGTTGGCGCAATGCGGGGCCCGGGGGCGGGGCTCCGGCGGGTGGGCCAATGGGCGGGAAGGGGGCGGGGCCGCGTTCGGTTGTCTCGCGCCCTGGTGACAGCTCGCGCGTGCTGATGATGGCGGTAAATAGAGGGGGGGTCGGGGGAGGGGGCGGAGGAGGTGGGGCGGCCGCAAAGGGGGTAGCTCCAGGGGGTGGGGGGACGGGAACCGGGGAGGACGCGACGGCCAGGGATCCCATTCGGAGACTCGGAGGCGGGGACAGGAGTCTCCGGCACGCTGGCCCTCCCCTTTAAAGAAGCAAAATCCTCACACACCGGGTGAGGGGCGACAAAGGCGGCGCGCGGCTGGCGGGCGGGAGGAGTGGCGGCAGGGGGCGGGACCGCGGCGCCGGCGGGCTGGGGGCGCCCGGGGCGGGGGCCCGCGGGAGCCGAGAGCCGGCTGTCCTGTCGCGCCGGCCCTTTATTTTGGCGGGGTGGGCGACCGCTGGGTTTGGGGTAAAAGCCTAGAGGGGAGAAGGGAGGGCAGGCTTGGGGGCGTTTCGGGGGAACGAATCTGAGAATGAGATGAAGAGGATTAAGGGGAGAAAGGGGTAGAAGGCAGGGAGAGAAGGAGTGAGGAAAAGCCAGCCAAGGAGGTGGGAAGGAGGCAAAGCCCAGGCTGGGTGATAAGGAATCCGGGCCGGGAATGAGGTTAGGAGGACCGAGCCCGGGAAGAGGGCTCCCCGGGTTAGGTGTGCGAGCTGGGCTCTGGAGGGGAAAGCTTGGTAGGGGATGGTAGTGGGGCGAGGGTTACAGGGGTAAGAGTTGGAAGTGGAAGGCAAGGAGGGGCAGAGCTGGGGGAGTAGTTGGGAGTAGAGGAGAGAGAGTGATTAAGAGCCAGACGTGACAAGGGTGTGAACTAGTGCAGAGCGAGATGAGCTGAACGACTAGGACCGGCGATGGGTGGAAACTGCGAGGTTCTGAGAAAGGTATGGGTTAGTGGATGGGCAGTGGGTGTGAATTCTTGAAAGTGAGGAAGAGGGGAATTAAACACTGGACTAGTAACCAGGTGGAGTTAGGAATAAGTGCGGCCGATTTGGAAGGGTGAAAAGCAATGGACATGAGAGATGGGGCGTTTGTAGGACAATTCGGGGGCCAGAAAACCTAAAAGAAGAGAGTGAGGGTGTGAGAAGTGATGGCGGTCTGGGACAGGGTAACTGGGGAATTGTGTTAATCGCCGAGGTTCAGCCAGATCCAAGGTCCAGACTGAGGTAAAGAGACAACGCGGAAAGCAAAGGGTGAGAGAAACAAGGAAGAGATGGACCCCAGGATTTAAAGGATGAGATGGGGAGTGAGAGAAGAGAACAGGGTTAAGGGAAGCTTGGGGAAGCCTGATGGATTTCAACCTGGGGGAGACTGCACAGGGGTGGGGATCAAGTGTGCAGTTGGGGGAGATGCTCCAGAAGGTCTGCATGGGTCAGGGCACAGACGCTGTAGTGAAGGATCAAGAGTAGGGAGCCTTTGGTGCAGAAGAGGAGGAGCCATGGTGAGTGAAAAGAGACCTAGAGATAGGGGCAAAAACTAAAAAGTAACAGTGGAGGTGGGGGTGCAGGAAAGGAATTCTTTGTTGAGAAGAGAACTGTTAGTGTATTGAAAGTGTGAGTCCTTTTGTCCATGA
Source organism: Bos indicus (assembly GCF_029378745.1). Lineage (NCBI taxonomy): Eukaryota > Metazoa > Chordata > Mammalia > Artiodactyla > Bovidae > Bos > Bos indicus. The sequence continues at coordinate 17,171,222 of NC_091782.1, read as the reverse complement.
AAGTAGGAAATTCCAGAAACCTCTTTCTCTCTTCAAGGAATCTTGAATCTGCTTCCACCTTTCATGGTTTTTTAAATCGACTTTTCATGTCCACTTTGAAAAGATGAGACCCATTTTGATTTTGTTCTCGTATGAATGATGAAGTGTCACCTGGGTGCTGAGAAGCTCTGCCTTTTACTGGTGTTATGATCATAGGAAACTGGGTTGTATTTCCAGTGTGGTTGTGCCTGTATGGTGTGACCGTGTTGTGCTGGAGCAGTGTGATACCTGACAAGCGCTAGGCAGTGCTTTCTCAGCAGCATTTTTATTTTCAGTGTCGAGCACCCTGTTGTTGAGATAAAGATGAAAATCTTTTTGTTTTGTTTAATCAACCAGATTTCTGCCTACTTGTTTTTGATGGCTGGAGAATATTTAAATCATTTCAGAGAAAGGCAAATAGCCAACCAGGGAAGTTTGCAGGGTAAGAGATTTAAATCAGGGTGCTGAGGGTTTTAGCTGCCTTTAGCTTTGTGTGTGACTTTTCATACTGTAGAAGAGAACTCACCCATTTGACAAAAATGGAATAAAGAAAGGGAGATTTAGAATAGTAGAGACTTTTACAGTGGGATTTATCTTTCAGTTAAATAATAGGTTTATGAGTAATTTTATCATAACCTGTAAGATAATGCATGCTGGAGCCTTGGACAGCTCCACTGCCTCTCCTGTTTTGTAGTTGTGAATAAAAAAATTAATGTTTTTCTAGAATAAGTTTTTGATATTTAAGACACTCTGGGGAATTTAAAGGAAGATAAATTTGGGACAAAATTTAGGTTATTCTTAACCAAGTATTTTGTTTTGATGATTTTTAATCCTGAAGCTTTTACATTTAGCTAAGAATATGAACGATTATTACTTTGCATTTGATAGTACCAAAGGATAGCATATAATTTACTTAAGAAAAAACCACAAACTGTTCTTGAGACTCTTATATGAGGTTATTTCATTGGTGTACGTTCAGAAACACAAAGATGCTTTTTCTTCAAAGTTGTGTAAATTTTGGATTGCCACTATTTTCTGGGTATTTGTATAAGTAGCAAATATCACCTTTATGGCATCTGTGATAGTTAGCAAAGATTAGATTTTGATTAGTGGACATCAGAAACATTGGTCATTAATGTAGGTGAGTAATGTAGAATATTAAATTAAGTTTCTGAGTTCAGCTGCTCTGTTCATGGATTCCAGATTCTGTGGAGCAGGTGTTCAAGGCGACTCGATTGGTTTAGCAGTTTGACAGGACTTTTTAAAATGACTATTCTTCCTGCTAAGTTTCAAGAGGATTAGTCTGAAATGTTAACTTTCAAACTGAAGAGTAACTTTGACGTGAGGCACCTGTTTCTATGAAACGTGTGTGTGTGTGTGTGTGTGTTCCCGGCCTTTCGAGATGTGTTTGGCAGTGCTAGTAGGTTGTATTCTGTGTGTGGTATTGCCATTTTTATATTATGATTGTTTTGTACTTGATACCTTAATATAAATTACTTTAGACTTGGTAGTGATAAAGAAGAAAGTATAAACTAAGGAAAGTCCATTTGGGCTGTAGCTGTTGTTTCTATATGCTACTGTGGTGTGTTAAATCTCCACTTCTCACCGTAAATGGTTATTTCTCAGTTGATATTTCTCTTTTAGTACAAATAATACTATTTGTCAGTAAGGAATTCAGTGATAAATTTAAGTTTTATTTCCATTTTTTCATCAAGCAGAATTCTACTCAGTTTATTTTGGCTACAATCTTATTTGCTAAGCCGAAAACTTTTAAGTTTATTTATTCAACCAGTAGGTTGTATATAATTAAATGTTTTTCTGGTTAATCGTAGATTCTTTGGATGGGAAGAGACCTTGAAAGGACCTCTAGTTTATCCTGCAACTTCAGTCAATATCCCACTTAAATCATCCCAGGTAGATAAAAATTTATCCTCTTTGTGTAAATCTTCAGGGGTAATGTGGCAACCTTTGTAGGTAATATTTTCCAGCATGTAATTATTTTCTCTAACAGGACAGTCTGTATTCTATCCAGAATACAGAACAAATGCAGAACAAAAATACAGTATTTGTGCTTGTTCTCTCTTGCCCCATTCTTGATACTACAGTAAGCAGATATTTATACTCGAAAATCAAGATGACCTTATTTCTTCGTAAACTCAGTAGCTCCCCATGTATAGTGCTTTTGTGTCAGACACTGTTGTAAGCTCTCTGCAGACTGTAACTCATTTACTCCTTCCAGTAGTCCTATGAGGGTGGCATCCTACTGTTCCCACTTTACATGTGATGAAATACAAGGTCCTTGAGATTAAATGACTTGCCCAAGGTTATATTCAGACATTTCTACAGCTACTTGTTTGGTAGTTGATAATCTTGCAGTACAGATTATACATTGTTTTTTTTAAATCAGGTAATAACTAAAGGATGGATTTAATCTTTTAGTTTATAAGGTAGGGTGAGGTGGGGATAGGGTTTGAACCTTGGCGTTTTATGGCCAGTCTACTTTAGTATTACCTCTGCTTGACTGTTGTGAAGTGATCCATCACCATGCTCTTCAGATTATTTTATCCCTAACCAGTCTTATTTGCCAGTCCTTAAATTAGCCCTGTGATTCTGTTACTAACCATTTCTCAGTCCCTCCTAGATGGGGAACTTGGGACAGACACCGTAAGGGCTGCGTTTGATGCAGAGATTGCATCAGGGTTCTTACGTTGTTGTGTATTTTTCCTTACAAAATTGTATTTTTAAAACAAAACAAATCCAAATCAATAAGATGCCTAACTGTATTTCAGATTGATTGTTGTCAACTTTTTTAGCGAGAAAGAGGCCCTTGGCTTTTCCTCAGTGGGCAACAGTCTCTCATCTACAGACCTCTATGGTATATAACAAGTCCACACAGGTTTGTAGATGAGAGATTGTTTGCCCACCGAGGAAAAAATGGAATTCAGGTTTCAGTGTGGATATCTATCCATAAACAAACTCGGTTCAGATTCTTGCTGACTTTCCCCCTGTATTCTCTTTGTATGTGCCCCTGCAGGCAACACGCTGAATGCAGTTATGCGTGCTTTCTGTTGCTGCTTAGTCACCAAGTTGTGTCCGACTCTGCGACCCCATGGACTGTAGCCCACCGGGCTTCTCTGTCTGTGGAATTTTGTAAGCAGAAATACTGGAGTGGGTTGCCATTTCCTACTCCAGTGCATGCTTTAACTTGCTTAAATAATTGATCCACTCTTTTGTTTGTTTGTTTGTTTGTTTAGAACAGTTTTAGATTCACAGTAAAATTGAAGGGAAAGTACAGAGATTTCCCTGCCCCTACACCTGCATAACCTCCCCCCATTATCAATATCCCTCACCAAAGTGGTTTCTTACAATTGACATTTTAAAAAATAAGTAATAATTTTTTATTATTAGTGTTTTCTAAGTACCCAGCATGAGTTAAGTATGTGAATTGTTTGAAACGCAAAACAACATTAGGAGAAGGCTTCTCTGTGGGGATTTTACTCAATTTTTTTTTGTGTGTGTGACTTTGGATTTTTTTACGGTTTTCAGATTTTATAGAAAAGTTGCAAAAATGACACAAGGAGTTTCTATATACCTTTCTTCAAATCCAGGAATTGTTGTATTTGGCCCCATTTTACCGTTTTCTCTCACTTGTGCAGTTTTTATTTTACATTGGGGTTAGCCGATTAACAAACAGTGCTGTGATAGTTTCAGGTGAACAGCGAAGGGACTCAGCCACACATGTCCTCACCTGTGTATTTTTAAAGAAGTAAGTTTGAAAGAAAAATGGATATGAAGGCCTTAATCTTAAAAAGAAAAGGGAAGAATGGTTTCAGTATATCAGCAAGTTGGTATGTGTTTGATTTCTGTTAAGCATGTGAAGCAAAAGAATCTCAAGATTGGACTTTGAGTGGATTTTGCGGTTTCATGGTTTGCTGTCCTCATGCTATTTTCAAAAACACTCCTCATCAGCAAAAGCTGTCCTGGTCTGCCCTTTTGTAGGGGCCTCCTTAGTACATTGGACGGTATGCTCACACAAAGTGGTCCTCAGCATGTGCCAACTCTGGGTAATGTGTGGGTGATTACTGCGTAAAAACAGGAGCCACAGCACCGTCCAACACCTTGACTGAAACGTGTTTAAGTGAAGTACATATTTTACCTAAAGACCCTTCTGTTGCTTCGAGAAACTGGAAAAGATCTAAGTGTAAAATAGACTGCCTGAGAAACATTGCTTGCAATTAATACAAGTAGGTTTGCCTTATGGTGAAGAGATGAATATAAATATCTTAACATTCTACTACCTCCCCCCAAATAAACCTAAATCTGGGGAGTCTTTTCAATTGTTGTGATATGAAGGGATTTCACTGACCCTCTCCCCATTGCCACCGTCCAGCTCATCCTTCATCTTTATGAAAATGGTAGCTTGTCCATTTGATAAAGGCATGACCTACAGAATGAGGCCTGATTTCAGCTGAAAGGATTATGAACTGAATTCTAACCAAGATGAAATATAGCACTTGTAGCCAGCCCCCACCTCCTGCCCCCGTTAAGTGATCATCAAAGCTATAAAATATAGCTCTTATTAAAGCTGGTGATAATAATGAAAACACTTTGCTTTTACAAGGATGAGAAAATTACAAATTATTGGAAAAGCTTTCTTTCCAGTCACGTGTTATTGTTTCTGAGTCATGGGCAGTTTTAAAGACTATACTACTGTTCCTTTGCCATTTACATGTTAATAGAAGTCTGAAAAGTAAGACACTCTTCTGAAATTTCCAGGGTTGTTTTTATTATGTGTCAAGTTGTAAACAGCATTCTGTGACAGGTATTTTCTCTCTTTGTCTCCTATTGAGCTAATTAGTAATTTACACTCTAGTAACATCTCTTTCAGCCTCGCATTTTCAGCGTGTGAAAATGCCTGCTATTCTGCGCCTTCCATGCAGCCCGGGTTGGCAAATGATGGGGGGCAGATGTTGGTTAGCACATCAGAAGGATCACAGATAAAATTTATTTCTGTGTTGTGTTTTTATAAACATACAGGCTTTTTGTATCTGCCCGTGCCCTGCCATGCTGCCCCTGCCCCTCCCCCATTCAGATAGAAACGTTGTGACTTAGAGTCCAGAGCTACTGCCCTTGCTTCAACTTTGGATTGTTTTCTATTCTGTCTCCCACCCTCGCCCCCACCCCACCCCACCCCCAGGCTGTAGGATTTAGGGGGGATTAGCAGGGCAGTCTGGCATAGTTTAGAGCCCAGGAAGCTGGTCTTCACTGCTCCCTCCCTTGGACAGAATACAGAGCTCCTTGTCATTGTCTCTAGGAGCCAGCAGTGCCTCTCTTGCCGGGCAACTTGTGTGAGGGGTGGGAGGACACCGTGCTTTTATATGACACTTGATTCTCTGCAAAGCAAAGACAGGCCCTACCTTTTCATCAGCATTTTCAAAGTGCAGCCGCTAGTGAGCAGAAGACCATTTAGAGCTTGGCTTTAGCACTCTGTCACATTGGTGTTCCGCTCTCTCCTGGCCCCATGCTCTCTCTTTCAGTCTCTGACATGGGACTCTGACATCGATGAGTAGTGTCTGTCTTGTGTTCACTCTGATAGACCGTGTGATGTGAGCATGGTAATGCAGCAGGAGCTTTTGACTTTGAAATAAAAGTCTTAAGAATCAATTTGTTCTGTGAGGAATAGAAATTTAAATTGAGAATTAAAGGAAGGGTGGAGAGGGGTTTACTGATGTATTGGTTTTGAGCCAGAACCTTTCTAGAATGCTTGATAATTTGTGGTACTTATTTTTGCAGTCAGGAATCATCATTTATCAGAATAATAAGGTCACAATCCCTGTTAGAGCTAATTAGAGTCTCCCTGACAAAAATTGTTACCTGGAGGTAACCACAAAGAAAATCAGGTAAGAAAATGTGTGAGTAGCTCAGTTCAGCCATCATTGCTAATAGCATTATAATCATAGATGTCTAGCTTTCAACAGTGAATCAGTATTCATGAACAGAGGACATCTCGTTTATGTTAGCATTCACTGAGTATGTGGGGCTATGCTAGTGTTTTGAATGTTTCTATGGTTGGCCATTGCTAACATTTACTTTCTTTACTCTCCTTTTTCTGTGTTCTAGTATAACCACCTGTATCCATTGTCTTATTTATATTAGATGTTCATGGCGAGATATTGATTACACTTTGGTGCTTTCACACCTAAAAGGTCAAAGGTCAGATTAATAAACAACATATGAAAAAATAAAATATCAAAGTGGTTTGATCATATGGGTATTGTGAGTTAAAAGTAAGAAAATGAATGTATAACTATGGAATTGAATATATTCTTTTAAAAGAAACATTTCTACAATATATGGCATAGTGTGAAGAACTGATAACTGTTTCAAGTGAAAGGTAAATAAGTGTGCCTTAGTGAAGAGATCGGAGAAGGCAATGGCACCCCAGTCCAGTACTCTTGTCTGGAAAATCCCATGGTCGGAGGAGCCTGATGGGCTGCAGTCCATGGGGTCGCTAAGAGTCAGACACGACTGAGAGACTTCACTTTCACTTTTCACTTTCATGCATTGGAGAAGGAAATGGCAACCCACTCCAGTGTTCTTGCCTGGAGAATCCCAGGGACGGGGGAGCCCGTCCTAAGTGACTCAGCAGCAGCAGCAGCAGTGAAGAGATCAAACTCATTTGTGGTGGCATCACTGTCTATTCCCAAAATGGTTAAACATTAACGTTGTTCCCTGTTAATATACTTCTTGAATTCTTTTTTCTTCATAGGCCATTCAGCTTTGCCTACAACTAACAAGTTCAAAACATATTTAAGCTATAAATTCTAATTCTATTCCTTTAAATAAATATAACATAAAACACAATTACCACTTTTTTAACCTGTTAGATTAAGAGATTAAACAAGTTGATGTGGCCAGTAGTAGATGAGGATGTGGGGAAATTGGAAATCTCACTTTTGATGGGAATGTAAGTTTCTTTGAAGATAAATTTGTCAGCGTCTGCTGAACTTTTTTAAATTGGAGTATTTCACACGGAGAAGGCAATGGCACCCCACTCCAGTACTCTTGCCTGGAGAATCCCATGGACAGAGGAGCCTGGTAGGCTGAGGGTCAGACACGACTGAGCGACTTCACTTTCACTTTTCACTTTCACGCACTGGAGAAGGAAATGGCAACCCACTCCAGTGTTCTTGCCTGGAGAATCCCAGGGATGGGGGAGCCTGGTGGGCTGCCGTCTATGGGGTCGCACAGAGTCGGACATGACTGAAGCGACTTAGCAGCAGCTGCACAACGTAGTGTGAGTTTCCACTGTGCAGCAAAGGGAGTCAGCCGTACGTGTACCTCCACTGCAATGTGCGTTCTTAGTCGTGTCCAACTCTTTGCAACCCTGTGGACTGTACACCTCCAGGCTCCTCTGTCCATGGGATTTTCCAGGCAAGAATACCGTAGTGGGTTGCCATTTCCTTCTTCAGGGGATCTTCCCAACCTGGGGACTGAACCCATGTCTCTTACATCTCCTGTACTGGCAGGCGGGTTCTTTACCAACTGAGCCACCAGGGAAGCCCTGTTGGAATTTTAAATGTGCGTATCCTGTGACCTAGAGATTTTACTTCTAGAAATTTGTCCTATAAATATATTTATACACTTTCCTGGAAAAATGAGTATAAAGTTTTTCTTTATAGCATTGTTTGTCCCTGCAAGAAGAGTGATGTCCATCAGCTAGGGACTGGCTAAATAATGTATAGGGAGTCCATACAATGTAATACCATTAAGCTATTAAGGAATACAGTGAATCTCTTATTGCTGTTGTAGAAAGATGTCCATTTTTAAGTTTTTTTTTTAAGTCACAATATAGGACAATATAGAATATTCATATTTTTGTAAGATGTTAAGAAGTGCTATTGAGGTGTTGCTGTTTAGGAGGGAAGGTGTTCACTTTTTTGCGCTTCCCTGGTGGCTCAGTGGTAAAGAATCCACCTGCCAGGGCAGGAGACGCAGGTTTAATCCCTGAGTAGGGAAGATTGCCTGGAGAAGGAAATGACAACCCACTTTAGTATTCTTGCCTAGGAGATCCCATGGACAGAGGAGCCTGGCGGGCTACAGTCCATAGAGGTCGCAAAAGAGTCAGACATGACTTAGAGACTAAACAACAACAAATTGACGTTTTCTTCTATGTGCTTCTGTAGTGCTTGCTTTTTATAAGCAGGTGAAGAAGGGGTTAATTCAGAGCATTTTCATGAAGGAAATTTCCATGGTAGTAAGGGAGGAGTGAGAGGCTGGTCAGAGAACTGCTCTGTTCATAAGAGATAGATGAGGTATGTCAGTCAAGCTTTTAAGTAAGAAATAAGGACTGGATGGCAGGAAGAGGAGATGTGGTGGAAGTCGAGAACATTTGGTGGAGATTTGAAAGGCAGTGATAAAGAGCTTGCATTTGATTTGAAAAACAATCTATGGAGATGAGGATAGTACCTAGTCCTATTGAGTTGTTGTCGGGATTGAAGTAAATACTGCATATAAAATATTTATTTTAACTAATTAATCAATTGTTATCTTTGGCTGTGCTGGGTCTTTGTTACTGCACGGGCTTTCTCTAGTTGCAGCGAGCAGCGGCCACTCTCCAGTTGTGGTGTACATGCTTCTTATTACAGTGGCTTCTCTTGTTGCAGAGCACGGGTTCTAGAACATTGAGGACTCAGTAGCTATGGCACACGGGCTTAACTGCCTCGCAGGATGTGGAATCTTCCCAGACCAGGGATCGAACCTGTGTCCCCAGCGTTGGTAGTTGGATTCTTAACCACTGAACCACCAGGGACGTCCTGTATAAAGTACTTAAAACAGTGACTGACACCTAGTAAGTGCTCAATGTTGGCTATTACTATTGAATGAAAATACCTCATCTTTTGTAAGCCTGGATAAATTTATGTGTTGTGTGGTGCTAATTCTGCTAATCCCATTGACAGACATGTAGTTCGGATTTTCCCAGTAGTATTGGTGGTTGGCCTGGCCATTCCTGTTCTTCACCTTTGGTCCTCCCACCTGCTAACACTTAGATGAAAATCTGAAATCTGAAATTCTAGAGCTTTAGACATATGATGTGCTACAAGTTGCTCTTGGGTTTGTTTACCAGTATTATTATGTATACTGCCTAACATTTGGGGCCTGTAAAAAGATGGGAACAGATAATTTGGGGAGAAAAACATCATTTTCTATGCCCATGGGATGTGGAATAGGAATGTCAGTTTGCACCAAAAGCGTTAATCAGTTTTTGTTAGCAGTGCAATGTAATGAGCGTATTAGCTACAACACCTTCCTTGGCAGCCAGCAGTCCTCTTGTGAAATCTTTTAGGAAACAGGAATCTGGTGAGAAGTATTCCTGAGCAATTGAAGTATCTTTGAGGGGTGATGGGGAGTGGGAATTACAAAGAACAAATAAAGTAGAAAAAAATTCTCTACCAAAAAGAAATTGTTTCACCACTGAGAGCCGTGAGAAAAGATGTTCTACCTGTGGGCTAAGGATGTGACAGTGTAGTTTTTTAGGGCTGTAAAGCAAATTCTTTTTGCATTTTGATTTTTCACTGAAGTTTGTCACTTAAAGAACTTCAAGGTATATTTCTATTTCGTGAAAAATATTTATAAAACTTTTAAGAATGGTGGATTTCTCATTTTATACTGTATATTGTAATGTAAGTTATTTTCCACTTCCAGTTAAAATGTATCTTAAAACAGTTATCTTTTTGAGGTTTAAAAAAGTCAGCAGAAATAACAAGAAAAGTTTATATTTAAGCACAGCACTTCATACTTAAGAGGTGTTCAGTAAGTTTTTATTGAATAAATTAATACACACATGAATGAATAATATTATTCTGAATTTGGACTTCACACTCTGTGATTTGGGCACAGCCTAGCATTGCTGTATAAAGGCCTTCTGTTCAGCTCCCGTCTCCATGCCCATGTTCCTCTCCCCACAAACACCCTCTCTGATGTGTTTGATACAGGTCCTTGATTCTATATACATCTTTATAAAATACTTAGTGGTTTTTTTGTTTGTGTATCTTTAATTCTGAAATTGTTCATCATACTACACTGCTGTAGAACTTGGCTAGTGAATTCTCCTGGTAAAAATGCTGTAGATGTTACTCTAGTCTTGACTTTTTTTGTTAGCACCGTTTTAAGATCTGTGTGTGTTGGGCTGTACGTTTAGTAATTGCTCCTCCCTACAGCATAGTGTTCGGTGGTGTGCATCGTTTCCATAGTGATAGATGCCTGGGCTACCGCAAACCGTGCTACCAATAAACAATCTTGTCCATGTCCATTATGGACACATTTGAGAACTTCGGGATATAGACTCAGGAGTGGTGTTGTGGCATGCATATTGTCAGGCTGCTGAATGGTTGTATCACTCTACACCTCACAGACACTGTGTTCCCAACCTCCCCAACGTGTGGTATTGTCCGCATTTCTAATTTTTGCCATTTAATAATGTCTCATTTTAATTTGTATTTTCTAATTACTAGTAAATTTGTGCATTTCTTCATATTCTAATTAGCTGTTTCCTTTCTGTGAAATGAGCATGAAGGATTGAACATAGTATTTTATTAATGTTTTTAAGCTGGAGGAACTTTTGGTTACACATTGTATTTTGCAAGATGTTAATATATTTTCTCAGACTTCAAAAAGGGAAGAGTGTCATCCTTATGCAGAATCTTATTGTTTTTCTTCCTGATTCCAAGAGATGATGAAACAAACCTTTTTCTAAGTATTCAATTTGAAAAGCCATAAAGTATGCTACAATTAAAGCATTTTACTAATCTGTTCTCATTGTCTTCATGTATGCTGAACACTGAGAGCAAGTGCTTTTGCCAGAACAGATTTGGTGGAAAAGTGCTTCATTGTGTTAGTTAAAGAAAATCTCCCCTGGTCAGAAATCAGTGGATGATTATCAAAAAAAATTAGATCCAGCTGCTTCTCCCTGTTTACAATCTCCCTAGGTGTCAGAAAGCTGAGTTAATAGCAGGAAGCATCATCTCTTTGCCTGGAAAATTCCCTGGACAGAGGAGCCTGGCGGGCTATAGTCCATGGTGCTTAGTTGCTCTGACTCTTTGCGACCCCATGGACTGTAGCCTCCGCCAGGCTCCTCCGTCCATGGGATTCTCCAGGCAAGAGTACCGGAGTGAGTTGCCATGCCCTTCTCCAGGATCGAACCCAGGTCTCCCACACTGCAGGCAGATTCTTTGCCAGCTGAACTACAGGGAGGCCCTGAGTCAGACACAACTGAGTACATGACACATCGCCTCTAACTTGCCTGTCTCTGAAGAGCTCAACACTTGATTGAGAAGTACTTCTTAGCGCTCATTGAATATAAGCTGCTGCTGCTGCTGGCTGCTAAGTCGCTTCAGTTGTGTCCGACTCTGTGCGACCCCATAGACTGCAGCCCACCAGGCTCCCCCGTCCCTGGGATTCTCCAGGCAAGAACACTGGAGTGGGTTGCCATTTCCTTCTCCAATGCATGAAAGTGAAAAGTGAAAGTGAAGTCTCTCAGTTGTGTTGGACTCTTAGCGACCCCATGGACTGCAGCCCACCAGGCTCCTCCGTCCATGGGATTCTCCATGCAAGAGTACTGGAGTGGGGTGCCATTGCCTTCTCCGTGAATATAAGCAGATAATATTTAAAAAATAACAAATACCATATTATACTTCTCATTTTTCTATGAAAGGGTATAGAAAATATGTATGTTTGCTTAGTTACTTCAGTCATGTCTGACCCTTTTCGACCCTATGCACTACCAGGCTCCTCTGTCCATGGGATCGCCGACCCGATGGACGTGCGTTTGAACAGGCTCGGGAGTTGGTGATGGTCATGGAAGCCTGGCGTGCAGCAGTGCATGGGGTCACACTCTACTGAACTGAACCGAGGCAAGGGTAGTGGAGTGGGTTGCTCTGCCGTCCTCTAGGGGGTCTTCCTAACCCAGGGATCAAACCTGAGTCTCATGTCTCCTGCATTGGCAAGGCAAGTTCTTAACCACTAGCACCATGTGGGAAGCCCAATAGAAAGTATGAACGTTTCGATTTTTAAAGTGGTGTGGATGGAGAAAAGCATGTTTCCTAATTGAGATGCCACTTCTCAGGGTCTTAGAGAAAGTTAAGCAGCAATTTCAGGTTTGCACGTGAATCTTATTCCTATTCATTTCAGGTCTCAGAAAAGAAGGAATGACTCTGATTCAAAATGCTCTTTCCTTGTTCAAACAGGTTCCCAGTATTTGTGCTTTCCTTTCTGAGGAAGCAGTACAGTTTTTAAGTGTTTTCATTTCTGACCAAGATGTGATGCAATCAAATCGTTATGTTGACTTTGGTTTAGCATCTGCCTGACTGAGTGGAAAAGGAATTTTAATTTGTGATGTGATTGACAAAGCCATAAACCGTGAACTTTTCCCAATAATACCATAATATGATAAAAAAAATTTCTCCTTGTTCTTTTTTGCTGATTTTTGTGGTTATGCCTCTTAAGTTTATCAGCAAAACATTATTTCCTGCTCTTAATTTTTTCAGACTAAGCTACACTGTATGCTAAGATGTAGTTTTTCAAGGGCTTTGATTTTGTTCTGCCTTGAAGATTACTGTTTTTCTTTCATTATTTTTTCACTCAGAAATCTTATTTGGAAAATTAGATTTTTAGATGTGATTTTAAAATACTCTTTTTAACCTTTTCAAGAATCTTTTAAAATTTCATATTTATCAGTGCTAAGTATGAATAGAGCATAAAAAGTATCCTACCTGCTTTTCTTCTCCCCAACATTCTGCCTCTCCAGAGACCTCCATTTTCTGCTCTTCCAGCTGTTCTTTTGGAATTTAATGCCATTTTTTCCTAAACAGTAGCCTTTGTTGTTCAGTCACTAAGACGTGTCCGATTCTTTGTGGCCTCATGAACTGCAGCACACTAGGCTTTCCTGTCCTTCCCCATCTCCTGAAGTTTGCTCAGACTCATATCCATTGAGTCGATGATGCTATCTAACCATCTTATCCTCTGCTGCTCCCTTCTTTTCCTGCCCTCAATCTTTCCCAGCATCAAAGTCTTTTCCAGTGAGTTGGCTCCTCTCATCAGGTGGCCAAAATATTAGGCTGCTATGTTTAAAAATCTGTATGGGTTTTCTGTAGATCAGAACAGTTCTCATCCTGGGATCTACCTTCTGAAGAGCGTAGGTATTTTCTTCACTTCCTATGTTGGAACTCCCTGTTTCCTGGACCCCATATCTTCCCCCTTCATTGTTTATACCTCAATTAAGCAATTCTTCCAGAAGGTTCCTAAGAAAAGGGTGCATGGGATGTAAATCTGCATGTATGAAAATGTCTTCATTTTCTCTCACACTTGATTTATAGTTTATCTAGTTCTAGAATTCTAGATTGGAGGATATTTTCTCTGAATTTAAGAAGCATTGTTGTGTTGATTTCTAGCTTCTATTATTGCTATGAGAAACCCTGTGGTATTCTGATTCTTGATTTTTTTCCCCCTCCTTGGTTACTTTGAGGATCTGATCTTTGTCCCTGATATTCTGAAATATTATGATAATCTGTCACCGAGGGCTTGTTTTCTCTGTTGTGCTGGGTATACCGAGAGCCATTTCAATTTAGAAATAAGGATTTTTTTCAGTTCTGGGAGATTTTCTTTAATTCTTAAGTTCTATCCAAATACCCTCTTCCCCCTCCCCTCTGCTGCCCCTAGTTCTCTTATTCTTTCTCTCTGAAACTCTTACTATTATTTGTGTGTGGAACTTAGAGACTGATGAGTCCTTTAATTTTACCATCTTATGTATTTCTCATTTTATTTTTTGGTCTCTGTTTTACTTTCTGGGAAGTGTCTTGAACTTCATCTTCAGATTCTTCTAATTAGTTTTATATGTTCTTTGTCATATTTTTAATTTTCAAGATTTTTTTTTCTGAATGTTGCTTTTTAATAGTCTTATATTTTTGTTTCATGGATGGAATAGCTCTTCTCTATATTACAGTTTTAAAAGTTTTCTGCAGCCTCCAATACATCTCTGTTTTCCTTAAAGTACCTTACTTTATCATTTGTTTTGGTCTTTATTTTAGGGAATTTCCTTAAATGTATGGTCTTGGCTGTCTTACTCATATTCCAGAATAAGATGCTGAAAAACTGAAAACTGAATTTGCCTGAGTTGGGGCTTCTAAAAGTTAACTGGTGGTCTTCATTATGAGGTGACTAACCTAGAACCCTTTGTGTGTGTGTGTGTGTGTGTGTGTGTGTGTGTGTGTGTGTGTGTGTGTTTGGGGGTGTATGTGTGTGTGTTGGGGGTGTGTGTGTGTGTGTGTGTTTGTGTGGGAGGAGGGGAGCGGGTCACCTCTAGCAATCTGTGTTTATAGGTGTTTTCTTTTCTCTTAGCCAGGTTTTTCCCCAAACAGAATGCTTCAATCATTGGCCTACATTCCTGCCTACAACATTTGGGGAACTGAGTGGGAAAAGAGCTGGGGATATCTGCCTTCAGGATCTCAGTCTTCTTTTGATCCCCGTCTTTTTAGACTGGTAGGCCTGCGTCTCGTTGTGCCTAGGTCCAGAGGCTCTTTATTTTGCAGAGTAAATTCCCTTGCTCTGACCGGTGGCTGCTTGGAGTCAGGGTGGGAACCTTTGGGTAGAACTTTCACCTTATTTTCCTTTATGAAGCCCTGCCTGATGTCCCCACTTTCAGATCATTCTGAGCTTTTCTGGAATATAAAGCAAGTTCACTTTGCTCTGGGCTTCCTCTTAAGATGCTCTTAGTTTTGGTTTCTTTGCTGTGCTACATCAAGTAACTTACCAATCTCCTTTTCAGCTTCCAAAAACTTTGTTATGGTCATTTCCTTTCCTAGTCTTTGTCCTTAGCAATTTTATGTTTTTAATGCCATTTTAGTGGAGTTTGGGAGGTAAATAAAGGTGTTCAATGCATCGTGTTTCATTGAAGATCCAAATTTCTTTCTTTGATGCCCTGTTTCAACATAAAACTTAATAGGCTTATGGTTTATAGCCATTGCAAAATTTTGCTACAGTAACAGAATTGTACAGGATATAAATTCATTTGGTCTTTTGCTACCCTAATGCATTAATGCCTAACCTATAGCTTGCTATGAGAGCGTGTATGCTTGCTAGGTTGCTTCAGTCGTGTGTAACTCTGTGACCCCAGGGGCTATAGCCCTCCAGGCTCCTCTGTCTATAGGATTTTCCCGGCAGGAATACTGGAGTGAGTTGCCATGCCCACCTCCAGAGGCTCTTCCTGACCCAGGGATCTAACCCATATCTCCTGCATTGCAGGTGGATTCTTCACCACTGAGCCACCAGGGAAGCCTTGCTATGAAGAATGACATCTAAATGACTTCAGGAAGTTTGAGGATAATATAATAGAAATTTAGGTCATAAAGTAACTTAAACATTCCTTTTACAGATATGGAAACTGTGACCCTGAGAACAGAGGTGGCTTACCTATGTTCATTCATCCATCTAGAGCTAGAATTGAGTCTCTTCTCCAGTGTTCTTTTTTAATATATTTATTTACATACTAATTTATTTGGCTGCACCGGGTCTTAGTTCTGGCATTTAGGATCTTCAGACTTCATTGTGATGTGTGGGATCTAGTTCCTTGACCAAGGATCGAACCAAGGCACGCTGCATTGGGGGCATGGAGTCTTAGCCACTGGACCAGCAGGGAAGTCCCTTTGGTGTTCTTTTTCTTGCCAATGTGGTTCTGTCTTTTCATTAACGTAGCTGTAAATAGGTGCTCTTTACCATGGTTTATGTCACCCAAATGTCCTGTTAATTTAGTGTCAGCTTTAAGTTGCAGTCGTGGACTTTTTTTTTTCCTCTTAAAGTTTGGGGTCTAGTTTTATTGGGGTGAACTTTAAAACTCAAGAAAATTTCTATCTCACTCCTAAAGTTGTTTCTGTTTTGAGGAATTTATATTGACCATTGAAAAGTTTTCTTTTTTCTTCCTACTGTTCCCTTCTCAGTGGCCTCCAAAAGTTCTTTGTGGGGGAGGGCAGAAACTCTTTCCTGATTGTAATTGTAGCAGATAAAACTATTTAGAACAAATTAGTACACCTGTTGCCATGTTTCAGTAATGGGAAAAGGAAACATGTTGTTAAAATGTCAAGTTTATTTGGAGAAATCCTAGAATGGTTTCTTTACCGAATTTTCAAAATGCAGTTCTCAGTTCTCTTCCAGGACCCCTTCTGCATGTTATCCCACAATAGAACTCTTCTGTCTTATTTTCCTTTCCCTCCTGTATTTTGTACTTTGTACAGTTTGCCCCAGAACACCACCAAATGCATTATTTGTTGACTAGGATTCTTTGGTGGTTTTCATTTCTATGTAGAATTCTTGGGGTCAGAAACCCTACTTTATACTTTTGAATAAGTTCACTTCTACATATATTTAGGAGTGCCTTCATTGAGGTGTTGGGTTCCTCTGTAGGTGCCAGCATCTTGGGGTCCATGTTAGGTCTTTGACAGATGCTGATGGTTGGTATAAAATACTCACCTTTTCTCCAGTCACTGTTACAACCTGATTGAAAGAATGGTCTTGCCCGTTCCTTCATGTCATGTTGTGCTGTGCTGTGCTATGTTGCTTCAGTTTTGTCCGACTGTTTGCAACCCCGTGGGCTGTAGCCCGCTAGGCTCCTCTGTCCATGGGATTCTCCAGGCAAGAATACTGGAGTGGGTTGCCATTTCCTCCTCCAGGGGATCATCCTGACCCAGGGATCAAACCCATGACTTGAACCCACGTCTCTTATGTTTCCTGCATTGGCAGGTGAGTTCTTTACCCACTAGTGCCATCTAAGAAGTTATGTGTCACATTGGTGAATAGCAGTAATAGCTGGGAGTAGAGCAGGGACAGCCTGTTACTAGAAACTAAGGAGTCAAATGTTTCCTCCACTGGAAAGTGACCACATCGAACTAAAAGCCCTCTGAGCGTCCTTACAACCTCCAGATATCAGGATCATAAAGAGGTGCTCCCAGTGAATCAATGACACCCTTTAAAACAAATGACCCACAAAGAAAAACGATGTCTCTTAGGATTGAGTGGAATCGGGTGAACACTGTTCCATGACTGAGCTAAGCTGTTACGTTCATAATCTGAGGTAACCTAGAACACTTAGAATGATAAAGCATTGTTTTCTTGTTTCTTCTTTCCCTCTCATCCTCTTCTAAAGTTAAATAATGCTCTTTCATTATTATGCTTTGGAAATATATTAACTTTTACTTTTTTTCAATTTTTTAAAAATTGTGAAACATGAAATACATGTAAAACATAGGTGTGTTTTATTAAAGACTAATAAAGCAAAAGCTGGGGTAACATCCTACAAGTGTAAAATTCCCTTTGTGATTGTTCCTTATGCCCTACCCCAGGTTAACCAGTATCCTATTACCAAGAAAGTTAGGAGTTTGATTCTCTTTATTATGTTTAAAAGTTTCTACATTTGAAAAATAGCTCAGTAATGAAAGGCCTTCAGTGTTTTTACAGGTATATTTTATTTTTTACATGAGGTATTACTAGAGAAATAACAGGTAACATTTATGGATCACTTAGCCTCTTGCCATTGATTTTCCTGGACTATGTACACATTGGAACTCCCCAATAATTGTATGAGATAGATGAGAAAATTGAGTCTTGGAGCTAGGAACTGGGTCCCACTGGGATTCTAATCTGGCCAGTCTGACTCCTAAATCTGCTCTCTTAACCACTACACCTAATCAAGGTATTGTCTTATAATTTGATGCAATTTTATATTTTTAACATCTGCGTCTATGTCTTTTGTGTCTTTGAATACTCTAACCAGAACATAGGGTAGCCATCAAGTTCTGTGCTGTTTCTGCTAAAACAAAGGAGTTGGAAAGCTCTGTAGGCTTCAGATCTTATCCCAGTATCTTAACTTCTCATTGCTTGATGCAGATATACAGTCCATCAGTTTATCTAAACCATACTATATCTTTATATTGTCCCTTTCAGAGCACTTCTAAAATGTTTGTTTTATAATTTTTTATGGGAATTTTCCGGGAAAACCCATAATCGCACTTATGTTTGTAGTGTAGTGAATAGTGATAGTTTGAGAACAAAGATCATGGCATCTGGTCCCATCACATCATGGCAAATAGATGGGGAAACAATGAAAGCAATGACAGACTTTATTTTCTGGGCTCCAAAATCACTGCAGATGGTGACTGCAGCCATGAAATTAAAAGATGCTTGCTCCTTGGAAGAAAAGTTATGACCAACCTAGACAGCATATTAAAAAGCAGAGATATTACTTTGCCAGCAAAGGTCCATCTAGTCAAAGCTTTGGTTTTTCCAGTACTCATGTATGGATGTGAGAGTTGTACTATAAAGAAAGCTGAGCACCGAAGAATTGATGCTTTTGAACTGTGGTGTTGGAGAAGACTCTTGAGAGTCCCTTGGACTGCAAGGAGATCCAACCAGTCCATCCTAAAGGAAATCAGTCCTGAATATTAATTGAAAGGAATAATGTTGAAGCTGAAACTCCAATACTTTGACTACCTGATTCGAAGAACTGACTCATTTGAAAAGACCCTGATGGTGGGAAAGATTGAAGGCAGGAGGAGAAGGGGACAACAGAGGATGAAATGGTTGGATGGCATCACCGACTCAATGGACATGAGTTTGAGTAAGCTCCGGGAGTTGGTGATGGACAGGGAAGCCTGGAGTACTGCAGTCCATGGGGTCGCAGAGTTGGACATGACTGTGTGACTGAATTGAACTGAAACTTTTAAAAGAAGAGCTTTGATTATACAGAGTATTTTTTTAATATGATATTTCAAAATTCTTCTAAAAATATTTCATATCTGTAAGACACAAGTAACTTTTGGCACTTGTTTAGATGTGATCACTAAGAGATAGCTTCTTTATAAAACAGTTATTGACTCTACTTAGTGAATTAATGTTTCCTTTGCAGTATTTTCTCTGAAAACAGCTAGCTGTAGTGACAGGTCTTTATGTTTAAATTTTAAAATTAGATACCATTTCTACAGAAGGAGTGCAGATTTACAGCTCAGTAACTCCTTGAACAAGCCATGTGAAGTGCCTTAGAATATTGGTATCTGCCAACCAAGTTTTACCATGGTGCAAAATTTCACCTAAACCTCCTGTTCTTTGCCACTCATGTGGGATTACTGGCAACTTTAAGCAATTATATCGGGCCTGTGCTTAGTAGCTTAGTCATGTCTGACTCTTTGCGACCCCATGGACTATAGCCCGCCAGGCTCCTCAGGGTGTCCATGGGAATTCTCCAGACAAGAATACTGGAGTGGGTTGCCATGCCCTCCTCCAGGGGGTTTTCCCAACTCAGGGATCGAACCCAGGTCTCCTGCATTGTAGGCGGATTTTTTACCGTCTGAGCCACCAGGGAAGCCCAAGAATACTGAAGTGGCTAGCCTATCCCTTCTCCCGGGGACTCCTGCATTGCAGGCAAATTCTTTAACAACTGAGCTTCCCTGCGAAGCGCTGCTCTTTTCTTGCTATAAGATATTGGACTAGTCATCTGATCACCAATTTGAGTATCCATTTCTCATCTGTAAAATGCCACTGACACCTACCTCATTGTGAGAATTAACTAAGCAAATAATGTGATCCCCCCAACGCACACACACAGCATGGTATCTAGTAAAAGTATGATTTTTATAAGTGTTCTCTTCCCATTTTACAGTGCTGTTCAATGCTGACAAAATTGTATAGTATTTATAAAATGTGCTTGGTAATGACCAAACTAATGCTTTAAAAATGGCTTCTATGAATGCTGGCTGTCTGAACTCTACCAATTAATAATATCTGTCCTATGTGGGGATTATAAAAAACCAGGATTATATTTAAGCACAGTGATGAAATAGCAACTCCGTAAGGTGTCTTTTGTGGCTGGCGCTGCTGCTCTACAAACTACGTGGGATTTGGTATTGCTTTTGTTGGCATATATGTATCTTACATAATTGAAGATGCATATTATGCTGTTGATTTTAGGTCATTTTATTTTTTGGTGAAAAGGATTTCCCAATCTGGCTAAGGTTGTATGTTCTTTATTTCTTATTAAACAGTTAATTAAGACCAGCATGTCATTTAACTAAAATGAAGACCCAGATACCAAATACATTTTAAAATTCTTGAGCTCTGCATGAGTGACCAAACTCTCTTATCCTAGCATGCCCCCAAGTCCCTGGAACATTTGAATGTCTGTGCCTCCTCTCACCAGAGTAGTGATCTAGAGCCTCTGCTTTCCTTGGTGGGAGGGGAAGAGAAGCCCACCACGGGCAGCTCTCATCAGTTTGCAGTGCGCTTGCACACGCAGTTTCCTATTGGATCTTCACAGCAGTCAAAGGAGCAGAGCTGATATTATAGCCATTAACAAGTGCGGACATGGGGGCCCAAGGCATTCGCGAGTTGCCCAAGCTCACATTGCTAATAAGTGGATAACATGAGGCTTAACCCCAAGTCTTCTGATTCTAAATCTAAGGCTTTCTCACTCTCCCATGTTCTTATTCCCATTATAAATTAACAGACCCATTTAGTATCTTATCAGATACGGATATCAATCAATAAGGCAGGTGGATTTCTAAAACTTTTTTGATTCTAACCACCACACAGGCATTTAGGGAAGAAAAATTTTAATGTGGGGCTTGCTTATCTTTCAGTCTGAGACTCTGGATTTCTTGTACATTGTATTGATCCCAAATTGTTTTTATTTAAGAAGGGTAAAACACCATGAAATGTTTTATTCTAACACAAAAATGTATCCATGGGAAAATGATAAAATTTGCAGTGGTGAATACCATGTGAAATTTTAATTGAAAGTATGAATACTTTATTAATGTTAAAAAGGTATTGCCAAGACTTCCCTGGTGGTCCAGTGATGGGACTTTGCTTTCCAATGCCAGGGGTGCAGGTTCCATCTATGGTCGGGGTTCTAGGATCCCACATGCCTTGTGGCCAGTGGACCAAAACAAAGAACGGAAACAGTGCTTTAACAAATTGAATAGGGACTTTGAAAATGGTCCACATTTTAAAAAAATCTTAAAAAAAAGTACTGTGTTGTTCTTAAATTTTATATGAGGTCTCTTTATTTAGTTGTAGGTGCATGTAAAACTTTTCCTTACCTAGTTATGTGAGTTTCCTCTGCCTTTGTATCTTCAAGCCTTTTGGCCTCTCTTTATAATTGGATGTGACTGAACATTCATGATTTAAAATGTATTTATGACATTATGACTTAAAAATATATATCATTCATAGACTTTTTACCCAATTACAGAGAAAACATTGAACTCAGGTTCTGAGCCATTGGTTCTGTGGCTCAGACATGAGAATACGTTTTCATTCCAAAGCAGTCAGCATTGATGTAGCTTTCTGGATTATCATACCTTCTTTGTACTCTCAGGGTTGTCTTGAGGCATCTCAGACACGTGAGTGGAAGCATTTGAAAACCATAACAATATGTTACATGCTTGCATTCATGCATGAGTCTTCTGATTAATTGTATGCTTGAGACTTTTTGTCATAAGACATTTTGCTACATGAGCTCATAAGTTGGAATAGACCAAAAATGGAATAGACCAGGAAAACACTTAAATCCAGCAAAGTCTTACAGATAAGGAGTGAGTGGGTGGTGGGAAATAAGCCACCATGGAAATAGCAGATGAACATTTTTTCTCAGTTTAATAACCAGTCTCCTAATTGTTTCATCAGCATTTATTGAGCACCTAGTGAGCACTAGGACACCACTGATGTTCACAATTAGTAAAATAAGATGCTGCTGCTGTCTTCCAGGAGCTTGCAGGGGAGGACAGTTACAGGCAAGAGACAACATAGGTTAATAAATATAAAACTATGAAATATGTAATAAAATGTAAAACTGTATTTTAATGATGTATAAATTATATACAGTTTAGATAACTTTAATTTAATAACTAAAATATAGATCTGTTCTACTTGGTAAACCATCAGAACATTCCCTACATTAATACTGCTGCTGCTGCTAAGTCTCTTCAGTCGTGTCCGACTCTGTGCGACCCCATAGACAGCAGCCCACCAGGCTCCGCTGTCCCTAGAGAGCTCTTAAGGAAAGCACCTTGCTGCTGCCACCTTGATGTCAGTCCCTGGTAGCCAGTATTTCTTAAGAGTAGAAACCTGGGTTTGAATCCTAGCTCTGCCACTTTTTAAACTGTTGAACTAATTTGTATCTCGGTTTCTTTCTTTAAAAATTTTTTCATTGTATTTCTATTATTTATTTATTTATTTTTGGTTATGCTGGGTCTTCATTGCTGTGCATGGGCTTTCTCTAGTTGCAGCACACAGGCTTCTTGCCGTGGCTTCTTTTGTTGCAGAGCATGGGCTCTAGGGCTTGCAGGCTTCAGTAGTTGCGGCACATGGGCTTAGTAGTTGCAGTTCCTGGGGGCTCAGGCACAGGCTCAGTAGTTGTGGTGCACAGGCTTAGTGGCCCCATGGCATATGGAATCTTCCCAGACCAGGGATTGAACCCATGCCCTCTGCACTGGCAGGCAGATTCTTAACCACTGGACCACCAAGGAAGTTCTGAATCTCGGTTTCAATGTCTGTGAAATGGGAATAAAGATAATACCTACCTCACATTTACTGTGAGGACTGACTGAGTTAATATTGGGTTGGTCAAAAAGCTCACTTGGGTTTTTATTGTTTGGCAGGATAAAAGTAAATTGAGTAAAGTTCTCAAGAAAGAATTTTCTCCTCAACCCCTGAAAATTACTGTAAATGTAGCAAGATAAAGGAAGGAAACTAAACTTTTGTTAATCATCAGCTCTGTGGTAGGCTGGGCTTCCCAGGTGGCGCAGTGGTAAAGAATCCGTCTGTCAATGCAGGAGATGTGGGTTCAGATCTCTGGGTTGGGAGGATCCCCTGAAGAAGGAAATGGCAACCCACTCCGGTATTCTTGCCTGGAGAATCCCATGGACAGAGGAGCCTGGTAGACTGCAGTCCATGGGGTCGCAAAGAGTCGGACTCGACTTAGCGACTAAATGACAACAATGCGCCAGGCAGCTTACTAGGATTTTACCTGCATTTTTGTTTAATCCTTACGCCAGTGCTCTGACATAGATGAGGAAACAGGCTTAGAGAAATTAGGTTGCTTGCGTGAGGTCTGGCATGGCCACCATGATGATAACTGGGCTCTGTTACTCTACGTCCTATACTCTTATTGCCTTGCACGTGCCACAAAGCCTGAGAGTTCAGCAAGTTTCACTTATAATAGGTACAGTTGGAATTTGCTTGTTTGGGACTTTATCACTAATAACTATTTAAAGGGATGTCTTCTACATTTTTAGTTTGGTCCTATTACAGTGATTTGTTCTATATATCTGAATTTCCACCACCCCCCATTCAAAACTATATTACAGTAGTATAAACAATATAAATGGGACCTAGATGGAAAATATTTGAATGAGGGTAGTCTTATTAATTGGAGAAGGCAATGGCACCCCACTCCAGTACTCTTGCCTGGAAAATCCCATGGATGGAGGAGCCTGGTAGACTGCAGTCCATGGGGTCGCTAGGAGTCAGACACGACTGTGTAACTTTCAAGTAGACAACCTGGGAGACTTCACTTTCACTTTTCACTTTCATGCATTGGAGAAGGAAATGGCAAGCCACTCCAGTGTTCTTGCCTGGAGAATCCCAGGGATGGGGGAGCCTGGTGGGTGCCATCTCTGGGGTCGCACAGAGTCGGACACGACTAAAGCAACTTAGCAGCAGCAGCAGTCTTATTAATAGTTTGCAGAATTAAGCTGACCCATTATAATTTTCCAGTTTTCAAGATCACCATCATGAGTATTGAAGTCACTGCTCGACAAATTAATAGCTATTTCATAGGTCTTTTAAGCTTAGCCTCTGTGTAGTTATGTATACTGGGTGCTCAGTATAGAACTGATTGTTTTGGCCAGCTTTTGGTTACATCCAGAATTAATTCAAATAACTTGGATTTAAAATTAATTAAGTTAACTTTTAATCATTTGCTGTTTCTATATTAAAAGTAGGGTTGAAAATTTGGACAGAAAAGAGGGAAATTTTATGAGGAATTCCCTGGTGGTCCAGTGGTTAGGATCCTATGCTTTCACCGCCAAGGGTGTGGGTTCAGTCTCTGGTTGGGAAACTAAGATCCCACAAGTGGCACAGTGTGCCCCTCCCCCCAGCTAAAGTAACAGGGGAAAGCATATAGTTGTAAAACACCCATCCATACAATGTCAGCTTAGCTTCCTGAATAAGGTTGCCTCAAACCCCTAACCAAGAATGTGTGCAAGTTGTAAGCTCTTCTCTCCCTAAAAATATTTGCGCATTTCCTGGATTTTACCATCATGCAATTGCTTCTGCCTCCTGGGCCCCTGTTTTTCTTGCCTTGTGCCTCTGATATGCAGCATGATGTCCTCAGAAAGGATTCTGATTCTCAGGAAGGCCCTGTTCATACAGGACATTTGTGTTTTTAGTACACCTAACTGAAGAAAGGAGGAAAAACAGGTGGGTGAGCCCTATATTGCATTCATGCAACTTCCCTTTAAGGCATTCTTGTTCTGGAAATGTTCCAGACCTCCCTTGACTGGAGAACTTCACCTCCCCTTCAGCCCCAGCTTCACTCTGCTATACTATTCCTTTCTTCTCTTCCTGTTCCTCTCATCATCCTCCTCTCTGTTCCTTTCAGAGATTAAAAACAAGTTCTCCTCATCTAATGTAAAGCAGGTCCCCTTTCTTGACCAGCATTCTGGATCTTGACAGCCATTCTGCAGGGAACCATCCATCCCAAGGGGACTGGACCTGAGTGGTGGGAGACCCTATTGAGGGAACATATTTTCACAAAGAGTGTCTTCTAAGAGGAGTTCTTGTGTTAGCAAAGTCTTAACTTTTCATCTTGTTACATGGTGGCAGACAGTGTATTAATCTCAAGCTTATTGAATCCTGCCTCCTGAATACAGTGTCAGAAACCTAAAAAATGATTGTGCACATAATGTGTCCAAATTCTAGATAGCTTAGACTAATACAGTGTTCTTGTGCATAGAATGTATGCTGCATGCCTAAGAGTCATGAACCCACCTAACACAAAGATGTCACCACTTGGCATCTTGCATCATCACATGTTTCACTTACACAAAAAGAATTTGGGCTTTTGAAACACAATTATTTTTGTTGCCATAAATTTGTTTTGATTTTTCTGACAGTTTCAAGCTATGTCAAGGCAGTGTGTAATCTTTAAAACCTAAAATAAACACAGAAGTGCATCTTTTCAGGAAGTAAACCTTTCACAGTTCCATCAGTCTGTTCATAAATGACTTAATGTTTGATTGCTCTTAGCTGAAAAAAAAATTACAGCTTTTTATCCTCACTCTTTTACCTCAATTTAGAGGACTTGTGGGGAGTTCACTAAACTGCATTGTAATATACTGATCCTGTTTTTTGAATTTATAAATAAAATTCATGAAATTGTTTTTCTCTTGCTATATAGCAGCCTGACCTTACAGATTTTCCCCCCCTGTAGGTAATAGAGACGAGGAAACCTAACCAATGACTGTGGAGTAATATGGAAGAAGATGGGAAAAACTTGTTTAATGGGTAAGAAATAAAATTGTAATAAAGAGTTGTTTATGGAAACTATTCACAATAGTATTATGTAATAATACTAGGCTTCAGCAGGTGGCCGAGAGTGGTATCCTGTTAGAGTGAGCGCTCAGCCACTGTCTTTGTCTTATCACCATTCTGAACTTTCATCGCCTTCTTTCTTCTTACCCTTGTGACTTTTTAAATGCTATGAATTAACTTAAGAGGAGACATGGCTATATTTGAAAATAAACACAGGACCTGGAGACCAGCCCCCATAGTAAAACAGTTCTTGGGTAAGTCTTGAAGCTTACTGTTGGTTGGATAGAGACCGTATCTGTCATGACCTGTCAAGAGTGTTAGCAACCCGTTCTCGCTCTCCAAACACTGCCAGCTGCTGTGCTGGTAGGCTCACCTGGAGCTCCTGTTCTTTAGCCAAGTGCAGATTTTGTGTCAGGTGGTAATCAAATAGAATTCTATGGAAAACCTGATAAAAAGGTGTTAATAAGTTTATGATATAAAAAATTTAAATTATAAAGTCCATACATGCTTATTGTCAATAATTCAAACATTACAAATAACAAAAACGTTCTGTTAGAATCTTAGCCACCCCCGCAACCCCGTCCCATATATGTAAGTGCATAATATGTCTTTTTCTTTGCCTGCTGGTTAAAAACTTGGGCTTAGGAGCCAGACTGTTTTTGACTAGCCATTATTAGCTTGACATTTGGGCAGGTTAATTTCTCTTTGCCTCAGTTCCTTGGGTATAAGTGGGAACAATAAAATGCCTATCTCATAGCAATGTTGAAAATTAATTATATAATTAATCGTATATATTTTATATATAATCTTATATATTATATATTAATCTATATTAAAAAAACTTGGAATAATGTCCAAAACATAGTGAGTGTTCAGTAAATGTTAGCTATAGTTTTCTTATGTATCCCAGTTAGCATTTTTATGTACCAGCCTTCCATAGATGAATCTTGTGATACACTGCAAGAGGTAAGCCTTCTTGGATAAAGTCAACCCTGATGTCAAGGATTTTTTAATTTTTTCATGAATGTTTTCTTTTTTGGCTTCAAGCTTCATTTCTCTCAGAGTATGCTACAAGACTATGTGTGAGAATAGTTATACACCCTCATCTCTTACTACATATCATATGGTGTAAATATTGCTTACAGGTATGTATGAATTAACAAGCATCTTCGGGCTGTGATAGTTTTATCTTGTCCATAAAAGTATCTCTGTCAAAAAGGATGCACAGTTCTCTTGTTTCTAGATAGCTGTGTTACATTTTCTGTTAAGATTCCTTTAATCTATTTTGAAGGACAAGTCTTCTTGAGTTTTCTTCTTGTTTCACAGAATCACAATAGTTTTGAAAATGTCTGGTATCTTTTCCATGGCTAGTCAGCACTTCCTTGGGTGATACAGGCAGCTACTTATTTTAAGAGAGAAGGACACTAAAACAGTCATCTTTTTAATATTTCCCTTTTGTATTGTTCCAGGGCTCTATTAGATGATAATGGACAATTTTTTTCTGCTGTGACTTATTTTAGAAGACAAATATATAAAAACGGAGATTGACATTCACTGAGTATTTATTCTGTTAGCCACCATTTTAAGTGCTTTGCTCATTTATTCATTAGTGAATTTAATCCTGTCTTCCACTTACGAGGCAGATGCTGTTATTATCGTCATTTTAAAAGCTGAGAAAAATGAGGCATAGATGAACTTGCTCAAAGTCACATCGCAAGTGGCAGCTTCAGGATTCAAACCCAGGTCCTCCGCTCTGGAGCCTGTGCTGTTGACCAGTGGGGTGCTGGCCTAGTTTTTGATCAACTTAGAAGATTTGCTAAGGTGCACAGGGATTTAAGTAAGGTAATAAAGTCAAATATCACCTGAAAAAGTCACCATAACCAATCTGTTTCTGCTTGCTTTTGGGAAAGAAAATTTAAAATCATGCTTCTTCTTAAGTTTGGGAAAAATAATGGTGTGAGATGATGTGAGGTTCATAAATAATTACTTTTTTCTTGACCATACTTAAATGAATACAACTGTTTTACTTCTTTATGAATTGTTTGTAGTAGATAGAAATCACCTGACTCTAGCTAAGGAACAGTACATGTTAAGAAGTGAGTTGATTTGTAGATTACTATTTAATTGCTGATCATGGAAACATGCAGACAGAAAGACTGAACTGTGCAGCAGTTTGTAACTGATTGGTAATTAGAAATTGTTCTTTTGTCCTGTTAAATAACATTTGACTGACAGTGAGCAGGAAGTTGTTGAAGAGAAGAAAAGGCAGGAGAAAAGGCGATATGGGTCTTATAAGAGTGTCAATTATAAGTGATGATCTAAAAAGTAAATGTACATGAGCAGTCGACATTTATATAGGAACTGGAAGGAGTTAGAGTCCGTGGTTTTTGGTTTTTGTTCTGTTTTGTCTTGTCAGAGAGAAATACTGGCTTTTCTTTTCTTCAGATAGCAATTTCATTTCCTGTTGAAATATGGTAAAGTACAAAGAGAAAGCAACATTTAAAGTAACACAAGCACACTGATGAAATATTTCGGCTTTCCTGTAAAGTGTGGCTATAAGCAGTGATGTTTTCCCCTCTCCATCTTTTTGAACTCTCTCTCCTTGTTTGAGAATCCCTTCTGAATGTTCATAACAGTTACGGCTCTCAGTGTACTCTTTACCACACTTAGATACTCTTTACCACAGTGTCTTAAAGGGTGGCCGAGCCCTTGAAACTTTTGGGAGTCAAAGCTGTTTTCATAACAGTATTAAAACATACTTGCACATGAGTATGCAGTGGAGTTTTCCAAAGACAACATGATGTACAAAGAATGGAGGGAGGAGATAGGGAGTGTGGGATCTACATGTATACTCTGCTGTATTTAAAATGGACAGCCAACAGGGACCTACTGTGCAGCACAGGGAACTCTGCTCAATGTTATGTGGCAGCCTGCACAGGAGGGGAGTTTAGGGGAGAGTGGATACATGTATGTGTGTGGCTGAGTCCCTTTGCTGTGTACCTAAAACCATTACAACACTGTTAATTGGCTGTACTCCAGTATAAAACAGAAAGTTTAAACATAAATAAACACATATCCTCTTCTCAGAAAGAAACAAAAAAAGAAGTAGCAAAATCCAGCTGTCTTACTTATTCCAGGCATTTAAAAGATTTGTAAAAATGTAACATACAACCATTTTTCTCACTAGATATATAATGATAATTACTGAGGTTTGTTTCTACATTAGCACATTACAGTGACCCCAGTGTAGGCAAGAAAGTCATGGCGCTCTCTCTAGTGACTAGGCGGACTGTGCCTGCCACACAGCAACCTATGCAGATTCTAATGACATCCCAATTGAGTGCAGCTGTGTCCCCCAGATTAGAAAAGTGAAAATGCTGTCCTTTTTTCATAATTGTGCTAGAGAATATGATAAAGATTATCAGGATCTGTGGAAACCTGCACTTAAAGGAGAAAGGAGGGTTTGATTTTAAGAAGGCACACCATCCAACCTTGCCAGTGACCCCACTGATAAATCCCAGGTTCAGAATGTTCTTTTATTGGTTGTTCCCAACTTTGGGAGGACCAGAAGGCCTTCCTGGACAGGCTTTTATTTTTCAGTATTAATTGAGCATCTGTGATGTCCCAGTCTTGTTCTAGGGCTGGAAATGTCAGTGAACAACAACAGCAAAAAACCCCTCTACCCTCATGGGGCTTCCATCCCAGCCTTTGAGTCTTTTGCTGTAGTGACAGCTCCCTCTTCAGGGCAGTCTGAGTTCATGGCAGTGAAGCTACGGTGGATCTTCAACACCGACTGCTGTTTCTCACGGAGAAGGCAATGGCACCCCACTCCAGTACTCTTGCCTGGAAAATCCCATGGACCGAGGAGCCTGGAAGGCTGCAGTCCATGGGGTTGCTGAGGGTCGGACACGACTGAGCAGCTTCACTTTCACTTTTCACTTTCATGCTTTGGAGAAGGAAATGGCAACCCACTCCAGTGTTCTTGCCTGGAGAATCCCAGGGACAGGGGAGCCTGGTGGGCTGCCGTCTATGGGGTCGCACAGAATTGGACACGACTGAAGCGACTTAGCAGCAGCAGGTGTTTCTCAGTAGCTAAGAACCGAGAATAAAGTGGGAGCTGCTTGACATTTTGCAATTTTCTTTTTTAAGTTACCAAACGGTTTGGGATTTTTCAAATCTTATCTAGATCCCCAGTATAAGAATAAAAGTGGGCCTATCCAGTCACCGGTATTGTGGTGGTTTTAATCTTATCTTGTTTTCAAAGTTAGCACCACTTTTGTCAAGAAGTGTAACTTAAAAAAAAATTCAGTACCTGATGTTAAATTTATTCTAATTGTTTTTTATTTGTTGAAGAAAAAATGTTCAGATATGTGTGAGATTTTCATTCCCTAGTGAGTTGCTCCCAAGACCCTATAATTTGTTTAATAGACTTTTATACAGAAGGAGACTACTTGGCTCATTAGATGGAATCACTTAATAATGACTGCAAGGTTAACTAATGCGGCCGTCAGGCTCCTCCTCAGCATTTGGATGTCTCTTGTATCACTCACAACTTCAGCCATTTTCGAATGCACACGACTGGGAATACCATTAGAATATTAATGGAAAAAGAAGCTGACATGCAAAATCTGAATGGCCAAAAGTCATCTCTAAAGATTATTTTAACCTTTTTAATTTTCAGGAGTTCTGCATCAAACTTGGCCTTCCACGTTAAGAAATTCTCAATTGTATCAGGAATGCCATGAAATAATTGCTTTCCAGCTGCTTCTG
Organism: Bos indicus; assembly: GCF_029378745.1. Classification (NCBI taxonomy): domain Eukaryota; kingdom Metazoa; phylum Chordata; class Mammalia; order Artiodactyla; family Bovidae; genus Bos; species Bos indicus. The sequence goes on along the minus strand of NC_091782.1, from coordinate 17,140,802 downwards.
CTTCTTTTTGTTGCTTTTCTTCTCTTATAGTTTTTATTTGATCTGCCCTTTCACTTAATTTTTCCTGCATCGCTGTCACTAAAGTAAAGAGCATCACCATACCAGGGCTTACTTCTTACCTCCAATGCTGATAATTTAATGTCTGCGACATTATTCATAATTGCTGTGAAATTATTCTGTGACGTCATTATCTTCTCAGTTTACCTGGGAGAGTATTTCCCAGAGGGGTGCTTCATCCAGGTACTTCTCACTGTATGTAGATTTGAGGATTTGAGGATCTGAACAGTTTCATCACTTTCTTCGGCCTCAGATGTCACAGTAATGGTGAAGCTGGGTAGATTTTCTAGTAACACTTAGCAGGACCTTGTCAAGTGAAGCACTACTGAAAGAGACTGCGGTCTCCGGAGAATCCATTCATATTCTGGAATACTCTTTGTTAGGGGGGGTTGAATTAATGTACAGTCAAGCTATGAAGAAATTATGGTAGATTGCATGGCTCCTTGCCATCATCTGTCATGGGGATCCTTGATCATGCCCGTGAATTGCCTAGACATCCTGTCTGCTGTGGCATTGGCTAAGCAGGCTCAGATGCAAAGATCCAGGCTGAGAGGCCTGTGGGCCAAAGCCAGGCCAGGAGCAACACCCGACACTGGCCTCCACCACCTCCCTTGGCAACCTTCTAAAAGAAGAAGGTAACTTCTGAATCCATACCTTCTTCATTTACTGCCTGATCTGTGTGTAACACTCCCTTCTACTGTCTTTCCTTTGGAAGTCCCTCAGACCCATCTTCCCGAGGAAAGCTTTGTTTCAGTTCAGTTCAGTTCAGTCGATCAGTCGTGTCCGACTCTTTGCGACCCCGTGAATCGCAGCATGCCAGGCCTCCCTGTCCATCACCGACTCCCGGATTTCACTCAGACTCATGTCCATCGAGTCGGTGATGCCATCCAGCCATCTCACCCTCTATCGTCCCCTTCTCCTACTACCCCCAATCCCTCCCAGCATCAGAGTCTTTTCCGTTGAGTCAACTCTTCGCATGAGGTGGCCAAAGTACTGGAGTTTCAGCTTTAGCATCATTCCTTCCAAAGAAATCCCAGGGCTGATCTCCTTCAGAATGGACTGGTTGGATCTCCTTGCAGTCCAAGGGACTCAAGAGTCTTCTCTAACGCCACAGTTCAAAAGCATCTATTCTTTGGCGCTCAGCCTTCTTCGCAGTCCAACTCTCACATCCATACATGACCACAGGAAAAACCATAGCCTTGACTAGACAGACCTTTGTTGGCAAAGTAATGTCTCTGCTTTTGAATGACCTTGCTTGTTCTTCCCCAGCATTCTATAGACTATAATAGCCAGAAGGACACAACCACAAGGTCAGTTAATAAAACAAATAATATAAGCAGATTCATATGTAGTAAAATAGAAGTGTTTATAAGTAGCTCTAAAAAGTGAGTCACTTCTGTAGATCAGCATTTCTCAAACTTATGACATGTGTATACCACTGCATGATTTTTACCTCAGTCTGGTAACATCTGTTGAGTTAACTTAATATTTTTCTGTAAACCAGATTACTTTTTTTTTTAACCTAAAAGCCTACTTCCTCACCCTAAAAAAGATACCTACGGAGTTATGGATTTTCTATTTTTTATAAGACACATAACCGTATTTGACTACTGCATTTAAAAATACTTGCCTCTGGAGAGTTCCATTTCTGGATAAGACGAAGTAAGCACCCTCTGCCTAGTGTCTCCTGCTGAATGCAGCTAAAATCCTGGATAGAACTCATGGACTAGCAATTTAAGGACTCTGAGAAGTCAATAGTAGCAGGTGGATTAGAAAAGACCAGGATTTGAAGTACAGCTATGAATATTCCCTGGCCTGGGTGGAGTGCAGCCCACACCTGGAAGTGGGAATCAGGCATGGAAAGAGAGAGCTCCAGGAGAAACCCTCCAATCTTGACTTGATGGGGAAGGAGACTTCTAACACTCAGAGAAAGAGGTGTAGAAACTTCCTTCCTTAAAAAAGCCTCCCTCCCTCCTCCCAAGCCCCAGCTGCCAGGCAGTCTTGTGGAGTCGGTGCTGGCGTGACGGCAGCAGGGCCCACAGCTGCCTGAAAGTCCTAAGGGAGGGGAACCGTCCCCTGCAGTTGCTGGTGGTGTTCGGTCACTAGGTTGCGCCTGACACTTTGAGACCCCGTGAACTGCAGCATGCCAGGCCTCCCTGTCCTTCACGATCTCCTTGAGTTCCCTCCAGTTAGAGAAGTGATAGTCCTAAAAAGGACCTCTCACTTTTTTTCTTTCTCTTTGTCTTCCTGCTGCCTAGCCCTCAAAATATGTGAGAGAACAGGATAACAAAGGCCTTGGCTTTCTGGCTGGAAGACAGAAAGGAACTGAAAGGTACCTGGGAAGACAGTGGAGGAGGAGGAGCTCAGGAAACCAAGTCTGCAGAGTTATCTGTGCACTCCCGGGTCCCCTCCTCAACAGCACGCTGCATGAATCTGGTCCTGAAGAGCACACAAAAACTATTAGAATTGATTATGCCATAAATAACTGCCCAGGGCCTAGGCCACTGGCTAGCACTCATGCCAGACAGTCCTAATATTTCTGCAAAGGCTTTCACCGAGGAAGTGATATTTATTTATTTATAATTAAAATTTTTTAATTAATTTATTTATTTATGGCTGTGCCGGGTCTTTGTTGCTGCGAGGCTTCTCACTGCTGTGAGAAGCTTCTTATTGCTTCTTCTCTTGTTGCAGAGCACAGGCTCTGGAACACGTGGGCTTCGGTAGTTGCGGCTCCCATGCTCTGGAGCACAGGCTCAATAGAAGAACTGATATTTAAACCATACCTCACAGAAGGGTTAGTTGGGACTTGTGATCTGAATCCAACCAGCAGGTTGATTACTTACTAAAGCAAATATTAACATTTTCCTTAGGATTTAAGCAAGACTCAGAATCTCACAATATTCAAAATGTCCAAGATTCAATACAAAATTATTCTACCTGCATGTGGATTATGCCCTTCCCCTTCAGTTTGATTGGCAAAGCTAGGCCACATGCCCACTGCTAGACTTGTGACCATTGCCTGTGCACAAACTGGCTGAGACCTCACAGGACCCATCCCTGGAGCTAGTGCTGAAGTCAGCTTCTGCTGAAGCACATGGCCCTGCGGAGGAAGAGTGGCTACTCCAGGTGCAAGCAAAGAGAGACCAACTCCTACTTTTAGACTTTATTAGAGCTTATCTAACTTCGTTCTCAGATTTTAAGGGACTTTTCTATAATAAGGTACAGAGAGGATTGAGAAGAGATGATATCTCATAGGACTCATTACAAATTTTATTAAGCCCTTTATATGTTTTCCCTTTGTGTATGATTCTTTCTATTTTTATTTTTTAGCAGATGGGTAAACATGCCTCGAGGCTAACCATCACTTTAGCACTGAGATAAATAACCCGTTGAAGAATACAGATGTAATGAGCTACACCTTAGCCTTTGTAGCTGAAGATGCCTGACCAATAATTACCATCTAGCCAGCGGGTCCCCACCAGCTGCCCAGGCTGGTCCATGATTTGCAGCTGTGTGGAGTTTGGCATAGTGTGCACCTGCCATCCTCTCTTCAGAAAGAGATACTGCAGGTGCTCGTCGATGCTCCCTAGGCTTATCAGCCGCTGTGATTTCTCTGAGTCCCCAGTGGTGCTATATCATTTGAAGTTTTGCTTTGGTATGTCTTCAAAGTGTTTCCTTTCCGTATTCTGCTTGAGTTATATCTGTGCAGCTCATCACACAACAGCTACTTGAGAATGCAAAGCAGAGCATCTCAGAGAGCATGCTTGAGAGAGAGGCTCCTGAAAGTGGTGAAGCTGATTAATATTACATATTCTTAAAGCCTTAAGTGTGTCAGATTTTGAATTGGGCAAACATTTTTCATCTGAAAAATATCTAGAAGAAGGTAGTTTTAAATTGTAAACAAACCTGCCGCATAAAATGGCAGGATCAGATTGTGAGGGACTAAGTTGGATTCTCCTTGAAGAGGTGTGCGGTAATGTGATTTATAAAATATATATATATATATATATAGATCATGCAGATGACCAAAATATGTTTCTCACGTATATTTGGTCTTTGTGCATAGTTCCTGGCTCACAGCTCCAAAACCCCGTGGAATTTCCTAAGTGTTGAGCGATGGAGGCATATTTTGCTATGTTAATGAAATGACTTTTGCAAAGCACCTAAGGACAGGGTCTGGTTGCCCACAGAACCACCCATGTGATTAGAGGGTGGGAACTCTTCATTTCACCACCTGACCTCTGCAGTGGGGAGAGATTGAATCAGTCCTCAGTGCTCGGTGATTTAAGAAATCATGCCTATGTAATGAAGCCACCATAAAAACCTAAAATGGGTTTATTTATTTACAAATAAACTAGAGGCAATATGTATGTGCATGCTAAGTCATTTTAGTCATGTCCAACTCTTTGTGACATGGGGCTCAAAGAGCTTCCACGCTGGGAAACCAGAATGTTTCCATGTGCTGCTGTGCTGAGCCTTGAGTTCCATGAGAACACAAGTCCCGTTTAGGACTTCGCCCTTTGTATCTCTTCATCTAGTTGTTGATTCATATCCTTTATGATAAATTGGTAATACAGTAAGTAAACAGTTTCCTAACTTCTGTGAGCCATTCTAGCAAATGCTTCAAACCCAAAGAGGGAGTCATGGGAACCTCTAATTAATAGCCAGTTGGTCAGAACCACAGGTCACAAATTGGGGTTTCAATTGGTGTCTGAAGCAGAGATGGTTTTGTAGGACTGAACCCTTTACCTGTGGAATCTGATTCCATCTCTGGGTAGATAGTGTCAGAATTCAGTTGAATTCTCAGACACGCTGATGGCGTCCAGGAACTAATTGCTTGTTGGTGTGGGGAAGCCTACACACACCACACAGACACACACACACCCTTGAAGTGGGTCCAGGAACCTAATGTAAGGTGACTAAGAGCCCAGAGTAAGAATTTGCCCCCAAATACCTGTACATTACCTTATATTTTTGGACCAATGGGAAGAGGAGTTTGTGTGGGTAGTGGAAGGATTTCAGCAGAGAGCATAATCATAGTTATAATCCTTCACTGGCAGTGCCAGTTTGTGATGTGGAGCAAGCTACAGGGTCGCTTTATATGCTGACAGTCATTTCTTGAGCTCTGACTGTGCTGGGCATTTCTTGAGCTCTGACTGGGCATTGCTGTAAGCATTTTACAGATATTAACTCACTTAATTCTCACAACAACCCTATGAAGTATAAACTATTATTGTCTCCATATTACAGAGAAGGAGACTGAGCCCCAGAAAGATTATTTTCCCAAGGTCATATATAACTAATAACGATAGAGCTTGAACTCCAACCCCAGCAGTTTGGCTTGAACATAAAAAGCGCGATGCTATCCTGCCTCTGGGGGCTTCCCAGGTGCTGCTAGTTGTAAGGAACCCACCTGCCAATGCAGGAGACATAAGAGGCGTAGGTTTGATAGCTGGGTTGTGAAGATCCTCTGGAGGAAGGCGTAGCAAGCCACTCCAGTATTCTTGCCTGGAGAATCCCTTGGACAGAGGAGCCTGGCAGGCCGTAGTCCATAGGGTCACAAAGAGTTGGACATGACTAAAATGACTTAGCACACACACACGTATTGCCTCTAGTTTATTTGTAAATGACACATTAAAAATATGTGCCATAACTATTATATAGGGTAGGAAGCTGAAGATGAAATAAACGTACTTTTAATAAGGAAATAGTTCTGTGTAAAAGAAAACATAGTCAAGAGCCCAAAACCAATGTTGGCAATTACCATGAGAAGCCTTTCTCTGAGCCATTTAGGATCATAGGCTCAGAAGGTTAGAAGGCTCTCCAAGGCTTTGGTCTAAGAGGACTTTATCTAAAACAGTAGTTCCCAGATTTTTTTTTTTAATTTCATGGATCTATAAAATACACACTTGCATGTGCACATGTATGCCAACCCAAACTGTCTCTCTATTATCACTGTAAAGAAGGGGACCTAACACCAAGAACATTGGACAGATGTAGTTTCTTAACAAAGAACAGTATTTCCCAAGAACAAAACAGATAGGCATCTTACCTTGGCCAGTGGAATTATTGGTCTGGAGAGTAGTTGGGGAATGTCTTCATCTAGACTGGTAGGTTTAGATCCATTTGTGGGGGTAAAAATTACCTTGGGGTAGAGTGGACTCCCAGGTGATTGAATCAGTCATATCAGTTGAAAGCACACTCAGGAAATAGCAATTGACGTGTAGTTTACCTTGCTTCTTAGTGAAGCTTTTACTGTGTTTGCTCTGGCGGCCTCATAAGGGGCCCTTATCTAGTCAGGCTCTCTCTATTTCTCATCTTCCATGTGAGACTGGAAACTCTTGAGTTCACAGGTCTCATTTGTGCTGAACAAATGTTTTAATGGTTTTTCTTCAAAAAGAAAGAAACATATAAAAGTATCATCTTAACTAGTTTTGGTTAAAATGTGGTAAAGTAAAAAAAAAAAAAAGGCAAAAAAAACTACAAAAAACTACTGAGACTTCACTGGTGGTCCAGTGGCTAAGACTCCTCGCTCTCAGTGCCGAGGGCCTGGATTCGATCCCTTGTCAGGGAACTAGATCCCACAGGCTGTAACTAAAGGATCCTGTGTGCCACAACTCAGAGCCAGGGCAGCTAAATAAAGAAATATTTTTAAAAACTACTATTTTAGTCATTTCAGTAGTGTTAAGGATATTTACCTCGTTGTGAAACAGAACTTTTTCATCCTGCAAATCTAAAACCCCATCCATACATAGCTTTTCCTCCTCTCCTCAGTCCCTGGTAACCACCATTATACTTTCTGTTTTGAGGAATTTGACTCTTCGAATATTTTCCATACCTCATGTAAGTGAAATCATATTGATTTGTCATTTGGTGACTGGCATATTTCATTTAGCATAATGTTCTTAAGGTTCATCCATGTTGTAGTATGTGTCAGAATTCCTTTTTAAGGCTGAATCTGTGCCATTATACATGTATCAGTTTGTTTATTCATCCATTGATGGGCATTTCTCTGATGATTACTGATGTTGAGCATCTTTTCAGTGCATGTTGGCCATTTGCATATCATTTGGAGAAATGCCTATTCAAGTCCTTTGGGTTATTTGATTTATATTTAATTGTTTAATTGGGTTGCTTGATTTTCTTTTTTTGGTGTTGTAGAAATTCTTTATACATTTTGGTTATTAATTATTTGAAAATATTTTTCCTATTCTGTAGGCTGCCTTTCACTCTGTTGATTGTATCCTTTGATACACAAAGATTTTAAAGTTTGATATAGTCTTCTCTATTTTTGCTTTTGTTGCCTGTGTTTTTGGTATAATATCCAAGAAATCGTTGCCAAGTCCAGTGTCATGAAGATTTTCCCCTATGTTTTCTTCTAGGACTTGTATATTTTTAGGTTTTATGGTTAGGTCTTTAATCCATTTTGGGTTAATTTTTGTATATGGTGTAAGGGTCCAATCATTCCTTTACATGTGGATATTAATTTTCTAAAAACATTTGTTAAAGAGACAATTCTTTCTTCACTGAGTGGTCTTGGCACCCTTGCTGAAGTTCATTTCACCATATACACAAGAATTTATTCGGGGTTTTTCTGTTCTGTTCCACTGGTGGATTTGTGCCAGTACCATACTGTTTTGATTACTGTAGCTTTGTGATAGGTTTGGAAATGAGAACATGAGTATGTTCTTCCAATGGTGTTCTTTTTCAAAATGGTTTTGACTCTTTGGAGTCCCTTGAGATCCTATATGAATTTTAGGATATATTTTCCTATTTCTGCAAAAAAAAAAAAAAAGCCACTGGAATTTTAATAGGGATTTCATTGAATCAGTAGATTATTTTGGGTAATATTGACATCTTAACATATTAAGTTTTCCAGTCTGTGAACATGAGATGTCTTTTCATGTATTTGTGATTTCTTTCAACAGTGTTTTGTAGTTTTCAGTATAAGTCTTTTACTTCCTTGGTGACATTTACTCCCAAGTATGTATTCTTTTTTATTTTATTCTTTATAAATGAATTTGTTTTCTTAGTTTCCTTTTCATATTTCATTGTTAGTGTATAGAACACACTGAGTTTTATATATTGATCTTGTATACTACAACTTTGCTGAATTTGTTAGTTTTAACTGTGTGTGTATGTGTGTGTTATCTCTAGAGTTTTCTACATATAGTATCATGTCATCTATGAACAGAGGTAATTTTTTCAATTTTCATCACTGAGTATGATATTAGCCCTGCCTGGGCTTTTCATAAATGGGTTTGGGGGGCCCTAGAACTCTGCAGTCATCCAGACCTCAGGATTTTGGTGTTTTTAACAGATGGATTATTGTGTCCAATACATTTTTCTTCTTTCGAACTTCAGCCTTAGAAGATAAAGCCTTATCTGCAGTTTTAGAGACATTCTGCATCATCTTCACATATGAACACAAAGTGAGGATTCCTTTATTTCTTAAAACTATTTAATGACATCAACACCTTAATGTGTCCTGCCACACTTCCCACTAAATTCTGAGATATTTTCTTTACTGGCAGACTCAGGCTGGCCTCTTAGAATAAATAATGCATTAAGTGGTCCCTCAGAAGACTGTTAATTGGTCTCTTGGAATATGTAATGTCTGTTATTTAGCTTCTGCCAATATTAGATAAGATTTTTTTTTTTACTGACAGTTCCTTCAAAGTGGTTTAGTTCTTATTAATCCTGATAAGTTCTTATGTGAGTGATAGGTAGAGTGATAACATACATGTTTTGATAAATTGGCTGTAGTGGAATTGGGTTGTTTGATGGGGACTTTACCTTTGACTGTAGGCTGTCAGTGACCAGTAACTTAAAAATAACAAACTGAAGTTTTCTGAGATGTCAGACTCAGAAAGCACATATTCAGAAATGAAAGGTTTAACTTGAGAAAAATTACCATTCTAGTTATTCATATGTATTAAAAGCTACAGATAATGAGTAGCTTTTAATACATATGAATAACTAATTCTGGCCTGCCGGAATCTTGTTTTGTTAAACCCCACTGAGGTTATAACTTGATGGGTATGGACAACATTCAGCACAGTTACCGCAGGCAACATGGGAAGGATACAGGGGGAAAAAAGGATGAAGTCAGTAAAGCTTATTTTTTGTTCTCATATTGTTTTTTAGGGACCTCCCTCCTTGCTGTCAAATACTCCTTAAGGCTCGAGTCTTTCTTCTCCAGGGTCTCAGGCAGTGATTCATACTTTCCTTTCACTCTTTAGTTTCTTCCTCCTTGCATTTCAGTTGTGCAGTATCCTGCCCCTTAGCACCAGTTTTCCACTTCCTTCTGTTGTAAATTAACCTACAATTAATTAATAACAGTTGATTGGCTTTATGTGTTTCCCTTATAAGATTCTCTATTTGCTATTAATGGGCGTGTCAGTGCCTTCATCTAAATGGTGGGATCCACTGGCAGGCCAGGATATATTTAAAATAGGAGAAGAAGTGGCTGGGACTTGTGAGATTTAAACTACATGAAGTTGGTTGCCTGGGTGTGCACTGGCCTTCTATTCTCTCGTGCCAGCTCACTATAGTTGAGTTCCCAGAAGTACTTCTGCTTTATTCTTAACGAGAGATGAGGGTTCATGCACAGTTCACGTCTTTGAAATGCCTTCTATGCCTTATTTGAAAGAAGGCCCCCTTTATATTTTTGCCACGCAGCACATTCTGTTGGACCTGTAAGTATTCAATGGGCATACCCCCATTGGAGAGTGTGAGCTGAGACCAAGTCTGCTTCTTTAATTCAGTGGCATTTTATGGTGTTCTGGGTTTGTTTTTAACATCTTATTTGGACTTTCACTATCCTTGCTCTGTGTTACTGTTAAACACAATTTTTCAAAAACCTAAGAAAAAGAGATAATGAATAATAAAACTCTCATTTGTTTTGGAAAGGTAGTGATTTTTCTTATTTTTAATATGAAAGTATCCTCAGTTTTCTTATTTAATAATATTTTGGTATGACGGGCTTCTTGGATGAAACTATTGATAAAGTCAAGGCCAGGTAGTCAGTTACTATAAGCTGCTCAATTAGCCAGCCCAACTCTAAGCCCTGTGGAAGCAAAAATAACTTTTGGGGAATGAGTGACAAGGTAGCCAAGTCAGCCAGTACTTTGTTTAGAGTCAGCCAGTTTCAGAATGCAGTTACACGGCCATCTCATTTGCATCTCCCTCAGAACAACTCTTTGGAGTAGGTTTTATTGCTCCTCAGTTTTACAGACTTAAGAAACTGAGGCTTATAATGTGCCTGATATACTTGGAGTGGTGCAGAGGGAGGAGGCCTCCATCACCCAGCCGATGGCCTTCCCCATCCCGACCACACCCGCACTGTCACACTCACGCTCCTTCAGGGAAGTGGCCTGGGTGTTGAGAGAATTACTTTGCTGCCCAGTAAACTGGAATAATGTTAGGATCTGTCCATGAAGGAAATGAAGCTCTCTTGAGAGTTGGAAGAGTCTGCTCACAGAATTCCCTTCTATTGACAATTTTCGGTAGTGGCCTCTGGGGAAGCAGAGTAGAAATTACCTTGGTACCTTGGCTGATATGAAATTTCAGGTGATTGACATGACCGACTGAGGCTTCTGCAATAAGCCAAAGAGGTCTGCACTTTGCAGGTCATAAGCTTGTAGAAAAGTGTGTGAGGGGGTTCCTTTTGCAACATTGAGTGCTACTAGAATATAACTCCTTAGGTTCTCCATATGCCATAAGTACCATCAGACTGCCTGTCCCCGAATCCTATTTTCTAATAAAGATATAGTAAATCATGTATGCTCTGTGCTTATCTTCTGCCATCTTGCTGATGCCTGACTTTTTAAGATTATTGAAACAGTTTCCTTAGTGTTGTAGCCTTTTGGAAAATAGATAACACATGATTTTTTTTTCCCCCAAAAGGTACAAATGTTAGTGGCTCTCTTTTTTTTCCTACCTTTACTCCCCTCCACCCCAGTTTGCACTACAGGGCATGTGATAAGAGGGAGGGAGATGGTGCTTGCGTAGTGTTTTCCAGTCTTGATGGCATATTATAGGCACTCGTCTACCCCTTTTCTCCTTCACATACTGTATTTTAAAGTGTTGTATACATAGGCCTGCCTCTTTAAACAAAACGAAAAACGCCTGGTAGTTTCAGTTATATGGCCAGTTTATACTTTGTATAACTTGTTCTCATTTAAAGCGCCTGAGTGTTTTCTTTGTAGCTTCTAGTCTTCTCCTTTTGTGTGTATGTAACAAACACCACTTTGTATTTGGCCCTTTTCTTTGGACATTTGTTTTCTTTGCTCTTGAAATAAAGTGCTCAAAAGCTGTCTCTCCATTGATGCAAAATATGAAGGGCCTCAATCCTGACGGATGTGCCCTGGCATATCATCGGGAAAGCACTGGATTAAATATACTACCATCCTTTTTTAAGAAACAAGACATCAGCATGATGGGGTTTCCTTTCCTTAGAGCAGCCACTGAAATCACCATCTCATCCGGATGATCCATGTCTAAATTCTAGTCAGATTTATTTTCTATTCACAGAAATTGTTCCTTTTTCTTCCTCTGCAGGCAGTTCCTAATGTATATATGTGTCTCCCATACAAATGGCCATGTGTGGAAAGCCCTCCTCAGCCATGTGGGGAAAGTGGGAGGAGGGAGATTCCCAATTTCGCTGCCTGGGCTGCAGCTGGGAAAGCAGTTCTTGGCATTTCAAGTTGAAACTTTGAATAAATTTTCTCAGAATAATGCATTTGAGAGTTAACTTCTATAGTGGTATCACTGGTGTTCTGGTATGAAACCAAGGATTCATGATGGGCTCAACAATATGCCAGAGCACATCTGTCAGGACAGAGGTCCATCCTATTTTGCATGAATGAAAACACAACTTTTGAGCATTTTATTTCAAGAGCAAAGAAGACAAATGTCCAAAGAGGAGGGGCCAAATACAAAGCAGTATGTTTGTGAATATTGTATTGATTCTGTGTGGCTGAATTTTGCTTCCGCAAACATCGCATGGACTGGGAGTAACCTTCATCTGACGGGAGTCAGAGGAACACAAGTATTTGTTGTGCTACTGTTTTTTCCTGTGACTACAGTGAAACTCGGAAAGGCATAGGATGAGCTCCTTGCCATTTGGATAAATCAGAGTTAGTGAGGAAGAAGCAGAATTGCAAAAAAAAAAAAAAACAAAACAGATTTTTCTTTCCCAATAAAGAAGTTTCATAAAGAAAGAAAACATTAGACTAAGCAAGAACACTTCAACAGATCCACTAAAGTGGCCTTGTGCCCGCTAAAGACAAATATCCTCTGGAAATTTTTGTGAGCAGAATTCTGATGAAGTTTCTTGGGGAAGCTACAGAGTTTGCCACCTGAGTCTAAAGGCTGTTTTCTTGAGGCCCAGACCAGAGGACTATGCAAGCCATGTCTGTGACTAACACTGCCTCAAAAAACTGCTCCGCCTTGATTGGGGGCGTCGTAGTGGGTGGGAGGGTGCGTTGCAGTGTAAACTAGATACGATGGTAAATGGCAGAGAGGAAAGGTGTCTCGTAACTTGTCTAATTTGTGAATGCTTCATAGCTCAAGGTCTTCTTTGCTATCAGAGAGTATATTGTTTGCTTTTTTGTCTTTAAATTTTTTTTTTCATGGAACTTTTCAGGCATACGCAAAAATAAAGGGACTAGTTATAATGAACTCCATGTCCCCATCAATCAGCTTCAAAAATTATGAACATTTTGACAATTGTGTTTCATTTATCTTCCTGCCACATTTTCCCCCTAGAGTATTTTAAAGCAAATTCTATACATCATTATATTTCACCTGTAAATACTTCAGAGATGTCTCTAACATATAAAAACTGAAAAAATACAGCCATAATACCATTGTCACATCAAACTAATAATTAGTATTATCTAATACTTAGTCTGTATTTAAATTTCTCCAATTTTGGACTTAGGGTTTAGGGGAGGGCAGCTGGGGAAAAGGACTGCAAAGGGGCATGAAACTTCTGGGGGTGATGGACACGTTCATTATTTTGGTTGTGGTGATTTCACAAGTAAATACGATATGTCAAAATTTATCAAGTTGTACCTTTTAAATATGTGCAGTTCATTGTATGTCAGTTCTACATCAACGAAATTGTTTAAAAAAAAAATACAGAGTGGTATAGCGAGAGACAAACAGTATTTTAAACATTTCCCCCAGTTTTCTCAAAAATACGTTTTTATATTTGGCTTGTTCAGATTAGGCTCTAAAGAAGAACCACACATTGCATTTGGTTGATACGTTTCTAGGTTTCTTAGAACCTATAGCAGGTCTACCCACCTGCTTTTTTCCTCTTGTTGTTAAGACTCCAGACCATTGATCCTGTAACATCTGCCACACTCTGACTTGGTGCTTTGGCTAACTGCAGCCTTGCAGCGTGTTCCTGTCACACATTGCTTATGATCTGGCGCCAGATCCAAAGGCTTTGGTGGACTCAGGTTGAGTTATTTTAGGAAGAGTATGGCAGTAGGTGATATTCCTGTGAACCTCTTATTGCATTCCATCAGGAAAGCATATAATGTCTGGTTGTCCTATTTTCGATGTAAAATTGGTCAGTGGAGTCAGGTGCTGTCAGCCTTATGCATCCATTGTAAAGTTTCCTGTCAGCTTTCACCTAGATGCTGACAGAGCTGCTGGCTAGATCTATTATTTCATTAGAGGTATGTGCATGTATGTGTCTGTGTGTGGGTGTCTATGCAATTTTTAACAAATGTATTGAGATGTAATCTATGTACAATAAACTGCATGTATTTAAAGGGTACAGTTCAGGAAGTCTGACATATGTATGCATTTTTGATGACTGCCCAGCTGCTCTAGACACAGTGCTTTGGAGTCACACTGCAGGGACAAACCATAGTTCCTGGTGGTCAGATATTTAAAGGGCAAACTCATTCTTTCAGCAGCAGCAATAGACTTCTTCCCTGTGGCTGTGGAGTAGAAGGGCTTTCCCAGTGGCTCAGCAGTAAAGAATCCACCTGCAATGCAAGAAACTCGGGTTCGACCCCTGGGTTGGAAAGATACCCTGGATAAGGGCATGGCAACCCACTCTAGTATTCTTGTCTAGAGAATCCCATAGACAGAGGAACCTGGTAGGCTACAGTCCCTAAGGTTGTAAAGAGTTGGACACAACTGAGACTCACAGCACATGGAGCAGAAGAGGAAGCCTTTAGTTTGGACCTTGCTTGAACACTAGCTTGTCAGGGAGATCAAACTGAAAGCATCATCAGGTTTGATCTGTAAGCAGCGTGAACGACTAAGCCCGGAAGCAGACGTGTTCAGCCCTTAACAGCCAGTTTAGTTCTCCTCCTCTCTTGTGTGCCGCTTCGTATAGAGTCACAGATGACATTTGTGTGTGTGTGGGTGGGTGGGTGTGTGTGTGCTCGCACTGTATTCAGAATTTCTCTGAATTTGGTATGAACAGTTTTCCTTGTGCCCAGTCTACTATCCTCCTGGATTCAGTTCTAGGCACAGATCTCTTTGGAAAGAGTATATGGTTAATGAATAAAAAAAAAAACAACAGATCCCTTCAAGGGCAGCTACTTAGCTTTGTTCCACAGATGGCATATCCTTAACCCCCTGTCTGTCATCTTATATGTCCTGATCATCAGGAGACTTGGATGAAACAGTGTGTATAGCTCAATGTATGATTATCCCTGCTACCAAATGTTCAGAAGCTTCATCCTGCAAATAACATTAACAGTAGTGTACCATAATGCGGGTATCAGAATGTGAAGATGCAACCCGAGACCAAGCCTCTGCAAGGAAATGGACAGATGTTATATGCAAGAGTATTTGTGGGGCTCTGTGAATGTACTAAAAATTATTGAGTTGTGTGCTTTAAATGAGTGGATTTTACAGTATGTCAACTATATCTCAATAAAATGGCTTTTTCTAAAGTGTGAGGTTAAAATAGATTAATAGAAATGATACTTGATGTTCCGGGATGAAATCACCAGATGAAATCACCAAGAAGACTGCTGAGGATAGAACCTTAAGGAGGAGAGTTCACATTTCAAGGAACACACATGAAAACAAAAAAGGTGTATTAGAGACGCAGGAGGAAACCCAGAAGAGAGCAGTCACGGAAAATGCAGAAGTGGGTGTGTGTTCAGTTGTCGGGCAAAATAGATGTGGATGGGGACTGAGAAAAAGCCGATGGACTCAGCTCTGAGGAAACTGCAAAGGCCTTTGAGAAAACGGTTTCTATGAAATAAAGGTGTGAAGGAGTGAGTTGTGAGAAACATGAAGCTGCACATTCCTCTTGCCAGAAGTAAAGCAGGCAGAAGGAAAAAGAACCTAAAAATAACGTCAGGGAGAGTCCAGAAGCAGGGCAGACTTGGGCCTGTGTGTCTTTTAGACAGGAGAGACTTGGGCACGTTTGAACCTGGAGAGGAAGAAGGCGAACAGAAGAGCAGAGACGGGAGGTACAGAGGGCTTCGCCCAGTGCTGGCTCTTCATACAGTTAGATCAGTTGGTACTTGGCACAGAGCGGAGCATCTGTACAGTGCCGGAGGTTCTGTCCTCTGTCATCTCCTGGCGCTGTGGCAAGTCAGGCTTGTGTGCTGGCCGGCTCTCTAGATGAACTCTCCTCCTTTATATTTGAAGAGAGCAGATCCTAATGCAAGTGAGACATTATCACGTGGACGTAACTTTGAATCTGCTATAACCCATGATTAGACAGACTCATTCTTGAACATCAGCACTTGGTTACTGATGGTGATGGCCCACCTTGCAAGCCTTCGACATACCCAGCACATCAGCATACCATCACCAGTGGCCAAGAGCCACTGCTCAAGTGGCCAGTCTGCTCTCAGGTCTAAGAGCTCAAGAACACATTGACTTAGAGCTTCCAAACCCATCTCAGAGAATTCAGCCTCTGGAGGAGTCTCTGAGGGATGCTCTGACCTACAGGTTATCTCTCACCCATCTACCACAAGCACCCACATTCAGGAAGAATGGTAATGGAGGGGACAAGGGAAAGTGCAGCAGCTGTGAGGGCTCTCCACCCCTTTAGCCATCATCCCCCAGCGCCCAGCCAGTCTCCACACTGCACTTCCTTGTTGTTTAGTCACTAACTCGTATCCAACTCTCTGCAACCCCATGGACTGCAGCAGGCCAGGCTCCTCTGTCCTCCAGTATCTTCTGGACTTTGCTCAATCCATGTCCACTGATTAGTGATGCTGTCTAACCATCTCATCCTCCGTTGCCCCTTTCTCCTTTTGCCTTTGTCTTTTCCAGTGAGTCAGCTCTTCACATCAAGTGGCCAAAGTATTGGAGCTTCAGCTTCAGCAACAGTCCTTCCAATGAGTATTTGGGGTTGATTTCCTTTAGGGTTGACCGGTTTGATCTCCTTGCAGTCCAAGGGACTATCAGGAATCTTCTCCAGCACCACAATTCAAAAGCATCAGTTCTTAGCGCTCAGCCTTCTTTATGGTCCAACTCTCACATCCGAATATGACTACTGGATAAACCATAGCTTTGACTGTAGGGACCTTTGTTGGCAAAGTGATGTCTCTGCTTTTTAATACACTATCTAGGTTTGTTAGGACTTCCCTGGTGGCTCAGACAGTAAAGCATCTGCCTACAATGCGGGAGACCTGGGTTCAATCCCTGGGTTGGGAAGATCTCCTGGAGAAGGAAATGGCAACCCACTCCAGTATTCTTGCCTGGGAAATCCCATGGACAGAGGAGCCTGGTGGGCTACAGTCCATGGGGTTGCAAAGAGTCAGACATGACTGAGCAACTTCACTTCACTAGGTTTGTTATAGTTTTCCTTCCAAGGAGTAAACATCTTTTAATTTCCTGCTACAGTCACCGTCCACAATTTGGATGTGATTTTGGAGGTCAAGAAAAAAAAAGCTGTCACTGCTTCCACTTTTTTCCCATCATTTGCTTCCCATCATTCCACTTCATTTGCTATGAAGTGATGGGACTGGATACCACGATCTTTGATTTTTTAATGTTGAGTCTCAAGCCAACACTGCACTTAGCCAGAGGCTAACCTCACCCTTCTCAGTCTTTGTCCCTAGTTTTTGTTATTTTGTATCTATTTCTTTGTTTTATTTTTATTTTAGCCATAATTCACAAATTCAAAATGCTAGTTTCATTGTACTTACAATACAACCTTTTAAAGCCCCATATAATACTCTAAAATGTAGCATTCTTCCCTTTTGGGTTATTAACTGTATCTTAGTTATTTTATTTTTATTTTTTGGCTGTGCCACACAGTATATGGGATCTTACTTCCCTGACCAGGAATCAAACCCGTGCCCCCTACACTGGAAGCACAGAGTCTTAACTAGACCATCAGGAAAGTCCTATTAACTGTATCTTAATGTGATGTCTACTTTAAAATAATTCTTTTTCTTAATTGTATATTGATATTAAATTACATTTTCCAATATCTCTCAGAAATAAACCGTTAGCTGAAAATAAAATTCATGTTTAACGCTAGTTATTTGTAAACACATGTTCACTGTGTTTTCAGGCATCCTTTGCAGGTTTTGTGGAACATGTCATGTAGGATACGTGTAGTAAGTTGAAGGGTTAAAATACCCTGCACTGTCGCATATGGCAGTGAGCAGAATCGCAGATGTTGATGATACCACGTAATTAGTATTCTTTTATGTAAATGAAGGCTGTCAGCATGTTACCATAGTGTCTACTCGCTCTGAAGCTGGAATTTATGCCACTTGGTCTCACCAAGACCAAGCAGGATTTTTCCACTATCCATAGTTAAGAACTGAGAAGAAATCAAAACGATGAGAGAGAAGAAATGGAAATCTCCCTAAAGTGGATTCTTTTAAATTTTTCCTATTTTATTTTTGTTGATTTTCTCCCCAGAAATTTTATTTCTGGTGATGAGATGCTGTTATCCATTTCAGATTGGCTAAGAAATCTGCTAATTGAGAACAGGAATGTTGCAATTAAAAAGCAAATCATATTTTCAAGCTATAAATTTTTGAAAGATTTTGTAACATTCAGTCATCTTTCTCAAACAGGGACCTTTTAAATAATCTAGAAGTTTCTCAGAACAAAATGCTCATACTAAATAGATTTCATTAGCTTCTTTTACTATTTGGTGACATTAACTATAGTAGAATCCTTTAAATATTAATTATGGTTTTTAGCTCGAGCTGATTCAGATTTTTAAATATAAAGCTATAGTACTTGAAGAAGCAAAAGCCAGTATTTTGTCAGGTTTGCTTTCCCTATATGCAGATCAATCCAAGGTGTCCTGGACATTTATTTACAGTTACTGATCTACTTAATGATGGAGAACTATTAAGGCACATCTTGTTAATTCCCTAAAGTTACACTGGGAAGCTGGGTGCCTGCACACCAGATGATATATTTTTTCATTGGAACTATCAGGACTTTTATGACCTTCAGTGATTATGAAGGAAAAGGGGTACATGTCAGAAAAATGTAAAAGAAATGTCCTCTTTGTGCCTATGAGCATGAGATGAGGCCTTGTTCCTAAAGTGGCTGGAGGTTGTATGAGGGGTGAGTGAAGCACATGGTCTTCCTTTTGGTGTGTTTTTGGTTTTTGTTTTTTTGTACGCTGCAAACATTTTAATGATTATTGTTGAGCATACATTTTGGAAATTTTTTTTACTTCAAACTGCAACAAATTAAGTAAATGTTTATAATATACAAAGAAAATACAATCAAAATTTCTTGAACTGAGTATACCCATGATTGTGTTCTCTTTATTCTCTATTGTGTATTGGCTTTTGTGTCACTTTTGAGTGATTTCCATTTCATGCCTCAGATATGTCTTTCCTCTAGAGAAGCTAGTCTGCCTAGGTTAAATCAGTGTGGTAAGGTACAGAGTAGCCTCGTGTCTTCCTGAATGGATTTACTCTGCCATATGGCAGGTTAGTGAATCGCCACGACAGATTTGTAACGGGAAAAAGGCTGTGCAGGAAAGGATACGCGTGCTCAGCAGATTTATGGATCAGAAAATGAAATCGGAAGAAAGAATTTCCAGAGTGCCCTTTCCATTTGGCAGCATTCCATGCAGAGGGTGTGGAATGGTTTTTTAGTGTTTTTCTATTTTGTTTTTTTGTTGTTGTTGTTGTTCCAACATGTTTTGCTTTGTTTTTTGTTTTTCTAGACAGAAGCTGATTTTATAAGGTACCAGTGTTCTGGGTGTTGTGTTGCTATATTCCTGTTCACAGATATACTCTCTTTTTATAGAATTCGAAGCTGTGCTGTGTTTCATGTGATAAGATCTCAGTAGCAATTAAATTTCTAAAGACACATCAAGGTTCCTCTTGGCTAAAGTGGGGATTTGTCAGGTTTTGAGTTATAAGAAGAGGCTATTCAGACATGATTCAGTGAGTACTGAATCTTCTGGAGGGAGAAAACAGAAAAGCCAAGTGAGGTAAAGATAGTATGTCCTGGTGTATTTAAATCTTTGCTAATACTGCAGCCACCAGTTACATGTGGCTATTTAAATTAAAATTAATTAGAATAAATGTAAGCCCCTCCGTCTCCCTGGCCACGTTTCAGGTGCTCAGGAGACACACGGGACAGTAGTGCAGTATTGGGCGATGCAGATAAAGAATGTTTCCATCATCGCAGAAAGTTCTATTGGACAGCGTTGGTCTAAGTGAAAGATCTTGGGAAATAAAATTCTCTCTTTGACTTCTAGGAGATGTTCTTCATCCCTATATAACTTCCTGGATTACAGTCTAAGGTTTTAATGTAAAAATGAATCACCTGTAGAGCTTGTGGGAAATGGAGATTTTAGACCCCTCCCCCAAACCATCAAGTTTGGGGTCATCACCAGAAATCTGTACATATGACAAGTATCCTAAGGAGTTTTGTTGCTACGTAGGTGGTTTAGCGACTACGTTTTGAAAAATATCAAGTTAATGACAAACTTGGGAATTACCAATCTTTTGACTTCCCCTTTTCATTCTTTTATTACTGACTTTTATTTGTGTCCCCAGTAATTGGTTGTAAGCATCATGTGTATGCAACTTAAACTCTTGATTGGTAATAAAGAGCAAAAAGAAAATTCATTTGTTGACCATCTTATCTTCCTAACATGTCTTTTAATTTGACTATGCCCTACAAAAAGTAAACAGAAATGGTTATTTCAGTACTGTTCTGGGCTATGTGGAGAAGTAATTCTGACAGAATACCTTTGACCACTAAAGAGGTGAGCACACCCACAAGTCTTGAAATTATAAAGGTTAAAGAAAAAAAGAAATACAACACTTGATCTCCTCTCTGAAGGAGGTTATATCTAGTTGTATGGAGAAATACATCCACAGACATGACTTAAAGGGCACTTAGAAACAAGTCAATAGTTAGAAAAATAACATAGTAGAAACTAAATCCTGACAGTACTCAAAGGATGATCTGATTTGATGGAAGATAATCTAGGTTGGTTTCCTTTGTATGACGATTTAAGGATTTCTTATATAGGAATGGGCTGGAATGGGCAATTTTAAAATGAGAAGGGTCTCTGGTTGGTCCTGTGGTATATTTGTGAGTTTTAGCAATAGGGCCAAGCCAGAAAGGAAAACCAACTGAAGGAACTACTTAGAGTGCTTTGGATTTAGAACTTCTCTTGGGTGACCCCATCGTGACAGAACTGTATTTGCTCCCAGAAATGAGAGTGGACAAGAAATGAGGTGAAGGAAGTCCACTTTATAAGAGGAACTCCCTTTAGGGAATTTTAAATGCTGATATTGTTGGAAGGTCAGCTTTCCAAAGAATAAAATGTTTTATTTTAAAATAGCCTCTTTCCCTTGAAGAAATTGCTTATTAGGCTTCTCTGATGAACAATATTGAAGAAGCAATGTTAGAAAGACCAAAAAAAAAAAAAAGCTTAGTGAGTTACCACTGTTTTAAAAATAAAAAGCATTTGTGCATACATTATCTGGAAGGTTTGCTTTTTTTTCTGGTCTCATAGTTTGATTAAATACTGTAATAACCAGTAGCCACTATATCACCAAGTCAGATTCGTCTAGTTCTTTAGTTACTTATTCTTTCAGTAAGGAAGGTAAATGTTTTCCATCCTTTTTACAAGATGTAAATGTTCTTTACAGACAGACACTTTGGCTTAGTCCCTCAGAGTTACTGTAACAAAAATGCCGTAGACTGGGTGGCTTATACATAACAGTTCTGGAAGCTGGGAAGTCCAAGATCATGGCACCAGATTCCGTATCTGGCAAAGGCTAATTGGTTCACAGACATGTGGCTGGCTTTTCATTTGTGTTCTCACATGGAGGAAGGGGTGAGGGAGCTCTTTTTAGAAGCACTAATCCCATTCTTGAAGGCTCATGCCATGAGGGTCAACCCATTCATGACTTAAGCATCTTCCAAAGACCTCACCTCCTAATACCATCACCTGGGGGAGGGGGTTTACGATTTTAGCATATGAAATGAGGCACAAACTTGTAGAAGACAAAATGTTAGATTGAGGCTCAGTCTACCTACTTAACCAGGATCTTTGGACACAAGAAAATAAAATTACTTTGTACTGCAAAGGACTTTCTCTTACCATTTCTCTCGCTCTCTTTTTTTAACCATATTTTGTTCTCTCTACTTTGAAATACAGTGAAATTGACCTAAGATTGCCTTTGAATTGAGTGTCTTCATCTCTCCTGGTTTGTGATGAGGTCCTGGTGTCACTGGTTTGTGAGCTCTGTCTCTCCTCGCCTTTCCTCTGCCCTGTCCCTTTTTGCATACAGCCAGGATCTTGTCACCATGAGTCAGAGAGGCTTTCACTTCCAGGACATCATCAATTCAGAGATGGATCAGAATATGGGCTTCTTTCCCCTAGTGGCCAGTTGGGTGCAACGTGAAATGAGGGTAATGACATTTCTAAATCAGCCTTACGT
The DNA here is from genome assembly GCF_029378745.1 of Bos indicus. Classification (NCBI taxonomy): domain Eukaryota; kingdom Metazoa; phylum Chordata; class Mammalia; order Artiodactyla; family Bovidae; genus Bos; species Bos indicus. The sequence goes on along the minus strand of NC_091782.1, from coordinate 17,118,849 downwards.
AAAAATTAGCTGATACTCAAGAACTAAAACAGTCTTAGAAAATGTAAAGTTACACATTAAGGTCTGTCGTTTAGTATTTTGTGATTCTTCCTTTTTTTAAGGAATTTAATTGTCTTTCTGTAATTCCCGGTCTATGCCAAAACTGCTTTTTCCTTTTATAAAAATTCCTTCCAAAGGAACCAATTTTGAATTGAAAACTAATGAATACTTAGTGGGAAATGCCGGTTGCAAGCCTTTTTCTAGAAAAATATTTTGCTGAAAGTTTTTTTTTTTTTTTCTCTCTCTCTCTTTGGGGGCCCTTATCGTGCCAGGTTGAAAGAGTGGAGCCTTCCCTAAGACATGGATAGATGCAAACATGTAGGGCGGTTGCGGCTCGCCCAGGACCACTCCATCCTGAACCCGCAGAAGTGGTTCTGCCGGGAGTGCGCCACCACGGAGTCGGTGTGGGCTTGTCTCAAGTGCTCGCACGTGGCCTGCGGCCGCTACATCGAAGATCATGCCCTCAAACACTTCGAAGAGACCAGACACCCGCTAGCCATGGAGGTCCGGGATCTCTACGTGTTCTGCTACCTGTGCAAGGACTACGTGCTTAACGACAACCCGGAGGGGGACCTGAAGCTGCTGAGAAGCTCCCTCCTGGCGGTCAGGGGCCAGACGCAGGACCCGCCGCTGAGGCGCGGGCGGACGCTGCGGTCCATGGCGGCGGGCGAGGACGCAGTCCCGCCGCAGCGCGCTCCTCAGGGACAGCCGCAGATGCTCACGGCTCTGTGGTACCGGCGCCAGCGCCTGCTGGCCAGGACGCTGCGGCTCTGGTTCGAGAAGACCTCGCGGGGCCAGGCCAAGCTGGAGCAGCAGCGGCGGGAAGAGGCGCTGGAGCGCAAGAAGGAGGCGGCGCGGCAGCGGCGGCGCGAAGTGAAGCGACGACTGCTGGAGGAGCTGGCCAGCGCCCCTCCGCGCAAAAGCGCGCGCCTGCTGCTGCACACGCCCCGCACCGCACCGCTGCGCGTGCCCGCCCCGCGCGCGCCCGCCGGGCCCCGCCCCGCGCCGCGCCGCGCGCCCGCCATGGCGCCCGGCGTCACGGGCCTGCGCAACCTGGGCAACACCTGCTATATGAACTCCATCCTGCAGGTGCTCAGCCACCTGCGCAAGTTCCGCGAGTGCTTTCTGAACCTCGACCCGTCCAAGACGGAGCAGCTGTTCCCCAGGGCCGCCAACGGCAAGGCCCCGCTCTCAGGCAGGCCAGCCAGCAGCTCGGCCACAGAGCTGTCGTCGACCCGGAGTGATGGGGCCGAGGCCTGCGAGCGCGAGGGCCTCTGCTTGAACGGTGGGACCTCCCTCAGCAGGAGCCTAGAGCTCATCCAGAACAAGGAGCCCAGCTCGAAGCACATCTCACTCTGCCACGAACTGCACACCCTCTTTCGCGTCATGTGGTCGGGAAAGTGGGCCCTGGTGTCGCCCTTCGCCATGCTTCACTCGGTGTGGAGCCTGATCCCTGCCTTCCGCGGCTACGACCAGCAGGACGCGCAGGAGTTTCTCTGCGAGCTTTTGCACAAAGTGCAGCAGGAACTCGAGTCCGAAGGCACGACGCGCCGGATCCTCATCCCCTTCTCCCAGAGGAAGCTCACCAAACAGGTCTTAAAGGTGGTGAACACCATATTTCACGGGCAGCTACTTAGCCAGGTAGGTGTGTGCTCGGGCCTGCCCTGACTGCCCACCACGCTGGAGCGGGGCTGGTATAGTATTAGGCTTCCCGTGAGTGCCTTCCCCAAGTTGTGGGCCTAACGAGGGTACGTTTGCTGTAACTATACACAGTGGAGGGCGGCCGCGGTGCCTTTCACAGTACTATGTGAGGGCTTCGTTGGTGAACTTGCCTCCTGTCTTCCCAGGCAGATTTTTTGTTTAACTTGCCAGATCACTTCACTTTCAGGAAATGTCTTTTAACCTATAATGATGATACGGTAATGTAATATTCTCATTGTTACAATTAAGTACTCATTGCTGGCATCCCATCCTATTTGATCAGCCTTAGGAAATTGAAGAGTTTGTCTATAACCTTGGTTCCATGGTTGTTTGAAAGAGCATCATTCCTTCTAAAGCCTTTATTCAACATACAAGGGAGGGAGGTGGCTAGGAAGATGCCAAATGCCTAAGCAACCCTCCCTCCGGTTCCCCACTACCTTTCGTTTCCTTAGCCATGTAAGGTATGAGGGAAGACTCAGGTAAGGCTTTGTGAGAACATGCAGAAAGAATTGATAGAGTTAAAAAAGTGGGCAACTTGAGAGATTCAGGTAAAACCTCTACACTATGCTACTGAGGTAGTTAGGGTTTTAAAAGAATGATGAGTAGAAGGGGAAGAAAAGTTTATTTCGGCTTTTGTTTTTCAGCTTGTGAAAAGGGAGTATTTCTCAGCACTTCCTCAACCTCCCTGAAAGTTTGTAGGAAGAAAGGTGCATCTGGGAAGGTTATAGTTGGGGAGGAGGGCAAATCACAAGGTACTTCGAGGCTCTTGGAGCACAGGCATCAGTATAGGGATGCTGCTAGAAACAAGAGCAAAAAGAGAGGAAAGCTGGACTGGATGGAAGGAGCAGAGTCTAGAGGAGGATAGAGTATGAGGATGAGAGAAGCAGACAGGAATCTATAAATTCTCCATCTCAGACTGATGGCTTGATGACTCCGTGATAACTTCTATCTGTAATACTGTGGCACTGAATGGGAGAGAAGAGAGAAAGGGGAGTAGGTAATACTGTCTGTGCTGTGTGGTTGTCCAGTTCCAGCTAGCATCATAGAGATACATACCAGAAGTAATATGCTCTAATTCTCTTAAAAGTTATGTTTATCATTTAAATACTAAATATTTTTTTGAAAACTATACACTTAGTTTTGGTTGTTATGTGCTAGCAAAAATGAATGTGGGAAGCATGTAAGTTACATAACCTATAAACTAATTTTTTCATCCTAGGTCACTTGTGTATCATGCAATTACAAATCCAATACCATTGAGCCCTTTTGGGATCTGTCCCTGGAGTTCCCTGAACGCTATCACTGCATAGAAAAGGGGTTTGTCCCTTTGAATCAGACAGAGTGCCTGCTCACTGAGATGCTGGCAAAGTTCACAGAGACAGAGGCCCTGGAAGGCAGAATCTACGCTTGTGACCAGTGTAACAGTGAGTGCTGGGGGGGTGTGGGTAACTAGAATATCAGTTTAAAGTATTTAATTTGCCCTTTTAGTCAAAAATAACACTGTAATATTGAGTGGTTCTAAAGCATCTTTTAAAGATTTTTTTCCTCCTATTTTCCTGAGAAAAACATATGGACATTATATATTAAAAAAATAAAACCAAACCTAGGAGTTGGACCTCCTTGGACTCCTGCTGTGATTGAAGTTAGTTGTTATCTTGGGAGGCATTTGAAAGTATGGACCCTGAAATGGGGACTCCAAGAATGTGAGAATTTAGCTTCATGGGTTATGGGGGTCCTGCTTAAATTCATGAATAGAGTTTGACAGTTCTTATTTAGTCTAAATTCAGGTGGCATAGCCTGTTTGAGGGGCTATGTATCAGAAAAGTGTGCTTTTATTCTGAATTAAAGTCAGTCAGAAGTGATGCTAAGGGTACAGTGAGACCAAGAGAGGAAGTCATATGGTACATTGCTCCATGGCAGCTTCATCATTATTTTCACATGCCTGAAAGGTTTACATCTCAGAAGGGTCAGAGGAAGTATTTCTCTATCATGGCTTTAACTGTAAAGTGGAATTTTTTCCATATGGTTCTGAGAGCACCTTATGCATCCCCCAACCCCGTGTCTTGACACACTAGCAATGCTTTTACTAACCCAGCATGTACATAGGAAATGCAGAGCAAATACTTTGAAACTGATGTTTGGGGGTTTTGGCATATAGAGATTTGGATACTAAGATGAATGGATTGTGCAGAGATCTGAGAACAATGTGCAACCATATTATAGTTCAGACTATAAGTTTTGGTTTGGGAATAACAATTTTATGGTAGCCCTTTAATATTTTTGCATATGGTTTTTTAAAGTAGTGAATTGTGGGAAACCTGTTCTCTGAAGAATCAAGTCAAAAATCAAAAGTCACACTTCTGATACCGTTTTGCCATTTTAAAACAAAATGTGAATCCTGTACTTGATTAAGCATAAACTCACCTATCTATCCTGTTACATAGAGATATATAAAGGCAGTGATTTAAATTGTCTTATTAGAACAGTATGTATTTTTTTTCTTTTTAAAATAGTGAATCATGAAGTTTTATACTTGTAGGGAACAGAAAGATGTTAACAGCCTTAAGTCTGTCATTCTCGGACCTGATAGATTAGGCAAGAAACACTTTTATTTATTTTTGCAAGAAAGGATTGTTTTTCTGGTTGTCAGATGTGCCCATTTATCAGTATTTCTGTAGACAGGTTCAAATAGCAAGGAAGGAAAGCTATAGTGAAGGGATAAGATGCACTGATCTGTTGCTTGTGAAAGTTTCAAAACTATCAGTCTTTCACCTCTCTGTGTAGCCAGCTTAATCAAATGGGAGACAGAACTGATCAGTCTTAACAGAATCAGTGATTTTTCTTCATGAATTTCATTTGAGAGAAACAAAGCCAGATTCTATATTGTCTTCATTTAGCTCACATACTCCCTCTGCTGAGAGCAGCAGTCACTGCCAGGATTCCCAGGCAGAGAGCTGCAGTAATTTTCAAAAGTCTGCTGGTGAACAGAAATGTAAAATAAGGCCAGGCCCCTCTTTGAATTCTCTTTCTGCTCATGCCCTCACATACCATGACTGCCAGCCCTAGTAAAAGCTGCCATCTAGTTGCTGCAGTCTATCATGAGAAGTAACAGCTCCACAACCTATTGTCAGAGAAAGCTCCACGATACGTCATCTGCCTGTGATTTGCTACTTTTCACAAGCTTCGAATCAGGTGCCAGGCTCCTCAGACAGAGACCATGATATCAACAGCTCAGAGACAATTAACAGACACCACAGTGGACCATGAATTTTATATTCCTGTCCATTCACTGACTAAATTAATATAACAGAGCAGTCATCAGTAAATGGTTATAGAGAAGGCTTCTGATGGAAATTAAGAGAACTTCATTTCTCTGTAATTTAGAAATGCATTTCACCCACAATTCAGTATCTTAAGAAACAAAATTGGAGTCCTGAGCATTGGTTTTGTTTTGAATGGAGTATATTTAGCCAATGGCCAGCCTTGTTCTGCATGTCTAGCAGTGCTGTTACCAAGAAACACATTTCAGAAAACAAGTATGGCATAAAAATACAAAACAGTGAAGTTTATTTTCTAAATATTTGTATACGCCACAAGCAAGTCATGTGGGGGAAAAAATCTCTAAATACACTGTCCTTTGGGAATCCTGTGCCTCTTGCATGCATGCATGCTCAAACACTAAGTCGTATCTGACTCTTTGTGACCCCATGGACTGTAGCCCACCAGGCTCCTCTGTCCATGGGATTTCCCAGGCGGAAGTACTGGAGTGGGTTGCCATGTCCTCTTGCAGGGTATCTTCCCAACCCAGGGATCGAACCTGCATCTCCTGCCTTGGCAGGCAGATCGTTTAGCACTGAACCACCTGGGAAACCCCGTGTCCTCTTACCCTTTCCCTAAACCCGAGATACATGCATTATCCCCCATTTCACAGGAAAGGAAACTGAGATTCCTTTCAAAGTGGGAAGGACAAAGGAGGCACCTTACAACTGCATCAGCCTTCTTGAAGCGGCCATCCCCAGAGAGCCACACAGTCGTTTCTTTCATCTCAGCCAGAACTTGCGTGGCCATACCATGTGGGCATGTGAGGCTGGGAAATGCAGTCTCAGAGAGGGTCACATTGCTGCCCAGATGAAACTGAGGTTGAAGTACTGAGAAACTAGGAGAATGCGTATTGGGTGGCAAGTCATTGTCTCTGCACGGCTCGGAAAGAATGAGTCTCCTCATGACCCATGTCTTATACCTTCCCAAACCATCTAGGCAAACGACGAAAATCCAATCCAAAACCCCTTGTTCTGAGTGAAGCTAGAAAGCAGTTAATGATCTACAGACTACCTCAGGTCCTCCGGCTGCACCTTAAAAGATTCAGGTGAGCTTGCTCTGGGGCATCCCAGGTGGCTGGTGAGCTATGGCAATAGCTACTTCAAAGACTTTGGTGAGGGCAGATGTCTTTGGTGTTGGGGGGAGAAGCCTGCTCCCTGGAGTCCTTAGGCTTTCCATGGAGTGTATGGTACCTGCCCGGTGAGGCAAGTGGATGTTGGGGGCCAGGACGGGGCTTCTGCTCTCACAGCCCTGTTAAACCAGCTAGGCTGCAGTGGGTGTCTGTACTTGAAAATTTAATAGCCTCACTTGGGCTTATATAGAGCCATCTTCAGAATAAAGTATGAGATAATCTGTGAAAAGAAGGGTAGAAAGTAAACTATAAAGAGTATTGCCTGGATTGCTTGTTTAGAGATTTCTGGTTTCAGAGAACATCTGAATGTTCACAGGAAATACATGTGAACACTGAGTACCCCTACCTTGCTATGAAAACCAAATCCAGGTTAAGTTTTCTCCACTTCTGTTTTACGTACCTCTGCCTATGATCACACATGCCATTTCTTACTGGTGAGAAGTTTATATCCATGTTACAGGTGGTCTGGCCGTAATCACCGAGAGAAGATTGGGGTCCATGTCGTCTTTGACCAGGTATTAACCATGGAACCTTACTGCTGCAGGGACATGCTCTCCTCTCTTGACAAAGAGACCTTTGCCTATGATCTCTCCGCAGTGGTCATGCATCACGGGAAAGGGTTTGGCTCAGGACACTACACAGCCTATTGCTACAATACAGAGGGAGGTGCGTGCGCTTTACTCTGTGGGGTGGGGGACACCAAAAAGGGTTGGTTTGTCCACATTTCATTCCTCTCCTTTTATTTAATCTGTAGGGGGTTAGTACATACATTAAAATCCAGTGGAAAGAATTATGAAAGGTGGATTCAAATTTTGACTATATCACTAAGTGACAACATATAACTCTTCTAAGAATTGACGGGAACTAACATGTAAAAGTGCTGAGCATGGTGCCTAGCACATAATGGTCAATTAATGCTAGAGGTTATAGCTGTTGTTCATACTTCTGCTGCAGACCTGTTTCCTTCTTGGTTTTACATAAACAGTGTGACCTAGCTATGTTGTGGTCATATTCATACTGTGAGAGTCTCATTAGCATCAGCCCATAGTAAAGCTGAGGACACTTTCTGAGCACTTACAATACTATGTCCTGATTACCTCCCTTAACATGGGAGGTGTGAGGATCCAAGGGCCCTTCCAAGGAGCTTTCTTTCAGTCCTTGTCCCCCAGAGCAGAACCTCCCAGCTACTGTGCTAAGGCAGGTGGGTTATGGATGTGTTTCTAATAGTTTACCCATCTTGAACCCCTCAGCCCTTGGGGTGGCTACCAGAGTGAGCCTGTGAAAAATAACTTTATTCCTTCTAAGTTTTCCTTTCCTTCCGTACCTTTGTCTATGTACATTTTCCCTCTCCCCCTTTTTTCACATCTCTTAGCCCCCAGTCTGTCTTTGTAGACGTCCCTAATGGGCAGTGAAAAAGCCTGAATGAAATGAGGACAAAAATTAGTCAATACTGTAAGCAGTATTGTGGTGGGGCTTGTGGGGCTAAAACCAATGGTTTCATTTACTTAACTCTTCCTCCACCACCACCAATCAAAGGTTGGATCTATTCAGAACTTCTCTGTCACTTTTTTCATCTCCTCGTTTGCCTGCTGATTGAAATTTAAGTTGGGTAGTCATATTCTCTCTTTCTTTCATTTGGTTTCCTAGGTTTTTGGGTCCACTGCAATGACTCAAAGCTGAATGTATGCAGTGTCGAGGAAGTGTGCAAAACTCAAGCCTACATCCTTTTTTACACTCAAAGAACAGTTCAGGGCAATGCAAGAATCTCAGAAACCCAACTCCAAACTCAGGTGCATTCCAGCAACAACGATGAGGGCAGACCACGGACCTTCCCCTGAATGGGAGGCACATTATCAAGGACTGACTTGCTTTTAAACTCTTGGTATTGGTACATCTTTCCTCTTACAGGAAATAAGGTTTACTACAGGAACAGATCACTAGGTTTGCCTCACTGGGTTTAGAGCAGAAGGTGCTGGGTGACTGGTGTCCTATCACAAAATCTGTAGTCACTTTCTTTTAAATGGGTTTAGAAAATTCCCTCCTTTGTTAAAGCAAATCAAAAAGAGTAACTTCTATGAAGACTCTTTCAACAGTTGCTTCTGAATATAGAGGGATCGGGGTGGAGGAAAGAGGGAGTGAGTTTGTCATATCCAGCTGTGTTTTCTTCCTATTATGTGATTCCCTTGCTAATCAGGACCCCTTGCAGCACTGGAAGAGCCTCCTGACGTGAGCAGCCTTCGGCAGAGCACTGGAGAGCAAGGAGGGGCCCTGGGCTGGCAGCTTGCTGGACAGGATTGGTTCCAAGGCGGGAGGTGAAGTCAGGACTTTTTCCTACAGAGGAAGTAGTCCTCAAGGGTTGAAAATTTAGAGACTTCCTTTTTTAGGAGATAGCAGTTGAAGAATGGAAGGAGGTGCATGGAGCAAATTTCTCCATGAAAAATGGGAGGTTTTTCACGTGTCATATTCTACCTGGCTGCTGCTGTCATTTAATCATTCCACATCTTCTGAGATGGCACAAACATCCCTTCATTCTAAAGAAGGAGCAGTTCATATGGGGAAGCAAGGAACTGGTACATGACATGCTCTTTGTGGCACACTGAGCCTAAACGCACTCCTGGATACCCAGTTCTGTAGCAAACTCCTGGTTCGGGTCTAGGGCAAGCACATAGTTTGGTTTAAATTGGTCTTTTTAGGTCAGGTTTCTGAAGCTTTCTCAGAACTCAGAGGGGGGCGGTGGGGGAGCCAGTGGTCCAGGGCTTATCGAAATGCCTGTCCCCCATTCTCACCTTGGTGCAGCATGCAGCTTTTCTTTACCTGCAGCTTATTTCCTGTTCACAAGGTGTGGGAGCTTTTGCTTTTCGAAGGCTTAGGACTCTTCCTCCTATATGTCTGAACAGTTTATTGTTGACAGCCCTGGCCGGTTTCCTCCAAAATCTGCTAATCCCTACGGTTTCTTTACCCACCCACCCTTAGTCCATCAGAGAAAAAAAGTGTCCTGTCCTTCACTTCAGTGCTAGTAAGATATAGCTTTCTTTTTTAAACTGGGTCAGTTTCTAAGTGGCATGAAATTGCCCAGATGGAAGCCCTCTGCCCTATCAGGCATCACTGAATTTCCCTCCTCAGTCCTTCACTTCGACTCACTAGTAAAAGTGAATGCGTACCGTAACTCCCACTGTGGGAGTGCCACAGCACCTCAGCCTGTCACTCGGGATGCTCATCTTTTGACTGTGTCATACTAACATTCAGTTCAGGTAGAAGTACAGCTGTCACCTGAAGGGAGTAGGTGTGAAGAAGTTTGGGGAGGGGTGAGAAGTTGGGAAATGAGAGGCTAAAGGATGAGGGGTGTAGCTTTAGCAATGTTGAAGGGCCACATTTCCCAAGCAGATCTGTATAGCATTTGCTGTTGACCTCTTTTGAGATGAATTCTCCTATAGGACCTACCAGACAGCACTGAGATTTGGAGGAAATCAGACAGAAGATGGCTCACTGTGATAAGGAAAGGGAGTGACTATACTTTAAATTAAACTTGCTTTTTCCAACACTGTGAGGTTTCTGTAATATTTAGCTTTTATTTGGAAGCGATAGCGTATGGCATTTTTTATGCTATTTGGTTTATATTGTCTACTGCAGGCTTCTTTGTACAAGCTTGGCCCGGGCTTACCTTCACCTGGACACTGTTTTAAAGTGTCACAGCCGCCCATGCTGCCAGAGGCTCTGATACGAGACTACAGTCTCTAGATCCACATTTTTAAGTTGGCGTGATTGGTGATGACCTTTTGTGGTAAAAGAAAAGCGCACTGACTTAAAAAAAAAAAAAAAGTAAAAAGGGAAGGAAAATATAAATTGTGCCTCATCTTTCACTGAATGCTATATTTATTATTCTAGAAAAAGAGAACTGACAAATAGAGAAATACTATACAGCATCTACTAAATCCCTCAGGCTGTCCCGGGCGGGAGGAATAAGAAAAATAAACATCTCATGGAAAATTAAAACATTTTCAAATTTAATTTTAAAAAAGTTTTATACCAAAATAATTAAGCAGACTAAGGACTTTGTATTAATAGGGTAAGTGCTTCAAATTAATAAAATCATTTAAAGTGAGTTGGAACAGAAACCAGTACCAGAGTCCTCAAAGAGCTGCACACACTTGAAGGTGCCCCTGCAGTCAGACACCTCAGGTACCCAGAGGCAGCAGCAATAGACGCTGTTGAGAAGTTAGTATTTATGGAGATTTTTATTAAAGAAAAGAATTTCCTGCTGCCTAAGCCAATGGCTGTTGTGAGGGAAATGTCCCTTTGCCTTTAATTTATTTACATACTGGAAGTATATGAGTTTCTTAGTTGCATCTTACTTTAAGTCAAAACATTGTAAAGAAGAAAATAAGAACCAGGTGGAAGTTGACTAGATGCTGCCAAATCAAATCCAAGATCTCCTAACTGAACCTTACGGGCCTGCTTCTCTCCCAGACAAGTAGTTACATCCCTGTTCTAGGAACCCTTTGTGGTTGGCTGGTGTGTTTACTTCCTGCTGTAGCCAGCCAAGATGAATGCACCCTGGCCCTCAAAATTTTACCTCAATCTAGCTTGACCCTCATACTTGTGGTTGCCTCGGAGACAAGCATTCATGCTAGTGTTAAAAAAAATTACAAATGCCCTCAATGGCTAGGAACTGACGCTCTTATTCAAGATGGCAAACCTCTTGCCTGCTTTGATCCAGTCCCTCTCAGGCTGACGGACAGTGCCGCATTGTAAAGAATTTCCAGATGTCTCTTAAATGTCATGAATAAAATTGGGAACTATAGAAGTGTTAATGTGTCCTATGGACTCAATAGCAGAGTTTATTTTTGTTTTTAATGTCAAGGTTTCTAGAGTCAACGATTGTATGAGTTTTCCCCTCTGGCTATGATTACAGTTCCATCCAAGTGTAAGAAGTGATGAAGTGGGTTGGCGGGCAGTGGGCACAGCCCTAGCCAGGTCCCAGCGTAAACGTGAGAGGCTGACAGTAGTACAGAATGAACACTTGGGGGTGTGGGGGTGGGGTGGGGTATGGGTGGGCAGGGAGGGAGAAGGGAGTTTGTTTTATGTACTGATAAAGCTTTGTGAACTAATTTTATACAATTCATAAAATTTGGTGCCTTGTACCTAATTATGGTTTGCATGGGATTGAAAAGATTAAGGGAAAGGATTCTTTCTTGTCATTTCAAGTGGCAAATGGGTCTGTATAGTGTAAAGGACATTTGGTATCACTTTTTAAAAACATTTCGTATCTTGTGTGTGTGAAAGCAAATTATTACCAGCAAGTTCTGAAAATTCTACTGTAATGTCCAAAATCTTTGTGTTTGATTATTCATCAATGTCTCCTTTTCAAGGCAAACTATATACCCTATTCTTTTTTACCACCCCTTATGTTCCGAACATTAACTCAGGCCTTTTTAAAAATCAGGCTGGGAGGGCTTCCCCTTCCTAAACATATAATGTATCCCTATCTAAGGTTTTATCTTTTAAGTGGAAGGGTTACTTTTCCAGCTGGTTGGGAGAGCACAAATGTTCAGAAAAAGGTATTTTAGTTTTTCTAGTGCTAGGCAACATAGTACAAGTCAAAAACCGTTCCTCCTGAAGTGGTACCTTCATTAGTTCTGAAGTTCTTTTGCACAAAGTTTCAGGAAGCAGTGTAAAACACAATCCCCTATATGTGAACCTTTAGATTGTAAGGTAAGCCAGTGCACTGTGTAATATGCAAAAAAGAAGGCTCAAAGAACCTGTCCCAGCAACCCAGTCCCACTGACGGGGACAATACTGAGTAGCTGTGGACGAGAAGACCCGGCCTGCTCACCTGCAGGGCTGTAAACAGCGTGTTCCTTTTACTCCCACCTTAAGGTTTCCACTGAGCTCCTGAGTCTTCACCAAAGGGTGTTTAAAAAGCTTACTCAAAGCACATTTGATAATTGGGTCCCTCAGCCTAATGACTGGCCTAATTAGGTGAGGAGGTTGTATCTTTGGAATAAAACCTCCCACGGCCGCTTAGTTTCCTTACCAGGTAAGTATGCATCTCCCTAGTGGTTGATTCTTTTTTGAAGTTAGCACTAAAATTGAAAAGCGCCTTCTAAATATGACTGTGAGTTTAGTTTCTATCTTTCATGTTTAAATTAACCATTTTCTTGGTCTAGGACTTTGACTTTAACCACTGTGTATTCAACCCAAACACTGCTCTAAGCACACCTCAGTCACTAGAGCACTGAAGTGAATGGTCATTTTTGTGGACTGTTTCCATACTAACTTCTGCTGGTATGTTTCTATTTCAGATCTAACTAGGTAGTGTAGGAGATTTTCATAATAGTGTTAAACTAGCCTGGGCTAAACACCTCATGACAGGATGTAAAACTGACTTCCCTTGAGGAAAAATGTGCTGAAATGGTGAAAGCTAGGATTTTCATTTACAGAATCATAATTATCCATCAAAATTTGGTGTAGATTTGGTAGCTTTAACCTGCTAAATTCTTACCGCTTTCAGGAATTAAGCCAGTTGAAATGAAACTTGACCTTATCAGCTTATGGCTTTATAAACCAACAGCAACACTGTTACTTGAAGCTAAGACATTACAAGTGAAACTTGAATTATGCTTTTGGAAGCTGCCATGTCCTTAATTTTGGCCATGTTTTGAATTTTACCTTTGAAAATTGCTATCAAATAGAACTTTTCACAATTATGAGTAGCTCAGGTAGCAGACTTCAAGGACGTAAGTTTCACTGCTATAAAGAACAACAAGTGCTGGTGTTTCTCAGCTTGGCAGTGGTCTCATGCAGGCTGCTGGGGCTTAAAAGTTTCCTTCCTGGTCACCATTTGGGGGGGTGATGGCTTCAAACCAAAGCCTTACTTAATGTATGTTACTTTTCCTCATCTTAACAGTCTAGTAAGATATAAACTTGTCAGAGCATCTGTGATCCCTATGTAGATTCTTAAAGGGTCCTGACGTCATGTTAAGCCAGCCACAGGCCTCAATTCATACAGGCTCAAACTCCTTCCCCCTAACAGCTGGGACCTCCCTGATTAGAGCTCATAAGAAGATGGTGCTTTTCTTTAACATATAAAAAGCCTAATTCTCTTAACGGCTTTCTTAGGTTTATGCCAGCAGGTCAAGAAGGACCATTTTATTCTATTTACGTTTAGTGAACAGACTGCTAGAGATAACGCCTAACTTACAATTAGGCCACTGTGGTATATTTATACTGACCCTCCTTCCCAATTCTTACCCTTTAATCCCATACCAGTTCCAGAGGAGACTTGGCACAAAAAAGGAGTATGTGTATTTTTAAACACCTAGTAGAGCAAATCGACCAGAAAAAATCGCCAAGGGGAGCCTGTCTGTATGTCCACACCTTTCTAAGCCTACATCATTCTTTCCATGCCAGTTCCTTACATACTTCATTTCCAAAGAACCCCAAGCTCCTGGACAGTGGCACTACCCTGAATTTCAGGGTCAGAAAATCTCTCTTTACTTGTGAAGGAAGCAGCTTCCGCAAGCAGTGTTGCTTCAGAGCCCACTGTCCAGGCTTCCTCACACCTTGCCTCCATCTGCACATTACTGCCCTCAAATCCCACTGTATTATAGCAACAATGCCTCCCTGGTGCCTGGAAAACCCACCTGGTGCACCAAAATGCTATGCAACACCAAATGGCTTCTTCCCATAGTACTGCTCAAAATGGAAATTCCTCAAGAATAAGCTATTACCTGTGCTAACATCACTGTATGGTGGCTACAGTTTTCATTTCTATTTTTCTTTTACTATGAAGCAAACCATCTGTTAAAATCCATGTTTGGGACTTGTTCCTGTCTCTTTTGAGTGTGAAATATAAATCATGTTTTTATGATTTTTGTAAATCTTGACTTTTTACACCTTGTTTTTGTAAGCTGAAGTTTTCTTATTAAAAGAATAAAATGTCTTTGTTTACACGCTTTATTTGTTAAAATACCATTAGATTATTCCTCAGGACAAGAGCAAAGATCATCCCCTGCAGAAATTTAGGAACTATGTACAGCATTTTACAGAACAGAAGACAACATTTTAGCTGACCTGCCTGTTGACCACAGAAGGGTGTCCTGAGTGGACTCAGCAAAGAAAAGGAAGTCAGGCAGGGAAGGGAAGGGAAGGGAAGGTGCCATCTGAATCAAACTTCAGCCGCCATCAGGGCAAGTCTTGTGATGGTCACAGACTGGAGGCTGTTTTTGAAGGGGTCGAGTACAGCACAGGGGTTCCATGTGTCTGCAATCAGACAACAGGTGGCATTAGAAAGGTAAAATTACTGGAGTAAAAATTGCTAAGAGACTCAAATCCCTTGCAACATCTGGAAACTTATCTAACTAGGAAGAGCCAAGGGTCTTTTGTCAAGTCTCTTTCCTATTAGTCTGTGAACAGTTGATCTAAGTTATTTCTTCTCCCAGCCTCTAGGACTTCTGAAAGAACAGTGGTTAGTGCTTACCTTCACAGGCTAGACCCCAGGCTGAGGTGCCATTAGGTCAATGTCACTCAAATTTCTGGCCAGCCAAACTCCAGCAGCAAAGAGTCCCAAATTGAGAATCAAGTTCCTGGAAAAAAACGCATTCCATTAACCCTGTGGTCACCGAGTCACGTGTCTTTGGTTAATGAGAAACTTGGTGGTGGGCGGAGGCGGGGGTGGGGTTCCCATCAACACACACAGGAGGAAACCGTCCCCTCCTGAAGCAGGAGCACTGATCGGTACATAATAGGTTGCCGAAAACCACATGGTTATTTAACATTCGTTTCTACGTCGAATAAGAGCAGGGTCAAACGCAAAGGCCAATTAAGCACTTGTCCAGGGCCAAAAAGCCTGTTTGTTGGCGCCCCCTCCCCCAGGGTCCCCGTGAGCAGAGATTCTCTAGACAGAGCCCGGTGACTGTAAAGAGCGCTCCGGCAGCACGGAAATCCTCCCGATCAAGGACCTCAGCAAAGCACAGCCAGAGCCACAAAGAGGCCAAGATGTGGGTCGTGTAAAAAATCTAGAGGAACCAGCTCCAAGGAACGGAAATCCAGGGGGTACGCATAACGCGCGCGAAGGGCCGGAAAGGGACCGAGCCCCCGGGCCTCGGTTACCTCCGGAAGTCATTCCTGTCGGTGGCGAAGCGGTAGACGCCCCGAAGCCAGTCCCCCACGTTGTCTGGAATTTCGGGAGCTTCATTTGCTGAGCCCGCAGCGGTCACGCCGGCCCCACTCGAAGCCATAGCAGCACCTCCGCGCTCTGTAGGAACGCTCACCACGCACCGGGTGGGCGCCGACAGATTACGCAACTTCCGGCCTCATACTTCCGCCGGCCCCCCGCCAACAGAGGGCGCAGCGGCTCGCGCTCCGACAGGAGCCTACATAACTTCCCATGTGCGCGTCCGCCACCTCTGCCAGGCGTGGAGCGCCTCCGCGCTCCAGTCTCCCTGGTCGGGTTCCACCTCCAGCTCCTTCCTGGCCTTCGGCCGGCGCACCCGCTCACAGTCCAGGTGTTCTCCGAATGATCACTTCATTGGTTCGGGAGGAGGACGCTGGGGATGGGGCCGCCCAGCCTGTGGGGGTGGGGCAGGGGCACTCTGCGGGTGATGCGTAGCTTTGAGGAATGGGCTTCTCCAAGAGTGTCCATGAAGAGTCATAAAGTGCGTGGGCTGAGAGGAGGCACTCAAACCTGTCATCTCGCCGCTCCTCCCCAGACGTGATCCTGATGGCATTCAGTCTAGGACTTAGAGGGGTAGGAGAGCCTCGCTCTCTCGCCTTAACAGATCACTTCCCCCAATCCCCCCTTTCTCCAGGCTGCGCCACTAGCAAATGGTACAGTGCCTCCTGGAGGTGTCGCTGTACCCAGTTTGGAGAGAGGCCGGGGTCTCCCAGGGCCGGGGAAGGCGCTGGCCTAAGAAAAAGCCTTCGGGTTCCGATTCAGAGGAAGAGGAGCAGGTGGGGCAGGGAGCGTCCTCCTTGGGATCAAGGGGCGTCTCTAGGCGGCCCTGCGCTTGCCCTTGGCGTGCCTCCGTCTGGTCCCCAGCTCGATACTCCTGCTCTGCGCTGGATCCAAGCATCTCGGTCCGGGTTTCCAAACTGGAGCTGGCGGCAGTGGCGAGAAGGGTTGCCCGGGAGATGGTCGCGGCATTCAGCTGGGCGCAGTCCGGGGCTCCAACTCTGCAGAGCCCCTCCTCTCCTGTTCCGGGCGGGGTCAGAAACGCCCATCTCAGAGCCGCGAGTCTCCTCCCAGATTCGGGCGGGGCAGCGGCCAGAAGCCAGTCCCAGTCCGGGCCCAGCCTCCCGCCCCGCCCCGAGCCGTGCGCGCCGCCGCCGTGGGTCCGCTCCAGGTTCCCGCCCCTCCCCGCCTCCGCCCAGCAGAGGGCGGCCGCGGCCCCAGCCCAGGAGCGAGTCCCGCGCCGCAGCCCCAACGGCGGCGCGGGGTGGGTTCTGGAGGCCCTCGGAGCGCGCCGGCCAGGGACGCGCGGTGAGAGCTGCGGGCCCCGAAGCTCGGGTCTGGGGGTGCGGTGGGGTGGGGGGCGCTGCTGGAGGGGCGGGACGGCGTGGGACCGGGGTGAGGGTCCCAGCCCTGGAGAACCACCCCCCTCAGCCCAGCCCGAGCCGCTATCCCCTTCCCCTTTGATCTTCACCTTCTCCTCCCTTACCCGGGGACGCCCTGCTTTCCAGTGTCGGGGCCGGACTCGAACCCGCATCCGAATAGCGACGCTCAAAGCAGCTGGGGCAGCAGGGGCCGCCCCCCGGCAGGGCATAACGTCCCCCGCCCAAGGGCCCGGCGCAGTCCTGGCAGCAGAAGTGGTTTTCGTGCCAGCGCCGTCCCTCGGCCTCGGTGCAGCGCCGGGAGAAAATCAGCTGAGAGAGGGAGAAGGGAACGGTTCATTCATTCATTCACTCATTCATTCATCCAATAACCGCGCCTTATACCCAGTTGACGCTAAAGCACGTCTCCAGACATTCCCATTTGATCTACTCAAACACTCTCAGACGCGGGGAGGGCTGATTGGATTAGCCAGGATCCCCCAGCTAGCAGGTGGCACATCCTGAAGAAGTGCGACCCGGGTCGCCTGGACGCCCAACCCAGGTTTCCATACTGCCTCTTGTGCAGACACTGAACGAGTTCCTCTCTGGAGCAGGCACAGCACTAGCGTACTGAGATGATCGTCTGTCTTAGAGTCCCTGCTCTGGAGAAATTCAGTTCAAAAAAACTGGGGGACTCTGCTTGCGGTGGGGAAGGGCACAAAGGCAACGGGCCCCAGGTGCCCAGAGCTCAAAAGTCAGAGCAAGGTGAATACAGAAGTCCCAGGCTGGTTTCCAGTTCTCTGTACCCTACTCCGTGGTACAGAAAGAGGCATCCCCTTGCACCCTGCCACTCTTAACCCTGGGCAGATGCCTCCAGCCCCTCCCTTCAAGGTTGTACCTGGTCACAAGCCGGGCAGCGCGGCCGCAACAGCTCTGCGTGATGACGGCCACAGTAAAGACGCCCATCGTGGTAGAAGTAGATGAGGTTGATCAGGGCCTGGCCACAGGCCTGGCAGGCAAAGCAAGCCCGGTGCCAGCAGCGCCGCTCTCCTGCCCGAGCTGCGAACACTCCGTACTCCCCTGGCCTCAGCCGCTCCCTGCACTGCGGGGCGTGGGTGCTGGGCTGGTCACAGGCTGTGTATGCCACCCTCCAGGCTCTTCCATCCCAACCCCAACCTAACTGTTCTTCCCACACCTCCGGCAAACCCACCTCCACTGCAGGCTCCACCAAGAACCCCTACATTTGGTTTCCCTTTTTCCTGAATGTTGCCAAACTGTCAATCCCCAAACCCCTTTTCCTCTCTGGAGTCCCCAAAGCCATCCCCTTCTGCAGCAGTGAGAGGGCAAAGAGAGGAGGAAGAGGAATATGGTAGCCAGGTTGGGTGTTACATACATTTTCACAGGTGCATTCTTCAAGCTTGAGAGGTACCAGGCGGGCCACCCCCTGTCCCAGGGCCTCCCGCCTCCGTTGCGCACAGAAGAGCCGCAGCTCGGCCAGCTCCTCCTCCCCAAGGGCCAGGCAGTAGCGCTCCTGCAGAAATAGGTGTCCACTGTAACTGGGAGAGCCCCAGGAGGCAAGATTGAAGTTTGACTAGCGAGAGGAGGTTTAGTTGTTTGGTCAAAGAAAGACTGTAAAACCTCAAGGAGCTGCAGGAAATAACAGCACAGATGAGCACTGAGGAGAGGGAAGAGAGGTGAAGTACATCCACCTGTGTCTCATTCCCCCAAGGAATGGTGATCGCTCAGGTCCTGACAGCCCCGTAGCACTTAGCCCATCTTCCTGTACTGGCTTGGCCAAAATGTTCATTCAGGATTTTCTGTAACATCAAATGGAAGAACCCAAATGGACTTTTTGACCAACCCAGTATTTAGATCCTGGCTCCCAATGAGCTGTAGCTCACTATCACTTCCCACTGGATTTCCCCTATTCCATATTCTCCTGCCTCACCTCCCCAGTTGAATTGTAAGCCTTTAGGCTGGGCACACATAGGGGCCTCAATAAATACTTAACCACCATACGCTCTACATTTGTACATTCCATTATCAGGTTCAAAAGCTGGTCATGTTCATTTTCTCATTTGCTCTTCAGCTAAGTGTGGTGGTGGACAGAGCGGATGTCACTGCCCACATTGTGTAGACATGAAAGCTCAGGCCAGGGGTGGGGGGATGACTTCCCCCAATTAGTGGCATATCTAGGCTGTAAATTTGTGCCTCCCTTCCTTCTGTACCTCGCTTCTTCCCACAGTAAGTAAAGAGAGGGAGGCAAGAGAGAGGAAAGCTGGGGAGAGGGAGACCCACATCACTGTCCTGTGGAGGGAGCTGCTGGAGGAGGCTCCGGAGCACAGGCCAACTGGGGGCTGGGGTGGTGTCCAGGCCAGGATGCCCCCAGCTCAGAACTTCAGGATCCTGAGGAAACAGCAAAAGGAGAGGGGCAGAGCTCGGTTTGTCCTTCCTTCCCCTCCCGCCCTTCCTCCTTCATCGCCACCTCTTCATCAATCCACAACAGTGTCCACCCTCCTGCATTTGGAGACTCTTCCTTCACAATCACAAGGACAGTTGATCCACTCTCGTGTTTGTGGTCTCACTGAGGCAGGTTAGTGGGACACACCCCAAAACATCTTCCCTTCTTATGCTTGAAATCACCCCCTTCACTCCTTAGGGCCAAACCCCCGAGGTTCTGCTTTGGCAACATAAGCCCAGTAGGAGAGAATTCATGTATACGTGTGAATAAGTTTAAGGAAGCTGAAGAATTTCCTTGTGGTCCAGTGGTTAGGACTCTGTGCTTTCATTGCCAAGGTCCCAGGTTCAATCCCTGGTTGGGGAACTAAGATTCTACAAGCTGTACAGCACAACCAAATTGGGGGAAAAAAAAAAATAAGGTAGAGAAGTTGAACCCCTGTGTTCTGAGGGGGCTATATGGACAGGGATTCCTGCAAAGGAAAAGGGTTGCAAGAAGCTGGACACAAAGGCTAACTAACTATCTCCCATTTGGTGGAAATGGGAAGAGGTCCAGAGGATGAAGGGGATGGCAATCTCAGAGGGAAGGGCAGGACTCCTCCCACCTGAGCAGAGGTCTCCTCAGGGTCCTCCTTGGGCATGGTTTCTGGATCGCTGTCTGAGTTGACTGGTGGATTCAGCTCTGGAGAGGCCAGCCTCTTTACTCGGTGGGGCCAGCCAGAATTCAGCAGTGACACTGGTGGTAAAGTCTGCATAGAAAACAGCAAGAGGCCTCCCATTTATTTGACCATAACAATGAGCTAGGCAGGCTAAGTGCTTTACAGGCATTATCTCCATCAGTCCTCCCATCAACTACATGAGTTAGGTGGTATTCCGGTCACCATTTTACAGATGGTCCAAATGAGGCTCAATAAGTGGTCTACTCAAGGTCACAACGCTAGTAAATGGCAGAGTCAGATTTTGAGGCCAAAGCTTTCAGCTCCAGAGTTTCTGAAGCTCCAACTCTAGGGTCTCCCAGCACTGGGATGGAGGAAAGCAGAGCCCTGTAATGGAAGAGGGAGACAAGCCACCTTTCCCGTGAGCCTTTGGATAGACTGGCCCCTGTTCCCCACCTCCCCAGTCATAACTCCCACTGTTCCTCACTGGGCACTCAGCACCCAGGAAGCCTGCTTCCTCATCTCTTCTCACTTCTCCGACTAGGCTTCGGCCAGGTCAAAGAACCACTTCTTAGCCTCTCCAGCCCATACCAGCTCACCTTTCCCTATGCTCCAGAAATAGGTACAGTGAGTGTCCCCAGATTTCTCACCTAGTGTTCCTCTTTGCCCCCGTGCCTCTCTCAGCTCCTCGTCTGGTCTATCAGCTCTTCCAGGACAGGAAAATCCTGTGCTTCTATCTTCTGTCTCTAGTAGCAACTTCAGTGGATAATTCTAAGTGCAATTCTTTAGCCCTCCTCTGGGCGAATCCTGCTATGGCTACATTTTCTTGGGGATGGGAGGTGACTACTGAAGTGGTAAAGGGATGAACCCTGCCCATAACAAGCTCATCGTCTACTGGGTCAGGCATGGATGAAACCAGACAGCATGGGGCCAGGATTCTGGGCAGATAGACACAGCATCCTAGGAAGAAAAAAAAAAAAAAAGACTAAACTTTTCTAGAATATTTACTCTGTGCCAGGGGCTTTTCTGGGGCTTCCCAGGTGGTGCTAGTGGTAAAGAAGCCCCCTGCCAATGCAGGAGTCAGAGACTCAGGTCCAATACCTGGGTGGGGAAGATCCCCTGGAGGAAGGCATGGCAATCCACTGAAGCAACTTAGCACCCACTGCATGCAGAGACTTTTCTACCATGTTACATAATCATCCTCACAACAATCCTGTGAAGTAGTTTCTATTACCCCATTTTACGGTTGAAACAAACTGAGGTTAACTAACTTGCCTGAGGTCACATTAGAAGGCTAAGGGAAGCTTTAGAGGAGGAAGTTGCCTTTGAGAGCTGGGATGGCAGCTGGGCACCGGAAGGGATCATCAAATCCCTAGCCTCCGTGAGACCCAGCTTTAGGGCTGGGTACAGGGTTTGGACCATAAAAATTATATGGCTTCCTAGCCCTGAGCCCTCACCCTCTGACACCCTTCCCAGCTTCCTGGCTCCACACCCATCTGCTTCCTTCCTGTTCTGTCCCTCAGGTCAGCTTTCCTGTGGAAAGCAACCAGGATGGGCTGTTCACACCCAGGGCCAGGAGGGGACTGAGACCCTCTTTTCCAGGTTCTGCTGCTGCTGCTGCTGCTGCTAAGTTGCTTCAGTCGTGTCCGACTCTGTGCGACCCCATAGACGGCAGCCCACCAGGCTCCGCCATCCCTGGGATTCTCCAGGCAAGAACATTGGAGTGGGTTGCCATTTCCTTCTCCAATGCATGAAAGTGAAAAGTGAAAGGGAAGTTGCTCAGTCGTGTCCGACTCTTCGCGACCCCATGGACTGCAGCCCACCAGGCTCCTCCGTCTAGTTTGCATGAAACCGTCTCACACAGGACCAACGCTCAGAAATCAGTCCTCACTCCTCACGCCTCACCCCTGGACTGGATAACTGCACGTTCACTTAGCACTGGACTCCATCTTACTAACATGCTGGATTCCTTCCAGAATTCTCCTCCCCCCCTTACAAATAATACAAGACTGAACCCCCTCCCAGTCGGGCGCAGGTGTAAACGGGCTCAGGAGTTCTACTTTCCTGAAAGGCAGAGGCTAGGGATTGGGAAGTTGGGGGGTGGGGTGTAAGGGATGAAAGATTTCCCGGACAGAGAGAGGAAGAAAGGTTCGAGAAGTTTCTGGTACTGCCAAGTGCCCTCTTGACAGATCCCCAAGTTTTTTCTTGGGTTTCTCGGGGCCCACCTCCGAAGCGGGACGCGGTGTGGTTCCCGAGTCAGTTGGGGTTCCCAGTCCGGCTGCTGGAGTTTAGGAGAGGGGACGGGAGTCCGCTGGGGTCTCACCTTGCAGAGCGCCGGTCTCTGGGCGGTTCTGCACAGACGCCGCTGTAGGGCCCCTCACCCAGTCTCCACCTCCAGATCTAGGCGCCCGCCTCTGCCCGCCCCCGGGAGCTCGGCCCTTCCTCTCCCAGCACCCCCCTCCCCGCCCGGCGGGCCCCGTCCGCCTCTCCCGGGCTGGTAGGGCCCGACGGCTCGGGGAGGGGCCTAGAGCTGCTAAGTGAAGGAAAGCATTTGAGGGATATCGGGTGAAAACGGTGCAGGCTCCACTGCCCCCACGCCCGTGGGCTTAGTCCTGGGACCGCATCTCTGCGGGCGCTGAGCAGACACCCAGGAGCCATCGTTATGCCGGGTCCTCAAGCACTCGCTGAACAGAACGCCTTTCGAAGCCTGCAGGTCCCCCCAGACCTTCCTTCTGGTCTCCTAGACCCGTCCTTGTCTGTGTGTCCCTACCCCCACCTAATTCCCTCCCCCTTGTCCCCAGCCCCTTTCTGGGGGTCCCTTGTACCACCCTTCCCCTTTCCATCCCTTCAAGTTCCTCCCCCATCTTTCGTGTTTCTCCCCGGTCCCGCCCCGGCTCGGGTCCTTTTTCTTATCCCGGGAGTGGAAACCTTTGGTTCCCTCAGCCCCGCCCTTAGCCCCGCCCCCACCCCAGGCTCCGCCCCGTCCCCGCTAGGCGAGCTCTGCGGCTGGCCCGGAGCGCCCTCTGGTGTCTGCGCATGCTCCCTGCTCGCTGCTGCAAAGTCCTCCAAAGGGACCTTCTAGGCTGCGCGCCGGTCGCCCCCGATCGGGTCCGCCTGCCCGCAGCGTCTCGTTGGTGCAGCCGGTGACCTCCGACCCCGCCGCTGCCGGGTGGGGAGGCCTTAGCTCCGGGCGGGCGGCGGCTGCTGCAGTGGGACCCGGGAGCGGGGCCCGGCGCAGCCCGGGCCGTGGGGCGATGTGAGTCGGGGTGCGGCGGGGCGGGGACGAAGCGGCTCCACCGAGGCCGCACCGCGCTTCGCCGCAGTCTCCGCTCCCTCCCGAGGAAGTCCCGGGAGGGCGGGCGGTGGAGCCCCGGGGCTGGGGGCGGGCATCTAGGGACTACGCGCGGCCCTGACCTTCCCTATTCCTTCCCGGCATCTAGAAATTCCCGTCAATTCTGTTACCTAAATCTGCCTCTGACCTCCCACAACCACCCCATCCCCACCCCCGACACACCTTCGCGTGTCCTGGAGTCCCGAGAACCCCTGTCTCCTGCAAATTCCCCTGCTACGCCCCCAGAACCACCATTCTCTCTGGGATGAACCCAGATGCTTCCACCGTCCTGAAATTCCTCCAAGTCTTCAGGCTTCTCCATTCTCCTTGCACCGTGCTCAAATCCAAAGCATTTGTCCACCTTTCCCCAATCCCTTTCACACGTTTTGAGTCCCCATAACCTCAAACTCCTACACCCAGTCCACACCTGTCTCAGAGCAGAGCCTTCTCCTCCTGTCACCCGATGTCACCCCCTTAGCTGGGCTGTCATATGTCCTGGTATCTTTAAGAGCAGTGAAGGAAACAGGAAAAGATACAGCGCCCTCACCGATCTTGCACCCTGCAGTTCTTGGCTTCACCCCCAGACTCCCTGTTGGTGGCTCAAGCCCCAGTATTTACCCAGCTGCCCGTCTTTACCCAGCTGTGCACATCTTCCTCAGCCCACTGCCCCTTCCAGAGAGTAAGCCAGACAGAGGGCAGGGGTCCTTTTACCTGGAAAGTACCCAAAAATGGGGAGCACCTGGGGCCCTGGGAAATGACCTTGTTTTTCCAGGAGAGTGGGATTTCAAGGATCTCCAGGGTCCTGGCTTGTTGACTTGTCCACCTAGGGCTCAGATTACTGAAATTTTGGTTGATAGCATTTATGTTAAGTTATAGGCCTTTTGGAGCTTGGAGAACAGAAAGTCTATCAAGGTTGCAAATGTGAGATTGAAGGAGCTTGTCCTAGAAGAGGAAAATGTTGATTTTAGTGGTGTTTGTCCTATGTACTTACTTCTAGACGTGAAGCTCCATAGTTTACAGCTGTTTCTCGTAAAAACTGGAAAGCTGTTTCCCTTAAAGGCGTTGGGGTGGGAGTTGTGGGTGGCGATGGAGGATCTGCTTGGCACACTCTCTGTGATACTTAGCAGCAACATAAAAACTAGAATATTGGTTTCCTGAATCTTAAGCCATTGCTCTTTCCAATACATCTTCATGTCTTCTTGAGAGATCTCTCTGTAGAGTTCAAGTTCTCTGCAAAGGTAAGGTGATGATCTTGGTATTGGTTGTAACAGGATTCAGAGGAGGTCTAGAAGTGACTTAAAATGTTCTGGCCTGTCTCGGACTTCAAAGTCACTGTTTCCAGGGGAGTCTTTCCCTCTCAGGGCCTACGGGGCTTAGAATTTGTGGTCCCTTTGGCCTTGATCTTTCTTCATTGGCATTTATATACCATTAGAGCCTGGAACGGATATCCCAGTGGGATGGACTGACAGCAAGTCATTTTCATTAACCATTGATGGGTGAGGATAGAAGTTTTCCACTAACCTGTGGTCTCTGTCTCCTATGCTAGGTGAGCCCCAGGTGTGTCACAGGGAGATCCAGGTGACTTCTCTGCAGACTGCTTGCCATGCCACCCCACCAAGAACAGGGGGAATAAAGTGGGGGTCCTTCCCCATGCCCCTCCCATGGTCAGCTCTCCGATGGCCTGGGTGAGGTGAGACCTGTGTATAGGAGCCACTTTTCTGGAATTTCCCAAGTTGGGAGGAATTGAGGGTGCAGGTCAGGATTGTTCAAGACTTTACACTTTCAATGGGAGTTCTAGAAGGTATCTAGTCCCACCGATTCATTTCTTGCAGCAAGTTGCAAACCCATAATTTCTGGTTGGGATTGGTCCATGGGTTAGCTTGGTCCCTTAGGTCACTGTAGCCTAGTGGTGTCATCTCCATTCCAGCCACAGGCCCTAATGTGGTGACATCTAATTTGAGTGCCACAATCTGGGAGGGAAAAGCCAGATAGTAAGGCCTCTGGTCTCCCGTTTGGACAAAGGGAAATAAACCGAGTGTTTGTTTTTTTAATGAAGAAATGCCTACTCAAGGTTATGAAAATAGTGCTCTGTTTTCAATTTCAATTGCCTGAATATATCTCTTAACCATAACATAACATCTCATTTGAAGAGAACATCAAAAATAAATTTGAGATAGATGTTATAACCTCAGATATGCAGATGACGCCACCCTTATGGCAGAAAACGAAGAGGAACTAAAGAGCCTCTTGATGAAAGTGAAAGAGGAAAGTGGAAAAGCTGGCTTAAAACTCAACATTCAAAAAACTAAGATCATGGCATCCAGTCCCATCACTTCATGGCAAATAGATGGGGAAACAGTGAAAACAGTGACAGACTTTATTTTCTTAGGCTCCAAAATCACTGCAGATAGTGACTGCAGCCATGAAATTAAAAGATGCTTGCTCCTTGGAAGAAAAGTCATGACCAACCTAGATAGCATATTAAAAAGCAGAGACATTACTTTGCCAACAAAGGTCCATCTAGTCAAAGCTATGCTTTTTCCAGTAGTAATGTATGGATGTGAGAGTTGGATCATAAAGAAAGCTGAGCACCGAAGAACTGATGCTTTTGAACTGTGGTGTTGGAGAAGACTCTTGAGAGTCCCTTGGACTGCAAGGAGATCAAACCAGTCAATCCTAAAGGATATCAACCCTGAATATTCATTGGAAGGACTGAAGCTGAAGCTCCAGTACTTTGGCCACCTGATGCAAAGAACTAACTCTTTGGGAAAGACCCTGATGCTGGGAAAGATTGAAGGCAGGAGGAGAAGGGGACGACAGAGGAAAAGATGTTTGGATGCCATCACTGACTCAATGGACATGAGTTTGAGCAAGCTCTGGGGGTTGGTGATGGACAGGAAAGCCTGGCATGCTGCAGTCCATGGGGTCACAAAGAGTCAGACACAACTGAGCAACTGAACTGAACTGAACTGAGATGTTGGGGTTGTGGTAAGAAAGGAAAAGAGAGGATCTGAGTGAGGTAGGACAGGAGGAACAGGAGAAAGTTCTAGGCCAAAGTGTCTGGGACTCCCCACCTGCAGTTTCTTTGCTGAATCTGGATGAGGCCCCCGGCTGGCACTCAGCTCCTGATGCAGATCTGTTCCTCTAGGTCCCTCCTTTTAGCCATGTTTTTTATGCTGCCCAGGCTGCCCTTCCCTATCATACTGTCAGTCAGAATCCTACATACTTCTCAAGGTCCAGGTCAAGCATTACCCCTGAGAAGCTCTCTCCATCCCCCCATCAGCATTAATCCTTAACACATCCTAACTCGAGTTAATGTTTATCCAGTGTGTGTCTGGCCCTGGATTGAGAGTGTGAATTCCTTGAGGAAGGGACTGTGTGAGTCTTGGACAGAGTAGGTGATCACAGCGGGGTGGTTCTGCCCGAGTTCCCCAGAGTGGGGCTTTGGGGAGCTGGCTTTGATGACCTTACTGTCCTTTGTGTTTTTCCCTAGGGCAGGCAGGCTGCTCTGACACCATGGGGAGCTGCTGCAGCTGCCTGAACCGAGACAGCGTCTCAGACAACCACCCCACCAAGTTCAAGGTACCCACAGCCCCCTCCTTTCCCGCGTACCCAGAATGGCCTCCTGGGTTCTGCCCAAGCTGTCGAGTTGCCTGCCTAGAGAAGGTGAAATGACCTGCTGAGCCTGTGGCCTTTTTTAAGACTTATTAAGAATTCTCAAGCTCAGGATCTCTGAGCAGGCCCAAGGAAAACAGGCTCAGTCCACTGCCGTTTTTGCAGCTCTTAGTCTTGCTAAGAATGAAGAAATGCTGAGAGTAGTAAAGATTGTGCTTTCATCACGACCGACGTTCACTCCCGTCAGTGTGTCTTTAAACAACGAAAGTCTGCATTGTTAAGTTTGCTGCTTGCTTTGGGAGGCTAAGGCCAGGCCCAGTGGACCTGTGTACACCGCCCACTCCTTCCACTTCCTGTAGGGGGCGCCTCCTCCTCACCCGTGCATCTTGAAGCCCAGGTTTCTCCCGCTCACCAGAAGAGGGAGCCCTCAGCAAGGTCCTCCATTGGGAGAGGGGGTGGAGGCCTTTATATTTGTTCTGCTTGAATTTGACTCTCCCAGGGTCTTAGGATTTTGAATTCACGATGAAACCTTTTCTTGCATTAACATCTGGTCCTTGGATACTAGCCATGGACCGTTTGGGGTCATCTAACCTTGGATGTCTAACTATCTGACCTTAGGGGTCAACTCACCACCCCTCCCTGCACTGCCCAAATGACAGAACTAAAGCCTAGAGAATTGTCTTGGGTCACTGACACTGCCTCATCCGTGTCCCAGTAATCGTGTGGCGTTCCTAGTGGCTCACGGACCGACACACACTTGAGGGACTCAGTCATTGACCCCTCTGTCCTGTGCGCCTGCCAGGTGACGAATGTGGATGATGAGGGGGTGGAGCTGGGCTCCGGAGTGATGGAGCTGACCCAGAGTGAGCTGGTGCTGCACCTGCATCGGCGCGAGGCCGTCCGCTGGCCTTACCTCTGCCTGAGGCGCTATGGCTACGACTCCAACCTCTTCTCTTTTGAGAGTGGCCGGCGGTGTCAGACTGGCCAGGGTGAGTACCAGCCCCTGCCCCACGCTGGGATGGGGACTTGTCCACGGGAAACAGGTTCTGCGGCCGGAAGTCGCAGCTGGAGGGTCAGTAGGGAAGTCCATTGACTCGGCAGGTGTTGCCCAAAGAAGGGGAGGGTCATGGCCAAGGGTGCACAGGAGTAAGTGGGCTCCCATGCCGGTGCTTCTTCTCTTCAGTCACTGCAGCTCCAGCCTGGGTGGCTTTGTGGGGTCGTTTGTTGCACAACCCATGGGAAGCAGGCAGTGGTCCCAGGCAGAGCCTGCATGGGAAATCAAGCAGTTCCTCCTCCCTTTATTACTCTAGTTTCAGGGTCCCTGTTGCCCCCTCAGTAAGAGCAAACAGCCCCACATCATATGCCCAGGTCCCTGTGTATAATGAAAGTTCAGGCAGGAGCGCTCACTGCCTTGGGCCTGTGCAGGGTGGGAATGATAGAGTCCGAGAGGTCCACAGTGTACATAGTAACCCTCACAAGGTTAATCTTTGTCTCCTATCACCTGTGGACGGTGAAGTGTGATATATTCGGCCTTCCTCCCCTTTCTCCCTGCAGCTGGAGGTCAAGGAGGAGTGGGTTGTTCCATGATATTAAGTCTGGGGCCAACCATTGCTCTTTGAAGGGCAAGCATGGTCTGGGCTTGACTTTGAGCTGAGCTGCTGGAAGGAGTCCCCCACAGGATTGTGTTCAGCGCAGCATGGGGCTCTGATGGCAGTGATGGAACTAGTGAGTTCCTCTGATGAGGCCGCCAGCACAGCAGTGCATCTCTGTGGCTGTAGTGGCCCGGGGAGCCCTCCCCTCCATGCACCTTTCTGTGGAACTCAAGAGGCAGAGACAGTTAACGCTGGCTGAGCGGCGAGAGGGGAGGAAGGGGGCTTTTTGCTCCTGGTGGGGTTTAATCCACACTGGGGATCCCAGAGGAACACCGTAGATCCCAACACGGGGTTCTTCTAAAACTCCAGTCTTTCTCAGCCTTTTCTAAGCCTTTGACATATCTTGGAATGAGATGTAATAGAATAGAATGAGGAAAGAAGAGTCCTGTTTCTTCTCCTCCCTTCTACCCTTTGCATTCCAATCCTGCAGACCTGGCACCCCAGCTTAGTTTGTCTTTGTGTGGACACCCACATGCACATCCCAAGTAGCTTCCCTGAGTCCTGGTCCCCACTGTTAAAGGAGGATGTAGAATCCCAGGCTGGCCCAACACCCCAAGGACATCTTTGGATTCCCTGAGTCATGCATCCTCAGCCCAATCCTGCTGAGGACCGTGTGTTGCTGCCTTGGAGTTTGAGGGGCTGTAAGGGTACCCGCATGGAGGACCCACATGGTAGCCATGCCATATTTGTCCTTTAGCTAGACAGCCCATCCTTCCTTTCTATACCAGAGTTCAAGCTCCATGAGGTCAGAAGCCCGTACACAGTAGATAGTCACTCTCTGGCCAGGCACTGGGCTAAGAATACAGTGAACAGACAGTGAACAGGACAGACCCTCCCACCCTCAAAGAGCTTAGAGACTGTTGGGCATAGCGCTGAGGGCTGGGGCCCTGGCAGAGCTCTTTTTTTCTGGGGAGCAAGGGGTATCTGACACCATTCTTTCCACTTGGATTTTTTACTTCACTTTCCTTCACCGCTGTGCACACACATCCTTATGAAAGTGATTTAACCTCAGAGGAATATAGTTGAAGTACCAGATCTTATAGCTCAGACGGTAAAGAATCTGCCTGCAATGTGGGAAACCTGGGTTCAATCCCTGGGTTGGGAAGACCCCCTGGAGGAGGGCATGGCAACCCACTCCAGTATTCTTGCCTGGAGAATCCCCATGGACCGAGAGGCCTGACGGGTTACAGTCCATGGGGCCACAGAGTTGGACACAACTGAGCGACTAAGCACAGCACGCTAGATCTTAAGATGATGGTAATGGATAGTGTGTGTTGGGGGAGGGGAGTGAAGGCCTTGAGCCGGCTCCTCCCATGGCTCTTGGATGTTGGAGAGTGTGCGGAGAACAGTCTGGATGCTAACCCTAACCCCTCAGGCCTGGGACTGAAGTTCAGGGACATTTCCTGAACTCTGTGCATCCTTTCGGCCTCTCTGGTCCTCCCCTATAGGATGCAGGGTCAGAGGAACCTTATTTCTTCTTCTCCTTCTTCAGGGATATTTGCATTTAAGTGCTCCAGGGCTGAGGAAATCTTCAACCTCCTCCAGGATTTGATGCAGTGCAACAGCATCAATGTGATGGAAGAGCCAGTCATCATCACCCGCAACAGCCACCCGGCTGAGCTTGACCTCCCTCGGGCCCCCCAGCCTCCCAATGGTGAGGAGACCCCTCTCCTCAGCACCCCAGCGCACACACAAGCATAGGTCCAGGGAGCACTGGTCTTGGAGGCATGAGTCAGGCAGGCAGGTGGAGGATGGCTGGGCGAGCCAGGCTTCCAGGACCATCATCCATCATCAGACAACTCCCAGGGATGGATAAGTCCTGGCCTGGACCAATCAGGTGACTCAAGCCCAGGCTGGGGAGTCCAGAGCCTTGTATTGACGGATGGTCGGGGAGCAGACAGCAAGACATTGGGTTTCCACGGAAACGGCAGTCTGGAGCCACTTTGCTTCCTTCCTTCCGTCTACTGGGTCATACCCATATACCTTTCCTGACAGCTGGTGCACCGTCTCTGCCCACGGCTGTCTGGAGAGGTTCCCACAGTTTCTGCTTGTTCATTCACTGAATCACATCGAACACCTGCTCCATGTCCTGCCCTGCATCAGCTGGCCCGTGAGGGACAGAAGAAATAGACACACGGTCCTTGATTTTGAGGAGCTTCCCTGGAGCTCAGTGGCTGAGCTGGAATGAAGTGTAGGGTCAGTGACAGCAAGGTGTGCCTTAAGTGTTTCAGTTAAGGCTTTGATGGGGGAAGTGGAGTTCAAGCTGAGCTTTCAGAAGAATTGCAGAGATCAGACACAAGGTGAAGACAGTGGGGACTGCCAGCTCAATGGGGTGGACCCGCAGGGACCCTGGGAGAGCCCCAGGCTGCCACACACACGGTTGCAGGCAGCTGCCAGGTGGTTTAAGGACCCCTTGTCTCCTGTGTGCCCAGCTCTAGGCTATACTGTCTCCAGCTTCTCCAATGGCTTCCCTGGCTGCCCAGGGGAGGGTCCCCGATTCTCAGCACCCCGGCGCCCCTCAACGAGCAGCCTCCGCCACCCCTCGCTTGGTGAAGAGTCCACCCATGCCCTCATTGCCCCAGATGAGCAGGTGAGCAAGTGGCTGCCCAGGGTCTTCCTGTTGGTCGGGTTGGGGGTGGGAAAATACAACACGTCCTCCCGGTGAGGCTCATGGGAGGGAAGAAAGTGGACAGGGCCCCTTCCTGTCCCAAGAAAGGGAGGCTGCTTCCCTGGAAGGTTTGGAGGGCAAGGAAGAGGAGGAGACTGCAGCCCTCCTCCCACGTGCTTCTCCTCTCATCCTGTCCCCTGTTCTCTGCTTCCTCCTTGCCCTTGGACCCTCCCGCCCTGGACTGTAACGCCCAGTCCCACACCTACGTCAACACGCCAGCCGGCGAAGAGGAGCAGCGCCGAAGCCGGCACTGCCTGCAGCCCCTGCCTGAGGGCCGGGCGCCCTTCACGCCACAGGCCCGGGGCCCCGACCAGCGGGACCCACAGGTGTTCCTGCAGCCGGGCCAGGTGAAGTTCGTGTTGGGCCCCACCCCAGCTCGGCGGCACATGACCAAGTGCCAAGGCCTGTGCCCGAGCCTGCAGGACGCCCCCCACCACAACAATAACAACGAGGGCCCTTCGGAGTGCCCGGCCCAGCCCAAGTGCACCTACGAGAACGTCAGCGGGGGTTTGCGGCCAGGGGCGGGCTGGAGACTGAGCCCGGAGGAGCCGGGCTGGAACGGCCTGGCCCAGCGCCGGGCTGCACTACTGCACTATGAAAACCTGCCCTCCCTGCCCCCCGTGTGGGAGAGCCAGGCCCCGCAGCCAGGGGAGGAGGCCGGGGATGACGGTGACTCAAGGGACGGGCTCACACCCTCCTCCAACGGCTTCCCGGAAGGCGAGGAGGACGAGACCCCGCTGCAGAAGCCCACCAGCACCCGGGCTGCCCTCCGCAGCCACGGCAGCTTCCCCGTGCCGCTGACCCGGCGCCGAGGCTCCCCGAGGGTCTTCAACTTTGATTTCCGCCGGCCGGGCCCGGAGCCCCCAAGGCAGCTCAACTACATCCAGGTGGAGCTGAAGGGCTGGGGTGGAGACCGCCCCAAGGGGCCCCCGAACCCTTCCGCCCCCCGAGCCCCTGTTCCCACCACGCACCCGACCCGCAGCTCAGACTCCTACGCCGTGATCGACCTCAAAAAGACCGTGGCCATGTCCAACCTGCAGAGGGCGCTGCCCCGCGACGACGGGACCGCTCGGAAAACCCGGCACAACAGCACCGACCTGCCTCTGTAGGGGCGCCCCTCCTCCGCCCGGCCCAGCCTCCGCCTCCCGCTCCTGTGCCCCGAACCCCCACGCCGGGGTTCAGGGCTGCTTCGCAGAAGGGCACTGAGGTGGACCAGATGCTTTCCCGCACTGGCCAGAGTCCCCAAAGATATCAGCTGCAGAGTCCCCTGGTGTCCAAGTTGGGGACAGGAGAGGGTGACCAGGCGAGGAGGGAGCCGTGGTGTAAACTGTGAAGGGCCCCCCGACGGCAATTAGCACCCTCCCGTTCTGTCATCTGTCGCGTCGTCGTCTGTGTGTTTTTTTGGTTGAAATTTGGAAACATTTTGTACCTGTTGATTTTATTTATCAGTTTATTTTTCTATTTATTGTTTTAAATGTAATTTAACATATTTATTATTAATATAATTATTTTTAAATTCTGACATGGATGACGTCACATTTTTAAAGAGTCTTTTTCTGGCATGACTGGGGTGGGAATCCAGGAGGCCTCACAGAGGTACGGTCTTCACTCTAGGGTGATCGTGGTATTTGTGACAAGTAACAACCATTTCTTTTTCTCCTCTAAGAAGCCCTGGCCCGGAACTGAAAGTTGCCAGGGACGGCTGCTCCGTCAAAGGAAAGTGACAGGGCAACTGGAGTCCTTGATGCCCAAAGGGGATCTGTAAGAAAAACTACCCTGCCCCTCTGAGGTTGTAGTCGGTGGGAGTGGAATTGAGGGGTGAGTGCTGCACCATATTCACCTTCTCTGGACTCCCTCACTGAGTCCCCCTTGCGCCCCCAGGTGGATCCGATTGGGTACTGCCCTCCTTTCCCACCTTGGCCCCATGGGGGACCCTTGATCTTCCTTCAGCGCCATCCACATGGCAGGGTCAAGACTAGAACCTTTAAACAGGACTTTATTAAAAACCCAGGAAAAGCAAAAAAAAAAAAAAATTAAAAGGGGAAAAATAGAGTAATATAGAACTAGATAGTCAGACTTACAAAGTGTGACTTTCCCAGAAAAGTCCTCCCTAGGAATGAGCTCTTTGGGGCATTTCTGACTGACTGCAGGGATGGGGCCCTCACAGAGCCGCCACATCACAACTCCTGCCTGGGCCCCTCTGCCCAGGGCTGCACGCTCCCCCTGCCTGAGGCTGTGGTTGCGGAAGCTCCCTTTCCGTATCCGGAGGCTGCCTCTTTCCTCTTCCTCCTCCTACCAGCCTCCCTGCCTCAAAATTCCCCTTTCTGTCTCAAACCCCTGAGTGGTTAATCTCCAGAAAATCCAGTGTCTCTAATGAGGCACTCAGGGCCCTGCGGAAGAGAGGGAGCAGGGTTTGTCCAAGCCTTAGGGACAAGCCTTCTTGTCTCTGGTCACTGTTTGTGCCCCAGCTCCCTGTCCTGTGGAGTGAGCAGACCTGTCCTCCACACCAAGGAAACAGGCCACAGCGCGGCCCACCCACCTCTTTCCCCTCCTGCTATTCAACCACTGCCGGGGGCCTCAATTCCAGAAGTGCCCTCTTCCCTGAGCAGGAATTAGACCAACCAGCTTCCAGAAGCCCCTGACCTTCGGTGTCCCTCTCTGT
The DNA here is from genome assembly GCF_029378745.1 of Bos indicus. Taxonomy (NCBI): domain Eukaryota; kingdom Metazoa; phylum Chordata; class Mammalia; order Artiodactyla; family Bovidae; genus Bos; species Bos indicus. Next base: position 17,085,088 of record NC_091782.1, on the reverse strand, counting down.
GCAGGAAATGGGCAAAGAGAACTGGCCACAGAAGATGTGAGAGGCCCTTCACCTGGGGCCCAGTAGGATCCCAGGGTGCGGCTGGCTCCGAACACTTCTCTCCTTTACACCCTTTTGATCTCTGGACCAGAGGGCTCACCCACGGCAGGCTGGTTTCATGCACTTTTCCCACACTGCAGCAAGGCAGCCCTGTCCTCTCTCTGCTGCTCACCCAGGCAGGCAGCTCAATTCTTTCTCCCACAAGACCCCTGCTCCTCCTTTTGGCCTCCACAGTCAGGAGCAGTGAACCCTTCAAACAGGATCACCAAGATCGGAGGGCAGATACGTCCGTGCCAGGACCAGGCCTAGGGCCCCTGGCTGTGCTAGTGACTCATGAGTGTGCTCAGGCTCCTCCTTACTCGTGAACTCTGTCATGGGGGAGTCAGGAGCCTGGCTTGAGTCGAGGCTGGGTCCTGGGGCTGACTTGGCTGTCATTTCTGCTCTCTTGAGCGTTTGGTCACCCCAAGTAGGCCTTGGATCTGCCCTTGGAAAACACAGAGCTAATCGTGAGAAGTAGCTAATGAGATGATGAAAATAGCACTGCTTTGGAAAGCAGATCCACCTGGGCAGGCTCTTGCCCCAACTGCTCCCCAGGGAACAAAACCACTGGCTGTCATAACTCTTCAGCCCCAGAGACCGACCTCAGGCTTGCTGCTGCTCCTTTGCTGAACAACTCACTCTCAGGGTGGCCAGGTCTTGGCCAGGCCCGGAGCTTCCCCCAGAGTAAGCTGTAATCACTCTAGTCTGCATATTGTGGGGCATTGGGTGGGGGTCCAGGGCACATCCCAGGAATTGGCTCCCAGCCCAGTGGTGGCCGCCAAGCTTCCCTGTTCCCTCCCCAGGTCACTGCCTGTGACCCACGAGGCTGCGGCAGGAATTTTCCTCTGGTGTGGCGGGTGGGCTGTGAGTGGACGGCTTTCCCGATGGGGAGGGGAGGATTGGAGAGGGAGTGATGCCCAGGAGGGCGACTGCAGCTCCTGTCTGAGCCTACCCTGGTAGCGTCAGGGCGTGGTGTACGGACCGAATCCGTTTCCATTGCCATCATCATCCAACCATCTCCACTAACATGGTGAATGTTTGCTGACTGCTCAATTCTCTTCTTTAGAATTGGGCCCTACCCACCCCCCGGGCTGCCCTCAGGAAAAGACAGGAGCCAGCATCCTGTCCAGGAGTGACATTTCAGGTCAGACCAGGAGGGGCCCTCCCCAAGCCCACCCCTGGGTAATAATAGCACTTGACAACGGTATAAACATGGGTGGCTTATAGACGGTTTATCTCTTTCAGCTCACTGGGCCGGATTGTTATCACCGCAGTGCAGAGGAGGAAACAGGTCAAGAGGTGAAGTGACTTGCCTGGGGCCGTGGACTTAATTAGTGGCTTGAGCTGGGGCTGCCTGCCAGTCGTGTGTCTTTTCCCAGGCCCTTCTCCCAGCCTGGCCTGCAGGTGCTGAGTTTCCTCAGGTGGGCTGCGGGGCGAGCATGTTGGCTGCTGCCCCAGACAGGAGTGGGCCAGGTGTTGGTGGGGGCCACATTCCAGTGTTCTCACTCAGGAATCCTTTTGAATTCCAAGCCAGGGCCTTGCCTGGCTGACAGCAAGGTGGACCTGCTTTCCCCTCGGGTCGGCCTGACGCCCACCCACACACCCTGCCTCTCTATTCTTTTATATATTTAAATTAAAAAAAAAGTTTTTCAATTTATTTTTCTGGTTATACATCCAGGCATGTGGAACTTCCCAAACAGGGATCAAACCTAAGCTCCCTCCAGTGGCAATGCAGAGTCTTAACCACTGGACCACCAGGGAGAGCCTAATGCCCCTCAACTCTTTCAGTGCCTTAGAATGGCTCCCATTTTGTAGGTGGGTGTGCAGAAGGGGCTTGAACTCTCCCACTCTCCCACCACCCTCTCCTCCAGGCATCTCAAGCCCACAAGCGGCTTGTCAGGTACCTGGACTCCCCAGGGCTCTGGGGGGTTCTCTGACCAACACCTTAAAGACACGACTGAGTGACTTCACTTTCACTTTTCACTTTCATGCATTGGAGAAGGAAATGGCAACCCACTCCAGTGTTCTTGCCTGGAGAATCCCAGGGACAGGGGAGCCTGGTGGGATGCCATCTATGGGGTCGCACAGAGTCGGACATGACTGAAGTGACTTAGCAGCAGCAGCATACTCCCAGGTGGAGGAGGGTTTATAGTGAGGGGTCCCCAAGACTCCAGGAAGGCCATGGGCGGCTGAGGCCGGGTTGAGAGGGCCTGGGTGTACCCCTCAGGGCTCCGTGTCTACAGAATCACAAAGTTAAGATGGAATCTTGCAGATCGGCTCGGCTGGGACCCATCCGGCAGTCCCTTCGACAGGATTCCTCAGGACGCTCATCAGGTTTCCGTTGACACACTCCCTGGAGTGTGTCACTGCTTCTCAAGTGGTCTCTCCAGGGAGGTCTTATGATGTGCCTAAACCGTCTATTGGTGGGCCCTAATTCTGCCCACAGACCCACACACAGTTAAGGCTAGTCTCTCTGCCGAGGGAACCTGAATTTTGAAACCTGGCCTCATCGCTTACTAACAACTTGACCTCTTCAGGCTTTGATTTTCTCATCCATGACACGGGGATTATAACAGTTCTTCCGTCTTGAAACTGTGAGGATCACAGTTTCACTAGGAATTCACCAGGAATTCCCTGGTGTGCCCTAGTTTGACCCAGAACTACTGAGTGCAGGGCTCAGGACTGACCTGCACCTTCCTTCAGCCCAATGTCATTGTTGTTCCAGATGTTACACCTCTGCCTGAGTTTGCACTCACTCCACGGGTCCTTCTTGTTCTTGGGACCTCAGAGCTGGCCTGACACTGGGTCTTTCCACACAAACATCAGCAGCTACCTTGGTTTGTTAAATCAAAGTCCAGACCCTCCTGCTCTTTCAGCTGACGTCTCTTGTTGTTCGCCTGTGTCTGTCCTGGCATCTAGAGGCACCAGCCCTGGCAGTGAACCTGGAGGTGATGGGAAAGCAGAAGTAGGGGGTGGGAGGGGCTCTCCGTGGGTGATGGATCACGAGGGGTCTCCGCGGCATCTGGGTTTCTCAGTCTAACTCTTCTGGAAGCTTTGCTCTGCCTGCCAGTGGTTGGTAGGAAGCGTTGCCCCCACTTGCCTTGCTCGCAGGTGGACCCCTCTCCTAGCCTCTCTGGGGATGGATATTCCCACCCCAGGGCCCCGTGGATGCTTGTGGACGGGGCTGGGGAGGTCAGGAGAGTAAGAGCATCACTCGCGCTCCAGGTGGGCGCTGTCATTATGCTCCTTCTTGAGGGATTATGAATATAATGACTGAGCTAATGAGCACTGTGGGGGTGGGGAGGGGACACTTTAACCCCGCCTGGTGCCTGCTGATTGATAGACTTGTTTCCTCAGCCATCTTTTCAACTCCTTTAGCTGGGGAGACCTGGCCCCTTGGGGGCCCCATCGTCTCCCTCCACTTGCCTCTCCTTTAGCCTGATCCGGTTCCCCTTTGGGTGAGAAGATCCCAGAAAGGGTGTGGCAGGGACAAGATGTGGGGGTGAAAGATGAGGGACTGGGGACTCTGGCTCTGGGGAAGGGAATGTAAAAGCAGTGAAACCTCTGATCTTGACTGCATGCTGCCTGGGCTGGGGAAAGCCAGGCAGCTGAGTCTGAGGAGGGCTTGAGGGGAGATGGGAGTGGCCATGGAAGAAAGGGTGAGGGACATCAGCGTGGGAGTGAGGAAGTTTCCAGGTGTTCTTTGAGGCACCTTGCCTCTCTGGCCCAGATGGGCTGGTGCTGGCCAAAATCTTTCCTTTTAAGCGCCTTTCCTCTTGGGATGAAAGGGCTTGGGGAATCTCTTAGTGTATTGCTATATCAGAGTGGGGGTGGGGGACCCCATGAACCTATGACTTGTATACAGGCATACAAGTATCTGCTGTGCGGTGCTAAGTTGCTTCAGTTGTGTCCATCTCTTTGTGAGCCCATGGACTGTAGCCCACCAGGCTCCTCTGTCCATGGGATTCTCCATGCAAGAATACTGGAGTGGGTTGCCATGCCCTCCTCCAGGGGATCTTCCAGACCCAGGGATCAAACCCGCTTCTCTTATGTCTCCTGCATTGGCAGGCGGGTTCTTTACCACTAGTGCCGCCTGGGAAGCCTTGATTTCTCAAGCCAGGGTTAGACACAGTGGGTCCAAGGTTCAAAATCTGGGTCATGGGGGCTAAGTCCTGACAAAACCCCACTCCCCGGAACTCACTGTCGAGTTAGAGAAGTGAGGCTCACACAAGATAGGATTATGGACCATGTGCCTCTGCACATGGAGAGCTGTGTGACTCAGACAGATCACCCAACCTCTCTGAACCTGTTTCCTCATTTATTAAGGGAAACTAATAACACCTTCCAATGTTGTTGTGTCTTAAATAAGAAAATGCACATAAAGTGCTCAGTGGGCACTTGGCACAGAGCTCGAGCTTTCTTGTGCTATGGTTGTCATAGCAACTGCCGGTGACATGGGGAAGCTGGCTGAAGGAGAATCATGAATGGTGGGGAAGATTAGGGGAAGGAATTGGAAGTGTGGGCCTAGCAGTTAAGCTGGGGGCATGGGAGCATGATGGTTGGGGAAGAAGGAGGGGGAGGTGACTATACTTGATAGGCTGTGTGCCCATGACTGGAAGGGGCAGCTGTGGGGCTCAGACCAGATCAGGTGTGGGCATTCACCTGTCCACTCACTCAACAAATATTTAGTGAGTGCCTGTTAGGTGCCAGGCACGGTGATGGGTGGGACAAGGCAGCCATCAGGACAAATAGGGCACTGCCCTCCTGAGCTTACCTTCTACTGATGGTGAGAGGATTAACCACCTAATTAATTACAATGAACAAGTTAAGTTCAGGGACGAACATTCCTTTGAAGAAACTGCAGAAGGAGCAATGTGATTAAAGGGCAGGAAGGGGCCACATGTCAAAGAAGGTCTTGCTGGGGAGATGACCGAGAGGCAGAGGCATGAAGAAGGCTGAGTGAACAGCCGAGGGAAGGAAGGTCCAGACTATGGGGAGAGCACGTGCAAGGGCCTTGCAGGAAAAGTGACAGGGTCCAAGGAGGCCTGTGTAGCTGGAAAGGGGTTAAGGAGCTGAGAGGGGCGGGGGGAGGATCCAGGACACAGGGAGTCCTGTGGGCCAGGAGAGGCGACTGGGCTAACTACTAGCAGGTTGGGAGCAGAGACTGACTTGAGTTCTAACAGAGTGGCTCTGGCTGTGGCCTAGGGTGGAGGTGGGGCTGTTGGGTAGAAGGGGCAGAAGTGGGGAGACAGATGAGGAGGCTACAGCTGGAATCTGGGGAGACATGACAGTGCTGAGGAGCCCCTTGGTGGCCATGGGAAAGGAGAGAAGAGGACAGATTTGGGATCTATTCTGAAGTAGATCCAACAGAGGATTGGCAAAGGAAATGATCAAGGGTGGTGAGATGTGGGAAAGATAAAGGCGGGGGAAAGGAGGGCTCTGAGGTCTGGGGTCTGCTCCTTACCTAGGCCTGTGGGGAGGGATGCCTTCTACTGAATGGAAAAGAGCTGTGAAGGGAGGACGGGCAGATTTCAGTGGGAGGCCTGGGAGAATGCCCCCTGACAGTGATCCATGCCTGGGACCAGAGGTTAAAGAGCTGGGTCCTCAGACACCACAACTCAGAGCTGAGGGCTCCACCATGCGCTCCTGGGCCAGGCCAGGCCTGGCCAAGGCCCACCTTGCTGTTCCTTGCCTTGCGATTCTGCGTCTGTTCTCTGCAGGACCTGGGCCAGGGGAGATCTGGATGCTGAGCTCCCACCCTACCCCCGGGACTTTGGGAGGTGAGGCTGCAGCGATGCAGTGGGAGGGGGCATTGCTGTCCAGAGCAGGCCTGGAGGAGCTCGGCACACAGAGGGTGGCCCATGTAGGCTGAGAGCGCCCAGAGGATGAGCCACGGGAGGCTGGCCCTGGCACTGAGCTGCGGTGACACCTTCTCCTACAAAGGGACAAAGGTGAGACCCTCAGAAATCCTCCTGGAGCCTTGGGATCATGGTCTCAGCTTCTTAGAATCTGGGCCGACTATGGACGGTGTGCCTGGACTTGGCAGGAAGCAGGGCCAAGGTCAGCAGACCCCTTCCAGACAAGCTCAGAATCTGGAAAGCAATAGGGGTGGCTTTGGGGAGTGTCCAGGCATCTGGATGCCTCTTCTCCTCCATCACTGCTGGGTGCATGAGGACCCCCTGATGTTGTGGGTTTCCCTGTACAGTGGGTAGAGCCAGCCCTCCAGACACCAGGATGTGGGGGAGAGCTGGGGAGGCTAACGATACGTTCCAGGGGGGGGTCCCTCCCGAGGTTGCCTGTCCCCAGCTGTCTGCCTGGAACCCCCGGCCCCCACTTTGCCCCCAGGTGTCCCACACAAGGAGCGCTGAGCAGAGGGAAAGCCCTGGCAGGCTCCACGCTGTAACTCACAGGCCCGCCCGTCCAGAACCCAAGCTCGATGGGCAGGGACCTGGGTTGGGGCCAGCTCTGGCTCCTCGGTCCTGGGACCATAACCACATCTCTCTGAGGCCCGATTAGGGGCCCTGGGTGAGACAGGTGACGAAGCTTCCTAAATGCATTATCAGTGTTTGGTATGGGACTTTCCGAACAGGTTCAGTTCCTGCTCCTTATCCAGGCCCTGATAATTAGAGTCTCTGGCCTTCGATATGCCTCAGTCTGGGACACAGGACTCCTAGCCCTGCCACCCAGCCCCAGCATTCACCACCCACGGAGACTGGTCTGTGGCCAAGGCCAGCTCCATCCAAATCACCCCTCCCTGTGGCCTGTCTGACCTGTCCAGCCCCCACAGGGTCTCAAGAGGATACGGGGCACAGGAGCCTGGGTTCCTGGCCCCCTGGATAGGTCTGGGGACTTAAAGGCGAGACTGGTCAAGAACAGGAGGGAGTCACTGGAAGTTTCCAGCCCCCACTGCCAAGTGGGCCACTCTCTCTGGGGGAGGAATAGGAGACAATTGTACTGACCCACGGGGTGACCCATGGACTGGCCTGAGGTTGACTGCCTCGTGCTAAAGCCAGACCCCTTGTCCTCATTTCCTCCTTGGGAGATGCAGTCACATGGACCGGCTTTCCCTGGTCCAGATGCTGCACCAAGAGGGGATCTTGGGCTTACCTTTCAGCAAGGGGTCAGGAGGGACATGACCACTGTGGAGGCGAGGTGCAGAGAAGGGTGGGAAGGAGGAGGGAGAAGGAGGAGAGTGGAGGGTCATATGGAGTAAGGGGAGGAGGGGCGGGGAAAGGAAAGGGGGACAGGGACAGGATGGAGGAGGCCTTCCTTGCTGCCCAGCTTAGAGAAAGGTGTGTCTGGGCACACGCAGAGACATACACAGCTGCCTCTTGGGGAACAGGAGCTCGTGCACAGCTTGGGGCTAGACATGAGCATGTAGATGGGCAAGCGTGTCCTGCATGTGCCTGTGTGTTCGTGCGTGTACATCCTGCACCGTGTACAACCTGCAAAGCGGGGGGCCTTTTCAGCATTTTGCGTCAGGAGCCAGGACACAATAGACACACACACAGAATATTTGTCTGAACAGGGCACTCTGATTTATTCTGTTCCAATTTGAAAAAGAGCCCTTTTTAGGATCTACCAGATTGAATTCACACAGCCCTGCCCTTGGGGAGCCCCAGTCTGAGGGGACACAGCCCCGCCTCAGGGAGCCCCAGTCTGAGGGGACACAGCCCCGCCTCAGGGAGCCCCAGTCTGAGGGGAGACACAGCCCCGCCTCAGGGAGCCTCAGTCTGAGGGGAGACACAGCCCCGCCTCAGGGAGCTCCAATCTGAGGGGAGACACAGCCCTGCCTCAGGGAGCCCCAGTCTGAGGGGAGACACAGCCCAGCCTCAGGGAGCCCACTCTGAGTGAGACACAGCCCCGCCTCAGGGAGCCCAGTCTGAGGAGACACCTTAGAGTCAGGTCAATTGGGCTGTCATGTATAAGAGTCCAAGTCAGGCCCTCAGGGAGCTGTTGGAAGCCGGAGGCTATAGGTCCCTGGGGGCCTGAGGCCCAACATCCTCAATGACAGACTTTCCCTCTTGGATGTACTACTATGGAGATATCAGTGTGAGGACCCCTCCTCAGAATTTCATGATCTCTGACACAGGCTCCGCCAACCTGCGGGTGTCCAATTTCCTGTGAAAGTCCAGCCTGCTGTGAACATCACAGGGAGGTCACAGGAGGTCCCTGTGATCAGGCGGGGTCTAGGTCACTGCAGAGGGGGTGACGGAGCAGTGGGGAGAGAGGGAAGGAGCGAGGGGCCCTGCTCTCCACTCCTTGCTCCAGATGCACACACACCTCCAGCCCTGAGAGTCCTTTGTGGACTAACTCCTCGCAGAGGCCACTGTTTCTGTGCTACACGGGACCCACGCTCTCACCAAGTCCTGGGAGCGCGAGTTGAACCTCCCTCTTGCTGAGGGAGGCTGCAGGGCCCCGGCCTCCAGAGGACCACTCCCAGGGGCTTTCTCTCCTGTCACCAGGCAGATCCAGGGCTTGGCCATCACCAACCAGGAGTTTGGCCTGAACCAGATGGAGCTGGGCACCACCTTCGAAAGCACCCACTTTGATGGGATAATGGGCCTGGCCTCCTCTTCCATCTCTGCTGTGGGGCTGGCTGGCTTTTTCCATGGGCATGGGTGAGGTTTGGAGCCTGACACCAGACCCCGTGGTCAGTTTCTATCTCACCACGAGAGAGAGCCCCTGTGCCTGGGGGCTCCCTCTGCTTTGCAAATGGTCAACCCATGACTGGACAGGGCCTTTTGGAGGCCTGGCTAGAAACCTTGCCCCAAGCCAGGGGCTGGGGGCATGCAAGAGGAACAGGAAGGTGGTACTAGGGATCAGGCCCACTGGGCTGACTCAGAGAGTAGGCTCCAGAAATAGGGGTCTAGTCACCCCACAGCTGCCTCCTCCACAGTCTGACTATGTATCTGGTCCCTGGTTGACAGATGACGTCATCGTGGGAGAAGTCACCTTTGGGGGTAAGAACAGCCAGCTGTACACAGGTGAGGTCTCCTGGAGCCCTGTGGTTGCTCAGGTTACCAGCAGATCACCTTCCCCTGCTAAGGGAGGAGGCCTGGGGGGCTTCCTTTGGGAAACATATAGGGCTTTTCCCAGCCCAGGGCAGACCTGCAGATTGCTCTGAAGGAGAGCCTGCATGGAGGCTGGAGGAAGACCGGCATGACCTCTGACCTCTCATGGCTCCTGCAGGTTATCCATAGGGGACTGAACCATTGACTGGTGCTCCCAGGGCTGCCTGGCTGTCATGGACATGGGCACCTCCCTGATCATTATCCCTGAACAGATTTGTGGTCAGCTTATCGGGGTCCCAGGGAACAGGGAGGAAAAGGAGGTACCCCAACCCGCTGTCACTGGGCAGTCAAAGGATACTGACCTGAGGGGCTCCTCCTGAGGATTTGCATGCCATTTCTCTGTCAGGTGTCTTGTGCCAGGTACACTGGGATATCCCTGCCCTTCCCCCCGACCCCCTCTTCCTCAAAGACTTCCCCAGCAACAGCCCTTTGCTCATATTTCAGTCCTACCTGCTTGGACTCCATCTTGGTGTCTTCACTGGGGCATTCAATCTGGGGCGGGGACTCACCTGCAGTGGAGCCGGGAGAGGAAGGTTGGGAGGTTGAGGGACCGGGGGGGAAGGATTTGGGTGCAGGATGGATTTCCAAGTTGAGAGACCAGCCACCTCCGTCCCCTGGAGCCCAATGGGAACAGGTTCTGACTACCTGTTTCAGTTCCGTTCAGTCGCTCAGTCATGTCTGACTCTGCAACCCCATGGACTGCAGCACAACTAGGCTTCCCTGTCCATTGCCAACTCCCGGAGTTTACTCAAACCCATGTCCATTGAGTCAGTGATGCCATCCAACCATCTCATCCTCCGTCATCCCCTTCTCCTCCTGCCTTCAGTCTTTCCCAGCATCAGCTACCTGTCTCCGCCTCCCTTTTTATTTCCCCAGCTTGTCACCAACTGCAGTTGTTGCCAGAGCCCACCCACCATTCCCTTCACTGTCAGTGGCATCCACTTCCTCTGCTGAGTGCTCAGCACCTCCTCCCCATGACTCTCCACATCTCTCTCCCCTTTCTCTTTCATACCTGGGCACTGGGGAGCCCAGGAGGCTGGGTGGTAGGGAAGCTCATAGAGCTCTGGGATGTCCGATTTGCATAAGACTTTAAGGGTCACCTTATTGACTTCTTCCACAAGCATAATACCAGGAACTGCCGTTTATCCAGAGCTTCCTGAGATGCTGTATGCGCAGTGGTTGAGGTTCCATCCATCTGCACTAGGATCCTTGTTCTGCCCCTTCTGGGCCTTGTAACCTCGGGCAAGTCACTGAACTTCTCTGAGCCTCTATTTCCCTATCTGTAAAATAGGGACAATACAGTGTTTACCTCACAAGGTCCTGGTGATATTAACTAGACTGGCAGACTTAGAGCGATTAGAGGAGGGTCGGACACATGCTGAGTACCCCGTAGGCGCTGGTGGTACTTCCTGGTTCAGATGCTGAGCCAAGGGTTCTGTGTATGTTTGCTGTTCAAATCCTCCTGATAATTCCAGAAGTGGGTACCACCATCACCCCCCACACCATGCCTTTACCACGTGTAGACGGTCCCCATTCCATTTGCCCAAGAGGGATGATGGTCACAGGGTCCCCTCCAAATATTCAATTGCAGTGGGCTGGGCCCCCCCTTCTCTCCCAGCCTTCCACCCTGCTCCTGACTAACAAACATGCATTGAGTACCCTCTGTGCTGCTGCTGCGGGGGACACAAGGAAGGAGGGGACACAAAGGATGGAGGGGACACTACCCTGTTCTCTGAACACTTGTGATTAATCATTTATATGACAAATGACAGCTGAGAGTGCAAGATTGTGTGTGTGTGTGCGCACACATGGGCTCAATGTCATAGAGATAAGTGTTTTTCAAATCGAAGCTCATGGACTTCCCTGGTGCTCCAATGGTTAAGAATCCACCTGCCAATGCTGAGGATATGGACTCCATCTCTGGTCCAGGAAGATTCCACATGCGGCAGGGCAGCTAAGCGTGTGCACCGCAACTACTGAGCCTGTGCACCCTATCGCCTGTACTCCACAAGAGAAGCCATCACAATGAGAGCCCAAGCACCTCAGTCAGAGAGTAGCCCCAGCTTGTTACAACTAGAGAAAGCCCGTGCACAGCAAAGAGGACCCAACACAGCCAAAAATAAATAAACACATATATACATACATTAAAAAGAAATCGCAGCTCACAAACAACACATTAGAAGTCAATTCAGTTGATTGGAACCAACACTTAAGAAACAGTTAAATAGAAGAGAAAAACTAGAGTGCATCCCATGTATTATGGACTAGAATTTTATTGGGGGGTAGGGTGAAGCTTTTGTTTTAATTAAACTTTGTATGTATGTGTACATAAGGTTATGGTGTAAAATATTTTTCTAATTGTGAGTTGTGGTTAAAAAAAAAAACCCAAAGGCCTCAGTTCAGTGACTGGGCCTTTGTCTCCTTCAGGGGACCCGTGTCCTTGCTATACTCCAGACTTGCTAGCCCCATCACTTCCTCTTTCCTACCTCAGGCCCATTGCACATGCTATTTTGCTGCCAGAAATTTTCTTTCCTCACTCCCTTCATCTACCTGACTTATGTTCGTCATGCAGAGCAGAGCAATGGGTCATATTATCCCCGTCCCTCAATTGATGGAGAAGCTGAAGCTCAGAGAGGTTAAGTGACTTGCCCAATGTCACGCAGCGAGACAGAGGTGGGCTGGGATTTGACTATAGGCTTCTCTGATTTCAGAGCTCAGGTTCTTTCCTTAACCCATGAGACCTGCCTGCAGACAGCTTCAACTCCTTTGAAGTGCAATGGCCTCCTTGAGTTTTAGCCCACACTCTTGCTCTCAGAGAGCCGCCAGCCCCCAGGGCTCCCTGAAGATGTCTTCTTAAGGATCTGCTACTCCATCTCTCATGCAGCAACACAAGGTGGGTGTGGCTGCTGTTGTACAGACTGACTCTGCCTGTTTCCTGGTCAGAGGCATTCCGTCTGGGTCCCATGGAAGCTGAGAAGCATCCATTTTCACTCACTCCAGCCAAATTCTCCTTCTCAGGGCTGAGAGCTGGGAGACCCCAAATAAAGCAGCTGTAAGCCTGGCTTTGGGGAATAAGGTGGGTGCCTGGAGAGTTAAATAGGAGGTTGAGATCAGTTCCACTCTCAAGCCCACTCAATATAGGTCAGTGGGTCCCAAATCTGTCATTCAAATACCACCCTCATGATCTCTGCACTAGCTGTGTGTGGCTGCTGGTTAGAATCTGCTGATGTGGGAATGGGGGGGAGGCCAGGTCAAGTTTCCCCGCCAGTTCTCTGGCTTGTGTAAGATGCTGTTTCTGGAGATATGGGACAGTCGTTGGGGAGGAAGCTGAGCCGGTGGTGTGGACAGACGCACAGACACGGAGTCTCCAATTTGGCAAGGCGGCTGACCCTGAGAAGCTCACAGTTGTCCTGCCTGTCAAATGAACAGGGCCACCTCCAGGCAGTGCCTTGGCGGTGGGGGACAACCTCTGGGAGTTCCTGGCTGGATTTCACATGTAGGAGGCTGTCTGTCCCTCCCCATGGGGCCCAGGGCCAGAGTAGGGGGAGAGGAGAAATCGAACACCTAGATTCCAGGGCTGGGGCCCCAAGGCCCTCGGCTCTGCCCCTCTGCAAGGTGGCTGGTCTTGTCACTCCTCGGTGACAAGGCTTTCAGACTGCAATTCTGCTGCTTCCTGGCATTCCTCAGTTAGAAGTGTGTCCCGAACTCCCATAGTCCATGAAATCATGGATGAGATGAGTCTGATGTGTATGTGTGCTAAAATACAAAACAATAAACACAGCTACATATAAAAGACACGCTCATCCTCATTGCACCTAAAGTCATTTCTGCTTCTCTGCTCTTGTGGACAGTGTTAGCCCAGGTGAATGCATGCTTTTCCCACCAGTTCGGGACTCCCTGAGCAGCGGCTGCCTCCCTGCTTCATCTTTGGCTGGGGTGGAGTGGTGGTAGGTCTCTGATGACAGGTGTTTTGTCTCTCTCTCTCTTTTTTTTAGTTTCAAGTATACAATATAGTGATTCAATATTTTTATATATTGCAAAATTATCATCACAATCATTCTGATTAACAACCATCTTCATACACAGTTACACATTTTTTCATGATGAACTCTTAAGATTTACTCTCTTACAGATTTTCAAATGTATAATACAATGTTATTAACATAGGCAACATGCTATACATTACAAACCCATCACTTATTAATATTTATAACTAGAAATTTGCACCTTTTAATCCTCTGCACCCATTTTGACCAACTCTCATGCTTTGCCTCTGGCAATAACAAATCTGTTCTCTGTACCTATGAGCTTTTTCTTTTCTTGGTGTTTAGATTTAGTGTTTGTCTTTCTCTGAATTATTTTATTAGCATAATGCTCTCAAGTTCCATCAACGTTGCCTCAAATGGCAACATGTTATTTTATATATATATTTGTGTGTGTGTGTGTGTGTGTGTGTGTGTGTGTTGTTGAATGTGGTTGCTGTTTAGTCGCTAAGTTGTGTCTGACACTTTGGGATACTATGGACTGTAGCCTGCCAGGCTCCTCTGTCCGCGGATTTCCCAGGCAAGAATACTGGAGTGGGTTGCCATTTCCTTCTCTAGGGTGTTCTGTCTCTATTCCTCCTTTTCCTCTTTTTTTTTTTTTGGCCACACCACATGGCTTGCAAGGTCTTAGTTCCCCAACTAGGGATCAAACCTGTGCCCTCAGCAGTGAAAGCAGAGTCGTAACCACTGGACCACCAGGGAATTCTCTTCCTTCTTCCCTTTAAAATGTGACTTTATAAGATTGTAATTGATGTTTAATATACATACATACAGAAAGGTGCATATACTGTGAGTATCCAGCATTGACTTCTCAAAGACCCACGTGACCTGAACACATGTCAAGAAGCAGAACATCAACAGCCCTCTCCGGATGTTTCTTTTCCTCTTCAGCCCCGGTCCAATGTAAAGAAAAAGATTCTGACTCAGTTGACAGTTATTGAGGGCTTGCTCTGTGCTGCCACTATAATAACTATAGTTTTATTGGATAATTCCAGCACCCCTGAGGGGCAGATGATTATCCCTGTTTTACAATCAGGGAAATTCAGGGTTGAAAGGGTGAATGAGTTGTCAGGGTCAAGTGGCCAACAAATGGTGAAGATTGGTCTCCCAAGTCAATCCATATCACACATCAGTGTCATATTTTTTTAAACTTTTAATTTTATATTGGAGTATAATGGCACCCCACTCCAGTACTGTTGCCTGGAAGATCCCATGGATGGAGGAGCCTGGTAGGCTGCAGTCCATGGGGTCGCTAAGAGTCAGACACGACTGAGTGACTTCACTTTCTCTTTCTACTTTCATGCATTGGAGAAGGAAATGGCAACCCACTCCAGTGTTCTTGCCTGGAGAATCCCATGGACGGAGAAGCCTGGTAGGCTGCAGTCCATGGGGTCGCACAGAGTCAGACACAACTGAAGCGACTTAGTAGTAGTAGTAGTAGTATAGTCTATTAACAATCCTGTGATAAGCTCAGGGGTTCAGCAGAGGGATTCAGCCGTACGTATACATGTATCCATTCTCCCCCAAACTTCCCTCCCATCCAGGTTGCCACATAACATTGAGCAGAGTTCCCTATGCTGTATTGTAGGACCTTGTTGGTTATCCATTTTAAATATAGCACATTCTTAAAAGTGTGCAAAGAGAGGTGAGTGAAGAGTTCCAAGTAGGGTCCACAGGTCATAAGAAATAATCTGCATGGACATCTGTCTGCCCAGAAACATCCCTTACTTATTCTGGGGACTATTGTTTACACTCTTTAAAAGGCTTCCTGAGGGAGCCACCAAGTTCTTTTAGGGCTCTGCCTGCTGACCACAATTGGTTGCTCCAAGAGTAGATACCTGACCCAAGATAGGCTAATCAGAGAGCTTCCCTGGGAATTTTGGTTTCATTCTTTCTCTGGAAATGAAAAACTCATGTGCTGGTGCTCAGTTATTTGGAGAAAGGCAGCCTATAGTGAGAGAGGGAGGGAAAGAGAATGGGGAAAGCAGGAATGAAAAGCAAATATCCTGATAGCATTTGGATCCCAGATTTCAGTTGACCCCAAGGCTCTGCCCCATCCTTCCTCTTCCTGCAGCTGTGTTGCAATATATATGCCTCACCATCCATCCAGTGCATTCCCGTTTCCACCTAAGCCAGACGAGCTAGCTGTTGTCTCTGAGCAAGGGTACATTAATCAATGGACCAGAGAAAAAACAGCCAGTCTATTTCCCGTTTCCAGTTGTTTGAGATACAGATGGATAAAATGGACTCCATTATTGAATGGGGATAAGGTAACCTACCTTATGGTGTTGTTGTGAGGTTGCTTGATTAAACAAAATATAAAGTATCATGCCTGGCACAACTTCAATGATGGGATATTTTTGTAGGGGAGGAAGAATCCATTTTAAAATCTTGAACCTAGCTCTTCCTTATGTCAGAGTTCTAATTAATAAACACAGAAGGGATGATGGACATAAAAAAGTACCACCATAATGACTGTTGCAGGTAAGGACCAATAACAGATGTTAAAATTGGTGGACAGTGTGATATATATGTGTGTGTGTGTATATATAGTCACACGATGGAATATAGCTCAACTATAAACAAGAATGAAATAATGTCATTTGAAGCAAGGCAAGTGGACCTAGAGATTATCACACTAAGTGAAGTAAGTCAGATAGAGAAAGACAAATATTACATGATATCACTTATATGTGGAATCTAAAAAAGTAATACAAATTCACTTATTTACAAAATAGAAACAGACAGAGAAAATAAATTTATGGTTACCAAAGGGGAAAGGGAGTGGAGGGATAGATTTGGAGTTTGGGGTTAAGAGAAACAAACTTCTATATACAGTATAGATAATCAACACAGAAATTACTGTAGAGCATATCGAACAATATTCAATATTTTATAATCTTTAATGGAAAATAATCTGAAAATATATATATAACTGAATCACTTTGCTGTATACATGAAATTAACACAACATTGTAAATCAACTATACCCCAATAAAAATTTTAAAAATTAAATTAAAATTAAAAAAAAATTGATGGGTAGAAAATGATGAAAAACAGAAGGCTTGCATAGCCTCAAAGTGTCTCCCCAGAAGATACTTATTAATTTTCAAGGGAAAGATACTGTTCACTAGAGACATCTGGTACACCTCATCTTAACCAAGTTACTAAGGTTAAACGACCAGTAATGAGACCTTTCCATATCAGGTACCTCCTGATATCATCCACTGAGAAGGGTATATCACCTCTGTGGTTTCTGCAGCCAAATGCATGCCTTCAGTTTCATGAGAAAACATCAGAATAACCCAAACTGAGCGACATTCTTTGAAATAACTGCTCAGCACTTTTTAGAAGTAGCAAGGTCACGAAAGACAAAAACCAAGGAACTTTCATAGGTTGGAGAAGACTAAGACATGAAAAACTAAATGTGATATGGGAACCTAGACTGGAATGCAAATCAGAAAAAGGACATTAGTGGGAAAACTGGTGAAATTCAACTAAGGCCTATAAATCAGTTAATAGTACTGCTAAGTCACTTCAGTCGTGTTCGACTCTCTGCGACCCCATAGACGGCAGCCCACCAGGCTCCCCCGGCCCTGGGATTCTCCAGGCAAGAACACTGGAGTGGGTTGCCATTTCCTTCTCCAATGCATGAATGTGAAAAGTGAAAGTGAAGTCGCTCAGTCCTGACTCTTCGAAACCCCATGGACTGCAGCCTACCAGGCTCCTCCGTCCATGGGATTTTCCAGGCCAGAGTACTGGAGTGGGGTGCCATTGCCTTCAGGTCAGTGCTAATTTCCTGGCTTTGATCATTGTACTGTGGTTATGATGTCAGATGTTAACTTTAAGAGATTCTGGATGAAAGGTATACGGGTACTCTCTGTACTATGTAACTTTTCTTTAATTCAAAAATTATATCAAAAGGAAAAGGAAGAAAAAAACATGAATCCTTGAACTTGAAAAAAGAAGCCCTCTTTTCCAGTTTGCCCCCAATAAGTTTTATTAAATCAATATAATGGTGTAAATATAAAATGCACAAAACTTAAGGAAAAAACTATAAAAACAAGGTAAACAGCCAAAGCTGTAACTAAAATTCATACAGACCCTGCCAAAGATGTCAGGTTTATATAGTAGCTGTCCCTGGAGTTGAGGTGAGGTATCTTAGCTCTGTGAGCTTATTTCAGGAGTAAGAACCACACAGAGACACAGATTCCCTGGTGCTCTCACACCCACTGCAAGAGACCTCTCTTCCAGGATTCCTCAAAAGGGGCTCCTTTAGCCTCTGTGTGGGTGACTCTGGGAAGCCAGTTAGGAACTGGTTAGTTGCTCAGGCCAGAGGTGATGAAGGCTTGGATGAGACCAAGTTGGTGAAGATGGAGAAACACAAACAGACCAAGAATGCCTTTGGGAGGTAGAACCTATGGGATCCACTCAGAATGTGTACTGAGTGTCAGTGATATACCACGCCTGGTTCTAGGCCCTTTGTGTATTCACTCAGCAAATGTTAGCCCTGCCTGCTCTCACACATTCAATCCCTGGGAGGCAAAGACCCTCTGGAGGAGGAAATGGCAACCCACTCCAGTATCTTTGCCTGGAAAATCCCATGGACAGAGGAGCCTAGTGGGCTACGGTCCATGGGGTCGCAAAGAGTTGGACACGACTGAAGCGACTGAGCATGGGCACGTGGGTGACTCTGATAATGAGAAGCTCACAACTCTCCTCCTTTGGTTGGTGTTCGGTTTGTGCCCCAATGCTATTGATGGGAATGAGAAATTAGAATCAACCCAAATCATAGGGCTAAGTAGTGCCAGCTCCCAAAATGACAGGGCACTGTGTAGCCACGAAGAGTGATAAGAATGTGGCTTATCTCAGTTCACGGAAGTGTGCATGTAACAATCTTCAGGAACAAGAACAGAACAGAAATAGCATTTACACTCTGATCACAGCTATGATAAAATCTCTCTGTGTACATTAAGAGCTAGAGATAATTTAGTAATTTAGAATGGTACAAATCATTGCTGTTCCACATTGCTTTGATTTTTTTTAAGTGGTTTATGTATAGAATTTAAATTTAGCACACAGAATTTTTTCTTAAATACTCCATTAAAGGACTTGGGGGTTGTTGTTTCAAAATTGGGAATGGCTGTATGAACACTGGATTGGGAAGGATTCTGAGGTCATGTCTCAGTTCCATGAAAGGGTGTGATCTGTTTGATTAGTGATGTCTGCCATGGGTGAGGATTAGCAGTGGCAGTATGCAGGCTAGTACCTATTCTCTCTTCTTGAGACACTCCCAGCAACCAGTTTCACTTGTGGTCACTCTGAAAGGTGAATGAGCTGTTTAAGGAGCCAGGTGAGAGAAATAACCTCTGCTTTCAGTTGAGGATTTGGGGCAAGTCACTGGGATGGATACAAGTTGATATGCAAGAGGGACTTCCCTGGTGGTTCAGTGGTTAATATTCTGCACTCCCAATGTAGGTGGCCTGGGTTCAATCCCTAGTCAAGAAAGTAGATTCCACACGCGGCAACTGAAAGTTCACATGCTGTAACTAAAGATTCCACATACCGCAACTGAAAAAAAAAAAATCCTGCACACTGCAGCTAAGATCCAGCACAGCCAAATAAATAAATATTTTTTAAAAAGGTGGTATGAAATAAATACCATAAGGGTAGGAAAGCAAAGTCCTCCACAATAGAGGCCAATTTGAGAGTAGGTAGACACAGAAGGGAAGGCCTTATGGCCTTTGTACTGGGTCTTGAAGGATGAGGAGATTTTGCAGGTGGAGATGCCTGCAAAGGGTATTGCGTGGAGGCCATAGCATGGATAAAGCACGGAGGCTGGAAAATAACAGGCCTCCTGGGGAGCAAGCAAGAAGATCGCTATGACTGGAGCACAGAGCATGTTTAGGTTAACAGTGGAAGGTGAAGATGGAAACGGAGGCAGGGGCCAGCCAGAGTGTGTCCTGAAGGCTAGGGTAATGAGTCTGGATTTTATTTAGTCAGTCACAGGGAGGCTTTGGTGAGATTTGAGGCAGGTGGTACTTAGAGAGGAGACCAGAGGATGAGAAGAAAATGCCTCTTCCCTGGGAGACGATCACTATAAGAGGACCCCAGGCCCTGTATTTTGATATGATCCCTTTGGAATATGGGGTAGAAATCAGAACACTGGGATAGCGAGGTGTGGGAGATAAAACCAAACCCCACTGAGAACTACCCCACGGGCTCCATCCACTGTTTGGGATTTCCTGAGCTCTGGGCCAAGCACAGGGAGGTGGAAGCCACAGCCTCCACTTTTTAGGAGTTTCTGGTCTATGGAGGGAGGAAACATACCCCAGGAGACAACTGGAGACCAATCTTAGACGGTGTGCCATTGGGCACCAAAGGGAGGACACCCGCTGAGGGGCAGCATTTAGGAGTAGAAGATAAAGTTGGTGGGGAGCCAGTGGGTCAGGCTTCCCGGGGCTCCTGTTCTTGGAGGGGGGCAGCCTGGATGACTTCTAAGGGGTCCTCCAACTCTGCACATCCCTGGCTCTAGGAGGAGCTGTCCTGAAGAATGGGCAGAACTTGGACATGTAGAAGGAAAAGAAATGGGCTTCCCAGGAATGGGGAGCTGGATGGTGGGGGACAGCCAGAGCAGACAAGGACTCAGGACATATGGGGACACCGAGGGGACTGATGAGCTTTGTCAGGTCAGGTTGGGCAGGCTGAGGAAGCAGAGCCCCAGGGTCCGGCAACCAAATAGATGCCCCAGCTCCATGCAGTCGGGCCAGGGATACACATCCCTAGGCCAGGGATACTCAGAAGGGATGTGGGGTGATCAGGGTTTGGGGACAGTTGTTAGCCCACAGTCATCAGACTCCTTGAGATCCACCAGATAAGGAAAGGGTCCCAGAAGGCCCATACTGGGGAGTGTGGTTGGCCTCACAAGACTTAGGGCACCCCATGGATTCTGCTATATTCACAGGATGTGGCAAGACTCTAAGGATTCTATAATTTCCTTTTTTAAAAAATATTTAATTCTGAAAAAAAAATTTTAATTCTGGGCTTCCCTGATGGCTCAGTGGTAAAGAATCCGCCTGCCAATGCAAGAGACACAGGTTCAATCCCTGATCCAGGAAGATCCCACATGCCTCGGAGTAACTGAGCCTGTGCTCTAGAGCCCAGAGGTCATAGCTACCGAGCCTGTGTGCTGGGAGCCCATGCTCTGCAGCAAGAGAAGACACTGCAGTGAGAAGCCTGTGCAGCACAATTAGAGAGTAGCCCCCATTTGCTGAAACTAGAGAAAAGTCCAGGCTGCAACGAAGACCAGCTCAGCCAAAAATAAAAATAAATAAATAAAATTCAAAAACATGTAATTCTGATAATTGAGAGTAAGTTCCATGCCTCATTATCATAGTCAGCCCTGCATTTTTGCGTCCTGGTGGCTATACATTCATTCAGAACTTCCCTGACCAGGGATTAAACCCATTTCCCTTCAGTGGAAGCTCAGAATTTTAACCACTGGACTGCCAGGGAAGTGCCTCCTATGACTTTCCTTTGTCTGCTCTCCCAAACCGGACCCCGGGGAAGGCACTGCCTGCTTACCTTGCCTTCCACCCCAGACTCCAGCGTGTCCCTGGAGACTGTGGGCAGGAATGGGAGCTGACCTGGCCTTGAGACACAGTCAGGCAGGGACCTCCTTCTCTCTGCCAAGCCTGGGCAGACCTCTAGAGCCCTTCCACCCCTCCTCCATCCAGGGCCAGGGGAGACTCCAGGGCTCTGGCAGGGCAGTGGGTGGCAGTGGCCAGAGTGGAAAGTCCCCACGGGCTGGATTTTATCGGTGTTTGGCAGGCCTGGTTTTGGCCTCCCTCCTGGGACTCAAGGGCCTGACAATCTGTTTGGAGCATTGAGTGAGGGGTATGAAGTGGCAGAGGGGGTACAGGGTGGGGACTTTTTCCACTCACCCTAAAATGGAGAGTTCTCTAGTGCCAGGTTGGTGGGCACCAGGCCAGCTCTAGGTCACCTCAGGCAGTGAGAAGCTTGTTGCCGGGAAGCCGGCAGAACCTGGAGATGAGGGACAGAAGAGGACATGGGAGATCAGGCTCAGAGCAGGAAGGAGGACAGACGAGGGCTGGGGAAGAGGGTAATGGGGGTCACAGGTGTTTTAGGAGAACTAAAGACACGGGCAGAGTTGCAACGGGACAGAAGAAGAGAGACAACGAAGAACAGAAGCAGGGCCTGGGACGTCCCCCTGTTCCCAGGCCCCTGCCCAGGCTTCCTGCTGGGGCAGACCAGTGTCTGCACAGCCAGAAGCCCGTGTGGCTTACAGGTGGGTGTCCTGAGCGCTTGCTGAACTACGGTGAGAATTTCCCCAAATGCCCCGTTTGACCAGGAAGTCCTCTAAAGCTACCCCCGGGAGCTCTGACTTCAGTCACTGGCGACCCAGCTCCATCGCCTGCATCCATGCTAATAACGCCGCCATCATCACCACCATCAGCACCACACTAACCACCATCATCATTACCTTTTTCCTAGCTACTGACCCCATCATCCCCCAGACACCATAACTGCATCCCTCAAGGGCTTGGGAGTACTTGAACCCTGACTCAAGGCAGAATCTTTGAGTGTATCACCTCCAAACCAGTGACACTCAACTATTTGGCTCCTGAAAGGGAAGCTGGGCTGTGCCTGCAGACACTGTTGGTTGTCACAACTGGGGGACTGCTACTGGCATCTAGTGAGTAGAGGCCAAGGGTGCTGCTCAACATCCTACAATGCCCACGACAGCCCCACAACAAAGATTTTTTTTGTTCCAAAGTTTTGGAATTACGGATTTCTCTGTAGACCTGCTTATAGACCCTACAGCCTTCATTCTGCCCTCCTCTGGCCCTCTCCCCAAAATGCCCAGCTCACACCTCTGGTTCCTGGGCAAAGAAGTCATTTTGCCACTCCATCTTTCGGCAAGTTTGATCTCATCGCTCACACCTCCTGGCCTCCACTGCTTGTTCTCAAAAGTCAATAGGATGAAAAGCCCTTTGATGCCACCCTCACAAAGGAAAACACACAGAGATGACTGATACGGGGAGCCCAGGGTACACCCAGGGTTGAGATCATGCTTGTCCAGGGCAGGGAGGCAGGGACTGGGCTGGGTCCCAGAGGTATAAAGCAGGAAGGACTGTTCAGGCTTTCACTCCACTGCAACAGCACAACTCAGAGTTGCCTCTGCTGCAGCCAGCTGGAAATCAGCATCATGAAGTGGATGGTACTGGCCTTGGTCTGCCTCCAGGCCTTGGAGGCAGCGGCATTGGTCAAGTGAGTCTGGGGCCTGAATGCTGGGATAGGAGCCCTGGCAGCTTTTTTTTTAAAAAGTAAACTTATTTACAAAACAGATACAGATTCACAGACTTAGAGAACAAACTTATGGTTGCCAGGAGGGAAGAACTGGGGAAAGAGATAGTTAAGGAGTTTGGGATCTATGTGTACACTCTGCTACATTTAAAATGGATAACCAACAGGGACCTACCTTATAGCACAGGGAACTCTGCTCAATATTATGTGTCAACCTGGATGGGAGGGAAGTTTGGGAGAGAATGGATACATGCACATGCCTGGCTGAGTCCCTTTGCTGTCTACCTGAGACTCTCACAAATTGTTAATCAGCTATGTGCTGTGTTGTGCTTAGCTGCTCAGCCATGTCCAACTCTTTGCGATCCAATGGACCGCAGCCTGCCAGGCTCCTCTGTCCATGAGACTCTCCAGGCAAGAATACTGGAGTGGGTTGCTATGCCCTCCTCCAGGGGATCTTCCTAACCCAGAAATTGAACCCAGGTTTCCCATATTGCAAGGAGATCCAACCAGTCCATCCTAAAGGAGATCAGTCCTGGGTATTCATTGGAAGGACTGATGTTAAGACTGAAACTCCAATACTTTGGCCACCTGATGCGAAGAGCTGACTCATTGGAAAAGACCCTGATGCTGGGAAGGATTGAGGGCAGGAGGAGAAGGGGACGACAGAGCATGAGATGGTTGGATGGCATCACCGACTCAATGGACATGGGTTTGGGTGGACTCTGGGAGTTGGTGATGGACGGGGGGGCCTGGCGTGCTGCAGTTCATTGGGTCACAAAGGGTCGGACACAACTGAGCGACTGAACTGACTTCCCATATTGCAGGTGAATTCTTTACCGTCTGAGTCACCAGGGAAGCCCAAGAATACTGGATTCGGTAGCCTATCCCTTCTCCAAGGGAACTTCCCCATCCAGGAACTGAACCAGGATCTCTTGCATTGCAGGCAGATTCTTTACCAGTTGAGCTACCCACGAAGCCCTAATCGGCTATACCCCAATAGAAAATAACAAGTAAAAAAAAAAACCCCAAAACTACTATAGACTGGATGACTTATAAATAACAGTAATTTTTTTCTCAAAGTTTTGGAGGCTGGGAAGTCCAAGATCAAGGTGCCAGTAGATTTGGTGTCTGGTTGAGAATCTGCTTCCTAGTTCATATACATACCGTCCATCGTTCTGCTGTCCTCACGTGTTGGAAGGGACATGGAAGCTCTCTGGCTGACCTGCTTCTGCTCTGAGGCAGGGAAGGCTCCCTGAGTCGGCACTGGACAGATCTCAGGATAGGAAGAGATATGGCCTCTGCCTTCAGGAAGCTTCCAGTCTGAGGGAGAAGCACCATCCGTTCCCCCACTGATGATAAAGCATAGACCAGAAACAGAGAGAGTAGGGGCAACTTCTGCCTAAAAAAAAAAAAAAAAAAAGACCTTGAAAGGCTGGTACAATTATTTCTAGATAGGGAGATGTTTGCTAGAAGTTTCCTTAAGGGCCCCCAATTTATTTGACAGATGCCAAATCATCTAAGCAGAAACACCAGTCATGTAATCTCTATACACTGAGGTGCCAGGGGAAAGGGGATAAGGCGGCCAGGTTCACAGGACATCAAAAGGGCGCCCAGCCTGCCTCATTGCCTGCGATTGCACCATTAAAAGGGCATTTTATTTGGTGGAAAGTTGGCTTCTCTCAGAAACTTCTTTGAGTATGCAAATTCTGGAGTCGTGTTGGTGTGAAGCAATCATCAGCCTTCATATCTCAAGGTGAAGGGTTTAGCAGAGAATTTCTGGAGAATGCAGGGTCTTGAGGGAATGGGGAAGAGATGGGGAAGGAAGCAGGAATCCAGAAGCCTGGAGCAAGGCCTGGGGACACTGGCAGAGACCCCTGGGCAATGGAGGCAGGCAGGTCTGGGAAGACACGGGCAGAAACCCATAATTCAGGAGATCCAGTTCCAGAGGCTGATCTGGGCTCTGGACCAGTCCAGCCAACCTCTGCATGGTCCCTGCCTCCTGTGAGGAGCATGACTGACCCAGGCCAGACCCGGAGCAGCAGAACTAGGACCCTGTCTTCTGAGTCCCCAGTCTAGTGCTGCTCCCTGGGGCCCGTGCTCTGTCACATCCAGCCAGTGCCAGTTGCCTGAGGGCCACCAATCCGGGGGACTCCCTTTGGGGTTAACTTTGCCATCTCTGAAGACTTTTTATTTTTTGAATTATGTATTGCTTTTTAATTTATTATTTTTCTGTGTTGTGCAGCATGTGGGATCTTAGTTTCTCAGAGATTGAACCCGTGCCCTCTGCATTGAGAGTGCAGAGTCTTAACCACTGAACCACCAAGGAAGTCCCTCTGAAACCTTTTTTTAAAAATGCACAAACTGGGAATTCCTTTGTGGTCCACTGGTTAAGGGCTCTGCGCTTTCACTGCCAGAGCGTGGGTTCAATTCCTGGTCAGGGAACAAAGATCCAGCAAACACAGCCAAAACAAACAAACCAACCGCACAAATCCTCCAAAGAGTAATGTCTAAAGTTCCTCTCCCCTTCCTGGGAAAGAGTTTATGGGGTATGTGAGAGTGGAGGACCAGGGTGGGATGACAACCCATGGGATGAGGTCGGGGCAGGCCTGGGTGAAGGTAGCTGTCTTCTGAATCTTGGAGCAAGTCCTGAGAAGAGTTTTCCAAGAGAAAAAGAGAGGCAGAGGGAGAAAGAGCCAGAGAGAGCCAGAGATCGAAACAGAAATGGAGAAAGAGGGAGACAGACACATACAAGCGACGGACCCCGGGGACAGAGCGACGGGGAGCCTGAGGCAGTTAGGGATGGAGAGAGAGATTGGGATATTAGAGGCGCAGTAGGAAAGAGGGAGTCCCTGCCCTGACCCCAGCCCTTCTGCAGAATCCCCTTGAAGAAATTTAAGTCCATCCGTGAGATCATGAAGGAGAAGGGCCTCCTGGAGGACTTCCTGAGGACCTACAAGCACGACCCGGCCCAGAAGTACCGCTTTGGTGACTTCATTGTGGCCACCGAGCCCATGGACTACATGGACGTGAGTCTTGACCCTCCCCTGGGGCTCCCCCTCCTCCTGCTGCCAAAGGCTGAGGGCCAGGCCTGGGCTGTGAGCTACACTCTCCCTCTCTGCACCCTCCCACTCACCCCCTGGAGGCTGCCCCTGTCTCTCAGACCTGCCTGCCAGCCCGGAGACTTCATTGCCTGAGAAAGCACAGAGGGACCCCTGATGACCTGGCAGCTGAGTCCACGCAGACTTTTGCTGCTGCCCCAGGCGGGCTCAGACTGAGGGCCCTCTGGGCAAGTGTGGAGGGCAGGCTCGAGCCCCTGCTTGTGGTGTGGGCTGTGGGGCTGGCCACTCTGCTGCTCTGGCCATGGAGAAGGCTGGGCCTGATGGGAAGAACACTGGAGTGACTGGCTCCAATGCCCCCACCACAAGCAGGACCCACCCCCCGACCCCCACCCAGAGCTAAGAGCCTGCCCCATGTCCCTTCCTCCCCACCCAGGCTGCTTACTTTGGCGAGATCAGCATTGGGACGCCACCACAGAACTTCTTGGTCCTTTTTGATACCGGCTCCTCCAACCTGTGGGTGCCCTCTGTCTACTGCCAGAGCCAGGCCTGCAGTGAGTGCTGGGCTGCGGAAGGGAGGGCATTGACACCTGTTGGGGAAAGGCTGCACTTTCGTAAAGATTGCTGGGGGGCGGGGAGGTGGGGTGAGCAGGGAGCTCCAGTCCTGGAAAGGTCCAGGGATTTGTCCAGTGTCACACAGCACATGTCCCACCCAGAGGGAAGGAACTGGCCATGAGCCTGGGTGGCCCCTCTCTGATTACCAGGACATATTCCTTCACCTACTCCAGCCTAGCCCAGCTCACTCCACCTCGTTCTGTTCACTCTGGGCAATGCCATTCTGGCCCGCTCCACTTTACAACACTCTTTCTATGCTACTCCCCCACCACGATTTACTAAGTTCTCACTGAACTCTCCCAAGGACCCGGGAGAAGGACATAGACGTGGTCCTCCTCCTGTCACTGTCTTTGGAGATGCACACTTCCTAGGGCGGGCCTGGCCCCTGCCAAAGCCTTGGGGTTTGGGTCTTGACACCTCTAGTCCAGAAGGTCCCTCACTGGCCCCATCCTAGGCTGTCTCAGGATCCTGGTATGGCCAGCTTCTCCCCTGGGGTGAGGGAAGTTTCAGGGAATACCCTGGAGGTCCATTCACTCCTTCATCTGATGAGTAATTTCTCGACACTTACCGTGTATCAGGAGATCTGCTGGGGGCCAGGAAGATGGAGATAGATACTATACAACTTGCCCACACTATAGTCCTAGGGAGGTCATCATCCTAGGGCATCTGACGATTCTGTGATTATGTTAGGTTGGGGGGGTGGGTGCTTTGGGGTCAAGGCTGCCCAGTTCTTAAGGGTCTTCTGATGCCAGGAATGTCAGTTGGCTACCATCTGACTCCTTGGCCTGTAGGTGGAGGGGTGTGTGTGTGTGTGTGTGTGTGTGTGTGTGTGCTGAGGCTATAGGATGTGAGTACAGGCTGGGAGACAAGTGGGCAGCCTTGCAGACCTTAGAGGGGGCCAGCATGACTTCCCCGAATTTTCCCTTCCCTGCAGCCAGCCACACCCGCTTCAACCACAGCCTATCCTCCACCTACTCCACCAATGAGCAGACCTTCTCCCTGCAGTATGGCAGCGGCAGCCTCACTGGCATCTTAGGCTATGATACTCTGACGGTGAGTGATGCTGCCGGCTGAGCCCTCACCTCTTCCTAGGATATAGGCAAGGTAATTTGGGGCTGTGAACTCGATTCTAACCTCATAGTTCTGAGTCTGATGGGGAGACTTAGACGGAGGTCTTTGAAATACATGGGAAACACCCAGTGTTCTGCCATTGTTTGTTGTTGAGTTGCTCAGTTGTGTCTGATTCTTTTGCAACCCCATGGACTGTATAGCCCACCAGGCTCCTCTATCCATGGGATTTCTCAGGCCAAAATACCGGAGTGGGTTGCCATTTCCTTCTCTAGGGAGTCTTCCTGACCCAGGGATTGAATCCATGCCTCGTGCATTGGCAGGCGGATTCTTTACCACTGAGGCACCAGGGAAGCCCATACTCTACCATACAGGCCAGAAAATCATAACACTAGAGGCTCATCGAGGAACGGCCTTGGTGATCCAGTGGTTAAGACACTGAGCTTCCAATGCAGGGGGCTGATCCCTGGTCAGGGAACTAAGATCCTGCATGCTGTGAGGTGCAGCCAAAAAAACCAGAAAAGGCTCATTCATTCACTCATCGACCCCTCACTGTGGGCCACCACGTTCCAGTCGCTAGGACACAGAGTGACTGGGATGGCCCGCTCATTTTCCTTAAGAAGCTTAAAGCCTCGGGGAGCAGCAGGTTGGGATGGGCGGGGCTGCAGCAGGTGAGGGTGGCTCCTTGGAAGAGAAAGTGGCTTTCGCAAACCTGTCAAGAAGCGAGGTGGCAGAAGTGAGGGAGGGATGAAGAACAGACAGATGGGTCTCAGGAGGGGGATCCAGAGGGGGGTGTGTGGAGTTACATTCATCACTTCCCATCCTCTGCATCCCCTCCAGGTCCAAGGCATCAAGGTCCCCAACCAGGAGTTCGGCTTGAGTAAGACTGAGCCAGGTACCAATTTCCTCTATGCGAAGTTTGATGGCATCATGGGCATGGCCTACCCCTCCCTGTCCGTGGATGGGGCCACCACCGTCCTTCAGGGCATGCTGCAGGAGGGTGCCCTCACCAGCCCCGTCTTAAGCTTCTACCTCAGCAGGTAAGGAACTACTTGGCAGTCCCTGGCTCCCAGCTCACTAGCTTCCACAGGCCTGGACAGCTGAGGTTCAAACACTTTGGAGTTTGGAGGCAGGCATTCCCAGCAGGCATTTGGCAGGACCTTTCCTCCTGGGCTTCTGACTCTTCCTTTCCTGCGCTCCCCATCCCCGCATCTGTCCCCAGCTCACTCGGTCTCTTCTTTGCGTTTCTTGGCCAAGACAGAATCTCCCCTTCCTCTGGCAGAACTCTGCCTGGAGCATTGTTGCAGCTTCTCCTACCCTATGGGACTTCCCTGGTGGCTCAGATGGTGAAGAATCTGCCTGCAATGAGGGAGACCGGGGTTCAATCCCTGGGTGGGTAAGATCCCTTGGAGAAGGGAATGGCAACCCACTCGAGTATTCTTGCCTGGAGAATTCCATGGACAGAGGAGCCTGGTGGGCTACAGTCCACGGGGTCGCTGTGAGTCAGACACGACTGAGCAGCTAACACTTTCACTTTTCTCCTACCTCTAGGGCTAACTGCCTGCCCAGAGCTGCAGTGAGTTCACTTCCTTCTGACCAAATGTTTTCTACCTGGACACCTCTTTTGTGTAATAATCTATTCTTCATCTCCTTTGATCTATTGTTCTAGCCAGGTCTTCTGGCCTCAGTCCACCATGAACTCAAACAAATTGTTGTTCTTACCACAAACACAAGCAAAAGTGGTTATTTACGTGGATGGGCCCTGGAGCCAAGCGGTGGGAAGGGGTGGGTGGCCTGGAGGGGACTTTCCATCTTTCCTCTCTAGAATTAGACAACCACCTTCTAGAGATAGTCAACATCTACTCTCTGGGGCTTAGTCATTTGAACCCGACTTTCAACAATATTATCCTGTTACTAAGGTTGCTGACCTCTGTTTACAAGTACTCTTGAGTTTAGCCCAGAGGATCGCTGCCCAGTGCTACACTCCTGCTCGTCTACTGTCTAACAGGGAGGTCGTGCCCTCCACTCCCCCTGGGCCCCTCCTCCCTCCGATTCCAGCAAAAAACAAACTGGGCCCCGGTCAGGCTCCTGCTGACACGCTCCACCAGCAGCATGAAGTGAAAGGCAGAGGAGAGAGGTGGGACAGGGCTGCAGGCCAGATGACCAGAGGCTTTCCCAGAGGAAGTGCTTGGTGGAGCGGCCTCATTTGAGAGCTGGAGGCACTGGGAATTCCCAGCCTTGGTCAGAGGTGGGGGACACAACATCTGCCCTCAGGGAGCCCCAGTCTGAGGGGAGACACAGCCCTGCTCTCAGGGGTTCCCAGTCTGAGGGGAGACACAGCCCTGCTCTCAGGGAGCCTCAGTCTGAGGGGAGACACAGGCCTGCCTCAGGGAGCCCCAGTCTGAGGGGAGACACAGGCCTGCCTCAGGGGTTCCCAGTCTGAGGGGAGACACAGCCCTGCTCTCAGGGAGCCTCAGTCTGAGGGGAGACACAGGCCTGCCTCAGGGAGCCCCAGTCTGAGGGGAGACACAGGCCTGCCTCAGGGGTTCCCAGTCTGAGGGGAGACACAGCCCTGCCTCAGGGAGCCCCAGTCTGAGGGGAGACACAGCCCTGCCTCAGGGAGCCCCAGTCTGGAGCCAGGGCAGGACTTCTATTTTCTTGCCTTTCCCATAGCCACTTCCTGACTCACCTTTCACTTTACATTCTGCAGCCAACAGGGCTCTCAGGACGGGGGAGCAGTCATCTTTGGGGGTGTGGACAACTGCCTGTACACAGGGCAGATCTACTGGGCCCCCGTCACTCAGGAGCTGTACTGGCAGATTGGCTTTGAGGAGTGAGTCTGCAGTGGGCCCCAGGGGTGTGGGCACTTCATTCGGGCAGGATGTTGCACACACACATCCAGGTCTTGGGGTTTCAAGACCCTGGTTGGCCTGGAGAAGGTGGGTGTGATGGGGACAACACAGGAAGAGGCAGGGTCTGGAATCCCAGACATTTCAGGCCCTGTCATCCAACCCTAGGGCCTTAGAGATTAGAAACTGGGGTGTGTGGGGGGAGGGACTAATTTACTCAAAGTATTTACAACGAATCAATAGCCCTGGCCATCAGTCTTTCTAGAACTATCTGTGGAACTTTTTAGAAACAGAATACATGGCCATTCAGGTGGACTTGGACAGACTGTTATGAGGCTGGGGGGTGGTTGGATTGACCTCTGTAGAATCTTTATCTTCCTGAGGCGTACCTTGATTCGGTGGCTGCGGCCCAGCCCCTAGCTGCCCTGAGCTGGGAGGTGCTGAGACTGCCCATCTTCTCACCATTTAGGTTCCTCATTGGTGACCAGGCCACGGGCTGGTGCTCCACAGGCTGCCAGGCCATCGTGGACACCGGCACATCTCTGCTCACGGTGCCCCAGCAGTTCCTGAGTGCCCTTCTGCAGGCCACGGGAGCCCAGGAGGACCAGTATGGACAGGTGCATGCGGCGGAGGCGTGCCCTTTCCCGGGGAGAGGCCAGGGGGCATTTATGGTTTTTCCTGGGAGCACAGGAATAGCCTGATTTTTGGCCTCTGTGCTTCTCGCTGTCTCCTGGCACTGGAGGTGGGGGCCCCGGGATGACTGGGGTGGGGGCTGGCTGGGGGCCGAAGGCTGATTCAGGGGGGCCAGATGCCTGTGCTGGTATGGGAGGTCACTAATAGGCAGAATTTCCTCTGAGCTTCAACCTCTTAGAGGAAACAGTTTAAACACCTGCTGGGCTTTGCAGTAAGAGCTAAATAACTAGAATGTGGGACCAAGCCCTAGAGCGACAAGGAATAACTCTTGAATCCAGAGCTCCTTCACCTCCACCTTGGGAGGTGGATGGGGCAGGGCCCTGCCCCATCCTTACCGCCTCCTGAACCTACCAAAGGGTTTGCATAATTAAGGTATTCTCACTAACTTTGGTGGGCTGATGAGATATATTTTCTACACACCTGTGTACTTTATTTATGTATTATTTTAATTTTTATTGGGGTATAATTGCTTTACAATGCTGTGTAAAGCTGTCCAACAAAGAGAATCAGTTAGAGGCATGCATATATCCATCCCCTCCCTCTTTGACCTCCCACCCGGCCACTGCCATTCCACCCCTCTAGTCACCACAGAGCACCCAGCTGAACACCTTGTGCTATACAGTAGCTTCCCATCAGCCATCTATTTTACACAGAGTAGTGCATCAGACCTATTTTAAAAGGACACTTGCAGGGAAGAGGTGTAGATTTAAACTTTCATGGGGGAAATTCAAGAAAGAGGCATGGGCATACACACTGAGGAAACCAGAAGGGAAAGAGACACGTGTACCCCAATGTTCATCGCAGCACTGTTTATAATAGCCAGGACATGGAAGCAACCTAGATGTCCATCAGCAGATGAATGGATAAGAAAGCTGTGGTACATATACACAATGGAGTATTACTCAGCCATTAAAAAGAATACATTTGAATCAGTTCTAATGAGGTGGATGAAACTGGAGCCTATTATACAGAGTGAAGTAAGCCAGAAGGAAAAACATAAATACAGTATACTAACGCATATATATGGAATTTAGAAAGATGGTAACAATAACCCTGTGTACGAGACAGCAAAAGAGACACTGATGTATAGAACAGTCTTATGGACTCTGTGGGAGAGGGAGAGGGTGGGAAGATTTGGGAGAGTGACATTGAAACATGTAGAATATCATGTAAGAAACGAGTTGCCAGTCCAGGTTCGATGCGCGATACTGGATGCTTGGGGCTGGTGCACTGGGACGACCCAGAGGGATGGTGTGGGGAGGGAGGAGGGAGGAGGGTTCAGGATGGGGAACACATGTATGCCTGTGGCGGATTCATTTTGATATTTGGCAAAACTAATACAATTATGTAAAGTTTAAAAATAAAATAAAATTTAAAAAAAAAAAAAAGAAAGAGGCATGTTTTGAGAAACATGACTCAGGTCCCCCCACAACCCACCCTCTGTACAGCAGCTTCTACAACTTGGAGGTTCTGTACTCGAGTCCTCGTGGGTTACACCAGCAGTATTGGTGTTGCAGCCTCCAGTCCAAGAGCAGACTTGGGGCTCGGGCCCAGGACCCCAGGGGCTGCAGTGATGGGGCTGGCAGGTCCTCTTAGCGGGGAGATGAGGCGACCCGGGCGCTGTTCCTCTCTGCAGTTTCCTGTGGACTGTAACAACATCCAGAACCTGCCCACCCTCACCTTCGTCATCAATGGTGTGCAGTTCCCTCTGCCACCCGCCTCCTACATCCTCAATGTAAGTCCTGGTTCCTGCAGGCTGAACCAGTGGGCAGAAGGTCAGGGATGGAGGTGGGTGAGGGGTGGGAGGAAGCTGTGAGGAGCCAGAAACACTGGGTCCCCTTAACTGTGCCATCTCCTTGAAGCATTGATTTCTCTTCCCCTCTCATGGATTTTAACCCCTTCTCTGGAACCAGGCTGTGAAAGAGCAGAGCAATCATCTATTAATAATAATTGTTATTAATTAATTAAGGGGGAGAGGCACTGGCTCTCTGTTGAGCACTTACAAGAGTCAGCCACCAAGTGAAGCACTTTGTCTACATTTTCCTGATGACTCGTCATAACATTTAATGAGGGAGATATGAATTTTTATTTTACAAGTAAAAACTTGGAGGTTCCAAGAGGTTAACTCATTGGCCTAAAGCTACATAGTAAGGGTGAAGCTAAGGTTTGAACCTAAGTTGATCTGGCTCCAAGGCTTTACTACCAGGAGTTGAGGAGATCCTGCAGAGGGAGGGCCCTTGCAACCTGCCCTCAGCCACAGTTGGCCTGTGAGGCCTCAAGGGTAGAAACTCTGGCTCATCCTTTTCTGTATCTGTGCTGCTGGCCTGGGGCTCTGGGCTGAACAGTGCCCGGTCCACCTGTGAGCTGATGAATGAGTGTTGCCCTTGTGTGTTGTGCAGAATGACGACAGCTACTGCATCCTGGGGGTGGAGATCACCTACGTACCCTCCCAGAACGGCCAGCCCCTGTGGATCCTTGGGGACGTCTTTCTCAGGTCATACTATTCCGTCTATGACCTGGGCAACAACAGGGTGGGCTTTGCCACGGCCGTCTAGACTCAGTGCCTGGACTCCCGGGCTTCCTTCTCCCTCTGGACACTCCACCCTACAGGGGGTTCTCTCTGCACTTCCTCTCTGCATTTAGCCTCCCTTCTCTGGACTCTGGACTCTCTCTAATAATAAACAGCTCTTCTCCACGTTGGCCATCCTGTTGTTTTTAGAGGGCGGTCGCAGCCTGTGAGGCTCAGGGAACGGGACAATAAGAATCAGAGGCAACTTTGTCTCTATCGGACCATGTTGTCCCTGAGTTTCTAGGAGGTTCGTCGTGGGTCACTGAGTTTCTAAGAGAAATAGGGCATGAGGTAGGCTTGGGGGTGGGCCATGTACCCCTCAAAGTTTGGAGTCTCTTCACAGCTTCTCTCTGGAGAGGGAAGACAGGGGTAGTGGCATGCAGGCACGGCATGCCTTTGTAAGGGACAATCCAAAATGCTCTGCTGACCTAATTTACCAAACTACCACCAGAGTTACCCCACACATATCACTAGCAGTGTGACTAGGGGTCCCATGTGTCTTAAATCTAGGCTTCTTCCTCCTTATCTGTGATCAAGTTTGCCCTAGGAGCTTTCAGAAGAAGGCTGGAGGACAATGAGCATTGTAACAGATGTGGGTCCTTTAGGGAGACATCACGTGATGCCACCAGAGCATCTTGTGACGTGCATCACGGGAGGGTGACATGAAAAGGTCAGGAAGTTTCTCTGTTCAGCAACATGGTGGTGGTGTACCTGCAAGCTCCAGGTAATGAGGTCTAGGTGGGGAGGGCCCCCACCTAGATAAATGGAGAACTCATGATGGGAGAGGAGGTGGGCTCCATTTTATAGTCATATTTCCTTCACCATGCTGATCAAGCTTGTTCCTTATGCTCAAGACCCAGGTCTGGTACCCCATTCCAAACCAGGAGGATGAGGGTTGACACAGAGGGGTTTCTATGGCAACAACACACCATCTGGGACCCTACCTCTTTCCTAGACTCCAGGAAAGCCAGAGCACTGCACGCCTCTCACTGGGGTCAAATAGGCCACAGGGCATATTGTGATGATCTGTGGTTCGTGACATTACTTTCTGAAAGAGAAAACTTGCAAAAGGGGTAGAAACCAAGTGGATCAAAGTTTCCAAATTAAACGCCAAGTCTCAGCACAGGCCTGAGCCAGCAGGGTGGGACTACAAATCCCGACGTGCCTAGCAGAGCCGTCGCCCAGCAGGGAGGACTACGTTTCCCAGCGGGCTCTGCAGCAGGCAGACGGGCGGTAGGGCGGGGAGGGGCGGAGCCGGGAGGGGCGGGGCCGCGGGGTAGGGTGCTGCCCTCTGCCGGGCACGGCGGGAAGTGAGTGCCGAGTGACAGCAGGAGCCCCGGCGCCGGGCGCGGGGCTCGGTGACAGCGGAGGCGGCGGCCGCGGGCTGGACGTAGGGAGCGGCGGCGGCGCCGACGGCAGAGGGCAGGGCGGACGGGGGCGGGCCTCCCCGGTGGCGCGGAGCCGGAGGAGCCCGGGAGGGGGCGGCCGGCGCAGCTCTCGGGCCCGACACCTGAACTTGGGACAAGTTGCCGGAGTCGCGGGGCGCGGGCGGCGGACGGATTGACCTTCATAGCTAGGTGAGCGGGACCGGGGGGCAAGGGGTGCGCGGAGGGCCCTGAACTCCCGACCCAGGCTCCGCTGCTCCGATCCCGTGGGTCCGCGAGACAGGTGGGTGGCTGGGTGGGGGTGTCGACTGGAAAGGGGAGCTAGACCGTGTGCGCCGCACTGCCACCCGCCCCGCCGTCCGTCTAGCCGGCCCGGCTCGTCCGGCGCATGGCTGGGGCGGCGCTGCCCGCGGAGCCTGGGAGCCCCTCCAGCCCCTCCCTTCGGGCCCGGGCCGGGGGGCGGCTTCTCCGCGACCTTATGTAACCAGGCGGGAGGGGCCGTGGCAGGCATGGGCCTTCCCGGCCCGGGAGCTGGAAGTCGAAGGGGCGGGAGGCGTGGGAGTGAACTTGCAAGAAGTTTTGAGGGCGTGTGGGCCCTGCGCCCGCTTCTTCTCCACCGGACGCGGCTGGGGCGGCGGGTGGCACGGGGGAGGGTGCCGAAGGTAGGGGAGTGTGCGGGGGCCGAGTCCGGCGGGGCCAGGCCCTGCCTGGATGGTCCGGGGAGTGGGCGGGCCGGAGCGGCGCCACGCCCCGGGGGCGGGGGGGGGGGCGGGTGGAAGTACCATCCTTCCCTCCCTTCCCGCCCCTTCCTCCCCCTCCGTCTCTTGAAGAAGCCGCTCCAACCCGGTCCCCCGATGTGCCAGAGAGCAGTCTTTTTCTCCCCCTTGCATTATTCCACGACGTTAGGGAACCCCAACCCCAGAGCACACCATTCCTGCCTTCCCTGCGGCTCCCAGCCATCTACCCGCCCCCAGAGTATCCCCCCTCCTTCCCGGTCCCGAATCCCGGAAAACACGCCCCCTTCCCCCGATTCCTTGAGTCTGCACCTCCCAACCCCAGGCTGTCCCACCCCCAAGTCAGCACTTCTTCTCCACCGTCCCCGCCCGCCCCCGATACCCCGATCAGCTATTCGGCCGAAGCGGCGAGTGCGCTCGCCTTCTCGAAGGGAGCGGGCTGATGCCAGCTCGGCTCCCCGCCCCTCGGCTCCCTCCCGCCCGGAGTTCGGGCTTCACGCACGGCTGCCCAGAGCTGCTCAGGGTTGCGCGAGCAGGTTCGCGCCGCAGCCGCCCGGCGCTCCCCGGCCCGGATCGCTGGGGGAGGGAGGGAGGCGGGGGTTGGGGGTGGAGGGAGGGCGCCCGGGGCGGGGCTCGTCCGCCCTGGGCTCCGCCACCCCCTCCTCGTCGGGCCAACCCCTCACCGCTGAGTCCTTCTCCGAAGCCGCGCCCACCCCTGCCGTCGACCTCACGCGCGGGTGTTCTGGGGGTGGTTATGCGCGAACAGTTCCTGGACCAAACTCGAGCGCTTTGGCTTAGCGTTCTCCGGAGAAGTGATAGTTAATCCTTGTGATAGTGATAGTTAACCCTTGAGTGGGGTGGGGGTACTTAGTTGAGCTGGGAATGGGACAAGACTGGTGTAGGTCCCCAGTGACGCCTCTGGGATGTGGGTTCGCAACCCTGATGGCTGAGATTCCACCCGCCCAAGACCTGGCACTCTTGGGCAACTGGGGGTGGAGGGGACGGTGGGGGACTGGTCGGTGTGGGTGTCTTCAGAGCAGAACGCAGTTCTTGGTTCGTAGACTTGCTCCCTCTGAGGCCTTCTCTATGCCCAGCCTGAGAGACGGGCCCTCAGGCCCTGCCTTCAGGGAGATCACAAGTCTGGGAGAGACAGCCGACAAGAGTTAAAGGCAGGCCAGAGAGGCAGGCGGGGGAAGGGCTGGCTGCCTCGGGAGCCCTACCTGGTAGTCTGAGGTGTGCCTGGATCTTGTCTCAGTTTCCCCAGCCACGGGGAAAAATAGCAGTTCACACCGACCCCTGCATTCTGCCTGCCTCCTGGCTTAGGCAGAAGAGTCGGACGGAAACCAGGCAATGGAAACGAAGAGCTGTTTAGGGTGACTCTGTGCTCTGCTTGTCTGGGAGCGCAGCCAACGTTGCTTACAGTTTACGAGGCCTGTTACAGCTGCAGTGCTATTTTGCCCTCAGCTCAGCTCTCTGAGGTGCAGCCAAATGGGAGCCCAGGTTTCCTGATTCTGTGCTCTGTGGAAAGGGTGCAATGGTTGGCGACATCTCCTCAGGTGAGCACTCAATCCCGAGAGAGCCCCTGGGCTTCTGAGGGCTGATGGCCTGGTAACTCACAGTCGGAGGTGGGTAGGAGGGTGGGCCAGGGCATGCAGGAGCCCATCCAGTGCTCAGGGATGATGGGGGTCCCCAGCGCTCACCCCACAGCCAGTGAGGCCTCCCTCCTGCAGCTCAGCTGGAAAGCAGGTGGGAGGAGCTTCCCACCCCTCAAGCCTGGCTGCCCTTTGAGGGTCTGGCTTCTGGCCCCATCCCTCCTGGGGCTCTGTTTACGGCTGTAATTGCATCATTAGCCAGAGTTTATAGAGTTACTTAGCACCTGCCCCCACAGGGAGTGGCCTAGCCACCCCCTGGCTTCTGTCTCTTCCTTTTCAAAGTCGACTTGGTTTCTGCCGGCAACTGGGGTTTCCCCAACCGCAGCTGGCATGCAAGCCAGGTTGGGCCTTTGTCCTAGGGATGGAGGGCAGTCAGCACTTGGGGCCCAGCTTGGGGCTGCCCTGGAGATGACCGTGGAAACTGGGTTGGCCTCTTCCCAGAGCTGCCAGCAGTGTCCACATCCCAGGACGCAGTGGGTGTTTTTGCATATGATGTATGTATCCACGTCTGAAAAGAGAGGTAAAAATGCACACACTTCACAGGCAGCTGTGGGGAGTCAGGTGCCTGGCGCATGGTGAGTCCAGATGCTGCTCTGTATCTCAGTGTGGGGTGTGTGTGATTGATGGGAGTTTGTGTGTGTGGTTATGAGATCATGGGCATCTAGATACATGTATGTAGATGAATTGTGTACACGCATGTCTATGAGCATGTAAAAATAACAGTAATAGAATATGCATCTACTCTTTTTATGCTATAATAGAGCAGTATTGTAATAAAACTTAGTCATAAACTATCAGATCAGATCAGTCACTCAGTCGTGTCCGACTCTTTGCGACCCCATGAATCGCAGCACGCCAGGCCTCCCTGTCCATCACCAACTCCCGGAGTTCACCCAGACTCACGTCCATCGAGTCAGTGATGCCATCCAGCCATCTCATCCTCTGTCGTCCCCTTCTCATCTTGCCCCCAATCCCTCCCAGTATCAGAGTCTTTTCCAATGAGTCAACTCTTCGCATGAGGTGGCCAAAGTACTGGAGTTTCAGCTTTAGCATCATTCCTTCTAAAGAAATCCCAGGGCTGATCTCCTTCAGAATGGACTGGTTGGATCTCCTTGCAGTCCAAGGGACTCTCAAGAGTCTTCTCCAACACCACAGTTCAAAAGCATCAATTCTTTGGCGCTCAGTCTTCTTCACAGTCCAACTCTCACATCCATACATGACCACAGGAAAAACCATAGCTTTGACTAGACGAATCTTTGTTGGCAAAGTAATGTCTCTGTTTTTGAATATGCTGTCTAGGTTGGTCATAACTTTATAGTTGCCAACATTTATTGTGTATTTACTCTTCAGAATGAGGTAGAAATTATTATTTTCATTATACTGATTCAGAGAAGTTAAGCAGGTTGCCTGAAGTCACGCAGCCTGGAAGTAGTAGGGATTCTAACCCAGGCCCAGCTGAGTCCAAAATCCATGTTCTCAGTCCCTGCAGAAGACCACTTCAGGGTTCCCAGGAATTCTCCCTTAAAAGGCTGGGACGTGGTGTGACAGGAACCTTCTTTTCCCCATTGGGGTCTCCTGCTCTGAGCAGTGATGGGACTTGCTGAAGCCCCTTCTCCAGGGCACACATGTCTCCTGACTGCTCTTCTGAGCTGCTGACCCAGGTGACTGAAGGGCCCCCAGCGAGTACTCTCCTACCTGGCTGGGGGAGGAGATGGGTTCAGACAAGGCTTCCTGGGTCTCCTTGGCTACCTCAAACATGCCCTTACAGTGCAGCCCTCAGTAGGCACTTGTTTAATCAGATGAGGAGAAAAAGCCGGGAAGGTACTTAGATGAGAGCCGGACGGCAGCAAAAGTCCTGAGAAGAACCCAGGAGACCCCGTGTAGACAGGCCATATGGCTGGGCCAGTCCCTGTGTCCCTTAGCTTCCGTTTCCATATCTGTGAGCCTCCATCACCGGTGGGGTCCCCTCCAGCGTGAGCCTTCTATTCATCTTTGGCCAAAGCACCCAGACAGGAGACGCTTCAGAAAGGGTGGAGTGTGAGTGTGAGGGAGGTGGGGGGGCAGCCCAAGTCCACCCCGTAGAGCTTCTGCTAAAGGCTGGACCCCGTGGACCCATCAGCCAGGTTTTCTGGGGCAGAGCCATTGCGTACTGAGAGCTGGTACTGAGCGCTGGGCTAAGTGCCCCCGAGCCGGGGGGTGGTTGAGAGCACGGGCTCTGGGGCCAGGCCGCCTGGTGTGGTTCTCAGCTCTGCCACTTGCTGGCTGTGTGGCCCTGGGCCAGCTGCTCTCCTGCACCGCGCCTGTTTCCACACCCAGGACGCGAGGAGTATGGTAGTGCCTGCAAACAGTGCTGTCAGGAGTGCTGAGTGTGTGGCTGCTCGCTGCCTTTACAGCACTTAAAACACTGCTGTGCTCCAAAAATGTCATCATAATTAACTCCTTTAACTTCTTATATCTCATTTCCAGGTGAGGAAATAGAGGCATAGAGAGCTCTAGGGGAGAAATTAAGACCTATGGGTTGCAAACAGGCCTCCCTCATGGGCCCAAGATCCTCAAGCAAAATGCCTTCAGTGGGGCTTTGCAGACTCCGTGGCCACAGTCCCCAGCACTCCCTGTTGTACCACACAGCCTGGTCTCCACGGTCGACAACAGAGCAGATGGTCAGGCCTGCAGCATCTCTACCACCCCTGCCCCGCCCTGCCCTGCCCCCTGGGACTGGCTTGGAGTGCATCCGGCTCGTTCACTTACTACTGACTCCTGACCAGAGGCCCTCCCTTGCCCTCATGTTGCCTGGCCCTCCTGCACTCTGCACCAGAGATACATACGGATCTCCTGGTCTGCAGTGTCACCAAGGCAGAGATAAGATCTCAGCCATAAGGCTGGATCTGGGACTTATCATCATGCCCACAGGAAGTGCTTTGTTGCCTGTGGAGCAATGGGTGAGAGCAGGTGGCAACCAAGACGGGGAGAAGCAAGAGGCAGAGTCATCATCAGCTTGCTTTACTGTCTCTTAAGGAGGAAGAAAAGTGAACTCTGGTCATCCCCACCCTTGTCCATCTTCCTGGGGGCCAGACCACCTTCTTGGCTCCTGTCCACACAGCGGGGTCCCACAATCAAATGGGATGACATGAGATTAATGCAGGAATTCCAACAGGCTCTCTGGAAACCCAAGGACCATATTCCCTCATCCTAGCCCTTGTTCATGCTGGTCCCTTCTCCTGACAGTCCCTCCTCTGCTTCCCTCCCTATAGGCAAATCCTCTGTCCCTGTAGGGTTACCCTTCCAGGGAACTGCTCCATCTGACTGCACTTCTGGCTGGATATTAGGATGACCTGGGGAGCTCTTAAAAAATACCATTGCACCTAGTCTTTGGGGAGAGGCTTGGGCATCAGTATTTTTTTTTTAATATGTGTGATGACTTTGATGCCGTGTCTCTTAGACAGTGGTTCTTAAGTCAGGTGGGCGTCAGCATCAGGATTGGTAGAGTGTCTACTGTCCCCCAGCCCCGCCCACGGTTTCTGAGTGGACCTGCAAATTCCTATAGGTCTAAAATTTACAATTCTGGCACTTTGCGGTGATGCTAGTGCTTCTGGTCCTGGGACCCCATTTTGATAACCTACTCTTTTGTGATTACCCAGGCCAGAGCTTTCTGTTTCCTGGGCCTCTGTTTGCCCAGGGTCTCTTAGGCCCATCTGCTTTTCAAAGCCAGGTCCCCAGGGGGAGGAACCACTGGGAGATCATTTGGTGACTGCTAGTCTCTGGTATCGGAGAAAGCAATGGCACCCCACTCCAGTACTCTGGCCTGGAAAGTCCCATGGATGGAGAAGCCTGGTGGGCTGCAGTCCATGGGGTCACTAAGAGTCGGACATGACTGAGCAACTTCACTTTGACTTTTGACTTTCATGCATTGGAGAAGGAAATGGCAACCCACTCCAGTGCTCTTGCCTGGAGAATCCCAGGGATGGGGGAGCCTGGTGGGCTGCTGTCTATGGGGTTGCACAGAGTCGGACACGACTGAAGCGACTTAGCAGCAGCAGCAGCAGTCTCTGGTATGGCCATCCTTCCCTCCTCCATCCTGACTCTCTGCCCCTACCTCCCATTAAACTGACCAGTGTCCAGTCTTGACCCCACCCTTGGGGATGGGTGCTCAGGAAATAGTGATTGCTTCAGGCTAGGTGAAGTGGACAGCACCAGTCCCGAGAGTCTTCAGTACTGGGGGCACATCCTTGGAGCCAGAATAGCATTTCTGGCTTCAGGGGGTGGGTGTCCAGAACAGCCCCTCACTCTCCCTAAGTGAGGCTGTCGAAAGATCCATCATGTTATTTGACTTTCCCAGCCCATAAAGGGTATTTGATCACTATTTGAACTGCATTTTTGGTGAATAATAAAAATGATAAAACACACGCAAGAAACAGCCATTCCCTTCTGCTTTCCTCACCCTGGAGACACCGGGCCGGCAGATGGGGGGGTCATTGTTGGGGGTCGAGATGTGTCCATCATATTTTAGGGGGTCCTGGGCTTTGAGGGCAGCAGATAGCTGGGCTGACCCTATGGGCTTGCCCCAAAGCCTGTAGTAGTAGAGTCTTCCTTGGAAGCCAGGGGAAGCTAGCTATGTACTGGGTGCTCAGCGCAGCTTCCTGGAGGGAGTAGGTGAGTGTGAAATGGGCCCAGACCCAAGGATGCACATATGCCTTACCCATGGTCTCTGCCCTGCAAGAGCATCACCACCTAAGACCCAGGGATGGGACCCAGGGACGTGACCAAGGAGGAACTCCCTGCAGGCTCACAGCCTGTCTCTCCCTGCAGAGTTTGCAGCAGCCCTGCCCATTGCCTGCCCCCCGCCACTCCCCAGTTCCACCAGTGGGTCTGTGGGGTGGGGCTCTGGTTTGTTTTCCCTTGTTTGCTTAGGGAAGTCACAGCCTGTCCTCTGCCTTGTTTATAACTGGTTTGGGGACAGCAGCTGCCCCAGCCCCCTACAGTCCCTGAGGGGTGCAGGGTGGCCAGGAGGTGATACACTATCCTGTCCCCCCCACCCCCCCGCCGCCTCTGTCCCAGCCCCCCTCGCCCTGGCCAGGTGTTGTCTCTCTCAGCTGCCCCTGCCAGCGCAGGACCAGCTGACTGGGGCTGCAGGGCTGTGGGCCTCGGAAGCCAGCTGGCACTGCCCCCGTGTTTTCGAGAGGAGGGGACTGGGACCCAGGGAGGTTGGGGGACCCACTCCAGCATCCACTAGGGTCAGCAGTCATGGACTGACTCGGTGCCTAGCATTGTGCAAACCAAGCAGGATGGGTGGGAATAAAGACATAGCTCCTTTCCCAAAGCTGATGGCCTGGGAGCGGGGATGGGGAGAATTTCAGTATCTACAGAGGACAGAGAAAGGCAGAGTGGTGTGTTATCATACAGAGCCATGGACTAAATGACCACAAACATGCCAGCACCTGGCCCTTTGGTCTGAAGAACATTCTTCCTTTTTTTTTTTAATTAATTTTTATTGGAGTATGGTTGCTTTACAATGTTGTGTTAGTTTTAGATGTACAGTAAAGTGAGTCAGTCAGGCACGCGTGCATGCTAAATCGCTTCAGTCGTGTTCGACTCCTTGAGACATTATGAACTGTAACCCGCCAGGCTATATGTCCACTGTTTTTTAGACTCTGTGGGGCTTTCCAGGTGGCTCAGTGGTAAAGAATCCACCTCCCAGTGCTGGAGACACAATAGACTCGGGTTCCATCCTTAGGTCGGGAAGATCCTCTGGAGGAGGAGACGGCAACCACTCCAGTATTCTTGCCTGGAAAATCCCATGGACAGAGGAGCCTGGTGGGCTACAGTCCATAGGGTTGCAAAGAGTCAGACGTGACTGAGTGAGCACACACACATTCCCATACAGGGCATTACAGAGTGTTGATTGGAGTTCCCGGTGCTGTCCAGTAACCTACTGCTATATAGTAGATTCTTATTACTATCCATTTTACATATGTTAATATATAGTAGTGTATATATGTTAATCCCAGGCTCCCAATTTATTCCCCCTGCTCACCCTTGAAGAGCCTTCTTCCCTGGCCAAGGGAAAGTTTTTACAAAAGGGCTTGGGCCCGTGCCTAGAACTTGGCTCAGCGCTTCTCACCCACTGAGAAGGCTCCAGGAAGGACTGCTCTCTTGACCCTGGGTCCTCCCACCTGGGGGGTCGCCTCTACAGGCCCAGGGGCCTCTCCCCCTGGACCAGGCCCTCCCCTCCAGGAGACCTGGAGTCTGCTGAGCACCAGGTGGGGCCACGGGGAGGCTGTTGGCCCCTGAGCCCCTCACCTTTCGCTGAGGCCCTGGGCCCCGGGGCACATGGTGCTAATCGGGCCTAACACTCAAGCCTCTCTGGACCCGCTTGTGCTGAGCCCTGAGACTTGGGCTTGTAACTGCGGGCGGTGCGTCTGCTCTCCCGCCCCAAGCACTCTTCTCCTTTCCCTCTTTCCTTTGCCCCTCCCACCCGCATCCCTCTGACTCTCTCTCTATTTCCACAGCAACTGGAACTTCAGCCCCCGATGCGGGTGTGTCTCCCTGTCCTGCTCCCTGTCTCTCTCCTCTCCATCTTCTTCATTTCATTTTTCTGCCTCCCTCCTTCTTTCGGTGTATTTATAGGATGAGCAAGGCCTGCCCAGTTCCTCCAGTGCCTTCCCAGCATGGGCCTCTGAACTCTGCTGTCAGGGACCCGGAGGAGCAGACCAGGGCAGGGTGAGGTGGGCATGAGAGAGCCTAGCTTCATGCAACTCTCTCCCCTTGCCCACCAGGGGCAAATGGTGGCTGGGATGCTCCAGGGTTCGGGCAGAGATGAAAAGGACTGTGGTGCCCAGGTCCTGTGGGCTGAGGGGCAGCTGGAAGAGCCCTCTACAAACACCCCGGGTGTCACTGGCTCCTCCAGACCCATGGCCAGATATAGGGTCTCATCCTCTTTGGCCGAATCATAATGGTTTGCAAAGCCAGGTGGAGGAAGAGACTATTAGAACTTCTATTTCGATGTATTTATATCTCATCCTTTTCTCTCCCCTTTTATTGTGAAATATAGCCTAATTTCCAAAAAGAGCATAAACCTATATGGATAATATAACAAATAATCATAAATGTGAACACCCAGGTTACCACCATCTCAGTGAAGAAACAAATGTAACCTGCATTTGAAATCCACTTGTGTGCTCCACCTTGGTCATAAGCCCCTTCCCAAAGTGAACCACTATCCTGACTTTTGTTTTTTTGCCTTAGTGTGGGCATGCAGTAGCCTAGTTCCCTAAACAGGGATTGAACCTCTGCCTCCTGCTTTGGTAGCCTGGAGTCCCAGCTATTGGACCATCAGAGAAGTCCCTCTACTGACTTTTAAGATAATCAGTTCCTTGCTCACCTTGATCATGTTACCACCTCTACCTGTGGCCTTTAGCAATAGAGCTTAGTTTCGCCCAATTT
Source organism: Bos indicus (assembly GCF_029378745.1). NCBI lineage: Eukaryota > Metazoa > Chordata > Mammalia > Artiodactyla > Bovidae > Bos > Bos indicus. Next base: position 17,040,505 of record NC_091782.1, on the reverse strand, counting down.
TAAATATATGCAGCTGGAGTAACACTGGACATGTTCCTTGGCCAGTGGAGAGATCTGGCTACACTGTTGCGAGTGGCTGCGTTCACGTATCAGCATCCACTGTATGAACTTGATACCATATCTGCATCCATCCCACCACTCATGGACGTTTGGGTTGCTTGCCTTTTTTGGCTGCTGTGAACAATGCTGGAAGAACATCCTGGAATGTGCCTCCTGGTGTGTTGGTGTGTACACTTCTTCAGAGTCTGTATAGAGCGGAATTGCTAGAGTATTGCTGCAGGGTATATGATGCATATTTCAATTTTAGTAAATTCTGTGTGAAGTGGTTACACCAATTTGCTCCTCACTGATGACCCCTAAGAGTTCCTATTGCTGTGTCTTCACTGATACTTGGTATCAGTAGACTGTTTTGTTTCTGTCCTGGTGAGCTGCTGAAACTGTAACAGTATCTCATCCTGAGTATAATTTATATTTCCCTCCTTGTCTTTTTTATAGATCTGTTTTTGTGTATGTTTGCTCATATGCATGACATATTTATACACTGGCATTTATTAACACTTCCTGAGAAAAGAAGCTTATATTGGGGGTGCTCAAAATTTGTTACTCACAGGGTGTGTGATTATTGAAAGACCACTGAAATATTGAATGCCAGGGAGGAGGCTGGTTTGTAGGCTGGGGTTGGGGAGGTGGTCTTGGGATGAGATTCCCAAGTGGTACCGCCTGCCAGGGGGGCAGCTCTGCCCAGAGGGTACTGAGCCCACAGGGTACTCACCAGCACCTCCAGGCCCTCCTGCCTGGCACATCTACAGCTCTCACAGCAGATACCCTTCAAGTTAGAATTGGCAGGCGCCTGGCTTTCAGGTCCTTTTAGGGCAGCAGTTCTCTTTGTCTCCCAGGGGACATTTGGTGATGTCTGATGACAATTTTGGTTGTCACAACTCAGGGAATGCTACTGGCATCTAGCGGGTAGAGGCCAGAGATGCTGCTAAAGGTTCTAAAGTGCTCAAACAGCCCCTCAAGAAAGAGTTACTCTGGCCCCAAGTGTCAGTCGTGTTGAGGTTGAGAAACTGTGACCTAGGAAGGGAGCCAGGAACCTGAGATTTGCTGTCAACTTGCTGCGTGGCCTTCGGGACGTCCCTGAGTGCTGTGAGTCTCGGTCTCCTCATCAAAAAGGAGGGTGCCAGTGTTGCTGCCCCTCCCCGCCATGGGTTGTTGTTGGGACTGGGGAGAGGGGGCTGGGTGTGTGGGCATCTTGAAAGGTATCCCTGCAAAGGGGCCCTTGGCCATTGTTTCCAAGGGGCGAGGGGTTTCTAGAACCAGCCCTTCCCCTTGTCTGTCCACAGAGCTGGAGGCGCGTGAGCCTGGCCCTGATTCCTGCCACTCCAGGCCTCAGCGGGCTGTGGCAGAACGGCCCTGAGGGCCCCTGCCTTTTGATGAGGGCTGCAGAAATGAGGGGCACTCAGGAGAGCCCTGGGGCCCCAGGAAAACCATTCCTGACTTTGTCTTCAGCTGGGTGGGAGTCCAAGGTTGTGTGGGATGATAAGAGGTGCTTATCATATTCCTTATCTTAGGCTCTGTTGCAAGTCCAGCAGTGAAGGGTGGGAGCCAGAGATCATCCTTAGGGGCTTTGTATACCCAGGCCAGGCTCTGTGTCCTTCTTGAGTGCGCTCTCCCAGGGAAAGCCCAGGATCGGGCCAGACTCTGGGTCAGCGCTCTCAGGGTTCCTCTGACTTCCCAGTCCTGGGGTTCACTCCCCCCATGCATCTTGAGGTCCCTCGGCCTGCCTGGTCTCCCCTCTGCTACATTGTCCCTTCCTGAACGGACCTAGTAAACTCATCCACCCTGAGGTGCAGACAACTAATAACAGCTCAGCGACTTCCAGCCTTTCTTGACAAGCGGTATCTACTTACCAATGTTGAGAATCCCTTAGCTCCGAGAAGGAAACACTAGCAAAACGTCAAGTGTCTTGGGCTATTAGAGAAGTGCGTTGGGGGCTGAGGAACCTCCAAAATCTCATGTAGTGAGAGCCTTTTCCCACAAGCTCGTGTGGTGGCTCAGAGCTTCACAGGACCGTTCTGGGTCCCAGGGTCCATTTTGAGGTGGGCCAGAGCGAGGCTGTGAAGTGGTTGTCTGGAGACCCTGGGAAGGCCCGGGGCTGAGGTCACAGACATGTGGTCAGTCAGGAAGGAGGTGAACTGCGGGGCTTCTGACTAAGGAGGGGCAGGGAGGCTGTGCGGGTTAGGGTTTGGCCCACTGGGGACCCAGCAGGAGTCCTGCAAATTCTTGCCCCTCTGCCTTGGTGCAGGGGCAACTTGGCCTGGGGCCCTGTGAGGCCAGGCTGTGTGAGGGGTGGAGGCTGTCAGAGACTCAGTCTGGGAGCAGGGAGGGGCCCGGTCAGCGGCCTGGAGCCCCGGGTCAGTGAGACGGGAGCTGGGAGCCCGTCTGCCTTGGACGGGGTTGTGGGTGTGCGAGGCCTTCCGGGAGTGTGGTTCCCCCTGCGCTGTGAGTAGTCCTCAGCAGAGTTTGCAGCTCCCAGGGGATTGTGTAACTTCCTCTCAGGCCAAGGTGCAGGGGGCTGGGTGAGAAACAGCCCTGGGGAAAATGAGGAAACTGGGGCTGGCGCTGGGGCAGGGGCCTGGCCCTGGGCTCTGGCCCCTGGAGGAGCTGAGCGTTCCTGGGGGCCTCCTTCCAGGGGGCTGCCTTCGCCCAGGTACATGGGCATGTGTGCGTGTGTGTGTGTTGCTGGGGGTGTCTCTGGGGAGCTGGGTGAGTGGGAGTGAGGTCCCGCAGGCTGCGCTGGCCTGGGGCTATCTTTCGAGCAGGGCTAGAGAAGCAGGTGATGCAGAGGAGGGGCGGCGGGGCGGGGGTGGGGGTGGGGTGCCGGTGGAGTCAGGAGTCCCCAGAGCCGACTGCCAGCCCCACCTCTGAGGAGTCGCTCCTGGCCTCCTCTGCTGTCTCCCAGAAGCATGTGAGGCTCGGGTGAGAAGGGGATAGACGTGATGTGCTTAGTGGGCTGTGGCCAGGCTGCCGGAACTCCTTGCTGACGTCAGAATTGGGAGCAAACACCGCCGGTCAATCTGGGCTCGATTCCTGCCCTTGCTGCTTTTGCAGCTACGTGATGCTGGTGCCTCAGCCTCCTCTTCCGTCAAATGGAGATGAGAGTCACAGGGCCCAGCGTGTGTATTCATTCTGAGGATTAAAAGACGTAATGGACGTCGAGTGCTTGGACCAGCACATGGTACGAGTATACCTCATAGGGTATGTGAGCACGTTTGTGTGCAAACAGCAAAACACCAGATTCGCGCTGATTCTTTCTGATGGCACGGATTGGCATGTGGACTGCGGATAATAATAAGAGATCCTGTTTCCAGGGCTCTCTCCACGACAGCTGTCGTTGTTTAGTAGCTAAGTCATATCCGACTCTTTGAGACCCTATGAACTGCAGCATGCCAGGCTTCCCTGTTCTTCACTATCTTCCGGAATTTGCTCAAACTCATGTCCATTGAGTCGGTGATGCCATCCAACCATCTCATCCTCTGTCATCCCCTTCTCCTCCTGCCTTCAATCTTTCCCAGCATCAGAGTCTTTTCCAGTGAGTCAGCCCTTGGCATCAGGGCCACAGTATTGGAGCTTCAGCTTTATCGTCAGTCCCTCCAATGAATAGTCAGGGTTGATTTCCATTAAGATTGACTGGTTTGATCTCCTTGCAGTCCAAGGGACTCTCAAGAGTCTTCTCCAGCACCACAATTAGAAAGCATCAATTCTTTGGCCCTCAACCTTCCTTATGGTCCAGCTCTCACTACTGTACATGACAACATAGCTTTGACTGTATGGATCTCTGTAGGCAAAAGGTCTCTGCTGTTTTAATACGCTGTCTAGGTTTGCCATTGCTTTTCTTCCAAGGAGCAGGGTGTACTGAGAAGAAGATGGGGGGCTGGCCTTACTGCCTGTCAGCTCCAGCTGGGAGCGCTGTCTTCTCTCTGTACCATCTCCAATCTCACAGTCAACAAATATAATGCCATTGATATAGGAAATGGCTTTTTTATAGTTGGAGGGAGTAGACTTCCTTAGGTGGAGCTCTCTGGGTTTAAAGGCCACTCACCCGGGGCACAGGATGGGGCAGGATGGTTAAGAACGTGGCTCCAGATTCAGGCGGCCCTGGCTTTGACTCCTGCCTGAGCCTGTGACCTTGGCCTCAGCTTCCTCACATGTAAAATTCCTTACAGTCCCTTCCTCCTAAGATGATGGGGAGGATGAAATGAGATACCATAATAAAATGCTTAGCACAGGCCTGGCCAGAGTCAGTGTCCGCCAAATGGATGCCTCTCTTAGGCACCTGTTGCATGGAGGGTTGTGTGCCAGGCTGGGAGCGGGGCTACGTGGATTTCCTTGGAGGGCTATTCTCTAAATTGTGGATCAGGGCCACTGTTTGGACCCTAATCAGGCCATGAAATCAGCTTACTGGGTCTCAATGAAAATGAAATGAAAAGGAAGTAATAAATTAAATGAAAAAGAATGATAGGAAACATCCAAGTATAATGCACAGCGCTGGTGGGTGTTGTTTTGTACAACTTCGGAGGGTTTCATGTGCGTGTGAATACGCGCTTCAGGCTGTGTGTGTGTGTGTATACTGGGTCAAATGAAATATACTTTTCTGTGAGTCATGGTCAAAATATTTGGAGTCACTGCCTGAGAGATGATCTCCCTCCACGTAGTGATGTTTATGGAGCATCTACTCAGTGTGAGACTGAGTTCCACATGTGGGAGCCAGAATGCAGGGAGGGGGGTTCAGGGCCCAGTTCTTAGCAAAGTGGCTGGGTGACCCAGCCCTGTGGGGTGGTCAGGTAGGGGATCCTGGGTGATGACATGTGCTCGTGGGGACAGTGAGAGGAAGCAGTGCCTGGGGTGAGTGGTTGACTTGGGATCTGGAGATAGAGAGCACCACTCCCCCCCCCTCCCCACCCAGTGGAGGCTCCCTGTCAGTGGAGGGTGCAGAGCCAGACCTCGCCAGAGGTGAGGGTGAGGGTTGTCTGAGGTCGGGCTGGGCACGTTTTTCCTGGCTAGGGTGGGGCAGAGGAGGACTCAGGTTTATGGATGCTCCCGGAACTCAGGACTTGCAGGGTCTGCAGTGACTGGTGGGTCTCAGAGCTCAGACCTCTCCCTCTTCCCCGTGGCCCCCTGGAAGCCTTCTGAGCCTTCATCTCCTCCTTTTTGCTGCCCCTACTGGCTCTGGTGGGCCTGCCTGGCCTGAGACCTGACTCAGCCCTGAGTCCTGGTCCAGGAGCCAGAAGCCTTTCTATGACTTAGATCTCTGCCCAGGGTAAGTCGGGGCCTCCGTTTCTTTGTCTGTCAAGTGGGCATACAAATCCCTGAGCAGCCAGCTGACTGGGTGGTGATGCCCATCTTGTGACCTCATGGGGATAAGCAGCTACAGGAAGTGTGGCGAACTCTGGGTGGGTTGTAACTCTTGTCTCTAAGGCTGGGAAAGCTTGGGCAGGTCATGAGGGTATCAGCTGCCTGGCTGGAGAGCCCCTACCTTCCCATCCCGTGACCTGGGGCAAGGGTGGGGAGAGGCCTGTGACCCATGGTGAACTGGGGATATCCCCGGATCTGAGGGGGAGGTGGCCCGTTAGGGGCCCCAGAGGATGAGACCCAGGCTGGGAAACCCAGCCTCTAGAGCCCCCACCTACATAGGGTACCCAAGGAACCCCAGCTTGGAGCCTGTGAGGCCACGTGGAGGGGCGCGCCCTGGGACATGTTGGCAGAAGTCAATTTCCAGGAAGCTATGGGTGGCTTCGAGCCTGCGGAGCCCAGAGCCCTGAGGCTCAGGCATGTGCTCCCATAGGAGGATGTGGTATTTGATGAGAGGTCATGCATATTGAGTACCTACTGTATGCCAGACACTGTGCTAAGCGCTTTTGTATATTTGGAGATTTCATCCTCACAATAACCTAACGCCCACGTCTTTTTATACATCCCATTTTATGGGTGAGGAAACGGAGGCGCAGAATGGTGAAATCTCTCTTGCTAACTAGTGAGTGGCAGGGCTGGGCTGAGGGCTTGAGTTCTGGATTCAGGCTGCCAGGGTTGAAACCCAGGCAGCAGCACTTGCCAGCTGTGCCACCTTCCTCGGACGTGAGCCTGAACTTCTTTGCCCATTCGTTTCTTGCTTGATGAAACGGGCAGAACCCCATTGCCCTCCTCAAAGGGTTGTTGGGAGAATTACGTGAGATCATGGAGGTCAAGTGCTTAGTACTTAGGACACCGTTTCTCCTGTCTGCACCCAGGACCAACTGTGTGGCCCTGGGCGAGTTCTCTGGTCTCTTGGGTCCCAATCTCTTCAGCTGTGTGACATGGAATACTAACCCCTTCTCTACCCTTCTCAACAGGATTGCTGAGGATCAGATGGAACCAAAACCCTGGATGGGTCCTGAGGGAGGCCTCCAGAGAACAGAGATCCTAGACTCTTGAGCGCCCAGAGCTACCAGGAATTTTTCAGGGCTTGGGGCTGCCTGCAGGTCCTGATGTATTTTGTCTGGGCTGGCTTCAAGCTTTTGTTTCCTGCTGGTTTGTGCAGACCTTTGAAGTGCTGACCCCAGATCCAACTCCAGAGTTTCTCAAGATGCATTCTGTGGAAGGGTTTGGTGATCAAGCAGGTTTGGGAGAGTGTGAGTTAAAAAAAAGCGGGGGGGTGGGGGGGGATGGATTTCTTCACTACAGGACTTGTTAGAGCCTTTGATATGCTAATATTCATTATGCAACCCCTATGTGTGGTCATGATATACTTCCGGATATCTCAATGGCCTGCTGTTCCAAGCTCCATTTTCCAGATGGAGAAACTGAGTCCTGGAGGGAAGGCTAGGAAATGGTTTTCCCAGATCGTGGGAAATTTCCCATGTTATCATTTCCATTTCCCAGTTGTCTGTAACTGAGCTGCGTGACTGGATGCCAGGGCTCCTGACTCCATGGCCAGGACACCCGTTTCTTTCCCTCCTTCCTCTGTTCTGCTTTCTTCCTGAAGGCGCCTCACCTTTTTCTGGCCCCTTCCCTCTCTCTCCCAGCAGCAATAGAGGGTATCCTGTTCCTTCTGGGCCTTGCTGGACAATGGGGCTGTGCCCAGCACCCAGCCTCCTGGGTGATGCTTCCGGGCTGGCAGATGGCAGTAAGGCGTCATCCCAGCTGAGCAGCTCCTCGCAAGTTAATTCTGTTTTCTGAGCCTCAGTCTCCTAACTGCAGAGTGATGCTCGTCACTTTGCCTCTTACCTGCAGGCGAGAGCTTTGGCTCTGACATCGTGCGAATGTGCTCTGTTCACCTGCAATTCATGTCCAGATGTCCATGAGTCTAGCAATTCTGATCATTTTGGGGAGGAACAGGGAAGAAGTGAGGGGGCCCCTGGTCATGGGATCTGATGTGGTTCTGACTCCCCAGGTCCAATTCGTCCCCCATGTTTGACATCTGCCCGTTAGGATGATGCTGGTCCTCTCTGGTCCCAGTTCCGCTGGTGACCTAGGAAGTAGGCCGGTCTAAGTGGTGCTAGAGACCCGTTTTACAGAGGAGGCATGAGGGGAGGGGAGGGGAGTTGGGAGTGTCCTGTGGGGGGTTGTTGTTAGAATTGGGAAAGACACTCAAGTGTCTCTGTGCTTCGGCTCAGTTCCGCCTTGAGAGGGTGGGTCTCTGGAGTCTGCCTACTTGTTTGACGCCCCTTCCCCTTCAGTCAGGGAGCGTGTGTGCGCGTGCCTGCATCTCTGTCCACTCAGCAGAGGGGGTGTAAACATCCCAGGCGCTCTGCTGGCTGCGGTGGGCGCTGAGGGAAAGGCTGGGGGGTGGACCAGGCTGGCTGGGGAGGTGGGAAGAGGTGGTGCCTCTCTGGCAGCATGTCCTCACCCAGAGGGCTGTTTGCCCGGGTTATTCTTAGCACTGACTCATTAGAGAGACTATTTTTAGCCCTGTTTCTAAGTGTTGCCAACATCTGGTGCAGCCAGTGCTGAAGGGGGTTGGGGTGGCAGGGCGACCCCTTTGGGCATGGCTGGGGACCTGAGCCTCTGGCCAGACAGCGAGGACACTGCTTTCTGCACCTGCCCGTTGCTTGAAGCTGGGCACGCAGTAGGCATCCTGTTCATGCTTGAACGTTGCAGGCAGGCCCACGACTCTCAGGGATGGGGGTTGGAAGGTGGGATGAGGGTTACCATCCAGCCGGAGAGCGAGTGAGCTGATGGTGCTCCTCAGGTAGGCATTCCCCTGTCCATCCCTCAGGGGTGCTAGTTGGCCTCTGACCCCTGAAGAAAAGGGCCTCGGGGGAGGAGGGCTAGCTCCCAGCTGGGGCACTTGTTACAGCGACCACTGCGGAGGAACCGCAGACATTGTAGGGAACGACAATGCCCAGGGGTGAGGTGTGCAGGCTCAGGGGCCAGACTACATGGGCTCAAGCCCTGGCTTTGCGACTTCCTTAGCTGTGTGACCTTGGGCAAGTCATCAACCTCTCTGTGCCTCAGTTTCCTCCTCTATGAGATGGGAGTGGGAGTAGAGTGTTGTAAGGATGAAGTAGAATAATGGACGAAGAGCCTACCTAGTGAGCGCTATGGTATAGGGAGCTGGTGGCTTTGTCATTGTTGCTAATGTTGCTGTTACTAGCAATAAGCTCTGCCTGTGCCCTGAGCTGGGGAAGGAGGCCTGTCAGCTGAGTGAGGTGAAGCTTGGGATGGGGCTCAGAGGGAGGGGTCGTACCTGGGCATCACGATGGGGTGGTTTCTGCCAGGCTGCCCCGAGGGATTAAGGGCACACAGGTGAGTTGGAATGTGGGCTTTGCCCTTCACAGGTTCTGTGAGTCACTTAACTTCTCTGAATGTCCTTTTTTTTTTTTTTATTTACCTACAAGACAAAGATGATACTATGTAGGCTGTAGAGTTATTATGAAAAATAAAGCAATTGATGTTTGTGGGGGCATTTTGCCCAGTGCTGGGCACACAGGAGGATCTGAATCCATGAAACTTTTCTTCCTTTCTGTCCCTTTTCCCATGTGAGGGATGGGGTGCCCTGAGGGTCGTGGAGGAGAGCTTGGCCTGGAGGTTTGGAGTGTGGGGGCTGGGGTCCTAGCTCTTTGTGAGCCTGGGTAATCCACACACATAACTTCCCCCTGGGTTTCTGTAACACAGTGGCTGGAGAAAACTCTGAGTTTTAGACTCTTTCTCAGAATCCCTGGGGGTGCCTTGGGGAAGGACTAGGCAGAGGGGCGCTGGGGAAGGGGAAGCCCCCCGTTGGAGGCCAGGTACTCTGGCCCTTCCCACTCCCCACAGAACCGCTTCATTCTCATGTTTAGCTGTCAAAGTTCCAGGTAAATTTTGTCTGAAAAGGGGGTTCTGCTGTTGAAATCAGCCTGGGAGTCTCTGAGAGGGGTGACCTCCTAGGCTCCTTGTTGTGTGACTTGGCACTGACTCTGGAGGTGACCTGGACTGTGGGCCCTGATGTCCAGAGGATGCTGGCACTCCCTGTGAGGCGTGGGGGCAGGGCGGGGGCTGCCAGGCTGTGCCTGGGGGGAGAGGTTTGAGTGCTGCCTGGCCTCGCTATCTGTGGGACGTGGGGCCCTGAAGACAATACTCAGCCTCACCAGCAAACTCTCCCGGGGGGAGCGCGGGCTGAGACTAGGCAGAAGGGCCCTGGCCACAGTGCAGTCATGTTCCTGGTAAACACTCGAGAATATCTGAAAGGAATGAATGAAGTGGCACCACAGCGTCCCCGGACAGCTGCACCTCTGAGAGGGTGGCGGATCCCCCCTTCCTCTTCTTCTTTTTTTTAAAAAATTTTTTATTTATTTATTTTTGGCTGTGCTGGGTCTTCGTTGCTGTACACGGACTTTCTCTAGTTGTGGTGAGCGGGGTGAGCGGGGGCTGTTCTTCGTTGCCGTGTGTAGGCTGCTCACTGTGGTGGCTTCTCTGGTTGCAGAGCATGAGTTTCTAGGCGCAGGGCCTCAGCAGTTCTGGCCCACAGGCTTAATTGCTCTGTGGCATGTGTGGGATCTTCCCGGACCAGGGATCGAACCTGTGTCCCCTGCATTGGCAGGCGGACTCTTATCCACTATGCCACTAGGGAAGTCCATCCCCTTCCTCTTCTTTTCGCCCTTCACTCTGCCTTCCCTGTTCTCTGCTTTGTTCGACCAGCCTTAAGCTCCCCCAGCCCTGCCCATAACCTTGAACAAAGACACTTCCCCAGCCTGAGCCTCAGTTTGTTCATGGGTGAAATGAGGATGGTGGGCTCAGCTTGGGAGGCCCCTTCCGGCATCTCAGCCTCTGTTCGCAGGGCAGGTCACACATGCCCAGAAGGTCCAGTCCCTCTCACCAGTGGCGTGGGGAGAGGTGGTCCTCAGGGTCTGAGGCGAGGGTAGGGCGGCCGCAGTGCTCTGACGGGGCCTTCAGGGTGTGATGGGCCTGGGCGGGGGCTTGGGCAGGGAGGCAGGGACCCGTGGGTGTGAGAGGAAGGGTGGGCATCCAAGTGTGTCCGCTGGGCTGGGGCCGGCACCGTGACTTTTGTGTGTGACCCTCTGCTGGTGTGGGCGGCAGCCCGTAGGGACACATTTGTGTCGTTATGACTGGATGTGAGAGGGTGTGTGGGTCTGGCCGGCCTCAGGCTAGGGCGGTTATCTCCTGTTGCTGGGAGCTTCCTGAGTTCTGAGGAGAATGGAAAGTGACTTCATGCAAGGGCGCCCCTCCCCAGATCCCCACTTTAGGCACAGCCTGAGGTAGAGGGTGGCCTGGCTTTCCTCCCCTCTTCCCCACGCACCAGAGGCCCGTGTCCCCCTCCTCCCTCACCTCAGACCCTGTGTCTCACGCAGGGTTTTGGGGGGGCTGCCTTGACCTGCATTCTGACTCTTCTCTCCATGGCATCTCGTGTGTGGGGGGGAGGTGAGTGGTCCGTGCCTGCAGCTCTAGGAGTCGGTGCACCCCCAGGCCTAGTACAGCTAATCCTCTAAGCCAGAGGAAGTGTCCTCCGGAGGCCCAGCCTGGGACGCTGTGGTCAGCACCCTGCACCGGCCGAGTGGTTTTCTAGCCAGAGGAGACCCACGGGGAGGGGTGAGGAGAGGCCCCACCTGCCCACCGGCTCCCGGCTCCGGCAGCCTTGGCTGCAGCCACTGCTGGTGACTCATTCCCCTGGGGAACTAGCCGGCTCCTCTCCTGAGGCTCTGGGCCCTGGGCTCAGCCAGCCAGGAAGGAGCAGGGAGGCCCTCCTTCCATATGATGGGGAGGGGTCCCAGCTGACCGCTCTCGTGTCCTCCGGCCCCCGCAGACTTCACCTTCCTAGTAGCCGCAGCCCCAGATCACCATAATGGGTCCCGGACGCCTCACAAGTAGGCAGCCCTGCCTGGCAGCTGGACTCAGTCCCTCTTCCCCAGCACCCGCCACCAGGCATGTCCCCATTCCAGTGCCTGGGCTCGGTGGGGGCATGGGTGGTGCCTGTCCCCACCCCGGGGGAGGGAGGTGACTGGGCAGCCTGGGAGGGGGTGGGGAGGCCCTCTCCAGGGAAATGAATTCTTGGCTGGACCCCAGATGCTGGCCTGCCCAGCTCTGCTCCGGGGTAACACTGGGTGCACACACAGCCCCATTGTACGCCTGGGCCCTGTGCCCGCCGTGGGCCTGGCACCAGCTCCGTCCACAGCAGTGGCTCCGTCAGCTCCTCAGCAGCCCCTGCCAGGGCCCAAGCCACTGGGCCCCCAGTGAGGAGGAGGAGGGAGGGCCGGTGGTGAGGCTGTGAGTGGGGGTGCCCTGAGCCCGGGAGCGGGGACCATGCAGATGCTTGAGGAGCCAAGTGCATGCGTTGGTTTCTCATCAACTGTGGATACAGGGTGGGGAGCACTGTCTCCCTTTCACATGAGGAAATGAGGTGTCGAGACCCCGAGAGGCTGCAGTAACTCGCCCAAGGGCACAGAACTAGCAAGTGATGGAGCTGGGGTTCAAGCTCAGGCAGCCTTGGTCCATAGCCTCTCAGCACCACTTACTGTGCTGCACACCCAGCCTCAGGTCAGGGCTCAGGGAAAGGCCCAGCTCCTTCTTCTCCCCAGCCCAACTTAGAGGAGCCAGGTAGGCTACTTTCTAGAAAGTACTTTTTCTAGAAAGTACAAGTCCCCACGGTGGAAGGGGATCCCAGAACAGTAGGGTCTGGAGTCCCCATGTGCTTGTGAGAAGCGTGGAGTTTAGATTTCAAGGATGGTATTGGTGGCTGGGCAGGCAGAACAAGTCCCCAGGATCAGAAGGCGGCTCCTTGCCTCAGTTCCCCTGCTGTGGTGGCACTGAATGTCCCCCATGCTTCTCGGGAGGACACAGGAATGTGGAGGAGAGGTATGGCCAGGGCTGAACGTGGAGCCTCACCCCCTTTTCCTGTGCTCCATAGGCTGGCCCGGAGGCTCCGCATCCCCAGCCTAGAGCAGGGCCTCCTGTTGCTTCTATTCTGAGAATCCGTCCTGAGCTGCCCCATCTCCTCAGGTTTCCCAGCCTGAAGGGGCCTCTGAGGCCGGAGAGCCTGCCAAGAGGGCAGTCCAGCTCTCAGCTTTGAGGGGTCCCATCTCTGCCTAGTGTCCGGGCCCTCAGGCCAGACTGGAGGGTGCCTGGAACCAACGCCTATGGGGCTCAACTTATCTGCTCATGAGCCCTGAGCCCCCATGGGATCAGGCAGAGCTAAAGCTTCTCCCTTATCCCGGCCCAACCTCCTTGTTCCCATCCATCCCGGCCAAGGGGCCTGGCTCCCCTTTGGTGCCACCTCAACCCTCTCACCAAATGGACAGGGCAGTCTGCAGGGACCGCAAGGTTGCACAATGCCAAGGCTGGGCCGCCGGGACAGGTGGGTAAGAGGGAGGCTGGAAGGGAACACCGAGGCTGGCTCCCCTCTCACCCCACCCGGGAGCCCTGTCATGCCCAGCCTGCTCAGGCTCAGCTTTCTCTGATTACACTGTCCCCCTACAAAGCCAGAACACAATCCCAGGCCAGAACTACAATCCCAGGCCACAAGAAGGCACGTCAAGCCCAGAAGGGCCAGGTTTGAGCGCCTTCTCCCTGGGAGATGCCGAGAAAGAGAAAACCTGGGGACAGCCCTTGGTTCTACTACAGCTGAGAAAACTCAACAGAGTAACTCCTCTGTGCCTCAGTTTCTCATTTATAAAATGGGTACACTAATATTTCCTACTTCCCAGTGTTGTTGAGAACGGCAAATGAATTAAGACACAGTAAAGCCCTTAGGAAGATTTCCTGACAAACGGGAAGTGCTCAGTTCAGGTTTATTGGTAGTAGGCATAGTAAGGGCTTCCCTGGTGGCTCAGATGGTAAAGAATCCTCCTGCAATGTGGGAAACCTGTGTTTGATCCCTGGGTTGGGAAGATTCCTTGGAGGAGGGCATGGCAACCCACTCCAGTATTCTTGCCTGAAGAATCCCATGGACAGAGGAGCCTGGCAGGCTGCATTCCATAGGATTGCAAAGAATCGGACACAGTCATAGTAAGGTAGTCATTCTAAATAGAAGTACAATACAATATATGTTATCAAGTAATGTTGTTTTTTCAAAATAGATTGCGAGTACCAGTGAGGACAGGGACTATCTTACTTATATCTGGATCTTGGTGTCAGGCACAGAGCCTGGCATGGAGCCAATTAAGTAATTGTTTCCAAATGGTGATCAGAGGAGGGTGGAGTCAGGGTAGGCTGCCTGGAAGAGGTGGCTTTGGAGCAGGCCTTCCAGAGACACACAGGCATTATTAGACAATCTGTGGAAGGAGGATGGGGCAGGAGGAACATCTGGAGGTCTGGATTGTGTCAGGGAGAAAGTGATGGGACCCCCTACACTGAGCCCAGGTTAGGACAGGGGGATCCTGAGTTCCTTGAATATCCGCCTGGGGAGTTTGGACTTTATCTGGTGGACAGTGGGGCTGATGGAACAGGGAGAGGACCTTTCTTTGTTGCTCAGTCTGTTTTGTTTCTGCTCCCTTGTTCTCTTAGGGCTGATTCGTTTCTCCACTTCTCCAAAGACAGTAAACCCTCTCTTTGCTCTTCGGTTCCTTTTCTCTGATCCCTGCTCACTCCCAGCCCACGTATCCATACTCTGTTCTTGGTCTTCTGCTTAGCTGCCCTGGCTTGTTCTCCCTGCCTACTCTTGTTCAGCATCCGCTTCCTCTCCCTGGCCCAGACCCACGTTCCCTGGGATTGGGGTCAGCTGGACTTGAACTTGAGGAGAGTGGGATACGAGCGTGTTGCGATCACACAGTGGGAATGCGGGCGCTGGTGCCCAAGCCAGGAGGACACCCTCTCTCCTGACCTAGTCCACTACCCTCTTCAGGGAATGACCCCCTGGTAATGTGGCTAAGGCCCATTAGGAGGATTGCATTTGTCAACCTGATAAATGGAAACAGATTTCTCTAACAGAAAAATTAGAGAGTGATAGGCCTTCATTTTCTTGCTATTAAATTTAGCCTAAAAGGGTATTGAACCAGGTGGGGACCAGACTGAAGAAAACTACTCTCTTCTGTCTCCTTGTAAACATTCAGCCATCTATCTGTCCATGATCTCCATCCATCACTTCATGCACTCTATCCATCCATGCATCCATCTGTCCATCATATCTATCCACCCATTATATCCATCCATCTGTCCCTTAATCCTTTATGTCCATCTGGGCATCCATTACATCTGTACATCTAACTATGCATCTACCAAATATTTCCTGAGCACCAAATTAGTTGCTTTACATTTAATCCTTACAGAAACTCTTCAAGATAGACATTATCTTCCTTTTGCACATGAGGACACCAGGCTCCTGTGAAGTGAAGTTGCTGGAGGTCACGCAGCCAATAAGCAACAGATCTGGACTTCAGCTCTCTCTGCTTCAAAACTCATGCTCATAGTGTGGGGTCAAATGGCCTCCCTGGATGTCCCCAGTGCTTCTTTCTGAATGCAAAATATGACAGCCTTGCTTCTGAAGGCATGGACAGGCATGCTCAGGTTCTGGAATGCCGGAGTTCCGGAGTTCTATCCGAGGAGCAGCCCCGGGGGCCAGAAGTCACGCTGGACTTACAGTCCTATTGGCAGTTGGTACCGGTAACAATGTCACCAGCCCCACGCCTGCAGTGGAGGCTTCCTGATCATGTAACTTGCAACCCAGCATGTCCTTGTTTCTTCTCTTCATCAGGCCAACTCTGCTTCTGAGGGCACTCTTGTGTGCCATAGGTAGGAAAGTTCTAGGTACATGCTTGGCCACTGCATCCGACCCCACCAGTCTCTCTGCAGCAACTGAGCTCTTGCACGCCTGCCTCTGCTTCTCCCTAGGACACCCAGCCCACATTTTACTCTGGCACTTTTAATAATAGCTTTCTAAGCTGTAGAGTTAGCTGCACAATTTCAGGTCAAAACTCCCTCCTCGGGCCCCTTTGGTTGAGGCAGGGCTGTGAGTGCAGACAGTTTACTTGGGTGATGACCCCAGGAAGTCCCCTTAGTGAATTAGGTGGAGTGAGGCGGGGAAGGGAAGGGAGCCACTGAGATGTGTGTTCAGAGCAGGTGACCACTGTGGGCTCTGGAGAAACTGCTTTAGGTTCCCAGCCTCGGGACCCCTCAGCTGGTAAAGAATCCACCTGCAATGCGGGAGACCTGAGTTCGATCCCTGCGTTGGGAAGATCCCCTGGAGAAGGGGAAGGCTCCCCACTCTGGCCTGGAGAATTTCATGGACTGTATAGTCCATAGGGTCGCAGAGTCGGACACAACCAAGCGACTTTCACTTCATTCGGGACAAGGGGCTGGTATTGGCGGTTTGTTACCAGTTCCCCTCTGTCTTTGGCTGGGGCAAGGCGGATGCTACCTCTGTTGGCTCTGGTGCAGCTGTGTGCAGGTGCTGGCTGATGGAGGTGCTCAGGTGGGCAGGTCGGGACTGGGAGTGGCCAGGGGCTGTGGCCAGGGCCCTGACAGCCTCTGCCACTCTCACTGGACACAGGCATGGTGGCCGACCAGTCCCTAGGAGTGTGCCTCCTGCCAAGCCCTCTTGTCACCGCTCACGTCTCTCCAGGCCCACGAAGCTGCCACCACCCTCTCCTGCTGCCCCTGGGGAGACCCTTCCCACTGGGACCAGTCATGGGCACCACATTCGATGCATTCAGCAGATGCTTAAGGAGCACCTGCTCCGTGCCAGGTGTCAGTGTAAGAGGAGAAGCTGCCAGGGCCCCTCTAGACGCTCCGAGCAGAGGGAAGGGATTGGGCGGCATGCAGGGGGTCCTTACCAGAAGCCACACAAGGTGGCCCCTTCTGGACCTTTCTCTCTTTCTCTGAGCTTGACATCCGCTCCTAGAGGGTGTGGGTGACACACTGGGCGGCCACAGAGCCTGAGCCACTCTGAGTCCCCTTCCGGCAGAGCTCTGCGGAGGCTGTGATTGTAGCGGTTTTTCTGACTTCCTTTTCCTTTCTCTCGCGCCCCTGCCTCTTCCCCCTCCTGAGGCCGCCAGACCCACGGCTGCCACGTGGCTGCCTTTTCGTCAGTGGGGAACTGAGCCTTCCAGTGCCCTCTCGCTGAGTCTCTATGGGGAACAGGATGCAATTCACAGTGCAATAAGGGTGGGGGGTCAGTTTATTCGTGGGTGCCCTTCTTTGTCCCTGGGGAAAGCCCTGCCTGGTACTGCTTCCTGGAGAGGGGACTTCTCCTTCTAGACTCCTGCCCCCATCCCTCAGACTCACACTAGACTCACTCCCATCTTGGGGGGCCCAGGGAAGGAGCGGAGTTAAGGAGGGAAGGGCGTGTAGGTAAAGCCACCTGGTAGAGGGGCAGGGAGGGCAGGTGCCGGGCTGGCGGGCACACACACAGCACACACTCCAGACTCTGTATGGGCCGCCGGCAGGCCTGCCAAGTCCCACTCCCTTTTGACTCATCTCTCCGGCTGCCACCCACAGACTTTCCCCTTGATGTTTTCACTTCCAAACCAGGTTTGGTCAGCGTGTGTGGCGAGTTGGGTGGGGGAGGGTGGGAGGAGCATGTTGGCCTGGGCTGGCCAGCCCCATGCCCTCTGACATTCTCCCCCTACTTACCGGTGGCATCTATTTCCCACCTCGAGGAGGGCAGGGCCGGCTTTGGCAGAGTGAACTGGGCCTTGAAGTTGTACCTGCCCCACTTGGATAGAAAGGTGGCTGTGCTTATTCAGGGCAGGCGTGTGTCGGTGTGAGGGCTGGGAGGACGTGGGAGAGGTTAGCACGGGGGACTTAGGACATGGCTTTCGGTTTGTCTCAGGTGGGAGCTTAAGCATCTTTGATCAAGTGTCACCCCCGTGGGGGAAACGGGGCGGGGGGTCGGGGGCACAGGTTGGGGGAGGGGTGGATGGGGAGTGCAGAATGAGCAAAGCTCCGCCCCGACCCGATGAGCTCAAAAGCCAGGGCGCTGGGTTCCTCCCTCTGCCTGGCAAAGGGCAAGTGTTCCTTGTGGCAATTTAGGACAGAAAATGGGGTGGGGGGCCTGCTGTGCGCACTGAGCGTGAGATCTCTGCAGAGTGCATCTCATACCTGGGTACTGGTGGCAGGCGAGGGTTAGACGGGTGAAGGCGGCTGCGTCCCTCCGCTCCCTTGGCTGGGAGGGGGTAACGCTGTGGTACAAGGTCATTTCAAGTGTTGGGGAGAGAGTTCTCCTCTGGCTTCCAGATGGATAGGTTAGAGGTGCCAGCCAGGCACCTGGGCCGGGCAGCAGAGAAGCCACGCCATGCTCTGGGTCTGGGGCAGCTGCCGTTCAGGAAGCCCTAGGCCGAGTGCGGGCTGGCTGGGCAAGGACCCGGGCAGGGGACCCCTGGATTTTGTGGCCCGGCTGAATGTTCCCAGTTCCCAGAAGCGCAGCTCACACTGGGGCGGGGCCGGGGAGAAGGCCCAGCCACCGGGTTGGGGGCGGTAGCTAGGGGAGAACAGCCTGTGGTCATCCGGCGGCCCCTGCCTGCTCCAGCCGCCCTGTCCTGCCCCCACCAGGCATGAGTCAGACCGAAAGCAGAAGCTGCCAGACACTGCACAGGGTGAAGCGAGGCAGAACCAGCAGTGCTATTTTGGAACCTGGTTAATTCCCCCTCCTGTCCCCCAGCGCTCATCACTCAGGGCACCCCACCCCGCCCCCCTGCCCCGTTCCTGGGTTCCTGGTCGCCAGCTCTTTGCCTTCCCTGTAGAGACTGCGGGGGCAGGACCCCATGTCCCCTGGCATGTGTGGAGGTGGGGTTGCTTAAAGCCCCTCCATTTGAGGGACCCCTCCTTCTCCCTGGCTGAGAGGTGCTGTCTTCTCTGAAACTGGCCTTCTGGGGTGTCAGGGGGTGCCCCCTCCCGGTGGGAGCTGGTGCTGCCGGTCTGGCACTGCACCCTCCCTCTGCCCCTCCTCTGCCACTCAGGCCAGCTGTCGGCCGCCTCTCACCGGGGCTGTGAGCTGACCAGGCTTCAGGTGGGAGCCTCTCCCGGCAATGACTCTTAGAGGTTTGGGAGGGATTTCCGGACGCGGAGGGGGGATATTTGGGGGCCAAGGGCCTTTCCAGAACCCATGACATCGTGCACCTTGCAGCAGCCCCAAGTCACCCCCTAGTCAATGGTTCTCTCTTGGGCATCCCAGGCCTGCTTGAGGGCCCACATTTTAGGATTTTTTGGAGCCCTATGAGCCTGGGGGCCCCTGGCCATCCAGTCTGCGGAGGTGAAAGAGGTCAGTGGGTGTGTGTTTCTGAGCTGAATTTGAGGGTGTTTGGGTGAGAGTGTTGCTACCCACTGTGGGTCCGGGGGCGGAGGTCCCTGCCGCTCCTGAAGCTGTGTGGCTGGGGGAGAGGGTGGGCTTCGCTGTTACTCGTGTATGCGAGGGAGACGGCCAGTGTTGCCGCCTCCTGGGGAAACCCTGAGGTCAGTGCTCCATCCTGCTATCTACCATCCAGCAACCTGGGGTGGGGGCCCATCAGTGGGCATGTTGCGAGGGAACCAGTTAGAATGTGGGGTCCCTTTGAAGCTCAGGGGAGCTAATCTTGGGTCTCTCGGTGCTCGGCTGGGTTTGGACTCGGGCAGGTGAAAAGGAGGGGCCAAGCAGTGGGGGTGTGTAGAGTGGTCATCCAGGCCGGCTATAGGGGCCCCAGCAGCCCGCACACCTCACACACCACTCACAGGCACAGACTGTCCTCAGAGTTGTCCGCTCCCTGCTGGGGCTGTTCTCTGGGCAGCCAAGTCCTGGGGCAGGGTGTGTGTGTGTGTGTGCACATGCACGCGTGTGCAATGGTTTGTGTAGGAGATGTTGTGTATGTGTGTGAGTAGGCCTGTCTGGGTTGCATTCCCCCCACAGGGAACCTTACCAGCTTCCCTTTGGTTCCTGCAGGCTGTTCCCCTCCTGCCCGGCCAGAGGCCCGGCACTGGGTAATCGGGAGTCCAGCCGGCCTGGAGCCCTCATTCCCAGCTCCACCTTGGCCCCGGGGCCTGAGAGTTTGGGCAGTTTGCTTAGGTTCGCCGTGGGGCTCCGAAGGCCTGTGCCTGTCCCTTTAAGCATCTCTTTCCACCTCGCGGCTCCCTCTCCCACCTGTCACACTTGAAACCAGCAAGTGATCAAGCCCCAGCAAGCTGCAAGTGAAGTAACCTTAATGTGCCCACCAATCTCCTAGGATGCCGTGTTAAAGTGCTAACGTAGAGTGTCTGACTCCATAGGTCTGGGCTGGGGCCTGAAAATCTGCATTTCTAACCAGCTCTCGGGGATGTGATGCCTGTGGGTCATGCTTTCAGTGGTGAAGTCAGCCAGATGGACACTGCTCACCCTGCCAGGGAACTGACCTTCATGGGCCACCCCCTAGGTGCCAGGCACCTCACACATTCCAGCTCCTTTGATTCCCCTCACCTCCTCTGAAGGAGGTGGCATGACTGCCATCCTATTTTACAGATGGGGAAACTGAGGCTCCGAGAGGTTAAGTACCTGTTCTGGGTCACACAGCAGAAGAGTGTCACAAAGCCAGATGAGCTCTTGGTCTGTCGGGTCCACAGCATATGAGCATTTTACTGAACTCAGCCATCTCCCAGGGAGCGGACTCAGAAGGCAGAGATGCATCTGAGGGGATGCCAGAGGGGTTGGACCGCAGGGAGCAGCGTCCAGCCCCACCTGCCTAGCCCAGAGCCGTATGACTCCCTCCCTGCCTCCTCAGGCCCTTTCCAGACTGAATCCCAGCCTGGGTACCCAGCATGCGGCCAGGATCCGGGCACTCATGAGCCTCTGCAGGCGGAGGTTGGGTGTGCAGACCAGGGGCCCCAGCTCCACTGCCTACTGTCATGCAACCTTGGGCAAGCTGTCAGCCTCTTTGCCTCAGTTGCTCCCCCTGTGAAATGGGGAGTATATTACTGCATCCTCAGTGGTGTATAGTTTGAGGATGACATCAGTACCATGTATCAGCTTAAAACTGCACAAAGGAATCAGGGCAAATAGTAATGAATGCCTGGTGGTTTGTTCCCAGACGTCACGGGCCACCTTCTGTGAATTTAACGCAGTTGTCAGGGCTCACAGGTGTCTTTCTTCCTTCCTTTGCCCCTCCTCTCTTCCAAAGTCTTCTTGCATTAGGCAAAGCCTGGATACTTCAGTTTTAAAGAGGTTGTCTTTGATGTCCTCAGAGGCAGATTAAATTCTGAAAGAGAAGTCAAATAGTCGGAGTTCATTGCAGTGGATGGTGGGCAGGGAGGCTGGAGACCGGAGAGGTGGCTGCAGCCGCGAGGAAGCAGAGGAAGCCCCCAAGGGCAGGGGCAGGATCTGGGCGCCCCTGGGGCGGAGAAGCCTGAGTTTGGAGCAAGGCCCCGGGTCTGGAGCCAGAGGCCGCTCCGCAGGCCGGCTGTGTGCTCCTCGTGGCGGCGGGCTGTGTCCTCTCACACTGGGGTCAGCGGGCCTGCCCTGCCCAAGAGGCCGGCACTGGAGCTGGGGAGCGGTTGCTGTCTCCTAAGGAGACAGACAAGTGAAGACTGGGTCCCCCGAGGCTGCTGCAGCTCTAGAGAGAGAGTTCCCGAGACAGCGCCCCAGACGGCTCTCCGTGTCCCCTGCCTGCAGGGCGGCTTGTCAGGCATCCAGCCCCGGACCATCCGTGTGGCCTGAGCCCTGCACCTACCCGGACCGAGCGGGAAGGGAGCCCGCCACCAGACCCCCTGCCCCCTCACATGAGTAACCAGGGGTCCAACTGGGAGAGGTACCCCAAGGGGGCTCACACAGCTGAGCGGTGGGACAGCTAAACACAGCTTTTCAATCCTACTCGGCCCTTTGGGAATAGACTCATTCCAGAGGCTCCAAACTCTTGGGCCCCAAATCCCACTGGATGGCACGCAGTGACCAACCAGGTGGAGTCTTGGGCCTCAGCTTCCCTGGTGGGGGCATTGATGACCTTACAGGCTGACCTACCACCCACAGAACTTAGCACAGGGAGGGGATTGGGTGGGCTCGGGGGGGCGGGGCTTGAAGCCCTTGGAGACCCAGCCTTGACACCCCTGCTCTTCAGGCCCCGTTCCTGTCTGGGGCGCCACCTGTGGACTGTCCTTCCCTCCCAGCCCCTCCCTCTGCACGCCACTGCTGTCCAGTGTCAGGACTCCAGGCCATGCAATCGCGTTTCTGTCCAGCCTGTTTGATATGATTTCCCCCTGAGGCCCTTGCGTGGCCCACATTAACTGCCTCAGTGAGATCCCGATGTATGGTCGGTCTCCTGAGCCCTGGGCCTGGATCCGTCTTGGCCGCGTAGCAGCAGAGAGCCTGTAGATGGGCCGGGCCCGGCCTGTGTCCTGGGGCCTCTGGGAGGGCTGAGGGGTGTGCAGGCCTCGGGGCCCTCCATAGGATTCACTGAGGACAGCAAAGGGTGAGGGGTGAGGCGGGGCTGGGAGTTTATGGGGACAATAATCCATCTCCAGGCTTCTTCCCTCTGCACCCCTGGTTTCCTTCTGATACTGGAGCTGGTGGTGGCCATGCACTTGCAGGAGAGAGCTGGGCTGGTCTCCCCGCTTCACCGCGTCCTTGTAGTGTGACCTTGCCCAGGGCCCGGAACCCCTCTGCGAGTCTTGGTTTTCTCATCTGCAGAAGCTGTTTGTCCTGGGAAGTGTCTGTGGGGACGGGTGAGATCTGATCTAGATCATGTGCTCAGCACTCTGCCTGGTCCACGGAGGGGACTCGGGCTGTTTGCTGAATGAGTGAACAGGTGGTAAATGAGCACGTGACGGGTGGTTGGACGAGCAGCCTCCCAGGGCCCCGAGTCTCGTTCTGGGAAGTCTGCCGGCTGGGATGGGGCGGAGGTTCTGGGGAAGAAAGCCGATTTCTCTGGGAGCTTCCTTGTAGCTGGGAAGACTAGCGGTAACCAGGAAACAACTGGAGAACAAAACCATGTGAACCATAGGCAGGCTGTTCAAGGGGATGGGGTGGCCAGCATGGGCTGCAGAGAAGGGGAAGACGGAGGTTTCAGCCCCCTCACTCTGCTCCAACCCAGGAGGGGGGCAGCTCCCCGCCGAGCGGCAGGGTGAGGGGTTCTGCACTGTGTGTGTCTGGGTGTGAGACAGACGGCAGAGTGTTTGTGCGTGTGGCCCGCCTGAGTCTATGCATATCACAAGGGCAGACACCTCCCAGGACTGTTCTGGTTTCTCCTCTCCCTGCTTCTTTCAGCCTCGTGTCCCCCTGCCCACCCGAGGCCCCCATCCTTCAAAGCGCAGTGACAGTCCTCCTGGGGCCGGCCTCCTGCCAGGGGCCAGCTGATCCCTCGGGGACAAGACAGGCGCCTCTCTGGTCTGGGATTGCCTTTGAAGCTGCCCCCCTTGTCCTGCCCGGGGCCAACCAGGAGGCGCCAGCTCCCGCCCTTTCCTGCGGGATGTGAGCCGGGATGTGGGGCTGATGGCCTGAGCCGTGGACCCTGGAGGCCACTCAGCAGCCCGGGAGCTCCGGTGTCTGCCCTTCACATCCCCTCTCCTTCCTCTCCAACCTCTCCGCCTCCTGCCTGTGTTCAGTCAGCCAGTCAGTCAGTTCAGTCGCTCAGTCGTGTCCGACTCTCTGCAACCCCATGGACTGCAACACGCCAGGCCTCCCTGTCCATCACCAGCTCCCAGAGTTTACTCAAACTCGTGTCCATTGAGTTGGTGATGCCATCCAACTATCTCATCCTCTGTCATCCCCTTCTCCTCCCGCCTTCAATCTTTCCTAGCATCAGGGTCTTTTCAAATCAGTCAGTTCTTCACATCAGGTGGCCAAAGTATTGGAGTTTCACCTTCAACATCAGTCCTTCCGATGAATATTCAGGACTGATCTCCTTTAGGATGGACTGGTTGGATCTCTTTGCTGTCCAAGAGACTCTCAAAAGTCTTCTCCAACACCAGAGTTCAAAAGCATCAATTCCTCACCGCTCAGCTTTCTTTATAGTCCAACTTTCACATCCATACATGACCACTGGAAAAACTATAGCCTTGACTAGACGGACCTTTGTTGGCAAAATAATGTCTCTGCTTTTTAATATGCTGTCTAGGTTGCTCAGGTTGTCTAAAGCCCCTGGGACTTCCCCAGTGGTCGAGTGGTTAAGACTCCACACTTCCAGTGCAGGGCATGCGGGTTCGATCTCTGGGTGGGGAACTAGGATCCTGCATGTCACATGGTATGGCCCCCTCCCCAAAAAAACAACAAGCCCCTGACTGTGCTCTCCCTGCCCCCAGCCCTGCAGTGTCCTGCGGGTCACACCTACCAGAGCAAGTGTGACTCCCAGTTGCTTTCTTTCAATGTTGGAGGCAGCCAGAGGGCTCACTGTTGCTTTTCATGACCCCCCAAGGGAGCTTGGGTCAGCTAAGATGATAACGAGCCACCCACCCAAGTGTCTGCAGCACAGGCACTGTGCTTGGTACTCTGCCTGCTCTTGATCTCTTTAGAACCCAGGGAGGTAGGCTTCCTTGCTCCCCACCTGCCTCTCCCATAGCACTGCAGTGAATTACGTATCATAGACAAGCTTTGGAAAGAAAATCTTTTAAAACCCAAGGCTTCTGGGCAGGAAACAAAGAGGGTGTCTGGGAAAAGCTGGCCAAAGCCTTGCTTCTTCTGGCCAGTCTGTAACTAGATAGAAGCTAGGTGACCACTAGCCAGGGCTCCCCCTACCTGGGGCCCTGATAGGTAAATGGATGGAGGAATGGAGGGGACCCTTTCCTCAAAAGAAAATAAATAACAGAAAGAGGAGACTGGCCCAGGGATACCCCCGGTGGGCATGGATGAAGCGATGGTTAACAGTGACCCAGTGGTGACATCACCCCCCTGTGCCCATGATTTCACACTTGCAGAGGCCTCCACGCAGCATCCCAGCTTAGGTCACAGCAGCTCTGTGGGA
Source organism: Bos indicus (assembly GCF_029378745.1). NCBI lineage: Eukaryota > Metazoa > Chordata > Mammalia > Artiodactyla > Bovidae > Bos > Bos indicus. The sequence continues at coordinate 17,016,209 of NC_091782.1, read as the reverse complement.
GAGGTTCCCCAGCTGGTAAGTCCCACTTGGCTGATGGAAAGACTGAGGCTAGGCTCAGACCCTGAATCAGGCCCACGTCTGGAATTCATCCCCAGACATCCTGCTGCCAAGTTCCCCACATCATCTTATGGGCAGGTATGCTGGCTCCTGGGGACCGATCTTATGACACCTCCTTACCCTTAGCTCTCTTTGGGTGCCACCCAAGTGATGCCCCCCAGGCCCCCTGGGGACCTGTGACCACCCTGATAATTAGGAACAACCTTGTCCTAAGGTGTGGGGGTTCTGTGGACACTCTTGTTCCATTTCCTAGTTCATCAGCCCTTCCTTTGCCAGGCCCTCTGCCAGAGGGGGCTCCGAGAAGTTAAAACAACCCCTAGTCCTGGAATCTTCCCCTCTCTTCCCTTCCCAAGGCTGAAAGGTTACCCAGGAGGTCGCGGGGTCCATCCCCCTGCCTCCGGGAGCCTCAGCACCTGTTCAGGAGGCTTTCCTTTAGTGATTGGTTTGATTTCCCCTCCGTCTCAGCTGGGCAGCTCCCACACAGCTGGTGGTTTGTAACAGACTGGATCAGAAGAAAACTTCTTCCGACCGCAGAGGCGTAGAACGCAATAAATGGCTTAACCAGGCACCCTGGCCTCTGAGCGTCCACACTTTGTTGTTTCAGCCGCCAGACATAATGTTTTTTCCTAGGAATACAGGAAATTATCTCTGCCCTTTGAGGAAGGGCAGAATTTTTTCTGCTTGTGTTTGAGGATTCCAGACCATTCCCTTGTCCCAGGACCCTCTGGCCCCTGAGCTAGATGAAAGAGATCAGCTGCTGAAACCCTTTGATTGGAGGGGGGCTTCTTCAGTGGGAATCCCTAAAATAAAATGTGACCACGTTGCCCCAAGTGCGGGACCAGGGCCAAACTCTAAGCCCCAGGATTAGGGTGGTGGAGTCAGACTGCCAGCATCCAGCCTAGCTGCTCATTAGCTCTGCGACCTTTGGCAGGTGACAAACTCTCTGTACAAGATTCTTCATCTATAAAGGGGGGTGGGGTGGGGATGATAGTACTGGTACTCATATCATAAAGTGATTGTGATAATTATTAATAAATAAGATGTATTTAAGCATACCTGGTGCATAAACAGGTCCATACCTGGTCCATAAGCATTAGTTTATTCTTCCTCATTAGAAAGATATACATGTTCATTACAGAAAAAGAACATTCCAAAAGGTAAAAAGAAAGAAAAAATTGTTCATGATTTCATCATCCAAAGAAGTCAGTGATATTTTAGTTTATTTCCTCCCAAGAGGTTTTTTTACACATATTTTACACAATGATGATCAGATTTTATATATCACTTTGCATACTACTTTTTGTCACTTGACATATCCGTGTGTTACTTACTATAAACACAACATTCCACGAGGAGGAACGCAACCTTTTTTTTTTTTTTGGACCCTGTGTCTGGTGGGATATTAGTTCTCCAACCAGGGATCGAACGTGGGAACCTGGGTCCTCAGCAGTGAAAGTGCAGAGTCCTAACCAGTGGGACCCCCAGAGAATTCCAGAACGCAACATAATTTAACCATCCTATTGCTGGACATTGAGATTATTTTTTATTTTTCTCTATAGAATGTGATGGACATCTTTATGCATAAAAGCCTTTTCTGTATTTGAGACTTCTTCCTCGAGCTAGTGGGTATTTTTAAAGGCTTTGATATGTTTAAAGGCTTTGATACCAAGCTACCCTTGGGCGGTGGTGTTGAAGCTGCCTGGTACCAAAGGCATTTTAAAGTCATAGCCACACTTGGGTGGGGGAGGGGAAGGGTAATTTGTTCAACTCTTCTTTTACATTCTTTAAGGTCTGCCCTCATTCTTCTGTAAAATTTTAATGAAAGTACGACACACTTAGAGAAAAGTGTGCAAACTGTTGAGTGAGCATCTGGATGCATTTTCATAAACTCGATACTCCCATGTCACCAATACCCGCATCAAATTACAGAACATTCCTAGTCCTCCCAGCCCCCACCCCAAGCTGTCCTGTGTCACCTCCCCTTCACTGCCCTCAAGGGTAACTAGGATCCTGAATTCTAACATAAAAGATTTGTTTTACCCGTTTCTGAACCGTGTGTATATCAATCACTCTGTACGCCCGTTTGGCTTCTTTTGTTCACCGTTAACGTCTGTGAGAGTCATCTGAGTTGTGTTTAGCAATAGTTGGTTCATTCCCATCGCTAAGCGGCATTCCAGGGCATGGAGATATCACCTCTTTATCCATCTTCCTGTTGATGGACGTTTGACTGGTGTCCAGTTTTGGCCACTATCTATAGCGCTGCTGTGAACATTCTAGTCCGTGTCCTCTGGTGCCCACAGGGATGCTTTTCTGCTGGGCAGACACTTAGGAATGGAGTTGCTGGCTCTTGAGGCTCTATGTGTTTTCTGCTTCCTGCTCGTATTTTTTAAAAGATCACCTGGAAGGAGGAAAAGTCCCCAAGGCAGTTCAGGCCCCGCACGCAATTGAAGGGATGCGCCTCGGCTCAGGGCTGTTTGGGGGGCCCTCCATGAAGATCACATCCCCTCCAAAGGCTGGCGTCTGGGGCTGTAGGGGGACCTGAGTTGGGCCCTGGGTGCTGGCACGTGGCTTCTGACCCTGACCTGTGCTTCCGGAGGCCACTTAGTGTCTCCACCAGCGTCCTTGGCTGGCCTAATAACCACTGCGCTGAGCAAGGCAGATTCCAGGTGGACCTGGGGGATCCCACCTTTGGACATGACTGGAAGCCAGTTGGGCCCCTCACAAACCCCTAGAAAATGCCTTACTTCCGTTCCCCTTGTTTTTAAAGAACTACAACAGAGACTTCCTTGGCGGTCCACTGGTTAGGAATCTGCTTCCGTGGCTAAGGGTGCGAGTTTGATCCCTGGTCAGGGAATTGGGATCCTGCATGCCTCATGGTGCGACCACACACACACACACACGCACACATACACAAGAATTGTACAAATAGCGTGTCTTCATAATCCTAAGAGTTAACTGCTTCAAAAGTGGGATGAGAAACTCTAAGAACCCCTCTTTGCCCCTCCCAGCCCACCGCTCTTCCCCAGAAGTAACCACAGTGAACAATTTGGATGTCGGGGGCCCAGATGAGTGCATAAAGAGCGGCGGCTGTGAATCAGGCCACCTGGTTCAAATCGCCATCTTGCTACTTATCAGATATGTGACTTTGAACCAATGACTTCACCTTTCTGCACCTCAGTTTCTCCCTGGAAATTGAGGGCAATACTAGCAGTCACTGGCTCGGGTTGTTGTGAAGAACAGATGAGTTAATATTTGAAAACCATCTAGCGCAGCCCTGACCATTGGTAAGCATTCAGGAAGCATCCTGATTCTTCCAGTCTTTTCTGCACATTTATTTATTTCCTGCCTCAGCGGGTTCTGGCTGTACATTTTATCCTGCAGTTTGATTTGTCCACTCAATGCTGTGTCTCTGAGATCTTCTTCCTGAGACCTGAGACCTTCCGGTCCTGGGACCCTCTTTCTACTTGCCTCTCCTCCCTGATTTCTCCCCATCTTCCCCCTCCCTCTGTCCACATCTTTCCTTGGGAAAGGTTCTGACCAGCTGTTCATACTAAGGTATAAATGACTGACAAGGGAGGCTCCCACACAGACTGGTGTGAAACCAGCTCTGGCCCCTGACCAGAGAAGGGCACTGTTTCAGAGAGGAGGCAGGATCCACCTATTATCGAACACCTAAAGGCTGTTAGCCTGAAGAAGGCAATGGCAACCCACTCTGGTATTCTTGCCTGGAGAATCCCATGGACGGAGGAGCCCATCTTGGTCACAACTAAACTAGAACCCAGACTCAGCTTAGAGGCAGGCTCCCAGTCTTACTGAGTTATGCATGGTGAACCCTTTCCAGGCCTGGCAGGTCTGAGGTCGGATGTGGGGGAGGGTCTGGGACGTTTTGGATTTCCCGTGTCCCTCCTCTCAGCCCCTCCTGACCAGACTGGGCACGGGGGAGGCTGTGAGTGGCCCTCAGGTGCTGAGTGAGCATGTGTGCTTTGGGGCTTGGTGGGGAGGGAAGCCTCGAGGCAATGAGAGTCACTACCATCTGTGCCCTCTCCGGGACCACCCCGTCTGCCCTTGGATCCCCTCACCCCTCAAGTCCCACCCTAAACTCCACAACCATCCCACTGAGCCACACCACACCCAGAGCAACCCAGGTGGGGAGGTGGGGTGGGCAGAGGATGGGGCTGGGACTCAGTGAGTGGCAGCAGCTCTGTGGGGGGGGGTGACAGCTTTGGCCCTGGGGGTGGAGGTGGGAGAGCCACCCTCTGTTAGAGGATGGGACAGGCTAAGGCCTGACACCCTCTGAAGCACAGTTACCTCGCGGTTTGCAATTCAGCATCCTCTCCCCAAGACTCTCCTAGACCCCACGTGGGATTCCTGCGTCCATTTTACAAGTGAGCAAACTGAGGCTGGCACAGCCAGTGAGAGGCTTAGCCGGGGCCCGAGCCCAGGTTCTCGCCCAGCCCTTTGTCAGAGAAACAAGGGGCTCCTTCTCCCCGAGTCCCCCCGGGGCCGGCTGGCACTGCCAGGCCCAGTGTCTGCATCGCCTCACCGCCCCCTTGGGCCAACTGAAGTCAGATTGTTCCTGCTCACTGCTTGTGTGAGGAGGCAGAGGGTGCAGCTGTGAGGGGAGTGGGCCAGGGTCAGAGCCCGTGAGGTTTGCGAGGCTGCAGTTGGGGAGGAGGGCCAAAGACAGGCCACCCCTCTGTGGGAGCACAGGACGGCTGTGTCCCTGCCACAGGACGGAGGAGGGCAGAGAAGGGGGGCGTCTGCCCCTTTCTCCATGGCGACTGTCCTGTTGGGAGCCAGCCAGAGACCCCTGGGGCTGAAGCAGCCTCTTCAGGAATTCCTAGCCTAAGGGGGCAGAAAGCGAGGAAGGGAGATGAGGTAATGGCCACTGACTACTCAGCCCTCAAGGTGGACGGAGCCGCTCCACTTTATAGGGCAGGCTACAGGGTGGTTAGAGGGAGCCCTGGCCTGGGGTCAGGTGGCTGGGGCTCCATTCCTGGCCCTGGATCAACCAGACGTGCAACCTGGGACAAACGCCTTCCCAGCTCTACACGGAGACATGACGGTCTACAGAACCCCCACCCCCACCCACGACGGGCCGGGGAGCCAGACTGGCATTGGGTCCTGGCTCTATTCCCGCTGCAGCATACTTAACCTCCCTGTGCCACTGTCTCTCCTTATCTGTAGGAGGAGAATAATAACCAAAGCTACCAGAGGGGGCTGTTTGAGGTGAAAGTGTCTGGAACCCTGCCCAGCACACAGTGAATGCTCAAATAGGACGCAGATTATTATTAGTTCCATGATCTGGTGATTTTCACTGAATATCTGCCAATGTGTGTTCAGTCGCTCAGTTGTCTCTGACTCTTTGCGGCTCCATGGGCTGCAGCCCGCCAGGCTCCTCTGCCTAAGGAATTTTCCAGGCAAAATACTGGAGTGGGTTGCCATTTCCTTCTCCAGGGAATCTTCCCAACACAGGGATTGAACCCATGTCTCCTGCGTTGGCAGGTGGGTTCTTTACCACTAGCGCTACCCAGGAAGCCCGTATTTACCAGTACCTTCCTCTAGCGCCAACGTAGTCTGATGTCTGGCACTCGGCAGAACATGTCAGCCGGTACTGCTTTCCTTCGTCACCCCCAGATGTATAGGTCTCATTCTTAGGACCTTGGTATGCAGCTCTGGCCTCTGGTCTACACTGCGGCTGACCCGCCAGTCTCGTGCTGATCCACCACTTACCGACTCAGTTTACCAAGTGCCTCGCTGCACCCAGAGAGGACGAGGTGCCCTGAAGCGGCCCTCTCTGTGCGGGGTTAGTGACCCAGGGACTTGCCTTTCTTACTTACTGGACTGTAGATGCCACGAGCTCAGGGCCTACAGCTGGCTCAGTGCTGGATGGCTGGTGCTGGTTCATAAATAGTAAACATTCCCTGTATACATTTGTAGAGGCCTGAGGCACAGCAGTGAACAAGACAGACAAAATGCCTGCCCTGGGGGGAGTTTGCATTCCTGCTGAGAGAGAGATAGAGGATGAATTGAAATATCTGAGCAAAAATGCATAATATTTAAGATGGTGATAAGTGACAGGGAGAAACATAAAACAGGGAAGGGGCGTAGAGTTGGGGGTTGGGGTGCTGGTTTTGCAATCTTAAATAGGGTAGGAGGTGACACACTTGAGTGGTGGGGGTGAAGGAGTGGGCCGTGGTGGTATCCTGGGGATGGGCATCCCAGGCAGCAGGAAGCGCAGGTGCAAAGGCCCTGAGGCAGGAAACACGCCTGGTATGTTTGAGGCATTAGGTGTGGCTGGAGCAGGTGGAACAGGGAGGAGAGGAGGAGGTGATGGGGTCACAGGAGACCATTAAGTGGGGACAGATCAGAGAGGGCTTTTTATGGGAAGGACTTCAGCTTTTACACGGAGAGAAATGGGAACCATGGAGAATTCTGAGCCGAAAGAGAGACAGTCTCTAACTTAGGTTGTAACAGGATCCCTCTAATTATCGAGTTGCAAGTAGAATGTTGTGGGGCCAGCTGGAGGTTAGGAGGCGCCGTCAGGAAGCCAGGTAAGGCATGGCAGAGGCTGGGCCCTCCCTGGGGGCAGCGAGGTGGTAGCAGAGGAGGATGTATTTGGGGTCATATCTGGCAGGCTTACCAGGTGGCATGAGAGAGAGAAAGGGGTCAAGACTGACTCCAAGTTTGGGGCGCTGACCTACTAGAACAAACGAAGGGAGCATGAACGAATCTCTGGCCCAAGAAACCAGCAGACTTGGATTTAAGTCTCGGCTTTGCCATCCACTTGCTCAGTGACCTTGAGCAAATCTCCCGCGCCCGCCCTGCTCCAGTGAGATGCGGTCACCTTTGTCCTGGTCTCTTCCCCGAGAGCCCATGCACTTTGTTTTGCTTGTTTTTGCTGTTGTTTTGTGTTTGTGTTTGACTGCACCGTGTGGTTTGCACGATCTTAGTTCCCAGACCAGGGACTGAACCTGGGACCCCTGTGGTGGAAGTGTGGAGTCCTAAGCACTGGACTACCAGGGAAGTCACAGGAGACGTTAGAGACGTGGGTTCGATCCCTGGGTCGGAAAGATCCCCTGGAGGAGGGCATGGCAACCCACTCCAGTATTCTTGCCTGGAGAATCCCCATGGACAGAGGAGCCTGGTGGGGTACAGACCATGGGATCGTCACAGAGTCAGACATGACTGAAGCGACTGAACACAGTTCCCAGACCAGGGATTGAACCCGGGTCCCCTGCAGTGGAAGCTTGGAGTCCTCACCACTGGACTGCCAGGGAAGTCCTGAGACCCCGTGCAAGTTGCAGGGCCCCCTGCCTCACTGCCCTGCCCTCTTCTGTCCCCAGGGAGCCGGAAGCCGCCATGGCGTCTCGAATCGGGCTCCGCATGCAGCTCATGCGGGAGCAGGCGCAGCAGGAGGAGCAGCGGGAACGCATGCAGCAGCAGGCCGTCATGCATTACATGCAGCAGCAACAGCAGCAGCAGCAGCAGCAGCAGCTGGGGGGGCCGCCCACCCCAGCCATCAACACCCCCATCCACTTCCAATCTCCGCCACCAGTGCCCGGGGAGGTGCTGAAGGTGAGGCCTGGGGCTCGGGCCGTTCCCCTCCACCCCCTGCCCTGGTCCCTCGGAGCTCTGGCCTGAAACCTTTTGCCTCCTCCGCCTTTTCCCAGGTGCAGTCCTACCTGGAGAACCCCACCTCCTACCACCTGCAGCAGTCCCGGGACCAGAAGGTGCGGGAGTACTTGTCTGAGACCTACGGGAACAAGTTTGCTGCCCACATCAGCCCCGCCCAGGGCTCCCCAAAGCCCCTGCCAGCCGCCTCCCCAGGCGTGCGGCCCGCACACGTGTTGTCATCCTCAGCCGGCAACAGCGCTCCCAACAGCCCCATGGCCATGCTGCACATCGGCTCCAACCCCGAGCGGGAGGTGAGTGAGGAGCTGGCCCGTGCCCGCCACCAGCAGAGCTGGGGCCCCGTGCTGCGCTCCTGCGGCTCCTAGTCTAATGGCAGAGGCAAGGTACTGCCCTCAGGGAGCCCCGGTCTGAGGGGAGACACAGCCCTGCCCTCGGGAAACCCCAGTCTCCCAGGAGAAACATCATCCCTAGTTCGGAAAGCTCTGCTAGGAAGAAACAAGAGACTCATACTGGAATGCCCAGCACACCTGCAAAGCCATGTCCTGACAGAAGGTATAAAGCAATCTCCCCAGGCAACTTGGCTCCTTAGGAAGAGCCCTAACCTGGGCCTTGGGGCCTGGGGAACCCGGACAGCTCAGGTCTCTCTGGGCCTGTTCCCTTATCCCCAAATGAGTGGGTGGGGTGAGGTGGGCTCCAAGGTCCCTCAGGTCAGTGGCTGTCCAGTACCCCTTTCCCTCTGCCTTTTTCCAAGTGCCTTCTCCCACAAAGGGACTGTTTTGTTTTTTTTTTTCTGTTTCAGTTTGATGTCATTGACAACATTATGTGTCTGGACGATGTCCTGGGCTTCATCAATCCTGAAACTCAGATGCCCAACACGGTACTGCTGGCCAGGGCAGGGCGGGTGTGTCAGGGGGAGGGGCAGAGGCCCCCCAAGAGCTGTGACCCAGGAGAGAACTAGAGACAGGGTCCTCACCTGGGCGGAGATGGTGTTTTCCTGCAGAGATGAGAGTCGCCTCCATCCAACCATGTGACGAGGGCCCAGGCCCGGGAGAATTGTGCATCCAGAGACATGTCCCTTAGCCTGTGTGCGTGCTGGGGCTTCAGCGGGGAGGGGTGTCTGGTGAGAGCTGCCCAAGTTGGGATGGGGCGGGTGGGGGGCACTGGTGCTGAGGGGAGCAGTGTGGCTCCAGGAAGGCCTGGAGTGGATGAGTTCCTTTGGGATATGGGGCTCTTCTCCTCTACCTGGTAAAGAATCTGCCTGCAATGCGGGAGACCTGGGTTCGATTCCTGGGTTGGGAAGATCCCCTGGAGAAGGGAATGGCGACCCAGTCCACTGTTCTTGCCTGGAGAATCCCATGGACAGAGGAACCTGGTGGGCCACAGTCCATGGGTTCCCAAAGAGTTGGACACAACTGAGCCACTCACACACATGCACACACCTCTACTAAGTCCAGGCCCAGCTGAGCACAGGCCTGTGCCCCTCCCTCTGAGGGGGAAGTGCTATCAGGCCTGCTGGTTCCCTGCCTCCAGCAGCCTCTTAGCAGCATTCATGGTCCAGGCTCCCCCTACAGGTTCCTGGGTGGGTGGGAAGGGGCCAGGCTTAGAATCTAGATGTCTATCTTCGGCTGTGACCCTGGGAAGTCCCTTAATTGTTCTGAACCCCTAGGGATGGTGCCTTCTACCCAGAGGATGGTGGGCAAATTAGATAAGGCAAGACATTGGGGCTGAGTTCTGTGCAACGGGGGACAGGTATTTACATTGAGCAGCTGAAACTGGGGCATATTCTCCCCTTTTCTTGGAGCTCCATGAGCCTTCACTGCTCACTCCTGCCCTTGGGGCCCCGGCCCTTGACGCTGTGGGAGGTCAGGGAGTCAGTTCTCCACGACCGCTGCCCTGGTGCCAGTGTGGCTCAGCAAGATGGGAAGCCTGCTGCTGCCAGCAGAGCTGTGGAGGGCTGGGAGGGGAGAGGGCAGGGCACAGCGGCTGGCCCTGTCGGTGGTTCCCCCTGTACCCTGCAGGGTTCTGGGCCTGTGATTTTGCTTTTTGTGAATGTGTGGTGGGAGATCTTTCCAGAGCTCAGATCTTTTCCTGTGGGGCCCCCATTTAACCCCTCAATGGCTGCCTTTCGCCAAGCGCCAGAGTCTCTGCAAGTGGAACCTGCCCTCCCAGGTCCCCCAGCATCGCCTGCATCACACTCTGCGCTCTGGCAGCTACTTCCGGTCTGCTTCTCTGCTCAGCCACCCCCTGCCTCTAGTGCCCTTCCTCACCGCGCCCTCTGGAAACCTTCTAGAAACTCCAGATTAGGTGCCCCTCCCCCGGGCTTCTACAGGCCCTATCTCCCCTCCCGCCGCTGCTTCTGGCAGCACTGGGTGGCTGCTCGCTGAGGGCAGGGGCTGCCTCTTCAGCTCTGGACTCTGCCCGGACTCTGACCCCAGCGCGGCCTCCCCAGCTGTCCCAGGGAATCGCTGTTCCTGGGGGGATGGGCCCTGGGGAGAGGCCCCTTACAGAACGGGGCCGCTCACCGAGTCTTCTTCCCCGCCTCTTCCTGCAGCTGCCCCTGTCCAGCAGTCACCTGAATGTGTACAGTGGAGACCCCCAGGTCACAGCCTCCCTGGTGGGCGTCACCAGCAGCTCCTGCCCAGCCGACCTGACGCAGAAGCGTGAGCTCACAGGTACCGCCCCGCTGTCTCCCAGAGCGCCCCCCATCCCGGCTGTGTCTCCCCAGCGCCTCCCCTCCCAGCTCTCCTCTTTTGTTCTCCAGATGCTGAGAGCCGGGCCCTGGCTAAGGAGCGGCAGAAGAAAGACAATCACAACCTCAGTGAGTCTCCCCTGCCTCTCTTCCTGCTCTCACCTGGGCTGGCTCCAAAGCTACCCTCTGACCTGCAGCTTCTAGGAAGGATTCCTTACAGGAGGCTTTAAAATCCTGGCATTGGCGTGACTGGATTCAGCCTCTTCCCACCAGTCCTTGCTAGGAGGCGGGGGAGAGGTGCTCCAGGGAAGAGATATTCATAAAATTCCCAGAACTTCAGAGGGAATGAGTTTATCAGATTGTTTTCTTTAGGGCGTGGAGCCTTCTGAGCAGTGGAGGGAGGCCTCTCCAGGCAGCTTTGTCTGCTACAGTCGTCCCCTCCTTAATCATGTCTGGCCTGCCCCCAACCCCCTCACCCCCACAGCCACCCCCTTTGGTGGTGGTGGTGGTTATTCAGTTGCTCAGTCATGTCTGACTCTTTGAGACCCCACAGGCTGCAGTGTGCCAGGCTTCCCTGTCCTTCACCGTCACCCAGAGCTTGCTCAAACTCATGTCCATTGAGTCAGAGATGCCATCCAAACATCTTGTCCTCTGCCATCCCCTTCTCCTTCTGCCCTCAGTCTTTCCCAGGGTCTTTTCAATGAGTTGGCTCTTCGCCCATGTAGTTGGTCACCAGTTCCTTCCCAGAAGGACTACGGCGTCCCTCCTTGGGCTGGACCCTTCTTCCCAGGTGGGGTCCTCATCTCCCTAATTGTTTCCCCCGATATTTGTTACTTCTAGTTGAAAGGCGACGGAGGTTCAACATCAATGACCGCATCAAGGAGCTGGGCATGCTGATCCCCAAGGCCAATGATTTGTGAGTGGATTTCCTGGAGGAAGGGGAGGGGAGGGCAGCAGCTCACAGGCATTATCTGCTGGTTGCAGGGGGGAAGGGATGGGAAGAGAATCCCCTTTTGCTTCTTAAAGATCTTATCATCTGTTGGGGAAAGAAGAACCTTCCATCCCCCAACTAAGAAAGGCTCAAGACAGGAAGGAGGAGCCCAGGTCCCAGAAGTAAGGGTAGGGTTAGGGGGGTTTCCTGGAGGAGGAGTCATGCTAGGAAAGTTTGCTGAGGCACCAGACTGGTGCAGAGGTGGTCTAGGGACAGGAGTCGTGATAGTGGAGAACAGGTGTGGGTTTTGGTGGCAGGAATGGGAGGCCTGGGGAAGGAGGCTGCTCCGAATTGCCTGGTTCCTGGGATTGCAATGCAGGAGACCTGAGTTTCCTCCCTGAGTCGGGAAGATCACCTGGAGAAGGGAACAGCTACCCACTCCAGTGTTCTTACCTGGGAAATCCTATGGACAGAGATGCCTGGCAGGCTATAGTCCACGGGCTCACGAAGAGTCGGACACAACTGAGCAACTAACCCTTTCACTTGGGATTAAGGAGGTGGGTGGTGGCACCACAGTCACTTGGGAGGGCCCATTTGCAGATGGAGATTGGCCTCCTCCATAAATAGGGCTTGGTCAGGTCTGGGGTTTGGGGCAAAGTTGGGACAGGCGACATCAACTCTGAAACCACAGCAGGGTGTTACATCCACCCACAAAGCTCCTGGCCAATCCTAGCCCCCTCCTCTGAGCATGAGCCTCTGATTCTGCCTGGCCTGCAGGGACGTGCGCTGGAACAAGGGCACCATCCTCAAGGCCTCTGTTGACTACATCCGGAGGATGCAGAAGGACCTGCAGAAGTCCCGGGAGCTGGAGAACCATTCTCGGCGCCTGGAGATGACCAACAAGCAGCTCTGGCTCCGTATCCAGGTCTGGGTCTTGAACCTGGTCCTCTTGGGTGGCTCTGACTCCTGACCACTGGCCTGAGTCCTGACCCCAGGGGCAGTGCTTACACTTCTGCAGTTGGAGATGGAGGGATGATCCCCATGGGGAAGGAAGACTTATCAGTCAGGATGTTATTGTTGGGTAACAAACAATCCCCAGCACTTAAAGGAGCAGATGTCAGCTGGAGGGTCTGCTCTGCGAGACTCATTTTAGGATCCAGACTGGTGGATAGTACATCTAGCGCTGGTTTTTAAAGCCCCATGTCACTCTTAGGGTCCCTTCTGCTCACATTTCCTTGATCAATGCAAGCATATGCCTACTCCTAACTTCAAGGGGGCAGGAAAGGGTAAATCTACCTCTGTGGGAGGCAGAGAGCTGGAATTACTTGGCGGGGAGTGCCCGCCAAGTGAGCAAGAGAAAGAACAAAGGCTTGGGAAAGTCCATGCTACCACCTAGAGCCGCCTAGTCCTGGCTCTGTTGTTGAAGGCCTTTTGTCCTCTTTGGGCCTGACACTGGTCACCTATATAAAGGGCGCTTGGCCTGCAGCTTCAAAGGTTTTCTATTTCTTATGGTAGATAATACGATTCACGTTGCAATCCAGCACACGTAGTCAGCTCAAAGTGAAAAAAAATCAAAGTTTCATGAAAGAACCCTCATCCTTAATAGATGCAATGCATTCTGATAATTTCTAGTCTGGTCTAGTCTAGGCAAGTCTATTTCAATTAAAAAAAAAAAAATAGAAAGAGAGCTGGTCAAGGCTCAACTGTAGTGGTTTCCCAACCCACTAATGAGTTGAGACTTGTAGCTGGAAAACACGCTGGTGAAGACTCTAGAGCTGCCTTGTGCTTGCTCCCAGCTGAGATATTTTGTGGTCTTGGGTGCCACAAAGGGAGGGTCAAGGGTGGCAGTGGGGGTTGGGGTGGGCAGCAGGGGGTTGCCAGGGGTGGGTGCCTCCAACCTCTGTCTGTCCCACCTGCAGGAGCTGGAGATGCAGGCTCGGGTGCACGGCCTGCCCACCACCTCGCCCTCCGGCATGAACATGGCCGAGCTGGCCCAGCAGGTGGTGAAGCAGGAGCTGCCCAGCGAGGAGGGCCCAGGGGAGGCCCTGCTATTGGGAGCCGAGGTCCCCGACCCTGAGCCACTGCCGGCTCTGCCGCCCCAGGCCCCACTGCCCCCTCCAGCCCAGCCACCCCAGCCACCATCCCCATTCCACCACCTGGACTTTAGCCACAACCTGAGCTTTGGGGGCGGGGGCAATGAAGGGCCCCCGGGCTACCCCGAACCTCTGGGGCCAGAGCATGCCTCCCCGTTCCCTGACCTGTCCAAGAAAGATCTGGACCTCATGCTCCTAGACGACTCCCTGCTCCCGCTGGCCTCCGACCCCCTCTTCTCCACCATGTCCCCTGAGGCCTCCAAGGCCAGCAGCCGCAGGAGCAGCTTCAGCATGGAGGAGGGCGACGTGCTGTGACCTGGGCGACAGGGGCGGGCCTGGGGGCTGGGAGGGCCAGGGCAACCGCCCCCCACCCTTCAGGCTGCACTTGTGTGTGAAGTAGCCCCTGCCCGGCCTCACTCCTCCTGTCGGCCCCCGCACCCTGTGTGGACTTAGTGCCCGCTTGGCAGCCCGTGGGTTGGAAGCCCCCCACCCAGGGGCAGCCCTCTTCATGGGGCTGGGCAGGAAGAGGCCTTCAGCCCGGCTCCTCCCAGAGGTGAAATCGTGAAGGCAAGGCGAGGGGGCGCCGCAGAGGGGGGACAGGATGTGCTGGAGTTAAGAAGACATCTTACCTTCGAGCCTGGTCCCCCCATCAGTGAAGGAGGACTCATTGGAACCAGGGGTCCAGAAGTTCCTTCTTGGAGGCATGGACTGGCCCAGGGGCGCCCAGGCTTGCCTTTCTGGCACTCCCCCCACCCACAGGCGGGCCCCCCCACCCCGCTTTGGTGCTAACAGCTCTCCTCCAGGTGGTGTGAGGGCGGGGGTGGCCAGAAGAGGGGGTGCTGGGTTCAAGTTAGAATGTGGGGTCACTGCTGGAAGAGCAGCTCCCCTCAAGGCTCCCCACTATGTGCCTTTAGTAAACACTGTGCTTTGTACCCGCTTGTCCTGTCTCTTTGGAGGGGGTCTGGGGGCCAACAGATGCCGGGGAGGAGTCAACCCAATGGACTCACAGTTCAAATGCCCCCGAAGGGGATCAGGGATGGGGGATACAGACAGAAGGGACTGAGTCCATCGCCTGGTTCCCCCAGGTCCCTAGCAGGGCCCCATGGAAGCTGGAGATGTAGCCTTACTTAGGGATCTTGGGTGCTTCTGGGGGCTGTGTCCCTCCCCATGGCCACAAGGTGGCGCTGCCGCCCCGCTGGTCTCACACCTCCTGCTGAGGCCTGAGTTGGCTGGGCCAGGTGACTGGGAGACCCTGTTGCTTGGAAACCAAGTCTACAGCTCCTGGGCACTGTGGTCCCAGACTACCCGGGCCGGGGACGGTGGGCATGTTTCTCCCGTCCCCAGCCCCAGTTCTTTCCTCTCCATAGGTGGGCTGCCTGCTCTGTGGGGGCAAGGCCCAGGACAAGCTCCCTAAGTTATGAGGGGCTCTGCCCTGTGGGTTAAGGGAAAGAGGGACCCATGTGAACTACAGTTGCAAGGACGTGGCACCAGGGCAAAGGTTCTGCTCTGGCACCTCAGGCATTGAGACCTCCTACCCCCCCACCGCCCCCACCAAACCCTTTCCTTTCTGGGCTAAAGGCTCCCTCAACCCACAATAGTTCCCGGGGGGCCTCTGCTCCAAGATCCTGGGGCTTTATGACCTCACTCAGGGTGGGGAAAATGGGCTTGGGGCAGAGAGGGGTGAGGGGGTGTGCCTCTTGAGCCGGGGGTGTCTGGGGGAAGGGAGGAGAGCATCTTTGCCAGCTTTGCCCGCCTCTCCCTCGACTTCCCACAGTCTCTTCAGGCAAAGACCAAAATGGCTTTCCCCTTTTGGGGCCCTGTGAGGACAACCGGGCCTAATTAAAAAAAAAAAAATACTCCCAGGATGAAAATGGCTAAGAGGGCAATTTCCTCCTTGCAGAACGGGAGATCAAATCAACGTTGGAGCAATTAACGTGTGAGGGAGAGGTGGAAAGGGCCGGGCGTGTGGGTGCTGATGACGGCCGGGCGGGGGATTAATCTCAAGGTCAGATGGAGCTGTGGATGACTTTGTGAGTTGGAGCTCGCGCAAGCATCGGCACCTCCTTCCCGTTCCAGGCCCCACCCCACAGCCGGGACCTGCCCATGGCCTGGGAGCCTTTTTCTCCTGAGGCAGGTCCTGAGCTCTGGCTGGGGGAGGTGTGGGGGTGTGGAAATCTTCCGAGGCCCTCCTTCAGGCCACTGAGGCTCTCTCCTCCCCCAATCTGTTCGTTCTTTTCACCCTGGGGACTGACTCAGAGGGAGTACAGCGCTGCCCTCCCGCTTCTTCAAGCAGCCCCTCAAGACCATGGTATCTTCACCTGCCTGCTGGCTTCCTGCCCCGAGGTTCCTTCCGCCTGGCCAGCACCTGCAGCTTGGGAAGCAGGGTCTGGATGGCCCAGCAGGGAGTACTGAGGGTGTGGGTGGGGGTTCTGCCCACAAGAGGGCGCTCAGAGCCAGGCGTGGGCAGTCGCCAGAAGGTGAGCAGTCTCCGCTTGCTTGTGCTTTTCAAGCTGCAATCCTACCATTTGATTTCAGCATAAACAGAGTACCTCCAGAATTTCAGCAAGCCACCAGAAAGTGTTCACGTGTCTGAGACTGGTCTGTGCGACCCTTAGCTAGTAGCTGGAATGGAGTCCGTCAACAGTTTCTGACTGCAGGGTATGAACATCTCTGATTAAATAAGAAGAGAATGCTGTCTTCATCCACACTCTTTATGTGGTACACAACATCTTTCCAGACATCAAGTCCACGAGGGGGGGAACTGTAAACAGGTGGAGTGGGCGAGGACTGGTGTAAAAGCAGAGATGGACCCGTTGAACCCCCTCATTTCCCAGAGGAAGCCCCCAGCGACTGGAGAGCAAGCAAAAATGTGAAAAGGCAGTGGGGTCTGGGAAGGGCTCCAAGCCAGGTCAGGGAAGGACGAGCAGCTGCAGCTCCCATGGGTCCGCCGAGGAGCCCCAAAGTCAAGCAGGTGCACTGGGTGAGGGTCCTGCCATCCTCCACTCCATTCCCTCCATCTGCCCATCCCCTGCCAACTGCCGGCTTCTCATCTCCTGTACCAGGAGGGAGCTGGGATCTGAGGACAAGAAGCAGGACAGACACACTCATCACGGTGTACACAGAGGAAGGTGGCTTTCCACCCCTGCCATCCGCGGAGTATCTCCCTACTCATTCAGATGGGAAGCCAAGGGTGGACTCTGGGCCCTGCTGAGAATGGGCAAGGGCTGGTGCTGGCTCTCGGCTCCTCAGTACCCACCTCCTCAGTGTTAGGAAGTCTTGGACATCCCACAGCATCTCTCCTTCGAGGCCTGGCCTGCCATCTGCAAAACAGGGCCATCTGGAAGTGGAGGGAAGCCTGGGGCAGGAGGGAGGGGGGATCCTGAGAGGGGGAAGAAGATGGAGCTCAGAATGTTCTTTGGAATTTCTCTTTCCATCACCCACTGGTCCTTTAAATCAGAGATTCTTCACTGTTTGGAGCCACTGGCTTGGATGAGAGTCTGATATACACTATGGATCTTCCCTGCCCCAGGCTCCTAAAAAACGAACCCTAAAATCAACCCTCCTGTTCCCAACCCATGCCTTCCTCCCCATTTCAAAGCCTGGGCCCCCTCCACACCACCTGAAGCAGATAGAAAGAGCCCCTTCAATTCACCCCCTGCCCCTCACTTCCTGAGACCTTTGCCTCTTGGGGTCCAGCCCCCATCCACCTCTTGGGCTCCTCCATTCTCATCTTTTTTCTTTGCTCTCTCTTTTCCGAGGGGGGCAGTGGAATTTATACAATATTTAAGCAGCCAGAGCCAAGTCCTGGAAGATATTATTAATGTAAAAGGGACGGGCTGCAAATGCTTTTGGACCTGGTTACAATTAGAGGGTGATTTTTCTAAAGGTCAATGAATTCAGATAATATCCACAGTGGGGAGAGAAATTTAATACCTTTTTAGTGAATTAATTAATTATAATATTATATCGGCTTGGGGTTCTTTTCCAGAGTGATTAAGGGAGCGATCCGTCTTCTGTGAGGCCGGGGAGCAGCGCCTGCTGCCAGCGAGGACCAAGTCTCTGGGCTCAGGATGGGGGCCCTTCCCTCTCCTCTGTCCAGGGAGCTGGAGGGCTGAAGGCAGCAGGAGAGGCAGGCGGGACTGGGTCTGACTAGGGCATGTGGGGTGATTGGCGGTGCCCTGTGATCTCAGCCCGGCTGTATTCCTGCTGGCTTGTCACTGAGCCTCACGCCATGGCCTGAGAAGCTGAGGCATGGGTTACAGCCTCCTTCTTTACACTTGGAAGAAACCAAGGCCCAGTGGGTTCAGATACTGGGCCTAAACCTCACCATGGGTTAAGACAGATTGGGGTGATGGAGCCAGCTGGAAATAAAAAGAAGGTTCCCCCACCTCCCACACCAAGCCTTCTGGAAAATCTCCCCTGGCCCGTGTAGTTCCCCTTTTAGAAGAAAGAGGCCCTTTCAGGGCATCACATGTGCCCAGGCTCAGTTTATAAAATGAAAATGTCCCAGCAGTGCTGATAAGTCAAGTGGCTGTGAGGTCCGCAGAGGAAATAACTACGATTTCTGTCCCCAGAGGGACCCAGAAGCGCCCCAGGGAGAGCTGCTCCTCACCCGCTTGTGCATTCATCCATGTGTTCAATCAGTCACTCAACAAACATTTGAGGCATACCCTCTTTTTTTTTTTCCCTTTCATTTTTGGGGGCATACCCACTTTGACCCGTCAGAGACAGACTGAAATAGTCCTTCTCCGGGCCAAGCCTGCCCATCTTGAGCCCCAGGTGCTCATCTGAGCAATGGAGGGTGGGCTGGGGAGATCTCCATGGTCCCCTTCCACCTGGAGGACAGCTCTGGCCTCCAGACTCCACCTGAGGGCAGGAAGGCTGGGAGACAGTGATTGTTCATTCCCTCAGCAAACCCTGAGCACTCCTCACAGCCGGCTCTGTGCTGGGTACCGGGGATGCCCCAGGGGGATAAGGGACGGTCCCTACTCCCTGGTAGCCAGTCCCCAGACAGGTGGGGGTGACGAGACAGACACGTGAACAGCCAAGATGATTCAGTGAGGGGGTGACAGGAAGACAGGGGTGATATTAAACTGAATCACGAGGGACCTGGCTGACAAGGAGAGGGAGGGGGCATTCCCGGCACAAATAGCAAAGGCCACCTGCAGACCAGACGGGATGGGGGGCCCAGGCACTGACCGGAAGACCGTTCCACGAGCACGGGTTCTGGGTCCAGGGGCAGAGCGCATCGGAACCAAATGGGCCCATGCTGAAATGCAGTCTCTGCCACGGCTTGCTGTGTTAAGGCAGTTTGGGGAGCGGGGGTACTTTCTCTGTCTCCTTTCCCCTTCAGTAAAGGGACCGACATCGCTACCACCCAAGGTCGTTGTGGGAATTAAAGGAATTGTCCTTCAGTCGCCCAGTCGTGTCCGACTGTGCGAACACACGGACTGCAGCCCACCCCAGAGTTTTCCCATGTTCCTTAAAGGAAGAACCGAAAGGAAATTTCGCCAGGCACAGCATCTGTCTGGCTTCGGACTTAACTTCCAGGAGGTTCTTGAGGGATGAGTGGGCCCTGGTTGTGTCCACAATCCTGTTTCCTCCCCAGGGGGCGCCCCTCGGGGCCGGGGGAGACCAGCGCCCCCCTTCCCGCCTCGCTGCGCCCCGCGCCCCTTAGCCCTCCCCCACCTTGGCCCTGGCTGCCCCCGCCCTTCCCCCGCCCTCTCTCCGCTTTCCGTGCGCGGCTGGCCGGGAGGGCCTTCCCATTGTACTATCTTCGGGCCCTAAATTAAAATTGATGACATCTTGAAATGAGCAGTGAGGGTAATTTTGCTTCTGAGCCGGGATGCTAATGAGGCCCCTTAATGGTGCAAACGCCGAGCTGACGGGTCGTGTGTCACGCGCGGCGGCGAGGGGGGTAATGGCCGCGGTAAGTGCCGGTAATTACACCCTGTCTCGCTGTATTTTGGCAGGCCTGGCGGGAGAGCGGGGGCTCCATCACCGCCGCCCGGGGCGCCCCCACCCACCGCGGGCCTGACAGCCGGAGATACCCGCCTCCGCCCCGCCAGGCCCCCCAACTCCATCCCCTCCCCAAACCAGGGGCCTGGGGCCCAGCCACCCCCCCACCCCCATGCACGCACTGTGCAACAGCGTGCACACACACTTCCACGACTGTGTCCCCTACAGCCTGGGGACACACCCGCAGTGAGAACAGCACCTGCATACACACCCGTGTTCACCCACTCCCACCCCCACACGCCACACTGGGGGAACACACACGGCTCCATGTACACACCCTCGCGGTGCACACGTATGTGTGCTCACGAATAGCGCGTCCTCAAGTAGTGCGCATGTGCTGGGCCGCTGCGGGGCTGCGGCTCTATTCTCTCTCACCCTCCTCACTCGCCCCATTTTGTGGTGCAGACACTGAGCCTCGGGAGATGCAGCGGCCCAGCCAGGGTGACACAGCAGACGGAGGCGGAGGCAGGAGTGGAAGTCTGGTCTCACTGTGCCGTCCCGGCGCCCACCACGTGTCCTTTTGTGTGTACCTGCCTGTACAGCTCTCCGCCCATGGACACGTACATGCCTGTACATGCACGTGTGTTTATCACACACAGGTCACATGTAACCTCCATGCATCCAAATACCGCTACCAAGGCACTGTGTGGGTATTCACCCAGACACACAGGCGTGTGGATGTACTTAGCACACGCACACACACACACACACACAGTTACACACATGTGCGTATGTGCTTGGATCATATACTGTTCACACTCCACAGACCTGTAGGCTGCCAGTCATAAAGCCACTCCAGGTTCTGGCACCTCACTTTCTAATGAAGGGGAAATAAGTCCTACTTCCCTCCAGAATAGTTAGCTCTTGTCAAGGCGTAATGACAGCTACACAAAGGTGTGTGACGTGTGCTCCTACAACCCCCCTGCAGAAATACACACTGGGTGCACACACAGACATTGTACACAGGCACACACGTTCTGCACACACAGACATTGTACACAGGCACACACGTTCTGAACATACGGTATCTGAGTTCTTCGACCTTTAGACACACCTCTGTGCAGACGTGATCCACGTGCAGTGACCACACAGGCACAGCCCGGGGGTAGGCCACAGGTGCGCAACAGTGAAATTGGAACCCCACAAAGCCTGTGGTTTCGTGTCGTGTATATCCTAGCCCCCCACACCCCACCCTGGGCGAATGGCTATCAACCTGTCCATGGTAGAGGGTGAATGCGTGGACTGTGGACTTTGACTGCCGGGGCTCTTGGTCTGGATCCATCACTTTCCTTGCTGTGTGACATTGGGTAAGTTACTTAACCTCTCTGTGTCTTGTTTTCCGCCTCTGTAAAATGGGATAGGGGTGTTGTGAGGGCTAAATGAGTTAACAGATGTAAAGCTCTTAGTGCCTGGAACATGGAAGCCCCCACATTTATTGGGGTGTGAAGGAAATGGCAACCCACTCCAGTGTTCTTGCCTGGAGAATCCCAGGGATGGCGGAGCCTGGTGGGCTGCCGTCTATGGGGTCACACAGAGTCGGACACGACTGAAGCGACTTTGCAGCAGCAGCAGCAGTAACAAAGGATGCATGTCAGGATGTGAGAGGTACTGAGGGGTGGGCAGTGGAAGGCAGAAGACAGAGATCCCCCTTAAGCCTGAAGTGGTCAGGGAGGGCTTTCTAGAGGAATAGAGCTTTGAGCTGGCCCTTGAGAAGAACTGTAGCCACCGTTCATTGAGCACCTGCTCTGTGCTGGGTTCCGCACTAAACCCTTGGTGTGAATTAACCCCTTGAGTCTTCAGTGACCCCCAGGAGGTGGGTACGGTCATGTCCACATTATGAATGAGGAGAAAAGGGCCCAGAGAGACTAAGTAACTTGTCCAAAGTCAGGAAGGGGTGAGGCAAGAGGAGAGGAGGGCCTGGGAATTCCAGGTGGGGAGCAGCATGTGTCAGAAATAGAGCAACAGATGGGAAAACACCCTAGGGGCTTTCCTTGATACATTGTAACAGTTTCCAGATAATGAGGGAGGGGAGAAGCATCTGGAGGGGGTTTCTGACCCAATTGCTGCCTTTCTTGCGGGGACACCAGGGACCTGGTGGGGGTGGGGTGACTAGCACTGCCCAAAGATGCTGGAGCATCTTCACCTTTTCCTCCTCTCCCCACCAAGGACCAGATAGGGAAGGGGCGGGTCATCCTGAGAATCCCCTCCCTAGAAAGCAGGCCTGGCTCCCTGGAAAGGGACCAGAGGGAGACCGAGGAGGGCAAGAAGGCGCAGGAGGAGGCCGTGAGGGGCAGTGAGCAAATCTCTACCCCTGGTCCTAAAGCCAGCATGGCCGCACCCCAGGGGCTGGTTCCCTTGGACTCCTCCATAAAGAATAAATGCTCACCAGGGGGACTTCCCTGGCTGTCCAGTGGTTAAATTTGTCTTCCAATGCAGGGGCTGCGGTTCGATCCCTGGCAGGGGAGCTAAGATCCTGCATGTCTTGCAGACAAAAACAAAACAACGCCCCTCCAAAAAAAACAGAAACAATATTTTAACAAATTCAATAAGGACTTAAAAAATGGTCCACGTTAAAAAAAAAAGATATTTAAAAAAGTTAAAAAGAAATAAAGTATGCTGTATAAAAAAAAAGGGAGGGGGTGCTTTCCAGGTGACGCTAGTGGAAAAGAACTCACCTGCCAATGCAGGAGACACAAGAGACATGGGTTTGAGCCCTGGTTCGGGAAGATCCCCTGGAGTAGGAAGTAGCAACCACTCCAGTATTCTTGCCTGCAAAATTCCATGGACAGAGGAGCCTAGAGGGCTGCAGTCCATGGAGCTGCAAAGAGTCAGACACAATTGAGCACATACATTAAAAGAAAAATGTTCCCCAAGGCCCCCAAGTTTCTCCCCAGATAGGCCACAACATCCCTTTTGGCCTCACGTCTATAAAAGCGTCCCAGAGCCTGGCAGGCTGGTCCACTCATCATCCTTGAAGAGACCAGAGATGTATTTTTCAGTGTTTGCACAAGCTCTTGCCATATGCGGTACCTTTTTTGATACCCAGCTAACGCAGGTGCTCCGTCCTCCACAAAGATCTCAGTTCAGGCACTTTGGGCCCTGCCCAGCCTGGCTCTGTGTCTCAAGTCCCTAAGCCAATGGCAGAACATGAATAAGGGGATATGTATGCCTCATCCAGTAGAGCAGCTCTCTGGATAGTTGAACTAAGCCCCTGACGCTCTGCAGGGCCCCCCTCTCCCCTGATCCCAGTCCCCTCAGCCACCTGCACCCTGCCCTCCGATGCCTGCCCCCAGCAGCCTTTACTCCAGACACCATGTTGCTCTCACCCCTTTCCCTAAATCCCAGCGAGCCCAGCCACACTCCCTACGTGTACCCCTGGCCCTCCACATCACGTATGAGCCTTCCTGCATTGTGCCCCCTTGCCAACGCTGGGAAGGAGCATGGCAGTGGCCCCTCAACTGTGGATTAGCATCTCAACTCCTCCCCTTTCCAGTGGTAAGAATTTGAGGAAGCCCTCCACCTATATCGTTTTTTCCCTTGTGTCAGAGGAGAGGATGGTCACAGTCCAACCCCCTAGTTTGGGGATTCCCTGGGGTGGGTGAGCACTGTCTCCCGCCCACTGGTGTGGACAGAGCCTGGCCCATGCAGGCACAGGAAGGTGTGTACCTTGTGGGACCATGTCTTCTATTGTCCAAGTCAGCACCGTTTAAGAGTGAGAGGTGGGGGACTTCCCTGGTGGCCCCGTGGTTAAGAATTTGCCTACCAATGCAGGGGACACAGGTTTGATCCCTGATCTGGGAAGATCCCACATGCCAGCGCACCACAACTGGAGAAAGCCCACATGCAGCGATGAAGACCCAGTGCAACCTCAAACAAACAAATTAAAAAAAAAAAAGAGTGGAAGGGGGTCCTGTGAATAATGACATCAGTGCAGTCGGAGAAAAGTAGGCCTGTCTTGGGAGAAGCAGGATGTGTGGTCACTGGATCTGCAGGCCGTCTTGGTCCCCTTCCTGCCCACACCTCTGGTGGGGTGCGCCAGGGGTCTGTGCACCCATCAGCCCGCAGGCCTGACCACCTCTGCCCCCTCCCCTGCCCAGCCCCTGCCAGGGGAGACATATAGAGAGGGTCCCAGGTCGGGGCAGACTCTCAGGAGGGAGAGGTGACTTCTGAGCTACTGGGAGTGGTTTCTGAGGCTCAACAGTGGAGAGGAAATCTGAGAGGTGGGAAGGAGGGGTAGTGGACCCCAAATCCCAAGATGCTTTCCTGGAGGTACCACCAACCTCCACTATAGAAGGTAGTGACTGTAACCCTTATAAAGCACTGACTTTGCAAGGCAGACACTCTTCTGGGCACTTTTCATGCACTAGCTCTCCTAATCCTCTAGGAAGCCTTGGGGGTTGGGGTGGTACTGTTATCCCTGTTTTATGGAGGAGAAAGCTGAGACACAGAGCGGTCCAGGGAAACTCA
Source organism: Bos indicus (assembly GCF_029378745.1). Classification (NCBI taxonomy): domain Eukaryota; kingdom Metazoa; phylum Chordata; class Mammalia; order Artiodactyla; family Bovidae; genus Bos; species Bos indicus. Next base: position 16,992,319 of record NC_091782.1, on the reverse strand, counting down.
CCCAAGGCCACACATCTTAGGAAGAGCTGGGATGTGAACCCAGGCGGCCCCTCCCTGTCCTCCGAGGCCCTGCTCCTGGCTTATAGAGAAGTTAAGCTGTGTCGCTGGAGGCAAATGGCTCCTGGGGGGGTGGGGGGCAAGTCCCCTTCCTTCCAGATTCTGATTCTGCATGTCGTGAAATCTGAAAATTCTGCAGGAGGCAGCTGGACTAGTAGAAAGAAGCTTGGCTCTGGAGGTAGACCCGGGTTTGACTCTGGTTCTGTCACTTACTTGCTGTGTGAACCCCCGGTACGTTTCTCACTCTCATGGTGCCTCAGCCTCTCCGTCTGGAAAGTACCTGTCCTGTTTGGTGTCAGAGACTGGCTCCCTGTCCTCTTGTCCTTCAACCTGGGCCTGCCCTGGGCTCCCTTCATGCCAAGAAGGCTGAAATTCAGGCCTCCGGAACCCACAGTTTTATCCTGATTCAGGCCAGGGGTTTGAAAGCGGAAGGCTACAGGCTCCTGAATCTGAGATACTCAAAATGATAAAAGTTGTTATATTTAGATTATTATCATGAGAGGGCACGTGACTTCAGGCCAGGGCAGCATGAACTCATCCAGCTGCACCCCTTGCCTTCCCCACCACCATCAGGATGGGCACAGAGGCTGGGCTGGGTCGAGGGTCGAGGGGCACCAACTACTATGAGCCCGTCAGGTGCCTTAGCTGGTAGGTTCTAGAAAAGGGAAGGGGGAGAGGGAGACTGCTTCCTAATGAACAATTAGTGTCTGCTGAGTGGCTAATCATGTGGTTCCGTGTAATTAAGAAGCTAATTAGTGCTGTGTCAATTAAGGTTTAATTAGTCCCTTCTTCAGAGAAGCCGGTAAGACCCTCATGCTGGAAGCTTCTGGAATGGAAAGTGGGAGTAGGGGTGGGGGAATGAATGCAAGGCGAGACCTCGGGTTGAGCCCCTCTTCCTCTTGTTCTTCCTCAAGTTCTGGGATCAGTGATTTTATCGACCCCTGGCCCCACCTTCGCTGGCTGTGGTCATGGAGATTTGGGGGCTCCATGAGGCTCCCCCATCACCAGCGTTTGTTCCCCCTGGTGAGTGATGATGTCCCTGCACAGCTCCTTAAGGCATGGAACCCCATTCTTCACACCTGCTAAAGCCAGTAACGTTAACTGCTCTCCCTTGAGAAAGGTGAAGAAACTGGGACCCAGAGAGGTGAAGAAACTTGCTCAAGGTCACACAGTCAATTAAGTGGAGGATCTGTGATTGAACCCCAGGACTGTCAGGCTCTTTTCTTCTTGCTTTTTTCTCCCCTGCCCTCTTCCTGAACATCCCACCCTCCTCTGTTTCTCAGCCAGGACCTTGGCCTGGTGGCTGGGTGCAGAGCAACCCTGGGTGCCCTCCTGCAGGCAGGCAGAGGCTGTAGGTAGAGCCTGGTGGCGGGGCCCCAGCTGCTTGGCTGTCCACTAGGGATGGACTTGAGACCACAGTTGTCTTTGGAGCATCACATTGAGTGAGTCTTCTTACCCTCAGCTCCCAGCCAGCTGTTTCCCTGAGTCTCCCTCATCCCCTGCTACCTCATCCCACTCTCCTCCAAAGGGGTACCACTCCTAAGGTTCAGTTCAGTTCAGTCCCTCAGTCGTGTCTGACTCTTTGCGACCCCGTGAATTGCAGCATGCCAGTCCTCCCTGTCCATCACCAACTCCTGGAGTTCATTCAAACTCACATCCATCGAGTTGGGGTAGGACAGCCTTATTTTCTGTTGGGGTCCAGAGCTGACCACAGCTTCAGGCAGAAACCGCTTTCCTTATAGCATACAGCACACCCCTGCCCTGTTTAAGAATTTGATCAGCTTTATTGAGGTAAATTTATAAACTATAAAGTTCATTCATTTTAAATGTACAATGCAATGGCTTTTAGTACAGACAATCAGAGTTGTCTGATCATCACTGTAATGTAATTTTAGAATATTTATATCTCCCCAAAACAGAGCCTGAAGAAGGCGATGGCACCCCACTCCAGTATTCTTGCCTGGAAAATCCCATGGGCGGAGGAGCCTGGTAGGCTGCAGCCCATGGGGTCGGGAAGAGTAGGACACGACTGAGTGACTTCACTTTCACTTTTCAATTTCATGCATTGGAGAAGGCAATGACAACCCACTCCAGTGTTCTTGCCTGGAGAATCCCAGGGACGGGGGAGCCTGGTGGGCTGCCGTCTATAGGGTCGCACAAAGTCGGACACAACTGAAGCGACTTAGCAGCAGCAGCACCAGCAAAACAGAGCCCTGTACCCATTAGTGGTCACCCCCTAATCCACCCTCCACCCCATGTCCAGCCCTAGGCAACCACTAATCTGCTTTCTGTCTCTCCAGATATGCCAACTTGAACATTTCATATAAATGAGGCCAGACAAGACGTGGTCTTCGACTGGCTTCTCTTATATAGCGTAATATTTCCCCTTCTCTTGTTAATACTATTTTAAATAATACTGTGATAGACATCGTGAAGCACAAGATCTTCATGTTTATGCTGAATAATTTCTTTAGGGTAAATTACTAAAAGGAAAATTGCTAGGACACAATTTGAGGCACTTAGTCTGACCGACCCCCCACTCCCTCTTGCCTCCACTGTCTGATCGCAGTTGTTGGGGTCATTCCTGCCCGGGACAGGCGCCTTCCTCTCGTGTCTGTACCATCCCCCTGCCCCACCTCAGGCCTCCCCCTCATCTTTCTCCTTTTGGTTCCCTCGTGAGCATTGACTCTGGACTCAACTTCTGGGAACGTCATTGCTGGATCATTTCCCAAGGCTTGTGGGATGAAGCCCACACTCCCTCGTAGTCTTTCAAGGTTTCTTGCAACCCCAACTGCCTTCCTCTCTCCCTCTCTCACTTCCTTCCTTCTTGCAAACTTCCAATAATTCAGCCAGATCAAACTCTGCACCTGCGTGCTGCTTCTGTCAGCTTTTCCTCTTAACTCCAAATCCCCCCAAACTAAACACTAGGTGCTCCATGAAGCTTTCTCTGATCCCTCAACCTGAAGTGATGTCTCCAACTGCAGAGCCACGCAGGGCTCGGGAGCCTGGCTGACGTCACTCACCTCCAGCCAGGCTTCCTCTGCAGAATGTGGGTGGGGTGGTGTTTCTACGCTACGGCCAGGCAAGTGAGGTGGTGCAATGAGCCCTCTCTGCTGTGCTCAGATGGTGATGCTTAGCACTATCACTCTGGGGCCCAGAGTCCTCATTTCATTTCAACCACCTTTTCTGTGTCTTCTCTGGAAAGCCAGGCCCTGGGCTAGATCTGGAGATGGGGAGATAATTAAAACAAACCCGTGCCTGCAGGGAGTCTATAGTTTAGTGGGAAAAGAAACACGTGAACAGAACAAGGTGGTGAGGGCACGGCTGGGAGCACAGGGCAGGGCTCTGGTACGACCTCCTGAGCTGGCACTAGTGGCCGTGGTAGGTGGGAGCTTCTGCCTCCCCCACCCGTCTCCCAACCCCCAACAGCAAGAGCAGACAGAAGTCCCAATGGGGGAGGTGAGGACGAGAGATCTGGCTCGGGGAGGGGAGGAAATGAAACAGAACAGAGATAATTGTTCCCAATTGACAACTTTTTCTAATTAGGGACCACTTATGTCCTCAGGTACCTAACTGGGGTCCTGGTAGATTCTCTAATTTGCTAGGTAATTACTGGCCAGTAATTCTACCAGGATGAAATTTGGAGAAGAAATATGTTATCACAACATTTTGGTTTTCTTTGTCCTGGCAGTTTTGCCAGAAAACAAGCTGGTTGATGCGTGCTCTCTCTTCTGCCTCTAACCCCGCATCCCCCCTTGTCCCCTGGAGGCCTGGTCCTCCGCATGCCTCCCACTGGTCTGTGTCCCCTTCCTGCTGCCTGAGCTCCAGGAGCTGGCAACTGAGTTGAAAAGCATCAGCCAACACCACAAAATATGGGGTCATGTGTATTGTTGCCTTTGCCTCAAACCAGCTTTTGGTGACAATGAATTACTGTATGTCAGGAACTAGGAAGGGGACGCTTTTGAAATTTGAATTGCCTTGACATCTTTGTTGAAAATAAATTGATCATATATGCATGTGTCTATTTCCGGACTTTCTGTTCTATTCCATTGATTTCTTTGTCCATCTGTCAAGTCCATCAATTTGTCCTGTTTCCTGTAGATTTGTAAAATCAAGAGCATAAGTTCTTCAAATTCTTGCTCTTTTAAAAAAGTTGTTTTGACCATCCTATGCCATTTGTCTCTTTTATGGATTTGAGAATCAACTTGTCAATTTCCACTTAAAAGCTTACTGGAGGGACCTCCCTGGTGCTCCAGTGGTTAAGAATCTGCCTTGCCACGAAGGAGATGTGTGTTCCATCCCTGGTTGGGGAACTACAATCCCACAGGCTGTAGAGCAACTAAGCCTGACACACCCCAACTGGAGAGTCCATGTACCACAGTGAAGGCTCCTATGTGATGCCAGCAAGACCTGATGCAGCCAAATAAATAAATGTTTTTTAAAATCTACTGTAATTTTGATTGAGATTGCACTGAATCTATAGATCAGTTGGTGGGGAAAATGATATTTTAACAATATTGAGTTTTCTGATCCATGTACATAATCTATCTTTCCATTCCATTTCTCTCAACAATGTATTTTAATTCTTCAGTGTAAAGTCTTATACATTTTTGGTCAGATTTATCACTAAGTGTTTCATAGTTTTCAATGCTTCCTTCATGGCCCAGCCACCCACCCCTGGTCCAGCCAGGCATGATCAAGTTCAGGGCTGCCACACACTGTTGGGCTTCAAGGGGCACCATTCACAGAAGTCAGTGTGAACAGTGGCCTCTGGAGTCTTTCAATGAGAAGCACTTCTCTGACCAGTGGGCTTCACTCAATATACCAGCAAGATGCATGCCAGATTTTAATAGAAAGAACCACTTAAGGTGGGGGGCTCTCTCCTTGGGGAAGTGTGGGTGTGTCTTAAGCATTTGTTTTTCTTTTGTCTTCCCAGCAACCTTTTTCCTCCTTCTAAAACAATGTCTCTGCTTTGGGGAACTGCTCCTCCATGTGGTTCTGATGAGGCTCTTAATTACCAAAGCACCCGCCCCAACAGGAGTAAATAGATGATCCAGACCACCAATTTAGTGCAGTCACAGTTCAAGTGGCTGCAAAGAGTTGGACACGATGGAGCAACTAGCACTTTCACTTCTCATAGTCATGTTAGCTTGATTGGGTCAAAGATTCAAATGCTCCTGGCAGCAGCGATCCATCCAGAGCATGGCCACGGGATCCTAGAGAGCCATCCTGAGTCCTCTCCGAGGGTGAGAGTCCTTTCCCCACTGGGGTTGTTGGCGTCTCTGGCTTCGATCTGCCCTGCTCGCTCCCCTTCCACCAGAATGGAGATGTATCTGCAACGGGAGACTCTAAGGCCAACACACAGGGAGTTGCAGAGCTGAGACAGAAAGAACGAGAGAGAGAATCCTGGAGACACTGGGTCCCCAGCTCCCATGGATGGCTGAAGATCTTTCTTTAATTTTTCAAATACCAAAGTGTTCCTTCCAGCTATGAGAGCCAATAAATTCCTTTTTTTGTTTAAGTTGGTTTGCATAAGATTTCTGTCACCAGCATGGTAGACACAGAGCTCTCTGGATTCCTCTCCCGGAAAGTGAGACTTTGGGGGCAAACTCTTCATTCCTCTTGCAGAGCAACTAATGTCACGAAAAGCGAAGTAAATCAGCCAATATGTTTTCTTGTTCCTTTTCAGTTTTATCAAGAAATCATTGACATACCTCACTGTATAAGTTTAACATGTACGGCATGATGGTTTGATTTATATATATTGTGAAATGATGATCATAATAGGTTCAGTTAGCATCCATCGGTGTATCTTATTTACTGAATCTCATACAGATACAGTAAACAGAGAAGGAAGAAACAATGGGAAAGGGTAACTGACTTCCAATACTGTAGATTGATTCTGATGTCTTTGTACTTTATGTGAAAAGAATCCAGAGTCTCTTCTTTTGTGTCTGGCTTGCTTCTCACTGTTGGGTTGGTTCATTCTCACTGTTGTGTAGAATTACACTGAGTGACTACACTGCAATCTCTTTCTCCATTCCACCATGAATGCACAAGTGAGTTCCCACTTGGTGGCCATTATGAATATAGTGTTTCCGCAGACACTCTAGTCCTTGGGATTTCTCTGGTTCCAGTGGCTAAGACTCTGTGTTTCCAGTAAAGGGGGCCTGGGTTTGATCCCTGGTCGTTGAACTAGACCCCACATACTGCAACTAAGAGGTCACATTCCTCAACTAAAAGATCCTGCATGCCACAACTAAGACCCGATGCAGCCAAATAATCAAGTAAATCTTTTTAAAACGACTTAAATCTAAAACAAATGAACAAAGCACAAAAAGCCCACATTCTGGTCCTTGCCTTTGGGAGGATGTGTGTACCTAGATATGTTTCATATACAACCAGAAGGGAATTTCTGGGCTGTATGGTTGATACAGGGCTTCGCTGCTGGCTCAGTGGTAAAGAATCTGCCTGCCAATGCAGGAGACGCGGGTTTGATCCCTGGGTCAGAAAGATCCCCTGGAGAAGAAATTGGCAGTCTACTCCAGTATTCTTGTCTGGGAAATCCCATGGACAGAGGAGCCTGGCAGGCTACAGTCCATGAGATCACAAAAGAGTCAGACATGACTTAGCAACAAAACAACAATGGTTGACAGATGGCCATTTTGCCAAAGCAGAGGCGCTGATTTATACTCCCAGTGGTGGTGCACAAGGGCTCTAGGTTCTGAAACGTGAAGTAGGCAGTCTCTACCTATAGCAAAATGGGGGGTGTGGGGAGCTGGCGCCTGGATGGAAAAAGCTGGACTTCTCCATCTCAAGAGTGGGTGGTGGTGGGAAGGCAGGGGCAGTGACACCCAGGAGGGGGGATGGAGGAGAAGTAATAGCCTGTAGCCACAGGAAGAGTTGGAAGGCCATCTCTTGCTCTCCTCCCGAGCTAAGCAGGTAGAGGAGACTGGGGTGACGCCAACAGCACTCAGCCTGAAACTTGCCTTCTCTCTCTGTGAATTGTCCTCACGTTCCTTTGGGCTGATGTAGAAATTGCTCTGCGCCTGTGATCAGCCCCTGGTGACAGAGTTGCACCCCTGGAGAGTAGGGTGAAGGCTGCGGCAGACCCTGTGGTGGCCTCCCCAGCAGCGGGTCCCTTCTCCTTGCCCAGCAGTGGACCAGGTGAGCCCGTCCGCCAGTCCCTGCACACCCACTGACCAGGTGGGCCCATTCACCAGTCCCTGCACGCCCACTGACGGTGATGGGACTGCCTGTCCCCTCAGCCTTTACCAGTGAAGGGCTCTCTGGCTAACCCTGCCTCTTAGCATCTCCACCCCTTTGCCCGAGGGTTTCCTCCAGCAGCCCAAGCAGGCAGTAAGCTCCAGAAAACTGATGCTCTTTTGGGAACAGCCTTCAACCAGTGTTGGTGGGTTTGGTGTATAAATACTTCAGCTCCCTCAGAGGCAGGATTGAGCACCAGCGACATGCGGTGGTAACCAACTTGATAACACACCCTTTATTGGCTGCTTCCCCTCCCAGTCTCACTCCTCTTCTCCTGATGGTTCCTGGAATCCCCTCCTGAACAAACCTACTTGCGCTCGAAGCTTTGTCTAGGGCTTCTTTCTGGAGAAGTCAACCTTAGACCACTTGTAACCCAATCTGAACAAAGATGTAAGTAAGCCTGTCGCAAGCTTCTGGAAATGCTTTCGCCCCTCTCCTGAAAGGTTTCGGGGGAGAAGGTGTCTCTCCCGCTCTCTGCTTCTTTTTGTTCTGTGTGGATACTGTGTGAGCTTGCTGCCTGGGGCTGCAGTAGCCACGTTGTGATGAGGAGGGGAGCCCTGGACTGCACGCTGAGGATAACAGAGCCAAAGGATGGGAGCCAGGCTCCTTAAGAGCACCTCCGAGTCTCCAGATCAACTCGGGATGACCGACCTCTTCACCTCTGTTAAAGAGACAGGGCATGTCCTTACAGATGAAGCCATCTTTCGCTGGCTTTTCTGCTGCTTGCAACCGAGCTCATTGATTCCTGACACAGGCCTTGAGCTGGAGGCGTTGCCGTTGGACTGGACACTCCAGCTACTGGCTTGAAGCTCCTGGTCAGTGGCACCAGAGAAGAGCTAAAAGACAGGCTTGGGGTGGAGTGGGGCGGAGGAGGGCTTGAACTCCACAGGTGGCTGAGGACCTGGAGCTGAGCGCCAGGGGTCCCAGAAGCAAGAGGACACATGGGGCAGCAGGTAGCTGGGGTCCCAAGGACAGGGGGCGGGGACGGCAAGAACCTATCAATCTGCCCAGGGTGAGCGTTGTTATTGTTATTATTATGAAGCATCTCAAGGCTCACACTCGTCCTGGCCTGGCCAGGCCCCATTAATGGCCCCATAAATCCCAGCCATAAAGAGTAATGGGGGGAGACAAATGAGATAATTAGGAATAAATCTCACCGAGGTCTCTATTCAGCAGCATCCCTGGAACGGGCCAATCTTCCGAGCCATTAGCTAGGCCCCTAATTAATGCCGCTGCCGGACGGTGTGGTGGCTCCAGGCGTGGGAGGGACCCGGGACCCGGGAGGGGCACCATTGCACCCACAGCCCTGGCGGGCGACCTTGGGCGCAGCCGAGGGACGTGCCTGCAGCCTGCCTGCCTCTGTCTCTAGGGCCTTGGGAACGCTTTGTCTGCACTTTCCCCTCTGCCTTGCTGTCTCTTCCCCTCCTTTTCAGCATCTTACTCCATCTCTGGTTTGTCTAGCTTCACTCTCTGCTTCGCTCCTATCAGATAGTCGCTGGCTGCTGAGCCAGTGTGATTTAGCAGGAATTGTGGGGGCCACCTGTAACCACCCTCCTCCATCTGTCCTTCCTTCTATGGGAACCCCTCAACAACCCCTCCCCCAGGGCAGTCCTGGGAACAGGGAGGACCCCTCTCCCCCATACCGCCACTGCAATGCAGCCTGCGGGGCGCTGTCTCTCCTGCCCAAGGCAGGCATCTGCCTCTGGGTCTTACCTCTGCTGCTGGAGCCTGAGACAGCCTCTCTCTCCTCCCAGGCTTCAGATATTTGAAGGCTTTTGTCCTTTTTCTTGTTTTTTTTTGGTCAAGCCTTGTATCTTAGTCCTCAGACCCGGGATCGAACTTGGACTCTCCTGACAGTGAAAGCTTGGAGTCCTAACCACTGGACCGCCAAGGAATTCCCTGAAGGCCTTTGTCCTTGGCTTTCCTTCTGCAGCCAGATGCCCTGTGCAGCTCAAGGTTTCCAGCCCGGCGTCCCCCACCCAGGTGCTTCCTCTAGACCCACCTACAGTGACTTTCGTTGTTTTAATCTGCCAGTCTGTCTCCCCCTTTTGCAGTCATAGCACTCCCATTTCTTTGGGAGATGTGCTCACCTGGTCCTGGAGGGGCAGCCAGGTAACCCGTCAGAGGCCTGGCTCTTTGGGGCCCTCTGTCCCCTGACGTGGTGGGCTTATCGCCTTCCCTGGGCCCCCCGAGAAAGGCCTGAGAGACACAGAACATAAACACACCTCTCTTTCCCATCTCTGAGCCCTGCTACCTGTCTGCCTCCTGAGGGAGCCAGACTGTCACCCAGAGACCCAGAGATGGCAGGAACCATGGGGCAGAGGCCACTGCAGGGTCTGGAAAGGTAGGAAAACCAGGTGCAGGGCAAGGAAGGCTGGGAGGGGGCTTTTCTCTGGAGGAGGTGGGAGGGGAGGGGATGGCCGGGCAGCAGGGGGCCTCTGGCCACAGGTTCCATTCCATGACTGTCTCCCTAGCGTCCTAGGAAAGCTGGACTGTAGGAAGGAGCATAAACATGGATGCGACAGCCAGATCTGTGACCTCTGTTTCCTCTGCTGCCCCTGCCTGTGCCCTGAGGCTCCCACCCCTCCCTGCATATGCCGGCCAGTCCTGAGAGTATGTGTGTACTCAGTCATGTCCAGCTCTCTGTGACCCTATAGACCCTATAGACCCTATAGACAGTAGCCCGCCAGGCTCCTCTGTCCATGGAGTTTCCCAGGCAAGAATACTGGAGTGGATTGCCATTTCCTACTCCAGTGGATTTTCCGATCCGGGGATTGAACCCGCGTCTCTTGTGTCTCCTGCATTGGCAGGTGGGTTCTTTGCCACTACGCCACCTGAAAATCCTCTCCTCTTTCCTGTGGCTCAGCAATGGGGAGTGTCTGAAGCAATCCTCCTGAGGCTCAGGGATTACCCCTTTGCCCCCCAGACGACCCCATCTTCCCAGGGAACTGGAGAAGTCCCCAGGGCATGACTACAGGCAATTTAGCATCACTGATGCTGCTTAAAGGTGTCCCCTCCTTGCTCTGGAGCCATGAGGGGTTTAAGGCCTGAAGTCAGGTTGGCCCAGCTCTGAGTTCAAGTACAGGAAATGCCAATTAAATGTGCCAAAGAAGTGGGAGAAGCTGGTGGATGCTCTGGAAGCAGACGGGGTCTGGCTGAGCACCTCTCCCCGCACAAGCCAGCCCCTGGCTCAGCTTCTTGCTTGGTTACAGGGCAAACACACGGGATCACCGGAGGTCATGGGAAGTACTGGCCAGGGACAACTCAACCTGGCCTGACCACCTTGTCCTCACACAAATGTGATCATGCTTGTCTTGGATTAGACAATCCAGGGCAGGAGGGTGCCCCTCAAGAAGTCTCCTGGGCAAATGGGGGGCTGATGTCCTGCTCCACGGGTGAAAGAAAACCAGAGAGGCAGGCCACTTCCCCGGACACTGGGACTGTCATTAGATTTCCAGGGCCTCATCACTGTTCCATCGTGCGCACAAGGAAACTGAGGTCCAAAGAGTGGCAGGGCCTCTTCCCGGGGCCTACAGCAGAACCTGGCTGAGATCATTTGGTCAGAGAGCAGTGACTGGGAGCCAACAGAGAAGGGCCACGGTGTGGATGGGAAGGGTCTAGAACCAGGGCTTGCCCTGGAAGGATGTGTGGGCAGAGCTGGGTGGGTGGGTGGCCTCTAAGATAAATGTCATTTCTGTTCAGTCACTCATTCATGTCTGACTCTTTGTGACCCTGTGGACTGCAGTACGCCAGGCTTCCCTGTCCATCAGCAACTCCTGGAGCTTATTCAAACTCATGTCCATTGAGTCGGTGATGCCATCCTACCATCTCATCCTCTGTCACCCACTTCTCCTCCTGCCCTCAATCTTTCCCTGCAGCAGGATCTTTTGCAATGAATCAGTTCTTCACATCAGGTGGCCAAAGTACTGGAGCTTCAGCTTCAGCATCAGTCCTTTCAATGAATACTCAGGGCTGATTTCCTTTAGGATGGACTGGTTGGATCTCCCTGCAGTCCAAGGGACTCTCAAGAGTCTTCTCCAACACCACAGTTCAAAAGCATCAGTTCTTCAGCACTCAGCTTTCTTTAAGTCCAACTTTCACATCCATACATGACCACTGGAAAAACCATAGCTTTGACTAGATAGACCTTTGTTGGCAAAATAATGTCTCTGGTTTTTAATATGCTGTCTAAGTTGGTCATAGCTTTTCTTCCAAGGAGTAAGCGTCTCTTAATTTCATGGCGCAGTCACCATCTGCAGTGATTTTGGAGCCCCCAAAAATGAAGTCTCTCACTGTTTCCATTGTCTCCCCATCTATTTCCTATGAAGTGATGGGACCAGATGCCATGATCTTAGTTTTCTGAATGTTGAGTTTTAAGCCAACTTTTTCACTCTCCTCTTTCACTTTCATCAAGAGGCTCTTTAGTTCTTCACTTTCTGCCATAAGGGTGGTGTCATCTGCATATCTGAGGTTATTGATATTTCTCCTGGCAATCTTGATTCTAGCTCGTGTTTCATCTAGTACAATGCTCCTCATGATGTACTCTGATGTACATGAAATGCTTCTCATGATGTACTCTGCATATAAGTTAAATAAGCAGGGTGACAATATACAGCCTTAACATACTCCTTTCCCAAGTTAGAACCAGTCTGTTGTTCCATATCCAGTTCTAAGTGTTGCTTCTTGACCTGTGTACAGATTTCTCAGGTCAGGTGGTCTGTTCTTTCCATCTTTTTAAGGATTTTCCAGTTTGTTGTAATCCACACAGTCAAAGGCTTTGGCTTAGTCAATAAAGCAGAAGTAGATGTTTTTCTGGAACTCTGCTGCTTTTTTGATGATCCAACAGATGCTGGCAATTTGATCTCTGGTTCCTCTGCTTTTTCTAAATCCAGCTTGAACATCTGGAAGTTCATGGTTCACGTGAACCACTGTTGAAGTCTGGCTTGGAGAATTTTGAGCATTAATTTACTAGCGTGTAAGATGAGTGCAATTGTGCGATAGTTTGACCATTCTTTGGCATTGCTTTTCTTTGGGATTGGAATGAAAACCGACCTTTTCCAGTCCTGTGGCCACTGCTGAGTTTTCCAAATTTGCTGGCATATTGAGTGCAGCACTTTCACAGCATCATCTTTTAGGATTTGAAATAACTCCACTGGAATTCCATCACCTCCAATGCCATTGAATGCCATCTGCTACTGCTGCTGCTGCTAAGTCGCCATCTACCTCCCAGCAAAGTTGAGACTGCCTGGGCAAGGATGTGGAGGTGGGGAAGGCAGGGCAGGCCTGGGATGGGGGCATGGGCAGAGGGCAGCAGACACAGAGGTCAGGATGAACAGGGCTGGCGGTGTTGCAGGCTCTGCAACGTGCGGTGTGTGACCGCATGTGTATATATATCTGGTGTGTGTCTGTGTGTCTGTGTGTGTGGAATGTGTGTGACTTTGTGGAATGTGTGTAAATATGTGGCTAGAAGGAGAGTGTGTGTATGTGTGTGTGAGTGGTATGTGTGTGACTTTGTAGAAGGCACGTGAGTATGTGGCTGTAAGGAGAGGGAGGGGGAGAGAGAGAGAGAGTGTGTGTGTGTGTGTGTATGCACGCTGGGGGAGGCTGGCTAAATTTCGCCCCTGTCTTGCTCCCACCCAGCTCAGCCTCTCGGATTTCAGCCACTATCCTGTAGCAGGAAATCGCTATTTGGACTACAGAGGTGCCTCTTCCTGCCTCAGCCCCCGTGGAGGGGAGAGGGCCAGGGAGGGGGCCTTCCTGCCCACCTGGACCAGACCTTGAGTTGGTCAGGAGCACCCCCAACCCCGGCTCTCCCAGCCACCCTCAAGTTCCTTGAACCCCAGCCCTGGTAAGAAACTGGGTTGAGTGGGGACCAAAGAGGAGCCCTCCCACCATTGTCCATCCTCCTGGGGACAGGGAGGCAGCAGTGAGAGAAGTGGACGGGCACTCCCTACATTGAGGTCAGCTAAGTCACAAACACATGCCCTGAGGCCCATCGATCCCACCTTCAAGACTATTCTACAGAAACAGCTCATTTGTTCAAAAGGACATGCTCATGTAACTTGTTTATAACAGGGAAATGAATGGATGGGATTCAGCGGAGCTGGGCACCTGAATCATGGTGGCTTATCCCTGGGGAAGCTCCAGGCTCCTCTTCAATGTGCTGATAAGGAAGAGCCCCCAAGGCAAAATGGTCAAGTGATAGAAACAGTGCAGTGTGAGGGGGATGCTGACATTTTTGTAAATAAAAAGGAAAACGATCCAGGTAAAAGCTTGTGTATGCACAGATTAGACTCAAAACGCTTGTACTTCAAGCATACAATAACTAAGCAAAAAAAAACCCAACAAAACACAAAACCCAAAACCTGAGACAAGTGAGCAGATAAATGAACGTTGAGGGGAGCCAAGAAGATGGGGCTTCTCTCTCGACTTTGACCTTGCTGATGGGATCCTGGGGAGGTCAGTTCCTCTCTGTGTTCTGAGTTTCCTACGTGCTCCCAGAAGTCAGAAAACGTTGGTGCTGGTACAGTGAGGTCTGAGTACATGTGTGTTCTGAGTACACGTGTATGAGTTTGCAGGGCGGCGGGGGGGGGGGGGGGGGGGGGGGCAGTGTGGTGCTGGGGGCTGTCCTCCTCACTACCTCCTGTCACCTCCTTTTGCTGACATTGCAGCCCACGCCCAAGGCCGTGGGCTGCTCCTAGCGTGGCATTCCTTCAGAGAGTTCAGATTTCATCTGGCCCTTTTCCTGAGCTCCCTCCTTTTCTCCAGAATCCATCGGGGCCTCTCCACCCTTCGTTCCTGGAAGCAGAGCCCGCCAGTTTCCCAGGAGGTCTCCATCTTTCAAGGGCTTCTTCGGCCACGTCTTCTCAGGACAATCCAAGGCCAACCACGAGACGTCCTCTCACTCACCCTGAACCTGTCCTGGTTCCCCCCAGGTCCAGGACCGGGTGGAAGAGGGCTTGGTCCAGGCAGCCCTCCCTACGCTCAGCCTCAGTGCTCAGGTCTTCCCCCTCCAACTCCCAACCCCTACCCCGCACCAAGGGCCCTGGAACGTGGCCTCTGAGGCTCCCACTAGTCCTGACAACTTTCTTCAATCTCAGCCCCCTGGCAATCAGGGGGTCAACTGCAGCTGGGCCACGTGAAACCCACTCAGGCCACAAACGTGTTCCAGAGCCGCACTGGTTGCCCCCTCCCCAGGCACGGCTCAGCCACTGACACAGGCGTCACCCTATGCCTTCAAGCCATCATGGCTTCGAGAAACTGGAGTCAGCAGGAGATTAATTAATCAAAACCTGAACACATCTGCTGTTAATTAATTCTATGCCAAGGGTTAACTCTTCCCTGTCTGGGCTTCTCCATCCCTTTGGCCAGAAGAGAGAAATAAAGGTGGGGAGTGGGTACCCCTCTTCCTTCCTTCCCTCAGGGGTAGGCATGAAACAAGGGCGGGGGGCCCAGAAGCCAGGAAAGCCCTATTCATTTGGGAGGGTCGGGGGAGGGCTGTGGGAGTGTTTGCTTTTGAGAGTCCTGGTCCGAGGCTGTTACTCATGAGTCCTGAGGAAATCTGAGATGGACATACATCTTTATTTACAGCAACAAACAGAACGGACCCACCCTCCATTCCCTCCCTCTCCCCTTCCAGTCTTTTCTATACCGTTCCCCCCTCCTACCCCACCCTGGGCCCAAGGCCAGCCCTGCCCTCCGGGGTCACTGTGTGGGTCAGGTCCCCCCACCAAGACCCCAGGAGGGGACGGGGGAGGGGTTTGGCTGAGGTCGGGTGGGATGTGTTTCTTTTCACATTTTGCTGTTCTCGAAGCCTGGGATGGGGGCAGGGGAGGCAGGCACAGGGGCAGTGAGAGGTAGAGGAGTGCACAGCCCCGCCCCAGCCTCCCCCATGCCCCTGTCCCTCCCCCAACTTTCACAGTGTTCGGCAGCCCTGGCAGCTGATCCAGGAGCCGTCCCCCCTCCCGTCGCCCCCACTAGGTCCTGGGAAACCGGGAAGGAGGACCGGCTCCCCCTCTCACCGGGCTGGGGTTCCAGGAGGGTGCAGGGCGGATGGGAAGGGCCCAGGGGGAGGGGGCGGCGCAGCCTGGGGTGACAGCCAGGGACACGGGGCGGCCTCCAGAGCGTGCAGGGGTCAGGAGGAGAAGCAGAGGCCGCAGCACTCCATGCAGATCTCCAGGCAGTCGGCCGACTCGCAGCAGGCGTCCAGGATGCCGCAGTCCAGGTCGCAGGGCAGGTCACAGTCGGCACACTCGCCGGAGCCGCAGCAGCAGCAGCAGAGGCATGAGTCCTCGGAGCTGCAGGAGCCGCATGTGGCGCAGTCCAGGACCAGGTTGCACAGCGTCAGGAACTCGCAGAACAGGCAGGACAAGATGCAGTGGACACAGCAGTCTGAGGGCGAGAGGGCCGGGGGCTCACTCGGTGAGGAATGACGTTCGTGCAACCCTCCCTGGGTACCGGGAAATGGGGACCCACCTTCCAGGTGACCCCAAGGCACAGGGAAGTCACAGGGAGTGAGGGTCTGAAACCCAGCAGCCTAGATCCCGAGTCCCTGCTTCCGAGGGACCAACTCCCTCGGTCATTTATCTATTTCATGAACATACCCAGGATGGGTATGTTCCAGACCCTGTTCTAAGTGTTGTGCAGGAATTAAACTCAAGGAAAGTTATGACCAACCTAGATAGAATATTGAAAAGCAGAGACATTACTTTGCCAACAAAGGTCCGTCTAGTCAAGGCTATGGTTTTTCCGGTGGTCATGTATGGATGTGAGAGTTGGAAGAAAGCTGAGCGCCGAAGAATTGATGCTTTTGAACTGTGGTGTTGGAGAAGACTCTTGAGAGTCCCTTGGACTGCAAGGAGATCCAACTAGTCCATTCTGAAGGAGATCAGCCCTGGGATTTCTTTGGAAGGAATGATGCTAAAGCTGAAACTCCAATACTTTGGCCACCTCATGTGAAGAGTTGACTCATTGGAAAAGACTCTGATGCTGGGAGGGACTGGGGGCAGGAGGAGAAGGAGACGACAGAGGATGAGGTTGGGGGCAGGAGGAGAAGGGGACGACAGAGGATGAGATGGCTGGATGGCATCACTGACTCGATGGACCTGTGTCTGAGTGAACTCCGGGAGTTGGTGATGGGCAGGGAGGCCTGGCGTGCTGCAATTCATGGGGTCGCAAAGAATCAGACACGACTGAGTGACTGAACTGAACTGAACTGAAGTGAAACTTGTAACAACTCCTTGAGGTGGGGCTGTGTCAACCCCTCAATACAGATGAAGAAACGGAGGCTCTGAGAAGTCTCTTCAAAACCAATCCAGGGACTTCCCTGGTGGTCCAGTGGTCAAGAATTCACCTGCCAATGCAGGGGATACTGGTTGGATCCTTGGTCCAGAAAGATCCCACATGCTGTGGAGCAACTAAGCCCATGGACCACAACTACTGAGCTTGTGCCCTGGAGCCTGGGAATTGCAGCTGCCGAGCCCACGTGCCTTAGAGCCCTGCTTCGCAACAAGAGAAGCAATGAGAAGCCTGCAGATTGTGACTAGAGAGCAGACCCCGCTCTCTACAACTAGAGAAAGACCGAGCACAGCAGTGAAGACCCAGCACAGACAAAAGTGAAATAAATAAATAATCTATGAGGAATCCTACCACCCTGCTCAGCTCTTGCCCAGTGACAGCATCCTTACTCACTCCCTGCCTCTGGCCACCCCTGCATTCACACGGAGGCCAGAGGACCCTTGAAAGACTTCTGTTGGATTCCATCCTTCCCGCCCTCAGGACCCTCTAGCAGGTTCCACTTCCCTGGGAGGAAAAGCCCAGGGTGCTCAGTGACCCCCGAGGCCCCTCTCCCATCACTCCGCCGTGGCCACACTGGCTGCTCCCCATCCTGCAGGCACGGCCCCCTTGTTCTCTCAGCGCTCTGGCCCCAGAAACCTGCTCCGCTCACTCTATCTCTCCTTCTTCAAATGTCTCCCCTCGGTGAAGCCTTCCTCCAGAATCCTCTTCAATACCGCAAGCTGCCCACCTGACCCCCGCACCCCCGTCCCCTCCCGCAGGCCTGCTCTGCCTCCCTGCCTAGAACTCATCACCTTCCATGGCTTCCACAGCTCTGCCACCTACTAGAGTACCAGCATCAAAAGGGAGGGCGCCCAACACTGGCACACTGCGGGTGCTGAGTAAATAAATATAAGGGAGGGAATGAACGTGGGCTCCCGCCCTTGGGCATCCAGCCCGACGTGGCGGCGCTGGCTCAGCAGCCCAGGCTCTGAACTGCTCAGCGTGTGGCCAGGGTGCTTGGCTGGCACTCCTCCCAGGGGCCAGGCCATAGGCTGTGTCCGGTTCCCCTGACCAGGCGGGCCCCTGGTACAGGCTGCTGGTCCAGTGGGAGTCTCACACTGCCACGGAAGCTCTGATGCCCACACCCAGGTCCTGTGTACAGGGAATCTTTTGCGACCTTATAAACTGTAGCCTGCCAGGCTCCTCTGTCCGTGGCATTCTCTAGGCAAGAATACTGGAGTGGATTGCCATGCCATCCTCCAGGGGCTTCTCCCTACCCAGGGTTCGAACCCATATCCCTTAGGTCTTTTGAGTTGGCAGGTGGGTTCTTTACCATTAGCACCACCTGAAAGCCCCACTAGGAGTCTCACCTCTCACCATTCCTCCCCTGGAACTTCATCAACTAGCCACATGAGCCAGTTCTCACCTCCGTGCTAACACACCCTGGCCGGATCCTCCTACTGGTCCTTTAAGGCTTGCTCGGACACCTCCAGAGCCTTCCCAGACTCCCCTCCCGTTTTCGGCGCTGGTGTGGGCATCCCTGTGTTCGCTTTATCACTCCTCATTTATCGTATCGCAGGGTGAGATGACCTGTTTGTGCCTCTCATGAAAGCTTTATGAAACCATCTCCTGGGTACCCTGCACACAGCACAGTGCCTGGCTCACAGGTCATGCTCTGTTAACTTTGTTTCATTTTAAAACATATTTATTTATTTGGCTGTGCTGAGTCTTCTTTGTGGTATTCCCCGACCAGGAATCAAACCCAGGCCCCTTGCATTGGGAGCATGGAGTCTTAGCCACTGGACCACGAAGGAATGCCTTCCTGTTCGCTTTAAATGTACGAATATCCCCTTCATAAATAAGGTTCTTGGGCATAATCTGCTCTGGGGGGAAGGGTGAAAGTTATGAACATGTCATGTGCAAAGGTGTACACTGAATTCTGTACACTGATTTCAGGTGTACACTGAATTCTGTACACTGATTTCAGGTGTACACTGAATTCTGTACACTGATTTCAGGTGTACACTGAATTCCGTACGCTGAATTCAGGTGTACACTGAATTCTGTACACTGAATTCTGTACACTGGATTCTGTACACTGATTTCAGGTGTACACTGAATTCTGTACGCTGATTTCAGGTGTACACTGAATTCTGTACACTGATTTCAGGTGTACACTGAATTCTGTACGCTGAATTCAGGTGTACACTGAATTCTGTACACTGAATTCTGTACACTGGATTCTGTACACTGATTTCAGGTGTACACTGAATTCTGTACACTGATTTCAGGTGTACACTGAGTTCTGTACACTGATTTCAGGTGTACACTGAGTTCTGTACACTGAATTCAGGTGTACACTGAGTTCTGTACACTGATTTCAGGTGTACACTGAATTCTGTCTGCAGAGGACCAGCCAGTCTCCCAACATGGAGAGAAACTACTTAAAAGTTCTGGGGTTAAGGTCAAGCATCACTGGGTTACAGGCAGCCGTCACCTTGCTGAACTCATGCCTGTGGGGCGGGGGACCTGATTGCCCAGGGCAGCCCCCCAGAGGACCTCTGTGCAGCAGGAACAACCGCGGGTGTATCCAGGTGCTCTGACCTCCCACTGCACTTTGCACCCCCACCTTCCCCCCAGTTAAGCATCTGATGGTGCATCATTTTATTCTGCTATTGTGCTCTCACTAGGCAAATGGTCCATAGCTCAAGGAAAATTTCTGTTTCCAGAAATGGGGTGGCTTTGGTTGGACCAGCCCAGATGGTTCCATTCTCTGTTACAGCAACTCTGAGAGAGGAGGGACGAGAAGGGGTGGTCTTGAGAGCTCAGATGTGTCTCACTTTACCCAAGTGTCCTCTGCAAGGTTCTCTGTCTTGCATCAGATTCCCTGGAGAGCTTGTTAAAATCTAGACTCCTGGGCCCCACCCAGAGGTTTGGACCTTGAGGGCCTGGCGTGGGGATAGGGTGCCACACTTCTAAGCAACCTAGTAAAGATGCTGCTGCCGCTCCCTGCATCAGACTTCTGGAGGCTTCTCTCTGGGGGACGCAGAGTGGGGTGCTTACCTTCCTGCGCCTGGAGGGGAATCTGGGAGGCAGCGGACTTGGTGCTGCCCTTGCTCTTCTTGCTGCCCTGGCTAGCGAGAGATGGGTGCGTCTGCAACTTCCGGTGGGCCTTGGGGCCACCCAGGGCACCGTTCCCCGTCCGCCTGGCGCCGCCCAGCTCCGAGGGGTGGCCAGAGCCATTCGCCACTAGTGGGGTGCAGTCCAAGGGGTTCCCCTGGGGCTGGCCTAGAGAGACCATGAGAAAAGGGCGATGGAGGAGAAGGTGGGGGATGGGGTGGCCGGGACAGTCTCCCAGGGCTCTGCTCAACTCCTGCTGGCTTCGCTCCTAGACACACCCCAGTTTACCTAGCTGATCTGCATTTTTGCAGATGAGGAAACCGAGGCCCAGAGAGCAGAACTGACTTGCCCAGAGGCGCATCACAGAATAGCCTCCAAGTGGAGCCTGGCCCCTGACTTCCAGGCCAGGGGTCATTCGAGAATAGACAGAGGTGCAGGCAAGGGGAGAAGCGCAGGGGCCTGCACCCCACCTTCTTATCCCATGTGAAATCCACTCTCCTGCTCTTGGGGTCTGGGGATTTTGGCGACAGTGGTAGCGGAGAGAGGAGGAGGGGCAGCACGGAAGTAGTTAACCATCACCTCGGCCCCTGCCAAGCCCCCAGCTGCTTCTGCCCTTCGAGTGCCGGGTGATTCATTGGAAACATCTGTTTGGAGATGAACGCCTGGCCCTGGAATCCAGGGGGGCTCCTCACAGCAGCCCCCCCACCTCCTGCTCCTTCCACCCCCAGCTCCCCTGCCCCCGCTGGAAGAAAGTTTGTTGAGCGGCCCTTGGGGTCCAGGTGGGGAGCGGGAGAGGGAAGAGGGAAGCCAGCAGGGAGACCTCAGAAGCCAGGAACCCTGGGTCCCCATCCCAGACTGAGGGACCAAGCCAGCTTATTAGTGGGGTGCGGGGAAAACGGTCCTGGAGAGCATGCCAGCACCTGGTTCCTTGCCTCACCTCACTCAGGTTTGCCCACTTGGATGGTACGGTTCTGTCCCCAAGAGATGAAGGCAGGTGTATGCACGTGTGTGTGTGTGTCTGTGTGTCAGGGCAGAAGTCTGAGAAGGGGTCACAAGAGTTCAAGGACCCCTCTGCTCAGGGCCCCTGACTCCTGGGTGGGATCCTCTGGCCCTGAGGACCCTCAGTAAATGTATAAATTTGGGGCGCTTCCTTCTCTCTGGCCCTGGGGTCTGGATCCCCAGGTCCCTCCAGGCCAAATCTCTGGGTCTGGATTGTGGCAGGAGATGTCAGGGGGTGGTGGGGGGTGTTGGAGGCTGAGGGGACAGAAGGGGGCCTGACTGGGGGTACTGGGCCTTCTAGTAATGGTGGGAGCACTTCGCCGGGCACCCACGGCACGCTGGCACTGTTTGGAGCACTTGGGGTGCGAATTGTTCTCTCTATTGCTATGGGGCGGTATCCTTTTACAGATGAGGAAACTGAGTCCCAGAGATGTATAGAAACTTGTTCAAGGTCACACAGATAAGGGTCATAGGTAGGATCAGCCTGGAGGCTAAAAGGTGGGGCTCCAAGGGCAGAGGGGCGTGGAGTGGGGCAGAAGTTGGGAGACAAAGGGCTGAGGAATGAATTGCTACTACCACAACCGTCACTACTCTTGAAATTAGTAGCCAACATGTTTTGAGCTGTGATGAGGTACCAGATACAGTGCTGAGAGTCCTATGTGTAATAATTTCGTTACGTGTCAAACAGAACTACTGTTACTAGCCCATTTCATAGATGAAAAAACCAAGGCCCAGAGAGGGTAAAACTTGCCAGAGCTTCCACAGCTAGGCAGTGGAGTGGGAAGGAGATGGCGATTGACAGAAAGGAGCTGAGGACAAGCTTGGGGGCGGGGGGCGGGTCAGGGCAAGGATGGGAGACAGAGCCACACTGGGAACCTTTGGCCCTGAGCAGCGGCTGGTCCCTGCATCTGGGTAAACAGGGGTAAGGCCATGGGAAGTGGCCAGGCCTGAATCATCCTGCCCCGACCTCTGGGCTCCACGGCCGGGGTGGCGGGGTGGGGGGATGACTGTGCTGAGTCCTTGGCCAGCTTTGGTGCCCTCTGCCCTGCTGCCTAAACACAGGCACAGTGACCAGAGGGCGGGGGCGTGTGGTGAGCTGAGGGCCCCGGGAGATTTGGGCGGACACAGAGCTTGCCTGTGGCCATGGCCGTGGGGGCTGAGTCACAGAGCAAACACCCAGGGCCCATGGACATAGGAGCGTCTGTCCCTTCCAGGCCCTCTCCTCCATGGCCACGGCGTTTACCTCTTTCTCTGGGTCCTGCTGGTGGGTGTGTCTCGAGGACAGTGTGCTAGTAGGATTTAGTAACCCCGACTTCCAGGGTGTCCAGCTTACCCCAAATGCCCTGCCTGAAAGTGGCTCCACGACTCTGCCATGCCAGCAGGGCAGGCAGGCACAGGACACAGCCCTGGGGCTGGAGACCTGAGCTCCCCAGTCTGTGTCCAGGGTGAGGGAGCCTCAGTTTCCTCATCTGTAAAATGGGCTTGTCAAGAGCTATCTGGCTGCCTCACTACAGGCTGATTTGGAGAGTCTGAGAGCTCATACAGAAAAAGAAAGTTGAAAAGTACCAATGTGTCCCATAGATTTTGCTGATCTTATTGGCAATTACAAAATGATTTTGGAAGCCCCTTCCCCTGCTTTTGAGGGTGATGGTGGTAAATTCTCCCCCTCCGGGACCTCCTCGGAGACATGGAGCCAAACCCAGGAACACAGCTGAGTTTTGCTCCTTTCTAGTTGCTCCACTAGAAGTGTCTCTCCTGCCATTTTGCTCTTGACACCCCGAAAGCTGGGCTGCCTCGGGCTCCGGTTTCCTGCTCCCGAGCCCCAGCCCCCCTCCGCAGACTGCACGTGCTCTCGTTCTGAACCACAGAATGAGGCTGCCTGCAGCCTGTCCACACTCATTCTGAACTAATTTTATCCAAATCATTTTGTGGATAGAAATGATGTGGATGTCCTCCTAGACAGCAAGGACAATGACAATGTCTTACACCCTTCCATTGCCCACACCTCAAAGTCCTGGCCCAGGCTAGGCTCCCGTAGGCACACAAAGCCCATCTGTTTTGGATTCCCTAGAGTGACCCCCACGTATTGCCACCCAAACCCCGGACCCCTAGGACTCACATGTCACAGCTTCTATGGGGACATCGAGGTCAGTGCTGTCCAGGGTCTGGGGGGCCTC
This sequence comes from Bos indicus, assembly GCF_029378745.1. Taxonomy (NCBI): domain Eukaryota; kingdom Metazoa; phylum Chordata; class Mammalia; order Artiodactyla; family Bovidae; genus Bos; species Bos indicus. Next base: position 16,969,424 of record NC_091782.1, on the reverse strand, counting down.
AGGGTCATTGCCTTGGGTCATGGGGGGTGCCGCTGCTTCCTCCAGGGAGCCCTCCTCAAGCGCTGCCTCTGCGGGGTGAGCGGATCCGGTCACTACCTCCAGCCCAGGAAGGAGGGATGGGGTCTGGGCTAGAAAAAAGCAGACGACTGAGGGACATCCTTCTGGTGCCCTCCAGCTGGCCCAGCCCTGGTCCCCTCCCCACGGCCCAGAATGCCCTGAGCCCTCATTCTTGGTCTCTGTACCAGTTACCCAGCCCTTACCCTATCTGGTAACGGTGCCAGCCTCTAAAATAGAAAGGTCTCAAACCACAGCCCATGAGCGAGCAAGGGTGTGTGCACGTGGAAGTGTGTGTGTGTGTGTGTGTGTGTGTGTGTGTGTGTGTGTGTGTGTGGTCAGGGAGGGGGCCAGAGATGCACAGTACAAAGGAAAGTGGGGGAAGGAGGCAGAGACACAGTGCAGGAGAGAACAGATGTACAGTGACGGGGAGATAGGAACAGGCATCCAGAGCGACGTGCAGAGAGAAAGAATCAAAAGGATGTGAAAGGCAGAAGCGAAGAGAGACAGTGCATCAGAACTCGAGAGACCGGGCACTTAGACGCCCAGTGACAGACAGCCCAGGGCAGGCAAGCAACTAAGACAAAGTCAGTGATGGAGAGAAAGATAAAGACGAGGGCAGAGGCAGAAGCGATGGAGAGGGAGCAATATACAGATGGAGAAACGGTGAGAAACCAGGGCAGAGAGAGAGGACGATAGCACGAGAAAGAGTCTGAGAAGCCTGGGGTGAGGCGGAGGGGCTCCAGGCAGGAAGAGAGACAGGGAGACGGCCCAAGAGGGCTGGAAGAGGCGGCCGGCAGCCACATGTAATTACAGTTAGTGGCTCGGTCCCTCTGTCCAGGGTGGGCGGAAGGCAGACTTGGAGCCACCTTCAAACCCACAGTTCCTGAGGCAGCAGGACCAGGGCCGGCTGGGCCCAGGGGAGGAAAGTTCTGGGGGCTGGGAGGTGGCACCGGGAGGCAGAAAGGTGACCGGGCATGGGAAAGCCTGAGGGTGAACAGGACAAAGTGAGGCCTGGGGTCACGGGGCCAGGGGCCGAGGTGGGGCAATGACGGGGTGCAGCCTGGGCCTCCCATCAACCCCCAGGTTGTGCAGTGGGAATGACAGGGGCACCCCTAGAGGGTGCCCCTTTCCTCAAGCCATGATGGGAGCAGGGGAGATGGAAACAGAGACCGAAGGGCTCAGAGAGGGGAGAGCCACACAGGGAGCCACAGAGAAAGATGACGAGAAAGGGTGATGAAATCCAGACAGTAAGAGGTCGGCGCCCATCCGTCCACACCACGGAGAGATCACGAGACACACACACCCGCAGGGACAGAGACAAAGGCCAGTCTTAGAGACAGCAGTGGAGCCGACCACAGAGCACAGGTGGCCTTAGGGACGGGGTCTTTCTCTGAGCTGTCTGCAAATGAGGGCAGGGGAGGATGGGGCGGGGAGATATAAGAGGGAGCAATTCAGGTTGGGCACGCAGGTCAAGGGGGTGGGAGCATCTGGAGGGCAGGGGACGATCCAGGGGCTCAGAGACCCCTGGATGATCCTTGTTCCAAAGACTCTGGTCTCCCATGGCCAGGGGGTGGGGGCTCCAGGGGCCCCATGGAGGTTGCACAGAGAGCAGCAGGCATGCTCCAACCTGTCTGGGGAAACCACTGGCCCTGCCTGGAGCTGGGAGCTGGGACAGGGAGGAGGGAGCACTGGGGCTTCAGCCACCCCTGAAGTGTGGCAGTTATGTGCTGGGAACCCCTCCTGGTGCCCAGGGAGGCAGGGGGTGGGTTCCTCCAGCCCCATCCATTCCTTAAGCTCCTCTCACCACCTGGCTAATAGGTTAATAGGAGGACAAGTGTTTTTTCTGCTGGGCCTAGGGGGAGCAGGGGAGCAGAGATGACCCCCAAGGGGGAGCCAGATTGCCCGCCTAGTGGTGGAGGCTGATCTATAGCGGAGCAGAGGGGAGGCTGGAGGCCAAGACCAAGCTGAGAGGGAGGCTCACAGCTTGAGTTCTAGTTCCCAGGAAGGGAGGGGGCTGCCCAGCTCCAGCCTCTGGCCCCAGAGGCGTCCTGCCAGAGCCCGGAAGTGGGAGTGCTGACCCTCCCAAGCCTGTAATGACAGAGGCCCAAGCCAGGAGCTGGAAGACCCAAGCCCTGGTTTTTACCGGATACCAGCTTGGGCGAGTTACTAGGACTTAGGTCGCCTTGCATGAAAAGGGGACAAGCATGCTTGTCCCTCAGGGTTTCAAAGAGTAAATGAAACCCTCAGCGGTACCTGGCATGCAGGGGGCCACTCCCATACGCTTCCCCCGCCCGTCCCCTGCCTGACCTCTCTCCTCTCCCTTCCTTCCTTTCCTCCTTCCTTCCTGTGCTGTTTGCTGTGACAGCGACGACACACCCCCCCAACACGTCAAGCACTGGGTGGACCACAGTGAGAAAGACCAGGTCACTGACCCAGGAGCCCTCTGTTGGGGTGGGGGTGGGTGACAGTCTCACAAACTGAAGGGCAGGGGTTACAGCAGGTGCAGCTAAGGACTGTGGAAGCAGAGAAGATGGGCACTCATCCCCGGGGTGTGGTGTGTGTGTGTATGTGTGTGTGTGCAAGTCTAGGAGGCTTCTTGGAGAAGGCAATGCCCATATCGGGTCTTGAATAATCAGTCAGTCAGCAAAGAAAGGGGAAAGGAGGTTCTGAGACCAGCAGCAGACCCCAGCGTGAACAGCTGCGGTATGAACGAGGGAAGATAGAGTAACTGCGTGGCGGGCCTTGTGGTCACGTCCCAGGCTTTCTCCTGAGGTCACCAGGGCACACAGCGGTGACACTGTCGCTCTTGGAAGGGAAGGAGCCGAGCCTGCAGCTCTCTTGGGCCCCCAGGGTTGGAGAGGGAGGAAATTGAGAAAGCAGGATTAGGAGACGGGTCCCCACCCCGGCCCTCCTCCCCGACATGTTGACTGCCACACTCTGGGCAGTCTCTCCTGACAGTCACCTACAGGGCTGGTGACCTTGAATCTGGTGGGAACAGGAAATTACAGAGAGCCCAGACGAGGTTCTGAGGAGGCCCCTCCTGCAGGAAGCCTGCCATTCTGGGGTGAGCATCAGACCTTGGAAGGAAACCAGGGAGGAAAGTAAATCCAGTCCAGTTATCTTGACCTGGAAACACAGACAGACAGACCTCTTGGAGCCAGAGGGCAGCGGAGGGGACCCAGCAGACGCTGAAGGAGAAACCCTGAGGGCAGAAGAGGAAACTGCAGACGGCACAGAGATGGGGAGCAGGCTGAGGAGCAAGAAGTGCCGGGGAAACCTGTCTGTGGATGACGCATGGACCGGGGGCCGCGACGCCAAGACGCTGGACCAAAAACAGCTCTCACCGCGAGCACACGGGGCAGCAAACCCAGATAAGAGGTGGGGCCCACGGGGTCAACCATCAAGAGGCCGAAAGACCCTAGTTTTGCTTCTTGGGACCAGGAGACCTCTGCTCGGCCCCAGAGGGGAGAACGTCTCTAAGGAGAAACTTCTGGAGGGTGGGGAGGCCAGCAAAGGCCAAGGGCCACTGGGTGGACAAGCAGCTTAAGTTGCTAGGCATGAAGGCACCTGCCCAGGGTGGGGGTGGTGTGAGAATCCCTGGTTGGGGTCCTGCCCTCCCTGGAGGTGCCATCTGCTCACCCACAGGTACATCTGCCCCATCTGATCAAATAGCCACTTTTTTCTAATGTGCACAGGGGTAATTCCCAGGAAATGGCAACCCACTCCAGTATTCTTGCCTGAAGAATTCCATGGACCGAGGAGACTGGTAGGCTGTACTCCATGGGGTTGCAAAGGGTCAGACATGACTGAGTGACTATCACTCACTCACTCCAGTGGTTAGGACTCTGCACCTCCGATATGTCTTGAGATGCAGCCAAAATAATAACAATAATAATAAATTAAAAATAAGATAATTGTATACTGGGAGCCAGCCATGCGGTGGGCATCTCTGAGCAGAAGCCCCAGTCCTGTACCTCTCTCAAGAGTCTCCAAAGGAGACATGCAGAAAGGCAAGGGCCCCTATGCCTCGATATACTCTCATCCTTGGCACAGGATAATGCCTTGAGTTCTGGAAAGACAGCCCCAGAAGAGGGTGGAAAGGTCACGTTTAAATCCATAAGCCCGAGAGGGAAACGGAAAGCCTCAAGCTTCAGCCGGACCCTGTGTGCTCCCTTTGCTTGCCATTCCTGGACCGAGAGGGGGTTGGGGGGACCTCTTCCAGGTGGGATGGGTTCAGCCCACGCCTGGAAAGGGCCCAGAGGACCCACGTCCTTGAGCTACCATGCCTGCTTCCTCCAGCCAAGCCCACTCCCCTGTCTTTGTGGACAGTGGGCCCAGCCTCTCCCCTGGAGCTCCGACCATCTCTGAAGAGGCAGCAGGGATCTGATCTGCTCAGAGAGCAGTGACTGGAGACCTTCATCCCAGTCCCTCCTTGACCTGGTATTCAAGGCCTCAGTCTATGCCTTCAACCTAATCAATGGACAGGATCCTGTGTTCCAGGTCGACTGACCTCTCCGTGGTCCCAGGCCACCACTGGGCCTTCTGCCCAATCCATCCCGGCTTCTATTGTCCCTCTGGATCAGAAGGTCTTACCCCTCCCCTCTCCCCAAATCCAATCACCCTTCACCACCCAGCCGGAGGTTCACCTCTTCCTCCAGAAAGACTACCCTGACCCTCGAGCCAACAGTCCCTCCTCGGAGTGGCCACTTCCTGAGGATTCAGCGCCCAGAGCTCCCTGCTGTAAACTGTAACTGGGAGTGAAGCGTGGGTCCTCAACCAGCCCTCCCCAGCTCTCGCCTGGGGCGACGTCAGTGTCATCTTTGCACCCCCAGTGGCACTTAGCCAATGTCTGATGGCGAGGACTGAGTTCTGGAGTCTAGAATGCCCCAGGTTGGGAGGAGGAGAGAGAACCAGGTGAGAATTGGGGTTGGTGCCTGGCACCACGACAGTAAGAACGTGGGCTTGCTTGATACACACTGCGACCCATGGGACACAGGCCCAGGCCACCAGGACAAGGACTGGAGAGGGCCTGAGCTGACCAGTTAGGCTGGGTCCAGCTGGTTTTATTTTAGGTCTAAAAGCTCCAATTCCCCAGGAAACTCACTTCAGAACCAAGAGCAGGAATGTGACGCCCCAGTGCTGGACAGAAATTTGCTGTGGGTTAGGGAGCCAGGCTCCCGGGGCTCTCAGGGCTGGAGGAGGAGGAGGCCACTGGGGGAGCCAAGGGTGTGGGGGCTTGGCCACCAGCCCCCAACCAGAGCTGCCCTGGGCCCCCTTGCTCCCCGTTTGCATCCTGGGCGGCTGAGGGAGGGGCTGACTTGGTTCCTGGCGGTCCTGCCGGAGGCAGGGCCCCCTGGGGTAGCGCCGTGGCCTTGCTGTTCTGTCAGTGCTCAGCAAGGGGCGTGGGGGATTCTGGTCTCGGATTCAGGCGTCTGTGGGGTTTTGGCTGGGTCTCCTGCGGTTTGGGCTTCCTGGGCAGCAGGCTCAATCTCCCAAAGCGGCAGAGCCAGGCCTTCTCGTGTTATGAAAGCCACATTGTCTGGCCCTGCCCAGGCTGGGGAGGGGGCTTGCTGGGGCTGGGCCTCAAGTTACAGCCCAGGACTTAGCCCTCCCAGTGGCCCACCCTGGCCCTTGTCCCGGTTCCAGGCTCCAGCACATTCAGCCTCTCCTCCCCATGCTGGGGCGGGAACGGGTCACACAGTAGAGAGGGTCTTGGAAGGAAGGAGTGGAGGAGAGAACAGAGAAGATGGATAAGCCAGGGAAGAAGGCAGGGGAGACGGGGAGAGAGGCAGAGAATCAGGAGGCCGAGAAAGAGAGAAGGGGCAAGAGAGAGAAAGAACCTTCCCAGGCCCCTGCCCCGTGCTCTCCTCCCAGGCTCCAGGAGCCCAGTTCCTGAAGGAGTTTATACCCCAGAAGTCCCCACTCCAGGGCCCCCACATTCAGCGGGGCAGTCTGAGGGCTGGCGGGATGCAGAGCAGACACGTTGGTTTCATGTATGTGCGGGCCCCTGGCCAGCCGTCTGCCACTTGCCCTCCCACCACTTTAGACACCATCCCCACCTCCACAACCCTGGGTCTCCAAAGGGCCAGCGTCCACACCAGGTAGACTTGGGTCTTTCCAAATGGGCAGACCAGTCCCTATGCGTGGATGTGCAGACTGAGGCCATAGAAGGGAAGAAACTTGTCCAAGGCCATGCAGGAAGTTCATGTCAGAGGTCCAGGATGAGACCTCCATTATTTGGAGACTCAAAGAGGGGCGAAAGGGCTAATGGGGCTGGGTGAGAGGGAGGCAGATGATCAGACTAACCTAGAACTGAGATTAAAGGCATGACATCCGGGCCTGTGCTCCTGCCCGCCACCCTTCCGCCTTCCCCAACAAACCCTAGATGTTCCTGACTTCTCCCTGTCCCTGCTGTCCACTGGGAACCTCAGCGCACATGTGTATGGTGAGAAGGTGGACAGAGAGCCACATCACCAGGACTCCCCAGGGCCCCTGCCTTCTTACCAGGCCCCCTTAGGGAGTCACAAACCCTGAGAGGGGGTAGGCTCCTGCAGGAATAATTCCAGGAAGGTTACAGATCCTGTATTTGGGGGAAGGGACAGTTCATTTGAGTGGTGGGCACTTGGTTGGGGTGAGTGCCTGAAATAGAGAAGCGGGGAGAGAGAAGGAGAGGGGTGGGGCGGGGGAGAAACTCTGTGTATGTGTGTATGCGTGTGTGTGCCTGTGTGTGTCTGTGTGTGCAAGCAGGGTAGGAGTGGCGGGGGCTGGCCAGGCCCCGGGTGGGGAGGAAGGCGAACGAGAGGAGATGGCAAGGAGGGGAGGGGCCGATCCTGCAGCCGCTTGCTGTGGACAAAAGTTTTCGGGAAGCGCTAGGCTCCGGCTAGGATGGGGGAAGGGAAGGAGAGAAAGACTCAGACACCCCCACCTCTGCCTGAGGCCCCCATAAATATTTACACACTGGGCAAAAACGGTTGGGACACAAATCCCAGACGGACAGACAGACACTGCGGTGTGTGTGTGTCTGGTGTTGGGAGTGGAGAGAGTTGGAGCCAACTTGGCGCGGCCGCTGCCTCCGTTCGGGCCCTGCCCCCATCGTCCCAGCCCTCCACTCTCCTTGGACCCGGTCCCCGATACCCAGATTTCTCGCCCCCACCTCCACTCAGGGTCCCCCGAACCGTCTCCCCACTTCTCAAAGAGGAGAGGGGAGAAATACCAGCCGCCCTCCCCCAGCCGCCTACCCATGCTCCCGTCCGGTCTTGTTTTGCATCCCTGGTTCCTACCTGGGCCCGGGGCTGCGCTGGGGGCTCCATGGGGCGCGTCGCAGTGAGGGGGGTGCTGGCCACTCACCTGGGACATCGGCCCGGGACCTACGAGAAACAAGGCTCAGCGGGTGGGGCGGGAGGTCCCCGCGCGCGCGCGCGCCGGGGAAAAGGGGGCCGGGGCAGGGGGCGATCCGGCGGTAGCCGCGCGCCCACACCCCTCCCGGCTCGGTCCGGGACTGACTTACTCAAGTGAGCTGCGCGCCGCTCTCTCGCCTCGCGGGAATCACCGCGCGGGGCCTGCCATGCGCACCGGCCGCGGGCGCCCCAGCCCAGCGGCCACTCGGCCTCTCCGCGCCCCTCCCCTCTCACTCGCTCCTTTCTCGCATTTCGGCGCCAGCGCGCGCCTCTCGCCCCCTTGCTTCTGCCTCCTCTCCCTGCAGCCCCCTCGCTCCTCCCCGGCTCGCCTCTCCTCTTCCCTCCCCTCCTCTAGGCCCACCCTCTCCCCGCCCCCTCCTCGCCTTCCCAGGCGTCCCCCACCACCACGTCCCTTCCCCCGCGCCCGGCTAGGCGCTGCCTGGGCCGGACACGTCTGTCCGCGGGGCGCCGCGGCCGGAGCCCCCACAGGAAGCCGGCTCCGCGCGTTTCCTCCGCGCTCTCTGAGCTGGGCCCCAGTCTCCCCAAATCTCCGCCCCGCTCCCAGGCCCAACTCCCCGGGAAGCTTGCAAAGGGGGCCGCGAGTTCCCCTTCGCCTGCTAAACTCTGCAAAAGTTTTGGGAAAAGCAAGAGAACGAGAGAGAGAGAAAAACCACGGTGATCACAACTACCTCGTGCCAATTGTCTGAATATTTGTGGCCCCCAAATCTCGTTGTCCCAAAGGTGGGGAGTGATCGAGTTTCTCAGGCACGCTTCGCCCACCCCATCGGTCCCCGCCCGCGGTCCTAACCTGTGGCACAGACCGGGTGCCCACCCCGCCAGAAGCTACCCCCTTCGGGAAATCCGGTTGGTGACATTCGAGCCTCCCGTGTCCCAAGAGCAGCCCTCAGCATCCCTGATTCCCCCACCCCCACCAGCCGCACGTGGGAATTTGGGTCAGAAACCCGGCTTTGGAGGCTAAGAGAGGTTCTGGAGTTCAGCCCTTCATTTGGCTCCACACTGGAATCCGAGGCCTTCCAAATTGCGGGGTGCTTGGGAAAGAGGAGGGAGTGAGCCCCTGCGCGGGGGGGGGGGGGGGTGTTTGGGGGAGGGGCAGCCGGGCTACCCATCTGGAATTGAGCTGGATCCCTCCTCAGGGCGGGGGTATGAAGGAGCTGCGACCAGACAGTCGTGGTGGGGGTGGGGGTGGGGGTTAGTTCAGGGAACCTAGCTTGGCACCCGATCCCCGAGGAAGGGGGAGGCGTGGAGCCTGCGGCCCACCGGGTGAGGGGTGGGCGGGCCCGGAGACGATCAGGTGGGGCCGCCCGCTGGGGTGACGGCGTCTGGCCGCGCTAGACCGAGGACGCCTGGGAGCCGCGTCTGGGCTCCGCACCACGAGGGCCGGTGAGCAATTAGGGAGGCGGCGGCGGCGCCAGGCCAGTTCTCCCAGTTCCGCCTTCCAAGCCCGGGCTTGAAACCGGGGCTGGGACGCGGGGGCCGAGCTAGGGACCCAGGGCCTCTTCTCGGTGTTCCCCAGCCCCACCTCAGTCGCTACTTACGATGCTCAAAGGTCCTCGTGGCGCCGTCGCAGCCAGGACCACTGTGGCCCTCAGGGGTCTCGCCACCAAGAGGCAGCGTCCCCGCGATAAGCCCAGGTGCCTCCGGCCGGAAGTGGGGGCCCCCCCGGTGGGGAGGAAGGGGTCCCACTCCCGGGGCCGGGCTGCCTGCTGCGGAGCCCGGCCTGGAGCCCCGGGAGCCAGCCCGGATCAGGCTGCTGTCTGGAAGTTCTGGGGAGCGGGGCAGATTCCCCTTTCCTGGCAATGGCTGAGTCACCGGGACGCACCCGCGGGGCTTGGCGACTGCAGCATTCTTACCGGTTTACCTGGGCCCTGGAGCTTGGCCTCATCCGCCTCCAAGATTGGAAGTGGAAGGACGTAAGCAGGGGGTGGACATTGTCTCCAGGGCAGCCTCCACTGTCTCTCTCCTCTCCTGCACGTGCGGCCCCTCCCTAAGCGCAGACCCCAGCCCTGCACCATTAACCAACCCCCCCCCCCCCCCACCCCCGACACACACACCCCTCTTCTCAGTCTCTATCCCCAGCCACTAAACTCTGGATCCGCCCAGTCTCCCAGCCTCTCTGTCTGAAATCACCTGCTTGGGATCAGAAGTCCCCTGACTGTCTGGTCCAGCACCAAGTAATATGTCTGGTTTGTTGGAAATGTAAAAACAGACTTTAAATTTAATCCCACATACTGATTATACAGGTGTGCTCAGTGTGTGAAAACTCAGCAAGCTGAACATTTATAGTGCAGGTACTTTTTTTTTTTTAATATGAGTATTATACTTGAATAAAAAGTTGGGAAAACAAAAACACCCACTAATTAAAATCAGCATTCCAGGACAAAACACAGTATGGGGTGATGACCAGGTGGTGGGCCTTGGCATGGGACTCCAGTTCCAGACCTCAATTCCACCATCTACCTGGTCTCCTAGGAAGTCCCTTTACCTCTCTGAGCTTCAGGAGGAACGCACACTGGGACCCTCCATGTGGACCTTAATAGTTTCAGTGCTATCCAGGATCAGGACTAGGATGAGGTAACTGGGAGACTCTGCTGGGGTGCGAAATTTGGGAAGGTGCCAATATAAAATACATTGTAATTCGATATTAAAAAGCAAATCAGCAAATTACAGCCCTGCCAGCCAGCTGCCTATTTTTATAAATAAAGTTTTATTGGAACCAGGGCTGAGATTAAAGTGAAACGAGTGAGATGGGATCATGAAAATTCAGGTTTAGATCCTGTCTTCATTTAAAATGTTGGCATTTTGTTCACTAGAGATTTTTTGCATTGATTTCAATTTTTAGATATATTGCAGGAAAATATTGTTTTATGTTAATTACCTAGGTTTTTTTTTTTTTTTTTGCTGCTCCCTTGAAGTTTCACACCCGAGCCTCACTCACTGTAAGCCTTACACACCTCACCCTTGTCCTTGGCCTATTACCGTCTCTTCCCGAAGGACCTGAGTAAATGAGTAGAGGCTGAAGATGGTTCCACCACCTCCAGCCCCCACCCCACAACACCAAGCGGGCTCTGCAGACAAGTCCAGACCTAGCTTTCCTGGGGCCCAATAATTAGTTCAGAGTCAAATGCAAAGTGCTCACATTGGCCTTCAGGCTCCCAGAGTTAGGCTCTACCCACCTTCACTTTCGTCTCCCCTCATTCATTTCTTTCCAGCCTTGCTGCTTCCCGAGTTTGTTTTTTCAGCTTGTCTCGTGTGTTTGCTCAGGGCCTTTGCACTTGCTCTCCCATCTGCCCAGAATGTGCTTCCCCTAGCTATTCACTTGGCCCCCTTCCTTGTCTTCTCTACTTAGGTCATCTTCTCAGAGAGGCCATCCCAGACCCCTTGCTCTCTGTCCCCTCCCACCACTTTATTTTTCTTCATAAACCTTTCACCTCTTTTCCTATTTATGTACTTGTTTGTTGACTAGTAGAATGTAAGCTCCAGGGGTGAGGGGACTTTGCTCTGTCTCCTAGGGGACTCCCTAGAACTGGGTCTGACACAGGTAGCTCAATATGTATTTCCAGTTTCACAGATGGGAATACAAGGGGCCAGAGAGGGAAAGGGGCTAATGCAAGTCACGAAGTGAGCTGGTGGTAAAAGCTAACCAAGTGCCAGGTTTCCAGACTCCCAACTCAGTGCTCTTTCCTGCCTCCTGGTGCTTTTCCTCACCCCCTTACCCCCACAGCCCTCCAGACAGTGAAGGGTGACAGTCACCTGCACAGCTCTCCTGTCGGCTCCCTTTCACACAATGTGATTACAGAGCCTGGCCTGGCTCCAGCCCCTGGCGTCCACCCCTCCCCAGTGTCCCGCAGGCGTGCACAGCTCTTCCCGGCTTCCTGTCGCTGGCACAGGACCAGTCGGTGGCTGGGCTGGGTTCCGCAGCTGGACCACAGCTGTGGTCTCTGTGCCCTGGAGAGTGGGGGACGGGCCGCTGTGGCGCAACCTCCCTGCAGAGGGCTTGTGTCCAAGGGGGAGTGCTCGTGTGTCGTCGGGGGAGGGGCTGGATAGGAAGTGAGTGCCCTGCCAGGATCGCTGTCCCTGATAAGCAGAGTAGAGGATGGGCCCTCCTGCCCCTTTCTGGAGGACATGGCATGTGGAAGTGGGAGGGGAGCTCTGGGTCCCAGGCCTGCTTCTGTTCCTCTCTTTATTCTTGGTGATCAGAAGACAGTGGTTCAGTACACATGAGTTGGGTATATTCTGTGTGCCAGCCCCTTGCTGGACGGTTCTAGACTTGTTGCTTCCTTTAATACCCACACAGTCTGGATAGCTATTATCCCCATTTTACAAATGAGGAAACCGAGGCACAGTGAGGTGAGTGACTTGCCCATGGCCACACAACTAGTATGGAGTGGAGCTGGGACTTGTACCACATTTCTTTTATTTTTTAGCCATGCCACGTGGTATGCAGGATCTTAGTTGCCCACCTAGGGATTGAACTGCTGCCCCCTGCATTGGAAGCGTGGAGTCTTAACCACTGGGCCAGCAGGGAAGTTCCTTGCACCACATTTCTGAAGCCCGGTGCAGTGATCATTCTGGTCTCTGACAGGGCCTTTACCATAGAGGGAGAACTGTGATTTTCTCTGGAGGTGTCCCCCACCTCCAAGCTGGCTACCAGAGATGGAGGCGTGGCCCTGCTGCCCTCCTCTCAATCACTGGTGATTGACAGCCTAGACAGAGTGGGGCTTGGTTTAATGTCATGGAGACCCAATTTGCACCTTGGCTCAGTCCCTTCTAACCTAGCTCTGTGATTTGGGACAAGTCATTTGAATTATTTGAGCTTCCAGTTCTGTTGTGTGAACCCAAGAGGACTGTTGCCATCCCACAACTGGGGAGAAATTAAATGACCACCTGGTACAACATCACAGGCTTCAGTAAATGGTAGTTCCTTGGCCCTGCACTGTGCTCCTGGACACTCATCCCCAAAGTGAGGGGAGCCTCACAGGGCACGTACGTGTCCATTGTTCTGAGTTTTGTTGCATGAGTCTTGTTTCAAACCCTTACGTGGTGCTTACTATGCGACAGGCACAGATCACAGCACTTTGCATGAATTAACCAGTTTAATAGTCACAACATTAAATATCAATTTATTTTAAATACCAGTATTTCCCTCATTTCGCAGGTGAAGAGACAGAAGCACAGCGAGCTTAAGTAACTTGCCTGAGCCCCACAGCCTTCCCTTCAGCTCCATCCTTCCTGGGGGAGTGGGAGGGACCTCAGGTCATCACTGATCCCCTTGTCTTGTTCAGTCGCCAAGTCGTGTCTGACTCTTTGCGACACCACGGACTGCAGCATGCCAGGCTTTCCTGTCCACTATCTCCTGGAGTTTGCTCAAATTCATGTCCACTGAGCTGATGATGCTGTTTAACCATCTCATCCTCTGCAACTCCCTTCTCCTTTTGCTTTCAATCTTTCCCAGCCTCAGGGTCTTTTCCATTGAGTCAGCTCTTTGCATCAGGTGGCCACTGGAGCTTCAACTTCAGCATCAGTCCTTCCAATGAATATTCAGGGTTGATTTCCTTTAGGACTGACTCTTCTTGCAGTCCGAGTCTTCTCCAGCACCAGGGGGACTTAGGTTATCACTGATCCTCTACTCCTGGATAAATCTTCTTTATCCCCCTGGTAAGTTAATTAACTCTGAGCTGCTGTTCAGTTTAGTTCAGTCGCTCAGTCATGTCCGACTCTTTGTGACCCCATGGCCTGCAGCACACCAGGCCTCCCTGTTCATCACCAACTCCCGGAGTAAGCTGCTGTTAATCATGTAAAAGTGTCTTCATGCACAGGCCTCCAAACTTTTTTTTCTTTGTAATTCAACTTTATAACAATTTTAAGTAAACCTGTTAAAATTTTCTGGACAGTGCCAGCATTTGGATTAAAATTTTAAAAAACCTATTTTTTAGAGCAGATTTAAGTTCACAGCAAAATTGAGTGGAAGTATAGTGAGTTCCTGTATATTAGGCTGTATATTGGCACCCTATTTATTTAACTTCTATGCAGAGTACATTGTGTGAAATGCCTGGCTGGATGAATCACAGGATGGAATCAAGACTGCTGAGAGAAATGTCAACAACCTCAGATATGAAGAAAGTGAAAAAGGAAGTAAAGAACCTCTTGCTGAGGGTGAAGGAGGAGAGTGAAAAAGCTGGCTTAAAAGTTAACATTCAAAAAACTAAGATCATGGCATCCGGTCCCACCACTTCATGTTAAATAGAAGGGAGAAGAGTGGAAGCAGTGACAGATTTTATTTTCTTGGGCTCTAAAATCACTGTGGACACTGACTGCAGCCATGACGTTAAAAGATGCTTGCTCCTTGGAAGGAAAACTGTGACAAACTAGACAATGTGTTAAAAAGCAGAGACATCAAAAGGTCTGTAGAGTCAAAGCAATGGTTTTTCCAGTAGTCATGTATGGATGTGAGAATTGGACCATAAAAAAGCTGAGCATCGAAGAACTGATGCTTTCAAATTGTGGTCCTAGAGAAGACTCTTGAGAGTCCCTTGGACAGCAAGGAGTTCAAACCAATCAATCCTAAAGGAAATCAACTCTGTTCACTGGAAGTACTGATGCTGAAGCTGAAGCTCCAATACTTTGGCCACCTGATGCAAAGAGCCAATTCACTGGAAAAAATCCTGATGCTGGGAAAGACTGAAGGCAACAGGAGAAGGGGTTGGGCAGCAGAGGATGAGATGGTTAGACAGCATCACCGACTCAATGGACACGAGTTTGAGCAAACTCCAGGAGATAGCAAAGGACAGGGAAGCCTGGTGTGCTGCAGTCCATGAGGTCACAGGGTCGAACATGACTGAGGGACTGAACGACAGCAACAACATATATCCTCTATTCCCACCACATGCACAGCCTCCCCCACTGTCCACAACGCACACCAGATGCTACATTTTTTACAGCTGATGAATCTACATCGTCACTTCATTATTACTCAGAGCTCATGGTTAACATCAGGGTTCATCCTTGGCATTGTACATTCTGTGGGTTTTGAGAAACATAACGGCATGTATCTACCATTGTAGTATCATAGAGAGTATTTTCACTTCCCTTAAAATCCTCCGAGCTCCACTTGTTCATGCTTCCCTCCCCTAACCCCTGACAACCACTGATCTTTTAACTGTCTCCATAATTTTACCTTTTCCAGAATGTCGTGTAGTTGGAATCATACATTATGTAGCCTTTCTGATTGGCTTCTTTCATTTAATAATATATACTTAATGTTCCTCCAGGTCTTTTCATGGCTCGATAGCCCATTTCTTTTTATCACTGAATCATATTCCATTGTCTGAATATACCACAGTTTCCTTATCCATTTTTTTTTAACTGAAGGGCATCTTGGTTTCTTAAAAGTTTTGGCAATTATGAATAAAGCTGCTATAAACATCTGTGTGCAGGTTTCTCTGTGGACATAAGTATCCAACTCATTTGGGTAAATTCCTTGTGTCATGATTACTGGATCATATGGTAAGAGAATGTTTAATTTTCTAAGAAACCTCCAAACTATCTTTCAAGGTGGCTGTACCATTTTGCATTCCTGTCAGCAATGAGAGTTCCTTGTGCTCTACATCCTTAGCAGCATTTGGAGTTGCCAGTGCTTTGTAGCCTCGTTATTCTGATGGGTGTGTAGTGGTATCTCATTGTTGTGTTAAATTGCGTTTCCCTACTGACATATGAAGTTGAGCACCTTTTCATATGCTTCTTTGCATCTGTATGTCATCTTCAGTGTCTGTTCAGATCTTTTGTTCATTTTTAAATTAGGTGGTACATTTTTTTAATTGTTGAATTCTTTAGAGTTCTTTGTATATTTTGGGTGAGTCCTTTATCGGATATGTGCTTTGCAAATATTTTCTCCCAGTTTATGGCTTGTCTATTCTTTCTCTTCAAAGTGTTTTTCACAGAGCAGAAGTTTTAAATTTTAAGTCCAGTTTATCAGTTATTTCTTTCACCTATTGTGTCTTTTGTATTATATCTAAAGAGTCATGGCCAATCTTGAGGTCATCTGATTTTCTCTTAAGTAATCTTCTGGGAGTTAATAGTTTTGTGTTTACATTTAGGCCTGTGATCCATTCTGAGTTAATTTTTGTGAGGACTGTAAGGTCTGTGTCTAGATTCTTTTTATTTTATCTTTTGTATGTGGATATCCAATTCACCATTTGTTGAAAAGAGTGTCTTTGCTCTTTTGTGCTGCTCTTTTGTCAAAGATCAGTTGTCTGTATTTATATGAGTCTATTTCTGGGATCTCGATTTTGTTTCAATAATCTATTTGTCTATTCTTTTGCCAATACCACACTGTTTTGATTACTGTAGCTTTATAGTGAGTCTTGTAGGTCTTCATAGAACCGTTCAACTTCAGCTTCTTCAGCGTTACTGGTTGAGGCATAGGCTTGGATCACCGTGATATTGAATGGTTTGCCTTGGAAACGAACAGAGATCATTCTGTCATTTTTGAGATTGCATCCAAGTACTGCATTTCGGACTCTTTTGTTGACCATGATGGCTACTCCATTTCTTCTAAGGGATTCCTGCCCACAGTAGTAGATATAATGGTCATCTGAGTTAAATTCACCCATTCCAGTCCATTTCAGTTCGCTGATTCCTAGAATGTCGACATTCACTCTTGCCATCTCCTGTTTGACCACTTCCACTTTGCCTTGATTCATGGACCTGACATTCCAGGTTCCTATGCAATATTGCTCTTTACAGCATCAGACCTTGCTTCTATCACCAGTCACATCCACAGCTGGGTATTGTTTTTGCTTTGGCTCCATCCCTTCATTCTTTCTGGAGTTATTTCTCCACTGATCTCCAGTAGCATATTGGGCACCTACCGATCAGGAGAGTTCCTCTTTCAGTATCCTATCATTTTGCCTTTTCATACTGTTCATCGGGTTCTCAAGGCAAGAATACTGAAGTGATTCCCTTCTCCAGTGGACCACATTCTGTCAGACCTCTCCACCATGACCCATCCGTCTTGGGTGGCCCCACACGGCACGGCTTAGTTTCATTGAGTTAGACAATGCTCTGGTCCGTGTGATCAGATTGGCTAGTTTTCTGTGATTATGGTTTCAGTGTGTCTGCCCTCTGATGCCCTCTTGCAACACCTACCATCTTACTTGGGTTTCTCTTACCTTGGACGTGGGGTATCTCTTCACAGCTGTTCCAGCAAAGTGCAGCTGCTGCTTCTTACCTTGGACGAGGTTGCCCCTCCTGACCTTGAACATGGAGTAGCTCCTCTCTGCCCTCCTGTGCCTGTACAGCCGCTGCTCCTTGGACTTGGGGTTGCTCCTCTCAGCCACTGCTCCTGACTTTGGGCGTGGGGTAGCTCCTCTTGGGCCACTCCTGCACCATCGCAGCCTGGAGCTCTCTGTCGCTGCCCTAAAAAAGATGTCCTTTTCATTATAGGGGACTGGAATGCAAAAGTAGGAAGTCAAGAAACACCTAGAATAACAGGCAAATTTGGCTTTGGAATATGGAATGAAGCAGGGCAAAAGCTAATAGAGTTTTGCCAAGAGAACGCAATGGTCATAGTAAATACCCTCTTCCAACAACACAAGAGAAGACTCTACACATGGACATCACCAGATGGTCAATACCGAAATCAGATTGATTATATTCTTTGCAGCCAAAGATGGAGAAGCTCTATACAGTCAGCAAGACCAGGAGCTGACTGTGGCTCAGATCGTGAACTCCTTATTGCCAAATTCAGACTTAAATCGAAGAAAGTAGGGAAAACCACTAGACCATTCAGGTATGACCTAAATCTTCCCTGGTGGCTCAAATGGTAAAGTGTCTGCCTACAGTGCGGGAGACCGGGGTTCAATCCCTGGGTCGGGAAGATCTCCTGGAGAAGGGAATGGCTAACTCACCCCAGTATTCTTGCCTGGAAAATCCCATGGATGGAGGAGACTGGTAGGCTACAGTCCATGGGGTCGCAAAGAGTCGGACACGACTGATCGGCTTCACTTTCACTTTATGATTATACAGTGGAAGTGAGAAATAGACTTAAGGGACTAGATCTGATAGAGTACCTGATGAACTATGGACGGAGGTTCGTGACGTTGTACAGGAAACAGGATCAAGACCATCCCCATGGAAAAGAAATTCAAAAAAGCAAAATGGCTGTCTGGGGAGGCCTTACAAATAGCTGTGAAAAGAAGAGAAGCGAAAAGCAAAGGAGAAAAGGAAAGATATTCCCATTTGAATGCAGAGTTCCAAAGAATAGCAAAGAGAGATAAGAAATCCTTCCTCAGTGATCAATGCAAAGAAATAGAGGAAAACAACAGGCTGGGAAAGACTAGAGATCTCTTCAAGAAAATTAGAGATACCAAGGGAACATTTCATGCAAAGATGGGCTCGATAAAGGACAGAAATGGTATGGACCTAACAGAAGCAGAAGATATTAAGAAGAGGTGGCAAGAATACACAGAAGAACTGTACAAAAAAGATCTTCACGACTAAGATAATCATGATGGTGTGATCACTGACCTAGAGCCAGACATCCTGGAATGTGAAGTCAAGTGGGGCCTTAGAAAGCATCACTACGAACAAAGCTAGTGGAGGTGATGGAATTCCAGTTGAACTATTTCAAATCCTGAAATATGATGCTGTGAAAGTGCTGCACTCAATATGCCAGCAAATTTGGAAAACTCAGCAGTGGCCACAGGACTGGAAAAGGTCAGTTTTCATTCCAATCCCAAAGAAAGGCAATGCCAAAGAATGCTCAAACTACCGCACAATTGCACTCATCTCACACACTAGTAAATTAATGCTCAAAATTCTCCAGGCTTCAGCAATATGTGAACCGTGAACTTCCAGATGTTCAAGCTGGTTTCAGAAAAGGCAGAGGAAGCAGAGATCAAATTGCCAACATCTGCTGGATCATTGAAAAAGCAAGAGAGTTCCAGAAAAACATCTATTTCATTTCTGCTTTATTGACTATGCCAAAGCCTTTGACTGTGTGGATCACAATAAACTGGAAAATTCTGAAAGAGATGGGAATACCAGACCACCTGACCTGCCTCTTGAGAAACCTATATGCAGGTCAGGAAGCAACAGTTAGAACTGGACATGGAACAATAGACTGGTTCCAAATAGGAAGAGGAGTACGTCAAGGCTGTATATTGTCACCCTGCTTATTTAACTTCTGTGCAGAGTACATCATGAGAAACACTGGCCTGAAAGAAGCACAAGCTGGAATCAAGATTGCCGGGAGAAATATCAATAACCTCAGATATGCAGATGACACCACCCTTATGGCAGAAAGTGAAGAGGAACTAAAAAGCCTCTTGATGAACGTGAAAGAGGAGAGTGAAAAAGTTGGCTTAAAACTCAACATTCAGAAAACTAAGACATGGCATCTGGTCCCATCACTTCATGGGAAATAGATGGGGAAACAGTGGAAACAGTGTCAGACTTTATTTTTTGGGGCTCCAAAATCACTGCAGATGGTGATTGCAGCCATGAAATTAAAAGACGCTTACTCCTTGGGAGGAAAGTTATGACCAACCTAGATAGCATATTCAAAAGCAGAGATATTACTTTGCCAACAAAGGTTCGTCTAGTCAAGGCTATGGTTTTTCCAGTGGTCATGTATGGATGTGAGTTGGATTGTGAAGAAAGCTGAGCACCGAAGAATTGATGCTTTTGAACTGTGTTGCTGGAGAAGACTCTTGCGAGTCCCTTGGACTGCAAGGAGATCTAACCAGTCCATCCTAAAGGAGACCAGTCCTGGGTGTTCACTGGAAGGACTGATGCTGAGGCTGAAACTCTACTACTTTGGCCACCTCATGTGAAGAGTTGACTCACCGGAAAAGACCCTGATGCTGGGAAGGATTGGGGGCAGGAAGAGAAGGGGATGACAGAGGATGAGATGGCTGGATGGCATCACCAACTCGATGGACATGAATTTGGGTGAACTCCAATAGTTGGTGATGGACAGGGAGGCCTGGCATGCTGCAATTCATGGGGTTGCAAAGAGTCAGACACGACTGAGCAACTGAACTGAACTGAACTGATAGTGAGCCTTAATGTTGGATAATGCCAGTTCTCCAACTTTGTTTTTCTTCAATAATGTGTTTTTTACTCTGAGTCTTTTGCCCCTCCATATACAAACCATTTTTGAATGACTTTATGAAGATACAATTCACAAACCATACAATTTACCCATTTAAATTGTACAATTTAATGGGTTTGGGTATATTACATTATTAATTATTTTAAATTGTGGTAAGACATTTATAATATACTTTTTTCCACTTTAAAAATTTTAAGTGTATTATTCAGTGGCATGAATTACACATTCAAAATGTGCAGCCATCAGTTCAGTTCAGTTCAGTTCAATTGCTCAGTCGTGTCTGACTCTTTGCAACCCCATGAATCGCGCAGCATGCCAGGCCTCCCTGTCCATCACCAACTCCCAGAGTTCACTCAGACTCACGTCCATCGAGTCAGTGATGCCATCCAGCCATCTCATCCTCTGTCATCCCCTTCTCCTCCTGCCCCCAATCCCTCCCAGCATCAGAGTCTTTTCCAGTGAGTCAAATCTTCACATGAGGTGGCCAAAGTACTGGAGTTTCAGCTTTAGCATCATTTCTTCTAAAGAAATCCCAGGGCTGATCTCCTTCAGAATGGACTGGTTGGATCTCCTTGCAGCCATCACCACTATCTAATTCCAAATCTTTTTCTTTATTCCAAACAGCATTTTGGAACTACTAAGCAGTGACTCCCCAGTTTGTTCGGGTGTCCCTGACAAAGTACCAAAAACCAGATGGCTTAAAACAATAGCAACTTATTATACGATAAATTATGTATTGTTTTCAAGATTCATCTATGCTGCAGAATGTATCAGAACTTCATTTCTTTTTATGGTTGGATAATATTCCATTATATGGATATGTCACATATTTTATCCATTCACGTGTTGTTGGAAACTTGAGTTGTTTCCATCTTTTGGCTACTATGAACCATGCTGCAGTGAACGTTGGTGTTCAAGCCCTGCTTCTTCTAAAGTGTTTGGACAGCACACCAATATCAACTTTTTAAAACTGCCCATCAAGCAAGTTTTTAAAATTACCTCATATGTGTCATTTACTTGTAAATTATATGCCTATGCTATTTTGTTAATACGTAATGTACATAATAAATATGCTTCAAAGTGAAAAGGTGAGACAAAGAATAAATATGAATAAATCCAATACAAATAGAAGTAAAAATAAGTAAGTGTCTCTTCCCGAATCCCATCTTGGAGACAGTGAGGTACCACTCTACCCGAAGGGATATATGTGATTGACAGACGGCCTTGCCTTCACTTCCTGATTATTTTTAGGATCCCATATTTCTTTGACAATCTGATGAAAGTTATGGACACTCTCCAAAAAACTTCCCTCAAATACTCATAGCATTTCCAATACACATTTCATGAACTGAAAGAGATTCATGGACTGAGGCTGCAGAAGTGCCCCCTCCAAGTGCCACCTCTGCTGCTGCCACTTGAGAAGTCGACTGCGGAAGCGGAAAATGCTGCGTCTCCCTTCCTTGCGCCTCCCCACCTCTCACTGCTTCCTCCCATTCACAGGACCTACTTGGAGCTTGGGAAATGTAGTTGCAGGCTTCCAGGGCCTGCAGAACACAGAAGGGAGGGCATGAAGCTGGGAGCTGACAGGCAGAGCAGCAGCCAGTCTCAGCAGCCACGCAGACCCCACTGGAAGCAGATCCACGTGGACTACTGCATTCTCTGTCTCCCCTCTCCTGGGACGCCCTCCTTGACGACGGGTGCTGTTGGTCCCCCACACTTTCTCCAGAGCCTGGAATCAGGTAACTGAGTCACTGCTCAATAAAGCTGTTCTCCTGGACCGATAGAGACACTGAGTGTTCTCTGCTTTCAACATACAAAGGAACCAAGGTCCAGAAAGTCATGACTTGCCCAAAGTCAGCATGCCATGACATGCCTGTCTGGCAAGTCTCGGGAAGGTTTTGGAAGAGGACGGAGCTGACTTGGCAGCTGTCCACGCCCCACTCCCCGCCACGCCTCTTGATCTGGCTGCCTGGAGCAAGCTGTGAGCCGAGATGTGGATGTAGCTCTTTTATGTCTGCATGTGCTCTAGCAGCTGGGGCCAAGAAGGGCTGACTCAGCAGTTACCTCCCCAGGGCTGAGAACTTCCTCCTGCCCCAGGAAGTAGGGCATCCTGGTGCCTCTGCCCAAAGGGCCAGGCTGGAGGTCAGGGAGTCTAGTCAACGGAGGCAGGAGCTAGAAGACGCAGGGGGGACCCTGCACTGGCCCCTCGCTCCTCTGTTCCCCAGGGTGCAGCGCTTCATCACAGAGACTCTGATACACTGACATATTTTACTAATATGCTAAAAATGGTGACCATATTTCCTAAACCAAAATTGTGGTACACATGGTTAGACACATGTGAATTTGCTGATGTGGACAAAGGGAGACAGTGTTCGAAATAGGGTCTATCTCAGGGTTTCTTGATCTTGGCACTCGTGACAAAAATTTGGGAGCTGGGTGATTCCTTTGTTGTGGGCCTGTTCTGGGCACTGTAGGATCTTTTGCAGCATCCTTGACCTCTACTCATTAGATGACAGTAACATCCCCAAGCTGTGACAACTGGAAATGTCTCCAGACATTGCCAAGTGTCCCTGGGGCAAGGTAGGGGGGAAGCCCTCCAGTTAATAGCACTGGTCTATTCCTGTAACTCAGGATATTTCTCTACACTAAACATGCCTAGTGGGCAAGAGATGGTGCCCAGTCTGGTGGAAATATAGTCCTGCCCCTTGAGGAGAGATGAGCAATCCTAGCTCTAGTCTGAGGGAAGAGACAGATCGTGACCTTGGGGAACTTCTGGACTAATAGGGGAGATAAACTGGATAAACTAGATAAACTGGAAAACATGGTGGCAAGAGCACTGAACTTCGGGGACTTTCCTGGTGGTGCAGTGGTTAAGACTTCATCTTCCAATGCAGGAGGTGTGGATTCGGTCCCTAGCTGGGGAGCTAAGGGAGTTTTTTATGCCTCATGGCCAAAAACCAAAATATGAATAGGAAGCAATATTATAACAAATTCAATAAAGACTTTTAAAATGGTTCACATCAAAAATCTTTAAAAAAAAAAAAAAAAAGGAGCACTGAACCTTGGAGCCAGAATATGTAATTAAAATCCTGGCTCCACCATTTATACAACAAGTTACCTCTTTGTGTGTTAGTAACCTATCTGTAAGATGGTGATAATGTTGGTACCACCTATCTTGTGGAGTTCTAATAAGTTACTTATGATGACAGATTTCATTTTTTGAAAGTTTTCGATTTCTGGAAAAGTTGAGAAGCTAGTGCAGAGTTCCCAGTTTTCTCTGTTATTAACATTTGTTATAAGTAATGATGCAATAAGTGAAATGAAGTGAAATCACTCGGTCGTGTCTGACTCTTTGCGACCCCATGGACTGTAGCCTACCAGGCTTCTCTGTCCATGGGATTTTCCAGGCAATAGTACTGGAGTGGATTGCCATTTCCTTCTCCAGCAGATCTTCCCGACCCAGGGATCGAACTCGGGTCTCCCACATTGTAGACAGATGCTTTATGGTCTGAGCCACCAAGGAAGTCCAATGATGCAATACTGATCAGATCAGATCAGATCAGTCGCTCAGTCGTGTCCGACTCTTTGCGACCCCATGAATCGCAGCACACCAGGCCTCCCTGTCCATCACCAACTCTCGGAGTTCACTCAGACTCACGTCCATCGAGTCAGTGATGCCATCCAGCCATCTCATCCTCTGTCGTCCCCTTCTCCTCCTGCCCTCAATCCCTCCCAGCATCAGAGTCTTTTCCAATGAGTCAACTCTTCGCATGAGGTGGCCAAAGTACTGGAGTTTCAGCTTTAGCATCATTCCTTCCAAAGAAATCCCAGGGCTGATCTCCTTCAGAATGGACTAGTTGGATCTCCTTGCAGTCCAAGGGACTCTCAAGAGTCTTCTCCAACACCACAGTTCAAAAGCATCCATTCTTCGGTGCTCAGCCTTCACAGTCCAACTCTCACATCCATACATGACCACAGGAAAAACCATAGCCTTGACTAGACGAACCTTTGTTGGCAAAGTAATGTCTCTGCTTTTGAATATGCTATCTAGGTTGGCAATACTGATACATTATTATTATTAACTAAAGCCCATGGTTTATTCAGACTTCCTTAGCTTTTCCCTAAAGATCTTTATTCTGTTCCAGGATCCCATTCAGGAATTCTCATCACATTTACTTGTCATGGCTCCTTAGGCTCCTCTTGGCTGTGACAGCTTTTCAGACTTTCCTTGTCTTTGATGACCTTGACAGTTTTGATGAGTATTAATCAGGTACTGTCTTCCCAGGTTTTGCTAGTGGTAAAGAACCCACCTACCAATGCAGAAGACATAAGAGATGTGGGATTGACCCCTGAGTCAGGAGGATCCCCTGGAGGAGGGGATGGCAACCCACTTCAATATTCTTGCTTGGAGAATCCCACGGACAGAGGAGCCTAGTGGGCTACAACCTGTAAGTTTGCAAAGGGTTGGACACCACTGAAACGCAGGCACAGTCAAGTACTAGCCCTGCAAGGTGTCCCTTTATTGGAATTTTTATATAATTTTTTAGAAATTTATCCATTTATTTGTTTTTGGCTGTGCTGGGCCTTTGCTGCTGTGTGCCGGGTTCTCTCTAGTGGTTTGTGGGTTTCTCATTGTGATGGCTTCTCTTGCTGCTGAGCACCGGCTCTAGGGTGTGCAGGTACAGGTTCCAGTAGTTGTGGCACGTGGGCTCGGTGGTTGAGGCTCCCGGGCTCCAGAGCGCAGGCTCGATAGCTGCAGTGCACAGGCTTAGCTGCTCTGAGGCATGTGGAGTCTTCCAGGATCAGGGATCAGACCTGTGTCCCCTGCATTGGCAGGTGGATTCTTTACCACTGGACCACCAGGGAAGGCCCCCTTTATTGAAATTTGTCTTGTTTTTTCTCATAATTGGACTGGGATTATAGATTTGGGGAGGGGAGAAGTCACAGGGGTAAAGCACACTTCTCACCATATTGTCTCAATAGTATATCCTATCAGCGTGACTTCGAACTGCGAATGTTGACCTAGATCACCTGGTTGAGATGGTATTTGTCAGGTTTCTCTGCTGTGAACTGATCCCCCGCACCTCTCTTGGATGTGCTCTTGGGAAGAAAGTGGTTGTGCACAGCCCATGCTTCACGAGTGGGGAGCCTCATAATGAATTGGTGAAGATTGAATAAATGCAGAAATGTAGTGTTGGCCGGAAAGTTCATTTGGGTTTTTTTTTTTGGTGTGATCTTATGACTCATTGGAAAAGACACTGATGCTGGGAAAGATTGAGGGCAGGAGGAGAAGGGGACGACAGAGGATGAAATGGTTGGATGGCATCACCGACTTGATGGACATGGGTTTGGGTAGACTCTGGGAGTTGGTGATGGACAGGGAGGCCTGGCGTGCTGTGGTTCATGGGGTCGCAAAGAGTAGGACATGACTGAGCTATGGAAAAACTCGAACGAACTTTTTGGCCAAACCATATATTCTCCTTAGAACAGCGCCTGGCATGTGGTAACTCTTCCGAATGATTTGCTATTATGATGACGATGGGGAGACCCTCTGAAGAAGAGATTGGACATTCCCTACACAGAAAACATAACCAGGACAACTCGTAAGACAGTATGCTGTGTTAGGCAGAATAAAGACATCCTCCACTCTACCAAAGATGTCCCAGGAATTTATGAATACATCACCTTATGTGGCAGAAAGGACTTTGCAGATGTGATAAAGGGTGTGGACCTTGAGATGGGGAGATTACCCTAGATTATACAGGGCGCCAATTGCCAGGCTTCTCTGTTCAGCAGGCAAGAATACTGGCATGGGTAGCCATTCCCTTCTCCAGGGGATCTTCCTGACCCAGGGATCAAACCCAGGTCTCCGGCATTGCAGGCAGATTCTTTACCGTTTGAGCCACCAGAGAAACCCTAATGTAATCACACAAATTCTTAAAACTGGAGATGCTTTCCTGGCTGAAGGTATGGAGAGAAGGCACACAGTGTCCACGACTTTCGACACTCACAGCAGAGGGTCAGAGAGATGGCGGCATTAGCACTTGACACACATAAGCCAGCTTTGCAGACGGAGGAAGGGCCTCCGGGCCCCAGGAAGCCACACGGCCCTGCCAACCCTGGAGTTCAGCCCCATGAGACCTGTGTTGGATCTCTTATCTACAGAACGACGAGGTGATACATCTGCAGTGTTAAAAGCCTCTGGCCTTGGTTAAGGCAGCGATGGGAAACTAATAGTGTGTTGACAAGCATGGAGCTGGAAGTGGAAATGCAGTCCTCAAGCAGAAATTGCTGCGTACTAACTGCAGATGAATCAGCTGGCCAACCCTCTTGCCCTGCAAACTCAATTCTTCCCAACAATAACAACAATCAGAAAAGATTGGTGCTGATGCTGTCATTCTTGGGGGCCAGCTTCACCCCAGGCACTTGGCTGGGGCTTTCAGAACACTGTGTAGTTTAATCTTCACACCACACCACGCTCTCTCCAATTTTACAGAACAGACAGAGGGGAGGATCTTCTGCCCTTCTTCCCTCCTGGGTCAGCTCCCTGCTGATAATTAACTCTCTGCAAGTTGGAAGTTGCTCTTCAGAAAGCCAAAGTCCCTTTAAATCCAAAGAGTCAGATACTTGCCTGGTAGTCCAATGGCTAAGACTCCACGCTTTCAATTTTGTGGACCTGGTTTCCATCCCTGGTCAGGGAACTAGATCCCACATGCCACAACTAACACCCAGCAGAGCCTAATAAATATATATAAACAAAACAAAGGGTCGGTTTGAGGAGGTGTTTGCTATCTTACAGGCCTTAGTTCAAGGCAGCCTAAAAAAACAGTCTTTGCAGATTTTTCAGACCTTGCCAGAGCATTTGGAATACCCTGCAAACATTCATTCATTCATTAAGCATCTATTAAGTACCAACTATTGATCCCTGTTCTCAAGAAGCTCCAACCCTATTAGGGAAGAGTAGGGCTTGGACAGGCATAACCATAACCCGGAAGAGTAGGACTGTGACTTTCAGGAAGCATGTCATGAGTGTTTAATTGGGGAGGAGGCACCAGGATGTGGCAATCTAGGAAGACTGCAAGGAGGTGGCACGTTTAAGTTGGGTCTTGAACGAGTGAACTTCATGTTTCCATTCCCTTTGTCATTAAACAAACACGGATGGAGCGCCCACTGGGCGCCAGCTCTGTGCTCCTGAAACCAAGGAGACTCTAGGAACTCTGTGTCGAGGAGGTGGCAGAGCTGTAGATGCTGAATTCCCTCACTGCACCGTGAGCGCCCCCTAGAGGCAGGAAGAGGAGTGAGTGTGTGGAGGCCAAAGGCTGGTTCCTGGGAAGCCTTCTCCAGGAGAGTGAGTCTAGACAGAGCAAAGTCAGCAAAGGAGACCAGGCAAAGAGGTCAGAGAGTTAGCAGGAGAACCAAGAGGGCAAGATCAAGCCCATCCCTGACATTTCAAAGGCCTGGGAAATGCAATGGCTTCCAGCTCCTAGCCCGCTCCTCCCCTTTCCTTTTCACATTTTCAGCTTGTCCTGCAGAGTGAGAGTCTCCTTTTAAAAAAAAAACAAAAAACTTATTTTTATTTATCTCTTTGCCTGTGCTGGGTCTTAGTTGCAGCTTTCAGGATCTTCCATCTGAGGAAGGGATCTCCTAGCTGGGGCGTGCTGGATGCTCAGTTGCCACATGTGGGATCTAGTCCCTTAACCAGGGATGGAACCTGGGCCCCTGCATTGGGGGGTGCAGAGTCTTAGCCACTGGACCACCAGGTCTCCTATTAATGGAATGCACATACATTCCAACCATACACCCCAGCTCTATCTATGCCCCTACCTTCAAACAGCTGCCCCCTGATTGCCCCTCAGACCCAGGGCACACACACCAGTCATGCTTCACCCTCAAGAGGACAAACCAAGGGTGGAAGCCTTGGTTTGTAGGCTCTGGAAGGGGGCCTAGGACTGTTTGGGCAAAGATGCTCAAATATTGGGTACCTGGAGTGTGGCCTAGAAAACAGGTCACATCCTGGGGTAGGGGGGCATGTTCTTTGACTTTGTGAACTCCTTGTTCTGTCTTGGACTCTGGTTGTCTGGGTCTGAAGGTCATTTTGGGGATAATTATGGAAGCAGGAGGAGAAGGGGGCAACAGAGGATGAGTTGGTTGAATGGTATCATCTACTCAATGGGCACGAGTTTGAGCAAACTCTGAGAGATGGTGAAGGACGGGTAAGCCTGATGTGCTACAGTCCCATGGGGTCGCAAAGAGTCAGACACGACTTAGCGACTGAACAAAAGTGGAAGCCCTAAGAGCAGGTTTCATCCGATGTCACCTTCTCCAGGGAGATTGAGTGAAACAGGATTAAGCAGAGGCCACTGACCAAGAAAGTGACCCCGGGCTCGGTGAGAGCAGAGTCTGCACAGGGCAGGCTGTGCAGAGATTCGGGGTGAGCCTGAGGTGAGGGATGGGAGGCAGAGAACACAGAGCCCTCTTTCAAGAAATTTGGCAGAGAAAGGAAATAAAGCCCAAGGAAGGGCGTGTGAGCAGGAGGGAGGCGAGAGGGAATGTTTGTGTTTAGAAGGCAGCAGACAGGCGTATGTTCTGTTCTGAGGGAAAAGAGTCTGTGCAAAGAGAGAGAGGCTGAGAAATCAGGGGGGAAAAGGAAGGATGAGAAAACATGTCCAGAAAGGATCTTTTAAACTCATCAGCTAGGGGGAATATGATGGCCTTAAAAGAAAAAAAAAAAGAATAGAAGGATTCCTCTTTCTACAAGCCAAGAAGGTGGGAGGAGATTGAGAGATTGCAGGAGCCCTAGCTGGGTGGTTTGGATTGTCCCTGAAATAATCCACATTTATCGAACACCCATTCACTGTGTGTCAGGCCGTTTTAGGCAATAAGCATGTAAAATCTTACCTGTATCTCACAGCAGTCCTTAGGGTCGATACTATTATTGTCCCCTCCATCTGACAGAAATGAAAATGGAGGCACCAGGGACTCCCCTGGGGTGCAGAGGTAAAGACTTCGCCTTCCAGTACAGGGGGTGCAGGTTCAATATCCGGTTGGGAACTAAGATGCCACATGCCTCGCAGCCAAAAAATGTAAAACAGAAGCAAGATTGTAACAAATGCAATAAAGACTTTTAAAATGGCCCGTATCGCATACACACACACACACACACACAATTAAAAAGGAAAAAAGAAAATGGAGGCACCAGAAGGAATAGTAACTAGCCCAGAGTGGCACATCTGTTAGTGACCTGTCTCTTAGACTAGGCAAAGTGGCCTCTGACCAGGTATCCACTGTTTAGAAGCCTCGGCGTGTCACAGCCACATTCGAAAAGAAATGTACTAACAGGATGAGACTTCAGCTTCTAGCCATAATGAAGTGACAGGGGCTAGGTTTACTCTCCTGCCTTAAAAAAACCAGGGCTCCAGACAAAACAGCTGAGACCATGATTTTCAGACTTCGGACAAAGGCAACCTGGAACCGATCCCTGGGAAGAAGGTGAGCCCTGTAATTACCCCAGCTCCCCGCCCCAGGCTGTTTCCAGCCTTCAGGGTCGGGAGGAGGGACTCCAAACAGAGCTTGAATGTCTTGCTGATTGAGAAGACAGATTTAGAAAGGTGCTAGAAACTCACAGGCCAGAGTCCCAGCGAGGGGAAGCTGAACACACATCCAAGATCCTCAGAGGTGTCTCCTCGAATCTGGCTGAGCACTGATTTGCACATACATGAAAGAAAAGGCTGGGGAAAGAGACGCTGAAGGCAGAGCATTGCCTGGAGCTCACGTGGGGCAGGAATTAGTTTGTGCTCCTGTCAGGCAGAGTAGAAAGACCTCATAATACATGGGGTATTGAGTACAGTCCTCAGAAGGGTAAGGCCATAGCAGAGGTCTACATTAACCTTGGACTAACAGCTACTCTGTATGTGTCTTAAGAATCTTAAAAGCAAGTCTCACAAGTATACATCTTACTCCAAGTATGTTAGCTATGTGCCAGAACAAAGTCCAACATTACTTAAAGGAATGCAACAAACTCCTACACCAAACAATGGAAAACTCACAATGCCTAGCTTCTAATCAAAGTACAGACAGATGTCCCTCCTGAACACAGAGGCAAAAATTTTAAGCAAAGTTTTAGCAAATCAAATTCAACAATATATAAAAAGGATAATATATTATGATCAAGTGGGATTTATCTCAGGAATGCAAAGTTGGTTTAATGTTTGCAAACCAATCAATTGAATTACCATATTAACATACGAAAAAAAAAGGAAACCATAGGATCATTTTAATAGATGTAGAAAAACTGTTTGACAAAATCCAACAACCATTCCTGATAAAAAGAACTCTCAGAAAATTAAGAATAGAAGGAAAGTTCCTCCGTCTGATGAAGAATGTCTATAAGCAGGGAATTCCTTGGTGGCCTAATGGTTAGGACTCATTGCTTTCACTGCCCTGGGCCTGTGTTCAATCCCTTGTTGGAGAATTAAGATCCTGCAAGCCTTGAGCAGTACGGCCAAAAAGAATCTAGGAGCAAACAAACAACAACAAAATGGCATGCAAAGTAGAAAAATATGACCCACAATCAGGAGAAAAATCAATCAGTAGAAAGACTCAGAAATGAAGAGATGAAATAACTAGCAGAGGAAGACACTGAAGAGATAATATAAATGTGCTTCACTCATATGCCTCATGTATTCAATAAGGTAGAGAAACATACAAACATGAAAAAGAGAGAAACAGAGGTTATAAAAAAATCCAACTGTCGTGTCCAAAAATGAAAAATCAGTTCAGTTCAGTCACTCAGTTGGGTCTGACTCTTCTTCCCTGTCCATCACCAGCTCCTGGAGCTTGCTCAAGTTCATGTCCATTGAGTCGGTGCTGTCATCCAATCATCTCATCCTTTGTCGTCCCCTTCTCCTCCTGCCTTCAGCATCAGGGTCTTTTCCAATCAGTCAGTTCTTCACATCAGGTGGCCAAAGTATTGGAGTTTCAGCTTTAACATCAGTCCTTCTAATGAACACCCAGGACTGATCTCCTTTAGGATGGACTGGTTGGATCTCCTTGCAGTCCAAGAGACTCTTGAGAGTCTTCTCCAACACCACAGTTCAAAAGCATCAATTATTTGGCTCTCAGCTTTCTTTATAGTCCAACTCTCACATCCATACATGACTACTAGAAAAACCATAGCTTTGACTAGACGGACCTTTGTTGGCAAAGTAATATCTCTGCTTTTTAATATGCTGTCTAGGTTGGTCATAGCTTTTCTTCCAAGGAGAAGCATCTTTTAATTTCATGGTTGCAGTCACCATCTGCAGTGATTTTGGAGCCCCCAAAAATAAAGTCTGACACTTTCCACTGTTTCCCCATCTATTTCCCATGAAGTGATGGGACCAGATGCCATGATCTTAGTTTTCTGAATGTTGAGCTTTAAGCCAACTTTTTCACTCTCCTCTTTCACTTTCATCAAGAGGCTCTTTAGTTCTTCTTCACTTTCTGCCATAATGGTGGTATCATCTGCATATCTGAGGTTATTGATATTTCTCCCAGCTATCTTGATTCCAGCTTGTGCTTCATCATTTTAAATGAAAAATATAATATCTTAAATAAAAAAAAAATACACTGAATGTGACTAAGAACAGTTTAGACACTGTAGAAGAAATTATCAGTGAATATTCAGATATACCAGTTAAAATCTAAACTGCCACTCAGAGGAAAAATAAGAGGTGAAAAAACGTAAATAGAATATCAGCATTTGAATACTGTCAAGTCATCTAACACTGAGAAATTGAAGACTCAGCTTGGGACAGGGAAATAAAAATATATATATTTGGAGAAATAATTATAACTTTCTTTTCAAATTTGATGAAAGCTAGAAACAACAGACAATAAATAAATATTTTTTTAAAAGACATTATAAAATGACACAAAATTCAGTGATTTTTATATTTTTCTGTCATCATAGAAAAAGCATAGCTCAGCGTACACACACAGACATGTTTTTGGTTTTAAGGAAGATATATTTTGTCAGCCTAGGAAGCTGGAACTTATTTTACATAATGGATTGTTGGCTTTATTTGCAGCTTTTAACTATCGGGATATGGAAGTGGGAGGGGGTGTCCTTTGCACTCTTGCCTTGGCTGCAAACATGAAGGGTAGGGCTGTGTCTGGTACAGGATAGACCCCAGACCAAAGTGGTCTGGCCCCAGAACCCAAGTGCTGCCCACTTCCCCACACTGCCTGCTTGCAGAGAATGAGGGGGGTATTGGGGAAGAGTAAAGCCTAACTCCATAGCACAGGGAACTCTACTCCATCCTCCATAATGACCTATGTGGGAAAAGAATCTAAAAAAAGAGTGGATATTTGTATATGTATGGCTGGGTCACTCTGCTGTAGAGCAGAAACCAATACAACATTGTAAAGCAACTAAGCTCCAGTAAAAATTAATTTTAAAAAATAAACAAAATACTGTAGCAAAAAAAATAAAATGACTCCTACCATATTTCAATAGGGATAAAAGAATAAAGCACAGAGGAGTTTCTGGAAGAGGCCAGTTAAGATGAAAAGGAACGTCTGTGGGAGTGGAATTTAATGTTAAGGAGGAAAGGTTGAGGGGTGAAGGACGTGAGTGATGAGGGTGCTGGGGGCTCTTCTTTTGGGGTGGGGGTGGACCACAGACTCACCAGTAGTAGGGTTGCTGCTGCCGCTGCTGCTAAGTCACTTCAGTCGTGTCCGACTCTGTGACCCCATAGACGGCAGCCCACCAGGCTTCCCCGTCCCTGGGATTCTTCAGGCAATAACACTGGAGTGGGTTGCCATTTCCTTCTCCAAAGCATGAAAATGAAAAGTGAAAGTGAAGTCGCTCAGTCATATCCGACTCTTCGAGACCCCATGGACTGCAGCCCACCAGGCTCCTCCGTCCATGGGATTTTCCAGGCAAGAGTACTGGAGTGGAGTGCCATTGCCTTCTCCGAGTAGTAGGGTTATCAGGTAGTAGGGTTTTCAGGTGAGAAATTGTAGCCTGAGCTGGGAAGCCCTTGGGCTCTGATCTCTCCATTGAGAAGACTCTCTTTACTTCAGCCAATGCCCTATTACCCTCAGGAATAGAAAGCCAGCCCACTTGACAATTGTAAAAATAAATGCAGGAGGAAACAAAGCAATGTATATACTACGTTCTGTCGAGATATTGTGCCTGCCAGATACCGCTAATGCCGGGCCAGAGATAGCTAGTCTGATAGAGACGTTATTAGACACAGGCTAGCACTAAGCTGACATCTTTCTCTTTGATGGTATCAAAAGGATTAAAAAGGACTCAAAATGCAATTACTTTTTGCCATCAAGTCATCTCTGGGACACCAGTGATACAGCCCCCATTGTCTGCGAAGCATTGCCCTGGGCCAGACTCCAGACAGTGCTAATCCGAGTGGTCAAACAGAACTTCCCCCACCTGCCACCGACCTACTGTTATGTGCTGGTACCCTGTCTCCAAAGACATCCCCCAACAATCTCCCCCATCCCTGTGCCATGTCCCTCCTCCTACCAGGAGACGGAGGCCATCTCCCCTCCCTGTGGGTCTGGGCTGGCCTTGGGAACTCGCCTTGACCAATAGCATGCACCAGAAGTGAAGGTGTGCCAATTTCAGCCTAAGCGTTAACTGATCGCTTCTGCCTGGACTCCTTGGAGCTCTGGACTGCCAGGTAAGAAACCCACCCAACTGGAGGAGGTCCAGCCACCCCAGTGAAACTGCTAGCTGAATGCAGCCCACCACCACCATGAGGCACACAGGTCACCCCAGCTGAGCCCCCAGCATCATGACAGATAGCAAATAGCTGCTGCTTTAAGTCACCACATTTTAGAGCAGTTTTTACACAGCAACAGGCACCTGATTGTGTGCCAAGCACCACCAACAGCCTTACACGTGTTATTTGTTTAATCCTCACAACGTTCCTAGGAGAATGGTACCTTTCACTCCATTTTACAGATGGGAGAACGCAGGCTCAGAAAGGTGATGTCACCATGCCCATGGTTTCATAGCTATTAATAGAAAAGTACTGGAGTGTAGACTGGACCTAGCGTGTCTGATTCTAAGATGGGCGAGGCAAGGGGATGGTGGGGAGACCAGCAGGGATCCCACATTCCCATGCCAGCGGGGAGAGAGAGATGCTGTCCAACTTGCCCCAGTCCAGGACCCTCCTGGTCCCCCAGCCAGAGTGCAGCAGACTGAGGAGGGCAGTGCAAGATGGAACCAGAGGCCAGGTTCTGCACTGAGAGCTAATGCTGGGAGAAAGGGGCTCCTTGGCTACCAACTTTTTAAAAATTTTTTTATTAATTTGGCTGAGCCAGGTCTTTTATATATATATATATAATTGTATTTATGTATATACGTATGTATTTTGGCTGTGCTGGGTCTTTGTTGCTGCATGGGCTTTTTCTAGTTGCGGAGAGTGGGGGCTGCTCTTCGTTGCAGTGCACAGACTTCTCATAATGGTGGCTTCTCTTGTCGTAGAACATGGATTCTAGGGCACATGGGCTCAGTAGTTGTGCTTCCTGGGCTCTAGAGCACAGGCTCAACAGTTAGGGTGCTCGGGCTTAGCTGCTCCGAGGCATGTGGGATCTTCCTGGATCAGGGATCAGACCCATGTCCCCTGCAAGGCCAGGCAGATTCTTTTACCACTGAGCCACCAGGGATGCCCTGCATCAGGGCTTAGTTGTGGCATGTGGGATTTACTTCCTTGACCAGGGATGGAACTGGGCCTCCTGTGTTGAGAGTTCGGAGTCTTAGCCATTGGACCACCAGAGAAGTCCTGAGCCAGCCTTTGACCCAGATTCCCAGCCCCTTACCCTGCCTGGGCCGCCACTAGACTTCACATGATCCCAACTGGATCTTATCTCTGGAAAAGGTCACCTGGCTTGTCCAGCTCGCTAACCTGGGGACCCATGTGGCCAGACTCCTGATACCCAGTGCCTGCTCTGTGATGGACACGGGGCTGCCCACAGTGGGCATTTCCCTGGCACAGGACTCTCTCCTGCCTGCTTACCAGCATCCTGCTGAATAGTCTTCCTGTGTCACAAGCTAAACCTGAAGTTTCCCTCCCCTCTTGATCCTCGATGCTTAGATGCTTAGATTGACAAGATTAGTATCTCCTCAGGCCTGTAGAGCCCACACCAGGATTCAGAGCTGGGTAGCCAGGGGACCCTTCAGGCATCAGTTTGTGTGAATTTACTAACAGACAGGCCTTCACTGGAGCCCTGGAAAGGGAAGGGACACTTCTGGTGCAGTAGCCTGGGACAGAGGGAGAGGTGAGAGGGATGGCATGAAATCACCAGAGGGCACCGTGGAGCATCACTGTCAGCCTCCGGTCCACCCTTCTCTACAGAAGTCATGGACCTGAAAGCCAGATGCCTCAGACTTGCTGACAATAGGGATCTGGGTGGTGATTTCCACCTAACGTGGCTGTGCGTGCGTGCTAAGTCTCTTCTGTCGTGTCTGACTCTCTGTCCATGGGATTCTCCAGGCAAGAATGCTGGACTGGGTTGCTGTGCTCTCCTCCAGGGGATCTTCCCCACCCAGGGATTGAACCTGTGTCTCTTACATCTACCTGCACTGGCAGGCGGGTTATTTACCACTACAGCCAACTGGGAATCCCAACGTGGATGCACTGGGTAGTATTTGGAAGCAGCAGTAAGTGCCCTTTGGGGCTGCTTTTGCTCACGGAAAACATGGAGGAGATGTGCCATTTTTCTGCTGCAGCCTCCCAGGGGCCATTCTGTAACTTGGCAGCAGCAGTAGCATCATGCTGATCCCTGGATGGCAAGCCATGAGGTATGATCTGGAACGCTGAATGTCAGTGGGACCCCTGGCGGGTTCCAGGCGGTCACCTCCCCTTCTGGGAGATGCTGCCGTTCTCCCGGCTTGGCCAGGCCACGGCATTCCGGTAGGAGCCTCTTCTATCTCTGCCTGGGCGCTGTCTTCCCTCTTCTGTTGCCTTTCCTCCCTCTTTAAATCCTCTCCCCATGAGAGCTGCTCAGTTTTCAAACTGTCACTGATTCTGCAGATTCAAAAGCAGCCTCTGGGCTTGCGGGAGGATGGACAGAGAATCCAGAGGTTGACATTGTAGCTCACCACCTGTGCCCTGGGGAACATCCCCTTTCTTCTGGGGGCTTCAGTTTTCTAACCTGTAAAAAGATCAGGTTGAAATGAAAGTTTCCTCCCAGCTTGAACCTACGATGATTCAGTCCACAAGCATGTGGTCTGCTGTCTGACAGGTACTGGGCTGGGTGCTGGTTTTTGTAAAGCTCGCCTTCTAGGAGACAGGCAGATGAATAACCATGGAATTAGACCAGAGAGGACTACGTGCTGCGCCGTGGTTGAAAAGATTGAGCTCTATCAGCCTTGTGAAGAAAGCAGCAGTGACCTGACTCTCTGGCCCCCACTGCCACCCCCTCAGCCCATCCCCCACTACCCAGCTACAGGCACCGTGAATTCTTTTAGATCATTCCTTTGAGTTTTAGCATCGCACATTTTTGTGGAAGAGACTTTCACCATTATTTTTGGACTTATCAGTATAAGGTGCCAATTAAGTTCTCACTTAATTTTTTTTTAAGATTTTTTTTCAATGTGGATCTTTAAGTTTTTATTGAATTTGTTACAATCTTGCTTCTGTTTTATGTTTTAGCTTTTTGGCTGGGAGGCATGAGAGATCTTAGCTCCCAGACCAAGGATCGAACCTGCACCCCCTGCATTGGAAGGTGAAGTCTTAACCACTGGACTGCACAGAAGTCCCTCAGTTCTCACTTTATAAGATGTAGATTAAATTTTCTTTTATCCACCCTTCCCATTAGAACCTAGATCCCCAGCCTGTCTCCCCATTCTCTCAATATGGTTATATCATCCTCTTGGTTAGACAGAAACTCAATGTCTTCACTTTTTTTAATTAAATTTAATTTTTTTTGGCCACACCTCACAACCTGTGGGATCTTAACTCCCTAATCGGGGGAATTGAACCTGGGCCCCCTGCAGCAGAAGCACAGAGTCTTAACCACTGGGCTACCAGGGAAGTCCCATCAATGTCTTCATTTTTATGACTAATTGTTATTTATAGCTAAACCACGTAGTAGATTATTAATATTATTTCAACACTTGTTCTCTATGGAGTGAGCTGCCCTTTTTAAAATCTGCTTTGTTTTCCTTATCCACGTTAGTGATTTGGTCCCCAAATCTTTTCCGGTAGTGTAGATCTCATCTCAATAAGTCCAAGATTTAGGCATTCTGTGCATTTCATCTTCTTCAAGAAATTGCTCCCAGAGCCCTTTCACTTCTGCAGGAGGACCTACTGGCTCTCTATTTCAGGCACTGATCCTAATCTCTCTCTCCTGTTGATTTTCTGATGTCTTTGTCTTGTGTTTGCAGGAGGGAACACACCCTCCACCCTCCCACTGTAGAAATGGTCAATGGAAGTTGTAATTTGGGGAGAATTTGCATGTCTCAGCATGTTTTTGTTTTACACTTAATAGTTTAGCAGGGTATGGAATTTTAGGTTGGAAAAAAATCTTCCCTTAGAACTTTGAAGGCAATGCTTCCTCATATTCTATGACAGTTCTCTTAAACAACCAACGCTGTTTTGAGTTCTGATCCTTTCATGTGATTCAGTTTTCTTTTTAGAAGTTTGTGGCATCTTCTTTTTTGTCACCAGTGTTCTGAAATTCTATGATGTTGTGCTTTGGTGAGGGCACATTTTCATATACTCTTTGGCCTATTCAGTTTGGAAACTCATGTCCATCAATTCTGGGAAATGCTCTTGAAGTAATTTTTTTTTTTATAGGAAAGTAGGATTTATTGGTGGGTGTAAGTAAGCAGGGGACAGTGCCACGGCTCTCATGAGCACAAGGGCCACCATTTGTTCTGAGGGCCACGACTGGGGATATATTTGACCCCACACCCATCTGGGATGAACTGCTTTTCTGCCACCGTGTTTTCAAATTCATCTGCATTCAACTTAGTAAATCCCTGCTTCTTGGAGATATAGATCTTCAGGTGTCCAGGAAACTTTCACTTGGCTCTGCAGAGGACCTCAGTCACATGCTTCCTGCTCTACAGCTTGGTGAAGATGGACATCGTGTCTTGTCCAGTGTGGATCCTGGCCACTGTGCCCTGGGGCTCTACAAAGGCATCTTGCACACCTGTCTGGAGTCTATCACTCTAACACAGGACAACACCTTGTTGATGTAGGTGACATAGAAGGGGTGGAGCTACATTCAGATGTGAAAACCATCTTTGCCACAGCTTTTCACCATGTACTTGTTGGCACAAATACAGGCAACCTACAGGGCTTTAGAGGAGAACTGCTGATATTCATCCGACACCATGTGGCCACAGAGTAGGAACTCATCCACTTTTGCCTTCTTCTGCTCCAGGTCAGTGATGATAATCTTACCACCAGGGACATCTCGGCAGAAGCAGAAGGGAGATTTTGGATATGGCTTGTTCTTACAATACTGGTAACACCAGGCAGGGCGAATTGTCTGTGGCCTGCTGAAGGGAAAGAGCTCTTGAAATAATTTTTAAGGGATTTTTCTCTTCTCTGTTTTTTTTCTTTGATTTTGTTTCTTTGTTTGCTAGAGTTTGGGAGGATATCTTTAACTTTCAGTCTTTCTGTTTAATTTTCATTCCTGTTATATTTGAAATCTCTGAGACCTTATTTTGTTCCCTGAATGTTCATTTTTATAGCATCTTATTCTGATCTCATGGTTGCAATATCATGTTTCTCTGAGAATAAATAATTTTTTAAAAACTTTCCTTCTGTCTGCACAACAGTATCCTCCAAATTGTTTTCATCTGTCTGTTTTGATCTCTGTTTTTCATATTAGATGCGTTCCTCATGTGTCTGTGAATCTTTGGGTTCCTGCTGAAGAATGGAACTCTAAAAGCTTTGCGACTACGGGCGGGCCTTTGCTGCCTCTACCCTTTAGAAAGCCTTGAGGACTTCCTTGGTGGTACAGTGATTCAGCATTGCCTGCCAATGCAAGGGACATGGGTTCAACCCTGGTCTGAGAAGATCCCACATGCTGTGGGGCAACAAAGTCCGTGGGCCACAGCTACTAAGGCCCATGCGCCTAGAGCCTGTGCTCCACGACGAGAGAAGCCACTGCGATGGGAAGCCCATGCACTGCGACGAAGAGTAGCCCCTGCTTGCTGCAACTAGAGGAAAGTCCTCAAGTAGCAACGAAGACCCAGGGCAACCAGAACTAAACAGATCAATCAATACATTTTAAAAAATACTAAAAAAAAAGTCTCTCTTGATGTCAGAGTCTCTCACCCAGTCCCCCTGTAGTGACCCTGCCTCGCTTACATCTGTGTTCCCCAGCCCAAAGACTCTCCATCTTACTCACTCTAGAGTATACATCTCCCATCACCTGCGATGGTACAGGTAGGGAAAGGAACTGACCTGCACAGAGTAAGGGAGGGGATTTGGAGAACTAACTGCTCCTTAAATTGACTTTTAATTTTTTTTTTTAACAGGCTTTTTTATTTTTTAAAGATTTTTTTGATGGGGACCATTTTTAAAGTCTTCATTGAATTTGTTACACTATTGCTTCTGTTTTATGGTTTTTGGCCTTTGGGCCAGGAAGCATGTGGGATCTTAGTTCCCTGACCAAGGACTGAACCCACAGTCCCTGCACTGGAAGGAGAAGTCTTAAACCACTGGACCGCCAGGGAAGTCCATAGGCTTAATTTCTTCTCAGAGAAGTTTTCAGTTCAGTTCAGTTGTTCAGTCGTGTCCAACTCTTTGCAACCCCAGCACGCCAGGCCTCCCTGTCCATCACCAACTCCCGGAGTCTACCCAAACTTGTGTCCATCGAGTCGGTGATGCCATCCAGCCATCTCATCCTCTGTCGTCCCCTTCTCCTCCTGCCCCCAATCCCTCCCAGCATCAGAATCTTTTCCAATGAGTCAACTCTTCGCATGAGGTGGCCAAAGTACTGGAGTTTCAGCTTTAGCATCAATCCTTCCAATGAACACCCAGGACTGATCTCCCTTAGAATGCACTGTTTGGATCTACTTACAGTCCAAGGGACTCTCAAGAGTCTTCTCCAGCACCACAGTTCAAAAGCATCAATTCTTCGGCACTCAGCTTTCTTCACAGTCCAACTCTCACATCCATACATGACCACTGGAAAAACCATAGCCTTGACTAGACGGACCTTTGTTGGCAAAGTAATGTCTCTGCTTTTGAATATGCTATGTAGGTTGCTCATAACTTTCCTTTCAGAGAAGTTTTAGGTTCACCGAAAAGTTGAGTGGAAAGTCCAGCGAGTTCCCGTACGCCTCCTGCTCTCCTGCCCACACGTGCACAGCCCCCCTTACCATCACCATTCTCTCCCCAGGGGACATCTGTTGCAGTGGATGAACCTACACGGACACACCATTGTCCCCAAAGTCCATGTTTACGTGAGTGTTCACCCTTGGTGTTGAACATTCTAGGGGTTTGGACAAATGTGTAAAGGAACATACTCACCGTATAGTTTCACATTATTTTCACTGCCCTAAAAAGCCTGTGCTCAATCTATTCATTCCTCCCTCCTCCCAACCCCTGACAACCATTTCCGTTTTACCTTTTAAAATTCACCCTTATCCCTGCTTCTGAAAGTAACCCATGCCAATCTAGCCCGGAGCCCCGGGCCCTGAGTCGGGGAGTGGGGCTGCTTCTCAGCTGCCCTCATCTCTGGCAGGACTCAGCCTTCTCTGTCCATCCTCTCTCCAGCTTCCAAAACTTGTTGCTATTGTCTCCTCCCTTGTTCTACTGGTTTCTATGAACCTACACCTTAAGAACAAGTCCCTCTGTGTAGTTAAGCAGGGCTTCAGGAGGAAAATGCATGAGCTCAATTTGCCACCTCTAAGTAGAGGTGCTCCAGTTGAAATCTCTGTGGTCACCTCAAGTTCAACTTGATCCAGACCACTCCCCCATCCTCTTCTGCAAAATAAGGTTCTGATTTTCTGTGGGTCCTGATTTCTGCCAGTGGCTCCTGCTACTCGGTTACCTACGGTTTGACACCACAGGGTCCTCTCTGCACCTTTGTGTTCTTTGCCTCCTGTTTGTGGGCACTCTCCCCTTCTCTTTTCCTCTGGGGTCCCTCCCATTTCCCCTCCTCTGTTAGCAGCAAGATCCAGCCTCTCATATCCAGGTCTGAACAAACAGCCTGTTAGTGATCTTCGAGTATTTTCCCTTCCCATCTAACTTACGAAATGTCTCAAACAAATATACTTGCCATAGTCATGTCATTCATGGCCCCAAAATATTTTGTCTGGAGCAAAAAGTCCCAGTTTCTGAGTAGGCAGGTGAGTTTCCACAATATGACTACTATATCTGCCTCTCCCAGCCTGCTTCTCCTGCTAAGACCACTGGGCCTGATCACAGCCACTCTGAACACACTGGTCCCTTCCGGACCCTAATCCCTCTGCCTGCACTCCCAAAACTCATTGTAAATGCTGCCTCTGACACCAAGCTCCCCGAGTTACCCCAGAAATTGCCCACACCCTCTTCTAGGTTTCCAACCTTGAATCAAAAGTCATGTTGCCATGTTTGGCTAACATATCTGTCCTTCTTTGGGGTTGTTTGAGGGGAGGGACTGGGTCTTATCCATCCTGTACATTCGGGGCTTAGCTCGGTATCGCGTATGCATTAAGTTCTCAATAAATGTTGAATGTGTGAGTGATTGACTTTATAGTTATATTTCATTATTTGTCTGTGTCTATTCTCTTCTATGCTGCTGCCTCCATTGTCACCATATTAATAATACTTTGATAGGAAGATCGTTTAAATAATTAAACTCCTTGAAAGTGTCATTAGAAGGACCTTCTTTGTACCAAAGATTGCTCACAGCAAAACAGAAAAGAGCATGTTCTTTTGCATGCTGCCTTAACTTGATTTATTATTTCACTCCTTTACATATCTGTCTTTCTTCCCTAACTGTTCCGTCTGTCCCGCAAGGGCAGGGTCTGTGCTTAGCTATTCCTTCCAGCATTCCTCATGGCACTCGGCACCAGCCTGGGTAGAGAGCAGGGGCTCCGTAAAGATTTGTAGATGGACTTACATGTGCTCCAAGGTGTGGGGAGGATCAGAGGGCTGGTCTGGGGTGACTGACTTTCTGGTGTGGAAGCAAAATCAGATAGCCAAGCTGGGCTGGGGTCAGGCCTGGGGGGAGGGTGATGGCGAGGACCAGCGTGGACTGTGGGAGAAGGTGTCTGGGAACAGCCCATCACAGCCAAGTGTTCTTTGGGAAGCAGGGAGAAGAGCAGAATGAGGAAGAGGGTGGATGGAGGAGAGGAATGTGTGTGGACAGAATGGCGGCGGGGTGAGGGTGGCCAGCGCAGTGGGGCAGGGACGAAGAGGGTGGGCAGGCCTCCAGGGTCAAGACCTCAGGGCGATGTCTTGGCTCCAGGGGCTGACCAGCCCCCTGCCCTACCTCCACTTCCCTACTTCTCTTTCACCTCCACTTCGGGTGTCAGAGCCAACTTCACCTTCACCCTCACTAGGCTGGGCCTCCCCTCCCTTGGATCAGCTTCACCAGGTCCAGGCCGGGGCCTCTGCTCCCGGATGGCGTCCTGCCTCCCTCCCTGCCTCCCTCCCTCCCCTTGGCCATTTGCAAGTTCCATGAATGTGTCCAGACTCTCCCTCACAGAGCGGACCCCACACCTCTTCCTGAGCAGCTGAGCCTGAGCCTTGGGGGAGATAACAAGGACGGGGATGTGAGAGGTGCCTAGTTTGATGGACAAGGGTGGGTCCTCATGGAAGCATCACGCTGAATCTCTGCTGTCCTCTCCTACCCCCACTTAAACATGTATCAAAACCTACAACATCAGTACAGAGAAAAATACAGATAGTAAAACCTTTTCTTGACATTCCAAGGGTATCCCCTTCCCCTCCCCCGCTGGGGTCCTCACTTGCTCTCTCCCTTTGCTGCTAAACTTGGTGAGAGAGAGTTTACACCCCTGCCTCACTTTCTGCTGTGTACATGGCCTGCTTAACACAACTCCCTTCTCTCAGAGTAGATGCTATCCTCGGGTGCCAGGGGCTTCCTGTTGCCAAGTCCATGGTGGTGATGGTAGT
This sequence comes from Bos indicus, assembly GCF_029378745.1. NCBI lineage: Eukaryota > Metazoa > Chordata > Mammalia > Artiodactyla > Bovidae > Bos > Bos indicus. The sequence goes on along the minus strand of NC_091782.1, from coordinate 16,926,744 downwards.
GGTTGAGGAGGGGTGGTTCTTCCAGGCTTTGCCCTCCCTAAGCACCTCAGCCGCGCCCTGCAGAACCCCTGCCTTGGCCTCAGGCTGCCTTCTCACCTGGCTCTCTTCCCTGATTGCCTCCTCCATCTCTGCCTTTCTTCACAGTCATGTTTCTTGGCCCACAACCAGATGTGGGCCCAGATGTATCAGTATTTCAGCAAGGTTAATCTCTCCAGCCCCTCTGCATAGGGCCAGCTTGCTTGTCCTGGCCCTCCCTGCAGGCCCAGCTGAACGACAGACCTCTTCCTTGGCCCTGTCTTGAGCCCAGAGGGGCTGAAGGAGTGAGATTTCTTTCTTTGGCCCAGGACCCAAACCTTGGAATCATTCTTCTTTTGTTTTTAAGTGAAATATTCCAGCCACACAAAGGTATCAGGAATAATGGGATGAACCCCTGTGTTCCTACCAGCCGGCTCAGGAATAAACATTATTGATATACTTGAAGCCCCTTGAGTACCCCTTCTCATGGCATCTTCCCTTCCCCAGAGAGGCAACTACCATCCTGAATTTGTATTTATCATTCCTACAAATTCTTTCAATGTTCATGACATGTATGTGTGGCTTACACATGCATGGCTTCAAAGCTCTGTGTAACCAGCAGTGCTCTGTGTATCTTTCTTCCATTTCCCCCTCAGATGTACCCTGCTTATGACAAGTTGCACTGTGGACTCCTTTTCTCCACAGTCTAATATTCCACTGTGGAAATGGGCCACACTTGACCTCCTCACTCTCCCATAAATAGGCATTTCAGATACATCAGTTGAGGTCATTTTGGACCTTTCTTCTCTCATGCAGCTACCTGGTCTCAGCTTCTATTCTGTTCAAAAAGCTTCCTGATATCCTTTCCCAAAGCAACCTCCCTTTTTAGGACTCCATTACCTGTCACCCAGATAGCCCCAGTAGCCACCTAACTGGCCCCCACAGCCCCAGCTTAGCCTACCCACCCCACGGCTACTTTTTCCCCACAGCTGATATCAGTTGGGTAGCCTCTGCTCTAAACCCTCTCCTGGGCGCTGCCTCCCACCCCTGGCTGGGACCCCCAGCTGGCCCTTGGACTCTTCACAACCTGACTCCCTCATTTCCCGTATCAGCTCCCACTACTGCAGCCGGAGCTCTAAACACTCTAACCCTCCCCAATCCTGCCTTCTCTCAGCTATTGTTGCACTTACCAAGCTCTCCTGCTGAGTCTTAGCTTCCCTTCGAGGCTCCTCCACTACCACATCTTCTCTGAGAAGCCTGCTCTGAACACCTCTGGAGGCCACAGCCCAGGGTGATGGAACCAGATTTAGCCCCTGCCAAGCTCACCTGGTGGCTCAGACGGTAAAGCGTCTGCCTGCAATGCGGGAGACCCGGGTTCAACCCCTGGGTTGGGAAGATCCCCTGGAGAAGGAAATGGCAGCCCACTCCAGTATTCTTGCCTGGAAAATTCCATGGACTGAGGAGCATGGTAGGCTATAGTGCATGGGGTTGCGAAGAGTCTGACACGACTGAGCGACTTCACTTTCACTAAGCTCACTTGCGACTGTAGTCCACGGGGTCACAGAGAGCTGGACACGACTTGGTGACTGAACAATGATCACAATAAAGCTCACCTGAAGAATCAGACTGTCCCCTCTGATGCAAACTCAGTGACATGGGTCACAACTCTGAATCTCATCGGCAGTACCAGCAGCATTGCTGCTGATGGGGCATTAGCCAGTATGGGCCCCGTGTGCAGGCTTCGTGAGTTCTCCCCTCGATCTGAGGAGTCAGGGACTCTTTTTTCTCTTTAAATATTTGGAGACAGGGATGTGGATCATTTTTTAAGTTTCCATTGAATTTGTTACAATATTGCTTCTGTTTTTGTTTTTTTTGGCCATGAGGCACGTGGGATTTTAGCTCCCTGACTAGGGATCGAACCCATACCCCTGGATTAGAAGGTGAAGTCTTAACCACTGGACCACCAGGAAGTCCCAGAGTCAGGAATTCTTATCATCACTTTATAGATAAGGAGACTGCTCCGAAAGTCACTTGCCTGAGGCCCAGCCTGTGCCAGAGGATGTAAATATCGTTCAGCAGTGACAGTGGTGGGCCAGGCTTCTATCAGCCCACTGTCTTCCTCACACCTGCCACTCCACACAGACCTTTGTTTTCTGCCATATGAACCTTCCTGAAGCTCCATCTAGGCCCCTCTACAAGTCGAGAAAGTTTTTTTTCTCTCACTGCTCCCTGTCAGTTTTCCCTTCCCAGCTGTGGCCTCTCTTCCAGGAAGTCCTTCAAGAGCACAGGGGGCCCCTGAGCCCCATGGTAATTGGCAGCCAAGATTACATTTCATTAACAGCTAGTATGTGCTGTGGACCTAATGTGCACCTAATATGCATGACACATTTTTATATGTGTATCATTAATCTTTTCAACAAGCCAGTGATGATCACCCTATCCCAATTTACAGATGAGGAAACCAAAGCCCAGAGAGGTCAAGAAGTTTTCCCAAGACCACAGAGCTAGCAAGTAGCAGAGGCAGGATCTGGACCCCTGCAGGGCCTGAGTTTTCTCCCCTGCAGTCCTTGGCACTGATTGCCGTCAGTTTCCCAGCCAGAGAATCAGCTGAGAGCTGAGTCCGGGACTTCTCTGCTGTCCACCCACCCATTACCACACTTGGCTACTCTTGACCCCAGGCAGCGGCCGATGGAGACAGTCTGAGTTCCAATCTGAGAGCAGGGGGGCCCTGACCCTTAGCAGGGGTGAAAGGGTTCTACACAGGACCAGGAACTCCAGCATGCCCACCCCACCCCGTACCACTCCTGTTAATTCAACCCATCTTTCAAAGGTCGCCAATGCCCCCTTCCCAGCCCCTCTTGGGTAGGACAGAGGGCCTTTCAGCCTTGGCTGCCACCATGACCACTTTCTTGGGAGGGGTTGTTTTTCTAAACTTCTGAACCTGAGGTGGAGACAGACTGCAGGTGTGCGGGCGACCCGGGCCTGTGTGATGGGATGTCACAGTCACTGCCGTGTGGTTTGTGTCCTTGCCCAGGGTGGCCACAGGATAATTGCAGGTTTTCAGCATGGAAGGGACCTCTTGGTGTAAATGTAGCTGATTAGCATCACGTGTGTGCCCATGTGTCTGTGCACGTGCTCAGGTGTGAGCCTGTGTGTGTGTGCAGTCCTTGTGAATCCTCTCCACCCCTCTCCCCTGCCCAGCGGCCTCTCTGCCCTCACTGCTCAGACTCTATTCCAGCAGAAGCTGCCCCCCGCCACTACCTCCTTCTCCCTGTGTGATTATTTTTAAGGGGCGTTTCAGCCTTCTTTCTCAGGCTCCTTCTGTCCCTCAGTGACATTTCAAGCGTCAACTTACCTGATTCTGCCTAGAGCACTCTGAAGCCAGGGCCTGATTCCTAGCTCTAAAGTACTCTGCACTTCAGTTTCCCCTTTTGGAGTCTCCAAGGAGAAGCGGGGAGGAAGCCACAGTGAACAGTGTCACAAGAAAGCTGAGACTAAGCCACCAACCTGCTCTCTTCTCTTCCCCTAGATTCAACCAGATTCCTCATTCTTTTAATGCTTCACCTGTTAGTCTCTGATCCCGAGTCTCAGTTTCCTCATCTGTGAAATGGGGATAATAATAGTATCTAACTCAGAGTTAGGTGGCATCACTCACTCAATGGACAAGTTTGAGCAACCTCTGGAGATAGTGGAGGATAGGGAAGCCTGGAATGCTGCAGTCCATGGGGTCTCAAAGAATTAGACACAATTTAGCGACTGAACAACAAACAGCAGAGCTGCGTAGACAAAATATAAGGCTTCTATAATAGGATGTGGTATGTGGTAAGAGCTCATTAAATGTTAGTAATTACTGTTACCATTAAAAATCTTTACTGAGCCCTTTACGGTGCCCAGTGTACTAGGCTCCAGAGGCGTCTTCTCTCCAGATTACTCTCATCTCTCGTTTTTGTTCAAGGTGCTTCATAGGTCAAAGTTGGATGGGTCTGCTGCTGCTAAGTCGCTTCAGTCGTGTCCGACTCTGTGCGACCCCATAGACAGCAGCCCACCAGGCTCCGCCATCCCTGGGATTCTCCAGGCAAGAACACTGGAGTGGGTTGCCATTTCCTTCTCCAATACATGAAAGTGAAAAGTGAAAGTGAAGTTGCTCAGTAAGTGTCCGACTCTTCGTGACCCCATGGACTGCCGCCCACCAGGCTCCTCCCGTCCATGGGATTTTCCAGGCAAGAGTACTGGAGTGGGTTGCCATGGATGGCTCTAGAAGCCCCCAAACAGCAGGAGGAACACTTTTCTGCCCTGGGCTAGAGACCGCTCTCTGGGACATGGGGTCACAGGGCTGTAGTTCTCACAGGAGGTTGAGCACTCCCTCCCACATTCCACCTCCAGTCCTTCCCTGGAGGGCAAGTTTGCCCAAAGAGGAGCAGCAGCTCAGCTTTGTCTAAAGCGCCCTCTGCTGGCCACTGGCAAAGGCCTTGGTCGAGGGTGGCGAGTAGGGCGAAAGGAGCCTCCTGAGTGTGAGGGGAAGGGAATGTCTGCCCAGTGCAGAGTCCACAGAGTCACCAGTGTGTGTGCTCAGTCGTGTCCGATTCTGCGACCACATAGACTGCCGCCCACCAGGCTCCTCTGTGCATGGAACTGTCCAGGCAAGAATACTGGAGCAGGTTGCCATTTCCCACTCCAAGGGATCTTCCCAACCCAGGGACCAAACCGGTGTCTCCTGCATTGGCAGGCGGATTCTTTACCCCTGGGCCGCCTGGGAGGCCACTGTGTTACCTTCTCACCCTCAAAATGTCTGGCTTGGAGTATCCCCCCCGCCCCCCCTTTTTTTTTTGGTTGCCAGCCTGAGAACAGCTTCTAACACAGTAAATGCAGAAATATTCAGACCTGGACAAACAGCCAGCCAGAGCTAACAACCTGCTCCCGATAACAGTAGGGAGAGAGGCTAGACAGCATGCAGAACTTCCTGACAGCAAAACAAGACTGGGGGTGAGGTGGGGGAGGGGATTCTTATTTAAGAGGTAATGAAATCCCGTGGACAGACGAACCGGCCTGGTGGGCTACGGTCCATGCGGTGGCAAAAAGTTGGACACAACAGCATCTGAACACCAAATGATGGGGGAGGGGGCTACATGGGATATGTCAGAACAGTAAGGACATTAATGATTGAGTCTAACTCAGAAGACGGAGGTCCACAGCAGCCTCCTGTTTCTTGCATTTTAAGACCTTCCTCTCTGCCAATACCTGGGATAGGTCTCACCCCACGTCCAAATGTACCAATCAGACATTTGCCATATCCCTGGGGGAAGGAATAAAAAAGACTAGTTTGAAGCAGGAGAAACTGAAGTTGGACCACTGGAAGGGCTGTCCTGACACTGAGGCTAGGTGTCTTGTCCCTTTAGAGTCTCCCATGTGGGAAGAGTGCTCCTAGGGCCAACCAGGGAACAAACCTCCTGTGGGTGGAGTTGGGAGCTGACAGCTAACACCTCTGGATTCTCTAGAAGGCTGGTGGGTTCCACGGGAAAGAAGGGGGAAAGGGAAGCGGCCAGAGTGAAATTGAGGGTAACTGCTTTGCTGCATTGTCAAGAATGCCCATTTCTACACAGATTACTTGCCGCTAGTCCTACTGTGCAGAACCCTGGCAGCCTCCATGGAGGGTGATGGGGGCAGATTACAATTTGAGCAGTGCTACTTCATAGCGCCCGGTGGGCAAGTGGGCAGAGCTCCCCTGGCCTGGCCCCTCCTGAGATGCCCTCTCTAGGCAGGGACAGGGGATTCACCCAGGGCTCTGCACCAGGGTCCAGAGGATTAGGGCAGGGGAAGGAGGCAAGGTAGATGGGGCTGGACAGAAAGTGGAGGAGGACACAGATAATGGTTGAAAGGAGTAGGAAAGGCCTGAGACAGGAAGTCAGTGGAGACTCAACCTCCAGATCCTGCCGGCTCTTTTCCCCGCTACTTCCCTCAAGCTTGGCTTTTGGAAAGTTCCAGCATTTTGATGCTTTGTGGGGTTACTAATGCCAGGTCTGCTTTCTCAACACCTTCCGTCCTCTCTCCACACTTTCCCCAAGCGCACACACTCCTTCCCGGGCTCTGCTGTGAAGTGCCCATGGTGCTGGAAGGGAGCTGGGGTCTGAGGTGGGGAGGGCTCCCCTACTGCAGATGGGTAGTGGGTGGGGAGTCAGGATTTGGTGTGGGCCAGTGTGGTGGTGCCCCCTACCCTGCTCTGCCCTTAACAGTCTGAACCTCTTCCTTCCCTCCCCCAGCTGTCCGGGGTCCTTTTCCATGGGCTGCAATAACCCCTTTTTTGAGTCTACACTTACAAGCGCTTACACGGCACAGTGGTGGACAAACATCTCAATGCCACTCCCTCCCCTACACACACCTATCCAGGTAGCCTCCACCCATGGGTGATGGGCCCAGAGGGCTTCCCAGGCAAGTGCTTCTGCAGCAAGAACCCTCTGGATCCCAGGAGGAAATCTACTGCCCAGTGAAAACGTCCAGGCAGAAAAACTTGGATTTCAAACCCATGAAGGAACCAGGCCCAGTAGTTGTGACTTTGGGAGAAAACATAATGATGGAGACCTGGTTTCAGAGAAAATTCCCCAGATGAAAAGGGAGCCAGGTGGAGCGGGGAGGAGCTGGAACAAAGCGGTCAACGATCATGGAGGCGGAGATGCTGGTGCTGGGGCTCCGTCCACTTCCGCACTTGCAGCAAGCGCCCCTCCAGGAGCCCCCGCTGCCCAGAGCGTCCTCCCCTCCCTTGCTGACACACGCAGGGCCCAGTGAAGAGAGGACGTTTAATATTTCTGTGCTGGTCAAACAGAACACAGGTGGGGAGTACATAGGGGAGGGGGCGGAGGGCCCCCTGCCTCTTGGGAAGGGTGGCTTGTGAAGGGGTGTACGTGGGGGTTTCTTGGGAAATAGTCCACGGAGTCTTCTCAGCAAAGGGGCCTGGCCTGGGGTGTTGTGTAAGCATCAAACACACCCAGTCCTTGGCCTTAAGTTGGGGTCCCCCATAGGGGGTCTGTGGAGAGAGTCTCACTTTTTTTTCCAGCTCCTTCGCTGGAATCCACACTCCCAGTGTGATGCGGAACTTGGTCCTGGAGAGGGGGGTCAGGAGAGCCCCCAGGAAGCAGCCCAGGGTTGGGAGGAGGGCTCCCCGTGCCCATGGCCCAAGGGGACGAGAACCCTGCAGGGGGAGCTGAGGGCGGAAGTCTCCTCCCCTCTGCTGGACTGGAGCAGAGGGGAGGTGCGCAGGGCCGCCAGCTTCTACTGAGTCCCAGGGTCCTTGGGGCGGGGGTGGAGAGAGGGGGTCTTGGCCACCAACAGACACTGTAAACTTTGGTTTAAAACAATAACTTAAATCGGGGAGGGCTTCCAGCCTGGGGCTGGGGTGGGCATGAGGAGCAGGGGATGTGGGAGGCGACAAAGGAAAAAGCCAACAAAAAGTTTTGGTTTTTGCTTCCGGCATAAGAAAGGTCTTTGGTCATCCGTGTAACTGAGGGGTGCAGGGTGGGGGGTGGGTGGGGGAAGACTGCAATGGGGGACCTGAAGGCTGGGGTGGGAGTGACCGCTTGGGTCACAGCAGCCACCGTATTCATCCCGCCCACCTGCCCACCCGCTTTCAGCCTGGCCTTTTCCCGGGACGGAGGCAGATGCTTTCCTGCAGCCCCGGCAACACCTAGGCCTGACTCCAGCCTCAAAGGTAGCTCGGCTCCACCTCCACGAGTCCACCGGGCACAGGCCTCTTCCTGTGCTTCCTGGCGTGAGGGGCAGCAGCCAGCCAACAGGGATGGAGGCCTGCTTCAGCCTGGAGCCGGGCGCCCTGCTTCCACGGACCCGCCCCCAATCCAGGTTCTCTCCCTCCACCCCGGAACTTGTCCACCCCGCCGCCCCCCCACTAGCTGTGGCTTCTGAACAGGCAGAGCTGAGGGGGCTGGTTTCTCCTGGGGCTGCTCTGAGATTTAGCTGCTCTGACCCAGGCCAGGGCAGGGGAAGGAGTCGGGATGGAGTTAGTTAGTTCTTCACAGTACGGACAAGATGGTGGAAGGGAGCACAGATGGAGGAGGTGGGGGCCTCTGGCCAGACCACACAGCCAGAGCCAGGGGTGCAGTGCCCTGGGTTTGAGAGGGTGGCTTAGCCCCGCCTGCGGGTCTCCAAGGCGCTGAGCAGCCCTGTAGGGGCGAGCTGGTGGGGGAGGAGGGCCCTGATGCTGCTGGTGGTTGGGGGCAAGGGGCGTGAAATTCAGATGTTGGGGGGGGGTCTGAGGAGGGGTCTGGGCCCTCCGTGTCCTCTGCCGGTCCCAGACCAGGGATTCTGTGTCCCCTCGGGGTGCGGGGCGGACCGTCCCTGCCCCCGAGTGTCGTAGGTCAGTCAGGTCACCTAGGGAGTTGCTGGCCCAGCCCCCCCATCTGAGTCCCGGAAGTGCCTTGAGGTTGGGCGGGGCGGGGCGTGGGGGTAAGTGGGGCCTGTTCCCGAAGGCGGGGTCTCACCCCTGCCCCTGGAGGCCCTTAGGACAGTTCTTCTCCCGGCAGCTCCTCCTCCAGGTCCCTGTCTTCTGGAGGCCCTGCGGTGCTGGGGTTGGGGGGCCCCATGGGGGGCCCGGGCCGTCTGTCCTCCTCAGCCTCAGCCGGCTCCTCTTTCACCTGTACCTGGTGGCTGTGATGGGAGGGGTGATGTGGACACCCGGGGGGCCTTCCCCTGCCCGCTCCCACCCCAAATGCATCCAGAATCTGGGTGTCTCCCCAGGAGCTCCTCATTTCTGAGCGACTGAGGGCTGACATCAGTCTGGTCTCCCCCAGGGCTCTCTTCAAAGGAAAGGAGGTGTCGGGATGGACAGAGACGGTCCTTGGTTGAGAAGGAGAGAGGAAGGGAGATGAGAAAGGATGGAGGAGGGAAGGAAATAAAAAAGAGGATGGGGGTGGGGAGTCATGAGGAGAGCGTGGGGCCACTGGTCCTGGGAAGAGCTGGACCAGAGGCGACAAGATGGGGATCCCAGCTGCAGAGGAACAAGATCACACCTTCCCAAGGTTTGGGGGGGCACTGGGGTGGGTTGGGGTCCGCGCCGCAGCCTCACCTGTACTGGGGTGGGGAGAGGCGAGGCGGGCTGCTGCTGCCGTTGCTAGGCAGCGGCTCCACGGGGGCACCCGCGTCGTCGTGGCCGAGGGGCAGGAGGCTGCTGGCGGAGCCAGGGTTCAGCATGCCGGGGCTGTTGAGGAGGGGAAAACTGCTCTCGGCCAGGGCAGCCTGGAGGGTACAGAAGTGGAGGCCCGTCAGTGGGCTCCACCTGGTCAGGTGATGTCCCTTCCCCAGCCCTTGGGAGATCTGCGCCCTGGCAGATCTCCGGTGCTCCTACCTCTGACCCTGACCTGCCTCTCAGCTTTGCGGAGAACCCGGGCTTGACGTATTACCCTCCAGGGAGACAGAGGACCCCCCCCGCAACACAGGGACAAGCCAGGGCAGGAGACTCCATTGCCTATCTATGCCAACCTCCCTGCCCTGTGCCCCATGTCTCTGCCAGAGAGGATGGGGGAGGCTCTCTTCTGAGGCCAGCAAGCTGGAGGGAAGGTGACGGGGCTGGAGGGCACTGGTTGGGGACCAGTCCACTACCTGGTAGCTGGCGTTAAGTGTTCCGTAACTGAGGCCCGAGATCATGTTCTTCACCAAGGTAGGGCTCCTGGAGGAGAGAGAAGGCATGTCTGCTTCATTCATTGGCTTACTCCTCACTCAGGCCTTGACCCTAACTGAGGGCCTGCTCTGTGCCAGGGGAGGTCCCGTTCACTATCCTGGAGGTCATAGTCGGCCGTGCCCATCTTGTTCAGCCCTCCTGCTGACCTGAAGCAGCAGGAACCAAGAGCCGCCTTCACAGGAGAGCTGCCCGGGCTCCTAGGGACCCTGGAACACGCCCAGAGCCTCCGAGCTGATGAGTGGGACAGAGATTCTTCCCTGTCTTTCTCCATGCCAGGCAGCCCAGTAGCTTTTCTCCTCAGTTTAGATTTCCTGCTGTCCGACAAGGTCTGAGTGATAGCCTCCACAGACCCCTTTCTGTAAAATCCACTTTCCTGCCATCCTGAATTTGGGGACATCTAGTATGCTGTGTGCTCAGCCTGTCCCCACATGCTCTACACCACAGGCTTTTCTATACAAAAAAGTGCTCCAAGAGTTGGGTCAGGAAAAGCAATGGCTTAAGGCCATCCTTCCACAGTGACTACCCCCAGTTTAGAGTGTCTCAGAGAGGTTAAGAAACTGGCCCAGTGTCACAGAGCTGGGGAGAAATAGAGGTATAATTAGAGCCTAGGTCTTCTGATTCCAGGGTGAAAATGGGACATAAAGATTTCAAGTGTTGGGACTGGCACGTGAGGGCACTCAGAAGGGGTGTGGTTCATTTTTGAATCCCAACCCTGCCCCAGCCCCCACTTCCGCCTGAAGGTAAAGAGGCTCTTGCCTGGGAGAAGAAATCTTTGAGGGGTACAGGCACCCACAGATATATATCTAACTTGCTTCACACCTCTCTCTGCCTCCCCATAGGCCTCTGGCCCAAGAAGCACAGGCAGGCCCACGTGAGATGTCTGGGGTGGAAGGTGGCGGTGCTGGAAGGGAAGCTGAAAGAGCAGGCTCTGACCCTCTCCCAGGCTCCTCAGTCTCCACTCAGAGCGCTACGTGGGAGAGATCAGAGACCCAGCTCTGCCAGGGATCTGCTGGGCGACTGCCTTCCAGCCCCTTGCTCTCTCTGGGCCTCCTCTCCCTGTAAAAAATGAAGAAGTGGGGCCCAGGGATCTCACAGGTTTGGCTCATCTTGTGACAAGAGTAGCTCTGGGGATGGCAGCCCCTTTGTCAATGGCCACGCTGGTCGCCACCTGCCCACACCCTGATCCCCGGTTCCTCTCAGCTCCTCCCTTGGTCAGAAGCAGAAGACTGAAATGTCCTCTCCCTGAATCACCTGTCACTTCCAGACTCCGGGCTCTCCTGGGCCCCTGTGGCCTCATTTCTCCCCGCCCTCCCCCACGGCAGGAAGGCTCTGGTGCGTGGAGGCGCCCTGGGGAGGTATGGGGGGTGGCCCACGCACCCCGTCATCTTTGGCGGTCTTCGTTTCTGGTACTCCCGCTCGTCCACAGTCCACACGGCACCCTTGACGTTCTCCACGCGCACGAAGCACTTGTGCAGGCTGAGGTTGTGTCGCACTGCATTCTGGGGGTACAGGGACAGGAAGCAGATGCTCAGAGGGGGCCCCTCCTCCATGCGGGGGAGCACAGGCAGGAGGGTTCTCAGGTCGCACCTTCCCCGGCCCAGTGACAAGCGGCAGCGGGTGGGCAGGAGGAGACGACGCAGCCGGAGCGGAGGGAAGGCCCCTTTCCGCCCTTGGAGCCGGGGGTCCCCGGTATCCCTCGCTGCCGCCGGCCCGCTGTATCGTCTGCTCCCCACCACATTTTAGAAAACTCTGTCTACCAGGTGACTGACACCTCGTTAGCAATAACCCATTTTCCCACCATCATCAAGCAGATGCATGCAGTCGTTGGGGCTTCTGAAGAACACAAGAGCCCATTCAGGCCCTGGCCCCTCAGTGAGCCTGGGACATCGTAGCTCAGGCACACACACAGTCTCCATTAAGCTTCAAAAGTCTTAGGAATAACTCAGGAAGCCTTGCTGCAACTTCCTCTATCCCCCTGGAGCATGGGAGCCTTGACTCTGGGCTGTGGCTTAGACTGTTATTGTTTAGCCACTCAGTTGTGTGACCCCCATGGACTGTTGCCTGCCAGGCTCCTCAGGTTCATGGGATTTTCCAGTTAAGAATACTGGAGTGGGTTGCCATTTCCTTCTCCAGGGGATCTTCCCCACCCAGAGATCGAACATGCAGTCTCCTGCATTGGCAGGTGGATCCTTTACCACTGGGGCACCAGAGAAGCCCTCTGGCTCAGAACACATAGCTTATCGAGAGCACGAGGTATACAGTAGGGGCCTACTGCATGCTTGTTAACATAAAGAAGCTGGGAGAAAGGAGCCTCTGAGTTTAGTGGCTGTACAGCAGGAAAAGGAAGGAAAAGAAGAAAAGTCACCTTGGCAGTCCCACCTCCTCCCAGCAGGATAACTTCAGGAATTGAGGTCATCTGGTTTGTAGGACACTTGGGTCGGGGCAGGGCGCTTGGCCCAAATTGCACCCTGGGAGCCTGGTCTAGGGCCCTAATCCATCCGCCACCACCCGCCACGTCCCTCACTCCTGTCCCCCGCTCTCCTCTTTCAGCTTCACACCCCCAGCCGTCCCTGCCCCTGTTACCTGTCCCCCCCAGCCTCCCCCCACCTCATCTCCATACTTGTCTTCTCTTTACATTTCTAAACGGGGAAGAAAGCAGGCTGGGCGGGCAGCCCGTGCCCCTGGAGATCCCCTCTCCCTCTCTCCCTTCCAACTCTTGCCACTTGCAACTGGCCCGATTTCATTACCAATTTTAATTTGCCTCTAATTAAATCCTGTGTATTTTTCCAACTCGCTTGCTAATCCACGAGGGAGGCGGGCGGCTGGAGTGGAATCTCTTGGAGCGATAATTACAAAGGGCCTAATCACGCCGGGGCTCCTGCCTTGGAATAAATTTGCCCGCATTACGGGGCTCCGATCCTCCGCTTTGCAAATGAGAATGACCCCAATTTCCGAGGATGGCCTCACCGGGGCTTTTTTCCCTCATTTCGAAGCCTGATTCGTGATGAGAGACTAATTCGTTACGCTGAAACATTAACGGCAATTTAAGGGGTCTGGCGGGGGCTGCGTAAACAAAAGGACTGGCCCACAACATGGGCCCTGGGAGGGGACGGACACAGGGGGAGGGCCGGCAAGGACCGTCAGCTTGGCAGATGGCTGCTCTGTCCCCGGATGAACGGCAGCTGGCCTGGCCCACACCGGCTCCCGACCCTTCTGCCCTGGTCTGAGGCAGACAGCATCCCAGGCTGGGGGGCCCGAGAAAGGAAAGGAGGAGGGAGGAGAGGAAGCTGAAATAGTTGAGAAGAGGAGGGACCTCAAGGAGCAGACGAACCGGTGGAAAGGAAACAGATGAGTCGGGTGTGTACGCAGGGTGCATTTCCCAAGTGACATGAGTGGCAGCTTGGCGGCAAAAATCCTGAAAGTCAGAGTGGACCACAAGCTGAGATGGTTTCTGCTGTGCCACAGGGAGGGCACAGGTGCTGCCCTACACGTGGCAGAAGCACCAGCAGAGCACAGCTCAATGGGACTCACTCACTGAGTGGGCTTCTTGCTGGGACCTAAACGAGGCGAGGGGAGGTAGGGGTGAAGACCTCCACGGAGGGAGACACACTGCTGAGACGACAAAGGCTGGGCCACCAGTCAAAGGTGGTTGGTATGAAGGCCCAGGGGGTTGAGCTATGGGAGGGGTGGCTTCCTGATGGTCATCGAGGGGTTTAAGGAGTCACCTAAACCAGCTCCTCCTGACCTCAAGAGGGATTGTAGAGGTGATATAGTTAAGAGAGGACAGGAAAGGAGGATAGGTGGGTGAGAGGCACTTGGCCCCCAAGAAGGAGGCTGTCTGTAGCAGTGAGGCTCCACACTGATTCCCCTAAAGGTAGCGGATTAATATAGTAAAGCAAATGTTACATAACAGCTGTAATGATCCCGACATTTGTATAGGACTCTGTCCTTTATGAAACCTGGTATCCAAACCGGCTTGCAGGTTGGAGACTGAACCAGGTGGCCCCCAGAAGGCCCTGCTGGCTCAGAGAGAGGGCAGGACTGTGGTTGGCAGGAAATGACATCACTCACAGCCAATCAGAGCAGCTGTCCCAGCCTCGCTGCATCTTTGGCAAGCACTGGGAATTGGGCATAGAGATACAGAAGGTCACGAAGCAGTCTCTCCTGCTGAACTTAGCACTCTCAAGGAAGAGAAGGCTGGGCTCTGTACAGACCCTACCTGTCCTGATCACTGGTGGGGAGGGGGGTCCCTGTGACACTTGTGGAAACCTGGTGGGCCAGGGGAGGTAGGCTGCTTAACTGTAGCTTCTGCTCTGGCCAGCAGAGGGACTCAAGAGCCAGGGATCCGATTCAGGTCCTGCGACACTGGGCCCTGGTATCCATCCTTTCCCACAGGGCGCGGACAGTTCCTTCTTTCCCCTCAGCCGCTCCCACCCTGCTGCACAGAATGTAATACTTTCACCCGTCAGACAGACAGACAGACAGACGCACACGCCCTCATGCTGGCTCTAGAAAAATAAACAGCTTAGTGTCCCAGCTCACGTTTCTGCACCCCATTTTTCTAGGGTCCCTCCCTTGCCTCTTTCTGGTCCCCCAGGAAAACTCTACAGCTGAAGGTGTTAAAATGACTAACTGAATGAAGACAATTATCTTCCTGCCACTGATGGCGGAGCTGGGGAGAGAATGAGTGTCTGTGTTTGTGCCCCACAGTACAGCCCAGGATTTCGGTCTACACACACGTCCAGGCCTGCAATCACCCATCCCCCCAACCCCCATACCCATTCTAGGCTTCAGAGTGTGCACTTTGGCAAGGAATCTGGACCTTCAAGGTCTCCTGTGAATGGGACCCAGGCCTCCCTACCAGGTTCGGGCACTACTGACTCCTGGAGGCCCTACTTCAGGGGGCTGGGGTCTTTGGGGCCAAGGGGGGGCCCTCTAGAGAAGTGGAGGTGGGGGTGGAGGGGCCCAGGGCCCAGCCTGGGGCCTGCTGAGTCTTTTGTATAGAACTGCCTCTCCAAGGAGCCTGTTAGCCAGCTTTGGTTTCAAAGGGATGTGGCAATGTGCAAGGTTGCCCAGGGCCCTGGTGAGGAGGAAGGGGCATGCCTTACCTTCCAGGTGGCTGTGTTCCTGCGGAAATAGGCGAACATCCTGGTGAACCAGTTATAGATCTCGTTCAAGGTCAGCTGCCTGTCGGGGGTTTCCAGGATGGCCTGTGGACAAGGAAGAAGTACAGGGACCCTCAGTCTGGGCCTCCAAGGGTCACAGGCCTGTGTGCTCTCCCTAGCTCTCCTCTAGGGCCCTTAACTCGTCTGAGGGCAGAAGATACCCACAGAGGAAGCGCATGGACAAGCCTGGGGGTGCTCTCTGGTCCCCTGAGAGGGGCAGGCTGGTTGCAGTCCAACCAGAGGCTAAAGGGGACACAGGTCTCAAGGGCCATGCTCTTGTTGGAGGAGCGTGTGAATTTCTGCTGGAGAGAACATGGCTCAAACAGCCCCTGCCCTCAACTGGGAAGGAAAGCAGCATTCTTGAGAGAAAGTAGAGCAGGCCATTTGGAATTTATCCTGGTTTTGGCAAAGGGCACCCCAAGCATGAGATGGAGTGTGTGTATGAGAAAGACAGAGAAAAGGAGACAGATTAGTGACCGTAAGTCTACTAAAAAGTAGTCTCAAGGGAGTAACCTGTATGTGGAAAAGAGAGAATGGATGACACGGTGGGTATGAGCAGCAAAAAACAGCGAGTGTGCTCTCAGAGACAGGTCCACCTGACCAGCAGGCTGGATCAGCCGAGGTCCCATGGGAGAGGCCACTGGTTGAGAAAATCGCGGGTGCGAGCGGGACGGGACTCCCGTGATGCTCTCTGCTCCCAGGATCCCCTGGGGGCCGGGACCCTGAGGGAGGTGCGCAGCCAGTGTACTGCCCTCCACCCACTCCCTGTGCCTCCCCACGGCTGGCTCACCTGGCGGATCAGGGAGGCGTAGGTGAAGGGCGGCCGGACGTCAGCGTTTTTGTAGAACTCATGGTTCTGGGCCAGCTCTGGGGGGAGACAGGCAGGGCATGAGGAGGTAACCGGAAGCGGGGGCTCCGGCTGTGGCGGAAGACGCGCCTCCCCACGGCGGCCCTTACCTGAGGAGATGGGAGAGCAGAACTTGTCGCTGCTCCTCCGCCGGGCGGGGCCCCCGCTGTGCAGGGACGCGGAGCCCAGGCCGGGGGGCCTCAGCGGGGTGACGGGGGCGGCGGCCGAGGTGGGGGGGTGCGCGAGGCCGTCTGGGAACGAGTCAGCTGCGGAGACGGTCACCTTGGAGAATGAGGAGGAGCCGGGGACTGGGTTCAGCTGTGAGCAACGGGGCAGGGTGCTGAGCCGGGGGCCCCCAGTGAGGGGCCGGGGGCGTGCGGTTCTGAGAGCCGCAGGGAGGGGAGAGTCACTCACTGGCTGGCTGAAGGGCTTGGGTTCCGAGGGCCGCATGTGCAGATGGGTCATCATGGCCTGCAGCCGCTCGCTCTCCTTGGCGAGCTGTGGAGAGGCCGGCGGTGAGCGGGGACCTGTGCTAGGGGCAGCCGGGCCCTCTTCCCCTTCCACATCCCAAACCCCCATCTCCAGCACCTCTCATCCCTGCCCCCTGGTGTCTCCCTCCGTCTCCTGCTCCGTGAAACCCTCCCCACTTATCCTGACTCTGTGTCCCCGGCCTGGAGCCCAGCACAGCCACTGCCCGTCAGTGCCCACTGCTCCCCAACAGCACACGCCTTTTCTCCCCGTCAAGGGCAGAGGCCGTGGCTGAAGTTCAGCGGCACTTGTGTGTGAGTGCCCTCACACACTGAATGGGGATACAGGAATGGACGGATGATTCATTCACCCCTATTCATAAATTCAACGGATCTTTCACAACCACCCTCTCACGCCAAGGTGCTCTGCTGGGTACTGGAAGGCAGTGGGTAAACATTGGTTGGCTGCTTCAGGGACTGTCCCGAGTAGCCTCCGAAGTATTCCAGGCTGTAGAGCGTGGACTCTGGAGCCAGACTGCTCTGGTTCTAATCCCAGCTCTGCTACCCACTGGCTGAGTGACCAGAGGCTGCACCTCTGTGTGCCTCTGTTTATGTCTGTAAAGTGGGCATAGCATCTTCCCAGGTGGCGCACTGGTAAAGAATCTGCCTGCCAACGCAGCAAACGCAAAGGGACACAGGTTTGATCCCTGAGTTGGGAAGATGCCCTGGAGTAGGAAATGGCTACCCACTCCACTATTCTTGCCTGGAAAATTCCATGGGCCAGGACTCTGGTGGCCTACAGTCCATGGGGTTGCAGAGAGTTGGTCACGACTGCGCACACACAAAGCGGGCATAATAATAGTACCCATCATATAAGGTCATTCAGAGGATTCCTTGAGTCACCTAGATGTTTAGCATAGCACAAACAGGTACTGAATATGTTAGCTATTCCTGTTTATTTTTGTTGTTTTTATTAGTATGCGTCTCTTTGGGACCTCCCAGCAGAGTGGCCCCCAACCCTGGCTCCCGCCTCAGAATCCAGCTGTGTTCACAGACCTTGAGAGCCTAAGATGACCCTTGCAGAAGCCCCCCCGCGCCCTGCCCCCACAGCCTGGGGCCACACCTGGATCTCCAGCTGCTGCACCACCTGCATCTGCACACGGCACTGGGCCGTGCTCCGGTCGTCCAGAGCGTGTTCTGTGTTGAGGTGTCTTCCGGTGGGGAGGAGGGGGCGGACAAGAGAAAGTTGGCCCTGGTCGCCCTGCTGTCACCACCCTCCCCTCCCCTCCTCTAATCCCGCCCACAGCCTGGAGAGCAGACAGACCATGACATACAAAGAAGGGAGCCAGACAAAAAAAAAAAACAGGGCCACGGAGGAAGCCGCCTTCTCGTCAGCCTCCTTTGATGTCTTTGCTAAAATCCCAGCTACAGAGAGATCTAATTGCAAATGAACTAATTAAGTAAACCTCTGACGAAGCGTGAAAACAATTTGTTTGACCCTGATGCTGCAAGGGTCTGGGAGACAGCGGAGTTAATCAGTCAGTGACAGAGCCTGGCACGGCTGTGGCAGCTGGCCGCCTGCTGCCAGCCGCCTGTCCGCCAGGCCCGGAGGCCGTCTCTAGGCCGTCACTCTTGGGGCTGGGCCTGGGGGAAGCCGGGGAGGGCGGTGGGAGAAGGTCTCTCTTCCTCCTCACACCCCCACCCTACTGGCCTTCAGCTGCCTGGCGACTGGGGACTGGGAACAGGGGACAGGGAGGGGAGGCTGCCGGACCAGGAACACAGATTGTGGCGGGGCGGGGCAGGGGGGGTGGGGGGGTGGTGGGTAGGAGCGATGAGGGAGTTGATGGTGCAGAGAAGGAACGAGGGTGCCCCCCCCCCTGCCCCGGGGTGAGGACACAGGACACTTGGCCAAGTTGGGTGGCAGGCTAGGGGGACAAAGGAGAGGGGTGGTGACACCTACTTGATAAACTGGCCCAGGTCTTCACACAGGGTCTCACAGCCTGGCCACTTGCACTCTCCGTGTCCGTACAGGGGGTGGGAGCCAGGCGTCTCCTCGTGGGAGGAACTGCAAGAACAGGAGGGAGAGAGGGATCAGGGACCCTGAACACCCCAGCAGCCTGGGGTCCTGCGCAGTCCCAGCTCCCCTACGGATGAGGTTTCAGTCCCTAATACAGGTTCCCCACAGGCTGAGCACAGTTTTGTGTGCCCCGGGAGAAGTAAACCCCCAGCCCCCACTATGGCAGCCCTTGGGGTCAAGGCCAGCCCCCAGGCAGGTGTGCAGTGCCTCCTCCCGGCCCGAGCCCCATACCTGTCTCTCCGAGGTGTGAGCACAGTGGGCTGTCCGTTGGGCAGGGTGTGGTGGGAGAGGGGGGGTGAGACTTTGGGGGGGGCGGCGAACGAGGTAGCGGTGGTGGCCGTGCCGGTGAGGTCCAGCCCCTCCTGCTTGACGCTGTCCTCGGCGGGCTGCCCGGGGGCACCCTCGCCCTTCCACAGCTGGGGCAGGTCCGTGGGGCACACAGCTGCTGCGAGGCAGAGAGGGGAGGCTGGTGGGGCCCCAGGAACACAGGCGGCCCCCTGCTGCAGCTGGCTCCTGGGAGCCCTTGGGGGCAAGTGAGGGCGGTGGGGTTGGGGCTGGGTGGGGGCTGGGCACTCACCTTGCGGGAGGGTCTGCAGGGGCCCCGAGGCTTGGCTGGGCTGCAGGCTGACCAGCCCCTGTCTCTGTAGGTTGAGCAGGTGCTGCTGCTGCAACTGTTGCATCTGCAGGAGCTGCTGCTGAAAGGCCAGCTGCTTGTTCCCCAGGGCCTGGTGGGGGGCCCGCGGGGGCGGGCAGAGAGGGGTCCCCTCAGCCTCGGGTGTGCCATCTGGCCCCCATCCCGCAGCCACCCCCTCCCAGGGCCTGTCGGCCCCTGGAGCTGTCGTGGTGGCGTCCGCCGCTGCAGCCTCCCTGCTCCCGGCCCAGCTTCCATAGGGCTGCATGCCGCCTCGCGGTAAACACGCCTGCACGCACGCACGCAGGCGCGCAAACACACACACACAGCCAGACCCAGACACGCAGCACGACGCCCTCCCTGCTCCCGCCTCCCTCCTTCTGCGGCTTCAGCTCCCGCACCACAGCTGTGCTCGCCTTGGGGGGGCAGGGGGCTCTCATCACAATGATGGATGAGCCTGTCAGACTCGGGGGGCCACTCCTGCTTGGCGGGCACCCTTCCCACATGCCCGGGGTGCCCCCCTTCTGCTCTGAGGAGGGGGCCTTCTCCCCTCCAGCTCCTCTCCTCTCTTGCTTCTTAGATACAGAGAATCCAGGAGTCTGATGGGACTTTAACAGATCAGCATTGACAGGTCACCAGACAGGGGAACAGACACATCGCTACTGCCCAGGTGCCCGGCGCCCGCCCGCACTTGCTCGTTCTGCTCTTGCTGGCTCTCTCTTCCCTGCCCCTGGCCCCTGATCTCCCTACCAGCGCCCCTGCCCCCCGATTCAGTACTTCATGCAAGCATTGGCGAGTCAGTCTGTCAGTAAGTCTTTTCTAAAGCCCCAGGAACCAAGCAAGTCCTGCGTGCTTAGGAGGCAGGGATGGCTGGGCCCACCACCCTGGAGGTGGGAGGATGAGGGCGGGTGGCTTCTCAGTAAACCCACTCTAGAGACAATGCAGAGAATGTGACAAATACAACACCTCCAACGGGGAGGCTGAGGCTGGGAGGGAATGACTGGGCGACAGCAAGGCAGCTTCTGGGAAGAGGCAACTCAGAACATGGCTGTATGTGGGTGGCAGAAGCGGGGCATGGGGCAGGGGCAGGGGGTGGGGGGTGGTACAGGGCCTGGTGTGGAAGCTTAGGAGGCACTGTGGCACAGAGAGGGGGAGTGATGGGGGCTGCGGGGTACCCTGGAGAGGCAGCACAGGATGCTACAGGACGTGACAGGAGTTGGAATAGAGCTAAAGGGACTGAAAGATTCTCAGGACCAGGCCTGGGGGGCTGAGGTGCTGGGTCACTGAGATGAGGAGGCGGGAAGAGGGCAGGACCACTAGGCAGCCTGTCCTGAATGAGGACACTCACACATCAACACGTGTGTGCTCAGATACCCCAGGGCTCGGTGCTTCTGCTCTCCTCATCCCACAACACGAGGCAAGGAGATGCGGACTGAATGGGGTTGAGGGGAGATAGAGGAATGTGCCTCCACCCCCCGCCCCCCCACCCATAACCCCCTCCCCAGCCTCTCCTGATTTTTCTACTGTTCCCACAAAGCAATTCTCTCCCAACCACTCTGGGATGCCCAGCCTCCGGCCAGGACGGGATTGAAGTGGCGGGTGAAGGGCAGGTGTCCTTTGAAGGGCATGTCCCGCCCTGCCCAAGCCCCTCACCTCTTTGGGTTGCTGCTTCCCGGCCTGCTGTTGGGTGAGGAGTTGGAGGTGGAGCTGTTCTTGCTGCTTCTTGTAATATTCCTGCAGCTGGGGGTGGATAGCAGGGCGGGAGGGGGTTAGCATTGGCCGGACTGCTGACCCCAAGGCAGCACCAGCCCTCTCAGGACTGGGCTGCTGAGAGACAGATGGCCCAGCAGGGAGGGCTGCCCTGCCCTCCCCGGTCTGCAGTCTGCGTGGAGAGAGGTTCTTCCCTGAATAGAGCCAGGACCAAGAGGGGCAAGGGGAGGTTCCCCCACACTCCGCGCCCTCCCTCTCCCTTAGTAGGTCAGGAAAAGGTGGGGGATGGTCTCTGTCCCTCCCTTGGGGTTTGGAGATACAGGTGGGGCCAGCAGGCTGTGAGGGTGTAGGGTGTGGGGGGTCTGCTGTGGGAGAGGCCTGACCTCTGACCTCTCCCCAGCTGTCCTGGAGGAAGGCAGGTCAGTCTGGCCTGAGCAGTCTCTCTGGTTTCCGCCACTGCTGTGGCTCTTGGTGATGTTGCTAGTAAACAGGGTGGGAGTAGGGAGGCTGGAACACCCCGTCCTCCCCTCCCTGCCCTTCCCTCAGCCCCGGGGGCAGACTCACCTGCTGGATCATGAGCGCTTGCTGCTGCTGGAGCAAGGCCTGCAGCTGGGGGGGAGACAGGATCTGCTGCATCTGCTGGGGGGTGAGCATCTGGGGCGACATCATGGCCACCGACACGGGCACCTGCGGGATGGGCTGGGTCAGACGGCTCACCTCCACCCCTGCCCCACGGAGGCCCCCACCCAGGGCCCCGCCCCCAGCAGGGCAGAGTGGGTGCGGAGTGAGCAGCCTTGGGTTCACATTCTGGCTCTGCCACCTGCTAGCCGTGTCTCCGGACAAGTGACTTACCTCCTTCATTCTTGGTTTTTTTCTTAGAAAACAAAACATTTTTTGGCCATAGAACCTATGGGATCTTAGTTTCCCCAACCAAGGATAGAACCCCGTGCCCGCTGCAGTGGAACTGCAGAGTCTTAATCACTGAACCACCAGCGAAGTCCCTGTTCTTGGTTTTGTTGTCTCTGAAATAGCGACAGTCTCGGAAGTAGCGACAGTGCCTGCCTCTTAAGGTCATCACAGGGGTTAAGGACCTAATACTTAGAACAGAGCCTGCAGATGCGCTGTGCTTAGTTGCTCAGTTGTGTCCAACTCTTTGCAACCTCCGGGACTGTAGCCCGCCAGGCTCTTCTGTCCATGGGGATTCTCCAGGCAAGAATACTGGAGTGGGTTGCCATGCCCCTCCTCCAGGGGATCTTTCCAACCCAGGGATTGAACCCAGGTCTCCCGCATTGCAAGTGAATCCTTTACCATCTGAGCCACCACCAGGGAAGCTCTTATATGCAGTTCTTGGTGTGGGAAGATTAGAACCTAGTGACACTGGTCAGTAGAATCGATGCTTTGCAGGATTTCCACCCTCCACCACCAAGTGATGGGGAGGGGCGGCATGTAGCCACTGCCAACTGCTACTCAGTGTGTTCTGATAACAGGACCCACAAGGTGGGCCTGGCTAGGAGGGCAGCCTGCAGCCACAGGAAGGTATCAAAATGCCCACATGGTGCTAGGATCTGGACTTTGGCCCAGCTCACATCCATGTCATGTACTCCAGCCCATCTGCCTAGACGGCACATGCAATGGCCTGGAGCTGATGCCCAGGGAGCACGGTAGTGCCATCCTGGGTGAGTGGATGGAAATCCAGAGGTCCAAGTGGGGTGGAAATACCAGGCAGGAGCACAGGGAGGCAGACCACTGCTCCTTCTGGGCACTGAACTTGCCATGTGACCTCCTGGCAAGTCACTGGCCGTCCCCAGAATCTCCCATAAAACAGGGATCGGACTGCAAGAGATGCCTCCATCCTGCTGGAACATGCATGGTTCTCAAAACAGGGCAGCTTTCTGTCCCCCGCCCTGGGTGAGGCCTCTCTAAGAGGCCCAGAGAATCCAGCTCCAGGCAGAAGGTTCAGGGAAAAGCAGTACCATTATTCTTTCCCCCAGTTCCCGCCTCCCCTGAAATCCCCAAGCTGGGCATTCATAGCCAAGGTAGTCCAAGTGGCAACACTGTCTTGTTGCCCTGCTTTAGCAGGAGAGGTGTCCTGACCAGCCCATTGGCCACCCCTCATCAGTCTTCAAGGCCTACGTGGTCAAGACTCTGATCTCCTGCCTTACTCTCCAGCCCCAGAACAGCCCCAGCAGAGCTGGCACACCACAGGCACTCGATGTAAGTTTATGCTTCCCCGAGCTGAGGTACCTTCCCTTGCAGATCAACTTTGGGGCGGGGAGGGAGAGGAGCCAGTGGCCTAGTCCAGGAGGAGCGTCCTGCAGAGACTTGTCCTGGTTAGGACAAGACAGGTTATGTCCCCAGAGGGCTCCTGGGCCCTTTCACCTTTCCCCAGCTTCATGGGTATGGCAGAAGAGGAGGAGGAGGTTCCACTCAGGATCCCTGGCAGGGGCTGGGCTCAGCCTGAAGCCACCAGTGAGGTTATCCCCAGGCAGAGGGGGGACATGCAGGGGACTGAGGGACACCAGCAAGTCTCACCGCCCCCACCCCATAGGCAGTGGCCAAGCCGCAGCCCTGGACTCCCCTCCTCTACCCCAGCCATCTCCATGCAAACATCCCTGGAAGGGGCACCTTGCTTTTTAGCCATGGTCACACCGGGTGAATTAGGGTTAGGGTTGGAATTCATGCCCAGGTCTGTGCGCTCCATAGTTCCCACTGTGCCCAGGTCCTGCACTGCCTGCCTAACCTGAGCAGCTCTTGAGAAGGGCTGGGAGAGTGAGCGGAAATGGAACCATCCAGAGAACTGAAGGGGTCAAAGAGGTTGGAGATTCCAAAGCCCAACCTCCCTCTTTATAGCTGTCACTGGGGAAGACGGGGAAAAGTCAGGCTGCAGGGCTGTTCTGGTCCCCACCTCGGAGGGGCCTGCGGTAGGGGGCAGACCACGGCACAGGCCCAGCCCGCCTTGCAGAGCCAGCCTGTATCCTTTGCTGGGCCCCCCAACAAGGTAGTGATGAGCTCAGTCGTGGATTCCTGAGTCAGGTGACCCAGGTTCTCGTCCCTGACACTGACTGTCCTTTGAAGTCCCTTAAGCTTCCCTTTCTGCATCCGCTAACTGGGGTCGGGCAGGCCTGCTTCCCTGCTTCACAGGACTACTCAACAGGAAGTTGTTGGCAACTGATAATGTACCAGGCTAAGCTCTGTATGTGCATCAACTCCCTGAATTTTCACAGCCACCCTGGGAAGAGGGCACCATCATGGTCATCATTTTATAGATGAGAAAACCGAGGCCTAGAGGGACAATGGGAAAAGGGGTAAGTGGAAGTTATTTGTGTGTCATGAAACTCTACACAAACGTAAAGACAATTACTTTTGAAAACCCTCTGGATATTCCATTTTCCCTCTGTGCCCCGACTCCTCCACGAGTGCACCCCAGCACTTGGGCCCCAGGGGCATTACACGGTAAGGGTCACTTGAGACCAGAGTCTGGCCCTCCCATGCTCGTGGCTGTGGGGACTGACCTAGAGCAGATGGCCAGAGCTCTGGCCAGGAACACTGAGCCCAGACACCCGGGAGGTCTTTCCAGGCACCAGGGCTGTGAGTCACTGCAAGTGGCCTGCAGGAAAGGATGCGGCATTTCCTTCCTTGGGGCTTTCCTACTTGGAGGCAGGGGAATGGAAGAGATGACCTTGGAAGTCCTCCCCAGCCTCTGCTGTTCCTGCCAACTGGCCGAGCAGCTGGCTGGAGAGGTGGCTGCAGCAATCTGGATGGATTACCTTGTGTGTACTTGTCTCTAAGGTGGCTCAGCAGGGTCAAGAAAGGTCAGTGAGGCGGCTGCTGCCTGCCGATCTCCTAGACCGCCTGAACCCATCCCTTCCCTTCCCGCCCCTTGGGGGTTCTGAGAACTGAACTGGAGCTCCCCTGGTGTCCCCAGTGACCCCCCTCTCCAGGCTGGGATGTGTCAGGATGGGCACCGTCAGCGAGTCAGCTCGGCGAGGCCCGTGAGTCACCATCTGGAGGGCGGCCAGGGCAGCTAAATGCTTACAAAAGCCCTGGCAGTGTGAGCCCCGGGCAAAATGCCGCCAGCTGCCTCCAGCCCCGCCCTCAGCGACCCTGCTTAGGCTCGGGGCCCTCCAACCACCATGCATACGGGATGCTGGGCTGGGAGGAGCAGAGATGGCACCTGACACAGAAGAGGCCCATTTGGAGGCTGAAATGGATACAATTTGGTGCCAGAATCAAGGACCCAAACTCAACCTCTTTTAAATGGGTGAGTGGGGAGACTAGGCCAAGGTTGTAAATAACCCTTGAGAATAACCAGAGAGTAGTCCTCAGTCGTGGCTGGAGCTACAGCAAGAAAGGTCGTGGTGAGACACCAAGAACTTCAAGGAATGGCAAGGGGGCTGAGAAGATGAGACAGTGGCTGGCTTAGCTAAGGGGCTGCCCCAACCACCCTTCTGAAGAAAACTCCTAGCTACCTGTACTGCCTTCTGTGAGTGACTCTCCCTGCCTGGGACCCAGGCCCAAACCAGGCAATCTCCAGGCTGGAGCTGGAGACCTAATCTGGCATTAGAAACTCTTGTGAAGCTGGCTCTGAGAGAGAGGGGAGGTGAACACAGCTGGGGGGTGAGCGGGCAGGCGATCCTGCCTTGAGTTGAGGACTACTGGGAAAGCGGCTGCCACTGAGCTGCCTGACTCACCTCATTCAAACTCCAGATTGACATAATGCACTCTCCCGGGTCCTCCTACCAGCCATGAGATCACAGAAAAGCTGTTTCCAGGCCCTGGACCTCACTTGGGGTCAGAAGCCCCACTTCCTTGAAAACTGAACCGAGCATGGGGAGGGGAGGTAAGGAGGGTGTCCAGGGTTGGAGGAGGAGGGTCACTGGCTGGGACCCCAGGCTCCTGGAGAAGTTCAGACATGGCCCTAAGAACCCCCATCTCCCGGAGCCCAGAGAACCATCAGGCCAGGCCTCTGTACTGGGGACTGTGGTTCACTACTGTGCTAAGCACGGGACAACATCACAATGTAGGCAGGAAAGAGTGTGTTCTGGAGCTAGTTGTTTGGGTTCAAATCCTGGCTTGGCCTCTTGTTAGCTGTGTGTCTTTGATCATGTTTCTTAACCTCTCTGGGCCTGAGTGGCTTCATCTGCAAAACGGAGCTAATAACAGCGTCTATCTCCTAGGATGGTGAAGATAAAATGGGATGATATCTGTAAACCACCTAGTGTCTGCCCCATGGTAAGCACCGTGCAAATGTGGTCAGTTTAGGAGGTACTGTTTGTTGAGTGACCTGTCATTGTTGGTGGTGGGGGTGGTTTCCTAAGGAGGATTCCACAGAGTCCCTTCTTTTCTCAAGTATTTCAGACCCTACCCCTCATACCCAGCCACAAAATCCTTCTTGATGCCTGACCTCGGTCCTTCCAACTACCATCCAGCTCCTTCCTCTCACTGGGTCAACAGACCCTCTCTGGATTGGGGAACATTGCAACCGTTCCCCAGCTGACTCCTCCCTGATTTTAGAAGGTGGTGCTGGCTGGACCAGGGGCTTCCCAGGTGGCACAGCGGGAAAGACTCCACTTGCAAATGCAGGAGCCACAGGAGACCTGGGTTCAGATCTCTAAGTTGGGAAGAGCCCCTGGAGGAGGAAATGGCAACCCACTCCAGTGTTCTTGCTTGAAAAATCCCTTGGACAGAGGAGCTTGGCGGGCTACAGTCCATGGGGTAGCAAAGAGTCGGACATGACTGAGCATGCAAGCTATTCTAAAAGCAGTAGGCTGGGCCTAGGGTAGAAAACTCAGAACAGACTCAGCACAGTAGCCTGAGGGCCACTTCAGACCCAGGGAGTATATGGGGGTGGGGTGGGGGTGGAGAGTGAAAGTGTTAGTCACTTGGTTGTGTCCAACTCTTTGCAATCCCATGGATTAGAGCCCATGAGGCTTCTCTGTCCAGGGGATTCTCCAGGCAAGAATACTGGTGTGGGTAGCCACTCCCTTCTCCAGGGGATCTTCTTGATCCAGGGGTTGAACCCAGGTCTCTTGCATTGCAGGCAGATGGCGGGGGTGGGGGGGTGAGGGGGGTGGAGGTGGGGAGGGTGAGTTCCCTAGTTTAAACAGACCCAGTCCTGACACTACAGGAGACATGAGAACTTTATACCTCAATCCCATTAGCTCTCCGAATTCTGTCCTCCCCTCCCCCACCCAGGCCACTACCCCTCTGTGCCAGGCTCCTCCCCCTGAAAGATGTCTCATTGGATTGGAGGCTTTTAGAAGAGGGCCACTGTCTGGCACCTTTAACTTCTTGACCGCACTTACATAAAACACAGATCTGCGTTCAGAGCCCCAGGACAAAACCCAGGCCTGGGTCCTTGTCCAGGCACCCAGTTCCCCATCCCTGCCCTGCCCTCTTGTCCCCACTTCCTTCCCTCAGCACCCCACCCCCCAAGGCTCCAGCTTTGCTCACCCTTCCTCCCTTAGATAAACTTCCTTTCAAAGCCCCGCTTAATCCTCTCCCCAATTCAGAGTACCCCCCCTCTCCCTGCAGAGAGGGGTGGGGAGAGCGAGGAAGCTTGGTGGCTGGGCCAGGCAATGGGGAGGGGGGTGGGCTACCCACGGAGCTGTGACCCACCCCGACTCAGACTGTAATTCTCCCAAGTTCTTTGTGACACAAAAGGTAAACAGAAGGCCTGGCTTACCCCCGCCCCCCACCCCATCTCCCCTCCCCCAGCCGGCCAGATGGGCCGGCACACTGGGGGGAAGGGAGAGGGGGAAAAAAGGGCAGATTGTGCAAAGGAAAACAAAAGAGACAGAGAGACATCAAGAGACAGGAAACGTGGGGAGACAGAGGGTTGGTGAGAGAAGAGGTGGGGGAGGACTGGGCGCGGTGGCCTCATCGAGTGAGAGCTGGGGAGTGGAGGGGAGAGGGACGGACTGAGTGACCCAGAAGTGCTGGGAAGAGACCAGAGGCGGTGGGCAGAGAGGTGCAGACGAGGAGGGCTGAGTCAGACTCAGACTCTGAGCGACTCGGCTTGGGGGGAAGGCCTGGCGGTCAGGTGCAGATGGGAGGGCAGCGTTTCTCCACCCACCCGGCAGTGACTGTGGCTCCCGCTGGGAAGCTGCCCCTGCCCGCTCTCTGGCACTGGGGATGGGCCAGAGCGCTTCTCCGGCGGGTCCTCCCCTCCCTTGGTGCCCGGTCTACCCCAACCAGCCAGTGTCCTCCTCACCTGCACAGCGGAGGCCGACTGTTTGCTGTCGTTGTTCCCTGGGGAGCTGAGGCCCGAGGCCTGCTGCAGCAGGAACTGCCGGGCCACCTGGAGAGCCTGCAAGACAGGGGCGCATCAGTGCTCCAGCGGCTCTAAGGGACTTTTGGAGAGAATGAAGGGGAGGAGGTCAGGTTCACGTGGAAGGTGGTGGGAATGAGTGAGTGGGTCACGGGGTCCACCTGGGCTTGTGGATAAAGCTAGGAGTCATTGAGAGAAGCCACCAGGCTTTGGGGATCCGAGCCTGGACTCACTCCAGGGACTCACTCTGGAACTGTTGGGACTCAATGGGGCAGTGGTAAAGAATCCGCCTGCCAATGCAGGAAACATGGGTACAATCCCTGGATTGTGAAGATCCTCTGGAGTAGCAAATGGTAACCCACTCCAGTATTTTCCAGTATTGCCTGGAAAATTCCATGGACAGAAGGGCCTGGAGGGCAGCCCATGTGGTCCCAAAGAGTTGGACATGACCGAGCACATAACACACATGTCAATGGGGGAGCAAACAGAAGGGTGGGCAGTCAAACAATGATCCAGGAGAAAATATTAACATTAACAACAGAGATTATTTGTTGAGCATCTACTATGTACGTGTCAGGTACTTAACAGGGACGATCTCATTTGATCCTCTCCTGGGAAGGTGTGAGGTAGGGATTATCAGACCCATTTTGCAGATAAGAAAACTGAGTCTCCAGGAAGTTAAGTAATATGCCTAAGATCACATAACTCAGAAGCATCAGAGCTAGGATTTGAGGCCAAGAAGCCTGGCTCCCAAGCCATCTGTCTTACTGGGTGATAGGTAGTCAGTCTGAGGGCTCATGGGAATATCATCCACTTGAAGTCAGAGCACACAGTTCGGTGGATGAAGGTCTGAGCATTGCATGGCTTTACGAGTCCAGGGGGGTCTAGGCCCAGGACATCATGGCACTTGGGGAATTGAACTAAATCCTGAAGGGAGTGTGAACTATCAGTGAGGCCAAGATGGACCTGAGGTGGTAGGATCATGGGAATGGGAAGTGCATGGAGTTTGCAGGAGGAGCATCTCTGGCCAGTCAGTGGGTAGGGGAGGTGGGCAGATGGGCAGTGAGTGGGAAGTTGGGTAGGAGAGGTCTGGCAGGAATGGAGGGCCCAGGAAGTTCTCTGTAAGGTCTGCCAAGCCCTCCATCCCTGCTCCTCACCCACACCCCCTCCCACTCCAGGTCAGTAGATGGTGCAGAGGCAGGGGGTACAGGGCTAGTTTTGAATCCACATTCCAGAAGCAAAAATCTGTCTGTCCCCAGGTTCCTCGAAGACCTCCTCAGGGCCCGGAGTGGTTGTGTCCAGGTCATGGACAGCAGGCTCTGGCATCAGGCACACCTGAGTGTGAAGTCCAGCTGTGCCACCGCCCCCCACCACCCCCGTGGTGTGATTGTGGGCAAGTTATCCCCTCTCCGTGCATCTAGACCTCCTGCTCTGCAAACCTGGGCCACCACCCAGCTCCGAAACACGCAGGGGATGGGGGTGTTAAAGGACCAGTGCTTGGCACACAGCTGGCATTCTCAGGATCCGCTCCTTTCCCTTCCGAATCTCTCCGCCTCCCTTTGTCAGCTCCTCCAGCCTCTCCCCAGCACACCTATTAAATGAACCCACCTGTGGCCCCCTCGCACATGCACATTGCAAGCTGAGCACCACCAAGGTGGCTCTGGAAGAGGGGGCATGGATGCATGCATACTTCCCCCGGCCCCCACTGAAAACACTCAGGGAGCCCACTGTGTACCAAGCGTAAAGGCACACCCCCTTCGCAGCCTTTTCATTGAACAGCTGAGCCTCCCAGAGGCTTAAATCTAGTTCACCTTAGGACAGTATCTAAACACACCATGGTGTTCCCTATGGGAATGTGTCCCTGGGAAGAACTGGGGTCCAGATTAGCGTGGCCCTCACCAGCGCTTCAGATCCTAGACCTCCCCCATGCCCTTCTTTCTGCAGACCTCAGCCTGGAGAACTAGCCCAGGGGTGCTTCTCTTTAAGACACACATCAGAAAGTAGAAATCTGACCTGAGTCAAGGGCTCCGAGAGGCTGTGGGAGGAGGTGTGGGGTAGAGAGAGGAAGGAAGGTGGCCGAGTTGTCATCAGGAAGGGGCTCTGCTTCTATGTGCCTCATTTTTAGGGACCCCCCCCAGGTCTAGTGACACAAGCTAGACAGATGTTCTACGTCCTCCAAAGGTAGAGATGGGGTAGAAAGGTCAGGGGTCAGGAGCTGGCAGCCCACACGACCCAGAAGGGGCGCTGGTCAGGGTGGTCAGATGCACCCCAGATCTCTAGTAGGAACAGAGGAGCCACATGGGAAGGATTTCCAGGGGAAGTTGAGCCGGGGCGCGCTGAGCAGTCTCCTGATGGGGGGAGTGGCCTGGGGGGCTGAATTCACTCCTCACTCTCCTACTTTGTGGGCCCCTGGAGCATGAAATTACAAGACTTACAGGGAAAAAATGACAGGGCCTTACAATCTCATTCCTGTGAGAACTCCCTGAGGCAAGCCCTCGTCACCGCACCGCCCCCCCACCTCCACTTCCCCAATTCCTACCACTCTGAGCTTTTCTCCTGTTAGACCAGGTGACAGCGGACCAGGTGAAATTCTAGGCCTGGCCAGCGTGTCACCTCCTCTGACCTCCCAGCCTTCCCCACACACTCCTTCCAGTTTCCGGTGTGCCCGGGACTGTGCTAGGTGCTGGGGAAACAGAACATGGCCCTGTCCCAGGGCTGTGATGAGACGTCGGAGGCTGAAGCGGCGATGGGCGCCAGAGCCCAGAGGTGGTGGCAGTGCTGACTGGAGTCTGGAAGGGCAGGCTCACCAGGACTGCACCAGGACGGTGAAGGGAGAAGGGAGAAAGCATAGCGACCCCCACCCCACAGACAACAGAAATGGACAGCGAGTCTGGGGACCTTGAAACCACTTCCAGGGACAGAAAATCAAGTTGTGTTGGGGGTAAGTAGGCACAGAGGCTGGAGAGCCTACGGGCTGTTCCTCCAGGCACTTCATACGTTCATCCTTTACTCATTCATTCACTTTCATGGCCACTTGCCTCGTTACTGGCTTGGAGAAGATTGAGGGGTGACAGAGAAGATGGGGGAGGCCACAGTGGGCAGCACATGCTCATTTCATGGACTTTGTTTACAGCCCAGCCCCAACACCCGACCCAATGAGGGACCTGGTTCCACCTACAGCTGCCCAGGGGTGGGTGATGGGTGGACAGGGGTTTGGGGCCCAAGCTCCCCTCCACAGATGTCCTGGTCATTTATGCTTAGCGCACTGTGATGCTGCTTCATCCTCACCCCCATCCAGACCCCCAGCCAGGGGTGGTGCTCCAGGAGGAAGGGCGGGCCAGGAGAGGCCCTTTGGCCCAGGAAGTCCTCCCCCAGGGTGGTCACCCATGGGATCAGGTAGGTCTGAGACTTTCTAAAGCCCCATCCGACTCGCAGTCACCACCCTGGCACTACAGGCGTTAAGTCTACCCTGCCTGCCTCAGCTAGGGCCTGATACATCACTGCAGACTGCCCACCTCTGAGACATGTGGGAAATGACACCTCCCACCCAACCTTGACAAATGCAGCCCCCCTTTCTCCGCTGATGACAACCAGGTCCTGGCCTCCTTGAAAACAGAGACATTGTTAAATGGATCAGTGGGTTCCTGCCCCGGCCACCAGCACCTGGCAGACACCCTTGTGAAATGTACTTGAGTCTAGGCTGAACAGGGAAGGCAGGCCCAGGCTGACACAGAGCTCCGGAGCCAGCATGTGAACAGGGCCTGGCAGTTTTCAAAGCACTTCTACATTTAGGTGAAGCTTCCCAACCTCGAGCTAGACAGGGCAGGTGTCACTGGCTTCATTTGACAGACAAGGAAATTGAGGCCCAAGGTCCCATAGCTAGGAAGTGGAGTTCAGACACCGCCGACTGCCCAGCCCCCCTCTACCCCATGGAGGGATCATCGTGATCTCATGCACAGTCTGGTGAGGCCTACAAATGTGCCTTCCCTGAAGTCTCGGGAGCTTGCAGCTGTCTAGACGTGAAGGGGAGGGTACAGCTGGATGAAATGGGGGAAAGACCAAAAAGAGAATCTCCCCGGGAGGGAAAGTGGGCTCAGTTCCCCCTCCCTGCAGGCCGGAGATACCCAGATACAGCTTTTGGTGGAAAGAGGCAATTAGGGTCCCATCAGGGTTGGAAATTCCCTGGAGGTCCAATGATTAAGACTCTATGTTTCCACTGCAGGGGGGCAAGGGTTTGATTCCGGGACTGGGAACTAAGATCTCACAAGCCACGTGGTACAGCCAGAAAAAAAAAAAAAAAAATCCCACCAGGGAGAAGGCATGGAGGGCTCAGGAAGCAACAGGAAATTGGGAACCAGTTGGCCTTTTCAAGCTTATTTTCCCTCTCCCTCCACCGCTCAGACTGAAAACCGAATGCCCAGCTCTGTGGTTTGGGAAGTGGGGTCTAGTTTTCCTCTCAAGGAGGCAGCACTGGTCCTTTCAGTTCCTGAACTGAACAGATCCCTGGTCAAAGGGATCTGGACCTAAATCCTGGCTCCCCCATCTACTGAATGACCTTGGCTAAATCCTGCTCTGAGCCTCAGTTTCTTCCTCTGTAAAATGGGAATAACCCTGTAGTCAGCTCAGAGGTTTGTTGTGAAGAATACACGAGACAGTGTACATGGTGTACTCAGCAGTGTGGCACCCAGCAGGTCCTGGATGGACATTAACTCCTGTGATGGTGATTCATCTTTCACCTTCCCAGGCAGCTCCTGATCGTTTGCCCACTGCCACCAGAAGGACTTGTGAGCCAACCCCTCTTCCATCTACACCCACCCCCACTCCCCCTCAAGCCTAAGAACTCAGTCTCGCTAATGAAGCCGAACTCTCCTCCCCACTGCCCATTCAGAAGTCATTAGCAGGATCTCCACAATTAGGAACAAATGGTTTATAACGGATGGCACCCAGGGAGGGCTGCGCGGATGGAGGGGAATGAAGCTAGTGCTTGGAAGGCAACAGGGAGCTGCTAGGAAAAGAAAAACAAGTCCTGGGGCAGAAGGGTCTCTCCTCTACGGAATGAGACCACACCCTCATTTCTGTCTGGGAGAATTCAGGGAAGGACCAGTGACCTCTGTGCGGAGGTCAGGTGCAGGGATGTTTACCAGTTCTTTCTCCAAGCTAAAGGATTCCAGGTCTGTGTTGGGGTCGCAGCCTTGCTGTGTGCGTGTGCATGTGTGTGTGAGGACATGGTGCTCAGGAAGACAAGCTTGAAGGACTGAACTTTGAGAACAGAGGAGCAGCATCACACAGATCACAGACCTGGTGAGCCAGAGGGTTAAAGGGTTATCTAGTCTGGTGTTTTCCAAATTGCTGGCCTGGCCATGATCTAATGGTGGGTCATAGAATATCAATTGAGAAGGTCAAAAAAAAAGGAAAAAATACACACACACATGAAAATATCAGAGTTAATACATAAGCATAAGCATTGTTTCATGAAACTGTGCTGCTGCTCCAAACAAAAGGTATTTCTTACGACAGATTCCAGCAAAAATATCTGCCAAACACTGATGTAGTTCACTTTATCGATAAGGAAATGGAAATTCAGAGACGGGCAGTGAAGTGCCCAGAGTCATACAGCAGCTGAAGCAGAACCTGAATCCCCTGGGCCTGACGTGGGCTCTGAACAGGGAAGAGCGGCCAGGAGGTGGGCAGGCAGGATGAAGGACCCCCAGGAATTAAAACTCTGGTTTAATTCCAATGGTGGCGAAGGGCAGCCAAAATAAACAAAACTGAAACTTTTGTTTGCATCTAGCTAATTTTGGCAAAATTGGGATCTCAACTGTCTGGATAGTTTCAACTGAGAGCTGGCTAGATTTAGAGGAAGGGGCCCTAGAAGGGTGTTTAGGGGGCCAGCCCACCCCAAACCTGAAAAGCCCTCCCAGGAAGGCCTATCACCTGATCACCTGTCCCCCTGGAATATGACTTTTGATTCCTTTATCCATGATTCAGGGAGTATTTATGAAGTCCCGCAGGGCACTCACACTGTCCTAGACACTGGGGACACGGTGTGTTTGCTTTAACCGGGCTCACATCCTAATCGAATGAGACAGACGCTACAACACAGTGAAGCGAGCTGTGAGATGGTGGCCATGTCGTGCAGGACGGCGGGATGGTTACTTAGGTTGTATGGCCAGGGAGGATCCCTCCTAGGACACACTGAGGATGAGGGTGCTACTCTTTCAGGGGAGGTATATACGACTGGAAGGAGCTGGTGCAAGAGTCCAGAAGCAGGCGTAAGGCTGGAGCGTTATGAACCAAAAAGGCCAGTGTGGCCAAGCTTCTGAGGAAGTCTCAGGAATGAGCAGCAGCCAGATCACAGGGATGCTGGGTTTTTTATTGCATTCTATATTCGAGGAAAAATTGCTGGAGAATTTTATGAAAGAACAGATATAATCTCTGAGAGCAGATATCTAACCCACTGCTAGTAAACAGTAGGTACCTAATAAGTACTTGTTGACTGGTACAGGAAACCTCTGTCTACTCCTTGAAATACAAGTCCTCTGGGACCAGAGTGTGGAGGGAAAGAGGACAGGGAGAAGGTTCAGAGGTCAGGGGTCCCAGCCACCAAGGGTGCTGACCTGGGGGGATCCAGGCTCTCCACCAGCCAGGCTTTGTCCTCCAGCAAAGAGACATAAAAATGAAATTACGCAGAGAAGGAGGGGCATGGAGGATGGGGGAGAGGAGACCATAAAACCCCCGAAGTGATTCTACACCTTTTTCCCTTGGAAAAAAAAAAAAGCTTTTTGGGGAAGGCTGTAAATTTTTTTTACACCAACCTCGTAAAAATGACATCGGCACATTCTCAAATTAGAACCATTAAAATGAAAACCAGCAACGCACAGATACAGGCAGGCCCACGTGGGTGGGAGACACACAGCCCAGTTTCAGGACCCCATCCCCAACAAGTGTGTTGAGAATGCGACCCCTCCAAGGAAGACGATTAACAAAAGAACCCACCAGGGCCCAGAAGGGAAGGCCCTCCCTAGAAGCCGGCCCTCCCCTCCATTCTTGCCCCTCTTGGGGCCAAAACCAGCTCCCCAGGAAGGTCCAGCAGTGGGATCTGGAAGAAACTGAAGCACTGTGGGCTGAGGGTGGCGGGGTGGTGGCGCTTCCCCTCCCAGACATGTCCCAGTGACTGGAGTTCTCTGGAAGCGGGTCTGCTCCCAGGTCTGGGTTCAGGGCTGCCGTGAACCCAGCCACTGCCCTCACGCTAGCCACCCCGCAGGGGCTCTAAGAGTGGGGTTTGGAGTGGGGGCTGTGCGGGGCATATGGTTCCCTCCCCACCGACTCCCACTGGGGGTCCCGCAGGAGAACACCTAGCTGACCCACTGAGAGGGGGTCCCGGGATATGCCCACCTGGCTTCAGTCCTTCACCCTTAGAAGAGGAAACACTCACCTTCTTCCCCCTCAATTCTCCCCACTGTCCCCAAACTTGTTATCAGTAAGGACAAGAACTCTGGTGTAAAAGGGAGATGAAAGAGGCCGGGGGGTGGGAAGAGGGGGTCTCAGAATTCCACAGCAGAAGGGAAGCCTGGGGGTACAGTGGGCAGGCTCCTTCCTAGTCCCGAGGAAGCAGGGGCCTGGGGACACCCCTCCTCTACCTTTCTCTCCCCTCTTAGGGAAACTTCCTTTCCTGTTGGACTAGGAGGCAGACACGCAAAACAGGGGGGCCTTTGGCTTAGTCACCCAGGAGGGGTATGAGAAGGGGAATTTGGCCCTCTCAGGACCCTGCCCGTCACCTTACTACCTGACCCCACCTCCCACTTGCCCCCTGTTCCCAGGCAGGAGGGACACAGGGAGTTTCTAACACTCCCTGCAGCTGTCGGCAAGTCTGGGACCTCCCCCGCGTGAACTTTCTAAGTCTCCCCTCTGAGGAGTGTGGGCCCTGACTCTCCCTTCAGGGCCCCCAGCACCTCCTGGGAAAGGACTCATTCTACAGAAAGAGAAAGGGAGTCTGGAGGGTGTGGGACCGGAGATGAAAGAATGGGATCTGGGGCGGGAGCGAAGACTTTAAGAAATGGGCCCCAGACCTGCAGACGAAAGGCAACTGCTGTCAGCACGTGTGAGGTGTCTCTGCTAATGCACCTCCGAAGACTCCCCTTTTCCACCCCATCCCCCCAGGAGCTGGGGCCACGAGAGCCAGATGGGGGAGGGAAAGGAAAATCTCTTCCATTCTTCCTTCCCCCAACTCCCTGACACTGCCCACCCCCCGTCTCTATGGAGGGGGCTGAGGTAAAAGCCCATTAATGTGCAGAGCCCCCCAACCATTCTGAATCTCCTCACAGGATGTGAACAGGGTGGGATTTGGCCCCGGTTGCCACAGCAACTGCAGTGGGAGTTCCCAGACGCTAGGCAACCCTCCTGTGACCCTTGCTGACCTGTCACCCCCGCAACCAGAGGACAATAGGAGTGGCGGCTCTGGAGGCCCCGGACGCCTTTCAGCCCAGCCGCTCTGCCCGCTGCCCGCCCCCCCCGCCCGCCGCCTGCCTGGCCCAGTCCTCCTGGCCCCAAGTCCAGCGAGCATCCAGCCTGGCCCCCGAAACCTCCCCAGGCCCTCCACCTCACTTCCCTAGAGCTGCCACACACTTCTCCCAGCCCTGGTTGTGCCCCCATTGGAGAGCCCAAAGGATATTTGTGGAGACCCCAGGGAAAGCCCTACACACCAAGAACGTGTTCATACAGGTGAAGTCAGATTAGGAGAAAATGCAAGGGTAACCTTCAAAGAAAAAATGCCATCCTAGAGGGGAAATATGGGCCAAAGGAGACTTTGGCTTGGTGAAGGAAGGCAGGGGTTGATGGGCAGCTGGCACGCCTGTTGGGTTCAAGGCATCTCTAACAGGATCACTAACCCCAGCAGGCCAGCAGGGTGCTGGGTGCCAAACGAGCTTCCATGCATGTTTGCTGAGTGAATGTGCGCTCCAAGGTTCACCGTCCTCCCCCTGCCTTCTTCTCAGGGGAGATTCACCAGGAGACTGGAGACCAGGTGAAAGCCCCAAGGACAGAGTGGAGGCAGTGGGGCTCTGTCACTCACCGAAAAGGGGCTGGGAGGAGGGAGCAGGAAGCTGGGGCCTTGGCTGCTGGACCGAGGCAGGGCAGCCAGACCAGACGGGGACCCTCTCTCCAGTCAGACAGGGCCGGGCAGCCCAGCCCTGTCCCCCCACCCCCACCCCCTGGCCGCCTCTGTTTAAACAAGCTCTCGGCCTGCTGTTGCATGGAAACCGGCGCCGGCTCTTGTTCCAGAGTGACGTGGCTGCCCTCTTCAGCACTGTTTGTTTCGGCCTAAAGTCCTGTCACCAGCCTGACTTCTGACTCGCCCTGTTTATCTCTCTCTCTCCTTTGTCAACTCATTACTCCCAAAGGCCAAGACTGCATTTCCAGGGCTTGTTTATCCAGAGCAGAGGGGCAGGGACCAACCGACAGATGGACAGACGGACAGAGGAAGAGGAGCCACGGGGGCACAAGGAGGACGGACCAGGGCGCCACCCGCAGACCCACTCACGGCCTCTGGAGTGGCCACTTAGAGCCGGCGGCCAGCGCTGCTTTTTGTTGGTTTGTTTTAAGAGTGCTTTTAGCCTGAGAGTGGAGAGCTCTCATTCAGTCACCAACAGTGGTTTATTTAGCACCTAGTAGGCGCCAGGCCTTGCTGCCTTGGGGACTGCGAAGTGTGGTAGGAGCTGAGCCCTGCACAAGGAAACACCAGGAGCCGGGAGAACCGAGATCTACCATCCCTGGCACCTGGACAGGTCAGTGCTGCCTCTGGCTGCCCCCTTATCCATGATGTGGGAATAACAACAACACAAACTTCCCACAAACAACACCACAAAGGTAAGGGGATTAAAGTCCCAAAGCATCAAACAGAGGCACAGAGTTTTTGTTTGTCCTCCAAGGACTTCCTGATTGGGGTTGAGAGGGAGCAGGCACTTGCTGGGCCCAGCCCTCTTCCTCCATTCACTCTCCCAACAAAGAGTCAGAGACATGTGTTGGGGGGGAGGGGGTAACCAAAAATCGTTACCCTGAAGCTCCCCTCGCCAAAGCTTCACTCATATATTGGAGGCAGAAGGATGGCCCACAGAGTGTTTCCTTTTAATTGACAATTTTGTAATTTTAATTTTGCAGGGTTCTTTTCATAGTTTGGAGCCAAGAAAACCTTTTTTAAGTCTCAAATATTTTCCTTGGCCCTAGGCACTACGCCCGTAGTGAGCGCAAATGGATAAACCAGCCCTCCCTCCGCCTGCCTCCAAATCTCCACCCCAGTTTATTTGTGAAACAGATATAGGATTTTCCAGGACTTTGGGATATTCACCAAAACAAACAGGGATAACTGGAACGTGGAATATAGATGGTAAAACACAGCCTGAGTGCAACGCAGAACACAGAAACCTGATCAGTACAGACAGTCCCGTCTCTCCCCACCCCACACCTCTCCCCGCTTATCCTGCTCACTGGTGCTCAGTCTTCTCTTTAAATAATTTTTTAAAAGAAACTTTCCCCCTAGCCTTCCCTCCACTTTCACAAATTTTCATAGCTCTGTCTGCCTAGAGGTGCGAGAGAAGTTTTCACCCATACAGAATGGGTGGCCTTGGAGATCTCCGTCCTGGTATGTTTTGTTATTGTTTTGATAAAGGGTAGGGTTCTGCCCTTTGACCTTCTGTCCCCCATAGATGGTACAGACTCTGTGGGTCTCTTCCCCAGGGAACCTGCTTAGGCAAGCTTGGGAGATGCCAGCGAACTCCCAAGGACCATCTCCCTGGAGAAAGGAGACAGGCCTTTTCTGCTCAAGTTGCCACTGTTTGCAAGAGGAAGGGATTTTTAAAGTCCTCAATTCTGTTCACACCCGTATGGATCAGTCACTGGGGGGAAGGATTTCACGCCCAAATTGCATCTGATCCTAACAGTCCCTGTACTTCAGGTGCCAAGAGGCCAAGGCTCAGGGAAGCCCAGGACTGGCCCAGATGGACTGCCGGGAAGGAGAGGTGGAGACAGAACCTGGGTTTGTTCATTTCCTGCGTCAGTCCTGGCTAACCAGCTCGGGAGTCGGCCTTCGGACAGTGCTGCTTCCAATCTGACCTCTGGCTTCAAGTGTGGTGGGAAAGGGCCCCTTAGGGGCTATGAAGTGGGAGAAGGAGCCTCAGGGCAAACCTGGGGGAGAGCAAGAGATGACGGGGCACACACCTGTGCACACAGGGCAGGGAGGGGCACAGGCAGGGAGGCAGGACCACCCCCCCCGCCGGGGTAATGCCACCAGCAGTGATTTGAGAAGCAATGTCAAATAAGAGAAGGAGCATCCCAAGGCCAGGGCTGGCTGGGCCGGTTCTCCTGAACTTGTCAAGCATGATTTTCCCTTTTTCCCGGGTGGGGCTGGGAACTGGGGCCCCTGCTCTGTCATAACCCAACCAGGCTCCCCACCCTAAGGCCTCCTGATCCTCAGAGAGGCTGGTCTTGGACTCCTGAACTCTTCAGTTTAGGGTGGGAATGATGAAGGGGGAAGAGGGAGGAGGATACAGACAGAAGTTTCCAGTCGGGCACTAGACCTGGAGGCCTGCCTCTGCTTGCTGCTCGTGAACTCCTCCCGGGTACGCTGACCCCTGGTGCCTGTGAGTTGACTCACAGCTTGGATCAGGGGCCGGAGGCAGAGGTTCAGGTGGGGAATGCATTACAATACAAAGTAAAGCTACCAATGAGTGCAGAGCCCCCTAGGCCAAAGAGGAGACACCAAGAGCAGGGTCTCCCTCCCCCAACCCTGTTAACTTAGTCAGAGTGCAGGAGAGCCCAGGTGCCCGCCTGCCCAAGATGCAACCCCCTCGAGCCTGCTGCCCAGCCATCTGTCTGCCCTTGTGGGCATTTCTGAGCCTAAGCCCAGAGATCTCAGGGCCCCCAGCCACACCACCCTTTCTGGAAGGGCTGCTCTCCCCTGGCCTTAGTGATCACTAGGGCCCGGGGTGGGGGGTGGGGCGCGCTGGTGGTCCCTGCTGGTTGGATCTTCTCAAGAATGTTAAGGTCAGGCAGCTAGACTGGGAGCGGAGGTCCCCGGGGAGCCGGGATCCGGCATCCCTCCCAGGTGGCTGGGGAGGCGTGCCGGCTCCTACCTGTTGCTGCTGGAAGTGCAGGAGCTCCGCGGGGCTCATCTCGCCGTTGCTGTCTGCGCCCACTGCCGAGTCCCTGCCCGCACCGCCTGCGGCAGGGCCCGCAGCCCCGCCGCCGCTACTGCCGCCGCCGCCGCCATCGGCCTGCCCGGAGAGACTGCCCACGCCGTTCTGACCAGACGGAGCTGACCTGATTGTCTCCGAGGCGGATTCCACCATCATGTCGCTCTAGCGGGACCTGGAGAAGGAGGAGAGACGTGGGGGAGGGGCTGAGGCGCGAAGGCCGGACGGCGGGCCTGCAAGGGATGCCCCCAACACCCCCGTCCCCAAACAACACAGCTCCACCGAATCGTGGGGCGGCTTCTCCCTCTCAACTTCCTGGAGGCCGACCCTGGGACCCCTGCTGGGGGGCAGACCCTCCTAATGTCACCCTCCCCCCAGGCCCAGGTGAGGGCAGCTCCAGCCTGTAGCTGAGGCGCCCCCATTGCCCCATATTTCCTCGAGGGGGCGACGCCTCACCCCTAAACCAGTTCAGGCCTCTCCCTCCAGGCTAGCTTGTAAGGCAGAGCCAGGATGGGCAGGGGTCTGCAAGGACTTAAAAGCAGGTGAGGTATTCACTGGGAGCCACCATATTGCCTCCCCTCAACACCTGTGATGGCCGTTGTGTTTATTTCCCCCCAGACCCGGAGCTCCCCAAGGGCAGGGCCTCCTTTCCCGGCTGCAGCACAGGCAGCTGCCGTCTGCCCAGCTTCCACTACTGGATGCCAGTCCCTCAGCTGGGCCTGGAGCTGCCCCCGGGACGCGGGGCAGCCGGTGGTCCAGCCTCCCTGACCGTCCATTCTAAGGCCCTCAGCCCAGCGCCTTGCCCAAAACTGATTCTCAGTGTTTACTGTCTCTACAGGCACCCGGACCCCTTCTCACAAGAATCGTGGGAGACCGTTTCTTTCGTCCTGATTTTACAGATGGGAAACCGAGGGTCCAGACCATCAGAAGATTTACCCAAGGCCGAGCCAAGGCCTGAATCCTGTGTCTTCTTCCCCCATGTCCCCAAACTGCCTCTCAAGCAGTGGCAAAAACATGCTCAGAAGGACAAGAGGGTATGACTGGGATGGTCAAGGCCAGCAAGGAGGGGCCCTGCGGTTCCTTCTGTATCTCATGGAGGGTGCACTAGCTCAGATACCTGTTACACAGACCGAAGCAGATGGGGGGCTTCAGTGGGCAGAGCTGTTCTCAAAGGCTGGGGTCTCCAGCTATTGCCAAAGCCACAGTCCCTGGAGAGGAACATTGATTTCAGCCAACAAGACACAGTTGGTACCCACTACTGATCTCTGACAGGAGTCTTAACCTCCCTAAATCTCAGTTTCTCTGTCTGTAGAAGGAATTTCTCCCAGCCTCAGAGTCCCGTGAGGAGTAAATAAACCAGCACACACAAATCGCCTGCAGAATTAAGGTCCAACAAATGATTGGTCCCTTCTTCACCTGCCCTCTATTTGTAAGGGTGAAGGCCCTGGGCTCGGAGAGGTCGAAGACTTGGCCCAGATCACACAGCGATCAAGGGGTGGAAGCCAGTCGGTGATCTTTCCTGCCCTTCTTGATTCCCTTTTGGCCTTTGCAGACCCCACAGACACATGGAGTCCCTGACCCAATACCTGGGTGCGGGTGGGCTTTAACAGACCAACGGCTGGAAGAGACTGACTGCCCTAGTTTCTTCTCCAAAGAGGCAGCCCCCAAATTCTCTTTCACTCTGGAAGAATTCTTTCCCGTCACCCTACTGAGCCCCTTGCTGTTTCTGCCCCACTGTCTCAGAATGGGAAGGACAGTGAGGGTATGGGGGATCTGGGGGGCTAGAGCACTGCTGAGGGCCCCTGGGGAGGCCACCAGTCCACGTGTGGCACATCACACCTGCTCTTGTGCGGCCCCCTGGGTGACCCTGCGCTGCTGGAGTGTCCCTTTTTCTCTGCGTGTTCCCAAGGGCTTTTTACAACCCACCCCCCCCCCAACCCAGCTGCGGCTCCCAATCCTGGGTTCCGAGAGGAGTTGGGCCGGGGGCAAGGGCAAGGTTGGGGGTGACGGTTTGGAAGAGATTGAGCACTCCCTCTCAGGCCTTAATGGCCGTGTCAGCCTGGGGGCCAGTGGCTGCCAAATGATGGATGGCATGGACACCATCCTCCACCCACGAGAGCACAGGGCTCCAGCCCCTTCCCCACAACCACCCACTTCAATTCCCCCCAGCAGCCTACAGAGCACCTTCCTGCACTCAGGCCTGGGCACCCCCGCTGCTACCCAAGGGGGAGGGGGAGACAGCAGGGCCGCTCTGCTCTCCCTCGGCCTGACCCTGGCCCTCATTCCAAGTCTAGCTGCCCTGAGATCTGAGAACTCCTGGGCCCCTGGGGACAAAGACCAGAGCCTCAGGGGTATGTGTGTGTGTGCACAGGAGAAAGGAGAGAGAATCCAGCAGTTTCTTCCTTGGGGTAAGAGAGAGTGCCCCCCTTCCCACACTCACACACACCATAAAGTTGATCAGACAGCAAGTTTGGAGAAAAGGAGAAAAAAGGAAGGAGGATGCAAACAGAAGTGTCCTTTTCTTTTCTTTTTTATTGAGGGGGGGATATAGAGCGACACCCAGTGAACAACATAATTGCTGCAATGTGGCGTATAATAATAGCTATTCAAGCGCCGATCATTCATATTAAACAGGGTGAAGCAAGCCTCTCATTTGCATGCTTGAGATTATATGCATTTGAAAAGTCATTTCCGCAGGGTGTATGAATGGCATTAATTCCCACGTGGCACTCTGCTCTGCCCCCTCCCCCAGGCTCCTGCCCGCCCACCATCAGGAACCCAAATCTGCAGGTGGGTGCTCCCAGGAATCTCCACACCCTCACCTCTGCCCTGAGACACCTGCCCTCCCGAGGGGAAGCACATGGGCAGAGGGTAGCCTCATGCCTGTCTCTCTGCTGGATGATGTAACAGCGCTGGGGTGTTCCCGCACTGTGGGTGAGCAGGTTCTGTGTGCCTGGGGCCCAGCCAGGTAGGGGTGGGGTGGCTGGGGTGGGGTGCTGGAGGCAGGCCTTGATATCAATGCCTGGTTCCCATAAGGATAGGGGAGAAAGCCAGTGTCCATGGGAATCTGGACTCTGGCGGGAGGAGACAGGGGCCTGAGTGTCAGGGCGCCTGAGCTCAGTCACAAGCAGCTGTGAATCCTTTCCCTTCCTCCTCTGCGCCTCCGTTTCCCTGTCTCTGTGTGGCGAGGTGGTCCTGAAGGTCTCTTCGGACTTGGAAGCTCCAGGAATAAAACTCCCCAGTGTGTGGATAAGAAACCACCAAGTTCTAGTGGCAGCTGAGAGACACGGAGGGTCCACTTGAATCAAAGCTATCCCTTTCCCAAAGGGAAATGCAGGCCTCAAAAT
Source organism: Bos indicus (assembly GCF_029378745.1). Taxonomy (NCBI): domain Eukaryota; kingdom Metazoa; phylum Chordata; class Mammalia; order Artiodactyla; family Bovidae; genus Bos; species Bos indicus. Next base: position 16,883,348 of record NC_091782.1, on the reverse strand, counting down.
TCCCAGTGGAAACTTGGGCTGCCTGCTGTGGTACTGAGGGGGCCCCTCCAAGAGCCCCCTCCTCTGTTCACTCCCACCCCTCTGCCTCTTTCCACACACTCCCTCCTCTGCCAAGCCAGCTCCAGCCCTGGACACCCCTGTCCTCAGCAAAGAGCTGCTGACTGACCACCTGCAGGAGCCAAGAGGCGCTCTGGGAAGGAGACCATCTGGTTTCAACGGCCAGCTGGGTGACCTTGGGCCAGTCACTGGTTGCTTTTTTTTCCTTCAAATGGACATGTAAGGAGAGGGAACAAGATCTTTCTAGGATTCCCTAAAATTGATTCGGTCATGGCCCACCCAGCCTTCCCTGAACCCTGCCCTGCCGCAAGCTGGGGGCAGCGCAGAGTCATCCCCTGTGCTCCAGGATTTCTCCCTGGGGTGCTGGTCCTACCATTGGGCAGGTCCTGGTTTCTGGTCTCTCAGGGCTCCCCTGGGGCGCCAGGGCACCTGAGAGCCTCTGGCTAGTTAAGGAAGGAAGGAAGGAAGCAGGGTCTAAGCCGCAACCGCCTCTTCCGCTCTGGGGGCATCTGCGGGGCCGCTGGGGGCTCTCCCACCTCCCCTGAGGCTCCTGGCCCTTCGAAGGACGCGGGCTCGCAGCATGGACCGGCTTGGAACGCGCCGGGCCTGCCTCTGTCCCCTCCCTGGCCGGAAGTGACGAGTTCCACCTACCTTGGGGCCAAAGGGAGGACCCAAAGGTTAGGGTGCTTTCTGGGGGGGAGGGGAAAAGGAACAGGGAGCCCCACACGCTGAGAAACCTTTTGTGCCTTTTCCGCGGGCCCATATGGTGTACGGAGTATTAATTACCGTAGCTTTTTAATTAACAATCGCTTAATCTGAGCGATTGCCATGACACCCTATGCCTCGCCGCGAACCCGCGCCGCCCGCCCTGCCAACTCATCAATTAATTTTTATTGACGTTTTCTTCCCCAAACAGGCACAATACCAGGGTTTTCCAATTAACACCTCCGCGATCTCTAATTAGTGCAATTAACAGACTGATGGATGCCCGGAGTTTACCCGCAAGGGAGGGAGGGAGCGAGGGAAGGGGCGGGGCAGCCCCCAGCGCGCTCTCGCTAGGGGCTAGGGGCCGCGCATCCGGCAGGGCGCACACGCTCACACGTGCATTCGCGAAGCCGGAGAAGGGGCGCACCCCCAGCTCTCAGGGGGAGCCCGGCTGGTGGGGGCGTGACCACAGGTAACCTGTACCCAGAGCAGTGGTGGTGATTTGAGTTGAAATAGCAGACACCGGGGTCCAGCCCTTGGGAAACCTAGAATCTTGTCAGGGGGGCAGTTGAAAGCCTGAGACTAGGCTAGACTAGAAGCTGGCTTCTAGCCCTACCTCTGTCACCAGTTTGCAGTTTAACTTGGGGCAAGTTCTTCCCTTTTCTTCTCCGTAGGATGATGGGGGAAATTGGACTAGATGTAGCTATCTGTTTACAATGTATATAACGCTATCAACTTCCAAGAAAGACTGGGAAGCCGACTGCAATAAAAGACAGACAAAGCTACTTAAAATATAATACCATGGGGTAGTACAAGGGAGAATAAATGGGCCAAGACCTTAAGCCAGAGGATCTCAAACTTCGGTGCATCAGAATCGCCTTGGGGGGCTTGTTAAAATACAGATTACTGGGCCCCCAGCCTGGAGCTTCTGATTTTAGGCCTGGAATGCCCTGAGAATTCATTTCTTAAAAGTTCCTAGGTGATGCAGATTCGGCCTGTCCAAGGCAACAGCAGGGCTCCAGCAACAAGCACTGGCTTCAGTTATGAGCTTCCTGGTGGCCAAAACAAGGTGATCTACCTCCAAGACCGTTTGTTCATTCAACGTGGCCAGTTAAGCCAAGCACTGAGTGAGGCCCTATCTACAGGATACTAAAACTCGGTCCTGGCCCCCAACTGGCTTACAAAATTCAAACAAGCCAGCGTAGGTGTCCTGGGTGTTTTGAGGGCAACTGGTAATAATGGAGGTACAACTTCACCTCCCTTTTTTCCTGGGTAAATTTGGCATTTGTCTTTTTGAAAGTTTAGCCAGTATTGTGAAGTTTTGGCCACAAAGTCATTCTTCTCTTTCTGATGCTGCCCAGGAGAATATTTCACCAGCAACGACCCTTCATCCATTCATTGGTTCAACAAATATTTAAGCACCTACCCACGTGCCAGCCTGTGTTTGTGCAGACCTGAGTAGGCCTTGCACTCCGGGAGCTATGTCCCCACAAGGTGAGGCAGACGATAAATAAGGACACATGTAGATAAGCTCAAATAAAACAAATTCTATAAATATGAGTACAAGGAACAAATAAAAGACTCAATTTATATGGAGGAGCAAAGAAGGCTTCTTTTTAAGAACTGGCATCTATACTTAGAAATGAAGAATAAGCAGGTATCGGTCAGGCAAAGTGTACACTGAATGTAGGGGGAACAGCAATCTGCAAAAGGCCTGACTTCACAAGAGCAGTCACTGGTTTCTGAAGACTTCCTTCAGAGCAAAGAGTCTTTGAAATGGATGCAATTCTGGATTATATAAAAAGACATGGGACATCCCTGGCAGTCCAGTGGTTCAGACTTCACCTTCCAAAACAGGGAGAGCAGGTTCAATCCTTGGTTGGGGAACTAAGATCCCACATGCCTCATGGCCAAAAAATCAGAACATAAAACAGAAACAATGTTCTAATAAATTCAATAAAAGACTTTATAAATAGTCCACATGGCGGTGGGGGGACTTTCAAAGATAGGTTCTCATAAGGTGCAATTTAGAGGAAAAAAAAGCCACACATAAGCAGGTACCATATGGAACAGAGCATGGGGCTGCCTTTTATTTCCTCCCTTCTCTTTTTCCTCCTCCTCCTCTAGCTGTCCTGCTATCAGATCCCACTTGTGTCAAGGGATGTAAAGCAGAGGGCTCTTCACAACGAGCGCTGGCATTTCAAGCACCTGAAGGATACTTCCCAATCTGTCATCCCAAGGCCTGGGGATCCCCTTGCCCATCCAGCTCAGGCCCCGAAGGCCCACTGGCTTCGGGCCACCAGGTGAGAGGAGGGCTCCTGCAGGAGCCCTGGGGGCCTCGGCCTTTCCTCCCAGCCCCTCATTGGACCTCCTACCTGCTGACCCTGCTCTGGTCTCTTATTAGCTCTGTAATTAGAACATGAGCAGTGAGGTCACCATCTGAGCCTTGGTTTCTTTATTTGTCATGTGAAGCTAATACAGTAACCCTTCCTCACAGGGCTGCCGCGGTATCGCTGCCTGAAGGTATGCAGAGAAGGCTACTTACTACCGTTGTGGGGACCCAGCAAGACCAGATGCCATCCCCTCATCCCGGCCCTGACGCTGGGGCCCCACCCATTCCAGGCTCGTCCATTTTCACTCTCTTCAGCACTTGAGGAAAGTGAGATAGAACCCAAGGGTTAGAATGTCTCTGTAGCTCCCAATAGGCTCCCCAAAGCAAGGTAGGGTGATGCGAGCCCCATGACCGCTTGGCACTCTGATCAGCCTGGGCAGTGTCTCTCCTCAGGCTGAGGGGGCCATCAGAGCTCCAGAAAAAAAGCTCAGTCCCTCTCCAGGGCCCTCCCTGGACTGTGGGACGCTCTTGTGTGGGTCAGAGTCTGGTGCCCTGGGCTCCCTGCTAAGATTCTCACTTCAGCCTAAGAATCTCCCTGAACGGCACACTGGGAACTATCTGGTGTCCAAGTTCGGGGATCATTCGAGGCCTCTTCTTAGCACAAAACCTCCAAGCCCAAGGAGCTAGTGCACATGCCAGGCTAAGGACGTGCCTCTTAGAAGTCTGTAGCCGCCTCTGATTTGGAAGGTGAGCCGCCATCCCGGGGTTCTCTGTTCTAGGTTCTCCTCCAAGTTTCAAATAACTTTATCTTCTAATCATAAAAGTAGGACATCTTGGCAGAAGCATGTGAAGAGGAAATAAATGAATAGTACCTGTAAGTCTACCAGCTGGAGAGCTAGACTTTGGGGCCCCACCCCTTTCAGTCTCGTCCATTTTCTTTCTCGTTGGGCATATAAACTTTTTTTTTTTTTTTTTGCATATAAACTTCTAAAACGTGAGCTTGGGTTCATAATCTGTACATGGTTTGAATTTTTGTTTTCCCACTCACCACTTACTATCATAACCATTTCCACATGACATCAAATATTTTAATCAGCACTTTTTAGTTGTCACAGAGTTGTGTGAATGACGCTGGCCACAGAGGGTAGTGGCATTTGGGCACACAGAAGTGAATAAAACACAGCCCTTGCTGGGCGGGAGGGCGGTTATAGCTTGGTGGAGAGAGACAGACACAGGCAAACACAAGCATTAAAAAATATCCATATATATGCTCTGTGTGCTAAGTAGCTTCAGTCATGTCCAACTCTTTGCAACCCTATGGACTGTAGCCCACCAGGCTCTACTGTCCATGGGATTCTCCAGGCAAAGAATACTGCAGTGGATTGCCATGCCTTCCTCCAAGGAATCTTCCTGACCCAGGGATTGAACTCCTGTCTCTTATATCTCCTGTATTGGCAGGCGGGTTCTTTACCACTGGTGCCACCTGGGAAGCCCCCACCTGGGCTCTACCCCGGATCAATTTAATTGGATTCTCTGGGAAGTCAGATCTAGGCATGGAGAATTTTAACAGCATTCTAAATTTCCGGTACAGCCAGGGTTGAAAACTGACTACACAACACACAACTTTACCAGTGTTACGTTCAGGAGATACTGGAGAAGGGGGCTGGCTATGGATGCCTCGAGGGAGTAAGATGCTCCGGGAAGGTTTCCTGTAGGAGGTGACTTCTGAGCTGAGTCTTCAGTAAGTGAAGCCTGGGCACACAATTTGTGAATATATTTTAGTAACAACTATTCCACTCACAGAGGCCTTGAAAGTTCTTTCCCATGTCCTGTCACACACAGGCACTCACTGTGACGTTTGAAGGAACCACACTTTGAGGAAGTTTAGTGATGTTTCAAGGTTTCTCGGCTGCTAGGAGGTTGAGCCAAACTGAAACCCTACAGCTCCCAAACCAGAGCTCTTCCCTGGAATTCCATCTCAAGGTGGCAAAGCCTGGAGGGCGGTCACTGGAATTTCCCAGGAATCCGAACCTTGCCTCGCCACCATCACCATGCCCCTGCCCCAGCACACTTTTCACTGGCTCCTGCCCCAAAATGCTTCCACCAGGCCCTAGCAAGGTGGCCTCCCTCAACACTTCTTTCTTTCGAGTACCGTGACCAAAAGAAAGAATTAACAATGAGAAAAAGAAAAAAAGAGAACCAAAGAGCCCACTCCATCTCGTTAAGAAAGTAAACATAAGAGCCATCTAAGTGTCTAATTAAGCTTCTAATTAGTCCCTGCTTGTTACTAATGCAAATTAGATTACTCCGCTTAACTACAGCATGTCCACAACACCCTTGTTAATTGCGGCCTTTTGAAATTAAATTACTCCCTAATTAGCATATCAAAGCCATTGATTCGGAGCTGGGAAAGATGAGGGCAAGAGGAGCCGAATGCCAAGTTTGGTTAATCAGAGATGGCTAATTAAATAGTGCCGTCTTTCGTGGGGGGCCTGCTGGTTAAGGGGTGGGGTACTCACCCAGGGCCTGAGAGGCCATCTGGAGCCTGGTTCTGGTAGTGCCCTTGGCACCAGGGGGCTCCCGTGGGCACAGGAAGGGCTCCTGCCAGCCTGGGACAGACCAGTGGTCTGGCCTTCTCTGGGCCCTGGTCCCTCTCTTTGTCTCCCCTGATGATATCTAGCAGTGGCATTTACAGAAATCTTGGGTACCAACTCAGAGGCATCCAAAAAACACATCCATATTCAAATGTGCAAGATACAGGATCCTTCCACATCTTTCTCCCTGTTCCAGGATGACTTCCGGAAAGGTTACTGCAGCCCAGTGCTTCTCTAGTCCCCACCTGTGGTTCCATTCTTGGAAGAAAGCATCCTCTCCCCCACCAAAAAGTACATTAAGTTTCTGTTGGGGATGGCAGGTAAGAGGGTGATGACTTTCATAGAGGGGTTCACCTGGGAACGGATGGGCTAACTTCAGCTTAGAACAGACCCCTCAAGACGTAAGACCCTAAAATTCCCTCCGTGGTAGAAAGAAGGGGGGGAAATTCATCTACCACCATCAGTTCTTAAGCAGCTGTGCGAGAATTAGATGTGGGTCAGGGTGTCCTTAAAGGTCTTTTCTGAGCTTGTACAGACCTTGCAAAGCCTCTCGGACACCCGTCCTGCCTAGCTCTTCCTAGAATACTTAAGTGAAAGTGAAGTGTCCGACTCTTTGCGACCCCACGGACTGTAGCCTACCAGGTTCCTCCGTCCAAGGGATTTTCCAGGCAAGAATACTGGAGTGGGTTGCCATTTCAGCAAAATCTCCATGACAAAGTTGCTCCCCAAGGGGGCCAAGTGGGACTCGGAGGGTACTCAACCCCAGCCTATCTTTACCCCACAGAAATACAGGCTCCATGTTTGATAGTGTTTGGGTTTTTCAAAAGAAGCCAAGCAGAGATATTTATGTGAAATTTACCACTGTAATAAACCTTGTGAGAGCCAACAAAGGGGTGAAGTTAGCCCAGCTGTGATCTCAGTCCTACGGCCAGCATTCTAGAGGGGCAAGTTCCAGTCAACTGTGTGACCCTGGACAAGTTAATCACCTCTCTGGGCCAGGGGACCTCACTTGTTAAGCAAGAACAAGGAGAGGAGGTATGTGAAATGGCAAATCACAGTCCCTCAGTCAGGGTCCGGTGACCACCTCGTTCCACTCTGTACCTGCCATAATCCCTTCCCAGACTTAGGATGTCTTCTAGAACCTTCCTCCTCCATCTTCCGTGCAGAAGGCAGAGTCTGACCTTCTAGGTCTCTTTGGCAGGAGGCACACACCTGTGCCCTATGCTGTACATTTAACAGATCAGCCCTGGTGGGGGCAACAGATCTTAAATGCCTCATCTAAAAAGGACAGAACTTTCACAAGAATAAACTCCTGGTGACTGACAGTCCCTAGCCTGGTCGATCAATGTCTCCTCTGCCAACTAGGATGTTTATCTGTGTGTATATGATTCTGTCCCCAGATCTTCCTAGCCTGATCCTCCTCTTCGAGTTTCTCACCAGCAGACCTCGAAGCACACAGAATCAAGGTCATGGCCAAATTTCTAAAGGGTTTGGTTTTGCTGATGAATGCAGGGATCAAACCGGGCCCAGGGGAGAGGAAGACTGCCCCCTCCCCCACCAGCTCAGAAGGGTGAATCTCAGGTAGTGTCCAGTCCATGGGTAACCATCCAAGCCAAACTGGGCTAAAGGCCCATATCAGTGGTTTTATTTTAGAAAATAAATTTCAAAGCAGGAAAATAGAAACGGGGAAGGGGTGAGGCTGTCCTGGTGTGAGGGGGAGGGCAGAGCGGCAGCACACAAGGGCCAAGCTGCAGCCCTCCTCGCTGAGCTCTCTCTCCCAAGGAGATTCAATTAATTGATAACAAGAGGCATCAAATTAATTTCTGGAGGATGTGAGATTCTGATGAAGGGAAATCTTCGTAGATGGGGATCGGGAGGGAGGGGGCACGCAGTGGCCCCTCTAATCAGGCTCCGCTGCCTAATTGGGGGGGAGGAGACTTTTCTGGGCCGCAGGGTCGCTGCCCCGCGCTCCACAGCGCCCCTGTCGGGCAGGACCCGCGGAGGCGGTGGAACAAAGGGGACCAGTCTCCTCTCTCACCCAACTCCCAATCCCTTCATTCCACAGCTGCAAGAAAGTGGAGAGCAGGGAAAGGGGAGTGTGGGTGCTCCCTCCCCAGCAGTACAGTCAGGAAAACCGGGGCTCAGAGAGGGAGCATCATGGTCCATGGTCAAGGTTGCAGAGGGAATGAACAAGCGGGTAGTGGCGCTTACCCGAGCCGCTCACCAGGGAGTCTCAGACCCACGCAACCCAGACCGGCCCCAAGCTCAAGGAGGTCAGCACAAGGCGTGGGAGACCCTCCCTGTAGCTGAAAGACCTGAGGCCACCCGGCCCCTCTTCCAGAGTTCCCTGGACCTCTCAAAAGCCCCCAGCATCTTTTCGGAGAGGGCCGAAGACACTCGGCGCGCACGTCCCAGCGCTCAGGTCTCAGAGATCAAGGAGCTGCCGGCACCTCGCACTAATGCGCTTGCGGAGGCTCCGGGAAACACTGGCCGGGCGAGCAATCCTGAACGACTGCGCTCAGCCGGGGCGCGAGAACCTGGAGCTCGGCCTCTCCTGGGAACCCTGGAGGCTTCCGAAGGGAAAGATTCCCCCAAGTGGACAGACTACGCTCCCTCAACATCCGACCTCCGCATGCGCCTGCGACTCTGACCCGGCCCGGAGACGACCCGAACTGGAGATGCGGAAGCCTGGAGAAGCACTGCGCCCAAGCACAAGCGGCAGCCGCCCCTCCCTCGGTCTCCTGTAAATCCCGAGTCCCCATCCCTCCCCCAAATGCTCCCCAGCAGCGTGCCCTTTTCTTTCAAGGCGCATACACTCTGCCCAAAGAACCCCCTGAAGGAGAGAGGGGAGGAAGTATATGCTACCCTCTTTTGGACCAACTTCCTTCGGCCTGGGTCTCCTGGAAGCCTGGGCTCCAGAGCTGGGAAACCGAATCTAACGGAGTCTGCCCGCTGGCCGCCGGAATGAAGAAACAGAAGCCCCTTCACCAGCCCACTAGGCCGGTTTCCCTCCACACAGCTCAGCCCTCCTGCAGACTCAGCCGCTAGGACGAGGCATCTTGTCCAGGCTGGGGAGTATGGAAACCAGAGCCTGCCCCCCACCACCAGCACCTGTGGGAAAGATCCTCACTGGGGGACTTGCTCCATTTCTGATTTTCCAAGTTGCAAGAGAGCCACCTCTGCTAAAACCTCTTTTCGGAGAGACTCTGGCAGCTCAGCGGTGGAAGGCCACCGCACACAGTGATGGCTCCACAAGGTTTGTGGAATCCCGGTCTCCAATCCCCAACCCACCCTTCCCTCCAGTCACCATCATCTGTCTCTCCTTCGCTGCCCAAGGAAATTCTGGGTAACTTCCACCCATTGACCCTGCCTATCTTGAACAAATGCAGGGGGGTCACTAGTCTAGACACCCTACTCTGTAACCGTCTGAGAAAAACCCACCGTCTCATCCCCACTCCTTCCCATCTGCACTTGTGGCCCAGGTAGGTATGGTCAGAAACTCCCAGTGGGAGAGAAAAAACCCTTTCCCCACACCCTGCACCACCAATGACCCCACCCAGCTTCTGGTCCCAGCTTGGGAGGCTCCAGTTGGGCAGAGGATGGGGCCTGGGGAGGTAGGCAGGGCTTCTGGGCCCAGGCGAACAGGCTGCAGGGGACAAGGATCAAAGGAAGGAAGACCACCAGCCTGGCCGAGGCCAGAATGGCTCACTCCTTGAGGCACTAGCAGCTTTGACTCTCTAGTCCAGCACACTGTGGCCTTGTCCAAATGGGTATCTTTTGTGCTGGGAGCTCTTGGTTTCTAGGTCAGGCAGGCATGCTCTGAGTCCAGGCTCCTCCCAGGACCCACCTGAATGCTACTTCACAAGCCAACTGTATCTGCAAGCCTGGGTATGGGGGGTGTTGGAATAGAGGGTTCCTGTGCCCCCCAACAGGGCAGCACTGGCCGTGGGTGAAGGTACGCATTTCCATGGAGAATCCAGGAAGGCAACACTGAAAAAGACAGTGACTTCACCCTCAAGGGAAGGAGCTTTTTGCTTCTCCACGGTGATCCATCCAGAGGTGGGTCCCAGATTGATTTGAGACTGCCAGCCAAATCTATCTTCCATAAGACTGTGTGAGCCAGGGTTCCAAACCATAGGAGTCTCCCTTTTTTAGAGAAAGATGGTACCATTTTTCCTCCTCTGTGTTCTAGAGTATTATCCCTCCCACTTTTGTGTCCATGAGCACCTTAGGATGCTGGGGGGAGGTGGACCTTCCAGGGTCTTGTGCAGCTGAGAGATCCCAAGTCCTGAGCCCAGATCCTCCCTTAAAAGGAAGACAGGAAGGGGAAATCCAGCCTTCTCGCTGGAGGACTGAGGGGCACCCAGGCCTGAGCCCATGAAAGAGGGAGGGGAAGTGGCAGGCCCTCCCATCCTCTTTCTCCCTTCCCCATAGCAGAGGCTCAAGCCCTACCAGTTACACTGGTGGGAGTTCTAGGAGCCCCACCACTAACTAACTATGTGACCTCAGACAAGCTGTTTCTTCTCTCTAGGCTTTATTTTCCTAACCCTTAAAATGGAGATTAATTTCCAGTCCAGCACGTGGCCTGGCAGTGCTGAGAATCTAATAAAAGCTACCCCTTGGTCAGTACTACGGTGTGCCAGGCACCGTTCTAGGTACTTTACACTTGCTCTTCCATCCCACTGGCAAACATGCTCTCAACTGCTATCACTGACCTACTTTATGTTTAAGAAAACTGCGGTTCGAAGAGCTTAATTAAGTTCTCCAGAGTCTCATCACCACTGGCAGGTTCCAAAGCCTTTTCCCCTGTGACCCATGTTCTGCCCTGGGAAGGCCCGAGTTCCTTGCCCTGAGTTCCAGAGTCCTGGCACCAAGTCATAGGAAGCCACTGCAGCCACTGGAGCCTCAGCATCCAGTCAAAAACAGTGCCCGTCCTGCCCTGGTCTGGGAAGCTGGGAGCTTTTGAAGGAAACTGTGCCAGAGCTCCTTGGATGGAAGAAAGTATTACTTTGCACTGCTGATGTTGCTAAGTCACTTGAGTCGTGTGCGACTTTGTTCGACCCCATAGATGGCAGCCCACCAGGCTCCTGTCTCTGGGATTCTCCAGGCAAGAATACACAGTTTGGGGTATTAGAAAAGCAAAGGCACTGTACCTGCTTGAGCTGGGCTGGAGGGGTTTGCATTTCAGCTGGAGAGACGGGAAAGCCACCAGGGCAGTGGGGCAGCAAAGGATTAGAGGTAGAGAAGAAGGGTGCAGCCATGCCAGGCGTGGCAGATCAGGGAAGCCTTCTCAGGGAGATGACCCTTCCCCTCCTTGCACCTCATACTTCTCTTCTGACAAAGACACCCTTGCACCACCCTCCTCTCTCTAATGTCTCATCTGCCTTTCCTACCCTGACAATGTGCAGACCCCAGCCCTCACAGCGTGGGCACTCCAATGCCCAGTCTGGGAGCTGCCCAGACAGTGTAGGGGCTCAGCAAACTCTTGGGGGATTAATTGATTAAAGGACCCTCCCACCACTCCCCCAACTTTCCAGCCCCTAAGGAAGAGGTGTGTTTGGAGTAGGGGCCCAGCAGGATATGCACATTCCTGGCAAGAAGGGACCTACCTGCCAGCAGCCAGAAAGGAAGTTTCTGGTCAAAGGCAGAGGAAAGGGGGTTGGGTAGGGGTGTCCAGGTGTGAGAAGGGACAGAGATAGGTCCTTTTGCAAGTTGGGCCACACTAGCCCCCCACCCCACCCCCGCACTCCCCCACACTGGTGTCATGACTTTCTCTCCCCAAGACTCAGGGGTTCACCAGCTCCCTAAGTCCTGCAAAACCTGCCCAGGACCGGGAGAGGGAGAGGAAAACCCCACCCAGCAATCTAGCCCTTAGTGCCAGAAGAAAAGGTTCCCATGGTCTCCCCCAGCGTAGAGCCAAGGTTAGGATTGGGGAGGGGTAAGGTAGTGAGGGGGGACCCAGGAGAGATTCAGATCTTACAGGAGTCCCAAGTTGGGGGGCGGGGAGCACAGCCACTGCCACCTGATGCCACTGTGCCCCACTGATGACAGTGGGAGTGACACCAGATGGGGAGCTCAGGAGACAGTCATGCTTCTGAGAGGCTCAGATCTAAGGGTGCCGGAGCGGGCAGACTGTCCAGGTGCCCACAGCACAGTCCCAGGGGCCTCCCTCCTACCTGCCAGGTGACAAAGAGCCCAGAACCCAGGCAAAACAAAGTTTCTCAAGTTAAAACAAAAACAAAACAAGCCTGCAGATTTCCCTTCCCCTGCAGCAGTTTTCTGCCAGGTTGGGCAGGGTTGGCTGAGGCAGGGGCTGTCTGAGGGGGGTGGCTCTCCTTAAAGCAGCTGGGGCCTGGCAAGCTTATTGGGCCTTTGCCCCTTCCTCTCACCCCTGCCCCACCCACTGGCTTACTAGGAAGCTCATCAGCTTGAAATGCCCAGTGCCAGTAGCGTTCAGTCCCAGGTTCCCACAAAAAGTGAATTTCTGGGTTCAAATCCTTGGTGTCGAGGTCTCTATTACCCGCTGTGTTCTACAATGGCACTGGTCAGACTCTCCCTCGGCTACAGACTGTATACATGATCCCACAGCTCCTTCCTTCTGGGTGGGAGAAGGGGGCACCCAGGCGAGCCTCCAGCTCCAACCCTAGGTGCCTCTCAAACGGTGCTCCTCAACCCCTCAATCCTAGACCCAACACAGTTGGCTTTGGGACAGTCCAGGCACGTGCTTTAACGCCGGATGAAGATGCTCAAATTCAAGTGAAAACCCGCATTGGCCAAAATGCTCCTAGGCTTTTCTCAGCAACCACTGGGATGACAGCTTCAGACTCGGGTTTTCTCCTGGGGCACCTCACCTCCAACCCCTGCTCCGGTCTCTGAGGTCAAACAGCAGGGAGACCCGGCCCAAGGATGCAAGACACGCGGGAGATCTCCAGACGGCTTAAACCCAGGCACCGAGGGAGCGAGGATATCAGCGGGGCGGGAGTTGGCAAGAGAAGCCGGCGATGCACAGGGCTGAGCCGGGGGTTCTATATGGGCTCAGGGTCTCGGCGTTCCCATATCCTCTTCTCCTAGCCAAGAGAGTCCGGGTGGGACGCCCAAGTGTTCACGAGGTCGCCCCAATTGGAGAGAAGGAATCCGCAGCCGTTAGGGCCTCTGACTCAGAATCCGCCTCCCGCGAAAGCACACGGTCCTTTGCCGGGGAGGCCAGGACCCCTGGCAGCTCAAGGCGCCCCGCTTTCTAGCGCCTCGGGTTCTAGCCAGGCTCAGCTCAAGTTAGTTAGGCGTTCGTTGATGGGGAGCGCAAGGCTGGAGCGCTGCCGGGGTGACCGCCGCTCGGGGAGAAGTGTTTGCGGGGGGCCTGTCTGGGAAGATGCCACAGTTCTGGGTCTGAGGAGGGGGGTCCTACTTGGTTATCCCGGGACACTCTTCCCAGGCGACCTCCGAACCCTGCTGCCGCCTTCTCTCTTCCCCTGTATGGTGAGGCGGGGCTCTCTCCAAATGGGGCGAATAAAGATACCCACAGGGTCAGCCCCCCACCCTCCAGCACCGGCGCACAAAATCACAGGAGGCCGTTTCTAGACGCTCTCAAGTCCCCAAGAAGTTTTCCTCTCGTATGACCCAGCCGACCCAGGGATGAAGGAAAGGAGACCACTGGCCCCGGAACCTCCGAGATGCGACCCCAGCAAACCGAGTCCCCTCCTCATCCAAAGCGCGGCGAGTTGGGCTGCGGTCTCCCCCGTCCCTATTTGTCTGCCTCCGGCGCGTCTTGGGGAGTTCTAGACAGACTGGGGTTGGGGGACCCCACTTCACTACTTCCCTCCCCGGCTCAGCAAAGTCTAGGCCGGGAGGTACTCTTTGTTTTACTCGGGGAGTGGAGGGGAGTGGTGCGGTGGTCGCTCCCCCAGACACCCCATTTCCCGCGGGTAGGCCGGGAGGGGGCCGGTCCTAGATTCTCGGGGGGATGGCGGGCCTTAATAGCCTCTCCAGCCCCCCACCCCCACCCCGGCCGACCTCCGCTGCCCACCCCCCGCCGCCGCGCCGTAGACCCCACCTGTTCCCCAGGCAGCTCCCAGCCGCGGGGGCCTGAGCCGGGGGCTGGGTGTCGCGGCCCCGCGGGGTCAGGGCGCCGCAGCCGGCCCCGGCTGGAACAAAGTGCGCCGGCCTGGGCCCGGCTCCTCCCGGCGCCCGGCGCGTCTCCGGCGGGCAGTTTGCAAACACAAAGTGAGCCAGTGAGCGGGCGAGAGAGTGCGCGAGCGAGGGAGTTGGGCTGGTCGCCGGCCCAGCCCCCACCCGCGTCCCCGGGCTCGGCCGGCCACCTTACCTGTCCGGCCCGGCCGCTCCGTGCGGGCTCCGGCCCGTCAGCCCGCGCGGGGCATGGGGCTCGCTCGGGTCGCCGCCCGGGCCCGCCGCCGCCGCCGCCTGCTGGGGCTGCCCCTCCGCGCCGCCCGGCGCCGCGCAGCTCCCGGGCGCCCTCCCTCCGCGCCGCGCCGGCCGGCCGCCCGCCGCGCGCCCTAGCCTCGCCGGGGCATCGCACTTTGGGGGCGGCTCGGCTTGCTTCGGCTCTGCTCCTCCTTCTCGGTCCTCCCGCGACGCTAGTCCTCTCGCTTCGCCGCCGGGGCTCCGGGACCCCGGCGTCCCCGCCCCCGGCCCAGCCCTGGTTCCGGCCCGGGCTCCTCCCCGCCGCGCCGCCGCCGCCGCCTGCGCCGCGCCCTCTTCGCGGGCTGGGCGGGGGGTGGGGGGCGCTCCGTCCCGGCCGCCGGCCGCACGCTCCGGTCCGTAGGGGCGGCCGGCTCCCGACTCCGAGGGGCTGCGACTGAGCCCGGGCAGCGAGTGGCTGCGAGCGGGCGGCACGCGGGCGGGGCGGGAGGGGGCGGGGGAGGCGGGGAAGGAGGGAGCGCGCCGAGAGCCAGGGAGGAGGGAGCCGGCGCGCGGCGGAGGGAGGGCAGACCAACTTCTAGCGCTACCATAATTCGCCTAAAGCAGGTGCAGCAACTTTCACCCGGCCCCGCAGCCGGCGGCGAGCGAAAGGAGACCACGTGGACCAAACTTTAGAGGAAGAAAAAGTGGGGAAGACATAGGGCTGCGAATCTGTAAAAAGGCGGTGGGGGTGGGGGGAATGGAGGGACCCCAGGGATTCACTCTGGCTTTGCGAATCCCAAGGCGCGCTTCGCAAACCCCAGCCTTTCTCTGGAGTCTGGAGGGACGGCCAAGCCCTTGCTCCCACACGGTTCATTGGTTCCCGGCGGGCTGTGCCCGGCGCAGGGAGTGGCCGGGGGCGGGGGGGGGAGCCAGGGTCTGGAGCGGGTGTCCTTCCTCCCCTCCCTTCTGCGCCCCGCTGCGTAGGGCTGGGGGGCGTGTGCTTCTGAAGCTGGGTAGGGTGGTGGTGGCGGGGAGACAGGGTGGTGGTGGCGGGGAGACTCCTCTGGGCTTTGTGAAACGGTCACCCCGGGCGCGCGCCGCCTCCCTCTCCGGAAGGGGAATTTCCCATAAAGTGCTCTACGAACCAGTGAAAAAGGGGCCCAAAGCCGGATCCGCGCGGGCAGAGCGGAGTGCAAAGTAAAAGCAATTATCCGGACAAATTAGATTGTAAACAAAACTCAACGTCTTTTGCCTGAGGGCGGGGAAGTGCGCGAGGAGGAACCGAGGGATTGTGGCTGGAGCCAAGGTGTGTCTTTGGGTTGGGAGGGGGAAGTCCGGATGAGGAAAGGCCCAGATCCAAGGGGGAGGGCTGTGCTGGTAGCAGGCGCCCCACGCGCAGAGACTCGTGGAAATCTGAATAAATTCTCTCTCCGCCTTCTAACCCCAAAACATCTCCGATCTGGCTCTGTGTGTTGCAGTGACGAGAGGTGAGGAACACCTCAGAGCTTGTCACGAACTGGCCGTGACCAAGGGAGGGCCCGGCTGTGAGAGGAGGCTAGGAAGGCTGTGGCCCTAGAAGGCTCTTCTCGCCCAAATCCCTCGAGGCAGGTGGAGACGGGCAGACACGGGATGCTCCGGTGGATTGGGAGCTTCTGGTGCCTCGGGGATGCCGGGGCTGTGGCCTGGGGAGAGAGGATTTCTTGGAAGAGAAGCCTTTCCAAGGGGACTTGGAAGAAAAAGAGATTTCCTCTTGGGTTCTCCTCGCTTTACTCCGTCCCTTTTCTGCGGGTGCAGATGACCAGGTGGAGCTGTCCTGTGTGTGCTGCCTGTGCAGGTCCAGCTCCTATGTATCTGCTCTGCATGGGGCAGGTGTGACAGGCATATTCAGGTTCTGTTGGAGCTTTTCAGATAGCTAGCTGGGAAATCGCTGGGAGGAGGACCCTGAGCGCCTTGTATGTGGATACCACAGGTCCTTTCCAGCGTAGCAATAACAGAAGCATTAAGAATAAAATAACCACAGCTAACATTTGAGTTGTACCACATGCCAGGCATAGGACTCATTTCATCTTTGCCATAACCCTATAAGTAGATAGTCCTGTGACCTCCATTTTACAAAAAAGTTAAGTTCACCTGTCCACGCTTACCTGGCTGGTAAGGGATGAAGCAGGATTCCAACCAGAACTACTTCAGTGAGGCCTTTGAAACAGCACTGCCTGCCTGTGGGTTACCTGAGTAGTACAGTGTAGGAGGAAGGAAGTCTTTGGTGGTGTGATTCTATTTATTTTCTGTGGAGGGTCAGCTCTGGTGGGAGTCAGAGCATGTGGACGGGCCTGAGCCTGACCTGGAGTTGACAGGTCCTATGTAAGCCCAGCTGGATGATGATCATGCCCCTCGGGCCTCCTTCCCTCCTCCCTCCTTCTCCTGCAGAGATTTCAGGTGGGGTGAAACTAAGGACTTTCAATACAGAAGAAGGAATGAGGTAACATCCAGTGGGTTTCTCCAGCTGTTTTCTGTCTGGCTCTCTGGCCCACTGCGTCCTTTCCCATCACCTTCTTGCAGCAGCCCTCCACACCTCATACGTGGATTCACTTGGCTAAAGGGATTTCCCTAAGAAATGGTTTTCAGTTTACCATTATCTTCAGGTCAGTTCAGTTCCCAGCATCCACCCCCCCCACCCCCCCCACCCCCCCACCCCCCCACCCCCCCCACCCCCCACCCCCACCCCCCCCCACCCCCCCCCACCCCCACCCCCACCCCGTGAGTCACAGTGGGGGGCCCAAGGGAGGAAAAATATCCTGTGTGGTCCTCACCTAAAGGGCACTTTAATTAGGAAACAAGGTCTTACTGAAGACATATACAAAACACACACCCCCAAATTAAAACAGCCGGCCCAAAGCCTTTCTTTCTGGATGCAGGGGCTCCAGAAAAAGTTTCCAAAGAGTAGCCCTTGGCTCCTAAGCAGAAGCAACTGTGATTAGGTAGGAGGCTCCTCTTTCCGTCTATCTTTGTTTCTTCAAAGGGTCCCAGGGTCAGGGCCTATGATGTGACAAGAACAAGGGCCCATGGCCTGGCCCTACTAGGGAGGCCATGATTAAGAGCACAGAGGCTGGAGTGAGGCAGCCTAGGGTTGAACTTCAGCATCTGTCACTTACCAGCTGTGTGATCCGGGCAAGTTACAGGATAGAGCCACAGTTTCCTCATCCATGACCTTTGGAGAATGCCTCCTGGGGTTTGGAGGGTAGCATGAAAAAGCCTGGGCAAAGCATCTAGCTCTGTGCCTATTCATCACATATTTTCCATAAACACTCACTTTCTGTTTTGTGAGCCCCAGTTTCCTCACCTAAAAACGAGAATACTGACTTCACAAAATCGTAGATCATATGTACGTCTGCAGTTGATACTTGTAAGTGCCTGCTGTGTGCCAGGCACTTGATTCACATGCTGTTCAGCTGCATCACCCCGGGCAAAGTGGCTCTTCTCATTTTACAGTGAGGCACTCAAGTGTAGGGGCTCCCAGGTGGCAAAGAGGTAAAAAAACACCCTGCCAATGCAGGAGATGCAAGAGACACAGGTTCGATCCCTGGGTTGGGAAGATCCCCTGGAGGAGGAAATGGCAATCACTCCAGTATTCCTGCTAGGAAAATCCCATGGACAGAAGAGCCTGGTGGGCTACAGTCCACAGGGTCGCAAAGAGTCGGACACGACTGAACACACACATTACACTACTACTACTCAAGCTCAGAGAAGTCAGGCAACTTACCCCAGGTCACAGACCTAGAAGGTGGTGCAGCGAGGATTCACTCTCAGGTCTTCATGCCCTGAAGAGGTGCCCTTTCCCAGGGTCAGCTACCTCCCTGTTCTGGGGATGAAGTGGGTTCAGTCATGTCCAGCTCTTTGTGACCCCATGGACTGCAGCATGCTAGGCCTCCCTGTCCATCGCCAACTCCCAGAGTTTACTCAAACTCATGTCCGTTGAGTTGGTGATGCCATCCAACCATCTCATCCTCTGTCATCCTCTTTTCCTCCTGCCTTCAATCTTTCCAAGCATCAGGGTCTTTTCCAATGAGTCAGTTCTTTGCATCAGGTGGCCGAAGTGTTGGAGTTTCAGCTTCAGTATCAGTCCTTCCAATGAATATTCAGGACTGATTTCCTTTAGGATGGACTGGTTTGATCTCCTTGTAGTCCAAGGGACTCTCTCAAGAGTCTTCTCCAATACCACAGTTCAAAAGCATCAATTCTTTGGTGCTCAGCTTTCTTTATAGTCCAGCTCTCACATCCATACATGACTACTGGAAAAACCATAGCTTTGACTAGATGGACCTTTGTTGGCAAAGTAATGTCTCTGCTTTTTAATATGCTGTCTAGGTTGGTCATAACTTTTCTTCCAAGGAACAAGCGTCTTTTAATTTCATGGCTGCAGTCACCATCTGCAGTGATTTTGGAGCCCCCAAAGATAAAGTCTGTCACTGTTTCCGCTGTTTCCCCATCTATTTGCCATGAAGTGATGGAACCAAATGAAGTGGGTCAGTGGGTATGTTCTTAGTACCAGGCCCGACATTGGGGGTGGGGGTGCCCTCTATTCCCACAGTCCCCACACATCTAGACTCAGATATTTTATGTTTCCATTCATCTGATTGCTTGAATCTTACTTCTTTTCCCCCTTCAAAACCTTTTTTTTTTTTTTTTAAGGGAATTCCCTGGTAGTCCAGTGGTTAAGACTAGACACTTTCACTGCTGTGGGCCTGGGGTTTAATCCCTGGTTGGGGAACAAAGATCCACACAGCATAAGAACAATAACAACCCAAACTGGTTTTTAGTTAATTAAGGAATAAAACATTACCAACATAATGTAGTGGCTCAACAGCTGAGTATACACCTATAGAAATGCATAATGCGTTCAGCAAAAGACAGATACTAAAATGGTTGAGCGGGAGAAGAGTGCCATTCACGATAGCCATTAGCAGTGGAATGGGTGAATAAGTGCTGATATTCTCATGCATGGGCTAGCACTTGGTAATGAGAATGAACAAGCAATAGGCACACCCAGCAATGAGGGGATGTCTCACAAACAATGTTGAGCACAAGAATCAGTCACGCCTTTGGCTGGAACTCCGATCTTCCAGTAATTCACCAAAATGTCCAACACAAAGGGAAGGAGAGGGGCACCCACCCCTTTCTCTCTAGGCCTTTCAGAAAACATGGAGTCAGTCCTTTGACCACATTCATGGGAATCTACAAAAAAGGTGATATTGTAGATATCAAGGGAATGGACACTGTTCAAAAAGGAACGCCTCCCAAATGGTACCATAACAAAACTGGAAGAGTCTACCATGTTACCCAGCATGCTCTTGGCATCCTTGTAAACAACTTAAGGGCAAGATTCTTGTCAAGAGAATTAATGTGCGTATAGAGTATATTGGGGCTTCCCAGGTGATGCTTGTGGTAAAGAACCCACCTGCCAGTACAGGAGTCCTAAGAGATGTGGGTTCAATTCCTGGGGTGGAAAGATCCCCTGGAGGCAGGCATAGCAACCCACTCTTGCCTGGAGAATCCCAAGGACAGAGGAACCTGGCGGGCTATCGTCCATGGAGTTGCAAAGAGTCAGACTCCACGGAAGTGACTTAGCACACACGCACGCCTAGAACATATTAAGCACTCTAAGAGCCAAGATAGCTTCCTGAAACTTGTGAAAGAAAATGATCAGGAAAAAGAAGGAAGGACTTCCCTGGTGGTCCAGTGGTTAAGAATCCACCTACCAATGCAGGGGGGATGGGTTCAATCTGTGGCCCGGGAAGATGCCACATGCCACAGAGCAAGTAAGCCTGGGTGCCAGGACTATGAAACCCTTGAGCCTAGGGCCCGCACACCACGACAAGAGAGGGTAGCTCCCACTCATCGCAACTAGAGAAAGCTCTCGTGCAGCAACAAAGACCCAGTGCAGTGAAAAAAAAAATCAATAAACGCCCCTCCCCCCCCCCCCACCAAAAAAAAAAGAAAAAAGAAGGAAGCTAAAGAGAAAGATACTTAGGTTCAAATGAATCGCCAGCCTGCTCCACCCAGAGAAGCACACTTCATGAAAACCAATGGAAAGAAGCCTGAACTGTTGGAGCCCATCCCCTGTGAGTTCATGACATGATGGGTGTAAAGAATCTAAAAGACCTGGAGTGAAAAAAAAAAAAAAAGGCCAGTCACAGAGAGAAATTCTACTTATCTGAAATTCAAAAATCAATCTAACGAAATTGACAAGATAGAACTCAGGAGAGTGGCAGCTCTAGGTGGGGGAATAACTTGGGATTCCTGGGGGATTGGGAATACTTTGTGTTTTTTGAATTTGGGATTTGGTTACAGGGGTGTGCTCACTTTATGACAACTGAGCTGGTGTGCACTTACGGTTTGTGTGTCATTATGCTTAAAAAAAAAATAGCCTACTAATTGTTACTGATAAAACTGAGATTCTTCCATATCCCTTCTTCCCTTTCTCCATCCTTCCTTTGCCAGAGGTAGCCAGTTTCCAGAAGCTAGGAGGTAGTCTTCCAAAGTAAGTTTTATATATACCCTTAGTCATTTAGTGTGGCTTTGGTGTCTTAAGATGTTAAATAAAATGTATCCTTCCGCTCCTTGCTTTTCCTATTTGGTGGTGGTGGTATTCTTTACTAAATTTCATGTTGCTGAGGTTAATTCAGGTTTGCTATGTGCATCTCTGCGTCATTAATTGGAAAGACTGATGAAGATTGTTCTGTCACATCTGTGGGCTCCCGTTTCTTTACCCATCCTCCCAGTGACAGTTGGGTTGTTTGGCTGTTGTGGCCACACTGCAGTGGGCTTTGAGCAGTGTCCCATCTCGCCCCTATGCCACCCCCTCCCCCCAACCAGGGCCTTCTGCCTCTCTCCTTGTTTGCCTCCTGCTCAGTCAAGTTGACCTTCTTTCTCTCTGTGCTTCCTCCACTCACTCTGGAGTCTTCTCCCCTCCCCATCTCCCAGCTGTCCCTCCCCACCCTGCTTCCCAATCTTTCTGACTCAGAAAGACCCAGGGTCTGTGCTGGGTGGAGGTGGGGGAGGGATGGAAGGGGCTAGCCTCTTTCTTTGCCACAAAGGCCCCTGTTCCCCAAGATAAATGACGATTTAAACAAAGAAATATTTCATTAAGGGTTGATATCTTAATGAACTGTGCCAGGAACCTCCAAGGCACTCTCCAGACTCTCCCCCTTATTAAGGGGGGCTCCTACCCTGGGGTGGGGGAGGCTTATCAGTTTACCATATTGCCCTGAGTAGAGGACCATGCAGTGTGGGAAGCTGTTCCAGGGGACTGTGGAGGAGGGGAAGGCACCCAGGCCTAGGGGTGGGCCAGGTTGCCCCGCTTGGTAGCAGACTGGCCCAGTGCTGGGCCCTGGGAGATGTTTGCGGGGCTCACTTTTAGGCTCTCAGAGATGCAGGCCTTGTCCATGGGGTGGTGGGAAGGGGACTCTGTGCTCCTTGGTGGAAAATCATTCATTAAGGAATGAGAAATGAACAATAACCTGACATGCAGTGGACAATTTTTCCATCAGTTAGAACACAGTGTCTTTGGGTGAAATGAGACGACCCCCACCCCGCCCCAATCCCATGGAGGGATTTTCACAGAAAGAGAGAGAGCAGGACATAGGTAGGGATGGGCCTAGAAAGCAGACCTAGCGCACTTCCTCTGTCCACGCACCACACCCAGCCATTCCCCAAGGCACGGGTGGTGGGGAATGCCCCAGAGACAAAGAAAGGCCAGGGAGGAGTGCATAGATGAGAATCCCTTCTCTTTTCCTGCTGTTCATCCTTCGAGAGCTACCCCACTTCTTCCTTCCTCAGAAAGATGCTTCTGATTGGGACTTCTCTGATGGTGGCTAAGACTCCAGGCTTCCAATGCAGGGGTCCCCGGGGTTCAATCCTTGGTCAGGGAACTAGATCCCACATGCCACAACTAAGAGTTCGAATGCCAGAACTAAAGAGCGCAGATCCTGTGTGCCGCAGCGAAGACCCAGCACAACCAAATAATTAAAATATTAAAGAAGAAGGAAAGAAAATCCCACAGACTTAAATCCAAATTCTGTCACTTTCTAGCCTGAAATCCTGAAGCAGCAGGGCTTAATCTCAGTTCCTTCAACTCCAGAAAAGGGAGAAACATGGTCTGGCAGAGATGGCGAGAGAGTGTAACACCTGTAGGGTTCCCTGTGGAGGCTTCCTGTAGATCAAAGCCATGTTCAGTCTCTCTTGATCACCCCAGCCCACTTCCATCTCTTTCCCACTCCTCCTTAGCTGCTTGTGTTGATGTTACAATGTGTTGTTGGATAATTATTATTTCATAAGCACCAAGTAACTTCTAATACATTGTTTTCTTCCTTCACTGTTTAACCAAGTATGCCTCATCTCTCTAACTAGATAATAAACTGAGGTCAGAGCCCACGATTTTAGTCATTTTGGGATTTCCTCTTACGCCCAGCCTAGTGTGTTTTGCACAGTAAACGCTTGTTGATTTGGTTTGATTATTATTTGATAGTTTTTTTTTTTTTAATAGTCTGACACCTCAGGGCAAGTCGATGCGCTGCAGGTAATAGCCAAGGAGCTGTAGAACCCATGCAGTTCCTGTGTCTTCAGTGATTGGAGGGAAAGAGCTGGGGGTCGAGGTGAGGACTTGGATTAAAAATGGGACATGATAGGACTTCCCTGGTGGTCCAGTGGTTAAGAGTCTGCCTGCCAATGCAGGGGACAGGGGTTCGATCCCTGGTCCAGGAGGATCCCACGTGCCGAGGGGTAACTAAGCCCATGCACCGCTACTGAGCCCACGCTCTGGAGTCTGTGCTCCGAAACGAGAGAAGCCACTGTGGTGAGAAGCCTGCACACTGCAACTAGAGCGTAGCCCCTACTCTCTGCCACTGGAGAAAGCCCGCACACAGCAACGAAGACCCAGCACAGCCAAAAATAAAACAAGTAAAATTTTGAAAATGGGACAAGAGACGGCATCCTCACTCCCTCAGGGCTGTCCCTGCCTCCGTGCGCCTCCCGCTCTTTCCATCACCGCTTGCTGCGCCCTTTCTGCATGTCCACTGTTGGAGATGCCTTCAGAACTCTGTACTCGGAAAGGGAAACATTCTTTCCCTGAGGAAACTGGAGGGCCTGGGGTTTGGGGTCTCGGTCACTGGCACTGGAGGGTGAGGTGGGATGTGAAGGAGGAAAGTCAAAACCAAGGTGACCTCACACTGGAAATAGCCATGACCTACTGAGTGTCTGTTTACCAGGCACTTTTCTTATGTATCGCTGATCCTCACAGTAGTCCTAGTGTTGAATTTTATTTTGTTTGTTTGTAAAGAGAAAGCAGTTCCCCAAATGGCAGAGGCAATCGATGTAGGGTGGGTTAAAGGGAAGAAGTGACAGTCTTATTTATGTATGTCCTTGGTTGCCCTGGGTCCTAGTTGCGGCACTCAGGATCTTCCATCTTCATTGCGGCGTGCCGGATCTTTAGTTGCGGCGTGCAAACTCTTAATTACATTATGTGGGATCTAATTCCCTGACCAGGGATCGAACCTGGCCCCCCTGCATTGGGAGTGCACAGTCTTAGCCACTGGAGCCCCCTGCATTGGGAGGGTGGAACCTTAGCTCCTGGACTGCCGGGGAAGTCCCAAGAGCATCTTCGTTAAGTCACTGATTGTGTGTGGCATCTGGCAGGGCCCGTGGAGTGGGGCTCACACACTTTCCTGGGCTTCCTCACTCTGGTTTGAGTCCACTCCATGCCAGGCCAGGACTCCAGGGCCCACCTCCTTTCCAGTTCTCCTGCATCCCCTCTTCTTTCTGGTTTTCTCTCTTTCAGATTCTTTTGCTCTTGACCCCTGGCCCTCCAGCCCTCAAGATCTCTCTCATGGTTGCTGGGCAGCAGGAATTCCCCGGAGCCAGGCATCCAAAGGCTGGAGTGGGGCTGAATCTTCATTAGAGAAGAACCAACTGTGCACCAGTCACTGTGTAATGCGTTCTTTATGGGTGACGTCATTTCACCTCCCCACCGCCCTCTGAGATGATATAGCAGATGCTGTGGGTGCCCTGTCTGTGTGCCCTCACCCTGTTCTCACCACTTATACCCCTAAGGCTTCCAGTTACCTACCTGCCTATCTTTGCCTGAGGGCTTCCTCTGGGCTTTGGACTGTTCTTTGCCAGTATGTGGGAGACCAGAAGTGCTGGGGATTTAACACCATCCAGGAGAGCCCTCGGAGAAGGCAATGGCACCCCACTCCAGTACTCTTGCCTGGAAAATCGCATGGACGGAGAAGGAGGAGCCTGGTAGGCTGCAGTCCATGGGTTCGCTCAGAGTCGGACACGACTGAGCAACTTCCCTTTCACTTTTCACTTTCATGCATTGGAGAAGGAAATGGCAACCCACTCCAGCGTTCTTGCCTGGAGAATCCCAGGGATGGGGGAGCCTGGTGGGCTGCCGTCTATGGGGTCGCACAGAATCAGACACGACTGAAGCGACTTAGCAGCAGCAGCAGCAGCCTATATATGTCAGAGCTACTCTCTCAATTCATCCTGGCCCCCCCTTTATTGCTCAACTGTATGCCTTCTTGAGGGCCCTGCCGCTCTGCCCCCAAAGCCTGGGGAGCAGGGTGGGTTGGCTGTGCACTGGCTGGAAACAGAGAGTGTTTCCAGGTCACCCAGCCCTCCCTGCTTCCCTGTGGGCCCCTGGCCAGGAATCAGAGCCAGTTTCTGGATCATGGACAGAAAGAGAAGCAAACACCCACAAGACTGCCTACAGGATGAATGGAAAAAAGTGAATGCCACTTGGAGTGCTAGAAAAGAAGAGAGAGCCAGAGATATGAAGCTTAATGGACTCGGGACTGAGGAATCTTTCTGAGTCTTTGCCTGTGATCAGACTTCCCTACATGCAGCAGCCCCTGTAAAGAGGAGGAACCGTGGTGAGAGGTGGGAAGAGATGTCTTGATAGTGGAGTTTGCTCAACCTCAGACTCTGGAAAGTCCCTTTCTGGGAACTTCAGGCACAGGGAGAAATTGGCCAGTGTCTTCCATGAGTATGAAGGTGGGCACTTTGTGGGGGTGACCTGAGCCCCGCAAAGACAAAATTTCATGGACGGAACATCATGCAATTTTTTACCTGGTTGGGTTTCATGACACCTTCATCTTAGTTTACGTTCTAGAAGCAGACTCTGATGCAAGAGTTCGAGCTCAAGTTGGGAGTGGAAAAGTGGGGCACTGGGGAGACAGGCCCACATCGGGAGTGTCAGCATGTACTGTGAGTGAGAGGGGCATGATCCCACTGGGGAACCCCCGAAGACATTTGAGACATGCTCCTAGTTGTCCATATGATAAGGCAAGAAAGTTGGGGTATTTATCCCCCAGCTCCCTCTTTGCCATTTTTGGAAGACTGCTTCCAGATACAATAATTCTCCAGCACTTCGAGATTGTCCTGAGCTTGAACCAAGGGTGTTTCCATGGCCAGAAAGAGGAAAAAAAAATAACCCTCAGGCAAAGGGCAGGTGT
This sequence comes from Bos indicus, assembly GCF_029378745.1. Taxonomy (NCBI): domain Eukaryota; kingdom Metazoa; phylum Chordata; class Mammalia; order Artiodactyla; family Bovidae; genus Bos; species Bos indicus. Next base: position 16,857,792 of record NC_091782.1, on the reverse strand, counting down.
TGGCTGTAAGCAACCTTCTTCATTTGGAGGTAAGGGCCGAGAGACATGGGCAGAATGGCCACACCCTGCCCTCCTCCTTGACGTCTCCTCTTCATGTGCCTTTGTGGGTTTGCGTCATCTCCTTGAATGCTCGGGGCTCTCAAGGCTTCTGACCCATGGCTCTCCTCAAGCTACATGTCCCCTTGGACAATCCTGTGTACTCTCATGGGTTTAACTACCATCTGAGTTGGTCCAAGTAGCCTTGGACTTCTCTCCACCCCTACCCAGTGTCTGGGAGCCTCCAGTGCTGGCATTCCCAACGTGTCCCAGACCCAAATTATCATTCAAAGACATACCCTAACTCTGCATCTTCTCCTCCGTGGTGGCATTAGAACCCACTCAGTCACTTTAGAAACTATTATTAGAAATCACCCCTTGATTCTCCCTAGCCCTTCCTTTTCACATCCAGTCATCAAGTCTTGTGGATGTGGCTTCCAAAATGTTTCTGAGAGTCATTCCCTCTGCTCCATCCCCACCCCTATAGCCACTGGCTGGGCCCTCATCATATTCTACTTGGGGTGTTCCAGTAGCCTCCTAACTGACTCCCGTTTCCAACCTCATTCCCACCCTGTACCTCCTTCTAGCTCCTCTTCCACACTGGTCAAAGAGTTCAATCTACAGTGCCAACCTGAACTTTCGATGTCTTGTTCAAGACCCATTCCTGAAGGGCCAACCAATTTCAAGCATGTTGGTCTGGTGCACAAGGCACGGGTATCTCTCTTGAACCTTCAATTCCTTCCCTGGCCACTTCCAGCTCTGCTGCTTTGGCCTTGTGATGTGTGTGCTGTGCTCTTTCCTCTCAGACTGTGCCCTCTGCTTGGAATACTTTTTTTTTTTTTTTAACTTGCTTTCATAGCTGACTCTAAGACCCAGCTTAGATGACACCTTCTCTCAGAAGTTTTCCTTGAATGCTCCAAGCTGGATTAGACACTCTTCTTTTGTGTTCTTACATTGGTGCAAGCATCAGAAAATTCACTGCAAATGGGCTTAAATAACAACAGGAATAGATTGACTTGTGTAATTGCATCACGGGGTAGGGCTTGCTGCAGATGATGTGTGATCCAGGGACTTAAGAAACGATGCTGTGGTAGTCTCCGTATTGCTAACTCTGCCTTACCCTGGGTGGGCTTCATTCTCAGAGTTCTTGGAGGGAGTCCCATAACTTCAGACTCACATCCTGCCCAGTTCAGTGCAGTGAACTGTTCAAGCAAATGCTGACTTGTTGAGACCTGTCTCAGAAGTTACTTGTTCCTCTCCAAATCAATCAAAATGTCCAAGGGCTTAGCGCGTTCTACTTCAGCAGTTGGCAAACTATGGCCAGCTTGTTTCTGTAATGGCAGAGTTCAGTAATGGAGGAAGAAATGATAAAACTTTTTCTATAAAAAGATAGATAGTAAATATTTTAGGTTTGGTGGGCTGAAGCAAAAATCAAGGATATTATGTAGTGACCAATGTAATAAGACAGAAAACAAATTTCCACAAAATTTTTATGGATGGAATTATAATTACAATAATAATCGAGTACAATTTCTGGCAATAAATGGCCTGCTAGTGAGGCAAAAGGGATTTTTTTGGTTGGGGGGGTGGGATAACATTTTGCTTAGTTGGAGTTCAAAGTTAATGCTCCTTACCATCAGGTCAATGGCAAACGTTCATCTATAAAAATGACTCTTAGCTCACAGACCAGGGCCTGTGAACAAACTCTCCACAAACTCAGGCAGGGGTCTTCCCTGGTGGTCCAGTGGTTAAGACCCTGCAATTCCACTGCAAGGGGCGTGGGTTTGATCCCTGGTCAGGTGACTAAGATCCTGCATGCCTCGTGGTGCGGCCAAAAAATTTAAAAAAACAAACAAAAACAACAGGCAGGATTTGGTTGAGGCCCAAAGTTTGCAGACCCCTCCCCTGAATTAAATCAAACTATTATCAAGCTAAAGGAAGAGACCCTGGGAAGCTGGAGAAGGAGACAGCAAACCACGTTGATGGTGGAGATAACGTCAGTGCCACAGGGCCTCAGGTGTGGGGCTACCTTTGTGACTCGCCATTCACAGTCAGGATGTAGGACATTTTATCAGACATTTCTTTTAAGACTAGTTCAAGTCCACTAGAGCCCAGGAACCTGATGCCATCCCTAAAACATAGGCAGGGCAAAGGTGGTTGTACCCTTTCAACAGAAGGGAAATGATGCTCAGAGAAAAGTGACTCATCTGAGGTTTCCCAGCAAGGCCTCTCTGAGATACCTTTGAGGATTCTAAGACGTGAGCCTTGGGACGGGTGCTTTGCTGAGTGAGTAACTGAACAGTTATGGTATGCCCTAGTTAGAGGGCAGAGGCTAGGCCAGCAGCAGTACAGGCTAGTCTAGACATGTCCTGGGAGGCTAGGTCTTTGGCGGACTCTGTGACATCCAAGGGTCAGTCTCCTGGGATGGGCATGGTCAACACGTTTTCTCAGGAACCCAGCTCTGTTTCAAGAGTCTCTGGGCTTAGGTCTGTCTCCCAAGGAGGACAGGTGATATCAGCCTGGTAGTCCTGAGCTAGAGGGAAATTAGGCTGCAGGCAAGAATGCCCGGGACACAGGCAACGAATTTGACCGCTCACCTTTTTGCCTCCAGCCTCTGGGCCTGACCTCATCGGTCCCTGAAGAGCGCTCTGGTGACTGCGGGCCAGGGTGTGGTTTAAACCTTGATTTGGGGATGACCCCAAGGTGGGGGCAGGCTGTGGGCAGCCCTCCTCCAGGGCTGACCTGGCCTCAGGCAGGGCTGTCCACGGCCAGGGAAGGGCCTTCAGGAGGGCAGAGGCAGCCAGAAGTGAAGGATGGTTGCTGGGGTCCTTTCTAGGATATATGCATGAGGATATATGGATACCGATTGTGTGGGCGCTCACTGGTCTCACGCATGTATTTACACACTCCCATGGGCAGATGGCCACACCCTGCCCATCTTCACTACCAGGATCTCACACTCACACCCCTCACATACTCCTATGGTTTCCCACACTTGTATACACACCCCCATGCTTACACCCCATATTCACACACACCTGTATTCGTTTCCTAGCTCTGCCGTCCCAGAGTACCACACACTGGATGACGGCAAGCAGCAGAATTTTGTTATTGTCTCACGGTTTTGGAGGCTAGACATCCAAAACCACGGTTCTGCCTGAGATCTGTAGGGGTGGCTCCTTCTCTAATTCTTGCTAGTTTCTGTCAGCCTCAGGCATCCCTTGGCTTGTAGCTGCCTCGCTCCAATGCCTGCTTCCGTCGTCACGCAGACGTGGGTTTCTGTGTTTCCACACAGACACCTCTGTTTCAGGACACTCGTCATTGCATGAGGGACCACTCGACTCCAGTGTAACCTTTTCTGAACGGATTATATCTGCAGTGACCCTGTTTCCAAGTGTAAGGTCATATTCTGAGGTGCTGGGGGTTAGGACTTCAATATATCTTTTTTTTTGGGGGGGGACACATTTGACCCATAACAACACCTTACGGCCATAAAAATCTCACACGTACATATTATATCCCCACAGTGGCACACAGATGTATACGCTCAAAGTCACGCAGACACATGTTCACACATTCTCATAGTCACAGGATGACACATACCCACATACGCCACCAGGATCACACACACACACACACTCTGCTTCAGTCTCCTGGTGTTACACACCCCTTACAGTTGCTCCTTCACACGCCTGCATGCCGGGCCTCCCTCTGACACATTCCTCACCCCACCCCGGGGCCACACTCAGAGGCCACCCCGCGGGGGTCATGCTCTGAGACCCACACTTGGCTTGTACCTCTCACATCCTCTCCCACCCACACAGTCTCTCCGGTTCTGACTCCTCCTCCATCCAGCACACTCGATCCCCAAGCAACCCTCAGGGTCCCGGAGGCAGCAGCCAGCCGGGGCAGGGTTGGGGGGGGTCCCCCTGCCCCGCTGCAGCCGGGCACCATGTGGAGAGCCCCCTGCCGGCTGGGACCCGGAGCCCCCCAACAAGTCTTCTCCATCTTGGACTCCCACTCTTCTCTCTCTGGGGCAGACAGACACACGGACACACGCACGCACGCTCTCACGCTCAGCCCCGTGCCCCTCCAGCAGCCCCAGGCAGCAGTCTGTTCCTCATTATGGGCCAATGCGCCTGTTTACTCACCCAGCTGGAGATGGTTAGAGAGTGATAAATAATGAAAGAGAAAACAGGCTTTTCCCCTCTGCGGCTTCTATTTGTGTAACATGTGTCACAGCTCACTCACAGACTTTGTTTCGGAGCTGGTTGCAGGAAATAGTTTATTTTTTCCGGACGGTGGCTTGGGGGGCGGGGTGGGGGGGGGCTCGGGGTTTGGGTTTCTGGTCTCACGCCCATGGGAGTTTCGGGATCTGGTTCCCAGAGTCGTCCTCCCCTGGTGCCTCCCCTCCCCCCTCCCCCCCCCCTCCCCCCCTCCCCCACGACAGCTCCGAGGCCGACGTCATGGCTCAAGGCTGCCTCAGAACTGGGTTTTCTGATTCCACTGATTTGCAAGGAGGTAGGGTGGTTGGGGGCCCCTCCCAGCTGCCTGTGAAACCCCTCAAACAGATGGGTTTAAGAGCCACACAGCTTGAGGCTAGGACTCCCAGAAAGGAGTAGGTGTGACGGGGGTTCCCAGGTAGCCTGCACCTGTTAGGGAGGAGGGTACACAAGAATCCTTTCTGTTAGATATCAATAATAGGGACTTCCTTGGTGGTCCAGTGGTTGAGAATCTGCCTTGCAGTGCAGGGGACGTGGGTTCGATCCCTGATTTGGGGACTAAGATCCCACCTGCCTTGGAGCAGCTAAGCCTGAGTGCAGCAACTGCTGAGCCCAAGCACCACAACCAGAGAGTCCAAGCGCCGCAACTGAGGATCCTACGCGCCGCAACCGACACTCGGCGCAGCCAAGTAAGTAACGTTTTAAAACACGGATCATAGATCCATGCCCTGTGTCCACTTAGCCCTTTCGTGTCCACGGTCTATCTGAGGCTTCGTCACTTTCAGCGGCTCCTTCCCGGGTGAGAGAGATTGAGGAATGGGAACCTAGAGGGACCGACTGGCTCACCTGGTTGTGAAGAGCCAGGACTTCAAACTCACCCCAGCCACCATCTCCCCTCTCCCAGGGCACCTCCCTGGGAAGAGTTCTCGTCCACTTAAGACACACTAAGGCATGTGGGAGTGTTTACCAGGCTGTGGGGGCTTGGAAGGTAGTGGATGTGAGCTGTCAGAGGTCTGAGTGTGGGCTGCCTCCCCATTCTTCCCCCAGGACCAAGGCGGGCATCCTTTGAGAGATGCTCTGGGGAGAGAAGCAGCAGCAGGAAGTGGTCCTCCTTCCTGACCCTCCAGTGCAGAGAGGGCTTTGGGAAGTTTAAAGACAACCTGCCCCCTTGCATCCTGTCTCTTTTGCCAGGGCAGGGAGCCCATGCCTTATTTGACATGGAGCCTCATTGGCGGGGGGTGGTGGTCCCAGACCACTTGTTGGGGGAACCCCAGAAGGTACTGACCTCTGAGGAATGCAGGATCTCCTTGGAAGATGGGCTGAGAATCCCCAACTCCAGCAGACTTGGTGTGTGCATGCGAGTGTGTGTGTGTGTGTGTGTGTGTGTGTGTGTGTGTACGTACACAGATGACATGGGATCAGTCCTACCTACTGGCCTCAGGGATGTTTTGGGGGACTGCTCCACAGGGAATCTCCTGGCTATGGGGAGAAGAGGCCACATTCCCAAGACAAAGATTTTTGAACGGGTGTCTGACAAGCATAAGAACACACAGTGAGGACTCAGTGAAAAAGAGAAAAAGCGTGATAGAGGTGGTTTTCAAATTTACTGGGTGTCAGGATCCCAAGAGAGTTAATTCAACGCTGATGCCCAGCCTCACCCCTGGGTGTTAGTTCAGAAGGTGGAGAGTGTCCAGGAATCGACATGGCTGACAAGGTCCTGGGAATTCTGAGATGGGTGGTTTCCCAGAGGCTTGGAGACAGTAGCATCCTCGGTGGGCTCAGGAGGCACCCCCCAGCCCCCTCCCCCAATGAGAAGGAAGCTTTACAGTCGGGAGAAAATCTGACTTTCCCAAAAGAACGGCAATGAATCGGTCAGAAGAATAATGAAATTGATTTGGTTGGAAAGAAGGGAGAGGGGAAGGGAGGGAGGGTAGAGGAATGGAAGGAAGGGAAATGAGCTTGGTACACTCAGGCACCAGGCTGAATTATATGGAATTTGGATCTGTCTTCTCTAACTTTGGGACATCCATACCTACTTCTGGAGCCTGAAACGCTGTCAACATTTTATTCTTATTACCAGCTAATTCTTGTACAGGCACACCCACCTCACCCTGAGTCCAAACTTTTTGTATCAGCTGAGCGATTAGCACATCTTTAAGCTCATACTACATGCCAGGCACTGTTCTAAGTACTTTATAGGATTCCCTGGTGGTCCAGTGGTTTAAGAGCTCCTGGCCTCAGAGCTCTCTGACTGCAGGCAAATGCCCAAGACAAGAGGCTGAGCACCCGGGGTCTCTGGTTTTTTGCCCTAGGAGCACTCACGGCTCTGAGAGGGTCCCAGGAGAGAGGTGCCACATGAAGGGGGCTCCAGGAGCATCCCCTACCTAGGTTTCCAGGAGACCCCAGCATCCTTTTCCCCTTGGCAGGATGGATGTGTCACAACCTGGAGATCAACAGTGTAGGGGAGGGGCAGGGCTGACCAGAGGCCCCACCCTGGGTGTTTGTTTAGGCTGCAGTTCAGTTCCGTTCAGTCTCTCAGTCGTGTCTGAATCTTTGTGACCCCATGCACTGCAGCGCGACAGGCCTCCCTGTCCATCACCGACTCCCGGAGTTTACTCAAACTCGTGTCCATCGAATCGGTGATGCCATCCAGCCATCTCACCCTCTGTCGTTTGCTTCCCCTCCCACTGCAAGCTTAGCTTAGTTTCTCCAGGTATGGTGGGTCCTGCCCGCAAACATTCACCTGTACACACACATACTCTCAGGTACCTCCCCTGCATTCAGGGCCCCTTTCATGAAGAAACCTCTGGTTTCTTACGTCCCCTGTGGGTGGTGACACGTATAGTAAAAATCATCCTAAACATTACATGCTCTGCACACCTTGTCTCTAAGCTTCACATCGGTCTTGCAAGAAAGTTTTTAACATAATCACCCGCTATCCTTAGAGATGAGAATAACGGGGCTCAGAAAAGTCAAGTAATTGTCCTGAGGCCGCACAGCCCATACGTGACAGGGCTGGATTGGGATCCAGACGCTTCATCCCTGTCGCCAGGCTGCCATTCCCGTTTCTCTCCCTGCGTCCAGCACCCAGCGCAGCACCCAGGATGTGTTCTGGAAGTCCACCGATCCACATGTGTATGTGAGTCTTCTTTCATATACAATCAGCACAGTCTCCAGTCACCCCTTTCTCCAAACCCACCCTGAGCGGTGATCGCGAGGCAGACTCAGAGAATTGCAGACCCCTCTGCTTTCTCTGCAGCCAGAACGAGCACCATCCTGAACTCCCTGAGGGCCCAAGCCTCGGTTTCCCTCTGTCTCTCAGGTCCACACACCTGAGCAAGGCTTTGAGGAGATGGACAGCCCCTAGTTGGGCTCCTGCCCCAGGTCTGACCCTCACTCTGGAAACCGCTGCCCGCCTCCGTCCCCCCTCTTCCTATGAAACATCAGGCCTGGCACTGCCCCCCCCCCCCACCGCCCGCCGCATTCCCCTCTCCTGGTGGCCCCCTGGGAGCCTGGGCTTTGCTTGAGGGCAGCGAGTGAAGCCGGCTGTAACAGAGAAACCTCGGGCTCCTCTTTAGAAGTCCCTGGAGGAGGCAGATCTGAGGAAAGGCTGCCGAGAAGGCGCCTGCAGCAATGTCAGTTTGAGAACAACCTGGCTGACAGGATGCTGAGCGGGGATTAAGGTCGGGATCAGGGAAGCCAGGGAGACGAACGCGAGTTCCCTGCTCCCCTTGTTGCTGCCACCGCAGCCTCCTCCCAGGCTGCTGGGTTTGTCTTCTTGTTTGTTCTCTGGGAAAGTGGGCGGAGAGGGATGTGGGCAAGGGTGAGGCAGGGAAGTAGGGGGAAGGACAGGGGTGAGGTGGAGACGGGCAGGCCAGGGATGGAAAGCGATGGGTTCTCCTCTGGTCCTCAGGACTCGGTGAAGGACAGGCAGTGGCACGGTGGTCCTCGTTTGGGACCCTTCCCCCCCGACTGTCCCCAGTTGGCCATGGGGCAACGATCACCTCCCCTGTTAACTGTCCCCCATGTTCAGAGCCTGTCCCGATGGCAGGATTCATGACGATAGAGCTGTTCTTGCTCTGAGAGAGGCTCCCAGCCAACGAGGCAGGTGCAGAAAGGGGACAAGCCCGTTTCCACCTGCCCACAAATGCAAGCTCGCGGCAGAAGGGCCTTCACTCTGACCTGCCTCCACACTGAAATGTCACAAGAGCCCAGCCAGGTGGGCAGCAGAGCGTCAGTAGCAGCTGATGGAGCCCCGGACGCATCGTCCCTGGCGGGCAGCTAAAAGCATGGCCTCTGGTCTCACGCTGCATGGGTTTGAATTCTGGCTCTGCTGCTGACTTGCTGTGTGACTATCTACTGAACTCTCTACGCCTCCGTGGGGGGAAAATGGTAGCGCCCCCTCCTGAGGCTGTTAAGATGAAGGGAGTGAGCACAACAGCAGTGCCTGGGATAGGGCGGGACACAGGTGATGGGTACGCTGAGGGCGGTTGCATTTATCGTGAAGCAGAGGGAAGGAATAAGAGTGGGAATCCACAGTGGATCACCCGAAAGCTTCTGAGAGAAAGGGTGTTTGGAGTCTGACTTTGGAAGCGGAGGCTTGACAGGGTCGGAACGAAAGAGTGAATTGGGGGGTGAGAGACAAAGCCCCTTGTTTGCCTGGAGAGTGGAGGGCCTGAGAGGGGCGGAGATTTAAGGATGTGTCTGGGGAGAGGAACAAGTATTCATTTTCTTGGAACTTCAGTCTTTCTGGGGCCATCCTTTCTCCAGGGTTCTAGCTCTAACTAGGGCTAACATGACTACTGTCTCCTAGTCTTGCCAAGGATGAGCCTGGGGTGCAAAGGCCATGAAAAGATGCTGTTGATCATTGTGACCTTCCAAGATTGGGGCTTGATCCAGAAATCCAAGCCATTCAGAGAAGCTTCCAGTGGCACCTGCATTCTCTGGACCTGATGAGGCAAAAGACAACACTCTAAGACTACAAAAGTGGAGGCAGATGGTCTCTGGGGTTGGATTCCAGCTTTGCCACTGACCAGCTGTTTGGAGCAGGTCAGGCAGCTTCTCTGGGCCTTCGTTGCCTGGTCTGTGACATAGCGGAAAGATTCACACAGAAACAGAGGCGAGCTCGTTCTTGGCTTCCTCGGAGACAGCCACTACAGGGCCTGCTCACCCTGAACCACACTGAAGCTCCTCTTGGGGTTCCTCAGCCCCTCACCCCATCTCTGGGCACCCTGACTGCAGGCTGGAAGTAGAGAAGGGTCTGGGTGGGAGTGAGAGCCCGGGGTGGGTTCCAGTAATTGAGGAAAGGATCCGCTGCCTGTGAGTGCTTCGGGGGAAGCACTGGGCCAGGGGGCCTGGTCTCTGTAGGGGTGGGGGGCGGGTGGGGCACCCTGAGCTGGGGACTGTATCTCTAGGGGACTGGTTTCTGGAGAAGCTAATTTCAAAAGCTTCTTTTAAAGAAACCTGTCAATACAATTTATGTGTAGATTTATTGTAGGAAATTTGGAAAATGCAGAAAAGCGTAGAAAAAGAGCTAAAGCTGAAGCTCTAATACTTTGGCTACTTGATGCAAAGAGTTGACTCATTGGAAAAGATCTTGATGCTGGGAAAGACTGAAGGGAAAAGGAGAAGGGGATGGCAGAGGACGAGATGGTATCACTGACTCAGTGGACTTGAATGTGAGCAGACTCCAGGAGATGGTGAAGGACAGGGGAGCCTGGTGTGCTGCAGTCCATGAGGTCTCAAAGAGTCGACATGACTTAGGGACTAAATAACAGCAACAACAACACACTGGATGTACCTATAGCTCAAAAAATGTAGAAACAGCGTCATGGAATAATGAATACAGTTTCATAAAACTAGTTTCTTCATTAAATAAAACATCAAGAACTTTTCCTCCAGATCATTAAATATTCTCCTCCAGCATCATTTAAAATGGCTGCACAGGAGGACTTCCTGATGGCCCAGTGGTTAAGACTTCTCCTTCCAGTGCAAGGATGTGGGTTTAATCCTCAGTCAGGGAGCCAAGATCCCACGTGTTGTGTTAGTCATGTCCGACTCAGTCGCTCAGTCATGTCCGACTCTTTGCAACCCCATTGATTGTAGGCCTCCAGGCCCCTCTGCCCATGGAAATCTCCAAGCAAGAAAACTGGAGTGGGTTGCTATTCTCTTCTCCAGGGGATCTTGTGGACTCAGGGATCGAACTCAGGACTCCCACAATGCAGTCAGATTCTTTACCGTCTGAGCCACCCATGCCTCGTGGCCAAAAATCCAAAACATAAAACGGAAGCAATGTTGTAACAAATTCAATAAAGACTTTTTAAAACAGTCCACGTCAAAAAAAATAAAATAAAAAATAAAATGACTGCACAGTGCCCCATCTTCTGAGTGTGTTGTAAGGCTTTTATCAGTCCTCAATTGCTGGGCATCCAGAATGTTGCTAGATTTTTGCTGTTATAAGCAGTGCTGTGACAAACATCGCTGTAGAGAAAATCTTTGAAGGGGCAGCTAACTTTATGGTTGTTTATTTGTCTGTCTACCCCAGCCCCGAGTGTGAGATTTTCCAGGGCCGGCCCTGCATCCGAAGCAAGAGCTTGGCTCCTGGTTCTCTGCAGACCTCTAGTAATTGTTGAATTGCATTTTCTGGGGCTTGTGCTCCAGACTGAAGACTTAGGATGATGGGCTGATCAAGAAGAAACCCGCCTTCCCTGCTAGGACACTCAGGGGTCCCCAGTGCCCTCTGTTGGGTCTGCCAACTTCTAGGGGAAAAAAAAAACCATTTCCAAGCCCAGAGCTACCACCATCCCAGAGGCTTGCTGAACTGCTTCCCTTTATCTCTTATTTTTTCCTGGGCAAAGCTTCCATGGCCTCCCCCTGCCAGGACCCTCCCCGCTGCACCACCATCCCCACCTCTGACTCATTTGAGTCCTTTTGTTATGTCTTCGGGCTGAAGGCCTAGCCGACAGAGCCCTTTCACCTGCTCATTCCTGTTGTGGCAGTTCGCTGGGCTCCCCCTGAAGCAGCCCCTTCTCTGTCCCCCCAACCCTTTCTGACAGCACAGCCCCTAGGCCCTGGGAAGTGCCCACAGGGCACCCTCAGCCCTGCCCCCTGCTCTGCCCGCTGCCTGCCTCCCATGGTACCAAGGAGCTTGGTCTCTTCCTCCCCCAGGGGCTCTGGGTGGATGCTGTCATTCTTCCTTAGACAGATTTGTAGAATCAGGGGTTTTTGGAGCTGAGACCCAGCTCCTCATTTTTCAATGGGTCTTTAACATGGTTGAGAGGTAAGGGACAAAAATGAGAGGTAAAACTTACTAATTTAATCTCCCCCTCAAGCATCCATGCCCTCCCGCAGGGCTCTCTTCTGTCTTTTCCGCCCCCCCTTCTTTTCCTTTCTCTTCCCCCTTTTTCTCTTCTCTCTTTCAGCTCCGACACACTCTCCCACCCTCCTGTCCTCATTTCCCCTCCTCTCCCCTTCTTTTTTAAGTTTTTTTTTTTTTTCTTTTAACTTTCAAGGTCATTCCGGACTCCTGACGCCGCCAGTCCCTTGGTGAGACGTGAGCACCATTGGCGTCCGTGGCCTCTGTTTCCGTGGCAACCCAGTAACCATTAATTTTCAATTAAAGGAGACAAAAAGCTCGATGACAGCTCCAGGTCTGCTGAAGATGTCAAGAATCTGTATTAATATACAGCAAGAGAGCATAATTGTGTGTCCATCTTCCAGAGCAGCGAAAAATGGAGGGATAATTACCAGCTCGAAAGCCACTCTGTAATTTAGTTCTTACTGTCACCACAGCCCTACACATTAGCATAAATTAAAAGCAGAGTTTATTGTTATCAAAGTGCATTGATATCGCCAGACCTGCTTTCTTCCTTTTAACTGTTTGTCGTGGGTGAGTGACTCCCCAACTCTCTCGGGGTCTCCCTGGGGTGGCAAGAAGTTCCAGCGAGGCACGGATGCTGGATCCGGAAGGTCTTGGCTGTTTCTGCCGTCCTCCCTTGGGGCGGATGGAGACCAGGGTCAGGGCGTGGCCCCTCTGAAGGGGTCTGGGGATGCTGGTGATGGGGAACTTGGATATTAATTCGCCTTCCACATGTCAGTGCTTTGTTGTGCCTGAGGCCCCTCCAGCTCTCTCTGGAGGGGCGCTGCTGCCCATTTAGGGGACCTTTTCAGAGCCTAGTACAGCACAGGTCAGGTGTGCATGCTAAGTCGCTTCAGTCCCGTCTGATTCTTTGCAACCCCTTGGACTGTAGCCTGCCAGGCTCCTCCGTCCATGGCATTTCCCAGGCAAGAACACTGGAGTGGGTTGCCATTCCCTTCTCCAGGGGATCCTCCCCACCCAGGGATCAAACCCGTATCTCCTACGTCTCCTGAACTGGCAGGCGGGTTCTTTACCTCTGTGCCACCTGGGAAGCCCAATGAGTGCTCAAAGCCAGCCTGGAAAACAATGCATGCCAAGCGGTTTCCTCTCCTGGGGTGGATGTCGGCGGGGGCCCTTCTTGCTTCCCCAGTTTAGAGTGTGAATTTCCCATCTTGGTGTGGAGATGATCCTGGCTCTGGCCCAGTTCCCGCTGGCCACTCAGGGTCCCAGGTCCCCGAGGTGGCCTCTCTGGATGTCCCTCTGCTTGCTACTCTTCTGTGCATCACCACCTCCTCCCCTCCCCTGGGTCCTGCCACCCTACAGCCTCACCTCCGAGTACTCACAGCGCCTGGAAGTGTCTCGCTGCCATGGTGCCAGTGACAATCACAGAAATCATGAATTTCCATGAATGGGGGATGCGGGGTTTTCTTGTATTCTATCCAGAGAGAGCTGTCCTTCAGAGGGGAATTTAGTGTAATTACCCTTAAGGGAGCGATCCTTACACAGTCAGTCACAACACTGACCTCCTGGCTGAGATCTGACAGCAAAATTACAGGCTGTGTATTCAACAGAAGGGGCACCCTTCTTTTTTTGGGGGGGGGGGGTAGGCGGGAAGGAAGGAGGAGGAGGGGAAGGAGATGCTTTGAAAAGAAAAGCGCTGCCAGGCGAGGGTTCTCCGAGGCATCCGTGGGGCAAGGAGACTTGCCCAGAGGTCCCCACGAACTTCCGCTGGTTCTAAGGAGGGGTCGAAGTGGGTAGCCCAGCCTCTTCAACCTTAAACCATGGTCTGTGATCTTTGCTGAAATCAATCTTATTATAGGTTAGGGTTTGAAGGATATTCGAAATTATTTGATAAACCACCCACACGTGTTTCCCCAAACACATCTATCTGTCCCTTGGTCTCTCTTCCAGGGCTTGAATTTCCACTATTCCTCCTGTATTTGAGTTAATACATCCTATATCCTGTTAAGGGCTTTCAAGGTGCCTCAGTAGTAAAGAATCTGCCTGCCAATGTAGGAGATGCAGGTTCAATCCCCAGGTCGGGAAGATCTCCTGGAGGAAGAAATGGCAACCCGCTTTAGGATTCTTGCCTGGGAAATTCTGTGGGCAGAGAAGGCTCAAGGGCTACAGTCCATGGGGTCACAAAGAGTTGGACACAACTGAGTGACTGAGCACACACACACACACATACATGCCCTGTTAAACCTCCCCTGGTTTATTTACCTGGCAGGACTAACTTGCTAATCTGTGACCATTTCAAATTTAGCATGAACTTATCAGTCACACGTGCTGGCCTGTCACATGGCAGAAGCCTAAGGACACGCAGACCAGGCAAGTTTTCACAATGTGATGGAGAAAGTCCACGGTGTGGACAGATCGCTGTGGACTGTAAAGCCAGGGAAGGAATGGAAGTAGATCCCCAAATCTCCCAGCAGGGAGGGGCCCCCAAACCAGTATGTCCAAACACCTCCCAATGCAGGGGATCCCTCTCCCCAAAACTCAACTGCGTCCTCTCCTGGGACTCCTACCAGTAGGAGCTCACCAGCTTGAAAGAGGTGCGTTTCCCACTAAACAGCACCGACTCCTGGAAAATTCGTCTTGAGTGGAAACTGTTTCTTACCTTCCCTTTGGAGCCCAGGGACTAATCTAAACTTTCTACCATGGGACAGCCTTTTAGCTTCACGGAGACCATGCTCAGCTGTCTAACATCCTCTCCTTCAGTTCTGAGGCCCAGTGGGCCCATCACCACCTAGCTCACCCTCCCGTGGAAGAGCCGAAAAGGACCTGAAAGGACGAGGGAGGCATTTCAACACTAATCCAGTATTTACTGAGCACCTACTCTGCTCCCCACATAAATACCCACCACCCATCCCATCCAGTGAGGCGAGGATATACTATTCCAGTGTCACCGTAGAAGAAAAAAAGACCCAGGAAGCTGTAAGTCACTTGCTCCAGATGACCCAGTGGCCGAGGGGCAGAGTGAGATTGGAACCCAGACTCCGATCCCTGTGAGGCTTGCTTTGAGCACCCAACTGCCTTTGCCCCCAGGCCCAGCAAGCACCCTGTGCTCTGTCATTGCTCCGCCTGTCTCCTCCCCTCCAGGACGCTTTGCTCCAGGGACCCAACGCCTTCTCTCCTCTCTCCTCAGCAGGGAGAAGGATTTCCAGGGGAAACCCAGCTCGAGTCCTGCTTCCTCCCTGAAAGGTCCCCTGTCCTCAGTAACTGCTTTAATCACAACATCAGCAATTATTTACGACCATATGTCTAGCTCCAGAGCTTGTCATGTGTTTAAAGTAGGGCATTTCACTCAGTTCCCTGGGCATTTTCCCTGGCTGAGGGTTCTGCCTGGACCCCTGTCCCCTCTGAGATCTGTTTCTCCTTCAAGGCCACCTTCTCAGTAATCCCAGTCCTAACCATCTTTTCCCACTTCCTGGAACCCCTGTTTCTCCCCACAGTTCCTATCACTTTCTAACATCATATACATATAACATCATTATTAGGCTCACTGTCTGTTTTCCTCCACTTTAGCCTCCAGAAGGGCAGGGACTTGTTCATTTTGTTTACTATCGCGTCCCTACTTAGAACCATGCCTAGTATAAAGCAGGTGCCTAATGCATATTTGTCAAATGGAGGAATACTTAAAACCAAGGAGTGTTAATTTCACAACAGAGAGGAACTAGGGCCCTACTTATGGGTTAGGTGGCTTGGCCAAGGTCACAGAGCTGGCGATACCCAGACTCAAGTCCTCATTCATTTGGAGCTACTGAGTATAGGGGCTCTAAGTAGGGCCTGCTCTGAGGTTTGGAGGGGCAGGGTAGCTAGCTGGCTTGCTGGGGGATTTCTGCCTGCACAACCCCCAACAGGTCTTTCTGGGTCCCCCTCCCCTCCTTCCTCTTCCTGCAGCTCCTTTCAGCAGCCCTGCCCTCCTCCCAGTCGGGGAGGGGCCTGCAGGTGCAGTCTGACTGGCTTCCCTCCCCCCCAGGACTGGTCCCTGCCTGGCCTGGAGTCCACACCCAGGGGCCCTGGGCACCCCTGGGAGGCCCCCACCCTGATCTCTGAGTGGCTCCTCTCCCTGGATGTGAATCCGGGCCCCAGAGTGGCCACACAGAACATACATCTTAAACAAACACTTCTCCTTGCTGTTTATCTCCCTGGCCTTTAAACAAACTCTTTCAAAGGTTTCTGCTGATAGGAGAGATTTACTGAAAACCATTCCTTGCTTAAAAGCTCTGGGTTTATGTTGCCGGGGTGGGGGCAGCGGGGCTTGGAGCCTGGGGTTTCTCTGCCTCCGGACCACATGTTTATCCTCCAGGCCTTGATAGAGGAGCAATACAGACTAATCTTTATGGAAAAGAAAATAGGAAAAGCAGGAAAGGGGAGGGGTGCAGACTGGGGGAAAAGTTTGGCTCTTGTCTTTGACTCCAGGAGGCTAGTGGCAGGTCTGGTATGGCTGTGCCCACCAAGCTGCTGCCTGAGGGAGTGGGGTGCCGTGCCTGGCAGGGTAGGGCTTCCTTGAACTTTGGACGGAAGGCCTTAGGGCAGGTGAGCCTCCTCTAGGGCCCCCACCCCTGGACAGAGGCCAGAGTGGGCCTCTCCTACTTGGCGGGGGGCCAGGGCAGGGACACGGGGCAGCAGTCACGTGACAATATTTACTCTTGTATGCAACCAACGTTTTGTAAGCACCTAGCTGTGTACAAGAACCTGGATTACAGAGTTGAATAGTTGTTAACTCTGACTTCAGCATTTCTGGCAGCCTGGCGCTCACATGAATTAGCTCATGTATTATAGCAGCCCTAGAGGTAGATTCTGGCTTCCCTGGTGGCTCAGACAGGTAAAGCATCTGCCTACAATGTGGGACAGCCGTGTTCAATCCCTGGGTTGGGAAGATCCCCTGGAGAAGGAAATGGCAACCCACTCCAGTATTCTTGCCTGGAAAATTCCATGGATGGAGGAGCCTCGTAGGCTACAGTCCATGGGATTGCAAAGAGTCGGACATGACTAAGCAACTTCACTGGAGAGGTAGATTCTATAATTACCCTAGTTTTGCAGACAGGGAAACCAAGGCACAGAGAGACTGAGACCTACCCCAGAGGTTTTGGTTTAATTGGGAGGCAATCTGGGCATTATATTCTAAAGTGTATCCTGAGGGGATTGCCCTGGCGGTCCAATGGTTAAGACTCCAGACTTCCAATGCAGGGAGTACAGTTCGACCCCTAATCGGGGAACTAACATCCCTCCCACAGCTACAAGGCAACTAAGCCCGAGGGCTCCGGAGCCCATGAGCCACAGCTAGAGAGCCCGTGTGCCACAAGGAAAGATCCCGGGTGTTGCAATGAAGACATGGTGCAGCCAACTAAGTAAATAAATAAAATGAAAAAAAAAAAAAAAGAAAGAGGAATGAATCTTTGCCGCTTGTGGGCGTGGGCCAGGGGGTTGCATACATGTTCTCATTACTCTGCCCCTCAAAGCTTTGAGATACATCTTGTGACCACTTGTGATGAGAAAACAGAGGCACTGGGATCTTAGTAAGTTGCCTAAGGCCAACTTCAAATTGTGGATTTAAATCCACGATTAAATGGCCTAGTAGTTATTCCTGACCCCTGAAGAGTGCTTTATACTTTTAAAGCTGTCTTCAGGTTTATTTTGTCCACTGAGCAGGAAAGACTGAGTGGCCTGTTGTAAGTTACACCCCTGATTTCTCAGCCTGTGAAAGACCCATGGGAGGTTATGTTGTTTTTGTTTTGAAACCTACTTGGGCTTTTGTAGATAGAAGCTGCTCCTAAGAGGAGAACGGGGCCAGGGAAGTGGGCCAGGGCAGAGGCCCTGGGCAAGGGCGGATGTCATTGCAAAGACTCTGCTGACTTCTGTCTGTGCTTTGTTTGCGAAGTGAAGGGGCTGTCGTGGCAGGTGGGGAAGGGAAGGGAAGGCAGGTAGGAATTTCCACTCCTTCCTGGCCCGGAAGCCACTGCCCCTCCTCTGTGTTTACACTTGACAGGCCACACCCCTCAGGATGGCACAGACCGACACCCCTTCCCTCAACCCCTCTGCTCTGAGCCAAACACCTTTCCCAGCGCCCAAAAAGCAATTTTCAGCACCTGGAACCTGGGTGGGCCCAGCTTCCAGGGAAGAAAGGGGGAGATATGATGAGGAGGCTGGGCACGGGTATAGGAAAGTTGGGGAGGTAGGGGGTGGCCCAGGCTAGGACAAAATTACGTGATTGCCTCGCACTTGTCACCTTTCTCTTTGTATTATTTTTTTATATCATGACACCAAGTTTCTAAAACCTTTCATCCCCTCCTAGCAACTCTTGCTCTAAAACATTTCATTCACACAAAGGTAAACATGACTGATGAAAAGTGAAAGTCACTCAGTTGTGTCCGACTCTTTGTGATCCCATGGACTGTATGCCGCCAGGCTCCTCTGTCCATGGAATTCTCCAGGCAAGAATACTGGAGTGGGTAGCCATTCCCTTCTCCAGGGGATCTTCCACACCCAGGAACCTGGATCTCCTGCATTACAGGCAGGTTCTTTACTGGCTGAGCCACCACAGATAGCAGCTTCTAAAGTCACCCTTTCAAGAGAGAAGTGCATTTTAGCAATGGCCTCTTTGTTTGTCCATTCATTCTTTTATTTATTCAACAATTTCCTTGGGCATTCCTGGGGACCCTCCATCCCATCTGAAAGCCTTATCTGGCCAGCTCTGAATTGTTTGATGGGCTGCTGTCCAAGCTTTGGCTTTGCCAAAATGACACCCTTACCCTATTATACAACATCTAGGCATACTGGCAGCAACACAAACTCTCTTTTTCACAATTCAGTGAAAGAAAAGGTAATTCATTCTCTTGGAAAAAAGTTTGGGAGACTTTGCTTTAAGTAAAAAAGGGTGGTGATTTTATCCCAGTGATCACTGCAGCATTAGTCACAATAGCCAAGACATGGAAGCAACCCAAATGTCCACTGACAGATGAATGGATAAAGAAGGTGTGAAAGATATACATAATGGAATATTACTCAGCCATAAAAAGAAATGAAATAATGCCACTTGCAGCAACATGAATAGACCTAGAGATTATCATACCAAGTGAAGTAAGCTGCTGCTGCTGCTGCTGCTGCTAAGTCGCTTCAGTCGTGTCCGACTCTGTGCGACCCCAGAGACGGCAGCCCACCAGGCTCCCCCGTCCCTGGGATTCTCCAGGCAAGAACACTGGAGTGGGTTGCCATTTCCTTCTCCAATGCATGAAAGTGAAAAGTGAAAGGGAAGTCGCTCAGTCGTGTCCAACCCTCAGTGACCCCATGGACTGCAGCCCACCAGGCTCCTCCGTCCATGGGATTTTCCAGGCAAGAGTACTGGAGTAGGGTGCCATTGCCTTAGAAAGACATATATCATACAATATCAATTATATGTGGAAACTAAAAAAAAAAAAAGACACATATTAACTTTTTTACAAAATAGAAATAGACCCACAGACATAGAAAACACCAAACTTATAATCACCAAAAGGGAAAGGGAAGAGAGGGATAAATTAGGAGTTTGGGATCAGCATAGACACACTACTATATATAAAATAGATAACCAACAAAGTTACCTGTGTAGCACAGGAAATTGTACTCAATACTTTATAATAACCTCTAAGGGAAAAGAATCTGAAAAAGTATATATATATATATATATATATATATATATTTATTCTTTCCCCAGGGCTTAGTTGCCCCAAGGCATGTAGATCTTAGTTCCCCAACCAGGGATGGACCCCACCTTCCCTGCATTGGAAGGTGGATTCTTAACCACTGGACCGCCAGTGAAGTCCCCAATCAATTTATTCTTGTCTGGCTGTCGGGCTGAGTTCCTTAGGGCACTTGAGCAGGAGCCCATTCAGAATATCAGAGCTTGGATGGAATTTCCAAAGGGGGCCACTGTGAATCAAAGTTCTGGATTCATTTCCCTCTGTTCTCTTCCATAGAGAAAAAGCTGACTTGTGAGCTCTTAGAAGAAGACTCTGAGCTCAGAGCTGGAAGGGACTCAAAGAATCCTCTAGTCTGGTTTACAGAGGCTCAGTTCAGTTCAGTTGCTCAGTCGTGTCCGACTCTTTGTGACCCCATGAATTGCAGCATGCCAGGCCTCCCTGTCCATCACGATCTCCCGGAGTTCACTCAAACTCATGTCCATCAAGTCGGTGATGCCTTCCAGCCATCTCATCCTCTGTCATCCCCTTTTCCTCCTGCCCCCAATCCCTTCCAGCATCAGAGTCATTTCCACTTCGCATGAGGTGGCCAAAGTACTAGTTTCAGCTTTAGCATCATTCCTTCAAAAGAACAACCAGGGCTGATCTCCTTTAGAATGGACTAGTTGGATCTCCTTGCAGTCCAAGGGACTCTCAAGAGTCTTCTCCAACACCACAGTTCAAAAGCATCAATTCTTCGGCACTCAGCTTTCTTTACAGTCCAACTCTTGAATCCATACATGACCACAGGAAAAACCATAGCCTTGACTAGACGGACCTTTGTTGGCAAAGTAATGTCTCTGCTTTTCAATATGCTATCTAGGTTGGTCATAACTTTTCTTCTAAGGATTAAGCGTCTTTTAATTTCATGGCTGCAGTCACCATCTGCAGTGATTTGGGAGACCCCAAAATAAAGTCTGACACTGTTTCCACTGTTTCCCCATCTATTTCCCAGGAAGTGATGGGACTAGAGGTGCTTAAAAGTAGTACAACCTTTTAACAAACTTAATTTACACTGTAACCCTGAACATAAAGCAACTAAGAGTTGTACCTCTCTTCTAAGTTGGAGAGGCTGGACCCTCCATACTCTGCTCTCCCAATTACCCCTTGAGTGGTCTGGAGCTCCCCCTGGAACTCCAAAGCTTGAAGTGCACATATAGAATCCACAAAGCTTGTTCAGTGATTCACCTTACAGACAAGTGAAGAGCATGATGGGGAGGATGGGGGCCCCTAATTAGGGTCCTCCACCCTCCATGGTCTGCTTTGGGTTCACGTTCCTTCCCTAAACGAATGATGTGTTTTCCCTTCCAACTTGACCTCTGAAATCCTACCCACCTCAGGCTCTGCCCAAATGTCACCTCTTCATGGTCCCCAATTCTCTCACGCGATTCTGGACCCATGCCAGCTCCTGTCAATGTTCCCAGAGCTGGCTGATTTTGCACCTCTCTTGGGATCAACTTCCCTTGCATTTCTGCTCACGAAGCAGGTCTTTTCTCCCTCATCAGACTGTTGGGTTCTCTGAAGTCAGGAGCACTTTTTTCATCTCAAGCATCCAGCCCATGAGAGGTGTGCAGTCACAGTGAAGCTGTTGACATTTTTTTCTGGGGTGAAGGTGAGATGCTTTGCCTGTGGTTGTGGGACGGTCTGCCTACTGGACAGTCCTGCTGCTGCTGCTGCTGCTAAGTCACTTCAGTTGTGTCTGACTCTGTGCGACCCCAGAGACGGCAGCCCACCAGGCTCCCCTGTCTCTGGGATTCTCCAGGCAAGAACACTGGAGTGGGTTGCCATTTCCTTCTCCAATGCATGAAAGTGAAAAGTGAAAGTGAAGTTGCTCAGTCGTGTCCAACCCTCAGTGACCCTATGGACTGCAGCCCACCAGGCTCCTCCGTCCATGGGATTCTCCAGGTAAGAACACTGGAGTGGGTCGCCATTGCCTTCTCCGACTGGACAGTCCTAGTGCTCATCAACTCAGCTGGGGGGAGGGCCTTGAGTTTGATCAGCTAGGTACTTGGAGAACTGAATGAGGATGGGGGAGGGACATAGTCTTTAGGGCTTAGGGGAGGGTCCTTACTGCCCTGAACTGGATCCTTCTCCACCACCACCCCTGAAAATGCGGAGCAGAAAAGGGGGTAAGGGAAGAGAAGTCAGGGCCCCTACACCTCCCACCACCACTGGTTTCCCTCTCCTCTGGCATTTTAAGAGCTCAGACTCAAATCTTTCAAGGGCTTTTGAAACAATGAGATTTGCAAGTGCTCTGCGCTCAGTCTAATTGCTTAAAAGCCACTTTAGGCTCCAACTGACCCAGGATAAAGCCTAGGGAGTGGGCAGGGGGGAGGGGAGACCCAAGACACTCTGTCACCCTGCTCCCCAGGCCTTTCTTGGTGACCAAGATCTGCACCAGGGGTGATACCAAAAGGAATGAATATTCCATTGTCTCCAGTTAGCAGAGTCACTGAAACTTCCCTGTCTTTTCGCCAGCCTTTGCCTCCAGGGAACCCCTCACACCTAAACCTGCTCTCACACACCTTCTCATGCAAAGCCCAGCATCTCCAGGAGTGGTCGAGGCAGGTGTGTTCACAAACAGTTTTCAGAGTTCAGAATAACCTAAGGTAAGGAGGTCCAGAAGGGTCAGATGGCAAGTCTGGAGGTATTTGACTCAAAGATGATGCAGGTCTGTTCCCCTAGGATCTTCTGCTATAGATGCACAGGGGGGTTAGGAATCTCTAAGTCCGTTTCACCTCTCCATGCCTTTCAGATTACTTGTCCTCCAAGTTCTGGTTCCTTTTTCTTTTTAATATTTATTTATTTGGCTGTTCTGGGTCTTAGTTGTGGCATGCAGGATGCTTAGTTGCAGCGTGCTAACTCTTAGTTGCGGCACGTGGGATCTAGTTCCCTGACCAGGGATCAAACCTGGGTACCCTGCATGGAGAACATGGAGCCTTCTTAGCCCCTGGACCACTGGATTTCTAGACAGAATTATTTTCTCTGGCCCAGGACCGTACAAGGCCCCATATTACATAGGATCAAAAGTGCTCTACAGCCTTCGAGCCCCCCCATAATTTGCCCCACCTCCCCTTAGCTCCATCCCACCCCTGCGCCTTTTCACATGCTGTGCTCTAGCCCTCCACTCCCCATCATCAGACATCTATTTAAGTGCCCAGCATCAGGCTCAGCAGTGGGGACACTGAGATGACTAATTCATCCTGCTTTCAGAATGACACGTTTTAGGTGGAACGTAGAAATATAAACAAATGAATTTCTCTGCTGAAAATTTGTTGAGCACCTACTATGTGTCAGATGCTGCCCTAGGCTCTAGGGACACTGAGGTAAACAAAACTGATAAAGTTCCCACCTTTGTGGAGCTTATAAGGTGGAAGAAGAAACGGGCAGCAACACCTAAGCAGAGATACGTAACCTGCCAGATAGAACCAGTGAAGGGAGACAAAGCAGGGGGAGGAGAAGGGTCTTGGACGTGGGACCGTCTGAGGGAGACCTGAGTGGAGGGAGGTGCTTGTGCAAACGTGCTGAGGCAGAGCTGTCTGTGTGTTCAAGGAGGAGCAAGAGGCCAGAAACCTTGATGCTGGGAAAGATCGAGGAGGAGAAGTGGGCGACAGAGGATGAGATGGTTGGATGCCATCACCGACTCAATGCACATGAGTTTGAGCAATCTCTGGGAGAGAGTGAAGGACAGGGGAGCCTGGCGTGCTGCAATCTCTGGGGTTGCAAAGAGTTAGACATGACTAAGTGACTGAACAACAAGAGGCCAGTATAACTGGAGAAGAACAACTAACTAAGGGAAAGAGAGGAGGAGGTGAGTCAGAGGAAACAGGGGCCAGATCATGACGGGGGCTGTAGACTCAGCAAGGGCTTTGGGTTCTAGAATGAGATGGGGCCACTGGGGATATTGAGTGGGGATATTGAGAAATACGAACAAATACATATTTTGAAAGGCTCACTTTGGCTGCTGATGGAGAACAGCCTGGAGTGGAGGCAATAGGAGAAGGAGAGAAACTAATTAGGAGGCTACTGTAATAGTCCAGCAAGGGTGATGGTTGGGGTACTGGGAAGCAGGCAGGTTAGAGATCATTACGATACATTCGATACGCTAGATCTCGATAGAGATCAATATGATACATTACGATACATAACCGAGTAGACATTCAATTATGAGAACACAAGTCCAGGACCCCTGAGGGACCAGGAGGCGGTGGGCTGGACTGTTGACAAGAGAGGACTGCTAGAGGTTTGATCACTGAGCTGAATCTTAAATGAGGAGGAATCGGTCCAGACAGGAGATGGGAGATTGGCCAGAGGGGCCAGCAAGTGTTGAGGTGTGAGCCTCACGTACCGTGGAGAGCTGGGAACAGGTAGCAGGTCAGAGCATCATTTAGCAGCAGGGAGTGGTGTAATCTGGGGCTGGAGAGGACGGGTGAGGGGGACAGACACCGAGGTGGGACCCTGTTGAAGAGTTTGGGGTTCCTTTAGTAGGCAGCAGAAAGCCACAAAGGGCGTCAAGCCCGACCGCTTCTCATCCAATCTATGTTGGACAAAGGCCACTCCGGATGGGGAGAAGCGGGAAGGGCAGGACTGGGGTTTGGGAGGCCAGTTAGGAGGCTGACTTGGTTACAGACGGGAGTGGCCTGGACCACAGGAACCCTGATGGAAAGTTGTCAGGATGCTCAGTTGATGGCTGATGGGAGAAAAGGGCTTAGAAAACAAAGAAGGAAGAGTGACCCCTGTTCAGCTCCAGGGCCCTTAGACTGGAATGAGGTCCCCCGCTTAGGACCCTTCTCACAGGGCAAGGAGTCTGCAGAGCCCACCAGGACCACCCTCCTTCCCTTCTAGATCATATTTCAGATACCCAGGGCCCCGAAACTCTCATGTGCAGGGTCTATGTGGGCCGCCTCCCCAGGTCCACCCTCCAGGGTGAAGCCTGTCTAGGTTGCAGGCTGAGTGTGGGGGATTACATGGAGCTGGGATGGCCATGTGGTACTCTTAAAGCCCCTCTCAGCCCAGGTGAAGCTGGGGATGGGAAGGGAGGGGAGGCTGGCAGGGGTGGGGGGTGCGGGTAGGGGAGCTCAGAGGCCCAACTTCCCTGCACTGCCCTGTGCAGACCTCCAGGAAGCTTGAGAACTCTCAACTTGAACCTGGCTTTCCAGATCTTTAGAAGGTGTATGTGTCAGCCTGGGAGAATAGAACATATTTTATTTAACAGTTTGTTAACTTGATTTATAACTTTTAAATATTTAGACATATGGAATGTGGGCCTCCATTTGTACTTTTGCCTGGTCCAGGAGGAGTGAGTGGAAAACTCCCCAGAGCCGGGATTGTATCTTATTTGCCTTGCTCACCCTCTCTCCTCCACCCTCCCATCTCAGGGCCCCTGGGCCTTGGTAATTTCCATCCAACTGGACAGAGAGTCAGATCCCGGCCTGATAGTGAGAAATGTGGACTTGCTCTGGCCCCAGGGGGAAGGTTCGTCAGGCAACTAACAGCAGAGGCCTTTGGATGGTGCGGCCTGGGCAGGGGGTGGGGAGGACATGGACTGGGGCCTAGACGGTGAGGAGCTGGGACCCCAGGCACAGATGGCCCCATTCACAGCCCACCTCTGTCTGCCCTTTAAGACTGTGTGGTTCTTGTAGACAGGATAATGAAAATAATCCCTAATTATTCCTACCTAGCAGAGCACTGGAGGGGAAGAGGCAGTGAGTGTTGGCATGTAGTTATTGCTGCTATTATCATATAAAATGGTCCCTTTGAGGGAACTTTTAAGCCAAGTTAAAGGGCAGCTCCTGGCAAATGAAAGGAGCTGAAGTTAGTTTTGGTGACAGATCTTTCTCTTCCACTTTATTTTTTTAAAACTATGAATATACATTGTATATATAATATATATATCTGCCTGCAATGCAGGAGACCCCTGTTCGATTCCTGGGTCAGGAAGATCCCCTGGAGAAGGGATAGGCTACCCACTCCAGTATTCTTGGGCTTCACTTGTGGCTCAGCTGGTAAAGAATCCACCTGCAATGTAGGAGACCTGGGTTCGATCCCTGGGTTGGGAAGATCGTCTGAAGATGGGAAAGGCTACCTACTCTGGTATTCTGGCCTGGAGAATTCCATGGTCAAAGAGTCGGACACAGCTGAGTGACTCTCATTATAATATATATATAAACTTAAGTAAATGCATTTCATTTTATCTTAGTTTTTAGTATTCATTTGACTGTGCTGGGCCCTAGTTTTCGCATGTGAGACCTTCAATCTTTTTGCAGCATGTGGGATCTTTAGTTGCAGCACGTGGGATCCAGTTCCCTGACCAGGGATTGAACCTGGGTCACCTCCATTGGGAATGTGGAGTCTTAGCCACTGGACTACCAGGGCAGTCCCTCTTCCCACTTTCCAAGTTCCCCATGAGGAGTCACTCAGTGATCAAGCTGTCCCTCCCCCTGACCCCCTCTAACCCCCCACCCCCATCCTCCACCAAAGCTATCTGTTATTTCTTCACCCTTCACCTTCTCCATCCTTCATTCCCTGGAAGCCTGGCCAAGCAATTCACTTGCACAGGACTTATGGGATCTTAGCCCAGGATTCTAACCACTAGACCACCAGGGAACTCCCCACTCCCAAATTCTTGAGGGCCCTGTTCACAGGAAGATGTCAATGGGTGAGAATGAGCCCAGCACTGTGCTCACTGCCTTAAACACACCATCTCATTCAATCCTTTTAAATAATCCTATGAATTTGGTTCCAGATGCTGGGGTCCCTGTTTTATACAGGAGGAGACTGGGGCAGAGAGAGGTTAAAAAAACTGAGCCAGGATTTCTTGGCAGATAAGTTATAAAGCCAGAACCAGCACCCAAGAATGAGTGGCTGGAGTCCACTCTCTTTCCCAGGAGGACTTCAGCCATATTCGGAGCTCCTGTGACACTCCTGTGGAATAGAGTTTAGACCTGCTAGAGACAAGGCCCGATTCTGATGGAGACACTTTGATGGAAGGATAGCAGGCACTTTAGCTGGCTGATGGAGGGCTGAAGATCTGGTTTGTCTGGGAGAGGAAGTTCTTTTGTTTTCCTTCAGATTATAGCTGAGGACCTTCCAGGCAAAAAACAAGCAAACAAAACAACGCTCTCTTTTTTCGAGGGAGGAGGGCTGTGAGTGGGTCTGGAAAGGAAGATACTTTGTGTTTTTGAAATTCTGAGGAAGAGGCTTTTGGGGGACAGTACAGGTTCCTGTTGGAGGCGATCCTATAAGGACAAGGAGCTGCTCCTTCCCCACCACAACCCTGGTGACATGGGCTCCTTGGAACGCTGCCCAACATGGGGAGCAAAGGCCCATGAAGTGACACGTAGCCATCATTTGCTTGTTGAGTGGAGACCGACATTTGATTCTGGCCCCTGCCCTCAAGAGCTTACAGTCTCAAAGGATGATGGATACACACCCTGGAGGAGCTTCTCATGGAAAGAGCACCTGCTGAGGCCTGCCTTCTGGCCTCAATGTGAAGCCCACTGTATGACCTTGGGGAAGTCACTTGCCTTCTCTGATCTTGTTTCTCATCCATAAAGTGAGGAAGTTAGTATTGATCACTGGATGAAGCCTTGTTTTGCCTTTTAACAATGAGACCTGGAATTCTAATGCCATTCAACACAGGACTCCTCTGCAAACAGCTGAGCTGCTCTGCTTCTGAGAGGTAGGGAATCCACACTCTATCTTCTTCCTCTTCTTTTTAGATAATCTTCCAGGGCAGATCTAACTGTTTCTATGGTAAGGCCAGAACCACATGGAGAAAGCGCAGGAACGACATGGAGGAAGCTGGATGGTCTTAAAAGCTAGAAGGATTGTGATGGGAGGACGTGTGGGAAGGGCATTCCAGGCCGGAGACAGGATGTGAGAAGAGATGTTGAGACAGGGAAGGGCATGGTTGACACCTGTGCACGCCAGCCTGGCCCAGATGGTGGTGTTCTACACGAGAGGTGGTGAAAAACAGCAAGAAAGAGGTTCCCAGTGGCATCCATGTGACTGTCATAGGGGTACCAAGGGGAAAAGATGATCTCCAGCACAACTGGGAACGTTTCCAGGCTCCTTCCTACAGAGGGGCAGGGTATGCCCTGCTGCGAGGTCGGCGGGGTCGGGGGGTGGGGCAAGAACCAGAATCTAGGAAATAGTAATAATAACAGTGTCTACCTCAGAGTGTTGTCTGGAGGGTGGAATGAGTTAGCATATGGAAAGCCCCGGAAATGCAGCTGGCACATGGCAAAAGTTGCATAAGCTTTCAGTAAAGTCAGACCAGAGAGGACCCTGAGGTTGCCAAAGCTGTGCGTCCTTTCTAGCCGCTGGACTTGCATTGTCAGTCAGTTCAGTCGCTCAGTCATGTCCAACTCTTTGCCACCCCATGGACTGCAGCATGCCAGGCTTCCCTGTCCATCACCATCTCCTGGAGCTTCCTCAAAGTGATGTCCATTGAGTCAGTGATGTCATCCAACCATCTCATCCTCTGTTGTCTCCTTCTGCTTCCACCTTCAATCTTTCCCAGCATCAGGGTCTTTTCCAATGAGTCGGTTCTTCACATCAGGTCACCAAAGTATTGGAGCTTCAGCTTCAGTATCAGTCCTTCCAATGAATATTCAGGACTGATTTCCTTTAGGGTTAGTGATGGTTTTGGATTTCTCCAGCTTCTCTGCTCGTCCATGCTGGTGATTCTGTGATGTGTGTGTATGCATGCGTGTGTGCAGGCATGCATGCGCATGTGTGGGAAGGGGATGTAAATGCAGGTGTCTTTCCGGGCCACTCCCTGACACACGCACACACATTCCCTCCCTCATTTCTCTGTTGCTGGTTTGCTCCCAGCTGTCCCACCCTCCAGAGCCCCTGACTTCCTTCCTACCCCCGCTCCAAGCCCACAACTCACCCCAGCCTCCTCCCTCGCCTCTCCCAGAGCCCATGGCCCTCCCACTCACCATAAATCTGTAACTCTGGAGTGTGTATGTGTTGGGGTGGTAGAGAGGGTGCTGTGGTGGAAAGGCAGCAAACCAAACCAACCCCAGCTAATGAAAACGGCGATAAATCTCTGTCCATCAGGTTTGTTGTGAGCACAAACATTGCCAAACAAGGGCCCAGATGGCCTGCGGGCCCTCCTCCCCGTGGTCTGTAGAGCTTTAAATGGAAATGGTTGCTTTACACATCTATTCACTACTTGGCAATGGGGGTGGGGAAATGACAGTATCCAGGGGATGGGCCACAAAATAGGATCGGGCCAGGTGGGAGCCCTTTATGCCCCACCCCTAAGCAGGCTTCCTCAGGCCAGTCCTTAACTCCCCTGCCCTGCTCCTGGAGAGAACCCGGGATGAGCCCTGTCTGACATGTGCCAACTGGGGGAGGAGGGGGAAGGAAGAGGCTGCCTCCACAGCCTGGACTCAATCTGTTCCAATCCCCAGACACATCCTGGGGCAGCCAGACCCAGCTCCTCTCTGTTGTTTCCAAAGTTCTTCATCCCTTGCCCAGAACTTTCCTTCCTTTCCATCTGGTCAGTTTGAAGCCTACTCTATCTTTCAAGCTCAAGCCAAGCCCCACCTCCTCCAGGAAGTCTCCCTGCCCCCAGTCCTCCTGGACCTGTCCTGGCTCATTCCTACCGCCTGGCCCACTGGGAGCCCAACTCGGTCATTACCGGAGGTGGAAAGGCCTAGGTGCACGGCTGGGCTTTCCCGCTGAGCAGAGGGACCTGGAGCAGGTTAATATGCCAGCCTCAGTTTCTTACTCTGTAAAATAGGTATAATCACGGCACAGTTGGGCTTCCCAGGAGGCTTGGTGGGAACTAATCCGCCTGCAATGCAGTAGACGCGGAAGACGTGGGGTCAATCCCTGGGTTGGGAAGATCCCCTGGAGTAGGGCATGGCAACCCACTCCAGTATTCTTGCCTGGAGAATCCCAAGGACAGAGGAGCATGAGGGCCATGATCCATGGAGTTGCAGAGTCAGATACGACTAAAACGGCTTAGTATGCAGGTACACCGTAATTATTTAAGGACCAAAAAGGATGTTTGGGCTAAGGGATGGGAAAACCTGGACTCTCCCTACTGTTCAGTTTATTATTATTATTTATGTATTTATTTTGTGGTCTCATTCCCCATAATTCTTTTTTTTAATTTATTTTTAAATTGCACTGTTCAGTTTTTAAGTCAGTGTGCAAGGCTGAGCAAGACACATGACCTCTCTGGGCCCCATCTCCTCCTTCTGTAATATCAGGACACTGCCACCTTCTCTGTCTATCCTATCGTCCTGCTGGGATGACATGGAATGGTCTTTGGAGGCTACTCAGAACAGGGAAGGTGTGACTTATGATGCTTATGATGATGCTGATGTCAGGGATGGAGTTGGGGGGAGGTTCCCCAAGTCAAGTCAGAGGCACCCAGTGGCACATAATTCATACACGCTGTATGGTCAAAACACACGGGCGTGTTCCCCTGCCCCTAATGGGGTGCCTCCTGTCTCTTCCTATCCCGTGACAACTCCAGATGTAAAGGACCAAGAAAGAAAATGCCAGAAGGCTTTGAATTCCTGATCCCCTGTGGGAAAACCCCCAAAGGGACCCAAGGAGGTCCAAAAGGATGCTCTGTGGTTCCTTATTTCTAGGTCACCAGGTGGGTTTACCAATGGCTGGTGAATGTAGAAACCATTTAGGATAAAAGTACTTCACTTGAGAGTCTTGGAATCCCTAAGACGCCCATGGATAGGCTTTGCTGCTGCTGCTGCTGCTAAGTCGCTTCAGTCGTGTCTGACTCTGTGAGACCCCATAGAGGGCAGTCCACCAGGTTCCCCCATACCTGGGATTCTCCAGGCAAGAACACTGGAGTGGGTTGCCATTGCCTTCTCCAATGCGTGAAAGTGAAGTCGCTCAGTCGTGTCTGACTCTTAGCGACCCCATGGACTGCAGCCTCCCAGGCCCCTCCATCCATGGGATTTTCCAGGCAAGAGTATTGGAGTGGGGTGCCATTGCCTTCTCTGTGGAGAGGCTTTAGGAGTTGCTAAATCACTTGCAAATAGTTGTAAAATTAAGTATGTGAATATATGTGTGCTTATGAACTGCTCTATGTTGGTGATCTGGAACTTCCAGTAAATTCTCAAAGGAGTCCATGACTCAACAAAAGTAGACTTGCTCTATCCCTGATCCCTTATGTCAAAGGTGGAGGAAGCTGAGGCCAAGAGAGGGGATGTGAACTGCTGAGTGACACATATGGAGCCAGATGAAGCCTGAGGTCCCTAATCCTGTGGGGCTGTGTGGATGGGTTAGGTCTGCGTAAAGGGAAATGCGGGTGCGGCCCCCCCCAGGAGGCTGTGCAACAGCCCACAGTGCAGCACGGTCTCTCCTTGCTCCTGGGGAAACATCCCAAAGGCAGGATGTCATCACTGGTCCCTGGGCAGGAGGGTGGGTGCCGAGATCTGTTTCCATGGAAACCAAAAATGGAAAGAAAAGGAACTCTCTATTACCAAGAAGCCTGGGCACACCGGCGGGCCTCAGCTTCCAGTTCCACCTCCTATGAATGAGTGTGACCTTGGACAAATCACTTAACCTCTTTGGGGTCAGACTGTCCATCTGCAAAGTGGGGACACACACTTACCTGATGAGGATATTATGAGGATGTGATGAGTCAGTGTCAGTGAAAATACTAGTAACAACGAGTGGCACTTAGTAAGTGCTCAATAAACAGCAATTTTGTTCCTGTTGTTTGATAGTTGGCAACTTTGCAGTTTCTTTGTTCACTACAAAGTCTCTGACTCTGTGTCCCTTGCATCTTCTCCACTCAGTTGTAAATTCTGCAGCTTAATCAACTGTCTTGTTTAGAGTTGTATCTCCCCAAGCCTGGCATACAGCATGCAACAGGTATTTGTTAAATGAATGAATGAAAGTACCAAAGCACATTCTTAAGGATGAGAAGGACCTCTGACAACGTGAGAACACTCATCAGTCTGGATCAGCCCCAAGATCAACCCCAGAGCTGTGCCAAGAGCAGTATTAAAGATCAAGAGAGTTGGCTTCCGGTCCCAGTTCTGCCACTTAACTGCTGAGCCACCTCAGCCAAGTTGCCAGACCTCTCTGGGCCTCTGTGCTTCCTCCAAAGCGTGGGAGCCCTGAGATTCCCCGGCTTCCCCCTTCGAGGCTGGCCTCCGACCAGCTGAGGAGTGTGGGAATGTGGGATCTGGGGATAATTCAGCCACTTCATTAATGACAATGAAGGAGAAGTGGGAGAGGATGTTAGGCCAGGGGAGGAGGGTGGGGTGGGGGAGCCGAGTAGCAATCTTGGAAGAAAAATCAACAAGAGCCTGAGCAGCTGCGGGTGGGGTAGGTTTGGGGACAACCACGCTGGTCCAAGGCGCCAGGGGTTGTGCGCCCCGGGAGCGTGTCTCCTCCACGGCGTGTGCCCCCGGGGTTTGGCCTGCCCCTCCCTTCCTTGTGCGCCTCGCCAGTTCCCGCCGCCACTGACTTTCTGACTTCTTAACTTGTCAGCAAATCCCAGAGTTAAAAATGCACACGCACGCCGGCCAGCCGCCAGCAGGGCCGTCTGGCCGCGGCTCCAGATGTGGGGCCACCGCGCAGGCCGCCCGCCCCGCCGCGCAGACTAAACAATCAGCCTTGGCCGTGAGCGCAGCGCAATTCCAGATGCCGCGTCCCTCGCGCCGCGCGCTAATTGGGCCGCGGGCGCGAGGCTCTGTCAGCGCCGGCCAGGCCCTGCCGGGGGCGGCCTTGGCCCCGGGCCGGTCCGCTTAACAACTTAGGGCGGCGGCGGGGTGAGGGGTAGAGGGGGGAGGAAGGAGGGAGAAAGACAGGGACTCAGAGACAGACAGACACACGAAGAGAGGCAGACAGCAAGGGACAAAGACATTTTCAAAAAGAGACAGAGCTGGACAATGAGAGAGCTAGGTTCAGATTTAGGGAACAGAATAAAGGCAGAGACACACACACAGAGCGGGAGAGAGAACAGAGGCAGGGCAGACTAACTCCACAGCGAAATCAAGAGGCAGGAACACGTGGAGGGCCGAGAGACCTACGCGTTTGCCGCGAGTCTACGCAAGGGTGTCCACCCTCCTGTTTTAAAGAACCTCCTTCTCACATTCTCACTTTTGATAGTTCTTCCTAGACCCCGGCGAAGCTGGGGACTGGGCCCGCCGCCTGGCCACCTAGCCCTGGCGGTGAGGAGCCTGGGGGACTGCGCGGAGGAAGAGCCCTCGCCCCAAAGGAACCTGAGCCGTCGAGAGGTCACCCCCAATCCTGGCTGGGAGATTTAGAAGTTGCGGGCGGGAGCAGGAGGGGGCTCAGCGGGAGTTTGCCTGGAGGCTGGGGGATGCCCGGAATGACTCCAGCAGTGTCCCTCCTGTAACCAGGCAGGCACTTTGGCGGCAGCGGCGGCACCCTCCTTCCCCTGGCGCCCTGGGGCCTCCGGGGCGGGCGTGGGGGGGGGCGGTGTTGGGGCAGAGACGGGGGATGGCAGGTTAAGCCGAGGCCCAGGGCAGGGAAGCCCACTGGGGACCACCCGGGGGAGCCCCCCCAGCCTCTTGTTCCGCCCCCGCCGGGAGGCCCGGGCGCCCCGGGGGTGAGCGCGGAGGGCAGTGCGGCGGCCCGGCGGCTCTTGGCGGCCCCTCTCTGACAATCTTTCCTTTGTTTGTTTTCTTAAATCTGGGAGGCCCGAATTCCTGCCGGATTCCGTAGGTTTCTCTCAGGAAGGAGGCGCCCCCACCCCCACCTCCTCTCACGTCGGGCCTGGCTGCTGGGGGAAAGGCAGGTTCTTCCCGGAGGCCCGCGGCGCACAGCCCCGCGGCCCCGGGCACAGCGAGCGGGCGCCGGGCGCGGCGGAGAGTCCCGGGCGCCCTGCCCGCGCGCGCCACCACGCAGCCCTGCCGCAGGGCCACCGGGCCTCCGCCGAGAACATTAAAAAAAAGAAAAAAAATCAAACCAGGAGAGTTTAAAAAGATACAAAGAGCAGCTCTCCCCACTGCACCCCAGCCCCATTCCACACCCCTCCACCTCTCACACTCCCCCCCCCCTTTTTTTATTTTGGTCTCCAAACTTGAGCCTCATTAATTTCCAAAAAAAATTTCCCCCAATAAAAGGCAAACATGGAAAGAAAAACAAACTATTAGAAAATAGAGGAGGGAGGAAATGTTATTTAAAAGGTTAGCAGACCGCATCATTTTCCAATGATATTATATACTCCCAGTAGTATCCAAAATATATATGGGCCCTGGGCCAAGAATGTAAAAAAAAAAAAAAGAAAAGAAAAAAATTAGAAAAAACCCTCTCTTAGACACAACATCTGGAGCTGGGAGCGAACAAACCCCCCATTTATCACACTTAATCCTCCAATGAAGCAATCGACAGTTGACTTCTGTTTTGCTAATTTAGCTGCTTTCAAGCGCCGGCCCTGTCCAGACCGGGAATTAAGTGTCACTTCTGGAGGGCCTGCCCCACCCCCGCCGGTCGTTGCTCCCTCCTGCGCCCGCCGGCCCTCGGATAGGGAAGAAAGACCATTAAAGAAGAAAGAAACTTTTTATGAATTCCCTTTATGACCGCCCACTTGGGTCAGTGAAAACCTCCACTCTGACCTTCTTCTGCCCCCTGGGCCCAGCACCCTGACATCCACTTCCTTGGTGACACACCCCTACCAACCAGCTAGCTGCCTCCCCCTTCAGACTGGGGTATCAATGCCAGCAGCTGGCACCAATGCCAGCAGGCCGTCACCCCCGCTCGCTCACCGGTTGCTCCTCGAGTTGGCTAGGTGCTGCCAGCCTCCTGTCTGGCATCTCAACCCTCAGGCCGGGACAGCACAGCAGAAGGAGGCCCCTGGTGCTTGGGTGGTAGGGGCCTCTAGGGGAGGCTGGAGGCTCCGAGGTGGAGGCCCAGGGCCAGCAGCATTTGGAGACTTTAGGATTTGGGGAGAGAAGCGGGAGGGAGAATGAATCAGGGAGTGTATCATTTGAGGATTAGTAAATAAATCCCTGGGACCCTGGCCCAGTGGGGCTGGTGCCAGGGAGCCTGGCTAGCCGGGAGTGCAGACTTCCCTCCTCAGGAACCTTCTTTACCCCCACCCCCAAAGGCCTCAGTGGGTCTCTCCTCATTCCTCTCTGCCCGTCTCTTAGTCTCTAAGCCTCCTCTCCTAGACTTCGGAGCCCAGGGTACAGTCATTTGCTTTTCCCTTCCCCTGTTGCTGGGGACAGCTGTGCAAGGGAGCAGTGAAGGTTATAGGCTTAGGGACTGTCCTCAGGGATCAAACAGCAGAGGCTGGAGCATGTGCCCCAGTGCAGCCTGCCCACTGTTCTTCACTCAGCCCACCCTGGCCCCCAGCTCCTGTGTCCTGGAAGAGCCCCCAGGAACAGCCTGCACTCCTGAAAGAGGCCCCCAGAACCCTGAATTCCAGTCTTCTGCAGACTCTTGCGGTGGCCTGGCAGGGCCTTGGACTTCCTGGGGAGACACCCTTAGTTCTGGCCCTTATCTGGATGTAATCCCACCTCCTGACCCTGCCTTCCAGGGCCCACAAAAGCATCCTGTGTATGGACTCTACTGTTCCAGTAGGCATCTATGAACACCTACTGTAGGCCAGGCAGTGTGCTAGTGTCAGGGTATGGAGATGCAGGATGATCCTTGTCCTTGGGGGCTTAAGCCTCTACTGGGCCCTGTTTTCTGTTCCGAAGAGGATATTACCCAACTGTCTTCATTCAAAAAGCAGTCATTGAGCACATGCTAAGCCCCGGGGATCTGGAGATGCGTGTGTACTTAGTTGCTCGGTCGTGTCTGACTCTGCGACCCTGTGGGTTGTAGCCTGCTAGGCTCCTCTGTCCATGGGATTCTCCAGGCAAGAATACTGGAGTGGGTTGCCAAGCCCTTCTCCAGGGGATCTTTCCAACCCAGGGATCGAACACAGGTCTCCTGCATTCCTAGTGGATAATTTACCGCCTGAGCCACCAGGGGTAAAGCCAGTTATCTGGAAATGATGGAAGACCATTTGTGTCCTTAAACTTGCCAGAAAAACGGACATGCCAACAGTTAATTCTAAGACAAGGCAGAGAAAACTAAAAGCCCAAGTAAGACATTTATAAAAGCTTCAGGGTGTGCCCAGTGGAGAGACTGACTCACCCATGGTGGGCTGGAAGGAGGGTGTGATGGACCCTGGGTGGTGGTGGGAGGCCTCATTGCGTTTGCTTTTGCAGCTCATCCTAGGGGTAGTACATCTAGTGGTTATGAGCAAGGAGTCAGAAGCCAGGTGGTTCAGCTTCCTGCTCCACCACATCACCTGTGGGATCTAGGACTTCTTAGTCTCTTTGAGCCTTGGTTTCATCATCTGTAAAGTGGGACTAACAATAGCAATTGTTTTGTGAGGATCCAGAGGGATAATGCAGAGCAAGCAGCTGGCATATGGTAAGCTCTGAGTGAACGTCCACTTTAGTTTTCTTTCTTCCAGAGGATATGGATGGACACCTCGTAGCCTCCCTACCATCCTCCCTGCAGCTTCTCCCTCCTGCCTAAGGAACTGGCACAGTGTGCTGGGTACACAGAGCAAATAGAAAACCTGTCAACTCTTGGCTCAAGTGACAGCAGGTAGACAATGCTGTGCGCAGTTGGATGGTAGACTTGGATGTGCCATCTTCCTCTGATACCGGGCCACAGACTGGGTGAGCCATAACGGCTGTTTTTCTTGCTCTCATGTCTCTGGAAGCCACTCAGAGGAGGACCTTCTGAAGCCCTCTTTCCCCGCTCAGCAGAAAGTCAAGAAATGTCTTTTTGGCCTAGAGCCACTATTTTGTGACTCTGATTTGAGCTGAGACCTCACTTGCTACATGTCCTGGGGCAAGACATGTCCCTTCTCCGGGATTCAGACTCCTCGTGGGTTAAACGGGTGAATGTTCTCCAGCTGCTTTGCAACTCTGCTTCTCCTTTGAGCTGGGGGTGCCTTCTCTTCTCTTCTGGAAGCTGCCCCTTTCATCTGAGGGTGTGGTTTCTACTCCTCCATTTCTCGCCTGCCTCTTGGCTTTTCTCTGTGATATCCCCCCCTTTCACCCTTCTTCTTCCCCTTGGGCCTCCTCTGCTTCTCTTTTTAAAAAATTGCTTTAATTAATGTTTGGTGGGTTGGCTCTTCATTGCTGCACGGGCTTTCTCTAGTTGTGGTGTGTGGGCTGCTCGTTGCGATGACTTCTCTTGTTGTGGCTCTAGAGTGCAGGCTCAGTAGCTGTGGATACGGGCTTAGTTACCCCGCAGCATGTGGAATCTTCCTGGACCAGAGTTTGAACCCATGTCCTCTGCATTGGCAGTTGGATTCTTAACCACTGGCCCACCAGGGAAGTCTGGCTCTTTTCTTTCTCTCTCTCTCTTTCTCTTCCTCTGCTATAGTCCTGAGACCTAGAGAGTGTGTGGATGAACTGATTTCTTCTCTAGGTTTCCTCCTCCCAACTCCACCCAGCTTTTTGATCCCCAAATAGAATCTGGGCCCAAGAAGCCAGGCCTCTCCACCTGTCCTCCTGGCTAGGGGTCTGTCCCTCATGGCTTGGGTGGTACCCTGACCTTTGACCTTTGACTTCTGAGATAGTAGGGCATTAGCATCCCAGCTGGACCAAGAGAGTGCCTAATATGGGTCTTCTGTCCCCAGAGACTGGCAGGCTCTGTCTTCCCACGGTGCCTCCCCCACCAGAATCCCAGGCCTGGGGAAGGGGGGCAGGAAAGGAAGCCTTTTCTAAGCTTGCTGACGCTCAGCCCCCTACCCAGCTCCTCCACAAGGCCATCTCCCACCTCTGAGGCTAGGAGGAGCCTGTCATGGAGGCCCATGTGCTTGGAGGTTAGTATTGTCCCCAAGGAACTGACTCGTTATTGTCAGGAACCATTTCCAGAGAGCCTACTGTGGGCCACGTACTGTGCCCTGAGCTCCGAGGAGGCGTCTCTGTTGGAATAGAAGGGAGCGGGTGGGACAAAGACTGGGGGGTGTGCTGCTGCCAAACCAGGCTCGTGGGCAGAGGGTTTGGCAGTGCCTGTGCGTGGGCCGAGTTGGAGTGGCACCTGAGATGGAGCCAGGTCCCGGAGGCAGGTAAACAGGATGCTGTGTGCTGCGTGTGGGGGAGGAGGAGGGGGACAGGGAGGGGCACAATGGGCCATTGTGTGCTCCGGACTCACTGTCACTCCTGGACTCTGGGCTTCCCCTTCCTCTCTGTCACCCTCCCACTGGGCTTTACAAATATCAAGGTATGTGGAAGATGAATTCAGAGTCTTCCGCTTTTGGGTTCCCCCCTGCCCTGTTCTTACCTAGATCGCAGGGGACCACGATGGCATGGTGGATGCTGCATGGCCCCAGCCTTGTTTCGTTTTTCCTCTTTTTCTCCCAGCTAAGGAGGGCACAAGGAGGGAACATCTGGTCAGGTGGTTGACAGAAGTGAGATCTAGCCAAGTCTGGTGACCGGGCTCTGGCCTCAGCTGGGTCCCAATGTCTGTCCTTGGGAAAGTCACACAACTGCCCTAAACATCAGTTTACAAATCAGTAAAATGGGCTAAGGATGACCTTCACTCTGTGTACCTCAGAGCATGGTGTGATGTTGGGGTAGACACTGGACACTGGCAAGGGCCAGACACAGGGAAGAGCTGACTGCTTTCGCCTCTGTTATTACTCTGCTGCAAGACCCCTTCTACCTGCCAAATCTTCCCTTCTGGGGGCAGGAGTAGGGAGAATTGATGACTGCCCATGTGGGATTATAGAAAGACCTAAGAACAGGAATGAGAATTCAGATTCTCAAGGTATTCAGCCAGCCGATCTTCATCCATTTACCATTCATTCAACTTTTTTTTTTTTTAGTTTCCTCTCTAAGCCAAGTACTTTGAAATTCTGGGACTTCAAAGATGAACAAGGCATGCCTTCTGCTGATCTGCTGTTGGGGAACTAACTCCTAGTCAGATGGGAGAGGCTGAAAACATACATACCCACACATGAGACTTTAATGTATAATAATAACAGCTAATATTTATTGAGCACTTACTATGTGCCAGGAATGGGTTGAGCACTTTACGTACACTAATTCATACAATCATAATCATTCTGAAGATGAAGCAGTTGAGGCCCAGAGAAGGTAAGCAACTTGCCCAAAGTCACATAGCTAGTAAGTAACAGAGCCGAGATTTGATTCCAGGCACTCTGTTTAGAGTCTGGACTCTTAGCCAGTATATAGTACACACAACATACATGAACCTATACAAACAAGGGTGAAAGAAGAGTTAAGAGAAGATTGGGTTGAGCCTCTGAAGGAAGAGAAAAGGGGAGGAAAAATTGACCATTGTTCACTTCCACTAGGGCAGGGCAAGGTGAACCAGCCTTGACTTATAGCTGAAAAGACTTGGAGTAGGGGCTCTTGGGATGTGTTTTTAGGGCAAGAGGCTGAGTCGGTCTTTCTTGAAGATAGCAGAAAGCTTTTTTAAAAAAAATTATGTATTTATTTGGCTGTACTGGGTGTTAGTTGTGGCACGTGGGGTCTTTGACTTTGTTGCAACATGTGGAATGTGGGTTCTTTCAGCTGGGGCATTTGGGATCTAGTTCCTCGACCAGGGATTGAACCCGGGCCCCCTGCACTGGGAGGGTAGAGGCTTAGCCACTGGATCACCAGGGACATCCTGAGAGCTTTCTGGTTGGGATAGATGCCCCGTCAGCCCTCTGTTTATGGTCCTTTCCAGCACAAAACTGAGAGGGAGAGTTCTCAGGAGGTTCTCAAGAAAGTAACTTCTGTGTATAAATGGAGCTGCTACTGCTAAGTTGCTTTAGTCGTATGCGACTCTGTGCGACCCTATAGATGGCAGCCCACCAGGCTCCCCCGGCCCTGGGATTCTCCAGGCAAGAACACTGGAGTGGGTTGCCATTTCCTTCTCCAATGCGTGAAAGTGAAAAGTGAAAGGGAAGTCACTCAGTCGTGTCCGACTCTTAGCGACCCCATGGACTGCAGCCTACCAGGCTCCTCCATCCTTGGGATTTTCCAGGCAAAAGTACTGGAGTGGGGTGCCATTGCCTTCTCCAGTATTAATGGAGGGTGCCCCCCAAAGCCTGCTGGGCCCCTTGCTCATTCTCGTGCCTGCAGATGCTGGCGAGCTGTGAGGAATTAAGTAGGACTGAGTGTTACAGGAGGTATTGCTTTGGGAACAAATGATGGAAACCCACCTTCGACGAGTTTAAGCAGAAGGAAAGGATTCATCGACTTAAAAAAGCATAAGCAGGAAGGACTGGAGTGGTGTATGTACACGCACAAACATGTGGGGTGGCAATGGGGGCCCCAATTTAGACAGTCCCAAGTCACATAAAGATACCATCAACTTTCTCTCTTTCTTGAGCTCATCCATTTCTCGGCTGTGTTGTTTGTTGTGTGAGAGTCTCTTTTTCCCCGCCCCCCACCCCCACTGGGGATGGGGAAGAAAAGGGAGGTCAGGGCTTCTCCTCTGTTAGAGGACAGGGAGAGGTCAGTAAAAGAGCATGGCAACAATTTCATACTCACATCTGAGAGAAAAGAGAGCATCTGTCACTCTCAACACCCTCTGTCTATAAAATCCTAGGGGAGGACTTCTATTGGCCTAGCTTGGGTCATGTGCCCACTTCTGGGAAAATGGTGTGCAGTGATTGGCTAGACCTGGCACATGCCCTCCCTAAGTCAGGAGGGGTGGGGAATTATGATTCGCAGCCCCATGGAATGGGGAAGCAGGCCTTTTGTGAAGCAAAGAGGTGCAGTCAGCAACGTGGTTGAGGCTACCAGGCAGACACAAACACAGATGCCCCCAGTACAAGGGATAGAGGAAGGAACAGCATAGACTTAGCATGTGTTCTTGGAGCTTCAAGATTTGGGGGGAAAAGCTTTTACTGACATTTTAAGCATGATTTTTATTTATAACACACATAGCTATGATCTGGAATAAAATTTAAAGTTCATATAGACTCCTAAGATAAAACAGAAGATATCAAAAAACGGGGGGCTCGTAGCAGGCTGTTTTCCTTACCTAACCCCCTCCTACTCATTTTTTCAAGCTTCTCTGATGTTAAGGATGGAGATAGGATGGAAATGGGGTAGGAAAGTTGAGTTTCACATGGATCTTGGAGACAGAGAGGTGTGATTTAAAATCTTGCTCTGTCATTTTCTTAGTGAGTCTGTTTGCGTCCCTGTAAAATGGGTACATGCCTGCCTGCTTGGGGGAAGGGTTACGATTAGAAGTAAATGACCTAATAAGGAAACACCTAGCCCGGTGTCTGGCTTGAAGGGAAGACACTTTGTGAATGTCAGCTCTTACTTCTGTCCTTCCTGTGTCTGCAGGCTCCTGAAGCCAGCTCTGGCTTCAGAGCAGAGAACGGAGTCCCACTCAAGGCCCCGAGCTAAACTCTGTGCTGCTCCTGGCAGAAGCCTTATGGCTGTCTCCTCTAGGGAGCTATAACCATAGACATGAGCACAGTGATAACTGGCTTTGCCACCTGGTAGATACTGAATAGGCAATTAATCCTTTACTAGTGTAGACAAAACATCACCCTCCAAGGGGGAATTCACTGACCCACGTTCCCAAAGCTCCTTGTACTAACTTCTCTTGTGGTTCATATAGCTGAGCACTGCAATGATGCGTTTACCTGTTTATATGACTTGCTGCCACCAGCTTGTGAATTCTAAGAGAGAGGAATTGTTTTCTCCATCCCTGTACCTCCCTTCAGCACTCAACACAGAAGTTGGCATGGAGTAAGGGCCCAGTGACTGTTTGATGGCTTAATGAAGGAATAAATGGATGGACCTGCTGCCTTGGGTTGCTTTTTGTCCAAGGACTGAGTTACTATCACTGCTTACTGAGCCACTAAAATGTATTGGGCATATATTAGAGCTCTTCCATTGTTCTGTCACATAATCCCCAAGACAACCCTGGGTCACAGAGATTGTAACTTGCCCCCATTAAATTAAATTAATTAATTATTTTTTTCCACATCATGAGGCATGGGGGATCTTAGTTCCTCGACCAGGGATCAAACCTGTGCCCCTTGCTTTGGGAGCACAGAGTCTTCACCACTGGAATGCCAGGGAAGTCCCCCTGCCCCCATTTAAGAGATGAGAAACTGAGGCTCAGAAGGTTAAATGACTTAACCAGGGTCACCCAGTCTATTCGTGGTGGCATTGAAATGCAAACCCAGTTCAGTCAGATGTCAAAGTCAGGGAGCAGACCTCTACATGCTTCTGTCTTCACCTCAGGTTGTACTGAGGTGTCCAGAAAAGAGGGCTAAGGTAGAGAGAGCCCCCTAGAAATGAAGCTGAAATGGGAGCTCTTTTAGAAAGAGCAAGGGTTGGGGATCAGAGAGGCCACTGGCTTTGGTTGGGGGGAGGGGATGGGAGAGGGGGGCTCTTGGGGGCTGGAGGTCATGGTGAAGTTCAAGGGGACTTGGTTCTGGGGAGAGGGAGGAGGTGGCCAAGTCCTGGCAGGCCGTGTCAGAGCAGGGTCTCCCTCTCGGAAGTGGCTGGGGCTGAGAGTCAGCCCTTTCAGGTCGTTTTCTAGCTGGATTGGGGGGTGTTTAATATTAATAGTAATGACTGTGGCGGGAAGATAATAGGCCTCAGTCAGATTAGAAGGGGGTAAGCGCTTATCTCTGGCTGCTGAAGACACATGTCTTTCACCTGCTCCTTTAATATCCCCCCTCTTTCATTCCACCGCCCACCCCCTCCCACCAGCCTAGAACAAAAGGGGTATTATGGGCCGGGTGTTTTCAGGCTGCAGCCAAGGAGACCTCCCCTTCCCCCTCCGCTCCCCCTGCATACCCGCCCCCCCAGTCTGAATGAAGCTTTTTCCTCCCGTAAGAGATTAGCTCCATTTGACAAGGCAGTGAACTCTGGGAGGGGTGAGTGGGGGGTCTCCTCCGGGAGCCTCCAAAGTGCAGCCCTAACGGATGCTGCTGGAGAGAGACCCCGAGAGACAGCCCTGAAGACAGACAGACAGACACAGAGCAGGAAAAGCATTGAGGTAGAGTTAGATACCGAGACACAAGAACACAGCACAAGCTTACACACTCACAGACACACACACGTTCCAGGTGTTGGAGAAAAAGAACAGAGATATGGGTCAGGGGAGAGACATAGAGAGAAAGACAGACACACAGACATCCACAAAAAATGAGGAGACAGAGAAACACGCATGTACACACTTGTCACCAGACAGCCCGACCCAGAGAGAGACAAAGGTAGAAAGATGGGGGACTGAAGACATGAAGCCAGGGACACCAAAGACGCAAACGAGGATGAGGAGAAGACCACAAATGGAGGAAGGTGAGGTGAAGTTGGCAAGAAGCCGGGGGAGAACGGAGACCTAGAAGAGCATTGCACAGGGGCCTGCTGGGCCTTTGACCTTCCCTGGCGCTGGCTCTGTTGACCCTGGTCTTGGATCAGGGCCAGTGTGGAGCGGGTATTTTTATAGCTTGGGAGGAATGGGGTGGAGATGGAGCATGGGCTGGATAAAGGTAGTGAATTGGAAAAGCCGTGGACAGACAAGGCCCGAGGGAAATGTGAATTTCCTTGATAAGGTAGCTCCCAGTCCCTGATGGGTGCCATCAGGTGTGGGGGTGATGGGCTGGGGGACACAGCTCTGAGGAGGCTTCTTTGGGGGTCATGTAGGAAGAGGATCCATCCCTCCTGCTGGTGGCAAGATAGAGACAGAAGGAAAACCAGGGGCCACTTCCACCACTATTAAGACTCCTGGCCCCACTGCATTCCACGTCGGAGAGTTCTGATGACTGAGCAGTGAGAAAGCTGGGCTGTTGGGCCACAAGAGTCCTGGGTCCTCATCTGTGCTGTGCCTCTACCTGACTTTAGGCAAGGGACAAAAACATCTTAGCTTCCCTCTCTGCATTTACAGAGGACTTCCCGGGTGGGGTGGTGTTAGTGGTAAAGAACCCGCCTGCCAATGCAGGAGACTTAAGAGATGTGGATTGGATCCCTGGGTGGGGAAGATCCCCTGGAGGAGGAAATGGCAACCCACTCCAGTATTCTTGCCTGGAGAATCCCATGGACAGAGAAGCCTGGCGGGTTATAGTCCACGGGGTCACAGAGTCAGATACAAATGAAGTGGTTTAGCACGCCCCATCTATAGAATGGTAATAACAACAGTCTCCCTCAACAGTCGTTGTAAGGTTCAAATTAGGACAAGGTCTTGGCATCATTGAGACCCAGAGTAAAGACTGCTGTCTATTTGCAACTTGGTATTTGCAGCCTCTGTTCTAAACAATCTTTCCAGTATTATCTCATTTAAATCTGAGACGAGCCCCTCCAAGACCTGACTGGAGAGCACTGTGAAATCACAATCAATCCGTTCCATGGTGGAGCCGTGAT
Organism: Bos indicus; assembly: GCF_029378745.1. Classification (NCBI taxonomy): domain Eukaryota; kingdom Metazoa; phylum Chordata; class Mammalia; order Artiodactyla; family Bovidae; genus Bos; species Bos indicus. Next base: position 16,814,123 of record NC_091782.1, on the reverse strand, counting down.
TTCGTCCTAGTCAGCTGAGAACCGTCTACTACTGCTTCCTACAGCCCCATCCTTATTAAGAAGAGACACATGGTCCCCATCCCCACTGTCCAGAAGGAGCTCCACTGCCTTTTCCACAGGAGAAGCTGATTTTTATACAACCAAAGGACTTGCGGTTCTTGCTGGTGGAAGGGCAGGCGAGGCAGAGGTTCTCCAGGAGGGAAAAAAGAGTGCTTGCCAATTTCCATGGTGTAAATACTCCCACCATGGCCGGCTCCCCACTACCAGGGTGGCCTTGACTGGACAGGAGTCGGGAAGAGATGCCTGCAATCTGCTCCGAAGCCTGGGTAGGCTGGGTAAGTGGGGCCCAGGTTGCTCGTGCAGACAGAAGGTGACTTTCGTGTACCTGCTCTCACCCCGGGGAGCTTCCTGCCTCATTCAGGAGAGTAGAGGCACCTGGCACCCACACTCAGTGCCCATGCCAGGGGCTGAACTGAAGATTCTTTTTTTTTTTTTAATTTGAACCGAAGATTCTAAACCAAGGGCATATGCTATCGAATTTGTAGATGTTTAGAAGTGGGAAGGGAGCATGGAGCAGGGGGCGGTGGTGCTGTCTCGTGTAGCCCTCTGTCCTCCGTGGCTGGAACTCCTAAAGGGCAGGACCACCTCTTCCCCTCCCCTCCGACCCTTGGTCACTTCGGCATCCCTTTCCCTCCCGAGTGCCCAGAACACCCCTCTAGGTGCCACTGTGAACTGGTGTGGGGTAACAACAGTGCCAGGGGTGGGGTGGCACCAGAGACCTGTGGTCCCCCTCCTCTGGGCCCCCCAGTGCCTTCTGTGAAACCAAACACTCCCCAGTGGCCCACCAGGACACCTGACTCCCTCCTGGGGCCCACTCAGGGTGCAAGCCATTTCCTGTCTGGGTCTTGGTAACCCCCTGAAATCCCAGCCTCCCTCCCCCGATCCCTTCCAAATGCTTATTAAGCCGTTTGCAAATCCAGGGCTGAACTGAGCGGCGTGAGTTTAATAAAGCAGAAGACAGATGCCATCCATCACGGGGGCCCCGGGTGGGGTGCGGTGAGCTGATGGACGCACACCCTTCTGGCTGCTTCTAGGTCAGCCAGCTACACTTCCGAACAGACCCTCTCCTTGCCTACCCTGGCTGTGGTCCCCATCAGGACCACCTCCTGGCTGCATGTGGCTACTCTTAGGGTCACATGCCTGCCATGGATCCTGTTGGGAGGACCATGGCTCACTCTGGACAGAGAGAGGGTGGGAATCAAGTGAGGTGGCAGCCCAACCCTGCATTCCATGTGAATATCTGTAACAGGCAGGGTCCAGACTAGGATACAAATTTAAGCGCGGGCCCTACACCTCAGTAATCAAGATAAATAATATTTTGATGTAATTTTTAAAAAATCAAAAGCAATGCTAAAACATCCATAATGAACAAAATAGCATAATTTTTAATAAAGTTGGTCCATTTTACTGATTGCCCTGTTGCTTTGGCCTCCAGTATGAATCACTGTGGTCTGATAGCAGACACCTCAAACGCAGAGGGTTCAGAAGCAAATTCCTGAACTGCCCCTAGATCTACTCCTTTGAGCGTCCTCCCGTCCCAGAAAAGGCAACTCTGTCCGGCCAATTGCTCAGGCCAAAAAAAATTGGAGTTATCCTTGACTGCTTTCTTTCTCTCATTTCTCGCACCCAACTTTTAGGCTGTGATTTCAAAGTACATCCAGAATCTGATGACTTCTCGGCACCTCCACTGCTGCGTTTCTGGGCCCATGTCACCCCTCTGCTCAGCATCCCCCATGGCTCCCATTGCACTGGGAGTAAAAGCCCTTACAGTAACCATGGGGCCCTACATGATCTGGCCCCTTCCCTTCTCTGACATGCCTCCTATTAATTATTCTCTCCCTCGCTCCCTGCACTCTGGACACATTAAGCACACTCCTGCCTCAGGTCCTTTGCATGTGCTATTCCTCTGCCTGAAACACTCGTACCCGGATATCCACATGGCTCCTTCCCTCATCTGAGGTCTGTTCAAACATCACCTTACCAAGAATCTACTGCTGCATACTGCTGCCCACCATGGTCCTCCCTATCCCACGTGCCTTGCTTTTTTTTTTTTTTCCTCTCTCTCTCTTTTTTGAGGGCAGAGTTTGTCTCTAAGTCCGCATTGTGACCACAGTGCCCGGCAGTCGGACACAGTTAATGCTGTCTGCCAGCCCCACCTTTGAACAGAAGGCTGTGCGCTGAAAGTGCTTCCTTCTGCCTATCTGCCAGTCTTTGATCCTTGTCTTGTTCCAAGTCCTACAAAAGGCACCTCCTCCAGGAAGCCTGGCTCTTGGCCAAGGGTGTGCAGACCCGAGTCAGAACTAAGGGCTCTGAACAGGGACAGAAGCATTGAGATTCAGCCCTGCTCAGGGTCCAGCTCCCTGTGCCTCCTTGAGCAAGTCACCTCTCCCCTTTGGACCTCCATTCCTCCTTTAAAAAGGGTTTAGACCAGGTTCCTTCTATCTCTGACCTTTGAAGATTTTAAAGTCTTTCCAGAGAGCCTAATGTGGTTTCTGGAGTCAGACTGTCTGGGCTCAAATCCTGGTACCACCACTTCCTGAAAAATGAAAATGTTAGTTGCTTAGTCGTGTCCGACTCTTTGTGACCCTATGGACTGTAGTCCTCCAGGCTCCCCTGTCCGTGGGGTTCTCAGGCAAAAATACTGGAGCGGGTAGCCATTCCCTTCTCCAGGGGATCTTCATAATCCTGGGATTGGATCTGGGTCTCCCACATTGCAGGGGGATTCTTTACCACTTCCTAGCTGGGCCTATTAGATGTTCCAGGCATCTTTGGTTGCATCTGTAAAATGGGGACAATCATGGGCCCCACCTCACAGGATTGCTGTGGAAATGAAATGAGAGGGTGAGAGCGTTCACGGTCAATGACTGAGAAAGCACCTAAAATACTCCAGAAAATGTTTACTAGTTTCAATACCAAGGGTAGTAGAAGCATCCTGAAGAATTCTAGAGTTTCCTAATTGGTTCTTTACCAAATTACATATATTTATAAAAAGCAGGAACAACAAACTTTTCATCCCCAGGAAACAGAAAGGCTGACAAGGGGCCGAGGGAAGTTGCTCTCACGTCTTGCCTCTGGACGGTCCTGGCTTCGCTCATGCCAACCAAGGTGTAGTCAGTGGCCTATATCTTCCTCCACCCCCTACCCTCTGCTCCCAGCCTCCTCCCTGTGGCAGCCCACACTCCCAGCCTGTCCCACCGGGCGTCCCCTGAGCTGGCTCCATAGCCCCCCGAGAACTCAGGCTGGGCTGCGGCTCGCCTTTCACACCCAGATGCAGGAGGCGGCGCGGGAGCCCTGCCTGGGGCTGGGCCAGGGGCCAGCTCGACATCTGGCATCAATTACCAACGGTGGCTGCGGAGTGGACTCCTCTGCCTGCCACTCACCTATCTGCCGGGGTGACAGAGGAGATGGGAAAAAGGTTTTCACAGCTGGAATAAATTGAGGGGAAGTGGAGGGGGAGGGCTGCAAAGAGACAAAAAACAACATTGAACTCAAGATGGAAGAAAGACAGTGTTAGGGGAGGTAATGAAGAAAATATGTGTGAGCGTGGCCTGCGTGTGTGTGTGTGTGTGTGTGTGTGTGTGTGTGTGTGTGTGTGGTGGTGGCATGTGAGCGTGGCCTGCGTGTGTGTGTGTGTGTGTGTGTGTGTGTGTGTGTGTGTGTGGTGGTGGCACGTCAGCCAGGGTATTCTATTTAGTGTTATTTAGTATTTTGTTTGTTTGGGGGAGGGGCCGCCTACTTCTGTTGAAGACTGGGTAGAATTTCTATTTGAGGTCTCCCAGTAATAAGAGGTGAGGTGGGTGAGAAGCGGGAACAGGAAAGAAAAGCAGGGAAGGGGGCCCGGTGAGGACAGACCAGGAGGGGCTTACTGAGGGGGCAAGAAAGGGAACGACAGAAAAATAAGGCCCTTGGAAGAGGAGAAGAGGGTAAAGCCAAGTGGCCCAAAAGACGCCAGAGCGTGGCCTCTAGCTCAGCGCCTGGTCCCCTGGGTTGGGCCCGGGAACCTGTAGCCTCTGTGTGTGGGTGGAAGCTGGGGGGGCGTTCCTCCCCTCCCCCACCTGCTGACCCCACACAGCTCACTCATCCCTCCCTCCCAGCCACCCACACCTCTGAGTTCAGGCCACAGGAATTCCCCTCTTTCTCCATCTGCTCCCCACTGACATGAAGGCACTTTCAATTGCCTGCTCATTAGTCATCAAGATCCTTCCCCTGGACACACCGGTCCGGTTTCCGAGAGCCAGGGCCACAGGGGTCCCCACCCCGCACTAGGCCCCTATCGCAGAGAACTGTGCTCTAATAACCTCATCAGAAGGCGGTGCAGGGGGCCCCTCCAGAGGCCCTCCAAGTGTTATGTGAGGGGCTGGAGGGGGTGGCCCACTGTGAGCAGCCCACTTGAGGCGGCTAACGCCCCTTCATATTATTATCCCTGTTGAGTCCATAAAAGCCCCCTCTAGCGTTACAGCATTTGAGAGACTATTAAGTTTTAAGGCCTTGGACCTCCGGGGAGGAGGCAGGTTGACAGGGGCGTTTTGTGGGCTCTGGGTTTCCGTGGCAGCCGGGAGGCTGACGGGCTGAGGATGCGGGCACAGGCCTTAGGAAGCGGTGGGCAGGGGGCAGGCCCAGGGGCAGGGCAGAGGGTGAGGGGCACACAGGGCTTGCAGTGGCACTCTCCCCCTCGCCCCGGGCCTGGTCATGGCTCCCACATTCTTGAGGGGGGTGAGCGGGGAGAAGACAGGGCTTTCCCTCATGAGAAGAGGAGGGCTGAGGGGCTCGGGGCCTTGGCGAGAGACACTTGGTCTCCCACCCTCCACTGGGCCAGCTCTTAGCCCCTCGTCCTCGCCCCCCTCTGGCCTCCTTCCCAGGTATGTGGCAGCCGTGCTTCGGAATCTCCCACCTCCCTCCTCTGGAGGCTGGGGCAGGGGCCCCAACACCCCAGTGCCCCCTCCACCCACACTTGTGCGGGGCCCTCTGTGCCCTCAGGCCAGCCCTGAGGCAGTCCTGGCAGGTGGAGAGGCCCACTTGGGAGCAGCAAATCTGTGTTTGAATCCAGGCCCTGCCACTTGGGAGCCCTGGGACCTTGGTGCTGTTCTTGGGACCTCACTTTCCTTGCCTGTCGCCAGAGGGGTTGAACTGGGTCATTCCTGCACTTAGAGCACCAGCTCTCTAACGTCATGGCTTTGTGAGGAGTGAATATTAGGTTCAAGTGAAAACTCGAGCACGTTTAGAATAATAGCTGATGTACTTGAGCGCTCACAATGCCCTAGGTGCTTTGCATGTGGCCTCTCATGACAACGACCCTCTGCGTGGCAACTCTGCAGTCCCTCTTTGCCAGTGAGAACACCAAGGTCTTGGGGGATGAAGCGCCCGGTTCTGGGTTGACCGGATCAAGGGCCCATGGCTCCATACTAGCCAGCCGGCCGCAGGGCCTTGACCACCTGTAAACCCGTCGGGTGCTAGTGTTGTGTAGGAGGACTGGTCTCTGGATGTGGAGAAAGGACGGCCCCAGGCCTCTATCTGTTCTCAATACCCAGCCATGAACACATTCTCTGGGCCAACCCATCTGAGCCTCACTTTCCCCCTCTGCACCTTGAGGATGCTAGTGAGATGAACAGTGCCCACCTCATGGACTGCTGGGAAAGAGGAACAGGCCCTGAGCTCCGGGCCAGATCACACGGAGGGTTCCATCCTTGTTAGTTACCCTCGTCATTGTTGCCGCCATCCTCACGGGTTGCAAGAACCCCCCTCCAGCCAGCTCTGGAGGCCAACCAGCCACAGAGAGTCCACGTGGTGGTGGTGGGGCAGTCAGCCTAGTGTGGTCTGGAGGCCAACGAACCAACTCCCCACCTGCCTCTCTTCTCCTAAAGCCTGCAATTTGGAGATAATAGTAATAATAACACCGCACGTTTGGAGAGCCCTCTCTTTAGCATTTCAATTCAATTCTGCAAATATTTACTGTGTGCTGGCCATGTGAGGAGCCTTCACATCGATTACCTTCTTCTAATTGGCCAACCCCTCCCCTCGGCTCTGGCATCCACACACAACCCATGTATGTGTGTGCATGCACATGCACACACGCACAAGCACGCAGATGTGTGCACAGGCACACAGGCACACATGCTGACACGCGAGCACAGATACCCGCGGCTCTTGTTGGCCCTCTCTCACCTCTCAGACTTCATATATGTTTTAGCCTTAATTTAGGACATTCACCTTAAACTCTAAGACGCTCAAAAGGCTGGGACCCTGACCTCCTAAACCACCCTGCAGAGGGTGTTTGGGCAGGGTCATAGGAAGGCTCGGAGCTAGCTGGGTGATTCGCACCTGGACCTGGGAGTCAGCCAGCCCCAGTTCAGATTCCTGTTCTGCTGTTCAGCAGTTTCGTGTCTCTGGACAAGTTGCTACATCTTTCTGTGCTTCAGCTTCCTTATCCGTAAGATAAGGATGACAGTAGCAGCCACCTCGTAGGCTCAGGGAGGATTAACAGGACAGCACACCTTGCTGGAGTACGACCCGAGATGGTGGTGATGGTATGATGACGGATGTGCCGACTGCTCTCCTGCAGATAACTCCTCCCACAATGACATCACTGTAAGGGATCCCAGCTGAAATATATTTTCCCTTATCAGTTTGTGATCAGTATTTTGGGTTAAGGTATTTATCCTTTTTTTTTTTTTTTAAACTGTGCCTGAAATTCACTGGCTTATTATCGTCATGGGAATGAGTTTAGCAGATCCTTTATAATTTGACCCTAGTTATGGGATAGTCTCCTTCCCCTTCTTCAGAAAACATCTATTGTTCACTTCCTATTTGCTGAGCGTCAGAGACACAAAAGTGAATCAGACACAGAACTTGCTCCCAAGAAGCTCTCTGACTGGAGGTGGACCCCACTGTGGAGACCAGTGAGAAGAGCTCTGATGGCTGTCAATGCAGGAGTTGAGAATGGGGTGGGGGGATTCCAGAAGATGGAGGGATTGAGTCTGGGAGGAAATGAGCGTTTGGTCTCCCTGGAGCAGGTGATGGTGGACAGGCTAAAGGGCAGTGGGGTTTTTCAGACAGGGCCATGCTGGTGGTGAGGGGCACAAAAGGGCCGGACACAGCACTGAGGGCTCGACTGTGGTGGGAGCAGATTGCATCTACTGCGACGTTCTCCAGAGGCCTCCCTGCTGCCCTGCATTTGCGGCTCCTCCACTGCCAGTGCCTCCACTGCTGGACGAGGCAACCAAGAAGCAGCTGGTTTCCTTTCAGGGCCCTCGCTTATTGAAAAATCAGTCTCAGACTTTCCTGGTGGTCCAGTGGTTAAGAATATGCCTGCCAATGCAGAGGACACGGATTCAATCCCTGGTCCCAGAAGACGGCACATGCTGTGGGACTATTCCCGTGCACCACAGCTATTGAAGCCCGCGCACCTGGAGCCTGTGCTCCACAAGAGAAGCCCCCTCTCACTGTAACCAGAGAACACCTGTGTGCAGCAGCAAAGATCCAGCTCAGCCAAAAATAAATACATACATAAATTTTAAAAAAAAATTCTCTTTTAAACATGAGCCTCTTCATGGACAGGGAGATGTTCGGGCCCTGGGAGGTGTGCTGGGCTGATGGGGAAGAATGGATGGCTGTCGGATGACGCCCTGTATCCCAGCTCACTGGGGCACACCCCATCTCCAGGTTATAATTGTGTGTCTCTCTTTTTCCACCCTGAGGAGCAAAAGGGAGTCCCCTGTCGCTCCCACTGGTGCAGCGCTCACCAGTCGGCACCAGTGGGCTGATGTAGCGCTCCTTGCCACGCACCAGGTAGTGACCTCCTTATGTTTTCCTGAGGCTCAGAGATGTGACACGCTTTCTGGGAACAGCAGAGCTGCTCCGTGACCGTGTTCCTCTTTGTATTTCCATTACGTACACCTCAGCCCCAGAACCCAAGAATAGCTGCAATACCCGAGGAGAAAGAACCAGATTTTATAAGAGAGGCAAGTCCAGAAGCCCTCCCTATCATTCTACCCCGTGCCACCCTCCCCCTCTGGGTTACTTGCCTTCATTGCTCTAGTTTCCCCCAGTCTAACCCTTCTTCTGTAAAATAATCCTCTTATTGATGTACAATATACATAGAGCAGTGCATAAGTCATAAATGTACAGCTTGAAGAAATTTTGCAAAACCAATACAACCGTGTAACCGACACTCAGAGGAGGAAGAGAACATTTACTAGTGCCTTGGAATACTGCCTGGTGCCCCTTGCCAGTTACTGCCCACTCACTGCCCCCCAAAGTCACCACTCTTCTGTATTAGCTTCTAAGACCATTGATTTGTTTTGCCTGCTTTAGAATCTTATATACATGGAATCATTCAGTACGTAGGCACTTTGCATCTTCTTCCTTTCGCTGAATGTTCTGTTGACAAGATACATTATCGGTGTTGCATTCTGCTGCTGTATATGCTTTGTTGTACTGTTGTATATCAATAGCATGTTCTTCCTCACTTTTTGTAGTGTTCCATTGCTTCAATATTATCCCCATTTATTGCTGCATTCTACTGTTGAGTTTTTCCAGATTTTTTTCCTACTGCATATAAAGTTGCCATGAATATTTGTCGACAAATAGAATTTCTGGGTCACAGACCATGCATGCCTTTAGTTTTATTAGATAATGCCAATGGATCTCAATGACCGATGAACCAATTTATATGCCCAACAGCAATGCAACTGAATTCTGATGCTGCCACATCCTCATCAACACTTGATATTCTCTGTCTTTTTATTTTAACCACTTTGCTGAATGTATGGAGGTGTTGCATTGTGGTTTTAGTTTTGTATTTCTCTGATTCAGGAAATTGAATCCTGTTTCTTATGTTTATTGGCTATTTGGATATCAGCTTTCTGTGGAATGAATATCAAGTCTTTGGCCCATTTTTCTTTTCTTGTTTTTGTTTTTTTTCTTATTGATCTATAGGGGACATTTATCTTCTGGATATAAGTCATTTGGTGGACATATATTTTACAAATAGGTTTGTGTCCTTTCTTTAAGAACTCTATGGGGACTTCCCTGGTGGTCCAGTGTTTGAGAATCCACCTTGCAATGCAGGGGACACGGGTTCAATCCCTGCTCAAGGAACTAGAATCCCACATGTTGTGGAGCAGCTAAGCCTGGCGCCACAACTCGGACCTGATGCAGCCAAACAAATATTTGTAAGAAAGAATGATTTGCCTACCCTAAGGCCATGAAGATATTCTATGTTTTCTTCTAGAAGCTTTATTGTCTTGTCTTTCATATTTGTATCTCTAGCCCATCTGGAGTTGATTTTTGTGTATACTCTTAGGTAATGGGTCAAGATTCATTTTTGTTTTTTTAAGATTCATTTTTAAAACATGGGCTAGCATCATCTTGACCTCAGACCTACCTCATCCACTTTCAAATGAAGACCTATTTTAATCAAGAAAGGCTTTTGTTTCCAAATGTGCCCTTTCACAGTCAAATTCAGAAGCAGCCCTCTGGGTCTCCATGTAGGGTCCAAGGCAGAGCTCTCAACAAGTGTGGTTCTGAATTGTGCCTGGCTCACCTCTTTCTGGGAAGTGCCCTGGCACAGGAGGAAAACCGGGGAGAGAGATGAAGCACACTCCCTCCTTTCAGCTGGGACTCTACCACCCATTGGACTCCCATGACAAGATTTAAAGATGCCCTGTGGAGCTTTCCTGGTGGCTCAGTGGTAAAGAATCTGCCTGCCGATGCAGGAGACACGGGTTCCAACCCTGATCTGGGAAGATTCCACATGCTGAGAAGCAACTAAGCCTGTGTACCACAACTACTGAGCCTGTGTGCTGCAACCACTGAAGCCCAGGAGCCCACGAGCCTGTGCTCTGCAACAAGAGAAGCCACTGCATTGAGAAGCCCGAGCCCTGCAACTTGAGAGTAGCCCCCGCTGGCCACAACTAGAGAAAAGCCTGCAGGCAGCAACAAAGACCCAGTGCAGCCAAAAAACAAACAAATAAATATGATTAAAAAAGAAAAAAGAAAAGATGCCCTGTGGAGTTCTGACTCTGGGATTCTCTTGCAGAATTTGGGGACTTTCTGCTTTCTCTACCCATATTTATTCACTCAACAAAGGCTTGGTTGCCTACTTAGGTCACTGGTCAGTTGACCTACAGCCAGAGACAAAACAGACAGCAAATCATGCCCTCGTGGACCTTGTATTCTGATGGAGGGAGAAAGGCAATTAGAATAGAAATAAGTAAAACACATAAAGAAGAGTATGAAGGAAGATGCCAATATAGAGAAATACATATAAAAAAGCAAGACAAAGGGGTAGGATGCTGCAAGGTTAATTTTAAGTTGGATGGTGATGGGAGGGAGGCATTATTGAGATGGAGACATCTGAGCAAACACCGGCAGAGCCGAGTTGATATCTGTGGGGAGGAGAGGGAGAGCATTCTAAATGGAAGGAACAGCAAATACAAGATCCCAGAGGCAAGAAATGGTTACACAGCCTACGTTGTACACCTGAAATTAATATAAAATTGCAACTCAACTCTACTTCAATAAAAAGAAAAGAAATGGTTACACAGGTGAAGGAAGAGCTGAGAAGACAAAGAGGCATCGGTGAAACAAATGGATGGATGCCACTAGTCAACAGAGACAAAAGGAGGAAGTGGTGTTTTTAGACCCCGCAGATGGGAGTCATTCAGCAGAAGTGGCAGCCATGGTGAGGTGTAAGCTGGGAGCTGGATCTGTGCAGATGTGGCCGGAGACACAGATTGAAAGGAAAAGGAGACGCGGGAGGCAGAGGATGAAATGGTTGGATGGCATCATCGACTCAGTGCTCAATGAATTAGAGCAAATTCCAGGAGACAGTGAAGGACAGGGAAACCTGGCTTGTTGCAGTTCACGGGTCACAAAGAGTTAGCGACTAAACGACAGCACAGGGCGGCCTAGGGGAGCAGATGCCTGAGATCGAGAAGAGAGCAAGGGAGAGGAGAACCGGACTTGAAAATGGACCGTCCCACAATGAGACACCTCCTCATACTCACTAGATGGCTAAAATGAAAAAGATGGATTCTGCCAAATGTTGACAAGGAGGGGGAGCATCTGAAACTCTCCCACCTGGCAGATGGTGTGCAAGATGGTAAAAGCCACTTCAGAAAATTGTTTGTCAATCTCTATGGAAGTTATTTATACACTTACCCTCTGGCCCAGCAATTCTACTCTAGGGATATACCCAGAGAAGTGAGAATCTTTCTTCACAAGGACTTGCACCAGAATTTCATCCCAGCTGACAAAACTGATAGCAACCACCCAAACATCCACCAACAAGAAAGAGGCCCCCCAAAACAAACAGAAAAACCGAAAAAAAAGAAAGAACCCCAAATGTCCACCAACAAGAAAATGGATTAAATTATGGTAAATTCATCCCATGGAATAGGCATTATAATAAGAATATAAACTAACTGCTGCTACATGCAATAACATGGATGAATTCTCAAGACACTACACTGAGTGAAGAAAGCCAGACACAAAGAACATGTAACCCAGGACTCCATTTATAAAGTACACAGATGGACAAAACTAATCTAAGGTGATAAGGGATCCACAAAAAAAAACTTCCTGGGGGAAGGAGGGTTGGCTGGAAAGGGGCACAAAGGAAACTTTCTGGGATTATGGAAATGTTTTCCCCCTTGATCTGGGGTACTGATAACACATTTACATTTGACAAAACTCATCAGCTGTACACTTAAGATCTGTGTGTTTATCACTCTATGAAAATTATACCTCAATAAAGGAAGGAAATACAAAAATAAACCAAAAAAACACTTAGATCACCATCTCCCCTCCTCTGCCCCCAGCCTAGCTTGGGCTCCTCACAGGGTGGGGACGGCCGTTTCATCTCTCAGCTGTCAGCCATCTGCAGCCTCTCCCCAGACTGCACACAGCAGCATATGCATCCTTCTAAATCAGCTGTTGGGGAAACGGTGGGGAAGAGGTCGGGGAGGAGCAGGCTTAGAGCCCAAAGATCCCAGTTTCAATCTCAGTTCCATGTTTTGCCAGCTGTGTCATCTAGGTGAGCCACTTTGCTTCTCTAAATCTTTCTTTGTCATCTGTAAAATGGGACGACTCCTCCTTCAAAGGATTGTTGGGAAGATGAAAAAATGGGGTAGCGTCTGGAAAAGAGCTTCAGAGACTGAGGAATCTGGCAGCCATAGGGTGTCACACCAGTTCACTGCTTAGGCACTTTCGATGGCTGTTGCATAGCAGCTGAGGTTGGATCATTGTCTCAATCCTTCACTCCCAGCAAAGGGATCCTGTGGCCACATCCCTTGTCACATGACTCTACTTTCCCACTGCAGTCTGGGTGGCTTGGTCACGTGACTTGCTTTGGCCAATGACCTGGCCGTGGATGTGGCCAGGGCACAGGGATGTGAGGTTCGGCTTGGTCTCCTGAGCTCTTGCTGGTCCAAGGAGAACACAGAGCCGTCTGGAGCCCCACCCACAGTCTGTGAGTGAAACAAAGCCTTGTTGTTGTAAACCATGAGTGTTCATGTTCCTGTGATTTGCGGGCCAGCATTACTGTGGTGCTGGCTGACTAACATAGCCTCAAGGTCATCTCCAAGCGGGTCTCCCTTCACTTACCTTTCCAGTCCCATTTCCAGCAACTCAGGTCCAGCCAAATCAGTCCATCCAACATCCCATGAAACTTAGCACTCCCTCTCGCTCTCAGTTGCCTAACTCAATGTTTTCTTTTCCATCTCAATCTTTCCTCTTTCCCGAGGGCCGAAGTTTTTCTCCCTTCATTATACTAGTCTATACCAGTTTGTGCCAGCCATACCAATCCCCAAAAGACAACAGCAGTACCACTTCCTTCCAGAAGCTTTCCTTTACTGCTCATCCCCAGCCCACCTCGGCACGACTGCCCTCTTTTGAGCTCCTGCAGCCCTCCGCTTTGTGGGATGCTGAGCACACTCTGACCAGCATCGCCATTGGCTAAATTTTTCCTTCATCTGTGGTTTAGGAGTCTTTTGTTAAGCTGTGCTTGGGAAATACCTGTTGAATGAATCAACAATAGCCTGTGTAACCTGCTGCAGAACACCCCGCTTCCCAGAAACTGTGATTTGCAAGTCTAGCTTCAGGCTCAATCTAGCAGTTACAGTTGAGGTGGAGAAAAAGCCAGTGAACGTCAGCCACCCAGCAAGAGAGAGAAGTACCCCTTAGGGTCAAGGGGAAGAGAAGGGCCTGGCCTAACTGTACTCTTGTCCCTTCCCTGTCCCTGTCCCGTTCTTTTTCTTGTCTCTGTCTCACTGAATGGCTGTACTGACTTCCTGTTCCTAGACGGTGAGCCATCAACACACAGATGGAACCTAGATTGTCTTACTTATCTTGGTTTTGATCTTGGTGTGGGTGCCCAGTGCTTTGAATGTGTTGCTCAATAAATGTTTAATGTCTGAAGGTATGAATGACATGCTCTTTTCAAGTCTGATTGGAAAATGATTTTATATTTGGCAGTTTGGGACCCAGTCTCCCTGAGTTTAGAAACATTTAAAAACTCTCCAGTGCCAGCTATTTTGGGTTTGGGGTGAAGATGACAGAGAGCCCATCCTTTGCAAAGTTAAGGGGCCAACTGGCAAATGTCTGCTATGTGAAGGGGTCTTCCAAGACCAGGGACCATCCATTAGAAAGTCCCTCTCCAGAAATATCCCCCATCCTCAAACACCCACCTAATGACAAAATCTCTAGGTGAAAAAGCCCCTCTTTTAAAACTCAGACCTAACCCTTTGAGACCAATCTGTTTGCTCAAGGTCAAGCTCCCAGTGTAGCAGAGTGGGAGCCCCAGTCCAGGCCTAGAGAAGAGTAATCAAAGGGCGTAGGTTTCAAGACAAACATTCCACATTCTGCACTGTTATCTAAGACCCTGGGGCAAAGAGAGGCCCAGGTGGAAGGGTAGATTATCTTGAGCCTCCCTGTGGATTCCTAGATGCAGGTGTAATCTTAGGTGGAAGAGTCTGGCTTCCAGGGCTTAGCTGTGAATGCTCTGTAGGGTGGGGAAAAGGGAGAAGGGAGTCCTGTCCAGGAGAGGTGCGTCGGGGAGCCGGGGCCCAAGAGGGAGTCTTTACATCACTGGACTTCCAGCCCATTCCGCAAGCCTCCTAGGGCACCAAGCAGAGGTTCTCTGTGGGACACCACTGGGCAGAAATAAAGGAGGAGGAGGAGGAGGCAAGAGTTGAATTAAGGCACCATAACTCCCAGGGACTGACCTGAGTGCTCTGTGGGGCCCACCTGAGCCCCACATCTTCAGGATTTATGCAGCTGCTAGGCCTCCTTGGAGCCCTGACTCCTAATTCAAGTCATGGGATTATTTATTCCTGCTAGTGTCAGCTGAGAGGGCTGAAGTCAACTCCGGCTCACCCAGAGCCCTCAGGGAGCAAGCCGGGGGCCGGGGACAGGGCAAGAGTGCAGTGCACCCATGCAGACAGACAGACAGACACACAGGCCAGAACGGCCCAGAACCCTACCCTCCTCAGCCACGCTGCAGGCCCCAAGCTAGACCCCTGTGCCGGGTCCCCATGGGTGCTTAGGGAATTGTGGAGGTTATTTTAAGGTTGTTTCCATGTCCTTATCTCCCCACCCCCCCATCCAACAAATAGTCAGACAGAAAAACAAACAGGCCAAGGCCTGGGCTGTTCTCACAGAGAAGCAGACCCATCCTCCCTTCCCCCAGCCCCAGACTCTCCCCAACTAAATTCCTCCAGGCAGGGCCCCTGCGCTTCCGTTCAGCGCATCAGCTCATCAAAGGGGAGAAGCCTGCTGTCCATGCCCAAAAGCTGTTTCCCCCAGCTGCTTTTCAATTTATTTTAATTTTATTGGAATATCCCAGTTGCTTCTCCTGCCCCATTTTCCAGGGATGCCCTGCTGGGGCCTTGGATGGGGTGGGTTGGGGGCACTTTGCTGGCCAGGGGAGCCCTGGTGCTTCCCGGCTGTTTGGGTCAGATGCCCTAAGTGGAGGGTTTTCTTTTGGCAGGGGGTAATTTGGGGCCCCTGTACAACAACCTCCCAGAAACACTCAATTCCAGGCTTCGCAAAGAAGGAAACATTATAAAAAAACGTAGGAAGAGCTAAAGCCAGACATTAGGGTCCATAAAGGGAGAGGCCTTCTGTGTGTGCCGGGGGTAGGGGAGGCTTGCAGAAACAGAACTGTGAAATTGATTTAATCAACCAACATTGATTACCCAGTGGTTACCACAGGCTAGGCACCATTCTAAGGCTCTGCAGAAGATGAGTGATCCTGACAGCCTGGTCTGGGCTTCAAGGAGCTTAAATTCTAGTTGAGACAGAAAGCTGGGAGGTATGGCTGGAGGAGAGTGAGGGGGGACCAGGAAGACGAGACTTAAGTGGAGAAAGAGGACCGAAGCACAGCCTTATAAACCTTATAAGAGGTCTTATAAGTCCTCACCCTTTCGGATTTTATTCTAATCAGAACAAGAGGGGCAGGAGAGAGGTGCCCAGAGGCCCACAGTCTTGTAGAGGGAGGAAGGGATCATCTGACATGGAGGTACCACAAGAGGTCTCCTATGAGCTGGGGTTTGTGAGGGATGTTGCCCACGTAGGGGGTGGGGGTAGGCACTCTCCCTGTTTGTCTCAATGAAGGGGCTAAAGGAAGCCTGTGGGCCTGGTCGGGTTTTCCTCCTCCCTTCCTCTCTGTTCACGAACCCCTACTCCCCTCTGCTTGCCTCATTCCCCACCTTCTTTCTGCACTCCCCATCTGGCCTTTTGGGTGCCCGGCAACCTCCACCTCCCTCCCCATCTGACTCTGATTAGGGTCAAAGGAAATGGCAACCTATTCCAGTATTTTTGCCTGGGAAATCCCATGGACAGAGGAGCCTGGTGGGCTACAGTTCATGAGGTCGCAATAGAGTCAGACACGACGTGGCGACTGGATTTGGGCTGTGGAGCCCTTAGGTCAGCCACACAGCAGCAGCAGCCCAGGGCACCATCAAGACATGACCCCAAGCCTCCTGGGCCAGCTGGAGCCCTGGTCTGAGGAGAGGAGCCCCATCCTCCATCTGGAACCCCTGCCTCTCTGCCTGGTCCCACTCCCAGCTCAGGCCACAGCTCCCCCTTCACCTCTAGGGCAGGATGGAGATTCTCAGGACAGAGGTCAGAGCTGCAAGAGAGCTCAAAAATACCCATTAGACTATCAATCATTCCATCCATCAATTAAGTAGGTAGGCAGGGACAAAACTCCAATTGAGAGGTTCACTAATTTGGAGAATTTGTGGATGTCTAATCAAAATGGAAACTCTGCCTTGCTCTGTGGGGTAAAAGTGTCCTGCATGAGTGCTAAGTTGATTCAGTCTCATCTGACTTTTTGTGACCCTATAGATTGCAGCCTGTCAGGCTCCTCTGTCCATGGGATTCTCCAGGCAAGAATACTGGAGTGGGTTGCCATGCCCTCCTCCAGGGGAGCTTCCCAACCAAGGGATCAAACCCACATCTCTTATGTCTCCCTCATTGGAGGCTGGTTCTTTACCACTAGCACCACCTGTGAAGCCCTAAGTGTCCTGTGATGTGTTAAGTCGCTTCAGTTGAGTCTGACTCTTTGCCATCCCATGGACTGTAGCCCACCAAGCTTCTCTGTCCATGAGATTCTCCACACATGAGTACTGGAGTGGGTTGCCATGCCCTCCTCCAGGGGACCTTCCCAACCCAGGGATTGAATCCGTGTCCTACAGTTGACCATTTGATGCCTTTTGTATTTGCCCTGGGGGTGGGGCAGGAGGCAGGGTCCCATGGCTTGACAATCTGGGGTGGGGGCTAGTGAATGAATGGGAAGTTGTGAGGTGTCTCTGTCTTCCTTCTGATCCTTCCTGTCTCTTCTTCCAACCTAGATGGTAGCGAGAGGGAGCAGTGCAATTTAGGCCAGGTTTTAAAAGTTGGTGGCTTATATATACACTATTATGTGTAAAACAGATAACCAACGAGGTCCTACTGTAAAGCACAGGGAGCTCTGTTCAGTGCTGCGGCAACCTAAATGTGAAGGAAATATACAAAAGAGGGGATATGTGTATAGGAAGAGTTGCTGCACAGCAGAAACTGACACAGTAACTTCAATAAAAACTAAAAAAAAAAAACGAGAGAGAGAGAAAGAAAGAAAAAAAGTTGGTGGCTTGGCTTCACCCTAAGGGAAGTCCTACCCTGCCTCACGTCTGCGACTCCATCCCTTCTAGAGCAAGAGGGGACAGTGAGGGAGAGCAAGAGGGTCCCCCAGGGCCCAGGAAGCCCCAACAGTGACCGGCATCTGAAGGCAGAGCAGTGGCCGGGTGTCCCAGGGCCGCGCCCGTGGCGTTTCTTGGACCCGAAAGGAAGCAGCTCCCACCCTTCCCACCGTCCAGAACAAAGCCGGCGGCAACCGTATCGAGGCGCTCGGCAAAAGCCCCGCGGGCCCTCACTCTCCGGTCCACGCTGGCCTGGGCCGCATCGCCAGTCCCTCCTCCTCCGCCCTCCAGGCCCTTCTGTCTCCTCCCCCTGCGCGGAAGCGCCTGTTCGCGGTTTTCCGACGGTGACTAATCCGGCTGGTTGAGCAACTAGCCGGCCCCGGCGCCCTGGCGACCGCAGCTGCGTCCGCCACCGCGCGGCGCAGTGCCCTGGCCTTGAACTTCGCCGGCCCAGGGTCGACCCCGCTCGCTCACGCCATCCTACCCGGCTCTAGATCCCGCGGCCGCGCGCCCTTCGCCTAGATATCGGCCCGAGCACGCGGGGCCCGACCCTGCTCGTCTTCCAGGACGCGCGGGCGGTGCGTAGCGCTCGGATCCCCCAGACTTTCCAGGTTAGGAAGGGGGTATCCGCTCTCGCCCGAGTGCTGGTGGCGAGACTGCGGGGAGAGGGGCGCCCCGCGAGGGCCTGGGCGAAATGAAATATTTGGCCCACTTTGCATTTTGAAAGCTCGGCGTCTTTGCAAAATTCTCCAAGGTCGGGATGTATTCGTGGAATGCGGTCGGAGGTGAAGGTGCTCAGAGGCACTCGCCCCAGAACCCGCATGTGAACACACACACACACACACACACACACACACACACACACACACCCCTCCCCAGGTCACTCCAGCTCTTGGCGATCCCACGTTTCTCTGCCTCACCTGACTCCCAGTTTTGCCCCTTTAGCAGCGCTCTCCCCAGTCCTTATCTGCACCTCCACCAGCCCCGGCTGTCAGCACCTTCTGCTTTGTCTTTCTGTCTGTCTGTCTGTCACCGTCTCTCTCCCTCACTCGGGGTGTTTATGCCGTTGTTTTCCTGAGTTCTCCGCGCCAGGCTCTCCTACCCTCAAAGTCCGCCATCCCCACTCGGCCTGTGTAATTTAAAGCCATAGTTAAATTATGACTTCTCCGGACCTGTTGTGGCACCTACGCCTGAGCCTAATTAAATGATCACATCCATTCTGAAGGCAGCTCTCTTCTCCCCTCCAACGTTAATTACAACATAAGAGGCTTTAATGGCCCGCCTCACCTCCAGCTCCTGGAAAGAAAGGTCAGGCGATTAATTTTCGTCATTAATCTTTTCCCAATGTGGACACTGTGCTGTCACCGGAGCCTATTAAACCCCCTTTGTCCCCCCTTCCAGCCTCCCTCGCCCCTCACGCCCTCCTCCCTGAGTGACTGCAGAGAAGGAAAATATTTAAGAATCACTTTGTCTCTCTGGCTTTTTTTTTTCCCTTTTCCTAGAAACAGCTTCTCCTTGGGGGGCTCATGGTGAGATACAGGGAGAGGGGCACCAAGTTTGTTACCCTGCAGCTTCAGACTGCAGGCCCGTCATGTCTGGAATGTTACGAGTCCAGGAGTCAGGCTAGGGAGCAGAGAGGGGAGCAGGCTGGGGAGCAGGCTGGGTCTGTGGTGTTCCATCACTCCAGGGTGGAGTGGGGAGGCAGGGGGAGGGGGTGGGAAAGGCCAGGCCCTGCCATGCTTGTGTGGAGGGAGAGACGAGGACCCTCCTGTCCCTGGTTCATCCTCCACTTGGATCCTCACAATATAAAACAATAATCGGAGGACTTCCCTGGTGGTCCAGTGGCTAAGACTGCACTACCAACGCAGGGGGCCAGAGTTCTATTCCTGGTCAAGGAACTAGATCCCACATGCGGCAACTAAAGATCTCCCATGCTGCAAGGAAGATTGGATCTATGATCCTATGTGCTGCAATGTAGATCCAGCTCAGGCAAATAAATATTGAAAAAAAAAATTGACAAAAGCCAATAAAGAATGTATTGACACGGTTTTCCAGTCTGGCATAGACTGGAAGTTCGTTCTGTGGGGATCTAGATTTCTTCCCCATCACCTCCCCTTGTTCCTTTACCCCTTCCTCCCTCTCCCTACAACTTCAGCCCCATTAAATGGGGAATAATCTAGATTTCTGTAGTTGCAGAGGGCTGGGCAATGGCCACCTGTCTGAGGAAGCCCATCCTTCAGAAACTGGGTGTCTGCTAGCCCCGATGATGGTCCTGGACTCCCAGTGAGGGGGTGGGGTGAGTGGGGATGGGGCAGCCTGGTGGACTAACAGACAGGGCAGGGCTGGGGGGGCCATGTTGGGGCAAGGGGACAGAGGTGGCCCTGGGGTGTGCCTTCCCGGCACCCTGAATTCCAACAGCAGGCCCAAAAGAGGAAGAAGCAGGAGGCTGAATAAGTTCTCTGCAGACGACTTTTATTCCAATCCTGGAATTTATTTGATTTAAAGTTCTAATCCAGAAGAGAGTCCCTGGGAAATGGAGGGGGTGAGGATGGGCCAGG
This sequence comes from Bos indicus, assembly GCF_029378745.1. Classification (NCBI taxonomy): domain Eukaryota; kingdom Metazoa; phylum Chordata; class Mammalia; order Artiodactyla; family Bovidae; genus Bos; species Bos indicus. The sequence goes on along the minus strand of NC_091782.1, from coordinate 16,794,325 downwards.
CAGGAACCAGGGAAATGCAGGTATGAGCAGCTCCCGGGCTGGCGGTGTCTGGGGGGGGCTGAGCTCTCTGGGGGGCCCAGCTCTGTCCCCAGAGGGAGCATACTAGGGGCTCAGGCCAGTGAGGGTGATGATTAGAAAGTGACAAAACTGAAGAGGTGGGGTTTGCAGAGAGGGTAGGGGACTCACTACCTAAACTCATGAGCCTAGACTGGCCATACTCCTCAGCCCTTGAGACACAGATCCATTGCCTCAACAAAAGCTGAGTTAGCCATCCCTCAACCCTCAGAAACCCAGGGCTGCAGTGATTTCTAGAACTTATGTCCCCCTAGGTAGAAAGATGCTAAGTGTGTGTGTCTGTTGCAGGGGGGTGGGGTGGGGTGATGGTATCATGGGAACCTGAGACTCCCCAGTGAGAGGAAAGGGTAGCTTGGCCCTAGCATTCCTTGACCCTAATGGTGGAGTTAGGAGAGCTCCTTTTTGGGAATCCAGTCAAAGATGTGCAAGGCCTCAGTTCTGGACTGGGGCAAACAGGAAAGGTGGGGGCGAGGTGTGTGTGGGGTGCAGAATCCAGTTTTTAAAAGGGACTTGGAAGACCCCAACAGTGACCAAAATTGTTTCATGTCCAGCAAGGCTGGTGGTGTCCAAGTCCTTGGCTTTTAGAAAGAAGAAACTTCTAGGAAACTCAAGAAGAGTTGGCCGTGACCCAGGAAACTTAGATTCCTCAGACAGAGGCCTTCTTTCCAGGAAAGTGTCCCCTCTCCCCTCCACCTCCCCAAACCTGGCTCCTCCTGTCATCTGCCACAAGATGGGCGCAGGCACCTTCCAGTGGCCCAGGAGTACATCCCCCCATTCAGTCAGTCCCTCCCCTGACACCCCCCCAACCCACTCCAAGGACACTGGGGACATCACGTCCACAGAACCCTGCACAGCCGGAGAATAATAATTAATAACCATTAGGAACAATAAGGAATACCAGTGCCCAGTCAGCCCAATGTGCAGCCTCGGCTTTTTTCCTTCTTCCTTTTTTTTCCCCCTTTTTACTTTAATGAAAACAATGATTTGACTTTGAAGAAAGTGACTTTTTTAAAGTGAAAACTGGATTGAGTTCCTCACCCCCCCCCCTTGCCATCCCTCTTCCCTTCTGAGCTCCTCCTCCCATCTTTCCCCCTCCCATTTTTCTCTCTCCCTTTTTTCTTTTTCTTTAATACTCTGCGTTCTATCATGCAAATCCCCTTTCAAATTATGAGAGTATTAGAGCCATCAACGGTAATGTCACCGCCACAAAATGAGAGTGGGGACTTAAGCACCTAACGAACAATGAAATGTGCGAGCCCTGGGACAGGACAATTAAGAACTGGGCTTAGCCAGCCAGGGAAATTTATTGCTATCAAATCCATATTTCTATTTTCCCCCTGAACAGTAACCTATTTGAATATGATTAAAGGGTTTCATTACGGCAGAGAGAAAGGCCCGTGTCCCGCAGTTCCTGGTGAGCTCACAAACACAGGCTTGGAGCCGGGGTGCCCCTGTGAGGAGATGGGTGCGGGGGGAGGAAGGAAAGACTGTGGGGGACCAGGGGTCCAGAAAGTGAACATGAGGGGGCTGGTTCCCTGCAGAGATGGGGCTAGCAGAGGACGTGGGGGGCAAGAAAGGAGGTCTGAGAGTCTCTGGTTCTCTAATTCTTTGCAGAAGGTGCTGGAAGGTCCATGAGCAGATAGGGAGACTGAGGCACTGAGAGGCTGAGCTGCCTGGTGATGGCCACTCAAATTAGTGAGGGTTGGGGGGAGCCAGGATCTGATCCAAAACCAGGGCTGGTCTTCCTCTTCTTCCTACCCGCCCCCCTACCGGCATTCCCCTCCTTCCTTTCCACCTATCTTCTTCCCCCACCCCCCAAGTGATAAATGCTATAAAGATATACTAACAGCCATCTTGGCCAGGGAAGATTTACAGTCCATCCGGGCGAGGAGATGAGACCAGTCAGAGGAGGCTGAAAGCAGCTGGACAGGGGACAGCTTGCTGTTAGGATGAGCAGTGCCGATGCCGAGTCCTGAAGGGGTTCAGGGTCGGTTCAGAGAGGCCGGTGTGGGCTGGAGCAGCAGCTAAAGGCTCTGCTCTAACACAAACAGATGGCAAAGAATTCTCCCCTACAAGTCTGCACATTATCACTCTGCTCCACGGCAGAGCCTTAATAAGATCCGGCCGTCGCTCCTTCCTGCTTTCTCAGCGGCACCCAAACCGATGGTGACCGTCACAATGATACCAATCATGGTGGCATGGCTCCTGGGCATTTGCGTATCGTTTTAGTTATAGGGAGCTTTCACATCCCTCCTCGCCTTAAATCCTCAAGACAGCCCTTTAAAGTGGGGCAGGGTGGGTGAGTGAGATTCAGAGGGGTTAAGTAACTTGTCCATAGTCACCCAGGTGATAAATGATGGATCTGGAAGTTGAACCCAGGACTCTAACATCCATGCTCACATACATGTGATTTCTGGCAGGGGGGCAACCAGGAACACACTTCGGTCCAGCCAGCTGCTGCTCACCACGCCCCCCTGCCCAACTTGTGGCAGCTTCGATCTTGCTGGAATTCCTGATGGAGAGGATAGTGGCCTGCCCAGACAGATTAGCTGTGTTAGCCCAGAGAGTCGAGGGTGATGGATGTCCTGGGAGACTGCCCTCATGGGCAGTCCAGACTCACACCAGCAAATCAGGAATTACTCCAGATGGGAAAGAAGTAAATGCTGAACTTTTCTGGTGGTCCAGTGGTTAAGACCCTGAGCTTCCAATGCAGGGGATGCGGGTTCGATCCCTAGTCAGGGAACTAAGATCCCACACACCACGTGGTGCAGCCAAAAGAAAAAAGAAAGAAATAGTAAGGACTTGATAATTAGTAGACATTGTTAGTTAAGTGATGCATTGTGTGGTCCTGAACTGGGGGGTGGCATATGGCAGGGTGGGCCAAAGGTGTGAGAGAATCTCTTCTGATACCTGGCAGCACCATCCCAAGGCCTCCTTCCACCACTTCCTTATCCATTTCCTAATAGCTTCCCCCATTTGTAATCCCCTTACCGTTATACTCCCCTGGTAGCTCAGACGGTAAAGCGTCTGCCTACAATGTGGGAGACCTAGGTTCAATCCCTGGGTTGGGAAGATCTCCTGGAGAAGAAAATGGCAACCCACTCCAGTATTCTTGCCTGGAAAGTCCCATGGACAGAGGAACCTGGTGGGCTCCTGGGGTCTTGTCCATGGGGTTGCAAATGGTCGGACACGACTGAGCAACTTCACTTTCCCTTTCCCATTATACTCTTCAGAGTCTGCCACTTCTTGCACTCATTTCTCCATTACTCATCCATCCATCCAGTCAACAAACATTTACCAAGCATGTGCTGGGATATAGAGATGTTGGCCCCAGTATCCCTGTTTTCAAGGAGCTCATCAGCTATTAGAGAAATGGGGAGGCATATGGCAAAGAATAATGAGCAGAGGCCCGAGGGGGAGCTTCCAACTGGGCACGCACATACTCCAAGGAAGGGAAGGCAGATGTCATCCCCACTCAAGAGGTGAGCAAGATGAGGCTCAGAGAACTCAAGTGAAGAGCCCAAGGTGGTGGCTGGTGTGAGAACCAAAACCTGGCCACCTGACAAGCTATTTGCCATTTCTGTCCCACCCTATTTCCTTCCCATTCCGCCTTTCCTAAGACCATCTAATCTCTTCAATCTTGGCCTCTGTTCATCTATCCACCCAAGGGTGTGGGTTAAAATAATAAGCCCATACACTGGCCCACTGGGATGGACACTGGTCACAGCAATGGAGCAGGGTCCTGAGGCCCCCTGCTGGGCTGGGTGCTAATGTTTAGCTGTTGAATCTTGGGGAAGTCCAATAAATTTCAGGGCAATGGCTAGGCTGGTAGGGAATTGGGCTGGGGCAGTGATGATTTACTAACTGGTATGGAAATGTTAACCACCAGGACAGGCACACCATTATATACCACCCAACTCTCAGCGTTATGTCCATCCAGCTGTGCACCCATCAATTATCACATTCTCATTCCACCTTATAAACCCATTCCATCTCAGTCCCACCCACTGGGTACAGACTCGAGCACTTGTATGGGAGCATCTATGAAGTAGAAGAACTTCCTTCTCTCTAGGAGCTGACACCTGAGTTGGGGAGCCAGGATGTGTGGGTATGTGTTAGTCAACTAGTCGTGTCTGACTCTTTGCAACCCCAAAGACTGTAGCCCACCAGGCTCCTCTCTGTCCATGGGATTTCCCAGGCAAGAATGCTGGAGTGGGTTGCCATGCCCTTCTCTAGGGGATCTTCCCGACTCAGGGATCGAACTTGGGTCTCCTGCACTGCAGGTGGATTCTTTACCATCTGAGCCATCTGGGAAGCCTGGGGAGGCAGGCTAGACCCACTCAGATGCTCAGCAACAGCCCAAGAGGTGTCTTGGGGCAGCCCAGGATGAGTTGCCCAGCGCCTGGTACATGCCGAAATGGCTCAGAGCAGACGAAGAACATCTGTGTAGAAGAGGCTAGGGAGGCTGTTACAGCATGAGCTGGAGCTTTCGGTAAATGCGGATAACTCCCCCAGCTTCTTCTTGGCTCAGCCTCTTGGGGACATCTCATGCTCTGTTCTCCACCCGCAATGTCCACGTCTGGATACTGGTTTGCTGTGAGTCTGCCCTCACTCTGCCTCAGAAACTGGAGAGTGGGGACCAAGATGTGACTTGCTCTCTCCAGCAGGTACGTTACCTCCTGCGGGGAAGGAGCCAGTTTGTGCTTGGATAACCAGCTAGCCCTCCCCCCGTACCTCCCTTTTCTCCCCTTCTCTTTCCTTCCCGGGGCTGTCAGTTTAACGGACAGGTGTTTAATTCCAGCCTGTCAGGTGCCTGGAAATGCCAGCATCACTGCACATCAGTTCGTGGAGCTTGCTCTTACAAGAACAGTGAGAAGTTGAACTCTGCTCTCTGTAGCTCGGCCCTCTGTGTCTTGTCTCCATCTCATCGGGCAAATGTAGTTGCACCTTGCTTACTGGCATTTTCCTCTGGGGCAGATGGGCTCAGAGAGCCTGGCAAAAGAGGCCAAAAGCTTTTCCAAGTGCCTCCAGTGGAGAATGAGTTCCCAAGCCCTAGGTGTCATCAATTACATCCCTGGCACGCGCTGGGCCTGCTTTTTAACTATTAAAATCATGTAATAGCTAAAGCACACTGCTCCTGCAGCCGCGGGGCAGAGAGGCAGCTGTCAGCTGTGCTAGCCAGCATATAAGCTGCTTCTCTCCTCTGTACCTGCGCTACTCAGGCATGAGTCAGGAACAACATAAACCCAGGAAATACATGGAGGCAGCCCCAGGAGTCTGTCCAGAAGCTTAGACATGGGTGTCAGTGCGTAATCTGGGATTCACTGTGTCATGCTACCCCCAGCAAGACTTGCCATGCAGCTCATCTATCAGTCTTCGGCAAAGTCTCCATGCTCTGGGCTAGAGACAGATCAGAGGTCAGAAAGGAGAACCCGTCTTTGATGGTTAGGGATGAAGCTTAAGGAACTGGGTCAGAACTGGGCACCTCTGGGACATGTTAACTGTGGCCAGAGGACAGAGCTGGACAGCCCAGCTCAGGTGATGAAAGCACCTGAATGGCGTCCTGGAGGGTTGTTGGGCTAACCCTGGCACACAGCTTCTCCTCTTCTATTCCTTCCCACACATATCCACTCCCTTCCTCGCTTATCTATTTCTTTCTGCTTTCACACCTCCTACCTGTCCCCCCACCAGACCTCCACCCACCCACATACACCAACGAGGCATCACGGTTCCTAACGAAACGGAACCACTGCCAGATGAAATATATTACTATTAAATACTTAATTCTTCTAGTGAGCAGAGAGCAGGCAGTATGAATACGATTATTAAAGAAAATTACTTTGGCTGATCAGATATTTCTGCATACTAATTTCTGACCCCTCTTCCCTCACTCCCGCTTCACGTCCCTCAGAGACCAGGACAGATAAAATTCCATCACAAATAGCTGATTACCGAGGCCTGCATTAAAAATCACATTTCCCCCTGCCTCTCTCTCTCTCCTGTGCCTTCTCTAGGCTGATGTCCTTGCTGGAGAAGGGGTCTCCCTAGACAACAGCAGCCACTGGACAACACATAGGGAGACCCCAGTTCCTCCTTCTCTTCTTCTCTTCGTCTCCATTTCCTCCAATGTCAGCAGATCTACTAATCCAACCAGTTCCCTAAATGGGCAGAAGATCCTGTAAGCCCGAGAGACCCTCCTCTTAGCGTCTTAAACATCTTATCACAGCCTCAAGCTCCAGGGTTCTGTGCTTCAGGACATAGAGGGGCCATCCACCAACCAAAATGGCTGACTTTACGCTGAGTGGGGACCTCCAGCTCTCAGGAACAGGAAGCGTGTTCAGAGGCCCCACCCCAAAGGGTAGGGACTTCCTAACTTCAGAGCTTTCTGATTGGCTGAGCTTTAGGTTTCTTTGTAAACATCTGAGGAATACAGAGTGAAGGAATTCATTCATTCACCACTGAAGTCAGCATTCTTTGATATGTGTATAAAACATGTGTATGTATCTCCAATGTCTGACTCAAAATCACACTTGAACCTTCAATACCTTGGTTTTCTCATCTGCAGAATGGGGGAATAGCAATACCTACTTCGTATGGTTGTTGTGAAGATTAACAGAAAGCACTTAGAACACCATCTGGCACTTAATACGTACCATCTAAGGGTTACACCCAACCCATTCATGAATGACTCATCCCATGATTCCCTCATCAAGAGGAGTTTCTCCAGGCTTCTTTCCTAGACTCTCACTTGGCTTAACTAGGTTCTCAGTGCCTCCCAGATCCCCTTCGCAAGGATCCCTCAACCCCACACTGAGCACTGGCACCAGAGCAATTATCAGGGTTCTGGCAATCAGGGGCGGTGAGGGGAGCATGCTAAAAATATACCCATTCCCCACAATCCCATAAGCCTTCAATTTACCTGCTTTTATAAAAAGATGCTTCCTTAGGTGTCACCCGTGGAAGATATAATTACAGCTTGGGAATGTTAATTCCTCTGCTCCTGATACGTGGATCACTGCTCTGCAGGGCTCCTGCCCTCCCCAGAGCCTTGGGTGGGGGCGGGGGAGATGGGCAGGCGGCCTGGAGAGAATCAGGTAATGCCAGGCCTGGAGAGCTGCAGGGATGTGGCCATAAACCAGAGCACCTTGGCGGGACCTAGGGTGATGGATGAGGATTGCAGAGGGTGTCTTCTCATCCTAGGTTATCCTCAGGAAGCCCCTGGGGAGCTTGGGCAGGTGGGGGAGGACACCCTGGACAGAGCCCCTGCCAGCCTTGTGAGGAAGAGGGAATCCTGCTCCATCGCCCTCCACCCAACCCTCTCTTCAGCCCTTTCTCAACACAACAGCCAGAGGGATTGCCATAAAACCTGAGAACTAGTCCCTCGTCTCACTCAGAATCATCACAGTGGCCTCTAGCTCCGACCCTCCCCTTCCCCACTGTATTTTCCCCCCAGCACTCCGCAGCACCCACTCTTGTACGTATTGGCCTTCTTTGTTTTGTTGTAGTGCAGATCCTTCACTGAGATATACATTCCACGAGGACAAGGATTGCTGTTTTCTTCACTGTTTTGTTCCCAAGGCTCAGGACAGCACCAGGCACACATAGGTGCTCATTGAGAGTCTGTGGATGAAGGTGACTCTTCAGAAAGGATTTCCAAGCAGGAGGAAGCATGAGGGCAAAGCACAAAGGCACAGGAGGGACCCATGCATTTGGCAAGCATGAGTGTTTCTCCACGTTTGGTGCACAAGCACGAATGCTTACGGAAAAGAGGAAGCGATGACAGCAAAGCTGGCATGGCCTCTGTCTGTCTGGAGCTGGCAAGTAGGAGAGTGGCAACATGGGGAGATCTGGGTTTCTGGGGACTTCCCTGGTGGTCTGGCAGTTAAGAATCTGCCTTCCAGTGCAGAGAACTCGGGTTCCATCCCTGTTTGGGGAACTAAGATCCCAGATGCTGCGGGGCAACGAAGCCTTGGGGCCATAACTACTGAGCCCACACGCTCTGCAGCCCAAGTGCCACAACTAGAGACCATGTGCTGCAACAAAGACCCAGCACAACCGAAAAAAAAAAAAGATTTGTGTTTCTGGAAGATCTTGGGTGCTGGTGGAGAGTGGATTACAGCTGAGCAAGACTGGAGGCAAGAAGACCAGGAAGGAAGCTGCTTAGATTTGCAGGAGGGAGAGGATGAGGTCCTGGCCCAAAGCAGGGTGGTGTGGATGGGGGTGAGTTTCTAAGAGATGCATAGGGGTCTGGAGTGAAAAGCAAGGTGGCAGGCTTCCTCCCACCTCTCCAAAGCAGGTCTTCCTGGTCCCCCACCCTAGCCAGACTGTCCCCAGCTCCGCCCCTGGGAGATCCCTCCCTTGCCATCTGGCTTCGATCTAAATTCTGTTCAGCTTGCAAAGCTCAACCCGATGGCTTCCTCTGGCCCCGAGCCCTCTGTGTCACACCGATGTTCTCTGAATGAATGTCTGGTGCTCCTCATTGACCACGCGGATCATTGCCTGTCCACAATGACATGGACATATTTCAAGAAAACTTTCCTTGCGAATTTCTTGAGGGTAGGAATTGTGGCTTTTCTACTGAGAGCCTGACAGAATTACACAGTGATTTAGAGCCTGGGACTTTTGCCTCTGGCTGTCTTGGGCTTAAATCCTGAGTTTCCCACTTAGAAGCTAATTGACTTTAGGTAAAGTAACTTCCCCATTTGTAAAATGAGAATAAAAATATTATCCCCTCACAGGATTGTTCTGAGGACGAACTGAATTAAAACATGTAAGAGGGATGAGCACCTTTACACACTCCCACAACACCTATACGTCTCCTGTGTTGCACGTCACACCCCTACAAATATTTAGCGGAGTGCATCAGGATGGTGACTGATGCTCTGTCCTCCCCACTGGACTGTAAGCACCTTGAGGGCGGGAGCGAGCAGAGCCCAGCACAATCTCTTGACACATCATTACTGTCAGATAAGTTCATGCTGAATGAATGGATGGTTATAGTATTAAACAGGTAACATTGAATTCGACTGAAACTAAGATGCCAAACAAGAGAGATGCCTAGGGACGTCTCTTGTGGTCCAGTGGCTAAGACTCCGTGCTCCCAGTGTGGGGGGCCCCGGTTCGATCCTTGATTGGGGATCTGGATCCCACACGCCACAACTAAGATCTGATGCAGCTAAAGAAACTGATTTTTTAAGAGAGAAACCTAATCTAGCCAAATTGAGCCTGGTTCTTCCCAGGAATTCTGGTGTCCTGGGGGAGCATCCCTGAAAGGATTTCTTTCATCACACCCTTGCTGAGGGGTCCAAGCCATGACCCCTCAGCTGGGCCTGGCCTAGGGCAGGGTGGGTGAGTCTGGAGGGAAGTCCTGGGCTGTCTGGCCCCCACCCTGCCTCAGAACGGAGGATTCTGGGATCAGAGGCAGGGGCGGGGCTCAGCCTGCCGGACCCTCTGGGGAGCTGGCAGGCCCCGAGCCTCTGTGGAGCACTCGTCCCAAGGCTGTATATACACAGGGCCGGGAATGTTTATTTTTCCTTATTGACTTTCTCCAAATAAACCCCTGGCCAGCAGAAAGGGGCTCCCAGCAGCAGCTGTTTACCCAGTGTTTGTGATAAAGAGGCTTCTCCATAGCAACAGGTGGCAATGTGCAGCTCTCAGAACAGGGCCTTGCAATGGGGCTGTGTTTACTCAAAGGGGAAGAGCAAGGGGAGGAGGGAGGAAGGGAGGGTGGGAGGCAGGCAGGAAGGAAGACAGGAAGGAAGGGAAACCAGGAGACTGAGGCTGGGAAGTGAACCAAGGGGACACCCGGGAGGAAGCCCCAGGAGGAGTGTGGTTTCTGTCCTCAGCAAGGCTTCCGCTGTGAGTTCCTGGTGGGCCCAGAGAAGGGAATTCCATCCAGTGACGTGCAGGGAAGCATGTGCCCGGCAGGTGTGGGGTAGCTTTGAGCACCGGACCCAGGAGACACCCAACACAGGCTTGTGTGACCTGGTCAAAGTGTGAGCCTCAGTAATTGTGTATTTAAGTTACCGTGTGTGTGTGTGTGTGTGTGTGTGTGTGTGTGTGTGTGTGTACACGTGTCCTTTCATACTGGGAGGGGAGGGCAGACTTGTTTCCTAAGGCTGCCATGTTACCACGGAGTTGGTGGCTTAGAACAAGGGGAACTGATTCTCTCAGAGTTCAGGAGACCAGAGGCCTGAGATCAGGGCTGAGGTGAGCTTGGTTCTGTGTGGAAGTTCAGAGGGAGCGTCTGTTGCACGCTGTGCTCCCCGCTTCTCAGAATGGCCAGCCACCCTTCATGTTCCTTGACTGCGGGGGCATCACTCCAGGCTCTGCTCCCACTGTCGCGGGGGTGTTCTCCCCGCGTGTCTCTGCATCTGAGGCTGCGTTCCCATCTTCTTATAAGGACACCAAACATTCGATTAAGGGCACCCCCCGATCCAGTGTGACCTTACCTTGACCAATCTGCAAAGACCCTATTTTCAAATAAAATAATATTCACAGGTACGAGAGGTCTGGACTTGAATACATCTTTTGGGGCACATAACTGTAGGATGGGGTGGTTGTCAGTAAAGCTTGGGTGATAAACCCACATGCGACCCTTTGAAAGCAGGCAGCTCCCTCATGCACTCCCCATCCCTCCCCTGCACAAGGTGGGGGGTGTCTGGGGAGGGGGGAAGGGAGCTTTCTCACCTGGGTGGAGCCCTCAGATGGCGAGAGCAGGAGATGTGAGGCATCAGTGTGGTGCTGGGTCCAGTCCCCATCCCAGTTGTGTGACTTTGGACAAGTTGCTTCTTCCCCCAGTGCCTCCGTTTCCTCATCTGTCCAACAGCACCCACCCCACAGGGCTGGGGGAATCAGAAGGCTGTTGGCACAATGCCTGGCACGCAGCAGGCACGACTTGAAGCTGGGCCATCTTTCTTATTTTCCCAAGAGGCCTTGACTTTTCCATGAGGAGCACATGGAAACCGGCTTGGGACCATCACCTCCCCTGGATGGTATCTCCTCCTGCAGACAGTGGCCTCTGTCCCAAAGCTGGCACAGTGACCCCAGCACCCGGGGGGATGTGATTAAATGTGGGCACACCTGATGGAGTCAGTCCCAGAGACCCAGTGTGCGGTGGGCATGGGGGAGAGGGTATCAGCAGGGATCTTCCAGGGAGACACCACGCACATCACTGGAGCACGCAGACACACACCTGCACCCCTCTGCTCCCTAAGCATCTGTGCAAAGAAGACCCAGACCAGTACCTGAGCCCATACAACCACCTGCTCCGTGGTGTGCAGGGAGTCAGTGACCAGGCTGAAAGCCTACACACACACACACACACACACACACACACACACCCCTCACAGCCTTCCTCCCACGGACAGGCTCAGCCACAGGAAGCCCATCTCCAGTCCCATAGGTTTGACAAGTCCACACAGCCCATGGAAATCCACAACTATTTGTTCACACACACATATTTCTTGAACAACTACCATGCTCCAGGCACTGTCCTAGTCACTAGAGAGGTGGCAGGAGACAAAACCTGGAGAGTCCACTCTGCTGCTGTTGCTAAGTCGCTTCAGTCGTGTCCGACTCTGTGCGACCCCAGACGGCAGCCCGCCAGGCTCCACCATCCCTGGGATTCTCCAGGCAAGAACACCGGAGTGGGTTGCCATTTCCTTCTCCAATGCATGAAAGTAAAAGGTGAAAGTGAAGTTGCTCAGTCGTGTCTGACTCTTAGCAACCCCATGGACTGCAGCCTTCCAGGCTCCTCCATCCATGGGATTTTCCAAGCAAGAGTACTGGAGTGGGATGCCATTGACTTCTCCGGAGTCCACTCTAGACAGTAAGAAAAATGAATAAGGAACTTACTTCGTGTGTAAGAAGGAATTTAGTGCCGTGGACAGACCTGAAGGCGGAACAGGAGGGAGAGAGGGGCACAACCTTAAGTGGGTCCTCTGCCTTCCCAGGGTGCCCTTGCCCCCGCCCCCCCCCCCAGTGCCAGGGCGTAAGGAGAGCCCCACGGGCCCCAGTGGAGAGGCCCAGGGACCGTCAGACGCGTCAGGGGGGCTATGGCATCCCCTCCCTTGGGGCTGGGCTGCGCTTCCCGAGCTCCGCTGCTCTCTAACTGCAGCGTGTCATCCTCCTGTTACTATTCTGATCCTCATTACAGGGACCTGTCCTCACGCTCAAGCACAACAACCACGCAGCCTGTTACACAGCTCCGCGGGGAGACAGGGCATTTTTCTGGAGCTGCCGGGGAGAACAGTCAGAGCAGCCCAGGGAGGAAGAGTTGATGCCTTCTGGAGTTTCTCGCGGGGGATGCAGTCCCTTCTGGATGTCAACTCTTTCTCTCCTCTGTCCTCCCAGCTCCTATTATCATCCTTACCGTCGAGCGTGCAGCTAATTGTTTACTGCAGGCTGCTGCCTGCCACCAGCTGAGCCAGGAGGATCTCAGAGCCCGGCCGGCCCTTCACTCCCTTTATCTTTGTAGCTGGGCACACGTGGCAGTGCTGGGCACACAGTTGGTGCCCCATAGATGCAAGACAGGAGAGGAACCAAAACAAATGTGGGATTTGATTGGAGGAGAAGCGTAGCTTGCTGCCTTAGGCCCCCGGTGAGGTAACAGGACACAGGAAGGATGAGAGGCAAGAGCCTTCCCCCTTCCAGCCTCCAAGGAGCTGCACTCCACCAGAATCATAGTCCTTGAACTTCCGTGTCAGTGATTCCTTCGTGCTGAATGTGACCCCCTCCTTCCCGAGTTCTCGTTTACAACACAAGCATCCTCCCTGGGAAAATTAGTGTATTTCATGACCAGACTGTGATGTTGAATGACCTTGGGCAGGTCCTTGAACTTCTCTGGGCTTCAGTGTGCTGTTCTGTAAAATGGGGCTATTTCTCATGCTTTTTGCAAGGTTGTCGTACTGATTAAACGAGTAACTCTCGAAAGCACTCATCAACGTGCCTGAGACACAGTGACTGCTCAGTGACTGGGTGAGCATATGAATCTGGGGTATCGCTCCGCCAGGACGCATCACTGGGGTTGGGGGGAGGAAGAAGAATTTTGCTGGATGGATCATTTTCCCCAGGGCTGGCCAGTCTTGGTATTGCCCCAGAGACTGGGGCAAGAGAGGGGACCCGAGGGACTCAGAATCTCAGGCAGCTGGGTGGGCTTGGGCCCCTGGGAGCAGAGCCCTGGGGAGGCAAGGGACAGGGCCAGTGTTGGGGTCCTGGTCTGGGGAGAGGGGTGCCTGGGAGAGAGAAGTGGGAAGGTGAGGGACAGGGGACCAGCAGGTTGACTCCCAGCCCCAAGTGATGAGCACAGGGGAGACAGCTAGAGAACAGAGCCCTCAGAAAGTTTCCAGCACATTCCTGCTAAAATTAGCCTCGTCTTGCATACGCAACTCTATATTTAAACCCGTGGCCTGTCAGAGCCGCTGCGCCGCTGGCACACGCCAGCGGGCTTGGGGCCCAGCACAGAAGCAGGGGTGCAGGCAGCAGCCCTGGGCATGGCCGAGGCGTCCAGGGGCAAGACCACCAAGCGCCCCCACCCGCTGCTGCAGAGTTGCAGGGGGCGCATGCGCGTGCGGCGCGCGTGTGTTCCTCCCAAGCAGTGTGCCAGGCCTCCAGCCTCTTGTCCTGGCCTCAGGGGACAGACTGCAGCAGGACAGACAGACAGAAATAGTCCCAGATGCCGGCACATGCAGAAGGGATGGAGGCAGGCCGGTGGGCAGAATTCTATGGGAGGAAAAAAGGAGAAAGGAGCCCATGAGGGAAGGATGGCGGTGGGGGCAGAATGACTGAGGGAGGGGCATCAGCTTGACATCCAGGCGGCATGTCCAAGGGACCGAGGGGCAGGCTCACAATGGGAGCTTGGCCCCCTCTGACCACTGAGCCCCCGACTCTGAGGATGAGGAGAACGCACCTGTCCCCTCCTTTCCCCACAGCCGCCCAGCCTTCTCCAGGGAGAGCGCTGGCTGATAAGAATCCGTTTTTACCTGAGGCCTGGAACATTAACTTTGACACTGAAAAGGGGATATTTTATTACCCAGGAATATTTCTGCATCTCTTCAGAGATCTTCTCGCTCAACCCCCACCCTCAGCAGCAAGCCTTTTTAGACAATTAAAGCTGACTCTCCAGTTAGACCTTCTGATGGGGCCACTCCGGGCCCCACAAGGCTAAGTGTCATATGGGTAAGTGTCTCCCTTATCCTGTGAGGCTGACCTCTCAGCCTTGCCCTACAGTTGTGTGTGGATGTGTGTGTGTGTGTGTGTGTGTGTGCATGTGTGTGCACAGGCCTGGGGCAGGAGTAGGTGACCCTGATGCTCTCTCACCAGACGTTCCTGCAGGCCCTGTCTCCCCAGATTGTAGACCTCCAAGGGGCCCGCCTCTGGGAGCAATCAGTCCCCTCTTAGGCTACAGATGGGACAACTGAGTCTGTGAGAATGCCCAGGGTCACTTAGGGAGCTCACAGATGACCTTTCCACGCATCCTTTGTCTTCTGTTGCGCTAAGTCCCTGTCATTCTTAGTGCATGGCTGGCCCAGACGTCACTTCCTCTCTGAGATCCAGCTCTGGCTTTCCAGGTAGGGTGACCGATGGGCCAGTTTTCCTGTGACTGTCCTGGTTTCAGCACAGAATGTTCCACAACCAAGCCAGGAAGGTTGGTCACCCTATTTCCAGGTCAAGATGATTCTGCCTCTTTCTGTGCTCCCAGAATATCCAAGGATAACAGTTAATATTTATTGACCCACTCTCCCATTGTCCTAAGCACTCAATAGGGATTCCCTGGTTTTACCCTCATAATAACACTAAAGTAAATACAATTATCCCCATTTGGCGGATGAAAAGAGGAAGGCAGAGAGAGGTGAAAAGGCAAGCCCAGCTGAGAGGGGCAGAGCCAGGATTGAACCATTCGGACTCTAGCTCCAGAGGCAGGGCTCTTAGCCACTGGGCTATCAGGCCCTCTCTTGAGGGTTCCTCTTGTGGTTGGTGCTTCTCTAGTGGTCCAGCGGTTAAGGATCTGCCTTGCAATGCTGGGGATGTGAGTTTGATCCCTGGTTGGGGAACTAAGATCCTAGATGCTTCAGAGCAAATAAGCCCACACGCCACAACGAAAGATCCCCCAATGAAGATCCTGTGTGCTGCAACGAAGACCCAACAGCTAAGCCTAACACAGCCAAATGAATAAAGAACTTATTCTTTTTTTTTTTTTTTTTAAAGAGACTGTCTCCTTGCTCAACCAAACTCTCGGCAGAACAAAACTGAAGTCTCCTTAACCCTGCGTGGTGCTGGGCACATGATAGGCAACCAATCGACACTGTGCTGACTGAGTCCATGCCTGGCCTGCCCTCCCTCCGTTAGCGCGAATTCCTTCCCTTTGACCCACACCCTGGGCCTCTGGCCTTCCCAGCCATCTTCCCTGCTCCTATTTGGTGTCTTTCTGGTTCCCCAGCCCTCTATCCCAGAGTGCTGAGAGAAACTACTCTCTCATGAGCCAGCGAAGGCCGGAAGAAACCCGTGCGCGCCTTCTGAGCGGTTCCAGACTCGGTCTTTGGCCCGAGGCCACCGCAGACCCACCTCTGCATGTGGCCCCAGGACGGGAGCGCTCAGACTCCGGAAGCTGGACCCTGCTGGTGGCCTCTGGCTTCTGGGGCCTCCGCGCCAGCCACCCCGCTCCTGAGCAGCTGTAATCCCCCACAGAGGGGTACGGGTGGTACAACTCTTGCGGTTTACTGTTTCCAGAAACCCTTAGTGAAATTACAGCTTTAATTAAATACAGCTGGCTGTACGTTATACTCCATATAATTATCGTGTTATTATTATTATCACTTAGACAAAAGTTCAAACAAAGTTTATTGTAAATACTGTTTGACAGAAACAACTGAAGGAACTGAGGGCTATTGGCTCGCCTGAGTGACAGAGGGCGTGGCTGTGGCCGCCCGTCCGCAAAGGGGCGGGGAGCCCTTTGGGACAGCAACCAGGAAGGGAGAGCTCTGCGCTGGGCTCAGGCTAAGGAGCCGTGGGACCTTGGGCAAGTCCCCGCCCCATCTCTAGGCCTCGGTTCCCGTCTCTGGAATAGGGGAGATTCATTTATCTTACGGCTGTTGCTTGAGACGGGCCATGTGTTAGGCACTGTTCTAAGCCCTGGAGCTCAGTGGTCAACCAAGCAAACAAAATTTCTACCCTCAGGGAGCTTACATTCTAGTGGAGAGAAGAGAGACAGAACATCAATGCATAAATAAACGTGCAGTCTAATAGGAGGTAGTGGGACTTCCCTTGTGGTTCCAGTGGTTAAGAATCCTCCTTCCAATTCAGGGGACATGGGTTCGATCCCTGCTGGGGGAACTAGGATCCCACATGCCTCAGGGCAACTAAGCTCGCATTCCACAACTAGAGAACAGTGCACACGCCACAACAGCCTGTGTGCCACAACTATACCCAACACAGCCAAATAAGCAAATAATAATTAAATAAAATGTATATTTTAAAAAATAGCAGGTAGCAATGAGTGAAGAGGTGAAAATTGCTCAGTCATGTCTGACTCTTGGCGATCCCATGGACTATCCAGTCCATGGAATTCTCCAAGCCAGAATACTGGAGTGGGTAGCCTTTTCCTTCTCCAGGAGATCTTCCCAACACCAGGGATTGAACCCAGGTCTCCCGCATTGCAGACAGATTCTTTACCAGCTGAGCCACAAGGGAAGCCCAAGCAATGAGTAACCTGAGGAAAAAGAAAGCAGGGAAGGACAGAGAAGGGAATATTAGAAGGACTAGGGAGGGGTTACTATTTCAAGAAAGACTCCCCCAAAGAGGTGATCTTTGGCCAGGGACCCCAATAAAGTGGAGGATTGAGTTGTTGAGAAAATAGGGGGAAGAGGGTCGGGCACTAGCAAAGCCCTGGGGCAGAAGCCTATTTGGTGTGTTCAAGGGATTACGAGGAGTCCTTGGAACAGAAGAAAGGATGAAAGAGATGATGAGAGACAAGGTCGGAGGGAGAGCAGGGCACATGTTATGTTTGGTGGGCCGTAGAGCCGTCTCTTTGGGGGGCTTTGGATTTTATTCAAGTGTGATGCAGTGACTTCCCTGGTGGTCCAGGGGTTAAAAACCTGCTTTGCAATGCAGGGGGCAAGAGTTCCATCCCTGGTTGGGGAACTAAGACCCCACATGCAGCAGAGTAACTAAGCCCGTGCGCCTCAACTACTGAGGCCACATGCTCTGGAACCCATGGGACACGACTAGAGAGTGAAAAATGCTGAGTCCTAACCATTGGACCACCAGGAAATTCCCAAGATGCCAGCTTTAGAGACCTGGGTTCCATCCCTGGTTCGGAAGATCCCCTGGAGAAGGGAATGGCTACCTACCCGAGTATTCTTGTCTGGAGAATTTCACAGACAGAGGAGCCTGGCAGACTACAGTCCATGAGGTCGCAAAGAGTCAGACACGACTGAGCGACTGACACATTTCACTGAATATGGCCCTTGCAATAGGTACCTAAAGTCAAAGACCCACAGCATATTTAAACTGGAAGAATCTTCGATATCAAGCCTAAGTTGTGTGGTACAGACATGGGAACTGAGGCTCAGAGAGACGCGGTTACCCTGCAACCTATCCAGAGAGATTCGTAGCCCAGATTTTGCCCCATGACAGTACTTGGGGTACTCACTGACGGCTGTGCAGGGTAGAAACTACACATTATGGGGTAGGCCTGGATGGTGGCCCAGAATCTCTCTGCTCTAACCTCAGCTGTGTGGTGTGCATGGCCCTGTGTGTGCCCAGGTGTCAGAGGGCTGAGCTGGAGGGGGTGGGCGTGAGACTGGGCTCTAGGAATCCCGGAAACTTAGCCTGTGACTTCCAGCACTCCCAGCCCCAGCCACAAGGGGCAGTGTGGTGCCCAGTGATTCTCCCTCTAGGGCCAGGAGCTCCTGCAGACAAAGCAGGGAATAAAAGGGGGTGGGGGCCTGGCATTTCAAAATCCTTGTGCCTCTAAGGATGGGGACAGGTTGTTACTGGTGGCCAGGCCACCACCGTGAGCCTGCTGTTTATCCTCCTTCCCGGGAGACACTCGGCCCGTCACCTGGCTCGGAGCGTGGAGCAGGTTGCTAACTTCTGCTGACACACTGGCAGGGGCAACCGTTCCCAGGCTGATACCTCATGGCAGCCACACTTGCACAAATCTTTAATTGTTTAGTTTAAAGAATTGTGTTTTGACCGCGAGGGGATTTTGGCTGGAGCTCAAGAAGTGATAATGATATTTCGCTGCCAAGACGTCTCCTTGGCGCTCTGTGTGTTAATGTGCACTTCCAAGACGCTCCAATTAACTGCATCAGCTCTCCTTCGGGGAGAGAAAGGAGAGGGAGAGGAGGCAGGCAGGGGAGAAGGGAAGGAGAAGGCTAGTGATCCGGAGAAGGCAGACAGGCCCCCCTTCATCTTTTTATTAGCAAACAAATGGGGGGTGGGCGACAAAGTTCTTGAAGCTCCAAGTGAAGTGGTGTCTCACGCTTTGGAGGGGAGATCCTGGATAAGACCAGGAGGTCCCCGAAGTCAGATGCCCCATTCCAAGCAGAGGCTCTCCTGACCTGCAGTTCCCAGGGGTGGGCTGGCTTCATGGTCCCCCACCAGTCCTCCCAGCTTCACCCATTTCCTCCTTGCTGGCCCCTGCCTACAGGCCGTCTGCCTCCCCATGACTCAAGAGGGAGAAGATAGAGCTGATACAGACCCCTGACTCTGATCCTACCCCTGACCCTAGCCTCTGACCATTCTGGCCTCCTCCCTCCTGCTCGCACCCACCCTCCCCACCCTTCTAGCATCTCTGCTGTTCCTTGAATTGAACAAGCTGCGCAGGCGTACACACACACACACACACACACACACACACACACACACACACACAGCAGAAACTGCATTTGCTGTTCCTCTGCTTACAGAGCTCTTCATCAAGGTATCTGCTTGGCGGCCTTCCCCACCTCCTGGAGGTTTTGACACATGTGTCACCTTCTCAGTGAGGCCATATCACACATTGCAAGACGTGCCCCATCATTCGTCTCCCCCTTTCCAGCTTTGTCTCTGCAGCCTTTACCACCATCTAAAATATCATTTATCCAGTTTCTAATTTTATTGTCTGTCCACCACTGGCATGGAACCTTGGAGGGGGGCAGAGTTTTGTGTTCTGCTATCTATTTCCAGTAAGTAAAACAGTACTTGGCACACAGGAGACAATTAATATTTGCTGGTTGGGGACCTCCCTGGTGGTCCAGTGGCTCAGACTCTGGGCTCCCAACGCAGGAGGCCCAGGGTTCCATCCCTGGTCAGGGAAACTAGATCCCATATGCTGCAACTAAGAGTTTGCAGGTTCCGACACAGCCAAATAAAATTTTAAAAGACTGCGTGTTAAAGACAGCATGAATGAACTCTGCACTTACCACCGCCCCTTGTCCCACCACAGTTCCCTACTCTGAACCCGAGCTCCAACTCCGTGTCCACCCCTCCAGTTAGGCCTGCCACTACATGAACCCCTCCCCCTAAGTATTTCTTGACCCTCATTTCTCACTCCTACTCTCTGACCCCCAATTCAACTGCAGCTCTAGCCCTGCCCTTCACCTCTGCTTTTACCCCTGCCCTCACCAATCAAATCTTGACCCTTCCGCCATCCAGTCAGCGCCTTCTTAATTAAATGGTCCTCAGCCCTTCCCAGAAGTCTCCAGCTCCCCTGTGCTTTGAGGACCCACTCCACCCTCGGCCCTGAAGTAGGACCTCCCACTGGAAATCCCAAAACGGGGGTGGGGGGGCGCACACCTCTCGAGGTGAACACGTTCCCCCTCCCAACCCTGCCCCCAAAGAGAGGACAGGGAGTCAGGATGTTCTGGCCCAGATTACTTCCTAAGGGCCAAGTTCCCAGGCAGGCAGGCTCACTTGTTAAAGAGCCTTGGAGAAGGACTCTGGGCAGACGGCAACCTCTTCAGCCCTGCCTCTGGTCAGGAGTGGCTGTGGGAGGCCCTTCTGGGGTTACTTCACTCTCCCGAGGGGTGAGGGGACGGGGAGGGGAAGGAGGAGGGAGCAGAGAAAGGGGAGGAGGGGGGGAGGAGGAAGGGGAGAAGGGAGGGGGAAGGAGCGGGGCTCCTCGGTCTTCCCACGACGAGGGTGCCCGACTTAAGCACAAAAATGACTTTTCCACATGCTGAGGTGTGAGTTCACAACAGCCACCCCCCTCCCTTCTCACACACAGACTCACACTCTGTCCACGCGCAGAAGCATCTAGAAGCGCAAACACAGGCCAAAGCGGCAGTGTATGTGAAAGCAAAGGCTTGCTCTAAAGCAACATTCGCCCACTGTACCCCCCGCCCCACCACCCCCAAAGTGCAGGGATGGGGGCGGCTGGCCGGGCGCCCCTAAGAAGGAGGGGGTGAGGGCTGAGGTCCCAGCGGCGCGGGTCGGCATTCTCCATCCCCTCCCCTCCGTCTTCCTCCCACCGCCTTCTCCCCTCTCCCGGTACCCATTAGGCCTCCGAGGGAGGGTCAGCTCTGCCGGCTCAGGTTACCAGAAGCTGAAGACAGGAAGATTTAGCGAGGGAGCCGGGACCAGCACAGTGTGCTGTTTGTCCGCCTTTGAAACCGGAGGCCGAGCGGCGGGGGCGGGGAGCGGGCGGGAGGCCGCGGACACTCGGGTGAATTATCGCTCCGTTCGGGTTCTGACTTCCAAGGCTCTGGCCGCCCTCCCCCGGCCCCAGCTCCTGTTTCTCCAGGTGCCGGGGTGTTTTCCTACGTGTTAATTTGCCCCAGTTCACGCGCCCATTCTTGGCCCCGGCCCCCCAAGGGGAGACCAGCCCGCCCTAGGGTGTGGGTCAGGGGGGCCCTGGGTAGGGGGGCGGCGGAGAGAGCCGGGAGGTGCGGCCCGAGTCTCGCCTTGGGCTGAGAGCAACAAGAGACTGGGCGGGTGGTGCCTGTTTGGGGAGGGTTCGTGTCAGCTCAGAGAAGCTCCACTGCCCTTTCCACCCCCGACACCCCCGTCCCCAAAGCCCCAGGGAGGTCCCGATGGGCCTGCGCACTCACAGCGACCCCTGGCGGCCCCTCAACACTCCCCAGCCACCTCCTCCAGGAAGTTCGCCAGGGCTTCCCCTCCCTGGGAAAGAGACCTGTAGACAATGCTGTGAGATGCTTTTGGCTTACCAGATGTCCTGTCGCTCCGTCTTCCCTAAGACATCATAAGGTCAGTCTAGCTCCTATGTTCATGATTTTTAGAGATGACATTTTAGAGATAGGGAAACAGGCTCTGAGAGGTTAAGCGACTTGCCCAAGGCCACACAGCTACTTAGAAGCAAGGTCAGGATTTGAACTGAGTTTTTGAGTGTCTATAGTCTTCCCCCTCATGCATGTGGGAAGAAGGTGTCCGAACAGGAAGGAGAGGGGGTTGGGATGGGATGGTAAACCCACCCACCCCTGGGCTAGGGGAGTGGCCTAGCAGCAGGGAAAGCTCTCAAGAATGCCAGAGACCACCTGATCTCACTCTTTTGATCCCTGGCACTCCTCTCCCAGGCTGGGATGGGACCAGGGTCTGAAGTTGAGGCAAGAGTCTGCCGACACTCAGGGTGGGGTGTGTGGGGTTGGCCTACACGTCCTCCTGTCCCTAACTCTCCAGGCCTGGGGCCCTGGGGGTGGGAGGGAATTCCTATCAGCCCGGTGAGTAGGAGGCTGCCAGTTAGAAAGGGGCTATTTCTGCTGCAAAAAGCTAGCAGTACAAAGGGTCTCCTGGTGACAGGACCCCTCCCCACTTCCCTTCCCAGGCTGGGCTGAACTGGGTGGGGGAGGCTGTTCTGACAGTGGTCCACCTTGGGTCCTGCTCTCCCCACCCCACCAGAGCCCCTCCTTCTCCACCAGCCCTGGCTTCTCACCCCTACTTGGCTGCACTGTCCTGCCCCGCTCCTTCCTGGCTGCACTCTTCTCTCCCAAAGATGAGCAGAGCCACTTCCCTCCCACCTGCCCCCCTCTTCTCGACTCAGCTCCTGCGAATGCTTTGCCTATCAGGTGGGCTGTGGGGACTACAGGCAGGTAGGTCAAGGAGTGAGGAGCGGTCCCCTTCCTGCCCCGCCCTGCCTGCCCGAGTGGGAATGGCAAACCTGCAGCCTCCTAAGCGGAGCTGTGTGGCAGGCGAGGCAAGGAGACACAGGCGTTCAGAACCGGGGTGCTTAGATTTCCCCATCACCCCCCACCCAGGCCGTCTTTCCCTTTTACCATCCCCTCCTTTCATATGCCCACCTGAAGCCCGAGCTCTGTTCTGCCTAAGACCAAACCCCACATCCCCCGACACTATCACCCTGACTTCACCCTCCCTGGATTTCTAACTTTGGGGGTCCTGATTTCTTATCTCCTGCTTCTGGTGGAACCCCCAGGGCTGAAGGGCAAGACGGGGCATCAAGGGAGGGGTAAGCATGCTACAAGGAAGGAGGCCTTAAAATCTTCTCACAGGGACGTTGCCTGGTGGTCCAGTGGCTGACTCCATGCTCTATGCAGGGGGTCTGAGTTCGATCCTTGGTCAAGGAATTAGATCCCACATGCCACAACTAAGACCCCGTGCAGCCAAATAAAAAATAAATATTAAAAAACAAAAACCTTCTCACAGCCCCACCCACTAATTTGGGACAGTTAAAGTAAATCAGATTGTCCTGTATTTCCCACTCTTATCCTTGTAGCTCAGTCAGTAAAGAATCCGCCTGCAGTGCAGGAGACCTGGGTTTGATCCCTGCATTGGGAAGATCCCCTGGAGAAGGAAACGGCAACCTATTCCAGTATCCTTGCCTGGAATATCTCATGGACAGAAGAGCCTGGTGGGCTTCAGTCCGTGGGGTCTCAAAGAGTCAGGCATGACTGAGCAACTAACACTTACTTACTTACTTCCCACTCACTAGTGTGGTCTTGGGCAAATGATTTAGCCTCTTTCTGGCCATGTCTTTTCATTTCTTTTTTTAAATCTATCTTCTGGAGTTGGTTGGGAGGACTAGCTATACCTGGCACATAGTAGGTGTTTTAGAAATGAAGCTTTATTCCAGGCATGTTGTTAAAGGTATGCTTGGGGAGAGCAGAAGCAGGAGAAAAGGCCAAGGTGGCCAGAGGCAGGCAGACTAAAGCAGGCTCAAAGAATTCCTGGTGCTGAGACCTTTTGAAAAGTCTGGAAGGGTTCAGGGATGGACCAAGATGGTAACTAAATGGTCTTCAGCATCTTTACCGAGTTCCTAAAGGCCTTGGCCTTTTAGGAATGATGGAGAATTCCTGTGTTGATCAAATGTAGAATTTTTTAACATGTTTTATGTGCAAGGCCAACACTAGGCCAGTTGTGCTGAGGAGATGGTCATGTTTCTTGCCCTCATGTTTCTTTCATTTTAGTGGAGTGACACAGACCAAAAAGAAAAAAAAGAAAAAAATCAATGGATGCATAGATCAGATCAGATCAGATCAGATCAGTCGCTCAGTCATGTCCAACTCTTCGCAACCCCATGAATCGCAGCACGCCAGGCCTCCCTGTCCATCACCAGCTCCCGGAGTTCACTCAGACTCACGTCCATCGAATCAGTGATGCCATCCAGCCATCTCATCCTCTGTTGTCCCCTTCTTCTCTTGCCCTCAATCCCTCCCAGCATCAGGGTCTTTTCCAATGAGTCAACTCTTCGCAGGAGGTGGCCAAAGTACTGGAGTTTCAGCTTTAGCATCATTCCTTCCAAAGAAATCCCAGGGCTGATAAGACAACTGCAAAATAATTGCAAGAAAATTAAACAGAGGCTAAAATGGCTGGTCATCCAAAAGCACAGTATGGAAAGCCAACCTGCAGGATGAGAAGGAGCTGAGGAAAGCACAATGGCAGAGGGACAGATGGTGCAGAGGAAGCTGGGGTGGAGGCGGGAGGGAAGAGAGCAGCCAATAAGATGCAGGGGAGAGGCCACTGGAAGGCCCCGCTGTGTGTGTAGGTTGCTGTTGGCCATCCTAGGGTGTTGAGAGTTCCTTGTTGTATGCAGTTGGAGGTCACAGGAAAGAGGAGAGAGACGCCATTGGATGAATGCTCCAAGGTCATCTTTGCTGCTCTGAAAAGGGATGGGTGAGGATAAGGGTGGGAGCAGGAGGCTGGTGAGGCTGAGCCGAGCTCAGGCTGGAAGGGAGAGGGACTGACCTTGGTGGTAGCAGTGGAAGAGTGACTGAGCATGAATTTGACCCTGAAGGACTGGCTGATGGGTTGGAGAGAAGGATGACCGATGGAACTCCCCTGATGCCCCAGTAGCTAAGACTCCATGGTCTTGATGCAGGGTGCCCCGGGTTGGATCCCTGGTCAGGGAACTAGATCCCGCATGCCTCAACTAAAGATCCTGCATGTCGTAAGGAAGACTGAAGATCCCGTGTGCCGCAACTAAGACCCAGCACAGCCAAATAACATAATGTTTATATATATAATACATATGTTTTTTTGAAGGAGGATGGCTGAGCTTTGGGCAGACTGGCGGATGTGAACACCATTTCCTGAAAACTTGAGGCAGGCACACCAGAACTCTTGCGGTTCTATTACATCTTAGATGACTTTGCACTTGGGAGGTGAACAGTGGGGGAAATGGATCAAGAGGGAAAGTTCTCTTAACCTTTTTCTCTTAATCTATGTTTTCTCATCCGTAAATCCAGGGTAAGAATAAAGTTCACTTCCCAGGACTGTATGACGAGAAATAATTTGTATCTGTGACCATGCCTGGTGCGCTGCCCGCCACACTTCAGCACGTGGGCATGGCGGGTGGGGGCAGCTCCTCCCTCTCTGAGGCTGAGCACCCCCACAGTGGGGATGCTCCAGTGGTGACCACTTCGAGGGGACACCCCACCCACAGGCTGGCCATGAACAGAGACCCAAGACACCTACAGAGCAGGAGCAGATAGCAGGCTATGTGAGAGCAATCGGGAACGGCTTCTAGATGGGGCGACTGGGAGTGAGTTTTGTCCTAGTATTTGAAGCTTTTACTCCAAACATTTCAAACATATACAAAAGTAGACGGAATAGTATGAGAGCCGCCCTGTATCCCATCACCTGCTTCAACAAGAAGCAATTCATGGTCAATTTTGTCCCATCTCTCCCTATATGGTTTTAAGGCAAATCATAGGCATATTACTTCAGCCATAAATATTTATGTATCAAAAAAAAGATACAGACTTAAAAAATAACTTTAATACCAATATCAAGTAAAACATTAAAATGACATCTTTTATACCTAGCACCCACCTCTAGGTTATGGAACCCACCCCACTCCATCCTACCCTCTCTGGGGTGGGTGAAGGGACAGGGGCCTGGGAGGAAAGAGGCGCCCCTTCTTAGTCCTTCAAGGTCCAAAAAGAAGAGAGCTCAAAGGTGCCAACCACACCTCCAAATCCCATTGTGACACCATATCTGTGGGGCATACACCCCACAGATATGGTGTCTTTACCAAGCCTGGCCTGGGCAGAGTCTCTGGAAGCCCACCATACCCCCATTTCTCCCTGTGCCCCTCAGATGGCCCTCAGCTCATTGGGGAGGCTCTTTCCTTCCCTGAGGGATGAGGCAGTCACCCCACATCTCAATTCTTGTGATGAGCTCTGGGAAGGAGGGTGATAGGACCTGGAGGCAAGGGCAGGAAGAGGCATCCTTCAAACACCCCTGGGCCCTGAACCCGTATCCAGGCCTCCAGAGCTGGGAGGAAGAAGGACCCCCACCCGAACATAACACACTGCACATAACCCACCAGAGCAGGGAGCAAGACTGAAGGCAGGAAATCCCGGGGCTGGGATGAGCTCCCAGTGGGAGGGGAGCCCTCCGGGGACCCCACTAGGCCCTGGGGATTCAAGGCACTGGTTTTCTCTCTTTCTCTTTTTAAAAAACATTTATTTATTTGGCTGCATCGGATCTTAGTTGTGGCATGCAGGATCTTTAGTTGCAGCATGTGGGATCTAGTTCCCTGACCAGGGACTGAGCCCAGGGCCCCCTGCATTGGGAGCTCAGAGTCTCAGCCACTGGACCACCAGGAAGGTCCCTGGCTTTCTCTTATCCTTCCTCCTGCTAGAGTCTTCTGCTGCTAACCTCTTCCCCTGACTAGAATCCACTGGACACTGTTTCCCATTTACTCTTTCAGGGATGCTCCGTCTTCTCAAGGACCCCCTCCCCTACACCATGGACTTCTCAAGGACCGCCACCATAATGTATCTCTTCTCGCCCTTAAAAGCTGTCCTCCCACCTGAGGGTCCTTTTCCTTTCTCCCATGGACATCGGCTGCCTGGATAGTGTTTCAATTCAGAGATCGAAGAGAAACCTACATACTAACTCAGAATTCAATTTAATTGGAGATCCAACCAGTCCATTCTGAAGGAGATCAGCCCTGGGATTTCTTTGGAAGGAATGATGCTAAAGCTGAAACTCCAGTACTTTGGCCACCCATGCGAAGAGTTGACTCATTGGAAAAGACCCTGATGCTGGGAGAGATTGGGGGCAGGAGGAGAAGGGGACGACAGAGGATGAGATGGCTGGATGGCATCACTGACTCGATGGATGTGAGTCTGAGTGAACTCCAGGAGTTGGTGATGGACAGGGAGGCCTGGTGTGCTGCGATTCATGGGGTCGCGAAGAGTCGGACACGACTGAGCGACTGATCTGATCTGATCTGAGGACCTACATTTGTACAGTAATGTAGGTGGAATCCTGGGGTTAGATTGATTTCTGAGCAAACAAGCCAAGGAGGACTCAGGACTTTCTTTGGCACCACCCTTGGGCTGGGGGCCTCTAGCCCCTGCTGACACATTTTAAGTGACGGGAGGCTCAGTGCCTCACAAGGCTGCCCATTCTGCGGCAGAATACTCCTGCACCACCAGAAATACTTTCCTTCTTGGGAACCACAACCAAGACTCTTGTTTTTGGGGTTTGTGTGTGTGTGTTTGGATGTGCATGTAGGTGCATGCATGCTAAGTCGCTTCAGTTTTGTCCTACTTTTTGTGACCCAGTGGACTCTAGGCTCCTCTGTCCATGGGGCTCTCCAGGCAAGAATACTGGAGTGGGTTGCCGTGTCCTCTTCCAGGGGTTGCATGTAGGAGGCACTTCTAAAACACTAACCAGTTTTCTTGGAAAAAAGTTCCGTTGTCGTTATGCAAAGAGCTTCATAACCTGATTGCCTTTACTTGCCTGAATTGCTGGTCTAAGTGCAACATCACATAGAGTTTGAAGTGAAGTGAAGTGAAAGTCACTCAGTTGTGTCTGGCTCTGCGACCCCATGAGCTATACAGTCCATGGAATTCTCCAGGCCAGAATAGTGGAGTGGGTAGCCTTTCCCTTCTCCAGGGGATCTTCCCAACCCAGGGACTGAACCCAGGTCTTCTGCATTGTGGCAGATTCTTTACCAACTGAGCCACAAGGGAAGCCCAAATGGAGTTTATCTATCCAATCCCAAAGAAAGGCAATGCCAAAGAATGCTCAAACTACTGCACAATTGCACTCGTCTCACAAGCTAGTAAAGAAATGCTCAAAATTCTCCAAGCCAGGCTTCAGCAATACGTGAACCATGAACTTCCAGATGTTCAAGCTGGTTTTAGAAAAGGCAGAGGAACCAGAGATCAAATTGCCAACATCTGCTGGGTCATCGAAAAAGCAAGAGAGTTCCAGAAAAACATCTATTTCTGCTTTATTGACTATGCCAAAGCCCTTGACTGTGTGGAACACAATAAACTGTGGAAAATTCTGAAAGAGATGGGACTACCAGACCACCTGACCTGCCTCTTGAGAAACCTATATGCAGGTCAGGAAGCAGCAGTTAGAACTGGACATGGAACAACAGCCTGGTTCCAAATAGGAAAAGGAGTACATCAAGGCTGTATATTGTCACCCTGCTTATTTAACTTATATGCAGAGTACATCATGAGAAATCCTGGGCTGGAAGAAGCACAAGCTGGAATCAAGATTGCTGGGAGAAATATCAATAACCTCAGATATGCAGATGACACCACCCTTATGCCAGAAAGTGAAGAGGAACTCAAAAGCCTCTTGATGAAAGTGAAAGAGGAGAGTGAAAAAGTTGGCTTAAAGCTCAACATTCAGAAAACGAAGATCATGGCATCTGGTCCCATCACTTCATGGGAAATAGATGGGGAAACAGTGGAAACAGTGTCAGACTTAATTTTTTTGGGCTCCAAAATCACTGCAGATGGTGACTGCAGTCATGAAATTAAAAGACGCTTACTCTTTGGAAGAAAAGTTATGACCAACCTAGATAGCATATTCAAAAGCAGAGATATTACTTTGCCAACAAAGGTCTGTCTAGTCAAGGCTATGGTTTTTCCAGTGGTCATGTATGGATGTGAGAGTTGGACTGTCAAGAAAGCTGAGTGCCGAAGAATTGATGCTTTTGAACTGTGGTGTTGGAGAAGACTCTTGAGAATCCCTTGGACTGCAAGGAGATCCAATTAGTCCATTCTGAAGGAGATCAGCCGTGGGATTTCTTTGGAAGGAATGATGCTAAAGCTGAAACTCCAGTACTTTGGCCACCTCATGCGAAGAGTTGACTCATTGGAAAAGACCCTGATGCTGGGAGGGATTGGGGGCAGGAGGAGAAGGGGACGACAGAGGATGAGATGGCTGGATGGCATTACCGACTTGATGGACGTGAGTCTGAGTGAACTCTGGGAGTTGGTGATGGACAGGGAGGCCTGGCGTGCTGAGATTCATGGGGTCTCAAAGAGTCGGACATGACTGAGCGACTGAACTGAACTGATGCAGATATTCCTTGGCCTCTGGGACTGAGGAGCCTAGAGTTTGAAGAGGGGAGGCAATGGGAAAGATGGAGAATAGGAGGGAAGAGGAATACTCGGGGTAAAGAGGTAGCCTGCACAAAGGCTTGTAGGGGGAAATGGAGGGAGGCAGGAGGAGGCTGGGCTGGTATGAAAGCCTTGGGGTTGGTGAAGGAAACCCAGATTCACAAACATCCCCAGAAAAAGGGCTTTCCTTACAGACAACCTTGGGTAAGTGACTTAACCTATCAGAGCCTCAGTATCTTCATCTGGAAAGTGGCCACAATGTTAATATCCTTCTCCTAGACTTGTTGTGGGAATTAAATGAGACAAATTGTGCAGTAGCGCCTGGCACATACTAAGTGTCAATACCAAATAGCAATAACATACTATATATAATACAATATTATATTACAAATAATATACTATTATTTACTCTTTTCTGAGCCCCAATTCTCCTTCCAGCTGCAGAATCTGGGCTCCCTTTCAGTATCTGTTTAAGAAATTCGTTCTTCCCATGTGTGTGGTTCTCCTTGCAGCAGACAGCAGCCATCCCTGGGTAGGGCAGGGCAGAGGCTCCCCTGTCCATTACTCAGGGTTTCCAAGACCCTGGCAGGGACTCCCTTGCCCTCCTCCTCATCTCTGGGCAGGTCCCAGCTGCTGAGAGACAGGAAGTGTGTGTGTTTGAAGAGGGGGGAGTCCTCCCTTAGTTGTTGTACTCAGAGTCAGCATCCCAGAGCCAGGCCCTGGGGCTCTGGGTGCTGGCTGCCCTAGACAGCCTACTACTACTACTATTATTACTAGAACCTAAAGGGACTTCCCTGGTGGCTCAGAAGGTAAAGCGTCTGTCTACAATGCGAGAGACCTGGGTTCGATCCCTGGGTTGGGAAGATTCCCTGGAGAAGGAAATGGCAACCCACTCTAGCACTCTTGCCTCGAAAATCTCGTGGATGGAGGAGCTTGGTGCAGGCTACTGTCCACGGGGTCCCAAAGAGTTGGGCACGACTGAGCGACTTCACTTTCTTTCTTTCTTTCTAAAGGGGTCCTGATGGCTGGGAAGTCGGGCAAACTATGTTCTGGCCTGGGCTCTTGCACAGACTTGCTGTGTGACTGTTGGGCAAGTCTCTTCCCCTCTCTGAGCCTCAGTTTGCTTTGTGATTCAACAAAGGAGAAAGGAATTATGATTCCGTGATCTGATGTAAGTTATTCAGATGAGACCTGGGAAGTTAAGGAAACCAGGGAGTTTAACCAATAGAGTCCAGTCACTGGGACTCAAAGAGAAGCGATCGGGGAGGATTATCTTAATAGCTCTCCCCAATTACCCAGGTCACCGCAGGAATGGAGACCGAGTTTGACTAACTCCCTGACTCGGGAACACAACCGTCTGCTTTTCTTCCCTGGTTCCAACCCAGCCTCTTCCAGGGGCTTTAACCCTGTTTACAGAAATGGGAATTTGCATGATGAAAATAACTCTAGCCGGACTGCGATTTTACTGAGCTTGGCACAGGGCTCGGAAAAAGCGGCTGCATAGCCAATTACTGGAATTTTTAAACACAAATAATATTTTATGGGATCAGTGGGCTGGCGCGGGGCCGCCGCACCCGGCGCGGCTCCTCCGCCCACAAACAAGCTCCGATTGTACGGCGGGCGAGCGCGCCAGCCCGGGGCTGGGAGGTGGGGTGGGGGTCCGCGGGCGGGCCGGGGTCCCGGCGCGGGCAGGTGCAGCGCCGGGCTCGACGGCGCGGGCTCCGGCGGGCAGGGAGCGTTGGCGAGGCCCCGAAGGGGGTGGGGAGCGTCGGGCGCCCAGCTCACCTGCAGCGTCGCGCCTGGAAGCGTTTAGCGAGAGGGCGCGCCCAGCTCGAGGCTCCCCCGCCCGGCGGCCGCCCGCTGGGCCTGGCCCGCGCCCCGCGCCCTTGGCATAGCCGTGGCCGCCGCGCCGCCTCCGGAAGGCCGGTTTCCCGGAACGGCCCGAGGGCGGCAGGGAATCCGCGCAGAGGCCCTGGAGCCACCCCTCGCCTTCCCGATCCCGCCCGAGGCGAGCTGGCGCTCTGGGGAAGCCGACGCCCGAGCCCTGGGCTGCGCGCGAGGCCAGCCCCGGTCTAGGGCACAGTCCCAGGGACAGAGACTTCCCCCAGGTCCTTCCAGGGGTCCCCATTCCTGCGTGCCCTGAGCCCGGGGGCTGGCCCTCCCGGCAGCCGCGCACTCCCTGCCGGGGGCTCGTCGCCCCGCCGTCCGCCCGCCTTCCCCGGCCGAGCGCCCGGCCCCGGCACGCACAGGGTTAAGCAGGAGCAGGTGTGTCGCCAGATGCCGCTCACCACCCCTCTCCCCCGCAGCCCCGTCGGCCTCCTCCTCCGCCCACCCGCTCAGAACCAAACAGTCCCAAATAAAAGTGCTATTGTTGCCTTTCCCCACCCCCGTCGCTGGCCCGCCACCTGGAGCGGAGCCCGGTCCCCTCTTCACCTGCCCCGGGGCCGGCCGGGGGGAGGGGAAGTGGGGCCTCCGAGCGGTGACTTCCGCTCCCCCTGGGCCTCCAGCTTCCCCGCCCCCAGCGCTCCCAGCACCGACCCCTGGGTTAAGGCCGGGGTGGGGGGAGGGCGGGGCGGGGGACGTGGTTTTGCGGGGGAGGTAAGGGGGGGTTCCTTTCTGACCCGAGAGCTGGGTTCTGACCTCCCCGCGCCCCTCTCTCCAGCCCCCCATCCTCACTGGCTAGACCGCGGCGGGGTGTGCGAGGCTGAACAGTAGGCCCTGTCGAGGCGCCCAGGACGGTGCCAGCCTCGCTCGGCAACTGGCAGCTGGTATTTTTAAAACATTATTTGTCCCTCAGCAAGTCAAAGAAGGCGGGTTAAGAGTAAGGACTCCCTTTTACAGACCGAGGAGCGGAGGCGCGCGGAGGTGAAGTGTCTAGGCCAGACAGGAGGCTGGTCAGAACTCAGAGGTCTGTGGGCTCCCCTGGCACCGCTGGGCCTCGGGCGCTCATTGGATGGACAAGGAATGGGGGACCCCAGAGACTGGCAGCCTGGCACCGCCTCGGATTCAGTGTAGGCCGTTAGACTAGTTACTCCTCCCCAGGTTTCCTCTGGTCTTAAACCGATGGGGGTGGGGATGGGGGTGGACCAGCGTGATTCCTTATTTCCCTTAACTCCTAGAAGCTGGCTGACCCCCGGAGGTCTGAGGGCCCCGAGGTGGGACCCCACGTAGGAGCGAGGCAGCCGCGGCCTGTCGGAGGGAAGAAAATGTTTCCCCTTTCGCTCCCCATCTCCGCCAGCCTCCCCCGCCCTGCCTCCATCCCTCCTGCTGGCCCCAGGGAGGCTGAACCACGAGGTTAAATAAATATCTGACGGTGACTCAAGGAAACGAGTCAAGACCGTTGCCGGGAGAAGAAACCCAGACCTCAGTGAAGATCCGCCCCCGAGTCCGAGCGGCCCCCGCTCCGCCCCTGATGTGTGTGTGTGCGGAGCCCTGGCCCCCTCTGGTCTCGCCTAAGAGCCCCAGGATAGCCACCCCCTCTCCCGGACCTGCTCTTGCTTGATAGTTGGCACTACTGAGGGGTGGGGGCGTGCGCGCAGGGTTACCGTATTTCCTTTCCCTGCGCCCTAGGTTTTGAGCGCAGGTATTTAACTTCTCCAACCCACGGGAAGAGTCCTTTCTGTACTGTGGCAAGTCGGGAGGCTTGAGATTTTGTTTTTGTTCTCTTAGCTCTCCCGTAATCTCTCTCCTGACCTGCCGGCTTGTCAATCCTGTTTCCTATCTCCACCTGAACGTTTAATGGGCATCTCAAACTCAACGTGTTCAACTTTGAAATTCTGATCTTTCCCCCAGACCTGCTCCTTTTTGTCTTTTCCATCTCCGAACAGGGCAACTTCATCCTTCCAGTTGCTCGGGAAGAAAATCTTAGAATTATTCTCAACCCCTCTCTTTTTCTGTCATGCATCCGAATGCTTTAGCGAATCTTGTTTACATTACCTTCAAAATATGTCCAGAATCTGCTTGCTACCCTTCACCACTTTCCCCACCCCGGCCCCGGTCCAACCCACCAGCTTCTCCTGCCGGGGAATATCGCAGCCCCTCTTGTCCCCCTGCATCCCTTGTCCCCTCAGTCTGTTCTCAGCAGAGCAGCCAGGGTTATCTTTTTAAAATCAAAGTCAGAGCCTGTCCCTCTTCTGCTCAAAAATCGAGTGGGTGCACATCTCACTCAGAGAAAAGGGTCCTTCAAAGACCCTAGAGGATCTGATCAGTGCTCTGCCCTTCCTTCCCACTCCTCTCCCCCTCACTCTATCTACTCCAGTCACTGTTGTACAGGCAGGACAGCATGTTTCTGCCTCAGGACCTTTGCACTTACTATTGCCTTTGCCTGGAACAATCTTTTCCCAGATCCCTACAGTGCTTTCTCACTCATTTTGCTAAGGTTCTTTTCTACCCTCCACCAACCAATACCCCCAGGCTCTCCATCTCCCTTCCCTTGCTTTGCATATCTCAGTGGCTTTTATCACCATCTAATATAGGCTACATGCTTACCTGCTAATTTGTTTGTCTGTCTCTTCCATTGTAGATGCTATGAAGTCAGAGACTTTTTTTTAAGTCTTGGCTCAGGACTTCCCTGATGGTTCAGTGTTTAAGAATCTGCCTTCCAATGCAAGGTATGTGGGTTCAATTCCTGGTTGGTGGGTTCGATTCCTGGTCATGGAGCTAAGATCCTACATGCTATGGCCCATGTACCACAAGATCCCATATGCCAAACTAGGATTCCATGCAGCTGAATACACACATATATGAACATATAAATATTTTTAAAGTCCACTTAGTTAAAAAAAAAATGTCTCAGACGGAGACCAGAGTTTCACACATAGTGAGCACTTGGTGAATATTTGTTGAATGAATGAGTAAATGAAGGAACAACCCAGTCACCTTCCCTTTCTGGACCTTACTTTTCTCACCTGTACAAGTGAGTTGGATCCAATGAAAGTCCCCTCAGCTTTGAGAGTCCCATGGGGGATTCCAGCCAAGCCATGGGGAATGCCTTCTGTATAAAATAGCCCCAAGG
This sequence comes from Bos indicus, assembly GCF_029378745.1. Lineage (NCBI taxonomy): Eukaryota > Metazoa > Chordata > Mammalia > Artiodactyla > Bovidae > Bos > Bos indicus. Next base: position 16,760,464 of record NC_091782.1, on the reverse strand, counting down.
GGAGGGGTTTAGAGGGGTTGAAGGTGGGCTGAGGAGGGTTCTGAAGTATCTTCAGAAATCTGGAATTGTCAGCTTTCCTGATACTTGAGGGGTCGGGAGAGAAAAGCGGGGAGGAGTGCGCTCACCAGTCATTCATTTGTTCAGGCCAAATGCACTTCAGATGCCTTTACCAGAGGGTCCCCAGGGCAGAGGCACTACTGTAGAGGGAGAAGGGGGCAGTACCCAAAATGAGTCTTTGATGGCTGAGCTGAGCTTTTATAGACACTGGGAGTCAGAGATGAATTAGACTCAGTCCCCTTTCTGGGGGAGCTCAGACTAGTATCTAATAACTTTTAAACAATGATTGGTGTGTTGTAATCAGGAAGCTTATTTGGGGGGCCGACAGGAGAATGATTGCAACTCTATCCATGGTGGGAGCAGATGTCAAAGGAGGCTTCCTGGAGGAGGTGACACACCCGAGCAAGACTTGAAAGATAAACAGAGGTGAGTAGGGCTTTTGGCGACGGCATGACCGTAGTGCCAGCACTTCTGGATCATGGAAGTGATGTGGTAAGAGATGAACGCTGTGATTTGGGAAGGTAAGAGCAAGGGGTAGAAAGCGGAACCAAGGTGTTACCAGAGGACGCTTATGCACGGAGGTTGCAGCCTCACCCAGAGCACCTACTCATTCATTCAGGAAGCATCCCTGAAGGTCTCCCATGTGTCCAGCCTGGGGCAAGACCCCAGAGGAGACCTGGGCAGCGGACAGGACACTTGGGCCATCAACAGATCTGGTCCAGGTTGGCTGTGTGACCCTGGGTGAGCCTGGAGCCTGTCTGAGCTTTAGTTCTCCCAACTGTAGAGGCAACAGATAATTTCACCCACACTGTATGACTCATGGAGTACATTGAGGATCAAATGAGATATGCACTTACAAGTGTATGACAGAGAGACAAGAATTAACACAAAGCAAGGTCTCAGTCCTTCAGGAGCTTGGAATATGGTCTTTGTAGCTTACAGCCTCCTCCCTTGTTCTCCCAACTTTCTTTTTCCATCTGGGTCTTGCAGCCCCTTGGGACTGGCTGACTCCCACCATAGCCTTGCACTTACTGGCCTAGGCTTCCTTCCTGACCCCAGACATCCTAAGAAGGCTCCCCCTTGTGGCATTTCCTGGAATAACAAGACAGGTCTCTGATAAGATATAGGGCCAGACTGACCACAAAGAGGGAGCGGGAAGGACCTGAAGACCTGGGAAAGGATCAGGGCAAACCTGCAAAGGAAGTACATCCTGAAACAGAATGTTAGTCTAGAAGGGACCTGGGACCTCCTCCCAGACCCCATTTTACAGATGAGGAAACTGAGGTTCAGGGAAAAGGAAGTTAGGGGCAGGACCATGACTTAGGTGTCCATACACTCCTATGCTGGGTTCATTCTGTCACACCAGGTACCATATGCAATCCAACTCAATGAACAGTGTATATTGCAAATTCCCTCTATATCTGGCAGCATCCCTCCTAAGGACCTCAGACTAAGCAGTAGTCTCTCCCAGAGCAAAGATTAACAAATGCCAAAGGCTCTGTAGCCGGAGAGGCTGGTATAACTTGAGTTAGTGTATCCTGGATCCAGAAATCAGAGATATACCACTCACCTGGATTTTTTTCTTTTTACTGGGGTATGGTTACAGGGATGAGGCTGGGGGCACAATTAATCCACATCTAAACGACCAGCTCAGCCAGAGCGGTATGTGCACGGTGGTGTGTGTGCTGTAGTTGCACGTATGGACTGCTTTCTCCAAAAATTTTCTAACCTACATCTTTTAATTTAGCTCTTGCTATTATTAGCCCACTTTAGAGATAACAGTGAGTCACCAAAGGACCAAGGGATTTGCCAAGGTCAAGAAGAACATTGAGGAAAGACCATCATGGTGCATACAGAAGGCACGGACAGACAGAACACTTGCCCGTGAGACTGTCTCGTTTTTATTGAGCTGCTTTTGGGAGGAAGTCCTTGCAACATGCAGCCCTTTCCTACCACAGAGGAGATTTCTGCTGGCTTCCTTGGATCCTGGCAGCTGGAGGGGCCTCTAGCTTTATGCTTAAAGTAAAGGGTGAGTTGGGTGATGGACACAAAGAATACAGCAGAGGAAGAGGGGTTGCCTGCCTGCATTGAGCTGGGGGGCTTTCAAATAGCTTCATTTGGCTCACTGGCTGGTTGAGGGGAGGCCTGGATTTCTGATCACCGCAGGGATTGGAAAGCAAAGCTGGGCTTGAGGGCCACTGTGAAAATGGACCAAGAGCCAGGAAAGACGTGGTTGCTGTGTCCCATTGCTTCATCAGCAGGATGCTAAGTGGATAGAGAAAAGCCTGGGATCGGGCGTGGAGCACACTGGGTCCCGGGTTCAAGTGCTGTATGACCCTGTACATTGCAGAGCAGTGGTCGGGAATGCGGGCTCTGGAGCCAGGCTGCCTGGGTTCACATCCCAGCTTCCCCACTCAGTAGATCTGTGGGACTTCCCTGGTGGTTCAGCGGTAAAGAATCTGCCCACCGACGCAGGGGACTCGGATTCTATCCCTGGTATGGGAGGATTCCACAGGCCGCAGAGCAACCATGCCTTGGAGCCTGAATGCCTTAACAAGAGAAGCTGCAGCAATGAGAAGCCTTCACACTGCAACTAGAGAGTAGCTGCAACTCGCCACAACTAGGGAAAAGCCGGTGTGCAGCAATGAAGACTCAGCACAAACATAAATGAATAAGATAAAAGAAATAGATCTGTGGCCTCAGATTCACCTCTCTAAGCCTGTTTTCTTATCAATAAAATGGGGAAACGGTAGTTCCCACCCAGAGATTTTTGGAAGCCTTATACGAATGAATCATGTGATGTACTTAGGAAAATGCCCAGCGATATAGTAAGTGCTCAATAAATGCAATCTATTATTAGAAAAGACCCATCTGAGTGACGAGATCATCACCTGTGCAGCGAAAGGGGCTCTGTCAGTAGACTGATTTCTGGTTTGGTGACCACAGCTCTCTGGGGGACGTTTTTTTATTTTTTCCCCAGGAGGGGCAAAACTATAGAAAATAAAGCTTGGCACAACATTTTGTGGTATAGCTTACAGAAGATTTGAATGTTTCCCCGAGAGCATGAGTTTTACAGGGTGGAGTCCCAGGACCAGAGCATCCTAAGATTCCTGGACCGGTTAGTCTGTAGCTCTGGAGATATCTTCTGTCTGGAGGGTGTCAAGTCCAGGGACCACCCTGCTGAATGACTGGCGCTCCTGACCCTAAGCCTGGCAGCTTAAGCCTTGGTGCCCAGAGAGGGTGCTGAGGTGAGTCCTGGGGAGCTGAGTTCCCTGCATTGTCCTGCATCCCAGCCTGTCCCTGGGGGATAGATTTTGGGGGAGGAGGAAAGAGAGGCCTTTGTGGAAGAAGGCAGGCAGAGAAAGCTCCTTGCCCATCATGTTTACTGAACTGCACTGAATTATGACTAAATGCCAAGATCTGGCTTCAGGCTATTGACTAAATCATTTAGGGGTTGACAGAGGAGGGAGGGAGGGGACATGGGGGAGCTTGGGGGAGAATGTTCTTGTAATTCTTCAGTCTGAGGTACATTAAGGAGCCATAAGCCATGTCGAGAGCTTGAATTACATTAGAGAGATTATCCTGTTACAGTTCATAATCCTGGATAATATACCGTCTCGGAGCACACCTGCCCATGATAAATCTCACCCCATCACGGCCTGACCCTGGGGACCCAGGGAGGCTGGGGCAGCTGGCAGGGGCTAGCGGTGTGGACACAGCCTCGGCAGGGGCACCTGTGAGGCCTTCTGACTCATCTTCGTGCCCCCACACCTGCCTCAGCTCAGAGGGAGCGGATGGAGCCTGGAGCTTCAAACTTCTCCATCTCCATTCAAGGCGATTGGCATCCTAGTGCCCCTCCAGCCATAACCCCCATCCCACGACCCCACCTCCTGCTCTGGGGGGACAGATTCTTGGCGTCCCTGTCCCCAGGTTCTCCTCTCCCTGAAAGCTTTCCCCTTAATCTCTCCAAACCCAGCTGGCATTTCATGGTCCCTGGAGACTTTGTAGAAAACACACTGACATTCCCTTCCCTCCAGTTCACAGCACTGACAGCCCTGGTGAATGGATGTGTCACCTGCCGCCTGCGTGTTTCTAAGCCTCCACCTCCCCAGCTAGAGCACAAGTACCACGAAATCAGGAGTTGTGACTACAGCCACAGCACTTAGCCCAGAGATGCTTGTCCACAGTCATGCAACTAGTTAGTGGCAGAATCAGGGTTCAAACCCCACTTGCCTGGCTGCAGAGTCTGAGCTTTTGGCCGCCAGGGAACACTGTCTCTGACCTGAAAACGCTGTCCTGTGTCCCTGTGGACCTGCTGCTGTATCCTTCCTAGATTCTATTTGCCTTATATTGAGGATCCTCATGAGTGAGGATGACCCTCATGGTGGCTCTTAGGGTGTGACAGCACCCGAGCCTCCTAGCTTCACCCCTAGCCTTTTCAAGTGGCCCGCTCCTTTGCATGACCTCACTAACATCCCCAATTGCGTGGGGCCCCGTCCCAGGCCTAACACTCTCTTTCCTGCAGGTCATTTCTTGGCCCCCTAGCTCCCAGCAGGCCCAGAAGTGTCTGGGAACCTGGTACTGGTCCCCGCTCTCTCTGTGCATGACACCCTAAACCCCATCAGCCTCAGATTCTACTTTACCTCCCTTCCCCAGACCCACATTCCATGTGTACCTCTCCCTGAGGGAATGGAAAGGGTACCTTTTTAGATTTCCTGGGGTGAGCTAAGTTATGAGGGCTTCAGCAAAAGCCAGTCACTCCAGGTCTCCTAAAAAGAAGCCACAGAGACTTCTCTGGTAATCCAGTGGCTAAGACTCTGTGCTCCCAAAGCAGGGTGCCAGGGTTCGATCCCTGGTGGAGGAACGAGATCCCACATGCTGCAACTGAGAGATCCTGAACGCTGCAACTAAAGATCCCACGGGCTGCAGCAGGGATGGAAGCTCCCGCGTGCCGCGACTAAGCCCCAGCAGCGCGATCAATGAATAAGATGTGCTCCCCGAGCGTCAAGCACTGGGTTATGCTCCTTACCCACATCATCTCATTTACCTCAGGCCGGCCCTATGAAACAGGTGATTTCTACAGACGAGAAAATGGAGGCTTAGAGCAGTGAAACACAGTGTCACAGGGCAACACCTAGTAAAGGGCAGAGCTGGGATTCAAACCCACGCCTGCTGGTCCCAGAGTTCCTGCGCCTCATCCCTGATACCACCCTGCCTCCTGATGGCGAGTGCCAGACTCCCCGGCTTGTCTCCCCGGCTTGCCTTCCCAGCCCCCGCTCCGCGCAAGCCACCCTTCTCCATCCCTTCTCGCCCCTGCAGGCATCTCTAGCATCTCAGTCTCTACCTTTTCTCTTGCCAACTTCCAGAACTCCTCTGGATTCCAAGTCACTCAGGTGCATCAAGGATTCCTCTCCTCTCTTGAGTAGCCTTCACCTTTCATCCAGAGATGGAACATGACAGTTTGACCATCCACTCATCCATTTATTCCTATCATTCTCATGGAATCCTGGAATGTTAGGGCTAGAAGGGGCTTTGATGATTATCTGGTCCACTGGCTTTTAAAGCAGAATGCAGGGAACTTCTCTGGTGGTCCAGTGGTTAAGATCCACTTTCCAATGCAGAGGACAAGGGTTCGATCCCTGGTCAGAGGACCTTTAAGATCCCACATGTCTCAGGGCAACTAAGCCCCTGCACCACAATTAGAGAAGCTGCAACCACTGAACCCATGCACTCTAGAGCCGGTGCTCAGTCCTGTCTGACTCTTTACGACCCTATGGACTATATGTAGCCCACCAGACTCCTCTGTCCCTGGGATTTTCCCAGCAAGAATACTGGAGTGGGTTGCCATTTCCTACTTCAGGGGATCTTCCCGACCCAGGGATAGAACCTGTATCTCTTACGTCTCCTGCATTGGCAGGTGGTTTCTTTACCACTAGCACCACCTGGGAAACATCAAAATAAAGACCCAGTAAGTGAAAAACAAAACAAACCAAAAGAACCCAGGATGCATTTTTGAAAGTTCTAGAGAAATCAGACGAATGAGGGTTTGCGGGGTGTTGGGATGTTGGGAGTAGTATCCAGGGTCCTACCTTCTGGCTCCACCCTTCCTCCTGCTCCGTACTCTCAGAGTACAGTTAGCCCCGGACTGTGTCCAGACACCCAGCCCATGAGAACCTGTTGCTTTCAGCCATTAACTAAGGGATGGCCAGGCTTCTTGCTCTCTGTGGGCCCGCAGGACCTCTCCTCTCCTCATGAACTCTGCAGGCAGACAACCAGACTTCTTACACAGCAGCTCAGAACTCCCTGAAGCACGCAAGTGGAAGATTCCAGGCCTTCTTAAGACGAAGGCCCAAAAGGAGAATGACTTCACTTCTGCCATATTCTCTTGGCTAAATTCAGGGGGAGAAGAAATAAGCGCCACGTCTTAGCGGAGGAATGACAAAGGATCTGCAGTCATCTTTAACCCACCACCATCTGTGTGACCTTGAGCGAGAAAATTACTTAACCTTCCTCATTTTCCATCTGTGTTCTCATCTGTGAAGAATAAATACATGGAATCCATGGAAATCCATGGAAAGTACTTAGAACAGTGTCAGGCACATAGTAAGTATTCACTACATGTTAGCTGGTGCTAGTTTTATTTCTAACCCATATGCCTAGCACTGTGCTAGGCAACTGGTAGGCGGGAGGGAGGGCTATAAGAGTAATGGCAAAAACAGTTTATACTCCTGATAATAAATAATCTAGTTCATGAGATAAAATTAACACACGCTGAGATCAAAGTACTAATTCAAGGCATTGTGTAATTAAAGAGCCCATGAGAGGCACAGATAACATATTTGAGGAAGCTGGAGGACAAAGAGACTGGACGTGGGGGCTGGGTGGCCAGTGAGGGCTTGCAAGGAGGGAGGGGTGTGCATGGAGCGGAGGGCAGTCCAGTGCTTCAGCACAGACTCAGCCAAGCTCGCTGCCTTCAGATCTTAGCTCTGCCACTTTCTTGATGTGCCTCTGTGATCTTGCAAGATGAGCAGCCTCTCTATATGTCAGTTTCCTTTCTGTTACGTGTGTGTATCTCCCAGGGCTCCACTGAGGAGTAGCTGACTTACTTCCTAGGAAGAGCAGCAGTGTCTGACATGGAAGAGCTGCTCAGCAAGCTGAGTTGACCTCATCAGCCCTCCTAGGAGGAGACTTTGGCTAGGTGGAGAGGAGGGACAGGGGTCTCCAGGTGGATGAACACAGGGACTGCTGGTGTAAAGTGGGACTGTGCCTGTGTCTCTGCTCGGGGATGGGGAGAGTGTACGGGAGTGAGGGTGGAGGCGTGGGCAGCAGGCGCCAAGTCAGAGAGGAGTGCGAAGGGCAGACCGTGGGAGTCTTCAAGCCCAGCTAGAGTAGTCTGGGCTTGATCCTCACAGCTTTCTAACAAGAGAGGGATGCCATCTGGGCTGTGTGTGAAAGAGCCCCCGGCAGTGGCGTGCAGGTGGATTAAAGACAAGAGAGATGGCTTAGGAGACCACGGCCACAATTCAGGCATGAAATGGGCAGGTCCCAGACTTAGGTGGTGGCGGAGGGAAAGGGAGGGACTGGCCACCTGGAGAGGGAAGTCACTGCAGCTCTAGGGGAGCCTCCTGCCCATCCACCCACCATGCCTGGCTTCTGGCTTCTACTCTGGCCTCCTCCCTTCCGGGTCAGGCTTTTTGAAAGCTGCATCCAGGAAGCGGGAAGCACAGGGTCAGCCCCACCCCCAGAGAAATGACTGGACCCCATCTGGTCCCCAGTGTGGACCTCCGCCAAGAGAAGCAGTTCTGGGAGGGGGAACCCAGCCCTGCCTCTGTGTGTGTGTGTGTGTGTGTGTGTGTGTGTGTGTATGACACAGAGATTGTGTATGTGTTAAGAGAGAGAGAGTGTATTTGTTGTCTGTGTATTTGTCGTGTGTGCCTGTGTGTGTGAGAGAGACTGTGAGTGTGTGACAAAGAGGGAAGAGGACGGACCATATGTCTATTTTCTCTGGAAAACAGATGTCTCCTCAAGTGGGTGAGAGAGTCAGCAAAGGAAGAAGAGAAGTGGGGTTAGGGGATCAGCTCCACATTAGCAAATAAATTGTCCCACACACGGGGCCCTGTGTGTGTCAGTTTTTCTGATTTTTCAGATATTTTCCTTTCTCTCTCTCAAAATCTTTCCTTTTCTGGTGTTTTCTTTTTTTCCCTTTCTCTCTCCCCCAGGCTCACGCACCTGTGCCAGCCCCAGGCAGTGTTCCCTCCGTCTGGCAGCTCGGATGGCAAGGAGCGGGGGGTGCCCCCTCCTTTGCTCCTTTGCTCAGGCTTCTCCTGGGGGTGGGGTGGGGTCAGAGCCTGGCCAGCAGTGGGCTAGGGTAACAGACCAAGTCACTCTATCTCGCCTCTGCCCAGCTTGCCTTGTGTCCATATTCTTCCCTCCATCTGTCCCCCAACAAACACGTGATGGGCACCAATGATGCATCAGGCACTGGTCCAGGCCCATGGTCCAGCGGATTCTGGAGTCCCCCTTGCCCCGGCATCCTTGCTTTGGGAGCGTGGGATGGGAAGGGAACATCTTTTGCTTACTCTCAGGCTTGATGCATCAGAACAGAAACCCCCATCAGCGCACCTCTCCGGTTTTGCCCTGGTGTTTCCCAGTGTGTTCTCTGCTCTCCTATCTCCCTCCTGGGGAGAAACGCAGAGACATGGGAGCCAGAGAGGCCTGGGTTCACATCCCAGCCCTACCTCTTCCAAGCTGTGGCATCTGCAGCAAGAAGAGGCTTCACCTCACTGGCCTCTGTATTTCCTCATCCAGACTGTAACGTTTCCTGTGGGGTTGTTGGGAGAATGAAATTAGAAAAATGAGCTGAAGTGTCTAACAAAGCCATTTTCTCTCTCTTTTTTTGGCCTTGTTTCTTTTCTCTTGCCCTTTCATTTATTTAAGATAAATTTCCTGAGCCTTCAGTATGCGGGAACTGAGCGAGGGGGTCCTAATGTCCCCTCTCTAGGAAACAAGATTCCCGCCAGAGCTGGCAGCCCATGCCCTTGGCCTCTGCTTCCTCCCACCTCATCTTCGCCAGTGGGGCACACGAGGGCTTCCGAGCGGAGGAGGAAGTGGGGTAGCGGTCCTGCTCCCGTCACTTCTCTTTTCCTCCATCTTCCCTTCTCCCGCCTCGTGACACTCTTTCTCTCTCTCCCTCCCTCTCTCTTCTCCTCTCCCTCCATTCCTCTCTCCCCTTCTCTCTCCCCTTCGGCTCCCCCGCTTGCCAGCTGCCAGCAGATGACATCTCCTTTCATGTTTGGGGCTGAGCTCGGCTTTGAATGTTCGTTTGATTCCGTTAAGATAATAGCTGGTTCACTGTCAGATGCAGACTGATCAGTTAAAACCTTAATCACTGCCTGTCTCCTCACACAGCACTTATTTTTTAAGAGATTAATCCCCTCAGCCCAGCTTCGGCTCACATTCGCCTTGGAGGAAAAAAAAAAGGCAAGGTTTGTGCTCTCCTTGTTATTATTATTGTTATTATTGTCAGCCTTGTTGTGTTGCGTGTTAACTCCCTCCCTCTCTTCTTTCAGCTGCTCCTTTCTTTCCTGTCCCCGCTTTGGGGTCCCTATTAGCTCACTTGTGTTCTCTCTCTCTCTCACACACACAGGCACACTCGCTGTGCCTCTCCAGACAAAGTGTGAGCACGGTAGCCCGTGCATGCCCTCCTTGACATCACGCACACATGTGGAAGTTGTGTACACCACGCAGGGATAGGACACGGTCCAGGCACACGCAGATCAGGGCAGCTGAAAGATGCAGCTATGTGCCATGGGCCATGGGCAGAGCCCGATCTTTGGAGTCAGACAGATATGCCCCATGCCTCCCTTAGGTATTCACTTGCTGTAAATGTGAACTTGGAGAGGAGCCTCAGTTTCCTCATCTGTACAATGGGCATGAGAACACTCCCTTCAGGGAGGCTGCGAGCACTGACTGCAAGGAAACACGTAGGGTACCCACAGCAGGGCCAGGCACAGGGCAGGAACACTGCTATTCTCCTTCATTGTTCCTGCCTCCCAGATTCTATGGAAAGACCCTCCCAGAGGTTGCCCAGTCCCTCCCAGAAGAGGACGCCTCCTCTCTAGGCCCTTTTGCAGATGCTCCTCACATGATCACCTGTCTCAGCTGACAGGTCTCACCCAGGATCTGGGAAGGAAACTTTCCTTGACGCTGACCCATAAAAGGAATATTTACAGTCGAACCTAGAATTTTATGGAGGAAAGTAATTCAGAGATGGTCTAAGTCACCCAACCCCTCTAAGCAGGTTGAGGCTTGAGGAAGCAGGAAGAGGTTGAGGCTCCAAGAGGGGGGTGGCTTGCCTTAGGCTAGGATTCAGCCCTGGCCTTGCACTACACCAAGATTTACTTGGCACGTACCATGGGTCCCCACCCTAGGCCACTGGAGAGAACAACCAGGCTGAACCACACATGGGGTGGCACACAGGCTGGCTTCGACCCCTTCCTACTCTGACAGGTACTGCAGACACAGGAAGGCTTTCTGGAGGAGGTGGCATGGGTAGGATTTTGGATGGCAGGACTTGGAGGCAGGGAGAGGAGAATGAACACCTGAGGGCTCCTGGGGTCCCCAGGAGCCTGGTTCCAGCTTGGCTTCTGCGCTTAGTGAAATGATCTGACAGATCAGGAGCTGTCTGCATGCTCCTCCTCCTTGGAGGTTACAAAACAAAGCTCTAGTGGTGTTTGCAGTTGAAGAGACTGGTGTCAGGAGCAAGGAAGAACTTTCTGCCCTAGAGGCATGGAAACAAGGGCCCAGAGAAAGGCTGGCGTGCCCATCACTGGCGTCATGCAGTCCTTCCTTCACAGCCACATATGAGGAGTTGGCGCTCCAGAATGCCTGGGTTTGAATTGCTTGCTAGCTGGGTACCTTGGACAAATCCAGGACTCAGTTTCCTTTTCTAAAACGGGAATAATGACAGCACTTAGCCCTTAGCGCCTGACACATTGTCAGTGCAATATAAGTGTTCGTCATGACTATTCACTAAAGATGCTTGGGAGCGCTGAGGAGGCGGGGTGGAACTGGACATGGTCCTGCTGTCCTGATGAGCTTGGCCTAGTGGGGAGGCTGACAAGTCAACCCACAGTTGTGGTCCCACATGGAGGACACTTGGCCCAAACTCAGGGATGAGGGGCTGCCTTCTGGCAGAAGTATTGGGTTGGCCAAAAAGTGCGTTCAGGTCCATATGATGCTATGGAAAAACCATAATGAACTTCTTGGCCAACCCAATAGATGGTCCCACGGAGGTGGGACCCTGTTTTTCCCACTGCTCAATCTCCAGCCCTGAGAACTGGGGCCTGGCACAGAGCCAGTCTTTGCTGGATGAACAAGTGAAGAGCCAGCTGAGCTCTGTCCTGAAGGAGGAGCAGGACAACTGCACTCCCCTCCCTGGGTCTCAGTCTTCTCACACATGAAGAAAGGGCTTGGACCGGAGTCCAGAGGCCTTGCTGGCTGTTCTGATAGAGGTGGGATGCGGAGAAGGAAAATGAGGGTGGAGGTGGAAGAGGGGGTTGGGAAACATAAGGAGGATGGGGTAGGGGTTTCACTCCAAGTGGTGGAGGCGGGGATGGGGGATGGGAAAGTAGAGGTGAAGGTGAGTTCTGCTCCTGCTAGAGAGGGGAGCTGAAAAGGATTAGGGGGCCTGAAACATCCTCCCCCCACCTTGCCAATACCAGCAGGAGGCAGCCCAGGGTTAATGGCATGACACCCCTGTGGCAGTCCGCCCGATGGGCTTCTGACGCCTTTTCTAATTTGGTGAGCACTGAAGATTAGGAGGCAGGGAGAAGAGAGTTTTCCTCTCGCAGGTTATTATCCTGCCAACTCCCCGGGCGCCCAAGGGAGGGAGTCAGCGTGTTCCAGGAGAAAAGGAAGCAGGGCCTGGCATTCTGGATCAAGTGCCCCTGGGGAGCGGTGAGGGAGCCAAGGCTGGTGCAAATAAAATTGATGCTATTAATGGATCTGGTGCTGGTTGAAATGGGAGCAGCAGCCGTCACAGCAGCGGCAGAGCCAGTGGGAGGAGGGAAGGGGCTTCTTGGAAGTAGAACTCACAGATGCTAGCATCTTTGGCTTGAAGAGACCCAGGATTTGCCTTTTCTGGAAAAAAAAAAAAAAAAAGGGCATCCTGCCTGTGCGGGTCACATGATCCACCCCCCCACCTCCACCCCATCCACCCCTACTCAGTCTAGGCCAAGGGTCTAGAGGTCTGGGTTGAGGCCAATCTCAGTTCCTCAGGGAAAGACCAATGCCTCCAGGCTGCACGTCATGCGGACATGGATCTAGAGAATTCCATCTCACACTTGGCTCTGCTCTCAGCTCACACTGGGCGGGGGGGGGCGGGGGGGGCGGGGTGGGGGAAAGGAGGCTGTGTGTGTGTGTGTGGACGTGCTCACAGTTGTGCACAGTTGTGTCTGACTCTTTGCAACCCCATGGACTGTAACCCGCCAGGCTCCTCTGTCCATGGGAATTCCCCACGCAAAAATATTGGAGCAGGTTGCCATGCCCTCCTCCAGAGGATCTTCCCAACCCAGAGGTCCAACTCATATCTCCTGTGTCGCCAGCATTGGCAGGTGGATTCTTCACCACTGAGCCACCTGGGAAGCCCAAGCTAGAGGTGGGCCCAAGCCAGGCTATTCTGGACTCAGAAGGGGGCCCAGGATGGCTCTGTTGGCCAGAAAGAACATCCATGGAGGCCTGTGCCTGATGCCTGAAGTTCCCCATTAGCCCATTCCAGTTGGGCTAAGGCTGGGTGGTGTCCTGGAAAGAGCCCAGCATGGAGGCCAGGAATGCTGAGCTCCAGTTCTCCCCTGACCCACCGAGAAGATGGGTGCCCTCAGCCTGGGTACCACCTCTCCTTGGGCTTCAATTTCCCCAGATCTGAGCATTCTGTTCTTTTGGGTCCTGTAGAGGCGGTGGCCAGTGCTGAACTGTGCCTGCCTCTCAGGTCACACATGGTCTCCTCTGGGAGCTCTCCCTACTCAGTAAGCACTGAGACTGCGGGGCTTAGGGGGCCAGACGGAGGGGAAGGGGCAGGGGTGAGGAGGGGCTTCTGGGGGAGGGACCTAGCACAGGCAGGGCCTCGGGAAGACAGGTGGGAGAGAGGCACAGTCCCCTTGGGGGAGGAGGGGTCCCAGGGTAGCTTTGAGGGTTTGGGTGGTGGCGGCCTGGTGAGGAGACCTTTTCAGACCAGTGGGGGACCTAATTATTAGACAGCCCAGGTGAATCCTTTCAAACAACCCCACATGTAACAAAATTATTGTCACAATAAATAAATAACAATAATGGCTGGAAAAAAATCAGTGAAAATGTTCTTTCATTAAACTTTATACAGGGAACTTGTCAGGTGGTTCAGTGGTTAGGGCTTCGCCTTCCAGTGCAAGGAATGTGGATTCAGTCCCTGGTTGAGGAGATAGGGTCACATGTGTCTCTTGGCTAAAAAGCCAGAACACAAACAACAGAAGCAATATTGTAACAAAGACTTTAAAAATGGTACACATCAAAAGAATCTTGTATAATCATATCAGCCAATAAGTAATAAATAACATGAATATTATACTGCAGAAAAGATAAAAGTAATTGACTAATACTTTAAAATTACATTAATGGCTCTTTTGGGGACTTCCCAGGTGGCACCAGTGAAGAACACGCCTGCCAATGCAGGAGACATAAGAGACGCGTATTCCATCCCTGGGTGGGGAAGATCCCCTGGAAGAGGGCGTGGCAACCCTCTCCAGTATTCTTGCTGGGAGAATCCCATGGACAGAGGAGCCTGGTGGGCTACAGTCCATGGAGTTGCAAAGAGTCCGATAAAACTGAATCGACTTAGCATGCACGCAATGGCTTTTTTTGGGCTGGGGAGAAGGAAATACGTGGAGGAAAGCTCCCCAAAGACTGAAGTCAGCAAGCTGCTGAGAATGATTTGCACAGAGAATGACAGGAGTGAGTCTGTGACTTTGTCTTTGGAAACGCTGCACACCATGGTTTATTTTTGAATCTGCCCTTTAGTCGCAGGGATGTGTAGAACTCCAGGAGCTGAGGTACTGAGACTGAAACCGGCACTAATGACCCTGAATTGTTACAAACTGACTCCGGGAGTGAAGACTGTAGCGAGGTTTGCGCTTTCTAAGCTGACTGTAGCCAGGAGAGTTCTTCAAACGAACTCCCTGTACAATCTCTATGAAAGAATAAGTAACAGAGATGCGCTCATTTGAAGTTCTTGTCTATATTATTGAAACTTAACAGTAACTGCAGTAATTGCTTAGAACATAGCACAACAGAAGATTCTTTTTTTCCTCCAAGGGAGGAATATTTTATCTCTGACACAGAATTGCTGGCACATGGTGATAAGAAAAAAGCAGACCGACTTTTAGTCAATTTTATTGTTTTAAAGTTCTCATCACACAATGAACCTTTTCTTTTCCTTCACCTGAGGCAGACTGTTCCCTCTACGCCCCCCCCACCCCCCCCCACCCCGCAACCCCAGTTCTCCAATGGACTTTGCATATTCACTGCCCCTCATTCCCTTGAAACCTTGGCTCCAAACCCTTCCCAATCTGTGCAAGTTAAGAAAACAGAAGCAAATAGCAATATATGTTAATCGTCGTCATTGTTGTTATTTTTAAAAAGTAAAGAACCTAGTAAGTTTCTATTAGGATCTGTACCGTGGCCTAACTGTTACATTTAGTATGTCACATCCGTTAGTTCACTTGATGTCCACAGTTGTCTTAGGAGGTAGGTTTTATTAAGCCCATTTTTATTGATGAGAAAACTGAGACTTGTGAGGCTCGCATACTTTCAGTTTACACAGCTGGCAAGCATCAGAGATGAATTCAAACTCCAAAGCTCATGCTCTTAACTACTGTGCAATGGACGATACAATGGCTTTTATTTATTTATGGCTGTGCTTGGTCTTCGTTGCTGTCTCTAGTTGTGGTGTGCGGGCTTCTTGCTGGGGTGGCTTCTCTTGTTGCACGGGCTCCAGGGCACTTGGGCTCAGTAGTTGTGGCCCATGGGCTTAGTTGCTTCACAGAATATGGCATCTTCCCCAACCAGGGATCGAACCCATGTCCCCTGCATTGGCCCTTAACCACTAGACCGCCAGGGAAGTCCTTACAAGGCTTTATTTGATTACATATCCAATGAGTACAGCCAGTAATGTTGCAGAGACTCAGAGAATAGGGGGTTATTTCGAAAGGCCAAGGGGTCAGAGAAGACTTCCTGGAGGAGCGTGCTCTTCATTTTGGCTTTTAAAATTTTAATTAACAATTTTTTTGGTCTCGCCATACAGCTTGTGGGATTTTAGTTTCCCAATTAGGGATCAAGCCCTCACCCTCGGCAGTGAAAGCTCAGAGTCCTAACCACAGGAGCATCAGAGAATTCCCTTCATTTAAGCTTTAAAGCAGACTGCCCTCAGGAGCATTACTTGCCTTGTCCATACCACTTCATCCAGGTAAAACATGCTTTGTCTTGGTGACCGGTCAGGACAGAGCTCCTACCATCCCAGGCCCAAATCTTTTCCTTTTCCCATCCCAAGGCTACCTCTCTCTCCCAGGCAGTCTTGTTTCCTCTGCCACTCCTGCCTCTGGCTGACCCTTACCTGATTCTGTTCTGTATTGTACTCATTTGCAGACACTGAAGAAAAATGCTTCCCCACCACCCCTTCATAGCTTCTCTCATAGCTCAGTTGGTAAATCATCTGCCTGCAGTGCAGAAGACCTGGGTTCGATTCCTGGGTTGGGAAGATCCCCTGGAGAAGGAAATGGCAACCCATTCCAGTATTCTTGCCTGGAGAATCCCATGGAAAGAGGAGCCTGACAGGCTACAGTCCATGGGATCGCAAGAGTCAGACATGACTTAGCGACTAAACCACCACCACCACACCCCCCTACCTACAAAGAAATGCTTTATTTCTATTTTATTTACCAAACACTTACTGAGGGCTTACTATGTTCCAGGCCTCTTCTAAATATCAAGTCTTTCAAACATGAGCTGTTCAGTTCTCATCATAAGCTGATGAGGTAGTTACCATAATTGCCTCCCTTTTGCAGATGGGGAAACTGAGGCACAGATATTCACCCAGTAAGTGACAGTTGAGATTCAAACCTAGGTCATCTGGCAACAAATGCCATGTATTTAACCACCAAGCTAGGTTTTGAGAGCAGGACGGGTTCTTTAGTCTTCTCTGCATGCCTGACAAACCTGGCCCTCAGGTCTTTTTCCTACAGTGTCAGACGATGCGGAAAATTTTCTTTGAATGAACTGAACCAGGTGAGTCTGACACTTGGTTCCTGACACTATGGGGGTCCAACTGGATCCAGTGGTTCTCAACTGGGGATGGTTTGTCTCCCTCCTTCTTGGGGATATTTGACAATTTCTGGAAGGATCTGTAGTGATCACAAGTGGGAAGAAGTGTGTGTATGTGATGTCAGCACGTAGTGGGTAGAGGCTAAACACTGTTAACACCCGGTAATGCACAGACCAGCCCCTGAGGCTCAGTTTTCTCCTCTCTATAGCAGACTCTGGTCAGGGGCAGCCAAGATAATGGCCAGGAAGGTAACTGCTATTGTGACCATTATGGGCTGGGGAGTGTGGGGCTTGGGGTAAATCCTGCAGGCCTGAGCCTGCCAGATCCTGCTCCTCCAGAAGGAGCTACTGTTTGTATTGTTGGGGGGAGGGGGACAGACCTTGCTCCTCCCATTCCTCCTTTTCAGAAAGAGGGAGAGATGGGTAGGGAGTCCCACAGGAGTCCCAGGCCTGCAGGTCTCCAGGAACAGTAGGCAGAAGAACCAAGGGGAGGGGAGGCACTCAAGGGTCAGCAGTGGACCCACACACACACAAAGACAGCACTTAGTCATGTCCGACTCTTGGTGATCCCATAAACTGTAGCCAGCCAGGCTCCTCTGTCCATAGGCTTCTCCAGGCAAGAATACTGGAGTGGGTTGCCATTTCCTTCTCCAGGGCAACTTACCGACCCAGGAATTGAACCCAGGTCTCCCACACTGCAGGCAGAAGCTTTACCAACTGAGTTACCCGGGAAGCCCCGGCAGTTCGCCCAGCCGCCTGCAAACTGGGCTCTGTCCCATTGGGGCCTGGAAGCCACTTCCTCAGACAGTAGCAATTATCGCAATCAAACAGTTGACACCAATTACGCACCAGGCCGGAGAGGCGACAGCGGCTGCGCACGGGCACCTCGGCTTTGCATATCTTAATGTGGACTGACAGATGCTGACCCTCAGGGCCACCAGGCTTGCCAGCTCTCAGCTGTTTCTGTGGCACCCATCTTGAGAGCCAGATGACTGCCAGGGCCCCGCTCCTTTGCAGCACAGAACTGACTGCATCTGGAAGGTGGAAAAATTCATGCCCCCAAGGTCCCTGGAATCTGCAGTGAAGGGAGCACGGGGTTGGGACTGAACCCAACCTTCCCAGGAGGGCTGAAGGTGCCCAGTGTCCTGGAGTGCAGGGTCCAGGCAGATGGGAAGTGCCTCGGGAAGTGCCCACCAGGTCGCTGCTGCCCCACTCAGGGAACCCACCAGGCACCGCCAAGGGGTCGCTCAGCTTCACACTGCGAGGTCTCACTTTTTGTGCCCCATTCCCAGGGAGAAGAGAGGAGGAGAGTCTTTTAGGAAGAAGAGCTCCCCTCAACGGAAGCTGGTCCTGGACACTTTCTTTTCTTTGGGGGTAGCAGGGAGGACAGGTGTTATGCAGTATTTTCCATGCTGTTCTGCCACTGGTAAAGAATCCGCCTGCAATGCGGGAGACCTGGGTTCAATCCCTGGGTTGGGAAGATCCCCTGGAGAAGGGAAAGGCTACCCACTCCAGTATTCTGGCCTGGAGAATTCCATGGACTATACAGTCCATGGAGTCACAAAGAGTCAAACAGGACTGAGCGACTTTCACTTTTGCTTTCACTTTCTGCTGGGAGCTAGGGGTACCAGCCATACACAAGGGGCTGGGCTGCTGGCAGCAGAAGCCCCAAACTCAGCCTGCACTGTGGGGGTGGGAGGATGGATAGGCCTGTGTTCATTACATGGTGTAGGGCAGTTAGGGACTCGTGGAGCTTCAGCTTTTCCTGACCTGTAAAGGCCTTCCAGTTTTAGGATCCCCCAAAGCAGGAGTTTCATCATAAGGGAAGTCAGGGTCAGGATTGGAACCTGAAGCGTTGATTTCACCAGGGCAGCACACTTTACCCGAACTTACTTCTGACTTCATCCTCCTCCCTCTTATACGGTGCAAATTCCTGTTTGTCTCCTGACCCTGGCTCCATCCCAGGAACCCCAGAAGATTACTAGGTGGCAAAGGAGAAACAAATCCAGTTCAGGGCTGGTGTTTCAAGTATAAAGCACAAGACTTCTGTCCACTGGCGCCTCTCAGCCTCCGCAAGGCTGGTTGTGCCCTGTGTACCTGAGGCGTGCTGTGCCATGAGGCCCTAAGACAGGAGGCTCCTGGCCATCTTGCATGTCTCCTCTTTGCCCCCAGGCCCTCCCTGGGCCCTATTTCCCCTAGCCATCAGGCCTCCCAGAAAGTCAAGGGCTGTGGTGGGAGGGGCGCCCTCCTGAGGAGGAAGACTTGCCCCGGGGGTAGGAGGCAGATCACCTTAAAAGAGCACTTTCCCAGGCAAGCTGTTTTCCTAATGTGCACCGAGGGGGTGCCCCCAGCCTCCCTCCAGATTTCCTAACACACCCCTTGGGCTTCCCATCGCCCTCTGGGGACTGCTAGCGCAATCTCTTAGACGCACTTCCATCCTATTTTCTGATCTTGTGAAGAGGAACTCTTCAGAAAACTGAGGATTCTTCCCTCTCGCAAAGGTGTTCACACCTCCCCACTGTTCAAAGGGAAAAACAGGATTAGGCAGGGGAGAGGGTCCCAGAAGAGCTGGGAGTAGGGCTGGGAGACGGGGGCCATGGAGCTCTGAGCGCCACCGATGGGCGAGCTCCCACTGGGCCCTTAGAGGGCGCCTCCTGCGCGCTCCCGGAGGGTTCGGCCCTTGGGCCGCCCATCCTTTGCCCCGTCACGAGGATGGAGTGGCGCCAAGGTAACTGCCTTATTTTCGAGACATGGCCTGGGGACTCCACTTGAGTCTCAGCGGCGTTCCTGGCTGGACGTCTGGACTGAAAGCGCAGTTTCCGCGTAGGTATCCTGAGGCGATCTCCGGCCTGCGGAGGGCTCCCTCCTGAATCCACCTCAGAGGCCCAGGGATTCGGATTCTAGGCCTTCAACTTGGGAGAAGCGAGAGCAGAGTCGTCGGCGCGAGAGCATCAAGGCTACGCCCTGAGGTCAGGGCAGCCGGGCGTGGCGGCGTCCCCTCCGGCCCTCGCCGCCACGTGCGCGTTCCGTCGGGCGGCCGCGTGAGTCACCGTCCCCGCCTCGTGTGGCGCCGGGCCCGGGAGGCCGAGGCAGACGCCGGGCCCGGGTGCCAAGCGGAAGAGGGTGAGATCCCGCCAGTGCGCCGGGCAGAGAGGAGCCCGCGCCCCTGTGCAGGGCAGGCCACCACCGCGCGCCCCACCGCGCCCGCCCCGCCAAGCCCGGCGACTTTAAACGCAGCGCGTGGCGGCGATTCCCGGGGCCTCCGCGAGGGCGGGCGACGCTCCTGACAAGGACCGGGGAGTGTTTATCTGGATACCGTGTCAGCAAGTGCATCGGCTTTAAAAGGCCAAGCGGGGTTCCTGGGGATTAACGATCAGACACTGGGAGCCCTGTTCTCTCTGTCCCCGCCCTCTTTCCCACCCCAGGAACAAGAAAAAGAAAAATCTGTTGGAAATGCACTTTCTCCCCCTGCTCCCCACCGCCCCCTCCTCCTTCTCCTTCTGCTTTCACCGACTTAAAAGAAAAATAAAATACATTCCAGGAACCAGGACGGCTGCGGAGCAAACTCAAACCAGAAAATGCTTAAAGATGTTTTAATGACTTAAACACAGGGCCGGTTTGTGTCTAAAAGTTTCCACATTAAAAAAAAAAGAAAAGCAAATTCAATATTAAATATCCTTCCACCTCCTCCTGGGCCCCTCCACCAGCCTCTCCGCCCCCTCCTCCTGGTTCCCCTGCCTTCTGGGGGCTCCTCGGCCCAGTTTTCCTCTGCATCTCTGCTTTCAGCTGTGGGCTATTAGCACCCGGTGTGAACAGAGACCAGGCCCCTCCATAAACTTTATATTCACATTCCAAAAACGAAAAAACAAGGAAAGGGGAGAAAAACAACACCCTAGGTACAGGCCCAAATGCTCCTTCGAGCAGAGGCCACCCCTCCCCCCGAGTTCAGGGCCAGAGGAACTGTTAACTAGCAGCTGACAGATTTTTACAGCGTGAATTAGACCCTCATTTGGCTCAGGATTAGCCCACATCTTCCATCTCATTATTGCTCTGCGTTGTTGGAGCCCCCTTTCTTGAAGCTGGGGAGTTGCAGATAGGTCTTTGGGGCCCTGATCAGATTTCTCACTCTCTGAGCTGGGGTGGGATGGGGTGAGGAGACAGGAAGGCACAGGTAACCGGTGAGACTTGGTGGCCAGCTGGAGGGCCTGCATGAGGAATTTGTCAGGTGAAGTGGACTAGACACCTGCCTTGTGATGGAGACGCGTTATGTGGTGGTAATGCGGGTGCGGGCTTAGAGACTGATCTTCTCATTATTCCAAAGGATCACAGACCTTGGGAGCAACAATAGTGATCGTAAGATTTACTGAGAACTTACTTTTCACTTTCATGCATTGGAGAAGGAAATGGCAGCCCACTCCAGTGTTCTTGCCTGGAGAATCCCAGGGACGGCGGAGCCTGGTGGGCTGCCGTCTATGGGGTCGCACAGAGTCGGACACGACTGAAACAACTTAGCAGCAGCAGCAGTGGCAGTACTATATGTCAAGCCCTCTATAGTCCCTTTGTATTTCATCTTCAAATTAATCCACGATGTGGGTACTATTGTTATTTACGCCCATTTTACAGATGAAGATGCTAAGCCTTAGAGAGGATAGGAAATTTACCTGAGGACCCAGCCAGTAAGTAGCAGAGGCAGAATTCAAACCTAGGACTAAATCTAGAGTCTGAGCCTTTAGGTCAAACTGTCTCTAATGCCAAGATCACAGTGGGTGCCGACTATGTAAACATCTATTTCCAAGCTCCTGGTTTTCATTTCACTCACTGAGTTTTAGGAACTTTAAGCCTGAATTCCTGTTGGTATAGATAGCTCTGACCATCTTCTGTTATCTGTTATTGGTGTTTAATTGCGAAGTCATGTGTGACTCTTTTGCGACCGACCCCATGGACTGTAGCCCACCAGGCTCTTCTGTCCATGGGATTCTCTGGACAAGAATACTGGAGTGGGTTGCCATTTCATCCTTAAAAGGGGATCAGGGGACGAACCTGAGTCTCTTGCTTGGCAAGCAAATTCTTTACCACTGATAACAGTAAGCCCCCTGTTATCTAGCGTGAGACAAAGACAACGATCCCCCACTTATCCTGGATCTACCTCCTGGATTCAAGAACTATTAGGATAGGAAACTGACCAGGCTTCTCTCCTTCTCTTCCTGGACCTGATGAAGGCCTTTACAGGGTGTCATTTTTCATGAGGTAGTTAGGCATTTTCCAAGAGGCCTGCGGAGAGAGAGGGGCATTCATGTCACCAGAATGGAGAAAGGCTGAAGAAGCTGGAGTCCTGGGCAGCTGCCCAGATGTGTGGCCTCTGAGAGCTTGACTGCAGAGGCAGCTCCAGCTGTTGCTGCTGCCTTCTCCTTCTTGTGAAGGTCAGTGCAGGGTGGGGAGAGGGGAGAGTGGTGGACCTGCTGGTGTCCAGACCCAAAGATGTGGTGATGCTTTGGTTTTCTTAGCTCGAGAGCTCTTCATGGGAAAGGCTGCTTTGTGGACAGCACTTACGACTCAAGGGTCAGCCCAGAGCAGGAAAACGTCTGGGAATTCTGGAACTGCTCAGAATCTTTTTTTTTTTTTAAGTGGAAATTTGAGGAAATTTTGAAGCATATGTAATACTTTGACTTTAAGTGCCCTTTACAAAGTTAAATCACTTTGTCAGTTTAGGAATGTAAAAATGCTTTATGTATAACTTGGTTTGCTCATAAAATATCTTCATTTGGGTGTATTTAGAAATGTGAGGCCAGAAAAGGAAAGTTGAAATTCGAGGAAAAACCTACAATCCCTTAACTTGGAGTGAGAAACCAAATAGAAACTTCTTTATAACATTTGCTTGTCTCCTCATGGGGTTAGGTACTTGTGTGGTTCTAAAGGTTGGGGGCCCCCATCTCTTTTTGGCCTCATCCCCTGGCCTATGGGATCTTAGTTCCCAGTACCCGTGACCCGTGGGCAGTGGAAGTGTCAAGTCTTAACCACTGGACCTCCAGAGAAGTCCCTAGTCTCCTTTTTTCCTTGTCTTCCTGATACCCTCTGACTTCTAATCTTTCTTCCCTGGAGCAGAGAGTCTCCTTGAAGTTTTCAAAAAGCTCCCAAACTCAGTTCATTCCAACCAACACTTATTAGGATCCTTTAGAGATAGTAGTGTGAGTTAGACCCAGTCTTTGCCCTTGGGTGCCAGATGCAGGCCACATCAGAAGAGGATACCAGCTGTTTATTGAGTACTTTCTATGTGCCAGGCACTATATTAAGTGAGACACACAGTTAAACCCAAGAGTTGAGTCTCATTACATCCATTTTACAAATGGGGAAACCGAGGCACAGATTAAGTAATTTTCTCAAGGTCAACTGGGATTTGAATCCAGGTCGTCTGAGCCCTTACCCATCCCTGTATCCCCAGGCCAGGAGGGCTCCCTGGAAGCTTAATGAGCACTGAAGAGAGCACGCTCCCTGTCCTTGGGCATCTCAAAAGGGCTCTTCGGGGAGATGACCCTGGGGTGGCTACAGAGGCAAAGGAAATGGGAAAGAACATTCTAGGCTGAAAGGATGGCAGAAAGAGGCATCCCAGTATAAACTCCAGTACTGAAGGCCAAGAGATATATGATTTTTGGAATTCCTAAGAATGTAAACAAAGCATGAAGTCAGAGCACACAGCGGGGGGCTGGAGAGACAGGTAGGAGGAGAGCCAGATCACAGCAAGCCTGTTTCGTGCTTGCAGTTAAGGGTATTTTCTGTAGCAGGTGAACAGCCATCCAAGGGTTTATGGCAGGGAATGATGCAAGAAATGTGCATTCTTGATAGAATTCTCTGGGGGAAGGAAACCTGGCATACAAAGGACTGGATACAAGTGAGACTGGAGGCGTGAACACCATCTGGGAAGGGCTTGACACTGGGGGTGGAGAAATGGCTTGAACCAGAATGATTTTTCCTATCATTTCTATTGTAGTCTGCCTTATTCCATTGTGTGTGTGTGTGCTCAGTTGCTCAGTCATGTCTGACTCTTTGTGACCCCATGGACTGTAGCTTGCCAGTGTCCTCTGTCCATGAAAATTTCCAGGCAAGAATAGTGGAATGGGTTGCCGTTTCCTACTTGTGAGGATCTTCTTGACTCAAGGATTGAACCTGCATCTCTTGCGTCTTCTTCATTGACAGGTGAATTCTTTACCACTGCGCCACCTGGAAAGCCCACCTTACTCCATTAGAGATTCTCAACTAGATCTCTGACTTCCTAAATTCTTTAAATTCTAAATTTTAAATCTAAATTCTTCTCAGAATGTTTCCTTATTTTCCACCCATTAATTGCTCACCACTAGGTAACCTGACCCAGTTCACATTACTCAGTTTCTTCTCTGAAAACTGGCCTGTTGATTACAGTGAGGTGACCATGTGGGTGGGTGGCTGAGTTCAGTCCTGATTCCACCTGTTACACGATCATTAATAGCAATCCCTTTCACTCTGTACTGTGCTCTTGTTTGAACTATGAATCATGTAGTCACCTTAGTTAAAGCACATACACACAAAAAAACAATTGGATCAAAGCCTTGAATCTAGATGGTATCAAATTGTGTGTAGGGTGATTAAAACAATCTTACTTGTTTCAGTGATAACTCCTTCCTGCCTTCTTTTTCTTCCTTCCTTTCGTTCCTGTCTCCCTCCCTCTGTTCCTTCTTTCTTTTTCTTTCTTTCCTTATTTCTTTGTTGTTGTTTCATACATAAAGAAAAAGAGGTTCAAGCGCATTAAATGAATTGCTGAAACCACACATGTGGTAAGAAGTAGAGGTTGGGGTTGGACTTGAACCTTCTGATGTCCGCTATACCACAGTTTCTCTTTTATGCTGCGATAGATTAAAGATGGCCGCATGCTCTTTGCAACCCTCTCATTCAAAGGTGGAGTCTAACCTCTTTCCTTGAACCGGGGTTGGCCTTAGTGATTTGTAAAACCAATAGAATGTGAGAAAAGTGACAAGGGTTGAGTGAGTGACAGAATTAGGTCCTGAGCCAAGGTGTCCTGACTCCAGGTTCAAAGCTTCCTTCCCTCTTGGCCTCCCCACATCTCACCTCCATCTTCCCCTTTGTCCTAGGGGCATCCTCTCAGCCCTTCCACTCACCACTGATGCCCTGCATCTCCATCTAGCATCAGATAGGAATGGGCAGAGGGATGTCGTCTTTTATCCGCACATAAAGATCTGAAAATGGAAAAAAGTTTAAGTTTCACAGCCCTGGAGAAAAAGAGACTCAGAGAGTGAATGCTGGGAAAACATGGGGGGAGGAGCGTGGTGTGAGAGGGAGACCCTGGAGGATATTTCAGTAGGTTAATAACCTAAGCTGTTGCCAAGTTGAAATTAGAAAGAGGAAGGTTCTGCCTCCTGAATGTGGAGGAGGGGGGCTAATCCTGTCCTTTGATAAATGGATGACATCCTAGCAAAATGAGATGCTCCGCCCCAGTGGCTGCAGGGGGACACTGGGCTGGGGAGGCAGGGGTGGGTAGGAAGCCTTGGGAGCCCCAGCAATGAGGTTAAGATGCAGAACTGTGAGGCACGGGGACATTAGCAATGAAATTGCAGTCACTTTGGCGGCTCTTTATTAAATAACTTGCAATAGCGATGATGGGCAGAGGTACTGGCTCAGTTTGAATTACTCACCTCCCTACCCCGGGCTTTCTGGGGACCTGTCCCTTCCCTCTGCCTTTCTGGGTCCTCTCTAATCAATTCCCCAGCTCTGCTCTGTCCCTTGTCACTCATTCCCTTTGGTTCAGACCTGGACTTGAATGACCTTTAGCAGCTACAGCTTTTACCGCCTCTGAATGGATGATGCTTTTGAGGCTCCCAGGGGGAACTCAGGGACTCTCCTCCCCTGCTCCCTTTCCAGTGTTCTCATCTCTGGATAGTGGCCTGGAGTGAAGAAATCACTTGCCTTTTGTACATTTAAGGAAGGCCCAGTGCTGCTTGGGTTTTCCCAAAGAGGGCTGACTTCCACCTCCTGGGAGCCCCTGGGTACAACTACTCCCAGCCCTCTGGGGATGTATTTTTTAAATCTCTTTTTCCCTAGACTTTTATACCTCTAAAATTCTCAGAGGTAGAAACTGTCCCCTGCAAGCTTAAAAAGAGCTCCATTCCTCCCAACTACAACAAATTCCCCCCAAACCTCTACCCTCAAGTCTTCCAAATGTTGGGGGAAAGGCCAGACATGATTTAGTGGGATGATTTTCCCCACTAAAAAATTTAGTGGGAGTTTAGGCAAAGCTCTTGAAACCTAACTCAAACGATGCAATGACAGTTTATTCCAATTCTCTCCATCTTTCATTGGGAAAAAAATGACTGAGATTTTTATACATGCTGGGTGAAATCCTAGGCAATGGGGATTTAGAAGAGAAAGGGGATGTGGCTTTGCTTTCTCAGATGGCTCAGTTTGGTGGAGGAGACTAATGATAATAATTACGAGTTTATTAGAGCTGTTACAAACCACTTCATATGTATCACAACCTATGAGTGTGTGTAATATATGTACCATTTACTTCTCACAACACTATGACACCACTATTACTTGAACTTGTTAGCTTTGAGGTGCATACGTGTGTGCTCAGTCCCTCATTCGTGTCTGACTCTTTGTGACCCCAGTCCTGCCAGGCTCCTCTATCCCTGGGATTCTCCAGGCAAGAATACTGGAGTAGGTTGCCATTTCCTCCTCCAGGGGATCTTTCTGACCCAGGGATCAACCCCACATCTCCTGCGGCTCCTGCATTGGCAGGTGGATACTTGACCACTGAGCCACCTGGTAAGCCCATTACTATTACTATCCCCCATTAAGTAGTGACAAAATGAGGTACGGAGTGGATTAGGAACTTGTTCAAGGTCACACAGCTAGTAATTGGCAGAACTAGGATTTGAACCCAAGCTGTTTGTCTCTAGCTCCAGAATTTATGCTCTTAAAAACTAAATTACAATTCAGTGTAATTACAATTCAGGGGAGGTGGTTAGTACTGGACAAGAATGAGATGTTAAAGATAATCCAGACAAACCCTCATATCAGCTGAGAAACTGAGGTTCTGAGAAGTTGAGTGACTTTCCCAACGTTAGGATTACTAAGTGGCTGTTGAACTCACATCACCCATTCTAATGAGTCTCTTTCCCTTCCTCCATCACTGCCTGGAGTCTGGGAGAGATGCACGCAGTGGGGGAAAGGCATTCCGGGTAGGAAGCCTGGCAGGAGCCAAGATGGAGGCCCGAGATTCCTGGCAGGTCTGGAAATAGCAAGTGGAGGGGGTGCGGCTGGAGCACCTGAACATGGGGGCAGGGAAGGATGAGGCTGGAAAGGGGGCAGGGTGGGAACGGGTTGGAAAGGGTCAGCATATTTTGCTAAGACAAAGAGGAGTTATGAAGGACGCCATGATCAAATGCTCTTCATTGACGTTCTCTCTGGCCATCGTGTGGAAGGAAATGAGAAGACATACAAAGAACTGACTTGGTGGAGGGCAGGGTGTCCCCAGGGGTGCTCTGGTGTGAACAGGACACTGCTAAGGTGGTTAAGACGAGCATGTAACAAGGACAAAAGGGGGGAAATATAAACTGCCTATAGGTTAGAGCCCTAACTTAAGGTTTTCATGAAGTTAAAAAGAAGCAAGTGTCAGGATGAGCTGAGAAGCCTTGGGCCAATGGGGTTTTGCTAATAGATAAGAGAGAGAGTGAGAGCCTTCAACTGGTATTTTGCATTTATCTTCATAAGGAGAAGACTCTGGATAGATGAGTGGAAGGTAAGTGGGAGTTAAGAGCTGCAGCCTAAGAAGGACTAAGAGACTGTGAGACAGCTCTTGGGTTCTCTAAGCAAATTCAAGTCCTCTGGGACAGACCCAGGGAAGGAGCTTGACCAAGGCACATCAGTGTCCCTGGGGCCACCAGGGAAGACTGGGATTCTGTACACCACTGAGCAGTTATCCAACACTAACCTCAGCTATGATTCCTGATGGGTTTCCTGAGGGTATGCTTGTGACAGTCTCCCTGGATTCCATCTTTATTGTTCAAGCAAGTTTTGTTTAAAAGGTACATATAGTTTCGTAAAAACAATACATGTGGATAGTTTAAAAAGTCAGAAAATGCTTAGAGGCCCAGACACAACCCAGCAGTCTCCTGCGCTTCACTCCCCACGCCGGTTACTTGCCAGACTCTCTAGAGGTGCTGTTCTCAAACTTTTTTTCTTTTTCCTCTTAGCTTTTCAACATGTTCTGGTATTTACTTTCCTAATTTAAAGTAGTATGCCTCAAAGGCTGTCCCTTGCTTCACTGATCTTAGGTTGTTTTGTGAACTTCTCCTCATGAACATTACTAGTCCTCTGTCCCCTTCAGAGCCGGCGGAAGACTACTGCTGAGTCTCCTTCCGATTAAGAGGGACATGTGACTATTTCTGGCCAATGAGACTGTAAGAGGAAGTGATGCCTATCACTCCTGAGGCAGGACAAGCTCATACATTCTTTAGGGTGCCATGTGTTCAGGTGGGGGTAGCTACACTTTGGTAGAACCACTAACTGAGTCCCTGAATGACCTTATGGAGCCCCCTGACAACCCATATGAGGAAGACATAAACTTCTGTTACGTTATGCCATTTAGATTTTGGGGTTGTTACTATAGAATAACTCTGTTCATCCTGACTAATATATGTCTTATGAGTTTAGCCCACTTACACTCTTTTGCCGAATCCTACTAATTACATCTCAATTTTCAACAAATTAAAAAAATTTTTTGAATTTATTTTTGGCTGTGGCAGGTCTTAGCTGCAGCATGCAGGATCTTTTGTTGTGGCGAACAGGCTTCTTTCTAGTCGTGGTGCACAGGATCTGTCGTTGCTGAGTGCTGGGTTAGTTGCCCCATGGCCTGTGTGCTCATAGTTCCCTAACCAGGGACTGAACTGAATCCACATCCCCTGCATTGGAAGGCAGATTCTTAACCTCTGGAGCACCAGGGACTTTTTGTAAGTCCAACAAAAAGCACCAACAAATTTTTTATAAGATATACCTTATTACATTTTTCTACTCTGCTGCTGCTGCTGCTAAGTCGCTTCAGTCGTGTCCGACTCTGTGTGACCCCATAGACAGCAGCCCACCAGGCTCCCCCGTCCCTGGGATTCTCCAGGCAAGAACACTGGAGTGGGGTGCCATTGCCTTCTCCAGTGCATGAAAGTGAAAAGTCAAAGTGAAGTCGCTCAGTCGTGTCCAACTCTTCACGACCCCATAGACTGCAGCCCACCAGACTCCTCCATCCATGGGATTTTCCAGGCAAGAGTACTGGAGTGGGGTGCCATCGCCTTCTCCATTTTTCTACTCTATCACACTGTAATTTATCAGATCCACTCTTCTGTTTTATTGGAGAGAGATCTCCTGGAGCCTTCCAAACTTCTGCTCCAATATGGAGTAAAGGCTCTCTAGATCAAGACAATTGTTATTCCCTGTTTTCTGGATTCTGTGTTGCCTTCTTTTTGGGTTTACTTTCTCTTCTTGGTGGAGCACATCCTCTGGTAGCTTTCTGGTAAAGGGTTATTGGAAGATGTACTTTTTGGACTGTGTGTGTCTGTAAATGTCTTTTTGCCATCCACATATTGAATACATGTTTGGTAAATTGTCTGGAGATGAAAGCCTTAGGTTGGAAGTAACCACGGCATAGTCACCAAAATCTTGGGCACACAGTTGGAGTGCATTCACCAGCCTCCTTTGCAAGAAAGTTCGGCCATGGTGTTAAATTCCCTCTCATGGAAATTAAAATTCCAGACCACAGGAAGACCTGTGTATGCTCTTCCATAATCTTCTCCTTTCTGGCAAGGTGGATAGAGGAGGTGAAAATGAAATTCTATGGGTTTGCAAAAACCAAGAGATGAAAAGAGTATCAGTTCCTGAATAACCACCTGGAGAACTGTCCTGCCCTGAACAACCACACAGGTATGTGATATGAGCTAAAAATAAACATCTATTGTGTTAAAAATCTATTACACCCATGAAATTTTAAGGTCTATTTGTTATGCAGTCTTATCTAATTAGTACAGAAATTGATTCTACGAGTGGGGTGATGCCATCCTAAAAACAAAACTAGTGTCTAGGGGTAGGTGTGAGGAAACAAATACAGCAGGATGGAGAGAAGGCGATATTGCTTATGCTGGGACAAAAGCACTTGATAAAACTGATACCAGAGATAATTTAACGTTCTACTGACATTGTACTTCCAGTGCGAGAGGTTAAAAACTACAGACCGGCTTTGTTGTCAGTTTTTTTACTTCACTTAGGTTGTCACCAAAGATGAGCTCAGGAAAGCATGTAGAGATTCACATTTGAAGAAACAGTTTCTGGATCTAATGAAGGAGCTGGTTAATAAGACTGAATAAGTCTTTAAGTCACAAAGACCATGAAGTCATCTCAGTTAAACAAAGGAGCTCAGCCCTGTAGTGGGATGAAGTTAAGGACATTGTCTCTCTAATAAGCCTCTTGCTACAGATGGCTTTACAGTAGCTGATATTAATTTGACAGCTAGAAATTGGCATAAGGACAAAGAGACAAAAAACAAACAAATAGATGCAAGAACCATGTCTAGGAAACCTTGGATGTGGTTACCGGCACATGTAACCAATGGGAAGCAAACAGATCAGAAATCTATCTGAAAGAAGAAATTTAATTCACACGGAAACCACAAACATAGCATAATTTTTTATTATTATTTAAAAATTTTGGCCACATGCTCCCTGACCAGGGACCAAACCCATGCTCCCTGCATTCGAAGGTGGAGTCTTAACTGGACCACCAGGGAAGTCCCCCCAAAATCTTTAAAACAACATAGGATCCCCAAGTTTCCACGAACAACACATGGGTGGTGAAAGCAGTGAGACCCCGAAAAAGGGAATCCTCCCAATGCCCACTTCAGGTGTGAACACAGGAAATAACGGAAAATTTCCCAGAGTGCAGATCAGGGGTAATGGAAGACAATGGTTAGTGTCCAAAAGAGAGAAGGTGCAGGCTCCCGAGAGGTAATCATCTCCATTGCCAAGGCTGTGGATCCCAGCAGTGTTCCACCATTGTGATGGACCAGGGAGTGTGAGTTTCACAATCTTAACCACAATTATCCTATATAATGGGTGTGTGCAGGGTTGGACGGTGGAGCACAGTTCCTAATTCTTTGGACCAAGAGAGATTCCGTCAGACTTGTTAGGAAAGACCACGTCGCCTAGAGGATGTGGACATGAAGTAGAATGCAGAGGCTGGGTGGGGCTTTGCTTTGACACCCTTGGAAGGGGGCTGAGTGCATTCTATGAGTGGCAAGAAGGCCATGCATGCCGCTGACTGTGGAAGAGACTCCTAGCTGGGCTCTCAGACTCGTTCTCTTCTTTCTGGGCACACAGATGGGGTTACAGTTCCCAGGACCCCTTGTTGGAAGGCAGAGCCACGTGGCTAAATTGTCTCCAGTGGAACATGAGTGGAAATGATGTGTGTCGATTTCAGGCTTGGTCTGTGCAGACTTATCCCGTGTGTGCAGCCTCGCATGCTCTTCCTTTCTACTGGTTGGCTATAGACAGAACATGAGGGCTGGACTTCCCCGGTGGTTCAGTGGTTAAGAATTCACCAGCCAGTGCAGGGGACACAAGTTCAATCCCTGCTCCAGGAAGATTCCACATGCCTCTGGGCCACTAAGCCTGTGCACCACAACTACTGAAGCCTGCATGCCCAGAGCCCGTGCTCTGCAACAAGAGAAGCCACTGCAGTGAGAAGCCCATATCCAAAACCAGAGAGTAGCCTCTGTTCACGGCAGCTAGGGAAAGCCTGCATGCAGCAACAAAGACCCAGTGTAGCCAGAAAAAGAAAAAAGAGTGCTCCAGAGCAAGCGTCCTAACCTGGGGTCCATGGACCCAAAAGTCAGGGTGGGGGGTCTATGAACTTGGATAAGGGAAGTATGTCTTTATTTTCCCTATCCTTGAACTGATATTTAGCATTTCGTTTTTATTACGGCTGTAGATGACAAACTCCAATAGTATTATCAGTGCTTATGATTTTGTCACCAGTAGAAATCACAGATAATTTCATATCACATTACAGTTCTTGCAGATATCTCAAAATATCATTATAGTCATCACTTGGAAATTACGGCACTGATTAGACCTGCCACGGGATTGCACGTAATTGCAGCCTTCCTGTTGACAGTCGTGTAACACAACTGGCCAGCGCTGAGCGGAGGAGGAGTTCAACCACCAAATAGTGAAGTCACAAGTTCTTATTGGTAAAGAGAGATTTGTGTTGCTTTCCAGGGGTCCCTGACTGCCATTGTTGGTCAATTAATATGTGAAGGGAGGTGAGTGGTTTTCATTGTTTTTTCTTTTTTAAAGGCTTGCAAAACCAGATGATTCAAATAAGAATTCTTCACTTTCCTTACTATCGGGAGGTATGCAGACCACAAATGTTGTCAGCCTTCCCATCAATAAGTCTTTAAAAAATAAATGCAACTTCATTTTCAAGTTTAAAAAAAATTTTTGGCCGTGCCACGCAGCATGTGGGATCTTAGTTCCCCAACCAGAGATCGAACCTGTGCACTCTGCATTGGAAATGAGGAGTCGTAACCACTGGGAAACCAGAGAAGTCCATAAACACAGCATTAAATCACCTGTGCTTTTAACTGTATTGTCTTATTAGCTAATGAATTAATATGGAAACATGTATTAATTATTACATCACAGATTGTCTTTTTGTATTTTGATAACTGTATGTCCATATAATTGGTTTGGTTTTTACTGCTATGAGCTGTGTTTTACAGATTAAAAAATATCCTGAGAAGGAGGCCCCAGGCTTCACCAGACAGCCAAAGGGGACCAGGGCACAAAAGAGTTTGGGAAGGGAGCCTGTGGTACAGTTGGGTCCCATGGGAGGGAGCCTGCCTATTGCCTGAACATCCATCCAGGACTATTATGTGAGCAAAAAATAAACTTGTGTTGTGTTAATTTTAGGATTTGTTAACAGGGCATATCCGACCTCAAGCAAAGACTCATCCATTGATTTGTCACTTGGGTTGTTTCCTCTAAGCAGTTCAGTGCCATACCAGTACTTGTTCTGTGTTCTCTGCTGTGTGTAATCCTCACTCCCACAAATTAAAAAAATGTTTTAACTTAATATTTTTGCTCTGAAATTTCACATGTGTGCCCTAGAATGGCTTCATTACTTTTGCCAGACCCTCAGTGGGCCTTTTTAAACCTGGCAACTCATCATATCTTTTAATCCGGGAAATTTTCTCTTAGGCAATGTACTGGTTAGCTATTGCCATGTAACTCATCACCCCCAAAACTTAGTAATCTAAAGTCATTACAATCATTTTATAACCTCTGATGGATCTGGGGAAAGTTCAGCTACATGGTTCTGTCTCAGGGGGTTGCAGTCTGATGGTGGTTGGAGCTGGAATAGTGAGGACTGGAGCAGCTGGGGTCTTACTGGGCATCCCTCTCTCTTCTCGTAGGCTGTGTGCTCTCTCCACATGGTCTAGCTTGGGCTTCCTTGCAGCATGGTGGCCCTGGGGCAATCAGATGGCTTCCATGGCAGCTCAAGGCTCCAGAACAATACTTCCAGCAGCAAAGTGGCAGGAGAATTACCTTTGATGACCTTGCTTTAGAATTCACACAGGCTGCCCTCCCCCATACTCCACTGGTAAATACAGTCAGGAAAACCTTTCAAGAGCCAAGGTTAAGAGAGCTAGACACCACCTCTTGATGGGGTATGGCAAAATTCTAGAAAAGTGTGTAAGACAGGATCTATTGCAGCCATCTTTAGAAAATACGAATATAACCTGCTGCCATTGCCTCTTCCTTTTAGTCCTTTCCATTAGATTTCTCCTAACAGTCAGTTTTGATCCTCTGGGCTAATCCTTTAATTTTCTTATCTATCCTCCGTTATTATCCCTTGTTTTATCTTTTTGTTCTACTTTCGAGGAGATTTCACTGGCTTTATCATCAACCTGACTTTTACATTTGGACTACCATTTTTATGTTTCTTTCTTTTTCAAAAAATTTATTTGGCTGCTCCAGGTCTTAGTTGCAACATGTGCAATCTAGTTCCCTGGCCAGAGACTGAACCCCAGCCTCCTGCATTGAAAGTGTGGAGTCTTAGCCACTGGACCACCAGGGTAGTCCTTCTTTTTTTTTTTTTTTTTAATAAATTCTGCATCCTGTTTTCATGTCATGGGTCTTCCATTATCTTTCTGAGGCTATAAATTATAATTTCTTTGAATCGTTCTGCTTTCTATAATTCCCTCTTTTTTAAAATGATTTCCTTTCTACCCTCCTCCTTTATTAATTTTTCCTTTAATGTTTGAATCTTTTCTCAGATACTTGTTTAATTTTGGATGTTTCTCATTGGAAGCCTTGGTGGGCTTATGGGCTCACATGTCTTGATCAGGTGGCCAGTGGCTGTTTTTACTGGAAGTCCCAGATCCACTGTTTGTTGGTCTTTTCTGTGGAGTCATTTGATTTGGCTAGAGAAGGCTTCTCTCATCTTCTGTGCAGGAGCTCAGCCACTGGTGTCCAGAGTTGAGTGGGAGGGTCAGTCTAGGGAGCTGTTCACCAGGTGGACTCTGGTTTGATTTTTCTTGGGTCTGCCATTTACAGAGGAAGTGGAGGACCACAGCTGCAGAACAGTTCACTCAGGACACTGTAGGTCCAAAGTGATGGCTTGGCACGTGAGCAGAGGTGTGGAGAGAGCAGGAGATATGAAGCAGGAAAAGCAGGCACCAGGTATGGGCTGGAGATGTATATTTGGAAGTTAATAAAGGTGGTGTTAGTGGTAAAGAACCCACCTGCCAATGCATGAGATGTAAGAGACAAATGTGGGTTCGATCTCTGGGTTGGAAAGATCCCCCGGAGTAGGAAATGGCAACCCACTCCAGTATTCTTGCCTGGAAAATTCCATGGACAAAGAAGCCTGGCAGGCTGCAGTCCATAGGGTTGCAAAGAGTGAGGCATGACTGAGCACAGCACAAGTTAAAGTGAAAATGTATGGATGGTATTCAAAACCATGAGATCACTATACTGAGTTGAATAGCATCTCCCCCTTGCCTGGCCCCATTTATGTCCACCATGAACTGTGAATGTGATCTTATCTTATTTACAAATAAGTTTTTGAACATTTAATGAAGTTAAGGTGAGGTCATTCTGGATTAGGAGAGGCCCAAATCCAATGACTGGTGTCCTTTTAAGAGGAGGAAAATCTGGACACAGACTTACAAGACGGAAGATGTCCATGTGAAGATGGGGGCAGAGACTGGAGTTTTGCTGTTTAAGCCAAGGATTGCAGGCAACCCCCAGAAGCCAGGAGAGACAAGGAGAGGGTCTTGCCTAGAGCCTTTGGAGGGAGCATGGTGCCTTGATAGACTTCTAGCTACCAGAGCTATGAGAAAATATACCTTTAAAAATTTTTTTTTAATTGGAAGATAATTACTTTACAGTATTGTGGTTTTTTTTTTTTTTTTTGCCGTGTATCAACATGAATCGGCCATAGGCATACATGTGTCCCCTCCCTTCTGAACCCCTCTCTTACCTCCCTCCCCACCCCATCTCTGCTTTTAAAGCCACAAGGTACTTTGTTAGTGCAGCCCAGGGTAACTAGTCCAATGACTAAGGATGTGTGTGTAGATTGTGGGCAGGGGGCTCCGAGGATGGAGCTCTGGGACACTGACTCTCTAGGAGGTCAGGAAGGAGAAAAGGTAGTGCAAGAGAGACTGAAAGGTCGCAGCCAGGGAGGGAGGAGGATGACTGGGAGCGCTTGATGTTCTAGAGCAAATGTGAAGAAAGTATTTCAAGAAGACAGGAAACCCCAGATGCTCCAGATACATTGATAACAATGAGGACTGAGAACTGATCATTGAATCTGGCCAAGAGGAGGTCACTGGAGACCTTGACTTGTCCAGTTTTGGTGGAATGATTGATGTGAACTAGAGGATGGAGAGAAGGAAGTGCAGGTAGCAAGTAGACAGTGACTACCATTGCCCTTGGTTTTATAGCCAGCAAAGAGAATTTGCTCACCTCATCCTTATAGCAACCCTATGAGCTGAGCGTCGTTGTTTATAGAAAGGGAACACAAGGCCCAGTGGTATTGGAGAATTTGTCCCAGCCCTTGCCAGACTGAGAGTGTAGAAACCCAGGTTTTCAGAAACAAAAAACCCAAGCTCTCTCCATGTTTCCAAGTGGCAATTGATCTGATAAATAACCCTGGAAAAGGATGGAGAAAAAAAACCCCAACAAACTAGCTCTTGCCTGTACCCTAATGGCTCCAAGCTGTCCTGGGAGACATTTCTTTGAAAAGACGCCCTTTCCCCAGTCCCTCAGCTGGGCCATACTCTCTCTTGGCCTCTCCCCATGTGCAGGGACCTATCCCCTCCTCCTTGGGTATCTCTGTCTGCAGCAGAGGAGGTGCACGGCTGGGGAACCTCAACCTGAGTGGCTAGTCTATTTCCTCCTCTTCACTCTGTGTCCTGAAGTAGAGGCTGAACACTTAAATGCCTCCTGGGGCTGGGTGCACAATGGACAGCAGTAAGGTGGGCCCTGGGCAGCACAAGAAGGCATGGTTGAGGCTTAAAGGTAAATGAGCATGAAGGCCCCACCTGAAAATGTTCAAATTCAAGTTTCAAACCCTGAGACTTCCTTGGTGGTCCAGCGGTAAAAAATCTACCTTCCAATACAGGGGGTGTGAATTCAGGGAACTAAGATGCCACATGCTGCAGGTCAGCTAAGCCTGTGTGCCCCAACTAGAGAAACCCGTGTGCCACAACAAAGACCGAGCACAGCCAAAAATAAAAAAACGGGAGCCTGCCAACTAGTGTGACCAGGTCTAAGTTTGATCCTGGGCCAGTGTGCGGACTCAGGTGCCTTAAGTGCCCCCATCAAACTTCCTCTCCCAGGATCTGGGGTCCATCCTTCTACCCAAAGGCTTCCTTCCCTGATGTAAATGGGTACCCAGGGTTCACCCGCATGACTGGGGCCTAAAGAACACCAGGCTCGAGGGCTGGGGAGGGACCATCACCCCACAGTCTCTGTCCAGACCTTTGCCGCTCGTGGGGCCTTCGTCTGCCTCCTGTCAGCGCGTCTTGCTGACTGTCAAGGCCTTGCTGGTGTTATGTGACCTCTTGGCTGGCTTCTGTCTGCCTCTCCAGAACCCCTTGGCCATCTTGGGAGGGTGATCTGTAGGGGCTGCCTCAATGGCCCCCTTGCCTCTGGCTTCCTGTTGGGTGGGAAGCATGACTGAGGTGTGAGGGAGTGGGGAGAGGTCACGGCAGGTGCTGCCCTGCCGTGCTCCCCACAGGGTTGGTTTGGGCTCCAACAACACTCACAGCTCTTCTCAAGGTGGTCTTCTGTTTTTGTTTATTTTTATTTGGCTGTGCCAGGTCTAAGTTGCGGCATGTGGGATCGAGTTCCCTGACCAGGGATTGAACCTGGGCTCCCTGCATTAGGAGCACAGAGTACTAGCCACTGGACTTCCCTGGTGGGAAGTCCAATGTGGCCTCTCTGTCTGACATTCCTTCTCCTTGCCTTTAAAAAGTGCCTACAGTTCTCTCCTTTTATAGCCTTGGATGCTGCACTATTCCTTGGGGTTTCCCTACATCTGTCCATACCTTTGTAAATGATAGTCCTTTTGTGCTGAGTTGAATCTTGTCCCACTCTCCTAGATTCATGTCTACCTAGAATCTCAGAAGGTGACTTCCTTTGGAAAGAGGGTCTTTGCAGATGCAATTAGTTAAGATCATACCAACTTGGGGTAGATTCTAGCTCCAAAAGCTGGTGTCCTTCCTTGTAAGAAGGCCATGTACAGACACCTAGAAGGAGGCCATGTGATGATGGAGGCAGCGAGTGGAGTGATGCAGCTGCAAGCCAAGGAATGCCAGGGACTGTCTGCAACCACCAGAAGATGCAAGAGAGGCATGTGACAGTTTTCTGTGAGTCTCCAGAAGGAACTAATCTTGCCAACACCTTGATTTCAGACTTCTGGCTTCCAAAACAGAAAGCGAAGGAAAATTCTGTAGTTCTAGCGTCCAGTTTGTGGTAATTTATTATAGAAGCCCTAGTAAACAAATACATCCTTTATCAAGCTTTCTTTCAATTCTCCGAACTTGAGTGCACCATCTGTTTCCTGTGAGCACCCTGCCTCTAGTTCACTTCATTTCCCAGAGGCTTTCCATTACTCTGAGGCTTCCCAGGTGGCTCAGCATAAAGAACCCACCTGCAATGCAGGAGATGCAGGTTCAATCCCTGGGTCGGGAAGATCCCCTGGAGAGGGAAATGGCAACACACTCCAGTATTCTTGGGCTTCCCAGGTAGCGCTAGTGGTAAAGAACCTGCCTGCCAGTGCAGGAGACGTAAGAGACATGGGTTTGATCCCTGGGTTGGGAAGATCCCCTAGAGAAGGAAATGGCAACCCACTCCAGTATTCTTGCCTGGAGAATGCCATGGACAGAGAAGCCTGGTGGGCTATGGTCCATGGGGTCTCAAAAGAATTGGACACGACTGAGCACGCATGTTCCATTACCCTCAGTGAGTCCCCAGTCCTCACCTAGGTACTTAAGAGCTTCCCCACTAGAGTTCCCTGCTGCTTCTTCACTCCTTTTATTGCCTGGTTCCCACAAATGTGAATCCAGGGATTTCCCTGTGGTCCAGTGGTTAAGACTGTGCTTCGGGGCTTCCCTTCCTCAGCGGTAAAGAATCCACCTGCAGGAGACACAGGTTCGATCCCTGATCTAGGAAGATCCCACAGGCCTCAGAGCAGCTAAGTCCATGTGCCCCAACTACTGAGCTTGCGCTCTAGAGACCAGGAGCCACAACTACTGAAGCCCACGTGCTGCGATTACTGAAACTGAGCACCCTGGAGTCTGTGCTCCGCAACAGGGGAAGCCACTGCAATGAGAAGCCCTCACACCGTGACTAGAGAGTAGCCCCTGCTCGCCACAACCAGAGAAAAGCCCATGCAGCAACAAAGACCCAGTACATCCAAAAATAAATAAATAAAATAATAATAAAAAAAAGACTGCGCTTCCACTGCAGGGGGTGTGGGTTTGATCCCTGGTTGAGGAACTAAGATCCTATGTGCTGAGTGGCACGGCCAAAAACAAACAAACAAACAAAATGTGAATCCATGGCCCAAGCCCAGCTGGTTTCTTGGCTCCTGACCCTGCTTTGCATTCATCCCCGTCACCTTTTCTGGGTTCCTCCACCCACATCTCATACATCCTTAAGGCAGACTCCAGCCTTTGTCCTCCAGCAGGGAGCTTTCAGGACTCCCCAGCCTGCAGAAACGGACCTTATTAGCTCTTGGTGCCATTACTCTTGCTTCAGGGTCCACACCAGTGGGGTCCACAGGGTGTCCTGTGTGCTTCTCCGCAACTAAACTGCAAGGCCCAGAGAGCCGCACGCCTTCCTGTGAGGTGCCCATGCAGGACACGTGATAATGTGTGTGCAGAATGAGCCTGAAGTGTTTCTGGAAAGGATGCTCCTACTGTACCGCCAGGGGAAGAGGCAGGACTTCCTGGCTCCCGGGGGAACCTGGGTCCACAGCCCTTACCAGCTGGAACCCTTCTGTGACATCACAGTAGGGACAGGGGCCCTGAGTGATGCACACCAAGCAGACTTCTGTGGACTCGGAAAGACACTTCAGAAGGTGGGAAAAGAGAATCCCCTTCTCTCCCCAGTTAGACCTTTCTATTTTCCAGTTCTAGACTGTACAATAGTGAATCTGACTGCTCCCCCTCCCAGAGGTGTGCGTGGGGAGAGAGGGTTTGGGGGTATTCTAATCCTCCAGCCTGGAGGCCCCACGCTGCTTCTCCCGGTCCTTCATCCTCACACCTCATTGAAACCTCCTCTGACTCATGGCTATTCTGAGCCCTCAGCCCGCTCCCCGCCAGCTCTCAATTCCTCCTCTTTTCAGAGAAAATGAAGAGATCCCCTGTGGTAGAGTCTGTCTCTAAGTCCTCGATCCTGCAGGAAGAGAACTTGCCCCAGAAAGAGGCTGAGTAAGTATTGTACTGAGGCAGGGAAGCACTGTCCTTGCATTAAAAAAAAAAAAATCTTTCTCTGAGTCTTTTCTCAACTGATCTGACATTTCCCCCTTTTAGGAAAGGCCAGCACCCCAGGGAGTTCGGATGGGAGGCAGAGCGCAGCCTGGGGGGTCGGCCCTGCCCCTCTGCGGCCCACGTCTCTGAGCCCTGCCTCTGCGGGTGCAGCCTGAGGACCAAGGCCATGCTGCACCCTCGGCCCTCTCCCGTCTCCCGCCCAGCCTCTCAGGCGCTCCCCAACTTGTCATCCGGAAGGAAGCCGCTGTCTTTTCTGGGGACTGCATTCAAGTCTCAGTCCTCCCAGAATTCTCTGAAGCCCCAGGTGAACGCCAAGTCCCAGCTGGCCTCTGGGGACAGGTCAAGAGCTTCCTGCAGTGCCACACCACCATGCAGGCTGGTACCCATGGGCATGTGGCCTCAGAGATTTCTTAACCCGCTCTCCAAGTCCTGGCCAGAGGAGCCCCTGCACACCTATATCCCACTGGAAGGGAGCCACTGCCTCAGCCTGGAAGCCCTGTCCCCAATGATGTCACCTGTGGAGGGTGACAAACCCCAGTCCTCTCCACCATTCTGTTTTAAATAAAAATACATTTAGCCAGTTATGGTCTTTCTCTTATAACTACTGAAAGCAGAGTAAGGATCTGTTTTAACTGAGAATATATTTTATCACTCTATTCCAAATTGGGCTTTCTAGGGTCCTGATTGGTGGGTCCATGACTGAAGGTCTTGATGGTCTTTCAGTTATGTCTGCCTGTAACCCTGTGTATGGGGGACACTGTGACCCTTGTATTTTTTTCTGTTGTGTCCAGTTTTGGTGGGCCATGGAGTCAGGTCCACCAGGGTTCAATTTCCATAAACACGATGATGGGATTTTTATTGGAATTGTATTGAATCTACAGATCTGTTTGGTGAGAACTGATATCATTAATCTTCATGAACAGGTTATATCACTTCATTTATTTAGGTCTTTAAATTCTCTCAACAATATTTTATAGTTTCAGTGTAGAGGCCTTATACAGTTTTCATTAGATTTATTCCTAGGCACTGGATGGTTTTGTTGCTGTTGAAAATTTTATTTTTTCATACAGGATTTTTCTAAGTATTGGTGATGGGTATTATAGGAATGGGAGGCCTCTTTAATACCCTTAATTTTTTAAATAACAGCTTTATTGAGATATAATTCACATACTGATGATCAACATGAGTGCTCAGTTATGTCTGACTCTTTGCAACCTCATGGACTGTAGTCCACCAGGCTCCTCTTTCTATGAGATTTACCAGGCAAGAATACTGGAATAGGTTACCATTTCCTCCTCCAGGGGATCTTCCTGACCCAGGGATCAAACCCATGTCCGCTGCATCTCCAGCACTGACAAGCGGATTCTTTACCACTGCGCTACTTGGGAAGTCCAATTCACATACTACACTCACCCATTTAAAAATGTACAATGGCTTTTAGTATATTCATAAATATGTGTAACCATCACAATCAATTTTAAAACATTTTATCACTTCAAAAAGAAGCCTTATTTTCTTTAGCTATTACTTGCCTATTGTACTGTTTTTATAGTATCATTTTCTTTTTCTTTTTTTTTTTTTTTTTGCTGCTGGTATAGATCTATCTAGGTATATCACTTGTATTCAGTGACTTCATGAAGTACACATATTCTTATAGTTTGTAGATTCTTCTGGATTTCTTATGTATGATGTCATCTATGAATAATAATATTTTGACCTTCCTCTTTCCAATCTTTCCCCTTTCCAAGTCTTATACGTCTAATATAATGTTGAACAGAACATTGTTGTGAATGGATATCTGTATCTTATACTGATCTGAAGGAGGAAACTTTCACTATTTCATCATTAAATAAGATGATTGCTCTAAGGTTTTGTTTGCAGACAGTCTTTATCAGATTAAGGATGTCCTCTGTAAATGCCGATCATAAATTGGTCATCTGATTTCCAATCCTGAATCTTCCACTTATTAGTCCCTCTATTCTGAGGAAACCACTGACCTTCTCTGGGACTCAGTTTCTCCATCTTAAATGGGGAAAAGAATTTCTACCTTAAAGCTTCTTGTGAAATTGGAAATATTTATGAAGAATAGCTAACCCAAGTAGGTGCTCAATTGAATGCATGGCATTGCATTATATACAGTTTTATTTATCCTCCTCCTCCCCACTCCACCCCCCTCCCCATGAAGTTTTGCTTTGCCTCTCTTGTCCAGTGCTGTATCCCTAGTGTTAAGAACAGTAGCTGGCATATAGGAATTGCTTGAAGAAAGAATTTTTGAACATGTTTGGTTGTGCTGGGTCTTTGATGCTTCCAGCTTTCTCTAGTTGCAGAGCTTGGGACTTCTCACCGCGGTGGCTTCTCTTGTGGAGCACAGGCTCTAGACGCATGGGCTTCAGTAGTTGTGGCTTGCTGCTTTTAGGGCACACAGGCTTAGCTGCTTCTCCGCATGTGGAATCTTCCCAGACCAGGGATTGAACCCCCGTCCTCTGCATTGGCAGGTAGATTCTTATCTACTGTACCACCAGGCAAGTCCAAGAAAGAAAAGTTTTGATTAATCAATGTCTATTTTCTCTTTTCTGAAACCCTATGGCTATAAAGCATAGTTTGAGAGCCCAGAATTATACTTATCCCTTAGAGAATCACATAATTCTCTTGGGCACTTCCAAAGTTCAGTCCCAACTCTCCTTCTGACTTTTAAAAAGTGTCGTATTTTCCACTTCTAGATTAATCAATTTCTGCAGTCCCTTCTCCGCTAACTTGTTGTACATCAACAATACAGCTCTATGGGCTTCCCTGGTGGTCCAGTGGTTGAGACATTACGCTTCCAGTGAAGGGGGCATGGGTTCGATACCTGGTCAGGGAACTAAGATCCCATATGCCATGCTGTGCAGTCAGATCAATCAATCATTAAAACCTTTGATTTAAAAAATAGAGCTCTGGGGTCAATTCCCAGCATACCAACCTGCGCTGCATGATGGTGGACAAGTCCCTCCCCCTTCTGACCCCTGAGACCTCAGAGGTTTCCTCCAATTGTGGTTCCAATGAGATGTGACACTCAGGGGCTTGCAAATCTCCTGAGAACCTGCTCTGCTTTATCCAAGTTTCTTGTAAGAGCAGCGAAGAAACTGGACGAGCCTTCTAAACAGTGAGGAAGTTCTGAAATCTGGGAGGTGGATGAGGAACTTGCAGCCTGAGGGATGAAGACTGGAGGGCACTTCTGGACACCCCCCAATACTGTCCAGCCCCAGTTTGTATCAGGACTTTCTTATTCCTGCTGGAATGCCTTCCCATTGCCAGTAAACCCTCTCTACCCTCCAGATTAGGATTTTCAACCTTGGCACCATTAACATTTTGGACCAGATAATTCTTTGTCATGAGGGCTGCCCTGTGTATGGGAGGATGTTTAGAAGCATCTCTGACCTCTACGCTCTAGGTACTAGGAGCACTGCCCACCTACCACACACACATTTTAGTGACTACTAAAAATATCTCTGCTGCTGCTGCTGCTGCTAAGTCGCTTCAGTCGTGTCCGACTCTGTGCGACTCATAGACAGCCAATGCCAAAAGATCTTTCTAAAGCCCCTCTTTTACCAACCTCTCCAAGTTCAAACTGTCTCTCCCACAGTAGGCCTTTCCTGTCTCCTCCAACTTACATTCATCCCCCTGTTCTCAGAACTCTGAACAGCGTGAGTCAGAGCTGTCTCCATCGCAGGGGAGAACAGTATCTAACATCTATGGAGCACTTATCCCATGCTGTTGCACAGACTATCTGGTAGAATCCTCACACCAGACCCAGATGTAGATTACATGTGTGGTCCTCTTCATCATTCAGATACGGGAGCCCAGAGAGATGAAGTCACTTGTCCAAGGTCACATAGGCAGTAAGTGGTGGATGTGGGATTCAAATTCAGGCTGTCTAACTCACCCGTTCATAAACCATTTACTCTATGCCACACGTCATTTCCTCATTTGTTTCCTATGTATTCATCTGCCTCTAAACTCAACTGCAAACCTTTTGAGGGTAGGGACTAAAATACACCTGTGTATTTTTCACAGGGCCAAGCATAGGGCAGGAGAACCAAATGAACTTTAGGGATTGATTTCCTGCCAGTATGGAATTTGAGGCATTAGAAGGCATGAGTATGTGGATAAGATCATGGATTGGGGAGAAGAAATGTTCAATATAAGGTTTAAATATTCATAATATTCATAAAATATTCAGAATATTCATAAAATGCACTGAACATAGTTGCACATCTCAATGAATTTTCACAAACTGAACACACTGTATGTAACCAGCTCCAGAATCAGATCATCATCAACGCAGACGTCTCCCTCATACTCCTTTCCACTTCATCCATTACTTCATCCTCTCTTGAACTAACTACCATCTTGCCTTATGGTAACAGAGATTCATTTCGCCTCTTTTTGTCCTTTTAATAAAGGGAACCAAGGAGTATGTGTCCTTTGGGTT
Source organism: Bos indicus (assembly GCF_029378745.1). NCBI lineage: Eukaryota > Metazoa > Chordata > Mammalia > Artiodactyla > Bovidae > Bos > Bos indicus. The sequence goes on along the minus strand of NC_091782.1, from coordinate 16,716,494 downwards.
TGGCTTCTTCTGCCCAGCATTGTGAGAACCATCCATGGTGTTTATATAGCAATAGTTTGTTCTTTCTCTTTTCTCGAGAGAGTTCCATTGTGTGAGTATACCAGTTTATTTACTGTTAATGAACATTTGGTAGTTTCCAGTTTGGAGCTATTGTGAGGAGCACTATATGAACATTAGTGGATCTATATCCTTTGGCAAACCCAGTATGCTTTTCTGTTGCAGCAATGCTTACCTATGGAAGTGCTGGGGCATAGGTACGGGTCATGCTTCGACTTTAGTGGATACTGAAAGGATCTCAAAGTTTTTGAATTTGGAGGCTCTTAAAGCACAATCGATGTGCCTCAGCCCCTGGGTGCTGTTTTGAAGAGATGGGAGGAGAAGAGTGGTATGGTCTACTTGGAATCTTCCAGAAGATCACACCTGTATAAGAACCTTCTTTTTAGGAAAATAAAACAGTCAGAGATGAAAGGGATCATTTAGATCTCAAGTCCAAGGCCTTCACTGTGCACAAGGAGAAACAGGCTCAGAGACAAGGGTTGACTGGTCTAAGGTGGTGTGGTTCTAGCCTGGTCTAGAAGCCAAGTGTTTGGATTCTAGATCCCCATTTTGCTGTTTGAGTACTTGAGGAGAGCTGCTCACCTGGGAGGTTGTGGGGTGGAACCAGATGCTCCATTGGACCCACCAGGATTCTATATGAAGCATGAGAATCGGGAGGAGGGGAACTGGGGATCTGTCTTGCTCCCTACATTTTCCTTGAGTCTGGGCTAAAGCCAAAGAAAACACAAGCCTGGCTGCTCCTCTCGCAAGGGGAAGTCAAAGTGAGAGGCTTTACAATTAGAGTCTGGAAAATCTTCCAGTTCGCTGCCCCCAGCTCCCCGACCAGGGAGAGGATGGGGTGAGGGGTGAGGGAGGGCCCTGCTGGCAGTAGGGACAGGAATTCCAGGGTCTGGAAACAAGACGGGCTTCTCCCTCAAGGGGCTCACAATATTCGGCAAAACCAGACAGCCTTTGGGCATAGAGCAAAACCCCACTTATTACCTACTGAAATTCCATCCACTAGGATCCTAGCGGGAGGCTTGAGCCCACCTCGAACGGAAGCAGCTAAGCCCACGAGACCACCAGCTGCAGCCTCGGTCCTTACCTGGTGTCCCTATCTGCAGCCCTCAGACTTTCGCATCCTGATCCTGGTCCCCGCTCCACGGTCCACATCCGCCCCGCCTGAAATTCACTTTCTATTTTCACGAAGCGGTTTAAGCTCGACCATCCCGAGGGAATAGAAGGTGTTCCCCTACCTTGCCCCAACTTCTCTTATCTCACACCTCCTTCCCAGGTCCAGAGGTCCACCAGGTAGATGAGACCTAAGAGAAGGATAAAAGAGAGGAGCTTGCTTCTCTGCAAACTCTTCTGCCACCCCCTCTTCCCTCCCCAACCATTTGCCTTCCCGCCCTGGCTCCCGCGCCGGGCTGGGGCGCCAACTAAATCTGATCAAAATGCAATTGCCAAGTCGTTAAGGTATTTGAATTAAAAAAAAAAAAGAAAAAAAAACTCCCGAGAAAGAAAGTATTTGATGGCTAATAATCTCATTTCAATATAATGGGACCTTCTTCTGCAGAGAGCAAGACAGGTTAAGAGATATAATTATGACTTTGCAAACTCTCTCCCAAGCGCGGGAGACGCGCTGACAGGTCTGCGCGCGGCTGCGCCCGACTCCGCTCGCTCAGAGGGTAGACGCTTTGTCTGCAGGGCCCGTTAAAGAGACACAGTCCTTTTTCTCCCCACCCCACCCCCTGCCTCGGCCTACATTGCAATTTAACTGTCAGCCGCGTCCTCACCCCAGGATCAGCTCTGAGTCCCACGCGAGGATCGGGGGTGGGGTGGAAGACCGGACTGGGGGAGGGGGAGAAGGAGAGCGAAGGGCCGAGTGTCAAACGCTGCCCCCAGGAACTCGGAGCTGGGCTTGCAAACCCGCTCCCTTAGTGGGCTCTTTAAGGTCGCGTCTATACTGTAGGGTCCGAGTGGAGCAATGGTTGGGCGGAGTGGTGGTGCTGGTGGCGGCGGTGGTAATTCAGGCCGCTCAGATTTATCTATCGCCCGTCTCCAAAGCAGCCCTTCTTGAAGCACCCCAAAGGAACGGATTCCTTCCTGGTAGAATCGCTCGGTTTCAGCTGGCGGAAAGGAACCGAATTAGGGAGATGGGGAGAAATGGCGTTGATGCTGTTCATAGCTACCTTTCCCCTACACTATAAACTTTTCCCCCTCCCCTTTACTATATTGGGAGGGGAAAAAATTAAAAAAAAACCCAACTCATTGGAAGCCCGGATAGGAAATCCTTGAAGAAAGATTTTCTCGGTGTCACATGTCGCCCCCTTCAAGAAAAATTGAGAGAGAAAATCTCTAATGCGGAGTCTACGTGTGTGCGGGGTGGGTATTGCGAGGAGGCAAAACGACAGGCTCAGCACCATTAGAGAGTTTGATTGCAGTTCGGGTCAAGAGACTAGGGGACAGTCGATGCCAGGAATTGGAGAGATGTTTGAACCGCGGCAGCCGATGAGCTTAGCGGCGCAGCGGTGCCAAGGGACCCTGGGCCCTTACTTGGAAAGGTGGGCGAGCGGCTGTGCGCGCGAGTGCGCACGTTCGTGAGCACTGCTCCGGGGAGAGTCCTGCGCTCCCAACCCGGCCAATAGTTGGAGCCGGAAAGCGAACGCAGGGAAAGAACGCACTCAACACAGACCGACAGACAGACACTCTTGTCCCGAGAGAAGGAGTCGGGGCTAAAGGGGACCGGAAGCCTGTGGAGTTCCCGGTCTTCGCTTGTCCCCGGCGCTCTCGAAGCAGACAGGAGACTGATTCTGGCTATTTCCCGCCGATCTCGGCTCCGCCCAGCTTTGCGCGGAAAGAATTCGAAGGAAGCGGGTGCGTCACCGCCCCTCCTCGGCACTCCGACCCCCTCGAACGGTGGCCTGGAGGACGCCGGCCACGTGGCCGCAAGGGGGTGAGGCTCCGGCGAACCCTGGGGCCACTTTGACGGGCGGGGCCGGCAGGCCTAGAGGCGCCGCGACCCCTCTTCTCCAACTGGTGAGGCCGTGGAACCGGGGTCCCAGGACTCCCTCTAGTCTTCGCGCCCGGCCCCGAGGACTGTTCGAGACGCCTTGTCGCACACCAGCCACGGCGAGTCCCTAGAGTCACTCGCGCAGCAGTAAAAATGAGGTTGGCACTGTCGCGTCCTGCGTGGACCGCACACCTGGCGCCGTATCCTCGAAGGGCGGTTTGTAAGCGAGAGGAGTCGTCCTCGCTCGCCCGACGGCTCCCCCTGGTGGTCCGGGTCGCAGGTTTCCCCAGAGGCAGAGGACTTGGGGGAGAACCAGGCCTCCGAGAAAGAGAGAAGCGATGCTCACCTGGTCGGCCTGGGCTGGGCGCCGGCCCCAGCATTTGCCGTCCCTCCGGTTTCGTCGGGCCCGGGGTGGCCATACCCTGCTGTAGCACCCTTAGCTTCTCCCGTCGCGCACCGCAGGATGGAGAGGGGGGCGTTTCTGGAAGCAGCACTCCCCACGCTGCTCCACTCACTAGGCAATACTTTGCTAGGCTGCTTTCTGACACCCCTGCCCATTTTCCTCTCGGTGTTTAATGATCCAATAGGACTGAGGCCTGGCGCGCTGCCGCCACAGGGGACCGTGGCTGCCGGGAGCCCACGCGGCCGCGCGGGACTCGGCTGGGATTCCCCGGGTGGCGGGTCGGGCTGGGGGCCGGAGCTGATGGCTCTGGGGGCGGAGGCAGTTCGGGGCGCCGAGGACGGCGGGCTGGGGTCCCGGCCCGGTGGGGGGCGCCGGGGAAGGCGGGCGCGGGCCGGGCACGCCGCCGGCGGGGTCAGGGGCGAAGGGGCAGGCGGAGGGCAGCGCGCGGGGAGCCGGCGCGGCGTCTCGGGTTACGCGGCCCAGCCCTCCCACCCGCAGCTCGGGCGCGGGGCCCCGGGCGGACTCGGGCCGTCCCCCGCTGTTTGCATTTCTCTGGCAGGCGGCGGGGCTTGGGTTGAAAGGAATCGCCTCCATTTGGAACGTTGTTTATTTTTCTTAACTAGCCAGCGCCGACAGACGACCCCGAAAGCACGGCGGCCGGACCCGGCCGAGCCCTCGCTGGGAAGGGGGTCAGGACCCGGGGGGCGGCCCGACGAGAGGGGAGGCGCAAGCCTCAGCCAGGGGAATGCGCCCGGGTCCCCTCCCGGCCGACTGGGGGGAAGGGTCGCGGAGGAGCCGAGAAAGACTTTCTTCTGTGTAGGAAAACCTGCTTTCTCCTGTCGCAATTACCTTCGCTTTGACCTTGCACCAGGCGGGGCGGGCGAAGTGGTTAAGCTTTCTGGCTTTGGGGTCCCGCCGCCTTGGGTTTCAGTTCCGCTTCCTTCATTTTTTTTTAGCTCCGTGACCTTGAGTTAGCCGTCTTTGTGACTCAGTTTCCCTAGTTCTCAAATGGTATAACGTAGTGCTTAGCGGTTTGGGATGTTGTAAGGACTAAATGAATTCCTTCACATAAACCCTTAGCGCTGGGCCTGGAACTTGTCAAGAGCTCAGGAGACGTTAGTCTCGTTCGTCGGGGCGGTGAACGGTGGTCGGTGCCCTGTCCAGGCGAGGGTGAGTGAAGGGTGGGGGGGGGGGGGGGGGGTTGCAGCCAGCAGACGTGAGGCCCACCGGGAAGAGGCTCGGGCTGGAGGCCCACGACTCTCGAGCTCCGGGGAGAGGTGCGGGCTGGGGAAGAGTTCTGAGCGTTTTGACATGAAATGAATAAAATGCAAATGATATTCAAAGCCAGATGCTAATGAGGATATATCCTTTGAGCGTCCACAGCCCCGGCAGTGCCCAGAACAGTGGCGGAGCTGGTGTGAACTCAGAGATGGTGTGAACTCAGAGATGGGCAGGGTCCTGCAGCCGGGGACTTTGTGTGTGTGTGTGTGTGTGTGTGTGTGTGTCGGCGCGCGCCTGCTCCGGAATGTGCGTAGCCGGCTCCGGGTGTGCTCGCGCCGTCATGAAAATGAGGTCAGGGAAGGTCGTTCCACTCTGCAGCATAAATCAAGGAGGAAAGGAGAATGGATGTGAGAGACAGTCCCCGGAGACCGCCTCGAGAGAGGCTGAGCGAGGGAAGCGGGAGGGGGAAAAGTTCTGCGGAGACTGGGCGAGAAGCGGGCCCAGGAGCTCGCCCTCCCCGCGCTTCCCGCCCCGAGGGTCCCTTCTCTGGAGCTGCGGCGCCGGGACTCAGGCGACATCGCGCCTTTAATACCCGTATCCTCCCCCCTCCCCAGGCTCCCAACACTTTTCCCTCGGTACCTCCCCCCCCCAACCCCCTCATTTAAATGTCCTCATCGAAGAGCTCTTTGTGTGGATGGTGAAGCTCCTTGCACCCAGCCTCTTCAGGAGCATGTCTGTGCCCCCGAGCACACGCCAGTTGCACTCGTAATCGCACACTTGTTACTCGCGCACAAGCGTCGGGGCTCCCCGGCGCGGGGAGGCGGGTGGTGGGGCGTCCTTCGGGGATCGGAATCCAACGCCTTGGAGCGGGCTGCTCTCCTCTGTCCGCGCCGAAGGATTCCGGCCCCGCGTTCTTTCTCCACGCACTCCGCTTCCCCGGTCTCGCTGACACTCACTACCGCGATCCTTCGGCCTCTCTGGCGCTCCGCTTTCCACCAGCCGCCAGGGGAGCGTGGTGCTCTAGGAAAGTGTTTTCCTGCGCGCTATCCTGTGACCCCCAACCCGGAATCTCCGGGGGCTCAGGCTGTCCTGGGCCGGAACGGAGGCACAGGTTCCAGGCGACCTGCCTCTCAGGGAAAGGGGGACCAGCCCGGTATGGGGAGAGGGGTAGAAAGGGGTATCTCTTCCTTCTTTCTTTGAACTCCAGGCCCAGAGGGCTGAAAGGAGGGCAGGGCACAGTGAAGAAGGACCACAGTTCCCAGCGCCTCTGTGGAGCCCGGGGAATTTGCTCTTCGCTGGTATGATGGATACCCCCAGCTCCAAGAACCGGAAGAAAGAGCATGGACTGGATGGCTCCCACACTCCGATCAGATTTTTTCCCCCATCACATCCTCCTTATGAAAATAACAACAACGATGCTTAAAGGCTGTATGGTAGGCAAAAAATCAGAACACAGTAATATACATTGAATTAAATTTACAGAGAGCTGTCACCATCAAGAGTCTTCCTTGAGCCTCCACGTTTTGTAGATTAATTAATTAGGTCATACAGTCATTCATCAAATATTTAGTGAGCTCCTACTAAGTGACAGAAGAACAGAATGCCAAGAGCCTGGCCCTCCCTGCACTTACATTCTCCTGGGACAGAAAGATAGTAAACATAAACTCAGACATATAATCCGCTGTTAGGCTGGGTAGCCCTGTGTGCTGTGAAGGAAAGATTAAGGTTAGGGGTTAGAAAGGTCCTCTCTGGGGAGAAGGCAGGGACCTGAGTGAAGTCGGGGAATGAGCCATGCCAGCCTCTGGAGGGAGAAGGTCCAGGCAGAGGGACTGGCCAGTGCAGAGATGGAGATGTGGAAAGTGCCTGCTTTGCAGCCTGACAGGGAGGGGAGAGGGAGGAGGTGAGATGGAAGGTTAGGCCTAGCTTTGTAGGCCTGGGAGGGGGGGTTGGGATTATATATACTAGGTGTGATTGGGAAGCCGTTTGAGAATTTTATTTAAAAAGGACCGACACAACTTGCGTTTTATAAAATAAAGATGGCATTTAATTACCTTATCCAAGTTCTCCAGGTGTGTGAGTTCCTTAACTCAGACCTCCAGCTTGTCTCAGTCCAACATGTCAAAGATACATGCCCAAGCGAGACTGCCCCAGAAGGAGCCAAAAGACATCTTGAACGGTACCCCCTTCCTCCCACCCATAACTTTTAGGAAGATGTCCAGAATGGGGCAGTGGCTAGGAGCTCTAAATCTGCCAGCTGGGTCAGATTTCTCAGCCTCGAAGGATTCCTGACTCCCCATCCCAGCTGTTGCCTCTGCTTTACCTACCCTGGGTATTTTCCGGGCTGTGGAGACTGTGAGGGCCACTCTGGAGCGAGAAGGGAAGACCCAGTCTCGCCGCGACGCTCGAATTCCGCTGCTCGGGCTGCAGAATTCTTTCTCCCCGGTGAGTGAGTCTCCCTGTGCTCACAGCCTGCACCGTGGTCCCACACCGCCTCCCGGTGGCCAATGAAGATACTGCAGCAGGAGTCGGTGTTGGGTGCAGAACAGTCCCAGAGACCGCAGAGGGCGCCGGAGCAGGCTTACTGCGGGTTTACCAGGGGCCAGGTGCCACGCAAGGCGCTTCACTTAATCTGTTTAACCATCAAAGTAACTTCGGGAGACAGAGTTACCATATCCCTAACTATACAGACGAGGAAACTGAGGACAAGAGAGGTAGTGTGCTTTGTCTGAACATGAAAGTGAAAGTCGTGTCTGACTCTTTGCGACCCCATGGACTATACAGTCCATGGAATTCTCCAGGCCAGAATACTGGAGTGGGTAGCCTTTCCCTTCTCCAGGCGATCTTCCCAACTCAGTGATCGAACCCAGGACTCCCGCATTGCGGGCAATTCTTTACCAGCTGAGCCCCAAGGGAAGCCCAAGAATATTGGAGTGGGTAGCCTATCTCTTCTCCAGCCGATCTTCCCGACCCAGGAATCGAATTGGGGTCTCCTGCATTGCAGGCAGATTCTTTACCAGTTGAGCTATCAGGGAAGCCCTGTCTGAGACCGTAGAGATAGTAAATTGCAGAGTGACTTAGTTTTGTGCTATCTCTGGGTGACAGGGTATGCTAAGAGACAAATACTGGCCTCCATCCTAGGGAGCTCGCCCTCCCTTTAGCCCTAAAGAATCAGCTAGAAAATGCCTTTAGCAGGTGCACTGAGCTTCCAAATCTGTGTCTGGGAATGTTCAGAGGTTTTCCCCTCTTTTCAGGTCTGAGCCCATTTCAGAGGGGTCCATGGTCGGCAGGTTGAGGCCAGATCAGGCACAGCTGCACAACTCTGTCCTGCCTGCTGCATGGTCAGGGGTCTCTGTCCCCTCTCTGAGACTCGGGCTGGTTGAGCACCCTTGTCCCTGACGGGGAAAAGCAAAGTGCTCTGAGTGGGTAGCTCGTAAACCATTGGCAGTACAGAGGAAGGGAAGGCAGGGGGTGACAATGCTGAGCCCACTCAGTGCTCCTTCTCTATCTTGAGTCCCAGGGTCAGGAGACCCCTGATTAACATCGAGGCCCCCTCTTCTCAGGGCTCTGGAACTGCTCAAGCTGGTTTTACACCTGCAGCCAGTGGGGAAAGGACGCCTGGGCAGAGAGAGTCTGCCACTCCAGAGGAAACGTGGGCGCCGTTCGCCATCTTCTGCTGCCCCCTAGTGGGCTAGGATATGGCTGCCACCTCCAGCCTCCTTCTCACTCGGCGGTTTAGCCTTCCCGTCTTCTCACTTTTCTTCCCAGGACCAGAAGCCAAACAGGTTTCCTAGGAAGGAGATGTGAAACTTCTGGGAAGGTTTGGCCACCCCGACCTGTGTCCACATAACATCAGGATTATTACCTCCCAACAAACGTTTAACAAGAGCCTATGGTGCAGTCTCCCCCAACCTCCTTCAGCCTCGGGAAGGGCTCACAGCTTAACAGAGAAGACAGTGCCCCAAATGACTCCTACAATCTTTATTATTATCAATATTTTTAGCTCTTAACTTTTAAACAATTGTAGATTCAAAGGAAGTTCAAAGATAGTGCAGAGAGGTCCTGAGTACCCTTCTAGGACATTAGTGGATTCTTACAACCATCACTGCAATCAAAATTCGTAACTATTCCAGCACAGCCAGAAGCCCCTCCCCTCCATGTACCCCTTTATAGCCACACCCACTCCTCCCTGTCTCGACATTCTTAAGCACTGACAACTGTTAATGTGTTTTCCATCTCTGTAATGTTCTCATTTGGAGAATGTTATGTATAAATAGAATAAAATATTATTTGAAATTTTGAGAGTTATAACTCAGAAAAGATATTGAGATCCAACTTATCTGTGCCACATATCAACGGTTCATTCCTTTTTATTGCTGAAAAATATTCCACGGTTGTTGTTGTCCTGGCTAAGTTGTATCTCATTCTTTGTGACCCCATGAACGGCAGCACGCCAGGCTTCTCTGTCCACCACTATCTCCCTGAGTTTCTTCAAACTCATGTCCACCGAGTCAGTGATGCCATCCAACCCTCTCATCCTCTGTCACCCCCTTCTCCTCTTGCCCTGAGTTTTTCCCAGCATCAGGGAAAATGAGTCTTTTCCAATGAGTCACCTCTTTGCATCAGGTGGCCAAAGTATTGGAGCTTCAACTTCAGCATCAGTCCTTCCGATGAATATTCAGGGTTGATTTCCTTTAGGATTGACTGGTTTGATCTTCTTGCAGTCAAGGGACTCTCCAGAGTCTTCTCCACCTTTCGGCCAAGATCAAGTGTAGTACTCCATGGAGATACACATAAACAGTTTGTTTAATCGTTCATCCATTGAGGAATATCTGGTTGTTTTCAGTTTCGGGTTTTTACAAATAAAACTGCTCTGGACGGTAACGTATAGGTTTTCTTGTAGACATAAATTTTTATGTCTCTGAGATAAATGCTCAAGAGCGCAATTGCTTATGGTTCCTTATCATAATTGTTTCTTAGGGCAAGTGTACATTCAGCTTTTAAAAGAAACTGTCAATTCTAGTTTATTTTGGCATCCTCTTAATGGAGGCTTTTGCAGAGCAAAAGTTTTTAGTTTTGGTGAAGTCTTTTTTTAATCAACTTTTTCTTTTATGTATTGGATTATGCTTTTGGTATCATGTGCAAGAACTCACTAAGCTCTATGTCCCAAAGGTTTTCCTCTGGGTTACCTTCTGAACTTCTATAGTTTTATGCCATGCATTTAACTCTATGCTCCATTTGGAGTTAATTTTTGTATAAGGTGTGAGGTTTAGATCAAAGTCTTCTTTTTGACTTATGGATATCCTGTTGCTCCAGGATCATTTGTTGAAAAGACTATACTTCCTCCATAGGACTACTTTTGCATGTTTGTCAAAGATCAGCTGGCATTTTTTCAGTGTTTTTCTGTCCCATGGGTTCTCTCCACGAATACTGCTCAGCTTTGATTACCGCAGATAAATAATTTACATAGATAGCTATATTTATGATTCCTCCCACTCTGTTCTTCCTTTCACAGTTGTTTTCATTCTTCTAGTTCCTTTGCCTTTCCATATAAATTTTGAAACAATCTTATCTCTATCTACGAAAAAATAATCTTGCTGAGATTTTGACAGGAATCGCATTAAACTTGTATATCAGTTTTGGGGAAAACTGATATTTTTACAGTGTAAGTCTTCCAGTCCACGAACACTCCATTTATTTAGATGTTTGCTTTCTTTAGTGTTTTGTAGCTTTCAGCATAGCAATCCCTGTATGTGTTTTGTTAGATTTATATATAAGTACTTTATCTTTAATGAGTGATTATAAATGGTGTTTTATTTTTAAAAATTATTTCCATGTATTTATTGCTGCTAAGTCACTTCAGTCGTGTCTGACTCTGTGCGACCCCATAGACGGCAGCCCACCAGACTCCCCCGTCCCTGGGATTCTCCAGGCAAGAACACTGGAGTGGGTTGCCATTTCCTTCTCCAATGCATGAAAGTGAAAAGTGAAAGTGAAGTCACTCAGTCGTGTCCGACTCTTCGTAACCCCATGGATTTCAGCCCACCAGGCTCCTCCGCCCATGGGATTTTCCAGGCGAGTACTGGAGTGGGGTGCCATTGCCTTCTCCATTTATTGCTAGTATATAGAAATACAATGCATTTGTGTGTATTGGTAGTTTGTCCCTTTGTATTGCTGAGTAGTGTTCCCTTTGTATGGAGGAATCACAGTTTATTTAGCCATTTGCCAGCTGGGTTACTTCCAGTTTTTGGCACTCATGCCAAAAGGGTGCTATGAGCATCACGTCTGTTTTGTTTCTGTTTTAAATGAATGTCAAGTCAGCCTACTTGCTGGGTTGTGTAGTGAGTGAGAAGTCATGGAATAGGTAGGCACGGAACAGGACTTTTTCAGTTGGTCGTGCTAAGCTCGCTGGATGATGAAGGGAACAGCTCATATGTGTAATTAAAGTGTTAGGGAGCCAGTGAGAACGCACCACATGAAAGATGAGTGTCTGGAGAGGACACTTGAGACTTCCTGCCACCAGCAGACTCGATCAGGACCAGACACATACAGCCTCCTGCTATGTCCCAGGGAAGGGGGTGGAGATGGTGAGGGGAGTGGTGAGGGAGAGGGGGTTGCAAGGCTGCTGCAGCCTCTGGCATCCTCACAATCTGTTCACTTCAACAGCCGTGGAAATGTTGCCATCTTCTACCCAAGTGCATTTCATTTTAAGAATATTCAAACAATGCAGGACATAGGGTGAGATGCAAACGTTCCCCTTCACTGGTACCCAGACTTCACTCCTGTCAGCATCAGGAGGCAGTCCTTGCACATTCTCTCCTGTTTCTACACACACACACACACACACACTCCTGAGTATCTATGGATATGTCTTTATCTTCGTTTAAATTTATGTTGACGAAGTACTATAATACGTATCACTCAGCAGCTTGACTTTTTTTGTACCTAAATATTTTGGTGATCTGACCTACGTGCAGATCTTTCCCACCCGCAGCATGGTGCTCTGTACTAGTGAGAAGCACCGCTTACCTAGTTCCTTCCCTATTCATGGCCAGTTGACTTACTTGTCAGTTTCACTATTATGTAAAATGTTGTGACAAATAGCCTTTTATTTACGTAGCTGTGCACACATGACTGTACTCTCTCATGTGGACCCCAGAAATGATTGAATTGCTTGCAGGAGGGGGTGCCTGTTTAATAGTTTGATAAATCTGGACAAATTGATTTCCTAAAAGGACGTGCTCATTTATATTCCCGCCAACAGCTTTTGACTATCAATTTTCTCAACCTTATCACTACTGGAAATGACCAATCTTTTAAAGTCTTATTAGTTTAATGGGTGGAAAAATGATCCCCTCTCCCAGATGCTTGACTTTGCATTTTCCCATTTGCTAATAAAATTGATCCTGTCTTCTGTATATGAATTTTCCATGGATGTTTCTTTGGATTGCAATTTCTGTCCTTTTCCATTTCTTCTATGGAGTTGTTGCCCTCGTTATAAAACCAAATTCAGCCCAGTAAATCTGAAGCTCTAATTAGGATTCATGAATCGGCAGCACACATCTAGAAGGGTGCTCTGAAGAGTTGCACAGAATAGAAGCTTTCTATAGCAAGAAGGGTGGGGGGCAAGGAAGCTTTTAGCAAAAGAAAATAAAAGGATTATTTTAAGGCCTGGACATCTTTTTGGAGGGGTGGGGGAAGGGTTTTATCATGCAGATGGCCTCTTCCTCCTCTGAGGGAGGGAGAAAGTCCATGTGGCAGATTAGCTCATGGTGCTGACCACAGAGTTCCAAGCTGGTTGATTAAGACTGTCCCTGGGGAGTGGAGACTACGGTTAGGTCAAGTGTTCGGTCTAGGCCTGTTGTCATGGGCTTTAGCAAAAGCGGCATCATTTTGGGCCTGTAGTTTTTCTCCTTAACACCCTTTACTGATTGATTTTATGAGTTCCCTATACATTCCGGATAGTTTTTTTTTTTAAATTTTTTTGAGTATAACATTATTTTTTTCTATCCTTTCACTTTTCTTCTTATTATTATTTAATGTTTTGGCCCTGCTGAACAGCATGTGGGATCTTGGTTCCCTGACTAGGGATGAAACTTGCTCCCCCTGCATTGGAAGTATGGAGACTTAACCCCTGGACTGCCAGTATCCCGTCACTTTTTAAAAACATCGTTTATAAATAGTATGTTTTACTATACGTGAGAAAAGTAGTGTTTTCTAAGTAGAAAATCTGTAAGGCTTTTCCTTTCTGGCTTCTCTGCGGGGAGCTGCTTGTGTGGAGAGCCAGTCCTTTGGGGAAAGGGTTAGGGATGTTTCTCCCAGAAGCCTGCTGCCCATGGAGACCCATTTCCTAAGGGAAGAAGTTCACCAGAGACACGGGGGATAATCATGAAGCTGTGGTGGCTGCAGGGAGCCCTGTGTTTCCTACCCGTGTGCCTGGGCTCACCTCTGGAACCAGTCAGGGGGACAGTGAAGCCAGACCCGGGCCGAGCGTGGGGGCACATAGCCTTGCTTTATACCTGGGCCTGATGACTGGCAGGTCACCGTGGTTTGCTGAGCCTCCCTCCTTTGCTCTGGGAACACAGAACCAAGAACTTCGCTCACTACCCGGTTCTCACTGCACCCTGAGAGGAATTCAGGATGAGAAACAGCTCAAAGGCACAATGAGCTTTGGATAAACGGGACCCGCCCCCCAACCCCCACCCCCACCCCCGCCTCCCGCAGAGAGTTAGATTCATTTCCCAGGAAGAATTCCAATGGCCCCAGATTCTTGCATCTTCACAGTCACAGGAAAGCACTAAAGTCATTAACTCGAGGTGTCTGCTCTCTGTGATGAGCAGGAATGTTTTACCAAGATATAAGCTTGATCGCTGCAGGAGACGCAGTTTCAATCTTTGGGTCAGGAAGATCCCCTGGAGAAGGAAATGGCAACCCACTCCAGGACTCTTGCCTGGGGAGTCCCATGGACAGAGGAGCCTGGCGGTCTACGGTTCATGGGGTCACAAAGAGTCAGACATCACTTTGTGACCAAACAACAGCAAAGCTTGACTTTGCACATGGCTTTGACTGGCCCAAAGTATCACATATACACTGGCTTCTTCCCTACCTCTTTGGAGCAGATTCCTCAGGGTTACTAAGCAGCTGTCTCCCAGGCTATAGTCCTCAGTAAGGGTTCCAGAATAAAACTTAAACTCATAACTCATAAGTTGCACATTTTTCCTTAAGGTTACAGCTCTTCTTCCTGGGGTGGGCAGGGTCCTACCCAGAGAAGCCCTTCCCATTCCCTCCGGCTTGGGTGTCTCTCCCCAGGAGTCTGGGATACAGGTCTCAGGTCCAGGGGGCCATCAGGTTGAGGGAGGGGAGTGCCACACTGGAAGCAAACCTCCTGGCTGGCCCTCTGGCTGCAGGGCCACTTCTCTCTGGCCCCCCCCCCCCCCCGCCCCCGCTTCCATCTCCCACCTTCTCTCACATTCTCCTCCTCAACCCTCCTCTTCTGAAGTTGAGGCCACCTGCAACCCGGGTGGAAGTGATGTTAGAGGAAGGGGTCCTCCCAGCCAAGCTGCCCCTTGGTGGGAGGGGGTGGAGGGGCTGCAGAACGATAGGGTTCCTGGGAAATGGGCCTGATTCATGAGGGCTCCCCCAGCACCTCTGAGAAGAACTGGGAAGGATTAAGGCCTCCTTGAGAAAGTGGGGGGCCTGGGGGTGATGGGCTCTAAGGGAACAGGGTAGGAAGGAAGAGGAGCCAGGAGAAGCCCCGTCCCCTGCTGGGTGCACAGAGCATCGATGGGGCCTGACCGGCCTCAACTCTGCCCCCCCGGGGCAGCCACAGGAAACGGAGGTGCTCTTGGCTCCCCCTTCCCCCTTCCTGGCCCCCAGTTTGGGTGAAGCAAAGGTGGGGTGGGCAGGCAGGGGAGACATTGAAAAGTTCCCAGACAAAACTATGGGGCATCTCGAGGCTGCCCACTCTCTCCACTCCCCACCACCCCCGCCCCCCATCACAGTGTCTCTCACGTCCTGGGTCCCTGGTTTTAGGTCTTGCCCACCTAAAGACAGTTGACAGGGTCTGAACATCATTTGGATCCTGGCCATACTCCTAAGCCCCACTGGACCTCATCACGCCCAGGTCTGACTGGTGAGTCAGTAATCTGTTTCCACCCCTGGGAGGTTTTATGGGTGCTGGGGTGGGGGACGGAAAGCTGGGAGCAAAGGAGGGGAATGTGCTGAGCAGCACTCCCCAGGGGGGCAGGGGTCCCCAGAGGGGCAGGGTCGGCTCAGGAGGAGGGCTGGGAGGAGGGAGAGGCAGCCTGGGTGCTGTGGGCACGGCTGTCCCTCAGCTTTCCCGCCGCCTGACTTGAGGCCGGTGAGATGCTGCTTAAAAAAATAAGTGGACAAAAGAATTTAAGATTTTTAGAATCAGGAAATCATTGACATTTATACATAGTTCACATAGAAAAGAGAAAAAAAAAAAAAACCCGCAAACCTGGTGCGGTAGGTGCAATTTGAGGTGTGGTTATTGAGGTCTGCTGGCCAGTGCCCAGTTCAGGGCTTCGCTGAGTCGGGGACACAGCTGGGACCGCGGCTGCGCTGCTGGCTGCATCTGCTATCATCTGATGACACCAGGCGGGACGCCCCAGGTGTGCCAGTCCTCAGGGCTGCCCAGGGGGTACAGATGAGGCTGAAATCCAACCAGGTTCTGCCTGAGTACCCCCCTAAGAAGGGGGTGAAGTTTTCTAATCCACAGGCCCCTCCCCACAGGAAGTGGGGACTCATCTGTCTAATTTCCAGAGAGGAGCAGGATCTGCCTGCCGCAGGCACTGTCGTTGGAGCTCGGGGTCCAGATATTCCACTCCATTTCTTTATTTTTAACTCACTGTATTTTTTATGAGGACATATTTAAAAATAAATTGCAGATATCCTGACACTCCACCTTTAAATAATTCAGTAGGCAACTCTAAAAAAAGAGCCTCTTGCTACATAGGAAATTAATATTATCACAGCCAATGCAATTAAAAACCATTTCTCAATAGCCTGCATTCCCCAGTTGGTTTTCAGATTTTCCCAGTAAATTCAGCACTCTAACCTTGAGCAGGAACCCATCTGACTGAGACCTCTGGCTTCTCTAGAACCCCCTACCTTGGATCCGGAGGGGAGCCTGGTCCCCAGAGGAGCTCAGAAAGAAGGCGGAGAACTGGAAAGAAGAAGTGGAAGACTGGGGTTTCTGAGGAAAAGACCTCAAACCCGTGAGCCCAAATTGGCCCCTGGACACCTGGCCTGCTGCCAGACTCTTAGAGGTGAGTGTCAATGGAGTGGTGGGTTCGGCACCTTCCTGGGACTGTGTACCCTCTCTTGCAAACTGTTAAAAGAAAAAAGAGGCATATTAAAATGTTTAAGAGTTTATTTGCGCAAAAATCAATTTGAATTGGGTAGCATCCAATCTAGCAGACGATGAAAGACTTTCACAGAGGAGTGGAAACAAGGAAGTTATACTGGCAGAAAAGCAGGTTGGTTACTGCAAAGCTGCTTTCCTCTGGCAGGGGTCTATCAGGCAGATTGCTTAAATAGGGCTCATTGGATGACTCCTGATTGATTAGGTTAAGATTTCGTTTCTGGGAGAGCTGAAAATACAGATTAAGTCTCACTTTGGTGACATGGGGCTTAGCATAAGTGACTCATTTGGGGCCTGTGTCTTGTTTTTAACTGACCTCATGTGAAGTCATGGCTGCTCTGACTTATCTTCATCCCACCCATTTTCCAGAGAAAGAAACAGAGGTTCAGAGAGGGGCAGTGACCTGCCCAAGCCCACACATGGCTGAGCTAAGAAACTAGCCTGGGTCTTGGGTCCAGGCCTTGATCACCCTGGGCCCTTCTACTCACTGGGCTCATGTACAGAGTCCTTCCCGGCTCCCAACAGCACCCAAGGGGCTGGAAGTCTTCTGGTTGGTTGGCCAACAAGAGAACTGAGAATCCGAAAGGGGGATGATGGGAAAACAGAGGGCAAAGTGAAGAAGGTGGCCCCTTCAAAGAGCTCAAAGGTGGGAATGCAGGGCAGAGTTTTAGAGCCTGGAGGAAACGTGTTGTTCAGTCTCCAGGTCATGTCCAGCACTTTGCAACTCCTCAGACTGTAGCACACCAGGAAATGTAGGCAGCGATATATCAATATATTCATATAATTTTATAATTTACAAGGCTCGTTCATTTGCATTACTTATTATAACCCTCACAACAACAGTATGGAGGTAATATTCCTTTCCCTATGGGTGAGGAGGGCTTCCCAGGTGGCACAGTGGTAAAGAATCTGCCTGCCAATGCAGGAGATGTAGGATCCCTGGGTGGGAAAGATCCCCTGGAGAAGGGAATGGCAACCCACTCCAGTATTGTTGCCTGGAAAATTCCCTGGACAGAGGAGCCTGGCAGGCTACAGTCCATGGAGCTGCAAAGAGTCGGACATGACTGAGCACACACATACCACACACGTGGGTGAGGAAAGAGGTCCAGAGCAGGCCTGCTGAAAGTGGCAGGTGGCTTTGGACTGGTGTCCGGGGCTCCTGAGTTCCGTCAGGATTTTCCACTGTGTGTCTCCCTGCAGTCAGAGCGGTGCTAGTGGTAAAGAACCCGCCTGCCAATGCAGGAGACAAGGAGAGGAGGGTCAGGAAGATGCCTTGGAGGAGGAAATGGCAACACAACCCACTCCAGTATTCTTGCCTGGAAAATTCCATGGTCAGAGGAGCCTGGCGGGCTATAGTCCATGGGGTCGAAAAGAGCTGAACATGACTGAGCACACACACAGACACACAGACACACAGACACACAGACACACACACACACACACACACACACACACACACAAACCCCTGCAGTCACAACAGGAAGCCAGGAGGAGGTCGAGGTTGGGGCAGATTGGCACACAAATGCAGAGGCAACCCCATCCCCTTCCCACCGTGTAGCAGGTTGACAGCCACAGCCTCCTGGCAAGAAGGAAGGCTGCCCCTGGCTGCTGCGGGTCAGAAAGAGGTGTCAACAAGGATGTATATGCTGTGGGCTCAGGTTGGTCCTCTTTCTCACCCTCATCCTTTCCTGTGTCCCGTCTGCTGTCCACGGAGAAGAGCCAACTTCCCGTAGTTCTGGAGTTCACCGTCTGCCCACACGTGATCGTCTGTCCCTCCGGCTGAGATCCGTCCCGAGTTGTCTGCTGTGTCACAGGCCAGTCCTCTCCTACATCTCACTCCCTCGGAAGCTCTGCATTCATTCTGTGTCCTCCAAGTGTCTGATGCTTATTGATGATCCTACTTATTAACAGTAATCCAGATAGCTTGGTAATGTGGATAGTATCAGTCCTGTTTTTAGCAGTGAGGAGACTGGAGGTGGACACCATAAGAACGGGGACAAGGTTCACTTAGCCAGGAGGTGAGGAGGAAAGGGGTCCTTGTCATGTGGTGGCAAAAATGTTGGCAGCATTGCCACCTTCAGTAATGTGAAAAGTGGGAAATGTGCCTGATGAACCGGGTGGTGTGGCCAAGATCTCCAGGCAAATCGTTAAGGGCGCTGCCTTGTTTCTCCCTGTGACTTATGCAATGTGAGCGAAAAGAGAGAAACTACAGGCAGTGCTATTAAATGTGAAGGGAGCTGGTACTTGATGGCTTTGGAAATTCCCAGCCTCTCCAGACAGTCAGTCAGTCAGTGAGTTCAGTCGCTCAGTCATGTCTGACTCTTTGTGACCCATGGACTGCAGCACACCAGGCCTCCCTGTCCATCACCAACTCCCAGAGCTTGCTCAAATTCATGTCTATCAAGTTGGTGAATTGGTCCATCCAACCATCTCATCCTCTGTCGTCCTCTTCTCCTCCTGCCCTCAGTCTTTCCCAGTATCAGGGTCTTTTCCAATGAGTGAGCTCTTTGCATCAGGTGGCCAAAGTATTGGAGTTTCAACTTCAACATCAGTCCTTCCAATGAATATTCAGGACTGATCTCCTTTAGAATGGACTGGTTGGATTTACTTGCAGTCCAAGGGACTCTCAAGAGTCTTCTCCAACACCACAGTTCAAAAGCATCAATTCTTCAGCACTCTGCTTTCTTTATAGTCCAAATCTCACATTCATACATGACTACTGGAAAAACCATAGCTTTGACTAGACAGACCTTTGTTGGCAAAGTAACACCTCTGCTTTTTCATATGCTGGCTAGGTTTATATAGCTTTTCTTTCAAGAAGCAAGCATCGTTTAATTTCATGGGTGCATTCACCATCTGCAGTGATTTTGGAGCCCAAGAAAGTAAGGTCTGTCATCACTGTTTCCATTGTTTCCCTCTCTAATTGCCATGAAGTGATGGGACCGGATGCCATGATGTTCAATTTTTGAATGTTGAGTTTTAAAGCCAGCTTTTTCACTCTTTCACTTTCATCAAGAGGCTCCTTAAATGATGCTAAAATCAAATCCAGAGCACTCTCAGGAAAATCTGGTCTAAAGATGAAACCAAGGGTGTGACTATAAATCCCTTGTGAAGACCTCAGAAAGATGAAAGATAGTGCCTCAGACCAAAGGACTTTAATGAGTTTAAGGGCTCTTGCCTCACAGATTCATTCAATCAAACATGAGGTCTCCTAAGAAGCTGAAACAGTCTGGACGGGTCTAAGAAGCTAAAAATAGAATTACCATATGACTCATCAATTCCACTTCTGGGTAAACATCTGAAAAAACAGAACCAAACCACGAATTTGACAAGATACATCACACCAATGTTCATAGCAGCAGTTTTTAGAGTTGCCAAGGTAAGGAAATGGCCTAAGCTTCTATCAACAGATAAACCGAGAAAGAAGATGTGATTAATACATACATACAAACATACAATGGAATACTACTTAGCCTTAAAAAGAAGGAATTTTGCTATTTACAACAGTATGGAGGGTTTGGAGGTATGGTTAGTAAAATAAGTCAGACAGAGAAAGAAAAATACTTTGTAACATCACTTATATGTGGAAGCTGAAAAATACAACAACCTAGTAAGTGTAACAAAAAAGAAGCATAATATATAGAGAACAAACCAGTGGCTACTGCTGGGGAGAGGGAAGGGTGGAGGGGCACCACAGGGGTAGGAGAGTAAGAGCTACAAATTATTCTGTACAAAATAAGCTACAAGGATACTGTATAAAATCGGGAATAGAGCCAATATTTCAAAGTAACTATCAACGGAGTATAACCTTAAAAAATTGTGAATCACTGTGTTGTATGCCTGTAACTTATATAAATTATATATCAACTATACTTCAATTTAAAATAGAGGGGGAAAAGCATTATGACTCAGCAGCAGAATCCCAAGGTATAGAAGAGATCCTGTCTTGAAGAGATTTGTGGGAGTGGCTTTTGCCTAATTGAGTGAATCCCAATAAGATACACAGGAGACCCACACTGTTTTTTTTTTTTTTTAAAGAGAAATGACATTCGCAAACACTGCCAGCTTGACTGAAAGGAACAAGGGGGCACAGAATTTTAAAAGGCGTTTGTAGCTCCCAAGGAGGGGCAGGAAGCAGGCTGAGAAAAGGGTATACTACACCTATAGTATTCCTTTGTTATACTACAAAGGAATAAGCATGGTTGCCTTTCATGGAAAGTGAAGGATGACTCAGAGGGCAGGACTGAGAGCCCGAAAAGAGAAGCCAAGAGCCATGGGGAATTATTGTCAGGTAGGAGCAGAGCAGAGTCCTCATGTAGGAATTTCCAACACTTGTCCAGCTGATTTTCAGCTTTTCTGGACTGGAAGAAACACAAACTGGAATCAAGATTGCCGGGAGAAATATCAATAACCTCAGGTATGCAGATGACACCACCCTTATGGCAGAAAGTGAAGAGGAACTCAAAAGCCTCTTGATGAAAGTGAAAGTGGAGAGTGAAAAAGTTGGCTTAAAGCTCAACATTCAGAAAACAAAGATCGCGGCATCCAGTCCCATCACTTCATGGGAAATAGATGTGGAAACAATGTCAGATTTTATTTTTCTGGGCTCCAAAATCACTGCAGATGGTGACTGCAGCCATGAAATTAAAAGACGCTTACTCCTTGGAAGGAAAGTTATGACCAACCTAGACAGCATATTCAAAAGCAGAGACATTACTTTGCCAACAAAGGTCCGTCTAGTCAAGGCTATGGTTTTTCCTGTGGTCATGTATGGATGTGAGAGTTGGACTGTGAAGAAGGCTGAGCGCCAAAGAATTGATGCTTTTGAACTGTGGTGTTGGAGAAGACTCTTGAGAGTCCCTTGGACTGCAAGGAGATCCAACCAGTCCATTCTGAAGATCAGCTCTGGGATTTCTTTGGAGAGAATGATGCTGAAGCTGAAACTCCAGTACTTTGGCCACCTCATGCGAAGAGTTGACTCATTGGAAAAGACTCTGATGCTGGGAGGGATTGGGGGAAGGAGGAGAAGGGGACGACAGAGGATGAGATGGCTGGATGGCATCACTGACCCGATGAACGTGAGTCTCAGTGAACTCCGGGAGTTGGTGATGGACAGGGAGGCCTGGCGTGCTGCAATCCATGGGGTCACAAAGAGTCGGACATGACTGAGTGACTGATCTGATCTGATCTGATGGATCTGTGGTTCCTTTTGCCTCCTATTTCCCATATATATATATATATATATATATATATACACTTTTTTTTTCTCTTTTGATGGCACTGCATCTTCTTTGTGGCTCGTAGTTTTTTTGCTGAAGCATGAGGGGCTTCTCTAGTTGCAGGGCGTGGGCTCTAAAGCATGAGGGCTCTCTAGTTGCAGTGAGCAGGTTTAGCTGCCCCACAGCATGTGGAATCTTAGTTCCCTGACCAGGGATCAAACCCACATCCTCTGCATTGGAAGGCAGATTCTTAACCACTGGATTACCAAGAAAGTCCTTTTTTCTAGGATCTCACTCTATTGAATAAGCACTTCTATCAGGGTTATCCCATGCCTGAAGCACCTTTGTCTGTTGGCTGTATGTCTGATAACTTATCTCTCTAGGTCACAGGTCTGCATATTCGGAACTGTACCTGAGGAGTTTCATCCACACCTGGGCCTGATTCAAATGGCAATTTCCTGGATCTCATTCTGATGAAATTTTTGATGGCCTTTTGAAGGCATGAGCATATTTTGCATGTGGGAGAAGCATAAATATCTTGTGGCCAGAGTATGCATTGTGGCAGTTTCTGAGCAGTCCACAGAATCTTTAATATACCTTTCTTCAAGAGATGGAGCCGAATTACTCTCCTTTTGAGTGTGGGCTGGACCCAGTGACCAGCTTCTAATGAACAGAATACAGCAGAAGTAGTGGTGTGTGACTTCAGAGATTAGGTTGTACAAGGCACTGGAAATTCATCTCCACCCTCTCCGGCATCGATCATTCTGGATAAGGTCCTTGGTCCTACATCCACGTGGGGAGCCGCCTGCCAAGTGGTCCTCCAGGGATGGCCAAGCTCTCAGGTGACTGCAGCTCATGCTGACACCCCGACTGCCACCACAGGAGAGAGTCTGAACCGGGAACACCCAGTTATGATGGACGTCCCCAGGGTGCTCTGTGAGTTAATACATGTGTCATTTGTTGTTTTAACTTTCTAAATTTGGGGGCAACTTATCATGCAGCCTCAAATGAGGTTGGAAGGAAACCACGAGTCTTTTTCCTTTTCATTAGAAGCCAATGGACGATTGCATTTCAAGAAGGAAGGAGAGGTGAGCTGTACCCACTGCTGCTTATTTGTCCGATATGATGATGTTTGAGCATTGGCCAGTGGATTTAGCAATGTGGAAGCTGCTGGAGACTGATGAGATGTTTCAGGGAGTGAGCCATGAAATTAAATGACACTTGCTCCTTGAAGAAAAGCTATGACCAACCTAGACAGCATATTAAAAAGCAGAGACATTACTTTGCCAA
Source organism: Bos indicus (assembly GCF_029378745.1). NCBI lineage: Eukaryota > Metazoa > Chordata > Mammalia > Artiodactyla > Bovidae > Bos > Bos indicus. Next base: position 16,693,929 of record NC_091782.1, on the reverse strand, counting down.
CAAAGGTACGTCTAGTCAAAACTATGGTTTTTCCAGTGGTCATGTATGGATGTGAGAGTTGGACCATAAAGAAAGCTGAGTGCCAAAGGATTGATGCTTTTGAACTGTGATGTTGGAGAAGACTCTTAAGAGTCCCTTGGACTGTAAGTAAATCCAACCAGTTCATCCTTAAGGAAATCAGTCCTGAATATTCATTGGAAGGACTGATGCTGAAGCTGAAACTCCAATACTTTGGCCACCTGATGCAAAGAACTGACTCATTTGAAAAGACCCTGATGCTGGGAAAGATTGAAGGCGAGAGAAGAAGGGGATGACAGAGGATGAGATGGTTGGATGGCATCACTGATTCAATGGACATGAGTCTGAGTAAACTCCAGGAGTTGGTGATGGATAGGGAGGCCTAGCGTGCTGCAGTCCATGGGGTGGCAAAGAGTCTGACACAACTGAGTGACTGAGCTGAACTGAACTGAAACAAGTTGGAGTGGGTTCAAGAGAGAACAGAAAGACAAATACCATAGGCTGAGAGTGTATTCAGTCTTTACGAGGGAGTTGCTGGATTTTACTATGTCTGTAGCCCATTGTATCATAATTGTTACAACATGTGAGAGAAGGAGAAAAAATGTTGCAGAAGAGAGGGGAGAACTTCTGGAGTAATTTTTTTCCAGAAAGAGGGGATTTAGGGCTGATGTGGCTACATCACCTGAGATGCGAGCAGGAGAGTAACAGGAAGAAGAGCTTGTGTTGATGACTCTGGGCTTCAGAAGGCAGAGTGAGAAGACCTGGGGATTTGGGGACGGGGTTAGTTTAATGAATCTGTAAGGCCTTATGGAGACGTGATTCTGGGTGATGAGGAAGGACCAGGGAACCCTGGGCGTCTTGTCCTGACTGGAGGAGACGGATGGATGTAGGTGTGAAGAGGCTGGTCTGGGGGTCCCAGAGTTTTCACAGGAACAACTGGAGATCTGAGGTCTTGCTCACTCCTGCCCTTGGTGGTGGGTGGTGGGAGGGGTGGTTTGATGGAAAACCTGGGGTCCCTCTCTGCTCCTTCTAAGAAGGTGTGGAAGCTGTGTGAGGTAGGTGGCAGTAAATGGGTAAAAATTGCCTGAATCCATCCTGAAGGATAAAGAGAGAGCTCCATAAATGTTTTTTGTTGCTTTAATTTTTATTTATGCATTTATTAATTATTTGTTTGGGGGCTGAGCTGGGCTGGGTCTTCGTTGCTGTGTGTGGGCTTTTCTCGAGTTGCAGTGAGTGGAGGGCAAGCTTCAGTCCCACTTACGCCTCATGTTGATGGTTCCTTTCTGGAGCTAGACGCATGTTGCCATCTTTGAAAATTTGCAACGTGAAGGTTTGTATGTAGGGAACTCACTGTATTGATTTCCTATTGAGGCTTAAACAACCAACATCTATTGTTTACAGTTCTGGAGGCCAGGAAGTCCAAGATCAAAGCAGAGGGAAATTCCATGTCAGGGAGGGCTTCCTGGTTCGTAGAGGGTGGTCCACACGCTATGTCCCCACATGGCAGAAGGGGCAAGGGTGCTTTGTAGGGTCTCTTTTATAAGAGTGCCAATTCCATTCACGAGGGCTCCACTCTCAGGACCCAGTCACTCCCAAAGGCCCCACCTCCTAATACTATCAACTTGGGGGTTAGGATTTCAGTATACAAATTTTTGGTGGAGACATTCAGTCTAATCCACAAACCTCTGTAACACACTGTCAGAGTTTCTCAATATGGACAGGCTGCTGAGAAGTAGCAGAGGTTTCCAGAAAGTTCTGAGGAAAGACAGAGGCCAGTGAACACAAGACACCAAAGGGCACTTGGAAGAAACAGAAAGCACACAAGCTTGGGGGAAAAAAACCCCCAAACTTTCAAAGTGAAAAGTTTCCTATTGCCAGAGGAGAGAGGGCATCTCAAATAAAACAGGCATGCTGTGTAAGTGGTGCTGGTGGTAAAGAACCCGTCTGCCAATGCAGGAGACATAAGAGACTCGGGTTCGATCCCTGGGTCAGGAAGATCCAATGGAGGAGGGCATGTTAACCCACTCCAGTATTCTTGCCTGGAGAATCCCATGGACAGAGGAGCCTCACGGGCTAGAGTCCACCAGGTTGCAAAGAGTCAGACACGACTGAGCGACTAAGCACACACACAGACACACACAGACACACACAGACACACACACACACACACAGAGTGTTCCTCAGCTCTAGTCAGAGAGTGAGATGCGTGAGAAGGAAGCTTGGCTTTGAAGATGGAGGAAGGGAGCCATGAGCCAAGGAGTGTGGCAGACTCTAGAAGTCAGCAAGAAAACAGCACTGCAGTTGTACAGCTACAAGGAACTGAATTCTGCCCAAGAAGCTAATGAGCAATAAAATAATTTTCTCTAAGAGCCTCCAGAAAGGAACACTGCTGACTGGCTCTTTGATTTTAGTCCAGTGAGACCCATACTGAACTTCTGATCTACATAACTCAGGTCATAAACGTCTGTCATTTTAAGCCACTGTGTTTGTGGCAGTTTGTTGTTGCAGCAGTAGGTAACGATGGCACTCAGAGTGAGTGAGTTTTGTAATTATACTTGATGGTGCAGTACTAAAACCCAGTGAGTTATTTGTTAAGTTGTAGTGAAGCAAACATGAACTGTGAACTTCCTGATGTTCAAGCTGGTTTTAGAAAAGGCAGAGGAACCAGAAATCAAATTGCCAACATCCGCTGGATCATCGAAAAAGCAAGAGAGTTCTAGAAAAACATCTACTTCTGCTTTATTGACTATGCCAAAGCCTTTGACTGTGTGGATCACAATAAACTGTGGAAAATTCTGAAAGAGGTGGGAATACCATACCACATGACCTGCCTCTTGAGAAACCTATATGCAGGTCAGGAAGCAACAGTTAGAACTGGACATGGAACAACAGACTGATTCCAAATAGGAAAAGGAGTACGTCAAGGCTGTATATTGTCACCCTGCTCACTTAACTTCTATGTAGAGTACATTATGAGAAACGCTGGGCTGGAAGAAGCACAAGCTGGAATCAAGATTGCCAGGAGAAATATCAATAACCTCAGATATGCAGATGACACCACCCTTATGGCAGAAAGTGAAGAACTAAAGAGCCTCTTGATGAAAGTGAAAGAGCAGAGTGAAAAAGTTGGCTTAAAGCTCAACATTCAGAAAACTAAGATCATGGCATCTGGTCCCATCACCTCATGGCAAATAGATGGGGAAACAGTGGCTGACTTTATTTTTCTGGGCTCCAAAATCGCTGCAGATGGTGATTGCAGCCATGAAATTAAAAGACGCTTACTCCTTGGAAGGAAAGTTATGACCAACCTAGATAGCATATTCAAAAGCAGAGATATTACTTTGCCAACAAAGGTCTGTCTAGTCAAGGCTATGGTTTTTCTGGTGGTCATGTATGGATGTGAGAGTTGGACTATAAAGAAAGCTGAGAGCTGAAGAACTGATGCTTTTGAACTGTGGTGTTGGAGAAGACTCTTGAGAGTCCCTTGGACTGCAAGGAGATCCAACCAGTCCATCCTAAAGGAGATCAGTCCTGGGTGTTCATTGGAAGGACTGATGTTGAAGCTGAAACTCCAATAGTTTGGCCACGTGATGCGAAGAGCTGACTCATTTGAAAAGACCCTGATGCTGGGAAAGATTGAGGGCAGGAGGAGAAGGGGATGACAGAGGATGAGATGGTTGGATGGCATCACTGATTCAATGGACATGGGTTTGGGCAGATTCCGGGAGTTGGTGATGGACAGGGAGGCCTGGCGTGCTGCGGTTCATGGGGTCGCAAAGAGTCGGACACGACTGAGCACTGAACGGAACTGAATAAAGCAAATATATCATAAAACAAGTGGCATGTAAGACATGCAAAGAATAAAAACACAAGTTCAAAACATACTTATTTTTAAAAAAGCATATTGAATTAAAAAGCTCTTGAACACATAAATTCTAGTGTTTTGTGAGCTTCTTGTGAAGTAACACTTTCTGTTGCTAAGACTAAAAATCTGTCTGCAGTTGCTAAACATGACTGAAAGACTGAAACAGACAAGTTTGGTCCACAATACTGGGTTAATCCATGGCAAAGAAGGGAGCTTAAGCATCACTCTCCATTGATCTTTAGTTCCATGTATTCAGGAATTGGCTGTTATAGAAGACCAACTCTGAAAATAAATAAACCTAGCACAGTGTTTTTGGAGTAACTTGGAAAAGGCATACATATTGCCAACATATCTCTTCTTTCACTACAGGTGCAACTTGAACACAATGATATGAAGGAATTCTTTTATATTTACTTTAAGCTTCATTGCCTAAAACACAACTAACCCTGACCTGTATAAAACTATGAAGAGTTACATTGCTGACAAGTGGTTTGGGGTTTAAGTTTTATGTGGGAGTATGATCTGATGGCTGTGGCTGCTGTTAACAGGAAAACATCCTGGAATCAACATTCAGATTAAGGAGCTCTGGGCCACAGTGTAATGCAATGCACTGCTTCCTTCATCGAGAAAGTCTTGCTATGAAAAAAGCCATCAGCACAACTGAACAGGGTCTTTGCCAAAGTGGTAAAAACTGTGAATTGCATAAAGATGAGTGTTTGGCTCTGTTTGAGCATCTTTGAGAAGGCTTGTAAACCATGGGGACAGTGTGTGAAGTGTGTGTGTGTGTGTGTGTGTGTGTGCGCGCGCGCGTGCACACATGAGAGTCCCCAGGGCACGTGTTCGCTACAACGTCCCCAGGTGACCCAGCTAGGGGAGGGCAGCCTGGCTTCCATGCCTCGGTAATCAGGAGAAACCAAAAGGGAGCGAGGGGATCCCAGGGAAGGGGCTCACTTAGTGATACCCCCGGATAGAACTGCACGGACTTGGAGACAGAGCGGCCGGAAGCATGGTAGATGCGATACCAGTAGTGGCCCGAGTCTTCCTCCCTCAGACCAGTCATGGTGACTGGTGGTCTGTGTGCACAGGTTGGGAAAGAATTTCCAGACACAGAGTATTTCAGCAAGGAGTGAGTTTACCAAGAACAAAGAGCAGAGATAATGAGGGCGCTGCAAGCACAGCGGGTTGACCTCCTGACAGACCAGGGAGAGCAGACTGGATGCTGTTAGAACATTGGGTCGGCTCAAGGGAGCGCGGATGCTTTTTGTGGGTTAGTAGCCAATTTTTATAGAAAAAGGAAATTCCTGCCATAGGGTAAGCATTAGGTGGTTGATTAGGGTCCTATAGGGTGAGTACCAGGGTAGGCATTTTTACCTAATACACTGGCCAGTTTAGATCAGGGGGGCTCATAGCAACAGTTGCCATGGGGCTCAGTCAGTTCTGGAGATGATGCAGGGCTCAGCATCTGTGGCCTTGGTACTTGTGACCTTGGTATAGGGCTCCACATTGACAAGAAGCCGGAGCTCGGGTTGTCCCAGATGGAGAACCAAGAGCCCTGGGCACAGAGCTAGTGACCAGCCTGGTGCACACGAGCTTGGACGCCTTACACTAGCCCTTCGTCTCATAGGGCCTGGCCTTGTGTGGGTACTGGCACCTCACCAAGAGGGCCTGCCCTGATACTTTTTGAGGGTGCTGACCCTTTGAGAGCTCCCACTGGTGGAGAAAAGGCCACTGGTTAGGGCCACGTGGCCTACCCACAGCCCCCTGCCCATCCAGCCCCCTGCTCTGCATTCTCTCCTCTCCTCCCCTAGTTCCCTGCTCCCTCCTCTCCTGGGAAGAGCAGCGGCAGCAGCAATTGCGGGGCCGGGGGTCGGGGGTGGTCTCCGGGCCACATGGCCCTTCTCCAGCGTGCTAGCGGGAGGCAACACGTGGGGTCTCCGGGGAACTGGAAGCTGGGCTGGATTCTACTTGGCTCTTTCAGCGCCTCTGGGATGGACAGAATGAAAGAGATAAGGGCTGGCCTGGGGAGAGGGAGACGTGGGGGGTCAGATCCTGAGGGCAGAGGGAAGGGGGGCCCCTTGGCCGCAACCGTGGCTCTGAACCTAGAGGCTGAAGCCCGCTTAGCACGCAGCCCCCAGCCTCTGTAGAGGCTGCTCCTCTCCTCTGTACCCACCTGCCCCTTCCCCACCATGATCTGCCCCTGGGGGAGGAGCTGAGGAGGCCAGGAGGAAACTGGTCAGGTGATGGGCTGTGCCCTCTTTCTCTTCTTCCTCTCTCTGCACCCTGCGGGCTCCTGGTTCTACCCTCCTCTCTGGGGTGAGTCATGCTGAAGGCAGGTAACAGCCTCCACAGGCCCTCAGGGGACTGAGCAGGAGCTGTTAGCTCCACAGACCTCTTCATGCCTGGTCAGGGAAGGCCTGTCCTGTGGGTCAAGAAGGTTTTATGGGTGCTGAAGGGGACAGGAGAGAGGAGGCAGAGATTGAATTCCAGCAAGGAAGTACAGGGAGGGCCCCTGGCAAAGGAGCAGGAGAGGGAAGCTGAGAGTAAAGAGATCAGGAGTCCTCAGTGGGGCTGTGGGGAACAAGGATCAGTGGTCACAGATAAGGAGGGAAGGGAACACAGGAGCTGGGGGACTTGGCGTCATCTCTGCACCCTCACCTGTCTACCTGTGGACACCAGAGAAACATTGGTGTAACTGATACATAAAGACCCTAATATCTTTTCCTTTAGCAAGTGTTAGCACTTTTAAGATTTATTTATCCTAATTAATTAATTATTTTGACCATGCTGCACGGCTTGTGGGATCTTAGTTCCCAGACCAGGGATTGAAACTGGATCCTTGGCGTAAAAGTGCAGAGTCCTAACCACTGGACCACCAGGGAATTCCCTAGGATTTAATTATAAAAAGATGCAATTTAGGAACCTCCTTGGTGGTGCAGTGGTTAAGACTCTGTGCTCCCAACGCAAGGGGCCTGGTCCGGGAACTAGATCTCAGATGCTGCAACTAAAGCCCAGTGCAGCCAAATAAATAAAATGTCTTTGAAAATAAAATTTACAAAGAAAGAGAAAGAGAGACGAGAGACGGAGAGTTTGAGATTTATTAGGACCCTGGCCTGTGCTTCCCAGGTGGCTCAGAGGTAAAGAATCCACCTGCCTATGCGGGAGATTCAGGAGCCTCGGGTTCGATCCCTGGGTGGGGAAGATCCCCAGAGAAGGAAATGGCAACCCACTCCAGTATTCTTGAAAAATCTCATGCCCAGAGGAGCCAGCAGGCTGCAGTCCATAGGGTCGTAAAGAGTCAAGATAGCACTGACCAGACCAAGTACGCACCCACCCACCGGCTTGTGCTTTATGGACGTGTAATTTCAGTTGTGGCCACTAGGGGCTCTGCAGCCTAACACCTGTGCCGGGAACCCTGTACAGTTAATGACTGACCTGGGAATTGGAACCTATCAAGGGGACTTGGCTCTAAGTCCACTGCTTTGCCTCCCCCGCCTCTCCCCTGACTTCCGCTCCTCCTTTGTGCAGTGGCCTCCTCCTTGCAGTAGGAATGAGCTGAGACCGAGGATAAGAGCAAAGGGACAGACAAAAGATGCACACATTAGGAACTTGGCCTGTGAGGGCCCGTGGATCCACAGGTGGGAAAGCAGGATGGAGCTTCAGAGCGAGGAGAAACCAAGGAGCAGCGCCAGCCCTCTCACACAGTGCTACTTTCCGAAGCGTTTTCCTGTCCCCGCAATAGGTTTGCGATGGAAGTGTTGCTTTTCTCTCTCACACACGTCTGCCCAGAAACACCAGTGACCTGCTGAAAGTCGGACAGTGAGGGACGGATGGAACCAGACCAGGCCTCCTGACTTCCGACCGCACCTGACTCTCAGCTGAAGTCGGGCCCACAGACGGGACGGGAGACAGAATTCCATGGCACAGGAGTAGTAGCGCCCCCTCCAGGAACCTAATGACACGCCACACGGGGAGGCACCCTCCTGAGGGGAGGAAGGGGGACCTGGCTGATATAAAGGAGGGTCATCGTGTGTCAGGGTGTGTAGCCGCTCCTTCCCACGCAATATTCCCCTTGTCTGGCCACTGTGAACACTGGCAGGGCCACCCATCTGGTGTAAGAAAAAGGATCGAAATGCCTTCAGTTAGTCTATACTTCCAAGCCCACGAAATGGGTCAAATACTCTCACTATGCAATCTGGGATGACCCTGGCTCTGGCTTCACTAATGTCACCATGGCTGGGCTGAAAGAGGAGGATTCAGGAACTTACCAGGGTGAAGCCAAGGACTCCAAAGGTGGCGCCATTCCGTGCAAGAAAATCCTCCTGCAGGTTTGCCCAGGTGAGCTCTTTGCTGAGGGATGGGACCTTCCTGGGGTGTCCAGGGACATAAGGCCACTCAGGCCCTTTGCCAGCCTCCGTCACCCCAGATCCCAGCAGCTCCCTGCTCCCTCCCACACTGACTGTGGGCAGTTGGGTCCCCAGTCCCCAGACACAGGCTGACACTTGCATCTTTGGGTGTCCTGACTCAACAGCTAGAAGCTGCACCGGAGGCCCACTGGGGATCCACACAGTGACTCAGACACAAGCTCACCCTGCCTGGAGCTGGCCACCCCATGTGAGCAAGGAGGCCTGGGTGAGTCCTGGGGTCTAGGGTCTCCTGCAGGCTGTTTTGGCCCCGGGTCTGAGGATCAGAAGGAGCGGGGCCTTGGGGACGAGTGCCTGTGCTGTCTGCCTCCACAGGAGCTCCTGGCTCTCCCCTCCATTGCGACGAGCTCAGCGTCAGGCTCTCTCCCCAGCCCCGTCTCTCTCTTCCCACCAGCTCTGGGGAGGCTCCTTCCCCTGGGGCCCCAGTCAGCTCTAGCCTGAAGGACCCTGAGGGGCTGGCTCTTGCCCCTCCCCCTCTTCCTCTTAGGACTTTGGGGTCTGGCCACTCTCCTGGGGACCCTGGGTGGTCATCGCCTTCTCTGTGTTGTCATCAGTCGCATTTGCTGTTCTGGTGATATCCAGGCCAATCCCCGTCAGTGTCTCTGAGCACAGGTAGGTCTGGGGGTCTCATTGGAAGGGAAGGGTCTGGGAAGGGCTGGACAGGTGACTGTGTGGCCTCTGATTCAGGAAGGGGGAGACTGGGGGTGGGCGTAGAGGTCTGAATGGGGTCCCAGGTCTCATCTCAGAGCTGGGTTGGCAGGGGAGAAGGAGGGGTTAAACTTCACGTATGATGATGCTGGGAGATGGCTGTTAATACGTGTCAGGAGTGACAGGACTTCCGTGAGTGCTGGTTTCACACGTGAGGGACGTGAGGTCTGTCTTCAGTCACGTGGCTACTTCCGGGAGATTCTCGGCAGGCACCTCTGGGTAGTGCCCCTCCCCTTCTGTCTATTGCAGATCTAGGGTCTTCTGCAATAGGCAGATCTGGTACCCCAACTGGTCTGTTTGTACCTCTGGCCCCAGTGGCTCTCTGCTCTCACTCCAGCCCAGCCTCTCTGCCACCACCCCTCTTGGCAGGGTCATTCCTGTCTCCATGACCAACGGGCTCTGGTCCCTTCCTGGTCCCTTGGAAGCCTCTGACTCTCTTGGGGTGTCAGCTTCCCCCAGACTTAGGCTCAGAGCAGGTAATTCCCCACGAGTCAGAGGAACTGTAGGTATTGCTCCACGTCCTGGCGGCGTGAGCCCATGGCTCCTTGGCAGTGGTTCGGGTGGATCAGGTACAGAATTAGGCTCCAGTTCCACGAGGCCCAGGGCCTGGACTTGGGGAGTACCCAAGGCAGCGATCACCTCAGCCTGGGCCCTGCCAGCTTCTTCTCCCTCTTCTCTCCATGGATCCAAAGCTCTGTCTCCTCTGGCTTGGCTGCCCCCGGACACCTGGTCAACTTGCTGTGTGGCCACATCGTGGCCTGTGCTCTGGCCGTTGGGTAGGTGGGTGGGTTTGGCTTGGGCACAGAGGGCAGGGGCAGAAGGAGATGGTGACGGCTCTGCTGGGAAAGATGATAAGGGGGCGAGGCGGCAGGCACAGAGGTGAGGTTTCCAATCTATTCGAGGTTTCCAATCTATTTGATCCTGATTTGAACACCCTGAGGCTCTGCCCATCTCTGGCTACTTCTTGGCTTCTCATAAGCCACCAAGATCCTCTACCTCCAAACTCTCAGGTCTCTTGTCTAAACGTTGCCACACTCACACAGATGCACACTCATCTCGCATTCACTCATTCAATACGACATCTGTTGAGCTGGAGTCAGTCTCTTAAAAGAATGACTGGCACCTAGAGAGGCGGGGCAGGCTTGGGAAAGGAGTAGGACCAGGCAGTGTCTGTACTTCACTTGGAGAAATTCCTTCTCACTCCCCAGGGCTGGAAGAACACTTTGGGGACAGCAGCAGTGAAGGTTTCTGATGGCCCCACTAACGCAGTCCAAGGCCCTGGAGTGACACCCACTCACCCACATCTACTCTCGACCCTCCCTGTTCACTGTGATCCTTCCTGAGCAAAGACTGTTCTGCGCTCAGAGAAGACAGCTCCCAGCCTGGAATCCACTGTGTTGCAGCGCAGACCCACCCTCGCTGGACCACTCCAGGTGGGCATCCGCTCCCATGTCCCAGCCTCTTTCTCCCCAACCCTAGAATCTTTCTCCTCCAGGGCTCCTCCTCCTGCTTTGGGGTTCAGAAACCACCCAGACCATCACCTCCATCAGCACTGGCTCCCTCCTCCCTCCTCCTCCTCCCTCCTGTATCTCCACCCAATTCAGGCCATTCTACCTCACAGCCTGTCCGGGTGTCTCTCCCTTACCGGTCCTTTACTCTCAGCCTCTACCTCCCCAGGGGCTCAATAGATGGTGAATCATTCCTGGGCAGAGCCTGACATTGCTTGCACCTGTTAGGGTTTCTATTCTACAGGAAATTCATTCCAGCTTCCTCGAGGCCTGCCGCCTCCAGCCCAAATGAGCCTCTGCAAACACAGAGAAAACCTCAGTCTCAAAAAGACAGGTGGTGTGTGTTTCCCATGCATCCACTCATGCGGGGAAGAAAGGACTAGGCTCACTGGTGTTTCTCTCTTCTCACCCCCAATCTTTGAGAATGGCAGAAAACAAATAGAAAAAGAAGGTAAATCCAAATTAAGAAAACTGACCATCAACAGATTCGATTTCTGAGGGTTAAAAATTGAGATCAGCAAAATTAGAATGTTCAGAGCAGAAAGCTCAACAGTCTGAGATACAAGTGGGAGAATATACCCTTCATTCCACTTGAGGAAAATCTGGAGCATTGTTAACAAGTCCAGGCTCAGTCTGCTCGCCTCACAGAAAAGGTATTGGGGTAAGAAATAATAATTTTATTTGGAAAGCTGGGAGTCTGGGAAGATGGCAGACTAATGTCCTAGAGAACCAGCTTGCAGGCTAAGCTGCTTTAGTTTTTGTCCGATTCTTTGTGACTCTATGGACTGTAGCTCCCCAGGCTGCTCTGTCAATGGGATTCTCCAGGCAAGAATACTGGAGTGGGATGCCATGCCCTCCTCAGGGGACCTTCCTCATGCATGGATCCAACCCATGTTTCTTAGGTCTTCTGCATTGACAGGTGGGTTCTTTACCATTAGCTGCATCTGGGAAGCCCATAGAACCATCTTACCCAAGCAGAATTCAAGCTTCTTTTACACTAAAAAAGGCGGTGGGTGGCTGGTTACTGTGAACTCTTAGGTGTTGGACTCCTTTGTTCTTGCAGCTGTCCCCATGGTCAGGTCACCATATTCCTGCAAATCTCCAATAAGACAAATGTTATTCTCTGTTCTGCAAATGTTTATATGAATGGGAAAGTGTTACACCTTTAAAGGTCAGAGCCTTGTTCTGTGACAATCGAGAAGGATGGGATGGGGAGGGATGTTTGGGAGGGAGGGGACATGGGTATACCTATGGCTGATTCTTGGTGATGTATAACAAAAAACCACAAAATTCTGTAAAGCAATTATCCTTTAATTAAAAAAAAAAAGGTTGGAGCCTTGAGAATGGCTATCCTGTATATTTCAGGCTGTAGGCAACATTCTTAACTTGAAACAAAAGCAATAGAATACACAGGTTAAAGTAAAAGAAACTAATCCCATATATACTTTCCTACTACACACAGAGGTAAAGATTTAACACAAGCATACAGAATGTTTGAATTTAGAATTAATGGCAATAATTCATGGGACAGAAGAGAAACTTCAAATAACTGGAATAAATATCCTCACAGACATCGTACCTTTTTACTAGTCAGGCATTGACAAAATAAAGCAAATGGCAATATTACTTTAATTTATTAATTTGACAAATCGTTAAAAAGATTTTCATATCAGTGCTGGTGAGGGTCTTGCGAAGTAGGTGTTATCTGTGTTCATGGCAGAATATAAGTTGATCAGCATTTTTTAAGGTGAATAGGGAGGATCTATGAAGTTTAACATGTATACTTTTTGACTTGTCAATTCTACTTGTAGGTCCTCAGCTCTGAGACACACACACACACACACACACACACACAGGAGCGTGCTCAGAAAGACAAAAATGCTCATCACACATTGTTTGTAATTGTGAGCCCTTGTCAAGGGTTTAGCTAAGCTCTTCTGGGATCTTGATGCCTAGACATCCATGTTTGGCCAGGAGGCTTGCCGGGGTCTTAAACTGACACTAACCCCCTCCTAGAGAGCAGCCCTTGGAGTCACAAAAATAAGTTCCTGATTGACTTCTCCAGTAGCCCTGCGGTCAAGAGCCTTCTCTGCGGCCCAGAGCCTTCCCTTCACCAAAACCCCGCTCATTTTGGTTTGAAGTGACCAATTTGGTCTCAGCCCAGGTACCCCAAAGCACTCCATCCATGGGCCCTAACAAAAGCTTGGGCCCCAGGTCCTGACTCTGTGCTCTGCCTTGACCTCCCCACGTGGCCTCTTGAGGCACCTGAGTGATAACTGCACTATTTGTATTTCCCTTGTCATCTTCTTGTTGAACCCTATCCAGCACTCTTAACAAGTGTTAATCTAACAAAGTCACAGCAGCCCCGTGGGGCAGTAATAAGGTAATGGCGCATCTCTTCTGTTCGGTACCACAGAGCAGTTCAAAAAGAATGGGGCTCATCCTTACGGTTGCCAGTGGAAAGGATGGGGGGAGGGACAGTTAGGGAGTGTGGGATGGACATGTACCCACTGCTATATTTAAAATGGATAACCAACAAGGACCTACTGTATAGCACAAGGAACTCTGCTCAATGCTATGTGGCAGCTTGGATGGGAGTGGCGTTTGGGGGAGAATGGATACATGTATATGTGTGGCTGAGTCCCTTTGCTATTCACCTGAAGCTATCACAACATTGTTTGTTAATCAGCTATACCCCAATACAAAATAAAAAAGTTTTTTTAAAAAAAATAAGGAAAGAAAAAGAATGGGGCTCATCTTAGATGTGAACATAGCTTCGGGTCCAGACTTCATATTGGATGTAATTGTTAGTGCAGAATGGCATGGGCTTCCCTGGTGGCTCAGTGGTAAAGAATCTGCCTGCAATGCAGGAGATGCTGGTTGGATCCCCGGGTCAGTAAAGTCTCCTGGAGGAGGGTACGACAACCCATTCCAGTATTCTTGCCTGGAGAATCCCATGGACAGAGGAGCCTGGTGGGCTACATACAGTCCATAGGGTCACAAAGAGTTGGACACAGCTGAAGCGACTGAGCACGCATGCATGCAGAGTGGCATGGAGTGTATAATCTCATCTCTGCAAAGAAGGATCAACTCAGACGGTACATTTGTTTGCTCACGTAAGCCTACAGTTATTGAAACCCAGGAACTGCCTAAAAATCTACACATCCATCAAACAACAGGGCTACCTATTGAGGGGAGGAGCCTGGTTAGTGTTGGGGGAAGGAGTGGAGAAGGGAACTTCATCTGTTAACCAGTGTGGTGCTTGTTTTTAAGAAAGAATCTTTATGAACACAATTGCATGTGTTGCTGCGTAATGAAGATAATATTTTAAATATTATATTGTGCTATATTTTAAATGGGCAAGGAGGTGGGGTGGGGAAAATGGGCATCCAGAGAAACCAGCATCTGTGTTCCCAAGGCCAGTGCAGGAGGGGCGGGTGGTGACAGCCCTGGGTCTGCACACCCTGCCGAGGTGAGGGGCTCGTCTGAAGGTCGAGAGGAAGGTATATATGGAATGAAAGCACAGGAGACCCAGAGAGAACACAGTACTCAGGAGATGGCCTGGGGAGAGCGGCTTCAGGTGACCTTGGGGCCAGGAAATGCCACGGGGACAGGAATTCTTGGTGACAGGCAGGAGGGCTGGTGAAGGGTGTGGTCAGTGGTGATGGGGTTAGCACTGGCTGCCCCCAAATATGCCACTTTGGCTTACTGGTTATTTTGAATGAAAGTTGCTTGGAAAACAGCTGGCACGGGAACACTCTGACCCACCTTTGTCCCCCTGAAAGCAGGAAATTAATCTCCCATGTGATGGTATTCTCCATGCACGAGGAGGGTAGGAAGCATGTTTATCACCGGAGACAGGGAGTTCAAGGCCGAGAAAGCTGTGGAAACAACTTTTGTTACTTCTTTGATTTGCGATCCCAAGCCCAAACCCCTTTGTTCTGTCAAACCTTCACAGGTAATTGTTGTTGTTGTTATTGTTTTTTGTCTGAAAGGTATAAAAGGTGCCTACTTTGGTCACTTCTTTGAGTCTCGAATCTTTGGAGTTCCCATACGTATGAAATTAAATTTATTTTCTCCTGTTGATCCGGCTTCTGTCAATTCAATTATTGGACCAGCCAAAAAGAACCTAGAAGGGTAGAAGAAAATCCTTCCCCTACTACGGTGGCCTGCTGGATTCTACCTGGCAGAGGCAGAGAAATCTGCAGAAAGGATGCCCACAGAGGAGCCGAAGCATTAGCAGGCCCTGCCCCAGGCCTCGGGGACTCTTTCCAAGCATGTTGGAGAGCCTCTGACTTGAGCCTGGGCTTGTCCAGACTCTTCAGATGCGTCCTGTGTTGTTCAGACATCCTGAGTGAGAGGAAGTGAGAGCGGGGGCCAGATGAGGGGTGGGCACAAGCTCCGAGATCTGGGACTAGAGGGGACAGGGCTCTCTGCAGATGGCAGCCTGAGAGAGAAAGAGGGAAGAGAGAGCAGTGGAAGCCTGGGCTGGTGTTATGCCAGAGTGACCATCCCTTATCCTGCCTGTGTCTGACTTGTCTTGGTCGTTTCACAGACAAGGAATTCATGTGCTTGTTGGAGTCAAAGTTAGAGGCAAGTTCAGTTCTTAAATGATTGCTTGAGGTTCCCCATGCAAATGTTTAATTAATTAATTTTTGGCCCCACGCATGACTTGCAGAATCTTAGTTCCCAGGCTAAGGATTGAACCTGGACCACAGAAGTGACACAGGCCAAGTCTTAACCCCTGGGCTGCTGAGAAATTCCCCCCTGCCCTACCACTTAAGTTTTAAACCCTTGCAATGGTCAAGATGGAACAAAAATAATAAAGTTCTATAAATAAGGAAGAACCCCTCCAAGTACTTGTATTTTTCTCTATTGTAGAATATTGTAAAACTTTGATAAATATGTAACTTGAGTCAACTGTGTTAGAACTTCAGGTCTGTCCCAGTCTGTGTTGAACATCAACATTATAAGGGCTTCTCTGGTGGCTCAGATGGTAAAGAATCTGCCTGCGATGAGGAGACCCAGATTTGATCACTGGGTCAGGAAGATCCCCTGGAGAAGGGAGGGGCAACACACTCCAGTATTCTTGCCTGGAGAATTTCAGGGACAGAGGAGCCTGGTGGGCTACAGTCCATGGGGTCGCAAAGAGTCGGACATGACTGAGCAATTAATACAACAGGCAACTCAACATTATAAATGGCTTTCAAATATGTGATTTCCTTAGGGAAATCTTTTTCAATTTCTAGAACCCTTTTTCCTGCCTCAGAGTTTCTGGAATCCTTGCTCTCTCTGTCCAGATCTTACTCCTTCCACCTGGCTGATGGGCAGAGTCACTCCACTGGAATCCCTTCCTTTGGGGTTTCCACCTGCAGTTCCAGCTGGGCCTCCTCTACTTGCTCTCTGGAGGTCACCAAATTCATGCTGAGCTTTAGAAGGAGTGTGGAGGAGTGGAAAAAGTCCTGATTCAGTCTGATCCTGTGTGTGTGTTTGGGGGTTGGAGGGAGTGGTAGGAGGTATTCGGAAAGAAGTTCAGAAGATCTGGCCCTAAGCATACTTTTCTGCAGGACACCAGAGCAGAGCGCCCTAGGCAGGAAGACTTTAGAAAAAAAATCTCAGGGAAGGCCATTGGAAGTCTAACCAGAGCTGTCGACCTCATAGACTTGATGGGAGAGAAGGTGTAATATTCCCATTTGACAGACAGGGAGACTGAGTCCCCTCTGTTCCTGCAGTCACGCAGAGAGGAGGAGCAGGCAGATGGAGCTGCCTTTCCTCACCCTTCCTGGGACTACTGTGGTCTCAGCTTCTCCCAGATACTTCTCATGTCCTGAATCTTGGGGTTGAGGGGTGGGGAAGAAGACAGGTACCCCCTAGAAGGTCAACAGAGTAATGGGGGCCATCCCGCGCTGTTTTCTGTAACAGGGCCACAGACTATGCCATTGCCTGAGCACAGTTCCCAGAGCCATCTGCCCCCAGCTCCTCCTGGGAGAGCTCTTGTGAAGACGAGATGGGACTCAGGACTGGGGACAGAGACTGACCTGGGGCGTGAGCGCTCTCTCGGCAGGTTCTGTTCCCCGAGGTCCCACTGAGCTCTCCACAAAGGTCCAGATTCTCAGCAAAGACTGCACCATGGGGGCTCCGAGACCCCCAGCTCTGCACGGAAGATGCTCACCCAACGACATGGAGAAACGGCAGTGAAGGGAAACGGTGACTCCACTGTCGGCGGCGAAGGGAGGGCCCCTTTTCAAACAGCAAAGCGCAAGTCCGGAGGACGGAGGGCTGCGGAGAGTAAGTGTGGGCAGAACGCGATCTTGGAAGGAATCGGAGGGGAGCTGCGGCGCGGTTCACACACAAGCGCAGCCTGGAGGGCCTATAGCGCACTTTGGCCAGCAGGGGGCGGGGCAGCCCGTCCATCACCCGAGCACGCTCCCGGCTCCCGGCCCTGCCCTGCTCCTCCGCGGACCAGCGTGGCTGCGCTCCCTGATTAGCCGCGGCGCGACTCGGGCAGAAGGAGCTCTGAGCCTGGAGTCCTGTGGGCCCCCGTGATGCCACTAATTCACGGGGGAACCTTAAGAGAATCACGAGACTCCCCGTGCCTCGGTTTCCTCAGTGTGAAAGAGGAGAGTGACGACTGCTTCACTTTTTAGGCCAGTGATTTCCAGGCTTACCTGCATCCGGGGATCACCAGGGGATCTTCAAACACACTGATGCCTGGTCCCACCTCAGGGGGATCTTTTCATTGGTCTGTGTCTGGCGTGGGCCTTGGCATCTTCTCATACCTTCCAGATGATTCTAAGGTGCCGACAAGTTTGAGAATTCCAGAGATAGGTACTCTGGTGACAAGGCCTCGGAAACTAAGTCGCAGGTGTGTTTTTAACTCTTTCTCCTAAGGCAATGGCACCCCACTCCAGTACTCTTGCCTGGAAAATCCCATGGACGGAGGAGCCTGGTAGGCTGCAGTCCGTAAGGTCGCACAGAGTCGGACACGACTGAAGCGACTTAGCAGCAGCAGCAGCAGCCTAAGGTCCCCTTTTTACTGTCTTGTTTTCTTAAAATTGAAATTGGGTCTCCTTTCTGTGTCTTCCTAGCTCCTGTATAACCTGTATAAGTGGAAAATGTAGATTTCCCTCACAATCTGAACTAAAAAGACCCAAATATTCACTTCTCTCACCTATGATGTAAATAAACCTGTGATGCAAAAACCCATGCAATCTGAGTAAGCCTGAGCTGAGGGCATCTTTCCTAGGCTTCTGGGTGGTGTGGGCTGTGCAGGGGCAGAGAGTTGTGAAATATCCGTGCTTCTCCCAGGAAGACGAGTATAAGAACAAAACCTGGGTTAAAGAAGTGGCTCCAGGTTAGTCACCAGCTCCAGGCCCCAGGAAATGGCTCAGAAGCCTCCACATTTTATCTGGGACGACCATAAATCTGATGAGGATGACAGACTTCAGTGGGAAGGAGAGATTTCAAGAAATGAAAAGGGACCTGGGCCAGGAAGCAGGTCTGATGGAGGGGAAGGCATGGAACAGAACTTCCCATTCCTGAATTCCCTCCCACTGCCTGCCCCGGACTCCTCACTTCTCAGGGCTGTGCCAATACTGGGGGAGAGGAGTATTGCCGCGGCTCCCAGCGGGGCCTGTGGGAACTCCTCCATGAACCCGGGGTCCCCCACTTCCTCCTGCTCCTTTATGAGCCTGAGATCTGGGGCCTCGCAGGAAACGGCACTCCTGTGTCTCTGGAAGAGGCTTCTCAGCATCTGAGCGCAATGCTATGGGGATGCTTCTCCCCTCCCAGAGCTGAGGACCCCCAGATTGCCTTCTCTCAATACAATTCCAAGTCTCCAAAGCGTGGGTCTCCCACCTGTGGGACTCTCCCTGAGCATCTAGGCCACCCCCTCCCACCCAGCTCACCTCAGTGGGACCAAACACAACTGACAGGCATTCTCCCCTCCCCTGCCCCTCTCCCCATCTCTCCCACTCCCCTCCCCTCCCCCTCTCCCCCTCTCTCCCTCTTCCCAACCCTCCCCCTCTCCTTCTCCATCACCCAGCAGATCCGGTTGGTCCCCATTGCCCACTGCAGTCAGCTTTGACTCCCCTTTTTCTAGTTAAAGGACATATCTTATTTCATACCACATAAAAATGGTATTTTATATACCATATAAAAATGTAATATTTGATATTTCCAAAAAGCACATGCATTTTAAAAGCCTATGGCAATGAAAGAAAGTTATTCCCATCCTATATGCCAGATAAAGGGTTAATAGCTTTTGTACATAAACATCTTTTTTTAAATAAATAATTTTTAAAAAAGTAAATAAGAATCAAACACTTCCATTTTTAAAAAGGCTTAGGATATGAACAAGTGATTCATTAAAGAATAAAGAAGAAACAATATGAATACATGTATGAACGTGTTCAAAACGGCTGATAAAGAAACATGAAATGAATGCTCTCACGCTTGGTCCATCCACTCAAAGACGATGAAAATAAATGGTAATCACCTTCTGTGCTAGAGAGGAGTAGGGCAAAGGGAATTCTGGTGAATTGTTGGGAGGACAAAATTGATAGCCTCTTCCTGGAGTGAATTAAAAGGCAGAGAAAATCATTCATTCATTCATTCCATCATTTGGGTTGTTTCTAAGATTTGGCTGCTGTGAATAAACCTGTTGTGAACAGTTTTGTTCAGAGGCAGCAAAAGGAAAACAAAAGAAGCAGCTACTTAGTGAAGCAGTTTGTGAAATTTTTTCTAAATAACTTGACATGTGTGATGATTGCTGTTTAAAAAGACACAGGGCTTTCCTGATAGCTCAATTGGTAAAAGAATCCGCGTGCAATGTAGGAGGCCCCGGTTCGATTCCTAGGTCGGAAGATCCCCTGGAGAAGGGAACGGCTACCCACTCCAGTATTCTGGCCTGGAGAATTCCATGGATTGTATAGTCCATGGGGTCGCAAAGAGCTGAACATGACTGAGCGACTTTCACAGCTCACATCTCAAAAAGACACAAAATTGTACAAGATTCAAAAAGCCAAAAAGACTCCTCTTCTCCATCATTCTAAGCCTCAGTTTCCATTCCCCTGAAGGAATCACTTAAAATCTCTTATCTATTTATTCAGATGTTTACTTCTATATTCTGGGGAAAGAAAATAGAGAGAGAAACGTAAAGTTTATAGTGTTATTTATTGATTTTCCAGTTTTACATATTATCTGTTAATCTATTAATGAAGATGATAATTGAATCATTTAATGCATCACTATCCCTCCCAATCCCACTTCCTCTACCTGTAAACCCACAGTCAATCACAACTGCCCATAAAAGATGGATATTCAGATTTTACATTTTCTGATCCTGTAAATATTTTTTATAGCCTAGCCATGGAAACAACATACTATGATCATGTTTTCTTTTCAGTAAAAGTCATTCCCCCCTCCCCCAATGAATCTTCTAACATTCCTATCTGGCGTGGGGGAAGGGTATATGCCTGTCTTCTAATCCTCTTGAATCCTAGTTGCTGCTGTGGTAAGTCATTATTGAAATGGGATAATAACTATCTTCCAGAATGTAGAGAGAAAAAGGAATTTGATTTTAAAATGCTGATTTACAGGGCTTCCCTGGCAGCTTAGATGGTCAAGAATCCACTGCCAAGGCAGGGGGCACAGTCTCAACCCCCGGTCTGGGAAGATTCCCACTCAAGTCCGTGGGCCAGTCTACTGAGCCCAGGTGCTGCAGCTACTGCAGCTCTCAGTTCTAGAGCCCGAGCTCCCAGCAGAAGCCGCTGCAGTGAGAAACCGGTGCACCACCCCGAGAGAGCAGCCCCGCGCTCCACAACTAGAGAAAGCCCGCTGGAGCAACAAAGGCTCAGCACAGCCACAAACAAACGAAGCAGTGTGCACATGCCAAAAAAATAGGTGATTTACAAAGCCATCAGGAAGAGGGAAACAACTTGGTGTTTTTCCCGAAGGACAGAAGAATAAGAAAAGAACTTTCTTAAGCTGGTTTTAGAAAAGGCAGAGGAACCAGAGATCAAATTGCCAACATATGCTGGATCATCGGAAAAGTAAGAGCGTTCCAGAAAAACATCTATTTCTGCTTTATTGACTATGCCAAAGCCTTTGACTGTGTGGATCACAATAAACTGTGGGAAATTCTGAAAGAGATGGGAATACCAGACCACCTGACCTGCCTCCTGAGAAACCTGTATGCAGGTCAGGAAGCAACAGTTAGAACTGGACATGGAACAACAGACTGGTTCCAAATAGGAAAAGGAGTACGTCAAGGCTGTATATTGTCACCCTGCTTATTTAACTTATATGCAGAGTACATCATGAGAAATGCTGGGCTGGATGAAGCACAAGCTGGAATCAAGATTGCTGGGAGAAATATCAATAACCTCAGATATGCAGATGACACCACCCTTACGGCAGAAAGCAAAGAAGAACTAAAGAGCCTCTTGATGAAAGTGAAAGAGGAGAGTGAAAAAGTTGGCTTAAAGCTCAACATTCAGAAAACAAAGATCATGGCATCTGGTCCCGTCACTTCATGGCAAATAAATGGGGAAACAGTGGAAACAGTGGAAACGGCTCCAAAATCACTGCAGATGGTGATTGCAGCCATGAAATTAAAAGACGCTTAAAAAATAAAATAAAAAAAAATAAAAGACACTTACTCCTTGGAAGGAAAGTTATGACCAACCTAGATAGCATATTCAAAAGCAGAGACATTGCTTTGCCAACAAAGGTCTGTCTAGTCAAGGCTATGGTTTTTCTGGTAGTCATGTATGGATGTGAGAGTTGGACTATAAAGAAAGCTGAGTGCCAAAGAATTGATGCTTTTAAACTGTGGTGTTGGAGAAGACTCTTGAGAGTTCCTTGGATGGCAAGGAGATCCAACCAGTCAGTTGGATCAGTCCAACTCTCTAAAGGAGATCAGTCCTGGGTGTTCATTGGAAGGACTGATGCTAAAGTTGAAACTCCAATACTTTGGCCACCTGATGCAAAGAGCTGACTCATTTGAAAAGATCCTGATGCTAGGAAAGATTGAGGGCAGGAGAAGGGGATGACAGAGGATGAGATGGTTGGATGGCATCACCGACTCAATGGACATGAGTTTGGGTGGACTCTGGGAGTTGATGATGGACAGGGAGGTCTGGCATGCTGCAGGTTCATGGGGTTGCAAAGAGTTGGACACGACTGAGTGACTGAACTGAACTGGACTGAAAATGGAGAAGAAAATTTTGTTGAAGTGAAGGGAAACGGAGAGTGCTGATTAAAAGGGCTTCCTGTATTCCAGACAGAATTAATGAAAAGAGAGCTATGTTCTGTCTGTCAGGATCAGCTCATTTATGCTGGAGTCATAAACATCCTCTACCCTTCAGCGGCTTTGCAGGACAAATTTTGACTTCTCTCCAGTACGCTGAGTGTCCCTCGTGAACTTTCAAGGGATTGTCCTTGGAGACTGCCTCCGAGTTCCAGGCTGCTTCATTCTGATGGCCTGTCCAAATCAACAAGTACCTCTCTAGCAGAAGAAAGTGCCAGAAAGAGAAGCAATGAAATGTTCTCACCCGGAACTGACAAAGTACAGTTCTTTTGACAAAACCAATATAATATTGCCTTGCGCAATCTCAAGGGAGCTGAAAATGATGATTCTCCCAATGTCTAGAAATAAAAATAAACAATACCACCAAGCAGTTGTAATGTCAACCATACACCTGTATGCCAAAAAAAAAAAAAAAAGTTTATCTACAATAACTAAGAGAAAATTCTTACAATAACTAAGAGAAAATCAGTGTTGGAGGGAAGAAAGGGTTACTTCTAAAGCACTTAATAAAAACAATCTTGGCTTCAGAGTTCTCTGCTGCAGCATGAATGCCAGAAGACAACAAATTACTTTTTCTTGAGAATAGAGGGAAATATTGTGATCCAGTAATTTCATGCCTCATTAAATTGTCCTCATTGTGTAAAGACAACCCAGAGTTTTCATGTGAAAGAAACTAGGTACCTTTCTTTGAAAATATAGATTGAAAGTTTACTGGGTTCACTGAGATAAAAAGTAAAAAACAAGATGACAAATGAGGAAGCTGTGGTTTACAAATACGTTTAATCAGAAACCAGTCAGGCTGAAGATAAGCTAACTGCTGTAATTCTGTCTTAAAGGTAAACAAAACTTAACGTTTGTAACTGTTGCTAGCTAGGGCATAGAAATGTAATTGAGTTTTACATTTTGATTTTCTATTTAGTGACTTGATAATTTCTCCTATTAACTCTAGTCATATACGTTTGGAATTTCTAACACAGATAATCATATCACTGCAAACAATGTTAGTTTCATCACCTGCTTCGGATACTTTTGGCTTCCTTTTTTTCCCTAGTCTTAAGGCATTGCCTTGGCTTTTCAGTAGGATGATGGCTAGAAGAGATGAATGTGCGCATGCCTGTCTTGCTCCTGGATTTGGAGGGAAAGCATTCCCTTTTCCAAAGTCAGGATTCCCATCATACGCCACATTGCTCTGAACACTGGTAATTTTGTGACACGTGCATGCTCAGTCACTCAGTCTTGTCTGACTGGTTACGACCCCATGGACTGTAGCCCACCAGGCTCTTCTGTCCATGGGATTCTCCAGGCAAGAACAGTGGAGCGGGTTACCATTTCCTACTCCAGGGGATCTTCCCGACCCAGGGATCGAACCTGCGTCTCCTGCATTGGCAGGCAGATTCTTTACCACTAGTGCCACCTGGGAAGCCCGCAGGTCTACAACAGGTACATTTCTAGCAGTGGAGCTGCTGGGTTGATGGGAACATGCATTTCTACTGAAGTTGTCAAAACTGCCTTCATCAGAGGTTACGCTTGGGCCTCCGAGGGTAAGCCTGTAGTCCCAATGAGCAACAGTGAGTGAGGGTGCCCACAGCTAATGCTAGGTCAGTGTCAGTGACTGTTCGCTTTCTGTCAATCTGCGGGGTCCGGGTTACATCTTGTTGTTTTGTTTTGTGCCTTGTCAGTGATAAGGAAGGGTGATCGGTTTTTTGAGCACTGATGCACTGTTTGCGTTGCTGGTTTTCTGTGACCTGCCTGTTCCTGTGCGTTTTTCTTTAGGTTACTGGCCCTTTTCTTACTGATCTCTTTGAACCACAAATGGTTTCCTAAAACTAAGCAATGCAAACAGACGTGCTTCAGGAAGAATGGCCTGAGAACTGTGAGCAGAAAGAACATGAAGAAGGATCAGCTCCCGGAGGTGCCAGTGGTGACCTGGTGACTGGCAGTGTGGGGAGAGGGAGGTGGGACCTGGGGGTGGTGCGAGGTGGAAGAGCATTAGGTTGAGAGGGAACTGACTGTTGTTGATGGCAGAGAGAGGATGTAGGAGGTGAGGGAGAGAGCAGCTGGGATGCCTGGCAGCTGCGTGGGGCCAGTGACAGAAGGAGAGCCCGGGGAGGGAGGGGTTGGCCTGAGGAGGAGGTCTGAGAACCACCCCCGCCCCCGTGGGGTGAGGAATGCACCCCAGGTGCTAGGCGTCGTTCTTCATGAATATAAGGTCAAAGACTTTCTTTCAGGAAGTGTATGGTTCACTGGTTGTGGGGCTTGCCAGCATAACCAAAAGTGGGGTCTGGCTGCTCACCACTCAAAAAGCTAAGAGGCAAGGTTGATGGAAAAGGAAAGTTTGTTTTATCTTGGATGCTGGCAACTGTGGGGAGCGAGGGTGGACACCTGTCCAAAGGCTGACTCCCCCGACCTGACAATCAGGGGGCAAGAGCTTTTATAGACAGAAGGAGGGGGCTACAGAAAGAAACAGCAGTCAGGTCTGATAGTCACCTTGACATTGGTCATCTGTGGTCTGACCAGTGTCATCTTGATTGTTTTAAGTGCAATTAATCTTAGGTTTTGTTTTCATTTCTTGAGTCTAGCTCTTGGAATTGGGCAGCTTAAGTCATGGCTTCAGTTTGTCCATCACGTAGTTAACTTCTCCCCATGATGGGTGTTTCAGTATGTGTCAGACAGCTCACAGGATATGGCTCAGAGTATTATCTGTAGCCCTTGTAGAGCAACTAAAGGTCCTTGATTATGCTTAAGGACTACATCATTATTATTTGGTTTCCTTTGACTGTTTTCCTTTTTATTCTGCATTTTCTCACTTGTTTAACTTATCCTTTGGCCAAAGTCTTTGCACAGACAGAAGGCAGACAGAGGACCCAAGGGGCAAGGACTATAGGGTCCTGCTCCGTTTCACCAGTGGACGTGCAGGGAAGGGAGTGAGTGTGCCTCCTGGGTGTCCAGGCTGGCTGAAGATGCTCATGCACTCTGTGGTCCAGACTGAACGGGAAGCAGTTCCATTGATGTTCTCTTTTATTTCTGTATGACCTGGGGAGAAAGGAGGGGGAGGAAGTTCTGAACTGGAGTGAATCCACTCCCTGACTCTCTCTGAGGCCCTCGCCTGCCTCCCCAGCTCCACCAAGCCTGCACCTTTCCTCCGTCCCTTCTCCCTCCTGTTCTTGCCTGCTTACTGGGGTCCAGGAGCAGAGACAATGAGAAGATGTCTATTTTCCTGTGACCAGCCTCTGCATCGCCCTCCCAGTACCCTGGTCACTCTCTCTTGTGTTTTCAGGGCCCCTGCCCACAGTCCAGAGACCCTCCTGAGAACACCAGTCATAATGACATGTAAGAACATCCCTGACCCTTGTTTCAGAATGGGTCTGGTGGTGGGAGGCTGGGGAAGCCCCCAGAAGTCAGCCCTTGAGAGCAGTGGGAGCTCCTTTTGGTCTGTGATGAGGACTTGTCTTTGGGTGAACTCTGGAGCAGACAAATGAGGAGCATCCAGGGAGGAAGGCTTTGTGTGAGTTTAGAAGGATGGAAGGCACTGACGGCAGCTGGAATAGTGTCTCCAAGCCTGGGGAGATCAACAGGCAACGACTGCTCTGTGAACCTCTCAGATGCGCTACAGTCTATAGGGAAGGGGGGTGAAGGTCCCTGGTTCTACTCCCACCACCACCAGGATGTAAGTTCAAGGTTAGATCATTCCTCCAGACTTTGAACCACAACTCCCAGCAGTGTGTCAGACCAACAGCATTTGATAAAATCTGTTACATGCTGACACAAGCCCCAGTTTTTATTTTATAAAAAGATTGCTTCCTTGTTCCATGACTGTCATTTTCTTTAGAGAGAAGGCACTTTTTTATTGCCTTGGATCAGGAGTGTAAGGACCACATCTGGCAACGGCAGGACGCAGAGGGAGGAAACCGGGGGCCCGAGAGCATCATGCAGCCCAGCCCCCGCCCAGCCCTTAGACCGCAGAGCTTGGTTTTACACAAGATGGAAATAAACCCCTAAGCTGTGTTAAGCACCGTCATTTGGAGCTTTTCTGTTCTTTAGAACTGAACCCAGTGCCAACGAATACAGCTGTCTGTGGAGAGTTTTGTTAGGTGAATGGTTTCAGTTCAGCAGTTTTTCCTCCTAAGCATTTTGATGATGTTGATTCCACTGCCTCCTGGCTGGTGTTGTTGCAGGTGAGAAGTCTGCTATTTAAAATCCTTCATCAGTGAAGACTGCTTCCTCTCAGTTTTATGTTCTGCAATTTCTCGACAATATGCCAAGCTGAGGGTTTCTTTTTGTTTATGTTGCTTGGTTTGTGATAGCTTGTGTCTGTGGCTTAATGACTTTTCATAACTCTGGAAAATTCTCAGTCTCTTCACATATTGCCTCTTCAGTTACGCCCAGGATGCAGAGACCTGCTCCCATCTGGACAAGAAGAAAGAGCCAGGTGAACTACAGAGTCACAAATTTTCCTGGATCTCCAAGGAGTTGAGGTTGTAAGACAACTGAATAAACTATAACCCAAAGGAAGAGAGGCCACTCCACATAGACAAGACGTTGTCACTGGCTCACCTGTCCTCAGCAGGGGAGGAAAAGATGCAGAATACCAAACAAGTGGGTCAGAACAATTCAGCTGTTTTACCAAATTATCAAAAATTAAGTGCAGGCTAGCATGACAGTATAGAACTCCTGGGATCCCCAGACACAAGAAGAGTGTTCACACCAACTTGTGACTTCTCATCTAGGTGCTCATGGGAAGGATGGAAGATGGAAAGTCTCCCTCAGTGGGGAGGACCTGGAGCAAGGGAGTGGGAAAATAGATCCCTATTCTCTATGGAACAAAAGGATCAAGCAGCTGGGGTAGGGGCAACAAGTCCTGTCATCCCCAGGGAAGAGGTGGAGACCCACTGAAGCTAAGGAAGTGTACAGAAAATACTGTCTGGCTGCCAAGAGCACAAATGTGAGGGCTGGAGCTCCAGCAGTCATTTTGGCCACAAGATGATAGACTTTGGAGGCCGTGAATAGGATGGTGGGGCAGAGAGAAGGAACCAAATTCCCTGATGATGATCAGCCCAGCCCTAGGTGTCTATCTCTGAACTTTTCAGCAAAAGATAATAAACTCTTATTGGAATTTTCTATGGTATTCAGCATGCTAATTTTGAATGAATATGTACAGGATGAATTTATTCATGTACATGAATAAGTACAACTCATTTAGCAAGGACCTGCATCTTTCTGGGACTTCCCTAGATCATAAACCCTACGCGTAAACAAGGATTCAGCCAGGCTACAAGGTAACCTTGTTTTCATGGGTAGACCTCCTTGCAAACTTCAGCAACTATTAAAAAAAATTCTAGGTTAAAATTATTTTAGTGTGAAACACATTACTAGGATAACACTTTTTAAGTATTGAGGGCTGAGGACACAGAGTCTAAAATCTACTGCCGCTTAGAATGCTACCTCCACATAATTGGTGAGAAGTTACAGAAGCACATCCAAAGATAAACTGAGTAAATTGCTCCCTCTAGTGGTGCCTTTGCATTTATACATGACTGAGATGACTGCAGCCATGAAAGTAAAAGCCGCTTACTCCTTGGAGATGGAGAAGGCAATGGTAACCCACTCCAGTACTCTTGCCTTGAAAATCCCATGGACGGAGGAGCCTGGTAGGCTGCAGTCCAGGGGGTCTCGAAGAGTCGGACACGACTGAGCGACTTCACTTTCACTTTTCACTTTCATGCATTGGAGAAGGAAATGGCAACCCACTCCAGTGTTCTTGCCTGGAGAATCCCAGGGACGGGGGAGCCTGGTGGGCTGCCGTCTATGGGGTCGCACAGAATCAGACATGACTGAAGTGACTTAGCAGTACTCCTTGGAAGAAAAGTTATGACCAACCTAGATAGCATATTCAAAAGCAGAGACATTATTTTGCCAACAAAGGTCTGTCTAGTCAAGACTATGGTTTTTCCAGTAGTCATGTATGGATGTGAGAGTTGGACTGTAAAGAGAGCTGAGCGCCGAAGAATTGATGCTTTTGAACTGTGGTGTTGGAGAAGACTCTTGAGAGTCCCTTGGACTGCAAGGAGATCCAACCAGTCCATTCTGAAGAAGATCAGTCCTGGGTGTTTTTTGGAAGGAATGATGCTAAAGCTGAAACTCCAGTACTTTGGCCACCTCATGCAAAGAGTTGACTCATTGGAAAAGACTGATGCTGGGAGGGATTGGGGGCAGGAGGAAAAGGGGACAACAGAGGATGAGATGGCTGGATGGCATCACCGACTCGATGGACGTGAGTTTTGAGTGAACTCCGGGAGTTGGTGATGGACAGGGAGGCCTGATGTGCTGCAGTTCATGGAGTCACAAAGAGTCGGACACGACTGATCGACTGAATTGACTGAACTGAACTGAGATGACTGGATTTATTGTTTTGTTTTGTGATCCAAAAAAAAAAATAGTCTGAGTTTGGAAATTTTTAAATTGATTTTTTTTAACTTTTTTTTTTCTTGAAAAAATGAGTTTGTGTTTTTTCTATTTGAAAATAGTGCAGTTACTGTGGAATGAATGGCATTTTCCCCCATTAAAACTTACATGATTAAGGGTTTCTAACATAATTATTTTATGACAGGTCTGCCATTAACAGACTGGTTATTGTACAAATAGCTGGTGTCTATGTAAACTGGCTTTTGCAATCCATATGAAATTTAAAATCGTGAGAACCTGTGCTATCATTCCACTAGCACATTTTGAAAAAGTATTAAAAGCATAACATTTTGATAATAATTCTTCACATAATTGAATCATTAATAGTACTATAATCATTTTATGAGCTTATTAATAAACTCTGGACTAATACAATACTGATGAGGCAGGAGATAAATGGGCTCCAGGTCAGACTTTTACAGTTGGCCTCCTGTTTGCATTTCATGGGGCAGGAAGCAGTGGGCTTCAGGCTGGATACTTACAACTGTTCACATTTCCTGAGACAAGAGATAGATGGGCTCCAGTTGAGGAATTTACAATCAGCCTCCTGTTTGCCCTCCAAAATGGAAGTAACAACAGAAGCAGGGTAAGTAACCAGTCTTTGTCTCTTGTAGACACTAAGAGTCATGGCAATAGTCAAGGTAGAAGTCATGGCAAGGATAAAGAGGGGCAAAATTCTGTTTGAGTAAAGGATTAAGGGATCTCCGCTCTCACCTTTTTGGGACAAAGGAGACACTACACGAGCACAAAAAGGCCCCTTGTGGGTCAGAAGTCAGGGGATAATGCCAGGCCATAATGAATGAGTCTTGTACCTCCCAGAAGCCTTCACTTTGAGATGGATCTTGGCTGAGGTCTGCGTGTGTGTGCCCAGGGGAGGGCCTCAGGGGAGGTCATGTGTGGACAAAGAGACCAGATAATTGGCTAAAGGTAAACAAAGACCCAGAAGAACTGACCTATATACATGACTCAACTGCCTCTTTACTGAGCTCCTCCTCACTAAGAAGGCTGCCCACACCCTTTCTCTGCGGGTGTGAATCCCCGTTTTGCTGCTGTCTTAACTAAAACTGTCACCCTGTATGCTCTCCCACTTGTTGTCGTGCTATGTCTTCAGTAATAAACTTTGTATTCCTGCATTTACAGTTTTTGTCTCTATGATAAATGCATTTTTCACTGGGGGCAAAGATCCAGGGCAAAATAGCTTCTAGCCTCTAGTGCTTGCTGGGATTCTTGGTTCTCATCCAGGC
This sequence comes from Bos indicus, assembly GCF_029378745.1. Classification (NCBI taxonomy): domain Eukaryota; kingdom Metazoa; phylum Chordata; class Mammalia; order Artiodactyla; family Bovidae; genus Bos; species Bos indicus. The sequence continues at coordinate 16,664,392 of NC_091782.1, read as the reverse complement.
TACCCAGGTCTAATTTCTGGGCAGGGAATTAAGATCTTGCTTCATGCCACTATTTACTGCTGCCAAGCCAAAATCGGACAATGAATGTTTCTATCTAAATATTTTTGAGAAACTAGAGTTCAAAATGTAAGCAAACTACGGTCAAAGGAAATGCTAGTATATATCATGGACTGAATCTAAATTAAAGATCTAATATATATCATTCATATATGAATATAAGTAATGCACATGTACACAGACTCATACCTATATGGTTTTGAGCAATGAAATAAAGAACTTAGTGGATTTTAGGTAAGGCTTCAAAAACTTGTACTTGTCTGTATTATCTTTTTCATTTATCATATGAAATTCTCCCTAAAATTATTAGATACTCTCCCTAATCTCTTCCTGAGGTTAGAATGGAAGTGATTCTCTACAGTTCATTGACATCTGCCAAGGTCATACAGTTAATATCAGGAGGATACTCTGGACAAGGCTTCCAGGTGCCGCCAGTGGCAAAGACTCCTCCTGCCAGAGCAGGAGACAAAGAGATGCTGGTTCGATCCTTGAGTTGGGAAGATCTCTTGGAGGACCGCATGGGAACCCACTCCAGTATTCTTCCCAGGAGAATCCCATGGACAGAGGAGCCTGACGAGCTAAAATCCATAGGATCACAAAGGGTCGGACAGGACTGAAGCAGCTTAGCACTCATCCACTCTGGACAGTCAGTTCAGTTCAGTCGCTCAGTCGTGTCCGACTCTTTGCAACCCCATGGTCTGCAACACGCCAGTCCTCCCTGTTCATCACCAACTCCCAGAGCTTGCTCAAACTCATGTCCATCGAGTCAGTGATACCATCCAACCTTCTCATCCTCTGTTGTGCTCTTCTCCTCCTGCCTTCAATCTTTCCCAGCATCAGGGTCTTTTCCAATGAGTCAGTTCTTCCATCAGGTGGCCAAAGTATTGGAGTTTCAGCTTTAGCATCAGTCCTTCCAATGAATATTCAGGACTGATTTCCTTTAGGATGGATTGGTTGGATCTCCTTGCAGTCCAAGGGACTCTCAAGAGTCTTCTCCAACACCATAGTGCAAAAGCATCAATTCTTTGGCATTCAGCTTTCTTTACAGTCCAACTCTCACATCTATACATGACCAGTGGAAAAACCATAGCCTTGACTAGATGGACCTTTGTTGGCAAAGTAATGTCTCTGCTTTTTAATATGTTGTCAAGGTTGGTCATACCTCTTCTTCCAAGGAGCAAGCTTATTTTAATTTCATGGATGCAGTCACCATCTGCAGTGATTTTGGAGCCCCCAAAAATAAAGTCTGACACTGTTTCCATTGTTTCCCCATCTATTTGCCATGAAGTGATGGGACCAGATGCCATGATGTTTGTTTTCTGAATGTTGAGCTTTAAGCCAACTTTTTCACTCTCCTCTTTCACTTTCATCAAGAGGCTCTTTGGTTCTTCTTCACTTTCTGCCATAATGGTGGTGTCATCTGCATATTTGAGGTTATTGATATTTCTCCCGGCAATCTTGACTCCAGCTTGTGCTTTATCCAGCTTGGCATTTTGTATGATGTACACTGCATATAAGTTAAATAAGCAGGATAACAATATACAGCCTTGACATACTCCTTTCCCAATTTGGAACCAGTCTGTTGTTCCATGTCCAGTTCTAACTGTTGCTCCTTGACCTGCATACAGATTTCTCAGGAGGCAGGTCAGGTGGTCTGGTATTCCCATCTCTTCCAGAATTTCCCACAGTTTATTGTGATCCACACAGTCAAAGGCTTTGGCATAGTCAATAAAGCAGAAGTAAATGTTTTCCTGGAACTCTCTTGCTTTTTCGATGATCCAGCGGATGTTGGCAATTTGATCTCTTGTTCCTCTGCCTTTTTTAAATCCAGCTTGAACATCTGGAAGTTCTTGGTTCACATACTGTTAAAGTCTGACTTGGAGAATTTTGAGCATTACTTTGCTAGCGTGTGAAATGAGTGAAATTGTGTGGTAGTTTGAACATTATTTGACATTGCCTTTCTTTGGGATTGGAATGAAAATTGACCTTTTCCAGTCTTGTGGCCACTGCTGAGTTTTCCAAATTTGCTGGCATATTGACTGCAGCACTTTCACAGCTTCATCTTTTAGGATTTGAAATAGCTCAACTGGAATTCCATCACCTCCATTAGCTTTGTTCCTAGTGATGCTTCAACTGATTCAATAATCATTCATTTCTCCCACCTGGAGGGGGTTTCAGTATTTGTAAAACAACTCAAAACTATTGTGTGTATCCGTTGATGGGGAACCAGGACATTGCCCCAAGGCTACTCTCTTATTTCTCTAGGCTGTCTCTCCCTGGTCTGACAGTGCCTCCCTTTCCTAAACAGCAAGCACTCAAATCTCCCTGTTAGGGCTCAGGGAAGGTTGTGGAGGCTGAGTGCAGACTGTTTCCTGTAATTAAAGAAATGAAAGTCACAGAAAGGCCGTGTGCCCAGGAGCACCCGGGGCCCTGTACTCCCTGTTTTCCCTGTACTCCCATTTCTTGTCTTTTTTAACTTTTTATTCCATATTGGAGTATAGACAATTAACAATGTTGGGATAGTTTGTACTCCCGTGTCTGATGCAAATGAACCATCAAAGCTCTGCTCACTGAAGCTTTAGAGACGTGGCTGATAGAAGCTTCTACAGCCACGTTAGAGAAAGGAGAAATGTGAATTCTGTGCTGACTCTTAAAGCCTCAGTCTACATGGTATGCATGAAATATTCATTTCATGAGTGACTGAACTGAACTGAAGGCTAAGAAACTGATTTTGACAAGAAAGGAAAAGTTAATAAAAGAAGGAAATCTAAATAATATGCTTTCATGTTAAGATTCAATAGGAAATGATAGACAGCGGTGTTAAAATTGAATTGGGAACCTTTAAAAGTCCATTTGAAGAGTGTATATTCAATTTTTTGTTTTGTTTTGCCCTTAACCGGGATGCCAATTTGCGTTTGTGTCAAAGTTAACACCAGTGATTTTGAAGGTTCACTTATAAATTTATATTTCAGTCTTACTGCTAGGATTCCAGTTGCCTTGGATAGTCAATGCAAAAAGAGTGTGTACAGCAAGGCATTTTGTTGCCGTTGAGTGAGGAAGCATTTAATAATCTTGTGGGCTAGTGAAAAAACATGGGGCCCAGCTGAAAAGACTCTCATAGCCAAAATGGGATTAGTGAGCATCAGAAATGAAACAGCAGGGGATTCCCTGGTGGTCCAGTGGTTACAACTCCGGGCTACTGCAGGGGGTGCAGGCTCCATTGCTGGGGGTGTGAGTTTGATCCTTGGTCGGAGAACTCAGATCCCACATGCTGCAACATGTGGTGTTAATAGTGTTAGTCGCTGCATAGTATCCGACTCTTTGTGACCTCATAGACCGTAGCCCTCCAGGCTCCTCTGTCCATGGGATTCTCCAGGAGAGAACACCGGAGTGGGTCGCCATTCCCTTCTCCAGGGGATCTTTCAGACCCAGAGATTGAACCTGGGTCTCCCCACTGCTCCCCCCTCAAAATAGCAGCCTGTCTATCAAGACAAATTGATAGACAAATATAATTATATTCAAAATGGAAGAACAGAATATCTTTTTCTTTATGGATAGTAAGTGCTATATATAGGTTGGGTTTTTTACCCTGATTAAAAAAAAAGGTTCATATTTAACTGCATGGATGTTTGAAGCGTGGGTAGAAGTGTTCTCATGCCCAAAGGCTAGTATAGTCACTGTTAGCAAGGCTGATAAAGCTACCCCCACCCCCCATTATCAGGATGGCTTTGTCGGGCTATTCAGGCGGCTGGCGCTCTGATGAGCACTTCTCTACCCTGGTCTGAGTTGAGATGCTGCAGCCAGATTTCTCCTTTGTGCTCTGTCAACAGGGGGACAAGAGGGGACCAGGCGCTGGAGGAAGGGACAGGGTTGCGTCTTCCTGTTTGCTTCTGTTCCTGTGAGTGTTGCCCAAACAATGCATTTCAACTGGGGCAAGGGCAGTGGTTCCAGTGTGCAGTTTTTCCTGCTCCTGGTAACAGTCTTGTTGAGGCATTCTGAGGTTGGAAAAGAATTTCCAAATACAGAGCATTTCAGAGGGGAGTGAGTTTATTAAGAACAAAGAGCAGAGATACTGTGGGCACTGCGAGCGCAGCCGGCCAACCTCCTGACAGACAGGGGAGAGCCGACCATTTCCGTTGGTTAGTAGATGATTTTTATAGCCTCAAGACAAAATTCCTGCTGGAAGGATGGCATTAGGTGACTCTTTAGGGCAAAGTTGGACACGACTTAAGCGACTGAACACGCATGCACATAGGGTGCTTTAGGGTAACTACCCGGGTGAGCATTTTTGCCTAATTTGGGGTCAGGAAGCCTGTTGATGATGATCAGGGGGGCTTTTGGCAGTGGTTACGAAGGGGCTAAGTCAGCTTTGGAGGTGACCTCGCTTCTGGGCTCTACTTCTGTGGCCTTGGTACAAGGTCTCACGCCTGTGGCCTTGGGGTGTGCGTGCATGCTAAGTTGCTTCAGTCATGTCCGACTCTTTGTGACCGTATGGACTATAGCCTGCCAGGCTCCTCTGTCCAAGGGATTCTGCAAGCAAGAATATTGGAGTAGGTTGTCGTGCCCTCCTTCAGGGGGTCTTCCTGACCCAGGGATTGAACCCAGTCTCCAGCAACTCCTGCGTTGCAGGCAGATTCTTTACCATCTGAGCCACCAGGGAAGGCCTTGGGGGCAGGACTGAACAAGTCTCATTGGGCTTCTTCAGAAACACCAGCACCAGAATTCAGAGATCTGGGTCCTGGACCCATAAGGCCCTCCTTTGAGCCAAAAAGAAGACATGCACATTCTCATTGTTAAAAGATGTCACACATATATTCTAGCTAGATTAGAACAGATATGTGATTAACCAATCCATGTTAAGAAAGAAACTGTTACCAATCTTATTGTGAAGATTGGAACCTTTTGACATGGGCCAGTGACTTACTTACTAAAGTAGAAAAAGAACCCAACCAGAATCATATTTACACAGGCTTTCATAATAGTACTAAAAATAATGTTTGAAGAATAAAACCAAAAAGACTCATGGTACCTTAAAAATAAACCCTCCTGGTGCTGGGGCCTCTGAAGGAGGAACTTTGAACTGAACCTTAATAAAATGAAAAGAGATCCTAGGTCACAAGTCCCAAGACTATTTAATGAGAAGCCATAAGAGACAGTAGCTTGTTGGGAGAAGTAGTTTGAGAATTTAAAATCCTGGCTGCAGTAAAGTTAGGACTCCACACTGCAGGGGGCCCAGGTTTCATCCCTGGTCAGGGAACTAAGATCTTGCAAGCCATACGATGAAGCTTCACCCATGGCCTCCCAAAAAAAAGAAAGAAAAAATAATGGATGGGTCACTGAACTCTTCAGAAAAACAGTGGGTTAAAAAATGAGAGGATACTTTACGTTCTGTTTACCTCAAGTACACAAAGCGATCAGACAGGTAGAGAAAGCCTTCTCTCATTTAAATGCACTCAGGTGCTGCCTCTGGTTAGGACATCATGAAGGAGCCATCACTTCCCTGTGATACTCAAGTTTAGTTAGAAATCCTTCTCGGGCTATTTAATGAAAAGTTCCCAAGAGAGAAACAGAGAAATGAGAACCAGAGGACAGAAACAAAACCAGCAATAAGATAGTAAAGTGCTAACCCATCAATATTTACCTTAGATGTAAATCATTGTCACACCCTTACAAAAGACACAAAGTGGATAAAACACCACAATCCAGGTAGATACTGCTTGTAAGAATCTCACTTCAAAGACAACGACTAGGTAAGTTGAAGGGAAAAGGATGGAACAAGATATAGAAACATGAATTTTTTAAAAAGCAGAAGTGGCCACATTAACAGGGCTTCCCTGGTGGCTCAGGCAGTAAAGAATCTGCCTGCACTGGAGGAGACCTGGGTTTGATCCCTGGGTTGGGAAGCTCCCCAGGAAAAGGGAACGGCTACCTATTCCAGTATTCTTGCCCAGAGAATTTCATAGACAGAGGAGCCTGGCTATATCAATGTCTGATTAGACTGCAGAGCAAAGAAAAGAGCTAGAGACAAAGAGAGGCATTCTATATGATAAAAGCATCAATCAACCTGGAAGACTTAATGATCTTGTAAGAATATACAGCTAATAACAGAACTTCAAAGGACATGAAGCAAAAACTAGTGGAAAAAAAAAGGTTTCTCTTAATCTTCCAGGGATATGACCCTGAACACTGACCCTGAACCCTGAAAGTAGGCAAAGACACAAAAAATTGGCATGTGTTGTACTATTCATTTAGGTCTGGAAGACATATCTTGTAAGGAGAGGGATCTGTTAAATTAACTGTGCAAATCTGACTCATCCTTGGAAAAATCAAATAGACGCCTCACTGAGTCAGAAAATTTCAAAACCTCTCTTTCTCCTTCCCCTCCCTGTGGGCCAGACAAATACGACAATAGTGCTTCTGGCAGATTTCAATCCGAGTGCAGTTGCAAGCCTGGTTTCTGATATCATTTATAGAACCAAGAAGAGAACAAAATTTTAGTAAAATCTTACCTACAATGATCTCTGCAGGGTGTAATAGTAGGATTTAAATTTCTTCATAATTGTTGATGTCTTAGAAGTTGCTGCATTCAACAGATTTAATTTAAAATGTTAAAGTTAACCTTAGAGGGTTGTTTTTTTTTTTTCTTTTTTAATTTGCAGACATGATAGTACTTTTTTGCTGCTTTCATACTTGAATAGCAATCAGCTTTTGTATACAATTCTAGAGGCAGATTTTCTTTACACATCATCCCACTGTGTCTCAGTATTTGTTACTCGGTGGAAGAAATTCGAGTCCCACTCAGTTCAATCCTTTTGAAGGAATCAAGTTGTCTTTTCCTGTTTGTTTAGCAGCAGGAGCTTTTATTTAAATTTGAAATTTCTCACCTGGAAACTGTCCAGTCTTGATTTTTTCTTCATGCATTTTTCCTTGCCAATGTTAAAAATTCTCTCAACTTCCAATTTCAGATATCTTTCAGATCTCGAGAGTAGGTCTTTTTGTTTCTAATTTTTATGGAAGTGTAGTTGATTTACAATGCTGTGTTAGTTTCTTGTATACAGTGAAGTGATCCATGATCCAGTGTATATATAATTTTTCAGATATGTGTATATATATTTTCAGATTCTTTTCTGTTAAAGTTTATTGCAAAATATTGAATGTAGTTCCCTATACTATACAGTAAGACCTTCTCTTAAAAAATTTATTTTATATATAGTAGTTTGTATCTACTAATCCCAAACTCCTAATTTATCCCTCCCTCCCCTATTTTCCCCTTTGGTAACTGTAAGTTTGTTTTCTATGTCTGCAAGTCTATTTTTTGTTTTGTAAATAAGTTCATTTGTATCATATTTTAGATTTCACATATAAGTGAGATCATATGGTATTTGTCTTTGTCTGACTACTTCAGTTAGTATGATAATCTCTAGGCCCATTCCAGTTGCTGCAAATAGAATTATTTCATTCTTTATTATGGCTGAATAGTATTCCTATATATTTGCATATATACCACATCTTCTTTATCCATTCATCTGTTCGTGAACATTTAGGTTATTTCCATATTTTGGGCATTGTAATTGCGCTGCTCTGAACATTAGGGTACTTGTATCTTGGAAAGTGTTTTTACTTAAAATACACTTTTAATCTTGTTTGTGATCCACTGTCCCATGTTAATCTTCAAGGACATTTCTTATTTGTAGATGATGTTTAGATTGGATTTCTATGCTTTGTCCTCTAGTATATTTCTGAGCTCTTTAATGTGTTCTATTCATTTTACATTTGGGATTATTTCTGAAGTGAATCTTTTCTGTTATTGACTTTTCACATTGTCAAATCTGCCTTTCATTGCTTCTATCTAGTAAGGAACCTTTTGGATTTCTTTCTTCTTTTTTTAATGTCTTGTACTATATCATCCTGCATCTTTTCTGGTCTATGAATGAGCCCAGTCTTGGATCCTTATGTTGTCCTTGACGTCTGGAGCCAAGATAACCAGTGATGAAACGCAGCATCAGACTCAGCACCTCTCAGCGATGGCATAACATCCTGTTGTGCAACTTTCTGGAGCCTCTGGGGTAGAGTGTCCCTCTGTAGCTGTGCCAGGAGCCACAGAACAGTTGGAGTCAGTGCACATGAAGGATGAGGAAGCCCAGGCTCTGGGGGCTGCTCTGGATGCTCTTCATCGCAGGTAAGATGCGGAGGAGGCGTGAGCAGGTGAGCTCTTTGCCCAGGACCTGGGGTTGGGGCCAAGCCTTCCACAAGAAAGGTCTCCCTTTTCCTCTGAAGCTCCAGGGGATGTGGCCACCCAAGACAGAACCATCCAGTAGATATGCCACACTGGGTTTCTCCACCCAAACTTAAAAGAATCAGGAGAACACACAGGGCCTGAGAACAGAACTAAAGGGGGTGGGTTAGGAAGCAAGATGCCTGGGCCTTTTGATGTTGTCAGGGACATGCAAAACCCTGAGTGGGAAACTAATGGTAGAGAAAAACCTCACCTTGACATGATCTAAAGGAATTTTGTTTTTGAGTTTGACATTTTTTCCCCTTTATATTCCATCACGGTGCTTTGGATGTTGAAAGAAGTGTTGGTCACTCAGTTGTGTCCAACTCTTTGTGACCCCATGTCTATCCATGGAATTCTCCAGGCAAGAATACTGGAATGGGTTGCCATTTCCTTCTCCAGGGGATCTTCCCCACCCAGGGATCGAACCTGGGTCTCTCACATTGAAGGCAGACTTTTTACCAACTGAGCCACCAGGGAAGCCTAAACCCCAAAGACATAGTCCATTCAATATATATCTCCCAGGCCAAGCTTGGGCCAGGAAACCTGCTATTGCTGAAGACACAGAAGTGCACGGAGAAAAGTGCCTGTTTAAACAGAGGCCGTGATCCCAGGGCCCTGAGGCTCTGCTGCTCGGGCTCCGCAGTGTTGCCGGGACCCTTCGCTCCTCTTCCTGCCCAGCTCAACCTTCACTAAAAGTGGAAGCACTTGGAGCTTTTGTTGTTCCTGCTCCCAGTCCTCATGAATACATTGAGAAAATAAGCAGAGAAGGGGAACATATCAACAAGGAGTTAAAAGAAAGGTTTGCTTTGGAAAGACAGAAAGGATTCCAGGGAGAGGATGTTTTCCAGGGACCCACTGCCTTGAGCAAAGTCCTGGATAATCACCTCGTAGAGCCTGCACACCAGGGTTACTCTGGGATTCCTTGGAGCTGGGGTAATGATCTGGATGGGGTACATGGGAGTGTGGTTTCCATGGACCACCGCATTTCCTTGTGTCTTTTCCTTTTTTCTTTTTTTTTTAAACCTGTTTTCATTTTGCAGTGGAGACTTTATTTATTGATTTATTTTTAGTTTTATTCATTGATTTGCCCGCACTGGGTCCTCATGGCGGGGCATGGGCTTTCTCTAGTTGGGGTGAGTGGCGGCTCCTCTCTAGTTGCAGTGCATCGGCTTCTCATTGCGGTGGCCTCTCGTTGCAGCTCACGGGTTCTGGAGCACAGGTTCAGTAGTTGCGGTGCCTAGGCTTAGTTGCCCCTTGGCATGTGGTATCTCCCTGAAGCAGGGATGGAACCTGTGTCCCTGCATTGGCAGACCGATTCCCAACCCCACTGGACCACCAGGGAAATCCCTCCTTGTGTCTTATTCATGTTTTTCCAAAGGAGAATGGGAGAAGATGGAAGGTTGAAGACTGAGAGGAAACCAGTGGTTTTTTTCCACTGGGTCCCATCAGGGTAGATTAGGGTGTAACATAAAAGCTCCTTCTAGACCCTGTATCCTGGGGAATAGAATTGTTAGTCAGCTATTCTCACTTGGGTTGGGGTTGGCTCTAATCCCAATCAGACAGCTGCTTTGGGCAATCTAGCTCAGAGGTTTAGAGCTGATTCTAGAGTCTTCCCTGGTGGCTCCGACGGTAAAGAGTCTGCCTGCAGTGCCGGGGACCCAGGTTCAATCCATGGGTCGGGAAGATGCCCTGGAGAAGGGAACAGCAGCCCATACCAGTATTCTTGCCTGGAAAATTCCCATAGATGGAGGACCCTGGCAGGCTCCAGTCCATGGGGTCACAGTTACTGCTGAGTGTTTAAGACACTCTCATTTCATCTTTATAACTTATAAGTTGATACTACTATTATTCCTAGTTTCGAGACTAGGGTCACCAAGAGTCGGACGCTTTCTAGAGTCTGACTATGAGGGTCTGAATCCTGACTTCACACATTTCTCCTATGGGACCTTGGGCAAATTACACAATGTGTGTGTGTGCTCAGTCGTATCTGATGCTTTGCAACCCCGTGCGCTGTAGCCCGCCAAGCTCCTGTGTCCATGGGATTCTCCAGGTAAGAATACTGGAATGGGCTGCCATTCCCACTCCAGGGGAGCTTCCCAATCCAGGGATCAAACTCGTGTCTCTTGCATTGACAAGCAGATTCTTTACCACTAGGCCACCTGGGGAGCCCAAATCACATAATAAGTTCTGGGTTATTAAATACACTTTCTGTCTTCCACTTACCTTGTCTTCAAACTAGGAAAAATAGCAGTGTCAACTGACATGTTATAAAGATTAAATGAGACAGTGTCTTAAACACTTGGCAGTAAAAGGTATTTGTTATTCTTTTTTACATTAATAATATAAAGAAGTCCTTTCTTGAAATGGCGCGAAAAGTGATGTACAGACTTCACTTCTGCGTTAGTTTCTTACTATCTGCTTTCAAAGGCACCTGGCAGGTTTGTGAGCAATCTGTCTCCTGTGACTCCTACTGTCTTGACCCATCTGGGCAGTTATAACAAAATACCACAGACTGGGTGGCTTATAAACAACAGAAATTTACTTCTCCCAGTTCTGGAGGCTGGAAATTCAAGGTCATGGTACCAGTATGCTTGGGTTCTGGGGAAGGTCCTCTTCTGAGTTGCAGACTGACTACCAATTTCCCACTGTATCCTCACGTGGGGGAAGGGGCAAGGGAGCTCCCTGGAGCCTCATTACTAAAGGCACTAATCCTATTCCTGACGGCAGAGCCCTTATGACCTAACTATCTCCACCTTGAAGTTTAAGATTTCAAAATATGAATTTTAGGGGGACACTAACATTTAGATTAATAAAAGCAGCGATAATTGTAGGTAGTGGTAGCCTGACCTTAGTAATGGTAGGTGGATTGACCCACCACTATCCAGCCCATTATTTGGTTTTCCATGAAGGAAGGTATCTCAGGCCTGGATGGATAAACTGTAGTCCCTCAGTAAAGGGAGCCCTGCTGTGTCCAGTGGAAAACACAGACCTGGATCTTCTTACTTCAACACTACTTGGCCCTCCCATCAGCAAGGATCCCTTGGACCAGACCAGAAATTCATGCCAATTCTAAGTTCAACATTCAAGAGTGTGATTGAAACTTTTGTCCCTGTAATCCAAGGGTTCTCAGCCTTAGCACTATTGACATTATGGGTGGGTTAATTTTTTCTCATGGGGGCCAGCCTGTGCACTGAAGGATGTTTAACAACATCTCTGGCTTCTGCCCATTAGATTCTAGAGCACCTCCTTGCTCCCAGTGATGGGGCTTCCCTGGTAGCTCAGCTGGTAAAGAATCCACCTGCAATGCAGGAGACCCCAGTTCTATTCCTGGGTTGGGAAGATTCCCTGGAGAAGGGATAGGCTACCTACTCCTGTATTCTTGGGCTTCTCTGGTGGCTCAAACAGTAAAGAATCCACCTGCAATGTGGGAGACTTGGGTTTTATCCTTGGGTTGGGAAGATCCCCTGGAGAAGGGAATGGCAACTCACTCTAGTATTCTTGCCTGGAGAATCCCATGGACAGAGGAGCCTGGTGGGCTACAGTCCATGGGGTTTCAAAGAGTTGGACATGACTGAGTGACTAAGCACAGCACAGCATAACTCCCAATCATAACAACCAAAAATATCTGCAGTCATTGCCCAATGTCCCCAGAGGGAAAATTGTCCCCACTGGAGGACCACTGCTGTGACTCCTTGACATTCTGTAATATTTAGAACTCTTTTGGATGCAAGCAACATCCTATAGACCAATCAACACAGTAAGAAAGAGCAGCAGTCTCAGAGAGGATTCTGATTGGCCCAACCTTAGTCATGTGCCCATTTCTAGGCCAATCAGCATGGCCAGTGTGGTGAGATTCTTTGGCTAAGCCTGTGTCTCTATGTCCATCCTGGAGAATATGGGCAGCCCCATCAGTAAAGGTACATAGGATGAGAAAGATGAGCAGCCTGAGAAAGAGGTGATCTGCTACCCAAGGAAGGGAGAGATGAAGACCACACCACCAGACATCAATGTCCACCATGTCCTTGAGACGGCTTCCTCGCCATTTTTCCAATAGTCTCTTGAACTGGTCTCTCTCCTTCTTAGATGAAGTTCCTCTAGCTGTTCAGTGGAGTCACTTTCTGAAAGTAACATTTCTTCACATCCACTTTGCACCGTGTCCCTGGTGGTCTAGTGGTTAGGATTCAGCAGTCTCATTCTGCACCCTGTACATCCTTCTCTATAATCTTTCTCTCCCGTCATGCCCTTGTCACTCATGGTCTTAGCATGTGTCCCACGCTCTGTCTCTATTCAGACAGTTTCTTCCTCCCCAAAACAGTCATTTATGAAAGTTGATTTGCACAAATCATACACAGTCTAACTTTTGTGGTCAAAATCAAACAAACAAACCAAACGAACCCCCATCCCCCAAAGCTACTTGCAGTGATAAGATCTGGGGTCTAATGCTAACTTGCAGGGAAAGCTGCATCTTCTCTGGAGACCTTGAGGATCTTGTCTGAAAATTAGGTGATTTAAGAAGAAAGAAATGTGGCTCCTCTCTCTTTCTTTTTTTTTCCCAAAGAGAAGGAAGCTATTCCTCACAAAGCCTAACTCAAATTCTCTGCTTACAGAAATCCAAGCTGCCGCTGAAGTATTCGAGGAGAAGTGTACTCTAGCAGAGGGGCAGACCTTGAAAGTGAGCTGTCCTACCAATACCAACATATATTCCAACAGCCAGAAGGCTTGGCAGAGGCTGAAAGATAACGGGGAGGTCCAGACACTGGCAATCACAGAGGGGTCCAGTCAAGTCCGGGTGGGGAAGTACTTCCTAGAAGACATCCCCAGTGAAGGCATGCTGCAAATCCAAATGGCCAACCTTCAAGTGGAGGACTCAGGACTGTACCGATGTGTGATCTTGGGACCCAGCGATCCCATCATCCTGTTCCACCCTGTCCGCCTGGTGGTGACCAAGAGTGAGTGACCTGGGGGTGGGTGGTATAGTGTGGGAGAGCCATATCAGGTCGGCTGGGACAGTGGTGGGAGCACCAGTAGGGCTGTGGCTCAGGATTTCTAGAAGCTTATGATCTTGCTCCTTGTTTCTAGAAGCTCCTTGTTTCTCATTTGAGGTCCTTGAGAGACATTTGGTCCAATGGTAAGAAGGGATTGCATCTCATTCTTTGTATGGGATTCCTCTTTGGAAGCAGAACCTAACATGCTGTGCTATTGTAGGAAGTGGGATATGGGGAAAGGTGAATGATGGACTTGGGACAATTTAGTCTCATGCTTCAGGTCTGCATGTAGAAGTCATTTCCTTGGGAAGCCTCTGTGAGTCACCCTCCCTTCCTAAGGATGCATCTGAGGTCCCTCCTGTGTGCTTCCAAAGCAGTCCTCCTCAGACCTTAAGTGGGCACCAACCAGCTGGGGGTCTTATTTTAAATGTAATACGTCTAGGATGGGACCTAGACTCTGCATTTCCAGCCTCTTCACAGACAGTGCTGGCGCTGCTGGTCCATGGCTTCTGTTTTGAGTAGCAAAGCACCAGGGCTCACTTGGTACCCTCTTCATAGACAGCTCAGTCTCACTGGATGAAGTAGTGGCCAGTTCCCTTAACTGTCTCCCCTATTCATCTTTGAGAACCTTGAGGAAATCATCTGCCTTATTTGACTCTATATCTCTAGCAACTGATGAAGTGCCTGGCATATAGTAGGGCCTCCACAGATGTTGACTGGATGAATTAAGGAAAGCAGATTAGAACGGGGGCAGATTCAAGTTCCTAGCCCCTGTGGAGCCCATATCTAAGGAAGACAAGACACATCTGCAGTGTATTAATGAAAGATAACTTGCAAAGCAATAAGCCACAGGTACAAGTGAGTGCAAGGCAGAGAGAATGGTATAAGATAATCAGGGAATTATTCTTGAAGAAGGGCACATATGGATTGGTGAACAATAGCAGGCAAGTGCATTTCCAATAACATGAATAGCCTGGAAATACCTTCCTGCTTCCTTATCTCCCTCCTTCTTTCCTTCCTTCTTTCCTTTTCCCCATCTCTGACCCAAGCAATGCCACACTATTTCTTTATTAAAATAAAAAGCAAAAGGAAACCTTGGTTCATGAGTGGCCATTCATTTCCCTCCGAAGTTCCATTTACTGTACCACTCATCCTTCCATCTATCCATCATCTGTCCAACCATCCAATGTGCTTTCTTGCAGATTCTTTGGGAACCCCTGCCTCAGATGAGTATCCTTGCCAGGTCTCTGTTCAGAATCCCACCCCACTTCCCGTCACCACCAAGCTCCGTCCCAGGCCCAGGCCCGGGCCCAAGCCCGTGACCCAACCCATCCCCACATCAGCTGATAGGCTCTCCTCTCCTGGCTTCACAGTCACTCCCACAAATGTGACACACGTCAACAGGTATGGTTTCCAGGTCTCTGGGCCCTTGGATTGGACACCAAGTCCTTTGATTCCCAGTCCATGTGCTTAGAGGGTGTGGGGAGTGAGGGATGGGGGAGCGTAGAGGGCAGGGTGGGTTTGAGTCGTCTCTGTCGGGTGGATCTTCCCAGGGGAGGAAGGAGAGTGCTGGTGCTGGAGAGAGGAGGGGGCTTGAGGAGGGGGCTCTTGGAGGCAATGATGCGGCTGCCATTCTCCCCACCGTTTCCCTCTGTGTTTGCTTCTTGCCTGTCAGAGGGGTAAGGAGAGGAAAATGGCGTCTGTGCTGAATTCCAAGGGCTCAGCAAACCCCTAAGTGTAGTGGGAAAAGAGACCCTGGATTCTAATGCCAGCTAGATCGACTGAAAGTGTAACTTCAGGCCACTCAGGAGCCTTCTCTGGCTTCAGTTTCCTTGTTTCTATGGTTGGGGTTGGAGGGGGTAGGGGAGGGTAGAAAAAAATCAGAGCTGGAAGCCATAATCTAGCCCAACAGCTCTGATCAACTGAGGTGTGTTAGGGTATCCTGGAGTGTTAGCTTTTATTTGGCTTGTTTTATTTATTTATTAAAACTTTTTTTTGAATGCACCCTGCAGCATGTGGGATTTCAGTTTCCTAAACAGGGATGGAACTGGCGTCCCCTCCACTGCAAGGCAGAGTCTTGATCACTGGACTGGGGAAGTCCTTGGCTGGTTTTCAATGCTGATGCACGTGACATCTGTAGACCAAAAGAATTAGAATTTCTGGAGGTGGGGCTGGTCTCAGTAATTTTTATAAGATCTTCAGGCCTCTTAAAATGTGCAGGCAAAGCTAAGAATCATGACCTTTTCATGCACACCCTTTTATACAGTTTATTATTAAATGTTGATTTATCTAAGACTGTGTTTATCACTAAATGTTGACTTAGCAGAGAAAGAAATATTCTTCCGCATTCCTACCAATCTAATGTGTCTTTTTTTTGTCCATCTTCTCTTCTAGTTTTTATTCATGCTTGGATATATTTTAATGTGGTGTTAATTCTAATTACACACATTTTCACTATTTTTCTTTTGGCTAAAACTATTCTTCAGTGTTGCTCCTTAGTCTTTGTTGTCAGAATTTCAGCATACTTTTCTATCAGTAGAAAGCCACTGCTCACATAATCCTTTGCCTGTTTTTAGACGTTGAGATTATTTTCATTTTTTGTAGTATTGATAACTCTGAGATGAACATATATTTGTAGATGTCCTTTTCTTCTTTTAAATTGTTCACTCAAAAGAAACTCTCTTAAAAGAAGCCGAACATTTGTACTGTCCTGTATGTGTCCTTGTATGCTCAGTCGTGTCCAGCTCTTTGTGACCACATGGACTGTAGCCTGCCAGGCTCCTTTGTCCGTGCAATTCTCCAGGCAAGAATACTATAGTGGGTTACCATTTCCTCCTCCAGGGAGTCTTCCTGACCCAGAGATTGAACCCGCATCTCCTGCATTGGCAGGTGGATTCTTTATCACAGAGCTACCTGGAAAGCCATTTTCCTCTACACATATTGCCAATTTGTTTTCCAAAGGTTGGAAACAATTTGCAGTGAGATCCACAATACAGAAGAGAAGCAGCGTCACTGCAGGGCTCTGGTATCTAAACAATATATCTGTCAAAATAGATGTGATGCTGAAAGCTCGTATTCTAGGTATGCTGGTGCCAAATCAAATCTCAAAGATGGTTTTGGGTGAAGTAGAAAGGAGTAGCTTTGTTGTTTTGCTAAGCAAAGGGGGCCACTGTGGGCTAATGTTCTCAAAACTATGTGTTGCAACTTGGGGAAGATAGTGACAAGTTTCGCAGTAATTGTTCAGAGAGGGTGTGATCAGCTTGTGAACATTCTTCTGATGGGCTGGTGATGACATAAGTAGGAGACAGCATCCTCATCCTTCAGGTCCAACTGGTCTAGGGTCTACATGCTTGTGGGTGGCAGACCATCATTAATCTTCATTAACTTCTACCACCTGGAGGGGGTTTCAGTATCTGCAAAACAGCTCAAAGATATTGTCTCTATCCACTGATGAGGAATCACAGGCTGGAATCAAGACTGCCAGGAGAAATATCAACAACATCAGATATGCAGATGATACCACTCTAATGGCAGAAAGAGAAAGTAAAGAGCCTCTTGATAGGGGTAAAGAGGAGCGTGAAAAAGCTGGCTTAAAACTTAACACTCAAAAAACTAAGATCATGGCTTCCAGTCCCATCACTTGAAATGACAAATAGATGGGGAAAAAGTGAAAACAATGGCATATTTTATTTTCTTGGGATCCAAAATCACTGCAGATAGTGACTGCAGTCACAAAATTAAAAGACGCTTGCTCCTTGGAAGAAAAGCTATGACCCACCTAGACAGCACATTAAAAAGCAGAGACATCACTTTGCTGACAAAGGTCTGTATAGTCAAAGCTATGGTTTTTCCAGCAGTCATGTATAGATGTGAGAGTTGAACCATAAAGAAAGCTGAGCACCAAAGAATTGATGCTTTTGAACTGTGGTGTTGGAGAAGACTCTTGAAAGTCCCTTGGATTGCAAGGAGATCAAACCAGTTCATCCTATAAGAAACCAACCCTGAGTATTCATTGGAAGGACTGATGCTGAAGCTGAAGCTCCAATGCTTTGGCCACCTGATACAAAGAGCTGACTCATTGGAAAAGACCATGATTCTGGGAAAGATTGAGGACAGGAGGAAGTGATGACAGAGAATGAGATGTTTGGGTGGCATCGTTGACTCAATGGACATCAGTCTGAGCAAACTCTGGGAGATAGTGAAAGACAGGGAAGCCTGGCATGCTGCAGTCCATGGGGTTGCAAAAAGTCAGACACAACTGAGTGACTGAACGACAACAACAATTGATGGGAAAACAGAACCTTGCCCGGAGGCTGCTCTTGACTTTTTCTCCCTGGTCTTGCATCCCCAGCTCAGTTCAGTTGCTTAGTTGTGTCTGAGTCCTTGCAGCACTATAACTGCAGCATGCCAGGCTTTCCTGTCCATAACCCATTCCTAGAGCTTGCTCAAACTCATGTTCATCAAGTTGGTGATGCCATTCAACCATCTCATCCTCTGATGTTCCCTTCTCCTCCCGCCTTCAATCTTTGCCAGCATCAGGGTCTTTTCCAGTGAGTCAGTTCGTCCCATCAGGTGGCTAAAGTATTGGAGTTTCAGCTTCAACATCAGTCCTTCCAATGAATATTCAGGACTGATTTCCTTTAGGATGAACTAGTTTGATCTCCTTGCAGTACAAGGGACTCTCAAGAGTCTTCTCCAACATCACAGTTCAAAAGCATCGATTCTTTGGTGCTCAGCTTTCTTTATGGCCCAACTCTCACATCCATACATGACTGCTGGAAAAATCATAGCTTTGACTAGACAGATCTTTGTTAGCGATGTAATGTCTCTGCTTTTTAATATGCTGTCTAGGTTGGTCACAGCTTTTCTTCCAAGGAGTAAGTGTCTTTTAATTTCATGGCTGCAGTCACCATCTGCAGTGATTTTGGAGCCCAAGAAAATTAAGTCTGTCACTGTTTCCATTGTTTCCCCATCTATTTGCCATGACGTGATGGGTGATGTTATCTCCATATCCTCACTGTAAAGAAAGCTGAGCACCAAAGAATTGATGCTTTTGAACTGTGGTGTTGGAGAAAACTCTTGAGAGTCCCTTGGACTGTAAGGAGATCCAACTGGTCCATTCTGAAGGAGATCAGCCCTGGGATTTCTTTGGAGGGAATGATGCTGAAGCTGAAACTCCAGTACTGTGGCCACCTCATGTGAAGAGTTGACTCATTGGAAAAGACTCTGATGCTGGGAGGGATTGGGGGCAGGAGGAGAAGGGGACGACAGAGGATGAGATGGCTGGATGGCATCACTGACTCGATGGACGTGAGTCTGGGTGAACTGGGAGATACTTCTCTGGGCAATCTTGATTTCAGCTTGTGCTTCATCCAGCCTGGCATTTCCCATGATGTTCTCTGCATAGAAATTAAATAAGCAGAGTGACAATAGACAGCCTTGATGTAGTTCTTTCTCAATTTGGAACCAGTCTGTTGTTTCATGTCTGGTTCTAACTGTTCCTTCTTGACCTACATACAGATTTCTCAGGAGGCAGGTAAAGTGTATTCTCATCTCTTGAAGAATTTTCCGCAGTTTGTTGTGATCCACACAGTCAAAGGCTTTAACATAGTCAATAAAGCAGAAGTAGATGTTTTCCTGGAACTCTCTTGCCTTTTCTATGATCCAACAGGTGTTGGCAATTTGATCTCTATTCCTCTGCCTTTTCTAAATCCAGCTTGAATATCTGGAAGTTCTCGGTTCATGTACTGTTGAAGCCTCACTTGGAAAACTTTGAGCATTATTTTGCTAGCGTGTGAGATGAGTGCAATTGTGTGATAGTTTGAACATTCTTTGGCATTGCCTTTCTTTGGGATTGGAATGAAAATTGACCTTTTTCAGTCCTATGGTCACTGCTGAGTTTTCCAAATTTGTTGGCATATTGAGTTCAGCACTTTCACAGATGATGATCTTTTAGGATTTGCAATAGCTCAACTGGAATTCCATCAGTTACACTAGCTTTGTTCATAGTGATGCTTCCTCATGCCCACTTGAATTCAACACTCCAAGATGTCTGGCTCTAGGTGAGTCATCACACCATCATGGTTATCTGGGTTCAGTTCAGTTCAGTTCAGTTCAGTCGCTGTCGTGTCCGACTCTTTGCAACCCCATGAATCGCAGCATGCCAGGCCTCCCTGTCCATCACCAACTCCCAGTTCACCCAGACTCACGTCCATCGAGTCAGTGATGCCATCCAGCCATCTCATCCTCTGTCGTCCCCTTCTCCTCCTGCCCCCAATCCCTCCCAGCATCAGAGTCTTTTCCAGTGAGTCAACTCATTGCATGAGCTGGCCACAGTACTGGAGTTTCAGCTTCAGCATCATTCCCTCCAAAGAAATCCCAGGGCTGATCTCCTTCAGAATGGACCGGTTGGATCTCCTTACAGTCCAAGGGACTCTCAAGAGTTTTCTCCAACACCACAGTTCAAAAGCATCAATTCTTCGGTGCTCAGCTTTCTTTACAGTCCAACTCTCACATCCATACATGACCAGTGGAAAAACCATAGCCTTGACTAGATGGACCTTTGTTGGCAAAGTAATGTCTCTGCTTTTCAATATGCTATCTAGGTTGGTCATATTAGGAAGGTCTTTTTTGTATACTTCTTCTGTGTATTCTTGCCACCTCTTCTTAATATCTTCTGCTTCTGTTAGGTCCATTCCATTTCTGTCCTTTATTGAGCCCATCTTCGCATGAAATGTTCCCTTGGTATCTCTAATTTTCTTGAAGAGATCTCTAGTCTTTCCCATTCTATTGTTTTCCTCTATTTATTTGCATTGACCACTGAAGAAGGCTTTCTTATCTCTATTCTTTGGAACTGTGCATTCAGATGGCTATATCTTTCCTTTCCTCCTTTGCTTTTAGCTTCTCCTCCCTTCCCTAATTAACAACTGCTTGAATCTGCCCCCTGGGGCTCAGGGAAAGCCATGGAGGCTGAATGAAGGTTGTTTCCTAAAATCAAAGAAATGGGGGATACAAGAACCTTGTGCCCAGGAGCCCCACAGGACCCTGCATGGTATCAGACATGAGCTGGGACTTGCTTTCATCTATTAACTGTGGACTTTGAGCTCCACAGGGTAGAGGCAGAGTGCCCTCTTCCCCTTCTGTTGTGCCTAAGTGTACAGTACATAGTAGGAGATCATTAAAATATTTAAAATAAAACACATCTTTACAATAAATGCTATTCTTTTTTTTTTCACTAATTTTCCAGAGTATAAACAGAGAGTGCAAACTTTCGCCCATATTCTTACTAAAGGCTATACCTCCTTCATGTATTGACTTTATGTGTTTTAATTAACACAAACCAGTCTATGTATCAGAGTCCAGTTGGGAAGGCAGAAGCCACTGAGCTGTTTGAAAAAGAGGGAATTTAGTGGAGGGAGCAGTTTGTCCAGGAAATGGAGGAGCAGAGGCGCCTATCTGGGGCTGGAGGGTGTGGCACCTCAGAGGAAGCCGCTGTCACCCTGTCTTCGGAGGGTTCCACGGAGGCAGGCTGTGGAGAAAATCTTGTGCAAATGTTTTAGGAAGGGATCCCAGGAAAAACCATTCCTGGGGAGTGGGACTGGGAGGGAAGGAAACCTAGCAAAGGGTGCCATAACCTAGGTGAGTCTCACAGGGACTAAAAGGGCTTCTGGGCATCACAGGAGTTGTCTGTATGGAGAGGGGGTTGGGGAGCTAGAGCATTTGTACTCCCAGCACCCGGTGAGGGGCACAGGAATTCCCCAGCACTGTGGCTGGAGTGGCTTGGGGTGGGGTGGGATGGGGGTGTCTGGCCGCCTGCATACAGCCTCAGAAAGGGATGCAATGCTTGCCCTTGAGAGTGGACATGTTCTAGGAGCTCTGTGCAAGAAAACATTCCAGGGCTTGGAAGGGATAAGGCAGGGCACTGGCAGGAGACCCTTGGAGAGGTTACAGTTTGTGGAGCCCAGAGCTGGAACCTCCCTGGGCGGTAGGGCTGGAACCGGGCACAGGCTTGCACTGCAGGGGGCATAGCTGCAAGCTTGAGGGTCTAGAGAGGCATTGCCTTCCAGCCCCAGCCAGGGCAGCCAGGGCTGAACTTGGCTGCCTCAGACATCTAGTTCCTGCAGGTCCAAGACAGTGCCGCAGGCTGGGGGTAGATTTTAGCACAAAAGGACCTGTGCTGCTTTTCTATGGCTGTTGTATCATTTCTCCCTTTGCAGGCTTGTTTATTCAGGTTTAAGTTTTGCATAGGCAAACGTGTTGATTTTTAAATTATTGCTTTGTTTTATTCCTTAATTGTGTTTATCCTACTTCCTGGTGCCTTCTCTATTTTTTTCACTTTATTTTGATCTTAATCCATCAGCGGGGGTGTGGGGGTGGGGGGTGGGGTGGGGTGTTATTTTGCTCTATGCTGCAAATGATAGGAGCAAAGACTTTTTCTTACATTTTGCCATCCAGGTGTCACAAGACTGTTTATTTACTAGACAGTTCTTGCCTACCTTTTGGGCTGCCGATTTCCTTAGATACGAACTCTTAGCTATCCTTAGATCTATATCTGGACTTCTATTTGTTTCTCTGCTGTTTCTCTTTTCAACCCGGTGTCTCATCTCTATGGATTGGTTGTGCTATAACTTATTTTCACGGGCTTCCCAGGTGGCAGTAGTGGTAAAGAACCTCCCAATGCAGGAGACATAAGAGACATGGGTTGGATTCCTGGGTCAGGAAGATCCCCTGGAGGAGGGCATGGCAACCCACTCCAGGATTCTTGCCTGGAGAATCCCATGGACAGAGGAGCCTGGAGGGCTACAATCTATAGTGTTGCAAAGAGTCAGACACAACTGAAGCAACTGAACACACACACAACCTATTTCCACATCTGCTGAGTCTATACAAGCCAAGTTCCTCCATTCATTCGTGTCCTTTTCTTATAGTATCTACTGATGTTTACCCAGGACTTTTAGAATCATGTTGCTGAGGTCTATGAAAATTCATGATGGGATTTTGATGAGGACTGGAACCTCAGTTTATAAATGAGGCCAGAGAGGTGAGGTGACTCTCCCAGGATAGGTCCTGATGCTGAGAATGGAAGCCAGGATTCCTTGCTCTGGGAGCCCTTGCTTTCTCTACCGCATCAAGGTAGGAGGGAGCCTTGTCCGCCTGTCCTTTCTCCCTGATGCCTCTTCTGAACGTGGACTCTGTGCTGTCTACTAAGTATATTTCTAATCAGTAGTTTTAGGTGATGGGACAAACTAGATGCACATGACAGAGCCAGTCAATATGGGGAAAGGAGGGATTGGGAGCAGATGAGCCAAGGGGTTTGAAAGCCCGTGACAAACACACACGTGTGTGGGAGCATCCATGTTCATAGCAGCGCCCACTCTTCTGTCTCCCCCAGGGCTCCTGGGATCAGCATCATCATTCCTGCAGCATGTGGACTCCTGAGTAAGACCCTGGTCTTCATCGGTCTGTTTGCTGTCACGCATAGGTCATTTGCATCTTAGCCACAGGAATCCACAAGAATGACCTCCAACCTCCACCCGTGTCCACCCAGCAGTTGTGCCTGAAGAGGGGTGTAAGGGGAAGAGGCGGGGGTCAGTGATATGAGCTGATCTGTAACTCAGGTGACTTCTAAGGCTCAGGATCCCACCTTCTTGGCCCTGCTAACTCCCTTTATTTAACTGACAATCTTGGATGTGCTTTGTCCCCTCACAAGAGAAGATACAGCCCCACACCTGCTCATTCCACTGGCGGCTCAGGGTTTGCATTAAATACAGACACTTCCTGGGACTTCCCTGGTGGCCCAGTGGCTAAGTCCGAGTTCCCAATGCAGGGGGTCCCCTGGGTTCCATCCCTGTCAGGGAACTAGATCCTGCTTGCTGCAACGAAGGTCAAAGATCCCATGTGCTGCAACTAAGACCTGGCACAGCCAAATAAATAAATAAGTAAATATTAAAAAATGAAGACACTGCCTGATGCTTTTCACTGTCAAGGTCTGTGGAATTCGTGAGGCACAGAGGCTACGGTTGCTAATTCTGCCCTGGTCCTCACCCTGGACTACAACATTTTGGCTTAAACTGGACAGAGTTCCAAGTACAGAAGCATCTTGTTCTCTCAGCTGCCAGGGCTGTCCTCTCCTCTAGAATCAGATGTTTCAGTTTCTCCCCTTCATTTATGGCCTTTTCCAATACTTCCTGAAGATTATTGAAAACCATGGAGCAAAGAGAAGATGAGATGTCATGGTAAGAATTCCATATTTGGGAGAGGGGAACTGAGCTCACCAGAAGGATGTATCCTGGGACAATACTGGGAGGATGAGATAGGATTCATGGCTTAGGACTGGTAAAGCAATATCATTTGTCTACGGTGTGCATTTATTGTGGGCATCAGCTGGGATGCATCTGGATCCTCAGAACAACCCCACAAAGCCAGAGATCCATGCCTGAAATGAGACCACATGAGAAGTGCATCACCACTTACTGGAAGGGACGAAAACTAGAGCTCCTTTACTGAAGACCAAGCGCCTCAAAGCCATATAGACCAGAACAACAGGGAGCCCGCTCTATCTAAGTGCCTCTTCCTTGTATCACATGAGGGGCAGGGGTGGTGGTGACCAGCTCTCACCAGTTAGGCTCCTAGAGGTTGTCTCCCACATGCCCTGCTGGCACCACCCCCTGCCTTCCTCTGCCTCTCTCTCTGCCCCTACAGCTCCCCCTTCACTCTCAAGCTCATCCATGAAATAGGTATCCAAGCCCACCAACAGATTTAAATCAGTACTTTCGGATTTTCTACTCTTCTGACTCTAAAGGGGAAGGAACCCCACTAGTGGTGAAGAGATGATGAGTTCTTCCATTCCCATTCAGGAATGGCCAAGGCCAAAGTTGTCTTAAATTCCCTAAGAGCAAACATACTCTACCACCCACGATCCATATTCTTACCATCAGGATGCCCTTCCCCTCCCTTTCTGAAACAGGTACTCTGAGAGCTAAGATACAGTCCTCCCCTCCCTGAGCCCCCTGCCATCCTGTGAGGACTTCCTCACCAACCTGGGGACTGACCCCTCTGAGAATCATGCATTTGGCCACTTAGGTCAAGTCACATGTCTGTACCATAGATGCCAGGGAGAAGGGGCAGGAGAAATATCTTTCTCCATGCTCAATAGAAGGGGAAGTGGAGTTCTGTGCCCCGTGAGACCCACACCTTGGGGCATATCCCCAAACGGAAAGGGTATTGGGTGCTGGAGAGCCAAAAGACGATGAATATCTATTACACAATTCCAAAGCTGGTAGAATTAAATGAGACAACCTGAGTAAAACATCTGGCACACAGCAGGACTTCAATCCTTGGAGTCACTCCATTAAAACTGTGATTTCTATGCTCCCGTCTGGACTGGAGCTCAGGGAAGCACATACCTTAGATTCAGGCAGAGCACCTGAGGAACGCTTCAGGGGCTACCTGACTCATACAGGACTTTTGGATGTGGATGAACTCTGATTCTTCCTCTATTTGGACCACTTGCTTCAGAATTACCTGGTTTGCTTGTTAAAATGCAAGTTCCTAGGCTCTCCCCGGACTTATCAAATCAGTGTGTCTGGGGTGAAGCCCAGACAGGTGTATGTTCACCAAGCTTCCCAAGTGACTCAGCCACATACATGCCCATCCTTGGGAATCACGGTGTGGAGTAAGATGGAAGAAGGTGGTCATCGGGAAGGCTTGACTCAGGCCTCAAAAGGCAAGTCAAAGCTGGGTACACAGTGTCAGGCAGGTGGGGAGATTGGTAGGAGGGGTTGTGGGATGTAGTGGTCAGTGGCCAGTGATAAGAAGATCTTGGTGGCTGGAGGCAGTCTCGGTGGCACAGAGGTGGGACATCAGATGGATGGGTCTAGACTTGCTCTGGTGGAGAATGGGGAGCTGCTGAGTGTTGCCCCATTGGGTTGTGACATGATGAAAGCAGGAAGGAAGATGTCACAAGGGCAGTGACCTCTCTTTTCTCTTCCTTCTGCATTTTCCTGAGCTGCCCTGTCTTGTCACATTTTCCTCAGGGTTTCTCAATTGCAAACTGACAACCAAGCCTCCTCAGGGAAGATGGCAAACACCCAAGTGAGGCAACATCCTCCAGTAAATGGAAAAGATGCTGAAGCGACCAATAAAGATGTTGAAGTGACCGATGCACAGTGGATCCAGGGAGGGGGATGAAGTGGAGGGGAAGGGCTCTGGGGGTGGCCATGGCAACTGATGCTGCTGCTCTGGGTCTCAGGTAAGGAGAGGCAGGGAGAGGGATGTAGGTGGCTAAGGGGAGGTACCTACTAAGAAGAGGGGTTTTCTCTCATTTCTTAGGGAGGGATTGAAGTGGGATCAGGGCACCTGTGTGTTAGAGATGGAGAAGCAGGAAAGGAAGATCATGAATCCATACTGTCCTGCTTGAACCTGTCCCAGCAGGGACTAGATGATGAAATAGAAGCTGGAGGTTCTTCTCCTGCACCTTGAGGTTGAGAAAACTATGTGAAGTCAACCAAATGATCTCTCCTTGATCTACTGATATGTAGAGGGCAGTCCCCCTCTAAAGGAATCAGGTACTAAGATAGAGGAACATTAATAGAGGAAAGGGAAAATAACAACAAAAGGGCCAAGAAGCAACATGGAGGCAAAATTACAGTGGAAGTCCCCTTAGCAAGGCACAGAGAGGGGGTGGAAAGAAGGTAAGGGCTCTAGAATCAGACAGAGCTGTGTTCAAATCCTATCTCTGCCACTTTCTAAATATGTGACCTTAGGAAGTCTTCTATCCTCCCTGAGCCTCTTTTTCCTCATTTGAGTCCCTACTCAGAAGTATTCATTTGTAAATGGTACCTACTTCAGAAGGTTGTTCCAAGAGTTTAAAAGCAGACAGATGGACGTCCCTGGTGGTCCAGTGGTTAAGAATCTGCCTATCTGTGCAGGAGATATGGATTCGATCCCGGGTTGGGGACTCCACCTACCTCAGGGCAACTAAGCCTGTGTAGCCCAACTACTGAGGCCTGTGTGCCCCAGACTCCATTGCTCTTCAATAAGAGAAGCCACTGCAATAAGAAGTCCAGGCGCTGCAAGTGGGGAGTAGCCCTCACTTGCCTCAAATAAAGAGAAGCCCAAGCACAGCAATGAAGACCCAGCACAGCTATAATTATTAATACACAAATAAAAGCAGACTGACGTAAATTCTTGGCTCAGGGTTTATGGCATGGTAGGTGCTAGGTAAAAGTTATGGTGGATGGTGGTGATGTAACCAGGTGTAGGGTCATCACTGGTATTTAGGGTTGAGAAGAGAAAGGTTAGTACCAGCTGGATCTGTTCACATAGACTCCCCATGTCTTTCTTTTGTTTGTAACTGAAGATGGTATTTAAGCCAGAGTTCTAAACCACCTTGTAGAGTTCCTCATTTTACCCTGGGCATCTCCCACCTTTACATGAGGTATGCATGTTTAAAAGCTTGTTTGTTTTTCTCTTATTAATCTTCTTTAAAAAAAACCTAAGCTAGTTATTTTTATTTATCTATTTTTACTATTATTTTATTTTGGCTCTGCTGGGTCTTTGTCGTGGCACGTGGGCTTAGTTGACCCATGGCATGTGGGCTCTTCCTGGACCAGAGATGAAACCCATGTCCCGGGTATAGGAAGGCAGATTCTTAACCCCTGGATCACCAGAAAAGTCTTTAATCTTCTTTTATGATAGGGGTCTCAGCCAAGAACTCCAGAGAAGGCAATGGCACCCCACTCCAGTACTCTTGCCTGGAAAATCCCATGGGCGGAGGAGCCTGGTAGGCTGCAGTCCATGGGGTCGCTAGGAGTTGGACATTACTGAGTGACTTCACTTTTACTTTTCACTTTCATGCACTGGAGAAGGAAATGGCAACCCACTCCCATGTTCTTGCCTGGAGAATCCCAGGGACGGGGGAGCCTGGTGGGCTGCTGTCTGTGGGGTCGCACAGAGTCGGACACGACTGAAGCGACTTAGCAGCAGCAGCAGCAGCAGCAGCCAAGAACTCAGAAGGGTAGAAGGAAAATGATTTTTCCTCCCTTATACCTATCGACCTCTAACTTCCTTCCTCCCCTGAGGTCTCCCCAGCTCCAGGCAGCTATTTGGGACCAGACCTATTAAACTTTTGCTGAAAGTTTCACATGTGTGAAGCTCACATCTGGTCAATGGGACATACCCACTTTACTCATTCCAGCAAACTGGAGCTTCCAGCAAACTGGAGCTCTGGTGGATCCCTTTACAGTCATCTTTCCTTCACTCTGCCATGGAGACAGGGAGCCATCAGCAGTCTTTGCCTGTTGTAGTTCTCAAGTTTGAGTCAAACACCAGTCTCCTGTGTCCTCCAAACTCCAGGGGACACTTGACAAGCTCTCCAAGTTGTGACCTTGAAGCCCCTGTCCTTAGACTTGAGGTAAGGGGCAGGCATCCACTCCCTTCTGCCCTTAGGGTCATAGGACACCAAAACTGTCTCGCCACATCCTCTCCTAATCTTCACAATCCCCACAACTTTATATCCTCGATGTGGGTAAGGTTTGGATAGCTTTCTGCATGTATTATACTGGTCTCCCAGCTCACTCACAATGTGGGATCTTTCCTTTGAACTTATATTAGTCGAGGTTCAGTTGCAGACAACAAAATCCAATGTATCTATTTTAAGTACAATAGAAATGCACTCTTGAAAAATAGAATATTAAGTTGTTGTTGCTAAGTCATGTCTGATTCTTTGTTACCCCATGAACTGCAGCACGCCAGGCTTCCCTGTTCTTCACTATCTCCTAGAGTTTGGTCAAACTCATGTTCATTGAGTCAGTGAGGCCATCCAACCATCTTATCCTCTGTCACCCCCTTCTCCTCTTACCCTCAATCTTTCCCAGCAACAGGGCCTTTTCCAGTGAGTTGGCTTTTCAGATCAGATGGCCAAAGTATTGGAGCTTCAGCGTCAGCATCAGTCCTTCCAATGAATATTCAGGGTTGATTTCCTTTAGGATTGACTGGTTTGATCTCCTTGCTGTCCAAAGGACTCTCAAGAGTCTTGTCTAGCACCACAGTTGGAAAGCATCAATTCTTCAGCACTCAGCCTTCTATATGGTCCAACTCTCACATCCACACATGACTACTAGAAAAACCAGAGCTTTGACTATACAGACCTTTGTCAGCAAAGTGATGTCTCTGCCTTTTAATGCATCATCTAGGTTTTTCAAAGCTAGCTTTTCTTCCAAGGAGCAAGCATCTTTTAATTTATAGTCCTGAGTTTCTTGGAATGACTGTCAAAGCCACATACATGGTGGGGTGATTAAGGGGCCACTGCTTGTCCCACAGTCAGGACTCTGAGGAATCAGTAAACTTTCCAAATCAGGAAGCTACAGCATTGTTTCTGGTCCCATACTTACCGCATGTCAGCCACACTCTATACCAGCAAAATGGATGCCTTTCTTCCTACTCAACTCAGTTCCAAATTTAAGTTTCATACAGATGCTTTTGATTGGTGGAGCCCAAATGATCTCTGGAGCCATGGCTGCCAGAAAGCCTGAGAAGTGATTTTGCAGACCTTTCATTACATGAGGCCCAAGAGAGGGAGGTGGGAATGGAAGCCAATTCCACAGCATCTGCCCAAACAATCTCAGCCAAAACTGAGATGAAAATAGTTCAAATTTTAAAGACTTTTCCCCCCTTGCTGTCAATGAAAGATAAACTGAGTAGAAAACAAACATCCCCTCTTTGTTATGTTATGGCAAATACTTTCTCTTATCTATCATAAAGTCATGTTATAATAGCAACTCCCTATTTCCCCCAAACAATATTTTGGATATTATTATGTGCTATATATCACCCTGAAGCCATAACAAGACATAGACCCAGAAAATAAATTCCAAAACTTGTGGTACTTTTCTTGGAAACTTCAGTGTGTTTTAAAAATGACTGTTTCTCGTCAGTCTCTTCTGTTCCTGGGATACTGACATGATCATTCATTGCACAGTGACATCTGGAAAATTCAGCTTCCTTGGCAGCCACATAAGTAAAAGCTGTTCCTTGTAAGTTGAGAGTTTTCAGAACATCATAAAATCAGAAATGATTACTTTAGGAACCAAGGGCAGGTCTTCTGGGATAGGGGCTGCTCTTTCTACCAATCCTGGGCTGCTGTACTGTGATCCTTCCCCAGGCTTAATCCCACCCTTTCTTTGAAAGACTTGCCTTGAACCGAACTTCCCACTGCATTCTGACCTTGCCTTATGTAAGATGCTCGCACAGCCCTGCTGAGGCTGAGTTCTCCTTGACTTCTGTGAACAATAAACTCATCTTTCTCTTTCCAAGAGATTGTGTCGGTGATATTCAAGAAGCCAGCATTTTGATAATGTAATTAAACCCACCCATTTCTCCCTTATGACTTAGGTTCTGGGATCTTATCCAAGATGTCCTTCTCAACCTGAAGCACTGTAATATCCTGAATATTGTCTTTTACACCATGCTTGAAGATATTCTCATACATTGACTTTGTTAGCTTTACAGTTTTGACACAAACAGGACACAACAAAGCAATCTGTCCCTTAGGAGGAAGGGGGGCAGGATCTCGTGAATGTTCATCTCTACCATCTAGAGCTGTGCTAATACTCTAGCCATTAATCACATGTGCCTGTGTGCATTTAAATGAATTAAAATTAAATGAAAAATAAGAGTCAGTTCCTCAGTCACACGTGTCACATGTCAGAGCCGAACAGCCACACGTGGGAGTGGCTACTGTGTTGGCTGGGAAGGCATGGAACACATCGCTGTGGGGAACTTTCTTGGACAGCACGGTTTTCTCTATTTCTGTTTCAACAAAACTGACTGGCTGAGAAAGCTTTCGGTTTCTTGTTATAAATTTAGCATCTTATTAATACACATTACAACTTTTTATAGCAGACTGTACACTGTATTTCCATAACCAGGCAGTTTGATTAAGTGTTTCCATTTCACTAAAGCAGATTTTTTTCCCCTTAGAGAATCAAACTTCTGAATTTTAATTTTCCTTCCTCAAAGAAAGGGTTTGTGTGCTATTGTGGTGCCTCAATCCTTTTGCCCTATTCCCCTCAAGTCTACTCCAAAGCCATCTTGTGCTAGCTCAACGCGAGTGCAAGTGCAGCCCATCTGGGTAGATAATGAGGCTACGCTGGAGACTGGGGTGCATGGGGGCTGCTCGGCGGTGAGCAAAGAGTTGTGGTGAGGGGGTGCAGGGTTGGAGGGCAGGGTTCAAATGCCCAACTCAGGCATCTCTCTGTGAAGTCTGTGAAATGTGGGCAAGTCACTGGCCTGCTGTGCTGCACAGCCTCTGCAAGGAAAAAGGCAGGAGGCTTGAGACCCGCTCTGCAGTCCCCTCCTCATGTGAACAAGGCACTTGTGAGAATAGTGATGCAGGGTTGAGCAAAGCCGGCCTCACAGAAGTAAGTGAGAGGCTGCTTGGGCCTTGGCGGACTCGCAGGCCATCTAGAGAGGATGGAAGCATGTCCACTGCAGGATGGTGACAGAACACAGCACAGAATCAGCCAGGATGTGTGGCCAGATGCTACGTGCTCAGGGCAGGGTGGGGTGGCGGCAGCAGCCTGTAGTTCTCTGCACCGGCGTCTTGCGAGAGGGGCCCCTTGTGGCCCTCTGGTGAGTGAGGTGAGTGGGGAGCAGCCCTTGGAGGCATTGCAGGGGCTGGAGAAGTGGGCAAGCTCCAGGACAGCCTGAGGCAGGACCAGCATGGAGTGGGCCCACAAGGGGAGTAGACACAGGGGGCTAGAGATCTGGGGGTCTTAATGCAGGCCCAGGCCTCTAACTGAGCCGAGGAGTCCAGTTAACATGGCACAGCTGAGCACTCGCATGAGATCAGTGGTGAGGTCACAGAGTCATGGACAAAGTCGATACAGACCCTCCCCACTTTGTCCCCGTTAGCAAAAATTGATGTACTGTGTATGTGGGCCTATTTCTGGATCCTCTAGTTTATTCTATTGATCTATTTGTCTTTACACTAATTTCACACTGTCTTATTTACTGTACCTTCACAGCAAACATATCTATCAGATAATGTAAGTACTTCAACTTTGTTTTTCAAGATTGTTTTGGCTATTCTATGACCTCTGAATCTCCATATAAGTTTTAGGACCATCTAGTCAGTTTCAATAGATAAAATGTCCATTGACTGGTGAGTGAATAAACAAAATGTATATCCCTACAGTGGAATGCTGTTCAGCTATTTAAAGGAATGAAGTACCGATACAACTTATTGCAGAAAGTACTGCTACAACATGGACGAATCTCAAAAACACTATGCTAAAGGAGCCAGTCACAAAGCAGCACGTATTGTATAATTTTGTTTTCCTGAAATTTCCAGAATAGAGAAATTTATAAAGGAAGAAAGTAGATTAGCGGTGGCCTGGGGCTGCAGTGCTGAGACAGGCAGGAACAGGGAGAATAATAAGTAGGAAAATGGTCTCCCAAAAGATCTCCATGTGCTAATCCCTGGAACCTGTGAATGATACTTATATGATTAAAAAAAGGAGGAGTTCTTTCAGATGTAGTTATGGATTTTGAGATGGGGAGATTATTATGGACTAGGTGGTTAGTCAATGGCACCCCACTCTAGTACTCTTGCCTGGAAAATCCCATGGATGGAGGAGCCTGGTAGGCTGCAGTCTATGGGGTCGCTAAGAGTCGGACACGACTGAGCGACTTCACTTTCACTTTTCACTTTCATGCATTGGAGAAGGAAATGGCAACCCACTCCAGTGTTCTTGCCTGGAGAATCCCAGGGACAGTGGAGCCTGTTGGGCTGCCGGTCTATGGGGTCGCACAGAGTCGGACACAACTGAAGCGACTTAGCAGCAGCAGCAGGTGGTTAGTACTAAATGCAATCATGTATATCCTTCTAACAGGGAGGTGAAGGAGATTTGCACACACACAGAAAATGTTCCGAGAAGGTGGTGAGAAGATGAAGCAGAGATTTGAAGGTGCTGACTTTGTTTTTGTACTTTTTTAAAAAGGGAAATCTGAAGATCCTTTTGTTTTTTAATTTTTATGGAGTATAGTTGCTTTACAATGTTGCGTTGGTTTCTACCATACAGCAAAGTGAATCAGCTATGCTGCTGCTGCTGCTAAGTCGCTTCAGTCGTGTCTGACTCTGTGCGACCCCATAGACGGCAGCCCACCAGGCTTTCCCGTCCCTGGGATTCTCCAGGCAAGAACACTGGAGTGGGGTGCCATTGCCTTCTCTGCTATATGTATGCATATGTCCTCTTTGGATTTCCTTTCCATTTAGGTCACCACGGAGCACTATGTAAGAGTTCCTGTGCTATGCAGTCGTTCTCATTAGTTATCTATTTTATGCATAGTGTCAATAGGGTATATATGTCAATTCCAAGGGCTTCCCAGGTGGTGCTAATGGAAAAGAACCTGCCTGCCAATGCAGGAGACATAAGAGACATGGGTTAGATCTCTGGGTCAGGAAGATCCCCTGGAGGAGGGCGTGGTAACCCACTCAAAGCATTCTTGCCTGGAGAATCTCATGAACAGAGGAGCCTGAACGGCTATAGTTCATAAGGGTTGCAAAGAGACATGACTGAAGCGACTTAGCAGGCATGTCAATCCTAATCTCCCAATTCGTCTTACCTTTTCCCCTTTGGTATCCATACATTTGTTCTCTGTGTCTATGCCTTTATTTCTGCTTTGTAAATAAAATTGTCTATACCAATTTTCTCAGATTTCACATATATGCGTTAATATATATTTGTTTTTCTCTTTCTGATTTACTTTGCCTCTGTATGACAGCCTCTAGGTCCATCCACACCTCTACAAATGACAATTTCGTTCCTTTTTATTAAAGATGCTGACTTTGAAGACTTGAGTGACACAGTCACTAGCTGCAGGATGTTGGCACCACCAGAAGCTGAAGGAGGCATGGACCAGCTTCTTTCCTATCGTCTCTGAAGATGCTGTAGCCCTGCTAATACCTTGATCTTGGTTCAGTGATACTGACTTCAGACTCCTGGCCTCCAGGACTGCGAGAGAATACAAGTCTACTGTTTTAAGTCACCACATTTGCAGTAATAGGAGTAATAGGAAACTTATTCAGGGTGTGACTGCTCATGGCCATGGGTGATGAAATGTTCTGAAACTGGATTGTGGTGATGGTTGCACAACTCAGTGAATATCCCTAAAACCACTGGAGTGCACACTCTAAGTGTGTCAATTTTATACTGTGTGAATTATATCTCAATAAGACTGTTAAAAAATCTTTGTGACCTTGGGTTAAGCAAAGATTTCTTAGATATAACACCAAGGTATGATACATAAAAAGTGATATATTGGAGACTCCATAAAAATTTACAACCCTTGCTCTTGAAAGACACTATTAAGAAAATAAGAACCACAGATTGGGAAAAATATTTGCAAAACACATGTTTGATACAAGACCTATCAGGCTATATGAAGAGTCCTCAAACTCAATAAGAAGAAAACAAACAAATAAAAAATGAAGATTTGAACAGACTCTATCTCAAAGCAGATATATTGATGGCAAATAGGTACAACAAAAGATACTCAGTATCATTAGTTATTAGAGAAATGCAAAATAAAACCACAACAAATACTACTACATGCTATTAGAATGGGGTGCGGGGAGAACAACACTTGATTATATCATAATGCTATGAAGGATAGGGGAGCAACTGGAAGATCACCGGTAGAAATGCAGAATGGTGCAGCCACATTGGGAAACAATTAGTTTTTTTAAAAATTAAATACAATCTTACAATAGAACCCAGGAATCCTGCTCTAGGTATTTGCCCAATTGAAACATAAGCCCTATTTCACAAAACCCTGTGTGTAAATATTTGTAGTAGTTTTATTTGGAATAATCCCAAACTGGAAACCAAATCTTATTATCCCTGAACTGGGAGGGATATGCATAAACAATTATGATACATGCATACAGTAGGATCCTGCTTTGCAATAAAAAGAAACAAAGTATTGATATGTTCAACAACACACAACGTCTCAAGTGCCTTATACGAAGTGAAAGAAGCCAACTAATAGGCTACACATTGGAGGAAAAGAAACCCTCCAACTCTGTTGGTGGGAATGTAAGTTGGTGCAGCCACAATGGAAAATGGTATGGAAGTTCCTCAGAAAACTAAATATAGAGTTGTTATATGATCCAGCAATGCCACTCCTAGGCATATATGTGGACAAAGCTGTAATTCAAAAAGATACACGCACTCCTATGTTCATGAGCATCCCTATTCACAATAGCCAAGACATGGAAGCAACCTAAATGTCAATTACCAGATGAATGGATAAAGGAGATGAGATACATATATAAATAGAATACTACTCAATTTAAAAAGAATGAAATAACGCCATTTTCAGGAACACGGATGGAACCAGAGATTATTATGCTAAGTGAAATCAATCAGAAAGAGAAAGATGAATACCATGCGATATCATTTGTATGTGGAATCTACAATATGACAGAAATTAACTTATCAACAAAATAGAAACAGATTCACAGACATGGAGAATAGACTTGTGGTTGCCAAGGGAGAGAGGCTGGGGGAGGGAAGGGATTTGGAGTTTGGGATTAGCTGATGCTAACTGTTGGCTTCCTGGGTGGTGCAGTGATAAAGAAGCCACCTGCCAATGCAGGAGATGCAGAGGACACAGATTTGATCTCTGAGTTGGGAAGATCCCTTAGAGTAGGAAATGGCAACCCACTCCAGTATTCTTGCCTGGAAAATTCTATGGACAGAGGAGCCCAGTGGGCTATGGTCCGTGGGGTCACAGAGAGTTGGACACGACGGAGCACGAAGCAAACTAATATGTATTGAGTGGATGAACCACAAGGCCTTCGTGTATAGCACAGGAAACTATATTCAGTATCCTGTGATAAACCATAATGGGAAAGAATGTAAAAAAGAATGTATGTACGTATAACCAAATCACTTTGCTCTATAGCAGAAATTAACTTCAATAAAAAAATATGCTAGACGCTGAACCATTCCATTTTATAACATTCCGGAAAGGGCAGAACTATAGAGGGAAAAACACCAGATCAGTTTGCTAGGAACTGAGGGTGGGGTGAGGGGAAGTCTACAGAAAGACACTAGGAACCTTTGGGGGGTAATGAAACACTTCTGTACAAGTCCCCACGGGTTTAGCAGACTCCCAGAACTTTCTACTGAAAAGGGTGAATTTTACCTATGTAAATTAGATCTTAATTTTTTAATCCAAAATAGAAAGACACAAAAATATCTTGCTGTGTTAAATTATTTTGTACATGAGTCTAATTAATGTGTACACATTTTTACACATAAATACAAATAAATCTTTCCAAATTTTCCTCAGAAACATTGAATCCAATTTATACTTCCTCTGCTGAGTGGAATGAGAGCATGTGGGTTTTAATTTTCTTGTCAATGCAGCTGTCACAGTGAATGCATTTTTCACAAGGCCTCACTCAGGGCTAGGGGCACAGAGGGGGTTAATAGAAGCATAGACTCTAAGCACATGTGGTCGCCACAAGAGAGAAATGAGATGCCCTGAGTCCCGAAGCCATTTACTGTTTGGACGCAGGAAAGAAAGGAAGATACCTTTTGTGTTGGGAGGAGAGACAGTCTCTGAACTCAGGGGTCTGGGGAGCAGCGTTAAACCGGGGGAGAAAATGAAAAAGGGTGAATGAGGAAAGCACATTGAGAGGTCTAAAGTGACAACCACACCTCATTTCTACCTCAAGTGCCTAGTGCCACGTGTGCACATAAGACTGAAATAACCAATAAATGAATGAATGGATGTTGAGACTGAAATTTGCGATTAACAAAAATAAAACTTCCTTGCTTTGGGATTTGGGGGTTCAAGCTCATTTTAAGGCTGTGGCCATGCAGACTTGAGGATGTTTTACTCTGAGTCCCATCTAAGGAGAAAGTTGGCATAGGTGAGGAGGGGAGGACGCATAGTCATAGGGGTCCACCTGGGTCCCTACACGCCCAGGAGCCTATGACGCAGCTCCTGGGTGTCAGAAGTCCCTTCTCATTCTCAGCCCTGAGGACTAAGTGAAGGGTGGAGTCTTGAGCCAGATGCTGGGTCATTTTAGCTGGAGCCAGACAGCTGTATAGCAGAGATAGGGTGGGCTGAGAGGAAGTTGAGGAAGCATGCCTGTGTGCTGGCTGGGGGCCAGAGCAGGGGAAGGGGGCCTGGAGGGTGTGGTTTCTGGGGTGGAGATGGGGGAAGGGAAACACTGGGGTGCTTTAGGAAGGCTGCAGCAGGGAGCAGGAGTCTGGACGGAGCTGGTGGGTGATTAGAGATGATGGTAGGAGAGGCAGAGAGAGGGATAAAGATAAGGAGACATGTGAGTATGGAAAAGGAGAGGCAGCTTCTGTGTGTGTGTCTATGTGAGTGTGTATGTGAGTGTGAGAGTGTTAGTGTGTACATAGTGTAACAGCATGTGAGTGTATATGGGAGTATGAGAGTGTGTGAGTGTGTGTATGTATGAGAGTTAGTGTATGTGAGTGTGTGTGTATGAGTGTTTGAGTGTGTGAATGAGAGTGTATGTGTAGATATGTATGAGAGTGTGTTAGTATATGTGAGTTTTCCCCTTCTCCAAAGAGATACTGCAGTTATATCACATACCCAATAGGCACCAGGACGTGTGTATATGTGTGTGAGTGTGTACGAGAGTGTGTTAGTGTATGTGAGTGTGTATGAGTGTGTGTATGTATGAGAATGTGTTAGTGTATGTGAGAGTGTGTGAGTGTGTGTGTATGTGTGCCCACATGTGAGAGCACAGGTGCTCCTCCCTGAACCCAAACTTTATACTCCAAGTCTTACAATTTGCATCTTCTTTTTTCTTGTCACTGTGCTGTGTGCTTAGTCACTCAGTCGTGTCCGACTCTGCAACCCCATGGACTGTAGCCCACCAGGCCCCTCGGTCCACAGAGATTTTCCAGGCAAGAATACTGGAGTGGGTTGCCACACTCTAACAGTGACAAAAATAAGGCTACATCTGGGCATGTAAAGGGTTACCTGCAAGTGTGAGCATGAGTGACTGCTCGGACTAGCCAGGAGCCTGGGAGAGAGAAAGGCAGTGCCAGAATGAACGCGTGCATTTAGGAATGAGTGAATGAAACAATGAATGGGAGTTTACAGGAAGCTCCATGTGAATGTGGGTGTGTGAAAAATGGGTCTGAGATGCCCTGCTGAAGCCCCGTAGCCTATACCCATGGTCTCTGAGCCAGAGGATTCCAGAGAAGTCTGTACCTGAGGTTCTAGAAACATCACACTATCCCTCTAGGTGAATAACGGGCTTCAGAGGACAGCACTCTTATTGCACCAGATTCTGGGAGGGAACCTGAAGAGGGTGAGGAGTCTTCTGACCCTGAGAGCCCTCCCTGGGCGGGGAGGCCCCAGACTGGGTGGAGCAGCCACACCTGCCTGAGGTTTCGAGGAAGAGGGGGCGGAAACTGCCTGGGCACCGCCCTCTCGTAGGCTCTGCGGGCTCCCGCGGGCTGCTGGTCACAGTGGGTCTCACAACTTCCTCACTTCCCTAAATGGGCAACTTCACATTTAGAACCCCAGGTCTTCCCTGGCAGACCCAAATGGCCCGGCCAGGATAGGCCTGGGCCCCTAACCTTGGATCCCTGCCCCGCACTGGGCTGTGCCCATCCCCACTGCATGGAGCCATGCCTCCCGCCTTCCTGCTGCTGTTGCTGCTGCTGCTGTGGCTCCAGGGCCCTGTCTCAGGTGAGAGGGTGGGTGGGTGGTTAGCAGGGAGGGAATGGTCTGTCCCTGGACCCCCTTCCTGCTTCTTTTGCCCAGTGATCTTGTGGGGTTGGAGGAGGAGGAGAAGGTTTGGCAGATCTAGTCGCCCCTTACCAGAGACCAGTGAGAAGTTTCCAGCCGAATAGCTGGCCCTGGGGAAAGCTAACCCAGGCCTCACCAACTAAGATAAAGCCCTGGACCCTCTCTGCACGGGCCCCTTTATCTGCCTGGCTTCCTCAGGACCTCTGGCCAGGGCCACTCCCTTTCCTCACACAACAAGCCCTCCTCCCTTGGGCCTCTGTCAGGAAAGCCCTGTTGGTTCTTTATAAGAGGCATTACCTTATGGATGTGAGTGCTGAACTTGCTTTTTCTTGGAACATTGGGGCCACAACACCCATCCCTACCCTCTGTCCTTGGCAGGGAGGGAAGCAATCCTTGAAGCCTTCTCTCCCACCCAACAGCTACTAAATGCTCTTTGAGGGGACCTCACCCAGTTCTGCCTCCCTTGCTGCCATGGCAACCAAGTTACCATTTCCTGTTCAGTTCTGGGCACCGCCTGTGAAAGGGCTGAAAGGTGGGCACACACGATCACAGTGCCCTGGAGATCCTTTGCAAGGTTGTCCCATCTGCACACCTCTCCCAGAAAGGCCCCCCCTGCCAGGGCAGAAGAGTGTCTCCTTGGGTCCCCCAAACCTGTCACCTGCCAAATAATTGAGTGGGATTATTCTGTTTAATTTGCATGGTACAAAGTGATACGAGAGAAGGCGTTATCTTACTCCAAGCCTCAACTCTAGCGGCAGCTGGGTTGGAAACTAAGGTGGACGTCTTGGATCCTGGGCTCTTTCTTGGCCATCACAGCTCTGGGCTCCGTTGGGAAAGCCTGGAGCAACCTGCATTGGGGAAAAGGAGGCGTGGATTGCACACGCACCACGTCTAAGGCGCTGTCCAGGGGCAGTCCTCACAGCCAACCAGAGACAGATGAGAAGACCTTACACGGTCTGCTCACACAGTCAGTGATGGAATCGAGTTTTACCCTATGTTTATTTAGACTCCAAAACGTCTGTTCTCTACTCTGTGTGTGTGTTTGCAGAAGACTCTGAGGGTGTTAGAGGAGTAACTGCTGAGCGGAAGGTGGGTAGAGGGGCGGAGGGCCCCCACTGCAGCCTTCTCCTTCTTCCTGTCCCCTGGCTCGCCATCCTCTCCCTAGTTCTACCTCATCAGACTGTGGATTATGAAGCTCATGTACCGCATCTGCTTCCTAGATGTGGGCATAAGAGGGCAACTTATAAGCAGTGAAGAACTGTAGAGTTCTTTGGTTTAAACACAAACGGGAGTTGATACACATGTTTGGACATACTGAATCTATGGGTTTTAGGAAACTAGAATATTTTAAAATTAAACATCAGCTAGAGTGAACTCAGACAACTTGTTATCTAAAAGATGACTAGAATGAAACTGTTTGTGAAACAAATAACTGCTGTTAATATTCTCCAAGCCTGAATTTTCTTACCTACCTAAGTTCACTGGGCTCTGGAATTTCAGAATGATGGCTTGAGTTTGTGTCTATATCTCATTGAGGGCGGGATAAAACCCTGAAGACGGGGCTTATCACTCTCTCAAGGGACTAGAAAATGCCACAAAGAAAAGGGCTGTGTCTGCTAAAGTTCCCTAAATGTAAGGGCTAAGCTTCCTTTGTTAAACTAGGGGCTCCCTGTGGGCTATGCCTGTGTCTCCACCATTATACTGGGAGTTCCCCTGTGTGTATCTAGCTAGCCCTGTATCTTCCTCATCATTTTAGGATTTCTCCAAGGGCACAGGACTACTCTCTTCCCCATCAGTCTGGGAACTCCTAGTGGGCAGGGCTAGTGTCTCCTCCAACAGACCGAGAGCTCCCTGGGGGAGGGGGCCTATGTCCCCCTCCATCAGAGTTGGGCTGTATTTCTCCTTTGAGTTCCATGAGAGCAGAGCAATAGCCACCTGCCTCTACACCACAAGTTTCGAGTTTCGAGATGCTTCCTTCCTCCTTCCTCAACCAGTCGTGTCTCCCCAGGTGCCCCCATGGAGCATGTGTACTCAAAATTGCAGCACTTCGAAGGGGAGACTCTGTCTGTGCAGTGCTCCTACAAGAGCCGCAAAAACCACCTGGAGGGTAAGGTTTGGTGCAAAATCAGGAGGAGGAAGTGTGAGACTGGGTTCACCCGTGTGGGGGTGCAGGGGCCACGCTACTTGCTGCAGGATGATACCCAGGCCAAGGTGGTCAACATCACCATGGCGGCCCTCAGGCTCCAGGACTCGGGCCGGTACTGGTGCATGCGCAACAGCTCCGGCATCCTCTACCCTCTGATGGGCTTCCTGCTGGAAGTGTCTCCAGGTGAGCAGGCCTGCTGGGGCGCTGGGATGCTGGGGGGTGTCTTCCCGCCCTGTAGTCCACTGACATCAAAG
This sequence comes from Bos indicus, assembly GCF_029378745.1. Taxonomy (NCBI): domain Eukaryota; kingdom Metazoa; phylum Chordata; class Mammalia; order Artiodactyla; family Bovidae; genus Bos; species Bos indicus. Next base: position 16,623,862 of record NC_091782.1, on the reverse strand, counting down.
ATAACAAGGATGATAATAATCCATCAGTGGGCATGATGGACAGTGGGATTTTCACAGTTCTCTCACAGACACCTTCATGGGCATTTTACAGATGAAGAAAATTAGATGTAAAAAGTCCTTTGTGGTTCTGACCTTGTTCAGGATCACAGAGCTAGCAAGTGGACGGGATGAGATTCGAACTCAGGACTCTTTGTATTTTGTTTTAGTCAATCATTTGTTCAGTATTTATTCACTGTGCCCCGATTCTCTGCCAGGCACGATTCTAGGCTCTGAGGACACAGTGGTGAGTAAAACCAGACACATTCCTGTCCTATGGGAGGTGATAGGCAATAACACATCATCCGACAAACAGTTGCAGATAGCAGTGAATGTTCTTAAGCAAATAAAACAATGGGATGTACTAGGAAGTTCTGTGGTGGGGGGAGCGACTGAGTTAGTGGGGAGTCAAAGAAGACTTCCCTGAGCAGATGACATCATGCAGAACCTGTGTGGGATGAGAGTTTTCTAGTCCTGTTGAAAGTGGGTGGTTCAAAGGGCTTTCCAGGTGGGGAGAACTACATATGCAAAGGCCCTGAGGTGAGAAGAAGCTGGTGCGTATTGAGTATTGGGCAGAGCAATAGAAGATGAGGTTGGAGAGGCAAACAGCAGCCCTGATGCCCATGATATGGGGGTCTGAGTTTTATTCTAGGTACAAGAGGAAGCTATTGGAGAGTTTTAGAGGGTGATATTGTGCCTTGACCTTAAGATGATCAAAGCTCTCTCTTTAGTATGGAAAAGAGAGGAGGTCCAAGAACGAAGCCTGCACTCTTTCTACATTTACAAGATAGGAAAGGGTGAGGAGCCAGACAGAGAGCCTGCAGAAAGCTGCCAGTGACTGTGAAAATTACTTTCCACCCTTCCCGGTTCCTCTAACCCAACTGCATCCCCATCTTCTGTTGGGTCTGAACTTGGGCAACTGCCATCTCTAAGATGCAGAGCAAATCTCATGCTTTCCTTCTCCAGTTCTGCTTTAGCCCCAGGGAAGTAGTCAAAACCAGTTTACTGAAGTCTTCATTTGTAGGGACACAAACATGAAATTGAGGGTGGGAGGAGAAGGGGACGACAGAGGATGAGATGGTTGGATGGCATCACTGACTCAATGGACATGAGTTTGAGTAGACTCCAGGAGCTGGTGATGGACAGGGAAACCTGGCATGCTGCAGTTCATGGGGTCACAAAGAGTTGGACACGACTGAGCGACTGAATGGACAGTAAATGTGAAATGGCTTTCCCCTTAGTGTATCTTCCCGCTGCACTGTTGGGTCTTACTTTCCATCTCTGGACCACACTTTGGGGAGATTCCAACTTTGCATACCTTACTAGGAAATGAAAAATCTGCAAAACTTCTACTCTTCCACTGCATCTTGAAAACTGAGCTTTCTGGCCCCAGGCACCTGAGGTGGGAAAGGGGGACAGCTGCTGTCCAACCTCCCTCCTTCATCACAGGAGGTAGGGGAGGAGGGTTCCTCTCCATCATCTTCTCCTGGTCCTGCACCTCCCGACCCGTTGGCGTACTGAGGTAGGGATGAAGGTGAGGGAAACGGTTGCGTGACCTCACTGACCCTTCAGGAGGTCTCTCTCTCTGTGGACGTTACTCCTTTTCTGCCCTACTGTTAGATCCTCTGTGGCCAAGTGCTGGCTCTCCCAGGGCAGCTGTGTGTGTTCTTTGAACGGGTCCTTTGGGGGTCTTCACACTGCTCACTAGGATGATTTGGGAGATCTGGCTCCAGGTTGGCCTTTTCCCCTATCCCTACCTCACCAATTCTGCTTGTTCCGGTTCCCTCACCTAGAAAAATGGGCACCTTCCTTGGGGAGGCCCTCAGAGAGCGTCCGTGCATGCACGGCAGTGGGATGCAGCCACAGCCCTCTCCCCACCACAGCACCCCTTTCTCTCTGTTCTCCTGTTTCCTGATGAGATCGGCTCAACACTGCTCCCTAGACTGAGCCCTCACAGCTCCTGCCTGCTCCCCTTCCACCAACCAAACTCCAGCCTTCTAGAAAAGGGGATGGTGAAGGCCTGCCCTGATGCATGGGGTGGCGGGACCAGTTCGGGTGTCTCTTAATAAGCCCCCAAGGAAGTCATTTGACCTCACTGCTCATAGTGTACTTGGGAATCGAGGTCTTTGATGCGTCCTCGTCCTCATCTCCGGATCCCAGTTGCCAACTGTGGAGCAACTGGGAAAGGTCACATTCAACGTCAGAGCAGAGAAATCTCTGACTTACAGGAATGAGGAAGGTCCAGAGAGTGACAAGAGAGGTGGGGGTAGGGAGGGAAGTGTCTTCTCGTCCCCGTGGCCAGACAGGGGACACTGAGAAACTTGGGAAATACTCTTCCTTCTTTGCTGTGCCTACTTCCTCCTCCTTGACCTCACCCTCTGGACACACACACACATGGTCCCTCAGCAAAGCAGGGTCCTAGGTCCAAGGGACAGCCTCCCCACCACCCAGTTCCCAGACAAGCGTGTGGGCTGCCGTCAGCTGCTTCCAGAACCAAGACCCCAACCCAGTCTCACCTTCCTCCCTTTCTGGTCCCTCAGCCTCCATAACCAAGGGAAACACTCCTCTCACGAAGCTGCCCAACATCTTCCAGAGTGAAACAGTCGTTGCCACAGGCCCAGCGCCCACCTCAGGCCCTGGGAGCCCTTTCATCAGCCGAGGGACAGTGTTCACAGCTGGACTCCTCACCTTGGCCAGACCTCTGCCTTCTCCCACCTCAAGGAGCACCAGACTGACTTCTGTGATGGGCTCCAGTTTCTCCAGCACTAGCCTGTCCACCACGGGGCCTGGGAGGGCCACCGGGTCCCAGACTGCGACTGTGTCTCCCAGCAACACCCGAGCCTCCGCTGCAGCCCTAGGCTACACCTCCACTAAGGCCGCGCACCTCTGCACCGTGGGAGCCCCCACCATGGGAATGTGCCCCACCAGCAGAACTCTCCTCAACCACTTATTCCCCAGCAGGTACCTGGCGCGGGGGCTGGCATCAAATGCCGTTTTCCCAGACATGGGAACAGACCGCCTGAGCAGACCGCAAGGTGCAAATGTCACAGCAGAGCAGCCCCTGTCGCACTCACCACCCTACTGGGAATCCAGTCTGGGCTGCTGCTGAATGGGTGATGGGAAGCTGGGACGGACAAGGGACAGAAAGGATGGTGGCGGGAAATGAGGGTGGGGCTGGGTCAGCGCGGAGTCTGAGGATGAAGAGGAGAGGGTCAGGACTGCACAAGGGGAGCATCTCGGAGAGTAGGAAATGGGGACACTTTAATGTGGGTTCCCCCAGGAGTGGACTTGGAGACCAGGATACATGTTGTACTTGGAACACGGGACAGAGCAAGGGGAAGTGAGTCAGGGAAGGGAAGGCAGCAGACGGAGCACTTGCACAGGCTGGTCATCACCGTGGGCAGCAAGGGCTCAGCCCCACTGGGGAGAGTCCGGAATCCAGTGTCAGGCAGCCGTGTGGAGGGCGAGGAGGCCGGGGCCTTTATGTCCCACTGTTGGTGGTCGATGGGGGGCTGCCTACTATGCATGGCATGGAGGGCACCAGCGACAAGAGAAAGCCGTCAGACCAAAAGTTTTTTTAACGGAGGTGCTGATGACTGGTGTAGATGGAAGTGACGTAGCAAAGAGGGATACAGGCAGGGAAAGGGGGATACAGGCAGGTAACCACAGCATGTGTTCTGGAGGACAGAGGTGGGAAGTGCCATCCTCGGTCACCCTGGGGAGAGTAAGACTCTTGGCCTCTTCTGTCACAAATGGGTGTCTCTTAGAGCCCCCGCCCTCAGCAGAGAGGACTCCCCCCCATACTGGAGAGACGCATGCCTTTGCTGGGGGCTGGGGGCTTCGTCCCCCTGACCTTTGAGCACCTCACTTCCTTCTCCCGCAGCTCGGTCCCCAAGGAAGAGAGGCCGTCTCTCCCCGTGGGGACTGGCGGGTCCCACTCTTCTTGCGTGGGATGTGGGAAGATGTGGGCCCGGGTGGGGTGCCCAGTACTCATCTTCTCCTGGCCCTGTCCTGTCTCCCCAGATACCTTGAATTTTATCCCATGGTGCTCGTCGGGGTGCTGGCACTGCTCCCCATGCTTGTGATGCTGATCGTGGTCTACGGCTTCTGGAAGAAGAGACACATGGGAAGTGAGTAGAACCCAACCCTCGCAGCCCCCCAAGGACAGAGCGCTGGGGAGTCTGACACCCTTTCCAAAGCCCGACTGCCCCCAGTCTCCAGGCGGTCGGTCCTCACCTGCGTCCACTCAGGAGGACCATTCGACACCCAGGAGAGGGGGAGGGTGGGCAGGCAGTGACCGCTCAGTGGAACCTTCTGGGGCCCAGCCACTTGGAAGCGGAGGCAGAGGCAGAGCGGCTGGCCTGGGAGCTTCGGGGGCTGAGCAGGACTGCCCTTTGCATCTCTCCCCATCCTCGCAGGCTACAACGTGTGCCGTGACCCTCCCAGATCCTGCAAGGACTCGCCTGCAAGACCGGAACCTCCCTGGAGGTCCGCTTGGTCTGAAGCCACTCAACTGTGGGGTGGGGAGGAGCTTCTCCCAGAGGGGCCCCGGGAGACCCCCAGAAGACTCCTCAGAGGAGGAGTGAAGACGGGGACGTGTCTGGGTTGGAGCCGGGCTGGGGGTGAGGACTGTGCAACCTGGACTCAGGTCTTCCTGGAACCGGAGGCTGTGCCGCATCTACTTGGTTCCCCTGGGCTGCTGGGAACCTGGCGGGGGTGGGAGTCAGAGCACGTGGCGCTAGGCAGGAAGTCTCTGAGGGTTTGGGGCGCCACTGAGATGGTTCTCCTGGGAGCCACAGATCCCAGGGGCCCCAGCTAGGTGGCAGACAAGCCCCGAGGGTGCTGTTTGCAGACAGAGAACCTCTGCTACATTCAGCCTCGGAACCTCTTACTACAGAGCTGAGGGGGGAGGGGTGGACAGCTGGGGCCACTCTCTCCCGACCCAGGGCCCTGTCCTCAGTTTCCCTCTGCTCCCCTCAAGCGTCCCTATGCTCCTGGGGGAAGAAAGAGTCCCAGAAGCAGCTTATGTCACAAGGGTCCCACCCCAGAGGAGAAACAGTGACTAAGAGGTGGGGGTCGATAGAGGCCCTGGGGACCCCAGAGCTATCTAAGCCTCCCAACCCCCTGGGCCGAGCATCCTCTACCGGGCCTCCGTGTGCCCCCTGGCCTGACCACAGCTGCTTGTCCCTCAGGTCCCGGGTGCCAGTGGAGCCCACGCCCCCACTGCTGCCTGCTCTGAGAGCCCTTGCCTGCAGGGCAAGCCTGTCCCTAGACCTGCATGCAGAGGCTGACCAAGGCTCTTTCCCCCAGTTCCCACACCCTAGCTCTGGGTCTGTACTCCTGGAAGGGATGCAGGGGAGGCCTGGGGTCCACTGGAGGGGAAGTCTTAGCTCAGAGAAAGGAAGGATCACTTCCCTCCAGGGACTCATTGTTCCCTGGGAAAAGAGGACCCAACGGTGACACAGCAAAGACAACTCAGAGCTGCCCGCAGCCTGGAGGAATTCCCTGAGCTGGGAAGGGGCAGGGAGGGGGGATGGAGCCAAGGAGCCTGGGTCAGGGGCGCAGTGGCCAGAGGAGTCTCTCCTGCCCCCCTTCACCCCCCGCAGCCCGCCCTCCAGCTCATGGCTCAGATTCAGCCTCTTCAGCAGCAAAGGCTAAAGAATAGGGGCTGGATTCCTCCCCTAGGGAGGGGTGTCCACCAGCCTGGGGCCACTGGATGAGAGCCTTGGGGTGGATGTAGCCTCTCTGCTCTCAGCCCTGGGTCATAGCCCTCCTTGGTAGGACAGCAAACCTCAGAGTCAGGGGAGTGGCACAGAGGGGCCTTGGTGGGCAGCCAGCCCAGGGTCACCACTCTAGGGTGGAGACGGGGAGAGAGGAAGGGGCAGGGGGCAATCCCGGCGGGGGGGACAGTAGGGAGGCAGCCCCTCTGCCCTGTGTCCAGGAGAACACACTAGAGGGGAGACTCGGACTGAGGAACTGACAGGCCTGGTGAGGGACGCACACGCGTGCGCACTGATAACCAGCCTCCTTATCAGGAGGGTGTGGCCCACACCTGGTGTATAACCAAGAGGGGGTTAATTTTCCCCCCGAAAAGTGCACACCTATGGCCCTGCCCCAGTTGAGAGCAGGATGTCAGGGAGAGTACTGCAGGGGCTCAGGACCGGGACCCAGGAGTGCACCTGTCACATGGGACCCTGGGCAAGTCACTGACCCTATCGGGCCTCACGTTTCCTGTCTTGTGAAAGGGGACACTAATTCCTACCTCTCAAGACTGTATTCAGGATAAAACGGAATAACACACGAACCTCACACAACTGACAGAAAGACTAATGCTTGGTCCTCCAGTTCTTTTCCAGGTCTGATGCTTGTCACATTCTACCTTTAAGACCGTCGGACCCCAAGTCTCTGTTTTGTCCTCGACTGCAAAGGGGTAGAGAGGGAAGAGGGCCACATGGTCTGGTCCCAGGAGGTGGGGCTGGGTGCAGGCAGAGGCCTCTGTGCCCTGATGTTATATAGGGGAGTTGTTAGGGGGACCAACCATCCCTGTTTGCCCAGGATGAGCGGCTCCTGGAACCAGGTGGACCTGCCTGAGCTGCCCACCCCTGGAGCCAGCTCTCACATGGACTCGAGCTAAGGACAGACACACAGCGCTGGGGAGGTGCAGACCATGTCCCCAGCTCCCCAGCCCTTAGGGGCCTGGGTGGTGTTTTTGGACCTCTAGGCCTCCAGGACATTTTCCTTGAAACCCTGGCCTCTCACTTCCTGCTACCTGTTGGCCCTTCTCCCTGGAGCTCCAGGAAGACCCACATCCTCAGCAGATCCAGGGCGGGCCAGTGCAGGGCAGGGCAGGTATCAGGCAGGCCAGGGCTACTGCTGCCTTTGGTGGACGAGATGAGGGACTTTCTGAGCAGTGGGTGAGGCGACAGGACACACCTGTGAAGGGTTTCCTGTCATGGCTAAGGGAAGGAGCAAATAAAGAAAGCCCAGCACCCACGGGATGTTTGCTCTGTGAGCCCTGATCTGAGCCCAGGGGACACACGTGTTCTTGCTGTGGGGCCAGCAGGCGAGCCTGGGGTTCACAGTCCCCCGTGGCTGCAAATGGGCTTCTCACTCTGCATCAGCCTGGACACAGCTGTGCTGTGTGGCCGGGCTCCTTCTTCAGGCTTCGGGGCTTCCTGCCCCGGGGCTGGGAGTTGTGAGGGCAGAAGGTGGCCTCGAGTCTGTCTGGAGCAGACCCCTCTCAGGGCAACCCGTTCCCCTCCATCCACTGACACAGGGAGTCTGAAGCCCTGGCAACCCCTGCCTTCTTGGCGATCCTGAAGGGTGGCCTGTCTCCAGAACTGCTCCTCAAGTGGCCCAGGGAGGTCTGACATCTGCCCATTCTGTTTCCCACCTTTTGCTTCCCCAGCCTCGTCCCTGAGCGTATAAACCTCCCTGCCAGTTGCTGCTCCCTATAAGCCCGATCTGCTTCGCGGCTTGTTTACGGACTTCTCTCTTCTTTGTTGTTTATTAACCATGAACAGCCTGTGACAATTGTTTTTCTGTAGCTCATCTACTGACCATTATTTTTTTAATGTGTTTGATTAGTGTGGACTTTCAACAACCACTATGGACTGACAATGGCCAGCTGGGGGCTGGGGTACAGGCAGGACCTGTGGGGCGGAGATCCTTTCCCCTTCTCTCTCCCTCCCCATTCTTTTGCACCCATCTCCCTCTCCCCACCCGTCCCCTCTGGTGATCACACCCTCAACTTTGCTCTCTCCTACCCTTACCAGGGACCCTCCCTGCACCTCCATTCCTGGAAATGACTCTCCATCTCCCCCTACCCCCTTCTTCAGTCCCCATGGAATGTGCCAATCCCCAAGCAAGCCTGGATGGGAAGTCTCTGACCTCTGGGGACCTCAGAAGTGTTGCCGAACTCTCTCACTCACCTTCGGCCCCTTGCTTTTTTTCAGTGGAGAGGAGAAAGTTGAGGCTTGGGAGGAAGAGGTCGGATCGAGAAGGGAGAAAGGAGGAGGAAAAATAGGTTCTTAATTTGTTAACAAGTCCAAGTTTGTACTGCTTGCCGCATGACAGGAAAATAAATGGGACATGGAAGAGCAACTTCATTTGGAAAGCCAGCAGAACGGGCTCAAAGAAATGTCTTACCCGAGTCAGAATTCAGGCTTGTTTTATACTAAAAGTCTGAGTATTGCAGACTTTTTATACTAAAAGTCTGGGTACTGCAGACTTCTTGGTGTCAGCCAGACGCTGGAGGGGAGGTGAAAATGCTTTGTTTTGGTAGTTCCTGTAAACTTCCAATAAGACAAATGTTATTCTCCATTCTGCAACTTTTTATCTCTGCATGAATGGAAAGGCATTGTACCTTTAAAGTTCAGAGCCCAAAATGGGCTATTATGTGTCTTTCAGGCTATAAACAACATTCTCAACCAGAAGCAAAAGCAATCCCTGGTGGTCCAGTGGTTAAGAATCTACACTTCCATCATAGGGGGAAGGAACTCAGATCCTGCATGATGCGTGGTTCAGCCAAAAAAAAAAAAAAAAGAAGGTTAAAATAAAAGAAACCCGGAAACAGTGTCAGACTTTATTTTTGGGGGCTCCAAAATCACTGCAGATGGTGACTGCAGCCATGAAATTAAAAGACGCTTACTCCTTGGAAGGAAAGTTATGGCCAACCTAGATAGCATATTCAAAAGCAGAGACATTGCCAACAAAGGTCCGTCTAGTCAAGGCTATGGTTTTTCCTGTGGTCATGTATGGATGTGAGAGTTGGACTGTGAAGAAGGCTGAGCGCCGAAGAATTGATGCTTTTGAACTGTGGTGTTGGAGAAGACTCTTGAGAGTCCCTTGGACTGCAAGGAGATCCAACCAGTCCATTCTGAAGGAGATCAGCCCTGGGATTTCTTTGGAAGGAATGATGCTAAAGCTGAAACTCCAGTACTTTGTCCACCTCATGCGAAGAGTTGACTCATTGGAAAAGACTGATGCTGGGAGGGATTTGGAGCAGGAGGAGAAGGGGACGACAGAGGATGAGATGGCTGGATGGCATCACTGACTCGATGGACGTGAGTCTGGGTGAAGTCTGAGAGTTGGTGATGGACAGGGAGGCCTGGCATGCTGCAATTCATGGGGTCGCAAAGAGTTGGCCATGACTGAGTGACTGAATTGAACTGAACTGAACTGATCCCATATGGAAAGGCAGGGAGACAGGCTGATGGGGAAAAGGCTGGGCAGAGAGAGTCAGAGTTCCCCGGAGCCTCAAGCAAGGCTCAGATGTAGCACCTGCAGCTGAGGGTCCTGCCTATAGGCTGAGGCCTCCCCTTCCTCTCCAGGCTGCCACTTCCCAGGCCGGCTTTGGTGGCTGAGCTGAATCCCCCTGGACTCTGGCTCTCTCCTCTCAGGGGCTTGGTGCTGTCTCACTTCCTTCCCCTCGCCTGAAGTCAGGAAGAGGGCCCATGGCCTGGGAAGCCAGATACCAGCTGCGCCTGTCCTGCTGGTGCTCTGGGCTCAGGTGAGGGGCAAGGAGGGAGGGCAGAGGGAACAGGACAGGAGGAGAGGGAAACGGACGTGGAGGAGGCTGTGAGGAGGAGGGGCAGGGGACAGTGGCGCTGCGGCGGGGGGCAGCTCTGGGGCTCATTCTGTGTAAGCACGAAGAGGGTGGCTCCTGTAGGGGGAGGCCCTCATCTCACAGCCCTGCATTGGTGGCTGGGGGGCTTCCTGACTGGAGGGTTTATTCTCAGGCTGCCGGGAACAGAAGCCAGAGTTGCCGCATAAACCGCAGGATGAGACAGTCTCTGTGAGATGCTGATACCCACCCCAGCAAGGCTTAAAGCTGAAAACCCGTGCAGGGAAGCATCCACATATTATTGTGGTGGTTGTTCAGCTGCTCAATCGTGTCCAACTCTGTGATCCCATGGACTTCAGCACGTCAGGCTTCCCTGTCCTTCACTATCTCCCAGAGTTTGCTCAGACTCACGTCCATGGAGCTGATGATGCCATCCAACCATCTCATTCTCTATCGCCCCCTTCTCCTTTTGCCCTCAGTCTTTCCCAGCTTCAGGGTCTTTGCCAAAGAGTCAACTCTTCGCATCAGATGGCCAAAGTATTGGAGCTTCAGCTACAACATCAGTCCTTCTGCCTCAACATCAGTCATTACAATGAATATTCAGGGTTGATTTCCTTTAGGATTGACTGGTTTGATCTCCTTGTAGTCCAACAGACTCTGAAGAGTCTTCTCCAGCATCACATTTCAAAAGCATCAGTTCTGAGCACTGAGCATCAGTGTTCAGCCTTGTTTATGGTCCAACTCTCACATCTTACTGGAAAAACCATAGCTTTGACTAGATGGACCTTTGTTGGCAAAGTGATGTCTTTGCTTTTTAATACACTGTCTAGGTTGGTCATAGCTTTTCTTCTAAGGAGCAAGCATCTTTTAATTTCACGACTGCAGTCACTGTTTGCAGTGATTTTGGAGCCCAAGAAAATAAACTCTCTCACATTTCCATTGTATCCCCACCTATTTGCCTTGAAGTGATGGGACCAGATGCCATGAGGTGCATTTTTTGAATGTTGAGTTTTGAGTCAGCTTTTCACTCCTCTTTGACCTTCATCAAGAGACTCTTTAGTTCCTCTTCAGTTTCCGGCATGAGGGTGGTGTCATCTGCATATCTGGTGTTATTGATATTTCTCCTGGCAATCTTGACTCCAGCTTATGCTTCATCCAGTCTGGCATTTCACATGATGTACTCTGCATAAAAGTTAAATAAACCAGGGTGACAATACAGAGCTTTGACATACTCCTTTCCCAATTTTGAACCAGTCCATTGTTCCATGTCTGGTTCTAACTGTTGCTTCTTGATCTGCATATAGATTTCTTAGGAGGCAGATAAGGTGGTCTGGTATTTCCAACTCTTAAATAATTTTCCACAATTTACTGTGATCCACACAGTCAAAGGCTTGAGTGTGGTCAGTGAAGCAGAAGTAGATGTTTTTCTGGAATTCCCTTGCTTTTTCCATGATCCAACGGATGAGGACAATTTGATCTCTGCACACGGTTGTACTGTGTTAGTCACTGGCCCAGGCTCTAGATAATTCCCGGGAGCCTCGATCTTCCAGTCAGGCTGACCTCAGTTTGGGCTCCTTCATCGTGACTTTGCTGATCTCAGGGCAAAGGACTCGGGATCCTATTGGTGTGGAAGCCATGAGTCTTCCAGGAGCTCTGGTCGCAGAACCATCTGTCTGGTGTGTCCCAGGCATGTTCCTTTCCTCCTTTTGTGTGCCTCTCAGACTTCCTGAATCACAAGATGTTAGAGCCAGAAAGGAGTCTAAAAATCACTTCTGGCCACTCTTTCACAGATGAAAACTGGGGCCCCTTCCTCAAGGTCTCTGGCTCGTCAGGGCTAGAACCAGCCCCAGACCGCAGACCTGCTGGCTTTTGTGGGCTCTGCTTTCCCCATCACATACATTTTTTCGAACATTTATGTTGCTACCCACAGGACTCCTCCATCGACATGTGATGTTCGCAGAGCTTCCTCAGGCTTGAACAAGACTGACTTCTTGGTCCATTACCAGGCATCCCTGATCCCCAACTTCTCCTAAAGGGCTCTGCTCAAGATAGGTCACAGGTAACTGGGTGGGGGTCAAGAAATGTGGATAGAAAGGAGACAGTCAGGTGGCAAGGCAGGCATGAGGCCCTAGGGGGTGGGGATGAACAGCCAAGAACTCAGAGAGCCTGAAATTGCCCCTAATAGTAAGAAACCTTATGTGTCAGAGTGGGAAGTCTAGGGTCATCCCTAGCCAGAGGCCCTCAAACACTTCTCCTAAAAATTTCAGAGTTGCAAAGCATCCCCTGTGTTCTTTAGGTTGGTCAGGGCTTGAAAGGTACCTTCCAAGACTCCCACCCTGTGTGAGCCTGTCCAGCCATTTGGAAGCCTGAGGACCCAGATCAGCTGCTGGCTCATTTACTGTCTAAGCCTTGACTCACTTTTATCCATGGAGGGCATGGGGCTAAGTTCTGGGAGGGAAATCAAAAACTTTGAGACCCCATCCTTAGCTGAAGAAGCCCATAGCCCAACCAGGAAGTCAAACATGTAAATAAAGGATTATTTACATGTCTGTATGATGTTACGTGTCATACATGTAGACATCATAGAAGCATGTTGGGTGGAGGTCCAGTGTAGACATCATAGAAGCATGTTGGGTGGAGGTCCAGTGTAGACATCATAGAAGCATGTTGGGTGGAGGTCCAGTGAAGGGAGGACCAGGTTGTTGGAGAAAGCCAGAGGTATAGACTCTCTGGAGGACTCCCTAGAGGAGGTGACACGACCTGGGTCTGTTGGATGAGCAGGAATTTATCCGGGGGTGACAACACAGGTTGGGGGGAAGGAGGGAAGCATAACACCTCCATGTGTCTGCAGGACCATATGTGTGTGCTCCTCTTGCCCAGGACTGGGGGCCAGAAGTGGGGAGTCCTAGAGTGTGGGGCAGCTAGATAGGGATGTTCCCCTCTCAGTCACCCTTCCAGTTTCAGCACCATCCACCATCAGGAGCACCAGGAGGACCACTGGCGCCTCCCACCCTGTCACTGACAGCTACTGTCGCCTCACCCCGGTCCTCGCAGCCCTTCATTTGCTCCCACCCACTGTTGACGCCAAGTACCATGTTCCCCTGGATACCTGGCTCTCAGGGGATGAAATGGAGTCAGATGGTTTGCTTCTGGTCATTTCACCTCTTTGTACCTCAGTTTTTTCATCTGCAAAATGGGACCAATAACATTCCCACCTAATATCCAGGTTTCTTACCCTTTGCACTACTGAGATTTGGATATTATTCTGAACATTTCCTTGTTTTGAGGGGCTGGACTGTAGGTTGTAGGATATTTAGCAGCATCCTTGGCCTCTACCTGTTAGATAACAATAGCACAAATACCCTCCAGACTGCACAGTCATGACAACCAAAAATGTCTCCGGGAATCACCAAATTTGCCTTGGTGGACACAACCACCCCAGTTGGGAACCACCGTTTTACAGGGCTGTTGTGGGGATAAAATGAGATCAGGGACTTAAAGGGCTCAGTGCCAGGGACATGACCAGAGCTCCTTCTTTTTCCTTCTCCCCACTCCAGCTTTTCTCTATAAGTACAGGCAGGGGGCCATTCCAAGCTGCAAGGGTCTAGGGGACTAACACTCTGTGGCGACTACCATGTGTGGCCTGATTTCTCCTCTACCCCGCCTGATGGTTCTCAGGTGGCTGATGACGGTGGAGGAGGCACAAGTGACAGGCAATCACCCCACCTTCCTCCTGGAGGAAGGCCTTATCCTCACATACCTGCCCACCAGACCTCAGACCACCCTCCCTTCTCCTCTCCAACTCTCCATTCCATTTCCGGCCGTGTCACAGCCTAACTCTCAGGTCCTGTGGGCAAGGCGGACATCTCCTTGTGACTGAGGGCAAGCAAGGTCATAACAAAAACATTCTCAAATGAGCTACTGAGTAGGAGGAGGTGAGATGACAGAAGAGGCTGCGTGACTCAATGGGATTTTGCCCAGGGGCCTCTGCTCTGGTTGGCAGTGGGATTCGATGACCCTGAGAAGTGATGAATCTGCAGTTCTGAGTAATCTTCCCCAGAATGTGGCAGGATATCCCCCTTCTGCCCACACGGCCTGGATTTTCCAGAGTTATGAGTCATTCCCTGGGAGGGGGGCACTTCTGTCTCTGTGAATGACCATAGAAAAAAGATGAGGTGAGCATACACCAAAATAGTACTATAGTTCTTCCTGGAGAATGGGGTTAGAGGAGGGGAGGAAAACTCCACTCAATATAATGAAGAGGATTGACTCTGAACACAGATTGTATTGTGTCTGTCGCTCAGTTGGGTCCAACTCTTTGCTGCCCTATGGACTGTAGCACACCAGGCTCTTCTGTCCATGGTATTCTCTAGGCAAGAATACTGGAAGGGGTAACCATTTGCTTCTCCAGCTGATCTTTCCGACCCAGGAATTGAACCCAGGTCTCCTGCATTGCAGGCGGATTCTTTACCATCTGAGCTACCGGGGAGGTCAGATTATGTTGATCTAAATCTAACTTCTATCTTATATGAGCTGTGTGAGCCTATGCAGGTTGTTTAATTTCTCTGGATCTCAGTTATCTGGAACAATAATATTATCAACTTGATGGGTAATGATGCAACATATAAATTGTTCAGACCAATGCCTAACACATGGTAAGCACTCAATAAATATTAGTGTGATTTAAGTGGTGGGATTATGGACCCCTTTTACCTTTTTAGAGAAAACTTTTATATATTTTTCCCCATAAAAATTATTTGAACGTAGCTTTTAAAAGATTTTACAAATGCTAACTACATTTTATATAGCTATTCATGTTAATAGGCACAACTTCCCTTTAAAGCTGGGCCCCACCTAAATGTGGCAGCTGATACTGGGGAAAATTGCATGCAGTTTGAAGTTATGATGTTTCAACTGCACAAGAAGTATTCCAAATAAATGTTGATATCATTTGTTGTATGTCATCTACTTAGTAAACATGGTTAAATCTCGATTCTTACAATTTCAATACTAGGTCTTTACAAATTATCTATTTTTTCTAAATTGAGATTTTTTTAAATTCTAAAAAAAATTTTTTGGAAACAAGCAAATTTTGTAGCAACTAATCTGTCTTTAGGACTAGTTTTGGTTTCTATGCTAATCCAGCCCCTTTCTAATCTAATCTAATCTAGCTCTACTCTTTCTACTTTAACTCCGGGGTTCTGGCAGATGTCTCAAAATTGAGAGTAGATTTAAAAGCATCTCATGGCTGGATAATGTTAGAAAGGGCTGTTCCACATGCACACTGGTGTCAATATTTATTTCCTTGTTGATCCCTGATTGCCCAGTGTGCTCTGGGGGTGGAGGGAAGGCCTTGTGACCTAGCTCAGGCCAAAACATTACAGGGAAACAGTGCCACCATGTGGAGTCCGGTTGGTGCTAGAGGTGGGAATCAGCCCCTCTGTGGGGGAACTTTCCTTTCTTTTCAGGAAGGCTGCAATTCTCTAATAATTCTCTTTTATTTTTAAGGCTTTGTGCATCTAAGACAAGGCCACTCTTCAGTTGGCAGAGATCTGTGGTCAAAGCCTGGTCTTATTTCTACCTTGACAGGCATCCTGACTTCTCAGGATCTCGAACTTAGACCAGAAGTCCAAAGTTGCCTTTCTGAATGAGATGGCCAGATATGCCTCAGACTTTCTCAGATGACTCATTTGAAGGCCTCCTTTCACTCCCCAAACCCAGGTGTTCACAGTCTAGAATTTGGCATCTACAGATTTACAGCATCAACACCACTTCCACACCGAGCAACGAAGAGGCACTGCCTCTTGTTTACTGCACCTCGCTAGCACCTGGCCTGGTGCTTGGCACATGGTGGTAATGTTTAGTCACTAAATTGTGTCTGATTCTTGCGACCCCATGAACTGTAGCTCGCCAGGCACGTCTGTCCACAGGATTCTCCAGGCAGGAATACTGGAGTGGGTTACCATTTCCTTCTTCAGGGGATCTTCCCAACCCAGGGGTCAATCCCAGGTCTTCTGCACTGCAGGCAGATTCTTTACTGACTGAACTACCAGGGAAGCCCTGGCACATGGTAGGTGCTTGGAAAATATTTGTGGAATAAATGAGTGTGCCCCTGAGAAGAATGCTCCAGGCTCTCCTGTTCCCTTCTATAAGAAGGACAGGAACATCAAGAAGGAGAGGGCATTTGTAGGCGAAGTTCCCTGCCAGGAACAGATGGCTTTTACACAAAATGGTTGAATTATCAATCATTCTGGGGCTTCTCCAGTGGCTCAGCAGTAAAGAATCCACCTACAATGCAGGAGATGTGGGTTCGATTCCTGGATTAGGAAGATCCCCTGGAGAAGGAAATGGCAACCCACTCCAGTATCCTTGCCTGGAAAATCCCATTGACAGAGGAGCCTGGTGGGCCACAGTCCAAGGGGTCACAAAAGAGTCAGACACAGCTTAGTGACTAAGCCACAAAAACAACATCAACCATTTTAACAATGTTCTTTACAGAGGAGTGGTCAAGGATAAGGGAAGGGGTCATGATGCACTGAAAGACAGGGAGCTGTTAACACCCCCAGACTTGAAAGAGCAGGGAGAGAAAATTGTGTTATTGGAACTGAGTGAGCACCAGAGCCACAGAAGAGGGACCACCAATGGGAGCTGTTGCTACAGAGGAAAGCAGACCCTTTCAAACCATAGAACACATGGAGGGAATAGGGGAAAGTAAAGACCCTAACCTATTTCTTCTCTTGACCTCCAAACTCCTGCCAATATCTTCCTTTGACTTAACCCAGGAGTAGGCTGGTGGGCTGGAATCCTGGGTGATGCAGTCCAGAGGGGTCAGTCTCCTAGGAACAGAGCAGGTCTGAACAGAAAGAACATGGGTTGGTGGAGGGGGCAGGAGGGAAGAATGACAGGCCCAGTGGTCAAGGATGTCAAAGGCAGCAGAAAAGCCAAGAAGGGGAAGACTGGGACAAGGCCGCTGTGACTTGTAGGGGTCAGACTCAAAGAAGCAGTTGAAAAGCATGAACAGCAAAGCCGTCTCTAAATTTTTCAAAAAATAAAATATATATACAAGATAATAAAAGGGCAGCGATTGAAGAGGAAGCAGAGACAAATGAGGGCCTTTCAGGACAGTTGAGACTGTGCCCATGTGATCATGGAGGAAAAGGCCCTGGGGGTTGGAGGACGGTAGAGCTTGAAGATACTGGAAGAAAGAGGACATAGGTGATAAAGCAGGTTCCTGGGGATTGGCAAGGGCAAAGAGAGAGAGGGGGAGGAAAGGTAATCTTGGAAAAGTAAAATGGAAATGGAAATCTGGGATGGACATAGACAGGGAGAAGAAAGGAAGAATTTAGAGAAAAATATATTGAAGAGGGAGGAAAATAATGTCAGCTACTTTTTTGAGCACTTCACAATTGATCATATACATTTACATACCCAGATACTGAAGTTGCTGGTGAGTTAGAAAACCTGCCCAATAACTAGTAAATAATAGAGCAGGACCTGCTCACTGTAAGAAGCAGACCCTGTATGCTTAACCCCAGTCTGTAGTTTCAGTTTCTGTCCCACCCAGGTTTCCAGTTCCCACACTCTGCCCACATTCAGGCTAGACATCCTCCTCCAGCCCTGCCAGATCTGGCCCAGTTCTGATCCAATCAAGCAGCAATTAAGACTCCCATCACCTAAGATGCCCTTCACCAGGCTCAGTGCATGGGTCTTTGCCTCTAAGCTCCTGTGTTCTCGACTAGATCTTCCCTTTGACCTGATGTCCTGCATCACTATGGCCCCTGGACAGAGGTTGAGATCCTTAGCTCAGAAATATGAGATCTTAATAAAGGGAGAATTGCCTCAGTCAGAAGTGGCAGGGAGTGACAATGTAAATATTAATACAAAGAGACAGATGGGAGCAGGCCACATCTGAGGGATCAGATGTGAGTTTGAGGCTGGAAGGAAGGGGTGTGGACCCAGAAAGGCAAGATCAAGTAAAAGCAGAACAAGACCACAAAAGGAAGTGTTAAGTGGCTGCTTATCAGTCAGTGATGTTTATAGGCTCTAATGTCTGTGGTTGGTGGACCCAATCAAGAGCTTTCTCAAGCTCACTTCCCAGGCAGGGCTGGGCAGGGGATTTCCCAGGCTGGGTTACTGGTATGCCTGGATAGAATTTGAGTTGTTCCAGGTTTGAGAAGCCTGTTTCCCTGACAGCTGTTGGCAACCACACCCTTCCCCAGCCCAGGACGGGTGCTGGCCATGGTCCTGACCGGACTCTGGTGCTTCTCTGGCTGCCCAGGTTGGTGAAAGTGGTGACAGGAGGGTAACAGAGAATCTGAAAGAGGGTGAGGATGTTCACACATGATGGTCCTGATTTATTCCTAGGGACAGAGATGGAGTTGAAGTGTGTGTCTGAAGACACTGATGATTTGGGAGACCTGCTATAAGCAGTTTGCTAGGAAATCTTCATGTATTTTGTTTGTTTAAAATTTTTTTTAATTTATTTATTTTAATTGGAGGCTAATTACTTTACAATATTGTAGTGTTTTTGCGATACATTGACATGAATCAGCCATGGGTGTACATGTGTTCCCCATCCTGAACCCCTCCCTCACCTCCCTCCCCATTCCATCCCTCTGGGTCATCCCAATTTACCAGCCCTAAGCACCCTGTCTCATGCATTGAACCTGGACTGGAGATTTGTTTCACATACGATAATATACATGTTTCAGTGCTATTCTCTCAAATCATCCCACCCTCGCCTTCTCCCACAGAGTACAAATGACTGTTCTATACATCTGTGTCTCTTTTACTGTCTCACATATAGGGTTATTGTTACCATCTTTCTAAATGCCTTATATATACGTTAGTATACTGTATTGGTGTTTTTCTTTCTGGCTTATTTCACTCTGTATAATAGGCTCCAGTTTCATCCACCTCATTAGAACTGATTCAAATATATTCTTTTTAATGGCTGGGTAATATTCCATTATGTATATGTACCACAGCTTTCTTATCCATTGGTCTGATGATGGACATCTAAGTTGCTTCCATGTCCTGGCTATTATAAACAGTGCTGCGATGAACACTGAGGTACACGTGTCTCTCAGTTCTGGTTTCTTTGGTGTGTATGCCCAGCAGTGGGATTTCTGGGTCATATGGCACTTCTATTGCTAGTTTTTAAAGGAATCTCCACACTGTTCTCCATAGTGGCTGTACTAGTTTGCATTCCCACCAACAGTGTAAGAGGGTTCCCTTTTCTCCACACCCTCTCCAGCATTTATTGTTTGTAGACTTTTGGATAGCAGCCATTCTGACTGGTGTGAGATGGTACCTCATTGTGGTTTTGATTTGCAGTTCTCTGATAATAAGTGATGTTGAGCATCTTTTTATGTGTTTGTTAGACATCTGTATGTCTTCTTTAAAGAAATGTCTGTTTAGTTATTTGGCCTATTTTTTGATTGGGTCATTTATTTTTCTGGAATTGAGCTGCAGGAGTTGATTGTATATTTTGGAGATTAATTCTTTGTCAGTTGCTTCATTTGCTATTATTTTCTCCTATTCTGAAGGTTGTCTTTTCACCTTGCTTATATTTTCCTTCATTGTGCAAAAGCTTTTAACTTTAATTAGGTCCCATTTGTTTATTTTTGCTTTTATTTTTATTACTCTGGGAGGTGGGTCATAGAGGATCCTGCTGTGATTTATGTCAGAGAGTGTTTTGCCTATGTTTTCCTCTAGGAGTTTTAGTTTCTGGTCTTATGTTTAGATCTTTAATCCATTTTGAATTTATTTTTGTGTATGGTGTTAGAAAGTATTCTAGTTTCATTCGTTTACAAGTGGTTGACCAGTTTTCCCGAACCACTTGTTAAAGAGATTGTCTTTTCTCCATTGTATATTCTTGCCTCCTTTGTCAAAGATAAGGTGTCCATAGATGTGTGGATTTATCTATGGGCTTTCTATTTTGTTCCATTGATCTATATTTCTGTCTTTGTGCCAGTACCATACTGTCTTGATGACTGTAGCTTTGTAGTATAGCCTGAAGTCAGGCAGGTTGACTCCTCCAGTTCCATTTTTCTTTCTCAAGATTGCTTTGGCTATTGAAGGTTTTTTGTATTTCCATACAAATTTGAAATTATTTATTCTAGTTCTGTGAAAAATACCATTGGTAGCTTGATGGGGCAGAGAAGGCAATGGCACCCCACTCCAGTACTCTTGCCTGGAAAATCCCATGGATGGAGGAGCCTGGTGGGCTGCAGTCCATGGGGTTGCTGACAGTCGGACACGACTGAGCGATTTCACTTTCACTTTTCACTTTCATGCATTGGAGAAGGAAATGGCAACCCACTCCAGTAGTCTTGCCTGGAGAATCCCAGGGACAGGGGAGCCTGGTGGGCTGCCCTCTATGGGGTCGCACAGAGTTGGACATGACTGAAGTGACTTAGCAGCAGCAGCAGCTTGATGGGGATTGCATTGAATCTATAGATTGCTTTGGGTAGTATACTCATTTTCACTATATTGATTCTTCCAATTCATGAACATGGTATATTTCTCCATCTATTTGTGTCCTCTTTGATTTCTTTCACCAGTGTTTTATAGTTTTCTGTATATAGGTCTTTTGTTTCTTTAGGTAGATATATTCCTAAGTATTTTATTCTTTTTGTTGCAATGATGAATGGAATTGTTTCCTTAATTTCTCTTTCTGTTTTCTCATTGTTAGTGTATAGGAATGCAAGGGATTTCTGTGTGCTAATTTTATATCCTGCAACTTTACTATATTCATTGATTAGCTCTAGTAATTTTCTGGTGGAATCTTTAGGGTTTTCTATGTAGAGGATCATGTCATCTGCAACAGTGAGAGTTTTACTTCTTCTTTTCCAATCTGGATTCCTTTTATTTCTTTTTCTGCTCCGATTGCTGTGGCCAAAACTTCCAAAACTATGTTGAATAGTAATGGTGAGAGTGGGCACCCTTGTCTTGTTCCTGACTTTAAGGGAAATGCTTTCAATTTTTCACCATTGAGGATAATGTTTGCTGTGGGTTTGTCATATATAGCTTTTATTGTGTTGAGGTATGTTCCTTCTATTCTTGCTTTCTGGAGGGTTTTTTTTTTTTTTCATCATAAATGGATGTTGAATTTTGTCAAAGGCTTTCTCTGCATCTATTGAGATAATCATATGGTTTTTATCTTTCAATTTGTTAATGTGGTGTATTACATTCATTGATTTGCAGATATTGAAGAATCCTTGCATCCCTGGGATAAAGCCCACTTGGTCATGATGTATGATCTTTTTAATATGTTGTTGGATTCTGTTTGCTAGAATTTTATTAAGGATTTTTGCATCTATGTTCATCAGTGATATTGGCCTGTAGTTTTCTTTTTTTGTGGCATCTTTGTCTGGTTTTGGTATTAGGGTGATGGTAGCCTCATAGAATGAGTTTGGAAGTTTACCTTCCTCTGCAATTTTCTGGAAGAGTTTGAGTAGGATGGGTGTTAGCTCTTCTCTAAATTTTTGGTAGAATTCAGCTGTGAAGCTGTCTGATCCTGCATTTTTGTTTGCTGGAAGATTTCTGATTATAGTTTCAATTTCCATGCTTGTGATGGGTCTGTTAAGATTTTCTGTTTATTCCTGGTTCAGTTTTGGAAAGTTATACTTTTCTAAGAATTTGTCCATTTCTTCCAAGTTGTCCATTTTATTGGCATACAGTTGCTGATAATAGTCTCTTATGATCCTTTGTATTTCTGTGTTGTCTGTTGTGATTTCTCCATTTTCATTTCTAATTTTGTTGATTTGATTCTTCTCCATTTGTTTCTTGATGAGTCTGGCTAATGGTTTGTCAATTTTATTTATCTTCTCAAAGAGCCAGCTTTTAGCTTTGTTGATTTTTGCTATGGTCTCTTCTGTTTATTTTGCATTTATTTCTGCCCTAATTTTAAAGATTTCTTTCCTTCTACTAACCCTGGGGTTCTTCATTTCTTCCTTTTCTAGTTGCTTGAAGTGTAGAGTTAGGTTATTTATTTGACTTTTTTATTGTTTCTTGAGGTAAGCCTGTGCTGTTATGAACCTTCCCCTTAGCACTGCTTTTACAGTGTCCCATAAGTTTGGGGTTGCTGTGTTTTCATTTTCATTTGTTTCTATGCATATTTTGATTTCTTTTTTGATTTCTTCTGTAATTTGTTGGTTATTTAGAAGTGTGTTGTTCAGCCTCCATATGTTGGAATTTTTAATAGTTTTTCTCCTGTAATTGATATCTAATCTTACTGCATTGTGGTCAGAAAAAATGCTTGGAATGATTTCACTTTTTTTGAATTTACCAAGGCTAGATTTATGGCCCAGGATGTGATCCATCCTCGAGAAGGCTCCATTTCCACCTGAGAAAAAGGTGAAATTCATTGTTTTGGGGTGAATGTCCTATAGATATTAATTAGGTCTAACTGCTCCATTGTATCATTTAAAGTTTGTGTTTCCTTGTTAATTTTCTGTTTAGTTGATCTATGCATAGGTGTGAGTGGGGTATTAAAGTCTCCCACTATTATTGTGTTATTGTTAATTTCCCCTTTCATACTTGTTAGCATTTGCCTTATATACTGCAGTGCTCCTATGTTGGGTGTATATATATTTATAATTGTTATATCTTCTTCTTGGATTGATCCTTTGATCATTATGTAGTGTCCTTCTTTGTCTCTTTTCACAGCCTTTATTTTAAAGTCTATTTTATCTGATATGAGTATTGCTATTCCTGCTTTCTTTTGGTCTCTATTTGCATGGAATATCTTTTTCCAGCCCTTCACTTTCAGTCTGTATGTGTCCCTTGTTTTGAGGTGGGTCTCTTGTAGACAATGTATATAGGGGTCTTGTTTTTGTATCCATTCAGCCAGTCTTTGTCTTTTGGCTGGGGCATTCAACCCGTTTACATTTAAGGTAATTATTGATAAGTATGATCCTGTTGCCATCTACTTTGTTGTTTTGGGTTTGAGTTTATACACTCTTTCTGTGTTTCCTGTCTAGAGAAGATCCTTTAGCATTTGTTGAAGAGCTGGTTTGGTGGTGCTGAATTCTCTGAGCTTTTGCTTGTCTGTAAAGCTTTTGATTTCTCCTTCATATTTGAATGAGATCCTTGCTGGGTACAGTAATCTGGGTTGTAGGTTTTTCTCTTCCATCACTAAGTATGTCCTGCCATTACCTTCTGGCCTGAAGAGTTTCTATTGAAAGATCGGCTGTTATCCTTATGGGAATCCTCTTGTGTGTTATTTGTTGTTTTTACCTTGCTACTTTTAATATTTGTTCTTTGTGTTTGATCTTTGTTAATTTGATTACTATGTATCTTGGGGTGTTTCACCTTGGGTTTATCCTGTTTGGAACTCTCTGGGTTTCTTGGACTTGGGTGACTATTTCCTTCCCCATTTTAGGGAAGTTTTCATCTATTATCTCAAGTATTTTCTCATGGCCTTTCTTTTTGTCTTCTTCTTCTTCTGGGACTCCTATGATTCGAATGTTGGGGCATTTAACATTGTCCCAGAGGTCTCTGAGGTTGTCTTCATTTCTTTTATTTATTCTTTTTTCCTTGCTGCTTCATTTATTTCTATCATTCTATCTTCTAACTCACTTATCCTATCTTCTGCCTCCATTATTATACTGTTGGTTCCCTCTAGACTGTTTTTGATCTCATTTATTGCATTATTCATTACTGATTGACTTTTAAAAATTTCTTCTAGGTCCTTGTTAAACATTTCTTGCATTTTCTCAATCCTTTTCTCCAGGCTGTTTATCTGTAACTCCATTTTGTTTTCAAGATTTTTGGATCATTTTTATTATCATTATTCTGACTTCTTTTTCAGTTAGACTCCCTATCTCCTCTTTTGTTTGGTTTGGTGGGCATTTATCATGTTCCTTTACTTGCTGAGTATTTCTCTGCCTTTTCATCTTGTTTAAATTGCTGTGTTTGGGGTGGCCTTTCTGTATTCTGGCAGTTTGTGGTTCCTTTTTATTGTGGAGGTTCCTCACTGTGGGTGGGGTTGGACGGGTGGGTTGTCAAGGTTTCCTGGTTAGGGAAGCTTACATTGGTGTTCTGGTGGGTGGAGCTGGATTTCTTCTCTCTGGAGTGCAATAAAGTGTCCACTAGTGAGTTTTGAGATGTCTGTGGGTTTGGTGTGACTTTGGGCAGCCTGTATATTGAAGCTCTGGGCTATGTTCCTGCATTGCTGGAGAATTTGCATGGTATGTCTTGCTCTGGAACTTGTTGGCTCTTGGGTTGCTTGGTTTCAGTGTAGGTATGGAGGCTTTTGGATGAGTTTTTATTGATTAGTGTTCCCTGGAGTCAGGAGTTCTTTGGTGTTCTCAGGTTTTGGACTTAAGACTCTGGTTTTCAGTCTTATTCTGACAGTAGCCTCAAGACTTCTCCATCTATACAGCATCAATGATAAAACATCTAGGTTAATGATGAAAAGCTTCTCCACAGTGAGGGACATCTGAGGGTTACATGGAGAAGAGAAGAGGGAGGAGGGAGATAGAGGTGACCAGGAGGAGAAGAGAGGGAATCAAAAGGGGAGAGAGCAAGCTAGCCAGTAATCAATTCCCTATGTGGTCTCCACAGTCTGGACCCCTCAGAGAGGTTCACGGAGTTGCTCAGAGAAAAGAAGAGGGAGGAAGGAGACAGAGGTGACCAGCAAGAGAAAAGGAGGAATCAAAAGGAGAGAGACAGATCCAGCCAGTAATCAGTTCCCTACGTGTTCTCCACAGCCTGGAACACACAGAGGTTCACAGAGTTGGGTAGAGAAGAGGAGGGAGGAGATAGAGGTGACCTGGTGGAGAAAAATGAAAGTCAAAAGGGGGAGAAAGCAATCAAGCCAGTAATCACATTCCCAAGTAAAAATGGGTACTGAAGATTGGTTTCTTCAGTTCAGTTCAGTCATTCAGTCGTGTCTGACTCTTTCAACCCCATGAATTGCAGCATGCCAGGCCTCCCTGCCCATCACCAACTCCTGGAGTTCACTCAAACTCACGTCCATCAAGTCGGTGATGCCATCCAGCCATCTCATCCTCTGTCGTCCCCTTCTCCTCCTGCCCCCAATCCCTCCCAGCATCAGAGTCTTTTCCAATGAGTCAACTCTTCGCATGAGGTGGCCAAAGTACTGGAGTTTCAGCTTTAGCATCATTCCTTCCAATGAACACCCAGGACTGATCTCCTTTAGGATGGACTGGTTGGATCTCCTTGCAGTCCAAGGGACTCTCAAGAGTCTTCTCCAACACCACAGTTCAAAAGCATCAATTCTTCAGTGCTCAGCTTTCTTCACCGTCCAACTCTCACATCCATACATGACTACTGGAAAAACTATAGCCTTGACTAGATGGATCTTTGTTGGCAAAGTAATGTCTCTGCTTTTGAATATGCTATCTAGGTTGGTCATAACTTTCTTTCCAAGGAGTAAGCGTCTTTTAATTTCATGGCTGCAATCACCATCTGCAGTGATTTTGGAGCCCCCAAAAATAAAGTCTGACAGTGTTTCCACTGTTTCGCCATCTATTTGCCATGAAATGATGGGACCAGATGCCATGATCTTATTTTTCTGAATGTTGAGCTTTAAGCCAAGTTTTTCACTCTCCACTTCCACTTTCATCAAGAGGCTTTTGAGTTCCTCTTCACTTTCTGCCCTAAGGGTGGTGTCATCTGCATATCTGAGGTTATTGATATTTCTCCCAGCAATCTTGATTCCAGCTTGTGCTTCTTCCAGCCCGGCATTTCTCATGATGTACTGTGCATAGAAGTTAAATAAGCAGGGTGACAATACACAGCCTTGACGTACTCCTTTTCCTATTTGGAACCAGTCTGTTGTTCCATGTCCTGTTCTAACTGTTGCTTCCTGACTTAACAGAAGCAGAAGATATTAAGAGGTGGCAAGAAATCACTGAAAAACTGTACAAAAAAGATCTTCATGACCAAATTAATCACGATGGTGTGATCACTCACCTAGAGCCAGACATCCTGGAATATGAAGTCAAGTTGGCCTTAGAAAGCATCACTATGAACAAAGCTAGTGGAGGTGATGGAATTCCAGTTGAGCTATTTCAAATCCTGAAAGTTGATGCTGTGAAAGTGCTGCACTCAATATGCCAGCAAATATGGAAAACTCAGCAGTGGCCACAGGACTGGAAAAGGTCAGTTTTCATTCCAATCCCAAAGAAAGGCAATGCCAAAGAATGCTCAAACTACTGCACAATTGCACTCATCTCACATGCTAATAAAGTAATGCTCAAAATTTTCCAAGCCAGGCTTCAGCAATACATGAACCATGGACTTCCAGATGTTTGAGCTGGTTTTAGAAAAGGCTGAGGAACCAGAGATCAAATTGCCAACATCTGCTGGATCATGAAAAAAGCAAGAGAGTTCCAGAAAAACATCTATTTCTGCTTTATTGACTATGCCAAAGCCTTTGACTGTGTGGATCACAATAAACTTTGGAAAATTGGTTTCTTAAAGGTACAAAATTGATAACAAATACCAAAAAGCAAAGATTAAATATCTAGAGTAGAGGTTAGACTCTCAAAAATACAATATTAAAAAAATAAAACAAAGTCACAAAAATTATAAAATATATATATGAAGTTTGCTTTAAAAATAGGGTCTTTTTTTTTTTTGCAAGGTAATAGTAGGTTATAAAAACAAAAATTAAAGGAGTAATAGACTTAAAAATTAAAAAAAATTAATTATAATAGTAAAAATATATCTAGGACTTTCTCTGGTGTTGTTGTGGGAAGTGTGGGGTCAGTTCAGTTTCAGATAGTTCCTTGATCCAGCTTATACTTCTCAAGATCTATAGGCCCCTTCCAATGTAGTCGGTGCTAACTACAAGACTTTAATCTATTGCACCTGTCACTTCCAAAGCGGTTCCCTATGTTTATTTTAGCTTCTTTTGTTTGCTGGTCTCTTCAGTGTCTAATTTCCATCCTGACACAAGAGGGAGAAGGTGGTCACTTATTTAGGCTCACTTGTTCAGTCATGCTGTGAGGAGGGAGGAACACTGCAAACAAATATCACTGGTGTGTGTGGGGAGTGCTCCCAGTGTCTCAGCTGCACTGGTTTTGCCCCCGCTCATGGCGTGTGTGCTTTCCTGGTCTACACTTCTCAGGCTCCAGGTTGCTCTGCCAGGCAACTCTCTGAAGCAGGCCCTGGGTTGCGTGCATTTCCCAGGTCTAAGCTGCTCAGGTTCAGGTTCTCTGGTACTCCACAAAAGCGCAGTCTTGGTTGGGCCTGCATTTTGTGCCCTTCCCAGGTCCAAGTAGCTCAGGTGACCAGGTGCTTGGTGAGCGCAGTCTCCCCAGGTAGGGAGTGCGTCTTATCACCTCCCCGGTCCCAGCCGCTCAGTTTCCTGGGTGGCAGCGGGCACACCCGTCTCAGGTGTGCCGTGTGTCTCTTCTGGGGAGCTGATCTCTGGCTGCGACCCTCCCAGCGGATGTCAACTGTCCAGAATCCCCAGAAGTCTTGGTTAGCGACTGGGAGCCTGCTTGCAGTTTGGTAGAGGATGACTCTCTGGGGCCGAGGTTGCCCCTTTCCAGCTCTGGCTGCCCCCCACCTGCTTCCCTGTCTCCAGCAGGGGATGGGCCGGTCTGTAGCTGGCTAGCTCTCTTCTGGTATTCACTCAGTCCTTTGTTCTGTGAGCAGGCCTGGTAGTGCCTTAGGTTAGGGCTTTTCCTGGGATAGTTCTCTCTCTCTCTCTCTCTGGCTATTCCACAGTTTGGGTTGCTATCTCAGGTTAGTTCCCTCAGATTGCTCTCAGAGCATTCAGGCCTGGTCCTTACCCTAAGCAATGCAGCCCGCGCCTCCCTGTTCAGCCCCGGCTTGCTGGTGGGGGATGCGAGCCCTGGGAGTTGCCGTTAGGACATAATCTGTGGGTTTTATTTATTTATTTTCTTTCCTGGTTATGTTGCCTCTACATATAGACATCACCAGATGCCCATTTTGGTCAACACTGAAATCAGATTGATTATATTCTTTGCAGCCAAAGATGGAGAAGCTCTATATAGTCAGCAAAAACAAGACCAGGAGCTGACTGTGGCTCAGATCAGCTCCTTATTGTGAACTCCTTATTGCCAAATTCAGACTTAAATTGAAGAAAGTAGGGAAAACCACTAGACCATTCAGGTATGACCTAAATCAAATCCCTTATGATTATACAGTGGAAGTGAGAAATAGATTTAAGGGACTAGATCTGATAGACAGAGTGCCTGATGAACTATGGATGGAGGTTCATGATACTGTACAGGAGACAGGGATCAAGACCATCCCCATGGAAAAGAAATGCAAAAAAGCAAAATGGCTGTCTGGGGAGGCCTAACAAATATTTGTGAAAAGAAGAGAAGTGAAAAGCAAAGGAGAAAAGGAAAGATATAAGCATCTGAATGCAGAGTTTCAAAGAATAGCAAAGAGAGATAAGAAAGCTTTCCTCAGCAATCAGTGCAAAGAAATAGAGGAAAACAACAGAATGGGAAAAACTAGAGATCTCTTCAAAAAAATTAGAGATACCAAGGGAACATTTCATGCAAAGATGGGCACAATAAAGGATAGAAATGGTATGGATCTAACAGAAGCAGAAGATATTAAGAAGAGGTGGCAGGAATACACAGAAGAACTATACAAAAAAGATCTTCATGACCCAGATAATCACGATGGTGTGATCACTCACCTAGAGCCAGACATCCTGGAATGTGAAGTCAAGTGGGCCTTAGAAAGCATCACTACAAACAAAGCTAGTGGAGGTGATGGAATTCCAGTTGAGCTATTTCAAATCCTGAAAGATGATGCTGTGAAAGTGCTGCACTCAATATACCAGCAAATATGGAAAACTCAGCAGTGGCCACAGGACTGGAAAAGGTCAGTTTTCATTCCAATCCCAAAGAAAGGCAATGTCAAAGAATGCTCAAACTACTGCACAATTGCACTCATCTCACATGCTAGTAAGGTAATGCTAAAAATTCTCCAAGCCAGGCTTCAGCAGTACAAGAACTGTGAACTTCCAGATGTTTGAGCTGGTTTTAGAAAAGGCAGAGGAACCAGAGATCAAATTAGCAACATCTGCTGGATCATGGAAAAAGCAAGAGAGTTCCAGAAAAACATCCATTTCTGCTTTATTGACTATGCCAAAGCCTTTGACTGTGTGGATCATAATAAACTGTGGAAAATTCTGAAAGAGATGGGACTACCAGACCACCTGACCTGCCTCCTGAGAAACCTATATGCAGGTCAGGAAGCAACAGTTAGAATTGGACATGGAACAACAGACTGGTTCCAAATAGGAAAAGGGGTACGTCAAGGCTGTGTATTGTCACCCTGCTTATTTAACTTCTATGCACAGTACATCATGAGAAACGCCGGGCTGGAAGAAGCACAAGCTGGAATCAAGATTGCTGGGAGAAATATCAATAACCTCAGATATGCAGATGACACCACCCTTATGGCAGAAAGTGAAGAGGAACTAAAAAGCCTCTGGATGAAAGTGAAAGAGGAGAGTGAAAAAGTTGGCTTAAAGCTCAACATTCAGAAAACGAAGATCATGGCATCTGGTCCCATCACTTAATGGGAAATAGATGGAGAAACATTGGAAACAGTGTCAGACTTAATTTTTTTGGGCTCCAAAATCACTGCAGATGGTGACTGCAGCCATGAAATTAAAAGACGCTTACTCCTTGGAAGGAAAGTTATGGCCAACCTAGATAGCATATTCAAAAGCAGAGATATTGCCAACAAAGAAAGGTCCATCTAGTCAAGACTATGGTTTTTCCAGTGGTCATGTATGGATGTGAGAATTGGATTGTGAAGAAAGCTGAGTGCCGAAGAATTGATGCTTTTGAACTGGAGAGTTCAAAAGAGTTGGAGAAGACTCTTGAGAGTCCCTTGGACTGCAAGGAGATCTAACCAGTCCATCCTAAAGGAAATCAGTCCTGGGTGTTCATTGGAAGGAATGATGCTAAAGCTGAAACTCCAGTACTTTGGCCACCTCATGCGAAGAGTTGACTCATTGGAAAAGACTCTGATGCTGGGAGGGATTGGGGGCAGGAGGAGAAGGGGATGACAGAGGATGAGATGGCTGGATGGCACCACCGACATATGGACATGAGTTTGGGTGAACTCCGGGAGTTGGTGATGGACATGGAGGCCTGGCATGCTGCGATTCATGAGGTCACAAAGAGTTGGACACGACTGAGTGACTGAACTGAATTGATGTTGCCCTCTCGAATTCCAAAACTCCCCACAGATCCTCTGGTGAGAATGTTTCCTGGTGTTTGGAAACTTCTCCTCTTTTAAAACTCCCTTCCCAGGATGGATCTCTGCCCCTACCTCTTTTGTCTCTCTTTTTATCTTTTATACTTTGTCCTACCTCCTTTTGAAGACAATGGGCTCCCTTTCTGGGTGCCTGATGTCCTCTGCCAGCTTTCAGAAGTTGTTTTGTGGAATTTGCTCAGTGTTCAAATATTCTTTCAATGAATTTGTGTGGAGAAAGTGGTCTTCCCATCCTATTCCTCCACTATCTTAGGACTGCCCCCCATCTCCATGCATTTTAAAACGTGGCTCAGCAGCTGTGAAGTCTCAGTCAAAGTTAGACATCAGTTCCTCCAAGTCATGCTTCTGGTTCTAGGGCTTCCCTCAGCTATGTTGTCATTGTATCTAAGAACCCCGAGGCTTCAAGAGACCTGAGTTCTCCAGCACATACATGGCAAGTGAATAAATGCATGCATGCAATCACTGTTGCAAAAGTCCTAGGGCCACAACAGATTTCCCAACCTGGGGATCCAGCAAAAGGACTGAGAACCCCCAGTGAAATGGACTCTTGGAGGCACAAACAAAACCTTGTGTGCACGAGGACCCAGGAGAAAGGAGCAGCGATCCACAACAGGCTGAGCTAGACTTGCCTGTGAGGGCTCCGGAGTCTCCAGCAGAGGCATAGGTCAAACAGTGGCTTGCACGGAATCAGGGGCACTGACTACAACAGTCCTGGGAGCCGAAGCATGCTCGAATAAGGCCTTTTGAAGGAGGTCACCGTTACCTCCATTACCCCTACCATAGTTTGACCTCAGGCCAAACTACAGGGAGGCAACACAGCTCCACCCATCAGTAGAAAATTGGATTAAAGATGTATTGAGTATGGCCTTGACCACCAGAGCAAGACCCAGTTTTACCCACAGCCAGTCCCTCCCACCAGGAAGCTTCCACAAACCTCTTATTCTCATCCTTCAGAGGGCAGACAAAAGGAAAACCACAGTCACAGAAAACTAAGCAAACTGATAACATGGATCACAACCTTGTCTAACTCAGTGACACTATGAGCTGTGCTGTGCAGGGCCACCCAAGACAGACGGGTCATGGTGGAGAGTTCGTACAAAACATGGTCCACTGGAGAAGGGAATGGCAAACCATTTCATCATTCTTGCCTTGAGAGCCCCATGAACAGTATGAGAAGGCAAAAATATAGGACACTGAAAGACTAACTCCCCAGGTCGGTAGGTGCCCAATATGGCTACTGGAAAAGAGTGGAGAAATAGCTCCAGAAAGAATGAAGAGGCTGAGCCAAAGCAGAAACGACACCCATTGTGGATGTGTCCAGTGGTGAAGGTAAAGTCTGAGGCTGTAAAGAACTGGAACCTAGGCCTAGGATCCTGGAATGTTAGGCCCATGAATCTAGGTAAATTGGAAGTGGTCAAACAGGAGATGGCAAGAGTAAACATTGACATTTTAGGAATCAGTGAACTAAAATGGATGGGAATGGGTGAATTTAATTCACATGACCATTATATCTACTACCATGGGCAAGAATCTCTTAGAAGAAATGGAGTAGCCCTCATAGTCAACACAACAGTCTGAAATGCAGTACTTGGGTGAGATCTCAAAAATGACAGAATGATCTCTGTTTATTTCCCAGGCAAACCATTCAATGTCATAGTAATTCAAGTCTATCCCCCAACCACTAATGCCAAAGAAGCTGAGGTTGACTGGTTCTATGAAGACCTACAAGACCTTCTAGAACTAACACCCCAAAAAGATGTCTTTTTCATCATAGGGGACTGGAATGCAAAAGTAGGAAGTCAAGAGATACCTGAAGTAACAGGCAAGTTTGGCATTGGAGTACAAAATGAAGCAGGGCAAAGGCTGAGTTTTGCCAAGAGAATGAACTGGCCATAGCAAATACCCTTTTCCAACAACCCAAGTGATGACTCTACACATGGACATCACCAGATGGTCAATACTGAAATCATGTTGATTATATTTTTTGTAGCAGAAGATGGAGAAGCTCTATACAGTCAGCAAAAACAAGGCCGGGAGCTGACTATGGCTCAGATCATGAACTTCTTATTGCAAAATTCAGACTTAAATTGAAGAAAGTAGGGAAAACCCCTAGGCCATTCAGGTATTGACCTAAATCAAATCTCTTATGATTACATAGTGGAAGTAACAAATAAAGTCAAGGGATTAGATCTGATAGAGTGCCTGAAGAACTATGGATAGAGGTTCATGACATTGTACAGGAGGTGGTGATCAAAACCATCCTCAAGAAAAAGGCAAAATGGTTGTCTGAGGAGGGCTTACAAATAGCTGACAGAAGAAGAGAAGCCAGAGGCAAGGGAGAAAAGGAAAGATATACCCATCTGAATGCAGAGTTCCAAAGAATAGCATGGAGAGTTAAGAAAGCCTTCCTAAGTAAACAATGCAAAGAAATAGAGGGAAACAATAGAATGGGAAAGACCAGAGATCTCTTCAAGAAAATTAGATACCAAGGGAACATTTCATGCAAAGATGGGCTCAATAAAGGACAGAAATGGTATGGACCTAACAGAACCAGAAGATATTAAGAAGAGGTGGCAAGAATACACAGAAGAACTATACAAAAAAGATCTTCATGACCCAGATAACCACGATGGTGTGATCACTCACCTAGAGCCAGACATCTTGGAGTGGGAAGTCAAGTGGGCCTTAGGAAGCAACACTACGAACAAAGCTAGCGGAACTGATGGAATTCTAGCTGAGCTATGTCAAATCCTAAACGATGATGCTGTTAAAGTGCTGCACTCAATATGCCAGCAAATATGGAAAACTCAGCAGTGGCCACAGGACTGGAAAAGGTCAGTTTTCATTCCAATCCCAAAGAAGGGCAATGCCAAAGAATGTTGACTGCACACTTGCACTCATTTCACATGCTAGTAAAGTAATGCTCAAAATTCTCGATGCCAGGCTTCAACAGTATGTGAACCGAGAACTTGAAGATGTACAAGCTGGATTTAGAAAAGGCAGAAGAATCAGAGATCAAATTGCCAACATCCATTGGATCATAGAAAAAAAAAAGGAATTCCAGAAAAACATCTACTTCTGCTTTATTGACTATGCTAAAGCCTTTGACTGTGTGGATCACAACAAACTGTGGAAAATTCTTAGAGTTGGGAATAACAGACCACCTTACCTGCCTCCTGCGAAACCTGTATGCAGGTCAAGAAGCAACAGTTAGAACTGGACATGGAACAATGGACTGGTTCCAAATTGGGAAAGGAGTATGTCAAGGCTGTCTATTGTCATCCTGCTTATTTAACTTCTATGCAGAGTACATCATGTGAAATGTCGGGCTGGATGAAGTACAAGCTGGAATTAAGATTGCCAGGAGAAATATTAATAACCTCAGATATGCAGATGATAACACCCTTATGGCAGAAAACAAAGAGGAACTGAAGAGCCTCTTGATGAAAGTTAAAGTGGAGAGTAAAAAGGCTGGCTTAAAATTCAACAATCAAAAAACCAAGATCATGGCATCCAGTCCCATCACTTCATGGCAAATAGATGGGGAAACAGTGGAAACAGTAAGAGACTTTATTTTCTTGGGCTCCAAAATCACTGCAGATGATGACTGCAGCCATGAAATTAAAAGACGCTTGCTCCTTGGAAGAAAAGCTATGACAAACCTAGACTGTGTATTAAAAAGCAGAGACATCACTTTGCCAACAAAAGTCCCTCTAGTCAAAGCTATGGTTTTTCCAGTAGTCGTATGGATGTGAGAGTTGGACCATAAAGAAGGCTGAGCATCGAAGAATTGATGCTTTTGCACTGTGATGTTGGAGAACACTCTTGAGAGTCCCTTGGACTGCAAGGAGATCAAACCAGTCAGTTCTAAAGGAAATCAACCCTGAATGTTCATTGGAAGGACTGATGCTGAAGCTGAAACTCCAATACTTTGGCCACATGATGTGAAGAGTTGAATCATTAGAAAAGATTCTGATGCTGGGAAAGACTGAAGGCAGGAGGAGAAGGGGATGACAGGATGAGATGGTGGATGGCATCAGTGACTCAATGAACACGAGTTTGAGCAAGCTTCGGGAGATCGTGAAGGACAGAGAAGCCTGGAGTGCTGCAGTCCATGGGGTCAGAGTCAGACATGACTGAGCAATTGAATAACCACAATAATCAGAGAATAATGGCATTCAGAGTGAATGATGTATTAGAGAGGGAGAGATCTGTGACCAGGTATGAGGTCCTGGGTATCTTTGAATGCAGATTTAGCAAATGGAAAGGAAGGATTCTGTGCTTGGAAGTGGGGTCACGTAGAATGTTCCTGTGCTCAGATATGAGAATCAGGGGATTGAATCAGCACAAGCTTAGAGAAGAAAGAGTTTGATATGCACATGCTGTGAATTCAAATACATGAATTGGCAGAGATTTCTTGGTGCCTGTCCTTTGCTATGAGGCTTAGAGGAACAAAAATCACACCCTTTTCTCAGGTAGGAAGGATGTGGGCAGAAGAGGTCAGAATACAGCATAAATGGAACTGGAAGTAAGGTAAAGATTCATGGGATTTCAGAGTTTGGTTTCGGCCTAAGATACAGGAAGCTAGAAACACTTTTAAAATAGCACCAAAATCATGGACCAAGAGAAATTTAACAAAATATGTGAAAGATTTGTATGCTGAAAACCATAAAACATTGGTGACAGAAGCCATAGAAGTAAATAAATGGTGAGCTAAAATGTGTCCATGGATTGAAAGACTCAGCAGTGTTATGATGTCTGTCATTTAGTTGCTAAGTCATGTCTGACTCTATTGCAACCCCATGCATTGTAGCCTGTCAGGCTCCTCTGTCCATGGGATTTTGGGGGCAATAATACTGGAGTGGGTAGCCATTTCCTTCTCCAGGGTATCTTCCTGACCCAGGGATCGAACCTGCATCTCCTGCATTGCAGTTGGATGGATTCTTTACTGCTGAGCCACCAGGGAGGTCCATTAAGATGTCTAGGTCCTCCCAAATTAATCTATAGAGTCAATGAAATCCCATCAAAAGCCTGATCGGCTTTGGAGAGAGTAGAAATTGACAGGCAGATTCTAAAATATACATTCCAAAGCAAAGTTACTAAAGCCGTTAAAACCATTTTGAGAAGGAACAGTGTAGTTGGATTACATCATCTGATTTTAAGACTTGTTATAAAGTTACAATGAATATGACCCAGCCATCCCACTAGGGCATATACCCTGAGAAAACCATAATTCAAAAAGACACATAATTTAAAAAGTACTCCAATGTTCACAGCAGCACTATTTACAGTAGCCAGGACATGGAAGCAACCTAAATGTCCATTGACAGATGAATGGATAAAGAAGAAGTGGTATATGTGCACAATGGAATATTACTCAGCCATAAAAAGGAATGAAATTGAGTCATTTGTAGTGATGTGGATGGACCTAGAGTCTGTCATACGGAGTGAAGTGTCAGAAAGAGAGAAACAAATATTGCATATTAACGCATATGTATGGAATCTAGAAAAATGGTATTGATGAAGCTATTTGCAGGGCAGGAATAGAGATATAAATGTAGAGATGTGGACTAAGAGAAAGAAGGAGAGGGTGGAATGAGTTGGGAAAGTAGCACTGACATATGCACACTACCATGTGTAAAATAGCTAGCTAGTGGGAAGCTGCCGCATAGCACAGGGAGTTCAGCTCAGCGCTCTGTGATGACCTAGAGGGTTGGCACTGGAGGCAGGGGTTGGAGGGAGACTCAAGAGGGAGGGGATATATGTATACAAACAGCTGATTCACTTTGTTAGTACAGCTGAAACACAACATCGTAAAGCAATTGTACTCCCATAAAAAAAAGTAAAGCCCCAGGGAGTAGTCAGGATGGGGTGTAATTGGTAAAAGATCAACACATAGATCAATGGAACAGAATGGACAGTCAAGATGGAGACTACATGTCAAATGACTTTCAATGAAGATACTAAGGCAACTGAGTGGAGAAAGGATCATCTTCTCAACCAATGAGAAGGCTGGTACAGGCTGGACAGTGGGCTGCCCTCTCAGAGGTCTGGGATCCACAGCGCCCCCTGCTGGGCTGCAGCGGTGGCTCCTCCTCTCCCGTCTTCACCTCCCCCGCTCTGCTCCCCTCCCTGAATCATGAAGCCAGATCCCAGTCCTGACGATTGCTCAACCTCCAGGAGCCAGTTCCTGTGGGCAGTGTCTGGGGAGCCTGACCCTCGTGAAAAGACGAGTTCTTGCACAAGGCACCCTGCGTCTGTCCTCCACAAGGGAAGGGTGACATGGAGCCTGTCGTGCTGCTCATCCTGCTCGCTGTCACAGGTAGGAGTCCCTCCCTCCGCTGTCGACACTCCCTCCCCTTCCTTGAGTATGTGGCAAGTGGGTGGGTGGGGAGCACTGAGCCACACTCTAAAGATGACTGAAATCCTCCGCATGTCCTGCACCCCCGCTTCCCACTGTACCCCGTATTCTCCACGCTTTCCCTCCCTCCCCAGTATCAGCTTTTCATGCTGGTGGAGGCATCAGAGGCTGGTGGATTTGGACACCTAAAAAGGGAAGGACTTCTGATGGTGGCATCTCAGCACTAGCTAGTAGGTGGGGGAAGTCTGGGGAGCATTGGTAAGAGCCCCTAAAATTTTGAACCACTTGGGCATAAAAGTAGTCCCAGAGGAGTAGCAGGGTGGGAGGGAGAAAAGAACCCAGCACTGGGAATCTGCATCTTTGGGGTACCCCTCCTGGGCTCTGAAGGTCCTCCTGTCCTCAGCCCTGGGGGTGAAGATTCTGTGATTGAGCTGCAGGGATGAGCACCCCAGAATTTTGCACATGACAGCCTTTTCTCATTGGGGGATGCCTCTTGCTCCCCCCAGAGGAAAAGTCACATGTGGGTGAGAGGAGAGAATGTTCCAGTGAAGCTGGAGTTTCTTAGCTGGAGGTGGAGCAGGGAAAGTGGGGGCATGTTGGTCTGCCTGGAGGCAGATGGACAGGGTGGTATGGGGGATATTGCTTCTCAGGTCTCTCTGGTTCCAAAAGGCAGGCCACCAGCTCCCTATTCCTGGCAAGTTTCTGTCACCCATGTGGTTGACAAAGTGATTGAAGAGAAGGGAGGCTGAGGCAGAGGGTGCTGGGTGATTCTCTTTCAGCCCCTGCCCTGGCACCAGACTGGCGCTCCCCCACCCCAAGGAGGGTCCCTAAAATAGCAGCCTCATGTCTCCCCCAAAATAGCTCTGAGATGCATCCCTCCTGAAAAGGGAACAAAGCCACAGAAATAGGGAAGCTGGAAGCTAAAGGTCACAAAGAGGAGAATGTGGGGCTGGGACTGGCGTGGGCAGCTGCAGAGTTAGCAAGCATGGCGGGCTTGGGGAGGGAGCGTTCAGCCCCCCGTGGGACCAGCCCCAGGCCTGAGAGGCCACTGGCCTTGCTCTCTTGAGATGGAAGGGGAGAGAGGAGGGCATGATTCCATGTAACAGGAAGAACACGTGTGGACTAGGACCAGAGGGAACTTCAAGACCAAATGTCTCTGGAAATAGGCTCAGAGGGGGTCAGTTACTTCTCTAAAGAAGTCCAACAAGTCCAGTGGTGATAAAGCCAGACCCAGGACCCAGGTTTCCTCATTTCCTATAAACACGTACTTGGGCTGTGCCACCTTCTCCCAACTTATGTAGACCTGAGTTCCTTAAGGGCAGGATTTCTGTCTCTTCTGTTCAGTGAACATAGTAGGCATTCAATAAACACGTGGTGCAGTGAAGGAACGTCTCGTCCCCAGAGCTGTCCCGGGCGCACAACACCACAGTGTTCCAGGGCATGATGGGCCGGTCCCTGCGGGTCTCCTGCCCCTACAACTCCTTGAAGCACTGGGGGAGACGCAAAGCCTGGTGTCGCCAGCTGGGTGAAGAAGGCCTGTGCCAGCAAGTGGTCAGCACCCACCCCTCGTGGCTGCTGTCCTTCCTGAAGAGGCGCAACGGGAGCACGGCCATCACGGACGACGCCCTGGGGGGCACACTCACCATCACGCTGCGGAATCTTCAAACCCACGACGCTGGTCTCTACCAGTGCCAGAGCCTCCATGGCAGCGAGGCTGACACCCTCAGGAAGGTCCTGGTGGAGGTGCTGGCTGGTGAGTGGGCGGCTGACTGCATCCCGCATCTGAGGCTGGGGCTCTGAGTATAGGACCGACCACCCTTGGGGCTTTTGGGGGTCCTGGAAGATCCCACGGTGTGGATTTTGTCCCCCTGCTCAACTGAGGGCCACTGTGGCTGGTTGTGCAGATTGCTGACTGCAGGAGGAGGGTCACCATCCAGCCCTGTGCCCCGCTGCAGGCTACGCCCCCTGGTGGAGGACTGCATCGCTTGCAGGAAGGGTACAGTCCTTCCTTTACACACTTAGGAGCTAGCTGTGGCCCTGCTCCCCTCCAAACAGCTTTATCCATCTGGCATCCCGTTGGGATGTGAGCACTGAGGTGGTCCTTAAGGAGTAGGAGGACATTCACTCATTCCCTCACCCAACCACCCAATGCACCTACCGATGTAGATTAAGCACCAACTTGGTACAGATAAACAGGCCCAGAAAGGAACACTGCTGTGACCCGGGGCAACTGCTTCTCTCTGGGCCTCCATTTCCCCATCTTTAAATGGTGGTGATGGAGTCTGTGCCACTGACCCCGTATGGCTCCTGTGAGAAACAAGCGACAGAGTTTTACAGTGCTTGGGGTCAGTGACAGCCCTCGCCCCAGTCTCCTGCTGCTAACTGCTTGGGATCGTCATTCCTGGTTTAACTAGGTGAGATAGGGAGTGGTGGGGTCCTTCTCACCCCTGAGCTTGCACAGGGGGTGCCCTCCAGGAAAGCCTTCTGTCTGTCTCCTGTGTCCCAAAGAAGAACAAATCTGAGGTTAGAGATCCCTTTTCTGACTCTTTGTCCAACTCTTCCCCCTAACATGGCCCCTTATCATGGAAATGAAGGTCAAAAACTTGTCTAAGATGGGGAGGGTAGGTGAGACCATCTGCCTTAGACTCCAAACCCTGCCTCCATGGGAGTAGGTGGCGAGGAAACACTGCTATCCTATCAGAGTCTAAGGCTCAGCTGACTCCCACAGATACAGCAGGAAACAAATAATAAGAATAACAACAACAATAATAATCTGTAGCTGGTATAGACAGCTTCACAGTCCACACCAGACTTTCAGAAACACCCACCATCTCATTTGCTCTTCCCAAAGACCCCGTGTGACAGGAGGGTGGGGGGTGCAGTCACTGAGCTCCTATGAAGTGATGGGCACTACACAGGATGTTCTCGCTGAATCCTGCAACACTATTATT
Source organism: Bos indicus (assembly GCF_029378745.1). Taxonomy (NCBI): domain Eukaryota; kingdom Metazoa; phylum Chordata; class Mammalia; order Artiodactyla; family Bovidae; genus Bos; species Bos indicus. Next base: position 16,584,696 of record NC_091782.1, on the reverse strand, counting down.
AAGAAGGGATTCCTAATTGCTCCACTCTACAGGTGAGGAAACTGAGGCTCAGAGTCGTTAACAACTTGATCCACACAGGGTGAGGTCTCAGAGAGCTTCACCCCACCCAGAGGGGTTCTCTCCACTGTGGCTTCAAGAAGGGGACTAGCAGCTCACAGGCTCTGTCTCCCACAGACCCCCGTGATTACCAGGACCCTGGAGATCTCTGGATCCCTGAGGGGTCCGAGAGCTTCGAGAATGCCCAGGTGGAGCACAGCATCTCCAGGTATAGTGACAAGTCTTTGCTAAGATCCCTGGGTAGACCTCCACCCTGCAGAGCCCAGGCATGGGGTGGCAGCTGGGGGGTGGCGGGTGCCAGAAGTACAGATTCCAAGGCAACTGGAACAAGAAGGTATCTGTATATGATCTTGTCTAAACACCCCTCCAACCAGCCAGTGTGTGTTGGTGTGACTGTACCAGTTGTTAAAATATTGCAAAACTTCCCTAACAGTTTATAAATAGCTGATGCTCCAAGACTCTTGAATGACTGGCCTCTCACCCCTTCCCCTGGCAGCCCTCAGACAGAATCCTCACAGTTCAGCAACAATGAAAGTTTTAGGATTAATATTTCAGCACAAAATTGGTACCCCCAGATTCCTGCTTCCCTGATGGGACCAGAATCAGTTCTGACTGGTTCTTGACTAGGTACTGGTGTTTAAACACTGTTAGTATAACCATGAAGTGCACATGTGTGTGCACACACACACAAAAACACACCACACATCATATCATCACGAAAGCAGAAGACCGCTCAATGAGGGAGGTGGTTGTTTAAAAGCACTCAGCAGGCAGATCCGTGCCTGGAACTCCTGACTACAGGCTCCCTCAAGCCCCATAAAGCCTCATCCAGGGCTGTGGTGGGTGGGGGAGGTGTCCCCAGCCCCTCGACCTCCCAGGGTCTCCCTATTCCTTCTCTGAGGACAGACTCCAGCGTGTGTGTCCCCTCATGGCCTCCCACATGCCCTCTTTGTTTCTCCAAGGAGCCTTTCGGAAGAGGAGAGCCCCTTCCCACCCACTTCCATCCTCTTCCTCCTGGCCTGCATCTTTCTCAGCAAGCTTCTAGCAGCCAGCGCCCTCTGGGCTGCAGCCTGGCATGGGCAGAAACAACGGCCACCCCAGGCCAGTGGACCGGACTGTGGCCACAACCCAGGTTACCAGCTCCAAACTCTGACAGGTGAGCTTGGAGAGCACAGTGGTGGCCAGGGGCGGAGAGGTGGGGCAGAGAGGCGCTGAGTGAGTACCCTGTCTGTTGCAGAGCTGAGAGACGTATGAGAGAGGAGGACCCTCAGTGGAGGAGAGGTTCAGGAGAGGTCTGCACGGATCACCCCAGCCTGCTGCACACTCGCCCCTTGGCCGCCAAGTCTCCTGGCTCTGCTTTGGCAAAAGGCCGCTCTGCCTCTACCCTTCTTCCTTTGGCCCGTGGAAGCGCGTGCGCATATGTGTGTGCACGCATGCATGTGCATGCATGGGAGGTGGGAAGGATACCTCCAACTTCTGGACATTGGCCATTAAACACTCTCACAAATAAACCCAAGACTTCCTGTTTATTTGATGGTTTAGGGTGTCATGAAGGTCTTCTCTTTTGCTACAAGGCTAGGATAGTGAATACCGATGAGGAGAAGACAGGTCTGGCTCCTTAGGGTCCACGGTCTTAGCCTACCATGTCCCTCCATTTCCACAGGCTCCAAACTGGCCAAACGTTTAAAGTCTTCTTTCTCCCTCCCAGAGATCTGATTACCAAGCCCTGCCTCCCTCCGTGGAATTTCTCTACCATCTTCTCTCATCCTCCTGCCTCCTGTCCACTGGTTCCCTGTGATTATTGCTGGGCCCCTTCCTCCCTCTGCCTGTCTCAAGCCCGCGCCCCCACCCCCCCCAAGTCCATCCAGTTCCCAGCTGACTCATCCATTCATCTCCCTAGAGGTTTGTTTTTATCATGTTATGCTCCCTCCAGAGAAATGGCAAGGGCTTGGGTTGTCGGCGCAGCGTACCAGAGCTAGGGACTACTGGTCCAAGCCCCAGGCCTTTCATCATATAGAAGGGAAACTGAGGCTCAAAGGGAAAAGATTTACCCAGAGTGCCCTGTGCAGCCTGGAAATCCTACTTTCACTTGACATTCCAGGTGCCCTTCCCTCTAGCTCAACCCTACTTATTTATTAAAAATAACTCCCCCCTACTTTTTTTTAGCCATGCTGCATAGCTTGCAGCATCTTAGCTCCCCAACCAGGGACCGAATCTGGGCCCCAGCAGTGGAAGTGTGGAGTCCTAACCACAGGACTGCCAGGGAAGTCCCAATCCTACTTATTTATTCATGTACTTATTCAATAAAAACTGATATTCTGTGCCAGGTACCAGTCTAGGCATTGGAGACACAACAGTGAACAAGACAGGCCAAGATTTCTGCCCACACAGAGCCTCATTCTAATGGGAAGAAGGCAGACAGACAAATACAATGTCGGTCAGTCAGCTGGTTGGGAGTATGGGGAGGGCAGAAGGCCTGGGGAATGATGCAATTCTAAAGGGTAGTCAGGAGGCACCACTCGAGAAGCACCTCAAGGAAGCAAGACAGGAAGAGTGTTCGAGACACAGGGAACAACCAAGGCAGCTCAGGGAACCTCATCTCTCTCTTCGACACACATACTCCTCCTGGACCAAGAATGAGGGGGAAACTAGATGGAAGCTACCCTGAAGTTGGGCTGTCCTTGAGGAGGAAGGGGGTTGCCCATATCCACAGGTTCTCTGTCCTGGCCTCAGAGATGAAGGCCAGGAGCCCCTCTCCACAGCCACATGTGGCTGCATTGCTCCCTAACCTGGGTGTGGGTCCCTGGGGTTTTGAATCACTGGGAAAGAGCCCCCGGTGCAGCCCTGTGTATCAGCCTCATGTTAACAGGTCACTCCCCTCGTCACAGCCCTGCCCCACCCACTCCCGAGGCTGCTCCGCTGGCCTCTGCCCCCAGCTCCAGGCCCCTGGTCCAGTCTGTGTTTCCCTGGCCTCCCTGACTCAACTGCACTTCAGTGAAACTTCCCCGTCGGGTCCTGGCGCAGTCGTCTTCTTCCTGCAGACACAGGCACGGTCTAGGAGCCAAGACGGAGCCCAAACTGAGCCCATGCCAGCGCCCTCCCGCCCACGCTGCCTGGGCACTGGGGGTGACGGGATGGAAGGGGAGGCTCTGGGGGTGTGCCTGGTGGAGGGGCGCTGCGGGAACTTTCCTGCTCTTGGGAGCTCAGCCTTTGCTCCTTCCTGCTCGGCCAGGTCAGAGACATCCACCCTGGGATCCCCCGCCTTTCACTCTCTGGAGTGCACACTGAATGGAAAGTGTTTTCCAATGTCAAGTTCTTGCCTCCTTAAGAAACCTTAAGTTCCTTAACTGCTCCAAGCCTCAGGCTCCTTGAACAAAGACAAACAAAAATCCCAACACCAAACCAAACCCCAACAACCCTACTTTGGTGGGTTTTTATGAGATTGAAAGAAATAACATTAAGTTCCTGGCCAGCTGTCTGGCACATAGTAGGTCCTGCATAAGCACTGGCTTTCATTCTATTCTCAAACGCCTGGTGAGAGGACACCTCTCTGGATCCTGGCCACTTCTGTCCCAGGCACCCAGTGGGGGACTGTGTCTGTTTTACGCACTCAATACATATTGAAGACAGGTCTCCTCCTCACACAAATCTCCCAGGTTGGCTTATTAGAGCAAAAATAATTTTCTGTAAGGAAATCAAAGAAAGCCTGATACGCCTTGGCAGGACAGACATACATCCTTCCATATCACTCACAAGGGAGACCCAGGTGTCCAGTCGGCTGGAGACTGCCAGTGTTAGCACCAAGAGTCCTGTGTCCCCAGAAAACCCTCACGCCAGGTGAACAGGAACAGCTGGTCTCCCTATCACCGTGTCCATGAGACTCAGCTAAACACGGCTTTCTCAGGCTCCTGGTCCCTGTTTTCCATTCTCAACTCCCTTGCTCCTGGAGGCAGGAGGAGGCAGGGATGGGGAGGAGGAGGGCAGGGAGGACAGGAGGAGGGAGGGTGGTTTTTCCAGGGCCCTTACCAGGCGTGAGCATCTAGGTCAGAGCGGTGTGTCCTCCCAGGCATTCCCACCTGGCCTGCTCCAGTCTGAGCACTGGCGCATCCCTGGTGTCAGCAGGCTTACCCCTCACATTCTGTGCGGGATCCCCAGCCCCAGTTCTGCACAGGGTGATGCAAATGGGGACCAGATGGACCCTGTGCAGGGAGTTGGTTTGTGTCATGGGAGAGGAACCCCAAATTATGAGACTTGGAGCTGATATAGAGCATCTGGCACGTTGAGCATTGGCCCATCTTCCTCGCTGGTGGGAGAGAGAGACATCTTAACTTCGGAATAGAAACTGATCATTTCCAGGGAGGAAGGGAAGGATGGAAGCAAATCTCTCTGGAGCTGACACACTGTCTCTAACTCCCCAGGCACGTTTGTTCTTCAGTCTCCCTGGAACAAAGCTCGCTCAGTGCCCTTTCCTGGGAAGGCCCCGATCATGCAGAAACATGAACATATTCACAGAGAACTGAGAGGACAGTGCATTCATGAAATAAAAATAATATATGAGAAATGCTTGGAGAATTAAAAATACTGTAAAGTAAAAGCACTAAGGGATAAAAATTTGAAGGACAAGGATAGAAGGGATGGAAGAAAAAATATGAGGATATCTTCCAGGAATCAGAACACAATGGACAAAAAAAAAAAAAAAAATGAAAGAAACCTAGACAGAAAAGCTATGAAAATGAGATGAGTACAGGTGATTCAATATCCAATTAATTATCAAAGCAATAGTGCACTTCCTGGACGTGGAGAACGTGGCCCACACCGGAAGTGTCTAGGGAGCACTCAGCACAGGGCGTGAAGACAGGTAGACCAGGGTGCACCATCGAGAGGGGGCTTCCTGGATGATCTCCAGAGAGCTCGGGTAGGGCACTCACATAGAATTTAAAATTAAGATGGACTCAGGCCCTGGGGAGGACACTTTACTTCCCTCCTTCACAGCTCTGCATCATCAGATTCTATATTTGGAATACCCTGGAGATCATCTTCCCCCTTTCTCTAATGCTCCCTGGTTGCCATAATCCTCCTCCCTGACTTCACTCCTTAGGGGCGCCCAGGATCCCAGGCTTCTGTATTTCCGTGGGCCTTCTCATTCTACCTCGCCCACTCCTATCTGGAGCACTGAGCCAACCAGAGCTTGGAAAAGCTCCTTCTCCCCACCCATGGCGAGGCCCACCAGTGCCTGCTTCCCAACCCCATGGTCACTGAGAGCCCCACGTGAGTGTCTGAGGCCAAATTTCCTGCCCCCAGGGGAATGCTGTGTCAGTGCCCAGACGAGCCTCAGAGCTGACATCTCCCTGCCCAGCCATGGGCCCCAAACTGCTCCTGCTGCTGCTCCTGGGACTAATAGGTAAGGTTTAGAAGGAGCTGCACTCTGGGCCCCATGTACCCTGCTCCATGCCCAGGGATAATTGGCATTGCCCTGGAAACAACTACATGTGTAGGCCCAGAAGTGGACCTCTAGACCCCTGACCCCCTGGGCAGTGGGTGGACCGGGAGGTGCCCTGCCTGACATTCCCTCAACTTTCCTTCCCTAGGCCAGGGCTCGGCCGGCAGCCTCCCGGAGCTGCTGCAGGCGTCTGTGGGGAGCTCCATCCTGGTGCAGTGCCACTACCGACTCCAGGACGTCAAGGCACGAAAGGTGTGGTGCCAGGTCCTGCCAGAGGGATGCCAGCCCTTGGTAACATCAACCGTGAATCGCGGGGTCCCAGCTAGCAGCCGCATATTTCTCACAGACCTGGGGGGCGGCCTGCTCCAGGTGGAGATGCTTGCCCTGCGGGAGGAGGATGCTGGCGAGTATGCCTGTGTGGTGGAGGGCCTCTCGGGAACCCAGACTGTGCACAGGGTCACTCTGGATGTGCTTCCTGCAGGTGAGCTATCCCAGCCTGGCCAGCAGCCCTGGCCTGCCCTCCTGCCCCAACCTGCCGCTCTTGGGTCCCTGGTGGGTGGGAGCTCTTGTGGGTGAGGAATATGGGCCAAATGCCCAATATTCTTTTGACAGCTCTGCAGGGAACGGAAGCCAAACCGGGTGAGAAGTCCGAGATAAATCAGCCAAAGAGCAGTCCCCTTTCCGCTCCTGCATGGGTGGGTCTCCCCACAGGAAGTCATATCCTTCTTCCCCCATTCAGGGCCTTGGCCTCCTCATCCAGCATTTTCAACATACTCTATGCTGTTTTTTTCCCCTTAGAAATGTTTTAAACAAAGTTTTGATTCAGACATATCAACCGGAATTAATTTTTTGGTATATGTTCCAGGCTTAAGATTAATGGCTTAAAAACTACTGAATTTATACCTTATTTTATAAGTCTTCACTGAGCATCTAGTATGTGTCTCATGTAACAGGCAGGGTACATTCAATGGCTGGATTCCTTTGACTTATTCAGTTTTAAAAACAGAAAGAGTCTCATCAATATACAGTCGATATTCTCGACCCTATTTCAGTTGAGAAAGGACTCTTCACAGGATTCATTTTTACAGTCTATAACTTTCTCATGTCTAAATATTTGCTAAAAGAACATTTAAAAGTATTAAATATTCCTCAGAAAAGTACAATATTGTAAAAAATAATTGTTCTGTTGGGAACATGGTCAGCTACCTGAGGAAGCAGACTGTTCTGCCTTCCTCTTACGGATGTTGACATCTTTTTCAAGTATTCCTTTCTTAAGTAATTTGTGCCAAAGGCCCAAAATAATGAAATCAAGACATTTTTCCTTCTGTTTTTCTCCATGTGTTATGAGGATGGACTAAGCTGTCATTAGAAATCTCTCTTGTGTCCACAATTATTACTCATATTATAAACATACTCCTGTTCGCTCTGGTTATCCTTTGTCCTCCCGCTTCCTTGACACTCTAAGGTCTAGTACCTCAAGGTTAGAACTTCCTAAATGGCAAATGGTCACAAGACAATGCACTGGGAAAGGGTGGCAGGGAGATGGGTACCCTCAGTGGGACATCTGAGGTGTGGGGACCCCAAGAGCTGTAGAGGATGGATATTCAGGCAAATGGGTAGAGCACAGTATCCAGGGAGGATATAGTGGTTTTAAAAACCAGATAAGGACATATGCCACAAGACTGGGGTCAATGGTGTCTCAGTTCCTGGTTTAGCATGGGGTGGGAAGTGGGAATGGTAAATGTCTAAGGACCAGGCAAGACAAGATCTCAGAGGATCTAGGAGGACTGCCGGGTTCCCAAGGCAGATCCTCAGGCCGACAGAAACAAACCCTGAGTCCCACAGACAGAAGCTGAGCACATTGTTGGAATGACAAAAAACTTGTCACAAAACTGAATCTCAGGGTCTAAGCCAAAGCTCTCAGCAAGTGTCAGTTGGCACTGTCATTTCAGGATTGACCCTATGTTCCTTACCTCCAGAGCTTGGGATGGGGCTCAGCCAACCTGCAGGGTTGGTCACAAGGCTGCAGGTATGCAGAGAGGTCTAGTAGGCTGGGCCAAAGCCCCTTTAGAGACCAAGTGATGAGAGCTGGGAGCAAGGTCTCCAAGGAGGTCAGAGTAGAGAGGCCTATTCTGGGGTGGGGTAGGGAAGTGGGCACAGATAACACAGTGGGGTTTCTGCATAGTCTGAGCAGCCTGATTGAGATAAGGCACAGGGTGGGCAGGTAAAGGAGAAGAAATTCAGAGGGAGAGGTTGGGAGCTGGCGGCAGAGGGGAAGTGAGCATATTCACAATCAGATAAAGACTTAGACCTCTCGAATTAGAGGCCCCTTAAGGAATATCCAAAGCACCCCTTTGTGTTTCTTACTCCCAGCCTCCCTCGGTTCTCCTCCCCCAGTCCCTCAGCTCTCAGCAAGCCCTTGAACCCTGCTCTCGGTGGGTATGTGCTCAGTAACAACTTCCTTCTGCCTCAGCTCCTGCCCTGAAAGAGGAGGAGATCCATCAGGATGCGACTCTGGGTGAGAGCTCCTCTTTGGACTCTGTAGACAGCGACAGCCCTTTGGATACCAGCCAGGACAAGAAGAGGTATGACAAGAATTGTATGTGGGTGGCTAGGAAAGGATGATGGTGCAGATACAGCTTGTTTAGAGCCCCAGACTAAATTGAAAGGAAACCTTACAATTCTCTTCACTCCTGGGGAACTGCTCAACAGGTAGGCAGGTAGGTAGACAGACAGGCATACCTCTCTATTCCAGTTCAGCACTGAGCCCTTTATTCCAGTAGATCTCCAGTCAGGATACCCTGATAACGTGTCTCTCTTCTTCCGTGCTTGAGTCTGCCTGCCTCATTCCATTAAAAAAAAAGCTCTTTCTCCCGACCATGGCACACCAAGAATGGTGCCTCTGTGCCACTTCTCCAGGATTCCTGCCAAGCAGCTCCCTACCAGGTTCAGGGCTAAGCTCACTTCCTTCTTCGTGTGTCTCAGCAGAGCCTGGATTTGGGGTGCTGTGTTCCTGCTGGGCCTGCTGGTGATGGTGGCGGTGATGCTGCTTGCTGTGATGGCCAAAAGGAAAGGTGGGTAGCTCTCCACCTGTGTATCCCAGCAGGGGTCTTCCGGCCCTGTATCAGCCACTCCTGCATTTGAGGCTGGGAATCTAGGTCTGCTCCCCCTACAGATGGGCTTTGGCAAGTGCCCCCAGGCCCTACAATTCCCATGGCTGAAAGGTGGAGGAGAGCGAGGAGATTCCGTGGGAGGTGGCCTGGGGAGAGACAGGAATTGTAGAGGGTGAGACAGTGGCGCTGGGGACAGGTGGCTGGAAGAGGTGGGGGATTTCAGGAGATGGCTTGAGTGTTGAGACAGGATGAAGGGAGCTGTGGAAGCAGTAAGTGGGGGAGTTAGGGCTGGCTGGGGGTGGGGGCTGGGCAGATGGAAGGGGAAGACTTTGCTGGTGGGAGTGGGGATGTTTGAGTATGGGCTAGAACAGAGGTTGCCAAGGGTTCTGGAGAGTGCATGTGTGGAAGGCACTGAGTCGGCACAAAGAGCAGTCTGTGCTTCTGTTCTACCAGGAAACAGGTTTGCTGTTGGTGGACAATTTCAGAGCAGTGGAATCTCAAACACGGTAAGAAACCTCTGCAGGCCCCCAGCCAAATTCCCTAGACCCTCCCTCTACCATACTCACTGACAAGTCCTGGGATGATCGGGTGGAGAAAAGACTGGGAACCCACATGAGGTCCAAAGCCACTTCTTAAATGCAGTAAACTTGCCAACTATAGTCTTCCACCTTCCCACTTTGCCATCCACTTGCCCAGATTTAGGGAGATACTTGGGGCCTGAAAATCTTCACAGTGAAGCCATCTTGCCCACAGACATACTCAGGATTCTGGAGACAGTCCAGTGTGAACCTGGACTTCCCACCTCAAGGAACCGGGGTAGAGGGAGGCATTTTCTCTTTGCCTAACCGGCCTGCTTTTGTTATAGGCTCCCTCCTCAGTGGTCCAGCACGTCAGTGACTCTGGACTGGCTGTTGATCTGCCATCAGATGTACCATATGTCAAGCTTGACTCACCACCTTCCTTTGATGACACCACTTACACCAGCCTTCCTCCTGATCCCCTGTCAGGGAAACTCCTACCCCTAGACCCACCCTGTGTGCCCCCTCTGCCTCCTAAGGTTGAGATCAGCTCCAAGCCTGTGACATACGCTACAGTCATCTTCCCTGGAATGGGCAAGAGTTGGAGGAGCCTCCTGTGAGCCAGCCCAGGAGCCGCCTAACAGTCAGGCTCCACCCAGCTGAGCTGTTCACCATCCTGTATACCTGCAGATTAGCCCCAGGGTTTTGTGTAGCCATCCATGCAACCCATGCTCTAGATCCTTAGGCTATCAGATCTTTAGGATCTAATGTCTTGACTTTTCTGACCTGGTAAGTGATACTTGGAATGACTGAGGTGTCCTGGGAAGCCAAGCCATGTCCTGGGAAACTAGCCATGTTAGTTCCTCTGCCATTACACCAAAGAACTAAATAAACTCTAAATGATAATATATGAGCTCTTGATGCTTGGGAGGGGATGAAAGGGCCCAGGTTTGACTGCTCGTGAACTGAAAAGACTGGTCCAGAGTTTGTGCTGTAATGCTCTCCTGCCAGCGGGGAAGTGATTTCCCTCCCTGGTCAGACTCCTACAATGCAGTCTGATTTAACGGGCGTGAAGGGGGATTTCTTCAAAAGCATTTCCTGCCTTTATCATGACACTTGAGAGTATAGATTCATTTGCTTGAGATAGAAATCTCCTGTTTTCTGCTTTATACCTTGTAAACAAGTGACATCTTACGATGTGACACATATGATGGGAGAAGGAGGACAATTCATCAGTGCCAGGTGCTGCTAGTGGTAAAGAACTCGCCCGCCAATGCAGAAGATGTAAGAGACATGGGTTCAACCCCTGGGTCAGGAAGATCCCCAGGAGCAGGAAATGGCAACCCACTCTAGTCTTCTTGCCTGGAGAATCCCATGGACAGAGAAGGCTGGTGGGGTCGCACAGAGTTGGACAAGACTGAAGTGACTTAGCAGAGCACAAAGGGAGCTCAGGACAGATAGGGTAGGAGAGATGGGGTTAAAAGGAAACAGGAGTAAGGCCAAAAACTGAAATAGATACCAAGCCTATTCCTTGGTAGAACAAAGGGTTTTCAAGCACCAGGAGATAAAAGATCTTCATCAGTTTTATCAGAGTTGGCTCTTTCTCAACTGTGTGGTCTTCTGGTAGCTCTGTTCCCTTAACTCTGAGCCTGGGAAGAGCCCAGTGAAGAAAAGGCATGCAGGTGGGGGAATAAGGAATAAATGGTAAATGTGTGGCCACAGTTAAGTGTAAATGAAAGCTAATCCAGGCTGGGTATAGGAAGGCCTTTAAGGTTTCTGCCATGACTTCTTCTCAAACTGTTTGAAAATATTTGTCCATATTGAGATGAGAGACTTAGATGGAGAAGAGGAGGTGCTCAGGAATCCAGTCTTTTACAATCATGAAGAACTGGGCAAAAAGAGATTTTCATGGTCTGAACCATCTGGAAGGGCCCTAAGCTTAGTCTAGGTACATGAGGTGAAGAGACAGGCAGGGGCTGTGTAAGCCTAGTAATGCTATTTTCAGGGAGCTCTGGCAGGATGTTCTGGGCTTCCTTTGATAGAGTCTCAGCCTGTGACAGAACCTAAATTTACTCTGTCCCTTGTGGAGGCAGCAGCTCCCCACCAATCAACTAAGCCCTCATTTACCCTGGCTAAGATGACTGGGGACTTTCCTGGTGGGAAGGCAAGATGAGGGGAGGGCAGAATAAAGTCTAAAAAGCACCCCTCTGGGAGAAATGACTATAATTGGTCTGAATGTAACTTTTCAGAATGTGACAGAAGTAGAAGTATATTTAACAATGCAAAGGAAAATACTAAGATAATCAGTTGACTGGTAGAGAAGACTGAAGGAGGAAAGGGAAAGATATTAATTCCATCAATGCCTATGATAGCAAGTCTATGAATTATAGTCACAGAGTCACAGTTATAAAAGTAACTTCTAAAATGAAAATACTAAAATAAATTTCATTTATTTTATAAAAACAAAGTAAATGCAAATGACACGGTGAGATGACTGCTTCACATTAGAACCTTTGGAACTCAGTTAAAGAAGCTCTCAGAGAAAAATAAACACCTTTAACAAGAATTAAGCATCTTACTCAAACAGCTAATTAATTTTAAAGGAGAAAAATGACATAACTAACACATAAATAAAAGAGTTTATTCTTTGAAGTAAACTGAAATAAAGTGTTAGCTAACTTACTCAAGAAGATGGATGAAATAAACAACAAGGGGGAAATAACCGCAGATAAAAAGACAATAACAAAAAAATAAGAATATTTTGTGCTAGTGGTGGAGGAGTGGGAATGACTGTAAAGGGGCCTGAAAGAACTTTTGGGTGTAATTAAATGTTCTCCATCATGATTGTGGTAGTTACACAGTATATACATTTGTCCAAACCTATCCAATAGGCGTACCTTACTGCATATAAATTATATTTTGATAAAATTTATTTTATAAAGTATTTGAAAGGTCATTGGGGAATAGTTGGAACAATCTTAGAGAGAAAAGCTCTTTAAAGTATTATACAAAACTCAGAAGCCATAAAAGTATTCATAGATACATTACAACTGACACATTAAGATAAATTAAGATACTTTTCCCTCTATGACAAAACATCATAAATGAAAGTCAAAAGACAAAATAAGGAAAAATTTTGCAACCCATATAAAGGCAGAGGGCTCAATTCCCTAAAAAGGCAGAGGGCTCATTTCCCTGACTCCTACATATCAATTAGAAAACAAATACTTAATAGAATATGGTCACAGGATATATACCTACAGCTCATACAAAAAGAAATATAGACATAATAAAGATGTTTAACTTCATCTAAGGAAAATACAAGTTAAAAGTACATTGAGAGTAATTTTAAAAGAAAATGGTTAAAGAACTCTGAAAATTCTTGCCTTCAAAAAGAAACAAGAAAACTGGCAAAAATACTGTCAACTTTTTTGGAACTCTGGAAATTAACCAATGACTTGCATCAATCCAAGGAGTGTTTACTCAAGAAAAATGGCTTCCCCTTACCCCTATTTAAGAGATAACTTCATAAAGCAATAATTACATACCTGTGCTGATGGGCATACCATTTATTAAGATGTAACTTTTATGACAGTAACAATATGAAGAGGGAGAAAGAAGGAATGGGGCTATATAGAATCAAATTTTTGTATTAATATATTATTGAAATTAAGTTATATTAATCTGAACTAGATTATTTTAAATTAAAATGCTAACTATAATTTCTACAGTAAGAAATAGTGCAAAATTATACAGTAAAAGAAATGACAAGGGAATTAAATTATCTAATATGACAAAAGACAGTGGTGAAATAAAGGAGAAAAAAGACATAAAACAAGTAGAAAACAAATAACAAACTGGAAGACATAAATCTTACCTTATCAGTAACTATACTGAATGTAAATAGATTAAACATCCTAATTAAAAGGCAGATATTGGCAAAATTGATTTAAAAAATATATGACTCCACTATATGCTGCTTCTAGAAGACAAATGTTAGATTGAAAAACACAAGTCTGCTGAAAGTAAAAGAATGGAAAAGCATATCATGCAAACTAGTTACAGAGCACTAGAGTAGCTATACTAATATCAGACAAAATAGGCTTTAGGGCAAAAATTGTTACTAGTGACAAAGGACATTTTATAATGATAAAAGAATAAATCCACTAAGAAGATATAACAATTATAAATATATGTGTACCTAACAACAGAGTTTCAAAATACCTGAGGCAAAAACTGACAGAACTGAAGGGATAAATAAATTGTAATGGTTGTAGACTTCAATATTCTACTTTCAAAAACAATACAGCAAGGAGGTGGAAGAGCAACAACAAAAGAGTAGACATGAGTAACACTATAAACCAATAGGACCTCTCAGATATCTGCAGAACACACCACCCAACAAAGCAGAATACACATTCTCCTCAAATATACATGCAACAGTCTCTAGGATAGACCACATGCTTGACCATAATTAAGTCTAAATAAATTTAGAAGGACTGAAATTATATAAAGTATTTTTTCTGACCATAATGGTTTGAAACTAGAAGTCAATAACAGAAGCAAAATTTGGAAAGTCACAAATATGTGGAAATCAAACAACTCACTCACTCCTAAATAACAAATAGGAAAAAAGAAGAAATCACAACAGAAATTAGAAATGAATGAATGCTTTGAAATGAATGAATATAATTACGCAACATACCAAAAGTTAGGTGATTCAACAAAGACAGTGCTTAGAGGGAAATTTATAGTTGTAAACACCTATGTTAGAAAAAAAAAGAGAAGATTTCAAATTAATAACCTAATTTTCCACCTGAAGAAACTATAAATAAAAGAGCAAACTAAACTCAAAGCAAGCAGAAGGAAGAAAATAACAAAACTCAGAGCAGAAATAAATGAAATGGAGAATAGAAAAACAACAGAAAAAAAATCAACAAAACCAAAAGTTGGTTCTTTGACCAGATCACCAAAATTGACAAATCTTGGTTAGACTGGATAAGAAATAAAGGGAAGATGACTCAAATTACTAAATCAGAAATGAAAAGGGAAGAACTACTGACCTTATGAAATAAAAAGGATAAGAAATATTATGAACAATTGCATACCTTAGATAACTTAGATGAAATGGACAAATTCCTAGAAAGATGTAAACTACTGAAAATGACTTAAAGAGAAATAGAAAATCTATACCATGTAAAGAGGTTTAATTAGTAATCAAAAAACTTCCCACAAAGAGATGCTTAGGACCAGATGGCTTTTCTGGTGAGTTCGATCAAATACTGAATGAATTTTAAAACCAATCCTTCACAAACTCTTCAAAAAAAAAAAAAAAACGAAGAGAGGAAGGAATACTTACCAATTCATTTCTATGAGAGCAGTTTTACTTATATACAAAAACCAGACAAAGAGATTACAAGAAAACTATAGGCCAACATTATTTATGAATGTAGATGCAAAAAATCTTCAGTGAAACAGTGGCAGGTAGGACCTGGGAACAAATAGAAAGGATTACAGACCATGACAAAGCAAGACTTATTCTAGAAGTGAATGCCAGGTTGGTTCTACATTTGAAAATCAGTATGATACATCATATTAATAGAAACTCCTTCTGCCAAACCACATGATCATTTCAATGGGTGACAGAAAAAGTGTTTGATAAAACCCAACACTCTATCATGATAAAAACACTCAACAAACTAGGAATAGCACAGGACTTCATCAACCTGATAAAGAACATCTATAAATAATTCACAGCTAACATCATACTTAAAGGTGAAAAACTAAAAAGTTTTCCCCAATAGTTGAGAACAAGACAAAGATGTCCTCTCTTGTCACTTTTATTCAACATTATACTATAGGTTCTAGCAAGTGCAGTTAAACAAGAAAAATAAAAGCCATCTAGATTGGAAAGGAAGAAGTAAAATTATCTCCATTTGCAGATGACATGATCTTGTATATAAAAAAGGCTAAGAAATCCACTCACCCCCCAAAAATTTAGAGTTAACAAATTAGTTCAGCAAATTTGTACCCTGAAAAAAAGTTTCAGGATATAAAACCAATACGTGAAAATCAGTTTTATCTCTATATTCTAGCAATGAACAACTCAAAATGAAATTAAGAAAACAACTCTATATACAATAGTATCAAGAATAATAAAATTATTTAGGCATAAATTTCACAAAATAGGAGTAAGGCTGGTGCATTAAAAACTACAAAACATTACTGAAAGAAATTAAGGAAGAAATTAAGGAATATATGGAAAAGATATGTCACTTTCATGGATTAGAAAACTTGGTGCCCACTCTCACCACTTCTATTCAACATAGTTTTGGAAGTCCCAGTCACAGCAATCAGAAGAAAAAGAAATAAAAGGAATCCAGATTGGAAATGAAGAAGTAAAATTCTATCTACAGATGACATGATCCTCTACATAGAAAACCCTAAAGACACCACCAGAAAATTACTAGAGCTAATTAATGAACATAGTAAAGTTTCAGGATATAAAATTAATACACAGAAATCCCTTGCATTCCTATACACTAATAATGAAAAGACAGAAGGAGAAATTAAGGAAACAATCCCATTCACTGTCGCAATGAAAAGAATAAAATGCTTAGGAATAAATTTACGTAAAGAAACAAAAGACCCATATATAGAGAAAACTATAAAACACTGATGAAAGAAATCAAAGATGACACAAATAGATGGAGAAACACGTGTTTGTGGATTGGAAGAATCAATATAATGAAAATGAGTACACTACCCAAAGCAATCTATAGATTCAACGCAATCCCTAGCAACCTACCAATGGTATTTTTCACAGAACTATAACAAATCATTTCACAATGTGTATGGAAACACACACAAAAAACTCAAATAGCCAAAGCAATCTTGAGAAAGAATGGAACTGGAGGAAACAACCTTCCTGACTTCAGATTCTACTACAAAGCTGCAGTCATCCAGACAGTATGGTACTGGCACAAAGACAGAAATATAGATCAATGGAACAAAAAAAGCCCCGGGATAAATCCATGCACCTATGGACACCTTATCTTTGACAAAGGAGGCAAAAATATACAATGGAGAAAACACAATCTCTTTAACAAGTGGTGCTGGGAAAACTGGTCAACCACATGTAAAAGAATGAAACTAGAACACGTTTTAACACCATACACAAAAATAAACTCAAAATGGATTAAAGATCTAAATGTAAGACCAGAAACTATAAAACTCTTAAATGAAAACATACGCAGAATGCTCTATGACATAAAGCACAGCAAGATCCTCTATGATCCACCTTCCAGAGTAACAGAAATAAAAACAAAAATAAACGGGACATAATTAAACTTAAAAGCTTTTGCACAGTGAAGGAAACAATAAGCAAGGCGAAATGGCAGCCTTCAGAATGGTAGAAAATAATAGCAAATGAAGCAACTGACAAAGAATTAATCTCCAAAATATACAAGTAGCTTATGCAGCACAATACCAGAAAAATGAACCCAATCAAAAAGTCAGCCCAAGAACTAAACAGACATTTTTCCAAAGAAGACATACAGATGGCTAATAAACACATGAAAAGATGCTCAACATCACTCATTATCAGGGAAATGCAAATCAAAACCACAATGAGGTACCATCTCACACTGGTCAGAATGACCACCATCAAAAAATCTATAAACAATAAATGCTGGAGAGGGTGTGGAGAAAAGGGGACCTTCTTACACTGTTGGTGGGAATGGAGAACAGTGTGGAGATTCCTTAAAAAACTGGAAATAGAACTGCCATACGACCCAGCAATTTCACTGCTGAGCATACACACCAAGGAAAGCAGAATTGAAAGACACACATGTACCACAATGTTCATTGCAGCACTGTTTACAATAGCTAGGACATGGAAGCAAACTAGATGTCCATTGGCAGACAAATGGAAAAGGAAGCTGTGGTACGTATACACAATGGAATATTACTCAGCTATAAAGAAGAACACATTTGAGTCAGTTCTAATGAGGTGGATGAAACTGGAGCCTATTATACAGAGTGAAGTAAGCCAGAGAAAGAAACACCAATACAGTATATTATGCTTATATATGGAATTTATGGTGACAATGATCCTATAAGCAAGACAGCAAAAGAGACACAGATGTAAAGAACAGACTTTCGGACTCTGTGGGAGAAGGTAAGGGTGGGATGATTTGAGAGAATAGCATTGAAACATGTATATTACCATATGTGAAATAGATGACCACTGCAAGTTTGATGCATGAAGCAGGGCACTCAAAACCAGTGCTCTGGGACAACCCGGAGGGATGGGGTGAGAGGGAGGGGGGATTCAGGATGGTGGGGACACATGTGCAGCCATGGCTGATTCATGTTGATGTATGGCAAAAACCACCACAATATTGTAAAGTAATTATCTTACAATCAAATAAGTAAAATTTTTAAAAAGAAAACTTAATAATGCTGATAGCAGTTCTCTGCAAATTGATTTACAGAGTCAACATATTCTATCAAAATTACAGCTGTCCTTTTTGTAGAAACTGGCAAGCTGATAGTGATATGGAAATACAAGGGACCCAGAACAGTCAAAACAATCTTGAAAAAGAATAATAAAGTTGGAAGACTCACATTTCCTGATTTTAAAACTTACTACAAAGCTGCAATAATCAGGACTGTGTGGCTTGCCATAAGGATAGCTATATAGGCCAGTGCAACAGAATTGAGAGTTCAGAAATAAACCCATATGTCTAATAAAACCATACATCAACAAGAGTACTTGGGGACTCCCCTGGTGATCCAGTGGTTAAGACTCTAAGCTTCCACAGCAGGGGACCTGGGTTTGAACCCTGGTCAGGGAACTAAAGATCCCTGCCATGCCATGCAGTGCAGCCAAAACAAAACCAATAAATAAATCTTATTAAAACATAAAAATGACAGTATTTACTTAAATGGGGGAGGAATAGTCTTTTTAACAAATGGTGCTTTTTAACAAATGCAGCAGCTGAGATAGTGTATATCCACATGCAAAAGAATGAGGGAAACTTCACTTTCACTATATGCAAAAATGAACTCAAAATAATCAAAGACCTAAATAAAAGCTAGAACTATAAAACTCTTAGAAGAAAACAGAGGAAAAAATCTTTGTGACTTAAGATGAGCAATGGTTTCTAAGATATGACACCAAAGCTGCTGCTGCTGCTGCTGCTGCTAAGTCGCTTCAGTCGTGTCCGACTCTGTGCGACCCCAGAGACGGCAGCCCACAAGCAGCCAAAAACCAAAAATAGATAAATTGGACTTCATCAAAACAAAACACTCTTGTGCTATAAAACAATACCACCATGAATGTGAAAAGACAACTTACAGAATAAGAGAAAATATTTATAAATCAAATCTGATAAGGGTTTAGCATCCAGAATATATAAGAAATTCTTCAAGCTCAATGATAAAAAGGCAAATATTCCAATAACAAATGGGCAGAGGATCTGAATAGACATTTCTCCAAGAAGACATACAAATGGCCAATAAGCTTATAAAAAATGAACATCATTAGTCATTAAGGAAATGCAACTCAACACCACAATGAGATATCACTTCACAATCACAAGAATGGCTATATAAAAAAACAAGCAAATAACAATTGTTTGTGAAGATGTGAAAAACTGGAACCCTTACACATTGTTGCTGGAAATATAAGTGGTATAGCAACTTAGGAGAAAATATGACAGTTCCTTGAAGAGCTAAACAGAGAGCATCTGCATGACCTAACAATTCCTTTCCTGGGTATATACCGAAAAGAACTGAAACATATGTTTAAACCAAAACCTGCACACAAATGTTTATAGTGGCTTTATTCATAATAACCAAAAAGCAGAACCAAGCCAATATCCATTAGTGCATGAACAGATAAGCAAAATGTGGCATGTCCATATAATGGAATGTTATCCGGCCACAAAAGGAAATGCTGCAGCACGGAAGAATTACCTGTTAATAGACTCACCTTATATAAGATGGAATCAGCTTAATCCCAAAGCTTCTCTAGCCTCTGGCCTAGCTCTGGTTCTAGTAATAATTTCTGCCCCAGTTGCATTAATGAAGAGAGTTAAGAAAGATCTAAATTTCATGCTTTAGAAACACATGCTTTTATTTTTATGAAGATATACAGATAGTGGCGAATGTAAAAGGCTAGCATATTTAATATGTACATATATAGCATCTTAAAAAGGAGACTTGGTGGCATATCTTTGTGTTACATGTTATAAAAGAATCATGGTCCCTTCAGAGGATTTTTGTTTGATTAACAGATACATTCTTGAATTTCTTCTTTATCCTTCTTGTTGACATCAGCCTCTCTGACAAATCCTGAAAATAGGAACATAAAGAGTAATACAAACACAAAGAATTTCCTTGGCTATTACAAATTTAACTCATGGCCTGGAAAAAGGAGATTTGCTGGGTCCTAAAGTAAGAAACTATATTCTCTCCTTTTTCTTGCTCATTTCTTATCATTCATCTTCATAGACATTACATTGTGATTTCTAAGGCCTTCTTTCTCCTTTAGTGATCATCCAGCTACTCCACGGAAACAACTTATTTGTTTGCGCTTGGACCAAAGGGGAATTTCCTATGCCTAAGAGTTACAGATGCTGAAGCAAAGGGCTGACAGAGGCTCTTACACGCCTTATATAAAGGGGTCTCTGTTGAGGCGGAGGCTGGCACAGTGAGAGAATGACAACTACCTCTAAAGCAAGGACTAATCCTCATATCTGCATGTCCCTTCTTATTTGGACATGGCTTTTAACTGCTTATGAGTAAGAATCTGAGACTGTTCTTTATGTCTCTCAGACAAGAGTTCCAGAAAGGAATGCTTACTCTGTATTTCCAAATTTTGTTCAAAGGAGTTATTTTCCTCCAGGAATTCTCCCTCTATCCAAATCCTTGTCAGGCAGGTGTCAAAAGGTCTGATGATGTTGGTCAAGGACATCTTTCCATTTCTCATTACAAAGGCTTTAAGCTCAGAGACCCACTGGTGATAGACAGGGCAGGTCACACATCGAGAGAAAAACTCCTTAAAGTACTGAAAGGAAAGGAAGGTCCATTAGCTCAGGGATTAGTACTTTCTTTCCTCCACTCCACTCCATCAGAACTTACTGCAGTTCCCACTCAGCACACTCACTCAGGGCTGGGGGAACAGGAAGGAGTTACTGATGGTCAAGGAGGGCCAGAAAGTCTGTTCTCAGATACAGAGGACCTGGAATGTTTTAGATTCAGAAGGAAAGGATGTAGGGAAATGTGTCAAACTATAGACAAAGCCAGAGTGATCTACTGAGAAGGGCTAAGTGTCAACATTTTAATGGCATTGGGTAGTAGCTTTTGCAAATCCAGTAAGAAATCCAGTCCTGATCTACATGCAAGAATATCTGGGAGGATACATGAGATAGGTGTACAGAGTCCACACCTGGGTTCAAGGAGGAAAAAGAGACCAAGGCAGCAAGGAGAAGAGTAAGGGAGAGAGGCAGGTGGCAGAAAGAGTACCATGCCTTAGGTGTTAGTTGAGGATAACGGAGACAGGTACCGTGAGGGTTTGGCGGCGAGTCTCCGCGAGAGTTTGCAGGAAGACATCTTCTGGCATTTTCTGTAAAATTAGCACCTGGCACTCTAGGAATCGGACAAAGCCATGGGAACCAAATAGTGAGGCATTGGTTCTTTTCACCAACTGGCGAGCCTTGGAGAAGTGGTACTGAAACTGATTCCACTGTAAGTCCTGGGCAAACCTGAAGGGAAAGAACCACAGCTCTCAGCTATCTCCCCTAACTGCCCACTATGGGTCCTCCACAGAACCGTCACTACTCTAAGGCTCTAAGACCTCCTTCAGTCAGATTTGTGATTCTGGTAAGGGGCCAAGGCTACACAACTCATGTGTAAGGAGGTTCAAAAGAAAACCAATGATATACAGCTTTGCCATGGATTATCTCACACTTAAATGTAACTCTAAACTGAACCCTTAATCTGTGAACCCAAACCTCTTAAGGGACAAGAACAACCCTTCCAATAATGTGGGGGGAAATGGGAGGTGAATGGTCTTTAGAAATGGGTTGGAGATGTGGAACCATCCTGCCTTGTAAGGCAAAGGCAATAGCTTAAATGAGTTCATGGTGTCTTCAAACTTACCCTTTCCCACAGCCCTGAGTAAGACTCTGATACGCTACATTACCACATGGCCAGAGAGGAGTGGACCCCTAGCATGACACTGCTCTGAGAATTTAGAATGCAGCTGTGCTCATAGCGTTGAATGAAATGCAGACATTCCCCAAAGGGCCGACACAGCCATCCTGTGGACAGAGAGAGTAACCAGGCTAGTAGTATAAGTTGTCAACTATAAAGTGGTATATAAGGTGCGTGGTCCAGGGGAGGAGACACCACCTCAAAAGCAGGCACCCTGAATCACAATGTAGTTCCTAGACTTTAAGGAACAAGGGTCAGGAGCAGAGGCCATGCCCAAAGGACAGGCCCATGAGTGCCTGTGTGCCAAACCCAGGGCCCCACCTGAGGTCTGAATCCCTCAGGAATACAGCAGAGCCCTGCACAAGATTTACCTTTTCCGTAGAGCAGCAGATCTAAGCAAGCAGAATAGAAGAAGGCCCGGCCAAGGACATCATGACTCTGGGAAATGAGCACCCACTGACTCTCCAGCACGTGGACACACAGATCAAACCTGCCGAGAGACAGAGCCACTGGGACCAGCTGGAGAATGGGAAGGGCTGTACAGGAGAGGAAGGGATCTTACACCTTCAAGGTGGCCTAACAGCCCCTAGATCTCCATCCCGTAATTCTATTTATATAGAGAGCATCTGTGCCTGGGATCAGACCTATCTCTAAGCAAAGGAAGTGGGAAAATGACTCTGAAACAACTCCCACGGTCTTGAGCTATTGCAATTACCGACCTCCCTGCAGTAAAACGCATGCGGGGGATGGAGGGAAGCGGGTGGAATATCTAGTGCCCAGACTCTGAATTTCTACTCCTGACCCCTCAAACTTAAGACAATGTTTCTGGAGGACTACCAGAGACAGTCCTGGCTGTGGAGACAAGACAGCTTCTCCTTCTCCACTCTAAACTGCTCTGGTAGGTCATAATCTCCCCTCTGAGGCAACAACTACAAAGGACAGAAAAGGATCTTAATACTTCTTCTTCAGAAATGCAGATCTGAAGAGAACTGAGAGAACCAGGTTCTCCAGAGCTGGTTTCTTGAGGTGTCTGCATATCTCATGAGCTTGAAAACCTAAGGAGGTTAAAGAGCATCGTGAGGTCTAGAGGTGCGCCTGGCCTCTCTAAAAGCCCCAGGCCCACCAGCCCCAGGCCCCATTACCCAGCTTGATGGAGAAGTCGAGATGCCCAAGGCAGAGTTTGGTGTAGGCCAAGGCCTGCATGAGCTGGGCTGTGGCCAACAGTCCCTCCCTGGAGAACCAGCACAGGCTGCTTTTCTGAATGGCCAGCTGCTCATGGTACAGCCACTTCTCCTTGTCACCCACGTTCTGGGAGAACTGGGAGAGGGCCACATAGGTAGAGACAACCTGTGGGACAACAAACATGGGGTGAATATCCAGACTGCACAGTCAGGCTGCAGCTCCAGCTCGTCCCTTTTCTGGTTAAGAGCCCCCGCGTGCCTGCTATTCACTCTGTGTAGCACTCCTGGGAGCCACTGCTCACCTCAACTCCAGCTGTGAAAACACGCTCCTTCTCACCCCTACGTTTTTTTTTTTTTTTTTTTTTTACCCCTACATTTTTGATTTGACCATTGTCACTGCTTGTTCTTTAAACAGCTTCCTCCATCTGCCCCTTTTCTTTTCCCCAATCCTAGACTTTCCCCTTCAAAATGCTGCTCAGACTGCACCTCTTCTGTTTTCTCTAAACAAAGCCTCTAATTGCTCCTTAGAACTCTACAGAACTGCTGCCTAGATCTCTGTCATCAGTTGTGTATTTAACATAATTTGATGACACTCTTCCAAGTAGACTCTGTCACTCCTCTTCTAAGAATTTTCCAACAGCTTCTCATCTTCTTTGGAGTAAAAACCAAAACTCCCACAGTGGCCACAAGGCCTGCACCATCTGCCACCCCCTCCCTGGCCTCTCTTACTCACCTCCTGGCTCTTTCTCTTCTCACTTCCCTCCAGTCACACTGGCCCCTGCACTACTCCTCAACACAGAGGGCAGGCCTTATGCATTCACTCT
Source organism: Bos indicus (assembly GCF_029378745.1). Classification (NCBI taxonomy): domain Eukaryota; kingdom Metazoa; phylum Chordata; class Mammalia; order Artiodactyla; family Bovidae; genus Bos; species Bos indicus. The sequence continues at coordinate 16,561,341 of NC_091782.1, read as the reverse complement.
GCCTTCCTCCTGCCCACTCTTCTCCCAGGTGGCCTCTTCTCCCACGTGGCCTACTTTCTCATCTCCTTAAGATAGTTGCCCAAATGCTACCCGCTCGGTGAGGCTTTCCCTACAACCTTATTAAAACTGCACCCCTAGTTCCCAGAACTCTATGTCCTCTGGCCTCTGCTTAATTTATTTCATTGCATTTATTATCACCTAACATACTTAAAGCTCAACATTCAGAAAACGAAGATCATGGCATCCGGTCCCATCACTTCATGGGAAATAGATGGGGAAACAGTGGAAACAGTGTCAGACTTTATCTTTTTGAGCTCCAAAATCACTGCAGATGGTGACTGCAGCCATGAAATTAAAAGATGCTTAGTCCTTGGAAGGAAAGTTATGACCAACCTAGATAGCATATTCAAAAGCAGAGACATTACTTTGCCAACAAAGGTCCGTCTAGTCAAGGCTATGGTTTTTCCAGTGGTCATGTATGGATGTGAGAGTTGGACCGTGAAGAGAGCTGAACACTGAAGAATTGATGCTTTTGAACTATGGTGTTGGAGAAGACTCTTGAGAGTCCCTTGGACTGCAAGGAGATCCAACCAGTCCATTCTAAAGGAGATCAGTCCTGGGTGTTCTTTGGAAGGAATGATACTAAAGCTGAAACTCTAGTACTTTGGCCACCTCATGCGAAGAGTTGACTCATTGGAAAAGACTCTGATACTAGGAGGGATTGGGGGCAGGAGGAAAAGGGGATGACAGAGGATGAGATGGCTGGATGGCATCACTGACTCGATGGACGTGAGTCTGAGTGAACTCTGGGAGTTGGTGATAGACAGGGAGGCCTGCCGTGCTGTGATTCATGGGGTCGCAAAGAGTCGGACACGACTGAGCGACTGAACTGAACTGAACTGAACATATTAAATATTTCACTTATGTTTCCCTGGAACTAAGATCCAGTGTCTGGTACAGAGTAAGTAAAAGTCGTTCAGTTGTGTTTGACTCTTTGTGACCCCACGGACTATACAGTCCATGAATTCTCTAGTCCAGAATACTGAAGCGGGTAGCCTTTCCCTTCTCCAGGGGATCTTCCCAACCCAGGGATTGAACCCACATTGCAGGCGGGTTCTTTACCAACTGAGCTATCAGGGAAATCTGGTATAGAATAGGTGTTCATCAAATATTTGTTGAGCAAATGGGTGTATATATATATAGACACTAAAATTAGGAAGACATATTTCCCTTTCTTCTTTTTCCCTAAGTCAGCAAATCTTATCCTTATTTGTGGACGACTGGCTTGAGAATCTGATGGAAGCTATGACCCCTTCCCTACTTCTGATCACTCCTTAAATACTCTTTTGTACACACAAATACACACTAAGGTCAACATTCAGTTCAGAGGGTACACAGATAGTATCATACATGAAAGCCTCCCTATAAACTGCAAAATGAGAACCCTGCTCAAACACACAATCAGCAACGTCCTGTTAAGTCTGGGTTACCGTGGAACCATGCTTCACCAGGGACTTGACAGGGTCTCTCCCCTGAGCATCTTAGGTTTCTGAGTGAGGTCCAGAGATAAAGCAAGGGCTTGCCTACCTGGGCTTCACCAGGAAACTCCTTGACTGAATTCTTCTGCATAAGAGTGGCCAGGCAGGCAAATCTGCGGCTGCTGGCTGTGGCCTCCAGGCTGTAGAGCTGCCGGAGCAGGGAGAGACAGTGCATCTGCTGTTGCAGGACTGCCAGCTTCTTCTTCCTGGTGTGAAGCAAAGGGTGGTTAGCACGCCCTTATCCTTTACCACTGTCCACCAGCCTTCCCCAAAAGAAATCGGAGTCTACTCACCCATAGACTTCCAGACTCAGAAAGATTCCTGGGAGCCCACTACTTCTAACCTCATATGCTTTTCAAATTCATCCCTCTTGACCAAAAAGAAGTTTTCAGAGAGGTTTTTTAAAAAAGGTTCATTCTTTGAATTGTTCTTTTGGTTGAACAGATTTCCTATAAATGATTACAGCTCGATAACTAGGCAGTGTTTAATATTATGTGTATATCTATCAGAGAAATAACATTAAATTCCATATATGTGTATGTGGACACACAGTGCACATACATGTATCTTTATTTGAAAAAGACAGGATAATACCATACTTCAAAGACAAAAGATGTACTCATTCTGCTACACTGAATTGGCCCAGAGTAAGGTAAATGAATGAGAACTGTTCATATGCTTGAAAAGAGGAGCCTTAGAGTCAAATAGGCAAAACTCCAGCCTAGGTCCAACTTTAGCTCTCTGTGACCCTAAATGGAACCAGGACAAGTTGGCAAAGCTTCTCACTTCTCACTAGGGTTGTTTTGAGGTTGACTCAGGGAACAGGAATACCAGCATTTTTCTAGAAATGTTTGGAAAATGACACCAAGCCAGGTCCAGGGAAAACTCCTTTTCAGCAGACGAAGGGCTCGCCTAGCCAGTTTTTTGGCCAGGGTGATCTGTCCCATGTTGAAACAGACCTGGAGACAGTAAAGTGAGAAACAGTAATGTAAACATGAGAAGAGTACTAAGGACAAGGTTCTGGATGCAACACACCGGCTCTTATTTTGGAATGAGAACCTGGGGCCCGAGGTGCCAGAGGGAGCAGAGTTAGAGCAGAGCCTGGCCACACTAACAAGCACCCGTAGGGCCATGAGCAAGCAAAGAAGTGAGAAAATGTAATTATGGAGAAAGCACTCTCCTTTCTCATCTCCCACACGTTTGTCAGTAGTAGAGAAAGACTGTGATTTACAAAGCAATGCTGGGAGACTCACATGGGACTGTCTTTAGCTTCAGATGCCATGGAAAGCATCTGCGATATCACCAAATCTCATCATTCTCTTCATAAACAAGTTGTACCACCACAGTGTACGAGGATAGGAGCTGAGGAACTACCCTGAGGTTATCATATACCTTCATGCTCTGTGGCTAAATCTATGGCTAAGAAAGGGATCAAGTCTATGGTAATCTCTGAACAATGTTAAGACTGCACAATGGAAAGAAATGGAAAGAAATAATTATTTAAAACTTTGCTTCCCTGGTGGCTCAGATGGTAAAGAATCTGCCTGTGGTGCAGGAGACCTGGGTTTGATCCCTGGGTCAGGAAGATGCCCTGGAGGAGGACATGGCAACCCACTCCAGTATTCTTGCCTGGAGAATCCCATGGACAGAGCAGCCTGGCAGGCTACAGTCCATGGGGTCTGAAAGAGTTGGACATGACTGAGAGACTAACACTTTCAAAGATCTTTTGGTTGAAACACAAATAATACAACACTGTGGACTACTATAATATTCCCTTTGGTGTTCAAAGGCTTTATCCACATTAGGATTATTCTCCTAACCAAAGTATCTTAAGGTTTACACTGAAATTAATTTTTACTTACTTTTTAAAAATTTTAAACTTTGGCTCTCCAACAAAAATCCCCCATAGTTTTACGGAGTCATTATTTATAAACTGATAATAATTCCAACACATTTTGTTCTGTTGGATTTAATAGCAAGGAGGCTGGAAGAAGTTGCTGAGCTGTCCTGAGTTATTCATACAGAATAAATAGGTTTACTCCTATTTGTCATTTGACAATGGAATGTCTCATGCCGTGCTTTCCCCGGAGTTTTTATTTGTCATACGAATCTTATTCCTTCAGGAAAATTTGTCATAAATGATACAGAATGATCTACAAGGTACATTATTTATTTATTTTTTGGCTGCAGTACAGCCAAAGATCTTAGTTTCCTGACCAGGGGCTGAAAACCCTCCCGCCCACTTGCCTCTGGAGTGGAAGCGTGGAGCCTTAACCACTGGACCACCAGGGAGGTTTTATTTACTGTTAAAGCAAGATGTGCAATGGAGTACAGAGAGCTCCTATTTGTATTTAACAAAGGAAGTGGGTAGATTGTATATATTTACGTATGCTGAGCCCCTCTGGCAAAATACATACAGATATATAACACTGGAGGGGGGACCCAGCAGCTGAGTGGTATAGGGTTGAGCGGGGAGAGTTTGAAAAGTACACTCTTTTCCTTCTAGCTTTATTGAAATGTCTTTCACACATAACATTGTGTTAGTTTAAGGTGTACAACGTGATGATTTCTTTAATTGAAGGACAGTGACATATAATGTTAGTTTTAGGTGTACAGTATAATGTTTCAATATATGTATACATTGGGAAATGATCACTACAACAAGTTTAACATTTATCACCACATATAATTACAATTTTTTTTCTTGTGATAAGAACTTTTAAGATCTACTCTCTTAGCAACTTTCAAATATACAGTACAGTATTGTTAACTACAGTCACAAGCTGTACATCACATTTCCAGGACTTATAACTGGAAGTTTATATCTTTTGATCACTTTCACCAACTTATGAACTATGCTGGGGGTGACAAGGGATTAGGAAGTGCTCTTTCACTTTCTACATGTATTTCTATGTTTTGAATTTAAATCACATTTATAATTGCTCACAAAAGGCAAAGAGACTTTAAAGGAAATAATAGGGTAATCCTTAAGGAGAAACACCGCAAAGTTCAAGGTTAATCCCTGCCCTCACCTCTGACTGGAGACGACAGAAAGTGGCTTCTTCAAACTGACAGATCTTCACCTTGTGCTTTTTAAAAAACGAGAATGCGGAGGGTTGGCCCAGAAGACTGCTTGCCTTCCTCAAATAAAAGAAGGCCTCCAAACAAGAGAAGGGGAGGAGAAACTGGATTAGGATTCGGATGCTGCTAAGTGTGTGATTAGGACGGTGGCTGGACCAAGGCTATGAAGAATCTGAACTGTGGCAGGATTTAACTGGAAACGGGGAGCTGGACTGGCGGGAGGTGTCGAGGCAGCTTCGGCAGCACACAGTGCTCTTCCCCGCCACGCTTCCACTTCGAGCTCTCTCCTAGACCCCTTACAGCTCCTTCCTCTCTCCCACTTTCCTCCATTTTTTCATACTTGTGGTAAGAAATCCCAATCAAATCCCCCCAAGTCATAGGGCTCAGCTCAGGGGTAGAGAGCGGAGCTTGCTTACCATGTAATTATCTGACAGATCCAAGGAGGCAGTGGCAGATTCCAGCAGGTAATAAAATGCACACGTGGTTTCTCCAATGACCAGGCAGTGCTGGGTGAGGGGCGAGAGCACTAACTTCAGGACTTCCCTACAGTGGCAGGGCTTCGTGGTCAACATGCCTTTCTTGGGGTTGGTCTGAGCCAGTTTCCTGTTCACTTTATCCAGGAACTCTTCCTCTGTTCTTTGTGGAGAGAAGACGAAGAGCTAACAGTGGCCATACAGCACCAACTTTTGCTGAGGCATTACCAGGTCCGAAAGCCACTTTGTCTGGGAGGCTTTCCTTTATGATTCATTAATCCTATGTCAATCCTTCTCCTCCACTGATCCACAAGGTTTTGAAAGACAGGGACTTTGTTCTTAATGGCAAAGCCCTATTAGGGAGTTTTAAAAACCTAAAGCCAAACTAAGTACCTCACAAATGAAATGGGGAAAAGACCACATCTCAAGAGTAAACTAACACTGTGCTCCATGAAAACATAAAAATGATACAAAGCAATAAGTAATAATAAATTTATCTATCAGCCCATTTGAACTCTATCATGGCACATGTGAATATATTTTATGAAATAACACCATCTTATTCCATAAAAACCCTGCCATTCAGGTAGGCAAAATTACCTCCCTTTTACAGATGAAGAAATTGAAGCTCTGGGAGGTTAAATGACTTACATATGACCTCGCAGCTACTGATGTGTGTGCTGTGCTTAGTCACTCAGTCATGTCCAACTCTTCGTGACCCCATGGATTGTAGCCCCCCAGAATCCTCTGGAATTCTCCAGGCAGGAATACTGGAGTGGGTTGCCATGCCCTCCTCCAGGGGGTCTTCCAACCCAGGGATCGAACCCAGGTCTCTCACATTACAGGTGGCTTCTTTACCATCTGAGCCACCAGGGAGGCCCAAGAATACTGGAGTGGATAGCCTATCCCTTCTCCAGGGGATCTTCCCAACCCAGGAATCGAACTAGGGTCTCCTCCAGCGCCGGCAGATTCTGAGCTTCTAAGTAAAACCAAAATTAGAGTTCACCTTTCTGAACTACTAGTCCAGTGCATTTTTCACAGGCACCACAAGTTCAAAAGAGTTCTGATTTCTCTGAGACAGAATGACTGAAAAAGTGAGAACTGAGGATGGCTTTGGATAGTGAACATTCTGATAAGTAGAAGGAGGTAGACATCACTGAGTAGTTTTAAAAGGGAGAATTGTGTGAGCAAAGACACATTAAGGATGGGGGTGATTAATGTAGAATATAGATTTTTGTTTGAAAACTGTAGGAAATCAGGCTGAATAAATGATAGGAAACTTGAGAGTTGCTGGTGAATTCAAGGTAGGAACTTGCAAAATTGGTAAGATACACATTAGAAAGCCAGGAAGTACATGGTTATGAAATATAAAATCATTTTAATATCATCTGGGTTCAAAAGTAATTGAGCAGGCAAATTTATAGCTGAAAAAAATCTGTTATGTGTATAATACCTTTGAGAGAAATTAAATAAAGTTTTTCTTAATCACTAAGAAATAATTTCCCTATAAACAATCAAACAAAACCTTTTCGATTCACTGTTAACTTGCATTTTGGGCTGAGAACAGAAGTCACTATTCCTGGGTGGTCGGATGCCTTCCTTGTCTGTAGGTAAGGTGAGTGTCCTAGTTTAATGATCAGCTGTGTCTTACTTTCTGACCCCCTCCACGTCCACTCTCAGCATCTCCACCTACCTGCAGTATTCCCTTGTGAAGGCCTCCTGACTTCTGGATGATTCTGTCTGGAACTGAAAAGTGTCTGTAGGGAGGAAAAGATGACTGTCCTTAATCGTCTGTGTTTGTATTAACTGAGAACATTTAAAAATTCCTGACTACCTTTCATGAAAATTGCTTCCCCCATTATAAAAATGGTAAATTTAGGTTTAATAGTAACCTTACATGCAAGATTAGGGTACTAATTCTTTTTTCCTTAAACGCAATTACTTGTGATTTAAATAGTAATTCCTTTCATTCTCAAACCTCCCAAACCAATTCCTAATTCTGTTTGCTAAAGAAATGAATAAAGAATGTCCCTCTGGTTTGATGACTAATTCTGATAGTAGAAATCTATGAACATATCTGGATGAGATTTATAACTAGATGGGAGAGAACACAGAAGAAGTGACCTAGTGAAGGAAAACATGAGGGCACAAGATGTCACATCCCACCAGGGTCACAATAGCCAGAAGAGGTTTTCAGCTTTACCTGGTTGATTCTGCTGCTGCTGCTGCTGCTGCTAAGTTGCTTCAGTCGTGTCCGACTCTGTGCGACCCTATAGACGGCAGCCCACCAGGCTCCCCCATCCCTGGGATTCTCCAGGCAAGAACACTGGAGTGGGTTGCCATTTCCTTCTCCAATGCATGAAAGTGAAAAGTGCAAGTGAAGTCGTGTCTGACTCTTAGCGACCCCATGGATTGCAGCCCACCAGGCTCCTCCGTCCATGGGATTTTCCAGGCAAGAGTATTGGAGTGGGGTGACCTGGTTGATCCTAAATAACCTCTATCCTCCAGATTTGCCTCTTCCTCTGCAGCTGTCTTCTGCTCAAAAGGCAAAGACTTGAAAATGCTGTGGAGATGTTACCTATTTGGGCTCAGGAGCACAGGTGGTGGGATTGAAAAGGAGTCTAAGGGAACGATTACAGGGAGGGTTTGTGTCAAGTAAAAGGACTGGCTCGCTGATTATTTAATGATGTCATATAAGGTAAAGTAGGTCTAAGGAAACTGGAATTTGGCAGCACTGCTGTGATGCACAGTTCTCAGGCACCACCGGATTGCAGCCTGAGAGAGCAGCACGCTTTGTTCTGCATGTCTGTGCACAGAGACCCAGGGTCTGGGAAGCCTCTGTAAGAGCTTGGCTGTGCTGGAAAGGTCCTGAGCCTTGCTCACGCCTAGATTGACCAAACTGCCTCATCTAAAGGTCAATACTGACCTCTCAAAAACAAAAGGCTGAAAAGCAATTACGAATGATAGTGTGATTTTTCCATAATACCAACCAGGACATTCCCTGTTTTTTTTCCTCTTCCCCTCAGCAAGTACAAAACTGCAAATTACCATAGACCTCATCAGCCAGAGACCAATTTCTCCAAGTCACTGGTCCACCTTCAGAGTCATAAGAATGTTACAGCCAAAGGAGGTATTAAGATCATAGATCAAAATCTTCATTTTAGTCTTTTACCACCACCAATTCGCCATATCCCTTTCCCCCGCCAATACCAACACCAACTTCTCTTTTATTAAAGTAGAGAAAAAGAAGATACTCCTGGGTCTTGACAGCTGTCTTCAAATATGAAAGAAGGCACAAAGCTGAAAAATGAGTGAAAAATTTGCAGGAAGGTAGAGTTCACCTGGGTGAGAGAAGTTTTCTAACAGCTACTGAGAATGAAATGAGCTGTCCTACAAGGCAAGCTAACTGAAAATGTTAAAACAAAGAGGGTGAATTGTGGGCCCTCTGCAGTGAAATCTCAGAGTCCTAACCACTGGACCACCAGAGAATTCCAAGGGTGAACTCTTATCTGGGTTGTGGTAGAGGGCTATAGGTTTGGGGGAACATCTATCCACTAAAACTTCTTTAAGTAGCTAACTCCTACATAACGCTCAGATCTCACTTCTGGAATTATCTCCTTCAAGGAAAAACCTTATTCATTTCTCAGGCTGGGCTAATAGCCATTTCTCTAGGTACCCAAACCCCTAGGTAGTCCATTTTATCACCTTTACCAGGCCATACTGGAATTCTCTATTTATATGCCTGTGACTATGCCAAAGCCTTTGACTGTGTGGATCACAATAAACTGTGGAAAATTCTGAAAGAGATGGGAATACCAGACCACCTGACCTGCCTCTTGAGAAACCTATATGTAGGTCAGGAAGCAACAGTTAGAAATGGACGTGGAACAACAGACTGGTTCCAGATAGGAAAAGGAGTACGTCAAGGCTGTATATTGTCACCCTGCTTATTTAACTTCTATGCAGAGTACATCATGAGAAACGCTGGGCTGGAAGAAGCACAAGCTGGAATCAAGACTGCTGGGAGAAATATCAATAACCTCAGATATGCAGATGACACCACCCTTATGGCAGAAAGTGAAGAGGAACTAAAACGCCTCTTGATGAAAGTTAAAGTGGAGAGTGAAAAAGTTGGCTTACAGCTCAACATTCAGAAAACAAAGATCATGGCATCCGGTCCCATCACTTCATGGGAAATAGATGGGGAAACAGTGGAAACAGTGTCAGACTTTATTTTTGGGGCTCCAAAATCACTGCAGATGGTGACTGCAGCCATGAAATTAAAAGATGCTTACTCTTTGGAAGAAAAGTTATGACCATCCTAGATAGCATATTGAAAAGCAGAGACATTACTTTTGCCAACAAATGTCCGTCTAGTCAAGGCTATGGTTTTTTCCTGTGGTGATGTATGGATGTGAGAGTTGGACTGTGAATAAAGCTGAGTGCTGAAGAATTGATGCTTTTGAACTGAGGTGTTGGAGAAGACTCTTGAGAGTCCCTTGGACTGCAAGGAGATCCAACCAGTCCACTCTAAAGGAGATCAGCCCTGGGATTTCTTTGGAGGGAATGATGCTGAAGCTGAAACTCCAGTACTCTGGCCACCTCATGTGAAGAGTTGACTCATTGGAAAAGACTCTGATGCTGGGAGGGATTGGGGGCAGGAGGAGAAGGGAACGACGGAGGATGAGATGGCTGGATGGCATCACTGACTCGATGCACGTGAGTCTGAGTGAACTCCGGGAGTTGGTGATGGACAGGGAGGCCTGGCGTGCTGCGATTCATGGGGTTGCAAAGAGCTGGACACGACTGAGCGACTGAACTGAACTGAACTGAACCACCACCCCCCAGAAAACCTGATAATTTCACTTTGTATTCTTAACACTTACTTGAAACATCTGATACACATAAGGACTCTGTATATGTGTACTGAACTGAAAATTTATAATAATAAAAACAATAATTAAATGTATTGAGCACTAACCATATGCCTGGTACTATTCAAAGCACATTATATATTTTAACTCACTTAATCCTCACAACTACCCTATGAAATGTATACTGTTATTTTCTTTAGTTAACTGAGGTTAAGTAACTTGCCCAAGGGGCTTCCCCAAGTGGCTCAGTGATAAAGAATCTTCCTGCCAATGCAAGGAGACATAGGAGACTTTGATCTTTGGGTCAGGAAGATCCCCTGGCAGAGGAAATGGCAATCCACTCCAGTGTTCTTGCCTGGAGAATCCCATGAACAGAGAAGCTTAGCAGGAGTCCCTGGGTTTGCAAGAGGGTCGGACATGACTGAGCAACTGAGCACACACCCACAGCTTGCCCAATATTGCCAACCAAAACAAGTATGACCTCTAAAGTTCCTTTTAACTCTGAGATCACACTTTTTTTTTTTTTTTAATTTCTGGTACTTCAGTGATAAATGACTCTCCACCTATTTTTCTCTCTTAATCTAATTTCATCTTTTGAATGAAGAGTTCCAAGTACACAAATAAAGAGAAGTGATGCCCACATATCTTCTTTCTGCTCCCTGATTTACCTTGGGGAGAAGGCAGCTGCAATCTGTCTGTGATCACTTGTGTTAGTATCGAGCCAGTGTCTTTGTAGCTACAGAATCGGGAGGTCCTGCTGGAGCTCTTAGTGGAACAGATGGCGAAACGGTGGAAGGGGACAAAGTCTCCCCCATGACAGCTCCCACAGCGGCAGGCCAGATCTCGAAGAAAGCAGGCACATTCAAGGTGTAGGGCTGTTTGCTGTGCCTTGGGCCACAGCTCCCAAGCCCCTTCCCGCAAAAGAGGCACTCCAAATTCAAGCACCTCCATCTGAGGTAGGGATAGTTCCTCTTGTAGCTTTAGAGGAGAGTCAGCATCTGAAACATAGGAAATGCTAAATGAGAGCCTCCCTTAAGGTAGTAAACTCCCAAGCACATGCTACTCGTTTATAAGAAAATTTTATTGATAATTCTTGTTTGGTATTATTGCTTCCTTTGTATAAAGAATTGTATACCAGTGATATTGACCATATTTAGGATAAAGTACAACAGGGAATAAATGATCAGGAGACAGATTTCTTAGTTATTCCTCCTAAATTGAGCTTTTTTACTATTAATATAAATTATTATAAACATCAAGTAACCAGAAAGCCTCTGCTCAAATATAAAACTCAACTCAAAGTCAAAGGGAAACTATTTGTGGATTATATGTGCTTTGGGTACGGAGAAGACAATGGCACCCCACTCCAGTACTCTTGCCTGGAAAATCCCATGGACAGAAGAGCCTGGTAGGCTGCAGTCCATGGGGTCGCTAAGGGTCGGACACGACTGAGCGACTTCACTTTCACTTTTCACTTTCATGCATTGGAGAAGGAAATGGCAACCCACTCCAGTGTTCTTACCTGGAGAATCCCAGGGACAGGGGAGCCTGGTGGGCTGCCGTCTATGGGGTTGCACAGAGTCAGACACGACTGAAGCGACTTAGCAGCAGCAGCAGTGCTTTGGGTAGCCTATGTCACAATTTTATTCTTTCATGTGGAGAATATGAGACTGCAGCTATTTAATGCATATCTTGCTTTGTTCATGTCTGTTTCAATATCATGCTTAACTCCCTTGTGAATTTCTAAAATCAGAAATAATTTACCCACTTTTCTTCTTATTTATCCCAAGAAGCCAATAAAAGACTACAGCAATATTTTCTAAACCAAAAATCAAGATACAAATACTTAATGCACGGGGTTTAACATGGAGCTAGAATTCTTCAAATTAAGACAATTTTGAAAAATAAAAGCTATTCATTCACTATAAACATGGTTCTTCCATGATTAAAACAATAATTTCCCCAATTCTTTAGACATAAGCTTTAAGAGACTGGGGCCCATGACACGATATTGATGTTCTTTTTGAACAAACACACCTTCTCCCAAAGCTCTCTATTTGGGCCTGAGAACAAGGCACCAGCTCACCTGACTTTGTCGTCTCTTTGGTATGCTCAGTCTCGACAGAGGAAGGCACTAATATTGGCTCAGCAGGAAGCTCTTGGCCCTTATTGCACCAGCAGAGCACGTGCATATCCACAAGATCCTTCAGTACCTCAAGTAGCTTATTCTTACTCCAGCCAGGCAGGAGGTGCTGCAGCAGATCTATGTGGAAGAAGTGACCAATGACTGCAGCACATTTAACCAGCGACTGTTCCTCTGGGCTCAGTTGATCTATTTGGTTCACTGCTATTTCTGAAGAAAAAGAAATGAGCAATGAATGAGTTTTCTACCAACACAGAATACACCATGTTAATAATCTGCTCATTAAAAAAAAAAGGCTTGCTTTTTCTTTCATCTGTTCTCCACTCAGCTAAATCTCTTGAAAGAACCTTATCTCCATGTCTTCTTTTGTCCCCGTTGCTCATTCATTATTTATCCAACAATCGGGTTTTCACCACGACACTGAAGCTATTTCTTGCGGTCACCAAAACCTTTTGCTGGTAGACCCGTTTTGTTTTTACTTTCTCAACTAAACATGAAAGCTGGGCTTCCTGGTCCCAGAACTCCAATTAGTGTAAAGAGCTCAAAACTCCAAGCATTTTAGTAAATCTCTCCAAATTCTGATCTATATATTAAAGCAGTTGGTATTAAACCAATTATATTACCAAACCCCAAATCTTGGAATAATTTTCAACTTTTTCCTCTCTCTCACAACCAACTGGCCACCCACTCATTCTCTTTCTGAAAGTTCTTGAGTGTATTTCCTTCCAAACAATTCTAGTCTAAGTAGTCATTTTCACCTGGATCACTGTACTACCATTTTGAACATCACCAGTCTTCTCTTCTCTTCTTATCCCAATAACACATTAACTAGTGGTAGAACTGTACACTTAAAGTACAAATATAATGTCAGCCCCCTTCTTAAATATTTTTATAATTTATATGGCTTTTTACAATGCAGCTTTGGCTTTTCATTTAGACTTGCTGACTGAACTATTCATTTTAGCTTATGAGTTAACAAATCCTTTTTCCTTCCCTGTGGACAATACTGACCTTGGGTTAACTTTCTAGCCATTGCCTAGGATCCCCATAAAATTAGAGTGTCAGCTGAGTTGCCAGGTAACACTGCTTATGCAAAGAGTGATCCTTGACTGGAAACTGAATTTGGACTAGGAAAACTGTGAATAAGCTATAGCTACCTGGTGGTAAGCCACAGCTTTGTGGGGGTTCCTTGGGTGTAGTGATTCCTGTAATAGGGTCACAGTGCCTAGAAGCTATGCCTACAGGACTATTCTAAGAGATATCAGTTTCTTGTTGGGAAATGGGGCATCTAAGGACCCATCCATCATAGTCTCATTCCATCATATCTAAGTTATTCCCTGAGGTTCCAGAGGATAGCAGTAGGAACTGTTGTGAGGATCCCCACTGAAGGAAACCACTGGCTATGTTCTCCTAGAGTGCTGTGTTTCCTGACCTGTATGCTTCTCAGTTAGTAAAGCCAAAGCTAAGTGTGGCCCATCACAGTTGGAGGAATATGAACTGTCCAGATGAACCTAAAACCACCAGAGTGAACAGCTTATGACAGCTAATAGTCACTGACTGTTTATTATATACCATGATTTATTTCATTTAATCTTCACCTAACCCCATAAGGTTGGGACTATTATTATCCTCTCTTGACTGATGAGAAGACTAAGGCTTAGATAAGTTTATCTAACATTTCACATCCAGTAAGTGGGGGAACCAATGGTACCCAGGTTTTTCTGATGCCAGAGTCCTGGCTCTTAATTACCAAGCCATTCTGTATTGCTGTTTCACATACCTGTCTATATTCTCAGTAAGACCATAGTTGACTTGAAGGTATGCTTAATCATAATATTCCTGAAAAGGGGTTAATAAAGTACCCTGGCCACTATACTTTTGAATAGAACTTTAAAACCTTCATGTATAAAAAGAGCACTCCCTGCCTAATTATGCCTACCCAATTCTGAGGGCTTTATTCTTCATCTCATCAGTCATTATAACCTTATACTTTGCACTCTTTTTGTTAAACTCCTGCTAGGTCCCTAACACTGTCTATTCACTAGCACCATGGATTTTCTTAAACCTCAGCAACATTTTCTCCTTTGATTACTGTCTCCTCCAGCATAGAAATATGCACAAAGGGAAACTCAGGTCATAATTTTTATTAAATAACTAGAAAACTTTTCCAAGTCAGCCTCAAAGAGAACAGTGGGCTCAGTTATGTAAAACATAACTCAAGTAGCATTACAAGTCTTTAACAACTCTTCGGGCAGTGCCAGAATTTATTTCTGAAAGGCAGGTTTCCTTTTGGAAGAAATGAAGCTAGTGTGATAATGAGGGTTCTATACTCAATCACCCACCAAATTACTAAGTGCAATGACATCCATAATTGATTCACATGAGGTCTTCAAGGGACCTGCCTTTTAATAACGGTGGAAGAAGCACTGTATCCAAGTTCACATCATCCTTGACTGTGCAGACATAAAGTTCCTGGTCTTCAGAGCTGGCAGGAGAAATACTGTACATGGTGGATTTCATGGCATTGGCTGTAGGGAAAGAAGACTATGATTGAGGAAAATGCCACGCTCGGTCGCTGTAGTTTTAAAGACACAAGATTACAAGAATGTACTCAAGACACTGAAAGGTTTGGGTGAATGAAGCAACACACCTTTAAAGTGGTTTACCCCACCCATCCTGCCTGCTCTCTCATTTTCTCTTAGAAACTAACAACACTTTCTGTAATACACAATACCTAACATTCTTACGCTTCCTGTTTACCTCCCAACATCCCTCTCTGCTACTGCATTACAGCTTGAGGATGCCTTTCTGGATTTATACCTCTTTCTTTTTCCCTTCTCCCATTCTCCATTCAAACCCTCAAGTCATCCTTCTCATCACTAATGTGCAATTCTCTACTAGACTCTCATATTTATCAATCCTCTTTGATGTTTATAAATCCTATTTTTAAATCCCCACTTCTGCTCAAAAAAAGAACTAAAGTAGATGGACTCAATTACTTTATCTGAGGCAGGTATTCAGTGTTTTCAACATGAAAAGTAGAAGAAGTGTTAGTTGCTCAGTTGTATCCGACTCTTTGTGGCCCCATGGACTGTAGCCCGCCAGGCTTCCCTGTCCATGGAATTCTCCAGGCAAGAACACTGCAGTGGGTAGCCCTTCCCTTCTCCAGGAGATCTTCCTGACTCAGGGGTGGAACCCAGGTCTCCTGCATTGCAGACAGATTCTTTACGGTCTCAGCCACCAGGCGGTAAACATAGCTGCATATTATTTGTATGGTTCACTTAGCCAGGAAGGCCTAATCCAGTTCATAATGTCAGCAGGGAATAGGCATATGCCTAATAAGGGCCAGGTGATGCCATGTTCAGAAATGAACTCCAGCAGCGGGACCAGGGTAGAATCTTGGGAAGCTCAGCTTACCTGAGAGGGTCTCCCACTTGCTGTTCTCCACTTCCTCCTTTTGGAGGTCATGAAAGCACAATACGTTTTTAGAGAGAAGATCCTGGCATAAGACCTCACAATAAAGGGGGTTTCCAAAGCACCTGCGGAGAAGGTAGCTGTAGAGAGGTAAGCAGGGGATTGCTGACTAAAGAGGCCCACTTGAAGCGAGCCAAGCATAATGGTATTTCATAACGAGAAATACTTCTTTTGTTAAAGTCAGTCCCTGATGATATACACTAACAGAGGGAAGCAGCAGCACAGAAATGTAAAAAGACGTTTCTGACTGGTTTTGTAATGTATTTGGGCAGTAACTTTTCTCTCAACTATTTTGCTTGAAATACTTTGCTTGCTTAGCTATTTTGTTGAAAAGGAACTAATATCCCCTTGCTGAAGGGTCTGGAAGAAATTGGCCTGGCCACACATAATGGAAAAATTAAGCAAGCCATCCAAGTCCTAACTGTCCTATGAAAACCTGGGTGAATGGTTTGGGGAGGTAGCCCTTTTACTGGGTTACTAGGAGACTGTCTACTCTTAAATCCACTTTTGGGCTTCATCATGGTTTCTAATGCCCTTCTCTCCCCCAACTCTGGTGTGAGACCTGAGCCTTCTCTTATATTATGGCACTGGCTCCGCCCTTAATCAAGTGCCCAGCTAGTCCTAGCCACTCACATCTGCAGCTCTTGGGGGATGCTCACCACCCCCAGTTCCCAACATGCCATTCTCAACAGTGAGGTCGCTGCCAACTTTGAAATGGGCACCAGGACAGCTGGAGGGCTCTGCAGGAAGTGCTGGGCCTGGCCACACAGGGTGGAGGTAGTGGTCAACGTCATCACCGTGATGATAGGCACACCGGAGAGCAATGTTCCCAAAAATTCCCAGGAAGCTGCATCCATATACTGGGCCTCGTCAATGAGGAAAATCAGTGGTGTTTCCCTTACTGCCTGGAAATAACAGTAGAGAAACAATGATAACCTCTGATTAGAAATGAAGTCACCTGATTTTCAAATCTATCATGAACTTCCCATCAACACCTTAAATGTCAGTACAGGCTGGTATTTTCAGAGTAAAATGTAAACTAAGCCCAGGTAATATTTTACTTTATAAATATAAAATAGAGCCTGTATATCTAATTCCTAAAGAAATGTACTGAGCTTCTTTGAACATGAAAATACTCTAATTGAAATATGAAACAAACATCTAAATGTTCTCCAAATCAAACCTGAAGCTTTCAAATATTTCATTTTGGCAAAAGCTTCAAACTGTGTGGGAATGCATAGTATTTTTTATACAGTAACTTCCAAGCCAGGCTGCACATCAGAATTACCTGGGAGTGCTAGCTAAAACCACCAATTATCATGTTCCACTCATGTAGACTTTTAAAAAAGTATTCTCTTTAATCCACATTCTCAGCCCACCTTCCATTCCCCACTGCCACAGGTAATCACGCTAGTATACTTATCATACCACCTTCTGCTTGTACTGCATTCCTATAAAATGTGCATTGCTGTTTTGTCAAGTAAAGTGTTTTTATGTAAATGGTACTGTATTACAGGTCTCATTATTTCTCTTTTTACTCAGGATTTCAAAAACTGGTTTATAACATTATATGTTTTATGTGTACAATATTATATTTTAACTTCTGTACACACCACACCGTGCTCACCACCGAAGGTATAGTTTCCATCCATCACCATATAGTTGACCTCCTACCCTCTGGTAACCAATACTCAGTTCTCTGTATCTCTGTGTTTGCTTTTGCTCATTTATTAATATTCAACATGAATGAAGTTATATGGTATTTGTCTTTCTCCATCTGATTTATTTCACTTAGTATGGTGCCCTCAAGTTCCATCCATGTTGTCAGAAATGGCAAGAAATTATCTTTTTTATTCAGCCATTCCACTTCTGGATATTCATCTGAAGAATATAAAACACTAATTTGGATAGATACATGCATCCCTATGTTCACTGCAGCATTACTTACGATAGCCAAGATGCAGAAACAACTGAAGTGCTGGCCGATGGATAAATGGATGAAGAATATGTGGTGTATAAATACGTATATGTATATATACACACTCAGCCATAAGAAAAGATAAAATATTCAGGATTATTTTTAGATCACTCTGTGTTGCTATGTTTTCACTTTCTGCCTTACTTCTAATATCGGCACTATATATACTCCAAGTTTCATCTGTAAATTCATGCCAACACCTCCCTAACCATCACAAACAAAACACTGTAATGAACCAGCTACCTGGGATTTATATCCAGAAGTAGAACTGCTGGGTATAGACGATGGTTTTATTAAAAATTTGGTTACTTCAACATAGCTTTCCAGAATGGATATATCAGTTTCTTCTTATACAGATCCTTGACTCTGGAATCCTAGACTGGGGACTGAGTATCTGTATTTTTGATAAATAGGAGGTAAAGTAGCTATCCACCTGCATCTAGAAATCACTGTTTTAAGTTACTAAAATTTCATTAAGAAACAGGATCAGGAAAGAGCAAACACCTTTTCTTGTATGCTGTGCTGTAGGATGGATTCAATGTTAAAATAAATATAACAATGAAGATATCAATACATATGTAGGCCAAGAAATGTCTAAGTCCAGGTAATATGTGGATAGATTAAAATGAGTATAAACCATTTCCACCTATTAAAATTAATGGTATGTAGCAAAAATACCCACCTTCTCAAGCACTTCAAAAAAACATGCTTTAATCTTCTGTTGTCTGGCCAGGTCATCCATGCGTGAAACTTTGAAGGATAAGGGAAACTGACCAGGAAAATTAACCATATATTATCATTCAAAATGACAATCTAATAAAAATATACAGGTTCTCAAAAGCAAAGAGAAAATGATTCTATTTTGAGTGAGAATGGGTTTCTACAGGAGTGGGCATAGGGTTACAAATACCAATCAATATATAGTTCAGAGGGTGAGACCGAAAGTTCACTGGTGGTTGGAGAAAGACATTTCCTTTTCATGCTGACCTTTGGCAAACCCTTAAAGGATCAAGACTGAGGAATAAAGTGACAGGTCAGACTTAGCAATACCACTCTGGACAATTCTAGTACCCCGGTTATTCTAAATATACCAAAATGAATGTAGCATGAGACCTGTGAGAAAGACTTGCAATGGACATCCTCAACATTGTGCTAGGCTGAAGCACATGAGCTACCAAGCTACCATGGGCCCGAGAGCCCAAGTGAGACTGCTCCTTGACGACTTCAGGCAAGGCCTGTCTTAAGACAGCAGTCTGCTGAGGGACTGGAAAGACTTTTGTTTTCTCTATTTTTCATTAGATACAATGCCCTGCATGCTGGGTAGATTAGGAGAAGTGATGGAGGATGAATAAATGGAATTGTGGACCAGGGAATTCTTAGTCTACTTGCTATTGGGTACTACATAAATCCTAGATCACTGGAAGCTTTTGAGATTCAGATGCTGGTTCAAGTGACATACTCCCTGACGCAGGAATGGAAAGGGAAAGTTAAAGAACAAGATGCTGCAACCAACTCAAGAACACATGGATACAATTGCTGGGTATCCTCAACTGGTCAGTATCACCTTTTTAGCACTTTCACATTTATAATGTACTCCACATCCTCTAAAATTCATACAAAAACCACATAAAGTACTACAACTGTCATTTTGCAGGTGCAAAAACTGAGGGTCAGAAAGGCTAAGTGATTTGTGCCAAGACATACAACTAGCACATTTCAGAGTTGGTCCTAGAATCCATTCTCCTCAAAAAGGAAAAAGTCTGGGTTCTGGTGTCAAAGACTTTTCAAATCTCAATCCTGCCATTGCTAACTCTGTGTCCTTAGGATATATGTACATATATGTACATATGGCTAAAGGGTTTTAGATTAGAAGACAATACTGGGTCCAATTATCCACCAAAAATATCAGTAATATCAGTCATCCAGTTCACACAGCTATCGCCTTCGTTACCTTCACAAAGAAGAGGTCATTAAAAAGGCAGTGAAGTGGCTCCTCCACTATTCCACTGAGCTGTCTGTGGAGGCGCTCTTGCCGGTAATGGGCTGGGCATGTATCAATCTCGAAGAAGATGGCCATGAGGGTCTGGACGGCGTAGAAGCACTGCTTGGAATCCGCTTTCTTCAGCTTCAACGGCAACACCCTGGTGAACGTTACTGTGGTCACTGGGAGTCCCCTGACGCACAGAGAGGCCTCACTCCAGCAGCCCAAGGACGCTGAATCTAATGATACAAGAGTCTCACCAGCGAGGGAAAGGAGCCCCAAGAGAAATACACGCTAACTCAGAAATCAAGACTCTTTACCTGTGCCCTTCCTTCTGGGCCAGGAAGTTTATTTCAGCCAAGAGCTGACTTTTTCCACTGCCTTTTCCACCTTCATATAGAACTGCCTGTCCCTTCTTCTGGTGCAAACATTCCTGCTGTGCCATTCGGAAAGCTTCCAGTTCTTTCTCCCGGTCTGTTAAAGAGACAAGGAGCACATAACATACCTGTACTTCTCAGCAGATACTTATTTATTTGAATTAATTTGTGAAGGTAATTCTCAGAATGGCTTTTTGCCCCAGAATCCTTGACAGAATTCCATTACTTGATAAACCTTCAGATCTTTTTTTCCAGAAAATCAACTCTGGACTATATATAAATGTGTGTTGGGCTTACAAGCTTGCTCCAGAGCCTAAGTAATAATATTGAGGACAACGAGGCACCATATGGACATGGGAGCTACTATATCTTCTCAGCTTTTTGTAAAAAAAAAAATTTCCATTATAACTATTGAGTGTTCAGACTCTGTCACTGCTATGTGAAAATAATGGTCTAGTGGATATAGATAAAACAGATACAAAGACAGGGAATACACAGTATGGGTGAAACAGTCTTGGTGCTATCGTCACTATCTCAGGATGAGGAATTTCCCTCGAAAGATTCCTCTCTAAAGATGAGAATCCTTACAAAGATTCTTACTAAATGTTGGAACTTGAAATGTAAACATCCAGCATGGAAAAGAAATGGCAAGTCCGCCTCAAAATTAACATAAATTCACTAAGAAGGTTGCTCTCTATTTTCTATTACAAGTTTAGGTGCATTTAGTCTCTTTTTGCTTCTTAAATCACATTTTGCTTTTTAAATCACATTTAACCACCTACAAAATTATGACTTAAGGTAAAAAGGGAAACTTACCTAGCAAAGAGTGATTTTTATTTCTCTCTGTGGCCAAATGTCTCTTCCCAAACATTCTGGGGAAAAGGGCAAAGGGAAATGTGTTGATTAAAAACAGATTGAGATAGACAATATACTTTTAAATAGAGAAAAAAAAATAGAGGACAAGTTGTTCTTATAAACAAATATTTTCAAACCGTCAAAGAGGTCCAGAGTTCTGTATAAATGTTTTTAAAAAACTAAAAACATTTGGAAGGGGAGAAAAACTATTAATTTTTCCAGGCTTAGGGAAGTAAACAGTGAAAGTACACAAAGAAAAAAGAACATCTAGACTAGTGACCTGCTACTACTGTTCTCTTCATGTTGGACAGAAGAAGTTCACTGAGGAACGAGCTAAGAGCTAAACATAAAAGCTAAAGATCGCAGAAACCCTCCTCTTATGTCTCTTATTCCATCAGGCCAGTATTAGAAGCATCGTTCTCTCTAATTTCATACAATCAAGCACTGATTATTTCTATGCCCTGATTCTATAAAACAGATGGGAGTGAATTATCGCATAATGACACTCACATACATCTTCTATGGCCAACGTATTCATACATCTTCCCTGGGTTAGAGATATTTTTCATCATTTTCTCTGGGAGTTTCTTGAAGTTGTAAGCAGGTAGCATAGATCTCAGATATGTTACCTCATCACAGGACACCAAACCTGGATAAGCAGTTATCATTCTTGCCACGAGGCTTACTTTTGGGCCAATAACTGTATTGCAGAGACAATAAAAAAAAGGATGGAGACTTTTTGATCACCTCCTCCATCTTTGCCCTCTAAATCACAGACCTAACAGTCCAATATCCTTTCCTACCTGTATATTCGTGTCTTGAAACTGCCCCAACCATGCCACAGAATACTGGTCCATTGGTGATACTGATGGAAACAAGCCTGGGGATGAGAAAAATAATAGTTGGTAACTATGCACTCAGAAGCCTCTGCTTCAGGCACCAGACTGCCACTCCCCTAGATCCAGAAGTCTAGTTTTAGAGCTCAGAATGCACAGGGCCAGAGGCTGCTGTCAGACAGCACCACATGGTGGGTACAAAGTACTGAATATTGGGGAAATAGTCAAAAGGAACAAAATGTTTCTCCTTCTCAGGAATGGCAGTTGAAGAGCTATTAGTAGTAAAAACACTAAAAATACCTTGTATCTATCAGATACTTTATGTGTGCTCTTTGAAGTACTTTCAAATTCATTATCTCATCTGATCCTTTGAGGGATAATTAGCAACAAACATGTGAGGCATGCAGGGCAAATATTTAAAATCCATTTGACAGAAGAAAAAAAAAAAACAAAACTGAACCCATTAATTAACTTTCCCAGAGTTGTACGAGTTAATGTTAGAATCAGAATGAGAATCCAGGCCTCCTGACTCCCAGACCAATGTTATTTCCACTACACCGCACTACTTCACATAAAATCCCAAACTGAAAAGTAGATCAATAGAACTATACAGGATTAATGGAACAAATAATGCTAGAATGTGAGAGAAAAGGAATACTCAGAACATCAGGCTGCTGATGGAAGCATTTCCCAAAATATACTCCTTAGAACATTCATCCTTCTGGGTTTTTATATGTCTTGGTGTTTGGTGATCAAGTAAATTTGGGAAATGTTGAATAAAACAAAATACAGCAAATATCTTCATTGTGAGACTACTCAGAAACCTTGATGTTAATGTATATTGTGAACCTTCAAGAAGGAAATATAGTTGCATCAATTCCCAACATACATGACCATGAAGATATTTTCTTTCAGTATTTTTATAAGGACTAATGTTCTACCAAACACACTTTAGGAAATTACTGAATCAGTAATTATCTTTAAGGAAAAAAAAAAACAAAAAACACTGACCTGGAAACTAGATTTTAGAATCTATCACTGTCAAATTACTTGGCTTTCTAACATGACCTATGGGTCTTAGTTTACTTAAGTTAAGGAGGCCAAATGAGATGAACTCTAAGATCTTGTCTAGCTCTTAACATCTACAATGAAAATGAAAGTGAAAGTCACTCAGTCACATCCGACTCTTTGCGATCCCATGGAATTCTCCAGGCCAGAATACTGGAGTGGGTAGCCTTTCCCTTCTCCAGTGTATCTTCCCAACCCAGGGATTGAACCCAGGTCGAACTAAGGATCAAACCAAGGATCAAACCAGGATCGAACCAAGAGCTAGACAAGATCTGGAGAGCTCATCTCAACATCTACAAGGTTCTAAACTAAAAAAGACTGAAAGGACCAAATTATGGTCTAAGAGTCACAGAAGGCATGCTTAAAGGCATTGTAAGATGGTCTCTAATGACCAAAGAAATGACTATCTTATTCAACAGGAAGGGCTAACAGCAGGAGCCTTGAAGACCAGAAGTCAGTGCAAAATTTGGAAACAGAATAGACCGCACTGGAAGGAATGGCTTAGCATACTCATACTGGAGGTACGACTGACAAGTAGGCTGTAGTATCTGTGGATCTCAACAAGCCTGAAAAAACTGCCATCACATACCTGGTGGCTCAGATGGTAAAGAATCTGCCTGCAATGCAGGAGACCAAGGTTTGATCCCTGGGTCAGGAAGATCCCCTGGAGAAGGGAGTGGCTACCTACTCCAGTGTTCTTGCTTTGAGAATTGCATGGACAGAGGAGCCTGGTGGATTACAGTCCATGGGATCCCAAAGAATTGGACACAACTGAGTGACTAACACTTTCACTTTTCACTGAGTATCTATGAAGCAACTGTAGCATCTTATCTATAAAATACCAGGTTGGCCAAAAGGTTTGTTTGGATTTTTCTGTTACATCTTATTGATAAGCCTGAATGAACCTTTTGGCCAACCCAGTAAGAAGTTGAATGAGACAATCTCTAAGTTCTGTTTCAGTATGAAAAGGGAATATTTGTATTTTGTAAGAGGCAGCTATGAGGTAATGAAAATAACACAGGTTTGAGGACAGAAGATCTGGGTGTCATTACCAGTTCTTCTACATGCTAGTAACCCCTCTTCTGGGGCCTCAGTTTCCTCATGTGTAAAAGGATACAAATGTTCACACTGCTACCACATACTAAAGTATTTTAAAAATGTTAAAATATTATGAAAGTATGTGATATAATTTTTATTCATCTTGAATAAGTATGGCAAGC
This sequence comes from Bos indicus, assembly GCF_029378745.1. Lineage (NCBI taxonomy): Eukaryota > Metazoa > Chordata > Mammalia > Artiodactyla > Bovidae > Bos > Bos indicus. The sequence goes on along the minus strand of NC_091782.1, from coordinate 16,537,443 downwards.
GAACAAATCTTTGACTCAATGTTGACATTAGGAACGACTGTTTTTCAAATCTATTCATGTACGCACTTTCCTTATAGCTTTCTAGTGGGAAAAAAAAAACAAAAAACAAACCCAAAACGGTCATTTGAAAAATTCTAACCAATCATGTCATAGTTGCACAACTTCATTAGGACTAGGCTTTTGTAGGTGGGAGAGTGGTGTGGATATGGAGGCAGGAGATCAATTCAGTGTGAATTCCAGAAAAATCAACAGGACTGGGAAAGACCAAGAGTGAAAGCCAAGAAGAAGAGCGTTGACCAGCTGTGGTCCCTTCTTATCGAGGTAATTGCTCCACAACTTCTCTTCCTTCCCCTCCTCTCCCCAAAGACAGGCAGCCATCTCTTCACATACAGATATATTAGTTGTGTATTAATTTACACATTGGTTGTCCCTTTGCAGTGTTCTAGCATCTTGCTATGCATACTCTGCACCTTCCCCTCTCCCACCCTACTGGATGAAAACTTACACCCATTTCCCCTGGGAATCGAGCACACAGTTCTGTATCTAGTGATTTCTTAACATATCTTGTCTTCTGACTTCCCTTAGCATGCTCCCTCCCCTTTAGGCCGACTCTGGATGCTCTCAACCCCTGCTACTTGTTACCACCTCCTACCCTGCCTGCAGAACCCCACTGGGTCTGTGAAGCTCCTCTCTGCCCCACCTTCCTCCTCACTTGGTCTCAGCAAGATTCTCCCAGCAGAAGCTGAAGATGCTGAAGGAGCTCTCCAGGGCATGTGCACACTCGTCTGGCTTCTTATCCCCAGGTAGGCCGAAAACACAGAGGAACATGCAGCCCTGAGACAGGTGACAAAGAAAGAAAAGGGAAATTGACCAGGGGAAGAAATATAGCTTGCCTCAACTGAACCAGCTTCCCTGAGTGAAGCCAGACCTTCATGGCTGGGTTTTCTATTAGACATGAAGGAGTCTAGGATCTAGGATTCTAGGATCCTAGGTCACATCAACATGGAAATTGTTAAAGAAAGAATAGAAAAACTTCATTTAACTATATAAAGAACTGAAATTTAAAACACCAGAGAAATATGTTAAGAACTTTCAAAAATTCAATTTCTAGTCTCTATTTTTGAGAGAGAGTGTCTATCAGTGAGAGAGAAACTGGTCATAAGACTATTATTCCTTACTCACCATTAATGTTGATATGTCAAGTTCCCTTGTACTTACTGTCTCAAACATAAAGATCCGGCTCAGCTGGCCACCCCCTGTCTCTATCACTGTGGAGATGTATAACGCAGCCTCCTGGATAAGATGGCACAAATGCAACACCCATGCTGTCTTGTGGAACTCGAGGCTGACCAAAACCATAGTCACAGTGCGGAATTCGGATATATACTCCATAGGCTGGCCTTCATCAATCTACAAAGACACGGTGAGTCACCTTGCTGTATCTTCAACTTTCAGTATCATGGTTAGGCATTTAAGTTCTATATTCCATGGTAAACATGAGAAAATAACTTTCGGATATCAGACAAAAAACTTAAAATTCAGATTCAAGAGGCATCAGATCAGATCAGATCAGATCAGTCACTCAGTTGTGTCCGACTCTTTGTGACCCCATGAATCGCAGCACGCCAGGCCTCCCTGTCCCTCACCAACTCCCAGAGTTCACTCAAACTCACGTCCATCGAGTCAGTGATGCCATCCAGTCAAGAGGCATAGAGCATGTACCAACTAGTGCACTTGGAGTTAAAATCATTTGACTTTAAATCTAACTTACTGATGAAATTTGCCAAGCTTTTCTATTTTCCTCTCTAAGACACAGTTTGATATATCTATTAGTCTTTATATCACTTACTACAGGATTCACATATACAGAATCAATCAACACATATTTACCAAGCATACACTCTATACTTTATTTACAGAGTATTAGTTTCCAGAGGGACAAACAAAAACCAAATATGGTTTCTACTTTCCAGGACTGAGAAATCTAAACTCATAAGACCTGTCAGTAATTGGTGCAGATGGGAAAATCTGCTGGTATTACTATAGGGAGGAGATGAACTGGATCAATATGAATGGTTGTCACATATGTACATGTACACTTATTTATATAAACACACACACAGCCTACACACAATGACTCAAGAACTAGGAAACAACCTTCTTCAAAAGGTTTTTCATTATGTGCTTCCGCAGGGTTTGCTCAAGTGCAGAATCTGGATCCAACTCCAGGGCGGCTCTTAGAATGTCTGAGAGAAGGAAAACAAACAAAACGTCTCCAGCCATGCAGAAAATTAATCTTTGAAATGGGCATGGGTAGTATAATAAAGGACAAAGTCACTTACCAGCACTTGTCCGGTAATGTGGCAGATAATCGAGGCACTTGTAAAAATGCTCATCAAAATCAAATGGGTCAATGATCCGCATATCTCTTAACTATAGAAAGGGAACTGCTCAATTCGGTGTCCACCCACCAACTGGATTACCTTTGGTTCTTTAATAGAGGGCTGAGGATGGCATTTCCCTTGTTTATTGCTTATCTTTTCCGCCTTACTATTCTGCCTTATTTTCCTGGGAGAGTATCCCTCACCTCCCTCCAAAATAAAAGTTCAGTGGCTACTGGGTTGGCCTGGTGTTGAGCACAGCCAGAGTACTACCCTGCACAGCAGGAAGTCCTTTTCAGGACTTTCAGTGGATGTGACCAGCCTCCTACCTTCACAGCTTCATCCTCCCGCATGATTTCCACTTCAAACATGTACTGCTCACAGAGCTTCCAGCAGTTCCAGGACAGGACAATCTCATTTGCTTGAGCCAACCGTTGAGCTAACTGCACACCATCTACATCCCGGCCAATCACCAAGAGGTACTGGCGCTGCTCATCTCCAACAATAACCTGGGAAATCCGACCTGCAGATAGACCTATCCAGAGAAAAGAAGACAACTGATGTCCAGACAAACTCAGCCGGCAAACTATGCAAAGAGTGGGGGTGGGGTTGGAATCCTCACATTGCTTTATACATCATACCAAACTCATTGCCCACAGCTGCAGAAGTATTAGGTGAGCTCACCCTCAAAAATTATACCTTGCCCCAGATTTCCTTCTGTGTTAAATACACCTACAGGCAGACATTCAAACAAGCCTGTGTTGTATGAGGGAAGAAACTCTTGGATCCTAGGCGTCCAAGAATCTTCTCTCTAAATTGTTCTTCTAATAGATAGCTAGGTCCTGATGGCAGAGACCAAATGGTTATGCTAAGGAACTTGGCCACTCTGTAACCACACCAGCTCTCCTCATACGTGACCAGGACTGAGAGAGCAGACAATCAGTATTTACCACGAATGGGCTTTGCCATACCCTTTTTTTCTGCCTCCTGTTTTTCTTGCTCTGGAGGATTTTTTTTATTGTTAATAACACCTGAAAAACTGGCTTGCTTGCCAGGAAAGATATGACTATAACCACGAGAAGTATGCCCTTAGGTAAGTCACCCAATCCAACAAGGGAAAAGCAATTTTAAAAGAACGACAGAGGTATATACTTTTGGTATACAATTTTGGTTTTTACAAATGTCTGTAAATTTGAAAACACAGCAATGCAAACCATCTAAAATGAAATACAGGGAGGAAAAAAGAAACAATGAACATAGCAACAGCAAGCTGTGGGACAATTTCAAGTAGTCTCGTAGGTATATAACTGGACAGAGGAAGAGTTAAAAGTTATTTGAAGAAATAATGGCAGAACATTTTCTAAATGTTACAAAAACTAGAAACCTATAGAACCAAGAATCTCAGATTCCCAAGCAAAAGAAAAATTAAGAAAACTGTACCAAGGTACATCATTATCAGATTACCTAAAACCAGTGATAAAGAAAATATATTAAAAGCAGCTGAAGTGGAAGAGGAGACACAATATATACAAAGAAACAAAAATAAAGCTGAAAGTAGATTTTTTGTTGGAAACACTGCAAGCTAGAAGACAGCAGAACAGCTTTCATGTAAGAGGGGAAAACTCTGTCGATCTAGAATTCTATACCCAGGGGAAATACCCTTCGAAAACAGAGGTGAAGTATTTTTTTTTTTTTTTTTGCAGACACAAAAACATATCTACAGCAAACCCATACTATGAGAAATGTTAAAGGAAGTTCTTCAACCTCAAACAGACAATAAAAAAGGTTGATTAGGACATGGAGAAATTGGAACTTTCATACATTGCTGGCGGAAATGTAAAATGGTACAACCACTTTGGTAAAAAAAAAAATTAACAATTTCTGAAGAAGGTAAACATGCATCTACCATTATGACCCAGCCCTTTCACTCCTACGTATTTAACCAAGAGAAGTAAATGCAAATGTCCATACAAAGACTTGTACAGAGATGTTCATGACAGCTTTACTTGTAATAGCCCCAAATGGATAACACTGAATGATGAATCTCAAATTATGCTGAATTAAAGTAGCCAAAAAGTACATACCGTATGATACCACTTATATAACATTATTTAAAAATTAAAAATAAACTCTAAGATAGAAAGGAGATCTGTGATTGTTTGGGGATGGGGAGAGAAGGGAGGGAAAGCTTATAAAGGGGCACAGAAAACTTTAGTGAGTGCTGAATATGTTCATTATTTTGATTGTAGTCATGGTTTCAAAAGTATATACATATGTCTATGTACAGTATCAATTATGAATTATCTACCAATAAAACAAAAACCAGAAGAACAAAAAAAGGATGGTAGGAGAGACGCCATATAACTCAGAATATCATTCTTCACTTCTGCTCCTCAAAATACCAATGAATAGCTGGAGCCAACCTTTGCCCTTACTTCAGAAACCCTTGGAGGTTGTGGACTCCTGTGAGGCAGTTTTTCGTATAGAGCTTCCCCTTCAGCCTTGACTCTGCCACTGTTGCAACTGTGGCCTGTGTTCAGTTTTTAAATTCGAGGGCATTGTATTATATTTTTGATAATGTAATACAGTAACATAGTTCAAAAACCAAACATTAAACCAAACATATACATTAAAGTCTCGATTCCAACTTATATATCTATCTATACTATTTTCCCCCAATAGGAAACTTTTATTAGTTTCTATCTTTCTAGTGTTTCTTTATACAAATATAAACAAATAAAAATTCTTAACTTTTCCTCCTTACTCAAAAGGTAGCATACTAAACACAGTGCTCTGCATCTTGCTTTTTCTCACCTATATTTTGGAGCTATTGCTATAGCAAAACATCTTTTTTTAAAGTTGCAGAGAATCTCAGTAGGTAGACATGTTATTGTTTATTTAACTCGTCTTCCATAGATGTATTATTTTCACACTTTTATCACAATTTATATTGCAGCCAATCATTTTACACATATGATATTTTATAAATATTCAGATGTACCTATAGGATAAATGGTATGGTTGAAGGATAAATGTTAGGATTGCTGGATTGAAGAAAAAAATGCATTTGCAATCTTGGTAGAGATTACTGAATCAGCCTCCATGGAAGCTGTACCACTGCTGACTCTCATCAGCACTGTGTGAGGTTTACTCTTCACAACCTCATCAACAGTGTGCTCAGCATCTGAACTTTTCCATATCTAGAGATAAGAAATGATCTAAATTGGTACTTTCAGTTGGTATTTTTCTTATTATGAAGTTGACCAGTTTTCTACAAGTTACTAGGGATGTTTTCTTTATGTTCTACTTGTTCTTTGCTCATTTCTCTCTTAGAATGTTAGTCTTTTCTTGATTTTTATGTGTTTTTTCTATATTAGAAAAATTCACCTGTCTACATAAGTTGCAAATGTTTTTTCTCTAGGTTGTCATTTATCTTTTGAATTTTTATAGTGGTTTATTATTTTTAACTGATCACTCTTCTAGTAGCTATTACCTATCTTTAGCTGCAGGTCCTGGCCTTCTCTGGTATGGTAGATCCCAAATTTCTCCTGTATCTCCAGACTGCATTTTGCCACCAGAGTAATGATGTCACTCAGTTGATTTTGTTCCACTGTCCAGAGTGCTAGGAGCACATTCCCTGCAGAGATAAAAAATAGGCTGACAGAGATCAAATACCCGAATTCACTCGCCAGGGCAAACCCACAGTAATGCAGATGTCATGCAAGGTGTTAGACAAGGTTTCTCGGCCCTATTTATCATGCCAGGTTAAAATACTGCTTTAGATCCTCAAAACTAATCAGCATATAAAAACATTACTAGGTAGAAGCTGAAATGTTCTTAAAACTAAGGCTATTTCTGGTAACCCTTTCTCTTTTTTCCATCAGTACATAAGGCTATTTCTGGTAACCCTTTCTCTTTTTTCCATCAGTACATTAACAGAAAGAGGAGAGGTACTAGCTAACAAGTTCATAAAATGTAGGATTACATTCAAGTTGAATTCTAAGTTTTTAAGCGGTTTTTTTAAATTTAAGTGAAAGGATAGGCCAACTCTGTGGCAGATAGCTGTTAATGATCCTAAGAGTTCTCCAGAAAGGAGAGACAAGCTAGACTTCTCTCCCTATCGTATACTTAGATTCTGCTATTAGTGACCAAGTTTTTCGTCAGTTTTCTCATGAATGCGTTATAGGTACTTATTTTTCTGTCATTCAATCTGAACAAAATGTAAAGGACATGGGAGCTTACTACCGACACGGCTTTTCCATTAAATTGAGAGATCCTCCGAGGCAGAGACTGTGCCTTCCTCATCTTTGCTTTCCCAGGGCCCAGTACATGTTAAATAACCAAACAATGCTATATGCCAAATTCCATCTAAATATTGTCTTCTTAACTTACAGTGCTGTAAATACTAAAAAACAAACTGAAAAATACCTGTGATATTTAGGATATCTCCTCCAAAACAGAGCACATCTGAAATCAAGTAAGGGAGAGAGAGGAAAACGAGTCATAAATCAGAGATATACCAGATCACGGGCAGAGTCATATATGATGAAAAGAATGGCCTACTGAGTTTTTCCTCCAATTTTTTTCTGGTTAATTTATTCTCTCTAAAGCTCAGACTCCTTCTTTCTTTCCTCTAAATTCTCCCGCAAATCCGTGGTTCCTATATCCGTAGTCTCTAAAAACGGGAATGTCCTCCTCAAAAACCCTTTGAAGTTATCTTCAAAGCCATTCTATTTGTTCTCTGGATCCTAGTCCCTTTCACCTTCTTAAAAACTTCACTCCCTTTCTTATCTTCTCTCTACTTCATCATTCCCATTAATATATATTAAAAAAAAACAAACACCAAAGCACAACAAAATTAACCCATGTATTCTTGGCTGTTTTCTTCTCTAGTTATTAGCTCATTTTTGTTATATTCCCAGCAAAACAATTCTCAAGAGACTGGTGATACACAAGTTTTTCCTCCTATCCTAATCATGCTTATTTTCTTTACCATTCTCTTCTCAGTTTATTCCAATTTGGCCATTTCCACCAATTCACTAAAATTATCATCAACAGCATTCATCTTGCTAAATTCACTACTTTTCTGACATCGTTGCACTTGATACCCTTTCATTTTCAACCCAGCTAGAACGGCCCTCTTCTAGAGACATTACTTCCACTTAGTCTTCAGAAATACCACAAAATCCTACCTGACTGGCTGATTTACAGTCTCTTTTGTAGGTTCTTTCTCGGTTATCAAAATCCTCCCCTGGAATTCCTTAAGGCTTAGTCTTAGGCTCTTTATTTACACTCGCCCCATGCAGACTCAATCATTTATTAACTGTAATATCTTCATGCCATCAATTCACTTTTCAACTCTAACAGATCTATTCTCTGAGCTCCATCTCAATCACAGCTACTAACTTCATTTCTCCCCTTGAATGACTGACTTATTAACTTATTAACATCTTTAAACTCAATCTATTAAAACAGAGGCCTTAATTTTCCTTCTCAAAGCCATCTTTCCCATCACGATTCAGTGATTCCACCATATAACTCAGTTACAAAAGTCAGAAAACTTGAGAATCCGTTTCCTCACTGCTTCCCACTGAAATCTGATACATTAGAAAATCCTGTCTGCTGAACTGCGAAATATTTGTATTTCAAATCATCTCCATATAGCTCCCTTCATTGCCATATATCTAGACCAATGGTTTCAACTTTTACCGCATACTGAACTTGCCTGTGAAACTTTAAAAATCCTCATTCATGGGCCTCACCCAAGACATTCTAATTTAACTGGTCTGGGGTGAAGTCTAGACAGGATTTTTAAAAGCTTCCTAAGTGGCATCCAATGTGCTGCCAAGGTTGAGAAACACTAACCTAGATAAAATCTCCATTATCTTGCTGCAACTGCTCCAAATGCCTCTTCCAGCTTCCATTCTTAACACCTATCCTCCATTAGTTCCCAATAATACAATCTCCACGGGGGGTAGGCAGGTACTGCAGCTTTTTTATTTTCCCATCTGTTTCCAATACCCAGCAGTTCTTGCTTATAATACAAACATGATACATGATTTCCATCTCCTCCTTTCGTCCAAACTTGAAGAAATCAACTGAAAGACTTTATTTTTAAATTAAAAAAAAATTTTGGCCACACCCCACAGCTTGCAGGATCTTAGTTCCTGGACCAGGGATTGAACCCGGACTCCAGTATTGGAAGCATGGAGTCCTAACCACTGGATTACCAGGGAATTCTCTAAAAATCTTTTATACTTGTTCCTCAGGGGTACAGGGGCAGTCAAATAGTCACTTTACATGGCTAAAGGAAATGCCACAAAGTAATTATTCTGGTGAATCTCAGAATAATGATATAACTCAACAGGATTCTGTCAGTAAAGGAAGGCAATGTTATATTAGTACTAAAGGGTATAGGGCCAGAGTAATTTATGTTAGGTAGACCTAATTAGACTCAAAGCTCTTTGAAGAGTAGATTTTTGCATGCCCTGCACTTATTACAACGTATGTCACAGAGATGGTACTCAGAACATATTTATTGTACAAATGAAAAGTCCCTCTGCCTTCCAGATTAGGCAAATATCCACAAACTTAATAAACGGCAGAAAGTAAACACTCATTCCTACTTCAACAGATCAAAATGCAATAACAGAATAGGAAGGTGTTCTGTATGTTTTATCTGATATACACATGAGATACATATTACAGTTTGAAGAGACAACCTGAGGAATACTTTATTTTGAAATAAAATACAAATATATAAAGTAAAAAGCAGCACTTTCCTCCCCTTTCTGAACAGGATGAGTCAACATGATGTGAAACTGGGTATAATGGCAGATACAGGCAAAGATCTAGCTCATGAGTGGCAAAAAGATATTAAGATATTAACCAAAAGATATTAAGGATGAATGACACTAAAAGGATGTCACTTTTAGTGTGCATTTTAAAGTACCCCAGGTCCCCTTCTGTTACAAACCCTCAGGGGCCCAGCACCACACCTCTTTCCTCCCCCACAATAGTCACTCACGCTCCACGATGTCACTAATGTAATAACTGAAGATGTGGGCCAGTCTGTCCATGTCATGTTCCAACTTGCAGCTCAGGCTGAACCTGTCCATTAATGCTGTAAACCCTGACCACCAAAGCAAAAATCACTATGTTAGCTGCAAATCCTAACTTTTAGGCTCTATTCCCTCCACACATCAGGCCAGTAAAACCGAAGGTCTCTTCAAGATGAAGTGAAGTGAAGTCGCTCAGTCGTGTCCAACTCTTTGCGACCCCATGGACTGTAGCCTACTAAGCTCCTCGGTCCATGGGATTTTCCAGGCAAGAGTACTGGAGTGGGTTGCCATTTCCTTCTCTTCAAGATGAGTCATTTCATTATCTTTTAACATGATGTTGCTTAGCAAGTACTCAAGGCCAGACTGGTTGCTGCTCCCTCTGGGAGTCCAGAGGGCCACCCTCCCCCATGTTTACAGGAGCTGCCCATGGTGAAGACTCATCCAAATCCAGCTAGTGCTTTCCCATTACACCTTCTTAAGGCTCCCTGGCCCAGGGAAACTGTGGCATTCCCCCCTGCCCCACGTGAGGGACAGAGAAACCACTGACAAGGAGAATGGATTAAAGCCTTATGGAAAACTCATGGAGAGCTTTTCTAGGACAGACACCCGAATCACTCATTTTCATATCAGTGACACACTTAGCTCCATAAATATGATATAAATAAATGACTCTCATAGCAGTTGTGCACGCATATGAAGTCACTTCAGTCCTGTCCAGCTCTTTGTAACCCTATGGGCTACAGCCCGCCAGGCTCCTCTGTCCATGGGCTTCTCCAGGCAACAACACTGGAGTGGGTTGCCATGCCCTCCTCATACGTATCTTTCCCACCCAGGGATCAAACTAAGGTCTCTTATATCTCCTGCATTGGCAAGCTGTACCACTAACGCCACCTGCGAATCCCCTCTGCTGGGTCTTAACTCCTAGAACAATGGCGGGCACTTACTTACAGACTCAAAATAGGAATTAACTGAGCAAATAGAATCACTGGATGAAGTAGAATGTTTAATGGAAAATGCTCAAGGTTGGGAATAACTTGGGTTCAAAGCCTGCCATATGACCCTGAAAAATCCTTTCCCCTTTCTGTGTCTCAATTACATCGTCGCTGAAGTGAATTCCAGGGCTACGCCAGGTCGTCCGAAAAGGCGTCCTCCTGCTCTGCAAATGGCCCTCTAGTTTTCGGCGGAGGCGGCGAGAAGTGTAGACACACTCCGCCTTAGCTCACCCCGCGGCCACGCCCGTAACCGCCGCGGCCCAGACGAGCTGAAGCCTAACGGCTACTCCTCCAGCAGGTCGGGAGAGCGACGCGTCTCCCTTCGCCCTCACCCGTCACGTGGACGCCAAGGAGGACGCCCTGGGCCGTGGCGAGCTCGGGTTCAGATCCCCTGGGATTCCTGAAGACCAGTAGGTCGGGAAGCAGCGCCGCCAACCTGGCCTCTACTGGCCATAGAGGCGGCGCCGCCAGCCGCTTGGCGGTTGCCATGGCGGCGGCGGGCTTGCCCGTCGAGTTACCGGAAACGGGGGTCCCTCCGCGTAGTAGCCAATCCTCAACGACGGCCCTGACTGGTCCCTCCCACCAACCAATCAGTGCGGACTCACTTGGGGCCATTCCCTAGTTTTTCAGCGCTTTAGCGCTAGCTCCGGCTTCCGGTGGGCGGGAAGGCGGAGCGGAAGGCGGACTGGGCGGTGTCTTCGAAGGAGCAAAACTTGACGTTTTAAAATGTTTGAAACATGAAAATGCTTCTACAATAAAACTGATCAACTGGGACAAGTATCGAAAGGGCGGTCCTTTTCATTTCACCGGCATTGAAAGTTGGGTCATCTTAGTTTCTAAGGACGAATTCCATTTGGCATCTGACGAAAGCAAACTCAGAATGGTTTTTTAATACCGTTAGACTAAGGCTGTTTAACACAGGCAGTCCTTTTCTTCCGTTTTTGTTGTCTGCCAGGTCATTCGGTATCATGGGAGTATTTCCCGAGCTGTTTCTCTCGCACTTTTGTGTGAAAAGGTACTTTTGAGGTTACCGGTCTGTGGGTCGTATTTGTTAAAATACTAAGCAATAAAAGGATGAGTATATTATAGATTTTTAACAATCACAGAAATGCATCTGTTTTCCTGCATAAAGAAATTAAAAACCACATCTTCACTGTTTAGTTCTACATGTGTCAATGCTGTTTTGGTGACAAAGGGCTAGTTTTACTCATGGAATTACTGCCTCTTAATGAACACGTCCAGTGAGAATATCAAATAAATGATCAACCACAGGGGACAGCAGTATCTCCTCAGTAGAGTGGGAGGGCCAAAGGGCAGAAAAAGAGGTGAAGGGGCAACACACAGCTCCTGGTTTCACACTGTCCACGGAGCACATGTGTTTACAAAGATTGCAATACATAATAAACACAATCCAGAACCTATGGGATGTAGACTCCTCAAAATTCAAGACACTTTTTAGCATTTTTATATTTATTTTAAAAAGTAACAACTGAAATGACATCAATGATCCATCACCTGTGCTTCTTCCACTGCTGAGGGGGAAAAAAACCCAAATCCTCCTATGTAGTTGAGTCCCGAAGGAAAATCAAGACATTATTACCAGACATCCATTAGCCAGAAGAATGCTCTAAAAATGCTCTTTTGGTCCAGTGGTATAGACACTGACATGTTCAATGTACCAGTGCAATTAAAATATATACATTTACAATTATCCTGCCAAAAAAAGCACTTAAAATAACTATGTATTAAACCAATTATTCACTCATCCATTCACTCTTTTTGCATCACTACAGTCACAAGGACAAATGAATAAAAGAACTTCTAGAGTATCTGAGGGGTGTGGGTGGGGGGAGAGGTGGGAGAGGATTAAAAAAAAAAAAAAAACTTCTAGTAACAAAGAAAAAAATCCAAACCTCACCCCAACTTTATGGGTTATTATGTGCTAAAATGACAATAAAAGGGTCATGAGCTGTCTGAAATGCAATGACAAAATGACAACTGAAGCATTCAAAAAAAAAACAAACCCAAATTTGTGAGAAAATAATCCACAACAGTATGAGGTTGGTAGTATATGTACAATCTTACAGACACAAATAAATAGCATTTTAGAACTGTTGTTGGCTTAAGTACTAGAAATTAGTTCTGAGGAATTTCTTCTGAACTCTGCATCTTGAAGACTCCTAAACAAAACCAAAGGATAAAAACTCCTCATTGTTTTTAGTAATCTGTCATCTGAAGATGGGGCTTACCAAATGAAGTCAACACCAAAGGGTCAGATGAGTAGACTCAAGGGAGTAGGGAGATACTTCACTTCCTGCTTTCTCTGCACAGCTCTGTACCTCTGTTTTGTACCATTACATTGATTTCCTTTTGTGATGTTTTCTTTGGTGGGTTTAATTTCTTTTCCCTCTTAATACAGCTAGAGTGATATCAAAGGAAGAGCCAATCCCTAGTCTTGGTATTGAAATTGAAACCAAATGTTCTTGGAAAGAATTACAAAGTTTTCCTTGTTTCTAAAAAAAAAAAACCAAAAAACAAAAAAAACAAAACCCAAAAACTCTTCTGAAATCACCTTAGTTCTCCCAGGGTTCCACATCTAGAAAAGAAACATTTTTTTTTTCTGAGGCACAGCCTACTTTGGGGACTTCAGCCCTGCTCCTGACCCTGCAGGAATCTCTATCTCCAATCTGTACTTTACCCCCAGAACATGGATGCAAAGTGAAAGCCTTTCTGCACAAGACCTATGGAGAAAAGGGGAAACGAACGGAAACTGGTACCAAAGAATCAGCTGCCACGGGAAGAATGAGAATGTTCACTCTCTTGGGCCAGCACAAAGCACAGCAGGAGTGAAGCCAACATCCACCTCACACTCTAGCAGGCAACCTGGATTATGTCCCAGCTAGCTTGACTGAACAGTGCTTTCCAGAAGTTGTCAAGGGTCAAATCTCAGACTTCCCTTTCCATGCTTGTTAAAAGGTTATAGCATAAATGTAAATTCTTCTCTTCATTATAATGATCCATCCCAGGCATCCATCCACTGGCGAATCATGCTATATGACATCACAAGGGATATATACTACTCTTTGTCCTTCTGGACTGAAACACATACGAACCTTTCTATTCCCCAAATGCTGTCACAAAGCCTATGATTGAAAATCTCTAGTTTTGCTGTTTTGGAGTTACTGTACATGTCCTCAGTACTTCAGCACAGAAGTTGTATAATTTTGTTTTCTACTAAGGAAAGGCAGTTTCAAGGTCCAGCACCCTCAAAATCATCTTACAAGTAGCCTCAGCAAGAACTATGGTCGATATGACCTGTCACCAGACAGACAAGTAGACCACACCTTGTGAAAGCTAAGAGATCCAGCAATTTATGTTTTTAGTGCTTGAATCTTTTATCAATCTATCCCCAGAGTTAGCTTTTTCTTGGCGGGAGTCCAAAAATCCCAATCTATCATCTGGGTAGAAGAGATTCTTATTATTACCACAGATTAGATGAATTATCTCAGAATTTATTGTTTCCATATCATGAGATGGAGCTTCCTTGCCTGGAAACCATCTCTGAATAGAAAAGGTCCATCAGTCAGCTTGAGATCCCCCATTAGAGGGATGGGTACTGTTCAGAATCTGTGGGAAGTAATGGGCTGCAGCTTCCCCAGTTGCAGTTAGGTTGAGAAGGTTGCTCTCCTCTGCTCAGATGGCTGGCTGGCGTCACCAGTCAACACAAGTGCTGTGCGTGTGCTGCTGGGCTGGCATGAGTCCCTTGCATCATCCCAATCCATGAAATGTCAATGTCAGCAACAGTCTGAGATAAGTCCTGACTGAAAGGGTGAGACAAGGCTTGCAACTTCAGTTTGCCAGACATCCTTGCAATTATAATACTGAGCCACTTATTAAAAACTAAGTGGTTTCTGTCCTGTAGAAAAGGGCAGAATGTGATCGTCAGTGTCCCATCGGCGAGTTGATCATTTTCCCTGGAACAGTGGGAAACTGTGAGGAATATGGCCTTGATCAGCTCCATCACATGGCCTGGGGTTAGGACACTCGGATGATCTGTGTCATAGCTTCTTCATCGGCTTGATTTGGATCCTACAAAAGAAAGCACAGTAAAAAAGTCCTTTGCAAAAGCAACTGGGAATTCATGGCTCTCACTACTTATCACCAAGGGGAAGTACACAAACACTATGTCTGCATACTTATTCTTAGAAAAAGATTTCAAGTCTGGCCTGGCACTCCATGACAGAACACTCCAGAGTTGAAGAGTATCTCACTTTTTTAACACCTGTGCTGTGCTCTACACACTTAAGGATTAAGGATCCCTAGGTGGCTAAAAGACCTAGAGAAACCAAGTGATATTGTATATTTTTATTATTTAAATACTGAGCCCTTGGCAGGGCTGGAAAGGACATTGGATTTTATTTACTTTAATCTACTCATTTTGCAGATAAATCTGAAGCCTGGACTAGAATAAAAAAGTTAGTGACAAGCCCAGCAAGAATTAATTCTCAAATCTCTTGGCTCCGACTTAATCTTCTTTCCACTAAAGTCTGCCTGCTGCCTGCCCTTTACAAAAAACCTGCACCGTCAAGACGAAGATCAGTCCTTGGGAGTTCACTGGCAGTCCAGTGGTGGGTCTGGTGCTTTCACTGCTGTGGCTTACATTCACTCCCTGGTCGGGGAACTAAGATCCTGCAAGCCATGCAGTGCTACCATGTACACAAAAACCCACTACATAACAACCACCTTCAGTTCCTCCACACCGAGGCTCTGAAGCCTCAACTGGCATGATCCAAGAAAAAGCTGAAACATTTCTAGGGGTGGTAGGACAAAAGGCTGAGTCTTGATCAAAGAGGAAGACCAATAACCAACATTTACTGAGTTCTCACCATGCACTAAGCACTGAGATTAAAAAAGCACTATCTTATAAAGACGGACTGGACAACAGTAAAGCTGGAATGTGATGGGTCTTCAGAATAAAGCTTCTGTATGGGAGGAACAGAATAATGGGAGGAGCCTAGTCAACAAAACTTTACTGGTGCTCATTCTTGAATGGGTATTATGCTAAATACAATGGGGAACAACAATTCTTGACTCTCTACACAGCTTATAGTCTAGAGTAGACAACCACTGCACAGTTACACAAATAAAATGATTATTACTACACTCAAAAGGAAGATGTGAGAAAATAATGGAGTAGAAGAGACCTCTGGATACAGCCTCAGATTGAAACCAAGACGTAAAAGATATGGAGACAGTCATGCAAAAGGATGGCATGAAAAGCTTTACAGACAAGCTATTTTAAAGACAGAGGTTCTTGAACAGTAGAGCAAGAGCATGAAGACCGAGAAGCAGGAGGAAATAAAGCCAAAGGTGGGCGGGAGCTAGGTCCTACAGGGAGGGCCGGGCTGGCCATGGTAAGCACTTTGGATTTCAGTACGTGCAAATGGAAAAGGGCAGGCGTGCAAGGCAGCAGGCTGGTGATGTGATGTGATACATACACTAAGATGTGGAGAGTGAACTAGAGGGGGCACCAGAGGGGAAGAAGGGAGACCAGACAGCTGTTGCCTTCACTGAAGCAGAGAGGGTTAGACTAGCCTGACCGCAGTTGGGAGGGAAAAAGTAAGCTGATTCAGAGAACAGAGTTAAAACCAAGAGGACTTCAAAAGTGGACAACTCTAGCTTTAATAATTGGGTGAAGGGACGTGCGACTTATTGAGAGGAATGTCTGGTTTAGGTTTAAAAATAAAATAAAAACCAAGAGTTCTACTTTGGACACACTGACTAGAAATGCCAATAAGATACAATCAGTGAAATTAGATGTAAGAACCAGTATGGCTATAGACTAAGTTCTGGAATTACACAGCCTAGGTATGAATTTCAGTTGTACCATTTTATTAGCTATTTTACTGTAGGCAAATGACTTAACCCCTCTAAACCTCAGATTCAAATGTAAAACAGAAACTATAATTCTTACCTCATGGGGGTCAAGGCTGTTGTAAAGATTCAATGATAAAATGCTTATGAAAGTGCTTAACATAATGGCTGGCACACAGCAGTTAAGTGTTAGCTGCTGCTACTACTACACTAGGGAATAAACTTGTTCTCTGAAAATCAAAAAAAGTGAGAATTTCAAGAAGGAATTAATAGTAGTAACTGGAAAAGACAGAGGAAAAAGGCCACTGGATCAAAGACCTTAGTTCTTTTAAAAACAAAGGGACTTTAAGATACACAATGTTGCATCTAGTTTACAGACTGGTTAGACCCTAGTGTGAAAATAGCAAGAGGACACTGTGAAGGCTTCCACCCAAGAAGAGTCAAGGCAACAAAGCTAAGAATAAAAGGTATAAATCCTCTTACCTGCATATGAGGACTATCTTTTTCTTTTGGAGAGAAAAATCGTCCGCCTTCACCACGCTTCCGTGCCATGGCATGACGGTGCCGAGACTCATGCAAGTATTTCTAAAACAAGAAAAACCAAGTTACTAGCTAAAAGCAGCAGAGCTCTCCAATGCTCAAAAGTTTAGAATGGCTGTGATCAAAGCCACCAGGGGCAATTATGACCTTGTATTATGGAGAAATCTTGGAGAAAACACAAACAGCAGCTAATCGTAACTATCACAAGAATGTAAATGCCAAATGAGTAATAACTAAATAGATTCCCCAAAGATATAGCAGTGATCACCACCTACCCCCCAATACATATCCTCCCTTTTGCTTCAGTAACAAACCAAATTTTAGCTGGTACAGTCTCATTAAAGAGACGGCATTTCCTAGCCTTATTTTCAGGTTAAGTGTGGCCATGTAATTAAATTTTGGCTAATGTGATTATGGAACTTTTTGAATGTTTCCCTGAAAGAAAGTCTCCTTATTCCTTTTGCTCCTTGGCTAGAGCCCAGTGGTCATCTTGGACTACGGACAGCACACTAAGCAATCAACACAGTAAGATGGGAGGGGAATGCTCCTGAGGGTTGCCACAGCCCAGGACAACAGTCTCTGCACTTTGTGTTGGTCACTCAGTCATGTCTAACTCTTTGCAACCTCACAGACTGTAGCCCACCAGGCTCCTCAGTCTATGGAATTCTCCACGCAAGAATACTGGAGTGGGTAACCACTTTTTCCTTCTCCAGGGGATCTTCCCAACCCAGAGGTCAAACCTGGGTCTCCTGTACTGGAGGCGGATTCTTTACTGTCTGAGCCACCAGGACAGAAAGTCCACATCTGGACTTTACGGAAGATTAAAAACAACAACAACAACAATAAAATGCTATTTATGTTGTAGTTATTTTTTAAATGTTATAGTTGCAGCTCCATATAGCAATAATAAGTACCATTACAAAAGGTAACAGCTATCTTATGTCAAAGTCTGGAAGGTACTCCAGGAAACTAACCACATAAAAGGTTATTTCAAAAGTAGAACCCTGCTGTTCTCATCCTGTATCCGTCCCAGTGTTATACATACCCTTCTTTCCTTTGGAATTTTCCCTTCTGCTTCTAATTTAGCCCGAGCTTGTCTCCTCTTAAGTATACGGTGGTACTGTTTGGCATTGACATAGAGAGGCTCTTCTTCAAGCATCTCCGCCCCAGGGAGAGGGATTCTCTGGATTGCAGGCACAGAGCCAGCACCAGGTACCATCTGTGTGAAGAGCAAAATCAGAGCTTGTTAAGTAGTAACATGAAGTATGGACATGGGAAACAATTTCTTGGTCCCTGTTCTTCTGAATGCTATGACGAGTACCTTTATAGGGTACTTGTTGAATGCAGATTCCTGGAGAACATTTACACTTAAGGCCTGCATTTTAAACAAATGTTCCAGATGATTCTGTAATAGGGGGCCAAGGACCCACACTGAGAAACAATATAACCCTGTCCAGGTTTTTGTTCACGCACAGCTCCATTTTCTAAGAATGTCTGCTGCCATCTAATGGTCATGAACAGTAATCACAGGCAGTAAAAGAGCACAAGGGAACACAAAGGAAGGTAGGTTCAAATCCACCCAGTGATGCTAGCAGCGTTTAGTTACATAATTGTTAACTTACTATACAATTCAACCCACATTTTCCGGAACAAATCCGGTTCCACTACCTTCCCAATAACAACAACTTTACATGGTTACATGGTTTCTTCTAGTGGACTCCTCCACTTGTGTGTAGGTTTCTAATACTTGTTCTTTCTTAGCTTACCCATTTTAGGTACTGTTCACTGACACACTATTTTGACATATGAGTTTACAGTCAACTCTCCTTCCCCTCTTCCCAATATATTTACATCATACCTTTTTTTTGGTTTCTCTATTGACTGCTGCTAAGTCGCTTCAGTCGTGTCCGACTCTGTGTGACCCCATAGACAGCAGCCCACCAGGCTCCCCCATCCCTGGGATTCTCCAGGCAAGAACACTGGAGTGGGTTGCCATTTCGTTCTCCAATGCATGAAAGTGAAAAGTCAAAGTGAAGTCGCTCAGTCGTGTCCAACTCTTAGCGACCCCATGGATTGCAGCCCACCAGGCTCCTCCGTCCATGGGATTTTCCAGGCAAGAGTACTGGAGTGGGGTGCCACTGCCTTCTCCATTGACTACACCTTTCTAATTCTGAACGTTGTTTCACCCACTTTGGGCCGTATATTTTCTACTTCCCAAAGATTAGCAGTCTACAACTCTCTTCATTTCACTTATGAATAAGATTTCAGAAAAGTGAATGTTTACATCTGCTTTTCTTCTGCTATATCTCTAGCACGTAGAACAGTCTCTGGCACACAGTAGGTGCACAGAATGAGTTATGGTTTACTGTAATGTTTATTGTAAAAGTAGACCACTGTGTCTTAAGAATCTCAGTCTTAAGAGGTCAGGATTATACATGAGCTTCATGAGAGATTTTAAAATACAAGCTGAAGAAATTTTCAAAGACAAAGATACGTGGAAAAATAAACTACAGACAATGAAATGAAAAAGCAGTTTTCTTACCATGACCATCCCGCCTGAATTGACCACGTTGCCTGCCACTGGCAGCGTCACAGTGACCGTCCCCTGGCCGCTGCTGGTTGTGTTGGTGTTGGCTCCCGTCTGAACAATCTGTGCTCCTGCCAGACTGGCTGCGGGGATGGTGATCATGCCTGAAACAGGGACTGTAACTTTAAGAAAATAAAACATAAAACAAACAAACAAAAACAGGTATACAGAAAGAAGGGAACAAAGTTAGTCCCTCTTCTATCTGGCACACATGTATTAATCCTGGAAAAACATGGGCTTTTAGCACAAGGGGAGAAAAGGCACTCTTCCATTCTCTGCCTTGCTTGCTGTATATAATCCAAGTAATCACAAGTTTAGAGATGTTAGTAACTATATGGGTTCTAGTTCTGATAAAACTACTCATACAGAGTTGAAAAAGTTTTCAATGGGTGACCAAATATTTTGGAGGCTTCCTTTTCTGTAAGTCAGTCTGACTTCAGCTATAGCCACTGTTCTTTTATAAATGACCTGCTTCAGGATGCAGATTTTTAAAAAACTGTTTACTCTAAACTGACAATGAGTCAGACAGCTACAGGACTAAATCTTAAAATTAAACCAGGCATGCCAAGCCCCCAGACTTCAACAGCAGCACTTGAGGATGTGTCTATCATTCTCTGAGCGATCCCTGTTCTGGCTCTCTCTGGTCATAGGACAGCACACTGCCTGCACTCACTGGATTTTGTCTACTGCCAAATTTTAATCCCAAGTCAAACCTGCAGTCACAGAAGACATACCACTAACAAGGGTTCTGCACGGTATTTATTTGGTCACATTCATGTCTCGCTTACTAGACTAGAGTGTCTTTGAGAAGAAAACTGTTTTCAGTAATGTGCTACATACACAGTGGTCATATAAGTCTTCTGGAATAAATTAATAATGAAGTGGCCAGGGGGAAAAACAAAAAAAGCAGCAGTGATATATTCTCTACCACGAAAGAAACTCCGTATTTCTAATCTTCCATTTAGAGAACAGTTATTAGAAAGAATAAAAATCTTATATAATCCCTAGGGTCATAGTGGCTGCCTTTAACAGCTACTGTAGTTTTCTCCTACAGATGGAGTCAACACTGGTCACATATTGGTGACAAGGAACTAACTATCAACGGACACTTAAAGGAAATCATTTTTGTTGTTGTTTTAAAAGTACGTTGTATAGAGGTCACCACAAAATTTCTAAAGCAGTCATTTGCTCAAGATGAACAGGATGCCCCCAAAAGTCCAACAGAAATGCGGGGCATTCGTACCTTGCTGGAGAATGGTGCCATCTGCATTAACTGGCTGATAGACGATGGTTTGCCCTTCAGCAGTCTGTGCCACTTGCTGCCCCTGGACAGCAATCTGCTGCTGTGTCTGGAGGAAACAAATCATGACACAATTTAATAATTCCAAAGACACCACAAGAAAAAAGGACCACGCAGTGCTTTTTAAGAAAAAGGCATTTTTGTGATAGTTTTCTTCCCCATTTCTACTACATGTGAAATATTCTACCCAGTTGTCTGACCCTCCCAAAGCAGCTGTGCTCCTCTGTTGATGCCGTGGAGAGACAGTGGAGTTACCTGCGTCTGGCCAGCAGTGACGGCTGTCTGGGGCTGCTGGATGATGATCTGCTGGGTCTGGCCCTGCTGGCCCTGCACTTGCACGGCCTGCCCACCCTGGATCTGGATCTGTCCCGGTGGGACCAACTGTATCTGCAGAAGAGAACACCAAGATTAGCGCCCTGCTGACACTGGTCTCCATTGGTCCTGGAGTGTTAGTTACTCAAATTCATCTAGAAGGCAGGAATTGCTCTGGAGAGGAAAAAAAACACAAGTCCTGTTCTGCTCTCTTATGAATTAGAGAGAGCTTGTTTTCCATTTATGAAACTGGGGAATTTTGATCACTGTCTGGATACTGGATGATATTAAAGATGATATTGCTGGCATTGGGAATATATTTCTAAAAGCTTATTCACTTAAAAATACACCCTGAAGTATTTTTGATAGATGAAATGGTAATGTATATATTCAAAATAATCCTTGAGTCAGGGAAAATAGATGAAAATAGATTTAAACAGTAAAATACTAGTTTGTGTGTTAAAATGGGTGATGAGGATTCACCGTATCATTCTCTTTGCTTGTGTCTATGTCTGATGTTTTTTATAACAAAATATTGAAAAAAATTATTAAGTAACTTTTAAACTTTCCAGCTGGAATTCTATAAATACACACACACATAAAATCCTTAAAAGATTTTGTACAGAAAGGGGTATTATCGTATTACATACCTCTGCAGTCAACACTTAAATTTAACAAACTAAATTAGAAAATGTTGGTAAATAAACAAACAAGAAATTTCTCTGGTTATCTAGATCTATTTCTACCTATTTTGGATAGCAAGGAATACCTATTATTGGTCAATAGGGTTTCCTCTTCTATCTACTCATATTCTTTGCCCATTTTTCTATTCCACCGTAACTTTCATATCAACACATATAAAGAATTTTAAAAAATGTATTCTGGACACAAACCCCATTAAATGTTAAAAATATCTTCTCCAAATTATGTCTTCTACCTTTATTTTACCATATATTTTGACATACACCAAATTTTTAAGTTACAAAATTTTATGGGTTTTTTTTTTTTTTGGTTTTTAAGAAATTCTTCTCTACCCCACATCATAAAGAAAATATTCCTATGAACAGAATATAAGTTTCCAAGTATGCTTTTTTTATAGTTAGATCTGTAATCTATCTAGCAAGTATTTTTGATATAGTATGAGGTAGAGATCAACTTTCCTTTTTGATACCATTCTTGAACCATTTCTTCACTGAAACTTTATATTATTTTTGTTATATACCAATTTCCAATATTCCTACATCTATTTCTTGGCTCTCTACTCCCATTACTTGGCTCTCTACTCCATTGTCTATATCACGCCATGGATCTTAATCTAAGGAGAGAGCCTAGGTTTAACTGGAATTCTAAAACAGAAGGTACAATTCAAAAAAAGGTGAAGTACACTTCTAAAAGACATGGTTATTCAAAAAAACACACACTAAAGTAACCTCTAATAAAAATGGATTGAAATTTTAAGTGTTTTATGGAAGGCTATGGAATCATACCTAGAGCCATGTCATGCAACATTAACAGAAAATAATTTTTCCAAGATGGTTTGATTAGTTAACAGTGCTGCCTGGAGTGAGGAGAATAAGATAATCTTTTCAATGTCTTCTCTTAAAGGCCAAAAATCCTACAAAATCCACAGAATTTACAGCTGAAACGAACACTAGCAATCACCTGATATAAACTGCATTTTTCAAATGAGAAAACCAACAATCAAAGAACTTGGCCGAGAGCAAAAAGTCTGTCTAATGGCAGACCTGCAAATGAATTCAGGGCACTGCATTCCTGATACAGTCTTCCTAGCTCTGTATTCCACTGTTTCTATTCAACAGAGAAGACGGCATGCCAAGTGGGGGGACTGGAGAGGAGGCACTGAGAGGAAGGACAGAAATGAAATAGCAGTGTGAAATTGAGGCAAGCACGCACGCTGAAGTGTATTTAAAGACTCATACATTTATGCATGGAGAAATGTAGAAACTATTTTTAATCCTGACTACAACTCTATCTTGGCAAAAATATGCTAATAGCCTTAAAAATGACCTTACCCTTTGCCCAACCAATTCCTCCACTCCCAAAAATATTCCCCTAAGATTAAATTCAAGTGAAAAAAATAAAGCTATAAAATTCAAATACATTTATAGTAACCTTACCTATAAAAGCAAAAAGCAAAAAAACCACAAAAAATCTCTAAGTACACAGTGAAAATTACGAATTCTGATTCATCAAAATGACTATTATGAAGGAATTTAAAAATAAAAGGAAGTAAAACAAAAATACAACAATAAAACTATATGCTTGTATACAACTATGCCCAAGAGGTGTGCACAAAACTACAAGGGAATATGCGAAACTTAAAAGTTTGGTTATCAAGCATGGCTCAATTTTTTTTCAACTAGTGGCTCAGACAGTCTGCCTATAATGTGGGAGACCTGGGTTCGATCCCTGAGTGGGGAAGATCCTCTGGAGAAGGAAATGGCACCCCACTCCAGTACTCTTGCCTGGAAAATCCCATGGATGGAGGAGCCCGGTAGGCTACAGTCCATGGGGTCACAAAGAGTCAGATATGCCTGAGCAACTTCACTTCACTTCATATTACATTACTCCAGAAAAATGAAGATATTAATGAAATCACAGAAGATATAAGCAGCTTTAGAAAATTTTAGTAAAAAGTCATTAACATATATATATATATACAAACACACACTCACTGGGATCTGGCTATTAGTTATTAACACAAAGGTGATATGACTTAAGCATATACTTCTCTGTAAATTATTTCTCACTAAAAATACTTCATTATTAACCCTTCCCCCAAAGTCAACAGTTCATCCTTTTTAACAAGGACATAATGTGTGCTGAGTCACTTCAGTCGTATCCGACTCTTTGTGACCCTATGGACTGTAGCCCACCAGGCTCCTCTGTCCGTGAGATTCTCCAGGCAAAAACACTGGGGTGGATAGCTATTCCCTTCTCCAGGGGATCTTCCCAACCCAGGGACTGAACCCGAGTCTACTGTGCCTCCTGTATCGCAGGCAGATTCTTGACCACTGAGCCACCGAGGAAGTTCAAGGACATAATACACCATATGAATACAGTATGATGTACTCAATCGATTCTTTACCAACAGACACTCAGGCTACAATTTTTTTTTTGCTAGTATAATGCTGCAATAAATGTCTCTGTATATTTCTTCCTACATATTTATATTTTCTTCCTACAGAATAGATTCTCCTAAGTGGGACAGGTACATCAAAAGGCTTAAATATTCAAGCGCGAGATACCTTCCAAAAGGACTTTACAATTCGAAAATCAACAAAAATAATGTACTTCATTTTCTTTACACCCATTCTAGCACTGGATATAATCAGTGTTTTAAATTTCTGCCAATGAGATAAAAATGCCTGTAATTTTACTTTTGTTTTCTGTTTCTGAATCAGTCTTTCCAGTGAATTTACCTAACTACTTTACATGTCTGTTTAAAGAATCAGCTTTTACTTAGTTTTTACATTTTTGTTTTCTACTTCATTAATTTTAACCTATCTTTTGCTCATTTTCTTCTTGTCCTAACTTCCTAAAAAAAAAAAAAAAAATTATTATTTATTTCCAGTTCTTTTAAAATATTCAAGGTTATAAATTTTGCTGTAAGTATAGCTTGAGGTGTATGTGATAGGCTTAGACTGAAATATTTTCATCACTTGGCTAGATAAGTTATAAATAACATGGAAGGAAATGAAAAGGATAATATTTCTGACCCAAAACAACAATCTCCAAAGCAGACTATACATTTCCCCCCTCAGTGCCCAGAAGAGCCAACAAAGAACACATTGATGATGACTTTTATTAAACTAGATACTCTTTTTGTAAGTGCTTCCCAGATGGCACTAGTAAAGGTCCTGACTGCCAATGCAGAAGATATAAGAGATGTGGGTTTGATCCCGGGTTGGGAAGATGCCCTAGAGGAGGGCATGGCAACCTGAAATGGAACAGGACTCCATAGTCCTTGCCCCTACCCATGTCCTCTGCCTGCCTGTTGTCTGTGGAAAACTTGAGTCAAACAGTAAGTTTAAACAGAGAAGTGAGAAATGAGGAAACAAAGGAAAACAGTCAAAGGAGACTAATAATAGCAATGTAGTCATTAAGCATAGTCAAGGACCTTTTGTTCTTTCTCAAGGTCTACAGGTAATATTCTGAGCTATATCCTGTGAGCTGTCTTATAGACAATAAAACACCAGGTGGAGAAGTTAACTACATGATGACCAGACTGTAACCAGGATATGAGCTGCCACAATTCTAAGAATTGGCCACAAAGAAATGGGAACAAAGACCCTGGAGCTGAAGATTAACTACACCTAAAACAACGAAGATGATGGTGGTTGGGCCACTGAAGAGCAATCTGAAGATGACTGTCAGAGCTGACTGTGCTGTTCCTGCATGTAGACCCCTCCTGTTTATAAAAGCTCTTGCCTCACTGGTTGCCACTGGCAGGGAGGTGGGGAGAAAGTCGGACTTTGGACAGATGTCCACCACCCTTCCCCTCCCTGGTTGCCAGCATCTGAAACAAAGCAAACTTCCCTGTGTCCCTTCCAGCAACCTGGCCTGTTTACTGGCTTTTGAGTAGTGAGCAGCCAGACCCTCCATACTCTTTTGGTAACAAACCCACCCCAGTACTGATGCCTGGAGAAACCCATGGACAGAGGAGTCTGGGGGGCTACAGTCCTTAGGGTTGCAGAGCTGGACTTGACTGAAATGACTTAGCAAGCTCTCTTTTTATATTACCTACATTGATTCAAGATCATGTCTAATACTTAGTCCTTACCAGAAACGTCCTATTTCTCCATGGCTGTGCTTTCTATTACTGACACTACAAAGGTGGGAAACTGACTAAATGCAACTAAATGCAAAAGGAAGGTTAAGAAGCAATTAAATACAATATCAATTTTCAATTTGTAACAACTTATTTCTTAAAACTTCTATCCTGATATTCTAAAATTCTTTTTTTTTGTTTTTTAATACCACTCACCTGCTGCAAACCCTGTGTCCCAGATACAGGTACTTGCATGATGGTTTGACCTTGTCCACCAGGAACAGCCTGGACCATGATGGGTTGGCCAGTTGATGTGATTAACTGACCTCCACTGACCTGTACCATTAATGGCTGCCCCTGGACCTAGAATAAAGTAAAATAAGAACAATGAAATAACATAAGACACAAAATGATTTTTACCTAAAGACAATCACTGCAACTACTCTGCTGTCTTTCTAGAGGAGGAAAAAGTAGGAGAGACACTAAGAAAATAATTTCAGGTCCTCATCCTCAAGCAGTCTTCTTCAAAAATACAGTATCTGTAACTAAGTGCCAAGCTGAATACTTAAAAGTCAGATAAAATGGGGTATAAGCAGAGTCTTTGGGAAGTCTCAATAGATACAAAGTGTTTATCATCAACTATAGGCTAAACTCATGAGAAGTATTTAATCAAATCATCAAGACTATTTGCCTTTTTAGTCCAATATCCAGGAATAGTCTCAGGTGAAGACTGGAGAGTAGGCAATGAAAGGGAGGGCTGATGGTGGTTGGACTGCAAATTCTTAGTAATTTGGAAGGAGTAAATCAAACTGTACCTGGCAATGACTTCAGGTGAGGTATCAAGCAGCTCCAAAAGCTTATATAGAATACCCTTCCTCCTTACAGTTTCTCAAGCACAAATGAAACACATACCTTTTACCCTCTACCTCACCACTGATAATTCTTGTCCTGTGGTTGTTTAAGGAGCCTACTAGTATAAATGCCTAGAAATATATTGGTCAATTTACAATTTTTGCGGCGGGACTGCTCACACTGGACCCTGCAGTATCTGCATAGTTCTTTTAGCTTTAAAAAGCATGAAAATTATACAGATTTTCAACAGTACCAAAAAACTCTCAACTTTCAATCTCTAATGAGTAAATGGATCATTCTAAAACCCAGGGCACTGAAAGTGCTGTAACATCTTGAGTCCCAATATAAAAATGTCTAGCTATCTGAATGCATTCTGAAAGTCAAAACCCAACCACTTTAGATGTGAATTGAAATGTTCAACAGAATCGCTGAAAATCCAAAACTTTCAGATTCTATCTTTGTTTTGAGGAACTATTTGTAACAGATCAAAATAAAATTTGTATATCTGAAATAATCATTCTCAATGTCAGTGAAAGTGTGTTCAAATAACAGTAATTAGTTAAAAGATCAATCTGTCCTAGATTAGTAGATTAGATATTAAGCCCTCCCCACCCCTATGAGCGTATTGGAATCTTTAGGAACATTCAAATTCTGTGTTTTGTTAAACTGCTCCTTGACAAATTCCACTTTACTTTTTAAAGACTTTACAATCTGATTCTCCTCTGCTTTTCTCCCCTCACTTCCCCATCCCAAATCAAATTCCCTTTGCTATACTAATGCTTCTACATGCTCTATTAGGAAAGATTTTTAAAAATATTTATTGCATAACTAACTGAAAGAAGTATTTAAAGTTCTCCACAAATAATCAGAGCCCTAGAGGAAAGGTTTCCATTATCTCCATAAAGTGCTTCCATTTCTTTAAAATCTGCATAAGAAGGAAACAAGTTTTAAGGCAATTATTTTGTAATCTTCTGGCTATCCATCATCTTCACTTTTCCCTTCACTGACAGGCTACATATGCACATGATGAACCATGTGAGACTCCAAGGAACCTGCTGTTCTTACAACATATGATGACACAAGGATACATGCATCAGACAAGAAGCCATACAGTTAGGAGCATGTCACATTCCCATGCCACAAGTGGTTAACGACAATACTGTTTCATGTATCAATAAGATGAAGCAAGCATGAAAAACATGAGTATCAAGCTGCTGAACTCTGAGATTTGAATAGTTTGGGAATACCTACAAACTCAGCTTATTTCAGCTTAATTTATGTTTAGAATTGGCTGTATATCATCAAACATTAAGAGTGGCAGGCGTGGGAGTAGGGCTGAAAGGGTAAAGTGAAATGACTACAAAAGGGAGTTCACTGCAGGATGCTTGCTAAGCAGCACTAACAGTAAAGTGAGATGCCAGTTCTACATTCTAGGTCCTACTCATTTCCATTCAGAGGAGGAAAAAAGGCAGGCTACTTGAACTTTGCCATGTTCTCAAAAATATGGTCATTTTAGTTAAAGTAACCTAATAAATACAGAAAAGAGTTTTGCTTCTTCTGTTTACATAGAACTGGCCCAAATTTAATCCCAATTTAGGTATTTAACTTGGTCATACATAATGTTAAGAAACTGCATTGTTTAAGCAGGAATTCTTACAGTGGCTATAATACCTAAGATTTACAGACAGCGTATCTCTCTTTTGTCCAACCAAGAGCTATGGGGCAATCTCTGCAGATCCAATAATAAGGTCACGACTTCCCCAAGAAAAGTAGAGAGGATAGCAGAGATTAACAAGATTCAGTGATTAGATCAATCTTGTCAAATGCAATCATTATTTTATATCTGAGTTGTCCTTTTAACAATGCACAATCTAGCCTAGTAAAATGTATACATTTTCTTCTCTATTATGGTAATACAAAGAAAATTTACCATGCAATCTTATTAGAGAATCTGAGCTCTAAATCAGTTCTAATGCCACTTGTAAGAATTTCTTCACTGATTTGTTCTCAGGTATCCCCCCAAAACATACTAGCCAGATGGCACTTTTCAGAAAACTGATACAGCGTCACTACATGATTTAGCACAACACATTAGGATACTGGCATCTTATAAGCCTCAAGGACAAGTTAGCAGCATCAAAGTCATGCAACTGGCTTTGCCGTCCCTCCGTGAGATCCGACGACAAACAGCACCAGACACGAGGAGAGAAGTCCATGCAGTGCTTACAGAGAGTCAGAGAGAGCACCACTACCTGCAGGGTCTGGACTTGCTGGCCTGAGGCGGATGCCACCTGGGCCTCAGTCTGCAACTGGACAGCAGTGACACCACCCTGCTGCTGAGAACAGGAACAGGAAGAGCTTGAAATGTGTCAGGAAGGAAATGTATAGTTCAAGACATGAGATCACCTTACCTCTTGTGGGAGAGGAAGGGTCTTCTTTCAATAGCCCCACCCTACACAGGACTTTCAAACTGGAGACTCCCTATACTGAAGCTTTTTGTTGAAGGTAACAGATTACAGACTTCTGTCTTATAAATTACAGATTACAGTCTTCTGTCTCCAGAGCAGAACTCAAATACACTTCCATGACTCAAAAACATCGATGTACCTGACATTATTAACAAAAAATTTTTAATGCAGTCCTTCCCTCCAAAATTAAGCATTTGATCCTTTTGCATGCAGTTATTTTAACGTTCTTTTTATTTCCTCAAATGAGTTCACAAGAACAAAATAGTTCATCCGGTTTTAGCAGCCTAGAAGCTACAATGAAGAACTTCTGGAACTTGAATGCAATCACCAGAAAGGAAGAATAAAGCAATCACTATGAGACAAAAACATCTTCATGAGGTCACTGCTCTCATGTCCCCAAACTAGGATTACTCCTACTCAGTTGGACTACCTTAGAAGCAATGTATTCATAGACTCAACTTAATTTTTATTACCCCTAGTAGTAACTTCAGACAGACCAAGAATTCACTCACTAGGGCACTGGTATGAATGAATGGAGGGTTCTCTGTGGAATCTCCCTTTCTATCAAGGCAGCTGAAAGAAGCTGTAGTTTTGTGGAAGGAAAAGCCAGCAAAGGAATTTTGACAATTAATCTCTTTTAATAAAAAGTAGCTCCTTCCTTTGGTCATTAGATAGAACAACTCACCATCAAAACCACCACTGCCCACCTACTCCCTCCCCCCGACTAATGACTTTTCTATATTATCTAGGTCCCATTTTGGAAACAAAACATTTCCAATTTTGGCCTACAGGCCAAATCAATGCACAATCAATTTATTTTCTTCTAGGGAGAAAAAACAAGAGAAGTTTTCCTAAAACAAACCCAGGTATATATAATCAGAAAATGTAATCTGTGTATAAATTCAAGAAAGCAACCTATCTGAATTAGGAATAAAGCAGCAGCAGAAATCCTTTCTAATATGTGCTTATCCTTAAGTGTGGATACCTATTATCCTCATACTGAACTAAAAGTTTTCAAAATAAACACTGTGATGGATCAAATTAAATACTGCATTTCTTAGAAGCTATCTTGGTTTGTCTATCTGGTAAGGCCAAAGCCTTACCAGACCACAAGTTGGCTTAATCAATAAGAGAAACAACCAAATTTAATCCAGGAAAACAAAACCACCCTTCAAAGCTCCATCTGAAAACAGACTAAGTATTTTTGATTTCTACTAAGATAAAAGGGGGCAGTTTATTAAACCGGGAACCCATGACATCAAATTCTAAGTAGTTATGGACTGGATAGACTTCTGAACAGAGAAAATCAGAGAAATATCAATAAATCCAATCTTCAAAAAGTACTTCAGCACAAATCACCAGACCCACTAGAAGATCCGATGCCTCTCAAATCTAGAACTGAGAAGTGTTATCATCACCTCCATTGCTGTCATTTTGTTTAAAGCAGTTTTACTTCCATACCTGCTGCTGAATCTGTCCAGCCTGTACAACAATCTGCTCTGCTGAACTGTTGCTGTTTGCTGCATACTGTTCCATGGCCCCTCCAAATCAGAGTCCTGTCCACAGTCAGCGTCACTCTGGAGACCCTAGAGGACTGCCAGATGCACTCCTATTAGAGAGGGAAGAAAAGAAAGTAGAGTGAGAGTGTTAGTTAAGGTCTCCGAGATATTCCATCGTTAATATGCATTAACATATTAACATTTAATATGTTAAATAGCATCTTGATAATGCTATTTAACATATTTAAAAATGCTTAGTCATTACTCATCAGCAACTTTCCCTTTCAGTACTACTAGAGCAACACTTGCACCTTAGAAATTCTCATTAAGCTACAGTATCACTTTCTTACAAGGCCCATTTAACACAGACTTCAGGCCTGCACATGTACTTTAGAGAACTGTGCTTTTAATTTGTAACACATTTGTACTACATGTGATATGCAATCTAAAATTTTAGAATTTATTAGTTAGTTCGTAATTACCCAGATCTGAAGTCCAACAGATTGCTTATCAGTGTTAAGTAAGAAAGACACAGAGAAGGTTTAGGAGTTTGGGCTTTAATCCAGAGCAATAAATAAAAAGGAATTATAGAAATGGCATAAATGCTATTTGCAGATTAAAGAAAAAAATTTTACGTATCAAGGGTATTATTTTCTCTGAAAAGAATCTACGTTTTCCTCAGCCATGAATCTGAATGCCTGATAATACCCCACCCTTTGTTACTTTTAACTTTTTTTAATGAAAATTTTCAAATATATACCCCAAATAGTGAGAACACTATAATGTTCCACCTACTCCCCATAGCAATCACCCAGCTTCAACAATTTTCAACCCATGGTCAATCTTATTTCACATATATCTCATCTATTTTTCCACCCACCCTCCCTCTGCATTGCTGTTGTTCAGTCGTCAAGTTGAGAGTCTGACTCTTCGTGACCCCATGGACTGCAATATTTTGAAGCAAATCCCAGACACCTTATTACTTCATAGCTCCATAAATACTTCAGCATCTGCCTCCAAAGAGTAAGGATTCTTTTGTCTTTATCATTTTATCACAATGATACTGTGTCTCTACAATTACTTCAAACATTAAAAATTTTGTAAAAAAAAAGCAAGAGAATTCCGCCCCATTCCCCGCCCCCCCCCCCCCAACCAAAAAAAAAAAAAAAAAAAAAATCTACATCTGCTTCACTGACCACGCTAGAGTCTTTGTTTGGATCACAACTGTGGAATATTCTTAATGAGACAGGAATACCAGACCACATTACCTGTCTTCTGAGAAACCTGTATGCAGGACAAGAAGCAACAGTTAGAACTGGACATGGAAAAATGGACTGGTTCAAAATTGGGAAAGGAGTATGTCAAGGCTGTGTATTGTCACCCTGCTTCTTTAACTTATATACAGAGTACATATCATGTGAAATGCCTGACTGGCTAAAGAACAAGCTGGAATCAAGACTGCCGGGAGAAATATCGACAATCTCCAATATGCCCATGATACCACTTTAATGGCAGAAAGTGAATAGGATCTAAAGAGCCTCTTGATGAAGGTGAAAGAGGAGAGTGAAAAAGCTGGCTTAAAGCTCAACATTCAAAACACGAAGATCATGGCATCTGGTCCTATCACTTCATGACAAACAGACCGGGAAAATGTGGAGACAGTGTCATGTTTCATTTTCTTGGGCTCCATAATCATTGTGGACGGTGACTGCAGCCACAAAATTGAGACAGTGGCTCCTGGGAATAACAGCTATGACAAACCGAGACAGTGAATTAAAAAGCAGAGACATCACTTTGCCAACAAAGGTCCATATAAGCCAGCTTTGGGTTTTCCAGCAGTCATGTATTGATATGAGAGTTGGACCATAAGGAAGGCTGAACACTGAAGAATTGACGCTTTTGAACTGTGGTGTTGGAGAAAACTCTTGAGAGTCCCTTGGACTGCAAAGAGATCCAAACAGTCAATCCTTAAGGAAGTCAACCCTGAATATTCATTGGAAGGACTGGTGCTAAAGCTGAAGCTCCAATACTTTGGCCACCTGATATGAAGAAATGACTCGCTGGAAAAGACTGATGCTGGGAAAGACTGAGGGCAAGAGGTGGCAATAGACGATGAGATGGTTGGATGGCATCACTGATTCAATGGACAGGAGCTGAGCAAACTCAGGAAAATAGTGAAGGTCAAGAAAGCCTGGCGTGCTGCAGTTCATGGAGTCACAGAGTTGGAAATGACTTAGCGACTGAATAACAGCAACAAATATCATTAAATATGCAGTCAAGGCCCACATTTACTCTTCTCATACACTTTAACAGCTGAAAGCTCCTTTTTGAAATAAGGACACGATTAAATAAACTGAAGTAATAATGAGAACCCTGAATAAAGGCTTGATTTAAAAACTTTAAATCTTCTCCCAAACTTTTCTCCAGGCCTCCATAAATTCTAAAATTTGAGTGACAGTTACACTTGAGTTACATTGAATTACATGAGCTGCACATCATAGCAGCAAAGCAATGTACCTCTCCCCACAAATCCACACATGGTGGATGAGATGAATTACCCACCATGATTGTTAAGTGGCTCAGTATTTGTGAACGCCCAAATACTTAGGAAGAAGTGCACTGATGGGTGAAGTTAAGTTTAAACATAGATATATACAGATACCTCTCTAAAAAGGCAAGTACAGTACATTAAGAGCAGATTCTAGATGACGGGCACACAGGTGTTTATTATAAAACTCAACTTCACTGTATATCTAAAACATTTTATACTAAATGTTGGGAGGAAAACCTAATAAAACTCAATCAAGTCTATTACTTATAACAAATCGGTACAGAGTATAAAGAGTGTAAGAGCCGTGAGTGAGTGGCAGGGTGACCATGCCACTGAGCCCCACAGTATATATGGCCATGTGGTTCTTCATCTCACCACCCCTGCTCTAATGGAATGCTCACCAAACACGCATCTAGCTTTAATTTGGATTCATATACAGTAGCCAACAGGGAGCAGATATGATCAGTAACACAAATAAACCTAACAGTTAATTCTCACTGCATATGGACAAATCGGCCTTCTGGTTTTTATATGTCTCTTCTAAACTGGTTGACTGAGTTGGCTCCTCAGAGATTCTGGAAACAGAACAGAAAACCAGAATTTCAGCCAGATTAAGTGGCTTTTCCAGGGAAGTGAATGGTCTTTCCTAAATTCTATCTTGTCTCTAACTGCAATATACACAATGCATTTATGTTTCTAAACTAATAAAATTAAAAATTAAAGGTCATGAGTAGTGTGATTTCATTTATATGAAACCCTGAGATGGTAACAGTAATCCAGAGACGGAAGGCAGATCAGTAGTTTCCTGGAAATGGAAAAGGTGGAAGAGGGAAGTTGACTGGGATAGAGAATGTGGAACTTTCTGGGGTGATAAAATGTTTTATATTTTCATTATGGTGGTGGTTGCATTTGTGTATAAATTTATCAAAATCCATCAAAACGTACACTTAAAATGATTATCCTTTATGTCTAAACTATATCTCAAAAGAGTTGATTAATAAAATAAGGATCAGGAAGCAATGTCCTCTGTATTTTAACAACCCACTCCACCTTCAGTCCCCTTCCTGTGTGAGATTTTTTCCCTTGACCCCTAATTTCCAGAAATTTACATCATACTGGAAGTGCAAAGAAATGATTGATAAAATGTCATGCAGGTTTTCTTTTTAACTAGTTTATCCTCATAATACAAATGCTACAACTTAAAAACATTTAAATCCACTATACTTTGATGGGTCAAAACAGAAGGGGTTTCAAGCTTAACAGCAATTTCTTGTCATATATTAATGAGGGAGTGATTCAGCTTGGAGCATGATATTTAGACTGCCAATGGTGAAGAACGGTCGCCACCAGCTTCTGTGAAGCCATATGTTCCCATTATTGTGGGCTTCAGTTAGCAGAACTGCAATATAACTGACATCGTCTTTCCTGAAGTGCTTTTCTGCCCACATTCTGACAGAATTAAGTCAGCCGGATTTAGTCTGTCTAGTTCTTGCTCCTAATTCAAAGTTTGAATGTCTTTTCCTCAAAGACAGAAAGAACATACGTTTATTCTGGTTAGCAAGAAAATCTCTTCCTCCTCACTTCAAGGTACAGAACCTGAAACGCAGCGAACTACTTAGAAATCCATTTGTTTTGGACCAACACACATTTTAACTCAACCAGAAACTCAATCTTAATAAACAAGTGAAAAATCCTGCAGAATTATCATATTTGATCATCACTACCAGGCAAAGACTGGAAGAGCAGTTTTTAAACTTTTTGACAGCTCACAGTAAGAAACACATTTTCTATCACAAATGCACTTAGAACATACTTTAAAAAAGTAACTAAAAGTTTCATGACTGATCTTTGTAAGTATAACTTAAGATGAATGGTGGTATTCTCTATTCTACTATAAAAAATTACCAGCATTGGTCCACTAAATTGACTTCACAACAAACAGGTCCTGATCTATGTTTGATAGAAGACTAGAGAACAAAGAGCTATCTGGTATCCCCATCATCCAAAAGGTTTCTGGATTGCAGTTCCGAATTTGCGTAATCTCCACTAATGATGGACCACCTGTCAAACACTGTCTTGAAGGTTTTAGAAATAAAAGGAAAACTATATGTTTTTAACTTCAGATAGTCTTTAAATTTAGTAAAGGAGTAAAAATCTGTACGCAATCCCTAAAGGAAAAAAACGAACAAAAGAATTTAAAGGACAGAAATTGGGGACAGACATGAAGTCTTTAAAAAAATGTGGCATCAGACCTGGTCTTAAGCACAAGTACGATCTACACGTGACCAAGTGGAAGGAAATGGAGTGCTCCAAATGAAGACATACCATAAAAACAAAGAGAAAAATTTCCACATATAAAACAGCAGGCTAAAAGGCCACATGTCAAGAGAAGCTAAAGGTCAGATTACTGTACTCAAAATTCCAGGCAAGGAAGTTCTTTTACAAATAAGTAGGGTTTCTAGAGGGGTTTAGCAATAATATGACCAGACAATAACTGTCTATTAGAAAGAAGTCTAGCAAAAATGTTTGCTGGTTTTAAAGTGACACATAC
The DNA here is from genome assembly GCF_029378745.1 of Bos indicus. Classification (NCBI taxonomy): domain Eukaryota; kingdom Metazoa; phylum Chordata; class Mammalia; order Artiodactyla; family Bovidae; genus Bos; species Bos indicus. Next base: position 16,501,683 of record NC_091782.1, on the reverse strand, counting down.
TACCATTTTTAAGTCCCAAGGTATTTATCCTCTCCAAAGGCAAATGTAAACGTTCTAAAAAAAATATCTAAATCATAGTGCCCCATCTATCAGATATTTTACAAATCAATTTTTTAAATGAGTTCAACAATAAAAAATTCATGGCAAAAAATGAAAACAAAAGTGTCCCCAATTTTTTAGTAGTGGAAAAAGCACTAAAGTAGCTTTCTGAAACTTACCAGTTATATGACTTCAGTAAATGTGATTATAAAAATAGGCATCATATACTAAAGGCTGACTGTATGTAACAAGGACTGCCGTACTGTGCTTCACCTGAGTAAAAAATTTTAAAGTCCTAGGAGAAAAATCTCCCTTCCTCCCCCCCAAAGTCAGTTGTTATTGTGGAGCAGAATCTCATAGGCCAGTAACTTATTTTTCCAAACTTGGGGGGAAAAAAAAAGTGCTTCTAGACTTCTTCTGAAATCTCCACAAAATAACTGCTTCCGAAAAATCCCTTAGCAAAATATACAAGTGGTTTTACCAACTGCGTTTCCCAACCTACTGAACTGTCACAAATGCCCACTGCCCTATACTTTCTTCTTCCCCCGAACACACAGCAAAGTTTGGCGCCTCAGCACATGCTCTTCTCTTTGTGAGCAATGCTCTTCCGTTCTTTCCTCCCCAAAGAAATCCCATTATCCTTCAAGGCCAATTAAAAGTGTAGCAATGCTGGCCTTCCACCGAGGCTGTCGTTAGCTCACACATCACAGAATTGAACTTGGCCCCGTTACAGCACTAACCCTGACAGATGAATCACCTGTTCACCTGTCAATCTCCACCAGGCTGGGAAGGTTCTCATCGACCGCTAATCACTCTCCCCGCGGCAGATGGACGCCTGGTTTATACAAACTGTTCGATACTTGGCTGTCAAAGGAGATTTCCTCTCACCCTAATGAAAACCCCAGAAGACTGTTAAGTTTCTATAAATACCCAAGAAAACGTCAACATACTGGGAAAAAAAACAAACCAAGAGATGGCTGTGAACCAAGCTAACGAGTGAAGTCTGACATGTTCGAAATGACACAGAAAGGTGAAAGGAAAAGAAACTGTACATTCCTACAGAATCCACGAGATGAGCAACAACAGATAAGACTAATGAAAGCAAATTGTGCAGCCTCGGGGGAAAGGAATGCACAGAGCTCGCAATCTTCTAAGAGCGAGGTTCCAGGCACCGAAAGGACAGGGGCTTACAGCCCGGGCAAGGAAGGGACACCGCCTGGATAGGCTCCAGGACGGAGGTGTGCGGTTCTGCCCGGCGATCGGGGCGGGGAAGAGAGGAAATGACGAGCCAAAAGGGGGTGGTAACGGCGTCGGGACCGGAGACCCGGGAGTGCGCTAGGAGGAGGGGCACAGCGGGGTCCGAGGAGGGGGCGCACTAACGTACCCCTTCCCCGCCCCCCACCCCTCCGGCAGAGGGACGGCGGGGGCGGGCCCGCAGAGTGCCGAGGCGGGGGCGGACCGGTCCCCTCTCCGCGCTGCACGCGGGGCCCGGTGGCCACGGCGCACGTCTTCCCCGGTCCTCCTTCCCCACCTAGGAGGGTTGCAGACAGGACAGACCCGCTCACGGAGGGGAGGGGTACGCGGGCCCCGCGGGGGGAAGACTTCCCGTCCCGGGGGCCGCCGCGTGTTGAGTGCAAGGGCAGGTTTAAGTTGTGAGGCCAGAAAGACCAGGAGGAAACTGCCTAGGCCCGAGTGGGTGTATACCTGAACGTAGGGGCCTTGTGGCAGGTAAACCCCACACCCCCTGGTCTGGGGCCCGAGAAACTGGGCCAAAGGGTCGGGGAGAACAGCGACGCATCCCCAACTGGCCCTGGCACCCTGCGCGGGTCTGGGTCCCGAGATGCCTGCTCCCGAGGGCGCCATCCCTTCGCGGGGCGGCCCCCTGCAGGCCTCGGTGGGGAGTGCCCCGGAGAGCTTCGCAGGCTCTGGTCCGGGGCAGCAGGTCACCCCGCTCGGCTAGACTCAGCTCGACTCCCGGGGCTCGACAGGCGCCTGGGCCTCTCCTGAGTGGTCAGCAAGACCCGCCAATCGGGGCGCTGGGGCCGGCTCTGGGCCGCTGGATATTGGCTCCTCACACTCACCGTGCCTCGCTCCCCCGGTTCGCTGCCCGCGCTGATTGGCTCCAGTACCGGACCCCGAAACCCAATCAGAGGCTCCAGCCGCCGCTGCCGCCGCCACTGCCGCTGCCTCGCAAAATGGCGAAGTCGAACAAAGGGGAATCGGGCCTCCCTCCAACTGCCTCCGCGCAGGCGCCTCTTAGGCCACGCCCCCTACCCCGAGCTTTGGGGACGCCCCACCACCGCAGAAGCAGCACTGCGCAGGCGTGTGCCTTAGCCACGCCCACTTTCCTGATTGGCTCCCATCCGGCCAAAGGAATACGCAGGCGCCTTCCAGGCGCGCCAGACCCTTCCACTCAAACGCCGCCCTGAACATTAGCACCACGCAGGCGCTAAGTAACTCCTTTGCCAACTGCCCTCCCTCTTCTTTGCGGCCCCTGAAGACACACCCCTTGGGACTTAATGCGCAGGCGCCGCTCTACCCAACTTGCATTCGGCTGTCTCGTTACGCATGCCCGGGCGGCGGCGGCGGTCGGACTTCACCGCCGGAAGTTCAGCGGCCATCACCAAAGAGTGCAGGTTCGGCTAGCTAGCTAGAGGGGCTCGTTTCCGCCCGGCTCCCGGATGGTGGGCGGCCATCTTAGGTACGCGCAATTAAAGGCTGTGGTGGGATTGGCTTCGTATCGTGGGCTCGTCCGCTGTTACCCACCTACCAGAGCCCTTCCCCGCGGGGCGGGACCTCGTAACGGCCAACTCCTTTCCAGGTGAAGGGTAACGGGGGTACGTTGGGTCTTTGAGCGAGCCTCCTCGCTTCCTCCCACGGGATCCCGGGACAGGCCCTACGCCCTGGCTGATCACCCCTAGGGTAGGAGACAGAGAATGGGAGGCCTCTCTACTTCTTCCCCTAGTCCCCCCAACCCCCCAAAAAAGATGTGGGTGAGCCTTCCTTAAGGGGCCGCCTTCCTGTCACCCCTGCCCGCGCCTTGGCAGTACACTCCGCCTGACCGGTACACTCTCTAGTTGGCGACTTGACTGTGGCCAAGTCCCACCTTTTTGTCCCTGGGCCAGACCCAATGGGGAAGTACTCTTGCATCTTTCAGAGAAAAGACTGTCCTAAATCAGCCTTGCTCGGCGCGGGCTCGGGGAAAGGAGGAGGCGGGTCCTAGGACTGCCTTTCTTCCGCTCCTGGGAAGCGCGAAATGCAATCGGGTCACGGCCGCCTCCGAACCCAGGCATTATTCCTCTCCTTGCCCCGAGGATTTTTGCGTTCCTTTCTAGAGAAGTCACACTCAGTAATAAACGGTGGGGGGGAAAAGTTAGTACGTGGGTGGTCAGGGCAGTGTGAATGTAATATATTTGGGCTGCCTAAGCATTTTTACTCTCTTTTTATAGCTGAAGAAACACTTAAGTTCTGGAAATAGCGACCCAGTATCATGGCTGGCAGCCCTAATGAAGATTCAGAAGGAAGCCGAGTGCGTAACAACTATTAACTTATTGGTGAACTGAAATTAAGAATGATTGAGGTCAAAGCACAGACACTTTTTAATTAAACTAGTAATTGCATTGTCTTTTTTTCTCTCCTGTTGATTTATTTTAGAAAGGCTGATACAATCTTAGGCAGAGCCCACTCATTACTTTGTACATGCTTTAATTCGTTTTAGATAACTCATTAAGTTCTGAAAATTTGTCTTCTAAATGAAGGAGGGATGGGGGGGGAGAGGTAGTGGTGGTGGTGGGCACAGTAAAGGAAAAAAAGTAGCTTAGTATATTTCTATATGTAACAGAAGTTTTCTTTCTCTTTGCACATTTTAGATTACTTACGTGAAAGGAGACCTATTTGCATGTCCCCAAACAGACTCTTTAGTGCATTGTATCAGTGAGGACTGTCGAATGGGCGCTGGGATAGCTGTCCTCTTCAAGAAGAAATTTGGAGGAGTGCAGGAACTGTTGAATCAACGTGAGTTTTGAAAGCAGCTGAACTCACGTGCCTTGATTAGACCATCTTTTGATGCTCCTTTTAAGCTTAATAATTTAAACAGGATATATATGCACAGATGGGGTTCCTAACTACCGAGCCCTTTTAACTCTGCAGATTAAGTTTTTTCTGCTACAGAGATGATCTCTAGTTTGGGTTGGCCCACCAAACCTGAGTTCTTGTAAAAGTTTTAAATTTCTTCTCCCTCTTTCATAAATGTTTCTTAATAATATGACTCCATTTGTCTGAAGCCTTTAATAACTCTGGCATGCTTAGCAAAGTCCACAGCTTTTAGCCTGGCATTCAGGCTTCCCTGTTAGCCCATACTGTGCTTATGCTTCAAAGAGTTTAAAACTTTTCCTTACAAACACTTCCCGTTGCTTGCTCCCAGTGATTGTAAAGCAGAAATGTGTACCAGAATCAGAGGTGGAGCTTCTGAAAACAGTTGTTTAGACCACAGTCCAGGCTTACTGAATCAGTCGCCACTGGTGATTCCACTCCCAGCATAAAGAAAGCAACTTCTTACTGCTTTGTATTGTATTTGTTTCAAAACACTACACAGTTCTCCTGACTGGAAACTGTTAAATAATTTAGTTTTTAATGTTAATACATCTATGTTCCCCCATAATGCTTAACACATTAGCTGTTTGTATGTAAAAATATAATTATTAAATACACATTTGGCAAGTGAAAAATGCTGTACATTGTAAAACATTTCAAGGCAGTAGACATTAACATTTTTTAAGAGAACAAGAAAGGATATTTGAAAATGTAGCAGGATTGAAGGTGGAATGTGAGGAAAACATGATTGAAAACATGATTTCCTAAAACAGTAGGAAAACTGGAAGTTAAGGAATATGGTATTTAAGAAGGCTGATAAGGATCAAAGGTTTCTTCAGAGTTGAAAATTAATTCCAGTTATGAAGTAGACTCAGATCTATAAAGATCTTTTAAAAATCTAAGAATGAAGATCACTGTTTTGGTATTTGTTTTTTTTACTATTAAATAACTGTTTTTCTTAGAGAAAAAGTCTGGAGAAGTGGCTGTTCTGAAGAGAGATGGGCGATATATATATTACCTGGTAAGATGGGGCCAATTCTCAGTAAGTTTTAAGTATTAGCAAACAGATGGGCTTTGCTGCATTTATGTTGATCACAGTGTTTCTTTATAGACAACCAAAAATGTCAAAAGCTGACCTCATGCCGACTCAGATCCAGAGGTGGTGGCTATTTGGTGCACTGGGTTAGAAACATGAGGCTGCATCCCAACTCCGTGGGAAAAAGTTGGATATTTACCAAAGACCTGTTACATGATGTGCGAAAGTTAGGGATACTTCCCTTGCTTTAATTCCTTCATTGTTGTAGTGAAATACAGACAATAAAGTCCCAAGAGACGATTGCTCAAAAGAGTTTTTCTCTCATCCTTCCTTACCAAATGCAGTGCCAGGTAATATTCTGCTCCTCTCCTGCTTGCTTCCTCCATGTGGATTTCTTCCATTGTCCCAGTGGTCTTTGACCTGTGAAGGAGTGCAGCTTCTTGGTGATGCTGCTGGATGACTTAGAGCCAACTCACTACAAGCTTGATTTGGGTAGCACACAAAGTGGGGATGCTGTCCTTAAGGCTACTGTGACTTTCAGTCTTGTTTGGAATGCTACCAGTTTCTGTGCTTTTATAGGGAAATAAAAAGCAAGCACTGTTTGTAAATAAATAAGCCTAACAGGAAATTTTTAGGTGCTATGGGTTCTTCCTTGTTACAGATACATAGCTTATCTCTTGGAAGTGGCACAAGAACTTTCACCTACCTTGCTTAAAAACAATAGACAATAGGCACACCTGCTAATCTGGGTTTCTTAGGAGAACAGGCAGTGTCTGGGTCTCTGGCTCTCTTCAGTGGATTCCTGAGGGGCTCCCATAACTGGAAGAGACTGTATGACATTTGTTATCTAGACTAGTCTATAAAAGTATATTTATTTTAATTATCGTGATGTTGGGAGAACATGATGATGTTTTTTGCCCCTCATTTTGGTCTAATGGAAATTTGAATTTGTTCTTCGTACTCAGATTACAAAGAAAAGGGCTTCACACAAGCCAACTTATGAAAACTTACGGAAGAGTTTAGAGGCTATGAAGTCCCATTGTCTGAAGAATGGAGTCACCGACCTTTCCATGCCAAGGCAAGGAAATCCAAGGCCCTAAATGAAGACTTGATTGGTGGGGTTTACTGTCTTACCCAAAGAGAAATGACTTAAAAGCTTATCTTAACCCAATGTAGTCTTAAAGGTGGACAAATTTCAAAACATTTAAAAATCATCAGTAAACCAGTTGTCAGATCTTCGCTCAAGGCATGCCCATCTTTTAGCTTGGGCTGAATGAATCAGGATGATTAAAACACAGGTCTTCCTCAGCCCGCCTAGTAGGGAGGAACTGTTGTTCACCACTATTTGTTGAATTCTAGGCATCCTCTAGTACAGCTCAAGAATCAGGACTGAGCAATTGTGATTTCTCTCTGAGCCACTTCAGGTGTCCCAAACCTGCTCATTCTGTGTGAACAAAGTTGTAGGTTATCACTGCTTTGTAAACTGCATGCTTATTTATGTTCAGCATGGATAGTAGCCAAAGGGTCTGTTGCTGATGTAACGTCTTATACCCTAGATATTGGGAACTTAAGGGACTGATGTTGGGGGTTCAGTATCCTCTTTGTTTCTTTTTCAGGAATAGGCTTGGGATTCCTTCTCTTCCTGACAGACTAGTTCTGAGTCAGTACTGACCATGCATGCAGGTTTATTCCAAGCTCTGAGTTAGAAATGTGGCTACTTGATCCCTCATCTTACACTGGTCTGTAATATATTCACGACTTATGTACCAGAAACTTTTTTTTTTTAAATCACAGTTTTTTCAGGTACTTAACGCATTAATATAAAATTATCAATTTTAAGCCTTTATTTTTTCCCTGTGGATATTGAGGATCAGTAAAGTAACATCTTGGAAGAAAGCTGCCAGGTAGTAGTTTTGTGGGCAGATTGAGGTTTCTCACCAGGGTGTCAGGAAGATTGGAATTACAATCAGCTTGGCATTTCCCAGTTATCTTCCTTAACATTCCGTTATTATAAGTGTATTTTTAAAATGGGCTTTCCTGGTGGCTCAGTTGGCAAAGAATCTGCCTGCAGTGTGGGAGACCCAGGCTCGATCCCTAGGTCAGGAAGATCCTCTGGAGAAGGGCATGGCAACCCACTCCAATATTGTTACCTGGAGAATCCCCATGGACAGAGGAGCCTGGCAGGTTATAGTCCATGGGGTCACAAAGGGTCAAACACGACTGAGTGACTAACACAGTTTAAAAATACCAACCTTTTCCCATCCACCCACGGCTAGTTTTCACTAGTAGAAACAGTGAGTTCTTCTGTCTCACGGCAGAGTTACACGTATTTCTAAATGTACCCTGAAGTAACTGGGAATTGGTACTTTATTTGGCAAAAGAGAAGTGACAGCTATTGGATGTTAGGGCCGTCTAGGAAACAGCCTTAGGTGACTCACAATAGGCGTTAACTTCTAAACTCCCACCATAGTTGCCTATAGGTGTGAGACCAGATGCTATCTTTGGCTTTGGGTGGATGCAGCCTAGGGAAAGAGGGAAGGAGCCTTTTCCTCAATCACAACCAGTGGAGATATTTTGTCTTTTTCAGGATCGGATGTGGTCTTGATCGTCTGCAATGGGAAAATGTATCCGCAATAATTGAGGAGGTCTTTGAGGCAACAGACATCAGAATTACTGTGTACACACTCTGAACAGAAGAGCATTTTGGATGTGTCTACCTTCTGCATCACCTGGGCCACAGGACTGAGCAAACTGACCTTAAAATGGTCAGAGGACCGTTTCTTGTGAAGTAGTCTGTGTTACAGGCCAGACCTGGGTTGCTGTATTCTCAGGATTGAATGGGACTCTGGAGGAGGGGTTTCTTGTTGCTAGGAATTTTTCTTTTTCAGGAAGGTAAGGGGAGGGACCAAATGTTGGGCCTAGGACCCATTTTGCTGGGGATGCCATGTGATTGGTTTGGGTTGCCACTAGGTGGCAGCATTGCTTTTCCCTGCTGTTTTAAGAGAAATTTCTGGAAGGATGACCGTTTTCAGTTAATTTTGCATCTTGTGTCATTTGTGCACTTACTTAGTATTATCCTTATGGCATCAAATTGATCCTAGGAGAGAATCATGGGTTTGGTTTTTGTTTAAATTACCAAAGTTTTATGTTTACAAGGAATTTGTGGTGACAAAAATGGAAAAATAAATATCTTTTTTTGAGCGGGGGTGGAGCTCCAGTGAGGTTCTTTGCACATGTCTGTGTTGTTCTGTGCTTGGCTAATGGAGGATTCACGTGTAACTTAATCTGAAAGAGGGCCCAGTAGGAAGAGTGGCAAGGTGAGAAGACATCAGAATGTGCAAGAACACTGGAAAGGCAGGCTTTTAGAATCTCCTTGTGCTGAACTCTTTCTCTCCTGTCCACCATATAGTTTCTGTGACTAAACCTGTCTGAATTCAGTCATAAAACAGAATAACATACGTGAAATACCTGGCAAAGTTCTTAGTGTGAACTAATGAATGACTCAATCTACAGTTATCAACAAAATCCATACACATCACTTTAAAATAAAGGTCCACTCCCTCTTAAACAGGAATTCTAATTTGGTAGGTAGAGGTGAGGGAGAATGGCCGGTTTTGTGTTTTTGAGCTCCAGAGGATTCTGACGTGTGTCCAGCTAGGATGGAAAAGAGAAAATTTGTTCCCTTCTAAGTTCAGAGCAGCACTATGTCCACTCTTGATTTCCATGGTGGAAGAATAAGGCTCATGGATTTTAGCCAGTGGTTCAGTATCAGGCTTCCCTGGTGGCTCAGAGGTTAAAGCGTCTGCCTGCAATGTGGGAGACCTGGGTTCGATCTCTGGGTCGGGAACATCCCTTGGAGAAGGAAATGGCAACCCACTCCAGTATTCTTGCCTGGAGAATCCCTTGGACGGAGGAGCCTGGTGGGCTACAGTCCACGGGGTTGCAAAGAGTCGGACACGACTGAGTGACTTCACTTGCAGTATCAGAGGTGTGGGGAAACAAGGAGACTATTTCCACCCTCTGTTCTCTTACTGTGGTATTGAGATCAGACAGGCCTATTGATTTTCTTCATAGAATGAATTCTTGGTCTGTCAGAGGACTTGATGCTTTCCCAATTGTAAAAGAACCGGATTTTAGAAGGGGCTTGTTGAAACACCAGGAGAGCACTGGTTAAATGTAATCTTTGTACTTTAGACTTGTGTTGTTATTGCGTGGCAGCCTGATATGAGGCAGCAGTTTCAAAAAGTATTTGACTTCTTCTGTATCTCTGTGTAACAGATAAGTTCTCTATGTTGTTGGGGTAGGGGCAGTGCTGGGAGCAAGTTCACTGTCAAACTTTTAGACTAAGGTTTTTCTTGAAGCTTTGTTTCTGTCCACAGACACACAGTGAGGTTGAAAGGGAAGAAAATGTACAAAAAAGGAGAGTGGGGTGGTAAGAGGAAACTTAGAATTAAAGTATTTTGCTTAACTCTGCAAATAAATGTTATCACTGGGTCGAAACATTGGTTTTCTAGGATTAGGGTTAATTTGTTTCATGGAGTATGAGCCTCGTTCACATTTCTCTTAACAAAACCTAGTCTTGTGAAGGTCTGGCTGTAAGTGGAATTCCGCAGGGATGTGATAAAGTGCCCTGTCATTTGCAGATAGTCTTGGGGTCAGATTCCAATGACTTATCACACTTGAAGCCTGGGGAAAGGAGGTATGACCTGATAATCAGAATGGACACATTATTCCTGGAAACCTAGTTAGAGTTTGGCAAACACCCAGAAATTCACATGTGAAATTTTGCTTTTACATAGGACTCAGACAAGAAATGAGACTTCAGACACCATCCTGCCCTCGCCATCAAGTATGACGCACAGACTATCCCTACATTATGTGTATCCAAACATTTAAATCCTACTTCTCGCCCTTTCCTCTTTAATCAAGGAGCTAATTGCTTATGGATTGGCAATTGGGATGTTTATATTCCTTAGGAACAGGTTTCCTGTGCCTTTTGTTTCATCCTCTGCCATACTCCTTGTTTTCAGAGGAGAGAAAAGCCACTCATTTAGAAGTAATCTTGAGACAGTATTTTCTGAAGGTCAAGACAAATGTGTGAAGTCTGCATGGGAGTTGGTACATTCTGTGTAGCCCTGGCAAGTTCTGGTTTAAGCCTTTCTTCCACTTTATAAAACGTGGCTTGGTTCATAACCTGGGACATCCCTGTTTCTGGAATTTGCTCACCGTCTATAATTTCTGAATGTTCTAGTTCCTTAAAAAACCTGGTCACAGAAAGACCATGCCACCTCTTTTATTAATGTTGCTGTTTAAAAAAAAAAAAATCCCAACTTAACATGAGATGCATTTCTAGACATGTTTCAAAGATCTGTTCAGACTTTGGGTCTGAGGCTCTCTGCCCTAAGCCCAACTAGGGGAATAATATGGACCTTCAGTCCCATGGAGCCTGGTGCCACTTCTCTCTTCACAACTCACTTTCTTGTTTCCCAAGAGCAGCCTTAGAGAGAGAGGTACAGCTTAAGGGATTTACAGCGTAAGTGTATTTTGAGTCCTCAGAGGGCCTTCGGCAGTGTGATTGGTTGGTGTCAAATGTTGTCCAGCTCCAAGCGGTATTAGGAAGTCGGGCATGTTCCAGATGACCACATGTGTCATTGCTGTCTCTCGGTGGCAGCAGGCAGACCTTTGTGAGGAAACAAAGCAATGTTACTGAGAGCCCTGCTGGCCCCAAACGACGAAGAGTGTTCTTTTTGAGTTAGGGTTTCTTTGTTCCTTCCTCAATGAATGCCTGAATTTCTCCATAGTCACCTGTGATTTCTGTTTTACTCAGGATTGGATTTGTTTCATTTATATTTTGGTGTGGTTCACACAGAGAAAGCCCCAGAAGAGATCTGCTTCAGCTATGTTGCAGCTGCTGCTGTTTAGTCATCAAGTCGTGTCTGACTCTTTGCAACTCCATGGACTAGCCAGCCAGGCTGCTCTGTCCATGGGATTTCCCAGGCAAGAATCCTGGAGTGGATTGCCATTTCCTTCTCCAGGGGATCTTCCTGACCCAGGGATTGAACCCATATCTCCTGCTTGGTGGGTGGTTTCTTTACCACTGAGCCACCTGGGAAGCTTAACTATGTTATCTTGCTTTAACTATATGGTTAAATCCTATTCTGTCATTTTTTCAAAAGATGGAAGAAGACATATCAGACACATTTTCTTTAACAAATGCTCGTTTCTTGAGAGTATTTTAATTAAGCAAAGTTCTTTGGGGCTTTTAGATGACAACTTGATTTCATGCCAGTGTTTTTTTTTTTTTTTAAACTTGGTACATTTTAACCTCTCCCTTCAGGAATATGAGCAACTCAAACAGTACAGGGAAGCATGTTAATGGGTCCAGATAATACAATTATGTACACTAATGGAAGGAGGCTTAGAATGTGGAACATGTCCAGTAATATTTTATTAAAAAATAATTTGACTTAGAAGTGGATTTTTCTCTCAAACTGATTTATCTGTTTATGTTGATTTAGATCAGCATAAGAGGCAACTCTCAATTATCCAAAATTAAAAGCTTTTTAATCCTTGAAATGCTTAATTTTTATAGCAGATTTAGCTATTATTTGACTTAATAGGTAAGACAAACTCATCTCAGGTCTTGCTAGTTTGGCAGCTGGAAAAAGTGGCCTGTGACTACAAGATCTTTAGGAAGAAAGTATACTAGAGTTAAAATTAGGCTGTCAGTTGTCATTCTACACAATTTATGTAGGGTTTATGAGTGCTAGTCCCTACACTAATAAAATCTTCAAGGAATTTTTGTATTTTCAGAGGTCACCTTTAGAAATCTTTGTATTATTACTATCCACCGCTCTTGAGTGGTGTCTTATTTTAGGTGAGCAAGGTATCACATGGCACTGTCTGACCTTGGTCTCACTGAATTCAGTGAATGGGTCCTGCTTTTTTTTGTAAGAAATGGCTGAGAACTGTGACTTCATGGATTGGCGAATGCTCAGCTGGAGAATGGTCCAACACCCTGTGTGCACAGACCTGCCAACATCAGGCTCTGGAACATTGATGTTTCCAGAACATGTCCATGAAGCAACATCTCTGTATTAAGACTGAGAGGCACTACCTTCATGGAAGCATGCTGCTTTCATGTTTTATTAATCTGTGAGGTGTCCAGAATTAAAGCTGGATAAGAGGGTGTGAAGACCCTTTATTCTCTGGTAAGGGAAATTTTTGATCAGTAACTCAGGTCTTGTAAAGGGACTTAGTCATACATAGCACTTCGGTGGGAGCAAACTAGATCAGACCAAATTCAAAAGGAGACAGTAGGAGATCCTGTACCCTCTTTTCCTGAGGGCAATTGGCCTGTTTCTCTCAAAGAGTCTAATTTACCCTCAGCAAGAGGTCGAATTGGCCTTAATTGTGTCCTAATTATTTGCTTAAGTAGCTAATCTTTACTTCCAGTTCTATCCCGTCTTGATACCTGTTAGGAGGCTACTTCTGAGCTGTTGCCTAATTTGCACACATCTTTTTAACCCTTTAAACATTCCTTTATAGCAGAACTTGCTGCTTTATTATCTCCATTCCTGAATTCATCGTTTTTCTGCAAGTTCTGCTGAGGTCTTCTCAACATAAGAGAAGTGTTCTTGCATTGTATGTTCACACAGCAATTCCTGGTCTCCCTCGAAGCAGAACCATTTGTTTGAAAACATGAGTTTCTCTGCCTCCCTTCTCCTCACAAAGAGTTCAATACAAATTCATTCAAGGACATTCAAAAGTACCAAAAATGAGGGGAAAAAATGCCCCTGTAGGAATGAAAAACCAGCATTAAAGGAAAAATAGAATGGTAAGATTGCAAATGGGGTGGGGGCAGAGTGTCTAGAAGGTGTCTAGAGTTTATAGGTTTGGACAGGTGGACATGGGGACTTGTCAGAGGACTGAAATATCTTTGCTGTTCAGTAACAGGTCCTTGTGGGCGTCCCAGCTGGTGAAGTAGTAAAGAATCCACCTGCTAAATGCAGGAGATGCAAGAGTCGTCGAGGGTTCGATCCTTGTGTTGGAAAGATCCCCTGGAGTAGGAAATTGCAATCAGCTCCAGTATTCTTACCTGAAAATTCCATGCACAGAGGAGCCTGACAGGCTACAGCCCATGGGGCCGCAAAGATGTGGACATGACCAGGCGATTGAGCATGCGTGTGTGCGCGTGCGCACACACACACGTGCAGGTTCTTGTACCATCCTCATCTTAGAAAGTTACTGAGTCTAATAAAAGCTTTTGGATTTCTATCACCCTTGAGCACTCTAAGTTATGGAGAAAGTCAGTTTGATATAAAAGGGTAGGAGAGAAAGGATTTAGGAAGAGGAATTTAGAGGAAAGAGAAAAGGAAGGATCTAAGAATGTTATCACCAACCAGAAAAAAAAACCAAAAAAATGAAATCCTTTCAAAGGAAAATCAAAGAGACCACTCATTCCACCTGACCTACCCAAGTTGACAGTGAACAGACTCACGTGAGGCTGAACCTAGCTGCCTACTTCAGGATGTCCGCCAACTTCTCCTCATAGTACAGGAAGTTCTCCTGAATGTCCTCCCAGGGCTCAAAGGCCTTGGATTCACCCTCTTCTTGCTCCACGAAATTCTGCCAGATGTACTCGAAGTCCTGGGGCTTCATGATGCGAAGTCTGCAGCCGGCTTCCTTCAGCTTCCTGAGAGCGGCCTGTATCTCAGGCTCTTCCCACATGAACAGCCGCCCCACCAGGATGAGCAGGCGCAGGTTCTTGGTCTTATTGAGGGTCTTGACGATGCGGTCCGCGCAGGCCGCGCAGGGACTGGAGGACACGTACCAGGTGACCATGTAGCGCAGGGCGGGGTCGAAGGTCGGCATGATGCTGTTGAAGAAGGCTTCCTCCGCGTGGTTAGTGGCGTGCTCATCCTCCAGGTACCCCCGAGAGGCCTGCACTTGGCCTCCCTTGCTCTGCGCTTCCACCACATAGCAGAGGAAGGTCTTGTTCCTGCCGGAGCTGTACTCCACATTCCGGAACTGAAACTTAAAGTAGTGGGCAGGCAGTCGCTCCCTATGGGTCAAGGAGACAAAGGCACAGGGAAAGAGAGTGGGTAATGAGTTCTTGTTCTAGGACTCGCCTGGAGTAGGTGGCTTTCCAAGATCAATCCCCCCGGGGACAGGTTCATTCTCCCCACTGAAACGGGCCTTGCCTATATGCTAATGGTGGTGACAAAGGCATGAAAGAATTCAAATGGTGTATCTAAAGGAGAAGAGAGAATGTGGAGTGAGGTGTGCATCCTGGACACCACACTAGCACAGATCTTCAAACACACCTTCACTCCCAACACACGGCATATGTTCAGAGTTCTAAATCAGTGACTCTCTAACCTGACTGTACATTAGAATCCACTGGAGGAGCTACAAATGCCATGCTGGTGCCTCACACCAATAAATGAGAACATGTGGAGGAGGCCTGGGCATCAGTATTGAAAAAAAATGCTCCAGATGATTCAAATAAGTAGCCAGGTTTGAAAAGCAGTGTCCAAATAGTATTACAAAGGAGCAAGCATGTAAAAATTCTCATGACAGAGCAAGGCAAAGATTGTGCAGAGTATTTCATGCTTTCATAATCTCTCCTTGTCACTCAGGGATATTGCATCTCAGGTAAGGGGTGGCCTAAAATGTGCGGTCCCAGGCTTTCCCAAGGACTTTCTCATGTCATCTTTTCCCTCAGGTGAAAGAATGGTTGTCATGTAAGTGTCCAAGAAGGTTTATTTTTGAGGCTAGGCTATCTCAGGGTACTTGGATATGAATTAACTTGTGTAGTATTGACACATTTCAAAACCATAAAAGACTTAGCCTCTGTCCTTTAGATGCTTATAATCTACCAGCTAGATTCTAGCTGGGAAGAAAAGGTGTAAATAAGACAGCTGAGAACAGTAGAAGACTGCTGAAAATGACGAGGTGGAGTAAGGACCCATGGTGAAGTTTCTTGAAAGTTTAGCCTTGACTCGGAAGTCAATAGACCATTGTTACAGGTTCCTGAGGAAAGAAAAGTATAAGGAAACAGGTCCATGGAAGAGTTACAGGGGTGACTTTAGGGAGAGAGAGTGAAGCTGGGGAAAAGTCTGAAATTTGGGAAGCCCACTTGATGACTTAGGGCACCAGACTTGGTGAGGAATATGTCCAGTGGCTTCCAGGGGAGGTGGATGATTAGCAAATGAAAGCAGCAGAAAAAGGCCAGGTGTTTCAAAAAGTTTGGTAATAATAAAGTAAGAAAAAAAGGAGAGAAGCTAAAGAAGCAAGCATCAGAATTGAAGATTGTCTTGTTTGTATATGCATATTTTTCTAAAATAGGGAAGATTTGTGCAGGTTTGAAAGCCAGATGGTGATTTCAGCCATGAAATTAAAAGACGCTTACTCCTTGGAAGGAAAGTTATGACCAACCTAGATAGCATATTCAAAAGCAGAGACATTACTTTGCCAACAAAGGTCTGTCTAGTCAAGGCTATGGTTTTTCCAGTGGTCATGTATGGATGTGAGAGTTGGACTGTGAAGAAAGCTGAGCACCAAAGAATTGATGCCTTTCAACTGTGGTGCTGGAGAAGACTCTTGAGAGTCCCTTGGACTGCAAGGAGATCCAACCAGTCTATCCTAAAGGAGATCAGTCCTGGGTGTTCTTTGGAAGGACTGATACTAAAGCTGAAACTCCAATACTTTGTCCACCTCATGCGAAGAGTTGACTCATTGGAAAAGACCCTGATCCTGGGAGGGATTGGGGGCAGGAGAAGAAGGGGATGACAGAGGATGAGATGGCTGGATGGCATCACCAACTCGATGGACATGAGTTTGGGTAAATTCTGGGAGTTGGTGATGGACAGGGAGGCCTGGCATGCTGTGATTCATGGGGTCGCAGAGTCGGACACGACTGAGTGACTGAACTGAACTGAACTGAACTGAAGGCCAAGGAGAATGAAGAGGCTGTAAGAAGAGAGACTGAAAAGGTCAGAAGGAGAGGAGGGGATGAGTACCAGCTGGAGAGGCTGAATGTTTTCTTTTAAAAAATGTAATCTCAGATTTCCTGGTGGTCTACCAGTTAAGAATCAGCCTTCCAATGCAGAGGACATGGGTTCGATCCCTGCTCCAGGAAGATTCCACATGCTGAGGAGCAGCTAAGCCCTCATGATGTGACTATTGTGCCCTGCTCCCTAGAGCCTGTGCTCCACAACAAGAGAAGCCTCCGAAATGAGAAGCCCTGCTTGCTGCAACTAGAGAAAGCCCACATGCATTGATGAAGACCCAGTGCAGACAAAAATAAAACAAAAACCTTTTAAAAATGTGATCTCTGTGGTTGCCCCAGAGGATCCCCAACTAGTAGCTCTGCTCTTTCTTCCCTACACTCCTTCCCTCCCCCCAGAGAGGTCACCCAACTCCCTGGGCTGCAGGGGGATCCCTGGTATCCCAGGGCCTTGGCTTCTTAGTGATAAGTAGCAGGTGCCAAAGAGCTGAGTAAATGTGAGCTGTTTCCCTGCAGCTGTCCCCTCCCCCATCACCAAATTTTCCCCACCCAGGTTTCCATGTGCCTTGCTGTCAGGTTAAGTTTCCACTGTGGAGATGGATGTGTTTGGGGCCCCAGCCCCGGGATTCCTTCGGGTACTATCTTTAGCTCTCTTAAGTCCCTCTGTCCCTGGTTGAATGTGTTTATTATTTACTTAACATTTGGGGAGAAAGGATGGCCTGATGATTCCCCTCTCCTCTTTCAGTCCCTGCTGGGAAGTCACTTACACTGAGCTCTTCCCCGGTAAACTCACCCCAGAAGGCCACTCCTCAACTTAGCAAGTTGCTAAATGATCCTTTCACTTCCTAGAGTGGCTTTTTTTCCTCCTGAGAAGCACGGAGCCTACCTTTCTTGCTGAAACGTTTTTTTTCCCCCTCTCTAATCAGTGCCAGACCACCCCCAACCCCACCCCCACCCTTCCTAACCATCCCCAAGTCCAATCCAGAGCCACCTGTAGGATGGATTCACAGGTAAAGGTTTTGGAAGGATTCATAGCTGCTTGGTTGGCTTGGGGGCTTCAGCAGTAGCTTCCTATGTGGTCCCTTAGGTTTCCTTTCAGAAACTGAAAAGTATTGCTCCAACTTTGCCAAGTACAGCCCAGTCAAGAAGACATGTGTGGCCCAGTGTGAGGTTGCATGTTGGCTGGATGGTCTACAATTGATGCTTCTCTCAGTCTGTCCTCCTCTTCTTTAGGCAAGAGGAAAGGACCCAGAGAAATGGGAAGGCCAATGGAGAGGAAGAACATTCACCTCTCCATAAATATCGGTTTCCAGCTCCTGGGGCCAGCAGCCTCATGGTCTGCCCTGTCACTCAGCAGGGCTTTCTGGACCCAGTACCTCAGAAAGGGAAGTGCATTTAAGGGGCAAAGGAAAGTCATGGAAGATCTCGGCTCCCAGTCTTTCTTGGGATTTGTTCAGAGACTGAGCCTGCTTGGCTTCTCAGTGGAATTCTTGGTTTTTCTAGAAGGAGCATACAGGTTGAATGAGGTTCTTTGGGCTTTTCAGACTGCAACAGCCAGGTCCTGGAGGGCCACCAGGAGAGCAGAAGTGGTCTGAAATTTCTCCAGAGAGCTAGCCAACGTGGTCATCTTGGGTTATGTTATAGAATCACAAAGTAAGTCAACACTATTATGCCCACTAGGCTTCCCTGGTGGCTCAATAGTAAAGAATCCATCTGCCAAAGCAGGAGACATGGGTTCGATCCCTGGGTCAGGAAGATCCCCTGGAGAAGGAAATGGCAACCCATTCCAGTGTTCTTGCTTGTGAAATCCGATGGACAGAGGAGCTTGGCGGGCTACAGTCCATGAGGTCGCAAAAGAGTCGGACATGACAGAGTGACTAAATAACCTTATACCCACTAGTGGAAAGACAGAAATAGTGACAGTGACTTTGTAGATAATCACACACATCTTTTATTTCCTAGTAGCATGACATGCTCCAGTACCATATTTACATATACTTCTTTGCTATCAATCCCAGCAGATATTTTCCTGCTGAAGTGTGAGTCTGTATGTGTGTTTGAGTGTGTGTGTGTGTGAGTGTATGTTGGAGTGGTGGCCAGGAGACAGATGCTGATAATAGATTTCTTCACCTGGGCCCAGTCCCTTCTTCAAGCACAGAAACTAACAGCATAACTCCTACTCCCTCCTGCCAACTTCAGCACCTCCTTAGGAACCATTTCCTCATACTTTCTGCAAACAAGACTATTCACACTTCATCTCCTTAGACTTGGGTTTCTGGACATTGCAGTTCTCTAGGCTGGAAACCAAGAATCCTTATATCTAGAAAAAGAGGGACAACTGCTTGATGGAGAAGATATGTGACTCAATGTAATATATATATATATTATTTTTTTCCCCCTCACTTTTACATTAAAAAACATTTGCATTTCCTAAATCTAGACAGTGAAGGCAAGCAACTTGGAGGGCAGTGGAAGCTCCTCTGAGATTAGACATTTGCCCCCCAAATAATCCATGGAGCAGTAAACCTACTCACAAGTAATTAAGTGATGACTCATTTCCACTTTGCTCACTAGACCTTTTCATGACCTACTTGAAAGAGGCAGAATTGCCAATCTGAGTTTCCTTTCCCCTTTCTCAGACCACTTTTCGAAGTGGATGCTACAGAGCAGGCATCGTCAGAAGGAGGAATGTGGGGAAACAGAGTTCTAACAGCCAGACTTCCTGGAGCTAAGAAGGTGTTTGATGGGCTGCTGGCTCCTGACTGGCAGTTCTGGACGGGATTCCGCAAGCCCTGGGCCCGCCCTTTTTCTTGGGTCCGTCCTGTTTCTCAGAGGAATGCCATCCTGCACATAGGCTTCCACCTTCCCTTGACCCTCAGAGGAGACCAGAGTCCGTGACCATCTTCTGTCCTTTATGAAACAAGCCTTTGCAGTCTGCTCAGGAGTCCAGGTGAGGGGCGAGCAGTCACAGCATTAATAGTGGCATTGAAGGCCCCCGACTCCTGGCCCAGCCCTTCTCTGAACCCTGCTTCTCCTCTCTCTCCTCACGTGGGTGGAGTAAACGACTGATGGCTAAAGAAGTGGTTGAAAGGAGACTCACTGCCTGTGCCATTTATCTCTGTTCCAGAATAACCCCTTTGATAGCAGGTTCAGCTTCATGTAAAATCATACAGAACATAACTAGAGATAAAGACAAACACACAGCAAGGGGTGCTGCCAGGCAGAGCTGCAGCTGAGATGGAGGGATGGGGAACCGACCCATTCAGGTGCCCCAGAGCTTCCCTCAAGCAAGCTGAGTTCAGAAGCAAAAGAGAACCAGAGGAATTCTCTTGTGAGCCTAGTGCTGTTGGATCTTTGTATATATATTACTAATATATCTGGAACTTCTCCCCTCAAGAAGCTCTCCCTGATGGTTAGGGAGTTTGGGGTCGATGTGTACACACTGCTATATTTAAAATGGATAATCAACAAGGACCTACAGTATAGCACAGGGAACTCTGCTCAGTGTTATGTGGCAGCCTGGATGGGAGGGGGGTTGAGGGACCATGGATACATGTGTATGTATGGCTGAGTCCCTTTGCTGTCCACCTGAAACTCACAACATTGTTAATCAGCTATGAGGTGACAGCCATTCAGTTGTGTCCGACTCTTTACAATCCCATGGACTGTAGCCCACCAGGCTCCTCTGTCCATGAATTCTCCAGGCAAGAATACTGGAGTGGGTTGCCATGCCCTCCTCCAGGGGATCTTCCCAACCCAGGGATCGAACTCAAGTCTCTTGCATCTCCTGCATTGGCAGGCAGGTTCTTTACCACTAGTGCCACCTGGGAAGCCTGACTTCACCTACTAGCTTTGGGCAAATTATCTCTCCCTCTGAAGTTTGGTTTCCTTATCCAAAAGACAGACTGAGTAATCTCACCTCTCTTTGGACAATGGTCGACTTTTGAAAATTAAACCTGGTACTGAAGGATGGTGCCTTCTCTGGGCCTCAGTTCTTCCCCTTTTAAGCACATCCCTCCTCTGCCCTTCCATTCCTGTTCAGAGGGTTCTCTCTCTCAGTGTTTTTTTTTTTTTTTTTGTAAAGCCCTGATTTCTAACATTTGCTGCTTTCCCGTATACACACCCACTGTGGAGATTTCAAGAAACCAACAGGAAGTCAGTGGACACAGATGTGGTAAGAGATGAGTCCAACGGGCTCTCAGCTGAGGCATGAACAGGCCTGGGCACACCACTGCTGCTATAGGCCTTTTGCTAGCATTTTCTATCACATCATTTTTAATGTTCTTAAGTCTGCTTTCTTTCTTTTTTTTCTGACCGAGTCACGCAGCCTGTAGGATCTTAGTTCCCTGACCATGGATTAAACCTGGGCCCTCGGGAGGGAAAGTGCCCAGCCCTAACCCCTGGGCCACCTGGGAATTCCCTGCTTTCTATCCCAAGTGCCCTATTCCCACCAGAATCATGACAAGTGGGCACATTTCTCCTTATTCGTACCTGGTAGTGCCCCTGCTCTCAGACTGTTTGCTCAAAAGCCGTCTGCTGTTCTAGTCTGGGGCCCTGTTCTAAAGAGCAGTGTGATGAGACCCTCCCCCGGGGAGGCTGGGCTCTGCTGGCCCTTTGATGCCAGGACACCTGGAGAGCGGAGGAGAGGAGAGCTTTCCCTCGGCCTGTCCCCTCACAGACACAGCCGCACCTCAGGGCTATTTTAAGTTGTCTGTTTACCCGCAGGGGCCCAGGAGACAGATCATCACAGCTGTTCCTTGTGTCCGGGAAATATGAAGGGCTCCACCTCCCTCCTGAACTGCTCTCAGAGTGTCCAGAAAGTGGCCTCCTGTGCCTCACTAGGGAGCCTTGGCTCAGGAAGCCTTTGCACCTCACCACCTGGAGGATGGAGACAGGTGGGAGCTCTGTTCGGGAGACCAGTGAGAAGGACGCTAGGCTGGAGTCAGAAAGCGTGCCTCTTACAGTTCTGTGGTCTCGGAGCGTGCCTGGGCCTCCCTGACTCTCTCCAGCTGTAGTGTGATGGTGATACAGCTCCTCTCAGCCTCACAGTGAGGCTGGAATGAGCTCGGGTGTGCTGGCATCATAAACCCCCGGACGCTTGTCCGTGACATCAGAGGATTTAATCTCTCAAAACCCACTACCCTGAGCTCCCAAAGCATGTTCAACTCAGCAAACATACTCTAATTCTCTTCTGAACTGCCCCTGCCCCTGTGCCGGGGAGATTACAGCACAGCACAGAGTGGGTGTGCCTCTGTGTGTGTGAGAGAGACAGACCAAGGCCAGCATGGGCCAGCATACTTAGCTGTTAGAAAAAGGATCTCTTTCCATAAAAAGCCACTGGAATGGAGGACTCTCCTGGCCTGGCGGCCCCTAAGCTCTCCCTGTGTCTATATTAATCTGTGCCCTGTGGCTCCTTTAATCCTGGGATGAGGGTGACATTACTCGGTTGGCCACGGACAAGAGCAAGTTCAGGGGCTCTTCCCTGAAGCCTTGCCTCAGGAACTAGGATACATTTCCCTCAGGTTCTCTTAGAAACCGGAAAATGTCTCAGCCGGAAGGGGACTTGGGAATCAAGTAGCACAACTTCCTAAGGTTCCAAATGAAAAAACTGCAGCCAGGCCAGGACTGGAAAAACACTAGCCCAGCTTCAAACAGCAAGTCCCAATCACCTCCAGGGTTCCTTCTGCCCTTGAAGGCATCATGCCTCCATTCTTCCTGGAATTTCTCTTCCTGTGACCCCTCCTCTGCCTGTGGGCATTGCTGGAGACTCCCATGAAAGAATCCTTATGCCCCCACATACTCAGTCCCTGGGTCAGGACGATCCCCTGGAGGAGGAAATGGCAACCCACTCCAGTATTCTTGCCGGGAGAATCCCATGAACAGAGGAGCCTGGTGGGCTACAGTCCATGGGGTCGCAAAGACTCGGACATGACTTAATGACTAAACAACAACAACAACAACAACAAATTCCCTTCTTAGTCTTTGTTCAGGAATTTAGCAGAATCTTCTGCCAAAAGGACAGGGAGAGAAGAGGAGGCTGACTGCCTTGTTTCATTCCTGGAGGTGGCATCATCTAGACAAGGCAGGGGGACCCTCTTTGGAGCCTCAGCATTCTCTGCTCTAGGTCCTGCTCCCTCCAGGCTGTGGTGGAGGGCGAAGGAACACCTCCCCTGCCCAGAAGCTCCGGCCTGGCCTGTGTTGCCTGGCCTGTAACCTCTCTTTTTCCCTGGGGGTGGATGCGAATCTCAGCCCCTGGGGAGATTCAGAGATGATGCAGCAAGAAAAACAGACTGCTTCTCACTCTAGCTTGGGAAAGGATGGATCTGTCTTTCCTGCCTTAGGCTCTTCTACTTCAGGGAGAAGCTGTAAAGAAAGAGAGAGAGACATATGGGCAGAGGAGAGGCCCACTCAGAAGCAGGGACAGAAGTTGAAGGAGGAGGTTCTCTGGGACCGTATTGAAACGTGCTGGCGGTATCCCATGATCTCACCAAATTCGCCGGGACTAAACTGCTTTTACCCAGAGAGGAAGGTGACGCCTCAACACCAGGAAGCCCCAGGGCTGGTTTCCTTCTCAGGGTCCTCGATTCCCGAGTTTTACCTCCGCTGATCGGAGGTGTCACTCTGAGAAGCCCAGAGCGTGTTGCTTCTGCTTCCCGCGTGGTGCACACCAGTGGGCTCTCAAGGCTGTGGTGACCCTGACCCCTACTATTACCATCCTAGGCCCCCCAGCCTGTCCCGCCTGCTTCGTGCCAGGGAGCAGGAGCCCAGCCCAGGCCCAGCTCTCACCCGGTGACGATCTCAAAGGGCGGCAGCTCAATCAGCTCCTTCAGCTTTTCGGGGTCCTCTAGGTTCTCCACCTCCTCGCCATTCTGGGAGGCGGGCTCCGCGGCCGCCGCGGCCTCTTCTTTCTGAGCCATGGAGGGGCTGAGGCTCTGGAGTCAATGAGAAAGAGGGGAGAGGCGGCGGGTCTGGGCCAAGGCCTGGCGGCAGAGTCCCAAGCAGCTGTCAGCAGCTAAATCTGCCTGGGGTGATGGGAAAAGGATGGGGCAGGCCAGGCGAGTGCGCTCAGCCCCTGGCCCGCAGGCTTTATAGCCAGAGGCCCCTCCCCCAGCTTCTCTCGCTCTGTCTTTTTTTAATTGAGTGACGGCGGGTGAGGGGATGGGGGGGAATGGAAAATCTGGCCATCGGTGTCCCCTATTTATCAGAAGTCAGAGACAGGAAGCTGGCAGGTGGGGATGGCTTGGCCTGCACCCCTGCCCCCTGCACCGGCTTACACAGGTCTTCACATTCTCTTTCTCTTCTCCCTAACCGTTTTCTCTTCTTTCTCCCCAACCCAGCTCGCCTGGGGAGATTGCGGAAGGGACCTAGGGTGGGTGAGTTTTCAAAGGGGAGCTCTCTCAGAGGTTTAAGCGGGACAAGGCTTGTGTCGAAAGGGACCCAGGCCAGCCTGACTGGGGGGACTTGGGTTCAGGGAAGGAGGGTCCTGAGATGGGGTGAGGGGGATAAGTACTGCCAATGGGGAAGACACTGTGAACTGTTACCCAAAGGGAGTGCATGCTGATTTGCCTATAATGATGCCTAATGCAACATCACATCCACTGGGAGCCTCCAGAAATAACTATATTGCCATTGACTAAGCTTAGAGTTCTGGAAATAGCCCAGGCAGTGACTTTAGTGTTTTCTGTGTGACATCGGACTTAATGCGCTCAACCATCCTAGGAGGTCATGTGGATTATCCCCATTTTACACAGAAAGGTTAAGGGCCCTGTTTGGGGTCATCAGCCCCAAAGCGGCAGGGCCAGGATTAAAATGAGGACTTTTTGTTCCTGAGGCCAAACATTCAATTGCTGTGTGTGTTCCCTCTCATTTGGTCCTTTATTTGTTTAATAAATATTTATTGAGCATCTATTATATGCCAAGGGCTGATTCAGTTACTGGGGCATGGCAAAGAACAGAACAAAGGAAAATCCTTGCCCTCATGGAGTGAGGGGGTTGGCCAATATACAGGGTAAGTAATATACATGGTCTATTTGGTAGTGCTAGGAAGAAAAGGCAGAGAAGGGGGACAGAGTGACACTTTTTTTATAGGATGGCCAGAGAACAACTTTGAAAAGGAAATAATTGAGAAAAGATCTGAAAAGGCTGAGGGAAATAATTCTAGGGATATCTAAGGGGGAAGTGTTCCAAGGAGCAGAAGAGCAGATGCAAAGGTCCTCAGGTGGGAGCATTCCTGGTGTGTTTCAGGACCAAGTAAGGACATTTGTGTGGCTTGGGAGTCTTAGGAGGTGAGGCCAGAGAGATAAACAAAGGCTAAGTAGGCTGGCATCACCGACTCAATGCGCACAAATTTGAGCAAGCTCCAGGAGATAGTGTAGGACAGGGAAGCCTGGTGTACTGCAGTCCATGGGGCCACAGAGAGTCAGCTCCGACTTAGCGACTGAACAAGTACGTTGGGGCCTTAGGGGCTGTTCTAAGGACCTTGGCTTTTTCTGAGTGAGATAGGAAGATATTGTCTTTGAACAGATGAGTCACATGGTCTGACAGATATTTGTAGGCTCACCCAGGCAGCTTTGTTGAGAACAGAGCAAAGGTGAGAAAGAGCAGAAGCAGAAGGACTTGTTAGAAGCCTATTGAAACTAATGAAAGCTGACTGGGGCCCCTGGAGCAGCCCCTGAGCTGGAGCAGTGTCAGGAGGGACTGGATGAATTTTGATCCGCACATGGTGGGTGCTGAGCTGGGGCCATGGGTTTTTGTGTCTAGGGGAGTGCAAACATTCTCAGGGCAACAGAAGGTGAGGGTCAGAGTCACCAAGAGGCTGAAAATGAGGAACCTAAGAATGTTGGGGAACTAGTCTGAACATAGCTCCCGGAGCTAGTGCGGGGTGGTGATGAGAAGGTGGGGGACCCTTTCCATGGTCTAATTAGAGGATAGGAGTCAGCATGGTTGGGAGGATCTGGGGCTCTCTCCTCCAGAGAGTTCTGGGCAGCATGGCACCCTATGAGTAAGAGGCCCAAGCATTTTGATCTGTCATAGTTTATATCTGTTGTCCAGGTATAATTGTTACTGGCTCCCCAGTCACTCCCAAAGTGCCCCAGTACAGAGACTATTTGGTCACCTTCCTTATTAGGCTTGTTACTAATTCTGGCATTCTTGTACAGAAGTTATTATTTTTCTTTCAGGCATTTTTCCAGGGGATGTAAGGCACAGGATAGTGATAGTAGTGCGAGTGTCCTCAGAGAAAAGGCGGTGATAGCTGATAAATAACAAACACACGTTATTATTATAATTAGCATCGCACAAACAACCAACATTTAAATGCAAAGAGATCACTTCGTCCTTTTATTTGATCAGCAATTATTGAGGGCTTCTAAGAGCCAGACACTCCTGGAGTAAACACCAAGAATACGGACATGAATGAGGTACTGCCCCACGAGGGGCGGCTCCCAGTCTTAATAGCTTTGGGGGCATTCGGGCACTCAGGCTCTCATGATCACCTTTGGTCCTCATGCCTGTCTCACAGGGGTGTGTATTATTGTCTTCATTTTGCAGGTTAGAGCCCTGTAGCTCAGAAAGGTGATTTGTATAAGATCACACGAGGATAAGTCCAGGTCTTCTGAGCTTATGTTCTTATTTCCAGGGCCGCGCCCAGCTAGCTCTGATGGATACATCTCTAAAGCATCATCTCCCACTTCTGGCTGCAGCTACTGGACTAAGGAAGAGTAAAATGTCTTGCAGCAGGGAAGGTGGGGAGAGGGATCCTTTCAGCTCGCTGTTCCCTTGTGGGAAAGACTTCCTTCCTGAGGGTGAAAGTGAAAGTAAAAGTCACTCAGTCGTGTCTGACTCTTTGAGACCCCAGGACTGTATAGTCCATGCATTCTCTAGGCCAGAATACTGGAGTGGGTAGCCTTTCCCTTCTCCAGGGGATCTTCCCAACGCAGGGATTGAACCCAGGTCTCCCGCATTGCAGGCGGATTCTTTACTAGCTGAGCCAAAAGGAAAGCCCAAGAATACTGGAGAGGGTAGCCTATCCCTTTTCTAGCAGATCTTCCTGACCCAAGAATCGAACTGGGGTCTCATGCATTGCGGGTGGATTCTTTACCAACTGATGAGCTATCATCTTATATTTTGGCTGTAGTGTATGTCCTAGGGGCTTCCCAGCAGGCACTAGTGGTAAAGAACCTGCCTGTCAATACAGGAGGCCTAAGAGACATAGGTTCAGTCCCTGGGCTGGGAAGATCCCCTGGAGGAGGGCATGGCAAGCCACTCCAGCATTCTTGCTGGGAGAATCCCATGGACAGAGGAACCTGGCGAGCTACAGTTCATAGGGTTGCAAAGAGTCAGACATGTCTGAAGCGACTTAGCACACACGCACGCACGCATGTATGTCCTAGATTGGGAGAGGGGAAGATCCACGTTTATATCCCCGTCTCAGACCTTGATTCACTGTGTGATGATGTTGGCCAAATCACTTAGCATCTCTGGATGGTCCTCAGTGTCCCCGCCTGTGACAAAGGCTGAGTTATTGCTCGTATTCCAGGATGGCCAAAGGGATGAAAATGTGGAATCAGGGCTGCTCCCAAAGACCTGTAGTGTGGGGATGAACGTGTGGTGGAAATTTTCTGAGTGATGTTAGGAGGTGGTCCGTGTTCCTCTCTGAAGACGCGATCCCTCACCCCTGCCATATCTATACACTGGGGAGAGTGCCCTGGACCTCCCTGGACTGATGACTGACAGTTTCCTTTCCCACTGCTCCTTCCCCCGCACCCCCTTCCCTGGAGGCCCTCTGACTCCCTCTGGCTATTTATGGCACCTCCTAGGGGCCCACATTCCTGCCTTGTCCCTGGCTTTCCTTTCCAAGCTAGTCCAGTTTCCCTGGCTGGCCCCAGAGTACAGCAGTTAATCTGGGGGGTCGGGTGCCAGGGGCCGGACCCCTCCTCCTGCAGCTGCCACTGTCCTCTTTTTAGTGTGGGCACTCCCCCAACTCCCCCGTGTTAGCACTCTTGGGTATGTTTCTATCAATAAACCGCTTCTGTAGAGGAGGAAAATGAGAAACGAGTATTTATTTCAGTGGTGTCAGCAGGGTGTTGGGACTTGAACTCAAGTCTGTCAGCCTCCAAGTTCCAAGCTTTTCCCACCATGTTATGCAGCCTGGAATTCAGTCGTGTGAGAGCTGACACCAGCCCAACCCTCCCTGGGGCTTGATGGGGTTCTAAGCAGGTCACATAAATGAACTCATTTACTCCTCCTAAGGATGTTGGGGTAGCTACTAGTATTTCTTTCATTTTATTGGGAGGGGGGGAAATTGAGATCAGAGAGGTTAAGTGACTTGCCCAAAGTCACACAGCTAGTGAGAACAGAGCTTTGGGCTTCTAGAGTCTTAAGTCCTTCACCTTTCAGTCCCAACTGCTACCAGGACCCCTGAGGCCAGGGTCTGAGGGAGGAGGGGCAAGAGGGGACCAGGGGGAGAAGGTGTTCTTGGAGGGAGACTGAGCTCTGGGAGCAACTTGTGTATGAGGTGTGTGTGTGTGTGTGTGTGTGTGTGTGTGTGTGTGTGTGTGAGTGTGTAGGGGGTATAGGTATAGAGACAGCAGACAGCAGGTGAGTGGGAATGGAAACCCCCGAGGGAATTCTCCCACGCTGTCTTGAGACCCAGCCCCACCCCCGTGTCTGGGAGGAGCTGGGTTAGGCCCCGGGCCTGCCTCTTTGGCCCTATTTCCCATGGTCGTTTCAGGAAACCTTCTGAGGTCCTAGGAGGCGCTGAGGAGGAGGTAGCAGGGTCAGGCACGGCTCTTCCTCGGGTCTCGGCCAGAAGCCGAGCTGCCCTCACTGGGAAGGGAGTAGAGAGGCCGCGAGGGGGCTAATGGAAAATAGCCACCTCACCAGGGGAAGGTTTAAATTCTCACTCTGTGAAAGCAGATACCTCGGGAGTCCGCTGATGGAATGGATGCTTTATGTGCAGAGACAGCTGGCACCCCAACAGCGCGTTGCCCCAGAGACGCAGCCTGGGTGTGCCCGCCCCTCGGTCACTACCGAGACGAGCTATACAAACAACGGGCCACGGGCACGAGGCACCCCCTGGTGGGCAGGAGCCTGCCCCCGCTGGCAACTGCTCTGTTGACATAAACAACAGGGGGTGTCCGGAGCCTTGGCGGGGTACAGCGAGGGGGCCCCAGTCTCCCAGAGTCTGAGGCTCCCTGGGAAGGGAGGAGGAACTCAAATCACACAGGGCAGGATGGAGTTTCCAGTCTTCTCCTGGGCAGGACACCATGCTTGGCTGGCCATGCAGGACGCATGGCCCTGGGGAAAAATGGTGACAACTGGGACTTTAGTCCTGGTCACCTCGGTCTTCCACTGCAGCGGCCACTCCCGGCACCACCCGGCCCCCAGGGCTGGCTGGCTCTTTGAGTCTTTGAGGAGAGCGATCTGATTAGAATCGTGCCCATTAGGTGACTAATAGTATTCCCCTTTGAAAGGGTGTTTGCAGGGCCACAAAACCTACTGGGAGAAAGTGATAAACTTAACAATCAACTTCTCAGAGGAGACTTTCCGCCCTTGGAAATGTGCTGGAGTAGGTGCAGGTGGGGCAGGAAGGAGCTCCCTGGGTGCTTCTCCACACAGGTCATTTCTGGGCAGGCTGAGGGGACCTCAGGGATACAGACACCAGAGGGCCAAAAGAGGCTGACAGACACCCCCGAGGCTCCTGGTTTGACAAACAGGGCTTCTCCTAGCTTGCAGGCTAGAAGAGGGGGCCTTTGTTATGAAGGGTCCTTGAAAGCTAGGTTGGGGGAAGGGGTCTCGTTGGACTCTGCATGAGGGTGGAGGTCGGCGGTCCAGATTTGAGTTGATGCCTGCCAAAGTCAGGCTTTGTTTGGATGAGTAACTTCGTCACTGATGAAGATCAGCAAGAAAGCTTTAAAACAAAAATATCTTGTGCTTGTTTTCTGAAACTACAAGAAAAGGGAACTCTGGAAAGACTCTGAAACATGGGAACCCTGGGAGATAGAATGGGTGGAGCACAAAGGAAGCAAGACTTTGGAGCCCTGGCCTGATATTGACCGTACTTGAGGGCCTTAGGCCTCCACTAGAGCATCACCTCTACCTGCCCGTAGGACAGGACCAACATTTGTCCACTGAACATACACCTACCAGCCTGCCCACCTCACCTGCCACTGTGTATCCCCATTCTGCAGACATTGGCAAAGGGAGGAAGGAGAAAGGGACTGGGGAGCAAAGAAAGGATGAAGATACAGCAGAGTGAGAGATCGCCCTGCCTCCTGGGGTTGCCATTTCACCAGGAGCTGCTCCCCACCTCTCCAGACATTGGTGAAAGGCTTGTCTCTCCCCCACCCACCAAGTGAATCATTTTCAGACACCATGTTCTGCTCAGAGGCAAATGGGAAAACACTGCCCAAGGACACAGAAGCACACACACGTGGGTCGGACCGCGGAATCCCGGGACACATCTGCCAAAGGGAGAAAACAACTCCGACTCTATTTAGGCACAACTCTAGGTAACGAGAGAGGAGGGGCCAAGGGCAGTGTGTATTCCAGGCTGTTCTCAGAACTGGAAGGCAGGGTAGAGGAAGGGCGAGAGGCCAGGCAGGTGGGGAGGTGAGGGGGGCGGCAGGGATCAGAACTCCCGTTCAGAAATGAAGGAGCTAGTGCTGAGGAGGATATTAAGGACAACTTTGGGTCAGAGGATAAGTTTGAGGTTGGAGATCCTGCCCCTTCTGGCTGTTTTTGCACAAAGCCAGGAAGCCCTTTATTTGGCTCATGGCTTGCCAGGCAGTCAGGCTATTCCAGGGCTTGGGACACTGCCCAAGTTGAGCTTTCTTCTAGGACCAAAATCCAAAACTGGAGGCATCTAGACCTCTGGGCTTGCGGTGTCCACTTGTTCTGGGGTGGTTAGAGTCACATGAGCAGCATGGTGCATCTTCTTAGAGAACCAGTTTAATTTCTAGAATTAGTTGGCAACATCAATACAGTTGGTAGCAAGTATCTATAATGCCTACATGAGATGGTGATGGTAAAGACAATGACAAATATCTCTGGAAGGTCCATATGTTGAAACGGGTAAGAGCCCATGCAGTGTGGCCCCTGAGCATGTCTTTGATCATTGATAAATTTAAATAGTTACCTGGATCGATGGAGTTTTCAATTCAACTAAAAGCAGCTTTTAAAAAAATCTGTTTGAGGTGAAGTCAAAATCCATGTGTCACATTTATTGCACACATTTGTGCAATAAAGAGTTCACTATTTTGTGCGTGTAGCACCGGTCAGGCTGGTCCACAGACCCGTGGGGAAGGTCACTCAGCCTCCCAGCACTTAGGAAGTCTGGGAAATACTTCGGGGGTCTCAGGGCAGAGTGGGTCCCCATTGGCATGTGAGTCAGAACCACAGGTGCTCACTAAACAGGTGGCCTCCCGGGGTCTCCTCTTAGGGCAACATTTCCTCTGTGCCAGATGCATTCACTCTTTCCTCAGATTCTCTGAGGTCCCCATTTTACAGATGAAGAAAATGAAGCATAGACAATGCAGTAAGTTGTACCGGATTATCAGTTAATGAATGACAGAGCCAGTGCTCAAGCCCAGGTTGATCTGTCTCCAAGGTCGGACCTGCAAACCACTGCACCCTATCTGTGGGCCCTCATTTCTCAAGTTGATCTGAGTCCGTGAGTCTGGAGCAAGGCTGGAGTCCAGGCCATCAACCAGGGCTCCAGGAGGTCACTAGGCTGCACTTTGAGAGGCAACGCCCCCACAGCAGCTGTTCTCAATCTGCTCGCACATTAGAACCACCTGAGAAGTTTCAACAGCTATGAATGCCTTTGTGCGTGCTAAGT
The DNA here is from genome assembly GCF_029378745.1 of Bos indicus. NCBI lineage: Eukaryota > Metazoa > Chordata > Mammalia > Artiodactyla > Bovidae > Bos > Bos indicus. Next base: position 16,470,666 of record NC_091782.1, on the reverse strand, counting down.
TGCTTTAGTCGTGTCCGACTCTTTGTGACTGTGTAGACCATAGCCCACCAGGCTCCTCTATCCATGGGGTTCTCCAGGCAAGAATACTGGAGTGGATTGCCATGCCCTTCTCCAATGAATGCCATTCCCTCCCGGCAAAGAGAGGCTTTTTCAGTTGGTCCAGGGTCAGGGGCAGGTGTTGGTGGGGGGCTGGTCAGCATTATCTTTTAATGGGACAATGTGTTCCTTTACTTAATCAATTAATCAATCAAAGATAAATGAATGCCTTCTCTGTGTCCTGTGCCACACTGGGGCTGGGGACACAAGGGCGGGTGGAACACAGGCGACCCACGGGCCTCGCTGGGCAGAGCATGCCCAGAGGAGGCGGGGAGGAGGAGATTCCTTCTCGCTTGTCCTTCCTTGGTGAGCTCCAGGAACAGCCTGTCTCCTTCTCAAATGATAATGTCCTCCGCCATTGTGGTCCGGAGGACAAAACGTTCCCCCTGTGTGGTCCTTGGCCCCCACCAAGGGGATACATTTTGTCCCAGACCCAGAACTCAACTCTCAGGATCTAAGGTTGTCACAGTAAAGAGAGCCCTGAAAGACCATCCGTGCTTGGAGCTCTCTAATTTTGGTGAGCAGCTGATAGAAGTGCTGAGCATTTTTATTTTTTTATCTTTTGGCTGCATGTGGGATCTTAGTTCCCTGACCAGGGATTGAACCCATGCCCTCTGCATTGGGAGCATGGAGTCTTAACCACTGGACCACCAGGGAAGTCCCTAGGCATTTTTAATAAGCTTCCAGGTGGCTCTGGAACACCCTCAGTGGTGGTTCTCAGGTGGGCTACACATGAGGAAGTCCTGGCAGTTTTAAAAACACCAGTGCCCAGGCGCATCCCTAGAGAGTCTGGTTGATATTTTTAAAAGCTCCTTACACAAGGCACCTGGGCCTTCCAGCTGGCCTTGTTTAAGATTTAGGGAGGCAGCCCTGGGGCCGTCACTTCTTGCCACCATCAGGGCTTTGAGACAACAGGGGAAGAAAGCAAGAGGACGGAAGAGAGGAAAATTTTAAAAAGCCATTAGGAAGGTTTAGAAAGAGAAGTAAGAGACAAGGCTGGACAAAAAACTCCTCCTCAATTCACTGGTCAGCACTGAGGCTTACATCTTTTTTCAACATGTTTTCTTATTAATAATGATTAATTGATGTAAAACCTAATAGTATAAGAAGGCAAAAATAAAAAAGATCTATAATCTTATCAGATATAATGACTTAAGGTCTTAGTATGACATATATAATGCATAATGTATTGTATTACTGTAGTATATATTATATTGTTATTGGTGTAATTAATATAATTAATTAAGATTAATTATAGAAATGGAAAGAGTAGTATGACATATCTAATGCATATTGTATCATATAATTATTATATATTATATTACAGTGTAATTAATACAATTAAATTAAAATAAATTAATTATAGAAATTGAAAAAAGCATAGATAAATGTATATGTATAAGTGAGTCACTTTGCTGAGCACTTGAAACTAATACAATATTGTTAATCAACTATATGCCAATATAAAAAATTAAAATAAATTAAATAAGATTAATATAATATAGAATATATTATTTTATAGGTGGTACATAATATATATTTATATATTATGATACACAGTATAAAATAAGCAATAAATGTATTGTTTGACAAGATAATTGGTATCCTTTCTAACTTTATCTTTCTGTGGCTTTTCAAAAACTTTGTTTTTCAAGTAATTAAAAATCTAAGTCCCAAATTTTGAGTGAGGCTTGGCAGGGCATTCACACCTTCATTCATGTGCGCTCACGCGCGTGCGCACGCACACACACACACACACACACACACAGACATGTCCATTCCCACCCAGCTGTCCTGAACCTCACACACTTCACATCATACCCAGAAAGGTAGTTAGGATTTTACTCACTGATGCTATCACTACTAAATTAATTCTTATTAGTACAGGATTTATTACCTTACATTAAATGTGAACTGTTTCCCCCTCTCCCATGTCTCTGAATCCCAGTGGAAAGTGACACCAGGGGACCCAGGACAGTGGCCACATTGGGTCAAGTCACCTTCAGGGACTCAGCAACCTCTGGCCACCACCCTCCCCTCCACAGCTCTGCCTGTGGTCTCCTCTGCCCCTACCCCCGCCTCCCTCCTCTCCCCTGATCCTGGCCTCCTACTCTCCCCTTGGGGGCCTGTCCTCGGGACAAAGGCTGTCCCTCCACAAGTGGCAGGTGATGGAAACGCCCATGGTGAGCCAGGCCAGGTAGGCCAGCAGCAGCAGGGTGGCCAGCTTGTTGATGGGGTGCCAGATCAGGGCCGTGCTCATCACCAGCCCAAAGAGCAGCAGCAGGTGCAGCAGGGCCTGGGCGGGGGCAGGGCGGTTAGGCGGGCTGCCCTGGGAATTGCCCTTGACCTTTCTGCAGCACCCTGGAGCCAGCGAGCCAAGTTCTGGGTGCTCTGCGCACACCGTGGAAGCTCAGGGCAGCCCTCCCCACCGCTACCTGCCGGCACCTGATGGCCGTGCCTCGCTCCCTGCTTCGGAGGCGGCATACCTGTGGATAGACGGTGGCAGAAATGCTCAGAGGAGGCTGATTCATGGTAAATGGGGCCTTGTGGTTGCCAAAAAAAAATCCTTTGTGGGCTGAAACAGCGGGTAAGTGGGTCTAGATATCCTTTGAGGGCAGGGAGGAGGTAAGGGAGGGTGGGCTGGAATCCTAGGCGGGTACAGAGGAGACACCCTGAAAGAGGCAAGATGAGGTCCCATCCCTTTAGAGACCAGCGTGCGGCAGCAATTCAGGGATGGGAGACTTGCTCCCAGCCCAGGCATGAGAAGCGGGTGCTCACCCCGTGATGGAGTAGATGGTTGTCCACACCAGCAGCAAGACTCTGTGAGGTGGGCACCAGGGCAGCTTTCTCAGGCTGTCACACCAGTCAGACATTGAGTGATGGATGAGCAGCCAGACAAGGGTGGGCCCCAGGAGGGGCAGGGCCACAAAGATGGCCCCTTGAGGCCACATTCTCCTGGAGGAGGTGCGATCTGGGGAGGCAGAGAACACGCTGATGGTAGCGTTCCCCGCATCTGCCTGTCTGTCTCCTCCTACCTGACACTCTTCCCCGGCCTGAGCCTCCCATAGGAGGTCTAGTCCTGGACACCCCCTGGGGTCTTCTCCCAGCCCCCTCCTCTGAGCCAACGCTGCCTTCGCCCTTTTCCACATTCCATGGACTTAGTTTCTCCACACCACTCATGTGGCACTCAAGAGTGTCCCGTCTAGGACTGACAACTGCTTCTTAGTGAAAGACTCCTCTCCCCCAGTGTGTGTCTGACTCCTGGATCTCAGGTCCAGGATCGCCCATCTTTTCTGCCTCCCACAATGGATGGCACTTGGCCAGGTACATAGCAGGCCCTTGATGGAGGGCAGGGTCTAAGATCAAACTCAACCAAGCCAACTTGGAAGAACCACGTTTGGAAGACAGGAGCCAGAGAACCCTGGGCTTCCTTTCCAGTCCAGAACCAACCAGTGCATCTGCCCCAGGCTTATCTCACTATACCAGACTGGGAAAACCCCAGGGGTCCACTCTGCCGGAGCTCCCACCCAAATTCAGACTCAGCTGAATAACACTATGGATTCCTTTCTCTGAAGTTCTCATCTACCCCGAGGGGCTGGGGGAGGTTCCCCCTCCATCTCGCCACTTCCAGAGGGTCGGGGCCACACAAGGGGCACCCTGACCTCTCAAGGGAACAACCACTCGGTCTCTGATTAAAACATTGCCATGCTCACTTGTATTTTGTTCCGCGTCTTCCTTTGCAAGCAGGGTGAGGCACAGACCGTCCTCCAACGGAAGTTATTGTTTAGTTGCTAAGTCGTGCCTTACTCTTGTAAACCCACAGACTGTAGCCCACCAGGCTCCTCTGTCCATGGGATTTCCTAGGCAAGAGTGCCAGCGTGGGTAGCCACGCTCTTCTCCAGGGGATCTTCCCAACCCAGCGTTGGAATCCGAGTCTCCTGCATCGCAGGTGGATTCTTTACTTCTGAGCCACCTGGGTAGTCCCTCCAACCAAGATCCCCCACCAAATATCATGCTTCTCATTTGCCTGTGATATTTCAACTTCGTCCCCATGATTGACAGAATTTGAAGGGGAAAAAAGGTGATTTTTCTCAGTGTGTGGAGTGACAGTCTACACCACCCTCTCCTGTCAAGGGCCCATGAACATGTCCTGGAGGTTCTGGGGACAGGGCTGACCAGCCTGCTGGCCTGTGCGTCTTTCTATTTATTCTCTGCTTCTCACTGTCTGTTTCTTCACCTTCTGCCTCCTGTCTCTCTATCATTTCCAGTTTTCTATCCAGTGTTGGAGGTCTCCCCGCTCCCACCACCCCCAATGCTTTTTTCCAGTTCTCCTCCAACTGCTGGTGCCTCCTTATTTATTCCCAGGCCTGTGTTTCCCCTTACCTCAGGCAGCACACCTCCCAGACTGAGTGCCAGTGATGTGTGATGTGAGGAAGGCAGAGGAGGGTGGGGACAGGGAGAAGGGTGGAGCGGGGCTCCCTCTTCCAGTGACAAGGTTGATGGCGTTAGCTGGGGAGTCCAGGTTGCTGCCTGCATGGACCCTCCTCTCAGCAGAGGGTCCCCTGGTCTCCTAGACCCAGTCTCTGGAGGGGCCCGCCCCCTTGATGGAACTATTGAGGCATTGGTGCTGTGCAACCCGAACCTCCTGAGACAGCTGAGCCCCAGGCTGCCAGGCTTCTGATGCCTGGCATCGTGGTCTCTGCCTTGCACGAACCAGCTTTGTGTCCGTAGGGGTAGCAGGGACCCTCAGATGTAACTGGGGCTGTCCCCAGTGAAACAAGCCCCAGCTTTGGAAATGATCTCATAAGACATAGCCCCTCGTTATTGACTGCTAGCTCGCATGGCCCATTCTGACTTGGAATTGAACTTGACAGATGTTTCACAAGCCCCTGGAATCTCATGACTCAGAGAAAAAGGCAGCCACCTATGTGTCTCAGAGCTTTGTTCAGCAAAGACCAACCGCTCCCCTCTTCATCCCCCAAAGTCCTGAGCATCTCTTTCTTGCTTGTGCTTTAGACAGGCGGTCCTCTCCCCAGGTTGGCTACTCTCCACCCTTCCTTTGCCCCATCTCTCCACCCTGGGGACCTGGGCACCCCTGGGAGGTATCTATCCCCTCCTCCCAGGGAAGGCGGCGCAGGGGTGGGGGTTGCAGTTTGGGACAAGAAGCTAGAGAATCATTAGCTAAGATGAAAGTGGCAGGAGTTACTCATTTTCTACGGGCGATGATCAATGTGGGGCTGGGAGAGACCTCCGCTGCAGGAGGCCAGACTATGGCGACAGGTTACCACTTCTGAGTAACCATGCCATGGTGTGTGCTTTATATTTATTAGCTTAATAATGACCATCTTTATCCCTCTCAAGGTAAATATTATCATGTGCTTTTGACGGGCCAGGAAGTGAGGCTCAGAAAGGTTGAACAACTGACCTGTGATTACACAGTCAGCAAGTGGGTCACCGGGTTCAGTGTTGGCAGTCTGGATCCAAAAATGCTTCCTCTTTCCTCTCAGGTGGCCCACTCTTTCGCCCAGGTCTTTATTAAACACGTACTTTGGACTGATTGGGCTCTACCTAGAGCTGAAGATATGGAGCAGATGGCTGGAAAAACCTCCTTCTGTGAAGGGAGCTTTCATCCCAGTGGCAGAGTGACAAAGGAAGGACCAGGCTGGCAAACATCCAGAGTGGCAGCAACCCTGTAGGCAGTAGAAAGAGCCCTCGCTAGGGAGCGGATACGGTTGTGCCCCAATGCCACCAGCAACTGTCATATCTGTGCAGGAAGTGGTTAGAACTAGGCATTGTCTAAGCTCAGCAGTAAAGAATCCACCTGCAAAGCAGATGTGAGTTTGATCCCCGGGTTGGTAAGACCCCCCTGGAGAAGGAAATGGCAACCCACTCCAGTATTCTTGCCTGGGAAATCCCATGGACAGAGGAGCCTGGTGGGCTACAGTCCATGGGGTCACAAGAGTTGGGCACGACTCAGCAACTAAGACACTACGAAGCACCCTGGGCAGGCCCACAGTGCCATCACCTGGGGGCTTCTAAGATAGAGAATCCCAGGCCCCACCTTAGACCAATGGGATCAGAACCTGCATTCTAACAAGGTCCCTCAGACGGTTCATGTACACATTACAATTTGAGAAGCCCTGGTTAGGGTTCCTCCTACCTTGCACTGTTGCAGCAGCCACTGACCAGCAGAGGGCAGTCTAGAGAAGCCTCACCTTGTACCCAGGTTGTCTCCCTCTGTCCTTCCCTTCCAGATCTAGACGGTAAGTTCACGGACTTCTAGGATCCTCCCTCACCTCGTCTGGACTTTGCCAGCATACAGGACAGACTCCCCACCCCTCTTTGGGGCGGCCGGGAGGCAGGACTGCCAGGAAGTGGGAAGCGCCAGGCCACTCCTGCCTGAATTCCCCGCCCACCTGCACTTGTCTGCTGGCTTGGTGACTGAGTCTGGCTGACTTCTCTGTTTCTCAGAGAAGGAACTGCTGTTCCTGGACAAGCCAGCAGCCTCTGGGGTCACCTACACGGTAAGGTGAGCACCCCCTGGGGCAGCTGGGGGTGGGCTGAGCATTAAGATGGGGCTACCTGGGGCCCTGGGGAGGGGCCAGGCCAGCTCAGGTGAGGCTGGCAGGTGTGGACACCTGGTGCTGGAGGAGGGAGAAGGAAGGGGCTTGGCAGAGGGCCACAGCCCAGTGGGTGTGAGGACCGGGGGAGGCACTTGGTGAATGCAGCCCATGACTTAGTCTGGGACTCACTATCCTGGTACATGGTTTACGTATAATTGGAGATCTTTCAGCAGTAGACCCAATAAGAAGCAGTGATGTGGGAGAAGGGTTGAGAGTTTCCTTAAAGAATATGAGCAGAACTTTGCAGCAGGAGCCTGGATCCTTGTGCTGGAGGAAGCAACTCCCTAGGGACAGGTGATGGTGCATCCTAAAAGACTCTCATCTTGGGAAAGTGCTACCCAGGATGATCCAGAGTCTGGGGCAGGACATACTGGAGATCTGGGTACCAAAGGGTCAGCCATGGGGTTGAGAGGGTCCAGTCTGCAGGTACCAGGCTGTTATGCTATATATTCGGGACCCTTTCCCTTCCTGGGGGCAAAGAGAAGGATGGGGTGAGGACCAACGCAGCCTGGAGAGCTGTCAGCCTGGCAGAAAGGGGGCTGAGAGGAGGGAGGAGTTACCTGCTCCAGGCCAGGTAATGAATTGGCTCCTGTGAGAGGCCCTCTAGGTTAGAAGGTAGGACAAGGGGACTCTGCTGCACCACCCAATGGAGTGGAGGGGATTTGGACTCTGGTCTTTGGAGGCCCTGGAAAAGCTGTTGCTATAGAAACAGAGTGAGCCCCTCCTTTCTTTCCCTACAGCTGGCCCATCTCCTACTGCTGGTGCCTCGGTGAGCAGGGGGTAGGCGAGAGCATCACTTGCTGCGGCACCAAGGATGTGCCTTTAGTTCCTTATGTTTGTTTTTCCTTCTATTTATTTTCATTTCTTTCTCTTTCAACTTCAACTCCTCTAGAAGTGAAAAGGAAGAGACCTCGGGGAAAAAGAAGGGGCAGGGAGAGAAAGGGAGTGTTTCTGGAAGCTCTTGTCATCCTTGCTCATTCTTCCCTTCTGCCTTCAGTTGTAGCTTAATAATCCATCCTCTGCCCTCACTGGGGGAGGAAACTTGGCTTCCTTATCTGGGAAATGAGATAAAAATAACAGCTAGCTCATAAAGCTGCTGTGAGGATCAAATGAGCTGGGCCACGTAGAGCGCCGTAATACCCTGGCTCTGTGGATGTTAGCTATTATTATTACAGTTATAATTCCAATTATCTTTACTGCGGAAGGACTGCAAGGATTGAACGGGACGTAAAGGGAAGCCTGTGGCTCTGATCCGCATCTCTGCCAGATTCAGGCATCGCCAGCTCACTTACTCCACTCATGTGCCCTGCCAGGGCCACCGTCTGCAGGTTAGATGTTAAGGCCGAGGGAGCAACGTCATGCCTTCCCTTCTTGTCTATAATTTCAATGAAAACATGGGGGAAATAGATCCTACCCCAGGGCTTCATCCTTCAGCCCATGGCCAGGGGGAGCTGGGAAGGGGGCTTAGGTTTCACGGGTCTTGAGAAGGAAGAAAGAAGGTGGGTAAGGGTGGAGCAGGCGCTTAGGGGCACAGCCTCAGGTCGGGGTTAGGGATGTGAAGTGAAAGTGAAAGTTGCCCAGTCGTGTCCAACTCTTTGCAACCCCATGAACTATACAGTCCATGGAATTCTCCAGGCCAGAATACTGGAGTGGGTAGCCTTTGCCTTTTCCAGGGGATCTTCCTAATCCAGAGATTGAACCCAGGTCTCCCACATTATAGGTGGTTCTTTACCAGCTGAGCCATGAGGTGTGAGTGAGGGAATAATTCACCAGTGCAGATCCTAGTGGATCAACCACAGGGACCCTGGGGACTCAGAAGGAGGATGTGGTGTCTCACAGAACTCAACCTTGGAGTAAATGAATCCCATGCTCTCAGAAGCTCCTTGAGAGCCGAGTAAGATGTCATTGTGTCAGGACAATGCCTGGGCCACAGTGGGTGCTCAGAAATTGCTCATTTGAGTGGAAATCCACACGGAGAGCATGTGATCAAGAATTACTCAGTATGGACTTCCCTGGTGGTCCAGCGGTTAAGTCTCCGAGCTTTCAATGCAGGGGACGCGTATTCGATCCCTGGGACAGGGAACTAAGATACCACATGCTATGCGGAATGGCCAAGAAAAATTAAAAATAAACAGTTACTTAGTATGGTGGGAGGATGGTGGTCAGGGAGGGCGAAACAGTCAAGGGCTGGTGAGTGGGGGCTGGCAGGGGGCACTATTAAGCAAGAGTGGTCCAGGTGAGAGAAGGAGCAGAGGGGGACAGCGTGAAGCAGAGGATAGCAGGAACAAAGGCCGAAGCTTAGACTTCACCAGGTGTGCAGAGCCCAGTCTTGCCAAAGGTGGAAATTAAGGGAGGAAGAGGATAAGTCGGAGGAGAAGACCTGGGGAAGAGATGGCATCTTTTAAAAAAATTATCTGTTTGTTTATTTGGCTGCATCAGGTCTTAGCTGCAGCATGTGCCTCTGTAGTTGGGGCACTCACGCTCTCCAGTTGGGGCACGCAGGCCTAGTGGGCTCAGTGGCATGTGGGATTTTAGTTTCCCCAACCAGGGATCGAACCCAAGCCCCTGCAGTGCAAGGCAGGTTCTTAACCACTGGACCACGAGGGAAATCCCAAGAGCTGGTATCTTTAGGGGGACGCTGCCAGACAGAGCAGGCCCCCATCTGACTCTGGGAACCTGGTGGACCTCACCTGGAGACCCTCACTTTGGGTTTTCTTTTTTCTTTCTGCTTCCACTTTTAACTTTTGTTACTCTTGTAGAAAATATATATATATATATATATAATATATCCCTGCGAGTTACCCTCTGACCTTTCTAGCAGAAGGAGGGGCATAAATAAAACACACATATTTGGACAGGGTTTATCATCTATAAGTGATTTTCACATGATCTCATGCCATCCTCATCATCAGTCTGAGAGCCTTTTTTTCACTTTTAATAGTTTTTAAAAAGAATTACAAGATTAATAGAAAGACATGCTTGAATGTGAAAAATTCAAAGACTACAGAAAAAAGGGTTTAAGAAAATAGAAAGTCCTCTTTCACATCTTCCAGCTCCCCCAATTTCTCATCTCTTTCAGTAACAACCAATAGGAATAGTTTGGAGTGTGTCCTCCCAGACTTGTATGTCCAAGGCAGGAATCACTAGAACATGTTGCTGCTGAGTCCTTGAAGTAGACAGAATATCAGTTGCAGTGTGCTGTGAGTGTAAAATACACACGGACTTCAAAGACTTGTAATGAAAAAAGAATGTAAAATATTGCAATAAATTTACATTGATTACCTGTCAACATGATATTATTTTGAATATATTGGGTTACATAAAATATATTAAAAATTAATTTCTCCTGGCTCTTTTTACTTTATTTAAATGTAGACTGTAGAAAGTGTAAAAGCACATCTGTGGCTCACATTATATTTTTTATTACACAGTTCTGCTCCAGACCTTTCTCTATCACTTATATGCATGCATGCATGCTGTTAAGTCACTTCAGTTGTGTCCGACTCTGTGCGACCCTATAGCCTGTAGCCTGCTACACTCTTCTGTCCATGGGATTCTTCAGGCAAGAACACTGGAGTGGGTTTCCATGCCCTCTTCCAGGGGATCTTCCCAACCCAGGGATCGAACTTGTGTCTCTTACGTCTCTTGCATTGGCAGGCAGGTTCTTTACCACCTGGGAAGCCCATCACTTACATATGCTGCTGCTGCTGCTAAGTCACTTCAGTCGTGTCCATGGCAGCCCACCAGGCTCCCCCGTCTCTGGGATTCTCCAGGCAAGAATACTGGAGTCGGTTGCCATTTCCTTCTCCAATGCATGAAAGTGAAAAGTGAAAGGGAAGTCGCTCAGTTGTGTCTGACTCTTTGCGACCCCATGGACTGCAGCCTACCAGGCTCCTCCGTCCATGGGATTTTCCAGGCAAGAGTACCGGAGTGGGGTGCCATTGCCTTCTCCTAACTTACATATGCACACTCATAAATATATACCTACACTTCATCTAGTTTTGCTATCTACATTAATGAGATCAGAGGATGTGTAGCCCTTTGTGACTTCATTTTCTATTAAAAAAATCCTTTTTGCATGTATATGTCTTTTTTGACATGTATACACTGCTCTATTTATTTTTTATTTATTCATGTATTTATTTCTGGCTGTGCTGGGTCTTCATTGCTGTGCTTGGGCTTTCGCTAGTTGTGGAGCCCGGGAGATACTCCAGCTGCTGTGCACAGGCTTCTCATTGCAGTGGCTTCTCTGGTTTCTGAGCACAGGCTGTAGGTGCACGGGCTTCAGTGGTTGTGGTGCAAGGGCTCATTCGTTGCAGCTGAGGGCTCTAGAGCTTGAGCTCAGGATCTTCTTGGATCAGGGATCAAACTCATGTCCCCTGCATTGGCAGGCAGATTCTTACCCACTGTGCCACCAGCAAAGTCCTTGCTTTTCTATTTTAAGACCTTCCTCCATCGGCCCATGGGCTTCTCTGGTGGCTCAGAGGGTAAAGCGTCTGCCTGCAATGCAGGATACCTGGGTTTGATCCCTGAGTCAGGAAGATCCCCTGGAGAAGGAAATGGCACCCCACTCCAGCACTCTTGCCTGGAAAATCTCATGGACAGATAAGCCTGGTCGACTACAGTCCATGGGATTCCAAAGAGTCGGACATGACTGAGCAACTTCACTTTCTTTCTTTCACTTTCTGTCGGCCCATGGAGATCAAGGGCTCTATTTAGACAGAGGTAGAAACTGAGGTACATTAAACAATAGGACAAGCTCACTCAGGCAGTGACCAAGGTGGCATGTGAACTCACAACTCCTAACTCCAAACCCAAGGTCTTTCTGTCTAGTGAGAGGTGAAATTAATTAGGTCATGGGGAGTCACGGCAGGTTCTTGAGGGAGAGAGAGGGAAAGAGAGAGACGGAGGGAGGGAGGGAGAGATAGGTGAAGTTCTGTTTAGGAAATTGATCTGACCGGGGTGCGTGGGGTATGCTGGGATGAAGACAGTTTGCTCCCTCCTCACTGCAGTCACTTAGAAGCCAGGTCTTAGCCTCCAACGGCTCACCTGACACTGACTCTCTCCCCCAGGCCCTTGGCCTCGGGTGCAGGGCAACCGGCAGCATCAAGCGACCAGGCGGATGTGCTCCTATGAGAGTTCCTTCCAGCCCGCCCAGTTCCTACTGCTGGTGGGGGTTCCGCTGGCGAGCGCAGTGCTCCTGGTCCAGTGCCTTCGATGGCGCTGTCCTCGCCGGCTGCTGGGTTCCTGCTGGAAGCTGGAGAGCCAAGAGGAGCCAGCGCCCCCTCCCACTCCCCTACCGGAAGATGAGTCCTCCAGGGCAGGCCTGCCAGCCACGCTGCAGGAGGTGGCCACCTTCTATCAGGAACTGCACACACCCACCCAAGGCCAGACTGTCATCCGGCAGCTGATGCACAAACTGTTGGTGTTTTCCGCTCGAGAGGTGGACCACCGCGGCGGCTGCCTGATGCTCCAGGATACGGGCATTTCCCTGCTCATCCCGCCAGGTAACAGCACCCAGCTCCCTTCTCAGCCTACAGCTGTTCATGTTACGTATTAGACAGGGGCGCCAACCCCGAGAGAGCGCCATTCAGATACACCTTCATAATTTTGAAAATTGTATGTTTCGTGTACGTCTTTCTTGACTCCAAAGATGGATAAACGACACATTTTTATGACAGTTTCATGGCAGGTGGAGGCAAAGGGCCTTGTTCTAATGAACAGTCTGTTACGACAGTTCTCCCCAAAAGGGAAGTAAAGTGTCTGGAGGAAGAGCCTCCAGACACTTGCAAATTCACACAAAGGCCTGAGTGAGCTCGCAGCATCCCTCAGAGGAGGGGGACGACTTGCTCGCAGTTCCATCCCAAGTCAGTCACCACCCTCTTGTTCTCCTCCACACTGCCCCCCGCCCCATGTGCCCTGCGGTGCCCCCTCTCCTGGGCTCCCGGCCCACCTCCTCTCCCTTTCTGGCTGGGCCTCCTTTGCAGCAGGGGTGTGCCTGCCTGCCAGGCCCCCCTCAGCTCTCCGTCCTCCCCAGGTGCTGTGTCCATGGGCCGCCAGGAGCGGGTGTCGTTGACCCTGGTGTGGGACCTGACGGATGCCCCCTCGCTGTCCCGGGCTCAGGGGCTGGTGAGCCCCGTGGTGGCGTGTGGCCCCCACGGGGCCTCCTTCCTGAAGCCCTGCACCCTCACCTTCAAGCACTGTGCCCAGCAGCCCAGCCAGGCCCGCGCCTACAGCAGCAACACTGCCCTGCTGGACACCAAGGCCTGGAAGCCGCTGGGGCGGCCGGGGGACCACACCTCCCGGGATGAATGTCGCATCCACCTTTCCCACTTCAGGTGGGCACCCACCCGTGGGCCTGGACTTCCCGCCCCCTGTCTCTGCCTGCCTCGTCCTCACCTCTCTGCGGGGACTGCCTCTTATTCTGTCCAAGCTGGCCTGCAAAGCCCGTATCCCCCATCCTTCCCCACTCCCTCTGTTCCAGTGCCTATGGCTGCTTATCTTGCTCCCACCCCATTCGGACTGTGCATCCCCCCATGGTCCCTCTGTCTGTCTAGAAAGGTCTGGCTCAGCCCTGGTCGTCTGTCTAGAGGGGCCTGTCCCATCTCCACCTCTGTCTCTAATATTGTCTGTCCCTTCCCTGTGCCCTGGCTCAGGACTGTCTCCCCGCTGTCTAGGGCACGTTGCCCCCCTCCAGTTCTTTAAGACTCCACCCCATGTCATGTCTGTCCTTAGCTCTGTCCTTCTAGGATCTTAGATCCTCTGCCTCCCAGTCTCCTTGCCACCCATGACCAGAGCAGGGCCATGCATGGTGGCCCGAAGCTCAGCTTCCATCTTTCCTACACTGACACAGTGACAGTCACTGACATGACTCACATTCCGTCCCTCTAGCCAACCCCTCCACCCTAGTTCTTCCCTACATGGCCTGGAATGTTCTCCTTTCCTCTCCGGAGGCCCCCCACAGAGGCCCCTGGTGTGGTGGGAGCCGGGTGGCAGGTGGCCTGGTGTCCCAGCCTCCCCAGTCCCATCACACGTGGTCCCTGCCACCGTCTCTCTCTGCAGCCTCTACACCTGTGTGCTGGAGGCGCCGGTGGGCCGGGAAGCCCGAAAGTGGCTGCAGCTGGCCCTGTTCTGCTCGCCGCTGGCCCCGGGGCAGTCCCACCTGCAGCTGCGTGTCTACTTCCTCAACAACACGCCCTGTGCCCTGCAGTGGGCCGTGACCAACGAGCAGCCACACGGTGGACGCCTGCGCGGGCCCTGCCAGCTCTTTGACTTCACTGGGGCCCGAGGGGACCAGTGCCTGAAACTCAAATACATCTCAGAGGGTGAGGGACGCCGGGCCGGGGGACAGGGCATCTGGGAGCCCCATGGAGGGAGGGGTCTGGGCCTTCTCTGAGGTGGAAATCTGGGTGCCTCAAGTTTCTTTTTGAGACTTCTGGGCATGCAGCAGCCTTGGGGGGCCGGAGTGGGGTTTGCTTCTGGCTCCTCCTGCTGCCTCCTGGAGCCCCAGGCTTTGCTCAATACCTCCCTCTGCGGCACTCAGCCCTGGTCCTCCGTGGGAGGGCAGATGATGCTAGTGGGCAGCGGGAGAAGATGTGTTGCCTCCACAGGGGCAGGGAGGGGTGAGAAGGCTTCTATGGTCCTGCCTGGTTGAAGCCCACGTCACAGGAGGAGGCCCAGTCCTTTCCACCTTCGTTCCTTTGTGCGTTGGCTGCAGGAATTGTCCATGGGGCCAAGGGTGTGGTTGTGTGGGTGTGGACAGGGTGCGCAATGGTGCTGCTTCTAGAGGATGGGAGGGTGTGGGTTGGATGGGAAGGTGGAGGGGCGGAGGGGTGGGTCTGTGTGCTGGTAGAAGGAAGACCACTCACAGGGTCCCCGCCCAGGCCCTGGGACCCACCACCGACTGAGTCACCCTCCAGCCTTTGCTCCTGCCCTGCCCGTCCCCTCGGCTCCTGCCCTTACCTCCCCTTAAACGAAGGTCACCCTTCTGAGGCCCTTTCCTCTCTGCAGGTTGGGAGAACGTGGATGACAGCAGCTGTCAGCTCGTGCCACATCTGCACATCTGGCACGGGAAGTGCCCCTTCCGCTCCTTCTGCTTCCGCAGAAAAGCAGGTAGCCTGGGAGCCCTGTGTCCCCCTCCTTCCCTCCCCTCTCCCCTCCTGGTCACCCTGGAGCCCTGCAGCGCTTCATTCGGCCACGCGTGCAGAGATAGGGCCACAGCAGATCTTTGCAGAGAGAAAGATGGGGTGGCCGGCATAGCTGCTTCTGAGTTCCAAAGTCTTGCTGTGGAAGTCTGTTTTGCTGTCCTGCTCTCCTCTTCTGGGCCTGTTCCTCCCTCACCTGCTACGTCTCCTTTTTTGTAGCCAAAGACAACGAGGACTGCTCTGCGCTGACCAATGAGATCATCGTCACGATGCACACCTTCCAAGATGTGGGTTGGAGCGGAGGGACTGAGGAAGGGCAGGGCTGGGGGAGTGGCGGACGAGGTAGACCAGGGTCTGGTGTGCAGCAAGTATGGCTGTGATCACACAGTCAAGAGGTAAAGAGGGCATTCTTCCAGGGGCAGAGACTGTCTGGCCTCCAAGTGACGCTCCATCTTTGACTCTCCTGTCCATCCATGGGTGAATCCTGCCAGAGGGTAAAAGAACCAGACCCTACATGAACCCTGTAGGGGTTTCTTCCAACCTGGAGGAACTTGGGCATCAGAGAGAAGTGCTTTCTTTCTGGACAGATTGTCTGCATCTGGGAGACAGTGCTGTGTATCTTCAGGTGGAGAGTGACCCAGGAGGAAGAGGGGCTTGAGTAGGTGGGATGGAAATTAGAGATCCCGGCCTCCTGCGGGAAGACACGAAGAAATCAGGGGAATCTTTGGGAAACCATGTGGCATCTTATTGGAGACTAGGCAGATACCCCTCAAGGTATCCTTCGGGAAGGAGGAACCAAGGAGAAGAACAATGGAGGAAGGGGGCACATATGCCTGAGTTCAGCATTTCTATTGTTAGATGACCTCCCCTGCCCTTGACCCCACTTAGCACTTCTCCTGGTGCCCTAGGATGTACCTCGTTTGGTCTTCATGTCCCAGGTCCCAAAGAGCTCAGTCAGCAAACTCAAGGCCGAAGGCTCTGGGGTCGGGGAAGCAGAGGGTAGAGGGTGTTGGTTAGGGTGGGGCTGTGTCTCCTGGCTGAAGCAGAGATGGGAGGAATGGAGGTGGGTGCCCTGGCTTTTTGCTCAAGGGACATCTCATGATCCCTAAGTGTGTTCCCTGCCCCTCTGTTGGCTCAGGGCTTGGAGACCAAGTACATGGAAATCCTCAGGTTCCAGGCATCGGAGGAGGAATCCTGGACAGCCCCACCCCCAGTCACCCAGCCACCTGCCTGCAATAGGTGAGGTGGGGATTGCTTGGGCTGCTGTAGGGGGTGCAGGATGTTTGGGATTGCTGTTCCTGGGCTTGCAGGGTGAGCACGGCATTGAGGTGTCTGTGGAGCCAGGCTGGGCCTTTTGATTCTCCGCTTCAAGGACACCCTTTCCTCTACCTCAGGCTGCCCCCAGAGCTCTTTGAGCAGCTGCAGATGTTATTGGAGCCAAACAGCATCACTGGCAATGACTGGCGGCGACTGGCCTCCCACCTGGGGCTCTGCGGTATGAAAATCCGGTAAGAGGGATAAGGTCTGCACGTGGGAGCGGAGGGTGGACTGGTGGGGGTTCTCAGGACCCCTTGGAGACTGGACCATTCACAGGAGAGTGACTTAAAAGTCAGAGAATGGCTGCGCCCCACCCTACTTCCCAGAAGAGAATCGATTTCATTGGCAGTGATCTCACTGGTTTGGGTCCCGCACTCCTCGTTGTCATGGCTTCAAAGAGAAGAGGACATGACAGGTGAGAGAGGAAAAAGCCAGGGGAGAGGACCAGGGGAAGTCAAAGGGACTCCATACGAAGGTTCTGGACATCTTTCTGTTTATCACTGTATTATTGGTACCTAGAGCGATGCCTGGATCATGGCCAGTGTTCAGTACATAAATATTGGCTCAGTAAATATTTAACAATGAATCAGTTCACATGTAAGTCACTGGTACATACTGAGTGCTTGACATGCTGTGCCCTGCGGGGCAGAATGGAAGACTACAGGATAATGTGTGTAAAGCCTGTAGCTGAGTGCATGGCACACGTTAATTTAATAAACATTGGCAAAACAGGCGGTGCAGCTATGGTCTCTGTGAAGAGAGATGAGTAGACCAATTCTGAGCTGAGTCCAGCACTCAGATGATAACAGTGGTCAAAGACCGCACCCAGGAGATGGGATGAGAGCTGGATCCTTAAAACAAGGTAGATTTAAAAATCACCCACTTAAAAGACTTCCCTGGTGGTTCAGTGGTTAAGACTCTGTGCTTCCACTGCAGGGGGTGTGGGTTCAACCCCTGGCTAGGGAATTAAGATTCTGCATGCCATAGGGTGTGGCATAAATAAATAAATAAAAATTCTCCCTCAAAAGCAAAAAAATAAAACCACTCTTTTATTAAACATTTATCAAGTACCTACTAAGTCCTGGAAAAGCTATACTAAGCATTGGGATACAGAATGAATAAAATATGGTCCCAACACCAGGGAGGTCACTCTATACTAAGGGATACAGAGAGCTTAAAAAAATCAAGGTATGTGTTCCTTTGACATTATTTTTATGTACCCAATATTGTGAGGCAAGTTGAAAACAGGTATGAAATGGCTAAAGCGAGAATAATGAAGACTTAGGTCAATTACAGTTGACCTGCACAATGTAGAGGTTAGAGGGGTGACCCTCCATGCAGTTGAAATCCTAGTGTAACTTACAGGTCCCCTCCACGTCCACAGTTCAGCCTCCACAGATCCAACCAGGGACCACGTAGTACTGTAATATTTACTGTTGGAAAAAATCTGCATGTAAGTGGACTCACACAGCTCAAAGCGGTGATGTTCGAGAGTCAACTAAATATCTCAATTACATAAAAAAGAATAATAAAGCCTAATGGGAGTCTGGACTAAGGGGTGCAGAATGGTCTCCTCCACCTGAGGTGGGAACAAGGGCTTCAGGTGGTAGGGAAGTTGGGGATCAACTTGGGGAGGGGGGCAGACGGTCAACTGCAGATCTGATATGCTTAAGGTGGGAAGGAAGGTTCAGGATGGGAGCCGGAGAAAAGGTCAGAAAAACAGGGCAAGGCCAAATGGTGGGTGGGCAGGGAAGTCAGGAGAGTGGGCTTGGTTAGCCGGTGAAAGAGACTCTGGAGGGGTTTTGAGCAGGGGAGGGCCATGGGTAGGAAGAACTATTTGCCTGGTGGTGGGCAGGATGTGGCCTGGGAGAGATGGAGGGTGGGGAGTGTTCGCGGTGGGGGTAGGGCGCAGAGAAGGCAAACACAGAACATTGCAGCTGGATATTCTCAGAGGTCTTCTCATCCAAGCCCTGGTGTGAGAAAAGAGGAGGCTGAAGCCTAGAGAGGAGCAGACTTTGAGCCAGTGCAATCTCAGATGTGACCCAGGCAATCTCTGATTTCAAAGTCCTGGGTCCTCTCACCATCTAGAGTGCCCTGAAAGAAGGCATGATGAGGGCCAGAGCTGGGGGGAGGTGGGTGGTGATCTCAACGCAGGGCCCCCTCCCTCCTCTCACCCTGGCCCCGCTCCCGGCCAGGTTCATGTCCTGTCAGCGCAGCCCCGCGGCAGCCATCCTGGAGCTATTTGAGGAGCAGAATGGCAGCCTCCAGGAGCTGCACTACCTCATGACCCTCATGGAGCGGCTGGACTGCGCCTCCGTTATCCAGAACTACCTGAACGGGACGCAAAGCGGCAGCCCACCCCGGCTGCGCGCTGGCGCCCAGGAGAACCAGGGCCTGGAGCTGGACGAGAAGCTCTGAGCGCCCCGCTACGGCGCAGGGTGCGGCTCTGTCCCCCGGGAGGCCGTGGATGATGTGCCCCGACACCCAGGAAGAAAAACAGCTGCTCTTCCTGGCTGGACCCACCGACCTCATCAGGACCCTCGGGTGGGTCCCCCGGGGCCACAGCGAGGCCGGACGCCACTGTGAGCCCGCGCCTTTCGGGACCGCCCTTCCGGCCCGCTTCGTCCTGTGTGCAGAGCCCTTCCTGGCCGGCAGGGGGCGCAGGAGCCCAGGAGATGGCCCCAGCTTGGCCGGCCTCAGGGAAGCTGTTTAATAGACCAGTGCGCTGTTAAGACTGCCCTGTTGGCACTCCTTGGGGACTGGTTAGTCCGCAGAGTATTCGCCGAGCATTTACGTGATACTCAGCATTGGACTGGGTATCATGGGAACTCCTGGAATAAATGAAGTCGGGTTTGGACCCTTGCAAAACCCCTCTGGGAAAGATTGAAGACCAGGAGAAGGGGACGACAGAGGATGAGATAGTTGGATGGCATCACCCACTCAATGGACATGAGTTTGGGTAAACTCCGGGAGCTGGTGATGGAGAGGGAGGCCTGGCATATTACAGTCCATGAGGTCGCAAAGAGTCGGACACGACTGAGCAGCTGAACTGAACTGAACTGAACTGAAACCCCTCTTGGGGGAACCAAGATGCCCTCGTAGGAGCTGAGGGCAAACTCCCAGCGCTTGCCCTGTGGTTAGGGATATGAATGTCATATGAACTGTACCAGCATAAGGAGTTGGGAAGGGAGGGGGCCAGTATGGGCTGGAGCAGTGAGAAAGCCTTGTGGAGGATGTTGCAGAGATGGTTTGCAGAGTGGCTCAGAGACCTTCAGGTGGAGAAAGGCAGGGATGTGACTGGACTTACAGTAGGAGCCTAGCCTAATGCACGTGGGGTGCTGAGGCATCAAAGAGCCCAGCCTGGTGAGTGTGAGGTGAGGGCAGGACCAGAGTTCAAGGCCACATCTAGAGATGGGCAGTCACAGCAGCTGATCCACCTGTCTCCCCTGACTTCCTTTGTCTCTACCCTCTCATTCTTGCCTCGTCTTCCTCTCTCTCTGCCATCATCTCTGCCATGAAACATTAAAGCTGGAAAGAAACTTTCAAGATTATTATTGTTGCCCAACCTTTTAATCTCTTTATCTCGAACTGTGTGCATTTTAAGTCTCTCTGACCTCATTTTGCTGTTGCTGGCCCCTGCAGTGGCTCCATCCCTGAATCTCTTGGTCACTGCTTGTCTGAGCATCTTTTTGTTTCTGCCTAGTTACTGCGCTTGCCCTTGTGTGTTTCTTTTTCTCTCTGAAACCCTCAGTCATTCCTCTCAGGCAAGTGTCTCGAGACCATGGTTAAGTATCAAGGCTACTGAAAGGCCCCTAACACCAGACTGCCCTAGGAATGGATGGGTGGGGGTTTTATCTTGCGAAAGAAGAAAGCGTTAGTCACTCGGTTGTATCTGGCTCTTTGAAACCCTATGGACTGTAGCTCCCCAGGCTCCTCTGTCCATGGAACTCTCCACACCAGAATACTGGAATGGGTTGCCATTCTCTTCTCCAGGGGATCTTCCAGACGCAGGGATCAAACCCAGGTCTTCCACATTGCAGCTGGATTTGTCACTGTCTGAGCCACCAGGGAAGTCATTTATTGTGTGAGTCAGGATCCAGTTTAGGGCCAGGAGAGAGAGGATAGGGATTAAAGAACATCCCATTTAGTAAACTATTTATTCAGCACCTACTGTGTGTTAGACACTGTATAGAAAATAAATCAGTAGGCTGGGTCCTGAAAGGAGAACAAAGGATTTGACTCTATTCAAGCAATTCTTTGGTTGGCAAATAGGTGCTGTTAAATTTTTCAAAAGCAGGCAAATGATCTCTCTGGCAACACTAACAATTTGCTTCTGTATTTAATTAAAAAATATTACAGCTTTTTCTATGATGAACAATATTGTATAATAAAATATGAAAATTGCCTTTCTTTGTTACTAACTGTATTTTGCTTAGATTGGTAAATTCAGATGTGGATAGAAATGATTTTACATGGTAAAGCTGTACCAATGGGAGCAGACTGGAGAGAAGTGTTTTGTAGATTGTACTGCTAGTATGAATGTCATCTGGGTCTGGAATGGTAGATAGGGAGGTTCGCTTTCCGTTCTGTTAGAAGATGCCTTCAGGTTGGGACCCTCCCACTGCCTACCACCCCACCGCCTCCCTCCTCCCCTAACCCCATCCATCCGGTTAGTCCTCCTACCCCATTGGGGGATGCCAGCTACTCTAGGCTGGTGCCTTGGCCTTCTCTGTCTTCATTTGGCTCAGGATTGACTAAGAGCGTCTTTCTCACATGGAGTCTGGTGCCCTTTCCCCCTCATCTCCTTTCGTTTCTTCCTAGTTTTCTACACCAGCCGAAGGCATCTTTGTCTTGTGTTACTCCCTACCCTGGAACAAATCACTTTAGGGGTTGTAGGTCTTGTGGAATTGTGAATAAAGGCCATGGGGGATGTGGGGGAGGGTGGTTCTAGGATGGGGGAGACTGCCTTCTGGCCTCAGCCTTAATCCTTCAGGATGGGCTCACAGTGCTGGGAAATGGAGTCTTGGAAATCTTGAAGTAGGTGGCAAGCTGCCTGATGCCTGTAGGGTGGATCTTTCCTTTCTCAAATCAAACCCAGTTGGCACATATTTACCAATACCTAAAGCCAAGAGAAGGCATGTTCCGATGGCATTGGGACACTTAGCAATTCTAGTGCTAATTAGCTTGGCTCTTCCCTCTCTGGCTTCAGTCTCTGCACTGGGATGAAGCAACCATATTCAAGGCTCTCCAAGGGCCTCTTTGGGTTTTATGGTCCTGTGCAGAGATGGCACACTGGAGACCCAGGGAATATCCACTTGGGGATTTTTCTTTGTGTATTGCCTTTAAGTAGAGCAATTGGTCACTACTTGTGGACTTACCTCCGGCCCTTTCCTGGTAGGTTACCTCTCTGGTCTCTAAAAATACCAAATTTGTGACTTCTCTTATGCATGTTGTAGAAGCCCATGCCTGAACTTTCACCTGTTGGGTTAAGAGTCAGGAGGGGAATGAACTAAAGGTCACGTCCACATCTGCAGGGTTAGAGGTTGCAGTGCCCAGAAGTAACACGCATCGTTGGCTCCCTGTCTGCCTGCAGAATGACATTCATGCGAAGGTCAGATTCAAGATGCCCCTCAGAATACTGTGAAAGCCACATACTGTGAAGCCTACATTTCCTAGTAGTCATATCAAAAAAGGTAAAAAGAAACTGATGAAGTCAGGTTTGAATAATATATTTTGTTAAACCTGGGCTTCCCTGGTAGCTCAGATAAAGAATATGACTGCAATGCAGGACACCTGGATTCAATCCCTGGGTTGGGAAGATCACCGGGAAAAGGGAATGGCAACTACTTCAGTATTCTTGCCTGGAGAATCCTATGGGCAGAGGAACCTGGTGGGCTATAGTCCATGGGGTCACAAAGAGTCAGACACAACTGAGTGACTTTCACTTCACTTCATTTAACCTAATATATCTAGGATAGTATAATTTCCATGTGTAATCAATATAAAAATTATTAATAGAATATTTTACATTTTTGTTTCACAAAGTATTTGGAAACTGGTATGTATTTTATATAAAATGTGCTAAATTTTCATTGGAAATATATGATCTGTATTTCAGTTCAGTTCAGTTGCTCAGTCGTGTCCAACTCTTTGCGACCCCATGAATTGGAAGCACGCCAGGCCTCCCTGTCCATCACCAACTCCCAGAGTTCACCCAAACTCATGTCCATCAAGTCAGTGATGCCATCTAACCGTCTCATCTTCTGTTGTCTCCTTCTCCTCTTGCCCTCAATCCCTCCCAGAATCAGAGTCTTTTCCAATGAGTCAACTCTTCGCATGAGGTGGCCAAAGTATTGGAGTTTCAGCTTTAGCATCAGTCCTTCTGATGAACACCCAGGACTGATCTCCTTTAGAATGGACTGGTTGAATCTCCTTGCAGTCCAAGGGACTCTCAAGAGTCTTCTCCAACACCACAGTTCAAAAGCATCAATTCTTCGGCACTCAGCTTTCTTCACAGTCCAACTCTCACATCCATACATGACCACTGGAAAAACCATAACCTTGACTAGATGGACCTTTGTTGGCAAAGTAATGTCTCTGCTTTTTAATATGCTATCTAGGTTGGTCATAACTTTCCTTCCAAGGAGTAAGTGTCTTTTAACTTCATGGCTGCAATCACCATCTGCAGTGATTTTGGAGCCCCCCAAAATAAAGTCTGACACTGTTTCCACTGTTTCCCCATCTATTTCCCATGAAGTGATGGGACTAGATGTCATGATGTTAGTTTTCTGAATGTTGAGCTTTAAGCCAACTTTTTCACTCTCCACTTTCACTTTCATCAAGAGGCTTTTGAGTTCCTCTTCACTTTCTGCCATAAGGGTGGTGTCATCTGCATATCTGAGGTTATTGATATTTCTCCCGGCAATCTTGATTCCAGCTTGTGCTTCCTCCAGCCCAGCGTTTCTCATGATGTACTCTGCATATAAGTTAAATAAGCAGGGTGACAATATACAGCCTTGACGTACTCCTTTTCCTGTTTGGAACCAGTCTGTTGTTCCTTGTCCAGTTCTAACTGTTGCTTCCTGACCTGCATATAGGTTTCTCAAGAGGCAGGTCTGTATTTAGCTTTCATAAAATTGCAGCTGAAAAAGTACATTTACATACGCAGGTTAAGTGAGCTGAAAGTTTTCCAAAAATGAAATGAAGTGTGAACTAAAAATTTTTAAACAATTAAAATAAAATGAAAATTCAGTTCCTCAGGGGCACTATCCAGATTTTTTTTTTAAATTTTATTTTATTTTTAAACTTTACATAATTGTATTAGTTTTGCCAAATATCAAAATGAATCTGCCACCAGTATACATGTGTTCCCCATCCTGAACCCTCCTCCCTCCTCCCTCCCCATACCATCCCTCTGGGTTGTCCCAGTGCTCTAGCCCCAAGCATCCAGTATCGTGCATTGAACCTGGACTGGCAACTCGTTTCATACATGATATTTTACATGTTTCAATGCCGTTCTCCCAAATCTTCCCACCCTCTCCCTCTCCCATAGAGTTCATAAGACTTCTATACATCAGTGTCTCTTTTGCTGTCTTGTACACAGGGTTATTGTTACCATCTTTCTAAATTCCATATATATGCGTTAGTATACTGTATTGGTGTTTTTCCTTCTGGCTTACTTCACTCTGTATAATAGGCTCCAGTTTCATCCACCTCATTAGAACTGATTCAAATGAATTCTTTTTAATGGCTGAGTAATACTCCATTGTGTATATGTACCATAGCTTTCTTATCCATTCATCTGCTGATGGACATCTAGGTTGCTTCCATGTCCTGGCTATTATAAACAGTGCTGCGATGAACATTGGGGTACATGTGTCTCTTTCCCTTCTGGTTTCCTCAGTGTGTATGCCCAGCAGTGGGATTGCTGGATCATAAGGCAGTTCTATTTCCAGTTTTTTAAGGAATCTCCACACTGTTCTCCATAGTGGCTGTACTAGTTTGCATTCCCACCAACAGTGTAAGAGGGTTCCCTTTTCTCCACACCCTCTCCAGCATTTATTATTTGTAGACTTTTGGATCACAGCCATTCTGACTGGTGTGAAATGGTATCTCATAGTGGTTTTGATTTGCATTTCTCTGATAACTATCCAGATTTTAAGGGCTTGGTAGGCATGTCTGGCTAGTGGGAACCATGATGGACAGTGAAGATCTGGATTATGGATCCAGCTGGGAATAACTTTATAGTATACTTGCCTATTCATTAATTCATCAAACATTTGTTGACACCTGCCCTGTACAAAGTGTTGGTTATAAAAAAATCAATGAAGAAGAGCACTTTTTGTTTGTTAGAAGCTCCTGGGATGGTGGGAGTCAGAGATGAGCACTTGCCTTCTATCTCTCTCTGCACCTGACTCAAGAGGGACGTAAGAGTTAGGTCCAGGCAGACACTGTGTTGTAAGAATGGCTCAGATGGCAGTGTGGTACTGAGGGATGGATTCAGAGTCAGGTATTCCTGGCTCACCAGCTCCAACACATCAGATTGGTTCTCAGTTGCCGACAACAAAATCCACTCTTACTGGGGATTACAGATGGGGCATTACCCTGAAGAATAAACGATCATTTGAAGGGCTGAGAAATATAATTGAAGTTAAGCTTCCAGACTGTTGCCCTAAATGGTGTGGAAGCGTCAGCCAAAGAGGAGGAAACTGATGTTACTGTGGCTGCTGCTACTGAGCACTAGAGAGCAGAATTTCAACTTTGTGCAACCTCTTCTGCCACCACTTCTGCTACTTCTGAGTCAGGAACCAGATCTTACCATCACCTCTGAAAGCTGAGGCCTCTGCTGCCATCCATGTCAGCAAAAACAGAAGCTCCATGCATTTCCCACCTTTTCTTGCTAACCATTTCTGAATCAGATCTCAGGTGTGTGTGTGTCTGTATGTGTGTGTGTAGGGGGGCCATCAGGGAGTCAGAGCCCAGATCTCATGGTGAATCTTAGCTACAAAGGACTTTGGAAATTTGAATTCTGACTTTACTTTTGGGAAGAAGGGACTCCTTGTATGCAGATATCCCCAAATATGGAAAAAGCTACTCAAAGTTGATGGAAAATGTGAATCTGGCAGGTGTCCACAATAGCCAGGGTGTGGTTAATGCTGTGGCTCCAGGGAGCAAACTCTCCTCCTGAAAAGAGTCATGCCCTCAGCAGGTGTTAGCCTTATTCCCTGACTTGCAGAATCTTCTCAATAAAGCATGACTGCACACATCCCTCGGGGCATCTCTCTGATCCCTGCACAATCCAGGATCAGACTGGACACGGTTTATGAGCATGCAGCAAAAGCTTGCCAGCAATAGTGAACTGATTTACTCAACGACTTCTCCAGCCCCTCTTGCCTTCCTGTAATGCAGAGGCTGAAAACTAAACTTACGCTTCCCAGACTTGCTGCAAATAGGGATCTAGATGTGCTTGTATGTGTATGTTAGTTGCTCAGCCGTGTTCCACTCTTTGCAACTCCATGGACTGTAACCAGCTAGGCTCCTCTGTCCATGGAATTCTCCAGGCAAGAATGCTGGAGTGGGTTGCCATTCCCTTCTCCAGGGGATCTTCCTGACCCAGGGATTGAACCCAGGTCTCCTGCATTGTAGGCAGATTCATTACTGTTTGAGCAAAAGGGAAGTCCTTTAGATGTGCTTAAGTTCTGCCGATCAGCTGAACTCAGGTGGGGCTTTGACTTGGTGTTGAATAATGTAATGTAGGGTGTTGAATGGGGCAAGAGGGTGGTGATTATTTTGAGGAGTGGAAGTGGTCCAGGAACCAGCAGCTGTGGCTGCACCTTCCTGACTTGGCAGCTCTCTCAGTGGCCTGATGCTGAGATGGGGTTCGGGGACTCAGGACTAGAAGTCCTACTTATCTATTCCTTCAGCCCTTCCAATGATTCCATGGACTCTCTAGACTCCATAATCTATTGCTTTCCACTTAAACTAGCTCGAGGGAGACTCTATCATGTACAACTAGGACCCCTATCCAAAATGCCCATGATTTTTTCTCTGTAAAGACTGCCTTTTATTCCGTGTTCATACCCTTTTTACTTTGCTGGTGTCAAAGGGCCTATTATCTCATGAAAGGATAATAGTGGAGATGATAGTTTTATTAAAATGTCCTTACCTGGCAAAATAAAAAGGTAGTGATTCTATGTTGATCTTCCCCTTCCGAATTTAAAAAAACAAAACAAATAAATTTATTGATCTTTGATATTCAAAAGCCGGGGAACATTCTTTTATGAGAACTGTCATCCTCGTTCATCCTTTTTAAAGCCTTGCACAGGTATGTTTATTCATCTACTCAGCACATATTTGACTACTTATTATTTGCTTAGAATCCTTCATTTATTTTCTTATCTTCAGGTAATCATTCTCACACTGGCTTTGTTCTAATCTATGCCAGTTTCTTGTAGGTAGACTGTTATGGCTGTTGACCAGAAAAAGTCTGTCATCAATACTAACTGGTTAGTGTTGTAAAGTCATAAAGACGTTAGCCTGAGGACAGGAATGTACTTTACACAAGCTTCAACCCTCAAGTGGGAATAGATTTGCTTTCCTTATTTGGAAAACATCTCCTTTATTTACTCGGAAAGATGCCATCTGAAAATTACAATAATCTGTAGGAAATGCTGAAGTGAGTATCGATGGGATTGTAAGAAAATTCCTTAGTTAGGTAGACAGGGAGATGGAAATTGCAAAGAGTCTAACACTTGATCCAGGGTGGGTAGCTGGCCATCCTGCCCCTGGGAATTCAAGAAAAATGTAAGGAGAGTGTGTGACAGAGAAGGGCACCCAGTGGCATTGGTCATCCTGAAGATCTGCCAGGAAAACCTCCATGTCTTGCTTGGGTCCTCTTGAGTTCTGGCTGAAGAGGCCACGTGTGGCTAGATGGCAGAAGCAGACCACTTTCGGTGCCACAGCCTGAGCCCTTGGAAAGTTTCAGTTTCTGGAAGCTCTCCTTCTTTGTGTGCCTATATTGTCCTTTCTTCCAAAGTGCCCTCTTCTTTCTGGGCCAAGATAGGTAGAGATGACTAAGGTACATTCCATCCTTGGGAGCAGATCGGGTGACCTCTTTAGTGCAGCCTTATTTCGCTCCCTTGATGAGCCTTTACATTTATTAAATTTTATCAAAGCAGAATGTGGTTCCATTCCCTTGAGGCCCAATCTTGGAAGACTGGCAATATGACCTGAGCCTGCTGTTTACAAGTTGTGTGATCTTGAGTGAGGTGATTAATGTCTGTCTGCCTCTATTTCTGCATCTGGGAAATGGGACTAAGGGCAGTGCCACAGTAAGAACACCAGTCTGCAAGGTTGTCAAGGTTAAATGAGATAGTGTCTTGAAAACACTTAGCTTCGTATCTGGCACTCAGTAAGCTCTCACCAAATATGAGCTGTTGTAATGAGCATCAGCTCTGACTAAACAGATGATATATTTTAGAAATTTGTACAGTGGATTGGTTTGTCTCATTGTGAACACACTCATTGGCACTTGGAAGCAAGAAGCCTCTTGCTTCTCTAGTGTTTGCTCTGTCCTCCCCTTCTTCCTCAGTTATCGCTTGTACTATTCCAATTCTTGAAGAATGCGGGGTTGTAAAAATTTATAGGGTTCCTGTATAACATCCAATTTACAGCAGGCTTTCAGGAAACTGTGTTCAATAAGTACTTGTTAACTCAATCAAAAATGAAGTCATCCATGTGGATAAACGACTAGCTGCCCAGGTGGCTGAAGCAGCGTGCATGCATGTGCGTGCACACGCACACACACACACACACACGCATTCACACACACACACACACACACACACACCGAAGCACAGGCGTTCCTGCCACATTTCTCCAGGCTCACCTTTGGAAATCTACTCATCTGAAGCCCAGAGCTTGGACAGGGTTTCCCAAGGGCAGCTTTGGTGGTAGAATGCACAGGTCCCCTCCAACCAAAAATAATCCCAGACGTGTGACAGCACTTTTGAGTGTAATAGCCATGCGACATCTGTTGTATTCCTGGATTGTCTTCTATAGAGAACAGATGGCTGAGAGGTTCAGTGATTTTCTTTTCTTTTTTTAAAAATGTGTTTATTACTTATTTGGCCATGCCAAGTGGCATGTGAGATCTTAGTTCCCTGACCAGGGATCGAACCCATGCCCCCGGCAGTGGAAGTGCAGAGTCTTAACCGCATGACCGCCAGGGAAGTTCCCAGTGATTTTCCTCAGTGAAGGTCCTGGACTCAAACCCAAGCCTCTTCATTCTAAAACCTGGATTATAACACTGCTCAAAAAGGTCTGCCCAAATCCCCACCTCCTGTTAGGACTGTACTTCTGGGTTAAGTCTTGTGTTGCCATTAGATATTTGTTAATAAAACATACAAAACACACATATTCTCTGAAGGGGATCCAGCTCTACCTCAATGGCTAAAATTAGTTTGTCAGAGGGATGGCTGTTACCTGGGGCAAACATTTCTCCACATGAGCATCTCTGAGCATAACTGAGATGAGGTGGTTGACAGTTGTCTCTTAGAACACATTTCTCACTTCTTCGAGGTAAAGGAATTGCACTGGGCATACACTTCTTGGCCTCCCTGCAGTTAGGTGAGGCCAGGTGACAAAGTTCTCACCAGCAGACTGTGAGTAGGGGGTGTGGCAGGAGACTCCCAGGCCTGGGGCCTTTGGGCAATCAGCATGGCTCCCCCACACCCCCTTTCTCTTCCCTGCTGGCTGCAGACAGACCTGACGGTGACCCAGCTTCCCCTGGGAGGACAAGGACCCTATCTTGGGGGACGACAGAGAAACAAGATGGAAAGAGCCAGGGTCACTGACTCTCTGCCTGAAATAGAGCATCCCGCTGACCAGGAAGACTCCCTCAGATGTTACGTGAAAGAGAAATAAACTTCTAACGTTTTTAAGCCACTGAGTTATTGTTGAATGTCTTTGTCACAGCAGCCTACCTATCTGTCAGAATTAAATGTTTACCACATGAACTGGTTGGCACGCGGCCTGGAACGCAGTAAATGTTAGCTCTTTGACACTATTTGAGGGTCAGATCTTTGCATTTATCGCCAAGTTTCTCAGTGAAGTGGAGAAGGTGATGGCACCCCACTCCAGTACTCTTGCCTGGAAAATCCCATGGACGGAGGAGCCTGGTAGGCTGCAGTCCATGGGGCCGCTAAAAGAGTCGGACACGACTGAGCGACTTCACTTTCACTTTTCACTTTCATGCATTGGAGAAGGAAATGGCAACCCACTCCAGTGTTCTTGCCTAGAGAATCCCAGGGACGGGGGAGCCTGGTGGGCTGCCATCTATGGGGTCGCACAGAGTCGGACACGACTGAAGTGACTTAGCAGCAGCAGCAGCAGCAGCTCTCAGTGGAGAATTCAGGAGCAGTTTTTCGAAAGGGCGCTGTTGGACCTGGGCTGGCCTGTGCTAGTGCCCAGGT
Source organism: Bos indicus (assembly GCF_029378745.1). Classification (NCBI taxonomy): domain Eukaryota; kingdom Metazoa; phylum Chordata; class Mammalia; order Artiodactyla; family Bovidae; genus Bos; species Bos indicus. Next base: position 16,441,014 of record NC_091782.1, on the reverse strand, counting down.
GACCAAGCCTGGCCTGGAGCGGGCATCTGCCTGCCTGCCACATGGACCACTGAGAGGCTTTAGGCCAGAGGAGACCAGTGGACTTAGTTGGGTTTGTCGGTATCAGGAGGTAACTTCTTTTCTTCTTCTTCTTCTTTTTTTTTTTTTTTTAATAATTTTGTTTATTTTTATTTTTGGCCATGCTGGGTCTTCACTGCTGCATGGGCTTTTCTCTAGTTGTGGTGAGCGGAGGCTACTCTGTAGCTGTGGCTCCCAGGCTTCTCATTGCCTTGGCTCCTCTTCTTGTGGAGCACGGACGCTAGGGTGTGTGGGCTTCAGCAGTTGTGGCACGTGAGCACAGGCTCATCAGTGGTGGTGCACGGGCTTAGTCGCACCACGGCATGTGGGATCTTCCCAGATCAGGATTCGAACATGTGTCTCCTGCACTGGCAGGCGGATTCTTTCCACACCAGAGAAGCCCAGGAGGCAGCTTTTTGAAACTTGGCCCTGGTGACCTCCACCTGCGAGAGGGGCCCTGATGAGGCTCTTCTCTGGAGTGTCTGAGGGCAGAAGGCACCTGCAGATGGGATGAGAGCGGCAGAAGACAGTGCAAGACCTGCGGGCTCGTGGCAGAAACTTCAGAAGTCCCCAGTGATAACCGGGTGAGATGTGGGCTGGAGCAGAAGTTCTGAAAGAGCAGATAGGGGCAAAAGCTGGTGAAACATGGGTGACATATGTAAATGTGAGCCCCTGTGTAGACAGGTAAGATGGGCAAACTTAGATTACCCTAAAATAAAGTTACCCTAAAATAAAAGAGTCTGCTCAGTCAAGGGAGAGCTGTCATGTTTTATACTTGCGTTTAGAATCAGGGCCACTTCTGTTCAGTTCAGTTCAGTTCAGTCGCTCAGTCATGTCCGACTCTTTGCGACCCCGTGAATCGCAGCACGCCAGGCCTCCCTGTCCATCACCAACTCCCAGACTTCACTCAAACCCATGTCCGTCGAGTCGGTGATGCCATCCAGCCATCTCATCCTCTGTCATCCCCTTCTCCTCCTGCCCTCAATCCCTCCAAGCATCAGGGTCTTTTCCAATGAGTCAACTCTTCGCATGAGGTGACCAAAGTATTGGAGTTTCAGCTTTAGCATCAGTCCTTCCAATGAACACCCAGGACTGATCTCCTTTAGGATGGACTGGTTGGATCTCCTTGCAGTCCAAGGGACTCTCAAGAGTCTTCTCCAACACCACAGTTCAAAAGCATCAATTCTTCGGCACTCAGCTTTCTTCACAGTCCAACTCTCACATCCATACATGACCACTGGAAAAACCATAGCCTTGATTAGACGGACCTTTGTTGGCAAAGTAATGTCTCTGCTTTTGAATATGCTATCTAGGTTGGCCATAACTTTCCTTCCAAGGGGTAAGCGTCTTTTAATTTCATGGCTGCAGTCACCATCTGCAGTGATTTTGGAGCCCCCCAAAATAAAGTCTGACACTGTTTCCACTGTTTCCCCATCTATTTCCCATGAAGTGATGGGACCGGATGCCATATCTCAGGGTCATTACTGCACCTTAAAATTCCTGGGCTGTTCTTTCCTTGCTTGTAACTTTTTAGAATCTCCCCACCCCTACCCTGGCCCTATATTTTCAACAGGGTGTTTCTTTCCTTTCTTTTTTTAAAGATTTTTTTTTTCTGATGTGGACCATTTTTAAAAGGTCTTCATTGACTTTGTTACAATATTGCTTCTGTTTTGTGTTTTGGTTTTGTGGCCTCAAGCATGTGGGATCTTAGCTTCTTGACCAGGGGTTGAACCCAAACTCCCTCCATTCGAAGGAGAACTCTTAACCACTGGACCACCAGGGAAGTCCCAGGATGTTCATATACATATTTTTTTTTTCAGATTTTCACTGTTAACAAATCATAGACTTATCTGAAATTGCATAAAGAATCCAGAAACTATAATAAACTCATCACCCAATCCTCACAGTGGTGGCATGTTACTAATTATCAGGAATCATGAAAATTAGAAAAGTACCATTGGCACAATACAGTCAACAGGTGGATTAGATAACAGACCTTACTCAGATTTCACCGGCTTTTGCAGGTGCTCATTTATGGGGTTTGTCTTTGGGCATAATTCTAGGCTCATTTATCACATGTATAGATTTCTAGACCACCACTGCCACATCTAAATACCTTTTTCTTCAGAGCAGGAATAAATATGTTAAAAACCTACAGTGCAGGGAGGAAGAGCAGGAGTGTTGTCAACAGACAGACGTGGCTCCGAATCCTGGCTTCTCCACTGGGCACCTGTGGGACCTTGGATAGGGAAGGTAACTCAGTTTTCCCGAGCCTGTTTCCCCATCTGTAGGATGGGGATGATAGAAATAGCACGTGCTCTCTGGATTGTCTCAAAGATGAAATGAGATCATTCCCACCAGAGCACGTGCATGGTGTTCTGTATTACCAGTACCCTACTGTTACTGCCTTTTGACTTTATGACTCAGGGTTGTTGACTCAGCTTCTAGAATAATCAAGGTTCATAAGAAAGAAAAAAAAATAAGGAGAACTTGCATGTGACATACTCAGCCTGCTGGGGCTACACTTGTCAGCTCCCCTTCCCAAGGCGATGCCCTGTGACAAGCCTATGCCAGGGTCCCTGATCACCCACCCCGTTGTACCTTCTCCTCACAGATGCCCTATAAGGGTAGCTCCTCAGAAGCCCTGTTTGACTCATCCTGACCTTCCTTTATCTTTCCAAGTATCTTTGCAAAACCTCTTGTCTGTTTTGCACTTGCCTTACCACCTTCTCCTACTTCTTACCCTCACCTTCTTATTTCAAAATCATGGCCAGTGGGAGCAACTTACATGCACTTATGAGACCATCACATATAGGAATACACACGTGCAAACTAGGACTTTATTTAAGGGGAACTTGGATGGAGAGAGATGACTATACCCATATTGACACTTATTTCTTCTTTTCTCTCTCTCTTATTCTCATTAGACTGTGAGCTCTTGGAAGGCAAAGATTCTTTGAGTTGCTCAGGCCCATTTCTGGTGCCTATGAACACAAACCTTCCTCATAATAATCCCACACAAATCCCTCATTTGCTCACTTTAAAAAGAAATGGTACAAATGAACTTATTTACGAAAAGACTCACACTTAGAGAATGAACTTATGGTTGCCGAGGGGCGGGGGAAGGAAGGGGAGAAGGGTAGTTAGGGAGTTTGGAATTGACAGGTAACACCACTATATTTAAAATGAATAACCAACAAGGACCTAGTGTATAGCACAAGGAACTTTGTTCAATGTTATGTGGCAACCAGGATGGCAGAAAAGTTTGAGGGAGAATAGAAACATGCATATGTATGGCTGAGTCCCTTTGCTGTCCACCTGAAACTGTCACAACATTGTTAATCGGCTATACTCCAACATAAAATAAAAAGTTAAAAAATCCCACACAAATAATGGTGGGATTTCAGGGCTTCCCTGATAGTTCAGTTGGTAAAGAATCTGCCTGCAATGCAGGAGACCCTGGTTTGATCCCTGGGTTGGCAAGATCCCTGGGTTGGCTGGAGAAGGGATAGGCTACTCACTTCAGTATTCTTGGGCTTCCCTTGTGGCTCAGCAGGTAAAGAATCCACCTGCAATGCAGGAGACCTGGGTTCAATCCCTGGTTGGGAAGGTCCCTTGGCAAAGGGGAAGGCTACCCACTCTAGTATCCTGGCTTGGAGTATAGTCCATGTACAGTCCATGGGGTCGCAGAGTTGGATGCAACTTTCACTTTCACTTTACTCATTGAACTGCAACCATGTTTTTGTCATGGTGCTTAAATCTCTAATTCACTTTGTTTTTCAGTCTCTAGGTTGTGTCCAAATCTTTGCGACCCCATGGACTGCAGCACGTGAGGCTCTCCTGTCCTTCACCATCTCCGGGAGTTTGCTCAAGTTCATGTATATTGAGTCAGTGATACTATCCAATCATCTCATCCTCTGCCACCCCTTTCTCCTTTTGCCTTCAATCTTTCCCAGCATCAGGCTTTTTTCTAGTGAGCAAGTGAGTCAGTTCTTTGCAACAGGTAGCCAAAGTATTGGAGCTTCAGCATAAGTCCTTCCAATGAATACTCAGCATTGATTTCCTTTAGGATTGACTGGCTTGATCTCCTTGCAGTCCAAGGGACTCTCAAGAGTCTTCTCCAGCACCACAGTTCAAAAGCACCAATTCTTTGGTGCTCAGCCTTCTTCATGGTCCAACGCTCACATCCATACATGACTACTGGAAAACCATAGCTTTGACTATACAAACTTTTGTTGGCAAAGTGATGTCTCTGATTTTTAATATGCTGTCTAGGTTTGTCAAAGCTTTCCTTTCAAGGAGTAACTGTCTTTTAATTTTATGGCTACAGTCACCATCTGCAGTGATTTTGGAGCCCAAGAAAATAAAATCTGTCACTGTTTCCACTTTTCCCCCATTGATTTGCCATGAAATCATGGGACTGGATGCCATGATCTTAGTTTTTTGAATGTTGAGTTTTAAGTTAGCTTTTCAACTCTCCTCTTTCACCTTTATCAAGGGTCTCTTACATTCCTCTTCACTTCTTTGCCATTAGAGTGGTATCATCTGTATATCTGAAGTTGTTGATATTTCTCAACAGTTGATTTTGGCAATCTTGATTCCAGCTTGTGCTTCATCCAGCCCGGCATTTTGTATCTAATTCATTTAACATTCTGCAAAGTAGGTATTGGGATAATTTCCATTCTGTGGATGCAGAAACTGAGGCTCAGCATGATTAGATGACCAGCCAGAACTTTTTCTGTTTTGTTCCCTAGAACGAATGCACTCTCAATTTTGACAGGCTGCCTCTCTCCGTGTCTGCTTGATTAATAACATGAAACTCCCTCTGCAGGTCCATGGGATAGTGGAGCTTGTAAAATGGTGCTATGCATCTCTGTCTTGTTTATGTCACAGGACCCTTAGGATCCAGTGACTGGTGTTGGAGATGGTCCACTGCTGTGAACAGCACGCATGCGTGAAGGGACCTGCCGTCCTCCAGAACTTGTAGGAAAGACACTTCCTACACTTTTACATCTTTTATTCCATCTACTGTCCTTAACCTAGCCTACAATGCTCTCCTAGGCACATAGGAGGAAATACATTCAGATTCAGCTTACGTGATTGAAAGCCGTCTTAGTTATAGCTACTTCCACATGTTTTTGTTTGTTTTTTTTGGCACATTCTCAGTGAGTTTTCACAATAACTCTGCCATACAGGTGTGATTCCTATCCTTGTTTTACATATGGGGAAACCAAGGCTCAGAGATTGAAGTGACCTGCCCAACATCACAACCATTGGCTTTGGGTTTTGAACACAGGTCTGTTCGATTCCAAGTCCAATGCTCTTAAACAAAAGTCTATATATTTTTAACAGTTTAAAATTCAAAATGTATAAAAGGCAACTCGGTGACTGTCTTGTCTTTTGGCCCCTTGGTTTTGCTTCCTTAGAGAAAATATTGCCATTTCTTGAGTTTTCTTTCAGAGTTAATTCTAAGCATATTAACTACATAGGGGAGTATATTACTTTTTTCACTTTCCCCGTATTCTTTTGTGCTCTGCTATTTTTTTTCACTTGACAATGGATCTTGAGATCTTTTCACAATCAATTTATAGACATTTCTTATTTTTCTACAGTTGCAGTTTACAAGCAATTCACTTCCAGAGCATCAGTGAACCCTAGGACCTTTGGCGGACTCCAAAGGAAGCTCACGGCTGGAGATACTGGTGGTGGAGATAGGCTACAGGCTTAAACATTAATAATAATATTAAACATTTACTGTGCCTTTATTCAGGGCTGGGAACTCTGGTTAAATACTTCATAGGGATTGCTTCACTGAAGCCTCCAGAAAACCCTGTAAGATGGAACTGTCATTGTCCTTGTTTAAGGATAACAAATGGAGATAATGACTGGGGCGTGTGAGGTTCTGGGTTTGTTCCCTGGATTTCCAAACATCTCCAAAGTTGGCGTGGGCTTCCCTGGTGGTGCACTGGTAAAGGATTCACCTGCCAATGCAGGAGACTCAAGAGACACAAGTTCGATCCCTGGGTCAGGAAGATCCCCTGGAGTAGGAAATAGCAACCCATTTCAGTGTTCTTGACTGGAAAATTCCATGGACAGAAGAGCCTTGTGGGGTTGCAAAAGAGTCAGACGTGATTGAGCACAGCAGAGCACACAGCAGATGAAGACAGTGGCATTGAGTAAGTTTCCCGAGACCACATAGTCAGCAATGACACCGCTGTGGTTTGAGCCCTGGCTGCTTGCTTTCACACTCAATCACTGCGCCAGACCACAGTGTGGGAGAGCAGAGGGTGGCCTTTCTGAGTCCTTCCCTGTTTGTGATTAGTTTGTTTCGCCTTTTCAAGAGACAACTCCCCTGCCCTCCCTCAATCCTCCACCGAGGCTGCCTCTTCTCTGACAAGACTCAGCTTCCCGCCTCCCTCTCCCTCCCCCAGCGCAACTGATCTCTTTGTCCCAGACCCCCAGTGGTTAACTCCCAGCTTTCCAGAGGGGCCATGTGTATACTAATAAACAATAGCAACTACATAAATCTCCACTGGACCAAAGCCAGGGGAATTTCCGGGGCTGAGGTGAGCCAGTGGGGGAAGAGGTCATTTTGAGATTGTGTGTGTGTTTCCCCATCCTCTGAAATCACACTGAGCAGCCGCCACCATGAGAAGCTTGGCTGAGGGGCCGCTGACAAGGCCAGGTGTTAGTTCTGGAAACCTCTGCCTCTGCAGCAGAGACCTGCGTGGAAGAGCTCTCGCCTCTGACAACGCTCTCCCAGCACAAAGGGGGGCTCTGATCCTTGGCAGGAGATGTCTGACTACCTTGGAGGCTGAGGGGCAGCAGGACTTTCCCAGGGAGGCAGTGCAGTGGAAGGGGGCTCGGGTCTGAGAGTCCTTGGTTTCAAATCCTGGCTGTGTAACCCTCGACACATCACTTCCAGTCCTGAATTGCACAGCTCCCAGGGAGGAGGTGTCTGGGCCTCAGCAGATTCTGGGTGTTATTCACTCAGAGAACCCAATGCAGACGCTGGCACCTTTTAGTCTTGAACAACATGAGGGAACACAATCAGCTTTATCTCAGAGTCCATTTGCTGAGCTTCCTCAATAGAAGGAGATGAGACCTACTTCATGGGGCTGCAGAGAGAACTCGACAAGATAACGAGTTTGCAGCTGCTTGATAAATATCAGTTCTTGTGTCCCTTCCCTTCAAGCCCCCATGTAGGCAGTAAGGGACAGCACAGTGGTTAAGGCTGTGGACTTTGGTCCCAGATTACTAGGGGTGAAGCTGTGTGATGTTGGACAAGTTAATTAACTTTTCTGAGCCTCATATTTCATGGCATAAAATGAGGAGGAGAGTAGTACCTGCCTTATGTGTGGTGGGGGCTGTTGGGTGGACTTCATGAGATATGGTGGGCACCGCACAGCTGTAGCATCTGTACCTAAAAAGGCTCCGTGTGAGTGAGAGTGACCCAGCTCTCTGTAAAAGACTGTCTTCCTTCCCCCTTTCCCTCTCTTCTTTGATCTTTTGGCTCTAGGCTTTTCTGCTCAAACGGAAATCCTTTCTTTAAGATCATGCACTTTTTCTAAGAGAGAAATAGTTTCCTTCAACTTTCTGGTCCTTCTTGACATGGACACTTTTGAAGAATCCATGTAATTTCTATTGTGGAGTTTCCCACAGTCTGGGTCTCTGCAGTTGTTACCTCTGATTGAATTCAGGCAAAAATTTGGGTAAGAACACTGCACTGGTGAGGTGTGCTCCCCACTGTCACACACTGGGAGCCGTTTCATGTCAGTTGAACCTGCTCTTCATCATGCTTAGATGATCCTTTGGTCAAGTGGTGGCCACCGTATTTCTCCACTGTACCTGTCTAATTAATAAGTAATCTGGGGGGATTAAACTTGGATTGTCTGAATATCCTACCAATTCTTACCTAATTGTCAGAGTGCACTGATGATCCTTAGCGGAGGGGATTAGTACCGTTATAATATGGTACATGGTAATTTTCCTAATTCTATCATTCCTTCTACTTCATTAACAGACTTTCTTCTGTAGAGTTTCTCTACTCTTTTGAATATCACCATGAACTCAAGGACTTTAAAAAAAGACTCAATGTGTCATAATTCATTACAAATATTAAAGCTCAAATTGTCCCAAATTTGGCCAGTGGGAGCCCCTTCAGATTGGTTCTTGTGTTCCTGTGACACGTCTTAAATTAGGATTTAAGCACTTTCTTGATTTTTAGTATAACCTGATACCCTGGGCTCACCTTGCACTTTCTCTGCTGCAGAATTGAATTAGTCGTTTCTCCAAGGGGCCCTGCCTGGTTCCTTTTAATGGAGAATGGTATTTGATAACCAAAATCTGGTGACTTGGTATGCTCATTATTGTAGGAGTATTGTTGTTTCTAGCCGTTTTCAGTGGACAGAGCTAAGAAATCCTCTTTTCAAATAAAACAAGTCTTGAATTCACTTTGATATTTCCAATCAAATCCAACACCACAGGCTCTTCCTCCCCTCCCCACATTCCATATTGATGCTTCCTTTCTCTCACAGTGAGAGCCGCTTCTAAGCAATGTCAATATATTTACTAATTTTCTCGATCCTAAAATACAAGCAAGTCATTTTAGAATTACTACAGCTGAAATCCTGCTAACAGCAGACCTATCAAATCAGGTCTGAGGCTTCTGTGTAGTTCTTTCTCTTTAGATTATGTCCACTATATATGTATAGTCAGGAAATAGTGTCCAAAATAATTGTTTTTCCTATATGTCTTAATACAGAGCTAGCTGTTGATTTAATTTTTGAAACAAGTAAAACGTCTAAATGATTATAAAATAAAAAATGCATAAAAAGGTATAAATGTGGCTGTCTCATCATTACCGCTTCCACTGCATTTCTACCCACTTCCTGAAACTAACTATTTTCATTAGATTCTCATTTACTCTTCCTGGCATCGTTGTTTTAAAACAGCATTGATCTAGCTGAAGAGGAAAAAGGGACTTTAGCCAAAGAAGGAGGTGAATCTCTTAGTGTTTGTGTGTGCTCAGTTGCTTAGTCATGACTGTTTGCAACCCATGGACTGAAGCCTGCCAGGCTCCTCTGTCCACTGACTCTTCCAGGCAAGAATATGGGCCATTCCTTACTCTAGTCCAGGGGACCTACCTGACCCAGGGATCAAACTCACCAACCCAGGGATTGAACTCTAGTCTCCTGCATCTCTTACGTTTGCAGGTGAATTCTTTACCACTGAGCCAGCTGGGAAGCCCCCAATCTCTTAGGGTGTAGGTTTAAAAGAGAATAGTACAAAAATGGAAAGAAAAATACTTCCCTGGTGGTGCAGTGGTTAAGGTTCTGCACTTCCATCGGAGGGAGCACAGGTTCGATCCTTGGTTGGGGAGCTAAGTTTCCACGTGCTGCAACTAAGACTTGGTATGGCAAAAAACAAAACAAAACAAAAACGGAAAGGAAACAGGGGGACATATAAGGCAGAAGCTGGGAACCAGGGGGTCACTAGGGCTAGAGCATCTCAAGCATTCAGAGGACCCTAAAGACAACTGCCTGCAGGCCACACTTGCAGGAAAGAGTGTTTCCTGGGGACAGATCACGTGGGTCCCCTCTCAAAGTGAAAGAAGAGGGTGATTTCATGAACTCTGCCCTCAGGAAAAAAAGCAAGGAAGATTGAAAGTATGGGCCAAGGAAGATGACTGAGAACCTTTTAGTCAGGCTCTTAAGGAGGGAGATGAGAAAGAATAAAGAAGGAGCAACAGCTGTCAGCAAAACAAGCAGCAGGCTGGGTTCCCAAACAGTTGGCCTGGGATTCAGACATGGAGGTTAGGTTTGTGCAAAAGGGCCCTGAATGAATGACACAAGCTAAGCGGAGTTCACCAGTGTGTCCCCATCTGTAAGAACCAAGGTAGGAAGTCTGATGCCTTGAAATAGCTAAGAGTTATGAACTCTAGGGAAGAATCCTATTTATCTTTGTGGAGCATGCAAAGATTAAGGGCAGGCATTGCTTAGAGAAAATGATTTAATGTTCGGGGCTGAAGACAAAGTGAGAGCATTGCTGCTCAATTACTGTTTTACCTCCTTCTTCTCCAGAGGGGGAAGTGGTCTTTCACTGGAGAGGGTGGGAAAAGCATTGCAAAGAGGTGATTGAAGTCAAGGGCAGGTGAGGAGGCAGGAGAGCCAGGCACAGCAGCTGTAATGAACTCGGGGCTCTGAGCCTGGTGAGTTATGTCCTGTCATCCTGGAGGGACCTGACAAGCGATTTCAGAGCCACTTTCATTCATCTTTGATAAATTATAGAGGAGGAGATTTGTACTCAAAGACAAGAGATAGGCATATGCGCTCTTGACATTCAAAAAGTGGAAAGAGAATTCTGGAAGTCACAGCACATGGGCTGGGATGTTCTCACCCCAGGATTACGAGAAGATGTGTGTGTCTTCAAGAGAGTTGGTTTTGAGTCCCAGCTCTGGTCCTTGACTAGGGCAGGGCTGGGGCAGATGTTTGGCAGATGTTCTCACTTTCAGAACCAGGATGGGGGAATTCCCTGGTGGTCCAGTGGTTAGAACTCTGTGCTTTCACTGCTGAGGGTGCAGGTACAATCCCTGGTTGGGGAACTAACATCCAGCCAACTATGCACAAAACTGGGAAGAGGAGAGAGAGCAGAACCAGGACTGTCTGGAAAAGGTCAAACCAGGGGGAAGGTGGACACTTCAGGGTTTTCTCATTCTTCCTTCTTTACCACTGTTGACCTCCGGCAGCCATGTCTGTCTGTCTCAGTCTGGGCTCCCCAGAAGCAGACCCTGAGATGAGGGTTTGTGTAAAAGTGTTAGGAAAGGGTTAGGAAGTGTCCCCAAGGAAAAAAATCAGTAAGGGCACGAGGAAGTGGATGGGGAAGAGAAGGGAGTTTAGCGCAAGTCCCAAGGTCACTGTGCACCGTGTAGGTCTCACTTTGGAACTGTCTTTATTGGGGGAGGAGCAGCAGGATGTCTACTCCTCGTATGGTCACTCAGTGATTAAGAGATGCCCCAGGAGGGAGTCTGAGATCAGCCCCTGGCAGAGGCTCAGACACTGGCGGACTCAGGGGGCTGCACCCCAGGAGCACAGCCTGACCCCGCAGCCTCGGCCGGGGAGGTCGAGCCTGGGCAAAGCATCCCATCCAAGGTCAGCCAATCAGGTTCCCCTCCTGGGAACGTGCAGCAGAAGTGCAGGGTGGAGCCTGGGCTCTGGACAGCAGCCATACTCCAGGATTGGAGCTCCAGGTACATTTGTCAGGTTGTCTGATAGCTTGGTGCCTGTTGAATACTGTTCTAAGGCTTGTCGGAGTTCCCATGGCAGAACCCAGAGAACAGGGGTTTTTAGTTCCCTTTGTGCCTGGGGCCAGGTGTGTGACTCGGGCTGCACCAGTCAGGAGAACCTACATGAGGCATCCACTCAGTAGCAAATGCAAAGCCCTGGACCAGGTACTGTTTCACTGGTGCTGCTGGCAGCCTAGTCTTCTGGCTTTGGGGATATGATATCAAATACTTAAGGCAGAGGTGGAAAGAAGCACAGTTGCAAGAGAGTTGAGTCCCTAGCATCCAGTGCCCCTCTACTTCCTTAGTTTTTAAAAAAATATTTATTTAATTAATTTATTTGGCTGTGTGGGGTCTTAGTTGCTGCACACGGGATTTTCAGTTGAGGTATGTGGCATCTAGTTTCCCGACCAGAGATCAAACCCAGGCCCGCCACATTGGGAGCACTGAGTGTTAGCCACTGGACCACCCTGGGATCCCCTCATCTACTTCCTTTTGTTGGAAGGCATTATAGGTGACCGTGTGGGCAGAGCTTCTTTGGAGTCCAGAGAGGCATTTGATTAAGTCTCTTGGCTGTTCCAATGCACAGGTATCACAGGAATGTGATGGACTAACGGTTGATTCAACCACATCAAAGGAAAACAGTAACTAATATGTGGAAGTGACTGGAAAGAGGTCTCTAGTGGCATTCCACAGGGGTCTGCATTGGCTCTGTCCACTCAACATTGTTATCAATGACTTGGATGAAAACAAAGAAGGTGTGCTTGACGCTGTGGAAAACACAAAGCTGAAAGAGTGGAGAATGCATCAGGTCACAGAATCAGATTCCAAGAGGATCTTGATATCTGGAAAACTAGGATGAAAATCAAACTTACTGGAATACATATCAGTTCTACCCTGAGTTAAGAAAATAATGCCAATGGGTGGAGAAAATGCTTTGGAAGAAGAGCGAAGAAGTATTCCTCTTTCTGTATTTGCACTTCACTTCCTCCACAAAGGATTTTAAGGGGCTTATAAAAAAACGTGAAGTGGAAAAGAGTTAAAACACAGCTGATAGAATTGTGGCAGAATTACAAGTAGAAAAATGCTAACAGCACAGTTAAGACGAAGTCCCAGACATGCAGATCACCCAGTTCCGTAAATCTTGCAAGAGCTGCCCTGAGCTCCCTTGTGGCTGAAGCAAAGAGGGAAACTTGACCTAATTTGAGTTTGCTTTTTTCGTATACATAAAAGACAAACCACTTATCCAGTAGGAGCACTGCTTTTCTTTAGAGTGAGACCCGAAAGAAAGTTCTCCTTTGGAGGCTTATGAGGCAGGAGATGAAGTCCTCAAAATGAAATATCAAAGCAAAGTCAGTGAAAACAATTCTACTTGGGGTCTGAAAAACATCTAAGCACCAACTCTAAATTGGGGTAGAACATGGCTGTTCTCTAGAACGCAATGTTTCTAAAACTTTTCCTCATTATCGCTCTCATAAGTACACAATTCCACCCTATTTCAGTTCATTAGACTCCCTTGGATAGCAAAGAGATCGAACCAGTCAATCCTAAAGGAAATCAGTCCTGAATATTCATTGGAAGGACTGATACTAAAGCTGAAGCTCCAATATTTTGACCACCTGGTTTGAAGAGCCGACTCATTGGGAAAGACCCTGATGCTGGAAAAGATTGAGGGCAGGAGGAGGAGGGACCGACAGAGGATGAGACGGTTGGATGGCTTCTCTGACTCAATGGACATGAGTTTGAGCAAACTCCAGGAGATAATGAAGGACAGGGAAGCCTGCTGTGCTGTGGTACATAGGGTTGCAAAGAGAACACAACTGAACGACAACAAGACAAACTGATAGTATTTACTGGCTAGAGTTGACCCTTGGAGAATCATAAAACTTTGAAATATCTGGTTTTTTGGTCTTCCCCTCTAAGAGCCAATTTTCACCCCCTTGGGGGGCCCTACTGTTCCTGAGAATGCAGGCTTTAATGGGATGGAGGATGGCATGTTCTATGGCAGTTCTTCTCAACAATAATTGCTCAAGGAGAACATTTCTCTGTTTGGTAAACTTCCCCTCCTGGTGTTATTGTTGTTTTTACCAATTTGACTCACTGTGGACTCACAATCAGGAAATGGCTTTATTTCTTTATTTTTTTCTCCATCTTCCATTTTCAAGCTTTCCGTTGCAGTTTCCTTCCTCTTTCCTTGATGTCTCAGGCAGAAGTTACAGTTTGGGGGCACTTTCAGCTCTAATGTGCCATAGTCATGTTCAACCCTTTGCGACCCCATGGACTGCAGCCTGCCAGGCTCCTCTGTCCATGGAGTTTCCCAGGCATAAATACTGGAGTGGGTTGCCATTTCCTTCTCCAGGGGATCATCCCAATCCAGGGATTGAACCTGCATCTCTTGACTCTCCTTCACTGGCAGGCGGATTCTTTATCATTTCTAATAACTATCCTTATTTTGGCTGTTTCATCTCTTTCAGGCATTGAAGGGTCCAACCCAGCCTACATTAAAATTTTGATCTCACACCCAACTCAAGGCTTCTCCTCTCCCCACCCCGCAGCTTGTTCCTGAGCTGGAGACCTGCCTTGGGGAGGAGGAATAACCTACTTTTTACCGCCCCCCACCTTCTGGGCTTCCCCTTTGGGTGGAGGACTTACCACACTCCTGTGGCCCAGGTGTCACTACAGCTGATCAGGGGAAAGCTGCCCCCATGTCCTTTCTGCATCTCTGCCATCTCAGGCCATCACTTTATATTAATAGTTCTCTGGGAAAGCAGCAGCTGCCAGCCTCCCTGTTCTAGGGCTTGGAGGGCAAGGACGAGCAGGCTCCCAAGTCCTGTCCTGTGGGAACACTGTGTCAGTCTACTGGTTTCTGTGGCTCAGCCAGCTGGGTGTTGGACTCACTCTCTGGTTTGAAGGCCTCCCACCTTCTGAACTGATCTCGGACCCCCTTGCCTCCCCTGAAGGCTGGCAGAAGCCCCTCCCTGGGGAGGGGTGGGATGGGGAAACATCCCAGCCTTTCTCACTACTCGGCTATGACTCCCTACTCTTAGAAATGCCCCTAGTTCAGGGGACTACACTCCTCATCTTTCTCTTGGGGTGCTGGAAGTGGGGGTGGCAAGACTGTGTGATGCAGCTTTGAATAAATCCTGCAGGTTCGCCCAGATCACTTCCTCTTTAGAATGTGGGAGCACTTTTGCCTCCTGTCTGCCACTTTGGGGGTGTTAACAGAAATTCTGACTTGCTCAAAAAGTCCCATTCAAAACTCCATGAAGGGTTCAAGCTTTCTCTTTGGCCAGGACCCCTTCCCAGGACCTGTCTGCCAAGACACATCCAACCGGTGGCTCAGTACAGCTCCCTAAAGTGGCCACAGGAACCATATGAAGAGCTGTGGCCGTGCTTGCCCCCTGCCTTTCCACGGTTTCCCAGCAAGTATCTCTTGTCACTCCCTCTCTGCTGCTATTAAGGTTAATTTCTTACCTGGGTTTCCCTGTGGGAAGCAAAAGTTTGTTATAAACAAAGTAGGAGAAGAATTCAGAGCTTTTCCTCTCTGGAGCTCTCTGAGGGGCATGTATGTTGGACAAGCCCGGTTTCTGCGACCTCACCTGCAGATTGGGATAATGAGTGAGGAAGATGGGAAGAATGTTTATCTAATAACATGTGGAAGAGAATGGCAGAAAGGAGTTGGGAAAATAGATGCTGGGGGTTTGAGACACAGGCTGGAGTTTGGGGGAAAGAGGGAGAAGAGAGAGCTTGGGGCAAAGAGTAGCACTGATGGGTGGGGTGTTGTGGGCTTTGGAGGGGTGAACAAGCTTTGAGGGGAAAATCCAAGTTTCTTCAATAAAACCTTATGTTATTTCCTTGTAAAAATTTTCTTTCATTTTGTATAGGAGTATAGACAATTAATAATGATGTGATGCGTTCAGGTGGATGGCAAAGGGACTCAGTCACACATACACATGTATACATTCTGCCCCAAACTCCCCTCCCATCCAGGCTGCCACATAACACTGAGCAGAGTTCCCTGTGCTATATAGTAAAAATGTCATGTTATTTCCTATGACTTTGGGAGCCAGACTTTTTTTTTTTTAATCAAAAACCTCTAGAGTTCTAAAGGTTGACAAACAAGAAGGTGTAATTTTGTTGTTTTGTTTAGTTTTGTGTTAAACCAGAACTGGCGAGCCTGCTCCCATCTGCGTTTCAGATACATGAAGTTATGTTCTTCCCACTCAGCTCCACACACTGTTTTTGGGCTCTGTGTGGTTTCTGAGCTACGCTAAGCAGCAGGGCCTCAGAGCCTTCAGCCCTATTTTCCCAGAACATAGAATCAGCTGGGCACCACATGTGAATTCTAAGTGGGCTATTGGGAACATAATGACTATTTTTTTGGCCACACTGATCTTAGTTCCCTGACCAGGGATTGAACCTGCTGAAGACGTGGAGTCTTAACCACTGGACCTCTGGGAATTCCCAATGACTTTCCCCTCCTGGTGGACTGTGGCCAGGTAGGTGAGAAAGTCTGGGTGAGGATGATTTTGGCACATTTCAGTCCCAGGGGTGGCCCATTAGTCAGATAGGCTAGGTTTTGCTGGAATCACAGCACAGATAACCACAAATCTCTGCGGCTTATGACAGAGCCTTATTTTTCACCTGGGCTACATGTCCATTGCAATCCAGTTGCAGCTGTGTGCCATGCATTCTCCTCTTGGGGACCGCAGCTGTTGGATGAGGCACTTTCTAGAACATTAATGGTCATCATGACAGCAGGGGAAAGGAAAGCCAGAAAGCCCATGCTAGCTCTTAAAATTTACCCAGAAGTGACATGCGGGACTTATGCTCACATTTCATGGGCTACAAGTCACATGGTCACGTCTGTGAACAGGCAGGTTTTCCCGATGGCTCAGTGGTAAAGAATCTGCCTGCCAATGTGGAAGATGCGGGTTTGATCTCCTAGCTGAGATGATCCCTTGGAGAAGGAAATGGTAACCCACTCCAGTATTCTTGCCTGGATAATCCCGTGGACAGGGGAGCCTGGTGGCTATAGTTCATGGGGTCACAAAGAGTCGGACATGACTTAGCAACTAGTGGAGGTGTGTGTTTCTCCCACAGGGAGGGACACAATATTTGGGATAATAATACAGTCTTTCATGGGTGGCTACCAATTCTGCCTGAAACAGCAGTTGCCTGCCGTTTGAAATCTGGCAAAAAAGATTGTCAGAAAAGATCTGAAGGAGGCTGCCATGTGGAGAATTGTATTTTCTCCCCTACAGATTATTTCATGCTTGTTGGATCCATCATAGTTTGAAATCCTTTTGCTGCTCAACAAGTATTGATGAGTAGAAACTGTATGGTCACATAGCTGTTAGCCACATCACTCCAGAACTCCCTGACATACACCTACTGGCTGGCTTAGTTTTCTCTTAATTCTTGTTTCTCTGATCCCCTACCTTTTTTTGCCCACTTCATTTCTTCTCTCAGTTCCAAAACCCAGGTGACTGTGACTCTTCTATGGTCATCTAAGATTTTCAAGCTCCTCTCTCAAAAGGCTGGTAATTTCCACTTATAAGATTTTTCTACTATTTGTCCAGCCGAACAGTGGGGTCTTAGGAAGTCTTTCTGCCTGAGGAGCTGAATTTCTGCCATAGCTAGGTTCACTGAGAGAGATTAGCATGCTATTTTCTTTTCACCATTACTAAGACATTTTAATATTTTATTAAATCATTTGGCTAGAAAAGCAATGACTAAAAAAATTATAGCTAGAACAGCACTTTAAGGAAAGAAATACCTGGGACCCATTGGGTATTTTTTTCTTTGAGCCAGTCCCAGCTAATGCTCGCCCTGGTCATATGCCCAGGTTGGATCCCCAAGTGTCTGTCCTACTCCTGGGGGGCCAGCACCCTGTGTTGTGGTTCTGGGACCCCTTACCAGCAGTGATCAGAAACCTTTCCTGGAGGGAGGTTTTTATTTTCTTGCAGGGATGTTTCTGGGCCACAGCCACAGGCATCTGGTTCACCCACCTGGCAAGCAGAGCTCATGAAAAAGGCAGCCTTATTCATGTTTTTTTTTTTTTTTTCTGCCTCCTTATCAACTGGGACAGTTTGTTTTTCCCTCTGACTCAAGGATTCAGAATTTCAGGGCCAGAAAGGGGCTCCCCTGCTGCTTCCTTGAAGTGACAAACC
This sequence comes from Bos indicus, assembly GCF_029378745.1. Lineage (NCBI taxonomy): Eukaryota > Metazoa > Chordata > Mammalia > Artiodactyla > Bovidae > Bos > Bos indicus. The sequence goes on along the minus strand of NC_091782.1, from coordinate 16,423,503 downwards.
ACAAAGCGCATAGCTACCAACAGCGCATCATTACCTTTCAGCGTGAAGAATATTTATAATTGTCTTTTCCAATCAGACATTTTCCCAGCCGGTATATTTACCTTATTTTTGATTTTGAGGTGGCCTATTTCCTATTCTGTTTTGTTTTGTCTTACCGGCCTTAGCTACATCTTTTGTGAGCTGGTAATTTGCTCTCTGGTCTCTTAGCAACCAGGAACTTTTCCAGTTTGCTGCTGAATCAGACCTTGGAGTGGCAAACTTTATAAGAGAACCTACTGAAGGACAGTATCTCTCCCAGAGCCAACAATTTTAAACCAATGTTTGAACAAGAAAATTAACCGGGGTTTCAGGGCATGTACATTCATAAAGGCAACAACTGACAAAACGCGTCTGGCTCTCTGGAATGGCTGGCTCTCCCCTGGTCCCAGTCCCAGCTGACCGAGTTCTCTTTGTCCTCTGCTCCAGCACAAGGCTTTCCCCCTTCTCTGCTGCAGGGTTGATGTGAAGCAGAGGGAGCCCCCCTGAAGAGGAAAGGACTGCGCCCTCCCTGGAGGAGGACGAGGCGGAGGTCCGGAGCGTGATTGGTGGTGGTCCTTGCCAGTTTCACTCCACACGCCTTTGATTTCCTGCCCAGTATGTGTGAGGCACCGGCTGGGGAAATGTGCAGAACACAGCCGTGCCCTGTAGAGCTCACAGTGTAGAGAAGAGACATTAATAAATCACTTACTGTCCGGTGTGTTTGGTCTGACATGCACATGAACAAGGACTCCTGGAGGACAGAAGAGAACCTGGCCTGGCGAGTGGGGTGAAAGCCTGTGCGAGTGATTATGTTGGAGACAGGATCAGTCACTTGGGGCAGGGACCCCCAAGCTCGGTCGTTAACCAGTGTGAGAGTTGAGCAGTTCTTGGCATTCTCTATGGCTATGTAAAAAACCCACTCCAAAGCTTAGGGGTAGCAAACAGCACCGTTTTATCATGCTCTTGGACTCCGTGGGTCAGGAGTCAGAAGAGGGCAGGGGGAGGCTCTTCTTTGCTCTGTGGGGTCTGGAGTCTTGGAAGAGGACTTAAATGGTGAGGGCACCTTCAACTGGAGGGGCTGGACCACTTCAAATCTAGTTTCTTCATGCACACACCTGGCATTCGGGATGGGCTGGCTAATGTCTCCACGTGGCCTCTTGGGCATGGAGTTGTCAGGATTGCTGAACTGGAGGCTCAGGGATAAAAGAGCAAGTGAGAGATCTCTGAAGGCAAGGCAGAAGCTGCATGGCCATTTTAATCCTCACTTTGGAAATCACGTAGCATCACTTCCATACACCCTATGCATCAGGATGAAGAGTGGGAACATAGACCCCACTCAATGGAAAGAGGGCAAAATCTTTGCAGTCATGCTGAAATCACCATCCAAGCAACCAGGAGTCCTGACTTCTTGTCTCACTCTTCTCATGCTGTATGACCTTGGGTTAGCTGCTTCTCCTCTCAGGGCTCCGGCTTCTTCATCTGTACACAGGAAGAGGTTCAGGGGTTAATCTAAAGTCCCTCTTCCTGAAGAGCAGCAGCATAGCCAGTGTCCTTATTACCTACTGACTCCGAGTGAACTGAATTTCAACTATAGGGATGGATCTCCAATCGAATCATGTGGATCATTGGGTAGAAATGATGTGAGAATTTTCACCCTGCTGGAAACTTGAGGAAACTTGGTCTAACTCTCTTGTTTTACAGATGGGGAAACTGAGGTTTAGAGAGGCTAAAGGTCCAGGAGCGATGTAATGGTGGACATTAAGGAATAGAACCTGGGCCCCTGAACCAATCATCTTGTGTGTTGTCCACCTCCCTTATTATAATATTTGGAATTAAGTACGAAATTTCATTCAAACATCCACCTTCTGGAAGACATCACTTACATAAACTGAAGGATAACTGCAAGTAGCCATCTGGAAATTTTCCATTATGTCCAACCTAAGTAGTTGTTAACTGGGCTTGAGGGTTTGTCTAGCGGATCTGTGCTCACTGGTTGGCCCTTCTGGGGGCCTTGGCTCAGGCCTGGAGCAGAATGACAGTGAGTTTTGGAGGCAGGTTGAGAAGAGGTGAGTTTGCTTCTGGTTTGGATCCTAATTTTTTTTTTTTCACTGCAGCCATATTCAGAAATGGTTCCTGTGCATATATAATGAGGTGACTGAGTTAAATAATAAATGACAAGAGAGGCCACGGGAGGTGGGGAAGCAAAAGCAAGGGAGAGGGAGTCTGATTTCAGCTTAAATTGGAAAGGACATTGAGCTGCTGAGAGAGGAGATGGGAGGGCAGAAGGGCCCGTGGTAACAGGAACAAAAAAAGAACTGGCAAAAAGATCCATGTGGCTGTTTGCAGCCCAGGAAGGCTGAGAGAGCAGGGACAAAACTCAGCATGGAAATATGACAGGACACTGGGCATTTAAAAGTAGAGGGAGGCTGGAGTCATATTTAGTGTTGGGGAATAAAGCAAAAAAAAAAATATATATATATAGAGAGAGAGAGTGGGCCATTAAGCATTGAATCTTCATGATAAATGGGCTTTTCCAGAGCTGGATCCATCACAAACATGGCCTTACATAGAGTCAACCAGACAGGACTGATTTTGTCACATCATTTGGACATTGACCTGGAATAAGGCTCATCTGTGCTTGGCTACCTGTCAGGATTCTGGGAGGATGGAGGAGAGGAAACACTGAGGAAGCCTCACTTGGGCTTTTGGAAAGAGCCTGGCTTCCCTACCGTATCCATCCCATTCTCAGCATGTAAGAAGCCCATCCACCTCCTCTCTATCCCATCGCCCCCTGTGCCACAGTTCATGTGGATCTGACCTGTCTCCATGCTCAGCCCCTCTCATCTATGTCACTGAGTCTGAACTCAGAACAACCTTTCATCACAATTTTCAACCAGCGCATTCATATCTGGACTCCTTCTTATTATCCTCTCTCATTTTGCTTACAAATCCCTTTATTTGGTGCTTATCCCTATGACAGTCTAAGCTTTTATAGGATCAAACTGACGACATTCGGCCCTAGGGGTCTAGGAATTTGACATCCCCAAAGGGGGCATTTCAGCCTCTTCTTTTCATGAAAACACAGAAAATGATATTCTGCCCATTAGGGTCGAGAACTCCAGCCTGATCCAGGCCCCGCCTAAACATCCCAGGTCCGAGGTATCCAGGCAGAGTTGAAATCCATTCTCAGAACTCCGTTTTGGAGGCTCCGCAAATGACTACAGGATTTTGCACCCTCCCAATTAAACATGTTTTCCCGATAGAGTTGTGTGGTGCCGGTTTGCCCTTTGGCTGACTCAACGAACGACATTCACTCCAGTGACAGGAAAACCTCATTCTTCTTCTGGCATCTAAGGGAGCAGCAGAATAGAACAGCTAGGTGATGGTGCAGTTCACAGCAGGGCCAGCTCATTTGCCTTAGTCCGGAAAAAGCAGCCATGGTGTTCAAACACATTTGGGGGGGAAACCATCATGCTAGTTACAGAGCAGGTAACAGGCCTCGGGTCTGAAAGGGAGACCAAAGGGAATCCCATGTGGTCCTCGCTTCTAGTAGCAGGGATCAGACAAGCCTGGGAGAAGGGTAACAGAAGGCTGGAAAGATGAGAACTGGAAGAGAGGTTCACAACCCTTGGAGGCTGGGTAGAGATGAAGGGTGTGTCCATCTGGGAGTGACTCCTACAGAGCCCCTGCCCGCGGGAGGGACAGGATTTCCCCAGGAGAAGAGTGGGCTGGAAGAGTACATTCCAGGCCCAGCGAGGAGTGTGAGGAAAAGGACAGAGGGGCAAAAACAAAAAACAGGGTGGAGAAAACCACAGAGGCCAGGGAACACGAAGACTGTGTAGACTGCCCAGGGAAAGTACAGGGAAGGAAGTCAGAGGCAGCTTGTGTACGGTGAACAGAGGGTTGAGATTAAGAAGCAATGGGGGAACTTCCCCGGGTGGTCTGCAGGGGTCCCAGGTTTGATCTCTGGTTGAGGAAGTTCCGCATGCCCTGTGGTACAGACAAAAAAGGAAAAAGAAGGGGAAAAAAAAAGAGAGAGAGAGAGAGAACCATTTGTTTGAACTCTCCTTCTGGACCCAGGGAAGCATTGGTATCTTTACAATGCTCTTGAGACTGCTGACCCAAATGATAAAGTTCAAACTTCTGTGTGTGGCATGCAGGCCTCTCCCTGCAAAGCTCCTGCTTATCTCTGCTGACTCCTCTCTCCACTTGCTCCCGGAGCTCAAGCTGTCTCCTCCTCGGCCATTCCCTGGACACTTCATGCAGTTTCATGCTTCTCAGATTTCACACCTGCTCTTCCTCTGCTCAGGAAACCCCTTCTGCTTGTTGGCTACGTGGATGTCTTTATTCCAGGCTCACTCAGCCTAAGCATCAGTCATCTCCATCTGGACTGTTTGCTTCGCCTTACGGGGCGGGGTGACCGCTTTCTCTTGGGCGCCCCCACCTGGTCATGTTCCGCCATTACAGCCCTCACCACCAATGGGGACTTTGTTCACTTTGAGACTTTGGGCCGGTGGTTTCACTCGTGGGTCACTGCCTTATCTGTAATAGGGATAATGACCCCCACTGCATGAGTTTACTATGAGGGTTGAATAAAATGACTTGGGTCCGGTGTAGAGCATGGGTAGAGCATGCTACACACGTGATTGTTATTATCTGGCTCCTTACCTCTTAGACCAGCACCACCCACTGGAAATAAAACAGAAGCCACAGATATGAGCCACATAGGCAATTTTTAATTTCATTGTAGCCACATTAAATAGATAAAAAGTGAAGTTAATTTCAGTAGTGCTAAGTTGCTTCAGTTGTGTCCGACTCTGTGCGACCCCATAGACGGCAGCCCACCAGGCTCCCCTGTCCCTGGGATCCTCCAGGCAAGAACACTGGAGTGGGTTGCCATTTCCTTCTCCAATGCATGAAAGTGAAAAGTGAAAGTGAAGTTGCTCAGTCGTGTCTGACTCTTAGTGACCCCATGGACTGCAGCCCACCAGGCTCCTCCGTCCATGGGATTTTCCAGGCAAGAGTACTGGAGTGGGTTGCCATTGCCTTCTCTGATTCCAGTAGTATGTTCTATTTAATTCAATATACTCAGAATGTCATCTATATTTAATCAATATAAGCATGATTAATGAGCTATACAGTGGAAGTGATATATAGATTTAAGGGACTAGATCTGATAGATAGAGTGCCTGGTGAACTATGGACGGAGGTTCGTGACATTGTACAGGAGACAGGGATCAAGGCAATCCCCATGGAAAAGAAGTGCAAAAAAGCAAAATGGCTGTCTGAGGAGGCCTTACAAATAGCTGTGAAAAGAAGAGAAGCGAAAAGCAAAGGAGAAAAGGAAAGATATACACATCTGAATGCAGAGTTCCAAAGAATAGCAAGAAGAGATAAGAAAGCCTTCCTCAACGACCAATACAAAGAAATAGAGGAAAACAACAGAATGGGAAAGACTAGAGATCTCTTCAAGAAAATTAGAGATACCAAGGGAACATTTCATGCAAAGATGGGCTCGATAAAGAACAGAAATGGTATGGACCTAACAGAAGCAGAAGGTATTAAGAAGAGGTGGCAAGAATACACAGAAGAACTGTACAAAAAAGATCTTCACGACCAAGATAATCACGATGGTGTGATCACTGACCTAGAGCCAGACATCCTGGAATGTGAAGTCAAGTGGGCCTTAGAAAGCATCACTACGAACAAAGCTAGTGGAGGTGATGGAATTCCAGTTGAGCCATTTCAAATCCTGAAAGATGATGCTGTGAAAGTGCTGCACTCAGTATGCCAGCAAAGTTGGAAAACTCAGCAGTGGCCACAGGACTGGAAAAGATCAGTTTTCATTCCCATCCCAAAGAAAGGCAATGCCAAAGAATGCTCAAACTACTGCACAATTGCACTCATCTCACACACTAGTAAAGTAATGCTCAAAATTCTCCAAGCCAGGCTTCAGCAATACATGAACCATGAACTTCCAGATATTCAAGCTGGTTTTAGAAAAGGCAGAGGAACCAGAGAACAAATTGCCAACATCCGCTGGATCATCAAAAAGGCAAGAGAGTACAAGAAAAACATCTATTTCTACTTTACTGACTATGCCGAAGCTTTGACTGTGTGGATCACAACTGTAGAAAGTTCTGAAAGAGATGGGAGTACCAGAGCACCTGACCTGTCTCTTGAGAAACCTATATGCAGGTCAGGCAGCAACAGTTAGGACTGGACATGGAACAACAGACTGGTTCCAAATAGGAAAAGGAGGACGTCAAGGCTGTATATTGTCACCCTACTTATTTAACTTATATGCAGAGTACATCATGAGAAACGCTGGGCTGGAAGAAGCACAAGCTGGAATCAAGATTGCTGGGAGAAATATCAATAATCTCAGATATGCAGATGACACCACCCTTATGGCAGAAAGTGAAGAGGAACTAAAAAGCCTCTTGATGAAAGTGAAAGAGGAGAGTGAAAAAGTAGGCTTAAAGCTCAACATTCAGAAAACGAAGATCATGGCATCTGGTCCCATCACTTCGTGGGAAATAGATGGGGAAACAGTGAAAACAGTGTCAGACTTTATTTTTTTGGGCTCCAAAATCACTGCAGATGGTGACTGCAGCCATGAAATTAAAAGACGCTTACTCCTTGGAAGGAAAGTTATGACCAACCTAGATAGCATATTGAAAAGCAGAGACATTACTTTGCCAACAAAGGTCCGTCTAGTCAAGGCTATGGTTTTTCCAGTGGTCATGTATGGATGTGAGGGTTGGACTGTGAAGAAAGCTGAGCGCCGAAGAATTGATGCTTTTGAACTGTGGTGTTGGAGAAGACTCTTGAGAGTCCCTTGGACTGCAAGGAGATCCAACCAGTCCATTCTGAAGGAGATCAGTCCTGGGTGTTCATCAGAAGGAATGATGCTAAAGCTGAAACTCCAGTACTTTGGCCACCTCATGTGAAAAGTTGACTCACTGGGAAAAACTCTGATGCTGGGAGGAATTGGGGGCAGGAAGAGAAGGGGATGACAGAGGATGAGATGGCTGGATGGCATCACCAACTCGATGGACGTTAGTCTGAGTGAACTTCGGGAGTTGGTGATGGACAGGGAGGCCTGGCATGCTTCGATTCACGGGGTCGCAAAGAGTTGAACACGACTGAGCGACTGAACTGAACTGAACTGAATGAACTATTTAAACTTTTTTCATGTAAGTCTTTGAAACCCACTTTTATTTTACAGTAATAGCACATCTTATTTCAGACCAACCACATTTCAAGGGCTCACTAGCCATATGTGGCCAGTAGCTACTGTCCTGGACAGACAGCTCTAGATTCAAGAGATTCTGCGGACTTCTGGAGAATATGCATGGTGTCTGATTTCTCTCTGCATCACTCAGTTCTTGGCACAGAGTAGCGGTTAATAAATGTTTATGAAATATTATTGAGCTAAGTCAGGTCATTAGGCAGGTTGCCAAGGACAATAAGTTGACGAACAATCACAAGCAGTAATGACAGGTTAGGGAAAGCAGGCAGTGACCAAGAGTGTGCCGCCTCGTGCAGGCACAGCTGGGGTGAAGGACCGTGAACAAGTCTGCATCTCTGCAGCAAGTCTGGGATTAAAAGCCTAGAACGGGAAAATTCAGGTTTTGGTCTTGACACTAAAGCCACTATTTGTGTTCCCTTCAAATTAGAGGTAGCCAGCTTTACCCAATGATAGAATAGCTGGTCTTTTAGAGGGGCAGGATCTTGGGACCACTGTCATTCCAGAAACCTCCCTGATCACACTGAATTCCAATGAATGGTTATGGAAGTGTATTTGTGTTTGAGTTCTGCTTCCACCATCCATAAGCTGTGTGACTCTGGACAACTTACTGAACCTCTCTGAGTTTCAGCTTCCACCATCTGTGAAATACAGAGGATAACAACAGCATCTATCTCATAAGGTTACCTTGAGGAGACCAGGCACTGAGACCATGTGTGTCAGAGATCACGTGCCTCTGGCATGGCTCCCAATTATCCCCACCTCTTGGTATTTCCTCCTGTGTATCCCCTCCCTTTGAGTGTGTGTGGACCTAGTGATGTGATTCTAATCAGGAGAATATGGGCGCCACTTCCATGATTAGATATAAAAGCCTATGACGTCTACCTTGCTGGTACTCTCTCCTGCCCTCTCTCTTGCTTGCTCTGATGAAGCAAGCTGCCGTGTTATGAGATACTCTATGGAGAGGTCCACATGGTAAGGAACTGTGGAGGCCTCTCACTTGAGACTCCAGGAGCAGTAGGGTCCAACAGCTAAAGAAGAACTAAGTCTTGACAACCACCACGTGAGTGAGATTGGAAGTGAATTCACCCAGTCAAGCCTTGAGATGAGACTGTGGGCTTATGAGAGCTAGTGGACCCAGCTAAATTGCGCTTGGACCGGCAGAAACTGTGAGACAATATGTGTGTTGCTAAGTCTTGGGGTAATTCGTCTCTCAGAAATGAGTAACTAATACATGCATGCAACAGCTTGACACAGCCTCTAGAATTTAGAAGATGTTCAGTAAATTTAAATAATGCTCTTAGCAGTGGTATTGGAAAATTCTGCCGTGGATAAGGGGGTCTTATCCTATACGTAGAAAGCTAGGCAGCCTATCAAAGGCCTTCATGAGCAGCCAGGATTAAAGCAGACTTGCTTAAGTGAAGTCATATATTTATGTGTATTTTAATTGGGATATAGTTGCTTTACAACTTTGTGTTAGTTTCTGCAGTACAATGGAGTGAATCAGCCATATGTTTACATACATCCCCTCCCCCTTGGCCCTCCCCCCCACCCTCCTCTGTCCTACCCATCTAGGTCATCACAGAGCACTGGGCTGAACTTCCTGAGATTTCAAGCAGCTTCCCACTAGCTATCTGTTTTACACACGGTAGTTTAGTTACTAAGTCGTGTCTGACTCTTGTGACTCCATGGACTGGAGGCTCCTCTGTTTATGGGATTTCTCAGGCAAGCATACTGGGATGGGTTGCCATTTCCTGCTCCAGGGGATCTTCCTGACCCAGGAACTGAACTCAGATCTCCTGCACTGCAGGCAGATTCTTTACCAGCTGAGCCTCCAGGGAAGCCCATGTTCCACATGGGAGTGTATGTATGTCAATCTCAATCTCCCAATTCATCCCATACCCCTGTCCTTCCGCCCCATGATCACATATCTGTTCTCTACATCTGGGTCTCTAGTTCTGCTTTGCAAATAGGTTCATCTGTATCGTTTTTCTAGATTCCACATATATACATTAATACACAATATTTGTTTTTCTCTTCTGACTTACTTCACTCTGTATGGCAGACTCTAGGTCCATCCATATCTCTACTAATAACTCAACTTGGTTTGTTTTTAATTTTAATTACAATTTATTCCTTTGCACTGGAATCAACATTTGCCTGCTCACTCCAGGCATGGTTTCAATCCCATGCCATGACACTCCTCTTCCAACCAGTCCTGGTATGTTCACACTCTGAGGACACAAATGGGATCTTTTCCTGGGATGGGGCGTCATGACCAACTTGGGAACCAAAAGCAGTGACATGCCTGAGAATAAGATATAATCAATTTAAAGGTCAGAGTAGTGTTTCTGTTTTTTCTTCCTTTTTTCAGAACTTGGTTGTCCTCTGAGAGAAAAACTAGTAAGATGAATCCATGCATAATGGAGTTTAGCATCTCTGATGGGGAAACCTAATCAATTGTGAAATACTATCGATCACAACATGCCTGGTCTGGGAAACAAATGTGATAGCTAAAGGGGGGTGGTCTGTGCATCGTTTCGAGGAAGGGGACCCCAAGGAACAGCGATTTGTCAGTGTTTTTCCAGCACTGTTCAGAGCAAGGGGGCCCTTCTGGCTGACAGAAACATCCGCTCCGCTTGAGAGGCAGGCCCGAGAGACACCAGGAGCATCAGGCAATCATAACTCACCGACACGAGCCATTAAGATCATCCTGCTCCTCTCTGGCATGAAGTCCGTGCTTACTAGGCAGGCTGCTGATGAAAATAATTCATTTCTCTTGTACCTTGGCCTCCCACCCATGAACATGAGATTCTGGTTTTCTCAGAAGTCATGCTTTTCTCTGGAACTAATGAACTTATGATATTCTGACGTATTCATCAGTCTATTGAGGGTTTGCACAGCCGGGGTCAATCTCTGATGTCTGATCTCTAGTTATTTTTGTTCAGCTGATGTTGAGGCTGAAGCTCCAATACTTTGGCCACCTGATGGGAAAAACTGACTCACTGGAAAAGACCCTGAAAGAATGGGAAAGAATGAGGGCAGGAGGAGAAGGGGACGACAGAAGATGAGATGGTTGGATGGCATCATCGACTCGATGGACATGGGTTTTCATGGACTCTGGAAGTTGGTGATGGACAGGGAGGCCTGGCATGCTGCGGTTCATGGGTTCACAAAGAGTTGGACATGACTGAGCGACTGAACTGAACTGAGCTCAGTCATGTCCAACTCTTTGCAACCCCATGGACTGCAGCATGCCAGGCCTCCCTGTCCTTCACCATCTCCTGGAGCTTGCTCAAACTCATGTCCGTTGAGTCAGTGATGCCATCCAACCAAGATGAGACATCCCCTGTCGTCCTCTTCTCTTCCTGCTTTCAATCTTTCCCAGCATCAGGGTCTTTTCTAATGAGTTGGCTCTTCGCACTAGGTGGCCAAAGTGTTGGAGCTTCAGCTTCAGCATCAGTCCTTCCAATGAAGATTCAGGATTGATTTCTTTAGGATTGACTGGTTTGATCTCCTTGCAATTCATGGGACTCTCAAAAGTCTTCTCCAACAATGCAGTTCAAAAGCACCAATTCTTCAGCACTCAGCCTTCTTTATGGTCCAACTCTCACATCCATACATGACTCCTGGAAAAACCATAGCTTTGACTAGATGGACCTTTGTTGGCAAATTAATATCTCTGCTTTTTAATATGCTGTCTAGGTTAGTCATAGCTTTTCTTTCAAGGAACAAGCATCTTTTTATTTCATGGCTGTAGTCACCATCTGCAGTGATTTTGGAGCCCAAGAAAATAAACTCTGTCACTGTTTCCATTGTTTCCCCATCTATTTACCATGAAGTGATGGGACCAGATGCCATGATCTTTGTTTTTTTGAATATTGAGTTTTAAGCCAGCTTCTACACTCTCCTTTTCACTTTCATCAAGAGGCTCTTCAGTTCCTCTTCGCTTTCTGCCATAAGGGTGGTGTCATCTGCATATCTGAGGTTATTGATATGTCTTCTGGCAATCTTGATTCCAGCTTGTGCTTCATCCATCCTGGCATTTCACATAATGTACTCTGCATATAAGTTAAATAAACAGGGTGACAATATACAGCCTTGATATACTCCTTTCCCAATTTAGAATCAGTCTGTTGTTCCATGTCTGGTTTTAACTGTTGCATCTTGACCTGCGTACAGGTTTCACAGGAGGCAGGTAAGGTGGTCTGGTATTCTTATCTCTTGAAGAATTTTCCAGTTTGTTGTGATCCACACAATCAAAGGCTCTAGGTCACTGACCAAATAGAGCTGCTGCCTTTCAAGTTCAGTTCAGTTCAGTTCAGATCAGTCGCTCAGTCGTGTACAACTCTTTGCGACCCCATGGTCAGCAGCATGCCAAGCTTCCCTGTCCATCACCAACTTCTGGAGCTTAGCAAATACCTGGGACCCAGGGATCTCCTGTCTTTCCTCCATTTTCCATCCCTCTTTTCGTTTTATTCTTCTGTTTTCTCCTGCCCCTACCCTCACCAAGGATAACCTTGAATTACAGTGGCTTGGAATGTCCCTCCCTGGTGGTCCAGTGGCTAGGACTCTGTGCTCCCAATGCAGGGGACCCAAATTCAATCCCTGGTCAGGGAACTAGATCCCACAGGCCACAACTAAGAGCTTGCATGCCAAAACGAAGATCAAAGATACTGCATGCCACAACTAAGACCCATTGCAGCCAAATAAATAAATATTTTTAATACAAGAATTACAGTGGCCATAGTGGGGCACTTTTAACCTAGATAAGCTTATCCATTTATGAGATGTTGATAGCTCAGTTGGTAAAGAATCCTCCTGTAATGCAGGTGACCTCGGTTTGATTCCTGGGTCAGGAAGATCCACTGGAGAAGGGACAGGCTACCCACTCCAATTTTCTTGGGCTTCCCTTGTGGCTCAGCTATTAAGAATGTGCCTGTAATGCGAGAGACCTGGGTTAAATCCCTAGGTTGGGAAGATCCCCTGGAGAAGGGAAAGGCTACTCATTCTAGTATTCCAGCCTGGAGAATTCCATGGACTGTATAGTCCATGGGGTCAAAAACAGTTGGACATGACCAAGCGACTTTCACTTCACTTCACTGCTAGAAAAAAAACAGGGCTCTGATTTTCCCCAAAACAATGGGATGCATTTTTTAGTGGTACGCAAAAACTTTAAGAAACCAAATGAATCAAAACAAAAAAAAAATGGCTCTTGAAACATTCTTTGCAAAAGCTTAATGGTGAATCTAAAAAGACATGTGCATTGACTGACTTCACTCTGACTGCTCTTTCCCTTTCCCTTCCCCTAAATATTCAGAACTATATTATCCCCTTAACTCAATTGTCTTTCGTACTGAAGATGAGCCAGAGGTTAAACAAATGCTTTTAAAAGTGAAGTCTTTCAATAAGTGTGGAAAATCAGATGTAAGCATCTTTTCTCCATGGTCAAAGGCTGAACTTAGGTCCATCATCAAAGATTTTTCAAACTCTAAAGAGAATCCTCAAAGATTTTATGAGGAGTTTAGAATTCTAATTGGAGTTTATGATCCGGGACTCCTGGATCTCTCCCAATGTATTCATGTGGCATTAGAATCTGGTGAGGCCTGAAAATGGAGGGCTGAAGCCAAGTGGGACGGTCTCAGGAGTGACATTAAAGACCCACATAATAACCACTCCACCAAGGACGACCCAAAATTCACTAGAAAGATAACCCAACACCTAATTGAGAGCATGGATAAAGTATTTCCTCAGAAGACTGACTGGTCTATCATTCAATCTTGCAAACAAAAAAAAAGAATGAACCAGTCTTAGACTGTGAGACCAGACAGGAAACCTTTTTTTGTGTGAAATATTCTAAGCTTTCTTTATTAAATGCAGGCACAGCAAATGCCCTGATGTCCTTATTCATGAGTGGGCTCCTGTCCAAAATACACTAGGGAGCCTTATAAAGAGACACGAGCTGGACTGGGAAGCCCTCCCTCTTTCTGAACGAATAATCCTAGCTGAGAATGTTGAAAAAACTCTGGAGCAAGGTAAAATTCAAAAAGCTGATAAACATAAATGATCCTGCAGTTATACCAGCTGCAAGGGCTGAGAGACCTTCACTACACTTTTCAAGCCAGGACCCAGAGGTCTTCCATTCAGAAAACGTGTAGCCTGAAGTGTCTGCCTTCACTGTAAACAACCAGAGTCCTGGGAAAGGGAATTTCCCCCACTGAACTCACCCTTTAATAGACCTCCACCTACTAATCCAGACTGGTTTTCCCTGGGGGAAGTCTTAAAAATTTTGATTACTGAAATAAAAGTAACATTGATTGGACTCTGAGGGATCCTCCTCATGATATCTCTAAAATAGCAAAGGGAAAATAAGATTTAAAATAAAAGGGGAATCCTATACAATATTATGAATATTGGAGCCACTTTATCTATGTTAAACCCCATTTTCATAAAATGGCAGATCTCTCAGAGTTCGGAGAATGGGGGTTTTCTGTAGTGGGAGTTTCTAATGAAATTTAGTGTATTCATGTCTAAACCAGTCAGGACAACACAAGGGCCATTTTTGGGAAAACTATACTTTCCCTCTATGTGGTCCTGCACCAGTAAACCTGTGAGGATGAGATTTGCTTTCTAAATTGAGGAGTCATATAAAATTTAGCTCAGAGGGAAAATGGTCATAGAATTTCCTGACCTTCCTGAACCTGAGCTGCTCTGCTCTCTGCAAGCAGGAATGGATGAAATTGAGGCTCTAATGCATGAAAGCTCAATCTTTCCAAGGTTCCTGAATGCCTATGGATTTCTTCCTCAACAGATATGGGCAGAATTAAGAGTGCTGAATGCATAAGAATTCAAATAGATCATTTCAAACACTAGCCTAATGGCCTCAGCATCTGCTAAAGCCAGAAGCTGCACTGCTGCTGCTGCTTCTGCTAAGTCGCTTCAGTCGTGTCCGACTCTGTGCAACGCCATAGACGGCAGCCTACCAGGCTCCCCTGTCCCTGGGATTCTCCAGGCAAGAACACTGGAGTGGGTTGCCATTTCCTTCTCCAATGCGTGAAAGTGAAAAGTGAAAGTGAAGTCGCTCAGTCGTGTCTGACTCTTCCTGACCCCATGGACTGCAGCCTACCAGGCTCCTCTGTCCACGGGAGTTGCCAGGCAAGAGTACCAGAGTGGGGTGCCATTGCCTTCTCTGAGAAGCTGCACCAGAAGTTACCAATTCAGCTATCCAGAGGCTGCCAAGTGCAGAAGACTTAACAAACAAGGACTTGAAATTCCATGCACTAGTCCCGGTAACACTCTGATCTTACCCATGATCAAACCAAATGGATAAGGTTGTCGATTTGTTCATGATCTAAGGGCAATTAAGAATTCTTCTCAATATTGTACAGTTGTAATCTTTGATAATTAAAAAAAAAACAAGGAAAAAAGCTAATAAGTGGAGCAATGTTAAATAAAATGTAAAAAGGTTATACCCAGAATATTAGAAGTTATAATTGTAACTAATATATTTGCAAATTATGTTATATTAGCCTGGTCATTGTTGGGAAACAAAAATCATAACAGACCTAAAAAAAAAAAGAAAAGAAAATTGTGATATTGGGACTTTCCCAGCACTGCTGTTAAGACTGCTTTTCCACTGCAGGGGGCAGAAGTTCGATCCTTGATTGGGGAACAAAGATCCTACAAGCCATGCGGTGGGGCCAAAGAAAATAAAAGTAAAAAGAAAAAGAAAATTGTGATACTAAGTTTATGTAGGTCCAAATCCCAATACTTGGCTATCTGATGCATCTACACACTCAAAACAACTCACAGCAGTGGATCTTTGCTTTCTATAGCATTCCAGTTGACAAGGAAAATCAGTATTTATTTGCTTTCACTTGAAAAAACCAATAATATACCTGGACTCCAATGCCACAAGGGTTCACTGAAGCCCTATCCTATTTCCACAGATTCTTTACATCAAGACTTGGGAAACTTATAGTTCCCTAAGGACTCAATATTCATTCAATATGTAGGTGACTGATTTCTATGTTCCCCTCCAGGGCAGGACTCAGAAGTAGATGTGATTTATCTATTATAGCTATTAGACTTGTAAAGGCCATAAGGCGTCCAAGGAAACTCTCTGATTTTCAAAAAAGAAGGTCCATCTCCTAGGACATGATTTGACTGAAGGAGGCATTTCTGTCTCACCTGAATGAAGGAAGACAATCCAAAAATTACCCCAATCTAGATAACAATTAAGGAGTTACCTTGGACTTGCAGGATGTTGTAGATCTTGAGTTCTAAAATTTTCTCTGATTGTTAGTCCCCAGAATAAACTTACAAGGAACTCAATTCCAGAGCCCTTACCATGGGAAGATAATCCTGAGCAAGCCTTCAGCCAAATGAAATGAGCCTTGCAGCAAACTCTAGCCTTAGGGCTCCCTGGGACTTCCCAGGTGGCTAAGTTGGTAAAAGAATCTGCCTGCTGATACAGAAGCTGCAGGAGACACGGGTTCGATCCCTGGGTCGGGAAGATTCCCCTGGAGAAGGAAATGACAATCCACTCCAGTATTCTTGCCTGGAGAATCCCATGGACAGAGGAATCTGGCAAGCTACAGTCCATAGGGTGGCAAAGAGTCAGACACGACTGAGTGAGCACAGAACAGAGCATAGTGGGTTCCCTAAAGACACTCAGTCTTGCACCTTATCTGTCCACAAGCATGATAACCAGGCTCCAGGAATTCCAACGCAAGAGCGTGGAGGGAAACATAGATCTATTGCTTAGAATAACTTACAGTTAGACCCAGTAGCCAGAGCACATCCAAACTGAAGCAGTAGCTGCAGCAGCTAAATTGGTGGAAGCCTCAGCTGAATTGGTTATTAGGACATGACTCATACTTACAAACACCTCACACTGTTGAGTCTATTAAATTCTGATCAGACCCAGCATTTTTCAGCAAACAGACTAACATAGGAGATCCATCTTTCACCAACTAACCATCATCTTAAGCACTGTAACTCACTCAGCTCTGCTGCCCTTTCCTGACGATGATACAGATCATGGTATCTGTATAGATGTGGTGTCATGGTTATTGACCCCCAGCATTGACTTATTGGAGACGCTACTAGAAAACCTAGATTTAATAGTCGATGCTAAGAATGCAGAAGGGAAATATCAATAGGATATGCTGTAACAGCTCAATATGAACTATTAGAAAGGGCACTCTTTCTCCAATTTAAGTCTGCACGACCAGCACAACTATTCAATGCGCGCCCTCATTTGGGCTTGTTAGCTGTCTAAAGGAAAATCAGAAAACGTTTAGAATGCTGATAGCAGATCTGCCATTGGGGTGGTCCATGACTTTGGTATGCTGTGGCAAGAGAGAAGGCTCCACACTTCTAACAGAACCCGAATCAAAAATGGGCTCCAAGGAAACGAACAGCTCTCTGCCATTCTGTTGCCCAACTGAATTGCAATGATTAAAATTGAAGCTCATACTAGAAAAACAAAACCTGAATATCAGGGAAACGCTCTAGGAGACTTCCATGCTAAATCAGCCAGTGCTTAAATTGTTCCAATATGCAACCTGAATGAACTCCATAAGATTGACTCTAATCAAATTATTTATGATCATTTATCTAAAAGACAGAATCAGGCACCCTTGCTGGAACAATAATATTGAGACCAATGAGGTTGCAAATTTAATATTAAATGAAGACACTGAGGGCCCAGGCAACCGTCTGGTTCTTCCTGAGTCCTTAAAATGTGATCACTAAAAAGCTCTATATTATGCAGTGTGTCATGGCATGGATAAAATGACTCAAATTATGAAGAAGTATTGGTGGGATGACTGCTTCAAGGTTGCAAAATTGGTTTATGACCAACATCTTATTTGTCAAACCCATAACCCTGGAAAGATTATTAAGGTATTAGATGGAGCATTCTCACCACCTACTGGGTGATTTGAACACTTACAAACAGATTTCATTCAATATCCTCTGCAATGGGTAACCAATTTGTTCTTGTAATTGTTGGTGTGTTCTCAAGATGGATCGAAGCCTTCCCATGCAGAAAGGCTGACGCCACAGCCATGGCTAGGAAACTTTAAGAAAATATATTTCCTTCATGGGACATCCCCAGAGAAATCTCTAAGTGATCAAGGAACTCATTTTGCTGGACAAATAATTAAGCAATTAAATAAGGTGCTGCTGACACAATGGCATTACCGTAGTCTTTACCATCCTCAGTCATTTGCTAAAGTCAGATGGACAAATGGTAACCTAAACTAAAGCTACCTAAATTAACAGAATCAACTGGATTGCCAAAGTCAAAATTTCTGTCACTGATTTTGATGACAATTAGATCAACACTTAGAGGAAAACATAAATTAACACCTTATGAATTAGGAACAGGAAGGCCCATGCCTTTGATGATAGAGCTACATGTGTCTCCTGTACTCATAAAATCTGATATGACTCAATAATGTAAAGCTTTCTTGAATTATGCCAAAGCGTATTTCCACCACATAGAGGAAGCTTTCTGTGACCCTTCTGCAGATAGTCGAACCTTCCGCAACTTAGAGCCTGAGAGTGAGTCTTTTGGAAATGACACCTAAGAAAGGCCTCACCTGGACTTCTCTGGTGGTCCAGTGGTTGGGAGTCTGCCTTGTAAAGTAGAAGGTGCCAGTTTGATCCCTGGTCCAGGAAAATTCTACGTGCCAGAGGGCAACTAAGCCCCTGCATTACTGCTACTGAGCCCACGTACCATGACTACCGAAGCCGGCACACCCAGAGCCAGTGCTCTGCAACTGAAGTCACTGCAGTGAGGGGCTCATGTACTGCAACTAGAGAGTATTGCACTCCGCAACTAGAGTAAGCACACGTGCAGTAACAAAGACTCAGTGCAGCCTAACATAAATAAATACTAAAAAAAAGAAAAGCTACCCGTGACTCTCATTCCAGATTTTCCTCACTACTCTGGAGGCAGCAAAACTTTAAGGACTTGACCTTTGGGTCCATGTCTCCCAGTTGAAAGGGCTCCCCTAAACTCTTGGAATTGCACACATGCTGGAGATCTAAAGTTAAGATTGACCAGGGTGATTCTGCCCCAGAAGCAGGCAATCTCTTGAGGTGAACCGTTTTCCCAAGCTGATGGATCAAGATCATCTCTCATATGAAATCTTTGCCTCCTTTGCCTATTTGCAAACTGCTTTTTCTCTCTGTTAATGCACAGGCAGACAACAATAATTGTATATTATGAGGATTTGTCAATAATTAGGATTTCCCAAACAATAGCCACTGCAGGAAACTTAACTAATGGCTGAATATGTCATGCTAAACCAAAATCGGTACAGGAAGGGAGAGAACCCTTAGTTTACCTTGTAAGTAATTTCACTGCAATACCAAGTACCAGAGTATGCCTAAATTATTCCACAGTTTCTTTTTATAAAGTTGAAATACGATTAATCCTGACACCCCCATTCCTTGCCTCAACTTAACCCATGCCTGGAGGTAGGAAAACAAGATCCACTGAATATAAATACAAAAGGCACTGCAGAGCAGGCAGTGAAAATCAGATTATTTGTAGGCTTGTTGTCCAACCCAAAGATGTAGGTGGTTTTTTGGTATGTGGTTTTTCAGCATTTGAGTTTGGATCAAATGACGCTAAGACTTCTATATCAATGAATGGGTCCATGAATGTAATACATACAAAGGAGCCTTATGTACATCTCCTGGCTACTCCTTTATATGTGGAGGGTTTGACAGTGGTTCCTGTGCTTGGACAACTCATTGTCTTGACAGCTGGGGGATGAAAGAACAGTGTGCTCTTGGTGTATTTATGGTTCCATTGTCTCTTCATGCTATCTCAGAAACTCAACATTGGTCCATTCCTTTGAATGTATGCATCCATGTATGCTTAGTCGCTTCAGTTATGTTTGACTCTTTGTGACCCTGAGGATTGTAGTCCACCAGGCTCCTCAGTCCATGGGATTCTCCATGCAAGAATACTGGAATGGGTTACCATGCCCTCCTCCAAGGGATCCTGACCCTGGGATCGAACCCACATCTCCTGCATGTGCTGCATTGCAGTGGACCCTTTACTGCTGAGCCACCAGGGAAGACTTTTGAATGAATACTATCAGTTGAAGAGAAGTTTACCAGCAGATGATAATCCCTCTGGATGGGCATCATTTGAACTATTCCTTCTTCCTTGGCTTGGCATTAGAACAGATGAACGTGTGACTGGAAACTTATCCTTAACTTTAGCAACCATTGCTGAGTCTACTGCTGAGGCCATGGCTGCATACAGAAGTCCCTAGGCTGTCTTGCTAAGATGGTTGTAGATCATGCAATTGCTTTAGATTTCTTGTTGGCTGAACAAGGAAGAGTCTGTGCCATAGCAAATACTTCCTGCTGTACCTGGATCAGTTCCTTGGTATTGTTACAAGAAACTAACAAAAAGCTACCTGGCTAAAACAGGTTGATACCTCGTCAGGTGCACTCTTTGATTTATTTGATAGCAACTGGTTTGGTTAGTGGGGGTCTGGCTAAGGAGTATACTTCAGTCTCTCAGTCTTATCTACCTGATAGTCATCAATATAGTCTCCCTGGTGTGTTGTGTTCTCTCAAAGATCCTAAATGTGTGTTTGCAGCCATCAGCAGTGCATCAGATGGTCTTACTGCACGTGGAGAAGCAGAAGCAAGATGTACAATGCGATAAACAGTGAAAGCAATTCTTCCATGGATCTGACATCATAACCTACTAGTTTCACAAAGAGACAAGAGCATTTAACTCACGTGGTGACTGAGAATGGTGGGAAGACCAAATTTCTGGTCAATCTCTCATATATGACAGGATGACCAAAAAAGGGCAATTGTTAAATAAGGAGGCCCTTAGACTGAGGTGGCTCTGATGCCCTGGCACCTACCTAAGCAAACCAATATCTAAGCTTATAAATACTCCAGGGTTATGAAAGTAAAACCCAGGCAGAACCAATCACAAATAGCCAGCTAGGATTTAAACTCTAGGCTATCAATAATTTCCTTGCTTTGCTTCTGCCTTTTCTCTGTACTGAGCTTTCCTCTAGCTCCCCTCAACAGGGTACTTCTAACCACATCTAGTTCGGTGATGCCTGATTTGAATTGATTTTTGCTCAAGTAATTTCCATGCTATCAAGTTGTAGTATGCCTCATTTTATCTTTTAACACAGGATTGTGTTGGGAGCTGGTGATGCATGATTCCAGAGACACTGACCTGCCTCCAGGACACTTGCCAAGAAGGCAGGGAGGCTGGGACTTTTCCAGGCCACTTCAAAACATCCCTTGACCTGGGCTAGTGTCCTTTGGGATATCAAAGTCTCATTGCTTCCTAATTTGTCACTGCCACAGAGGTCACTGCCCAGGTCCAAGGGGATATAGTCTGAGGACCCAGGAGCCTTGCATGGGAAGGGGCCTGAGAGAGAAGCACTGCCTATAAGAGAAGGGGACGAGTGCGTGGGGAATGAGTTTTGCCTCTGTTCCACTTCCCCTGGGGAGATGAGGGCTGGAACTCGCATCCTGCATCGGTCAGTTAACAATATGCTCAGTGATGAGGTCTCTCCTGACTTATGGCCATTGCAGCTCTATGCAGTGGCCAGGAGGGTGGGCAGTAATGTATGCTGGTGAGGATGGGAAGGCCACAAGATCCTGATGAACCAGTGGAGACACTGGGACTGACAGTGGTTTGCTAACCGAGGCTGGCCTTGCCCAGGGAGACCTGATGTCATTTCCAAGAGTAAAGGAAGAGATCTGATTGCCTCCTTAGAGTTAGGGGAAGGGAGCCATTAATCTCACACTATTTCTCCCAGGGACTTTGAGCTCTCTCCCCTGAACCTCCCATAGCAAACCTCCCAGGTCTGCTGTCTGACTCTGCTCTCCTGAGACCTCTGTCATATTCTCCTCTTCCCTAGTTTGTCAAATGCTTGAATTTTCTGTCTTTGCTAGTAGGTGTTGCATTTTAAAACAATTAAAAAAGCAAATTCATTTCTTTTCAAACTATGGATATTAGGAAGAGGTGATGTATTGGCATGCGTAATATTCAGAAGGTCCTAAAGGGCATGGGGAAAATGCCTCTCCCATTCTTTTCCCCAACCACCTGGTTTTCCCCAAGGCAATGTGTTACCAGTTTCTTGGGTTATAGTAAAATCTTTACATAAAAGGGACCAGGAGTTATAAAATGTCTATTAATGCAATAGTTCTTTATTGAGCACCCATCAGATGCCAAGGCCTGGGGATAGGAAGAGCAATGGGAATGGTCTCAGCACAAGGTATAGCAGAGGAGCAGCAGGTTGGCCAGCAATTATAATCTGGTTTCATTAAAGAAGAAATAGAGACATGTATGGGGTGCAGTGGTGGCACCAAGGGGTGAGAGAAGAAAATAATCCCGCAGTGGAGACTCTCAGACACAGGGAGTCCCTGGTGGTTCAGACGGTAAAGAATCTGCCTGCAATGTGGGAGACTGGGTTTGATCCCCGGATCAGAAAGATCCCCTGGAGGAGGGCATGGCTACCCACTCCAGTATTCTTGCCTGGAGAATTCCATGGACAGAGGAGCCTGATGGGCTACAGTCCATGGGGTCCCAAAGAGATGGACATGACTGAGTGACTAACACTTTATAATAGAATCCAGTTTCCCTGTTCTCATTCTTTCTTTTAGCCTAGTTTCAAATATTGAAAGCCTACTTTGGGCCATCTGCCAACTTAAAAACAAAAACCCACAGCTTTATTGAGATATAATTCAGATACCACACAATTTACCATTTAAAGTGTACAGTTCATTGTCTCTGTATATTCTTAGAATTGTGCCTTAACACCACAATCAATTTTAGAACATTTTCATTATCCCCAGGGGAAACCTCACGCCTCTTAGTTGCCACTCACAGATCTCCCCATCCCTTCAGCCCCTGGTAGTGACCAATCTACTTTCAGTCTCTATAGACTGGTCTATTCCAAACGTTTCCTTTAAATGACATCATACAATACGTAGCCTTTTGTGTGTCTGGTTCCTTTCATTTCACATAATGTGTTTAAGGTTCATCCATGTTGTAACATGGATCAGTACTTCATTTCTTTCTGTGGCCAAATAATACTCCATTGTGTGGGTAAACCACATTTTGTTTATCCATTCATCTGTTGATAACATTTGGGTGGTTTCCACGTTTCGACTATTGTGAATAGAGCTGCTATAAACATTCATGTACAAGTTTTTGTTTAAAAACTTGTCTTTAATTCTTTTGTATATATGCCTGGGAGTGGACTTGCTGAGTCATAGGCTGTTAGTAATTCTGTATTTAACTTATTAAGGAAGCACACAGTTTTTTTCCGCATTGGCTGCACCATTTTACAATCCCACCAGCAGTGTACGAGGGCTCATTTCTCATCTTCCTACTTTTTAAATTGGATTTTAATTTTAAAACCCAATGCTCTGATGCTGGGAAAGACTGCCGGCAGGAGGAGATGGGGGCGATGGTTGGATGGCATCTTCGACTCAGTGGACATGAATTTGAGTAAACTCCGGGACATGGTGAAGGACAGGAAAGCCTGGCGTGCTGCAGTCCATGGGGTCGAAAAGAGATGGACACGACTGAGTGACTGAACAACAACAACAACCAAAATATTCCTTCTGGAATCACCCACTTAGCTCCTCACTCTGCTGCCCCTGATCCTTCTGAAGTCATCCATACATGTCTGATAGCAGGCCTGGGGAGAATTCCTAAATTGTGGTTATCTTCAAACTTGAAATGTGTTACCCACAGGCCACCACATCAGAACTCACTTCTTGAGAGTGGAAGGAAAGACCTCAGGCAGCAGAGAAAGGGAGGCAGGGTCTGTTCAGAAGTTGTACTGAGCCTCCCATTTGACTCCAGAGCACTGACTGGTTGCTTCTTTGCCAATGGTAGACACAGGTCACTCTGGGTGAGTTTTGTGAGCAGGAGAGGGTGAACTGGAGAGCCAAGGACAGGGACAGGCAAGCAGGAGGTTGCGGATCTTGTAATCCTTCAAGGTCGAGCCAGGACAGACATGGAGGCCAGGCAGTGTCTGGAGGGGCCAAAGAATGTGCTGCCCTGTGGTCAGCAGCAAGCCAGGAGCCAGGAACCAGGAGCCAGGAAAGAGCAAGGTCAGGCCATGGTCCACGCTGTGGGAGGCGGGACAGGCCAGTGCTGCCCCAGCAGAGCGCATCACAGAGTCTGCTGGCTCCAGAGCCTGACTTGACTGAACACCCAGCTCTGGGCTGCGGGGTCTGGGGATGCAGAGGTGGTTGCAGATGTTGGGAAGGAAGGCTTTTATTGCTCCTATTGCAAACAGAGGGGACCTGGGGTGCTGGGTATGGAGACGTGTGACTGATGGGGAACAGTTGTCCCCAGGACAGCCCACGCCACATTCCTGCACTCCCCCCTACCAGGCAGTCAGTCCCCAGGCATGCTGTGTGGGCTTTCCAACAAGACACTGACTGACAGAGAAGTGTGTAAACCCAGTGACTCCAGCCAGCCAGGCCTTTGGAAAGCTGCTAGACAGAGGTTAACACCAATGTGCAGAGTCAATCTGGCTCATCTCTGCACAAGATGGTAACTGACATTTGCATGTGCCAGGCACTGTTCTAGGCACCTTAGATGTGTCCATCCACTTAATCCCCAGCAACCTACAAGGCGGATTCTCTTCTAATGCCAGTTTGCAGATGAGGGAACTGAGGCACAGGGTGGTTAAGCAACTGCCCCAAACACCTAGCTGATAAATGCTGGAGTGGGGGTTGAAGCTAGACAGCTAGCGGATGGGAAAGGACAGAAGGGAGTTTTCTATCCCTCAAAGTGTCTGTTGAAGCAGACGAGACAGGGGCGTTACATGAAGTAGTGGTAAACTAGTGAGATGTTCTAGACCTAATTGGTACCCAGCATCCCAGCTCCCCTAACTGGTTCCAGAGTCCGTAGCCTTCACTGCTAGGCTGTACTGATGTCTCTTAATCAGTGATGCCTTGCTCTCCACCCCCACGCCCCACCCTGCAAGGTCCTGAGGACCCAGGGTGCGTGGTCTCATGGACGCCAGTGAGATTCTGCCTCCTTCAGTGTCCTGTCCAGTTCCTCTCTGCCACCCCTCGGCCTCCTCAGGTGAATCTTCCAGCTTCTCTCCTTATCGCCCTGCCTAAGGTTACAAGACTTAGCAGAAAACAAAATTAAAGATACACAAAAAATGAAAAAAACAAAACCAAACCCCAAACTTAACAAAATAACTCCAAACCAGGACACCTAGTAACAGTTCCATTTCAGAGAGCCAGGGAATTATTTTGCAGTGTAATTATGTCCCAACTATTGCGTGAGGCACACTTATACTTGAGATCTACTTATTCCACACAATTATCTGTTGTCTTTCTGAAATTCAAATAGAACTCACAGTCTTGTGTTTTATCTGGCAAGCCTATACCCATTTTCTGAGCTTTGGACTGGGCTCTTATGTAGATAAAGAGTGGATGCTATGAATATTCCCTCTGCCAAATAACTCCTGTTGGTCTGAGTGGGATTCCTGAGGGAACCTACCATTAGTAAGTCTCTATTAAGATGCATGCTTATTTAATCCTATTTCCAGTTTTGAGGTCACAGTTTTGCCCATCCCAGAGCAGATGAATATTTATAAGCCTGTGTTCTTAAACCACACTATGAGCTTTTTTTTTTTTTGGAATTCTACATGCATCCTGTCCACAAAGCCCTTCCTTCTCCCCCCATCAGTCCTCTTTAATTGCTCCCCTTTAAAAGAGAATTTGCAGATTAGCCCTTTCTGAGTCTCCATTAGGAAGAACTGTGTCAGCTTTCCACCGCATCATATTGTTTAGGTGTCCTGGCATCTCTCTTACAGATTCTATCAACGTGTTTGGAAAAGAAAGCAGATCTTCTTTTCCAATTCAAAGATTACTCTCTGGTCCTCAGACTCCTCTGCTGGTAGCTTTGTAGGTGGGAGGGATATTGACCATCATCCAGGCTTCTGGAACCTGAGGACTTTCACTTTAATAGGTTGCACATTTTGGCCAGCATTTATGCAATTACACACCTCAGAGCTCTTGGGTGGATGCCATCTGGTTGGCAGGATTTATTTACATCAAAATTTTCAATTAGGTCTAGAACATCTCATTAGTTTACCACTATTTCATGTAACGCCCATGTCTTGTCTGCTTCAATAGACACTTTGAGGGATAGAAAACTCCGTTCTATCCCTAGCTGAGGTTATTAAGGTTGTTTATAGGCAAGACCCTATATTAGATGCTGGAGGAAGCAAAGATGTGGAAGGTATGCTCCCTGCAATCAAAGAGCTCTCAGCCTGGTAGAAAGATGATTGAGTTAGGCATGCTTTCAGATGCAAGTAATAGGAAAATTAACTAAGAGTAGACTAAACAAGTAAGATTAAAAAATTTTGTAATAAGTAGTCTGCAGGTGGGTAAACACTGATGCTGCTTTAGCTGCTCAACAACGTCCTTAGGGACCAGGCCCTATAGATCCATTTTTAGCAATTGGCTTTTCATCCTTGTGCTTTTTGTCTCTTGGTCACAAAATGACTGCTGCAGCCCCAAGCATCATGCCAATGTTTGAGACACAAACAGAAAGGAAGGATAAGATGCCAGCTTTTCCTGTCTCTTTTATTGGGAAAGATGAATGCTTTTCAGAAGTACTCCCTTACCCCTACCTCTCCCGTTCCCATAAACTCCATAGAATAAGACTTGAGCTTATCTATCTTTGGCTACAACAGTGTCACATGGGTACTCTAGCATTAAAAGAGGCTGGGAACATGAATGTTTAGAGTTTCCAGACTCTGTGGTGAAGACAGACAAGGTTAGGAATGGGTGTTGGTTAACCAGCCTACAGTATCTGCCTCAGAAGGGAAGCCAAAACATGCAAAAGTCACTGACAACCTAGGCAGTTACAATAAAAGTGTAACAGATCCAGATCCAGTAAACCCTGTATCCCCTGTTTTGTTTTGTTTTTTTTTAATGTGGAATTCAGAAAGAAGGAGATTTCTCGTGAACTGGATGTAGACATGTGACTTGAATTGTGCCAGGAAGGCTGGATGAGAATTAAATGTGGTTGGGTCCAGGACATTCTAGGCTGGGGAAATGATGGAGATGACTAGAGATGGGGATGCATAGTTGGTTTGAAGGGCAGGGAGCATGGCATGGTGGGCTCATGCAGACGGGAAATGTACCAAACGAATTAATTTTGGTTGATTTTCGAGAGGTTACAACTTGCCCTACATGCATGGAGACGAGTAAGCACTGTGTGGGGAGCAAGTGCCCAGGAAAGCTGTCTTCAGATGTGTCATGTCGCCCGGCTTCAGCCTCCTGGGCTCCAAGCAAGCACACCCTGACTGCTCAGGCTGAAGGGCCTCTTTGCCTCCAGCTCCAGCAACTTCTGCCCATTTGGTCCTTGTCTCTGGAACCCACTCTCTTGCTTCTCCTCTCTTTCCTCCTTTCCATCTCTGGAATGGCGCCGTTGCCTTGACCCACTTTGGGATGTTGTCTTTTGTGCTCAGATGTTGGCAATTACGTTTCCTTCCTTGGTCTTGACCTTCTGACCGTTGACCACTCTGGCCACACTCAGTTATCTCTCGGAAACTGGTAACCCCAACTTCACGCCTGAAATCTACTCTTGGCCCAATCATTCAGCTGGACTTGGCTAAGTCATTCATCCAGCCATTAGGGAGAGCTTGAGAACTTTGAATGTCAGGCAAGGCATTTGCTCTTTGTCTAATAGACACAAGATAGTCATTGAAAACTTCGGTTGGGAGAATTCAAGTCCAGAGAGGGTGTGGTCTTGGGAAGCTCTCTTTGACAGTGGCCTTTAGAAGGGATAGGGCTTCCCTGGTGGCTCAGATGGTAAAGTGTCTGCCTGCAATGCAGGAGACCCAGGTTCGATCCCTGCGTTGGGAAGATTCCCTGGCGAAGGGAATGGCAACCCTCTCCAGTACTCTTGCATGGAAAATCCCATGGATGGAGGAGCCTGGTAGGCTACAGTCCATATGGTTGCAAAGAGTCAGACACAACTAAGCGGCTTCACTTTCACTTTAGAAGGGATTGGGGGGAGGAGATGCAAGGACAAGCAGTTGGGAGGCTGCTGGAGTAGCCCAGGAAGATCTGAACTAGGTGGGGTCAGGTGAAGGGTCGGATATAAGAAAAACATGAAAGAATGTGTTAATAGGATCTGAGACATGATGATTTGGTTTGGGAAGAGAGGAAGAAACACATGAGGAAGCCTGTGTTTCTAGCAGATCTATTATCAGGAACAGCCGATGAGTATCCAATGAACCAATGTGTGTTTGGTCATTTTTTTAAGAAGCTCCATTTGGCTTTAGGCAGCATTGTGGGAAGTGGCAGAGAGCTTCTACTCAGGGGTGTGTCTGCAAGGCAGTGGGAGAGACAGACAGCGCGAGAGTTGAGGAAAGGGCTCCTGTGGAGGCGGATATCTGTAGTGCTAGTGGGAAACAGGGAGAAAGTACAGGTAGGAAGGAGCAGAGAGAAACAAAAGACCCTGGAGCAGGTGCTGTGCGGAGGTCAAGAAGAGGAAGGAAAGTCAGAGAAGGAGCTGCGGGCAGGAAGGATGTGAGGGTCTGAGAAACTAGAACAGCAGAGATTCAAATAGGAGGGAATGGCCTGAAGTGGCAGATCCTGAGTCTTCCTTGGCAAGGTAAAGAATCCGAGTTCTTTTCCTGGGTCCTTGTCATTTCTGAGTCCAGCTCTGGCCCCGTGATAATTAAGTGCCCTCTCTCTCTCCAGTTTTCTCCCCTGGGGTGCTTATTTTTACTTTTGGAGTTAAGTCCGATTCCTCAGGATACATTTCCCATACATTTTTGACCTGAGTTAATTCTGATTTTCATCTGCCTGTCACAATGAGTGAGCTCCCCAATTCTCCTGATTTAAATATTCCTCAGTTTTCAGATTTTTTTTTTTTTAAACAAAGTCAGAACATCTTATGTGGCTTGCTAGTCAAGCAGTGCTGTTAACATTCGGTTGCCTTGTAAGATTTTTCTTTTTTTGGGCTTCTTGTTAAACATTTTCCCTGAGAGATGCTGGTGAACATTTTTCAGCATACCTGTGGCCTTTTTGCTTCTTTCTATTCTTAGCTCATTCTTGTATTTTCCTTGTTCCTTTCCCAAAGCCCTATCTTATTACGGGTTTCTTTTCTGTTAGATTGTTGGAGTTAATTTTGTGTTATAATGATAACCGCAGCTAACATTTGTACAGCGTCTTATAATCTACAAGCATATCACGTCCATTTTCTTATTTTATCCTTACAACAATTCTGTGAAGCAGTGTAGGTACAATTGTCCTTATTTTACAAAGCAAACCTCAGCTGGTAATAAATAGAAGGAGTCAGGGTGACTTAAGATCTTTAGCTGCTTTCTTTTTTATATAATAATACCGTAAAGCAGAGGAAAAAAAACCCAATACATGACCATTTGAGGAAATTTGGAAAGTCTAGGAAAGAACAAAGAAGAAAACACGTGTCCCCGGCCCACCCGGTCTAGGAACTACAACTGGCAGCCCTTGCAGTATGTCTTCCCAGTCATAGTTCTGTGAATTGGTAAAGATTACATAATTAGAAACTACATCTTGATGTTGGACTCTGAATTTTTAAGTGTAACAGCTTGTGAGCATTTTCCCATGCCAATCAACTATTTCAAAATCTATTCTGGCCTATGGCTGTACTATAATTTATGCAACAATTCCCCTCTTCCAGGACCTTAAAGCTGTTTCCCTTTTCGGTGCATACAAAAACACGTTAGATGGACAACTTTCTACCATAAACACCTGTCTGAGGCTGTGTTCTAAGCAGAAGGGTGGAATGGCTGGGTTCAAGAGCATACTGTTCAACTGTATCCCACAGATGTACCAGCTTTTATTCGAACAAAAAGGATGCGTGTGTGTCTCTCTTACCACACCCTTGCTAGCATTGAATATTATATTTTAAATTCCTTGTTAATATTATGGATGAAAACCAAAATCTCATGGCTTTGTTTTACATTTCTGTGATTGCTTATGAGACAGGACTTTGATGCTTGGAAGAAGTTAAACTCCTCCCGGTTCTTAAATCTTAGCTGTGCTGAATCCTCATGAATATAGCGACAAAGTACATCCAATAAGCCTCCCTCCCCCAAAACATCTCAAAGGCAGTTGACAGGAGCAGGGAAGATTCCCAGCGGGATGACTGGGTGAAGCAGAAGCACGTGATGGAGTTGGAGCCAATACTTGTCTCTCATGATTCTTTTCCTTAGGAAGACATGGGGAGTGTGAGCAGGCCATTTCATTATAACTATATTTACAGCATTGATTTCCATTGCTTTGATGAGGAAAACTTCCAACAGGAGATGCAAATTGCCTCAGAACCTATAAATCCTGCTAGCATAGCCCTGGCATTCTTAGACCAGACCAACCAGTGTGGTGCTTTCTTCTCCTGTGAGTAGCTATCTCTGAATTTTGAAGTGGCGTGAGAGAAGGGTCCAGGGCTGTGGAATGGGATGATCTAGCCCTGTGGTCTTGGACTTGGGAATCTTCACTGGTGAGGTCTCAGCTTCCCAATCTATGGTCACAAAAGGCTACCTTTACCAACAGGCTGCTGTGAATCAGATGGCTGGCTCTACCACTAACCTTGAATGAGATACTTAAGATCTGGAACCTCAGTTTCCTCATCTGTGAAATGGGGATAAAAGTAGTACTTACCTCCTAGAATTACTGTGAAAGTTAATTACTGTAAATGAGTTACTCTAGGTAAGGCACTTAGAACAGCGACTGTTTCACGCTAAGTGCTATGGAAATGTTGACTCTAAAAATGTTTGCTTGCCAGACTGGAAGCTTTTGAAGGGCAGGGGTCTTGATTACCTGGTATAACATCATACCTGTAACAGTGTGCCTGGTCTGTAATAGAGCCTTCACAAATATTAATCAAGTAAATGTTGAGCGACTGAGAGTGCTTTACAAACTGATAAGTGCAACTCAGGAGTCTGGCAGGATTATCAGTTACAGACTTTATTTTCTTGGGCTCCAAAATCACTGCAGATGGTGACTGCAGGCATGAAACTAAAAGACACTTGCTCCTTGGAAGAAAAGCTATGACAAACCTAGACAGCATATTAAAAAGCAGAGATGTTACTTTGCTAACAAAGGTCCATCTAGTCAAAACTATGGTTTTTCCAGTAGTCATGCATGGATGTGAGAGCTGGACCATAAAGAAAGCTGAGCGCTGAGAAATTGATGTTTTTGAACTGTGGTGTTAGAGAAGACTCTTGAGAGTCCCTTGGACTGCAAGGAGATCAAACCAATCAATCCTAAAGGAAATCAACCCTAAATATTCATTGGAAGGACTGATGCTGAAGCTGAAGCTCCAATACTTTGGCCACCTGATGCGATGAATTGGCTCATTGGAAAAGACCCTGATGCTGGGAAAGATTGAGGGCAAGGGGAGAAGGTGATGACAGGGGACGAGATGGTTGGATGGCATCACTGACTCGATGGACATGAGTTTGAGCAAGCTCTGGGACTTGGTGATGGATAGGGAAGCCTGCACTCGATGGGGCTGTAAAGAGTCAGACACAACTGAGTGACTGAACTGAATTAGTTGTCATCACCCTGTTTCTTTTGGAAGTTTCCTGTAGCTTGGAGATTGGAGAGTACAGAATACCTGGGGTCTGGCTCATTGATCTGATGCTTTCTGTCAAGATGTTTAGGGTCAGGACTTCCCTCGTTGTCCATGGCTAAAACTTCGAGCTCCCAATGCAGGAGGCCCAGGTTTGATCTCTGACCAGGGAACTAGATTCCACATGCTGCAACTAAAGATTTCACATGCTGTGACTAAGACCCAGCACAGACAAATAAATAAATATTAAAAAAAGAAGATGTTTAGGGTCTTGTCACTGGGTAAGGTCTTGAAGGCATAGATCAACTGAGAATGAAGAGGCAGTGGCAGATTTCCATGAAGTAGACTCACTGCACACTTTTGGCCAGAAAATTCCTTGTTTATCAAAATCAGGCTTCAGAAACACAAAGTCTCATAAGGGCCAGAGAGGTAACCTACCAGATAGGACTGGGGGAGGGGTTGCATCTGCTGATCCTTATTTAGGCTGCATTAAAAGCAATTATTTGACTGCACTGGGTCTTAGTTGCAGCACGCAGGATCTTTAGCTGTGGCATGTGAACTTCTTAGGTGCAGCATGTGGGATCTAGTTCCCCATCCAGGGAATGAACACGGGTCCCAGAATGGGTGGTATGGAGTCTTAGTCATTGGATGACCAGGGAAGTCCCTTTAGGCTGGCTTGTTTTGAAACACACACGGCATATTAAGCTCCTACGATTATTCTTCTCTTCTACCAAGAATTCTACTTGCTCGTATGATCTCATGCTGGGCAGTCTTGGTGGACCAGGTCGATTCTGATACAAACACCGATGCAGAAACATGTCTTCTCACTGTTGGAAGAACAAGGTAACAGGCACCCTGATAAGTGTTGGCTGACTCCCAGCCTGGGGTCGGGACAGTGGAGACAGTGGCCACCTTGCTGCTCCAACCAACTGATGACAGGGGATATTACACAAAACCACGGGACTGACACGGCAGGAGCTTCTGGTTTATTCAGAGAAAGCAAACATCTGGACTCTTAAACGGAACCTTGTAACGTTCACACAATAAGCGGAAAACGTAATAAGTGCCCTGCGAGTCAAACGAAATACTTCTGTGTCCCCATAGCCCGCAGGCTCGAGCTTTTGATTCTGCTACAAGTTAGGGAAATAGTTCAAGTTCAGATGAGACAGGGAAGCAGCAGTCAGCCCCCATTTATAGAGTTGCTCTTCTTTAAGGAGTTCCAGCAGCTTTTACCTGTAGCATCTCACACTTGGCTATGGAGGTAGAATGGCATGGATGAGGGAGATGAGGAGGAGGAAGCGGGAGGTGGCTTAAGGTCCAAAGGTATGCAGGCAATGCAGAGCTGAGACTCAACTCAGGTCTTTTGACACCAGGCCAGGGGCCTTTTGCTCCGAGTCTCCTGCAGGAGCTATTTTGGTTAAATACATTTCACCTGCATTTGGGGTAGACGGTGGCCATGTATGCTGGCTCTCCCCATTCACACATCCAGGTCCAGTTCTCTGGGTTGGTCTGACACCCTGGGAGCTTGCTCAGCTTGGGGCAGAGGGGCTGGAGATAAAAGCCCCTGGGAGTGATGGAATGAACGTTTCTGCCTTCTGTTCAGCACTGGGAGACCTAATTCTCCACAGTGTCTCCTGGCAGGTATGAGCATAGGTACCCGAAGGAAGCAGTAATCCCCTCGTTAGCACCCCTCCCCCCTACTCCCTGACACTCCTGGTTTTCCTCCCCTCCCCTCTTATTTCCCCTCCACCTCACTTGGGTGTCTTGGGCTCCCCTCTCAAAGAAACCTCCAGCACCCATGATCTTGTCTCTGGGTCTGCTTTTAGGGAACCAAGGCAAGAGGGTGTCGTAGAGGCATTTCTGGTACCATAGAAAAAGGCAGTAACCCAGAGATTTTCCGGTGGTCCTGACCCACTGGCCATCTGTGGGCACCATTGCCCTTGATTCCTGGTGCCCAGGCTGAGAGGGGGCAGGGAGCAGCAGCATGCAGGGAAAAGACCACGATCCGGGCATCAGGGGTGCTGGGTTCTGTCTCAGATCTGCTACTAATAGGCTGTGTGTCTTTGGCAAAGTCCCTTTCCCTCCTTGGACCTTAGTCTAGTCACTGGTCCAAAGTTCTGGTTGAGCTGAAGCTTCCTTCTTGCTCTGGGACTCCATAACAGCCTCATGGTTTGCTTTTCCTTTAAAAATTTTTAAGAAAAGTTTTAACTGGAGGATAATTGATTTACAATGTTGGGTGGATTTCTGCCACGCAACAATGTGAATCAGTCATAAGCACACATATGTCCCCTCTCTTTCCAGCCTGCCTCCTACTCCTCTAGGTCATCAGAGAGCACCAGGCTGAGGTCCCTGGCTAAACCTCAGCTTCCCACTCACTGTTTTACACATGGTAGTGATCCATGGCAATGCTACTCTCTCAATTCGTCCCACCCTCTCTTTCCCCTGCTTTCCCTTCATTTCTCTTCCCCTCGCTCATTTAATCATCTGTATTTGCCTCTCTCTCTCTCTCTAAGTCCACAATGCTGGGCCAGTTTTAAGGGGCTGGCTGGTAAGATACCCAGCTTTAGCTGTCCTTGGAAATGACAGGTGATGCTTAATCCATGCAGCATTCTTTGGGAACCTGGAGAAAACCACTTTCTCTATGTCTGAGGTGTCATTACTGCTAATAACGATGACATCAATCTACCTCATCAGACCCGTGAGTGCTTAACTGAGAAAAATGCTTTAGTCACTGTTGGTAAATATAAAGGGTGCCCACTCAATCAGAATGACACCCCCAGACAGGCGCTTTCACTCCCTTCCCCACTCCCTGCCTACTCATTTGCAGTCCTGCCCTTCTTCAAATGACACTGCTTCTTTTTATTGATGTTTCAGCATTTTGACAAATACATTTTTCCATGAAGAGAAACATAATTAACTTAAGTCATTTATATTAATCACAAGGGGGGAAAATCATGCAAAACAGGGGTAATTTTGTATTGAACAAGGCATGTTATATAATGAATATAGATGATGCTGATTTATGTGTTTATCCAAAAAGCATCAGCGGGAAAAATAAAAAAGCCATCACCAAACCCCACCCGACGCCCCCAAAAAAGATGAAAAAAAAAATTCCTGCAATGATGCTTCCTGGTTTGGTGGCATCCTGCCCACAGATTGAAAAATAAAATGACTTTTCAAGTTTTTACACAGCTTGAACAGCAAGAGAAATTCTTGCCCAGCGTGGGTGTCCTCTGCATGAATCCCAGGGAAGCTGTAACTACTGGCTTCTGCAAACATTATGCTGATGGGGCCAGGTCTACACAGACAGGATGGTGGGGACTGTTTTCCACGGAAGCTTAGGGACAGGTCCTGAGGTCTGTTAGTGCAGGGTGTGTTTGGCAGGGACCTGGTCACAAAACTCATGTCGCCCAGCTGTGTCGACCAACAGAGGTGGCTCATTGGATGGCAACGTTGCAATGGGAACAATTCCCCACTGTGAATAAGAGTGTAACACCTCCCATTTGTGTAAAGCAGTCCTCTGGGGCTCAGCAGATTCCAAGTAGAATCTTGTGTGGGAGGAGATAAGCAAGCATCACAGGTGTGTCACTAAATCACAGAATGTTCCAGCCGGAAGTCCACACCCAGCATGAGACCCACCCCCTCATTTTCCCATCGAGGCAACTGAAAATCAGGGAATAACAATATTTGGCGTTTACTGAGCCCTCGCTATGTAACAGGATTTGTTCTAAGCGTTTTAATCCTAGCAATTATTTTAATGGGATAGGTGCTATCATTGTCCCCGTTTTACAAATGAGAAAACTAAAACCCAGAGAAAGGAAGGCACCGCCAGCAAGTGAGAGGCTGGACTAGACTTCAGACTGTGGTCTCTCTAAATCTCACCCAGAAGAAGAGGGAAATTGGTTGTTCGTGTATATGAAATGCCCACGAGGAGCTTTTAGAGCAAGACTTTGGAAACTTTTTTAGAGCTCTCTTCATCTCTCTTCTTTTTGTTTTATGTAGTCTGTTCCCTTTTGCCATCACTAGCCATAAATATCCCTACAAAATCTCAGAGGACTGTGAGCTTGCCTCAGGGACGCAGAGGTGACAGTTTAATGAGCCTGGAGATGATATTCCAGGAGGAATCTGACTTGGAGTCACAGGGTGGAGACAGTGAATGTGTGCAGGCAGAGGAACCAGGGGTGGGGTTCCCGGAAGAAGACAGGGGCTAGGCTAGAAGCTGTTAGGGGCCCCACAAGACCCTGCAGCAGCGGCAGCTACTGATTTTGCAAGTGGGAACGTAAAACAGGATGGCAGTTCCTGACCCCTCAGTGGGTTAGTGGTGAGTCTGGCAGGGAAGCCAGGGACTTTGTTTCTACTTCTTGTTGTCTGTCTTGGGCTTGCAGTGGGTCCCCCTCCACCCCAGACCTTCAAATAGAAGTCCTGAGTATCAGGGGACTCTGGAGCCAGACTGTCTGGATTGCCTGTCTCTGCCATTTGCTGTGTGACCTTAGAGGAGTCCCCTAACCTATCCTACCCTAGAGTCCTTTCCCTGCACTGAGATCAGTTCAGTTCAGTTCAGTCGCTCAGTCGTGTCCTACTCTGCAGCATGCTAGGCCTCCCTGTCCATCACTGAGATGGCTAAGTACAAATGCTCAGATTTAGGACAGTGCAATATATATGAGGGGCTTCCCTGATGGCTCAGACAGGAAAGAATCTGCCTGCAGTGCAGGAGATGCAGGTTCAATCCCTGGGTCAGGAAGATCCCCTGGAGAAGGGAGTGGCAACCCACTCCAGTATTCTTGCCTGGAGAATCCCATGGACAGAGGAGCCTGGTGGGCTACAGTCTGTGGGGTCACAAAGTGTTGGACACAACTGAGTGACTTCCACACACACATACACACAACATACATGAGTGTTGGCCATTATTACGATTATAATGAAAAAGACCCAAATCTCATGAGCATCCATCTCCTTATCTGTGACCTCACACAAGTGCTAAGTGTGCAGCGGGTTCGGCAGGCCGGCTTGGAGGGGGAGGAGCAGGGAGAGAGGAAGGGTTTCTGGCAGGGAGCAGGGAGGGCGGGGAGGCAGGCTCTGAACCTCCTCGCCCGCTGACCAGGCTGCACTTTGTCTCTTGCCTGGTCCACGGCTCCCTGCACAGGCCTGCTGAGCGGACGCCAGGACCACATCCATCCTCCGCCGCCTGCACGGCGGTGCCAGAGAACACATCCGTCACTGTCTCTGGTGGCATGGATCACTGGCGTGTCATCTTTGACAAATGTCTGTGCCAGCGAGCTCTGAGTGGCTGTGGGTACTTACAGATGCTGAAAACTCACAAACACATACAGGCAGCTCCACACGCCAGAGAACACAAATGAGGACCAGGGCTGGGATTGCAGGGGAGGGGAAAGAGGAGTCTCCGTTGGGAGGCCTGGGCTCTGCCTCACCTCTCACAAAACTCTGAGCAAACGACTTCTCCCTGTGCCTGGGTTCCATCCCCCTCCCATGGAGTGGGGATAAAAGGCCCTTTCCTGCCCTCAGTGGTGTTGTAAGACTCAGTCAGAATTTTCTTCACACTGTTAGTGATGATAGCAACTAACCCTTATCAAGCGCCTGCTCTGGGTTGGTGTTTGTGCATGCATATACTAGCTCGGGCTTCTCTGATGGCTCAGCGGTAAAGAATCCACCAGAAATACAGGAGATGTGGGTTTGATTCCTGGATTGGGAAGATCCCTTGGAGAAGGGAATACCCATTCCAGTATTCTTGCCTGGGCAATCCTATGGACAGAGGAGCCTGGTGGGCGACAGTCCATAGAGTCGTAAAGAGTTGGACACGGCCTAGCGAATAAACAACAATTATCAGCTCACCAAATTCCCCAAACAAGCGTGTTTCACAGATGAGGAAAGGGAGATTCAGAAAAGCAACTTAATCTGGGGCCACATAGGAAGTGGCAGTGCCAGCTCCAGGCTGGGAGCCGGCCCCCTTGATCCATGAAGGGCCAGAGTTAACAGCTTATGCCTTGCATGCCATGTGTCGCCACTGCATTTACTGATCTCCGCCATTGTTGTTTGAAAGTCAGACAATAAATAAATGATGTGGCTGTGTGCCAAAACAACTTTATTCATGATAGGAGTGAGTCAGCTGGATTTGTTTTGGTGGCTCAAAAGTCCACATTTTGCCGACCTCACGTGGAAGGGCTGTTTTTACTTCAGAGAGGCAGTACCAGATATAGCTGAGAACATGGACTTGAGACCGAGACAGCCTGTGTTCCAACCCCAGCTGAGTCACTCAGTGGTTGTGGGACCCTGGGTGAGTGACTTACTAGCTCCATGCCTCAGTTTCTCCATCTATAAAATGGGAATAATGATATTGTCCACCCCTTAGGGTTGTTATGAGTATTCACTTATTAACCATGTAGAGCTCTTAGAGCAATACTGGGTACATCATAAGCACTGAGTAATCATTACTTATCATCACAAGCCAGGGAATATCATCTTCACAGTCTGAGAGTTTGAGGCCCATTCCCACAGTGAGTTGTGTGAGAGTTCCTGGCTCAGTTCTGGTTCCAGCTCTCTTCTTTCTTCTCTCCACAACCCAAATCCTCAGTGAGAGAAGAGCCTACTCTTCATTTCTTCAGCTTTTAGCTCCCATGATGCCAGACAAAAGGAGCTTAGGTACTAGCCTGCTTCTTACCATTATAAGGACACCATGGTCCAGAGAGGGGGAGCAACTTGCTCAAGGTCACACAGCCCTTGGTGTTAGATTCCCTTCTCCTATCTTACCATCAATGCATATTTCCAAAGTCTTTAACTTTCTCCTCAGAGAAAGAGAACAGAGAATAGAGACCTGTTCTCCTGGCTTGGTGAAATGCAAGATGTTTTCCTGCAGGCCAGATTATCCAGGAGGGGATGGCTCTCTATTGCTTGGGTCTGGCAAACACAGGTGTGAAGAGCAGAGACTGAGGCCAGCCTCTTCCTGTCCAGGCACACATTTTGGAGACCCTTCTGGCCATCCAGGGCCTGAGTCCAGCTCATCCCCAGCCCAGGCCCCTGTCTCCTTGCTAGCTGCTCTATCTTCTGGTCTGTTGAGCCCTCCTTGGGGGAATGACTAGGGCTAACATTTCCTGGAGAAAGCTGAGAGTAGACATAATATAGAACATATAAACACATCACACTTGAGGCAGGGAGCACTTGAGTTCTCTAGAGGTTAGTACCTATGTTTGTGTATATTGAGAATGAAAAATAGTTTAGACATCAGTACTGGCCACTACTAGCTTGTTCCTTGGCCCTAGTGGTTCCTGTTGAAATAAACAACTTTACAAAATATCAGCATTAGACAAGGCCTCTCTGTGTCAATGATAAACACAAGCACAGTTACAAAAAGGATGTATGGACATCCTTTTCTTTCAGTGGACAGAAGTGACTCTTCTTTCTTTACCACAAACAGCTCTGGCCTTGCTTCATTCTTGTTGTCTCTTAGATAAAAATGATCAAGACACGCAACCAGCAAAATGCTCCTGCTTCATCATAGCATTCAATTGAGAACAACCCTTGGTTCCTAAACCTTCTCCAAAATCATGCAAAACAAGTCCAAACCCTACACCAGCCTCTTACTGAGGCTGCTCCATGGTTGCCCATGGCCCATGCTCTCCTTGATAGCAATTTCATAAATCAAACTTTGTTTGACTCTGTGGGTGTACCTGGTGATCTCTGGACATTAGGCTTTACTAACATATTTATTGCTATTGAAACACAGATGAGCGAATTGGAGAAAGAAGTGTTAAATCATGAGATGTGAAGTGGGAGAAGCATGAGAAAGCCAGTCCCTACATCCTACGGAGCCTCAGATGCTTTAAATGAGCAACATCGCTCTTTAAGGTGGACCCTGGTGTGAGCACTACTTAATTTTCTCCTCTTAATAACCTTGGTGGGATATGAACATTCCATTTATAGGCAAAACCCCTGAGGCTCAACAAAGTCTAGGAACTTGCCTGCAGTTCTTTAGCTGGTAAGTGGTGGGTCAAGGAGCCAGGAGTCCTCTGATATCAAGCCCAGTGTTGATGATTTGATACCAGGTTGAAGTGCAGTGTACAAAGCAAGAAGACCCCATGGATCATTTAGTTTTTACTGTCAACAGGAATAATGACCTTAAGATGGGTGATCTCCTCTAGACCACTTCAACCACATGGTCAGAGTCAATGAAGGGGTTTTGGTGGCCACGGTCTCTCCATCTTCAGAGCAGACATCAGCTTCCAAAGCCAGGCTTCCAACCCATCTGGTCTGAAGGATGCAATTGTTGCTGCAAGCCCTGCACTGGGAGTTGCTGAGCAAGGAGGGATCCCATTGATGCCCTCTCCTTGAGTCTACTGTTTGTATCTAGCATTCCATATTTATTTCCTTTATGAAAGTGAAAGTCGCTCAGTTATGTCTGACACTTTGTGACCCCATGGACTGTACAGTCCATGGAATTCTCCAGGCCAGAATACTGAAATGGGTAGCCATTCCCTTCTCCAGAGGATCTTCCCAACCCAGGAATCGAACCGGGGTCTCCTGCATTGCAAGAGGATTCTTTACCAGCTGAGCTACCAGAGAAGCCCTATTTTCTTTATATATGTGTATATATGTATGCAATTTTTTATTTTAATAATTTTATTTATTTTTGGTTGTGCTGGGGCTTCATAACTGCAAGAGCTTTTTCTCTAGTTGAAGTGAGCAGGGGCTATTCTCTAGTTGCTGTTGCAGGCTTCTCATTGCAGTGGCTTCTCTTATGGAGCATGGGTTTTAGCATCCACAGGCTTCAATAGTTGCAGCTCCCGGGCTCTAGAGCACAGGCTCAAAAGTTGTGGTGCACGGGCTTAGTTACTCCATGGCATGTGGGATCCTCTGAGACCAGGTATCGAATCTGTGTCTCCTGCACTGACCGGTGGCTTCTTTACCACTGAGCCACCAGGGAAGCCCCTGTATTTACTTTCTTAAGCTGTAATTTCTGTAGAGAGAATATGCAGAAGGGGACTATATAACTTCATCCTAAGATGCCCACAGCAGAGTGTGGAGATCTGTCTTCACAAAGCGCCTCGCCCTGCTGTTTGAAGAGGCACCTTTCCCTTTCGGCTCTATGGGCTGACACCCATATGGGACACCTGTAGGGGAAAACTGAAAAGGCAGAGGGAGGGGGAGGACGGGGAGCCTGACAAGTGCCCACTCCATGCCAGATATTGTGCTTGGTGCTTCTCCTAAGTGTAGGAGTCCATGAGGGTTGAGTTTTATTTTAGCTGGAGAACTGTCACTCGGAGGCAGCTGGTAGTGTGAGGATTTGGAACGAGAGGTGAGTTTATCTTTGGTGCCTGCTTCTCTTGTTTTAGGAGAACCAGCAGACTGGGGCTCTGGGTAGAGAAATGTAGACCAAGCACCCAGCCATTGTTCTTGGAGAAAATGGTGATGTCACCCAAATCTGGCCACCCATTCTTTCAGCTGGCAGAGGGTGTGTTCTGTCTAGTCATGGAAATTTGGTGTGTTTCACCAGTCCGTGTCCTTGGGGAATTCGAAAAATAGAAAATGTGTTTTGGTGTTCCCAACATAGTGTGGTTTCAGGCTGAATAATCCGGACTGTGAAAGATGGATCTATCAGCTAATGTGATGGCTTTGTCTGGCCTTGGGAGTCAGCCCAGCCCTGTGGGTTCAGATGTGGGGTTTCTGTTGAAAAATGACACGATCGCAGCTTTGTCTCAGCTCCATTAGGTCTGCAGGTTCTGCTGGGGACTCAGGGGAGTCGGGGGGCACCCAGTAATTCTGATGCAAGGGTGCTCAGCTGGCTCACCCATATGGTGCCTGCCAAGGGTGGGCAGAAGCCCTGAGGGTGGCGCCTGTGAGCCCAAGAGTAGCAATCTCGGGTGGCAGCATAAGTCACTTCCTGTTTCATCCTTGCTATGTCACGTGTTTAGTGAACTTTCTAGGGCATCTCTACTCTGGTTGCAACAACTGGATAATAAACCTCTTATCCTCCAGCACTCCATGGAACCCTGGCCTTGAGTGGTTTCTCCAGGACACACGTGCCTGCCACGGTTGTCACACCGCTGTTCTCTGGGTCTAGAATGGCTTTCCTGGTTGTTTTCAGCTATCACTTCTTAGTAACCTTTTCCCCGACCACCCTAACCTTCTAACTTCCTTGTTGTTGTTCAGTCACTATTTTGTGTCCGACTCTTTACGACCTCTTGGACTGCAGCATGCCAGGCTTCCCTGTCCTTCACTATCTCCTGGAGTTTGCGCAGATTCATGTCTGTTGAGTCAGTGATGCTATCCAACCATCTCATCCTCCACCACTCCCTTCTAACTTCCTACCCCCTGCAATAAATTTCTACTTGGCATGTATTTCTAACATTGTCTATACTTTCCTTATGCATCTTATATGTTATGTGTCTCAATTACAGAATATGAGCTCTCTGATGGCAGGGAATTTTGCTTGATATGGTCACAGCTACAATCCCTATATGCCCAGTAAGCATTCAGTACATACGTATTGAAAGAATGAATGAATTTCTTGTATTTTGATTTTACTTAGAGTTTATATTTCATCAAACACTTTCATCATTTATAGATATGATCATATGTTTCCCTTGGATTTGTTGGTGTAATGAATTATGTTAATTGATTTCCTGTTATAAATCTGTGTTACTAGGAGAAATCTCACTTGATCATAATGACATTTTGCCAGATTTCATTTACTCGTGTTTTATTTTGAATTTTTACATTTCTATGTAGAAGAATAATTAGTCTACAGTTTCCTTTTTCTAAGCACTCTCTGCATTAGGTTTTGGTACTAAGGCAATGTAGGCTTCGTAAAGTGAATTGCAGTGCTTTGTCTTTTTCTATGATCGGGAGGAGTTTAATTAACATTGGAATTAGTTGTTCTTTAAAGGTTACACAGAACTCAGCTGTGAAACCATCTGTTCCTGGTGCCTTTTATAATGGTAGATCTTTAATCACCTTTCTAGTCTCTTCTGCAGTAATTGGCCTTCTCATTTTCTACTTCTCCTTGGGTCAATTTAGGTAATTTATATTTTTCTAAGTAAATATCCACTTCTGGATTTCCTATCTTGTTTCTGCAGAGTTGCTGTAGAATTGCCTGGTAATCTTCCAATCTCTAGTGCATCTAGGTCTATATCTTCTTTCTCGTTCCTAATCCTGCTTGATTTTGTTCTTTATTTCCCTTTAATCAGTCCTCTGATGAATTTGCTTGATCTCAGCACCTTGGAGAAATAGAGTGCCCACACCCGGAACCTATGAGTTCATTGAGAGAGGTACCTGCGGGAGGCTGGCATGGAACAGTTCATGACGGCAGTGGTGACAGGACCCCAGCAGGTGTGGGAAGCAGCTGGCGCTAAAGATTGGGTTTTGAGTCCTGGCTCTCTCACTTCCTGGCTGTGTGACCTTGGCCAAACACTTGGCTTCTTGGTACTTCTGTTTCCCTCTCTGGGAAGGGGGATGACGGTAGCAGTACCCAGCTCCCATGGGTGGAGAGGAGGACTAGTGGGTGTATAGGTGAAAAGTGCTGAGCACAACACCTGGAGAGAGCAAATGTGCAATTGACATCAGCCTTCACTACGGAGGGAACACGGTGGAGGGAACAAGCGCTCACGAGAGTGTCCAGAAATCACTGGAAGGCCTGTGGAAGAACAGACTTTGGACCCCATCCTGCAGATACTTGAGAGGAGTAGTAATATGGGTGTGTGTGTGTGTGTGTGGGTGTGTGTGTGCATGT
Organism: Bos indicus; assembly: GCF_029378745.1. Classification (NCBI taxonomy): domain Eukaryota; kingdom Metazoa; phylum Chordata; class Mammalia; order Artiodactyla; family Bovidae; genus Bos; species Bos indicus. The sequence continues at coordinate 16,380,867 of NC_091782.1, read as the reverse complement.
GCACATGCTCAGTCTTTTAGTTGTGTCTGACTCTTTGTGACCCCATGGACTGTAGCCCAATAGGCTCCTCTGTCCATGGAATATTCCGGACAAGAGCACTGGTGTGGGTAGTCATTTCCTACTCCAGGGGTGATTTGTACTAAGGGAAATGTGACTTTCCTTGGGACTCCCAAACTAGTAAGATATGGGGGCTCTGCAGTGTCACATATACTCTCCCACTATATCTTTGCTATAACCCCACAAAGTGGGTATCAGGTGGAACCTATGAAAGTGCCAATATTCAATCATTTTAACCTAAAAAGGATGCTTTCACAGGTTCATCCTAATGTTATTATGTCCATTTTCTGATGACAAACTCAGAGAAGTTAAGCAACTGTCTGAAGGTCACACAGCCAGCTGGTAGACGTACCAGCATGGTCAACAAAACAAAACAAAACAAGCCTCACAAAACCATGCAAACATAGGCTGCAAACACAGCTTGAAGGAGGTGGTGGATACCGATGGCTGAAAAATGGTCAGTGTATGAGTACCTAGGAGGCTGATCTGCACAGGAGGGGAGGAGCAGGGCTCTGATGGAGAGAGCTCCTGGGGTCTAAAAACCCAGTCCCTAATGCTCTGGCCTGTGCGGGGAGTCACGGCCATTCCGACATTCTTTTTATGGAACGATTTCAGCAAGTACCTGACAAAAGAAGCAGGTATTTATTTGCAGGACTCGGAAGCTCTTGAAAAACAGGGGTCCTCTGCCATTTATCTTGTAACCACCTTACAAGTTACGAGTAACAGTTTCCTGACAAATGGTCAGCTGTGCAGGTTTGAGCTTGTTTCTTAGGGGACTGCTCATTCAGACTGAATTTTGGGGAGGGAGGGGTGGATGTTTCTTAACTAGTTTTGTCCAGTGTGGGCATGAGAAAGTGGGCTCGAATAGTCAGTAGGGTCTATCCATCCAGAGGCCTGTGAATGACAATATTTAGGGCGGGACCTTAAACTCGGGACTCGATGAAGTGGACAGAATGATTTGTTGATGTGAATGTCTGTATTTTCTTGAGGATGCAGCCAAATGTATACAACACAGGCACATATAATAAACTGACAAGGGTGTAGAGGATGTGATGTCAGTATCCAGATCCCTACACTAAGCAACGAGGCAAATCCTTAACTAGAAGGCTAGAATGCTAACTCCATGGTCTGGCCTGCAGCTCTGTGGTCCAGAATCCTCCATCATGAGCCTTAGCCACTGCTTATGCACTTTCTTAAATTCCAAGAGCCCAAAGAACTGGGATCAGTCTGTTTCTTCTAGTCTGCCTCTCCAACACACTGCAAACTTCTGACTCTGGTTGGGCATTACCACAGCCCTGGTCTCCAAATTGAGAGGCCCCCAGGATGCCTTCCCTCTGTCAGGACCAGGGAGACTCTGCCCTGCCCTGTTGTCTAGCTCTCCTTGCAGGAATGAGATGAGTCATTCATCTCAGTCCTGTTTTCTGCGATAAAGACAGTTCTCAGAGTCTGAGCTAAGGATCGAGAGCCCCGGCAGCTTCTGCGAAATCCTCTGCGGTGCTCCCCAAGCCCTGCCTTGGAACTCTGGCTTTGGTTTCAGCTCACGCCAACAACTTTCTACTGCAAGCACTGCTGCTCTCTGTTCCGGAGAATTCTCTGGCTGCTGGAGAGTGGGCGTTTGGGTAGGGGACAGAGCAGAAGTGGTGGGAAGGTAAAGCCAACAGGAAGGGCCCTCAACCAATAATAAAAGAGCATTACAGGATAAATAGCCCAGTTCCTTGTCTCTTGGGTGGGACAGCCCTATGACGTATTCTAGGCAGTGTCCCAGAGGGTACCCACTGGAACTGAGTTCATTAACACCCTCATTCCCTATCTCACTTCCCCAGTCTCCTGCTGCTGCTTCTTAAGTTCGATTCTCCCCAAATGACTTCCAGCCACATCCGTGCCTTGGCGTCTGCTTCTGGGGAATCCCACTAGAGCCTCCCTTAAAATATTCTTCCCTTTCAACCCAGCCTATGTGTACCTGCTGATCGATTGGGGATGCTTTGCAAATACCAGCTGGCAGCTTCCCTCCTTAGCTAGTCTGCCTTCCCTCTAGCTCAGGTCTTTGGGATTTGTGGATTTAGAGAGCATTAGTCAAACGTGCTCGTTCTACCACCTGAGCAAGCTTAAGCAAACCCATATGGCTCATTGCAATGCAAGCTCTCCTGTAGCTCCTGGGGGTCTTCAAGGATGGATGCACCTTGGGGAGAAGTTTACCTTCACTTGTTTCTGGACCCAGCATGGGCTCAAGTTGAATGTCAGTGCTCTAGTGCATGAGCTCTTCCGTGGCTGCTGTCCCTCTGTGCAGTCTTGTCCCAAGGACTGTATGGAGCTTCTTTATCACCAGCCCAGCCTTTCTCAAGTGGTGGACTTAAAAAAAAAATTCATTCTTAAAGGAATACATTGGAAAATCTTAGCTAAGAGAATTCCTAGCTTGAAAGATGCCAGATAAACTAGCACTTATTAGAATTTTTGGAATCTATTTGGAAGCTTGACACTGTGTTCAGTTATGATTTATAAATGATGGAGTTTTCATTTTGGAGCTTGGGGGACTGGCCCTTCTCTCAGAGTAGTGTAGTTTGTGAATCCTGGGGTCCAAGGCCTGGCTCTGTTCCATGAGCTCATCTCTGCACTGACTCCTGTATCAGCGGCCTTCTGTCCACCATCGCCCGGTTCCAAGGGCACCTCGTGTAACATGTTCAAGCCGAAGCCTGGCTCTCCCGCAGTCTCCTCCATCATGGTTAGTGGCAGCTTCTTCTAGTAGCTTGAGACAAAACCCCTTAGACTCATTTTGATTCCCCTCTTCCTCCCACACGCCCACCCTATCCTTCAGTAGAAACTATTGCTTTAACCTTCCAATCTCTGTCTGATATCTCCGGCCTCCCCTGCTGCCTGTCTGGTCTGAGCCATCTTTCTTTCTTGCCTAGATTTGCACAGTGGCAAAATCTCTTACACTGGTTCCCCAGTCTCACCCTGGCTACCATTCTGTCCATTCACAGCACAGTGGCCAATGAAAACCCAAGTCAGAGCAGGTCCTTCCCTGCCCGGAGCCCCCCAGCAGCTCCCATCCCTGCTTGAGTAAAGGCCGAGTCCTTACAATGGCCTCCAGGCCCTGTCAGAACTGCCCCCAAAACTCTCTATACCTCAGATTTCAACTGCTCCTGTTCATCCACTGATTAACCCTGTTCCAGCTAGACTGTCCTCCTTGCTTCTCTTCAAAGACCCACCTGCCCCCCCTCCTAGGGGTTTTTGGATTATGGTCTCCTTTGCCTAGAATATTCTGCCCCTAGAAGAGTCTCCCTTATCTCCTGCAGGCCTCTACTTAAGGTTCCACCTCCTAAAACCATCACATCAGGGGTTAAGATGTCAACACATGAATTCTGGGGAGACATAAACACATGGCCCTTGGCAGAGATGAAGGAACCGCTTTTGACTATCCTTCACACTGTGCTATAGTTGGAATTTTCTTTAAGTGTCTGAATACAGGTAGACCATCTTGCACTACAAAGGCTGGTTTCTTTGCCAAAAGCCATGATCCGATCTACACGGGAGAGTCACATTGCCCCCGCTGCCATTACTCTGACTTTATTATGCTTAAAACTGAATGTGCATCAGAATCATCTGGAGGGCTTGTTGAAGAATAAGTCGCTGGGCTCTGAATTTCTGGCTCAGTAGATCTGAGGTGGGGCCTAACATGTGCATCTTTGATTTTCTCGGTGATGTTGATGCTGCTGGTCCAGGCACCACATTTTGAGAACTACTGAACCCCTCACCTCGCCTTGGGTTCAGTCACAAAATCCTCTTCCATAATCTTAGAGGCAGGATTCCCTTGACTGTGGGGTGGGGGAGAGGGAGGCAATAGAGAAGGGGAGCTTCCTCACTTTCTTATGATTATAGCTGCACACAAAAATGTTAGCTATTTATGAGCCCTGTAATGAACAAGGCATTGTACACAAATATGACTGGGATGAGATTGCTAGGTTCAATAAAGTTCCAAAAATGCCATGTATTATTAGCACAGTGCTTCATAGTATATAAAGGGCTTGCACATACTTTTTCTAATTTGATCCTTAGAGAGACCATGGGAGGTGAGCTAGGCATATATCATTACCCCATTTTACAGACGAGGGATCACTAGGGGAATTAACCTTTTTGCTTGACTGTTGTGTTCCAGGCACATGCCATAAGGAAACTCATCTAGGCCTCACAACGACCCTCAGAAATAGATATTATTACTTACCACAGAGATCAGGAAGCTTGGGGCTGAGAAGCTGAATGATTTGTCAAAGGTTGTGCATTTCATTAGCAGCAGAACCAGAACTAGAATCAATTTCTCCTGACTCACCATTGAAGACTCTTTCAAAGACACTGTATTTTGTGTGTGTAACTGGGGTGAAATTTATAACTATACAAGAAGTTGTAACTAAAGAGAGTTTTCTTTTGTTTTTTTTTTTTTTCAGATTCTCTCTTGACTCCTCTCCGTGTTCAGTTTTTTCAATCTAGATTTTCAATCCTCTGTGACAGAATCAAGATACTGGGGAGAGAGTGTTGGAATCGGAAGCTAAGCTGAGTTGTATTAGGAGAGGGAGTAAGTGGAGGGGAGGTGGTTGGAGAACGTCTTCTGGGCAGAGCATTGAAAGTTTTGTGGGTTTAGCAACTGGGAGACCCCAGAGCAGCTGCCAGGTGGGAAATGGGAGAAGAGAGAGAGAGGGATTTCATAGAGTCTGTCTCCGGAATTTAAATTCGATCCCTATTACTATTCAAGGCTATGGTTTTTCCTGTGGTCATGTATGGATGTGAGAGTTGGACTGTGAAGAAGGCTGAGCGCCGAAGAATTGATGCTTTTGAACTGTGGTGTTGGAGAAGACTCTTGAGAGTCCCTTGGACTGCAAGGAGATCCAACCAGTCCATTCTAAAGGAGATCAGCCCTGGGATTTCTTTGGAAGGAATGATGCTAAAGCTGAAACTCCAGTACTTTGGCCACCTCATGCGAAGAATTGACTCATTGGAAAAGACTCTGATGCTGGGAGGGATTGGGGGCAGGAGGAGAAGGGGACGACAGAGGATGAGATGGCTGGATGGCATCACTGACTTGATGGACGTGAGTCTGAGTGAACTCTGGGAGTTGGTGATAGACAGGGAGGCCTGGCGTGGTGCGATTCATGGGGTCGCAAAGAGTCGGACACGACTGAGCGACTGATCTGATCTGATCTGATTACTATTCTTGAAGAGATTCAGGAAAATTGACATAAATGTAAAATTACTTTTGGCCACTGAATTGTGCTCATTTATATGTGATGCTGTGCAGAAAATAGGTCACACAGGACCCCAGTTTATATTAAGGTTATGTATACATGTATTTGAAAGTGAAGATGTTTGAATGTGAAAGATAAAGTGTGAAAAATGATTCAGTGGCAGAGTGGGAAGGAAAGAGACAAGGGAAGGAAGAGAAGCAAAAGAGAGAGAAACAAAGAAAGAGAAAAGGTGGAGAAGGTATGAGAAAAGTGGATCAGATCAGATCAGTCACTCAGTTGTGTCTGACTCTTTGCGACCCCATGAATCGCAGCACGCCAGGCCTCCCTGTCCATCACCAACCCTGGGTAAAAAAATACAGAGAAACAACTGAGAAATAGAAACCACTTGGCATAAAGTAAGTGTCTTCTACTCGTTTCCCAAGCTCTCTGCTACTGTGTTTCTCAAACTGTTATTAATTATTAGGAATATATTTTCCATGGCTACTCACTAATTAGACACATGCATAACTGGGAAAAACATTTTTTTTCAGGGATAATGCTTACGCTTATGGTCTTCCTTGAGCCACATTTACCACTCTTCATGTCCTGTGTAGTCTCCCTCCCACATGGACCCTGGGGTTGACCAGGTAACTGGCTTCAAGCAAGCCATTAGCAGGATGATGCAAGAGAAGGCTTGCTAAGTTCTTATACACTAGGGCTTTTACTCTTGGGATTTTGCTTTTGGGATACCCCGACTTGGAATTCAGAAGTCATACCCTGGGTGCCCAAACTAGCCATATGGAGAGGCCACTCGTTGGTGCACCGAGGCCCTGACTGCCCACCTGAGCTGAGCTCCTGGACAGCCTTAACTTGCCAGCCATGCACATGGGGCATCTTGAAAGTGAGTTCTCCAGTCCCAACTGAGCCACCCAACTGGTGCCCATGGGGGCAGAGATGAGCTGTCTTCACTGAGCCCTGCCCAAATTCCAGAATCATAAAAAAATAGATGTCATTGCCCCAAGCTCACCAAGTTTTGGGTTGGGTTTGTTCAGCAGCCATAGATAACCAGCCATTCTAACTGCACTCGGGGCACCATGGTAGTTTCTATGGTATTCAACTCTATTTTATTTTTCAAGGTGTTAAATTGATTTCTTGACCTACTAATGAGTTTTGATCCACAGTTTAAAAGTGCTGACCTAATCAATGATGGATATGTTTGAGAGAATCTGTCTTGTAACCTCTCTCCATCTCACTGCTCACAGGATCTGTGACAAAAGAGACGAGAGGTGATCTCCAGATGGCACCAAGCCCAGACTTACTTTATGCCAATTGGTTTCTATTTCTCTGTATCTCTTTGCCTTTATCTGTCCATTTTTATAATACCTTCCTCCTTTTTTTCTTTCTTCTCTGTTTCTCTCTCTTTTGTTTAGGCTTTCTCTAAAGCCATCTGGGTCTCCAGGTAGACAATTTTACTCAGTAGATGATTTTACTCAGGGCAACTATTTAGCCCTTTTGCATGCCTGGCTCTGAATCTTGTGAGCAAGCATGGTCTACTGGTACCCAAGATACTGAATTTATCCCTCCAAACAGAGGATGATTATCACTTCCCCCATCCATTTTATGCCCCATATACCCATCTTATGCCCTCTGTTTCTCAAGACACCGGGTTAAGATGAAGAAAGCATCTCCCTGTCATTAAAGACTCTTATAGCACAGTTCAGTCATTTCAGTCGTTCAGTCATGTCTGACTCTTTGCGACACCATGAATCGTAGCACGCCAGGCTTCCCTGTCCATCACCAACTCCCGGAGTTCACTCAGACTCACGTCCATTGAGTCGGTGATGCCATCCAGCCATCTCATCCTCTGTCATCCCCTTCTCATCCTGCCCCCAATCCCTCCCAGCATCAGAGTCTTTTCCAATGAGTCAACACTTCGCATGAGGTGCCAAAGTACTGAAGTTTCAGCTTTAGCATCATTCCTTCCAAAGAAATCCCAGGACTGATCTTCTTTAGAATGGACTGGTCGGATCTTCTTGCAGTCCAAGGGACTGTCAAGAGTCTTCTCCAGCACCACAGTTCAAAAGCATCAATTCTTTGGCGCTCAGCCTTCTTCACAGTCCAACTCTCACATCCATACATGACCACAGGAAAAACCACAGCCTTGACTAGACGGACCTTTGTTGGCAAAATAATGTCTCTGCTTTTGAATATGCTATCTAGGTTGGTCATAACTTTCCTTCCAAGGAGTAAGTGTCTTTTAATTTCATGGCTGCAGTCACCATCTGCAGTGATTTTGGAGCCCCCAAAAAATAAAGTCTGACACTGTTTTCACTGTTTCCCCATCTATTTCCCATGAAGTGATGGGACCAGATGCCATGATCTTCGTTTTCTGAATGTTGAGCTTTAAGCCAACTTTTTCACTCTCCTCTTTCACTTTCATCAAGAGGCTTTTGAGTTCCTCTTCACTTTCTGCCATAAGGGTGGTGTCATCTGCCTATCTGAGGTTATTGATATTTCTCCCGGCAATCTTGATTCCAGCTTGTGCTTCTTCCAGCCCAGCATTTCTCATGATGTAATCTGCATAGAAGTTAAATAAGCAGGGTGACAATATACAACCTTGACGTACTCCTTTTCCTATTTGGAACCAGTCTGTTGTTCCATGTCCAGTTCTAACTGTTACTTCCTGACCTGCATATAGGTTTCTCAAGAGGCAGGTCAGGTGGTCTGGTATTCCCATCTCTTTCAGAATTTTCCACAGTTTATTGTGATCCACAGAGTCAAAGGCTTTCGCATAGTCAACAAAGCAGAAATAGATGTTTTTCTTGTACTCTTTTGCCTTTTTGATGATCCAGTGGATGTTGGCAATTTGATCTCTGGTTCCTCTGCCTTTTCTAAAACCAGCTTGAACATCTGGAAGTTCATGGTTCATGTATTGCTGAAGCCTGGCTTGGAGAATTTTGAGCATTACTTTACTAGCATGTGAAATGAGTGCAATTGTGTGGTAGTTTGAGTATTCTTTGATATTGCCTTTCTTTGGGATTGGAATGAGAACTGACCTTTTCCAGTCCTGTGGCCACTGCTGAGTTTTCCAAATTTGCTGGCATATTGAGTGGAGCACTTTCATAGCATCATCTTTCAGGATTTGAAATAGCTCAACTGGAATGCCATCACCTCCACTAGCTTTGTTTGTAGTGATGCTTTCTAAGGCCCACGTGACTTCACATTCCAGGGTGTCTGGCTCTAGATGAGTGATCACACCATCGTGATTATCTGGGTCGTGAAGATCTTTTTTGAACAGTTCTTCTGTGTATTCTTGCCACCTCTTCTTAGTATCTTCTGTTTTTGTTAGGTCCATACCATTTCTGTCCTTTATCGAGCCCATCTTTGCATGAAATGTTCCCTTGGTATCTCTAATTTTCTTGAAGAAATCTCTAATCTTTCCCATTCTGTTGTTTTCCTCTATTTCCTTGCACTGATTGCTGAGGAAGGCTTTCTTCTCTCTTCTTGCTATTCTTTGGAACTCTGCATTCAGATGCTTATATCTTTCCTTTTCTCCTTTGCTTTTCACTTCTCTTCTTTTCACAGCTATTTGTAAGGCCTCCCCAGACAGCCATTTTGCTTTTTTGCATTTCTTTTCCATGGGTATGGTCTTGATCCCTGTCTCCTGTACAATGTCACAAACCTCATTCCATAGTTCATCAGGCACTCTATCTATCAGATCTAGTCCCTTAAATCTATTTCTCATTTCCACTGTATAATCATAAGGAATTTGATTTAGGTCATACCTGAATGGTCTAGTGGCTTTCCCTACTTTCTTCAATTTAAGTCTGAATTTGGTAATAAGGAGTTCATGATCTGAGCCACAGTCGGCTCCTGGTCGTGTTTTTGTTGACTGTATAGAGCTTCTCCATCTTTGGCTGCAAAGAATATAATCAGCCTGATTTTGGTGTTGACCATCTGGTGATGTCCATGTGTAGAGTCTTCTCTTGTGTTGTTGGAAGAGGGTGTTTGCTATGACCAGTGCATTTTCTTGGCAAAACTCTATTAGTCTTTGCCCTGCTTCATTCCATATTCCAAGGCCAAATTTGCCTGTTACTCCAGGTGTTTCTTGACTTCCTACTTTTGCATCCAGTCCCCTATAATGAAAAGGACATCTTATTTGGGTGTTAGTTCTAAAAGGTCTTGTAGGTCTTCATAGAACCATTCAACTTCAGCTTCTTCAGCATTACTGGGTGGGGCATAGACTTGGATTACTGTGATATTGAATGGTTTGCCTTGGAAATGAACAGAGATCATTCTGTCATTTTTGAGATTGCATCCAAGTACTGCATTTCAGACTCTTTTGTTGACCATGATGGCTACTCCATTTCTTCTAAGGGATTCCTGCCCACAGTAGTAGATATAATGGTCATCTGAGTTAAATTCACCCATTCCAGTCCATTTTAGTTCACTGATTCCTAGAATGTCGACATTCACTCTTGCCATCTCTTGTTTGAGCACTTCCAATTTGCCTTGATTCATGGACCTGACATTCCAGGTTCCTATGCAATATTGCTCTTTACAGCATCGGCCCTTGCTTCTATCACCAGTCACATCCACAGCTGGGTATTGTTTTTGATTTGGCTCCATCCCTTCATTCTTTCTGGAGTTATTTCTCCACTGATCTCCAGTAGCATATTGGGCACCTGTCAAACACACTTTTCCCCCCTCCCCTGCTGGATACAGCAATCCCTGTTCAGCATTATATTTTGCAGAACAAATATGTCAGAACCACTTGGGGAGCTTGTTAAATGCAGATCCACAGGCCCCATGAAGGGTTCAAAAAACCCTCCTTGAGAGCGGTACCTGAAAACCTGCATTTTAATGAGCTTCCCAGCCAGTTCTCCTGCACATGGTTATATAGGTTTAAGTATTCTAAGGGCCTTGGTCTAGATCAGTGCATTTCAGTGTCTCCTGCCTCAAGTCATAGAAGAAATATGTTCACATTCTGTTCCTACACACACGTACATATCTGTCAAGGAAACAGAAATTTCATCAAACTCTACTGTTGATGTATGCTGCACTTTGAATTTTCTATCCTGTTTTTTATTTCTTTCAAAGGCTGATTATAACTCATTAAACTGCTTTTATGATTCTCCAGTGGGTCACAGTGTGTGGTTAGTAAAAACCTGGTCTAAGGAAAACCAGGCTATATATGTAGCCAGGAGACACGGCAGATTCTCCAGTTTTGCTATAATAGTGATCGTTTGGAATTGCAAGCCTGCTCTCCATCTTTTTCCAATGTGCCTTTTGATTCTACTGCTAACAGGGCTCATATTCACATGTGTGTTGTGTGCTCAGTTGTAAAGAATCTGCCTGCCAATGCAGAAGGTACAGGAGATACAGGTTCAGTCTCTGGGTAGAGAAGATCCCCTGGAGAAGGAAATGGCAACCCACTACTTGCCTGGAAAATTCCATGAACAGAAGAGCCTGGTGGGCTACAGTCCATAGGATCACAAAGAGTTGGAGAGGACTGAGGGACTAAACAATGACAAATTCACAAAGCACACACTTAACCTCCTTCCTCTTTGTCAGGCTGGAGATCAGGCTGTAGCTGAGTTGGGAGTCTGGGGCTCCCTCCAGGACTCAGTTTGCAAGAACCAGTAGCTCTAAGAACTTGCGGTTGCTGGGAGAAGGGCATAGGGCAGGAAAGGACACTGCAGGGCTGTGACAGTTCACCCCTGTTTTCCCCCCATGGTGATTGTTCCCAAGTCCTCAGGAAGCAGGGGCCGGAGTTCCAAGTCCACAAGTGGGGTCCATGAAGGGCTGTGTGTGCCTCCTGCAAGGGCAGAGCTTCTCCAACGTCCAGCTGCTCTAAGCACCTTCAAGGCACCTCTTGGGACTCCCAGAAATGAACTGGAGAAGGCCGTGATAGCCAATAATTTAAGCAACCTTGTCTTAAGTTTATTTTATTTTTTAAAATGTTTATTTATTTAGTTCTTGCTGTGCTGGGTCTTCATTGCTGCAAGCTGGCTTTCTCATGGGCTTTCTCTCGTTCGGGCAAGTGAGCTTCTCATTGTGGTCACTTCTCTTGTTGCGGAGCACTGGCTCTAGAGCTCGAGGGCTCAGTAGTTGTGGCACACAGGCTGAGTTGTCCCACAGCACACAGGATCTTCCTGGATCAGGGGTTGAATCCATGTCCCCCTGCAATGGCAGGTGGATTCTTAAACACCGGGCCACTAGGGAAGTCCTCTTTTCTTGAATTTATATTTTCATCTTCTGTCACTTCTTGGGTGAAGTTCCCTAGATTGCCTTCTATGTCAATAGGGCTTGCTCATCCCTAACCTACTTCTTTCAAATGCAAAGTGAGCGGCCATCACAGGCTACTTTAGAATTGCAGACCAGTCCTTATTTCCTGTCCCATCCTCTCTGGGCCCTTGACCTTCTTCTGTTTCATCCTTCAGCCAGACAAGGCCCCATTTTCTGTCCTCAGATTTCAGCCTCTTTATCCTCTCCATCATTTTTGACATTTGAGACCAGCCACCAAAATCAAAACAGATTCAAAAATGTGCCATTTATGGTGTCCAAGAAAGGCAAATGGATCCCTAAATGATTGATTTAGTGGTTGCAGCTGGGCCTGGATGTAGACAGACAGCTAATGAGGTAATTTTTCTAAATGCAAAGTGTAAACAAGATAACAGCTCCCTCCCTCTCTCTCTCTCTCTCAGTCTCTCTGGGTTTCTCTCCCTCTCCCTCAATTTTCTGCAGAGATGCACATACCAATTTGCATTTTTACACTGTTGTGAGTTGAATTGTATTCCCTCAAAATAATATGTTGGGAGTCCTAATACCCAGAATGTGGCCTTGTTTAGAGATGGGGTCTTTGCAAAGGTGATCCAGTTAAAATGAGGTCATTAGGGTGAGTGCTAATCCAATGTAATTGGTGCCTTTAGGAAAAGGGGACAGTTTGGACACAGAGAAAAACATGCATCAGGGGAAGATGATATAAAGTGACACAGGGAAGTCATCATTCTACAAGCGAGGAGGGGGGCCTGGATCAGATCCCTTCCTCACAGCCCTCCAAAGGAACCAACTCTGCTGACACCTTGATCTCAGACTTCCAGCCTCCAGAACAATGAGACAACACACTGCTATTGTTTAAGTTACCCGGTCTATGGTACTTTGTTAAGGCAGCTGCAGCAAATGAACTCATGCACATTTAAAACAGTTTTCTTCAGAAAGAGACTCACAGACTTAGAGAGTGAACTTACGGTTGTCAGGGGGAAGGATATGGGGAGGGACAGTTAGGGAGTTTGGGATGGACATGTACACACTGCTATAATTAAAATGGGTCACCAACAAGGTCCTGCTGTATAGCACAGGAACTCTGCTCAATGTTATGTGGCAGCCTGGATGGAAGGGGAGTTTGGGGGAAAATGGATACAAGGATATTTATGGCTGAGTACCTTCGCTGTTCACCGGAAATTATCACATTGTTAATTGGCTGCACCCCAATTCAAAATACAAAATGAAAAACAAAATGGTTTTCTTCTTGTTATTTCAGTTGGTCATTCTCCTTCCTGAAGTAGGGGAGGGCAAAGAGGGTGAAGATTTCCTGTGAAGTTGTGAGGCTTATGGTTCAGGGTTCTTGACTATACCGGTCCTTCTGAAGCCCTAGCAGGACCTCCTGTGATGTCTTCACGTGGTCATATGTTTTTATAAAATGTGCCAATGATGTTTAAACAGCTGTTGCTTACAACTGCTGACTCTTCAGGGCAGCTTCCTTGCCAGCACACATTCTATCACATCTGGTGGCCCTCTGGTTTTCTTAGACCTGGATAAAGAGAGTTTGAGTTGAGAATGTAGACAGCTGGAGTTTAGCTGGTTACATGTATGGTTTTTGGTCACTCCTACCTATAATTAAGGGGCTTCCCAGGTGGCTCAGTGGTAAAGAATCCATCTGCCAATGCAGGAGATTTGTGAGACTCTGATCCCTGGGTCGGAAAGATCCCCTGGAGGAGGAAATGACAACCCACTCCAGTATTCTTTCCTGGAAAGTTCTATGGACAGAGGAACCAGGTGGGCTACAGTTCACGGGGTCACAAAGAGTCAGAGTTGACTGAGTACACACACACACACACACACACACACACAGTCACCCCAGTGGAAGAACAGCTTCCACGGAGGCTTCTATTGGCGCCTTTGTCCATTCACCTTGGAATGGGACACAAAGGTTGTAGGCCAAAGTCAGGTTACTATCTGAAGAGAGCCCATGGCACCCAGCACCAGAAGTGTGTGGGTAGTGGAGAAAAATCAGGTTTGAAACATGAAGCCAGAAGCTAGTCTGTGGAAATTCTTCCAAGCATCAAATGCATAAAATTATTAGTCCTTAAAAGTTTAGTATTCGAGGGGTGTGGCGATGTCTTTGGTTAATAAAAGTAATCATTTTATTAAATAATTATTTTAATCAATAATAATAATGAAATTATTTAATGCGGACGAATGTATTTTTCTGGATTATGTGACATTGGTAGTGTCTGCCAGCTTTTTAGAATTTATCATTTGTTACGATTTCATTTCTTACTTGAAATACTCGCTTTTGTACCTGATTTCACTGAGTGCTGAGGACCTGCCACATGCGAGGGACTGAGAAGAAGAGAGTGAAGCAAGCAGGCAGAGAGCTTACAGCCAAATCGGGGGAGGTGGGGGGAGACTGACACCAACAGCCCTGCAAGTGGACCGCCATCTGCACGATTGCTGAAGTGTACTGTTCCCGGGGGGAGAAGTGGTCGTTTCCAGTAGGAAATAACATTTTCTTATCACCATTTCCTGACAACCACTGCCTGTGTGGTGCATGAGCAGAGTGAAACAAAAGCCGAGTTTAAATTTGAGTGCTGGATTATCTGCCAGGTTCTCTCCCTAGGAATGTCGTTCAGTTCCAAAACACAGGCATCACGACAAAACACTGAAATCTACTCTGCAGAGTCACTAATCGCCACCAATTAAACCAGAAGGTAGACATGCTCTTGCCCAAACTTCACCATAACAGGGAGGATTATCAGACTCAGAGGCGGGTGCCCAGGAAGGGCTCCTTCCTTTGCTCATTCAATCATCGAGTGTGTGGGTCTCGACCTGACGGATGTACCTGATCACTCATCACCCAGTGCTATTTCGTCTTTGGGAAGGTTCAGAGTTGGCACCTCTTTTGCTTCAGCCACAGAAAGGGATTTGCTCATGAGAGGACAGTCTTCAAGGTGGGGAGAGTGGAAAAGTGACAGTCTGGACCAGAACTAACAAGGTTCACAGGGGGAGAACAGGTTGAGGAATTTGGCCAATGCAGACAGCCTTGATGGGAAGTAGGGGGCTGACATGGTGGAAGGCAAGGGGCCAGAGACGGTTGATGGGGGACCTGTGTTCAAATGTGGATTTTATTCTTTGGGTCACAAGGAGCTATTAATGTTCCTGAGCCCCAAGGGCAAACTGAACCCAGTTCTGTTTGAGGATGATTAGTTTATCAGCTATCTGGCCCCAAAAGGATGAGTTTGGAAGCAAGGACGTGAGACTGATGGTGAAAACTAGGCAAGAGTTTGTAGCTCAGAGTGTGGGGATGGGAGAAAGATATGCTCAGGAATGGAGGGGGTTAACTCCAGGGGCACCACAGATCTCCAGGCAGAGAGAACAGCAATCAGGCCCCCAGGCCATGCTGACCTTACTCAGCATCATCCAATCATCAGCCTCATTAGAACACCTAAACCCACGTGGATGTCTGTGATTGTGTTGTCCTAATTAATTCATCCTCGTCAGAAGACGCTATTCAAATGCTCAGCCCACCCCCCTCCTCTGAGTGTGGGGACCAGGGGTGGGTAAAACACAGTCCAAACTTTTCCAACTTTGGTGGCATTGCAGGAAGGAGGATGCGGCGGGATCATTTGTTGTGGTGAATCACGGCTGTGTCTTCCGCAGCTGCCCTGTGCAGGAAGGTTGGATATCACAGATATATTTTTGAGACTGCTTTATAACAACCCGTGAGAATCTCCTTTGTTTTACGCTTCCCTGAAGCGGAGCTGCTGAACCACGACTGCTTCCCAAACAGAAGCTTCGGCTGCAAATCAAGGCAGTCTCGCACCTGCAGGGCGCAGGTGGCCAGAGGTGGCTCTGGATGATCATCAGTCTTTCTCTGCCACACCTTGGAGCCCCCGAGTCAGCAGCAGCCGCCGTCTGTCTTTGAGTCCGTTTTGGCCACAAAGGCAGAATAGGCCTGCCCCAGGAAAGCAGGTTCCCCCCGCCCGAAGCCTTCTGTTGCTTTTTCTGTTCATCCAGTTGCCACCCAGTTGGGTACCCTCCTCTGCGAAGCCTTCCATTCCATCCCTGAAGACCTCTTTCTCCTCTGACCCCATGTAGACTAGACTCACTTGGTGTTTTTTAGCTTGTGCTTCCTGTTTCTTCTCTTAGATTTATTTTCTTTTTTCTTTCTTTCAGGCTCGAGCCTATTCTTAGCCTCCTCCAATAAATTAATTCTTTGAAAGGAAGACTGCATCTTATACGTAAGGAGACATATACTCTTTCATCTAAATCCAGAGGCTTCCAACAGTGGCATAGATATTGCTGATGCCTGTTCGTATTTTCTTGACACTCATAGTTCTCACGTGTGGGTGCGTGCTAAGTTGCTTCAGTTGTGTTTGACTCTATGAGACACTATGGACTGTAGCCCGCCAGGCTCCTCTGTCCATGGGATTCTCCAGGCAAGAATACTGGAGTCAGTTGCCATGCCCTCCTCCAGGGGATCTTCCTGACCCAGGGATCGAACCCACATCTCTTATGTCTCCTGTGTTGGCAGGCAGGTTCTTTCCCACTAGTGCCCCCTGGGAAGCCCCACTGTTCTTATACATGCTCACATTTTCTGACTGCGAACCTGAGGTCTTTGTTCACTGGAGCACGCTGTAAAGGCCAGGGTTTGTGCACAACCCAGGAGCAGCCCACAGCCAGTGATGGCACGTGGATACCCAGCTTCCTCTGTTGGGATGAGTCTGTTTTACGTAGTCTCCCAGAGGCCCCTGGTGAGATTGTCCACAGAAGTAATCTGCTCCTTAATAAGCCCTGGATTGACTTCTTCCCTTCTTGGGTCGTTTCCCCATGCTCCTACCTCCACCTCCCAAACAAACTATTTGCATTCAAGTCTTTGTCTCAGGGACAACCCTGGCCATTAGCAAGGTGCGGTGGTCCTTCTTAAAGACTTCCTGTTTTGGCCCTGCCTAACCTGTTGCTTGGAGAAGGCAATGGCATCCCACTCCAGTACTTTTGCCTAGAAAATCCCATGGACGGAGGAGCCTGGTAGGCTGCAGTCCATGGGGTCGCTAGAGTCGGACACGACTGAGCGACTTCACTTTCACTTTTCACTTTCATGCATTGGAGAAGGAAATGGCAACCCACTCCAGTGTTCTTGCCTGAGAATCCCAGGGACGGGGAGGCCTGGTGGGTTGCCGTCTATGGGGTCCTACAGAGTCGGACACGATTAAAATGATGCAGCAGCAGCAGCAGCAACCTGTTGCTAGCCAAGAGCACTTACTCACCTTTTGCCAATTGAATATATGAATGGATTTAAAAAATGCTCCATTGTACCTCTGCAATGGCATTTGAACCAGCTTCTCATAGCACAGAAAGGATTATATGTTTCGCTTGTCCATACTGGTTTCTCCCTCATATATAAATACTTCATAGCTTCTCTCCTCTCCTCCAGCCACTAACATCTCCATCCTCATCTTTACACTCAGCTGATAACCTCATTTCTTATTTTACTGTGAACAGAGAAATCATGGGAAGAGGTGCTTTCATGGATTCCTAGCGTGTCTACCTGCCACCTGCATCCGCGCTCTGCCTCTCCATCTGGCTTCCTGTTAAGGCCAGTCAGCTGTCCACACTTCTCTCTCTCTCCTCCTCCTGGTCTTCACTCATCTTCTGTCTCTGGAGAAGACATTTCTCGGTTAAAATAGCACCCCCTCTTACTCCCCACCCCCTAGCCTCTGCCTGCTGTTTCTCTAGAGCCCTTCTATCCACCTGGCTTCCTGCACATCATGCTTCTTTTTATTGCCGCCCCTCACCACCCTGTTTTAAGTGTGTACTCTGTGTGAGCAGGAATCTTTAGTTTGTTTATTGCATTAAAAACTGTACACGGAAAGAAGAAAGGTGGAAAGGGTGGCAGTTGTTTGAAGTGAGAGAATTAAAAACAGTTTAGCGTGTGAGACCAGAAGCAGACCGTAGACATTAATCTGGTCCAAATCTCTTGTTTTAGGGGTGAGGAGATGTAGGCCCAGAGGCTCTCTGGCAGTTAGACGAAGAGTGGGGATGGGAAGCTCTCAGTCTCAGCACCTCAGCTGGGGTTAATTTCACAGTTAATTTTGCAGCTCATTGTCACAGACCTGGCATTCCAGTCTCTCGTTCTGTGATCCTTGGGGGTTAGTTTACTCTTGGTGCCTCTGGACTTTGGTCACTCTTTTCCTGCTGTGCTGTTAGCTCCCCCAAAGACCTTCAGAAGCATGAACTGGGGTTTCTTCCTCTGAAATTCCCAGCTCATAACCCAGCACTTTAAGGGATGTGAGCGGGGGACCCAGGGGAGGCCTCCTGCCCGCTTCTAAGCCTACGATTGTAACAAAGGCTGTTGCTGCTGGGCATCCTCCAAGTGCCCCTACAGTACATGAGTGCATCAACCTTGGATAGTGCCTGGAAAGGTAGGCACCGTTTGCCCATTTTATGGATGGGGATACTGAGGCTCAGAGTTGAGCACACTGCTGCAAGCTGGTAAGAAAAGGTGTCAGGATTCATTCTCACCACGTTATGGATAGAGAGCCATGGGGCTGGAAGAGTAGAAGAAAGATGGCAGATTAGAAAACTTGCACTTGGGCTTCCCTGGTGGCTCAGTGGTAAAGAATCTGCCTGCCGACGCAGGAGACACAAGTTTGATCCCTGGTCTGGGAAGATTCCACATGCCATGGAACAACTAAGCCCCACACACTGTAACTATTGCTCTAGAGTCCAGGAACCACAACTATCAAAGCCTTAGTGCCTAGATCCTGTGCTCCACACGAGAGAAGCCCCTGCAATGAGCAGCCCACACCCCACAACTAGAGAAGCGCCGGCAGTGAGAAGCCCCTGCTTACTGCAACTAGAGAAAAGCCCGCGCAGCAATGAAGACTCAGCAGAGCCAAAATAAATGAATAAATACAATTTTTAAAGAAGAGAAAACTTGCACTTGCTGTGTGCTTTTCTCTGACGCTCGTATGTCCCCCAGGAAGAGACAAAGCTGTCCTCTGATCAGGGTGAGCTCAAGGGCTCAGTGACTGAGGTGGATTCTTTCCTGAGACCAGTTTGGATCAGGCAAAGGAGGGAAAAGGAAGGTGCTAGATATTGGAATAAGGCAGGGGGCCCAGAAGGTGCAGGGATGCGGGGATGGGAAAGCAGGAGCACCGTAGGCAAGTTCACAATTTAGCTGATAGCACAGGACAAGGAGCCAACAAATACTGATTGATTGGCTGGTTGATTCCCATTGACACATCCCACCTTAGCCTCAGAAACAGAGCCCAAGGTGTTGGACTCTCTGGATTTGGAATTTTAGTGATAACAATTTTCAAGCTGGAAGCAAATGTTGATCCACATTGAGCCGAACACTTTGCTTTGCAAGTAAATTGTACAACCTCTGCAGCCACAACATGCTTGGAGAAGCAAAGGCTGGGTTGATTTCCTGGCTGTAAAATCTCACAATGCCTCCACTGGAGGTGTTGATTGATATGCTAAGATTCAAAAGTGAGCATCACACCTGCCTCTTCAGGACAAGATAAAAAGTACTGAACAATTTTACAGGCAACTGTGTGGAGGGAAGGCTGAGCCCGCCTGCCAGGCTTGTGTGAGACCTGAGTTCTCACCACCCAGCGGATGGTCAGAGCAGAGGATGGACGAGATCTGGTCCAAAGCTCTGGCTTCACTAAATGGGAAACAGCTCCATGTGTGGGCAACTCAGCCAGCGAAAGCGATCTGGTTAGAGGTCACAGGTGAACCAGAAATACACCCCGGGGGCCCTTTCAAGTCTGTCCCCGGGTTTCATGGGCCTTATGCCATGACATTCTGGGGCAAAATGGACATGTGTGTGCCTGGGTACCTAAAAACTCAACACCAGGTCCACTATCCACACATGCTATGAGATTATTAAAGGCAAGACCACCTGGGCAAAGGCTTTCGCTAGAAGTACACCTAGGAAAGGTTTCCATTTTCCTGAGCTGGAAGAACTTAAAAGGAGAACATGAATCAAGTCTCAGGACACTGCAGCTCATGGGACTTGTACTGGAAGACAGCTGCTCGTACGGCCATTTGGAACAAGCCTACTACACTACCGCCTGGAAGAAAAGGAATGTATAACAAGAGCTGATGAAGAAACAGTCCCTGAAAGTGTGAGATTGCTGAGTTTCTCCCCAAGGTGCTGTCTGAGTTCAGGTCTTCAACACTTCTCTCCCAGACTCTCCGAATTGCCTTGTCAAACAATGTTTACCAATGATGAAAATATTTTAAGCTACAAGAAAATGCAGAGAAAAGCAAAACATGCTTTCCACCATAATTGAACAAACGTTTATATTCTCTCATATATACATACATATTGTATATGGTGGGCTTCCCGGGTGGTGCTCCTGGTAAAGAACCCATCTGCCAATGCAGGTATATGTAAGAGATGTGGGTTCGATCCCTTGGAAGAGGGGCATGGCAACCCACTCCAGTTTTCTTCCCTAGAGAATCCCATATACAAGGGAGCCTGGCGGGCTGCAGTCCATAGGGTCGTACAGAGATGGACATGACTGAAGCAACTTAGCATGCACGATGCACATTGTATATGATACATATAGATGTATACATTATATACATATAATATATGCATTATATATATAATCACATCATATGCTCTATACATAGTAATATTTTATACATTCTATGTGTATTATTACAGTATATGTATATTCTGTAAGATCTTACAGAAAATTCTAAATGAACTTTTTGGCCAACCCAATACTAATACATTAGGTATATAATCTTACTGATGAAGCCCCTTTCTACTTCCCTGTCATCCTATTCCCATCCTTCCCTCCTCTCCCTTTACTACTGTCCTGAAATTTCTCCTTCCCAGCTGGGTCATATGATTGATCTCATCCTGCAACTTTTTTCATTCAACACTATGTTATTAAACTATATCCATGTTGATACATGTGGATCTAGTTTATTCTTTTCATTGAATTAATTTTAATTTCATGACCCCATTGTAAAGTCTATTATTTTAGTGTTCTAGGGCTGCCATAGTAAAGTATCACAGACTGGATGGCTTAAATAGTAGACATTGGTATCCTGGTAGTTCCAGAGGCTAGAAGTCTAAGAGCAAGGCATTGGCAGCATTGGGTGTTTCTGAGGCCTCTTCCCTTGGCTTGAAGTTGGCATCACTTCCCCATGTCTACACGTGGTCTTCCCTCTGTGCCTGTCTGTGTCCTTATCTCCTCTTATAAGGACACCAATCACAGTGGATAAGGACCCACCCTCCTGACCTCACTGTGACTTAGTTACCTCTTTAAAGAGTATGTGCGTACATGCTCAGTTGTGTCTGAATCTTGGCAATCCTGTGGACTGTAGCCAGCCAGGCTCTTCCATCCATGGAATTTTCCAGGCAAGAATATTGGAGTGGGTTGCCATTTCCTTCTCCAGGTCTTTCCAGTCCTCTTTAAAGACCTCATCTCCAAATATAGTTACATTCTGAGGTAGCGAAGGGTTAAGGCTTCAATAAATGAACATTGGAGTTCACATATGCAAGCTTCAATATAGGGCCCTTGGGGGACACATTTCAGTACAAAAAACTATTCTTTTTACAAACAAAACTGTAATGAGCATCTTTGTATATGTCTCTGTGAACCTATGGTAGGATTTCTGTGGGGCCGATACTGGAAAGTGGAGTCCTGGATGCAAAGGTGTACACACTGAAAGCTTATTAGATGTTGACAAATTGCTTTCCAAAGCTGGCCTATAATTTGTCCTCTTACTCTCAGCGTGTGAGTATTTCATGTATGCGTGGTATCGTCAGACTCTTGGCAATCTGATCATTGTGAAAAGACAGCACTCTGTGGTCTTAATTTTAATTTCCTTGATTGCTAGTGAGGTTTACAAACATTTAGAGGCCACTCATGTTTTCTGATCTACAAATTGCTTGTTCACATCCTTACCTATTTTCCTATTCTGCTTTTACCTTATTGATGTGCAGGAAATTGATACCTATTCTAGATACCAGTCCTCAGTTAACTATAGTCATCTCTTATTAGATCTCCTGGCTTCCACTGTCTCCATTTTTCAATTTCTCTTTGAGGATCTTTACCTTCTTTTGTTCAAGCTGGTTTTAGGAAAGGCAGAGGAACCAGAGATCAAATTGCCAACATCCACTGGATCATCGAAAAAGCAAGAGAGTACAAGAAAAACATCTATTTCTGCTTTATTGACTATGCCAAAGCCTTTGACTGTGTGGATCACAAGAAACTGTGGAAAATTCTGAAAGAGATGGGAATACCAGAACACCAGAATACTTGAGAAACCTATATGCAGGTCAGGAAGCAACAGTTAGAACTGGACATGGAACAACAGACTGGTTCCAAATAGGAAAAGGAGTACTTCAAGGCTGTATATTGTCACCCTGTTTATTTAACTTCTATGCAGAGTACATCATGAGAAATGCTGGGCTGGATGAAGCACAAGCTGGAATCAAGATTGCTGGGAGAAATATCAATAACCTCAGATATGCAGATGACACCACCCTTATGGTAGAAAGTGAAGAGGAACTCAAAAGCCTCTTGATGAAAATGAAAGAGGAGAGTGAAAAAGTTGGCTTAAAGCTCAACATTCAGAAAACAAAGATCATGACATCTGGTCCCATCACTTCATGGGAAATAGATGGGGAAACAGTGGAAACAGTGTCAGACTTTATTTTTTTGGGGCTCCAAAATCACTGCGGATGGTGACTGCAGCCATGAAATTAAAAGACACTTACTCCTTGGAAGGAAAGTTATGACCAACCTAGATAGCATATTCAAAAGCAGAGACATTACTTTGCCAACAAAGGTCCATCTAGTCAAGGCTGTGGTTTTTCCTGTGGTCATGTAAGATGTGAGAGTTGGACTGTGAAGAAAGCTGAGCACCGAAGAATTGATGCTTTTGAACTGTGGTGTTGGAGAAGACTCCTGAGAGTCCCTTGGACTGCAAGGAGATCCAACCAGTCCATTCTAAAGGAGATCAGTCCTGGGTGTTCTTTGGAAGGAATGATGCTAAAGCTGAAACTCCAGTACTTTGGTCACCTCATGCAAAGACTTGAACTCATTGGAAAAGACCCTGATGCTGGGAGGGATTGGGGGCAGGAGGAAAAGAGGATGACAGAGGATGAGATGGCTGGATGGCATCACCGACTCGATGGACATGAGTTTGAGTGAACTCCGGGAGTTGGTGATGGACAGGGAGGCCTGGCGTGCTGCGATTCATGGGGTCACAAATACTCGGACATGACTGAGCGACTGAACTGAACCCTCTTTTGAGAGACTGCAGGATAAAATTCAGACTCAGTAGAGCCTTCCAGGCCCTCACAATCTAGCTGGAACCCTACTTCCCAGCCTCACTCCCTCCCCACTCTCCCTAGATTCCCACTGCTGAGGATCTTTGCTTATTACTCCTGCTGCCTGGATGCCTGGTTTCTCCTTTGATTATTGCAGAAATCATATCCTTTTATATCCGGCTCTGATGTCAGCTAACGTAGGGAAGACCCCAAAGTCCTTGGGCAGAGACAGAGGACAGCTTCTGCATACCATCACCAAGGTACCTGCCACCTGCACCAGGGGCTTGTGGATGAGTTCCATTTCCTCAGCCAGAACCTGAGCCCTACCAAAAGCAAGCAAATCCTCCCTTATTCATCTTCATGTTCTCCATACTGGTACATGCTAAGAGCTCGATATTGGCTCAGTTTTATTTTTTAAATTCTGAGATGTTATTTGAGAGAATACAGTTGTTCATGAGTAGCAGCAGTAAATAGAATTGCTTAGTTCATTCTTCCTGCCTGAAATTCACTCAGTTATCCCCAAAGTCATAAACTTAGGTTCACAAAACAAGCTCCACAGGGTATAGAATGGGAGAGATGAAGCTTAGCAGCAGCGTGAGGCCAGAATAGGGGAAATTAGGAGGAAGCCCATTATGAGTGAACTCTGAGGGGTGGTTCTAGGAAAACTACAGCAATGTTGAGATAGGGTAATGAAAATGTAGCATCTAGAAGGAGACAGTAGTTCTAGTCTTCTCTCATCAAACCACTGCTGGGCCTGTGTTCTAAGCACTACACTTTTGAGGGCGGGGGGTGGGGGTGGACACAGACCATCTACAATACTTTCACGAGACAGGAGTAAAGGGGTAAGAGCCCACATCATCTGAGGCAGGATGGACAGAACCAGGGCTATTTATCCTGGAGGCTCGAGGACACTGAGTGTTAACTTCTCTTCAAATACAATGTGCGAGGGGGTTGCTTTTTGGTACAGGGACTAGAAATGTCCTATATCATTGCACGGATACGAGCAAGACTGATGAAAGAAATTTACAAAAAGATTTCTGCCAGCTAGAGTAAGAAATTTTAATTCTTATCTGGAGGATTAGAAGATGGTTTGGCTACTTTGAGGAGTGAGGACGGCTCTGTCGGGAGAATTATTTATGCAGTGGCTGGGCGGTAAGGCATAATGTTCAGGGGGCTTGTGGATCAAATGGTGATTTGGTTTGAATTAAAGGACCTTTAAGGTCTTTTCTTATGCTTGAGCCAATGTGGCTCAGATGGTAAGAAATCTGCCTGGAATACAGGAGACCCAGGCTCTATCCCTGGGTCCAGAAGATGCCTTGGAGAAGAGAATAGCTACCCACACCAGTATTCTTGCCTGGAGGATTTCATGGGCAGAGGAGCCTGGCAGGCTATAGTCCATGCGGTCACTAAGAGTTGGACACAGCTAACACTTTCACTTTCACTTTAAGGTCTTTTCTAAGCTGAAATTTCCCAAGTCCGTGACTTTGAATCAGATAGAGACCAGAGTCTCAAAGCATCTTTGAGTCTTATTAAATGAAAGTTACTCTCTGACAGGCAGGACCTCTGGCTGACAGTCTTTCACTGACTGCCACCCCACTCAAGTCCTGACACCTTAAACAACTCCATAACTCCATATATGTCTCAGACAATACTGTCTGTGCTTCCCGCCTTTACTGTCTTGATTGGCTACTCCTGTGGCCACACCCAGTGGTTCTCTGACTTTAATGTAAACTAGAACAGCCTGGAAAGCTTGACAAAAGCACAAATTCCTGGGGTGTAGGAGTGGAGCACAGGATCTAGGCTTAAGCCACCCAGCAAACTGCACCCCCATGGCCCTTGTGATGGGTCTAGGGACCTGCAAGTGAGAAAATCAGAGCTGATGAGCTCTCATGAGACACTTTAGGATAGATGGTGACACTCTTCCATTGGCTTAGACATCATTAGGTCCAAGGCTGTCACCATAACCATTTTGTCCCCAAGAGGAGAGAAGAAGCAAAGTCAGGATGTGGGAAGATGCAGTTGAGATTAT
Organism: Bos indicus; assembly: GCF_029378745.1. NCBI lineage: Eukaryota > Metazoa > Chordata > Mammalia > Artiodactyla > Bovidae > Bos > Bos indicus. The sequence goes on along the minus strand of NC_091782.1, from coordinate 16,355,978 downwards.
AGAGAACCTCGTTCTCATGAAATAATTTGAGTTCTGAATCCGAATATCACTGAAGCCAGACTATCCTGGTTTTGCGGCGAGCTGAGTGAATTAATTCCGTCTATTGTTTAAGGCATTTGAATTGGGTTTTCTGCCACCTGAAAGTTCTTAAGTGATACAGACTCAAACACCATTCTTTGTGGGCAGATCTGATTGAAAAGCGTGTTTACTTGTCGGCCTTGTGTCCTTGCAAAGCTGCAGGTTTCCGTGCTGGCTTCAGTGGGTTAGTGTCTGTTATGGATTTAGGATCCATTAGGTGCCGAGCATTCTACTAGGGGCCACAAGTGATCAACAGAAGACTCGATTCTTCCCCTCAAAGAGTTTATAATGGCATCCCACTCCAGTACTCTTGCCTGGGAAATCCCATGGACAGAGGAGCCTGGTAGGCTACAGTCCATGGGGTCGCAAAGAGTCGGACACGACTGAGTGACTTCACTTTCACTTTTCACTTTCATGCATTGGAGAAGGCAATGGCAACCCACTCCAGTGTTCATACCTGGAGAATCCCAGGGACAGGGGAGCCTGGTGGGCTGCCATCTATGGGGTCGCACAGAGTCCGACACGACTGAAGCGACTTAGCAGCAGCAGCAGCAGCTGCAAGACAAACATGAGGCAAGAGTCAGGGGAGTGATGTAGGGGTAGGATTTTTTTGGGGGGTGGTTCTCTGTAGACGGGGTTGGGTCAAGGAAAACTTCATGGACAAGAGTGAGAAAGAAAGGAAAGAGGCTTTATTAAAAGCTGGAACACCATCTCCAAACACCTTATGTAAACTATGAGGACTATATGGGCCATAGAATAGAAACAGAATTAAATAAAATTCCATATAATTATATCTCATAGTATGCTTTGGATGATACAAGCAGATGTATCCTGGATGCTAGATGAAATAACCTAAGAGTCAAGGAATTAGAGACCTTTTTGGTTACTAATATACTAACCCTTTGCGGCTGGCAGTGGCTTAAAATGTTTAATTGGATAAATTACATGTTTTGAAAGTTTCCAGGTTCTGTGTGTTTCTGCAGCTTTTCAGGTTAATTGCTCTGTTAATTCTGGAACAAGTCTTGCCTCCTCTAAAACTGATGGTAGATTTAGTCTTCATAGACTCTCTTTTACTTTCCCAGGAAAGTTGAGATAGAGTCAACTCTGGACCTGCTCTGTGCTCGTTCCTGATTTTAGAGTGATGTAGAAGGGTCCCATACACTGGGCTTGCTCTCTAGCCTCTTAAACTGGGAGGATCCCACTTCCTACCATCACTGAGAACCCCAGGACAGTACCTAAAAAGTCCTTCCCAGCTCTTCATCAGGTGATTTGAGATCTTGGTGCCAGCTAGCTCCATGCCATTTCTTGTATAACACCAGCAGGCTCTTGTTGTACTTGCTTCTTCTCTACCTATACAGCTAATTCTTAAGGATCTTGGTGAAATAGTCTTTTTTTTTTTTTTGCCACACTGATGCCTATCACCATCTCCCACCCTAAAGCCTCACCCAGTCCTTTGTACATAATAGGCACTCAATATGAGTTTGCTGGGAATTCCCTGGTGGCTTGGTGGTTAGGATTCCGGACTTTCGCTGTGTGAAAAGTGAAAACCCAGGTGGCCTGCGTACAATTCCTGGTTGGGGAACTGAGATCCCACAAGCCACATGGCACGGCCAAAAAAAAAAAAAAAAAAAAAAACCAACAACAAAGGAGCTTGCTAAAGAAGTGGATGTATACATTTAATCCTGCCATCAGTGTTTGGAAATTCATCTTACTCCTGGCTGATGAGAATTACTCCAGGAATCTGGATCATAGTGGAACAGGTCTTTACTCTCCTCCTGTGTTACATTTCCATCTCTGGGTGGGTCCCTGGGAACCCCACTCCCCTGAGAGTTCCCTCTTCAGTCTCTGACCCCCAGGCTTGGGATTTGTTTGTTACTGCTCCTGGAATGTTCTCCAGCAAGTCCTTTTTCCCTGGTCATCATCTCAGTCTTCAGAGTGGAATTTGTCAATGACTAGCAAGGCTCTCTTGCTCATATGCCATATGTCGTTAGGCTAAAAGGCCCCATCACCATTAGCAATGAGCTAAGGAGGATCACAGGATTAGCAGGGATAGACATCTACATCTTACTCCAGAAAATAAATACAAATTCATCAAAAGGATGTTTTATGGTGGTTCCCCCGGCAAATGACCATGCCTACAATAGCCTATCTCTGATGCCAGAATTTTCATCTTTTGGGGTTAAAGTACTGTTTCATGTTAAACTAAAGACTCTTTCCACCCATCTCATTAAATTATGATCATATATTATTCTCTTAATGTGAATGAGTTTGTGTGGGCTTTCAAGTGTGCAAATGACAGGAAGTGGGAGAGACTGATTAAGCAGAATACGCTGATAGAGTGGAGGGGTCCCAAGGATCAGGATGCCTGGAGGTTGCTGGTGGGAAGAATGTGAGGAAGCAGTCTTCAGCCTTGAGTTTGGAGTGAAGGGTGTAACTGAGTCATGGAACCTGGATCAATAAGCCTCATTCCTACCTTCCTTTAGTTACTCAATACACATTCACCAAGCGAGTAATGGGGTGGATCATTTTACAGCTAAACTGTGGCATTTTTTAGGGTGAAAGCAGTCACTATTAACATCTATGCTGGGATAACAGGCAAACCTAGATATACAGTCACCTTTGTGACACCTGCAAGACTTGATGCAGGACAGACAAAATTACCTGCTGCATCAAGAAACCTGTAAATGAGACGGAAAATATGACATGGTGAGAAGAACAATACAGAGCTTTTTTTTTTTTTTTTTTTAACTTACCACGCACTGTGATAAGTAACTCATCTAATCCTTCCCATGGTTACTTATGTTATACCCATTACACAGATGTGGAAACTTGCCAACATCCCAAGGCTGAGCAGAGATGGAGCCAGAAGTCCAAGGATAGGGGGTTGGTTCCTGAGTCAGGCTCTTCTTCACCAAGAGAAGAAGAGACACAGCACAGAGGGGGTTCCAAGGAGGGAGGCAAACTTCCATCTGGGGAAAACAAGTTGGGTTTCCTGGCAAAGGAAACATTTAGTCTGTTCTGTGAAGGAGCTGGGAGGAGAAGAGAAAGTGGAAAAATGGTGGAAAGAGAGGTATAGAAGCAGAACAAACAAACAAACAAGCAAACATGGGCATATTTGGAAACAGAAAGAATTAGGTTTTGGCCAGGGCATTTGGAATGAACAAAAATTAACAATTAATGAAAGTGAAAGATGCTCAGTTGTGTTTGACTCTTTGTGACCCCATGGACTATACAGTCCATGGAATTCTCCAGGCCAGAATACTGGAGTGGGTAGCCTTTCCCTTCTCTAGGGAACATTCCCAACCCAGGGATCAAACCCAGGTCTCCCACATTGCAGGCGGATTATTTACCAACTGAGCTATCAGGGAAGCCCTTGAAGATTATTTTGAAGAAAATTAGAGGTACCAAAGGAATATTTCATGCAAAGATGGGCACAATAAAGGAGAGAAATAGCATGGACCTATCAGAAGCAGAAGATATTAAGAAAAGGTGGCAAGAACACACAGAAGAACTACACAAAAAAGATCTTCATGACCCAGATAACCATGATGGTGTGATCACTCACCTAGAGCCAGACATCCTGGAGTCCGAAGTCAAGCGGGCTTTAGGAAGCACTGCTACAAATAAAGCAGGTGGAAGTGATGGAATTTCAGCTGAGCTATTTCAAATCCTAAAAGATGATGCTGTAGAAGTGCTGCAATATACCAGGAAATTTGCCACTCAGCAGTGGCCACAGGACTGGAAAAGGCCAGTTTTCATTCCAATCCCAAAGAAAGGCAATGCTAAAGAATATTCAAACTACCTCATAATTGTACTCATCTCACATGCTACCAAAGTAATGCTCAAAATTCTCTAAGCCAGCCTTCAACTGTAAGTGAACCAAGAACTTGCAGATGTTCAAGATAGATTTAGAAAAGGCAGAGGAACCACAGATCAAATTGCCAAGATCCATTGGATCAGTAAAAAAGCAAGAGAGCTCCAGAAAAACATCTACTTTTGCCTTATTGACTAAATCAAAGCCTTTGACTGTGTGTATCACAACAAACTGGAAAATTCTGAAAGAGATGGTAATACCAGACCACTTTTCCTGCCTCCTGAGAAATCTGTATGCAGGTCAAGAAGCAAAATTTAGAACTGGACATGGAACAATGGACTGGCTCCAAATCGGGAAAGGAGTACATCAAGGCTGTATATTGTCACTTTGTTTATTTAACTTATATGCGGGGTACATCATGGGAAATGCTGGGCTGGATGAAGCACAGCTGAAATCAAGATTGCTGGGAGAAATATCAATAACCTCAGATATGCAGATGACACCACCTTTATGGCAGAAAGCAAAGAGTAATTAAAGAGCCTCTTGATGAAAGTGAAAGAGGAGAGTGAAAAAGCTGGCTTAAAACTCAACATTCGTGTCATCTGGTCCCATCACTTCATGGCAAACAGATGGGGAAGTAATGGAAACAGTGACAGACTTTATTTTCTTGGGCTCCAAAATTACTGCAGATGGTGACTGCAGCCATGAAATTAAAAGACGCTTGCTCCTTGGAAGAAAAGCTATGACAAACCTAGACAGCATATTAAAAAGCAGAGACCTTACTTTGCCAACAAAGGTCTGTCTAGTCAAAGGTATCATTTTTCCAGTGGTCATGTATGGATGTGAGAGTTGGACCATAAAGAAAGCTGAGTGCTGAAGAAGTGATGCTTTTGAGCTGTGGTGTTGGAGAAGACTCTTGAGAGTCCCTTGGACTGCAAGGAGATCAAACCAGTCAATCCTAAAGTAAATCAGTCCTGAATATTCATTGGAAGGACTGATGCTGAAGTTGAAGCTCCAATACGTTGGCCACCTAATGCAAAGAACTGACTCAGCAGAAAAGACCCTGATGCTGGGAAAGATTGAAGGCAGGAGGAAGAGGGGACGACAGAGGATGAAATGGTTGGATGGCATCACCGACTCAATGAACATGAGTTTGAGCAAGGTCCGGGAGTTGGTGATGGACAGGGAAGCCTGGCGTGTTGCAGTCTATGGGATTGCAAATAGTCGGACTTGACTGAATGACTGAAGTGAACAATTACTGAGGGGTTCACTAAGGATTGTGTATTTTGATCAGCATGGCAACATTTTGACATTGCAGCTATTTTTTATTCCCATCTTACAGATGAGGAGACTGAGGCTGAGAGAGGTTAAATAATTAGCTGCAGGTCAATCAGCTGTTAAGAAGCTCTTTCTGGCAATCCAACTCCAGAAGGCACACTCTCAGTCCTTATAGTATAACATCTTCTTGTGGGGTGGGTGACATGCCTGAAAGGGAAATTTCAACTAGGCTGAGAGGACTTAATTTATCATGGACATGGGGTAAAGAATATGGAAGGGTGAAGGGCCATGCTTTTGACACTCTGTGCTGGGTGGGAAGAATCAGGGAAGCTTATTTTCATGGGGCTGTGTTGGTGTTTCATTTGTTGGAGGAGGGAGTCTTTGTTGTGGGTGTCCTACAACAAATCTAATTGAGGAACTCTAGCAATTTCTCATCGGCAAAGGCAATGGCACCCCACTCCAGTACTCTTGCCTGGAAAATCCCATGGATGGAGGACCTTGGTAGACTGCAGTCCATGGGGTCGCTAAGAGTTGGATACGACTGAGCAACTTCATTTTCACTTTTCACTTTCATGCATTGGAGAAGGAAATGGCAACCCACTCCAGTGTTCTTGCCTGAAAAATCCCAGGGATGGGGGAGCCTGATGGGCTGCCGTCTATGGGGTCGCACAGAGTCGGACACGATTGAAGTGACTTAGCAGCAGCAGCAGCAGCAATTTCTCATGGAGCCTACTGTATGGCTTCAGTTTCCCTTTATATAAACAAGTGAGATTCTCTGAGCAAGGGATTCAGGATACTAGAATATCAAGTAACTTGGTTGGCTCTGTCAAGATGGTCAGGAAGTGAGATGAATGTACATCATTACAGTCTCTTAAGGGGCTGGGCATCTGCTGTCACTCACTTCCACTGAAAAATCTGGTTCCCTCAAAACTCTTTGAAGAGTAGTTAGAGAAAGGAAAGGGGATCATGACCTTGATGTCTTTTGAATTGGATGGAAAAGACTTCCTTTTTATGGCTGCAAAGTAATGTTCCCCAGCCAGGCTGAGGAGGTTGAAGGTCAGTTTGCAGATGAGTCAGGAAAGAAAAGGCTCACTGCCAGGCTCCTCTGGTAGGACTGTATTCCTGTTTCAGCAAACACCAGCTCCGCTGGGGCTTTCAAAACTTGGATGGGTCTTCCTGTGCCTAGAGGGTAGACCATGCTGGTAAAACCTGGATGGGCTAGTTGTTCTTCAGTTGCTAAGTTTTGTCCAACTCTTCGTGACCCCATGGACTGCAGTAAGCCAGGCTCCTCTGTCCTCCACTGTCTCCAGGAGTTAGCTCCATTTCACGTCCATTGAGTTGGTGGTGCTATCTAACCATCTCACCCTCTGTTGCCCCCTGCTCGTCTTCTGGAGTGTAGACTGTGTTGCTAAAAGCCTGAAGGGTCTTCCCATGCCTGGATGCCCGGACTGCGCTGGCTTGAATTTTGTTGCTGATTTCCTTGGGCGCTGTGCCTGTGGGACTGGGTCGCGCTCACCTGGTCCAATGACCAGGGTTCCCAGAAGGTTTAGCAACATCTCAGATCTAATAGTACTTGATTGTAAGCTAGTACATGTTTCTGTAGAAATCAGCTCTTCAGTTAAAAAACAGTACCTATTCCCTGACATGTGTGCTACAGCTGTGAGCGAGAGTTAGCAGAATACCAATACATATCTAAGTGCAATTGGTAATTTTCCAAACACTATCAATCACTGCTCAGTTGTCCTCAGGTTTTCCTTTCTGCTTTAAAGAGAAACTTTATCCACTTATTTATTTATCCAACAATTATTTAATAAATGCCTCCTGAGTAAGAGACTAAGCTTGCTGGTGGGGTCGATTGAAAAGGCAGAAACCACCCTGACCTCATGGAGCTTGTAGTCAGAGGGGAGTGAGGGGTGAAGTAGACAATCAGAAAATCTACGAGGAGGTGATGTGTTTAAAGCATCCAACCTTCCAGCTTGCATGCGTGGTCTGGGTAAACATGTTCAACCTGAAATTTTTTCTCTATAAAACTTCAGGTTTTATACCATTGTTTCTGAAAGGCCATTTCTAATGTGATTATAATGCTCAGTGGTTGCGGCAAATCTTTTCGTTGGGTTGACTTATTTGCCCCGAAAGTATGATAAATTCCAGCCTGATTCCTGGAGCATTTCAAGAGATGTTTTGTGATGAACCCAGAGAGACCAAGCTAGAGAACTCTTTTTTCTCACCCTGCTGCTGAAGCAGCTGTGAGCGGCTGAAACGAGCCCACCAGCAGCTGACGCCACCTCTCTCGGGGGGCGCCAAGCTGCAGTGAACTCAGTGAAGGGAGGGGGGCTTGTCTGCCGGCAGCTTCCAGATAATTGGATGAATTAGGGAGGGATAAAGATTTTCTTCCCTCCTGATACTGCAAGGATGATACACGAGGTAGTGCATGGCATTTCTCTCCTTGCCCATCTGAGTCCCAGGTCACGGCTCCATCACTGGCTTCCCCTCCCAGGTTCTGAGCCAATCCAAGAGAACTCCAGGGCAGGGTTAGCTAGACTCTTGCCACTTCAACATTTGATACTTTCCAACTCTTCTACCATAAGTCTCATTGGTTTCCATGATATGAGCTCCAAATAGAGTCTCAATAGGAAAGAGGAGAGCAAGCCCTGGATTCACTACCACTTTGAACGGGGACATGAAATATTAGAATGATGACTGCTCTTATCCTTGTCAGCTGCCATTTCTCTTTTGTAGAGATGGAGGAATGGAAGGAGTGACCCTGTGTGTCAGTAAATCTGAGTCGTCCTCCAGGTTCTGGCAGCCTGGTCCAGAGGCAGCTTCTAGGAACCTCCGTATTCCCTCCTGTATTCTACAGGTGAATGGTTCACGTACCTGATGAGAGTCTCGGAATTCCTGCCCCACACTGTGCACTGTTCCCAGTGCCCAAGATGCAGAGATGAAAAGGGCCCTGTCTCTGACCTCAGGCTGCTTGCAGTGTAGCAAAGGCTACACAGGATGTGTTTTGGAGGCTCTCTGTGGATGCTGAAGCGTGGAGGCTGGGATGGGGAAGGAGGAACAAGGGGGCCTTCCTTCACCGCAAAGGAAATTCTAGTGGAAGCTTTCCAGAGTTGTTGCAGGTGAAAACTGAGGGTGTATCACAGCACTGGGTGAGTGCAGGACACCACGGAGGACGCGTGAGTTGGTCACATGCTCTGGCTAGGTGAGCACAAGCCTCAAGAGGCACCCTCCTGTAGGTCGGAAGCAGCCAGGGCGGGAGATAACCAGATGCAGGCCAAACAGCTTCAGGGTCTGTGTGGTCAGGCCCCCAGTCAGCGATGGAAATATTTGCAGGAGGCCCTGGCACTGGGAAACGGTGTTGGGGACCCAGGTGAGGGATTTGCAGGAGGCTGGGCGGATTCTGGAGGCCGCCTTCCGGTGGAAGCTTTGTGTCTGGTGATCTAGGTGCTCAGCTTCTGCTGAGTTTCAGAACCCGGCCTTGCCAGCTCCTTGATTTTGACTCTGTGAGACCTAAGCAGAGAACCTAGCCAAGCTCTCAGACTTTAAAAATAATTATTTAAAATTATTTACTTATTTATTTTTGGCTGGGCTAGGTCTTCGCTGCTGCACATGGGCTTTCTCTGGTTGTGGCAAGTGGGGGGCTACTCTTTCTTGTGATGCTCAGGTTTCTCACTGCGGTGGCTTCTCTTCTTGCAGAACACGGGGTCTTAGGCATGTGGGTTTCGGTAGTTGTGGTGCGTGGGCTTAGCTGCCCCTTGGCATGTGGATTCTTCCCAGACCAGGAACAGAACCTGTGTTCCCTGCATTGTCAGGTGGATTCTTTAAAAAAAATGATTTGCAGTAATCTTTCTAAAATTTATTTATTTTTAATTGAAGAATAATTGCTTGACAATCCTGGTTTGATCTCTGCCATACATCAGCATGGATGAGCCCTAGGTATACATACGGTCCCTCCCACTGAACCTTCCTCCCACCTCCCACCCTTTCCCAGCCCTCTCGGTTGTTACAGAGCCCCAGTTTGGGTTCCCTGAGTGATACAGCAAATTCCTATTGGCTATCTATTTTAATATGGTAGTGTACATACTTCCATGCCACTCTCTCCATTCATCTCACCCTCTCCTTCCTCCCCAGTCCATGCCCATAAGTCTGTTCTCTATGTCTACGCCTCCATTGCTGGTCAGGCAGATTCATAACCACTGGGCCGCCAGGGAAGTTGAGCCCTCAGACTTCTGACTGGGAGATAATCAGCGGGTACTGTTTTAAGCCTCTATGTTTGTGGTCAGTTGTAAGCAGAGAAAATGAACCCGGGGGCCACAACAGCACAGAAGCAGGACAGCTGTCTGGCAGGACACACTTCTAAAACAGGATGACACACCCCTTGGATTTGTCCCTTACTTCCATGGTGAGGTCGGAGGCTGCAGCCAAAGCAGAAGCCAACACGGAATGACTCAGCCTCACCTGTGCTGAGATCATGGCTGCGAGCTCCCCCGGCATGGGGCAGGGGGCTGGCATGGGGGCATGACTGTTCTATTTTCAGAGTGGTTTGTGACTGTGAATTTCCAAACAGAGGGAAAGCTGAGGCCCCCAGGTGGGTCTGTAAGGGGTCAGCTATCTCCCCTGGCCAGTTATCCTCCTGAACTGAACTGTGATTGGATGTCCACAAGAAATGTGGTCCCTATATGGAAGTCTTCAGGTCTTAACAAGATATCCAAGGCCATCTGTGGCTCCATGTTATCTCCACCCCAACAAGAGGTGCACTCTGGGGATCATGCCAACTTTTATGATGCATTATGATGCATCTTATGATGCATTTTATGATGCAACTTTTACTCTGCATTAAGCTCAGGCATTATCCATCTTCAAGAGTTTACTATTAAATACACGGAGCTAGTTTTCTATTATTATCTCCTCCAAAGGAAGTAGCTTATCAGCTTCTCAGTTTCTTTCCAGCTCCAGAATGGGAAATGAAGAAGAAAGTTTTAAGAGGAGATTGTGGAGACATGAGCCCAGAACCCCAGGACTGGAGGGGCCTGAATGTCATGTGGTTCAACCTTCCGTTTGTGGCAGGCTTTGGGTGGGGTGATGGTTCCAAGCGCTCCTGGAATAATTCCAGTGACAGCACATTCACTGCTGATCAGCAAAAGCAACATATCTTTTGAGATTCAAATAGACATATCCTCCTGGTTGAGGCCTTTCCCTATAGCTTCTCTACTTGGTACATCACTACCTCTTGGGGCCTCATAAACCCGTGTCTTTTACATTCATTCACTCAACATAACACCCTTTTACTGATTGCCTGATTTGGGATGGGCAAGGAGAGGGGTTTTGAGAGAGTCATAAGACTCAAGTACAGCACTGGCAGCAAAGATGGAAGCTCGATGCTTGAGGAGGGCATTCAGCCCCTCTCCAAATCCCTCTTGTCTGATGGGACAACCCTGTGCCTCTCAGAGTCTTCACTGACACTGTTGGGAGTCCCTTCAGAGAGGAACTCATCATGGTGGTTCTTTTCTATACCTGCTCAGTCAGAAGCCCCGCCTTGCTCTCTCAATGCTCAGGGCTCCTAGACCGAAAGTGATCCTCCAAGGGCCTCTGCCCAGCATGCAGCAGAGTGGGTTCATGCTAGCTGCTCTCCTGGTGTCCATCTGGCCAAGACTGTAGGGACATCACAGGCAGCCGTGAAATCCATGCTGTGCCTCAAGTTCCCTCCTTTATAAAATGGGGATGATAACAGTTCCTACCTTATACAAATGCTTGAAGATGAAATGTGTTAACACACGTGATGTGCATTGCACAGTGCCTGGCACACGGTAAAAGCTCCATCAACGCCATCATCATTGTTATCATCATCACCATCGTCATTATCAACAGCACCATCACCACCATCATCCTACTAGCCACGCCTTTGGAGCCAATGGAAACTGATACTCTTCTCTTTCCCCTTGGTGTCTGCATTTGTCTTCCCTGGCTCCCATCTGGTCTGTTGAGATAACAGAAATAGCCACCCCATACTGAACACTGCACATGTGCCACTCATCACCCTCTTGTGACCATACATCCGCCCTGGGAGGTAGATGTTATTATCTCCAGTGTACAGACTAGGCAATTGGGTCTTTGAGAGATATAAGTGGCCCAGTGCTACAGAGCTGGTGAATACCAGAGCCCAGGATGAAAACCCAGATCTAGATGTTTCTGCCGTATTTATTATCTGCTGGGTGACAGAGTCAGTGCCTGTCGCCAACACATATTCTCAAAGTGAAAAGTGAAGTCGCTCAGTCGTGTCCAACTCTTTGTGACCCCATGATGGTAGCCTACCAGGCTCCTCCATCCATGGGATTTTCCAGGCAAGAATGCTGGAGTGGGTTGCCATTTCCTTCTCTAGGAGATCTTCCCGACCCAGAGGTTGAACCCAGGTCTCCTGCATTGTAGGTAGACACTTCACTGTCTGAGCCACCAAGCAAGTCCAATTCCCTATTGGTGGGCAAAGTGATCTCCTTCATCCTTGTCCTGACATCCTTTAGGTTGTTGCCTAAAGTTGTGAAGTCCCACAGGGCTCCAGATGCCAACTGGTAAGGACAGGCCTAAATAGGTTGTGTAGAGAGGGCTTGGGGAATCATTAAGTGACAGAAGCCACAGGTGAGGGAAGGAGAGGAAGATAGGACTGGGAGAGACTCTGAAACCAGAATGCCTGGGGTCAGGACCACCACCCACTGGCTGTGTGACCTCTGGGTCTCAGTGTGTTTAGCTGTAAAATGGAGAATCAAATAATGGGACTTACTCTGTTGGCTGGTTGTGAGATTTAAGTGAGATAAATACTATAGTTTTTGCTGCAGAGCTCAATCTATGTAAGTCATTATTATTATTGTTATTATTATTACTATCATTTCCCAAGCATCATCAGTGACTAAGGCGCAGACTGGCAGCCGAGGGAAGAGTTGGGGCTGGGAGCAGACTGCTCCCCCCGACCTCGCCTTCTCCTTCCTGGCTCTCACCCACCTAGAGCCAGGCCCCAGCACCCACCCCTGCTTCTCCAGACCCTGGTCAGGCCAGTTTGCCTCCTTCCCTAAGCACGTGCACCTCAGAAATGCCACACACGTTGCCAAGAAACCACCTTCCCCATCTATTTTAAAACCTTGTCAGGCTTTCTGTTTAATGTTTTAAAAGGCTATGTTCTAAAGAGGGACATGGTTAAGAAAATTATGGCACATCAACCTGATGGGATATTAAGCAGCCATTAAAGGGATAATTATGAGGATTGTGTAGCAAAATGGAAAATGCTTACAGATTAATATGAAATGGAAAAACAGCATAAAAAATTGGATCACATAGTGATTGCAACTAATCAAAACCACATCCCTGTGAACCAACACAGGAAAATAGTAGCGTCTCTTGTCCTTCTTTTATTGCTCTTCTCCCTTTCTCTCCTTCCCTCCCTCCCGCCCTGCCACTTCCAATCTTCCCTTCCTTTCATCCAACAGTAGTTTACTGAGCTCCTGCACTGTGTAGACACTACGCTCATTACCTGATATAGAAAGGTGAAAAGACAGCTTCTGCCCTCAAGAAGTCTAACCAGAGCGATGAATCTGAAAACAAATAATCTTGACAGGTCAGAATTTAAATAATTCAATGTGACAAGGAAAGCAATTAACTCTGCTGAGGGGAATCAACAACGCTTCCCTAATTGGTAACCCACTGGTTGAGTCGGAAGGTGCTCAGTTGGAGGGGAAGAGGGTTCCAAGTGGAGGGAGCAGCGTGTACAAAGGCACAGATGTGGGAGAACAGGGCGCCACCTCTTTGGACTTCTGGTCCACCTGCCCTTGAGTTCTGTGTCCAACAGGGAGGTGAAGGGACTGTACCGCTGACGTTACTCCCATGGGTCAGGGGTGCCTCAACCCCATAACTATATTTAGGATTCCATTATAGCCCCTGCATTCAGAAATTTATCAGAACTGTGTGAATCCACCTGATAGCTTCATAAGCTCTGTGGATGTGAGTGTGGGGAGAAGCCACGTGGAGCTCCTAGCCCCTCTGGTCATCCCCATCACCCAGAAAGCTAGTTGGAAATAGACGTTTGCCTCTGTTCCAGGTATTTTGGAGTTACCGATCAGGTTCATCGGCCGCATTTCAGGAGCAAGGAAATTATAGCCTAGGGAGGGGAACTGGTGATTCACCTTGCAAATTACTGGCCTGAACTCAGTTCTTCTGGCTGCAAAGCCAGTGCTCGTTGTTACACTCATGTCACTCTTCCTGTGGAGAAGAGCCTCACCATTTCCCCCCATGACCATCAGCTCTCTGGTTGCTCCATTTTTTCTTTTCCTCAATGTCAAGGGTGTGCAGCTCTTTCCCAAGGCTGTAAGGTGTGGAGGACAAGCCTCCTTCCCCACTTATGACCTTCATGCTTCCACCCTTTCCAACTTTCATCTTTCTAGGCAGTCCGATGCCTGACCCTTTGTCTGCTCCTGGAAGCCACCATGACCTGGGTTTCAAGGTCACGTGTCCTGTCCCTCCTCCACCTCTAGCTCCTTCCTGCTCTCTTGAGAAACCTGATTTAAGGCAGGCATTCTGGTTAGAATAAGGAAAAGCAACAAACTGGGAAAAGCCTCCAGGACTCCATCCTCCTTCCAAGAACCAGCTCAGAGGTTGCCAAGAGAAAATCCTTCCTCAGTTGGCATCTCAGCCTCTTCATCTGTCAATGGTGGGCACTTCCCAGTGTTTGAACCTGAGGATCTCCAGTCTCACCAAGCCTGGCAATCACGTGACTAAGTTTCTGAGCGTCTGCACGTGGAGTAGGAGGACCGGCTTCTGTAGATGATCCTGCTTTCTTTAATGTTGACCCATATGCTTGGCGGTGGGGCGGGGCGTCACACAATAGGAACTCAGGAGCATCATATGGGCCGCACTTGAGTATCCCGGTGGAAACTGAGCTGTGAAGCAAATGAACCAACTTGGACTACAAAGAGTCTTTGGGCCATTTGTCACTTGTTTTTCTGTTTTTCCACCTATAAATGTGTTCCCTTGCTTTGGCATTCGTGTGGTTTCAGAATGCTATTATCTTGTCAACATCGTTCCATAGCATCAACATTATCTCTTAATTACACAATTACTGTGTTATGTACTGTAGACCTAGTAATAAAATATTTCAAGTGTTCAAGCACAGACTAGATTTTGAAAAATATAATTTGAGTCAAACCAACTTGTAAAAACCACTAATAAATGTCACAGTCAAAAGAGGCCTTTGTGATATTCCTTGTATTCCCCCATTCAAAGGAGGGAGAGACTGAGTTCCAGAGCAGAGGAGGGGCCTGTGATTGGCCATGTAATAGTTATTATAGTGAGTTTTTCAGACATGAGAGCCCATGAGAGAGCCAAGGTCCCAAAGTAACTGAGCAGAGTTGGGGGCTGGAGCTCAGGCCTGGTAATTCCTGATCTACTTCATTCCTTTCTTTTTCTAGATTGGTTATGAGGGACTTTGCTGGTGGTCCAGTGGCTAAGTGGTCCATAGTCAAAGCACGGGGCCCTGGCTTTGATCCCGGGTCAGGGAACTAGATCTCACATGCCATAACTAAAGATCCCACATGCCTCAGTGAAGAGCGAAGAGCCAATGTTCCATAGTGAAGACCTGGCAAAATCAAATAAATACATAAACAAATATTTTTAAAAATGTAAAAAGAAAGAGTAGGTTATGCAACTTTTCCAGGTCAGCTGGTCAACACTGAGTTTGGAAGCCAATCCCCCAAGGACTGGCTTCCTCTGAGGACCAGGTCCCACTACTCACAGATGCTCAGTGATTGAAGGAAGGAGCATGGTACAGTCCCAGGGGGCTTCACCTCACCTCTACGTCAAAGAATTATGTCTCCAGGAAACATCTATTAAGAGGCAAATTGCCAGTATCAGAGGCAAGGCATGAAACCAGTTGTGCCATTGGCAACAATTAGTTTATTAGACAGGGAGTTAAGCCTGAAGGGACATCACAGGGGACAAGAGATGGTGATTGAGGGAGGAGGAGAGAAAAATGCATAGAGTGAGGTGCCCTGGGAAAGGCGGGCTGAGTTGGAGGGTAGATGAAGATTTTTTGGAACTGGGAACAGCAGAAGAATAGTCCCTAAAGGAACAGGATTTACCCTTTGATGAAATTCGCATTTTATCCCATCACTTCCTGTTACTTGTGACCCAAGATTAAACCAGTCATGGCAGACACTTAGCATAACTCCCTTTTCTTGACAGTGGAGGGCCTTGTAGATACTTGTCTCCCTCTGAGCTTGGAGACAGCCCCAGAATTCCTCTGAAAGGAAATCTTTACAATCTCCATCTTTTAAATTTTTTTAGTTACCAATGCTTGGGAGTTGAATTGTGTCCCCTCAAAAGATATATTGAAGTCCTGACCTCCAGTATCTGTGAATGTGGCTTCATTTGGAGATAGGATCTTTCAAAATTCATTAAATTAAGATGAGGTACTACTGCGTGCAGGAATCCCTTAGAAGAAATGCAGTAGCCATCATGGTCAACAAAAGAGTCCGAAATGCAGTACTTGGATGCAATCTCAAAAATGACAGAATGATCTCTGTTCGTTTCCAAGGCAAACCATTCAATATCACAGTAATCCAAGTCTATGCCCCAACCAGTAATGCTGAAGAAGCTGAAGTTGAATGGTTCTATGAAGACCTACAAGACCTTTTAGAACTAACATGCAAAAAAGATGTCCTTTTCATGATAGGGGACTGGAATGCAAAAGTAGGAAATCAAGAAATACCTGGAGTAACAGGCAAATTTGGTCTTGGAATATGGAATGAAGCAGGGCAAAGACTAATAGAGTTTTGCCAAGAAAATGCACTGGTCATAGCAAACACCCTCTTCCAACAACACAAGAGAAGACTCTACACATGGACATCACCAGATGGTCAACACCAAAATCAGATTGATTATATTCTTTGCAGCCAAAGATGGAGAAGCTCTATACAGTCAACAAAAACAAGACTAGGAGCTGATTGTGGCTCAGATAATGAACTCCTTATTGCCAAATTCAGACTTAAAATTGAAAAAAGTAGAGAAAACGACTAGACCATTCAGGTATGACCTAAATCAAATCCCTTATGATTATACAGTGGAAATGAGAAATAGATTTAAGGGACTAGATCTGATAGACTGCCTGATGAACTATGGACGGAGGTTCATGATGTACAGGAGACAGGGATCAAGACCATCCCCTTGGAAAAGAAATGCAAAAAAGCAAAATGGCTGCCTGAGGAGGCCTTACAAATAGATGTGAAACGAAGAGAAGCGAAAAGCAAAGGAGAAAAGGAAAGATATACCCATCTGAATGCAGAGTTCCAAAGAATAGCGAGAAGAGATAAGAAAGCCTTCCTCAGTGATCAATGCAAATAAATAGAGGAAAACAACAGAATGGGAAAGACTAGAGATCTTTTCAAGAAAATTAGAGATACCAAGGGAACATTTCATGCAAAGATGGGCTCGATAAAGGACAGAAATGGTATGGACCTAACAGAAGCAGAAGATATTAAGAAGAGGTGGCAGGAATACACAGAAGAACTGTACAAAAAAAAATCTTCATGACCAAGATAATCACGATGGTGTGATCACTCACCTAGAGCCAGACATCCTGGAATGTGAAGTCAAGTGGGCCTTAGAAAGCATCACTACGAACAAAGCTAGTGGAGGTGATGGCATTCCAGTTGAGCTGTTTCAAATCCTGAAAGATGATGCTGTGAAAGTGCTGCACTCAATATGCCAACAAATATGGAAAACTCATCAGTGGCCACAGGACTGGAAAAGGTCAGTTTTCATTCCCATCCCAAAGAAATGCAATGCCAAAGAATGCTCAAACTACCACACAATTGCATTCATCTCACACACTAGTAAAGTAATGCTCAAAATTCTCCAAGCCAGGCTTCAGCAATACGTGAACCGTGAACTTCCAGATGTTCAAGCTGGTTTTAGAAAAGGCAGAGGAACCAGAGATCAAATTGCCAACATCCACTGGATCATTGAAAAAGCAAGAGAGTTCCAGAAAAACATCTATTTCTGCTTTATTGACTATGCCAAAGCCTTTGACTGTGTGGATCACAGCAAACTGTGGAAAATTCTGAAAGAGATGGGAATACCAGACCACCTGACCTGCCTCTTGAGAAACCTGTATGCAGGTCAGGAAGCAACAGTTAGAACTGGACATGGAACAACAGACTGGTTCCAAATAGGAAAAGGAGTACGTCAAGGCTGTATATTGTCACCCTGCTTATTTAACTTATATGCAGAGTACATCATGAGAAACGCCGGGCTGGAAGAAGCACAAGCTGGAATCAAGATTGCTGGGAGAAGTATCAATAACCTCAGATATGCAGATGACACCACCCTTATGGCAGAAAGTGAAGAGGAACTAAAAAGCCTCTAGAGGAAAGTGAAAGTGGAGAGTGAAAAAGTTGGCTTAAAGCTCAACATTCAGAAAACGAAGATCATGGCATCTGGTCCCATCAATTCATGGGATATAGATGGGGAAACAGTGTCAGACTTTATTTTTGGGGGCTCCAAAATCACTGCAGATGGTGACTGCAGCCATGAAATTAAAAGACACTTACTCCTTGGAAGGAAAGTTATGACCAACCTAGATAGCATATTCAAAAGCAGAGACAG
The DNA here is from genome assembly GCF_029378745.1 of Bos indicus. NCBI lineage: Eukaryota > Metazoa > Chordata > Mammalia > Artiodactyla > Bovidae > Bos > Bos indicus. The sequence continues at coordinate 16,338,163 of NC_091782.1, read as the reverse complement.
TACTTTGCCAACAAAGGTCCGTCTAGTCAAGGCTATGGTTTTTCCAGTGATCATGTATGGATGTGAGAGTTGGACTATGAAGAAAGCTGAGCACCAAAGAACTGATGCTTTTGAACTGTGGTGTTGGAGAAGACTCTTGAGAGTTCCTTGGACTGCAAGGAGATCCAACCAGTCCATTCTAAAGGAGATCAGTAGTGGGATATCTTTGGAAGGAATGATGCTGAAGCTGAAACTCCAGTACTTTGGCCACCTCATGTGAAGAGTTGACTCACTGGAAAAGACTCTGATGCTGGGAGGAATTGGGGGCAGGAGGAGAAGGGGACGACAGAGGATGAGATGGCTGGATGGCATCACCGACTCGATGGACGTGAGTCTGAGTGAACTCTGGGAGTTGGTGATGGACAGGGAGGCCTGGCATGCTGCGATTCATGGGGTCGCAAAGAGTTAGACATGGCTGAGCGACTGAACTGAACTGAACTGAATACTGGATTAGGCTGGGCCCTAAATCCAATGACTGGTGTCCTTGTAAGAAGACAGTAGGGTTGACATAGGAGAGGTTTGCTGTGTGATGACAAGGGCAGAGCTTGGGGCATAACCCCTAAGTCTCTATTTAGCCCTACAGCAGATGGGGATCCCAAGCAGGGGAAGGTAAAAGAATGCAGGAAAAGACTGCTCTGATGTCAGAGTTCTGCCTGGGAGGGGGTCGGGGGCACATCATTCCTTCAAGGCAGGAAGCTGTTTCTTCAGATCCAGGCCCTATAGCACCACAACAGTGCTTTAAGAGCAGAGGATGTCTGTCCTCTTCTTCCCTTAATTCAAGGTGTTTTGGAGTGAACCAGTAACCAAGCACAGCTGGGTCTACCTCTGAACCCAGTAGTTCTGTTTGGCATTTCCAGCTGGATTTGATCAGAAGGATAGAACTGCCCAGCAGTTGGGAACCTCAGACCAGATGTTCTCAGACCTCAGGGCCCAGTCCATGAAAATTTTCTCTGTGTATCCTAATGCCCAGGAGTGTGGAGAGGCTCATGGCGATCTCACAGACACACAGACACACAGACACACAGACACACACACACACACACACACACACACACACACACACACAGGTCTTGTTTGCTCATCTTGCATCAGATCAGATGGTTCTGTGTTGGATTATCTAAGAGTATCGTGTGCCATGCCTTTTCTCAAGTCCCTTACTGTGCAGGGTATTCTTTGCCTAAAATGTTCATCAAGCACAGTCCTATGCCTCCTTCAAATCTCAGATCAGTTAAACTTTCCTGGGGCCCCTCAGACAGAACTGTCACCCCTCCTCTGTGCCCCAGGGCACTGGATGCCCACCTCCATTTGGTGCCCATCACACTGCAGTTCTGGGACTCCACAGCCTCAGGGATGGCACCATGGCCCTTCCATAGAACTGGAGTGGGGTGGCAGGTAGGTCATCTTTGTTGAATAAACAAATGAATGAACTCATGCACGTGTTACACCTTCCACGCCTCTGCTCAAAACCCTGCAATGATTCCCTACTCCACTCAGAGGAAAACCCCGGGGTCTTTAGAGGACTGTGGGCCCCGTCATACCTGCCCCATGAGCCCCTGAAGCCACCTCCTTCTCTCTCACTGTTATTCTCTCTACTCCAGCCACACTGGCCTCACTATTTACCATTTTTCTTGCATCCACAACAATAAATAAAATACACTGTTTTGCTTTTTTTTTTTTTCCTTTGGGCTGCATGGCTTATAGGATCTTAGTTCTCCAAGCAGGGATGGAACCCAGGCCCCCTGCAGTGGAAGCACAGAGTCCTAACCACTGGGCAGCCAGGGAATTCTGTTTTGCACACTTTTATGAATATCTTATAAGTAAAGATTTTGTGCAAATCCTTCTGCTATTCTCTTGATCAGCTTTATAATCCTCAGATTCGTTCATTTATTTTCACTCTTGTATTTCAATGTATAATTACAATGTATTTTTAAAGATATTCTCCTGATGTTGCTTTTATTGGTGGGTTTTTATTTCATGTCCAAACAGGGCCACCATGAACATTTTGTCCAGGTGTCCTGGGGCACATGTTACCTGGAGGAGGGTCATAGGCATGCACATCCACCACATGCCTTTTCACATTTGGTGCCTTTCTATATGAGCCTGGACCCTCTTCTTCACTGTCCTCTTCTCTGCCAAACTTGAGACCAGCTCATACCACATCTTCTTGGAGAACCTTCCTCCCCAAGTCTCTACGCTAGAACTTTGCGCTGCCACTGAAATACTGCTCTGTGCTGGTCTCAGCCCATCAAGAATCAGTATTGTGGTTGGACGGGTCCTTCTGGGTCTTACTATGTTTGCAAGACGCCCTTCAGTGATAACCATCAGGAAGCCTTGAAAAAATAAGGATTTGTTACTTACAGGACCTGGAAATTGCATCGCACACTTGGGGCCACACAGTGAGGTCATGGGAGGGGCAGGGGTGGAGAACACACGTGGGGCCTGAGGTTTGGCTTCTTTTGGGGTTGAGGGTGGGGGCCTAGGGTTGTGCAGGAACACTATTGGTGAATTTAAAGCTTAAGAGCAGGAATCTAAAGCACAGGAAGAGGAAAAACAAGCGGCCCAAATGGTCAAAATCAACTGAGATGTCAAAAACACACGTGTCTCAGAGCAGGGAGGAGGCCAGGCTGTGTATGTAGTTGTGAGGCTGGCTGTTTATTTGAGATCACCATCTTTGAAGTGGATGCCTCTTTGAAGAGGATGTTTCAACAATCAAAGCTTGAGTCAGGCACTGCTTTACAAAAAAAGAAAGAAAGAAAAAAAAAACTTGTTAGGGTTTACTGCAAATACCTCTCACTCGGAACGTTAATGATAGTGATGCCTCTCTTAAGCACCTCTGCCAGACTACGGTAAACCCTGCTCCCCTCTGTGATACATGCTGATCAGCACCTGAGACCGCCTGAGCCCATCTGCCTGGGAGGCTACCTTCTGGTTCTGCCTGCTGAGCTACACACTTACCAGGAGTTGGTTGTGTTTGCTCCCAAGCCCACTTAGGCTAATTCTACTTGTTAAGTAGTTACAGGAATTAATCAAGTGTGACACGAACCAATGAAATGCACATGTGAGGGGAGGGAGCGCTGTTTGTTGAAAGCTTCAGAAAGACATACCAAGAAGCTGATGCATGGAGTTTGAATGAGCTGACTTTAATGAAATGCTGTTATCTAGTCACATCTGTGTTCCCCCACCACAAGAGTGAACTTGAAGGCAGAGACTCATCTTTCTGCCTTGAGTTCCAGCCCAAGGCCCATGACAGAGTAGGAGTATATAAATGCAGGTTGATCAAAAAATAAATGAAGAAACAAATGTTGAAATTTTAAAAGGGAAAACAAGACTATTTACACGTGAGTCATGAAAACAAACTGCTGGGAAATTAGATGCTGGTGAAACAACTATAGATTAGAAAAAGACCGATAAAAGTCTGGAAGGATTCTGCACTTGGATTGCTTTAACAAGGGTCCTTAAATTTTTGCTCCAACTGAAAGAGAAAGAAACTGGCGAAATCATAGTCTCCACATGATGGATGTTGTTTATGCACGAAAGATGAGGTGGAACTTCAGCTAACAGTCCCACACTCTGAGAAAAGGGCTTGGCTTCCTTACTGAATAAGAGGAGAGTTAGTACATTCATATGTTTTAAGATTAAAAAGGAAGTGTATTGGTTGGTTTTAGCAGGAAAAAAATGGCATGCTTAAATGAGATGCTTTGAAGAGAGTTTAATAAAAGGACTGTTTATAAAACTGTGAGCAGAAATTAGGGAAACCACGAAGGAGAGAGCCAGAGGTTAGGGGAATCCAGGGTTCCTCTGGATAGCAGCTGATTTTGGGGTTAAGAAAAGGGAGCTGGGGAATAATACTGTTGACAGAAAAAAATGCACAGCGTGAGTTGCCAGTTAAGTTTTATTTGGGGCAAAGTGAGGACTGCAGCCTGGAGGGCAGAACCTCAGATAGCTCTGAGAAGCTGCTCCAGAGAGGCGGGGGGAAGATCGCTGTATATGTGATTTTGGAGAAGGGGGAGGACATGCAATTAACCACATTATTTTTTGCAGGAAGTTTCTGCTAGTCATAAGGAGCAGTTGTCACCATGAAGGATTTTAGTGTTTTCTAGATCTGAGGAGATACAAAAATTGGGCTCATAAAATCAGCTCCTAATATCTAACAATCTGAAGGCTTGTTCTGCCAGTTCCCCCACCACCCCAAACACACTGCCTCATTTCTGCTCTCTACTCTGAGCTCCTTTCAGGGGTTGTCATGAACTCCTTAATGCAAAATTCAGACTGAAATTGAAGAAAGTAGGGAAAACCCCTAGGCCATTCAGATGTGACCTAAATCAAACCCCTTATGATTACACAGTGGAAGTGACAGATTCAAGGGATTAGATCTGATAGAATGCCTGAAGATCTATGGACAGAAGATCATAACATAGCACAGGAGGCGGTGATCAAAACCATCCCCAAGGAAAAAAAAATGCAAAAAGGCAAAAAGGTTGTCTGAGGAAGACTTACAAACAGTTGAGAAAAGAAAAGACGAAAAAGCAAAGGAGAAAAGGAAAGCTATACCCATCTGAATGCAGAGTTTCAAAGAATAGCAAGGAGAGATAAGAAAGCCTTCCTCAGTGATCAGTTCAAAGAAATAGAGGAAAACAACAGAATGGGAAAGACTAGAGATCTCTAGAAAGACTAGAGATTTTCTTTTCTCAAGAAAATTAGAGATACCAAGGGCATATTTCATGCAAAGATGGGCACAATAAAGGACAGAAATGGTATGGACCTAACAGAAGCAGAAGATATTAAGAAGAGGTGGCAAGAATACACAGAAGAACTATACAAAAAAGATCTTTGTGAACCAGATAACCACGATGGTGTGATCACTCACCTAGAGCCAGACATCCTGGAATGCAAAGTCAAGTGGGCCTTAGGAAGCATCACTATGAATAAAGCTAGTGGAGTTGATGGAATTCCAGCTGAGATATTTCAAATCCTAAAATTGCTACTGCTAAAGTGCTGCACTCAATATGCCAGCAAATTTGGAAAACTCAGCAGTGGCCACAGGACTGGAAAAGGTCAGTTTTCATTCCAATCCCAAAGAAGGGCAATGCCAAAGAATGCTCAAACTACCACACAATTGTACTCATCTTACACACTAGCAAAATAATGCTCAAAATTCTCCAAGCCAGGCTTCAACAGTACATGAACTGAGAACTTCCAGATGTTCAAGCTGAATTTAGAAAAGGCAGAGGAACCAGAGATCAAACTGCCAACATCCGCTGCATCATAGAAAAAGCAAGAGAATTCCAGAAAAACATCTACTTCTGCTTTATTGACTACACCTAAGCCTTTGACTGTATGGATCACAACAAACTGGGAAATTCCTAAAGAGATGGGAATACCAGACCACCTAACCTGCCTCCTGCTAAATCTGTATGCAGGTCAAGAAGCAACATTTAGAACTGGACACGGAGCAGCAAACTGGTTCCAAACTGGGAAAGGAGTACGTCAAGGCTGTATATTATCACTCTGCTTATTTAACTTATATGTACATCATGCAAAATGCTGGTTTGGATGAAGCACAAACTGGAATCAAGATCTCTGGGAGAAATATCAGTAACTTCAGCTATGCAGATGACACCACCCTTATGGCAGAAAGTGAAGAGGAACTAAAGAGTCTCGATGAAAGTGAAAGAGGAGAGTGAAAAAGCTGGCTTAAAACTCAACATTCAAAAAACTAAGATCATGGTATCTGGTCCCATCAGTTCATGGCAAATAGATGGGGAAACAGTGAGAGACTTATTTTCTTGGGCTCCAAAATTACTGAAGATGGTGACTGCAGCCATGAAATTAAAAGTCACTTGCTCCTTGTCAGAAAAGCTGTGACCAACCTAGACAGCATATTAAAAACCAAAGACATTACTTTGCCAACAAAGGTGTATATAGTTAAAGCTTTGGTTTTTCCAGTGGTCATGTATGGATGTGAGAGTTGGACTATAAAGAAAGCTGAGCGTGAAGAATTGATGCTTTTGAACTATGGTGTTGGAGAAGACTCTTGAGAGTCCCTTGGACTGCAAGGAGATTAAACCAGTCAATTATGAAGGAAATCAGTCTTGAATATTCATTGGAAGGACTGATGCTGAAGCTGAAACTTCAATACTTTGGCCACATGATGCAAAGAACTGAGTCATTAGAAAAGACCCTGATGCTGGGAAAGATTGAAGGCAGGAGAAGAAGGGGACGATAGAGGACGAGATGGTTGAATGGCATCACTGACTCAATGGACATGAGTTTGAGCAAGCTCTGGGAGTTGGTGAAGGACAGGGAAGCCTGGTGTGTGGTAGTCCTTGGGGTCACAAAAAGTCGGACACGACTGAGCGACTGAACAACAACAGCAACACATGATCTAATCCTTGTAGAGGTAGATGGCAAGTGCCAATCTGTTGATAATAATACCTGGTTTCTCATACCTCTCTCCCTCCAATTGCCTGCCAGTGTCTCCTATTGGCCAAACCCAGTAGAGAGAAAGAAGGCAAAGGAACCCAGTGATATAGTTTATGCAGGTAAAACTTCTAGGGTGGGCAACAGATGGAGAATGGAGAACAGTGGATTGAGGGTCAAATGGAAGACATCCAACATAGTATCATTTTTTAAAACGCATTTCTCCCCTTGACATTTTCAATTTGTTGGCACAGGATGACTCCCAGTCTTGCCAGATTGGAAGGCTTCTACTTTAATTGTTTACATATTTATCGCCTATGCTAGATGGTGAATACCTCGAGGCAGGGATCCTGTTCTGGGTATCTTTGGATTTCCAAGCCTGGCCCAGGGTTTGACATGTAGAAGAGGCTCAATTATTCATTGAATACGTGCTGGTGACACTGTAAGAAAAATTATTTGTCAAAAAATCAGTAATCTGCATGCTTATTCATTCAACAAATGTTTATTGAGTGACTAATATATGTCAAGTACTGCCGTAAACCAAGACAACAAGGCTACAGTCTAGAGGGGAAGGAAGTCAACAAATTCTTTCACTCATTCAACAAACATTGATTGAACAACTATATGCTAGGCACTGTTAAGCCATGAACAAGACAGGTCTCTGTCCACAGTGAACTTCTGTTTGAATGGGCATGTGCTCTCTTTAGGCTTCCCTGATAGCTCAGTTGGTAAAAGAATCTGCCTGCAATTCAGGAGACTCCAGTTTGATTCCTGGGTCAGAAAGATCTGCTGGAGAAGGGATAGGCTACCCACTCCAGTATTCTTGAGGTTCCCTTGTGGCTCAGCTGGTAAAGAATCTGCCTGCAATGTGGAAGACCTGGGTTCAATCCCTGGGTTGGAAAGATCCCCTGAAAAAGGGAAAGGCTACAAACTCCAGTATTCTGGCCTAGAAAATTCTATGGACTGTATAGTCCAGGGGGTTGCAAAGAGTCAGACATGTGCTGTCCTTAAGAAGCCATCATTAAACCTGGAGGGAAGCGAATGGACACTGCTTTTTAAAAAGTTAATGAGGTCCATGGCTTCAGATAGATGAAAGGCAAGCAGGATGCCATTTTAGGTCATGGAAAGACAATCCCTGGGGCTGGAGGAAAGCCAGAGCTTGGGGAGAATGTCCTTACAGGGCAGGGGTGTCCTTGTTAAGTACATCTGATCCCCTGGTGTTGGATGGTTGGGATGGATTCCAAGTAAGAAGATCTGAGCTCTTCACACTTCTCCCATAGCAGGGCTTTACATGGAAGGTCTTCAATTAATTTCTGTGGAATTAAGTAGACTCTTAGCAGCTTTTTACCAAGATGTAGGCTTTGCAGAAGCCAGGCTTGGGCGAGGAAGGGCTAGCCGGCAGCCTGAGGGAGCCATGGCAGGGGAAGGGGGATAGCATTGCCTTGTGTAGATGCTTGGGATTAATTTAGAGCTATGTGTCACTTGGCTCTGTGTGCTGGAGCCAGTCTTTTCTGGGAAGCTAGAGGGGATCAAACGTAGCTCATCATATTAACATTCCCCAACTCCTACCCTCCTGAGCTTTGGGAGTTTCAAGTCCTCTGTTGTGTAAACACCAAATTTCTGGGGAAATGGTATTTCTCAGGGGATGGAAAGATGGACTCTCATGTTACATGCCTCCCATCTTAGTGTGAGGCTCTTGGAATCAGCTGAGTGCAAGAAGCTCGTAGGGTCCTTTTCAGTGTGGCTACTGCCCCTTTGAAAACATTTCTCCCTCCCAGGACTTTGGCCGCCGCAGATAGGTTGCCCCCTGTAACTAGGCATCCTTGGCCATCAAAGGAACAGCTGAAAATCTGCAGGATTGGCCTTCAGCACCGGTCTTTGGAGACAGCTGCTTACCTAGTGTGTCTTTGCAGGCTCCAGGGGAGGGATTTTCTCCCCTACGCACGTCCCAAAATACCTCCTCTATCAGGCTTTTGATGTCTGGGATTGCTTTCCTGTGGACAAAGCCTTCCATTCCACAATGAAGGCCCCCGAAATAGAAGTGAATGCACTTGTGTTTGGCATTGCCCACAACAAGCTGTTCTTGGCCACGCGCTCCTGCTCGTGCTGTTCCCGCTGCCAGGAATATCCTCCCGCGCCCTCATTTCCCTTGCCCTGGTCCTTTAAGAGCCAGTTCAAACGTTTCTTGCCCTAGGGGATGTTGTAATTGGTTTCTCTAGATGACAGGAAACAGGCATACTCAGACTTGTTCAAACACAGGCTGGTGGTGTGGCAAGGATAAAAGCAGAAATGATAAGGATTGGACTCCTGGACCTCCAGGAGGAGGAGACCTAACTCCTACAGTTCGTCTGCTCCACAAGCCTGGGTGTAAGTGCTTGAGTGTGGGGACTATACTTTATCCTTGTTGGAAACCTCAGACCTAGCTGGGAGCCCAGTACCTAGGATGTATCCAGTAGTTTTTTTTTTGGATGGGGAGGGTACCTTTTTTTTTTTTTTTTTTTTTTGATGTGGACCATTTTTAAAATCTTTATTGAATATGTTTTATGTTTTTTTTTTTTTTTTTCGCCTGCAAGGCATGTGGGATCTTAGCTCTCCAACCAGGGATGGAACCCACAGCCCCTGTATTGGAAGAGTGAAATCTTAGCCACTAGATCACCAGGGAAGTCCCCCAATAGTTGTTTTTGAATAAATGAATGAACAAATACACGAATCCTAAGTATGGGCTTCCCAGGTGGCTCGGTGGCTAAAGAATCTGCCCGCAATGCAGGAGACACTGGTTTGACCCCTGGGTTAGGAAGATCCTCTGGAGGAGGGCATGGCAACCCACTCTGGGATTCTTGCCTGGAGAATGAGGGTTACAGCCCATGGGGTTGCAGAGTCGAACACAACCGAAGTGACTGAGCACGCACGGGCAGAAGATATCAGCTTTGTTTTCAAGGTACTTATGGTGTAGTTGGGGAACTAATCAATGAAATGAAATAATACTAAGAAATAGGGCAAAACAGTGGTTAAGACATGACTCAAAGCTTGCAAGATGAATACAACAAAGATGCCTTAAGGGCAAGGAGATTTAGTTAGCAAGTAACCCTGAGAAAGGCTTTAATTCACACTAGCACGTCACTGACTGGTGCTAGACTTCCTCTGAGTGCAGACTTTTCGAAGAACATTAGAGTGAACGTTGACCTAGAGTACAGTTTCATATTGGGCTCCACAGAGGATGGCCAGGGACAGTGCTAGGAAAGGCAGGAGGTGCACAGGCACAAATCTCAGGCGGAAATCAATCTCAGGTGACCTTGAGAGTTGGCTGAGAGCTGGCTTCCTACATTGGGGGTGCATTAGATGATACCATCCAGACTCCTTTGCGGCCCATGAGCAACACTGGGCGGTGGATCAGTGATCCCCATTGGTCTAATTGGATTGGTGGAGCCAACAGAAAGACCAGGACTGTACCCTGTGTTTGCTGAGTTACTGCCAGCTGCTCAGTTTAGTTCAGTTGTTCCGTGTTTGACTCTCTGTGACCCCATGGACTGCAGCTTGCCAGGCCTGCCAGCTGCTGGTGGTGAATACATGAGAAGTCCCCTGGGTGGACTTCAGGACTCCACAGTGAACCAAGAGAGTTACCCCGATGCGTCCTAGTTTTACAGACTTAAATTAAAGGCCAAGAAGAAAGAGATCTTTGCAGTTCTCTGTTTTGGAGCCTGCCCTTGGGGTGAGTCCAGTACCATCCCTCTTCTGTTTGGATGTGTTTCTCTGAAACTTCTCACCAAATGTGTTGCACTTGGACAGGCTCTGCCAAGTTGCCAAGGATAAGCAAGGGACAGTTGTGGGGGATTCCTAGGGTCTTTCTCTCAGGTATACTGTTCATCCCATGTATGTGGACCTTCATCTTTTATTTTTTTAAAAAAATATTTGTTTGTTTATTTGGCTGTTCTGAGTCTTAGTTTCAACATTCAGGATCTGGTGCTCTGACCAGGGATTGAACCTAGGCCCCCTGCATTAGGAGCAGAGTCTTAGCCACTGGACCGCCAGGAAAGTCCCATAGACCATCATCTATTCTTGTACTTGAAATAGAGTAAGTAGCAACCTAACTGAACCCACTAAGCCCAAACCCCTCAGAGAGAAAAAGCAGCCTCAGAAAAAGTCATCTTTCTCCATATTTGTGCAGCAGCTTATGTTTACCTGTTTCCCCACATAAACTTGCACTCTTTGTGTGTGTGTGCATTTCACTGACTAGTCAGCCCTCATGGAGGGCTTATCAGGCATGGGCAGTGCTCTGGCCATTAGAGAGTATGGGTTGGGCTCTGCTCCCTTGATAGTGACTTAAACTACACAGACATTCATTATCTCATGAAATAAGAAAAAGCCCAGGGGTCTCCTGGGGTCTCCAGAAACTGGGGTCTCCAGAAGCTGCCAGCTTATCAGCACAGCAGTGTCACCGAGGACCCAGGCTCTTGCCACCCTCCTGCTCTGCTATTGGTGTATCAGTGATATCGCCCATCAGATGGCGACGGTCTTCCGGCCCCCTGACAACATTCTGATGTCCAGAGCCAGAAGTAAGGCAGGTCAAGGGCGCTCACTTCTCACTCTCTCTTTTTTGGATGTTAAGAGCGGGTTTATTCATAATTGCTAAAAACTTGGAAGCAAAAATTGATCTTCGGTAAATGAAAGGATAAGCAAGCTGTGGTACCTTTGGACAACAGAACGTAACTCAGTGAATACAGGAAGATGCAGAGTAAAAAGGGGTGGTGCTCTCAGTTTTGGCCGTATTGGGCCTGGGGGCAGTGGGAGCTGTAAGCAGATGCACAAAGTTTGAAGCTCAGGAAAGAGACCTGGGCTGAAGATAGCCAATTCAGGAGTGATCAACACAGAGGAAGCAGAGAAATACTTGAGGGAGACAAAATCATCTCAGGAAAACAGACATGGGGGCCAGGGACAGAGCTGCAGCCCTGAGCATCCGTGGACTGCCCTTTGCTGCTTCGTTTGGGCGCTTTGTTGGGCTGGGTGAGGGTTCAAGGATTGTCACCAGGCAGGGATTTTCCTTGATGATCACACTTGCAGAGACAGTTTAACACATACCCTGATGTGTGGATTTCTACATGCCCCCTAGGTTACTCAAATTTGCAAGACCTGATGTAGAGTGACAAGCTCCATCGGGCTGAAGATGGAGTCCCGTGGAGCCCCAACATTTAGGGACCAGTGGAGACAGAGAGAAGCTTGAGGGGGAGATTGAAAAGAACATGGGAGAGGGAGGAGGGAACACGCAAGAACATCCCGGGACTCAGGAGAGGTCATGGAGCTCAATGTGTTTTGAAGGCATGTTACATATTTCTCTTCTGTCCCAGCAGAGTGCCACTGCCACGTATATGATATAGACCTACTTCTCCACATTAAATTAAAAGCAAGGATCAGGCATTCAGAGTGGAGAGGATAGGGAAGCATGTTATCTTCCTGTCGTGCCCTGCAGACGGGGTTAACATCACAGGGTCTGTAACCACAGAGCTGGGGTTGAGGTCTGGCTAGCTGTGTGACAATGGGCAGCTTACTCAGTGACTCTGGGCCTCAGTTATTTTGTCTGTGAGACAGAAGCTTTAATCCCTAAGCCAAGGGTGTATGGTGGGGTCAACGGCTTACTTTGTGCCCACAGGAAGCAAGTGCTCAGTAAGTGGTACCCAGTATGGGCCCCCAGGCTCTCATTCAGTACCCAGTACACGACTGGAGCTCAAATGTCATGTTTTGAATAAAAATGAGGACATAATTTTGCTGGTGGGGGAAAAAAAAGCAAACAAACTTAGAGCAGCATAGGGTTGCCAAGAACTAAGGGAGTGAGTTAGGACTAGGATATAAAAGATAAACAGATCATATCCGCAGGGGAGCAGTTTTAGAAAGAAGCCAGCAAATGGACTTTCAGTAAAACAGCAGGCTGGCTGCAAGAGGCATGTTATTATGGAGAGATCCAGAAATCAGTAACATGCTCCAAGTCTAGGTCCTTCTATATCTTTGCAATTTCCAGTTTTTCTGGAGCCTGCTTCCTTGAGCATCCTCCTGCTTTAGATGGTTGCCATGGTGGAAAGAACACGGCTACTGGGGTTAGGGAATTTCAGGTTCCAGTGTCAGTTCTATCACTTTCCCACCTGCGTCATCTTATAAAAGTTACTTAACATCTCTGGGCCTCAGTTTCCTCATCTGTAAAGCGAGGCTAACCCACTTCAACTGGTGACTGTGGAGTAACTGAGATCAGAGTATGTCAATCATAACACCCAGCATTTAATAGGTGAACAATTATTATTTTTGACTTGTTTTCCCTTACATCTTAAGTACGGTGGGTTCTTCTGCTCTCAAGTAAAGGGGCGTAAACTTCCCAGGTGGCTCAGTGGTAAAGAGTTTGTTTGCAGGGCAGGAGACACGGGTTTGATCTCTGGGTTGGGAAGATTCAGAGATCCAGGGCATGGCAACCCACACCAATATTCTTGCCTGGAGAATCCCACAGATAGAGAAGCCTGGCGGGCTACAGTCCACCAGGTCGCAAAGAGTCAGGCATGATTTGAGCATGCACACACAGAGGGGCTTGAAGGTGTGTCTTAACCAGTCAAGGGAGCCCACTGTAAGGAAAGGAGGATGTGGAAGGCGCTTGTCTTCTCTCCCAGGGCTGGGAGAAGGAGGCCCAGGCTCTGGGGCAGGGAAAGGCATGAGGAACCCCCCGCCCCCTGCCCGCCGCCGCCACCCTCCACCCCAAAGTAGTGGTGACCAGCGGCGACTAGTGGCCCCAGGGAGCCTGTGAAACTGGCACCTTACCTCTCCATTTCTAAAGCAAAGTCGTAACTCAGCCTCCGCCCCCAGCCTTCCTCCATGCCGCGTACCCCAGGGACTGGGGAGGGGAGGAGCCCTGAGTCTCTGGGGTATCAGGGCTCCATAACACCTCCTCTGCTGCCTCCTAGAGGGCGCTTCCAGGATGGCCCCCCGGCCAAGCCCTCCTCCCAAGACACAAATGGCCTTGGCCCCTCTCACTCCCCCTGGACTTGAGGTCAATCCTAGAGTCTGGGGGTCTGGAGGGAAATCTCTCAGGGGGCTCCTCCCTTCTCCTCCCCTCCAAATATACCTGTAGCTCACAATGTAGCACACTCAGCAGTTCTCAGAAAACTTTCCCCTACCATAATGCAGGCAGGGGGGAGGGACTTGCACTCACAGAGAAGTGACCTGTGCAAGATGGGCAGGGCTGACGAGTGGTGGGACCAAGACCAGAACCTGAGAACTCCCAGTCCAGAGCCATTCTGTGCTCTGAAGTGACGAAGGCCCCTGTCCCATCCCTCTGGGCTGATGTTACAGGGTGGTTTGCTGGCAGTACGCGTGGATATGAACTTCCTCATAGTCCTCGGTGGCTGAGCTGGTAAAGAACCCACCTGCCAGCGCAGGAGACACGAGTTTTGATCCCTGAGTCAGGGAGATCTCCTGGAGAAGGGAATGGCAACCGACTCCCAGTATTCTTGCCTGGAAAGTCCCACAGACAGAGAAGCCAGGGGGCTAGTCCATGGGGTCACAAAGAATCGGACACGGCTGAGCTCACGCACGTACGCAGGAGCCTGACTCAGGTTTTGGCGTTGTGGGGGGAGTCTGTCCCTTCTCCCCTATCCTTCCTCCCCCACATTCACTGCTTCCTTGAGTCCCCCAAAAGTGTCTGAAGGTCCGAACCCCATGCTCACCCCCTTACTCCCCTGCACGCCTCTGTCTGATACTCAAGCTCCAGGAAATGAAGCTGTTTCCCAGCCCATTTAATGGCATTGCCTGGAGCCCAAGGGCGCTGCACTTTCAGGGGACTTATTGTTGTACCCTTGCACACAGACAGCCTTCTCCCCTCTAACTGCATCTGCCCCAGCCCCAGCCCAGCTCCATTGGCAGCCCGAGAATGTGTCTGTTGCATCCATTACAGAGCAGGCAGAAGTCACTAGCACCGATTGAAATTCTCAGGTAGAGCGAGTCTGGGTGGCATTTGAAGAGGAGAATTTAATTCGATAGTTTATATTCCACTTAGGTCGTCCTCTACCTGACTGCTGGTAAACAGCTGTAAACTGCCACAGCTGTCTGGCGGCAGAGAGGAAATACAGTCTTGGGAGTGAAATGGTGATGGTGGGGCATGATGTCAAGAAGACAGAACTTCCCGGGGGGAATGGGACGAGGTGGCATGGTGTATGCGTGGGGCTGGGCCTCAGGGGCAGGGGACCCCATTCATTTCTTCCTTCCTGAGCCCCAGCTGTCAAGTGATGGGCTCGGAATAAATGGTGTTCAGGCTGCCTCCTGCTCTGAACTTCACACTCTCAGAGGGAGTTCAGTGGTGTTACGGAGGGGACCAAGAATTTGGAATTGGAAGGTTGGGGTTCAATTCAGTCTTGGCTCTTAGTTCTTGCAAAAACTGAGGCTGGGCCCGTCAGTCGGCCCTCTCTGAATCTCTGAGGGTGAAGGGGCAATCCTCACTGATTGTCTCTCTCCAGGGTGCGGTGAGGTCAGAGAGGATGTCGGGGACGGTGCCTTGTGACCTGGAAGGCCTGGGAGGTGACGGCCCTGTTACCAGGACAGAGGAGCCCACCGCCTGCTTCTCACTGGCCCCTTATCACCCAAGGGCTAAAGCTGGGCAGGACCTCAGTAAGCCAAGCGAGCTGTTAGCCTAGGATTTGAGAAGTGCTTAGACTGTCCACAGCTGACCTCTGCAGCTAAGCTCGTCTCTGGAAGACAACTGTCAAAGCGTGTTAGTAGGTTGCCTTGAAGGGGTAACAGCCCCCAACACCCAGGCTTCCTTCTCCTGGCCATTGGTCAGTATGCTCTCACTTGAGGAAGGAGAGAGTAGACCCTTGGTGGGAGTGGGACCTAGGATAGACACAATGTCGTTGTGACGATCCTTAGTTAGTTCTCCTGTGACCCGGGCACCACGCTGGGCGAGGGACAGGGCAGCCACCCTCTCGTCTCTTCATTTATCCCTCCGACCATTTAGCAGGCACAGAAATAGCATCAGCTATGTCAGAAGTGTGCACAGGGAAATGGTAATATGGTGGGCGCTTAGGAGCTTTACATCCGGTTGAGGGGACACACACACACGAAGCATCTGAACCCCCAAGTCAAGCTTAGAAGCTCCTCCTCACCCATGAGCAGTGCTGTCTGGCATTTCAGCAACCTTGCCATGATCCATATGCTGCTCACGCCTTTAAGACAACACATACTTGTAAAAAAAACTAACGTGATCTGTCTAATACAGCTATCTAGTTCAATGCCATGTAATTATCTCCCGCTTATCACTGTCAAGGGTATACTGTCTTTCTTCCATAATGGCAGCCCATATGTTGACAAGGCCTCTGGTTACTCCCTAGAAGTGTCATGTTGGCTAAATATGCAAAGACAGGGAGGAGAGGAGCACACGAACAGCCTCGCTCACTCTCGTCCAGAGGATGTTCTGCAGTGTTTGACCTGAAAGAGTGACATGGTCGATCCAGCACTGCCCATAGGGGACTCCATAAAATCTCCAAGCCTTTGCCACATGAGGGGACCATGCCAGCTTCAGTGGCCGATTGGGACTGAGGTGGGAGAGGAGGGTATGGGGTGGTCTGCTCTCCTCCCCTACCCACCCACACACCCACTTCTTGCTGCCCTGGCTCTGGTCCCTTTGTGTGCTGAGTGTCCTGTTTCATCTATATGACTACTCTTCGCCATTCATTGCCGTGAACTTTGACCTGATCCCTCCTTTGCCCACACCCATTCTGCTTCTAGCTCCCGGAACCCCCCTGTGTCAGATTGCTGGGCCTCCCACCTACCTGGTGAAAACCTGGGAGAAGCAACAGTTTGTGTGATGGTGAGAAACCTCATGTGAAGATGGCATTAAAGAAATTCTCATCACTCTGTGATCTGGGACAGGCAGAGTCTAGATGGGGAGCAATCACGAAGGGAGATGATGAGAGCTGAAGTCAGAATATGCAAAATATAAGGACTTCCCTGGTCCAGTGGTCAAGAACCTGCCTTCCAATGCAGGGGATGTGGGCTCAGTCCCTGGTTGGGGAAGCAAGATCCCACATGCCTCAGAGCAACTAAGCCTATATGCTGCAACTACTGAGCCCGCCAAATAAAGAAATATAAAAATTTAAAAAGAATGTATAAAATATAAGCTCTTTCAGTGAAAGACTCTGAACACTCCTCGGCACCCTGCGGTACTGCTCTAACCTCAGCAACCACCCTCACACACGGATCACTGAGCCAGCCCCCAGGCCCATCTCCCCGATCCCACCCTTGCGCCTCACAACTTGTGTAACTGACCTCAGCCCCTGGCATCCTCCCCTTCGCCTTTCTGCCCCACCTCCCTTCCGCTCCACCCATCGGGCCCGTCGCAGCCCTGCCCCAGGCCCTTGGCCCCTTCAGTTCTGCTCCACTTCGTTCAGGCTCCTGCTCATGTGTCACCTCCTCAGACTTTCTCTGAGCGCTCCACTGGGGATCAGACCTGTCACCATTGTGTCCTCAGTGTCGAGAAAAATCCTGGGCACATAGTATGTATTTAATGAGCATTTGTTGAAAGAGTGGATTATGGGAATGAGTGAAATGCAGCGGTCAGAGGGGAGTGCAGAAGCAGCGGGCAGTGATAGGAGAACAGATTGTGGCACGACTGAGGACAGGGGCAGCGAACATCTTTCGGACCGTCTTCCTGGAACGGAGGGGGCAGTTTGGGTCATGGAGGGGAGGTGGGAGAGGCAGGAAGTGCGGTGCCCAGGGCAGCTGCGCCCACTCTCGTGTTCTCCCCAAGGCTCTCCTAGCTGAGTTCCTTCTCGCGTCCCCACTTTCCCTTCGTGCTTCTTTCCCTTCTGCCCCTCCAGTCCCTCTGCAGAACTAATGAACAATGACAGGCCTGTAATTAGCCAACACCAGCACCTTCATTGTCCCAGACAGTCAGCACCCTGAATAAAGATCTGGTTCAGTGGCCTCTCACTCCACACCCCTGCTCATGGCCTCGTTTAGTAAAGTGACTTGTTTTCTAGGATCCTGAAGAGTCAGAAAGGAACCAGCTGGGATGTGCTGGGGACGACCCCGGGGAAGCATGGCGTGGCAGCCTATTATGGAGAAAGACTGAAAGGGGAGCTGGCACTGGGGTCCTGGGGTTGTCACTTCACCTTCCAGGTTCCAATTTTCTCCTCCATCAGCCCTCAAAGAGCTGGAAAGATCAGTAGC
Organism: Bos indicus; assembly: GCF_029378745.1. NCBI lineage: Eukaryota > Metazoa > Chordata > Mammalia > Artiodactyla > Bovidae > Bos > Bos indicus. The sequence continues at coordinate 16,320,511 of NC_091782.1, read as the reverse complement.
TTTTCACACTACATTTGGAACACAGTGGGGAATGCAAATGACATTTGGATTCTACGTGGAACCAGAGAGGAATGAAACCATGACCATCACCTGGCCAAGAGCTCTCTTCACTGGGGCCTGTGGATACTTGTGGGGGTCCTGAGTGGGATGAAGGCAGAGATAAAGGGCCTAGCACCTCCCCTGCTTCAACCAAGGCAGCCCCCACTTGGTTTCATGCTCTGTATTGAATACTGATTAAGATTTCACTTAAAGAAAGGCTTCTGCACCAACCTTTGAGAAACCCCGAAGCAGATGGTCCCCAGATTCTCTTCCAGTTTGGACACTTTTGGTCTTCATTTCCTTAAGAGCAGGAAGGCTCAGGTCCGCGAGCCTGTCTTGCTTCTCCCAATGAGCGGCGATCAGTGTGTGCTGCTGGTGGGTGCAGGGTTGTCAGGCGTCCCCAGGGACAAGGCGGGCCCAAGGCCTGCCCAGAGCAGGTGCCTGCTCATTGCCCACTGAGCTGCCTGGAGGGTGGAGCAGCAGAGAGGCTGAAACCTGAATCAGTGGGAGGAAGGTGACAAGGCTGCTGGGAGCTTGGGGACTGTTCTGCAGAGGGGCAAGTGTTGGCTTGACTCTCCAAGCCCTGAAGAAGGCTCCTCTTGTGTCCTCTGGGAGAGGGTGACAGAAGCAATTAGCAAGAAATCCTTGAGCGCCCCCACCCCACCACACCGCTTCCCCAGCTCAGGGAGAGACAACTCCTGTGTCTGAGTGACAACTCATCCAGATGGGAATGAGTCCTTCATGGCATCTAGAGGCCCAGGAAGCGTTCATTATCTCCTGGTCCCACTCTTGGTGTCACTGTTCAGTCGCCCAGTTGTGTCTGACTCTTTGTGACCCCATGGACTGCAGCACGCCTGGCTTCCCTGTCCTTCACTATCTCCCAGAACTTGCTCAAACTCGTGTCCATCGAGTCGATGGTGCCATCCAACCATCTCATCCTCTGTCGTCCGTTCTCCTCCTGCCTTCAATTTTTCCCAGCATCAGGGTCTTTTCCAATGAGCCGGCTCTGCATCAGGTGGCCAAAGTGCTGAAGCTTCAGCATCAGTCCTTCCAATGAATATTCAGGGTTGATTTCCTTTAGTATTGACTGGTTTGATCTCCTTGAAGCCTTTTCCAATCTCTGATGAGTCTACCCTGGCCCTGGCCTTGATGGGAGAGGGGCTGGAGCGCAAAACCAGCACCATAGCAGAGGCTGGCAGGGGAGCAGGTGCTGCCAGAAACCGAGAGGGAGAGATGGGGACGGAGGGGCAAGGGTAAACCCCACGGGGAAGAAAATCAAGCTCCACAGACAGAATAATGAGGAAAAAGAGGCCTCACTGAGGTGGTGAGAACTTCAGAGCCTCAAGGCCCGCCCTCCTGTGAGTGTTGGATCGTAGGTGGTGTGCCTGTTTGGCTGCAAGTTACAGAAACTGAGTCAAACTGGCTTAGACAACGAGGACATGGATTTGTCTCCCATAAAGTGCAGAGAAAAGCGGACTTTAGAGTCACCTCGCTGTGAAGGAGCAAGATTCGAATCAGGGCTTGTAACAGGTCTGAGGCAGGATGCTAAGGGCCTTCCCAGGACAGGACTTCCTCCATATCCTCTGCTTCAGCTCCTCTCTGAAGTACCCAGTATCTGATGCACATTTCCTGAGTTGTTTTGCAGATATGAAAAACCCCCACCAAATAGAAGATGTTAGGTACTTGATGACCATGAGCACATGGCCCCAGGCCTCCTGGAGCCTAAGGACAGATATTGTTCACCCCTGTGACACCACCCTGTTACCTCACCGGCAGCCAATCAGAGAACTGTGTACAAGCTGATCACAGACCCTGCAACCCGCCTCGCTCACCTGGTTTTTAAAAGTTCTTTGCAAAAGGGTTCCCTGATGGCTCACTGGTAAAGAGTCCACCTGCCAGTTCAGGGGACATGGGTTTGATTCCTGGTCCAGAAAGATCCCACATGCCTTGGAGCAGCTAAGCCTGTGTACCGCGACTACTGAGCCCATGTAGAGTGTTCAACGAGAGAAGCCCTAGCAACGAGAAGCCACTTCAAGAAAGAAGTGGCTCTGCTTGCCCCAACTAGAAAAAGTCCATGCAGCAATGAAGACCCAGCACAGCCAAAACAAAACAAAAATTAACGAATAAATAAAAATAAACAGAAACAAACACAAACCCAAAAAAGTGCTTTGCTGGAAACCCTTGGGGAGTTCGGGGTTTTGAGTGCAAGAGTCACCCATCTCCTTGTCTCATTCTGCAGTAAACCTTTCTCTGCTCCAAACTCCGATATTTCTGTTTGGCGTCTCTGTACATCGGGCCTATGGACTGAACTTACTTTAACCCCTCCCAGAAAGCTCCTCCCTCTGGGCCTGGTGGGCCCAGTGTAGCATCTTAGCCTCTGGGGAGGTCAGGCTAGCCCCAGGTTGTGGGAGGGGGGGTGGTCCCTGGTGGCCTGGCCACTAGGCTGCAAGTCTGGCCCAGAACAAGTGTGTCTTGGGGGGTGTTCAGAGTGGGGAGTGGCCTTTACAGAGGTCTGGGGTGGGTGCAGAGACCCAGTCCTGAAGGGAAGCCCTGTCTGGAATTGGGAAGTTAAACTTCACAGAAGGGCAATCAATTAATATCCATCACTTCCTTTAATCCATAAACAACTCTTAGAATGAGCAGAGGAGGAAGCAGAGAGAAAGAATCATAAAGTAATTTGTCCAAGATTATTCAACTGCCAAGTAGCAGGCCTGGGATTTGAACCCTGGTCGGTACGGCAGCAACATTCAGTTTTCCACTAGTCTGGTGGGTGAGGGGCTCAAGGGAGGAGGCTGCTCGGTGAATGTGGGCCTCTTTGAGACTCACTCCAGATGCATTAGGCACCTTGGCTGCACGATTAACTGCACTGCTGGCCAGGTGGGAGTCTGTGCTGTGCCAGCCGCCTGCCTCCCCACGCTGGACAGCGCTGGTGCAGGTGGCAGGAGCTACAAAAACCACTATCTTTGTTTCAATAAAGGGGTCTGTGCATTTTGTGAGCTCCTCAGCGTAACAGAGTCCTGGATCCAAGGTGCATTTTCATTTCTCCTCACCCACCGTGATCGTTTCTGTTGAATTTTCATCTGAATGCATCCTTCCCCTTTCTCAGGCTGCTTACACAAGTGACGCCCGGTCTTCTGGGAGTTGTAGCATGCTGTCTTTGCTTGCTTGATTTCTCAACACCTTTTTCCTGCCTAAAGACTTGCCTGACAAGGATGTTTTAAAATTATATTACTGTGATTTCCCCTGCTCTTTTTTTCCTGCCTAAAAGGAACTATAATGTCTTTATTTGTGTATTCCCCCCACCTCTCTCACCTCGTGAGCTGCTCCTTGTCAAGTTACAACTGTCTCACGCCCCCACAGACTTAACCAGAACAGCGGGAGGTCGAGTCCCTGGGAAGGGGAAGAGTGGATCCCAAGAGCCCTCCGGTTTGACATGAGACGATAGAAAATATCTCAATATAAACAGAAGCCACCTCGCTGCTCTAACAGGAATACCTACAGCACAAACATGCTCTCCAATACAGAGAAAATGTGTGGAAAAACCCAATTTCTCAAGGGTAAATGATGCTTTCAGAAGAAAACCGTTTACTGAATGCATTCTAAGGTTTTGCAAGGACATGATGCTTCTGCAGTTAGAAGGTAAAAGAACAAATCCCCAGCAAGTTGCTGTCATAGGACTGTTTCAGATGCGGCCCAGAGCAGAGGGAGCCTAAACAGCTGTGAGTGTTTGGTGAGGGAGAAGGAGAGTCTGTGGTTATTTGTACCAAAGGTGCCCCAAAAACTTAGGATTTTAATGATTTTACAGTAGTAAAGAATGTATTGGGCTTCCCTGGTGACTCAGTGGTAAAGAATCCACCTGGGATGTGGAAGTCACAGGAGACATGAGTTTGATTCCTGAGTGAGGAAGATCCCCTGGAGGAGGACATGGCAACTCACACTCCAATATCCTTGCCTGGAGAATCCTATGGATAGAGGAACCTGGTGAGCTACAGTCCACAGGGTCGCAACGAGCCAGACATGACTGAAGGGACGGAGCACACAGGTGCAAAGAATGTATTAGTTAGGGTATATGCTAGGATGCTGTAACCAAGCCACCCTATGAATTCAGCGGGTTTATTTTTCTCTTATGTGATCATCCAGAGACATAGGTAGATGGTTCATAGTGGGTAGGTGGCACAGCTCTGTAAGGTCCCCAAGGGTCCCAGACTCCTTTTGTAGAATATTGCCCTCATCCACATGGTCACTGCTGATTCGTGGGCACTCTGTCCAGCTGAGAAAGGTTTATGAACACGTCAACGTTTTAAGAGCAAGACCCAGAAGTTGTGGCATCCTTTCTCTTTAAATCCCCTTGGCAAGAACTTGGCCCCATAGCTCCACACAATGAGCTGCAAGGGGAACTGGGAAATGTAAATCAATGGGAGGCCGGATTTAAAACACTGGGATCTTATTGCTAAAAGCAGAAGAGGAGAATGGAAACCAGGGACTAAGAAGCAGATTGGACCACCACCACCACCACCAAAAAAGTCATACAAATGATCCAGTTAAGGGCTTCCCTGGTGGCTCAGCGATAAAACATCTGCCTGCAATGCAAGAGCTGCAGGAGATGTGGGTTCAATCCCTGGATCATGAAGATCCCCTGGAGGAGGGCATGGGAGCCCACTCCAGTATTCTTGCCTGGAGAATCCCAAGGACAGAGGAGTCTAGGGGGATACAGTCCATGGGGTCACAAAGAGTTGGACACGACTGAACCGAATTAGCATGCATGATCCAGTGAATCTCACACTTCAAGCTGATCTTTAAAAACAGCCACAACCCTCTCCCCTCAAATACCACTTTACATGAACCATGGCAGCAAATTGAGATGGCTTCAGATAAAAAAGAGGCAAATAATGTCCCATCAAGCCAGTCACTAAAGTAGGCAGCTCCCCTGTTTTTCAGTGACCTGGGAGACGGAGATCTTATTTCTCCCCTCCAAGGAAGCAACAGGAACAATAAATAGCTCACCAAAGAACGCACGTGTTATTCTGTAAAGGCATAGAAATTCTACCTGGAGGCCTTGCTGACAAGGCTTCCCAATCTTTCCTGAGATTTAATACAGGAAATAAATTCAATTTCAGCACTTGGTGCCTGCCTCATGGTGGGTGCCCTGTAAATGGCTGTTGAATAAGCGCTTTAGAAAGCGGCCGTCTCTGTAATGTCTAGGGAAAGATGGGAGGAGGGAGGCTGTTTTTCATGAACCTGAATGGCTTTTCTTATCTTCTTTCTTTTTGCCGAGAGAATGGGAAGTATGGTTTTGCTTGCTCTGGTCAGGCAGCCCCATCCCCACAGGTACCCCCAAGCCCCAGTGGGGATCACTGCTATTGAAACAAGAGATAGATGGGTGCTAGGCTAGGTGTTTATAACTGGCCCCCTATTCCCACCTCCTGGGGTGAGAAGATGAGTTGCAGGCTGGACATTCATCATCAGCTCCTTGTTTACATTTCCTGAAGCTGGAGACACACGGGCTCCAGGACAATGTATTTATGACCGGATTCCTGTCTATATTTCGAGATCTACGCCTCGATATAAAAACCAGCCATGGGAAAAGGGTAAATAGCCGGACACTGGGCATTTTTATGGCAGGGACAGAGTGGGGCTACACTCTGTTAAGAGATCAGGAGGTCATATATGCCCCATCCTTGGGACCAGGGAGACATTTGACAGTCTCAGAAAGGCCCCTGCTGCTGCTGCTGCTAAGTCGCTTCAGTCATGTCTGACTCTGTGCGACCCCATAGACGGCGGCCCACCAGGCTCCCCCGTCCCTGGGATTCTCCAGGCAAGAACACTGGAGTGGGTTGCCATTTCCTTCTCCAATGCATGAAAGGGAAAAGTGAAAGTGAAGTCGCTTAGTTGTGTCTGACTCTTGGCGACCCCATGGTCTGCAGCCTACCAGGCTCCTCCATCCATGGGATTTTCCAGGCAAGAATACTGGAGTGGGGTGCCATTGCCTTCTCCACAGAAAGGCCCCATGGGCGTCCAAAAGGAGGGGAACCTTTTGTGATAGCAATGCGTGATGCTAAAGCCATCCCATGGGCCTCTTTACTAGAATCCATCTGGGATGCGCACTCATGTCTGGGAGGGTCCCAGGGCAGGTCAGGTGTGGAAAAAGAAACCAGATAATTTGCTAAATGTAAACAAAGACCCGGAAGAACTGACCTATATAAACGATTTAACCATCTTTTTATTGCACTCTTCCTCACTAAGGGGGAACATCTCCACCCTTTCTCTCCGGGGGTGCATCTCTTGCCTTGCTTCTATCTTAACTAAACAGCTTCTCTGTGTGCTCTCCCACTTGATGTACCACGTCTCTAAATAAACTTTGTGCTCGCCTTTACAGTTCTTGCCTTCGTGAGAAATCCATTTCTCACTGGTGGGCAAAGATCCAGGGAAAAACAGCTTCTAGCCTCTAGCCCTTACTGGTCTGGTGGCTGGGATTTCTGATTCACCCCCAAGCTACCCAAGTTCAATTCCTGGTCACAGAATTAGGGTCTCACTTCAAGGCACTATTCACTGCTGCCTCGTCGAGATCGTTACGCTTATGTGGGGTGGGGGGACAGTACCTGTGCAAAATCTTCTTTTATATCTCCATCACTTCAGTAGTTAAAAGTTGGAAAAATCAGTATCATGAATATAGCTGTGTGTTGCCAATTTTTTGACAAGGGTGTAAAGTGCCTTGAGATCAATAGACACTCTTTAGGTCCTGCTGGACCATGGTTCTGAGAAGGTGTTGGCTTGGGGCAAGGAAGAGGTCAACATTCAGAATTAGGCAGGAGAGCCAAACTTGAGAGGAGCCAGGAGATGCCCAAGAGATGGGGGAATGTCACCATTGAAGGGGAGGGCTGGCCGAGGGCTCGGAACTCAGGAAAACAGAGAACAGGTGGTCTGCAGGAGGAGTTCCCCGGGTGTAACGGGGCTGCTCAGGTGTCCAAGAGACAGGTCTGTGCGAACACGGAAAACAGTAACAAGGACAATGACATTTGTAAGGCACACAGCTTAGCGCTATCCATGCAGTGTGGTACTCAAGAGGTCAGTATGATTATCACTCCCGTCTTACAGGGGAGGAAATGGACTCGGAGGGGTGGAAAAATATCCAAATTTACATACATGCCTGGCAGCTGAGCCAGGACTTCACCCCAGGTCCGGTGGACTCTACAGAATGTGGAAGGACGGAGCAAGGAGACCATATATGGGAGAGCCAGCTCAGCTGACAGCAAGGAAAAGGGTTTCAGTGATGGACGCCTCCATCAGCTTCCTGAGCAACAGCGGGTCCACAGACAGGGGCGCGGGGCACCTGGCAGGAACGATGAGGGAGGGGCCGGAGAGGATGCAGCGCTACAGTCAGCGCTGACCCAGACCCCGGAGACACCAGCAGACCTGGAAGCCTGGGTGGGGGTCACACGGCAGAAGCTGCGGGAGGGCGTCTGGCGCGGCACGGATGGGGGTCGGGGGCTGTGTGCCGGCTCTTTGTACTGTACCTCCCTTGGTTCCCAGTGGTTTTCTAAGACCCTGACCCCGGCTTCCTTCTCTTCCCTCCCTGCCCCTTGTCCTCCCCTCCCCTCTTCTCTTCTCCTTTTCCTCAGGGTGATCTTGTCCATCCTCTGGTTTAAACCTCTCCTCAGAGCTGTAGTCTTGCACAGCCAGCTACTTGTGATACATCCCCCCGTGGCTATCCCACGGTGCGAGGTGTCCAGGTGGACCTCTCACCTCTCCTGGGTGCCCCATCATGACTGAAAGATGATATCACCAAAGGAAACCCGGGAGCCACCCCAAACACCTCCCTTCAGCCCGGCACCAAGCCCTCTGGCTTCTGTGTCCTACAGCTCTCCAGAGGCACCTTCCCACTGCTGGGCTTTAGTTCAGACACTTCTCACTCTCACCCGGACCCTTGCTACGGCTGTAATGTGTTTTCTCTCATTTCGTCTCCCCACCTCTGTCCCATATCCACAGAGAAGCCCATGGGGGCAGAACCAAGCGTGTGTCTCTCCACCTTTCCATGCCTCCCTGTCTGAGATTGTTTGGTCTCTCTCTGCAACCCCCTAGCATCCCAGGCTCCTAAGAATAGCTCTGACAGCCCTGGATGACCAGGTCTCTGTTTCTCTCTGTGGCCTCCTCTATGACGAGGCATCCCACCTTCCCTTTCCTCTCATCCTGGCCCAGCCAGTGCTTAATCCTTCCCTGAGCTGAGCCCAGCCACCAGGGCAGGACACCTTCCCTGAAGCATCCTGTCTGGTCATTAGTCTATGATTTCATCCACTACTCATTTGTCACCTGCATTTCCTTCCTCCCTGCCTCCTTCCTTCTTTCCTTTATTTTTCTCCCTTTTTCTTCCTTCCTTCCTTCTTTCTTTTCTTTCTTTCACTTATGAATATTTCAAATATACACAAAGTAGAAAGAATAGCATGCTGCTGCTACTGCTGCTAAGTCGCTTCAGTCGTGTCCAACTCTGTGCGACCCCCATAGACGGCAGCCCACCAGGTTCCCCCATCCCTGGGATTTTTCAGGCAAGAACACTGGAGTGGGTTGCCATTTCCTTCTCCAATGCATGAAAATGAAAAGTGAAAGTGAAGTTGCTCAGTTGTGTCTGACTCTAGCGACCCCATGGACTGCAGCCTACCATGGGATTTTCCAGGCAAAAGTACTGGAGAGGGGTAAAGAATAGCATAATTAATTCATATATACCAATCATCAGCTTCAACAATTATCAACTCAAGGACAACCTTGTCTCTCTCTCTTATACACACCACACACACACACACACACACACGATCAGTCTGAAGTCAGCTGCAGACATATAGTCTTATCCATGAACATTTTAGAATCCATGTCTGAAAGATAAGGCCTGTCTAAAAATAAGCACAATATAAGTACCTTAACATTGCTTAAAAATCATCAAATAGTCACAGATGTCCCCATTTTTCCGAATGTCTCATAGATGCTCTTTTTCACAGGCAGTTTGCCCAGATCAGAATCCAGACGAGGTCTCACTGTGCAAGTGATGGGTGTGCTCCTTCAGTCCCCTTTAATCTGGAGCTCTTCCCTCCCTCCTACTTTTGCCCCTAGCACTGTATTTACTGAGGAAACCAGGTCTTTGTCTCACAGATTGCATCTGTCTGGGTTTTGTGGGTGGTGTTTACATAGTGTCTTTGAACATGACCTCTGTCTTGCATGCTTCCTGTAAGATTTTCCACTGGGTATCCTAACTGTCCACATCTCAAAGATGGTGGTCACCTTCACCTCTGTATCCTTGGAAGCTCAGATGATGCCTTCTTTTAGCTAGGCACACCACGAAGTGTTTTGATGGGAAGGAAGAAAGGAGAGAGAACAGGGAAGGGAAGGGAAGAAATAAAAAGTTACAGAAGGATCAGGTGTGACTGTGGGCCAGGGTTTCTCAGCGTAATGCACAGACCAGAATCACCTCTGGTCCACCTGTTAAAAATGATGTTGCCTGGGCCTTATCCCAGCTCCATGAAAAGCCAGAACCTCTGAGCCCTGGGCCCAGGAATCTGCATTTCTAACACACTGCACTCCTCTCTCTGTGGGTCTGAGCCTCTGCCTCTGTGCAGGGAGGCCCTCCTTCACCAAGGCCCTTCCCAGCTCCAACCCTCTGAGCCCAAGTCAGGCATCTATGGTTCTGAAGGACGACTTCCCTTCGAGTGTTCTGCATTTGTAAAAGCAAATACTTGATCAAGACTAGCACCTGACACCGCTGCTGAAGTCAACTGCATCGCCGTGTTTATTTTTAATCAGTTTGCCCTGTCCAAGTTGTGGGTTCTTCAGGGGCAGCCTCCAGTTTCCCAGCCTCTTTGGGTAGGTGATGTGACCCATCAGGCAGAGAACCAGGGCAAACCCCACTGCCTGGCAGGCTCCTGGTGAGCTCCTTCTCTGGATTGCCCCTTCCTCTACCCGCCCTTCCTCCACCTCCCCAACCCCAGATTTTTTTTTTCTGTACTTCTGTGAACTTCTGAGTCTTACCGAAAAGCCAGGGACACCCCCTCTCCCAAGGCTTCTCAGGTGGCTCTGCTGGTAAAGAACCTACCTGCCAATGCAAGAGATTTAAGAGACCTGAGTTAGATCCCTGGATGGGGAAGATCCCCTGGAGTAAGAAAGGGCAACTCACTCCAGTATTCTTGCCTGGGAAATTCCATGGACTGAGATGCCTGGTGGGCTACAGTCTGTGGGGCAGCAGAGCATCAGATACCACACACACACACACACACACACCTCCTTTCCCATCATCCTCCCCCCTTTCCCCACCTCCGGGCTGTAGGCTTTGGTTTTCTCCTTTAATTATTATTTGTTTGTTTATCTTTCCACTGGTTTTCAACCCCAGGGACAGTTTTCCTTCCCAAGCCAATTTGAATTAATTTTGCTGGGACAATTCCTCAAGACAATGTATCAATTGCTGTATTAAAATCAAGATGTATTACATCTCTCCCATCCTCCCCGTCCCTTAATTTCTTAGTTCCCTCAAAGGCACAATCAAGTGTGTCTGGCATAATTTGTTCTTCATAAACCCAGACTGCTCATTGCATGCACTTGCAATTTGAGAAGATTTTTGGCAGTGTTTTATTTCCGTAATACTTTTCTTTACTGTGTCTGATGATTGAATCTTGGTGATCAAGGTGACAGTGAGGGGGACCTCGGGCCCAGCCCTGTCACTGAGGCCTTCTCCCAGATTTCTTCCACCCTTCGCACTCCTCTGCCCTCTGGCTGTGACCAGTCACACTCACTACTGGTGGGTAGGGCCACCAAGAGCAGCTGGGGACATAAGCTAATGGGTGCTCTTGTCCAGATGCGGTGGGCGAGCTCAAAGGATAAAAATGATTGTGCAGAACCAAAGCCCATGGAGAATGGAGGGACAGCGTGGTGGGTGGTATGAGATGAATTGTGTCCCCTCAAAATTCATATTAGAATTCATATTTTAAGCCTGTAATCCCCAGAACCTGTGAATGTGGTCTTATTTGGAAATAGGGATATTCTATACAATTAGTTAAGATGAGGTCATGGCAGTGGGCCTCAATTCAATATGACTGATGTCCTTATAAAAAAGGGGACATTTGAACATAGAGACAGGCACACGGGGAGAATGCCATGTGAAGATGAAGGCAGAGATGGGGGTGAGGCATGTAAGAGCCAAGAAACATCAAAGATGGCCAGCAAGTCATTAGAAGCTAGGAGAGAAGCATGGAAGACTCTCCTTCAGAGCCTTCCAGAAGGAATCAACCCTGCCAACACCTTGATCTCAGACTTCTAGCTTCCAGAAGTGTGAGAAAGTACATTTCTGTTGTTTGAACCACCCAGCCTGTGGTACTTAGTGATGGTGGCCCCAAGAAGCTAATACAGTGGGTAAGAATGTGGGCTTTGTCATCAGACAGGCCTGGGTTTGAATCCTGGTTCCACATTTCATTAACCAGTGGCCTTGGACAAGCTCACGTCACCTCTTGCAGTCCCTATTGCTTCACTTAAAATGGAGCCATCCGAATACCTTCCTTAGTGACCGGGAGACGTAGCAGACGCTCTTGGCATCCTGACTACACCCCCTCAGCCTACCTGGGGGTGACCCGTGCATGGTGGCCCTACTGCCCCCTGCTTTCTGTGTCTCTGCTTGACAGCGCTCTCCGGGGGCTGGAAGTGTCTAGGCTGCAGGAGGCAGGAGATGTCAAGGGGTTGATGTCCTGCAAACACCTCTCATGAGGGACAGAAGTGGGTGATTAAACAGCCCAGCTCCCTCTCCTCTGGGTGGGGGACGACCCCGAGATTAGTTGCCCATGGTCTCCCAGAGGGCACCAGCCCCCGCTGCCTGGAGCAGTAGCCCCGTCATCATGAGCACCCTCCACGGGCTTCTCTCCCTCTCCTGTCATACATCCTCATTCCTGCATGGTCATGGCCAGATCACTTCCCAACCAAACTACTTGTTCCTAAATTTTGGCTTTGAAATCAGACAAAGAGATGACGTATTAAAGTGCTTGGTACAGCGAGTGTCTTGAGGGAAGTGCTCAGTCCACTCATGCGGGTAGATGAGCTGTTTGTGCAGCACAGCTGATGCGCTGTCCACTGTGTTGCTAAGTGAGGGTGCATCGCATATACCAAGGGTCTCCAAGGCCTGTTCATCGGAATACTGTGAGCGGGCAGTCTCCATAGCCACACGCAGTGAATAATTGGTGGTCTACGCCTGTGGCCTCGTCAGCACATGGGAACAGTGACTAGGCACGCATTGCAAGGGGTCCTTCGGTGTGTAGCTTGGGTGATGAGTTCAGATGGCACTGGGGGAGCAGAGCACAGGAGCAGACACAGCTTGTGTGAATACAGCTGTGCAGAACACGGGGGAACAGCCAGCACCCAAACACCTTTCCAGCCCCAGCACCCAGATGTGAGCACTGGGAGGAGAGCTCGTTGGCTCCTTTCCATCGCCTGCCTGCTGCCGGGAGCTGCTTGATGTATTATCCCTGCCTGGCTGTTCAGAACAGGAAACACAGCAACAGAGATGCAGCCTGCTTTGAAGAATTGTCTCCCAAGAAGGGGACATATTAAGAGAACTGGCAGGAGCCTCAGATTTCACTTGAGTTGACCTGTCTCTGCATGAGAGAAGAAGAAATGAGTATGCTAGTCCCTATGGAGCAGTATCGATATTCTGGATAATTCTTTGTTGAGGGGCTGTCCTGTGCGTTGCAGGAGGTTTACCAGCATCTCTGGTCTCTACCCTCTGGATCCCAGTAGCAACCCCACCCCATGTTGTAACAACTAAAAATATCTCCAAGCATCACCTAATGTCCCTGGGGGGCAAAAATCACTCCCAGATGAGAACCAGAGCTGTAGAAGCAACATATGTGTAGACACACAGAATAAACATGTGTGAACAGAAATAGACAGAAGCACCTCTTTTTTCTTAGTCCTGGTTGGACTCAGCAGGCATGGTTTTTGAGAACTGGGATCTATGGTAATATATATCTGATTTCAGTTTTCATTTCTCATTCACCAGCTTTGTGACCTTGGATGTAAAATGAAAATCAGATCATTCCACTCCTCCGCTTAAAACCCTCCCCTAGTTTTCCACTGATCTTAAAATGAAATCCATACTCTTTACCATCATCTCCCAGATCTGAATCTCCTTTAATACCCCTCTCCCCTCTCCCTCACTCTGTTGCAGCCACACCGAGCTCTGTTTTTGTTCCCCAGTTGTGCAAAGCTCTGCTCCCACCATGAGCCTTTTGCACTTGCTACCCTCTGGCTACAACATTCTTTCCCTAGATCACTGTGTATCTGGCTCCATCGTCTGTCAAGTCTCAGCTCAAATGTCACCTTCTCAGAAATGCCTTCCCTGACCTCTGATCACCATTACTACCTAAGTAGTTACTAGGTGGTTACTACCTAAGTAACTACCTTAGTTACTAAGGTAGTTGTCCCGGCCCCTTCACTCTCTCTATGTAGCCCTCCACCCCCGGTCTCTTTTATTACACTTTAGCACACCCCCAGGTGTATACTTTTCCTTGTTTCTTGTCTGTATTCCCACAACAATATAAGATCCATGAGGACAGGACCTATAACATCATTGGACAAATAATATGATTTCGTGGATTTGTAGGGAAGATTAAATGAGATAATGGTGTGAGTCTGTTAGTCACTCAATCGTGTCCAACTCTTTGAGATCCCATGGACTCTAACTTGCCAGGCTGCTCTGTCCATGGTGATTCTCCAGGCAAGAATACTGGAGTGGGCAGCCATGCTCTTCTCCAGGGGATCTTCCCAACCCAGGGATGGAACTCAGGTCTCCCACATTACATGTGGATACTTTACAATCTGAGACACGAGGGAAGCCCGTGAGATAATGATGGAAAAATAATGACAACAGTCATGATAAAGCACTTGCAAGCACATGCCTAAATCAGTATCTGCTGATTTTAACATTATTTTTATCATGCAGTTTAGAGATGATCTGTCATGGTGGTTGCCCCAAATCATCTGACCTCCTCTTCATGTTCGGGGAGATTTCCAAGGTAGAATCCTAAAGCACCACATTTTCTACTTATGATGACCAATTCATCCTAGTTTTCCTGGAACTTCTCTGATTTTAGTACCAGAAGTCCTGCATTTTGGAAAACCTCCTTTTGGGGCAAACTGGGATGGTTGGTTACCTTATTTCTAGCTCCATTACGAATGCTATTAAATGAAACGGCAGCTTTGATCTCATTGAGCTTTTATCTCATTAACTGAGCTAAATGAGAGATGATTGGGGGAACACACATTTTGCTGGTGTGGCTTTGTGGTGAAGGTGATGTTTGTGTATGTGTGTTAGTCACTCGGTCGTGTTTGACTCTTTGTGACCCCATAATTCTCCAGGCAAGAATACTGGAGTGGGGTGCCACACTCTTCTCCAGGGGATCTTCCTGACCCAGGGATTGAACCCAGGTCTCCTGCTTTGCAGGAGGATTCTTTACCATCTGAGCCACAAAGGAAGCCTGAAGGTGATGACAGCTTGCCAACTGTTACAGAGACAGATTGTTTTTAGCAGGCTGTTTCTAAGGTTTATCCCAATATTTGTTACTTGCTGCTGAACGAAAGACTGTTTCTGCACTTCTGATGATTTTGTGAGCGCTCCTCATCCTTACTAAACAGCTCTCTCTTTAAACTCCCTAGAAAGGATCCTGTTGTCTGCAACTAAGAAACTCAACCGACACACACAGTAATTGTACAAATCTCTTCTACCCTGAGGCCTACCCTGTAGTAAAGAGCCTCTTAAGGGGTGCTTGAGGTAAATCAATATCGAGAGGATTGCTCTATTGCCAGTTCATCCACTAGATAAGACAAACGCCAGTGTCTGCCATTTCAAACGCCCCAGACAGTCTACTGCGCTGTGTTGCAAGATGTACATTCCATCAGTTCAGTGAAGCTGTGAACACAGCCCTCCTGATTCCTGGGCATCTATGCCTGGGCACCAGCAGACTAGGGATCACTGATGCTGGATCCTGAGTATCTCTGAGCTAGCCAGAAGGGTGGAGACACACTCCTCCAGCTGGGAATGGGCTTGGGAAGCAAACCTAGCACAGAGGGTTGCCCTGGAGACCAGCTGGTCCTGGTTAACACGCCCCCAAGGGCGTGTAGAACTCATGGAGAGTTTGGATAAGCACAGGCACCAAGGTATTTGGGGTTAGTAAAGAAAATTCCAAGAAAAGATTCGATTCAGAAGGCAAGTAGGATATCAGTCACCCTGGGAGGCTTGTCCACAAACCTGGGTTCAGCCAAGAGAAACGGGTTCAGATGGGGGCCGGGTAGGAATTGGGGCCAGCACCTCAAGTCCAGAGCTTAGAGGGAAACTCAAGTCAGAAGACATTAGGATTCCCTAAGGAACAATCTAACTGGATTAGCACGAAATCCTTGTAGAATTGCAGTGTTGCTTTGTATGCATATGATTCTGAGTTTATACCCAGAATACAGTGTTATGGACTTGTGTTTCACTTTTTAAACTCTTAACACTGATTTTTTTTAAACTTTTGCTTTTGAGTAAATTTCTCTATTTACTGAAGTATAACTTATACACAGTAACATGCAGAATCTTAAGTGTACAGCTCAGTGAATTTTTTATAACAGCTTTATTGAGATAATTCACATCCCACAAATTCAGTGTTAAAGTTTGAGTAGTTTTAAGTATTTTTGCCAATTGGGCAGCCATTACCACTATCTAATCCAGAACTTTTTCATCACTCCAAAAAGAAACCCTGGGCCCATTAACAGTCATTCCCTGTTTTTTCTTCCCTGCCCTTTGCCCCTAGCAACTGTTAAGCCACTTTCTGTCTCTATGGATTTCCCTATTCAGGATTTTAAACTTCACAGAGTTGGAATGAACTCTTTAATTTCTGGTTTCTTTCACTCAACACAATGCGTATGAAATTCACTCATGATGCTCTTGTTGTCATTGTTGTTCATTACTATGCAGTATTCCACAGCCTGAATCTACTACAATAAGTAGATTGAATAAGAATAAGAATCTACTACAATAAGTATACTCATTCTACCGCTGCAGATGTTTCTAGTTGTTGGATATTAAAAATAACATTTCAAAGACACAGAATCAAGGACATAGAGAGTAGACTGGTGGTTTCCAAGCGGGGAGGGAGAGTGGAAGAAGGATGGCATGGAGTCTGGGGTTAGCAGATGCAAACTGGTATGTACAGAACAGATGAACAGCAAGGTCCCACTGTATTGCACAGGGAACGATATTCAATATCCTGTGAAAAATTGCAATAAAAAAGAACATGAAAAAGAATATTTATATATATATATATGTATAACTGAGTCACTTTGCTCCACAGCAGTCATTAACACAACACTGTAATTCAATTACACTTCAATAAAAAATAAATTAAAAAAATAAAGTCTCAGCACTTCGCAGAGTCTGTCCATACAGCTGATCTCTCCAGCACTGGTCAGCGTTTTGGGCCCCAGATCTGGTTGGTCACAGAAACTCAGCAGTGGAGACACATCTGGGATCCCAATAAGACAAAGAACAGAGTCTATCATGCAACCATCTATGTGCCATTAAAAGGACACACACACACACATGCCACACAACTCCAGGGTACATCCCAAAGGATGGAGTGGTGGCCTGTGAGGGCTGTGGAGGTGGTGGGAGTGGGAAAGCTGGACAGGAGAGGGTCCTGCAAGGGCTGATGCTGAGTTTGTGGTGACGGTTATACACACGTGCAGACACACACAGACACACAGACACACGCACACAGACAAGCATGCACAGAAAGCAAAGGAGGGAGAAAAGAAAGCGGGAGAGAGAGGGAGAGAGAGAGAGAGAAGACTCTTTCTCTAACTTGTTCAAAGACAGTCCCTGAATTAGAGCAGCCAGTTTAATGGTTAAACTTGAGCCAGGAGTCTCTTTGGGAGTGGGGAGGGCCGATCTCCCCAGTTCCCATGGCCCAAAGACAAAGGAGGGAATGAAGCTCTCCTCCTGCCACTAATTAAGTCTTCACTGGGCTGGGTTGGATTTTATTAAGTTTCCAATTCATCAAGATTATGGATGAGATTTCTCCTCCTTCCTTTGGAGTCAGATGAGATTTATACTATGTCCCGGGTGAAAAAAATCTCTTTGGGCTCCATTTTCTTTTTTGGAGCTGATTTTCTTTAAATAGGTGGGTTGGGCTCTGTTCCCCAGAGAAATTCCAAAGCTGAGAGTCCTCCTGTATCCCAGCCAGGCTCCCGGCAAGAGTGTCTAGTCAGGAAAGAGCTTCCATCTCACGTCCCTGCTTCCAGGCACCCCCTCCCACAGTCCTGCCCCCTGTATCCACCTCACTGACCTTCAGCCAGGTCCCACACTCAGGCCCCCTGCTATCCAGGGGTGCCAGGTTCGAGGATGAGGACCAGTACAAATGTTTGACTGGGGCCGCAGGCAGATTCTTACAAGAACACGTGCACAGCTGCTTGTTGGTCATGTCTATGAGAGAAGCTCTGCCCAAAGGAACTGGGCTTTGTTGTTTTTCCATCACTAAGTCGTCTACTACTTTTCGCGATGACCCCATGGACTGGAGCACATCAGGCTTCCCTGTCCTCCACTGCATCCTGGAATTTGCTCAAGTTTATGTCCATTGAATCGGTGTTGCTGTCTAACCATCTAACCAGGAAGTGGGCTACAGAGCCATAAAAGTGGGACCTCAGATGTGAGACAGTAAGAGAGCCTCCTATGAGCTGCAGGGTTTGGAGTTTTTGGAACCTCTGCCTGGAACCCCCAAGAGGCAGGAGGAGAGAAAAGGGGCTTGTGGATTTGAAACCTGGAGCCTCTCGTCCCCTCCCTTATGCCCATCTCCCTAGGATGACAGAGTGTCTGTGCTGGGAGATGATGTCAGAGCATCTAGTCCAGACAACACTCTCTCCATGCATGTGGGAAGTGAGAAAGGAAGACACGTCCCCAAGGCAGGTCCCCAGCTTCGGCGGCAGAAGCAGAGCAGAGCCAGGTCTCCTGGGGTGTGCATGTACCGTGGGTTCCTGCTTTGACTTGACCCTGGACTGATCCTGCTTGGGGCAGGGTGGAGAGATGTTCTACTTCTCAACCGAGTTCTAGTGCCCAGGGATCCAGGTTTTTTTTTTTTTGTTTTTTTTTTTTTTAAGGAAGAAAGCAAGTTAGGGAGAGAGATAAAGAGACAAAATGACAGGGGCAAAATTTTCTTGGCAGAGGTAGAAATTATGGCAAGATGAGAAAAGAAGAGTGGACACAGGGATGGGGAAAATAAAGGAGAAAGAGATGACAAAGAGTAAAGAGGGGAGGGGTGAAGGGAGAGCAGCAAGCCAGGTGGGGCCCCGAGTCCGTCTTTCAGGGCAGAAGGAACTGCCCTCCCTCCTCCCACCCAGCACCTGCCAGCCGGTCCGTGAGCCCCAGACCCTGAGTGGGTGTCAGCCAAGCCCAGTGCCAGTGCCCGCCTCCAGGCCATGCTGGGCCTTCCCTGTTCCACTCCAAGCTCTGTCTGGTCTCAGGAAGGTTTGGAGAAGGGAGGGGAGAGGCAGAGGGAGTCAGGGGCCGGGGATAACGCCCACCTTCACTGTCTTCCTACGCCTGAGACTGAGCATTCCGGAGTTTGCGCTGGTCCCAGAATGCTGGTGGGGTCAGCAAAGGAGACATTAAATGAGAGCTGGGGAAGTGTAGCCTCGTGACTTCAGCACCCCGTGTGATACATAAATCATGACTGGCCTGGGAGAAAGGCCAAGAGCTATTTCTTGCCAGTTTGCTGAGCAGTGTTTACGCCCTCTCACCTGAAATGGCAGAAGCAGAGAAAATGGGAACTGCCAACACACCAAGAACAAGGACCGGATGTAGCAAGCCTGCTCCGGCTGGTGGTGGAGGCTGGCATGAGGGTCCAGACACAGTACCCTATGAACAAGGGCCGGATGCTTGCATGACAGACCCAACTCCACCACTTAACAGCTGTTCAGGGTAAGTGAAGTACCTTGATGTCCCTGGCCTCAGTTTCCTCATCTGTAAAATGGGTTCAACAGTCATAACCATGACACTGGTTTGTTATTTAACAGCATTTTCCAGCAATGTTCCTATTCAATGGTCAGTCCTATTCCATCCAGAGTCCTTCCCTCATTTCAAATGAGAAGGCCCTGAGGTTTCTAGATTCTGTGGAGACGTCCAGACACAGCAGCCAGGACCCTCAGACATAGAAGCAAGCCCTTTAAGGTCTCTGCAGCGGCTAGAGCTACCTGAGTGTTCAGAGGGCAGCCAGGACTCCACCAGGCGCACCTGGAAATACCCAGTGTCAAGACAGGGGAGGCACACAGCTATCTAGCTTTAAATCATGCATTCTTAATTTCCTGATTTAATGGACAGGTGAACAGGCAGTCCGTGGGGGAAGAGACAGACAACGCAGGGTGGCTAAGGCTCACTTTGGGAAACACGGTTTCCCTGCTTGGAGAGGGTCACCATCAGATAATCCCATACTAGACATGATTGGGGAAAAGGAGGCACAGGACATCTGGGTGGGATCATAAGCAGCTGTCACAGCCAGGACTCCCCCTGGCAGCACCCCAGCCCTGAGGCTCCTTCACATGCTCCTCTCTTCTTGTTCGCGCTCTGTCTTCATCCCCAGCTGTCAATTCGCGTGTCTCAAAATGACATGAGTTAAATATCTTGAAGAACTAGGGATTCATCATACGGCAACGTTGACCCAGAAATCAGTGCTTCTTCGAGCCTGTCACAAACCCAGGGGTTTTTATCTCAGTAGTGGATGATTACAGGGTCCTTGGTGCTATTAAAGACCTATATTCTTAAGTGTTATCGTCTGATAAATAGATTACAGTGGCCCAGTGGGTAAAGAATCCCCCTATGGTGCAGGAGACACAGGAGATGCTGGTTCGATCCCTCAGCCAGAAAGATCCCCTGGCGGATGGAATGGCAACCCACTCCAGTGTTCTTGCCTGAGAAATACCATGGACATGGGGTTGCAAAGAGCCGGACGTGACTTAGCTACTAAATGACAGTTTCAGTGCTTTGTTACAATAGCCCTAGAAAATGAATATGGGCGGAAGTGCAATATTTCAGTGGAGACAGCTGAGGCATGGCAAGAAGGAAGGTATATGATTTAAGAGGTCCCTGGAATCTCTTCTCTTTGTCTACCCAGCAGGTTCTCCTCTCTTTTCTTTCCTCTACGTCCCTGCTCCTCTGTCACCAATGGATCCGTCGATCAATACTGAACAGGGTCAGCGACCCGCCCCATGCACCTCGCTTTGTGCTGAAGGCGGAAATGGACACAGAAGCATCGCAGCTGAACTCCCATCCATGACCTCCTGGGCGCCTGTGGAGGTGGTAAAAGGTGTGGGCTCTGGGGTCAGCACCCTCTGGCACGAGGCCACAAGTTATTGGCCGTGTGACTTCAGGCATATAATTAAACTACCTGAGATTACTTCCTCCTCCGTGAGATAGGGAAAAACTCATCTGCTTCACAGGGTCCTTTTGGGAATTTTGAGATAATATACGGTAAGCGATTAGCCCAAACAATCAATCAATGCTAATTATTATTAGTGTTGGGGACTTGATGTAATACAGGATGAAGTGTGATCAATGCTGGCTCACAGGTAAAACTAAATTGTTTTGAGAAGACAGCAGGAGACTATTTCTACCCAGGGGACCGGGAAATACTCTGTACTTTTGCAGTGTGGCAGTATTCCATGAGAGCCTGGAAGGATGAGTAGGTTTTATCTTAGAGGCAGGCGGATGGTGCAAAGAAGGGAATGGCAACCCACTCCAGTATTCTTGCCTGGAGAATTCCATGGACAGAGGAGCCTGGAGGGCTACAGTCAATGGTGTCGCAAGAGTCAGACGTGACTTAGCGACTAAAGAAAGAGAGAGAGGGAGGGAGGGAGAGGGCGATGGTGAGTGTGTATGTGTTGGTGGGATGTGTTGGAGGGGAGGGATAAAGGACTCTCTCCTGGAGGAACTAGCACTGGTGGAGGCAAGGGGTCAACAGGGTCAGCAAACAGCAGCCCCTGTTTGTACATCCAGCATTCGGTATGTGTGGTGTGCGGTGAGATGTGGGACCCACAGTGAGGGAGGTCTAGACAGCAGGGGCCCCGATGTCACCGGGAAGGAGGAGTCGGGTCTTGATTCTGAAGGCAGTGGCCCCTGTGGAAGTTAGACTAACACCAGAGGCCTCCAAAAGCTGGAGGAAGACACAGTGGAACCAGGAAGTTCCTCAAGGGTTCAGTAATCTACTCCAGTGATGACAAGAGTCTGAACCAGGATGGGGTAGAGGAAAGGAAGGGGCAGATTTGACAATAATGGAGCTAACATTGAGAGCACTTGATACCTGGGGGAGAGGGGGTTCTGGAAAGGAACACTGAATGTGATTCCTTTGTTTCTTGCCGGAATTATCTGGAAGGACAGTAAGGGAGGGTATTAGTTAGAGTCCGTAAGTAAGGCCCCCTCCAGTCCCTGCCCCAGCACCCTAGAGGCCTGCAGGAGGTGGAGATGGGCACTCAGTCAATGAAGAATTTGATGCCATGGCAGGGAGGGAAGCACAGAGAAATCCCAAGTTTGGAGGGGTGCTAATTAAGGTTAAGAGACCCAGTGGCAATCATGCTCTCTC
The DNA here is from genome assembly GCF_029378745.1 of Bos indicus. Lineage (NCBI taxonomy): Eukaryota > Metazoa > Chordata > Mammalia > Artiodactyla > Bovidae > Bos > Bos indicus. The sequence continues at coordinate 16,298,852 of NC_091782.1, read as the reverse complement.
CAGAGGGCTGCTGGAAACACAGACTTGGATAGAGGAGTGGGGTGGAGATAGAATCTTAGGGACGAACGGCAGCAAAATGAAAATGACAGCCGCACCCATGCTTAAAGCCCAAAGATGGCCCAGATCTTTAATCAATCTGCAGGCTCCGTGAGATTTGTCATGACAGTGATTTTAGAGACAACATCAGATGCCGGGGTTGGCGGGTAGGGAGCACATGATGGACTAAGATAACCAATGCTCCTCATAGCAACCTCCAGGAATAGGAACAGACAGGTCCACTTCCTGCTGGAGTCTCACGTGCCTCAGACACCCCTGCAGGGCCGGGGGCAGGGGTGGTGGGGAACACCAGGAATCCCCTCCTCCTCTATCGCCACTTTGAAATGTCAGCGTGAATCCTTTTCTCATCAAAACATGATTTTAAGACTTTGTTTTTTAAAATCAAAAGGGGTTTTAGAGCTGGAAGCCTTGCTGCCATAATGAGACATGTTTTATGGAGCCATTAACAGGCACTTGGCGGACAGTGATGACCTATAAATGTATTCATGGATTCAGAACTGAGGCAGGTTTCACCGACTGATTGCAGGTGCCTTGGAGATGACGTCCACAGGAAGGAGACAGCCAGCCATGCTCACCAGCCACGAACGAGGCTGCCCACACCTCCCCACCTGCATGCCCACTTCACGCTCACCCTGCTGCTGTGGCATGGACCCCAGCATCTCAGTATCTCTCTCAAACTCTGAGACACCTTTCAGGAAAACCACAGGTCCTAACCAGGCCGTCATTTTCTCTGTTTCATCTACAGGACGCCCCCGGGCAGCCCAGCACCCCAACTTCCTCACTCACTCCCAACTCCCTCCGCCATAATCGGCTTTCTCTGAAGTTGTAGCATTCAGAGTTAGGCTGACCTGGGTTCCAGTCCTGCATGCTTAGGTCCTGACCATGCACAGCCAGCCTCTCTGGCCTCAGCTTTCGGGTCTGTGAAAGATTCTCTCCTTGTCTGTACCCTGCTGGGCCTGGCACAGTGCCTGGCACACATCTGATGCTCCACAGATGCCAAGTGGGTGCTTGGCTGCCTGCTTCCCGGGAGTGCTACGTGGATGTGCACCAACCCGCCTTGCTTGCCCTATGAAAGTGCTCAGTGATGTTTAGGCTGGCTTGTAGATGTTGGTTATATCATACCAGCCTCCTCCTGGTGTCCTGCGTGGCTCCCCATTGGAAAAGACTTTGCCCGTTTTCAAGAGCAATCTGGGAACTCCCCTGGTAGTCCAGGAGCTAAGACTGTGCTCGCAATGCATGGGGCTGCCCAAGTTCGATTCCTAGTCAGAGAACTAGATCTTTCATGCTGCAATGAAGATCAAAGATTCCAAATGCAGAAGACCTGGTGCAGCCAAATATATATATATATATGTATGTGTATATATTTATGTGTATGTATGTGTATATATATATATATATATATATATATATATATATATATATATATGTATGTAAAAAGAGGACCGGTCTGCCTCACTCTCTGGTCCCAGCAGACTTTTGCCTTCCTCGTGCAGCTCTCCCTGGCTGCCCCAAGCCTGGATGATGTCCCTCCCCTGGCTGATGTCTTCCTTTTAGTTCCTCTGAGTCTGGGACTTGTGCTAACTCTGCAGCTCCCAGCCAGGTTCTAAGCCCTACAAGATGCTGTTCGTAATCTTTCTTTGCTTGGTAGACATACCCAAAGATAGGCGGGCTGGCCAGTCACCAGATGCAGTCACTGATGCAGTCGCCAGAAAGGAATCCCAGATAACACATCAGAGCAGAATCAAATCTGTCCCACAGTTTTGGGCGTGGGACCAGGCCAGGCATTGGCAGTGCACGCAGGCCTGCACACAGACACAGACACACACACACACACACACTTGAGTGTGCCAAGGCATACTGGGGAAGGGATAGTCTTTTCTTCCCTGTAAAGCTCCACTGAGTTGTGCCCCAGTTCTGAGGGCCCAGGTCTGAGCGTGGAGATGACCTGCACGAGGTGAGGAAGGTTCTTGTCTGGTCGAATGTGATGTGGCTGCTGCTCCACTGCTGAAGGGGCACTGGGAGGAGGCGAGGGCTAAAGCTGTGCAGCCCAGCTCGGCGGGGGGAACACTGCCAAGCCTGGGAGGCGTGGGGATGAGATGGGTGCATGGGGGTCCCAACCTGGGGCTTTGTCCTGAGGTAGGGGGGCTGACATCTGACAGTAGGTTTTGATTTCAGGTGAAAATATCCACTCACACACATGGAGATCCATTCTTCACACACACACACACACACACACACACACACGACACCCTGAGGCAGTAGGTACATAGCTCCCTAACACACCCTGCTCACACACTGATACTGGACGAGCTCTCGCTGGTTTCTCAGGACAGGAAGTAGGAACAGAGAGTGGATGTGCCCACAGAACAGAAGGGGCATGTACACAGCGTGCAGCCTTGTTGAGTGGTGAGTGGTGGGTACACTGACTCAACAAATATCTGCTTATTTACTGAGACCCACAGTGCGCCAAACTGTGAACATACCAGACATGCATGTACCTACCTACACATGCACACTCACACACACACCCTTAATTGTATCTCTTCAGGGGCAAAGCCCTACACAGAGGCATGTTTAAATGATGCTCACTTTCATCACAAAGGCATCCACACACACATGCACTCATCCATCCACAGACGCCCAGAAGTGGCCAGTGAACTTGTGTTCATTTCCTCACAAACTGGGAAGCTTGTAGTCTGAATCACCAGCTCCAGGTCCAACAGTGTTTCCCTAGCTGCCTCTCCTGGGGCCAGGGGCCAAGTATCAGACGAAATGACTTTTTAACACCCATCTGGAAATCAAGAAGGAAAAGGAGGTGCTACTAACACTCCCTTTGTAACCCCTTTCCAGCGTTTGAGAAAATTGGGTGTTATTAAAATTGCTTTAACTCTAAAGGGCATGAAAGGTGGACACGGGAAAAGCCAGCAGTTGCAGCCTGGAGGGCTTGCTGGATGCTGCAGGATGCCCTTGGGGAGAGGATCCCTGCACACAGGGATCTGGCAGGCTGTCCTGGCATGATTTTTCCAGCAACTGGAGCATGACGCCAATCCAAACCATTTGCTGTGAGTCGCAGCCATTCTTCTCTGAGTGCTCCCATGGGTGGCACCTCTTGGGTTCTCAGGTGAGCTCAGGTAAAGGGAAGCTTAGACCCTGTTGCCGGGGAGCTCCTCAGCTGATGGGAGAATCAGAGCTCCTGGTTTCAGGTGGCTCTTGGCCTCATTGAGGGAAGATGGACATAAATATGCTAACAGGAGAGGGAAAATAGAGTTGGAAGAGAAAGAAATATTCGTGCAGTATAATTAGCATTTATATGAAATTTTAAAGCATGAAAAACAATTCCATATGTTGTTTTGACAGACATACACAAGAAGAATAAAGTGCAGGCAGCCGTTGCTTTGAACAATTCCCCGACATATACATGTGTACACATACGCTGCCAGCAAATGTAAGGTTCTTACTTCGTTGGGAAAGAATTTGGAGACAGTGGCTTTATTTAGAGAGAAATACTCCACAGACAGAGTGTGGGCCATCTCAGATGGCCAGAAAGAGGGCCTTGAAATTTGGTGTGGTTAGTTTCTACAGGCTGGGTAATTTCACAGGCTAATGAGTGAGATGATTATTCCAATTATTTTAGGGAAGGGGCAGGGATTTCCCCCACTTTTTAGCTTTTTATGGTTGGTCTCAGAACTGTCCCAGCACTGGTGGGTGAGTCATTTAGATGCTAATGTGTTACAATGAGCATATAACAAGGATCAAGGTCTACCGGAAGTCGAATCTTCTGGATCTTGGACTTATTTGTTTCCAATTAGTTTATGTCATATCCTCAGGCTATTCTTTTAAAGGTTGTGCCCTGCCCCCTGCCCTCCTATTTCAGGTATATATCCAATTCCCATAGATTAATATATTCCGTACATATATACATTCTTATGTGTATGTATACATGGGAATACACACGGATTTCCATTATCATGGTTGGGTTAAACCTGTCCCCCAACAACACAGTTTACATTTAAGTTACCGTGGTATGTTGGCAATGAGTAATCGCATAAGGCGCAAACTCTGACGCTAGTTCTTCATCCCATGTAACACTCAATAAAAACAAAACAAAACCGTGCTTCGTGGTCAGCAGCTGGTCACGTCACGTCTTTCACCCCTGCAGTGATTGGTCGTCGCACGTGTGTTCACCAGCTCGTGCACAGACAGCAACGTGTGCTTCTGTGCTGCTTCCGTGTCTCCTGGTGGTGGCATTTTGCAAAAATGGATCATTTAAAGAGGAAAACGGCCAACGGGGTGAAAGCATAGCAAAGACACAAAAAGTTGACAGCCCTGGGACTAGAATAAAAAAAATCAAATGTCGGCGGAGTTACAGAAGAAATAGCTGACCGTGGGTGTGTGGACTCAGCTGCCACGCGGGAGACTACACATGTGCGGCCAGAGGAACTTAGAGAAGGACAGTTCATGGACGTTAATGAGGTTGTGATAAAAAGGGCGAGGATATCTCAGAGGAAGTGACGTGGGCACAAACTTCACAGTAAAGGAACTCTTGGAGAGACTTATGACATTGGAAGTGCAAAGGATAAAATTCAAACTTAGGAAGGATGGAAAAGATATTTGCTCTTTATTGTAAAATGAAAAAAAAAAAACAAACAGAGTTGAAAGATGTTTGCCCTTTATCTATGTGATGAGAAGGCAGGCACTATTCAAACTACTCTTGAGAATTTTTTTAACAAAGAAACAAAACATTTTAATTAATGTTTCTAATGTTTTAAATTAAATGAATTACATAAAATTAATATTTTGAACATTGTTTTTACTAGTTTTAAAGAACGTTCCTGTATGTTTCCCTATACATTTCCTATAACCTATAGTGAGAACTTTTTAATGTTTTATCCCCAGTTTTTTAATCTTTAATTGGAGATAATTACTTTATAATGTGTTCGTTTCTGCTGTACAACAATGTGAATCAGCTGTAATTATACATATAGTCCCTCCCTCTTGAGCCTCCCTCCCCTTACCATCCTTCCCCTCTAGGTCATCACAGAGCACTTTGCTGAGCTCCCTGTTTATACAGCAGCTCCCCACTAGCTATCTATTTCAACAAAAACATTTTTAAAGTCACAATGAAGTCATAAATTTTCCCACTGATTTTTTATTTATTTATTTATTTTTATTTTTAAATTTTATTATTTTTTTAATGTGTATTTTATTTTATTTTTATTTTTTTTAATTTTATTTTATTTTTAAACTTTACATAATTGTATTAGTTTTGCCAAATATCAGAATGAATCCGCCACAGGTATGGGACGACCCAGAGGGATGGTATGGGGAGGGAGGAGGGAGGAGGGTTCAGGATGGGGAACACATGTATACCCATTGATTTTTAATATGACTTTGCATAGTTTGAGCTTGTGTGGTCCTTTTTATGGCCCTGAACTACTGTGCAGAGTGAGAACCACCTAAGTAAAGAATAATGTATCAAGGATATAGAAGTGTGTGGGGATGATAAAAACCCGATTCAGTGCTTCTGGTTAGGTCTGGAGGATGGAGAGGGGGAATGCGACTAGGGAGGTGAATACAGGAGACTTTGACTGTATTTACAGTATTTTATTTCCTAACTTGGTATCATAGTTTCAATAGTATTCGTTGTACCCTCTCAAATATTTTTATACATTAATTTCTTAATAGAAACTTAAATAGAACTTTACGAATAAGCATTTCCAATCATCCCATTTCTTTACTATAATGATATGGTGCTGATTAGGGGAAGAAAAATTATAAGAGCAGGGCTGGTGATTTAGAGGAGACTTTCTGAAAGAGAAGGGCTTCTCCAGTGGCTCAGAGGTAAAGAATCCACCTGCAATGCAGGAGACCTGCTGGCTGATGCAGGAGACCTGCCTGCTGATGCAGGAGAAATAAGAGACTCAGGTTAGATCACTGGATCAGGAAAATCCCCTGGAGGAGGAAATGGCAACCCACTTCAGTGTTCTTGCTTGGAGAATCCCATGGACAGAGGAGCCTGGCAGGCTACAGTCCGTGGGGTCACAGAGTCGGACTGGACTGAGTGGGCATGCATAGGTCCCGAAAGATGATGACTCAGGTGATAAAAAAGACAGGAGGGGCAGGAGGGCGTCTGAAAAGGTAGAGAGCACAGACTCCAGGGGGAAGCAGGCCCTGGGGTTACAGATATCCTAGGAAAGACTCTGGGCTCCCCAGGATGGAGGTTGGGAGTGACTGTGGAGAAAAGGGCCTGAAGGAGGCCCTGGCTCTGGTCTTCCTCCCACTGTGGATGAGCCCACCACCCGGGACAAGTCCTTAATCTCCCTGGGCCTCAGGTATCTCATCTGTAGAAGGGGGATGCTTGGACCTTCTCAGAAGAAACACTTTCTCGATGTTCCCTCTGGGATTAATTATATTTCTTTCTTGCACACTAGGGTTATGGCCAAGTGTTTCAAGTTCCCCCGACCATGGGCTGTGTGACCTATTTCTGGGCAAAGGAAGGCCATTCCCACTGACCCTCCAGGCAATCTGGAAGCTCTCTCAATAGTGCACCAAGGCGTGCGCCAACCCTATCAGAACCATCGGCACCTTTCCTCTTCTGTCCTTGGAAGCCACCAGAAGCACACTCAGGTTGCCAGCCACCTCTGCTGATTGATTGGGAGAGATTTCCCAGGGTGGTATTGGTCATGTGCATGCGTGCTAAGTCCCTTGAGTCATGTCCGACTCTTTGTGACCCTATGGACTGTAGCCTGCTAGGCTCCTTTGTCCATGGGGATTCTCCAGGCAAGAATACTGGAGTGGGTTGCCATGCCCTCCTACAGGGGATCTTTTCGACCCAGGACTGAACCTGCCTCTCTTATGTCTCCTGCATTGACAAGCAGATTCTTTACCACTAGCACCATGTTGGTCATGGGCCGTGGTAACACAGGGACCCTACACAGCTGGAAGCGGAAGCTGTCAGGCTGACCTGCAGGGGGGCAGTGCTGGCCTGTCAGAAGGATTTGGGGCAAAGAAAACACAGGGTTTCTTTTCAGGCAGAAGGATTTTGGGCAAAGAAAACAGTTTTCTGTTTTTCTTGAAGGCTGATGGGAAAACTTCAATTCTCATCTATAGGAACCTGATCCCACCCTCTCCAACCCCTCGTCTTCCCAGGGGCCTCTGAATTTCCCTAAATCCTTCACAACAGAGTTGGTTCCCAAAGGATAGAGGGAGATCTTCCCCTTTTCACTGTCTGTCATTCATTTTGGATCTTTTTCTCATTACCTTCCTTCCAGTTCTAATTTAGTCCCTGGTGCCTCTCTCGTCCTGAATGACAGAACCAGATGAAAATCAGAAAGAGAGGAACTTTCTGCAGAGGTGAGAGTCAGGTGCTTTGGGGATATCTCTCTTTCCTCTAGGGATGAGGCTGATTTTCCTAAATCTATTATTATAAGATGAACAAAACCATTTCAAGAATTTATAACTCTCATAAGACATTCCAGATGGGAAATACTCCTCTGGGACTTGGGGTGAGCTGGCTCTTTTTTGGTAAAAGCAGAGATGAACAGATATCATACTGAGAAGGTAGCAGATAATGTAGACCCAGTGGAGAAAAGGAAACCTTCCTATGCCAGGAAGCCTGCAGGGGTGGAAAAAGCGGTCCTTTCATGGGGTAGAGTGATGACGTAACTACCATTTAGTGTAACCACAGGTGTTGTGCTAAGTGTTTCACATGTCACCCACACCACCACTCACAATGTAGCTCCTATTATTAGGCCCATTTTACACGTGAAGAAATGGAGGCATGGAAGGCAATGTGCCTAAGACCATAGAGTGGGACCATGGGCTTCCCTGGTGGCTCAGACAGTAAAAGAATCTGCCTGCAATGTGGGACATGGGTTTGATCCCTGGATTAGGTAGGTTCCCTGGAGAAGGGAAAGGCTACCCACTTCAGTATTCTTGCCAGAGGAACTCCATGGACAGAGGACCCTGGCGGGCTACAGTCCATAGGGTCAAAAAGATTCAGACATGACTGAGCAACTTTGAGAGAAAGATAGAGTTGGACCATAAAGAAGGCTAAGCACCAAAGAAGTGACGCTTTCAGATTGTGGTGAAGACTCTTGAGGGTCCCTTGGACTTCAAGGAGACCAAACCAGTCTAATCCTAAAGGAAATCAACCCTGAATATGCATCGGAGGGACTGAGGCTGAAGCTGAAGCTCCAATACTTTGTCCACCTGAAGGAAAGAGCCAGCTCGTTGGAAAAGACCCTGATGCTAGGAAAGATTGAAGGCAGGAGGAGAAGGGGGCAACAGAGGATGAGATGGTTGGATGGCACCACTGACTCAATGGACATGAATCTGAGTAAACTTCAGGGGATAGTGAAGGACAGGGAAGCCTGGCGTGCTGCAGTCCATGGGGCCGCAAAGAGCCAGACATGACTTAATGACTGGACAACAACGGCAGCAACAATGACGACAAATAAAGCCGATGGAGCCACTTGGGTAATAAATGCTGATGTCTAGGAGAGAATGTGATTCACTTGCTGGAGTTAACTGTGTAAATTGATGCCATCTTTTTATTTACTTTCTTTCGAAAATTTTTTTGATGTGGACCATCTTCAAAATGAATTTGCCACAACATCGCCCCTGATTCATGCTTTGTCTTTCTAGCCACAAGGCATGTGGGATCCTAGCTTCCCGACCAGGAATCCAGCCCACACCCACTGAACTGGAAGGAAGTTCCAATCATTGAACCACCAGGAAATTCCGGATGTCATCTTTTATACCGCTGTTTCTTTGTTAGTTGCTACCACTCACTTTCCCTAAACCCAGCAAAAGAGGAACTCCAGGATGGAGTGCTGTGCTGGCGTTAGGACGGCTCCATTCTGCAGCCAGCTCAGCTCGTCCCTCTGTGTGTGACCCCAGGCAAGACCCTCCCTGACCCTGGGATGTGGGGTGTACATCTGTCAGAGGAGGCAGTGAGACTAGTTGGCTCCAGCAGGACATCTCAGTCCCACCATCCCGTTGACATCAGTTTACTGACTCCATGGAGGGTGGGGGATCATGTCGCAGCTGCTGTTTGTGACTTTTCCAGGGCTCTCCCTGCCTGGGCGTGGCCCTCATGTTGCCTGTGTTTTGCAGTGAAGCCAGTCATATAGGAGTGCCTAGCCGCCTGTCCCTCTTGAATTCTCCCTTTGGGGATGTGACTTCACACCTCCCATGCTGGGTGGGAACGGATCTAAATGTTTGCTCTGAGGAGGCACCTTCCTTCCCTTCGGCAGGATGCCTTCAGCCCAGGATCTGGGGATGGATGTCTCTGATCTGACCTTCTGTGAGCTGCTAGGGGATGTCCTCCCAGCAGCAATCGATCACCCCTGCTGTGTAAGCCCATCTTTCCTGGTCCCCAAAGACCAGAGGCAATGCCTGCTTTGCCAGAGCTGGTCCCTAACTGATGGAGGAGGTGAATTAATTACGTAGCCTCAGGCACATCGTGGTCCCACTCTGGGTCTCAGTTTTCACAATTGTACCATGAAAAGATCAGACCAGACAGTCCCCTAAGATACTTCCACCTCTAATATTATATAGTTTATTTCATTTCTGTGTTTTTGTTTCATGTTCCTCCCAGGCCCTCACAGTCCCCATGTCTTAGCTACATCATAACTGCTGGTTGGGCTTTTAAGCTGCTTCTAGCATGTCACTGGAGGAGCATAACACACTGGGCTAAGTGCTATTTTGTTGGGCTAACTTGCTATTAAAACATGGCTAATATTGAGGTTTTGTTTATGAAATAACACTGCATGCCAAAGGCAAAACAGGAAAGAGGACGCACGCATTTCTTGGAACGTAGGGAAAATGTCTAACAGCACCGGAGAAGGAACTCAGAGAGATGGGGTGTTTCAGTTTCATATCCGGTGGCTGCTTTTGGCTGTAATGTTGCTGGAAGCTAATAATTTCTAAAAAATGCGGTTGATGAGACTAAGGGGCCTTCCAAATTTCATCAAGGAGCCTATGGGGCTTCCCTAAAATTTCATTAGGAAGAGACCAATTTAAAGATTAACTAATGGAAGAGATGCAGTCATCTAATTAATTGTAGCAGGCCCAAGAGGTAATGTAGAGAGAGAGGTTCCTAGCAAATGATGGAGATCCAAAAAAGAGGAGAGCTGAAGAGTAAAGAATAATCCATGTTTGGGAGGGAGGGGACATGGGTATACCAATGGCTGATTCTTGTCGATGTTTGACAGAAAACTACAAAATTCTGTAAAGAAATTATCCCTCAATTAAAAAAATAAAGTGTCAAAGAAAAAAGCAGGCCCAAGAGATAATGTAGGTAGAGAGGCAAAAGAAAAAAAAAAAAAAAATCAGTGTTTCTATGGCCCAGGGAGGAAGGTTCCCTTTCCAAATGATGAGTCTCAGTATCGAAAGAGTGATGTTCCTGGAAGCTGGACCCCTCTATAGTTATGGAATGAAAAGAACCTTGAGATGACATTCAACTTCCTCTCACTTATCTCAAATTCCTCAATAGCTTTGTAATGAAGTTCAGTCCCTATGCAAATCTAACCAGCAGGAAGAAGCACCTGTGCAAATATCATTGCTAAACTACTGAATAAATCTCCCGGTGCAAATAATGACAGCAGCTATGACTTACACTGCCTTCTGTGTAAAATGTACTTCATATGCGTTTTATAATAACCCTGCATGGGGATTAATATTTCAAGGCTACCGTGTGTAGTTATGCAGATGACACATTACACAACGATGGGAGCACCATTCACACTGGAGTCTTTGTGAATCGTAGCTTTGGAAATTGTGCAGTGCCCAACCTGTACAACTGCACAAGTTTAATCATAATATGACAAGACCTCTACAGTGTTCTGCACTATTCTAAGCACTTATGTATTTGTCAGCTCATTTAATCCTTATACCCCACCATGCAAAATGTCTGGGTTCAAAATATACCTTTCTGTCATTCCATGTTACCACTTGGGCAATTATTTTAATACATTGTCCCATGGTCTCTGGTCAGCTTCTCTGCCTACAACTGTCATGCATCTGTAGAGGGTGACTGTACTGAGTTCCTGAACCTGTGAAGCTGACAACCCAGACCTGGAACACGGTGACCCACTGAGGCAGATGTTCTGGGAGGCCCTCCTGAGTTGGCCAGGGAGCCACTTCCCATGTTCATCAATCACCATGTTCACCACACACCATTGGTCTTCACACCTAAGGAAGAGGCACTTGCTCCACATTTTTGTAGAATAGGAACATAAACCATTTTGAAAGATTCTGCGTTGACTGCATAAGAAGAAGGGAGTAGAAGAATTATCTGATGACCACTCCTTCCCCAAACTCTCATATATGAGGTACCAAGGAGGGTGAGAGGACATTCCTCGGGTCATTGATCTCTAAGACTGGCCTCTGGTTGGGCTCGGCACATTCTGTACCAGAAGCAGTGGAACGGACATGGTGTTCCTGTCAGAGCCCTGGTTCTAGCTTCTTCTTTAAAAAAAAAAAATTTGTTTCTTTGGCTGCACGAAGACTTAGTTGAGGCAGGCAGGATCTTTGATCTTCTTTGTGGCATGCTGGATCTTTAGCTGTGGCGTGTGGGATCTAGTTCCCTGACTAGGAATTGAACTTGAACCCCCTGCATTGGCAGCACAGAGTTTTAGCCACTGGACCACCAGGAAAGTCCCCTTACTCCTTTTTACTCACATGCTGGTGTGATGTGTCTGGCTGTGCGCATGGTTAGAGGAATCATTTTGCAGTTAAGTGGGATGAAGCATCAAACCATCCCTCCATGGAAAACGCATGTCTGCTCATGGGCATGACTCATGAGGACCACGGCTCACTCCTTGTATAGACGTGCCTTGTGGCTGCTCCAGGTCTTTCTTCTCTGCAACCCCTGTCAGCCAGTTTTCAGTACGAAGAGCACCCTCTCTCCCTCAGGTGGGGAGGACTTCCATCCTCCACAACCATGTAGCCCCCACGGATTTCAAGTAGCCTTGCTGTTGCCATAGCAACTTGACCCAGCCTGCTTGTTGCATATTTCTGAGTGCAGATTGCATTCTGTCGTCTTGTCCACATGTCTGGGCCAGCTTGGCTAGAAGAGGGGGTGGTGGGTGTTCAGTCAGACTGGACAACAGCAATGTCCCTCAGTCACTTGGGCTTGGTGGGAAAAGCAGATGAGCTCAGCGTGGTTTCCTAAGCCTCTCAGCCCTTTATATGCCATCTAATGCATCTATACCATGGTACATTCCCTGCTTATCTTCCCCATTTGTTCTTCCTCTTCCTGAATGTTCCTCAGGCTCCTCCCACATGTCAACTGTCATCCTTAACCCAACCAATCTTCCCAGAGGCCTCAGGCCCCTCTCCTGGATCAGACCCAGAGGTGGGGTGTGGGGCTTGTGTCAGAGAGCTGGAGAAGGAACTTAAGATAGAAAACCTGTCCTTTGGGCAACATTCCAAACTTCTCAGCCCAAGGTTTTCTCTTCACAGGGGCAAAAAAATGAGGTATAAGAGGATATGGGAGTCATCATCCTTATTTATCCTAAAATCTTCAGGATAGATTGCTAATTTTCCTTAAGTCATGGCCAGGATTTCTCTGGGTGATTTATACTAACCTTACATTTCCCCCTCTTAAGATAAGTATTTTACCATAGTTACCTTGCTGAAAATTGGATTTTTAAAAACTCGTTTACTGGGATCTTCAGTTGTTGAAAGTGAAAGTCGCTCAGTCGTGTCTGACTCTTTGTGACCCCATGGACTGTAGCCCACCAGGCTCCTCTGTCCATGGAATTCTCCAGGCCAGAGTACTGGAGTGGGTAGCCATTACCTTCTCCAGGGTATCTCACAACCCAGGGATTGAACTGGGGTCTCCTTTTTTGCAGGCAGAATCTTTACCAGCTGAGCTACCAGAGACCCTTAAATTGTGATCCTTCTTATAGTTTGTGCTCAATTCCTAACCACTCCTCAGAACCAAGGCCAACCCATCTCTCCTCTTGTCCCTGAAGTGATCTGTTCGGGTAGCCCCTCAGGGATTAGAGGCATCTCAAGATTAGGGACTGGGCATCTCAGGAGCCTGTGAAGATGATGCTGGTGTCTTTCAAAAGGGCTCCACGTGGTGGCTTCAGAGCTGGTGTTGGAAGGTCAAAAAGTTGCAGTCCAGCAGCCCATAAACACATACTTGATTTATTCATTTGGTTGTAAAATTTTTAGTTTATACATATATGTATTTTTAGCAAAAAGTTTTTTAAATTGAAGTATAGTTGTACAATGTTATATGTTAGAGGTGAACGATATAGTGATTCCAAATATTTAATGGTTATACTCCATCTATAGTGAAAAGTGAAAGTGTTAGTCACTCAGTCAAGTCTGGCTCTTTGCGATCCCATGAACTGTAGCCTGCCAAACTCCTCTGTCCATGGAATTCTCTGGGTAAGAATACTGGAGTGGGTAGCCATTCTCTTCTCCAGGGGATCTTTCCAACCCAGGGACTAAACTCGTGTCTCCTGCATTGTGGGTAGATTCTTTACCATCTAAGCCATCAGGTAGTGAGTGAGTGAGTGAAAGTCACTCAGTCTTGTCTGACTCTTTGCGACCCCATGGACTATACAGTCCTTAGAATTCTCCAGGCCAGAATACTGGAGTAGGTAACCTTTCCCTTCTCCAGGGGATCTTCCCAACCCAGGTCTCCTGCATTGCAGGCGGATTCTTTACCAGCTGAACCACAAGGGAAGCTTGTGTTGAGCCACCAGGAAAATTATAGTTATTATAGTTAGTATTTATCTATAGTTATTATATTACAGTTATTATAATAGTTAGGATTTGTTTATGGTTATATAATAATATTATAGTATATTAATTATTATATTACACTAATAATTATATTATATTTCTTATAAAATATTGACTACACTCCCTGTGTTGTACAATATGTCCTTGTCTCTGATTTTATACACTGCAGTTTGTAACTCTTAAGCTCCTACCCCTATACTACCCCTCCCCACTTCCCTCTCCCCACTGGTGGCCACTAGTTTGTTCTATATATTTGCGAATCTGTGAATATATTTGTGAATTCTTTTTTTGTTATATCATGAATACCTATTTTAAAAATATTTGAAATTGATTGTTTTGAAGCAAAGCATGCACACTCGTATTTGCCATAGTGTCTCTAAGATGTGGTTGTCTTTTACACTCTGATATGTCACTAAGCGACTGGCTTGATGCGAAAAGCGTTCTCGTTTGCACCATCTGGGAAAAGAGCTGGTTCCTCCTTGGTCAGTGGTGGCAGATCGGGACTGTGCTGTTAACTGTCTCCTGCACTGAGCTTGGTAGACTCCCACTTGCTGAGTAGGAATCTATCTTTCGGAGTCAAGGTTTGCGACTCAAGATATTATTCATAGACAGGGTCAGATAATGAAAAAGGCTCTGCTTTAAATAGGAACAAGTTCTCCTTCACATTATTAATACACGGAGATAATTATAGTCTCTGGACAAAATTCCAGGGAAAGGATAATTGATTTAGGAAATGTTTGGAGTCAAGGTCAGGTTGACCTTTGATACAATGTCCCTGGGAACTTGGTGAGCATTGTCACTAAAGCTAGGCTGGCCATAGTGGGACAGGATGCAGGATATGCAAAATTTGTGGAACTGGGCTCAGGAAATCCAGCTTGGAATCTGGAAGGGTGAAACAGGAAAGGAAATGCTTAAGTTGGTAGACAGCTCTCTAGACCACAGGCTCTTGAAGTGGGGTTCATGAACAGCATTCCAGGGACCCCTGAACTTGTGTGGGAAAAAGTCATAGTTTAAAAAAAAAAGTCATAGTTTAATTTCAATAACTTCTAACTGCAATCTAGCATCTGCTTCAATTATGAACATAGACAAACCCCGGCAGTATTAGTGGTGCCTTGACTCTCCTACGAGTGGAAATAAGCTTTTCCATCATTTGACATTTTCTGCAGATACCTCGAAATGGTGTTTATACTTATCACTCTTCTAAATGCCTTTAGATTTTAATGGGTTAATCAAAAGTATTATTAATACTACATTATAAATTTGAAGACATACATATAAATAACTAGCTTCTTTTGTAATCCTATACATTCATGCATTTAAAACATCATTTGGAGGAGGGTCCGTGGGCCTCACATGTACATCTTGCAACCCAGCCCACCTGTGGCCAGTCCTATTGGAAGGGCCCAGAATCTGGGGGATGGCCTCGGTGACAACTCTCACCAAGTTCCTGAGGACGCTGTATCAGACGGCAGCCTGATTTTGACTCCAAGCAGCTCCTAATCAAAATCACCATGCTAAAGGGGTCCATATCACAGGGAAGAGTCACAACAGCTGCTCTAGGCATCCCTTTATTTATTTCGGGGGGGGGAATCTTTTTTGTTTATTTTTTTAATCTTAATTAATTTTTATTGAAGTATAGTGGCTTTACAAAATTGTGTTAGTTTCTGCTGTATAGCAAAGAGAATCAGTTATATGTATACATATGAAAGTGTAAGTCGCTCAGTCACGTCCGACTCTTTGCAAACTTATGGACTGTTGCCCATCAGGCCCCTCTGTCCATGGAATTCTCCAGGCCAGAATACTGGAGTGGATAGCCGGTCCCTTCTCCAGGGGATCTTCTCAACCCAGGGATCAAACCCAGGTCTCCCGCATTGCAGGCAGATTCTTTACCAACTGAGCCACCAGGGAAGCCCGTGTACACATATATCCCCTCTTTTTTGGATTTTCTTTTCTTTTAGGTCACCACAGAGCACTGAGTAGAGTTCTCTGTGTTATACATAGGTTCTCACAGCTGCTGCTGCTGCTAAGTTGCTTCTGTCATGTCTGACTCTGTGCGACCCCATAGATGGCAGCCCACCAGGCTCCCCTGTCCCTGGGAGTCTCCAGGCAAGAACACTCGAGTGGGTTGCCATTTCCTTCTCCAATGCATGAAAGTGAAAAGTGAAAGTGAAATCGCTCAGTCATGTCCAACTCTTTGCAACCCCATGGACTGCAGCCTACCAGTCTCCTCTGTCCATAGGATTTTCCAGGCAAGAGTACTGGAGTGGGGTGCCAAAGTGGTGTACACCTGTCAAGGCTTCCCTTTAAAAGGAGAAGGAAATTCTGGAACCTACAGGTAAGGCCAGACTGGAAGGGAAGAGCCCCAGAAGCCCAATTTAGCCACACTTGCATATATAAGGAAGAATATTACGAAGGTTAGGCTTAAACCAAAGGAGTAAAACTCAAACAGTGGCATCTTGGTATTTGTGGAGAGATCTTTTTAGAGGGCTTCCCTGGTGGCTCAGACAGTAAAGAATCTGCTTGGAATGCAGTAGATCCAGGTTCAATCCCTGGATGGAGAATATCCCCTGGAGAAGGGAATGGCTACCTAAGCCAGTATTCTTGTCTGGAGAATTCCATGGACAGAGGAGCCTGCTGGGCTGCAGTCCATGGAGTCGCAGAGAGTCAGACACAGTTGAGTGACTAGCACTTACTCCTATAAATACTGCACAGGCAAACATCCCCTCTGCAGGCACAAAAGCTTGCTTTTTCTTCAGATGGGGTCAGAATGGTGTCAAAAGGAAGTCAGGAGGGTGGGCTTGCCAAAGTACCCCAGTGTGGATTATGGAAGAGCATCTGGAAAGGTCTCCATTGGGTGGATCCTGCTCTTTCAGGGGGTGAGTAGTGGAGATGCTGAACTTCACCTTGATTCCAGCAGCCTTAGGGCTACAACTGTCTCAGTGTCCAGGAAGCCCCCTCCTCCTCCTCAGGAGGCTGCTCGATGCAGAGGCCTGAACCTCCTGGGGACATGTGTCACAAGAGTGTGCCAGGAGCTGGAGTTGCAAGCAAAATAGAAAGCCAGGTTTTTGATGTTCAGCCAGAATATTCGGTAAAGGATTATTATCCCGATTGCAGGTAGCAACTTATTACTGGGTCATAAAATCAATTTAGTGGATCACAACAAGCATTAAAAAGTAGAACAGAAAATAGTGTATGTCACACCCAGGTTAAGTATTACCTTGTAAACCTAGTTTTTGTTTTATATACGTGTATGTGCGTGAGTACTGGGTTGCGATGTGATTTATTTCTTACTATGGATCACAGCCAAGAGTTTAAAAAACACTGCTGTCAAGATGCCGGTGCAACCCCGCAGAGAAATCACAGCAACGGGAAGAGAGTGTATCCTAAAGTAATAATTTAATTCAAGGACTTAATAGTGATTTTAGTGAATATAAGGGGAAAAAATGAGCATACCAAGCCACAAGAGTGCCATCTATTATTCAGCACTAGGATCAAATCAGGACCTCACCTTGCAGGGACCTCATCAATCAGTGAGCGTTGCTTGGATGACTAGAGTAAAAACTGAAACAGTCTCTGGGAATGAGAAGGGAGAAGAAAAGAATTAATTAGATTATCCCCACGAAGGCAGGCCTCACAGTGGGGTGGATCACAACCGAGGTCCTTATGTCATTTTTTGAGACTTGATTCTTAAACTCTAAAATGAGGATGTGGGTGGGTGAGGGTGGGAGGGAGGCTGAAGAGGGAGGGGATTTATGTATATTTATAATTGATTCACACCGTTGTACAACAGAAACTAATACAACGTTGAAAGCCATTATCCTCCAATTAAAAAGTTTAAAAAATAGAGCAAAAACAAAAAAATGTATTACCTACTGAACTTGGGAAACCTTCCTAATAAAGAACTGCCTTTAGTTTCCTTGTCTAATCCTGCCCCACCAAACAAAAAAGTTAATAAAAGGAAGATGATTACTTCAGGCTGGCTGACCTCATGGGACCGGTTTCCTGATCAAGTGGGATAATGCAGAAGTAAGCTCTGGCATATATAAAAAGTCTCAGGAATGACTGCTGCCAATAGGGAGAGTGATTTTCTCCTCCCTAAAACAGAGAATGCTAGTAAATTTGAGGAGCCGTTTGATTACAGTAAGAGGATGGGCTCAGGCACACAGGGCCTTCAGCATTTCTTGCTCTAGTTTCTTCCATTAATACGTCCGGGCGGGGGCGGTGGGGGTGGTGGTGCTGGCAGGTGTCCTCAGAGTGCAGGGCAGCCTGCTGCCTGGGATGCAGATTTTGGGGATGATGACCCAGCCCCGAGCAGACTGTTCCTCCACAAGCAATTCACTGTCTTCTTCCAGAGTGACTGCGCCCTGCTAGTCTCTCCTGTTAGGCACAGAGCCATCGCAGAGACTGGAGCTGATGTGTACCTCACCAAGCTGAGGTCAGGCTGGGCCCTGCTGCAAAATTAGCCTCCAGGTTATCATCTGTGAGGCTGTCGGTCCCTTCAGGAAGCCAGGCAGTGGGAGAAGAAGGCAGCAAGAACGGAAGGAGTGGACAGTGAGAGGCGTGGAACACAGCCTGCTCCCCACCCGCTTGCCCTGAGAAAGAGGATGAGATGGTGCTGTGGGCTGAATTGAGTTCTCCCAAATTCGTATGTTAAAGTCCTAATCCCAGCACCTCAGAATAGGCCTGTATCTGGAAACATTATCTTCAATGAAGTTAAAATGAGGTCATTGCTGCTGCTGCTGCTGCTAAGTCGCTTCAGTCGTGTCCGACTCTGTGCGACCCCAGAGACGGCAGCCCACCTGTCCCTGGGAGTCTCCAGGCAAGAACACTGGAGTGGGTTGCCATTTCCTTCTCCAATGCATGAAAGTGAAAAGTGAAAGTGAAGTTTCGAGGTCGTGTCTGACTCTTAGCGACCCCATGGACTGCAGCCTACCAGGCTCCTCTGTCCATGGGATTTTCCAGGCAGGAGTACTGGAGTGGGGTGCCATTGCCTTCTCCAAAATGAGGTCATTAAGGTGGTCCTAATCCAATATGACTGGTGTCCTTATAAGAAGAGGAGATAAGACACAGATGTACACAGAGGAAGCTGGATGTAACTTGTAACTTACAAGCTGGAATCAAGATTGCTGGGAGAATATCAACAACCTCAGATACGCGGATGATACCACTCTAATAGTAGAAAGTGAAGAGGAACTAAAGAGCCTCTTGATGAGGGTGAAAGAGGAGAGTGAAAAAGCTGACTTAAAACTCAACATGAAAACAAAGATCATGACATTCATTCCCATTAGTTCATGACAGATAGATGGGGAAAAGAAAGGAGTGGCAGACTTTATTTTGGGGGGCTCCAAAATCCCTGGGGACTGTGACTGCAGCCAGGAAGTTAAGAGATGCTTGCTCTTTGGAAGGAAAGCTATGACAAACCTAGACTGCATATTGAAAAGCAGAGACATCACTTTGCCGACAAAGGTCTGTATAGTCAAAGCTATGGTTTTTCTGGTAGTTAGGTACAAATGTGAGAGCTGGACCATAAAGAAGGCTGAGCACTGAAGAACTGATGCTTTTGAACTGTGGTGCTGGAGAAGCCTCTTGAGAGTCCCTTGGACTGCAAGGTCAAAGCAGTCTAATCCTAAAGGAAATCAACCTTGAATATTCATTGGAAGGATTGATATTGAAGCTGAAGCTCCAATACTTTGGCTACCTGATGCGAAGAGCTGAGTCACTGGAAAAGACCTTGATGCTTGCAAAGACTGAAGGCAAAAGGAGAAGAGGGTAGCAGAGGATGAGATGATTAGAGAGCAAGACCAACTCAATGGACATGAGTTTGAGCAAACTTTGGGAGATAGTTAAGGACAGGGAAGCCTGGTATGTGGCAGTCCATAGGGTTGCGAGGAGTCCGACACAACTGAGCTACTGAACAGCTGAACTATATGCAGAGGAAGGGTCCTGTGAAGACTCAGGGAGAAAGCGCCATCTCCAAGCCAAGGAGAAAAAACCCACTCTGCCAACATCTTGATCTTGGACCGTTAGCCTCCAGAACTGGAAGAAAATACATTTCTGTCATTTATTTTGCTGTATAAACTTCACTATCCCGGGGGCCTGGAGAGCCAGGGTGCCTGGAGCAGCCCAGCTTCAGGCTTAGGAGAGAAGATGAACTAGTGTTAAGAGCCTGTGATTGGCAACTATGTAGTCTTAAGCTGTTACATTCATAGCTTGTTGAAACTAAAAAATGGAGATCCTTACTTAGGTGGTTCTCAGTATGGTTCCCAGACCAACAGCATCAGTGTCACCTGGGAACTTGTTAGAAATGCAAATATTCAGGATTTGCCCCAAACCCACTGAATCAGTAACTCTGGGGATGGGGTCTAAGTTTACTCAAGACCTCCAGGTGATTCTGAGGGATACTCAAGCCTGAGATCCATTGCTCTACATAAAGGTTTTGATGATTAACAACAGGAGTCTATAAACTTGTGTCACACAGGGTAGGGAGTCAGTGAAAGCTGTTGCCATGGGAATTCAGCCCACAGCTTTCTGAAGGGGTCTCCATGACATGCAGATGGAAAGAAGAAATATCAGATGAGAGAAGAACCATTTTGGCTTCCCATTGGCTCCTGCCAATGCAGGAGATGCAAGAGGCGCAGGTTCAATCCTTGGGCTGGGAAGATGCCCTGGAGGAAGAAATGGCACCCCACTCCAATATTCTTGCCTGGAAAATTCCATGGATAGAGGAGCCTGGTGGGCTACAGTCCATAGTGTTGCAAAGAGTTGGACATGACTGAACACAGAGGGACCATTTCAGTCCCACAGCCCAAGTTCCCCTGGGCTCAATCAGAAATGAGAGAGCTAGTGTGGCCACAGGACCTTAGCACCTGATTTATTCCTAATCCCCTCAATTCTTTTTCTTCTCAATCCTTTTTCTGACCAAATCTTCACCTACTACAGATATAATCTTAAACAATGACCTTGGTCCCTCTAAGATTTATATACTGGGAGAAAGTAGGGGTGGAGAGAGATAAGAGAGAGGAGAGAGCAAGAAGTTTATTAAAGGGATGCCTACTCAGGCATCATAAAGTGGTCCCAGAAGTGACTTAAATGGCTCAATAAACGTTACTTTCTTCCTCCTTCCTTCTGATTCTTGAACAACTAGAAGCACATTAGTATATCAGAAAAGGTAGCAATAACTTTAAAAGTACTTGTAACTCTCTTTATATGGGACAAAAACAACTAATGTCAAGACATTTGTAAATATGATTTTTATACTTAACCTCAATTTTAAAGGGATTAGGATGTAATGACAAATTAGTTCTGAAAAGGCATCTTCATGTGAAGCTAAAATAATGCCATTAGAGTCTGCAATTTTCTGGCATTCTAGCTAGACTCAGGGATTCTGGAGGAATGCATGTTGAGAGTGTCTTTTATCCCTCAAGTATAAAATGAGTGCCCCGTTCTTTTCCCATAATGATGTTCATTGGGTTTCCTATGGCTCTGGGGAGAACATTTGAGTCCTAGGATCCTGGCAAAGGTCTAGAGTGCAAGCAATGGACATTGAGAAGAGATCTATCTCTTAGCATAAAGCTAGCTAACTTGGCATCTTGCTATGATAATTGGAACCCTGGTTCACTTTCAGTACTTCCTGACTTTCTGAAACTGGACTCTGATGAAAGACACATTAGCAATAAAGATAGCTAACACTGGCTGGACACTTACCAGGAGGGTCAGAGGCTACCCTGCATACTTGACTACATAGTTAACCAAAGATTGGTAATTTAAATAACTCACCTTGCTTAGCTACTAAGTAGCTAAATCATCTAGAACCTATGTTTTGCTGCTATTACAATGTAAACTTTCATCAGGTATACCCTGACTCAGTGAGATGGAGCAGGGTTTTTCTGGGAAGGCGGAGAACAAAAGAGAAGGAGCAGCAAGTGACCGATGTACCAAACCAGGTCAGGATACGGGAGGATTTTCTACTGACTCCAGGTCTTCCTGGAGTGATTGCTTTAAGAAGGAGGCTGTTGGGAAGCACACTCACTTGGAAAGGGACAGTTTGAGAGACCTCAGCGACTACAGTGAGGCATCCAGATAGAAGCCAGCAAGATGAGAAGTTGGCAGCTGAGCAGGACGTGGAAACGGCTGACCATGAGAAGTCACAGAAGACATGAGATTCACAAATGATGGGGCCTTCTGGACGGCAGCGCCTTTTCTCCTACAGGTACCCTCTAGGGAGGGAGGGGTCTCCTACTGACCTGCCCCAGACGCCATATTTATCTCCAAAGCCACCTTATCCTTTCAACCTACATTTAATCTTGACTCCCCCCAGCCCTCAACTTCCCTGACCTTCACCTCACCTTCCTCCTACCTGTTTTAACCTCCTGTGTGTCTGTTCACTGCCAGACAGTCCCTGTTGGGACCAGACATGGCCTTTCCACTTCACCTTTCCACACCTTGAGATGCCTCTCCACCTAGAGATCAGAGCCCTCTCTGTTGACTTGCACACCCAGGGTATTTGCTTTTTAACTCAGCCAGACAAAGGCCCACACCACCACCTCAATAGATCCATGAGAGTTGCTACTTAAGAAGTTCTGCCACCTGAGGGACTAAGACCAAAATTGACTTTTGCAGGTCTGTGACTTCTGATTTTATTTTAATAACCATCAGTTTCCAATGCAGTAGTTCATCCCTTTATTATATGCTCTTTCCCCCGCTGCCATCTACTTGGTGCCTTGGTTTCTAGCACCTGTTTTCCCAAACCCACACCCCATTGTCAAAGTCTCCTCCATTCTACACCTCCTTTTTATTTTTAAAAGTTAAAAAAGTGCTGGGTCTTCACGGCAGTGCAGGGGCTTCTCTTGTGGCCCGTGGGCTCTACAGCATGTGGGCTCAGTAGTTGTAGCACGCTTAGTTGCCCGGTGGCATACGGGGCCTTAGTTCCCCTACCAGGGATCGAACCCGTGTCCTCTGCACTGGAAGGCAGATTCTTAACCACTGGACCACAGGGAAGTCCCATCCTGCATTCTAGACTCACATAGAAAGCTCTGCCCAGACACTTTAGTGCCCTCCAAACCCAGTGTGGGCTGTGCTCTGATAGAGATGCCAAGGGAACCGCAGTGGTCAGCTCTCTCCTGGCTCTGCCACAACTCTCAGAGCATCTCATCCTCCTTCCTTTAGGACTTGAAACCAATCCTTCACCCGAACCCTTTCTTCTCCTCCTCTGGAATCTCACTCCATTAGCCATGCTTCCCTGACAGCTTCTTTTTCTTATGACTCCCACCATAACCCTCCTTGATCCTCTCCCTACTGCAACAGGCTTTTTCATTCTCAAACTTGGTCTTCACTTCTTAGCTTCTACTGAAGCCATGTATCTTGGTATAATCAAGTTCCTAGTCCCTTATAACTTCACTGAAACTATTCTTGCTAAGGTCACCAAAATTCTCCTAATGTTAAAGCTTAATACATTCTCTTGCTAATCCTTAGTGTTTACTCTGCTTAGATCTTTGGCCACTCTTTTCCCTATAGAAGCATATGCATCAGTTCAGTTCAGTCGCTCAGTCATGTCTGACTCTTTGCGACCCCATGAATCGCAGCACGCCAGGCCTCCCTGTCCATCACCAACTCCCGGAGTTCACTCAGACTCCTGTCCATCGAGTCAGTGATGCCATCCAGCCATCTCATCCTCTGTCGTCCCCTTCTCCTCTTGCCCCCAATCCCTCCCAGCATCAGAGTCCTTTCCAATGAGTCAACTCTTCACATGAGGTGGCCAAAGTCCTGGAGTTTCAGCTTTAGCATCATTCCTTCCAAAGAACACCCAGGACTGATCTCCTTTAGGATGGACTGGCTGGATCTCCTTGCAGTCCAAGGGACTCTCAAGAGTCTTCTTCTGGAGAAGGGAATGGCAAACCACTTCAGTATTCTTGCCCTGAGAACCCCATGAACAATATGAACAGTATGAAAAAGCATATGCATAGCACACACTTAATATTTCTTTGTCTCTTCTTTCTCTCAGGCCTTTGGGACTCAAAGGATTTTAAGCACCTGCTGTAGCAGTGCTATAAATGGTGCCAGTGCTATTTCCTCCTGCTGTTCACTGTTCCCATGTGGCTGTGGGCTTACTCTTTTCCTGCGTTCCCCACTGAGCCTGGTGGTGTGGACTTTCAGTTGTGAAATGAAGGAAAGTTGAAAGGAAATGAGTAGGGACAAGAGAACGATCCATGTAAATGACCCTGTTGGTCAGACATCCTGATCCTCCAGGAGAACAGAACATGTTTATTTGCATTTGAAAAAAAAATGTTAGTAAAATACTTAAAATACTGTCTGTTTTATAGATGCTCTCATCTCTTGAGTCACAAAGTCTCCTTTGTGACCCAGGGTAGCATCAGAACATTCCCTGGAAAGTATTTTAAGAGAGGGGATTGAAAACCAAAGATCTGGAACTAGACGACCTGTCCCCACATCCTCTCTACAGACACCTTTCAGTCCTCCTTAACCAGCCAGAAGAGCTCTCCAGAGGCAGAATTCCATTATCTCAGTTACCCAACCATCTCTTGTGGATCTTGTATTTCCCATGGTCTGTCTCCTAATGGCTCCATCTCTTCCATCTCCATCTAGATTGCATAAGCATTAAGCCCATCAGAAATAACTCTCATCACATTCAGGGGTTCTCAATGACTGCCTGGAGGAGAAGAAAACCTCTTTTAGCTGTTTCCTTTTTTTTTTTTAAGCTGGTGGATGGGGACTTCCCTGGTGGTCCAGGGGTTGAGAATCCACCTTGCAATGCAAGGGATGCTGCTTCAGTCCCTGGTCAGGGAAGATCCCACATGCTGCAGGAGCAACTAAGCCTGTGTGTGGCAACGACTGAGCCCATGTGCTGCAAGTGATGAAGTCCGCCCAGCTAGAGCCCATGCTCCCCACAAGAAAAGCCACCACAATGAGAAGCCCGAGCACCGCAGCCAGACAGGAGCCCCTGCTTGCTGAAACCAGAGAAAGCCTACGTGCAGCAACAAAGACTCACTACAGTCAATAAATAAATAAATAAAGTTGGTACGTAGGAAGCATAAATAGTTTTAAAAAGGTACTTCCTTCTAACAGATTTGAACAATTTGTCCAGTCACTGAACATAGAGGAATTTATGTTTGTACAAGCATTTCCTGGAAATACTGTAGCCAATGTTAACACCTTTAGTAGCTTAAGTGATAAAGAGCAAAGATAAAAATACAGGAAAAGCTTTTCTGGAATGCATTTGTACCTTGAGGGTATAAATCACTTCGATATTTATAAATCTTTATAAAGTTTCTGACTTATTTACACTCAGATCCTGTTGTGTCTGGTCCTTCCAGTGCTGCATCTGCCAATTATGATCTTCCCTCCTCTTATCCCTCTAGGACAGGAGAGCCTGGCAGGACAGAGGAAAAGCCAGGGCCTTGAGAGTTTTTGACATTTGTCTATGGCTTTCCCTCTATGACCACTCAGGGAGTCCTCATCTGCAGTCTCTCTTCTGTAGAGGGGAAAGTTTTAATATCCTTCGTCTCTTTACAAATTAACACAGAAATTCTGCTGACAAGCCTTACCCTTTCCAAGGTTTAAATCCCAGGGCCCTTGAGCTGTGACAATTTAAATGAGTAAGATTTCCAAAAACTGATGAGTGAGGTTTTAAATGTCTCATAGAAGCAAGTTGCCAAATCCTCCTTTAAAGACTTCTGTAGGACAAAGTAGTTGGTGAGCATTTGTCTGCGGAAGCATGCATGTCCACATGCTGAGATGGTGGGGAAGCTACCTTTAAGAGTAATTATAAACCAAAACAGAAGAAACCTTAAGGACTAGTCCACCAATAAGCACATTTTAAAGATGATTAAAACTGAGCTAAGGAGGGTTAAGTCATTTGTTCAAGGTGACAGTGTCAACTTTAACTTAAGTCTCCTGAGAGTAGGGCTAAACAAAATCTAAAGAAATAAAGATCGAAAATTTAGCCAATTTTGCAGAAGTTATAGGCATACAGATTCAGAAAACTGAGTAGCCCCAAATAGGATAATCCTAAAGAATCCTTACCAAAACACATGGTAGTCAAATTTCTGAAATTTTGTGAAGAAGAAATTTTGAAAACATCAAGAGAAAACTTATACCAATTTGAATGATAACAGATTTCTCATAAGAGGCTATAAGGAATTGGTACAACATTTTGCAAGTGCAGAAAAAGACCTTAAAAGACAGATCGGCCAAATGGATAAAAATACATGACCCAACTATATGCTGTCTACAAGAAAGTCACTTCAAATGCAATAATATAGGTAAGTTGAAAATAAAAGAATTGAAAAATATATACCATAGAAGTGTTAATCAAATGAAAGCAATGTCAGAAAAGGTAGACGTTAGCACAAGGAAACTTAGCAAGGACAGAGGGGGTCACTACATGATCATAAAAGGGTCAATCCACCAAGAAGACATTGCAACTCTAAATGTGAATGGACCAGGGGGCAGAGCTGGAATATATGTGAAGCAAAAACTAAGATGTGAAGAAAAAGAAGAGAGTTAGACAAATCCGTAATTATAGTTCGAGATTTCAGCACTCTCATGTCTTAACAAGTGGCAGAACTATCAGACAGAAAACTCTATCAACTATACCAGGGAGGGTATGGAAGAGCTCAACAGCACTATCAACTGGCAGAATCTAATAGACATTCATAGAGCACTCGACCCAACAAGAGCAAAATACCAATTCTTTAGCACCCACAGAACAGAGACTGAGAGAAACCACATTCTGGGCCACAGAAATGATCTCAAACTTTTTTCCAAAAGTTGAAATCATGCAGAGAGTGTTCTTGAAACCAAAAGTCAAAACAGAGAGATGAAATGAAAATCTCTAAACACTTGGAACAGCTAAGTAACCCATGGTCCAAAGAGGAAGTCTCAGGGCAAAGTCTATACATATAAGCATAATATTAATACATATATTAAAATGATATGCTATAAAATATATATTATATTTATATACACTAAAGCTGTACTGAAGAAAATTGATAGAACTTCGAGTTTATATTAGAGAAGAGGAAAAGTCTCAAATCAATAATCAAAGCTCTGACTTTAAGAATCTAGTAAAACAAGAACAAAATAAACACAATGAAATTAGAAATATTAAAGATAAGAGGATAAAACAATGAAATTGAGCCAATAAAGCCAATAACACAAATTTGTTTTCTAAACATTAAATAAAATTGACAAATTTCTAGTAAATTTAACAAAGAAAAAAAAAGAGAAAATGCAAATTTCTAATATCAGGAATGAAACAGTAGATATCACCTCTGATCTCAGAGACATCAAAAAGATATTATGAGCACACTACAAACAACTCTACACGTGTAAATTTGACAACTTAGGTGAAATGGACCAACTCCTTGCAAAGTACAAATTACCATAATTTACTCAATAAAAAAGAGATTATTTGAGTAGCCCTATCACTATAAAGGAAACTAAATTTGTAAGTTAAAAACTCCTGAAAAAGGACTCTCCAGGTCCAGAGGGTTTTATTAGCGAATTCTACCAAACATGTAAAGAAGAATTAATGCTGCTTCTACAATAGTGTTTTCCAAAAAATAGAAGAGGAGGGAACACTTTTCAGTTCATTTTAGAAGGCAATTCAGGCAGATCTTGTTTTATTGCAGTTCATTTTATTGCTCTTTGCAGATACTGCATTTTTCACAAATTGAAGAGTTTGTGGCATCCCTGCATTGATCACGCCTATTGGCATCATTTTTCCAACAGCATGTGCTCCCGTTGTGTCTCTGTGCCACATTTTGGTAATTCTCTCAATATCTCAAACCCTCTGATAGCAAAAAGATGATGAATCGCCGAAGGCTCAGGTAATGGTTAGCCGTTTTTAGCAATAAAGTATTTTAAAATTAATGTATGCACATTGTTCTTTTAAAGCACAATGCTATTGCACACTTAATAGTGTAAATGTAACATTTTTATGCACCAGGAAGCCAAGAAAAGTTAATTGTGATCATTGTTTTGTTGTAGTGGTCTGAAACCGAACCTACGATATCTTGATGCTAACACCAGACAAAGATAGTAAAAAAAAAAAAAAAAAAAGGACTAAAGACCAGAATCCCTCATGAATGTAAATGCAAACATTTTAAACAATCAGCAAATAGAATTCAGCAATATATTAAAAAAACCAACCTCAAAAGGTCATATACTATATGATTCCACTTACATACCATTTTCAGAATGACAAAATTATAGAGATGGAGAACAAATTAGTGGTTTCCAAGGATTCAGGGATGTGGTAATTGTGGTGTGTGAGGGGGTGTGGTTATGGCGTGGAGAGTGTGTGGGAGACTTCTGCAGCCGTGGAATAATTCTGTATTTTAGCCGAGGTGATGGTTACACATATCCACACATGTGATAAAATGGCATGCCACTATACCCACACTGTACCAATATGTTTCCTGGCTTTGATACTGTATTATAGTATATATTAGATACTGCATCATAGTATATGTAGCATAAATTTAGTATATATACATAAAATATATAGTATATATTATAGTTAAGACCTAACCTTTAGGAGAACCTGGGAGAAAGGTACATGGTACTCTGTACTGTCTTTACAACAGTCCCTTGGACTGCAAGGAGATCCAACCAGTCCATTCTAAAGGAGATCAGCCCTGGGATTTCTTTGGAAGGAATGATGCTAAAGCTGAAACTCCAGTACTTTGGCCACCTCATGCGCAGAGTTGACTCACTGGAGAAGACTCTGATGCTGGGAGGGATTGGGGGCAGGAGGAGAAGGGGACGACAGAGGATGAGATGGCTGGATGGCATCACTGACTCGATGGACGTGAGTCTGAGTGAACTCCAGGAGTTGGTGATGGATAGGGAGGCCTGGCGTGCTGCAATTCATGGGGTCGCAAACTGAACTGAACTGAATTGATGGATCTGCGATTATCTGAAAACAAAGGGTTTAAAAACCACTTTGTCCGTATCACAGCCAACAGATTCAAGATGCCAGGCTTGGCTCTCCCTCTCTAATTAGGTCCCCACACCCACACTGTCGTTTGGTCAGTGTCCTAAGGAGCATCGGTTCCCACAGCCCATCTCTTCAAGTCATAATATTTGCAGCTATTCCTTCTAGTTAACAAACTATAACCCTGCACCAAGGTACCAATGAAACCATCATTTGGTTGTTAGCTTCTAAACTCAATGACTTTTCTGTCTCTCTTTGTTATCTGCTTGACCATTTAGGAAGTCAGTAGCAGAAAGGTGGTGGAGAAGGTTGTCTTGGTAGCACCAGCTCTTGTTTTCTGGGCATCTTCCGTCCTGCTCCCAGACACATCCCTGATCTCAAGCCAGAGTTCAGATGGTTGGGTTTGGAGTCTCAGCTGTGAGCTTGAAGGAGAAGAAAAGATAACTTTGCTGGCTGGAAAGATGATACTGGGAGCCCAATGTGCCAAAGCTAGACTGGGGGTGGGGCTGAGGCCGACAGGGACCCAGGAACACCAGACACAGATCAGAACCCAATCATTTCTGGAATCGATCTTCTTTTTAAAAAATATTAATTAATCAATTTTATTTTTTGACTGTGCGGGTGTTTCTCTAGTTGCGGCCAGCAGGGGCTACTGTTCCTTGCAGTGCGTGGGCTTCTCATTGCTGTGGCTTCTCTTGTCACGAAGCATCAGCTCTAGGCTCTCGGGCTTCAGCGGTTGTGGCTTTTGGGCTTTAGAGCGGTGGCTCAGTAGTTGTGGCTCATGGGCCCAGTTGCTCCATAGCATGTGGGATCCTCCCCAACCAGAAATCAAACCCATGTCCTCCACATGTCTGCAAGGCAGACACCTAACCATTGGACAGCCAGGGAAGCCTCTGGAATCAATCTTCTTATCAGGGCCCTGCTTGTTCCAAAAATGGAACAGGGAAAGCAGCAGCCTCCTATAAGATAGTCTCCTTTCTTCCTAACAAAGATCCCGGAACCATTTACATGCCATGCCATGTTATACAGGGTAACAGAATGCTTGCCTAGACCGAGTGAGCATGCGTCTTCCAACCCATGTGCAACAAGTAACCAGGGTAGATTAATAGCTTGATTAAGTGACCCAGGTCAGAGCTAATCACACAAGGAGACTATGAATATTTGGAGCAGTATAGATGATGATCTCTTTCCATGTCGACCACGACAGTCACTCTGACCTTGCCAGAGTGTTCTTGGCAAGAAGGGAGAAAAAAATTCGTAGGGTATCCACAAAGACCAGCCTTTGGAATCTTTATTCCGCTGAAAGCTGATTCACAGTCGGTGCTACATTAGAACCATTCATGGCATATTTCCACTGAAACAGCATCTTAGAAGTCAAGCTCTTCATATGCCAAGATACATCTCTGATGTCCTAATTCAGTCTAGGGCATTTTTTTTTTAACATTAAACCTCAAAGCTTGTCTGTGCACTGCAATCCAGCTGTCAATCACTCTCCAACCCTCAGGGCCTAGCACCCCACTCTTTCGCAGGGTAAGGAGGGACGCCTGTATAGTCAGCTTTATTTGCTGCCAAGACTGGGCAGTGAAGCGGCTCGTCCAACCCATGCCTGGGCAGCTTGGTCCTCTTGTGGACTCTTGTCCTCAATGTTGTGGTCTGCGTGTCAGCCGGAAAAGAATTTCTAGACACGAGGCAGAATGAGAGGAGAATAGAGTTTATTAGAACGGGAGATGCATTTAGAACTGTGGGTCAGCTCAAGGGAGAGCCAACCCCTTTTGTGGGTTTGCAGCCAATTTCTATAGCCTCAGGACAAAGAAAATTCCTATGGAGAGGTGTGGCATTAGGTCACGATCCTATATGGTGACTTAATATGAAGACGGGAGCTGGCTGTTTAGGCACAGGATAGCTCATGACAAACAAGATGGCTCATGACAACAGTTGCCATGAAGCTTGGCTAATTCCAGAGATACTGTCCTATGACCTCAGTACAAGGCTCCACACTCAATCTCATTAGGAGTTAGACTCAGCTTAGTGACTGGTATTCAGGATCTTCATCTCCTCACCTCAATAAAAGCTGAAGACTCAGCTTGTGATGCCGAGTTCCTCTTCTCTCTAAGCACAGGAAATGAGCTTGCAGTGAGGATCAAACTTAAAAGTCTGCCAATAGGGCACCAGGGCGCTGAAGCCACAAAGCAGCCTATGTCAGTTTGAAGCAAGGCATTTTTTTGAGGCTCAATAATGAAACTCCAAATCCCAAGAACAGGGTTAACGCCCCAGCAGAAATATCCCCCAGATATATCCCCCAGATATCCCCCAGAAATATCCAGTGTGTTACTTGGAAGCTTCACAACTCTGAAGCATCAGTGCTTTTACACCATTTTCAGCATGTCTACCCTTTCTGACCTCAACATTTTGTGATTGGGCAACTTTAGCACTTGTATATGAAACACACTCCAGAATTTATGAAGAATGCTCACACACACCACACACATTTAATCCTCAACCAGTCCTGTGAGGTAGATGAAAAAGAACTGTAGGGATAAGAACGATGCCCATTATAGGAATGCAAGACATCGTTGTCTTACAGCATCACAGTTCTTTTCATCCCCTCCCCCATCCCAAGAGTGTGTTAGTCACCCAGTACTCAGTCGTGTCTAACTCTTTGTGACCCCATGGACTGTAGCCGCCAGACTCTTTTGTCCATAGAATTCTTCAGGCAAGAATACTGGAGTGGGTTGATAGTCCTTCCTCCGGGGGATCTTCCAAACCCAGGGATTGAACCCGGGTCTCCTGCACTGCAGGCAGATTCTTTACCATCTGAGCCATGAGGGAAGCCTTACCCCAAGAGTAAACCCCTCTACTTATTTCTTAAGGAGGTACGCCACTATGCTAAACCAGGAGCTATCCATATTGATCCCAAATTCAAAGAGTTTCATTTATATGTTGTTCTCATTTAATCAGAGAATCATGAAAATCACTTATAAGAGGGTTTGTTTCTGATTACTTCTTTTCAATAAATGTCACCCAATAACTTAATTCAGCACTAAGACTTTCTAAGTGATCAAATTGTGCACAGTAATTTGGGTCTCAAAAATATCTGGCTTTTTTTTTGTAGTTTGTCAATAGAAAGTAGAGAGAGAAGTCCAGAGGAGAGATGCTTATATACAAAATCCAGAGCCCAGTGGGTAGAAATAAACATAAGTAAAATTGCTCCAGGCAATTGCTCAACACTCCTGGCACTTCTACTTAATCCCAGGAAGTACAAGGACACAGAGCTTCTCCTGCACTCTACACTTACTTTCTCAGCAGTTTTTAGAATAGTCATAAAAGACACAGGACAGAAAGAAGGGGGGACTGGTTAAAAAATGTTCTGTAACTCTTTTGTTAACTTTTGAGTAGGATAAAAGTCTTTAATAATCATAATGTTATAGGCAGAAATTCCAGGTTCAACTGCACATCCAGGGAATTATCATTCAATAAAAAGTGTGCTAACTATGCATTTGGTGCTGTTCTGGTCATTTCAAAGCCTAACTTAGAATATTTCCTTTGGAATGAATAATTCATGATTAAAATTTCAAAATTTTGAATAGATAATTCATGACTGAAAAATTGAAAGTGTACAGAGGAAAATCTTGCTGACTTTGAGTTTCCCACCCCAGAGAACACTAGTATTAACATGATCTTTTGTACATATATGGAAGGATGGGAGCAAATATAAAACCCATTCTTATCTACTCATCCCCTTTTTACAAAATGACAGGTAATTTACAAATAAATGGTTAATTACTGCTCTCACCTTTTATCCTCTACTTAACATGTCTTCATGATTTCAAAATGACTAAAGGAATTCCCTTTTTAATGACTATATAGTATTTCACTGTATAGATGTACCACATTTTAACCAGCCCCCCCATATGTGGCATTGTTTTAATTTTTTTGCTATTATAATAAAATTGTGATAAATTGCCTCTTGCTTGCATCATTTCAGAACATATGTATCTAAGATAAATTTTCAGAAGTAGAAATGCATTTGCATATTTGTCATTTTGAGGTACATTGCCAAGTTGTCTTCCTTACAAAGTGTGTTGATATCAATCTGTCAGTCTTTACTGATTGCCAGCATCCCAGAATGCTCTGGTTTGGAGAAAGTCCATGATCAGCTTTATCATACAGTTTAACACATGGTGGTACATTTCATCACACATTTAGGAATTCTCACATCTTCAGGAGCAGTCCACAGAAACCTGAGCAAAAGGACCAAACCGAAACAGTTAATGTAAGATATGGCGCCCATCTTTGGAACAAAGACCCTGAAGGATGGCAAGTGGTATTCTAACTAGAAATTGTAGCTATGTCTCTGATTCAGACCTACAGTCTGAATACTTCTAGTAATGCTTCAGTGGAGACATAAGTATGACTCTGAAGCATTGTCTGGAAATTGGTATAACATTTGCTTTGATTCTGGCTGCTTTCAAAGACCATTCATAAATGGTACCGGGTTTCAGTCCCTTCCTCTCGGTAGGTAAATGTACCTCATCATTATTTTGTCTGCAGAAGATAACAGACTTGTTTAATCCAAATACTCAAGCGGTATACAGTTGCTCCAGCATCAGGAGCAATTCTAAAGCTTCCATCCACACAGCAATATTTAAATGCTCCTAAATTTAGGATGGATGATAAATTTCAACATGCATGTCTTAAAGTCAAAAATCTTAAGCAGACTTTTCTGTCTTTCATTTCATCTGTTTTCTTTTGAAACAAGGATATTGTGGCAACAACTAGCAAAAAACTGTCAGCTTGTTCTTTCAGAGGAACATTGTTCTCTTTATATTGTAAAGACTGGGATGCAAAAAATCCCCGTAACAGATGCTTAACAGGCCACGTTCAACTATTCAGAGGAATCCTCATTTTCGGGTATAGGAATAACTTAAGGATGAAACCACAGAGAAGTGCAATAACATTTTCATTTCAGAAGTGACATCATCCAAGTTGTACTTCTTGTATCTGCCTTCACTGAAGGGACAGCTGGGTACCAAACTCAGTTGATACAGCTTATGTATCTTCTACCTCACCAATAAGTAATTTTTTCCTACAAAGTCTGATTGTGGGTTATAGACGTGCTTTGCAAATCTTGCACTTTTCCTTGTGCTATGGACATATTCCTGTGGCATTTTAGGGATGTGAGCACAGCTATTTTCTCCATCATGCACCCAAGGCTGAGAATAAATAGTTTAAATGGTGTTGCTTGAGCTCTGACCTAATGTACTGATTCATTTAGTCGAGTGTCAAATGATCTGTCTCTCAACTACTGACCACTGGGGTTAGGCACACAATCTTGAATTAATCTGGCTTGAGGTTGACTGGCCAGCTTACTTTCACCTGAGACAGTATCAGATGTGGTAACAAACCTAATCCTCCAGGGACGATAGAGTTTTGTCTATTTTTTAGTCAATTTATTTTTTAATGTAGTGGCTGCATCCCTTTCCATAAGGCACCTGGCTCCTCTGTCTAGAAGCAAGCATCATCAATTCTTAGTGAATCCTTCAAAGAAACGTCCTTTGCATATACAAGCAAGTACACCCTCAATCCAAAGCACATTCGATAGTACTTTAGGAATCATCTACCAATTCCCTCAAATGTCTGCACACTCCTTTGAAGCACAGGAGCAATAGCCAACATGATTATAACATTTTTTTAGAAGCCATATGTTACATCAACAGTTTTACTCTAAGAAGGAGACTTGGGCTCCTTCCTGGGATTTTGGCAGTCCTTATGTTATCAGGGGGCTTCCCAGGCGGCTTAGTGGTGAAGAATCTCCTTGCCAGTGGAGGAGATGTGGGTTTGATCCTTGGGTCAGGAAGGTCAGTGGGGGAAATGGCAACCCACTCCAGTATTCTTGCCAGAAAAATTCCACGGACAGAAGAGCCTGGTGGGCTACAGTTGCAGAGTTGGACACGACTGAGCACACACACACACACACACACATTATCAGGAATCCACTTATAAAACATCTCCTAAGTGGAATCGCAGAGTTGGACACGACTGAGTGACTGAACTGAACTGAACTGAAGTGGAATCTCTTGAGGATACTTACAATATATTATGAAAACTCTTAATCATACAAAAGTAGGAAGTTTTATTATTAACCTGTATCCAGTCTTGTTTCTATTATCCCTTACTGGATTATTTAAAAGCAAATTCCAGATCATAATTCATCTTGGGATGACCTTTTCAGAAGTAAGTAAGAATATCTATTTCACGGGGTACAATTGGCTAATGTCTTTCCAAAAGCTAGAACCTTACCTTGGCCAGTCCCGCAACAGCTATCTTCCCTTCTCCAAACAGTTGTTACCATAACCCTGTGCTGTTCAGCAGCTCTCACTGTTGAGATTTTTTCTCAATAGTTAGAATATAGCCAGAAGGGACTCAACAAAAGGGTTAGAAAAGATGAAGGTGGTGCAGAGGGCCGAGAACCAGCCCACACACACGGTTCATGGGAGACGCCTTTTCCCCATACATACTTTTGAAGAGGGTCCCTTTCTTCCCCACTTGCCCAACCTAAACAGGTTGGCCATATCAGGCCTCCTGACTAATCATGTTTCTTCCTCTTTCCAACTCATGTAGCCGTGCAGGAGACCTTTGGTATTTTAGATTATTTTTTAATGGATGAATAAAAACAGAAGCTAGCTCGTAAGAGTCCCTGGGAATCTATCTACTGAAGATACTGGGTAAGAAAGACAGAGAAGAGTGAATAGAGACAAGATGGAGATTAGAGATTTAAACACACGCACACGCACACACACACACACACACACACACACACACACACAGAGGCTTGAGCTGCCGAGACACTTATAGGCAGACTAGAGACAGGCTGGGAGAGGTGATGCTGTAATCTGTGGCTGGAGTACAGAGATGTGTGTTTGGCTATATGTGAGCATGGGCAGAAGGGGTCAGGGGCAGACCCCGCAGCCTGAACCAGAAATGTTGCAGTAGCGCTAGACGCCAGCACACGCTCACATAGTGCTTAAGCACTCACACGGATATCTTAACAGAAGAGGTTTGTGCTGGTTGAGTGAGACTTGACAAACAAAATACTTGTAAATTGAGTCCCTCGTGTTTTATTATTTCTGGGAAGGTATACTCCAGAACAGAAAATTGCTTCTATCTGGAGCCCAAATTTTTCAAGAAATAAATCAGATAGGCTAACTCTTATAGATCCAACCAGAGTCCAAGAAGTTATCTGAGGGAAAAGAAGGGAGTATTCTAGACTCCAGGGCATAATTAAAAAAAAAAAAAAAAGGGAAATCTACTTACTAGAAAAACTGCCTTGAAGGCACTGGTTTCTACAGAAGAAAATATTTCTTGCTTTAGAAATTTTAAATTTGTATACGATTTTGAAGATTTTATTTTCTGGTTACAATTATTATACACTGTTGGCTGTACTCTCTGTGTTATACAGTGTATCACGGAGCCTCTCGTACACCCTGACGTTCGCACCTCCCACTCCTCCTCTGACATTGCCTCCCCCACCCAAATCGGTAACCACTGGTTTGTTCTCTAGGGCTCCCCTGATGGCTCAGTGGTAAAGAATCTGCCCTCAACGCAGGAGCCACAGAAGGCGCAGATTCGATCCCTGGCTCAGGAAGATCCCCTGGAGGAGGGCATGACAACCCACTCTAGTATTCTTGCCAGGAGAATCCCATGGACAGAGAAGCCTGGCAGGTTATAGTACACAAGTTCTCAAAGAGTTGGACGCAACTGAAGCGACTTAGCACGCAGGCACGGTTTGCTCTCTATATCTGTGAGTCTGCTTCTTTCATGCTGTGTTCACTGGTTTGTTGTATTTTTAATTTTTTGGTGTATTTTTTTAGATTCCACATATAAGCACTATCATATAGTCCTTATCTCCTGTGAGTTATTTCACTTAGTATAATGCCCTCCAAGTGCATGCATGTTGCTGCAAATAGCAAAATATTATTCTTTTGTTTAGGGCTTGGTAGTCTTCCATTGTTTATATATGTTGACACCACAGTTTCTTTGTCTAGTCGTCTATTGGTGGACACTTGGATCATTTCCACATCTTGGCAATTGTAAATAATGCTGCCATGAATGTTGGAGTGCATGTGTTGTTTTGAGCCAGTGATTTGTTTTTTTTTCAGATGTATGCCTAGAGGTGGAATTGCTGGATCATATGGCAGTTTTAATTTTTTAGCTTTTTGAGGAATTTCCATACTGTTTTCTACTGTGGTTGCACCAATTTACATTCCCACCAACAACATACGAGGGTTCCCTTTTCTCCATGTCCTTGTCAACATTTGTTATTTGTAGACTTTTTAATGGTGGTCATTGTGATAGATATCTCATTGATGTCTATGTGAGGTGATATCTCATTGAGGTTTTACTATGAAGAAAACATTTCTGAAAAGAAACCTGAAAGCCAGAAACAGTCTGGGATTCAGAAAAGGAACCCAGCCAAGTGACGTTCAGGTGGAAATAAATGGGAGTATCTGACTCACAGAGGGTCAGAGAAAGGTAGTCTGAAAAAACATGTTATCCCTTTCTCAAAAACGAAGTGTTCACGAAAAACTCTGGACTGACTGTAAAAATTACTGTAACTTTGTAGATCTTAAACCAAAGGAAGTTGCTTCCAGGTATGGAAATGCAGGGTTCCACTTCCAGGAAAACATCAGATTCTGCATTAGTGGTCACTGGAGACTATTGAACAATTTAAATTGGGGGAGGGGAAGATGGCTCAAGGGTAGGTTTAAGGCAGAAATTAGAGCTTGTTGGTGATTCAGAAAGTAATGTGTCTCCAACAGGACTAGATAAAGGACTAGTTGTACTAAGCACTGCCTACGTTGGGAAGGCCAGACAAATATTTATTCACAGAAGAAATACTAATTATGAAAATGAATTATGATCTTGTTGGCACAGCACAAACTATTCCAGCCAAAGGTATCCTATGACCTTGGTTTCAATATTACTTGAGATAATTCTCCATCCTTGAAGTATTTGAGAACTAAGTGTGAATGTTTGTGTAAATTGCCCAGTCTTATCTTGTTTGTTTAAATCTGTTGCTCTTTGTAGTTTTGAATTTTGATAGCAGGGACTTCCCTGGCACCACACTTGAATCCATCTGGAGTTTTTACCTGCCTTGTTCTCTAAGAAAAGGCATCCTCCAACAGGCTCACATACACTTCCAACCTCAGGCCATTTGATGTTTTTAGAAGGTGGTTTCATGGGAGGTTCTAGGACCCAGGTGGTGCAGTGGTAAAGGATCACCTGTCAGTGCAGGAGACACAAGACACAGGTCCAGTCCCTGCTTTGGGAAGATTCCCTGCAGTAGGAAATGGTAACCCGCTCCAGTATTCTTGCCTGGAAAATCCCATGGCTGGAGGAGCCTGCCAGCTGCAGAGAGTCAGACATGACTGAGCGACTGAGCAACCACGGGGACTAGTAGCTGATACCAGTATCATCTTCAAAGTGATAAGCATGGTTCTCCCACCTCCACTGTAGTGGTTTCTAGGTTTGTGACATCTTAAGTTACTAAAGAACATCATTTTCCTCAAGCTGTTCTCTGTTGACAGATACCTTACAGTCTCTCTAAAACTTTCCCAAAACAGTCCTTAACTGCTGCAGTCATCTATGTGGAAGCTGGTGACGCTGGTGCTACTGTGGCAAATGTAACCTTCTTAGTTGAAAAGATGCACTTTGCATCAGCCTCATGAATACATCATGTTCCCTCATCAACCTCCCTAATGAGATTTGGGAAGTGAGCCCAGCTGCCATAGTCAGTTTACCAGGTAGACAATGTTCCAAATTTTCAAATGTTCCAGTTTTATCAATGATATACAGAGGTGATGAAGATGCTAGGTCATCTTCCTTCTCTTTAATCATTGTAGGCAGAACCCATTTACATTGTAAACACACAAATACAGGATCTTTCGTTAGGTCAACATGGCTCTTCAGTTGCGAGCACTGACATTTTCTGAAGGCTGGCATCTTGAGAAATTTTTGTCTGATAATCCTAGTCTATTTCTTTAATGATACCTTTCGAGGTCATCTCAGTGGTCTTTGGTATATGATGTGGATTCAGAAACAACCACTGATTTGGGGGGCCAGAAATAAATCTTGCTGCTAAGTCACTTCAGTCGTGTCCGACTCTGCGACCCCATAGACGGCAGCCCACCAGCCTCCCCCGTCCCTGGGATTCTCCAGGCAAGAACACTGGAGTGGGTTGCCATTTCCTTCTCCAATGCATGAAAGTGAAAAGTGAAATTGAAGTCGCTCAGTTGTGTCTGACTCTTAGCGACCCCATGGACTGCAGCCTACCAGGCTCCTCTGTCCATGGGATTTTCCAGGCAAGAGTACTGGAGTGGGGTGCCATTGCCTTCTCCTGAAATAAATCTTAATCTTCCTCTATTAGGCCTCATGATCTGGGTACATTCAGCTTCCAAACAAGATGTGACATTGGACACAGACATTGTGATTTTCACAATTTTTAATTTATGGTCGCTTGGCCAGAGTTAACTGAATTAAAATTTGTCATGAAGCTTTGGTTGCACATAGTAAAATATTTCAGCATGGCAATATACCTTTCTCCTTGTTGCCCTGTCAACTGACTTTTTTTTAAAGTGTGAACCTTTGAAGAGCACTCTGTAGATCAATCTAAGTGTCCTATGGTGGCAGTGAATTTTTTGTAATCAAGCTCTCTACATTTTGGTTATTTTAAAAATCAGTTGGGAAACATTAATCTAAGTATTCAATACGGTCCCCAAATATTTCAGATTTTATGGAAAAAAGCAATGATTTAAAATAAGGCTTGTAAATCGAAAAATATTGAAATTTATTCCTACGAAAGCAAGAGAAGAACTGACCCTATTGAAATGGCTACAATAAAAAGTCGTGACAGCACCAAATGCTGGAGAGGATGTGGAGAAACGGAACCACGCATGCAAGGCTGGTGGCAGATTTAATTCTCTAACCTTTTTATTTTGAAATGATTATTGATTCACAGGAAGTTGCAACAAACACACAGAGATGTTTCACATTCCTCTTCTCCCTCAATGGGAAATCTTTTTTTGTTTTACATTAGAAAAATTTTTTAATTTTATATTTGTATAGTTGATTTACAGTCTTGTGTTAGTTTCAGGCACACAGCAAAGTGAATTAATTATACATATACAGGTATCTGGGCTTCCCCAGCGGCTTAGTGGTAAAGAAACCACCTGCAATGCAGGGGAAGGTTCAATCCCTGGCTCCGGAAGATTCCCCGGAGGAGGTCATGGCTAGCCACTCTAATATTCTTGCCTGCAGAATCCCATGGACAGAGGAGCCTGGCAGGCTACAGTCCATAGGATTGCAAAAAGTTGAACACAACTGAAGCGACGGAGCATGCGTGCATACGTGTATCTTCCTTTTCACATTCTTTTCCAATATAGGTTATTGCAGAATACTGAGTATAGTTCCCGGTGCTACACAGTAGGTCCTTGTTGATTATCTATTTTATTTATAGGAGTGTGTATAAATTAATCCCAAACTCCTAATTTATCTTCAGTGGTAACCTCCCTCAGTGGTAACATCTTACGTAACCATTCCACACCATCAAAACCCAGAAATTGACATTGGTACAGTCCACAGAGCGGATTCACATTTGTATAGTTTTACATGTGCTCATTTATGCACATGTATAGTTTTATGCAACTTTATTACACGTACAGCTTCGTGGAACCATCATCACAGTCAAGTTACAGAATTCTTCCATCACCACAGGACTGCTCTGTGTCACTTCTTTATAACGGCACCAGCTCTCTCACCCCCTTTCCTAACCTCTAGCAGGCACTATAATTTTGTTATTTCAAGAATATTCTAGAATATTATTAACTCTTTTACAGTGTGAAATCTTTTGAAATTGGCTTTTTTTTCACTCATTATAATTCCCTTGAGATCTATTTAATTTCTCAAGTGTATGATAACTTGCTCCTTTTTATTACTGAGTACAGTTGGTGGTCTTTATTCCAAAGTTCTTCATCCTCAAGTCAAAAATATTAGAAAAGAAAAAATTCCACAAAGGGTTCCAAAAAGCAGAACTTGAATTTGCCACACACCAACAACTATTTACTTACATTTATGTTGTATTAGGAGAAGGCAATGGCACCCCGCTCCAGTACTCTTGCCTGGAAAATCCCATGGACGGAGGAGCCTGGTAGGCTACAGTCCATGGGGCTGCAAAGAGTTGGACACGACTGAGCGACTTCACTTTTATTTTTCACTTTCATGCATTGGAGAAGGAAATGGCAATCCACTCCAGTGTTCTTGCCTGGAGAATCTCAGGGACGGGGGAGGCTGGTGGGCTGCCGTCTATGGGGTCGCACAGAGTCGGACATGACTGAAGCGACTTAGCAGCAGCAGCAGCAGCAGCAGCAGCAGGCATTATAAGTTATCTACAGATTTAGGGGCTTCCCAGGTGGCTCAGTGGTAAAGAATCTGCCTGTCAATGCAGGAGACTTGCAGGAGATGAGGGTTTGATCCCTGGGTTGGGTAGATCTCCTGAAGCAGGAAATAGTAACCCACTCCAGTATTCTTGCCAGGAAAATCCTGTGAACAGAGGAATCTGGCGGGCTACAGTCCCCGCGGTGGCCAAGAGTCAGACACGCCTGAACATGAACACGCACAGGTGGTGTAAAATATACAGGAGGATGTGCGTGGGTAATAGGCAAATATGAAGCATGCCATTTTATAGAAGAGACGGAGCATCCTCTGAGTTTGGTATTCCAAGTTGGGGGTTGGTTCTGGAACCAATGCCTTGTGGATACCAAGGGACAACTGTAATAGTATTGACTGTACTGCAGGTTAACTCTTTACCCATTGAAGGACATCTGGGTTGTTTCCAGTGTTGGCAAATTTGAATAAAACGGCTATGAACATTTGCGAACAGGCTTTTGTGTGAACCTAGTTTTCATTTCTTTGCAGTTAATTCCCAAGAGCACAACAGATGTATGATACAGTAACTTCATGTTTAGTTTTAAAAGACGTTGTCAAACCAACTTTCACAGAGGCTGTACCATTTCACAGTCCTGCCAGAAATATATGAAAACCCAGTTTCTGTTCATCCTTACCAGCATTTGGTGGTATTACTATTTAGGTATGTAGTGATATCTCATTGTGGGTCTAATTTGCAAGCATCTAATGGCTGATGTGAAGAGTTGACTCATTGGAAAAGACCCTGATGCTGGGAGGGATTGGGGGCAGGAGGAGAAGGGGACGACAGAGGACGAGATGGCTGGATGGCATCGCTGACTCGATGGACGTGAGTCTGAGTGAACTCCGGGAGTTGGTGATGGACAGGGAGGCCTGGCGTGCTGCGATTCATGGGACACGACTGAGCGACTGAACTGAACTGAATGGCTGATGATGTTTTATGTCTCGTCGTGGGCTATCTCTATCCTCTTAAGTGAAATGTCATGTTTACTATCCGTGTATCCTTCTCAGTGAAATGTCTGTCCGTTTGTGTTGCCCCTTTTCTAATTGGCCTGACACTTCTCTTCTACTGCTGAGTATTGAGAGTTACTTATATATTTTGCATACAACAACCTTGTTGAGTATGTGGTTTGCAAATATTTCCTCCTGGCCTGTAGCTCATCTTTTCACCCTCTAAAGAGAATCTTTGGCAGAGCAAAAGATTTTAATTTGGCTGAGGTCCAGCTGATAATTTTTTTCCTTTTATGGTTCACGCTTTTAGTGTCAAATCTGAGAACTTTTCATTTACCCCTAGATCCTGAAGATTTCTCACTTTTTTCTTCAAGTTTTATGTGTTACACTTAAGACACTAGTTTTCTTCAAGTGTTATGTGTTACACTTAAGACCATGATATGTTTTGAGTTGATTTCTGGATGAGGTGTGAAGTTTAGGTCAATGTTCATTGTATTTTTGCCTGTAGATGTCAGTTGCTCCAACACTATTTATTGAAGGAGGTATGTTTTTTTTTTTAAATTGAATTACTTTCACACCTTATCAAAAATCAGTCAGATATATTTGTGTGGACCTATTTCTAAGTTCTCTGTTCTGTTTCATTGGTCCATGTGTCTAGAAACCATCAAAACCACACTATCTTGATTTCTGCAGCTATGTAGTAAGTCTTAACATCAGGTAGAGTGATTTCTCTCTCCCATGCTATTTTGCTTTTGCAAAATTGTGTAAGCTGTTCTAGGTCCTCTCCTTTCCAAGTAAATTTTAGAATAAGCCTGTGTATATTTATAAAACATCTTGCTGGGAATTTGATAGGAATTGTATTAAATATATAGATCACTTTGGAGGAAATTGACATCTTTACTGTGTTAAATCTTCCAGTCCACAAATAGAGTATCTCTCTCCATTTACTTAGGTCTTCCTTGATTTCTATCATCTGTGTTTTGTAATTTTTCAACATACAAATCTTATACTCATTTTGTTGGCTTTGTACCTAAATATCCTATTTTCTTTGGAGCAATTATACATGGCATTGTGTTTTTTTAATTTTGATTTCCACATGCTTGCTGTTTGTAAATAAAAATGCAATTGATTTTTGTGTGTCTTCCTTGTAACCTGAAACCTTGTCAAACTCAGTTATTCTAGAAATTTGAAAAAATTCCTTCGGATCGTTTGCAGAGATAATCATGTCACCTGCAAATAGAAATGGTTTTATTTTTTCCATTCTGATTTATATGTATTTCATTTCTTTTTCAAGATTTAATTTTAAAATTCTACAATTGTCTCCAGTTAATAAGTACTAAGGATATAATGTACAGCATGATATGTATAATTAACACTGTTGTATGTGATGAGAGAAAATCCTAAGAGTTCTTATCACAAGAAAATTTTTTTTGTCTTTCTTTAGTTTTGTATCTAAACAAAATGATAGGTGTTCACTAAACTGATTGTGATAATCACTTCATAATGTATTTAACTCAAGTCAATATACTGTACACCTTAAATGTATACAGTGCTCTATGTGCTATATGTCAATCATGTCTCAATAAACCTGGAAGAAAAAAAATGAAAGAGCCAGAGAATGCTAAACTTTCTACAA
Source organism: Bos indicus (assembly GCF_029378745.1). Lineage (NCBI taxonomy): Eukaryota > Metazoa > Chordata > Mammalia > Artiodactyla > Bovidae > Bos > Bos indicus. Next base: position 16,255,005 of record NC_091782.1, on the reverse strand, counting down.
TTCATAAAGCAGCTCCCCTCCCGCCCCCCGAAGCAGGAACAATCCAATCTAAACTGTCATTAGTGGAGACTGAAAAATCCTAAATGATGTTAACCTCTAAAAAGGGCTTCCCTGATGGCCCAGTTGGTAAAGAATCCTCCTGCAGTGCGAGAGACCCTCATTCGATTCCTGGGTCAGGAAGATCCGCTGGAGAAGGGATAGACTACCCACTCCAGTATTCTTGGGCTTCCCATATGACTTAGTGGGTAAAGAATCTGCCTGTAATGTGGGAGACTTGGGTTTGATCCTTGGGTTGGGAAGATCCCCTGGAGAAGGAAAAGGTTACCCACTCCAGTATTCTGGCCTGGAGAATTCCAGGGACTGTATAGTCCATGAGGTTGCAAAGAGTCAGACATGACTGAATGACTTTCATTTACTAACCTCTAAAAATCTCAATATGACAGGGCTTACATGAGAAGTCTTGGTACTTTCTGCTCAGTTTTGCTGTGAACTTAAAACTGCTGTAAAAATAACATTTATTAATTTAAGAAGTTAAGTTCTGTAACTGTGACTGGGATTTGTGGACTTCTTTGAAGAATCATTGGCTGGAACTCCTCTTTTTAAATGGACACATTTATATCCTATATCAGAGAGTACTGAAGTTGATAAGACTTCCAGTTCCAAAGCATTTAAATTTAGTGAACAATTCAAGAGCATCAGAGACCATTTATTTAACCAAAATTGTCTTGGGAAAATATTTGTTGAAGACAAGTACTGGATAGAGATAAAAATAATAGAGTACATTTGAAGATATTTGGGTTGACATTTATGCATTTTAATTTCAAAAAATTGAATTTAGAATAGTCTACATTTAGCAGATGTGCTCTGACCTGACCTGGTACTTCAGCACCTATAAAAAGTTTATTTTCACAATTAAAGCTATTACTATCAACAGAAGAGTCAATTGACCTATCAACTCAAGCTTATTTTCATAATATACAAATCGTGTTGAAAGCTAAATATTGAAAAGAATATCATATTGAGATAAATAAAATCTTCAGAAAAATAGAAAATGACAAAAATGTTGTCATATACCAATGACAATTATTCTCCTTGTTATTTAAAAATTTCTACTGTCAGTATAAAGCTTTTATTCTGCTTTCATGTAAGTGGATTTTTTTAAGAAAAATATCATTTAAAAAGTTTAAATAGAACCAGATTAAGGCTACCAATTTAATAAAAGTCAACATTGGTCAGTACATGTTTCAAACAATTATAGACTTTATTTTTAATATCTCCCTTTGCTCTAAAAAAGTGTCCTGTTTAAACATTAAATTGCAATGGTTACCTTTGGTATAACTTAACTGAACTCACAGATATAGTCAGCATTATGATATTCTAAGATAGAACTTCTGGTATAGGTACAAGGATAAGGAATTGTCTCGTAACAAGCCCCTAGGACACTAAAAGCAGGATGGATAACCAGAGCAATCATAATTAGGTGGAGTTAGGGAGGGCAATGGCACCCCACTCCAGTACTCTTGCCCAGAAAATCCCACGGACGGAGGAGCCTGGTGGGCTGCAGTCCATGGGGTCGCGAAGAGTTGGACACGACTGAGTGACTTCCCTTTCACTTTTCACTTTCATGCATTGGAGAAGGAAATGGCAACCCCCTCCAGTGTTCTTGCCTGGAGAATCCCAGGGACAGGGGAGCCTGGTGGGCTGCCGTCTATGGGGTCACACAGAGTCGGACACGACTGAAGTGACTTAGCAGCAGCAGCAGCAGGGAGCACATCTAAGAGAGGACAGGACCAGGGACTGTGCTCTTTGAAAGCTCGAAACACCCCTGCACCTACACCAGAGAGAGGAGTGCCATGGGAACACTCCAACTCTGCCTGCCCTGGAAGAGCGCACTGGTGGAAAATTGAAACACATGACTGTAGACCCAAAGAGACTGGGAAACGAGTTTATTGGAATGGGTGAAGATGCTGGCGGTCCCATCATTTGCTTCTGGGTTTCTCTCTCAGTAGCAGCAGTGGGTGTGTACAACACCCCCAGTGCAACACCGCTGAAGAAAAATCTGATACTGTGCCAGCTCCTAGGACGCTCCACAATTATCAGCTGGTACATGCAAAGATACGGACCACAAGCATCAACCTGTGGTGTTCTTGGAGGAGTTAGTCTAAGACTCTTCTGTCCCTGCTTCTAGCCCAAGCAAGGACAGGAGAGCTCCCACACTCACACTGAAGACAGAGACAGGGCCACTGAGACACAGGAAAGAAACCTGTCATGCTAGAATTCGAGCTGATAGACTGGGGAGATGAATTAGATTTCTGAGGCTGCAATAACAAAGCACCATAAACTAAGTGGCTTAAAACACGAGAAATGTATCCTCTCATGCTTCTGGAGGCCACAAGTCCAAAGTCAAGGTGTTGATTAGGGCCATGCTCTCCCTGAAGCCTCTGGAGGGTGCGGGGTGGGTGGGTGGGGTTCCTTCCTTGCCTCTTCCAGCTTCTGGAAGCCCACAGCATTCCTTAACTTGTGGCCAATCTGCCTGTCTCTTTTCTTCTTGTAAAGACACCAGTCATACTGGATTAAGGGCCCACCCTGTACCAGTATAATCTCTTCTTAACTTACATCTTAGTTATATCTACAAAGATCCTATTTCCAAATAAGTTCATGTTTACAGGTATCAAGGTTTAGAGCTTCAGCAAATTAGAACTTCTTCTCTAACTTCAGTTAGAACTAATTATTTTCTCAACATCACTCATTATCAGAGAAATGCAAATCAAAACCACAATGAGGTACCATTTCACACCAGTCAGAATGGCTTCTATCCAAAAGTCTACAAGCAATCAATGCTGAAGAGGGTGTGGAGAAAAGGGAACCCTCTTACACTGTTGGTGGGAATGCAAACTAGTACAGCCACTATGGAGAACAGTGTGGAGATTCCTTAAAAAAATGGAAATAGAAATGCCATATGACCCAGCAATCCCACTGCTGGGCATATGCACCATGGAAACCAGAATTGAAAGAGACATGTGTACCCCAATGTTCATCACAGCACTGTTTACAATAGCCAGGACATGGAAGCAACCTAGATGTCCATCAGCAGATGAATGGATAAGAAAGCTGTGGTACATAAACACAATGGAATATTTCTCAGCCATTAAAAAGAATACATTTGAATCAGCTCTAATGAGGTGGATGAAACTGGAGCCTATTAAACAGAGTGAAGTAAGCCAGAAAGAAAAACATCAATAAAGTATCAGTTCAGTTCAGTTCAGTTGCTCAGTCGTGTCCAACTCTTTGTGACAACATGAATTGCAGCACACCAGGCCTCCCTGTCCATCACCAACTCCCGGAGTTCACTCAAACTCACGTCCATCGAGTCAGTGATGCCATCCAGCCATCTCATCCTCTGTCGTCCCCTTCTCCTCCTGCCTCCAATCCCTCCCAGCATCAGAGTCTTTTCCAATGAGTCAACTCTTCACATGAGGTGGCCAAAGTACTAGAGTTTCATCTTTAGCATCATTCCTTCCAAAGAACACCAGAATCTATCTCCTTTAGAGTGGACTGGTTGGATCTCCTTGCAGTCCAATACAGTATACTAATGCATATATATGGAATTTAGAAATATGGTAACGATAACGCTATATGTGCGACAGTAAAAGAGACACAGATGTATAGAACAGTCTTTTGGACTCTGTGGGAGAGGGTGAGGGTGGGATGATTGGGGAGAATGGCATTGAAACATGTATATTATCATATGTGAAATGAACTGCCAGTCCAGATTTGATGCATGATACAGGGTGCTCAGGGCTGGTGCACTGGGTGACCCAGAGGGATGGGATGGAGAGGGAGGTGGGAGGGGGGTTCAGGATGGGGAACACATGTACACCCATGGCGGATTCATGTCAATGTATGGCAAAATCAATACAATATTGTAAAGTAATTAGCCTCCAATTAAATAAATTTATATTTTAAAAAAAGAACTAATTATTTTGGGGGGACATGATTCAATCCACAATTATTTTTAATTAACTTATTTTAATTGGAGGACAGTTACTTTACAATATTGTGATGGTTTTGGCCATACGTCAGCATGAATCGGCCAGGGCTTACTTACGTCCCCTTCATCCTGAAGCCCCCTTGACTGGAGGTTTAACAATTCCAGTCAAGATTCTTGAAGAAACTCCTTGTCAGTGAAGGAAAAATATGTTATACTCAGATTATGGGTACCTGGGGCTTCCCTGGTGGCTCAGTTAGTAAATAATCTGTCTGCAGTGTGGGAGACTTGGATTTGATCCCTGGGTGGGGAAGATCTCCTGGAGAAGGAAATGGCTACTCACTCCAATATTCTTGCCTGGAGAATTCCATGGAAAGAAGAGTCTGACGGGCTATAGTCCATGGGGTCACAAAGAGCTGGACATAAATGAGTGACTAACACTTTCACTTTTCACTTTTAGGAATCTTCGACAAACGGGCATATAAAGTCAAGACAGAGAAATTTGAAATACTCTCTAGCCAGAAACATTGCAATAAAAGATCGCTTTGGATCTCTTAGCGCTACTATAAAATAGTTTCTCATTTTGAGAAGTGATTTTGAATGATATGATTGCTCTACTCTCAGGAATGGATATGATCAAAGCCCAGTAAAGATAAAATGACACTCTGTATTCACATATGTCATTTGCAATGCTTAACGCTATTACTGATCCCTAAGAAAATTTAAATGCAAGCCCAGACATATCTGGTCTATGCTGGTCTATATTGGTCTTCAGGAATTTTCCCTAGCAAATATGAAGCAGTTCATATAAATATGCTGACATCTTTCAGCAGCTGGAAGGACTCGTTCTGGGTGTTAACACAGCAGGGAACAATCAGAACTGGGAGAAGAATCAGTGATTGACATGCTGACACGCGGCTCTAAGAATTGCAGTGGGGAACAATTACATTGCTCAAAGAACATTTCACAATTGGATGGGAAGAGAATTATGTCAGCGCTGAAAGATTTCACAGCTGTACTCCAAAACAAACCTGGAAATGCACATTATAGGTACTGGAAACAAAAGAGCCTATTATTTTGTCTTCTTTTAGATAAGTGGTAAAGTACTGGGAGGTGGCAGGAAAGATAATTCTAAAGGGCAATTTGGCTTCCTGTCAGCACCTGGGTCTTGGTAGTTGTCATTTCCAAATGTGTAACTACCTCCCCAAAAGAGCAGGGTTAGGCTTTCTGTAGAATGTTAGAATGAGCCTAGTCTGAGAATTTTTTCTGTAACCCCAGGATAACTATTTTACTGTATTGGTTTAAGGCTCAATAAGTTTCAATTTTTAGTAAGACTTTTGGTATGTGACTGAGGGGATGATTAAAAAAAAAATCTGACATTGGAACATAGAGTGGGCAAAACAAATTTAATTCCTAAATTGAAGAGAGCTTTTAGGATAAGTCATGGTAATAAGCCGAACACCGTAAACCTAACGTACAACTTCACTTCTCTCTGCATTTAGATCGTGCATAAGATGCACATACATCTTGTTTGGGTTATTAAGCTCTTGTTCTAACTTCTTGACCAACCTTCTACGCTTTGCTGACTGCCAACTTTATTTCTCCTTTGCCAGCTAGCGCCTTCTTAGGTTCTGCCACTAGGGGGCACTAGAAGGTGACCAGAAGGCTGAGACTGTGCCAGGGACTAGTTCAATATTTTGAGTCTGGTTCCTATGACTGTCATGCCAGCCACTGTTGCTCACCCCAGCTGGCAGTCTTGGGTTCCAGTTCTTTCCATGTTGCCAGAACCAGCCTTACTACAGTCTCTCGAAACTCCCTAGTAACTGCTAACCAAGTCTTTAACAAACTGCTGCTGAGTCTATTTTCCTGACTAGACCTTGACGAAAAGGCATCAATAACACTACACAATTTCTCTATATACTGTTTCCTTAGCCATTGTATTTGATGTGCCTGTAGGTCATTTACTTCCAAGTGTAGCTGTAAGATTTAGATGTATGAAGATGTGTTTGTGTTGAGCTTAAAGGCACCAACGCGTGAGCTACTTGGCCTGTGCTTCACATGCACCTCTCACATTAACTAATGCTCCAGTGTGTTCACATTCTACCTGGCCTGAAAAACCCTTACAGTGGGTACTACATCATTAGCTGAATCATTACATTATTACATTCCCTACATTGATGGCATAGCAACTTTAGATCACAGTTTTGAAAAATGCTTAGACTGTCTTCGATTACTTGGCTGTCCGTTCCAAAGCTTAATGAATTATTATCTTGAGATATCTGAAGTTAAATATTTGAGACACAAGGGAAATGGATGTATTAATCTGTACTGGAGAAAAACTGTTTTAATAAAAGAAAAGGCATTTTATTAACCAACAACCAGGGCAGATCACTCCTTGGAGGAATGTGTTGTTGTGGGAGATTTGCTGTTCATTTTGCTACAGCCAGACCATTCAAAACAGTCAATCTTAAAGCAAATCAACCTTGAATATTCATTGGAAGGACTGATGCTGAAGCTGAAGCTCCAATATTTTGGCCACCTGATGCGAAGCTGACTCTGAAGCTGATGCTGGGAAAGATTGAGGGCAGGAGGAGAAGAGGGCAACAGAGGATGAGATGGCTGGATGGCATCATCGACTCAATGGACATAGGTCTGAGCAAACTTCGGGAGACAGTGAAGGACAGGGAAGCCTGGTGTGCTGCACTCCATGGGGTTGCAAAGCATCAGACATGATTGAGTGACTGAACAACAATAACAAGACCATTCTGTGATTTAACCCAGAAAGGAAAGCCAGACAATCAGAATATAGGATGCTTTGGACCAAGAACATCTTAGGAACCTCTTATAATGGCTGTCAAATGCAGATTTCACAGCAGTACTTCTTCACATGCATGAATGACAAATATTCAGTGATCAGTCTGGATAGAAAGTTTTTATGCTCAGAAAGAACTCATGCTATCTCTGAGAGCTTTAATAAAAGTAAACCTTATAAACTTGGACAATAAATCACAAACAAACTTCGATGGAGCCCATGTGACAATCATGCACAGATTCTTAGAGAGTGCACAACTTCTAAATTGATGAGGGGATGGTCCTAAAGAAAAGCAGTGGGAACCCAGACGTGAAGAAGGTCTTATACAACGAGCAGATGTTGCATTCCAAAGATTTCATGTTTAAAAAAGAAAAAGGGTAATTGTGACCATCAATTGTGAGAATTTCATAGTTGTTTGAGGCACTCGGCTTGGTGCTAAAAGTGCTCCAAAGGAATTCAAATGCACAAAATGATTTGTCTACAAAAGCCTGACGTCGTTGGGTATTTTATGCCAAACCTGGAGATGCACATAGAGGTACCAGATTTTGCAGTAACTGAAGAAGTATATCTATTTAGTGTAATTAATTTCTATTTCCTCTTCTTTGGCTTCCAGCTCAGTCAATTCTACTCAGTAGCGATAGAAGAATCCACGACATTTTGGCCTCATTTTCCACCAGGGGACCTAGGCCATGTCTCTGATAAATGTTTCCAAGGTCAAGGGTAAGAGAGTAGGTGTGACTAGCAAGCATTCAGCAAAAGGACTCCTGTCAATCCTAAAAGTACTTCTCCTTCTTTGTCTGACTAACTTCACTCAGTATGACAATCTTAGGCCCATCCTTGTTGCTGCAAATGGCATTATTTCATTCTTTTCAACAGCTGAGTAATATTCTGTCGTATATATGTACACAATGCTATATTTAAAATGGATAACCAACAAGGACCTACTGTATAGCATAGGAAACCCTGCTCAATATTCTGTAACAGCCTAATTGGAAGAACTATTTGAGATATATATATATATATATATATATATATATATATATAACTGAATCTCTTTTTTGTACACCTGAAACTAACACATTGTTAATCAACTATATTGTCATTGTTCAATTGCTAAGTTGTCTCTCACTGTTTACAACCTTATAGACTACAGCGCACCAGATTCTTGCACTATCTTCTGGAGTTTGCTCACCTTCATGTCCATTGAGTCAGTGATGCTCTCCAACCATCTCATCCTCTGCTGCCACCTTCTCTTGCCTTCAATCTTTCCCAGCATCAGGGTCTTTTCCAGTGAGCTGGCTCTTTGCATCAGGTGGACAAAGTCCTAGAGCTTCAGCTTCAACAACAATCCTTCCAAAGAATATTTAGTGTTGATTTCCTTTAGGACGGACTGATTTGATGTCCTTGCAGTCAAAGGGACCCTCAAGAGTCTTCTCTAGCACCACAATTTGAAAGCATTATTTCTTTGGTGCTCAGCCTTCTTTATGGACCAATTCTCATATCCATACATGACTACTGGGAAATAAATAGCTTTGACTCTACATACCTTTGTCGGCACAGTGATGTCTCCACTTTTTAATATGCTTTCTAGGTTTGTCATAGCCTTCCTTCCAAGGAGCCCTAGTTCTAAGCCATGGCTGTGTCCCAAGCCCCTAGTTTAGAACACACACCCATGGCTTCCTTCTATCTCAGGAGAATGTGACAAGAGCAGGGGCCACTCTGCTATCCTCCACTCACTGGCTTTGCAGACTAACAAAACATGGGCCATGACGTGATTCCACACCTATGTGGTTATGGTCAGTGGGGGCCTCTTATACATTCATTTTTCACAATGACCAGAGAATGAAATCTTTCTGTCTGCTTTACTCCACTCACCTTCTGGAAACAGCCAGAAGAGGGAGGCTGTCCTCAGGAAGGGTCTTCACTCACCCTTCAGTGGCACCATCATCAGGAGCTACATTGTCACCTGGGGCTGAGACCATGCCCTGTGCCACCCTCTCCCCACCCCCATCCTGTGGATCAAATCTTGGCAGGAAAGCTGGCATCTACTGGCAGCCCAGAAAGCGCTAGAGGTCGGCACAGCTGTCTCGGTTCCTCTTGGTGGGCTGGCTGTCTGGCCTCGTCCTCTCATATCACAGGAGCTGCCCTGGAGCCTGGGTCCCTGGCAGGGACCTTGACCTCTGGAAAACTCCTGACCCTTGAAAGTCATTGAATAGAGTAGGACTTGGCAAACATTTTAGGCCTTGAGGGCCAGAGGCAAAGTAGAGGAAAATTTATAGGAATCTACATAACAAGGGGAAAAAAAAGGAGATCATTTCACCCTGCCCAGTCTGCTTGGAGGAGGGCCATCATGCCAGTAGCACACTCAATGCCCAGCTGCCACCCCCCATCTCAGGACGAGGAGCACAGAGCCAGGCAGGAGGGGCCTGGTAGCTCTGGAGGGTGGAGCTTGGGGTGTCACTGGGCAGAGAGTGAAACTGACCATGGCAGCTGCCCAGCCCCACACTCCAGGCCACATCACCTTGGATTTACTTCTTAGAGTGAATCGCTGCCCACCTTTCCCTTTTCTTCATGTCACGTGGACCATGTCAATATCTAAGACCCTTCAGAACTCACATGTGCTCTGGTTCTTTCCAGACCATATAAGTTGGCTGGTTACCACCTCTCCCCTCTCTGACCCGTAGCATCATGACTCCTCAAGGCTTCAGCTCTGTGGCCCAGGGCCTAATTTCTGGGGCAGCCACTGCAGTCATTAGAGGATAATTACTGTATTATTTGGCTTTTCTCACAGATACTATTTGAGTGCCCAGCCCTGTTCCCCACTCCATCATCTCAGACCCTTGGCAGGGGACCTGGACGTGTAGTGCCAGCTCCTAAACCATTAGAGAGGAACTAAACCTTGCCTTGGGGGCTTCCCAGTTGGTGCTAGTGGTAAAGAACACACTTGCCAGCGTAAGAGAAGCAGGTTTGATCCCTGGTCGGGAAGGTCCCCTGGAAGAGGGCAGGGCAACCCACTCCAGTATTCTTGCCTGAAGAATCCCATGGACAGAGGAACCTGGCAGGCTACAGACCATAGTGTCACAAAGAGTTAGACACGATGGAAGCGACTTAGCATGCACACAAGCTCTGCCTTGGCACTTCTCAACCCCCACATCCCTGGAGTTACCCCAAAGCATCAGACTCTTGGCAATGGGCTAGGCCTCCAACGAAAGCCCAGGAGTTGTACAAAGGCGATCCCCAAACTGCCTTGGTCCTTAGAATTGACTGGCTGCCTGATCCCCTAGTCACCCTACCTCTCTCACATCGCAGAACCACACCAATGCCTAGGACTCTCAGCAAGGGACCTGGGTCTGTTCCACCAGACCCTGAAACCACTGAAAATTCACTGTTCAGATTGAGAAGGGCTGTTAATTTGCACACCAGCTTTCACAGCCTTAGTCCTAAAAAGAGAATGTAAAACATCTCATTAATACTGGTTTATTGATTACATGTTGACAGAACAACATTTTGGATATACTGGGCTAAATAAAACATATTAAAATTAATGTCCTCTATTTCTTTATACTTTTAAAAATTCGGCTGCTAGACAGTGTAAATCCTACCTGTGCCTCATTCAAGCAGGGATGCAGAAGAGTGTCCCTGGGTAGCCTTGGGACTTCTTTTTATAAGATTTTTTTTTTTTTGATGTGGGCCATTTTTAAAGTCTTTATTGAATGTGTTACAATATTGCTTGTGTTTTATGTTTTGGTTTTTTGGGTGCGAGGCACATGGGATCTCAACTCCTTTGACCAGGGATTGAACTCACACCCTTGCATTGGAAGGCAAAGTCTTAACCACTGGCCCACTAGGGAAGTGCTTTGCCTGGTACTTCTCCCACATCACCATGGCCACACTGGGGACTCCAGCTTGGCAGGGCCTCTGGTGCTGACTCCATATTCTCCGTGCTGCTAGGACCTCAGGTCACCAAAGTTAGCAAATAAAAATACAGGATGCTCAGTTCTATTTGAATTTTAGATGAGCAATGAATAATCTTATATTGTAAGTATGGTCTATATCATCCTTTGTTGCTTATCTCAAATTCAAATTTGACATCTAGTATTTTATCTGTCAATCTTGTGAGTCAGGCCCCACAATTCCTCTATGACGTCCATCTCTGAGGCTACACCAAGGACTGAGTCCTCAGTTAGGGGCCAAGACCGCTGGTGCCACCCACAGAAGTCCTTACAAGGTAGTGATTGTTTTGCCTCCAAAAATCTCAGAGTATCCTGGTCGCCCAGGCCTACTCCCCACAGGCCCCTGAGACCACACCAATACCTTGGAACCCTCACATGGCCTGAGCCGTGGTGGCCCACTCCAGAAGCTATTAAAATATTTTTGCATTGTTTTGGTTTACTTCAAGTGTATTGTCTGGTTTGACAGAGCCCCACACTCCTGGGTCAACACTAAAGCCACAGCCTTGGTAGTCACAGTCAGCACACTGACTTGGTTCTCCTTAGATAGCATGGTCTCCACTTTACCATATGCTCCGTGTCACCATGGCACTTGAGTGTCTCAGCCCCTTGGTAAAGAGCCTGGACCACTGGTACCAACAGCAGGAGCCACTGGAGCCTGGTCTTGGCAGTGCCTTTGCAGTTTTCAGTGTGCATTGTGGGCCAGTCTTCATATCCCCCACTCACAGTGGTGTAAACCCCATAAACCATCAGAAAGTGGCCACCGTCTTGCCCTGGTTCTCCTGGAGGGCCGGCCTCTCTTCCCCTGCATTGCTAGGCTTACGGTGACTTATACCCCTGACAGGCGGCACAAGTGTCCCTGAATCTCCAGGTGCACGGCCCCTGCAGTGGCCTCCTCCTCCCTGGGCGAGGATGGTAGGCCAAAGGCCAGCCTGCAAGAAGGGACTGCATACAGGCCCCCATGGCTCTCACTTGCTTCTGGCTGAACCCTTTTTTCCTTCCTACTCCTCACTTCTCTACCACTAGACGGTGCATGGATTCCAGCTGCTCCCCCACAGGTCACACCAGAGTCGGTGAAGACCTTGTGGACCTGCAAAGTAAGTCCCCTGGCCAGCTGGCCATGCTCGAGTGTTGGTCAATCTTGCAAGCTTTCGCATAAACTGCTTCTTTTTTTTTAAACAGAAGATATTTCTTTGTAAAAAACTTATTTATTTATATATTTTTTTATTGTGCTGGGTCTTCCTTGCTGCATGGGCTTTCCCTAGTTGGAACAGCCGGGGGCTGCTCTTCGTTGCAGTGCACAGGTTTCCCACTGCGGTGGCTTTTCTTGTGGAGCGTGGGCTCCAGGCATTCAGGCTTCTGTAGTCGCAGCTTGCAGGCTCAGTAGCTGTGGCTCGTGGGCTCTAGAGTGTGGACTCAGTGGTTGTGGCACACGGGCTTAACTGTTCCTTGGCATGTGGGATCTTCCAGACCAGGGACTGAACCCACGTCCCCTGCACTGGCAGGTGGATTCTTATCCACTGTACCACCAGGGAAGTCTTGCTTCTTTATTTTTATGTCCCGCTCTTGGTCATTGTTTCTGTTGCTTTGTTTTTCAGCCTAACTTCTAATTTCTCATTTGAATATGTGATGTTTGGTGTTAACTAAGAGGGGGTGCAGAGAAGTTCCAGGTAGGAGCTTCCTATTAGAACACCTGTTTTGGCCTGGTGATGAGGTCCTATGCAAATCTGGAAAAGCTTCTCAAACATTTAGCCTCAGTTTTCTTTCCTGTAAGTGAGAGGGGGTGTCTGTTGGTGCTTTTGCAAGAATGAGAATGATTTGAGTTCTCTGGGGCTGGTAGAATGTGATTTTATATATTCTTTTGAACCCACTTTTGGTCTTCTGGATTTGTTATAGGAACAAGGACAGCTGCCCAGGGAAGCAGTTGTGTGCTAAGAGGGAGAGGAAACCCACCCACACATTTAAAACATCTTAAAGAGTTCTGTTTGTAATTGCTTTTGGCATAGTAGTCTGAGTGGGGCCTTTTGCCTGAACTTCTCACACCTGGAACAGATTCCCACCTAACCTGATGCTTTTGCTTCCATCCCTGCCCGGAGTCTCCTTGTCTCGAATCTCAGCTGTGACCTAGAGGTTTTTCCATTTACCATCAGTGTTGAAGCCAACACTTTCAAGTGGCAGGAGCCCCTCAACCTTGGCTGTAACCTTTAGCAGAACTTGGAGGTTTTGTTTTGGCCCGAGGTGTCTGGTTGCTCCAGCACGCTCCTTGAAAGCACTTAATCGTGGTGTTTTGTATGTTACCACTGGGACTCAGTGATGTGAACTCAAAAGATCATGGTCTGCGGTGGAGAGAATCTGGGTTTTAGAGGCAGGTAGGGGAGGGAGGCTTCTGTAAACTGGCCCCTGGGTGCTACACCCTAGCACCCGACTCTCTGCCTCAGTTGCTGACAGCAGTCTGCACCCCTGAGCAGAGAGCCTTGCTTTTGGTTCCTATAGTCTGGTGGGAGAAGCTTCCTTTGAGTATTTTAGTTTTTTAAAAAAATTTTGTTTATTTTTGTCTGTGCTGGGTCTTCATTGTTGGCTGCGGGTTTCTCTAGTTGCAGTGCACGGGCTTCTCACTGTGGTGGCTTCTCTTATTGTGGGGCACAGGCTCTAGGCTCATGGACTTCAGTAGTTGCAACACATGGGCTCAGTAACTGTAGCTCCTGGGCTCTAGAGCACAGGCTCATTAGTCATGGTGCACGGGCTTAGTGGCTCCATGGCCTGTGGGATCAAACTCAAGTCTCCTGCACTGGCAGGTAGATTCTTTACCACTGAGCCACCAGGGAAGCCCAGGACTTTGGTTTTAATATGGCAGAAATCTTATCGTTACATAGAATGAACTCACACACTATTATGCCTGGTGCTGTGGAAACTTGGGGTCAGAGATACAGAGTTGTAGGGTTGTTGTGCCAGCACTGGGAGAAAGAGTGGGCAGGTAAAAATGATGAGATTGCCAAGATGAGGATGAATAATGGGTACTGGGTGCTGGGTGATGTCTCGTGGCCAGCCTAGGCTCTATAGCAGGGATGTCTGGAACCTCCTGAGATCCTCTGATGGTAAAAGCTAGAACGAGGTATACATCTGGGGCCACAGAGGGTGTTAGCTGCCCTCTGTCCCTCCCCTCTTCCTTTTCTTCTCAGATTCAAGTAGAATAGGACCGGCTTGAGAGGAGGAAGGTGAACACCAGGAGACTTCAGCAGGAGCCCCACTTCGAGCTCCAGCAGCTCAGGTCTCCCCTTGGTCTCTAAAGCTCTGTGTTTCAGGGTGATGGCCTGTCCCTCCCAACCATGGGTCCTACAGGCCTGGAGCTCGAGCCTTCGAGTTCTGGACTAGTTGGAGTATGGATGTGAAAATTCCTTCTTGGGTAGCTCACCTTTCTGGGAGGATTCTGAAATTGAATGTGTTCATCGTTGGTAACGCAATTAATACCCCTTGGCACAGATAGGGACCAGGGGATGCCAACAGTTGATAAGGAAGCCTGCATGGGAGAACCCTTCTAGCTCTGGGATTCTATGGGTTTAATCCTGTTATTGTTGCTAATATGTGTAATTTAAAATCTCAGTGATGTATATCAGTAATGGGGATTTAGTTTGCCTTTTCTAAATATATGGGCTATGTATACCTAGTGTTCTGCAGTTTACAAAGCAGGATTGAGATAACCTGGACAAAGCCCCTCTGAGTCATTACACAGCTAAGAAAACTGGCTCTCAACTCCAAGTTCCTGATCCCTGCCCTAGAGCCAGTGGGTGGTAGGGCAGTGGGTGGTGGGGCAGTGGGTGGTGGAGGGTTTGCTTGAGCCCTGGGCAGAGACCTTTCCTGGGCTCTGCTCTGACCAGTTAACTGTGTGACCCTGATCAAGGAATCATGTCTCATTCCTGCCTACTCATCCCTTCTCCTCCCCAATGTATCTCATAAACCAGAGTGACAACTACCTTCCCACGGGCCATACCTGGAGTTCTATGACCTGGTCATTCCCTTCCATCTCTTTCTGGAGTGCGGTTCCCAGAGTCACAGAAACTCTTGACTGTGAATGAATAAATCATCATATATTTGAAAAAAAAAACCAGGAATCTGAGGACCATGCTATTTTTCAATGTTTTGAAGTAAATTGTAATTTACAGTTTCCAAATTTAAGGGCATTGCTATGGGCTGAATCCTTGTGTCTCCCCAAAATTCCTATGGTGGGTGGTTTAGTCACAAAGTCGTGTCTGACACTTGGGATCCTGTGGACTGTAGCCTGCCAGGCTCCTCTGTCCATGGAATTTCCCAGGCAAGAATTCTGGAGTGGGTTGCCGTTTCCTTTTTCAGGGGATCCTTCCCCCCCAGGGATCGAACCTGCTTCTCCTGCATCACAGGTGGATTCTTTACCACTGAGCCACCAGGGAAGCCCTAAACCCCAATGTAATGGTATTTGGGGATGGGGTCTTTGGGAGAGAATTAGGGTTAGATGACATCAAGAGTGGAGCCCGCGTGATGGGATTAGTGCCCTTTTAAGAAGATGAAAAAACTAGAGCTTTGCCTATCCACCCTCTGAGGACACAAGAAGAGGGATGCTGTCTGCAAACCAGGAAGGGAGCCCTCACCAAAACCTGTCTGTGCTGGTACCCTGATCTCGGTCTTGCAGCCTCCAGAGCTGTGAACCATGAGTGTTTGTTGTTTAAGCCACCCAGCCTATAGTATCTTGTGATAGCAGCCCAAGCTGATTAAGCTAGGCATGGACAATGTTTGCATCTTTAAAATCAATTTGGGGCACAGTGCTAGGCACCCAACAGGCCCTGGGTAAATGGGAACTACACTCTCTCTTTTCCTTCCTAAACCTCATCATTCACAGGGAAGGACCTTGGCACGACACCCAGAACACTCCCTGCATTTCTGATCTCTTGTGTTCCCTGTAGGTAATTGCACAGAAAATCCATGCTGCAAAGCCCTCAAAGAGAATTACAAGGAATTATAAATCTTTTCGCCTTCCTAGGTTTTCTTTCTGATGGAGAAGCTGGCACATTTTTAGGATTGGGTAGGTGGGCTGGTGGATGAGGCAGACCTTCAGCTACGTAGATGAGCTAGTCCTTGTCCTCATCTCATGTAAAAATCAACTTGGGAGCCTGCCTAAGGTTAACCCAAACCATCTTCCACCCTTTGGGCTGATGAGGCCCTGAGAGCTACATTCATGCAGCCTTCAATGTGGAGGCCAAGGTCCAGAGATGGGGTGTGTTCTGCTCAATGACAGAGAGCTGGTTTGAACTGACCCCAGACGTTGACCACTGAGGGCTGTTTGTGCGGCCTTGAGCTGAGAAACAGCCACTTCTTCCTGCAACAATGATCAGTGAGGATTGGAAGGTCTGCACAGGGCAGGACATCCACTGAGCTGCTTTGCAACAGCCTTGATGGAAATTCACATTACTGATCACTACTCAGAACATGGCGTGAGCCCTGAGATGGAGACACAAGGTTTGACAGTGAGGTTAACACATGAAACCAGGCGTCTGAGAAATTCTGGTCATGTGGTCATCTTATCCTGGTTGGCGGCCCTAGATTGTCAGGCATGAGAGAAAGGAAAAATGAGTCACAAAAGTCTTGGCCTGCCCATCCTGTCCACATCCCTCCCCAAAGGACACTGTAGACTGTGAGGTTGTGGGAAGGATGATAAATGTATTCAAGCAGGTTTAGCAGTGTCAGTGATATAAGAGCAGTAACACTCCTGGCAACTTCCAGAGAAAGGTAATTAGGAGAAATGAAGGTAAATAGCAAAAAACAGGATTAATAACAATAGCAGCTGCCTTCTTTAAGTGCTCACTCTGTGGCAAGCCCTGCCCATGTACTACCTTATCTGAGCGTCTTTGAAGTCTCGTTAGGTTAATATTATAACCCCGATTTTATAGAGGAGGATACTGAGTTCCGAGAAATTGTATTCAGGCCGCTCAGCAAGTAAATGATAAAATCAGGATTCCAGTGCAGACCCCCAGGACCCCAAATCCAGATCTCTGCTGAAGCAGAGTGAAAACAAAGCATGAGTTCTTACGTCAGACGGGCCCTGGTTCCACCGTGGACCGGCTCTGGGGAAATGATCTGGGCAAGTGACTCTTATGTGCTTCAGTTTTCTCATCTGGAAAAAGAGGAACATGTGATAATTAAATGAGATGATGCTTAAGAAGCACTAAGCACAGTTTCTGGTTAAGGAAGGTGGGCCCTGAATCAATGCTGCTGGTTTTCTTCTTTCTACACCTTCATTATGATTCTGGGCACCTGTAGCTTTAGTTAGCTTTGTGTTATTTGGAAATCTAGATGTCCTCACCACGTGACAAGGACAGCTCTGTCTTTCCCTGTTGTTCTTCCCCAGCCTTTCCCATCTCAACAAATGGAGTGAATTGTATCCCCTCCAAATTCCTATATTGAAGTCCCACCTTTAATTTGATCATAGTTGGAGATACGGTCTTTAGGGGATAATTGGGAATACCAGACCACCTGACCTGCATCTTGAGAAACATGTATGCAGGTCAGGAAGCAACAGTTAGAACTGGACATGGAACAACAGACTGGTTCCAAATAGGAAAAGGAGTATGTCAAGGCTGTATATTGTCACCTTGCTTATTTAACTTCTATGCAGAGTACGTCATGAGAAACACTGGGCTGGAAGAAGCACAAGCTGGAATCAAGATTGCTAGAAGAAATATCAATAACCTCAGATACGCAGCAGAGAAGGCGATGGCACCCCACTCCAGTACTCTTGCCTGGCAAATCCCATGGATGGAGGAACCTGGTGGGCTACAGTCCATGGGGTCACGAAGAGTTGGACACGACTGAGCGACTTCCCTTTCTCTTTTCACTCTCATGCATTTGAGAAGGAAATGGCAACCCACTCCAGTGTTCTTGCCTGGAGAATCCCAGGGATGGGGGAGCCTGGTGGGCTGGCGTCTATGGGGTCGCACAGAGTCAGACACGACTGAGTGACTTAGCAGCAGCAGCAGCAGATAAGCCGATGACACCACCCTTATGGCAAAAAGTGAAGAAGAACTAAAGAGCCTCTTGATGAAAGTTAAAGAGGAGAGTGAAAAAGTTGGCTTAAAGCTCAACATTCAGAAAACTAAGATCATGGCATCCCGGTCCCATTACCTCATGGCAAATAGATGGGGAAACAGTGGAAACAGTGGCTGACTTGATTTTGGGGGGCTCCAAAATCACTGCAGATGGTGACTGCAGCCATGAAATTAAAAGACACTCCTTGGAGGGAAAGTTATGACCAACCTTGACAGCATATTAAAAAGCAGAGACATTACTTTGTCCACAAAGGTCCATCTGGTCAAGGCTATGGTTTTTCCAGTAGTCATATATGGATGTGAGAGTTGAACTGTAAAGAAAGCTGAGCGCCAAAGAATTGATGCTTTTGAACTGTGGTGTTGGAGAAGACTCTTGAGAATCCCTTGGACTGCAAGAAGATCCAACCAGTCCATCCTAAAGGAGATCAGTCCTGGGTGTTCATTGGAAGGACTGATGTTGAAGCTGAAACTCCAAAACTTTGGCCACCTGATAAGAAGAGCTGACTCATTGGAAAAGACCCTGTTTCTGGGAAACATTGAGGGCAGGAGTAGAAGGGGATGACAGAGGATGAGACGGTTAGATGGCATCACCGACTCAATGGACATGAGTTTGAGTGGACTCCAGCAGTTGGTGGTGTATAGGAAGGCCTGGAGTGCTACAGTTCATGGGGTCGCAGAGTCAGACACAACTCCGACTGAGCCATTGAACTGAACTGAGCCAAGTTCCTAAGAGTGAGTCCTGGGCTTCTCAGGTGGCTCAGTGGTAAAGAATCTACCTGCCAATGCAGGAGATACAAGTTTGATCTCTGGTTCGGGAAGATCCCTTGGAGTAAGAAATGGCAACCCACTCCTGTATTCTTACCTGAGAAATCCCATGGACAGAGGAGACGGGCAGGCTATGGTTCATGGGGTCATAAAGAGTCAGACATGGCTTAGAGACTAAATAACAATGAAGAATGGGCCCTAATCCAATAAGATTGGTGTCCTTCTAAGAAGAGGAAGAGAAACCAGAGCTCTTTCTCTACCATGTGAGAATATTAAAAAAAAAAAAATCCAGATAAATTTAGTTTCAAAAACCTTTTTTATTTTCTTGATTGAAGGACAATTACTCTACAATGTTGCGTTAGTTTCCACTGTACCACACTATGAATCAGTCATAAGTATTCCCTCCCTCTTGAGCCTTTCTCCCTCCACCCCGCCCCCATCCACTCCCCTGGGTCATCGCAGAGAATCAGGCTGAGCGCCCCGTGCTACAGCGCAGCTTCCCACTGGCTATCTATTTCACACATGGCAGTGTGTATATGTCAGTGCTGCGCTCTCAATTTGTCCCACATGTGAGACCATATTGAGAAGGCATTGTCTGTAAACCAGGAGGAAAATTCTCACCAGAAACCATCCTGTTGGACCTTCACATGGTACTTCTCAGCCCCCAGAACTGGGAACCCATAAACCCCTGTGGTTGAAGACACCCAGCGCATGCCATCTTATTACTGCAGCTGGACCCAGCTAATACAGCCACGATGTGAAGAGTCCACAAGCTGGAGACCTGGGTGGTGTTCTGGAGGCTTCTAGTTTCCTCTCGGTCCTACATCAGGCCTGGCTGATTTGTCCAGGTGTATGGGTCTCACTCCAGCCCCACATCATCCAATAACATATGAAATCAATGCTACTTCCAAGACATTTCTCAAATCTTACTTCTTCTTGTTTCATTAAGCATCTTTATGGACTGTTTTCAGACATCTTTAAGAGTAAAAATATAAGAAAACCAACGTATCCACCACCAGACTCATCACCTGGTAAATTTTACTTCATCTTACTTTACCCACACCCCCTTTTCAGATTATCTTGAAAGGAACCCCAGCCATCCTATAATTTTGCCTATAAATATTTCAGCATTTTCTGTAAAAGGTAAAGACTCCTTTTAAAAAATATAATCATCTTATCATCATCACTCCTAGCATTTTTTATCAATTCCTTAAAATAATAAAATATGCAGTTGATATTTATATTTTCATAACTGACTAGAGAAAATATTTTTTCATTTTTTTGAATCAGGATTCGGTAGGATCCACACACTGTGACTGGCTGACATGTCTCTTAAATTCCTTTTACTTTGTATGCTTCCTTCAATCTTTTCATCGCTACCTAATTTTATAAATAATTTGGGTCATTTGTCCTGGAGAGCTTCATGCAGTCTGAATTTTGCTGATTATCTCCTTGAGGTATAGCTTAACAAGTTCCTGTGCCCTTTGTATTTTCCATAAATAAGTGTGTGTGTGTGTGTGGAGAAAGATAGAGAATGCCCTTCAGTGGCCTCATTTTAAGTCATTCTATCTTTTGCAAGGGGGTAAAGAATTAAACATATCTTTACATCTTTGGGGATCAAGGAAGTTTTACATTTTTGTTCTGTTATCCTTAGATGGTAAGTTACTGTTCGGTTTCTCTTACAAACTCCCACCTCTCACAGCTTATTTTTCTGTTGTCCATGGGTGTACTGATTTATTGGTGAAATCTGTCTTTTAGTTTCTTTTTATCTCCATACATTTCCTTCCCCTTAGTCTCAATCATCATTTTTCCTCCTCTGAACAGTGACGATGGTTTCTGGACAAGTCTCCTTGCGACTCCTAGGCTCCCTTGCAGCTCAGGCTTCGGCTGGCAGCAGCCAGACTCTTTCAGAACAGCCCTATCCTGGCTCCTCACTGCACCCAAAATACGCTGCACAACACCCTCAGGGAGCGAGACAAAGAAGGATGTTTGCAATTATCCTGGTGTTTCGGCTTAAGTTCCCCCCAAATCCAACTCTGAGATGAGGACTGAATGCAGATATGTTGTTGACTTGTGAGGAAAACTCCAGGAGGAGCGTGCTGCTGCTGCTGCTAAGTTGCTTCAGTCACGTCCGACTCTGTGCGACCCCATGGACTGCAGCCTACCAGGCTTCTCCGTCCATGGGATTCTCCAAGCAAGAACACTGGAGTGGGTTGCCATTTCCTTCTCCAATGCATGAAAGTGGAAAGTGAAAGTGAAGTCGCTCAGTTGTGTCTGACTCTTAGCGATCCCATGGACTGCAGCCCACCAGGCTCCTCCATCCATGGGATTTTCCAGGCAACAGTATGGGAAGTACAGGTAAGAGGGTTGCTATCAAGTCAGCAACCCAAGGGGTGAGTGGGACTCAGTCCTATGGGGAGGCCCTGGGAGCCAGAGTCTCAGAGTTACCCCGCCTGTAGGGTGAGGGAGCTGGGGTACTAATCCACCGCTTCCCCTTAGTCATGGGAATGAGGGACAGCTGCTCTGGGGTGGCGTTTATTTCCAGGAATTTCTGACCTACCATCAGGTGGCAAAGTAGACCTTAGCGTGCAGAAAAAAAACCCAGACAAAGGATACACTAATGGGGTAAAGGCAGGGGGTACGGGCAGAGCACAGACAGCACCTGGCATACCTGGGGGCACCTGTTTCACCACAGACCCTGGCACTGGGAGCTGCAGGAAGTACTCAGATACTGTTCGTGTGTGCTCAGCTGCTTCAGTTCAGTTCAGTCATGTCCAATTCTTTGTGACCCCATGAATTGCAGCACACCAGGCCTCCCTGTCCATCACCAACTCCCAGAGTTCACTCAGACTCACGTCCATCGAGTCAGTGATGCCATCCAGCCATCTCATCCTCTGTCATCCCCTTCTTCTCCTGCCCCCAATCCCTCCCAGCATCAGAGTTTTTTCCAATGAGTCAACTCTGCGCATGAGGTGGCCAAAGTACTGGAGTTTCAGCTTTAGCATCATTTCTTCCAAAGAAATCCCAAGGCTGATCTCCTTTAGGATGGACTGGTTGGATCTCCTTGCAGTCCAAGGGACTCTCAAGAGTCTTCTCCAACACCACAGTTCAAAAGCATCAATTCTTTGGCGCTCAGCCTTCTTCACAGTCCAACTCTCACATCCATACATGACCACAGGAAAAACCATAGCCTTGACTAGACGGACCTTTGTTGGCAAAGTAATGTCTCTGCTTTTGAATATGCTATCTAGGTTGGTCATAACTTTCCTTCCAAGGAGTAAGCGTCTTTTAATTTAATGGCTGCAGTCACCATCTGCAGTGATTTTTGGAGCCCAGAAAAATAAAGTCTGACACTGTTTTCACTGTTTCCCCATCTATTTGCCATGAAGTGATGGGACCGGGTGCCATGATCTTCATTTTCTGAATGTTGAACTTTAAGCCAACTTCTTCACTCTCCTCTTTCACTTTCATCAAGAGGCTTTTGAGTTCCTCTTCACTTTCTGCCATAAGGGTGGTGTCATCTGCTTCAGTCATGTCCAGCTCTTTGTGACCCTATGACTGTAGCCCACCAGGCACCTCTGTCCACGTGGTTCTCCAGGCAAGAATACTGGGGTGGGTGGCTGTGCCCTCCTCCAGCGGATCTTCCCAACCCAGGGATAGAACTTGTGTATCTTAATGTCTACCTACATTGGCAGGCGGGTTCTTTACCACAAGTGCCCCCTGGGAAGCCCACTCAGATATTGTCCCTTCCCCATATCACAGATAGGCATCCTGACGGAGGCCAGACAGGTGGCCATGGGAAGGATTAAGCCCACTGCAAGCAACAAAGACACCTGTACTCTGCAAACGAGCCTCCTGCTCCTGCAGGTGACTGTCAGGGAAGTCCACTTCTCATGGCCACTTACTTCGGGCGACTTCCAGGTGGTTGAGTGTGTCTGCTAAGTGACAGAGAAGGGGCGTTGGTGACAACCTTCAACCTCTCAGAACAGTGGCACATCTGTGACCCGTTCCCATAGAACGACTGCCCTGTGAGGTGGGTGGGAAGAGACTGTTGCCTGCATTTTACAGAAGAGAAAGCAGCACAGGTGGGAGAAGGGCCCTTGCTGTCGTCCATCCAGATCAGGAAGGGGCAGGCCCCCAAGCCCTGGCTTCTTTCTTAGTGCTGAGCGTCTATGTGGGCAGAGCTATTTTGCTAGAAGTTGCAGGTGCAGGGAAGAAAGTCAAGGTCAGAGTGAGAATTCTGTGGCAGCTTTTCCAAAGTGCCAGCCGGGGCAGGCGATATTCTGGAGAGCAGCCACAAGGTGGCAGAGAGACTGCATCCAGCTCCGTGTCTCTGGTCTCCTTGGGGGCCGGGGGCAGGGGACCAAGGGTGAAAGTCTGCTGATGTTCCTTGAGACCCCTGATGACTCCTGGAGGGTTGTCAGGGAACAGACGAGAAAACACAGGGAAACGAGAACGTAGGAATTCTGCCAACTCCTGTGTGACCTTGGGTAGGTCACTTGCCCTCTCTGGGTAAGATCTTCTCCTGTAAAATGGGGGCGTGTTTGGACTTCAAGAAGAGCATCACAGTCTTTTCAAGCTCTGGCTTTGCAGGAGGCACCAGGAGGACTGAGGTTGTCCTCGAACTGGACTCTGGGTGCAAGACTGCGGGGTGGGGAGATGGTCAGGTGGTTGGGAGATGATGCGACGACAGTGGGCCGAGGGCGACTTCAGAGCAGTGTGAGGATGGGATAGGAGGGAGAATGTGGAGAAGATACAGAGCAGCATGTGGAAGTGAGGAATCAGACACTAGAGGCAGGGCAGCACTCTCAGGTAACGGCTTCAGGTAAATCACCTCTTCTTTGGGCACCCCGTCCCCCTGCTCCCAATGCACACTACACACTTCATACCCTGTTAGACAGTTTTATTTCCTTCATGGCTTCCATCCCTTTCTGAAATTATTTACTGATTTATGGCTATTTCTGTCTCCTCTGGAATTTAAGCTCCCTAAGGTCAGGGGCTTTGTCTTCTGATTTATTCTAGATCTTTAGTGTCTAGAACAGTTCCTGGAATATAGTAGTTGCTCAGTGAATAGCAGCTAATGAATGCCTGTCTATATAAACTGAAGTAGACAATACCCTGAACTGGAAGTCACAGACCTGGTAGGCGGCGGTGGGCGTCGGGGGCCGGGGGTGTCTGTCTGCTTCTGCTACAAGCATGCTGTGTAATCTTGGGGGAATTTCTTTCTCTCTCTGGGCTTCAGTTTCTTCATCCTTAAAGTGAAGTATTTGAGTTCCAGGATCAAGCATCTTAGAGATTCAGTGACAAGAATTCTTTCCCTCCCAATTCTCAAGTCCTAGGATTCAATCCCCCTTCATGGATCACAGCCTTGTTATGGTGAAGGGACTTGGGTAACTCAGTGAAGCTATGAGCCATGCCATGCAGGGCCACCCAAGACTGACGGGTCACAGTGAAGAGTTCTGAAAAAATGTGGTCCACTGGAGGAGAGAGGGGCAAACCACTCCAGTATTCTTGCCATGGAACCCCTTGAACAATCAACATCACAGTAATCCAAGTCTATGCCCCAATCAGTTTGGCTGGTCAGCCATCGTAGTTGCTTTCCCCTTAAGGGAGACTGATGGAGAGAGACCTTGGCGGGCAAGCATTGATTCACTCGACAAACACTTCTAGGCCCTTATTTGTGTGAGGCTCCAGTCTGAGTACTGAAAGTACAGTGGAGACCAGAGTGCACGCTGGCCTCACCGGGCTTCTCACTTTCTAGTGGGAAAAGGCAAGAAATCCTGGGCCTTCTCCCTTCTCTCTTGAAGGCAAAAAAGGCTAAATTCTAGAGACAGACAGTGATCTAGGCTCAGAGACATCCAAAAAAGGAGATCTCTGATTTAAGATGATGGGGCCTGTGAGAGTAGGGCCTGTGGAGGTTGCTTGTGGGCACAACTCTAGGAAAAATAAGAGTGAATGAAGCGGCATTTTAGTCCTGTTCTGGGCCTGGTGTCTGAGAAACAGCTGGGTCTGGCCTTGGTGTGCAAGGCCTGAAAGCCTGCCCTCTCCCACCTGCCCATCTCATCAGAGCATACCAGCCCTGAGTCCCCATCCCCTTTCTTCTGTGTCTGTTTTCTGTTCAGTGATGAATGTGAGTTGGATAGAGTGGAGCCAAGGCATTAAGGACTATAGGATTTACGCTTCCAAAACACAAAGTTGAAGTTCATTACCATGTAAACCCTAAAGAAGTGACTCCAATGGTAGAATTTTAGGCCCATTGTCAGTTAGGTTTGGGGAGAAAGATACAAAGTTTTGCCTCCTATAGCCTGTTATCTGCAGTGACCTCGACTTCCCCTCTTCTGGGGCCCGAGCACACAGGTCTCAGAGCTTCTCTATTCAATGTGCCATCAGAAGCCATGGCATCAGCACCACCTGGAAACTGCTTAGAAATGCAGAGTCTCAGGCCCTGCACACCAGACTCTGCAATTTAATAGGATCTGCCCCCACACACTCTCGTGTCTGAGAAACCCGGGGCTGGACCATCTCTCTTTCACCATGAGAATGAGGACGATGCTGCCAGCAGCCCCAGAGCCGCCCCTGCCTGTCTTTCCAGGGCCAAACTGCTTACTTATTAGGAGGCAGAAAGAGGGGCACTGGGAGCCCTGGATACAGAAGAAGGTGGCCACCTGTTAGCGTAACAAGCCATGGCAGCTCCCTCAAAAAGCCTCCCTTTAGATACGGGGTGGGCTGGCTGATGGCTGGACCCTCCTTAGAATTAGGAATTAACTTTGCATTCAGACTGGCATTTATTCACAAAGGAAATCAGTCCTCACTGAGCATTTCCAGTGCTCACTAAAGAGCATCTGTAATACGTGTGTGGGATCTCTTTCCTTTACCCGTGCAGAGCCACACTGCACCCCTTGAATGGAGGCTAAATTATAATTTTTTAAATAGGATTATTTATTGATTTTGGCTGTGCTGGGTCTTTGCTGCTGTGTGGCCTTTCTCTAGTTGCAGCGAGTGGGGGCTACTCTCTAATTGTGGGCTTCCCATTGCGGTGGCTTCTCCTGTTGCAGAGTACGGGCTCTAGGCGCACCAGCTTCATTAGCTGTGGCACACGGGCTTAATTGCCCTGTGGCATGTGGAATCTTCCCAGACCAGGGTTCGAACTGGTGTCCCCTGCCTTGGCAGGCAGATTCTTTGCCATCGGACCACCAGGAAAGTCACAGGAAGACTAAATCCTGAAGCAGATTTCTCTAGATGTTTGCAGGCCAGGCCACTTATGTTTCAAGGAATCAAATTTCTGCATTCCAATGGCTTGGCCTTTAATGAGCTGTGGGCAAACCATTTTCTTCTCTGGTCTTAGTTTCCATATTTCTCAGGGACATTCAGATCCTAACAGTGTATTATTCTTTGGCTCCACAGTTTCTGTATAGAGTTCAGACATGAACAGACTAGGAACTAAGTGGACTTGGGGATTTCCTGTAATTCTTGTTCTCCGTCATCATCCCTTCTGAGTTAGTCCTCTCCTGGGAAAACCTCTCTCTGCGTTCCTCTCCAGGGTGCTTCCCTCGCATGGTTTGCTTTCCTCCCCCGCCTCGGATCTCCCCTGTGCCTTTGTCCAGGCTGGTCCCTTTGTCTTAAATGCCCACCCTTCCTTGTTCTGCTGGGTTCACGTACACCCTACTCCATCATTCTTAAAGACTTGGGTCAAGGGTCACCTTCTGTTTGAAACCCCCTGCCTCCCTCAACTTAGTTGTTCATACCGCCATTTCTCAGAGCTTTCCCTGTTGGATCCATTCTCTTTGTGGGCTTAGAAGGATCCATTCTGGGGTCTGCCTGCTCCTCTCGGCTCCCTGAGGTCAGGGACGCATGTCTGTTTCCCTTCATACCTTAGGCCGCTGGGCTACCATTCCCACTGTGGACACGGTAGGGTGTCCACTATGGGAACCTAGGCGCTTTCTGTTCTTTTTTTCTTTTTTAAGTTTTCCTGCCTTTCTAGACTTTCCAGCAAGCCTTCTGCTACCTTTGCAAAGAATTAAGTCAGTTTCAGGTTTTTCTCCCTCTATGTAACCCCAGATAAATCTGGGTTCAGCTTGTCTTCATTCACATTTGCACGTCTTTTACTTTCTATTTATTTTTAAAATATTTATTTATCTGGCTGCATTGAGTCTTGGTTGCATCACGTGAGTTCTTTGGTTGTGGCTCACAGACTCTCTAGCTTGGTGTTCTCTGTAGCACGTGGGATCCCAGTTCCCCGACCAGGAATCAAACCCATGCCCCCTGCATTGCAAGATGGATTCTTAACCACTGAACCACCAGGGAAGTTCCTACACATCTTTTTAATGCCCTGCAAGCTGACTAATTGTTCATCATAATTGACACTGGAAACCACCTCTGTGGGTTCCTGATGCCTAGACCAAGGGTTTCTGTCCCTAACTGGTCTCCACACAGGCCATCAAGGGCCAATGGGGCGGGGTGTTCCTCTCATTGTTACCTTCTGCTCCCCGGGGGTAACCTCTCTGGACTTACTTGCCTTCCCAGGAGGGATGGGGGGAAGCACCCACAGAGATACATCAGCACAATCCTGACCTTCCGTCTCATTCACAGTGAAGACTGCTTGTTTTTCCCCCTATTTAAATTCTCTGTAGGGAAGAAGGAGGGAGAGAAGAAGGAGGGAACACTCTGGTTTGAATTACATATTGATCTCTTGAGCAAATACATCCCACCTGGACAGCCCGCTGTCTCAGAGGCCATTCTCTGGTCGTTCCCAGAGCCCAGCTATCGACCTGTGACTCATCCATAGGCCTCTGGGCCCTGGCCAAATTGCCAGAGCCCCTCTGCATGCCCCCATGTCCCAGGAATTCTGTCTTCCAGAAGTCCAAAGCTTCCAAAACCTCCTCCTCTCTGCCTCCTAAAGCCCAGGACCTAAAGATTTGAATCCTGCTTTGCCACCTGCCACCCCCTCCCCTCTCTTTCACCTAGAGAGAAAGCACCCTCTGCCTAGTTTGACTCCAAGGGTAAAGGGATCTCTGCTGTTCGCTAGCCACAGCCTAAATGATTCAGAATACAGGTACGCCTTGGAGATACTGGGGGTCTGGTTCCAGACCACTTTGATAATGTGATTACATGAGTTTTTTTGGCTTCTCAATGCATATAAAAGTTGTTTACACTGTACTGTAGTCTATTAAATGTGCAATAAATAGCATCGTATCTATGAAAACAGTGTATATACTTTAATTTAAAAATATTTTATTGCTAAAAAAAGTGCTGATCACCATCAGAGCCTTCAGTAAGTTGTGGTCTTTTTGCTGGTGGAGTCTTGCCTCCATGTCCATGGCTGATGACTGATCAGAGAGGTGGTTGCTGGAAGCCGGGGTGGCTGTGGCAATTTCTTAAAATAAGACAACACTGAAGTTTGCTGCACTGATTGACTCTTCCTTTCCTGAATTATTTCTCTGCAGCCTGCAATGCTGCTTGAAAGCGTTTTACCTATAGAACTTCTTTCAGAATTGGAGTCAGTCCTCTCAAGCTCTGCTGCTGCTTTATCAACTAAGTTCATGTAATATTCTAAAGCTTTTGTTGTCATTTCAACAATCTTCACAGCATCTTCACCGTGAATAGATGCCATCTCCAGAAACGACTTTCTGTCCCCATTGATAAGAAGCAATTTCTTATCTGTTAAGAGTTCTATCATGAGATTGCTGCAATTCGGTCACATCTTGAGGCTCCAGTTCGAATTCTAGTTCTCATCTGTTGCTATCACATCTGCAGATACTTCCTCCACTGAAGTCGTGAACCCCTCAAAGTCATCCATGAAGGTTGGAATCAGCTTCTTCCAACTCCTTGTTAATATTGATATTTTGACTTCTCATGAATCATGATTTTTTTTTCCAAGCAAAAATAATTTATTCGGCAGTGCTAGGTCTTTGCTGGGGTACTCAGGATCATCAATCTTTGCAGCGGTACGCGGGACCTTTAATTTGCAGCACGTGGGATCTCTAGTTGCAGCATCTGTGGTTTAGTGCCCCGACAGGGATGAAACTTAGGCACCCTGCTTGGGAGCACAGAGTCTTAGCCACTGGACCACTATAAAAGTTCTGAATCACCAGTGTTCTTAATGATGTCTAGCATGGTGACTCTTTTCCAGAAGGATTTCAATTTACTTTGCCCAGATCCGTCAGAGAAGTCAGCATCGATGGCAGCTACAGACTTACGAAATGTATTTCTTAAAGAATAAGACTTGAAAGTCAAAATGACTCTTTGATTTACGGGCTGCAGAATGGATATTGTGTTAGCAGGTGTGAAAACAACATGAATCTTGTTGTGCATCTCCATCAGAGCTCCTGGATGGGATGCCCAAGTGCATTGTGGAAAAGCAGTAATATTTTAAAAGGAAGCTTTTTCTGAGCAGTCGAACTCAACAGTGGGCTTAAAATGCTCAGTAAATTATGTTGTAAACAGATGTGCTGTCTTCCAGGATTGTTTTTCCATTTTAGGACCACAGGCAGAGTAGATTCAGCGTAATTCTTTATGGGCCTTAGGATTTTTGGAATGGGAAATGAGGATTGGCTTCAACTTATGGTCACTGGCTGCATGAGCCCCTAACAAAAAGGCCAGCCCAAACTTTGAAGCTTTAGAGCCAGAATTGACTTCTCCTCTCTAGCTATGACAAACCGTGGAAAATTCTTAGAGATAGGAATACCAGATCACCTTACCTGTCTCCTGAGTAACCTGTATGCAGGTCATGAAGCAACAGTTAGAACTGGACATGGAACAACAGACTGGTTCCAAATTGGGAACAGAATATAAGCCTGTATATTTTCACCTTGCTTATATGTTATGCAAAATGCTGGGATACATGCGTGACTCACATGCATGTATTCAAGATTGCTGGGAGAAATATCAACAACCTCAGATATGCAGATGGTCTAGTATCATTTGCCTGGTATCTAATGGCAGAAATCAAAGAGGCGCTAAAAGGCCTTTTGTTGAGGGTGAAAGAAGAGAGTGAAAAAGCTGGCTGGAAACTCAACACTCAAAAAACGAAGATTGTGGCGTCCAGTCCCATCACTTCATGGTAAAGAGAAAGGGGAAAAGTGGAAGCAGTGACAGATTTTATTGTCTTGGGCTACAAAATCACTGTGGATGTTGACTGCTGCCATAAAACTCAAAGACACTTGCCTCTTGGAAGGAAAGCTATGACAAACCAAGAGAGCATATTAAAGAGCAGAGACATCACTTTGCTGACAATGATCTATATAGTCAAAGCTAGAGTTTTTCCAATAGTCATGTACGGATGTGAGAGTTGGACCATAAAGAAGGCTGAGCAGCAAAGAATCGATGCTTTCAAATGATGATGTTGGAGAAGACTCTCGAGAGTCCCTCGGACAGCAAGGAGATCAAACCAGTCAATCCCAAAGGAAATCAACCCTGAGTAATCTTTGGAAGGACTGATGTTGAAGCTGAAACTCCAATACTTTGGCCATCTGATGCAAAGAGACAACTCACTGGAAAAGACCCTGATGCTGGGAAAGACAGAAGGCAAAAGAAGAGGACGGCAGGGGATGAGATGGTTGGATGGCATCACCGACTCATTGGACATGAAGCTGAACATACCGGAAGATAGTGGAGGACTGGGAAGCCTAGCGTGCTCCAGTCCATGGGGTCGCAAAGACTCAGACACAAGTTAGCAACTGAACAGCAACAAGAGCAACTCCAGTCATGAATGTCCTGGATGTCATCTTCCTCCAATAGAAGGTGTTTCATCTACATTGAAAATCTGTTGTTTAGTGAAGCTGCCTTCGTGAATTATCTTAGATCTTCTGGAGAACTTGCAGCTTCTACATCAGCACTTGCTACTCACCTTGCACTTTTATGTTACAGAGTCGGCTTATTTCCTTAAACCAACCGCTGCTAGCTTCAAACTTGTCTTCTGTATCTTCCTCACCCCACTCAGTCTTCATGTAATTGAAGAGAGTTAGGGCTTTTTTCTGGATCAGGCTTTGGCTTGAGGGTTGTTGCGGTTAGTTTGATCTCCTATTGAGACTACTCCAACTTTCCCCGGATCAGCCGTGAGGCTGTTTCACCTTCTTAACATTTGTGTGTTCATTGGAGCAGCGCCTTTCGTCTCCCTTAACTTGTCCTTTACATTTACAACTTGGCTAACTGGGGCAAGAGACCTAGCTTTGGGCCTATCTTTGCTTTTGATATGTCTTTCTTACTAAGTTAGGGTTAGGGTTAAGCTTACCTGGGTTCAATCACTGGTTTGGGAAAATCCCCTGGAGAAGGGAATGGAAGCTCACTGCAGTATTCTCGTTGAAAGAATTCCATGGACGCAGGGGCCTGGCAGGCTATAAGCCCATGGGGCTGCAAAGAGTCAGACACGGCTGATCAACTAACTCTTTCTTTCTTACTTACTAAATTTAATCACTTCTAGCTCTTGATTTAAAGTAAGAAACATACTACTCTCTTTTCACAGTTAAAGGCCACTGTAGAGTTATAAATTGGTCAATTAATTGGTCTAATAATTGGTCTGTTGTGTCTCAGGGGATGGGGAGGGAGGCCTAAGGAGAGGGAGGGAGACAGGGGAATGACTGGTAGGTGGAGCAGCAGGAACACACGAAAACATTGGTCAAGCGAGTTTGCCGTCTTATAAGAGCGTAGTGGGAACTGAGGCACAGATAGGTTCTGCGATTTGCCCGAGGTCACAGAGTCAGAAGGTGGCGAGCTGGGACTGGAAGCCCAGCTACCTGGCTCCTAAGTTTAGGCTCCAAACCTAGACTGCACCACCCTGATCTCCAAGAGCCTATCTGGCTCAGAAAGCTAACTCTAGGCTATCTAGTCCCTAAGTAGCTTTCTTAGCAACCTGGCTTGACTTCCCCAGGAATGAATTAACATATTCACCCATCCTTTCCTTTACTCGTGTTCACTCAACAAACAAATCATCTCCTGTACGCAAGGCATTGCTCTGGGTGCTGAGTGCAGACCTGCGGACGCCCCCATGGGGATGATGTTCCAGTAAAGTCGACAGGCAATAATAAAATATACACGTGATACATGTATAGGTCATATGTGTTGTAGTCAATAAAAAATATAATATGTCAGAATGTGATATGTGCCACAGAAATATAAGGCAGCGGTGGTGGGTGGTGGTGGTGGCCAGGAAAGGCCTGTCTGTGGAGGTAATATCCGAGCAGAGATTGAGTGAAGCAAAGCAGGGGTGCCTGGGGATCTGGGAGAGCCATGCAGGTAGAGGGGATGCTAAGTGCAAAGGCCCAGAGACAGCCATGTGTGTGGAGTGGACGACTCATGGAGCTGATGAGGCTGGTGAGTGTCGGGCCAGACTGTGGTTAGAAGGGCAGAAGAGCCAGGTGGGAGGGCTGTTCTCTCATGTGGGGGCCTGAGGGACACGGGCGATGGAGAAGGGCTCTTGGTGAGGGGGAAAGAGCTGAGACCACGAAGAAGGAAAGGCAGCCGTCAGTCAACTCCTAGAAGGCCAGATGTGTTAGGAACTAGAGTCCACTTTGGGGAGGATGCGGAGGCTGGGGAGGCAGCCTGAGCGAGGCTGGGGCCGGGGTGGAGAGCTCAGCCCAGGGAGGTCAGCGTGCCCGGGAGGGAGAGGCTGGAGCCATAGATATTTGAGATGAAAAGCCCCGCTAGGTCATGGAGTGGGTCCCCTGGGGCTCATGGAGGAGATGTGTTGGCAGGAGAAACCCCGCCTGCTCATTTCATGCTCCGGCTGAGAGCCCGAGCTGGAGATGGGAGCTAGTGGAAATTAGATGGGAATTTATTTAAGGCTTTTAAACATTTCTGGACTCAGGGGGCCTCGAGAGAACCACACATCATCTCCTCCACTGCCTGCCCTGGAGCCACAGCAGTGACACCTGAGGTCCCTGGGCCACCCTGGTGCACCACAGTGGGGAAGGGTGAGCTGCCCCCATCTCTCCTCTCACCCCAGAAGGTCTCTGGCTGGAGTGCCATAGGGTGGGCAATGGGCTGCACTCTGCATTCCCCTGTCTGGAGCTCAGGAGACAGATGTGGAGAGCATGGCCAGCCAGTTTTTCCTCCTCCATCCTGGACTCCAGGGAGGGCTGCATGACAATGACGAGGGTGATGAGGGGACAAAGACCCTCCCTGCATCCTTAACTGAGCCTGTCACCATGGGCTGAGCTGCAAATTGGGGATTTAACAGCCTTCTCCTGAACACCTTTGAAAGGTTCACTTTTTCTAAGTATTATTGCCTGAAAAATTCCTCCAAGCTTTAACCATTGTACCCAGAAATCACTTTGCAACACCTGTGTGGTACAGGGGAGTTAAAAAACAGTACAGACACGGTATTGTGCAGGGTTATGAGCATGGACTCCAGGGCCAGACTGCCTGGTTCAAATCTGAGGTCCACCACTTACCAGCTGGGTGGCCTTGGACCAGTGACTTAAATTCTCTGTGCCTCAACTTTTCCACCGGTAAAGTGTGGATAACAATAATACCTATCCAAGAGAGTGAGGATACAGGCATTAGGATATGAAAGGGCTCAGGAAGGTGCCTGACATATAGGGAGGGATTGAGAAGTGTTACTTCCCTTTCACTTTTCACGTTCATGCATTGGAGAAGGAAATGGCAACCTACTCCAGTGTTCTTGCCTGGAGAATCCCAGGGACATGGGAGCCTGGTGGGCTGCCGTCTATGGGGTCACACAGAGTCGGACATGACTGAAGTGACTTAGCAGCAGCAGCAGCAGTTATTATTTTGTTCTGCATTTTGAACCATCTGTTTCTGCAGGTGATTCTGGTGAAAACTGGGGGCCTCTGTTCTACTGACTAGCGATTGTGACAGTAAATCTCCTGTCCCCAGCCCACTCAGGGAAGGGTTCTGGAAAGCATTCAGGTAGGTATACCATCTCTTTGTTGTTTATTCATTCATACAGTCATTTGTCGTGTATTCATTCACTCTTTCATTTACTTGTTCTTTCAGTTGACCATTCATTCATCCATTCATTCAGTAGACAGCTTTCCTGCACAGGCAGAATGAAGGGATGTCTGGTACAGGCCATTGCTTTTCAGCACTCGCACTCACACATAGATGGGGAGACTCCTGTCCATACACACTCACCTTATCCCTGATCTTGAGGAAGCATCTCTTAGCCCAGTGGGAGACACAGCCACACAAATACCCGGGTATTGTGTCATTCGCAGAGTCCTAATGGAGCTGTACATGCCATCACAGAGAGGACAGGACAATACGTTCTGTTGGTGGGGACAAGGGACTGGCAGTGTAAGTGTTACCGAACAGGTCATTTTTGAAACCAAACAAGAGGTCAGGATTGTGCGGGACATTTATTGAAATGAGAGCCATGGTGGTTAATTAAAGGGGTGGGCTGTAGAGCCAGAAGTCCTAGATGGACTTGGCACTTCCTGTCTCTGTGTCTCTGTTTTCTCATCTGTAAAAGGGGGATAATTACAGTAACTCCCTTGCAGTTCTATACGTTTTTTTTTTTTTTTTTTTTTTTTTATATAAAGCATTTAGCATGTAAAGCATGGTGAATACAGGGTCCATCTGGGGCTTGTTTGGTTGTTCAAATGTGTATCATTGTTGCCATTAGAACCAAGTCCCTTCTGTCTCTCTGCATTTTTTTTAACATTTATTTATTTATTTGGCTGAGTTGTGTCTTAGTAGTGGCATGCGGGATCTACTTCCCTGACCAGGTATCAAACCCGGCCTCCCTGAATTGGGACCGTGGAGTCTTAGCCACTGGACCACCAGGGAAGTCCCCTCTCTATCTCTTTGAGGCATTTAAGCTCAGAATCAGCTGCTGTGTTTCCAGATGTCACATCCATATTTTAAGCAGGGAAGCCTATAGCTAAGCAGGCATGCCTACTGAGTTTGCCTTTTAAGCACAAGCTTTCCCAGAAGAGCCACCCAACAACTTCCAATTAATCTCATTGGCCAGAAGTGTTCCATGGCCACCCATAGTCCCACAGTCAATGGAAGGGTGAACCAGATGACCTCTAGAGTCCCAGGATGCCAGAATTCCACCCCAGACCCAGACCTGGCAGTTCAGGTGGCACCAGGAGAATGTGAGCTCCTTGAAGCTACTATTAATAATTCAGCTAGGATTCCCAGGACCTCACCCAGGACCTCCCACAACAGGTACATGAATAATACTTTATGAATGAATGAACTAGCGTACAAGCTCTTCAAAAAACAGGGATCATATCTTCCTTGTTTTTTCTATCCCTGGTGGTTGCTGGGGATGTCAGATCAATATATGGTTGTATTATCCTGCGAGTGCCATGACACTAGGGACTGTCCCTTCTGATTCCACGTGGCTCAGTGCCTGGCCTGGTGCCTGGCCTATAACAGAATACACAGCAGGGTCTGCTGAATGGCTTACCCCTCAGCTGACCAAAAACTCTGGTGTCCTCCGACCTGCCTCATGAGACTTCCTTGATCCGGTGGTGCTGTCCTCCATCAGAGATGGAAAGCCAGGTACGTCACCCTCTTATTAAAGAACCAGAATGCTTTCCTACATAATGAGGCTGTTGCTTCTCAGCTAGGATTGTCAGGAGCTGCAAACTGGAGGGTGCTTAGTGGGAAGCCTGACCCTAGCTGTCTCGGGCCCTACCCTGGGAAATCTATCCCTGACCTAGAATGGAGGGGGCTGGGTCCTGCCAGGATGCCTTACCCCAGGGGGCCTTTGCTGGGCCCTTTATGGACTCCAGAGCCTGGGAGGACAGAGGACACTGGGTCAAAGGAAGGCCTTTTCTGGGAGGCAATCCAAAGCAATCCAAG
Source organism: Bos indicus (assembly GCF_029378745.1). Lineage (NCBI taxonomy): Eukaryota > Metazoa > Chordata > Mammalia > Artiodactyla > Bovidae > Bos > Bos indicus. Next base: position 16,219,647 of record NC_091782.1, on the reverse strand, counting down.
TTTTAGCCATGATGCCTTGTTTGCAGCACACTGATGTGCTCAGAGGTGTCCTGGGAGAAAGCTCCAGAAGCCCCTTGCTCCCTGAGGCCCCTTTTCATTCCCATCTGTCTCTGCTCATCACCCCTTCTCCCATCTACTTTTTAATCTGACCTCCCCCAAAGGGAAAGTTAGAATTTTGAACAGAATTGACCCAGAAAAAGGGTTTCAAGTCAAACGATATTGGTCAGACCCAGAGAATGTTCTAGGGTCTGTTGTTAGGGGACCACTCCTGGAACGACCACACACAGGCCTTTCCCTAGAGGTCTGCAGGACAGGAAGAACCTTCACGTTATTAGGATGCAGGGGAACGCACGAGGAGAGGTCTAGCCAGCCCTTTCCCATGGCCTTCCATCCCTAAGGGGCAGGATGATTTTATTCCTTTGCAGAATATTCACAGCGCGTGTGCATCGTGACTCTGGCATTCTCTGTCCCATCACAGACCTGTAGAGATTTTTGCCGCAATTAGACAGTCTGCGTCCTGAAGGCAAGGGCTATTCTGTGTTTGTTCTGCAGCCTTGATGCTTGGTGAGCTGTCAGTAAGTGTTAAAGAAAGAACGAACAGAAGGATGATGGAGCCCCTAGGAATCATTTAGACTCATCCGCTTGCTTTACAAGTAAGTCAATAGGGTCCCAGTTTGTCAAAAGAATGTCCATTGTCCCCATCAGTCAAATAGGAGAAGTAGGTTTTTGGATTTGTGCTGAGTCAGGTTCACCACCGAGTTGTTGTGGAAAGTGAAGGCACGCACGGCAATACACTTGAGCACATGTACCTTCTGAAGTTGAAAGGAAGATGGACGATGATCCCATCCATCTTGCAGAGCTGGCTTAGTATTCGTAGTTTACATGTAAGGTGGCATTATCCTCATTTATTGATAAAGAAATGGGGGCTCAAATAAGTTACATGATTTGCCCAAGGTCACAGTGAGTTAGGCAGGAGACCTGGGACTCACACGGAGACCAGCTGCCTCCATACCTTTCAGGAAGCCCCTGGTGGGGTATTCTTTGAAGGGCATGCTACCAGTTACAGAGAACTTTGAGATGCAGTCCTGGTAATCTAACAGTCCTGAACAGAACTGACTCAGTAAAAGAGTTTCCACATCAAGAGATACTGATCAGACTCAGGGAATGTTCCAGGGGCCATCACTGGAAAACAGCTCATGGTGCCACTGCCTTCATTGGAAAGTGAAGATACTAGTCACTCAATCATGTCCCAGGCAGGAATACTAGAGTTGGGTAGCCATTCCCTTCTCCAGGAGATCTTCCCAACCCAGGTATCCCTCATTGCAGGTGGATTCTTTGCCATCTAAGCCATGAGGGAAGCCTGCCTTCATTGGAAAGGAAACCTAATAAGTAGCACTTTGTTAGTTTCCTATTGGTGCTGTAACAAATTATCACCCACCTGGTGACTGATAACAACACAAATTTATCATCTTACAGTTCTGGAGGGCAGAAGCCTGAAATCAGGGTGTCAGCAGGGCTGAGCTCCTTTCAGAGGCTCTAGAGAGAGCCTGATTCCTTGTCTTTTCATCTTCTAGCCCTGGCTCCTGGTCCCTTCCTCAGATCACCCAGACCTCGGCTTCTGTTGTTACATCTTCTCTGACTCTGACTTTCCTGCCTCCCTTTTATCAGGACCCTTTATGAATACCATGAACTCCCCAGAATAGTCATCCAGGAGGGTCTCTCCATTGCAAGATCCTCAACTTTATCACATCTACAAAGTCTCTTTTCCCGTGTAAGGTGACATATTCATGAGCTCCAGGGATCAGGAAGTGGACATCTTGGGGACTGTTAACCAGCCTACTCAGTGTTAAATTGTAGCACAGAGTGGGCAGCGTGTGAGCCTTATTATCACATTTCATTCTTTCAACCACATGAGAAATAAACCAATAAACATGAGAAATAAGCCAATAAACCTGCTTCAAACTTGAGGAGCTGAGTGGATAAGTGTCAAGACATTTGTGGCAGAATCCAGTTCCTCCAAAACTACCACCTGTGCTCTTAGACATCAAAATAGAATGAGAACGAGGCTCAGCATGAATGGTCCTAACTTGTCAAATAAAGGTCCAGTGTTCCTGTCAGTCCATTAGGAGATGAAACAGGTTTTTGTCTTTGTGCTGAGTCAGGCTGTGATTTGGAGATAAGGATGTCGTGTGCTAGGGCTGGAGCAGGCAAGACCTTAGATGACAGGCAAGTCACAGGGACATTTAGGACAACACATTATGGATCCCCCAGAATGAGGAAGTTCCTGCGGGTGATTTGGTCTGTGGGAGATGACTCTGCTGAGGGTCACTGTGAACGAGCCCCAGGCTGCTGCAGGCAGGGTTGGGGACTGGGCGGCAGGCGTAGGTTTTCTGCAGGTGTCTGCTCAGGCTCCACAGGCTGGGGGGTCCCCAAGGACGAAAGGCTGAATGAACCCACACTGAGTCCCCGAGACCCCTCTTGAGGCCTGCCTGCATGACATGCCTTTGCAAGATCAGTACCCAGAGCCCCAGAGGCAGGCCCGTCCTCCATCCCCTGTGTGACCACCTGCCGTGACGGCTCAGAGAATCAGCTGTTTGACTTAGGAACTGGCTGAACTGGAAAGAGGCAGGCAGTGCGTGGCTGTCAGTCCTGAACCGCAAAAGAGGAATTCTGAGGGTGTGTCCGTCCTGTGACCAGTAGGCAGGCTACTGCAGATCAGAGGAGGCTGACTCAGGTTGGGACCATCTGCAGAACTGGGTCATGGGCACTGCTGGTTGCCATGGTCAAGGACACGCTCTCCTCATCTTCCTAGATGACCCCAACTTCACCTGGCAATCACCTCTCACAGCTGCCTGGAGCCTGATTCTACACAGGTGAATGCCTTCCTCATAACAATACTCCATTATGGAGCTGCTGGGAAATTAAATGGAAAAGAACATGAGATGCATGGAATTCTGTAAGCATCCCCGTCTCTTGGGGAGCTCCTCTAGGACTTGCCCCTGATGCTGCTTGGTGCTTTGGACTGCTTTCTCCCTCCCTCTCTGTCTTTCCTTCCTCCCACCTCTCCTTCACTCCTTCTTTCTGCCTTCCTCCTCACTCCCTTCAGTCTTTCTTTTTTATGGGAAATCAAAAACAGCAGGTCAGTAACTTTTATCTTGAGATCCCTGAGGAGCTTGAAGCTTACTAGCCAGTGCTTATCTTGCCCATTAGTGGGTGTGACCTCCTTTATCCGCCCCTGGACACACGGCATCCACATCCTCTCCAGTCCTTTAAAGGTATCAGGATATATACCCGAACTGGATATAGAAAGTCAAGGGAACCAAGGGCATGGGTCACTTTCAGCCCCAGAAGCATCAGCTAGCACATTCCTAGTATGTGTGTGCTAAGTCGTTCAGTCGTGTCCGAGACTCTTTGCGACCCCATGGACTGCAGTCTGCCAGGCCCCTCTGTCCATGGGACGCTCCAGGCAAGAATACTGGAGTAGGTTGCCAGGGGATCTTCCCGACCCAGCGATCAAACTGGCGTCTGTTACATGTCCTGCATTGGCAGGCAGGCTCTTTAACACTAGCACCATCTGGGAAACCAGCACTTTTCTAGAGGCTTAATAAATTCTGGGAGAGGGAGGGAGGGAAGAAGGAAGGAAAGAAGGACAGAAAGAAGGAGGAAAAGCATAGCATGTTGTGTGTGTGGAGACCCTGTAGCCCCTTCTGTGCACGGGGCATGTGATGGACCCACTATGCCACCCATTTATTTAACAAACATTCATGGAGCTCCTGGTATGATGATGGGCACTAGAGGGGAAACAAAGATAAATAATAGATGGGGTGTGCGCTCCAGGGGCCTTCAGTATAGCTGGGAAGTGGAGGTCTGAACGTAAGTAATTTAACTCAGGGAAAAGGAAGAAGGCAGCAACCCTGAGAGAGAAGCATGGCTCTGAGTCCCAGGGCTCCGGGCTAGCAACCTGGCACTTTTTCACTATTGGGTGGTTTTGCAGGGATGGCAATAAAGTGAGAAGAAGTGGGCAGGAGAGCCACGTCTGCATTTACTGTTCCACCTGCTGTCTGTCTTGGAAAGGAGCGGGCTGGAGCACTCAACATCTACTCAGCGGGAATTCCCTGGCAGTCCAGTGGTTAAGAATCCACGCTTCCATCGCAGAGGGCCCAGGTTCCATCCCTGGTCAGGGAACTAAGATCCCACATGCTGTGGAGGCATAGAAAAACAAACAAAAATAAAAGCAATTCACTCAGCAAGTACTGACGAGGCAGGGAGAGTCTCTGAGAAGCGGCCCCCCCTCCTTTGGAGGGGACGAGGTCCCTCAACAGACGCTGAACGGTGCCCAGGCCGCCTGCGTTTTCCTCCCTTTGTGTCTGTGCTGTTTCTGTGCTGGTAACACTCATCGGTGCACACTTATCCAGAGGTGTGTGCACACACACACACAACCAGCACCTGTGCACACACCCTGCCATTATTACCATCTGGGGTGTTGACGCTGCAGCCTGTACACGGTCCCCTCGGGGCTGCCTCATTTTCCTGCACAGCTGGCTGCCTCCACCCTGTCTCCGCCTGAAGACCTCACACCTCCACGCCTCACCTTCCCAACTCCCCGTCCTGTCTTTTCAGGCGTCCCCGCTGCCAGAGCCCACGTGCCCCTTCTCCTGTTTCCTTTCCCTTCCACCCTCCCTTTCCCTGCCTGCTCTGTCTGTCACTGCCTCTCTCTTCACCCCTGTGGGGGGTGTGTGTGTGTGTGTGTGTGTGTGTGTGTGTGTGTGTGTGTTTAAGAGAGAGAAAGAGGGACAGAAGGAGACCATTCCCTTTCAGAGTTTTTCTCCTTGACTTAACCATTGTTTCCTGCTGAAGAAGCAGCAGTGCAGCAGAGCTGATCTCAGCTGCCTACGGGAAGAATGACACAGAAATGTTGCCAGGTTGGGACCAAGATATATGAATGAGTTCATGAAACCTGGCCCAAGTGTGTGTGGGCCTCTCCAGCGGCTGCCCCTGCTCCCCAAGTTGGCCGGCTTCTCGTTGTTCTGGGGACACAGCATCACAGGGAGGAAAGGCAGACGAGTTCAGGGCAATGACAATGCCTCTTGGTGCAGATGGGACTGGCACTCCCCATCCTTGGGTGCGTTAGTTGCCCAGTCGTGTTTGACTCTTTCCGACCCTGTGGACTGTGCCCATCAGGCTCCTCTGTCAATTGGATTCTCCAGGCCAGAATACTGGAGTGGGTTGCCATTCTCTTCTCCAGGGGATCTTCCTGACCCAGGCATCAAACCTGGGTCTCCCACACTGCAGGCAGAATCTTTACTGTCTGAGTCACCAGGAGAGCCCCCTGTTCTTGAGTGTTTAACAAATTAATGGAAACAATGAAGGTTGGCTAAGAACCTGGCAGTGCTCTGAGCCCTGGGGGTTGGCCCAAGGGCCAGGGACAGAAAACAGGTGGTCTTCATTCCTCCAGGCTCTCTGTCTGCATGTCCACTGCAACCACCTCCCTAAATTCAATTCCTACCATATCTCTAAGAAATCTGAATGGATCCTTGCTGGACTAGAAATGAGGACTTTGGAGCTCAGGAGGCTAGAACCCTGAGGTCCCACAGCTAGTGGGTCATCTGCAGACCCAAGTCCAGATCTGCCTTACTCTTTTGTCACTCAAAGCACATGAGATGCTACAGCTCAGGACTTAGGCACTGACTTCGCTGGATCCAGGAGTTGGGGAGACCCAAAGATGCTCAGGCTTTAGGTTGTCTACCCAAGGTTATGGGTTTGAAAACCCTATCCTGAAGCTTGTCCTCTCTCAAGGAAACTCTGCATTAAGCTTCAGACTTCGTAATCAGCATATGCATGATGGTTTACCTGCTTTTTCTAATATACACAAAGGTATCACGATTTTGAATTCATGCAAATGTATATTACATGCTTTTGTATCTTTCTCTAACACACTGATGGCTTTCTCTGCAAGCTCTTGGTGAGGAAGCCTGTGTGATCTGGGCATAGGTTTAACACCTGGGAGCAGCTTGCAATCCGTGCAGCAAGCATGGGAGTTGGTGGGTAAATACCTCAGCTTTCTCACCTCTCTGGAAGATGACTTAGGCACAGGCCACCTCTCCCAGAGGTCCCCCCTGGAGGAGAGCCTAGCTGTCCCCAGTGGTGGCCTGCTCCCTGCAGAGACTCCTACTAGCTTCCTCTCTCCTTATCTCCCTCTCCCAGTCCACTCCGTGTTCTCCTGGGGTCACTCCTGCACAATCCTCAAATCCTGGAATCAGGTTCTACTTCTGGGGACCTCAGTCCAGAAAGGGGCTTCCCCAATGGTTCAGCCAATAACGAAACAGCCTGCAATGCAAGAGACGACAGGAGAGGTGAGTTGGATCCCTGGGTTGGGAAGATCCTCCTGAGGAGGAAATGACAACCCACTCCAGTATTCTCACCTGAAAAATTTCATGAACAGAGGAGTCTGGTGGGCTAGAGTCCACAGGGTTGCAAAGAATCAGACACGACTCAGCAACTAAGCATGTAGCATGCAGCCCAGGAAAGCCCCAAGAGGAGCAAGGGAGCCAGAATTCAAACCCAGGTCTGTCTGACTCCGTTGCCCACACACTTAATCCTTGTGCCACAACTGTGTGACCAGGGAAGCCATACACACGTATGTGCTTACCTGCTATTACTGTAAATTTGCACTACACTGAATGTCCTCTCTCTCAGGATTCAGAAGATACTTAGGATGCTAGAGATGGTCACTCTCCTCTCAGGTACTGATTAATAGCAAGCTTGTGACGGAGGCCTTCCCTGGTGGCTCAGCGGTAAAGAATTTGCCTGCCAATGCAGGAGATGTGGGCTCGATCCCTGGGTTGGGCAGATCCCCTGGAGGAGGAAATGGCAACCCCACTCCAGTATTCTTGCCTGGAGAATCCCATGGACAGAGGAGTCTGGTGGGCTACAGTCCACGGGGTCACAAAGAGTCAGACAAGACTTAGTGACTAAACAACAAGTTAATGGAGCTTAACCAAGTCTCTCTGCTCACATAACCAGACTTGCCCTCCAGGGTAGAGAAGGAAGGAAACGCTGCTCTCCTGGCCTTGCTCAGTTGTAGGTGACCCAGGAGGGCACACCTGCCTGTCTCTAGGTGTGTTGAGCAGCTTTATTCGGTTCATAGGAGATGAGAGTGAAATAATACAGAGGAAAGAACTTAGTGCTGTCTGCTTCTCTTGTAGAGGAGACGAGTTCCAGGGAAAAGGCAGGTCAGGGCCGGGGTTGTTGCTAAGCTATTTTTGTTAGCATTTGTGTCTGGAGAACTGTGAGACCTTGAGGATAGCTTATGTTTGCCACTTGTGTTATATCTTTATTTTTCTTTCAAATAAAAGGTTGCTATTGTGTCAGCTGGCTTTGAAAGACGGGTTTTCATCATTAATGTTTATTTTTTTCTTATTAGAAACTGTAGAGGAAGTGGGGTTCCGGGGTATGTGGACGTGAAGAGTGTCATGCTCCTGACTGCTTTAAAGCTGGTGAAGCTGCATAGGGACTACAGTCCTTGACTGTTCATTCATCCAAGTCCTCCCCACAAAACCCTGTGGCAAATTACACCTTGGAATGGGAATAGTCCAACTAGACCTTACTGGGAGAGCAAAGAAGGAACAGGCAGTTGTTAGAAACTGAGTGAGCAGCAAGGGATCCAGAGAGCAGGGAGGGGGCAGACAAGATGTGAAGGAACCCGCCACCAAGGTCGAGGTCCGTCTCCCTTATATGAAGTGTCCATGGAGTGTCATTGAGGTCCTTCTGGACAGGAGAAATAAAAGTAACTGGAGATGGGGGAGAAAGGAAGAGGATTTGCTTTTTTGAGACTTAAGTCCAAGGTTAACAGCCTACTGGCCAACTAACTTCCTCCAGCCTGCTGGTAAATATTGCAGATCCTCTTAGCCTATCAGTCAGTTTAGTTACTCAGTCGTGTCCAACTCTTTGTGACCTCATGGACTGCAGCACACCAGACCTCCCTGTCTATCACCAACTCCCAGAGCTTGCTCAAACTCATGTCCACAGAGTCGGTGATGCCATCCAACCATCTCATCCTCTGTCGTCCCCTTCTCCTCCTGCCCTCAATCTTTCCCAGCATCAGGGTCTTTTCCAATGAGTCAGTTATTCACATTAGGTGGCCAAAGTATTGGAGTTTCAGCTTCAGCATCAGTCCTTCCAGTGAATATTCAAGACTGATCTCCCTTAGGATGGACTGGTTGGATTTTTGGTGTCGTCTCTAACACCACAGTTCAAAAGCATCAATTCTTCAGCACTCAGCTTTCTTTATAGTCCAACTCTCACATCCATGCATGACTACTGGAAAAGCCATAGCTTTGACTAGATGAAACTTTGTTGGCAAAATAATGTCTCTACTTTTTAATAAGCTGTCAATGTCGGTCATAGCTTTTCTTCCAAGGAGCAAGCATCTTTTATATCAAGGCTGCAGTCACCATCTGCAGTGATTTTGGAGCCCAAAAAGATAAAGTTTGCCACTGTTTCCATTGTTTTCCCATATATTTGCCATGAAGTCATGAGACCAGATGCCATGATCTTAGTTTTCTGAATGTTGAGTTTTTAGCCTACTTTTTCACTCTCCTCTTTCCCTTTCATCAAGAGGCTCTTTAGTTCTTCACTTTCTGCCGTAAGGGTGGTGTCATCTGCATATCTTAGGTTATTGATATTTCTCCCGGCAGTCTTGATTCTCGCTTGTGTTTCATCCAGCCTACACTTACATCCATATCTATCTTTAGCCTATGGTTATGTCTATATCTTATGTCTGTATCTGTATCCATCTATAGTTATGTCTATATCTTATGTCTATATCTATATCCATGTTGTTGTTTAGTCTCTCAGTCATGACCAACTCTCTTGAGATTCCATGCATTGCACCTCACTAGGCTCCTCTACCCATGGGATTTTCCAGGCAGGAATACTGGAGCAGGTTGCCATTTCCTTCTCCAGGGGAATCTTCCTAACCCAAGAATTGAACCCAAGTCTCCTGCATTGCAGGCGGATTCTGTATCACTGGGCCACCAGTGAAGCTCATCTGTGTCTGTAGCCATATCTCAATCTATACCTATCTTATATATGATAGCATGTCCTCTTCAAAGGACTTCCCTGGTGGCTCAGACAGTAAAGCCTCTGCCTACAATGCAGGAGACCCAGGTTCAATCCCAGGGTTGGGAAGATCGCCTGGAGAAGGAAATGGCAACCCACTCCAGAATTCTTGCCTGGGAAATCCCATGGATGGAGGAGGCTGGTAGGCTACAGACCATGGGGTCCCAAAGAGTTGGACACAACTGAGTGACTTCACTTTCACTTTCACTGTCCTCTTAGGTCAGAGCAGAATTTTATTCATCTGGCCACTGACTGCTGTAAGGTACTGACATGTATATATTTTTGGATGGCCTTACCCAATAATACTTCTGTTCTAGTGTTGGCAGCTGACAAAGACTTCTAACTCATACCTCCAAGAGTGTAGGAAGTAGGGAGAGATGAGTTTGGAATATTCACATATACTCAACTGCTCTCAACAGAGACCTCTCCTTGAGACATCATCCTCTCTGGTCCCGCATGTTGCTTCAAGGGTGGCAGCGAGGGAGCAAGAGAACACCCACTTGGCCAACCAATCAGCTGGGACCTCAATCTTGGACATTAATGGATGTGAGATGACCATCCTCTCTATTATTCTTATTTTACATATGAGGAAATAGAGATCGAAAAAGGGAGATGGCTTGCCAAGTTTTTCACTATTTGCACTGTGAACGTCCAGATGTTCAAGTTGGATTTAGAAAAGGCAGAGGAACCAGAGATCAAATTGTCAACATCTGCTGGATCATCAAAAAAGCAAGAGAGTTCCAGAAAAATATCTACTTTTGCTGCATTGACTACTCCCAAGCCTTTGACTGTGTGGATCACAACAAACTGGAAAATTCTTAAAGACATGGGAATACCAGACCACCTGACCTGCCTCCTGAGAAACCTGTATGCAGGTCAAGAAGCAACAGTTAGAACCAGACATGGAACAAGAGACTGGTTCCAAATCAGGAAAGGAGTACGTCAAGCCCGCATATTGTCACACTGCTTATTTAACTTCTATGCAGAGTACATCATGAGAAATGCTAGGCTGGAAGAAGCACAAGCTGGAATCAAGATTGCTGGTAGAAATATCAATAACCTCAGATATATAGATGACACCACACTTACGGCAGAAAGTGAAGAAGAACTAAAGAGCCTCTTGATGAAAGGGAAAGAGGAGAGTGAAAAAGTTGGCTTAAAGCTCAACATTCAGAAAATGAAGATCATGGCATCTGGTCCCATCACTTCATGGCAAATAGATGGGGAAACAATGACAAACTTTATCTTTTTGGGCTCCAAAATCACTGCAGATGGTGACTGCAGCCTTGAAATTAAAAGATCTTGCTCTTTGAAAAAAAAAAGCTATGAACAACCTAGACGGCATATTAAAAAGCAGAGACATTACTTTACCAACAAAGGTCCGTCTAGTCAAAGCTATGGCTTTTCCAGTAGTCATGCATGGATATGAGAGTTGAACTATAAAGAAAACTGAGTGCCGAAGAATTGATGCTTTTGAACTGTGGTGTTAGAGAAGACACCAAAGATCCAACCAGTCCATCCTGAGGGAGATCAGTCCTGAATATTCATTGGAAGGACTGATGCTGAAGCTGAGACTCCAATACTTTGGCCACCTGGTGTGATAAACTGACTCATTGGAAGACCCTGATGCTGGGAAAGATTGAGGGCAGGAGGAGAAGGGGACGGCAGAGGATGAGATGGTTGGATGGCATCACCGACTCTGTGGACATGAGTTTGAGCAAGCTCTGGGAGTTGGTGATGGACAGGGAGGTCTGGTGTGCTGCAGTCCATGGGGTTTCAAAGAGTCGGATACGACTAAGCAACTGAACTGAACTGCACTGGTAGAAATCATTTAGATTCTTGGTTTAAGTTCCTTCCATTCCATTCTCTCCACATATTAGCTCCTATGACATGTTGTGTTAAGCACTGAAGATATTGAAATCCAGACAAATGCCTTCTCTTCCTCATGCTTATGATATGGATGGAAGATGGACAATGAAATAAGCAGAAACAATGTGATGTGGTGAGTCCTACAATCAGGGAAGCACAGGTGGAAGGGAGACTTTGTATCTACTCTGTGCATCTGTGATCCAGGCAGGCTTCCTGGAAGAAATGACATTTAAACTACAATAAAACCTGAAGAGTAAGTATGAATCATCCAGGAGAACTGAGATGCGATAGTGGGATTGGGAGAAAAACGTTGCAGGCAGGAGAAAAGCGTGGGAGAAATCCTGGCAATGAGATAGAGCATGATGCATTTAAGGAATTGAAACAAGTACAATATGGTCAGAAAACACAAGCATGTTGGTTGGGGTAGGTGGGGCTAGCGAGACATACACAGAAGACTCACCTTCATGTACATATTGAAGATTTTTGAGGGCAAGGACTATGTCTTTTGCTCCTCTTGTGAGTTGAACAGCTCAGGGCTGAATATTAATGCTTGCTGTTAATGCTTGCATGAATGAATTTATGAGGGCAAAACACCACAGGCATCCTTATAAACTCCTAAAAATGCTCATCCTTCATTCTATGGGCTAGGGATTAACTCAAACACAATTTCCTAAAAGCACCATGACATTTGAGGTCAGCTCACATTTTCATCAGTGTTGCCGTCTTTGAGACTGGGGAAAAGTATCTTCCTGTCTCTCTGAGAGTCTTGCCCTTTACCCAGCATTTCTGCCAGCTCCTGGGTGGGTGACATGTACCCCCTAGTCTTCCCTGTCAGGCTTTGCCTGACTACCCTCAGGCTTTCATGGATGATCAGCACAGAAGCCTGGGAGCCTCTGGCTCAGTGGCTAAAGGTTCAGTGAACATTGAGTTCACTGTGGAAGTGGTTATACAGAGAGGTCAAGGTCAATGGTGGTATTAGAATAGGAGCTGAAGGCGTTTAAGGGTAGAATTCATATTAGCTACTTGTAATTCTTGCAGTCATGGATCCATCCTTTGCTGGAACACTTGAAAAGACACACCCGTGTGTATCCATATGCACACATCTATGAATACAGGGTGAATTGCCTCATATTAAGTCTCACTGTGGGATGATGCTTTCTTTTCCTCCCTTGCTCCTTTATTCCACATTTTCAGTCATTTTTTCCTAATGAAACTATCAGGCAGAACTAATCCAAACATGGGCTTAATTAATCAACATTTGGCAGTCTATAACTACATGCTCCGGTCCAAATTACTTGTGACAACTTTCTTAATACAAAAACCAAAACATCTACAGGCAGGCAGTGGCTCCATCAGCTGGCTGGAGAGCATGGCTCTTCAATTTATCTCATATATTTTAATAAAGTTGCAATAAACCTTTAGTCCCCAGGTATGACAGGGAGCATCTTGCTGCTGGAAAATGTCATTATTTTATTTTCAGCTCAGCAAAGGAAACATAAGTGCCCTTGTGGTGAAGTGGTTTTCTCCCCAGAAGCTACTCCTGGACAGAGGGTGAATTCGTTCTGCAGAGATGCCTCAGTTGTTCCAGTGCTCAGATCAACAGGGCTCTCAGGGGCAGATGCTCTGGCCATGAGGGTAAATGTAGCCAGTTGGCTTCTTCTGAAAGCTCTGATTCTCTTTCAGTGATTGATCTCATAAATGGAAGAAGAATCAGAGTAAGATGATAAGCTTTTCTATGTATTTGCCGCTTGATGGTTCATAGAATATTTTCATGTACCTGGTCTCATTTGATCTTCCAATATCCCTGAGCTCTAGGTGAGGGAGGAATTTATTCCTTCATGGGTTCATTCCTTCACTCAACAGCAATACTGTTTAAGTACTAACTTGGTGCTAGGAACTAGGCTGTATACTAAGGACCCAGGGGTGAGAGAGCATGACAGCGTGGTCCTGCTGTGCTGAATGTCTTCATTTCTGCTTCCAGTCCACTCTCCATCCTCCGCCACCCTGCCCTGTGCCCTGCAGGCTTGCCTGTGTAGACCACATCACCTGGACAGCCTGCCCTCTCCCTTCTGATTGGGTTTGGTCAATGGACAGAGGTGGGAGACAAGAGGTGAGAGGAGACAGAGGCTGAGGCTCTCATTCTCATGGTTTCCTTCCTGCTGGGCTGCAGGCTGGCAGGATCTGCATTCCTCTGCCCAAGGCCACAGCTCCCACTCCTAAGTATAAGCACATCTCTCCAGATTCTAACAACTTCTTTCTCCTCTTGCTTCTTCAAGCCTAGGAGAGGTCCCCAAATCACTCTCAGATTTGATGATTTCCTGGATAAACTCAGAGAATGCACTGAAAGCTGTGATGCTTAAGGTGATAGCTTTTTAAAGGAAAGGATACAGATTTAAATCAGCCATGGGAGAAAGTACAGAGTCCAGGAAAGTTACCACACTTGGACCTTCCAATGTGCTCTCCCTACAATGCACCACTTTTTTGCCATGGACGTGATGATACACTTGGAATAATGCCAACCAGGGAAGTTCACCTGAGACCATGGGGTCCAGAATTTTAATGGGGTTCCATTACACACTGCCTGTGAGGCACACCTTTAGTATTCAGACTTTTCTGTAGGTAGATCTGATATCATATGGCCCAGGGCCCCCATCATAAATCTGTCCAGTGGCCAAGAGCTGCCCAGTGGGAAAAACCCCAACAAAGACGAATTGAATTATCAAACCTGAATCTTTTTTTTGTTTTCTGGCTGCACCTCAATGTGAACAAACGACTCATTGGAAAAGACCCTGATGCTGGGAAAGATTGAGGGCAGGAGGAGAAGGAGACGACAGAGGATGAAATGGTTGGATGGCATCACCGACTAAATGGACATGAACTTTGGTAAATTCTGAGAGATGGTGAGGGACAGGGAAGCCTGGTGTGCTGCAGTCCATGAGGTTGCAAACAGTTGGACATGACTTGGTGATTGAACAACAACAACCATGCGGAATAGGGAAATCTTATTTTTCCAACCAGGGATGGAATCTGAACCTCTTCCTTTGGAAGCGCAGTAACCACTGGACCACCAGGGAAGTCCCCTTGCCCCAGCAAAGAAAGGCACTGCTCTCACACATTCCATTCCAGGGGCCTAGAGATCCCTTTCTAGTAGCTGAGGGCAAAGGCCAGACCTCTCCTCGTGTGTGTGTGTGTGTGTGTGTGTGTGTGTGTGTGTGTGTATGCTAAGTTGCTTCTGCTGTGTCCAATTCTTTGCCACCCTATGGACTGTAGCCCGCCAGCCTCCACTGTCCATGAGATTCTCCAGGCAAGGATACTGGAGTGGGTTGCTATGCCCTCCTTCAGGGGATCTTCCTGACTGAGGGATCGAACCCATGTCTCATATGTCTAACCAGAGTTGGCAGGCAGGTTTTTTTTTTTTTTTTTTTTTTTTTACCACTAGCGCCACCTGGGAAGCCCAGACCTCTCCTTAGGTAAATTTAATTCTTCACTACACATGAGTCCTTGTGCAGGACCCTGACTGCTCTCCAGGCCCATGGAAAGCCTTGTTCAGACTGTGAGCTTTATGGTCTAGCTGGCCTGCATCAGTTTATCAGATGGTAGATAAAGGATCTAGAGGTATTTAATCCAATTTTTAAAAGCATATTTGTTGTCTTGCTTTATTATAAAATTAACAAATGCACATAATAAATTTTTCTAACAATACAGAAATGTATAATATAGAAAGTTCCCCATCATATAACATAATCCAGAAGTGTATATAAAACAGAAATTTCCTCATAATTCAAGAAATAACTGTTCTTAAAAATTTGGTTTATATTTTCCATTTTTTCTATGCATATTTTAACATATAAATATGTAATTACTTTGAACCAAAATGATATACTATACCTAGCGTCTGTAACTTGCTTTTTCTTCTTAACAGTACATCATAGATACGACATGGAAATGTCACCACGTATAAATGAACCTCATTTTTTTTCAACGATTGAATAGTATTCCAGTGTGAATGTGTCACGATTTATTTAAACAATCGCTTATTGATAGGCATGTAGGTTATTACCAGTTTTTTTCTAATGCAAGCAATGCTGCAGTGAACATCCTTGTACATATATAATTGGGCTCTGTGCTAAAATTTCTGTAGGGCAAATTCTTAAAAGAGGAATTGCTGGATTAAAGGATAGGTACATTTTACAGTTTCATAGATCTTGCCAAATTGTAGTCTGAAAAGCTGATCCAATTTATACTCATATTAAGGATGCCTGGAAAATCCCATGGACGGAGGAGCCTGGTAGGCTGCAGTCCATGGGGTCGCTAGGAGTCAGACACGACTGAGCGACTTCACTTTCACTTTTCACTTTCATGCACTGGAGAAGGACATGGCAACCCACTCCAGTATTCTTGCCTGGAGAATCCCAGGGACGGGGGAGACTGGTGGGCTGCCTTCTGTAGGGTCGCACAGAGTCAGACATGACTGAAGCGACTTAGCATAGCATAGCATAGCAAGGATGGATGGGAGTGCTGGATTCCTGTCCCCCTTGCCAACTGGTTGTTATTAATCCTTTACGTAAATCCAAATGTTTAATGTGAAACCAGAATTATGCTCTTCTTTTCCTGAACTGGATGGCTGCCCATTTCTCTTCAATGTCCCCATGGGGTAGATGGCTCTCTTGGCCCCAGACCAGACCTATGAAGATTGGGTGGTAGGGAATGTAGTGACCCTGGAAAGGTGAACTCTGGAGTAAAGCAGTTAAATGGGGCCTTTCTTAACATTTTGTTCATGTAGACACTTGATTTGAAATCAAACATTTGAAACATATTCCCCTGGGTGTGCCTAGTGCCCCACTGGATAAAGTAACCTAATCACTCGAGTGACTATCTCATCCTATTTCCAAGTCTGACCCACCATCAAGCAGAGGGGGTTATACAGGCATGAACAGCAGTGCATGGGGATCTTGGAGGGTGCTCTGGATTTCTGCTTATCCTCTTTGCCAATTCAGGGATGGGTTTTGTGTGCACCAGCCTTCAGGGGAGGGGCCAGGAAGAGCTGCAATCCTGGGTGCACTGTCCTTTGGCAGAGCAATTACAGTCCTCTTCTATTTTTGTCTTTTATATGGTTAAACAGTGGAAAGTTCCAGATGGGTCATACTTCCCCTTTTCTGCCTTGTCCCTTCACGTAAAAGGATGGACCCAGGTGACCAGGATTACTCTACCCAACTAGGGTGGTGTCACACCTAAGATAGAGCAATCAATTTTTCCCTCCTGAAAATTTGGAACTAGGATATGCATTAGGTTAGTGGTCAAATCTAGAGGAATTCAATCAGAAGAGAAAAACTAAAAACTGAAGGTGACACGTGAAAATGTGGGCTGACCAGTGAGGTATGGTTTGCTCAGGACCGAGGAGTCCTTTAGGACAACAGGGCTGTCAGTGCTAGAATCAGGTCTCAGGCAAGCCAGGATGAGCCGGTCATCCTAGAGAAAAGAGATCTATGGCCCCAGAGAGGGACAGAGGATCACCCTGAACAGTGATTCACATCATTTGTTGTTCAGTTGCTAAGCTGTATCTGACTTTTTGCTACCCCATGGACTGCAGCACACCAGGCTCCTCTGTCCTTCACCATCTCCAGGAGTTTGCTCAAATTCATGTCCATTGAGTCAGTGATGCTATATAACCATCTTATCCTCTGTTGTGCCCTTCTCCTCCCGCCTTCAGTCTTTCCCAGCATCAGGGTCTTTTCCAATGAGTCAGCTCCTTGCATCAGGTAGTCAAAGTATTGGCATTTCAGCTTCAGCACCAGTCCTTCCAGTGAATAGTCAGGGTTGATTTCCTTTAGGATTGACAGGTTTGATCTCCTTGCACTCCAAGGGACTTTCAAGAGTCTTCTCCAGCACCACAGTTCAAAAGCATTAGTTGACTACTCCCAGTCCTGGGAGAAGCCTGGCTGGGTTTCTTGCCCTAAATCCCAGGGACCACCCCATAATCTCCCAATCTCTCTCTGTCTAACTGGCCTGAAAGGTGAACTCCTGTTAAGGCCATGCTTTCCAGCTTCCCTTGTCATTAGAGTGGGCCAAGTGCCTGGATTCTTGCCGATGAGAAGGTGCGCAGACGGGATGTGTCATTTCCATTCTCGGGCAGTGAACAGTGTGTGTGTGAGCTCCATGCACTCTCTTTCCCACCCTGTGGCTGCAAGTGGACAACACTGGGATCTTAGTGCTAGAGAGAGAACAGCCCAGTCCTGATTATGTTTGAGGCGAGTTGCCAAGGTGGGTTCCTGGACCTGCAGGGGACTTTGTGTGTGAGACAGAAATCAAGACTGTTGTGTTAAGTCACTGGGATTTTAGGGTTTATTTGTCTCTGCAGAAGAGTCTTCGAACACCATGGGTTTCTTTTATTCTTCAAAAAAGCTTTTACTAAGACAGCTCGGGTCACCGGGTACTTACTGACAGTATGTTCAGTTACAGACTGCCTGGGAAGATTCTTAATTACTCACTTACAGAACAATCGGAGATGCTCAAGAGTTCATATCTGGGGGCAGGATTTTGGGAGTCCAGGAAAGAGCTGAGGGAATGCAGATGACTTGGCCAAGGTTCCTACTTCCCCGTGAACTGGCTCTCCCCCATCAACAGATAATAGGCGTGAGGACTCTGGCAGGAAACTCCTGTGTCCCAAACAAGGCAGTCAGCAAGGTTCCTGCATTGCTCTGGGGCCAAATGAAGGAACAAGGTTTCTGGATGTGAGGACAGGGCCAGGCTAAAGTGAACACCAGGCAACCAGCCCAGCTTGGCAGCAGGAATCCTAGGCCTGTTACCATCTGCTTAGGGAAGGTGGACTTTGGTTTCCAGGTCAAAACACTTCCAGCAGACTAATTATTAAAAACACGCAAGTTGCTAAAACTGACTCAAAGAGAAATAGAAAATCTGAATAGACCTCTAACAAGGGAAGAGATGAAATCAATCATTTTAAAAAAACTTCTAATAGGGACATCCCTGGTGGTCCAGTGGTTAAGACTTCACCTTCCAATGCAGGAGGTTTGAGTTCAATCCCTGCTCAGAAAGCTAAGATCCTACAAGCCTTGAGGCCAAAAAGAAACAAAGGACATAAAGCAGAAGCAATACTGTAATGAATTCAATAAAGACCTTAAAAGTAAATAAATAAAAACCCTTCCTGTAGAGAAAAGTCCAGAACTAGAGGCTTCACTGGTAAATTCTGTTGTTGTTCAGTCACTAAATCATGTCCGACTCTTTGTGACCCCTCAGACTGCAGAACACCAGGCCTCCCTGTCCCTCACTATCTCCCAGAGTTTGCCCAAGTTCATGTCAATTGAGTCAGTGATGCTATTCAACCATCTCATCCTCTGGCCCCTTCTTCTCCTCTTGCCTTCAGTCTTTCCCAGCATCTTTGGTAAATACTACCAAACATTTAAAGAAGAATGAACACTGATTCTTCTCAAACTCTACCAAAAAATCAAAGAGGAGGAACCACTGAGGCCAGTGGTTCCCTGATGCCAAGGCCCATAGCCACAGACTGACGGGGCACCAGACAACCAACGTAGCTGACCTGTCCCACATGGAGACTCTGGGCTGGAGGCCCCTGGGACCATGACCTCCAGCTCCTCCTCAGTGCCCTGCCAAGTGCCCTGTCTTTACTGCAGAACATCCCCTACGACTCTCTCCTGCCTCTCTCGGTCACTCAACCCACTCCTGCACCCTCTCAGCTGACAGGCATCCTCCCCGGGCTGGGCTAATGTTCCTTGTTGCTTTCATCATCCTCTCCCCACCTTCCCCTCCTGCTGCTCTCCTTCTCCCAGTCCAGCCCTTTCCATGCCGAGCGCACGAATCGCCTGGGGGTTTGTTCAAGTGCAGACTGACATAGTCACTCTGGAGCAGCCGCTGAGACCCTGCAATGCTAACAACCCCCGTGTGATGTGAAATCTCCCGGTCCCGGAGCGAGATTTTGAGTAGGGAGGGTCTAGAACACACATCCTGGCAACACCTCGTGAACTCAATTCACATGGCTGCCTCAAAGGGAATTCTGAAAAGTCACCCCTCTCCAGGGGACCTGGAAATCAGGACTGTTCCACCTGTGCCAGGTGGAATCGGGAGCCCCTGTTTTACCCTGTCTTCTGCCTCACTGATAGATGGATGGGGGCAAAAGGAAGGAGACCCTGATGGGACTGAGGGAAGTCAGAGCCAGAGGAAGGCAGGCTAGAGGCAGAGGCGCTGCAGTGGGGCCTCTGGCCTCTGGGAGGCGCTAGCAACCGCTAAGGGCTGCCCGGTTAACACTGGTGCCCAGTGCCTTCTCCAGTCTGGGAAGCATCTCCATGTTTCATTCTCTCATGACACATTATGACTCGGATTTTTACAGATGAAAGCGTAGCAGCTGACTTGTTCCAGGTGGCGGGAGTCACGGATCCAACACGGCCACCCAGAAATCACATTGTTGCCAGCCGGGTCAGCTTAGAAGCTGGACGGGGCCCCTGAGGACTCCTGCACGTCAACGCCTCCCCTCAGAACAAGGGAAAGGACCGGAAGACAAAGGCGTTGTTGGGGGAGGGTCTGCTGACGCTGTGGTCCCAGGGTGGTGAGAGCAGACGCTCCACTCCTCCTGGAGGTGACTTGAGTGAGAAGATGATGAGAGGTTACAGCAGAGCTGCGGCTTCGGTTCCTCCTGCTCCCTTCTAGCACGAATTGACGTGTGAATCGGAGGGGCTGCAAAACACCAAGGCCCCTGATCATGCCCTTGAAGCATGTACGACGCTAAAGGCAGTCAGAAGGGACCATCGTCCCCACTGAATGTGCCTAAGACATGAGGGATGCCGGAAGTTCACCTCTGAGCCCGGTAGGCACACGCACACATATACAAATGCACACACATACACACACCACAACCTCCCCCACAACATTCCTGTAATCCTACATCCCCATTCTTCCCCCTCACACTTCAACAGACACTAATGGACAAATGAGTAGGGATCTGGTGGCCCCCGAGACCATGGGGGGGCCATGTAAGACAATGTCTTGCTCAAACACAAAGAAAACTTCAGTTGTCAAATCTCCTTCCAGCCAAAGCAGCTCATGCAAGCTCTAGGCTTGGATCCAAAGTCCCTGTGCTCGCCAGCAGTGTGCCGTTGAGCA
Source organism: Bos indicus (assembly GCF_029378745.1). Taxonomy (NCBI): domain Eukaryota; kingdom Metazoa; phylum Chordata; class Mammalia; order Artiodactyla; family Bovidae; genus Bos; species Bos indicus. The sequence goes on along the minus strand of NC_091782.1, from coordinate 16,199,526 downwards.
AAGCTTTTTGACTGCCCACCGAGACTCAGTTTTCTCATCTGGAATATGGGCAACATAGTTGCTACAGAGTTGATATGAGTCTTGGCTGAGGTAAGAAATGAGATGGGACTCAGGAAACTGTAAAGCAAGGCATTACCACAAAAAGCCAACAGCAACAATTACTAGGACGCAGACATTATTCTGGGCTTCCCAGATGGTGCTAGTGGTTAAGAACCTGCCTGCCAATGCAGGAGATGTAAGAGACGCAGGTTTGATTCTTGGGTTGGGAAGATCCCCTGGAAGAGAGCATGGCAAGCCACTCCAGTATTTTTGCTGGGAGAATCCCATGGACAGAGGAGTCTGATGGGCTATAATATCCACAGGGTCACAAAGATTCAGACACAACTGAGGCAACTTAGTGCACACACACACACACACACACACACATTATTCATTGAAACAAACACCCAGAATCCAGAGGGAGGTGAAACGGATGCCCGGCTGCGCCCAGTAGTGGATGCCCCTTAGAAGAAGACCATATGCTGTTATCCCAGCCTAGCCGCTTGATGCAGGGAAGCATGTAATCCCTGCTCCATGAAGCCCTCCACAGTGAAGCTTCTCTCCCTGAAGGCGAGCTCGGGCAGGTGTTGTCACGCTGCTCTCAGGGACTGTGCTAATTGTATGTTATCTCCTTGGCCAGGATGCTGGCTTCTTCAGCTCAGCTTCCCAGACCGTCTGCCCCTCTTGAGAACCCAGCCTCTTGTTAAGTTGTTACCAAAGCCCCAGGGCTGCAGCTCTGAGACAGGGACAAAGACAGCTAATGTAAATCCCACTGTAGTGTCCATGGGCTGCCTGGGACCCACTAGGCAAAGAGGCATTGAGTGTCTGCTGCTGGTCAAGCCCTGTACTGGGCTCTGGATGCAGAGATGGGAAGGTACCGTCCTGGCTCTCCAGGAGCTCCCAGGCTGGAGAGGCAGGTAGGTGCGATGCATGTGCCAAGTGCTACAGTAGAGAAGTCTCAAAGCGGGTGGCACTTCACAGAGGAGGCGATGCGGGAGCACACAGACTTGAAGGGTGAAGAGGACTTTGTCAGATGCAAAAGGATTCTAGGTGCAAGGAAGGAACTTCCAGGCAGGGAAACAGTGTGTGCAAAGGCAAGGGGGAGTGAGGGAACCCGACTCCTTGAGGGAATGGCAGAGCTTGGTATGGTGGAGCACCAGGTCCGTGGGGCGCACTGATGTGCTAATGCTCATATACTCATCTGTACGTGTGTCTGTCCTGTTCCCCAACCCTGCCGGAAACTCCCTGAAGGCGGAGACTATATTTTGATTCTATTCTATATGACTCAATAAACATTTATTGAAAACACGTTATATGCAGAGCACTGAGTTGTTTCCTAAGGAGAGGCCAAAGACTAGGTCAAGAGTAGGTTCCTGCCCGTAAAGGGGCCATGTCTAGGGAAGGGTGAAGACTGACACATCCATCTGGACCACAAAGCAAGGCAGATCTACAGGAGTCTGGGTGGAAGCACCGGAGTTTAGAGAGTCTGAAGGTGGGGCAGGAAAAGAGATGAATGCCAACCAGGAAAGGTTTATGGTGGAGGTGGCGTTGAGCTGGCTCTTAAATGTCAACAGGAAAGATGGTGGGAAGTTTATCTTTATAAGTGGAAGAGCTGGCATATGTGAAGCCCCAAATTTTGAAAAATGTAGGTCAGTTCTGGAATAATGATGAGACTCTCGTGACAGCAATGGTAGGCGTATGGGTTGTGAGCGTGGGGGAGAGATTTAGGAAGAAACTAACAACAGACACCTCTATATAACATTTGTGGTGGTCCAGTCTCTTGCGTATTACATATATTTGCCTATTTTACATGCATTTACTTACACAGACTTCATAGTAGCCCTGTGAAGTGGATGCTATCATATTCCCTAAGAAATCTGAGGCACAGAGAGGCAGATCAACTTGCCTGAGGTCACACAGCTGGCAGGCAGCAGAGGCGGGGTTTGAATTCAGCCATTCTTGCTGGAGAGTTCATGCTGTGTACGCTACAGTCCTTGGTGGTGATGAGAAAATGTGGCAGATACTTTTAAATGCTTGCCCACTGCTATTCTTTTTTTTTTTCTTTGCTGGCAGAGTTCTGAGCTAGTTTGGGTGTCTACCCCTCCCTACAAGGACTGTAGGGTAAATTTCAACTATTGTAAATCAGTGATGGTAATCCCATTGCCCTGGCCAGTCATTGGTTCAGAAAGGGGGGATGCGATTTAACCCTGACCAATGAGAGAAGAGAGTTTTGCCGGGGGACTTTGGGGAAAAGCATCCGCAGTAACAAAAAAAAGACATCCAAGAGGAAATGACTTATCCTCTAGGATGCGATGTTAACATATCTAGAAATGACCCCTTGAACTCTGGCAGTCATTTTACAACCAGGAGGGGGAGCTATTCCGACATGCTGAAGAGGGTGGGTTGGAAAGAGGCAGAGAATCTAGAAGAAGCACAGTCGAACCACAGAACGTATCAGCTTTGGCAAGTCGCTCTACTCCGGGGCATCTGGTGGAATGATATCATTAATCTTCCTGGCTGAGGGTACTTGAGGTGAGGGTTTCTGTTACTTTCAACCCAAAGCATCCCGTGATACTTTTGGAACTAGGCTGTGAAGGGTTTTTTGTTTTTTTTTTTTAACTTTACAATATTGTATTGGTTTTGCCATATATCAACATGAATCCGCCACAGGTATACACGTGTTCCCCATCCTGAACCCTCCTCCCTCCTCCCTCCCCATACCATCCCTCTGGGTCCTCCCAGTGCACCAGCCCCAAGCATCCAGTATCGTGCATCAAACCTGGACTGACGACTCATTTTATATATGATATTATACATGTTTCAATGCCATTCTCCCAAATCATCCCACCCTCTCCCTCTCCCACAGAGTCCAAAAGAAGGGGTTTCTAATACAGCATCTTATACCCAGCGTCTTATACCAGGCAGTGGTTAACTGGAGAGAGAAACTTTTGATATCCTTACAAGACACAGCTCATAGGCAGACACTCCAGTCCAGCCCTAGTTAGGGCTCTCCACTCTATGACAAAAGCAGACTGAAAAGGTGGCAGAGGGGAGCCTGGAGCTGGCAGTTCTGGGTTCTCCGTGTGGCTCCACACTCAGCTTGCTGTGTGATGGTGGGGAAGCCATCTCCCTCTCTGAGTCTTAGCTTCATTATCTGTGAAATGAAAGAGTTGGACGAGATGTTCTTTTAGGGTCCTTTCAGCTCTCTGATTCTCTGATGAGTTGTCATCTGTCTAAACCCAATAAGCTGCTTTACTAAAAAAAAATTAAAACGGGGGATGGTGAGAGCTAAAGTTGGGGGTGGCGGATGGGCAATTTATTCCAGTGAATGCCTTTGAGTCACCAAGACTGGCTGAGAAAAATTTTTTCTCTATAGAAATGGAGCAGGAGGGTTTGGAATTGTCCACTCTCCCAGAGATCAGGATAGGATGAAGTTTGGGGGAACTGCTTGCTATGTTTGTGCAGTGAATCGGCTCTGCACACCAGAGAGAACACTGTTACCCTCATTTCAGGGCAGGGGTAGGGGTGGGGAGGGCAGACGCTCAAGAGTCAGCTGCTGTGGCTCTTTGAACCCTCTGGCTTTGGAGATGGAACAGCAGCACCCACTCTGTGCAGCTAGAAATAGTGGATCGCTTTAGGCTAGAACGTCTGCCTTACATTCAAATCCAAAGCAGCCACTAGACTAAACTTTCAGTTGTAAAATATTTATTCAGTTCCTTCTTATCTTTCTTTTGTTTCCCTGCCCTTATCAAGCTCTTGGACTCAAGTTTCCTGGTTTAATGACGCTTGGACCACCCCTTACTCATTCCCACCTCTACTACTCTACTCTGGATATTCCCCCCAGCCTGTCCTCTCTGAATATGCTCTGAAATTGCCTTTTCCTGCTTTAAATTGCAATCCACCCATACTTCTGTTTTCCAAGTGGATTGGTCTCAGTGTTACAAAGGCAATCTGATTGAACAAATTTATGCTAAATTGTGAACGACTGCTGACATTTCACACACAAAAAATCTTTTTCTCCCCCCTCCCCCCTTTTTTTTTCATGAAAGTAAGTCTATTACATTGAATTAATTTCTTTTGTTTTGGTCACGCCCTGAGGCTTATAAGATCTTAGTTCCCTAAATAAGGGTTGAACTCAGGCCTTGTGCCAAGTTCTAACCACTGAACCACCAGGAATTCCCTGAATTAATTTCTAAGTGTAAAAGTTTGAGTACCATAACAAAAGTGAAGGGATTATTTTCTAGAAGGAAAAAGAAAGTTTGCAGAAGGTGGGCACGGGAACATATAGCTAACTTTTTATTTTATGTGCCTTTTTTTTGGTTGTTGTTGTTAACTTCAAAAACATCCTACACAGTCAGCAGAGAAATTTGACTTCTAAAAGCTGTTAGTCCAGTGCGCTTAACCTGAGAATGTTAAAAATATCCTCATGATGTATATATGGGTCTGGAGGTGAAGGAAAATGGGATTGGGTGACTGTGTTGTATATCACAAAGGAAAAGGGGATCAAAACATGGGAGACCCAGCTTGTCGAGGCTGTACTGAGATTTGGACAGATCTAGAGAATATGATAATAGTAGATATATATCAAGTGAGCATGATTGCTAGTCATTGTTGAAATTACGTGTATTAACTCAGTAATCCTTTCACACAAATGAATAAGAGTAGGAACTACTAGCATCCATTTTACAGATGAGAAAACTGAACCACAGAGAGTTAAGAGTTCTCTTAAGTTCTCAAGGTCACACCGTATGAGAGCCATGCTTTGAACCCAAGCGTTGTGGCCCCAGAGCCACACTCAGGACTGAGCTGTCTCTTCAGACCTGTGATATGGATGGAAAGTGCCCCTCACATCTTCACCCTCCTGCTGGCTCAGGGTGGTCTCGGGGCCCACTTTCACCTAAACCTTTTCTTGCCTTCCCATCAGAATGGCCTGCCCCCTTGGGGCTTCCCTGGTAGCTCAGCTGGTAGAGAATCTGCCTGCAATGCAGGAGACCCCGATTTGATTCCTGGGTCGGGAAGATCCACTGGAGAAGGGACAGGCTGCCCACTGTAGTATTCTTGGGCTTTGCTGGTGGCTCAGCTAGTAAAGAATCTACCTGCAATGTGGGAGACCTGGGTTTGATCCCTGGGTTGGGAAGATCCCCTGGAGAAGGGAATAGCTGGCTATCCACTCCAGTATTCCGGAGTGTTCCTGGAGATCCCATAGATGTTCCTGGAGATCCCATGGATGGGATCGCAGAAGAGTTGACACAGCTGAGTGACTTTCACTTTCCCTTTTCATGCTCTCTCCATCTTCTCAGGAATGAAAATGTAATTAACCAATGTTGATATGTAAAAGGTGAATGTTGTCCTTTAGTTACTGAACAAACATTTTCTGCATGCTCACACCATGTCTAGTACAGCACTAAATACTGTGCAGAATAAAAAGTTCAACTCTGTATGGTCCCTCCCTCAAGGAGCTCACAGTCGAGTTCAAAAGATCAATATAAATAACTCTAATGCTGAATAGAAAGGATTGTGAGCCACAATATAGGTTTAAAAGAAAAGAAAACAAGGAAGGAGAAGAGATGATAGCCTGGGGGTCTGCTCTGGAGGGGGATGATGTAGCTTTGAGCTTGACTTTGAAGCCTGCACTGAAGGAAAGAGCAGCCCCGCTGGCAGAAACAGCAAGAGACAGAAAGGCGTGAGCAGATTGGAGGAGTGGGAAATGACCCTGTTAGGCTTGTGCCCTGGCACCGACTGGCTGGGAGTACCCGTGGAGTTTTGTCTTAAACAAGGTTTGGGTACAGACTGGCGACTGAGGGAGTTGGTTTTCACCTCCTAGGAGCCGTACGTGCAATTGTGCAGTGATGTTCTGGCGACAACACTTTAACCCTCTGATTCTCCAGCTGGGTTCCCCGACTACCCAGGGACACCCAGCAATTGTGCTGGAAGGACCAAAGCCACAGGGGGACCATTGTGCATCTTGTTGGACCAACATTTTCATTTGGTGGATAGTATTTCGAAACTTTGCTTTCAAATGAAAATAATTACTGGTAAAAATTATGGCATAGAATGCAATATTTGCTATCTTTTTTTTTTCAGCTAAAAAGGGAGCCTTCAGATAGACCACTTGGGAGTGTGTTTAGAAGTGACAGTCAAACTGACCCGGAGGGATGGGATGGGGAGGGAGGTGGGAAAGGTGTTCAGGATGGGGAACACATGTACACCCGAGGCGGATTCATGTCAATGTATGGTAAAACCAATACAATATTGTAAAGTAAAAAAACAAAAACCAAAAAACTATTCAGTAACCAGTAAGAGCGGTGACCAATCAGAACTAAAGGATCTTGAAGGACCCCAGTAACATTAGAAGGGAACCCTCTAATTGCTGGGTTACGGAGAGGATGGGAGTCCTAAGGGGAGAGGCTGGGGCGGCAGTGTGGAAAGGGCACTCAGGGCAGCCGCTCCCTGCCTGGTAGGGGAGTGCGTCAGTATTTCAACAGCTGGCTGAACATCTGTCCTGGCTCTCCTCTTAGCAGCCGCAGGGAGCCCAGTGGCTTTCATCTGCCATTAAGTAAACATTGCAGGAAACTCAGGGGGAGTAATGCTTTGACCTAAGGGGTGATTCCATGCTGGATGTAGGGATCTGGAAGAGGGGTTTTCCTGGGTGCAGCGTGGCCCTGGGGGCCCCCTAGATCACAGTGTCTGTGTGGCCATTTCCTTAGCCCACGTGCCCGTGGCCTGGCCCACATGGTTTATCAGTGCTACTATAGTCAGAGGAGTTCCCCCAACCCAGACTTCCTGTGAGAGAGCTAAGCCCACTCTTCCATGAGCTTGCTCACTTTTACCTACAAGTATACAAGTGCTTTGGAGGGAGAAAAAAAATTCATCCAGACTCTTAGCAATACATCAAGGATACTTGAATGTATTTGAAATATAATGAGTATGTAGCCATAAAAGACATGCCTCATAAGAATCTTTTGAAGGAAGAAATAAAACAAATGATCCTGCCTTTGTATCTTGCCTCTCAGAGGCAGCAATGAGTCCCCTGGTGCTCTCCCCAAATCACAAGCTCAGGTATAAATTACAGTTACTAATTAGGTTCTTGCATGGGATGTGCCATAGTTAATGCTAAGCAGGCAAACCTCCCACCTTTGGCTTGGCTCCTTCAGGCAGTTTCTGTGCCCCCAGGCTTGGTGTGGAGGCAGAGACACCCAGCCGTTCCCACCTGGCACAGCCCACTTCCTGAGAGAAAACAGGGAAATACTTCATTTTTTCCTCTCAGTTTTTCTTGCAGCCAGAGTTGGTCAGGTGACCTAGTTCTGGCCAATGAGGTATCAAGAAGGGTCTGCTGGGGCTTCTGGGAAAATCCTTTCTCTCTCCTAAAAAGGGAAAGATGAGGAGAGTGCTTTTGCCTCTTCCTTGTTTACTGCTTAGGACACTGTGCTGTGACGTAAGGATGTGATAATAGGAACCGTGGATGCCACCTCGCCAGTGTGAGTAGAGGGGTGGTGAACGCACTGACGGTGGCAGGATTGATGGGTGGGAATGGTCTGAGTCCCTCTTAATGTGGACATGCTCCCACTCAACCCCAGGAACCACGTACCTCTGAAAGTTTTATTACGAAAGGAGTAAACTCCTATTTTTATCCAGCTTTTAGTCATGAACTATTACTGGTAGCCAAAATCAGCCTACATTAGTCAGGATAAACTAGACTTTGTTCCTGTAACACACTGACTCACAAATCTTGAAGGTTAAGCACAAAAGGTTTATTTCTCCTTCTCTTTTAGACCGCTGAGAGTTGGAACAGCCCTCTTGGGTCCCGTGGCTATGTCAGGGCGGCCCCCAGGGTCACGAAGCAGAGGCAGAGAGAAGTGTAGAATCACATGGGCTGTGTTACAGGCCAGGGCTGGAAGTGGCTTCCATCACTTCTGCCACATCCCATGGACCCACCCAATCTAACTACATGGGGGCGCTGAGAAATGGGCACACGCGGCGTTGTCTGCACCACACTTCCTGATTCACACACTATCTTGTCTGTTTTTCCCTAGTCAGAAAGTCGTTCACTCATTCGACAGAAATTTATTGAACTTCCTTGTGGCAGATGTGCTATAGGGAATATAAAAGAAAGACAGTAGCCTTATATAACATCACATTCCTGGGCTTCAGATCATCCATCATGGAGGAGACACGAAATAAAGCAGTAAGTAAATAGAATATATTAAAATATACACACATTTTAAGGTTAAATTATATAAATTACATTAGAACATCAACTTAGTTGGCTTAAACATTCAGAAAACTAGGATCATGGCATCTGGTCCCATCACTTCATGGCAAATAGATGGGAAAACAATAGAAACAGTGAGAGACTTTATTTTCCTGGGCTTCAGAATCACTGCAGATGGTGACTGCAGTCATGAAATCAAAAGATGCTTGCTCCTTTGAAGATAACCTACAACAAACTTAGACAGCGTATTAAAATGCAGAGACATTAGTTTGCCAACAAAGGTCCGAATAGTTAAAGTTATGGTTTTTCCAGGAGTCATGTATGGATGTGAGAGTTGGACCATAAAGAAATCTGGGCAGCAAAGAACTGATGCTTTCAAATGATGATGTAGTAGAAGACTCTCGAGAGTTCCTTGGACTGCAAGGAGATCAAACTAGTCAATCCTAAAGGAAATCAGCCCTAAATATTCATTGGAAGGACGAATGCTGAAGCTGAAGCTCCAATACTTTGACCACCTGATGCAAAGATCTGACTCATTGGAATAGACCCTGATGCTGGGAAAGATTGAGGGCAGGAAGAGAAGAAGGTGACAGAGGATGAGATGGCTAGATGGCACCACTGACTCAGTGGACATGAATTTGAGCAATCTCCGGGAGACGGTGAAGGACAGGGAAGCCTGGTGTGCTGCAGTCCATGGGGTCCATAGAGTCGGACACGACTGAATGACTGAATAGCAACAATCTACATATGTTAATGTATGATAATTCATGATCATTCCTGTCCTCAAAAAGCTTAGGGTTTAACTGAGAGTCAGATGAATAGAGATGATGCAGTACCAGGTGGCAGACACACTCATAGAGGCAGCAGCACAGAGGTGGGAGTGGGGTTCAGAGGCACACCAGTTAGTTTGGCCTGCAGAAATCAGGGAAGGCTTTAGAGAGGAGATGGCCTGAGGCAAGGGTCTGAAGGACGGAGAAAAATTTGGAAAACAAAGTGGGGAAGTGGGAGGTCTGGAACTCCGAAGAAGCATGAATAAATGCAGGCCTTCGTAAAAAGTCCTGGCTAATAGGGATGTGGCCGAGGGTGCCCTTGTGCATCTGGAGGTCAGGGAGAGGGTATGGAGGGGCAGCTTCTAGTGGTGGGGGCCTAGAGCTCTAAATCAGAGGTTCTCTAACCTGGCTGCATGTTAGAATTATATGGCTGACTTTAAAAAATGCCAATGCTTGGGCTCCTCCCCCAATCAACTGAGTAAGACGGTACCCGGGTCAGGGCCCAGGCATCAGGGCTTTTTAAAAGGCCCCAGGTGATTGTAACGGGCCGCCAGGACTGAGCATCACTGTCCAGAGGCAGGACGGGGGATAGGTTTGCTTGTCTTGCTCAGAAATAGAACCGCAACCCTGTAGGAAGGTGCCCCTCCCTCACTGATCTTAGACTCCTTAAAAGAAAGTCTCCTAACATCAGGCAGAGAGAGAAGAGAGTTGCCAAAATGTTCCTTTGTCATTATCTTTTCCTTTGCTCATTGTTCCTCCTCTGCCCTGGCAGTCCCCCTTCTCCCTTTACCTGCCGCACCCTGGGGCCCCGGAGCAGCTGTGCTGACAGCTGGCAGGAAATTTCTCAGCCTCCGGAGACTACAGAGGAGACAAGGCTGATGGAACCTCTGTCCCTGATTAATTACCAGGTATCAGGAGGCCCCTCTCCACCCAGAGGTGGTTCCTAGGCCTCACTCAGTGTACAAACAACTTTTTCCTTCAGGCCGCATGTCCTGCCTTGTGCCCAAGACCCTCAGACCAGTGGCTGGCAGAGAGCATGCCTGTAAGACTGACCAATATCCTGCATTTGGTTTTTATTCAACAGATAAGTCCTGGTTCTCCCACTTGTTAGACTCTGCCACCCTGGGGTAATGTCTTTTTTCTCCTTCTGCAGTAGCTTCTCTGGGCGATTTGCTTTCTCTCATCACTCTGAACGTGTTCCCAGGATGCAGACTCATTTTACTAGCAGCCTACAGTGAATGTGCTGCAGGAACCGTTGTGGAGTGAATTTGAAAGCCAAGGAGTTTTGTCTGCATTTGTTGTCAGGGCGCAAATGGCAGCACCTGGGGCCTCCTCTAGAGTTCAGTCACTGGGCCCGCCTGTGGCAGGGAGGAGGGAGGCTTTAGTTCCAAGGCACTGCCACTGAGTCTGCTCTCTGGGGCAGAATCCAAAGAAATCCGAGAAACTTCTTTCTCGGTTTGGATTTCCAGATTCTGGGTGGTCTTTTTCTCTGCGTCCATCCATTCACTCATCCATTCACTCCTTCATTCAGCATATACACGGAATGTCTACCCGCTGTGTACCTGCCCAGTGCTATGAGGTGGGCCTGCAGAGGCGAGTGGGTTGGATACTCAAGGAGTTTGCAGTTGAGCCAGAGCTATGACACGGCAAAACTAGCACAAACGACCTGTGTGCAGTTTGGTTATCTTACGTCTTGAGTGGAAGCCACCCCTAATGGAAACTAGATGAGTGGTTTTTCAAACTGCGTTCTTTGGAGTCTCTGTAGTCATTGCAGAAGACAAGGGGCTACAGAGTCAGTGGGCTGTGGTCCTCCTCTCCCTCTTCACCTCTGATGGGTTCTCTTTTTCTACTTTATATACTAGAGTTTTGTGTAAGGTCTATGATGGTTAAGATTATGTGTTAGCTTGGCTGGACCAAACACCTGATACTTGGTCAGATGTTCTGCCTGTTTCTGTGAGAGTATTTTTTTGGATGAGATTAACAAGTAAATTAGTAGACTTTGAGTAAAGCAAATTGTCCTCTGCAGTGTGGGTGAGCCTCATCCAGTCAGTTGAAGGCAAAGACTGATGTTCCCTGAACACCAGAGCAGGAAGGAATTCAGCCAGTGGAAGGCCTTCAGACTGAAACTTAATCTCCATCCTGAGGGCCTACCCTGCAGATGTTGAAAATGCCAACTTCCATAATCATGTGAGCCAATTCCTTAAAACAAATCTCTCTTTCTCTCTCTTTCTTCCTCTACTTGGTGATGCCAGCTGTCCTTGCCTGGCTGTAACCCACTGCCCTGCCTCAGTTCTGGCCTTCTCCCTGGTTCCAGGTGTCTGCCTGGTTTGGGGCTTGGTAGTCTGGGTTGTGACCTAACAGCTACTGCAATTTAAATGTCTAGCGATTTACTGTTTTCAAAGTGTGATGCAGACATTATCTCATTTAAGCTTCACAATACCTTTTTACAGATGACAATGCTGAGGTTAGGATGCCTTCAACGGCTCGCCCAAGGTCATGCAACAAGTAAAGAGCAGACACAGGAGTTAAAAGTCTTTGCACTCAAAACCCCAGGTACTCCCTCTATACCATGCTGCCAGCCATTTAGTCTGTTACACCAGAGAACACTAGGCATTTAATATTTTTCCAGCAGAAGGGAACTGGAGACTCCACCCCTGGGAGTGGAGTCATTCGGACTTGTTCCCTGATTTCCAGAGCGAGCAGGTGGAAGACCCTTGCGGTGGTGAAAGGTGACCTCAGGCGAACTGCAGCAGCTGCTTGTCAAGCCGGCACTCTCTGGAGTTGGCCGCATTTTCTGGCTCTCGCTGGCGGAGTGTCCGTGATTCATGGCAATGTGGGGACTTTACGAGCCTGTGATAAAACAGTAATCATCAGCTGTGAGGTTGACACGAGATTATGGAGCGGTGCAGTTGAATTGAGTTACTGCGCTTTCCTGGGGGCTGTTCATGCGATGGCGGTGTTGATCTAAGAGGTGTGTCTGTGGGTGTAGGGCTCGGGGTGGACTCTCGCCAAGACGCCTTTCCCGGGTTGGGGTGCGGGTGGGCCAGGGCTGACCGGCTTCTCCCTCTGACCCTCTGGCTCTGCGCTCGTGGCTTCAGGAGCCCTGTGTGTGGTTGTTGTGTGTGATTGTGCAGAGAGGGGGCCTCGGGGGCAGAGGGTTGAGTAGCCGTACTCCTCAATTCGCGGAGATGCTGCCTTCCTCTCCCAGGCCGCATCCCACCTGTTGGCAAATCCTTCAAGCTGCTCCCATACTCAGTGGGTCCCTTCTCACCAGCCACTCTGCCATCGCTGGTCAGGGGCTCTTCACCACTCTTTGCTTTATCACCTCTCAGGCCTCTCCACTTACTCCTCACCCCCACAGTCTATTCTAGACACAATAGAGGGAGGGATCCTATTAAAATTTAAATCTCTTTTCTGCTCAAAATCCTGCCATGGCCCCCCATTTCCCTCAGTGGGAAAGCCAGAGTCATCACAGCGGCCTTTGGGGACCTGCATGAGAAGGTGCCCATCACCTCCTAGCCCTCCCCTCCCAGCGCTCGTCCCTTCCACTTGCTCTGCCCTGAAATCAGCAGTCTCCTTGCCATCCTCAAACATATCAAGCCCACTCCCATCCCCAGGGCTTTGCACAGTCTGTTCCCCTTGCTTGAGAGCTCTTTCCCCAGGTTTCCACATGGCTTGTCCCACACCACTGTACTCCATGGGGCTGACCCTATCTACTTCATTTAAAATTGAGGTCCCCTCTCTGTTCCACCCCATCTGCCTTAGACTGTCGAATTTTACTCTTTTTCCATGGTAGTTTTCAGCCTCTAACCACTAGAAAATGTATTTAGTATAATGTATTAATTATTGTCTATCTCCCTCCAAGAAAGCAGGGATCATTCTTGCTTGACCACTGATATATATCAAGTATACAGTAGGTGCTCGATTAATGTTTGTGGAGTGAATAAACAGGGGCTGCATTTTCCTGTCAGATCAGGGACTCTTCAAGGGCTGGAACTGTATTTTCTCCTTTAGACTGGAGACCCCCTGCTAAGGCAGAGACAGAAGCTTCCTTCACCACGAAGGAGCCTCTCACTCCATTATACTTACTTCCCTTGACTCTGCCCTGGATCTAAGACTTTGCCAACCACAGTCAGAGACTGGGGTGAAGGGAGGCAAGATTCCCCGCAGGCCTGGGGTGTGGAGGTCCAGCCATGAACACTGGGTCCCCGAGCCCTTCTCCTGTTGAGACGATGCTCCCCACCAGCCTGTGGCCCTAGTGTGCTGGGGGTGTGGCTCCTGAGTCCCTCACCTTTTGAGGGACCTCTCTTAACCTCCAGGTGGGCCAGTTCCAAAGCCTGGAGCCTGCTTAGTTTCTTTCCCCTGGTTTTACGTAGTCCTATGGAGCATCCAGCATGTTCTCAAGGAAGTCTTCCACCCCAGCCAGTGACTGGGGACTCCAGTTCCTGTCCACCCTGTCCACCCTGTCCTACTTCCTCCCCAGCCCTGCCTGGGTCCTTTCTTCCCCTCTGTTCACCAAAAGGTCATTGGCTCCCGGAGCCAACTCCCAAATATTGCCTGAAAATCACTTGATTTGGGAATTGATATCTCTCAGCTGCCTTGTCCTTGCCAGTCCCTGGTGTCAAACCCATCGGAACCCAAGGCCACGTGGCATGGTGGAAGAAGAACTCTGAAGAGGTGACTGTGGAAATGCATCTTCCAGATCTCTGGCTGTGATACTCATACTTGACCCACAGCTCCTGCCTGAAACCACTGGCTCCCAGTCAGTGTCTGAGCATGGCAGACCCACTCCAGAGAGGGGGGACCCCTCTGATGGGCCACTTTGGCTCAAGGACTCTGGCAGCCTCGCTGGATCCTTTCCTAGCCTGAGATGCTCCCACACAACCTTCTTTCCTGGCCACTCTGCTTCCCTCCCGGATCAGACCTGCACCAGGTTGGGTCTGGCAGCTCTCCCAGCCTTCCCCAGCACCCTCTGCATGCTTCCCCTCCCAGGTACTACCCTTTATTAATCACGTGCACATCTAGTCCCATCTTGGAGTCTGCTTCTTGGGGGACCCAGTCTAATACCCCTGCCTCGGAGCCTGGCAGAAAGAAAGTGAAAGTGAAGTCGCTCAGTCATGTCGGACTCTGCGACCCTGTGGACTGTAGCCTATGTCCATGTAGGCTTCTCCGTCCATGGGATTCTCCAGGCAAGAATACTGGAGTGGGTTACCGTTTGCTTCCCCAGGGGATCTTCTCGACCCAGGGATCGAACCTGGGTCTCCTGCATTGGAGGCAGACGCTTTAACCTCTGAGCCACCAGGGAAGCCTGGAGCCTGGCAGACCTGGCCTCAAATAGTGACTGCTCAGGGGTGGAGCTTCTGCAGTGATAAATTGAAGCAATGATCCCATCCCACAGCACGTGCCCATACTGTTGCCCTGGTGCCTCCCACTAATGAGTGTTTTAGAGGAGCTTTTCCACTCAATGGCTTCTTCTTTTTTTAATCCTAAAAAGGGAAATTGCTTGCTTAATTTAATTTGTTTAATATTCCTGTTAAAAAATGAGGTCCAATTAAGATACCCAGGAAAACCATAATGTTCATTTAACAGAAGAATGGAATTTGACTTCCACGACTGCATTTTTTTTTCTTTTTTCTGTTTTTCTTTTAAACACAAATCCAGCTAAATGAATTACTGATCTTTATTAGATGCTTTAATTATAGGTTGTTCATGAAAATATTACTGAGATTAAACTCAAGTGTGTTCACCTAGGAAAAAGCTTTATATGTTGCTTTAAAATAACCAGATTTCCAGAGTTAATCGATAATGGTCAGTTGAAAAACAGCTGAGAAATTAGCTCCTTAGTTGTGATAGAGAAACGGGCTCTCTATATAAAGCTGGTCTCTCTGAGGCTTGTGGGGAGTAGATGCCAACCTTGTAAGACAAAAGCTTCACATATGTGGACCAAATCGCATGCATACGTGGGCAGGCCATGCCCAGAGGCCCAAACCTCCAGGGTGAGTGAACCCTGCCAACATCTCCAAAAACCCTCCATGCATAAGGGCACAAATGCAACCCCAAACACATTTGCTCTGTAAACTGTCCCGACTTCTAGATTCTCTAAGCGAAAATTCAGAATCTCTCTATGCACTTATGCATCCTAACCTTCCTGCCTTTCCTCTCCTTGAACACACGTTGACATGCCACATATGCAAAAGCTGGCTTTGATGAGGCCATCCAGGCACTTACAGGAGTTTCCTCCATGTTTAGGAATGCTCACTTCCCAAGGGATTGGTGAGAGTTTGCTCCAGAACCTTTTCCTTCCTGCTTCTCTATGGGAGCCCCTTTCAAAGTGGCAACTCATACAGCTCAACAGCTATTTAGAAACAAAGATTTGACTCCAAGATGAGGCATCTTGGGGGATGAATTAAGCACCATACACAACAGGGTCTCCCCTCTGAAGCCAGCTTGACTCACTTACTATGAACTGGTGTCTCTTCCACTCTGACTAGCCAACCAGCTCACTCTGCACTCTGTCCCTAGGGGCCTTTCTGTCCTTTCAAATTGGGCTTCAAGTACGACTTGTAAACTTCTAAGCAAATCTACCTTGGGTGGGGTTGCCTGGGTGGCTGTTACAGAAGATGCTTATAGTAGGAAGTTTTCAAGCCAGCAGGTCTGGAATTCCTGTGCCCCTACTTACTGTCTGTGACCTTGAGAAGGTGATTAACCTCCCTGGACCCCAGTTTCCTTAGCTCTAAAGTGGGGGTGATAATAACTCTCCATTTCTCTGAGTCTCTCATCTCACAAATCTGCTCCGCACTCTCTTTTCCTAAAATTATTCTTCCTTGACCCAACACTCTATCCTCTTTCTTTCCTTTCCCTCTTTTCCCTAAAGCTTTATCTGCGTTCTTGTGCCCCGTGTCCTCACTTCCCACTCCCTCCTCATCAGCCAGTGTTCTAGTAACAAGCAACAAAACCCACTCTAGCTAGTTTAAGCTGAAAAGAAATAAATGAAGGAGTCCTGTGGATCTTCCAGAAGCTTGAGGAAGGTCAGAGAAGACCTGGATCCTGAACATAGGGAGCAGTGCCCATAGCCCAGCATTGTCGATGCTGGAGGCTCTGCTAGCCCCAGGTGCTATGCCCTGAAGATTGACCCCCAAAGACATCCTCAGCTGAAAATGGATTCCACATGGCCTCCTTTTCTACCCCTCATTCCCTCCTCCATCCAGAGGCTCTCTGTTCTGGCTGAATGCTAGAGCCCGCATCACAGGACGGTACTCCAGCTGCAAGGGGGGCTGGGAAAGAAAGGCTTCTGACTTGCAGCTGAGAAATTGACCGTGCATAGGAAGAGCTCTCAGAGGAGGCTGGCCATCAAGACAAGCATTCTCCACATGTTCCCCCACTGGAGGCCCTCGGGTCTCTTCCATTGCTCCACTGAAGAGCTCTGGGGGGGCTCCAAGCTGGGCATCTCCTCTCTGTCCATCCATGTCCACTGTCCACCCTCCTCCAGAGGCGGACCTGGAGGACCTGCATCAAACTGCTGCCTCACTTGCCTACAGTTGGGTTTTCCCAATAGGGAGCTTTGGTTGGAGATGAGAAGGGGAAGTGAGATCAGGGATTATCTCCCCCGCTCCCTACCTGTGGGGTCTCAGCAGGCTTGCTTTGTCCCTCTGCCCACTTCACAAGCCTGTCAGACAGCTCTCTCCACTCACTTCTCCCTGTCTCCAGGCTTGTTAACCTCTCCCTCTTCTTGGTTCCTCTGCTCAGGGCAGTGACCACTCATGCTATTTGCTGTTATCCCTCCCAGGGCACTACATCCTCCTCGAGGCTCTCCCTACATCATGGCCACTGTCCTAAAAACCCTTTATTAAATCCTCCTGAAGTTTCCAAACTTAAGAGTGCCATCTTGCTCCTGCCAAGACCCTGAAAGAGTGCCACAGTAACCTCCGTTTTGCCAGGGCCAGTGGACCCCTTTCTGTCTTGATCTTCTTTGGCCTCTTGGCTGCCTTTGACATTGGGGCAACTTCTTCCTCGATAGCCTCTGACCCATTGGATTCCAACTTTCTGGCTGTGTCTGTTTAGTTTCCCTCTGGGTGTCTCCTCTTCCATCTACCTCCTGAGCATGGCTGTTCCCCAGGGATTCTGTTTATGGATTTTCCCTCTTTTCTCTTGACTTGATCTCCATAGCTGAGATCATCCACCCTCCCCCTTTTTTTTTAACCTCATCTCTTTACATCTCCTGATGTCATACCTCCAGTCTTTTGCCTGAGTTTGATTCCAGGTACCTACTGGAAGCACCCATCTGGATGTCACTTTAAGTATCATCAACTCAACTAAATCAGAAGTGATTCATCACCCCCTCTCACTAGTATCCACTTTTCTCCCTGTGTTCCAAGTCTTAGTTGAAGGCAACACCACCTGTTCAGTCACCCAAGTCAGCAGCCAGCAGGCTCTTCCTTCTCGCTCCCCGGATTTTCCATCTCTTTCCCTTCTTAAGTGTTTCTTGAGCCAGTCCTCTCTTTCCCAACCCTACTATCCATGCCATGATCTGAGACCTCATCGTATCTCGGGTGATAGATAGTAGCTTCCTTTCCAGCCTCTTAGGTTTCAATCTTGCCCAGTGAAAGCCACTGCCCCACTTTTAGCCAAGGTTATGTTTCTAAAATGTGAACGAACTATGTTAGATTCTGCTGGAAGCCCTTCAGTCTTCTGCAGGATTGAACCCGAGCTCCTTTGCCAGGCCCACAAAACCTTTTATGGCTTCATCCCTGCCTACCTCTTCAACCTCAAGTCATGCCTCACTCCCTGTCTCCATGGCCAGGTTCTTAATAAATTGATTGGCTTATACTTTCAAACACAAAATGTCCTGTTCCACATGTCCATGACCTTGCTTATGTGATAGCCTCTAACCCAGAGGGCTGTTCCCCCTTTTAATCATTTCCTCAGCCTTCAAGCCTGTGTCCTTTCCTCCCGGGCTGATGTTTTAAGTGTGGGGACCATGCATTCCATCTTTGCATTTATCATTCATATTGATTTTTTTTCCTTTGTGTCTTATCACTCCCACTAGACTATAATCTTCCTAATGGCAAGGATTGTCCCTTAATCATTTCTAGCACTTTGTGTCTGGCACATAAATGTGTATTGATCTGAATTGAGTAGAAAGTATTGGATCAGCTGGGTGGCAGAGTCTCTGAAAGCCCTGATATCCTGAAGTTTGGGGGGATAGGATCTACAAGGAGACCTTTCTGTTTATACTTAAAGGTGGATTTCCTGGAGGGCTTCCTGGGAAATATACAAGCCCAAAGTGCCTCCCTTCTGATGAAGAACTCTTAGGGCTGTGGACGGCAGCACACACCTCTTAAAAAAGAATCAAGTTCTTACCACTGGCCTGGAAATTCTCTCCAGCCAGAGTTAGAACCACTGGCACTGCCCATCTTCTTGTACTCTGCCTTTCCAGGGATGCCCTGGATCTTAGTTCTTCTCCTTTGAAATTTTACATGTTTTCCAGGTTGGAGGAGGCCATCAAGCATTGAGACCCAGAGGGTTTAGGAGTCAGACAGGCCCAGCTTGAAATCTTCTTACCAGCGTTGTGACCTTGGCGGTTCACTGAGTCCCTGAACTATTTCCTCATCTCTCAGATGGGGGAGATAATTATAACACCCAGATCTTGGGGTGGTTGTTAGGATTAAACGAGACCAAGTGAGAAGGACGTCATGCAGTTAGCTCACTGCCTGGCGCAGAGGCTCTCACGTAGGCTTCATCCAAATCTTGCCTCCTCTGAGAAATCGTTGGTGACTCAGAACCAGCCCACAATAGTTTTCCTCCTCTGAAGCATGTGATGAGTCCCAAACACTCATCCTGGCATTTAACCATTCACCACTTCTGAGTATTCATCACCCCCCGACGTGCAAACCATGCCTATCTATGTTGTCTGTCTGGTCTCCCCTACTAGGTTTTAAGCCACTTGAGGACAAGGATCATGAAGGAAATAGACACCCCTAGAGAAACTTTGGGTTCAGTTCCCAACCACCACAATAAAGCGTATATTGCAATGAAACGAGTCATGCCCATTTTTTGGTTTCCCAATGTATATCAAAGTTATGATTATACTATACTGTAGTCTATTGAGTGTGCAATAACATCATGTCTGAAAAAAAATGTACAGACATTAATTTAAAAACACTTCATTGCTAAAAAATGTTAACCTTCATCTGACAATGCAGGGTTGCCACAGATATTCAATTTGTACAAAACGGAACATCTGCTAAAGCTTAATAAGTTGAAGCACAATAAAACGAGGTACTTTATTGAGACAGTGTGTGTACAAAGACATTGCATGTCCCTTTCTCTCCTTTAATCAAACATCTTTAAGCACCCACTCAAGGCTGCAGTGGGGAGGGCTGCTTATTGAGGAGATCTGAGTGTCTTGAGCTGGGTGGAGGAGGGAGGTGTAGAGGGGAGGAGGAGGGACACCCTAGAGAGTCCATTTGTGGGAATGTTAATTCATCCTCTTTTGTTAACACTGGGTACACAGGGTGGCCTCCTACTCCTGGCATCTGAAAAGTAATGCCCTCATAGAGCCCAGCTCCCGGAGAGGAGGTGCCAGCAGCTAACTGTTTATCCCAGAATGTTGCTGAGAGAACGCTGGCGGTTTAATGAGTTGGGATCCAGGGAGCTAAAGAGGGCTAAGTCCCCACTGGAGACAAACAGGACCTGGGGTGGCCTCCACCAACATCTGCCTGTGTGTGTTTCTGCCATACTAGGTCCCAACTTGAACTAGATGGGGACACAGAATAAGCCTCCCTCATTGGAACAGGCGTTCCCCCACCTCTGCCTGGGCTGGTAAAATCTGAGCACGAAGGGAGGCCCCCGTCTCTTCCAACAGGAGAAGTGGGAGGGGAGGTCAACACTGGCCCGTGTGGCCGTGTGGACTTGTTCTTCCACTGTCCCTGGGCCAGAGACAGCGCCCTCCTGTTCTTCCGGAGGCCCCTTTCTGGTTTGGACCCAGGGGGACAGGGCGGAGCTTGGAAACTCAGCCTCCCCCACACCCGCCCATAGCTTAGGATTCCTCCTGCTCTAGGCGGTAGGTCATCACAGCCCCCACTTTCCCTGATAGTCACAGCTGCGTTTGTCACGCCGGTGGCGGACAGAGCCTCCCACGCACCTTAACTGGATGTGAAAAGTTAATTCAGGTATAAACGTGAAGGCTTAATGAGAAGAGAGCTCTGCAGATTAATTATGCCTCTTTTTTTTTTTTTTTTGCCAAGGCAACTGCACGCTCCCCTGCAGCCAGCCACCATTGCCCCTTGGCCCTAGCTACTCTCCCGTGCCTCCCTTGGGAAAAGGCCAGCATGTGTCCTCCATGTTTAAGTGGTGACAGTGACTGAGGACTGGGGCAGAATAAGTGGGTATTAATTATGGTGTTTGGGAGAAGGAACCTGCAGGGTAGGTGTACATGGAGGTGGGCATGCACTGTACTCTTGCAGTCAGATTATCAGGCCCTTCCCCCTGGCTCTGCAAACCTTCCAGTCTTCTTTGGCTTTCTTTGACCTCACCTGTGTGCCGAGGGGATTTAAAGAGCTCTAAAACATGCTCCTATCCTCAAGATGCTGAAGGACCTTTGGGACTTGTTAATATCACCATTGGCTTCTATGATGGCTCAGTGGTCAAGAATCCACCTGCCAATGTAGGAGACGTGGGTTGGATCCCTGGGTCAGGAAGATCCCCTGGAGAAGGAAATGGCCACCCACTCCAGTATTCTTGCCTGGGAAATCCCATGAACAGAGGAGCCGGGCAGGCTACAGTCCATGGGGTTGCTAAACAGTCAGACACTGATGAATGTAAACAAGAACACAATATCTTCATCATCATTACCATTGATTTACTGAGCATATCCTATGGCAAGGCACTGTACTAAGCACATGATGTATACTTTAATTTCATCTTGTTAGTAATCCTAGGGAGGAGGTGCTCTCGTCCCCATCCCCATTTTAGGGATTAGAGGCCTAAAGAAGTAAAAGTAAACTCTCCATGGCGTACAGCTAGATATCAGCAAAATGGGCTTTGATTGTCTTCCTTCTAATTCTGAGCTGTTATGCTGCCCAGTCTATTAGCTGCCTTTAGAAAGGCACCAACCTAGAGATGGAAATAGCCAGCCTCACATCTTAGGCAGGAGTGTGTCATTCTGCAGACGGCATGTGATGCTTGGAAGTTCTAAGCAGGAAGATTGCAGCAGGCTGGGGTGGGCAGCAAGCACGTCCTGCTTTGAGGTAGTTTATTAAAAATCTTGAAGCTGGCTTCCTTCTTTCCCCACCTCCAGGATGGGCAACATTTCCTTCTCACCTTCTCCACCATGAACCCACCCTAGGAATCCACATTTCTTCTGTGACAGAAGAAGGTGGCCCAGCCAGTTCCCAGGACCTGCAGAAGGAGTCTGCAACCAATACGCTCTTCCCCCTCCAGGTGGGGAGTCCCATCACAGGTGGCAAGCCTGTCATGCCATGGTTGAGTAGAAATGACCTCCATGCCCTCTGGCCCCCTCCCAGAGCAGATAGAACAGAGAGAAGGCCCACGAATCTGACTGGCTCTGCAGGTTGTGTCTGAGGTACCGAGTTTCTCTGTCTGTTACAACAGGAATTCTGCAGGGGCTGTCAAATCAAGGGACTTTTCTCCCCGAAGCTGCAATTGTGTGCTCCACTTTCATCCAAAGAGCATCCAGGGATGGCGACTGCTGCTCAGACATTGCATGGAAGTTTTGAGGGCAGCTGGCACCATCACCAAAGGGACCTTTCAAACCAGAGAGCCACAGACTGCACAGGGAGGTGTGTGAGGAGGGCAGCTGGTGGCGGTCAGGGGCCCAGAGATGTTCAGAGACAAACTCAAGGTCACAGAGTAAGTCAGCAGAAGCAAAGCCCCAAATCTGCATTTCTGGGCTCCCAGGGCAGGCCTTGTTCCACAGAGTTCCTGCTCACCTCCACCCTTGGCCTCCCTGGGTGTGACTGCAGCCCAAAGAGCCCTGAGCAGGATGGAAGAGCAGAGGGACTCCTCTGAGGTGGTGAATGTGTCCCGTTCTGGCCACTGAGGTTTGCCACCTGCCTGTTATGTGCCGGGTGCTAGGGGAAGTGAGTGCTCTCTTTTAATCCACAGGACCATGTCGTGGGCAGATGACTGACACCATCTCCATTTTAAAGATGTGGAAAGTGAGGCTTCAAAGGATGGGTTGACTTGCTTAAAAGCACCCAGCATAAGTGGCAGGACCTACAACTGGGAGTGTGAAGAGTATAGGGCACCTGTTTGAAGGGGTGGCTCCAGCTTCATCTGAAAATATTTCTGGGGCAGCTATAGTCTGCCAGGAGCTTCCCACATAGCACAGTGGAAAAGAAGCTGCCTGCTAATGCAGGAGATGTGGGTTCAATCCCTGGGTTGGGAAGGTCCCCTGGAGTAGGAAATGGCAACCCACTCCAGTATTCTTGCCTGGAAAATTCCACGGACAGAGGAGCCTGGCGGGCTATAGTCCTAGGTGTCATGAACAGCTGGACACGACAGCACACACACCACCACGGTGTGCCAGGCAGCCCACTGATGCCCGGGGGACACAGCGGTGAGCAAGATAGACGGGATCGCAGCCTCACGAAGCCCACAGCTCATGGGCGGGTGAGTGTGCCGCGTGCGTTTTGTCTAGCTCCAGGTTCCCACAGAGCTGTCTGGTCCTGCACTCGGCTGCAAGACAGCCCGGCCTGAGGCATTACTAGAATCAGCAACGCTAAGACCTCGCTCCAGACCAATGGAACCTGGCCTCTGGGGAGAAGTCTGGGCGTCTTTGTGTTCCACAAACTCTCCGGGTGATCACCTCTGACCGCAGGTGGAGGACCACTACTGGACAGCAGCCATGACGGCACTTGAACAAAGCCAGTTGTGTCTTAAAGGAAAGAACTCGGGGGTGGGGTGTGGTGGCCATCAAGAGTCCACCTTTCGAGGAGCAGTGCCCCTTGGGGAGGAGGAGTATAGGGCTGAAAGAACTGGCAGGGAGACCCCAGACACACATCCTGAAGGCTGACCCAGATGACAGAATGGCAGTGGCGGAACGATAGATTAATATGAATGATGTCAAGGTTCCCAGCTGTCATCTGCCTGGGAAGATTTTATTTATTTATTCCAGTTTCTAAAGAGGGGTCTTTTGCTAGCGTGCCTTGAGATTTAGGTGTAAAATTTAAAGCACTAATTAAAATACATAAAACATGGCATGGAGCAATTAGAGTGGCAGGAAGAGGCATAGAGAAGCCTCATCAGTCCTGAGTGTTTGCGAGTGGGAAGAGCCCAGTGTCCTAGGAAGTCAGTGCCTTGCCCCAGACATTGAAGGTCAGAAGTGAAGAGGTTGTGGGTGAAGAGAGATCAAGAGATGAGAAAGATTTCTGGATGCCTTTCCAGGCCCCTGAGACCAGCTGGTGCTACCTGAAGAGAGGTTCCAAGCTCTTCACCTGTGTCTTTGTGATAAAAGCCCTCTACTTAAGCTAACTCGGTGGGTTTCTGATCCTTACAGTGAGTTTTTCTTTAAAATACTTGCCCCTACTTCCCTGTCAAGTTTTTAGGATCAAATCAGATCATGTATTTGAAAGCGCTCAGTGACCTGGAAGGAACTGTAGCAATTAGGAAATATCTGGAAAACAGTTCTAAGCTTAAATGTAATCAATGGATTGCTGCAAGGAGAACTCAGAGGCAGGAGGACTTACTGTGGGGAGAGTTTAATTAAGGGAGCTCTACAGAGGCAGTGGTTGTGCACAGAGATCTGTGGAAGGTGTGTGATACAGATGGCAAGAGAGAGAAGGAAGACCTGCAGGCAGGGGAAACAGCATAAGCAACACTGTAAAGAATTGTAGGGTCAGGGGATGGCAAGCGGGCTGCTGGGGCTGCCTGCTAGCAGGGATAGATTGGGGAATTCCAGTGAGTGGCTGCTTTCTGTATATACTGGGCACTAGGAAGCGGGAGACCTGGGTTCGATCCCTGGGTTGGGAAGATCCCCTGGAGGAGGGCATGGCAACCTGCTCCAGTGTTCTTGTCTGGAGAATCCCCATGGACAGAGGAACCTGGCAGCCTGCAGTCTATGGGGTTACAAAGGACTGGACACAACTGAGCGACTAAGTGCAGCACACAGAAAGCCTTTGGAGGTTAAAGCCAAAGGAATCTGATGGATTGGTTGGAGGCAGGACGGGAAATATTAATTAAGAAGTCAGTGTCGTTTCAGGGAGGGCTTCCCAGGTGGCTTCCTGGGTTGGGAAGATCCCGCAGAGAAGGAAATGGCAGCCCACTCCATTATTCTTGCCTGGGAAATTCCAGGGACAGAGGAGCCTGGAGGGCT
The DNA here is from genome assembly GCF_029378745.1 of Bos indicus. Taxonomy (NCBI): domain Eukaryota; kingdom Metazoa; phylum Chordata; class Mammalia; order Artiodactyla; family Bovidae; genus Bos; species Bos indicus. The sequence goes on along the minus strand of NC_091782.1, from coordinate 16,175,171 downwards.
ACAGTCCATGGGGTCGCACGAGAGTCGAACATGACTTAGCACACATGCACTGTCATTCCAGGGAGTCTGGAAAAGCATTCCAAAAGAGAGATTTCATGAATGGAGAGAACCAAAATTAGGCCACAGGCTGGACACGGGGCACTCATTCATTCGTTCAACAAGGTCTGATGAGTACCTACTATGCCAAACATGTTCCAAGCAGATGTGATTCAGAGGAAGTGAAACAGGTGTGGTTCCTGCCCTGCTGCAGCCTGGTTAGGCGGATGGACATTAATGCAGCAATGATACTAATCATTAAGTGATTACAAATGGTGAGAAGAACCTGCTACAGGGCTTGACCAAATCGGGGAAAGGATGGAGGTGCATTAGGCAAGGCGTCCCAGAGGGAAGTCTTTCCCTAAGACGCAAAGTTTAAGTAGTTTTCTAAGTGAAGAGTAAGTTGAGACACTCTCCAAGTTGTGAGAACAGAAGCCTGGAAGTGGCTGGAACACAGAGAGAGCTAGGACTGGGGGATGCCTTCGTGAGGGAAGGGTCTGGGAAGGTGGTGGGGCCTTCAGGGCTTGTACGAAAGAAAGATTTTGGTCTTGATCCTAAAACAGTAGGAAGCCACAGGAGCATGGGAGTAGGGAGGAACGTGATTGGATTTATGATTTTTGAAGTTTGCTCTCCATGAAATGTGGGAAACAGCTAGGAGTGGGTCAGAAGAGAATTCTGGGAAGCCAGTTAAGAGGCTTCGGCTGCAAGCACTGGAAACCAACCCTGATTATCTCAGGCACAAACAGGCTGATTGGAACTAACTAGGGGACTCATGGGCTTCCCTAGTGGCTCAGCTGGTAAAGAACCCACCTGCCAATGCAGGAGGCACAAGAGACTTGGGTTTGATCTCTGGGTCGGGAAGATCCCCTGGAGAAGGAAATGGCAACCGACTCCAGTATTCTTACCTGGAGAAGCCCATGGACAGAGGATCCTGGAGGGCTACAGTCCATGGGGTTGCAAAGAGTTGGACACAGCTGAGTGCACAGGTGCATGCATGTGTAATCAGATGATAAAGGGACTCAGAACTGAGAAGGCTCTGGGAACCTTGGTGACTAGTTTGGTCTTAAGCTCCTAAGACTCCCCTTCTCATTCTGTCCTCAGGGCTTTCACCCACAGGGGACATGATTGACAGCTACTTTGGTCTTATCTTTACATTTACTACCAGAAAAAAGAGAAAATTCAAGGAAGGTTCTGATTGGGTGACTTGTATGCATGGGGGGGGTCTAATTTTTGTGACTTGGAGACACACTGGAGGGACTCCTGGGGTTAACAACCCCACAAAAAGCAGATGGAGTCTGGAAAGAGCAAACCCCTAAAGGCAGTGTTGAAGGACAGAGGGATTTGCTGCCAGAAAATGGCAGAAGGGAGGCGGTAGGACTCAAGGGAAATGGATCCTTAATGCAGACGCTGTTGCAATAATCTAAATGGGGAAAAGCCCCAAGAATGGTTTTATCTTTGAAGGAGGATGGGAGGTAAAGAAATTTTTAAGCTACCACATGCCAGATATTTAGGTCATTTTCCTTATCTTCACAAGAGCCCCATGATCTAAGACTCATTTCACAGATGAGAAAGCTGAGGTTTGGGACAGGTAGGGCAGCTTACCTGAGATCACACAGGCATTGGGTGGCAGAGCTAAATTGATCCCAGGACTTTAGGGTAGATTCTCCCATGCTATCTTGTATCTCATGTGTAGTCTTCCTGGGAAGTGAATTTGGGAGAAGAAAATAAAATTGGATGTTGACTCCATGGAACATGCACAGTGTTAGTCGTTCAGTTGTGTCTGACTCTTTGTGACCCCATGGACTGTAGCCTGCCAGCTCCTCTGTCCATGGAATTCTCCAGGCAAGCATACTGGAGTGGGGAGCCATTCCTTTCTCCAGGGGATCTTCCCAACCCAGGGATCAAACCCACGTCTCCTGCATTGCACGCAGATTCTTTACCATCTGAGCCACCAGGGAAGCCCCTCTAATCATGGGGACACCAACTAAAGAGATCAGCTTTGGAGACAGGTTGAAATCCAGACTGCCAGAGATGATGACGGATCCAGGCCAGATATGGAGATGAGAAGGCACCCTTGCAGACCCCCAGATGCATGGGTCTCCCATTAACATGGATCTCTGGGGGCCTTCTCTCTCACTTCTCTTCCCTCCCCCCGGACATGCTTACCCGACTGGTCCACCTTTTGCTGGTCTTCTAATTAACAAAAGAGCCAATTGTTTGATTTTCTTTTCCAAATTCATATTTTAGGAAAGGAAGCAAGATGATTTTGCATAGGTTTGTCTGATTGCTGTATTAGCAGGCACCTTCCAACTTCTTAATCCTTATTTAATTTCTAGATCAACCTGGTTCAGCTCAACAAAGCCTACACCCAGGAAATTCAGGAAAAAAGCTGCATTTTCAGGAGTTAAGCGCTGGCATTGTACTCATTCTTCAATGTGACCAGATTGTGCCTGAGTCTGTAATGAGAGGGACAGGCTGACAAAGAAGTGAGCTACCAGGTATAAACCCGAAGAGCAGAGTCTGAATGTTGGAAATAATGCCTCGGATAGATGGAGCGGGGTTGGGGCTTGGGAATGGAGCCAGGATGAGAGTGAGTGGATTAAGCGCCCCGAGACCAGGGAGCCTCGGGTTGAAGCAGAGACTCACATCATATCGAGGGTCCAGGCAGGAAAAAGAGGTCACATTCAAATTGGGTACTTTCAAGAGAGTTTAACAAAGGGTCCATTTAGAGGTAAGGACAGGATTCAGAGAAACCAGAGTGGGCTAGTATCCGGGGTTATCCCCACTCCTAGACCTGAAGGGGCAGCAGGAGGTCAGAATCACCAGGACCCAGAGGCAGAGTGAGTTGTGTGGAGGACCACTGCCTGACAGGTGCTGTGACCCCACCCGGTGGGGCCCAAGAGATGAGCACCCCAGTCTCCCAACCCTGAACTCTCGCTGGTGTTATTCATTGACCAAAGCCCACTGGAAGCCCAGGAGCAGGGGGCCCCTTGAGGAGTTCCCCAGAGAGCAGTCTCTTGGGGTGCAGACGGGGAGGCAGGGGTGAGAAAGAGAGGGGCAACAGGAGATGCCCAGCATGGATCTGCATAGTCACGTTCTTGTCCTCTCTTGCTGAACACTTGGCTGTGGGCAGCGGAGAACGAGCAATGGGTGGGAGGGGTGGGGGCCAAGCTTTAGCCTCAGCCTTCGCTGTCTGAGCCTGGCCTCCCTCTTTTTGCCCTTTCCTGGCCGTGTCTCCATGCCCTTTCCTTCTCTCCTTACCTTCATCAAAGCTTGCTTGTCTCTCGGGGCTCATTAAGTAAGGGGAACTAGTCTGACAGACTGAACCCGGTTTGAACATATTTTCCCTTCATGTTCATACAGAGAAGAAGCAACACACAGACTGGGACCTGCCTCAGACCTCAGAAGATTTTGGACGCAGCTCCTCTGAGGATGGGAAAAATCAACCTATTTCAGGTATATCAGGCCTGCCTCGCCTTGGCTCTCATCTTGTCCAGGCTCTGAGGAGCTGATGGAGCAGGGCAGCCTTTGCACATGCTCCTGTCACACTCTTAACTCATTCAGTTTGGTGGATTCTGGTCCTTCCCTGCCCCTTTCTTCCAGGAAGCCTTCCTTGATTACCCACCTGCATTGTTTGCCTCTGCTCTGCAAGCCCTCATCATTCACCAGTTCAGGTTATTCCTGGATGTGGCTCTGGCAGCACGTGTTACAGATTTCCCAGACTGTGATCATTCCCAAGGAGAGGCTCTTTGGAATCTCCCCTAGTTCTCCCTCTAGTATCTGTACCACCTCAGCCAATGTCTCTGGGACACGTGTGTGGTGAAGGGGAATGCAGAATCATCTTAGAATCATCTACACAGACTTCAGAGAAACGTTGCTGAGAAGTAACTTGTAATATGGGCTCTCCACGTGGCTCAGTGGTAAAGAATCCACTGCACTGCACGAGATGTGAGTTCAATCCCTGGGTTGGGAAGATCCCCTGGAGAAGGAAATGGCAACCCACTCCAGTGTTCTTGCCTGGGAAACTCCGTGGACAGAGGAGCCTGGTGGGCTATAGTCCATAGTGTCTCAAAAGAGTAGGACATGACTTAGCAACTAAACAACAATGACAAGTAGTATATTCAGGGTCCCATGGTTCTGGGAACAGAGAGAGACCACTGAACAGGGTCCCATTCAGATTTTAGAAGCTGAGACTGTTAGACTTGGAAAGAAGCAAAGAAATCACCTAGCCCCATGAGTTGCACTAATTTTTAGCTGTTGCTGCTGCTAAGTCGCTTCAGTCGTGTCCGACTCTGTGCGACCCCATAGATGGCAGCCCACCAGGTTCCTCCTTTATTTTGCACAAGCATAATCTTTTATTTCCTACAAACATTCCAATAGATCACAGATAAAGAGTAGCTGCTTTCATTGAAGAGATGTAGCAGTTGGAGCTCCAATCACACAGCCTCGGATGGTCCTGAGGCCCTGGAGAACCAAGAGCTCCATGTGACACAGGCCAAAGCCCCCAGATTGTCCAACCCCAGTGTGAACACAGAGGCAACAGAGGGGGTGCCTCACCTGAGCAGGTTACTGGCAAAGGAGTGATGGGCGTTCCCAGGCTGGCAACATTCCTCCCCCAACCCTTGCTTCCTCTGAATGTCCCCACAAGGCACCACCCCGGGGTCAAGATCGTCTCCCTTGGTCATCTTTGGCTGGTCCTCTCCCTTGCCCGTCAGATGTGCTCCAGGAAGCCAGGTGTGGGAGTGCAGAGCACAGCCTGTGAAGCTGGGCCAGGCCAGTGGGCGGTGCTGGACACCCAGCATCTCTTCACTTACCCCAGCCCACTAAACCCCAATTGCCGAGCCATCCAGTTGCCAGCTGGCCTGGGGCTTTGAGGGTCACAGAGGGCCCAGGCCAGTTCCTCTCCTGTCCTCCGATGGGCCCTTTCCTCGCTCCCCCCTCCCGGGAGCTTCGTGGTGGCCTCTCTGCTCGGGTCCCTCTGCCCTCCCACCGCTCCTGTGTGCAGTCCCATTAGCATGCGGGGCCCGTGCTGGCTGGCTCCTCATATTATTTGCACAGGTTAAGTATTCCTGATAAGGCTTCTCAAATCAGAGTGCTGAAATGAACTTAATTAGAACTCGGAATACTCCAGGTAGAGATAAAAGGCAGTGCATCCAGGTCTCTGAAGCAACAAACTGGGGGTGGGGAGAGGAGCATGGAGGAGCAGGTGAGGGAACCTGGTCCCACGCCAGGATGAAACACTTTCCTGTGCAGAAATGGGGGAGATGCGGCCACCTGCGCTCTTCACCCCACTACCGTCCTCTCTCACTGCGCTCGAACTCTGACCCTCTCCCCACAACGTGGATGTAGAGTCCACACTTGGGACACAAGCAGCCCAGCTGTGAGGGGAGGGGCTGGGCTGCAGGGCACGAGGGGCAAAGAGAATTCCATCTGTAAAACGAGGGTAGATATCAGAACCCATCTCAAAGAATGGGCTGGGGTTTATATGAGTCATATGTGTGAAGAGCAGAGAACCTCCTGGTACATGATAGGCGTTCAATAATAAATGCACAGGTATTATAATCATTAGTGAACTGTGCCTTGTCCTGTTTAGTCTGTGTGTGTGTGTGTGTGTGTGTGTGTGTGTGTGTGTGTGTGTGTGTGGTGGGGGGAGGATGTTCATTCCACGTGTGCCTCTGCACGAAACGATGCATCTGCAGGTGACCACACCAGACCTCAGAACCCATGTGGAGGGCTCTCATTGAAAATGCCTCTCGTCACCTCACCATCCGCCTGGACGACCACCTTGACCTTTGCAATCTTGTCAAATCAGAGGACAAGAAGGGCTTTGTGGGCAGATGGCAGATGCCAGCCTCAGCTCACTGGAGTTCACACGTCAGGGATGCAGCTTGTGGAGCCAGAAGGATGAGGCCTTCTGCTGCCTGGAGGGATGGGGAGAGGATTGTGGGCCCCGCGGGACTCTGTGCCAGGCTCAGCATAAGTGACCCTGCGGGACCAAACCTCCTGGCCTCTTGGCATCAGCATCCCTGGGCCAGGCCTACTATGAACCACTAGGGGGACTGAGTCTGGAGATGTTGGCAAGGGGGCCTCCAGCTGCTCGGTGACCTGCAGAAGCATGTAGAATTTAGAACTCATAGGCATTAGAGAGCCATTTCCATCGTAGGAGAAAACTGTGGCTCAGAGAGGGGGAGTTATTTCCCCCAAATCTCAGAGCTCGAATTCAACACAGATCTCCCAATTCCATTCTTCAGGCAAGAACAACCTCTTCCAACTTCCCAATAAAAATGGATGCCTCAGTAAGGACAATGACCCTAACCTTTGTTTAGGGCTTTACAGTTTATAACACCTACCTAATCTGTAATGGGGATGTTCTTTCACAGATATGAAATCAATGCATTTTAATTTCCTCACTAAATTGCATTCTCACGCAGCCTTCCTCCGTCAAGGCTGAGCCGTGAGTCTGTCAGCCCCATGAAGGAGAGGGTGAGTTTACTCTGAACAAAGACTCCATGGTCTCCAGACTCTGGAGAACCCAGAGGGATTTGTGGCTCATGCACTGTGACCCTGGCAGGTAACTTCTCTAGGCTGGGCCCTTTTCATCTGCACCAGGGGCTGTTCCAAGGCCTCCTTCTTAGAGCAGCTGTGAGGTCAGCAGTGTCTGGTGCTGAGTACGTGCCTCACACCTGTTGGCAAGCCTGGAGGACACAGTCACAGAGCTTCACCCAGGGGACATCCATCAGACAGCATGGGGATCCTATTCATTCCTGTCCTGGGGATCTTCAGGGGGCAAGGGAGCTGAAGATAAGTGGGTGGGCAACGAGACCCTCAGCTGATCTTTCTCCAGGCTGAGCTCCCCAAGGAGAAAGGCATTCAGGGTGAGGGAAGGAGACACTGAGAGTAGAGGGGAGTCTGATCCTCTTCTCCTCTGGGCCTTGAGAAGGTCATCACCTCCCAGGCTGCTCCTGCCCTGATGGCCGGTGGCTGTACTGAGGTCAGCTGGGTGACGGAGGGCAGGAGTTTGGGTCTCTGAGCACCCCTGAGCTCCTGGGTGCCGGAAAGGGAGCCCAGATGCTTCTGCTTATCCTGAAGTTATGTGAGTCTGATGGAGGAGTTTCTTAGAGGGTTCAGGGAAGACTGCAGGGTTGGACCTCAGAGGATCCTCAGCAAGAGACCAGAGACAAGATGGGACCAGTTCTATATGGAGTTCTAGGATGGCCCAGCCCTGCTGGAGGGGAGAAAGAGTGGGAAGTTTAGCAGCCTCGACCATCGGCAGAGCAATCCTGCTGAACACCTAGGGTAGAATGCATCACCCCATCTTGCTGGGTACCAAACCGCGCATGCACAGACTGGCTTGAGGCCAGAGGTACCCTTTTTTCCCAGCTTCATGCGGGCCACTGCCCATCCACATAGTTGCCATCCTGGAGGGCACATAGAAAACAGAGAGGTCAGCACTTTGTCCACCAGAAACTGCGTGGTTCCTTTAAAAGGCTGTTGAAATTACTGAGTCAGGGGACTTCCCTGGTGGTGTCATAGCTAAGACTCTGTGCTCGCAATGCAGAGGGCATGGGTTCAATCCCTGGTCAGGGAACTAGATCCCACATGCTGCAACTAAGACTTTGCATGTTGCAATGAAGACCCGGCACAGCCAAATAAATGAATTAAGTTAAATTAATAAATATTTAAAATAAATAAATTACTGACTCAAACCTAGATTGCCATATTGGGCTAAACTTAGTTTCTCCCTTTCCCATGACCCACAGGATAGGAGCTCTCTCTCCAATCAGCTGATAGGAAATAAAGAAAAGGGCTTTCTCACACATCTGAGCACACTGTGAGTACATCTGTGACCTTGCCACACTCATACTTTCTTGTCTGATTTCTCATAATTGCTGGAGAATGGCCACCACCGGGGGTCAGTTTAGCAAGGCCATATGGTCTGGAATGGCAGAGGCCATGGTAGCGTGCCCAGAATCATCTTTATTGTCACCATTTCCACTGCCAGAGGCTCCTCCTGCTAGCAGGTCCCTCGGTGCTGTGTTCTCAGCTGGGCTGAGTGTGGAGAATGACTGAAGGTAGACACAGCACAACCGGGAGAAACAGCTCAGGCTTTGGAACCACTCAGTCCGGACCTGGGCTGAAATCCCAGCCCCACTGTTTACCAGCTGTGCAACCCTGGGGAAGCAACTTGGCCCCTCTCAACTATAAAGTGGAGATAATAGCACTGAGTTTGCAGTCTGGATGTGAGAATTAGAGGTGTAGGTAAAGCACTAACACTGTGCCCAGGACATAATAGGTGCTCAATAAATTGTAGCAAATTTGTGGGTGAACGAATGGGCTAACTTGATGGTTTTGAATTGTGCTGGAGAAGACTCTTGAGAGTCCCTTGGACTGCAAAGAGATCAAACCAGACATTTGTAAAGGAAATCAACACTCAAAAGGACTGATGCTGAAGCCGAAGCTTCAATACTTCACCTGATGCAAAGAGCCGTTTCGTTGGTTAAGACCCTGATGCTGGGAAAGATTGAAAGCAGAAGGAGAAGAGGGAGGCAGAGGATGAGATTGTTAGGTAGCATCACCGACTCAATGAATATGAATTTGAGCAAACTCTGGGAGATGGTGAAGGGCAGGGAAGTCTGGTGTGCTGCAGTCCATCGGGTCGCAAAGAGTCAGACACGACTTAGTGACTGAACAGCAAACTTGCTGAGACAAGCACACACGCGTGGACTCCACACTGAAAGGCAGCATGTGTGTTTGTGCACTCATTCGCTCTGCCATGTCTGACTCTTTGCAACTCCCACCAGGCTCCTTTTTCCATCGGAGTTTTCAGGCAAGAATACTGGAGCAGGTTGGCATTTCCTCCTCCAGGGGGTCTTTCTGACCCAGGGATTGAACCCGCATGTCTTGTGTCTCCTGCACTGGCTCATTCATTACCACTCCACTGCATGGCATTTAAGACTTAAGGCTGAAGCCAAATGGCCTTGCGTTTCTGACTTGGTCACTCCCTTGCTATATAACAATGGAAATTTTATTTAACCTCCCTAGATCTCGGATCTTTCATGGGTACAGAAGGAGGAGAAGGATATCTGTTAAATGGCTCTACTGTGGATGAAATGAGTTCATGTAAACAAGCTTTGGACAGCAGCAGTACGTGGCATGAGTTAAGTGCTGCATAAAAGCTTGCCATTATGATAATGACAATGTGCTAAGGGATGCCATTCCACCCCATCTCTGTGCCCAGCACTGCCGCGGGCCTTGGGGAGGATATATGAGAAGCATAAGACATGACAGCTGGCCTCAAGGAGTTTGTTGAGGAGGCTGGATGATGCAAAGATGATGGGCAAGAGTGATGGGAATGCAAACAAGGGCCCAGGGAAATCAGACAGCGGATGCCATAGGGAGCAGAGGAGCCAGTGAGGGAGGCTTCAGGGGAAAGGACACCTACTTGGAGGATGCACAGGGCGTGTTAGTCAGTCTGCGCATGCCTGGTGTCTCATCACCACTACCGTGAGGGCAACTGTTAGGACAGTGGCAGTGTAACAGACAAGGGCTGCCTGGGGGTCCAGACACGGGCCCTTTTCCTTGGCTTCATCTTTTGAAGAACAGAAGACTTGGGGCAATCACTTGCCTCTCTGAGGCTCAGTTTCCTTAAACATAAAACAGTAATAGGGTTTTCCCTGGAGGACCATGGAGAAGGAAATGGCAACCCACTCCAGTATTCTTGCCTGGAGAATCCCATGCACAGATGGGCTACAGTCCATGGGGCTGCAAAAGAGTCAGATATAACTGAGCAAACAACAACTGGAGGACCAACCTAGACAGCATATTAAAAAGCAGAGACATCACTTTGCCAACAAAGGTCCGTCTAGTCAAGGCTATGGTTTTTCCAGTAGTCATGTATGGATGTCAGAGTGGGACAATAAAGAAAGCTGAGCACCGAAGAATTGATGCTTTTGAACTGTGGTGTTGGAGAAGACTCTTGAGAGTCCCTTGGACTTCAAGGAGATCCAACCAGTCCATTCTGAAGGAGATCAGTCCTGAATATTCATTGGAAGGATTGATGCTGAAGCTCCAATACTTTGGCCACCTGATGGGAAGAACTGACTCATTGAAAAAGACCCTGATGCTGGGAAAGATTGAGGGCAGGAGGAGAAGGGGACAACAGAGGATGAGATGGTTGGATGGCATCATCGACTCTATGAATATGAGTTTGAGCAAGCTCTGGGAGTTGGTGATGGACAGGGAAGCCTGGCGTACTGCAGTCCATGGGGTCACAAAGAGTCGAACACGACTGAGCAACTGAACTGAACTGGAGGTCCAGTGGCTAAGACTCTGTGTTTCAACGGCAGTGGGCATGGGTTCAGTCCCTGGTCGGGAAAATAAAATCCTGCATGCCACTCAGCAAGGTCAAAAAAAGAGAGAATAATGGTACCTATCTTTCAACTTCACAGGATTGGAGCCGAGCTTAAAATAAACCAATAAGGATGAACTCGAGGGGTTGCTACACTCGGTATGGTTTAGCCAATGTACTGTATTAAGACCCAATCCTGAGAACTATTGGGAGAACTCAGTGTAGACACTCTAAAGGAGAAACTGGGGAGGGGACAGTCATATTATCACACAGGCTGAGAGGTCTCCTATGCATTTGAGTTTTAATTTTTCCATACCCTTGACATTAACCATGAGTCAAGTAGCTGGCATTTGTATCTTTTTTCTACCTCAGCTGTGTGCCCCCCACCCCCACCCCACCTGCCCAGTGTCAGGGCTGGTGACAACAGGAACACCAAGCTCCAAGCTTCTTAGGGGAAAAAGATTCTAGAATCCAACCAAGCTTGTTTGTTTGGTGGTGACCTTTCCTCTCTGGCCCATGAGATGCTGGCCAGGGGGTCCCATCTGCTATCCACCCCTCCCCCAACATGCCCATCCACCTCTGCTCACCACCTCCACCCCAGTTTCTACTCTGCTCATCCCTCAACCCAGAAATCAAACTTAATCACCTTCTATCCAGCGTCTGCACTGCGATAAATAGTTGTGGAATGCTCCTGAGGAGGGGGAAAAAAATTTCCAGCATTTAAAATATTGAGCCGCTCAGAAATAATTATTCATGAGGCTTTTGTGCATGCATTAGAGTTTCCCCTCGAGGCTGAGGGCCGCCTGCTGGAACGAACTTAGCCACTACTTGGCCTTTCTTTCCCCATTTTCATTTTGCTCTCTCTTTTTCCTCCCTGCGTTTGCAGTTCCTTAAAATATTCAGATTGAAACATTAAAAATGCTCATCAACAGGACATGGACAGGGTTATGCTGAGCTCATCAACAGAAGGAGCCTACTGGTGGGAGGAAGGACTTGAGATGGACCGTAGTGAAGAATGCATTCAGGAGTGGTGGTGGGTGTGGGTTTGAGGGGACGGAGCTCTTAGGGAACCCCAGTCTGAGGGGAGACACAGCCCAACCAAGCCCTGATAAACACTGGGGAATTCACCTAAAGAAAAGGACATGGTCCTTGTCCCTGAAGAACACCTATCTTATTTAGGAGACAGACACATGAAAGTTTTTCGATTCGCTATGATAAATGCTGGAGCCAAGATGAATCCACAGTTCTGGGGAGAGCGTTGGAATGTTCTCTGCAGGAGCTGGCCTGCCTCTCCACTTGGCTTATGCACCCCTCATCTCCATTTTGCTGTGGGGTCTTGAAAAAAGATAGGAACAGAAAGAACCCTGGTGTTGAATGTAGGATATGTTAACCTCTGTAATGATGTTTTTTACACATTTATGGCTTGTTCAGTAACAACCCTGAGACATGTCCTGTACAGTCTCCCAAAGCTCCCCAGCGGGATCAGCCTCCAACAGTAATAACTCACTCCCTATATGAGCTTTCTTCACTTTCTTATTTCCTCTTTTCTTTGTGGGTACTTTTTTCCCCAATGGACTACTTGTCCCAACATCTTTGTCTCACAGTCTGTTTCTGGAGAGCTCAGTCCAAGACCCTTGAGGTGAATGTCTCTCCTTCTCTGACCAGCTAGAGAAAAGATCATACAACCAAAAGATGAGGGTACTGACCTGGGAAAGACAAGAAGATGCATCTTATTGTCACCATTTTTTCAGCACCTGACATGGTACCACACACAGGAGGGGTGGGCAGATGCTCAGAAAGTATTCCATTGATTGAACTAACTCAAGTGCATTCTGTCATCAACTTGGTGCGTGACCTTGGGCAAGTCACTTTACCCCTCCGAGTCACTGTCACCATCTTCAATGAATGGATGATAACATTGCCTATTTTAGAAGAAGGAATGAGACAATAGCTGTGAATAAGCCTTGTGATTCTAACGCCCTCTAAATTGTAAGAGGTGGGAGATTAGAGAACTGCCTCTTAGCCTTGGGGCTCCTTTTCAAAGCACCCAACTAGGAACATTTTAGTGGCTAAAAAACAGCATCAATTTTCTCATTGAAATTCTTTTATTCAACAAAGTGAATAATCTTAGTGAAAGGAATATGCATTATGTTTTCTGTAGGATTCATTAAAGTTGTTTTCATTTTGACTTAAAAACATGCAGTGTCTGAATATTTAGTCTGAAATGGCTCTGTGCAAAAAGAAAGGCTGTTCTTCACCAATCTTCATTCGATAGCTGAGAAAATGGGCGAAGAAAGGCTGTGTCTTTCGCAGGGCCACAGGCTGCTTGGACAAATTCATGAATTCTGCAGAGCTTTCATGGGCACGGGCTCCAGCCACGCCCTGTGCTGGGTGTGGGTGTGCCGTGGCCCTGCTGTCATGGAACTGTCAGTCTCATGGGGCATGGGATGAAAGGAATAGTCACACTAAGGGTTTAACAAGAAGTCCTATGATAGAAAAAGTGTGTTTCTCTAAGGATTAAAGCAGTGGAGCGGGTGCAAGTGGATGATGGAGACAGTACCCAGAAGAAAGTGCTACCTGAGCTGAAGTCTGAGACATTATTTGAGAAACAAAATCAAGGAGAGTTTCCTAGAGGAGAGAGCATATGCAAAGGTCCTATGGCCCGAGGTGGTAATAGTGGGTTTGATGAAGTGAAAGGAGCTCCTTGAGGCCACAGTGTGGAGAGTGAGAGGTGGAGTGAAGAGAAATGGGGCTGCAAAGGTGGGCAGGGAGAGGCACTGGGTCCTTAAAGGCTATAGGCTTTACAATCGAGAGGGGAATCCAAGTTTTACTCATTTTTCCTTCATAATACCCCACATTGTATTATGAAAAAACTTAAACATGCAGATAAGATGCATAGTGGACACCATATAACCACCACCTTGATTCTACACTCGCATTTTCTCTATTTATATTTTTCACATATCTGTTCATCTCATCCATTTTTTGGATAACTGTTAATATTTTATTATATATACCTTTGTTTTTTCTAACTGAAAAAATAAAACCTCTCAGATAAAATTCTATCTGAGCCCTAACCCAGGTCACAATCTCCTTCTAGTTTAGTCAGTGGGGAACCCCAGTATGAGGTTAGAGAGTGGGAGGAGAGAAAGGATGGAATTGCCTTATTCGTCTCTTGATCCATCTTATATTTTCTGCCCTTCAAAGTGGCAGACACCAGCCCTAAACACTTCAGCCTGCATATCATAAACAGCTGAGTAACCCAAATTCTTACCAAGATACAAAACATCCCATCACTCCAGAAAGTTCCTTTTTTCTCCTTCAGTCAATCCCTGCCTCAAACTCCTAGGCAACCACTGTTCTGATATTTTACACCATACATTAATTTTGTCTGTTCTAGAACTTCACATAAATAGAGTCATTCAATATACCCCCTTTTCAGCAGTGCTTCTTTCACTCCACGTATTTTTGAGATTCATCCATATTGTTGCATGAATCAATAGTTAATTCCTTTTTGTTGAATACCACCCAGAGGATATAAACCTCACAATTTGGTTATCTACTCCATTGTTAATAAAATGTGGGTTGTTTTCAGTTTTGAGTGATTATGAATGATGGTGCTATGAATGTTTTTGTACAAGTCTTTTTGAGGATATGTGTGTTCATTTCTCTTGGGTAAATTCTCAAGAGAGGAATTGTTGGGTCATATGGTTTGATGTAAGTTTCATTTTACAAGAAACTTGTGAACCTTTCCCAAAGTAGCTGTACTATTGTGCATTCCCACCATGAGCCCCAGTGAGTTCCAGTTGCTCCACATTCTCATCAGCGCTTCGTGTTGTTAGTCTCTTTCATGCTTTAATTGGTGGATGCATGATGATGGTTCATTATGGCTTTAATTCATATTTCTCTCATGGTTAATGATGCTGAGTACTTTTTCCTTGTGACTTTTGGTGAACTATTAAACTCCTTTGCCTTTTTTTTTTCTTAAAGTAGATTGTTTATCTCCTAATTATTGAGTCTTAGGAGTTCGTTATATACATCCTGTATCTACATCCTTGGTCAGATCTAACCATAATTATTTATTCAAGAAATATTTCAGTGCCACCACTACACGCCGGGCAACGTGCTCAACTAGACAGCAGGGATCTGCCTCGTGGAAAGCCACAGTCCGGGTCTCCTGACCACTAAGCCCAGTGCTCTTCCTGCTAAGCTCAGCTTTTCCTTCAGGCGACAACTCTGGATTCCATATGTCCCCAGGGTCCTGAGCTAAGCAGGATGACCTGGTTTTGAAATCCAGCTTGCCATTTACTTGTTGTGTGACTGGGGGCAAGTCACCTAATTTCTCTTAGTCTCAGTTTATACTCATCTATAAAAACAGAATTTCAGAAACCCCTACCCCTTGGATTTACTGTGAAGTTTAAGGAGGCAAAAATACCAGGTATTAAGTAAGCCTGCAGCCATCTTGGCCTCCTTTCTCTCCTTTCCTTGGTGACAAGACACTGTCCTAGCTCTACGTGACAGCAAGGTGTGCTCTGTCCTTGCGGGACTCTAATGGAGAAAAGTATTTAGTTTAAAAGTGAGATGCTACGGGGACTTCCCTGGGGGCCTAGTGGTTAGGATTCCGGGCTTTCCCTGCCATGGCCCAGGTTCAATCCCTGGTTGGGGAACTGAGGTCCTGCAAGCCGTGGGGACACAACCAAGAAGAGAGAGAAAGAGAAAGAGAGAGATGTTATGACGGTGCAAACAAAGTGATGGGTACTTACTCTCTCCCAGCTGCAAGCATAGGCCCCTGCTTTTCAGAATTGATGAGGTTTTCTGAGTTTGCTAATGGAGTGTGTTTTTAATGAGCTTCCTGATTTCCCTCCATCACCAAACAGCTGGAGGAGAAGCTCACTGGCATGAGAGTGAGGGACACTGGCCTGGCTGGGTCTCTAACTGGGTGTGTGCCCCCCTGGCAAGTTCTCTCACCCACCTCCTGCACACCCTTCTTTGTAACATGAGAAGGTGGGACAAAGGGATTTCTAAGGTCTCTTCCAGTCCCAATAATTCTGTGCTTGTGAACTTCTTTTGCCCCTGGCAGAGGCTGTACCGCAGCTGGAAGACATTTAAAAACAGAATCAGCTATCCGGTCAGCAAGCGTGAGCTAAGCATTTTTGTGTGTTCTTATATTGGGGGGGAGGCACAAGGGAGCTCTGAGATGTGACATCACCAAGCAGAGCCTCAATCACATCTAGATTAAACAAAAGAAAAGTGTCAAAAGGAAAGATATTAGTCCTTAGAAAAACGAAAGCAAAAACAGCCGTGAGTCCAGTTACTTGGATGTCTCTGTATTCCTTCTCCTTCAACCAACTTCTTAACCATGAGAAACTGATGATTCTTTTGATTCATCCAATTGATTAAAAGGTTGGAGCTGGTTCACCTTCCCCTTTCATTTCTGCCTAATTAGAAGACATGCCTCTGTTGACGGACACCTCCTTCCCTGTGAGGGTTTCTGGAAGTTTTTTTTTTTTTTCTTCCCGAGAGTTCTATATGGGCAAGATGAAAGCCGCATCTCTTCTCTAATTTACTAATTTGGTAAATCCAAAGCTTCGTGGGAAGGCTTTGTGCCAGCTGTGGTGGAGCAGGATGCAGACTCATGGGAGAAACAGGAAATGGGCTGGCAGGGCTGGGAGGGGCCGGGCTGGGAGCCCTCACCAGTGACTTAGGAGGCTGCATTCCTCGTGCTTCAGGGCTGCCAGAGCTGCCTGGGGCACATTGCTTCACCTCTCTGAGCCTCAGTTTCCTCATCTGTAAATGGTGGCGGTGTCAGTTTGAGAGCAAAGTGGTTGGTGAGTATGAAGCAGTCAGTGTTGGGCGCTGCATGTCGCAGATTCTGCCTTCCGGTTAACTTTAGGACTATCATTCACCACAGGTCAGGGAACTGTCTGGGAAGCCACAGATACAAGAAGGTCCCAGATTCCGGCCATTTGGACCTTGGCAAGGGGCCCCCTGCCTAGACACACAAGTGCAGCCTCAGGAGCCTCCTCTACCCTTTTCTCTTGGGATGCTCTTCTTCTGGATTTTCCCAGAGGCTCTGTCCTCCAGGGACAATGTCCCCAACATCCTCTTCCCTCTGAAGCTCCTGGTCTCCATTTATATTTAAATTGGACATCTGAGTTCAGAGGCCACAGAGTTTGTTGGATCTGGCTTTAATATTTCAAGGGAGGCAAAAGAAATACCACTGTGGAGAGGGATGCAATTTTCTACCCAGAGTAAATCTTCCTCTTCCCAGCCCCCGACAACCTCCCATTAGAAGGTGCTTGAACCAGGGGCAGTGAATTTTCTGTTCCAAAGTGTCTCCCCAAGACTGTTCCCCAGGGGGCTCCTGTCACAGGGGCCCTTGTCATCTTTCATCAAGGCCTTTCAAGGGCCGGCACTTTCCACCTCTTTAAGCTGTTTTACACCTGCAGCCAATGCTTCCAAACAAGAGAGGCAGGCAGGGTACAGGCTCGCCTGGGTGCCCATTCCCGCACATAACACGGTGCCTCTCTTCCTCCTGCAGGTTCTGCAGGCTCCAAGACCAGCTGGAGGGGTGGGTGGAGGAGGAAAGCCTGCTAATAATACGGTCTAACTTCAGGTTGGATGTCTGGCCACTGACTATCTCACTTAATTCTCAAGAACCTTTGGAGAAGGTGTCATTATTAGTCCAACTCCCCAGATCAGGGAGCTAAAGCTCAGAAAGGAAAACTGATTTGCCTGAGGCACGCCCTTTGTTAGCAGGGAGCTGGAGCAGGAGCCAGGCATTCTGACTCCTCAGGGCAGCCTGCCACCCTCTGCTGTGGGGGTGACCCTCACGGGAGTGACCAAACTGGGATTTGACCTTCAACCTGTGCGACTTCTAAACGCTGCTTCTTCTGAGGACAGATTCACCCTTAGTATCACACTGTTTGAGTTTTCAAACATAAATAACAAGCAGCAAAACCTAGAGAACATCATCATTCTTCTGGATGCAATTTAATGTACCTTAGAGATTCAGGGAAGCCTGTTGGGTTCGTTCAGGAAGGCAGGAGCATCGCTGATGTGTTGATTGCTCAGACAACAGGCAGGGCTAGTGATCGGCTGAGACTTCTGGGAAGGAGAACTGGGTAAGGGAAAGGTCCCCAGCACTGCCCCAGGTTAACTTAAGCCCCAGGTTGCTTATGCAAATGGTAGTGGATTTCAGAATCAGAGCTGAGCAACACTTGCAGAAGACTTTCTTTTTTTTATACTGTTGGCCATGTCACGTGGCAAGTGGGATCCCACAGTGACTGAACCCATGACCTCTGCATTGGAAACTTGAAGTCTTAACCATTGAACCACCAAAGAAGTCAATTGTAGAGGACTTTTAGGATGTGCAGACAGTTTGATCCCAGCTGCCAGATTGGCACATAATGGCAAGTAACAACAGCTACCACTGGATTTATGTTTTAGGGAGCTTTTATATACACGTATACAGTTCATATAGTATCTTTTTAAAGCTTATAAACCTATGAGCTGGGTATTTCCCTAGTTTTATGGATGAGGAGATGGCCAACCAAAGAAGTTAAGTAGCCCAAGGTCACACAAATGGAAATCGCAGGACTTGAGCCCAGGCAGCCTAGCTCCAGAATATGCATTTTAGTCATGCTCTGTGTTCTGTAGCTGTTTCCTGAGCCCCTGATGGGTGCCTGGCACAGTGCGAGGTGCCCTGCAAGCAGGGACTCAGCCGATGCTCACACCCCTGTGACGTGGGACTCGCCTGCACCTGCCGAAAGTCACACCGACAGTCAGCTCTTACTCCTGCCTTCAGGAACGTTGGCAGTGATAATTAAACAAGTTCACTCGTAGATATCACATCAGAGGGGAGAAAGCTGCATGACATGGGAAAGGAAGAAGCAAAGCACTAGGGGTTCAAAGGATTGGAGGTGGGGATGCTTCACAGAGCGGGGTTCGGGAGCAGGAGAAACTGGAAAGAAAATGGACTTCTCTCCACTCCAGGCCTTTGAACATGTTCTTGCCATTAAAACTCTCTCCCCCTCCATTCCCACTCCACTCCCCCTGGCCAACACCAACTCATCTCCTCCTGTCTCCTCTTAAGGGTTTCTTCCTTGGGTCCTTGATTGAAGCCCTGGGTCATGATAACTACTCTTTCCGTAAGACCCCGGGCCCTGAAGATCTCCTCCACACCAGACACCACATGGGGATTGTCCTGGCTTCTTCAATTCAGTTCAGTCACTCAGTCATGTCTGATTCTTTGCAACCCCATGGACCACAGCACACCAGGCTTCCCTGTCCATCACCAACCCCTGGAGCTTGCTCAAACTCATGTCCTTCGAGTCGGTGATGCCATCCAACCATCCCATTGTCTGTTATCCCCTTTTCCTCTTACCTTCGATCTTTCCCAGCATCAGGGTCTTTTCCAATGAGTCAGTTCTTCCCATCAGGTGGCCAAAGTATTGGAGCTTCAGCACCAGTCCTTCCAATGAATATTCAGGACTGATTTCCTTTAGGATGGACTGGTTTGATCTCCTTGCAATCCTGGCTTCTTACCTAAGGGTTTAGAACTACCTGGGTCAGGGGGAGGTATGGTACCTGCTCCATATCCAGCTTGCCCTGCTCCATATCCAGCTCCCAGTAGAGGGTTGGTCATTCAGCATTAATTAAGAGATTGCCATGCTTCAACCTATCCCACCTCAGCCAGCAGAATGAGCTCTGAGCCTAAAGGCCAGGGTTGTAAGAAGACTTGGGGTTGACCATGTGTGGCTGAGAGAGTGGAGCCTCCAGGGAAAATAAATGAGTCCCTGGAGCATGTGTAATAGCTGTGACTTGTCAGAAATGAAGACCCCCACGCTCACCCCAGCCTTGCTAATTCAAATCTGAGTTTTTAACAACATCTCCAATTAATTCTTTGTGTAAACATGAAAATGTGAGCAGCACTGATATCAGAGTTTCTGATAAACAAGATGATTGAGGCTGCTCTGAAACTTCATGGAGGTGGCTAGCTCCACAGGTGTGGTATGCAAGGGTCAAGTTCAGGAAGGTCCTCTCTGAGAATTTTATATGCTAAAGCCCAGGGATTAGTATGGCAACCCACTCCAGTATTCTTGCCTGGGAAATCCCATGGACAGAGAAGCCTGGCAGGCTGTAGTCCATGGGATTGCAAGAGTTGGACATGACTTAGTGATTAAACCACCAAACCAAGTGTCCAGGGGTGGGAAAGTTGGAATCCACACAAGTAATTGAATGTAGTCCAACGACAAAGATTGTTTGCCTCGTCCTCCTCCTGTTCTTACCTGGGTCTGGTTAGCTCTGGCCTCCCTGGGTAACCAGTCATGCCAGCGGTAATGCATAGAGTCTGAAGTCACTTTCCCAGGAGAGTCGGGCTCAGTACACACATCTTCATCTTGTGTAACCTTGGATCTGACCATGCAGAGTATTCTTTTTTTCACACACACAAGACACTCAGCAAGACACAGTTCTCGACTATAGGCCCTCTCCACTTATAGTAGACTTAATTACTTAAATTGAGTTCATTAGTGGTACTATATTTAATTTTTTAAATCAAATGAATTATTAGCCTATTAATAAAAGATAAAGCTTAACAGCTCTTAATGAGCATTCAAAATAGGCAAATTATTTTATTCTGTAACACAATACCAATATTTATCCATGAAATGGAAAGATTGTCCCAATGAGAAGCTCTATTCTTTTGACCTGGTTCTCTTTACTTCTAGCAAATATGAACTAATTAATTATGTGGCATAAATAAGAAAAAGGAGGAGGAAATGGAGTTACTTAAGTCCTGCAAACATATTTTGTCTCCTCTGGGCTCCCTTCTGTTCCCCACAACCAGGGGAGACGAGGAATAGTCCAAGAAAGTTGCCATTGGCTCCATGGCTCCATGAACTGATCAAATAAAGTATCCATCCCTCTTTTTCCAGATGTTTCTTCACAGGTATTGCTAGTGGAGCCTCTTGCAGAACCAGAAGAAGTGTGGGGTGAGGGGTGGGGCGAGCAGCTACAAACTGAAAAAGAAAAGCATCCTTGAAAATGCTGTGACTTTTATTACACAGAGAATATAAAAGGCATGTAAATACAAATATTTTATTCTGCAATTTGAACATTAAATTTCATTGCCATACTCCATGTGTTTGTTATGCAGGCTGGCATCTGCTAGGAATAAGATTCTGGAATTGCCTTTCCAGCTGGTGTAATTCTGAGAGGTTCTGGAATAGCATTTTGGAGCATCTCCTCACACCAAAAGGCTAATAGATGTATGTCCGTTCAATGTGTGTGTGATGTGTGTGTGTGTGAAGTGTGTGTTATATATACACATGTAGTATATACAGATATCTGTGCATGTGTATGCGCTCACTCTGTCCTTTAACTACTTGTTAAAATGCCTTCTAAGAGCTGCTGAAGGTGCTGAGTATTCGGCAATGCACCAGAACAGACAAAATCTCTGTTTTGGTGAAGCTTAGCTTCCCGTGGGAGAGAAAGATCATATGCGAACAAAGAAATGTTCACCAGTAAAGAAATCCAAAGCAAGGTGAGAGATGAGAGTGGTCAGGGTGCTCCCTGGGATACGGGTGGCCAGGAAGGGCCTCTCTGAGGGAGTAATATCTAAGCAGAGACCAGAGTGAGGGGAAGCGCCAAGATGTGTGGGGTTCCGGAGGGCTAGTGGTCCAGGGGGCGGGCCTGGCCCAGGCAAAGGTGAGAACACACCTGGAGTGTGTGTGGGACACCAAAGAGGCCGGTGTGGAGAAAGTGAGGGAGAGGAAATCCTGAGTACTGGATAATAAGCTCCTTAAAGCAGGGGGCGTGGAACCACTGTCCATAGAGGAGGACTCCATAGCTTACCTGGCCCAGGCCCCCGTTTTCTGGTCAAGTTAAGAAGAACTAGGATTTTTCACTTAGGTACCCAACCGCCAATCTTCCGCTCCTAGCCCCCAACCCCTGTTCTTCTGGTTCACTCGATTTTCCCAGTAGAGGCCTGAGTGGAAAACAAAACAGGGCTACTCCCTGTTTAAGTGTCGACTGATCGCGCTCTCACTCCCTGACTCAGCCCAACTCAGGTCGGGGGTCCCCTCTGGTATTTCTCAAACCTCCTCTCTCCATCTCTGACCTTCCAGAAAATGGCTGACCAATCCCTGTGTCCCACAGACTGAGGCTGGAGCTGTGGTACGGTTCAGCATCTATACCTCACACTCGTTATGTCTATAACTGCTTCAGGAGATTTCATGAAGGTCTCACCAGGGAGGGAGCCGGAGAGGCCACCGGATCAGCCTCAGGGAGGACAGGATTTATAGTGGGAAAGTCTGGGGCCCAGGAGCAACTGGGCGTTTTCCTAAAAGGCAGTGATGGGCAGACTCTGACTTGTGATAAAGGATCTCACATGCCAAGGTGGGGGTCCCAGCTCACCTCAACTCAGCCCTGCTCCCAGGGGGTCAAGGAAGCTTGACACCTTCTGTTTTTGGAGACCTGATGTATCTGTTAGTATGAGGTTTAGTTGCACAACAGAAAACCCAAATGCTGGTCTAAATAAATTAGGGCTTGCTTTTCTCTCATGTGAAAGAAACTGTGATGCTTTTGTGATGCTCATTTGCTCAGTTGTGTCTGACTATTTGCGACCCCATGGATTGTAGCTCCTCTGTCCGTGGAATGTTCCAGGCAAGAATAATGGAGTCGGGTGCCAATTCCTACTCCAGGGGATCTTCCCGACCCAGGGATTGAACCTTCATCTCTTGCATCTCCTGCGTCAGCAGGCTGATTCTTTAGCACTAGCACCACCTAAAAGAAGCCATGGGGGTCAGCAATCCAGACCAGTCAAGAGGGCTCCTTGACTGAGGGCACCACTCAAGGGTGCCATCAGTGTCCCAGTTTCCATTCATCTTTCTGTTCCTCGAGGTCACCTCATAACTTAAGGGGGCTGCTAGAATTCCAGCCATCATGTAAGAGTTCTGGGCAGGAAGTGGGAGAATTTGGGGAAGGCAAAGGAGCATCTATCAGCTGAGGAATCCCCCTTTTAAAATTTATTCTATTTCGTTTTTTCTAGCTTTATTGAGGTACAATTGACAAAATGGTAATATATTATTTGAAGTCTACAGTGTGATGATTTGACATACGTACATATATGAAATGACTCCCGCAATCAAGTTAATTAGCATATCCATCACCTTTCATAATCACTTGTTTTGGTGTTTTTCTTCTGTTTTTGTGAGAATGCTTATGATCTACTCTCCCAGCAAATTTTAAGTTTTTACAGTTTTACAGTTTTACTAACTATAGTATAGTTAGTAAAATTTACAGTTTTACTAACTATAATTACCATGCTGTATACTAGATCCTCAGAACTTATTCATCATCTTATAACTGGAAGTTTGTACCCTTGTACCAACCTCTCTCCATTTCCCTACTAGCCTCCCCACCCCACAACCCCAGCTCCTAGCAACACCAGTCTACTCTCTGTATCTGTGAGTTAGACTTTTTCTTTTTTGAGATTCTACATGTAAGTGATACCATGCAGTACTGGTCTTTCACTGTTTGGCTTATTTCACTTAACCTAATGTCCTTTGGTTTCATCCATGTTGTTGCAAATGGCAAAATTTCCTTCTTTTTATGGCTGAATAATATTCCATTGTATACATACACTACATTTTCTTTATCCATTCATCTGTTAACGGACGCTTAGTTTGATTCCATAGCTTGGCTGTTGTGAATAAGGCTGCAAGAAACACAGGGATGCAGATATCTCCTTAAATAGTGATTTTGTTTCCCTTGGATATACACCCAGAAGTGGGACTGATGGATCAATCACACGTTCTATTTGTAATTTTTGAGGGGCCTCTGACCATTTTCCATAAAGGCTGTGCCAGTGTACCTTCCCACCAACAGTGCACAGGGCTCCCTTTCTCTACACAGAGAATCTCCTTTAAAAACCCTTTCCAAAAACCCCAACCAATGACTTCCCCTTCTGTTTTATTAGCCATCTTTATCTGTAAGGAAGTCTGAGAACTGTCAGTTTGTTTGTTTCTTTGCTTAAGTGGCATATTTCCATTCTAAATAAACTATGATTCTGATAGAGGGGACACAGAATATTTGGTATAAACCACTGTCCCTTATGCAAAGGCACAAACCAGCCTGAGCTTCAGTCGTAGATCCAGTGACTCAGGTGGAGGATGGCAGAGAACAGGGGGTCTCTTGAGGTCTGGGCTATTTGGATAGAAGAAAGGAACACCTGCTCTTAGGTCTCTTACTTTCCAGATAGAACTAGCATCAGAAAGACCTACAGAGGGTAGATGTAGATGGGAGTCCTTCTTGGAGTCATTTCAGGGTGGCCTTCCCTCAGTCTCGGATTTCCGTAACATCTCCAAATTAGTGTTCTGATCCCTAAAGTTTTCCTGCTTCCTTCTTTTATGAAGTTTTGAGGATAACATGGTTCATAAGGCCACAGAGAAAAATAACAAAGGAAATTAATACAAAGCTCCTAACAAAATACTCGGCACGTGGTAAGTACCTTAATACAGTAGCAGCTTATTATTATTGCTATTGTTATTATTTTGGGTGAGCCAGGGTCTAGTTCAGGCTTCCCTGGTGGCTCAGACAGTAAAGAATCTGCCTGCAATGCGGGAGGTACGGGTTCTATCCCTGAGTCGGTAAGATCCCCTGGAGAAGGACGTGGCAACCCACTCCAGTATTGTTGCCTGGGAAATCCCGTGGATAGAGGAGCCTGGTGGGCTACAGTTCATAGGGTCGCAAAGAGTGAGACACGACTGAGCAACTTAGCACGCACACAGGGTCCATGTCTATGCATGTACTCCGGTGCTCCATAAACACGTGAGTGTGCATGTGCGTGTGCACACAGCTGCCTGTGGGGGAGATGGCAGGAAGGCCAGAATGAGAGACCCTGGTGGGCTGTGGGGCTGACTGTGTCTGTGACTTTGATTCCTGGCATACATGCCCTGCTCTGTCACTCCGCAGGGTGGAGCAGGGCATGGCTGGGTAGGGACTGGTTGGCCTCTCACAGCATTGAGTTTCAATGGGAGGTGCTTTAACACTAAAAATTCTGCAGTCCAATTTTGAGGGCAGCAGGCAGAAAGAAGCTGGTTGCCTAGCAACCAGCCATTAACAGGAAATTAGTCTTTCATCTCTGAACGTCCTGTCCCATTTCCATCCCATCTCTCCCTGTTCTGCCAAACAGAAACACACACACACATAGGCACATATACAGACATACGGACACACACACAGAGTGATATCACTGAGTGCCACCAGGAACTTCTATAGAGAGGACTCACGTTGCTGGGCTCACCACCAGCTTAAGCAGAAAGGTCAGAGAACCCTCAGCCACTCCTGTTCACTACCCTCCTCCAGAGGCTTCCTCCCTCTGCCCATCCTCTGCATTCATAGATTAGTCCTGTTTATCTGCTAGTGGTAAAGAACCCGCTTGCCAGTGCAGGAGATGCAAGAGACATGGGTTCAATCCCTGGTTTGGGAAGATCCCCTGGAGAAGGAAATGGCAACCCATTCCAGTATTCTTGCCTGGAGAATCCAATGGACAGAGGAGCCTGGCAGGCTACAGTCCATAGGGTTGCAAAGAGTTGGACATGACTGAAATGACTGAGCACGCATGCGTGTTTATTTGCTGGGCCCTGATGTCTGTTTTTGTATATGTGCCTTCTGGCTCCTGGCAGACTGAGTTTCACGAGTCTGGAAACTTCCTTTGAGTGGTGCTAGCCAGCCTCTCAAATCTAAGCCTAACCTGATCTCTCTAATCTTACTCAAACTCTGTCCTGAACCCCAACCTCAAGCTCGATTTTTAGCCCAGTTTTCTGGCTGCAGTACTGAGTTGGGGTGCATCTGTTGTCAGAGGAGAGGGGTCATCTCAACACCTCTCTGGGTGTGTGAGGCTTCGATGACCAGCCTGGGGAAGGAGAGGAGGAAAGAACAGCCCTGCTCATCACAGGCCCAAGTGACAGCAAGTGCAGATCAGTGTCTGGGGCCTCAGGCCAAGGACTGCTTCTGTCTCAACCCTATCCCAATAGAAAAGGATAAAGCTATCCTCTTAGGTCACCTAGCAGCTCTCTCCTCTGAAACCTGCCTTTCCCTGGATCCATCCTTCCCTGGTTGAATTTACTGGGTGATGCTTGGAGTCCTCACAGATGTAAAGATACATAGAGGGAAAGCCCTATATACAAGCTCCTCATCCCCAGTCTGAGTGATATTTCGAGAAAGCTGGCCTTGAATCCTGAGGATGGTTCTCAAACTGTCCCTCCCCTCCACAGTCCAGTGACACAGACAACTGATATTCAATTAGTAATGGCAGTTGAACCAAACACTCTGATAGACTCTACTGTGATTCCCCAGCTCCCAATGCCAGAGGAGTTCATGGCTCTGGGAAAGCAGTGGGCATGTAACTAGTCGATCCCAGTTGTTATGTGCCCAATAGAGTCGTATGAAGTGCTACTGAGACCCGACAAAGGAGTGGTTCCATCTGTAGTTGTTGGGTGGGTGTAAAGAGAATGGAGCAGGTGAGTGAATGGACATCACCAGATGGTCAACACCGAAATCAGATTGATTATATTCTTTGCAGCCAAAGATGGAGATGCTCTATACAGTCAGCAAAAACAAGACCAGGAGCTGACTGTGGCTCAGATCATGAACTCCTTATTGCCAAATTCAGACTTAAATTGAAGAAAGTGGGGAAAACCACTAGACCATTCAGGTATGACCTAAATCAAATCCCTTGTGATTATACAGTGGAAGTGAGAAATAGATTTAAGGGACTAGATCTGATAGACAGAGTACCTGATGAATTATGGACGGAGGTTCATGACATTGTACAGGAGACAGGGATCAAGACCATCCCCATGGAGAAGAAATGCAAACAAGCAAAATGGCTGTCTGGGGAGGCCTTACAAATAGCTGTGAAAAGAAGAGAACCAAAAAGCAAAGGAGAAAAGGAAAGATATAAGCATCTGAATGCAGAGTTCCAAAGAATAGCAAAAGAGATAGGAAAGCCTTCCTCAGCGATCAGTGCAAAGAAATAGAGGAAAACAACAGAATGGGAAAGACTAGAGATCTCTTCAAGAAAATTAGAGATACCAAGGGAACATTTCATGCAAAGATGGGCTCTACAAAGGACAGAAATGGTATGGACCTAACAGAAGCAGAAGATATTAAGAAGAGGTGGCAAGAATACACAGAAGAACTGTACAAAAAGATCTTCATGACCCAGATAATCACAATAGTGTGATCACTCACCTAGAGCCAAGACATCCTGGAATGTGAAGTCAAGTAGGCCTTAGAAAGCATCACTACAAACAAAGCTAGTGGAGGTGATGGAATTCCAGTTGAGTTATTTCAAATCCTGAAAGATGATGCTGTGAAAGTGCTGCACTCAATATGCCAGCAAATTTGGAAAACTCAGCAGTGGCCACAGGACTGGAAAAGGTCAGTTTTCCTTCCAATCCCAAAGAAAGGCAATGCCAAAGAATGCTCAAACTACCACACAATTGCACTCATATCACACGCTAGTAAAGTAATGCTCAAAATTCTCCAAGCCAGGCTTCAGCAATACGTGAACCATGAACTTCCAGATGTTCAAGCTGGTTTTAGAAAAGGCAGAGGAACCAGAGATCAAATTGCCAACATTGGCTGGATCATCAAAAAAGCAAGAGAGTTCCAGGAATACATCTATTTCTGCTTTATTGGCTATGCCAAAGCATTTGACTGTGTGGATCACAAGAAACTGTGGAAAATTCTGAAAGAGATGGGAACACCAGACCACCTGACCTGCCTCTTGAGAAACCTATATGCAGGTCAGGAAGCAACAGTTAGAACTGGACATGGAACAACAGACTGGTTCCAAATAGGAAAAGGAGTACGTCAAGGCTACATATTGTTACCCTGCTTATTTAACTTCTATGCAGAGTACATCATGAGAAATGCTGGGCTGGAAGAAGCACAAGCTGGAATCAAGATTGCCGGGAGAAATATCAATAACCTCAGATATGCAGATGACACCACCCTTATGGCAGAAAGTGAAGAGGAACTCAAAAACCTCTTGATGAAAGTGAAAGAGGAGAGTGAAAAAGTTGGCTTAAAGCTCAACATTCAGAAAACGAAGATCATGGCATCTGGTCCCATCACTTCATGGGAAATAGATGGGGAAACAGTGGAAACAGTGTCAGACTTTATTTTTGGGGTCTCCAAAATCACTGCAGATGGTGATTGCAGCCATGAAATTAAAAGACGCTTACTTCTTGGAAGGAAAGTTATGACCAACCTAGATAGCGTATTGAAAAGCAGAAACATTACTTTGCCAACAAAGGTCTGTCTAGTCAAGGCTATGGTTTTTCCAGTGTTCATGTATGGATGTAACTGTTGGACTGTGAAGAAAGCTGAGCACCAAAGAATTGATGCTTTTGAACTGGTGGTGTTGGAGAAGACTCTTGAGAGTCCCTTGGACTGCAAGGAGATCCAATCAGTCCATCCTAAAGGAGATCAGTCCTGGGTGTTCTTTGGAAGGATTGATGCTGAAGCTGAAACTCCAATACATTGGCCACCTCATGTGAAGAGTTGACTCATTGGAAAAAGACCCTGATGCTGGAAGGGATTGGAGGCAGGAAGAGAAGGGGATGACAGAGGATGAGATGGCTGGATGGCATCACCAACTCGATGGACATGAGTTTGAGTGAACTTCGGAAGTTGATGATGGACAGGGAGGCCTGGCGAGCTGTGATTCATGGGGTCGCAAAGAGTCGGACGTGACTAAGCAACTGAACTGAACTGAGTGCGTGGAGGAGCAGCTGACATTTCACCTGGGCTTTGAAATATGAACGGAAGCTTGCCAGAGAGAAATGTTTGGGAGAGTGTGAGCGAGAGGGCACTCCAAGCAGAGGTAACAGCCTGGACAAAGGGGCTGAGTATTTGTAAATAATAATTTTTTAGAGTCAAAGGAAGAGCCTTGCTATGTTTTAGAAATTAACATTTAAAGAAAAAACATTGATGACAAGGAGGAGGTCCGGGCGTCAGCTCTGCTTCCTGATTGGCTGTGCACCCTTAGACCAGTTATGTCACAAGTTATATCACTTTGGTTTTCTTTTTCTAAGTATATTTACTTATTTGCCCATGCCAGGTCTTAGTTGAGGCATGTAGGATCTAGTTCCCTGACCAGAGATTGAACTTGGACCCCTTGTATTAGGGGCGTGGAGTCTTAGCCACTGGCCACCAGGGAAGATCTGGGACTTTGGTTTTCTCATCTGTAAAGGAAGGGGTTTGAGTGACCTCTGAGGTTCTTTCTAACTCTGATGACCTAGGGTTTAGTGTGTGTGTAGTATTCCTCTGATCAGAGGGAGAGAAGGAGGCTCAGGTGGGTGTGTGCAGGGGCTGGCAGAGAGCTGGACCTGCAGGCTAGGAGGCCTTCCTCCTCATGTCTTCCTTCTTCCCTCTCCACCCCTCTGGGACTGACTACACTACTTCCCTGGGGTCACCAGGCAGTGCAGACACTCTGAGAGTTGCAGTGACCTTTGCAGAAAATTGCTCATTTCAGAAGATTTAATTGTATTTAAAATCAATGTGGGAGGCTTTTGAGCGGGGACTGGCAGGAGTAGAAAGACTGGCTGAGAAGTGTCTTGGAGACCCCCTCTGCCTGAGGACCATGCTGAGCTGAGAGAGTAGACGTAAGACAGGGCAGTTACGCTTTCTTTCTCTCAAGAACTGGCTGTAGGAAGTATTATTAACACTCAGGAGAGGAAGGCGATGAGCTGGGTGGAGGAAGGGCTTGTCCTGAATCTCCAGGGCCTCAGCGCCTGTGTACTAAGTCACTTTGGTCGTGTCCAACTCTTTGTCACTCTATGAGCCATAGCCCCCCAGACTCTTCTGTCCGTGGGATTCTCCAGGCAGGAACACTGGAGTGGGTTGCCATGCCCTCCTCCAGGGGATCTTCTCGACTAGGGATTGAACCCGCATCTCTTATGTCTCCTGCTTTGGCAGGCAGGTTCTTTACCACTAGGGCCGCCTGGGAAGCCCAGTCTTTCCTAAATCAGCCCAGCTTGTGTATCAACAGAGCAGGGTTCTGCCTGGATGCCTCTTCTGTCCCAGCAATGAGTTCCTTCTCTTGACTACAGGAGTGTCCCAGAAAGACGAGAAAGGTCATATTATTAACACTGGAGGGGGTTAGCCTCATAGACTCTTGGGAGGCCACTATAAAGGAAAGACAGTGAGGGACCTTAAAGAGAGACGAGAGACCCCCAAGATGGGCCGATGCTGTGTTCAGACCACTTGCCCTGAGACCCCTGGGCAGCCCTCTCACCACCAGGCAGCTGGCCTCGTGGAACCCACTGACCCTGCCTCAGCCTCCCTTGACCATGACTTTCCATGCCCTTCAAGGCCTCAGGGACAGGGACACTCCTGCTCTGACAGGAGCAGGGAGAGGAGCGCTTGACCTGTGGCCCCGTCCCCCAGGGTGGTCACTGCTTCTGGGTCCAAGGCTTTACCTCTCCAAAGCCTATCCTTTAATGGGAAAGAAGTGTAATTTATTTGTCAAATCAAAGGCTCCTTAGCTGTGCAGAGGCTGCTAAGCCCAGCACCCTTGCCTTGGGCAGAGCAGGGGCTTGATGACTTGCCATGAGTGTGCTTGTGCATATTTAATTTAATTTGTATTTATGGAGCGCTGGGTTGGCTGCCTATGCAGGCCTGTGTGCTTGACTGCTTTCTTTTCGGGCATTTCTGTCTGCAGGCAGACAGGCGTCTGTGTGTGTGTGTGTGTGTCTGGCATATATCCTCATACTGATGGACTCCAGCCTGTGTTCACCCACCTTGTATGCACACCTGGCTGGCTGGTTCTGGGCAGTGTGCACCTGTGTCAGGATGCAAAGGGGATGCAAGGGTGGGATGAGAGCCATTGCAGACCTGTGTGTGGGAGGGTGTCCTGCAGAGCTCCCAAACCACACCAGGATCTCAGAGAAGCTGTTGAAGCCTGGGGCTTCAGGGCACAGAGGGCAGGAAAGGCCCAGGTCTATTGCAATCCAGCTTCCCCAGGCTTGGGAAACTTCAGGAGACCAGGGTGTCTCTCTGCCCTCCATCCACCAAAGGATTTCCCATTGCAATCCCTCATGCCCCGACCATAAACCACGCCAGCACTTCCAGCCTCCTTTCCCCATTTGAGCGGTGACTTGTAGCTGGTTGGGGAGGGCTGGGAGGGGGGTGGGTGTGGGGGCTTCCTGGGCACCTGGGCAGGGGAGAGGCTGAGGCAAATGGGGGCCATCCACCAAGAGGAGGGCAGACAGCAGCAGTTGGAGCCCCTGCAGTATCTCCCCACCTGATTTGGAGACCTGATCCAAAGATAGATCTTAACTGGAGGGTCTGGGGCTGTGGAGTGCAGAGAGGAGGTGGGCTGAAAGGCCAGGGGTAGAGGGATGAGTATCATCATCCAGAAGGGAGTTGCATTCTCACTTTTCATGGGGCCCTTGAAGGGAAGAGTCAGGGTTTTCTACTTGAACCTGGCTGGTGACCAGCACTGGTTTGAAGGAAGATACTAATACTTTTGAAAGAATGTACTGGGTGGAGTTGAGGGAGGGGCTACTTCACCTCAGGACAGCAGAGGCAGGAGATTAATCCCTGTAAAGGGCCGGGGGTGGGAGGGGGGGCGGGGGGGGGCGGGGAGAGGGGGGAGAGGGGCAGGGGGTAGAGCAGGGGGAACTCGAGGGTTCTCCCCTCTCTTCTGCCTCTCTCCTCCCTCCCTCCTGAGCATCCTCTTCCCTGTTTCTCCACCCAGGCTTCCTCTGCTCAGCTGGCCAGCCTCTCTCCTGTGGTCCCCCAGGGACGCTAACCGCCCTGAGGGACACTGTGTCTTGCTCCTCTCTCTGTGATCCACCAAAAGTTCTGCTGTTTCCCTTCCCTGGGAAGGGCAGGGAGGCTCTCCATGCACGTTCCCTCCCAGCTCCCCCTTTCAGGGAACCAGCCAGCGTTCAGCATTGTTGAGGAGCAGCTTGTAATTAACATTCCAGGCTGGTCTGTGTGCAGGTACCACAGGACTTGGAGAACTGGGGGTCACCAGGCTCACATTCCTTCCCTCTGTCCCCATTTTGCGTGGGTTCATACGTGTGTATCTTTTCTGCCTCTGTCTGATCCCCCTGTTGTTTATCTCCCTCCTCTTCTCCCATCTCTTGGCCCCGGGCTCTGTGTCTCCTTCCAGCTGCCTCTCAGGCTTTCACTGTTTCATGGTTTTTTTTTTTTTTTTCCCACTTCCTGTTTCTCCTCCTGTCATCTGCCTGCCTCTCTCTCTCTCTTTGAGAGCTCTGATCTTGCTTTCAGTTCTTCTCTCTTTAGGTCTCTCCCTCTGCAGGCCTGTCTCTATGGCTGTCCCTCTGCACACACCTCGCCCCCCTCTTTCTGACTGTAAATGTTCCAATAAATGAAAAAGGCCAAGCCCCATGTGCCTGGCAGTAGAAAGTAACTTTGCAACCCCAGGAGTGTGGCAGAGATTGTGTGCAACAAAAGATTCACAATTACTACCTTTCAGAGCTGGGCTTACTGTTCTTAAAAAAAAAAAAAAAAAAAAGAGGAATTCCAGGCAGGAGAGGAAGAGGGGCCTTCCTGAGGCGGTAGGGCCGAAGGACAGGCAGGCAGCAGTGGCTGTGAAAGGGCTCTGACTGTTTTCTCAGCCCCAAGACACTCCACAGGTTATTTCACCTCTTTGGTCGTCTGAATCCACATCCAAAAGCTTCTCTCCATCTAGGTCCCCTGTGCGTATATTTTTAGACTTTTTTTTTAAAATGTGGATCATTTTTAAAGTCTTTATTGAATTTGTTACAATATTGTTTCTGTTTTTATATTTTGGTTTTTGGCCCAGAGGCATGCCGGATCTTAGCTCCCCGACCAGGGATCAAACCCTCACCCCTGGCATTGGAAGGTGAAGCCTTAACCACTGGACCATCAGGTAAGTCCATCCCCTCCCCACCCCTGCCATGCATGTTTATGCTTATGCCCAGTGGGCTCCCCCACCGCACACGCACACACACACACACACACACACACACCTGGACCATCACAATTCCCACAGGTTCCATCAGGATTCCCAGAGGACCATCACAATTCCCAATCCACCACATCTTTGTTGTGGACAGGTGTCAGAGAGACTATCTCACAGGTTTCAAATTCCCTTCTTTGTTATTTTATTTTTTAATATTATGGGCTACCCTGGTGGCCTAGCGATAGAGAACCCACTTGCAATGCAAGAAACACACGAGACACAGTTTTGATCCCTGGGTTGGGAAGATCCCCTGGAGGAGGGCATGGCAACCCACTCCAGCTCTTGCCTGGAGAATCCCATGGACAGAGGATCCTGGTGGGCTACAGTCCAGAGGGTCGAAAAGAGTCAGACACGACTGAAGCAACTGAGGACGCATGCACACATGATTCATTAACAATGTGTTAATATCAGGTGTACGGCAAAGTGATTCAATTATACATATACATGTAACTATTTTTTCAAGCTCTTTTCCCATTTAGGTTATTATGGAACACTAAGCAGAGTTCCCTGTGCTAAACAGTAAGTGCTTGTTGCATTTTAAATGCAGCAATGTATACATGTCAATCCCAAACACCTGAACTATTCCTCCCCGCTACCGTCCCCTCCTGGTAGCCATAAGTTTCTTTTCTAAATCTGTGAGTCTATTTCTGTTTCCAATTTCCCTTCTCATCTCAGTGAAAACCTGGTGCCCAGGAACTAGCCTAAACTGTACTCTACCCATTTCTACTCCTTCCTGCTTTTTCTTCTCCAGTGGGGAGAGGATGGGAAGAGTGTTTCTGAAAGTAAAATGTCACCTTTTGTGTTTACAGGGACCACCTCTGTGAGGTTCGGGGAAAGCTGTATGGATTTTACAAGTCCGGGGTCTGAATCCAGTCCCCGCTCCCCCACCTTGTAATTCTGGGCAAATTATTTCATCTCTCAGATTCTTCACCTGTGAGATGTGGGCTTAATCATATCTATCTTGCAGATAACAACAACAACAACAACAATATCTATCTTGCAGGTAACATGTATTTTGAGGACCCACTTATTAGGAACAAGGGCGGTTGGCGATCTGCCAGGACACAAGCTCAGCTGGTGGATGTTCAGAACAACAAGTAAAATAACTTGCATGCCAGTTTCCCAGTATCACTCTTGAGTTCATCCAGAAGGACCAGGTGGATTTCAACCCATCTTAATGGCCTGCTGCTAAGTCACTTCAGTCGTGTCCGACTCTGTGTGACCCCATAGACAGCAGCCCACCAGGCTCCGCCGTCCTTGGGATTCTCCAGGCAAGAACACTGGAGTGGGCTGCCATTTCCCTCTCCAATGCATGAAAGTGAAAAGTGAAAGTGAAGTCACTCAGTCATGTCGGATTCTTCTCGACCCTGTGGACTGCAGCCCACCAGGCTCCTCCGTCCATGGGACTTTCCAGGCAAGAGTACTGGAGTGGGGTGCCATTGCCTTCTCCGACTGACGGCCTAGTTATATCCATTTCTGAATGAAAGGCAGAATTTGGGCAGCGTGCATAGCAGGTGTTGGCAGTGCCTCCAGATTCCATCAGC
This sequence comes from Bos indicus, assembly GCF_029378745.1. NCBI lineage: Eukaryota > Metazoa > Chordata > Mammalia > Artiodactyla > Bovidae > Bos > Bos indicus. The sequence goes on along the minus strand of NC_091782.1, from coordinate 16,141,210 downwards.
CCTTACCACTACCCTGCCCAAATGCCACGTGTCAGCACCGATCCCTGTGCCCAAGGGCCTGTCAGGAGTCTTCTGGGACAGGATAGAGGTGCTGGGAATTAAAGCCCTGGGAGCAGCCCTCCATGGCTGCATGAAACTGGCAGATAAATCCCTCAGCTCCCTCACCCTCTGGGTGGAAACTCAGGCTCGGGGCTACCCTGTGACCCGAGGTCCCCATGCAACTGAGCTCCAACTTCCTTGGTGTTAACCAGCTTGACAACACATCTCATGTTGATTCCTTGCCTTCACTGCATTCCCTACCAGCACTTTCTTCATCTCCCAAGGAAGCTACACATGCCCACATCTTTGCCTTGGGTGTCTACTTCTGCAGGAAACCAAACCAAACCAAGATGGCACGGTATCACGCTAAGCCTTTGGGTCTTAGGGTCAGAGCCTCTGGCTCTCAGTTCAATGTTGATTTAACTTAGCTGAGAATTCTTGCCTCTTTGCCAGTTTTTTTTTTTTTTTTTTTTAATTTGACTGGAGTATAGTTGCTTTACCATGTTGTATTAATTTCTACCAGACAACAAAGTAAGTCAGCTAGATATTTACATATGTCTCCTGTTTTTGGATTTCCTTCCATCTAGGTCACCAGAGCACTGAGTAGAGTTCCCTGTGCTGTACAATAGGTTCTCATTATCTTTGCCAATTTGATCTTAGTTTTCCCATCCAAGAAATGGGGCTACTGAAGATTTCTTTCCTACACATGTGTCGATCAAATAAGAGGATGCAAAGTAAAAAAAAAAAAAAAAGGTAAGCCATATAATGATGTAAAGAGTTACTCTTGTTATTAAGATTTCTTCTTATCCATTTAATCTCAGCATCAAAGGCTGTTTGGGGGCGGGGTCTCTGGGCCATCCACAGAGTCAGGTCCAGCCCCTTTTCAGCCCAGGGGTACCTCCTGCACTGTGAACCCTCATATCTTCCCCCTGCCTCCCTGACTTTGAAGTGTTTAAAGGCCTTCTTGTTACTGGCTCTGGAATTCCTCACGAGGGGCTTCTCACACTGTTTTCCTAGACATTTGACTTCCAGTTTATATCTGACCTTTTCCTGTGGCTAATTATTAATAATAAAATGTAAATATATGAATAGATTATATACACATCACTGGTGCCTTCCCCTTGGCATGCATGACCTCTTTTTCTTGCTAGTTAGCCATGCAGAGGGTATTTTTTTCCTTCTTTCTAGAAACTAGTCTTTTTGATCCTCAGCACACATTTTTCCAGGCTTTCAGGGAGGCTTTTCTGTATTTTTTTCAATAGTGTACAGGTTTCTTAGGCTTAAAAAAATTTTTTTAAACTTTCTTTCTAACCATTTCTTTCAATTTTCCCCCTTTAACACCTGGTCTCATTTCTTGTTGTTCTATGAGAAATGATTGGTGGCATGATGGGTATTTCGGGCTTTCCCATAGGGGGCTGAACTTCAAAGTATTGAGGTCTGAAGGAGCCAGAGCTTCACCCACAAATGCTTTGTTCCCAGTCCCTACCTTCTCTCCAGAAGAACCCTGCCGGCTTCCCGCCACTGAACAAGATTCCGCCACATGCAAGCCCGTGCACGCATGTGATAGGTGTGCCTAATGTCCACCATCAGTAGGGACTGGCTTTGATAGCCACTTTATCACTTGCTCTAGCTGCCTGCACTTTGTATACCTTGCCCTTAATTAATTATACCCTGTGTGCAAGGAGCCATCTCACTCCCAGTGACAGCCTTCAAGCCCCATCAGATGCAGAAGCAAAACCCTTTCATCTTTCCTGATGGCTCCTCTCTTTTTGCATCATTTTTTTTTCCTTCCTGCCATCCCTGGCTCCTCAGCAGGTTGGCCTGTGCTCTTGGCCCAAAGCCATCCTATGGTGCCCGGACTCTGCAATGAAATCAAGCTCCAAGAAGCAGGTTGTAGGACCCCTCAGGTGAGACAGGGAGCGGAGGCAGTGGTGGGGGGTTGGTCTTAGGAGGCCCCAGAAGCTGGTGCTCAAAAATGATTGGAGGATATTTTGGGGGGAGGTGGGAGCAGGTGTCTGGGTTAGGGGGAGAGTGGTTGCCAGAGATCAGAGATGGACTTTCGGTAGGGTTCTGGTGATCTATGGGAAATTTGTACTCATGGCATCAGGGTCTGCTATTGCATCATAGACCGAGAGAGGCTCTACAAACAGAGGCACAGAAATCAGTAGGCTCTGCACACCACTACACAGACAGCAACACTGCGTGATGAGGCTCAGTGGCTGTAGCACAAGTGATTGGTTCCATACTGTGGCAGCCACAGTGCAGACACCATAACTCCAGCTGTGACGGGCTCTGCAAACGGGGTGGGGGCGGGGCGCTGCGGACAATGCGTGTGACAGTGACCGACTCTGGACGTCCAGAGACAATGGCGTCAACACTGAGGGGCTCAGCAAACAGAAGAACCCCAGAGGAATGCCCTGGGTTGACACCACAAACAGCAACAGGACCTGCCTCTCCTGACGCCGCCGAGCTCCGCAAATAAAACCAGACTCCCCAAATGACAAACAGTGCCACGCTCTCCAAACGGTGACACCCGGGGTGACAAGCTCTGCAAACAGCTCCGAGCTCTGCAAATAAGGACGCGCGGTGCCAAGCTCCGCAAGCAGCCAGTGCAGCTGCACCCAGAGCGCGGCCAGCAGAGAGGAGGTCACGGCCAGTCGTGTCGGACCCAGGCCCTGGGCGCACCCTCCTCCTGCCCCCTTCTCCGGCATTCTGCGCCTCTGCTCTCGCGCTCTCCACTTTAATTTGAGCTCACTCCTTTAATCTGAACATCGTCCCTGTGGCTCTCACTCCCTCTTCTCTGTCCATCCCTTTTCTTTCTGTGCTCACCCTTTTGAATGAAGAACCACAGCCCCATGCTTTCTAGAACCCATCCTCTCAGTGGTGACTTCTTCACAGAAAGTAGCTCCCCCGCTTTCTGATGCCCTCACCCTCCCCCCGGCCATGTTTCTATGACTGAGCTGCTCACTGCTCCTCATACTTCAGTCCCTACACCTGGCTTGTGGAACACATCTCCACCCGCCTGGAAGACGATAAGGAGGAGACAATGACCCACAGAGCCTGCTAAGCCCCGCATGCACTTCTGCTTCACACTTTACCGGAACCCTGTGAGGAGTGGGATACGAGGACATGGAAGCACACAGAGGGAATTCACTTGCTGGGGTCAGGCAGCTCCCATGTTGAAACTTAGCACTGGGATTTAAAAATTATTATTATTTTGACTGCGCTGGATCTTCATGGCAGTGTGCTGGCTTCTCTAGTTGTGGCCCACTGGCTTAATTGCGGCATGTGGGATCTTAGTTCCCGGACCAGGGATTGAACCTGGGCCCCCTGCATTGGAAGCCTGGAGTGTTATCCACTGGAACATCGGGAAGTTCCCCAGCATTGAAATTTGCATCTGTCTGACTCTAAAGCTAATGAGTCACTCGTACAGGCCACTTAGCAAAGAGGTCAAGAGTGCAGAATCCGGGTAAGAACTGTGGGAATCCTGGCTCTGTGCCCTGTGGGAAACGTATTTAACCTCCCTGTTCCTCGGTTTCCTCATCTGGAAAATGGGGATAATAATCGCCCTCACGTCTGAGTGTTTTGGTTCAAGAGGATTACACAAGGTAGTGTGCTAAAGTGCCTTGCAGAGTTTTTCTGGAAACCACACTTGGCCCCTCAGCCCTGCCCTGGTCCCATCTCCCCATCCTTCCCCTTGGCCCCTGGTGCCATCCACACCGCCTCCTGGATCTTCCTCAAACATGCCAGTGCATCCCCCTCTCTTAGGGATCATGGTACATGCCTCGGGACTCCCTGGAGGCGAACAGATGTGGGAGCTGAAATATGCAGACATAAAGCCGCCCAGGAGAAAGCCATACCCTACTTCGAGCACCAGTGGACAGTGGTCACACTCTCTCCCAGCCCAGCCGGTCCCCTTCCAGCTGGCCTGCCTGTGACATCGTTCTCCCTGCCTGCTGCTGCCAGAGAAGGCTTGGGCTAGAGGAGAAAAGAGGGCAGGCACAAGCAGAGGGGAGATGGAACCAGCATGCATGGCGCCTTCAGGGCAACGCTAAGCACGGACAGCAGCTCTGAGGCTGGAAACTCGCTGCTTCCCTTTCTGGAGGCCTCCTGCAGCACATGGGGCTGCAGGATGGGTTGGCCAACAGCCTCTGCGACCGCTCTCCAAATCCCAACACTCTAGACATGAATGAATGAAGCCTCAAAGCCCTGGGTGCGATGTTCTGGGCAACAGAGAGTAAGGATGCGGCTGACCCTTTGGGATGTCGTGAGCAGGTAACCACTTTTGGACATTTACATCATTGAAAGACTGGGTTTTCCTCCTGGCCAGGAGTTGAGATCCTGGGTCTCTAAGGAGTAACCTGTTCATCGAGTCCTGGGCAGTCAGAGAATTGCAGCACAGTCCCCAGCCTTTCTGCCTGACCCCTCGGTCAGGGTTGGTGGGGGCCTGCGCCGTCCCATCAGCAGACCCAGCCTCCTCCTGGCTTTGGTGGCTGCAGCCCAACCCGTGTACCCTGCCTGCCCCTTCCAGGCAGGGGGAGCAGCTCCTCCACTTGCTCAGGGTTTTCAGAGCTTGTTGGAGGGAATCAAAGCTTTCCTGTAGAAACTAATGGGGACAGGTTTCAGACTCTGAAAGAATCTTTTAGGCAAATGAATAAGCAAAGACCAAGATGTGGGAACAAGCAAGGAGAAGCAAAGAGATGAACATCAAAGCTTCAGGAAGACCACATGGGGATGAGGAGAAGGGACACACCAGCCTCAGGAGTAGCCCGCCTGGCCACTGAGCACTCTGGTTAAGGGCATTATGACGTCATCCACGAGGAAGCCGGTTCATTTGTTCTCTCACTCCCCACTCATACATTCATCCATTCATTCAACAAACAGGTCTTAGGTACATGCTCCTATGCCAAGTGTCAGCAGCACTGAGCTGTGAGAGCAAGGCATGAAGCTCTCCAGGGGAACTGATTTCACAAAATCCCATGTTTCCTTCCGAGTCTGATTCTAAATATCCATCTCAGACTGCATACGGTCAGAGCTGCTATCTAGGGCATGGACATCAGTAAGCATACAGGGCAGTGTGTAAGTGACCAGTGCCAGTAACAAAGCTGCATGCAGCTCGCCTCACAGAGCTTTGGGTCAGCTTTGCAAAGTCATGAGGTAGAGGGTCCTATAGCTATTGTTGCATACACACCCCTGGAAAGACTAGACAGGGCCTGGCCATCAGACAGTTACGATCAGGGCTCTGGAAGCCAAAGTGGACAAAGTCCAGGAGACATCCTTAACCTGTTCCACCCCAAACACCACACATACACACACATTCATACACACAAGCTCATATACATTTATTTTTTTGTTTCATAAACATTTTTAAAACTTTTGTTCTATATTGGAGTATGATTGATTAACAATGTTGTGTTAATTTCAAGTATACAACACAGTGATTCAGTTATACACACACACAGACACACACATTCTCTCCCCTCCCTGCTCTCTGGTTCTGGCTCTCCTCTCCTGCAGACACTCTCTTGAAACAGGCCCCTTTCCTGAATGGCTGTGCTACCAACAGGAGCCACAGGGATGACGATATAGTTAGGAGATGAACTGCCTGGAGTCAGACATCCCTAAATCCTGCACCCGGGCCTCTAGCTCTGTGTCCTTGGCTAGTATTCCTGACTCTCAGTACTTGCTCTGATACATGAGGATGACCCATAGACTTACTTCACAGCATTCTCACAAGATTTAAAGGAGATGAAGGAGATCATGGGCTTTTCCAGTGGCTCAGTGGTAAAGAACCTGCTTGCAATGCAGGAGACAAAAGAGATGCAGGTTCGATTCTTGGGTCAGGGAAATTCCCCTTGAGGTGGGCATGGCAACCCACTCCAATATTCTTGCTTAGGAAATCCCACAGATAGAGGAGCCTGGCAGGCTATAGTCCATGGGTTGCGAAGAGTTGGACATGACTGCAGTAACTGAGCATGCATGCAAATGAGATCATGCCTATAAAATAGACAGAGATCTTTCTCTGGGGCCAGCACCTCCCTTCCTCTCGTCCTTTGTGGGGAGTCTCTGTGGTGGCCGAGCCAGTCTCCCACCACAGAAGGCTAGGCTCTGCCATCAGATGCACCTGCCCCAGACTCCAGGGAACCCTGAAGTGTAATCTCTGGTTGCTGAAACAGAGTTATGAGAAATTAGCAGCTGTGATGCTCCTTGGGTGGCCAGAGTCCAGCTGGCATCAGTGGCATCAGCTCCAAGTGTAGCACCAGCCCACAGCAGTAGTGTCCAAATTTGGACCACCTTAGCATCACTGTGGGAGTTATTCTGGAGTGTGTAGTCCCGGACCTGGTTTTTAGGCCCTTTAGAGCAGCGATGAGTAATCAAAGATGTTTTTGAGTAAACTCTTTTCCTATTTAAATCAGCCAGAGTTCATTTCTGTTGCTTGCATCTCAGAGCCCAGCCCGACGGAGTGTAAAGTGCTTGGCTCGGTGCCCAGAACACGTAGCAAGTGCTCAGTAAACACGAGCATGTGGGGATAACACGCATGAAACAGAAAGGGGCAGGCACCCAGGCAGGGGGCTGAGGGTGTTGTCACTTGCCCAGCTTCCAGCCCAGGCAGGGTCAGGTTTATTGGTATAGCTCGCATGCCAAGGGGCGGGGGAGTGGGTGGAGCAGCAGGAGAGGCAGGGGATGATGCTCCTCGTAAGTGACCCTACATGGGAGACACACAGGTTCCTGTAGGAGCCCAAGCGCCAGTGATTCCCTTTACTCTCCAGGTAAACAAGTCTATATCTATTGCTTGCAACTGTCATCTCAATCTCATTCAAACAAATCCCAGATCACTGGCCTTCAGGAAAAATGCAGGAGCAGGAGGAGGTCCATGAAGGCAGAGAAACTCACTGAAAACCATCTCACAGAGTCTGCAGGGTCAGACTGCCCTCATCTCTGCTCCCTCTCTCCTTGGGTGTGTGAACCTTTCTCCAAATCTCCGTCTCCCCAGCGATACACATCACTGCCGCCGGGAGGCCACTTATAGTCTTTTGGTTTGGGGACTGCACAGAGGCAGCTGAAGGTAAAAGTGGGGCTTCCCTGGATCCCAGCTGGGTCCAGTTGGAGGAAGGAGCACTTTTTCTTTCCTCCTCAGGGATTGTTCGAAGCCAAGGGTCATGTCCTGAGTGTTCTTCTCGCCCAGGCCCCTCCCCAACGCACTCTGCAGGACCGTGAGAGTGGGCAGTGGGCAACTCCACACAACAGAAACTCAATTCATCAGTAAGTTGCGAGAAAGGAGAAGGCTGTGAAGACTAACAGATTTGAAAGCCTGTCTAGCTTTTGTTGCTTGCATCCCCATGATACCCTTTAAAATGGCCCTCTGTCCTCCATTATTCTTGCAAATTAGGAAGCTGGACTCAGACTTGAGTAGATTCAGGCTTTCCTCTCTCGCTGTCTCTTTGTCCTTCTCTCTCTCCAGGTCAGCCTCACAGTGAGGACTATGGATGCTTTCCTAACTGGCTGCCAAAAAGATATAAACTTATCTCAGCAAGAGAGCATCAACCTTTTGCTCTTAAGAAGGCACAGTCCAGCTTCATATCCTCCAAGAGTACATAACTCGGCCATGAGCTTGGCTACGTGACTTGGGCTCAGCTCCGTGTCACCCAGGGACCCCAGTTCTGGGGTTGAGAGGCATCTGTAACCTTCACTGACCTGACAGACATCACACAGCTTACCTGTGGCTCCAGGTGGGTCTCATAGCTCCCGGCAAGGCAGCTGCCACAATTTCAGGTCCTGATGATTTCCACACCTCCCTGTTGGGATTTCAGTTTGGGCCCACCATTCTAGAGAAGATTGTCTTTCTCCTCTCATCCCTCAAGTGGGCTCCTTCCCTTAAAGACACATCCTTCTCCCATCTGCCCCCTCCACTCCCAACCCTGGAGGGCACTGGGAGGGGATGGGAGGGAAAGTGCAGAAGACCTTCATGGGGCAGCCGGGCAGGGCTCTCCAAGCAGGTGAGAGGGTAGAGCTAAGGAGACAGGAGCCGAGGCTCTTCAGGGCTCCTCTGTTGAAAACTCAAGGGGACTGGGAGATAGGATGTGGCGACCAAGCTGTTTATTAATCAAAAGCATGGGGCCTGGGTATGTACTTAGCCTTCCCGATGAGTGAATATTTTTCACCTTGTCCCTAGACCTAAACCAAATCCAACATGGATTAGGTGATGTTCTACTTAAAGGCACCAAAAGAAACTCCATGACATATTTTTTACCGGTTTATTTGTTTGAGTCAGGATTTGGTATGGTACATACCTACTGAATGGGTGACATGTCTTTTAAGTCTATTAAATCATAGGTTCTCCCATCTGTTTTTTCCTTTTTGCAACTTACTGATGAAATTGGGTTGCTTGTTCTGTGCAGTTTTCCACTTTCTGGCTTTTATGGATTATCTTGACCAGGCAACCTCCTGGGTGGTGCTGTATTCAACCATCAGAAGGGTCAAAAGTCTTTCTTTTGTGCTGTTAGTAGCCCAGTGAGCAATGCCTGGACCCATTCATTCACAGGGATTGCAAAATTGTGCTATTTTACTATTCTTCATTTATTAGCTGGATTCTTTATTTCCTAGCAGGACGACATCTTTAACAAGAAACTTCCCCAGATCTACTTTCTGGCCTCAGGGGAACAATGTGTACAGGAAACCTCCATCAGCTCCACCGTGCAACCCGGCACACTCAGCCTCCAACCCAGGTGCTGGCTTAAGAAAGAACCCAGGGCAGAAAAAAGCTCAAGGTCATCCAGAGTGTCCACTCAGTGTGAGTGGCCATCCTCATGCCAATCTGTCTGATTGGGTCCGAACAGGAAGGAATCTTTGGCTTAGATCTTGCTCTGAGGGATCCTCCAGTCTAAAGCACAAATACCAATTTTAAAAACAGTAGCGCACCTTCTTATCTCCATGGTAAATCATCCTTAGAGGAGTCTGTCTCTATCCTTAGGGTGGGGAAATTGTCTTTACCTCCAACCCTCCTTTACTCATTTCACTAAATACCAGGAATATGAAATCATGTAAGTAGCTGCATTTGAAGGTAATCAAAAAGAAGGGAGGGCTTCCCTGGTAGCTCAGATGGTGAAGAATCTGCCTGCAATGCAGGAGACCTGGTTCAATCCTTGGGTTGGGAAGATCCCCTGGAGAAAGAAATGGCAACCCAGTCCAGTATTCTTGCCTAGAGAATCCCATGGACAGAGGAGCCTGGTGGGCTACAGTCCATGGAATCACAAAGAATGTAATACCACTGAGTAACCAAGCACACACACAAACGGAAATGATGCTGACATCATGCCATCAAAAAGCAAATTACTAGTTTGTTCTCTATATCTGTGAGTCTGTTTCTTTTTGTGTTATATTCACTAGTTTGCTTTCTGCATATAAGTGATAATATACAGTATTTGTCTTTGCTGTCTGACTTATTTCACTAAGCGTCATACTCTCCAAGTTCATTCATGTTGCTACAGATGGCAAAACTTCGTTCTTTTTACGGCTGAGTAATGTTCCACTGTGTGTGTGTGTGTGTGTGTGTGCACACGTGCGTGCATGCTAAATCGCTTCAGTCATGTCCCACTCTTTGCTACCCTATGGACTGTAGCCCAACAGGCTCCTCTGTCCATGGGGATTCTTCAGGCAAGAATACTGGAGTGGGTGGTCGCCATTTCCTACTCCAGGGGATCTTCCTGACCCAGGGATGGGACCTGCATCTTTTCTGTCTCCTGCATTGGCAGGTGGGTTCTTTACCACTAGTACCACCAGGGAAGCCCACGTTTGTGTATACCTCACCTTTTTAATCCATTCATCTGGGAAGGGGAAGGGGCAAGATAAGGGTCGAAGTTTAAAAAATATAAACTACTATGCATAAATAAGTAAGCTACAAGAATACGGCACATGGAATATAGCCAATATTTGATACCTATAGAGTACAACCTTTCAGTATTGTGAATCCTGAGATTGTATACCTTAAACATACTGTTCATCTACTATTCCTCCTTGTAATCCAGGAGACCCAGATTGGATCCCTGGGTTGGAAAGATCCCCTGGAGAAAGAAATGGCAACCCACTCTAGTATTCTTGCCTGGAGAATCCCATGGGCAAAGTAGCTTAGTAGGCTACAGTCCACGGGGTTGCAAAGAGCTGGACATGACTGAGTGACTAGCATGTTGTGAATCACAAGGTTGTATACTTTAAACATATTAATATTGTTTGTCAACTATACCTCAATACAATAAAAGGGTGGAAAAGCAAATTACTTTAAAAACATCCCTTTGGAAGCCCCGAGTCATTTTGGAATGCCTTGTCCTGCGTCTCTCCATCCCCTCCCCTTGTCCTTTTCCCCTCCCCTGTTGATGTTCAGTTACCCAGTCGTGTCCAACTCTTTGCGACCCCACGGACTGGAGGCCTGTCTGTCCCTCACCATCTCCTGGAGTTTGCCCAAGTTCATGTCCATTACATCAATGATGCCACCCAGCCATCTCATCCTCTGACCCCTCTTCTGCTTATGCCCTCAATCTTTCCCAGCATCAGGGACTTTTCCAATGAGTCAGCTGTTTGTATCAGACAACCAAAATACTGGTGTTTCAGCTCCAGCATCAGTCCTTCCAACGAGTATTCAGGGTTGATTTACCTTAAGATTGACTGGTTTGATCTCCTTACTGTCCATGGGACTTTCAGGAGTCTTCTCCAGTACCACAGATTGAAGGCATCAATTCTTCTGCACTCTGCCTTCTTTATGGTCCAGCTCTCATGACGGTACGTGACCACTGGGAAGACCAAGCCTTGACTATACGGAACTTTATCGGCAGAGTAACGTCTTTGCTTTTCAACATACTGTCTAGGTTCATCATAACTTTCCTTCCAAGAAGCAAACATCTTCTGATTTCATGTCTGCAGTCACCATCTGCAGTAATTTTAGAGCCCAAGAAGAGGAAATCTTCCACCTTTCCCCCTTCTATTTGCCATGAAGTAATGGGGCCAGAAGCCACGATCTTAGTTTTTTTAATTTTTAGTTTTAAGCTGGCTCTTTCAGTCTCCTCCTTCACCCTCATCAAGAGGTTCTTAGTTCCTCTTCACTTTCTGCCATTAGAGTGGTATCATCTGCATATCTAAGGTTGTTGATGTTTCTCCCGGCTATTTTGAGTCCAGCCTGTAACTCATCCAGCCCAGCGTTTGTCATGATGGGCTCAACATATAGATTAAACAAACAGGATGACAGCAGACAGCCCTGTCATACTCCTTTCTCAATCTTGAACCAATCAGTTGTTCCATAGAGGGTTCTAATTGTTGCTTCTTGACACACATACAGGTTTCTCGGGAGACAGGTAAGATGGTCTGGTATTCTCATCTCTTTAAGAGCTTTCCACAGTTTATTGTGGTCCACACAGTCAAAGGCTTTGGCATAGTTGATGAAACAGAGGTAGATGTTTTTCTGGAATTCCCTAGCTGTCTCTATGATCCAGCAAATGTTGGCAATTTGATCTCTGGTTCCTCTTCCTTTTCTGAACCCAGCTTGGACATCTGGAAGTTCTTGGTTCACATAATGCTGAAGCCTAGCATGCAAGATTTTAAGCATGACCTTACTAGTGTGGGAGATGAGTGTAACTATCTAATGGTTAGCACATTCTGTAGTACTAGTCTTCTTGGGAATCGGGATGAGGATTGATCTTTTCCAGTCCTGTGGCCACTCCTGGGTCTTTCATATTTGCTGACATGTTGAATGTGATACCTTGGTGGCATCATCCTTTAGGGTTTTGAATAGTTGCTCTGGAATTCCGTCGCATCCACTAGCTTTATTAACAGCAGTGTTTCCTTAGGCCCTCTTGACTTTGCTCTCCAGAATGTCTGGCTCTGGGTGGCTGACCACACCATCATAGCAATCCCGTTCATTTGGATCTTTTTTGTGCAGTTCTTCTGTGTATTCTTTCCATCTTTTCTTGATCTCTTCTGTATATACTAGGTCTCTACCGTTTATGTCCTTTATTGCGCTCATCTTTGGGCAAAATGTTCCCTTGATATCTCCAATTTTCCTGGAGAAGTCTCTAGTCTTTCCTCTTCTGTTGTTTTCTTCTAGTTTTATACACCATTCATTGAAGAAGACCTTCTTGAAGTCCATCTTCCCCCCTAGGGCCTCCTCCTTCACACCCATCAGGAGAATCTCTCCAGCAAAGAGCCTTTGCCTGCAGGGGAATTACTCATTTCCAGCTGCTGGGATAAAGTGGCTGTAGTCAGCTGGGGTTTTAAATAACTTTGTATTTCTCTGTTTTGACAATTATTTAAAAACTGAAGCTCAGATACCTGCCAAACTTGCCTAAGGTTTCAAAGGTAATGAGGCCCGAAGTTGTGTTTCAAATATAGATTTTTTAAGCTGCAAAACTCGAAGGTGTGTCCCTGACCTCTGCGCTTATCCACCCATTACAGGAGCTGGCACCTCACAGGACGAGGCAGATGTATAGCCCATCCAGGAACCCTGAGAGAAAGACAGATTTATCTAAAGGGAATCAGAAGCTCTTATTTCAGCTGTTAAGTAGGACTTTGGGAGGAGCCTTTTTGCAAGCTACTCGGGGCACAGTGTGGTGCAGTTTAACAGTCAAGAGTGAACAATCCAAACACAAGGCTTCTTGGGCATAGGTACTGTCTGTGCCTCGGTGCCCTCACTGAGGAATAGGGATAATAAAAGTGCCTACCCAGTAGGGTTGCTCTGAGGTTTAAAAGCTTTCCGCATTAGCATTGCCCAGATGTTTGTTAGAAATGGAGATTCTCAGGTCCCTCCCAGACCCACCGAGTCAGGCATAGGCAGGCTCAAGAGTTGTCTGTTGAACACACCCTCTAAGCAACAGGAATGTGCCTTCAAGTCTGAGAGTCAAAGGCTTAACACCTGTGAAGCACTTAGAGTAACATCTGGAACATAGGAAGTGGTAAAATAAATGTTAACAGCTTACTCTTATATTATCATCATTATTAGCCAGGCCATTCATTACCCTTCCCCCAGGGCTTTGGGAGAAGTTTGGCCCAGCTCTGGAGGAGAAAAGGCTGAGCACACCCTTCATACTCAGTAAGCGTCCTGGTCCCTGTGGACTGGTCTGTTTTGTTTTGTCCAAAGGAAATATTTCCTGCCCCCAGAACAGTGCTCAGACAGAGCCTGAACGTCACAATTATTTACTGCATGAACGTGGTGCCCCCCTTCTCACTCTGTCTCATCTGTTAGTCTGGTCTTGAGAAGAGGCAAGGACAGCACTGGTCTATGAGTGAAGTGATGTCGCTCAGTCGTGTCCTACTCTTTGCGACCCCATAGGCTGTAGCCTACCAGGCTTCTCTGTCCATGGGATTTTCCAGGCAAGGATACTGGAGTGGGTTGCCATTTCCTTCTCCAGGGGATCTTCCCGACCCAGGGATCGAATCCAGGTCTTCCGCATTAGAGGCAGACACTTTAACCTCTGAGCCACCAGGGAAGTGCAATCATGATTAATTTAGTAGTAAAGATGAGATAGAAGGCTCTGGTATAATAACAGATAAAACCCTGAAATCTCAGTGACTTCACCCAGTAGTATCTATTCCTCATTCTATCATAGTCCAATATGAGGTAGGTAACCCCACCCCAACTAGTAGCTATGTTTTCTGAAACATATTGTATACTAGTCAGGTTAAGCTAACCCACTCCAGTGTTTTTGCCTGGAGAATCCCAGGGACGGGGGAGCCTGGTGGGCTGCCGTCTATGGGGTTGCACAGAGTAGGACACGACTCAAGCGACTTAGCAGCAGCAGCAGTAGCAGCAGGTTAAGCTAAGTTGCAATGACAATACCTGAAATTTCAGTGGCTTAGTACATAAAGGTTTATTTTCAGCTCAATTTAAGTTCTCTCTTGGGCCACTGACTCTCCAGAGAAGTTCTCTTGTAAGTGGCAACGCAGGGGTCCAGGCTGTGTCTTATAGATAGAGACTCCAGGAGAGGTGATTTCCTGGCTGCTGAAGACAGAAAGGAGAGTACTGAGGGTCATGAACCAACCCTTAAATATTTTGCCCTGGAAGTGACATCACTTCTCTTCAATTACAGTACATTGTCCAGAACCACTCGCATATCCCAACGTAACTTCAAGGGAAGCTGGGAGACATAGGGATGCATCTGGTATTTGGAAAGTGTTAATTGTCCTTGGCATAATTATTAATGGCTTGTTTAATAAAGTTGTCTCTGACTGAGAGCCTGAAATATATTGGATGGAAGCTGAGAGCAGGGAGAAGTGGAGAGCAAAACTTCCCTGACTCCACTGAATCCAGCTTCCAGAGGCCAGGCCAGGCACTGGGTTCAAGGTAGCACAAGGAAAGAGGCAGCCTAGGACCCAGAAGTCTGGTTCTAGTCTCTGCGTTCCTATGTGCCTTGCGCAAGCCACTTTCTATGGGCTTGCCTCATCTGAAAAATCAAGCTTTTGAGCCTGTTCTAATCACTATGGCCGTGTGCCAAATCACTTGAGTCATGTCCGACTTTTTGCAACCCCATGGACTGCAGCCCACCAGGCTCCTCTGTCTATGCGGATTCTTCAGGCAAGAATACTGAAGTGGGTTGCCATACCCTCCTCCAGGGGATCTTCCCAACCAAGGGATTGAACCCAGGTCTCATGTCTCCTGCATTGGCAGCCGGGTTCTTTACCACTAGCACCACTTGGGAAGCCCCGTGGCTGGGTAATATTATCCTAAAACAAGAAACTCTCGCTCATGGTTTTCCTGGGTCAGGAATGCAGGAGTGGCTGGCTGGATGGTTCTGCCTCAGGCTCTCTTATCTCAGTCATTGAGAGGTTTGATGGGGTTGCGGCTCCACTTCCACAGTGGCTCACATGGCTGGCCACTTGGTGCTGGCTGCTGGCCAAAGGTGTTAGTCCCTGTCCACCCGGGCCTCTCCACGGGCCTGCTGGGGCATCCCCATGGCCTGGCTCCCTCCCCAGTCCAAACCATCCCAGCTACCAAGATGGAAGCTTTGTGCCTTCAAACATCTGGCTTCAGAAGTCGTACGTCAACACTCTACTTCATTCTGTGTGTCGCACAGGCCCACCTGTCTCAGCATCAGAGGGGACCTCACTAGGGTTGGACACTGGGAGGTGAAATCATGGAGGACCAGCAGGAAGACTGGCTTCCCAAACCCCATCTCTAAATTCTGACATCTTTAGTGTGTGATGCAGCAATACCCCTCCCTCCGAGGAAAGTACAGATTCTCCTAAGATTTCCTAAAATGCTCTTGGTCCTCTGGAAGTGGAAGTGAAAGTTGCTCAGTCATGTCCAACTCTCTGTGACCCCATGGACTATAGAGTCCATGGAATTCTCCAGGCCAGAATACTAGAGTGGGTAGCCTTTCCCTTCTCTGGGGGACTTTCCCAACCCAGGGGGACTTTCCCAACCCAGGGATCTAACCCAGGTCTCCCGCATTGCAGGCAGATTCTTTACCAGCTGAGCCACAAGGGAAGCCCAACCTGATTCTCTGGGATGAGATATTTTCTAGAAAAAGAACCCACAGAGTAAATTCATTTTCTATTTAATTCTTTCAAAAACTCTGAAACAGATGCTGTATTTATCATACCCATTTCACAGATTGGGACCCTGAGGCCCAGAGAGGTTGAACTTGCCTAAGGTCATGGTTGGCACACGCTGAGCCGGATGTCACACACAGAGTCTGTGTTATCAGTACCTGCCGGAGCCAGGCTGAGCCGCAGAGGTGAGGGGAGTGCCCCTGCCTCTCCTCCCCACCTCCCCACCTCCCCAGCCTTGAGCCCTAGTGTTTTCTCTGCAGCCTGGAAGTAGGGTGCTAATGTGTCCCTACCGGGGAAGCTCTTGGCAGTGTCCAGGCAGCTGCTCTCCCCCTCTCCCGTCAGTGCCCTCTTCTTCCTGCAGAGCTCCCACCCCATCTGGAAGGACTTGCACCCCAGGAACTTGCTGGAAACTGGAAGTCCCTCTGTCCTTTTACATTTCTCACGCATATTGAGCTAATGGTGTTAGTGCCAGAACAAAACAGTGAGTCCCTGCTAGAAGGAGTGATAATGGAGTTTAAGTCAGAACAAGGAGTGATTTTGTTGTGAGCCGGCATATTAGGACTTAGCTGTAAAACTGCCCTTTTCTTTAACTGCCAGCAGCAAGTGAAAAAGCTCCTGACCACAGATTTATTAAATATTGTGGGCTTAGATAAGATGATTTAAAGTCCATGCTTCTATTCCTGATCTGCCTATTGCCAAGAAAGCTGAACAAAGACTTAACCCATCTCAGCAATTTGCCTACATTTGAATGAGACAAATGTGCAATTTCTTAGGCCCCAGGAAAGGGACCCATGAACCTGGTGTGTGTGTGTGTGTGTGTGTGTGTATTAGTCACTCAGTCACATCCAAATCTTTGTGACTCCATTGACTGTAGCTCGATAGGCTCCTCTGTCCATGGAATTCTCCAGGCAAGAATACCTGGAGAAGCCTCCAAAGCCGCGGCCATTCCCAGGTGGGGGCGGGGACCAGGAGAAACACCGGCTGCTCTGGCGCAGTGCGTGTCCTGAGGGCCCGGTGTGATGAGCCGTGTGTGCATCTGTAGTCGCCAAGAGTGGGCTGTGGGGTGCCACACTTTGGGGGACATGTGCCCCAGGTGGCCTGTGTCATGGTGGGAAGCTGGGAAGGTCACGGTTGAGAGACACAGGCCCTGAAGAGGTGCTAGAGTGTTGGTTCTACATATACAGCTGGGAACCCCCATGGGCTTCCTCATCTGTGAAATCAAGCTGATAATAACAAGTGGACTTACCTGCAAGTTTCGTGTGAGGGTTAAGTCGGGTAACACCTGTAGAGCCATTTGAACATTGCCTGACATATTGTAAGCACTTGCAATGATGCCTACCTTTATTTCCTGTGCTTTGGATGTGTGACGGTGTGGACTCCCACTTGCAATGAGATCATTTATTTGCATCTGTGTTTAGTGTGTGTGTGTGTGTGTGTGTGTGTGTGTGTGCATGCATACATAAGGGTATCCCTGTGGAGGTGTGACTGGAACCTCTGGAATTAAGGGCAATGAACTCCTCCCTTCCCAGGCAAAATGTGGGACCCACGCCTTCTAGCTGAGGAGCCCACCTGGCCCTGGGGGACTAAAGAAAATTCTCCCATTGCTACAGAGGACTTCTTTGCCAGGGACTGGGGAGGGGAAGACAGCCGGGTAACTGGATGATCTGAATGGTGGAGGCAGGGAATCAGAGTTTTACCTATCAGTGTAATTAAGCTCATATAGTTTAATGGAGCTCCAAGGAGCCAGGGTTAACTCTAGCAGATTTTATTCTAATTTTTGTACATTAGCAAATTGGCAGGGTCTGCTAGTTCACTGCACTGCAAGGCTCCCGGCAGGGCTTCTCCCTGGGGTCTGGGGGCTTCAGGGACAGGGCTCAGCCAAGCGAAACACTGCCAGGGCTGCCACGTGCCACCAGCCCTGGCTGCTGTGTCTGATTTATGGTGCTATGAGCAAGATGGCAATTCAGCCCCATGAAAAGATTCAGGCTACCCTTTTGTAGATCAGAAAACTGAGTCCTAGATGAGTGGCTTCCCAGGTAGCCCAGTGGTAAAGAATTCGCCTGCCAGTGCAGGAGACGTGGGTTCAATCCGTAGGTCAGGAAGATCCTTGGAGAAGGAAACGGCAACCCACTCCAGTGTTCTTGCCTGGGAAATGCTATGGACAGAGGAACTTGACAGCCTACTGTACGTGGGGTCGCAAAGAGTTAGACATGACTTAGCAACTTAGCAACAATAATAATAGATCAGTGGGATGACCTTTTAGCCTTTGGGGTTAAAGTTGAGTGTGCTAAGGGGTGGCTTTATGGAAGGTACAGTTCCAGTGATACTCACCCAGTAGGAATAGTGTTAGATGTGCTCCCATGTCCCCATCTGGCTTCACACCCCTCACAGGGACTCAGCCATGGCTTCTCCCACCTGTCCAAGCCGTCTGTCCTCTACACCGGGGAAAGACACACTGCCCCTCCTCTACCTGTGAGACCTATCCTCCCAGCAATGGGGGTGGAGCATCCCACTTCCTTTCTGGACTCCTTGCAACTGATGTCTTATATTGGAGAGGAGGCAGAGAGCTGGGGAAGCCACGAAGGGTGATGTCAGCTGGACTGTGACTCTGGCAGCTTGGTACAGTAGAAGGAACCAGGCCATGGTGGGAGCTGGGAGAGAGGCCTTGTTTCTTCACCTGTAAATCAAAGGGCTTCAATTAGAACAATGGTTCTGAGACTTCGGAGAGTAAGACGTTCACCCAGAGAACACGTTACAGAAGAGCCCCAGACTCTGATATTGTGGGCTGGGCCGGGCTCTTGTCTTTAGCAAATGTCTCAGGGGACTCCATGTATGTGTTCCATAGGTCTTAACTAAGGTCCCTCCCAGCTCTTACATTTGATGGCCTTCCAGCCCTTGGTCCATTGGAACACAAAGTCCATCTCTCACTGTGGGGCGTGTGGTGGGGCAGTGGTTTTTATGTTTTTACTGTGCTGCTGGATGCAGATAACGTCTGTGAGCCATCCATTCCCAGACAGCGGCACAGCCAGGGGGCACTGTGGGCTCTGTGCAGTTCTGGGGAGATTAAAGAAAGAAAGTGAAGTAGCTCAGTTGTGTCCGACTCTTTGCAACCCCATGGACTGTAGCCTACCAGGCTCCCCCATCCATGGGATTTTCCAGGCAAGAGTACTGGAGTAGGTTGCCATGGGGAGATTAAACAGCTATGAATCTGCCCCTTCCTGTAGAATTGTGTGTGTGTGTGTGTGTATAGAATATGTCAGTGTGGATGGCTGACCTCACCCCACCCCCCACCACAGGAGCTCAGGCAAAAATGTTGGCACAATGGAAACTCTTTTTTCCTCACATCCCGCATCCAGTCCGTCAGCAAATCCTGCCAGCTCCACCTTTGGAATCTGCCTCAATGTGACTGATCCCACTGTCTGTGGCTCCCCAGGTTTTTTTGTCTCTTTTATGCACATCAGCCTCCTAACCAGTCTCCTGCTTTGTCACCTGCCCTTTCTGGTCACACAGCAGCTAGAGAGGTCCTATTAAAGCAAGTCACTCATCTGTGATAAATCTCCCAGGGGCTTCATACCACACCCCAGATAAAATCCCGAGTCTCCATTGTGCCTACAGGAGCTGGCCCCCACTACCTCCCTGACCTCATCTCCTCCCTCTTGTCTCTTCACTCCCTCTTGCTCTAGTCACATGGCCTCTTTGGTCTCCTCGATGTTCCTTGATCACACCAAACCTGCTCCCTCCTCAGGGCCTCTGCAGTGCGGTTCCCACTGCATGGAATGCTCTATTTCCACGTAGCTGTGTGGTTTGCCCCCTTGCTGCATTCAGGTCTATCTCAGATGGCAATCAGAGCTATTCTGTTATTCTTCGATGAATCTTTGTAAAAAATAATATTCCCTGCATGTTTTATTTCCTTATGCAGCTTTACTGTGTGTGTGTATTCACTGGTTTATTTGCTTAAAGCATTGACCATCCAGGAAAATGTAAGTTCCTTGACGGTAGGGAGGGTAATTGTTTTCTTCTCTCTCCCCAAAGCCTAAAAGAACACCTGGCAAGCAGTGAGCTCTTGAAATACTCAAGATGAGTAAGTGACGTGAGTGAGTGGATGGCTGAGTGAAGTGATGGCTGAGTGAAGTTATGCCTCAGGCATAACCCTCAACCTTGTCTGATTTTTTAAACAAGCAAATTAGTCATGAGCTTTGTAATTTCCAATGTATCATTAACAAGTTATGAGCAATAGACTCACTCCTGCCTCAGTGATTGGCAGGAGCTAGTTACTTTTGGATGCTCGTGTGACGTCAACGTGGGTAGCTGGACTCGTGCAAATGCCCTGATTTGAAGGGAGTGCCTGAAACAGCACACCTTCCTGTTCGGGGTGGATTCATTCTCCCCACACAGCAGGCGCGAATCCCCAGCCCTGATCAGGGCCTGGTCATGTAGGATTCTCCACTGAAGTACCCCGTGTTGTGCTGGTGGGGAAGTGAAACTGCTTTCCAAAGGTACCTCAAATTTTAAAAATCTATCCTACTTACTGTATTTGCTTGTTAGGGCATCCATAATGACCTGCCACAGACCAGGTGACTTAAAAAACGGACAGTTCTAGAGGCTGGAAGTCTGATATCAAGTGTTGGCAGGGCTGATTTCTTCTAAGACTCTCTCCTTGGCTTGTAGATGGCCAGCTTCTCTCTGTGTCTTCTCATGGTCTTCCTTCTCTGTATGTCTGTGTCCTAATTACCCCTTCTTATCATGTCACCAGTCAGATGGAATTATGGTCCAAACCAATGACCTCACTTTAACTTAATTACCTCTTATAAGAACCTATTTCCACATACACTCATAGTCTGAAGCACTGGGGGTTAAGGTTTCAAAAAATGAATATTGTTTTGGGGGGAGACTTAATTCAGACTATAGCATTTACTTATTTCCCTATCAATTTTTACAGAAACTTCTTGAATAATCCATTTCAAAATAAGTTGCTCACATGGGTTTAATAGCTTCTCATGATGCATACAATAATCATTCCCATTTTACAGAAGAGGAGGTGGAAAGGGTAGGGGCCTTACCCAAGGCTACACCGTGAGTTAGTGATGGGGTTAGGACTGGACCCCCAGCACAGCACTCCTTTCAGCATCCAGTGACCTTCTGTTCTGGTGATAAAAGGCAGCAAGTCAATAGGAATTAATGGATGGACACAGCACTACCATTTTCCAGCTTGTGCACTGGAACACTTGTGGAGGAGAGAGCTGGCAGAGACGGGGTCTTTCATGCTCTTGCATCTCTAATGCAGCTAATACCTCTGTCTGGCACACTGTGTGCCTCTAGTCAACTCCCTACAGAGGATAGCTTTGAGAGGAAGGTGGGCTGAATAATCAGCAGAGTCACTAACCTGGCAGCCTTCCGTGGGCACAGTTTCATTCCAAGAGATTCCGTCTTCAGTGTTTGAGGGAAGCCAGACAGAATGGCACCAGAAAGAAGAAGACACTTCGGGAATGGGACCCTCTGACCCGCCCACTACATTTGGTGAGGGATAACAATTCCACCGTCTAGTCAACGCTATGGTTTTTCCAGTAGTCAGGTATGGATGTGACAGTTGGACTGTGAAGAAAGCTGAGCGCTGAAGAATTGATGCTTTTGAACTGTGGTGTTGGAGAAGACTCTTGAGAGTCCCTTGGACTGCAAGGAGATCCAACCAGTCCATCCTAAAGGAGATCAGTCCTGGGTGTCCTTTGGAAGGACTGATGCTAAAGCTGAAACTCCAGTACTTTGGCCACCTCATGCGAAGAGTTGACTCATTGGAAAAGACTCTGATGCTGGGAGGGATTGCGGGCAGGAGGAGAAGGGGATGACCGAGGATGAGATGGCTAGATGGCATCACTGACTCAATAGACATGAGTTTGAGTGAACTCCGGGAGATGGTGATAGACAGGGAGGCCTGACGTGCTGTGATTCATGGGATCGCAAAGAGTTGGACACGACTGACCGACTGAACTGAACTGAACAATTCCACCTGGTGAGGGATACCAATTCCACTCCAGGTGAGCACACACCTGCACAGGTGATCCTTTGGAAACCTGAGCTGGATGAGCAGCAGGTTGCAAGAGGGTGAGGTCACCAGTCGAAAAGGTTGACTGTACTTCCACAGGCCTACCTGCTCCTCCTGTGTAGGTGGGGCTAACCTGCTGGTTGTGTCACGTCCCTACAGCATTTTCCCTGACACCAGAGGATTCTACCCTCCTTTGGCCCCATTTCCTCCTTCCTTGAATGAGACTGTAACGCCTGGAGCTGTAGCAGCCATCTTGGGTCCCTGCGACTCTAAGCAATGAGGATGAAAGTTGGCTTGCGGGGATAGTGGAAAAGACCTGTGTCTCTGATGACATGATTGAACAGCTCAATCAATACCAGCAACACCTATCCTTGGATTCCTTGATATTTAAGAAAAATCTCCTTTTAATTTAAGCTATGTGGTTGGGTTGCCTGTTAATTGCAGCTGGATGCGTTTCTAATGATACATTTGGTGAACCAAAAGCAGGCACATTCTAAAAGATCAGCCTGTAAGACCCACCAAAACTTCAGGGATTTCTCACTGGTTGTTAAGTGGAGTGGACTGAAGTGGCTTTAAAGATGTGGTATTTGAGCTGGTCCCCATCAGCACAGGACTTCTCTCCCTGTTTCTTCTTGTCAGTCAAGTGAGAGGTGGCCCTGGCCTTCAGAAAGCTGAGTATTCTTAGATTCTTGCCATTTTTACCCCATCTTAGCCAAACTGCCCTAGACTCCAGGGTTGACCTTTTCCCTAGATGGAAAGGTGTGGGAAAGATCAAACCCACTGAACTCAATCATTGGCATCTCTGAATCGTCTTCCTTCTTTCCTCAGCACCCCTTCTTTCCAGATCATTCCTGGAAATATTAAACAGACAACCAGCCCACCACATTGTGTGCAAGGAAGGACTCAAAAACAAAATTCACAAACATCTCAGGAGAGAGGAATATTGGAGCATGACCCATAGTAACAATTTTTCACATTTTCTAGTAATACACTTCTGTCTTACCAGTCAGTCTCTGAAGGAGAGATTTTAATTCGTTTGCAGGTGATGACTTTACCTGGACTCAGTTGGCAGATCATGGGTGCTGAGCAAAGCTTCAGAGACTTAGTTGTTAAGTGTTGTTCTAACCATGCTCTTCAATGACCTTAGAGTCTTAAGGGGGGAAGGAAGCAGGAAGTGGGGGAGGCTATAAAGGAGGGGCTTCCAGGAACCCCATCCTGGCTGTAAACTGAGCAACTCCTTTTATTTGTTTTCATATATTGTGCTGTGCTGTGCTTAGATGCTCAGTTGTGTCCAACTCTTTGTGACCCCAAGGACTGTAGCCCGCCAGGCTCTTCTGTCCATAGGAATTCTACAGGCAAGAATACTGGAGTGGGTTGCCATGCCCTCCTTCAGGGTCCCAATCTAGGGATTGAACCCAGGCAGGCAGATTCTTTACTCTCTGAGCCACCAGGGAAACCCATGAATACTGGAGTGGGTATGCTATCCCTTCTCCAGGGGATCTTCCCAACCCAGGAATCGAACTCAGGGTCTCCTGAATTGCAGGCAGATTCTTTACCAGCTGAGCTACCAGGTAAAGTGCAACATTTTGAGCTACCAGGGAAGCCCTTTCATACATTAAGAATGAGTTTTCTGGACGTTGGTTGCACCCAGGGACATTAGCTAAATAATAACAGTAACTAGCGCTGCAGGGCACTTAACCATTTGTTATTGGCAATTCCACCGCCATGTGAGTCTGGGGCAATACTCATTTTCTCCCCATTTTTTGAGAAACCCAAGGCTCAGAGAGGTGAGGCATCTTAGCCAAAGTAACACAGCTTTCAAGTGGCAAAGATGGGATTCAACTATAGGTCTTCTGTCCCAAGTCCCCTGGAGGTGATGGCTCCCTCTTGTGGAGCCCCCAGGCAATGATGGTCGTAGAGAGATCTTGGATTTGGGAAGCACTGGGCCAGATGGAAGAGAAACTGAAAATCAAGCTCTAATCTGGGGGAGTCCAGGGACATCTGAAAGGGCCAAAGAGACCAGAAAGTTCCCCAGAAATGTCACATCAGTAAAGGCCATGTCAGTGGCAGCCCTGTGCAGCTGACTACCTTAAACAGAATGCTGGAGACAGAGGTGCGATGACCGCTTCTTGAATGAGGTGGGCTAGGCTTGCTTTTGAAAGAAGGGGATAAATTGCGAACAGCATCCAGGAGGGGTGGTGGGAGGAATACAGAATTCTGCCCAAGAAGAGCTCTGCTGAAGTTTGCCCCTGCGGGACCACCTGCTCTGGCTGCAAACTTCTGTTATCTTTGGTTCTGCTTCCCCACAGCTCTTCTCCCAGTGGTGTGAGAGACATCCATTCGTCTCCAGAGCCAGCCCAACCTTAGGCCCAGTGGAGCGAAGACAAGGACAAGTGCCAAGCCACTTGGGTCCATCACAGTGGCATGGCCGGCTCTGGCAGGCTGCAGAGAACACCTTGGCAGGGAGTGAAGAGGGCTGGGCAGAAGCTGAGAGTATGACTGGACTCTGAACCCTGTCCTAACTTTGGAGCCCTGTCTCCCCTATCAGACTAGGAGCTCCCTGGGGTTGAGACTGTGTCTCCCCCATCAGACTGGGAGCCACCTGGGGTTGAGACTGTGTCTCCCCCATCAGACTGGGAACTCCCTGGGGTTGGGGCTGTGTCTCCCCCATCAGACTCGGAGCTCCCTGGGGCTGGGGCTGTGTCTCCTCCGTCACACTGGGAGCTCCCTCGGGGCAGGGGCTGTGTCTCCCCCATCAGACTGGGAGCTCTCTGGGAGCAGGGGCTGTGTCTTCCTCATCAGAACAAGGATTCTCTGAGCACAGAGTGGTGGGAAGTGTGGCTTTGTCAGTCTGGGCTCTGCCCTGTCTTGATCTTGACATGGTTTAACGGCTTAGTTGCCAGCAGACTGTTTTTGTCCAAATCTTCTCTCCTAATAATAGTCTTAGAAAAATTGACACTTTCATCTTCCCTTCCTCACTCCCGCCCTAAGTTTCGTGGTGGGACAGATGGGAATACCATCCTTCGTCTCGTGCTCTGATTGGCCTATTAGCTTGGGCTACTGCCAGCCAGTGGAAGCCAGGGGCCAGCCCTGGTTCAGCAACAGGAATTCTGGGCAATGTAGCTCCCTGCCTCTTCCCTGCCCCCACTAGGAGGAAATGGTTTCAAATCTCAAAGAGGCTCCTGTGAGGAGGAGCCCTTCTCCTTTCTCCAAAACTAATGGGAATAATTAGAAACCATTTTTCTCCATAGCCTGGCACAATATTAGTGATTTTCTGAACGAGCATGTTGCTTTGATACAGATCTGCAGGGCTGCTTTTGATAAGACTCTGTCCTCTCTCTGCTGGCAGAAGTTGTCATTTCCCCCTTGGGTGGGGCTGGGGCTGGGTGGGCAAGAGGCTGCTGGTGATTTAACTCTATAGAGGTGCATCACTGGGCTTGATTCCCACATAGTGGTCCAGGCTGGCACCTATGCGTAAACAATCACGTTTGCCCAGCCCACAAAGAAATGAGAAAAGAAGAAATACATAACTTGGTTGTTTTAACATGTAATGTATTTAAAGGATTGTCTTCTTGCTTAATTTTTTTTCTATTTTTTGATGTAAAAACATGTAGAGGTATGGGTGATGAGACGGGAAGAGGCTTCCTCTGTGATGGGTGTCAGAGCACATCTGTGATGGGCATCATAGCAATTGCTTATGTATTATGGGTATTCATCAATGCAGTGTTCATACGTCAAGATATGCTACAAATTCTTAATTATCTGTGCTGAAGAAAGGGAGAGGTGGGGATAATATAGGGAGCCATTCAATAATGGAAGCGAAGCAAGGAAGGAAAATAACAGTTACTGAGGACTAATTCAGAAAGGATAATTGACTTGCCCAGGGTCACCCTGATAGTTAATGTGGGGTCTGGGACTAGACTCTGCATCTCCTAATGCCTAGTCTAGTGCTTTTTCAAGTGCACTGCATGAGTCATAATAGCACAGATCATGATGATGGTGAGTGATGGCAGAGCGCAAACTTAGAACTTCACACGCAATATCTCCTTTCGTTCCCCCTGCAGCCCTGAGGGCTCACCTATTTACAGATGGATGATTCAGGGCTGTTTTCAGTTCTGTTTAAGACACATTCACCAAGTGCCTGCCAAGTTCCATCCTGGGTGCCCAACTAGGGACAGGAAATGGAACACTGATAAGATAGATCCTGTCCAACAGTTCACTGGGGCCACATGTGCAACGGGATGATTTCAGTAAACTCTGGCAAGTCCCAGGAGAAATGGATACCTAAGGGGTATGTGAGAGCCCATGGCGGCAGGAGGCCAGATTTCAAAGGAGGGGGAAGGGAGAGGGAGCAATTCATGGAGGGCTTCCTGGTGGAGCTGCTCACTAAGGCATGTCTTCCACAGGCAGGAGCTGAGGGCCAGGAGGAGAAGGGGGAAGGTGGAGATGGGGGCTCTGGCAGAAGGACTGGAGTGGCCAAGCCTATGTGGTGTGGCAGCGGTGCACACGCAGAGGCAGGGAAAGTAGGAGGAGACAGGAGAGGCGGGGAGGATGGTCACAGGCTTGAGTGTCATCCTCTGGAGAGTGCAGAGCTGTGGAAGGCTGTTGAACAGGAAAGAGGCATGATCCCATCCATAAATCACAAGGTGCTCTGTGGCGGCAGAGGAAGAACTAGAAGGGAGGGGCAGTGGGGGCATCCTGGGGGCCTTCCTATTCCAGACCAGCCGTGATGTGCCCTGGGATCCTGGGGAGGGAAAGAGGGCAGGTTCAGGGATGTTTAGGAAATGGGATCACAGGACAGAGGGGAGTGATAGGGTGTGGGGATGAGGGGGAGGGAGGTATTGGTGGGGTGTCTCGGCTCGTCATCCGGGTAAGCAGAAGGGAGCTCACAGGAGACCAGATGGAGACTCAGGGTGGGACATGATGAATTTGAGTGGCTTCTAGAACCTATCACCCATTCCCCAACTTCTGTAAGTCCAGCTCTGCTTCCTGCTCTACAGCCAGGCTGGTGAGTCAGAGAACAGGCAGATGGGTGTGCCTCTGGGACCTGGGGAGCCCATGAAAAGTAGAGCCACGGGGTGTTACCAGGAATCTAGGTATTTGAGGTGGGGGAAGGTGGTTCTTGCCCCTAACCAGAGCCCTAGTGGAAGGGGCAGTGAAGGGATGTGTGAGCCCCGCCCTTACCCCATGGACAGAGCCTCATGAAGGGCCCTAACAGAGGACACTGTCCCTGGCCTTATTTCTCACGTGCCTGGGAGACAGCAGGGAAGTGGGTCATCTCACAAATGGGGCATCCTCTGGGGGGCTTTTTCTCCCTCCTGTGGTGACTCGGGTAGAGTGGTATAATGACTGACAGGTCATTCATTTGTTTTGCCAACAAATGCCTCATTTATTCTTGTCCTCTGCGTGGGGCTAGACACAAAACGTACAGAGACCTGGGAGACAAGCACTGCCCTCAGGGAGCTCTCAGGCCTTCGGGGGAGACAAGTGAGTGATGATCTCTGTGAGCATTGCTCCTCTAGAGGTGCTGTCAGATACTCCCTTCATGAGTGTTCTGGAGGGGCCTTGCAGAGTGCTAAGGAGTACAGGCTCTGGATCACATTGCTGTGCTTGGCTGCTGGATGCTTGGATGCTTGGAGAGGCGCTTGGATGCTCCTCTCCATTCCCCAGCTGTGTGACCTTGGGCAGATGATTTAACCTCTCTGGGCCTTCCTTCTCCATCTACAAAATGGGGATGATATAGCACCCGCCACCTTGAGTCCTTCTGAGGATTAAAGGCGTTAATACATGAGAAGAGCTTTGAACAGCGCCCGGCACATAGTGAGTGTTCCACAGTGTTAGCTGTTAGTAATTTGCTTATCATCATCTTCTTCATCTCAGACTCAAGAGTCTGCAGGGGAGCAGCTAGCACAGAGGAGAAGATGCTGGGGAAAGCTTCACAGAGCATCTGACATTTCAGTTGGTCCGGAAAGGTGACATTTTGCCGAGGGGAAAAAACCAAGGCCAGGGAAGCCAACCCAGGCAGAGGGAACAGGAGCAAAGGCAGGAAATGTGGAAATGCAAGGCACGTTCAGGAGAACAGCCAGGCCCCCAGCTCCAGGAAGCGTGGAGGATTTGGAGATGGTGGCTCGGGGAGAGGGGATCAAGGCTGGCTTGGGAGAGGCTGGAATGTAAGACGATGGAACTCAGGTTTTACCCCAAAGGCCAAAGGGTGCTGGCAGAGGTACTTCAGAAAGCGCTATGACCAGGGGACTTCCCTGATGGTCCAGTGGCTAAGACTCCGCATTCCCAGTGTAGGGGAGCCCGGGTTCAATCCCTGGTCAGGGAGCTAGATCTCACATGCTACGAGTAAGAGTTCGTACTTGATTTTGAGAAAAATTGTGGTGACAGCTGCATGGAAGATGGGTCAGAGGCAGGAGGCTGCCCAGCTGGGCCTGGTGAGAGGCAACGAGTGTTTGAGCCCAGGGAGAGCAGGGCTTGGTGGAGAAGATGCCTGGGAAGCTGGCCAAGCACTGAGTTACTGTGAGGATGCAGGGATGAAGGTGAAGCTGGACCTCAGTCCGCCTTAATAACCAAGAAAGACGTTAGAAACCTCAGGTGAGACTTTTGGGCCACCAGGTACCCTAAGTGAAGGCCTCCAACAGGTGGAACCACATCCTTGGGATTCCTCCACCCAGCATCATTGACTTATTTTTTTATTAAAAAAAATTTTTTTTTACGGTAAACCATTTAAAAAGTCTTTATTGAATTTTTTACAATATTACTTCTGCTTTATATTTTGTATTGTTTTGGCCCAGAGGCATGAAGGATCTTAGCTTCCCAACTAGGGATATGAACCCCCTTCCTCTTAGTGTTGGAAGGCCAAGTCTTAACCACTAGACCACCGGGAAAGTCCTGCTTCGTTGACTCTAGAGCTGCCCCTCTGCTAGCTCTCAGGGAGCTGTGGCCCGTGTCTGGCCCTAGGCCGCACCCTAGGTGGGTCAGGGCACAGATGTCACTGCAAAGGAGGGAAACAGACCCCGTTTCCGAGCCTGGCTGGGCTGCTCACACCTAGCTGTGTGACCCTTTAGAGTCTCTTCACTTCTCTGATCTTTGGTTTCCGTCCTTCACAAAATGACGACAATAGTAACAATCTCAGAGGGCTATTTTAAAGATAAAATGCGTGATGACTAAAAGTGCCTAGCGCCGCTCCTGGAGCCCAGGACCCACTCAGTAAGTGGCAGGTGCTTATGATTCTCACCTCCCCAGCAGCACTGACCTTAGGGTCCCCTCACTCCACCCCACCCCTGACCCCACTGTTCCGGACTCCCTCTGCCTTACCCATTCCTCCCCACCCCATGGGGGACCCAGTTTCCAAGATGACTTCTAGCTGGCATGGGGAGAAGGATCTGTCTAGATTCCCCTTCCACTGAGACATGTGTGACCTGCGCTTTACCGTTTGGGGCATCTCATTACCTTGGTAGGATCAACAGAGCCTGTCTAGGCTGGAATCTTTGAAGGTCTTCTTAGAGGCAATGCGTGTGTGCTCAGTCACTTCATCTTGGAGGCAGAGAGATGGACAAATCAGCCCCCCAAGACCCCCGATCCTGAGCCTTTGACTAAGTGTCTCGCTGCCATCCCTCCTGCCTGCAGACTCTTGGCTGGGCTCTGGAAACAGATTCTACTGCTTATGATGAGAAAGCTGCAGCTGCTTGTCACCCTCCAATCAGTGTCCAGGCCAGGAAGGCGTGGCTGGATGCTCTGTGTCTCTGCAGCCCGTCTGTCTCCTGTTGCCGCAAAGATCCTCAGAGCTGATTGAAATGTGATGCGTGGGCTTAGGAAGGAGGGAGGGAAAACAGCAGCTCAGACCACAGCCGTTGTCCTGGGTCAGTGCCTGTGCTTCCCTCCCTCTACCTGGCACTCCACCCCATCCTGCGCTAGACTGCCAAACCATGCATGGCCTTTCCACTCAGCCCCCATCTGGGAACAAAGCCAGGCAGCCAGGCAGCCAAGAATCTTCCTGTCTCTGCATCCCCACCTGACTCCAGCGAAGCTGGGCTGCAGGGCAGCCTCCTGGGGCTCAGATCCCTGGGAAGGAAAGACCACTCAAGTACCTTTCTGTTCACCAGGCTCCCTCCAGATCCACCCTCCATGGTACCAGGAGGCAGCTTCCCACAGGAGCCATGATTCTAGCCCCAGCTAGGATTCCATCACCTGGCTTTGTGCAGTTCTCCATACCTCGTAACTTTTTGTTCCCTCTGGCCAACAGCCTTGGCTGAGCCCGCTCTGGGAGATATGCCGGGGAAGTGGGCAGTCTGGATGAGCCTGGATCTTTGGACTGTTTAGTCGGTATTACTTCTACTGACTTACTAAAGTAAAGCAGAGAGGAAGCCTGCAGGGTAAGGACCAAGCAGGAGGGATTATTTTCTTGAAGAAAGGAGGTTTGCAAGTCGGAGAAAGAGAAAATGAGCTTGACAGGCAGTTGGACAGACAAGAAACTCAGCATGAAACTTACTGGTTCATTCATTCGCTCACTCATGTGTTAATTAGATAGTCACTGTATCCGAACATTGTTTTAGGGATACAATGGCCAGTAAGCAGAGGTGGTCCCTGTGTTCATGAAACACTCACATTAGGGGAGAATAGACATGCAAACTGGCCCTTAGAGTTCAGGGTGAATGGGGACAGTTATGGAAGTGCAGTGAGCTGTTCTATGGGGAAGGTCTATGCGAGTTGGGTGGGACCAGGAAAACCAGTCACTTAGATATTTATAACTGAAGTAATTTAATAGAGAAAATTGGCTAAAAAGCGATAGAAGGGATCAACTGACCTGCAAAGTAGCAACGGCAGGAAGCAGCTACTATTCCACTACAGGGGTAAAGGGTGGGGGCTATGTGATGAGACCCCATTAGGGTTCCAAGTTGAACGTGGATCCATAGTGAGTGTGTCACAGTGAGAGCCAGAGTCCTGCAGGGGGCGCTGCTGCGCCGGTCCCTTAGGCAGAGATGGAGGAATGAAATGTCTGTCCTGTGCCTTTCTCTTGCCCTCCACTTCCCTGTCTGAGGAACCAGGTGACAGGGGAGGCCTGTGGGGGTCAGCCACCATGCAACACAGAGCAGACCAGGGAAAGGCAAGGGGGCTCAACTCAAACCAGTCTGGGGTGGGGGGTTCTAGGAGATTTTCCCACAAGAAGTGGTGTTTAAGCCTGAAATATGTACAGATGTTAATCAGAGAAGAAGAGAAAGATCAGGTGACATGGGAGACTTCAGTTGCAGGCTCAGAGGTCTGGGGGGCTCAAGATAGCATGTTAGCTGCAGGAAGTGAGGAGAGTGGCTTTGTGAAACATGGAGATGAGGGGCTGGGGGTCAGGGGAAACATGAGAGAAGCTTTCGGAAGAAATAGGAATAAGGTCATGAAGGGCCTTGAAAGAAAGTCAGGAAGATTGGACATCAATACAAAAGCCATGGGGTGCAAGGGATCGCAATTGTTTTGAGCTGTGATGTGATTGGATCTGGGTTTCTGGAAGACTGTTCCGACTGGAGGGAATGTGGATGGAAGGAATGGAGAGGGAAGATTGGAGGCAGGCAGATTAGTAAGGAGATCGTCATAGTAATCTCAGCAAGCAAGGATGGGGGAGGGAAGTGCCAGGAGACATGCAGGGTTTCAGGAGTATTTAGCACAGAAGTTGACAGGAGTTGGTGCATGACTAGTGAAGGAGGGGAGGGCAGGGGTTAAAGGATCACCCATGACTGTGGGTTGGACACCTGGGCAAGTGGAAATACTTTCTGTTGAGACAGAAATGAAGAGCAAAATGAGGAGCCTGTGGGGGAAAGGTCAGTTAATGTGGGCATGAGATGCTCGTGAGATGCTGTAATAGTCGTGGCTGCAGTAGAATTGTTTTTCCTTGATACGTTTGTGTTTATCCGGCTCTTCATGAGGAGGCCTTCCACTGAGGCCAGGCCCCTAGGTGGGCAGACCAAGCGTGTTTTCGTCCTAAAGTCTCACGTTCTTTTTCTGTTCCTCCCCATTTTCAGTCCTTTGTGCAACCTCAGCATTTACTGAGAATCCAGCTTCTAGGAAGCTGCCGGTCAAGCTGTGTCTTCCAAATCCATCTCTCATCCAGGTTGAGTCACACCCAGGCCTCTCAGTTCTTCTTTTATCTTTTATTTTATTTAAAAAAAACCCTTTATTAATTTGGCTTTGCAGGGTCTTAGCTGTGGCCTGCAGGATCTTCGGTCTCTGTTGCGGTATGGGGATTTATTTTAGTTGTAGCACGTGAACTCTTGGGCTTTTCAGGTGGCGCTAGTGGTAAAGAACCCCCCTGCCAATGCAGGAGACATTGGAGACACAGGTTTGATCCCTGGATCGGGAAGATCCCCTGGAGGAGGGCAGGGCAACTCACCCCAGTATTCTTGCCTGGAGAATCCCATGGACAGAGGAGCCTGGTGTGCTACAGTCTATAGGGTCACAAGGAGTTAGACACGACTGAGGTGACTTAGCACGCACGCATGTGTGAACTCTTAGTTGCTGCATGTGGGATCTAGTGCCCTGACCCAGGGACAGAATCTGGGCCATCTGCTTTGAAAGTGTGGAGTCTTAGCCACTGGACCACCAAGGACGTCCCTCAGCCCTTCTTATAATCTCCTGTGTGAGCTGGGATACCGGAAGGCTCTGACCATATCCGCCTCTTACTGTGCCTCCTGTCAACTTGTGCTTAGTGATCTTCTGGAATCGGTATGAAACAGAATCACATGGCAAAGACGAAGAGTGGTCAGAGCCATCACACACCTACAGGGAGGAGGCTGCCATACGGGAGGTGGAGGAAGCTGGGGGCCTCAGTCTTCTCATATTCCAAATGTGTGTGTTAGACTTGATGATATCATACCATCCCCTCTTCTTTAGTCTCTAAGAACCTGGGTTTGTCCAGGAGGCAAGGCACTCAGTCTTCTTGATGAACCGTGGTTGACCGTGGCACAGTCAAGCTCACTTCACCATTGGTGATTTGCCAGCAGTTGAGGGGATGTGAGTCAAGTTCCAGCCAAAGAGGCATGTGTTCATTTCCTAGGGCTCCCACAACAGACAGACACAAACTGGGTAATTTACAATGACGGGAATATATTCTCTCACAGTTTTAGGGGCCAGAAGGTTAAAACCAAGGTGTCGGCAGGGCCATGCTACCTTGAAGGCTGCCGGGGAGAATCCGTTCCTTGCCCTTCTCTCAACTTCTGGTGTCACTGGCAGCCCCGGGTGCTCCTTGGCTTGTTGTTGCATCACCCTGGTCTCTGCCTCCCTCATCGCATAGTATTCTTTCTGTATCTGTTTTCACATGGCCATGTCTTCTCTTTCTCCTCTTCTTATTAGGATACTAGTCATATTGGATGAGAAGCATACCCTGCTTCAGTATGCCCTCATATTAACTCAATAAGGTCATTAACAATGACCTTATTTCCAAATCAGATCACATTCTGAGGTTCATTAGTGTATCTTTTGGGGGTGGGGTGAGACATGAGAAGTAATGATCAGACACCAGTCTTTGGGAAAGGCCTTCTCCTAGTAACATATAGCACCCAGGAGAGCCCACCACTCTGTCTCCCTCCTGAGTCTGACACCATCACAGAAAAATGTGACACTGAAAGATGTGGCCATCTCAGCCCCCTCCCCCCAGGGGCGTGTGGACATCTCTCATTGGTGTTGACAACAGAGGAAGATGGGAAAGTAACATTGCTGAACCACTGCGCCAACCCTGAAATCTCCTCTCTCTCTCCCTCTGATTGAGATAACACGCAGAAGCCACTTTTATGGGGGGGTCACAGTTCAGCTAATTAGAGCCAAACTCATCCTCTCTCATCTAGGGACATCCTGTTTTCCCTGATCACTTGAGATAAATATCAGAACTGTAGGATTTGAAAGCTTGAAGAGATCTGCAGAGTCATCTGGTCCAATCTATTGATCGATGGAATTAGGAAACTGATGCTGAGCAAAGAAAGGGACCCCCTCAGGGCCACACTGCAGGCGAGGGGCACAGCCAGGACCCACACTAGGTTCTCCAGACTCCCTATCCCCCACAGTATTTCTCGGGCTCCTTGTGCTCATGTGGCACTCTCTGTATAGGGAAAGGAGGGTGTTGTTTGAAAGGGACTGTCTGCTGGGTGGGCTGCTGCTGAGCTGTTGAGGAAGAACAGGAGCAGTGGGACAATATATAGGAAGGATCCCAAGGAGGACGCAGGTGCCCAGCATGCAGCAGAGTTGTGTTCAGCCCCAGGGACACACATTTATTCTAATCACATGCTCTCAGTAGGGTGTGCTGCTCTGATTTATACACCTCAATAGGGCCTTTAATCTCACTGAGGGTTTGATGCTGGCCTGCCTGGCCAATTGGGCCAGGCAATGATTTAGCCTCCAGAGCAATTCAGGGCAAGGAGGTGGGTGAAGCAAGTGCAACACTTGGGACTTTTTCTTTGCTGAGGACTCTGCTCGCCCACTTCCTTCCATCTACCAAGGCTGTGTGTAGGACGGCACAGCATGGGTGGTGGAAGGGAGACAGTGATCCACCCTCACCTGGGGGGCTGGGAGGGATGCGCATGATCTTGGCAACTTTCCAAGAATGCAGAGAACTCTTAACTTTGTCAGTTTGGTTGAATCAAGATCTGTTAAATTCAAAGAATCTAGAATTTAGATGGAGGGCACTTGAGGCATCTTCTAGTCAAAGCTGCTCATTCTATAGGGATGGACACCAAGGTCCCAAAAGGGTTCAAGGAAGCTTTCCCTAGAGGCAGGGCTAGTTGGAATTTACATGACCCACATCAGCCTCTCCATGTTCCCTACCTTCATCTGAAGCAGAGCTGACTCTTGGGTTCAGTCAGTAAGTACGTTTGAGCCTGGAGTCAGCAGCTTCTGACATGGACCCCCAAACCTCCCTTTGAGTGTGGGCTGGACCTAGTCATTGCTTATAACCAATAGGATATGGCAAGAAAGATCCATGTTGCTTCTGTGGTTAAATTGCAAAAGACAGTGATTTCCATTTTACCAACTCTCTCTCTTCCTGGCTCCTCTTCTCATGAACTTGCTGTGATAAAGTGAGTTGGAGAGGCCCTCATGGCAAGCAGCTGAGGGCCACGACCCACCAATGGCCAGCAAGGGACTGAGGCCCTCCATCTAACAGCCATGGAAGAACTGAATCTTGCCAATAAACATAGACTGAACTTGGCAAGCAGATCCTTCCTCAATTGAACCTTCAGATGAGACCACAGCCTTGGCTGACATCTAGGTTGTAGACTTATAAGAGATCATATAATAGAAGACCCAGTTAAGTAATGCCTAGAATTCTAAGCCATAGAAATGGTTGGAAAATGAATGCACATCATTTTAAGTTGCTAAACTTTGCTATGTAGCAATAGACAACTAAGACAATTCTCTATTCTAGGATATTTAGAAATGTCCACCTAACACATTCTAGATAGTGACAAGAATGAAAAGAAATGGTTAATGTGTATTTACAGAAGCTAGTGGTTTGATGAGATATGATATAGCATGTGAAATAACAATTACACTTTATTGAGTGTTTCCTTGTGCCAGGGATTGTTATTCTTTACATTTATTAATTTTAAAAATTGTTTAATCCTCACAACAACCCTATAAAGCCTATTATTAGCCCTACTTTATAGGTGGGTAAACAGAGGTGGAGAGAGGTGAATATCTTGCCCAGGTTCACACAGTAAGCAATGGAACTGGGAATTGGACCCTGGCTGTCCGGCCTCAGAGGGAAACAAGATCGCATTCATTCATTTAGAAAGCACTTAAATATCTCTTGAGTGCTTACTATTGTCTGTTGCTGAGCAGATAAATATATGTTCTTGTTGTGAAGGAGCCAGAGGTTCTGGCCCACATTAGTGATGACCTTGGGCAAGTTATTTAACCTTGGCATCTTTGGGGGATGAGGGGAAAAATAACCCATACAGTGTTGATGAAATGAGTTAGTATTCATAAAATGCACATAATAGTGCCCGGTACATGGTAAGTGTTATGTTTGTTAAAGACTAATAAATAACTAGCCATGTCAGCAGGCAGTGACTCCAGCATGTGGGAATCGCAGGGGCCTGTCTGCTTGGGGTGCAGTAGGCATGCAGGGGCGGGGGGCTGGCCTTTCCTCCCGTCTTTTGTGCATGCTCATTTAAGTCTTGGGCTCAGTAGTGGGCTTCCCATGCAGCCTGTGGCCTTTTCAATACTTCTTATCCCCTCATTAAGATAATCATCAGTTCTAAGGAAGGCTTTCTCCTGCCAAGACACCCAACTCTTAATTGGTGTTCACTTTTCAGTCTAAGCTTCTCAAGATGATGGGCTTTTGAAGACAGTCTTTCCAAGCCCAGGGTTCCTTAGTACCTTCGACTCTCTTCCCTGCAAGGCTCAAAGGCTCAGAAGTCATGGGGGCCACTCCACAGGCTCCCATGCCTCCCACTTTTCTGATAAACTCTTCTCTGTTGGCCAGACCAGCAATTCCTCTCAATACTTTGCCCAAAGTCCAGAAGATAAAATCATTTGAAACAGAGGATATGTAAAGACTCTGAAAATGCTTAATGAGCTATAAGTGCCAAATGCATCCCACAGATAATGAGAATTGATGTTGGTCAAACTGAGGGGATCTGTGTAGAAAGCAGTGGCCAAGGAGTGCTCAAGGAGGAGATGGGACTCCAGCCAGACCTTAAAGAGGGGTAAGGGAAGGGAGAATGGGGGTTTGTGGGACCATGCAGAGAGTGGGGAGCACTTCCAGGGTGTCATGAAGGCTGTGGTAGATATCACTGGTGCTTATCCACATTGAGTTTTCTTCTCTGTAGAATATAGGTGAAGATTTTACCCCTCACCCCTACACTTGCTGTTATGTGAAGGTCACAAGACTGGATCTGGCCAATCGATTGCAGGTAGAACTGATGTGTATTTCTAATATGCTAAAGCATTAATGGATGGTACAAGTGTCTTCAGCACTTTTTCTTTTCCTGCCATGGCAACCATGGAAGCCTATGTCAAGATTGAGGAGCCACCAGGTCAAAGAAGCTGAGAACACTGAGATGGAGAAGAGCTACCGGGAAGGTTAC
The DNA here is from genome assembly GCF_029378745.1 of Bos indicus. Classification (NCBI taxonomy): domain Eukaryota; kingdom Metazoa; phylum Chordata; class Mammalia; order Artiodactyla; family Bovidae; genus Bos; species Bos indicus. The sequence continues at coordinate 16,104,532 of NC_091782.1, read as the reverse complement.
CTGGACCCACAGTGGACTTAGTGAGTGATGAAAAAAGCTTTGTCATATTAAGCCACTTCCCAGGTGGCTCAGTGGTAAAGAATTCACTTCACAATGCAGGAGCTAGAGGAAACTTGGGTTTGATCCCTGGGTCAGGAAGATCCCCTGGAGGAGGAAAGGGCAATTCCATCCAGTATTCTTGCTGGGAGAATTCCAAGGATAGAAGAGCCTGGTGGGCTACAGTCCATGGGGTCGCAAAGATTTGGAGACCACTGACCACACACATATGCATATTAAGCCACCAAAATTTTAGTGGTGCTGTTTTTGCAAACCTAGCCTTCCCTGAAGTCCACAGGAGGCTGTGTATGGAGTAGTGGGACAGGAGGTTAGTTAAAGGGGACCAGAGGTGGCCTGGAGTGGGGCATCAGAATCAATAGGGGAGACTTTAACCGTGACAAAACCTCCCATTCAGCTGGGTGTGAGTGTTAAGTTGCCCAGATTGATCCCAAAGTACCACCCAGGAGGAGGATCACGATGTGCCCATCTTCATGCCTTACTTGCATGTAATGTTAAGTAAACTGCTTTCCTCTCCAAGCCCTGGGTTTTCAGTCATAAAAGGAGAAGAGTACTACTGGACAGATAGGGCCCAGTGCTGATATTTCACATAATCCATGTGAAAGGGCTTTGTAAACTCTAAGTGCATCCTAAGTCGCTTCACTTTGTCTGACTCTTTGCAACTCTATGGAATGTAGCCTGACTGGCTCCTCTGTCCCTGGGATTCTCCAGACACGAATACTGGAGCGGGTTTCCACTTCCTCCTCCAGAGGGTCTTCCCAATCCAGGGACTGAACCCAAGTCTCTTATGTCTCCTGCATTGGCAGGTAGGTTCTTTACCACTAGGTCTACCTGGGACTGTAAAGGGCTAGACAAAAGAAAAGTAATTTTATTCTTGATGATATTAAAGTCCTGAAAAGGCAGGCGTTCAGATGCCAGCTTCTGGATTGTTCACTGTGTGAATGGCTGTGACTGGTGTTTTTAGTCTAGAGTCAGTTTCTCTGGTGGTTTCCCTGTCCCCTCCAGCCCAGCGTGTGCTCCAACAGGATGGGCATTAGGGTTCTGAGTGTCCCTAAGCCAGACGGTGGCATCTGTAGAGACAGCCCCGCTGGTCTCCTTCCTCTGATGCTATTTGATGACTTTATCCACCGATCAGCTTAACCACCTGCTGCCTGTTGTCCTGCAGATAGCAAAGGTCTGACAGCATTCTGCTGCCATTACAAAATATGAATTTTTATTTTTATCCAAGTTTTATGTATGTCAAATAGGTTATAATGTAAAGGAACAGTGACCAGTTATAAGTTACCCATCCAGAACCCCTCTCCTCAGGCGGAACATTTCAACTCTTTAGTTATTTCCTCTGGTCTTTACTTCTTTATTATTGGCTCTTTCTTGATATTTTCCTTCGAGACATTACCCATTGACTTCCTGATAAGGACTTTGAGCACTTTACACTCTGATATTACTCCTCCTATCACACCCCCAGCATAATTACTCTCCCCACCAGTCTTTCAATAATGTTTTTATGACAACTTGTGGCTAAAAATAAGTATTCAATGTTTGTATTAATATTTGTGATTAAATAAATACTGCTTAGAAAGAGCCTTGTATGATAACAGTTTCCTTCCCAAACTATTCTTAATTTTCTTAGAGCTAATCATTGTCTCTATTTTCTTTATTACATTATTCACATTTTTTACTCTGGGGAGGGATCAGAGCTAAGTGAATGTGTCTCTTCCAGGGCACATTCAGCTGGAAACTATAGCAGATTTTACACACTGTGAAAGTGTAAAATTTACAGATGAGCCCTTAGAACATTCCCCTCCACTGAAACGTTAGGAAGAGCAGTCCGGATGTCTGTTATGCCTTTTCACCCTTGTCTTCTAGTTTCTGACTAAGATAACTAGAAATCTCCTCTCTGTTGCACACATGAAAAAAATGTCTGTTTTCAGTCTGGGGGAGAAGGGTCTGGTTTTGCTTTGTTTTTTCTTTATCTAGAAGCTCCCTGAGCACAGAGGTTCTGTCTTCTCATAAGTCTGAGCTCCCTGAGGCCATGTCTGAGGGCCATGTCTCATCTTAGGGGGCTCGCTGGGGGCAGGGCTCTGTCTCCCCTCATACTGGGGCTCCCTGAGGTGGGGCTGTGTCTCCCCCAGACTGGGGCTCCCTGAGGGCAGGGCTGTGTCTCCCTCAGACTGGGGTTCCCTGAGGTGGAAATGTGTCTCTCCCATTCTTTACATCTCCTTCCCTCCAGCTCCACCTCAGTCTTTTAGAAGTGGCTCTATTTGGAGGAATGGAGGCCCTGAATGTTACTATGAAACCCTGGAGCTGCTTCCCTGCCTGTCCTTCCTACTGATGACCTTGACTTCCAGGAAGCAAAGAAAACAACCTCCATAGAGACAGCTCCACTGAGGCTGTTTTCTATTTTAAACTTTCAGAGACCAGTTCTCCTGTACCCGCTTGCTCCCAAGGATACCTTTCCCTTCCCTCTCTTTTCCTTCCTGTATAGCTTTTCTTTCTTACTGCCACTGTCAGCGGAGAGACACTGCGGATGGCATGAATAATAGATTATTAATTTGGAGCCCCTCCAGTGAGTGAGACTTGCCACCCAGTGAGGACGCATGTTATGTAACCAGCAAATTATGGTGGCATCAGAGGCAGCGTGTCTGCTGAAGAGTGTGAGATTAGAGGAGCGAGAGAAGCAGGGAGCAAGGCCACTTCACAGGAGGGTCTGTGGGGAGCCAGGCTCCGGGCTGGCTATTTGCAGCTGTCTTCTCTCTGTGAAGCTTCACAGTGACCAGTGAAGAGGCGTCAGAATCTCTCTGTGGAGAGAGAAGGGACTGGTTGAAGCTGAGCTGCCTAAGCGCCAAGTCCTGCTGAATTCCTGGCACCCGGCCTGTACCCAGCTGGTTGCCACCCTGAAGCTTTCCCATCTTGGTGAGCTGGTTGGGACTATGCCTCAGAATACCTGCTGGAAAAGGTGTCCCCCATGAGACAGGAAAACCAGACCTAGGAGTTGTCATCTCCAGAGGAGGAAGTCTCTGGCCATTCCCCTGGCTGTGTGAGCCTGGATTTCTCCACCAAGACCCTTGGAAGGTGACTTACGGCTGGAAGCTAATCACTCAGTGAGCCCACACCGTCTCCAGCCTTGATAGCGCAGTAGTGCCTCATGGAGGCGAATTTCAGGCCATTTTTCTTGACAAGGTACTAGAGGCAGGCCAAGAGTTGGTTGAGTCTGGTTCATGGCCACCATGAAAATGTACCCCTCAGAACTCCTTCTTCAGAGAGTGTATTGGATTTGGCCACCATGCTCTGAATCCCACCGTGTTGGCACTAAGGCCACGTTTCCCAGCTGGTGACCGAGCATGGCTGGGATGTGAAGGCAGAGGCCTTCATGTGAGATGGGGGAGGGGAAACAGCAGCTCAGGCCCTCCCCTCCCCCACTGGCCTTATCCCATTTGCTAAACTTTCTTCACCTGCACTACAGTCTAAGAGTTTTCGACCCAAACTTCCTCCCTTCCCACTCTCCTTTACAGCATCAGACCTATGCTGCAATTTGATGCTTTTCCCCGCCTTCTCCAGCTTTCCCTCCATTTTCCTTCACAGGCATGTCTTCCCTCTCGTAATCCTGGCATCTGCTTCTTAGAGGAGCTAGACTAATGCAGGCTCTTCTTCAACCCCTGGACCAGGCAGAAATGCTCACTGTCCAGGCACTGAGATCGAAGAGACTGGTGACAAATGCACCATGTTTATAATCCATCATGGACCTCACCTTGATGGAACTGGGTTCCTGGCCCAGGAACTGCAAAGACCCTGAGGTTGGAGTGTATTTGGCATAATTAAGGTAAACTGTGGTAGGAGATGAGTTCAGAGAGGTGAAAGGGCCAGGTCAGGAGGGACCTGGGGTCATCTTGGGACATCATCCCAGCCTGATTGGGAGGCCAGGACTTGGCCACTTCATGGTTTCCTCTTGTCTCTCTTCCTCTTGTCCATCAGAATCTGGGTCTGTTCCTCATTGGTCAGTTTCTCCAAGGCTGCAGCATCAAAAGTGGCTTGATTTCTCCCCTTCCTGTGCTTCTTAATCAGCAATGCCCAGTTGTTCTAATATCAGAGGGGGGCATGGAAGTCTGGTGGTTATTAAGGGTTTAAGGAAATCCTGGCCCTGCTCAGTCACAGCCTTGGAACCTTGGACAAGTTAATCTCTTGAAGCCTCAGTTCCCATCTGCACAAAAGTAATGCTAATAACAGTAGTCATAGCAGCTAACACTAGTCAAATGTCTACTATGTGCCAGGCACTATTCTAAGTGCATTACATTTATTGTAAGATCCATGTCTGTGGGATGGCTGCTGTAATTAACCTATAGATGAAGTGGTTAAGAACCTAGCTGGAGATCACCAGATGGTGAGGAGCAAAGGTGGGCTGCAGACCCACGTGGTCTTTCTTCCCAGATCCTGTGTTATCCTGCCCTGAGTGCTCATCTTACAGCTGTCAGGAGAGCCAGCTGAGAATGTGCTGTGTCCCTTAGGAAAAGTCCACAGTCCTGACACACGCCTGGGTTCTGATTCCTATGCTCTCTATGACAGTGTGTATAAATACACAGAATACTTTGTCCTTTCATCTGCCATTCAGGAGGAACATACTTATTGGGGGCCTCTTATGTGCCAAGCAGTGTCACAGGTGCTAGATAGAGCAGAGACCAAGCCACATTTGTCCTTGACCCCCTGAAACTTACAGTCTAGAGGAGAAGAGAGATGTTAAACAGATAATTATGCAGATGATTAATTACAGTCAGGGTCTGTGCTGTAAAGAGAAGCAGGGGTTAGTGAGAAAATGTAACAAGGTGACTTGGACTGAGAGGGAGTAATTGACCCTAATACTTAGCCCCTGCCAGCCTCCACGTGATCCTGTCTAATGGAAGAGACACAGCTCTGCTTCAGGGACCCCAGTCTGAGGGGAGACACAGCCCTGCCTCAGGGAGCCCCAGTCTGAGGGGAGACACAGTCCTGCTTCAGGGAGCCCCAGTCTGAGGGGAGACATGGCCCTGCCTCAGGGAGCCCCAGTCTGAGGGGAGACATGGCCCTGCCTCAGGGAGCCCCAGTCTGAGGGGACACAGCCCTGCCTAACGGAGCCCCAGTCTGAAGGAGAAAGGAGTCCTCCCTGCTTGTATAACAAAAGGGGAACTCCTAAGGTGCCTAACTCTGACTACTTCTGAGGTCAGTGAGCAGGACACAAGGGAAAGCAGAGTCTGTGGTCAAGGCTGAAGATGTCTTGTTGGAAGGGTTCACAGGCTGGCATTTAGGGGTCCTGCCCGGCACAGGCCGAGCATACCCCAGGAGGGTCAGCTTTCAGTGACCTTGCGGGTAAGGAGGACACAGGCAGAGGTAGAAATAAGAGCAGGTAACAAAGTTAAGTGACCCAGCGTGGGTACTAAATAGATTAGAAGTGTTAGTCTGAGCTAGTGAGGGTCCCCACGTCAGTAAATAACACAGAGGAGCCCTGGAGCCATTAACTCTCCCCACTGCTCCACTATCAAAGGTCCCATTGCTGGAGCTTCCAGACAGATTTATCTCCATTTCAGTACCTGGCTCTTCAGAGTTGGAAATTAAAGTGAAACCACGGAGCAGAACCTGGGGCTATGGCGATGCAGTTGTGTGGGAGCCGGTGACTCAAAGGAAAGCTAAGGCCAGCTCAACCGCTGACTGAACAGCTGAAGGAAGATTTTTTTTTTTTTTTAAGAGAAGGAGTTGGGGGAAAATTTCTAATGAATCCTATCCAACCATAAAATCATGTAGAAAATGAATCCTATCTGACAATAAAATAAAAGTGAAACAAATTACTAGGTTCTCATATTTGTAGGAGAAATTAATTTCATGTTTAGAATACTAATTGCTGGCTGAAGGGTCTGAAACCACACTCTGCCTGTATGTAGCCTGAGCCTTAGTTAGAGGGAGCTGCAGAGGAGGGGCTGGGGCGGCCTGGGCTGGGGTCTTCTGCTTGGACCCTACCTTGGCTGAGTCTTTCTTCAGTTCCCGGGGCTCAGTTGGTACACCATTGTTTGGCATGTGTGAATTATTTCTGATATTTTTTGTTTTCCTCAGACTGGGATGTACCTGGAAATATCAGTTGTATCTCCTCTATCTGATGTGGGCTCCTTGAGGCCATGCTGTGTCTCCCTCAGACTGGGGCTCCCTGAGGGCAGGGCTTGTCTCCCCTCAGACTGGGGCTCCCTAAGGGCAGGGCTGGGTCCCCTCAGACTGGGGCTCCCTAAGGGCAGGGCTGGGTCCACTCAGACTGGGGCTCCCTGAGGCAGGGCTGTGTCTCCCCTCAGACTGGGGATCCCTGAGCGCAGGGCTGTGTCTCCCCTCAGACTGGGACTCCCTGAGGCAGGGCTGTATCTTCCCTCAGACTGGGGATCCCTGAGGCAGGGCTGTGTCTCCCCTCAGAGTGGGGCTCCTTGAGGCAGGGCTGTGTCTCCCCTCAGACTGGGGCTCCTTGAGGCCGTGCTGTGTCTCCCCTCAGACTGGGGATCCCTGAGGCAGGGCTGTGTCTCCCCTCAGACTGGGGCTCCCTGAGGAGGGCCTGTGTCTCCCCTCAGACTGGGGCTCCTTGAGGCCACGCTGTGTCCCCTCAGACTGGGGCTCCCTGAGGGCAGAGCTTTCTCTACCTCAGCTTGAAGGTAGAAAATGAATCTCCCACAACAGGCTGAGGGTTCCCTGAAGGAAGAAAGTCTTGAGGAAAACTACAAACTCTTTTCTCTGGAAAATGAACAGATACACAAGAAGCTTCTAGGGATTCATAGACCCCACCCAGTGTCTGCACAGCTTTTCAGCCAGATGGAGACAAAAAGACTAGAGTACAGACATGAAGTGAAAGTCAGACTATCTGCCCTCTTAGTGCAGTAGGCAGCACATTAGTCTTATAATCTGAAGGTCCTGAGTTCAAGCCTCAGAGAGGGCAGATCCTTCACTTCTGGGGCTTTCCAGGTGACACATTGGTAAAGAATCCGCCTGCCAGATTCTTTGTAAGAGATGCAGATTCAGTCCCTGGGTCGGGAAAATCTCCTTGGAGAAGGAAATGACAATCTGCTCCAGTATTCTTGCCTGGAAAATTACAAGGAGAGAGGAGCCCAGTAGGCTATTGTCCATGGGGTCTTGAAGAGTCGGACACAACTGAGCATGCACACGTGCACGCACATACACAGACATGATGCAGGAGGTAGTTTCTTGCATATTGTACAATGAAGTACACATGATGTTTTCCTTTTGCTTTTTCACCCGCAGTGCCTCATAGTGTTTGGAAATGTGAGTTAATTCCCAGTTACCCAGGGGTAATTATATTAGCAGATTATCTGTGAAATGTTAAAAAAAAAAAACCCATGAAACAACAAGAACAAAATCAAAATCTATCTGCCCTGTTGCCCCTGAAACTCCTGTGTCACTGCCCTGGCTTAAGTGGCACCTGTTCAGAAGACAATTGGACTTACCCCGGTGGCCAAGCTCATGCTGTAATGATTCCTTTTATTGATCTCCTGCCCAGCACTGTACCAGAGCTCTACATCCATTCTGGTCCCTATACCTTCTGGGGATGACAGGATTTATTGTGCCCATTTGACAAAGGAGGTAAACAAGATTCCAAAAATTCTAATAACTTACACAAGCCTGCCCGGCAACTAGGCCTGTGAGATGGGATTTGGATCCAGAACTGTTGATCTCTTCTCTCTCACACTAAGCTTCCAAGCGCCATACACCATTAAGAGAGTCAACCTGCCCCCACTCAGCCGCTCACGTGGTGCCAGCTTCTGGGCAGACATGGAACCTGGCCTGACAGGTGCATTCTTGTGGACAATCCCCCTAGTCTGACATCACCTCTTGAGGGGTATCTGTGGGGTTTGCCCTGGCTTTGGTCCCACTTCAGTTAAACTAGCTGTGTGACTTTTGAGTGGTGTCACACCCTCTCTGGGTTCCATCTCTCAGCTGTACAAGGAGACATTTAGACTAATCCAGTGGAGGGCCTTCCAGGTGTGACCTGCTGGGACACAGGCACCTCTCCGTGTCAGGGTGAGTGGTAGTATGGTGAAGAAGAGACATCTTTTCCTGTTCACCTCTCTGTGGCCCCCATGCCTTTTATTCTGATGATCTTTGCATCCTGAAAATGCAGAGCACGTGGTTCTGTGTCTCTAGGAGATGAACCAGGGGCCAAGTATGCGTGCAGGTGATACGCTCTTAGGCTGTTCCTGAGGCTGGGGATTGCAGACTGGCAGTTCCGCCCCCGGTGCGTGATACACCTGCGGCATTGCTCATGTACGTAGACTGTTGATGAATGAATAATTAAACAGATGAACGAGTAAATGCAAGTGACCAAGACTCACAGCCCCTCCAGAGGACCCCAGTCCAGGTCGGAATCCTCTTCCCGCCCTGCCCCATCCCACCCTCCCGCTCCACCGCCCCCCACAATCTGGAAGGAAACAGCCTCCCTCTCTGAGGCTCCATCTGTGTCAGCTGCTGGACCTTTTGCCGACACTTACGCCCTGTCCCCATTCCCATGCCCGTGGCTGTTTCCACTGCTCCCACTCGTCCTCATCCTCACATTTTGCTCCCACCATCTCCTTCCTTCTCTGATTCATGCATTTCTTAATTATGATGCAGCATTCACAAACAGAGAGAAACGGTGTCTGGAGGAGGGAGCTCGGCCTCCCACTTTAGCTCAGGGATCCAGGAGGAGATGAGACACCTGTGCAGGTGTGGCGAGCCAGGCCCTGGGGACACAGCCCATTGAAGCTGAGACTCCAGGACAGAACGTCTGGGCTAAAGCGTAATTACTGCCGCATTAATATGTTAATTTCTCATAAACAGACTGAATGCCACTATTTTACTTTAAATAATTAGCTGCTGAGAAGACGTATAGTTCTGGGAAAGTCGCTGGGGTTGCAGCTGAGGGTTTAACATTTTAATTAAAGCTTTTCTGAAAAATATTTACCATGGCCTCTGATACTGTCAGGAAAGAAAGACGGGAAAGAGGAAGAAGGTAAGATGAGAGGAAGAAGGAAAGGAAGGAAGTGGGAGAGAGGGAGGAAGAGAAAGAGGAAGGAAAGTGTACACAGGGAGAAAAAGGTCCTAGAAGAGGAGCAGGAAGGAAGCCCCTCTGAAATCCCCCAGCTGTGCAGGCTTGTCCTTTGCACGGATGTTCTTTGTAGAAATCCACCTCGGAGCCACCTCCTGATGTGTAAGAATTTCCCAGACAAAGACCTTGAGCTAAGCAATGCATTTTTTCCTAAGGAAATGTTGGTCTTCAGCGATGTTCAAAGCCTATGTATTTCCGCTAGACTCTGGCTTCAGGTCAGTTCCCCCAAAAGGCTCAGAAGCGACTTGAACAAAACAGTAAGTTTCCCTCCTACCTTGTTCTGCTCATCTATGTTAAGGAAATGATATATTTGCCTGGAAATCTGCCTTTCTTCAGGATTCATGTCAATCATTTTTTAGCCCGGGATGACTCACCTGCTGCCCATGTTATCTCAATGCATGTCGTGGGTGAGGGGGTCTGGTGTCATGCTCTGAGACACTGCCTTTGTTTCCTTAGCAGACTGCTAGTGGCTGCATCACATCGGGCTAAAGACCCGCAGGGGGTACTCTTACTGCCCCCCCACCCCGCCCCAAGTCTATGTCAGCAGCTTTCTCGATCTCTTTTATCCTTCCGTAACACTTGATGACACAAAAGCTCTGAGCGATCAAGTCATATCGAATCTTCATTTCAGATTGAAGATGCATTCCATGGTATTGCCATCTTAAGTCTTTCCATCGCTATGGAATATCTGTCCATGTATTCAGGATCTTTTTCAGCCATGGTGTAGAATTTCCAGTGTGCCAGTCTTGTCATCCTCGTTACATCCGTGGCAAAGCATTTGATTCATGTTGACAGTATTGAAAGGGAATTTTTTTTTTTTAATTCCTTTTCAGATTATTATCTGCTAGTGTATACAGATCTGAAATCACAGTCTCCCGGGGCATTCCTGACTATGATCCAAGGAGCCCTAAACTCGATTTCGAAGAGAATACAAATCCTTCAACCCCTGTGGCATGCTCCTGTGTTTATTTTATTTATTTGGCTGCGCCTGGTGCAACACTGGGATCTAGTTCCCTGACCAGGGATCGAACCTGGGCCCCCTGCACTGGAAGTGTGGAGTCTTAGCCACTGGACTGCCAAGGAAGTCCCTGCTCCTGTGTTTCTAATTCTTGACTTTCTAGCCCATCCATGTCTCCTTGAGTCTCCAGAGCCCACTCCCTCGCAGCCCCATCTGACCACCTCCTATCACCCCATCATGGACACCCCCAGCCCCCAGACAGCAGGGGTCCCATAGGCAGGACACCTGAGCAAGGGCCTATGGCTCTCAGGGACTCTCTCGATGGGGCAGGGACTCTGAGCTGGGAGCAGGAGCCCTAGCTCCTGACATGTCTTTTTATGACTCTTTTTTTTTTTTTTTTTAATTCAACCATCAGCTGAGTTTAATCACCAGCTGTATGTATGTGTGCATGTTCTCAGGCCCAGCATCTCTGGTCTCCCCTCTCTGCTGCCACCCCTCTTTACTAGCCTTAATTACAGCAATTTAGGAGGCCTGCTTAAGATTGCAGAGTAAACCTATCAATATTTCACTTAAGAATGGATTTCTGTCGGATGGTATCAGAAGCCTATAAATGAGAAATATGAGACTTGTTCTCAGGTAGCCACACACACACACACACACACCCTCTGATGAATTATTAACACGTGATTTCCTGTCTCAAGTACTGGCAACAGCTGAGAGCTCTTCCGCTATAGACAGAGATGAGCATTTCTACAGGAGCTATTTGCCTAAAACACATTGAAATAAATAGGAGAACAGTGTGGCTCTGTGTCCTGAGGTTTCCTGTTGTGAGGACCCAGGAGACACTGCTGCTCTGAGCAGTTGGGTTTTTGGAAGAAGAAAGGTCATGTTCGCCAGTGAAGAGGGCAGGGTCACCAACGGGCTGCAAACACAGCATCCATGTCGGGACAGAGAAGGGGCTGGGATCCAGGACCCCTGTTGTTCCCCTTCCTTCATCTTCCTCTCACTCCTTGTGGATCCAGAGTCACGGGAGCTCTCTCAACCATAGGGTCTGCAAGTGGGTTACTCTCAGCATTGGGAACTGTGGATCCTTGGGGAACAAGCATAGGCTTTCTGACCTGACAGTCCTGAGTCACTTGTTAACTGGGGGACCCCAGGAAAGTCATATTTTCACTGAATCTGTTTTCCCCAACTCTAAATGGAAAGACAATTGTACCCGTCTCATGGGGTAGAACTAGCGATGGTAACTCTAAAGCCCCTATACTGAGGGAGCCTTCAGGATGGTCACTTTGGTGGCAGAGGTGACAAGGTGATTTCTTGGTATGGTTGGTTGTAGGTGCCATACCTTAAAAAGGATATTGACCAACTCAGTTTGTCCAGAAAAAGGATACTAGGGTGCTGAATGGTCGGGAAACTAAGGACACATAAGAGCAAATCTAAAGGACTGGGAGTGTTTAGCCTAGAGAACTTGTGTCTCAGGATGATATACTTGCTTGTCCTCTTTAAGTACATCTTCAACACCGTCTTGCCGAAAATGGATCAGAGATATTATGTGAAGCCCCTAAGCTCTCACCCCAGGGGGAAATAGAAACTACAGGAAAAACTCAGATTACTATAAAGGACGTTTTAACCATCTGAACTGTATAAAGATGGAATGTGCTATTTCACATTGTTCTGAGTCCCCATTACTCACCTTTTTCAGGAGTGGCTGGCTGACCACTCGGCAGGGATTCATAAAGGTGACTCATCATTCCCAACTGGAGACTCTGCTTTCAGGTCATCTGGTCTCTGATTCCACACCAAGGGCCCTTCATTAGAGCAACAGTCCTCTCCTCTTTCCATCACTTCCCTCACTGCCCCCCGGGGGAAGAGGCGATTTCTCTGTGGGCAGCTTTGGGGGAGAATCTGAGTGCTCTCTGCTTTGGGGATCTTCCTGTTGACAGAAAGCACAGATATTCTGCTTATTCCCACCATGGGAGGAGGGTGGGATTGCAGATGCCCAGCTCTACCTGAGACTCAGTAAGCCTGGTAAATTTAGTCATGAGGTATTACAAGCCCACCTTGCTAAGAGACCTTAATGCCACAGTCTCCACTGTTCTTCAGTGGTACTGAAGGTAATATTTGGTTTCCATTTTGCTTGAGTCCGGTATCTATTTCTCAGAAAACTCTGAACGAGGTGTGGGGGAAGGGATGTTAGTCACTGAGCCCTTGAGACCTTAACGTAGTTCAGTTTCCTGAGGTCCTAACCTAGAGTGGTCACTGCCTCGTTGCTTTCAGATCTCTTTCCAGCCCTCCTGCATATGATGCTTCCCAGCCTCCTTTGCCAGCTAGTCTCTTGTTGGGTCAGCTAATTGGAGGAATAGTGGGAGATAGCAGAAAACGAAAAGTGAGGAACCAGGGTATTTCTCCCTCTCTTGTCCTGTTTTAAGGCATTTCTTTCAGGATGGCTGATACTCCAACGTGGTTCCAACTCCTACCCCACAGCCTTGGCACCTGGTTTCTGGTAACAGCACCTCCTGTTGTCACCCCTGCCCTCAGGGTCATAGTGGCTTCTTGCTCTTGCTGACCTCTGGTTGCTTCTGCACCCTCTTTTTGGTTCCTCAGCTCTTCCAATACTTGTGTAACCAGTTTCCTGTATTAAACCTCTTTTGGAAATGCCTAGTATGGGTTATGTTCTCCTGATTGGACCGTGAATGATACAGAGTAGAGTGTTCACTGGGGGATATTATGCAGCTGATTCCCCAGATGCCAGTACTGTGAAGATCACCATGTGATTCATAGGTTCCCTAGGGATCACCTAGCAACAGTCAGAACCGGACACGGAACAACAGACTGGTTCTAAATTGGGAAAGGAGTACGTCAAGACTGTGTTTTGTCACCCTGCTTATTTAACTTATATGCAGAGTACATCATGGGAAATGCCAGGCTGGATGAGCACAAGCTGGAATCAAGATGACGGGGAGAAATATCAATAACCTCAGCTAGGCAGATGACACCACCCTCATGGCAGAAAGCAAAGAAGATCTAAAGAGCCTCTTGATGAGGCTGAAAGAGAAGAGTGAAAAAGCTGGCTTAAAACTCAGCATTCAAAAAAACAAAGATCAGAGCATCCGGTCCCATCACTTCATGGCAAATAGATGGGGAAACAATGGAAACAGTGACAGACTTTATTTTATTGGGCTCCAAAATCACTGCAGATGGTGACTGCAGCCATGAAATTAAAAGACGCTTGCTCCTTGGAAGAAAAGCTCTGACCAACCTAGACAGCATATTAAAAAGCAGAGTCATTACTTTGTTAACAAAGGTCTATCTAGTCAAAGCTACGGTTTTTCCAGTGGTCACGTATAGATGTGAGAGTTGGACTATAAGGAAAGCTGAGGGCCGAAGAATTGATGCTTTTGAACTGTGGTGTGAGAGAAAATTCTTGAGAGTCCTTTGGACAGCAAGGGGATCCAGCCAGTCAGTCCTAAGGGAAATCAGTCCTGGGTGTTCATTGGAAGGACTGATGCAGAAGCTGAAGCACCAATACTTTGGCCACCTGATGCAAAGAACTGACTCCTTGGAAAAGGCCCTGATGTGGGGAAAGACTGAAGGCAGGAGGAGAAGGGGATGACAGAGGATGAGATGGTTGGATGGCATCACCGACTCGATGGACATGAATTTGAGCAAACTTTGGGAGGTGGTGAAGGACAGGGAAGCCTGGCATGCTGCAGTCCGTGGGTCGCAAAGAGTTGGACACAACTGAATGACTGAACTGACTGAGGGATCTCTTTAAACCTGAGGCCCCCTGATCTCTATGCCTCTGAGTTCTGAGTGTCTTAAGGAGGGATGAAGTTGTGGAGGCCATGTGGAGTAGGTCAGACCCTCCCAGGGTAGGATGTGTGTGTGTGTGCGCGCGCGTGCATGCTCACTTGCTCAGTCCTGTCCAGCTCTTGTGACCCCATGGACTGTAGCCCACCAGGCTCCTCTGTCCATGGGATTCTCCAGGCAAGAATATGGGAGTGGGTTGCCATTTCCTCCTCTAGGGAATCTTCTGACCCAGGGAGCAAACCCATGTCTTCTGTGGCTCCTGCATTGACAAGTGGAGTCTTTTACCACTGAGCCACCTGGGAAGCCCAGGGTAGGGTGTAACAGCCCCTTTTATAGGATCCTCCTTTCCCTGCCCCCAAGGTCAGTCACTGGGCGCCCCTATAGCAGGGTGGGTAAAACAGTCCATTGTTAGATGCAATATTTGACCTGAGTTCAGAGCCCTTTTGCCTCAAGCATTTTCCAAACAAGTGATTTCCCTGGAAGGTTTAGCCAGTCCCACCCCAGGCTGTCAGCCCTGCCTTCTCTATTCCCAGCTGTTCACTTTGAGTCAGCTCACCCAACCTTCCTGTATCTTGGCCTGAGTGTCCTGGTCTAGACTATCTGCTCTGTGCACCCTTGCCTTGTGGGACAGCCCCTTATCCTGTATCCACACTTGCCCATGCCTGCATATGACAGGTCTTATCAGAGACAGGTCTCTTGAGTCTCCCCAGGTGCCTGACAGCTGTTGGAGCCCATCAGGGAGCCCCCTTCTGTCTGAGGACACTGCCAGAAGTGAAGCAGCCATCTGCACCTCCTTTCCATGGGCCTGGAAGTAGGGCAAGCCTGGGGCTGCTGACATGGGAGACGGGAGATCTGTCGTACCATCTTCTTTCTGCATCACTGTCTGCCCATAAGCAACCTTAGAAAGTTGATTTAGAGTTTCCTTGCCTGAAGAAAGAAGTAGAAGACTTAATAAACTCTCTGAGATTATTCCATGAACACCACTGAAAAACCTTAAGGGTCTCAACCTACAAATTAATCTTTTCCATAATTACAGCATTTGCCCTCCCCATCACTGTGGTGGCCACGAACTCTGTCATCACCACTCCAACACTGCCCTCTTCACCATCTCGACTACCAACAATGCCATCACCATCACCTTGTCACCACGGTCACCACTATCACCTCCATCACCACCCCCATCACTATCCTTCACACCCCTTCACTCTCACTGTCGCTCTGATAGTGATCACCACCATGCTAGCCAAATCATCACTTATCCAAGTCAACATTAGAAACACCATCAGCTTCAACACCTTACTCATCACCCTCACTACTGTTGTCTGAGCGCCTGGCTGGGCCAAGTACTGGAGGGAGAAATCCACGTGGGGTCTCACTGGTGACAGTCATAGCTACCCAGCAACTCAGCAGCAGAGCAGCAACGTGAAACCAAGACACAAAGGAACAGAGCGGGAGTGTCTCCTTTGCACAGGGTATGCCTTTTAATAGGACGAGCAGCGGCTAAAGGGACAGGAGGAAAACCATTGCTGAGAGGGAGGAGCCAGAGGAGGTAGCTGACTCCATGTGTAGAGTCGGGGAAGGAACACCTGGAGCCTCACTGGGACTCAGAGTAGCGGAGGGGTTGGTGATGAGGTCAGCATAGAGGCTGTTGTCCTTCCTTCGGACAGTACACAAAACACCCAGTTTCCTGGATGGAGCCTCTGATAGGGTGATGAGAAGGAGGAGAGCAGCCCTCTTGTCTGGGAGTTGGCCTTGGTGCCCTCCTGTTGAATGTAAACAATTTCCCAGAATGTTAATATCAGACAAGGCCACCTGCAACCATGATGGGCTTCAAAACAAGTCTGTTCCATAACCACGCCTGAACACAGACAAGACATGAATGTTGTGCAAACCATGACATATCAAACAGCCCTCCTCCCAGCTAAGGTGACTGACTGCTGCTCTTTCACTAATTATAGTGTCCGCCTCCCCATGGATCATGTTGATTGAGATACCCACTCACAGGATTGTCCCACTTTCTGACAGCTCTCAATCCTGAGCAGACTGCTGTCTTCCTGGACTCTTCTGCAAATCACCTGACCAAAGCCCAAATCCTCCGATGGTTTCTCTCTAGCTCTGTCCTCTTACGACTCAATCAGGTCCCTCCCCTCCATCCCCTCCATGTATGTTCTTCCTCCCTGCAACAAGTAATAAACCCAACTTCGTCCATGGCTGGCGTGTTCCCAGGGTCTTTGATTGGTGGGCACTGACAGAGCTGTGGAAGGGTATTACTTCTAGTGAGTCTGACAGGGTTGATAATCCCCCCACAGAGGTCTTCCTTCTTCCTGAAGGACTGTGGGGTGACCAGAGTGTAGTAGAGTTAGGCCGCCTCTGCATCACTTTCTGGGCTCACCTTCTCCAGTTGATCACGCTGATAAGGGGACTGAATGAGACCCAGGTTTCTTTCAAAGTATTGATCCATGTGCCATAAAACTCCCTTGAGCTGCTTGTCGAAGTGCTGGATCGTTCCACTTACTCCTAGACATCTCAAAACAAAAGACCAGAAGTCTGTTACTTTAGCAAGCCCCCCACGTGGTGATTATGTGCAATGACATTTGGGAACCACAGATTGAAGTTCCTGTCATTCTGAGGGCCTTCAAGTCACTGAAGACTCAAGATCGGGGCTGGCAGGCTGGGCTCTGCAGGCTTCCCCAGAGACCCAAGAACAGGCCCCACTCCGGAAGCTCAGGCCCCTGTGGTGTTTCCCACCCTGGAATCAGGTCCCTCTCTGCCTCTCTAGGGGGGCCCACATCTTCTTCTAGACATCAGGGCACAAAGAGGCCCAATAACATTCAAGGTAAAGGCAACTGCCTCCAGCAAAATGTGTCTCAAAAGGGACTCACGTTCCATATCTTGAAGTGAACAAAAATGTTAATCAATAGATCCATCATCCTGGCTCCTGTGTCTCTGAGGTGCCGAAGCAGAGACTGCAAAACAATAATGGTGTTAACACACACACACATATACACATACACACACAGAGTTGTCTCCATGCAGAGGCTGAGCAGGCAGACGAATCTCATACTCAGAGCTTTGTACAACCCCCCATCCTCCTAACCTCTCACCCTACCCTGTCCTCACTAACCCAGTCCCCTTCCACGAGGATGGTCCTGGCCTGGTGAGATCTTAATGTCAGGCCCTTTGCTTTCAGTGGATCCTTCCCAGCCCCACTCAAAGATTGTTCTGTGCTTTATGGAGCTATAGCCTCAGCAATATCTTCTTTCTTTCTTTGAACTCCCTTCTACCTTTATCCCTATTTAGCAATTTGGGACCTATTTCATATCACTGAGGCTTAGAGTTGATGTTGGGATGGGATAAGACTTTGGGGCCATCGGGCTGGTGGTAAATGTATTTTGCATGTGAGAAGGACATAGCTTTGGGGGGATCCAGAGGGTGGAGTGTTATGGGCTGAATTAAGCACCCCCTCCAAATTCATATATCAAAGCCTTAAGCCGCAGTACCTTAGAAGATGACTGTATTTGGAAACAGGGCCTTTAGATGAGTAACTGAGTTAAGATGAAGCCCTTGGGTGGGCCCTAATCTGATCTGACTGGTGTCCTTATTAGAAGAGGAGATTAGGACACAAAGACAACAGCAGAGCACACACACCGAAGGACAACCATGTGGGCAGGCTGCAAGAGGGCAGCCCTCTGCAAGACAAGGGGTGAGACCGGAGGAAGCCAACCATTCTGGCACCTTGATTTTGAACTCCAGCCTCCAGAACTGTGAGAAAGTACATTTCTATAGTTAAGCCACACAGTCTGTGGTATTTAGTGGCAGCCCAAGCAGACTAATACACCCCATTTCCCCTTTTAGACTCCTCTCCGCCTTTTTCCATCCTCAGCAATCACATCCCTGTAGCTCATTCTCTGGTGTGGGAAAGCCACTACACCTTGTACAGTATAGCTTTTTCCGAGAGGCTAGTATGATCCTGCAGTCCAGCTGCATCCGACCAATCACAGATGACCTGGAGTCACTGGGCTCCCCAGCCTTCCCTCCTCCAGCCAAGCCAGCAGGTGAATCTGGCCCACAGAGCAGATGGCTGGCCATCTGTTTCTTCTAATTCTGCAAGCTTGGGCAAGTTCAGCAGACTCCGGAGCCTCAGTTTCCACATTTGCACAAGAGAATACTACCATCATTATCCCCGAGGGTTGCTGTGAGGATTTAAATGAAAAGATGCTGACAAAGCACTGAGCCCAGACACTGGCATAAGTTAAGTTCTCTTTGATGCGGAGTCTACACCCATCCCACGCCAGGCTCACCTGACAACTCCCAGGGCAGTACAGAGTTTGAGACCTCCGGGTCCTTCACCCCTTCTAGACTGCCTTTCTCTCCTCATTCTTATTGTCCTCACTGTGGACCCCTCAAGCGAGCACTTGTTCTAATTGCCTCTAAAAGTTCCTCTGCCTCCCTCCCTATCCCCAGCATTAGCTGCTGGAATGTTGGATGTAACACCTGGGGGCCACCCACTAAGTCTACACCCTTCTCCTGCCATCACAGACATGTGCTTCCTGTCTCCTCCACCAGGGGGAGCTCTGTGAGGACAGGCGCAGCCACTTGTCTCATTTGTGTTAATATCGCTGAGCACCTAGCCCTTTGCAAATGGCACTCGACCCACATGCTCTGGATGGAGTAAAAGTATGCTCAGACCCCAGGGAGAAGGGCTAGAAGCATCCCACTGATGGTGATGCTTCCCTCGAAGTGGACATGCTTGGCTGTTATTTTCAGCCTAACTCATGACCCTAACACCACCAAGCATCTCGGTTTACTAAACTAGGAAATGCAGAGATGGAGCAGTCTAGAAGCTAAGATGACCATAATCTGTTATTCAGGTATTTCCAGCCTGTACCTGGAGAAGAGGCATGTGGGCACTTGCAGGTAAGCATTTCCACTGGCCTCGGCTTGGGTGAAGGTCCCAGTTCGTCCTCCTCCACTTGTTCCAGCCCACCCCCTACCCTAGTCCAGACGAGGATCTTGGATGAGAGAATGTAAGGAGGAGTGTGACTACTGTATGTGACTCATGAGTGATTTCCCTAAATGAGAGAGAGGGGTGCTAAGGGCAGGGGGCCTTGGTCTTAGGAGCCACAAGTTGGAAGCTATGGGACCCCCTCCCCTCCTCTTTCCTAGGTTTGATAAAGCCCCCGAGGAAGTGGATACACAAAGCAGGTCTTCAATAAACGGTATTTGGAGCTGGTGAGGTCCTGCGACATTTCAGGACCAAGAAGGAAAGACTCATGGCTATTTCACCCAAGCAGAGTGGCAGAGACCGCCGCCCGCCCCACCCCGCTGCCTCCCTCCCCAGCACAGCAGGTTTGGATGGTGGTTCCGGGTTGGCGCCCCTCAGTTTGCTGAGCCCTGCAGTTTTGACAGGCAGCCCCAGGAGCCCAGAGGCTCTGCGTGGAAGGCGCCTAATTAATCAAGGCGGTAATGGTCCCGGCGGCGGCAGCCCCGCCGTGCCAGCTCTGCTTGTGTCACCCTGCAGCTGCTCACTCTCGGGACAGCCCAACAAGCCCCTGCACACTTACCCTGCCACCGGCACGCGGGCTGCCTGCCTGACAGGGGCAAAAGCAGACCTGGGAAGACCCAGAAACCAAATTCTTCTGACTTCTAGAGACAGGACACAGGCAATCCCTGAGGGACCTCTCCCCTGGGTCTTCCTCCTGGGGCGCCTGTGTTTCTGAACTCTTCTTCAACCGAGAACCCAATGTAAGCAGGAATCTCACAGAGGACAGAGAACCCCAAGGAAGAGCTAGGAGACCATGGCAGTAGGGTCTTAGCTGCCCCTATGAGCTGTATGCCCAGGGTAAGCCTCTTCACTGTTGGAAGCCTCAGTTTCCTTATCTGTGAAATGGGGACAATAGTGCATAGGACTGAAGAATTTTGCTGAGTGAATGTAAATCATGTTAGGTGCTGCAGCAACAATATTTGCCTGGAGGTATCAACTCACCTCACAGGAAGCCCCTCCCTGTACAGTGCAGAGAGATCAGGCGCCCTCTGGCTCCTCCTTGTGGACCTCACTGAGCAGCACAGAACCCCAGCTGTGCCCAGGTTATCTTGGGGCTAAGATCTGGGGTAGGGGGATGCTGTAGATGCAGAGATGGGGCCTGGAGGACAGGTACGCCTGGTTCCGCCATGAGAACCCAATCTGTGTTAGCAGCTTGTCAGGAAGGACAGGATGCTCTGAGCCTCAGAGCTGTTCTCATGAATCAGCATCTGACTTTCCCACCCCTCCCCAAAGCTGACCTGAGCCCTGGGGGCCGAGCTCATTTTGAGGACAGAGAGGAGATGACATGATCCAGAAGACCTTGTGCTGGGCTTTGGGCCCTTCCAGTTTGGCTGGGGGGTGTGGCCCACCCTCTGACCTGCCAGTCCAGGTGGACAGGCTCACAGAAAGTCCAGTGAAAAAGCAGGACTAGAGGCACCTACCACCTGGAAAGTGAAAGTCAATTGCTCAGTCATGTCTGGTTCCTTATCACCCCAAGGACTATACAGTCCATGGAATTCTCCAGGCCAGAATACTGGAGTGGGTAGCCTTTCCCTTCTCCAGGGGAATCTTCCCAACCCAGGGATCGAACCCAGGTCTCCCGCATTGCAGGAGGATTCTTTACCAGCTGAGCCACAAGGGAAGCCCAAGAATACTGGAGCAGGTAGCCTATCCTTTCTCCAGGGGATCTTCACAATCTAGGAATCAAACCAGAGTCTCCTGCATTCCAGGCAGATTCTTTACCAACTGAGTTATCAGGGAAGCCCGGGGTTGAGGGCAATGACCCTTAGGAGAAGGGAACATGGGAAGACCTGTGATCTTACCCCATGAGTCCCTCTGGAGGGAGCCTACTCCCACACCCACTTCCTGCATGGACATAAGCAGGGCATGCTCCCTGGATGTGAGTGGATGGGGGTCAAGGGACATCCATTACCCTGCTCACTCTCTACTGACCTCTTCAACTCATCTCTTTGGGACACTCCGTTTCCCCTGAAATGGTCTTTTCAATCTCTCCAGTTCTCAGCTCTTCTTACTGAGAAATGGATCCCGAGAAGAGAAAGCTTGAATATCTGCAATGGTGATCGATATAATAAGATCTCTTTCTACAATGGTACCAGGAAACAGAGTGAATCCCATCTTTTAGCAGGGATAACTAACATTTATATAGCGTTGATATCTGCCAGGCTCTGTCCTAACAGCTTTTCATAATTTTATGTATTTATTATGACTGTGCTAGGTTTTCATCGCTGCATGGGCTTGTCTGGTTGTGGAGAGCAGGGGCCACTCCCTAGTGGTGATGCATGGGCTTCTCATTGAAGTGGCTTCTCTTGATGCAGAGCACGGGCCCTTGAGCACAGCCTCAACATGGGCTTAGTTGCTCCGGGGCATGTGGGATCTTCCTGGACCAGCAATCAATCCTGTGTCTCTTGCATTAGCACGTAGATTCTTTACACTAAGCCCCCAGGGAAGCCCCAGCTTTCATATATCAACTCATATTAATCCTATGAGGTAAATATTGTTATAGATGGGGAAATTGTGGCCCAGAAAAGTTGAGTCTTGCCCAAAGTCCCACTATGAACAGAGTAGTAGCTGGAGTTCAAGCCCAGACAGTCTGACTCCAGGATGTGGGCTCTGAGCCTCCAACCACCCCATTTTTTGCACCACCACTTCTGCATCCTGCTCCCACACCTGGCTGTGAGCTCAGGAGGCCAGAACCGGGCTCGCTCCCTCTTTGTCCCCCCAGCTCCAGCCAGGCTCCCTAACACATAGCAAGCGCTCAGGAACTGTTTGTCAGCTAAATGAATGGGTAACTGAGTGAGTGAGAGGCATGGTGTCGGATGCCATTGCATGGTGTTTGGAGTCTAGAGCAAATACCTGAAGGTCTGGCAGCAACAGGACAGCAGGAAAGCCCCACGAAGACTCACTCTCTTAACACCGTGTTTGGACACAGGCTCCTTGTAGCTGGGAGACGTCTGCAGAGTTAACCTGGATCTGATGACGTGTTTGTGCCTTTAGAACTTTCACCGCCACCACCCACCACCACCCCCAAACACCACCACTGTGGAAAGTGAAGTGTGTGAAAGTTGCTGCAATGTCCGACTATTTGCGACCCCATGGGCTGTACAGTCCATGGCATTCTCTAGGCCAGAATATTGGAATGGCTAGCCTTTCCCTTCTCTAAGGGATCTTCCCAACCCAGGGATTGAACCCAGGTCTTCCGCATTGTAGATTTGTTATTTACCAGCTGAGCCACAAGGAAAGCCCTTGTGGAAGTACATCGCAGCAATGTCTTTAGAGCCAAATAGGGCTCAATGCGGGCTTTCCTGGTAGCTCAGATGGTGAAGAATCCTCCTGCAATGTTCAATTCCTAGGTCAGGAAGATCCCCTGGAGGAGGGCATGGCAACCCACTCCAGTATTCTTGCCTGGAGAATCCCCATCGGCAGAGGAGCCTAGTGGGCTACAGTCCACGGGGTCGCAAAGAGTCAGACATGACTGAGCGACTAAGCACGCATCCACAGGGCTCAATGCACTGCTCAGGCCCCACCACATCCCCACCCCAGCAGCAGCCAGTATTCTGAAACCCATTCTAGTTTGTACTGATTACTAGTATCATTCCCGAACTGTACTCTCCCCCAGGAGGAAGTCAGCTTCACGTGCCGAGGCTGAAACGCTAAGTGTTCTGGAAGGAACTGGAAATAATCCTGAGACCAGGCAGCGGGTGGTGTATGTGGCTCATGGCAGATGGGGGAGAAGGAGACTCTGGCTCCCTGAGAAATTCTCCTTGTTACAAAGTCCTAGGCTGAGCATGAGGCTTGGAGATGGAGGCTGTCCATCTGGGGTAGCAGCGTTGGGGGCAGATGGGGAGGGTGCGGGTGAGGAGGTGGGCCCTGGCCTGGCCTGCCCGCCTCTCTGCAGGTTGTGGGAGGAAGGGGCTAAATATCCAAGGTGGTGTGTGGGGGATGGGAGATGGGCAGGCCTGCGGTGTAAGAAATAGTGAGTTAAAAGAATCATTCAGTGCGTACAGAGAAATATCAGGAATCAAATTGCAGGGAAGATTTCAAGTAATCATAAAGGGTTTTTCAAATATATTCACTGCTAAGAGCTACAGATGTCAGGAGAGAAAATTGGTTCACTTACCAATAATAGTCGTGGAGACTGGGGGAGCAGGATGCAGACAGGAAAGTACTTAACCAGGCATCCCCACCTCCTTCTCTCCTGGGATGCGTGGGGGTGGGGGAGGAGGGGCTGGAGCCCCTCGCAGGTGGGCGAACGGCCAGGCCAGAGCAAGCTGAGTGGGAAGACAGCTTGGAGGGGAGACAGGAGGACCAGGTGGCTCCAGTGGCCCCACCACTTTCCCTCCAGACCCTTGCACAGGTTATGTGGCGGAAGGACTGTGCTTGGCACTGAGCGGGAGGCTTGTTGCTCTTGTCACTGAGAATTTATTGATGGTTTATGATGAGCAGAGCCAGCTGTGTGACAGATCGGAGACACTCAGACACGTGGTACCTGCCCTGGGCTCACAACCTGGTTAGGGAGACAAAAACCACACCCAGGGGAGAATGAGAGAGACCTCGGCCCCACGCTGGGAGCAAGGGACTAATTGTGATTGGGGGTGAGAGGAGTCAGTGGTTCTCAGGGCAGAGCAGTCAGGGAGGGCTTCAGGGCGCTCAGACAGTGGTCCAGTCCCCTGCCTTTGACCACAATGCTTGCTGTTTAGTTACTAAGCCGTGTCTGGCTCTTTTGCTACCCCTTGGACTGTAGCCCACCAGGCTCCTCTGTGCATGGGATTTCCCAGGCAAGAATACTGGAGTAGGTTGCCATTTCTTTCTCCAAGGGATCTTCCCGACCCAGGGATGGAACTCGTGTCTGCTGCTTCCTTCTTTTAGAAGCCCTCCTGATGTGCTAACTACAGGTGACTCCACCTGGACCTGCGGGAGGAAGTCAGGACAACTCTGTCAACAACAACCGTCCTGGGCTGTGCCTTGAAGCTGACTTATGTGTCTCTGAGGGCAGAGGTGGTGTTACTGATCATTTTCACTAGCATGGGGGTGGGGCACACATCTCAACCCACCTTATCTAGTGTAATTCTCACACTGGTTTCCTGAGCCCCTGTTCTCACAGGGTGATGTAAAGAGGACTGGATGAGATCTGCCCACGTGAGGGGTAATGTTACAGGAGGGGAACGGGTGCTCAGGAAGTCAAATCGTTTATAATGGACAGGATGCCTGTCCTTTGCTCCAGAAGAGATAATAATTTTACTAAACTGGACAGAAAGCATGCCTCCCTCTGTGGCAGCAGGGACACAACCTCTAGCTTCCAAGGCTGTTTGCTCCACAAACATCCTTGAAAGAAAAATCTAGAACGAGAAGCAATTAGTTTCTTACTTGCAAGATGTGTAGAAATTCAAGACCCAGGACCACACTGTGTAATGTAGCTCTTTATCATGCCTACAGTTATATCTTCTTCCTGCTGGAGTGGCCGCTCTGTGAGGACCAGAATCAGTGATTCTTTTGTTCACGGATGTATCATCAATAACCGAGACAGTGCCTGGCACACAGCAGGTGCTCATAAAGTGTTGGTCAATTGAATACACGATCGCCTGAGGAAGATGAAAGTCCTTGCTTGGCATCTCCTATTCAGGAAGTTTCCTTGTTAAATTGCCAGGCTTCTGTGGGGAGAAGGAAACTCAAATTCTAAAAAAAGGGATCTTTTTCTGTGTACCTTGAATCGGCATAGGTCGCATGTCTACTAAACATGTTCCCGGTGCCTCTCTGTTGCTGGAAACCACCAGCAGCCCTGAGACAGGGAAGGTGTTCAGAGAAGAGCCAGCTGGTTTTGACTTTATCCCTGCAGCAGGCAACGAGTGTGCATCGCCAGGCCCCAGGCGTCTGTCCTGGGCCTCCTCGCCTCTTCCTTGTCTTTCTCAGGCTGGTAATTAAAAGTATCAAAGCAAAGTAGGGCTGTCTCATTACATGTCCTGTTTATGTGACTCTAATGTGCTTTGAGAAGATTTGAAGGACTGGGGAATCAGCAGCAGAGCTTGCTTCACGTCCAGCCCGGAGCTGGCAACCCTGAGATAAGGGAATCAAGACGGGGCTGTGAATTAGTTTTAAAGCAAACCAATAATGCATTAATGTGGGCGAGGAATTAAAAATAACAGAGATGTTGCACATTTCTCTGATTAATTAGCTGCTCTAGTTAATTTTTCTGCTTGTAGAGACAAAGCATGGGTCTTAATAGTGGAGCAATTTCCCATCAGTCACTGTGGTGCTGAAATGGGGCAGCATCGCGTCTTAGTCCCTTCCCAGGGCCAGCAGGAACCACAAACAGCAGGGTGCCCTTGAGGAGGCTACCATGGCCACTTGGGAACTTTACTTCTAGGCTCTCTCCTCCACTCAGGAGGGGTCTACAGAGTCAAGGGAAGGGGGAGGGGATTGGAACCAGCAGGCCCAGAACCTCCGTTCGGGAATCTCTGGTAATTCCTAAGAACAGGAACCTGTGAGGGGAAGGGGAGCTTTTGTGACCGTGCCATCCTTCTGAGGGCTTCCCAGGTGGCACAGTGGTAAAGAACCCGCGTGCCAATGCAGGAGATACAGGAGACGTGAGCTTGATCCCTGGATCAGGAAGATTCCCCTGGAGTAGGAAATGGCAACCCACTCTAGTATTCTTGTCTGGAAAATTCCATGCACAGAGGAGCCTGGTGGGCTACAGTCCAGGGAGTCTCAAAGAGTCAAACACGACTGAGCTCACTTGCAGGCAATGCCTGCATGAATTTGAGGCTTATTGCACAGGCCCTGAGCTCTTGTTTCTTTATTCATTTACTTGTTAGCTCATCCATTCATCAATGTTCATTTGACCTCTTCCGCATACTAGGCTCTTCAGGAGCTGGGGATGACAGAATGAAAGAATTACAACTTTGTAGCTCTTCGAGAAGGGAGTCCTCACCTGGGACTGAAATTGAGCAGCTCTCACTGAGAGTTGGCCTCTGTCCTTGTCACAGCTTAGGGTTCAGAGAGGGAGGCAGGTGGCCAGTCTTTTACCAGGATGCCACCCATGCAACTTCCTGTCCACGTTCTCCCACCACTGCCTGGATTTGGACACAGTGGGTTGGGCTGGTTTTGTTTCTGTTTTCATTTTTGTTTTAGGAGAACAGAAAAACTCTGTCTCTTCTGAGGAAAGTTCTTCTACCAAAACCTTCTCTTCCAAAGACTCAGGAGCTTGGGTCACCAGGCTGGGGCTCAGGACTCTAGACTCCAGGTCTGTGTGCCACAGACTTGCTGGTGGCCCAGGATGAGCCCCTACTCCAGTCCCAGGCCTGTTCCCCACCTTGCTTTTGCTTCTAGATATAACTCCCTGCCTGAGAAAGCTCCCACCGCATGGCTGGGCCAGAAAGTAGGACTCTGATTGGTTCTAGATGGTGTGTAAGGGGCTCATATGGAGAAGGCAGGGCGAGGAGGGTTCCTCGGGAATTGAGTGTGGACAGTGAGAACCTGCCTCAGGGATTCAAGCCCGGAGCCATTGGTACCAGGGAGGAATATAGAGTGAAAGGGGCACAACAGAGACTGTGATGAACAGAAGGACCTGGGTTCTAGCAGAAAAGGGCAGCTGTTACTCAGCTTCTTCCAATATCACCAGGCTGAACTGCAGTTTCAGAAGAAATCACAATTCAAATTTTTATGTGAAAAAAAAAATCTTGGTTTAACATGTGGGACTTGAATTTAAAACATATGAACATTGATGTGTAGGCAAATGAAATATGCCTGGGGACTAGTTTCAGTCCACGGATGTGTCAATTAGAATTAGGTTTAGTCTGTAGTAACAGAAAATGAAAAATGAACAAAATATCAGTGGCTTAAATAAGAGAGATTTATTTCCCTTTCACTGCTAAGAAATCCAGAAGTAGTCACTCCTAGACTGCCAAAGTGTGACATGGTAGCCAGACTCCTTCTATCCTATTTCCCCACCATTCATGGCCTCTAGACCCACATTACCTCACGGTCTAGGATGGCTGCTGGAGCCACATCTTTATGTCTACATTCCAGCCAGCAAGGCAAAAGAAGGGAAGAAGTGCTTACTCCCTTCCTTTTAATGACATTCTCCAGAAGTTGCACTCTTTATTTTTTTTCTCATATCCCATTTGCCAAAAGTTGGTCATATAGTCCATGTAAGTGAAAGCGTAAGTTGCTCAGTTATGTCTGACTCTCTGTGACTCTATGGACTGTAGTCTGCCAGGCTCCTCTGTCCATGGAATTCTCCAGGCAAGAATACTGGAGTGGGTAGCCATTCCCTTCTCCATGGGATCTTCCTGACCCAGGGATGGAACGCTGGTGTCCTGCATTGCAGGCAGATTCTTTACCATTTGAGCCACCAGAGCCCAATACCAAGTTGCAATTAAGGCCAAGAAAGATTGTCTTTATGATAATCTTATTTATGATAATCATGGCAACCCACTCCAGTACTCTTGCCTGGAAAATCCCGTGGACGGAGGAGCCTGGTGGGCTGCAGTCCATGGGGTCACTAGGAGTCAGACACGACTGAGCGACTTCACTTTCACTTTTCACTTTCATGCATTGGAGAAGGAAATGGTAACCCACTCCAGTATTCTTTCCTGGAGAATGCCAGGGACAGAGGAGCCTAGTGGGCTGCCGTCTACGGGGTCGCACAGAGTCGGACACGACTGAAGCGACTTAGCAGCAGCAGCAGCCCCCAACTAAACAGCAGACATCCTAATAGAAAGGGAAGAGGGCACAAAATGGATTTTAAATAACAGCCAGCAGTCTTGACCCGTTTGCCTTTGGTCTGAGACCTGGCTGGCCCATTCTGTTCTTTATGGCGGTGGATGGAGAAGAGGGCATGGCATCTGGCCACTTGGAGAGTGCTCACCAAAAGGGCAGGGCTGCTTGGAGAAGGATCTGCTTTCAGTTGGGGGACCTGGGCAGGTCAGGCTCTACCTGAATGATTTGACCTCTCAAGAATTGTGGCTCCAGTACCTTTTGGGGTTATTTGGTCCTTGATGTCTTGCAGAAGCAGGAGTTCTCCTTTCCCCACAAGCATCTCTTGGTCACTGACAATCAATAGTGAGCAATGCCACAAGCACCCCCAGCCGCACCTTGCAGGGCAGGGCTGATGCCTCCCATCAGTCACTGTATCGGCACGGGGCTCCAGAAAAAGGTAAGGTGTCACCAGTTTGTTCCCGCCGCAGAGCAGGAGGGGTGAAGAACCTTCTGTTGCAGTGAGAGTGGTTTGGGTAAAGAAACCAGGATCTCTTAACTAAATCACGACAGATAAAACAGTTACGATAAGAAAGGGTGGGATTTCTTTTCTTGTGATGAAGAGGTTCTGAGAGAGATCTGTCTGGGACGAGGTCTGACGTCCATCCAGCAAACATGCTTTGTGTACCCACTGTGTGCTGGTTACCAGGTTCAGCTGAGGTTGGGGCTAGGAGGAACCAAGAGCAACAAGACATAGAGCAGGTTCTTGGGAGTCTCACCAAAACAAGTGGGACCTGGGATGAAAACAGATGCCCCCCAAAGCTGCCATTGCAGGGTGTCACTAATCACCACCAAGGGTCTTCATCATTTCTATGTCATCCTCACCACCATCACCACCATCAGCACTGTGAAAACTGACCATCATCGTCACTGAAGCCACTTCTCACATCATAATCACAGTCCTCACCATTGTTGTTGTTTAGTCACTCAGTCCTGTCTGACTCTTTGCAACCCCATGGACTGTAGCCCCACAGGCTGCTCTGTCCATGGAATTCCCCAGGCAAGAATACTGGAGTGAGTTGCTATTTCCTTCTCCAGGGGATCTTCCCGACCCAGGGATCAAACCCAGGTCTCCTGCAGTGCAAGTAGATTCATTACCACTGGGCAAGCCTGTTATCACCATTACCACCCAAAATCACACACATGCTTTTGAAAGGGGTTAAACAGAAAGAGTGACCCAGCTACTATCTGTGGGATGACTATCGTAAATGTAAATAACATTTGTTGAGCGTTTACCATGTGCTGAGGACTGTTCTAATCACTTTACTTATATTAGCTTTTTTAATCTTTGAGCAATCCATGATATGGGTGCTTTTATTAGATCTATTTTACAGATAAGGAAATGGAGGCACAGGTCAGGAGACTCAGAAAGAATGACATGGAATGAATGAACCCAGGGGAAAGACAGAAGTAAATTTGGAGATCAGGTCCAGGTTTTTGGTGGGCACACCAGTCTTCTTTGTGGTGGGGCAGGTGGGGGAACATGTGAGGGGCATCCTCTTTCACCCAAAATAGGAGCAAGGGGGCTAACAGCGTGTCTCCAGTGACTGGTCCAGAGTGACTTGGAGACTTTGCTGTCTTGACCCACCTTCAGGGCCCAGACTCTGCACAGAGGACCTAAGCCCCCTCTTCCCCATGATGGAGATTCCAGCTCCCCAGGCCTCCTAGCCCAGCATCCTTCTCAGTGCCCACAGAGAGAAACTGGCCCTTGTCCCTGGTCTTGGTGACACAGGGGAACACCTAATGCTTCCTCCAGTTGGTGAGTCAGTTTCTTCTAGTTCCTTCTGGAAATGCCAGCATGTCACTTCCTCAGGACACCCTCCCCCGTCTCCATCCCAGCAGGCTCCCCTCGTGGCTGCCCTGCAGTGCCCTGAAGTTCTCCACGTGTGGAACACTCGGTGCCCTCGTGGTTACCTGTCTATAAACCTGTCTTCCACTCCAAACTGTCACCTCAGGAGGGCAAGACCCAGGCCCTTGGGTCAGTGCTTTCTGCCTGGGGTCCGACACAGTACCTGGAGTGGCAAAGTGCATTTGCCGAGTGAGTGAATAGATGCTGAAAGTCTGTGCTGACTCTGACACTCCTACCTAGCTAAGACCTTAGCTCTTCCAGGTGAACCTCCTCAGCTTCCCCTCTGCAAAATGGGAACAAGATTCCAAACGCTGCTGTGAAAATTTAAAACAAACATAACCTCAGCAGAATTTCCTCCCATCAGGTAGGTGCACACCAGCGCAGGGTGATTCACCCCTGCGACCACACTGTGGGGCGGACATGGGGTGTGGATTTGTCTCCAGCATTCAGATGAGGAGATGGGACTCCGAGAGGAGATATGCCTTATCAAGAATTCCTGTCTCTTTCCAGCTCCTTACAAATTCCAGCCTCAGAGTCCTGTCCCAATGTACATATGACACCTCCCCACACCTGCTGCAGGAGGGCAGAGGCCCTGGGAGCTCTGGAGACCAAGTCAGAAGAGGAGGCATGTGGAGGAAAGCGTGGAACCCGGCACCTCCCCGGGGATGAGTGGGAATTCTGCTCTTCCTCACCAGCTCCACTCTGACTCTCACCATCCTCCAGAAACCCACTAGGACCTTCCACCCCCTTGATTTGCCCTCCCGTGGAAATGTTCCTCAAACAGCCTTGGGCTGTGCACCTTGTAGGGTCTGGGTTCTAACCCTGGCTCAGCTATGTGTTCCATGCTCAGGATTTGTCTTTGACATGTCACTGATTCTAATGATGCCAGGGGGTTGCTATGGTGTGGATGGAGGTCTGAAGGAGGAAAGTGGTCTCCTAGGTTATTTCCAGGGCTGGGAGTAAAACCCCACTCCCAGTCCAAGTTTCTTTCCAGTACATGAGGATTGAAATCCTGACCTGTAGACATAGAAAAGTTTTAATTCATTTTATTTCTGGGATTTTCTCATAGCCCAGTGGTCCAATGCAAGGGGCCTGAGTTCCATCCCTGGCCAAGGAATTAGATTTCATATGCCTCAACCAAGACCTGGTGCAGCCTAATTAACTAATTAATTAAATTAATTAAAAGACATTGATAGAGATACCCTCCATATTCCAAAGCAAGCGATGAAGCCAAGTATCATCCAATGTAATGAAGAAATCAAGAAGCTATGATCAATGAGTGCAGAAAGAACCAGAAAAATCCCTGAAGTTAAGTGACTCTGAGCCCTTCATCAAGCTGAGAGATCCCTGAGGGCAAGGCTGTGTCTCCCCTCAGACTGGGGCTCCCTGAAGGCAGGGTTGGGGCTCCCCTGGACTGGGGCTCCCCTGATAGAGGGGCTCCCTGATGGCTTCCCTCTGCTTGAGATACCCTCTTGGGTAGGTCTCCTCGTTTATATAAGTTGCCTGAAGGCAGAACTCTT
Organism: Bos indicus; assembly: GCF_029378745.1. Taxonomy (NCBI): domain Eukaryota; kingdom Metazoa; phylum Chordata; class Mammalia; order Artiodactyla; family Bovidae; genus Bos; species Bos indicus. The sequence goes on along the minus strand of NC_091782.1, from coordinate 16,073,449 downwards.
TCTCCACTTGAGAGTGAAACGGTTTCTTCTGCAAATTACAAAACTGCTCTGAACTTCAACTTCCTCTTCTATATATTGAGACAATACTGGATAAGTTGCCGGATTTTTATGAATGACTGTGATTTTAAAGCACATCTGAAACCCTTGGCACTTCTCCCTTCAAGACTTTCACTTCCCCCTCTTGACTGAGGACTGAACTCAGTGACCTGCTTCTAGTGGAAAGAATGTTGTGGAAGTGAAGCTGCTTGACTCCCAAGGCTGGGTCATAAAACTCTCTCGTCTGTGTGTCTGTCTCCTGTGAGGAAGCCACGTGTGGGCATTTTCTCCTCTCCCAGCTGAGGTCAGGTGACAGCCAGCATCCACTGTCTGCTGAGTGAGATGCCTTTACCCCATCTGACCAGCACTCATCAGGGACAAACCCTGAGTGAGAATGACTCAGCTGAGCCCGGTCAACCCCTAGATTCATGAGAAAAATAAGTAACTGGTATTATTTTATGTCACAGTTCCAGGGTATTTGTAGGGAGCAACAGAAAACCAGAACAGTATTACATGAAACAGCTCCTTATCTCATGCCTGGTACCATGCCTGGTACCATGCCTGACACATGGTTAGTTTTCCGTAAAACATAGCTGTCCTGTGTTTTACGCCAAGTTCAGGGCTGTGCACAGCGGGTTGGGGATGCATACACTCTCAGGGATCCCTGACTGTCTTAAAGATGCTGTGGGAGAAGATGGAGCAGGCTCAAGAAGGCTGGAGAGTAAACCTGGGAAGGATATCAAAGGAAAGAAAATCAAACAAAAGCTCACTTTGGCGGAGAATCTGCAAAGGTGGTGCTAGGCATCCTACAGTGTCACCCTCACCACCAAGCTCGAAGATAGGTTTCACCCCATTTTGCAGGTGAGAAAACTGAGGCTCAGAGAGGTGCTTTGGTGTCTCGCCCACAGTCTCAGAGCCAATCAGGGAGGGTGCTGAGCAGTGAGCCGTGGGCCTGTGCCCTCCCCCTGCCACACCTCATTTTTTCATCCATTCTGTGATGCTTCCCTCTTGCTCTCGGCCAATCAATAAACAAGTAATGACCTCAAGCCCCCATGGTACTTATCAGCTCTGGGGTGCCAGGAAGTGCTTCCTGACACCTGCATCCGTCTCCACTGCTGCAGTTTCCTTATTTTTTTTGGAGACCAGGAAGGTCAGCTCATTTTCTTTCCTGTAAGAAACCTCCAGAGACCTAATCATTCTGGCTGGACTCCATGCTGCTCCCTTTGCCTTTGGTTCTCTGGGTCCCAACTTTTCTGATGGGAGAACAGGCCCCCTCTGACCTCCCTTTAAAAGGGCTGGCGGCTTTCTCTCCTGGGGCCCACTGAAACAGAGCAGGAACATTTCAATCAGGGAAAGATTGGTCCCTGGGATCACAGGCTGGTTCTGTCCAGGGAGGAAGAGGAATCATCTCAGTTATTACAATGGCTCGTGGCCTCCAGGGATATAGGGTAAATCTGTAGCATTAATTACTGTTTATCTATGGTAGATCCCCAGGGTGATAACAAAGAGAAGTTTGCAAAACACTGATCTGGATCCCTTACCCAATAAGGTTTAAAGGCCATTAGTTCTTGGGTAAAGGAGGAAGACATCAGGAGCCTGGGGGGTCTCCTGGAGTGGGGTGAGGGTCCCATGCCTCCAATCCCCTGATCCCACCCTGGTCTCTGGGGAGGGACCAGGTGGCCACTCAAAGGCCAGCTAGAGGCAGAGACTCAAGCGGTTTCCTTCTTCAGAACTCCAGCCCCCAGCGCTTGCTTCTTGTGCCAGAGCGTACAAAGCAGTGTTTTATTTAGAAAATCGATACTGATTGATTATTTATTCTGCTGGAAATAAATAGATCTAGTCACCAGGGTCAGAGATTAACCAAAGCTCTGGGAGGTTGCTGGGAGGTGGGACATCTGTGTTTTAGACTCTCCACCTCTTGCACAGTTCCACCCCCACCTTCGGCACCGTGGCCGGCATGGGTCAGGGCATGACGGGTCCCCCGAGACTGGAGAGAAGGCTGCCACTCAACTCTCAACCACAGCCTGCACCCCAACAGGCAGAGATGACAGGAGGGGACCTCTCCTGGCCTCTGCACGTGGAGTTAGTGTGCTGTGTAAGGGCCGAGTGTGTGCCACGAGCCAGCCTTCCCTGTGTTGTGTTTGTGAGTCTGTGCGTGTGGCACGTGCTGTGTCAGATGGCACGGCTGGTCTCTGCATGCATTGTCTCACGTGTGTCCCGTGACTGTCTGTTGTCTGTCTGTGTGAGCTCCTGCTCTGGTCACTACGCCAGTCTGACTGTGGCAAAGTACCAAGTGAGGCACTCTGCATGCCAGGCACAGGCCTACCCTATTACCTTGCAAGAGTGAGACTTAGGTTTTATGGGAGCAAATTATCTCATTCTTAAAGGTGTTTAAAAATGCTTCCACACTTAGCTTCTTCAAACTAAAATTTAGGGCTGTGAGACGGCCCTGCCGTCAGGTTGTCTCCATCACGACGGGGGGCAGGGTGGGTGGAGTTGGAAGCAGATACAACTTGAAGTCGAGGTATCAGTAAAGCGGGCAGAGAAGATGGAAGCGGGTACGTAGGGCCAGGGAGAGAGGCGAGGGTTGAGTGGGGGACATGGCTGGGGTTGGAAACCCAGCTCTGCCACTGAGCCATCTGGGCAGGCGGCATCATTCCCAGAGTGAGTGAATCATAGCCGCCTGGGAAAGAACAGGAAAAGACACACAGCGAGTGGGGGACAGTGGCTAGTCCACAGCAGGCCTTTGGTGGGAGGGCGTTGGAGAAGTAAACAGACAGGCTAGGGTCTCAAAAGCAGGTCCTGCCTTGGTTCTGAGACCTGGCACCTGCCCTTCTCGATCCCCAGGTAAGACGGGTGGCCTGACCATTTCCTGTGCTGCGGCTCCGTCCAGGCATCTGGCCTGAGCCCCGGCCCCACTACGGAGCCACAATCCCAGCACAGACAGCTGTGTGAGGCATTTTGCACGTGTCGTGCATTTGAGGTTCTTACAACAGTTCCAGGAGGCATCTCTCTGAGCTCTGCTTTCCTCTTCTATGAAGTAGGTTGCGCTAGGAAACCTGCCTATGTGATGTGTAAATAGCTCTGAGGGCAACACCTGGCTCGTGGTAGGCACCAAATCAATGTCACCTATTAATGTCATTCCCATTTCACTGGTAACAAAATTTAGGCATGGAGAGAGTGAGTAACTTGCCAAGGGCGCACGTGTAGTAGGTGGCAGCCCCAGGATTTGACCCTGGCCTTCTGGCTCCAGGAACTTTCCTGGTGGCTCAGATTGTAAAGAATCTGCCTGCAACGCAGGAGACTGGGTTCGATCCCTGGGTCAGGAAGATCCCCTGGAGAAGGTAATGGCTACCCAGTCCAGTATTCTTGCTTGGAGAATCCCATGGACAGAGGAGCCTGGCAGGCTATAGTCCATGGGGTCGCAAAGAGTTGGGCACGACTGAGTGACTAACACTTTCACTTTCTCCAGCTCCAGAGCCTGCAGCCTCCCTCCAACTAGCTCTTGTCTTGCCTTGTTCTTGCCAGTAACTGACCCGGAGGCCAGAACTCTACTGTTTTACTCCGACCAATGGGTTGCGCCTTCTCCCTGCTGAGCTGGCAGTCAGACCCCTGATACTGAACCATAAGCATGCCTGCTCACCTATATTCCCCAGCCGCTTACATATCCTGGTCCCCCACATGGTTCTCTTCCTGTCTATTGACCTCATCATCTCTCCTAGAGGAATCCCTGTTGCCTGGCATATTCCTATCACGGGGACACAAAGCCAGAAGCAGCTGAGACGATTATCTCTTCTTCGTTGTCGCCCTAACTGCTGTGGCCTGGGAAGGTAAGGGTAACAAGCAAAGTCCAGAGAACTGAGCCTCCGTCCAATTCAGCGGTTACTCAAGACCTGACTTTTGCTTATCACTTGCCAGCACTGGTTTTCCTGTCTTGTCGGTTTCATTCCTTTTGCTTCTATTTGTTATTCTTTGGCTTCCATTGTGCTGGTTCTTCAAACTTGCTGAGGAGGAGTTTTATTATTGTGGAGAAGATGACCAAACACCGTCCTCTGGGTTTTCTTTTGGCTTTGTCCTTTGTTTAATTACCAAGAACCATCCTCTTAGATCCTTGCCCAGAAATGCAGAGGGGGTGCACCGTCTGTTTCGAGCTTCAGAACTTTTGGCTTTTCTTCATGGCTTGATGGTGTGCTTTTCCATTTGCACTGAGGGGTTGGGGTGCAGGCCATGTCTCTGCTCCCAGCCACAGCATCCCAGCTCTCAGACCCCCCTGACCTGGGATGCACACCTGTGCCCAGCACACATACAGGGTGTGCATACACATATCCACACATGGTGGGTTTTCAGCCAATAAATGCTTATTGAATGATCTAGGCAGTTTTCTAGGTGCCAGGATGCGCTTGTCAAAAAGGCAGCACTTTTTGGACACTGCTCCCATGGATATTATACACACGTACACACACACACATACAGGAGTGTGGGGACACCTACATGTACATATGCATATACATACCACACAGACAGAGACACACACACACAAAGCCACTCACGCATACAGCCACCCCCTTCACCGTATATCCTTCTCTTGGGATAAAGTTTCTGGATACTTTGATCATGGTCTGATGTTGTGAGTGTGGATGCCCCTGCCCCTGGGCAAAGTGTCTCCTGTGATGCAGACCATCGAGGTTCTCAACTAGCGGGTCTCTGTGGCATCGCCTCACTTGCTCCATTTAACCTGCTTGCAGAAGTGTCTGGGTGCACACCTCACCCAACCATTCCCCTCCTGGGTGTGTACCTGGAATCTCTCTCATGTGTCACAAGGAGATATGAACCCAGATGCTCATTAAGCTTTGTTTGCAATAGCAACAATTGGAGAAAACCAAAATGGCCATCTACATGACAGAGAAATGATTGGATCAGAGCTGCTGATTCAGTACAGATAAACCTCAAACACGTAATATTTTGTAAAGAAAAAGCACATACAATTAATAATGTGCATGTGTGCGTGCTAAGTCACTTCAGTCGTGTCTGACTCTGTGCAACCCTATGGACTGTAGCCCACCAGGCTCCTCTGTCCATGGGATTTTCCAGGCAAGAATACTGGAGTGGGTTCCTATATAATATTATTTGTACAAAGTTGAAAAACATATAAACCAGTGTTATGTGTTGTTTATGGATACATATATCGTGGTAAGAGCACACAAGCCCATACAGGATGGGCATGACAGACACAAGCCAGATCGGGGGTGTGGGAGCCCTGGGCACAGGAACACGGATCAATACTGGGCAGAGTTTAAAAAGAGCTTCAATTGAAACGGTCATGTTTATTTCATAAAGCGGTTGCTGGATACATGATGTTCATTGTGTTATTCATTATATATTTTATGTCTAAAATATCTTATTTTAGAAGATATAATATCAAAAGAGAAACCTAAAATGTGTGTTTATCTAGAATTCCTCTGGGGCCAGAGTTAGAATTATATTAGAGCCTTTATTTCTTCATTTGATTTGCCTTCAAGTTACATGTAAAGCTTTTTTCAGATAAGAATCTTCCATTTAAAGAAAATGACTGGAGTTTCTTGTGAAAGATGGCAATGATTGTCTGCAAGGCGGCTGGGTGATTTTCACTCCCGTTTGGTTTTTCGTTTGCTTTATGTTGCTCACCCGGCACTGACGGCAACCGCAGCCCCCGTTTTCTCGTCCTGTTGAAGTGTGTGGGATGGGTGGAGTATGAGGCTGAGTGATGTGGGAGAAAACTTGCCTTGTGGTTTCTTGGCTGGTGAGGAGGGTGGAGTCAGCCCTCTTGGAAACCAAAGCTACGAAGATCTTTTCCAAGTCCGAGAGCCCTTCTCCATCATATAGAGTTACAAAAGCCTGCAACGTGATCTGGGTCCCAACAGGCAGCCCTGTGTGACCCCTCTTTCCCATGCCCCTCCTTCATCAAAGCTAACCAGTTCAGCGTCCTGCTCCATCAGTGTCCTGCTTGTTGCCAGGTAACCTGGTAACTGGCCCTAGGTCTTAGGATGATTCCTTCCAAAGACCCAGTGTGGCCTCAGAGGAAGTGCAGCACTTCCTTTCCTCCCTTCCTCTTCCAACGTGATCCCTTAGGTTGAAGATTATATCTACCTGTCTGCTGGGCGTACCCGGACAGGATGGGTGAAAGCCAGGGCTGGTGAAGGAGAAACACATCAAAATGGGGACCCCCATCAGAACAAAGTCCATTCTGCTCTGCCCCGGGCCCAGTGGTTTACCGGCACCATTTCGTCCCACTGCCAACAGCAGTAATCTATCTCGAGCAGCCGCCCGTGTTTGTGTTATCAGCGAGAATCAAATCTGGCAAAATGGCAGGAAAAGTGCTTGCATGGGGCTTTTCAGCAAAACTCATTAACATGGGGAATTGGACTTGAAAATGAGCCACTTTGCTCATTCCTCAACTCAGAACATTTTCTCCCTTCCCCCCCACACTGGGCCCTTCCAGAGGGTAGCCCAGGCCTGGGATGCCCACAGATGTCAGGGAGAGGGGCCCTGGCACGAGTCACTAACAGCTGGCATCTCCATCAAATCCCACCTACTCCTATGATGGAGAGGTTATGAGTTCCGTCTTCCAAATGGGACACCTGAGGCGTGTACCAGTTAAGCACACTTCCCCAGGTAGCACAGCCAGCCAAGGGCAGAGCTGAAATAAAGCCTCCAGTGCCTCTGGCTACCAAACACAACCTACTACTCCATGCTCCCTTGAGGAATGTCCATCCCGATCCTCTAGGATCTCACCCCATGGAGCCCTAAGCTTCCTCCCACTGTCCAAGGATCCAAGCAAGGCAGCTGCAGACTCAGATCCATGGCAAGGTCTGCCCCCAAAAGCACAGAGGGGTTTCCCTGGATGGCTAGTGCCGCCCAGAGCCCCTAGCGCTCAGCCTGGATGCCTCAGTGGGTGGATATAGCCAGTCCCCTCCCTTTTGGTGACCGCTGCCTGCTCCTCCATGGGGATTTGTAGTTCTGCTGGAGATCACCTTATCTAAAGCCTCAGTGGCATCAGAGTACTAACAGTAGCTGCAATTTCCCTAACCGCTTCTAAGCACCTTTCATTCTCACAACAAATCTAGGTGACATCACCTACCTCTTGAGTATATGAAGCTCAGAGAAGTGAAGTGAAATGTCCAGGGTCTCACAGACAATGTAGATCAGGAGTTGAAAACCCACCTCTATCAGTCCCGGGACCCTTGATCAGTCTCCTGTCTTCTATTCCTACGGTGGTAGGAATAGGCTTTAGGGGAGCTGCCCACTTCCCAGGGAGTCAGCTCATTGTCTGTGCATCCTTTATAAGGCAGCCTCCCAGGTATAAAATGCCATTCCTTCCACATACCCCAACATCACACACTCGAGGGCCCTGCAGGGGAGGTTTCTTAAAGTCCCATCTGTTATTATCTCCATTTGGAAGGAAAGAAAAGAAAGCAAGTGTCAATCTGCGTATGGGGGAGTTTTCTATAGGATATTATTGGAATTTCATCTCCCTGGAAAAGTCATATGATGGTATTTCAGGTTAGATAGTGAATATATTTTGACTTGACATATGCGGTGAGTCACAGTTAATTGTGTATTGGTCATTGAGACCTGACCTGAAGAACGCTTTCGTTCCTCAGGTGTCCCCAGGGTGGCTGTTCTGAGCGTGGGAATATAGTTGCCTCCATGTTGGTTGAATTCCCTGCCTCATGGGGTTTCAGTTCAGTTCAGTCGCTCAGTCATGTCCTACTCTTTGCAACCCCATGAATCACAGCGCGCCAGGCCTCCCTGTCCATCACCAACTCCTGGAGTTCACCCAAACCCACGTCCATCGAGTCGGTGATGCCATCCAGCCATCTCATCCTCTGTCGTCCCCTTCTCCTCCTGCCCCCAATCCCTCCCAGCATCAGAGGGAGATTTAGGAAGAAATAAAGCAGTGAGAGTTGTTTTGGGTAAATCTCTCAGGCAGCAAGTAATCAAATATCTGGCCAAGGGTTTCAGCTGTAGGGGTCTATTCAGGTCACATAACCAGAGGCCCACAGGAGGTAATTCCAGGTTTGGGGCAGTGCAGAGACGTCACCAGAGCCCAGCATGTTTTTGTTTTTGTTTTTTGCCTGTCCACTTTGCCTGGGGCCACGCTGTCCCTTAAAGTTGCAAGACGGCTGCCCAGCTCCCAAGCAGCTGAGGGGACGGGGCATCCCTCCTTGTGGGTTGGGGGGAGGGGAATATTTCCCAGGCCACGCCCCCACAGGCTTCTTTGTCATCTCATTGGCCAGAGCAGGATTACATGACCAGTCCTAAATCACTGGCGAGAGGGAATGGGATTCTCAGGACTGAGTTAGACTAAACAGGTTTCATCCCCTGCGGCTTGGGACTTGTTGTTGTTTAGTCGCTAAGTCCTGTCTGAGTCTTTTGTGACTCCCTGGACTGCAGCCAACCAGGCTCCTCGGTCCATGGGGTTTCCCAGGCAAGAATACTGGGGTGAGTTGCCATCAGATCAGATCAGATCAGTCGCTCAGTCGTGTGCGACTCTTTGCAACCCCGTGAATCGCAGCACACCAGGTCTCCCTGTCCATCATCCCATACCCCCATCCAAAATAGGTGTGTCAGAAGGGAGAAGGAAGGGCAGCTGCTGTGTCACCACCAGCAGCACAGGGTGAGGCTCGAGATGTCAGTGTCCACTTCTGCAGCAAGGAGATCAAACCAGTCAGTCCTAAAGGAAATCAGTCCTGGCTATTCACTGGAAGGACTGATGCTGAAGCTGAAGCTCCAATACTTTGGCCACCTGATGAGAAGACCTGACTCACTGGAAAAGACCCTGATGCTGGGAAAGATTGAGGGCAGGAGGAGAAGGGGATGACATAGGATGAGATGGTTAGATGGCATCATTGACTCAATGGACATGAGTCTGGGCAAGCTCCGGGAGTTGGTGATGGACAGGGAAACCTGGCGTGCTGCAGTCCATGGAGTCTCAAAGAGTTCCACAGGACTGAGCTATAGAACTGAACTGAACTTTTACAGTAACCAGTAAAGAGCTGGTCTTAAATGATAGACAGTGCTGGGCGTGGGGCTGGGGAGCAGAGGTGGGGGTGGAAGAGAACTGGTCACAGCAGAGGCTGATGTCTTTAACACATAGAGCCACTGCAGGAGGCAGGAACCAGGCTATACAAGAAGCCAAAGCCTAAAGAATTTAAGTCTCTGGCTCGAAGCCTGGACTTGGAGTCAGGTAGAAATCAAATTCAAGTTCTCTGAGTCCAATAATAACTATAAAAATAATAGCAAGTCATACTTACATACAATTCACTATATGCCAGACACTGTTCTATTATCTCATTATATCCCCTCAGCAAACCTAGGAGGTGGGTTGCTATTATTAGCCCCATTTTACAGTCGAGGAAACTGAAGCACAGAGAGATTAAGTGGACTGCCGAGGGTTGCAGAGCTTGTTGGTTCTGTAGCCAGGACTCAAACATAGGCCATCTAATGTCAGAGATTGAGTGCTTAACTGCCATGATCCCCTCCAAGCCTGGAATCCCTGTTTCTCCAACTCACAGGGGGTCCAATTCTTTATTACCAGCCTCTTAATCACTAACTCCAGGAACAAAGGTGCCCTTCTCCCTAGGCTACTGTGTGTGGTTAGTTATTCACAAGTCAGTCCACTCCCATTCTGATCTTTGATGAGTGATGTATTCCATGAAAGACGTGACCAGAGATATGGTCAATCTGACCCAGGTCAGTGTGCCATGCTACTAAGAAATCCTTTCCTGAAGCACCAGTCTTGCCTCAGCTCAGACTGAGGGGCCTCAGGACCACCATCATCATTGTTAGAAATGTTTAGGAAATCCCCATCACCTTTGGTTTGGCCCCAGGGGAACCCCACAGCCCCACCCTTGACCTCAGCCAGAAGGGCGTCCAGAGTGCTTTGGCCTCATCCCAGTGGCTTGACTACTGATCTCTGCTCACTAAGCCCTGGGAATGGAGTGTGTTGACACTGTGCGCAGTCTGTCTGCAGGGCAAGGGTCTGCTTCCTGGGAGTCCAGGGGGTGACAGAGACACTGAGGGATGTCTGATCATAGCAGGGTCTGATGTCACTGACACATTTTTGCCACTCTGTTCAGATGACACTCTGAGGTCCAATCTTATTCCCTGAGATAGGAGAGGTAGGGACCCTGCAGAGAAGGTCCAGGGAGGGAGGGTGGCGGGACACCAGGTGAGACCTCCCTTCTGCCTTTGCCCAGACCCTGGACCCGGTCTCAGTCAGCCCTCCCAGCAAGCCCTGTGTGCCTCCCCTTGTTCTGGAGCACACAGCCCTCAGTTCAGGGGATGAACACAACGCAGGAAATCCGAGCCAGCCTCCACTCTTCAAGGTCAGCCTGAAAGGCGAGCTGAGTGAGCAAGGGAGGATGAAGGGGGTCTCTCCCAGCCCACAAAGCCCTCCATCTTCTCCCTGAGCAGCCTGGTTTGGGCTGACGCCTGCCCTCTCCAGCCTTACAGCTTGTTGAGAAGAATGGGCTGCTTGAAGGACACTTTACCTGTCCATAAATAATCACAGTGTTGGAACATGCAAGGTGGGAGTCTCGCCTTTCGAGTGGTTGGAGGGGGCTGGGTGCTGGCTGGGCTTCTCCTCCGAGGGCCCATTGTCCTGGCTTCGTTTCCTCCGAGGAGCTGCTTTTAGCTGGGCCTCAGTGGTGTCAGCATCTCCTCCCACCCCTGGGTAATTTTTTCTCCTGGAGGGGCGGAAGCAAACAAACCGCAGAGCTGTTGCTGCCCAATGAGAGCCGAGGTCCAGGCGGAGTGGGGAAGCAGCCGCTTTAGAGAGTTTTTCTGCAGACGCAGAGATGGACGCCCAGGAATCGATCCTTTCTGAAGATGAATCATGGCAAGATGCACAAAGAAAACCCCTTCGGTCTGAACAGGCAGATAATGTTCCTGACAGGCCCTCCGCTCCAAGTCAATTTGTTGTGATTGGTGGGAGGGCGGGGTTGGAGGGGAGCGTAGAGGGAGGCGAGGAGGGAGAGAGGCAGAGTGGGGAGAGAAGGAGAGAATCGTGTAGCATTTGATGGCTAGGCAGATTAAGTTTGGATTTATCTTTTCCTTTAGAGTTAGCAATGCTTGCCTATATCCGTTCAGGTAATTAAGAGGTAACCTGGGGGAATTCATAGCGTGCTCTGCACATCCTCAATGCACCACAAGATCAGACTTTTTCTAATCATGATCTTAGGGAATCTTAGAACTCGGTTCATCAGAGTTGGGCAGAAACACTGGATGGTTCTCCAAGTTCTGCTCTTTCCATTGTGTAGATGGAACGACAGAGGCAGGGAGAGGCCTGATCAAGACCAAGGGTACCCAGGTAGACACAGCCCCCCAGGTGCCTTCTGCTTCTGCCTGCACTGGGGACCTGATGGAAGTCTCCAGGGGTGGATGGTCCCCATGCCCAGATGCAGAGATGGATTGTCTGCTTTGCCCAGTCAGCATCTTTCTCTCTGTTTATGCCTCTCATTGACCAACACTACAGCTTCTTAATCTCTGGTCTCTACCAGCTTTTGTAGGACTGTCAGCAGAGTGGACCCAGCAGTAAAATAAAAATATACATCTTTGATGTTTCCACCAACTGTCTCCTCCTTGGTGCTTCTGGAAGATGCATCATCAGAGATGGGACAGGGTAGGGGCTACCCATGGAGGCCAACTTGTGAGGCGTGTCCCCCAGAGACCCAAGAAGGTAGAGTGACCATTGCTGAAAACTCATTCCAGGAAGCAGATGGCTCCGACAGCAGCAGTTCTCCATGAAGGGGAGCAATTTTGGTAATATCTGGGGACCTTTTTGGTTGTCCCCCGCGAGGTTCTACTGGCGTCTAGTGGGAAGGGGCAAAGGATGAGACTAAACATCCTATAATACAGGGTCAGCCCCCCAGTAAGAAGATCATCCTGCCCAAAATGTCAATAGCATTGAGGTTGAGAAACCTTCCCCTAGAGAGAGTGACCTTGTTCACCTTCCATGTATACAACTTATACCTAAGTGTGGAAATGTTCATTGTTTTGCCTATGTAGACATAGGTTGTGCTCTCACCAGGTCAGAGGGTGAGGTGAGAGGCATCTGGACCAGCTGGATCATGCAGCTGATTGTGGAGAGGGATCATGTCTGGTTGGATGTCCCCTCCCTCCCTCTCTGCTCATCTGACCGGATGACATTTCCAAAGAGAGGACTAATCTTTCAAGGGCACGGAAGGTGCTGACGTGCCTGCCAGAACCTCACACTTGCTCTCCAAGGTGATTTGTAGGAAACATGTCCACAATATTGGTGGCTCTCAGTAAGGACTCTCCCTTTCTACTGGAGCTGGGGAAGGAGGCAAGAAAGCAACCTAGACGTGCTGTCCTCTTACCTCCTTCCTTTCCACCCTTACCTTTCAGTCTCACCCTTTTTCCTCCCCTTTATCCATCTTCTGTTCCAACACCTTCTGGCCTAGGCCCTTGCCAAGTGTCCTCTGGGTTTTTAATGCCTCTCTCCTGCCCCAGGCTGAATATTGTAGAGACCAAAGCAAAGATGTCATCCTTTCTCCTTGGAACCTAGACACCACATAGACAGTTACCACCAGCCTGACTTCCAGCATGTTGGTGTATTGTGTCAAGGTGCTAAGATCCTACTGCCATTGGCTAATGGCCCTGGGTTCTGAGCATAGGCCCAGGGTGGCTACACGGTGCTGACCCTTCTTCTGGCCACTCCACCTGTTGACAAAGAAACGGACCCAAGGAACTGCTTAAGGATTCTGGTAGAATGGCAGCTATAAATGTGAGATGTGTGGATCAATGTTTGTGCTATTTACTGGCGTTTGTGTGACTCAGGCAGTGAGAACACAAGCATTTGTCTCATGGGGTGCCAAAGGGCCAGCTGGAGGGGACATTTTCCTTCCATCTTTGTGTATTACCAAGCCCTTTCCCCCCAAAAGTAAGCTTGGGTGGAGAAGCTGGAAGAATTGGGGTTCACATAGCTGCCAGCCTAGACACTCAGTCTTGCTCATGGTTCATTCTGATCTGGGCAATGATTCCATGGAGGAAGTAAAGAATATCCAGGAAAGGAAATGGGAAGGGGATACTTCCAGGAGTCCTTTTACACAATCCAGGCAGTAATGAGTCTCTTCTAACCCAGTAATGGATATTCAAGTGAGAGAACCCAGGGGCAGGAACAGAAGAATCCCCCTTGTCCCTTCCTCTCCTGTCTCCCCCACCCCATCCTTCCTTCCTCCCTGTGACATGTACCACTCTTTCTTCTTCACCTGTCTTCTCCCAAGTTCCACTTTTGGAGCTTCAATTGTGTGTGTGTGAAAGCAAAGGATCCCCTGGAAGAGAAACTGGCTTTCTCCTCAAAACATGCCTGTGAGTGCAAAGTTCACCATATCCATGAAGGCTGGGAGGGAGATAATGACAATAAAATAAATGGAGTACAGTGTTGCTAAATTATAGCACGTAGATAATTGCAGCCATGAAATTAAAAGACGCTTACTCCTTGGAAGGAAAGTTATGACCAACCTAGATAGCATATTCAAAAGCAGAGACATTACTTTGCCAACAAAGGTTCGTCTAGTCAAGGCTATGGTTTTTCCAGTGGTCATGCATGGATGTGAGAGTTGGACTGTGAAGAAAGCTGAGTGCCGAAGAATTGATGCTTTTGAACTGTGGTGTTGGAGAGGACCCTTGAGAGTCCCTTGGACTACAAGGAGATCCAACCAGTCCATTCTGAAGGAGATCAGCCTTGGGGTTTCTTTGGAAGGAATGATGCTAAAGCTGAAACTCCAGTACTTTGGCCACCTCATGCGAAAAGTTGACTCATTGGAAAAGAATCTGATGCTGGGAGGGATTGGCGGCAGGAGGAGAAGGGGACGACAGAGGATGAGATGGCTGGATGGCATCACTGACTCGATGGACGTGAGTCTGAGTGAACTCCGGGAGTTGGTGAGGGACAGGGAGGCCTGGCGTGCTGTGATTCATGGGGTCACAAAGAGTCGGACACGACTGAGCGACTGAACTGAACTGAACTAATGTCATATTGGCTGACAAAATACCTTCGTGTATAATCACCAAAACATTCTGTCAAGTATCCTTGTTAGCCTTGAATTACACATAAGAAAACTGAGGATCTTGCCTGAAGGTCCGGCACTGGTGATAGACGTTTTTTTTCCGACTGCAAAGCAGAATCCGTTTCTGCTACACACAGAGTGGGCAAGAGCAGAGAATGAGGTTTGTCTGAACATTTGGGACCAGAAAGTTACTGCAAGTGAGGCAGGAGCGTAGCTCTGGGGTTCCCAAGAGACCAGACCAATAGCTTGAGAAGATGGGGAGGGATGGGGACAGATAAAGAGGGTCGGGGAGCAGGAGTTAGCCATGGGGAGGTAGGCGTGAGGAGCGCAGGGGCTTCAGGAGCAAAGGTTTGCCGGCCCAAGGGGGCTGCTGGGCAGGAGCATCATGGATGGACAAGGGCCAGAGAGATGCTTTCCTACACCCTCCTTGGGCCTCTCTCTCCCTCTGTCTCTGCCTCCATTTCTTGGCATTTATGCCACCCAGAGCTTTTTCTGATGACCTCCCACTCCCAATACACACACTTTAGGAGGTTTTCTAGGGAGCTAGGAAGCTGCCAAGGAACCTGAAAATACCTGGTCAAAGGCTCTGGCCCCAGAGTTCACTCTTGTTCCCATCGCTCACCCCTACTCCTCTGGACACCAGCCCCACTGTGATGTGACCACTGAAGACCTCATTGGGAAGGAGTGCAGAATTCTATGGGTCATCTGATCAACCCTTAGAACCCAGTAGAGGAAACTGAGACCCAGCGAGGGGATGTGGTTTGCCCAAAGAGTTGGGGAGAGGTGGTGGTGTACTGGTCTCTTGACCCAGGCCAGACTCTTCCCCCTCTGCAAATGCAGGGCCAGGAGGCCACTGCTATTGCCAAGACGCGTCCAGCATGCCTGCAGCCTGAGACACGGCTTTCCTCTTCCAGAGTCAGTCCCGGGCACTCAGTCTCCAGGGGCTCGCCTTCCCTCCCTGGTTTACCGTTTAGTGTTGTTAAAGCACATGTCAGTTCAGTGCTTTCGCTACAGTAAATATCTAATCATCGTTTCAGACTCTATTACTTGCCTCACAAAGTCGTGCCTGGGAATGGTGCTTATTTAGCTTTGCGCTGAGAAAGACTCAGAAGAGGTCTACAAATGACTGTCACCTTTCAAGTGCTGTTGACGGTGGTCCAGAGAGGAAGGCGGCCCACTGGCCAGCACTGGGGACCAATCCTTATTCTCGCTGTGGGGATACTGGTGTTTTTTTTTAAACCTGGTTCAGTGAGCCTGTCCTTCACATAAGCTACCGAGATAATGTATGTGCATGTATGTGTGTGCATGTGTGAGAGAGAGGAAATTAAATATTTACAGATTAAAGCAAGCCTTTGAGGATTACTATAAAAATGTATGTGTCATCTGACACCTTGCCAGTGAGCATGTGTGTGCATAAACAAACATACACGTGTTCAATCACAAGAGTGGGTCCATGGTTTTAATAGTCCCCAAAATGGTCCCCACAAAGGAGAGCCCAGCTGGAATGATGGGTCATAATGATCCCATCAGGTTTAGCATTTACAAATTGCTCTCATATCATTACCTCTGCTTATCCTTACTACTGAGTTATTTTCATGCCCATTTTCCAAACGAGCGGGTCCCAGAGAGCCCAGAGCTTGAACTGAAGTTCAAATACTGCTAAATGTCTGGCTTGAGTTCCTAACTCTATAAAGCATAGAGGCTAAAGACACCGGATTCAGAAACATGAGCAGTGGTGGCAGATTTGAATCCGGCTTCCGCACTTACTGGCTGCGAGGTTTTCGGTAGAGAATTGTCTTGCTGAATTCATGGTTTTCTCCCTAGGGATTGTCTCCCTGCCTATCTCATACAGAGGTGGTAAAGGATAAATGGTTGATGTGAGAATGATACAGGTAACAAGTGTGAGCTCTCCATGCCATGCCTGGCCCATTGCGGGCACCTGTAGAAGTTTGTTTTTGTTATCACTGGCTGATCCCGTTTCCATCACTTTGTTTGCTGATCCAACAATAAGAGAAGCCCTTTCTTCTTGGGTCAACCATGGTGTCTCTCAATCACAATCGCTGCAACATTTTGCTCACAGGACCCTTTTATACTGTTAAGTATTACTGAGGACTCCAAAGGACTTTCTTGTATGGGAGTTATATCTATTTTCATCTACTGAGAATTTTTTTTTAAATACTGTTATAAAATAATAACAAACCCATGACAAATTGACATAAATAATACTTTTAGGTAAAATAACTATTTGACCAAACAAATTTTGAATGAGTGGCCTTCTTCCACATATTTTGAAATCTAAAATCTGCTTTATTTGAAGACAGCTGGATTCTCTTACCTGTTTCTGCAGTCAATCTGCTGTGATATCACATGTCAGGCAGCCTCTGGAAAACTCCACTGCACATTCATGAGAAAGGAAAAGGGAAAAGGGAAGTTAACATTCTAGTATTATTATAAAAATAATTCTGGCCTGTTGGCCCCAGACCATGCTTTGAAAGCCCCTGTACGAAAGGAACATTAAACTCCCTCCCTGCGTGGGCAGGATGTGATTCTCTTCATCTCTGTGACTATGTCTGAAAAATTAAGATTAACTAAGACAAAGCAACCAATTACTTCCTCAGATTTCTCTCTAGGGACATATGCTCATAGACTTAATATTGATAAAATAAGGTTTGGCTACTTCTAAACTGAGCCATCAATAGTTAGCAGCCTCGTCAATGACATCCACCATGGGTCTTAGGCTGAGAGGCTGTTGATTGATTGACACCATATGTTGCATCACTGAGAATGCACTTTAGTGTAAGAAACAGAAAACCAAGATCAAACATGATTTCAACCATCAGTGAATTTATTATTAACATAACAAGAAGTCCCAAGAGTGAGAAGATACAGCATTGGTTGTTTCAGAGACTCAACAGTAATCATCAACGGCCCACGTTCTTTGCATTTCTTTACTCTATAAGCTGATTATATATATACAGCCTTATTTCTCTCCCACCATCACATGCAGAAAAAACTATTGTTATCAGATAAATCATTATTTATTTTGGGTCTCTTTGTATTAGTGGGAAACATTTCTCCCAGACAACTTTCCTTTGAATGTTATTGGCCAGAAGGAGGTCACATGCTGTATTAGCTCCTGAAGTGAAAGTGAAAGTGAAAGTGAAGTCGCTCAGTCGTGTCTGACTCTTTGCGACCCCATGGACGGTAGCCTATCAGGGTCCTCTGTCCATGGGATTCTCCAGGCAAGAATACTGGAGTGGGTTGCCATTTCCTTCTCCAGGGGATCTTCCCAACCCAGGGATCGAACCCGGGTCTCCCGCATTGCAGGCGGAAGCTCTACCATCTGAGCTGCCAGGGAAGCCCATTAGCTCCTAAGGCTGCTATAACAAAGTACCACAAACAGGGTGATTCAGAACAATAGAAATCTACTCTCTCCTGGTTCCAGAGGCTGAAAGTCAGGAATCAAGGTTTCGGCAGAGCTAAGCTCCCCCTGAAACCTACTGGGGAAGGATTCCTCCTTGCTCTTCCAGCTTCTGGTTGCCCCAAAAGGAGCCTTCTTGGCTGGTGGAGCATCATCCAGTTTTCACATGGCGTTGGCCCCAGATCTCTTTACACTGTCCTCCCCTGTGCCTGCTCTGAGTGTTTCACATACATTAACCTGATTCCCCTCATAACCTCCTTGTGAGGAGCATCTAGGGTTACCACCCATTTTATAGACGAGGAAGCTAAGAAACAGGGAAATTAAATGACTTTCCTAAGATCATATCATCAGTGGCACAGGTGGCTTGAACCCAGGCTGTCTTCCCCCAAGAGTGAGCAGCTTCTAGAACTTGGAGACTCAGAAGTGATTCCTACCACTGCCCAACACCCTGACTGTGTTCCCTTTCCCTTGTTCCAAGCACTTAGCATCTTTGCTTGCAATATAATCTTCCCTTGTTTGTAATAAACTGTGGAAAATTCTGAAAGAGATGGGAATACCAGACCACCTGACCTGCCTCTTGAGAAACCTATATGCAGGTCAGGAAGCAACAGTTAGAACTGGACATGGAACAACAGACTGGTTCCAAATAGGAAAAGGAGTACATATTGTCACCCTGCTTATTTAACTTATATGCAGAGTACATCATGAGAAATGCTGGGGTGTATGAAGCACAAGCTGGAATCAAGATTGCCGGGAGAAATATCAATAACCTCAGATAGGCAGATGACACCACCCTTATGGCAGAAAGTGAAGAAGAACTAAAGAGCCTCTTGATGAAAGTGAAAGAGGAGAGTGAAAAAGTTGGCTTAAAGCTCAACATTCAGAAAACGAAGATCATGGTATCTGATCCCATCAGTTCATGGCAAATAGATGGGGAAACAGTGCAAACAGTGGCTGACTTTATTTTGGGGGGCTCCAAAATCACTACAGATGGTGGTTGCAGCCATGAAATTAAAAGGTGCTTGCTCCTTGGAAGGAAAGTTATGACCAACCTTGACAGCATATTCAAAAGCAGAGATATTACTTTGTCCGCAAAGGTCCATCTAGTCAAGGCTATGATTTTTCCAGTAGTCATGTATGGATGTGAGAGTTGGACTATAAAGAAAGCTGAGCACCGAAGAATTGATGCTTTTGAACTGTGGTGTTTGAGAAGACTCTTGAGAGTCCCTTGGACTGCAAGGAGATCCAACCAGTCCATCCTAAAGGAGATCAGTCCTGGGTGTTCATTGGAAGGACTGATGTTGAAGCTGAAACTCCAATACTTTGGCCACCTGATGCGAAGAGCTGACTCATCTGAAAAGACCCTGATGCTGGGAAAGATTGAGGGCAGGAGGAGAAGGGGATGACAGAGGATGAGATGGTTGGATGGCATCACCGACTCAATGGACATGGGTTTGGATGGACTCTGGGAGTTGGTGATGGACAGGGAAGCCTGGCGTGCTGTGGTTCTCGGGGTCACAAAGAGTTGGACACGAATGAGTGACCGAACTGAACTGAACTGTTATTTACTCATGAATGGCTGTGTTCCCTGAGCCTGTAGGCTCCCTGAGGGCAGACACTTCCTGACTCTTGGGACAAGACTTGTCACATAGGAGCCACTCTGTACACTCTTGTGGAATGAATGAAGAAATGATTGGCATTAGAGGTGCCTTTTTATAAGGGTACTAGTCACAGTGGACTGGGGCCCACCCTAAGACCTCATCTGAACTTGATCATCTGCAAAGACTATTTCTGGGTGTCACATTCACAGGTACTGGGAGTTAAGACTTTAACATATCTTTTGGGGGGTGTAGAAAGTGTTAGTCACTCAGTTATGTCTGACTCTTTGTGACTCCATGGACTGTGGCCCGCCATGCTCCTCTGTCCTTGGAATTCTCCAGGCAAGAATTACTGGAGTGGGCAGCCATTCCCTTCTCCAGGACATCTTGCCAACCCAGGAATCGGACCTGGGTCTCCTGCATTGCAGTCAGATTCTTTACCCTCTGAGCCACCAGGGAAGCCCTTTAAGGGGGTAAAGAGGGGGACACAGTTCAACTTGTTGCACCTGCTTTTCTTGAGTCACTGGCAAGAGAAAGGAAGTCATTGCTGTTGGCTGCCAGTGGTCCTCAACCAAAGTGTAACAGCTTCACTGGGGGGCATTTGGACATGTGGGGAAGAGTTTTTAGAAGTCCTAACATATGGGGGTCCATCTGAGCACACTGTTCCTGGGGGTGGTGGAGAAATGCTATATACATTGTATAATTGAATGCCAATAATGCCCCACTGAGAAACACTGGCGACTGATCCCGGGTATGAGACACCTGCTCTGCACATGTGGCCTCTGAGAGGAGGGCGAACAGAACCAAACCAGAGTTCTGGCAGAGACACAAAGAGGGGAACAGATTTGAGAAGGCCATTAGCAAATCTGCTCACTGTTGCTCTGATGGCATTGTGTGAGTTATTCCAAGGGCCTCCGATCCATACCCAGAGCAGCAATTATCTTCCTCTCTTCCTCTCGAAGCCAGTGAAAGGAATGACTGGAATGGTTTCCTTATTTGTTTGAAATACTGTTCTTCTCTTTCCCTCTAGGCCGATGCCCACCCTGCACCCTCAGTTTTAGTGATGCAGATGCTTTAGGAAGATGAAAAGAGGAGAAAAATAAAAGAAATCACTCCCAGCCTCAAAAACACAGACATTGTTACTTTCTCTTTTTTTACATTTTATTTTTCAGACGTTTTGCTATGTGTGTTTCATTTACCGAACTGGGATCCTTTGTGTATTCAAAACCAGGCATACTGCTGTTTGGAGAGCAATGCCTGTTGTTGTAATGATAAAACTGAAGGGATGCAGAAAATTGTATATAAATGTTACCCAGATCTGATTCCCCAGCAACAACCACTGTTATCCCTCTGTTGGATCTGTCCAGTTTCATTTTCCTCCCTAATCATTCTAAAATAAAGTATTTTAGGTTAAACTACTATATGTACAGTTTTTGTTTTAACTTTGAGTCACCAGTAACATTTACAAGTTCTACACAAAGATACTATAAAGAGTGACTCGGTGACACATAATATCTGCCACTAGATATTCCTAATTTAAAAAGTATAATGATTCAGAACGTTAGTCCTCTGGTTGCTAGAAGCAACAGGGCCACTTTACCCGGGGAAGAGTGGACTGAATGAAAATGCAGGCATCTCTTTTGCTCCCTGTGACCCTGATGGGATTGTGGGGAAGACCTCAGGCCTAGGTGGAGTAAGGTGCTTCCTTCTCCAGGGTCTGCTGTGTTATCATGGACCCTTCCAGTCCCCTCCTGTGAGGCCTCCAGGACAGAAGGAACAGATCCAGGAAGATCCTCACCAATGGTCCTCAGAGCCCATCTCATCCATCATCCACCTCCTTGCAGGGTTCACCTGGTTCAGCCCCCAGCAGGCAATAGATCCCACCCATGGTGGGAGAGAAACTGACCTGGGAGGGTTCCTTCTCTGCACTGGACTGCTTCCCCCTCCATAGAGGGAGGAGGGGCAGACAGCTGCTTTCTTTTCCAAGGTCCTCTGCAGCCTTGTCAACTGAGCACTCTTCTCTGCCCCTAGCTGAGGGTAAAGGACCCTCAGCATCGCCCTTGCTGTGGGCCCGGCTCTGCTCTGAAGGCCCCTGACCACACGCCTTCACAACCCTCCTGAGCATGATCAGAGCCAGGCTTTAGAGTCTCCAGATTCCCTGTAGGATCACCCCTCTCATCTATCCCTCAGGACAAGAGAGGGAGAAGCTTAGCTCCAAGGGGGACATCCATGGCCCTGGGGCTCCTTGGATCACGTCGTGGAGACAAGCCCTGGCCTTGCCACGCCAGCCGGATGTCCGCCTCCCATGTCTTCCAGCCTCAGTCAACCACTCCTCTCCTCCTGTTCCTTCCACGCTCCCTCCCTGCCCTGGGCTTGCTCCCCCTCCCGCCGCTGACTCTCCTCAGTCCTGCTCACGGACACCCACCCCGGCCCCTCCGCCCTGCCCCAGCCTGCACCCCCTCCATCCCTGTGTGAAGGGAAAGGTTAAGTGGAGACACGCTCCCCCTGTCTGTTGCAATAGAGACACAGCAACTTTCTCCTCTAATCAATCTGTCAGGCATGATTAGGCTGCTCCCAGGCCAGCCAGCCCGACAGTCTGACAGCTTCCAGCGCTGTCGGGACGGATGCACAGCACATAGACACTCAAGCACAGATGGACACTCGTACACACATGCACATGTGTGCACACACACGCACTTGTACACATGCACACACATTTGCAGACATGCACACAGATGTGCACACACACATTCATGCACTCACGGTTCTCCGAGTCTGGCTGGGGCCTCCCTGGGTGATTAGAGACCCTCCTTGGGTGACCAACTCTGCCTCCAGTGCCAATCACTTCTTCATTCATTCCACAGGCTTCTACAGAATGGCTCCTATGTGACAAATCCAGTTCCAGGAGCCGGGAAGTGCCTGCCCTCAGGGAGATTTTTGGTCTAGCAGGGAACACAAAGGATCAGGGGTAAAAAACAAACATGAACAAAGATGCCACTTGTTTGGAAGAAGGAAAAGCGAACACAGTTGGGGTTAGGGCAAGTTGCAGGAATTACTCTGAGCCCCCAAGTTCTGGGAGGTGCTCGCCACTGGGAGCAGACAGCTTGGGATTAAACCACGTTTGCCACTGATGGTGTGACCTTGGGCAAGTCATTTGATTTCCCTGTCCCTCAGTTTCCTAATCTGTAAAATGGGTTATAACATTGGCTGCTCCATCATAAAGAGCTTATGAGGGGAACCAAGTTAATGACTGTGAGCCTCTCAGAGCAGACCCTGCTGGAAGAGAAGTGTTCAGTGCCTCCGGTATTGATCCCGGGCTGTCCTCACAAGGGGGTTGTCATCTGGAGGACCCAGCATTAGCATAAAGTGGCAGAGGTGAAGAGAATAGGGTCCTGAGGTCGGGGACACAAGGCAAGTAGGTTGAGCAGGACATGAAAGAGCTCAGCCAGGTAGAAACCTGCAAGATGGAAGGCCTAGCGAGGTAAGGTCTGCAGCCAAAAACTTGTCTTACCCATTTCTGATTTGGGCCAGGCCAGGCCTCCAGGCAGAAATAAATTTCATCTTCCAGGAATATATCCTGTACCAAAATCTCTGAAAAAAAAATAGTATGTGAAATAGCACAGATTGGCCCGTATAACTTCTTGTGGGAGTCTGGGAGCTTGGGTCCAGGGCCTGTGCCCCTTACTGGCTCTGCCCTGAAATGCCCTCTTCTTCTTCCTGTCACCCCTCACTCCTCTTGCTTCCCCACCCTGTACCCCCACCTCATTCAGCACAGAGATCCCTAAAGTTTGCAGATCTACTGCCAGTAAACTCACTCAGTGGGGACACCTATAAATAAGTCAAGTGGAAAGTTACACAAACAAAATTAGGACAACCTCCCTTAACATGAGCTCTCTGCTCCGTGGCAGTCTAGGTCAGGATGCCTACTGCCAGTTCCCACACCTGCTCAAAGAGCCCTGGACCTGATCTGGGGATTCCGAGCTTAAGGGTCTTGGCAACATTTTTTCCATATTTAGGACCACTGTTGAAACTGGTGGGAATAAGAGACACACACAGTCCTGCCTCAAGGAGCCCCAGTCTGAGGGAGAGAATTTAGACAAGCATATCAGCAAACACAGGACTAAGATCTTGGAGAAGAGGATAACGATTCCTGGATAAGAACTTCCTGTGTCTGGGACATGGAAGTTGCTCCTTGAAGGATCTTGCCCTTCCTGGATGGACTCATCAGTGCTGAGAACAGCGGCCTGGGAGGAGTCTGTCCACAGGTCCTTCAACCTTCACTTTGACCCTGAGCTTCATACTCTCTAAAAGCATTGTGTGCCTTTTATGTTGCTGGAGCGTAAAACCCCTCACTTTACAGTAGCTTTCCAAGCCCTGTGTGGAGGGCAGGCAGGGAGTGTCATCCTCACCATGAAAGGAGGGGAAACAGGCTTAGGAGTCACACAGCTTTCCCAATATCCTGAGCTACTTTCCCAGACCTGGAACTGGGACCCTAGATTTTTATCAAGGTCCTCCCCTTGTGCCAGAGTTCCCCTCTCGTGCCTGTTTTCTCCTTTTTAGTTCAGTTCAGTCTCTCAGTCGTGTCTGACTCTTTGTGACCCAGTGGACTGCAGCATACCAGGCCTCTGTCCATCACCAACTACCAGAGTTTACTCAAACTCATGCCCATTGAGTCGGTGATGCAATCCAACCATCTCATCCTCTGTCGTCCCCTTCTCCTCCTGCCTTCAATCTTTCCCAGCATCAGTGTCTTCTCAAATGAGTCAGCTCTTCCCATCAGGTGGCCAAAGTATCGGAGTTTCAGCTTCAGCGTTGTCCTTCCAATTCACAGTGAAGCAAATTGCCGTACCACGCACACCGAGGTGGGTTTCCCAGGTGCTGCTGGTGGTAAAGAACCCACCTACCAATGCAAGAGACAGGGGAGATGAGGGTTCGGTCCCTGGGTCAGGAAGGTCCCTGGAGAAGGACATCGCAACCCACTCCAGTATTCTTGCCTGGAGAATCCCATGGACAGAGGAGCTTGGCAGACTACAGTCCATGGGGTTGTAGAGAGTCAGACCCAAATGAAGCAACTTAGCATGCATGCAAGCACACACTGAGGCACTGCGGTTTAAGAGGGGCCAAGCACACCATGAGGCCCCAGTCTTCTGCTACTACTCTACTACTAATGATGATAATTATCATTATTATTATGCTTATTGGGGGTTACCTCCAAAGCAGACCCTGAGATGTGGATTTGTATACAAGTAGTTTATTTGGTCTTTAAGTTGTGTCTGACTCGTTTGCATTCCCATGGACTGTAGCCCCCCAGGCTCCTCTGTCCGTGGGATTGTCCAGACAAAAATACTGAAGTGGGCTGCCATGTCCTTCTCCAAGGGATCTTCCCGATCCAGGGATCAAACCTGAGTCTCCTGCATTGGCAGGCAAGTAGTTTGTTTGGGATGTGAGCCCTGGAAGCGCCCACAGGGATGTGGGGAAGTAAGGTGGAGAGGGAATGGGAGCCACCACTGGGTGTGTTACTGACCAGCTCCCACTGTGGAGAAGTGGTCTCCATCCCACTGGGGACCTCCTGGTTGCTGCATAGAGGAGCCTCACAGTTGTCCCACCCGAGGGCGAGGACACCAGGACATTCATCC
Source organism: Bos indicus (assembly GCF_029378745.1). NCBI lineage: Eukaryota > Metazoa > Chordata > Mammalia > Artiodactyla > Bovidae > Bos > Bos indicus. The sequence goes on along the minus strand of NC_091782.1, from coordinate 16,048,686 downwards.
TCCAGCTTCAGCACATCCCTGGACACTGCTGGGCCCATTAGCCTCCCTGGAAGCTGGGGTCCTCCTGTGCATGGGGAGGAGAAGGCTCTGAGCCAGGTCACAGGTGCTTGAGTGAGGCCCACAGGCATGAGCTGGGACAGTGCGTGGGGGAGCACTGACCACACCTGCCCTCAGGGAGATGTACTCCTGCTTACTGGATACCTCTGTACTCTGGACAAAATGCTGTAAGGACTTGGGCCTGAAGCTCTCAAAGAGGGGATTCCAACTGTTTGGGCCACTGCTGCCTCTCCAATGCCCAGCACCTTGCTCTGTACACAGGAGGTACTCAAGAAACATTTTTTGAATGTTTTTTGAATGAAGGCCCTGTAATAACTTTTAATGGCACATCTGTACTTCTCATCTAGGCCTCTCTATGCACGTGCACACCCTCTAGGGCAGGCCCAGAATGGTGCAGCCCTCGTTTCTAGCACCGTGCCAGGGTGTTCTCGGAATTCAGGGCATAGTAGAGCTCGACACTGAGTAAGGAGGAGAAACCAGAAGCCAGAACACTCCATGAGCACAGAGGCTGGAGTGGGGAGCGGGCAAGCTATGGAAGGCTGTCCAGAGACAGCTGATGGATAAAGATTAAAAGTGTCGAAGGCAGGCGGGGAAAAGGCAGGAGATAATGTCTCATTGCCTCAGCCAATTGGCTGGCCGGCGGGATTTCCAAGGAGCTGGCCTCTAGCTTGAGAAAGCTTCTTTGGAACCATGTGATACAAAGAGATGAATTCTTAAGGAAAATAGGTCCAGAGAGAAGGCTTTGTGAGAAACAGATGAGGAGGTCTCACCAGGGATTGTGCAGCCTTGGCTGTAATAAGGAGTCTGTAAACAGCAGATGCAGCAGAGGGACTACACGGCATGAGAGGAGTAAGAGGTGAAGGGCAGAGGGGCTTCCGCAGCCTCCTTCAGCCTCGTGGGTGATCGAGGAGGGGGCAAAGAAGATGGAAGGAGAGCAACCACAGGGGCAGGGAGGCCCCCTGGGAAGCCCTTTCTCTAGCTCCATTTCCTCCAGACTAGGCCAACCTCACAAGAGTGGCAAACTCCTAGCAAGATATGATTTTAGAAGTGTATCAGTCAGTCACTGTTACAAGAATACTATGTAACAAGTCACTCCAAAACTTAGTTGTTTGAAACAACATTATTTTCAAATTTATTTTTTGACCACTCCCATCAAGATGTGGATAGACTCTGAAATGGTCTATCTCTAGATTTTTGTTAGATAGATAATAAATATTGTTTTCATTAGGTACTCTGTTACTGACAGCTCAAAGCATCTCAACGGATGCAAAGGTCCTTCAAGTCACTCCCAACACCAGGGAGAGATTTTTAGCCACTGGTGGTCTCTTTCCCTCAGGGCCCCACGTGCCTCCACAGGCTAAACTGTGATCTAGTAGAAATAGTTCTCTTCTGTCACTATCAGTTCCGAAGTGACTCCCCTCTCCCTGACTCCATTTCCATCTCCAGCCAACCTGAATAGCCTAATGTCCTCTCTCACTTCGGCTTGCATGCCTGTCCTCACCCTTGGGACCTGTAGTTCCACCAGTGTCCCCTCTCCCAAATCCTACAGGGCTATCTGATTCAGGCACTCGGAGAGGACCATGGTTCTGCTCACCAGCCCTCAGGAAACCCACCAACCAGTTGGCCCTGATGATCTGCTTTCCTTCCACAGGTGAGCTTAGAGCCATGTACGTCAGGTCCTATAGTAAGAAGCCTCAATTTCAGCCAAACAGGTTTACATGAAGAATACACAGGGATTTGGGGGATTATTCATCACAGTGTAGTTATGGAGACAGGGATCTGGAGCAAGGAGAAGGAGAAGTTAAAGTTTCTGGACCACTGGATTCTGCAAGGGAGGCAGCCAGGGGACCTCTAGAGCTGGAGGGGAAGAGGTGACAAAAACAGGAGTCGTCCACTTACCTGTGGTGTCAATGGATCCTCTGTCCTTCTCCGTGGATTTACATCTTGCTCTGTTGTCCTGAATATTCACTGGAAGGACTGATGCTGAAGCTGAAACTCCAATACTTTGGCTACCTGATGCGAAAAACTGACTCATTTGAAAAGACCCCAGTGCTGGGAAAGATTGAAGGCAGGAGGAGAAGGGGATGACAGAGGATGAGATGGTTGGATGGCATCACTGACTCGATGGACATGAGTTTGAGCAAGCTCCGGGAGTCGGTGATGGGCAGGTAGGCCTGGTGTGCTGCAGTCTGTGGGGTCGCAAAGAGTCGGACACAACTGAGCGACTGAACTGAGCTGAGCTGTGGGCATGGAAGACCATCAGGCTCTCTCTCTGCTCCTAGGTGCCTGTCTCTCTCTGTGCTCACCTCTGTGTGTGTCTGTCTGTCCATCTTTCTCTCGGGGCTTGTCACTGTGTGTCTCTCTCTCTTCACCTTGTCCTTCTTAGTCTTTCTTTTTGCCCATTTGCATAGAATGCTCAGCAAATATGGGCTAGTATTTGCTGATGTTCAAGAAGTACATGCTGGTCTTCACCAGGTCTTCCTAACGTCCTCCTTCCGTTTTTAACCGCAAACATTTTAGGTCTGGGGGTGATAAACAACTACAAATGGCATTTGAAGCAGATGGAATTTTCTCCTCACAGCTGATAAGTACTTCAGCTCCACTGGCCGTGGCAAAACACACATCCCCTTCTCTCTCCGAGGAACGCTTTCTCAGTTGTGGCAGAGGCTGACTTGCGCGATGTCATCTTCCTTAACTTCCACTAAATATATATTTGCTTGTGTGGGCTGTGTGAGGACTTTTGGTTAACTATGCATTTCTTGGTCACTAAAGAGCATACTCGACCTCCACTCCACGACCCTCCCCAGCCCTGGGGCGGCTAAGCTTGGGGCAAGTGCTGAGGTGAAGGCCCCCGCCTACGCTTCCTGAGCAGAGGCAAATGAGGAAGGGCTCACCTCCTCAGACAGCCACCCCATTGCCTGATTGGCAGTCATCCCCCACATCCTTTTTGCCTCCACTTCCCCATCTGGGAGCCCAGCTGTCATCTTCTTAAACATTCAGATGACTAATGTGGGAACAGAATTCTCAGTGAACTCAGAGGAGGAGCAGGAAGCTTTTGAGCTTGGCCCCCTCCCCGCACTCTGCTCGGGGGATGACATTTTCTCAAGGTGGCAGAGCTGGCCAACATCTGCATCCTGGCTTGCCTCGGCTCTGCTGCTGCTTGCTTTATCGAACTGGAGTATTTCAGATGAACCAGTAGGGTTTCCGGCTCTGTACCTGGGGACAGTCCTCAACCCCCAGATATGGGTGGGAAGTGAAGAAAGCACACTTCTCCCTGGCTGGCAGAGCACATCCAGAATTGAAGGTCTTTGGGATTCGGCTGGAGATGTTAAAGAGTTAGGAATATTGAAGGTTGAGAAAGCTCCCTGGACAAAGGGAAAAGCTGGCTATTCCTCCCTTATTTTTCTTTACTCCCACCCCACCCTCTTTTCTCATGATAGCAGGTTGGAAAGGGACATGTGGGGAAGCTGTGCTTATAAAACCAGTGGAAGCTCACTTCTCCCAGTGGTGTAAGTGGGGGCTCTGTTTGGTCTTCGTGTAGCAGAGTCCTCCATGGTCAAGGGACCCACTGTGCTTCCATCAGTCAAAATGGTTCTGCCTTGATGTACATGATATACGGGACTCCCAGCCATAGGGAGGGGACAAGGGGACAAGCCAAAGGAGGCGAGTCCCCATAGCTGTCATTGTTTCTCCCCAGTGGCATCTTCTCAGTGTCATTGGGTCCTTTGTCCAACCCTCTCATGTCACCTCAGGGGAAACAGACCTGAAGAGAAAAGAAGAAATAGATCCCGAGAGACTCAGTAATGTACCCAAGCAAGTGCATGGGAGGACTAGTCTTCCAGGCTTGTTGTCTCTGACTCCAAACACCCACTCTCTAAACCCAGGTTCTCAGCTCTGGCTACATTTTAGAATGTGCTAGTCGCTCAGTCGTGCCCCACTCTTTGCAACTCCATGGACTGCAGCCCACCAGGCTCCTCTTTCCATGGAATTCTCCAGGCAAGAATACTGGAGTGGGTTGCCATTCCCGTCTCCAGGGGAGCTTCCTGACCCAGGGATTGAACCCAGTCTCCTGCATTGCAGGCAGATTCTTTACCATTTGAGCCACCAGGGAAGACCAAGGCTACATTTCAGTAGAACTTAAAAATACCCCTGCCAGGGCTGAATCCAAGACTAACGAAGTCAGAATCTCTGAAGGTAGAGTCTGGATATTGGTAAAATTTTAAGTCTATTAATTGAAATATAACATTCTTCTAGAAGAGTGGGCAAATCCTAAATGTACATATATGATGGATGTTTCCAAACCGAATACACACATGCTCAAGTCAAGAAACAGCATTGCTGCCCACCAGCAATCCCCCTCGCGCCCCTCCTAGTCTCTACCTAAAGTAAAGCAACGTCCCCACCTTTGACATTTTGGGTTAGTTTTGCCTGTCTGTGAACTTCATACAAATGGAATTTTGAAATTATGTACTTTTTGTGATTCTGGCTTCATTTATGCACATTCTGTTCGTGGGAGCCATTCCAGTTGTTGCTTGTAATGCTATCTGTTCATTCTCAATGTGCTCTGGAATCTCATTGTATAAATATGCCACCCTTTATTTCTCAGTTCTCTGGTTGATGAGCATATGAAACCCTTATGGTTTGGTTTACTATGAGAAATGCTGCTAGGGGTGGATTTCATTAGCTCTGTGCATGCCTTTCTGTGTATACACACCTAAGAAAATGTTGGACTGAGGCGGGGTGGGGTATGTGTTTTTTAGTTTAGATACTTCCAAGCACTTTTGTGCTGTGTAACTGTGCAAGTTAAACTCATGCCAGCAGTGTATGGGCATTCTGGTTGCTCCATGGCCCAGGAAGAACTTGGTATCACCTGTGTTTCATTTTAGCCAACCTGCGGGGTGCACAGCAGGGTCTCACTGTGCTTGGTTCTGCATCTCCCGGATGACCAGTAAAGCTGAGCATCTGGATGTGTTTATTGGCCACTTAGGTAGCCTCTTTTGTGAAGTGCCTGGTACGCTTTTCTCCAGGCATCTGTATTTTTTAAAGCTCCCTTGGTGATACTAGTACATGACACGGGTTGAGAACTTCTGTGGCTTAGCCCTGACAGCAGGAAGCTTCTGGCTTTGGGAGACAGAGATGGGGAAGCCAGGATGGACTGTGTGTGTGAGCTTGCGTGTGTGCGTGTGCCCAGGCGCAACACGGGCACCTACAGGAGCATAACCCTGCAGTCCAGGGTGCCCCCTGGAAGCAGCCAAACTAGAACCTTCTGAAAGGCACACTTACTAAGAGAAAGTGAGAAGCTCCTGTGAAGGAAGCACCGCATCACAGCCACAGGAATATGCTGCAGCAGAGGCCAGAGACCCGAGGCGCTGACCCCAGGAGCTGCCTGCTGTCCGAAAGGGCTCCCTCTGATTTAATGCTCCTTGAATTACACAGGGCTCACCACAGGCCCAGCCCCCCCCCCCCCCCCCCCCCGGAGCTGTCTTTATTAGGAACAAAATAGGGGAAGGTCACGAAGCCATATAAACCAGAAAAAGTGACATAAGATATTGACTGTAAGAGAGGGGTATTAATGATAGTTGGTTGACAGAAAGGCAGAAGCTGGCCCCAGCCACCCCCCCAACCCCCACTGGAGAGCTGGGAGCAAACATTTCATTTTGACACCTGCCAGCGGAGCCGAGATAATCAGATTTTTCTGGGAGGACGAGGCGGAGGCATCAATAAAAAAGGGCAGATTTATCCTCCCCGCCTCCTGAGCTCAGTGTGGGTGGGGCTGGTCTTCCAATCACAGCAAGACCCAGAGATTGTCACCGTCATCTTCCCCATCCCAGTGCCCCCTGGGGTTGTTCAGCACAGTGGGCTGAGTGGCACCTCCCCAGACCTCTGCCCTCCTTGGCTCACCCGGGTGCTTGAGGTGGGAAGCATTGCCACCAGGGTGATGGCTTCTCAAGGCCATCTGTCTCTACTCGGGCACCCAGGGGCCCTCACACTAAGACGCTCTTGAGTAAGCAACCATTAAGGGACAAACTCCAGGCCTGGTGGCAGTTTCCACCAGAGATGAATCCTGAACCCACTGTCAAAGGCACCTAAGGGCTCCCTAGACAGCCTTCTCTGTCCGGACCTCATGAAAAAGTCTGCCTTTTCTCTCTAGTCTCTTACTGTAGCCAAACTACAGGAAAAAAGACGAGTTCTTCACCTTGACCATTTTAAAAGCAGTTATAGTATCTGGTTTTCTAGCTGCTGCTGCTTCGTCGCTCAGTTGTATCCGACTCTTTGTGACCTCTTGGACTGTAGCCCACCGGGCTCCTCAATGCATGGAATTTCCCAAGCTAAAATACTGGGGCAACTTGCTATTTCCTTCTCCAAGGGATCTTCCTGACCCAGGGATCGAACCTGTGTCTCTTGCACCACCTGCACTGGCACGCAAGTTTTTACCACTAGCACCACCTGGGAGAAATGACCATCTTGTTCTTCCTTCTCATTTTATATCATCATCATCATCCCATTTATGGAGAACTTACTATGTGCCAGGCGCTGTTGTGAGTGTGCTCCACATTTGAGCTGATTTTATTCTCACAACAACCAATGAAATAGGTGCTCTCATCACTACCCTTGTGTAGGTAAGGAAACTAAGGCAGAGAGAGAGATTATGAAGTTTTTCCATGGTCACACAGCCCCGCTATATTGCATTTCTTTATTTATTATTAAAACATTAAGACTCAGAAAAGTAAAGTAATATTCCCACCATAATTGATTCAGTAGTCATGTATGGATGTGAGAGTTGGACTATAAAGAAAGCTGAGCACTGAAGAATTGATGCTTTTGAACTGTGGTGTTGGAGAAGACTCTTGAAAGTCCCTTGGACTGCAAGGAGATCCAACCAGTCCATCCTAAAGGAGATCAGTCCTGGGTGTTCATTGGAAGGACTGATGCTGAATCTGAAACTGCAATACTTTGGCCACCTGATGCAAAGAGCTGACTCATTTGAAAAGACCCTGATGCTGGGGAAGATTGAAGGCAAGAGGAGAAGGGGATGACAGAGGATGAGATGGTTGGGTGGCATCACTGACTCTGTGGACATGAGTTTGAGCAAGCTCTGGGAGTTGGTGATGGACAGGGAAGCCTGGCGTGCTGTGGTCCATGGGGTTGTGAAGAGTCGGACACAACTGAGCGACTGACCTGAACTGAACTGAATTTATTCAATGTACATGTTGTGTCAGCAACTTTACATATTTTACTCTTTGTTGTTCAGTCACTAAGTTGTGTCCAACCCTTTGGGAGCCCATGGACTGACTGCAGCATGCCAGGCTTCCCTGTCCTTCACTATCTCCCGGAGTTTGCTCAAATTCATGTCCACTGAGTCAGTGATGCTGTCTAAGCACCTCATCCGCTGCTACCCCCACCCCCCTTTTGCTTTCAATCTTTCCCAGCACAGGGTCTTTTCCAATGAGTTGCTTCTTCACATCAGGTGGCCAAAGTTTGGGAACATGACCCCCATCAAGTGGTGTATTACTCTGCTAGGACTGCCGTATCAAAGCACCACAAACTGGATGTCTTGGGAAAAAAAACCAAAGAGCTGGTCTCACAGCTCTGGAGGCCAGAAGTCTGAGATCAAGAGGTTGGCAGGGCCATGCTCCCTCTGAAGGGACTAGAAGGAACTGGTCCAGGCCTCTCTCCTAGCATCTGGTGCTTCCTTAGCTGATGGCAGCAGAACTTCAGTCTTCACATGATGTCCTCCCTGTGTGCAGTTCTCTGTGTCCAGATTTCCCCTTTTTATGAGGATGCCCATGATCCTGGATTACTGCTCACCTTAATGACCTAATCTTAATTTGATCACATCTACAAAGACCTCATCAAAATAATGGTCACATTCCAACCTAGAGAGGTGGGATGGGGAGGGAGGTAAGAGGGGGTTCAGGAGCAATGGGACATATATATACCTATGGCTGATTCATGTTGATACAGGGTGGAAACCATCACAATATTGTTAAGTAATTATCCTTTAACTTAAAAAAAAAGAATAAAGAGAAAAATAATGGTCACATTCACAGGTACTGAGGTCAAAGGCTTCAGCATCTTCCTGGGCACCCAGGTGGGTGTTCTCTTTTCCCAATGAGGAAAGCAAGACTTGGAGAAGTTAAGTGACTTGGCCTTGTGTTTTGGCAGTAGAGTCAGTCTGGACAGTCGAGAGCCAGAGGAGGGCAATTTTTCCTATTCCAGGGAGAGGTCGTATGGCCAATGATACATCTTGTGAAGAATAAGCTTTATTCATCCATAAATTTGTTGGTGTATTTATTAAGCACCTGCTGAGAGCTGGGCATTGAATCAGACGCCAGACATTTGATAGTGCATGCACGCGTAGGTACTCGGTGGCTAAGTTGTGTCCAACTCTTTGTGATCCCATACACTGTATCCTGCCAGGCTCCTCTGTCCATGTTATTCTCCAGGCAAGAATACTAGAGTGGGTTGCCATTTCCTTCTCCAGGGAATCTTCCCAGAGCAGGGATTGAACCCAAGTCTCCTGCATTGGCAAGTAGATTCTTTACCATTGAGCCACCAGGGAAGCCCATAAAATAAATAGTTAGGACATTTGATAGTAAACAAGACAAATATTGCTCCTGGCCAAATAAAGGTGAGCGTCTACCCAAATGGGATCTAAAGGGAAAATCAGTATGGCAAGCATGTTTCAAGTGAAACACCAATCCATTGGCCAAGATTCCCTGGACATCTGAGTTGGGAAAGCTTCAGTATTAGTCAGAATTTAGGTTAGACTGTTGTAATGAAGAGACCCCCAAATGCAGTGGCTTAAATAAGATTGGACTTTACTCTTGCTTAAAAAGTCTTATCGTAGGTCATCCAGTGTAGGCAGAACTCTCTTGTGTTCTACGCTCCCAAGGTTCCCAGGGATTCAAACTTCTTCTGTCTTGATGCTTCAAGATGACAGATCAGCAGTACCCTATCTGCACTCCAGCTGGTGAAAGTGTAAGGGGAGGACATGCTCACTCACTGTAAGGGCTTAACAAGAAAGTTGCACACACACCACTTTTCTTCACTTCCCATTGGGCAGACCTGAGTTCCAAGGCCACACTTTGCAAAAGGGGTTGGGAAGTGATGCCATTGTCTGAGTGGCCTCATGTCCAGTTAAAATGTGGGGGATTCATTTTAACAATGGGTTCAATAATGGATTCACATAAGAAGGAGGGGAGAATGGTTATGGGGGACCACCAGCAGCCTTTCCCATAGATTCTGAGAGGGACGAAGGGCTGTGACCATTTGTGAAGTCTGTCGTGGAAAGAAGATATGAAAACGAAGGAAACTGTGGCACCTGTAACTCACCTGCTGAGGCTGTCTGGCCCACGTTCCTAACAGATCCTCTACCAAAGTACTTTCTAACGCAGCCAAGAGTTAAGATAGAATCACTTATCAAAGAACAGTGGGGTCAGATTCTGACGACTGGCGTGAAGGAGCAGGGACCAGGAAGAGCGCACTTGTTGGCTCATTAAATGCATCCTGGACGATCATCAGACCCCAGGGAGAGGCTGACGTAGAGGAAGAGAGAAGTAACCGGTGTTTTCAGCATTGCCTATACCAAGTATTTTTGCATATTTTTGCATACTTATTTAATGCTTGCAGAGGCTCAAATTCTTGTTTTGGTTTTCAATTCCCTAGTCTAAGGCAAGTAAACCAGAAGCAAAAATTGGAATCAAGGTTTGAACAACAGTATCAGTTACCTTGACCCAGTTGGTATTTATAGAATGCTATAGATTCTATAGAATAGAACAGCTGTAGAATACGCATGTATGTTCTACAAGATAGACCATGGGCTGGGCCATAAAACAAATCTCATACATTTAAAAGTGTGGAAAATACATATATTTGCTTTCCAATAACTATGAAATCTAATTAAAAACCAATAACAATAAAATATCTGCAGAACTACAAAGATTTGGAAATGGAACACTTTTCTAAAGAACCATGAATTAAAGAAGAAATCATAAAAGGAATTCAAACATACTCCTAAATGAAAGATAATGAAAAATACACCACATAAAAATCTGTGGGAGGTAGCTAAAGCAGTGCTGAGAGGGGAATTTATAGCTTTAAATGTTTATATTTGAAAGGAGAAATGTCTGAAATCAATTTTTTAAGTTTTCACCTTATTAAGTTTAAGAAACAGTAACACAAACTCAAAGTAAGAAAAAGGAAGGAAAGAATAAAGCTAAGTGCAGAAAGCAATGGAGTTGAAAACAGATAAACAATTAAAAAAAAAATTACCCACCAAAAGCTACAACAAGGACTCTGGACCTCTTTAAGAAGAAAAAGGAGAAAAGACATAAATGACTAATGTCAGGAATGAAGAGAGGACATCACTATAGAACTTAAAGGCCCTCAAAAAGATGATAAGGAAATATAAATAACTTTATTCCAATAAACTTGACAACTTAGACTAAATGGAAAAATTCCTTGAAAGAAGCAAATTACCACAACTGACTCAAGAAGAAATAGAAAAGTATTAATAGCTCTAGAGATATTAAAGAAATTGAATTCATAATTAAACATTTCCACAAAGAAAACTCCAAGCTCAGATGGCTTCACGAATGAATACTATTGAAGATTTAAGAACAAAATAATACCAGTTCTACTCAAACTCCATTTTGGACTGACTTTGGTCCTTCTCCCACCAAATTCATATGCTGAAGCCCTGACCCCCAATGTGATGCTATTTGGTGTTGGGGTCTTTAGGAGATAGTTAGGTTGGATGAGGTCATGGGAATCAGGTCATCGTGATGGGATTAGTATCCTTATAAGAAGAAATATTATAGAACTCTAGAACCCTTTCTGTCTTTATCTCTCTGTCCCCCTCTCTCTGTGATGTAAGGACACAGGGAGAAGGCAGCTATCTGTAAGCCAGGAAGATATAGCTCCTACCAGCACAGAGTTGGACACAACTGAAGCAACTTAGCAGCAGCAGCAGCAGCAGAAGCTGACTTTGCTGGCACCTTGATCTGGGACTTCCAGCCTCCGAAAGTGTAAGAAAATAAATTTCTGTTCTTTGACCCACCCAGTTCATGGTATTTGGTTACAGCAGCCTAAATTGATGAACACAAACTCTTCCATAATATAAAGGAGGTGAAAAAACTCTCTAACCCATTTTATGAGGTCAGCATTACCCTAATACCCAAACCAGACAAAGACAGTACAAAAAATAAGAAGCTGCAGACCAACATCCCTCACGAACATAGATTCTTTAACAAAAAAAGAACAAGATTCATAACGAAATGCTAGCAAAATGAATACAGCAATGCATATATATTTACCTGGCTTCATGACTAAGGAAGCTTTATTCTAGTAATGCCAAATTGGTTTAATACTCAAAAATCAGTCTATGTGATTCACTATATTAATAGAGTAAAGGAAAAAAAATGATCATATTGGCAGATGCAGACAAAGCATTTGACAAAATGCAATGCCCAATTACATTAAAAGCTCTTAGTGAATTAACATAGAGGGAAACCTGGTCAACTTGACTAAAATTGTCTACAAAAATCCTATAGAAAACATTATACTTAATGATTAAAGATTTAATGTTCTTTCTTATCAAGAAATACGAAGACTCTGAATTTTACCCTACTTTCAAGCTAATGAGTTGGCCTACCACAGCTTCATGGATATTGTATTAGTAGACTCAGGCTGCCATAGAAAAATACAGATTGGTATTTTATGCATAAATAAACAGAAAGGTATTTTCTCATACTGCTGAAGGCTGGAAAGTTCAAGCTGAAGTTTCTAGCAGGATTCAGTTTCTGGGGAAAACTGTCTTCCTGGCTTATAGACAATGCTTTGTCCTTACACGGCCTTTCTTCTGAGCATGGCAGAGAAATAGAGATAGACAGGGAGAAAAGGAGAGAGACACCCAGAGAGAGAGAGAGACAGAGAGAAAGGGAGAGACAGAGGAAGAGAGCAGGCTCTCTGGTGTCTCTTCTTATAAAGACACCAATTCTATTGGATCCGATCCCTATCCTTACGATCTCATTTACTCTTGATTATCTCCTTATGGGCTCTCTCTCTAAATATAGTCATATCAGTGGGTTAGTGCTTCAGCAGATGAATTTGATGGGGGCGGGGGGAACACTATTCAGTATATAGTAGATGCTGAAAGGGGACATGAGACTCCTGAGTCAGAGACAAAAGACTTACTCAAAGCCCAGCAGGTAGCACAAGCTTCATGTTCTCATCATTCCTCCCCAGGTCCTATTGGGCTTAAACGGATGCTCACACCAAGTGGGTTTGTGCCACAGAGGAGGAACCCCAAGCCTAGGGTACCTTGATCTTTCATCATAAGGGGCTGTAAGAAATCATGCTCAGCCTTTGCCCTGGAATGACTAACAAGCAAATTGGACAGTAAATAAATTACCCTTTTTCTCCAGAGGGATACACCATCTCTGACTTCCCAGGCTGTTTGCTGTGCCAACATTCTTGAAAAGATAGTTCAGAGGCTAGTGCCTCTGCCATAGGCGTCTCTCTTACAGAAGAGAAGTCTCTTGCACGGATTTGACAGATTCCTGCAGAATTACTCCCTAACACTTCTAAGATGGAGAACAAGGCATGGATGTCCACTCTGACCACTTTAATTCAACAATGTGCTAGACATGCCAGCCAATACAGTAGTGCAATGAATGCAAAGATTGGTAAAGAAGAAGTAACACGTTGAGCTGATTGTTTACATAGGACGTGCTAAGGAATTAGGGCTTTTGTAACGAAACAACTATAAGAATTAATATGTGAATTTAGAAAGATCATAAGATACAAGGTCAAATAGTAAAAACAATTGGATGTCTACATACCAGTAACAAACCATCCTTAAAATTCTACTTACAATAGAAACACATCATAAAATACTTATGAATAAATTTAAGAAAATAAATGCAAGACTAGAAATACAAAGTAAAGATCTAAATAACTGGAATGATAGCCCATGCTCATAAATTAGAAGACTCCAAACTGGTATGGTGACAAGTCGCCCTAAATTAGGTTCTCCTCTTCGATTCATTGAATCCAATCATAATCCCAACAGATTTTTTAAAAGAAACTGTCGTGCTAATTTTGAATTTTATATGAAAATAAAAAAAGACTTAGAATAGCCAAATAAACTCTATTAAAAAGAATAAGGTTGAGGGCTTATACTACTTGTCTTCAACATTTATTATAAAAGTTACATTAATCCAAACTGTGTGGACTGATGTAAGGATTCCCCAGTAGATCAGTGGGGCAGAATAGAGTCTGTCATAGACTCATATGTCAACAAACATTTGATTTTAACCAAAGGCACCAAGTTACTGTAATGGAGAAAAGTCTTCCCAGCAAATGGCACTGGAAGAACCAGATGCTGATATGGAAAACTGAATTGAGGCCCTTGCCTAACACAAATACAAAAATTAATTTGATATGGATCATACATTCTAGAAGCCTCTAGAAGAAACTGGGAAAATATCTATGTGACTCAAGGGTAGCCAGGGTGTCCTAGACAGAATTGAGGAAAATAATAACCATAAAAGAAAACGTGGTTAAATCAGATTTCATAAAATTTAAAAACTTCTGCTCATCAAAAGTTGGAGAAGGAAATGGCAACCCACTCCAGTATTCTGGCCTGGAGAATCCCAGGGACGGAGGAGCCTAGTGGGCTGCTGTCTATGGGGTCGCACAGAGTCAGACACGACTGAAGTGACTTAGCAGAAGCAGCAGCTCATCAAAAGGCCCTACGGAGAGAACAAACAGGCAAAAAGTCACAGATTAAGGGAAATGTTTACAAGACATGCATCTGACAAAGGACAAGTGTCCAGAGTATATATATCACTCCTGCCACTCAATAACGAAAAGACAAACAATTCAATAAATATGGGCCAAGATTTGCACAGACATTTCACAAAGAAAGATTAATGAATGGCCAATAATGATATGAGAAAAGATGCTCAACGTCATTAGTCATCAGGGAAACGTAACCAAAGCTGCATGATACCCTACTGCATGCCCGTTTGGATGGCTAAAGTTAGAATGACTGGCACCACTGTGGATGAGGATGTGGAACGGGGGTTGATAGGACTGTAAAAAGGTATAATTGGTTTGGAAAGTTCTGGCAGCCTTTTTAGAAAACTAAATATACACCTGGACTTTCCTGGTGGCTCAGCGGTAAAGAATCTGCCTGCAATGCAGGAGACCCGGGCTCGATCCCTGGGTTGGATAGATTACCTGGAGAAGGGCATGGCAACTCACTCCAGTATTCTTGCCTGGAGAATCCGCATGGACTGAGGAGCCTAGTGCGCTACAGTCCATAGGGTCGCAAAGAGCTGGACACGACTGAAGCGACTGAGCACGCACGCACATACATCTAACCTGCGACTCAGTAATTTCACCCCTAGATATTTACCCAAATGAAGTGAGAGGATATGTTCACAAGAAGTATTGTATAGCATGTTCATATCGTCTTTGTTAATAATTTTCCCAAACTGAAAACAATCTGGGTGTCCGTTAGCAGGACAATGGAATATAAAACCCTGAGCTCTCCAGTCAATGAACTTAGCTGCAAAAAGGAATGATTTACTGACTCACACAGCAAGGATGAAGCTTTAAAACATGTTATGTGAAAGAAGTCTTGGGCCAAAGAGTATGTACTGTTTGCATATGTGTCCATTTATATAAAATTCTAGAACTGGCAAGCTATTCTATGTGTTTTCTGTGGTTTTTTTTTTTTTTTTTTGGCCATGCAGAGTCTTAGTTCCTGGGCCAAGGATCTAAAATCGAACCCTTGGCAGTGAAAGTTCTGAATCCTAACCACTGGACCACCAGGGAATTCCCTATTCTATGGTAAAAAAAAAATCACAACAGTGCTTATCTTTGCAGAGAATGAGGGTGATGCAGAGGTGACTGGAAGAGATATGAGGGGGCTTTCTGGACTGATGATTTGGGTTTACAGACCTGTGCATCTGCCAAAAACTCATCAAATGGTATATTTAAGATTGATGCATTCACTATATGCAAATTTCATAGGAAAAGAACTGTAAACTAATATTAAATTCTAGTTCATGTTGTGAATACCAAAGTATTTAAAAGTGAATTTCACTGACGTCTATAATACATTTTGAAATGTATCAAAAGCAAGACTTATTAATGGATGGATACATGATAGATATGATAAAGCAAATATTCTAAAATACTGATTGTAGAATATAGGTGATAAGTATATAGTCCATCCATGCTCAGCCTCTCAGTCATGTCTGACTCTTTGAGACACTATGAACTGTACCTCACCAAACTTTTTGGTCCAGGAGACTTTCCAGATAAGAATACTGGAGAGGGTCACCATTCCCTCCTCCAGGGGAGCTTCCTGACTCAGGGAACAAACCCAGGTCTCTCACATTGCGGGCAGATTCTTTACCGTCTGAGCCACCAGAGACGCCCATCTGGGAAACCCCAAGTATATCATAGTCACTGACAAATTACTTTCTCGTTTCAGTCTGCTTGAAATTTTTCATTAAGAATGTTTGGAAAATATGAGGGAAATATTGTTGGAAAGTATTTGTATATACCCCCAAATTTATGGGAAATAAGAGTTTCCTTTATAATGATAAATACCAGCATGCTTAGCTTTTAAGTGACAGATTTGCAGCAAAAGGCTACCCCAAAGAACAGAGGTGCCATGCATTAATTAAAGAATTTTCATATGAACATATAACCCCAAGGCTAAGCTTTTTAGTGTATAGTATGATGTTCTGCCTTCATCAAAGTCATTAGCAGGATTGAGAATATGATTATGTCCTGACACGTCTGTTTGCATTTCACAGCTGCTAGTCAGGCTCAGTCAACACTTCCACGTGCTGATAATCGTAATCAACCCATTTGTTCATTTAAGACAAACAAATGATTACTCTTTGGGGAAGAAATACCTTGAGTCCTAATTGGCAAATTACTCCTTCTTATGAACATTAGCCAGTTATTCTGTTTTTCTCCCCAAACATATAGAACCTTAGAGCTACTTTTTTCCTTCCCTGGAAGATTGGTCTGGGAACTTTCTTCTACTCTTCTGGCTTGTAAATGCCCAATTATAAGAAATATGTAATGGGCATTTCACACACAAAATCCACACACATATGCACACACGGTAATGGGAAGCAAGGATGCATTTTACTTTAGTGCAAATATTACTGTTTAAATTACAGTGCAAGGCCTTTAAATGTACATTAAAAACCATAATATGCAGGCTATGGCCATGCCAACTGGCGGAAGGGATGCCCAGCTGCACTTGAGGATTTGATGCATCCATTCAGCTGTGCCTGGGCCCTGTCCTGAGGAGCTCTGTCCTTCTAAGTTCAGATTAGAAGACACAAACCTTTCACCAACTTTGGAACTAGAATGCGGCCCCTTAAGCAAAGATCTTGCCAGATCAGAATCTGGCAAGAAGCGTAATCTTACCAGAAGCGGAATCAAGACTAGTGGAAACTCAGGGCAGTCTCTTCATTCAGCAGACTTCCTGAAAGAGGTGAGCTCTGAGATTAGCCGAGAACGACAGGAGAACCAACAAAAGGAGACGGCGAATGTTCCAGGGGTTTGGTGAACAAGAGTGGAGGGAGAGGGCACATTTGCTGGGTACCATGCCCATGGGGGAGATGGCTCACCTGGCCATACCAGCCATTGAAAGCTCTCAGTTCTGTGATACCACTCCCCTTCCCAGCCAGGTCTTCATGTTGAGGTCCTCTGAGATGAGCAGTGCGCAACCTTAACAAAGCTGTGTGGTCAAGGCCACAGGGGCCAGCCTCATGCTCAGAGCACCTGCTTGGCCGGAAGACAGCCAGCTTCCTCTCTTTTGCATTGTATCTCTCTCATGGGTGCTCTGCAAGCCCTCATTTCTCAGTTTTAGTGTTCATGGGCTGTGGCTTTGAGGATAGTAGATACTTGCCCGTTTCTCTAATATGCTTACTTTGTCCTTTAGGCTGGGATAAATGCTGAACAAGGAGCTTTTAATCCAGAGAGATTCAATCCAGAACAAGAAGGAAGAAGGGGACCAGGAGCCTGGGGTCCATAGTGAGCAGGAAAAGACAGTTGTTTAGGGTGACCCGCTCATCCTGGTTTGCCTAGGCCTTGCCAGTGTTTGCCCTGAAAGTGCCGCACCCCAGGAACCTGCTTCCCACACCTCTGCTGCTGCTGCTAAGTCACTTTAGTCGTGTCCGACTCTGTGCGACCCCATAGACGGCAGCCCACTGGGATCCCCTGTCCCTGGGATTCTCCAGGCAAGTTGAGATAATTGGTTACCTTACAGCTTTCCTGGTCCTTCAGGAGCCTAGGACATTACTGATCCCCTACTTCTGGGAAAGGCAAATGGGCCCCCAAACTGGGGGATCCCAGAGGAAGCAGAGATGATAAAGCTGATGTTCTCAGACTCAGAGTGGATAGGAGCCTGTCTGAAGGACTCAGAAATCTCCAGCTAAGAATGGCTTCTCTCCCTACTCCCTCCCCACCCCATGGGCTGTTCTGGAGACTGACGAAGAGATGGTGATGGGCACGGGCCTCTCTCTGCTAGCCTTTCAGCAGAGAAATCTGAAAAGCCACAGTATCATCCCAGGCCTGGTTGCTCATTTTTCTGGGCAACTGTTTAGAGAAAGGAGGCTGCCAACCCCGTCATCCTCAAAGACCTGCCCTACCTGCGTGGCAGCCAGCCTCAGAGCTCCTCAGGGTCCCTGGCAGGAGGATATCTCTACTGTTAGCTCCGTGTCAGGCCTCCCTCTCTGACTTCCACCCTGACCGCTACAGCAGCCTGCATCAGAGCAGCAAGGCACAGCCCACCTGGTGGTGGGCCTGCAGGGGAGTGGGTGGCTGCACACTCATGGGGGCAGCCCAGCAGGAGGGAGGGGACCCCAGCCCTTTCCATCACAGCTTCCATCACCTCCAGATACTTACCATGCTTCTGTTTTCTACTTCCTTTTTTCTTTTTGACCATGCCGTGATGCTTGTGGATCTTAGTTCCCCAACCAGGGATCAAACCCATGGAAGCTCAGAGTCCTAATCACCAGGGAATTCCCTAGCTATGTTTCTCAGTGTAGACCAGTGGATGGATCTGAGCCAGGGTCCTAGGCTTTCCTTGTGCCAGTGACACCATCTGGAAAATGGATTTGTAACCTCATAATAAAGAGTTCAAGAAATGACCTCATTGAGGGGAACTTTGGGCTGTGGGAGTTGGGGTGTTAAGCTGTTTAAGAAGCCCAGGAAGACTGTGTTGGCTGATTGTTCTGGGCAGGTTTACAAATAGTAACGTTTTGGTTACAGATTACAGGTGTCTGCTCAACTGACATCTCAGTAATGGAGTCCCTAGAACATGCAGCCAATCTGGGTTAGGCGTGAGACTAGCAGGAAGTGGAATTTACCTTTGGCAATCAACACAGAAATTCCCAGGAAGGGGAATGGATCTAAAACCAAGGGGATGGGATTGAGATTTTATTAAGCAACCAGTCCAGTGCCTGGCATGGAGTGGGCCTACTACAGAAGGATGCTACTACTGTTACCCTAGAGAGAGTCTGGGAGTCAGGGATTGAACTGAGAGTCACAGGAATGAGGAACAAAGAGAGGCTGGCAGGAACAGCCACAAAGGCAGAGATCATGAGGAGTCATCGTCCTGCCCACAGGCATGTTCAAGGGTGTGGCAGTTAAATGTTTCCATGGACTTTCTCTGGGATGCAGGTTGCTAGGAAAAGAAGCGAGGCCCCAGTTTACAGATGAAGACGTCAGCTATGCTTGGAGCTGGGATTTATAATATTTTACTGTCAGCATCACCCCATGCCTCAAAGACCATGTGCTTTCTTTCTCTTTCTACTGCATCACCCCTCTAGTATTTTTCAAGTATTGGGGGGAGTCAGCTGAATTCCTCAAGGAGAGGGGTTGTGATTGGAAATTCTGAGATTACTGACTTAAGTGGCTTCATCAAACTGGGAATCCCTGAGGCCAGGGATGGGGTCTATCCATCCCTCAGATTGGGAATTCTCAGCTCATGGCAGCTTTTTACATTTTGGGTGAAAAGCAGGGCTGGGCTGGCCCTGCCATGAAAGTCGCCCCTGAGCTGGACTGAGGCTCTTTGAAGCCTCTTTGTATGAAGATGGTGGAGACTGTCCCAGGGTCCTGGCGAAGCAGTGGGACCCAGTCACATCCCAAGAGGCGGGGCCAAGAGTGACAGGCAGGGGACAGGTGTCAGGTCACACAGGTCACATCCTGTCACGCCTGCTGTTTGCACGCCCCTCGGGCCGTTTCCTGCATCTTGTACCCCACGCTCTTGCTGCTCAGGGAGCAGACGTTGATGTGGGAGAAGCTCCAAAGAGCTCCACGAAGACTACAAATAAGTGTGCTGTGCTCCTTGCTAATGCCTGAATTATTGCTTTCCCTTCTCCTCAAATGAAAGGAGCGTTTTATGGGCTTGGGTTTAGGAACGAAGCATGAACAGTGGCTAGTTTTTTCATTCTGACATGGTGAAGCTAAGGCGGGATAGGGAAATGCTGCGGGAGAATGAGGAGGCACGGAGGTGAGAAGTGGGAGGCAGGCTGGGGGTGTGAGTGGGGAGGGTTCAGCTGGAAGGAGGAGGGAACAGCGGGACAAGGGGGTGAGTAAAGATCTGAGGAGCGGGGTAGAGGAAGTGTCCGAGGAGGGAGGCAGGAGTGGATGCTGCTTGGTGAGACATTGCATTCATCTCCCAAGAGCTCCCTGCCCATGGGAAGGCGCTAAGAGCCAAAGGCAGCAGTCAATTCCAACTAGAAAAGCGTCGACTCCTTGGAGACGCTGCCCGGTCTCAGATGCCAAGGGTGCAGAGCGCAGCTTGAAGGCCAATGCAGAGCGCAGCTTGAAGGCCAAGCAAGGGGCCAGGGTTTCCTCTAGTTTTTCTGGCCCCAGGCCACCATCATCCAGGTTCCTACATGCTATTTTTTTTTAATCCCTGAATCTGGAGTCTGAGGTTTTCGAGGGAAAGGACTTGATGCTTCTCATTTGGTGAAGGAGCAAGGAGAGGTCTTAATTCAGGGTGCCTTGATCTGGTTCTTCTCCTTCTGTGCATTCATGGTGCCGTTTCACATTGGGAGGGGAGATGGAGTGAGACAGAGGGGGCAGGACTCCATCGAACCCCAGGTGCCGCCCCCCAAACTCAGCGTGCCTTTCCTTTGTCTCTGCACTCCTCCTGCTGAGGGCCATCTACTGCTTGATGATCTGTTAACCATGGGTCGCCCTTTATGTGTTGACTCAAATTTACTTCCTTTCTGGAGTATATCCTGACACTCCCAGTCTATGTTCCCACATCACCCTGTATTTATCTTTATTATTGTTTGTGTCATGCTGAATTTTGATGGTCAGTGTTATCCATGCAGCATTAACTGGGTGGGGGGGGTCCTTAGGGGGCAAGAATGGAGTCTTATTTACCTTTGTATGTTAAGTATAAGGTCGGAAATATGGTTAAGTGGAATTTCCCTGGTGATCCAGTGGCTAAGACTTTGCACTTCTAATGCAGGGGGCCCAGGTTTGATCCCTGGTCAGGGAACTAGATCCCACATACTGCAACTAAGAGTTCAATGCTGCGATTAAAAATCCTGCATGCCGCAACTAAGAACTGGTGCAGCCAGATAAATATATATTAAAAGAAAGGAGGGCTTCCCTGCTGGCTTAGTGGTAAAGAATCTGCCTGCCAATGCACCAGATGCGGGTTCTATCCCTGGGTTGGGAACATCCCCTGGAGGAGGAGCCTCCAGTATGCCCCTGGAAACCCACTCCAGTATTCTTGCCTGGAGAATCCCATGGACAGAGGATTCTGGAAGGCTGCAGTCTATGGGGTTGCAAAAGAGTCAGGTATGATTTAGCCACTAACCAACAACAAAACAAAGAAAGAAATGTGGTTAAATATCCAATGGTGCTCAAGGAAGCAGGAGAGGAAGGAACCGCAGAGAGGTGTCCAATGCAGCGGAAGATGCGTGGACCTTGGGTTGAGACAGCCAAAGTTACATATCTCTCCTCTGTTATTTCCAAGCTATGTGGCCTTGAGAACTTACGTTTCAAGGTTGCCATAAGGATTGAAGTAGCATATACACACTGCTTAGCACACACCCTGGCACGTAGTAGGTGTTCAGTAGATAGTAGTGATTATACACCAGGCCTCTGGAGTGATAGGGTCAATCCTTACCAGTGCTTCCTCTTTACTCTGCCATCAGTTTTATCCACAGAATCTCCGGACCATTTTTTCTAGGAGGCAGACATGGATTTTTTTCATGGGCGGAAACAGTCTTCTTGCATCTTTGCCAGAGTTGTCAGCATGTCTGCCACAGGACTGTTGATAGGAGGTGCAAATGTATTTCCTAATTTGAGACGATGGTGTTTGGAATGCCTGCCACTGGGCTATATTTAGCTCTGAATTCCCCAAATAGCAACAGGGAGGAAGAGCCTCCCAGCCAAATATCTCCCATCCAGCTGGAAAATACAGCAGTCATAATGATTATTTTTATTATTGCTATTATTATTTGTTGGTTAAATGAATTAATGGAACTTGAGTATCCATTGGCACCTAGAATGCTGGGGTCTCAGAATACCCCATCAGAGCCCTTTGAATGCTACGCAGTCAAATATAACCCATCCTACAAACAAGGAAACTGACACTGAGAGAGGAGCTGTGACTTGTATACCCAACATCAAAGCCTGGATGAGAACCCAGTTCTTTGGATTCTAGATTTGATGCTGTTTATTAAGTTCTAAGGGGCTTCACACAAGGGTGTTGAGCTGGCTTTGACCAAGAAGCTGGTCATTCTCTGGCTTATTCCTATGTCTGTCTCTGTCTTTCAAGGTCTTCGCTCAGGGGGCCACGTGGAGCATGAGATCAGGAGTTAGAAGCCCTGCTTTTTAGTCTCAACTCTGCCCGACGCTAACTACATGAGCTTGGATGGGTTGTTTCACTTTCTGGGGTTCTGTTTCTTCATTCAATGCCCATTATTTACCCACCTTTCCATTTATTCATCCACTCATCCATCCAACAAGTGTAGATAGAAAATCCACTTCCAGTGGGGAAGTAGTATCATCCCTGCCCTTTAGGGTTTACATGCAACCACTGAGAGGTAGTGGAGATCTACCTGGCATGTCCACAGAGGAGAGTTATGACGAACTGGCCACATTTAGGAAGGGTACAGAGGCATGGAGAACATTCTATGACTCTTTCTCTCTGGTATTAAGAGGGAGTGAGAGTTGGCCAGTGGGCTTCTGCTTGGCCGAGACACTCATGTGAACACACACACACACACTCCTGACTGTACTCAGTTCCCCTCAAGGAGCTCTCCAAAAATGATCCTGAGAAAATCTTGGGAAGAAAGGGCCAAGGTCACAGCTAACCAGGAGCAGATGTGCGGCAGGTCACAGAAAGCTGAGGGTGCAGGCTGTCGGGAGAGATGCATCCATTGTTACTCAGGTATAATATCCCAGGAAGGCAGACACTGTATCTAAGGACACTTTGGAAGTTCCCAGACCAGCAGGCACAGCCTAGGCCTGTTACTATGTGTTAGTAATTGATTGAATGCAACTGGGTTTCCTCGAGTAAGTCCATTTCCTTCCTGAGCCTCAGTTTCCACATCAGTAGGATAGTGAAGGGGTGTGAGAATAGATGCCACTTGAGTTCATTTTCAATCTTAAGAATCTGTTGTTTTATGAAAGAATGATCCTCAGAGACCTTCCCTCTGACTCTTAATCTCAGTGTTCTTCTTATATTCCATCCTCATGTTCCAAAATTTGATGTTCCAGCCATCTGATTCTTCCCTGCTCTTTCACTGTCCCTCCATCATATCCCAATTTCCTAAGCCCCCAATTCTGCTAAATCCAGTCCTCTTCTAATATCGTGGGATCTGTTAGTCAAACTAGAAATCCTCAGTTTACGGTTAGGGGGGCTGCTGTGGCCCTTCCCTCTGTGCCGTGTGTGTCTAAACACCGAGTCCCATCTCTCCTCGGTGCAATGTGCACACAAACACCCAGACCTTTCTGCAAAATGCAATGAGCCATGAGTCCCAAGAGGAATTCCAGCTCTTGTCCGAGTTAATAGGAGAGAGGATGAGAAGAGAAGGCCTGAATTTCAATCACAATGTGATTATTGGCCTTTTTGAAGTTTTGCTGATGTTTTTTTAACCTGGTTGGCTTGATATTACTAACCAAATGCTTGTCTCACAAATCGGCTTTGGCTGCAATTCAAATTTAATTACATTCTAGCTAAGTAAAAGCAAGAAAGAAAGCAAGAGAGAAAGAGAGAGAGGAGGAAAAATATAGCTATGTTTATAGACCAGACAACTCTGTCCTAAATCTTTACATCTCCCTAGGTGCAAGAGTCAATGGGATCCAGACACAGATGGGTCAGGCTTGAGATAGATGTGAAGCAATAACAAGCTTCTTGTAAATTGAAGCTAGTGAACACTGCATGCTGAGGCCGAGAGAAAATTGAGAAGTTGGCAGAGTTGACGCAAGTGCTCCAGCCACCTTGGGTTGTTTCCATTTGGTACCTTCTAAGGCCCTCGGGCTTTCTTCCTGTGTTCCTTTCATATTCTCCCATCAGAAAACTTAACGACACTAAAGTATAGATGACAAGTGATAATTTGCATTTTTCCTGTCTAGAATTGTTTTTACTAAACACAAAACAAGGACAGACACATACACAGACAAGCACCTAAAAAGCAGATGAAAATGTTTAACTGGCAAATAAACAAGTGTGTGTTGAGTGGCCTTAAGACTAGGTATTGGGTAACTACAGATGTGTAATGTATGAAATACTAGTATAGGAAGGTATGAGGAAGGTGGGGAATGGAGTTAAGGGTGACTCAAGTTCTTTGCTATAGAAAATAAGAGAAAAAACTACTTGTGGGGAAAGGGTGATAATTTCTGCGGAGCATAGGATGAGTTTGAGGTGCTTGTGAAGATCCAGTGAAGGTGGATATTCATGCCTGGTTTAGAGGACAGGGATACTCTAGACCATGCCTTTGGGAGCAATGAACTCACGGGAGAGAAGCCCAGGAGCATGGTTGGGCTTACTCAGGGAGAATGAATAAAGTGAGAAGAGGAGAGGATCAAGTGCAGGATCCTGGCGAATACCAAAATCTTTAAGGAGTGCTCAAGAAACTGAGGAGTGATCTAAGAAGGGAAAAACCACCACGGTCACAAATACCAAGGAAGAAGAATGATTTTTAAGGTGCTCAAAACTGTGAAGTGGTAGGGAAAATGAACTAAGAATTGAATTGCAGGGGAGGAGTCTAAGTGGATGTCGCAATTATGAGGTCACTGGTGTCCTAACCAAATGGGTATCAGTGAAGTGATTTAACTAATACCATTGTGCAGTGGATGGAGGGATGAGTGGGGGTGAGAGAAATGTATGCTGCTTTTTAAAGAAAATCTGGCTTTTCAAGGAAGGTGAAAAAGGAGATGATTAGTTAGAAGAAGACTATAAAATGACAAAAACTTGAAACTGCTTCTGTGCTGAGAGGTAAGAGTCAGTGGAAGGGAGAGGTACATGGGAAGAGAGTACCTTATTGATGGGAAAATGTCCTTGGAGAGATAGGATAAAGGCTCTACGTCACAGATAGAGGGGTTTTCTTTGGGCAGAAGAACACTTCCTTCTTTATGAGAGAAAGAAAGAAGGAATACATAATTGTGAGAGCAGATGGACTTTTAATGGAGCTGAGGGAATCCATGCCTAATAGCCCAATTGTTCATTGTTAACAGGGAAATGTTGTTATCTACAGAGAGTAAGTGGGACGTTAAGGATCTTCAGAAAGGTTGAAGAAGGAGTTTCCCTGGTGGTCCATTGGTTAAGAATCCACTTTGCGATGTAGGGGACGCCAGTTCGATCCCTGGTCCAGGAGGATCCCACAGGCCGCAAGGCAGCTAAGCCCATGCATGCATCATGACTACTAGGCTTATGCTGTGGAGCCCACGAGCCATAACTCCTGAGACCACAGCATCAACTGCTGAAACCTGAGCATCCTCAGCCTGTGCCGCTCAACAAGAGAAGCTGACGCAGTGAGAAGCCTGTGCACTTCAAGTAGAGAGAAGCCGCTACTCTCTGCAACTAGACAAAGCCTGCATGCAGCAACCACACCTAAGGCAGCAAAAAATAAATATTTCAAAAAAGGAATATCAAAGTTGAGGAAGGTTAGGACTGCCACAGCAGACAGCGAGAAAGGTAGATCACACGTGCTTAGTTGCTTCACTTATATCCGACACTGCGACCCCATGAACTGTAGCCCACCAGGCTTCTCTGTCCATGGAACTTTCAAGGCAAGAATACTGGAGTGAGTTGCCATTTCCTTCTCCAGAAAAATGTAGATCACCTAAGCCCAGGTCCTAAGGGGATAAGGGGCTAGATTGAGGCATGAGATCCAACCTCTGGTCACAGTTCATAGGTGCTAAGTTGCTTCAGTTGTGTCCGACTCTTTGTTATCCTATGGACTGTAGCCCACCAGGCTCCTCCGTCCATGAGATTCTTCAGGCAAGAGTACTGGAGTGGATTGCCATGCTCTCCTCCAGGGGATCTTCCCCACCCAGGGATCATACCTTCAGTATGCGCCTTTTCTTCCCAGGGCTCAGCAGCAGAGGTATAGGGGAAGATGGTTGGATGGACGAAAGATGAAGGGCTTCAGAATGCATGTGGTAGACTGACAAGGCGAGGAGAATGCTGGAGATTCTGGAAAAAGGTGGCAGATAAGATGCTCTTAAAACCATGTTTTGTGTGTGTGTATGTGTGTGTGTGTGCGTGTGCATGCGTATGTGGGGCAATGTTGTAAGGTCTGGTGAAGGAAATATGCTTGTACTTGTGGAATGGCTTGTAGTTTACCCTCATGTAGCCTGTCCACAGGGCACCCTTAACCCTAGGCTGGCTACTCCTGACTCTTCTCCCTACCTTTTCCATCTTTCTGTCTCTTGCCTCATTCAGTAAGGCTCAACATGATTACAAAAGTACACCTGCAACCCCTGCTCCCCCAATGGCTTTGAATTCAGTCTATACTCAAAATAGAAATTATTTTGTATTACATGCTATTTAGAATTCTATGAGCTTCCTCTTCCCTTCCATTGACAGAGGTAATCAAAGCCAAGTTATATTTGATCTTCTTAAATAGCAGGTATAATCATGCCATTGGAGAACTCCCATCTGTCCTCTGGGTCTCACATCTCCCCCTGTACCACAAGGAGGTAGTATAAGTGATTATAAAGCTCTTGTTCAGCTGTGAGGGTGTTCTCAATCTCTAGCTTCCAGCAGCCCAGTCCAGCTCAACCCAGGCCAACCCAGCTTCCAGCACCAAGGCCAGCACGCAGCAGTACCAATGGCTGCTTGAGAAGGGCATACAGCAGCTTGCCAGGACACAAACACAAAGTTTGTTCTAACGTCTCTGGTTCTAAAGTCTCAGAAGAACTGTGCAATTAACCTGGGTCGAGGCTGCAGATTCTTGCAGCCCATAGCTGGCCAGAGAGGCAGAATGATATGACTTGTTGACAGACAAAGTACAGGGGTGAATCATAATGAGATTTATGGACTGCAGGTTTTTCTACTCTCATTCCCTCTTTCTCTACCATCCTCATTCCACTTTCCAACCAGATCCACCAGTTCCTAGTGGTGCATTCCCAATGATATATGACTTCTGGGGATGTGGCTGCCAGAGGTTACAGGAGGGAGCCCCCAAATGGAGTGGGAGCTGGACTAAGAGTTGGAGACATCTGTGGCTCCAGTCCATCTTTGCCTGGTATGTGGCTGCCAGGCATGCAGGTCTTCTCTCTCTCTGGGACTTAATTTAGTTATGAGATGGCTGAACCAGAGGACCTCTAAGATTTCAAGTTGACTGTCTTATCCTGGCTTCTCCGAGAAGCAGACACTGAACCTAGGATTTAAGCACAAGTAGTTTATGTAAGACATGAGTCCAGGAAGTACCAGTAGCAGAATCAGGAAGTCAGATGGGGAAAGAAGCCAATAGAAGGTCTGTATGAACAATTTACCACTGTGAATGACTGGGATTCAGTCCCACTGGGAACTTATAGATGGTGTAGGACATGTGTTCCAGAGGTGTCCTCATGAGGGGGTGACAAGGTAATTGATCACAAAATTCCAATTTGTCATTGATTGGATGCCTCTCTCAGGGTGTTAACTCCCTAGCATTTACAGTGTTCTCTGTGGGCTGAGGGAGGGGGCTCATGTTCTTACTGCTAGAGAAAGCCCTCAGGCAGGGAGATGCAGGTGCTTGCAATAAGAGACTCTCGGCAGGCACAGAACCAGTGACTGCTAAGGGGATGTGGGCAGGACGCTGATGGCATTTGCCATGCATATTTAATGTCCTTAAAATTCTATGACTTCCTATGACCAAACTAAGAGTGAGAAGAACCATCCATCTTGGAAGCACTCATAGGAAAAGAGTTCTTCTTTTCACCCTAAAGCTAAAAGCTCACAGAGTCTGAGAATCTTTCCTGGATGAAGAAGGCTGATAGCCTGGGTTACAGTCACAGGCTTACTGTTTACTATGGGCAAATAGTAGGGAAGACACCCTGGAGGAGGGCATGGCTAACCCACTCCAGTATTCTTGCCTGGAGAAACCCATGGACAGAAGAGTCTGGAAGGCTATAGTCTATGAGGTCACAAAGAATCAAATATGACTGAAGTGACATAGCAGCAGCAGCAGCATGGGCAAATTATTCAACCCCTGTGAACTCCAGCTTCTACCCATAAAGAACACTAATACCTTGATGAGTTGTCATGATAATTAAATATAGGGGGTCAGGGGGTGAGAGAAGGGCTGGGTTGGGCTGGAGCTGAGGGAACTGATAGGAACATGTCCAATTCCCCCTGTTGAGTGTCCACTCATTAGTCCATGTTACAGCAGAGGGAGGAGCTAGGAAACTGCAGCTGGATCTGAACTGGCTCCACATTCAAGGAGGCCAGTGTGATGGTGGGACACCACAGTGGGTGTTTGTGGTCATGGGAGTACAGTGAGTTCTGAGGTGGGGCATACTCTTGGCTTTAGATGAGATTTCTGCTCTGGGGCATCAGCCATCAACCCAGATAAGCTGATGCAAGAAACAGGGTTTAGATTCAGGCAGGAAGAACCACTCAAGTTGGGATGTATGTTCCAGGACAGTCTCAGCAAGAAAGCCAAATATAAGACATGGTCTAGGGGGAAAGCTGGGGAATCCCAATGCTGTGTGTGTATGGCACACATCAGAAACTTTGCTTAGAGCTGAAGCAGACACAGAAATATCAATCCAAACCTTACCTGTTGCAAACAGGAATGTGGCATTAAAAATATGGCCATCATTGGTGAAAACTGGCATGGCTGAGAAATCAGGTTAATTCAAGGGAGTATTACCATGAATTTGGAAAAAAAAAACTGTCAGAATAGGGATAAGGGGTTCTGGCACTTTCTAATCACATGCATGGACTTGTATGAAGCTTGAGAAACCTGTGGTTTACATGGAAGGACCTAGAAGAGAGTCTCCATCAGAATGAGGTCCTGGATGAAAGGGAAAGGTTTGGATATTCAGAAATGGATATGTCTGTAGAGTACACAGTGATGATAACGATCTCCAAAGCATCAGGCCCATGAGAGGAGAGATGAGATGAGCAGTAATGGGATACCAAGTAGTAGGTTAGCAAAAGACACACAAAAAGAGAGCACACAAGACAAGCAATGGGGGTGAAGGATGGAAGGACTTGGTATCTGCCAAGGAGAAAGGTTCTGCTGAGCGCTGAAGAATTGATGCTTTCGAACTGTGGTATTGGAGAAGACTCTTGAGAGTCCCTTGGATTGCAAGGAGATCCAATCAGTCCATCCTAAAGGAAATCAGTCCTGAATATTCAGGAAGGACTGATGTTGAAGCTGAAAACTCCAATACTTTGGCCACCTGATGTGAACAACTGACTCATGTGAAAAGACCCTGATGCTGGGAAAGATTGAAGGCGGGAGGAGAAAGGCATGACAGAGGATGAGATGGTTGGATGGCATCACTGACTCAATGGACATGAGTTTGAGTAAGCTCCGGGAGTTGGAGATGGACAAGGAGGCCTGGCGTGCTGCAGTCCATGGGGTCGCAAAGAGTCGGACACGACTGAGCAACTGAACTGAGCTGAACTGAAGAAGAAAGGAGTCTTGTGCATAGACCTCTGGGCGAGAAGGAGATATGATCAACGCTGAGCCAGTTTGGTTGCAGTTACTGCTAAGGTCTTTGATTGCTACCTGGGTCCTGCTTTGCTAATTCTATCTCCTTAGCACCAAGCTAGCCAAAGTGCCACTGTGCTGAGCTAAACCTCATTCCATTTTCACCATAATATGTTGTGATGAACAATCCAGCTTCCTCTCTTAAGGACCTCTCTCATTAGCAACAACTACAAAACCACCCTCAGCACAGATGGTATCTGGCAGCTTGGGACAAGGAATGGAGTTAGGGGAAAAAAGACACTCTTTGTTGGGGGTTGAGGATGTCAAAGTGGAGACATGTAAATAAGGGAGAGAAAGAGAACCTTGGAAAAAGAGGAAGACAAAAGGATACACGGGAAGACAGTGATGCAGAAGACTAGATGGAGGAAGCTCTTTCAGCAAGTCAGGTGTCCCCTGAGATGCCATGATGAATGAGCAAAGCAATTATCACTCTACTTGGCGGGGTGCTATGCACCACACAGATGGAGAGCTGTCCACGACACGGAGGAAACTGTGCATGCAAAACTCATGCAGCAGGCCTGGGAAAGTGACACCCTGCCCAAGGGCGACAGCCATCCGCCCCACTGAGCACACAGCAGAAGCCTGCACATCTGTGCTATGCTGCACTCAGCTACACACCCTGTTGAGGGTGCCTTTATCGCTTTGCATCACAGTTAGCTGTCTGCCTATCTGCCCTGTGAGACTAAGACCTCTTGAGAGAATATGCTTTGTCTTATAGATGGTTTATCTTTCTTTGAGAAAACTAAGGTTTCACTGGAACATAATGACTACCTTAAAAGTTTGGGGACTAAATACGTTATTTGTGCATGGGGATTCCTGAGTGTGTGTGTGTGTGTGTGTGTGTGTGTGCTGCACAGAGGGTAGGGGATATGAGGGCAGAGAAGTCATGGTGGAGAGATCAGAAAATAAAATCAGAGAGATATTCCAAATGCAATATTTCTCAGACTTCTCTGAACTGGTGCCTGGGAAAAGGCAATCAAGATGCATGTTAAAAATGCACATTGCTAGTCCTATCCCAAGCCTACAGAACCGGAACTCCACACTTAGGCCTGAAGATAGGGATTTTATCTCCCACCATAGGAAGTATTGATGGCCAGCCAGATCTGAGAGCCACTGTTCTACGGGCATCTATCGCATTTACAAGCAACTGATTCATAGCCGACCAGAACACTCAAGATCCTGTCACAGCATCTGGAACAAATTCTCGTTTTGCGGATGAAAAAAGTTGAGGCCCAGTAAGGAGGCGGGCCTTACTCAATTCCACGCTGCCACCTGGTACTCGTGTTGGGGAGACGTCTATCACCTGGGCTTTCCCCATTGCACGCACCCTGTCCGTGGTCCAGGTGATGCTATTCCTTCCATTCCTCAGAGACTTCCTTAGGCCGAGGGCGCAGTGCGCTGTCCAGCACCGCATGCTCCTGAAGCACGCCGGCCCGCAGCTGGGCAAACTCCCGCGTCCCGCCCTGCGGTGAATTCAGCGACGGTGGGCGGCCCGCAGTGCAGTCTGCAGCACTGGCCGCCTGCCTCGCCCCCCGCCCCGCCCTCTGCACCCGGCGGCGTGCCGCTTCTGCTGCAGCCGCAGCGCGGGGCTTTCTCCCGCGCAGCGCTTCATCCAATTCAGGCTAGTTATAAATTGCTATTGCGAGGAGATGGTGACCCAGTCCCTGGCACATTAGTCCGCAGCTCGCTGATCTATTCCCATGTTAAAGGACTGCACAAGCAGAGGAAGTAGATTAAAATATAATGTATTGCATTGAAATCTAACACAATGCTATACTTAATATTCAGCCGGATTTGCATATTCACGTTTCCCTCCCTCACTTTCTCTTGTAGGGTCCCACCAGGCCTTCCTTGTTAAGCTTCCGTCACTGCCGGACAAAGAAATTTAATGACTTGAGGGGCTAGAAGGGACTGCCAAATGTCATCTAACTCAGTTCCTTGTTCCTGGCGCAGGAATATTGAAATCCTGGATTCTGACCTTAAACTTGGTAAAGAGGGATGAATGGTGGCTGATAGAGACCTGTTGGGTGGTTTCCACTTCACCTTCGGCCCACTCCATTGTGTCTTCTTCCGTGCGGCCTCTCATCCTCAAATCTTCTTCTCTGAGCCATGAGAAACGGTCTTTTCACCGCCGTCCCTCAGATCTCCAACTGAGCACCTGATCTCAGAAACAAGGCCCACTCTCCTGTTTCTATTAGCATCCCTCTCACTCGATTGCGAGCCACGCTTATAGGGGATGATGTTAGATAAATGCCGAGTCTCTAGAGGCTTCAGATGGTGGTAGGACAGGTCTCGGAGAAAAGTACTCAGAGTGTTGAAAAGAATGACAGCCAAAGAATCCCGTTTAATTTGATGGCGCAATGAATATTTAAAGTTTTATAAAGAAGTACAAGAAAGCAATCAGGCTTATTCAGGCATGTGCTCTGGGGAACAGAGTACACTCCCCATGTGTTGGCAATGTGGGAACAGGAGATGAGGATGAGGTTGGGGGTGGCGGACACACACATAAATAGTTTGTATTCTTCCCACTCTTTGTATTAAGGTGAAAACCAGCTTACAAGTGCAGTTCAAGAAGAAGTTGGGGGGGGGGGGGCGTGGAGGACGATCCTCCCAGATAATTATCATAATGTGCTGACACCCTAAACAGTTCCTTTTAAAAACTGAATTTCTAATATCATCGCTTTGGAGATTAAAATATTGAGACCTGAATCCCTCGGCAAATGATTCAGGAACCATACACACTGTGATAAAGGCACCTGCCACAGAAACAGGAGGGGTCATAAATCTCCTACTGCATGAGTGGAATGTCTAATGGTGTCACCCCTCTGGCAGAGTGAGGTTCCCAGAAACCTCCAAATAGCCACTCTGAGGGCAGTTCATTCATTATAAACAGGTACCAGATATTTCCACTTTTTATCAGCTATTATGTCAAGTTTCAGTATCAGAGAATTAGGGTGAGATACAACCCCTGCCTTCAAAGAGTTTCAAGTTCTCCCGAAGAGACAGATATGCGTGCACAAGATACTTTAGTGCTAGTCCAGCACAGAGCCCAGAGGACAAGCTAAGGGCCAGTGGGGCAAGGACTGGGGACTTTATCAATGATGATTGTGGGAATAGGGGAAAGGCTTCATATTAGTCACTGCAGCAGTTGCTGTCATTGCCCTGCTGTTATCTCTTGAGCATTCATCTTTATACAACTAAGTTGCTACTATAAACACCTAAGACTTCATGCCGGAGGGCTTTTCCTGGTCAAGGGAGCCAGTTGTGCTGGAGAGTTAATGTCCCTGGAAGCCCTCAGTCAATGATAGATAGCAACTAGGCAGGTAAATCCTCCACTCCCTCACCCCTAGAGGGGACAATTCAGAGTGCCTCGCACTGTATCTCAGAGATCCCCAGTAGAATGAGCTCCAACTGAAAATACTTGCTTAATTGGATTATCCCCCTTTCTTTTTTTAAAAAATATAAATTTATTTATTTTAATTGGAGGCTAATTACTTTACAATATTGTATTGGTTTTGCCATACATCAACATGAATCCGCCACAGGTATACACGTGTTCCCCATCCTGAACCCCCCTCCCACCTCCCTCCCTGTACCATCCCTCTGGGTCATCCCAGTGCACCAGCCCCAAGCATCCTGTATTCGGCATTGAACCTGGACTGGCGATTCGTTTCATATATGATATTATACATGTTTCAATGCCATTCTCCCAAATCATCCCACCCTCTCCTCCTCCCACAGAGTCCAAAAGAGTGTTCTATACCTCTGTGTCTCTTTTGCTGTCTCGTATACAGGGTTATCGTTACCATCTTTCTAAATTCCATATATATGTGTTAGTATACTGTATTAAGAGAAGGCAATGGCACCCCATTCCAGTACTCTTGCCTGGAAAATCCCATGGATGGAGGAGCCTGGTAGGCTGCAATCCATGGGGTCGCTAAGAGTTGGACACAACTGAGCGACTTCACTTTCACTTTTCACTTTCATGCATTGGAGAAGGAAATGGCAACCCACTCCAGTGTTCTTGCCTGGAGAATCTCAGGGATGGGGGAGCCTGATGGGCTGCCATCTATGGGGTTGCACAGAATCGGACACGACTGAAGCGACTTAGCAGCAGCATCAGCAGCATACTGTATTGGTGTTTTTCTTTCTGGCTTACTTCACTCTGTATAATAGGCTCCGGTTTCATCCACCTCATTAGAACTGATTCAAATGTATTCTTTTTAATGGCTGAGTAATACTCCATTGTGTATATGTACCACAGTTTTCTTATCCATTCATCTGCTGATGGACATCTAGGTTGCTTCCATGTCCTGGCTATTATAAACAGTGCTGCAATGAACATCTTCACTTCTCACCTACCTTATCCCACTCCCCACTGACATTTTCAGGTCACCTCCCAGACTTGTTCTGAAATTCCTTCTAATGGTCTGTTTCTGGAGGAATCCAAACTAGCTCAGTTCCAATTCCTGGACTGTAGCCTGCCAGCCTCCTCTGTCCATGGAATTCTCCAAGCAAGAATACTGAAGTGGGTGTCAACCCCTTCTCCAGGGAATCTTCCGAACCTTAAGGAGCAAACTCAGGTCTCCTGCATTGCAGGCAGATTCTTTACCATCTGAGCCACCAGGGAAGCCTCAGTTCCAATAGCTGGCTTTTACTAAAAGTCACCATGCCCAGCACTGTGCTGACTTTTATACTATTTCTAATCCTTATAATAATCCTGAAGGGTAGGAATTATTGCTTCCATTTTACAGATGAAAAAACTGAGTCTTAGAAAGTGAAAATGGATTTCTCAAGATCACAGGAAAAAGTTAGAGATCTTGATCAAATTAAGTTCTGGAGACTCATCAGTGATTGTTCTTTTTCTTCCTAGAACCACAGCCATTGTGAAGGGAACAATGATCCCTTTGAAACTGTGATAAATATGATATCCTCTCTCTCAGTTAAAGGGGAAAAAAAAGCATATACACATACATGTGAAATTAACTGTGCAAATCCTAACCCTTAGAATCTCCATGGGCTCCAGATTAAGAAATTATTTTGAGGAATAGTATTTGTCAAAAACAGGAGGCACAATACATCCCTAGAGATGTGGGGAGGTGGGAAAACTATGAAGTGGACATAGTTTAGGAGGGAGTAACAGGGATAATGGGGATAATACACATATCACTGTTTGAGCCATCAGTGGGACCCATGAGGTGCAGAAGATAACATAAACTTGGGCAAGTGGGGTAAGGACAGTGCTCTGGCTGGGTGAAAGCTGGGAAGGGACGTTTGAGGGAAGAGCCCTTGATCCCAGTAGAATTCAGAGCCCCGAGGAGGGGGTGGGAGTCTCTAGCTTCAGCTATGAATTCCTGTGCAGAGCTGTGCACTCCCTGATCTCTCAATTATTTGACCTCAGAACTCCCCATCCCAAGCCCTTCCTCTCCTCTTTACTTCAGCCATCCATATCATACGCCCAGTCACAACCTGGTCTTTCTAACAGGTAAAACTGTCTCATCTGGAAAACAGAAACCATCCCAGGTATTTCAAACAGGAAGGATTTAATATAGGGAATATGTAGCAAAGGGGCTGGTTGGATTTTAAAAGTGAAGAAGAGAAGATGCAGCTCCCCGGTGATTGATACTTCACATAGTCATTACTGCTCATAGAGCTGGAGGAGTGAAAAGGGGCAAGGGTCCAGATCCCAGGATCCTGCACTCCAAGACATGAGTGGAACTGCTGCTGACAACGGCCAGAGACCCAGGAGCCCGCATCCCTGCTAACGCTGCTGCCTCATGCAGAAAACAGCTTCAACCTTCTGCATGCCTTCTAGTCTCACTGGAGCGCCTCCCCTCAGTGGGTCTTATGCAGAATCTAGCTGTCAAGGGAGTCTTGGGAATGAAGTTTTGATATCTCTATGGTGCAGGCGGTGGTGCAGTGCTCAGTCAGGCCTGACTCTTTGTGACCCCATGGACTGTAGCCCACCAGGCTCCTCTGTTGATGGAATTTTTCAGGCAAGAATACTGGAGTGAGTGGCCATTTCCTACTTCAGGGGATCTTCCTAACCCAGGGATCAAACCTGCATCTCTTGCATCTCCTGCGTTGGTGGGCAGATTCTTTACCGCTGAGCCACCTGGGAAGCCCTGTGGCACAGGGGAGAGTATGAAAGAGCAAGTATGGGTCTCCAACCAACAGGAAACACTCAGCACCAGCCTCCAAACCTGGAACTTTATCTTCTCATTTGCTCTTGGCCACATGTTCTTATCCATCTCCCACTATACATCTGTTGAACTCCAGCCCCGCTTCAGAGCAAGTCCACTCCCCATCACTAACCCTTGTCCATCCTCACTAGCCTGCTTACCTCAGATCCCACAGTCCATCTTTCACAAGGACTCCAAGTCCACCGCACACTCAGTATGTCCCCACTTGCTCCTGACTACCTGATGTCCTAGAGCACATACATACTGGTTCTTTCTGTCATTCTCAGGGTGACAAATGTCAGGACAAAGTCCCATGACCTCTCTGAGTTTCCACCACCATACACTGAAGACAGTGGGCCTCATTTCTGCCTGAAACATCCATATATATTCCCTGAATATACACTCATCTCATCCTCAGGGGGCAGTTCCAACCTTCCTCTCCCCTCAAATCCCATTTCCTCTTTCTCTACCACTCAACTTGCAAGATCCAGACCACAGAGCACTTCCCTCCACCTCGAAATGCCTGTCATCTCCTTCTTCTTTGTTCATTTCCTCTGATCTCTGTGGAAGGACCCCGCTTTCCAGGGTCCCTGCCTGAACACTTCCTGCCCCTCCCTTACCCTCCCTTGGAAGATCTCTTCTTGTTTTCTTTCTATGCTGGATGCTTCGCTCTGGCTCACACCCAACTGCTTCCCACTCCCAAGAAAGCCTTTCCTCCACTCTGATTTCTCCTGAGCTTCCATCCCACCTTCCACCCTCCTTTCACAGCTAAACTTCTCGAAAAAGTATTATACGTTCACCGCCTCTACTTCCTCACCTCCCACTCAGTTCCAACCACTAGCAATCTGGTTTCCACATCCATATCACTGCAGAAATTGCTCTCTTGAAGGCCATCAATGACCTCCGAATCACCAAGCCTGACAGTTCTGCTTTACAACCACCATTCCCCCCAGCCTACTCCTCTGCCGGGTCAAACACACTATGTAACCAAATTCTGAGCCAATGGTCCCAGCTCACACGGGTGTGCTGGAGGTTGGTCACAGGCAGGCCTGGGATGCAGCATTCAGCCATATGGGTGATGAAAATAGAGAAATATTTTCAATCCACTGCCAGAGTCCCCTCTGTGCCCCTTTTTACCACCTGGTTCCCTAAGCCCCTGCTCTAGGACCCCGAGATGGACCTCTTCATTATGTAACAAAATGATGTTTGGTGTTGTAGGGGGTTTCTGCTCTTATTAGTGGGTGCCTGGATATACCAGTTGTTGGATCTTTACAGTGTCAGAGTGTGTGTGTGTGTTTGTGTTAGTCGCTCAGTTGTGTCCAACTCTGCTATCCTGTGGACTGTAGCCTGCCAGGCTCCTCTGTCCATGGAATTCTCCAGGCAAGAATACTATTCCCTCTCCAGGGGATCTTCCCGACTCAAGGATCGAACCCAGGTCTCCTACATTGCAGGCAGATTCTTTACCATCTGAGCCACCAGGGAAGCGTAATGCTGTGGTGAGATATTGATTACTTCAGGACTGGGACTAGCCACGTAGAGTCAGGGGAGTCTGGAGGGCAAATCACCCCTGTGAAGATCAGCCTCTCTACTGACCTGCCATGTGCCATGCAAATATTTTCTATATGAGTCCTGGTATGGAGACATTGGGTAGCAAACCTCCAAGTCCTCTTCCCTTCTTTGAATCCCTTGATAAGGGGCTGTTATTCTACTCTTCTATGGGATGTTTCTCTGCCTCCTTGTCTGGCTTCTCTAACAAAGTGATCTTGGACAAGCTACTTAGTCTTGCTGAGTCTCAGCCTCCTTCCCCAACCAATTTCTGCTTTGCAGGGAGGCTCATGCATAACGAGGAAAATGGCCAGTGCAAGACCACTGGTGGAGTAAAGTCCATTGAGCGGAGGTTTCTAACCTCCACCTCCTGCGCTCTCACTCTGGGCTTTCTCCCTTGGGGATTTTCCTCCATTCCCTTGAGCTTCCACCTTCCCTGTACCCCTGACTATTTCTTCCTGACTCACTTATTAAATTACTTCCTGAACAAGAAGATCTGGGTGTCCCCAAATTCTCAAACTCCAGACATTCAACGTGGAACTCATCATTCCCCATTTCCCCTCCCACTTTCCGCCATCTTTCCAGCATCTCTCAAGGACACCAACCATCCTTCCAGCCAAGTAGACTTCATACCATAAAGTGGGCTTTGACCACAATCATCTTCGCCCTCAGACCTCACAGCTAGGCGTCTCTGAGGTCTGGTCCATTCTGCTTCTCACGTCCACCCTCTTTTATGGTCACTACTATACCCTTCGATGCGATAGTCCCCGCCCCCCACCCCGCAACCTGGATGATTTCAATATATTTGTGCGTGCTTTTCTTTTATTCAGAAACTTCTCCCAGCAGGTTGACCACCAAATCCCTACATAGGTCTGCTCAAAGCGCTTCAGGGATGCCCACTGATCTGCGTAAAGGGATCTGGACCTTACCGTCACGGTGCGTGCGTGCTCAGCCGTGTCACCTTCAGGCGAGTGCCAACCTGTTCTGCTTTCTCATTTCCCACTCTGCTCTTGAATAACAATAACAGTAATAACAACGAACATTTCTCAAAAATTTACTATATGCCACTTTATCTAATATTCTCAAGTTATTTATGTCACTTAATCCTCTCACGCAGGCTATGTCATTATTATTATTCTCACTTTATTGATGAAGGGAAGGAACCGCAGCGAGGCTCAGCAACTAGCTTAAGGTAACTTCCCTTGGAGTTGGGGCCTTGAACATAAACTGAGTCTGTATTCAAAGCCCATTTCTAGCCTCCATGCCTTCTTCTGCACTTGCTTCGGGCACCCATCTGCACCCCCCACCTCCCTTGCACACTTCCTGTGCTATCCTGCCTCCGCGCCCTCCCCCCGCCTCCCTTGCACACTTCCTGTGCTGCCCTGCCTCCGAGCCCTCGCCCACACTCCTATCCCCACCTGGCCTGCCAGGTTCTCTCATCTCTTTGCCCTCTTCCAGATGCTATTCAAGTGTCATTCACATTTTAATGCCTCCTTGAAGTCTTGTCTGATTTCCTTTCTTGGAAGTGATTCTAGTCTGTAAATACAACATTTTCCCAAACTTTTTATTTTTACCTTGTTTCCTTATATGACAATCATTTGCTCAACCAGCATGTGAGATGGGGCCACAGCTGATTTCCCCCTTAAACCTTCTCTGTATGTTTCACGTGAAGCTTACAAAAGCAGTTTTATGAGCTGAAGCTGAATTATTGTCCTGCTTGGGATCTAGAATGGGTTCTGCTCTGCTCTCCAAGTCCCTCTGAAAGAAAAGCCACGGGCTTGATTAAGGAATGGAAAGAATTTTGTAGTCAGTCAATTCCTGCTGCGATAAATCTCTGGGGTGAAGGATGGTAAGGCAGGGACATAAATGACGATAGCTGTGCTCCCCGAGTCAGTTGGATTATAAAACAAACCGCATACTTATGACTGTATGTTCCAAACAATACATAACAGAAGGCAGGGAGAGGTGAAGGGAGGCACTGAGAGCTGGTGTGAGAGAGAGGGAATCAGCCTGTCCATTCTGAGAGTGACAAAATGAATGAATGGCAAAATGAATCCTTATCTTGATTCTCCTTAAACAAGTTGACTCCACAACCAGTCACTGTGAGCACTCCAGCTCTGGACTTAGAGTGCCAGGGTGAGAATTCTGGCTCTGCTAGTCACCAACTCTCTGACCTAGGAAGCCACTCGGCCTCTCTCTACATCAGTTTCCACATCTGTAAAGTGAGGTCAGTAATAGTACCTGCCTCAGAGGCTTTTGTGGGAATTAAGTAAAATGACCTTTGACCAGTGTGCAAAGGAGTGGCTGGTGCCTGTGTGCCCTAAATGTAGCCTAGCACCCTTGCTGGTATATATCTGATGGCAAGAGAAGAGCCTGGGACTGGCAGGGAGATCTGGTGAAGCACTGGCAGTGCTGGGGCGGAGCTAAGAGCTGTAGTCCTTCCCAGATCTTCCTGGGCATGGGCCCCAGCCCACAGCGTTTTCTGTTTCAATACCATCCTGAAGGTTTGGAGATTCCCTGGTGGTGGTGGTGGTGGTGGTTTCGTTGCTATGTCATGCCTACGTCTTGTGACCCCATGGACTGTAGCCCTCCAGGCTCCTCTGTCCATGGGATTTCCCAGGCAAGAATACTGGAATGAGTTGCCACTCCCTTCTCCAGGGGATCTTCCTGACCCAGGAATTGAACCCAGGTCTCCTGCATTGCAGGCAGATTCTTTACTGACTGAGCTACTCTGGCAGGAAGCATCTGTTGCCTCAAGTCCTGTTCCAGATGACTGTTTCCTTTATTGCTCTCTGGATCCTAGAGACCATTTTGCTCCAACACTTCTGTTTTAGAGATGGAGAAGCAAAGGTCCAGAGAGAGGAAGAGTTGCCCAAGGTCACATTAAATACCAGAATCCAGATCTTCTGTCTTCCCCTCTGGTGTTCTTCCAACCACACTACCTCAAATCCCAGGGTCTCCTAACACTGTGCATTTGTCAGGGTGCTTCTTTTGGGCTGCAAAACATCCACCAAGTTGGCCCTAGTTGCCTTGGCCTTCTCTTTGCTGGATGTCTACTGCACTTCAGGTGCACTTGGTAATTTACCACTTACTAGAAGGCAATGGCAACCCACTCCAGTACTCTTGCCTGGAAAATCCCAGGGACGGGGGAGCCTGGTGGGCTGCCGTCTATGGGGTCGCACAGAGTCGGACACGACTGAAGCGACTTAGCAGTAGCAGTAGTAGCAGGCACCCTGGCTAGTATTAGAGAGGTTGCCTTGTACACAGGAAGGAGTCTTGGGATGTGGAGTCAGAAGATTGAAACCCAGTGCCATCCAAGAGCTCCAAACTCTTGGAGCTACCATGTTACCTGTATAGGGCTTAGTCTTTTTGTGTATATAATGGGGTAATGATTGATTGCCTGTGACTGGTATGGTGAATGAGTGAGACAGCATTTACGAATGCTCTTTACAGACTGCAGGATGCTGTGCCGGTGTCAATTTGTGTCCTTTCTCTCCAGAAAGAGACTCTGCCTTCTTCCTCCCCGTCTTGTCCCCTGTGGTATGGAGCAGAGCGCTAGGCAGTGTATAAACCGCACACAGTCAAGACTTCCATGTTGATTGAATGTGATCTTTCAGGATTGTCTGACCCCTTGATGAATCAGACACCCAATCCCAGACCTGGTATTAGGGCAAGACAGTGAGGCTGTGAAGGGAGCCCCCTGAGGCCTGGGGGAGGGGGAGAGATAAACAGAGGGCTTGATGATGAAAAGTAAACTGGATTTAGAAAACAAACTCCAGCTAATGGCTGTAGGTGGTGTTAGTCATTCTGTTAAGGAATTTGGGAATACATATGCATACTAATAGGAATTTATTTTGGCTGCTTCTTACTCCAGCATTTGGGAAGGGAGGAGGGGTAGAGGGCACTGCAGGATTAAAAGACATGGGACTTGAATCTCTGTCAAGTTCGCTCCAGGGCTAGGCCTTGGCTCCAGAGGAAACATGGCAAGATCTATAAGGCCTGTGGGATAAACTGGGATCAGGCTGGCTGTTGGTCCTGGTAGAAGCAGAGAATGGGCCTGGAGATTTAGGAATGACTCCTAGCTTCTAGTCATGCAATCAGCTCAGTGGAGGGAGGTCCCAAGGCCTCATGAGACTGTGTCCCAGGATCTCTCTGATTCCTCTGGCCCACAAAATTTGTCATCACTCCACGATGTGCCAAGGGGGACACCAAGAAGCATCCAGCGAATTCCTGGGATTACAGATGCTCTTCTTTATGGAGCAGACTCAACAGTCCTCACTCTGTGATCCCATATGTTCAGGCACCTGGCTGTGTCCTGTCATCTACCCGAATCCCTCACTGTTTTGTTTTGTTTTTAATAATTTTTATTGATTGATTATTTGTTTATTTTTGGCTGAGCTGGGTCTTGGTTGCTGGGTAAGGGCTTTCTCTAGTTGCAGCAATCAGGGGCTACTCTCTAGTTGCCGTGTGCTGGCTTCTCATTGCTACCGAGCGTGGGCTCTCAGGCTTGCAGGCTTCAGCAGTGGTGGCGTACAGGCTTAGTTTCATGTGGGATCTTTTCAGAGCAGGAATCAAACCGATGTCCCCTGCATTGGCAGGCAGATTCTCCACCAGCAGACCACCAGGGAAGTCCCCCTCACTGCTTTTTAGACCAATTCCCTCTCTTCTCCATACTGGGTGGATATAGAGAGGCTCCTCCTTGTCTTTTGCACAAGAGTCCTTCTTTTGGTTATGAGGGCCCAGGCTAGCTTGATCTTCTCCTCCTCAGACTGAATGCCTCTCAACCTCCAGCCCCTCCCAAGAACTCCTCTCCTTATGCACTGAGATCCCACTGAGCAAGCAGGATTGGGAGTCACCACCTGTCCAGAAGTGCGTAGTGGGGATCAGTACCTATAGCTCAACCAGACAGCCAGGGGATGCAGACAACAAGGTGAAGCTGGTCAGGAGTGCCCAGGAGAGCAGGGGAGGATGGTTCATGATGGGGGGCCAGCAGAGCTTGAGCTTTCTCCGTGTTGGGACATAGAGTTACCTCTGGGGAGGCAGTGCTGCCCTGATGTGCGGTGGGAAGCACAGGGCACCATCACTCTCTGCCGCATAGAGACATGAAAAGGTGTATGAAAACATTCTTAAACACCTGCTGGGAGCTCTCTGGGAAATCACTTATCTGCCCTGCACTTCAGTGCCTTG
This sequence comes from Bos indicus, assembly GCF_029378745.1. Classification (NCBI taxonomy): domain Eukaryota; kingdom Metazoa; phylum Chordata; class Mammalia; order Artiodactyla; family Bovidae; genus Bos; species Bos indicus. Next base: position 16,006,487 of record NC_091782.1, on the reverse strand, counting down.
GCTCTAAAACTGAAACAAAGAGGTAAGTATTATACAAAGAGCCCTGCAAATGTTCATACCCTTCTGCCCAGTGATCCTACTTCAGGGAATCTAACTCAAGCAGAGAAGCGAGAAGGTGGGCAAAGACTTAGGTACAAAGATGTCCACCATAGGGTTATTTAGAAAAGTGAACAGTGTAGAAGAATCCCGATGCCCGTCCTCGGATTGGATGGTGTATGAGCTTTCATCTCCTCCCTGGACCTCTCTCTCCCTCTGCCCCACTCCCACCTCTCTCTCACAGGATGGCAGTAGCAGCCCTTTGGGAAGCCTTGGTCCAGCTCTGTGGTCAGCAATCAGGAAAAGCAGCCAGGTAGCTAGCACAGCAGTGCCCCTACCCAACCCTTCTGGGCTTGCTCAAGGAAACAAGAAACCCACCATCCCTATCTTTCCATTACTGAAGTGTAAATTGTCTTCTGGGGACTTTCAACCATGAATGGTGACGGCAGACTGGTTATTTCTTGGCCTCCTGAGGAGCATCTGGGTCCCCACCCTGCTCCATCTGCCAAGGTTGCTCATGGGTTCCTAGAGCTGGGCAGGCTGTTAGAAAGCACACAGGCTAGCCCCTTTGAGGGGATGGGGATTGTCAACATCACTTGTTAGTACAGAGGCATGTTGAATATCCAGGCCGCCTGACTACTAGCCCAGTGCTGAGTGCTCAGGTGAGGCGAATATTATTCAAAAAAATAAGCCAGTTGTCCTCAGAATTATCCAAAGTACAAGAAATGATCCAGTTCCTGGCTCTTTATGGGATAGCCATTCCCTTCTCTGAGCTGGGACAACTTTTTTCTTTCTTTCTTTTGGTTTGCACTGGTCTTCGTAGCTGTGCACAGGCTCTGTCTAGCTGCTGTGAGCAGGGACTCCTCTTCATTGCGGTGGCTTCTCTTGTCACAGAGCATAGGCTCAAGGAGCTTGGGCTTCAGTAGCTTCAGGCTTAGTTGCTCCGAGGCATGTAGGATTTTCTTGGACCAGGGGTCGAACCCGTGTCCCCTGCATTGGCAGGCAGATTCTTATCCACTGTGTGTGTTGCTCAGTCGTGTCCGACCCTTTGCAATCCCATGGATTGTAGCCCACCAGGCTCCTCTGTCCATGGAATTCTCCAGGCAAGAATACTGGAGTGGGTAGCCATTCCCTTCTCCAAGGGATCTTCCTGACCCAGAAATCAAAACCAGGTCTTCCTTATTGCAGGCAGATTCTTTACCATCTGAGCAACCAAGGAAGTCCTTATCCACTGAACCATCAGGGAAGTCCTGGGACAACTTCCTCATGGCGTATTGGGTTCCCTTTGGAGCAGGCATTGGGCTACCCCCAGCATCCCTGGCCTTCACGCCATCCTAATGTCTTATTGGTTTCTGAGTGCAGCTTCATTTCTGCTCTGGTCCCAGTCTCATCTTATCCCTGCCGCTAGATTCCGGTCCTCTCCTGGGTGACTGGTGAAGGGGATAATCTAGTCTGATGCCCTTGAGCCTTGGAGGGGAATTCAGAGAGGAGAATCTAAGCTAAACGTCCTTCCACTCCTAACTCCTCCTCTTAGAATTCCCACCTATGGAATGCAAAATCAAAGGTAAACAAGGAAGAAAACCTCCCTGCTGATTCCCCCCATTCATTCCTTCCCCCACCTCTTCCCTTGGGGAGTCCTCCTATTTCTGCCCCCACTTCTTCTACTCAACCTCTCCTTCCTCCTTGCTTTCATCATTTATCTTCCCTTCCCTGATGGCCTAGAGGTAAAGAATCGGCCTGCAAAGCGGGAGACCTGGGTTGATTCCTGAGTTAGGAAGACCCTCTGGAGGAGAGCATAGCAACCCATTCCAGTAATTCTTGCCTGGAGAATCCCCATGGACAGAGGACCCTGGCAGGCCACAGTCCATGGGGTCGCAGAGTCAGACACTTAGCAACTAAGCATAGCACACATCTCTTCCCACCCCGTTTCTACCTCTCTTTTCTTGCCCACTCTGATGTACCTTGAGTTTCATCCTGACCATGCCCTTTCCCCCTTAGGTTTTCTAGAATTCCCCCAAGGAAGTGCCTGTCTTCCAGGGTCCGCAGAACTATGATCTGGCAGTTTCCCTGAGTGCCCACGGGAGTGCCGCACACGGGGAGTCTGGGTGCCTGGACTTGGGCAGACTTTCATCCACTTCACAGTGCACAGAGGAGGCAGGGTTTCAGATTACAGATTTAAGCAGCTGAGCCAGTCCTGGGCTGCAGAGACACATCCACATGCCACATGTGCCTCCCTGTGGGTATCTGGGACAGGTGCACGGGAGGTGTTAGCTAGGAGAGCACAGAGGGATTGAGACGTTCTCCCTGGATTTAGCAGCTGGAGTACAAGCAGGAATCTCAAATTTTCAGTTCTTTCTGTGGGAAAGGTACCTGAACCTCTTGGAAAGACCAGTAAGGCAGAGCCTGGTCCTACCTTTCTGGAAACTGGTTGCTGATCCCAGTGGACAGAGAGGATACAACCAAAGTTAGATGAGACCCCAGCCAGACCCAGACCTTCTGATGTTAAGACCACGGGGATTTAATAACACGCCACGGGCCTCGGACAAGTCACTTTACTGTTCCGGGCCTCATTTTCCTCCAATGTCAAATGAGGGATGGTGGGAGGATCAAACAAGGGAAGGCGCTGTGCAAACAGTTAGCGCCACTGCACACTTTACAGATTCTGACGATATTCCGATATTCCGAAGTCTAAAGGTGCGTGTCCGACTCTTTGCGACCCCATGGACTATACAGTCCATGGAATTCTCCAGGCCAGCCTGCCCTGGGCTCTCATTTGTCCTGGGTCGCCCCGCTAGGCTGTGGGAATCAGAACCCGGCCAGGGCTGGGTGGGCGCGATCGTCCCAGCCCCCACCCTCAGCCCAGGGCCGGCGCGGCGGGGTTCTCCTCCGGCAGGCGGAGGGCTGAAGGCTGCACGGCGCGCTCCGCACGTGAGGCGGCAGCACCGGCTCCGGCCGCAGCGCGCAGCCCAGGCCGCCCGGCTCGCTTGTCGCAGGGGCTGCCCGTGCCGCCGGGCCGCCCAGCCCGCCCTGCCGGCTCCTGGGCGCCAGGCCCGCCCGCCGCCCTCCCCAGACCCCAGCCACCGCTCCATGAGAGCCCCGCTAGCCAGCGGCTGCCCTCGCGCCACCCCGGCGGGGACCGCGAGCCCTCCAGTTCCGGCGGCCGTGCGGGAAGGAAGGGGGTGCGCCGCGCGGCGGGCCCGAGGCCGGCTCACCGGCTCCTGCAGCTCCGCCGGCCGCCGCTGGGGGCGGCCTCGCCGAGGGGCTCGGCGGGGACGGCGCGCACGGCCCCGGGCTCCGGGCGCCTCCGGCCGCTGGGCTCTCTCCGCCGCCAGCCCTCGGCGGCCGCCGCAGCCCGCCCGGCTCCCTCCTAGCTCCATGCGTGCGATCGCCGTGCGTGTGTGTGTGTATGTGTGACGGGGGCGCGCGTGTGTGTGCGCGCGCATGGGGGGGCAGTGTGCATGCGGGGCGTGCGGGGGAGTGTGTTTGTGTGCGTGTGGGTGTGAGTGCCTGGCTCGTTCTCTCTGAGACACACACATACACACACACACACACACACTCACACACACTCACATTCACACTCACACTCACACGCACAACCGGCTGACTCGTCTGAACTTGAAGACGCCCCACATTCCAAGATGCTCGAGGTTCCTGGGGATGCCCGGGTTTCTTCGATTTGGAAAATCCTACCGCCGTCTTCCTAGGGAGAGATTATGTTTTGTTTTGTTTTTTAATCTGGAAGAGAACAAGTTGTGCTTTTTCTTTCTTTCTTCGTGCTAAATGCCGTGGATATAACTGAATAAGCCGCTCAGGGCTCTCCCCGCGTGGACATCCGAGGCCACCATCTGCCTGTGTTCGCCGGAGCCGGAGGGCTTAGCTCGAGCCGGTCTCGGGCGGGGAAGGATGCGTGGCCGAGCCGGGGAGCCCGGGCGCCCTGCGGAACCGGCCTCGGTGCCTCCCAGCCGGGGGTAGATGCTGCCTCGCCCAGGTGAGTGGTCGCCGCCGCCACCGCGTCTCAGCGATCGGGTGTCTTCGCGAGCTCGGCGCGGGGCTGAACGCGCCCGGGGGAGCTGGGAACTTTGCATCCCTTTCTTTTTTCACTTGAGGGCTCTCTCACCCGAGCATCCCTGCGGATACTCTCTTCTCTTTTCGTCCATCGTTATCGCGGGAGGTTTCCTTTTCATTTCTTTCTTTCTTTTTTGATCGTGGGGGTGAAACTGGCCAGGAGCGGGGAGAGCGAGTTCCGTTTGAGGCCAGAGAGCAGGAGGGAGAGATGGGAGCTGCAGGTAGACCGAAACGTTGAAACAGCAGGAGAACTTTGCCGCCAGACCACTCTGTTGCATCTCCCCACAGGCGGAAGCCTGGCTGGAGCGGTTGCTGGGGGCTGGGTCGGACGCCAGGGCTCCCTGCGCTCTGTGGGTTGGGTGGGGTGGGTAGAGCCGGGTGTGGAGGAGTTGACTCAGTGCTGATGGAGGGAAGGAAGGCTTCATTGCAGTTCAGGGAGGCAGGCATGTAGGGCAACCTCAGGGACCCTCTCCTGTCTTCAGGTAGAAGGCAGGGAGATTGGGGAGATGGTGTGTGTGCAGCTTGGGGCATCAGAATGGCATGATGAAGCAATATGGAAACTGGTATTAGCTGCGCCTGGTTGGTAGGTCTGTCTCCCACCAGCCCTGCCCTGGTTCTAGGGTTCTAAGGTTGGCCTGGGCAAGGAGGAGGGAGAACAGTGGGCAGTCAGTGCCAGCAGTGCCTCGCTCTGCACAGACCCAAGGGGACGACAGGGAGGTGTCCTACCGATCTTTGCATCACCCCAGTACAAAGGACATAGGCAGTGAGTTCCAGGGAGACAGAGCTCCTGAGAGCCAGAAAGTGAAAGAGAAACAGGAGGGAGCCTGAGCGGGACCCCAGGGGGACTGATCCAGGCCAGCACCAAGTGCCTGCTGAGATGCCACAGACAGACGGGCAGATACCTGCGGGGAGTGGGAGCTTGGCGGAGCCCACACCCCACACCCCAAGCTGGTGTTACAGGCATGGCTGTAGGTGATGACCCTCTGCACTCATGACAGTGAAGTGTGTATGTGTGTGTGTGTGTGTGTGTGCATGCGTGTGTCAGGGAGGGGGTCCTCTGTGGCTGCAAAGGGCTGATTGGCCTTGAGGGGCCATGGGAGCCGGGAGGCTTCAGGAAATTGACCCCCCATGGCTGGGGAGGAGCAGAGCTAGGCAGGAAACTGCCTGTCCCTGAGCTGTGAAGTTCCCTGGGACCAGGCTGAGAGGTTCTTGTTGGGCTGTTGTACGAGGGTGGGGGCCGTCTTGGAACTCACGGCTTGTGGGGAGACTGGGAGCACAGATGGGGGGATTGTGGGGAGACTGGGAGCTCAGATCCCGAGTCTTGGGGTTGTGTCCTGGGCTGATCGCTGTCCTCTGCGAAGAGCTGTACACAGCCACGTACAGCAGAGCCCCACCAGCTGTGGCCTCGCTTGTGCAGTACTTTGGAGGCTGAAGGGGATCAGGGTCCTGCAGGGGAGGACGAGGAAGCTCCAGAGGGCCTGCCGGCAGCCTCCGCAGACCATGCCAGCTTCCCCGGGCCCATCTGCTGACGCTGGGATGTCGTCTCTCCCTTCTGACTCGGGCTTGGGGTGCCGAGTTCCATCTCTGTCTTCCAGCTCCTCCCCTGCTTCTGCTCAAGCCCTCTGCCCAGTCCTCAATTTAGAGTTTCTGGTCTAATTCCTGTTCAGGAATGTAATTACGTATCTTCCTACCCTGGCCCTGGGGGATACAAACAGCTAACTTGGCATTTCGGTTTCAGCCTCTGGCGATGCGTCTCTGGGAGGTCGGCTCCCAGCTCCATCCCCTGTTGGGTTGGACTGGGTGCCTGCCCACCTTCTCTGATGTGCCAGTTCCTTCCTTTCCCAGGCCCTGAAATCTGAGACGCTGGGGAGTCCTGGCCTGAGAGAGGGTGAGCAGGGAGCTTTCAGGAGGCCAGATGGAGGAGGAGAGGGAGGGTGGAAGGGGTGGGAAATGCAGATGAGGTGGGTGGGGCCACTGGGAGAAGCAGGCAGCCTTTTGGGCACCCAGGCCCCGGGTTGGCTACAGTGAAAATCGCCTTTGTGTCTTGCCTGCAGTTCTAAAATAAAATCAAGGATCCAGGGGATTCTGGCCTCCAGTGTCGGGTACGTACGTCAAGCCTGTCCAGCCTGTGAGATGGAGCAGTTCTCCTTCAGAAAGTCCCCTGTCCCAGGCTGGAGGTGAGCACAGTATTGGCATCTGGGGCCTGGCTTCCCATTCTGATGGGGGAGGCTTCTAGACTGAGAGCAGAGACATAGAGCAGAAACCAACCAGAAACAGCCGAATGTAACAGGACCCTGGACAGAAGCAAGAACTATTGGAGTGTTTTGCAATTTTATTTTGAGCATAGTTGGAGTCTTAGCACAGTTTATTTGAAGTTTAGTGGTAGTTTTTGGGCACAGTTTATTTGAAGGGATAGAGTTGTCATATACAGGCATACCTTGGAGATATTGCAGTTCTGTTCTGCTATAATAAAGCAAATATCGTAATAAAGTGAGTCATGAATTTTTGGCTTCCCAGTGCATATCAAAGTTATATTTACATGATACTGTAGTCTATGAAGTGCATAAGAACATTATATCTAAAAAAAAAAAAGCAAACCAATGTAATACCTTAATTAAAAAAGACTTTATTGCTAAAAACTCTAACCACTTGTAAGCCTTCAGAAAGTCATAGTAATAACATCAAAGATCACCGATTACAGATCACTGATCACAGATCACCAGTCACCATAGCAAACACAATAAAAATGAAAATGTTTGAACTACTGCAAGAATTACCAAAGTGTGACACAGAGACATGAAGTGGGCAAATGCTGTTGGTAAAATGGCCCCAGTATACTTGCTCGAAGCAAGGTTGTTGCCGCAAACCTTCAATTTGTAAAGAAACACAGTATCTATGAAGGGCAATCAAGTAAAGCGCAGTAAAGCAAGATGTGCCTGGAGTGGAATGGAACCTGCACTTGGAAGGCCTGGGGTGGAATTCCAGCTCTGCCACATGTGTGTTAACCGCTGGGGCCTCTGTGCTCTCATCTGGTGACAGGAAATAATGGCACATGCTTTGCAGATGTGTATGGCCCCATATTTGCCCCAGTGCCCCCCAAACCCCTTACAGATCTGGGGGAGTGTTTGGTTGGAGGGAGAAGTTTCAGAGAGGGGGAGGGGCCCTCAGAGACCTGGAGGAGAGTGTCCCCAGCCTCCCCTGCACACAGCTGCCAGGAGGGTTTGATGCCATCCTACATAAGCGGGTCATTAAAAGACTCCAGGAAACCCTCCAAGAAAACTTGGAGAATTGATATTCGAGGAGCAGATTTCACCTCTGGGGCTGTGGCACCTGCTCCTCTCCCTGCCTCTTGTTTGCTGTGGGTTTTTACAGCCATGCACATTTGCTCAGGATGCTCTGACTCTGTGTTTTACAAGTATCATCTGTCACGCTTTCCTATCTCAAGCCTGAGTGTGAAATCTCTCCCAGAATTCAGCCCCTCCTCTTCCTTCCCTGGCTCCACCTCTTGCTGCCCCAAGAGTGGCCTCACAGGGCTGGTGTCAGAGCCAGGCTAAGTGAATGGACATAGCTCTGCTGGGGCCTCTACAGGGCCTGTGATTGGACCTGGGTCCCATTTGTGGAATTGGGTGACCCACCCAGCTGGGAAGAGGGGCTTGGGCCCAGACATGTATTTAGTGGGATCTGACTAATGAGTTACTAGAACAGGGTTGGAGGACTAGTCTAACCATCGTGGGTGGGCCTAAGAAAAGGTATATTCAGGGAGCAGTAAGTCAAGTCTGGAGACGGGGACCAAGGGAAAAAGCCATGTTCAGTATGCTCAGGGTGAGGGCAATCAAGAGGGCTTCTTGGAGGAGATGAAGATTTTAGGAACAGCAAAAGCCCATAAAACTCCATAGAAGTTAGATTTTGTCTTATAAATTCTCAGAGGTCACTGGGAATTTGGGAGTTTCAGGTGGGGAAAGTAGAATGGATATTCTGAGAATTTCTTAGGCTGTCAAGACCAGCTCCTTCGAACAATTTCTTGTTTGTTTATTATGTACCAGGCACAGTGCTAAGAGCTTCACATTTTTTTCTCATTGAATTCTCCCAATCCTGTGAAATGGTCACTGTTGGTACCTCCACTTTACAGATGGGGAAACAGAGGTTCAGAGAAGCTGGGTGCCTGCCAATTAGTTGGTAAGTGGCAGAGCTGTCACTGAGTCCTCACATCTGTCTGGATCAGCACCCACACTCTTAACCCCTCTGTACTGCCTCTGTCCCCAGGGGAGGATCAGTAGGATCAGCATGGATTGGTCCCTGTGTGTGCTCTGCTGGCCTCCTGGTCTGGCTGGTGAGGTGACTTCAGAGCCTTCATCACAGAGCCCTGGGGGGCTCAGTCTTCTCGTGGGCTTCCCTGCTTGCCATTCTGGCTCATACGCATCTGTTTAAAAATTCCCATCAGATAGTCAGCATTGTCCTTCTGGACAGGATGGAAGATGGTAGGCTGAACGCTGGGCTGTGAGTTAGGGGTCCCGACTCTACCATGTGTGTGACTTGGGTGGGGCACCCCCGAGGCCTGGTTCCATTACTGATCCGTCAGGGTGCTGATGTTGACTTCCTAAGGCAGATGTAAGGTCAGGCCCATGTGAGTGTGCTTCAGCCTTGAGCAAGCCCTTTAGCACGCAGGATTATATTTGTGACCCCTTCCTAATTTTAGATCAAGTAATTAAACTGTCAAAGGCAGTGCTGCCCAGGTATGAGGGCATTGGGGCTTCCCAAGTGGTGCTAGTGGTAAAGAGCCCACCTGCCAATGCAGGAGACTTAAGTGATGCGGGTTCGATCCCTGGGTTGGGAAGATCCCCTGGAGGAGGGCATGGCAACGCATTCCAGTATTCTTGCCTGGAGAATCCTCATGGACAGAGGAGCCTGGTGGGCTACAGTCCATGGTGTCTCAAAGAGTCAGACACAACTGAAGAGACTTAGCACACGTGCACGCACGAAGGCATTACAGGTAGGCTTTAATGTATCCGTTTCATGTGGGACTGGAGTTCCCCAATAATACACTAGGTGAGGCAGGTGGACACTGTGCCTTCTGGGAAAAGGGATGCAGAACCTGCGGAAGAAGGGTCTTTGGTCCGGACAGTTGGGTGCGATCAGTGGCGGGCAGCAGGGAAGGAACACACTGATGTTATTTCATATCATGTCATATCATTTACTTTGCAACTAGGTGCCATTATTGAAGCTTTGGCACCAGAGAGGGTGAAGGGAGTTAGCCTTCAGCCCGTGTATCTCAACCTTTCTTTAATTATTGCCCTCTTGATGAAAACTTTTAAGACACTATTTCTTATAATTTCACTCCCATAAAATTTTAATGTATACTATATATCTGTTTATGTACTGTATTAGGTATCGCTGTGCTTTGTATACAAAGAGTAAGCTGCTCCCAATAACAGTTTTTGCCCCCTTGGGGGCGCTGTTGCCACCAATGAGAATTCATGTTTTAGGACTAACCAGCAACTTAGCCGCAGCAGCAGCAACTGGTGGCTCAGACGGTAAAGCGTCTGCCTGAAGTGCAGGAGACCCGGGTTCCATCCCTGGGTTGGGAAGATCCTCTGGAGAAGGAAATGGCAACCCACTCCAGTACTCTTGCCTGGAAAATCCCATGGACTGAGGAGCCTGGTAGGTTACAGTCCATGGGGTCGCAAAGAGTTGGACACGACTGAGCAACTTAACTTTTCAACTAGGATTAGAAAACGAGGTAGATTTAAAGCAAGGAGAATCCAGGAGATGGTAAGGACAGAGCCACACTGGCATGTCACTGCCTGGAGTGTGGTCCATGGACCAGGAGCATCAACATCACCCAGAAGTGGGCTGCTGCTGCTGCTGCTAAGTCACGTCAGTCATGTCCGACTCTGTGCGACCCCATAGATGGAAGCCCACCAGGCTCCTCTGTCCCTGGGATTCTCCAGGCAAGAACACTGGAGTGGGTTGCCATTTCCTTCTCCAATGCATGAAAGTGAAAAGTGAAAGTGAAGTCGCTCAGTCGTGTCCGACTCTTAGCGGCCCCATGGACTGTAGCCTACCAGGCTCCTCCGTCCATGGGATTTCCCAGGCAAGAGTACTGGAGTGGGGTGCCATTGCCTTCTGGATGGATGCAAAATCCCAAACCTCTTGAATAGGCATCTCCATTTCATTGAAATGGGGGGTAAGGGCAGGGTTGGATGCATGATCCTGGAAAACAAGGCTAGTCTGTGAACAGAAGATCAAAGGAAAAGGGGTGAGAAGCCAGAGACAAGTACGTGCTGGGTCAAACGGGTGGTTAAGCTGAGTCCTAATGGACCGAGCACGTTTAAGCAATGACACAGTCTGCCTGTGTTGTGATCCATCACTTGGTTTTTTCCCCATGATTCCTTACATTGTGGTTGCACGTTGTGTAGAAGGTGTGGGGGTCCCATGGAGGAGACGCAAGGCAGTGTTTGACTTCGCTCCTGAGCAACAGAAGGCCAGGCGTCTGATTTGGACAGATCTAAGTCTGCTTTCTTGAATATCCCCAAGGGTCAAGGTTAATGGGCACCAGACCAACCCAAGAAGCAGACTGGAACTGTAGGCACAAGACTTAGGTGTTAAACAGGGTCAAACTGGATTAAAGAGCAAAACTGAGCTCTTGTAATTTATCAGTCTGCTTGGAGTTCTCTGCATAGAGCCTGGGACTCCTTGTCATAGTCCTATATATACAGGGTAATCCCGAAACATGAGAGACTGCAAAATCCCAAAGTTGGACTCTTTAGAACTCAATGCATTTACAATCGGCCCTCCTTATCTGTGGGTTCTTTATCCGTGGATGCAATCAAAAATTTTCAGAAAAAGACAAATCCCAGAAAGTTCTGAAAAGCAACACTTGAGTTTGCCATGTACTGGCAATTATTTACGTAGCATTTACATTGATTTACATAGCATTTACATTGTAGTCGGTATTATAAGTAATCTAGGGAAGATTTTAAAGTATGTGGGAGGCACAGATTTAGAGAATAAATTTATGGTTGTGGGGGGGGCGGGGGGGAAGGATGAGGGGAAAGGGTAGTTACGGAGTTTGGGATGGACATGTACACACAACTATATTTAAAATGGATAACCAACAAGGACCTTCTGCATAGCATATGGAATTCTGCTCAGTGTTATGTGGCAGCCTGGATGGGAGGGGAGTTTGGAGGAGTGTGGATAAGTGTATATGTGTGGCTGAGTCCCTTCCCTACTCACCTGAAACCATCACAACATTGTTAATCGGCCATACCCCAGTACAAAATAAAGAAGTTAAAAAAGTAAAGTATATGCGAAGATGTGTACAGGTTATGTGCAAATACTGTGCCATTTATAAAGAGATTAGAGCCTCTGGGTTTTAGCATCTGTGGGAGTCCTGGATACTAGAACAACCATATTATGGGCATACCCTGCGTTAACTCATTCACAGCAGACACAGCAAGAAAAGTGAGATGCTGTGTCTGTCTTAACCCCTTTTTCCTCTGTATTTCCCTCCTGGGCCATCTCCCCTTAACACCCTCTTCTTCGGTCTAAGGCCAACACAGGAAGGTCTTCCCTTTCGTCTTAACTCAGGTCTCTAATAAGCTTCACAGAAATGCAAAAATCGGTTTGGTCCTTCTACCTTCCCTCCCTAAGACTCACTTTCTACTCCTTTTCCCCAAAGCTAGCACCATCTTTCCGAGTTACCCTTCCCGATCTGTTCCGCTATTAAGGCAGCTTCAGTCAAAATAGCTGGGGGTGGGGATTTACTATGATCCCCAACTAATATTGGGAGTCTGTGCAGACTCCTACTTCAGACTAGTTGTAAACTAGGTCTTGCTGTTACATGACTCCCTCTGGTCCCCCAAATGAATGACATATGGTCACTCAGCCAGCAGGAGTTGGAGGAGATTGGGTGGGAAGCCAGGTTTAGGCTCCAGCTTGCATCTCAGTAGCTGATGAGAAAGAGATGTTGGGGCCCCCTGGAGGACAACAATGGAGGTGTAGGCAAGCTTGACCTGAGCTCCTGGAAAGCCCTGGAAATGCCCAACAAGGGCCATAAGATGAGGTCTAGTCATTCTAAAAAGGTATTGAGGACTCCTGGGTGGGCAAGTTGATCTTTTGATTCAATTTCCCTTCCCCTGCCCCCAGTGGAGCCTCTGTAATACCCAGATAAGTCCTCTTAGGGCAGAAGGGAGGAACATGGATGACCTGGAGACATGGAAATCAAAGGTTAGAGGTTAGAGGTCCTTCTACAGCACAAGGCACCAAGGTGTAGAGGACTCTCTGGGGTGCTGGGGAACTTTCCAATGATTCACCCTGGGAGGTGGAGCCACCCTGGAGCCCTCTCTCTGCCAGGACACCTGTGTACTCTACATCTGCTCCTGTGTGGCTGTTTGGTGATTGTTCCTGACTGTCAGTCTGCTCTCAGGAGCTTTGATTCATATCACACTTCCCACAGTTGAGAAATCCCATGCTAGGTCAGTCCCCTGCAAGTTCTAGCCCCAGTTCTGCCTCATTTCCACCGAGATGGAGTGTGGGAGAGGGCTGGGAGATTTCTGTCCTCACGCAGTGGAGGACGCCTTCTCATGGCCATTTCTCATTATGCTTATTAAAGGTCAAGTTATGGGTGTCATGATTTGCTAGAAACACTTTCATGGTCTCAATCCACCCCACCTCTTGAGCAAAGTTCTGTACTTTGCTGCCAGTATGAGAGTGAGGTCTCCTTTGATTTGTTCTAAAGTGTCCCCTCCACCCCATGCGTGCTAAGTCACCTCAGTTGTGTCTGACTCTTCGTGACCCCATGGACTGTAGCCTGCCAGGTTCCTCTGTCCATGGGATTCTCCAGGCAAGAATATAGGAGTGGGTTGCCATGCTCTCCTCCAGGGGATCTTCCCAGCTCAGGGATCGAACTCATGTCTCTTACATCTCCTGCATTGCAGATGGGTTCTTTACCACTACTGCCACCCAGAAAGCCCTCAAGCCCATCGAGCTGTAAAGTCAGGAGAGCCTGAGTGTTCAGGATTTGGTGATCAAGCTCATGCTCCCTAGACCTTCCCTTTCATGACTGACTGGTCAGTGGTCCTCACTGATTCAGTTTAATTCAACACGCAGTTATTGAGCACCTACTCTGCACCACCCCCAGACCAGACACTGCACACAGCCCTCCGCCACCCCCATTGTTTGATTTCCCCTTCTGTATTTTTTCCAGCCCTGCATGTGGACTCCAGGACTTGGTGGGGGTTGGGGTTGGGATGGTGGTGGGGGTGCCCAGCTCTGGCTTGTTTCTACTGCCTTCCCTCGCCTGTGTTCCCGTGCATGCGTGTGCATGTGTGTGTGTGTACATGTGCTCAGGACTCAGCTGAAGGTCATGCACGATTAACCACATGATGTAAAGCTGACAAGAGTGTTGTCAATGCTGGAGGTGGAGGGGTGACGTGGACCACTTGAGAAACGCGCTCTCAAGCTGCTTTCCCCCAGATCCCTCCCTGCCCCGCTGCTTAACTGGCTTCTCATCCTCTCACCCAAATGTGAACTGACTGGGTGAAGAGATTTGGGGGCTGTGGTCCCTGTTTAGGGGCAGCTGACCCTAAAGGAACCACTTAATCTTCCTCCCAGCCCGGGCATGTACGTCACAGAGGCTGAGCTGGGAGAAGGGGAACTGAGGGGAGACCCTAGAATAGATGTAAATCCTGGCCCCTCTGTCTGATCACAGCTTCTAAGCACGTGAGAAATGAGGGCCATTGCACTGGGGGCGGGACGATTTCCTAGTCCTTAAACGGACAAGAATCTGGGCAGAGAGCTGCTGGCAGCAGGAGGGTGAGCAGAGAGAGGTTGCAAGTGGGCAAGGCGGGTTCCTTACTCTTGAGAAGCCGTCCTTGGGTGGAGAAAGGCCCACTTCTTGTCCTTGGGAAGTTTAGGTCTAAGAGGAGGGTGGAGCAGAGAAACATACACATTATCCCGGAATGCTTAGGCACTAAAATATGTGGACACAGTTCTTTCTTATGTAGGGAGCCTGGGTGCACTGGGGCCCCCATTCCTAGGGCTTACACCGTGTTCTCTTTTCCTGATCGTGTGGACTTGGGCAGGTTACTCGCTCTGGGCCTCAGTTTCCTCATCTGCAAAATGGAGACAATAATAGTACCCACAGCATAGGGCTGTTAGGAGAACTTGATGAATTGCTGTATGTGAGGGGCTGGAGCAGTGCCTGGCACGTGCTGCATGCTGTGTAGTGGGTGTGTGTGTGTGTGTGTGTGTGTGTGTGTGTGTGTGTATGTGTGTGTGTGTGTGCGCGCGCATCCTAAGTCACTCAGTCATGTCCAACTCTCTGCGACCCCATGGACTATATAGCTCGCTAGGCTCCTCTGTCCATGGACTTCTCCAGGCAAGAATATAGGAGTGGGTTGCCATCACTTCTCCAGGGGATCTTCCTGATCCAGATCCTGCAGGTGGATTCTTTATTGTCTGAGCCACCAGGGAAGCCCTCTGTGTAGTATACATTACTGTTATTCATGGTAGATAGACTAGCGGCATTTTTCCTAAGCGTGGAGGGGAGCAACTGTGGATCATCTTAATGGAGGCGCCTCTCCAACAACCACCCACTAAATCATCCAGCACCTTGGGGGAATTTCATAATACTCTCCACGTGATCTCATTTGATTCTACCGAAGTTCCTACCAGGCAAGCAGGAAGGACAGATGCTATGATTACACCCATTATACACGAGAGGGCACTGAGGCACAGAGGTCGCTGAGTAGTTCCTGATGCAGTTGGGTTCTTATTATACCTGTAACCATACTGTGTTCAGCTTCGTGGCTGGGGAATTTTATGGACGAGGGGTTTGTCTGAAGATGGCTAGTGGATTCAGAATTGGACCTCACACATGGGCCTTCTTTGTTTTGGGGTCAGATTACAGGGCAATCAAGCCACATTGTGGGAGGATGTTACAGTCTACAGGCTCAGGCGGTGTCTATAGGACATGCCTCATGGGAAAGCACAAAACAGACCCTCAGGGGACGGGAGTTAGTGGCGGGGCCAGAGAACATGCTGCTTTGGGTCCTTTTGAAACCACTGTTTGGTGTGCTGTGCTGGATGGGGGTGGGACGGTACTGCGGGTTCTAATGGGGATGTGGCACCTGGATTGAGGAACTTTCTATCAAGGAAGGAGGCATCTGATTCAGCCTGGTCTCTTATGTGGAGAGAAGGCCAGAGAGCAACATCTCCCTGGGCCGTGATTCCTGCCCCCGCCCCCGACCCCAGAACCCGTTCCCCAGGGCTGAGCCAGGTGGTGGGAAGTGGGACTTCCTGGGTATTTTGGTCGGAAGAAGCTGGAAAAGCCTCTGGGGGTCAAGAAAATAGGCCTTGGAGTAGGAGGCAGAAGAGGGCATGAGCTCCCCAGCAGGAGAAACCAGATTTAGAGGCATGCTGGTGGGGGCGGGGTTTCAGGAACTGGGAGGGTCAGGTGTAGGGATGTGGGGTGATGATGGGAGGATGGGTGTGTAACTGTGGGGAGAGGACAGAATTCCGGCAGTGAAGCCACAAGAGAAGAGCTGCCATGGACGCTCCCTGGGGCTTGAGCCTCCAGATTACCCCCAGGACAAAGCCAGGCTGCTGGGAACCCAAGCCTCACCCCAGGCTTCCTCTCTCGAGGGGAGAAGTCCAGGCCCCAAGCACATTTCCAGGACTTCATGATCAGCTGGCTCCATAGATCTTGGGCCGTGTGAATATGGTACATAACCAGGAGGCCCTGCAGGTACCTGCGGCCCTAGGGTAGCACCCAGCTGCAGGGAGAGAGCGGTGGCCCATGAGTTACAGGGGAGGCCGGCGGGGAGCCGGGGGTAACTCACAGCTTGGGGCTGTGAGTTATCTCTGGCAGGGCCACCCTGCCATGCTGCTGCTCTCGGCGCCGGGCTGATATTTACTGTATATTGGTTTTTAAATTACAGTACGGCATTGATTCCCTGCTCTCCAAGTTCAGCCCTCACTCGCTGCCCCTGTCTCGCTTGGCCTTTCTCCGCCTCTCCTCCTCTTTCTCCATCTGTCTTCTCTCTCTCACAGTTCAGTTTTTAACGTGGAGTGTTGTCTTACGTTGGCTCATGTTACCCTGTTGTGCTATGTTTCTATTACCTTATGTTTATTAGAGGATGCGTTATTTTCAGCCCTTTCACATATACAGCTCTTGATGGTTTTTAAAGCGTAACTCACAACCACGTTTATCTGCTTTGGATCCCGTGACAGTGAGGAAGTAGGGGCGAGCGGAGTCGTCTCTGTTTAAAGGTAAGGAAATGGCCTCAAAGAGGCTAATGGAATGACCAGGTCATGCTTGGATTGAATTACATTATATTAAATAATCAGAATAATGGCTCCTGGGTATTGCCTGCTTATAGAGGGCCCGGCGCTGTTCTAATGTAAGATTTATATACTGATTTTATCCCCACATTAGTTCTGTGGGGTGGGTGCTGATTAGCTCATTTTTACAGGTGAGGAAACAGGCCCAAAGAAGTTAAGTCACTTGCCTGAGGTCACACAGCTAGTCAGAGGGCAGAGCTTGGACATGAACCTGGGGCAGCCCGGCTCCTGAGCCCACACTCTTATCTGCGATTCAAGCTGTCACATGTTGTGATATGTGTAAGGGTGAGAGATGGGAATAGAGGTGGAGCTTCCCGGTGTATGAGAGGCTTTCTTTTTTCTTTTTAACTGGAAGGCAATTGCTTTACAATGTTGTGTTGGTTTCTGACGTATAACATCACGAATCAGTCATAACTATATATGTGTGTGTGTGTATATATATATATATATATATATATATATATATATATATACACATACATATATCTCCTCTTCCTCAGAGAGACTTTCTTATTCTTGTACACCTTCAACGTCTGCAATAGTTCTCCTGCACCCAAGGAGAAGGGCTGGAGAACCTTGTGGTGGCTAGATGTGCCCCCAGAGGGGGATTTCAGCTCTGATCACAGGCAGAGCTGCGTAGGGCTGGACTGTCTCCTAGGGGCCCCGGCAGGCCAGTGGGCATCAAAGGAGGAGCTGAAAGTGCCTGGGGGCCCACAGGTTGTGCTGGGCACAGCCCCTTCCCTCCCTGGGGAACCCCTGCTGAGCACTGCCTCCCCGCTCCTGGCTCGTGGTGAGGATGAGGTGAGTGAACATCTATGAAAGAGCCGCCATGTCTGGCGTAATTGACGTGTGTTCTCTCATTTCGTTCCCCTACAACCTTCACAAAGTAGGTATTACCTCCTTTTGTGCTGACGCAGAAGCTGGAGCTCAGAACAGCAATGGGATTTTCTTTGGGTCTAAGGTGACCAACTGACCCTCTTTGGGACCCAGGGGATTCTGGGATGCAAGACTTGAAACCAGAGAAGTCCCAGGCCCACTGGGAGGCGTCCCAGGTCACATGGACACTGAGTGGCCGAGCCAGGACCTGACCCCCGCCGTGTCTGATTCCTGCTAGGTGCCCTTACCCACTGCTCTCGATTCCCTCAGGGGTGGTGCCTCTTCTATAGCTGCCCGAGTTTGCTGAGCCCTGGCTGGCTTTAGGGATGCTAAGCTATTTCATCCTTGTGCAACCTTGGGAACTAGACGTTCAGCGTTTCCTGGAGAGGAAGCAGAGAGGGGAAGGTAACTCGCTCAGGTCCCCCAGTCAGAAGGTGGGGATTTGGGACCTGCACTCCTGGCCACTCTGCTGCAGCTCCCGTTGTATCTCTTCCCAGTCTTCTCCATCCTCATGGTCTTCTTTCCTCATCCTGGTAGCTTGTGGAGTAGACAGGGCCAGGCATTTTTAGCCAGTGTACAAGTCAGAAAATGGGAGCACAGAGAGGCCAAGGTACTTAGCCGATGACACGGCCTGTAAGTGATACAACAGGAGCGCTTGTGCCAGGCATTCCCAGCTGGTGCTTTCCCCTTGTGCTTTCCTTGTTCTGTAACTCGGAAGAGGCCCCCAGCCCAGCCCAGCCCAGTCCTATTCAAATTCCTAGAGGTCTGAGGCCTGCGGTCTTGATCATCACGGGGTCCCTTATGCAGAAGGCTGGTTCCTAGACTCAGGCTCCAGGTTGTCCTCCTGTGCTCCGGCCTTGGCAGGTAGAGGGGGCACCTGGTTGCAGTGGACATGCCTGCTGGCCTCTCAGCTCCTCTCCTCCCACCAGCTGGGAACTGAAGGCAGGGTGGGCTGCATTTTCCTGGGAGGGCAGCAGAGGCTCTGTTAACGCCAGGCTTCCTTCTAAGGCAATGACATAAAAAGAGTTGGGAAGGACAGTGACAAGAGTCTATAAATTCTGAATGATGTTCAGGAAAGTACCCTGGCCCCCAGGGCCCATAAAACCCAGGCAGCCTGCTGGGTTGAGGGTGAATTATGGGGCCCTGCCTCTGCCACAGGGTCACCTGCCCATCAGGCCTCCCACTTCTAAGGTTCTTTTGTTTTTAACCTCTAAACTCTTTTCAGGATTCTTGGCATTTCATGGTTGTCCTCCAGCCACTCATAGAGATGAATGACTCCCCATTTAAAAGGTGGGGAACCTGAGGCATACAGTGGGTTGGTAAATAGCTCAGGCTCACCTAGGGACCTGAGTCTCTTGAGTCTGTCCTGGAAAATTCTCACTCACATTTATTGGACACATTTTACTGATTAAGCACTTGCTACCTGCCAGGAACCATTCCAAGCATTTTACGCTTGTTCACCCATTTAATCCCACCACAACCCTAGGACATAGGATTACTGTTATCACTGTTATCTCCATTCCATAGTGAAGAGACTTGGCAGAGACAGTTGAAGTCACTTGCCCAGGACCACAGAGCTGGGAAGTTGCGGGACTGTGCTTTGAACCTACATGCTTAAGCATCATGCTGTTAGCACAACCTCAAAGCAGAATGGCCCGTGATAGTGAGCAGGGGCCCCTGGCATCCCTGGGGCACCCGGCTGGCTGCTTCTTCCCAGGAGACAGGCGGGCTCCTCTGTTCTGGGTGTTCTCGGCTCTGCACGGTTTCAGCACACAGATAGAGACATTCCTAAAGGAATGGTGAGCAGAGGCAGGGGCGAGAAGGCCGATGGAGAGTGGCTAGTGGAGAAACCTCTGGGCTGGGGGTCTGGAAACCTAAGTCCTGGCCAGCTTTGCCAACAACGGGTCATGCGACCTGGGTGATCCCTCTGAGTTGCCTGCCCCTTTGCCTCTGCTCTCCTCTAATTTGACAGAGGTGGGGCGTCCCTTGGTTTGGGGGGCCCTGCTGGTGACAGCAGTGGCAGCAGAAGGACCACAGAAGCTCCAGCATCAGGCCTGGCCCTGCCTTCACTGTCAGGAATCCAGAGCTGCTGTAGATATTCACCAAGCGCCTAATATCGGTCAGCAGCTGGGCTACAGAGGCCAGTTAGATTGGTGTCTGCCCTCAGGGCGCTCCCAGGCCAGGAGGGAGGCCGGGAGGTAAATAGGCAATCGCGACACACTGCGTGCTAAGTCGCTCAGTCGTGTCCGACTCTGCGACCCCGTGGACTGCAGCCCACCAGGCTCCTCTGTCCACGGGATCCTCCAGGCAAGAATACTGGAGTGGGTTGCCATTCCCTTCTCCGGGGATCTTCCTGACCCAGGGGTGGAACCGGGGTCTCTTATGTTTCTTGCTTTGGCAGGCAGGTGGTTTATCACTCGCACCGCCGGGGAAGCCCACAAGACACTGTGATGGTGCAACGA
The DNA here is from genome assembly GCF_029378745.1 of Bos indicus. Taxonomy (NCBI): domain Eukaryota; kingdom Metazoa; phylum Chordata; class Mammalia; order Artiodactyla; family Bovidae; genus Bos; species Bos indicus. The sequence goes on along the minus strand of NC_091782.1, from coordinate 15,986,703 downwards.
TTGGAGCTGAGGAACCGAGAGAGCGTCCTGGAGGAGGCATGTCTCTCTAGGTCCTGGAAATGCTGCTGGCTAAATGGCTACAGGGGGCACCTCCGGCCCACCCTGAGGTGGGCACCGTGTGCCCTGCTGATTGCTCTCATTCCGTGGCCTGCAGAGGCACTGCCCTGTCGTTGTCTTTACTTGTCTGTACCCTCTCGCCAGCCCCCACTGGACCTCCACAGTTCCTAGCACATGTCATGTTCACTGGCCCCCCTGCCTGGAACCCCATTTCCCACACTCTGCTTGGCTGGGTCCTTCTCATCCTTCAGGACCCAGATTAAATACCGCTCCTGGGGATGGCCTGGCCACCCAAAGTCAGCCCCTTGCTGCTCACACAGGCAGCTTCTCCCCGTCCATATCCCTCTTTCTACTCTATTCATTCGTTTGTTTGTGGCTTCATTCTTGCAACCTGTGAATGGCAGGGGGGCAGGAATTCAAAGCCCAGACGGATGCTCAGACTGGCTGCATGCAAGTCCTGCAATAATGCTCACCAGCTGTGTGACCCTGGGCAGGTCACTTCCCCTCTCTGTACCCCAGATTTCCCATGTATAAAACGGGGGAAATAATAGTACCTACCCCATCAAGGTGCTGTTCCCGTTGAATGAGTTAACATACGTAAAGCACTTGGAACACGGTCTGGCATATGGCAGATGCTTAATAAATATTAGTGATCATTATTATTTTTATAGCTCATGCTTAGAATAGTGCCCAACGAAGAAATAGTTGATGATTAAATAAGACACATGGGCTGAATCTTGAAGGGACTAGGTTGGGGTTGGTTAAAGAAAACAGTGGTTCTCGGGCCTAGATGTACATTGAAGTCACCTGAGGGGTTTTAAAAACCAGTGATGCTTGGACCCCTATTCCAAGAGAGTCATTGATTTAACTGTTCTGGGTGTGGCTGGGGCACTGGAGTTTTTCTTTTTTAAACCTTTCCTGGGATTCTGATTCTAGGGTTGAGAAGCATAGAGATGGGGAAAGGCAGGTGCTCACAACACCAAGAACATCCTGCAGCTGGAAGGCCTTGCTGGAGGAGCGAGCAGAGAGAAAGAGGCCAAGGCAGGGGAGCTGAAGGGGGGCACAGGAAGGCAGGGCCAAGCCAGGCAGGGTCGCTATGTGCCACGTTAAGGAGCTTAGGCTTGGTGGGGAAGCTGGTGGGGAGCCTGCAAGCCTTTTAAGGCAGAAATGATACGGTCTGATTTGCCTCTAAGGAAATTGGCCTGAGTAGATGCATGGAGGATGGTTTACTGTGAATGAAATCGAAGGTTTGGAGGTCAGAGGACAGAAGCCCTTCTGCCACCACAAGAGCAGTTCAGGGCCTGGTTCATACAGAGAAGGAGAATTGTTTGCTCTCTGTTTAATTACTTAATCCTCCTTGGCATGTCTGATCAGCGAAACTTGGACAGAGCAGCATCCTTCCTTCCACGCTGCCCGACAGCTACATTAGAAACTTCTGTCATGCTTGTTGCTCAGTCTTTCAAGTCATATCAATAAAATGGTCAAGTTGCCCGCCTTGGATTCTTTAAAGTCTGGGGTCAAGGGATTTCTTTTTTCTTCTTTTAAGTAAGATGGAATCCACCAAAGCTCCTTTCCCGCCCACTGTAATTCCATTCTGCTGGAGGAGAGCCAAGTGGCCACAGTTTTGTTTTCTTCTCTCAGCTGTGAGGGGTCAGTAGAGCCCAGAGAAAGCACGTCTTGTTCTGTCCTTGTCGGGGGCCAAGGATGAGCATCCTGGCAGCAGGAGGCTGATCCCACCCTAAGGGGCTCCCCTCTGTATTTCCTTTTCTCAAGGAAGCCAGATGGGCTAAAGGGACAGAGTCTCGGTCTGACTGGGATGCTGGCTGTCCCAGGGACTTGCAGTTTGACTAAAAGGGTCTCCTCTCCAGCCCTCTTCTGTTGTTACTTTTGTTCAGTTGCTAAGTCGTGTTCGACACTTTGCGACCCCATGGACTGCAGCATGCCAGGCTTCCCTGTCCTTCACCATCTCCCTGAGTTTGCTCAAACTCATATCCATAGAGTCAGAGATGCTATCTAACCGTCTCATCCTCTGCCTACCCCTTCTCCTCCTGCCCTCAATCTTTCCCAGCATCAGAGTCTTTTCCATGAGTTGGCTCTTTGCATCAGGTGGTCAAAGTATTGGAGCTTCAGCATCAGTCCTTCCAATGAATATTCAGGGTTGATTTCCTTTAGGATTGACTGGTTTGATCAAGGGGCTCTCAATAGTCTTCTCCAACACCACAGTTGGAAATCATCAATTCTTTGGCACTCAGCCTTATTTATGGTCCAACTCTCACATCTGTTTATGACTGCAGGAAAAAACCATAGCTTTGATTATATGGACCTTTGTCATCAAAGTGATGTCTCTGCTTTTTAATATGTTGTCTAGGCTTGTCATAACTTTTCTTCCAAGGAGCAAGCGTCTTTTAACTTAGCTGCAGTCACCGTCTGCAGTGATTTTGGAGCTCAAGAAAATAAAATCTGTCATTGTTGCCACTTTTCTCCCTCTATTTGCCATGAAGTAATGGGAAATCTCTTTCCTCATCTTTAACATTGGGAGATGGAAGAGTTACAGACATAATATCCTAAGTACTCTAAGGAAACAAGCCTGCCTCTTTCTGCTTTAAGTCTACTCTTTGCGCTTCTTTTTAAGGCTGCTCTCAAAGGTCATCTTCCCGAGGCTTGGCTGGAATATAAATGTTAGGGGTCCTACAGTGATTGATCTTCCAGTCCCAGTCCTCTTACAGATGATCCTGGCTATTATACACCCTGCCTCAGGGCAGGAAGAGCAGAGTGCCCTCTACTATGGGCTGAGATCTTTTCTTAGAGATGTGGGAAGGCTAGGAATTCCACAGCAGTCTTAAGGCTTTTATTTGAACAGACAGGTGCCATGATGATGTATTTCTGAGTCTTTGTCTCAAGTCGTCAGCGCTTTGATGGCAGAGCTGTTTGCCTCCATCACTGCACATAGCTCAGGCACACAGGTGGAAAGGATGCTTTGTGAAGAGTCAGGCTTCTGGGATGTTGAGGACTGCAGTGGTGGAGGGCTTGTGGTGGAGGAAGTTGGGGTGATTGTGCAGATGAAGGGCATGACTACCGTGATGCTGGAGATGGCTGTTGAGGTCTTGGTGTAGGGAAAGGCTGGAGAGATAGGGCATCACAAGTAGTTAAGATGTGTTTTTGCTAGGGACAATGGAAAGGCATTGAACGATTACTATTATTTTTATCGACGCATAGTTGATTTACAATGTTGTGTTAATTTCTGCTATACAGCAAAGTGATTCAATTATATATATATGTGTATATATATATATATATATACACATATACATACACACATTCTTTTAAAATATTCTTTCCCATTATGGTTTACCATAGGATATTGAATTTAGTTCTCTTTGCTGTACAGTAGGACCTTGCTGTTTACCAGTTCTATATATAATAGGAAGGATATATATTGAAGGCTTATAATTTAAAGGAAGGGGAACCAGATTTACTTTTTGAAAAGCTTACTTTAATTGCATGGTGGGAAACTCCTTGGAAGATGACAAGAGTGGATGAATGTAGACCAGTTAAGAGGCCACCGGAGTGCTCCAGGAGAGAGACGACGGTGGCTTGGACTGGGGTGGTAGAGGTGGGATGGAGAGAAGAGGGCAGGTGCTGGAGCTGGTTAGGTGGTTAAATCAACGGGACTTGATGATGATTGAATAATACTTTGATCAGAGAAGAGTGAGACGAGTTCACCTTATTAAAGATGAATGAACCTTATGTTTCTGGCTTGGGAAACTGGACGGATCATTAGATTGTAAGCTGCACGAGGGCAGGGACTTTGTTGTGTCCACCTGTCCTCCCAGGCCCTCAAGCAGCAGCTGGCACATGATAGACCCTCAGTGTACGTTGGTTGGATGACTATTGCTGTTGACCCTTGGTCCTGATCATAACAGGCCCTGTGTATTACAGTGTATATTTTTGGTTCCAGTGCCTGCGTCCTCCACAGGACACCTAACACTCTGGGAGCTGGCCCACAGACGGTTAATATTTGAATGGTTAAGAGTTGAACCTCAGACTCCGATGAACCTGAATTTAAATCCCAAAGCCTTCCTTTACTGGCTGAGTGATTTGGGGAAAGTTACTTGACTTCCCTGAGCCTCAGTATGTTCCCCTCTAGTGTGTTAGTCACTCAGTCATGTCCGACTCTTTGCGACCCCATGGACTGTAGCCCACCAGGCTCCTCTGTTCATGAGATTCTCCAGGCAAGATTGCTGGAGTGGGTTGTGGGTTGCCATTCCCTTCCCCAGAAGATCATCCCAACTCAGGGATTGAACCTGGGTCTCCAGGATTGCAGGCAGATTCTTTACCATCTGATCCATCAGGGAAGCCACAACATTCACCCCTAAGATGAGGATAAAAAAAGAGCGCTCATTTGACAGGGTTGTTGCACCAATGACGGAAGGTAATATAATGAGATAATGTTGTATAGCACTAAGCCCAGTTCCTGGACCGCAGTTGTTAGCGCTAGTCATTTAACAAAAATTAATCATCCGTGTCTCGCATCCAACACTGTGTCAGCACGCAGAGGGTGTGTCTGTGGGGTGACGGTGAGGAAGTGAGTGGAGGCGGCGAAGCTGTTGAAGACTTTGGAGATAGGGCTGGACATACTGGGAGACTGGTGCGCCTTCCACATCCATCGCGTCACTTCCGCTCTGATCTCTATTCTTGCTGCTCAGCAGTCCAGGAGATGAGACTGTGACACCGCCCTCGAGGCTTCTGATAGGCCCTGAGTGCCGACGGGGAAGGCGGAACGTCTGGGGACTCCGCTGTTCCCGTCTCTACCTTTGCTTCTGTTGAATTCCAGCCGAGTCACAAAGAAGACTGTTTTAAAAATAGCAACAGGTGATGTTCATCCAGACAGAAGACTCTCAAACCCACCGCTCCCTAATGGCCTTTGCTCCATGATGAGCGGTGTGGATTGACAGGGAGCCCTGGCGGTGGCTGCTCTCTGTGCCTTTCCTCCCTTTGATGGGAAAGTGAGGACTCTGCAAGCCTGAGGACCCCCGAGGGCCTCCCGGAGCAGGAGGCGAGGGAGCTCCCTGGCCTAGCCGCCGCCCCTGTGGCTGTCCTCACACGTCCACACTGGACAGAAGCGGAGATGAAAGTCCCAGACCTTGAGCTACTGACTGGATGCAGAGAGGCAATGAGAGTAGGGCAGAGAGAGGTGCCCATCCACACCTGAGTCATCTGTGGGTACCACATAGGGGTGCAGGGAGGAGTCTGCGCGTGGTGCCCCTTGAGCCCTCTGTCAGCTTCGAGTCAATGCTTGGGAAGACATGGATGGGACCAGAAGCCAACCTGGGTCAAAATCTGGACTTGGGCCTTGGGGAGACCCGCACGGGACACACACCCCTGCACAGACAGAGGTGCAGGTCCTGACCCTCGAGTCCTCGGTGGCCAGCCCCTCCCTCAGGCTCACCCGTGGTCCCTTGAGGGGCACAGCCATCAGCAAGCCCCACTTCGGACCTCTCTGGAATAATGCAGTGTGTGTGTGTGTGTGTGTGTGTGTGTACACCTACTCACGCAAGTGCCTTTACACGTACAATGGAACCTCAACAGTCAGTTTCTAGGGAAGTCTTCATTCCCAAGTGGTGACAGAAATAGCCTGAATTTCTTTGGAGTGCTTTCTCTGCCTGGTTGACACGCATGTGAAGGCAGAACCGGGGGGCCGCGTTCCTGCTGCTCTCCAGTGACTAAGGCCCTTCAGCTTGGGGGCGGCAGGGGGAGACTCCAACAAGCTCTGCCTCTGGCTGGAGCCACAGGGTCCTGGCAAAGTGGCCCATTCCCCAGGTGGACCCTGCTTCCCCTTGGGGATGTGAGATTGGAAATCTTGTCTCTTTCCAGGCCCTTTCCTCCTCCTCGCTTTGTACCTTTTCCTTGGCATCCTCTGGGCCAGTTCCTAGTTGTTTCTATTCATCCAAACTCAGGAGGCCCCCCAGCACCTGCCAGGTCTGAACATGAGACTGACACCCCTCCTTTGTCCCCTTGGGCACCCTGTGCTCTCCAGTCCCGGCACTCCACTGCCCACATGCCTCCTGCTGCTGGCCTGTAACCCCCGCCTCCAGGAAGCCTCCTGTGGTTGCTCCGGCCCAGCCTTGCCCATAACAGCCACCTCATTCCTCCTCTGCACCTCCTCTGCCTCTCATCATGTGTTCATTTTTAAATGCTCTTTCTCTTTGTCACTGTCCTCATGCCCTAGCTGAACTTCATCTTCATTCCTTCATTTATTCCTCAAACACTCAATGAATTTCCTGTCTGCTATGAGCCAGACCCTGGACTGGGTCCTAGGGCTATGGAGGTGGGGAAGACTAACTTTGGGGCTTTGGGCCTCCTTGATTCCAGGTCAGCAGATGGAGGGGGTTCCCTGAAGCCTGAGGTTGGAGAGCAGGGTTGGGGGGCCTAACTGGGGGGAGTCTTCACCTAGAGCCCAGGAAAGAGAGCAGCCCGGGTGGACCTCCCAGGCCTGCTGCAGCGCATCCCCTGCCTCCAGCCCTTCTGGAACTTATCCTCATTGGCATTCCCTCCTCATCCCTACTTTCCCATCAGGGCTAAGTGCGGGAAAGCTAGGGCTCTTGTTTTTTTAGTATCTGAAATGGCTATGCCTCCCTTTGCTTCATTTCTGAGCAATTTCCTGTCAAATCCTTGAGCAAAGGTGCCTTCCTGTGGACAGTGGATCCAGCTGCTTCTGGAAGCCCCCTGAGCCGGCAGGGTCAATAGCAGCCAGCTCCCCGTTCCCAGCACGGGAGATGGCACCATCACTGTGGCCTGCCTGTGGCACAGTGTGCCAGCCCCTGGGGCAGGCCTGGGCAGCAGTGGGAGCTGTGCTCACGGGAAGTTTTAGGAGACGTGGGTTCTACTCCAGGCAGCCCCCAGCCACTGGCCTCCCTCTGCAGGGCCCTCAGGGTCCCCAACTACAAAATGAGGGTTGCCACAAAAACTGCCTGGGGTCCCTTCCAGCAGGCCATCTCTCCTGCAGCCACACAAAGCCTGTCCTTTACTTTCTGTTTCTCTGGAGGCGGGGGAGCTGCAAAGAGCTTCAAGGGGGTTGTCCCCGTTGCCCTTCCCCTGGGGCCCCAGCTCACGGCGCTGCCTCATGGCTTGGCAACTGTGTGTAGAACACACATCCATGCTGAACATGCCCAGCTAAGACCCCAGGGAGAGGACAGCTCCAGTCAGTCAGTTCAGTTCCGTTCAGTCGCTCAGTCGTGTCCAACTCTTTGCAACCCCATGGACTGCAGCACGCCAGGCTTCCCTGTCCATCACCAACTCCCGGAGTTTACTCAAACTCATGTCTATTGAGTCAGTGATGCCATCCAGCCATCTCGTCCTCTGTCGTCCCCTTCTCCTCCGGCCTTCAATCTTTGCCAGCATCAGGGTCGTTTCTAATGAGTTGCTTATTCACATCAGGTGGCCAAAGTATTGGAGCTTCAGCTTCAGCATCAGTCCTTCCATTGAATATTCAGGACTGATTTCCTTTAGGATGGACTAGTTGGAGCTCCACGAGTCAAATCAGGTATACCCCGATAAAATTTTTTTTTAAATGTTATCTGTAAAAATTAGAATGGAAATGCCCAAGAATAGGGGGAACAGTGTGCTATAGATGGAAACAAGATAGAAGACTATTACAATATTTTTAAAGAAAGAAAAAAAGAGTCTGTTAAAAATATCACGAACGCAGATGGACATGCTACTTCATGGCTGAGTCAAATGATAAGGAGAGGGCACAAGTCGGGTAGATTTGGTAGATATGTGAGCAATCTAGGTCACCTACATTAGTGGCTTTCAAACTTTTTTTTTTGACTGGAACCCCAGAGTGAGAAGTATATTTTACGTCACAACCTAGTCGGTACATTTGACACATACAGACACCCGTGTGTATAGTGGAAATTATAACAGAAACAAAAACTTTGTGAACTAATGTTCTTACTAAGTGTTATGCCCTTTGCTATTCTATTCTGTTTTATTCCATCTAATCCCACCTTACCCTGTTTTGTTTTGTTCTGTTAAGCACACTGGTCATGATCTATTGCATTGATTCCATCACCGATCAGTGGGTCTTGAACCGCAATTCGATGAACACTGCCCTGGAGAGATTGGGCAGACCTGCTGGGATGGATGCTGGGAGCGTCTGTCTGTTCCAGTGTGTGTTAGTGAGGACAGCCCTCCTCCTGGGCCATCTTCCGGCTGACCCATCCCGACAGAGAACTTTCACTCAGCAGCGTGCCAGCAACCGCAGACCCTTTCCCTACGGGAGCGAGGCATGCCCTCCACCCGCCATTTCTGTATTTCTGCCCTGCCCCTGTATTTCTGCGGCGCTGCCCAGGCATTTCTGAACATGTGAGGATCCCTGGCCTCACAAGGGCTCCCCTGCCCGGGGATACATCACAGCCTCCTGGCCTGGTCACAGGAAGAGCCCAAAGAGCCTGGAGTACGTGATTTCTGAAAGGTGGGAGGTGGCGTTGATTGGAGGCTTGTCCCAGTGGGAGGTGCCTTCTGGCCTGGATTCAGCCCACAAACACTCATCTCACATTTTCTGTGTCCCCCACACTGTGATTCCCTTGTGGCTCAGCTGGTAAAGAATCTGCCCGCAATTTGGGAGATATGGGTTTGATCTCTGCGTTGGGAAGATCCCCTGGAGAAGGGAAAGGCAACCCACTCCAGGATTCTGGCCTGGAGAATTCTCTGGACTGTGTAGACCATGGGGTCGCAAAGAGCTGGACATGACAGAGTGACTCTCCCTTTTCCCACGCTGTGATACATTAAGGCCACAGGAACAAAGAGATCTCTCACTGAATGTTCATTGAGCTTCCTCTGAGCACTCAGCCCAGGGCTAATCAAGACAAGGCAGAGATGAAGGAGACGTGGTCCTGCTCTCCAGGAGCTGGTGTCTGGGGAGGGTGGGGTGTGTGTGTGGACAGCTGCTTAAAGCTGTCCTTGGCTTTGGGATGGCCGAGTCAGGACGGAGTCTGGGAAATGGAAGAGGGAGAAAGACCAGCCCTTGTGCATTGGCTGCTCTCGCATGAGTGGGGTTGGGGAGAGCAGTAGAGGAGTGAGGACTTGTAAACAGCCTGGGGGAGACTGACCAGGGTGGGGAGGTGGAGGTCTGCAGGGTGGGAGAAGGGGAGTCAGCGCAGCCCAGTTTGGGAGGATGCTAGGCCGGGGAGGATGGCAGGCTTGAGTCACATCCCTCCACAGGCTGGGCTTCACCTTGACCCTGAACTGTGCGGGGCACAGAGGGTGCCAGCTGCACGTGCCCAGGGGAGTGCCAGCATCAGAGAAGGAGCCTGCAGGAGTGATTTCTGAGGACAATGAAGATGAATGCAGGGACTTGGCAAGGAGCTTTGTTGGGGTGCAGATCCCAGCAGGGAAGCGTGTTGGATCTCTGATCCCTCACTAATCTCAAGCCTTACTTCTCAGGGTAATCAAAAAAAAAAAATGGGTAATTAACAGAAGGGACCAAGTAACCCCTAGGGTTCTCTTCTCTCCCTCTCCCCTCTCTCCCCCAGACAGTGTTAGGCTCTCCCTGACAGTCCCAGACAGCCTTCCCTACTCGGGCCTGGGACAGTCCCAGCTGGACCAGGGATTCCCAGGGTGTGGGGGCATTGCTTTCCCTGCCCTGTTGTGCTCTAGGCAGGGTTTACCGAGGCCGGAGTTATAAAGTAAAACTCTAGTCTGGACTCAAACAGTGGCATCGGGCAATAGACTGAGCACTTCGCTGAGGAGCGCTGACTTGCAGCATCATCAGGCAGCTCCTGCCCTTTGCTGGGGGAGCATTCAGAGGTTGACCTCTCCCCACCACTCACTCCCTCACCCCATTCTGCACATGACACCCTCTGGAGAGCAGGGCAGCCCTGCCTCACCCACCCCCACACCCATCACAGCCAGCAGCTTCATCTCACCATCCTGACATGCTTTGCTGCTGGGACCCACACCCCAACACAGCTCCTCACCAAGCGCCCCCCATTCATCCTCATTGTCCTCAGAAAGCAGTCCGGCGGCCACCTCCCCCGATGCTGGCCCTCCCCTGGGTGCGTGCAGCTGGCAGCCTCTGTCTCCTGCACAGTTCAGGGTCACGGTGAAGCCAGGCCTGTGGACCCTGAGCTGCGTCTGGCCGCTGTGGACCTTGGGTGGGTTCCGTAGCTTCTCCCTGCCTCCTTCTCCTCACCTGTATGATGACATCACCCACCTCCCAGTGCACTTTGTAGGGATTAAATGACAGGATGCAAGGAAAGTGCTTGGAGGAGCAGAGGAGGAGCTCTGAGTAATATGAGTAGGAGCTGATAGTACAAATAATAATGCTTATTATTACAGAATGATTCTAATGTAAGTATAGCCGTCACCTTTCCCCACTAGATCCCAAACTCCAGAAGTCAGGAACCATCTTCCCTATCAGATGGAGGGCATCTTCTTCCGCTGTGCCCCCAACCCTCGCCTTCTTGTGACCCACTGGTCTCTCACGCTCAGCTCACTGACTGTCTAAATCCCACAGGAGCCGTGTGGCCGCAGCCTTTTCCCACCCCCGGTGCAAAGCCATCTGTGCTGATCCTGGCCGTGGGGCTGGAGAGCAGAACGGCAGGTCCTTCACAGAGAGCACTGGCCCAGGCCTTCAGCCATCCAGGGGAAGGAAGTCCTGGCTGCTTCTCTCATGGCCATGAGCCAGTGGCCAGGAGAGAAGCCATGCGCTGTTCACTTGGGAGCACCAAGGGTGTAGGATGGGAGTTTCCTCCCATTCCCAGGCCCTGGGTGGGCTGCTCCTGCCTAGATCCATGGGCGAGCTGGGCCAAAGGAGCCATGGTGTCAAAGAATCCCTCTGGGTGATCAAGACAGCTTCCCTGCAGACTTCTGCTTACTGAGCCCCTGGAGCCCCAGAAAGCACCATCAACCAGCAGACACCTCTTCTCCCCTCTCCCCTTCTTGAGGGGAGTCAGCAGGCACGGGGCACCCCTTCACGGACCTCCACTGCGCAGTCCTGAAATTTGTTACTTTCCACGTAAATGGGCAAATAAACCCTTACCCAAAGTCTAGAAACCGGGGAACAGCAAATCGCTGGGGATTCAGTTAGAGAAGGCTTCCATGCAATGAAATAACATCATTATCATCCACGTCAATAATAATTATCACTCATAGGGCACTTTGTACATGCCAGGTACTGTCATAACACTGTACATGCTCATTTAAATCTCTCAGGGTTCTTACAAAGTAGATGCTGCTCTCAGTCCAGTTTCATAGACGAAGCACAGAAAGGGCGAGGAACTTGCCCCAGGTCACACAGCAGAGCCAGGATCTGCATACTTAACCACAGGTGTGTAGGAGCATCTCTGATGCAAGGGTTTGTAGCACCTCTGCCGCCCCAGTTTCTTTCCCCTGTGAGTACACCTCACTCTCATCTTTATTTGTTGATGTCCTGCTGGGCCCTCAAGGCCAAGCCTGGCCCTTGACCCCAAGGCCTCCACAGACCCTTGCCTGGGGATCTTGTTTCTTTGTGGCTCTCCAGGGTAGAGGCCAGGAGTGGCAGCCTTGGCCCCACCATCATCTCCACCATTCTTGTCCCTTCTCTGAACCCCTGCACCTCTGCTTCCTGACCTTTTCCTCCCTTTCTGTATCATTTCTGTGAGACAGTCAGGACATCACTTCTGCTGGCCACCCGTCAGTGCTTTGAGGGCAGGCTTATGTCTTCCAAAGGTCAGATATGTGCTGGGCCAGTGGGGGCCTTGCCCCTACTGAAGGAGGGACTGATGGATCATGGGGCACCCTCTGTTGTGAGCTCATAGCCACCCCACCACAAACCCTTCCAGGGTGTTAGGCTGGGGGACCTGCAGAGCATGAAGTGAGCCCCTGATGGAGAGAGGCTGGAGGCGTGCCAATCGGGAAGGAGGGCATGGGGGGACACGGGGCAGTTGGGTGTGGATTATGATCCTGGGTATTATTATGCCCCTTGTCTTAGGAGCTCTCCATCAATAGTGACATAAATCACACAAAACTGAAGAGTTCCTTGGGCTGGATTTGTATCTTTGGTGCTCTCAGTGTTGGTGGCCATGGCCTCAGGAATTTTGGAGTGGGCCAGATTTGGGATGACTTAGACAGGGAGACAGGAGTCCAAGAAATCAGCCTTTCAGAAGCGGGCCTAGGACATTAGTAGGGGAGTGTGTGTGTGTGTGTGTGTGTGTGTAAGAGAGCCGCTGAGTCTTAGCTACCTATCACTAACCAGCTGGGTGACCTTGTGCCGACCACCTGCATGCTGTCCTGAGGATAAGTAGCTTTCTGAAGCTGTAGTGGTGGGATGTCCTGCAGAGTCAGGGCCAGGGCGTCCTAGGAGAATGATCACACTCCAGGTGTCTCTCTCCTCCCCTCCCCTTGGCCTTTCAGGAGAGCACATCGCGTGGCCTCTCTCCTCCCTACTGCTCTGTCCCTTCAGAGCAGCTTCAGATTACATTCGTCCTTTTGGGCAGAAGGGCTCTTGCCCTGGGGTCAGAGGGGCCTGCACAGCAACCCACTCCAGTATTCTTGCCTGGTGAATCCATGAACAGTGGAATCTGGTAGGCTGCAGTCCATGGGGTCACAAAGAGTCAGATACAACTGAAGCGACTTAGCACCCACACACGACAAGGTGTCGGGGTTCAGACTAGGACCAGAAGGGCTGGTTTCCTGCAGGCTGTAGAATCAGGGGACTGGGGAGCTGGCACCAAAGCCTGGGCCAACGCCTGGGAGGGGGGCCTCAGAGGACCCTCTGATGGTCATGGCTCCTCCCAGGCTCTTCAGACCCCAAGCCAGACCCCATCCCAGGTGGCTCAGGTGGGCAGGGTGGGAGGAGCTTGAGGAGGCCAGGTCGGCCGACAGCAGACCTGGGGTCACAGTGCCCAGAACATGCTTGGCGCAGAGCCGGGAACAGAGTACATTCTCAATGTATTATTATTATTGTTAAGGTTATCTATTTTTAATACATATCTTGTTAGGGAGCTTCCAGTCTGAGATGACACAGATGTAGGCATAAAAAGAGACACGGCGCAGTAAAGCCATCCGTAATTTCTAGGTAGGAAACTCTCTGGGCAGGATGCATGTCAGGGACACGTGTAGGTGGGGTGGGTGCTCTGTGGTGGGGTTCCAGGTCAGGGTAGAGAGGGCTGAACCAGAATCTCCACCGCCTCTCATCTGTTGCAGGCGAGATTTCCTGATTGGGAAGCTGGTTCTTTAGCTCTTTTGGAGGATGAGAGAGAAACTGGCTGGGAACAAAGAGAGAGTACAGGGGTATGGGGTTGACAATAAGGGATGTGTCTCACAAGGCCAGGAGCTGCAGACTCCACCCCTGCCCCCTGGAGCAGGGCCTGTGAGGAGGGGTTTCTGCACGCAGTTCTCACCTCCCGGATGGGGCCCCGACAGACAGCGCAGTATCCCCTTGGCAGCCACCCATGCCTCTGTGATCAATACTCTGAGAAAGGTTTCCTGCATCCTGCCGGCTCAGCTTCATGTGCACGCAGAGGGGAGAGAAAGAGCCAGGAGGGTCTCCTCTCCTAACCGGCGCTGAGCTCATCTCCACCCGCCTCCCCTCGCCCCCCCGCCCCTGTGGAGGAGCCGGCAGGAGGGGCCCCCAGCAGAGTGCATTCCATTGTCCTGGTCTTTCCAAGGTTGGCAAAGACAATGCCTTATGTTCTCAGGGAAAAGAGAAGTGGGGGAGATTATTTAATCAACCGTAAAGAGAAGGACGGAGCTGTGTTAGACGTCAGGAAGAACTTTCCACCAGCCTGCAAGGAAAAGGCCTTTCTTACACGTTATAATTAATTATACATCATTGAAAACGGCTTTGTTAGAAACAGAATGTCGTCTCACCTGCTTCTGCTGTGGAAACCACTGTGCTTGTAGGTTGATTTGCTGTGGGGTGACTTTGAACCAGGAAACTGGCTGGGGGCAGAGATAAAAGATAGGTGGAAGATACGCAGGTGAAAGGATAAGAGTGATTTTTTTCAGAGACAAGGAGGGAGGGAGGGAGAAGAAGGAAGAGAGGGTGAGTAGGGAGAGAGAGACAGATTGGGAGATTGGAAAACGAAAGCATGAAAAATAAATAGTGTTTGAGACTTCAGGCCAATCATTGGACCTCCTTGGGCCTCAGTTTGCTCATCTGTAAAAGGGGGCCCCATTTTAGCTTAGTCTGTGGTTTTATGGAGGTGTGATTATAATTTGACATCCAATTTTTGGGTCCTCTTTACCTTGAATTAATCATTGCTCTTGGAAAACAGACAATGAAAAGAGTACAGATAACTACCTATTTCTTTGGGACCTTCCTGCTTTCTGTCAGTTTGTCCATCCAAGCTATCTCCTGTCATCTTGTCTCTCCACCCATCCATCTCTGTTTCGCTCCATCCACTCACACCCTCCCTCTATCCCATTCATCCACCCACCTGTCCATCTATCTCATTCATCCATCTGTTAGTCCATTCATCTCTCTATCAGTCTTGAATTCTAGCTTACTCTTTGGTGGAACCAAGGTAGGGAAGACAGCATTTTGGAAGGCCCAAGAAGAAAGACCCTGAGGAGAGTCTGAGGTTAGTGCATTTAGGCAGAAGCCTCCAGAAGTGAGGTGATCTCATAAACTGAATCCCAGATTCACTCACACGTTCCTACAACCCAGAACTGTGGGCAGCCTCTGGGCAGCTTGCTCTTCCACAAACTCTCTGCTTTGCTTTCATGTATCACACAGACCATTCTTCTCCCTCTTAGGAGAGGATGGGGTTAAGGGGAAGGAATCTGTATGCAATAAGGAAGCCCTTATTCTCAGATGGTGGGGATGAAGGGACCCGTCAGTGCAGGGACCCAAGTGAATAGGTAGGAGGGAAGAAGCGGGAAGTTGAGGGTGATTCCTTCTCTGCAGCCTTTGAAAGGACAGCTGAGGGAGGAGAGGTCTCTCATGTTTGAAGCCATGGGAGACACAAAGGACCCCTGCGTCCTTGAACAACACTCTCCAGGGCAGATGGACCTCTACGGCCCAGAGAATTAACTAACTTGTTGAATAGCTGAGTATATTAATGGACTGATTAAGGGTTTTTACTGATTAAGATAAGTGAGAATTGGATAAGAGCACTCCAGAACAGAATTATTCTAGTTCAGAAGACTCCATAGTACATGATAGGAGCTGGTTTTTTTTTTTTTTTTTATGGATATGTATGAACAAAGATTGGAAGGATTATGCAAATATAAAAAAATAGTTGCTGGGGTGATTAGAGTGTAAGTGTTTTTCTTCCTTTCCTTTCTAAAAGCCTTTTACTGATATTGCTTTTATAATGAAAGTTTTTTTTTTTTTTAAAGTGAGAAAGACAAGAAAAATAGGTTTTGGGACTTTAGGGGCCTATGTTTTATACTTGAATTATCTAATGTCTTTAGCTATAAATAGATCTTCTTTTACATGGTGTAGTTCTTCTCTGGGATTTTACTTTTTTCAAGTCCTCCATGATTGTGTCTGCTTAGCTACCTTGGTAAGAAGTTCTAATTTGTACAAGTGATGGGGAGCAGATGCAAAATAATGCTTTAATACAGAGAGTTTTGCTATTCAAACTGTGGTTGGTTCACAGAGCATCGGTATCACCTGGGAACTAGTTAGAAATGACAGTTCTTGGGTCCTACCCCAGACCTGCTAAATTTGAACTGGCATTTTAACAAGATCCTCAGGTAATTTGTATGCACCTTCAGGTTTGAGAACCACTGTTCTAGAAGAGTGGTTCTCAGGCTTGAGCATACACCTGGAGAGCTTGGCAAGACTAGGATTGTGGGGCCCACTTCAGAACTTCGGATTCAGTAGGTCTGGGGTGGAACCCAAGAGAATTTGCATTTCTTCTGGGTTCCCTGGTGGGGCTGCTGCTGCACTTGGAGATCAGACTTTGAAAACCACTCTTCTCTGGATGGAGTGAAATGCCCTGGCCCCCAAGGAGGGAACTGTGTGGCAACTGATGTGCCCTTCACCTGTGTAAATGGATCGTCATACCTGTCGGTCTTGTCTTCTCTTTTGGCTTCAACTTCCTCAGCAGTTAAGTGGGCGAATTGGACGTGATGGACTAAAATCTTCCATCTGCCTCTGATCTTTCTTAATATTCGATTCTGTCACATTTGCATGTCAAAGCTGATCAGAGTAATTAATACACATGTCTCTCAGGAGACCCAGGTCAAATCCCTGGGTTGGGAAGATGCCCTGGAAAAGGAAATGGCAACCCACTCCAGTATTTTTGCCTGGAGAATCCCGTGGACAGAGGAGCCTGACAGGCTACAGTCCATGGGGTTGCAAAGAGTCGGACACGACTGAACGAGTAAGCATGCACACAGGCTGTCTGTATGGAGAATGCTCTGTTCCTTCTTCAGCCACCCTCCTGAATTGCTAGGTTGACTGCTCACTAAGACAGCATCATAGCATCTATAGGCCTCTATAGTTCTGCCTTGGGATAAGCCCTCAACAGCTACTTCTCCTCCCATGTTTCATGGTTGTCATATTTATTGACTCATTCAACACATATTTATCAATCATGATCTAGACTCCTGCCAGTGGGTTTGGGTGCTCTGATGAAATCCAGAGAAGTGGATTAAGCTTGAGAGATTCATACACAACGTATCTTTGAATGTAAGTAATGGAAAACCCAACTCAAAGCTAAAGCCATCAAGAGTAATTTTGGTTCACGTGCTTGAAAAGTTGGGCCATAATATGGACTTCAGGAGCAGCCTGAGCAGGCTGCAGGCTCCATTTCTCATTGGCTCTTTGTGTCTTTTCCTCTGTGTGCTGGCCCTGTCTTCCTCCTCTGACTTCCTTCCTGGTCTCGCATCTGTATCCTGTGGTTTCTTGAAGGATGTGAGTTTCTGGAGGACAAAGACCATGGCTCTGTTCACTGTAGGATCTGCCATTGCCTAGAACAGTGCTGGGATGCAGATGGCCTCTGTAATCACTTATTGCTGAGTACTGTGTCCCTGAGAGTCACTCTAAATGGACACATTTGGCCCACAGTTTCCTCAGGAAATAGTCTTTTTGACTCAGGTCACGAGCAGTCACTATCTGTCCTTGCGTCATGTACATGCTCCATGGACATGGAGCTGAGTTTGAATCAGTTTTCCCAGAATGACCCATGGGAGGTCCTATAGAATTTGTGTGCTTCAGTGATGCATCTTTGGAAGGCAACCACAGATGTCCATTGCACGCCACCTCTTTGGTTGCCACACATCTCTTGTACTACATGTACATGTTAGGGAACACCCACTTGCATACATGGACTCACCTCATGTCTAGAGCAAGGTATGAGATTTCACCCAGGTGCTTCTTACAGCTCCTAGTCCAGCATCTTTCAGGGCTCCAAATTCTCTTCATCCAAAGCTGATGAATCTGCTGATGTCTCAGGCCTTGATTTGTTAAATGATAAGCTATCTATGTCTCAACGCACATATGGAGAAAAAATATGAGAGTTGCAAAAAGTAAATCAAGCAAACAAAAACATACTCCTTCCATTGGGAAAACAATGAAACTGGAAAGCCGCGCTGCTATCACGGGCGAGTGGTCCCTAGCATCTTCTTGCGGCAGTGTGCACATTCCTTGGGTAGCCAGTCACGGTGGGAGGCTTTCCCTGGGCCATTGTCCTCTCAAGACCCCTCTAAGGTGGACATGGCAGAGGGCTTCTCTTTTCTACTATGTTATACTATGTTAGCAGTTAGAACTTGGGCATCGCCTTAGGTTGGAGTAATCAAAGGTCGTTGTCAGCCAGACTTGACAATGTAACTCTCTCTAAAGACCTTAGATTTCCAGTCTGTTTACCTCCCAGTCAATACCATGTGCCGATAACAGCAGCCAAGAGGTATTGCTGAGTAAGTCTTAAGTCTGAGAATTGTCTCCTAGCAACAGACCTCCTTGCTCTGCTTATTCCCTAGTCCTTAATTTCATAGCTTCTGCCTCCACACTCTACCTCCTGGGGCCTGTTCTTTGGGCAAGGGAGGCCCCACCGATCTGCCCTTTGCTCACTGCCTACACCTTGGCTGCCTCCTTACAACAGAAGAGATTGTCTTCCTTTACAGGAAGGGAGTTTATTTCAAGAGATATTTGTGCGTGGTCCAGGGATTCAGACCGCCTATGGATCTCAGTCTTATGTGCCACTATGGCACCTACACTTACCTTTGCTCACACACCACAGCATGACTTTTCCATCCCTGCCAGGATCCAGATTACCATAATCTCAAGAAAATTTGGATTATAAACCACAGGTGCCAATGACAGCTTCTCATAGCAGAGCCATATTTTCTTTTTTTCTTCTGCTCTCAAAGGGCCACCTTGAACCATATGTTGTCTCTGTACTGTGAGACCCCACGTCTTATTGAAGGCCACAAGAAGCAGTCAGTATATTCCAGAATCCTAAATTTTTCTTACCTGCCATAGCCTTATTGGGCACACAGGTCTGTGACCCCAGGAGACTGGGGCAACACTTTAGCCACCCTCCTTGCTGTTACATACAAGTGCTGATGGTTTGCCAGATTGGGTAATGATAGCCCGCTGCTTCCCCAGTTGACATCACTGTGCCAATTTTTAAAAAACCTCCCCTTCTTCAAGTCATTCTACTGCCATGTGCAAGAAAGCTGTCTTATGAAGCCACAGGTCTCTGATGGCTATGCAGTTTCGATGAACGCGCCCTGGGGCTGTGTAGGGCGCTGTGCACAGCAGCCCTAGATGACAGCATCTTTGTTGTTTGCCAGCACATCTCTTTGGCGTGTTGTAAACACTTTGTCTGATGTTTAGGGTCAATTATGTCAACATTCCACTTCTGGTAACAAAGTCTCAATCCACTAGATGCAATTTAAGACAAGTAGACAAAAACCCAATTTAACCTGACTTCTAAAAATGAACATTATTGGTTTGGGTATCAAGAAAGCAGTGTGAACTTTAGGCTGGATTCACCAGAGTCTGGCTCCATTTCCCCAACCTCTGTGAGTTGGTTTTATCCTCAAGATGCTTTCCTTGGGGGTAGTGAGATGGCTGTAGCAGGTGTGAGCTGCATGTCCACAGATCAGGCCATCTAGAAGGAGAGAAAATACATTTTCCCAACAGTCTTGGGAGGAGTTCTGAGTCCCACTCTGATTGGACCTGCTGGAGCCATATGTTCCTCTCATAACCAATCACCATGGCCTCGGTAATTAAATGTACCAATTGCTGCTGGGAGTGGGTGGAATCTACTTCACAGAACCACATAACTCTCCAAGCAGAATCAAGGACTTGGGGGAAGATAGCCATATTATACTCCTGATATATCAAACACTAATAATGCTGATGGCTGTTATTTATTATCCTTCTATGTGCATTGGCTCAAAATAACCTATAAAGTAGGTACAATTTTTTTTACCCTCAATTTTATTCCCATGTGAAAAGAGATGAGAAAACTGAAGTTCTTACCTACGTCACATGACTGGTAAGTATTAGAACAAGATCTGACCCAAAGTCTGCCAAACTTCAGTGAAAAAGATGCTTTCAGGCTTCATCTAGTTGACGCTGTCCATGGGTCAGGCCCTACTGGAAGAAAGATGACACCCTCAAATGAGTTATTTGAAAGGGTTAAAGGAACTGTTTGCAAAGGTGTAGGTATGGCATTGGGAAGAAGCCACAGGGATGGTGAAATTCCATAAGGCTAGGTTGTTAGTACTCCTAAACTTGAAGGGATAAAGGGAGGGGGTAGTTCCTAAAACCCAGAGACTGTGACCTTTGCTTGAAGGTCACAGCGAGACTCACATGGAGGCATTAGGGGTGGGGATAAATAACCCCAATCCACTCTCCTCTCCCTCTTCCTTCTCCTTCTGCTCTTCCCTGTTTGTCCTGTCGCAAGCAGAAGCAGAGAGCATGATGGCCATTGATTTTGAACACATGGACTAGCCTCCAGGCAGTGATGAGGGTAGAGAGGCTGGATGGTGGATCTGGAGGGGAAACAAAAGATCCTCAGCAAAGGGCGGCACTAATTCATAATCAGCTGAATAATGTGCTAGATAGAAGAGGTTTTATGGGGCAGAAGAGCAACCATGGTTAGGGGCCATTTACTGACATGAATCAAGATATACTTTATTGCCATTTTTACAACAGAAATACACTCTTAAATCAGTAAAATGTAACAGGTGCTGTTTCTTGAACACATATTATCCTTTCCCAAGTATTTTATATAATGTTATTTCAAATCTTCTCAGTAACTCTAAAAAGAAGGTACTGTGATGAGCCTTGTTTGACAAATAAGGAAACACAGTCTTGGAGAGGTTACATAGGTGTCATGGAAGGTGAGAGCCAGGGCTGGGGAGGCTGACTGCTTGAGTTCAGATCCTAACTTTACCACTCACTCTTGTGACTTTGTGCCTCAGTTTCCTCATCTGAAAAATGGGATAACAGTAGTATCTGCCACACGGGGTAATGAATGTACATGCAAACACCTGAAACAGTGCCTGGAGCACAGTAAATTCTCGATCAACACGAGTTTATCTTATTTGCCAAGTGCCTCGAGCTGTGTGGTTTGGAAGCTGCAGAGCTGCGGTTTGAATTCAGATTCCAAAGCCAGTGAGTGGTCCCATATCACAGAGTTGGCCAAGACAGTGAGGAAGGGCCTGTCATCAGGGGCTCCCCTGGGCTTCCCACCAGCACAGCCAGGAGGTGGTTAATGTGCTTGGACCTGGCTACTCACTTCTGTTCCAACTGAATTGGGGTCTAACAGTTGGGGGCTTTACAGAGGCTGCAAGGAGACTCAAGATCAGTATCAGCAGGTCACTGGAGTCAATGGGGCCACCTTCCTTCCAGAAAGGAAGAGTTGGAATGCACAGGATTTGGCATGAAATCCTTTGGAACATGTCCTAACTTCAATGCTGATCCGCATTTTCATCTGTGTTCCATGTTGGCTCCGTGCTGTCTGTCCTGTGCTGCCCACCAGCAAAACCACTTGTCGCCCACCATCCGGGGGCTGCTGTACTGAGCTCTCTTTACCACAGCCCCCTGATCAGCTCAGCTTAGATCCTCAAAATTAGCCATTGGGATTCTCTGAGTCTCCCACCTGTATCTCCCTGAGCTCAGGGCAGAGGCTGCTGGGCTACAACCTGTTGGTTGATAGCCTGCATGGATATATTCTCATTCCATAAATGGTGATTGTATGTTTCCCTGGACAGGCATGAGTCTAGGGCCTGAAGATACCACACTCAACAAAGAGTTAAAAGAAGAAACAGTTAAAAATAGTCCCTACCCTCATGGAGCTTTCTTTTCAAATTCCTTTCTACTCACAGGCCAAAGGACGTCTGCAGCCTTTGGAATTGTGTTGTGGTTACCATTTCAGCTCACCACGTCCAGATCCGGAGGCTCACTGCAGCCCCCTTATCCTCTGCTCCTCCCTGCATCCTTCCCTTTCCCCTCCCCCTCCCCTCCCCCTTCCTCTTTTCCACCTCCTCCCTTTCCTCCCCCTCCCTTCTCTCCCACCCTTTCCTCCTCTCCTCACCTTGGGGCCTCCAGTGTCTTCCTCTCTCCTCCCCCCACATCCTGCCTCCACCTCTGCAGACAGTCAGCCTTTTAACATGCTCCAGGGGTGGCCCCAGTGCCTGAGTGTGGGAGCTGGGGGAATGCAAATCATTCAGTCAATTTGTTTTCCATGCGGGTGGCTCCTGCTCTCCCCCTTGTTGACCAACAGCACACTGTAGCAGCCGGTGTGTCTGGCTCTGCAACAGGAATGAGTGCGTGGTCTTTCAGGGGCCACAGCCCTCTGATATCCCGTGCTGCCCAGTGACCTCGCCTTCATCCATGTTCCCACACCTCCAGGGCTCCATCATGCACTGTTCTCCAGAATTAGAGGGCTGGGTGCCTTGTTATCTGATTAGTTTTCCAAGAGAAGAAAATAATAATACCAAGTGCTAAGCACTCACTGTGTCCCTTGCTCTGTGCTGAGCATTTTGCATGAACCAGCTCATTGGATCCCACAGTTCCATCAGGTGGGCTCTTGTTACCCCTGATTTCAGTGCAGAAACCCTGGCTCAGTGAAGCGGAGTGACTGATCCTGGCTCATCCACTCCCTAACTGGGAGAGCTAGATTTGAATTTGGGACAACATGCTTCCAACCACCCTCCTATGGGGTAGCACTTGTTCCGTTAATGTGTCCTAACTCATCCCAGCTGCAAAGGGCACTGCCAGCCACTTGCTCTATCCTCCTCCTTAGAAAGATGTGGGTTTAGGGTCAAAGGAGGGAAAACACTTTGTTGAGGTCACCCATGGGGCCAGTACTGAGCAGGGCCTTGCTGTTTCTGGCCAGGACCGTAAACATGCAGGTTACCCTTGGTTCTGTAGGAACTCGGCGCTGGGCCATCCCTGGAGCTGCCGGGCTGTTTTGTGAAGAGTAGGGAAGGTAGGTGGTTGTTGCTCACCCTCCTTTGAGCTTGGGTGGTTTTCTTCTCCTCCTCCATCACAGGAGGGCATCAGAGGCAGTGACTCCATGGCACTCTCCAGCTCACATGTTCTGAGTCAGCGGTTTGAGACAGGAAGGTCTGGTCTCCCAGACCCTTGGGGAGGGGGAGGGCGGGGGGGGGTGGACAGGGCATGTGGCCCTGCAGGAAACACTGGATTATTCATGGCTGTTTACTCAAATCCAGGTGGAAATGCTCAACTGCAGGACCGCCAGGCCTGGGGTTTTTAATGGCAGCTTCAAGTTGATGCTGAAAGTTTGTGTTAAAAAAAAAACCAAGAGATTTGAAAACATGAGCCTCAGGTGGGACTTTCAAGTCTGGCGTTCGTGGAGGCGGATGAAACTCGGAAGACTTTGTGGGTCGGGCAGGTCGCTGTGCTTGCAAGGAGGGAAGGAGAGTTTCAGCTCAAAGCGAGGGCTGCTATTCCTTCTCTCTCTCTCTCTTCTTTTTCTCTTTTCTTCTCCCAGCTGGCCAGGTTGGAAAAGGACTTCTGAGACTTGAGTAGGACTGATGAATGGTGCTCCACTGTGAGTCTCTGGATAGCCCAGAATCTCGGGGTGGGGATGGTGGTGGTGGGTGGGGATGGTCCATGCCAGTCCCGTAAGGAAGTTGGGGGCCACTGGGGCTAGGACACGGTGAGCAGGCCAGGCCCAGGGTCCTCTGCGGCTGATGAGCTAGGCATTTCATACCTGGCTGTAGGCATTTGCTTCACCGAGAATAATTCAGGAGATGACAGGAGCCCGGCATTTGATGAGGGCAAGAAATGGGAGAAAATGGGAAGAGGCATTTCCCCAGGCAAAAACCCTGGTCACGTCCCTTTCAGCCCACCTCTAGGATGCCTGGCTCTTTGCTGATATAAAAGATGCCCAAGCAAGGGGAGCCCCCAGCGCCCGCAGCTGCTTCCCGCTCAAGACTTGACCCATAATTATAATCCCTTTCCTTTGATTTTTCCCTGCGAAAACAGCAACATTCCAGCTAGGCTTTGAGCTGTAAAAAAAAAAAAAAAAAAGAAAAAACAGCACCGTGCAGAGCTTAAGAGATTTATAAACACGGTGAAAAATCAGTCTTGTTTCCCCACAGCTGGTTTCCCTAGGTGTGTGGAGGGAGGAGGGGAGTCACAAGTGGGAGTAGGCAGGGTACAGATGTGCAAGACACCTGGGTGTGCATGGACCAGAGCAGAAGGAAGCCAAGAACATGACTCAGCTGCCAAAAGCCTAGCTCACCGGCTCTGGTGGCAATGAGGAAGGTACATACATACACACATAGGTGTCATATGCAGGCGCCTGTCTAAAGGCTTGATAGAGAAACAGAAGCCAGAAGGAGAGGGATGAACCTCCTCTGGACTTCCTGCCATGGAGGGACTGAATAAGTCAGGGAGACGTCCATCAGTGTGCCTGACGATGTCGAAGTTCCACCGTTCAAGGTCAATTGAGAGTACCCCAGCTTTGGGGGCTGGCAGGGGCTCCTGAAGTCATCAGGCCCAATCCTTTACTCTGGAAGTGGTTTGTGGCCTATTTTGCAGAGAAGTCATCTGGGTGGCAGGACGGGGGAGCGGGAATTAGCACTCTGATCCGTAGCCCCTGTTCACCTTGGAACCCTGCCTTGGTCTATGGAGTGCTTTGGTGTTAGATATCTTGGGGAAAATGTGGATGGGGCTTTGGGGACTCAGAGCTCCTGCTGCATCCAGAGGCCTGGCCTGGAGGACTCCTCCTAGGAGGCGAGGGCAGCTGGGGGTGCCCAGCTCTCTGGGTGCAGGCTCAAGGCAGGTGCCTGAGGGACTCTTGTTCTGGCTGGAGCTAGGAGGGCCAGGGGGACCAAGGTGAATATTGCCTCTGGGAAGAGGCAAGGTGTGGTCAGAGCTGGGGCAGGGCTGGATACAGAGCACTGAGGAAGAGGGTTGTTTTAGCATCTTACTTCTCTGCGCTCAGCCAGGCTCAGAGGCCAGGTGGTGTAGGTGTCCTGGGCAGAGATGAGGAAGCTGCTGACTGAGGCTGGGGTGCGCGGGGACAGGGGCTCAGCTCTCTGTACCTGTGGGCAGAGCCTCTGAAAGTCTCTCTGGGGCTGCTGGGCTGTGCTGCAGTGCCTCCCGCCCAGCCATCCGCCTGCCTGCCCCGGTTCCTTCCTCCTCCCACAAGCACTGCCTGAGCTGCATCCTTAATGACCCCCCGCTGCCCCTGAGCCTCTCAGGGCTCAGGTTTCCTAATTGGAAAACTCACAGCCTGCATCCCTGGAAAAGGCAATCACCCAGGGGCCTAGGAGGCTCAAGGTGGAGTATGTGGGCTTCCTCCGGCCACGATAGTCTCACTCCTCCTGTCAGAAATGATGGGAGCAGGCCTTGCAGCAAGCATTCAAGCCAAAGCAGCAGCCCACATGGAAATGGAGTGTGTGTGTGTGTGTACATGTGTGCATGCGGGTCTTTGAATGACCAAGTCTCTCCTAAATGACCGAGTTTGGGTGTGGCGAAGCCCCTGCAGCTGGCTGGGAGGACAGAGGCACGGTGGTGTGTGCCTGCATGGGGCACTGCCTTGTGTGTGCACACGTCTGGGCACGCGGGCATCCTCAGCTGTCTGTCTGTGTCTCTGTAGATATACGTGCATGTGTTCCATGCACAGGCGGGGGTGATCTTCTGGGTGCCCTTGTGACAACGCATACTGCTATGGTGTCTGATGGGTGCGCATGTTTGAGTAACATGATGAGCGTCTCTCAGTGGTCTGGAAGTCCACTGTCCACTGTGTGTCTACGGGGGAGGTGGTGCTGGAGGGCTGGGGGGCTGTGGCTGCCCTGGCCGTGGCCCCTGTCCAGCCGAGCCATGTTTTCCAGAATCCTCTGCATGTGAGACCGGTCACCGACACCTGTGGTCAGCGTGTCGGGGATTTGTCAGTGAGCTCAGTGTCTCCCTGGGCTCTGCTGCCCACCCACCACAACCCTGAGCTTCCTCTCTGTCATCTTCGCTCCCTGATTGGGCAGAGAAGGCTCCTGAGGGCACCCCTATGCCCTCAGCACTGTGGTATCTGCCTCTGTCACTGCCTCACCCCCACCACATTCCATCCTGGATCTCAGGGACCCTATCCCTTCTTGACACCTCAGTGAAAGTGGGGGTTATGGTGAACAAAGACTTTGGGGGGGTCCCCAGCTGTCCCCAGGGGACACGTTCTGCCTCCGGGCTCAGTTGCGTGTTCCTTGGGGGCTGGGCTTAGCACAGACAGGTCCTTTGGGGGAACATGAGGTTAAATGAATGAATGGACAGGTGTGCCAGACACTTGCGCTTCCGCTGTGGCTCAGTTGTTAAGAAGCCACCTGCAATGCAAGAGTTTCAGGAGATGCAGCTTCGATGCCTAGGTTGGGAAGATCCCCTGGAGGAGGGCACAGTAACCCACTTTAGTATTCTTATCTGGAGAGTCCCATGGAAGAGCCTCATTCCCATAGAATAGCCTCAGTTCAGTTCAGTTCAGTTGCTCATTTGTGTCCAACTCTTTGCGACTCCATGGGCTGCATAGTCTGGCAGGTTACAATCCATAAGGTCGAAAAGAGTCGGACACGACAGAAGTGACTTAGCACGCATGCACGCCAGATACATACATATGTGCAGAGAGGTGCCATCTGGCACAGTTTGAGCAGGGAGGTTACTGGGGGTGCAGCAGCATTAATGGGGAGAGTCCAGGCCAGGCAGAAACAGCCCAAGTTGAAATGGCCACTCATTGCAGGAAGCTTGAAATTTGCTGCTGGTCACCCAGGCAAGGGTCAGGACCTGATGATGCCTGTTCCAGTGGGATGCCCATGGCAGAGTTAGGGCACATGTACTCTGTGTCTACTGGCTCTGGGTACTCACAGTCCTGCTGCTGCAAGATGAGGGGGTGAAGTGAGCCTCTAGGACATATCTTGGGTACAAGGCTCTAAGGTACCCACCCTCCTTTCCTGGGGAGAAATCTCTTTCCCTCTTTCCCAGGGGCCTCCTGCACCCTCCAGGCAGGCTCTTTCCAGCCCCAAGAAGAAGCTGGAGAAGGACTTCATTTGCCAGCTCCCCTCTTCCATCGAGGAGAGCTCTGCCTCTCTGGGCTCCGCAGGCCCCTAGTATGCCCCTTGGGCCTCTGCGGGTCCACTTGTCTCTTGGTCCCCAAGCCTGTGGGCCGTCTCCACCACCAGGCCGAGCTGCCCTCCAGCAAAGGAGAAAAGAAACACATGTCTCTGCAGAAGGCTAGCCCCACTCCAAGCTTCCCTTTCATAATGAAGATACCATTACGTTTTCTGCTCTCAGCAATATCTCAGCAGAGGCAGCTGGCTGCCCCTTGGGCGACATCTTCCTTCCCCATGCTGCCAGTCACAGCAGATCCACAAAGACAACCGCAGCATCCACGACCTCTCTGGCTGTCTCCTCCTCCCCAGCCACGGCACCTAGAGATGCTCCAGGCCTCTGTGCCATCAGAGATGGGGAGTGGGCAGACCCTAACTAAGGGTCTAGGGCTGCCGATCCAGAGGGAAGATGCTCTACCAAAGTTCGGAGTCCAGAGGGGAGCTTAGGTCCAACCTGTTCATTCACCAGATGGAACACCTGCAACCCAGAGGAGGCACAGGCTGGCCCAAGGTCACCCAGCAAGCTCCTGATCGCCCACATGTCCGCAGCACTTGCTAAGTGCCAGGGACTATTCTGAGTATTTTATTTGCAGTAATACTATCAGGTGTAGGGGTAGTGTTTTCCCCATGCACTCTATGAGGAAACTGAGGCACAGAGCCTTTCTCAAGTTCCTGGGACTTGGTGGGCTTGAGCTGGTATTGAACCAAGTCAAATTCAGCATCCATTCACTCATTTGCCAGTGCTCCATGGTCTGTGCCCAGGCCTCATGTTGTGTGATAGTGGTAAAGAACCCGCTTGCCAGTGCAGGTAGACATAAGAGATGCAGGTTCGATCCCTGGGTGGGGAAGATCCCCTGGAGGAGGGCATGGAAACCCACTCCAGTGTTCTTGCCTGGAGAATCCCCATGGACAGAGGAGCCTGGCGGGCTGCAGTCCATGGGGTCACAAAGCAACTTAGCAAGCATGCATTGTCTGTGGCCACGCCAGCAACATGACCCTGACCCTGGGTCTAGCACTGTTTCTGCACTGGGGGAGATTTACAAGATTTCAAACATCACAGCGCCTGTCCTCTCCTGGTATCTCACAGCATCCCAGAGAGGTGATGGGGAAGGGAGAGGAGGAGTGAGGATTAGCCTGTCCTGGTCACAGGTGGTGACACTGAGTCGGGAATTGCTGTACCCACAGTGAGTAAGGCAAGTGCCATGATCTAAAACTGAGATCCCAGCTGCCTACCCATGTAAGCTTTTCTACCCTACGTAGGGGCTTAGAGCTGTCTTCACTCTTTGCTCAAGACACAGAGACAGTCCAGTGGATCCTCCTAGGCCGCTCAGCATCACGGGGCCGTGAATCCATGCGGGTGCAGACAGGTGTGGTCTGTGAGTGGGGTGTCTGTGCGGGTGGGGCTGTGCCTCCCCCTGTGCCTCCCCCTGGGACTCAGAACGGAAGCTCTGAGGGCAGCGAGTCTGTTTCGTTCCCTGCTGTATCTGCAGCTCCTCAAACTGCACCTGCCACATAATGGGTGTGCCCACGATGTGCTGATTGAATAAATGAACGAATGGAACTGGAAGCCGCTCAGGGCTGCCCAGAGTGGCTGCCGCCTGCATCGGTGAGAACTCCTCGGCTTTGTTTATTCCTCTGGGCACCAAACTGTTAGTGTTGGTTTCTACCGAACCCTTGTCAGCGGCGGTCGTGAAAGAAACATCAACATGACTGAAGTTGGGGAAGTTGCACCTCTGGGGCAGTGTGGACAGGATGAGGGGTGGTCAGTGACCCCAGAAAGGAAAGGCAGCCTCAGCTCTGTTGTGGAAGGTTTGAGATACCTGTGCTAGCAAGTGCTTCCAGCCTCTGCCCTCTGTTCCTCAGGCGTGGCCCTGGGACGGGGGGAGATGGAGGGCAAGATGGAGGGGAAGGAGTCTCACTACGGGGGGAGATGGAGGGCAAGATGGAGGGGAAGGAGTCGCACTCTACATGAAGGGTGATGGACTTGAGGCTGGGGAGGGGGAGAGGGTAGGGTGAGTATCCGGCTACTGATAGTAGTGTCAGCTGACGGTGTCAGCTGCTGTGTCATTAGAGATGGAGGAGACTGGAGAGGGTCCCAGACTCCCCCCAGCCGCAGGGAATATGTGTCGGGCAGGAACAGGGCGAGGCGCCCAGCTTGGCTGCAAAATTGAAGTGGATGCTCCAGGCAGTTGAGTTGAAGAATCTTTCAATGCAATGTTTCTTAAAAAAAAATACACACACAATTATGACAAACACAAAAAGACAGGATCTGATAGTATGCTTACATGGTGGACCCTGCTCCCTGCCCTATGAACCCCTGTCCTGGGCCTGGTGAAGAATGGGTGTCACAGAATGCAGGGCCAGGATGGAGGTGGGGCTGTTGTGAGGAGAGGCCCTGGGTCTGGGTCAGAGAGGATGAATGTGGATGGTGGTGATTGGGGATGGGGTGGGATGTGTCTTGGGAGGTGTTGGTAGAGAGCTGTGATTTGGGGAAGAGGTGATTGGGGTTTGTGGTGACTGGGTGTGCTTAGGAGAGGCTGTGAGCAGGGAGGAGAGTACAGTGGCCAATTTGCCTGGTGCTGGAGGGGAGGAAGAGAGGGCCCTGTGTGTGAATATTTCCCTTAAACCAGCCAATCTCTAATTGGGCCCATTGTGTTTATGGTAATTCACACTGGGGTTGGGGCGCAGGAATCTGGAGCGGTGGTTGGGGCTGCCTTCTCTGGAATGAGCTGTCAGCAGGGAAGGTGTGGGCAGTGGGCGGCTGGGGGCCCTGCAGAGGGGAGAGTGAGACCCAGCAGAGACCTGGATGCTGGGGTGTCGTTGGACCTGTGGCTTCCCATCACCCCTCTCAGCCCCAGCCCCTTCCCCTCTTTCCATGGTGCAGCCCTCACTTCTGGCCCCTCCCTAGAGCCCTGAATGCCCAGGACTTAAGTAGTTGTTTCTCCTGCAACCCTTTCTCATAACAGCAAAGAGGGAAGTGAAGAGGCAGCTCCTCCCCTTAGCACCCAGAGAGACAGGTGGTGGGAGGAGGCTCCAGGGCTTCCCTCTCTTTCTGATCCTCAAGCCTGAGCACGGTGAAGTCTAAGCCACAGGAGAGATGACGAAGCACTAGAGAGGGGGCTCCCTGGGCCATCCAGGGCCCCATTAGGTTCTGGGAGGTCCTGCTGCTGCTGCTAAGTCACTTCAGTCGTGTCCGACTCTGCGACCCCATAGACGGCAGCCCACCAGGCTCTGCCGTCCCTGGGATTCTCCAGGCAAGAACATTGGAGTGGGTTGCCATTTCCTTCTCCAATGCATGAAAGTGAAAAGTGAAAGTGAAGTTGCTCAGTCATGTCCGACCCTCAGCGACCCCATGGACTGCAGCCTTCCAGGCTCCTCCACCCATGGAATTTTCCAGGCAGGAGTACTGGAGTGGGGTGCCATTGCCTTCTCCTCTGGGAGGTCCTAGGGTCTCTTATTTGCAGCTGGAGCACTGAAGGAGCTGGGGCGGGTAATGTGCCCCAACTGCTCCCTGTGACCTCGATGGCCGTCCATCTTTTTTTTTTTTTTAATTTTTATTTATTTATTTGGCTGTGCCGGGTCTTAATTGTGGCATACAGGATCGTCAGTCTTCACTGAGGCACCTGGGAACTTTAGTTGCAGTATGTGGAATCTAGTTCCCTGACTAAAGATAGCATGCGAGCCCCCTGCATTGGGAGCTCCGAGTCAGCCACTAGACCACCAGGAAAGTCCCAGCCATCCATCTTTAACACCAAGGGGGCCCCCTGTTCCTAACTCTATGCCAAGGCACTGAGGGCCTGGGTGGCACACGATGCCAAGTCTCTGCCCCCTGCTTTGGAGCTTGGGGTCAATGTGAAAGTGGGGTCCCCCACACAGACAGGAACCAACCCCATCAGGCGTGGCTCAGAACCACCTCTGGGGAGAGGTGAAGACAGGGGGAGTCTAAAGGAGAGGGGCAGCAGGAGCTGTCAGGGATGCTTCCTGGAGGAGGGGGCACTTGAGACGGGCCTTGCTTTCAGCTCAGTCTCAGTTCCCATGGTGCTTGCTCCTTGGGAACTGAGTGTCCGTTTGGGTGTCCGTTCCTGGGGCTCTTTCTGGCCACACTGAGTGTGGGGCTCTGCTGGAACCTGTGGCTGTGCCCTGGTCGTCGCCCAGGGGTGATGGGATGTAGCCCTAGAGGAGGTCTCTGCTGGAGGAGATTCACTTCACGACTGCTCCTGAGGACGTGTACTCTTCTCGGTGCTTAGGTCACATCCTATTGGCCCTTCTATGTCTAGGGTGATAAGCCTCTGCTCTCTGCTTCAGATTATTCTAGAAGGTACCCTAACAAAAGCAGCCTTCCAGGTACTTAGCTCCTAGTCCCTGCAATCAAGCAAAAAATGGATAGCCTCATTGTAGATCCCCTGGGTCCAAATTCCATCTGTGCCATGTTCTAGCTGCTAAACTTTTGGTGCTAACTTAAATTCTCTGTGCCCCAGTTTCCTCACCTGAAGAACAGGGATAATAACCTACCTCGTAATGTTGTTTAAGAAAGCTTATACACGGAAGGTCATGAAAACGGTGTCGGATATAGGTTAAGTACTCAATAAATGGTGCTTTGTGCTAATAGTGGTAATTATTGGTGTGATTATCCTCTGGGCTTTTCTCTCTGCCTGGGGACAGGAGATGAGATTCAAGGCCTCAGCAGCTCCACCAGATCTGAGTTTCTGGCTTCTTAGCTGCCCTCTATCTGTCCTCCATTCAGGAACCTGCCCTCTGAGAAGATGGGCTTCCAGGTCTGTTGTGGAGGCTCAGTCCTGCACAGAGCCCCTCCAGGCCAGCCCTCCTCCTGCTCTGCTGGGCAGGGCTGGCTTTCCCCGGCTATTACCTACCTCCTAGTGGCTCCCAGCTGAGAACAGGCTCCTCTTCATGTTCCCCGTACCTCTGTTTATCTAAACATAGACACAGACCCTTCGGTTCCATCACTCTGGTTCTTTTCATTTGCATAATTCAGTGAAGCTGAGGAAAAAATCCAGGTACCAATTTCATCATTCTATTTAGTTCTGAATACACCGAGAGTCATATCCTGACCTCGGGGTGTTGTTAATACCTATGTAAATTCCCTGCGCATCACTTTGGGAAAGGCAAGACTTTTAACTTTTTTCACACCAGAAGCTTTATGCAAGTAGAGGTTATTTCTTCTCCTACAAACTACATCTCCCTGAGAGCAGAGCTGTGTCTCCCCTCAGTGTGAGAGTTCTCCTAGGTTCTGACTGCCTTCTAGACTATTTTTCATCCTTCTCCCCTCCCCTTATGATCCTTCTACATCTTTTTTTCTGTGCTGCTTCTGCCTGAAGAGTTGTCTGGTGATTGGTCACATGCAGCTGGCACCTGACCTCAGCTTCTTTTATTTTCATCTCTCACCTGACTCCCCGATTCTGGGCCTGGACAGAATCTTTCTAACATCCCAACTTGGGTCAGACCATCTGCCTGTACATCGCTGAGCCAGCTGCAAAACCAGGTCACCCTCCCTCTCCTTGTCTTTCTTGTCCCCTTTCCCTAATCGAATTATTTTTCCTCTGCATTGTGCACGTCAGACGAAGTATCAACAGACGCAGGTTCTCTGCACTCACTGGAAATCCTGAGCACAGTGATGAGATGGGTATAATGAGAGCCTTGATGTATAATCAGCAAAGCACAGGCCCTTCGCACCTTCCTGTCCCCCCTCCCCCCTGCACCACCACCACCACGGCTTGGTTGCAGGACTGGGAGTGGGGCTGCAGGCAAGCTGGAGTGGGGTGCTGGTTCCTAGTCCTGCCGTTTGCTAGTGGGGTGACCGAATTGGGGAGGACAGATCCAGGTGGTTGGTGGATTCCCATCAGAGCTGGTGTCTCAGTGGCTGGAGCGGGGATGTCTCCCAACCCCAAGCGGTTCCTGTCCATCGCTGGGACACCAAGGCAGTAGCAGGGATGGTCCAAGCCCTGCTCCTCCCTCCCCTTTGGAGCTTTGGTTCAGGTCACAGCCTGGCTTTCTGGCTGCCCCAAGCTCTCCCGAGCATCCAGGACCCAGCTGTCCATCTGCTTACTTGGGGTGAGCCATCGTAATCATCCTGATAATGACACTAATCATGCAGCCTTGTTGTAAATGCTCCAATGCCCGCCAAAGGGCACTCCCTGCCATTATCACATCTGATAGGCAGGGTGGCAGTGATATCGAGAGGATTTTTTTTATGATTACACAGCATGGCGGCACCAAGGCCCCTCTCCCCTTGGCCCCTTTCTGCTTTCTGGAGTGACAGAGACCCGAGGCCTGACCCTTGGCTGCCCCAGGGAGGTGATGTGAAGCCTGGGCTTTGGAGTCAGACATGTGTGCTAAGTCTCTTCAGTTGTGTCCTAATCTTTGCAACGCTATAGACTGTATAGCCCATCAGGTTCCTCTGTCCAGGAAAGAATACTGGAGTGGGTTGCCATTTCCTTCTCCAGGAATCTTCCCAACCCAGGAATTGAACTCTCATCTCGTATGCCTCCTGCATTGCCAGGCAGATTCTTTATCACCAGCTCCATCTGGGAATACTGGAGCCAGACAGACCTCAGTCCAAATCCCAGCCCTGCTGTTCTCCATCATGGGCCTTGGGCAAATTGCTTCATCACGCTGGGCCTCTGGCACCTCATCTGTGAAATGGAGTGGTGGCCTTTTGCCCAGGGATTTTAGAAGCAGCAGGCAGGGCGCCTGGCACTTGGTAGTGCTCAGTAAGTGGCATCCTTCTTGGTCTGGTCTTGTCTGACAGCCCACTGCCCCTCCTCTTCCTCCCAGCAAGGTGGCCCATAGCCTGTGTCCAGGGTCCCAAGGAGAGTGACCAGAAAGGGGAGGCAGAGAATGACTTCAGACGATATCAATAGCAATTCCCCGCGCATATCAGCCTCTTATTCCATGCCAGGCAACGCCTTAAGCTCTTTACATGCAGCTTCTCAGTACATTCTCAGAAAGCCCTTATGAAGTATCTATTATTATGAAGCTCACTTTCAGGAGGGGAAACTGAGGCACAGGAGAGCTACACGTCGGTTTCAAAGCCTGCCCATCTCGCAGTGCCTTATCCAGGGTCCACACGACAAGGTGATAAAGCTAATACTGGGCCTTGGGGCTCCCAATCCCCTCAAATGTTTAGAAAGTGGTTCAGACTCTGCAGCTCAGACTGCCTGGCCTGTGCCGCTTACCAGCTGTGTGACCACAGGCAAGCTCCTTCGTCCCTGTGTGCCTCAGTTTTCTCACCTGGAAAATGGGGATAATAGTTATAAGACTACTTATGATGTAAGAATTAAATGAGCTAGTGCTTGGAAAGAAGTTAAAACAGTGCCTGATGGAGTCTACGTGCTCAGTGAATGTGGCTGTTCATCATATTAGCATCATAACATTAACACACTGGTGCTGTTCGATTCTGCATCTACCTTGCCTTCTCACTTTTTCCTCAGTTCAGGCTATGCTGAGGTCTACACACTTGGCTTCCAAATCCCCTCTCCTCCACAAAATGCTTCTTATGATTTAGCAACCCCCCCTTTCCATAGGGGCTTCCCTTGTGGCTCGGCTGGTAAAGAATCCGCCTGCAATGCAGGAGACCTGGGTTCAATCCCTGGGCTGGGATTGGAGATGGGAAAGGCAACCCACCCAAGTATTCTGGCCTGGAGAATTCCATGGGCTGTATAGTCCATGGGGACGCAAAGAGCTGGACACGACTGAGTGACTTTCACTTTCTTTCACTTTCACTTTCCACAGGTGCAGTGCTCGTCTCCTTCATCAGAACATCAGGTCCGTACACCCAGGGCATGCATCGACCTTTTATTTTTTGTTCAAAGAAGGGATGTCCTGTCCTCTGCTCCTGGGGCATTTGGTGCTGGCTGGATGACCTGATGCCATCGAGGAAGCTGTACCTTAGTTTAGTTGGGGTGATGGAGAGGGTGCTTTTTTCCCCTGTCAGTTGTCAGTAATTGACAGAGGAGATGACTTGAGCATCCCTTAAAGGAAATCTTGTGTGTGTGTGTAAGTGTGTGTGTGTGTGTGTGTGTGTGTGTGTGTGTTGAGCAAGAGAGCAGTAAAGTAGAAAACAGCCCACTCAGATACTTTTTTAGAGCAGGGAACAGAAAAAAATTCAGTTGGTACAACAAGCAACAGAAAATATATTTTGATTCTGTTTTTTGTCCAGTTAAGGGAAAGAGAAAGAAAAGACAAGGAGACAGAGAAAGGGAGAAAGAGGAAGGAGGAGAGAGAGAGCAAAGCAAAATAGAGACCCATGAGTGAACCAAGAGAATGGTCACTAAGACATTCTAAAAAGCCCTGAGAAACATCCTCCTCCTGTCGGAGCCTAAGACTCTGGCACTAAGACCTTTAAGAGTTCTGTTGCATTTTTACAACCATAGGCAACCTGTCACCTTTCTGTGCTTGACCTGCAGTCCAGGTGAATTAAGCTGAGGACTTGATTAAGCCTGAAGGCTGGAGGCCTTCATAACCACCTTGCTGATATCATTCTTGTGTTGTGCTCAATACCCACCTGCTGGGCTCAAGGCACAAAATTGACAGGGTTCCGCCCTTAATGAGCTCCCAGCCCCAGTCGGGGAGGCAGACACGTAAATAACGACGATCATAAAAGTCAGGCTGCTATAATTACTATAATAAAAGTTCAGATAAAGAGCACGGAGGAGAGATGAGTTAATTCTGACTGGGAAATCCGGAACTGCTTTGTAGGGAGTAAGTGATAAGGCCTCTGGGACAAGGATCAGGGTTTCTGTAGGCAGGGCAGAGGTGCTGGGGGTGGGCTGCATTTTGTGTCCGACAACTTGGGTTTAATCTCGGTGCCACGTCCTAGCTGTGTGCTTTGGGGCGGGTGACTTCACCTCTCTGTGCCTGTTTCTTCATCCAGGAAGTGAGAGTAACAGTCTCCTTAGGCTGTTGGTTTTGTTTTGTTGTTGTTCAGTCACTAAGTCGTGTCCAACTCTTTGCGACCTCATGGACTGTAGCACACCAGGCTCCTCTTCCCTCTACTATCTCCCGGAGTTTGCTCAAGTTCATGTCCACTGAGTCGGTGATGCTATCTAACCAGTTCTTCCTCTGCTGCCCCCTTCTCTTTTCACCTTCAGTCTTTCCCATCATCCAAGGTCTTTTCCAATGAGTCAACTCTACGCGTCAGATGGCCAAAGTATTGGAGTTTCCATTTCATCATCCGGCCTTCCAATGAATATTCAGGGTTGATTTCCTTTAGGATTGACTGCTGTGATCTCCTTGCAGTCCAAAGGACTCTCAAGAGTCTTCTCCAGCACCATAATTTGAAAGCACCAATTCTTCAGGCTATTACATGAATTCATAGTGCTATTACATGAAGAGATAAAATATGTGACGCTCTCTTATGAAATATCCGCTGTGGGACACAAGTGAAAAAGAACCCTAGGGGACCTGGTTGTCATAGGATGACCGTGACCACCGGGCACGTTACCCTCACGTGAGACTACACACTTGGTGGCTCCCTGGAGGTGGAGGCTGGCCAGCATTTGCCCACAGCTGTCTATATTTCCTGACCACTGGGTACAATAAGGAGTGCAGCTGGCTAGGAGGCCATCTGAGCAGAACAGAGATTCTCTCTGGCCTTTGAAAAGTCAAAAATGGCCCTTTTATGGGATACGGGTAACTTCATGCACCTGTGGCGACTTAGACGGTTGGGAAGTGTGTCAGCTCCTGTCCTTCTGCAGCTCGGCACAAACAAAAGTTTAGTCATGTTAGGATGAATGTGTCTTGCCCTGGCAGTGGCCCCACCCACCCCTCCCAGCCCACTTGGGTGTGAACAAGGCAGCCTTCATTCACTCTTGAGTGGGCAAGGTGAGCTACCATGAACTAGAGGTCCATTCCCACCACCTTTGGGACTGATGACCCCCAAGTAAGACTAGATTGCTGCCTGTGCTGTCTGCCTGAAACAAGCCCCAAAAGGGGGAAAGAATTTCAGGTCAAGGGAAGGGCACCTACCTGGCACATGGTGGGTGTGCAGTAATAATCCTTGGGCGACTCCATGGCTGTACGGGGGGCAGCTGTCTCTGGTCCAGGGTCAATAAGGGAACTTCAGGGGGCGAGATTGGAAGGGTCAGTGGGGGCAGAATGAGAAGTGGAGCATCTCCTGTGTCTTGAGCGCGGGGATGCTCCAGGAGCTGTGAGGAGACCCAGCATCTGCCCACAAGGCGTTCCCAGGTTCCATCATGGCCACTTTGCTTTAGGTGCTGGGTACTATTGCTTCTTGGCCTTTTGGCAAAGATCAAGTGTAAATCCTGGGGATTGTCAGGTTCTTGAGCAGAAAGTGGTGATGCTGGAGGACATCCTGCTGAGAGGTGGAGGATGGAGTGGGGGAAGGGGCAGTTCAGACTCCTAAGGAAGGACTGGAATTGGTGACAGCCCAGCCAGGAGAGAATGAGGGCAGAAAAGGGAATGGCAGTGGGACCAGAGAGGATGGCAGGGATTAAAAACCTATCATGTAAATAGAACCAGCAGGACTCAGGGCCCAGGGGAAGCACCCTCAAAAACAAAAAAACTAGCACACACATAAGACAGCTATAAATGCTCCTTGGAGACAAGGGAGAAGGAGGGAGGAGTCAACACAGCTCCAACGGCAACTGAAATTCTCCTGTGCTGCTGGATGGAGAAGGCAATGGCACCCCACTCCAGTACTCTTGCCTGGAAAATCCCATGGATGGAGGAGTCTGATGGGCTGTAGTCCATGGGGTCGCTAAGAGTCGGACACGACTGAAGCGACTTAGCAGCAGCAGCTGCAGTGCTGCTGGAGGGAGGCGATGTCAGGGCAGACACTTAGAAAACCACTGGGCAGGACTGATTACAGCTGTCTCTGTGCAGAGTCTGGGACCCGGGAACTCTCTCCTAGTTATAGAGGTGGCAGAAATGCACACGTATGCCCCCCAAAGATGTGTTCTCCGGTGTTCACAGCAGCGCTGGATATCTACAACAGCTCCAATGGGCTGCAGCCCAGATGCTCCCCAGCAGAGGACAGGAGGTGTGACTTAAAGAACACTGTCCAGTAAAGCAAGAAAGGCCAAAATCACAGCGCAATCTGCGACAGTCTCATGAACAAAGTCTCCTGAACATCCGAAAAAAGCCAGACATAAAAGAATACAGACAGCAGGAGCCTGTTGATATAAATTACAGAAACAGATGTATCTGCGGTGAAACAAATCCAGACAATGGTCACCCATGTAGGGGATGGGCTTCTAGGGGGGCTGGGTCTGTTCTGTTTCCTGATCTGAGTGGTGTTTTCACGCTTCTATGCGTGTGTTTATTTTGTGCAAATTCACTGAACTTATAACATGAAACTTTTCTGTATGCATCTTATAGTCCCACAATCAACTTTTTTTTTTTTTTGGTCGCACTGCAAGATTCTCTCCACTAATAGCTTTTAAAAAATATTCCCTTTCCCCATCCCCCCAGAAAGGATCGGGTTTGGAGCAACCAGCCAAAGAGTGATGAGAGTAACCAAGGTCAGGAACACAATGGCTGAAGCAGAAGAGAATTTAGTTTGGACTCCTTGGCAGGAAAGTTATGACTAACCTAGACAGCACATTAAAAAGCAGAGACATTATTTTGCCAACAAAGGTCCGTCTAGTCAAGGCTGTGGTTTTTCCAGTAGTCATTTATGGATGTGAGTATTAGACTATAAAGAAAGCTGAGTGCAGAAGAATTGATGCTTTTGAACTGTGGTGTTGGAGAAGACTCTTGAGAGTCCCTTGGACTGCAAAGAGATCCAACCAGTCCATCCTAAAAGAGATCAGTCCTGTATATTCATTGGAAGGACTGATGTTGAAGCTGAAACTCCAATACTTTGGACACCTGATGCAAAGAACTGACTCATTTGAAAAGATCCTGAAGCTGTGAAAGATTGAAGGCAGGAGGAGAAGGGGACAACAGAGGATGAGATGGTTGGATGGCATCACCGGCTCAATGGACACGAGTTTGAGTAAACTCTGGGAGTTGGTGATGGACAGGGAGGCCTGGCATGCTGCGGTGCATGGGGTCAGAAAGAGTTGGACACAACTGAGTGACTGAACTGAACTGAGGTTGATTTAGGGTGCCTGAGGAGTCAGTCAAGAGAAACTGAACTGGGCCCTGGGGCCGGGATAGGAGGTGGATGGCTTGCCACCTGGGGCTCCTGGAGACAGGGGCAGTTCACCCGCGAGGAGTGCAGACACTGAGGAGAGAAGCCTGCACAGAGTCGGGTGCTGGGAATACCAGGGTTCAAGGGCAGACAGAGAGGGAGATTCTCACAGGCAGCTGGGAGGGGATGGTCAGAGGTTCAAACCCAGGAAGGGGTGGGATTCAGGGAGAAAATGGTCACTAGGGTCACATGTTAGTGGAGAGGTCAGTTCAGTTCAGTTCAGTTGCTCGGTTGTGTCTGACTCTTTGCGACCCCATGAACCGCAGCATGCCAGGCCTCCCTGTCCATCACCAACTCCCAGAGTCCACCCAAACCCATGTCCATTGAGTAGGTGAGTCAGCTCTTCACATCAGGTGGCCAAAGCTTTGCAGTTTCAGCTTCAGCATCAGTCCTTCCAATAAATATTCAGGACTGATTTCCTTTAGGATGGACTGGTTGGATCTCCTTTCAGTCCAAGGGACTCTCAGGAGTCTTCTCCAACATCACAGTTCAAAAGCATCAATTCTTCTGCGCTCAGCTTTCTTTATGGTCCAACTCTCACATCCATACGTGCTGCTGCTGCGGCTGCTAAGTCACTTAAGTCGTGTCCAACTCTGTGCAACCCAATAGATGGCAGCCCACCAGGCTCCTCCGTCCCTGGGATTCTCCAGGCAAAAGTACTGGAGTGGCTTGCCATTGCCTTCTCCCATCCATACATGACCACTGGGAAAACCATAGCCTTGACTAGACGGACCTTTGCTGACAAAGTAATATCTCTGCTTTTCAATATGCTGTCTAGGTTGGTCATAACTTTCCTTCCAAGGAGTAAGCATCTTTTAATTTCATGGCTGCAGTCACCATCTGCAGTGATCTTGGAGCCCAGAAAAATAAAGTCAGCTACTGTTTCCACTGTTTCCCTATCTATTTGCCATGAAGTAATGGGACTGGATGCCATGATCCTAGTTTTCTGAATGTTGAGCTTTAAGCCAACTTTTTCACTCTCTTCTTTCAATTTCATCAAGAGGCTCTTTAGTTCCTCTTCACTTTCTGCCATAAGGGTGGTGTCATCTGCATATCTGAGGTTATTGATATTTCTCCCAGCAATCTTGATTCCAGCTTGTGCTTCTTCCAGCCCAGCATTTCTCATGATCTACTCAGCATATAAGTTAAATAAGCAGGGTGACAATATACAGCCTTGACGTACTCCTTTCCCTATTTGGAAACAGTCTGTTGTTCCATGTCCAGCTCTAACTGTTGCTTCCTGACTTGTGTACAGGTTTCTCAAGAGGCAGGTCAGGTGGCCTGGTATTCCCATCTCTTTCAGAATTTTCCACAGTTTCTTGTGATCCACACAGTCAAAGGCTTTGGCATAGTCAATAAAGCAGAAATAGATGTTTTTCTGGAACTCTCTTGCTTTTTCGATGACCCAGCGGATGTTCAAGCCTGGACATTTTGACCATCACCACCACTACCACTGCCTCCTGTATCCTCCACTCCCACTACCTGCCTCCAAATCTTTTCTCTCATAACGATCTACTTAGTCCAGTTACCCTCCCCTGTTCTGAACATCACTGCCCACCCCTACTAACTTAACTCAGGCCCTTTTGGATTCCTAGAACTGCTTCTGAGCCAGAGCCCCCCTATCCTCTGCCTGTGCCATCAATTGTTCTAACCCAAATGTGGAACTTTCCATTTATGTCTGTTAGACTTCACCTTTCTGTCTCAGCTGCAGAGGAGAGTGGAGGAGGGTGAGGCTTGGATGTTGGGTGACCCAGAGTCCAGAGTCTGGGTGGAGCAGGCAGCTGGCATCCCAAGGAGAGTGTCTGTCTCTGCTTCAATTCCTTCTGGATCACCTGCCCCAGGCCTGCCATTTCCCAGGTCACAGCAGGCATGTTGCCTAATTCATTTCCCTGTAGGGACCACAGTTATTTCTAACCACCAGAAGTGAAAATCTATGCTTCTGTTTGGGTGTCTGTGATATGAAATTAGGAAGTTGAGAAGAACCCTACAAA
Source organism: Bos indicus (assembly GCF_029378745.1). NCBI lineage: Eukaryota > Metazoa > Chordata > Mammalia > Artiodactyla > Bovidae > Bos > Bos indicus. The sequence continues at coordinate 15,945,969 of NC_091782.1, read as the reverse complement.
ACCACAAGAATCCCTCACATTCAGATAACAACAATGATAATACTACCTACCGTTTATTGAACCTTACTTACTATGTGCCAGCATGCGCATATGCAACCTGATTGAACCGTCACATGGACCATGTCCGGTGTATGCAGTGATTGCTCCCATTTTACAGCTGGGGAAATTGAGGCACAGGGAGGTTCACAACCTTGCCCAAAGTCACTCAGCTAGTAAGTGACAAACCTATGGCTTAAACCCAGACAGCTCAGACTCTCTACTGCCTTTCATGAAATATTACGAGTGATGTGAACACAGGAAGCTGTGACAAAGTATGCATAATCTACTCGTAAGACAATTCTTGGGCCTTTCATTTTGGGCTTAAAATGCGCTGCTTGATGACTTAACAACAAATTTATTTCCCTTCTGTATTCTATTTGGTTTAAGCAAATATTTTTTTTACTGACTTATGTTTTTTTTAATTTCTTAAATTAGTTGATTATTCATTTTGTTGCTGTGAGAGAGCTTCCTGTCATTGAGAGAGGACGTGAGAGGACTTCTCACTGCGGCGGCTTCTCTTGTTGAGGAGCACGGGCACCCAGGCTTCAGTAGCTGTGGCGCAGAGGCTTAGCTGCCCCTCGGCATGCTCTCCTGCATTGGCAGGCAAATTCTTATCCACTGGACCTCCAGGGAAGTCCTAAGCAAATATTAAGCTGAGTTGTATTTCCCTTAAGGCCACATTGACCAGCTGCAGGAAACAATGTGGATAGTTAGGTACGCAGCTTGGTCACAAATTTAGGTGGGGACTAAATTTCACACGTTCTTGATTTTATTTCGACTACCGTAATACTCACCCTGAATCCTCACCTCGCACCTTTGATTGATACGGAATTTCAGTTTCTGTCATGATTAGGACTTTTCTTTCCTACTCAGTGGAGGATTGTGCAAAGGTCCTGGGGTCCTCTGAAGTGCTGGCTGACCTCCCACATCTTATCAGTGCCTTCAGAGCTCCTCTTTAGAGCAAGTAATTTCCTCACCAAATTTATACTTTTTTTTTTCTAAAAAAAGACAAAAGGGGCCATGACCTCAAGCATCTTTTACTTTCCATCCTGAGAACATTCCTGAAGCCTGTGGGGGGAAAAAAAGAAAGAGAGAGTCAAGACAAATTAGAACATGTATGTCTGTGGGGAGGCCCCTGTCTACTAGAGGAGTGGGAGCCGCCCAGGCAGTGCCTTCCCCAGACTTGCAAATGAACTCAGCCCAGGTGATGTCCTGGGCGGTGAGAATAGGGGAACTGGCATGCCTAGTTGGAGTGACCATTCTAGGAGGCCTCCTAGAGAATCTGAGGGGACCCAGGGTAAAGATCAGAGAGCCCAGAAGACTCTGCCTCTTGGAAGAGTGAAGGAAGGAGTACTAGTCTAGCCCAGAGCCCCCAGCCTCTGGAATGAGCCATGCCTCCTGGCTTTGATGGGGTTCCACCTTGGAACCCCCAGTATAGCAGCAGCAGGGCAGACAGGAGGCACTTAGTACCCCAAAGAGGGAACCCCAGAGAAAACAATGGAAGACAGAAACAAGGGCTCCCAACTTCTGAGCACTGGAATTCTCTAGGGTCAGCTAGGCCAGCTTCCTCCTCGTGTTGAAGAACAGATCTGCATTTAAGAGCTGAGAAGCTGTGCCCTCCCACTGGGTTCCTCTGTTGGGCCCACGTGCCCACAAGGGTGCCTGGAGTGCCTGGACATCCAGGAGTTACTGCTTTCAACCTGGTCCCCCTTAGCAAGCTGCCAGGGGGAAGATGGGTTTGAGAGCTGGCAACAAAAACCTAACTGCTTCCTTTAATATACTTAAAACAAAACAAAAACTAGGATATGCTATAGGGGCTATTTGAGCTCTGGCACCACAGAAAAATGGATTTGAATTCCAGCTCTGGCGCTAACCAGCTGTGTGACTTTGGGCAAGTTTCTCAACCTCTCTGAGACTCCGTATTCTGCTCTATTATTGGGAATAACCACAGCCACTTCATAGGATTGTATGAATTTGTGTGTTTAAAGTTAGTAACTGCATATTATAGCTATTAGAAGTTACAGTTATTATTATTATCTGGTGACAGGTTGTCCCTCCATCTCCTTTCCATGATCCGAACTACAAGCTGAACTTGGTTCCAAATCTAGGCTCTGACCATGGAGTTTCAAATACCTTAGCATGTTTTGTTTTAATTAATGTAAAAACAGCATCATTAGGCAATCATGAATGGATAGGATAATTTATATTAGATCATTTTCAAACTCTTCTCAAGTTCAATATGGTAGCTTTCTACTTAATCATTTATACACTCAGCATATCTCTGGCTAGGCACACATTCATTCTTTCTAAATGATCTGAAGTCCAGTTTCCTAATTTTCTTTCTGATTGGCACATCATCTGTAGTGGCTCATAACTGGAGCCTCTGGGCCCTGGAAAAAGTCCAGGCTTTGTGGTTAGACAGACCTGCTTTCCAATTCTGACTCTGCCACTTGCTAGCTGTGTGGCTTTAGATGAATCTCTCTGAGCCTCACTAGCTTCTTGGGTATAATAAATAGTACGTTACCTCATACAGGATGGGGACCAATTAAATAAAATAAAATCTGCAACCTCTGGTTTAGGATAAACACCAGTGGATGTTAGTTTCCTTCTTGTTCCTTTCCATCCTTTCATCTTCGTGCTATGGGCTGTCCTGGTATATTGCATTGTTGGATAGGAGACCAGAAGTTGAGGCTTAATCTGACGGCAGCTCTAGGCTTTTCCTTTTAAAAAGTTTCTGGAGAACTGCTCTCCAGTGCAGAGAAGGTCAATTTCCATTTCACTTCTAAGGGCGAGTGAAACACCAGTCTCCCGGAGGAATTTCTAGAAGCACTGTATGTGAGCCGTAACTGGTCCCACATTCAGGGCCACTTCCCTCCGCCACCATAGCTGGTGCAGCTAGGAATGAACTTCCGCTTGCAAACCCCAGTTTCTGCCCTCAGTGTGTTAAAACCTTTTAATACAAAGCGTTTGTCTTTTCCTCTTGATGGAGATATAATGGGCTTCATCAAAACCATGCCCTCCCTTTCTGCAGCCCCTTCTCACCAGGAACATATCACTTAATGCTGACCTTGAGGAGGAAGGGATCTGGCAGAGCCACAGACCACTTGGTCTGGATTCTTGCTTTTGGTTCCTGCAGTGAGGATCCGCGGGCTCCCAAAGGTCATTCCTATAGGAAGTATGTGTTCAGTCATGTCCAACTATTTGTGACCCCGTGAACTGTAGCCCGCCAGGCTCCTCTGTCTATGGGAGTCTCCAGGCAAGAATAATGGAGCCAGTTGTCATTTCCTACTCCAGGGGATCTTCCCGACCCAGGGATCAAACCCACATCTCCTGCATTGGCAGGTGGATTCTTTACCATTGAGCAACCTGGGGAGCCCTCCTATGAGAGAAGAGCCGCTGCATCTGTAATAGTAGGATAAGAGTCAGTGAGGATGATGGACTGGGAAGATATATAGGGGTGTCCTTCTCAGCCCTTTTCAGGTCATCCAGCTTAGGCCTTGACCAACCCTGCCTAAGGATGGACCTGACTGTGTACAGACCTGGCTTTGAGCCTGGCTGTGCCCTCACCTGGGTATGTGATGCTGTGAGCGCTGCTTCACCTCCTGGGTCTCAATCTGCCAAGTCCCCCGTGCAGAATGAATGTCAGTGGACGTTCACTCTTTCTTGTCCCTCTCTATCAAATTTTGTAGACTCTATCTATAAAGCGTGGGCTGAGCGTGGTTCCTAAAGCTTGGGGCTAGTGATGTCGCTCAGTCGTGTCCGACTCTTTGGGACCCCATGGACTGTAGCCTATCAGACTCCTCCATCCATGGGATTTTCCAGGCAAGAGTGCTGGAGTGGATTGCCATTTCCTTCTCCAGGGGATCTTCCTGACCCAGGAATCGAACCCGGGTCTCCCACATTGCAAGCAGAAACTTTACCATCTGAGCCACCAGGAAGATCCTTGGGGTTAAGGAGGTGATGAATGTGCAGAGAGGAGAGGGGCAGGAAGCAGGTGAATGGTGGGGGGTTCTGTTGGCCCCTCCAGTGGCTCCACACATTTGTCTTCCGAGTGCCAGGTGCCCTGGGGGCACCAATGGAACAGGAACAGCTGGCCTTGCCCTCACAGTAATAGGCGGGGGAGGGGGGGGGAAATAAATGGAGAGAGACCTTCCAGGCAATGTGAAGAACTGATGTGCTAAAGATGGATGGTCGTGCGATCCAGGCATGACCCCTTCCTGGTGGGACAGGCTGAAGAAAGGTATCATTTTCCGGCCTTGCTAAGGTTTGTTTTTCGGCCCCTTCAAAGAAAACTATAAAAGAAGTTTAATTTGGCTTCCACGGCTTGGAATGACCTTTTCTGCTCACTGGGAAAAGGCCATAATTTGGTTTTGAGACTGACTCTTAATGGTGCTGCCTGGAATCAATCCTGCCCGTTTGCGCCTGTCTAGTAGGTAAGCTCTCTGAAGAAGCATCATTTTCATCAACTAGACAGCAGGCAACAGCAGCCCCCCCTGCAGAGGATGCTCCGCAAGCTGTGCCCAGAGCAGCGCCCAGCAAGCAGAGGATGGAATTAAACCAGGAGCATCTTGGAGACGGGGACTTTTGATCCCTTCCTCTTCCCAGAATAGGTTCCTACCTGCATGCTCAGTGTCCACTTTGGCAAAAGGTGGTGACTTTTAGCTGGTTCCTGAGAGGGTAGATTTTAATACACAGAGATGGAGAGAGTAGAGAGATGTGGGTGGGTAGATCATGTAAGGTGGGGTCTTGGGGGCAGAGTTCCAGGACAAGATGGTGTAGGAGGTAACAGTGGCAGCCCCTGGTGGAGGCCTGGCAGTGCTGGAAGGCCAGAGGAATGGGTGGGCTTCCTGGAGGAGGTGAGGGGGTGAGCTGGCATAAGGAAAAAGTGAGAGGAAGGGGTGGCAAGAGGAAGAGCCACGGGGCGGAGGGTGGGTAGGAGCTGGTGTAAATCTCAATTCCCTCAGCTCATAAAGTTCTGCAGATGCATATTTCTGTCAGTTTTATATTAACATTTACATAACAAGTAGATTGAGAGATTGCATTATTTACATATATATGGAGGCCGGCTGGAACTGGGGAATCCTTGTGCCTGTACATGACGTTTTATTGATTAATAAATTAGACACTTACAGATCAAGCACAAATCAAATTCACCCATTTCAGACACCCATCAGGTGCAAATGAATGTAAATTGGTGGCTTCATTTGCATACGGAAAGCAAACCATTTAGTCGTCATTTGTCACAGGCACCCTCGAGAGGCTGTAATTTGCCTTGTGGCGCCAGCCTGCAGCAGGGCCGCCCTGGCGCTGCATGATTTCTGAGACTGGCAAGGCAGCTCGGCTCCAGGCAGGTGGGCACTGGCTGGCCTGGGGACTGCTCCTGTCTTCAGCTCCCTGTCCCTGGTCACCGGCCTGCTCCACTGGGGTCAGTGGAGTTGAGTGGAGGCCACTGCCTTGTCACAGAGTCATAGTCCAGTGACCAGAACAGCAGGACATCCTTTTTTTTTTTTTCAATTGCAGTATTTTTGGAGAAGGCAATGGCACCCCACTCCAGTACTCTTGCCTGGAAAATCCCATGGACCGAGGAGCCCGGTAGGCTGCAGTCCATGGGGTCGCTGAGAGTCGGACACAACTGAGCGACTTCACTTTCACTTTTCACTTTCATGCATTGGAGAAGGAAATGGCACCCCACTCCAGTGTTCTTGCCTGGAGAATCCCAGGGACAGGGGAGCCTGGGGGGCTGCCGTCTATGGGGTCACACAGAGTCGCACATGACTGAAGTGACTCAGCATAGCATAGCATAGTTGCTTTACAATGTTGTGTTAGTTTTGCTGTACAATGAAGTGAATCAGCTCTATGTATACATATGTGCTGTGTTAAATTGCTTCAATCGTGTCCGACTCTTTGTGACCCTGTGGACTATAGCCCACCAGGCTCCTCTGTTCATGGACTTTTCCAGGCAAGAATACTGGGGTGGGTTGTCATTTCCTTCTCCAGGAGATCTCCCAATCCAGGGATCGAACTTGCGTCTCTTATATTTCCTGCATTGACAGGCAGGTTCTTTACCACTGAAAAGTCCAGGTATACATATATCTGCTCCGTTTTGGATTTCCTTCCCACTTAGGTGACCACAGAGCACTGAACAGAGTCCCCTGTGCTATGCAGTGGGTTCTCATTAGTTATCTATGTTATACATCGTAGTGTATGCACGTCAATCCCAGTTTCCCAATTCATCCCACCCGCTTTCCCCTCCTTAGTGTCCATACACTTACAGAACTGGAGGATACCTTGAAGTCCATCTCTACCAGCCCTGTATTTTATAGATAATGAACTGAAGTCCAGAGAAGGGAAGTGACTTTTCCTAAGGTCACACAGCCAGGTGAGTGCAATACCAGGACTAGACCCCAGTTCTCCCCATCCCAAGAGCAGTGCTTTATCTGTGATGCCACACTGGTTCTTTCTAATAGGAAAGAACCTATTTCTCCAGAGTCTAGAGCTTCTGGAACCATTGAATCCCGAGTCCCATTTCCCGGAGCAGGGCTTAGGCCTGAAGATTCAGGATGAAGACAAGCTGGATCTGCTACTCTTAGGATGTATTTGTCCACAAGTCTCTGTCACAGCCTAAGTTCAGGGCACCGGGTGGCTCCTCGGCCCTGGGAATATCTCCTCCAACATCCCTCTGATTCCTCAGATTTCTTTAAGGACAGAAAGCACTTTTCATGACATAAGAAAAAGACACTGTCTAAAGGCTGGCTGGGATGGGAATAGGCAATGAAGCAGGTGAACCTTGGTCCCCTGCCTGGGTGAGCCAGATCCCAAGAAGGATGGAAAAGGTGCAAGAAGGGGAAATACCAGAGGCCAAGCTCCACCTACTTCACAAACGGAAGGGAGAGGAGGGCTGCAGGTGTGTGTGTGCATGATGTAGGGTCCAGAATGCGGTTCAGGGCAGAGGGAGGTGGCTGACCCTCTTGTCACTGACTGCCTGTGACCCCAGGTGTCTCACCTGGCCTCTCCAGCCAGTATCCTGTGTGCGTGGGGGAACAGGGCTGACAGTAAGCTTAGCCCTCACGGCCATGCACGCCAGCACCTGGTCCTGGACGGCACACCGTAGGTGCCCAGTGGGCTGAACTGTTATTCACAGGGTCTCTGGTAAGAGAAGGTCCAGTTATGCCAACTTACAAGAGCTTTTGGTGATGAAGCACCTGAAGCTGCTCCAGCACTAAAAGCAATGGGAGTACTTTGGTTTAATGACTCAGTGTAATTAACTTTCTCCGCTGAGCAGTGGGGCTGAGCTTGTAAAACCCACTCCTGGTGAGTTCAGTGGTGATGCCATCAAGCAGCTGTCCAAAGGGGCGGAACTGGAGTCCTCAGTGGACGTGTAGAGGGAGGAAAAGGAGGGGTTCAAATTCCCCAATACTGAGCATATATTGAGCACCTACTGCGTGCCAGGCACTTAGGTATCATCACGTTTGTCACCCTGGCCTTCAAACAGTCCCTTGAGCCTCTGAGCCACTGTAACAAAATGGTAACAGGCGTGTAAAAGCTCACACCTGTGGAGACTTTGACGCTCTTGGTCTCTCCAACGTCGCTGGGACAGTAGCTTCATTAATCCAGTCCTGGGCTCTCACCCCCTTGCACACATCCAGTGGAACCCCCACCCCTGACACTCAGCCCAGCTCCTAGCCCATCACACAGAGCAGAGAAGCCAACCAACAGGAAGCGGCTAAAGCATCAGAGGCGTTGGTCCTCTACTCTTGTTTTCCTTTAAACACTCTGGGTTCACATGGAGATGCTGCTGCCTTTCCAAGCCAATGGTTTGCAAGCTGTAGTGCTCGCAGGATTCCAGGGCCCTGCCCCCAGGAGCTCTGAAGCAGTGAAGGCCAGGGGCCCAGGAATTCCCATGCAGGTAGACAATGACCTTCACATAGTCCCCTTGCTTGCTTGGGTTCCACTCCAGTACCAGCAGTGAAGTGGGTTACCAGTAGCTTTAGCCAGAAAACTCTGTTTCACCCTCCCTTCTCCCCACACATCGCTTCTCCAGCTTCTCGTGAGTTTCGGGGCAAGGTTACAGGTGCTTTGGGTGGTGGGCTCTGCCCTGGGTCTTCTCTCCCAGCAAAACAGGCTGGACTGTCAGCTTTCCGGCTCCATCACATCATCTCTGAGCTCCACGTTCCCTTGGCTGTGGCCCACATGCCCCATGACTCCACGCTTGTGGGCACCCCTAGACTCAGCCGACTTGTACCTGGGTGCACCCCTCCTCCCAGAGTGGGCAGTCAGACCTTGGTTGCCGGTTAGTTTTTCCTCATTTCTCCCTGCACTGGGCAGGCCTGTCCTAGCTCCCTGCCACTCTCCCCCAGGATCTCCCAGCATGACTTGCAGCTGGCGGCAGCCACCACCTCCTACCTCTTGCTTTGCCATGAGGACCCATCCACCCCAGAGGCTGTGTGATTTTCCTGCCTCTCCATTGGCTGAGCAGCACCTAGGACCCCATATAAAGACTCTCTCCCTTACTTCCGGCCTTGGAGGTGTGGCTTCCCTCCCTGACTCACTCCCCAGGCCACCCATCTCACACATGAAAACCTGGGCTGTGAAACTCGCCTTGTCTCAAACCCCACATTGAGCACCATCTCACCGTGGTGGAACTTTGCTAGCAGCCCTTCTGGGAGCTGTTTCCCAGCCCAAGAGGTCCCTCCCCTCCTTATCGCTGGCTTTGTTCCTTCCCATGGGGGAAGTAAGAGATGGATAGAAAAAGGTGGCTCAAGGTGTGATTCAGCGCAAAGAAGCTCCCTGCCCACCTCCCTCCACACCCCCAAGACAGCCCTCAGCCACAGTCCCTCAAGGGCAGAACCCTAGAGCATCTTGTTGCTGTTTTGCGAATCTTGAGTGATAATTATATGTATAAAATTTGACTGCTTAAACTGCTCAGGATTAATCGGCACCAACACACAGAAACGCGCCTTGCCTGTAATTAGCCATTCCCTGGCAAATGCATTTTGTAAAATAGCACTTGATTTTAATAACAGGCTGTTAGTATTAGAACACTGTGCCCATTTTGTTTCAAATTGTCAGAGAAGCCCCCTTGCTCTGGGGCCCCTGCCTCTGCTCCCACGTGCTTTGGGCTCTGAGATCCTGGTTGGGGGTCCCGGCGCCCCAGAGAGAGGGTTTCTTGGTGGTGTCTTCCATCCAGACCCTTCTAAGCCTCTCCCACCCCACCCTCCATCCTCTCAGAGTGCACCAAGATCTCAGCTGCTGGCAGAGCAGAAGTGAGAATCGCAGCCCTTCTCATCAGAGTGCTCCCTCCCTTCCCCCTCTCGTCTCCCTCCGCTCCACACACCCACTCCTTGCACTTGCCTGCCTCCCCTTCTCTCCTTTCCCTCTGGCTCCAGGGTTCTCTGTGCCCCAAGTTCTGTCTCTCTCCAGCTGGACAGCTGGGGAGACAGCAGCTCCGCATCTTTGAAGGCCTCAGCGGGTCTGTCTTCCCCGCCTCCCTCCACTCCTCTCTGGCTTTCTCATTGCTTCTCCCTGTCCAGGTTGCTATTGTTTCCAAGCTGGGGTCCGGCAGAAGGGACTGGGGCTCGGGTGCGGTGGTTGCCTGCCCCTCTATCCCCATCCCTGCCTCCAAGGTCCCTCTCCAGACAGGCACTGTCTGGACACTCCATGTCAGCACGGAGCCAGCTGCCTGTCCTCAGGATGTGTGGACTGCATGGCCATTCGAGGGACCTTTTTGATTGGGGGCCAGGGGAAGACAGAAAGTCCAAGCCACCTCTGGTTGGGTGGGACAGATGACCTAGTGGTGGGGTAGGACCCAAGGCTGCAAGGAAGGGCACCCCCTCTCCTGTCTCCTGCAATGGCAGCTCACCCCAGCTGAGTCTCCTTCCCCCTCACCCCCATCCCCAGAACTGACCCTCCTCCCACTTCCCCACAGCCCCCCAGCCCAGTTGCCCAAGCTGGAGACCAGAGCCTCATCCTTGGCTCCTCCATCCTGCCCCTCCCTTTCAGTCCGTATCCAAAAGCTGCCCATCGTCCACCCCCTCCGTCACTGCTCTGAGTCAGAAATGCTGCAGCGTCTCTGTTGGCTGGCCTTCCTGCCTTCTGCTCAGCAGTTCTCATGGCTGCCAGAGGGTTCTGTCTAAAATTAGAGCCAGGTCTCATCGTCACACTACTTAACATCCTTCAAGAGGTCTCTGTCACCTCAGCATGAGACCCACCTCATCCACCTGGCCCGCCTGCCTTTGCAGCATTGTCTCCCACACGCCCAGACACGCCAGGTTGTTCCCAGGCCCGCCATACCTTCGTGTATGCCATTCCCTCTGCCTGGAACGCCCTTCCCTGTCCCTTCTCATCTGAAAAACTCCAGTGCCTAGACCAGGGCTTGGCACATAGTATGTGCTCATTTGGCGTTTGTCGAATGAGTGGCGGACCTTACTCATCGTCTAGCCTCAGTTCAAATGTCTCCTCCTCTACCATTTCTGCCTGCTCTAGACTTACCTGCACCTCCTGTGTGTTATTAGGACAGCTTTTCTGAGTCACTTTTCCTACCTGAAATGAAAGCAGACCTGTTGTATCTGTCTGCTGCTGCTGAGTAACAAGCCACACTCAAAGCCAGGCGCTGAAAGCAGCAGTGTTAAGCTGGGCCAGAGCAGCTCTGCTCTCGCATCTCATTCATTTCCTGGGACCGCAGGCTAGCCCAGGCATATCAGCGTGGCAGTGGCAGACCCACAAGAGAGCCAGGGGAACTGGAAGGTGTCGTGAAGCCTCAGCTTGGAACGGGCACAGTATCGTGTCACCCTGCTCTATGGCCAAAGCAAGTCAAATAGGTTAAAGTCAAGAGTGGGGCAGTACACGTGTCCCTTTGTGGGAAGCATTTCGAAGCAAAGAATATGAATATGGGGGGTTGGGCCCCCAACATTGTTTGAATCTCTGACTCCCTGCTTATCAATATAGACAAGTCATTTCACCTGTCTGAACCCCAGTTTCCTTATTTTTCATGGGGTTGTTATGAGAATTTAAAAACCATCCGTTCATGTACTCAGTGCATGTTTACTGAGCACCTACTGTGTGTCAGATGCTGTTAGTACTGTGGAGTTATCAGGGAAAGATGGCAGAAAATGATGCCCACTGCCTGTCGTGGAGCCTCTCGTCTGCAGAGCACTTGCCCTACCCGGGACTCAGGGTGTATTGGACCAAGTCCTGCCCCTGTTTGACATCTGTAGTCAGTAGATCATCTGAGTGCAGCAGGACAGGAAGTGACCTTAGCGATTTGCATTTAATTTGCTGTGCATCAGTTTCTCCCACTGAAAAGTGGGATTAAAATAATTCTGGCTTCATAGAGGAGTTGGAAGCACTTATCAAACAAACCAGTATTTATTGGTCATCAGCCATGTGCCAGGCATTGAAGAGAGAGCAGGGGACAGAATAAAATCAGCACAGGATCAAATAAGATGCTGCATGAAACTGCTTAGCACAAGACTGAGTTCACAGCACACACTAAATGTTCACAGCTGTGCCTATTGCCCTCGAGTCCAGATCCTGTCGCTTGACCAGTGAAATAACTGAGGCTCAGAGAGGGCGGGAATTCACCCAAGATCACACAGCGGATTAGGAACAGGGTTGGGACTAGAAACCAGGTTGCCTGATGCCCAAGCAGGGCTCCATGTACTTCACCACCCACTTGTACTTGGAGAGGGGTCAGCTGGGAGATGAGAGGTTGGCACAGAGAGGGTGGGAGGTGGGGGAAGACCAGCCTGATCCACCCTCGTCCTCCTCTTGGCACTTGAGCGATGCAATTTCTGTTGTCAACGCCCAATTATCTGCACTAATGGAGCAGAGATAATCCCCAAGTGCAGCTAATCGCATAAACCATCCTCCCCAGCCCCATGACACTGTGCCGTCGTGTGAGTACAGCTGCTGGGTGTGTGTGTGTGTGTGAGGGGAGGTCACTCACTGACACCCCTAATCAGGCTTTGCACAGAGTGATACTGAAATGAGCCTCCTTCTTTCAAGTGCCTCTGCACAGGTGCTGGGAAGCATCCTTGGTGGGAGATCCTAGCTGGGATGACGGAGCCCAAGACAAGCAGGGAGATCTGAGCAAGAGCTGGCTCTGCAGGTGAAGGGAGTTTAAGACCTTTCTCTGCCCTTGTCCAGGGTCTGTAGCAGAGACCAGGGCCTGATGCTCTGCCCTGATTGAAACTCATGTGGTGCAGCATGCATTTTGTCTTAAGAATCTGAGATTGGGGTCAGTGGGAAGGTGTATCCTGTAGGGGGCATTTGCCTCCTCATTGTGAGCTTTCTGTGTCTTGAAGGGCTTAGGTCCTCCACCTGAGAACCAAACCTTCATTCCCCCTGTGTCACAGGTAGAACTGACCTGCTACAAGGTGGTGGAGACAACCTGTCAATTCAATCCAATAGGTTTAGATTGGGACCTTGGGCCTGACCCTGGGGGTGTGGAGGAAGGCGGCCAAGAGGAATGGGGCCAGTTCTCTTATCAGAACACCTGGGAGACCAAATCTTTTTGTCACTGGCAGGGCAATTGCATCCCAGCAAGAGCTAGAGTATAAACCCTGTGCAAAAAGGCACTGTTTTTTTATAAGTAGGCTTATTTGTAGTACACATCCTGAGCGCCCAGAAGAGGGCTTGGTGCATAGTGGCTGCTCAATAACAAAAAAAAGTGGTGGAAGGAACCCATCACAGATGAGGGTGGAAGGGCTCCTTCCCTGCCCTTTCCTCAAAGAGGAGATCCAGAGAGATGGAGGTATCTTCCCTAGGCTCAGACTGGGGACTCATCCATCCAGGCCCCTTGGGGGTGACTGTTTCTCTCCTGGCCACCCCTTAATCTTTCAGGAACCTGGAGACTTGAGTGGGAGCAGTCCTCGACCAGCGTGGGGTGTGTATGAGAGACAACTGCTGAAAGGTGGGGAGGCCTGCACCGCCACGTGTCTGCAAGGCGGTGGGCCGATGCTAGGGGAGAAGCCCGGGGGTGGTAACTTTCTAATTAGGAAAACAGGAGACCTCCCAGTGATTCCTACAAGTCACATCAGGGGACCTCTTCCTGCCATCCCACAGTGTGTGACAAGCTTCCTCTGCTGCCCCCAGATGAGACAAGGCTGCATCCTTCTTTGACCAAGCGTCCTTGTTCCTGTTTCTTTGTGAATATTTTGGTCCCTGGGAAGCCTTCTTGATGACCTTCCCAGGCCTAACTTGGTAGAAATGATTTTGGAAATACTAACAGTTCAGTTCAATTGCTCAGTCATGTCTGACTCTTTGCAACCTCATGGACTGCACCACTCCTGGCTGCCCTGTCCATCACCAACTCCTGGAGCCTGCTCAAACTCATGTCTATTGAGTCAGTGATGCCATCCAACCATCTCATCCTCTGTCATCCCCTTCTCCTCCTGCCTTCAATCTTTCCGTGCATCAGGGTCTTTTCCAGTGAGTCAGATCTTCACATCAGGTGGCCAAAGTATTGGAGTTTAACTTCAACATCAGTCCTTCCAGTGAATATTCAGGACTGATTTCCTTTAGGATGGACTGGTTTGATCTCCTTGCAGTCCAAGAGTCTTCTCCAACACCACAGTTCAAAAACATCAATTCTTCAGTGCTCAGCTTTTTTTATAGTCCAACTTTCACATCCATACATGACTACTGGAAAAAACCATAGCTTGACTAGATGGACCTTTGTTGGCAAAGTAATGTCTCTTCTTTTTAATATGCTATCTAGGTTGGTCATAGCTTTTCTTCCAAGGAGCAGGCATCTTTTAATTTCATGGTTGCAGTCATCATCAGCAGTGACTTTGGAGCCCAAGAAAATAAAGTCTGTCACTGTTTCCATTGTTTCCCCATCTATTTGCCATGAAGTGATTGGATCAGATGCCATGATCGTAGTTTTCTGAATGTTGAGCTTTAAGCCAACTTTTTCACTCTCCTCTTTCACTTTCATCAAGAGGCTCTTCAGTTCTTCACTTTCTGCCATTAGAGTGGTGTCATCTGCATGTTTGAGGTTATTGATATTTCTCTCGGCAATTTTGATTGCAGCTTGTGTTTCATCCTGCCCGGCATTTTGCATGGTGTACTTTTTATAAGTTAAATAAGTAGGGTGACAATATACAACCTTGATATACTCCTTTCTCTATTTGGAACCATTCTTTTGTTCCATGTCCAGTTCTAACTGTTGCTTCTTGACCTGCATACAGATTTCTCAGGAGGCGGGTCACGTGGTCTGGTATTCCCAGCTCTTTAATAATTTTCCACAGTTTGTTGTGATCCACACAGTCAAAGGCTTTTGCATAGTCAATAAAGCAGAAATAGATGTTTTTTTCTGAAACTCTCTTACTTTTTTGATCATCCAACAGATGTTGGCAATTTGATCTCTGATTCCTCTGCCTTTTCTAAATCCAGCTTGAGCATCTGGAAGTTCACGGTTCATGTATTGTTAAAGCCTGGCTTGGAGAATTTTGAGCATTACTTTGCTAGCATGTGAGATGAGTGCAATTGTGCTGTAGTTTGAGCATTCTTTGGCATTGCCTTTCTTTGGGATGGGAATGAAAACTGACCTTTTCCTGTCCTGTGGCCACTGCTGAAGTTTTCCAAACTTGCTGGCCTATTGAGTGCAGCACTTTTACAGCATCATCTTTTAGGATTTGAAATAGCTCAACTGGAATTCCATCACCTCTACTATCTTTATTGGTAGTGATGCTTCCTAAGGCCCACTTGACTTCATATTCCAGGATGGCTCTAGGTGAGTGTGAGTGATCACACCATCGTGATTATCTGGGCCATGATGATCTTTTTTGTATAGTTCTTCTGTGTATTCTTGCCACCTCTTCTTCATATCTTCTGCTTCTGTTAGGTCCATACCTTTTCTGTCCTTTTTTGTGCCCATCTTTGCATGAAATGTTCCCTTGTTATCACTAATTTTCTTGAGACCTCTAGTCTTTCCCATTCTATTGTTTTCCACTATCTCTTTGCATTGATCTCTGAGGAAGGCTTTCTTTTCTCTCCTTGCTATTCTTTGGAACTCTGCATTCATATGGGTATATCTTTCCTTTTCTCCTTTGATTTTCACTTCTCTTCTTTTCTCAGCTATTTGTAAGGCCTCCTCAGACAACCATTTTGCTTTTTTGCATTTCTGTTTCTTGGGGATGGTCTTGATCACTGCCTCCTGTACAATGTCACAAACCTCTGTCCATAGGTCTTCAGGCATTCTGCCTATCGGATCTAATCCCTTGAATCTATTTGTCACTTCCACTGTATAATCATAAGGGATTTGATTTAGGTCATACTGAATGGTCTGGTGTTTTTCCTTACTTTCTTCAATTTAAATGTGAATTTGGCAATAAGGAGTTCATGATCTGAGCCACAGTCAGCTCCCGGTCTTGTTTTTGCTGACTCTATAGAGCTTCTCCCTCTTTGGCTGCAAAGAATATAATCAATCTGACTTTGGTATTGACCATCTGGTGATGTCCATGTGTAGAGTCTTCTCTTGTGTTGTTGGAAGAGGATGTTTGCTATGACTGGTGCGTTCTCTTGGCAAAACTCTGTTAGCCTTTGCCCTGCTTCATTTTGTACTCCAAGGCCAAATTTGCCCATTACTCCAGGTGTTTCTTGACTTCCTACTTTTGCATTCCAGTCCCCTATGATGAAAAGGACATCTTTTTTGGGTGTTAGTTCTAGAAGGTCTTATAGGTCTTTATAGAAACATTCAACTTCAGATTCTTCAGCATTAGTGGTTGGGGCATAGACTTGGATTACTGTGATATTGAATGGTTTGCCTTGGAAATGAACAGAGATCATTCTGTCATTTTTTAGATTGCACCCAAGAACTGCATTTCAGACTCTTGTTGACCATGAGGGCTACTCAATTTCTTCTAAAGGATTCTTGCCTACAATAGTAGATATAATGGTCATCTGAGTTAAATTTGCCCATTCCAGTTCATTTTAGTTCACTGATTCCTAAAACGTCGATGTTCACTCTTGCCATCTCCTGTTTGACCACTTCTGCTGCTGCTGCTAAGTCACTTCAGTCACGTCTGACTCTGTGTGATCCCATAGATGGCAGTCCACCAGGCTCCCCCGTCCCTGGGATTCTCCAGGCAAGAACACTGGAGTGGGTTGCCATTTCCTTCTCCAATGCGTGAAAGTGAAAAGTGAAAGTGAAGCCACCACTTCTAGTTTACCTTAATTCACGGACCTAACATTCCAGTTTCCTATGCAATATTTGCTGTTTACAGCATTGGACTTTACTTCCATCACCAGTCACGTCCACAATTGGGCAGTGTTTTCTCTTTGGCTCTGTCTCTTCATTCTTTCTGGTGCTATTTCTCCACTCGTCTTCAGTAGCATATTGGGCACCTACCGACTTGGAAAACCACAATCACAGAAAACTAATCAAACTGATCACATGGGTCACAGCCTTTCTAACTCAATAAAACTATGAGCCATGCCATGTAGGACCACCCAAGACGGATGGGTCATGGTAGAGAGTTCTGCCAAAATGTAGCCCACTGGAGAAGGCAATGGCAAACCACTTGAGTATTCTTGCCTTGAGAACTCCATGAACAGTATGAAAAGGCAAAAAGATATGATACTGAAAGATGAACTCCCCAGGTCGGAGATACTAACAAGGGCTCAGGATCATCCAGCATCCATAGGCAACCCCAGAACCTTCCGAAGAAGTGTATGGAGCCAGGTCATGCACCTTCTCCAATGCCAGGGAAAACCAGACTCACACCAGGCTGTGTCCAGCTCCCCCAACCAGGAAGAGCTGGATTTTTTAGTGTGTGTTCCCTAGAAGTCAACCCTGAGACAAGATCTGAGTGTAAGCAGTTTATTTTGTAGCTTGGCTCAAGAAACACTGATGGGTGGTGTGGATGGAGGATGGCAAGACAGAGCAGGGTATACAGCCCGGAAGGGGTGGGTTTTCAAGTCAGTTACCCCAGTGCCAACTCCAGCTTAATCCTACTGGGGAATGTAGTAATCCAGCAAAGACACTAGCCTCAGAATTGCACCTCCTGTGTGGTCAGTGAGCTGGGGTATTTATACTCTTCTCCAGCAAACATTGGTTGAGGACCTCTTGCATTGGGGATGGGGCAGGTGTTAATTTCCTGGCACTTTTGACCCACCATGTGGGCAGACAGAGTGGCTTTAGTACAAGAGAAGCCCTCAGGGAGAAAGATGCAGGTGCTGGCAGCTGGGAGTTGGGCACTGTCATGAAAAGGGCACGCTTCAGAGAGCTTCGGATCTCAATGAGTGAAACTCCCTCAACCCTACCCCCAGCTCGTTTGTGCTTTTTGCAACAAATCTCTCTGAACCACATGTTCCACTCTTTTTTTTTTTTTTCCTGTCACTGCTGATTGGAGCACAGTTTCAGCACCAGATCAGCACACAGTTTCCAGTCAAGAGGGTTTTTCAACAGGAGAGTGAGGAAGCAGACACGAGCCACAGTGTGTATGAAATTCCCCAGCGGCTTCCCCAAGCATCTCCCTGGGCCCTCTTCCTCCCTTCTCTCAGCATGTGTTCCAAAAAAGCAGGCTCTTTTTAGCATGTGTCTGAGTGAGGCCAAATCAGGAAGGTAAGGATGAAGTAAAAATAAACTCACTTAAGCATGCCAAAAATAAATGGCTTTTGGATTATCTGCTGTTTTGGATTATGCTATCTCTGTGGAGAGTGACCAGTGACTGCTGGGCTCACCTGCTGCAGGCTGACTGGGTTGGAGCCTGCCCAGATGGCCGTCTGGGTGGGGCTGCCATTGAGGAGTTCTAGAAACGGGGCCTTGAGCCGGGGCGGGGTGGAGGTGGATTGCATGAAGAGCACACACACTACAGGAAATGGGAACTGCTTGGTATCATGTCCTTCCATCTGCTCTTTCTCCAGGAGGGTTCAGAAGTGTGAGGGTGTGGGGAGAGAGAAATGAAAAAGAGCTGTGTGGTCAGGTTAGTCTGACCACGCTAGAACTGAAAAGGTTGAAAGTGTCTTTATTGCAGACATCCTCAGATCCTTTACAATGCAAATCAGCGTTGTGTTTTTCCAAAAAAAGGAATGTGGTATACATAAATATGGGCTTTCCAGGTGGTGCTAGTGGTAAAGAACCCACCTGCCAATGCAGGAGACAGGAGAGACCCAGGTTTGATCCCTGGGTCAGGAAGATCCCCTGGAGTAGGAAATGGCAACCCATACCAATAGCCTGGCGGGCTACAGTCTGTGGGTTGGAGATAACTGGAGCGACTTGACATGCATGCACGCATTCACAAATGTAAACACTTACATATATTTTGTTTGTTTTCGCCCAAACCCTATAGATCATGAAAACCTTTGTTTCATGCAGAGTTCTTAGGGCTTGGGTCAGTGCCGTGTGGAACATTCTCTGGGAATGCCATTTGGCATTTTTCCAGAGCTTTTCATACCCTGTTTGCATCAAATCCTATTAAAAACAGAACGCAGGACTTCATCACTTCTCCGCTTCAGATCCTCACGTTTCCCCAAGCATGTTGGGCAATGCTCAGATAATTTTAGCCTGGTTTAACTGGACCCTCATGAGCTAGCTACTTCTCTCATATCTTTTCTTGCTGGGCCCCCTATTCTTGGTAGCTCCTTGGGGTGACCCTGAGCTTGCTGACCCCTGGACCTTTGCACATACTGCTCCATGTGTCAGGAGGGTCTTCCCTCTAACACCCTGTGGCTTAGTGAGCTCCTATTCATGTCTCAAGACTCAGTCCAGCTATCACTTTGGGGGCATTTTCCTTGATCTTGTCACCATCTAAGGAGGCCTTCCTGACTGTTCTTAAAATCACAACCCATGACCCGAGAGTGAACTCTTCCCCTCCCCCTCCTTGACTCTTATCTGTATTGTTACCTTATTTGTTTTGTGTATTGTTTGTGATCCATCTCTCATCTCCTGAATGTTGGCTCCAGGAGGGCAGGGACCACCATCCATGTTGTTCTCCATTCACAAGACCTAGTGCAGAGTAGATGCTCAAAAATATTTGTTAAGAGACAGGATATAGTAAGCACTTCCTCAGCTGTTCTGCCTTGATCACCTCAATGCACAATTGTTATATTGATACAAGACCCAGGCTTGCAAACAAATAATTGCCCCAGCTCCCTGGCTTCTCAGGGGCAACTATTCTGGGCCCCACCTCTCGATACAGCAGCTGGTAAGTCTCTGTCACTACAGACTTGCTGAATGAACCGCTGTTATGAGCATTATCTGCATTTTTATAAACAGAGAAGCCAGCTCTCCTCCTGGCTAAGCTGGGACACAGTGGACTGGATCTTGTGACCCCCTGACCCTGTTCAGCCCAGGGCACTCTGTCTTCATTGCTCTCTCCTCTCCCTGGCTTACTGTTGTTCCACAACTTGGGGATACTGACTGTAGTTAATGTTTTTCCTCTGCAGAAACCTGCAGGGATTGTCTCTCCTTAGAGGCTCAGTGTAAAGGGTGGGGTCCTGGTGTCCTCCAGGGGGACCTTTCTTATCCCAGAGTGGCTCAGATAGTGGGTCCAGGAAGCTTTGGGGCCTGGTGAGGTCTCAGGAGGGATCCAGGGTCTGTTCTGTGCATTTTCAATGCACCGAGGGGGAGAATCCAACAGGGCTGAACTAAGGCCAGAACCAGGGTTGGGGACCTGGCCCCAGGGGTGTAGATCGTCTCTGCCACTAGGATGTGTCCAGGATATTGAAGGGGATACAATATGGCATGGAACTTAAGACTTCTTCAATTAGAAGATGAACTGTTATTTTTCGTATGCCTAAGAAATTCACGCCGCTGCCGATTAAACTTTGACATGGCATTGACTAAGACGCATTCCAGTTTCAGAAATGTTAAGAAACATCTGAGGGTTGTTGAAACGCGGCATCCTTACCCACAGGAAATGGGGGCGGTAGAAGGTTAAGTAGACACCTGGGCAGAACCGGAGGATGACTCGAGGTCTTGGGTTTGCAAGAGGCACAGAGGTTGGTTCTAATCTCGCCAGCCTCCCCTTAGGACAGTGTGCAGGAGAGTCTCTTCATGGGGGCTGGGGACTCTGGTTAGTGCCTGGGAAGCTGGCAGGGGTGGGCGTCCCTGCCTTGATGATCTGGCTCCTAAGGGTCCAGAAGTCTAACATCAGCCCCAGGCTGCTTCTCTCTAGGGTTCTGTTGACTCAGGGCTTCCAAAGTGACTCTTAAAGGCCCCTCAACCACCCACTCTGCCATTTCTTATATAGCCACCCTCTGGGTCCCTCCCTCGCCTGTTTTTCCCCTTCATTCTTCCTCCTTTCTCTCTGTCTCTTGTCCTTCCTTCTTGTCAGTGTTGGATGTAATTCTTTGAAACCTATACCCTTGTATTATTTCTGCTTTATAGAAAACCCTGCCTCCAGCTGGGAAGGGTCATCATATTAAAACCTTGGATCACGATAGTACACCTCCTTTCTTCCCCTCATCTCCCTTCTCCTCTGCTGGGAGCTGGCTGTATCTCCACCACCGCACGCCTGGTTCTCACAGCCACCTTCTCAGTGGTCTCTTCCTCTCCCATCTGCCCCGTGGGCTTCCTGGACCACACTTCATGCCTCCTCTCGAAACCCCACAGCACCCCGCTGTGACCCTGGCCTCTCACAGACAGAAAGGAGATGTTCTAGGGGCAGAAAACAAGCTCCAGAGCCAGACTGGCCTGCATTCAAGTCCCCTTGGGCCTTATGAGTTGTATGAATGTGGATCAAGCTATCAACCCTCCACTGCCCCTACTTCCTGTGGAACACAAGGCTACATTCCCAATGCTAAGATCTTTATTTAACCTCTCTGAGATTGGAATGCTTGTGACAATCTATGACAAATCAAAGTTTAAATAGCTGCGACATTTCCTTCTCAGGGCTACCAAAATTAACAGTCCATTTGCTAATCTAAAGAGCCTTAGATTAGCCAGGACATGGAAGCAACCTAGATGTCCATCAGCAGATGAATGGATAAGAAAGCTATGGTACATATGCACAATGGAGTATTACTCAGCCATTAAAAAGAAATCAGTTCTAATGAGGTGGATGAAACTGGAGCCTATTATACAGAGTGAAGTAAGCCAGAAAGAAAAACACCAATACAGTATACTAACACATATATATGGAATTTAGAAAGATGGTAACAATAACTCTGTATACGAGACAGCAAAAGAGACACTGATGTATAGAACAGTCTTATGGACTCTGTGGGAGAGGGAGAGGGTGGGAAGATCTGGGAGAATGACATTGAAACATATATAATATCATATATGAAACGAGTCGCCAGTCCAGGCTCGATGCACGATTCTGGATGCTTGGGGCTGGTGCACTGGGACGACCCAGAGGGATGGTATGGAGAGGGAGAAGGGAGGAGGGTTCAGGATGGGGAACACAGGTATACCTGTGGCGGATTCATTTCAATATTTGGCAAAACCAATACAATATTGTAAAATTTAAAAATAAAATAAAAAAAAAAAATAAATATTAAGCTTAAAAAAAAAAAAAAGAAAGAGCCTTAAATGTGATGAAATGTTGTAACATCTACTTCAAGGGTTGTGAAGATTCAATTACATAACACGTGAAAAATTCTCATCACAGGCCTGGCGTGTGATAGGTGTCCCCCAAATGTTGCTATAAATGATGCCGCAAGAGTAGACTCCATCTGACCTTCTGGTTCCCCTCACCGTCCCCATCAGTGGGCACGATGCCCTCCTGCACTAGGCCCCATTTGCCCATTTTCTCCCCATCCCTGGGATGCCCACTCATCTCCTGTTCACTTACATTAATCAGCTCTTCTGTTCCTTGTTGCAGAAAGGGAATCCTGGCTACACCTAGGCTTGCCCTTGCTAATCTGCAGTTCGCCCCACCCCACCCAGTTTTAACCCAGGCATCTGGACAACTCTCCTCTATTTCTGCTGTAAATCTCATCTTCCTGCTGCTCTTCAGAGCCGAGAGCCCTGTCATCATTACACACTTACTCCTGAACCCTGCCTGCTTATGGCCCAGGCATGAATGACCATCAATGTGGCTGCTCAATCTGAAAGAGCATCTCTGTCTGCCCTTGGCCCTGCTTTCATTTCCTCCAGCACGTTGCCCAGACTGGCATCCTGGGCATATGTCTGTGGGTTTTTTTTTTAACTGGCTTCTCATGCTGGACTGTGAATTCCCTGGGGCGGTGGCCTGTCTACTCAGTACTGCACCCCGGCCCCCAGCCCGAGGCCTGGAGTGATGCAGATGCTTGATAAATGTTCCTGGGATTTATATGCATTTTTCTTGCTTACCGACCCAGGATTGCAAATGTTTGCAGAATGGATATGCATTTTCTTCTCCTGTGACTGATTTGTTGATCACCTGAGGGCAGAGGGTTTGGGGGCGGGGTGGGACTGGTGACTCAGCTCCCCGCAGATTGAAGCTCACATGTCAGGACAGAGGCGGGGGCTCCAGACAACCGGGGAAGAACTCACTGGGGTCTCCAGCCTTGCCTGGCTTGATGCTAGTCTCATCTCAAAATACCTTCCTGGTAGAGGAGGAGACCAAGGCCTGGGAAGTCAAATTATGTGCTCTAGGTGTGTGGCTTCCAAACTTCTCTGACACGTCCTATGGTAATACATGCAACTCACATCTCACGGCTATACTCACCTCCTACTCTGTACAACACTATTTTCTGTGCCATTTTATTCCACTTTCTGCTCTTTCATTATGGTTTTTTTTTTTTAATGTTTATTTATGGCTGTGCTGGGTCCTCATTGCTGCATGCAGGCTTTCTCTAGTTGTGGACAATGGGGGCTACCCTCTAGTTGCAGTGTATGGGCTTCTCATTGCAGTGGCTTCTCTGGGCTCTTGGACAGTTGTGGTGTACTGGCTTTGTTGCCCTGGGCATGTGGGATCTTCCCGGCGCATCTGTTAAGTTGCTTCAGCCATGTCTGACTCTTTGCAATGCTATGGACTATAGCCCACCAGCCTCCTCTGACCATGGAATTCTCCATGGCAAGAATACTGGAGTGGCTTGCCATGCCTTCCTCCAGGGGATCTTCCCGACCCAGGGATAAAATTTGCATCTTTTATGTCTCCTACGTTGGCAGACAGGTTCTTTACCACTAGCGCAACCTGGGAAGCCCAGGGATCCCACCAGGGATCCCACCAGGGATCAAACCGTTGTCTCCCGCATTGCAAGGCAGAGACAACCACTGGACCACCAGGGGAGCCCTCATTACATCTTAATGCCAGACACAACCGACTACACTAAGTTTATGACCCACAAATGAATCATGCCCCTTACTCTGGGAAACGTGGCCCAGTGTCCCCGAGCTACCTGGTGTGGAGGGTGACCGTCCACTCAGACTTGCTGGACACAAAGCCTGTGCACTGTCCAGTGGGCAGTCCTGCCTGGGAGACCAGGGACAGAAACTCATGATTATGAAGAGAGAAAGATTATTCTTAGAAAGGAGCTGAGTGGTTCAATCAGAGCTGGGGAAGGAAGAGGTGCAGGTGCGCCCTTATGGGCTGGGTCATTCTAGAAGAGAGAGCCCGCTTTGTCGGTGGGAGGCTCTCTGAAAAGTGTGCTGACCGAATGAGTGAGTGAATCCCCCTCCACATCCCCACACGCCTCCAGCACAGATCCTGCTGGTGGAGAGAGAATCTGGCACGCTGGTTGCTGTGGTCCTTAGAAGGAGGGGATTTCAAAGTCCGGAAATGGAAGAAGACCCAGAAATCATCTTGTGCACTCATCACTGCATGGCAGCAGGAACTGAGGTCCGGAGAGGAGCCGTGGCTTGTCCGAGATCGCGCCCGGGTCACTGGCAGAGCTGTAGCTGGGAGCAGCCGTGCGCTGGCTCCCAGGCTGGTGCTGAGACCGTATGGTGAATGGGGAGAGTCTAGACTTTGGGGACTAGAACACAGTGCTTCTGATATGACTCTTCCTATTAGTGATGATGGTATCTTTGAGCATTTAAGGGGTGCTAACTGCCTGCTGAGCACAGCTTTCAATGTATTACATGTTTAAGCCCTTTGCTCCACGTGCCAACCCTAGAAATAGGTGCCCTTATCAATCCAGGTCTCCTTCCATTGCAGGGCTTTCCAGGGAGGAAACTGAGGCACAGAGGAGTAAGGCGGCTTGTTCTCAGTGGCCCACTAGTTCGTGGTGGGGCAAGGGTTTAAGCTCCTGCTGGAGGTGTGGTAGGGGATGCAGAGGCTCTCTGAGCACAGGCAAAATACCCAGGTCCCCTTGGGTGGATCCCCCTTCCCCTCTGCAGGTCAGACCCCTCCAGAGACCTCCATCCCTCCTGCCTATGATGGCTGCAGAGGGAGAGGGAGCAGGCTGAGGGGGCAGCTCAAGGCAGGAGGCTGTGGGGTCGCAGAGGGGGCCCTGGAGTTGGGCAGGGCAGGAAACCCAAGCCCGGCTCCACCCCTTCCCCATGGAGTGTCCTTGGGCAAGAAACACCATAGCTGTACTATGTAGTACTATGGCTAGTACCATAGCCAGTGGTACTAGGCACCGGCACCGTGTTTGGATCATCAGATCCAAGACTAGGAGGTAGTGGTGGGTACTCAAAGGACGCAAAACTAGTCCCAGGTGACAGCTGGGTCAGGACAGAGCCAGGTGTGGGCACCAACTTGACCCAGCTCCCGAGCCTCTGCTCTCCCCGCACTGGTGCTGAACTGCAGGCTAGTGACCAGCTCTACACCCCGGCTTCCCCACCTTTCCAGTGGGGAGGAGTCTCCCACCTTCAGGACAGTTACGATCGCCATCAGGCGTCTGGCTTCTAAAAGACTCTTATTCATCTTACTGTCATCATGGCATCAGAATCAAAATGCCTGACTCTGAGTTGTGGCTCGAGGTTTAATCAGATTCAGATAGAATCTGAAACTTTTCAGGGCCTTCATGTTTCATGAGTAGATCATTAAGAATCCAGTAGAGGCAAGACCAAAGGACAAGTCAAAACGAGACGGCCCAGCACCTTCCTGGCTGGTGCAGTGTGCCAGCACTTTCTCATTTCCTCGTCAGAGCCCCAAGTGAGAAGCATCTGCCCAATTTTCAGATAAGAAATTCTGCCCAATTTTCAGATAAGAAAACCAAGGTTCAGAGGGTCTGAAGAATCTGCTCACCCCTAAGAGAGGCCGTATAGTGTTGGAGGACCCCTCTTCCAGCCGGCTCTGTGTCTCTTACCTTCTCTGAGATGGAGCCTGTCTCAGCAAGCCATCGTGAACATGAAAGGAGATGCTGTGTGTTCAGGGTGTAGTGCGTGTCTGACACAGAGCAAGCACTCAGTAAACTGTAGTGTTTAAAATTCCATCTGTGTTTCATTAGGGTACTGAAGACAGGGAGGAGATATCCCTCTTTAGATCATGAACTAAACCAAGCTATGTGAGTCTGACACAGGGAGTAGCTGGAGGCATCGGGGAGCAGTTATTAAGAGCCAGCCAGGTGTGAGACGAGTCCAGGCTCTTTGGGTCTAGCAGAGATGCTGAGCGGAGCCTTGCAGGCATCAAGTCCTGGCTCCCAACTCCAAATCCAGGGCCCATGGTATCCCCACAACACAGGGAGTCGACCTGAATCACTACCATTAGACACCATCAGTTGGCTTATCAGTGTCATTTTTTGTTTTCCCTTTCAGCTGTACCACGCAGCATGTGGGATCTTAGCTTCCCAGCCAGGAACTGAACCCACGTGCCATGCAGTGGAAATGTGGGGTGTTAATGACTGGACCACCAGGGAAGACCCACTGTTTAGTGGTACCTTCTCTGTTGTGGGCTTCCCTGATGGCTCAGATGGTAAAGAATTTACCTGCAGGGTGGGAGACCCTGGTTCAATCCCTGGGTTGGGAAGATCCCTTGGAGGAGGAAATGGCAACCCACTCCAGGATTCTTGCCTGGAGAATTCCATGGACAGAGGAGCCCGGTGGGCTACAGTCCACGGGGTCGCAAAGAGTCAGACACGACTGAGCGCCTAATGCTGCTGCTGCTGCTGCTGAGTCGCTTCACTCGTGTCCGACTCTGTGCGACCCCATAGACGGCAGCCCACCAGGCTTCTGGGTCACTTGGGCCCCCTCACATATCTGGACGTCTTGGGGCTCTCTGGAGAGTCACAGCTGGGACCCCCAATGCCCATTAGGAGGCATGAAGTTAAGATGGAGGTGGGGGTTGAGAAGACGAATGATCCCTGTGAGAAGTGAAATCCCACAGCCAGCCCCACCGAGAGCCACCCTAGAGGCCCTGCCGGGGCCGCCTGCCTGGTGACTCCACGATGGCGCCCAGTCCGTCAGGGCGCCAGGGGGCGCTGTGATCTCTTCCCTCTTCCCACCTGGGCAAGGGGAGGCTTTTGTGCGGCAACTTCCCGATTTCACATTTTAATTTTCAAAAAGGAAATAAATTCTCTCCAGCCAAAGCTGTAATTGATTCTGGAGTTGTGACTTTATCATGCAAATGGTTATTTGTGGACTTTTAGGAACCTGCGTCATGGAGCGAAATTACATACTTAGAGACTTCTGAAGCCATGGATTAAGGTCCCGACAGATCCTAATGATTCTCTGGGTGCCATTAGGGTATTACGTGAAAATGCATATTTAGAGGATGATTAAAAAGCAAATGAGCACGCACGGTGAAATTCCTTGTGGGAAGTGGTGATTAGACGCACTGTGTGGCCATTTTCTCGTGTTAGGGAGCTCAGTGACCAACATTTCCGCCTTGCCCCCTGCCCCCGCAGAGCCCAGCGAGGCCCTGCTGACAGGTTATAAACAATCACAGACACAAACCTGAAGGAGGAGAGACGCCCCCCCTTGCAGAAGGAGCCTGCTGCCCGCTCTGCGGCAGCAGAAGTCTGGGACTGTTTTGTGCATGATCCAGGTGAATTTTCTGCACACACATCCTCCCCCTCCACTCTGGGCTCCATCACTTCACATATTCCGAAAACAGTCCAGCATGAAACCCCTTTGGCAGTAAGAGGGCTTCCCAACCCAGGTGGGGCAGGCAGTTTGTAGGGACAGGAGCTTTAGTTCTGAGCAAGGTTTGAGACCCTGGTTTAATGTCTAATCTGTGTGTATGTACACGAAGAAATTTTGCTTTTTTCACTTAACATTTTATGATGTTTATTTTCCTGTGACTCTAAGCATTTTTTAAAAAGATTTTTTGATGTGGACTATTTTTAAAGTCTTTATTGAATTTGTTACAATATTGCTTCTATATTATGTTTTAGGTTTTTTGGCCTTGAGGCAGGTGGCATCTTAGCTACCCGACCAGGGATTGAATCTGTACCCTCCACATTGGAAGGCAAAGTCTTAAGCAGTGGACCACTAGGGAAGTCCCCTAAATACTTTTTAAAATACAATTTTTAATAGTTGCACCTATATTGTTAATAACTTCTAGTCAGTAGAATAATTTCTGCTCAATGAAGAAAAGGCATCTCCCCACCCAGAAATGTACTAAGGAATAAAACAGCCACTACCCATAATTTACATATTCAAGGGGGATGCAGTTGACATTTTTGTATATGTGCTTCACATACATTCTCTTTCCAAACCTGTGGATATTATTTTCAATGGTATCAGATTGCCCATAGACTCGGCAGCCTACTGTTTTTCTGAGAGGTGTAGTGACTGTTCCCCAGTATTGGTGAATATGTTTGCACTCATTGTTCTCAGTAGCTGCAGTCCAGTGAACACTGTCTGGATTACTCACTCAATGTCTGGTGGTTGGACTTCTAGGTTCCTTCCATTTTTTTTTCGGTCATTATAAACAACACTGTAATGAACATCCTTATGTGAAAACCTCATGTGCTGCCATGACTGTCTCCTTGTATGTTGCTGGTTTCACTGTCCTTCAAAGTATTTAAGAAAGGGATTTTTCACAAAAGTGTGGGCAGAGTTGACAGATCCACAAGAATGCCAGGCACCCAAAGACTAGCAGTGTAGGAGCCATTAGGTACCTACCCCGGCCAGAAGTGATCAGGAGATGAAACAAAAGCGAGGTGCTGAAGCCAGAGGGAGTGTGAGCAGAGGTATCCAGCCTCATCTCCTCCTGTCGTCTGACCTCTCATTGGCCAACCCAAGTGGAAAGAGAAGGAATAGGGTCTGGGGGATGCAGTCCATAGAGGCCAGGCTCCCGGAGCACAGAGCTGGCCGAGGAAGGCTGCAGAGAAGATGCAGGGACAAGCAGAATAGCCCTCTCAGCGGCGACCATCCATCCATGGAGCCATGGCTTCACCCTCCATCCATCCCGCAGTCTGGGAGCTGGTCGCCACAGTTTGGGGAGAAGGGAGAAGGGTGGGAGGCTGACAGGAGCCGACATCCTCTGCGGGCTTACAGGACCGCCTCTGAATGATGTGTAAACAATTCTTTATAATATAGACTTGTTTAACCCTCACAATAGCCCTATGAAGTAGTTGCTGTTGTTTTTCCTATATTATAGATGAGGAAACTGAAGCATAGAGAGATTTAAAAAAAAAAAGCCCTTCTCCTGCAGCTCAGAGAAGGCAGAGCTGGGGGCCTAAACCTGGCTCAGTGGCTCCAAATCCACTGCCCTGGACCCACTATGGGGCCAGCGGGTCCCTGGTCTCAGGCAAGGACCAGCCGCAGACCCAGCTTTCTGACCTCCTCCTCTCTGCCTGCTCTTTCTGTTTCCACTCTGTCCAGCAGGGGAATAAAGAGAAACCACACACGCACACACCACAACCTGAAGAGGAGCCCTGCAAAGCCCTAAATCCACTCCAGTTGTGTTTTCTCTCTATCCCTTGGAAAATAAGAACTGCTTAGCACCTGCTATTTTCTCTGAAACTTTGTAGCAGAAATCTTCTCCTGGGCTCTGACCCTGGGAGTCAGCTTTCAGCCCAAAGCGCATTTTTACTGCCAAGGTATTTCTGATTCTTTAAAAGCCAAAGAAGAAGCAAAAAAAAAAAAAAAAAATGTCTGAAAGGAGCAGACTCTATCTGTAATGCAATGGCTCAGCAAAATCCGCTGGCCGGTGGACCCGCGTTTGGTTTCTGTCCTGACGGTGAGGCTGGGAGGCATCTTGAACAGCAAGGGGGGAGTTCAAGGCTGCAGGCAGCCCCTGGCGTTGTCATTATTTGAAGGACATGAGAGGATGGAGCAGAGAAGATGACTTGAGGTTGGAGGAGAGGTGCACACAGCTGGGGAGAGGAATGGGCCGCTTACAGATCTGACTTTGGACTTGCTCCTCATTCTAAATGAACTGCTTCCTGGGGCCTTGTATAATAAAAATGCCTTGAATCTGGGTTTGTATTTAAAGTCACCAAGAGCCGTGCATGTGTGTGCACCCAAGTGTGTGCATGCAGGTTGCGTGTAGCGCTGTTAGGCTTATGTTTCTGAGTATGCCTTTATGGGGGCTTCCCTAGTAGCTCAGATGGTAAAGAATCTTCTTGCAATGCAGGAGATCCCAGTTCAATCCCTGGGTCACGAAGATCCCCTGGAGAAGGGAATAGAATCCACTCCAGTATTCTTGCCTGGGAAATCTCATGGACAGACCATGGGGTCCCAAAGAGTAGACACAACTGAGCAGCTAACACACATGAGGGAAGGAACCATATTGGTTTTGCCCACCTGTATCTCCTCCACACCAAGCTTGCTTCCTGGGACGAAGCAGGTGCTCAATACATGTTTTTTGGGAGTCAGTTTGAGCCCCTACATGTATGTAAATAATCTATGTGCAGGGGTCTGAGGGGATGTGTCTGTGCATCTCCGTGGATGGTGGCCTAGAATGTCACCTCCCTGAGGGCAGGGATCTTGGTCAGCTTCATTCACCAACATATCCAAGCTCATACCGCAGGGCTGTGTGTATCTGCATGTCTGTGTGGGGTCTTGGCTGGCCTGAGCATGGGCATAGTGAGTGAAAGAGATGGGTGAGAATAGATGTCTTTGTATATCGAGGTGCCCAGGGGTATCCAGATTGGATGTATCTGCATCTGGGAGCAAGTGTCTGTGCTTATTTGTTGAGATGTGTGCATGCGTGCTCAGGTATGTCTGACTCTTTGTGACCCCATGGACTATAGACTGCCAGGCTTTTCTGTCCATGGGATTTTCCAGGCAAGAATACTGGAGTGGGTTGCCATCCCCTTCTCTAGGGGATCTTTCTGACGCAGGGATCAAACCCAGGTCTCCCTCATTGCAGGCAGATTCTTTCTTAACCATCTGAGAGCCACCAGGGAAGCCCGAAATATCTAGAAATATCTTTACAAATATGCCAGGCTCCTCTCCCACAGGCTCTGGCCTCTCTGCCTATAGCCCTTGGCATGTCTGGATTCAGGTCTTAATTGTAGACCCTTCAATCACAAACACAGCTTAGATTCAATTACTAGGAAGGACCTGGAGGTAGGAACCTGGACTGCTGGGCGCAGACACTCATTACTTACCTCTCTGGCTGTGACAGCCCTTCCAGCCATCTTTCAATTTCCCCATTCAGTCTCTCCAGGCTTCCCTGACCTTCTGGAAGAGCCATTAGCGTGGACACAGGTCTGGACACCCACTGTCGTTTGGCCCGTGTTCCCTCTGGACAGTCTGGACTTCATCCCCCTTTTCTTGCTCCTCCATCTCTACCTGACCCTCCCAGGCCCCTCGTCTCTGGGCACCCCAGCGGGTACCCCATAAGTTATTCTCTCCTTCCTCAAGGTCAGCTCCATCTTAGGACTGCCCCCCCACCCAACAGTAAGGATGATAAATGGTTCTTGTGGTCCCAGACTGGGGAGGTGACATTTCTCTAGCCTTCCAAGAATTCCCTGTGTGCAGCTGATTGCTGTCCCGATTTTGGTGTTTGTTTTTTTTTTTTTTTATCATCCTAGCATCCTGGGGAGCCCAAGGCCTTCTCTGCAAAGGCCATGCATCAATTCTGAGGAAGACAGGAAGGCAGGGTGGGGGTGAGGTGTGTTTTGGAAAATCTAGGGCATCTACGCTGCACAGCCTCCTCTGTGCATACATGGAAACTGAGGCATTGTCAGACACTCAGCTTCTTCTCTCCCCATCCTTGTACTATTCTGAGTGCATTCTTTTCTGTTTCACCCCACATTCTGTGAAGCACAAGGGACTTCTTAGATGCTAATGTGCCAGTGGATGACTCCTAGAAAAGGAGAAGATAAAGCCACAAGACAGGTTTACAAGCAGGTATCTGGGTGGGCAGGGATGCGGCAGGAAAGACCAGGGGAGTCCTGGCTATCAGGGATTGACACGGATAGCAGGCAGAGTTCGGGGGGCTTGGAGAAGATGCTAGAAGAGAGGGGTGCTGGGGTCCTCAGCCTGTGAGATCTGGGGAGCAGTCTGCTCCACAGGGACAGAGAATCCAGAGGAATCCCCGAGGGGGAATCTCAGGCTGGGACAAAGAGCAGAAGCCAAGGTGAAAACAAAAGAACCGACTTCTGAGCTAGACAGGCAGGTGACAGCGGGCTCAGAGGAGTCTCACTTTGGGATGCTATAAACTCCTTTCCGAGGCAAGCCCCTTTCTGCTGAGTCAGGTAGGGGACTGAAGCCTTTGCAGGGCACTTTACAGATCGTAAAGCTCTGTCACATCCAATAACCTTATACCAGCCCCTAGAGGCACATCAGGGTTGGAACACTTACCTTAAAAACCAAGAAGGCATTTTAGGGACAGTCAGCAAGGAACTGAAGATCTAGGACTAGTAGGTCAACTTAATAAGCACCTACTGTGTGCCAGATGATTTTTAGATACTAGGATTAGAGTCAGGAACCACATAGATGGAAGCCCTGCCCTCGGGGTCTAGTATTTCAGAGGGAAGCAGCTGAGACTCACACACAAGTCCATCGGGAAGATGCTTTT
Source organism: Bos indicus (assembly GCF_029378745.1). Lineage (NCBI taxonomy): Eukaryota > Metazoa > Chordata > Mammalia > Artiodactyla > Bovidae > Bos > Bos indicus. Next base: position 15,914,197 of record NC_091782.1, on the reverse strand, counting down.
AAAAACAAAAAACACTTAAAAGTAATTTTATTTATGTATTTATTTTTGGCTGTACTGAGTCTTCATTATTGTATGGGCTTTTTGTATTTGCAGTGAGCAGGGGCTACTCTGTAGTTGCGGTTTTGGGCTTCTCAATGTGGTGGCTTCTCTTGTTGCAGAGCACAGACTCTAGGGGTGTGGACTTCAGCACTTGCGGTTCCCAGGCTCTAGAGCTCAGGCTCAATAGTTGTGGCGAACGGGCCCAGTTGCTCCGAGGCATGTGGGATCCTCCCGGACCAGGGATCAAACTCGTGTCTCCTACATTGGTGGGCAGATTCTTTACCACTGAGCCACCGGGGAAGCCCAGTAAAGATGCTTTTCAGTATCTTTGAACAAGATAAAATAGGTTAGTGTAAGGGACGGTGGCAGTACAGTGGGCTTGGGGTTGCAGCCCTGTGACCAGGGTGGTCAGGGGTGGCTTCTCAGAGGAGGTGACACATGAAATGAGATCTGAATGATGACGAGAGGGTGTGTGAAGACTGAGGGGTGGGGAGAAGAGGGATCCAAGCAGAAGGGATAAGTGCAAAGATTCCAAGACTGGGAAGAGTTGCAGTTGGGGGTCTGGAGCTTCCAGTGTGAGAGCAGGGCTGGAGAAAGATGAGACTGGAGGGGTGGGCAGGGGCTGGACCACACAGGGCCTTGTAGGCTGCAGTGAGGACCGTGGTTTTTATCTCCTGTGGAACAGGAGTCTCTGAAAGGCTTTAAAACAGTGGGCTGACCTGACCTGATTCTGGTTTACGTAGTTTCCTCCAGCTGCTCTGTGGAGGGCGGATTGAAGGCAGAACTACAGGATAGAGAAAGTTAGAGGATAAATGGACTGGTCCAGCTGAGAGATGATGGTACTTGGACCAGGCAGTAGCAGTGGAGGCAGTGAGAAGGGTCAGATTCAGGACACATTTTGGAGGTTCAACCAAAAAGGTTCAGTGATGGATGGGGTATTAGATGTGAGGGAAAGAGGAATCAAGAGCAATTGAATGAGTGATTGGTGAGGCATTGGAGATGGAGAAGGCTCCAAGGGGAGCAGGTATGGAGAGGGGGTTTATTGTTCTGTTTTGGCTTGAGAAGCCAAATAGACATCAAGTGGAGATAGCATGTTGGTAGCAGTTCTGGTAGAGTCAAGAGGAAAGGTCCAGGCTGGAGGTAAAATTTTGAGTGTCATATGCTAAGTCCCTTCGGTCGCAACCCCATGGACTGTAGCCCACCAGGCCCTCTGTACATGGGATTGCCCAGGCAAGAATACTGGAGTGGGTTGCCATTTCCTCCTGGGGATCCTCCCAACCTAGGGATTGAACCCTATTCTCCTGCGTCTCCTGCATTGCAGTGGATTCTTTACCACTGAGCCACAGGGAAGCCCAGTAGAAACAGTGAAAGTGAAAGTCGCTCAGTCATGTCTGACTCTTTGCGACCCCATGGACTATACAGTCCATGGAATTCTCCAGGCCAGAATATTGCAGTGGGCAGCTGTTCCCTTCTTCCCAACCCAGGGATTGAACCTAGGTCTCCTGCATTGCAGGTGGATTCTTTACCAGCTGAGCTATGAGGGAAGCCCCAGTAGAGACAGTATTAACTAGTAAACCTTTGGCTGGAGGTGAAGCGGGACAGGACAAGAAAATAGAGGGGCTAAAAAGCAATGTGGAGTCAAGGGAAAGATTTATTTCTTCTAAGATGTGAACTAGTAAGACATGTTTGTCAATCAGGTTGATCCAAAGAGAGCGAGAGAGATAGTGGTGATGCAGGGATGGAGGGAATCATTGCAGGAGAACCTTGGAGAAGATGAGCCCAGATAGGATTCCTGTTCACAGGGGAAGAGCTTGAAATCAATGGTGTGTGTGTGTATATATATATACACACACACACATATATTTTCAAGAAAAAGGGAGGCTGGGAAGGTGAGGACAGATGTAGGTAGGTGGGTGAGGTATGGGTAGGAAGAAGAGATGGGTTTTTGATGTCATCGATTTCTCTATGAAATACACATCAAAGCCATCATCTGGTGAGAAGGGCCAAGCAGAGAAGATGATCATTTAAGAGATGAGGGGGATTTTCGAAATAATGTTTTCGGAGAGCTGGAAAGTAGGTTTACGAGGAACGTCCAGAAACATTACCTGGCAGAGTTCAAAGGTATGTCCAGTCATGAATGTGAACTAGTCCACAAGGTGGTGTGATATTCTCTAGAGAATTCCTAGAGAGCAACTGGCTGGGGGGCTGGAGCTGCTGAGGCAGTGGATGGTGGGGTTTAACCAGGGTGGGTTTTTTTTCTGATGAATATGAAGGAGGGGGAGGGGCCAAGGACATCAAGAGAACTGGGAAGGGGATGGTTGGGGGGCTGAAATCTGTGAAATCTGGGCTGAGTGATGACCGGATTGGGAGGTCTCAGTCGGTATTTTGTTAACACAGCATAACTGGAGTACTAAACGGGATGAAGTTAGACTGGGGGTCCTTGAAGTTAAGCATTCTGAGTGAGGGTGTTACTGGATATGATGTGGCCTACAGTGTAGCCATGTGTGTGGAAGGTGGAGAAGAAGGACAGGAGACGTTTGGTGCTAAAGCGGGGGTGGCGGTCCATGAACTGAGAGGCCAGGGTGTGGAGCAGACCATCAGAGGGATGCTAAAGATGTTGCAGATGATGGCAGGAACATGGTGGAGAGGAAAAGAGAGAGGCAGCGAGCCAAGTGCTGAGGTTATCAATGGGTGGCTAATCTTTAATTCTTGGAATTTCCAAGTCATCTAGTGAAGTGGTTTTAAAACGATTTGTCAAACTCTCAACTCTTGTTTACAGGAAGCATTTTGAGGCAGCTTGAAACAAACAGTGAAAGTGAAAGCCATCTACTGTGGAAATAGGGTGGAGGTCTGAGGCCCGAATCCTCACCTCTGCTCTGAGGGGCTTTTGGAAGGGCTCCACAGAAACTTCCCCGGCACAGCTAGAAAACCCCTGATTTAATCCACTGCACCTTATTTTTCATCTGAGGAACAAGAGTGCTCCTTCTCCAAGGTCACCCCGGTAGTTAGGAACAGAGGAAGGAGGGGGCCCAGGCTTCCTGTCTCCCACGGGACCTGGCTTCCATAACTACTCAGAACTTGTTTTCCTATTCTGTGCTGCTTTCCCTGAGGCTCCTAACAGTCGGTGTTGTAAACACAAGACTGACCACAGCACTAGCAGGAAGCTTCTCTCCAGCATGCCCTTAGCGAGGTCCGTTTCACCCTGCCTACACTTTTCCAGAACAATATCGTCCTACCATAGTAGGAGGCTAGGCTTAGGTGAAAACCAGGCTGGGATGGCTGAGACACTTACTCAGCTGCAGGGTCTGCCCTTGGTCAGAACTCAGGGTCCAGGGTTAACTTCAACCTGGGACTCTCCCATTTCTGGGTTCTTAGAGCATTGGCTGGACGTGGATGAAGCAGGATTGACTCACAGGCTAGGAATCAGTGCCCAGAGGTAAGGCTGGCACCCAGCTAAGTGGACTGCCCAAGTCAGACATCAGCCTGGTTGAGAGGTAGAAGCCAGCTGCAAGGCAATGGGACAGAAAACAGACTTCAAGAGATGGAGGAGGGTTGGGAGGAGGGGAGGAGACACAAGTGGAGGGCTTTCAGAGATGCTGGAGAGCACAGGGGCTTTTCATAGTTTCCTGGGGCTCACCGGTAAGCGAGGTGCTGGACAGGACTGTATACAGGGGGCATGTCTAGCCCAAAGATGTCAAGAGGGACATGAAGGCAGAGGGCAGTACCCAAGGCCGGCTGGGCATCCCGTCTTGATTTTGAGCTGTCTGCCCACGCACAGAGGACCCACCTAGCCTGGGATGTAGGAACCAGTGTCAAAGTCAAGACACCAAGTGCACCAGAACGCCCTCCAGAGAAACATGCAGAAGCCCCAGCGGGTGGACGGGAGCAGGGGTGTCTCTTCCACCTCTGAGCCCAGCCTTCGTTCAGGCCCCCATGCACAGAGGACTCGAGGGTGTCCCCTCTGCCCTGAAGCTCTTCTCCAGCAAGACCCAGCTGCCTCACATGTCCCCTCCTAGGAGAGGTCTTTCCTGACCACCCCCAGGCCTCATAGCCCCTTCCTCTCCCAGCCCTGAACCTACTCTCTGTTCTCAGAAGCCCATACTACACCGGACATCTCAGAATGCATGTGAATACTGCTATTGTCCACCCTGCACATTTGCACACTGGGAAGCCCCCGAGGTCAGAACTGGGTTTCCTTGTCATTCAGATCCCAGGACGAGGGGCCGACTCAGCAGTGAGTTGGGAGGGGGTGCCCTGTGGCCTCTCCTGCTTTCCCAGCTCCCGGGGCACGGTTGAGTTGTAGCCACCCCCACTCTCAATGCCTCACGCTCTGTAGAGCTGGGTCTGAGCTTAGGTCTGCAGGGAGGCCGACCTCCCTGTCCAGCCCCATCCGCCCCCTCCTGCCTGGGAGTCCTGTTCCTCCCAGCAGAGGTGGGGGCCCTGGCTGCCATGCTGTGATGCTCACCCGCTTCCTGGGAGCAGGGCCTCACCTGAGGGCAAGTGAGCAGCACTGGACCTCTGGAAACACCTGGCCGGTTGTATCAAGGCTGATAAGCCTTAGTAAGTGGCTCTAAAGAAAATCAATTGTTTTCATTCTGAGTGAAATAACCGGCTCCTAGGAACCTCTGTTTAAAAGCCGCATACATACGTCAGATCCATCTCTTGTTAAATTGTTGCGTGTGAGGATCTGATTTGACCTGGCAGCTTCAATGTGCTTCCCGCTCAGAGCCAGAGATGGGGCTGGCAGGAGAGCTGGGGCTGGACAGATGGAGCCGAGGGGAGCTGCAGAGGGGACAGCTGAGCAAGAAGAGAGTCTAGGACAGACAAGGAATGGAACCTCACCTCCCAGCTTCCCCCACCTCTGGGACTCAGATGAGAGCTCCCGTGGGAAACCTTGCCCTAACTGTCCTCCTCCTCCTCGGATCCAGGAGAATTAGTGGCTTGGCTGGAAGGCACCTCAGATCACAGGCTCCAAACCCTTGATTTTCCAGAGAGGAAATTAGAGGTTCAGAGAGGGTAAGCTGCTTACCCAAAGTCACACAGCGTAATAGTGGCAGAGTAGAGTCAGGGCCAGGGACACCAGAGTCCCACCCAGTATTCTTCGTAGGCACTGCTGGGGAGGGAATCTTCTCTCTTCCATTCGATGGTGGCCTTGACAAGGCCAGGGCACATCTTGCCCCTTGCCTGCCCACCAGGAACATCCTGAGATGGGGATGAGATAGGCACCCACTGAACATTGTTAAATGAGTCAAGAGGGGTCCATGGGGTCCCACAGAGGGACAGGAGACTTTGTGGGGAGGCAATGGGCCAGCTTAAATAGATGAGGCTCCGGAGAATGGGTAAGCAACAATCTTTGACCACACAAGGCAGATCATGCCCCCTCCCTTGCTCCAGATCCTGCTGTGGCTCCCCAGTTCACTCAGAGTGAAAGCCCAAGACCTTCCACGGTCACATGGGCACACGAGACCTCACGTGATCCCGCCCTGACCTCGTGGCTACTCCTCTGCCTTCTCAGCACCCTATGGCCACACTGGTTTCCTTCCTGGTGCCCCTTTGACAGGGAAGAGCCACAGACTCTGAAGGAGTTGGGGCCGAGAGGCATAAGTGAAGATGGCAGCCTGGGAGGGTGGACAGGCATGTGGGCAGCAGAAGGGGCCTAACACCCATTTCTTGGAGCCAGTGAGGTCTCCGGCAGAGGGTTCCTCACGGTCCCTGTCCTGGTGGGCCTCACATGCGGGGTGGCTGCTGAAGGACCCCCAGCACCAGCCACGAGAGCTCCAGAAGGAGGGCAGGGACCAGGCAGCATGAGACAGGTCGGCAGGCGGAGATGGGCCACAGTAGCCATGTTTTCACCTGACGGTCGAGAGTGACGTGGGACTCAGTCCCAGGGAGGGCGCTTCTACAGAGGAGCCGCCAGTGACCCGTGAGGGCTGTGGGGGCTCCCGGGGTGTCTGTGACTGAACCCCGAGCCTGGGTTTGCAGTCCAGGCAGCCCCACTCTGTCCACGGGGTAGCTGGGGCCCCTCCTCGTCTCTTCAGGCCAGTGGTGGCCTGAGGCGGACGTGGCCATCAATAACAGTAATAACGAGAGTCTGTTCCAAGCGAGATGATTTTGTGAAATTACATTTTTGAAAAGGTTAATTCTTCCATCTTTCCGCTTGTACTCCAATCTGGAGAGGCAAATGTGGATTAATTGGTTCCATTTCCTCCCAGGCCGCCGTGGAACCCTGACAAGATGTTCGCTTCCGCCGGGGTCTGCCTTCTCCCGCCGGCTGGCCGGAAGCTGCAGACGCCGGGCCCTGGTTCCTTCTGGCGCCGGCCGACCTCCCGGTCCTGGCTCGGGGCGAGCAGCGGCCCGGCCTCCGCTGCCCACGCCAGCCGGGAGCCAGGGGCCCGGCGTGGAAGCCTTGCAGGCAGATCCGCAACTCGCCCGGGGGAGGGGAAATCCTGGCAGACTGAACTGGCAGGTGGGACGGAGAGGGGACCCGGAGAGGCCGTGGCCAAGTGGGCTTGGAGTGCAGGAGAAGCAGATGGGGGTGACGTGGGCCAAGTCGGGGACTGGAGCGGCGGGCCCCCAGGCATATGTGTGGAGTGGGCGGGATGCCGTGAGTCAGAGAGGGGCAGTGAATGGACACAGATGACAGACAGCCGAGGGAGGAGCCGGTGGGCAGGCCCTCTCTCTGGTCTCTGCACCTTTACATTGTTCCCTGAATCAGGCAGAGGACAGACCCCCGAGGGAAGGCGCTTACCTCTTCAGGAGGCAAGGAGAAGGGGAAGGAATATTTCCTTCCTCAGAGTTCTAAGCCTCACCTGAGTCCTTCCCACCACATCTGCTCATCACCTCCCCAAGGCAGCCCTCGCCCATCACCCCACTGTCTCCCCAGCAGTAAGGAGAGGAGGAATTAGAACAGACCAGGGGTGGAACCTCGCCTCCCGGCTTCCCCCACCTCTGGGACTCAGGTGAGGGCTCCTGTGGGAAACTCTGCCCTAACTGGCCCTCTCCTTGGATCCAGGAGAATTAGTGGCTTGGCTGGAAGGCACCCTAGACCCCAGGATCTGAACCCTTGATTTTTCCAGAGAGGAAATTAGAGACTCAGAGAGGGTAAGTTGCTTACCCAAAGTCACACAGCATTATAGTGGCAGAGTAGAGTTAGGGCCTGGGACACCAGGGTCCCACCTGGTGTTCTTTGTAGGCACTTCTGGGGAGGGAATCTTCTCTCTTCCACAAGGTGGTGGCCTTGACAAGGGCAGGGGTACGTCCTGCCCCTTGCCTGCCCGCCAGGCACACCCTGAGATGGGCACCCGGTTGAATGAGTGATGAGGGGCCCAAGGGGTCCCAGGCAGTGCCAGTCTGAGGTGGCGCAGCTAAAGAGTGGCAGAGTTGGGGACGCAGTGCAGGCCTGCTGATGCCACCCCAGTTGTGTCCTCTCAGACAGGCACTGCCTCACTCTGGGCCTCAGATACCCAATCCATGGAGTTAAGAGGTCAGGCAAGCTTACTTCAAACCCCCTTCCAGCTCTGCAGGGTGGAGATGGTTTGAGTGGAGTTCAGGGGAAAGGGGTTTGCTCCGCTGTTTTGTTGCAGTAAGGCTTCATGTTGGTAAGAGATCGTCAGTGGTTTTTAAGTGCAACAAAGTGGACCTGCAGGGATCAGAGAGGGCAGCGGGGTGGAGGCAGTCTCTGTGGGGGTGTCTTTCCCTGTCCATGCTGTGAGGCACGTGCCTACATGTATGTAGGGGAAGAGGTTAGGGTTGTACGTGTCTCTGTACAAAGGACGAAGTTTATACCAGGCTGCGTGCTTCATGCTGCGTGAAATGTTTACTCCAACACCTTGAAAACAAAATAAAATTGACCATAATCAATCCAGTGCTCCTCCAGCAGGTGCTTTTTGTGTGGCTGAGTCAGTTCTTGGGTTTGCTCCGAACATTTCACACTTTGTAGGTGATCCCTAATCCTAGTCATTCCCTAACCCAACACCCTGAAGCCTTGTGGAATACAGAGTGGACCTGCTCTCAAGGAGGCACAGAAGGTGAGGCTCCTTCATGCAGGAATGATTCACCTTTAGACCAGACCAGGAGGCTTAGGCTATAACTAGAATTACTCCAATTTGCAGTGGGTACAGGGAAGAGGCATTAAATCTGCCAGTGAGCTGTAGAGATCAGGGAGGACTTCCTGGAGGAGGAGACGTAAACAGAGTCATTATACTCTAAGGGCCATGGGAGGTTGGGCAAATGGTCAGACAAGGGATCGAGTGGTGGGGGCGGTGCCCAGAATGTGTGGCTGTGACTTAGCGGGTCTGAGAAGAGAAAGGTGAGGAAGGCTTCCACAGGAAATGAGGCTTCGACGGGAGGTGGGTTTGCTTCAGTGAAGGACAGGACACCCTGGTGGAGGGGTGCTGGGGTCAGGGAGGACCGGGGTGGAGGGAATGGAGGACAGGTGTGGATGGGGAAGGGACAGGCAGGTGACCAACACAGTGGATCCCGGCTGCCTGGTGCTCCAGGAGAAGGAAAGTCTGGGCTGGAGAGGAGATTCAGTCCTCTCCCCTCAGGGACTCCTTACAGGCCCAAGCCACCTATTTCCTGGTGTAAGTCCCCTCCTGACAGGCGCTCTCCCTGTTTATTCCTGTTCAAAGAGCGGGGAAGACCTATTTCCCTCCCAGGAGCCTATTTATTCTGCTTTCTCATTTTCCAATCCAGTGACTTAACGGCTTTTTATTGTTCGGCTCCATCCTCCCAACAACAAGAGGAGCCATTCCCTCTCCTGCTCGACCAACCCCCGGATGGGGAGGAACTGAGGGCCGCGGCTGTGACTGGGGGGCCTGGGGCCCTGCTATGTGGAGCCTTTACCTGGGCACCTGCCAGATGGGTCTGGGGTCCCCCACTCTCCACTCCAGGCCATTTCTGGCTGGGATTGGTGCTCACATCAGAGCTGCTGCTGTGGGACCAGGGCGTGCAGAGAGAGGGCGGTTCCCACTGCCTTGAAGCCTGGTGGGTGGAGGGGATTAGTGCAGGTCAGACGAAAGTGCAGAGGAGCAGACTGGGTCCAGAGATCAGGTTGGGGGTGCGGGGCAGGGCTCACAGGTAGCAGTGGGTGGTGGGCCTGGGGGCTTCCTTTGGTTTGCTCCTGCCGTGTACTGTCCACACTTCTCGGGGGCGGGTCTGTAATCCTAGCCATTCCCTTACCTACCAGCCTTGGAGCTGCTGGTAAAACACACGGACTTCTCACCATCTATGTCTTGGTTCTTTGGGTGCCCAGCCATTGTTTTACCTCCATCTTTCCAAAAGTAAGAGGTCCTTCCCCTTCCGCAGCCATCTGCCTACCTCCCTGCCTTTCCGTTGACTTTCCTGGGACATGTTCAAGGTACAAAGGTGGAAGGATGGGCTCCACAGGGTTGCCATTTCCTGAGATGAGGAAAGCTGCAGGAACAGCAGGCTCCAGGGGAAGCAGCGAGAGCTTGATGTGGCCCTGTTAGGTCTGAGATGTAGAGCTTGAAGTGGCCCTGTTAGGTCTGAGATGTCTGTTAGTCACCCCAGGGGAGAGGTCCTGAAGGTAGAATTGTGGGTCTAAGAGCTCAGGGTGAAGTCAGGGCTGGGGACTGGAGGGAACTCATCAGCATACAATGATATTACCCCAAGGGAAAGGAAGAAAGAAAAGAAAGGGCCAGGAAGGGCCTGGGGCACTTCGGTGTTTTGCTGAAAGAACCAGCATTAGAGGTGAGCAGGAGAGACCAGGAGTGACATCTGATTCCAGTGTCTTCCTATTATGGCTGCTCCCTGGTGGTCTTCGGACCATTTCACATAGTGAGCTCACGTCTTCCGGGAACAGACCAGAAAGAACACAGATTGAATCGGAAGCCCAGTCTCAGCCCCCACCCCCCAGCTGTGTGGCCTTGGACAACTGACTTTGCCCTTCTGAAGCACACTTCTCCACTCTGCAAGCAGAGAACTCAATAAAGCCGACGTGTCTTATTTACCTGGCACCTAGTAGCCACTCCGTAAATGTCAGTTCTCCTGCCCCTCCTTACTCTTCCCAAAATAAAACCACCACAGCGTGCATCATCTCAGAAGGAAGTCCTGTAGAAGTTGAGATATTGGTCTTTAAATACACTATCTTACACTTGCCCACACCGTGTCTCATCTGTTGCTTTTCTGCCCACTCACACACACCCTTGTGGGATTCTGTCGTGTATCCCCATTGGCTTGACATTTCGCTTCCCCCAAAAAACTTGGTGCCATTTGCACATCTCCAGCTCTCACTGCTGCACACTCTCTCTTCCAGATGATACATTAAAATTTCAAATAAGACTCCCTGCCCTAACACAGGATGCCTCTGTTAGCCGTTCTCCATCCAAAGAAGTGGTCCAGAGCATCTTTAAAACTCCTGTCCGTTTCTAACCCAGAAAGGGTGCCACTGAGAGGCCCTCCCACCATCCCGAGGGCCCCTCTGTAAGTCTGAATCAATCCACAGCAAGGGCTTGCTACCTGCTGATTCCCTGAGGAGTCCTTGTGCTTTGGGGCTCTGGGGTCCTGCCCTTTTTAGAGATGAGTGCAGTTCTTACTGGGTCAGAAAGTGAAACTACTTAGTCCATGCATCCCAAGTCTCTTCTAAGATGACTCCTACTGGGCTCTGCTTACTCTCTATGGAGCAGCAATGACCCTCACCCTCAACCCCATGACGTTAACCTCAGTTCTCACCACTTCCACCTGCATCTTCAGCTTATGGGCCTTCCCTGGCCCCTGGAGCACTCTACACAGGCAAGTCTCTAGGCCAGAAGTGCTGGGGGACTTCACTACTGGAACTGCCCTCAAAACAGTGACCTTTGGGCACTTCCGTCCTAACACCCTCACCCTGCAGCAGAGAGAACTCTGATGTGGGTCCTACGAGTTGCCCAGAGGTCCCAGTGGGACTGAGCTCCATTGCTCATCATTGTAACTTGCTCGATAACACACACTTTTTGGGTTGCCTTCTGTTTTCCTTCTCACGTCCCCTACACCCAGTGTTTTCAGGGGTGACTCCCCAAGTAAACCACGTGTCCTCGAATCTGTGTCTCAGGATCTCCTGGGGAAATGTAAAATCACTCAAGTTCATTGGGCCGTGATAACCCAGAGTCTCTGGGCTGGAACTGACCTAATTTTTGGGGGTGCAAGAGTCCAGTCTCTGTGTGTACTCCTCACTGAGTTCTCCCCAGCTCTGGCCAGCAAGCAGCCTGACCTGGTCCAAGACCTCATGGGCTGCTGGGCCAGAGACCGCTCCTCTGGGTCAGGGTATATCTGAGCACAGACATCAATGCTGGAAGAGTTTATCTTGTCACTATCTGCATTGTCTGCTGATTTATCTCTGTCCAGCGGAGTGGGGCCCAGCTGCAGACAGCAAACGTATTGAGTAAATTCCTAATGAACTGATTACTCAGCTTAGCATTTTAACTGCAGCATTAAGCACCCTCTCACCCTCATAAACATGTTGAACTACTGAAAGGATTATGGCTTCCAGGCTGGCCACTCTGTCACTGGGAAAAATTAATCTTGAGATTTAATCAAAGCCAAAACCACACACTGCTGTAGGGAAGGGACTTTTTCTCTCCACGATGCCCGGTTGATGGTAGGGAATTCATAGATTTTCTCTGACTTGTGAGTGACCTTGATATGTTGCCTGGCCCATCCTCTTGTGTCTGAATGCACACAGACCCCCTTGGACTGATGGATGAGATCTTTTCTAGAAATGACCTGGCTGAGAAATACACCTTTTACAGATAGAAGTGTAAACCCAAGGGGAAGTAGGTTAATGGTGACCTTTTCTGCACAAGGTCGGAATACAATTCACAAAGCGGATATGGGGTTCTTACCATTCTTAGGCTCTTTGGGGAGTGGTTCACTGTGCCCCTCAGATCCTCATTTGGGGGATTTTCTACTAGCCAAGACTACATCCCTGGTGGCTCAGATAGTAAAGAATCTGCCTACAGTGTGGGAGACCTGCGTTCAATCCACAGGAAGAAACCCTGAAGAAGGAAATGGCAACCCACTTCAGTATTCTTGCCTGGAGAATTCCATGGACAGAAGAACCTGGCTGCAGTCCATGGGGTCGCAGAGTTAGACACGGCTGAGCTACTGACATACAAGCTGACATCTGGACTCTCACTGTGTCTTCCCTGAGCTTTCTCATCTCTCCTGAACTCTGCCAGCATCTGTGGGATCAGACTGTGGGTGAGTGCGGACGACAGAGCCATTCTGTGCAACTCTCACCCGGCCATTCTTGTTAGTGTGTGAGGTCTGGAGGGATCTAAGGACTGCATTCCTCCATGGAAGGGACTAGGTGCTACGTTTCGTGGCTTAGAGGTATTGAACTCCGTGGCTCAGAACTCACGGTCTTAGTCTGAAGATGCTCGTGGGCAGGCCTGTATGACTGGTAGGCAGCAGCTGAGAGCAATTGTGTGATGTCTTAGTTCCAAAGGAGGCAGCCCAGAAGAAGGCCTTGGGGGCCATATGAGGCTTTGGGGACCCCTAGACCCTTGGCTCTCAAAGGTTTTGCTCTTAGGATGCCATCCTGAGTCATCTCAGTTCCAGTTCAATCGTGTCTGACTCTTTGCGACCCATGGACTGCAGCACGCCAGGCTTCCCTGTCCATTGTCAACTCCCAGAATTTACTCAAACTCATGTCCATTGAGTCGGTGATAATCTCATCCTCTGTCGTCCCCTTCTCCTCCCGCCTTCAATCTTTCCCAGCATCAGGGTCTTTTCCAATGAGTCAGCTCTCTGCATCAGGTGGCCAAAGTATCAGAGTTTCAGCTTCAGCATCAGTCCTTCCAATGAATATTCAGGACTGATTTCCTTTAGGATGGACTGGTTGGATCTCCTTCAGTCATCTAGGCTCTCACTAACCCTGACTCCCAAATAATGTCCAGAGAGCTAGAAATGTAGTATCTCAGGTCCCACCTGGATCTTCCAAATCAGGATCTGCTCTTTCCTGGAGTCCCAGGTGGTTGGTGTGTGCGTTTGAGTGTGTGCAGCTCTGGCTCACACTAGAGAGGCGGCTGGGAGAAACCGCTCTGGGACTCAGAAAGTTGGGGCAGGATCCAGGGAAGGGAGCCCTCCCTCCCCAGTTTGGACCTGCAGTGGGGCAGGTGAGATTTAGAAGTGGCAAATAGCCAGGAGGCTCCAGGAGGCTGAGAAAACAAAAAGCTGCTGAGCAGTAAGTGGGCAGAAGCCTCTGGAAGTGAGAGCTCTCAGCCAGCCCTGTCCCTCGACCTGTCACCACACTGCGTCCCTGGCAGGGCCCGCTGTCCCTGTCTGTCTGCTGCTAAACCCTTGCTCCTGGAATGAGATGGTTTCCTTGACTGTGGGGTGGCAGCTGGCGCAGAGTCACTGCTAAAGAAAGGTGGTGAGAGGTGAGTAACGGGACCCAGCCCTACAGAGCTGGCATGGGCTGGCAGGATGGTGAAGGTTTTGCCAGAGGAGACTGAGAATTCTGCTACCTGCAGGGACGGGCCCGTTCCTAGCAGGAAGTCTACAGAGATGGCCACATACTCTGCGTTGGGCACGTGGACAGACTCTGGAGGTTGGTGGGTGACCTTGAACTTGAACCAAGGATGCTTTCAGGGATTCAGAGTAGTTGGGATGTGATGGCAAGACCTGTGTCAAAGCCAACTGCGACCTGGCAAAAGGAAGGGCAAGAAGACGCTGCTTGTCCCCTGAGGTGCCGGGTCCCCTCTTCCTCCTCCCCTCTTGTGTCCCACGCTGTAGAATCACAGCTCCTTCCCCGTTTCCTGCCACTGCTTGTCTTCTCCAGGCATGAAGTGGGGATGGCGGTAGTTAAGTGCCACAGAGGGGCAGTGGCATGATTCCATGAGCTGCTTCGTGGAAAACTCCTCAAATAGAATCTGGCATGTTGTAAGTGCTTCATAGAGGGTGTCCACTGCTGTTGTCCTCATGCTCTCACTGGCTTCCCATCAGAGGTCAAGGCTGTCCCTTCTGGACACCAAGCATCCCCTACCCCCACCTTCCCCAAGAAGTCCTATGACCTCAGGGAAGAACCAGTGACTCCAGGCTGGAAGCAATAAAGCCTGGGGAGGAAGGGGTGGAGAGCAGACAGAGCTAGGATGATGCTGGCAAAGAGGGGAAAGCAAAGTGGATTCACGGAGACAGAAGTCGAGAAGCAGGGCGGGCGGGGAGGAGGGATGGGAACAGTGGGGAGCAGAGGGGGAAGAGTGTTGCTCTGGCATCTGTTGTGTCTCTGATATTTGCACACACTTCCCATTTATGCCCCACAGCAACACTCAGTCTCCCCTTGTGGGTGTAAAAGGTGAGGCTCTGAACGGTAAAATTCCTCAGCCAGGATCAAGCCAATCCGTTTTCACAGAATCTGTCTTCTCGACTACACGGGAGCCTTCTGGGCTATGGTGGAAGAATAGAGAGCCCGCAGGACAGAGGAGAGGCCAGGGGAACAGAGGGGACGGAGGCTGCCGCAGGCCCAGTGAGCAGGCAATGCAGCGGGCCTGGCCCCTTGGACAGCTCAGTCATGTCCAGGCATCCCTGGCAGAGGTCCCTGCCACCCGAGAGCTCATTACTGTCACTTACCCGCTTGTGTGCCTGGTTCTTCTGAAGTCCTCTCCACCCCATCCTGAGCCGTCTCTGCCTCCGCCCATGGCATCTGAACCAGCCTGGCCAGGAGGAACAGGAGGCTGGGGCTGGGGACCTGCGAGGGCAAACATGGCCGGGGGTGGGACGGCGGGGTGCAGAAAGAGGGTCCAGGGCTGAGGGGGAAGCTGCCAAGGCCACGGGAGGGAGCTGAGGCCTGACTTCAGAGAAGCTGGCAGGTGTCTCCATGGCAACCACAGACAGGCGACATCTTTGAAAAAGAAAAAAGACCACAAGTTTGGAGATTTTATTGGCTGTCCTCGCATCCTTTGCAGGAGGAGTGGGGAGCTTGGGGAATGCTGAGCAGGTGGGTGGGTGGGTGTCAAAGGTAAGATTCCTTCTGAAGAGAGGATGTGAGTCGCCCCCTATAGAAGCCTTCTCCCTGTGGGCCTCAGGACCCTGGACCTTGGCATCCTGTCCTCTTGGCATGCTGGTCCAGCTGTACTCTGCCTCCCAGATTCTGTTTCAAGAACTGGGGACTCTGTGGGGCTTGTCACCCGGGTCTGGCCAAGGGACCCACAGAGAAAGCCTTTTCAGACTTGGGCTCACTAGGAAGAGGGGATTTCAGAAGCTAACACTTACCCTACTCTCCTACTCTCCCCATCCTGCCTAAAAGTACCTCCTCCATCTGCACAGTGCTTGACATCCATCCAAGAGGCCCAGGGGACAAGAATTCAGACCCCAGAGTCCCACTGCCTGGCCCCACAGCCCCAGTGTCCCTTCTAGTTTCCAGGGCTGGTTAGCTACGGTGCCTCAGTTTCCCCCCTGCGAGGCAGAGACGATAATCATATCTGTCTCACTGGATTGTTGGAAGGGCTTCATGTGTTGGCGTAAGTAAAATACTCAGGGCAGTGTCATGGGTCTGGACTGCTGCTGCAGGGTTTCTGTAATCTTCAGCCTCGGGAACTGAGGCTTTGATGGCTGGGCTGTGGGACTGAGCTGCCGGAGACCCCATCTCCTGTCCCTGGGCATAGGGACCTCTCAGACATGGGCCCAGGGAGCCCCCAGCCATGTGGAAGCAGAGGAGGGGAAGCCCCCTCCCCTCAGGCCAGCCTCTCCAGGCACCCTTGGGCCTGGCTGTGCACCCAGATTCCCCGGACCTCAGTTTCTCCAAGCTGCTTTCCATTTCCGCCGTTTCTAGAATTCTGAGCAAGAAAAATAAACAAACCTCAAACAAGCTGATTTCGATCCTCAGGGAGGACCTGTCGGCATTGATGACAGTCTGAACCAGACACTGCTTTTCAATAAGTAGTTTCTTTCCTTCCAGGCCCAAGCCCAAACAGACCCAGACGCTTGTCAGGGGCCTGTCAGCCATTCGTGACTCACTCAAATTAGCATGGCGTTTGCAAATGACATGTAAGTGCTCTAGAAAGGTTCTTGTGGATGTTTTCCCGTGAACATTTATTTAAACCTGCTCTCCACACGTATAGCTGATAGTATTTTAGGCTCCATCTCAGTTACTATGAAGTTCAGCATAATTAGGTTTTGCATTAAGCACCCTCAGCCATCTGATATTTTTATAAACCACAAATAATAGCACCTGCTAAGTGTTTATGTCCCACTAAGTCACTTCTGAGACTTGATGATAGATTAATACATTATTGATAATTCCCAATCATAACTCTGCAGTCGTATCCTCATTTCGGAGGTCGTGGACTCATTCAAGGCCACACAGTGACCTGGTCAATGAGTCAGGCTTCAGACCTAAGAACACTCAGCTCTAAGATGTTCAGGTCCTAAGACATGACCCCTGCTGGTGATTAGAGTCTGAACTCCCCACCAGACAAGAGGGACTGAATTCCAGTTTCCCCAGTATCCAGCTATGTGAAACCAGCTTTCAGGCCTCCATTTCCTCATCTGAAAAACAGAGATCATACTGCTAATCTGGTGCTGTTAAAAAAAAAAAAAGTAAGTTAATATATGCAAAGCTCTTAGAACAAAGCTTGGAACACAGTAAGTGCTAAATTTGTGTTTATCATTTCTACTAGCCCTCGAGGCTTCCATATATGGACCTGGAAAATGGGAGTAAGTGTGAGCCTCTACCCAAACACTGATATTCAAGAGTCCTTGAGATTTTCCTAGAAGCAGGCCTTAAAAAAAATCTCAGGTTTTATGCTCAAACTATTTTGCCAAACTAATGGACATGACTGAGCACACACACACACACGCGCACACACACACACACACACACAGAGTTTCATAGCAGCATAGATTCCTTGGGCTGGCAGGGCCTCACCTAGAGGAGGAAGAAAGGAATATGGAGCCAGATGGACTTGATTTAGAATTCAAGTTCTGCCCTTCATAAAATGGAGACCCGGGCACATTCTTCACCCTCCCTGGTGCCCTAGGACTTTCTAGGGAGAGCCTATGGTGAGGACAGTCCTTCCACTTGGCTGGGTTCCTGCTCTGGGTCTCAGCTTCCTCACCTGTGAATCGAGGACCTTGCTCCTGTGTTTTAGCAACACAGGCTCAGATTGATGTCCCCCCAACTCAGAATGCCCCTCAGAATCCCAGGTGACAGTACCAGATGTTCATAGCAGGAAGAAGAGAGGAGAGAGATCCTAGAAATTCCACAAAGTGAGAGCTGGAAGGGATCCTTAAAAGTTACTTAGTACACTTCCCATTTTACAGATGAGGAAAGTGAGGCCCCACTGCAGGGGAAGTGCCTTGTGTGATGTCAGAGCTGGGACGAGGAAACACACATGTTGTGTCTCACAGGCCCAGGGACCTTGACACTGTAGCAGCTGTTAGCTCAGGAGTGTGAAACCTGACCCCAACCCTCCCCACCCCCCCGCAACCTCTGCATTTTCACTCCTTACCAGCTTAAGGAAAGTGAATCTTCTCAAGTGCTGAGGCACAAAGATGGAGAGAGACACAAATGCTATTCATTGTAATGATGGTGATGATAGCCGTAATTTACTAAGTGCTAGTGCCAGGCGTCGGAGAAGGCAATGGCACCCCACTCCAGTACTCTCGCCTGGAAAATCCCATGGACCGAGGAGCCTGATGGGCTGCAGTCCATGGGGTCGCTAAGAATCGGACACGACTGAGCGACTTCACTTTCACTTTTCACTTTCACGCATTGGAGAAGGAAATGGCAACCCACTCCAGTGTTCTTGCCTGGAGAATCCCAGGGACGGGGGAGCCTGGTGGGCTGCTGTCTATGGGATCGCACAGAGTCCGACACGACTAAAGCGACTTAGCAGCAGCAGCAGTGCCAGGCATTGTTCTAAGTGCATAATATTCTTCTAATCTTGTGAGGTGGGAACCATCTTCATCTTCCTTTATAAGGAGAAGTTGAGGCACAGAGAAGATAAGCGGTTTGCCTGAGGTTTCCCATTTGGTACTTGTAGGAATTTGGTCTATTTTAAAAAAGAATTCTATTTATTTTTGGCTGTGCTGGGTCTTTGTTGCTGCTTGGGCTTGTCTCTATTGTGCCGAGTGGGGTTACTCTAGCTGCAGTGTGTGAGCTTCTCATTGCGGTGGTTTCTCTTGTTGCAGAGCAGAGCTCTAGGGCATTTGGGCTTCAGCAGTTGTGGCTCCCAGACTCTAGAGCACAGGCTCAATAGTTGTGGTGCATGGGCTTAGCTGCTTTGCAGCATGTGGGGTCTTCCCGGATCAGGGATTGAACCCATTCGTGTCTCCTGTATTGACAAGTGGATTCTTTACCACTGAACCACCAGGGAAGCCCCAGGAACTTGGTCTTGAGCTAAACAAAATTCTAAAACCTGCCTTTCAGCTATTTGTCTATACTGACTCCTTGGAAGGTAATGTTTCTGCATGTCCAGTCTATAGATGTGCAGGGAATATAATGGTGCTGGATTTGAGGCAGTTTAACTTCATCAGTATATTTGTTGAGACCTAGTATATAATTGGGG
The DNA here is from genome assembly GCF_029378745.1 of Bos indicus. Classification (NCBI taxonomy): domain Eukaryota; kingdom Metazoa; phylum Chordata; class Mammalia; order Artiodactyla; family Bovidae; genus Bos; species Bos indicus. The sequence goes on along the minus strand of NC_091782.1, from coordinate 15,895,652 downwards.
CTTCCCAGGTGGTTCGGTGGTAAAGAAGCCACCTGCCAATGCAGGAGATGCAAAAGATGCGGATTTGAACCCGGGGTTGAGAAGATCCCCTGGAGTAGGAAATGGCAACCCACTCCAGTATTCATGCTTGGAAGATTCCATGGACAGAAGAACCTCACAAGCTACAGTCCACAGGGTCACAAAATGTCAGACACAACTGAGTGACTAAATACACACACACACACACACACACACACACACACACACACAGTATACGATCAGCAGGATAGCCCAAAACAGTGACTGGTTCTTAAGTGTATCAATATAAGATGAATTTCAGATCTAACCTTTCATATACTATACAGGTGGATATGCACACACACATACACACACAAATACACACACTTATCACACCTACCCATACCCACTCATTAGAAAAGGCTGAGAGCTTGGCCAAGCAGAAAGTATACTGAATCCAGAGACCCAGAGCTCCTAATCAAGTCCTAACCCCACTGCTGTCCAGCGGAGGGAAGCTTGGCAACTTAATTTGCCTGCCGTGTGAGAGATGTGGCTGTGTCTATTTCATTTGCCCCTGAATTTCCAGTTGTTCTTATTCAACAAATGACTAGATTATTTCCTCACTTTTGCTTTCTAGCTGTGTGACCATTGGTAAGTTACTCAACCCCTCTGTTCCCCATTTGTCCCATCAGTAAAACAAGAATAATAACCATACTACTCATAGGACTGTTGCAAGAATTAAATAAATTGATACGTGGAAAAGACTCAGAGCTTAGCAGATAGTAAATACGCACAGATATTAAATTAACCATGATTGTGGGGATAATGGTGATAATATGATTTATTGCTTTTTGCCTACAAAATGAGCTAGTAATAGCATTTACCTCTTAGGGTTATTCTGAGGACCAAGCAAAAGTGTGAGGACCCAGAGTGTAGGTTCAGCCCCCAACTCATGTCTCAGATCAGGGACAGAAGGGTGTGCAGGGTACCACCTTGTTCCCCTGCCCAGGAGGTAGAAGAGGGCGGCAGGGTAGGCCCTGGCCTGGAGCCTGGCCTGGCAGCAGACAGGGCGCTTGGTCCCCTTGTGCCAGCATGCGCCTGTGGCTTCCCGCCCTAGCGTTGCCACTTTGCATGTGTGACCCAGGCTGTCTAATTATCACGCGAGGGAGGAGAAGCTGCAAACAGGTTTACGATATTCACGGTTTGCTGCGTCTGCAGTACATCCTGTGTGCGTGTAAACAGCTTCTTGTGGCATTGTCTGAGAAATGAAATATCTCTGGGCTTGGAGAGGAGTGTCGGGTCCCCAAACAGAGTGCGGGTGACTCATCGCCTGGGCCACTGCAGAGCTTCGAGTGGAGCTCTTAGAGGGAGTGCTCAGGAGGGGATAGGCAGTGGAGAGTGTGCAGCTACAGCCTGGGGGTCTGTTTACTGACAGAGGACATGTGGGAGGACACGCAGGATGTGGCCAGAGCTGGCCACGAAGAGGCTGAGGAGGTGTCACCCAGGGAGACAGAGCGGGAACGCCTTTACAGCCCCGGGTGCTGGGGAAAGGCACGCTGCTCACCATCCCCAAGACTTGTCCATCTCACTTGTCCTCTAGTGAGAGTCCCTCTGCCCAGCCCGCCACTGAATCATTGGTTGAAAGAACCTACTTATCAACTCAGTTCTGCCATCTGCCTAGCTGGGTGACCTTGTGAAAGACACTCAACGTCTCTGGACCCAGAGACAACGGAGAAAACCATGTTAAAGGCAGGCAGCCGAATCACACCATCCAGGGGAAACTCTTCCCAGCCAGCCTTCCTCTTGGCTTAGGAAATAAGCCTAGAAATAGAACATCGTGAAAACAGAAGGGGACCCTTTTGATGAGAAAACTCATTTAACCCCAGGCTGAATGCTCCTCACCCCCTGATAATTAGAATCACCTGAAGAGTCTTTTAAAAACACCAAAAATACTAATGTGGGGGTGGGTGGGGTCCCCCTTCCCAGAGTTTCTGATGTAATTGATCTGCCCGAAGCCCAGGCGTGGGAATTTTATAAAAGCTTCACACATGTCTGACATGCAGCCAGGGCTGAGAGCCATAGATATGACCTAGATAATCCACTCCCTAGCGATCAAAAGTTGAAGGTGATTTTAATTAATGAAGAAGATGGGAAGAGATTTGGGGGAACCAGATGTCTAGGTCTTTTGGCATCTAGACCTGAGACATTCCTTGGGGTCCAGCCCAGGAGGCTGGAAATAGGATACATTTCCTGACTCTGCTTCCCACTGAGCGTGGGCTGAGGCTGGGGCAGAAAACATCCATCAGGTCACTACTGACTCCTGAGGCTTGGGCTGAGCCCTGTTATTAAGGGAGCCCCAGGGCGCTGGGAAAACAGCCCTGTAAAGCATGATGAGGGGGTTGTATGATCTGTCCTCCAGTGGGGTGCGTGCTGGGAACTGTGGAGAGTGGGAAAGAGGAGAGATGGCTTCTCTCTGGGAAGGTAAAGGAGGGCTTCTGGAAGCAGGAGACTTGAGCTGGGGCTTTGAAGGATGTATATAAGTTTGCCTGGTGGAAAGCAGGAGAGGTAGCAGCATTCCTAAGCAGGAAACAGGAAACAGCGACTACGTCTCTGTGTCTGGCCCAGGGGCTGTTCCTGCCCAGGGGGCTCCCTGTGTGCCCAGCACTGTATCAGGCTTTGCTGGTGTACCTGGGAAGTGGTGCCCACAGGAGAGCCAAGGCTCACCCTTATACTTACAGTGAGGCTGGGAGACACACAGTTCAAACCATTTCAAGATGGTTCCATACAAAGGGAATTCCAAGTAGGGTCTCCTAATAGGCTTGTTAGTTATCCCGGAAGGCTGCTTGGAGGTGGTGAGTCTGCAGAAATGTATAGCACACAGGAAGCAGGTAACATTTCAGGGGACTGCAGTAGCTATGGGCAGGGGAGAGCAGGAAGTCTGCATATTTGATGATCCAGCCCCTGACATGGTCTGGGGTATGGGTGGGGCAGGGAAGCCCCTGTGACTGAGGTCCAGGGAGGTGCCTGGGCAGAGCTGCACCAGACCAGGCTGGGGCAGGATGATAAAGTGTCCCTAGAAGACACACTGGGCTGAGTAGACCCATTCTCAAGTCTTTAAAGTTGAATAAAATATTTTAATGTTTAATCAGGCCTGGATTGTATTCCTCTTTATACCAACGCAATCATAAAATACAATTTTTAATATCTTTTTGTGGCAGAAGGAGCCCAGCAAGGCAAACATGTCTAGAGCCCAGGAAAGTCACGATGCCACCCTGGGGCAGACAGCTCAGCTGGAGATTCTACATCCCTAGATCCTCTTCCGAGCCCTACCTTTGATTAACTGTGTGTCTTGGGGCAAATCACCAATCTTCTTTGAACCTCAGTTTTTCCTTCTGTGCATGCCCAGTTGCTTCAGTTGTGTCCAGGTCTTTGCAACGCTATGGACTGTAGCCCACCAGGCTCCTCTGTCCACGGGATTCTCCAGGCAAGAATACTGGAGTGGATTGCTATGCCCTCCTCTAGGGGATCTTCCCAACCCAGGGATCGAACGTCTCTTGGGTCTCCTGCATTGGCCGGTGGGTTCTTTACAACTAGTGCCACCTGGGAAGCCCTTCCCTTATGAAACCAGGGGCAGTTGACCCAGCTCATAAGCAGTGCCCTCTGGGGGGTGCCACCAACCTGGGGTCCGTAGAGAAAGGTGCTCTGGACTGTGCAACAGGATGGAAGGGGCCACAGGAGTGAGGACTCTGCAAAATAGGAGGAGTGAAACCACTTGAAAAAAAAAAAAAAAGGCAGCTCTGATGAGAGCCTTAGTCTTAGCACTTGGTTAAGGGATCGAGGGCCTTTCTCTCAGCTTCAGTATCCCCATTCCCTACACATCCCATCAAGTCTTCTCACTGAAACAAAGAGACCCACTCAGTTTGAAGTGCTGATAATACCCTTTCTCTGCACAACCTACAGAGCTCTGTTTGCATGCTCCTTGACACCCCCTAGCCCCAAGGCCCAGGATCTGACTCTGTCTATTCCCACCCTGCATGCCCTGCACTCAGCTCTGTCTAATGCTGCGGCCAGCACTGGTGGGAGGCCAGCTGGTGCTTGTCTGTGATACTGAGCGAAATCCCAAATCCTTCCCTACTTGCCCTCTAGAGCCGCTGCTGGGCTCATCCTGGTCTCTTCCCTGTGATGCTCCTTTGTCCCAGCTGCCTTCTCAGAGCAGTAAGGCTACAGTCAAATGCAGTCTCACAGTCTCAGCCGGTGCTGGGATTCCCAGCCCAGCCCAGCCCCTGTCCACTGGCACTCTGCAGGCTCTGCCCTTCCTCCATGTGCTGGGTACACATGGCAACCCCAGTTTCCAGCAATCATGAGAGTGGGTGCAGCCAGGGCCATCCCCACTAGTGGCTGCCCAGCCTCATTGGTTGATGTGGTGCAATCCTCCTCTTCCTTCAAGACCCAGAAGAGCACATGGTCTTCTAGCACCATCTTCTCTATGTAAGGAGCATGAAGAATGTGTCATGGGTTGAATCATGGCTCCAAAAGATAAGTGCACTCAGGACCTCAGCGATAATAGGGACCTTGAGATGAGATCATCCTGGATTAAGCTGGGCCCTAATCCCCAGGTGTGTGTCCTCATAAGCAACAAAGAAAAGGCATCATCTCCCCACGCTTCCTAAGATGCAGAGGGGCACAGGGAAGACCTCCACAAGAAAACAGAGGCAGAGATTGGAGCAATGCGGCCATGAGCTAAGGAAGGCTGGGTATTTCAAGGAGTACCCAGAAGCTGGCAGAGCCAACGTGGAATTCCTCCCAAGAGCCTTCAGAGGTTGCATGGCATTGCTGACACCTTGATTTCAGACTTCTGGCTTCCAGAGCTGTGAGAGAATCAATTTCTGTTTAAAGCCACAGAGTTTGTGGCAATTTGTTAAGGTCACCCCAGGAAACTACTGCAGAAGAGTCATGAGATACCTGCCTGTGTCCTGCTCTCCCTGTTTCTTTTTTCTCTCCTTATTTTTTAAAAAATCTTTTGGCCGCTCCACCTGGCACATGGGATCTTAGTTCCTCAACCAGGGATGGAATCCATGCTTCCTTCAGTGGAAGCAAGAGTCTTAACCACTGGACGACCAGGGAAGTCCCTGCTCTTCCTTTTCCAGTCTCCCTTACTACACCAATCCCGTCCCACTGGCCTTCCTGAAGATGCCATGTCTTCATGCAGTCAGTTCAGTTCAGTCACTCAGTCATGTCTGACTCTTTGCAACCCCATGGACTGCAGCAGGCCAGACTTCCCTGTCTATCACCAACTCCTGGAGCTTGCTCAAACTCATGTCCATCGAGTCTGTGATGCCATCCAACCATCTCATCCTCTGTCATCCCCTTCTCCTGCCTTCAATCTTTTCCAGCATCAGGGTCTTTTCCAATGAGTCAGTTCTTCACATCTGGTGGCCAAAGTATTGGAGTTTCAGCTTCAGCATCAGTCCTTCCAATGAATATTCAGGACTGATTTCCTTTAGGATTGACTGGTTGGATCTCCTTGTAGTCCAAGGGATTCTCAAGAGTCTTCTGCAACACCACAGCTCAAATGCATCAATTCTTCAATGCTCAGCTTTCTTTATGGTCCAACTCTCACATCCATACATGACTACTGGAAAAACCATAGCTTTGACTAGACAGAGCTTTGTCAGAAAAGTAATATCTCTGCTTTTTAATATGTTGTCTAGGTTGGTCATAACTTTCTTTCCAAGGAGTAAGCATCTTTTAATTTCATGGCTGCAGTCACCATCTGCAGTGATTTTGGAGCCCCAAAATAAAGTCCATCACTGTCTCCATTGTTTCCCCATCTATCTGCCATGAAGTGATGGGACCAGATACCATGATCTTAGTTTTTTTGAATACTGAGTTTTAAGCCAGCTTTTTCACTCTCCTCTTTCACTTTAATCAAGAGGCTCTTTAGTTCCTGTTCACTTTCTGCCATAAGGGTGGTGTCATCGACGTTTCTGAGGTTATTGATATTTCTCCCAGTAATCTTGATTCCAGCTTATGCTTCATCCAGTCCAGCATTTTGCATAATGTACTCTGCATATAAGTTAAATAAGCAGAGTAACAATATACAGCCTTGACGTACTCTTTTCCCAATTTGGAACCAGTCCATTGTTCCATGTCCAGTTCTAACTGTTGCTTCTTGACCTGCATACAGATTTCTCATGAGGCAGGTAAGGTGGTCTGATATTTCCATCTCTTGAAGAATTTTCCAGTTTGTTGTGATCCATATAATCAAAGGCTTTAGTGAAGTCAATGAAGCAGAGGTAGATGTTTTTCTGGAATTCTCTTGCTTTTTCTATGATTCAATGGATGTTGGCAATTTGATCTCTGGTTCCTCTGCCTTACCTAAATTCAGCTTCAACATTGGGAGGTTCTCCGTTCATGTACTATTGAAGCCTAGCTTGGAGAATTAGAAGCCTAACATTACTTTGCTAGCGTGTGAGATGAGTGCAGTTGTGCAGTAGTTTGAACATTCTTTGGCGTTGCCTTTCTTTGGGATTGGAATGAAAACAGACCTTTTCCAGTCCTATGGCTACTGCTGAGTTTTCCAAATTTGCTGGTATATTGAGTGTCTAGATTACCAACAACCATAAGACCATCTTGCCTTTACCGAGTGCCTGCTGTGAGCCGGGGAACATCTGGATGTTTGCATTCTAACGGGTGAGAAAGACACGTGTGAGAAGTTGTGTGTGATCGTGATTAAGGCCGCAGTAGAGCTGAGGCCCGCTTTCTAGTCATGTGTCCGTGGGCAGGTGATTTAACCACTTGGTGCCTCAGTTTCCTCATCAATGAAATGGAGGTGGGAACAGCAATGCCCACCTCCGGGGCTGTAGGGAGGATTACCTGAATCAGCCGCAAATGACACTTGGGGCATCAGGCTGGGACTCAGCGAGTCTCAGTCATTATCCATCACCTCCTCACGGCTCGGGGAGGAAGCGGAGGCCCAGGAGGGTTATGTCACTTTCCTAACCCCAGCTAGCAGATGGCCTGGCTGGAGTTAACTCTAGGTTTTTCTGACTTTGAAGCAGATGCGCTTTCTAGTCTGACGCACTGTCTCCTTTTCAGGAGCTTCCTGGAGACTTGACATTTAAGCTGAGGGGAGGTGTGACGTTACCTGAGCTGCCTAAAAGGGCTTCTTGTCAAGGGGTGGCAGCTGGGGGCTGTTCTGCTTGTCGGTTTAGAACCATCATTCCTGGCCACCACCTGGCAGAGAGCAGAACCTCGGAACTGGGCTGGCGCCCAGGAGGTCTCAAATTATGAGGAAAAAGAAGGTAGAGGCGGGGCCTGGAGGCAGGGAAATGGGAGGATGAGGTGTGAGTGGTCATGGAGGATGGGGGGAGCCAGACACAGAGGAGCAGGAACGGGCCAGGTGTGGGCTGTGTTCCTCTGATGGCACAAGGTGGCCCAGCATCTCAGCCAGTGAGACCCGTTCCCATAGCAACCTGAGAAACAGGTGTTTAAGGAGCTACTGGAGGATGCAGCCCATAGTGAACGAAGGGTGTGAACATCAGGATGGAAAGACACAGGAGATTCCACGCCAAGGAGAATCACAGTCGTGGAAAGCTGAGAGCCAATGAAAACGGGATTTGGGGAATGAATGACGTAGTTCCTGCCTGTCGGACCGTCAGGGTAGCTGAAGGTGGGGATGACAGCCCCGGGCAGAGCAGAGGCCGAGGGGGAGAATAGGACATCGTTGTCTCCATTGATGCTCGGAGTCATGAGATGTCTAGGGCTCCCCAGAGGGCCTCCTTGGAACCACAGGATGCAGTTTCTTGAATGATTCGTGCCAACATCAGCATCAGGAGGAGGGACGTGCACTGGGCCACTGGACTTCCCAAGGACCAAGGCTGCGGGTTCATGGCAGGGCGATCTGGAGCTCTGTGGGGCCCAAGGGGTACGTTGGGCTGGACCCCTGGGAGTCCCTATTGGACTAAAAATGACCACAGTGGCCCCCCTGCTCCCTGTGCCCTCAGATTCTCCCCCTAACCGGCCGGGTCTTCAGATGCCAGCTCAGCCGGTGAACAAGTGAGTTCAGGCAGGCGGTGGCAGTTATTGTGAGAATAAGTCCTTGGATTTCAGGCTTTCACAAAGCCCTGCCCGCTAGGTCCCTGAACTGGTGGAATCAACCAGTTGTTTTGACCTGGAAATACCTATTCTGGCTCTGGGAGAAGAGGAAACAAGAGAAACTGAAGGGGAAGGAGGGAACAGGGAGGAAGATGGGAAGCATCGATGGAGAGGGGAGGGTAAGTGGGAGGTGGGGGAGGGTCCAGCTTTTTTTTTATAACCACCTTGTCTCTAACCTCTGTGTACACATAAGGGAGGCTTACCATCAAGGCCTCTTTGTGGGGTGGAGCATACGTTCAGACAGGTTATTGGGTCCCTGAAACTGTGCCATCAGCACGTGGGATGCTTGGGGACATAAAGTTTACTAAATAAGTGTGAATGGTGGGCCTCACTGATTCTGGGCACTTGCACCCTCTTGCTAGCCTTGCCTGCAGACATGGGGTCCCCTGTTCACCTTCTTCCTATGGGCAAATCTGCTCTGGCTATGGGTGTAGACAAGTCACCTCACAGAGGGCATCTCTTGACGTGATACAGAACAAAACAGCAGTCATTCGAAGGGGTGCAGCCATTTTTACCCCCACTGTACAGCAGGGAGCTTCAGCCAGCTGCCCCGGGCCACACTGCTGTTAATAACATAGCGGGGATTTGAATCCAGGCCAGCTGCCTCCAGTCTATGGACTCCACGGCATGCCACCTCTACAGGACAGCTTTAGGGTATCAGGAAGAGATTTTATCCGTCAGAGTAACATCCTTTACAGAGACCCACATGGCAGCATCCCTGGATCCCACAGCCCAGTTGGAACACATCCAATGATGGGCTGCTTGTTACTTTTCCAGGAGGCTGAACCCATCTTCCTGGAGTCTGGAGTTTTGGAAAAGAAATGTTTGGATGCTGAGCCCCAAACTTGCCTCCCTTTCCTCTCCTGCCCTGGCTGAAATTCTAGAGCCACTGAGAAGTCTGTCCCTTTGGCCTGAGATCCCTCGGATATTTGCAGGCCAGCTTCCTACCTGCACCTGCAGACTCGGATAGGACAAGTAGGGTCCCCTGGCCCTTCAACCCTTCCTCCTTCTTGGCCATCGGCTCCCATGCCCCTCACTTGTAAGGCCTGGGCCTGCTGAACATGCTCAGTTTTGCCAGCATTCTTCTCGTCCGCTGTCCACTGGCTTAGGGACTCTCTGGGTGTGAGCCGCCACTCCTGGCCCTCGGCCTCATCTGTAGGGACAGAGTTGGCTCAGGCGGCTCTGATGTCGTGTCCAGCTCTGACACTGGAGCCCGTACCCGTGTGCATCCTCCACCCTGTCCTGTCTCCTGCCTGTCACGTTCCACCCCCATCCAGGTGCTCCCTGAAGTGGGCCTGGGCCTGGCGGTTGCATATGTCAGAGCTCAACAGTTAGAGCAACAGGAGGTGATGTGGGGGCCAGAGCAGGAGGAGGGTGCAGGTGCTGAGGTCAGGGGGATGGGGCTGGGGGTCATCACAAGCTGCTCGATCTTCCAAATATCTCTCTCTCTCCTCTCTGAGGGAATTCCGATGAGAGCAGGCAGAAAGCAGCCTCTTCAATCATTGGCTAAGTTGGCAGAAACAGTTGGCATAATTCCACTGTTTGTTTCTATTGCATGAGGAGGGGCGCTGTGTTTCTTAGAGGCGGGCCCACCCTGCCTGTGGGCCCCAAGCCGGCATGCCCCAGGGGACCAAGCTGGCCGGGGCAGGGAAGTCCTGGGTGGGGTTCCACAGGGAAGCTGGGGATGTGTGGCAGGTGGAGACATGGAGGCCCGGGCACCTGCTTCAGGTGACAAGGGGCCTATTGTAACCGCATGTGATAGTTTCTAGAGAAAACTCTGCCAGTGAGAATTCGAACGGAAGGGGCTGGCTCTGAGGTGAGAAGTCTGTCCCTCTGCCCCAAGTCAGTGGGCACTGGCTAGCAGGAACACGGCTACAAGGATGACTAACTCCCAGCGTTACCAGAGGGATGAGTGAGCAGATGGTTTGCAGAGGTGTGGGCAGGGCAGCAGGACCCACTAGGGCGGGTGCACTCCCAGCACAAGGCTGGGACAGTTATCATCCCTGGGGACTGCGGAGCAAGGGGAGGGGGCAGAGGTGCCACCGAGAGCTGCGTCCAGGGATAGGGGCCGTCCCACAGGACCTGCGGCCGCTGGACACAGCCATGGCCAGATGGCCACAAAACCCACGCCATGGCAGGGCAGTGGGAAAATGCCCTGCCTCACTCTCCAGGTTCCTGTCGGTGCCCCTGGAGACCAACCCAAGAAAGCCAGGGCAAAGGGGAGTCTGTGAAATGCAGCTGGTGGGGACTTGCCTGCAAGGGTCTGAGCAGGAAAGTCAATGGATTGGAGAGGGGGTGGATCCACGGAGAATAGACAGTGTGAGCCAGTGATGAGAATTGTTTTCTCTTCCTCCACAAATTGGATGGCTTAAAACAACAGGAAGGTGTCCACTCTGAGTTCTGGAGGCCACGAGTCTGAAATGAAGTCTCTGGTGTGGTGGCCCCTCCAGTGCTCTGGGGGGTAATCCTTCTTCCCCCTTTGACTTCTGGTGGCTCCAGGTGTCCCTTGGCGGTGGCAGGAACATTCCAATTTCTGCCTCTGTCCTCAGTGACCTTCTCCATTATGTCTTTGTATCTCCTCTTCTGTCCTTTGGAAGGACACTTGTCACTGCAGTTTGGGTCGAGGATGACCTCATCACCTTAACTGAATTACGTCTTCAAAGACCCCCTTTCCCAAATCAGGCAGCATTCACAGGTTCCGGAAGTTAGGAGGTGGACCTATCTTTTGGGGGAGTGGACCATTCAACTCGCTTTAATGGTCATCTCGGGTGAGCGCCTGTCCCTTCTCGATGTCCCCTACATGTGTCACCTCAGTGCATTTCAGAACTGGCCAGAAAGGAAGGAAGGGCCGATGCTATTTCCAGTTTACAGATGAAGCCAAAGAGGAGAAGAGATGTACCTGAGAGGATGCGAGTAAGAAATAGAGGTGGGAGGGAGCCTGGGGGTGTTGATCACGTACCCCTCACCCCCACCCCAATCCAGCAGACATAGATAAGCCCACTCTCAGCTCCTCAGCACTCTGTCCCCTCGTCTCTTCGTATCGTTTCCACTCAGTGGTTTTTTTCTCTTTGGGTTTCAGGTTCCCAGACGTGGTTGAGTCACACGCCTCACTGGTTTCCTATGAGCCACTTTTATTGGCTGTTTCATTACTGTCTTTAGTAATGGAGGGCATGCACTAACTCCCAGGAAACAGCTTGAATACAACCTACATCTGCACTCACTTCCCCCATCCCACACCCCTGATCCCCCACATGTGAATCCCCCATTGCTCTGAGTCCTGGACATTCCCTCAGCTTTCCTTTCTGTGTGGTTCTATTGCATGTCTTTCTCATCATGTTTCTTTTTCTCTTAAATTATGAAAATTTCAAGCATCCAGAAAAGTGTAGAAAGTAGTGTATTGATAGCTGCCTTGCTGTGTGTTAAATGCAGCTGGTTATTTTTGAGCACCAACTTTGGGCCTGAACCCCATGCTGGGCACAGGTCAGGGAGGTGGCAATCCTGACAGCCGGCGAGGTTAGAACATGTCAACAGGGCATTACGGGACCTCTCAATACAGCACTGAGGTGACACATGTAGGGGACATCGAGAAGGGACAAGAGCTCACCCGAGATGACCGTTAAAGTGGGTGGAATGGTCCATTCCCCCAAAAGATAAGTCCACCACCTAACTTCCGGAACCTGTGAATGCTGCCTGACTTGGGAAAGGGGGTCTTTGAAGATGTAATTCAGTTAAGGTGATGAGGTCATCCTCGACCCAAACTCCAAGTGCTTGGGGTAGGGAAGAAGAGCGATGGGAGGAGGACTTGTTCATTTCCCTTTTTCTGACACTGGGTGGGAATTTCTGGAAAGTAGAGGCCAGATTCAAAGAGGTTCGTCTCTGAAGCCCCACTGCCTGCCTGAGAGCAGGAGCTCAGTAAGCAGAATTGATAGAATTAATAACAGAAGTGTTTCTGGAGTAGATGCTAAACCTCCTGTTGTAGGTCAGCAGAGCCTGCGGCCCACTCAGGAAAGTCATGTGCAAGGTCTGGGGTTGGTTGGGTGGAGGTGTTCGCCAGGCAGCCCATTCCATATCTGATTCAGGGGAATCATTCCCAGATGAACCCATTATATCCCTTTCCACATGGTGATGTTTGCACTAGCCTGCGACAGATGCTCTCTGTGTATGTTCTAATCCTCTCACTAGGAGATTCTTCAGGCCAGGGTTTGGGGATCTGAGGTCAGGTCCTGAATCAGATTTGGAGATTTCTGAAGCAGAGGCCGTCCGTCCCCTTTAGATTGGGGCCACCTGTCACAGCCATGGGGTCTCTTCTGCCATGAGGGGAGATACCATAAATCAGGTCTGTCTCCCCTATCAGCTTGGGGCATCCTAAGGTGTCTTTCACCTGAGAGATTTTCCTGAAGTTGGAGGTGGGAAGTTGACTGGGAGTCGCCTGAAGACAGGGGCTGTATCTCTCCATCAGACTGTAAGGACTGTAAGACTGTAAGACTCCATCTGTAAGGCTGGGGTGGCTTTCTTTTTTCCATCAGAAGCTCCCGCAGTGAGAGCTGTCTTCTTGCCATTGTGCAAGAGACAAGGTGCAGTGTTTCTTTGTGCTTCCAGAAAGCAGAGCTGGCCCCCTGCCTCCTGTCCCTGAGATGTCCTTGGGCAGTACCTACCTCTCTGAGGCATCCTTGTTTTCTTTTCTTACCTCCCAGCCTGGAGATAACTCACTTGAAAAAAAAAAAAAGTCCCCGTTGCCTCTCACTGGACTTTGCCAAGAGTCACTTACCATGTTCCTCAGACACCGTGTCTCCAGCTCTGAGCTTCTGAGATGTGACCATAGCTGGACTGCAGGGGGACGCAGGCATAGGAGGGGATGCCATGTCCTGTAATCTAGGCCTTGGCTCCAGCCCAGAGCTTGCTACAGTGTCTGCAGGCTGAGTGCAGTCTCTTTGAATATGGGCAGCTGGGCCTGCCCCGAGATGGGATCTGAAGGAAGCTCTTCCCCTCTGGCCACCAACTGATGTCAAAGAAAGGACATCAGGGACCTGGGAGGCAGGCAGAGGGGAAGGGGAAAGGGCCTCATGTTTGGACCATGCATCTCATTCAAATTTCCAGCTACTGAGATAAGTAAAACATATGTTGTCTTCATTTTGCCAGTGAGAAAGTTAAGGTGGAGAGAGGAGTAGCTTGTCTGGGGTGATCTGAGTGGCAGAGGGCTTCCCAGGTGGCGCTAGAGGTAAAGAACCCACCTGCCAACAGGTGGGTTGATCCTGTTGGGTTGATCCCTGGGTTGAGAATACCCGCTGGAGGAGGGAATGGCAACTCACTTCAGTATTCTTGCCTGGAGAATCCCATGGACAGAGGAACCCGGCGGGCTACAGTCCATGGTGCTGAATATGACAGCATGGCACACAGAGAAGCAGAAGTAGGTCAGAGCATGTTCTCTCTGTAAATCTCATGCTGTGCCCAGCCCAAGACCCTGTGGCTTACCCTCTAGGAGGAGTGATCCTGATAGGAGCTTGAGTGGGGTCCTCTCCTTTCTGTTCACATCACATCATAGTGAAGACACCCACTCTTCCAAAGCTTTGTTGGGTGTGTGGCCAATGGATGTCTTCCAGGTGGGTGTCCTGATCCCCCACCCGCTGATTATATCAGGTTCTCCTTAAAGATGGGGCTGGGTCTCTGTCCTCAGACTGGGAGCTCTCCAGGCCAGAGCTCTGCTTCTGCCTTCTGGCCCTTCCCCTAGAGCAGGGGTCCCCAACTTCTGGGATCTAATCCCTGATGATCTGAAGTGGAGCTGATGTAATAATAATAATAAAAATAAAGTGAACAATACAAGTACTGTTCTTGAATCATCTGGAAACCATTCCCCACCTCACCACCACTGTCCATGGAAAAATTGTCTTCCATGAAACCAGTCCCTGGTGTCAAGAACGCTGGGGACTGCTGCCTCAGAGCAGGTGGCGGTTGTGCCAGGAAGACCTTTGCTTAGTGCATTTATAGGTTCTCCTGATTATCCCTCTCTTTGGCCATGCTGTCTGTTCCCTGGGGCGGTTTTAAGGTCATAAAAGCTCCAAACTCAGATTTGAATGGGTCTGCAAAGGTCATCCCATTTATTCTAGTTCCTGGATCCTTTGCAGAGAAATTCCACACTCAAAGGATGTGCTTTATGGCTCGAGAGACAGTGCCCAGCTCACAGCTGGAACCTGACTTCTTCTGTGGCTCCACTCTCTCCTTTCCATAAACTGGGTTTTTTAGGGCACTGCACATCACCACCACCACCCTATTCTCCAGCTACTGTCCCTCCCCAACCTCTTCTCCAGGCTAAAGCCTCTTATTTCCTACAGGCCCCTTTCTGAAGAAAGCAGAGGGTGAGTGGAAAGTCACTGCCTCCCTTCTCTGGGTGGCCCTTCTGAGCCCCCTGCTGCTCCACCTGCCCTTTCCCCTCTCTGTTCCACCCCCTCCAGCCCACCTCTCCTTTTGAGCTCCTACTGGGCTTCCCCTCACCCCTGGTCACTGCAGTATATCTCTTAGGTCTCCAAGTTCCCATAAATGTGATCATCCTGGGAACTTAATCCCCCCAAAGTTCCTGAAGCTATCGGGTATCAGACCTGGTTCAAATTCTGCGTCAGGAGAGCCCAGGCCTTATTGTTCAAGTAATACTCTAGTTATTCCAATTAACTAATGCCTTCTGTTGTGTCCCCCAGATGCAAACCAAGGCAAGGATTTGAGGGTAAATAGATTACCCTCAATCTATTGGGGATGAACTCAGGAAGCATTAGCAGAGAAATGGGGACATGAGATCAGGAAAGGCAGGAAGCCAATGTGAGGTGTGTTAATGAGCAAATTACTGGTTTGAACAACTGAAACTCAGTCCCACTGGGGAGCTCTAGGAGTGTATTAGTTTTCTGTAGCTGCTGTAACAAATACCATACACTTAGTGGCTTAAAAGGACAAATGTATTATCTTATAGTTCTATAGTGCAGAACTCCACACTTGTTCACACGGGGCTGAAACCAAGGTCTTGGCAATGCTGCCCTTCTGAAGGCTCATGGGCAGAATCCTCTTCTTGGCCCTTTCCAGATTCTAGAGGTTGCCCACATTCATTGGCTCATGGCCTCATCCTTCAGAGGTGGCCACAGTTTTTCATACTGCACCACTCTGACCTCCTCTTCTGCCTCCCTCTTCCACATTTAAGGATCTTTTTTATTGCATTGGACCTACCAAGATATTCCATGATTACCTCTATTTTAAGGTCAGCTGATTAGCAACCTTAATTACATCTGCAATCTTAATTCCCCATTTGCCACATAGCCTAACATATACACAGGGTTAGGATGTGACATCTTTGAGGAGCCCACCAAAGGAATTTTTACAGATCACACCTCAGAGTTGTTCCACACAAGGAGTGAGAGAGTATTTATCCACCCCCATCCAAGCCTGGTTGCAGGGGAAAGTAATTTCTCAGCATTTCTGGCCTGTCTGTCCTAGCTCAGGGAACTCCTGTGGCCAGAGAAAGCTTTTAGAGTCCCAGATGCTTGGAGTATGAAGCCATCAACAAGCATGGGAATGGTCCTGAGGTGATATGGTCCACTCATCAACAGAGTATGGTACAGTTAATTCATCTATTTATTCATCAAAAATCTGAATGTCTGATTTGGCCAGGTCGTTACCAAGTTCCAGTGAGAGAATGATGAAATTGATGCCAGTCCCTACTCTGTGAAGGGGAGACACAAAGAAGATGGTTATAATGTAGTATGGTCTGTTTAGTATAGGCCTGAGCCAGAGTTACATGGTCTGGATGGTGGATAAGGGGTAGATCAGAGACGGTATCCTGCAGTGCTAAAGCCTGAGTTCACACCGAAGGACATTTAGGAGTTGGCCAGATCACAGGGGCAGGTCACTGTTCCTGACGGAGGAGATGGCATGAACAAACAGACCTGGGAAAGCAATGGTATGATGCATGCAGAGAAGATGGAGTGGAGTAAGCAGCCTGGCTTACAACACTGGGCGGGGGACTGTGGGAACTCCTCTGTAGAGCTAGGCAGGGGTGTGGTCATGGAGCATTCTCTCCCACCAGAAGAGGTTTGAGCACCATCTTGTAGCAAAGGGGAAACCATTTAAGGTTTTGAGACAGTAAGAGATATAGCCAGATGGGCATACTTGGTAGGTGCCTCTGTCCCTCCCTGGTGTATGAAATAGCAAGCCTAGAAGCAGGGAGCTATTGCAGTGGTCCAGGGGAGAGAAGAAGAGCCTTCAGATTATGATTCTGGTTGCAGAGGTAGAAAGACTATGTCTGTGTTATAAAGCCAGCTGTGTTTATAGATGAAACATTATTTAGGATAAAGTGTGACTTTGACTTACAGAAAATCCAAACTGGACAATAGAAGTTTATTCCATTTTACCTAAAAGCCCAGCTAGGCAGCTGGGCCTCCTTCTACCTTGTTTCCCTGATAACTATGGCCTCCGTTTCCAAACTCACCTCTTGGCCCAAAATGGCCACTGCAGCTCCAGCAATCACATCTACATTCCAGGTACCAGGAAGGAGAAGGACCCACCCAAACTTTCTATGATTCTGACACTAATTCCAACGTGTGTTCTTTTTCCACCCCAAAATTCTCCAGAGTCAGCTGTGTGTCCTACAAGTCAATTCTGACACAATCTACTTGGAGATATTAATAGTATCAGAATCCCACAGCTTAAGGGCTCAGTCCTGCAAGACTGTTCTCCACTTCAGACACCAGTTTTAAGTCCAGTTTTGTCTCCTATGCTTCTGAGCAACTGACTATTGATTAGAAGTTCCCCACAGTCCTCTCCTTGGGTTTCATTAATTTGCTAGAGCAGCTCACAGAACTCAGAGAGACATTTTACTTACTAGCTCACCAGTTTCTTATAGAAATATATACATTACTCAGAAACAGCCATTGTAAGAGATGCACAGGGCAAGATGTGTGGGAAGGGGCAGAGAACACTTCCATGTCCTGTACGAGGTGTTCACCAACCTGGACGTTCTCCAGAGCCTTCTCACTGAGGACTCGTCATACATGCATGGTTGATTCATCTTTGGCTACCAGTGACTGATTCAGCATCACTCCCCTCCCAAGAGGTCAGGAGGGTATGACTGAAGGTTCAAACTCTAACCAAATGGTTGACTCCCCCAGCAACCAGACTCCATCCTTAGGTGTTTTCCAAAAGTACCATTAACATAGCAGAAGATGCCTTTATGACTCTCATCACAGGAAATTATAAAGGATTTTAGGAGCTCTGGGCCCAGACCAGGATGAAGACTGAATTATATTCTAATAAGAGTATATCACACCTTCCTGTAAGGACACTTCTTTTTTTTAGCTTTTTATTTTGTATTGGAGTATAGCTGATTAACCATGTTGGGAGAGTTTCAGGTGGACAGCAAAGGGACTCAGCCATACATGTGTATGTATCTATTCTCCCCAACCTCCCCTCCCATTCAGGCTGCCACATAAGATTGAGCAGAGTTCCCTGTGCTAAACAGTGGACCTCATTGGTTACCCATTTTAAATACAGAAGTGTCAGTCCCAAGCTCCCTAATTGCCCCTTTTCTGCATCCTTCCCCACTGGCAACCATAAATTCATTGTCTAAGTCTGTGAGTCTGTATCTATTTTGTAAATAAGTTCATTTGTATCATTAGGACACTTGTGATAAGTTGCATTTACCTCTACCACTTACAACTCCGTGGCCAGAACTCAGTCACATGGCCATACCTAGTTGCAGGAAGGGCTGGGAAATGTCTTCTTTCTAGAAGCCATATGCCCAGCCACAAAGAAGGGCACCGTGGACTCTGGAAGCAACTGGTCATGAGGAGGTAATAGTGGCCATGTGCATTGTGACCAGAGAGGCCTGGCTTCCATTCCTTGTTACCTTAGTTAGACTCTTCCTCTGAACCTGGGTGCCCTTCTCCTTAAACAGCGATGTAGGATTTTTGTGAGGACTCGATAAAATAACGGACACAAAAAACTTTATAAGCTGTCAAGTGCTGTCACTTGTGAGATATCCCTGAGCTTGTATGCACTGTGGCCCCATTGATGAGTTGGAACTGCTTTACCAGGATGTCAGCAAAAAAGTTTGGGATGGAAGAGGGAAGTGAGGAATGTGGTGTTGGGGCTTTTTTCCAGACTGAGAGGGCTTAGGGCAGGGAGGCTGTGAATCAGGTACTGAGGGCACCTGGAGGGGTGTCCACATATCTTTGGAGAAGGCATCTTCAAGCAAAGCCCCATGGTTGTACCTGAATTGAGCAAGAGAGTATGAAAGCAGTTAAATAGCTTCCCTCATAATCCAGTCATCTTTGGAGCCTCCTCCATCATCTGACCCCACAAAGCTTCTGTCCTTGGACCCAACCAAGGTGAAGATTACTTGCTGAGGTCCTGTTTTCCTCTTCGTGGGCAAATGAAATCATTGCTTGGTTTAGCTGAGGTGCCCTTAGTTCCTTGTAGTAATTATTGCTCTATCAGTGAACGGAAAGGTTTTAATTTCACAAGGGTGCGTGCAAATCGTGCACTTTGCATTTATTATGCCTTTAATCAATACTGTAAGAGAATTAAGAGGTCCCAGCAAGCCTTGTGATGTTACCTAAGCTAATAATAAATGAGCGTACACAACTACACACAAGACCTTAGCCAATGTACTTGTCGATAACTGGGGACCACATTTTTCTGTCTTGTACCACATTTGCTCTGGTTTATTCAGTTATTGACTGAAAGCATGTGTGTTTTTCGTGGCAGGGCCAGTCTATCATTTCTGCTACAGTTTCAGGTTTTATGTCATCTTCTTTCATGTCAACCTGATTACATTGCATTTCAACCTCAAGTCCGGTCATCAGTAATCTCCATCCTCTCCATTGCTTGTTTTTTCTCAACACTTACTGCCTTCTAGTATTCTCTCTATTTTGTTTAACTCGTTTATTCCCTGTCTCTCCTCTGTTTTGTCTCATTTATTCACTGCTGTGTCTGTCCTTGGTACCTACAACAATGCCTGGCACATGACAGAAACTCAAGAAATTATTTGCTACTGGAAGGGACGAAATCACCTGGTATGATGGTTGTGTACAGAGTGGGCAACAGTTTCTAATGTCACTTTTGGCTCTGAAATTCTGTGTTTCCAGATGCTGGGTATATAGTGTATACTTGCCCCAGCTGGTTGATTAAATAAATGGATGAATCAAATGTTACATTACAATGATGGAAAATAATGTCATGTTCCATCCGATAGCCGCCCTTCCCCTCCTAGCTGTTCCGCAGACCCAGCTGGCCAGAAGGAAGGAAGCATGGAGAACAAGCATATATTCTCTGCCCTTATCTCTCCAGCACACGGCCAATTTTTAAAATAGCATTTAATGACCATTGCATAAAGATGTCACTGCATCAGTGCTGTCCCCAAGCAGCTGGGAGACTGTGAAGCCCCCGTGTCTTTCTGCGACATCCCTCCCAGGGACCGCAGAGGGGGCTTCCTGGCCCAGCTCACCTACTTCATTTGTAACCCAACTCCCAGGATAGGATATTCTGCTAAATACACCGGGTCCCTTATTGGTCTCTCCTATGGTAATGCTCTTGCTACACAAGCCAGACAATTAGAGGTAATTGGGATAATCGGCATTTATTATGGCAATTTGCATTTCTACAGCAGGCAGTACAGAATTTACCACCCGGCTTGGGAATGTGCTTTTTGGATCTGCGGTGAATGCGGCTCTCCATTCTGAAGCACTTTTTAGAGCCCACAGGATTTGTCCCTCCTTTGCTCTCCTGATGTCCTTAGGTCTGCATTAGGTGTGAATCTCCCCAGTCAATCAAAGGGGAGCATGCGAACTAGGGTCTGGGAACTAGGGAAGCCTCGCTTCCATCACCTGGGACCTGGGAGGAGCCCTGGGTCTGTGGCCAGACCCCTCGTGATTGATTTTTCACTACATTGACCAGATGTTTGGCTTAATTGGCAGAATTGTTTTGCTGTCTCAGCTGAGTAGCTCAAAACTCAAGCCTGCTGTTATGTGATGGCTCCACACACAAGCCCAAGGGGCTTCTGAACACAGGGGTGCCTGTTCCTGTCTGCAGCACCTCCTCTGTCACGAACACTTTCCTTGTGCCCAGCTTCTTGGGTATCTGCTTGTCCCTCTCATGAATGAGGGCAGCGGTATGCAATGACCCTAACTGTCAGCTCTCTACTGCAGCTTCCTGGGCTGAAATCTCTTCTCCACCAGTTGTTAGCTTGGTGACCATGGGTTCCTTAACCTCTTGGTGCTAGTTTCCTCATCCTTCAAGTGGAGGTAACAATAGTACCTGACTCTAGGATTGACTTCCCTGGTGGCTCAGATGGTAAAGCGTCTGCCTGCAATGTGGGAGACCTGGGTTCCATCCCTGGGTTGGGAAGATCTCCTGGAGAAGGAAATGGCAACCCACTCTAGTACTCTTGCCTGGACAATCCCATGGACTGAGGAGCCTGGTAGGCTACAGTCCATGGGGTCGCAAAGAGTTGGACACGACTGAGCGACTTCACTTTCACTGTCTAGGATTGACATAAAAATCAAGTGAGAAGGACTTCCCTGGTGGTCCAGTGGTTAAGATGCCACGCCTCTAATGCAGGGGGCATGGGTTTGATCCCTGGTCGGGAAATTATGATCCTACATGCTGCGCAGTGCAGCCAAAAAAATAAAAAAGTTAATTTTAAAAAATCAAGTGAGCATATATTTGAGTCCTTTAGCAGAAAGCCAGAGACAGATGTTAGATGCTCTCATTAAAAGGACCTCTCTCCAGCCACTCTGCAAGCCTTCATTATGTGTTTTCACCAACTCATCTGCAAGGCACAGAGTTCCAAGGGTCCCCAAGGAAACACAGATAAAAATGCTTTACCAGTTTGGAGAAGGGAGAAATTGATCTGGGTGTGGACAACATGCAGGTTTTTCAGGGGAAAGAGGTAGCATTTGTTCTGGGCCTGACAAGACTGATAGATAAGACTGACAGAGAGGAGATGGAGGCCATTAGGAAGCAAGAAATGGTGGGCTGTGCATCAAGACAAAGGGCATATGTTTGTATCTGTACCTAAAATATCTCTATTTACATGAAAAATGTTTTCAATTTCACTGAAATTTACAAACAAGTTATACATTACTCACATCCTCCCCAAGTCTCTTACCCGATCCCATCTATCACCCCTGGGCAGGGATACCAGGGGGCCTGTGTCAGCCTGTGTCAGCTGGGCCTTTTCCATGGCAGCTCCTCTGATCTAAGACTTTACTCCTTTGACAGTCCCATCATAGACTCTGTCCACTTTGTTGAGAATGTGGCAGCCAAGCTGGAGATACAGTTTCCTTGGATTAATAGGGAAAGAGGAGTGTTAGATGATGGGGGCAACAGATCACTAGACTCTTCAGAGCCCCCAGCCTGCCTGCCTAGGAGAAGAACCTGGCTTTCCTTCTTAGGGAAGAAGCAATGTTTAGCCAGTTTCCATAAACAGGAAAGATTGCTTCTGTTGCAATTGGCCCTATGGGTTCTTGGAAAGCATGTGTGAAATCAACTAAAGCATTCACTGCAGCCTCTTTTCACCCAGTATGTCAGGATAAAGGTGAAGTTGCTGTTACAGAGTCCTGAGAGAGTGGCTTAAATAAGAGGAAAGTGTGTTTTACTCTCATATAACAGTCTAGTTGGTTCAGGCTGGTGGGACCACTGTGATTGACAGAATGTTCAGACCCAGGTTCCTTCCATCTTGTGGCTCAACTCTCCCCTGGGCATTGTGCTCATTTGCGTGGTTGGAGCTGTGAGGCTGGCACATTTGCTTTCTAACACGTGGGGACTGGAAAGAGAAGCTGAGCTTAAAGGCTCTTCCTTAGAGCAAGCGATGCAGAAGCTGCACTCATCACTTCTGCACACTTTCCTTTGAAAATACAAGATCACACTGTCACACCTAACCCTACAAGGGGCTGAGAAATAGTCTCTGGCTAGTACTTTGTGCCCGGTGGAGCCCTGGGGAAGGGGTGGGTTCTGTTAGCATAAGGAGTCTGAGTGTGAGTGTTTCTGCTCTGACTGTTGAGGAAATAGAAGCAGCTGAGATTTATTTCCCATTGCTCTGGACTATCACCTCCCAATGAAACCGGAGCTTAGAGCCCAATTATGCAAAATAACTGTGGACAGCTGTGGTGTGTACTCAGTCGTGTCTGACTCTTTGTGCCCTCGTGGACTATAGCCTGCCAGACTCTTCTGACCATGGAATTTTCCAGGCAAGAATACTGGAGTGGGTTGCCATTTCCTAAGGGATCTTCCCAACCCAGGGATCGAAACTGCATCTCTTGCATCTCCTGCATTGGCAGGTAGATTCTTTACCACTGAACCACCTGGAAAACCCAGGCAGCTGTGGAGCTGAGCACTAAAAGGAACATGTGTTGCTGTTTTCTGAGACTGCTGGGCTTTTGCTGCTCTTAAGCAGGACCTCATTTCATGAGAATGTCCACCGTCCAGCTCTTCCTGCCTCCTGCACCAGGGCCATCCCTGCTCACATGGAAGAACAGAACCAAGGGTCAACAAAACCTCCCTTCTCTGATCTAACCTGATACTGGTTCATGTTTGCAAAGCAGTTTCTATGGTTTCTGTTCCTTGTGGCTACCCCAGGATGAAGGCTGGCAGATTTTCTCCATATCATCAAAGAGAAGGCAGGCTCAGTGAAGTTAGATGTATTAATTAGGATAAGCTAGTTATGCTTTAATAACAAGCAGCCCCCAATCTCGGTACCCAAACACAACAGGTTACTTCTTACCCACACAAAGTAAAAGGGGCCTGAGAGACTCTTCAGGGCAACTGTCTTCCATGTGGTCCTCAAAGATCCAGAATGATGATGGCTCCATCTTCTTGTACATTCATCATCTGGAACATGAAGCCAGCTCTTTGGTCCTCAAAGCGGGGCAAGAGAGAGACTGGGTAATCATGTCTGATGATGATACACAATCTACTCACGTTCCATTGTGACATAGTCACAGAGCTCACAGACCTGCAAGGGAGCTGAGAAGAGTTGTCTGGAAGTGGGAAGAGATGGGTATGGGTGAATGTTAGACATGAATTTTTTGCTTAAGATCTCATGGAAAATAATGGCACAAAACCTTTTTTTAAATGATTTAAAATTGTGGTGCTGGAGAAGACTCTTGAGAATTCCTTGGATTGCAAGGAGTACATATCAGTCAAGCCTAAAGGAAATCAACCCTGAATACTCATTGGAAGGACTGATGCTGAAGCTGAAGCTCCAGTATATTGGCCATGTGATGAGAAGAGCTGATTCATTGGGGAAAACCCTGATGCTGGGAAAGATTGAAGGCAGCAGGAGAGAGGGGCAGCAGAGGATGAGATGGTTGGATGGCATCACCAGTTCAATGGACATAAGTTTGAGCAAACTCCAGGAGATAATGAAGGACAGGGAGAGTGCTGCAGTCCATGGGCTTGCAAAGAGTCAGACACAACTTTAAGGCTGAACAGCAACAGCACGCTTTTTAAAGAGTGTTCTTATTTCTGATGTAACCCTAGTCTGATAATAAGGCAAGCTCCACCTTTTTTTTTTTCCCTAGGAATAACAACAAATAATTACCTTTGTGACTGATAAGATAGTCATTTGGGGGAGAAAAAGGCTAATCCCATAAACAGAACCTTCTTGTGAGATGCTAGGCTTTCTTGCAGAGTAGGCAGCTTACTTATATTTCAAGGCCCCAAATCCACATAATTACAATCCCTTTTTTTGGATTAGAGCCGTGGGAAAGCCCTCTTAAAATGCACACTTTCTCTTGGCTTGGAGACAGGCATGTACAATCATCATTATTCATTCACACCTCCATATGGCGATGATATTCTTAGTGGGCAGAGACTGGGAATCAGAACAGGTATGTTTCAATAGGAGAAGAGGAGGAGGAAAAAGAGGAAAGGGAGGGGAGGTGCAGAATGGAGAGTGTGGGATGCCCAGAGGGGAGAGACGCTGACCAGTCTAATCCTTCATTGAGTAAAAAACTGAAGGTCTGTGTGGTTGACCTGTTACTGGCTAGAGAAAAACATGTATGGGGTGAGGGGAACTCTGGAATGCCGTTTTCCCCAGGTGCCTAAATTCCTCTAAGTAAGCATTAAGTAGGGCTGCCTTTCAGACTTGTTCCCAGGGCCTTGACCCAAGGAACAGAGCTGCTCCTTCTTCTTTCTTCTCTTTTATGTTCCTCCTTGGAGGCACCCATGAGCCTTGAGCTCTGGACAACCATTTAATAACGATGTAACCACAGAGAGGCTTTAACTCTCTGTTTTCATTTTCTTCCCTTGTAAAATGAAGATGAAAATATTCTCTCTGGAGTTCTTGGAGAATCAAACGTGGAAAAAAATGTACCAGTTTTTTTTTTTTTTTTTTTTTTAACTATAAAGAGCTGTGCAAACTAAGGGGTTACCATTGTACTATCATCATCTTTGTTGTCATCCTCACCATTATTTTACTTCTGTATATGAGAGCAGAAGACACAAAGATAGCAGCAATTTACTAGTATCCAGAGTAGTTATTGAGTCTGGCTATTTCCGGCTTAGGAAACAAATTTGTCAGCACGCCTGGGTCTGGTTTCCCTCAGCCTCTCTTTCCTCGATCCAGTTCCCCCTGGTATGATTTCATTTTCCTCTGACTCTCTGTGCCTCCTCTTTTTAGTCTGAAAAGAATCCACACTTCTGGATATCCGGGTTAGATTTAATCACTGTACAACAGATAACTGGGGCTTCCCAGGTGGCGCTAGCGGTACAGAACCCGCCTGCCAATGCAGGAGATGAGGGTTTGATTCCTGGGTTGGGAAGATTCTCTGGAGGAGAAAATAGCAACCCACTCCAGTATTCTTGCCTGGAAAATCCCATGGACAGAGGAGCCTGGCGAGCTATACTCTATGAGGCCACAAAGAGTAGGACATGACTGAGTGACTGAGCTTGCACACACACACACACACACACACACACACACACACACACTCACATAACAAATGCTTAAATAACACAGATGTATTGCCTCACAGTGTCTTGTAGATCCTCTGCTCAGAATCTCACGTGGCTGAGATCAAGGAATTCTTACCCAGAAGCTCAGCTAGGGAGATATCCACTCCCAAGCTCTCTCAGATTGTTGGCAGAATTCTGCTACCTGTGGCTGTAGGACTGAGGCCCCTACTCTTTTGTTGGCTGAATCCCGTAGCTCCTAGAGCCTGCCTGCTGTGCCCGGCCACGTGGCCCTTCCACAGCATGGCAGTGTGCACCTTCAAGGCCAGCAGGAGAAATCTCTCTGATCTTAGAAAGAGCTGAGTCCCTTTTAAGGGCTCACCTGATTAAATCAGGCCCATGCAGTATAATCTCCCTTTTGATTAACTCAAAGTCAGTTGATTAGGGACCTTCTTCAGTAACATCCACAAAACTCTTCTGTCATATAATGTAACATAATCATGGGAGTAATATGCCAGCATATTCACAAGTCCCCATATTCCACTTCCTCATCCTGAGGGGGGAGGGAATTGTTCAAGAGCTGGGCCTCCTGGAGGCCATCTGAGCATTCTTCCTACCACAGTATCCAAGAGGTTTCAGTTCAAGCTGAACTCGATTCAACAAAGATTGGGTCTTCTCTGGTACCCTAAATATGAAAGATGCAAAGAGGCCTAGAAACAAGTAATTGTTGGAGTGGTTATCTTTGCCCGAGGTTCCTAGAAATGAGAGCCTGGGGCAGGGATGAAGTGCTGAAGCTTATTTAGGAGGCACAGTCCCAGGGCAATGAGAGTGAGGGCAAAGGGGAGACAGGCAGGGAAGGATGGGAGCACGCATGGTGATGGGCCACTATCATTGCGATGGCCATGGCCGCACAACAGCCCACAAGGAGGCGTCAGATAAACCTGCTCAGCCAGGCAAAACTTCTCTGGACAGGTTGTACGGGAAATCTGTCCTTTGAAGGGAAGAGGCGATAGAGAAAGCTGGCTGTCTGACTTTCTCCTACCTCCTGCTTTCCATTGGCCCCTTCATAGAGAGCTGCTCTAGAAGCCAGATCCCATGCCCTGGGGTGTGGGGTGTGGTTCCAGGCCACGCTTGTCTGCATGAAAGTGTTCTGCCAGGGTGACGACTGAGATGCAGCTAATGATCTGGGAGGCAGGTGAGGCCAGGAGATCACGGTGCGTTTGGTAGAGTGATACACACTAATCCTGTGGTGATGCAAAAGCAGCCACTCACAGAGGAGGGAGAGCAAGGGCAATGGAGAGCACCTGCTGTGGCCCACGTGGAGGAAATGGCTCAAAGGCAGGAGCAATGACAATATGGTGTGTGAGGGGAATCAAGATATTTATAACTGCTTTTTTTATTATAGAGGTAGTACCTTTAAATAAAGAATGGACACAGTCAAAAAAAGTATGAATGATAAAATGAAAGTCTTTTTTATGCCCTAGATTTCCAAGTATAGTTCCCAGAGAAACCACAATTTTTTTGTGACCTTCCAAAAACTGTCTGGCTTGTAAATCAAAGATAGGTAGATAGATAGACAGACAGACAAATAGATAAAGTATGTGTCCTTTTCTGGGTACATATAGGATCTCATGATACTTTAGGTTTTGGCAACTCAGCACTTCAAATATAGATGTGAACATTTAAATCATACGAAGACTTTGTTGCAAACAATGCTGTAATGAAATCCTTGTATCTACTTCTTTGTGCAGATGTACAGCTATCTATGTAAAATTCACTTCTTAGATGTGGACTAGTGGACGTCGTTTGAATTTCTGTAGGTATTGCCAAAGTGTCTTCCAGGAAATCTATCCTAATTTGCACCCCCTCTCCCTACCACCCCAACAGTGTTCGGTTATTTTTATTTGCCTATAGCCTCACAGCACTGGATATTAACGGTCTTTATCCACCCTCTCAATGGAAGATGATATTCAGATGTTTTCATTTGCATTTTCTTAATTATGGATAAGGTTGAGAATGTTGAGGGAGTTTTAAAGTAAAGTTCTGACTTTTTACCTGCCCACTGGATCTGGCAGTCCGTCCTCTTGGTCTGAAGCATCCCAGCTGAACAGGCTCACTCCTAACAGGATGAGATGGAGCAGAGAGTTAGTCAAGCACAAAAGCTCGTGGGGACTGAGGGTTAATCCGAATCAGGGAGAGGCTGGTAGATGTTTGAACCTGAGGAATGATGGATGGGACTTACATGCCTATTGACTTTGAGCTCCGGCATGTCTGTGACAACCTTGACATGAGTTTGCTGTAGAGGATAGTCAGTATGAGTGGCTTTCTGATCCTGGACATGAAACTTGCCCCCCAGAAAATCAGAGACCCTGCAAAGGATCAGTGAGTATAACTTCAAGCCCTCCTGCAAAACACCCAGTCCTGACCTCACTTCCCTTGGGAAAATGCCTTTTGGGGGGGAAAAAGAGGGATTTTTGAACCTAAAGGAAAGAAGCATCTGGACAGCAAAGCCAGGCTCAGAGTTGTGTGTGTGTGTGTCTGGGTAGGGGAATGAATGGGGGCTTCCACTACTGGGGAGTTACGGTGGGGGAGTGGCTTTGCTAAGGGTGGTGGCTGTGGGTGCGGTGGGGCAGTGCTGTTTATAAGGATGCTTTCCTCTTAGATCCCTAAAGCTAGAGGGAGCTGAGACTTCATCCATCCTCCATAGTGGGAATCACTGAGACTATCAGGGCTGGCCAGTCACATCACCCTTTCTCCACAACAGCGTTGCCACAGCTTCACCCTCCACCTCTCCTTTTCCCCTCTTCCTTCTCCTTCCAAGCTCCAGACACAGCCAGCAACTTTCCAGGGTGACAGCAGCTTACAGGACACACATAGGGAAGCACGGCTGATTGTTCACTGGATCTATCTGCAGTGGTGAATCACAGTGAAGCAGGGCCATGGGACATCCCCCATGGGAAAGAAATCACCTACGGCGTCATCGCCTGTACTTGACAACAGGACACTCTGTTTCTGCATTGGTACAACTACAACCAGCCTCCTGCCCTTGGGAGCCAGTGTGTCTGTTTCCAAAGCTCCATGTATTCATTTATAATTCTCTCGCTCTCTCTTCCTCTCTCTCCTTCCTTCCCCCCCCCCCAACTTCCTTCCTCCCTTTTTTCTCTTTCTCACTCTATCCTTCTAACTCCCTCCCTCCCTCTCTCTATATCGGTTCCTCTTCCTGTGCTATAGGGAGGTGTGGGGAAGAAGGGATATTCCCTGGTGGCTCAGTGGTAAAGAATCTGCCTGCCAATGCAAGAGATGTGGATTCAATCTCTGGGTCAGGAAGATTCCCTGGAGTAGGAAATGGCAGCCCACTCCAGTATTCTTGCCTGGAGAATCTCAGGGACAGAGGAGCCTGGTGGGCTACAGTTCATGGGATCGCAAAGAGTCGGGCATGACTGAGTGACCAAAGCAGCAGCAGCAGCAGCCAGGGAGGAAGGATTATTCTGTTTGTTCACGGTTGACTGCAGGGAACCTTGCTAATGTCGTCAGTCATTTCTCTTCTGTTGGTGCCTGTGTGGCTCCATTCAGAGCCCCTGTGACCCATCTGTAAGTTCTTCTGGACCTGATGGAATGATCAGGTGTGTCTAATCCCTCAGTTCTTGCTTCTGATGTAGAGGATTTGGGGCAGGCTCCCTTCACACACAACAGGCCCAAAGACCGAAGAGCACCTCTCTCTACCATACCCAGGATGCCCTGAGGTGAGAGTTCAGCTGGGCCCAGAGCTCACCAGCGTGGACACGGATGTTATAATCCTGACTGGCATCACCGCTGGCTCCTGTGGCTTTGACAGCTCATGTGGTTCCTTATGGATCATGCTACTGGTCTTGCGGGAGCAGACTGATGGTGTGGCGAACTCAGGGTTAGTGGCCTTGGACTTACGATGTTGAACAGCCATGACTCTGGCCTTGAGGCCAGCTGATACCATGGATGGTAAGCAGGCTGACCTAGAAGAACTCCCAACTGCACCGTCAGGTATGTGCGTGCATGCTAAGTCAGTTCAGTCATTTCTGACTCTTTGTAAACCTCTGGACTGTAGCCCACCAGGCTCCTCTGTTGATGGGATTCTCCAGGCAAGAATACTGGAGTGGGTTGCCATGCCCTCCTCCAGGGGATCTTCCTGACCCAGGGACAGAACCTGCATCTCCTGTGTCTCCTGCATTGGCAGGTGAGTTCTTTACCACTAGTGCCACCTTGGAAACCCATGCACTGTTGCATTACACAACAAATCTGGTGTGTGTCTCACCCTTTGTTTCCAGAAGACCTTCACGGAGGAGGTAACACTGATCCCTTTAAATGTCCTTCCAGGGTTTTCTGTCAATGCCCCTGGCCTCTTTCCTGGGCCTCTGCTTCTCCTTGTGTAGCAAGGAAGATAATGGTGATCCTGACAGTGACCTGGAATGTCCATAATGTCATTTTCATGGGGAGAGGTACCCTTGGAACTGACAAGATGAAGGAGGGATGGTTCCTGGAAGACTGTCCACCAGCCACCTGTGGAATTCTTTCTCATTCCTAATCTGGAAGGGAGAAGTGACGTGTCTCCTCATCATCTCTCAGCAGCCAGAGTGGTCCGGGCCCAAGGGCACAGCCCCACTAGGCCTTCATGTACTTTGGAGTCCCCTACAAGGGCCTTCTTGCCTCCCCTGGTCACACACAGCTACACGTGAGACTAGGGGGTGGATGAGAGCTTGCACGTTTTGAAAGAGGCAAGGCTCACAAAAGGATTGTGCTTAGGACTCTGGCTCCTTCTCTTAACTGTCAGGAAACCAGGATCAACACGGCACCACTGAATTCTGCTAATGAAATGTCTGCTCTCCTGAACACAGGTCTCATGGCCAGTCCAGAGAGACGCTCATTAAGTGAAAGGGCGGATAATTCAATCACTGCAGGGCTGGACCTAAGCAGAGGATGCTGCCTCCTTGGAGAAGAGCTGGCCCTGCCTGGACGTCCCCCCTCACCCTGTCCTCTGCCTCCTGCCCACCTCCCCGAGCTGGGGCTGGGGCTGGAACTGGTTTAGTCTCTGCAAATCAATCTCAGGAATAAAGTCTGTGAAGGAAGGGCTGCATTTAGAAAACCTCCAACCTGCTCTTCATGGAGTGGATCCATTTAGACAAGTCATAGTTTGAGATCCAGCAAGGTCTTACTTCTTGCCAGCTTCTAGAATAGGGGTCCAACTTAGGGGGAGATCACCTCTACTTTGCAGAATTTGGTGGAGGCTATGCATATTCCTCCCAGAGAAGTGCTTGAATACACAAAATTCAGCACACAATTCCAGTAATTTCATGGACCCCAGAAACCCTTCCTTACTGGGTTACATCATGTGTGTTCAGCTCCATGAGTGTATTTCCATCCTGTTTGGGGGTAACAATGATACTAAAGCTGATGGCAATGTGGGTAGATGAGGTTTGTGCTATCTTTGAGTTGATTGTCCCCTTAAACCCTCCTCCGTGCACATCTAAAGGTAGATCCTTCAAGCCTCGTGGCAAAGCCTTTGAAATACATCCCTGATTTCTCCTTCCCTCTTTGTTCAAGGACCCAAAGAGCATTGTACCCCTGGCCAGGATGACCATTTTCTGCTTACATCGTATGTTTAGATGTCTTCTGTCCTCTCTAAGGGTGGCCTGTTCCCAGGAGGCAGGGACCAGCCGTATTTGTCTCATCATCAGTTGCCCCTCAGCCCCTCTTGTCGAGTCTTTTGCATGTAGCGAGTGCTCACTAAATGTTCTCTGGATGAAGCAATGGATAAGGAATGCATGTCCTCCCTTGGGGACTGCGCATGTCTAACCGGACTGCCCACGGTGGGATGAAGGTGGACTTTGACAAACACAGCCCACTCGGCCTTCCTGGTAGACTTCCAACACAGCTACATCGCCCACACACACCCGCTCAGGGACACAGAGAAGGCTGTCCCCCGTGGAGATGGTCCCCCTCCCTCCCAGGCAGCACGCTCAGGAGCCTTTGACATTTAACTCCAGTGCAATTTGTTTGTTTTCACCCGAGTTGAAAATACCAACAAATGTCACCCGCCTTCGCTTCCCTGTCCTGACATGTGACTCTGACGGGCCAGGAACCAGCAACACTAATGAGCATCTCAGGTCTCCCTGAAGTAGCAGGGGATGCAGAGCTCTGCATAGGTAAGAGGTGGGGGTAGAGGTGGATCCAGCAAGAGAAAGACGAGCGAAGATTTAAGCGTGGGGACAGGGAGGCCTGCCAAGGGCAGTGGAGGAGCAAGGAGGTGGGAGAGGACAGTCCGTTCACCAGCACCATCGAAGGGAAGACGCGCGATAGTCCTATGCCTCCCACGCTTTGAAAGGACTTCTCCACACTGCCCTGAAGGTTGTCTGGTTGTTCCCTGTATCTGGACCAGCTCCTTCTGCCTACCATGTGCCTCTCTCTGGAGTGGGATTTGGATGCCATCTTATACCTTTTGGAAATTATATCAGTCAGAAATTTTTTGATTTCATTGTGAGTGATAAAAAAAACAAAACCAAGTAGCCTAAATGAAAAAGATGTTTATTTCTCTCTCTCGTAGAAAGTGCAAGGAATAAGGTCTATATTCAAGTGAATGGCACTGTAATAAGGTCAAGTTCCTCCTTTAAAAATGTATTGATACTATGGGTATGTGAGATATTATCATGGGAAGAAGTGGGGTGAAGTGTCTATGGGAACTCTTACTATTTTTGAAACTTCTTATGTCTTAAACATTTTTTAAAGTTATAATTAAAACAAAAGCCAAAACCTTCAGAGATTCCAGGACTGAATAGTGGTGCCATGATCACCAGGCGTCCACATTCCTTCTGTTTCATAATTTTGTATCCTCAACACTCGGCTGCCAGTTCATGGGCCAAGATAGCTGCTCAAGTTCTGTACATGCATCAGCATTCCAGTCTTAGGAAAGAGGGAGGGGCAAAGAAGGGTGTATCCTTTTTTAAAGTACACCACTAGGGTATCACATAGGGTTTCCCTGATAGCTCAGTTGGTAAAGAATCCACCTGCAATGCAGGAGACCCCAGTTTGATTCCTGGGTCAGGAAGATCCCCTGGAGAAGGGATAGGCTACCCACTCCAGTATTCTTGGACTTCTCTTTTGGCTGAGCTGGTAAAGAATCCGCCTGCAATGTGGGAGACCTGGGTTCGATCCCTGGGTCGGGAAGATCCCCAGAAGAAGGGAAAGGCTACCCATTCCAGTATCCTGGCCTGGAGAATTCCGTGGACTGTGGGGTCAAAAGAGTCGGATGCGACTTTCACTTTCAGGATATCACATACTAGTGTTTTGCCTATAGATCATTGGATAAAACTTGATCATATGACCACACCTAGGTACAAGGGAGGCTGGGAAATGTGGTCTTTATTCTGCATGGCCTTGTGGCCAAATAACACTTGGAAATTCTTACTAGGGAGGAGGGGAGAATGGATATTAGAGGACAACAAATAATAACTATAGAGCCTGGAGGCTCCATGCTGTCACTGCATGGGGGAAGTGCACAATGCTGGGTGTCGAGGAAGAGCTGACTGATTTGATCGCCCTCTCAACTCTCCAACCTGACTTCCCCAGTACTCCTCCACTCAACTACAGAAGGAAGTCACCCTGTTTCCTTCCTTCAGCAAAGCAGCCTGAGTCCTCCTTTACTTATCAAGCAGCCTCCATCCAATCTCCTTAGCTCTTCAAGAGACCTTAGTGAAAGTGAACGTGAAGTCGCTCAGTTGTGTCCGACTCTTTGCGACCCTGTGGACTGTAGCCCACCAGGCTCCTCCGTCCATGGGATTCTCCAGGCAAGAATACTGGGGTGGGTTACCATTTCCTTCTCCATGAGACCTTAAGCCACAGGCATTTGTCCTTTCTGGTCCTGCTTTCTGTCAAAAGATGGGAGGCACTCATGTGATGTGAATTAGGGGAAATGATTAGACTCTCCCCAGCCTTGCAGTCTCACCAAATACCACTCCCACAAGTCAGGGGATAATGCCTAACATTTCATTAGGGACTCAGTCCCTTGGTTAAGGCAGTGCAGAAGTCTCAGTTAACCTAATCAGCCATTAATAGTTTAACCATTGATTTATCTGCTCTTTTAAAGTGTTGCAGCAAGAATAGGATTAGGAAAGGTTAGGTCTGGAAGAGGACTCAGAGATCGCCTTGCTCCCAAACTCCCCTCCCATGTACATTGGAGACAACTGAGGTTGGTAGGCTAGCCGAGGTTGGCTGTGGTCACATGGCACCAAGGATGGCTCCCCCTTGGCATCAAGTTCACTCTGATCCCCTAATTTATCAGAATAAGGATTTTTTTTTTTTTACCTTACCTGAATTGGGATCTCAAAAGAAGCACTGGCTTGCTGAGCACTAACCCCCCAAGGTTTACAGGAGAAACATAAAACTTATTGCCTCAACCAAGCACTGATCCACCTCTCCCATTCATAGCAGGAAGGACTGAGTCCTTTCCTTGTGTTGGCAGCCCCCCTGAAGCCTGAGGCCAAGCGATGGTGTGATTCAAACTCCCCCACTAAGGCCAGTAAGAAGGAGACCACTGCGGAACAACCAGCCCCCTGACCTCTCATGTACTTGTGCTCAAATTCTGGGAGCACTCTGACCTTTGACATGTCAGGGCAGGGAACCCCCACCCTGAAATTCTGAGATGAGCTCCCCATTCTCCTTCAGTTAAGTGTTTGACAATAAAGTGATTGTGCTGACTGTTGGGCTAGAGCCTGGGTGTATTTTGTTGGTTGCCTCTCCAGGAGAATGAGTGAGTCCTAGGGTCCTGAGGCTGACAATATTGGCAAACCCAGAGGCACCAGCGGTCACTGACTAAGAAGAGGATTTGGCAAGTCACCTATACATCTCCCTGAGCCTCACTTGCTTCATCTGTATAAGAGTAATGATTACTCTAAAGTGTTCACCATTAGATCATGATGGATGATGTTGATGGTGTCATGTACATTTCAAGTGCTGAAGAGTAGGAATCACTGAAGCCACATTCAAGTCTTTGGCCTTCTGAGAAATATATCAATTTAAGGACAAACTTTTTCAAGATTCTCTAAGCACAGGTCCCCAGTTAGTTCAGGTGGGAGAAGGCATCACCAGACAGTGACGGCTGTGCCTGTGGGGATGCTAAAGGGAGCCAAGTCTGGGGAAAGAAGAGACACTGAAGGTGAGGCTCACTTCTGAATCTGTGGTTAACATCATAACATCACAACAACTTTAAAGCTACGACCCAGATAATCACGATGGTGTGATCACTGACCTGGAGCCGGACATCCTGGAATGTGAAGTCAAGTGAGCCTTAGAAAGCATCACTACGAACAAAGCTAGAGGAGGTGATGGAATTCCAGTTGAGCTATTTCAAATCCTGAAAGATGATGCTGTGAAAGTGCTGCACTCAATATGCCAGCAAATTTGGAAGACTCAGCAGTGGCCACAGGACTGGAAAAGGTCAGTTTTCATTCTAATCCCAAAGAAAGGCAATGCCAAAGAATGCTCAAACTACCGCACAATTGCACTCATCTCACATGCTAGTAAAGTAATGCTCAAAATTCTCCAAGCCAGGCTTCAGCAATACATGAACCATGAACTTCCTGATGTTCAAGCTGGTTTTAGAAAAGGCAGAGGAACAAGAGATCAAATTGCCAACATCCGCTGGATCATGGAAAAAGCAAGAGAGTTCCAAAAAAAACATCTATTTCTGCTTTATTGACTATGCCAAGGCCTTTGACTGTGTGGATCACAATAAACTGTGGAAAATTCTGAAAGAGATGGGAATACCAGACCACCTGATCTGCCTCTTGAGAAATCTGTATGCAGGTCAGGAAGCAACAGTTAGAACTGGACATGGAACAACAGACTGGTTCCAAATAGGAAAAGGAGTACGTCAAGGCTGTATATTGTCACCCTGTTTATTTAACTTATATGCAGAGTACATCATGAGAAACGCTGGACTGGAAGAAGCACAAGCTGGAATCAAGATTGCCGGGAGAAATATCAATAACCTCAGATATGCAGATGACACAACCCTTATGGCACAAAGTGAAGAGGAACTCAAAAGCCTCTTGATGAAAGTGAAAGTGGAGAGTGAAAAAGTTGGCTTAAAGCTCAACATTCAGAAAATGAAGACCATGGCATCCAGTCCCATCACTTCATGGCAAATAGATGGGGAAACAGTGGAAACAGTGTCAGACTTTATATTTTTGGGCTCCAAGATCACTGCAGATGGTGACTGCAGCCATGAAATTAAAAGACGTTTACTCCTTGGAAGGAAAGTTATGACCAATCTAGATAACATATTCAAAAGCAGAAACATTACTTTGCCAACAAAGGTTCATCTAGTCAAGGCTTTGGTTTTTCCTGTGGTCATGTATGGATGTGAGAGTTGGACTGTGAAGAAGGCTGAGCACCAAAGAATTGATGCTTTTGAACTGTGGTGTTGGAGAAGACTCTTGAGAGTCCCTTGGACTGCAAGGAGATCCAACCAGTCCATTCTGAAGGAGATCAGCCCTGGGATTTCTTTGGAAGGAATGATGCTAAAGCTGAAACTCCAGTACTTTGGCCACCTCCTGCGAAGAGTTGACTCATTGGCAAAGACTCTGATGCTGGGAGGGATTGGGGGCAGGAGGAGAAGGGGACGACAGAGGATGAGATGGCTGGATGGCATCACTGACTTGATGGATGTGAGTCTGGGTGAACTCCAGGAGTTGGTGATGGACAGGGAGGCCTGGCGTGCTGCAATTCATGGGGTCGTGGAGAGTTGGACACGACTGAGCGACTGAACTGAACTGAACTGAATGCCCACATTTACAT
The DNA here is from genome assembly GCF_029378745.1 of Bos indicus. Classification (NCBI taxonomy): domain Eukaryota; kingdom Metazoa; phylum Chordata; class Mammalia; order Artiodactyla; family Bovidae; genus Bos; species Bos indicus. The sequence continues at coordinate 15,859,748 of NC_091782.1, read as the reverse complement.
GGCGGGAAACTGACGCACGAACTGGGAGGATGCTGAGCTTGAGGTTAATGAAAAGGTCAATGGGGTATTCAGTTCTTTTTCTTTTCTTTTATTTGTTTGGCTGTGTCCAGTCTTAGTGCTGGCACTTGGGATCTTTGATGCGTCTTGTGGAAGCTTTCGCTGTGTCTTACAAAGCCTCTGTGGCATCAGGGCTCAGTAGTTGTGGCTCGTGGACTTGGTTACTTCACAGCAAGTGGGATCTTAGTTCTCCGACCAGGGATAAAACCTGCATCCCCTGCATTGCAAGGCAGACTCTTAACCACTGGACCACCAGGGAAGCCCCAGGTGTTCATTTATTGCACTAAAGAAGCATACACAGAGCGTTTATGAAGAACTATTATTATGATCGTGAAATACAGGATTTTGGTACAAGGGAGCCCCAGTTGCCGAGAGGAGACAGCCCATCCCCAGGGAACCCCAGTCTGAGAGGAGACACAGCCCTGCCTCAAGGAACCCCAGTCTGGGGGAGACACAGCTCCACCTCAGGGATCCCCAGTCTGGGGGAGACACAGCCCCACCTCAGGGAGCCCCAGTCTCAGGAGACACAGCCCCTGTTTCTTGGTGAGTTGCAGGGTGAGGAGGAGGCAGGGCAGATCTTACTTCCTTCATGTGTCTGCTGCCAGCTCCACCTCTCCCCTTTCCCTCAGGGCTGGCTCTTCCTGTCTTGCCTTTAATAGATTGCAGTCTCCCAGAGGACAGGAAGGAACTGTTTATTGAGAAATCTGTATGGTGCCCAGCACAGCAGGTGCTCAATAAATATTTATAGCTGCTTAATGATTTAGCACAATAGATATGTACCCAACACCTAAAGACAGAAGCCTAATGAACAGAACATGGAGCTGCTGTTCTGGTGGGGTCAATGGTGAAGAAACAGGCTGGGGATAGAATTACGAAGGAGCCTGGAGTGAGAAGAGAGGAGAGGCGGGGACACTTTCTCTATGGCCCCGTAGTAAGTGGCCATAAAATACCCTGATCAGAGCTTCATTATGACTTTCATAGGTTCTAAGCACTTTTACCTTTGAAGACTCTTTCCTTCACTTAAAAAAAAAAAATTACTCTCTCTTCATTTCTGGCTACATTTTCCCTGGGCTGGAGGCATCCTACATCCAAAGCAACCCTCAAGCCTAATCCTGGAATCCGAGCAGCTGGGTTGGAGGAAGATTCAGTTATTGCTCCTAGACCCCAGCTTTCCTGGCCTTAACTCCTCCCATGGAGCCTACAATGACAAGATTTCTTAAACTAGTGGCTGAGGTCCCCTGTGGGTGCTGAGTTCTATGAATATGTTTTACCTTTTAGCTTTTGATTTTAGTAGCAAATCTAAGAAAACATCCAGTTGCAACTTAAAGACCATGCCCAGGAGAAGAATTATAGTGGGTGACACAGGTTTGAGATTTCACTCTGTGTGGCCCTGCTGAGGTGTTTGACATGGAGGGACCCAGTCAGCGTCCACAACCCTGTGAGATCATCCAGTTTTACAGATGAGCACACCGAGGTAGTGGGAAGGGAAGCAACTTGCCCAAGGTCACGAGGCTTGTGAGTGGTAACCCTTTGCCCATGAAGGGGGCTGGACTCTGGAATCCACGTGCCTCCAAGTCAAGCTTCTAACCACAGTGCTTCTCAAACTGGGGCCTTCAGAAGCGCTTTCCTTTAAAAGGTTTCTGTAATTACCCAACTTCGATAGATCTTCCTCAGTCTACCAAGTACTGTGAATCTTTGTTCTTCTAGAATAATCTCCATAAGAGAATCAACCTTAGTTGTTGATATCCTATCACCCATCCTTCAAGACCACAGTTCACATCCCTTCCTCCAAGGGGGATTCCATCACTCTAGTTAGGAGGGATGTCTTCTGAAGAATTCTGTGAGGACAGTGCCATTCGTGGTAGGGTTGGGTGTATCTGGACTGCCTTTTGGAATTACAGCTCTGCCTTTTTTCTTCAGTCATTGTGCAAGTTATAGAAGCTTCCCAAGCCTCAGTTTCTCCACCTGTAAAATGGGTAAATAGTACTGTGGCAGCAAATGGCTTAACTGAGATGCCATGTGTAAAGTGCCAGATGCACTCGATACACTCCCATCCTCTGGTGGCTCCCGGTTAAGTATGTGTGTGTGTAAGCTCCTCTTGAGGAGAGGGGAGATGTCCCATCTGACTCTGTCCACCTTTATGCCCACGCCCTGCTTGCCACATAGAGCAGCTGCCCCACGGAAGCCTGATGGAATGACTGAGCCCTTGCTGCGGGATCAGGCTCATCCCCAAGTCTGTAGAGGTGGGTGGAAGGTCATATTGGGGAGAGATTGCTGTACCATTCCAGATCTCGATTCTGATATCTCCAGAGAGGAAGCCGAGGGAGAAAGGAAGGAGAGGATGAAGCATACAGGCAGAGGGAACTTGGGAAGGATGGAGGATTATGAGAGAAAGAGGGGCAGGAAGAAAAGGAAGGAGGTAAAGGGGAGTGAGAGATGAGTCTGCAAACAGAAAAAATAAAGGAAAAAGAGAAGCTCTTTGAGATTTTCAGACATTAGGATGGAGAGAGAGGCAGCCAAGGTCTCTCATTTCCCACACGTGAGGAAGGGACCAGGTTAGGAGCGGGCTAGGGTGCCGGGGGAGCCTGGTGGGCTGCCGTCTATGGGGTCGCACAGAGTGGAGCACGACTGCAGTGGCTTAGCAGCAGGGTGCTCAGCTGGTTTGAGTCTCCTTTGCTCCCCACCCAGATCTCACCAGGCTGGGGCTGGAAATGGATTTGAATAGAGGACCCCTCATACCCCCTGCCCCCCGACACCATCCGGCCAAATTCCCCAGATAAGGAAACCGAGGCCTGCAGAGGAGAGGCGGCTTGCTGAAGTCCTGGGCAGGGCCAGGATGGGACCCAGGTCTCAGAACTCCAGCACCAAACTCTTCCTGCCGAATTAGTCTGCTCCTGGGAGCCAGAGTGCTTCTATTCCTACATGAAGAAAGACAATATTAGGAATGCAGAGAGCAAATCCCAGGGTAATGGAGCCTGGTGTTTGCAATAAAAATTTAAATGTGCCGTCCTGGTGGCAATAGCGACTTTTATCTGATCAGCCTGTCAGCGCTTAAGAAGGCTGGGCTGTGTAAATGGCAAAGGCAAATTGAATTCATATTTACTGCCCTCGAGTCTGTGGGGTTTATTGTTTCCAATGGATTCATGTCTCTCTCCTCTCTCCCCTTCTTCCTTTTCCTCCCTGTTCTCCTTACACTTACAAGTACTTTTATTATCCGACTACTCACTGGGAAAGTTGACAAGAGAGAAGGCTGCTCTGTGTGTGCAGATTTTTTTTCCATCTGCTGCTCCAAGTGAACTTTCCTCCTTTATCTGCCCTGCCCTGTGCCCTGGGAAGCTGTCCTATATGAACTGCCTCCTACAGTATCCTTTGTCCTCTGGCTTCCTCCATTTGGTTGTTGGGAGGCGCAGCAGGAGGTGAGAAAGAGGATGAGAGGGGGGGCCTGTTTCCTTGGCTGGCTCCCTCCCAGGCCCTAGTAGGTCAGTGGGTTGTATCCATGCTTATCTCTCTCCCGTGGCTGTAACTCTGCATGGGTTCTGGGAACTGCCCTCTGCCTTCACCCCTTCAGGCCTGGGGTGAAAGGATTTGAAAAGCCCTCCTCTGTTGCCAGGCCCTGGGGGCCTCATCACCCCAATTGGGTTTCCTTAACCTTGCCCATACGTGTGTGCTTCAGTTGTGTCCAACTCTTTGCAACCTCATGGACTATAGCCTGCTAGGCTCCTCTGTCCATGGGATTTTCCAGGCAAGAGTGCTGGAGGGGGTTGCCATTCTCTTCTCCAGGGGATCTTCCCAACCCAGGGATCCAACCCGCATCTAACCCTGCCCACACCTCCGTAAACAGTGCCTTCATTAAACGTCCCTCAGGTACACCTGCGATTCTGTCATCTGTTCTTCCCTGACTGATGCCTCTCTGTCCCTTCTGTTCAGAAATGGGCGGGCACAGAGGACACTTTTCACAAAGTGGGAGGAGCCTCAGGGGCTGGAGCTAACCTGGACTGTGAGGAGCGGTTTGCGCAGAGGTGGGGAGGGCACACAGGCCTGGCACCCCAGACCACCACCCCCCGGAAGGGCTGGACAGCCCCGCCTCACCACCCCTCCTACCCCTTAGTGCTGCTCGCCTGGGGCATGTGACAGTCTCGCAGGCCTTTTCTCTAGTGAGACTTTTTCTCAAGACTTATGTCTGCTGAGGGAATTTGTGGGGTTAGGGTTAGCAAAGGCAGCGCCAACTGGAAAGTCCTGAAAAGTCTTCTTGCTTTCGTGTGTCACCTTGTGAGTCTAGGTTGGCCAACAGGTGATGAGGATTCCGTCCCAAGGCCAATTAAAGACCTGACATTGGAGGTGGCAACGTGGGAATCCTCGTCTGTAACTGTGTCCTCCATTGCAGCAGCCCCCTCCCTACTACCCACAAATAATCAAATAAACTCCCATCAAGCCAATTTGATTGCCTAAATTCTTTTTATTTGAATAATCACAGGTGTTATTAGGAGTCCAAGATTAAACATGCTATGCTCGATGTTGTACCAAAGGCACATAACAAGGAAGGGTAATAACCGCAGGCCTGCGCAGTGAGACAGCGTCCTTCTCAGAGCAACCTGGGAGCTTTCGTGATACAATGCCCGCGAGCAGCCCCTGATGAGGCCCAGCTGTGGACTTGTGGGGAAGGGCTGCTTCAGGGAGGGCAGGCCCTCGCCTCGGCTTCCCAGGGTGGGGCAAGGAGAGGGGGCTGTGAGGAGCAGGAGTATACTGCTAATAATCCTCATCCCGAAGGAAGAACTGTGGGCAGATGCTAGACACAGCCCTGCCTCAGGGAGCCCCAGTCTGAGGGGAGACACAGCCCCGCCTCAGGGAGCCCCAGTCTGAGGGGAGACACAGCCTAACCTCAGGGAGCCCCAGGCTGAGGGGAGACACAGCCCTGCTTCAGGGAGCCCAGTCTGCTGAGTGAAATCCAACCCCTACTTCTATTGACCTTCAAGGCTGTTATCCTAGTCAGATGTTAGCCTATAATTAAGTTCCCTAGCTGGACTAAACTTCAGTGCTATTCCACCATTGCCTATACTGTAGCCTGGGTGGCTTGAAGAAGAAAAGCCAATTTTAATTTTAGCCAGAGCCAAACATAATGAGGAGAGTAAATCATAGAGTGAACATTCCCCAGCCAAATGGAAATGAGTTTTGGATTATCTGCCGCTTTGAATTATCCACCCCACTGCTCCCTTCATCACCAAGGTCCTAGAGGGGGCTACACACTCAGTTTGCTCCCCTGAGTGTGGGGACTAGGGAGAGGCTAGGGGTACTTGAGGGCGGCGCTGGTGAGTCAGTGAACCTGGGGATGCTCTGTGATTTAGAGCAGAGAAGAATGAAAGGGCTAAAATGACAGACTGGGTCATTGGATGTGAATCTGCTGGAGAAGTCCTTGGGAGAGAGAGCGAGGACTGAAAGCCTGGATTGACTAGAAGTGCAACCCTGTGTATCCACATTCTCCACACTCCACCTCTGAGGTAAGAAGGAATCAGGCCACCCAGGTTCCGAGAACTGAAGCCTTGCTTGAGGCTTCAGGAGACAGAATCGAAAAGATGCTTGAAATGGGGCCAGGGGTATTGCAGAGACAGAGAGTCTTGAAAGTCATGACTGAATAAAAGCACAAAATCTCTGTGTGAAACCAGAGCCCCCACACACTCACACCTGAGGGCCAGAGTGGACGCTGACAGGAGGACACGGAGAGGAAGGCCGAGGCCTAAACTGCTGCTGCGAGCTGCCAGCCCTGTGGGCTGTCTGTGTCCCCTAAGCAGGGCCACATCACAGGCAACCATGGAGATTAATGCATTCGTAGTTGACAACACGCCCACAGAACAGTATTTGTCCCTATCAAAGCCGAACGAATAAGCTCGCCTCCCGTCCCTCACACACCCTCATTCACATCCAGGCCCTCATTCGTAAAACCAGGCCCTCCTTCACCCACACAGCCCTCCATTCACCAAGCACACAAGTTCTCTCAGTCATCACCTCCATTCATGCGACGCCCCCTCTCTCATACACAAAGGCACATTCAGTCAGACATGCCTGCTTTTTCACACACACACACCTCTCCACTCACACTCCACACCCCTCTGATCACAGGTCTTCTTCATTCACAGTAAACACTCACCACGCACAAACACTCATCCGCATATTGGCTCACACAGGTCTCAAGACAAAAGAGGACTCGGGTTCTACAACCCCAGTTGTGACTACATTGGGTAGATACATTTTCCCATTCAACTCTCAATACCAACCATTTGCATGGCAACTAAAAGTCCCTTTCCTTCAGTGAGTGGCCTGTTTGTGTTAGTCTTTGACAAGAATGTACATGGCTTTTTGATCCTTTTTTTTTTTTAATTCCCAATAGTCCAGGCTCAGTGGGTACATTAAATCCTGAGAGTTATAATTAAGAAGTGTCCCCTGGGCTGGATTCCCCAGAAATGGACTTGAAACAAGGATTTGAGCATAAGTGGCTTATTCAGCCCATGATGGCAGGGCACTCGGAAAAAAGGAAGATGGGTAGGAGGTGAGATGAGGAGCCGGGACAGGTTGTATAAGAAGCAGGTTACTGCGAAGGGCCGCCAGGGCTCATTCTCACTGGGGACCTGAAGGAGACTGTGCAGAACGTGTTTGGAGTCATCCCACCCAACCAGTGAGGAAGTTGAGGGGTTTATCCTTCATCCCCGCTGCTGGCCTTGGTTGGGGGGCTGCTCTCCAGGGCATGAATTTGCCCCAGCCTGCCTGGCCTGCCCCAGATGGGAGTGAGCACACTTCTGCAGTAAGAGGGCATGAACAGAGTGTCAAAGGTGCCAGGGTGTATGCTGGAGCACTCATCCATCCATTCATTTGGTCATTCATTCATTCCTTCTCCCTTCAAATGTCCCCGGTGCCTGCTCAGTGCTAGGTACTGGCCTTGCTACTGGGGATTCAGAACTAAACAAAATACAGTCCCTGCCAAGAAGAGGTTCCCAGGTGAATGGGGTAGAAGACAGGGAAACACATAATTACACTGCAATACAATGAAAGCTACCGGGGATGCTTTAACACGGAGGCAGAGTGCTGTCACCCAGAACAGAGAGGAAGCAGTTCTGAGCTTAATAACTTACTTACCGTAACAACTGCTTACCTTGCACAATAGAAGTTTACACAGACTCTAAATGGGCTCAATCTGCCCTCGGATGTTTTAGATTCCATTTCCCCTTTTCTTTCCTGTTACTTCTGCTGTCTAAGACCACTCTTTCCAGTTTATGAAGCAGTCCCGGGATTCAGGATGTGGTTTCTGTCTCTGTGGCTTTGCCCGGGGACAGCACAGGGAATGTTTTTGCCCATCCTGTGTGGGTGTCTTTCTGCAGCCATGGAACTTGGACCTTCCAAGGGCAGAGGGATCCCTTGGGAATTTGGCTTTTTCTGCCTCTCTCTCTCTCTGTCTCTCTCTCTCCTTCTCTCTCTTCAAACTAGAAGCTGTAATCAAAATTGAAGCTGCCTGATGTCAAAGACTGGGCTTCCCAGGTGGCGCCAGTGGTAAAGAACCTGCTTGCCATTGCAAGAGACATAAGAGACGCAGGTTCGATCCCTGGGTCGGGAAGATCCTCTGGAGAAGGTCATGGCAACCCACTTCAGTATTCTTGCCTGGAGAATCCCAAGGACAGAAAAGCCTGGTAGGCTATAGTCCATGGGGTCGCAGAGTCAGACATGACTGAAGCAACTTAGCATGAGGTCAAAGACTATGCCTCCCTGATCAGACTGAGATCATTGAAGTCAGGAGCTATCTCCTCTCCAACACTTTCATTGAACTTGCACCCTCCCTTCTTTCTCAAGGTTCTAGAAGGATTCCTATACACGTCAGCATCAGAGAGGGGAATGGGGAATACCAGTTCTCTGATACTAACTCATTTTTCTTACCCTTAGAAGAAGCCCCAAACTGTTACTTCTGGAGGGCCTGGAAGGTGGTGGGCCTGGAGCAAGGGCAGGGCTTGAAGCGTCCAACTGGAACCACACCCCAGGCTAGGGGCAGGGTCCCACCTGGCAACTCCTAGACCAGAGAAGCAGCGTCTTCTGGAAGCCCATGTCTGGAAATCAAGTTTCCTTTTCTAGTCCCCTGGCTCCAGAGTCGGTCCCTTCAGAGCTCGTCTTGAGTGGTGTGATTTATGGGGAGCAGCCAGCTCTCTGCGAGGGCAAAACGCAGGCCGCTGCCTCTCCTAGCAGATTCAAACCCCTCCCACTCTTATTAATTCACACTTTCCCATCAGCCTGGAGCACCCTGGAGGGGCCATTTCTTTTTACCTGAAGCAGAGACAGGCATCTTACTTGATTTACAGGCTCCAGGGGCGGGTGGCTCCTCGGCTGGTTGCTAAGGTATCTTTTAAATGGAAATCAGGGTGGAGAGATATCACATATATCGTGCCAGCCATCTGCTAAATGTTGCCTCTTCTGTCTGGAACAGCTTGAGGTGGTTCTGATGGGGAAGCAAGGCCCAGGGGCTGGGGAAGTAGGGGAGGGAAGTCTGTGGTCTCCACATCAAGTGAAGGAAGGTGAACTTTCATTTTATGCCACCTTGTCTGCCGTGTCCCTTAGCTTTTCCCTTTCTGTCCTCATCTTTCTTTTTTCCCTTTTGTTTTAAATGTAAAATCCCATCTGGAGATTCTGTACAAACCACCAGCCTTGTTCCACAACTCTAAATTCATTGCCAGTATATTTAATTGTGTGCATGCATTGTGTGTGTGTGTGTGTGTACATGAGTGACTCACTACCGATGGGCCTGACAGGTGGGTCTTCCTGAGCCAATGAAGCCTCAGCTTCTGAGAACACCAGCATTCCTTCTAGGCTCCTCCCCAAGCAGGAAACACAAGTGCCCAAATTTAGCTGAACAGCTGGGCCGTCCCAGGTTACTAAGCAATCTCGTAGTAGAGGCAGCCAGTTTCTATGTACACCAGGCACGTGGAAGCCTCTGGAGTGTCTCTTCTCTATCAGGTTCTTCTCTCTCCTCTTCTACTATTAGGATGGCCCGAAGCTAGACTCTCCTGAGTTCAAATTCTGATTCTTCTTGCGGGACCTGGGAGAGTTTGGGCAGGTCCAAATCTCTCTGAAGCTTCCTGGTGGTTAAAATAGGGGTAGCAATACTCAGGTCGTCAGGTATGGTAGGGCAAGTTACTCACTGGACAAATCTGTTCAGCTAAGGAGCCAGTCCAAATGCCCAGTGGGGACTGCTGCTGCTGCTGCTGCTAAGTCACTTCAGTCGTGTCCGACTCTGTGCAACCCCATAGATGGCAGCCCACCAGGCTCCCCCGTCCCTGGGATTCTCCAGGCAAGAACACTGGAGTGGGTTGCCATTTCCTTCTCCAATGCATGAAAATTAGAAGTGAAAGTGAAGTCGCTCAGTTGTGTCCGATTCTTAGTGACCCCATGGACTGCAGCCCACCAGGCTCCTCCGCCCATGGAATTTTCCAGGCAAGAGTACAGGAGTGGGTCGCCATTGCCTTCTCCGCCAGTGGGGACACCTCTTTCTAATTACACAAGAGCACCGTTGGGCCAGCCTTAGCACTCACCTTGCAGAGTTGTGAAAACCAAGTGCAGAACCTAGGGAAGGAGACAGGAGACACCGTTCCTACCCTGGGTAAACTCCTAGAGATGTGCTGATTTTCTCAGACACTGTAGGTCCAAAGAAGACTGTTTCTCTTCCTCTTCAGTTCATCGCCTCTGTTTCTCTGGCAACTTTCCCCACTCGCCCCTCCCTTCCCCCAGTCCTGGCTCATAGACATTCTGAGCAGACAAGGTCTGGCTCCCTTGCAGATGGATTCTTCCCATGAAGGCTGATTCTGACATTTGATACCAGCATCCATTTCACAGCCTCCTTCAGATCCCCACGCACTTCTCTCAGTTTTGCCCACAAATAATCCTATGGCCCCTCCTGCCTGCTTTCATCAGCTTCTTTGTTCCTGATCCCAGCCTTCTACTCCTAATCTCCACCCCTCCGTGGTCCCCTCCACCACCTACACCATTCCGAGATGCTAAGAGGGACCTGGGTTGCTCCTTCTAGCATTTGCTAAAATCCCTTCTCAAAAGAGAGAGCCCTCTGCCCCCTAGGGTGTGCACTAATTGCCTGTTATTCACCCTGTTCCTCTCACCTCCCTCCCAACTTGGGGTTTAAGCTGCTTTTTGTTGGCTATGAGAGTAATATATTAAGTGACAGTTCTCAGAATACAATTTTAATTAAGATTCAATAGTCACTTCTCTGTCAGTAATCTTCCATGCTGATTACTTAAAATATATTTACCCAGCTCTATTATGTCATTGATTTGAATTCATTAGACGTTTGTTAATCCTCAACAAACTTTTTTTTTAAAACAACTGTGTTTTGTTTAGCATAATTTTCAAGGACGAAACTGTTTGAAACCATGGGCTCCGTGCATCCCAAAGTGTCCAGATCTTTCCTGCTTGCTGATGCCTTGTCACTCTCTCCCAGAGGGCAGCCAATGGAGGCGCGACTGAAAGGCACAAGGATGCCGTGGCACAGGGCGGTCAGTCCATGTGACCCTGATGTTGCCATACTGGTCAGCCTTCCAGGACACAGGGCAGGGTTGGAGAGGGTGGAGAGAGGATCTGGAGGGGCAGTGGAAGATACCCCCACAGGCCACCGACAGCCTCGGCCCTGAACTCGCATGTACCTGACAATGATTATTACTGTTTGCTATGTGTGCTATGACGGGGAGACGTTGGGAAGCGCTGCTGAGCCTCCAAAAATGCAGGGTTGATGGTTGCCAGAGGGGAAGGATGGGAGGAAGGGATAGTTAGGGAGTTGGGGATGGACATGTACACACTGCTATATTGCAAATGGATAACCAACAGGGTCCCCCTGTATAGCACAGGGAATTCTGCTCAATGTTATGTGGTAGCCTGGATGGGAGGGGGGTTTGGGGGAGAAGGGATACATGTATATGTATGACTGAGTCCCTTTGCCATCCACATGAAACTATCACAACACTGTTAATCAGCTACACTCCCAATACAAAATAAAAAATTTAAAAGAAAAAGACAATGCAGTGTGACAAGAGCTCATAAGGAGGATGCCTTTCTCAAACCCTGTCCCCTTCCTCCATAAACATACACATGCACATACATACATGCACGCAGGCATGCAGCCACCTCCAGTCTAACTATCGAGGGACCTCCTGGGTGTGACTGTTGCTGTCCCTGTGTCCCCCGTGAGTATAGGGGATACCTCTCACCTCTCCTTGAGCAGATGCAGTGGCCAGAGGCATATTCTATGACCGCAGTGAGCCAACCTGGAGAGCATAGCAGATGACTGGCAGAAGATGCTTCTGAAGCTTCTGTGTGACCAGGCCACCCAACAAAGATGGTTTTCTCAGCTGATTAGCCAAGTGAGTGTTGGCTCTGGCCAATGTTGATACAGAACTCATAACTCAGTGACAATGCCAGAAATTCACTGGGTTCAGTACCATAGTTCATTCACTCATTCCATACTGATTGGGAAACTTACTATTAGGTGGGTGTGGTATTGGTGCTAAGATACAGTGACAGGTGGACATGATAGATACATTCCCTGCCTCATGGAGTTTCCAGTCTAGGAAGGCAGACATGTAAGTGATTAAGGAACTATGTAAGTATGGTGAGTGATACATAAGACAAGTATAGGGTTGTTGTCGTTCAGTCGCTCAGTCATGTCTCTTTGTGACCCTTTGTGACCCCCTGGACTGCAGCATGCCAGGCTTCCCTGTCCTTTACCATCTCCTGGAGCTTGCTCAAACTCAAGTCCATCGAGTTGGTGATGCCATCCAACCATCTCATCCTCTGTTGTCCCCTTCTCCTCCTGCCTTCAATCTTTCCCAGCATCAGGGTCTGTTCTAATGAGTCGGCTCTTCACATCAGGTGGCCAAAGTGTTGGTGCTTCAGCTTCAGCATCAGTCCTTCCAATGAATACTCAGGATTGATCTCCTTTAGGATGGACTGGTGGCTCTCTTTGCAGTCCAAGGGACTCTCAAAAATCTTCTCCAACACCACAGTTCAAAAGCATCAATTCTTGGCACTCAGCCTTCCTTACGGTCCAACTCTCACATTCATACATGAGTACTGGAAAAACCATAGCTTTGACTAGATGGAACTTTGTTGGCAAAGTAATGTCTGGGCTTTTTAATGTGCTGTCTAGGTTTTTTGACTATAGGGTACTAAGGGGCAAATAGCAGAAGGGTCTGTTTTGGTCTAGATTTTGGAGAGGCTTCCTGGAGCAGGTGATGTTTAAGCTGGGCCTAGAGGTGGACTAGGAGTTTGGTTAGCCAGGAGTGGAGGTGGGAGAGAAGCCAGGAAGAGACCAGAGCAAGGAGGAAGTCCCAGAGGAAGAGCAGATTGGCATTTATAAGTGAAAGAGGTGGAATGTAGTTGGAGCAAGAAGAACAAAGGGAGAGAGAGTTGGGAGAAGTAAAGTGAAAAAATGGGCAGAACCAGCTCTTGCAAAGACTTGTTCTTATGCCAAAAAGATAAGAAGAAGGTCAATGTAGATGGAGAAGATTCCTGTTTGTGTTATTAGGACTAAGTTAAGTGTGAATCTAGAGGGTCAGACATATTTGCATGTTGAGGAAGTGGCAGGCAGACACCTCTAGGGTGGATGTGGCTGGGTGGTACCAGGGTTCAGGGCAGGCTGGTACCCTTCATGGAAGAGGTCAGCGAGAGCAGGGACTGGAAAGGTGGGCAGTTGCTCACGGGACTTCAGAGCAGAGTTGCATGGAATTAGGTATGTTGACAAAGACTTTTAATGAGGGTGACCATAATGAAGATGAAAAGGAGAGATATCCTGTGGAACAGAGGTAAGCAAACTTTTTCTATAAATGGCAAGACAATAAATATTTTAGGCTTTGCTGGCCCTGTTCTATCTGTTGCAACTACTTACTCCCACCATTGTAGCATGAAAAAAAAAGCCATAGACAATATGCAGATATGTGCAAGGCTGTGTTCTAATAAAACTTTATTGACAACAACAGGTGGCAGGCTATATTTGGCCCTTGGAATACACTTAGCTAACCCCTGCTCTAATGGTCCTGTCCAGTGTGGAAGCCCATAGCCACATAAGGCTATTGAGCACTTGAAATGTTCTCTAAGTGTTAAATACTCTTAGATTTTGAAGACTTAGTACAAATAAAAAAGATTGCTACACACCTCATTCATAATTGTTTGTATTGATTACACATTGAAATAATATTTTAGATACAGTAGGCTAAATTAAATACCTGATCAAAACTGATTTCACTTGTTTCTTTTCACATTTTTAATAGGGGTGTATAATTTAAATGTAATTTAATATGTATGTAATTTAAAATTACATTTATGGCTCACAGTACATTTCTATTAGACAGTGTTATTCAGGAATAATCCTACAGATGAAATGTAGAGTAAGTTTCTAGCCCTAAAGGATCTCAGGTGGGAGATTTACCTTTAAGGAGATACAATGATGGAATTCAAATCTTCACAGTAAAGTAATATTCAGTTTGAATAGGTTTTTTTATTTACAAAGTATTTTTTTAAGAAAACCATAAATATTTACTGAGATGTAAAAAAAAAGTCTTGCTATATAAAGAGATGTCTCATATTTCATAGAAGATAGACTGACAAATATGTTAATTATTCTAAATTAATTTAGAATGGGTTTTTAAATTTACTATATATCTTGTTTTTTTTGTATCAGCTAGTTGTCTGCATCTGTGCTCCTCAAACAGAGCAATGGAGCTCTGCTTTCTCAAGATATTAATAGTTGTTATGCAAAAAAGGAGTATATTTAACTAAAAAAAGAAGCCACACGGCATTAAACATTAATCCAAATTTCTTTACTGCCACAGAATTTCTCAACCCTTCTGAACTTGCTAGTGTGTAGAGAGCTTTCGCAAGAGAGGGTGTACTTCCCAATTCACTGGCCTTAGGCGTCTTCCTTGTAGAACCCAATTCACACTCCTAGAAGGCAAATTGAGAAGTGCTAGTCTGTGTGATGCAACAAAACCAGTGTGCACGATTTTCCAAAAGTCCAGCTCAGTGGATGTTTTTAGCACCATGTAAATAGAGCCACACTGCGTGCAACATGGAATAGTGAGAAACCTATAATATTCGAAGGTTCAAAGACCTGAACCAAAGCCCCATCCCTTCCTTCCCTGGTTAGTCATCCTTGCAAAAGCACATTCTATGTGCCAGGCGGCGCTTTAGGCCTTTTATTCGGTGGTGAATTAAAAACAAGTCCCAACTGTTTGGAGCTTTGTTGTCATTTAAGAAGACAAACGGTAACAAGACACATAGACGAAATATACAGTAAGGTAGATAGTGATTGATTCCAAGGAGAAAGCAGAGCAAGGAAGAGGGATGTGCACAGAGAGGTAAGGCCTCGGTGAGAAAGTGACTTTTTCATAAGGACCTGAAGGAGGTTCTTAGGCTCCTTAGATGGACAAGTCCTCATCTATATACACTGGTAAGTCCTTCCCTGTGAAGGGTGCTCCCAAAGCCCAGATGAGGTGATGTGTACGAAGATCTGGGCAGGGGACCAGTACGTACTGAGCGCTCAGAAGAAGTCTATGCCTTGGTTTCCCATCCCACCCCCTTCTTCACTCCCCTAAGCTCCCATTCTGTGGATTCTCCATGATAAAGAATTTATCCAAAGCCAGTTCCCCGTTTACCCTGGCGACTCCCAGGGATAGCTCTCTCCTTGTCCACCTTCTTGTTCTTAGGGAATGCTGGTCCAATCTGATTTCACAGTGAGTCTAATCCAGTTAAGAAGGCAAAACCACTTCAAAAGGCTGCTATAATGTACGTTTCAAATCCAAAGATTACTAGACAAACCACTGGTATGGAATTATCCATCCATCCATGCATCCAACAAGTATTGAGCACCTACTGTGTTTCAAGCACTGTGCTAGATGAACTGTTGTTATTTAGTCACTAAGTTGTGCCCGACTCTTTGTGACCCCCAAGGACTGTAGCCCACCAGGCTCCCCTGTCCATGGGATTTCCCTGGGCAAGAATACTGGAGTGGGCTGTCATTTCCTTCTCAAGGGGATCTTCCCAACCCAGGGATTGAACCTGTGTCTTCTGCATTGGCAGGCAGATTCTTTACCACTGAGCCACCTGGGAAGTGATTAGAGCAATGAACAGAACAGACAAAAGGGCCTGCCCTCCTGGAACTGACATTCTAGTTGGGGAGATAGAAAATATTCCATAAACATAATTAATAAGAAAATCAAGTAAGCTGTTCCAAGGCGATAAGAGCTAAGGAGACAGGAAACATTAGAACTGTTATCAGCAGGATTGCTAGAAGAGATCACTCCTGCATGAGCTGATGCCATTCTCCACTGCTCCCTAGGGCAGCCGGTAGGTGTGAGAGTGGGCGCTGCAGGTGAGGGCGTTAGGAAGTCGCCTCCCAATCCTGACCTTGTGTCCCTCCCTTCCAGGCACCACGGCCTGAGTGACCAGACCATGGAGACCCTGCTTGGCGGCCTGCTGGCGTTTGGCATGGCGTTTGCTGTGGTCGACGCCTGTCCCAAGTACTGCGTCTGTCAGAACCTGTCTGAGTCACTGGGGACCCTGTGCCCCTCCAAGGGGCTGCTCTTCGTGCCGCCAGACATTGATCGGCGGACAGTGGAGCTGCGTCTGGGTGGCAATTTCATCATCCACATTGGCCGCCAGGACTTCGCCAACATGACGGGGCTGGTGGACCTGACCCTGTCCAGGAACACCATCAGTCACATCCAGCCCTTCTCCTTCCTGGACCTGGAGAGCCTGCGCTCCCTGCACCTCGACAGCAACCGGCTGCCCAGCCTCGGGGAGGACACGCTGCGCGGCCTGGTCAACCTGCAGCATCTCATCGTGAACAACAACCAGCTGGGCGGCATCGCAGAGGAGGCCTTTGAGGACTTCCTGCTGACCCTGGAGGACTTGGACCTCTCCTACAACAACCTCCACGGGCTGCCCTGGGGCTCTGTGCGGCGCATGATCAACCTGCACCAGCTGAGCCTCGACCACAACCTGCTGGACCACATCGCCGAGGGCACCTTCACCGACCTGCAGAAACTGGCCCGCCTGGACCTCACCTCCAACCGGCTGCAGAAGCTGCCCCCGGACCCCATCTTCGCCCGCTCCCAGGCCTCGGCTCTGACCGCCACGCCCTTCGCCCCACCCCTGTCCTTTAGTTTCGGGGGCAACCCGCTGCACTGTAACTGTGAGCTTCTCTGGCTCCGCAGGCTGGAGCGGGACGACGACCTAGAGACGTGCGGCTCCCCGGGGGGCCTCAAGGGCCGCTACTTCTGGCACGTGCGCGAGGAGGAGTTTGTGTGCGAACCGCCGCTCATCACCCAGCACACGCACAAGCTGCTTGTCCTGGAGGGCCAGGCGGCCACGCTCAAATGCAAGGCCATCGGGGACCCCAGCCCCCTCATCCACTGGGTGGCCCCCGATGACCGCCTGGTGGGGAATTCCTCCAGGACCGCCGTGTATGACAATGGCACCCTGGACATCCTCATCACCACGTCTCAGGACAGCGGCGCCTTCACCTGCATCGCTGCCAACGCCGCCGGGGAGGCCACAGCCACGGTGGAGGTCTCCATCGTCCAGCTGCCGCACCTCAGCAACAGCACCAGCCGGGCGGCACCCCCCAAGTCCCGGCTCTCGGACATCACCGGCTCCAGCAAGACCAGCCGCGGAGGTGGAGGAAGTGGGGGCGGGGAGCCTCCCAAAAGCCCCCCGGAACGGGCTGTGCTGGTGTCTGACGTGACCACCACCTCGGCCCTGGTCAAGTGGTCAGTCAGCAAGTCTGCCCCGCGGGTGAAAATGTACCAGCTGCAGTACAATTGCTCCGACGATGAGGTACTGATTTACAGGTGAGCCGAGGCTGCTGCAATGCAGGGAGGTGTCCAGATGGGCCTGGAGGAAGTTATGGGGTGGGTTTAGAGCTGTTCCTACCGATGCCGCCCCCCACTCCCACCCCCCAGAGGTGTTTGTGCGATTCCAGGGACAAACTGTGCCATTTGTGCAGGTGAGGGGAAATAGAATGAACATTATGTACAAGTTTCAGGAGAGGGTGCCCTACATGTGCAGCCTAAAGAGATGTGTGTGTGGGAGGATGGTGCCTCCCAGAGGTCTGGCAGTGGTAGGTGGTCTCAATGACTATGAGCTCCGAGTTTTCTTCTTTTTTTTTTAATTAATTAATTTATTTTAATTGGAGGATAATTATTTTACAATATTGTGATGGTTTTTGTCATACATCAACCAACATGAATCAGCCACATTTGAGCCTTAGATGGAGGACACACAATAACAATAAGGAGATCTCTTGGCCAGAGGATCTGACTCCTCCAACGAAGGATGAATCTGGCCTTCACCTAGATTCATAGGTAGTCATGGCTAAGGTCAGGAAGTGTAGAATTCAGATCATCACTCTGCCATTTGCTAATCATTTAATTGTCTTGCCCTGCCTCAGTTTTCCTCATCTGTAAAATGGGGATAATCCACGCCTGACTTAGTCTGCAGGTGAAAGTGAAACTCTTAGTTGCTCAGTTGTGTCCAGGTCTTCGAAACCCCATGGACTGTAGCCACCAGACTCCTCTCTCCTTGGAATTCTCCAAGAATACTGGAGTGGATAGCCATTCCCTTCTCCAGGGGATCTTTCCAACCAAGGGATCAAACCTGAGTCTTCTGCACTGCAGGCAGATTGTTTACGGTGTGACCCACCAGGGAAGCCCACACTGGCTGAAAGAAGAAACAGGCAGAGATAACTGAAACTCAGCATCCTGCCTCAGACCCAGCTAGATCAAAGGGCCCACAAGCATTCTGCACTCAGTTTCTTTGCTTCCCTAAGTTTTCTTTTCTTCTGGGTTTGGCTTCACCGTCACATACCTCTTTCCTCTGGGCAGCCCTAGAAGAAGAGCCTCCCTGTCCCAGTTGTTCCACCAAAGTCCTGGATGATCTCTGATTAACCAGAGCAGGTCATGTGAGCCAGTGAGTATTAGGTCATCCTGCCCAGCTGTCCTGACCTCTCCAGGTGTCAGTCTTTTCATCTGTAAAATGGAGACAATAGTGTTGACTTTGTCGATCTGCTGTGAGGATCAAAGGGTCATTTCTTAGGCTGGTAGAAGGGAGGTGAAGACTCAAAAGCTGCAACAGAACTGCTTAAGTTGTTCAGAAGGAAGGCTCCATCAGATAATGGATCCAAGCTAAAGGGTCAGGGTCTGACCACAGGTGTGTTTCCTTTGCAGCCAGATTCCTGCTTGTGTTAAACATGACAGATGTGGCTTAGAGTCTTACAGTTCAAGGAATGTATGGTTTCTTTTGAAATCCTGTGTGTTTTATCTTATGCATTCAAAATGATTATTCTGAGAAGGGATCCCATAGACTTTACCAGACAGCTGAAGGGTCCATGGTGCAAGAGAGCTCAAGAACCTTGATCCATTGATGAGGTTTCTTCCAGCTCTGATTTTCTCACTTGATGAATAGGTCTCTGGATGGGAAGGTGTGGACAAAGAAAGGCATTTATTCACCAAATGAGATGGAGGGTAGGAGCCCCCTGGACATTGGTGGAGCCAAGGAACTTCCCTTATCTTGCGTCACATATGTGGCTTCTCTAGGGGGCAGTTTCCTTCTCAGCATGTAAAGAAAATAGCAGTAGAACTTAACTGAAGTATATGCATTCACATATATATATATGAAATTAAATAATACATATTGTTATATATGTGACATACATGTAAAATTAAACAATATACATATGCATTTTTCTGATTACAACAGTAATAGTCTTTGTAGAAAATTTGGAACATTGACAAAATGATAAAGAAATAGAGGAAAATTGCCCGTAATCCCACCACTCATAGTTAACCAGAGCATTTGATCTCTAAGTTCTATTTCAGTTTAGAACAATACTCATGATTAATCTAATGTGTCCTTTTGAGTCTTAATTCTTTCCACTCAACATTGTACCTTGCTTATATCTCATGATATTAAAATATTTTTCATTTGGCTATAACATAATTTATTTAATCAATCTTTTATTTTTCAACATTTAGGCTGTTTCCATTTTTCAGTATTAAAAGCAAAAAAGTAGTAAAGCAGCAATGGATATATCTTTTTACATAAATATAGTTATGCAAAACTTCAGTGATTTCCTTAGCCTATTTTCCTAGGGGTTGAGTTACTGGTTTCATAGGTAAATAATGATCTTTATAGATTGCATATAAACACTTAGTTATCCTCTCACCAGTGAGAGGTACCCATTTTGACCACACCCTTGCCAATTATAGATATATAATTACTTTCATTTTTGCCAATCTCATAGGTGAAACATGGAACTTGTTTTAATTTGCATTTCTTTGATAGTGTGTAAGGTTGACCTTTTGAAAATAAGTATATTTCTTCACTTGTGAATTTATTATATGGTTTTGACTTTGATATAAACTGTAAAGGAGAAAAGCTACCAGCTCTGAGGCCTACACAGGCATAGGATGAAAGGAAATGCAGTTTGCAAGGGAAGAGACGCTGGCATCAAGGTGGCAGAAAGCCAAGACTGCCAAAATGGAGCCCCTCCCTGGGGCATCTCAGAAATCCTGGGAGGACCCCCAAGAGGGGTCGGAGTTATGCTTCTGAAGTCACTCAAAGCTGAATTCAAACCACTTTTATTTGGTGATTGAGATCTTGGAGACACTAGGTTTATAAACAGAAATACAGGCAGACTTTGAAGATATTTTGGATTGGGTTCCAGACCATGGCAATAAAGCGAATATTGCAATAAAGCAAGCCACATCAATTTTCTGCTTTCCCAGTGCATATAAAAGTTATGCTGATACTATGCTGTAGTCTGTTAAATGTGCAATAATATTATGTCTAAAAAAACAATGTACATACTTTAATTAAAAAATACCTTAATGCTAAAAAATACCAACCATCATCTGAGCCTTCAGAGAATCATAGAAGTAACACCAAAGATCACTGGTCATGGACACCATAACAAATATAATAATAATGAAAAAAAATTGAAATTGTGAGAGAATTACCAAAGTGTGACACAGAGACATGAAGTGAGAAAATGCTGTTAGAAAAACATCACCTATAGACTTCTTCAATGCAGCATTGCCTCAAATCTTCAATTTGTAAAAAATACAGCATTTGCCAAGTGTAATAAGCGAAGTGCAATAAAGAAAAGTAAATGGAAGCATCAGGAAGCTTAGGGGAAAAATGCAGATAACAGTGTTGACTTCCCCTTATTGAGGTCTTGAAGATTAGAAGAGAAACATCATGGAAAGCTTTCTGAATCGTGCAGGCATGTAGTAAGTGTTCAGGCATATAAGTGATTATTGTTGTTGTTAGCAATTGGGGTAGGAGTAACAGTAATGGTGAGAGTGAGACCATTATCTTGTCTGCCATCCTGGGGGGCAAAGAGAAGAGGAAGGTTAGATACACAGCTCAATCTTTAAGAAGCCGGATTTCCAAAATTTAAAGGAAAAGGACAGTGTGAGTCTGTAGCTAGTTAATAGTAACGGCAATCACTAGACAACATTTTTACCAGCTTACTGTGGGTTTTACATGTAGCTTTCCAAAGAGTAAGCATCTCATTTCATTCTCCTGGACATACCAGGAAGTATAAAAGACCAAGAGAATCAAACTCTCCCAAGGTCACTCCCCTGGCTTCAGTTCCGAAATTCAGCCACTGTGGCCATTCTACCTTCGTCCTTACAGTGCAACTGGCTGTTAAGACAAATAGGAGACTCCAAGGAAGAGCAGTAGGTTTTTAGAAAGTGAACTGTCCCCACGGGAAAGAAGAGACACCAACCGGGCTGCACACTGGCTCTGTGATATGCTCAGCCTACAACAGCGACGTGTTGACACGAGGGGCAGAAAGGTTTCTACCCGAAGATGAATATGACAGCACTCAAAAAACTATGATCATGGCATCCAGTCCCATCACTTCATGGCAAATAGATGGGGAAAAAGTGGAAACAGTGACAGATTTTATTTTCTTAGACTCCAGAATCACTGTGGATGGTGACTACAGCCATGAATTTAAAAGACACTTGCTCCTTGGAAGAAAAGCTATGACAAACCTAGACAGCATGTTAAAAAGCAGAGACATCACTTCGCTGACAAAGGTCCGTGTAGTCAAAGCTATGGTTTTTCCAGTAATCATGTATGGATGTAAGAATTGGACCATAAAGAAGGCTGAGCACCAAAGAATTGAAGCTTTCAAACTGTGGTGCTAAAGAAGACTCCTGAGAGTCCCTTGGACAGCAAGGAGATCAAACTAGTAATTCTAAAGGAAATCAACCCTGAATGTTCATTGGAAGGACTGATGCTGAAGCTGAAATTCCAATACTTTGGCCACCTAATGGGAAGAGCTGACTCATTGAAAAAGACCCTGATGCTGGGTAAGGTTGAAAGCAGGAGGAGAAGGGGACGACAGAGGATGAAATGGTTCAGTGGAATCACTGACTCAATGGACATGAGTTTGAGCAAACTTTGGGAGATGGTGAAGGACAGGAAAGCCTGGCATTCTGCAGTCCATGGTGTCGCAAAGAGTTGGACAGGACTGAGCAACTAAACAACAGCAATATACGATACAGAGATGCTCACGGCAGGGCTTTTAATCCATGTTTGTCGCTGGAAGGACAAACCTCCTGGCTGAGAAGGAAGCTGCAGGAAGACTAGACAAGAGCAGCAGGCAAAGCCACAGTTTCCAAATTGCCTCCCTTTCCCCGGCAAGAATGGCCACAGCAATAATGTTACAAATTTGCATTGAGAGCTTGTTTGAACCAGGCACTATTCTGAGGACTTTATACACATGAACTCAACAGTTTTCCCAAAACCCTGGGGTTTGAGAACTACCGTTATTCCACTTCCCATATAAGAAACTGGCTCAAGGTTTCAGAGATAGAACTTGAATCCAGGCCACGTGAAAAGGGCAAGACTAATACTCAGGGAGGGACCCGAGGCCAACAGAGACACGTCATACTGCCCTGCATTTGTTCTGGTCCCCAAGCCCCAAGGGGCACGTCCGAGGACTAGAGGATACAAGCCAAGTTTCCAAGCCCACGGGAGTGAGCTTGAGACAGCACGGACAGAAAGAGGAGTGCCCAAGATGGGAAAAGTGCAGATACTCTGTTTTTGAAGACTAGACTCTATAAAGCATAGGATGCTAGGCTGGGTGTGGACAGTCCAAATTCCAGAAAGGATTGCTCAACAGATGTCTGTAAGCCCTTGGAAAAGAATGCCGATTGCCAGAACCCCGTAAGGACTCCCAAGGGGCCAAATCATGCCCAGGTATTGAGTTGTCTTCAGGGGACACTGTGACCCAGTTCTTTTCTTTTTCATGTTTTAATTGAAGTATAGTTGATGTACATAATTTACAGATGTACAGCATAGTGATTCACAGTTTTTAAAGGTTATATTCCATTTATAGTTCCTGCAAAATACTGGCTATATTCCCTGTGTTGTACAATGCATCGTTGTTGCTTATTTATTTTAAATGTTCATAGTTTCAGTTCACTTCAGTTCAGTCACTCAGTCGTATCCAACTCTTTGCGACCCCATGAATCGCAGCACACCAGGCCTCCCTGTCCATCACAAACTCCCGGAGTTCACCCAGACTCACGTCCATCGAGTCAGTGGTGCCGTCCAGCCATCTCATCCTCTGTCGTCCCCTTCTCCTCCTGCCCCCAATCCCTCCCAGCATCAGAGTCTTTGCCAATGAGTCAACGCTTCACATGAGGTGGCCAAAGTACTGGAGTTTCAGCTTTAGCATCATTCCTTCCAAAGAAATCCCAGGGCTGATCTCCTTCAGAATGGACTGGTTGGATCTCCTTGCAGTCCAAGGGACTCTCAAGAGTCTTCTCCAACACCACAGTTCAAAAGCATCAATTCTTTGGCGCTCAGCCTTCTTCACAGTCCAACTCTCACATCCATACGTGATCACAGGAAAAGCCATAGCCTTGACTAGACGGACCTTTGTTGGCAAAGTAATGTCTCTGCTATCTAGGTTGGTCATAACTTTCCTTCCAAGGAGTAAGCATCTTTTAATTTCATGGCTGCAGTTAATAGTTTAAATTATTCTTAATCTTTAAATCTTTAATCTTCTTAATCCCCTATCCCAATCTTGCCCCTCCGCCCGACTGGTATAACCGCTAGTTTGTTCTCTATATCCGTGAGTCTTTCTTTTGTTATATTCACTATTTTGTGACCCAGTAGTTCTTTTCATCTGCCTCCCTCGTCATTCACAAGGACAGCCCTTCACAGTGACATCCCTCCTGACACGAGATTCTCTCCATGAGACGCGTTCATCCCACGCGTCTCCATGGGGGAGGTGGACCAGAACCTCTGGGGTGGTAGATGCTGTTGGAAAGCATCCTAGCGGGTTTCCAGTGGCTGTGACTCAGCGCCGTAAACAGAGTGCATCACAACTGTCAAAGACAGTGGACAAAAACCCCACCCTGAGTTTGGGCCAAAACGGAGATGCGTAAACTGTGAAATGAGCTTGTAACTGGTCAACCAGATTATTTTTTAGTTCCTTTTTTTCCAAAAATTTAGTTTTAATTGGAGAATAATCGCTTTACAATGTTTTGTTAGTTTCTGCCACGCGACAGTGTGAGTCGCCTGTAAGTATACATATGTTCCCTCCCTCGTATGCCTCCCTCCCACCCCACCCCCATTGATACAATACACACTACCGTGTGTAAATAGGCAGCTAGTGGGAAGCTCCAGAGAGCTCAGCCCGGTACCCTGGGGCCAGATTGCTTAACAAATTGCTGTGCACATTGGAGAAAGCCTCTGGCTTGTACCTCCACACCTGCCCCATTCTGCGCTGCTCAGAATATTTTCTTATTGACATGGATAATGACACAGAAAATGTTTATTCTTTTTGGTTCAAAAACTCAGCTGCCATAGTTCAAGATGAAGAGAATCTGGCTTGATGGGAGTTTTGTGTGGCATCAGCTCAGAGTTTTAGCTGATCTCAAGGATGTTGTGGCTGAAAAGTGATGGAGCTGCCAAAAGACTCCTGTAATTGGGGGCTGTGTTAACAGAAGTCAAGTGCTGAGATCATGGGAGGTTGCAGTTTTAACCACTGAGTCATTTTGAGCTGGTCAGAGCAGAGCTGTAACACATTTACTATAGGAAGACACAGTCTTCAGAGATTATCTTCGCCAGTGGCAATATATCCAGAGATCCACTGATGAGAATGGGATTCTAGAATCTTGTGAGATGGACAGAGGTTGGTGATGACAGGATTTGGGAAAGAAGTCATATATCCTTTAATTTATTCACAGAACGTACGAGTAGAAGAGAACACACACACACTCTAAAGCAGGCATCAGCCCATTACAACAAAAAAATTCCAATAGCAGCACCTGTACATACCTCTCTCGTTGCTCTCCGTCTGGCTGCAGAAGGACTTGGCTTGTATCTTTCTTCTTCTCTAACATGTGCCACTCATGCATACTCATCTTCGTATCCCCCGCTTCTAGCGAGACCTGGCCCACGAAGGCTAGTGGGTCAATATCTGGTGAACTGAACAGAATGGAAGTGAACATCAGGGCTGGCCGACAGCAGACAAAACAAGGGCTGCCACAGGGTAGCAAGCTGCCTGTACCAGGATGATTCAAGCTGATTCCACACCAGGGATGCCCAGTAGGCAGCCTGACTGTAACGTTTGACTTAAACAATCCCACCCTGATGGTCTGTGACTCTGTTTAAGGCTTATTATCCCATGATCAAGACAATATGCTTACCAGTTGCCAGTTGGGGCCACATGGCGTTTTGCCTCCCAGGGTTAGGGTGCCCTGTCTCATAGGGGTTTGAGCCCAGGGTCTGAGGTCACAGACAGGGACCTTGGTGGATGCTTAATTGTCCAACCAGATTGGACATGTCATTGACAGGTCACCATTGACTGACACCATGGTCCTGCAGAAACCCTGGGAGCTGGGAGCTGTGTGTGAACCATCAGGTTCCAGTCTATATACCTTGGCTTCCCTGGAACCTAGCAGTAAAGAATCTGCTTGCAATTCAGGAGAGGCGGGTTTGATCCCTGGGTCAGGAAGATGCCCTGGAAAAGGAAATGGCAACCTACTCCACTTGATTTGCCTGGGAAATCCAATGGACAGAGAATCCTGGTGGGCTATCGTCCATGGGGTTGAAAAAGAGTCAGATACGGTTAGTGACTGAACAACGACAAACAACAATCTACATACCAGGAAGGGGAAGCAGAGGCCTAGTTAATCCCAAACCATGGATAAATCAGGATTTGAATTTGGCTATGAAATAGTGTCTTGCCTTTTTTTTATTATTATCAGATGATTAGCTCTCTAATTATCTAAGGGTTTTTGCTGACCTCCCAAGGCATTCGCCTTCCCTAAGTACCCATGACTGAGCCCTGGAGGCAGCTCTGGGTCATACTAGACACAGACAGTCCACAAGTGGGACCATGTGACTGGGGAAGACTGACTCCTGCATCTGTCAGCCCCAGGGCCTGCCCTTTCAGGAAGTGACTGTCATTCATGGGAGCAGTGTCAGAAGTAGGGGAGTCAATGAGGGGAAGAAAGGTGGGAGAGGTGAGTCAGAAAGAAGGGGCCTCCCCTCCCCAAGGAGAGAGCAACAGCGCATCCCAGCTGTGCCTCATCCCTGGTATGACATGGTAAGTTAAGTGTCCCGCATGTCATTATCAGCCCAAGTGACACTCACAAACACTTGTCTCTAAGAGTCATCAAGAACATCTGTCACCAGGCGTGATGTTAGAACAGTCCCCGGGAGGGCCAGGGGAACAGCCAGCTTACTTCTAAAGCACAGCATGGAATTAGCCAGGATGCAGCCTTGTCTTCGTGAAGCTTATTCTGCTATCATCATCTCCACGTAGCAAAAGTGAGGGCTTATGAGGCAAGAGACCCTGAAGGTGGTGGAAGATAGTAGCCATTCTATGACCCACTGCAACTTTATCTTGAACCCCCTTCCTGTACCATATTCCTCCATGACATAATCTCCACCTTGAAGGAGGCTGGACCACCTTATTGAGTTTTGCAAGGCTAGAGTGGGGCATTTTTTAATTATTATTATTCCTGTTGGTCTGTCTCTCATCTAGGGAAAAGATAAGGAGGCAGATTCAATCTGCCTACTCCATCATTTTGAATCAATACCCCATTGGAGATTGCCCCTGCCCTCTGCCCCATGACAATGCAGCTAATTGGAACTCCACAATAGGGTAGAGGGAAATTTACTAATGAACCTATGATCCTGTGGATATGGGGAGAAACTTCTGGGGAGGATGCTCCCTAAAGTGTTAGTCACTCAGTTGTGTCCAACTTTTTGTGACCCCATGGTCTATAGCCCACCAGGTGTCTCTGTCTGTGGAATTCTCTAGGTAAGGATACTGGAGTGGATAGTCATTCCCTTCTCTAGGGAATCTTCCCAACCCAGGGACTGAACCCAGTCTCCTGCATTGCAGGCAGATTCTTTACCATCTGAGCCACCAAGGAAGCCAGGGAGGGCTATACCAGATATAAGAGCTCCCATCTATGTAGGGGAAGGGTTCTTTGATTCAGCTGCTTCCACAGACATCGCAGCTTCTACTGAAAGGTTGGATTGGACCCCACTGTCAGGGAAAAAATGTGTAAAGGAGAAAGTTGGGGTGACTGGGGTAGAAAGATTCCCGGGAACTCCCTGGTTAGAGCCAAAATCAGCCTGCCTTGGATTTTATATTTTTTTACACTGTCTGACTATTGAAATCCGACATCAACAAGCAGGGATGGCCAAAACAAATATTATACCCATTTTAAAGCTCATGAAACTGAGTCTTTAATGAATTGAGATTTCCCAAGGTTCCACAAAGCAAAGACTAGAAATATCGTACCCACATCCAATGCCAGGTACATGCTGTGTGAAACTTCTCACTAATATCCCAAGGAGTTTTCCTTAAGGCTGGAGACTTGGGCTGAGGGACACCAACTGTGACTTCTTTTTCTCAGAAGGATGGGGTAATTCACTGGGAGGCTGCTGAGATTTTCTCTTCCAGTTTTAGTTGCTTTCCTCACATTTCTAAGGCCTAGCCATAGCAATTAGGATGAACAGAAAACTCAACCAAAGGAGATTTAAATTCATAAGGGTTTATGTCTCTTGTGTAAAAGAAGTCAGTGGAAGGGAGTTTAGTCTGGGTCTCTGGGCAGCCTGGCCACCAAGGACCCAGCTCCTACCTTTCTGCTCAGCCATCCTCAGCACACAGATTCTGTCCTTAAGGTTTCCTCATGGTGAGAAATGGCTGCTGGCATGCTAGCTATCACATCTCCTTTCTATACAGTGGGAAAGATGAAAAGCAGAAGGATAAGAGGGCAAAGGAGAGGAGGTTCTCCCTCCCGTAACTTCTGCTTCTATCTCTTTTGGCCATATCTGTCTGCAAGGGAGGCTGAGAAATGTAGATTTTTAAAGCTAGGCCAAATGCACTGCCAGTCATATAGCACTTCTAGAACCTGAGTTTGCACCCCAACTCTACCATTTACTAGTCCTGGGACCATGGGCAAATCACTACGCCACTCTCATATTTATACCAATAGTGGCATGAACTGAATGAGATCACATATTTGGAAGCGCATTTACATGGTCAACTATGAAGTATCAGAAACATGTCAGTACTTACTGTTATTAGGAGCCTGACAACTTTCCCTCCTTGGGCCCCTCTTCTTGTCCTTGTTCTCCAGGCTTCTTCTTGTGGCTCCATTCTTCAAAACTTACTCCAAGAGAGCTGTAAACTGGGAAAACAATCTGATAACGTTTTAAGAGATTAAGGTGTAAGACATAATCCCTTTCAGAAATCTTTGTAGTTCAATTGGAAACTCTGAAAGACCCAAAAGAGTGAATCTCTAAGGGTGTAATTTCAAAGCCCAGAGCAGGTTTCAGCATAGGAGAGACATTTTTCAGGGGTGCCTTCCAGGAGCATCTCAAATCACATCACTACTTTCTCATCCTGCCCCTCTTGCTCCACACAAGATGAACACCACTCAGATGCAAAACCTTCAGGGCATCAGTTCAGAGGTGACTAAATTCTCTACGTGTCATTCCCTCTATTCTCCAAAGTTCTGTCTGAAGACAACTCTGAAGAGAGAAAAATTAGCAGGAGTAAAATTATTACGGTGTGTATCCAGCCTGCTTTTCTTTTGGAATGTGGCTTTTTTCCCTTGTAGTGAAGGGAGAACCAGAGAGCCAGCTCCGTTCAGCCTCATAACAGCTCCAGGAGAGCCGGAAGTCAGGCAGGTGGGAAACCCAGGCATTCTGACACTGAACCTGGGGTTTCCCACCACCCTAGTGTTCCCCAAGCCTGGCTGTGCGTTGGAATCTATGGGGAGCTGCATCCTGTCTCCAGGAGATCCCAAGCCAGCTTCAGGTGGGGCCCAAGCATCCGTGTTTTTAAAACTCCCCCAGCGACTCTGATGTGTGTTCCACATCGGGCCCTTGTGCCTGGGGAATGGGCATTGCTGGGAGGCAAGCTGCTATAAATCCCACAGGTGGGGCTTTGGTATCTGAACTTCTGGTGAGAGAAGTCAGCAGACCGGGGTTCCCACCCCGGCTCTCCCATGTCCTTGTCATCTCACCTCTCTTAGACTTTGTTTCATCTATAACACTGAAATACAAACTCTTTCAAATGGGATCATCTCCAAGGAGATAAAGTATGTGAAACATTCAGGAAACAACAGCACCTTGTGCATTTTAGTTGCTGGAGTCGTTTTTCTTGCCCTTCGGCTGAGGCTGAGTGATGAATACCAGGAGGCCAGAATCATGGACTCCAGACATGGGCTCTCATCTCCCCTCCCTGTCCTTCTCTGAGCCTCAGGCTTCTCATCTGTAAAATGGGGATGCTAGTGACTCCCAAAGGTGTTGTGAAATGGGAAGAGATGTAAGGCGTGAAGAAGAGCAGCTTCAGATAGTGCGAAGTGCTTCTTATCACCAAGATCTGACTATAGCCGTTTGACCAAACTGAGGATTTGTTTCTGTCATGTAATGGAATTCCAGAGGGCTGGTGCTCAGGACTGGCATGGGAGTTCCATGGACCTCAGGGACTGAGGCTCCTTCTCAAGTTGCACAACCTTTAACATGTGGCTCTCTGCCTCTGGGCTCGCTGACCCTTCCCCCCAGGACTTCCTCCTGCGTGCCCAGCCCACAGAGAGGGCAGCTGAAGTGGAGGAGAGCTGATGTCCCCAGAAGCAGCCCCAGTCTATGCTGGGGAGGATTAACACCCCAGCTTCCTCCCCTAGTGGGGGAAGAAAGACAACTGAGGCGTATTCTATGCAGTCCCTAGAGGGTCCCGATACGACTGAACCCAGATTGCTCACGATGGTAACTTGCTTAGCAACACACCCTGTATGGACCTTCTTCCCCAAAAGAAGAGAGTCCTGGGCCCAAATAAACTATTGGCACTCAAATCTTTGTCTTAGAGTCTGCTCCCGGGAAAGCCAGATGAAGGAAGACAGGCACCAACCATTCAGATGAGTCAGCCCCTTTATTTACTTAGTTTTTGAAAGTCTTTATTGAATTTGTTACAACACTGCTTCTGTTTTATGTTAGTTTTTTTGGCGGGCGGGGGGGAGGTTGGGCCTGGGAGGCATGTAGGATCTCAGCTCTGCAACCAGGGATTGAACCCACAAGCCCTGCATTAGAAGGTGAAGTCTTAACCATCTAACTGCCAGAGAAGTCCCTGAGTCAGCCCACTGAAAGAATCCCCCAGGAATCCCACCCCATGACTCCCACTTCTATCCGTTGTATTTCCTCAGTCTGCATCAGAGGCTGAGAAAGTTGGCTGTTTGTTCAGGCATGTTGCTTTCCCAAATAAAGTCAGGGATCTGCTGAGGAGTCAGGGGAGGAGGATGGCTGTCCGGCCGGTGTGCAGCCCCAGAGAGCTCTATGCATGAAAGCATCAGTGTCGTTCACATTTCTTGGCACCCACCTGCCCACACCACCCCAGGAGCCAGCAGCCTGCATGTGTAGCTGAATCCAGCCTGGGGAAGGGAGATGATCTGGGCTGCTTTTGAGCACTCTTTTCTCATCTCTAGAGACACTGAGACAGAGAAAGAAGCTGAGGGGGATGTCTGAGTCTTTGCCAATTAGACCTATGGTCTGGCAAGTGCGTGTGTGATGAGAGTGGGCACCCTGTGGGTGACAGAAGGGCTCCAGACGTAAAGTCAAATTAACGCCCATCATCTTCAGAGCCTCAGAGGTGGTGGGGGGTGGTGAGCGAGCAGGATCACACAGAACCACAGACTGTGATGTGCCAGCCCAGGGTGAGAGCGGGGCCATGGAGACGTGCAACGCGGATGAATAAGCTCATTAACTATTTACAAAGGAGAGCTATTTCTAGCGGGGGTGGGCTCCAGAGATGGCCTCCCACTTGTGCTGTGGCTGCAGTGCTGATGCTGTGGGGGGAGGAGTATGGGTCCAGATGTGGGAGCTCAACTTCCACTGCCTTGTCAAGAAGGTACCTGTTCAGAAATTAAACGTCACACAGAACTATTAAACACTTAACCTTCTAACCAGATAATTCATTAGTGACGATACTAAGTTAGGGGGCTGTTCAATTTAGTAATTGACCACCTAAAAGGTGAAAATGTAAATGAATTGCTTGGTGAAGTTGATCTACTTGAGCTTTTTCATGAGCTAATGGAAGTGCATTCACAAGCCTGGGTGGGGAGGGGTGTATTCTGTGGCTGGGTGGGCAGAGCTTCTGGAATTAGGTGGAGTGGGCTATAAGCTGTGTCCTGGGCAGTAGGTGGGATTTGGAAGGAAGAGCGGAGGAGTTAGCTGTTTTAGGTGGAAGCAATAAGAAAGAGGCCAAGGCAGGAATGATCAGGCCCAGTCAAGGACCCCTGAAAACCCTGGTGTATTAGTCAGTGCTGCCACAATAGTAATGTTGCATGACAAACAAGTCCAAAATCTCGGTAGCTTACAGCTTCTTGAATCTTATTCCTTGTGGGTGTGCAAGTTGGTTGGAATTCACTGGGTCTCAGCTGGGCTGGGCTCCAGGCTCCAAGTCTGGTTTAAATCTTCTCCATGTATTTTATTCTGGAGCCCAGGTACAGGGGCAGTGGTCATCCAGAGTATGTTTTTCTCATGGTGATAGCAGAAATGAAGAGGGCAGGTGAAGAAGCAAACATCAAGCCTCTGCTGGCATTACATCGGCTAAATCCCATAGGGCAAAGCAAGTTACAAGGCCAAGCCCAGTCAAGGGGCAGGGAATGCACATCACCCACCGTCAGGCCATGGCAAGACTGTGGAGATTTCATTTTATTGGTATTTAGTTGTTCATTCATATCTGACTCTTTTGCGACCCCATGGACTATAACCCACCAGGCTCCTCTGTCCATGGGATTCTCCAGGCAAGAATACTGGAGTGGGTTGCCATTTCCTTTATCCAGGGGATCTTCCTGACCCAGGGATCGGACCTGCATCTCCTGCATTGCAAGAGGATTCTTTACCACTGAACAACCGAGAAAGCCCAATTAAAGAGAAGTGAAGGAATAGGTCCAGCAGCTCAGTCTGCCACACCTGGCTGATTTGGTGGGAACGCTATCTCTAGTGCAGTGGGTCTCAAACTTGAGCACACGTCAGAATCACCTAACAAACTTAGCACTGTTAGCACAGCGCTGCAGGGCCCTACCCTCCTGGGTTTCTGACCCATTCGGTCTGGAGCGGGGTCTGAGAATCTACAATTCTAACATATTCTCCCAGTGATGCTGATGCTGTCCATCCGGGGCCACTTTTGGATACCCTCGGGTCTATGGAAACAATAGGTTTGTTCGGAGAGAATGGAAGAGAGTAGACTGTGGGTGGCCTGGAGTGTCACACCCAGTAGCTGTATTTACTGAGCCCTAACTACATTCTGTGCTGCGATTCATGGGGTCGCAAAGACTCGGACACGACTGAGCGACCGAACTGAACTACGTTCCAGGTATTGTTCTAAAGATGTGCTGTGTACTTCATTCTCTTACGTGGAGCGGGTGGAGCTAGACTTTGTAGCTGTCCTGACTTCAGGCTTTCTCCTTTTGGCCGTGGGGAGCCAGGGTCAAGCTCTGAGGGGAGAAACGACCTGTGACGGAAGAACTCCGGATTTAGAACTGGATGGTCTAGGCACAAACTGCACTTTGACTCTTGGTATCTAGGTTTTTTATTTATTCAACCAGTAAATACTTGTTGAGTGCTGGCTTTGGGGTAGAATCTACTCAAGACCATAAGGTTAGAACAAAACAGGCAAAGCCTTGGTCTACAAGGAGCTTACGTTCTTACGGAGGAGAGGGATGAAAAATGTTAAATGCGTGCTAGGAAAAGAAATAAGTAGTGTAAGGACACACTGGGGAGCGCTGTTTTATATGGGTGGCCAGAGAAGGCCTTTCTAAAGAGTGATATTGGAGCAGAGACCGGAATGGAGTGAGAGAAAGAGCAGGCAGTGAGGAAACAGCAACGCCAAAGGCCCTGGGGTAGGGTGTCCTTGTCCTGCTGGGAGACGCAGCCAGACTCCACTGCATCTGGAGGGAGAGTGACAGTGAGTGAGGTCAGAGAATTGGATGTGGCTGGATCAGGTAGGGCCTCGCAGGCCATGGTGAGGCCTTGGACTTTATGTGGGATGAGATGGGAGTCATTGTGGGGATGAGCACAGGAGAGTGGCATGATGTGATTAAGAAAGACAATTCTGGCTGACTACAGAATCTGGAGACCACAGGGGGCAGGGGCGGAAGCAGGGAGACCAGGTACACCATGGTTGTTGGAGTCTTAGCTATGTCTTGAGACCCTCCTGCTCCTGAATGCCCATATCAATAAAATGGGAGGAGGACCCCTTCCACTGAAATTTCCCCTCCTGGGCTTGTTATAATAGTGGGAGGGAGGTCAGGGTGTGGGCATATGAGTGAGCAGGAAATACTCAGGAAGGGAACAAAATGGCATCTTGTGATGATTTTTCTGGCAGAATCCTTGGAGCTGTGTCTGCCTGGCCCGGGAACCTCCCCGAGGCCCAGCCCACAGCCACGGCGGAGAGAGGAGTTTCCCATCTCCCCCTCCAGAGCATCACAGCTCACCCATCAGTCTCCCAGCTCCTCCAGTCAGCACCCCACCCTCTCCCCCCAAGTCCTCTCACTCTGATAGGGGAGTAATTATTTATGTTCCTGTTTAATTAGCTCATTAGGCATGTGCTGCAGTATTTCTGAGACTAAATCTCCCTCTCTAGTGGCTCTTAAGAGCATTTTTGCTGGTGCCTGGCCGCAACGATTGGGGCGGCCCTTGTGGGTTTGAGGGTGGCCGGTGGTCAGGGGCTGGGTGACCTGTGTTCGGGTCCTGGGGTGTGTGTGTGTGGACAGGTGGGGAGGCTGCTGAGGCCCTGGGCATGGAGACAGGATCTTGGAAACTGCGATGGTGGCAACAGCCGGCACTGAACACCAGAGAGATATTTTTACCACCCGTCAGAATGCCACTGCGTGTGAGCCATTGCCAAGGGCTGCTTCCAAAGGCTGCTTTTCCTTCAAGCTTTGATTGTCGATCAAAGAACGGTCTGTGTGGAACAGGGAGGCTTTGAAAATTCCCAGGTTGGCTAGGCTGGTGCTCCGCAGTCCTTTCCCTCTGGCAGGGAAGCTGGAAGGAAGCTTCAGTCCTGCAGCAAAAGTGAGTGGGTGGAGCCCGCCCTCCTGAGGTCAGGAAAGGAGTCCCCCCCATTGTCCCTCATCTTTCCTAGGGGGGGCCTAGGAATAGAATCCCACCCAGAAATACTGCCTTCATGTAAGATCAGGAGGTTGACATTCCACCATTAGAGATGTGTTTCTTTCCATCTGTCATGGGAGATACTCACTCAGGCAGTTTCCTCTGGGCCTGACAGACAGAGGATACAGACATGACACAGGCCGCAGTGGAGGCTCTAGCAGGAGGAGGCAGGGAGAGTCAGGAAGGCATCGTTAGGAAACCTCGAAGCCCAGTTGCCTTGTGTGGACATATTGCTAAGGGCTTGACAGCGTTCAGGGAGAGGAGGGGAAGTCAAGGTCTTGGGACTAATTCGGTTGTTCATTCTTTAAAACTCTTTTCTGACTCTTTAAAATGGGCATAGTTCTTGCTACTCCCATAGACTGAAAAAAGTACAGAGTGAAAAGGGGACAGTTCAAGGTCATCCAGGCCCGCCTTCTCATTTCTTCACCAATCCTTACAATGCCCACCACCCTTCCTACCCATCACCCCCACCCCTACCACCTTCTTGGAATGCTGACTGGCCCCACATGGGGGATAACTTCCAGACACAAGAACCTGCCCTTCTTTTTATTCAAGAGCCCAGACCACCGCTGGGTGCCTTTAAGTTGAGAGGTTTTGTTTTTGTTTGTTTTTTTTTTTCCCTTACAGGCCCCAAACTTCATCTCTCTCTACCACCTAGCCTTAGATTCTGTCTTCATCCTCATCAGGCATAAAACTCATTCTTCTTCCACAATATTTAATTTTTGCAGATAATTCTCCTGGCTCACCTAGTACTATTTGTTTTTTCAAATTCAAGATCCTCCCTCCCTGCTGCCTTCCACTTTTGCCTTTCACTTTTAGTCATTCTAGAGGTTTTCATCTGCTGCTTATGATGCCAGGTCTGGGCCACTCATGGGGAAGACAACTGGGAACAGGACACCCTCACCCTTCTGCAGCTCATATTTCCCAGGGAGGGAGGCATTAAAGGACTGTGTACTTGTATAGTCTGGTTCAGATACCATAGCTGTGATAAGCTGTGTGAGGCTTGACAAGAGCAGATGCTGGGGAGGTCCAAGAAGTCTTCCTGGAGGAGGTGACTCAGAAGGTCAAGTAGGAGCTCAATCAGGGAAGAAATGTGGGTGGCACTGCAGCTGAAGGACTGCGTGTTTGTCCTGGAGCAAGGAGGGACCTGGGCTGTGTCCCTTGCTTCAGGTGCGTGTCAGGTCGTGCCCTCCTGCATGTGCGGGATCCAGCAACTGGATGCGGCCTGACCAGAGCAGAGTGGACTGCATCTGAAGTCCCCCACATCTGAAGGCAGCCTCAGGCCCCCTGGTCTCCTCTGATCCAACTCCCACACAGACAAGGTAGCCCTACAAAGCCACTCCCCTCACATGTTCTGAAGCCCCCACACCCCCTCCTCCCTGGGTTCTTCCCAGGATGAAGTGGCCCCAGGGATGTGTGGCCACCTGGTTGGTATGTGGGCATTATAAGTGAGGTCAGTGTTTGGACATCACAGCAAACATCCTGGCATCCTCCAGTTCAAGCCTTCTTAATGACTTTTGATCTGCCATAAAACATTTTAAAAATGTATTCATCTAGTTTTACATGTTTTTATGTTGCAAGTCCTTGTATGCACTTGGTTGAAGGTCATACGTGTGTGCTTGGTCACTCAGTCATGTCCAACTCTGCAACCCCATGGACTGTAGCCTGCCAGGCTCCTCTGTCCATGGAATTCTCCAGGCAAGAATACTGGAGTGGATTGCCATTCCCTTCTCCAGGGGATCTTCCAGGGGATTGAACCCGTGTCTCCTGTATTGCAGGTGGATTCTTTACCATCTGAGCCACCAGGAGAGCCCTGGTTGCTCAGGTCAGTGGTCAGTGGAATTATAAGTCACAAAGTCAGTTGATGGGGGTTAGGTCAAAAGTACTGAGTGGTTGTGGACGGTCTCTTCTCCAGCCATGACAATGAGACTGAGAACCTACCTTTCTGAGAAATGGTTATATGCCAGGTACTCATCTAAGTTCATTCATTAACTCATTTAATTCTTGCAACATCCCAATGAAGAAGGTGCTGTTATGATCCTGATGAGAAAACTGAGGTCTGAAGAGGTCAAGGTGTCTCACCTGGGATTTGACTCCGGAGCCTTCCCCTCGAGGCCTTGATAATACGTACTTAGCATCTGAGTGCTTGCTGTGTGCTTCTCAGGGCACCAAGCATGTGCACCACCCCTGGGAGGCAGTTTTACGCCTAAGACCACTTAACAGGGTAGGAATCTCTGGGATCAGAGAGGGTAAGTAAGCTGCCTAAGGTCTCCCAGCTTGAAAGTGGCAGAACCAGAATTCAAGTCTAGGTTGGCTGTGCTCCAGAGAGCTTCTGACCCTTCCTTTCCTTCCCAGGACATGAGTTAGGATGGAGAGGAGCAAGGCAAGTGTCTCGGGGTCACAGGTGGTGTGTTCAAAATAGAGGTCGGTGACCACATTTCCTTTCCAGACAGTCTAGCCGCTCCTTCCCAGCCACCTAGTCTATTAGCAAACCCAGGTCACTCAGAAGCACCAGGAGGAAACAGAGGGAATCTGAACCAGACCAGACCATTCCCCCTCAACCATGCACACATAGAGGAGAGGCAGGAGAGGGGAGTGCTTCAGGGAGGGGTCTCAGTTAAGACATGGGGAAGAACTTCCAGGCAGTCCTGGTGGTGTCTGGCGAGCAAAGCCAGGCTTCTTTGAGAGCAAGAGGCTTCGGCTGCCTGAAGGGCCTGGAGGGTTCCATCTGAGGCAGACAGGCTTTTTACTCCTTTATGCTAAAAAAAAAACTGATGGCCGTACCCTGGGCGTTCTAATGTGTGACTTGCCCTTTGAACACGGCTGCCTCCTCCCAGGGCTGAAATGAAACCTGGGTCATGAGTTCAGCCCTGGTGATGGGGGTGCTCTGGGGAGAGGAGGGAGATTTATGGCTCAGTCTCTGCCCTCTGTGAGCCGTCATCCCCTGGAGCCACCATGGCTACTGCCTCCTCGGCCAAGCAAGGCCCAGGCCCAGCGCCAAGGGGCAGGGGGTTGTGGGGCGGGGAGGGGACGCCATGAGTCTCTGACAGCCCTGGGGCTCCCTGGCTCACAGAAGGCAGTGGAGGGAGCAGCCGATAGATCACAGCTGGGCTGTTGACCTTGAGTCTTAAGCAAAGTGAAGAATAAAAGGTCATATTTATTCCGTCAGAGCCACGGGAGCAGTGAAATATCGGAGTGTGAATAAAGATGGTGCTAAATCACTCACCACCGCTGGGGACTTGGCTGATCTGTCTTCTGGCCCCATCATCACCCACTGGGTGAGCTGGGGCTCAGTATACTCAGAGAAGGATGGAAAAGAAGAGATGGGGACTCCAGGGGACCCCTAACGGAATAGAGCGGTGCCAAGACCCCTGCGATTCATAGGCTTCTGGAGTGTAAGATGTCCCTTGCCTCAAATGTCACCTCTAAATACCCCTGATCAGCCCACATGGAGCTGAGTCTGCCCTCCCTACCAGCCCCCAGCCCTTTCACCTTCTTTTAACCTGCTATGCTTTTTCTTTTTCCCATAGTACACTCCACTTTCTAACATATTATGTGATTTACCAGTTGTGTTCCTCACTTACTGTCTGCCTTCTCCCTGCCCGGAGTGTCAGCTCCATGGGGTGGGGACTTGTGTCTCATGCTCATGGCTGTACCCCCAGCAGCAGCACTGGCACACGACAGATAGATGCCCCATGAAAGTCAGATGAACAGATGAGTCTGGGAAGACTTTAGCAAAAGTCTAATCACAGCCTCTCACCAGGGAAGAGTGGTGACTCAGATTGGGGATGGGGCTTGCCCCAGGCCATCCAGCCTAGTGGGGGCTGCAGAGCTGGGAGATGAATCTGGGCACCTGACTCCGGGGCTCAGGTGCTGTGTGGTCCAGGCTGCTCTCACGCCTATCAGAGGACGCGCTTGCTGGTCACATGCTATTAAATACCGGTAGGGCCCCAGAGCCGCGCAGCCTGGGGTGGGGTGGGCTGGAGTCTGGCTCGCTTCTTCCCTTGATTAAAACAAACAAACAATGACAACCAGAAGAACCCCAGATAGTAAATTTACTGGTAATTAGGTTCCTAACCCCAAAGGGGCCCAAAACTATGGATTCCATGACTGGAGGATGTCAGGGAATTTTCCTTCCTGGGAATTTCCAAGGGGTAGAGGGGGAGTGAGGCGATAAGTGTGCATTAAGCACCTTCACCCTCTCGTGGATCATTCACTCGGTTCCATCTCCCAGGCTGTGACGGAGTGTAGTGATAATAGCCAGCCTGAGCTCTGTGCCAAGCACAGTTATCGGTGCTTTTAGGTAATTCATTCATTTCCCTTGCCCAACAGCTCTTCAAAATGGATAGCTTCTGTTATGGTCCTCATGTTACAGATGAGGAACTGGAGGCAAATACGCCATAAAATAAATGTTACTCTTCTGGGTGCTCTGGATGCAGTCAGCGAACAGAACACCCGGAGATCCTCAGCCTCATGGGGAACCGGCAACAAGCAGTATAAATGGGCAGATTATAGACGTGCGGGGAGCAGTCAGTGCTCGGCCCAGAAGAATCCATCCGCAGAGCCCGGTAAGGGGCATGGGGCTGGGGAGGGGTGTGGGCAGATGGCAATATTAAATAGGGGGTCTGGGCGGGCCTCCCTGAGAAGGTGAGGTGTGGCAACGACTTGAAGGAGGTGAGTCAAGCAGGGGTCTGCGGGAAGGGCATTTCAGGCAGAGGGAACAGCCAGGGTGAGGCCTCAAGGGTGGAGCATGTCTGGGGAGCAGCGGGAGCCAGGGAGGGGCAGGGTCCGGGAGACTGGGCAGGGAGGTCGTGGGACCAGACCACGTGGAGCCTTGCAGGCTCTTGGAGCATGTTTTCTCCACGTTCTGGCTTGTTCAAATGCTCGCCTCATCGAAATGCTCACGTTCACTGACAGCCTCAAGCCAGCACTCTCATCTCCTCACACACTAATGAGGCTTCAACCCTAGTCAGTAGGCATGCGCACACAACACACCCACACACCTGCGCACCAGTCAGTGGACACACACGCAGCTCCTCCGTGGGGCTTCACCCTCTATCCCGCCTGTGTGGCTGGGAGAGTAGCAGGCGGCTCACCAGCCTAGCCCCCGCTGCAGCCGCAGCAGGGCCCCTCCCCGGCCTGACCAGGAGAGGGACAAGTGAGCCTGGGGCCTTGGACCTGTACATCCCCATTAAACAGCGCTGGAGAGACTCCCAGGAAGCTCCAGAGCTGTGTGCTGTGCTCACAGGATTACTTCCCTGCTGAGATCAGAGACTGACGGTGGGCTGTCCTCCTGGGACTCTGAAGCACATTTGGAGGCTCATTGTCCCCACAGGAGCTGCTGCCCCCAGGCTGGGGGAGGGGGTGAGGGAGGGGAAGATACGAATACCGCTTTAAGTTGTTCCCAGTTAAAACCATGAGGATGCATGGCTAGACCCAGGCCAGCCTCACCTGAAAACTCCCAACTCATGAGGAAGTCCCACAGTGAAGTTGATCTTCCCACTTAGTACAGGGGCGACAACCCCCAGACACCCCACCAGTGACCCCAGGCAGTTCACCTTCACCACTGCAAGAGGTCCTACTGGGAGATGGGTGGGTTGGATGGTGTTCATGTTCTCTATGATGACACTATGATGACATCATGACACTATGATGATAGTTAGATACGTGATAGGTAGAAGACAGATAGATATGATAGATAAACAGATGATAGACGGATAGATGATAAAGTAAGCACTCACTAGATATGTACATGATCTACTGAGTATATAATGCATGTCAGCGCCTTCCTTAATTTAATTCTCATACGACTCTGCAGATTAGCTTTGCAGACTGCTTTTACAATCAAGACGACTAAGCTCTGGGAAGTTAAGCACTGGGGTAAAGATTATGCAGCCAGTAAGATGTGAGTCAGGACTGAAGCCCAGAGCCCAGGTCACTCTGGTGTCAAATCCCATTCAGAATTGGGGACCCGGTGCCCAAACTCCCACAGCCCTTTGATGACTGTGCCTGGCCTTCCCTCCTCCTGCCTCTCCCTCGCTCCCATCACCCCTCTCCCAGTAATATTCTTGTGGAGTTCTAGATGTCAGAACTGGACACTGGAGCACAGAGAAGGAAGGTGACTTGCCCAAGGTCACACAGCAAGTCCATGAGAGAGCCAGGGTTAGAGCCTTGTCCCTCCAGCTGGACTGGAGAATATTTGGTGGGTGTGGACAGTTCTGCTTCTCCATCCACTGGACAGAGTGGCCTCCCCATTGCCCACAGAGGTTTTCTCCCTACCCTGAGTCATCCCTTCCCAGTCAGCCTCCTTGTTAGAGGCAGAGATGTCCAGGGCAGGATCAGCAGAAGTGCAGGCCGGAGAAGTGCCGAGCAGGCTCCATGAGACCACCAGCTGAAAGGACATCTCTCCGTGGGGTAAGGCAGCAAGCACGTTGGCCCTGCAGCTCAGTGAGCCGGAAGTCGAGCAGCCCCCTCGGTCGCGGGGTACAGCCTCAGGCACGTAACTTGGAGCACCTGTCAGTTTCTCAGTTCCTCATTCATGCAGAGCTGTTGAGGGTCCTCATTTAAAAAAAAAATGACACCTCACCTTTGCAAGCACTTTACCACGTGCAGACAGGAGCTTGGTAGTTTTTCTCAACAATCTCCTAGTCTCACTCAGCTAGTAGCTGCCAGGGCCAGGGTTTGAACTCGATCTTCAGGCACCAAATCCAAGTATCATCATGACTGCTTTTTCTTCCCCAGTAAACTCTTGAGGCCTCTAAGAAACAGCACAGAGAAACACTTATTGCTAAGTTGCTAAAGGTAATACTGATTACTGCTATTTTTAAAAAAAAATTTGTTGAAGCATTAATTTAAAATGTGTTAATTTCTACTGATGGCTGCTTTTTATTGCACAAACATATCTTGAGCACTGTACTCAGTACTTAACAAATACTATTGTGTTTAAGTTTCACAAAGATACTGTAGGATCCATGCTATTAACCCATTTTGTAGGCAAGAAAACTGAGGGAGACTTAGAGATGTGAAGCGACTTACCTACATTGCATGGTCAATAAGCTTTTTTCACCCTAGCACAGACTTACCTAGGGAGTGATACAGTTCCCTTCTTCAAGAAGCTTCTGATCTGATAGAGGGAGGGGATTACAATGGGGGTAAAAGGCAACAAGCATCTTTTTTGGCCACTTTGTTACTGTGCTAAAATGTACATAACATAAAATTACCATTGTAACCATTTTTAAGTCTGTAGTGCAAGAACCTTAAGTATATTTGTGTTGTAGAACCATCACCATCACCCATCTTCACTTTTCCATCATCCTAAACTGAAACTCTGTGCCCGTCTGATGCTAACTCCCCATTCCCTCCTCCCCCAGCCCCTAGCAAACATTCTTCTACTGTCAGTCTATGAATTTGACCACTCTAGGTACCTCCTGTAAGGGGAGACACACAATATTTCTGTTTTGTGTCTGGCTTGTCTCACTCAGCATTATGTCCTCAAGATTCACCCAAGCTGTAACATGTGTCAACATTTCATAGAAATGCAGAATGCTTCATGAATTTGCTTGTCATCCTTGTGCAAGGATCATCCTAATCTCTTCTGCATCATTCTGATTCAAGTATATTCGTAGCTTAAGTAAGCGCCGGCGTGACATTTTTAAGGAGTTGGCGCCACAGGTGACTTTGCCTCTGCGCAGTGCCCCTGGGAAATCACAGATCTGCTGGCTGGGCAGGGTTGTCTGATCGGGTACATCCCTGGGTGGCACTGACTTGGCATCTGCTGGCTGTTCTAGTGCATTTGGAGGTGGCTGGTGGGGAATCTTCATTTTGTTCACTCCTGTGTTTACAATGAGGTATAATTGGTCTGACACCTTCTGTGTTTCTTCTGTAAGTGATGAATTGTTATTGAGCAAGTTTTTCTCAGCTCCTTGAGGAGATAAATGGCAATGATCATCGC
This sequence comes from Bos indicus, assembly GCF_029378745.1. Lineage (NCBI taxonomy): Eukaryota > Metazoa > Chordata > Mammalia > Artiodactyla > Bovidae > Bos > Bos indicus. The sequence continues at coordinate 15,817,990 of NC_091782.1, read as the reverse complement.
CATTGTCATCGTCGTTGGGGTACCAAGTGGCCCTGGGAAGGAGAGGAGGGGCAGTCGTGTTTTCCCCAGCACACATCATGTATCACACTCACTGCAGGAGGTTGGTACTGCTCTCCCCATTTCTCATGTGAGCAAACTGAAGTTCAGAGAGAGGGAAAAAGTGACCCTGAGTTACACCGTTGGTCGGGGGCAGAACCAGCCTTCAAAGAGAGGTTTCTGCCAGGTTCCAAAGACCACAGTTTTTTTTCCCTGTGATGTGCCGACCTGGTGACTCAGATGATAAGGAATCTACCTGTGATGCAGGAGATCCAGGTTGAATTCCTGGGTCAGGGAAAATCCCCTGGAGAAGGGAATGGCTACTTGCTCCAGTATTCTTGCCTGGAGAATTCTGTGGACAGAGGAGCCTGTGGGCTGCAGTCCATGAGGTTGCAAAGAGTCAGACATGACAGAGTGACTAGCGCTTTGCATTTTGTATTGTGCTGACCCAATCCTCAGGGGCTGGAAGCCAAGGACAGTTAAATGCAGAGAAAAGTCCCATATCCATAGAAACGTGGATGAAGAGAGACAGAGAGAGAAGGATATACAGAGAGAGAGAGGCCTGGTGTGGGTAGGGGGCCTTGCCTGGGTGGGCTCAGCCGACAGTGGTGGAGACGTGACTTCAGGGAGCAGGATGGGAGCAGTGTGGCTTAAACGCGGGTAATCTGAGGGCGTTTCCATTAACTGCCTGCTTAGGGTGAGCTGTGGTTGCGATGCGGCTTCCCGAACAGAGTGTTGTCTTAGGGTGGGGGGCCTCAGGAAAAGTAGGGTCTACTTGGGGGAAAGTGATGCTTTTCTAAGAGTTCAAACCCACCCCCAACACTCATACATGCAGAGAGGAGGGCCAAAGACAGATGGGCATGTGATCAGAGGGGAGTAGCTGGGGTGCAAGCTGGAGAGCGAGTCCCAAGGAGATGGTGGGGAGGGATGGAAATGTTCATTCCGGAGAAGTGGAAACGCAAGGCAGGCTGAGAGAGCTGCTGCACAGTTTGGGAAGCGCCAACATATGTTCAAGAAAGAAACGCCTTGTCCTGTGGGTGTCCCCATGGGGTTGAGTTGGGACTGGTGGGACCAAGCAGCAACTGTCAGACCTCAGCAGTGAGAGCAGGAATTCTGAGCTGCTCAGGGTTGCGTGAAGCTGGAGGTGGGGCTGTCTGGTGTGTCCGTGGAAGTGTGTGAGTGGAGGGCCAACAGCCAGAGGTGTTGATGGCCCCCTCGGCCCACCCTTCCTGTGATCTGAGAGTGGAGGTGGCAGAGGGAGGACTAGAAGGAGCTGCAGCATCGTGGCGGGTCAACCGGAGACGGGCCGGGCTGGAGGGCTGGCTGGGCCAGTGCAGAGTCCCGCCACCAGAGCTCGGCCAGCGGGCCTAGAGTGGGACTGTGCGCCTGCCTCCCCAGCTAGTATTTAATCTAACCTCATGCTGCAGATTCATCTCTGGCCTCATTGGGACCAGATGACCCCCCTCGGTCAGAATCGGTAGCATCCTCTAAGCTCGTGATGGACCAGGGACAGTTTCAATTGCAGGCACTGGCTCATTTCATCTTCATAGCAAGCCAGTGAGGGAGGCTCTATTGTCTGTCCCCCTCTACAAAGAGGTTAAGTGGCTTTCCCAAGGTCACAGAGCCAGTGAGCAATGGCACTGGGCTTGGAACTCTGGGGGTCCAGCCCCAGGCTCACATGCTGACCTCTCGGCTTTACCCGCTTGATGAAGGGATGCCGTGGAACAGGGAGGAATTCCTGCCCTGACACTGTGGTCTCAGCTGAACACAGAGGCTGGTGGTTTCCCAAACCCTTGCCAGGTAGCTGGGTCTGTCGCAAGTGCCGGGTCAGGGAGCAAAGGCAGGGCCTCCCCAGGTCAGATCCTTACCTGTCATCAGGTAAGTCCTGACCCTGGGGAGGTGGGTGAAGAGGCAGCTTGCTGGGACTTGGCTCCCTTTGGTTTATTTTCCAGTAATCTCTGCAATCACTCAGCCAGGGCTGAATGAACACTGTCACCAGGTGTCATCTGAAAAAGACTTTTGGAGTCACATGAGGTGGGAGCAGGGGGGACAGGATGAGGGTGGGGGGAGACATGCTGTTGAAGCCACGAGGTCTCCTGTCGGCCCAGCCAGGATCCAGGCACCTCCCACATCTCCCATGAGATGCTTGCAAGAGATTTGCCAGCCACGAACCCTTGAGGCCTGGATTTCCACTGTCAGAGATAAACGTTACTTTTAGCTCAGCATCACCCAGTCCTTTATATAACAAACCCTCCAGTGGCTCTTACTGTGTGCCAGACACTGATCCAGGTTCCCCATGAATCATGACTCATTTAAACTTTATAACATCTCCACAGAGTGGAGATTATAAATGCCTCATTTTACAGAAATAGGATATTTCTAGGAAAATAGGCCCCGAAGGTAAAGAATTTGCCCCCCCTACCACCACCAGTAAGTGATTTCAGCTACGAAGGGGCAGAAGCAGTGTTTGAACCCAGCATCTATCTATCTCCAGGGTCACCACTGCCCTCTACCACCTCTCTTTCTAAAGGTGTCTGTTCCTGAGAAGGGTGACAGTCATAATGGTGACTGGGTTCATCAGGGACTTTTCTTAATAGAGACAAAGCAGAAGTCTAAGGATAGCTAGTAGATGAAAAGTGGGAATGCAGGAACGCCCTGCAGCAATGGGGGGACCAGCGGGGCCAAAGCCTCTCTGGTTTGGCCTGGGGCTGGCCCAGCCTGTGAACCATGGGTAAAGGGAGGCTGCTTGGAAAGGGGCTGGACCACAGGCTGAGTGAGAGGCAGACAGGCAGAGCTCTGTGGAGGAGGGGCAACAAGCTTGCGTCAGGCCTGGGGGAGCCCCAGAGAGACCCCAGTGAACCTAGAAGGCCCAGGAGCCAAGGGAAGCTGGAAGAGCTGAAAAGAAGGGCTGAAACTCTCCAGAGTCACAGAGAGAAGGCCTAGGAAGACAGAGAGCTCAGAGGCCTGGATTGAAGCCTACGAGATCAATTGTCCTTGTTTGGAGGGTGTCTGTGAGCCTGACAACGCTCCCCGGCCTGGCCCACCTCTTTGGGGGCGCCGGGGCTCACGTGGGAGATGGCAGGACTCCTACCACCTGCTGGAGAGGGGCATAGAGCCTCGGTGAGTAGAACTCTGTGATGGTGGGCTGCTTCCCAGCCGCACGGTCCAGTGTGGAGCCACTGGCCACTTGTGACCGTTGAGCCCTTGAAATATGCCTAGTGTGACGGAGGAACTGAAAGGCCATGTATAGCTACTGCACTTTATTTATTTGATTTGTTAGTCACTCAGTCGTGTCTGACTCTTTGTGACTCCGTGGACTGTAGCCCTCCAGGCTCCTCTGTCCGCGGGATTTTCCAGGCAAGAATACTAGAGTGGGTTGCCATTTCCTTCTCCAGCGGATCTTCCCCACCCTCCTACATTACAGATGGATTCTTTACCAACGGAGCCACCTGGGAAGCCCAGCTACTATATTGGGAAGTGCCAATACAGAACATTCACTTCATTCCAAATGTTCTTGAGGGCCTACTATGTGCCAAGTGTTGTTTTAGAGGCTGAGGAAATATCAGTGAGCAAAGGAGACAAAAAACCCTGATCTTAACCCTGAACTGAGATTCTAGTGGAAGAAGAGAGAGAGAGAGAATTAACAGGAAGCCTAGTAAATAAGCAAACGATAGTGTCTGTCAGGCAATAAAAATGCAGTGGGAAAAGACAGAGCAGAGTAAGGGGCTTGCAGGGGGCAACAGATGGGGAAGCTGGCAGTGTTAAATAGGGCAGTTAGAGGAGGTGACGTTGGAGCAGAGTTGAAGGAGATGAGGCAGGGAGTGCAGGACGTCTGGAGGAGGAGCATCCAGGTAAGGGCAACAGGCAGTGCAAAGGCCCTGTGGCAGGAGCACCCTTGGCAAGTCTGAGGGGTAGCAGGGAGGCCAGGAGACTGGTGCAGAGTGGGTGGGTTGAGTAGGATGAGGGAAACTGGGAGGGCTGAGAGGAGATCACAAAGGGCCCGTGGGGCAGGAGAGACTCTGACTAGGTGAGACAGGCCTCACTGGGGGCATGGGGCAGAGGAAAGACTTGACCTCACCTGGGCCTTAACAGGACGCACTGGCCATTTGTAGAGGAGAGGTGGGGGTGGGGAGCCAGGGAGGTCATCTGAGGCCGGTGTAACCAGGAGTTTTGATCCCCAGGCCCGCCTGCTGTCCTCAGGGCTGTGGGAATGGATATTGGGGTTCTCTGCCTCGGAATCTCACTCCTGTTGAATGTGGCTCCTTTACTCTCTGATGGGCAAAATCATTGTTAATAAGACAGAGTGCCTCAGGCACCCAGGTGAGCCCCCGTGTTCTCAGGAGGGGTAGGGGCTGTGGGGCAGTGACTGAGCCTGGCCCCTGGCCCTTCTCAGAAGCTAATGAGAGGCTCTTGATTCTCGGAGCCCTCACTGAGTCGAGCCAGCTCTACAGGAATCCTGTTCTGGGAAGGAGCCACGGGCCTGCCCCTGTTATCACTCAGGGCCCTGCATTCAGGGAAGGCCAGCACCTGGCGCAAGACCAGAAGAGGGGATTCTGCGATACATATTGGTAATTACAGTCCTTCTCTCTAATTGCTCTCTGATCCCGAGATCAGAAACGACAAATACAAAAGACAGGTCCTTCCAGACCCATGGCAGTCTGTCCTGCTAAGTTTGAACACAGCCTCAGAATTCTTCTCAACACCAGCACTCGTCTAATCCTCGGAGCTGGCACACCAGACAAGGCCTCTAGAACCCAGCTCCTGGCTCCTAATTTGGTGACTTCGTTTCCCACCACTCTCCCTTTCCATCACTCTGTTTTGGCCAAACCGGTCTTCTCAAGGTCCCTGCCTCAGGGCCTTTGCACTGGCGGCGGCTCCCTCTATGGGAAAACTGCCCACAGAGAACCAGGCAGCCCCCTCATTTCCTTCAGGCCTCCCAGAAGCTTTCAGAAGTAGTAGGACAAGGCTTATCACTCATGGAACTCTCGTCTCTGATTAGCTCTGTGGCTTCAGGTCAATTCGGCTAATTCTCATCTCTAAAGTGGGGAGCATTATTACGACAGGTACTTCAGGGTTATCAAGAGCATTGATTGAGAGTGCTGGGTTCAAGTCTCGGCCAGGCACAAATGTTTTCTCTGTTGAGCAGATCACTTAACTCCTCTGAGCCTTGATTTCTTCTTTTGTGTAAACTGGGGGTAATAATAGTACCTCCCTCATAGAGCCGCTGTGGGGATTAAATCAGTTAATACAGGTAGAGTGCTTAGAACACTGACTGGCATATAGTAAGTGTTCAATAAATGTTACCTGCCATTGTAGTAACAATTTTGTGTTTTTTGTGTTTTACTTGCTGTCAAACAGCTAGACACTGAGATTTGCTTCTGCTATGATCTGATTCTGCCCAGTTTAGTTCAAGGTAATAATACGGTACAGGGAAGATCGTGCTGGGTGGCCTGGCAGCCCTGGCTTACAAAGCTGGCTCAGCCGCCTTCCAGCTGTGTGAACTTGAGCAGGTGACTGATCTACCTGAGTCTCAGTTTCTTCATCTGTAGTATGGAGATAATTATTCCTACTCACAGAGTCAGTGTGCAGAATCAGAGAGACCCTGCCTATCAAGTGCTGGGTGCATAGTATGTACTCAATAAATCATATGCCAGATAGACCCAGCCGCATGGGTTCTCCTCCCTTGCAGCTGCGCAGGGAAGCCAACCGGCCCCTTTGGGACTGGCAGGTAGAGGGAGGGGCTGGGGAGCCAAGCTGCTTGCCTTGGTTTAATGAGGCCCTTTCATGTGCCCTGAGATGTCATGGCCGGCCAGGGAGCTTGGCAGGCTGGGGATTCTGTGAAGAGCCAGTAATGAGGGTGCAGAGCCAGCGAAGTGGAGTGGGGGCAGCTTGACGTGGTCTCCAAATTAGTGCCGGGGCTCAGCAGGAGGCCGGTGCATCGCTGATGGGGGAGGGGAAGGGGAGGGGGAGGAAGGGAGAGCACCTCAAAGTGCTGGGAGCTGAGGGGATGGAGGCTGGGGTGAAAGACGTGGTGTCTGTTCCCAACTCCAGGAAGGCAAGAATTGCATTTCTTGTGTAGACACCAGCACCAACTGCTTCCTCTTACACAAACACACACATTCCCCTTCAGTCATCTGCCCCCACACACACACTCACCCCCTCTCTTTTTCTCTGTCACACACCTACACATAATGAACTCCTCAGGGTCACCTCATCATATCTGCAGGGGGCTGGATTAGTCAGGAGAGGCCAGCTCCTGGGGTGAATGGAGGCAAATGCAAAAGGCTCAAGCATGGGGGAGTTTGATGTTTTGCTCTCCCGGGGGTCCAGGGTGGTCTCCCGGGTTTGTCAGGAGGCCTTCCTCACATGCAGACTTGGGCACCAGGTTTCCAGCGCCCCTCGGGTGGGCTGAGGCTGGTCACCGCACCCAGGGTCCAGGGAGAATGGAGCAGGGAGTCCCCCTGTTTCTGGGCCTGGCCCAGAGGTATACACACTGCTGCTGCTGTGTCCCCTTTGCCAGAACTCACCACCTGGACACCGCCCAGGGCACAGGTGGCTGGGGAGCGCGGTCTGGAGTGAGCCCACGAAAGGGGGCCAATCGTCATCGGTGGTCCGCTCACAGGCTTTGCCCCCAGGCTCAGGTGGCCTCTAAGAACCTCTCTCATCCCCATTCCCAGATGTTCCAGGAATAGTATAGCTTTAATGGTAGTAGTAGTAGTAGTAGTAAAGCTGCTGCTGCTGCTGCTAAGTCGCTTCAGTCGTGTCCGACTCTGCGACCCCATAGACAGCAGCCCACCAGGCTTCCCGTCCCTGGGATTCTCCAGGCAAGAACACTAGAGTGGGCTGCCATTTCCTTCTCCAATACATGAAAGTGAAAAGTGAAAGTGAAGTCGCTCAGTCGTGTCCGACTCTTTGCGACCCCATGGACTGCAGCCTACCAAGCTCCTCCATCCATGGGATTTTCCAGGCAAGAGTACTGGAGTGGGGTGCCATCGCATTCTCCGGTAGTAAAGCTAGCAGTAGCTTTAAAGGTAGCAGTTAGGGAGAAGTAGACTTGGCCTGCAAGGGTCTCTGGGAGAGGTCATGTGGGGAGTCCCCTCAGAAGTACTGGGGGACATGTGGAGTCTCTGGGGCACTGAGGAAGCTGGGTAGAAGAGGGACATAGCAGTAACCAACGCTGGATGGAAGCAGAACCTTTGCGTACCATTTGTATGTGAACATTTACACACACACACACACACACACACACACACACACACAAATACTCAGGCAGTCAATTCTCAAATGATAGACACACATACATGTCTCCCACACATCTTTTCACACACACACATACACATTCACTTGGACTTACACAGTCCAACATGTATCTACATGCAAGTTCATAAAGATTGTCAGGGGTGCCCTTCAAAGATATAGAAAAATGCCTTTCCAGGAAGATTTCCTTAGGACCAGCCAGTGTCTGAGAGTCACCAGGCATCGTATTATATTTAACTAAGAATCCCTCAAATTTGTACAGGCCTTAACATTTAGCAAAGCACTCTTTCATTCACTGCTCAACCATAGGGTAAATATTTACTCAGCAGTGACTCAAGGCCAGATACTATGAATTGGCAGAGGAGATGCAAAGATGAAGACACAGCCCATGTCCTCCAGGGAGACACAGGCATCTGTGGAGAAGGGCTCTATTGGAGGAAGGCAGGAGGGGCTGTGGGAGCAGAGAGTAGAGATGGGGTCGGAGGTGACGCTGAGTCAGGCCTCGAAAGACGAGGTCACCAGGTGGAAAACACAAGTGATTTCCAGGATGAGGGTCTGCTCTGTGCAAAAGTGCCAGGTGGTAGATTTGGGGAGTGATGAGTGATTCCGAGAAGGCGGCAAAGTGCTGCCTTCAGCTGGAGTTCTACTAGATAAGATGTGATGCTACTGACATGAAGTAATGACAGTTTTCTCCAGAAATGCAAGGAAAAAACAATTTTTTCCTTCTTGTCGTGTAAAGTATATGTTCTTATGTCACCTAGGATTCAGTCAAGGCAAAAAATGAGCATTCTAGATCTAGGAAGGAATCTGGTACTGGGGTTGGGTTACAGGTGATGGAATTGCTGAGGGGTGAGCATCGCAGAGATTAGCTATAGCCAGAAGCCACTGCCACCACCCACCCCACCCCAGGACTTGAGGTACATGGAGGAGATGGTCTGATCAGAGCCTAAGATCCAGGTCTATCTGGCAGGAGCTAGAACCCCTGAAGGTGGGATCACAGAGGAGGCTCAGGAGCTGACAAGCAGATACCACTTGAAGCAGAAAAAGAGGAAGAAATACCAGGCTCTCCCCTCCTCCTACCTGCTAGGGCCTCCATTGGCCAACTCTACCTGGGAAGCAAAGGAGCTTGGGGACAGGCAAGGGAGTCTGGGAAATGTAGTTCCTCGTCGTTCAGGAGCGGGCAGATGAAGGGAAGACAGATGGCAGAGAATAACCAGTATGAGAATGATGACCACTATGAGAGAGTAACCAATATGCTCCTGTGTGATTTCTTCTAAAACCTCTGCTATCAACTGTAGAAATCAGCTGTATATTTATTTGCTAGTGTTAAACTGAATGAACAAATACCAGAAGAATATTAATGGGGGGGAAAAAGGAGGAAAAACAGCTCAGAAGCAGCCACTTAACGCTTGTTTTGTGTTTCCTGGGTAAGCACTTGGGGTGGCAGTTTTAAATTACGCTTTAGAGCGTATGAGCTTAATTAAATTTAACACTTTGGAGCAACTTAAAATAGCAATTCATGTTTTCTACTAAAAGAGATGTTGCCAGTTTATGTGACGGAAAGAAATCTATCAGGATTTCAGGATGAGTCTTTCACAAAGAGGGCTGTGACCCAATAGTTGTGCCAGACATCTTTTTTTTTTTTTTTTCTTTTCTTGCCTCTCCAGATCCATTTGCCCCTCCTGCCCACTGCTGTGTGCCCTGAAAGGCTGACCAACGCGCGCCCATGAACTCTGGCTTTCAGCTGGGTTCGGTCATGGGGAGCAGTAGCAGAAGCCTGGGAAGAGGGAAGAGACTTGAGGCTGGGGTACCTGTCTGGTCCTCACCCTGTACAGTTGCCACTGGTTGTCTCTGTCCCTCAACCAAGTTTTCTAGACTGATGTGTCCCAACAGGAGGTGATTCTGTCCCCAGATGGTAATGTCTGGAGACATCTTTGGTTGTCATAACTGGGGAGGGGGGGTTACTGGCACCCAGTGGGTAGAGGCCAGGGATGCTGCTAATAAACACATATAGTACACAGGACCGCCCCACCACCAAAACTCATCGCCCAACTGTCAGCAGTGCCAAGCCTGAGGCACCCTGCTCTGCCTAGGCCAGTGCTTCTCAAGGTATTTGTGGTGAACGACCAGCTTTCTTTTTTGCAGACCAATGCTTTTTTAAGAATATCATAGAAACACTTTATCAGAAAAAAATGATCACTCATTCAGGTGTCACAACCAGTGCTAAATGGCTGTAAAACATTCTTAAAGCTTACTCTCAATGTCTGTGCTGTCTGATCAGGGACCAGGAACAAACAGCTCATGAACGACCACCCTCCTATGGGCCACACTCGGAGTAGTGCCGACCTGCGTGAGTCTCCTTCCTGAATCTGGAAACAGCTTGGCTGCGGCTAGCCCTGGGTCACTGCCTGTGCTCTGTGGTCCCCATCCCCTGTCCACTCTTTGTAACGAGTCCCTTTACAAGTGGTCCTTTATCATCCCATTGCTCTGTGAGTGTGCCCTCTGCACCACAAGGCCTAACTGATTCTGAGTTGTTTTAAGAACATGGGCTAGGATGAGGGTATGTGAGTGGAAGGGCAAGAATGGGATGGGAAGTCTGGATTGGGAGCCCAGCTCAGGACCCTGGACATCCCTTGTAGGTAATGGTTAGCCCTTGAAGACTGTTTCAGCGGCCAGGGGACACGTCCAGAGTTGTGCTTTAGCTGGAGCACTCTGGAGATGATGGTGCTGAGCACAGACTTCAAGGAAGCACAACCAGAGGCGGGGAGGCCGGTTTGGAGAACACTGCATCCATCCAGACCAGAAATGACGAGGCCCAGGCAAAAGCATGAGTGTGGTGATGGTAAGAGGGCGAGGTTCAGAAGGCACAGCTTTCCAGCCAGAGTGCTAGTAGGGTGTGGGTAGGAGTGAAGTTGTTAATAACCTGGGTTCTTGGACTCTTTAATCAATGGAAATTGCTAACGGCCAGATGAGAAATTCAGGCAAGGCTTTATTAGGGCTCCTGCTGTAGCACGAGGAAGCAGAAACAAGTACAGGTGCCCTTATTCACCCCCCAGGGGGAAGGGGGTTGAGCTGGCCCCTTAAATGGGACAAGAGTGGGACAGATTGGTGGGTCAGGCTCAAAGGGTGGCTTGGGTGGTCTGCCCACCCCTGTGTTGGTGCTGCGTGCAGAGATCATGCACAGGACCCTGCTTTTGCTTCTAGCACCTCAGAAGTGGCAGTTGGGTTTTGGCCTTTTTGTAGCTTGTTGTTCATAATTTGCCCCAACTGCACATGCACGCAGTTACTTTTAGTCCTTTGTAGCTTCTTTGTCAGAGAAGGCAATGGCGCCCCACTCCAGTACTCTTGCCTGGAAAATCTCATGGACGGAGGAGCCTGGGAGGCTGCAGTCCATGGGGTTGCTAAGAGTTGGACACAACTGAGCGACGTCACTTTCACTTTTCACTTTCATGCATTGGAGAAGGAAATGGCAACCCACTCCAGTGTTCTTGCCTGGAGAATCCCAGGGACGGGGGAGCCTGGTGGGCTGCCGTCTATGGGGTCGCACAGAGTCGGACACGACTGAACTGACTTAGCAGCAGCAGCAGCAGCTTCTTTGTAGGGCTTCCCTGGTGGCTCAGATGATAAAGAATCTACCTGCAATGTGGGAGACCCCAGTTCAATCCCTGGGTCAGGAAGATCCCCTGGAGAAGGGAATCTTCTTTGTATGCCGTTGCTCGAGGAGACATTTGTCCAGGTGCAAGCACTGCAGCGAAGGGCCCCAGGTCCCAGTCTGTCTCAAAGAGGGATCCAGGCTCCCCAGATCTAGTCAGGAACAAAATGGGGTGGACATGGCCACATGGGCAGGAGATGAGGTTGGTTCTGTTACTAGGGTTTGAATAGTGCCTGATTCACATGACTTTCTCACGCAGGCCGTCCTTTCGCTGCCTGGAGTGGGGAGCAGTCTTGCTTGTGATTAAGAACCGGGCTCTGAATCCTGGATACAAATCTGGTCTCAGCTCCATTCCCCCAAGTGAAAGTGAAAACTGTTTAGCTTCCTCCTTTCCTAAGTGGGAATGATAGCTTATCATTGTTAAGAGGCTAAATGAGATACTACATGTAAACTGCCCAGCACAAGGTTAGCACTTGGTGAATGTTGGTTATTATTGTCAGCAAAGGAAAGCTTGATTTCCAAGGAGGTTTGAGCCAGCTGGTTCTAGTTCTCCTGTTAAGTCCACACACACACACACACACACACACACACCCCCAACCCCCCAGAGAAAACAAGAGCTGCTTTTCTGCTCTTAATCCTGGAAAGCAGGCTTTTCTATCTGGCCTTGCTTCTGATGGATCATTTACAGTGCAAGGATTTCCCCAGCGTGACCCTTCATCCCCGGTGCCAGCTGCTTGCTAAGGATCAGCCTCACCCTGAAACACCTCCCTTAACAGCAGCCCAGTTGCAGCTTCATCGCATCATGATCTTCCCTGACTCAGGAAGCAAGGGGGATGGGGAGAGGCCGGGCAGGGTCCACACAACGTCGCCCCAGGGAGGGCAGGAAGACAGGGCAGTGGCTGTGAGGCAGCAAGGCACAGCGATCAGGAGCGGAGGCTCTGGGGCCAGACTGTCTGGTTCGGATCCCAGCTCTGCCACGTACTAGCTGGGCGCTCTCAGGCAGGAAACTTAACCTTTCTGTGCCTCAGGTTCTTACATGTAAAACAGTAATAATAACGACCTCCCAACAATTGTTGGATTAAATGAATTAATCCTCTTAACGATCCTGGCACAGAGGAAGCCCTCAGTGTTGGCTACTCTTCGTAGTAGTAGTAGTAGTAATAGCCGGGTCTGCTTCCAGGATAAGACAGCTAAATACTGAGATGATTTCTAGGCTCAGAGTCCCTCTCCTGTGTCCTGGGATTGTGGTGAGATTTAAACACAATATTGAGTGTGAAAACCCTTGTCACATATCGGGGGTTCAATAAACCAGCCAACCCATCCCCGCCCTAAAGGGATATGTTCTTTTATTACTCATGACCCAGAGAGGTGGCCGAGTGAGGTGGGTCAGAGTGGATAGGAGCTGGACTGCCTGGGTTTGAATACTGACTTGGCCATGTTACGTTTGCCTAACACCTCTGCAGAAAAAAGACCACGACAGTAGCTGCTTCAGAGAGTTGCTGTAGGGCTAAGCGAGTTGATAGACATAGGGTGCCTAAAGCAGAGCCTGAACACACTTGCCTTGAAGCATTTGCTCTACTGTCATCGGGCTTCCCAGTGGCGCTAGCGGTAAAGCACCTGCCTGCCAGTGTGTAAGAGTGAGAGACACGGGTTCAACCCCTGGGTTAGAAAGATCCCCTGGAGGAGGGCATGGCAACCCACTCCAGTATTCTTGCCTGGAGAAACCCCATGGTCAGAGGAGCCTAGCAAGCTACAGTCCATAGGGTCGCAAAGAGTTGGACACAACTGAAGCGACTAAGCACACAGCCTACTATTGCACTATTCTGGGTGTGCATAGCTCCTGCTGCTCCAACTCACGACGCTCACATCGCTACCCTGAGGTGGAAGGAAGTGGACTCTGCACAGCAGTGGGCCCAGCAGAACCGAGGTTCTGTTTGTGGAGGAGCGTGAGCCTCAGTGAGCTAGGTTGCTCCATGGAAGGGGCTGGCTGATCTGCAACAGGCCGGGGCAAGGTTTTCACTGAGATGACGAAAATCATCCTCATTTGTGGAAAGGAATAAGCCCAGACTGTGGATCTAGAAGCTAGTGTCAAAGCCCCAACTGCCTCATCCTGGCAGTCCCAGCTGGGTGACCTCAGGCAAATCACTTAACCTCTCTGAGCCTTGGCCAGTCCTCTGTGATCTGAGGGCCCAGGCTTGCCATGACGCACAGGTGGAACAGATAGACCTAAGGGGCTGGGTGCAGTGCCTTTGCTGGATCCAGGCCCCCAACTCCTCCACTCACCTCTTCTGCCCCACGCACTGTAGCTATAGGATGGAGGTGGGCATGGGGCAGAGGACTCAATTTCCTCGTGTGGCTTCCCCAGCAGCCTAGAGGGGCTGAGAGTGAGGCGGGAGGCAGAAGCCTCCAGAGCTGCCCACTGACGAGACGTCAATACCTGCCTGTCAGTCCCAGCCTCCGTGCGCAGTTCCCAGGTGGAAGTCTTCAGGCTCCAGGATTTCATGTTTGAGGTCTCAATTAAGCTGCCTGGGTGTGAGCCACTGACGGGCACAGATGGCGCTGGAGTAGCAGGGGACAGGAGCACACCGGGCTCTTTGGGAGTGTGGGTCTGGGGGGCGGTGAGGAGGCTGCAGGGAGATGTGGCTCCTTTCAGCCGAGGTGAGTATTTCTGCAAGAGTGTATGTCAGATGAGACAGGCGTCGTTTCTAGGAACTCCCACCAGAAGGCATGCTGGAAGGGCTAAGGCTAGGGTGGACCGGCCCCAGTGTGGGGAGATTGCTGCCCCCTCTGACCCTCCCTTAAGGTGGAGGGAGCCGTAGAGGCCTCCCCAACCAGTGATACTGCCCCAGGGGTCTTTGGATGGCCCTGGCCTGCTATGGCAGTGACGGAGGACCCCTCCCCCACTCTGGGAAGCAGAGTTCCCCCCAGTCTTCAACATTGCACCCTGCCCTTCCTCTCCAAGCAACGCCCCTCTTCACGCCTCCAGTTTCCTTCTGCCTAGACCCCCCCACACACCCCAACCCATCTGCAGCAGTGAAGTTGTCCCTCCTGAGACGTGAGAAAGCCATCTAGAGAGGAGGATGGCCTTGGGCCCTCAGGACAGGACCTTGTCTGTGACAGCTCAGGCTCTGAACGGCGCTCAGTCAGTGCTGGGGAATCTCCCAGGACAGACAGTGGGTGGAGGCAGCCCTCGGGCTGGGCGGCTATGGCTGACCTGAGTCTCACCCCCATGGCCCAGAGACTGAGGGGGCTGTTTGAAGCAGACAAGGCAGAAGGAGGTGGGGAGTCCCTTTTGTTTAATTGCTGCTTCTTCACATCTTTAATCTCTCTGCCTCCCCCTCCGCCCCTCCCCCATGCCTTCTCTCTCTCCTCTCCCCTGAATCTCTCCCCTTTGGTCTCCGAACCTCCAACTCTAACCGCTTTCCACCGTCACCTACCTCCTGTTCCATTCCCTTCTTGGTCACACTCATCATCGATTTATTTCCACATCTTCCGGGTTGTTTTCCGCACCTGGTTGCCGATGTCTCTTTCTCTGTGTATCCGGCTCTGACACATCTGCCCCCTGGCCCGGAATCTTCCTCTCTCTTTCCCCCCATCTCTGTTCTCCTGCCTGGGTCCCCCTCCTCTCTGTCTCGCCCTCTCTCCCTTTTCCTGTCTCTCCACCCGTCACCTCCCCTCTCTGCCTCATTCTCTCTGCGCCTGTGGCTCTCTCCTTCTCCACGTCTCCTCTCTGTCACCCTCTCTCTTTCTTCCACTTCTGCCCCTGTCCCCCCATCACCTGACTGCTCCTCACCATCCCTCCCCCTCTGGACCTATCCCCTCCACCTCCAGGATGATCCCAGCCTCCAACAAGGCCTTTGTGGTCAACAACCTTGTGTCCGGGACTGGCTACGACCTGTGCGTGCTGGCCATGTGGGACGACACAGCCACCACGCTCACGGCCACCAACATCGTGGGCTGCGCCCAGTTCTTCACCAAGGCCGACTACCCGCAGTGCCAGTCCATGCACAGCCAGATCCTGGGCGGCACCATGATCCTGGTCATCGGCGGCATCATCGTGGCCACGCTGCTGGTCTTCATCGTCATCCTCATGGTGCGCTACAAGGTCTGCAACCAGGAGGGCGCGGGGAAGCCCGCGGCGGCCGTCACCAACGTGCACTCCCAGACCAACGGGGCCCAGCCGCCCGCTCTGGGCAGCGTGCCCAGCGGGGCCCCCGTGCCCGGACCACCCAAGGTGGTGGTGCGCAACGAGCTCATGGACTTCAGTGCCAGCCTGGCCCGAGGCAGCGACTCCTCTTCCTCCAGCTCCCTGGGCATTGGGGAGGGGCTGGGACGGGGCCCCTGGAGGCTCCCACCCCCTGCCCCCCGCCCCAAGCCCAACCTTGACCGCCTCATGGGGGCCTTCGCCTCCTTGGACCTCAAAAGTCAGAGAAAGGAGGAACTGCTGGACTCCAGGACTCCAGGAGGGAGGGGGTCTGGGACGTCGGCCAAGGGCCACCCCTCGGACCGAGAGCCACTGCTGGGGCCGCCCGCGGCCAGGGCCAGGAGCCTGCTCCCCTTGCCCCTGGAGGGCAAGGCCAAACGCAGCCACTCCTTCGACATGGGGGACTTTGCGGCCGCGGCTACCGGAGGGGTCGCCCCCGGTGGCTACAGCCCCCCGCGGAGGGTCTCGAACATCTGGACAAAGCGCAGCCTCTCTGTAAATGGCATGCTCTTGCCCTTCGAGGAGAGTGGCCTGGTGGGGGCCCGAGGAACTTTCGGCAGCTCCGAGTGGGTGATGGAGAGCACGGTGTAGGCCTGGGGGTGGGCCTCCTCCCTCCCACCCTACCAGGGTGGGGGAAGGGGAAGCATCTTTACCCACAAGTCTTTGTGGAGTTTCCATGGTGATGTTTACATCCAGGGACCATTTTGTCTCCCTGTCAACGGCCTCCCCCCTCCCCACTACGCCACCCACACACACCTTCCCAGGCCCGTCCCCCACCACCCGTCGGGGTGTGCTCAGGGAAAGCGGACTCGATCGCTCACATGTCAGACTGAGCCCTGAGTGTTTGGAAAGGCAGGGCTCCTGCCCTTCTAATCACAAATGTAGCCTATAAGCAAGCGGCTTTGGATTGCGGATGGTTCCAGTGTTGTTTTTGTTTCTTAATTTTTTTCTTCCACGTCCCAGACTCCTCCTCTTCAGTGACACAGATAATGGAGAATTTATGCCACACAAAAGCAGGTCCCAGCAGCCCTGGTAGTGGGCAGTTGCTGCCAGCTGAGCAAAGCAGGGAATGATTTGGGTGGCACATTTGTTTGGGGGAAGATTGAAGTCCTCCACCTAGACTCTCTCATTATTCCC
The DNA here is from genome assembly GCF_029378745.1 of Bos indicus. Classification (NCBI taxonomy): domain Eukaryota; kingdom Metazoa; phylum Chordata; class Mammalia; order Artiodactyla; family Bovidae; genus Bos; species Bos indicus. The sequence continues at coordinate 15,801,704 of NC_091782.1, read as the reverse complement.
AAGTCCCCACACTCAGGAGGGGTGAGTGAACCCCCAATCGCTGGCCCAGCTTCCTTTGCTTCTCAAACACAACGCCCCACACCCAACACATCAGCTTAAACCAGAAGGGTAACTTCCAGGACTCTACATGCGGGAGAGGGAGAAGGGTTTTATGAGACCCATGGGTATAAGGTATGTTAACTTATGGAGGTGCTTTGGGATTTTTGCTTCTTTTAAGGGAAGCTGGACAGGGTGGGGCATGGTTGTGAGGGGCTTGCCAAGAGGTTTTCTCTTAAGGGGAGCAGACTCGAAGGAGCAGAAGGAGCACTGGACACAGAGTCCAAAGCTGCGAGTCTGGGTTTCAGAGCCACCACCCAATATCCAGTTGAATACAGCAGGCAAGACCCCTTCTCTCTGGGACCTCAGGCTCCTAATTCATAAAATACCAAGAGTGTACCAAATCTCCAATCCCTTCCAGCTCGAAGGACTAAGGACTCTTCATGACTAAATGAGTTGTAGGATTTTGAAGATCGAAGAGGTGTTTGCGATCATTTCACCCTTAACCTTCTCTCTCCTTCCCGCCACAGTCCAAGAGACCTGCCCAAGGTCACATAGTGAGTTAGTGACCAAGTCAGGGCAGGGCCCAAGGCCACGTACCTCTTGGGGGTGGTGTCTGAAATCTGTTACCAAGTCTTCACCGTGGCTAGGGCGTTTCTGTGTCTAGAGCCTGTCCTTTGTTGTTCTTGAAGAAGGTGGCTCAGGGTGGGACACGGGGACACAGGGGCTGCCTTCCATGATGCCAGTCAGGAGGCGGATCTGTCATGGAAATGACAAGATGAGGAGGGGCACACGGGTTCCTGTCCATCTGGAGACTGAACCCCACACTCACAGACACCGGCGAGAGGAGACAGAGGACTTGTGGCCAGTGTGGGGGAAGGCATCTGGAAGCATCTGGAGGGTCTTCCCCAGCATCTCTGTCTCTCTTGGCCCCTGTCTGTCCCAGGTCTCGCCTCACTGCCAACACACTACCTCTCCCCACCTCATTCCTTTCTCTCCCAAACCTCCACCACAGAGTTCTAGCCTCCGTCTCCCACTCTCCCTCCTTCTGCCACTTGCCGACCACGCAGCCTACAACGCATACAGGTGAGTCCATTTGGGGCTGAAACGTTCTGATGGGCTCAGGCCTGGAGCTGAGCTGGTGGCCTCCCAGCCCCGCCCAGAACACACAGGCAGAGGGCGGGGAACCGTCTATGCAGGACTGCCTTCTGGCTCCCGCCCAGGAGCCTCCAGACCCCATGCCTTCCTCCTTCCCTGCCCCCTCCTCTCTCTCCTCACCTTCCCTCCTCTCTCCTGTCTTCATTCCTTTTCTGCTGGTGCCTCTCTACCTTCCCCCAGTCCCTTTCTGGGCCTGACCAGGTCATCAACAGACCGGGCCGGGCTCTTCCTGAGACCACAAGCTCACTTCCACTCCCAGCGCTGGAGCACAAGCTTTCTGCAGTCATGGGAGACCTCCAGCTTCGGTGGCGTGAAAGAAAAATCTCCCCCACCCTCCCTTTCTCTGCCCCACTTTCCTCCTCTCCTTTTTCCCCCTGCACTTTCTCACTCAGCCTTTTCTAAATGTAGCCATTGAGGAGGTGACCCCAAGTGCCACTCTCTTTTTGCCTTTGGGTTCAGACGCCTAGAGGAAAAGGGGTAGGCTTGGGAAGCGAGGGGAACCAGCTGTCTGTCCTCGTCGGCGGCTCCAAGCTCTGTCGTGACATGATATGTTTCTAGCACTTGTGTTTGTCAGGTTTGGAAAGCGACATCCCTGTGGGCAGAATACAAATGCCAACCTTCTCCTTTGCTAAAAAAAAAAAGTGTACAGTAAAATGTACAGTTTTAAAAACAACTAACCACACTTCTTCGGAGAGACAAAAAAAAAAAGAACATTCCTGTGTCTGTGAAGTCTGCTGTTTATTTCTCTGGAAACTCTGTGGTTTTCTGAAGGTGGCCTTGAGATGGCATTTTTCTCTCACACCTGTGTCTGGTTCTGCCTGGTGAGAGCCTGCTTCCTGCCAAGTTCACATATAAGACGGGAGCCTTCAGAACTAAGAGAGAATGGGCCCGCCCTCCTGGAGTAAAGGTCAGTAGAGGGTCTGGAATGAAGCTCCAGGCGAAGAAGCAATAGTTCAGTCTGTCCAGGCTACCTACCACCTGACAGCTCTGTCCTCTCACCTTCAGCCCCGTTTCCTTTTTCCTGGACAGTGGCCACCACCACACGTGGCCACTAGGGGCGCCAGAGTGCCTTCCACCCACTCTGTGCCCAAGATGGCATTTTTTTTTTCAAAAAGGTCTTTTTTTTTTAAATTTTACTTTATTTTTAAACTTTACAATATTGTATTGGTTTTGTCAAATATCAAAATGAATCTGCCACAGGTATACATGGGAAGCAGGAAAACAAGGTGGAGCTAGGGGTAAAGAACCCGCCGGCCAATGCAGGAGACACAAGAGACTCAGGTTTGATCCCTGGGTCGGGAAGATCTCCTGGAAGAGGGCATGGCAACCCACTCTAGTATTCTTGCCAGGAGAATCCCCATGGACAGAGGAGCCTGGCGGGCTACAGTCCACAGGGCCACAAAGAGTCTGCAACTGAAGTGACTGAGCATACATGCACGCAAGACAACAAACCAAAGCACAGACCCACGGTAGAGAAACAAATGAGCTTCTGGAACACAGCTTCCCAACCCTATCTTCCTCTAGTGTCTAGGTCAGCACTGTCTAAGAGGTATAAAGTCTGTGCTGCCCTGTAATTTTAAATTTTCTAGAAGGCCATTAAATCAAGTATAGAGAACCAGGTGAAGTTAATATATAGTTTATTTAACCCAATATATTAAAACTATTTTTATTTCAACATATAATCACTACAGAATTATTAATAAGATATTGTACCCTTTTTCTGTACATGGTGTCGGGAATCTGATGTGTGTTTCACACGGCACATCTCAGTTCAGACTAACTGGCTTTAAAGGGCTTGAGAACTGCACGGAGCTCATATAGCCAGCTCTACATGTACAGCCACTGACTTGCAAGCTCAGTTTCTGGAAGGGGAAGGAAGCTAACAGTTACTGAGCTCCTACAGTTCTAGGTCCTGTGCTGCTGCTTCAGCTGCACATATCACTAAACCCTCACGGCAGCCTCTCAAGGTAAATACTATTATGCCAGTCTTTCAGATGAAGGGCTGAGGCTCAGCAGGGTTAAGTAAGTTGCACAAGGTCACACAGTAAGTCTGGCTGCAAACCCTTAGCTCTTCCCATGACATCACACTACCTCCCCCACTCTTTCTTCCTCCCTTCAACTCATTAGCTTCAGACAGTATTTTGTCCTGGCTGAAGTAGTCAAATTTATAGTCTGATCTGAAAGCCCTTGGTTTGGTCTCAAGGACTAAAATTCTCAGAATGTTGACTCAAGGTCCTCTTGGTTAAGTGACTTCTTCTGACCCCATGTTAGTCTTTTTGGCCTTTTTTTGGCTTGTATACATTCCTACTCTGGCCAGGAAAATCCACCCAGGCTTCACATGGTCCTGCCCAGACCTTACCAATCCTCCTCCTGGCCTGGTGACCTCTAGAGGTCCCTTGTTTAATAGTTTTCCACCTCCAGCCTCATCTGGTCCTCTCTGCCCTGAAAGCCTTTGTCTCCTAGAGACAGAAAACCTCACAATAGCGCACTCCAAAGACCAAACCCATCTTCCTGTCTCTTCCTAATTCAAAAACCTCTAACTGAAGAGGTGTTTGCCTACCAGATCCTCTTTCCTGATAGACAGAAGGCTTTAGCTCTCTGATCTCTTGCAGAAGAGAGGTGGCTGATACACTCTGAGCCTGTCTGAATTATTAATCTTTCTGGCAAGACTTCAACCCTCTCCCCCAAGTTCAGTCAACAAATTGATACAGTCCACAGATTCTCCTCAAAGGAGATTTTTATTTTGCCATGATTACAGCACTAAAATTCCAAAAGAACTTAGACTTGCTTTTTTTTTTTTTTTTAAGTGATATCATTTCTAACCAGGTAAGAGGAAGGTCACTGTCTCAGATGTCCCCCTTCCCACATGGGTAGTAACTTTTCTCCCAGAGTCTGTGGGTATCGATTTTTTGTAAATACAGGCTGAGTACTTCTGTGTCTTCTGTTGTCTGTTCTCAGTGTTTGCAGTAAAGGTCTCAGGGCTTCAGTAAACTGGGTGGGGCTTCCTCTGTTTTTGCAGCAATGGGGATTTCTGCAAACTGCTGCTGGTGAAATAGACACAGTTATCCAAACGAAAGGGCTTCCCTGGTGGCTCAGACGGTAAAGAATTTGCCTGCAATGCAGGAAACCCAGGTTTGATTCCTGGGTAGGGAAAATCCCTTGGGAGGGGAATGGCTATTCAGTCAAGTATTCTTGTCTGAAGAATTCCATGGACAGAGGAGCCAGGTGGGCTATAGTCCATGGGGTTGCCAAGAGTCGGACATGACTGAACGACTAAGCATGCATGCATCCGAAAAAAAAGACTGTTGATAAAGAGCAGGCAAAATCTGAACACATAGTTTTGCACATCACGCTTAGATTCCCCAGACCTGTGTGATGCAGTTGGCGGCAGGAAAAGTTTGCTGTGAAAAGAAGGCTTCTCACAGGTAAACAACTGAGGTTTCTACCTTTGAATAATAAAATCAGACCCCTACATGGATTGCTCCGCAAACATCTCAAAGGAACACTACCCCCTTCTCAGTCTAAAAATATCTATTTGTGTTTTCAGCCTTTAAACCAAAGATCTTAGATTCTCAGCTTTCATTTTCTTATTTCAAGTTCCCAAGCTCACAGCAGTGAATGTTTACAAGGCTCATAGGTTTCCCTTCCCTGCAGCCTCTAGCAGAGGGAAATTAATACGTTTCCCAACAGACCAAAGAGGGAAGCTGACCTTTCCCTCTCCAGCTATCCTGTGATCCCCAGAAGGGCCATCCAGCGTCTTCGGACAAGTGCAGCGGTCTTGTCCCATGATCTTATTTGGGACAATGTTTGACATCTTTCTTCTGCTCACTGACTCCGGGGAAATGGACCCAGATTGCAGGCTCTAGTCTGGTTATTGTTCTGCTTTGTTGGGATAAGGATCTTCTGATCCTTTTAGCCAACAGTTGAGTGTACTCCTGGTGAAGCACAGCCAGCATTCTCTCCACCACTGAGTGCTGGAGTCTCTCTGGGGCTGCGCTGAGGAAGATCTCACTATCCAGGCCCTTCCTGGGATGTCAGTGAAGCCTGCAGTTACTTACCTGGCTTCCTGTTGATGAGAGGGTGAATCTGGAATTTCACCCATCTCCATGGGATCCCCAAGCCTGTCTGGTCCACAGCCAGTCAGCCTACTGACCAACCTCCCACGGCCCTGGGCCCCTCCGTCCAGGCTGCCCATCTGGGGGTGATGATGAGCACACCCCCTCTTCTTCTGTCACCTCCTCTGTAACATGTGTTCATTGGTGCTTTCTGGCACATCCAGCAGCGATATAAATCCAGCATTTATATGTCTTTCCTGGGTGAATGTCTTTCCTTTGAATCCCCAGTGCTGTATCTGAGGTGTCCTCGGTTCCCCAAACCATGGTTACATGTATCAGCTGACCTTTCTGTGGCCAGTCCCACTTTCCCATGAGACAAAACCTCAGAGCCCCACACCTGTCCCCTCCATCTCTGACTTGGCATGTCCTGGTAACAAGCAAGTATCTTGTTCACCATTTGAGAAGGAATATTGCCAAGAAGAAGAGAATTAAGCCTTCAGTTACATCCAGTAATCTTGAATGTTACCCTCCTGGGTTTCCTATCATACCCTTTCCACACATTCCTTGGGGGATCTCTCGAGGATAATATTCTGCCTGTCTACCAGGGATTGGCTGGTTGCCTTAACTACCCTAATTATGGGAAAGTTCTCATCCATTCATAGGTTGACACAAGCTTGGTATTTTCCAAGTTGACGTTGAACTGCAAGATTACATTGATAATAGCTGACATTGATTGAATTTCCTATGTGCTGTGCACTGTTCTAAGAGCTTCCTATAGATTGTCTCAATTTGTCATCAAAACAATCCAATCAAGTGGGTTACTATTATCATCCCCACTGGGGAAGCTAAGGTAGAGAGGGGTTAAATAACTTGCCCAAGGTCACACAGCTAGTGAGTGGCAGAGCTGGATAAACATTCAATAAATTGATTTACACTGAAGTTACCTACAGAACTGCAGAGACCATTAGAGATGCAGAGCTTGCTGGGTTTTAGGTCGGAGCTTGAATCTTGGTATGTGAACCTTGAACTTGAGAAAATGAACCAGAAGAAAAAGTGAGAGAGTTGGAGCAATCAGCACTAGGTGCTTTCAGCAAGCATCTGCGGACCTACTGCATGCCGAGCACTCTCTAGTGTGGAGAGAAATCAAAATAAAAGTGAAGGACACGGGGCACACACTGGAGGGGCACACTTCCTCAAGGGGCAGGGTTAAGCTGGTTTCCAGGTCTCTGGTTTTACAGAGATGGCCTATTTTCACTCCTTAAAGATAACCTATAGATCTACTACCCAGGAGGAGACGTATGGGTGGATGGATTGGCCTCAAGCCCACACGGCACCTCTGACTGGAAGAATTCACTAGATTTTAAGTTTCAAAGGGACCAGCATGGTGACGTGACCAGCTTTGGGTCAAAGGGACCCAGGCAGGACTAGAATCCTGTACCAGACAAGCAGGGTCGGAAGGATAACAACTGTGGCAATCCCAGGAGCTTCTGAGGTGGCTGGGAGGAGGCCTGGAAGAGGGCAGATGGACAGCTGCGAAGAACTGGAGGGTCCTGAATAGCCTGAGGCAGGAGCACCTGCTCCTCGAGGAGGAGGGGCATCCAGCGTGAGAAGCTGGTTTCAGAGTCTGTTTTTTGGCCTGAGTTTTCTTTCTTATAAAGTAACAGTGGTAAGTATCATCTCTGGTAAGTACGCCTGAGGAGTTACCATTTATATAGATCACACTTCAGGTTGGGAAAGGCAGAGTGATAACGGTCATTATTATTAATGATATGCATCATTGAAAACATTATTATAATTTACAGCATATTAGCAATAATATTAGGGATCTCAGGCTCACAGAATCTCAGGGCTCACAGAGCTATTAGAGGTCATCCACGCTAGCCTCCCTCAATGGGCATTAGAATCACCTGTTCAATATCCATGAAAACTATTAGTAATCTTATTACCAGTAAGCTCACGCATGATGAATTTCAGAATTCACCCCAGACAAGGAGCGGCTCCCTGTACTCCAGTCAGACCAGTGCTTCCTGGTGGGCCCTTGCAGAGCCATCATTCCTTCCTTCCCAAGAAATCCAGAGCCCAGAGAGAAAGTAGCTCGCAGAGACTGCTGTGGCCCAGCAATGGTAGGAAACAGCTATAGAGCCACAGTCCTGCAGGGAGAATCTCCCCTGGGTGCAGTCAGTGGCGGGGAGGAGCTGTTGTTTCCTTGCTGAATCAACCCTGGTCATGCCATTGAGAGAAGGAAGGAGGCAGGAAAGGAGCAGAAAGTACATGGTAGCCTCTGCAGTCCCTGATGTCCCTTTAATTTCTGAGCTCCACTGTCCCAGCAGTTAGAAGGACCTGGAAGATTCCAGACCTCTTCCATAGGTTCCCTCACTCATCGATTCCCCAATCCCTGCTCCCCCTTCACCCTTGTCCCAGGTCTGACATGATGATGAAAATCAAACCATCAGGGCTCTGGAATGACAAGTGCTGCCACTAAAAACCTCCCACTGGCTTTTCCTTATTCCTTTGGGTGAAAAGACCCTTCTACAAGGTAAATACTTACAGGAAGACGCTGTCAGGTGCCAGGTAAACAGGGAGAGGCTGGCTCTGTTCAAGAAAGTAGAGGGGCCAGAGGGTCCCCTTTGGAGTCAGGTGATGAGTACTCCCAAGGGGTGATGGGATGACCCCAGGCAGCCCTCTCCCCAGCCCTCTCTGCCTCTCCTTAACATCGTTTCCTGTAGCAAAAACATACATCTGCTTGAGGTGGAAAGATCATAATTGGCTCCCAGTTTGGTTTTTACTTCTGAAACATCACACTAGTCCCAGCTTGAATGAAGAAAGAATGTTAGAGAAACATTTCACCCACTCTGGAGGTAGAGGGGGCTGGCTGGAGTGTGCACAGCTGGACAGGTCCCTTGCGAGAGCTGCCAGCACACAGTTGCTTCAGGAAGGGCAACGGGACACGATACTGGGGATCAGTGACCCCCACAAGACCAAGAGCTTGGCTTCCATGTCAAAAAATAAATGGAGACAACTGTGAGTCACCCTAGAGGTCTGGGAGGAGGCAGGGAGTACCGCAACAGCAATCAAGGGGCCTCATTCTTCCTATATCTTCACACTTTTAAGCCTTCTGTTGAGATTCTACCTTCTGAGGAATCCTTCAAACGGCTGTAGGTTAATTCAGCCCTGCCCTGCTAGGGAAGCAGAGGCTGGGACTTTCCCTGGGACTTTTCTGTTGAATTCTAGGGCCTTCTGTCCTCCGTGAGATTTATGGGAAAATGGGGTCTGTGCCAGGCATGATAAAATCCCCTTGCCTGAGCTGCCTCCATCTTTGGTTTGGAGTAAAATACAAGACAGAGCGGGCCTAGGCAAGAGTATCCAAGTCTACCCAGGAGGAATAAATGGCAACCCACTCCAGTATTCTTGCCTGGAAAAAACCCCATGGACAGAGGAGCCTCGTGGGCTATAGTCCGTGGAGTTGTAAAGAGTTGCACACGACTGAGCACTCACTCACACCATGGCTTCTTTGGTGAGCCGTGTTCTTTTTCAGGTGCCTTGGCTAAGATTTTAAAATCACACACACACACACACACACTCACACATACACTTCTACACATTTGAGATTTTGATTGGCATTGCACTGAATCTGAAGACCAGATCCAGTGACCTGCCATCATTGCAATATTGACTCATAACTCAAACATGGTGTCTCACTCCACTAATTTAGGTCTCTGTAATTTCCCCCAATATTTTCCCCACTTTCTGCATAGAGGGCTTGTATATCTTCTGTTAGGTTTATTCCAAGGAATTTGATGTTTTGATATGGTATAAATGGTAAAATTTCAAAATTCCAAAATTCCAAAATTTTCATTTCATACTCTTTAAAAGACTGTTTGATGTTTAAAATAATAATACTTTCAATGTATCATGGGGTTCATAACATGTTGAAGTAACCTATATAACACGGATAATACAATATTAAGAAAAGATCAATAAAATTATAATTAGGGGAAAAATAAATAAAATTATAATTAAAGAGTATCCAATTCCAGGGGTGGTCAACCAGTGTTCCTTCCCCACATCCAACTTTGTCTGCAGAATGGTGGAGGATGAAATGTAACTAGAGACACTTATGATACATAAAGTCAGCAGCAGAGGTAGAGAGCCTGTGTGGCATCTCACTATCAAAAAACGAATTCTTTCACATGGATTACCATTCCTTCCATTCCTTACCTAAAAACTCCAACTTATACATTACTGCTTTCCCCACTTTACAGATTTTCCAAACTGAGGATGAAAGTTGCCCATTTCCGCCCAAGTTCTTATAGAGCTTATGAAGCAGAGTGGGTCTCAAACTAAATTTTCTGACCCCACAATTGGAGTTCCCTTCACATGATACCCCCGACACTCAGCCATCACAGTGCTGGCTGCCACAACAGGAAGGCAGGCAGCCAGAGGTAGGAAAGACAACCACACAGGCAGGTCTTGGAGAGGCAGGCAAAGGCTACAGGACCCTAGGAAGTTGAGAGATGGGGCTGAGAAGGGCAGCTCTGCAGGAATTCTATGTGGATATGAGGCTTGGCCCTCTGGGGACAGCCCAGATGGGAGAGGGATCATAGACTCTAATCCATCTTGGGATAAGCAAAAAAGAATGGATGTGAGAGGGGTCCAAGCAAGGATGAGCAGGACAGGAATACAGGGCAGGATCGGAAGAGTAGTTGGGAGGACAGCTGTGCAGGTCCAAGGTGTGGATCCAGTCCATCCACCGTCCTCATCTAGAAGAGGGGGAAGGAGCTGGGGTGCACTCCACAAGGAGTACCCTTGAGGGCCCTCTACCTAGTGAAGCCAGGAGGCTAGCAGGGCCCACCAAGGAGTTGGTTGTTTTTAGGATTTGAATGATTGTAAGCTTTGAGGCTCTGATTTCTCAAAGGAACCAGTCTGGCAAAGATTCTTGACCCATGTAGTAAGAGAGTGAAAGTGAAGTCGGTCAGTCATGTCCGACTTTTTGCGACCCCATGGACTGAGGAGCCTGCAGGATCTTCAGTCCATAGGATTTTCCAGTCAAGAATACTGGAGTGGGTTGTCATTAAATCGTGGCTATGTCTGCATCTGCATTTCAAGGTCTACTGAAGGAAGAAAGGGTTGGCTTCTCCATGCTACTGGAGACTTTGGGGCACAGCTGCACCATCAAATCCACTTGCCTCTTCCAGGTCTCCACGAGGGGGTGGCTGGAGACTAGATGAGTAGAGAATGATGGAAGGTGATGAGCCCCAGGCCTTTCAGATTGTTCCAGAATGCACTGACCTGCCACAGCCAGTTTCTGGGAAGAGGGCTGCTGCACAGAAAGATGGAAATCTTTCAGAAAGGTTTATGGAATCTGGGTTGGCCTTGAACCAGCTTGGGGAGGGAGGACTTGGGACTGCCTTCCTTTTGGTTGTGATACACCCTAAATAGGCTAGTTCTTTTCAGAATACAAAGGATTGTCCAAGCAGGAGAGAGGGAACTAGCGTTATTTACCAAACAGTGTGGTAAGCATCTCATATACTTCATGTATTGTTCCTCATAGTCTTCACCCATCCTGGTGACCTAGGGGTTAGATCATCCATTTTCTGAGAAAACAGACACAGAGATGTTAATGACTGGCTGTAGGTCATACAACTAGTTAGGGAGAGGGCTGGAGATTTAATCACTCAATAACTGCAGTTGCCCCCAAAGTAACCTATGCAACAGCTAACGACATTAGAATTTCAGTGAATTTTCTGGAAGTTGAGCAATGAAGAGGGATTCTGACATTAAAAAGTAGAAGACATGGAGAGATGCACTGAGCAAGTATCTAGTGACTTCTCTGTGCCTCTCCCTTGCTTCTTGAGTCACACTTTGTCCTGAAAAACTAAGCACTAAATAAACCCCATGTCACTGTTTGCGTTTTTTGTTTTCACTTTCTAAAGTGTAAGGATTGGAAAGAGGGGAGAAGTAATATAGAGCAATTAGGCAAGCGCGCTGCACACCCCTCCCTTCAAAGGAGTTGGGTCTTTTTCCCATTTCAGAAATGCTCATCTGTAAAATGGCCACAGTATCTCTCTACCTCCAAATCACAGAGCTCTCTACAGCACAAATAACCCATAGGATTTGAGAAGTTACAGATTCATGATGCTGGAGAAGGCAATGGCAACCCACTCCACTACTCTTGCCTGGAAAATCCCATGGACGGAGGAGCCTGGTAGGCTGCAGCCCACGGGGTCGCTACAAGTTGGACATGACTGAGCGACTTCTTTCACTTTTCACTTTCGTGCATTGGAGAAGGAAATGGCAACCCACTCCAGTGTTCTTGCCTGGAGAATCCCAGGGACAGGGGAGCCTGGTGAGCTGCCGTCTATGGGATCACACAGAGTCGGACACGACTGAAGCAACTTAGCAGCAGATCCATGATGATTGGATCAATGGTAATACTGTTATAGATTTCAGGCCACTAGTGATTATTATCTTTCCCAACATCAGGGTCTTTTCCAATGAGTCAGGTCTTTGCATCACGTGGCCAAAGTATTGGGGTCTCAGCTTCAACATCAGTCCTTCTAATGAACACCCAGGACTGATCTCCTTTAGGATGGACTGGTTGGATCTCTTTGCAGTCCAAGGGACTCTCAAGAGTCTTCTCCAACATCACAGTTCAAAAGCATCAATTCTTCAGCGCTCAGCTTTCTTCACAGTCCAACTCTCACATCCACACATGACTACTGGAAAAACCATAGCCTTGATGGAGAAGGGGACAACAGAGGATGAGATGGTTGGGTGGCATCACTGACTCAATGAACATAAATGAGTAGACTCTGGGAGTTGGTGATGGACAGGGAGGCCTGGTGCGCTGCAGTCCATGGGGTCACAAAGAGTTGGACATGACTGAGTGACTGAACTATTATATGCATATTAGGCCCAGAGTCTAAAGGCTGGAAAGATCGGAGGTTTCCAAAGAAGCCCTCCTCCACTCACCAGTATTCCCACTGGGTGGCGTGATTATACACAGGTCCATACCTTTCATTCCTAAGTGCACCAAGGAACAGACAGATGAAGCATACTTTGTGCTTCAAGGAGCTCCAGGTTTATCCAGACTCCACCATTCCTCCTCTTTAAAAGGTGGCCAGAGCCATTACAGAAGACAACTCCAAGAGTATTCTGTGATCATCACTGACATAGAAAAACACAGAACCAGGGCCCCAGATGGAAAGTCTTAGGGAGGTCTGTTCTCTTGCCGCATCAGTTCTGGTATCCATGGTACACAGGGAAGATAGGCATGGGAGAAAGGCAGAGGCACTGGGCGAGCTCTGAGGCCCCAGGAAGCAGACGCTTGTGGACCAGGACTGCCGCTCCCACCTGAGGGGTCCAGGGATGGGGCCCACACCTCCCAGGTGCACATCACAGGCGCTCTTCCATCCCTGCTCGCATGAGGACAAAGACCCCCTCCTCTACCCTTTTCCCACCACCAATTTGTTCCTTTACAATTCTCCATTTATCCTCCATCAAGGACTAAAAGAGCAAAGTTCTAAAAATAGCAACTAATAAAATTCTAGGGCCTTAATATGAATCACTGTTTACCTGCTTCCTCTGACCTGACTTTCTGGTGGATAAATTTGTTCCCTTTTAGTTCCTGCCCTATTACAATGCAAATACTCAGAAAACTCTGCCAGGTGTCTAGTAAACCAGGTAATTCCAGGTCCCTAGAGGAGACAGTGATGAGTTTTATTCAAAGGCAGGGGTGGGCAGGCTGGGGTGCCCATTATAACATCCCCTCCACCCACCTCGCATTGCTCATTTCCCTGGGGATGCAAACACCTTCCACCTGGTTTAAGTGGGAAGGATAAAAAGGATCCCTCTGAGTCTTCACTTCTGAATCAGCACACTGAACACAAGCTACAAGTCAAGAAGTAATGACATCTTTATTAAACTTCTCCACATTACCAGTGGTCTGAGGCTTCGGGGGAGCCTGGGTGACTGGCCAGGCCCCTTGAGTCCCACAAGCCTCCTTCATGAAAAGGCAGTTTTTGGGAACAAGATGATGCACAAAAGAGGGAAAATATACCTATATGAAGAGTCAAGTTTCCATGTTGATGGTAAACAGAAAAGCTTTGGGGTTATAGCAGAACTCTGGGACAAACAGGGAAAAGAAGAGTGAAGACGGGAGGGCAGTGGCCCAGACCTCTTAACCAAGGATCTTGGGAACCTTGGCCTTGGAGGGAACCAAAGCCCTTGAAGGTTTGGTTTTCTCCTGTTGCCTGAAGTTCAAGTCTCCTTCCTGAAGGCAAAGTACTGGATATCTGGAGGGAAGGCTTATGGGTGTGAACAAAAGTCCCAGGTCCTACCAGCAGCTCTTTTTCCAGATGGCTAATGCCACAGCAACGGCTGGGAAGGAAGAACTGGAGAAGTCCACTGGGGCAGGGACCCAGGAAGGGTGCTTCCTAGTTCCTAGAAGATGACAGGGTGGACAAAGGAACTGGCTCCATGCTCTGTTATGGCTTGACTGACCCATCCTGTGGGAGGAAAAAGGCAGAAACCTCCTACATAGAGAAGACAGCAGCTGCGGGGAGGGCAGCAGGAAGAACAGAGTTAAAACCCCAATAAGGAATTTGCAGCACATCTGTATTTCAAAGACACTGATAATAATAATAATAATAATCACTCCAGCTCTCACGGTGATTCAATGAGCATTATGATTTTTGTCACTTTCCAGGTGAGAACACACACTCATGAAAGGGTCAGTAAATTTTCCACGATCACACAGAGCTCGTAGGGGCATCTTTGGACTTGAAACTGATCCCGGACCTCCCACCCCTCAACCCCCAGATCTCCAGTTCATCCACCCCAACCCTTCACCAATCACAGCAGAGAGGGCGGTGATAGATGAGACTAAGAAGTTAGGAAAGATACCCGCAATCCCGGAAAGGGAGGCCGGGGAAAAGCCCGGGGCGCACAGCGATGGGCCGGCACATACCTGTCCTCGGAGTCCCAGTGTCTTTCAGGACATTCGAGTGGCTCTCCTCCTTGGGATGGAAGAATGGAATCTTCCCACAAGAGAGACACAGAGGTAAAGGGAGAAAAGAGCGGAGAAATGCTCGGATGAGCCCCGAGGCGAGGGGGAAGGGGCTTGTGAAGGACTTGGGGGCCCATCTCCAACCACCGCCCATCTCCTGGCGGGACCGGGAGCACAAAACCCCTTGCACCCCTCCCTCCACAACGTCTACAACCAACCGGCGGTGAGGGACGGGGCGCTCAGTTCTCCACATCCTGGGCCTCAGGGGTTTTCCTGAATCCTTATAGCAGTTCTCATCTTCCTGAAAGGGGAGATCCCCATAAGCCCGTTCTCCAACTAAGTCAGCTTCATGCCACCTTAGAGAAAAATGAGCGAGGTGCCGCTGGAACTTAACGGATCCCAACGACTTTTTCAGGGGCCGTTGGACACGCCCACCGCCCCGCCCTCTCACCAAGCCTCCTCCAATCAGAGGCCTCCCTCCCTCTCTGCTCCTTCCGCCCCGCTGTTGTGCAGGAGGCAGTGCGGGGGAGGGGCTCTGCCCCTGCCAGAACGTTCCACAGCCTCTGAGGAATTTCCCTAGTGGCTCATGCGGTAGAGTCTGCCTGCAGTGCAGGAGACCAGGGTTCGATCCCTGGGTAGGGAAGATCCCTGGGTAGGGAAGAGCCCCTGAAGGAGGAAATGGCAACCCACTCCAGTATCCTTGCCAGGAAAATTCCATGGACGGAGGAGCCTGGCAGGCTACAGTCCACGGGGTCTCAAAGAGTCGGACACGACTGGGCAACTTCACTTCAGACCAGCTGTCCCAAGGCAAGAGTGTAAGGAAAGAAACCTGCTGGACTCCGTGTAGTTTGGGGGCTTCTGGGAAACGTCTGTGTCTTGGATGAGCCAAGCACTGTGGGAAGGAGGTGGAGGTGTGGGGTGAGGGCAGCAGAAGGGGAGGTAGGAGAGGGACTGTGAGCCCCCAGAACCTTCCAGGATATAGATAAGCTACAGTCTGGCCTCTGAGAGCAGTGGCCCGCGCTTTATAGTTAGCAGACCAGCAAACCACACTGATGATGATGTGGTGCCTCTGATCCCAGAGTCCTCACTTCTATTTTACCTCAGAGAAAAGCACCATCCAGAAGGCCCTGAGGTTGAGGCCTCGTGAGGGTTAGGGGCAGAGGTGGCGTTCAGATCCTGCTAATGACAACTTTCGACCTCCTCCCACCAACCAAGGCCCTGTCACAATAAACGAAGCTTTAACCAGTCTCAGCCAGCTTTGGGGACCCAGAGTCTTCTAGGACTAGTTGCCATTATTCCCTGCCTCCTTGTATCCCTGCAGCAGGACCTGGGGAACCCGGGTCCTTAATCAGAGTCATGGTTTCAAGCCAATGGGAGAGGGTTGCTGAGCAGATGAGGAGGCCTCTGACTTCCTAGAGAAGAGGCCCATGTGTTACTATTTGGGGCTTCCCTCGTGGCTCAGACGGTGAAAAATCTTCCTGCAATGCAGGAGACCGTTTTTATTGGGCACTTATTTTGAAAGACTCAGTCCTGAAAAGTTCAAAATAGGTCATTGTATTTGAGCATCTCATATTAATTATTTAAAAATTGAAATAAGGAGTTCTCTAGTAGTCTAGTGGTTAGGATTCCATGCTTTAACTGCAGAGGTCAGGGTTCAGCCCTGGTGGGGGAACTGAGATCCCATTAAAAAAATTGAAGTAGAATTCACATAACATAAGATTTATCATTTTAACCATTTTTTAAGTGTATGATTCAGTGGCTTATAGTACATTCACAGTACTGTCCAATCATTCCCACTACTTATTAATAATTCCAGGACATTTTTTATACATCTCCACCTCCAGGAATTCCACACACATTAAGCAGTTCATCCCCATTCTCACCTCCTGTTAGCCTCTGGCAACCTCGCATCAGCTTTCTACTTTGATGGATTTGGCTATTCTAGACTTTCTATGTAAGTGAAATCACAAGGTATATAACTTTGTGTCTGGCTTTTTAAATTATTATTAATACTTAGCATAGTATTTTCAAGATTTATCCATGTTGTAGCATGTATCACTACTTCCTTCTGTCTAAGGCTAAATAATATTCCCCTGCACAGATATACCATATTACATTTATCTGTTTCATGTTGATGGACATTTTGGATTGCTTCCACCTTTTGGTGATGAATAGTTTTGCTGTAACATTTGTGTACATGTTTTTTGTTTGAACCTATTGTTTTCACTTCTCTCAGATGTATACCAAGGAGTGGAACTACTGGGTCCTAACTGTTTAACTTTTGAGGAGCTGCCATCATGCAGTTGATGTACCATTTTATAGCCTTACCAGCAGTGTACAAGGGTTCCAGTTTCTCTGCATCCTCATCACTTTTTATTTTAAAAAGTTATAGCCATCTGAGTAAGCATGGAGTGGGCATCTCATTGTGGTTTTGATTTGCATTTCCCTTGCTTTTTGTTTTGTGACTTTTCTGCACTAGTTTTGTAAAGTTTGTATCCTTTGTCATATGTGGTCATTAAAGTCTGTTCTGTTCGATTAATGGTCAGCCACCAGCTTCCCTGGTGGCTCAGACGGTAAAGAATCCACCTGCAATGCAGGAGACCTGGGTTCGATCCCTGGGTTGGGACGATCCCCTGGAGGAGGACCTGGCAATGCACTCCAGTATTCTTACCTGGAGAATCACCATGGACAGAAGAGCTTGTCAGGCTACAGTCCATGGGGTCGCAAAGAGTCAAACATGACTGAGCGACTAAGCACACACACAGTGATTCAAGAGAAATTTCCTTATGCCCTTAGAACTAAAAGAAAAAAAAAAATCCCAGTCTTTGCAGATGGACTGTGCGTGTGCGTGTGTGTGTACATGCATTCAGCACTTGGCCAAGCAGATTACAACTTGGCCTAAGCCTTCACTCCTTGCTCCTGCAGAGCCTGAAGTCAGCCAGAGGTAAGAGCCTAGGGCCTTCTCAGGTCTTTTCTGAGCATGTGTCCAGCCATGAATGTGGGCATGGACTTCTAGATTCCCAGAAAGAGGTGACAGCTTTTCAAAATCCTTATTCCCCAAAGCATCTCCTTCCCTAGCCTTTCCTTCCAAGCTTTCAGGTTATTGTTTTCCCCAACTATTATTCCCAGTTTCCAGAAGCAACTATGTAAGTATGCATGTATGTATGTATGCATACATACATTTGCCTTTAAATGTTTTGAGCAAAGTTTTCCTAGGTAGCTGCTTCAACCCTGGGAATGTTCTTAGGTGAAAATAAGCAAGCCATTTAAGACAGTTCTTCAAGGAACCACCAGGTAGGTTAAAACAAAAACCACATTTGCGAATAAGGCCTGTTCTGCTCCCTCTGGTTACCAGGTACACACTGGGAATGCCAGCCATTGTCTTCAGGCCACTGCAAGCTGGGAAGCAGGAGATGGTATTGTACTATGGTAAGTTAAAATGTCTCAAAGCTGTCTTATCTAGACTTATCTGGTTTTTTCACCTTAATTATTTAATTATTTCCCTGCTTGTGGTAAATTTTGATTTGATTCCAGAGTTCTGAAAAAAGTTGATTCTCATCAGTTTTTGCCAGTTCATTCATTGCCTTTGTGGAAAACAAACTTTTGGAGTTCCTACTTCTCATTTTTTGTGGGTGTCATCTTCCCCATATTCCTTTGAAGTAAGTGCTTATTAGGAGCTAAGTTCTGAGGAAGTTCAGTAACCTGTTCGTGTTGCATGAAGGAACATTAAGAGCCAGGATTTGACTTGTCGGACTTTAGAGCCAATTTTATCCAATTATACATTTATTCTCTAATTCAAGAGTATCTATCTTCCCTCTATGAAATGCTAGGTACATTGTTGTAGAAATAGGATTTCTTCATTGTACACAATAGCAAAGATTCCTATCCCTGAGAACTTGTATTTTTATGGAGAGAGATTCATAATACACAAACTATATATTTGATATTAGAACTTAAGTGTTATGGAATTAAAAAATTGGGATACTTAAGGTACAGAAGGGAATCGTTGCTATAGGAGTGGTATGAATACAATTATTTAACATGTATCTTGTTTTAGTTGCCAATTTATAGAAAAGTCCCAAGGATAGTACATGAATTGCTGTCTGTGCATACTTAGATCTATTCATGGTTAACATTTTGCTGTATTTGCTTTATCATTCTGTCTCTCTCTCTCTCATTGAGTAATTTCATCATGCCTGTTTACTCCTTTATAATTATTTTTTTCCTAACAATAAGGAAATTCTGTTGTATGAGCTCAGTATTGTTAACAATCAGGAAAGTTACCATCTATACAATACTAGTATTTAATCAACAATTTATATTCTAATTTCCTCTATTATTCAAGCAGTGTCCTTTACACCAATTATGTTTTCCAGCCCAGGATTCAATTCAGCATAACTATTTGCATTTAGTTGTTCCAAGTGTCTTCAATTTGAAACAGTTCCCTCTTCTTTTATATTTTATTACATGTGGATTGGATTCAGTTAGTGTATTCTTGGCAGAAACTCTGCTTAAGTGAATTTTGTCAGTGAAATACAGAAGAGGGCCATGATGTTGGCTTGTCCCATTATTGATAGTGCTAATGTTCATCACTTCAAAATGTTTTTAAGCCAGATTTAACCATTGTAAAGTTGTTACTTTTTTCTTTTGTAACTAATAAGTAATTTGTTGGAAGATACCTAGAGATGATGTAAATATCTTTTCCCTCATGTTGTTTCAATTTTATTCTTTGAATATGTAAAATATTAACATGATTCTAAATTTCAAACGATATACAATGCATAATCAGTGAATTTTTACTCAATCCCCTACTCTTTCCACCCAGTTCATTTGCATATATGTGTAGAAAGGGGCACTTTTTTTTTTTTTTAGTGTTCATTTTCTTTATTTGGCTGCACCAGGTAGGAAATGGCAACCTGCTCCAGTATTCTTGCCTGGGGAATCCCATGGACAGAGGAGCCTGGCAAGCTACAGTCCATGGGGTTGAAAAAGACTCAGACACGACTTAGTGACTCAACAACAAAAACAAGGTCTTAATTGTGGCAGACGTGTGGGATCTAGTTCCCTGGTCAGGGTTCGTTCAAACCTGGGCCCCCTGTGTCAAGAGCACAGGGTCTTAGCCACTGAACTACACTTGTCAATCACCCTGGGATTATATTTATTGGTTAGCTTTACTACTGCCCTCTTGTCTGTCTGAGCTATTTATGTATTTAGCTTTATTATTTTCTTTTTCTGGGCTTTTTAGGGGTAATTATTATTTTTATTCTTCTCTTTTGAGCGATATATGTGTTTATGACTGAATTTTCCTCTTATCTATGCGTTAAATATGTCTTGATAGGATATTTAGTGTTTTAATTATTCTTTTATTTTTCCAGAATTCTCTATTTCCTGTTGGCATTTTTGTAATCACCTAAGAATTGTTTAATAAAAGATTGTTTTTCAATTCCAGTCAGAAGGACATATTACAAATATTTTTCGATCTGAAAGTCTTTTCTTAGCAGTTTTATTGAGGTATAATTAACAGAAGAAATCGCATATATTTAAGTACAATTTGATAAGTTCTGACAATTATAAACACCAGGGAAATCATCACCATTACAGTCAAGTTAGTGAGCAATTAAACTCAAGTTTGTGTGTGTCCCTTTGTAATTTCTCTCACCCCTCATTCCTTCAAGCAACCACTGACCTGCTTTGTCACTGTAGATTATTTGGCATTCATAGAATTTTATATAAATGGAATCATAAAGGATGCAGTCTTTTATTATCTGGATTTTTTAATTTAGCATAATTATTTTGATACTCATCCATGTTTTAGTGTTCATTTCTTCTTATTGCAGAACAGAATCAAATTGGAAATATGTACAACAATTTGTTTATCTATCAATATTTATCAGCTGATGATGAGCGCTTGTGTTGTTTCCAGTTTAGTTAAAACAAATAAAGCTGCTCTGAACATTAGTGTAAAATTTGTAAGGACATATGCTTTCATTCTCTTGGATAAATACCTAGGAATAGAATGACTGGATCATATGATGTGTCTATGTTGTAAAAATTGCCAAGTTATTTTCCAAATAGAGTGTGGTTTTTATGTTCCCTGGAGAGTATATGAGAGTTTCAGTTTCTCCACGTTCTCACCAACACTTAGCACAGTTTGTTTTGTTTTTGATTTTAGCCATTATATAATGTGTGTAGTAGTATCTTGTTTTGGTTTTAATTTGCATTTCTTTAATGACTGCTGATGGTGAGTATCTTTTAAGGTGCTTTTTTGCCATCCGTGTATCTTCTTTGGTGGAGTGTCCAAGTTACTTGCCCATTTTCTTATAGATTTGTATGGTTTACGTTTTGAGAGATTTTATATATTCTGTATATAAATTCTTTGTCAGGAATAGAATTCACAAGTATTTATTCTGATGTGTAGCTTGTCTTTTCATTCTCTTAGGAATATAAGAACAGATGTTTTTAATTCTGATGAAGTTCAATTTATAAATTTGTTCTCTTATGGGTCATGGTTTTGACATCATATGTGAAAAATCTTTGCCTCACCAAAGGTTGCAAATGCTTTCTCCTATGTTTTCTTTAGAAGCATTTTGCTTTTAGATTTCACATTTAGTTATACAACCTATTTTTAAGTTAACTCTCGTCTATGATGCAAGGTATGGACAGAAAATTATTATTTTTTGCATATCGATATCCATTGTTCCAAGACCATTTGTTGAAAAGGCTATTCCTTCTCCACTTAATTGTTATATGCATCTTTGTCAAAAGTAATTTGTTCACATATATGTGGGCTTATCTCTAGACTTTCTGTTCTGTTCCACTGACCTATTTGCCTATTCTTATACCAGTGCTGGGCTTCCCAGGTAGCTCAGTGGGTAAAGAGTCCTCCTGCAACACAGGAGACCCAGGTTCGATCCCTGGTTTGGGAAGATCCCCTGGAGGAGGGCATGGCAACCCGCTCCAGTATTCTTGCCTGGAGAATCCCACCAACAGAGGAGCCTGGTGGGCTACAGTCCATAGTCTCACAAAGAGTGGGACACAACTAAAGCAACTGAGCATACAAGCACGCATAACAATGCTACATTGTCTTCAACTTTATAATAAGTCTTGAAATCAGGTAGCATTAATCTACCAATTTTATCCTTCTTTTCAAAAGTTGTTTTGGCTATTCTGGGTTCTTTAGTTCCCATGTGATATAGGAAGTCAGCCTGTGAATTCTGACCAAAAAAACCCCCAAAACACTGTTGACATTTGGATTAGAATTGCTTTGAGTCTAATGGTAAATTTGAGAATTCACATTTTAACAATATTGAGTCTTCTAAATTATGAACATAACATATCTCTTTATTTACTCATATCTGTTTTAATTTGCAGTGATTTATAGGCTTCAGTATACAGGTCTTGGTCATCTTTTGTCAAACTTATTTCTAAGTATTTCACATTTTGAATACCATTGTAAATGGTATTGATTTAATTTCAATTTTCTATTGTTCGTTACTAATATATAGAGATAAAATTGATTTTTTCTACTTCCTTGTGTCATACAAACTTGCTAAACTCACTTATTCTAGTAACTATTTTTGTGGATTCCATAGAATTTCTACATAGAAAATAATGTAGAAATCTTCTACAAATACAGACAGTTTTATTTTTTCCTTTGTAATCTGGATGCTTTTTTTCTCTTTGCCTTATTGCTCTGGCTAGAACCTTCAAGTACAGAGAAGGCAATGGCAACTCACTCCAGTACTCTTGCCTGGAAAATCCCATGGACAGAGGAGCCTGGTGGGCTGCAGTCCATGGGGTCGTTAAGAGTCAGACACAACTGAGCGACTTCACTTTCACTTCTCACTTTCATGCATTGGAGAAGGAAATGGCAACCCACTCTAGTGTTCTTGCCTGGAGAATCCCAGGGGCGGGGGAGCCTAGTGGGCTGCCATCTATGGGGTCACACAGAGTTGGACACGACTGAAGCGACTTAGCAGCAGCAGCAGCAGCAGCAGAACTTTCAAGAAGAAAAATAACCTGAGTTATTTAAAAATTTTAACTTCTAATTAGAAACCTTCAAATAAAAATCCTTTCATCCCAAGTAGCTTCACTGGTGAATCCTGTTGACACTCGGGGAGGAAATAATAGCAATTCAACAGCAACTTTTCCAGAACATTAGAAAGAAGGGTGTATTACCCAACTTATTTTATGAGGCCAGTATAACCTTGATAAAAATAAGCAAGGACATTATAAGAGAGCAAAACTAAAGACTAATATCTGTTGGGTTTCCCTGGTCATCCAGTGGTTAAGATTCTGTGCTTTCAGTGCAGAGGGCATAGGTTCAAACTCTGGTTAGGAAAGATCACACATGTTGCATGATGCAGTCAAAAAGTGAGGGAAAATAAAAGACTAATATCTGTCATAAAAACAGATGCAAAAATTATTATTAATATTTTAAATCAAACTCATCAAAATATTAAAAAGATAATGTGTTATGACCAAGTGGGATTTATCCCAGGAATTCAAGTCTGGTTTAACATTTTAAAAAAACAATGTAATTTACCATATTAAGAAACTAAAAGGTAAAAGTTATATGATCATCTTTGTGGATTCAGAAAATCACTTGAAAAAAGTCAAACATCCATTCCTGATAAAAACTCTAAGCAAAGTAAGAAGAGAAAAAGACTTCCATAACCTGATAAAGAATACCATTGGAAAACTTACAAACATAATCACACTTAAAAGTGAAAAACTAAATACTTTCCCATGAAAAGAAGGAAAGAAGATAAGGAAGTTGGTCTTATCATTTCTCATTCCTTTACCTTAACTTCTTTGTGTCTTTGTATTTAAAGTGAGTTTTATGTAGGCAGCAATACTGGGGATTGCTTTTTTATCCATTTTAACGATCTCTGCCTCTTTATTGTTTACAGGTAATGTGGTTATTGATATAGTTAGGTTTAAGTACATCATCTTGCAATCTGTTCTGTTTTTCCCCATAAACTTTATTTTTACTTTCTTCTTTTCTTGCTCTCTTTTTAATTATTTGAATTTTTACTCCCATTTTTCTATCCTTCAGTGGCATGTGGTTTATAATTCTTTGTTTTGCTATTTTAGTGGTTGTTTTAGGATTTATAGTATGCATCATTACCTCACCACAACCTATCTTCAAATGATTTTATATTACATCATATATATTATAAATCTCTCAATAGCATATTTCCGTTTATCTACTTGAAGGTTTTATGATATCTCTGTCACAGAGTTCACTTTTACACATATTATAAACTCTACAATGTTTTCTTAAAACTGATTATCTTTCAAAGGGATTTAAATAATAAATACATCTTATTATTTATCCATATAGCAACCATTTTCAGTGTTCTTCAATTTTTTGTGTAATTTGTATTTCCATCTGGTATTCTTTTCTTCTGCCTGAAGGACTTCTTTCAGCAAATCTTGCAGTGTGGTCCTGCAGGGCGTGAATTCTTCATTTGCATTAGTTTTCAAAAGATACTTTCACTGGGTATTGAATTCTAGGTTGACATTTAACTTCTTTCAGTATTTTGAAGATTCTGCTTCAAGTCTTGCTTGTATTGTTTTTGACTTTTATCTGGTGGTTTTTAAACTTTTCTCTTTACCTTTGGTTTTTGAGTAAATTTGTTATGATTTGACTTAGTCTTGTTTCTTTGTGTTTCTTGTGCTTGGGGTTTGTTGACCTTCTTGACTCTGTGGATTAGTATTTTTAATCATATTTTTAATATTTTGAGCCAGTATTTTTTTCAGATTTTTTTGGTCTCTCTCTATCCTGACCTCTGGGGACTCCAATCATAGGTATAATAGGCAGCATGAAGGTGTCCTACAGCTCACTGATGCTCTTTTCATTTTTTTATTATTATGATTTTGCTGAGTGTTTTGTTTTAGGTTGTTTCTATTGCTGTGTCTTAAAAAATTTACTAATCTTCTCTAATGTTTATTCTGTATTAATCCCATGTTAATTCTAACATTTGCTGCCAATTCTGGTTGGTTTTAATTGATTTTTTCTCTTCATTGTGGGTTATATTTTCCTGCTTATTTGTACATCAGGTAATTTTTATTAGATGCTAGACATTAGGAATTTTAATTTATTGTGTTTTGGATATTTCTGTATTCCTATAAATATTCCTGAGCTTTGTTCTGGGTTTCAGTTAAGTTACTTGGAAAAAGTTCAGTCCTTTCAGGTCTTAGTTTAAAGATTTGTCAGATAGAGCCATTGCAGTGTTTAGTCTAGGGCTAATTATTCCCCACCTTTGAGGCAAGATCCTTCTGAGTACACTATATAATTTACATGAAATTATATTATGGGGTTTTCCAGTTCAGCTAGCTAGACCAGACACTACTCTTCGTTCTTTGAGAATATCTGGCAGTGTTTCTTTTTATCATTTTAGGAGGCTTTGGGCAGTGCTTTTGGTTTGATTGTTTGTGTCAGCCTCCAACCTCTCCCTGGCAAATTCTTATGTTGAAATTCTAGCCCCCAGAGGTGACGGCATTAGTGGGTGGGGCATTTGGGAGGTGCCTAAGTCCTGAGGATCGAACTCTCCTGTCTTAAAAGAGAGGTTCTAGAGAGCTTCCTAGCACCTCCCACCATGTGAGGCTGCAGTGAGAAGTCTGAGACCTGAAGAGGGCTCCCACCAGACCATCCTGGTACCCAGGTCTCAGACTTCCAGCCTCCAGAATTGTAGAAAATAAGCTCCTGTTACGTGCAAGCTTCCCAGTCTTTGGTATTTTGCTACAATGGTCTGACTAGACTAAGGAGTTTCCTCACATGTGTGGGCCGATCAGCATCCTGCTGAATATTTGAGGGGAACTCTCATCGATTGTTCTGTCTCTGGTAGTCTGTCCTATGAACTCTGGCGACCTTGATCTCCTCGAACTCTAAATTTCTCAAATCAGGGAGTTCACTTGGCTCTGCCTGGCTTCAACGTTCCTGTGCCTGGAAACCCTCTCCAGGCACCAAACCAGTGGGATTGTAGAACGCATCTCATTTGTTCCCCAGCTCTTTGGGATCATTATTCTTCAGGGTTTGATGTCTGGTGTCTTGAAAACCATTGTTTCATGCAGTATTTTGTTCAGATGTTTTTGCTGTTGCTTTAGGTAGGAGAGTAAAGTCAGTCCCCTTTTATCCATCTTTGGAAGGGCATTTAATTTTTTATTTTTTCTTTTCATTTCTACTTTTACTGCATTGTGATCAGAAATTTCTGTTTGTAATATTCCTACTATGGAACCTACTTATGTTTCTTTTGTGATATAATATATGATCAATTTCACTGAGTGTTTCCTGTCTGCTTGAGAAGAAAGGATATTTTTTATTAAAGGGTGCAGCATTTAATACATTTTATGATATCTAATTTATTATTCATGTTAAAGTCTTCTCTCTTCATACTTAGTTTTTGTTCACATGCCCCTCTCATCCTGAGTGGTGTGTAAAGCTCTCTTATCAATATTTCTATTTTTCCTTATATTGCTCTAATTTCTATTTTACAAAAAGATAGGTTTTTTTTTTTTTTGGTAATCTTGGGCTTTCCTTGTAGCTCAGCTGGTAAAGAATCCACCTGCAATGCAGGAGACCTGAGGTTGATCCCTGAGTTGGGAAGATCCCTTGGAGAACTGAAAGGCTACCCACTCCAGTTTTCTGGCCTAGAGAATTCCATGGACCATGTAGTCCATGGGGTCTCAAAGAATCAGACATGACTAAGCGACTTTCACTTCACTTTTGGTAATCAGGTACATAGTCTGTATTTTATTGTATTTCAGATTGTGACTTTTTACCATATAATGTTTTTATTTGTCTTGTTTGATGTTTTTGGCCTAAATTCTGCATTACCTAATATTAGGCTTGCTATCCTTGCTTTGGAGTTGTTCTATTTAGCTGGCATAAGTTTTCCCATCCTCTTTCATTGTTTTAGCCTTTGAATCACTTTGTTTTAAATATTTCCCCTATATATGGAAGACTCCAAAGTTTTCCTTTGTAAGATATTTTGAAAATCTATTTCTTTTACTAAACAAGTTAATCTTTACATTTCTTGATATGACAAATATATTGGGTGTAAATTGTTTACAACATTTTATATTATAATTAATCTATGATTATGTTATATTTTTTTTCTTTCTTTTTTCTTTTTTCTATATCTTTTTTTCTTTCTCTGTATGCCTCATTTTTTCTTGAAAAAATTGCTTTGACATTTATAAAAGTGTACATTTTGCTTTGATAGTTACCTTTGCATTGATATCTTTTAAAATATCCTCAATATCCTTACTTAAGGAGATAAAAATTAAAGTAAGATAAACCCTTACTTAACCTTTTACTATCTGGATGTTGTTGTTCAGTTGCTAAATTGTGTCTTGACTCTTTGTGACCCCATGAACTGTAGCATACCAGGTTTCTCTGTCCTTCACTATCTCCCGGAGTTTGCTCAAACTCACGTCCATTAAGTCAGTGATGCCATCCAACCATCTCATCCTCTGTTGTCCCCTTCTCCTCTTACCTTCAATCTTTTCCAGCATCAGAGTCTTTTCCAATGCATCTGCTCTTCACATCAGGCGGCCAAAGTATTGGAGCTTCAGCTTCAGCATCAGTCCTTTCAATGAATAATCAGGGTTGATTTCCTTTAGGATTGATAAGCTTAATCTCCTTGCTATCCAAGGGATTCTCAAGAGCCTTCTCCAGCACCACAATTCGAAAGTATCAGTTCTTCAGTGCTCAACCTTCTTTTGGTGAAGGAAATGGCCACCCACTCCAGTACTCTTGCCTAGAGAATCCCGAGGATGAAGGAGCCTGGTGGGCTGCCATCTATGGGGTCCCACAGAGTCAGACACAACTGAGGTGACTTAGCAGCAGCAGCAGCAGCAACCTTCATGGTCCAGCTCTCACATTCATACATGACTACTGGAAAAACCATAGCTTTGACTCTACATACCTTTGTCTGCAAAGTGATGTCTCTGCTTTTTAATACACTAGGTTTGTCTAGGTTTGTCATAGATTTTCATCCAAGGAGCAAGTGTCTTTTAATTTTGTGGCTGCAGTCACGATCCTTGGTGATTTTGGAGTCCAAGAAAATAAAATCTGTCACTGTTTTCAAATTTTCTCCATCTATTTGCCACGAAGCTATGGGACCAGATGCCATGATCTTTGTTTTTTGAATGTTGAGTTTTAAGCCAGCTTTTTCACTCTATCCAGATATGGATAGTTGATATTTTTCACTATTATCTGGATAGTCAATTCAAAATGATATCATTTGATTTCTAACTGTTCCCTATGCAACAGTGATTTTACCCTACTTTCCTCTGTCTTTCTTCTTAGCTCAAATTTTAAGTTGCATTTTTCTACTTTATCAGAACATACAACATTTACAAAGTATTTTCCACCTTTGTTCATAATCCTTGTATAAATTTTAGATCGACATGCTTTAAATACACTTTAAATATACTACATCCTCCATCATTCTTTTGCCAAAAATGTTCCCCAGTTATCTCTTGGTTAAATAGAATTCATCCTCTAACAGGTCATCCAAGAAGGACTTATATGCACAGATTCTTTCACTCTTTGCATATATAATTTACTTTTCTATAGCCTTGATAATTGAATGATGGCTTTGTTGTATATAAAGTCCTTGGCTCACAATTTGTTTCTTTTCTTTGTTACTTCAGAATAATGTTCCATTCTTGCCTTGTTTTGCAAGTAGCTCTTAGATATACTGATGCCAATCTAATTTTTTCATACTCTTGTAGGTATTATGGGTATTGTGCCTGGAGTTCTTGGGTATGGTTTCTTTGTTTTTAAAATTTAATCATTTTTTAGGCTGTGTCTCTGAGTTGATCATTCTCAGTCAATTTTCCCAGGCATATGGTTGACTTAAATAAATACAGGCTTTCTTTTATTTGTATAAAGGATTCTCGAGTTTTGTTTTAAAAATATTAGCTCTTTTCTATTATTCCCTCCAACTTTTAGGGTCACCAGTGTTCTTAAACATGAGAGAAGGGGTGGATATAGCAGAAAAGTGGAGGGACTGGATTTAGATAGGAACATGGATGGTCCATTTATGTTATGGGAAGGAAAACAGAGAGTGTGAACATGGATGTTGACAGTTGATACCTAAAGAAGTGCTCTTCTTTTCTTTTTTGGCCATGTCCCCCAACTTGTAGGATCTTAGTTCTTTCCCCAAGGATGGAATCGAGGCTCCTGGCAGTGAAAGCATGGAGTCCTGACCCCCGGACCACCAGGAAACTCCCAGGAGGTTCTCTTATAATGGCTTTGGCATTCTCAGTGGTGAGAAGCAAGATCTAAGCTAATTCTCTAACTCCCTCACCTGAAAAAGGGTAGGGGAAGAGTGCATTTGCCAAATTTATATTTGTGTCCTGAGCGGAAAGTCATTTACCGAAGTCTGTGAAAGACGTTATAGAAGGAGCTCAGAGAACAATCAGCCCCCTGGCCCTTCTGCCTAGGTAGAACAAGCAAAGCTACTTCCTTCAGGGATTTGTTCACATCCAGAGGGACTGAAACAGCATTGATGGGGGATTCGAACCAAGGGAGAGGTCAAACAGTCTGGAGGACTGTCCGTGGGAGGTGGTGGAGCCCTGTCCTGTGTTGCTTTAGGAGCAGTGAGAGAAAGCACAAACTTCAAGTGAGTATAAGAAAGAACTTCAAGGACCAGGTGAGATTGTTGTGTGAAGTGGTGAATCCACTTTCCCCAGGAGGGGAATGTGCATTAAGTGACTGAGTATCATGATATCAGAGATGTTGGGTTGGAGATTCCTGGGTCAGCAGAGGGATGATTAGACGGTCTCCATTGTAACTCCAAGTTGACCATTCATTTTCTCTATCTGAATGCTCACTGTAAACAGCTCTTGTCCACTCTGTCTTCAACATATTTTCAGAACCCAACCGATTTTAACTTCTTCCATATGAATTGCCTTGGACCAGTCTGTTTTCTCCCTCCTGAATTATTTTGTAACCTTCTAGATGATCCTCTGCTTCCCTCTTGGCCCCCCACTCTCCTGCTGCTGCTGCTGCTGCTGCTGCTGCTGCTAGGTCGCTTCAGTCGTGTCCGACTCTGTGCGACCCCAGAGACGGCAGCCCACCAGGCTCCGCCGTCACTGGGATTCTCCAGGCAAGAACACTGGAGTGGGTTGCCATTTCCTTCTCTTACCTCAGTCTATTCTCAAAATAGAATAGTCAGTTGATCTTTTTAAATTATGTCAGGCAGTGTCACTCTTCTGTGTCTAACTCCCTGCTCCCCAAAGTCCTAACAGTGGCCTGCATGATCACATGTGATCTGTTCCCTGTCACCCCCGTCCCACCAACCTCTGACCTCTGACCTAATCCTCAACAGCGCCCCTGCCCCCTTGCCTTGTGTTTCCCACTTACCCAGGTCCCTTGGCTGTTCCTCAGACCTGCAGTCTTGCTCTCTCTGCCTTCAAAAGACCCTGGCAATTTCTTCTTCCTGAAATACTTCGGCCTCAGATATTTAGAGAGCTCACTTTTTTCTTCTTTCTCCTTAGATTTCATTACCTATTCACAGAGGCTCTGCCTGTGCACCCTTTATAAAAAAGCACTTCCATCCTATTACTTTATTTTAACTTTTCACGGTAGTACTTATCTCCTATGTATGATACATTTAATTATTTGTTTATACTCTTGACTGCCTTGCCTGACAATGGCTTTGTCTGTTTCTTCACTGCTGAATTCTCAGTGTCTAGAAGGGGCCCTGCACAGAACTGGTGCCCGAGAAATATTTGTGAGAGGGATGAATAAGTGAACGGGTGTGAGGGGGAGGCAGGACAATGTGACAATCAGCCAGGACTTGTCTCCTTCCTCCTGGAGGGAGGAGAGGGACCAGGGGTGTTATAACTTGGTGGGGCTTTGAAAGCTTACTGTGTTCCATTTCAGGAGAGGTGCAGTGAGCACATGGCAGCCCCTGTCTCTCACTGACTCCAACACCTGAGCAGAGTGTACCATACAGCCTCTGAAAAGAAAGTCTCTGAACACTAAGTACCAGAAAGCGGCTTGGGAGGTGGGCGGAACCATATTCCAGGAACCATCAAACTAGAAACTAGGGATGAGTTGAGCCTATTTGTTCCTTGGGCCTCCCCGAGCAGAACTCTGCACAGCCTGAAACCTAGAAGTGAGCGCTTAGTACAAAGAGAGAGATGCTGGTTAGAGCATCCTCCTGCTCCTGGTTAGAGCAATGCAAGCCGGGACACATAAAGCTCAGAACATGGGGAGGGACTCCTGATTTTTCCTTTCTTTCCCCTCTACTCTCTTGTCCCAGGCGCCAGGGAGTCTGTGGCCGGAGTGGATGTGGCGGCCAATGTGTGTGTGTCAGCATACAGGCAGGGGCCAGGCCTCTGAGGAAGGGGAACCTGTTCTCTGGCCTCAGGGTGTGCTTTCTTCCTGCTTTGGAGGCTGTATCCCCCATGTTGGGCACCTGAGGGCTCCTGATACCTACCACTCTTACCTGTCAGTTTTTAACCTGGATCAATGGGTGTGGGGGTTCACATGCTCTCAGGGACACAGCAGCTATCACATCTGGGACAAGTTAAGAAGCCTGTAAATAAATATTCTGTAGCTGGGCTCTATGCATCATCCCACTCAGGTCTTGACCTCCAAAGACCTGAAACTCTCCTTATCCCTGGGTCAGCTGTGACTCCTGGGTATGGGGAGTAGGGCTGAGCTGGAGATCAGGGAAAGGGGGAGCAGAGAGGAGTTCCAAGATCTGGTCTTCTGGAATATTCCAAAGGACACTTGGATGGGCCAAGCCATGGCATCTGTGATGAAAGATGGAAGCTCAGGAGGTGGGGCCACTGCTAGCCTTCCTTGGTTCTGAGGTTCCATGAAAAGGAAGGTTCTTAGCAATGCAGAAAGGGTTTTCTGAGTAGGGAGCGGGAAAGCTTGTGTTTCTTTATGCATGTGCTCTGCCAGTTAATTTTCACTAAGCCTGTGACGTAGGGTAGGACACCCATGTTTTAGATGAGCAAACTGAGGCATAGCATGGTTAAACAAACCTCTGTGTCCAAGATCACAGTCCTGGTAAGTGATGGTCAGAGGAATCCCTCAATAAACACAGTTGCCTGTGTTGGAATTGACAGGGAACCCAGAAAATTCCTTAATTCCTAAAGTCCTAACACCTGGGTGGTGAACTTTAAGAAGGCAGAGGTCAGCAGTGCCGGAACGCTGGAAGTCAGAACAGTTCACGTTCAGTGACTTGGTGAGTGGGCTTCCCAGGTGGCGCCAGTGGTAAAGAACCTGCCTGGCAATGCAGGAGACGTAAGAGACACAGGTTGATCCCTGGATCAGGAAGATCCCCTGGAGGAGGGCATGGCAACCCACTGCAGTATTCTCGCCTGGAGAATCTCACAGACAGAGGAACCTGGTGGGCTATGGTCCCTAGGGTCTCAAAGAGTCAAGATACAACTGGAGCGACTTAGTGCATACTGCTAAGTACAAGACGTTCTGGCCTCACAGTGAGAAGTGAAAACACAGGCACAGCCCCCCAGGGTCCTCACAGTTCTCCTTGAGGAACCATCTCCAGTTGACAGGACAGGTGTGCTTTTCAGGGATCCCTGCACCCCCTCCTCCCATCCCCTTGTGTCTGAGGAATGGCTAGCCTGGGCAAGAATAGACTGGTCAGAGGACTGCATGGTGCAAGGTGGCACTAAACTGAGGATTCGTGGCACGGTTTGAGGGCCCCAGACCCGCACGCCTCACGTATCAGAGAAAGTGATTGAGGCCTTGGAAGGGGAAGAGATTTGCTTTGAGTCTACCCAGGTGTCAGTTAAGACTGGCAGTTGTTTCTAGGGAAGAGGAGCCCTGAGGGAGCAATACCTAGCTTTAAATTCTGGGGGAAGGTGCTCCTCTGGGCTTGTGGAGGGAGCAGCAGTGGGTCAAAGGTCAGTGGATGGGCTGACAGCGAGGGGCTGACGTCTGTTTATGAGTTGTAGTGTGAGGGTGGGGCTAGTTTGTGGCCTCAGTTCCTTAATTGGTAAAATGGCAACAGAGAAAGACTGAGCTCAGAGGGCTGCGCTTTTATAGCTGAGAAACAGTGAGTAAAGTCTGTAACACAAAACTGGAGAAACAGAAGACTAACAACCTTCATCACATTCCTAGTAATGCACTGTTGAACACGCTGTAATCAGTTACACCATATTAATGATAATGTTGGGTATATTGGGACCTAGAATCGCTGGAATGACAGAGTAAGGGCCTCAGAGGCCATCCAGCTTCGTCTCGGATATTGGAATTCCATGATCAATATTTGTGTCTGGAGTACTGACATCGTCCTGAGTACTAATGGGCATGTGGAATTGAGAATTCATCCAGGGACCAGGGGAGGGGGGTCTGTGCGGAACTGCCTCCATGTAGCCCTGGTTGACTAGATCCACTCTTGTCCT
This sequence comes from Bos indicus, assembly GCF_029378745.1. Classification (NCBI taxonomy): domain Eukaryota; kingdom Metazoa; phylum Chordata; class Mammalia; order Artiodactyla; family Bovidae; genus Bos; species Bos indicus. The sequence goes on along the minus strand of NC_091782.1, from coordinate 15,769,043 downwards.
CTTGGACCCCAAGCACAGAGAGATTTGGCATCCAGGGTGGTCTGTGGTCACCATCTGAATAGGAAAATCAGCTCTGGGTGAGGACTTGGACTGGAACACTTTGTGTTTGCCATCCTCTCACCCCAGGAAGGGAAGAAAAGGGCAGATGGGCACGGTGGGTGGGGTGGTGGCCCACTCCTCCAGACCCACTGGCCCAGTATCACCTGACAGGCCCCAGAGAGCCCCTGATACACTCCAGAGCACACGTCACTGGCGCAGGACCCCAATTCCCCGTTGATCACATCCCCCAGGTGACGTCAGCATCCCTGCCACATTCATCTGTCACCTGGGAGTCACTCTGTCACCTAGTCATTCTCAGCACAATCACTGAGCAACCACGGGTAAAAAACACTGCCCACGTCTCGCCCCCAGCATTGCCTGGTACCTGGTGCTGGTGGGGAGCCCCTTCTTTTGTGTCAACAGACCTCCTCCACAAAATGTAACGACATTGCTTCAAGTGGTTGAGGCTCTCGGGAGAGAGCTAGCGGGAAGGCTGCCCCCTCCATCCTGTCTGTTCTCACACCTGCCTTCCCAAGACTTGTTGCCTGGCCTGGCTATATTTAGAAGCTCAGCTCAGTAACTAGAGTGACTGGACCACCCCAGCCCCTGTCCCTTCCGAGGACTCTGGAGCGGCCGATTCCTCCCCGCTTTTAATCAAGTCTTATATTTCTCCAGGCAACCGACACAAAAGGCCTGGGCCAGGTGGTAGAGATGCTCGGGCTTCAAGACAGAGCTTCTCTTTTCTGTTCTGCATCCTTCTGGGCTGGGTGGTTATGGATCTGACCGCAGACGCATTCTATCGCTTAGCACGGGCTGCCAGAAGCTGGTCTTACCACCTCTGGCTCATGCTACACTGTAGAGCACTGTCTCACACACACGGCCGTCTGTGGGCTGCTCCTGGTGCAGAGGCCTCCCTGTGCATGCTCTAGTCCACAGCAGTGTGTGCCCACTAGGGCCAGGCCAAGCCCATCTGGGTGCAGCACACACTGCAGTGAAGTACAGGGCAAGATTACTGTGCCCGTGGACTTTACATCTTAGTGGCAGAAACAGTAAACCAAGAGCTAAGACCATGAAGAGCAAAGACAGAAGCCCTATGTGAGAACTGACATGGTAGCTAGAGAACAGTAGCAGAGCTGGGTGAGGAGGGATGGTAAGATCTGAGGCCAGAGATGTCGACAGGGTTCAAGGAGTCAGACCTTGTTCTCCGCAGTCACATGCCCTGGGCCCCATTCCCCACTGGGCCACTTACCAGCTGTGTGACTTTGAGAAAGTTACTTAACCACTCTGGGTTTGAAGGGGCAGTAAGGATAGAACAACTAAGGTCTGTTTAGTCAAAGCTATGGTTTTCCCAGTAGTCATGTATGGGGGTGAGAGTTGGAGTGTAAAGAAAGCTGAGCACCGAAGGATTGATGCTTTTGAACTGTGGTGTTGGAGTCCCTCGGACAGCAAGGAAATCCAACTAGTCTATCCTAAAGGAAATCAGTCCTGAATATTCACTGGAAGGACTGATGCTGGAGCTGAAACTCCACTACTTTGGCCACCTGCTGCAAAGAACTGACTCATTTGAAAAGCCCCTGATGCTGGGAAAGATTGAAGGTGGGAGGAGAAGGGGAGGACAGAGGATGAGATGGTTGGATGGCATCACCGACTCAATGGACATGAGTTTGAGTAAACCGCTGGAGTTGGTAATGGACAGGGAGGCCTGGCAGTCCATGGGGTAGCAAAGAGTCAGACACAGTGGAGTGACTGAATTGAACTGAAGGATAGAACCACCTTATGGGTTGTTGTGACAGTAAGTTAACATATGTAAAGGGCTTGGAACGCCACCTGGCACATAATAGGGGCCATGTGCAAATGTGTCACCTATTCTTTTTTAATAAGTGTTTGCCCTTATAATAAGCCTTATTGTCATTACACAAACAAGCTTAGATTTTAGGAAGTGTGTGCGTTTGTCTGCTGGTGCAAGTCCTGGATTGGAAATTAGGAGAGAATTGCATCTTACTCCTTATTCCGTCTTCAAGTCCGTGGGTATCCTGTTCCTCTAAGGGTTACCAGGACAATCTCGTGGGACCCCAGCTAAGCAGTTGACATGGGAGTTGGTTCTGAAGGGTTAGACCTTAACAAGAAGATAAGATTGTTTTCCAGGGAGTGAGTTTTAATTTCATCAAAGGACTGTCATATACTCGTAGTTTAGTCATGAAGTCGTGTCTGACTCTTTGCGACCCCACGGACTGTAGCCCGCCGGCACCTCTGTCCATGGAATTCTCCAGGCAAAATTACTGGAGTGGGTAGTCATTTCCTTTTCCAGGGGATCTTCCCGACCCAGGGATTGAGCCCAGGTCTCCTACACTGCAGGTGGATTCTTTACCAACTGAGTCACAGGCTTGCTCACCCTCAAAAGACACATCCATCACCTGGAGAAAGGGGAGGAGGCAGGTAGAGAAATGAGGGGCAGGCTTGGGCCTGGAGGAAACCAGACAGCAAGGCTACTTCCCAGCAGCCTTCTTTATCATTCTTGGCCTCACCATGCAGGGTGAAGGTGGCTGGGGTAAGGCAGGAAAGACCCGAGGTCAAGTGGGCTCTGGGCTTGTGACAGGCCACTGCCCCTTTTTTCTTCTTCTTTTTTTCTTTCATTTTTATTTGGCCACACTGCAGCTATATGCGGAATCTTAGTTCCCAGACCACGGATTGAATCTGTAGCCCTTGCAGTGGAAGCACAGAGTCCTAAACACTGGATGTCCAGGGAAGCCCCTGCCTCATTTTGTTCCTCTGTCAAATGAGGGAGTTGGTTGATACGATTAATAAGCTCTTTTCTAGCTGCTCGCATCAAAACATTCACGGGAGTCTGAACCACTGGGGTGCTCAGGGGTATGAGAAGAGCATGCAGGGGTGGGGGACCTCTTTGGAGATGAGCCCTGGGTTGGGGTTTGGTTCCCTCTTTACCAGCTGAAAATGGAGCAGGAACTGGCATGTAGGGCCAGCTAGGAGCCCTGACTGTGACCAGACCTCTCAGGTGTGTAGCCAGGCATCAGAAATGCCTCCTCCCACAGCTAGATGACCAGAGGCCCTGACAAGTTCTGCTTATTTACAGACACACATCCACACCCCTTCAGTGCACAGGCTTCTGAAAATGTACAGGTAAGTCACATTTTTTGTAAATCAAATTCTATTCAATGCGGTTTGGTTGCTTACTGTTTAAAGCAACCCTGTTGCAAATCCTCTTGTGAAGTAAATAGCTCTCCCTCCATAAATATCAGTGTTCATATTCAGGCTTTCAAAGTGTGGGAGCCCCATCTGTTCAAGTGTGTGTGTGTGTGTGTGTGTGTGTGTCCCCATGTGTGTCTTCGTGTGTGTGTGCATCAGCATTCACTCTGGCACATAAAAGAATCCATGAATACAAATTGTTGCCTTTTCTTCCTGCCTTTGTTGTGATATGCTGCTGGAAAAAGACACACTGTTCTTAGCGAAGGGTAGCCCCTCGAGCAGCTCAAATCTCTATCTGAGCCTTAGGCCTATCCTCCCTGGTGTCCCACTACGGCTCCCTAGGGGCATATCCCGAGGGAGCCCACCTCCGGGTCAAGGCAGAGAGGGAAATTAATCATTTGGGAAAAACGAAAATCTCGCCTCCGCCTGGCAGGGGACAGGAAAGGAGAGGCAGATGTGGGTGAAGGAGGTGACTGGGAATCCTCCTGGAATTCGTTCACTAGATCGCATTCTACAATCAATTATTCATTCGAGGGCATCCAGGGAGCCCACTACCGTCTGCTTCCTGTTTGCAGGACCAGGACAGTAGCCCTAATGGTTGTGTATTTCTATGCCCAGAAGAGCGGCCTGCCTTCCCCTGGTAAATTCATGCCCCCTCCCTGGGCATCACCCCTTGTCTCACCACCCCCATGCTGATGAACTCCATGCGGGGAAATGTCCCCCTCACCACCCCCCAGCCTTCCACACACTAGGCAGGGGCCAGCTGAGGAGACGCTGGAAAGACTCATCGTTTATTTATGGTCCCTGGTCTCGTCCCTGAAATAATTAGGGTTGGATACTTTCATATCATGCAGTTAATTGCCATCTGCACTGCTTAACACGTCAGGGCACCAGGCAGTGATCTGGGGGCCCAGGAGGACGTGGATGGATGGAGTCATGGTGTTGGCTGCCACAGCTTGGGGACAGAGAAGGGAGAGAGGGAGCTTGTGGGAGGTGCCAGGGCTCAGGTTCCTAGAAAGGGGTTAAGAACCCACTTCTCCTCTGGGAGAAGGAGAGGTAGATGACACTGGCAGAAAGTTAGGTTGTCATCACAACAGCACCCCAGGATGCCCCAAGAACTGTCTTAAGAACATGCAGGTTTCGGGTCAGAAGCCCTGTGTTCCAGCCCTTCAGGTTCCCCAGAAGTGGGGTCTTCACTGGAATGCCTGAGTGTGTGTGATTTGCTGAGAGAGTGCTCTCAGGAGAAGCTGTGAGGGAGTGAGGGGAACAGGAGGAGCAGAATCTGGGCCAAGAAGTCACTTCAGGTGAGGCTAAGCCAAGGCCTGATCACGGGGAGCTCTGGACCTGAATGGCATGCAGAGCTGTCCCACCTTGAGACGAGACGCTGGCTTTCCATCCCTGCCCAGTGTCATCAGCCAAGGGCCATTCCCAGGGGAGGGGCATGTGGCAGAGGCCTTAACCTCCTGGCCGTCATCTCCCAGGGAAGAGGCTCCTGACGTCTACAGACAGTCCTCTGGACAAGAGCACAGTGTGAGTCATTAGCAGCCAACACCGCAGCAGCATGGGGCGGGTGCCTGGCGGGTGGAGATCTGGGTAGGGCACCAGAGACATTGGATCCCCCTTCTACGCTGAGACTTGAACCAGCCACTCTGAGGCCCAGGTCCCTCCCACGTGGAAGAGGAGTAAACAGTCTTCCACTGCTGTCTTGTAGAGCAGAAGGATAGCTAATTGATGGAGCGCGTGGAAGGCATCCTTTAGCTGTGATGTGCTCTATAAATGCCTGCTGGTATTACTGCATTAACCCCATGTGGTTTAGGGAAGAGGACTCAAGTTTAACTTTGTGTGTGGCTGGAGTGCACAGACCAACACTTGGCTCAATTCATAGGCTTCTCTCATCCCCCTCTCCCCTGGCCTTGGGCTCCCTCTGTCAAGCAAACCTCCTTTGGGGAAGGTATTATCCTTGGGGATAATTTACAGAGTGGAGAGGGTTAACTTCTGGTTCTCATTCATAGATTCATAGATGCGTGTAAGGACCATTTTCAGACCTTCTTAGACCAGAGCAAGACAGCAGCATGAGGGCCGAGCAGACAGGCTCAAGGTTCCCCTGAGGTGACTGCAGGGTGACCTCTTCCCATCCCCATTCATTTGGAGGCAGACTGACATGGAGGCTAGAGAGGGCTGAGCACTCGGGGGATGACAGCGGCCCTCTGACACCCAGAGAGAATGATGAGTTCAGGGAAACACTCCCCCCACCCCGGCCCTGCTGAACCCCCTTCTTCCCTTTTCCTTGTCCTGGGTCACAGGAAAAAGGGGGCCACCCACCAAAGGAGGCTCCTGTGGGACTAGTGAGACTGCCTCAGTCAGGACGCAGCCCAGAAGGAGAGGCAGTCACTGGGGGAGGCAGGGAAGTGGGGCTGGGGGGACAGCCTGCCATTGTGATAGGTCCTGGGGGGACAAGGAGCTCCTAGGAGTGGGGAGCTCCTAGGTGGGGGAGACTGGTCAGCAGAGCCCTCTGATGAGCCTGGGGCTGAGTGTGGCCTGCAGACAGCAAGCATGAACAGCATCAGGGTCAGAAAGGCTGACCTGCTGTCTGTCGGGCGTTCAGGGGAGAGAGAACAGTAACGTTCTGGCGTCCTTCCCAGCCCAGAAGGGGGACTGTGTGCCTTGGCCCCTCCATCACCTCCCGCCCCCGCACTGGGCCCTGGGCCCTGGGGTGTCCTGTCTTGGTGCCCCTTTGTGGGGTCAGGTGTCACCCGGCCACAGCCCCACCTGGCCTCCTAGGTGTGCCCCATCTCTCAGGGGTGGGGAGGACCGAGAAATCCAGAAAATGCCTGGGCTTGGGAAAATGCATCTTGGTTGCCATTAGTGGGAATGGGGGATTCTTCTGGGGGAAACAGCCTGACTCTGCCTTAACCAGGGGATAAGCCTAGTGTGTGTGTGTGCATGCACGCATGTGTGTGAATGCACGTGTGTGTGCTGGGGCCTAGGACACACTGTCCCCCATCTGGGAATAGATGCCTGCACGGAGCAGACAGGTGCAGACTCGGCAAGGACGAGTGACTTAAGTCTCTGGCTTTGCTGCTGCTCCCCCCGCACAAGGCTGGGCTCTGTGCACTGAGGTGGGAAGGAGAGGTGGGTCCGGCTGAGCCCCTGCCTCAGACTAGCAGATGAAATTTTCTCAGAGGAATAATGTGGGGGGGTCAGGCCTGGGGATGGGAGAAGGGAAGCAGTGCAAAATCAGAGTTGCTGGGGAAGGCAGCCTGGAGGAGGTGGGATTTGAAAAAAGCGCAGAACTTGAGAGAGAAGGAAAGAGAACAAACAGAGGGCAGCTGTGCCAGCTGAGTGCAGGGGCAGAAAGGAGAGGGGGAGCCCAGCTGGAGGAAAATCTGCCCAGAATCGCCGTTAATCATCAGCGCTAACGCTAACCGCGCACCTGCTATGTTCCAGACACCATTCTCAGAGCTTTACATATTAGCTCATTTAATCTTCACAATGATCCTGTGAAGTGGAGAGACTTTTCCCATCTTAGGGAGGAAGAAACTGAGGCTCAGAGAGGCTAAGTAATGGGGACAAGGACACTTGGGGCTTCCCAGATGGCTCAGTGGTAAAGAGTCCACCTGCCAATGCAGGAGACACGGGTTCAATCCCTGGGTTGGAAAGATCCCCTGGAATGGGAAATGGCAACTCACTCCAATATTCTTGCCTATAAAATCCCATAGACAGAGGAGCCTGGAGGGCTACACAGTCCTTTGGGTCACAAAGAGTCGGATACAACCAAGTATGCGTGCACGCACAATGACACTCAGCCAGTGAGTGGCAGCATCAGGATTTACACTCAAGTAGCCTTGGTCTGGAGCCTATCCTCCTAATTAACTAGTTTTTCTGTACAATCTGGCACACACTTAGTGCTCACAATGTGCCAGGCACCATCTTGAGCCTTCTAGTCATGTTGTTGTTAAGCCCATCTTACAGATGAGAAAACTAAAAGCCAGAAAGTTTCACATGCAGTCACTTGGGGTCACAGAGATCAGTGGAGTCTGCACTGGGCCCTAGGCCGTCTGAGTCCTCGGTGAGCCCACCATCCCTCCACAAGGAGCTGGCGGGGAGGTGGTGTGGGTGAAAGCCTTGGACATGGTGCTCAAGTGTGCAGGCTTGCGCGCCCCCCAGCACACCAGGAGGATGCACACAGCTGGGGCATTTGTCGAGGGGCCGCTTGTTAGTGGGTGGGAGATACAGCCTAATAACCCACGCTTACTATGGGCATGGGGAGCCCTTTCTTGAAGCTCCACTCACTTGGTGGGTGGCACAAATTTTCTGGCTGGGCAAGCGAGCCCCTTCTGTCCCCTCACTCACGTCCCACTCACTGGGAGCCTTCCGAGGCTGGAGCAGGGGTCAGGACCTGCCTCCTCCATGGCTCCTGTGGCCTAGTTTCAGACAGACAGCAGGTAGCGGGGCCCGGCAGGCAGGTTAAAAATATCCCTGACTGACAGTGAGGCCTTCAGTCTGACACTGATGTGGATTAAGCTGGAGGTGCAGCCTCAAGGTCATGGGCATTGCTATGGCATCCACTGCTCTGGGAGGGTCTCGTTGAGACCGGAGCCAAGGAGGCAATGGCGGGGAAGCAGAGACCTGAGCGCCCAGCTTTGACCCAGTTCACACTGTCCTCTGGAGAAAGCAATGGCACCCCAGTCCAGTACTCTTGCCTGGAAAATCCCATGGATGGAGGAGCCTGGTAGACTGCAGTCCATGGGGTCGCTAAGAGTCGGACACGACTGAGCGACTTCCCTTTCACTTTTCGGACACGACTGAGCGACTTCCCTTTCACTTTTCACTTTCATGCATTGGAGAAGGAAACGGCAACCCACTCCAGTGTTCTTGCCTGGAGAATCCCAGAGATGGGGGAGCCTGGTGGGCTGCCGTCTATGGGGTCGCACAGAGTTGGACACGACTGAAGTGACTTAGCATAGCATAGACTCTCTTCCTGTGTGGACCGCATCCTTCACTCCTGTTCTTACCTGCTTAGAGTTTTTCTCTAAGTCTCTCCCACTGCCTACTTCCTCTGCCCTCCCTCCAGCCTGCCCTCAGCAGGTTCTCTTAGCCCAGTCTGGGCCAGGGGCCCTCAAACCACAAGGCCTTGGTTAAGGGATCAGGTTGTCAGGTGAGGGGATGGGCTATCAGGTGAGGGATGGGTTATCAAGTAAGGGGTTGTTGGGGGGATGGATTGTAGTGGGGGATGAATTGTTGAGGGGATGTATTGTCAGATGAGAGGTGGGTTATCAGGTGGGGGATGGGTTGGTGAGGGGATGAGTTATTAGAGGGGTGCATTGTCAGGTGGGGGATGGGTTGGTGGGGAGGTGTATTGTCAGGAGATGGGGATGGGTTATCAGTTGGAGGCAGTTCTGGCTTTCTGCCCACCTTCATCTCCAGCTGCACTCCTTCCCCAGCACCTTTCATCCCCCAACCCTTTTTGAGTGTAGTTGGCCAGTGACTCTGTGTTGACCCAGCAAAGCTGTGCCCAGCTTCCTGGGGGCTTTGCATGTGTGTATTTCTGTGGCCAAGTCCACTCAGCTCATAAAAACAGTATTTAGAAATCTCAGGTCTCACCACCAGTCAGGACATAAAGGATGAATTTACTGAGAATGAGGCTCAGAGAAGCCACATGATGTGTGCACAGCTAAAGCCCAGGCATTCTGAACTCTGACTCCCAGCCCGGTGCCCTCTGGGACAGCCTGCCTTTGGATTTGGTTCCATATCAAAGGAGCCCCAAGGGACCTAGGTTGGGGCTAAGGGGACCTGGGCGTTGGAGTGGGGGAGTTGATGGGGTTGGTGTCTGTGATAAGCACGTGATGTCTTGGAGAAGAAGCTGCAGGTGTTAGGAAAACCAGCATCAGAGGCCCTCAGAGTGGCCAGGAGGGACTGCCAGCTGGACTCACTGACCCAGCTGATGTGGATGCGGGAGCAAAGAAAGATGGTGGCAATTCCAGCTAGAGCCTTTCAAAAACAACCCAGTACTGCCCTCATTCAGAGGCCAAGGGCCCTTCCCTCCTCCAGAGGGTTGAAAGGAGCAGGAAAGCAAATCCAGACCACAGCTCACCGTGAGTCTGAGGACTGAGCTGATCAGGCTGTGGAGATAGTCCCAGTACATCCCGGGGAGGAGATAGTGCCCAGTGAGCAGCCCCCTTCAAGAAGGCTGGCTGGAGAAGTGTGTGCACTGTCAGGAGCGTTTCCTGGGAACTTGCCCAGGCTGTGCTGGCCCCGCAGGGCTCGCCTCCACCATCTCAGGGCCTCCAGGGAGCTCAGAAGCAGGTCGGTCTGGAAGGAGGAGGCACTGCAGGGCTTTAGGTGGCTCTGAGGTGAGGGCCCAGGCCCCTGCCTGGCATGCCTGTGCCCAGAGAGGGAAGTGCCTGCGAGACTCACACCTGAGCATGCCACTTCCCTGTGCCCAGCTGCTGCCTCTCCAGGGCCAGGCAGGCGAGGGATTCATGTGGCCGTGAAGGGCTCTGCTCCTCTTCTGGCCTGGCTTGGTAGGTGCTGGCGGGGCTTTTCCTTCCTTCCTTCCAGTTGAAGCTGGTTGCTGCCATGCACTCTGATACCATCGGCTGACATTTAGGCCCCGCCTTTCTAAAGGCGGAAAGGACAAGGTAGGCGCCAGCTTGGGCTGTGGGGCAGTGGCCACTGAGGACATGGGCCTTTCCAGCAGCATGTGGGGCATTGGCCACTCTAGGGCTTCCTTTGAGAGAATGGGGAAGAGGCCTTCTTTGCCGGTTGTGGAGACTTAGAGTGCCCTGGTTTGGTCTGAAGGCAGGGGGAGACATGCTCCTCCCCGATTCATGCTCCATCCTCAACTCAGCCTGAATTCCACCACTGCAGCCGCTTTTATCTCATGGGTGGCAAATCAGAGACTCATAGCCAGGTGCTTGGTTTGGTCAACCAGCATTTCATGATTTTGAATTTGAGTGCTGCGCTCTCTCTTTCTCTCTGGTTCCTATCACTCCCTGTTGTCTTTCTTACTGCTCTAACCGTGTACTTCACCTGTCCGCTACCTTGTGAATAATGCCATCTCCAAACTTCTTGTAAATGCAGGTGGCCCTGGGAAAGGTAGAACCTATTAATTCCTTGTGAGAATTCATTTTTCACAGTCATCTTCCAATAACCAGTTGACTAGGACTCTTGGGGGTCGGCAGTGAGCTGGGGTCATGTTGGAGCCTGGGACTCTGGCCTGGACTAGAGCAGGCGGCAGAAGGGACAGGTGGGAGGTTCTTGAGCAAGTCTTCATGGGATGACTTCCAGCCACCATTTTTTAAGCACCCACCACGAGCCAGGGAAGGTGCTGAGTGCTTCAGAGACATCATTTAAACCAACTGTCCCCACATCACAGATGGGAAAACTGAGATTCAGAAAGGAGGAGTCACAGTGGACTGGAGGCCATTGGGGGTCTTGCTAGCTCTACTCAGCACTGTGTGACATGTATCTTCACGTGGCAGCCTCCCTTTCACTGATTCATCAAAGCTGGGTTCATGGAATGTGTCCCCCTCCCTAGGATACAGGCCAGATACGGTCCAGGGCCCTGGCCAATTCCCAGGCTGATGGGAGAGGCAGATGAACAAGTGGGCATCTTCTAACTCTCATAGGTGGGTGCTACAGGACTCCTGTACCACCGCCACCAACAAGACAACCAGCAGCCTTTCCCAGGGGCTAGGGGCATCCGCCTGTCCTGGGGCTTCGCAGGTGTTAACTACCTCAACAGCACGACCAAGTAGGTACTGTCACCATCTCTTTTTTAGATAGTCGACTAACTGGGTCTCAGAGAGCTTAAGTAATTTACCCCATGCAATACAGCACATACAGGCCAGGTTTCTTCCCTGACATCACCTAACAGAGGTAGGACAGCCACCCAGAGTCCACTGGCTGCTCCCAATAGGCCCACTTGCGCAAGACACTTAACAGAGACCTGGGGCGGGTAAGTGAGCGGCCCAAAGTCTCTCAGCGCGCAGAGAGTGGAGCTGGGTTTTCACCCCTGGTGTTCTGTCTCCGAGATTTTGTTCATCCCATTGTCTGCACTGGCTGGGAAGAACTCCTTGGTGATAGGGAGGAGATGATGAGAAATGCCTCCTTAGAAATTCTCTACTCCCAGGCGGAGGCTGCCGTAATTCAGTTTATGAAGTGCTGGGCCTGCTGACCTTGGTCTGTTACAGGGGGTTCCACCAGCAGAATCTGCCCCCTGTTTGAGGCGTGCAGCCTGCCTCTGACTGAGCCGTCTGAGCCTCTCAGTCCCCAGGAGCGATTCCGTCTCATGAGTGAGAGCCTCCTACATCTGTACCTGTTAGGCGACAAATCCAGACACACACACTTCCTGTCTGGGTGGAGATGCATCGGGCTCGATGAGGCCCGGGAACCTGCCTGCTGCTCCCGGATCCCTAAAGCTGAAACCACAAAGATAAAAGGAAGTGGGGAGTAATTCATGCCGGGAAGATGCCTGCTGTCGAGTTCCGAAGGGTCTAGGGTAGACACGTGAAAGGGTGGGCAGACGACAGCTCCTACCACCTGCGTGAAGGCTGGTGGGGTGAATGTCTGCCTGGGGCAAGGCAAGGGGTCCCATGCCCACCAGTTCCTGGTCCCTATCCAGCACAAGTGTCTTCCACCTCTGGAGCATCCAGCGGGGAGTGTTCTTGTCTTTTATGGGCCTGCTCCAAGCTGGGCGGGGAGGGAACACAGGCAGCCGATGGGCAGAAGTAGCCTGACAGCAGGTCGACAGTGTGATTTGTGCACAGCCAGGCTGCCCTGCTCCGTGCCTGCTGGGCTGGTTCTCTGGGTAACTTTTTTTTTTTCTTTTTATCAGCAAACACACCTAGTTAAGGGGCACCCCTGCCGCTCCCATCCATCCGCCCTTCTCCAGCTCAACTGGATAGCTCCCAGGCACGTGACCTACAGGTGGAAAGACACCAGGGGTACACCTCACCTGCTTCCCAGCAGGACTCTGCTGGATTCAGCCACCTCATCCTTGCTGGTTTCTCCAGCTCTGTCTAATCACAGGTGCTTTAGCAGGACCTTCCCATGGCTTCCATGGCAACTGATGATGGGCTGTGTCCATCCTATCTTCGGGGCTGTACCTTGCTGAGTGCTGGAAGCATGTCTGCTGTACCCCTTTGGCTTTCCCCACATGGAGTGCTGGAATAAATGTGGGGGATTAATTCAGTGAGTGGTCCCTCTGCTTAAGGCTCCTCCCCCTCTACTCCTGCACTTAGCCACCCCTCAGAGCCTCTAGGGGACTTCCCTGGTCATCTGCAGATCTTGTCCTGTTTGAAAATTTCCCCGTCTGGGAGTCCTGCTCTTGCAGTGAGAAACCAGGCTTTCCTCCCAGCCCCATGACAGCTGAGGCACAGGGGTAGACCAGGACTCTGCCAAAGGGACTCCCTGGCAGGAGGCTTGGGCTTGAGACAAGTGTGTGGGCGCAGGTGCCAGGCAGTGTCTGTTTCCTGGTCAGAGCCATGGTGGAGGTGTCTGGCTTCAGGGGGCCAGTGGTGGAGGTCCAGGACCCTGCACCCCAGCACTGGGAGCCGTGACATGTGTGCCTCACCAAACAGCCATGGGGTCTTGGTGGGAGAAGAGCCGACGTGTGGGCATCATTCCTGATGTCAGAGTTTGGCTCCCACAAAGTCCTGATGTCTTGTTCTGATTAAACTACCCAGAGTTGATTTGCAAACACCCCGACTGACATGGCACTCCCTGGAGTAGGTCTGGAGTCTTGTTGATTGTGTGTGTGTTTTGTGTGTGTGTGTGTGTGGGGGGGGGGGGGGGGGTGTCCACATGGGCATGCACAGCAGTGAGTGACATACAACAACTGCCCTTAGGCTTACAAATTAAATTTTATTTCCTCATTTATGGCTGCTCTGGGTCTTCGTTGCTGTCCGCCGGCTTTTCTCTAGTTGCAGTGAGCGGGGGCCCCTCTCTAGCTGTGGTGCGCAGGTTTCTCATTGCGGTGGATTTTCTTGTTGTGGAGCACGGGCTCCAGGGTGCACTGGCTTCAGTAGTTGTGGTGCACTGGCTTAGTGGCCCCTCAGCCTGTGGAATCTTCCTGAACCAGGGATCGACCCCGAGTCCCCGGTATTGGCAGGTGGATTTTCAACCACTGGACCACCAGGGAAGTCCTAAGCTTACCAACTAAGAAGTGGTGCTGGTGATGGGAAGGGGCACAGTCTGAGCAGCAGGAGGAGGGTGGCTGTGATCAAGACTCAGCGGGACTCTGCAGGGCATCCTGGAGGACTGCCCCTCCGGAACCCCCAGAAATGCACAGCACGAGGGGTGAGCTAGAAGGAGATGCCTCAGCGTCCGCACCCACGGCAGCAGACGGGGCCTCGGGCTGCCCCCTTGAGCAGGACGCAGGCCCCGCAGAAGACTCCTTTCCAGCTCCCAGGTCTGGATCCTCTGGCGGCTGCAGCGGCCCCTGCCACCGGCAGAGCTGCTGCCCCAAGTGCTCAGCCAGGCCTCTGTCCTCATCCGTGAGCCGAGTGTGCATGTGGGGCCCAGGACTTTCGGGGAACTTGGCTGCCGTTGCCCTCAGCATGCTCAACTCTGTGTGCCCTTGGCGGCTTCTCAGCAAAGTGCAGTCATTGTCCATGCTGGGCTTTCATTGCCCATCCTGCTCTGAAATGCAGCCTGGGGAGGCCCCGCCCTGCTTCTCCCCTCCGCACCTCACTGTCTGCCTGTGCCCTCTTACCTGCCTCCCTTGCAGGTTGCTCACATCAGCCCCCTTACTCCCTCCCTTTTCTTCCCTCTCCCTCTCCCCCTTCCCCCACCACTCTTTGCCGATACTAAGAGTAAGTGGGCCACCTACTTTCTCTCCACCCTGGCCCCCAGCCCCTCCTCCCCTTTCCCGCCAGCCATTCTTTCCCAGGACCCCTGCTGGCCTCACTTCCCACCCGCCTCCCCTGTCTTCTAGCTCAGAAACTCCAGGCAGACAGGCACAGCAGGTGGTATTGGCGTCCCCTCTCCTTGCAGGAGATGCGTCACAGTTCTCAGGGGACAAATCAAATTCTCCCATGTGCTGTAAAAGCCGAGTGTCAAACGGACAGTTCAAGGGAAGGAGGAGAGGGCAACAGCGGACTTGCGGGGAGTCGCCTCCAGGAAACCCTCTCTCCTCCGGACAGGGAGCAGGGCTTTCAGTGTGGAGGCCAGAGGGTGAGGGCTGAGATGGGCTGGGGGGACAGGTGCCCGCTCTTGGCTCAGCTTGTGTCTGCTGCCCTCTTTCTCTTCCTGTCTCTCCGTTCTCTGCTCCCGCCTGTGTCTCTGAGTCTCTCTTGGTCTCTTGCATCTCTGGCTCTGTGCAGTGTAGAGGGTGAGTTGGAGTAACTCCTCAGCATTAACCACTGCTTCTGTGTGGGAAGACGTTATCTTAATTGAGTCTCAGCTTGTTCACAGCCACTCTGCTGCTATAAATAATGGATGTCCAAATGGACTGTAAACCAGAAGGACTCAACGATGCCGCATGATGTGATCACCACCAGGCTCTGCCTTCTGCAAGGAGCTCAACCTCCCTCTATTATGACCATACATTATTAAATGTATGGTCCAGGCCTGCCACAGTCAAATACCCAGAGATTCCCAACGAGGAGCTGTGTTACTCTGTGGACCAAGGTGAAACTGTGGAGAAGGATTGGAAAATTGCCCCCCATCCGATTGTTCCAAGGCAAGGGCAACGAGTGTCCTGCAGAGAGATGGGTGGCTTGGGTCTTCAGACCATCCTGTTTATAACAGCATCACTGGGACACTGACACTGACCCCCGATCTGTCTCCTATGGGCACGGGCAGATGGTCTTTTTGTCTGTGACTTTAATCCTGGGGATGAATCCTGTGACCGTCTGCTCACCAGGTCCCTGATGACTGCATCCTTCTCTGTGTAAGAGCAAGCTGCTGTTCAGAGAGTCCAAAGCTATTTGACACACTTGCCCACTTGTGCTGTTTGCAGAACCTCCCTCTGTTTGTAGAGCCCTCTAACAATTGCAGGATGAGGGCTATTTGCAGACCGATGCTGTTGGCTTACTTCTGCCCCTGGGATTCACAGTCAGTGCCTCCACTCCCACACAGATGATCTCCCTCATCCCCAGATCCCAGTTCCCACTGTACGACCCCTCTCTGAAGGTTCTGCCTGCCCCTGCAGTCTTCAACTCTGACCCATGGACCACTCACGTCAAAGGTACCCCCCACCCACCCTTCCCCTAGGTCACAGCTATGCTCAGAAACTCCTCTGATAATGGTCTTTGAAACAAACCTCAGCCCTTGAGATTTCTAGGGTGGAGGAGTTGAGGGTGCCCTGGGAGAGGCCACTGAGTTGTTCAGCAGTGCCTGGTGGGTGCTTATTCGCAGTGCCCGGGGGCTGGCTTTTAAAGCTCAGGGCAAACACAAGGTATTAATGAATCTCAGTGTCTGCTTTCTTCTAACACATTCTTGTTGGTTTTGTTTTGGATGCCTGTGGGGTGGATGATGGGAAGCAAGCTGTGGTTGTTTAGTGGTTTTTAACTTTAATAGCTTTGGTAATGTAGCTAAAGCCTGTTCAACTTCTGTTGCTATTGGTACCCAAACGCTTCAGGCAAATCAAGCCCTGGTCTTCTGGTTATCTACCAGATGGACCAGACCAGAAGCACACTGGTCACTGGGATATTTGAGGTCCTCGGAGGCTCAGAGGATGGCCCCTCTGTGCCCAGAGTTGGAGAGATCACTTTGTTCAGTTCTGGCTGAGCTGAGCCTCCTGATGGGGTAACCTTCACTTGGTTCCTCTCAGTGCCCATGGGCTCACTGGTCACACACAGACAGATCCTGAGATTGTCACCACGCTGATGAATGATGCCACTAATAACAGCACCCATACAAGCCTGTGCAGGGACAGCATTATCACACACACGACTGCACTGGATGCTCAGTGAAGGAGAGGACCTTGAACTTCAGAGACGTGTGGTGACGTCTCCAAAGGGCAGACCTCAAGTCTGCGGACTCCACACTTAGTGCTGGGGGCTCTGTTTAACCTGCTTCCAAGGAGGACTGCAGCTCCCGCAGGGCTCTCCGTGAATGCCCCGAGGTTATTTTCATACCGTTGATGAGGATGTGTGCGCAGTTCCCCCGGGGCGAGGGTCTATCGCCTTCAGGAGGGGTGCAGGAGTGTTAGGACCACATCTTGTCTCCCACGGCCAGCCCCCTGAACCAGGCCTTCCCCAGGGCTCATTCATTCACTTGGTAAGTATTTATCGAGCACCATGAGGTTCAGGCACTATTTTCAGCACTAGGGAAACAGGTGAGCGGGGTAGACAAGGTCGCCGCCCTCAGGGAGGCTTTGTTCTAGTTGAGGAAGAGACAGGCAAGTGAGTCAAAATAAAATAAAAGGGGACTGCTTGGTTGTGAGAAGTGACGTGAGGGAATAAAGAGGATGACGGGACACTGAGAGACAGGTGGGAGGTGGGGAAGGTCCCCCTGTGCAGGTGACATGAGAGAGAACCTCCCTCCTCTGTCAGACTGGGAGCTCCCCAAGGGCAGGTGCTGCGTCTCCCCTGTCAGACTTGGAGACCCAGCAGGGAAGGACCCATAAGCCCTCCACTGGGTCTAGTATGTGCCATGGAGGGAAGGCATATTCAGCCCCTCTGTTGCTTTGAAATATTGATGAGTCTGAAAAGTTCTTTAATTTGGGAAGGTGGTCGGGGTGGGGGAGATCCTTCACTCAGTTATTTAACAAATACCTTTCCACTCCTGGCCTCTGCAGCCTCAAAACCCTGATCTTTCCTGCCCTTCCCGGAAGGGTTCCATTCCTTTTCAGTCCTGCAGTTTCTTCCCCCGCGTCACAGTCTAAGAATAAAGACTGTGGGCGAAAGCAGGACAGATTTCCATGCCCTCTGCCCTTCCGCCTCCTCTGCCCCTTGGCTCTGCATCCCCTCCGCCCACCCACGAGCACCCGGCTTTAGAAAGCTCCAGCCACCTGGCCCATTTCCCCCTTCACAGCTGAGCCTGTAACCAAAATTGGCTGTTGTAATGGCAAACTAAACGGTGCCCTAATACCCAGATCCATCTTCCCGTAAAATAACTCATTATTCAGGCTCCAATTGCAGGGGATGGAATTAAGACAAGAACAGTTAAAGGAGGAACTGAAGAGCCAGGTAGCATTCAGGAAATGCGGGGGAAGGCCCGGCGAGGAAGATGTTGGAGAGGGGGCGGCTGAGCCTGCAGGGAGGGCTTTGTGGAAAGGAGGGTCAAGTCATTCCCCTCTTCTCCTTGAGAGGAAGTGGGGTGCCACCTTTGCAGTAAAAAAAAAACAAAAAACAGAGGACTACTTTCCGGGTGGTCCAGTGGTTAAGACCTCGCACTTCCACTGTCGGGAGCCCAAGTTCAATCCCTGTTCAGGGATGATCCCGCAGGCCGCAGAGCAATTATGCCCAGGTGCCACAACTAGAGAAAGCCTGCACCCAGCAATCAAGACCCAGTGCAGCCAGACAAACACACAAAACCAGGGCAAGCCAGCACCAGTCTACAGGGTTCCGACAGGAGTCATTTTGTTGTCAGTGCTGAGGCCAGAATAGGTGACTCTGAGCAGAGAGTGAGCCCCAGAGACAAGGGCCCGGGCCATGACTCCTGGAATGAGGCTGAGGCTCAGAGAAGGGCCTGGGACCTCTGAAGATCACTCCAGGGAGAACAATGAAAACAGCCTTCAAGCACGTGGGAGCCAGTGGAGGAGAGAATGTGGGTGGGGGAGAGGGACCCTGGCCCACATGAGTGGTGGGGACGGGACGTGGTCTGGGGACCCACACTAAGGGTCAGTCTTCCTCCCCACTGCGTCTGTTCTTACGTTACTGGGGCAGGGGCCAGAGCTCAGGAGGGGCTCCAGAGAAAGAGAGGTGGTGGTGTTGGAGCAGCTCTTCCCTCCTGACATGATTCATTCATTCATTAAATGCTCCATGTAGTTTTGCTATGTGTCCACCAGTCTGCCTCAGGAGATGTTCTAGGGAAAAGGACACTGGGTGGAGAGTTGGGAAGCCCAGGGTCAATTGCTAGCTCTGGGACTAACTGGCCACATGATCATGAAACTCGCCAGGTACCATTCTAAGTACTGTTTTATTAACAGTCACCCTCTGCTGTCGGAGAACCATCCAGGAGCATATGATAATTTTAAAAGTGAGCAAATGTCAACCACGTCAGGGTCTCTCTTGCAGGGGGATCTTAATCGGCAATTCCTGGACAATAGTAATAGCCATCCCTTATGCTGGGTCCTTACTAACTCAATCTTCACTATAACCTTATGAGACAGATATAAACTAACCTCCTTTTC
The DNA here is from genome assembly GCF_029378745.1 of Bos indicus. Taxonomy (NCBI): domain Eukaryota; kingdom Metazoa; phylum Chordata; class Mammalia; order Artiodactyla; family Bovidae; genus Bos; species Bos indicus. Next base: position 15,750,496 of record NC_091782.1, on the reverse strand, counting down.
TAGGTGAAGGAGCTGAGGTACAGAGAGGTTAAACAATTGTCCCAAGTTCGTGCCATCACTAAGTGGTACAGCCAGGATTCAAACCAGAACAGCTTGTTCTCCCAGCTTATGCTTTACGGTCAGCCTCTGCAGACAGACTCGGAAGCTCGGTATGGGAAAATAGAAACTGCCTCCCTCCAGGCAGTTACCTCCACCTCCAGGCAGGTGGAGGCAACTCACTTCCTACCAGGCAGCTTCAACCCAAGAAGGATCGATTCTTTCCCCTGCATCTGCTTTGTGTGATAATAAGGGGAAGACGGGTGTCTTATAAATAAATGCACCTCACAAGAGGAAAAGAACAGAGCTTCACCCAAGCAGGCCCAGCCCATGGCAGAATCGGAAAGCATGTCCGTTTTTCTCTGATGTTTTCCAAGCATCTCTAAGTGGTAGCGGAGGGGTAGATGGAGTCTGTGACTGTGGACTAATGATTCATACTCCTTGAAACTCAGTCTTCTCATCTGTAAAGTGAGCAGATTGAATTGTATTCACGTACTTTTCATTCTGTGTCCCAGACTCCTTTTCCCTTCCACTGTCTCTCTCCTGTTCTTCAATCCTATCAGACATCACACCCACTGGTGGTGTATCAGAAACTGGTTCAGGCACTGGGCCTGGCAGTTAAGCAGTTCCCATCACACATATCAAATGGCTGCATCTTCATTAATGAGGAATCAATTCAACTCTCTATATCTGAAAGATACAAAATAATAATAGCTAAAATAAGACAGACGCTTACTGCTGTTGCAGAAAAAATTCAAAGATGAACCAAGGACGCAGGGTGCTTCAGTGTCAGGGACCTGGGGTCCTTCCACTTTGGGTCCCTCTCTGGTGGCTCAGACAGTAAAGAATACACCTGCAATGCAGGAGACCCGGGTTTGATCTGTGGGTCAGGATGATTCTCTGGAGAAGGGAATAGCTCCCACTCCAGTATTCTTGCCTGGAGAATTCCATGGACAGAGGAGCCTGGTGGGCTACAGTCCATGGGGTCTCGAAGAGTTGGACACGACTGAGTGACTAACACTAACTATACTTGGCGTGTGACTGCTAACTCGTGGTCTAAGATGCCAGCTAGAGCCCCAGCCTTTGCATCCATATTCCAACTAGCAAGTAAGAGAAAAGAAATTAAGAAAACTGTGCCTTCTTTTAAGGAAGGCTTCACAGAAGTCCCACATAACACTTCCACTTAGGTTTCATTGGCCAGAATCTAGTCATATGGACATAGCTGACTACAGGAAGGATGGCAATGTAGTTTTATACATAAGCTGAGTTTCAAGCCCTGTGCTCAGCTAAGGGATTTGTTGCTATGAAAGAGGGAAGAAATGGATATTTTGTAGACACTAAGCTGTCTTTGCCATTTTCTCGACTTTAAATGTGTTGATACTCAGGTTGATTGAAATGATCATCGGGAGGTATATCAAGAAGGTGGGTCCTATAAGCATCAAAGGCCAGGATCTCAGAGTTCTAGACTTATCTAGACTGGGGGTAGTTGAAGATGTGGTCAATGGCATGAGTCAGGAACTTCAAGGGTGTCACATGACAGCCACGCTGCCTGCCCAGGACCTTGTAAGTTCCTGTGCCCTGGGCCTGAGGCAGGTCCAAACCTCAGGGACCAAGTTCACCAGCTGTGGGGTTTGGGAGCCAGTAAACAAGGAGCCAGGCTGCTCCTTACACCAGGCACATGGTCTGGGAGAGAGGGAGAGTGAACAAATGGAAAATGTCAGGTGCTTGGACCAAGGACAGAAACGTCTGGACCCCTCATCAGGAGCAGAAGCTGACTCATAGCCTCGGGGTGGTTCCCAGAGAAGGCAGAGCTGGGCCTTCTTGAGGAATGGGAGGAGGGGCCTCTTGGAAGCTGGCTAATAGCAAGCCCCCCACTCCCGGCAATGGAAATGGTATTCTAAACAGAATAAAGCTTGGGAGGCAAAACAAAGCTATTCCGCTGAATAAATGTTCTGCATTAAAGCAGCCGGAATAGCGATGAATTAAACATCAGGTCTGAATGAAGGGAAAACGCCGTGATTTATAATTGCTTCAGGCAGGAGGCAGCCTGGGAGGGAGGCTGAGGCTCCACCAGGGACCAGGTTTCCCCACAGAGCTGCGGAAGCAGAGAGGAGATGTGGGCTGTCTTTGGGGTGGGGAGACTGGGGCGGAGTCTTCTAGAAAAGCGGGCAGCCTGGGGAGATGAAAGGAGCACATTCAGCCAGCCAGCAGGCCCATCTGCGGCGTAGCTCTGTATGACCTTGGCTAAGTCACTTGGCGTCTCTGACCTCCTTGGCCCACTTGTCTGATGGAGAAAATGATGCCTGTCTCATCTCACTTGGTCCTTGGGAGGATGAAGGGAGATAATGGATGATGGAGCGTTCTGCGAATGTAGTGTGCGGTCACTACTTCTTGGTCCCAGCGTCGCTGTGAAGGCAGCGATGACACCAGTGCTGAGTCTTCTGGCTTCCCTTAGGTGATCAGTATTTGGGGCGGCAGAAGGCAGAAAGGGATAGAACAAGGCGTATTGGCCAGTGCTGGGAAATGCCGCTCAGGAGGTGCCTGTCAGAACAGCTCTGTGGTGTCAGACCAGCTCCTCTTCCTACAGGCAGTGGCATGTAGTGGTTGAGATCTTGGGGGCCAGGTGTGGCATCCCAGCTCCCCCACATGTTAGTGTGTGAGCTCAGGCAAGTTAGGAAGCTTCTCTGCACCTCCGTTCCTTCCACTGTAAGATCAGTACAGTCATGGCACCTCACTGCAGTGTCCTTGTGAGGATTAAATGAGTTAATACAAGTAAAACACTCGCAGTGCTGCCTGGAACATAGACATGTCCCTGTAATTGCTAGCTCTTATTAAGTTTCTAATACTGAGCACATCAGCTAAACATCTAGAAAAGAAGCCACGGGCTGGCTTCACAGGCTCCGGAAGGCTGCCAAAACCGTGCTACTCATACTGTGCTCTGCACAGGGGTCCTCTGGGGATCTTGTTAAAATGCAGATTCTGAATCAGCAGGTCTCTGGTGGGGCCCGGGATTCTGCATTTCTAACCATCTCCCGGGTGATGCTGGGAGCACACATTGAGTAGCAAGAGGCAAAGGGATGCTCCGTAGTTGAATTCCCCTGGCGCCCACCTTCTCCAGTCCGGTGTAGGGCTATTTCAGGAGGCTGCTGGGTCAGCAGGTCGGCACTGCTGCATTCTGCCCCAACCACCCCCACTCCCTACACCCCCACCCTCCACCCCTACCCGGAAGCTGCCTTCCTGAAAGAAGGAATCATCAACCTGCAAGAGGGATGAGTCTTGATTTTCAACTGACAGGAGTTTATCAGCTCACACACACACACACAAAAAACCACCCAAAAGTCTCAGGCAATCTGTCTTGCTGGGATATTCCTGATCTATTACAAACGACACAGAAATCCATTCCTAAAAATTCCCAGCAGCTGACGATGGTGCCAAGGCTGCTGGGAGAAAAGTGATGAGTGGGCGGGTGTAGCTGTGGGCAAGTCCCCACTGGATGCCTGGATCCTGGGGGGCTGGCAGTCCTGTCCCTTGTGGGCTGTGTACCCAGGGGCAACTAACCTGCCCTGAGCCTGGCTTCCGCAGCACTAAGTGGGGGTGCCCCTCCCCACCCACTGCTTTATAGAGCAGCGTGCATGGGTATAAAAGATTGTCCAGGGTTGACTGTCAAGTGAAGAAAGCAAACTGCAGAAACTTAATTCTGTTAAAAACATACAATAACATACATTTGCAAACTCATGGGAAAGTCTACAAGAAAATAGACCCCAGGTAGTTATTTTGGGGAGGGAGAGAAGAGATTAGGAGGGCCTTTTTTACTGTCAATATTATGGGTTTCTATATTGTTTGATTTTTAAAATAGTGTGCATTACGTTTGTAATCTGAAAACTCCATTTAGGGCTTCCCTGTTGGCTCAGTGGTAGAGTCCACCCACCAGTGCAGAAGACACGGGTTGGATCTCTGGGTTGGGAAGATCCCACACACGGTGGAGCAGCTAAGCCTGTGCACCCAACTATTGAGTCTGAGCTCTAGATCCTGGGAACACAACTACTGAGGCCTCGTGCCACAACTACTGAAACCCGCGCCCTAGAGCCCGTGCTCAGCAGCAAGAGAAGCCACTGCAGTAAGAAGACCCTGCACCGCAGCTAGGGAGTAGCCCCCACTCGCCACAACTAGAGAGACTCTCGCAGCAGTGAAGATCCAGCGTAACTAATAAATAAAACGGTTTACAGTTTCTGGTCTTACATTTAAATCTTTAATCCATTTTGAGTTTATTTTTGTGGATGGTGTTGGAAAGTGTTCTACTTTCATTTTTTTACATGTGGCTGACCAGTTTTAAAACTCTTAGAGGAAAACCTAGAACACTCTCTGATATAAATCATAGCAAGATCCCCTATGACCCACCTCCCATAGTAATGGAAACAAAAGCAAAAATAAACAAATGGGACCTAAATAAACGTAAAAGCTTTTGTACAACGAAGGAAACTAAGCAAGGTGGAAAGGCAGCATTCAGAATGGGAGAAAATAACAGGAAATGAAACGACTGACAAAGAATGAATCTCCAAAATATACAAGCAGCTCATGCAGCTCAATACCAGAAAAACAAACAACCCAATCAAAAAGTGGACAAAAGAAATAAACAGACGTTTCTACAAAGAATACATATAAACAGCTAATAAACACATGAAAAGATGCTCAACATCACTCATTATTAGAGAAATGCAAATCAAAACCACAATGAGGTATCATCTCACGCCAGTCAGAATTGCCACCATCAAAAAGTCTACAAACAATAAATTCTGGAGAGAGTATGGAGAAGAGGGAACCCTCTTACACTGTTGGTGGGAACACAAACTGGTACAGCCACTATGGAGAACAGTGTAGAGATTCCTTAAAAAACTGGAAATAGAACTGCCATACAACCCAGCAATCCCACTGCTGAGCATACACACTGAAGAAACCAGAAATGAAAGAGACACATGTACCCCAAGGTTCATTGCAGTACTGTTTATAATAGCTAGGACATGGGAGCAACCTGGATGACCATCAGCAGATGAATGGATAAGAAAGTTGTGGTACACATACACAATGGAGTATTACTCAGCTATAAAAAGGAATGCATTTGAGTCAGTTCTAATGAGGTGGATGAAACTGGAGCCTATTATAAGAGTGAAGTAAGTCAGAAAGAGAAACACCAATACTGTATATTAACGGAAATATATGGAATTTAGAAAGATGGTAACAATGATACTATATGCAAGGCAGCAAAAGAGACACAGATGTAAAGAACAGACTTTTGGACTCTGCGGGAGAAGGCAAGGGTGGGATGATTTGAGAGATTAACATTGAAACATGTATATTACCTTATGTAAAATAGATGACCTGTGCAAGTTTGATGCATGAAGCAGGACACTCAAAGCCGGTGAGCTGGGAAAACCCAGAAGAATGGGGTGGGGAGGGAGGTGGGAGGGGGGTTCAGGATGAGGGGAACATGTGCATCTGTGGCTGATTCATGTTGATGTTTGGCAAAAACCACCACAATATTGTAAAGTAATTATCCTTCAATTAAGATGAATAAATTAACTTAAGGAAAAAAAAAAAAACCAGTTTTCAGAACCATTTACCATAAAAACCTCCATTAAAAAAAAATCTGCTTACAGATGACCAGCTTTATAGGCCAGTGTGGAGAGAGAACCTTTGGCGCTGTCCCTTCTCCTGGCCAGCACAGACCACAGACCCTGGGGTCAGAGAGCCTGGATGAGAGTTTTGCCTTGTCCCTCACTAGCTGTCAAACAAGAGCAGGGTCCTCCATCTCAGGGAGCCCTGGCTTCCTCGTCAGCAAACTGAAAATGATAATAACACCTAAACCAGGAGGTCAGAATCCTGAGGACCTGAGGACAGAGTGGTACCCACCCCCCACAGAAGGGAGGAAGAGGAGAAGCAGGGAGGGTCGGTCTACAAGAGAGTCTGGGTACCCCATTGAGCTCTTGGTATAACAATTGGGGTTTCCTCTGACTGACAAGGAAAGGAGCAGAGCCTGCTGCCCAGACTATGGCATAGCTCTGATCACCCCCCATTCCAGTGAAAACGGTCAGCCTCTGAGCCTCTGCTCATGCTGTTCCCACTGCCTGGGATGCCCTTTCCTCCAGCTCCTACTTCCTGCTCACCTTTCAAGACTCGGCTCCTTCAGGAATCTTCCCTGAGCCTCTTGCCACAGTTGGGGAGCAGTGGTCCCTCTCGGGTGTTCTTTTAATGGGCACATTTCTCTAACTCCCTAGGCTCACTGCTCTGCATAGGAATTACTTGTTGCCTTGTTTCCCATTTAGGACTGGGAATTGATTGGACAGGTGTGGGTCTCATTCACTTTTTAATCCCTGGCATCTGGCACAGTGACGGGCATGCATTTTTGTCTATCCTTCAGATTTTATGCCTTTTGATTTAAGCTCCCTAGATTACCCTGAGATTTCCTAGCTGTGCCAGTATGAACCCTCCTGTGCTATAAGGAAGGGGGAAAAAGGAGAGGGTGGGATTTCTAGGGTGGTGGTGATATCCGTGGTGCCCTCTAGTGGCCAGGTGCAGTGGTGGCTGCAGCATTCAGGTGGGAGAAAGATGGTAGGGGTCAGGTGGGATTGAGGAGCCCGATAAGACCAATAACTATCCCTAGATGCAAGTCAGCTGATGGGAGTGCACTATATTAGCCTTTTTGGCCTCCATAGACCCAAGTAGGTGCCGTGGTTTGGCTTAAAATCACCAGATAATCAAGAGGGAGCCCATAGACTGCCCCCTTGTGGAGAGAAAGAAAGAGGCAGCCACCTGGCTGTGCCTCAGGGCAGTGCCCAGAGCAGGATGGAGCAAAGATCCTACAGGTGAGGTGCATCTCTGGCCCAGGGACTTCGCATCTCCTGCCCAGATCTTGATGTAGGCCAGTGAAGACCAGAAGTCCTTCAGCTAGGGGGACTGGATCCATTTTCTCTTGCAGGAAAATCATATTTGAAAGCCCCCAGCTCTACCCAGCCTCCTTCCAGTCCTGACATCCAGGGATACATAGCCTTCCTTAGTTCTCCATGACCCCTTCTCTAAAGCCTGTCCCAGGGCTACGGTTAGAACGTGTCATCTGCTCCAACAGACGTTAAGCCGTTTCCTAGGGATATAACCATACAGGATAAAACTGAGGGGGAACGTGTCAAATATCAAATTACTCACACAATGCTTGTCTTCAGGTCATGTGAGGAGTTTCCAAACCCACAGAAGTCATCTTGTCCAGCCCCTTGCCCCAGACTCACATAAACCAGAGCAGGCAGCCACTGGTCAGGGTCTTCTCCTTTCTTGTCATGTGACACCACTGGCATCATCAGACCTCTTTCATCTTCCGACACCTCTAGGGCCTCACATTTCCCAGGCGCCCTTTGTGTCTGGCCCTTTATGGGACCAGGGAGGGGCCCACTGAGGTGTCCTAAGAAGAGGGACAGCCAAGGGAGGTGCTGACGTCACCAGAGGCCCAATCACCTCCTTCAACCTATCACTCCCTTTAAATGGAGATTCACTGCCTGGAGTCTAATGTGAGTCTTTCTTGCTGCTATAGGAACCCAGATCCCCTCGTTCTGTCCCCCTGAGTTAGAGAGGTGCTCATTAGCCTCTGCCTGCCTCCCCCAGCCCCATTTAACTCCCACCCACCCCCTCGGCTTTTTCTACAAGTTCTATTTTTTTCCCAACTTTTCATCATTTCTCCTATTGGCTCTGGCTCCCCTCCAAAACCTCCAAATCCTTCTTAAATGTGACAGCTAAAATAAGACTCCAGGAGAAGGCCAAGTGCAGTGGGATGATTGCACCATGTCTTGCATGTGCGGCTTCCGCCTTTCTGGGCCCTGTCCCAGTGGTGGAGGCTGGCCCCTCCCTGAGGATATTATCAGGTTCATGGTCCCTATGACCCTGGGTCCCCTTAGGTCTTCTCCTCCCCTCCTTCTGGACCCAGAGGCGTTTGTGCTTAACTTTTGAAAGCCTTGCCTTGTATTTCATCTGTCCTAAGTTTTTTTCTAATCCATCAAGCTTCTCCTGAGCTATATTCTGCCTCCCTTGGATTGAGTATTTTCCTTCTAGTGCTCCGGTAAATGCCAAGTTCTAGTTCCGGTCTTGCTTTTATTTATTTATTTTTTATTCACTCATCGATTTAGTCAACAGCTACTTTCCCCCTTGGTGTCAGCCACTCTGCTAGCTTAGGGATAATGCCATGGTACTAAAGCAGTTCCTGGCCTCCGTGGAGATCACAGTCTCAGCGAGGACCACAGAAATGCAACCAGGGCTGCCCTGCTGGATACAGAAGCATATAAGAGGGGAGCTGATATGGTGGGAGGACCTATTATAGCATACAGCATCTATATTGAGGTAATGTCAAGTATGCCCTGGTTAAAAAAATCAGAAAACCCTTCAAAATCTCAGTATCTTTTTTTTTAATTAATTTTGATTGGAGTACAGTTGCTTTACAATATTGGGTTAGTTTCGACTGTACAGCAAAAGGAATCAGCCATAGATATACACATATCCCCTCCCTTCGGGACTTCCTTCCCAGTGGGGTCACCACAGAACTTTATTTAAGTAGAGTTCCCTGTACTATACGGCATGTTCTCAGTAGTCACAAATCTCAGTATCTTAATGCAATACAGATTTTTCTCACACACACATTCCATTGTAAGTTGTGTGATCCTCTGGACGGGAATCAAGGCTGCTTCTGTCTTGAGGCGTCGTGTTCAATACGCCCCAGCTTCTGAGCGACTGTGGCAGAGAAACAAGAACTCAGAACGTCACACCTGCTTCTAAACGCTTTGGATTGGAAGAGACGCGGAAGGCTCCTGCTCACACGCCATTGGCTGGTTCTGGTCACGTGGGCCCTGCTTGGGCGCAGGGGAGGCTGGGAGATGCAGCCTTGACTGGGGCTCAGAGGAGGAAACGGCTTGGTGAGCGGATGACCTTGACTCTCCTGCAGGGAGTTACGTGGCCAGAGCCCAGAACGAGAAGCTCGGTGAGTCCTCCATCACCACAGTCAACCCTTTCTCCTCCACCATCTGCCTTCAAGGCAGTTCTTGGTCCTAAAGAAGCGGGCCAGGGCCAAAGGCCTGATATGTCTGGTCCAGGGAAAGGCCCGCGATGGGGAGGTCCCAGCCTTGTGGCGGTCAACAGAGGCCTGGGTCCAACCCCCAACTAGCCGTGGGGTTTTGGCTCAGTGGCCTCGCAGCAGGTGCAGGGTGGTCTTGTGATCCTGTTGGGTTGGTCTTGGGCCTGTTAGCCTCAGTCCTTGCCCCGGTTTTCCATCTGCCTTCTCCAGACTCCTTGTCAGCGGGGTTTCATGTTGCAGGCTGGGAGCACAGGGTAAGGAAAGACGCTGTGGGATCTGGGCCCCTCTCTCCCTGCCAGGGGTCAGCTCTGGCCTAGCTCTGGCTCTGGCTGTGGCCTCGCTCTTGTTCCAGCTGTCCTGGTGGCTCCAGCTTCCAGGTTCTGCCAACACACACCCTCTCCTTTCTCCCCTGACTCATCCCTCCCATCACCCCCCAGCCTCACAGCTGACCATGGCTTCTGGATGCTGCTAATTTCTAAGTTGGGCTTCCCAGGTGGCTCGGTGGTAAAGGATATACCTGCCAATGCAGGAGAAATAAGAGATATAGGTTTGACCCCTGAATTGGGAAGATCCCCTGGAGGAGGGCATGGCAACCCACTCCAGTATTCTCGCCTGGAAAATCCCAGTGGACAGAGGAGCCTGGTGGGCTACAGTGCATGGGGTGGCAAAAGAGTCGGCCACTCTTTTAGTTGTTTAGTTGTTTAGTCGGCAACTAAACAACCACAACACTTTCTAAGCTGCTTTCCTATCCTTTTTTGACTCTTGACTCCTCCAGTGTCTATGTGACCAAGCCCCAGCATTACATTCCCTCCACTGGGTACTTGAACTGATTTCTGATTTCCTGTTTAGATCCTGCCTGATATGCCAACTACTTGGCAGAACCCTGGTTAGGGTGGTGGGAGGGGGTGGGCAGGAGTGGGTGTCAAGTGAAGTATTAACAGCAGGAAAAATAGAAATCAGGTACAAATGATGGGCCTGTCCCCTCTTTGTCGCCTCCAACGCAGATTTTCCTGGCCTCACTCCTCCAGACTGGTCCTTAGCCATGGAAGGTGGGGGAGGGGAGTAAACAGGCATTAAAACAAGATCCGGCTGACGCCCTCCTGGGCTGGTGCTCAAGCAAAAGAATAAATAGGCAGAGCCGAGCCCTCTGAATTAAAACAGAATTTTCCAGGCACCCCCCCCCACCCCTGCAAAGCCCTGTGCTGGGAAAGCTCGTAGGGGAGACGTTTGGGCACAGGCAGGGCCTTGCCGCATGGCATAAATCACCCCAAGAAGGCGACCAGCTTCTCAGCCAATGGGCTGGACTAACTCTGCCATCCATCCTGGCCTGGCTCACAGCAGCCCTGGGCCGGCAGGCAGCAGACAGCCCAAGTTCTCTGTATGCAGAAGAACAGCTCTGAGGCAGGGAAATAAATAAAATCAGAAACCATAAATAAACCCACTGGCCTCACCGGAGGTGAACAAGCAGCCCCCTGGGGAGCTGGGTGCTGGTTCCAAGGAGGTGATTAAATTCCAAGCCAACCCAGCACCGCCCCCCCGGAAAGGCAGGGCAAGGACTTGGGGGCTGTGGGAGAGGATAAGAACACACAGTACTTCTAAAAATCCGAGGGATTTTAGAGTAAGAATCGGAACTTGAAAATTGCAGTGGGCCTTCCTGGGGTTCTCAGCCCCAGCCGCACAGTGGGATCACCTGGAGGGCATTTGTAGAGAAAAGAGAGAGCAAAGCCAGGCTCCTCCCTTCTCTCACTGCTGAAGATGGTGACTCAGGCTGGATGGGGCCTGAGCTGCTCAGAGGAAGAGCTCCTGTTAAGGCCCTCCAGTCTCTCAGCTTCAGGCTCCACTGAGAACTTGGGGGCTCTGAGAGCGGGGCCAAGGGTTCCTCCACTCCAGTCGAATCATACAGCTCTTTTCCCCACGCATGGAAGAAATCAAGTTAACGTAGAGAATGTTCTGTGTTTAAAAGTTGCCCCCTCCCCATAAACGTTGCCACTCCTTCTGGCACCTGCTGCCGCTTACCTGCCAGTAGCGAGTGAGAGACCACTATGAACAGGAACTCTCAGAAGCCATAGATCGCAACTACTCTGATGACTTTTTTTTTTTTGGAGGGAGTAGGGGCGGTAAGCCATTGTGCTTAAGCTTATGTTTCTGTATTGTGTTTCTAGCAGAAATTTAATTAAAGGTAGCTTTTCTATGCAATGTACGCTCTGGATAACAAAATCAAGTAGCAGTTCCCTCAGATCTTCTTTAGAAGAAAGTGGGTTAGATGTGAATAAGTACGAGTCCATCTTTTGACCATCCTCAAGGTATCCATAACTTAAGTGGTACAGCCCTCCTAGAGGTCAGGACACATCCCAGAATGAGTCCAGCAGGGGTGAATGTCAGCCCCACTGCTAATTAGACAAGTGACCTTGAATAAGGTAACTGACATCCCTGTGCCTTAGTTTCCCCACATGGGGAACAGGGCTAATAAAAAGTACCCACTTCATGTGGTGGTTCTGAGGACTAAATAAGTCTGTGTATCTGAAAGTGTTTCAGCAGCACCTGGCGCTTAGTAATGCTATTAGCTAGATACATTTTAGGACTCAGCGGGGGTGTGGGATAGCAGAGTTAGTATCTTTAGAGAGGATGCTTTAGTCAAAGGGTTGGTCCTTTATCCGTTCTTTCTTTTTTTTTTTTTTAACTTTTTTGAAAACAGTTTTAGGTTCACAGCAAAACTGAAGGGAAGGTTGAGAGATTTATCATGTACTCCCACGTGTTCAGAGCCTCTCCATTATCAAGATCACCCACCAGAGAGGTGCCTTTGTTGCAGCTGATGAACTTATACTGACACATCGTTATCCCCTAAAGTCCATAGTTGGCCTTGGGGTTCACTCTTTGTGTTGCACATTCTATGGGTTTGGACAAATGTTTGATACAATGGCACGTATCCATCATTGCAGTAGCATACAGAACATTTTCACGCCCTAAAAATCCTCTGTGCGCCACCTGTTCATACCTCCCTCTCCTCTAGCCCCTGGAAACCACTGATCTTTTTATTATCTCTATAGTTTTGCCTTTTCCAGAATGTCTTAAAGTTGGAAACATACAATAGGTAGCTTTTTCAGATTGCTTTCTTTCACTTAATAATATGCATCTAAGTTTCCTCCACATCTTTTCATGGCTTGATAGCTCATATCTTTTTAGCACTGAATAGTATTTCATTGTCTAGATGTACCAGTTTACTTATCCATTCACCTACTGAAGGGCATCTTGGTTGCTACTGAAGGACATCAATTACGAATAAAGCTGCTATAAACATTCATGTGCAGACTTTTATGTGAACATAAGTTTTCAGTTCCTGTGAGTAAATACCAAGGAGCATGATTGCTGGATTGTATGATTGGAGTATGTTTAGTTTTGTAAGAAACTACCAATCTGCTTTTCAAAGAGACTGTACCACTTTGCATCCCCACCAGCAATGAACAGGAGTTTCTGTTTCTCCACATCCTTGCCTGAATTTGGTGTTGTCAGTGTTCCAGATTTTGACCATTCGAATAGATGTGCAGTAGTAGTTTGTTGTTTTAATTTGCATTTTCCTGTCGGTATGAGGTGGAGCATATTTATTTTTTATTGAAGTATAGTTGACTTACAATGTACCAATCTCTGCTGTACAGCAAAGTGACTCAGTAATACATGTATATATGTTCTTTTTTAATATTCTTTTTTGTTATCACGGGCTATTGAATATCCTATGCTATGAATTAGGACCATGTTGTTTGTCCATTCTAAATGTAACAGTTTGCATCTTCCAACCCCAGACTCCCAGTCCATCCGTCTCCTCCCCAACCTTGGCAGCCAGCCGTCTGTTCTCTCTCTCTGTGCATCTGTTTCTGGATCATAGATAGGTTCACTTGTGCTGTATTTTAGTTTCCACATATAAGTGACATATGGTATTTGTCTTTCTGACTTAATCTACTCGATGTGATCATCTCTAACTGCATCCTTGTTGCTGCAAATGGCATTATTTTGTTCTTTTCATGGCTGAGTAATATTCCACTGCATGTATGTGCTACGTCTTCCTTATCCATTCATCTGTTGATGGACATTTAGGTTGTTTGCATCTCTTGGCTATTGTGAATAGTGTGGCTATGAACTTAGGGGTGTGTGTATCTTTTTGAATTAGAGTTTTGTCTGAGTATATTCCCTGGAAGGGGATTACTGGATCATATGGTAATTCTATTTTTAGTCTTCTGAGGAACCTCCATACTGTTTCCCATAGTGGCTGCCCCAACTTATATTCCCATCAACAGTGTAGGAGGATGAGGTGGAACCTATTTTTATATACTTCTTTGCCATCTGAATATCTTTTTTGATGAGGCATCTGTTAAGGTCTTTGGCCCAATTTTTAGTTGGGTTCTTTGCTTATTTTTGAGTTTTTAGAGTTCTTTGTGCATTTTGGAAACAGTTTTATTTTTTATCAGATGTCTTTTATAATTGTTTTCTCCCAGTCTATGACTTGTATTTTCATTCTCTGCCATAATTTTTTAATCACATAGTAGCACACAAACCGTTCTCCTTTGAAAACTGCAAACAATGTAGCAATGTATAGAAAGGAAAAGTGACAGTGCCTCTTGGGACCCGCCCCTCCTCCACCCACTTCTTCCCCGAGAGACCCGCTGCCCTCCAAGCAGCTGGAGTCCTGCTAAGATTTTTCTGGAGATCCACAGGTAATTAAGACAGATCTTGCTCTGTAGGGACTAACAGTCTGGGAAGAGGTCAGACAGGAAAGAAAAGAACACAGTAGAGAGTGGTGACTGGAAAAAGGCATCTAAGAGGAAGACGCACATGTAGTGTTTCCAGCATTACCTGTAAGGAAGGTGCCAGGTAAGGAGCTGGACCAGTGATTCTCCAAATGTGGGCCTCCAGCCAGCAGCGTCAGCATCACGTGGAAGCTTGTTAGAGAGTCTGAGGCCCACCCAGACCTTCTCTAGACAGGTATCATATGATAGCACTTATGTGTGGGATCTAAAAAAATGGTACAAATGAACTTATCTCCAAAACAGAAACAGTCGCAGATGTAGAAAACAAACGTGGTTCAGTTCACTTCAGTCGCTCAGTCGTGTCCGACTCTGCGACCCCATGAACCGCAGCACGCCAGGCCTCCCTGTCCATCACCAACTCCCGGAGTTCACTCAGACACGCGTCCATCGAGTCAGTGATGCCATCCAGCCATCTCATCCTCTCTCGTCCCCTTATCCTCCTGCCCTCAATCTTTCCCAGCATCAGGGTCCTTTCAAATGAGTCAGCCCTTTGCATCAGGTGGCCAGAGTATTTCAGCTTCAACATCAGTTGAAGTTTGAAGTTGGAGTTTCAGCTTCAACATCAGTCCTTCCAATGAACACTCAGGACTGATCTCTTTTAGGATGGACTGGTTGGATCTCCTGCAGTCCAATGGACTCTCAAGAGTCTTCTCTAACACCACAGTTCAAAAGCATCAATTCTTCAGTGCTCAGCTTTCTTCACAGTCCAACGCTCACATCCATGCACGACCACTGTAAAAACCATAGCCTTGACTAGACAGACTGTTGTTGACAAAGTAATGTCTCTGCTTTTTAATATGCTATCTAGGTTGGTCATAACTTTCCTTCCAAGGAGTAAGTGTGTTTTAATTTCATGGCTGCATTTACCAGGTGGGACAGTCGTGGCGGGGGGTGATAAATTGAGAGATTGGGATTGATATACACACTACTGTATATAAAATCAATGACTAATAAGGACCTACTGTGTAGCACAGGTAACTACTCAATGCTCTATATAGGAGAAGAGTCTGAAAAAGTGTGGATATATGTTTATGTTTAACTGATTCACTTTGCTGTACACCTGAAACTAAACACAACATTGCAAATCAACTATACTCCAGTAAAAATTAAAAAAAAAAGAAGCAGCAGCTCTGGGGTGGGACCCAGCTATCTTGAGTTTCCCAGCCCTTCAGGGGGCTCTGATGGACCTGAAGGTTGAGAGTCACTGCCCTAGACAATCTAACTCGAGCTCTTTCTCTGAGACTCCCTCTTCTCCCTCCTGTAAACCCAGAAGGGCTACAGACAAAATGGGCACAGCCCAGGAAGATGCTGCTGTGGCCTTGAGCTCACCACTGGGTCAGTGAGTGGAGGGGCCAAGGGCACAGAGCTGCCCCCGGGGGCAGGCAGGGTGGAGAGGAAGCACTTTACCCTTTAACCCTTTGCCCCTGACGCTTTCCTGGGTGAACTGTCATGACGCACCGCATAACAGATCCCTCCAGAGGACTCAGCAGAGTGCACCCACCATTCCTAATGAGTGAGCCCATGTCCTGTGCCAGGCAGGTGGAGGTGGGACAGATTAGCCCTAGTAATGGAGTTAAAGTCAGGTTCATTTGTTTGCAGGAAGTCAAGAGTCCCTACATACAGAGCAGGGAAGGTGGCAGCCTGTTTCCTTGGTTGTGAGTCATGCTGTGTGTGGCCCAGGCTCCATGCCTGCATATGTGTATTTTCCTGTAGACATTCTCAGGAGAGAAAGAGGAACACAGATGCCTTGTCTGAGAGCCCGAGACCCTGACTGGGACCTTCCCAGGACCCAGTTCTGGCTCGACCCCCAGCCTTGCGTGGGGCAGGGAGCTCTGTGAGTTTCTCAGTATGACCCAGTGATTTCTTCTTTCAAGATTCACCTACTCCTGGACTCTCACATGTTATCACAAAACCTGAGCCATGACCGGAGAAGCTGAACCGAAGGTTTCCCGAATGAGTGAAGGTATATAATCATGGCAGCACATGCAGGCCAAACCCACTCAGAGCACAATCAGGGTTGGGCTGGACTTGCAAGGCCCTGGCCACCAGCCTCAGCCAGGCTCCAGGGAGGAGGGTCTAAGGGCTCGGACCCCTGCAGCTCCTTCCTGGGAGAGTCCAGGTTTCAGGTGAGGGCATGCCATTGCTCTCTGGGGAAGTTACCCCCTGCCTTTGCCCAAAATCTTTGGATGAACACCTACTTGGGATAAAATCCAAACCACACGGTGCCACCCACAGGCCCAGAAGGACCTCGCCCCACCTGGGTGTCTGGTCTGTCCATTGCCAGCCCATCCTAAGCCCCTCGGCTGTTTCCAGACCACCCTGTCTCTGCCTTTGAACTCTGATATACGGTGTGTAAACGTGACCTCCTTCGGGAGCCTTCCCTGAGGGTCAGGAAGACCTTCTTCGTTCTTCCGCATCCTCGCACTATCACTGTTCTGCCGTTTCTCTCACAGGACTCCACACAGCCTTTGGCAATGACTGGCTGCGAGCCTGACTCCCACGGCAGGCTGTGGGCTCCTGGCAGGAGAGGGGGTGTTTTCCTGCACATCTTTGTCTCCCCTCAGCTCACACACCAGGGCACCCCTGGGAGATGCCGAATGAACAAGGGACCAAAGAGGCTCAGCCTCCAGGAAGCCCTGTGGAGCTCAGGAGGCCGTGGATTCCCCAGGGATCCGGCCCCTCCAAGAGCAGCCACGTTCTTCCCCTAGCAGGGCCCGCTGTCATCACCAGAATGCCTTTTCTTTCTCCCAGAATACGAAAGCAGGAAGGAAGCGTATAGAAGCCGCTCAGTGACTTTTCTTATTGTCTCTAAGCCAGGCACCCCCGGCAGGGTCAGAGCCTACTCCCTACTCCTCCTACCCACCAGATGGCTCCCTGAAACAGGCAGGGCTACTTTTACAGCCAGGAGGAGGCTGTGGGGATGGCACACTCCTGCGTCAGGGACTTTCATACCCTGGCATCTTGATGGATCAGCCTCCTTCCCAGAGGGAAAGGCCTCGGAACCCAGAGCCAGGCCGTCTTCGGGCATGGGTGGATGGGCATGTTGGCTGCCTTCTGATGAGGGAGGGAGTCTCTCAGGATGTGGCAGCGCCTCCTTTCTCCCTTAAATACACCCTTGCCCAGTGACAGCCGTGCAGCTCAAAGGCCCACCAGGAGCACTTCTCTCTTAGGGGGCTGGGTTTACACCCCAGAATTCAAGTGTCCCTCTGAGGGATAATATAGCTCAGCCATTATTAGCTCTGTATCTTCAGGGGTATTTACTTTAACAGATGATGAGAACTGTCTTAATCCGCCGTGGCTGCCATAACGAAATACCACAGACTGGGTGGCATGAGCATTAGGAATTTGTTTCTCACAGTTCTGAAAGCTAGAAGTTCAAGACCCAGGTGCCAGCCTGGTTGGCTTCTGGTAACAGCCCTCTTCTGGGCTTGCAGACAGCCTCCTCCTCACTATGTGCTCACCAGGCAGAAAGAGCTCTTACCATGTCTCTTTCCTGTGAAGACACTGACCGCATCTCAAGAGCTCCAGCCCTTGTGACCTGATTATCTCCAAAGGCCCTATGTACAGATCCCGTCCCATCAAGGCTTCAACAGATGAATTGGTCAGGACACAAATATTCAATCCATAACATTCCAGTCCTGCTCCCCCGCCAAATGTGTGTCCTCTCATAAAAAATGCATTCATTCCCTTCCAACAGCCCCCAGAGCCTTAACTAATTCCAGCATCAAGTCTAAAGTCTCACCTAAATATCAGATGTGGGTGAAACTTGGGTAGGGTTCATCCCGAGGCAACGTTCTTCTCCAGCTGTGAACCTGTGAATCCACAAGTGATGTGCTTACAAGCAAAGGTTACGCATTTCCATTCCAAAGTGGAGGAACAGAAAAGGAAAAAGGAATAACCGATCCCAAGCAAGTCAAAACTTGGCAAGGGAAACACCACTAGATCTTCAGGCTCAAGGTAGTCCTTTTTGGTTCGATGCCCTGCCTTCCAGAACCACTGGGCCAGGAGTCCCTTCTCTGTAGCTCTGCCGAGTTGCGGTCATGGCCCCAAGACTGGGCAGCCTGGGCCCCAAGGTTCCACAGGTTGTCCTGAACCCACAAGGCTGTCCTGGCCTCTAGACTTCAGTTGGGGGCTGTCTGGCCTGTTGAAACTTAGAGGGTGGTTCTGATGACCTCTGAATTGCCTTTGGGGTCCATCTTTCCTTTCCCTGGAGAATAGTGCATGCTCACAGTCAAACA
This sequence comes from Bos indicus, assembly GCF_029378745.1. Classification (NCBI taxonomy): domain Eukaryota; kingdom Metazoa; phylum Chordata; class Mammalia; order Artiodactyla; family Bovidae; genus Bos; species Bos indicus. The sequence goes on along the minus strand of NC_091782.1, from coordinate 15,732,320 downwards.
GCTCTATGACCCAGCCCTGTTGGCTCATCAAAGAATTCCAGCAGTTTTCCTTCATTTCATCTTGTTTTTTTCTGTCCCTTGTAGTTCAAATGGGCAGTGTAATTGTATACAGTAAACCCTCTACATATCCAGGTTCCAACCAGCCACAGGTCAAAAGTATTTTTTTAAAAAAGTTCCAAAACAGAACAACAGCAAAAAGCATTCCAGGAAGTTCCAAAAAGCAAAAGTTGAATTGCCACATGGAGGTAATTTTTTACAGAGCATTTACATTGTATTTACAACTATTTATATAGCTTTTACATTGTATTAGATATTACAAGTAATCTAAAGATGATTTAAAGTGTGTGGGAGGATGTGCATAGGTTATATGCAAATACAGTGTCATTTTATATGAGGAATTTGAACATCCTTGGATTTTGTTAAATGTGAAGTTTCTGGAACTTGCCCCCTCCCCGCCCTCAGTGGATACTGAGGCATGACTGTAATCCCATCTCCATTTCTGGCTTCTGCTGAGATGTCTGATTAAGTCCTAGAGTTGTGCCCATGATCTCCTAATCAAATGCTTGTTCAGCCACACCCTTAATCTTCATTTCAGGTCAAGGCATCTCATTTTTGTAATACAGACAGGCTGAACATTTTCCAGATTGTCCAGTTCTGGCTTCTTTTTGCTTAACAACTGCTTCAAGTCACCTCTTTTCCTTTGTGTTTTACTGTAGGCAGTCAGGAGGAACCAAACCACTCCTTCAGTGCTCTGCTTAGAGATCTGAGTAGCTAAGTGTCCGATTTCATCCCCCGGAGGTTTATCTTCCACAAAACACTGGAGACAAGTCAGCCAAGTTCTTGACCACATTAAAACAGGGGTCATGGCTTTCCTCCGGTTTCCATTAACATGTTCCTTTTTTCTGTCTGAGGCCTCACCACATCCCCCTTAACATACATATTTCTAGAAGGCATCTTACAACTCTTTAGTCTCTATCCATTACCCAGTTCCTAAGTCAGTTCCACAGTTTTAGGTATTTGTGGCAGCAGCACCCCGCTTCTTGGTACCAGTATGCGCTTTACTCAGCTTGGGCTGCCATAACAAAAAGCACAGGCGGAGTGGTTTAGACAGTATTTCACTGGAGGCTGGAAGTCCCAAGGTCAGGATGCCAGCTTGGTTGGCTCCTGGTGAGGGCTCTTTTCTCAGCTTGCAGGCGGCTGCCTTCTTGCTGTGTCCTCACATGGCACAGAGAGAGCCAAGTGCCTCCTCTTCTTCCTGCTGTGCTACTGTGCTCAGTTGTATCTGACTCTTTTCGACCCTATGGACTGTAGCCCACCAGGCTCCTCTGTCCATGGAATTCTCCAGGCAAGAATACTGGAGTGGGTTGCCATTCCCTACTCCAGGGGATCTTCTGGATCCAGGGATCGAACCCAGGTATCAGTCTCCTGCATTGCAGACAGTTTCTTTACTGTGTGAGCCACCAGGGAAGTCCCCCTCTTCTTCTTATGAGGGCACTAATCCTATCATGAGTCCATCTACCCCTGCCCCCACCAGTGACCTCATCCAAACCTAATTCTCTCCTGAAGCCTCAAACACATGAATTTTTGGGGGAGGGGTGAATTTGGGAACCACAATTTAGTCCATAGAAAGAATAATGCCCTGCAAGAATAAAGGAGGTAACTTAAGTGTCCTGGCTAGAAAAATAAGGCAAACCTCATATATTCTCATAGGGCCTCATATCCTTCAGGCAGGGATATATATGTATGGTTGCTCAGGCTGTACACTGCACAGTCCTACTGTTTACCAGTCACATTAGAGACTTTGAAAACTTAATATGACAATTTTTGCAACAGATGGCAATTATATATCTTATTCTAAGAAAATCAGTATTTTATGATAAATTTCCATGTAATTTATGATAAATTTCCATGTTAACAACCTCTTGAGGAAGAGTTCTTTCCACACAAAAGGTACTGTGTAAACTGCAACGTCTCTTTTTTTTAAAATTTAAATTGGGGGATAATTGCTTTAGAGGGCTTCCTTGGTGGCTCAGATGGTAAAGAACCCACCTGCAGTGTGGGAAACCTGGGTTCAATACCTGGGTTTATCAGTCACATTGGAGACTTTGTGGCTTTGAAGACTTAATATGATAATTTTTACAACAGATGGCAATTATATCTTATTCTAAGAAAATCAGTATTTTATGATAAATTTCCATGTAAGGTACTACAACCTCTTGAGGAAGGGTTATTTCCACACAAAAGGTACTGTGTAAACTAGGTTAGTCCTTCTGCAGCATCTCTCTTTTTTTTAATTGGAGGATAATTATTTTAGAGGGCTTCTCTGGTCGCTCAGATTGTCAAGAATCCACCTGCAGTGTGGAAGACCTGGGTTCGATACCTGCGTTAGAAAGATCCCCTGGAGAAGGTCATGGCTACCCACTCCAGTGTTCTTGCCTGGAGAATCCCTCCTGGACAGAGAAGCCTGGTGGGCTACAGTCCATGAGGTTGCATAGTTGGACACAACTGAGTGGCTAAGCACACAATTGCTTTACAATATTGTGATGTTTTTTGCCATACATCAGCATCAGCCATAAGTATACATGTGTCTCCCCTATCCTGAACCCTCCTCCCACCTCGCTCCCCATCCTATCTGTCAAGCTAAGTCTGTGAGTGGGTGTTTGGGGTTCATTTTGCTATGAGGAAGTTGACATGGGCAAGATCAAAGTCATCTAGTGGGAAAGGAAGGAATTAGCCAACCTGCAAAGCAAGTCCAAAACAGAGACCTTTCCCCAGTGTCTGGCCCCTGTAAACATGGTCCTGTGTCTGGTTCCAGAACCTTCTATGAAGATGTTTTTCTGTTGATGGTCCTCCTCCATCAGTGTGGAGGACTGATCTCCCCACACCCTACCTCTTCAGGCACGCCTCCTCAGCTCCTCCAGGGAGCTCCAGCCCCTCCTAGCCTCACAGGGGCCACCTGGCTCAGGAGAATGGGGTTCGAGAGCTGATGGTTGAGCCCAGGAAAGTTGGGGGCCCCTCTGGAACTTCTGGGTTTACTTGGTTGGAATTTGGGAACTGGGTAAGGGGAGGGCTGAACCCCAGAATGGTCTCCTGAGTGAGGTCTCACTAAATCACCTGTAGGGAGATAAACTGAGAAATCCAGTAGGAAGCCTAGATGGGGAAACCCCAGGTTCTCTTTTTAATGAATGAATGAATTAAAGAACAAGTGCCATTTGAAGGGCTTGGAACTTCAGTCAAACCTGATAATGAATAGTTTTTTACATTGAGGTATGGCGTACATACAGTAGAGCACACAGGTCTGTAGTGTACAGCTTGATGCCTTCTTATTTGTGACTGCTGCTGCTGCTGCTAAGTCACTTCAGTCGTGTCCGACTCTGTGTGACCCCACAGACGGCAGCCCACCAGGCTCCCCCGTCCCTGGGATTCTCCAGGCAAGAACACTGGAGTGGGTTGCCATTTCCTTCTCCAGTGCATGAAAGTGAAAAGTCAAAGTGAAGACTACACCCGTACAACCCATTTCCCAGCACATCCTCAGTCTTCCTCGTGCCCCTTTCCAGTCTCTATCCCACGGGGTAACCACTATTTGATCTCTGTCACCAAAATTGGCTTTACTTCTTCTTGAGCTTCTGTAAATGCATGCACACAGTATGTTTTTTGTGTGTGTCTAGCTTTTAACAAAATATCTGTTGTGTACAAGTGTTCATTTTCTGTGCTAGGGAGTATTCCACATGTGAACCTGCCACAGATTTTGTATCCATTCTGTTGATTGATATTCTCTTGTTGCTAGTTTGGGGCCCCTAACTCAGGGTCACTTGAAAAGAATGGGGGATTTATTGTCTCAGGTGACCAAATAACCAGGAAGGCTGGCAAAGAAGCTGGCTTCAGGAATACTTGGATACAGCAGCTCTGTCTTTTTCCCTCCCCCTCATCTGCTTCCCAGCTTTTCTTTGCCTAAACTCTAATCTCACTGACCTTTTTTCTTCACATTGTAGGTGGAAGGGGGGCAGTTGTTGAGGAGCTGATCAATAACCAGCCCTGGACTCACCTCCATCTGGAAATTCTGTGACCAGGAAAGGCCTCTCTCTCCTGAGATTTTTGTCTGAAAATCCCCAGGGAGGATTCTAAGACAATAAATCCCCCATTCTTTTCAGGTGACCCCGAGTTAGGTTTCTGTCACTTGCTCCTGTGACAGTTCTGACAAATATACCACATATGAACCTTAGATTCAGACCAAAGGCCCTTGAGGGACTCCCCTAATCTTTTTCAGGCTCATCTACTTGGTGGTTCTCTTTGCACCAAAACATCACAAGTATATTCTCTGAAGCCAAGGACAGTGTGCACTTGTTAAGCACACACCTGGTGTGCCCCAGCCCTGGGGTGAGCTCTGGTGCATGGAGGCAAGTGGATAGCCTGGCCCCTGACCTTGAACTCTGCACTGCCTTACACAATTTCTCATAATTGCTTTCTGAATTATGCTCCTTTCCTTGGTATGATATTGACAAACTGAAGATTTGATAGATTCTCTCCAGGTCATATATTTTAAGGTATCACCAGTTAATATAGGAAAGAAACGATGTTCATTTTTTAAGTGAACTCTAGCCACATTTATTTTCAGCAACGTGTCCAGAGACTTGAGTTGCTCCCTCTCCTGAGCTGGGGGTAGACTCCTTGGCCCCAGGAAGACCAGCCCTGTCTGACTGCTGCCTTCCTAGGTCTGTGACAGCCTAACATTGTGTTACCAGGAGCAACATGTGTGTAGTGAGAGAGTGAGACACCTTGACTCTGAAGCCATGACTGAAGTGGTTGGTGGGAGGAGAGTTCTGTCCATCTGCTCCCGAGTGCCAGTGGGACACCCTGATGGTCCATTACACCAGCTGCCTGACATGCTTCCTGCAGGGGGGAGCTGACGCTGGCTGCGACAGGCTGCATCATTTGGCCACAATTCTTCCCTCTCCCTATACTCACACCCTTTGTTGTATGTTCTCAGCTGGGAGAGTGGCACCCATCCCTTGACTCTCAACTTGTCATGTAACTGGCTTTGTCCAGTGAAATATCCGTGGGTGAGACCCCTCTGAGGCTTGCATAAATGCTCTCTTGAAAACACACCTAGGCCAGCCTGGAACAGAGCCACATGGAGCAGAACAGTCAGCCCAGTCCTCCTAGCCAAGACCAGTCTTTGTCAGCCAGTACCCAGCCCAGCTCCAGACATGTGAGTTAAACCCAACTGAGGCCAGAAGAACCACCCAGCTGAGCCCAGACTGGCTCACAGACTGTTTAAATGTTATGGTTTAAAGCCACTAGATTCAGGAGTAGCAACATATAGATCACACATCTGCTATAATGCAGAGACTGTTAAACCAGATGCATGCAGATTAACCAGGTGGATAAAAATGCTGAACCACTGAAAGATCCACTGAGTTAAGATATTTGAAGTGAAAAGAGTATTTTGAGAATTGCTTTTTAGGGCCTATAGTCACTGAAGTAAATAGTAAGCACTTGTTATCAGGTAGAAGAATGTACTTCACGGAAAGATAAAATTGAATTGTAATTAATTGATATGTCAGGGAGAACTGCCAAGTCATTTAGAAAACAATTTTAGTTGTTAGTTACATGAAATAATTTTTCTTGCAATGGATACCGATCCAGTTTTTTGTGTATTTTTTTTTCCATAAAAATGTTTGTCTTTCCTTTGTTGTTTTAACCCTAACTCCTCCATTTCTAGTGGCCTCTTCTCTTCCAGGGGTACACAGTGCCTTAAGCATGTCTTGGGGATCTTGGGTAAGAAAATAAGAAAACTAACTCAGATTAAAATGTGGCAAATTTTTGCACATTGGGGCACTGGAATGAGAGTGGAAGTTGAAGCAGACTTTTCTTCTAAATACTTCTACTCATGGACGGAGGAATGGCTAAAAAAGATGTGTTATGTATACACAATGGAATACTACTCAGACATTATAAGGAACAAGAGTGGGTCATTTGTAGAGATGTGGATGGACCTAGAGACTGTCATAGAGAATAAAGTAAATCAGAAAGAGAAAAATATAGTCTATTAACACATATGCTTGGAATCTAGAAAAATGGTACAGATGAACCTATTTGCCAAACAGAAGTAGACACAAACATAGAAAACAAATGTATGGACACCAGAGGGGGAACGAGGGGCGTGGGATGGGTTGGGAGAGAGGGGCTGATGTGTATACATGGCTGTGCACGGAGCAGAGGACTGGTGAAACCTGCTGTATAACGCCGGGAACTCTACTCGATGCTCTGTGGCGACCCAGAAGGGAGGGGATATTTGTGCACATACAGCTGATCCACTTCACTGCACAGCAGAAAGTAGCACAACATTGTGAAGCAACTATACCCCGATTAAGAAGTACTTCTACCGTTAGAGGAAAGGTGGACCTGGGGCACCTGAAAAGAGCCAACTGTGGCCGTGGTAGCATGTCCTTGAAGGTTCGTACTTAATCTAATATAGACACACCTCAGAGACACTGTGGGTTTGGTTCCAGATCATGGCCATAAAGCAAGTCACACACATTTTTTTTTGTTTTTGGTTTTTCAGTGCATAAAAGTTATGCTTACACAATAGTGTAGCCTACTAAGTACGCAATAGCAGTATATCTAAGAAAACAATATGCATACCTTCATTTAAAAATACTTTATTCTTAAAAATATGCTGCCCATCACCTAAGCCTTCAGCAAGTCATGATCTTTCTGCTGGTGGAGGCTTGAAATATTGAGAGAATTACTAGCATGTGGCACACAGACACAAAGTGAGCAAATTAATTAGAAAATGGCACTGATAGACTTGCAGGAGGCGGGACCACCACAAGCCTACAATTTGTTTAAAAAAAAAAACAACACAATGGTATCTGAGAAGCACAAAAAAGTGAAGTGCAATAAGACAGACCTATAAATTTTTGTGAAACTTGCCTGTGATTCCAGATTGGTGGTACCCTAGGAGCCTTGCAGAAACCATATCTTTTCTGGAAAGCACACTTTTTTTAAAATTGAAGTATAGTTGTTCTGGGTGTTCATTGGAAGGACTGATGTTGAAGCTGAAACTCCACTACTTGGGCCACCTGATGTGAAGAGCTGACTTGTCAGAAAAGACCCTGATGCTCGGAAAGATGGAGGGCAAGAGGAGAAGGGGACGACAGAGGATGAGATAATTGGATGGCATCACCGACTCAGTGGACGTGGGTTTGGGTGGACTCCGGGAGTTAGTGATGGACAGGGAGGCCTGGCGTGCTGCGGTTCATGGGGTCACAAAGAGTCGAACACAATTGAGCGACTGAACTGAACTGATAGTGTTTTACAGTGTCACGTTAATTTCTGCTGTACAGCAAAGTGATTCAGTTAAATGTATATAAACATCCTTCTTCATACTGTTTTCCATAATGGTTTATCACTGGGTATTGAATATATTACTAGTTCCCTGTGCTATACACAAAGACCTTGTTGTTCACCCGTTCTCTCGATAACAGTTTGCATCTGCTAGTCCCAACCTGCATCTGCTAGTCCCAACCTCCCACTCCATCCCTCCCCCAACCTCCTCTGTTCTCTGTGTTCAGGAGGCTGTTTCTCTTTTGTAGATAGGTTGATTTGGGTCATATTTTAGATTCCAAATATAAGTGATATCATATGGTATTTGTCTTTCTTGTTCTGACTTAGTTCATTTAGTATGATACTCTCTAGTTGCCTCCATGTTGCTGCAAATGGCATTATTTCATTCTTTTTGTGGCTGAGTAATATTCCATCGCATGTATATGCACCGCATCTTCTTTGTCCATTTGTCTGCTGATGTACATTTGGGCTATTTCTTCATCTTGGCTGCTGTGAACGCAGGGATGCACGCATCTTTTTGAATTGTTGTGTCTGGATGTAAGCCCAGGAGTGACATTGTTGGAACTTACGGTAATTCTATGTTTAGTTTTGTGAGGATCCTCCATACTGTTTTCCGCAGTGGCTGCACCAGCTTACCAATAGTTAGGAAGGTTCCCTTTTCCTTACCCCTCTCCAGCTTTTGTTATTCGTAGGCTTTTTAATAATGGCCATTCTGACTGGTGTGGAGAACACACTTTAAATGCTAATCTTAAAGATTCTCACAGATAAAAATTGCAAAGAACATGAGCTCACAATTTAAAACCACCAAACACACAAGGAAACAAGCCACCATGAGCAAGAGTTATTAGAAGCAACAAATTGAAGGATCAGATCCCCCAAATGGGAACTTTTGTAATCATGATACCAAGTACAAAAGTAGGAAGCTTAATATGTTTGAAGAATGAAAGGATTGAAAGTATGGTGTGAAGCAAAGAACAGCTACCAAAATTGACCAATTTGCAAAAGAACTGAATACACCTTCCATAAATGAAACGTAAAACTCTAAAGAAGGGACGCACGGCAGAGTGAGGCATTGCGGCCGTGAGAATTGGTGATCTAGAAAGTAGATGGGAATTGACCCCACTGCCTAGGAGACTTAGTCTTTGTCATGAAGAGGATGGATCTCAGTTCCTGGGGGAAGGGTGGTGTCTGGACCCAGCCTGGTGGTGCCCTGTTCCCTGAAGTGAGATGGGCAGATGGAAGAGCATCAGCCTTCACTTTCTCTATTAGGGAGGACAGGAGTCATGGAGACAGAAAAACAGGGGGATGTCTGCTCTGGTAGACAGAGCACAGTACATCAGGGAGGACCACCCAGAGCCACGAAATGCTTCAGAAGAGTCACAGCAGGTGTTCTGGTGGTCTATTGCTATGTAGCAAACCACCCGAAAATTTAGGGACTTGAAACGGCAATACCATTGATTTTGCTTAGGACTCAACCATTGGGCAGGGTTGGGTGGGGAAGTTGGCCTTTACTTCCCATAGCATCTACTAAGTTACTCAAGGCGGGGTAATAGTTAGCTTTCAGAGTGCCCCCGCCCCGGACCCCAGCTGGCTGGTTGGTGCTGTCTGTCAGCTAGGAGACATGGGTCTCTCCGACACTTATGTGGCTTTGCTCACACCTTGGTGGCTGAGGCCCCGCAGAGAAGGCAGATGTTTGTGATGTTTTTGTTATCAGGCTTCTGAAGCCATACGGTGTCACTTCAGCTACACTGTATTCACTGAGGCTGTCACAAAGGTCTGCCCTGGTTCAAGGAGTGGGGGGAGTGGGGAGGTTCTCCAAGAGAATGTGGAATGAGAGGTGCTGTTGCACCTCTTCAGGAAATGCAGTGTGCCACAGGTGAGGCCAGTACAGGATCAGGTGATGCTTGGAGACCTAGGCAGGTGACCCAGCCTGCTGCCATTGTTGGGCTGGGATCTGGTGGCAGAATTACAGCCCTGAAGCAGGTCGTAGACACAAGCAGGGCCAAACCTGGGAGATTATTAGCAGATGGCATAATATAGTGGTTAAGAGTACCAATTCTAGAGCCTGTGTCTGAGCCCTGGCTTCACCAACTAAGAGTTTATAATCTTGGGCAAGGAGCCCAACCCCTCTTTGCCTCAGTTTCCCCATCAGTTTCTGGGAGAATGACACTACTTAGCTGACAGTTGTGTTGTGAGACTTCAGGGAGTTTATGCAGTTAAAGAGCTTAGAACAGTGCCTGGTGCCCAGGAAGTGCTATCCAAGGATAAGCTAATACTGTTGATGGGCTGCTTCCCAGAAAAGCACTAAGAACAAAAGAGGGAACCAAACCGCCGAATGGTGTGTACTGGAGCTCCTAAGTGAGGCGAACCTCCAGTAATTACAGGACCACCAGTAATGAGAAGGATGCTGCTGGCGGGAGGAGGGGCCTGTGGGGGATCCCTGGTGCCGTGAGGGAGGTGTCCTGGAGCGGGGAGAATGGTCTCTTAGCCCTGGCCTGGAGGTCTTGCTGGGCTCAGAGGTAAAGCCAAGTTCAAACACTGTAAAATTCTCTGCAATGTTGTTCAAGCAGTAAAAATAGTCAGGAGTCCTGAGGCTACTTAGAAATAGAACAACTGTTTTCTCTTTAATGAGCCGCCATACGCGGTGTTTAATTAAAACTGCAGGAGCATGCAGGAACGTGGACCCAAGGATGGTGGAGGGCTGTGGCTGTACGCTTTTGTCTGTCAGGGCTGGTTAGGGGGGCACCCTCAAGGGCTGGGCGCAGCCACACCCCTACCCCCAGCTGCTTCCATGCAGCCCTGTGGCTGCCTTTAGGTTCCTCATGGGCCCTCATGATTATTTTCACCCTCATCATCCCAGGGAAGAGTCATGCTCTACCTGCTTCAAATATCTGTGAGGCAAATAGAGCAGATTCCATCTCTGAGCCTCGGTGTCCACACCTAGAAAGTGGTGAGGATAAATGAGTCCTCCTCACGAGCCTGTCACTAGATCAAGCAGGGTACATGCAGAAATGCTGGACACATGTCCACTCCCACCCTGTGGGCATCCCTGGTCAGAGCAATTGAGATGGATCTTGATGCTTCCAAGGTTACGGGTGTCGAATCCCAAGCCATGTCCTGGTGAGGTGCTCCTTCATTAGGGGATTCTGAAGTCAAATAAGTTTGGAAAGCTGTGTCGTCCATATGCTCCTTCCCACTTGCAGGGTTGTAGCTCCTGTGGGTATTGTATAGGTTCTGAGAAGTCCTGGTATAAGCAATCCTGCCATGTGTCATGTTGTCTAAAATTTCTCACCATGGAAACTCTGTTTCATACAAATTTTTCTTGTTTTGCCCATTAGCATCACGGAGCAGTCTCTAGGAAATACCGGGGTGGCAGAAATCACATGTGGAAAATCCTTGATTTCTCTGAACTCATTGCTCATCTGAAAAATGAAGGTAATTAACACCCACCTTGCAGGTTGTTATGAAGATTAGAGGCAGCGTACACAAAACTCCCAGCCCAGGGCCAGGCACACAATGGATGAACAGTGAGTTGAAGCCACTCTGGCTTGGGCAGGGCCGCAAGCACAGGGAATGATGCTGAGGGATGCAGATACTAAAGGTGGGAACTGAGGCAGGGGCTTGACCATGAAGGGCCAGACCAGCACAGCCTGGCTGGAAGCTGAGCCTAGGGGCCCAACATGGGAATTGGTCCTAGCAGGGGGTGCACAGCTGGGTTTGCAGGAGAGGGCTATGTGAACTTGCTTGGGGCTCAGGGGACTACTGGTGGGTTAGTGAGTCATTGGTTAATGGCTTCATTCCCCACATTTTTATTGAGCACCTATTGCATGTATACCAGGTACTCTTAGCCGGAGAGGATATGTCAGTTAACAAAGCAAAGTTCCTGCCCTCCTGGAGCTCACGCTGTCAACCAGTAAGCCGACCAATAATATTTTAGGTGATGATAACTGCTACAAAAAATAAAGCAATGTGGAGGGGCAGAAAGATGGATGGGTCTTATTTTAAGGTGGTCAGAGAAAGTCTCTGTGAGGAGGTGATGTGGGGAGAAAGCGGAAAGAAGCAAGTGATTTCAGACTCACTGACTCAGCATCGTCACTGTGGTCATCAGTAACATCAGCATGCCAAGTGCCCCACCCATCTCCTTATCTTCATTGGTTGGTTGCAGTTCAGTCGCCCAGTCGTGTCTGACTCTTCAACCCCATGGATTGCAGCACTCCAGGCTTCTCTGTCCATCGTCAACTCCTGGAGCTTGCTCAAAGTCATGTCCATTGAGTCGGTGATGCCATCCAACCATCTCATCCTCTGTCGTCCCCTTCTCCTCCTGCCTTCAGTCTTTCCCAGCATCAGGGTCTTTTCCAATGAGTCAGTTCTTCACATCAAGTGGCCAAAGTATTGGAGCTTCAGCTTCAGCATGAGTCCTTCCAATGAATATTCAGGACTGATCACTTTTAGGATGGACTGGTTTGATCTCCTTCCAGTCCAAGGGACTCTCAAGAGTCTTCTCCAACGCCACAGTTCAAAAACATCAATTCTTCCATGCTCTCAGTGCCTCTCTCACATTGCCTCCTCAGGGTGCAGTTCCAGTAATGTCCACAAGGTGGAGTAGTGACACTAACCCGGTCCAGGGACTGTGAATTCGTAGATGCATCCAGGTGTGTGCTCAGTTGCTCAGTCGTGTCTGACTCTTTGCCACCCCATGAATAGTCTGCCAAACTCCTCTGTTCATGGGATTTTAACAGCAACAGTACTGGAGTGGGTTGCCATTTCCTCCTCCAGGGGATATTCCTGACCCAGGGATTGAACCCGCGTCTCCTGCATCTCCTGTATTAGCAGGCAGAGCCCCCCCGCCCCGCCAAAGGATCCAGTCAAGGTTGAGAGTAGTCTCAACTACAGGGCTGTCTGCAGCCACAGGAAGCCCACATAATTGGGTTGTAAACTTGACCGAAGGGCTTCCTAGGTGGCGCAGAGGTAAAGAATCCACCTGCTAATGGAGGAGACTTAGGTTCGATCCCTGCGTTGGGAATATCTTCTGGAGGAGGAAATAACAACCCACTCCAAGATTCTTGCCTGGGAAATCCCGTGGACAGAGGATCCTGGCAGGCGACAGTCCATGGGGTCACAAAGAGTCGAGCACAACTGAGCACACACACTGTCCACTGTGCTAAATGTGACTCACAGTGTGGTGGGGGCCTCTGGCTGGCTGCCACCCAGTGACTACGGGCTTTGGGGAGGGAAAGGAAAGCCCCCAGGAACTTGGAGGGCAGCTGAGTGAGGGCAGGGTGAGAGGCCCCCATCAAGGGCTCCAGGGAGTCCCAGAGCTGGGGTTGGCACGGCCACCAGGAGAGTAGTTCCAGCTGGGACTTTTTCTCTTCGCGGTGAGGCGCAGCGGTGGGGGATTTAAGGCTCCATCTGCCTCTTGCTGTGAGGAAGGCAGGGGAGGACGCAGGAAGTTGGCTCTGAAAGCTGAGCCCTGCGTTCAGCACAGCCAGTCTGGAGAGAGGGTAACAACCTATCTGTGTGTGGTTTGTGCCCATTTAGCTGCTGTTACTAAATCCATCTTCGCTTTGGGAGAGGGCAGCTGTGAGCTAGCTGGCTGCCGGCCCCAGTTTATGGGGAGAAGGGGAGTTGCTCAGATCCCAACCCTGCTCATCATCCCCTGGGCAGTAGCTCCCGGACCATCCCGGGGGGCAAAACTGCCACGACCCTCTGTTTGGAGTCTTCTCTCAGTGCCCACTGAAAGGGGCAAGCTGGCATGCTCCTCTGGGTGGTCCTTTGCCAGGACCTGCCCCTTCCTCCCCAGCTGGGGGACTGACTGCCCTCCCAGACTCATTCCAGCGAGGTGGAATTGCAGGATTTCCAGTGTCCCTAGCACTTTGCTCCCAATAGCATGCGAACAGATGTGCATGGTTCTCTCCAAGGACTCCCAGGTAGGGAGAGTGGCATCTTCTCCGTGAGGTTCTTTGCTTTTCTCTGGGAGAAGAAAATCCATTTCCCATGACTCTGGGATTTCACTAACCTGTATATGTGCAGCTGAGGGCTCTGGGTGTAGCTCCACCTGTGCCCTGACTCTCTCCATCTGCAAATGGGGCAAATAATACTTACCTGGTAGGGTCATCTGATTAACACAGGATAATACGTCTAACAGCAGCTGGCACCCCATCAGAGTTCAATAAACAGTGTGTGTTTTATGTCTAAATAGCCTAAAACATGGAGAAGGAAATGGCAATGCAGTCCAGTATTCTTGCCTGGAGAATCCCATGGACAGAGAAGCGTGACGGGCCACAGAGCATAGGGTTGCAAAGAGTTGGACATGACTGAAGCAACTGAATGCACACACAGCCTGAAACAGTTTTTTATAACTATTAAGGGCCAACCATGCATTCTTAATCTGTGATCTTATTTATTCCACAGAAAAATCCTATTTGGTGCATTCCTCCTTTTTTTCTTATTAACTTTTTTTTCTGCAAGAAATATTTGCATTCTCATTGTAGCAGAGTCAAGCACTGCTTCAATATCTGAAGTAGAGTACAAATATCTTTCCTGAGCAACTGCTTCATGGATCCCCTACCCCTCATCCCCAGCCACCCCACACACAACATTCATTAGAGGTAACTTCTGCGCAAGCTTAGTGCTTACCTTTCCAGACTTTGCACACTCGTGTGTTTATAGGATAGTCCATGGAGATGCAAAATTCAGATCCTTGTCGGTGTTAGGTGAGCATTCCTGTTAGAATCAGCTTCCGGAGAAGGTGCAGACTAGCTGTTTCTCCCAGGCGGTGCTTAGGTCCCTATCAACACTCATCAGAGTGCCCAGAGCATGTGAGCTTTGGTAAAGCAGACCTTCAGCGGGGGTTGGCAGCACTCTGTAAATAATTACCATTGAGGTCTAGAAAGTCATAGCAGTGAATGTGTGGGGTCCACTTGCTACTAAATGCCCTTGGCCTCTGTTTCAGGCTCTCATCAGGGGATATAGCTGCTGATTCCCAGGACGTGACTCTTCAGGCCATTTTCTGCCAAACTGAGGAGCCAAGGACAGAGGCCATGCCTGGCTGCGCTGGGGTGTGTCAGACACTGGGTCTGGGTTTTTGCTGTCTTCCTTGCTGCACACAGGCTTTCTCTAGTTGCGGAGTGCGGGCTTCTCGTGCAGCGGCTCCTCTTGCTCTAGGCACGCGGAATCCTCCCCGACCAGGGATTGAACCCACGTTGCCTGCATTGGCAGGCAGATTCTCAACCGTTGGACCACCAGAGAAGTCTTGGTCTGGGTTTTGAGGTCTGTTTGGGCAGGGAGGACGGTGTTCTGTGGGCACTAGGGAGCCTTAAGGCCAGAATTGGGCCCCCACCTTCCCCAGCTGTCCCGGGGCTGGAAGCACAGCGCTTCCTGGGCAGGCCTGCAGGGCTCTCCTCACGGGCTACCCATCCACTCCTCATGAGACCAGCTGTAAGGGGAGTACAGTACCCCGCTAGTACCAGTAGTACCCCGCTTCACAGACAAACTTCTAGACAAGCAAAGGGTTAAGAACACACACAGACTGGGAACCAGTCAGCACTGGAACAAGGTTGCTGGATTGAAACCCCAGTGTCAACAGGAGGTCTCACTTGCTTATTCCTTCATTTTTTGTGCACAGGGAACATGTGAGTACATTCTGATTATACATAAGATAAAAATGAAGCTCTTTCAAACCCCTGGTAGCCCCCTCCCCATTGGTAACCACCATTTTTTTTCAAGTGTGTCCTTCCAGACTTTTTTCTACACACACACACACACACACACACATGCACACAGCTGCTACTTTAAAAATAGAAAGAGATTACGGTATACAAATATTTCTATGACCTTTTCTTCTTCAGTGTGTTTCTTTCCAGATTCACGTATTTAGACCTATTTCCTCTTTTTAAATGGCTGTACCATGTTCTGCAGTGTGGCTATATTGTAATTTCACTTCAGCTCTATTAATATTCCGTTTAGTCTCTGTAAAATGTAGATAGTAATAGTACCTGCCACATAGGATTATTGCGAGATTAGATGAGATAATCCATGCAAATAGCTTAGAATCAATCCTGGCACATATGTGCATATACATTCACACGTTCTCTCTCAGGATCTTTACCAGCATCACCATCACTGTTCTCAATAGGCTAACATTATTTCCAGTCTCTTGTTACGAAGAATGCTACAGTGAAGATTTTGTGTGTGAGTTTGCCTATGGAGTATTTTTCTGAAATGCTGGCTGAGGAGTCGAGGGTGGCAGGAGAGAGGGTGGGGGATTTCTCCCCTAGTTCAGCCCCGTGTCCCTGGCGTTTGCTTTCTCTGAGCCCACGGCTCCCACAGGGCGGCCCCTCTGCATGCTCTACCTCTTGTGGAACGTAAATCCCTTTAGCCTTGAGTGGGGACAGCCTCTGGGGCCTCCCCATCCCTTGCTTATTCCCTTAACCCTGTTCACCCCCCATAAGCTGATCCTTTATGTGAAAAGTGAAAGTGTTAGTTGCTCAGTCATGTCCGACTCCTTGTGACCCTAAGGACTATAGCCCACCAGGCTCCTCTGTCCACGGGATTCTCCAGGCACGAATACTGCAGTGGGTTGCCATGCCCTCCTCCAGGGGATCTTCCTGACCCAGAGATCGAAGCCCATCTCTGACATCTCCTGCACTGGTAAGCAGGTTCTTTACCTCTTGTACCACCTGGCCTTAGCGTCATTTGAACCCTCGGGGGGGGTGAACTCTGTGTCTTGTCTGGGCTCTGACACACCAGCCTTTTGCTTGTTACAAATCACCTATTCATCTTCCTTGACTGTTTTCATAGCATTGCCTTTATGATTATTTATAAAAACTCTTCAAATAGTATAAACATTAGAATTTCATTAAATATGGTATGTTTTATCGTAGCTCATCTTTAAAAAATTTAATGTAATACATGCTTGTAGTAAAATATTCCTCAATAAAGAAGAGTATAAAATGATAAAACGAGAGTCAGATGTCCCCAGAATGAGAGGCCTTCCAGTGAGTTCTGTGAATACGCAGAGCATGGATGCTGACACAGAAAGGAGGGTGTGAGGGTGACCCCTACATCCCAGCCGTCTCTAGGAGGTCATTCTGCGGCTAGCACCGTTCTGGTTCCAGCCTGGGGTAAACACCGCCCCTGCAGCCATTCTCCACATTGGGGCCTGGGGCAGCCCACAGCACAGCCCTTCTCCAGACAGGCCCCCAGCGAATCACCTCGACTGTGACCTGCCGTCCTCATCTGGCCCCACGTTTGTCAGCTGCAAGGGAAGGAGTCTCTTCCTCCCCGCTGCCCTCCGAGTCCTGGTGAGTTTGGGCGGTGGCCCTTCTGCTCTGGATTTCCCTGATCTGACTCAATCTCACCCTTGCTCTCCACTGAGACCTCGGGTCCCTCCTGCCTGCAGGTGTTGGATACTCTCCCTTTGGACTGTCTTTGCTGCCGTTTCAGTGGGAAGGGGTAACAGATACACTTGTCCTGTGCAGAAAGCCTGCGATGACTTGAATCACAGGAAACAATTGTATCTCCCGGGGACGTGGCTTGATGGGCAGCCCGTGTCTCCTCCAGCCTCGATCGACCCCTAGCCCTTCCTGCTAGCCCTCCCCTGACACGTGGGCCCACACCCACCCTGCCTGCCCTCCGTCTCTCCTGTACCCACAGGTTAGATTCTCTGCCTCCTGCCAAAAAGTTAAGCTCGGAGGTCAGCACCAGACTGTACACCACATCACCTCCCTCCGAGGGCCCTGGCCAATACCCGGCTGGCATTCTGACTTCCCCACCTCGAGCACCCAGTTTGAGGTCCTTCCCAGGCCCTCTCATCCTCTCTGCTGGAGCCCAGCGCCCACCCCTCTCCCCCTGAGACCCCTTCCTGCCCCAGTTTCCTGACTCTGCAGACTGCAGCCCACCACCTGATTTTAATAAATGAAGCTTTATCTTTTGTCTGTGGCTGCTTTCAAGACCCAAAGACAGAGTTAAGTCTTTGTGACAGAGATCACAGGGCTCCCCATTTAATCGACAGTATTTTGTGTGGCCCTTCGCAGACCAAGTTTGCCCACCCCTGCACATACTGCTGCCAGAAAGGGAGGTCGTTGGTGACCTCCTGCCCTGGACCTTGCGACGTGGTCAGTGGCTCCTCCAGGAGGAAGCATAGGTGACTCTTGTCCCCTTGCCCTGGTGGTTGCAGTGACCTGCAGCCTTGTACAGGTTCCTCAGTTACCTGGCCTCGGGGCAGGGAGCGCACCCCATGGCTGGAGGGAAGCACACGACCTGGGTCACCAGGCTGACGGAGGAAGGCGAGAACCCCTCCACCCGCACGCTTCGGGAGGTGAGAAGTTTCACCTGGAGGGGGCGCTGGTGAGCAGGGAAAGCAACGCAGGTCTTTTGTGGAAGGGCACTTGCCAGCTGTGCCCTGGTTCCTGGGGCACGGGGTGGATGTGGAGCGAGCAAGGCAAGGGGCGGTGGAGGTTTCTGGAAGCTGCGGCTCCGGCAATTAAGGGAACCTGGAGCTCATTTCAGGAGCTCCAGGAATGCCACTCCCGCGAGGGTCAGAGCATCACAAGACTGGCATGAACCTAATCCCTGCCACCCTCAGCCACCCACAGGGCTCCCCCAAGCTGCCGCCTTCACCGCTGCCCTGCTCTGGCCCCCACATAACCAGGAGGCAATTCTTTGGAAATTTCTAGTTCTACCACCTGCTGCTGCTCTTTGAAGGTCACCTTTGCCTGCCATGTGGCTGAATCCCATCGGTTAGTCACCTGACCCCATCTTGCTGGGCCATCCTGCATCCTCTGACATGTTCTTAAGTTCTCTTAGATCTTTTAAACTGTCTCTTCTCTTGGCTTCCGTGACCTCACACTTGTGCTCTGCTTCCTCCTCCTTTTGCCCTCCTTTGCTGGAGCTTCCATCTTGGCCCTCCCCTAGACGCTGCGTGCAGGTCTGGGACCCACTGGGACCCATCTTCTTTGGTCCCAGGTGTAGAACCCCTGCCCTGGCTTCTCCACTGGGCTCCAGACCCCTTTACAGAGCCAGCTACTTGACATCACTGCTCAGATCCTCATCTCCACCTTAGCATGTCCCAAAGCAGAAGTCCTGATTTCCCCACCCGAGACCTGGTCCTCTCCTTTTCTTCCAGTCTCCACATGGCAGTACCTGCCACACATCACTCAAACCCCATGAGCTCAGTTCACTCACTCAGTTGTGTCCAACTCTTTGTGACCCCATAGACTGCAGCCTGTCAGGCTTTCCTGTCCATCACTAACTCCCAGAGCTTGCTCAAACTCATGTCCATCAAGTCAGTGATGCCATCCAGCCATCTCATCCTCTGTCGTCCCCTTCTCCTCCTGCATTCAATCTCTCCCAGCATCAGGGTCTTTTCTAATGAATCAGTTTTTTTGTGTCAGGTGGCCAAAGTATTGGTGTTTCAGCTTCAGCATCAGTCCTTCCAATGAATATTCAGGATTAATTTCCTTTAGGATTGACTGGTTTTTATCTCAATTCCAGACTTTCCCCTCTCCCCTCACCTCCACATGAGTAATGCATTCTGTTGGTTCCAGTTCAAGACATTACCCGTAACTGTCCTTGCACCTACATCTCCACGGCCCCTGCACCTCTACAAGCTGCTCGTTGCTGGTGCCTATGCTTGCGATAGCCTCCTAACTAGCTGCCCGACTCTTTTATGCACCCAGGGCTGTTTTTTATTTTATATGTGAATCGTGTCAATCCTCCTCCTGCTAAAATATCAAAGGTTACTCATCCCACTTACGATAGTGCTGCTGCTTATCGTGGTTCATGAATTTTGTGGCCACACCCATCTCTGCCTGCATTGTCTGTGCCTCTGTGCTCCAGCTACACTAGCCTGTGGTCCTGCTGTAGGACATCACGCTTGTCCCTTCCATGCCTAGGATGCTTTCCTGGCTCATCCCTTGGCTGGATCCTTCTAGTCATCCCTGTGTTAGGTCAAAAGGCATCTTCTCAGTAAGGTCTTCCATGTTCATCAATTCCAGGTGACCACTCCACTCACCCACTGCCAGTTTGCTACCGTATTGCACTTGTCGTTTTCCAAGCAATCTCCCCTCCCTAAAATGACATCATTCATTAATGTGTCAGGAGGTTAAGAACTGAGATTCTGGAGCCCAACTACCTGGGTGCAAATCTCAGCTCTGCCATTTCTAGCTGTGTGACCTCAGAAAACCTAGATGGTGTGCCTGTGCCTCAGTTTCCACATCTGTGAAATGGGGTGATCTAAACCCTGCCCACAGGCTGAATCCAGTGCATCACCTGTTTTTTATTCACCCACAAGTTAAGAAGGGTTTTACATTTCTAAATGGTTGGAAAAGTCAAAAGGATATTCTGTGACTTGTGAAAATTACATGAAATTTAAAATTTTAGTGACTGTAAGTTTTATTGGAACACAGCTACCGCCTACCTCTGCTTCCTTATTGCCATAGCAGAATGGAGACATTGTGAGACTGCAGGGTCCATAAAGCCTAAACTAGTCAAGCCTGAAGTATCTACTGTTGGTTCTTAACAGCAAATATTTGCTGACCTTTTGGATAAATACCATCTAGGCTTGATATAAATGATTTATTACATGTTGTGCTTGATATCTATATATAGATAGATTAGCTGTAGATGTTAGGTAGATATGTAGATAGGTGGGTAGATGGATGGACGGATGGATGGATGGAGAGAGAGATAGGTGCCTTTCAACAACATGAAGGTGTCCACTGTTGTTTAATACCGGCCCTCCCCGTGCCAGCCTGTGCAGTGGAACTTTCTGCCACGGTGGAAACGCTCTGTATCCGCGCCGTGTGGTGCGGCCGCCGCCAGTCACGTGTGCCTATGGAGCATTTGATACGTGGCTCGGGTGACTCAGGAACTGAATTTTCAATTATAGTTAATTATAATTAATCTCAATTTTAATTTAAAATGCCACCCGAGGCTAGTGGCTACCAGATTGGACAGCCCGGCGGTAACGCAAAGCCCACGAGAAAATGCGAGCCTGACATATGGCAAGGCCTCCATAAACACGGGCTGCCTGCCCCCTCTCTTCCCCCAGCCTCTGCCCTCCATCTCCTCTCTCTCCTCCCCTGGCCCCGCGCTTCTCCTTCGCTCTTGGTCCAACTTTCTCTCCTTAGGGCACGTCCTGTCTCTCCCCAAAGCATCCCCCCATTGCTACCCTGCAGGCCCCTCCTGCAGGGCAGGGCCTGCTAGCATCCACGCCTCGCCCTCAGCTGACTTCGTTGTGGCTGTAAATCAGCTCCAATAATTTTCCATCTGGTCTGGGGCCTTAGCAGAAGAGAGGGAGCCAGGCCAGGTGGATCCTGCCTGGAGGCGGGGAGGGTAACTGGGCCCCTCAATGCGGCAGCCAGGGATGCGCCATCATTTCCGAGGCTGGTGCCGTGCTCACAGGCACCCATGGCAGGAGCCGGCACCAGGCCCGAGCGGGGCTGCCAATCACAGAGGAGCCAGGGGCCTGGATGCAGGTGCCGGGGCCGACAGCAGATGGATGTTCTGGAGGCAGGGACGAGGGGTCTGCTGGGCAGCGTCCCCAGAGCGTTCTGTTCCTAGTCAAGGGCCTTGTTACCATCACTGCAGCTGCGGGGCCCTTGTTAGAGGCAAGAAAGGGCATCGGGGAAGCCTTGTTCAAGAGTGAATTTCCTGTCCAGTGACAGCCCATGCTAGACCCTGTCCTCATACAGAGCCCATCGGCCATAGGGCACACGGGCCCCCTCCAGGGAGGCTGGAACAAGCAGGAGGGGCGTGGGTCCCAGCAGGAGAGTGCCAGGTTAGGGAGGGGACATGGCCCCGGGCTCAGAGAACATTGCAATCATTTTTCATTAAGGCGTGAAAAAGCAAGGGCGAACCGCCCAAGTGGTTTTGCGAACAAGCCAGTTCACGGCTCAGGAAGCCTGCCCTCCACACCCATCTAGGCCTCTCAGAGCTAGCTGTATGCTGCTGGACAAGTCACTTGCCTTCATCTGGGAAACAAAGGGGTTGACTAGATGGACGTTTCCTACCCGAATGCAGGGAGAGTCGTGAGCAGTGTGTGGGGGCTTCTTGGTTGTCACAGTGACAAGGAGGTGGCATGGGCCGGGGTTGTCCGCCTCCTGCAAAGAGAGATTATTCCACCCAAGAAAAGTCATTCCACCAGAATGCTGGTAGCGCCCACTGGGGCGGCCCCTCAGCTGGGACATCCGCCTGCCTGTGGGAGCCTCTGCTGGCGCTCTTCCCGCTCCCCCCGGCATTGACTGTTTTAGCCTCTCCCAGGTTAACTCTCAGCTGGCAGCACCTGCATTTCTTCACCAGAGGACTTTCCCTGGCAGCTGGGTTCTGTTCTGCCTGCTCACGTGGCAGCCAGAACACTGGGAGTTAATGGGCCCTGGGATCAGCCCTGGCCAGTAACTGAGGGTTAGGGTTTTAGGTGTATATATCACAGGCGGGTAACTGAACTGCATTCCACTCAGTCTCCCAGAGGACGCCTGTGGAATCAGCCTTCATCACCCACAGTGGGACCTAGGATGGTAACATGGGCTTCTTCCCTTCCTTGTCTTATCTCCCAGGTCCCTTATTCTTACTTGAATTCTTGTCTTGGGATTGGCTTGGGGGTGTTCAGTCAAAGATTTTCCTGCTAAGCTATCCAGGGAGACAGGAAGATGAGTGCCCCTGCCCACCTAAAGTTTGGAGGGAGTCTGAATATCTGCTTGGGACTTGAACTTAACTGGGAGGAAGTGGCTGGGTCAAGAGCACAGATGGCAGGTGCCCCATGTTGCCCAGGGTCCCGGTGTCCTGAGCAGACACAGGGACAGCTTGGGGACCCAGATCCCATTTCTCTCCTCAGCGTCCGCCTTTAGGTACATCGCTGGGTGAAATCACCTACTGGCCAGGAAAGGAGAGCAGACACATCAAAACACATCCTTCTCATCATGGCTAGTGCTCAGCCACTGAAGGAGTGATGATGGTCACTTCATCTCTCCCAGGGGCTTCTTTTTCAAAGGAAGATAAAAGTGGAGGAAGGAAAAAAATAGGAGCAACCCATGGTGATTTTCCATCTCTTTTCTGACTAGCCTCAATGAAAAAAAATCCAACATGTGGCCTAAATGGTCCCAAAGACCAGAGCCACTCAGGTCTAGCCATGAGTTACAAATAACAAAGGACATGGGTAGTGAAATAGAATGGGCCAGCTGCCCCACAAAGAAAAGGAAAAAGGGCCATGTCTGGGTGGCAGAAAGAACTGGTTGACTGCCCCAGCCCTCAATCCAACCCCCTCCCTTTCCACCCAAGAGTACTAAGTGACAACCCTTCTATCCAATCAATGTGTACTGGGGGGACCATGGGGACAGCTCTTGCTGACCTAATAGAGATGCTGCCCCTCTCCTTTCCACCATACTTCCACTTTCTTCCTGCCGGAAATGCAAATGTGATGGCTGGAACTGCAGCAATCATCCTGGGCTCATAAAGGAAAGACTTAAGAAAACCTCATGTGAAGAGTTGACTCATTGGAAAAGACTCTAATGCTGGGAGGGATTGGGGGCAGGAGGAGAAGGGGACGACAGAGGATGAGATGGCTGGATGGCATCACCAACTCAATGGACATGAGCTTGAGTGAACTCCAGGAGTTGGTGATGGACAGGGAGGTCTGGCATGCTGCGATTCATGGGGTCGCAAAGAGTCAGACACGACTGAGTGACTGAACTGAACTGAAGAAAATCTCAGACTTTGGTGCTGACATCCTTGAACTTGTAGCCTATTCTTATGGGAGGAAAAATGAATTTCTTTCTTTTTTGGACACTGAAGTTGGGTGTTCTGATCACTGCTGCCCAACACATTCCTGACCAACCGAGGCAGTTGGCCATGCTGTCTGACCCCTGTGTGGCTTCATCATGTGTCAAGTCCATCACGTGCCCAGCCTCTCGTTCCAGCTCTTTATCTCGGCTGCTGCTGTGGGAACCAGCTTCTCACAGCATCCTCCGACAGCACCCTGTCTGCTCAGTCCTGCCCTCTCCCCACCTCGGCAGTGGACACCTAGAGCCTGCCCAGCCATGCAGATGTACAAACAACCTTGAAAAGTGAAAAGTATCGGTACTGCTGTGGCATGACACGGCCATCGCTCAGTGATGGTCAGGAACTGAAGGATAAGCGGTGCCCTCCACCCACCCCGACCCCGACCCTGAGTAGACATTTTAGGAGCACATAGAGGCCCCCAGTTTGATGGTAGAGTATTCAAATCAGCTTATTCACCTTCCTATTTTGTTCTTCCCAGACCTCTACTTCTGTTCTTTCCCTTACCCTTAGACCCTGTTTCAGACTTTGCTTTGGGGGCTGGGGGAACCCAGGCCTAAGACATTTTAGATCGCTGCATCAGTCAGCATGCTCACCCTCTCTGGACCTCAGTTTTCTCCTCTGCACAGTGGGTAGACTGGGGGCCGCATGCTCTCCCTCTGTGCATCCCTGTGCCCTGTCCTTGTCCCTCCACATCACCATGTCAGCCCCAACTGAAGGTGCCCCAGGCGTACGGCCCACGACTGCCTCAGTCTGTCTCTGGGGGACCCAGGCCGGCATCACATGGACAGTGAGTGGAGGAGGGAAGAGAACAGCAAGAAGAAAGTGTTAATTATAAAACGAAGCAAGCCAGAAAGAAATAAGGAACAAACCCTCAGGCTGGAAGCTCAGTCATGTGAAGGGAGAGAGGATGGAGGTTGCCAGGCGGGTGCTGAGCCCATTAAATGGGAATGAGCTGGGGTGGTGAGCGCCAGCCAGGGGCAGGGGTCAGACACACAGCCGGTGCTAATTAGCTGCAAGTGGCTTTGGTCACAGGTCACTGAGAGCAGAAAAACAGTCCTGCCAGGGCATTGCTGAGTCAGCTGGGGACCAGGGGAGAGCGGGCAGAAGACCGCTGATGGGCTGGCAGACGGGCTGGAGGCACGGGGGCTGGGATCCGTGGCCGGCACTGAGCTGTCTGATCCTTTCAAAACCCCCTGACTTCCCAGGTCCACTCCTGTGGGAAGTTCTGAGGCAGTGCAAGAAGCCCCCACAGCCCCCGAGAGCCCGCCTGCACCATTTTCCACAGTAAAAAGGCATGCAGTCTGCGACCTCACAGAGGTCAGTGTGGAAGGCCTTTCTAGACGAGGCCGCACGGGCTGAGGGAGTGCTTCCAGAAAGGTTTCCGGGAAGACATGTCGTCTTTGTTCAGATCTAGAAGCCATCTAGAAAAGGAAAATGGGGAAGGGGCAAAGCATGCCCAGCAGAGGGACTGGCAGGTGCAAAGTCCAGGAGGCAAGAGAGAGCAGGGCAGTTTCAAGAGCTCTCAGCCCTTCTGAGATAGTTGGGGAGTTTGAGATCAACATGTACACACTGCTGCATTTACAATGGATAACCAACAAAGACCTACTGTATAGCACAGGGAACTCTGCTCAATGTTATGTGGCAGCCTGGATGGGAGGGGAGTATCCTGTATGTTTCAAGCTATGGGCAACATTTTTCACTTGTAGCAAGAGCACTAGAGTACAGAGGTTAAAGTAAAGAAACAGATCCAATATGGAGTAGGTTTTGTCCCTATTATATCAAGAGTACCTACTTGGCGCTCAGGTGCCTGCAGCTAGCAAGCACCAGCTACCCTTGGTCAAGAGGGGATAGCGGTGACTGAGAATTTTCCTCCCTCTCACTGCCTGGTTTCTAGCCCTGAGATATCTGTCCCAGGCCTCCTGAGATGAACCAGGAAGTCAAGCACCAGATGCTCACCTCCGGGGCCAGGACAGCAATGCAAACTTGGCTTTGCTCTTTCCCTTCCGTTTCCCCTTCTCCAGTTGCAGGGACCACTTCCCAGGAAAGGGAAGGTCTGCAAGCCTTAGTCCCCAGGCAGGTCAACCGAGACGTGGGCTCTGCAGGGAGGCCTCACTCTCTCTGTCCCACTTTCCCTCACACACCAGCCACTGCCCAAGGGGCCCTTGACCTGAATTCCGAGACCAAATCCTGGGTCTGTACTTTGCGCTGTGAGTCCTCGGGCATAGCTTCAGCCTCCCCTCCCCTGTCTGTAAGCTGGCAGAAGGCACACCTCGAGCCTCCCTCAGGGCACCGCCCTCACCAGGGATGCCCTTGGTGCAGGACATGCAGCCCTGCTTACCCCACAGGGCGATGTGAGGTGCTGGGTGCATCTAGCCTGCCCTTGGCGCAAGGTAGGAGCTTCATGGAGCTCACTTCTCTCCCTTCTGCCATAAGTCTGAGGATCTTCTGAGGGCAGGGCTGTGTCTCCCCTCAGACGGGGGCTCCTGAGGGCAGGGCCGGGAGCATGCCCCTGCCTTCCTCCAGCTCAGTAGCTGTCTCCCCCTCTTCACCGCCCCCAGCCCTGGTGATGCTCTAGTCTTCTTTCTGCTCCAGAAGATGTCTCTTCTCTCCCAGGCAAGCCTGCCACCTCTGGATCTGCTGCTCATCCTCTCTCTCTCTCTGTCCTTCTGCCTGTGTGTGTGAGGAGGAACACGCTGCATTATGCTAACTCCTAGCTTTTCCTTTGGTGATTAGAAGGAACATCGTGCTGCAGGCAGAGCCATCCTAATTACAAGGTGGAAAGCACAGCTTTTTACCAAGAGACAGCTCTGTGCCCCCAGGGACCCTCTGTGCCTTCCCCGAGCACAGCTGTGGGTGTACAGCACCGGCACAGGCTCCAAGGTGCTGGGCAGGGGCGCTCCCCCGAGGAGCCACCTGGTCCCCTCTCTGTTTTGCCCACCTTCTACCTTGTGATGGGGGAGAGAGTGACCTTTGCAGGGAGGAAATGAAATCCCTCCACAGGCCAGATTCATAACAGGCATCCATGACCCCAAACCAACTCTCTTCCCTGCAAACACAGAGGCCACGGCAGGAAGAGCATGCCAGGTGGGGGGCTGGGGCTAGGGAAGATGGTCACAGAGCCCAAGCAGGGCAGTCAAGGCCTCCTCATCTCAGACTCATTCCTGCTGGTCTGTTCCGTCCCTACCCCCAGTCCCAGCCAAGGACCCTGCCTTCCCATCACAAGGGCAGCGACAGCCCCTGGTGCCTCAGGGCTTTCCAAGTCTCTCTCACACTTTTCATATTCGTTGTCTCCCTGCCCCACTTCCTGTCCTCCCTTCCATCAACCACTGAGCACCAGCTTTGGGACCATGCTCAGCCCTGGGGATGCACTGTGAGGAGGGAGACACGGCCCCACCCTCACCAAGTTTGATTGTAACTAAAGAGACAGATAGTAAGCAAATGACAATAGAAAATATTAGCAAATAGGGTTGAGATGGGTATTTGAGAGAAAAGTTCAGGGAGATTTACCTAATCAGGGGTTAAAATCTTACACAGTAAAGATTGAGGTTACTATGTATCAGCAGCTGTCACAATTCCGCTCATTGACTCATTTATTCATTCACTCCTTACCAAAAATCACAGTTTGCCAAGCTTGTGGCCTTGGTGAAGAGGAAGTCAAAGTCACCCCTCTTCCCTCGAGGAGCCCACTTTCCAGATGGAAAGAGCTGAAACAGCCCAGAGAGTGTAGTTATGATAACACCCAGCGCCAGGCTTCGTGTTGTGTTTTAGGTACTTCGTAGGCTATTCCTGACAGCAATTCTGGGGGTCGTTTTTATCTCCAACCTGCAAATGAAGAAGCTGTTGTGTCTATGAAGCCACAGACTTTTGAAACTCAGTGATGCCCTGAGTACTTGGAAGTTGTATATATGTAAATTCCAGCAAGATCAAGAGACTCTGACCCTTCCCTGGGCTGGGAGTCACTGTGAACAGGCTCCTTCCTTATCCACAACCCAGTAACAGTGTCACCCTGGGTGGTGCCTGACAACTCGTGCCTGAGCAGATAAGGAAGGCCGGTCTTGTCTGCAGGACCACACAGCCACCCAGGCCCAGAAGCATTTCCAGGCTCAGCAGAGGCCCACTTCTCTCCTTGATAGCGACAGTTTCCCAAGGCCTGCAGGGGAGAAATCGTTTTAAATGTAATGATTTCTTTTTACATATGTCTATTGACTTTTCTCCACGTTCCACTAGCGTTCTCCAATACTCAGTCCAGTTACACCAACTCGCAGCAAACGGGGATGTATATATTCATCGCCACCGGCCCTCAGCTCCTGAGCTGGGCTGCTGCTCCCAGCGCATCAGGGCTCACAACTTCAGGGGTGGGTGGCCCTGTGCAGCAGGACATCCAGTCCCTTCTTTCTCCAGCCTGCATGCCTCGCCTTGTGGGAGCTCCCCAGCCAGGGTCGGCGAATTAGGGACCTAAACAGGACTCAAGGTACAGGCGTTATCGTGTCTCTCAAGGTCAAGGGTGTGGGCAGGCTAGGTGAAGCTGTTGGATCAAGCGAGGTCTTTGTCTCATCCTTGAACTTAAAGTGCTCCGTGTTCAGGCCTGATAGGCGTGTTCTGTGTCAGGACTTGGGGAAGTTCATGGAATGGGGCTGCAGGGGCTGATCTGTTAACCTGGACAAGACTGGATGGGGACAGCATCCAGTGTATCAGCTGTTTCAGATCTTCAAACGCTCACCCCTCGGGGTCTACCTGCTTCAATTTCTGAGCTAGAGGTGGGGATCCCTGTCCTCTTCCGCCACCTAGAACATCACAGTGGCCGCACTGAGCACTGTCAGTGCCCCCTCCCATGTCCCCTCTGGTGCATGCCGGCCCACTTCTCAATGCTTTTTTCAATTTTTTTGGCTGAGGGCTTTTCTTGACCTTGGAAGGCTTTTGTGCCCCTACATTACAGGCTGGAAGAGCTGGGGATAACCAGCCCGGGAGCAGTTCAGCCCGTGATTGACAGGAACAGGGTATATAAATGCCCTAGCTCCCTCATCTCTAGGGGTATACAAGCCCAAAGCACAGGTTCTGCACTGGCTCCTGGACCCCCAACAGGATGAAGCAGGATCAGCTGGGGATCTGACTGTCCATGCACACGGCCCTGGCTTCCTTCCCTTCCCTGCCACCTCTCCACTCCTCTGCCTGAGTTTTCCAGGACCAGCTCCTAACTAAGCTACTTGTACACAAGTCCTTGACTCAGGTCAGGCCTGTGTAGGGGAACCCAAGTGAACATGTCCATATCCATTAGTGTATGGATATGGACGCCATTTCCTCCACTTAGACCTTGGGCAAGAGACTTAAGCTCTCTTTGCCTCTGTGTCTTTACGTAGAATGAGCATAATGACAGACCCTACCTCATAAACTTGTTCGGAGGATTAGCCGGGAGATTACACTGACAGCCTGACAATAGCACCTGGCATGTGGGAGTGCTCAAATGTTACTAAACCACAAGGTCAGGGGTGTCTCCACTCGCTCACCTTGTGTGTGTTGTCAGCCACTCTCAGACCAGCAGAGTGCTTGGCGATACCTACTGAATGGAGTTCTCGTCCTGATTCTGACCCCAGTGCCCCTGACCTTGGCGCCGCCTCTGCTCCTGGCTGCATGCTGTGTTGTGCATCTGAGCTCTGGTTCCCAGCCCAGCCTCTGTCCCCATGATGCCCGGCCACTGTGCTGAAATTAGTGGTGTTGCTGGTCAGGCGAGCCCGAGGCTGTTTCTGGGCAATCCTGCTCTCTCTAGGCACACACACAGGCCTGGGAGCTCAGACTTGGGGTGACGTCTTTGTATTCAATGAGACCTATTTTCTGGCTCCCCTTCCTTTCCTTCACCCTGGCCAGGGGTGCCCACCAGAGGCCCAGGGCAGCCTCTCTTAGGACTGAAGTTTCTAATTAGCCTCTGCTCTCTGAAAAGAGTAAAATGCTACACAAATGTGAGTTGTTAATAAGAACTATTAATCTTGTTGGGGTTTAGCATGTGGCCGACAGAGCCTCTTCCTTCTCCTTGATGGAGGCAGAGTAATAGAAAACAGTCCTGGAAGAAAGCAGCCCAGGAGTTTTCCCACCTAGTACTGATGTTGCTGAAATTCAGCCTCTGTTCACTGGTGCCAAATAGAAGCAGAGAGTTTTGGGTGAAATAGAAAAGAGTAGCTTTTATTGCTTTGCTAGTCAAAGGGGGGCACAGTGCGCTAACTCCTTGAAGACCATGCAACCCTGCCTGGAGGGGGTAGGGAGGAGTTTTATAGTGCTCAAGGAGCAGGGCGTGATCAGCTTGTGGACAATTCAGGGATTGGTTGGCATCAAGGTGAAGTTTCAAGCATCATCAGCCTTCAGGTTTCTACCAGTCTAGGGTCTCTGTTATTGGGGTCAGCAGTTTTCCTCATCCTGTAAAAACAACTTCGGAATGTGTGTCAGGCTTTTATCTATACCTTTCAGGGAAGTGGGAGTTGGTGATTCTGTTATGTGGCACAATTATAGTCTAAATTGTTACCAGTACCTTAGCCCAGCAGCTACTCTTTGTTTCTACATCTTCATATTTCCCAATCATTAATTCTTGAGTCAGCATTTTACTTCAAAGGACAAGGAACCAAAAAGACAGGGGCTTTCTTTTACACGATTGCACTGACTCGCTGGGTGACCTTGGATGAAGCATGTCTTCCATGCAGCCTCAGTGTCCTCACGGATACAACAAGGATGTTTATAGGTTCTTCCCATCTCTGATTCCACAGTAGACCTTACCAAGGATTGCAAGCGGAGGGCCAGACATTCAATACCTGTTACGTGCCTGAGGATTCTCCTCCATGGACTAATCTATTCTGCACCGTGACCTGGACTGCTTCCAGATTTCTAGATGAGAACATCAAGACTGGGAGAATGTACATAACTCACCTAATGTCACATGCTAACAGTGATGGAGCTGGCGTGTGTACATGCACCTGTGTATGTTTGGGCATGTGTACACGCACAAGTGTGTGTGTACACACATGACTGTGTGTTTATGTGTGTGTGTCCTCAGTCGCTTCAGTCATGTCTGATTCTTTGCAACCCCATGGACTGTAGCCCACCAGGCTCCTCTGTCCATGGGATTCTCCAGGCAGGAATACTGGAGTGGGTTGCCATGCCCTCCTCCAGGGGATCTTCCCGACTCAGGGATCGAAACCACGTCTCCTGCTGTGTAGGCAAATTCTTTACCGCAGAGCTACTGGGAAGTTCGCTTTACATATATGTGCCTGGTGGTGTGAATGTGTGTTTGTGCATGTGGGTCTGCTTGTGTGTATTGAGCTGCAAGTGTGGAGTACACACCTGTGACATCTGATCAATAGTTTCCTCTGCGATGCCCTGGATGGCCGGCTCCCCAGGTCCCACCTTCTCTCCTTTTCTGTCCTTCTTCCCTCCTACCTGTGTCTCTAGGCAGAAGCACCGGAGCTGGTTTTCTTTAGGAGAAAAAACAAAGCCTGCTCTTTCCAAACTCCAAAGGCTTTTACTTGCTGGAAAAATCCATAACAATTAACCAGATCTGCTGGAGGGAAAAAAAAAGAAAACCCGAGACCTGCTTGAGAAGTCTGTAGGAAAGGTGGTGGTTCTCCTATGCTGGTTAAAAATTCAGAAGGCACATTGGCATACGATATGAGGCACAGTCTTCAACTAAAGAGATTTAATGGCCCACAATTCAATTTGAACTGAAAGAATCCCCCCGATGACTCCTTATAAAGTCTTCCTGAGCCCCAGGTCGATATCTTGGGGGCTGGCAAGGAGCAACAATCGATTAGCTGTCTCGGTCAATGAGCATTACAAGCCGAGGAGGCTGGAGGGGAGTCGTACACGCCGTTCCACAGGCGGCCCCTCGTAAAATCGGCCCATCGATGGCTGCAGGGCCGTCCCAGCCCGGACGAAGCATGGCTACCTTGGGGCCTGCAAGCTAAGCAAACACCCCAGGAACCCACTTGGCCAAATGAATCCGGAGGCCACTCTCTTACCAGGGGGCCTGTAGCAGGGGCCAGAAGCCAAGTTTCTAATAATTTCAAGCCAGAGGATCCTCAGGTGTGAGGTGAAGACCTGATTTTACAAGAAATTTCACTGAGTTCTATCCAGTTCAGGAAAGTGAGACGTTACTATGATGCTGCGTTTTTCCTTAGGCCACCGTTCGGCAACCTCAGCTTTACAAGAGTATAACAAGGACGCCAGAGTAAGAAAGCAGTGGCTTCCGGGCATCTAAAAGGTCCTCGCGATAAAGTCTCTGCATTAAAACACATGTACTCTTCAGGGAGAGGAATTCAGACCCTCACTCGGAACCTATGAACTCTCGCTTTATCCACACTTCTAACAAGCTTTCTTTTTCTGATCGCACAGGACAGTTTAATACTAGAAAACGAGTAAGATTTAAGTGAGGAACGGGTGGCTGTGCTAAAGGGAATGACCTTATTGGCGGCGAGAGGTAATAGCTAAGAGCTGAGGCAAAGAGACTATAAAACCAGAGTGGGGTGGACACTGAAATTTGGAGTCACTCGGGCAAACCTCTCTACATTCTGGAGTCTCTGTATGAGTCTGTGCTCAGGCTGCTAAAGCAAAACACCGTAGACTGGGTGGCTTAAACTGACACTGATTTTTCTCATAAGTTTGGAAGCTGAAAGTCCAAGATCAGGGTGTGAGAAGGATTGGCTTGTGGTGAGGATTCTCTTCTTGGCTTATAGATTGCGGTCTCCATACTTTTTTTTTTTTAGTATTTATCTATTTATTTATTTGGCTGTGTTACGAAGTCCAAGCTCACTCTGCTCGCCCCATGACAGGCCAATGAATCCGACAGATGAGGTGTGGAGGCAAGGGAGAGACTTTAACTGGGGAGCCTGCAGACTGAGAAGATGGAAGGCTAGCACCTCAAAATAGCCAACTTATTGGGGTCTGGATACAAGGTTCTTTTATAGATCAGAGAGAAAGAAGCAATGAGGAACTAAAGTCAGAAGACAGAATAGAGAGGAAGGGGCAGTGGGGAAGTAAAGTGAAAGGGTCTTCAGTCTTGCAAAACATCTCCAAGGGAATGGCCAGCATTTGGAAGGGGTGTGTTAACCTCTCCTGTTCACAAGGTCAGTTTAGTTCAGTTTGGTCACTCTGTTGTGTCTGACTCTTTGCTACCTCATGGACTGCAGCACACCAGGCATCCCTGTCCATCACCAACTCCTGGAGTTCACTCAAACTCATGTCCTGATCACAGGTGGGCAGGGACAAACCATCTCTCTAAGAGCTGAACAAGGGCACTGTAGTTCACAGGCAGGCAGAGGGGCAGGGTCCTCCAGGCGAGCCAGTAATCATGATTATAATCACAAAAGCAACTAAAAGCAAGTCAGATAAACAGTTTCCAACCTGGAGTCAGAGTTGGCTTCCTCCCTGCAACAGCTGCATCGCATCTGCTTTAGTTGTGGCCTGCAGGGTCTTTAGTTGCTATGTGTGAACCCTTAGTTGTGGCACGTGGGATCTAGTTCCCTGACTAGGGATTGAACCCAGCCCCCTGCATGGGGAGCACAGCACCTCAGCCACTGGGCCGCCAGGGAAGTCCCAGCGCTGTGTCTTCACACGGCCTTTCCTCTGTGGGCGCAGGGGGAGACAGAAAGCTCTGGTGCCCTTCTGTTTGTAAGAAAACCAGTTCTACCGCATGGAGACCCACTCTGATGACATTGTTAACCTTAACTGCCTCCTTAAAGGTTCTAGACTTGGATACGGTGAGTTGGGATTAAGGCTTCAACATATGAATTTGGGTGGGGACACTATTCAGCCCGTAACAGTCATCCAAGTCTGCAGTGCCTAGCACAGGACAACAGTTGATGTTCATAAAGAATTAGCAAGAGTGGCTTTCAATCATGTGAAGTTACTTCTCTTTAAGATGGCAGGGAAATGATGGATGCATTTTATAAAGACTGCCAAAGAATATTGGCGAAAATGTTGGCTTTTCAGGGAGAGAGTTCCATTTTAAAAGAATGTCACTCTTATGAAGGAGTTCTTTTTCAGAGTCTTGACAGAGCTGTTAAGCAATGTCAGTCTCAAATTAGGGTCATTTGAGGCAACTTTAATAAAGGAGTGTTACCCAGGTTCAATCCCTGGGTCAGGAAGATCCCCTGGAGGTGGGCATGGCAACCCACTCCAGTATTCTTGCCTGGAAAATCCCATGGACTGGCAGGCTACAGTCCATGGGGTCGCAGAGTCGGACACAACTGAGCGACTTCAGTTCACTTCACTTTACAAAGGTGCAGGTAGGGAGGGAACCACAAGGGGGAACACTGT
This sequence comes from Bos indicus, assembly GCF_029378745.1. Lineage (NCBI taxonomy): Eukaryota > Metazoa > Chordata > Mammalia > Artiodactyla > Bovidae > Bos > Bos indicus. Next base: position 15,698,900 of record NC_091782.1, on the reverse strand, counting down.
AGCCCAGGCAGGGGGAGGGTGGGGTGGGTGCCCCAGGCCCCGAAGCCCCAGGTCACCTGGGCCCTGAGATCTGAGGGCTGTGAGTAGAGCGCTGCCCTACAAGAAGTGGAATCTCAGTCCTAGTGGGGCAGGGAGACCCCTGCAAAGGAGAGGAAGGAGAGGGGAAGTAAGTCACCTGAGCTTGCTCTCTCTTCCTTCCTCCCTGCCCGTCTCTAGTAGGTGCTCCCCATGTGTTGAATCCAACCAGTAACCACACCAGGGAGGGCTGAGTGCATGGTTTCCCCCTCCTGGGGAGGAGAGTGGACACGGAAGAGTAAACTGAAGACACTCTGGTGCCTTCCCTTTCCCAGATGCACCTGTCTTTGCGACAGGTCACCTCACCCATCCTGCTGGGTGTTGGGTGGGTGCAGGGGCTGGCGGAGAGGTTGCCTCCTCTCCTCACTCCCCTCCTTCCAGCTCCAGCCCTGTTTCATTCCCTAGTCTTCCCCAAAGACAAGAGAAGGAAAGAAGTCACCGAAAATGTCTCTCCAGCTCCAACCCACTGTGTACCACCATCACACACACACACACACACCATGTATGTGTCCCTCTCCTCAACAAGAAGATAAACTAATTTCACACCATTAAATGCTTCCAAATGGAGCTCCATCATTTGCTGAAGCTCATCCATCCTGGAGGCCTATCATTTATTCAAGCCCCGCCCTATTTGAGGAGCCAGCACCTCAGCCTCCACTGGTGCTGGAAAGAACAGAGGCAGCTTCTGCACACCTGCAATGACTGATTTGCACCAAACGACTCTAATTAGCACTTCCATGCTGTGATTAGGCTTCCAGGGGAAACATGCCAAATGCCATTAATTATGGATGTGATCTTAAATTATTCACTTGGATTTTTTTTTTTCTTGATGTGCCCCTTTCATCTCCCACTAACTTTTTGTCACATCCAAGAATAGGTCCAATTAAGCCTCCAAACATGGAAGTTTATTATGTTAAAGAAAAGGTAAACTGCAAATGAATCACTTTTTCTTCCCCGAGTTGTGGTGGTGGTGGTGATCAAGAAGCAACCAAAAGGAGGGAAAGGGATGTGTTTTTCTTCCCTCCCTTTCCTCTCTGCAGAGCTTGGTGCACATGGCTTATCCGTGCTGCCTTGCTCATTCTTATGGATGGGGATCTCTTAGGTGGGTTCCTTAGAAGTAGATCTGGAACTGAGGATTCAGACGCAAAAGATCTAATTAGGAAACTGGAAGCGAATCAGGGAAACAAGGAAGGCAAGGCAAGGTGCGATTTCAGGGCACATCCCAGCCTCAGCCTGATCCCACAGGGAGCTCTAAAGAACAAGTGACACCTTCACTTCTCTAAGGCAAGGGAGGTGGGTTTTCAGACTTCTGCACGGGTCAGTCATTGGCCAAAGACTGCTGGGAGCCAGAAATGGTGTAAACTCCTGGGCACTTGACTGCTGACTGTAGGGTGAACCAAGCAATTCCCAAAGGAAGGTCTTTGATGAGAATAGCAGACATGGGCCATTAGAAGCTACATTGGACTTCGCTGTTGGTCCAGTGGTTGAGAATCCGCCTGCCAATGCAGGGGACGTGGATCGATCTCTGCTTGGGGAAGATCCTACATGCTGTTGGGCAGCTAAGCCCGTGTGCCTAGAGCCGGTGCTCTGCAACAAGAGAAGCCACCGCCATGAGAAGGCTGAGCAGCACATCTGGACAGGAGCCACAGGTTGCTGCAACTTGAGAAAGCCAGCACGCAGCAACAGAGACCCAGCACAGCCAGACACAGATACATTAATTAAAAAAAAAAACTAAATAGAAGCTGGAGTCTGGCTGCACAGAATCTCCACTAAATGGGGGTCAACAGAATAGAAAATGGAGCCCCCAGAAGTCAGCATGCCCATGTGTGGTCTGTGGGTGAGGATTCTCCAAGCACCCGTGTAGACTCAGCACTGTATCCCGTGCTGTGGTAGAGACACAGGAATCAACACTCCATGTCAGAAACTCGCCTAACGCCAGTGAAAAGAAAAACGGGAGGGTGCCCAGATTAAATGCAGAATTGAGTGGTTGAAATGTGATGACTGGGAGAAGTGAAAGTGAAAGTCATTCAGTTGTGTCTGACTCTTTGTGACCCCATGCACTCTAGCCCACAAGGCTCCTCCGTCCTTGGGATTCTCCAAGCAAGAATACTGGAATGGGTAGCCATTCCCTTCTCCAAGGGATCTTCCAGACCCAGGGATCGAACCTGTGTCTTCCACATTGCAGGCAGATTCTTTACTATGATGACTGGAAAGGTTCATAAATGTGAAGAATGTCTCCTGGGGGAGAGAAAACTGACTTGGGCTCAGGAAGATGAGAAGAAAAAGTAAAAATTCCTTCCCTATAGTGCTGCACTAAAACCAGACTCCCATCTGTTTTCTCGTTTAAGCCTTAACATGACAGCCTAAGGTGGTATAATATACCCATTTTATAAATGAGAAAAACTGAGGCTCAGAAAGGTCCTGGGCTGATTTGTCCAAGGTGCTCAAGTACCATGTAGAGAAACAGAGTCTTGAGTTGCTGGCTTTAGATTTTAATGCCTGTGTTCTCTCCATGACACCACACTGTCTCCCAAAGGGTAGGAGCTAGTAGGGCAGAGAGGACGATGAAGGGCATTCCGGGTGGGAGAACAGCAACAAACAGTCTTGGCTGAAATGGACATGTCAAGATGATAAGGGAAGGAGCTGGTTTGATTAACAGCCATGTTATTGTAGCCTTGGAGGAAGGTCATTCCCACCCCACGTCATATGGGAATTCTTGAGTCTCCCTCTAGAAGGAAGGAATCCAGGCCTAGCAGCAAGCCCATGTGGAAGTGACTGCCCATATTGGCCTTTTAGAGTCAACAGGAGTCACGTAGGAGGCAATACACAGGAGGCTGGGAGCCAGAAGGATGCACAGGGCAGGAAGGACACCGTTGGTCAGAGACCCAGACCAAGAAGGGTGGCTCCATATGTCAGCATAGGTCAGCAGCCAAGAGCGGCATCAGACAGCTAGAGATGCCCCACACCAGTCACTGCTGCCTCCTGTCCCATCTCAGCTGCAGAGTGGCATCAGAGAAAGAGTGACTGTCTGTCCAGTTCACCAGACATTTAGTTAGCATCTCCTAAGTACCAGACTCAGCCACCCAGTGTCCCATATACTACAACCGGGGGATTTTTTTATATCTGCCCAAGTAATCATTAGCACCCCTCCTTTCAAGAGGAGGAGCCGAATTCCCTTGAAGGGGGGTTGTACTTCGTGATTCTTCTTTCCTGGTCAGTAGAACTGTAGTGGAAGTGCCAATAACTTTATAATTTCCAAAGCTAGGTCATAAAGATATTGCTAGTTCTGTCTGCCTCACTGTCTTGAGTTGCTCACTCTGGGGAAAGCCAGCCAGCTTCGAGGCACTCATGCGGCCAGAAAGAGGCTGCCCTGAGGAAGAACAATGCCTCCTGCCAAGCGCAGCATCAGCGCAGCAGCCTCATGAGGGAGCCATGCTGGAAGCTGCTGCTTCTCCTCCCAGGCTCCTCCAGCCCCAGCCAGGCCTTTCAGTGAAAACATCCTTGGCCAATGTCTTACAGACAGCCTCATGAGAGATCTCTAGCCAGTACTACCCAGCTAAGCTGCAGCCAAGTTTCTGAACCAGAAACCGTAGATACTCATTGTTGCTTTATTTTTTACTTATTTTATTTTCATTTATTTATTTAATTGTGGCATGTAGGATCTTTGATCTTTTAGTTGTGGCATGTCGGATCTAGTTCCCTGACCAGGGTCCGAACTTAGAAGAGTGTAAAGTCTTAGCTAGTGGACCACTAGGGAAGCCCCTATTGTTTTAAGCCACCAAGTCTTCAAGTAACTCATCAAGCAACAATAACTAATAATACAGGACAGGACAGAGTGTCAGGACCTATTAAAAATGGGCCTTCTTTTTTCCATCTAAGGAACCACATCAGCATCACACTAATGATACAGAATAAATTGTATCCGGAAGTTTTTGCAAATACTGGGCTGCTAAGTCGCTTCAGTCGTGTCCGACTCTGTGCGACCCCATAGACAGCAGCCCACCAGGCTCCACCGTCCCTGGGATTCTCCAGGCAAGAACACTGGAGTGGGTTGCCATTGCCTTCTCCAATGCATGAAAGTGAAAGTGAAGTTGCTCAGGCGTGTCTGACCCTCAGCGACCCCATGGACTGCAGCCTTCCAGGCTCCTCCGTCCATGGGATTTTCGAGGCAAGAGTACTGGAGTGGGGTGCCATTGCCTTCTCTGAAATACTGGGCAGTTTTGCTGAAAATTCTCTGGGAGAGGAGTAAGGTAAGAATTATATCTCACAGAAGAGGCCCAAGGGCTTTCCAGGTGGTGCCAGTAGTAAAGAACCCGCCTGCCAATGGTGGAGATGCAGGTCCAATCCTTGGGTTGGGAAGATCCCCTAGAGGAGGCCATGGCAATCCACTCCAATATTCTTGGGCTTTCCTGGTGGCTCAGATGGTAAAGAATACACCTGCAATGCAGGAGACCTGGGTTAGATCCCTAGGTTGGGAAGATCCCCTGGAGGAGGGGCATGGCAACCCACTCCAGTATTCTTGCCTGGAGAATCCCATGGACAGAGGACCCTGGTGGGCTACAGTCCACAGGGTCACAAAGAGTGGGACACAACTGAAGCAACTCAGCACACAGACCCAAACTCCTTAAAAATCTCCTTTAACCTCCTCTTCCTTCTAAAAATTGCTCTCTAGATGTCTCATAAGCTCTAGCGCACCTGTGTCATGCCTCCACGATGCTTCCACGGGTAGTGCTACTAAGCCACGTTTGTTTTGTCAAATGCGCAGCAAACCAAAACGCTGAGACACCAGGATTTGCAGCAAATAGAGGGTTTATTTGCAAGTCAGCCATTCAAGGAGACAGGAGGAGAAATCTCAAATCCTCCTCTCTCAAGGCAAGGGCCTCGGGTGTTTATGGGATAAAGAAAAAGTAAGCAGGGCAGTCTCAGGCCTGTGGACATGGGGCCGTTGGGGCAAGGTGATTGGAAAAAGGTGCAGTAATTGCCTTCTGCCCAGGTGTAACTAAAGAACAGGGCTTCACATGTGCAAAGTGCTCTAAGGACGCTAGTGCATGCCCAGTTGAAGGGTCAGGAATCCCATTCGATCTTAAACTGTTCAGCTTGAGATAGGCAACTGATTCCAAGTTCCTGGGAAACAGTTTGATGAACATCTTATCTTTTAGGATACCTGCTGCTTGGAGGACAGGTAAGTCTTAAAACAACCTGGATAAGTGAAGGCAGATGAAGGGGATTTAACTACCAGATCGGTAGCACCATTCCAGTATTCCTCTCCACCTGTTACTATGGCCAGGACGACAGAGGCATCAGCAAGCAGGACAAACCTCTGGAAGGTGGGGACAGCTGTGATCCTTCAGTAGGCTGGCCCTGCCATCGCAGCGAGAGCAGCAGTGGACAATTGTGCAAAATCAGTGTGAGTCCAGGGGAGGGCGTTACTGCTGGCTGGAGGTGACGGAGCTTCAATGGAGGGTGAGTGAGGGCTGAGATGTGAGAGATCCCAGGCAGAGAGGGAACCTAAGGCTAAGACCTCAGGTTGTGCAAAGTTATAAGGGCATGACCACAGTGCTTGGCAACGTGAGGGCTGGTGGTGGTTGGGGGCTGGTGCCCCGTGACTCTTGCTCCTAAGAAGAGAGAACTCCAGGATCCAGAGGGCTCTGGCCAACCTGTCCAGGCTTCAGGGGCAGATGTTGAGATTTCCAGGGCAAACTTGAGCTCGCCTGAACCTTGAATTATTGTTCTTCTATTGGAAAACAACCTGGTTTGGGGTTCACTTTGATTTCTAAGTGGTAGCAAGGGCTTTTTCCAGCCAGTTCACCCCTCTGGGCCTCAGTTTTCTCCTCTGCATACAGGGTCAGGACTCTCAAGCTGTAATTAGCTCAGAATCACACAGAGATATGGTTAAATGCTGATTCCTGGGCCCCAGCCCCAGAGGTTCTAAGTCCTCAGAATCAAGGCAAAGCCTGGGAACCTGCCATGTAACAAGGGTCCGGGGGGCTTCAGCCACAGGTGGCCCTCATGTGAGCAGCTTCCTGAGCTGTCTTGATGTGCAGAACCACCTGGGGAGTTGTGAAAAGCACAGATCTCTTCCCTGGAGGCTCGGGTCTGGGGAGTTGGCCTTGGGACTCTCAAAGTGGAGTCCGGCTGCAATAGAAGCCGGCGCACCTGGGGATTTGTTACACTTGCCCAATGCCAGGTCCCACACTTGGCTCCTGAGGCTCAATTTGCAGGGCCAGGGCCCTCATTTGCTTGAACAAGCTCTCCAGGTGAGTCTGATGCCTGCTAACATGACAGCCGTGGCCCAGGATTTGAATTGCTTAATGACAACAGCAGGTGGTTGGTAGCATTGGACAGGGTTGGGAAGCCTTGCAATCATCGAGGTTCATCCAGCTCCTGTTGCCCAAGGTTCCCAAAAGGCGTGGCTACTCCTCAGCTTGCCTTTGGTCTTCTCCAGAAAAAGGGTATCTAAGAAACAGTCACTGATTTCCCTTTTACAAGCAAGTAATTTTCAAAAGAGCTGGGGACCCGGTAATTGAAACCCCCACCTCACAACCTGCTCACAACAACCACTCTTCCATACCTGGCTCCCAGTGCTCCCCTAAGAAGCAGCAGAGGCCATGGAGAAACTTCCAGAATCCAAAATTTACTATGAATGAGCCTGGGTCAGCAGGGGCTACTTCCTTTTATTAATTCTTTCCTGCCAGCTGACATCTCATTTTCTGGAAGCCGACCCCTGGAGCCCGGCTTCCCTGCCCCTCCCCACCAGCTTCCACTCTCCTGCTTTCCCCGCTGACAGGCGAGAGCATCCCCACTAAGAATAACAAGGAGAGCTGAGCACGCTCTGGGCCCACCAGTCATCAGAAAAGTGAACCGCTCCCTCTCTTCCCCTTTCAACTTGTTTTTGAATTCTGAGGCAGACACATTAACTCAGGACTGACAGGGAAGGGAGGTCCCTGCAGGGTTGAGGGTGAAACCCAGGTTTGTCATCAAAGGAATGGAACACTGGTCTGGCAGGGTGGTCTGATTAGCTGCGATCTTGGAGGAGTCACTTTATCCTGAAGCCTCATACCTTCTGTGGTGTGTGGGGGCGGGAGTTCTCTGTAAACTAGGGGTCATCATAAACACTCTGCCAATGAGATCTCTGTGGCTGCACCTGGCAGACTAGAAACAGCTGTAGATACTTTGCGTGTGTGCCTGCTCAGTCGCTCAGTTGTGTCCAGCTCTCTGCAACTCTATGGACTATAGCGTACCAGGCTCCTCCGTCTGTGGGATTCTCCAGGCAAGAACACTGGAGTGGGTTGCCATTTCCTTCTCCAGGGGATCTTCCTGACCCAGGGATCAAACCTGGATCTCCTGCATTGAAGGCAGATTCTTTACCATCTGAGCCACCAGGGAAGTTTCACTTTAACACCTTATCCCTTTCTAATTATTCAGCTAATTCTGTGTGTGTTTCACTCTGATCCATGCTCTTCCAGTTATTTACATCTACCATAGGCACAGAGTGGAACTGCCGTATGATAGAAGGCAACTGCCTCTTCTCCACTCTGCAGTCAACGGCATCATAACAGGAGCTTGAAACTGGCCCTCCTGGGAATATTTATACCTTGGAAATTGACAAACACTGTAAATCACAATTGGTCCTCCCCTCCTCCAGAGAGTGGACTGCCAGCCTACCAATGCCGGCAGCCCCCTGCAGAGTGGATCTGAGGCAGGAGCTCCCTTTCTAGTCTGCTCTCAGATGGCCTCTGAGTCTGGAGAAGGGGGAGATGGGAGTTGGTGCTGAGGGCAATGTCAGGGCCTGGCAGAGGCAGTTAGGGTATGCTGGGCAGGGTCTCCAGCCCTGGAGCTGCCCTGACTGCATGCTTGTCTGTCCTCCCTCCAGAGTGAACAGCAGCCAACTCGTTATCCCACACTGCAGCTCAGGAGGCAGTCTGAACTCCTTGGAATGCCCAGCCCCATGCCTGCAGCCTCCCAGGGGTGGTGATAATGTAGCAATTTACATTCATTGCTTTTAAAATTCTCTCAACAACCTGGATCAGGTAGACATTGTCATCTTCCTCATCTCATGGAAAGGGAATCTAAAGCACAGAGAGCTTTAGTAACTTGTGCAAAGTGGCACACCTGGTACCAAATCCAAGCTAGTACTACTTACTGCATGACAGGCCAGTAAACTGAGTGATGAGGTGTTGGGGCAAGGAACAGCCAGCAGATGAAGAGATGGTGGACTAGTGTTGCAAAGACCCATCTTACCCCAGTTGGAATTCAGGCTTCTTTTACAGTAAAAGGAGAGGGGTGTGGTTAGCTATTGCAGACTGCTCGGTGTCAAAATCCTTTGTTCCTGCAGCTATCGCTGTAGGTCTGGTCGCTATGTTCCTATAAACCTACAACAACGAGAATGTTTGTTCTGCAACTTTTATCTCTATGTGAATGGCAAAGTGTTATATACCTTTAAAGGTCAGAGCCTTGAGAAAGGGCTGTCCTGTATATTTCAGGCTAGAGGCAACATTCTCGTAGCCAAAGCAATAGAATACAAAGGTTAAAATAAAAGAAATAGACTCAATATGGAGTCAGATTTGTTCTTCCCTCTGACACAGCTACTAAGTAGCAGCCTTAAGTGGAGCCCAGGCTACTGGCTCTAGAGTCCACACTACTTACCATGAAGCAACTCTATGACATGAGAGGTGAGGGCCCTAAACTCAGAAAGCTTATGCTGGGGTGGGGAGATTGAGAATATCTGGGCTTTGAGGGACAGATGGCATTTTGCTGGAAAGAGATGGAATTGAAAAGGACATCCCAGGTGGAGGGAACAGACAGTGCAAAGGCCCAGAGAGTCGGGGAGAAAGGGATGCATGCAGGAAACAGCCAATGGCCCCGTCTGGCTGTCATCTTCCACAGCCTCCCTGACCCTGGAGAAGCCTGCTTTGGGGGCCTCAAAATGAGTTTTCAAAAATAACTTATCTTCAGCTTTGTGTATGTCTTTGCTCGGTGATTCACATGTTCCTCAAGGTGGTAGTACAGTGGATTAGTTCCATGAACACAGAGACTGGGGAAGGTGTGTGTGTGTGTTGGGGTGGGGGGTGCCAGACAGGAGACTGGGTAGAGAGACTCGGGTCTAGGATTAAGCATTTTCCTGGGGTCTGTTAATTATCTGCCTTGAGCAAGGCTACGTGGCAGAGGCTGGTGGCAGCAGGGCAGGAGGGACGAGCACTGTGCATGGTTGTCCTCGTCCCTTTCTCTAGGAGCTCAGAATCTGCTGTCCCGGTCACTCTCAGGAGGTTGATGAGATAATGAACGTCTCTGAGTCAACTGGTCTGTTATCCAGTTATACTTTGTAAGAGCCATTTATGCAATAGATCCCTCCAAAAAGTGCAGACTTCTCTTTCTGAACTCTGAGCAGAGACCACCCTCTTTGCAGGAGAGATTTCATCTCACCAGATGAATCTCGGCCTCTTTTTATCTGTTCGTGTGAACTGTATAACCTAACCATCAATATCTAAGAGATTGCATCCTGTAAATTTCATGCTGCTCTGTGTGTGTAATGGGCTTTAGAAAACAGAAAAGCCCCAGTGGAAATTTCCATTGAGGTTCAGAGTAACCATTCTTCCTGAAAAAATACTCTTGGACACTGTAATAGAAATCTTCTCGTTTTCCTGGACTCTTAAAAGAGTGCTGAAGAAAGGAGCCCAGGGACTCTTGTTTCTCCAGAAGGTTTGGAAGATCTGAAGGTCATGGACTATTCTGGCAATAAGCACAGGACCTGGAGTACTGAGGATTCATGGTTGAGAGATGAATGGACTCCAGCCAGTGTCCATGAGAGCAGCAGAGGAAGAGTCAGAATAAGCACCACTGCATTCACGGTGGACTGGCAGTGAACACATGGGGTGCATGTGTCTGGAGGCTGAGTGTGGAGGGGCTCCCTGCCTGAGGGTTGGAGGTGAGCCTTCTGCAAGGCAGTTATTGGGGCTTCTGATTCTGGAACTAAGAGACCAGCCAATCTCCCCCAAACAAGAACTCAATGCATTTTCCCTTTAACCTGGGCTACCAGGACATTCAGAAGCAAAATTAGTGTGCAAATAGTGACTAGACATTTCAGGCTCCTGACATCTAGTTCTTAGTGAATCTGGTTTGGGTCCTTGTTAAAACTGTGCTAGAAAAAGAAAGAAAGAAAAAAAAAAATAACGGAGGCAACACTAAAGTAGAAGTGTTTTTTAAAAATTAATCTTTAGCCTCAAAGAGTGACTCTTCATGATACCCTGGAGAAGAATGTGTGAAGAACCACACGATTAGCTTCTCTCTGCCCTTCTCATGCTGATTCTCACATAGCACCTCTAATAAACTCATATCCCAAACAATTCTAGCTCCACATACTCTAGGCTCTATCCCATTCAGGTCCATTCACCTGTTCATCGCTCCATCCATCCATCCATCCTCCCTGCTACAGCCTCCACTCTCAGCAAACACTGACTGTTCTTCCTCTGTGCAAGGACAGAGCTGTGCACTGACTCAGAGCTGGTATCTGCCTGCCAGCAGCCTTATATCCAGTAGGGGAGAAGACCTGCCAGTGGGGAAGTTCAAGAGATGCTCGGACAATGGAGCAGTAATCCATTCAAGGTTCAGAGAAAAGGGAGCCTGGGCTTTGGTACCAGGATGTCTGGGTTTTATATCCTGGCTCCAGCACTTATGAGCTGTGTGACCTTGGACAAACTACATAACTTCCCTGTGTCTAAATTTCCTCCGTTGTCAAGCGGTATTCCATTGGACCTATCTCAGAAGGTTGTTCTGTTATCTACTGCTGCATAACAAAGTTCTCCTGCCATTTTATTATACCTCACAATTTGGGGGTCAGTTACTCATGGCTTGGCTGCTTGGTGCTTTTGCCCCACCTGGCATCAGCTGAGGTCACTCAGTGGTTATTCAGCTCAAGGGTCTCATGCCCGGCACCTTGGCCAGGATGGCCGAAAGGCTGGGTCCAGCTGGAACTGTTCACAAGAGTGCACGGATGTGGCCCCTCCAGGGTGGCAGTCTTGGGCTACTCAGACTCCTGCCACCACTGCCTGAGGCTGCCAAAGAAAGCGTGCCTAGAGATGTTGGTGGAGGCTGCGTCTTTAGACTGGGTCTAGAAACTGGCATGGTATTACTTCCCCAACATTGGACTGGTCAAGTGGACCCAGGGTCTGTCCAGATTCAAGGTGAAAATACTTAGACTCAAAACTCTCCAGTGGGAAGAATTTGTGGCCATTCTTAAGCACCACAGTTACGTGACAATGAAACGAGTTAACACGTGGACAGCAGCTAGTGTGGTGACTGACAGCAAAAGAGACCTGCAGTGCTCGTTGTTGCTGTTACCACCAGCGTTGAGCTGAGCTTTAATAGATGAGTCTATGTCCTCCGGGTAGACAAGGAGCTCGGGAGCAGTGGGCCAGATGCATGGTGTTATTTGCACATAGTTGCATTTTGCGGGCAATTTTGTCTTTGCTAATTCAAAGTAGATGATCAGACCAACTGACATATGCAAAACATGTATCTGATTAGTAATTAACAGACTTCACATCCCTCCCGGGGGACAACCAGGAGCCTAGTCTGGTGGGAGACTCAGAGGGCGGGATGGCTAGGAGGCCAGTCCCCTCACTCAGCACTTGCAGGCTCAGCTCCGAGGGGCGCACAGACCCAGAAATGTATGATGAGTGGACCCAGCTCTGGGCCACCTTCCTGGGCTCCCCCTCCCGGAGCCCACTGCCTAATTAGAAAGGGCCATTTCAACATCTTAACAGAAAATGGAGTTTTTCTTTCCTTGATGTCGTGATTTGACTGGGAGTTAGCAAAGCATCAGTAGAATCCTAAACGTCTATTTTAAAAAGAAATCAAGCCTTCATCTCAGCTTGGCGCGGGGCTCTGCTCTCCCTTTGTGGGAGGAAGATAAAACGCTTCCATGCGTGTCCTCCTGCCTTGAACACGGGCTGGTTAAACATCTCTGGTAATGGTTGAGCTGTGCCAAGGATTTTATCTCTTCCCAGTAACATTTCCTGCCTTTAAACGGCTTCCGCGGGGAAGAGCCATAACACACACGTGCAGAACAGAGGCTGAGAAAGTCGTCCGGAAGGAGGGCTTGTTTCTAAGGGGCAGGCAGAGCCGTGGTGTGGGCCACACTCGGTCCCACACATCATTTACCTTGTGTAATTTCCTCACTGCACTGGGGTGAGAGATGAGGGGAGAAACCAGGGTTATCTTTACCCCCCTTTATAGTCAAGAAATCTGGAGCCCAGAAAGGCTGAGTGAACCGCCAAAGTCATACCCCTGGCAGGGGCAGAGTTAGGGGTGGTGCAGAGCAGTTCCTATCCAAGTGTGTCTGACTATGTGTTTTTACTCTGCCAGGAGGACTGGGGCCCTCTCTACCTCCCTGTTGCTCCCTTCACCCCACATACAGATGAGGATCTCACTCTGTCGGGGCCCCCCTCTCTGAGTAGACCAATGGTGGGGGTCACAGGTTGGTGGTGTGGTTCACGGAGCAAGACGCCAAGCATGGCTTGTACTGAGTCTGAATGAGAGCAGAGGCTAGGCTCAAGGGTGTGCTGCAGGGGAGGGAAGGGGGTACTCTGACAGTCCTTGAGGAAGGGACATCTCATGGTGCTGCTCTCAGAGCCAAGAGCTATGGGTACACGCAGCCCAGCCATTTCATTGGGGCAGCACTGCATGGCCCTGGAAAAGCCTTGTCTCTACCAGGAGCCTTGGTTTCTTCATTTTAAAGTTGAGTGACTGCACTCTAGGCTTTCTGAGGTTCCCGTCAGCCCTGAGACTGGGAATTTACCAGGGCTGCTGCACAGCTAAATAGGCTGTGAACCGTACAACGCCACATAGGTGCCCCTTGTAGACTGTGGTGTAAGCTGGGCACTGCATCCCGCTCTGTGGTCCTGGAATCTGTAAGTGGGGATACAGACTGAAAGCACCAGAGCGCAGAGAAGAGGGGAGAAGTTCCAAGCAGATGGTGGCCTGTGACCACTTCTTCTCCCATCAAGATGCAGACAAGTATTTACACCACAAAAAGGACTAGTCAGGTAGGTGTGTCAGGACCTGTGGTCAGAGATCCGAGGGGTCTGTCACTAGTCACACTCGCGGCCTGCGTCTAAGCAGGACCATGCTGTGCTTTGCTGTTTATTCTCCGACTGCACCATGTGGCTTGTAGGATTTTAGTTTCCTGACCAGGGATCGAACCTGGGTCCCCAGCAGTGAGAGCCTGGAGTTCCAATCACTGGACCTCAAGGAAGTTGCCCTGAGTACAACCACTTTTATTTGGCTCTGATTTAAAAGGATGGAGTTGGTCCACTAGGGGTCTAACGTGTGGGGCCTCCAGTTTTCAGAGGTGGCTTCCTACGGGAAGCTTCCAGGTAGTCCCGTGAGCACGGCTCCTGGGCCACACTTCCTCCAGGGCTTACGTATTTGGACAGTACTTGCTGTAGCTATTGCACTGCCTCAAGAAAAGCAACTGTGTCTCCCCTCAGACTGGGGCTCCCTGAGGCAGGGCTGTGTCTCCCCTCAGATTCGGAACCCTGCCATCAGAAACTGTGTCTCTGTCCTTCATTTGGCATTTGCTGAGGACCTATTTAGTGCCAGACACTGTTCTAGGCTCTCAGAATATTACACTGATAAATAGCAAACAGTGTAAGATAACAAAGCTTACCATTGCTAAACGCTAACAAGCAAATGAAAAGCAGAGTGGACGATTCTGTAGGGTGGAGTTTCTGACTCTTTCAGCTGAGGTGTTCCAGGAAGGCCTTTCTGAGCCAAGAAATCAGATAATGAGGAATCAGCCATGGGAAGGTCTGGGTGAGAAGCATTCCAGCCAGAACCAGCCACAGTACAAAGGCCCTGAGTGGGGAAGAACAGAATGGTCTGTGTATCTGGACACAGTAGCACAAGATGAGGTCAGAGGTTGGGGAGGAGGACACGTGGGGATGACACAGGGCCTCATAGATACCGTGAGGAATGGGAGGTCATGGGGTTGCTATTGCTCAGCCGCTCAGTCATTCCTGACTCTCTGTGACCCCCTGGACTGCAGCACACCAGGCTTCCCTGTCCTTCACCATCCCCCGGAGCTTGCTCAAAGTCATGTACGTTGAGTCAGTGATGCCATCCAACCATCTCATCCTCTGTCATCCCCTTCTCCCTCCTTCAATCTTTCCCTGCATCAAGGTCTTATCCAATGAGTCTGCTCTTCGCATCAGGTGGCAAAGTATTGGAGCTTCAGCTTCAGCATCAGTCCTTCCAATGACTATTCAGGGGTACTGACTACCATCCCGTGGATGTCCCTGAGATTTTTGTGGCTTCTCTGTGATACCAACTCGGGGCTCTGAGCGCCGTTCCCTGCCACCTTCCTCTGTCACTCCAGAATATCATGGAGGGGGTGTCCTGCCAGTGCAATGCCTTCCTGCAGCCACCTCTGACCCGTACCCCCTCCCCCACCACCATCCAGTCTGTGAACTCCCTGCCCTGGCTTTGCTCTTGCAGACCTTGGCTCTGGAGCCTAGCCCCTCGCTTCCTATTCCTTAGAACCATCTTAAGTCAGCAAGGAGAAAATCTCCTTGACCTGAACTTGGAATTCACAAACCAGGGCAGGAGAAGCGTGTAGTTGGGCAAATTCAGCAAGGCTTTGCCTCCAGTCCGTCTTCAGGGACCGACAGTGATCAGCCCCAAGCCTCATCCTGTCTCCACCCCACAATGCAGACATCCTATAACACACACCAGTGAGTACCTGGCCTTGTCACGTGCCCTCCAGATGGGCTCTTAAGAGGCCAGGCTGGGAAGTCAACCTGAGCCCTTGTTGAAACCAGTTGAGTTATATAGCCTCTCAGGCCCTTGGTTTCCCCAGCTCTAAAATGGGAATAATGGCATGTACTTTGCAGAGTTGACATTAGACAGTAGATACTTGGGAGGGGGCTCTGTGTGTCACCATGGTAACAGTTACTGTTCTCTGTGCCAGGCACTGGGCTGCACTTTTATAAGCAGTATCTCATTTCATCTTCATAGCCCAGTGAGGAAGGCACCATAATCCCCACTGTTCATGAGAGGACCCTGAGGTACAGGGAAGCCCCCCGCCCCAGCTCTTGGAAAAGGTCCTTAGCCAGGGTGACAGTCTCCCAAGGGAATATGTTGAGATATAGGATTTTGATTGTCACAGTGGCTGGGGCCATGAGGGGGTGGGGAAGTGGGTGTTTCTAGTGAATATGGGGATCCCCATGGGGCAGTGTGTGGAATAGTCCTATACGGGAAGAACTGACCCCCTCAAGTGCCAACGGACTCCTGTTTTGAGAAACACTAATTCTAGAACAACCCCTCTTTGATAAATTAAAGACTGAGTCCCTGGTAAGAAAGGTGACTAGTCCAGGCTCACCTGGTGCATCAGGGCAGAGCTAGGACCACAGCCACGTCCTCACCTTGACCATCACTTCACCATACAGAACCCACACCAAAATCTCAACCACCTTCAGGGTCAGGCCAGATGGCCGCCCTGGGCTGGTGTGTCCCTCAAAAGCCACTGGCTGTGGCCTTTGACACCTTTCCCAGCCCTGGCTTGAAAGATGAACTTGGTTGGGTTTCTTTGATGGGTTTCTCAGATTCCCATCACCCACAGCCACCTCTGACAAAAAGAAGTTGTCGATGATGGTAATTACATTTCTGCCCTCCCTACTGTGTCATTAATAATTGCCATTAAGCTGGTACACTTAGTCAAATAACGCAGGGCCTGACTGGCTGTGCGTCTTTTCTCCTTTTGATTGAGACAATCCATGCTCTAGGCGTTTGCAGTGCAGTTAGCTCGGCAGGACCCGTCAGTGGCTTGTACAGGGCAATTTGCATGGCATTTGGGAGAGGAAGCTGAGCCAAGGGGTGAGGGTGCTGGGCCCTGGGAGTTGGGGGCAGAGGGGCAAAGATTAAGCCCTGGATTTGGGCAGCTATGGGTTGTCATAGCTCTGTTTAACCCTGGCCTCAGCCTGGATATCAGGTGTACCTTAGGGCTTACTCTGGTTCCCAACACAGATCAGCTCCTGAACCTTCCTCTCACTTTGGGGGTGTGTGTATATGTGTGGGCAGGTGGACTGGCTCTCTTCTTGCCCCAGGGGTTGGTTTGTATCCCACCTGGTGGAAATACCACCACTGTAACCCTGGCTTCTGTCTATCCAGCTCTCAGGCCACACGTGGGTTCTGGAGCATCCATTCTCTATGTAATCTGAGTTGGAGAACACCAGCTGAATCCTCTGTTCCCAAACCTCTTCCTGAGATTTCCTTGCCATGTGCTTGAAATTTTACCATAAGAGATTTCATTGCTTTGTGACCTGGCCTGGGGTAGGTCAGTGGATGGGTGGTTGATTCCCTCTTTTTTTCCCCCTAATTACATCAGGATTATTTTTTATTATAAATGATAGGCAGAACACTTAGCTTAGTGTTAGGTAATATAATTGAATGAATTAGTTATTGAAAAGTTCAGAGATAGTCCTGCTGGCTTCCAGCATGCTTTGATCCAGGGGTTCCCACTGTCAACGGGACTCTAGCTCCATTTCGTTGTGATTCCCTGGGCTCAGCTCCACTCCTACATGGGTTTTTTGACCACCTGCCCACCAGCCCCTATCACACTGGTGGCTACAAAACCACCTGTAGATAAATAGCTTCTCTCTAAGAGGTTCCTATACAAGAAGTAGCTTTGAAGAAGCCCCCCAACCCCAAACATCTCATAACTCGTTGACCAAAACTGGATAATGTGTTCCCATCACTTTCCTCCTTCAGCAATCACTGTGGTCCAGGTGATGGTATAGTTATCCCTGGACAGTATCATCGTATTTATTACACAGTAAACTATGGTCCGAGGGCAGAGAGAGTCTTCAAAACACAATGCAGACCTGCGAGCTGAGACGGGGAACGGAGTTGGAATGTCCCAGACCACTGCACCAGGTCATGCACTACGGCAGCATCTCGGGCAGCCCAGTGAGGAGCTCTGGACCAGAATGCCCATTAGGTAAGTCTGGCTCTGGGTGGAAAAGACCGGGCCCCAACACCTGCCATGCTGTCATTCATTGACTGGGCCTGACTGGGAGGAACTGGCCTGGGCTCCAGAGCTGGGATGGCCCCCTGAAGGTGTATAACCAGAGGCTGTCAGCTAACTGCCCTCCTTGTCACTGAACAGGGAATTCCTCCTTGAAGAAGGATCTGAGAGGTGTGCCTCTAAGGCCATTTCACAGCTAGGAAGTAAATCAGGATTCAGACCCCAGGGGTTTGGGGCCAGATGTCTGTATACTTTCTTGCTGTACGCCTTGGTGGACAGTGTGGAGGAGGGAGGCGGGAGTATGAGGAACACAGCACTAGTCTTGGGTATCCTGGCTCTACCAGCTAGATGTCCTTGGGCAAGTTGCTACATCATTCATTCGTTCCAGCACTTACTGAGCCTTTGCTGAGTGTCAAGTCATGTGCTAAGACCCTGGAAATACAGAATCTGCTCCAGCAGATCACCAGTCTGGGACTAGGGTGTAGATCCAGGGAGAGACCCAGCCTGGACCTGTGCAAGCTGTGACACGGGCACTGCTGCCCATCACTCTTCAGCAGAGCTGTCTCTCCACTTTGAGGCTCAGTGGCTGACTGACCTTGGGGTGGGGTTTGTGCCTTGGGGTCTGGATATAAGGCCTTTGACACGCCAAACCCCAGGGTAAGTCCTTCAACTTTGCCTTCATGCAGACACACTGGGTCCAGGCAGAGAGCCAGGCCAGCCAGGCAGGAACCTTCGGGTAAACAATAGACATTCATCAGCTGATGGATGAGTCTGAGAGAAATCAGCAAACTCATTTAAAAAACCAAGCACCCAGAATTTCCTGTTCCTCACCCAGCCAGCCTAGATACATGACCTTGAAGAGGTCCCTTATCTTGCTGCAAGTTATTGCCAGGGAATCTATGGCCAATTAAACAAGCAAATGTTTCTCCGCACCTTTTCCTTTAGCTCTCTTAAATAAGCTCTGGCCTGACCCGTGGAGGAGACGCTGGACTCGCCAATTCCCTTCATCAGAAGAAACATTTCCCCCACAGCACAGGCTCCAGGCCTTGGTTATTAAATCAGCAAAACCCAAATGCTCCCAAGATAAACTCCTGATGTTGCGATAATAGCAGTCACCCTGGAGAATCCCACCTGGTGCTTGTCACCCGTGCAAATGCCATCAGCAGCAAGCATCCTGGCCACAACGGCCCAACAGGTAATTTGCTGGTTTATGGCTCAGATGCTAAAACGCGAATGTAAACAGGCTCCGATGCAAAAGCATCGGTAGTGCAAAATGCTTTTCCTCACCTTCTCCAGGAAAAGTCCCAGAAACACTGAGCATCGCTGGTCAGAGAGCCTTCCTCTCTCCTGCAGCCATTGTTGGGGCCACTGTAAAGGAATATGGAGACTAACAGGTTGCAGGGGACAGTTTCTTTCCTAAAATGAGCCAGATCCTGCCCTCTCCCCAGCTCTGTTGGGCGGGTGTGCTATGGTGCCTACTCCCCACCCCTCACCGTGCCCCCTCTCAAGAGCAGCTGTCTGTCTGTTTCTCTCTTCTCCTCGTCCAGTCTCTGCCTGTCTTATTCTCTCTCATCTGTTTTTTTCTCTGTCACACTTTCTCCCCTCCTCTTTTTCTCTCTCTTCATTTCCCCGAGGTGGGTCCTTCGTAACTTTCCACTTCAATATTCTCACATCAGAAAGTCCTCCCTAACCCTGGGCCAGTCTTGGGGGTTACTTCCCTAACTTTAGGCCAGTCCTGGGGCCTTCCCCTCCTGCCCTCACAGGGGCTGTCATCCTGAAGTTCCCAACCTGGTCCCAGTGAAAGGCCAGGCTCACCCAGCAGGCAGATTGAGAGCCTTCCAGAGCCACCGCCAGGCCACAGGGCAGCTCTGGGTAAACGTGAGCTAAAGGAGACAGAGGCAGCTCCCGTGTCAGGGCGCATATCCTGAGGACTTCATCGCCCCCGGGCTCCCCGCTTGGCCAGAAACCCTGCACGCGCATGTGGAAGTTGGGGCTGCCAGGACCGATTTCTCTGTGAGACGCAGCCTTGGGGAGGGAAGACAGAGGACTGCTGTGGACTAAGTGGGTTCTTCCCACTGCTGCAGAGGCAAAGCCCAGAGTGACCCTCAACAAAGAAAGACTCATGGCCATGGATTTCCCAGAGGAGCTTGCTTAACATACAGATTCCTGGTCCAGCGAAGCTGCTGAAGCGGGTTTGACCTGGGCCCTGAACAGAGCTCCCCAGGTGATGGTGACCCAGCCCACACTCTGAGAGCCCCCGGTTCTCCAGAGCAGCGACCTGGAACCTGTGCGGATTTGTATCCCAAGGATGAACACATTTTACTCCTCACCCTCAAAATAAGGGTATTAACGTGTAAGTTTTATACATGTAATCCTGAAATCCAGGATATTAAATAATAGGAAAACATTTTTTAAGGATAAAAATAAACACAGATAGAAATTGTTAATTCTTCCCTCCTGCTCCCTCAATTCTGTGTTCTAATCCTCCATGCTCCCCACTTTGGAGGTCATGGCCAGAGGGACTGGGAAAGGAGATTTAGCCACTGAGAAGATGCTAGAAACTCAGCCTCTGTGCGCCGGTGCCAAATTGAATCTCAGAGGCAGAATTTGGGGTGAAATAGAAAAGAACAGCTTTATTGCTTTGCCACGCGAAGAGGAACACAGCAGACTAGAACCCTGAAAAACTGTGTGTCCCACCCCAGGGGGATTTGGTGAGGAGTTTTGTAGCAACGGTTCAAGGATGGAGTTGCTGATAAGGACTGAGGTGTGTGCAGGGCCTGTGTGCGTGTGCTGTGCTAAGTCACTTCAGTTGTGTCCGACTCTGTGCGACTCCATGGACTATAGCCTGCCAGGCTCCTCTGTCTGTGGGATTCTCCAGGCAAGAATACTGGAGTGGGTTGCCGTTCCCTTCTCTGGGGGATCTTCCCAACTCAGGGACCGAACCCGCATCTCTTATGGGTTCCTTTACCACTAGCGCCACCTGGAGCAGGGCCTGCACGCCTTTAATCTGGTCTCAGGTGGTCTCCTGATGAGCGTCTCTGGGTTATCAAACTGTGGTCTTCTCTGGAATGAAGGACGCTAACATCTTCCATTTGTTGGGTATTTTATTTCTGTAAAGAGCAAGGATTATGTGTATCCCTTGAGTGAACCAGGACGCTGCCCCAAGGCTGCAATGTGGTTTCTCGGCCGCTTCTCCCTCGTCCCTGCCTCCCTCCCTTCCCTGATTAGGAACTGTTTGAAAGCTTTCATGGCTAGGTGTCCCACAGGGTCCTGCTTAGTTTCAAAGACAGAAATCATTTCCCCTTATGGGCCCTTCAGGCTTCCCTGGTGGCTCAGATGGTAAAGAATCTGCCTGCAATGCGAGAGACCTGGGTTCATTCCCTGGGTTGGGAAGATCCCCTGGAGAAGGTTATAGCCGTCCACTCCAGTATTCTTGCCTGGAGACTCCCATGGACAGAGGAGCCTGGCAGGCTGCAGTCCACAGGGTCACAGAGGGTCAGACACGACTGAGCGACTTTCACTACGGGTCCTTCTCACCTCGTCCCCCTCTGCCTCCTTGGTTCCAGCTGGCAAATGCTGATTCTCAGGAGGGAACCCAGAGCTTACAATCAGGTAAAACCTCAGGCTTCCTTTTCCTCCACCGTGAATTCCTCCTGATTCTGCGGCCTTTGGAAGGTGTTGGAGGCCATGGTGGGGGCCTCCTGACCCGCCGGGGTGCTCCCTGACTGCACGTGCTGAAGACGGCACTCTGTGGTTCTGCCTTTGCTGTAAGTGTGCGGACTTTTCTCTCTATCGTTGGGCCTCAGCCACTGTGCTGTGCATCAAGCCTGTGCTGATTTAGTGGCGAGCTGTATTTTAGGTGACATACTTCCTCACCTGTAAAATGAGAGGCGTGGGCTGAGTGATTACTTGGGCTCCTTCCAGCCCCGAGGAGCGCGGCTTCCATCAACCCTGGCTGTGCCATTCGTGAGTGGAAGAGTAAGTGGCAGCCTTGAAAAGGGCCAGGAGTAAGAGGGAGAATCTGTTTAGTAAGGGGATGACCATCTTGTGGCCACTTCCATGTGAGAGTCAAGGGTCCCCAAAGCAAAGGGGACTTGGTCTGGGTGCTACAAGTGGGGTCAGTGGCCACCTGATTCAAGTTCTAGTCCAGAATTTGGAGAAAGTTTCTGTGACCAGTTATTTTTTAAATAAAGTATAGTAGCTGTAAAATATTGTATAAGTTACAGGTGTAAAATATAGTGAGTCACAATTTTTAAAGGTTTTACTCCATTTAGAGTTATTATAAAATATTGGCTCTATTCCCCATGCTGTGCAATATATCCTTCTAAACCAATTCTTTTTCCTCACCTGTTTCCAAAAAGACAGGATCAGGTTAGATGATCACTGTGGATGCTATCATGGCTGTGGTATAAAATGGATTTTTCCAAAATGTGAGCCATGAAAAAATATGTAATTATTTGGTGAGTCAGAGTAGGGTTTGGCAGAATAGGATGTTTTCTTGAAATTTTGTTGTGTGTGTGTGTGTGTACACACACGCAAGCATACTGGGTCACTGTGCCTGAGGGAGGAACAGAACAGGCTGAGCTGACTGCATCTTGCAAAAGAAGGAAACTCCATCTTGCACTCTCAGTGAGCTTTGGACTATGTGCCTGGTAGCCTTGGGGATAACATACCTATGGCCAAACTGGCCTCCTGGACTGACAAACACCAGATTCCATACCAAGATTTCGTGTCGCCAAAAAGAATGTAATAATCCCCTTTGTAGTCAGTCACCTTCGTCATCTTGATGGCACCCATTGGTGTAGGCTACAATGTATAACCAGCTGACCCTTCTGATTATGATCATGGCTGTAACCAGCTTATATCTCCCTTTAACTCTTTCCAGGCTAGGTTTAAGGTATTTGGGGATGTGAGCTTGAGAGTACACTTAAGGTATATAAGTTTTTTACAAAAGTTGGTTGGGGTAGTTGGGTAAGAGGAGACTCTGCCTTGGGACCGGCATTGTAAAAAACTGCACTCCACTATCTGCATTGTCCTTCTGAGTGAGTTTGTTTCCCAGAACACGTGGCTACCACATGCCAATCACTTCAATGAGAATAATTTGAGCAGGGCTTCATGGACTGTTAATGAAGGCAGAGAATAGGGAAATCAAAGATGCAGGACCAGGACTTGGCGGTTGCAGGGCTGTTACTACCCCTCAGACAAAAGGAATGTGGGAAGGGAGTGCTTTCCAGAACCCAACAAGGGGGTCCTGTAGAAAAGGCCACTCTGAGAGGAGCAATGGCCTTCCTTGGAGGGACGGCCAGGCTGCTGAGACCTGGCAGGAAGGAAGCCAGGAGAGAAAATACCCCAACTTCACCCTCCACCCTTCCATGTTCTACTGGGGCTGCCCACTGGCAGAGCGACCCAGAGGCCAGACGGCAAGAAAAAACCATGGCACAGTGCCCTGCAGCTCCTGGGGTAGAGGGACCCCAAGGGATGAAGGGACAGTTTCCAGCACAGGGAAATGTCACATCTGTGTTTTCCCGAGGGTTGCAGTCAAGTACTCTTGACAGCCATTGTCCACTGGAGACCAAGGAGGCCTTGGAAATCTTCATGGGTTTGAAGTCAGCCAGAATTAGGCTTGAATCCTTGAATCCTGGCCCTGCCACCTGCAGGCTGGACAGACTACTCACCCTCCTACGTAGTATGAGAGCTGGGACGATGATGTTCACTGCGCAGTTTGAAAATGCCAGTACCTGGTATGTTTAGCATTCATCCTGTGCTCTCTGTGTGGCAATAGGAATGAGTCTCTGAGGACGGGCAGCCCTTTCTAGGCACCGAGGGGAGTAGGGTTGGATGATGGTGCTGGAGGAGGGCCTGTCTCTGTTTCTTTAAACATCACCCCTGTCTTCCACAGCCCTTCTTTCTTCTGCATCCTCACCACTCAGTCTTTGGTGGCTTCGTTTCTTCTGCAGGCAATTACTGATGGAGTAATTTATAAATTGCAAGATGTTTACTGCTCTTGGAGAAAGCACAGGCTAGTTGTCAACAGAATTTACTGAGAAATTAAGTGGTAAGAAGGATTAAAGCCCAAGGAAGGACTTTGGGAGGAGCTTTCCTGGGGAGCTGGAGGTCGGTGCATATTTTCACTGTAGTTTGCCGGTGCAGGCTGCTCGGGGAGGAAAGGAGCCTGCTATGCTCAGTCAAAGACTGTTGGGGAGCTTTGTCTTTACCTGCACCGCAATTTGGATTGAACCTAAGTTTCCCCCTTGTGTCTGCTCTGGGGACCCAGTCCCTTTGATTTTGTTGCAGAAAAAAAAAAAAAAAAAATCAGTGTATTTCTCTTCTTAACAAACACTGAGATTTCTTTTTCATGGTAAATCAAACCAGACTGCTCAGCCTTGATTGACTCCATCTTATTGGTGCCTCAGTTTCCTCAACTGGAAAATGGAAAAGGTAACTCCTGCTGTAGGGGATGGCTGTGAAGTGTAGAAATGAAGAACCTAAAGAGTCTGGAAATTGATATGGAAACTGATCAGACCTGGGTCAATCCTCCCACAGATAACAGTGCTGACCCTCCTGCCCAGGCAGCCACGGCTCTTCTTCTGTAAACTGGTCAGCCTGATTTGCCTGCATTCTCCCTTTGTGATTTAAAAGCTGTTGATGCTGCTAAAGGCTGCCTCTGGCTCTGCAGAAAGATAGTGATAATTGTACTTGGTGCCGCCTGGGGGAGGGTTGGAGGGAGGCTGCTCTGCTGGAGCCTTTAGCCCTTTGTGGTGTGTGCTCATTTGCATTAGAATCAGGGGCATCTCTTACTCTTACACACACACACACACACACACACACACACACACACAAGTTTGTGAAAGGCTGTGGATCAGGCTTGTCATTGGTGCTTTTGTAACTGATGCAGAGGATCAGAGGAGCAAGTCAGGAGCACTTCCTCAAAAGGGATGACAATACAGGTGGCTCAGAGGAAGTCCTTCAAGGGCGGTACTAGCCAGTACTAAGAGCAGAGCTTCTGAACCAGAGGGCTTTAGGCTTTAGGCTGGGCTCTAAACCAAGCTTTACCACCTACCAGCTGGACGGCCTTGGGCAAGATACTTAGCCTCTCTGTGCCTTAGTTTCTTTAATTGAAAATGGGGATCGATGTGTGTTGTGATGAAGATTTCATGAGTCCGTACAGGTCAGGAGGCTAGAATAAGGCCCAGGACATATAAGCAACATAATACATGTCACCTGCCATCACCAGCTTCAGCTTCATCTGCATCATCTCCTCTTCCTCCATCATCATCATCTTCCTAAAATATAGTTGTATAGTGAGAGGAACCTTGGACTAGGGAAGGCAGAACTAGCATTCAATTATTATTATCGTTTTTTCAAATGTATTATTCCAAATGGGATGTGTGATGAGTCAGAAACATCCTTAGACTTCATCAAAAGAGACAAAGTTCATGGGAGAATATGGGGGAGCAAGGGCAAGGTGAGTGTACAGAAGGCTCCCTGTGAGGTCCTGTGGGGTTTCTGGTGAGTGTGAATGAGTGAAAGTCACTCAGTCATGTCCAACTCTTGCGACCCCATGGAAGGTATCCCACCAGGCTCTCCTCTGTCTATGGGATTCTCCAGGAAAGAATACTGGAGTGGGTTGCGTTCCCTTCTCTAGGGGGTTTATGGAGGGGGTCCTTATAGCAGCTCTCAGCTCCCTGAAAATATGATCAGTTGCAGAATTCACTGACAAAGACAAGTCAGTTGCAAAATGGATGACCCTCCCCCAACCCAAACAGAAGGTGGAATTAAAGAAGTCAGATGCAAAAGAGTGCGTGCTGTGAAATGCCACTAAATAATAAGTACAAAAACAGGCAAAACTAATCCATGCTGTTGTCAGTCAAGATAATTGTTATCCTTGGAGGTGGGGCGATGAATAGAAAGATGGTAGGGCAGGGTCCCCGGGGGGTCCTGGTTATGGCCTATTTCTCAGTCTGAGTGTGGATTTGTGAGAATTCTTCAAGCTGCATTTATGATATTTATGTGTTTGTGTATATGTGTTTCACTGACAATTTCAAATAAAAGTGGTTGCTTGGAGGAAGCATGGCATTTCAATACACTGTGTCTATAAGTGACTTTTTTTTTAGTTTTATTGAAGTGTAGTTGATTTACAGTGTGTTAATTTCTACTGTGAAGCAAGGTGACCCCATTATATATCTTTTTTTGTATTCTTTTCCATTGTGGTTTATCACAGGATATTGAGCATAGTTCCCTGTGCTGTACAGTACAGCCTTCTTGTTTATCCCTCCTATATTTAATAGTTTGCACCTGCTAATCCCCGAGTCCCAGCCCTTCCCTCCCCCACCCTGTGCCCTGGCAACAATAAGTCCGCTTTCTCTGTTTGTAAGTCTGTCCCTGTTTTGTGGGTAAGTTCATCTGTGTTGTATTTTAGATCCCACATATAAGTGATATAAGGTATTTGTCTTTCTCTTTCTGATTTACTTCACTTATGAATTGTATGATAATCTCTAGTTACAGCCATGCTGCTGCAAACGGCATTATTTCATTCTTTTTGATCATGGCTGAGTAGTATTCCATCATGTGTGTGCACGTGTGTGTGTGTATGTCACACACACACGTGCACACACACCACATCTTCTTTATCTGTTCATCTGTCAATGGACAATTAGGTTGTCTCCATGTCTTGGCTGTTGTGAATAGGGCTGCTATGAACACAGGGGTGCATGCATATTTTTGAATTGTAGTTTTATCTGGATATATGCCCAGGAGTGGGATGGCTGGATCATATGGTAGTTCTATTTTTAATTTTTTGAGGAAACTCCATACTCTTTTCCATACGTAGGGACTACACCAATTTACATTCCCACCAACAGAGCGACACTTATCATTAATGACAGAAAGAGAGCTAACTGTCACTGGGCGTGTGCTTTAATCACTGGTGCATATTTCCCTCACCACCATCGTGAGGTGGGTGGCACCCCACCTTTAGAGTGGGGCAGCTGAGGCTCACTAGGATTGGGTAACTTTCCAGCACCCCAGATCCCTTCCTGGTAGAGCACACTGCTTAGTGAGTCCTCACACCTCCACCCTCACTGCTAGTAGTGAACACCCCGAGGATACAGCACAGAATCTGGTACACAACTGATGCTCCGTGAGTGAGGGAAGGAGGGAGGGAGCAAGCATGTCATTTTCGTCTCCCCTCTTATTCCGATTGCACTTATGCGTGGCTCCAAACTGCACTTAATTGCTTGCTGTTGCTAGGGCTAAAACGTTCTGTCACTTGGGCCTGCCTGCGCCTCCAAGCTGCACGATCTCGTTTGATGTGACTGAGGGGTAAAGAGAGATACTTCTGTCCCTCACTGGAGAACAGACTGGGTGGAAGAGGGAGGAGGGGCAGATGTGAGCTAGGGTCGGGGAGGGCTGGAGAATGATGCCGGCACCTGGCTGCCTCCCACCTGCCCCATCCCTTAGGTTCTTTTTTTTTTGAGGATGATTGATTTACAGTGCTGTGTTGGTTTCTGCTGTAGAACATGAATCGGCTATATGTATAGATACCACCCCTCCCTCTTGAACCTCCCTCCCACACAAAACCCGGTCCCACCCTGCAAGGTCATCACAGACCACCCACCGAGCTAAGCTCCTGGTGCTACACAACAGCTCCCCACTAGCTAGCTAGCTATTTTGCGCACCCAATCCAAACCCTTGGAGCAGGAAATGGCAACCCACTCCAGTATTCTTGCCTGGAAATTCTCATGGGCAGAGGAACCTGATGGACTCCAGTCCATGAGTTCGCAGAGTCGGACATGACTCATCAAATGAGTATGCATTCACAGCCCAAACCCTTAAGTCCTTAACCCAGCACCTGGAGGGAAAATGAGTGAATGGCTCCCAAATGGAAGCATCTCCTCCCCCACCCCAGGGTCTCACTTCTGTCCCTGTCCTGTGCAGGAGCCCTTTCCCATCCTAATGAATTCAGGTCAACACTTAGCCCAAGTTGTGGGCGATTTCCCACAAAGCCTGCAGGTGTACTCTCCCTGCTGAAAGCCTGTTTCTCTGGGGTAGACTTTAGTGGACACCAGAAAGCTTCTGGGGAGTCCTGGGGAGACGGCACTCTCCTCTGATCCCCTCGAGTTCTTTCCATCTCCCTCTGGGATTGCTGGGGCCCTGGCTGTCCTGCCCTTTGGGAGGATCCTGTCTTTCCGCCACTGCTTGTGTTACACTGAGTCAACATTCAATGAATAATAAATTATAATAATAATAACTTGAGGAAATTTATGCTCTAGCTTCAACTAGGTCCAACGCATAAAGGGAAAACTCACTGTAAATTATACCCTGGGACTTGCAAGTGAATAATGCAGGCGCCCTTCCCCAGAGACCTCCAAATCAACTCATTTAAATCAATAAATCCCACTCTCCTCTGTGCCCGAATAACAGGCTTATTTATGTGTCTTGAAATTGGCCGAAATATCTGAGCAAGGGAACAGAGCAATTAGATTCCTTCTGTATACAGAGAGCTCTTTGAGATGCAGTCTGAGCTTGCTAACTCTTATTTTGGCTGAACGTAGGAAGAGAGAGGGGATAGAAAGCCACACTAACATTGAATTCAGCCCGACCAGTGGATTATTTCTAAATGTACAAGCTGCCAAGTAACCAAATTGACGGAATTTTTCACTTTCCAGTCAATTCTTCTGTCTTTTCTAGCCTAAAAACCCTGATTTAGACCAGTCTTTCTTGACAGAGTCCTTGCAGAACTAAGACTAGAAACTAGTTTGTTCTGACAGGTCTCCTACTGACACTCCTGGAACTGTGGACTGAAATTTACAATATTTAAGGAAATGGGGGGCTCTGGCACTGACCCGTGGGAGGGGGTGTGGCATCCCCGCTACCCCAGATGGTTAACTCTTTCATTTCTATATCTCAGGGCAGTAGGTGTTGGGGGGAATCCTGAAGGAAAGGCAGGGTGGGGGCGCTGGAGGGCTCGACACAGCCATGGGGATGAAAGCATTTTAATATTTCAGTAGTGCCAAGGACTGACCATCTAGCCTGCTTCTACATACTGTGAACAGCTGGGGAGGGGGTGGGTTCTAAGCTGCCTTTGTGAGTCATTTGTTCCTGTTCTTTCCCTCTCACCTAATTCTTCTTGCTCAGTCACGTAGTCGTGTCCAACTCTTTGTGATCCTATGGACTGTAACCCGCCAGGCTCCTCTGTCCATGGGATTTTCCAGGCAAGAATACTGGAGTGGGTTGCCATTCTCTTCTCCAGGGCATCTTCCCAACCCAGAGATCGAACCTGAGTCTCCTGCATTGGCAGATGGCTTCTTTACCACTAGTGCCACCTGGGAAGCGCAGTTCTTCTTAGGCTGTCCCTGGTCTGTTTGTCGTCTCCACTCCAGCTCACACAGCACTGCTGCTGCTGTTGCTAAGTCGCTTCAGTCGTGTCCGACTCTGTGCGACCCCATAGACGGCAGCCCACCAGGCTCCTCCGTCCATGGGATTCTCTAGGCAAGAACACTGGAGTGGGTTGCCATTTCCTGCTCCAATGCATGAAAGTGAAAAATGAAAGTGAAGTCGCTCAGTCGTGTCCGACTCTTCGCGACCCCCATGGACTGCAGCCTACCAGGCTCCTCTGTCCATGGGATTTTCCAGGCAAGAGTACTGGAGTGGGGTGCCATGTAGTGCAATTATGATGCTAACCATTCAGAGTTAGGTCAGACTCCCTAAATTGAGGGAACCGTCATCCAACAAGGTTGCCCTCGTTTCAGACACTAGCCCCAGTCTGAAGGGTTCTCAGAGCCTCCTGTACGTCTCACCAACTGGGTACAAACCCAAGGCTACCATGACCTCATCAAGTTGGATAATTCATTGGAGTGACTCAGAACTAAGGAAAGTGCTTTACTTATGTAATAACTACAGTTGTATTATAAAGGCTACACATCAGGACCAGCTCCCCCCCACCCAAGCCACGGAGGAGGTCCGGGAGGGCCCCAAACGTGAAGCTTCTGTGTCCTCAAGATGCATCGCTCTTGCAGCTCATGTTGAGTGTTGCCAATCTGAGGAGTTCACTGAGCCATGGTGTCCAGGGTTTTCACTGGGATTTCGTCATGTGCACATGATTGAAACAGTGGCCACGTGATTGAACTCAATCTCTAGTCCACTGTCCCTCCCAGGAGCTCTGGCTGATATGTGGCTCCAAGCCCCAACCATCTAATTAAATATTTCATCTTTCTGGAGTGGCCAGCCAGCGTCCTGAGTCATCTTGTGAACATAAACTCGGGTGTTGTCTAAGGGCCCACCATGAATAGCATGGGAAATCCCAACATGTTGAGGTTCCCTCCCAGGACCCAGGAACAGATTCTTTTATTATATAACATATGGTTTAAATGAACGTGCTTTAGCTGAGGCCTGGCTGCTGGGTCAAGTAGGTATATGCTAGAAGGGTATTATGGCTTTGTGTGTGTGTGAGCATATATGAATGTGAGTGAGCGGCACACGGAGGTGTCTGAGACAGTATTACATGGAGTAAGGGCTGGCTGATGAAGCAGAGAGAGCCTTGAGTTGGAAGTCGAACACTAGTCTTGGACTGGATGGAATGTTATCCTCAAGGAGGGGCAAGGACAGTAGTTGTTCTGCCTCCAGAATCAGCTGTGTGCTCTTAGGGTTTTGCCTATAGGCTGGAGGAGAGTAGGTCCGAGAGAGACCAGAGGATGGAAAGAACTGGGGCGTAGGTGGAGACATCTCATAGGAAATGGAATGTCAGAGCTGGGAAAGGCCTCTGTCCATGGTCTTGCACGTGGCTGTGTGTGAGCATGTGAACGTGTATTTGTGCCTACGTACACACCAGGGCTTCCTTGGTGGCTCAGACAGTAAAGAGTCTGCCTGCAGCACAGGAGACTGGGATTTGATTGCTGGGTAGGGAAGAACCCCTGGAGAAGAAAATGGCAACCCACTCCAGTATTCTTGCCTGGAAAACCCCACGGACGGAGGAGCCTGGCAGGCTACAGTCCATGGGGTCACAAAGAGTCAGGCATGACTGAGCGACTTCACTTCCTTTCTTTTCTTTCTTACACATGCATGAGTGTGTGTGAAGGTAAACGGGAAAGACAAGCTCAGTTGACGTGCTCTTCAGCTCTGGGGTGCCATCCACGAGGATGCAGACTGAACCCGTGGCTGATGAATGGCCCACCTCTCACCATCACTCTCAGCGAACGGAAACACTTTGAGATTTTTTGCTCTCTGTGCTCATAACCTTGTTTTCTGTCAGATTCCCAGGAAGGGGATATGCTTCTGTCAGTGGATCATGCTGTGCTAGAAGCTGCAACCACAGCGTGGTCAGTCTGAGCTCCTCCTGCCAGTGGACCAGCAAGCAGAGACTCTGTAAGTAGGAGTAACTGGCCCTGACCCTCATGAGGAGCTGGGGTTGCTGGTACATGTCATGAGCAGGGAGGAACCTGTCTAGAACTCAAGAATCTGCTGAGCTGTCTCCTGGGTTTCCATGCCTGGTCATGGTAAAATACAACTGCGGTCGTAGCAGCCTGACAAGAGCAGGGCAGCTGAGAGCACAGAGCCCTTGAGATGAGGCACAGTGGTATCTCACAGGAGAGCAGCTCAGACCAGCAGGCCAAGGGGGAGGGATCCCAACATGTGTGCTGGAGGAGGGAGATGATGGATGTTAGCTTTGGTCTCAGGACTAGTTGCAATCACAGAAACTATAGCAAGTTTCACTTACCTTCCTGTATTCAGTTTTGACAGAGATTGTAGGCAGCCACCACTGTGAAGAAAACCCGACGATGGGTTGGACAGGGAGGAAGGCCCAGGAAGGTCTGAGTGGTTCAAGGGGTGGATTGTTCTAGACATGCGTGGGTGCTCTGTTGTGTCTGACTCTTTGCGACTCCATGGACTGTAGCCCGCCAGGCTCCTCTGTCCATGGGATTCTCCAGGCAAGAATACTGGAGTGGGTTGCCATGCCCTCCTCCAGGGGATCTTCATGACCCAGGGATCCAACCCATATCTCCTGGCATTGGCAGGTGGGTTCTTTACCACTGCATCACCTGGGAAACCCCTAGATTGCTCCAGACACCTCTTCTCTATGACTTCACGCCCTCTTGTCCCCACCGCTCACTCCTGCCTCTGCTATGTTGAGTGGTCCACTGCAGGCTACAGCCAGCCTCATGCAACACAATGGGGGTGACCCCAGGGGTCTTTGTGTCAACAAGCCCTCCAGAGGATTCTAAGGTATATCAGGGTTAAGCGTCACTGCCCCAGGACACAGGAAGTACTCAGCAAGTGTTTGCTGAGGGAAGGGATGACTCTGGTGAGCAGACCCACTTCATCCAGTCTACAGAAACAGGTTCTCCCCGGGCTCTTTCTCAAACAGGATCCATCTGTGTATTAGGAATTTTGTCACTTTGAGGCAAAGAGGGGTTTCTGTTCCAGCCTGTGAGCCCTGACTTGAGAGCCTGAGGGTCATCATAATGAACCCAACACAGGCTGCCTGGATGAAGTAAGAGGTACCTCGGTGCTTGCTTATCTCAGTATGTGTAAGGTGTTAGGGAGGCAGAACTGCCATTTCCTCATGATATCTGAGCTGTTTTCCCCTTCTTGAACAGGGAAACTCAATCAGCAATATTATGGTAGGTTATTTCAAAGGCTCAAAAAGGGATGGAGCAGAAGAGAGACCTCTGGGAAACCAAACATTCTTGACCTGCAGCAGGAGAGATTAAGGTTAGATCTCAGGAGGGACTTTCTGAAAGCCAAGGAAACCTCTAGGTACCTAAGGAAATTACAAACTCTTCTCTCATAAATGCTTGGGGTTGATCCTACATGTGGACAGAGGAACTGACCACAAAGCTTTCAGGACTTAGGGGGCTGATTGAGAGGTGACTGCCTTTCAGTGACGAGTCAGAGAAGCAGGGATTGTCCCTCATTTGTCAGCCAGGTTGATCTGAACTAATTTTTCCTGGTTCCTCTATACCAGGGTTTCTTAACCTTGACACTATTGACAGATTGGGCTGAATAATTCCTTGTTGAGGGGCACCCCTAGCCTCTATCTTCTAGATGCCAATAGCATCCTCCTCCACAATTATGACAATGAAAATTGCCTCCAGAGATCGCCAGATGTCCCTGGGGATGGGGGACCCAGGCTTTCCCTGTGCTGTGAGGCTCAGAAGACCCATAAGGACCTTCTCAGCACCTGTGCCCTGTCGCGTGGAGCACACACCACCCCACGGCGTTCAGGCAGCAGAATTATGGCAGAACCTGACTTCAAGGGATGGAGTACATGACTAGCTCATCACATTCACTGTTGGCCACCGCAAGACCAGCCTGGCCGAACTGGCTCTCTTTAAAATGCTCGTCTTCCAGACCAGCTGGCAGGGGCTTCATTGGCCACCTTGTCTGGGGAGTTTAAATTCTAATTGGGCTGGTGGGGGAAGGGGCCCTGATGTCACACACTGGAATCCCCCACCCCCATTTGAAAACCAGTACCCCAGACTACACCTCAGGAAACCAAGAGGTCAATGTCATAGCCAACAGATGGAAATGTTACTACCAGATTCCCAGTTTGCTACTTTTGAAGCATTATCTCCTGAAAGACTCTTAAGTGGAGGTGGAGGTGAGTGAGGCAGGGTTTTGCAAGTGTAGGGTTGGATCTTGCCTTTCTTGAAAATACTGATATTTTGTTCATCATGGACACTTTTTGTATCCATTTTCATTTTTAGAAATATTGTATTAACATGCTATTTGGTTACTAGGTTTTTTTGGTGTCCCTCTGAAATTTTGCAGCCTAGCAAGTATCTCGCTCACTGATCCTGGCCCAGAGCACCGAAGTTTTATGATGCATAACAGTGGGTCAGGGCGTGAGGAGCCTGGCAAAGGGAGCAAGCAAGGCTTAACCTGAAGGCCCAGCACACCAGGTGTTGCAGAAGCCCCTGGCAGGGCCGGCCCCGCTGGAAGATACTGAAGATAAACCAGACAGAGCCTCCCAGTCCTCATCCTCAGTGGATTAATGCTTCTAGGCTATTACACATAATTCATTTCTTTATTCACAATCATTCTCCAAGAGCCTGCTGTGGAGCAGACATTGGAGGGACCAATAGGATGCCGCTCCCTTCCTGGCTGAGGAGACAGGCTCCTAAACAAAGAAGCCTGATGCTGGCGATAAGGGCTGAGCAAAGCACACTGGGTGACGATCCAGCAGTGATTCATGGGATCTGTTCTGTGGCAACAGAAACCCAAATGTAAGATTCATTCTTTACCCATCAGAGATCTTGTCAACCACCGGTCATTTTCCAAGTTCCCTAATAAGCCTGCAAGAATCACAGTACTGAGATATGAGCTAGAGGTTTACTTGGCTTCATTTCCTTGAGTCACTTAGGAAGAAGGGACTCTCTGCCCCCATTCATAGAGCTGAGGCTCAGTTGGATGGAAACAATGAAATGATTCACACGTGATTAGAGGGCTTAATTGATAAAAAACCAGATATGTTTTTTTTTTTTATTGCCCACTTTTTTTTTTTTTGAGATTCAGATGATGGAGTTGGTGGGGGAATGGTATACAGACAAGAAACAGAAAATAATATGCTTCTGAATGATGGTCTAACTCTCCATTGTACACATGAACAAACTGAGGCCCAGAGAGGATAATTGCCTTGCTCACGGTGCAGCCTTAGAAGAGAACTTATAAAACTAGTGCAGGCCTGGGGAGTGGGCAGGAAGGGCGGTGTCTGCCTCTGCAGGGACCCACACTGCTTTCTTCATTAGGGATTAATTAAGCAGCAGCTACAGTGGTGGTAGACAGAGCTAATATCCAAGCATTTGGTTTGTGGCAGGAGATGGGTCCCCTGTGGGTGGTGCTGGGTGTCCCATACTCAGGAGGGGAGAGGGTGGGGAGCACTTGGAAGAGATGGGGCTCTGGTCTCATCCCTGGCAGCTCTGCCATCCCTCCACATCACTCTCTCTGGCTCCTGGAAGGAGGGAGGGCCAGAAGCACCAGCGGTTCCATTTTATGGTTGAGGAAGCTGGCATCCAGAAAGGGTTTGGCAGTTTGCCCCAGGGCAATCTTCGAAGTGAACTGCTGGCAGAGCCTGGCCTGCAGTCCAGACCGCTGTGTTTTCATGCCTCCCTGGGCTCTCTCCCCAGCCTTGCAGAGCTTCTGCTCCTGGAATACAGGTCAGGATGCCATCTACCCACAAGGGGCTGTATCCAGTCCTCTGCCGTGAGCTACCCGTCTCTAGGGAGCTCCGTCAGAGCAGAGAAACCCAGATCAGTCTGTCTCAGAACCTCTGCCAGGAAGTTCTTTCTTGGTTTGTGTTTTTTCATACAGACACAGCCATGTCCTCTTTAAGACTCCCCACACTAAGAGCCACCTCTCTCATCTCTCGTTAGCCTGGCCCAGCACCTGGTTGAGTGCGTGTTCTAGAAACATCAGTTCCCTGCTCCTGCCCTTATATGGCTGACCCGGAGGGAGATGGGTCTGGGATTCTGATTATCTGCATTGCAGCAGATCCATTTCCTGAGAGCTGCAAGGGAAGGGCCTTTATGCCCTGAAATATGAGATTGCAAACGCAGATGCCTGGGGGTAGCGGGGGCATGGAGGCAGATAACAAAGAAAGGAAGCCCTGCTGATGGTTCTTAGGGACCCCAAACTCCACCTATGTTAGTGGGCATCTTTACTCAGCTTCAGCCCACACTGCTTTCAAGAAACCAGACCCAGGTTTGCATTGGCAAGGGAGGCAGAGATTTTAATCTCTGTGTGAAATTTCCTGATTTGACAGTGTTGGTGTTAAACTCATCTTCTAAAAAAAGGCACTGTGCCATCAGATCAAACAAAACAAGACTGAGCTGCCCCTTTGCAGACTCAGTTTACCACTTTCTTAGGCATAAGGCTACACAGAGCACAGAAGGAGCAGGGTGGGTAAGGGTCTGTAGGAGAGGGGTTCATGGCATCCTCCTCTCCCCCTTTACTGGAACCTTTTTGGGGAGCAGAGACTCCCCTGCACTGTACCTGAAGCTGAGTCCCTGGCCTCATTGGCACTGGGCCCTGTGCCCTCAAACTCCATCCACCTACCCTGGTGTTCTTGGAGTCTGTCTCTGCCTCACTCCACCATGTTCCTCCCTTCCCTGTGGGTAAATGAGAGGGAAAAACCATCAAGTCCCATGTGTTCCACAGCGTGGCTTGGCAGTGTTCATCTCAAATGTCTTCTCAGCGCATCTCCGTGTTTTCAATTACCTCCTAACTCACCTCCGGGGAGCCCAGCCAAGCAGGAGGATTAGTAAAATAATGAGTTTAAATTATTTCGTTTTTTTTTTCCCCTCCCATCTTTATTCTGTGGCAATATTGAATCTAATCCAGGTCCAGATGCATTGGATGATACAAGACAGGTTATGGCTAATAACTGATCTCATTTTCAAATTAATATGCAAATTCCCCTTCAGAGCTGAGGAATGAAAGGGGCTAGTTGGGACTAGCGGGGAAGACAAAGAAGGGAGGAGAAGGCTGCAGTGTCCTTCTCCCGTCACTCCAGTCTAATCAGAATCTTTGCTCCAGAGGCAAGGAAGAAGAAATTGATGCGTCCCCAGGCGCACTCAAGTCTCCCTCTGCAGGAAGGCTGTGGGATCTTTGAGCTGCAGAGCTGGAAGGGGATGCACCCCATTTTACAGGTGAAGGAACTGAGGCCCAAAGATTCCACGTGTTTTGGGAGCAGGGTGATGCCTATAAACCAGAGTATTTGAGGGCTTCTCTGCCAGCAGAAAGGCACAAGAGATCAGCCTTCCCTGCAGTGAGTAGCAGGGGAAATAAGATTCTTTCCACTCCTAAGTGAAAATTCATCCCAGAAGCAGGTCCTCTACTGCATGATGTTCTCCACAGGGCCATACATAATGTCTGGTCGGAGTGCTGGCCACTGCTGATAATTACCAGTTGTACAGCCGAATTAATCAATGAAGCCATGAGTTCAGCACACACCTTGTGTACCTACTATATACCAGTCATTGCACGGAGCACTAGGCATAGACTTTTGTCCTGTGTTAATGTAACCATCAACTCCACATAGCAAATGGGAAAGCTGAGTCCTAGTAAGTGACCTACCTGGGGGAGAGGTTTCCCAGTAGAGGTGGGTCTGACTTCCGCAGCTCCCAGGTTTGTCCTGGTCTCACCCCGTCTCCTGGACCGGCCCTTTGATTTCATGCTGGGTGCCCCTGATCATGGTTGTATGTAGCCTGGCTTCCTTCTGTTTATTTTGAAAAGGATCATGGAAAAATGTGTTGGCACCTACCCAGCTCACCTTGGAAGATGGTTTACTGGGAGGGAAAGGGTCACTGGCTGCAGATGACCCACAGCTCCCGAAGAAGAAGTGGCGGCTCCTTGGCTGGGAGGGAACCCGGCCCGGCCTAGGGTGTCGTGGTGCAAAGATTGACGTCTGTGATGCTTCATTAGGCAGGGTTGTCTCAGCAGGAGCCCTGTTCCCTTAATCACTTAATCTTCGTGTTGCTTTCCTTAATGTGTATTTACCCTCTTGTCTTTCCCCTTCTCCTGGCTGCTGTCTGTGCTGTCATCATAGCTGCATCTCGGATTCAGAGGCTGTTGGATGCTGGACGGTGGGAGGCCGTGGGGCTGCTGGAGGTGGGCCCAGGGGATCAAGGAGACCTTCCTGCTCACCACTTTCAGACTGAGTGTCCCATGTGGAAAGCAGTGACTCAGGCCAGACGCCCAGGGGGAAATCGAGGAGGAGGACCGAGAAGGAGACACCAGGTGGTGCTGTCCAGCGTGATAGCCACTAGCCACCCACGGCTGTTTTCACTTACACGGAAATTAAGTAAAATGTAGCAGAATGAAAAATTCAGTTCTTCGGTCACACAAGCACTCTCACTTGTGTTCAGTGGCCACGCCTGGCTGGTGGCTGTTGTATTACTATTTATTAGCATGACTAGAGCGTGTCTATCATCACAGGGGTTCGGTTGGACAGTCACTCTAAGGTGTTTCCTGTGTCTTAAGCATCTGATTCCTGGTTCGAGTCCCAGGAGATTGCTTCCCTCCATCTCTGGGCCCACCATGCATCTGCAATACCCAGTTCAGAGCCTTGTCTGGGGTGGGGGGGCTTGGTGTGAGGCACCACACTGTCTAAAACCAGATGAGAGAGTGCAGTGATCCTGTTTATCCATCTGAGAGTTGAGCCGTTTACATTCCGATATGGATAGGGCTTCCCTGGTGTCTCAACTGGTAAAGAATCCGCCTGCAATGTTGGAGACCTGGGTTTGATCCCTGGGTTGGGAAGATTCCCCTGGAGAAGGGAACGGCTATTTACTCCAGTGTTTTAGCCTGGAGAATTCCATGGACTGTATACTCTGTGGGGTCACAAAGAGCCAGACACAACTGGGTGACTTTCATTTTGACTTTTCATGAATACCATTACAGGTTTAAAGCGCTTCCATTTGTCTTGCAATCAACCAGTTGTATGCAGGAGTGGAAGGTCCCTTCAACTTGGGGGAGGGAGTTCAAAGTAAGGAAACTAGAGAGTATCAAAGCTGAGGTAGTACTGGGCGTCCAGGAGGTGAGAGTTGTTTCCCATTGGCCCTTTCCTTCCAAAACAGAAGTTTCCTAAAGTGCAGGGCATGGAGTAGGAACCCAGTGTTTCGACGGGCTGCTCTGAGGGGAGGGAGGATGGGGAAGGACAGGGAGGGTCGTGAGGAGCCCCAAAGCCCTTCAACCTGCCAGCTCCTGGAAGGACCTCGTGGGTTTTGAGAATCACTCTACATCTTGTGTGGCTCTTCCATTGTGTTAGTGAGCAGCCTGGGCACGGCTGATCATCACACCCATTGTGCAGAACGGGAAACGGAGGCTCGGAAAGGTCAAGGGGCCTGGTGCCTCCCGTGTCCCATCAGTGGGGCCAGGAGCAAGCCTGAGAGCCTGAGATGGCTCAGGCCTGGCGGCGGCAGTGGCAACCGTGTGCAGACTGTGAAGTGACAGGAATTATCTGCTGGCTGAGAACACGAAGTCATTCAGCCGTGGAAGCAGCAGGTGAGACAGCAGGAGAGGAGCGGCAGAAGGAAGCAGGCAGGAGGAGAGCAGGGTGGGGGAGGGCACGGGGGGCCGGAGGGTGTGCGGCCACCGCGCGGCTCTAAAGGGCCACGCCTGCAGCCTGATGCAGGGTCCCCTGCAGCCACCAGAAGTGACCGCAGGACCTGGGGCATGAGCAGCCCAGGGCTTAGAGACTTCGTAAACATTTATCTCTGGGGCAGTGAAGTTATTCTCCATCAAACCCCTTTTCATCACAAGCTGTATAGCAGATTGGTCATCAGAGTTGTCCCCGTTGAAAAGGGGCTAGCTCTCTTGGTTACTAGTTCACAACCATTGTTAGTCATTATCCACATCCAAATAATGTATACTGCACGTTGTGACCTAGTACAGACACACACACACACACACACACAATCTATGAACAGAAACAACAGTTTCTCAAAACAGCGCTCTTGTTAAGATGCAGGCCCAGAGTCTCTTTTCTTATCCCCTGCCTCGTCTCTTTTTATTTTCCCTTCCATCCTCTTCTGCTTGGACAAATACTAGTCACAACCCTCTAAATTGATTTTGTTCCCCACTAATGGGAGGCAAGAATTCCACCACCGAACCGCCAAGGCTCCTTACTGATGGGTCTTGACCTACAGTGTAAAAACGCCTGCTGCTGTGACTGTCTGAGGACCTCTCACTGCCCTTCCTCCTCCCTGCGCTGCCCTCATGACCCTTGCTGTTTGGAAGAGATCATCTCTGGAAAGGTGTGCTGCCTAGAACACCGGGTGTTGAGGGTCTGTGGAGGGCTCCCTGAAGCACAAGGGAAGAAATGCCATCGTGTCTGCTTCTCGAACACCATGAAGCAGTTGATGTGTATTGGAGGGACAATCAATTTCCTGCTATGGGCACTGGCTATTCCTGCAAAATGTACTGACCAGGACAGCAGAATAGATGTTGGAGCCCCGTGTGCATGTGCCAGGCACCGAACTGCCAGGTTTTCAGGTTCATCTCTTTATTCCTCCCTATAGCCCTGTGAGGTCAATGTCATTAGTTCCACTTTACAGATGAAAAGACTGAGCTCAGAAAAGACAAGCAACTAGTCTAGGGTCACAGAGTGGCAGACCTGGGATTTAAACCCAAGTCTCTGTATGTCCGAAACCTCTGTTATCTTGGGGACGTGAAATTATTTGAACGGTTGAATATCAACATTACTCCAGAGAACAAAAACACCAGTGTCTGTGTCTCTTCTTCCCTTCTCTCTCTCGCTTTCTTTCACACACGCACATACACACCCACTCACACTCTTCACACCACATACAATTAATTACTAGATCAAATCTGTATACAAGTTATTGCCCTATTTGTTTTGACATGGGTGTGACATGAGATCCAGCCATACTGGGTCTCCATAACCCTTTCTGAGAGGAAAATTGGGGGAAGGTATAAGAGAACGGGATAGGGAGGCCTGGTGTGCTGCAGTCCATGGGGTTGCAAAGAGCTAGACATGACTACGGAAGGAACTGAACTGATAAGAGAACGGCCTGCCCCCAGGGGAGTTTTACTCAGGCCCACAGCCTCCTCCTAATAGGAGGCTGTGGGGGGCGCGATGGAGCAGCTTGTCCACCCTCCATTCCCCACTACTTCTAGGGTGTCCCCTGCCCTGCCAAGGCTGGGAAGCTAAAACTGACACTCCTTAGACCTCTTTGTAGCTATCATTCTGTGTGTGGGTTAAATTCTCTAATTTCCATGTCCTTGCGCAAGATCTGAGGGACAAAGGTGACTTGGAGGCCTTTGGCTATTTTCCTGCTGGAAAATGAGGTTGTAGAGATGTGGCTTTTCCCCTCTGCAGCAGTACTCAGATGCCCGTTATTCTTGTTCTCAGGTTGAGAAACAACGGCGGTGGACACAGCAGCTGAAAATCACATTGCAGCTGATCACCAGCATTGAGAATGGTTCAAGACAAGTGGGCATGGGGACACAGCTGCGGGGCTGGCTTCCTGAGTCTGGATCCCTGGATCCTGCATCACGGTTGTGGGTCTTGAACTCAACAGTGACAGCCTCTGGGGACAGCTCCATTGATAGGTCAGCTCCACTGATAGGTCAGCTCCAGGGTCCTGGACCCCGACTGAAGCCCACATGGTTCCAGATCTTCTTGGAGATGTTCAGGCA
Source organism: Bos indicus (assembly GCF_029378745.1). NCBI lineage: Eukaryota > Metazoa > Chordata > Mammalia > Artiodactyla > Bovidae > Bos > Bos indicus. Next base: position 15,658,648 of record NC_091782.1, on the reverse strand, counting down.
CTTAATCCCATGTCTTCAATCCCTTTTCTTGCACAGAACCTGGCTGATACATGTTCCTTCACCACCCCTGCCAGCCCTTCAGCAACCAACCCCCTTCTCCACACATCCTGTAAGGACTGTCCCTTGCCAGCAAGAACACTCATCCCACCATTGAGGCTGAGTCTTGGTGCAGAACCCTGCTCAATTTGTCACTTTGCTTCAGTGATTTCTATGAATTTATCTTCACCTGTTCACAAATAAGAACGTTCAGTCTCACGGACCATGTTGGATGGTTTCATCACAAACTTATTCAGTCTCGAGGAAGCCTCAGATACTTAATTGGGTAACTCATCTCCTTCTGGATATTCTGAGATCCTGAAGGCTTTCTGCAGAGGTAGGCAGTTCCCAGAAGTCCCACACCCTGCTTTCTAACTCGGAGGTCGGCAGGTTGCCAACTCTCCCATCCGAGCCCTCAGAAGCCAAAGTTAGATCCTGTCTTCAACTCCCTGGTGTCCTAGGAGTCAGGGGACGGGGTAGTTTGTGTGTCTCCTGGGGAAGATCTTGTTTGTCCCCAAGAGGAGGAGAAGTGAAGGTCTGAGTCATTGGACCCCCTCCCCCAGTGCATGAGTGGTCCTCACTGATGTGACCGGCTGGCCCAAGGAGTGAGCCTGGAACCACAGGAACCCTGGGCTTCAGTCATGGGCAGAGCCACCAGGCGTGACCATCAATGCCGTTACAGAGAGCAGAGCAGAGCCTGAGAGAGGGACTGATTCAGGTCACACCTGAGTCAGCAGGAGGACAGCAGCCTGGAGTGCCTGACCCCAGCTCGTCAACTACCCTTTCCTCCACACAGCCCCGGAGAAAGGCATCTCTCCTGGAGAGTAGGGCTGGGACACAGCCATCATGAGGAGAGCTGGAGCGTGAGTGAGCTGGTAAAGGTCCCTGCGCCTCTTCAGGGAGATCAGGTGCATCCATCAGGGTCCTGATGGTAAACAGATGGCACCTCCAATCAGGTCATTTGAGGAGATTGAAATAAAGGGACACTTACAAAGCTGCAGGCAGGGAAAGGGAGATAGCGGATGGTAGTGTAGTGGGGGAGAGGGTTCTATTCCCCTCCAGGTCAGGAAGGCCAAGGGGAGGGCTGTCACATGGAACCCCGAGGGAAGCGGAGCTGTGACCTTCAGGTAAGGGCTGTGGCCGGCTCACAGCAACACCACTGAGAGGGCCAGGAGACCAGAACCCTGAGTCCTCTCTCCCCTACTCCCCGCCAGTGCCTCCCACTGGTCAAACCCAACCAGGGCTCGAGGGAAAGGGGACCCAGTGATGCAGTGCACGGGGGAAAGATCTGGAGGGAAATTTTTTATCTAGCCTGTTAGAGCCCTTGAGGGCAGAGAGAACCAGTCCTCTAGATAATCTGGGTGTCTGCCCACTGGGAGCTTGGGCAGTGGGTTCAGAGAGCCAGCCCTCCCCACCTGGTTAGGAGGCTGGTTCCCCTGCTGAGACATCTTTCCAGGGATGCTCGGCCTAGCCTGACCCTCAGAGAGGTTGGAAGAAATGGCTTCAAGGGCAGCTGAAGAGCCTCCTTCCACCAGTGCTGTGTTTCTTGGAGAATCTAAAGAATACTTTTCCATGGAGGGCGATCTCCTGCCAACTGAAAGAAAGGCACACAGAGACAGAGCTGATCTAAAATGCTTCAGGGACGAAGTAGTCTGAGACGTTCCTGAATCATCCCTGAGGCAGTAGATGGGGTTTGGAGGCGTCCCTTAGGCCGGGTACCCGGCATCTCTGCTCCTTGTAAGTGCCTGCGGCCACCACCTGAAGAAATGGAAAGATGGACAGCAGTGTTGTCCGCCACTGCAGTGTACACAGCTATTTTTAATACAATGTGGGTGACTTCAGGGTACCAACCATGCGAAATAGAGATAAGGAGTATGAAGCACCTCACCCAAATGACTTAGCACCAATTCATGCATTCAAGGGGCTTGTCTCAGCGGTGCGGTTTCCAGGGTCCTCCCAGGCGCTGGCTGTTCATCTCCCTCTGTCCTTGGGACTGTCCTCCCACTGCCCTCTCTTGCTGGGTCACCCCCTCCTGCCCCAGGCCAGTAGAGTCTCCTTGCTCCCCAAGGTGCCTGATGAAGCATAGCCCCTTTCTGCCTGCACACCACCTTCTAACCTTGGGTCAAAATGGACATGTCACAGACAATGTCTAGTTCAAGTCCTTAAAAAAGCAGGTGCTAGGATGGAATTAAATGTGCAAGGATTTTAGTAGGGGAGACCCTAAAGGAGAAAAAGAGGAGGGAGCCAGTAAAGGCTAGAAGAGTCCTCAGACTGCAATGTAAAACTGGTGATGAATGAAGGAAAGAGAGAAGGGAGGTTGGCTGGAACACCCTAGGCCTCTATACGTGCTAAAGGGGGTTTGGCAAGGTGGTTGTTCTCAGGCCAAAATCCCCTGTCAGAGGTGTCTGGGTCTCTCGGGGATCTGCTCACCTGCGTATCCCGCTGCACTCAGTCATGGGATGGGAGCAGCCCACTGAGACATGGAATGTTGCCCTGGTGCAAACATGATACTGGGTTTCAGAGCACAGCACTGGGGGCCCTTAGACAGCTAAGCTCCCTGCAGTTGGAGGTCTGCAGGGCATATTCTCAGGGCTGCCACAACCCCATCCCATGCCCACCAGCTCATCCTGTCCTCTGCCCATAGAAATTCCTCAACTAGCCTTTACTCCTTGCCTTGTTCAGTGGCTGGGTACTGAGTCTTCCATCTGAACCAGTGTGTTCTTCATTTCTCCCAATTTCTTCCTCTTATATGATCTATTGTTTTCTTTTGAATGGGCTCTGACCCCTTTTCCAGTTCTTCCACTCTTAAGTAACTCATCCAGCTATTTCTCATCTTGTTGGATCCAGTTTTCCTGAACATTTCAGCATCCTCTCTTGAATCTCCAATCCATCATACTAATACCTGTTTCACCAGTGTTGGATAGAAAACTCTTTCCTCTTCTCTCCATCTCCCTGGATTGTCCAATGAGTCAATATTCTCTCACACAACATTTCCATTTTCATATAAAACCTCTGAATTTCATTATATCTTATTTTAGCTTGGATTCCCCTGAAAGCAGAGGCTGAAGGAAGCTTTGGGTGCAGTAAGTTTGTTTGGGAGATGAACCCAGGCTGCCAAAGTGAGGAAACAGGGAGAGAAAGACTGGAATAAGGGAAAACTAATAAATAGGACATTATGAGTCTAGGATCTGATGGCTTCAGTGGTGAGTTCTACCAAACATTTAGAGAAGAATGAATACCAGTCCTTCTCAAAACATAGAGAAAACAGGAAACATTTCCTAATTCGTTTTTGAGGCTAGCATTATTAATAATAAAACCACATTAATAATAAAGCCACATAAAGATCCACCACAGAAAAAATTAGAGACCAATATCTCCTACGCCTATAGATGCAGGAATACTCAACAGAATATTAGCAATCCAAATCCAACAGCATATTTAAAAGGTGATACACTATGACCAAATATGACTTATCCCAGGAATGCAAAGGTGGTTTAGCACAAGATAATCAATGTAATAAACCATGTAATAGAATGAAGGGAAAAGCCCAGATGATCATCTAATTGATGCAGAAAATATATTCGACAAAATCCAATATCCTTTCATGATAAAAACTCGGAAAACTGGAAATGAAAAGTAGCTTCTTCAACATGATAAAGCGCATTTATGAAAAATTCACAGCTAACATCATATTCGATGGTAAAAGACTGAACATTTTCTCTCTAAGATCAGGAAAAAGAAAAAAATGCCTGTTTTTACCACTGCTGTTCAACTCTGTACTAGAAGTTCTAGCTAGAGCTATTAAACAAGAGAAAGAAAGATAAAGCGTCAAACTTAGTAAGGAAGATTCCTATTCACAGATGACATATACTATATATAGAAAGTCCCAAAGAAACAATAAGAAAGTTAATAGAAGCCATAAACAAATTCAGTAGTTTTGTAGGAAATAAAATCAACAGAACAAAAATCAGTTGTGTTTCTCTATTCCAGGGATGAACAATCTGGAAAGAAAGCAACTTCATTTACAACAGTATCTGAAAGAGTAAAATGCTGAGGAATAATTTAACCAAGGAGGTAAAAGTCTTATACACTGAAAACTATAAAAAGTTGCTGAAAAATATTAAAGAAGACCTAAATAAAGAGAAGGCAATGGCACCCCACTCCAGTACTCTTGCCTGGAAAATCCCATGGACGGAGGAGCCTGGTAGGCTGCAGTCCATGGGATTGCTAAGAGTTGGACACGACTGAGCGACTTCACTTTCACTTTTCACTTTCATGCATTGAAGAAGGAAATGTCAACCCACTCCAGTGTTCTTGCCTGGAGAATCCCAGGGACGGGGGAGCCTGGTGGGCTGCCGTCTATGGGGTCGCACAGAGTCGGACACTACTGAAGTGACTTAGCAGCAGCAGCAGCAAGTAAATGGAAAGATGTTCTTTGTGCATGACTTGGAAGATTTAGTATTGTTAAGTTGGTAGTACTACCCAGCACAATCCCTATCAAAATTTCAAATCTTTTTTGGCAGAAATGGAAAAGCTGATTCTCAAATTTATATAGAACTGCAAAGAGCCTTGGATAACCAAAAAAATATTTTTTTAAAAAAATAATAAGGTTGGAAGACACATTTTCCAATTTCAAAATATACTAAAAAGCTACAGTAATTTAAATGGATTGGTATTGTTGTAAGAATAGATGGAATAGAATTGAGAGTCCAGAAATAATCCCATTTATCTATAGTCAGTTGATTTGCAACAAGGGTACCACGTTCATTCAAGGGGAAATAATAGTTTAACAAATGGTGCTAGGAAAACTGGATTTCCAAATGGCACAAATGAAGTTTGACTCCTACCTCATACTGTATAAAAATTAACTCAAAATGGATCAGTAACCTAATGTAATAATTAAAACCATAAAACACTGAGAGAAAAAGAAAGGGGTGAATCTTCATGGCTTTGGATTTGGTAATGGGTTCTCAGACATTATACGAAAAGCATGAGCAACAAAAGAAAAGAGTATATAAACTGGGCTTCATCAGAACTAAAACCTTCATGCAAAGGGCGTTATCAAAGTAAAATGACAGCTTACAGAATGAGAACAAAGATTTGCAAACCACATAAGTGTTTAGTTACTAACTCCTAAACACAACAACAAAAAAAGACAACCTAATTAAAAATGACTTAGACATTTTTCTAAAGATGATATACAAATGGCCAATAAGCATACAAGAAGGTGCTAATCATTAGTTATTAGGGAAATGCAAATAAAACCTCAATGATATACCATTTCTCACCTACTATGATGACAATAATAATAAGAATGTGGAAAGTTAGAACTCTTTAAATGTTGTTGGTGGAAATACAAAATGGTTCAGTTGCTATGGAAAACAGTTTGGAAGTTCCTCAAAAAGTTAAATATAGAGTCACCATATGACTCAGGAATTTCGCTCCTGGATATGTACCTAAAAAGATGGAAACAACCTGTGTCCATCAGAAAATGAATGGATAAACAAAATGTGGTCTTCACATGCAAGTAGAATATTTTTCAGCTATAAAAAGAATGAAGTTCTGATTCATGCTATTGATACAACATGGATGGATCTTGAAAACCTTTATGCTAAGTGAAATAAGCCAGACACAAAAGGACAAATATGATTCAACTTATATGAAATATGTTAGATAAATTCCTAGTGACAGAAAGGAGATTAGAGGTTATCAGGGGCTGGGGGTAGAAAGGGTTGAGGGATTTCTGGTTTAAGGCACAGAATTATTATGAAAACAGCTTGGAGATCGATAGCGGTGACGATGGCACAACACTGTGAATGTAATTAACACCACTGAATCGTACACTTAAAATGGCTAAAATGGCATACTTTATCATCTATTGAAATATATAATATAAATATATGAATAATATATATTGTCATGCTTTTCTCCAGGGGATCCTTCCAATTCGAACCCACATCTCTTAAGTCTCCTGCATTGACAGGCAGTTTCTATACCAAAATATAATATTTTATATTATATATTTATACCAAAATATAATATATATATAAAAAGTATACCATTTTAATCATCATTTTCTGTCCATATACATGGGTATGTTTGCATGCGTGCTCAGTCATGTCTGACTCTTTGGGACCCCATGGACTGTATGTAGCCTGTCAGACTCATCTGTCTAAGGAATTTTCCAGGCAAGAATACTGGGGCAAATTGCCATTTCTTTCTCCAGGGGATCTTCTCAACCCAGGGATTGAACCAGCACCTCCAGCATTGGCAGGCATTCTGTAGCATTGCGCCGCCTGGGGAGCCCATACGTGTGTGTGTGTGTGTGTGTGTGTGTGTGTGTGTAATTTGCTACAATTTTTTTGAAAGACTGTATTACTGAGTGAGCTGGGGACCACTGTGGAAAACTGGGGTTCAGTCCTGCTAGGGTCAGCCTGAGGAACCATTTAGAACATACCTCAGAACTGTCCCTTTGAAAGATCAATAGCTGGGATACCTGTCTGTTCACTGGCTTCTGTCCTCCAGTAGTTGAGTCACCCTTTGGATTACTAACTCTCCAGCACTTCCTGGCTGTGCTCAGGTGTTGACTAAGTCCTGCAGCCCCGCAGAAAGCCTGGAGGCAGAAAGCAGAAGCTTCCTTGGTACCCTGAGGCAGGATCTGTCTGCCACAGACATGCTGCAATCAGTGATGTGAGGCAGGACGAACTGCCTCGTGTCTCATGCTCTTTCCTCCAGGTCTGGGAATCCCCTTCCATCAGCAGGGCCCCTTTGAAGGAAGCAGTGGGTGGTTTCACCAGGGAGAAGTTTGTACATCCTCAGGTCTCAGGACAACAGGGGGCTTCCACGACTGCCAACATCTGAGGCAGACAGACTGATGGGCTGGCTTCCCTGAGCAGCATCGCCAGCTTGTAATCATCAGGGGAGTGTCACCTGTGACACAGAGGGTGTCCACTTGAAATCCAGCCCCTTCTGGGATTCTCGGATGCCACTGCATCAGTTTTCTTCCACTTCTGAACATCTGCGTTTCAGAAATCTAATAATTAGCATCCCTAGAGAAAAAGTAAAGGATGATCACAGGGTCTCCACATGGGAAGATGTAGACTTCCTTCCCAGAGCCTGTGTGTCTTGAGGACAAAACCTGTTTCAAGTATACACACTCAGATTGTGGGGGACAAAGACAGGCCAGTTTCTAAATCTGACCCCCTTTCAAAAGCTGCATCACTATCACAAATAGAGATACTGAGGTGACAGATGATGGGATAAACCAGCGGGAAAAAAACATAGATGAAAAGGTCAGACTGCCTCAGCCACTGCGTTGGTGAGCAACCTGGCCACCCTTTCCTTCTTAGTCCTCCCCTCCCTGGACCCTGGTTCTCCCAAATGAGAAAAAGAAGAAAAAGAAGAAGTTAAAAGGAAAAGACTCTTATGGTCCTTTCTAGCCACATTCTTCATCAGTCCCAAGACCCTCATCCACATCTATCCTGGGAAATGCATCTAATTTGCAGGTTTCCTGAGGCTGACTCTTCATTTGCTGAAGTTCGGGGCAGGAATTGTTGTTCCTATCATCTCCATGTTTAGTTTTGACTGAGCATCCTGAAGCCCTTGGTGCCAAGAGCCTGGTTCTGACCCCAGCAAGCTCCTGTCATCAATAAAAAACACAGATGTTTGTGGACCATAGATTAATCTCCCGTGACCTTCCCCATCCTCTTTGTGAGATGTACTCAGTGACTAGTATGAGTGAGTTTGGATATGGGTAGAAGTTGGTAGCAGAAAGAACCAGTTATTAGATAGTAAAACAAAAAAAAATTTTTTTTTGCATGGAATAGCAGAAAAATAGCATTTTCAAAGGGAGAAGGCAATGGCAACCCACTCCAGTACTGTTGCCCGGAAAATCCCATGGATGGAGGAGCCTAGTAGGCTGCAGTCCATGGGGTTGCTAAGAGTCAGACACGATTGAGCGACTTCACTTTCACTTTCCACTTTCATGCATTGGAGAAGGAAATGGCAACCCACTCCAGTGTTCTTATCTGGAGAATCCCATGGACGGAGAAGCCTGGTGGGCCGCAGTCCATGGGGTCGCACAGAGTCGGACACGACTGAAGCGACTTAGCAGCAGCAGTAGCAGCAGCAGCATTTTCAAAAGTTCGAAGTTCAAATCCTGGTTATGCTAACTGCTAGCTTTATGCTTTTGAGCAAATTACTCAAAACTCAATTTTCTTATTTTGGCAACTCTGGCACAGGGTTGTTTTTAGAATTAGTAATAGTATAGTTAAATACCTGATGAATATCAGATATTCAATAAGTGGAAGTTGTTACTATTTAAAGGCTTCCCTGGCTGCTCAGATGGTAAAGAATCTGCTTGCAATGTAGGAGACCCAGGTTCAATCCCTGGGTTGGGAAATTTAAGGATGGGGGCTACAGTAGTTAAGATTCTTTTGGCAGCAAGAAATAGAAATTGTTAAATAAAGAAGAAATTTTGTGTGAAGGATAGTGGGACAGCTCACAAAAAATCAAAAGAATAGCCCGACAACCTGGATGCAAGATGGGCTGATAACAGAAACAGAAACAAGGATATCAGCAGTCGGAAGCATGGAATTTCTCCCAAGAAACCTCTTGGAAAAAAAGACTGCTGGGGGCAAAATCACAGAGTTTAGACATGGCCCTTGAAGGTCTGCCCATTTCTGGCATCAGAGCCAGACACTGGGGAGCCCCGTTAATTAGTGTCGACTACAAGCGACTAAACTGAACTGAACTGAACAAGGATGATGTCTTTAATGATATCTGGGCTCCAACTTTGCTTCAGAAAGGACCCTGGACCCTGAAGATGTGGTCACAATGTCTTTAAGCTGCTTAGACAGAGGTTCTTACAAGCTGGAGCTGCCCCCACCTCCCAATACATACAGCCTCTGTAAGCCAGAGAGTGATTAATGGATGTTACCCACCATGTTTATCACTTAAAACTACAGTCACCAGTTGCAGGCATGGTTGAGAAAAGATTGCAATCTGCACTTTGTGTTCATTGATTTCTACCAGCTTCCATTATGCATACTGCTCATCGATATCTGTCATATAGACAAATGGACAAATTGCATCATAGATGTTCTCGTATTGTGTCATTTATTTCTTATTCTCTTAGAAACCCAACAAACAGAGTCCTACTGACATAATTTCCAACTTATTCAGTGATGTATCACAGTACTTCCTAGAAGGCCAAATGTGAGCACTGAATGGTCCCTCAAAGGTCAGCTGGTGCAGGTTCTCAATCCCGGATGTTAGACTCACATGGGAGATTTAAATACTGAAGCCCAGACTTTGTCCTCAGAGGTTTGGTTTAATTGGTTAGGGTAGAGTTCAGAAGTCAGTATTTTACAATAACTGCCTGGCGATTTTCATGTGCAGCCAAGGTGGGGAGCTATTGATTTCGTCCAAGCTTTATTTCACAGATAGGAAAACAGAAGCACAGCGAGGAACATGAGGGCATGTGCTTAAGGTCACTTCACTGGTCACTTTTGAACTAGGACTTGAACCCAAGGGTCCTGATTACCCATTCAGCACTCTTCCTCTTTGGATGACTGACTGCTCTTGCCCCATGAAGAGTTGAAAGATTTCCAGAAGGTATTATTAGACTTGGCATGGAGCTGGGAGGGGAGTTTTAAGCTAAGGAAAACCAAGACTGGGGCCAGCAACCCAGGGATTTTGGAAGGGTAGAACCTCAAATGGGACCAGCAGAAATTGTAAGCAATAACACATCATACAGGCATCAGTTTCGGATGTGAGAGTGATCCTAAGTGTGAGTGAGCACTCGGTCATTGTTTTTCAATCCCTTAGTTTTGTGAAAGAAAAAGGCTGCCCCTTAACATTTGAGACAAAAAGCTATGGCCAAGAGACTCCACCCAGCTCAGCTTCTCCTGGAAGCCTTCCTGTAACAGAGGCCATGCTACTCTTCTCCTTATGTAGCTAGGTTGGTGCCTGATACTTAGTTTAGGTGGACATGCATAGGTGGTAAAAAGTTTTAAAAAAAGATTAAAACAAAACAATAATAGTGACGTCTAGGGGTGAGGGTGTATGTGATTAGGTAGTTATACACAGGGGCTTGCTTCATTATTAGCTTAACGAAAAGTTACACTAGTTAGGAACAATTTATCCAAGCAAAGATGGCTGGACTTATGTAAAGTTTCGGAGTCAGGGATAATGTGGGGATTGTAATGGTTTTAGGGAAGGGAGTAAGCTGTGTTAGGCTTGGCAAGAATTAATTTAGAGAAGACTTCACTGCAGTAAGTTGGCTACTGATGGACTTTCAGTGGCTATCCTGGATTGGTTGGTTTGCACAAGTGTACTCAGTGAAGCATGTTATCACTGATATAAGACTGAGGCAAGTTGTCACTGATTAATCAAACTCTACTTGCAGCCAAGCTTATCATCCAAGCGTGAGGGCAGAGAAGATATTTTCTGACATTCAGAGAACCAAAAAGTGGACTTCCTCTGCATCCTTTCTCCACAATGAGCTGTGCGTTGTGCTTCACTAAAGATGAGAGACTAGATTAAGAAAGAGGAAGATGAAATATAAGAGGAGACCCATCACAGAGGCAAATATAATAAATGGAGATCCTGTAATGACAGCTGCACCACAGCATAGGCAGCATTTGCCCAGATACAGGCAGCTCATGTGTAAGGATCCCAGCTGCTGCTTACCTTATTCTTTTGAATCTACAGATGGAAGTTTCTGCTGAGTTTGTCCCAGCTTTTCTCCTTCTCTGGCTTGGGTTACCTGTGTGCCTAGTTAACCTCTCCCAGACTCTGACCAAAAGACTCAGTTCAGCTTGGTTTTTCTTAGGAGCTTTCATCTAACAGGAGCCACATTGCTCTGTCCTTATACCAGGTAGATTTGTGCCTGACTCTGTTAACAGAGAGAAGATGCATGGGTGGCGAAAAGCAAAAACAAAGAATGATTAAAACAGAACAGTATAATGGTTACCTCTGTGAGTGGAGGACTAAGTAACTGGGGAGTAACTCACAGGGGCTTCTAAGGCAGGGGTCCCTAATCCAGGGCCATGGACCAGTAGCCGTCTATGGCCTGTTAGGACCCGGGCCTCACAGCAGGAGGTGAGTGGTGAGTGAAACAGAATCTGCATCCCCCCCACCCCCACCACAACCAGGTCCATGGAAAAATTATCTTCCACAAAACTTGTCCCTGATGCCAAAAAAGGGGACCACTGGTCTAAAGTGTTGGCCTTTCTTAATATTAAATAACCTCATAATGATTTTTTAAACTATACCTTAGACATTTTATTTTTTATTGAACTATAGTTGGTTTACCACATTATAGTAACTATGTTTTTGTGCTCTCCTGTATGTATGATCTATTTCACAATTTAAAAATCTCTATCACTTGATATAAATAAACCAGCAGCCATGCTTACTAAGCTTCTTTCTGAAGGTGCATTATTTTCAATACTAAAAAAAGCTCAATGAAAGCTCCAAAAGGTTATGATGAACAGTGCACTGCTCTCTTCCTGCTGCAGCAGAAGAAATTTTTTTTTAAAGAAATAAATAAGCTGATGTCTGCTGTTTTGAAACCTAGAAACAATAGAACACCTTTTAATTTTGTTGATAACCTTTTATGTTTATTAGCTGCTAAACAAATGTTCATTCACACAAACACATGCTCACACACTCCCTCCTTCCCTCCTCTCCGTCTATAATAACTGTTATATAGGACAAGCTGACAGAATCCTTCATCCTTCATCATGAAATTATACGTGGAGCCTCTCTTTTCTTAGCTGAAGCCAGATGGGCACAGGAAGAGTAGGAGAAGGGTATCTTTAGTCTAAGTGTGTTTGTCTGAGAGGGTAAGAGAATGTGCCCCAGGTGAGCAGTGGCCTTTTGACACTGACCTTTCCCAGCTGTGGGACTGTGGTCAAAGGATGTCTGGTGCTCGCAAATCAGATTGGCTGCTCCTGTCTGTGGGGGCGGGGTCTAAACAAGATGAAGCCGAAACATTGCCACTGAACCACGAAAGAAGCTGGGATTCTTGGCCTCTGGAGGAGAAGAATTCAATCCAGAGCCAGAGAGGAGGCTTCATTGCTCAGAGCTTTTGTGTAAGAAAGATTTATTAAAGTATAAAAGAGATAGAGAAAGCTTCTGACATAGACATCTGAAGGGGACAGAAAGAGTGCCCCCTGCTAGTCTTGCAGTTCAGTTCAGTTGCTCAGTCCTGTCCGACTCTTTGCAACCCCATGAATCACAGCACGCCGGGCCTCCCTGTCCATCACCAACTCCCGGAGTTCACTCAAACTCACTGTCTGTTGAGTCGGTGATGCTATCCAGCCATCTCATCCTCTGTCATCCCTTTCTCTTCCTGCCCCCAATCCCTCCAAGCATCAGAGTCTTTTACAATGAGTCAACTCTTTGCATGAGGTGGCCAAAGTACTGGAGTTTCAACTTTAGCATCCTTCCAAAGAACACCCAGGACTGATCTTCTTTAGAATGGACTGGTCGGATCTTCTTGCAGTCCAAGGGACTGTCAAGAGTCTTCTCCAGCACCACAGTTCAAAAGCATCAATTCTTCGGCGGTCAGCCTTCTTCACAGTCCAACTCTCACATCCATACATGACTACTGGAAAAACTATAGCCTTGACTAGACGGACCTTTGTTGGCAAAGTAACGTCTCTGCTTTTGAATATGCTATCTGGGTTGGTCATAACTTTCCTTCCAAGGAGTAAGCGTCTTTTAATTTCATGGCTATAATCACCATCTGCAGTGATTTTTGAGCCCCAAATAATAAAGTCTGATACTGTTTTCACTGTTTCCCCATCTATTTCCCATGAAGTGATGGGACCAGATGCCATGATCTTCGTTTTCTGAATGTTGAGCTTCAAGCCAACTTTTTCACTCTCCACTTTCACTTTCATCAAGAGGCTCTTTAGTTCCTCTTCACTTTCTGCCATAAGGGTGGTGTCATCTGCATATCTGAGGTTATTGATATTTCTCCCAGAAATCTTGATTCCAGCTTGTACTTCTTCCAGTCCAGCGTTTCTCATGATGTACTCTGCATAGAAGTTAAATAAGCATGGTGACAATATACAGCCTGGACGTACTCCTTTTCCTATTTGGAACCAGTCTGTTGTTCCATGTCCAGTTCTAACTGTTGCTTCCTGACCTGCATATAGGTTTCTCAAGAGGGAGGTCAGGTGGTCTGGTATTCCCATCTCTTTCAGAATTTTCCACAGTTTATTGTGATCCACACAGTCAAAGGCTTTGGCATAGTCAATGAGGCAGAAATAGATGTTTTTCTGGAACTCCCTTGCTTTTTCCATGATCCAGCAGATGTTGGCAATTTGATCTCTGGTTCCTCTGCCTTTTCTAAAACCAGCTTGAACATCTGGAAGTTCACAGTTCACATACTGATGAAGCCTGGCTTGGAGAATTTTGAGCATTACTTTACTAGCATGTGAGATGAGTGCAATTGTGCGGTAGTTTGAGCATTCTTTGGCATTGCCTTTCTTTGGGATTGGAATGAAAACTGACCTTTTCCAGTCCTGTGGCCACTGCTGAGTTTTCCAAATTTGCTGGCATATTGGGTGCAGCACTTTCACAGCATCATCTTTCAGGATTTGAAATAGCTCAACTGGAATTCCATCACCTCCACTAGCTTTGTTCATAGAAATGCTTTCTAAGGCCGACTTGACTTCACATTCCAGGATGTCTGGCTCTAGGTCCGTGATCACATCACTGTGATTATTTTGGTCGTGAAGATCTTTTTTGTATAGTTCTTCCGTGTATTCTTGCCACCTCTTCTTAATATTTTCTGCTTCTGTTAGGTCCATACCATTTCTGTCCTTTATCGAGCCCATCTTTGGATGAAATGTTCCCTTGGTATCTCCAATTTTCTTGAAGAGATCTCTAGTCTTTCCCATTCTGTTGTTTTCCTCTATTTCTTTGCATTGATCACTGAGGAAGGCTTTCTTATCTCTCCTTGCTATTCTTTGGAGCTCTGCATTCAGATGCTTATATCTTTCCTTTTCTCCTTTGCTTTTCACTTCTCTTCTTTTCACAGCTATTTGTAAGGCCTCCCCAGACAGCCATTTTGCTTTTTTGCATTTCTTTTCCATGGGGATGGTCTTGATCCCTGTCTCCTGTACAGTGTCACGAACCTCCGTCCATAATTCTTCAGGCACTCTATCTATCAGATCTAGTTCCTAAAATCTATTTCTCAGTTCCACTGTATAATCATAAGGGATTTGATTTAGGTCATACCTGAATGGTCTAGTGGTTTTCCCTACTTTCTTCAATTTAAGTCTGAATTTGGCAATAAGGAGTTCATGATCTGAGCTACAGTCAGCTCCTGGTCTTGTTTTTACTGACTATACAGAGTTTCTCCATCTTTAGCTGCAAATAATATATAATCAATCTGATTTCGGTGTTGACCATCTGGTGATGTCCATGTGTAGAGTCTTCTCTTGTGTTGTTGGAAGAGGGTGTTTGCTATGACCAGTGCGTTCTCTTGGCAAAACTCTATTAGACTTTGCCCTGCTGCATTCTGTATTCCAAGGCCAAATTTGCCTGTTACTCCAGGTGTTTCTTGACTTCCTACTTTTGCATTCCAGTCCCCTATAATGAAAAGGACATCTTTTTGGGGTGTTAGTTCTAAAAGGTCTTGTAGGTCTTCATAGAACCATTCAACTTCAGCTTCTTCAGTGTTACTGGTTGGGGCATAGACTTGGATTACTGTGATACTGAATAGTTTGCTTTGGAAACGAACAGAGATCATTCTGTCGTTTTTGAGATTGCATCCAAGTACTGCATTTCGAACTCTCTTGTTGACCATGATGGCTACTCCATTTCTTTTAGGGATTCCTGCCCACAGTAGTAGATATAATGGTCATCTGAGTTAAATTCACCCATTCCAGTCCATTTTAGTTCGCTGATTCCTAGAATGTTGACATTCACTCTTGCCATCTCCTGTTTGATGACTTCCAATTTGCCTTGATTCATGGACCTGACATTCCAGGTTCCTATGCAATATTGCTCTTTACAGCATCGGACCTTGCTTCTATCACCAGTCACATCCACAACTGGGTATTGTATTTGCTTTGGCTCCATCCCTTCATTCTTTCTGGAGTTATTTCTCCACTGATCTCCAGTAGCATATTGGGCAGCTACAGACCTGGGGAATTCCTCTTTCAGTATCCTATCATTTTGCCTTTTCATACTGTTCATGGGGTTTTCAAGGCAAGAATACTGAAGTGGTTTGCCATTCCCTTCTCCAGTGGACCACATTCTGTCAGACCTGTCCACCAAGACCCGCCCATCTTGGGTGGCCCCACAGGGCATGGCTTAGTTTCATTGTGTTAGACAAGGCTATGGTCCATGTGATTAGATTGACTAGTTTTCTGTGATTATGGTTTCAGTGCTAGTCTTTCGTCCTGCTAGTCTTTAGCTGGTTGTTATATAGCTACTAGCAGTCTGCTAATTAAAGAAAGGAAATGTCTGAAAACTCAGAGAATGGCATCAGGCCCCTCATCCACAAGATGCATTTTGAGATAATCTTGGCACCAGGTGAGTCATCCTGAGCCATAAAAGGATTGACTTGAATCTTGAAGAAAGGCAGATTTCCATACAAATATATAGTTTCATTAACATAGATTAGGAGAACAATGTATGAGTATAACAGACTGGTTTGTCAAGTCGGTTCTGAACCTTTAGGTGGAACCTACTTGAAGACAGAGTCTGGGGTAAATACATAACACATTAACATAGCTTAACATTAACAAACATTTCCTTAAGAAGAATGCATTGGTTAGCTCAAGGTTTGAGAAAAGTTCAGGTGGAACCAGGTTTCATTATGGCAACACAGAATTTTCAGAGAAACCTCTTTTTAAATTTGTACAGAGAAGGGGGAAAAAAATGTAACACTATAGTTTGTTTCCTCCTGCCGCTTAAGAGAGAGAGAAAAAATGTCTGACACTTGCAACCTATTTCCTCTGTTTGGAGACCCCTGGCCTTCTTACCTGTTTCCCTCTCAAAGGGAAGAAAGGCCAGTTGTAATCCTTCCAACACTCGGTCTTCATAGAGAGGGAAGTGAGAGTTGTCTTTATGGAAATAGGGGGGATATGTGGTCCCTGGCTCTGTCGACAGAGAGCAATATGCTAGATGCCACAGGGAGGGGACTTTTACCAGTCAGGATCCAACCAAAGAAGTAGACCCATCCACAATGACCTTCAGAGAGGAAGCAGGACTACTTGCCTTGCAAGCTCAGTTAAGTTTAATTGCTTAGTCGTGTCTTACTCTTTGTGACCCCATGGACTGCAGCACGCCAGGCTTCCCTGTGCATCACCAACTCCCTGAGCTTGCTCAAACTCATCTCCATCGAGTTGGTGATGCCATCCAAAACATCTTATCCTCTGTCCTCCCATTCTCCTCCTGCCTTCAATCTTTCCCAACATCAGGGTCTTTTCAAATGAGTCAGTTCTTTGCATTAAGTGGTCAGAGTATCGGAGTTTCAGCTTCAGCATCAATCCTTCCATTGAATATTCAGGACTGATTTCCTTTAGGATGGACTGGTTGGATCTCCTTGCAGTCCAAGGGACTCTCAAGAGTCTTCTCCAACACCACAGTTCACAAGCATCAATTCTTTGGCGCTCAGCTTTTTTTATAGTCCAACTCTCACATCCATACATGACTACTGGAAAAACCATAGCTTTGACTAGATGGGCCTCTGTTGGCAAAGTAATGTCTCTGCTTTTTAATATGCCATCTAGGTTGGTCATCGCTTTTCTTCCAAGGAGCAAGCATCTTTTAATTTCATGGCTGCAGTCACCATCTGCAGTGACTTTTTAAGCCCTCCAAAATAGTCTGTCACTGTTTCCATTGTTTCCCCATCTATTGGCCATGAAGTGATGGGGCCAGATACCATGATCTTAATTTTCTGAATGTTGAGTTTTAAGCCAACTTTTTCACTCTCCTCTTTCACTTTCATCAAGAGGCTCTTTAGTTCTTCTTTGTTTTCTGCCATAAGGGTGGTGTCATCTGCATATCTGAGGTTATTGATATTTCTCCCAGCAATCTTGATTCCAGCTTGTGCTTTTTCCAGCCCAGCGTTTCTCATGATGTACTCTGCATGTAAGTTAAATAAACAGGGTGACAATATACAGCCTTGACGTACTCCTTTTCCTATTTGGAACCAGTCTGTTGTTCCATGTCCAGTTCTAACTTGCTTCCTGATCTGCATATAGGTTTCTCAAGAGACAGGTCAGGTGGTCTGGTATTCCCATCTCTCAGAATTTTCCACAGTTTCTTGTGATCCACACAGTCAAAGACTTCGGCACAGTCAATAAGGCAGAAATAGATGTTTTTTTCTGGAATTCTCTTGCTCTTTTGATGATCCAACGGTTGCTGGCAATTTGATCTCTGGTTCCTCCGTCTTTTCTAAATCCAGCTTGAACATCTGAAAGTTCACAGTTCATGCATTGTTGAAGCCTAGCTTGGAGAATTTTGAGCATTACTTAACTAGTGTGTGAGATGAGTGCAACTGTGCAGTAGTTTGAGCATTCTTTGGCATTGCCTTTCTTTGGGATTGGAATGAAAACTGACCTTTTTCCAGTCCTGTGGCCACTGCTGATTTTTCCAAATTTGCTGGCATAGTAAGTGCAACACTTTCACAGCATCATCTTTTAGGATTTGAAGTAGCTCAACTGGAATTCCATCACCTCTACTAGCTTTGTTCATAGTGATGCTTCCTAAGGCACACTTGACTTAGCATTCCAGGATGTCTGGCTTTATGTGAATGATCACACTATCATGGTTATCTGGGTCATGAAGATCTTTTTTGTGTAGTTTTCCTGTGTATTGTTACCATCTCTTCTTAAAATCTTCTGCTTCTGTTAGGTCCATACCATTTCTGTCCTATATTGTGCCCATCTTTGCATGAAATGTTCACTTCAGATCAGATCAGTCGCTCAGTCGTGTCCGACTCTTTGCGACCCCATGAATCGCAGCATGCCAGGCCTCCCCGTCCATCACGAACTCCCAGAGTTCACTGAGACTCACGTCTATCGAGTCAGTGATGCCATCCAGCCATCTCATCCTCTGTCGTCCCCTTCTCCTCCTGCCTCCAGTCCCTCCCAGCATCAGAGTCTTTTCTAATGAGTCAACTCTTCGCAGGAGGTGGCCAAAGTACTGGAGTTTCAGCTTTAGCATCATTCCTTCTAAAGAAATCCCAGGGCTGATCTCCTTCAGAA
The DNA here is from genome assembly GCF_029378745.1 of Bos indicus. Lineage (NCBI taxonomy): Eukaryota > Metazoa > Chordata > Mammalia > Artiodactyla > Bovidae > Bos > Bos indicus. Next base: position 15,640,373 of record NC_091782.1, on the reverse strand, counting down.
TGGACTGGTTGGATCTCCTTGCAGTCCAAGGGACTCTCAAGAGTCTTCTCCAACACCACAGTTCAAAAGCATCAATTCTTCGGCGCTCAGCCTTCTTCACAGTCCGACTCTCACATCCATACATGACCACAGGAAAAACCATAGCCTTGACTAGATGGACCTTTGTTGGCAAAGTAATATCTCTGCTTTTGAATATGCTATCTAGGTTGGTCATAACTTTCCTTCCAAGGAGTAAGCGTCTTTTAATTTCCTAGCTGCAGTCACCATCTGTAGTGATTTTGGAGCCCAGAAAAATAAAGTCTGATACTGTTTCCACTGTTTCCCCATCTATTTCCCATGAAGTGATGGGACTGGATGCCATGATCTTCATTTTCTGAATGTTGAGCTTTAAGCCAACTTTTTCACTCTCCTCTTTCACTTTCATCAAGAAGCTTTTGAGTTCCTCTTCACTTTCTGCCATAAGGGTGGTGTCATCTGCATATCTGAGGTTATTGATATTTCTCCTGGCAATCTTGATTCCAGCTTGTGTTTCTTCTAGTCCAGCATTTCTCATGATGTACTCTGCATATAAGTTAAATAAACAGGGTGACAATATACAGCCTTGACGTACTCCTTTTCCTATTTGGAACCAGTCTGTTGTTCCATGTCCAGTTCTAACTGTTGCTTTCTGACCTGCATACAAATTTCTCAAGAGGCAGATCAGGTGTTCTGGTATTCCCATCTCTTTCAGAATTTTCTACAGTTTATTGTGATCCACACAGTCAAAGGCTTTGGCATAGTCAATAAAGCAGAAATAGATGTTTTTCTGGAACTCTCTTGCTTTTTACATGATCCAGAGGATGTTGACAATTTGATCTCTGGTTCCTCTGCCTTTTCTAAAATCAGCTTGAACATCAGGAAGTTCATGGTTCACATATTGCTGAAACCTGGCTTGGAGAATTTTGAGCATTACTTTACTAGCGTGTGAGATGAGTGCAATTGTGCAGTAGTTTGAGCATTCTTTGGCATTGCCTTTCTTTGGGATTGGAATGAAAACTGACCTTTTCCAGTCCTGTGGCCACTGCTGAGTTTTCCAAATTTGCTGGCATATTGGGTGCAGCACTTTCACAGCATCATCTTTCAGGATTTGAAATAGCTCAACTGGAATTCCATCACCTCCACTAGCTTTGTTCGTAGTGATGCTTTCTAAGGCCCACTTGACTTCACATTCCAGGATGTCTGGCTCTAGGTCAGTGATCACACCATCGTGATTATCTGGGTTGTGAAGATCTTTTTTGTACAGTTCTTCTGTATATTCTTGCCATCTCTTCTTAATATCTTCTGCTTTTGTTAGGTCCATACCATTTCTGTCCTTTATCGAGCTCATCTTTGCATGAAATATTCCTTTGGTATCTCTGATTTTCTTGAAGAGATCCCTAGTCTTTCCCATTCTGTTGTTTTCCTCTATTTCTTTGCATTGATCGCTGAAGAAGGGTTTCTTATCTCTTCTTGCTATTCTTTGGAACTCTGCATTCAGATGTTTATATCTTTCCTTTTCTCCTTTGCTTTTTGCTTCTCTTTTTTTCACAGCTATTTGTAATGTCTCCCCAGACAGCCATTTTGCTTTTTTGCATTTCTTTTCTATGGGAATGGTCTTGATCCCTGTCTCCTGTACAATGTCACAAATGTTTCCTGGTATCTCTAATTCTCTTGAAGAACTCTCTAGTCTTTCTCATTCTATTGTCTTCCTCTATTTCTTTGCATTGATCACTGAGGAATTCTTCTTTCTTATCTCTCCTTGCTATTCTTTGGAACTCTGCATTTAAATGGGTGTATCTTTCCTTTTCTCCTTTGCCTTTAGCTTCTTGTCTTTTCTCAGCTATTTTAAGGCCTTCTAAGACAAGCATTTTGCCTTTCTTTTTCTTGGGAATGGTCTTGATCCCTGCCTCCTGTACAATGTCACGAACCTCCATCCATAGTTCTTCAGGCACTCTATCAGATCTAATCCCTTGAATCTATTTGTCACTTCCACTGTATAATTGTAAGGGATTTTACTTAGGTCATACCTGCATGGTCTAGTGGTTTTTCCTACTTTCTTCAATTTAAGTCTGAATTTGGCAATAAGGAGTTCATGATCTGAGCAACAGCCAGCTTCCGGTCTTGTTTTTGCTGACGGTATGAGCTTCTCCATCTTTGAATATAAGCAATCTGATTTTGGTATTGACCATCTGGTGATGTCCATGTGTAGAGTCTTCTCTTGTGTTGTTGAAAGAGGGTGTTCTATGACCAGTGTGTTCTCTTGGGAAAACTCTGTTAACCTTTGGCTGCTTCTTTTTGTACTCCAAGGCCAAATTTGCCTGTTACTCCAGGTATTTCTTGACTTCCTTATTTTGCATTCCAGTCCCCTATAATGAAAAGAATATCTTTTTTGGATGTTCTAGAAGTTGGTTCTAGAAGTTCTTGTAGGTCTATCATAGAACTGTTCAACTTCAGCTTCTTCAGTATTACTGGTCAGGGCATAGACTTGGATTACTGTGATATTGAATGGTTTGCCTTGGAAATGAACAGAGATCATTCCATCATTTTTGAGATTGCACTGAAGTACTCTTGGGACTCTTTTGTTGACTATGATGGCTACTCCATTTCTTCTAAGGGATTATTGCCCACAGTAGTAGATACAATGGTCATCTGAATTAAATTCACCCATTCCAGTCCATTTCAGTTCATTGATTCCTAAAATGTCAATGTTCACTCTTTCCATCTACTGTTTACCCAGTTCCAATTTGCCTTGATTCATGGACCTAACATTTCAGGTTCCGATGCAATATTTCTCTTTATAGTATCGGACTTTATCTCCATTACCAATCACATCCACAACTGGGTATTGTTTTTACCTTGGCTCTGTCTCTTTATTCTTTCTGGAGTTATTTCTCCACTGATCTCCAGTAGCACCTACTGACCTGGGGAGTTCATCTCTCAGTGTCCTATCTTTTTTCCTTTTCATACTGTTTACAGGGTTCTCAAGGCAAGAATACTGAAGTGGTTTGCCATTCCCTTCTCTAGTGGGCCATGTTTTGTCAGAACTCTCTACCTTGACCCATCTGTCTTGGGTGGCCCTACACGGCATGGCTCATGGTTTCACTGAGTTAGATAAGGCTGTGGTCCATGTGATCAGATTGGTTAGTTTTCTGTGATTGTGGTTTTCAGTCTATCTGCCCTCTGATGGAGAAGGACAAGAGGGTTATGGAAGCTTCCTGATGGGAGAGACTGACTGAGGGGGAAACTGGGTCTTGTTCTGATGGGTGGGGCCATGCTCAGTAAATCTTTAATCCAATTTTCTGTTGATAGTGGGGCTGTGTTCCCTCCCTGTTTGATCTGAGGTCAAACCATGGTGGAAATAATAAAGATAATGGCGACCTCCTTCAAAAGGTACGGCACTCAGTGCCCAGACCCTGTGGAAGGCCGCCACTACTGACCCACGCCTCCACTGGAGACTCCTGGACACTCATGGGTAAGTCTGGGTCAGTTTCTTGTGGGGTCATTCCTTCTTTCTCTTGGGTCCAGGTGCACAAAAGGTTTTGTTTGTGCCCTCCAAGAGCCTGTTTCCCCGTTCCTGTGTAAGTTCTGGTGGCTGTATGGTGGGGTTAATGGTGACCTCCTCCAAGAGGGCTTATGCCATACCCAGATCTGCTGCACCCAGAGCCCCTGCCCCTGCGGCAGGCCACTGATGACCTGTACCTCTGCAGGAGACACTCTAACACCCAAAGGCAGGTCTGGGTCAGTCTCTGTGGGGTGGGGTCTCATGGTGTGCACAAGGTTTTGTTTGAGTCTTCTGAGTGTCTCTGGCAGGTATGGTGCTTGATTCTTAACCATGATTTCGCCCCTCCTACCATCTTGTTGGGGCTTCTCCTTTGCCCTTAGACGTGGGGTATCTGTTTTTGGTGGGCTCCAACATTCTCCTGTTGACAGTTGTTCAGCAGTGAGTTGTAATTTTGAAGTTCTCACAGGATAAGATAAGCACCCGTCCTTCTACCCCACTGTCTTGGATATCCTTGCCTTTGCCTTGCAAACTGCTCAATTTTTCTTGTGACGAACTCGAGCCTCAAACCACGCATTCTAGGAAATGCATTTCTAGTACAGCTAAGTTAACACAGGACAAACCCACCACAGCCCACACTGTAAGGATTTAACATCCATTCACATCTCTGGTCCTCCCTCATTCTCTCTCTCTCAGTCATAAACATGTTTGTTAGCATATTTTATTTATAATGTCTGGTAGACTTGCATTTGATCCCAATATACTACTAATAAAAATAAAATACCATTAATTGAATGCCTCTGTATATCTTAAGTCACATCATTTTAACCTTTACAAGTCAGGAATATATAAGGAAGTTAGGACATGGGGATACACAGCTCTTTTAACTCTACTGATTTTCCAAATATAGAAAATAGCAAAGTCAACCTTCTGCCTAACATGAGGCAACTCTGTCTTTTATACAACTAAAAACACCCCACCCCCTCCTCAAAAGAAGAGACACATTTTATCCATCTTTGCATTATATTAACTCCCTTCAGTCCATGTCATATCTTCTCTTTAATATTGTGAAACTCACACAGTAAGATATAAAATTAACTACTATTAATACATTTTTACTTAGATGATAGAATGAGATGAGGGAAAATGGGTTAATAACTGCAAAATATATTCATACCAAAATGAGGAAAAGAACTTGTAATTCCTTGCCTCTTGTTTTCTGAATCTGGTTATATGGTCGTAGCTGGTATTTATAACTTACCTTCTTCCATGATTCATTTTACATTCACTTTGCTCCTTAGGAAGTGCCACAAATGGTCAGTGGTTATTTCCACAGCATCCCAGGCAGCCAGAAATACATGTGTAAATGGATAGATAGGAGGATAAGTCTGGAGTTCTGGGCAGTCTTGGGTGTTTATGTGTCTCACAAATCTCCCCTTTAAATGAACACAGACTGGGAATGTGAAGCTGCCATTGGGTAAGATATCCAAGCCATATCCTGGTCTTCCACATCCTGGGTGTCTGGATTTTCACTCTGATGGTTTTCACGGCCCTAGGTCTTCTCAGTATATTCTGGCCCAGGCCCTGGCCCATCAGATTGACCTGCTGTTGGGCCCCCCTTCTGCCTCTGCCCTTGCTCTTCTTGTCCTGACCTCTGCCTGAGAACCTAAGAGATGCCCAGTTGCTATAGCCCCCTGGGCTCTTTCCAGAAAAGTCTATTGTCCAATAACCCCAATAAAGAGGAGGATGACAGGAAGTAGGTAAATGAATCATGTGAATAATAATGATGACAAGCATAAATGGTCTAGCATCTATGGCTCTATTAACTTTCTTTTCTATGATGAGTCTGGACCAGGTAGAATGAATCACACCCCTCCCAAGCTGCTTAGAGGGGCCAGTAACAGACCCCATGTGAATTATGGTTAAGACAGTCTTGTAGCTGTTGAAAACCTAATGTGAAAATAGTCCATTCCCACCTCCTTAAAAATGGTTTACTTGGTTTTGCTCATCAAATGTGTATAATTACATCTTAAATTTGTTTTCATCTGCATACCTTTAATTTATAGTATGAATACATTTTTCCTGAGATGATTTACTGTCTATATTTCCTTGAGTTAGCATTTTCTTATCTCTTATTTTGTAGAATCTGGGTATCGACCTTATATAGTTTATCAAGTCTTCATACATTTGGAACGATAAATTTTTCTGATTATATTCAAATATATTTCCCTTTTCTGTTGCTTTTCTTCTGACATTTATTTTATTGCTTTTTGTTGTACAAAAGTCCTTGGTTTTATGGATTGCCAACACATTCATCTTGTTCCCATTGATAACCTCCATTTTTAATATTCATAAATTTATTTTCCCCAGAACTGAGATAAATATTCTTTTATGTTTTATTTTTTATTTTTTATGGATTGGATTTTTATATTTATCTCTGGTCCCTATGGAGTCTGTAGAGTAGCACTTAAGGGCCAGACTTTGGTATCAAAACAAGTTCAAAACCTGTCTTTTCTCCATACTGCCCATGTGACCTTGGAAAAACACCATTTGTCTTCTCTGAAGCTATTGTCTCAGATTAGCTCATCATAATTACTTTTTCTTTCTCATATATATTTTGATAGTGAAGTATAAGAGAAAAGTTCATAAAACATACACGCATACCTTATTATCTTTTTTTAATTTTTCATTTATTTAGTTTTGGTTGCACTGGGTCTTCATTGCTACATCGAATGGGGGCTACTCTGTTGCAGCACACAGGCTTCTCATTGCAGTGGCTTCTCTTACTGCGGAGCCCGGGCTCTAGGCACATGGGCTTCAGTGGTTGCAGCTCGCAGGGTCTCGAGCTTGGGCTCAGTAGTTGTAGCACACAGGTTTTAGTTGCTCTGAGGCTTGTGGAATCTTTTGGGACTAGGGACTGAACCTGTGTCCCCCGCATTGGCAGGCTCATTCTTATCCACTGTACCACTAGGAAAGTCCCTATCACCTTTTCTAAATTATTTCTTCACCACTTTTTCTCCCAATTGGATTCCACTCTATATTATCCCACAGAAGTTTGAATTTGAATTGCATTAAATCTCATACTTATATTGTCCAAATGCACTGGGAGCACTGCTGGCTAAAGTAATACCCAAAGAGGGGTGTCTGGAGGCTGGCCAGTTAAGACAGCCACCAATTGGTTGATAGATGGCTCACCAAGAAGGGATGCTTCAAAATGAATGAGCAAGAAAATGAGCCAGAAATTGAGACCTGAAATTCACTGAGTGGGAATCAGAATTGGGAAAGTCAGACAGAGGTAGTGATGAAGAAATGGACAAAGCAGAGAGTAAGCTGGCAACACTGGCGAATGTGCCCGCCATACTGTGTTCTCCCTTCACAGTGATGTGGGCACACCTGGGTAGACAGAAAGGGAGCACCAGAGGGGCTAAGGAGCATCGGGAAGACACAGGTGCGCTGTTACTTCACTGCCTGTGGTATTTCTAGGCATGATGTAGTTCTCTCTCTACGTATTAATGTCTTCTTTTTGCCATTAAATATTTATAACATTATTTGAATAAATCTCTCACAGTGCAGGTTGATATTCAAGTTTTTTATTGCTATAAATGAGCTCTTCGTTCTCGCTTTATTTTCAGTGTGCTACCAAGTCTATGACAACACAATTGATTTTTGAGGCTGCATGTTATATCCCATAACTCTACAAAATTCATTTTTTACTTCTAATAATATTTTGGTTGATTTCTTTTGATTCTCTAGGTCACCAGCAAAAAGCAACATTTGTATTCCTTTGTTATTTATGTCTTTTATTGTCTTCCCTCTTGCTTTCCTGCAAGTTATTGCAGGCTCTTCTGGCACAATTATTAAATAGATACAATGAAGAAGGCATCTTTGGTTTGGTTCTGTTTTCTTTTTCTCTTTTTAAGAGTATAATTCTAACAGTTCTCCAATATGTATAATGTACCTTGTATTTAACTAACACTCAACATATGTAGGTTGAAATGAGATGAATACTCCATTTGAAATAAATAATTTAAAGAGAGAAGCTACCCATTGAATCTTAGAATTGTATACAAAATGGAGTTTTCTTTTTCATTATGGCTTATTGGATATTGAATATAGTCCCCTGTGCTACACAGTAGGACCTTCTTATCTATTTTATATATGGTGGTTTGTATCTGCCAATCCCAAACTCCTAATTCATTCCTCCCCTCTTCCCCTTTGGTAGCTGTAAGCTTGTTCTCTGTATCTGTGAGTCTGTGTCTGTTTGTAAATAACTTCACTTGCATCACATTTTAGTTTCCACATATAAGTGATATCATATGGTGTTTGTCTTTTTCTTTCTGGCTTACTTCATTTAGTGTGATAATCTCTAGTTCCATCCATGTTGCTGCAAATGGCCTTATTTCCTTCTTCTTTAGGACTGAATAGTATTCCATAGTGTATATACACCACATCTTTTTTTATCCATTCACCTGTCAATGGGCATTTAGGTTATCTCCATGTCTTGGCTATTATAAATTGTGCAACTATGAACATTGTAGGGCATGCATCTTTTCAAATTACAGTTTTGTCCAGATATATGTTGAGTAGGATTGCTGAATCATATGGTAGCTCTATTTTTTTTTAACAGAAGATACTTTTATTTTCAGTTCTTCCAAAGTGTGTGTAAGAAGCCATCTCTTCTGAGGCAGCTGAACCACATGAATAACTTCCCCTTTTAGGGAAATATTAATATTCATTTTCCAGACATAAAATGAATATCAAACTTATTTCTAAGAGTCCGTCTGTTGTTTAGTCCCTACGTCAGGTCTGACTCTTTGAGACCCCATGGCTTGTAGCCCTCCAGGCTCCTCTATCCATGGGATTTTCCAGGCAAGAATACTGGAGTGGGTTGCCATTTCCTTCTCCACGTAACTCTATTTTTAAAGGACCCTCTATACTGTACTCCACAGTAGCTGTGCCACTTTACATTCTCATTAGCAGTTTATGAGGGTTTCCTTTTTCTCCACACCCTCTCCAGCATTTGTTATTTGTAGATTTTTTAAAGATGGTCATTCTGACCAGTGTGAGGTGTTAACGCATTATAGTTTTGATTTGCACAAAATGGATTTTTAAACACGTCAAAGTTATTTCCAGAATATATAAAGGTAATGTAACAACACTTGTTATTTTGGGTTTTATGCTAATATGATTAATTATATTGAGGCAAGTGTAGCATTAAACCCACCGTTGGCATTAAGTAAATGCTCATGGAATAAGTGAAATAAAGGGGGAGGCCCTTTTTTTGCACGGGAGGTGAGTTTAGTTTTCAGTTGTCCCTCCTCAATCAGATCAGATCAGATCAGATCAGTCGCTCAGTCATGTCCGACTCTTTGAGACCCCATGAATCGCAGCACGCCAGGCCTCCCTGTCCATCACCAACTCCCGGAATTCACTGAGACTCACGTCCATCGAGTCAGTGATGCCATCCAGCCATCTCATCCTCTGTCGTCCCCTTCTCCTCCTGCCCCCAATCCCTCCCAGCATCAGAGTCTTTTCCAATGAGTCAACTCTTCGCATGAGGTGTAATATAATTTCTGTATGACGGTTTGAATTTCATGATTAAACCTGGCTTGGGTTTCATGAGTAGTTCTCCTAAGGTGTTTTTATTTCCTAAGTTTTTAACTGGGATTTTTGTATCTATTTTGTATCTATTTTTCCAAAGTGAATTGTTCCAGTTTGCTTTCCTGACTGGTATCTGTCAGATGTGAAAGTTAGCCTGTATTAGCCTGCAAAAATGTTACCTTTCACCTTTTTTTTTTTATATTCTTAAAACTTCATAAAACTCAAGCATCCTTGATTTTTCGAAAGTTAAGAAAAGCACCTAGGGAATCCATCTGGAGTAGCTTCCGTGTGCAGGATAAGTCTTTAATCACATCTCTTACTATATCTCATTCTGTTATTCATTGGCTTCATAGCAGTTCTTGGAATTTAAAAATATGTATGAGGAATTATGTACTTGCAGTTAGATATCAACTTTATTACCATGGAACCAAGAATAATTCTTCTACTAAATTATAAGGAATACAAAAGAAAGATATGTTTCCTTTCTCATCTAGCAACTTTATTCATAACCTCACTGGGGCTGAGACTCTGCCTTTTTCGCCCATTTTCCCACAGAGCCAAGTGTAACATCACACCCACCGTTGGCATTAAGTAAATGTTCATGCAATAAGTGAAATAAAGGGGGAGGCCCTTTTTTGCACGGGAGGTGAGTTTAGTTTTCAGAATCATCCCTCCTCTATTTTATTTTTGAGTCATGCTTCTTTATATCTTGGGGGTCTGAGCTACTTGATGAAATAATGCATTTTTAAATGATGTATATCTTGCCTAGTCCAAAGAAGTGGATTGAAATATTTAAGAGTATACAAATGTAAAGTTAAAGATAATAAAAAATGAAGTGTAGGAAAACACATGTTAAATGCTGAGAAGAGTTAGCTTGCCATGGTATGGTAAAATTTAACCTTTACACCTTAAGGTCTCTCACAGCGTGTGTTTAATTTCCTGACAGTGTTGACTTTACATGATTAAGTGTAGATACTGTCAAAGTGGAGATCCACTTGCCTCTTCTAAACTCTCTGCTTTACCTCTTTGTCTGGTTAGTTCTGTGCTCTTGGCTTTTCCTGTTTCCTCTGATGAATGGTCTTCCCACCTGGAGATGTGGTCCTGACTGTGCCTGCCATGTGGGGGCTAAGAATGCCAGTTATCTCTGCCCAGGACAGCTTCTTCCTGAGCATTCATGTTGGGCAGCTCCTGAATCTTACACTTTTATCAACACTTTCTTTTTGAGCTGGGAATAATTCTCTCCTGCTTTTCCTCTCTGTGGGTAAGGTTGCAGGCTAGTGTCCCAGGAAATAAGCTCTCAAGGAAAGAACAGCACGCAGGATGTTTCTTAAGGAGGAATCCTGGGGGTCAGTGAAATTCCCAGGTATCACAGTGATAAAGAATCTGCCTGCCAATGCAGGAGACGCAGGAGACACAGGTCCAATCCCTGGGTTGGAAAGATCCCCTGGAGGAGGAAATGGCAAACTATTCCATAATTCTTGCTGGGACAGATCCTGTGGACAGAGGAGCCTGGAGGGCTACAGTCCCTGGGGTCCTGAAGAGTCAGATGCGAGTAAGGGACTGAGCACGCACGCACTGGGGGTCAGCGCCTGGGCAGAGAGGGGGCACTGAGCTGGGATGCTGGCCGTCAGCAGCCTGGACCACCCCTGTGAGCTCTGGTGCCTCGGAGTGCTTTCCTCGCCCCCACCCCCAGGCATCAGGCACTGGGGAGGGGCTGCTCTGGCAGGGCACGGCCTTGGGCAAGCGGCTCTGGGAAGCTGCAATTGTCCCCAGAGAGAAGGGTCTTCTGGCCAGCACTCCAGCACCCGGGGCAGCAGTGAAGCCAGCTGGGCTCCCCAGAGCCCAACACAGGCAGGGTCCAGGGCCTGAAATCTTCAGGCCAGAGAGCCTCTTCTTGCAAAGGCCTCAGACTTCACAAGGCGGCAGGCAGATAGGGCAGGGCACAAGCCATGGGCATTATTAATAATACAGTAATTATTGTAACTGAAGTGGGCTGAGAATGTCAGCATGGGCTCGTGTGTAATTGTGCATGAAGGATTATTTACAACTGTATAGGTTTTAAATTGATTTTTAAGACAAAATGTTTTGAAATTAGCTACCAGGTGGTTCAGTGGTAAAGAGTCCACCTGCTAAGTAGGAGATGCCGTTACAGTCCCTGGGTCACGAAGATCCCCTGGAGTAGGAAATGGCAACCCACTCTAGTATTCTTGCCTGGAAAATCCCATGGACAGAGGAGCCTGATGGGCTATAGTTCATGGGGTCACAAAAGAGTCAACCATGACCTAGTGACTAACCACAACCGCCACACTCAATTACAGTGTTGCTTGCTGTTTTATTTATCTAGTAAATTTTAGGTAAAGTGAAATGATCACTTTTCATGAGACTTTTGAATAATGTCCCATCAATTCAAGTTGAACACATTTCTCTCTGAAGAATCAATTTACACACTTAGCTAGGTTTGCTAAATATTTTTAACTGTATTCATATAGTTAATATATTTTTTTCTCTCTTTAAGACCATCAAATGCCTTAGAGGGAAAACTTATAACAAACAACAAAAGGTTCCCAGGTGTTTAAATAACTGTAGTAAATTGATTGCATTTAATTTATGAATATCAGGCTAATAATAGTGATGTTTTCACCAAACTTACTCAAATGATTTTAAAACTTCAGTGTTAAAAATCACAGGCCAAAAATCAAGTATTAGTTTTAAATTAGTTTCTTCAACAAATTAGTCACAAGGCAATTTAAAAAAGAAAAATGAAGTGGTCAATTTAAAAAACTATAAGAAAGAACCCTGGTGGCTCAGGTGGTAAAAGAATATGTCTGCAATGCAGGAGACCTGGGTTGGATCCCTGGGTTGGGAAAATCCCCTGGAGGAGGGCAACCGACTCCAGTATTCTTGCCTGGAGAATCCCCCTGGACAGAGGAGCCTGGTGGGCTATAGTCCACGGGGTCACAAAGAGTTGGACATGACTGAGTGACTAAGCACAGCACGAGAAAGAACCAATCATTATGTGTGGAACTTATTTGCTTCTTGATTAAAAAAAGAAAACAAAACAGTTTATGGCATTCGTAAGACAGAAATTCAAACCCTGGACACTTGATATTACTAAGGCATCATTGTCACTTCATATATATATATATATATATATATATATATATATAAAATGCTATGACATGTGGGATTTGTTCCCAGGGGAGAAGTGGATGAAGATGGGAAAGTTTGTCCTGAGTTGGCAGTTGTTGAAACTGAGCTTGGATTCATAGGGAATCACAGGACTATACTATAAACATTTGTATTTGTTTGGAATGCTGCATAATAAACAATTTTAAAGATCAAATTGGAATTTTAACACCAATTTCTGAGATTTCTCAAGTGATAATATTTTTTTAAAAAATCCATCAAATAAACTCACACATTATCCCTGTTTGTAAAATGTATTCCTTAACTAATCTGAACACATGAATGCCATGGATTTGATTTGTTTCGCCATCTCTTCTAAAACTACTTAAAGTTGGCACTTCCCTGGTCATCCAATGGCTAAGACTGCACTCCCAATGCAGGGGGCTCAGGTTCAACCCCTGGCCAGAAAACTAGACCCCGCATGCCTCAACTAAGAGTTTGAATGCTGCAGTGGGGATTCTGTGTGCTGCAACTAAGACCCAGCACAGCCAAATAATAATTTTTTTTAAAAAGCTATTAAAAAATAAAACTACTTAGTGTTGAAAAGACATCCCTAGGCAGTGGGGATCAGCATCATTGATTCTAACATGCAGCCAAGGATGTGAATCTCCTGCAGGATTTGCTAGCACTCAGGTTGCTGGGCCCTGACCCCAGGGGTTCTGAACTGTGGGTCTGGGGCAGGGCTGAGGCTCTCCATTTCTCACAAGTTTAGGCGATGCTGATGCTGCTGGCTCAGGGCTCATGTTTGAGGATCACTGTTGCAGGCACTTTTCACTTTCATGCATTGGAGAAGGAAATGGCAACCCACTCCAGTGTTCTTGCCTGGAGAATCCCAGGGACAGCAGAGCCCGGTGGGCTGCCGTCTATGGGGTCGCACAGAGTCGGATACAACTGACGCAACTTAGCAGTTGCAGGCAAGCAGAGTTACTGCCTATAGAGAGTGAAAGTTACTAGGTCAATAACTCAGGTCTGTTACACTGCAAGTATCTCATGAACTGCAGTTGCTTCCTGCCCCGATTCCTAAGTGGACATGGAGATGGCGGCTGTATGCGAGAGCATATGGATGTGTTTGGTCCTTGGACGATTTCTATGACAGTGGGGGAGGTCCTCTTTTTCATCTGAGCTTTTGCAATCCTTGTTCCTGTGTTCGAATCACACCCAAAACTATATCTTCTGAGAAGAGTCAAGGGAATGATACATACATTCCTTTACCCACCCAGCTTCCTTGCCTGCCTGCCTGGACTTTCCATATTTTCTTCTCTCTCTTAAGACATCGTAGTGTCTTTTGCTCTAGCTTGGAAGACGTTTGAATGCAAGTCTGTAGGGTCCTGGGTTTCCTCACATTTTATCTGATGTTGTGGCTGACACTCTCACATTCCATCAGTCATACAGCTGGAGCCTTTCAGTCTGCCTGGGGAATCAGGTAAGGCTTCACAGAGGAGGTGGTTTTGCGGTGCATCTCAAAGGATGAGGAGGAGTATGGCAGGTGGACAGGGAAGACTGTCTGGTGTTTTCATGGAATATTTTCTGGAATGTCAGTTGGGGTGTCTTGGGGGTTGCGGGTCGAGGGTGTGGGGAAGAATGTGAAATGAGGCTGAACAAACAGGCAGTCAGGGGCCATTTCTTTGGAGAGGAAAAGAGAGATTTATCTTGGAGATGTTGAGGGGACTGCTGAAGAAGTTTGAGCAGAAGAGTGACCCTAGGAACTTTGCATATCTGAAAGATTAACCTGGCAGCCGCATGGACGATGGACTGGGCATCAGACCCAGAAGTAGGCCGTTTTACCAGAGGGAGATTATTTGTGTCGCAGCCATGTGTGAGCACCAGTCTGGGGTAGTCCTGGGGTGGGAAGAGATAACATTATTGACAATAATAAGAGGTAGACCTGTTTGCATGCTGATGTGTGTGTCTCTATGTATTCGTAATCTGCCTTGTCTTAAAAAGGCAGCTTAGATAAAGGCATAAACCATCAAATCAAATTAAATGTAGAAGGAAGCAGGACAAAAGGAAAAAACAAACTAGGGAAGATAAAATGAGATCATGAATAAAGTTCACATTTGGGTATCTGAGTCCTTACACTTGCCTAGGGTGAGCCATGGATTTGGCTGATTTTCTGAAAATCAGTGGAAAGGGAGGTTCAGTCCCTCAGCTGATTCACAGAGCCCATCGCATAGAAGCACTCTGGCTGCCTGAGAGAAACACAGGGAGTGCTGGTTCTGAAAACAGAGAAATGTCTCCCAAGGAGCCTCAGAAAGAGGGGAAGGGTTGATATGCCAAACAAAAACCTTAGCATTGCTGAGCGAGGGGATCTTGTTTTTCCAAGAGAGAGTTTCTCCGAGTGGGGATTCTAGAATTCAGACTGAAAGATGGGGCTCGGTCACTGCCCTTTCCTTGGTGAGGGGCTTGGTGGGAAGCTGCCAGCCAGGCTATCTGATTGGCAAATACCTGTCTTGTCAAGGAAGAAGGGAATACCTTCCTGGAGACAAAACCAAACAATGCTGAACAGCAGTGAAGCTCTGGAGGATGGCAAGCCATAACCAAGCAGACATGGAAGATGGTGGGCCTCCCCGGGAGTCTTCAAAGATAGAGTGGCTGGATGAAGGACTCTGGGGAAGTGAGGGATCCATTAGCAAGTTAGACCAATGGCTTGGATCAGCTGGTTGGATGGTTCTGCAAAAGGTGGTGAAGCGAGAGAAGTAGCAACTTTAGGGGTTGACTGATGGGAAGGAAAGGTGTGAGTTCCTTTGGTGTCATGTTAACTGTAATGTGCCTGGCAATATTCAGGTGGCCACACCTGAATGACCATTTGTGTGTGTGTGTGGGGGGTTTACTTTTGGTTTTCATGTGCTGTTGTTGCTGCCAACCATATCCTCCCGTGCTATCCAGTAAGTCACTGTAACTCTTGCCCTGGCCACCCGTGCCTTCCTGTGTCTCTTTGTCTTAGAGTGTCCCCCGTTGCTAGAACAGCCACGTTGGAAGTGTTCGGGCTTACTGTCCTAGGAGTGACCCTCAACCAAGAATGCACAGGAGTTGATGGATAAATATCAAACTTCTTGCCCCTCCAAGTGCACAATTCTTAGGCATACTCCTCACAATGTCTCAAAGGGTCTCCAGCAGGACTGAGCACCAGGTACCCACAGGGGTGAGCCCCTCATCCATGAACTCCTTCCTGGCTTTCTCTCTTCCCTGCCTCACTGTCCCACTCCTCATGGGTCTTCCTAGGACTGCTTTCCAATGAGCCATGTGCGACACAGCTCCTACTCAGGGACCCCCAGTCTGATGGGAGACACAGCCCTGCCTCAGGGAGCCCCAGTCTGGGGGAGACACAGCCCTGCCTCAGGGAGCCCCAGTCTGGGGGAGACACAGCCCTGCCTCAGGGAGCTCCAGTCTGTAAGGTGTTCCTGCCCCCTGGAGCACCCCATCTGATGAGGGAGATGGGATTTGCACCAGTGATTTCATAAAGGGAGCTGACCCTAGAGGTGAAGAGGACAAGTGCTGAGAAAGGGGTTCACCAATGGCTCAGGCCTGTGACGTGCGCACTGAGGAGTCAAAGGCCGTAGGCAGCCACCCGGGGGACAGAGGGGCGGGTCTCTGCCCTCAGGGAGCCCTGCCAAGGCCTGGTGCCCGTCAGCCTGAGCCCCTCACAGGTGCTCTGCTCACAGGCTGACACACTGCTCGCTCAGTTGGTCATATGGGCTTTGGGGATATTGCCGACTCCATCTAATGCTGATTGTTGTGCTCAGTTATAAAAAAAACAAGCTGAGTGCTGAAGGTTGGGTGCTCGCTGCCCAGCTGGCCCTGGAGGGATGGTGGGAGTCGGAGAGGGACTGACCCTTAATGTGACGGGAAAGAAGGGATCTGCACGGCAAGGGTACAGGTCAGGGTGCCAGGAAGCGGGCAGTCCCAGGTCTGCAGGAAACCGGACGTGCCTAAGGGCTGGCGCTCTTTGGCGGCCATGTGAAAGCTGCCCTAGAGAAGGGCGGGTTGGGGAGCAGGGGAGATCTGCCGCCTGGCACCTGGAGTCTGACGACCACATAAGTTTGTACCCACGGGTCCCCAGCCTCCGGGATCTAACGCCTGCTGGTCTGAGGTGGAGCTGATGTGATCATAATAGAAATAAATGCACAGTGAATGTAGTGTGTTTGAATGATCCCCAAACCAACTCCTCCACCTCTGCGCCGATCCATGGAAAAATTTTCTTCTACAAAAACAGTCCCTGGTGCCAAAAAGGTTGGGGACCACTGTCCACACCTACATCCCCAGTCCTGGGTACAAACTCATCCATGCATTTCATGGACCAGCCTCCTGCCTCCCGCTGGCACCCAGCACCTTCCTCTTGTCAACTAGGGCAAAGGTCATCACCAGGCTTGGGGTCAAGAGAGGGGCAGGGGTTCCGACACCCCCCTTCTGGTGTGTGACATGCCAAGCTGGTGGAAGGTGCTAGGGATGTGGGGAGAGCTCCCGTGGGGAAAGTGAAGAGTGGGGGCGGGGCAGTGAATCTTAGGAAACAATTTCCTGAGCTCCCAGCTTGGGCCCAGGGGACAGTCTCTCCAGGAGTCTCAGGGACCATGCCCCAATTCCTGCCACAATGGCAGGGTTGGTGGGGAGATCCCAGCAAGTGCAGAAGTTGTGGGTTCAGTTCTCACATGAGTTCCTTAGGATCAAGTGGTCGTAGATCATGTTGGCTGTTGAGATGATCCAGTCCACACCCTTCTCTGAGTGCAGAGAGGGAAACTGAGGTCCAGACAGGCCCATTGGCTACTCCACGACCACACCGCGCCTTAGCGGCAAAACAGGAAACAGAGGAGAGGGTTCCCATGATGCATCTGGTTCTTCTCCTGTCTCCTCAGGTGTCTCCTCCCTGGGGGGCAGGGGCTCCCCTGGAGCAGGCTCTGAGCTGGAGATTAGCAGACAGGAGCTTTGTCGGGGTTGCTGGGGAGGGGGAAGGGGGAAGCTGAAATGGGCAGAGGGAGAAGTTGGGCTATCATGCAGCCTTCGTGGGAGCCTCAAGCCTCAGTCAATCCAAAGAGGGTGTGGGGGGTAAAGAAGGGGCTGGTCTGCTCTGGTCTGTCCCTGGTTGGGGGCTGCTCCGCGAGGGTGTGACCTTGGGTGAGGAGTTCTCTTTAGCCTTGGCAAACCCTCAAGAGACTTGCAGGTGGGAAAACAGAGGCTTCCTTCCTGAAGAGGACTCCAGGGGCTCATCACGAGACCACCACGTTGGTAAAAGGGAAGCATACTACCCGCCTCCCGTAACTCCGCAGGTGACCTGCATCAAACCCAGCATCACCCACAGATGCGCTCTGAATAAAAAGCAGATGTGTGAGGAGGTCTGTAGCTGGACTGCTGGGGCCAGCTCTGGTTCAGGTGTTGACAAAGCAGGACCACGTGAGAAGAGCTACATCTGCTTCTGTGCACATCTGTGGGGACGTGGGCAGGGGGGCACGTGGCCTACAGGCCCCATGCTTCTCTGGGTGCCACTGTGTGTCCCCTGGCAGAACATCTCTTCCCTGGCATTTGAGTATCTAAGCCAACAGGGCCCTGTGCAAGGAGGAAGGCATTTGGGTCTGGGGTCCCTGGGTCTGCTAACAAGGGCACCCACACCCTCCCGCCCTTGGCTTTCCAGATCCCTGTAGTCTGGAAGCAGGAGAAGCAACACCATAGACTTCGGGGTGAGGGTCTACAAAATTTGCATAATAAACCGCCACCTACATGATCAGTGAGTGGAGATGGAAACACAGCAAGCTTTGGACACGGCCTTGAATTTGCTGCCAGCTCTGACCAGCTGTGTGGCCCTGGGCAATTCAGTGTCCATGCGAGAGAAATGAGAATGATCACAGAGATGATGAAATGTCCTGACTTATAAAATGCATATTACACTGTGTTAGGCCTGTGGAACATTCTGGATCCCTTTCCTCATCTTTGCTCCCATCTCTTGGGGAGCCTGCATATTACACTGTGTTAGGCCTGTGGAACATTCTGGATCCCTTTCCTCATCCTTGCTCCCATCTCTTGGGGAGCCTGCATATTACACTGTGTTAGGCCTGTGGAACATTCTGGATCCCTTCCCTCATCCTTGCTCCCATCTCTTGGGGAGCCTGCCGGGACAACTATGCAGAGAACAGGACTGGAGGAGCCGTCACTCCTTCTGCTAGTGCCTTTTTGCTGAGGGGATAGGACATGCAGCTTGTGCGATCTTAGTTCTCTGCCCAGGGGTCGAACCTGGGCCCTCCACACTGAGAGCTGAGTCCTAACCACTGGACTGCCAGGGAATTCCCTTCTAATGCTTCTTGAGGAGAGAGGAACCAGCTCCCCCCAAACTTGTCACCCTCCTGTTGTGTCAGAACCTTTGAAGACAAAACCTGTGGCTTCGGCACTTTCTTCCTCCCAGAGTCCCTAGCCCGTCATCACCAGGCACTTTAACAGTGGAGGAAAGCGCATTTACAAGGGAGGAAAGGTCTGGGAGGTGTGGGGGGGCCTCAGGACTGCTGATGCCTTTCGGGGAGGCTCTCAGGTAGCAGCTGGTCTGTGTGAAATGAATGATTCACTCAAGAGGAAATATGATTTTTCTCTGGTCTGTGGAGCTCGTCAGGTTAGGCCTGGCTGACTGAAATCTTGAGAGATTAAATAAATGGAGAGGAGCTTTGAGACTGAAACCGTGTCTCCTTGCTTCAAGACACCCTGTGCCTTCCTAGAACTCCCAGTCCTACCCTATGCCCAGCTTCTAGAATGTTCACCCTCTGGCCAAGGCTCTGCAATGGGGAGGGTTAGGACCCAGATTCAGCAGAGACAATTAAAGCAGGACGCTGTTTTCTTTTGATAAGTTCCCAGACTGCCAGCAGCCCCCGAGACACAGGCTTTAAGCAGGACGGAAAATGCGGACCTTATTAAGGACTGGCTCAGGGTGGCTCAGGGACGGCCAGACAGGAAATTGGAACTGAACACTGACGGTAAAAACCTATTACTTTGTCGCTGGGGGGTGTGCCCTTGTCACACCACATGGGGCAGAGGCAGGGAGAGGGTGTGCATGAAGCTCCTTGGGGTTAGCCTCTCAATGCAGGGATGGAGACCTGGTCCCCACTGACTGATAATCCAGCCCGCACCTCACCTCCCCCATGTTATGAAGTTGTGGAGGAGATGGCAGGTGTGTATGTAGGTGAGAGAGAGAGGTGGCACGTCCAGCTATGAAGGGGACCCTGGTGTAAGATGGCTAAGGAGAGAATGCTCATAGCCATTTCAAAACCTGATATTTTAAAAATAAAAAATTAAATTAGACCAAATTAAAAAAAAAAAAACCCACTAGCCCAGAAAAAGGAGAAGGCAATGGCAACTCACTCCAGTACTCTTGCCTGGAAAATCCCATGGACGGAGGAGCCTGGTAGGCTGCAGTCCATGGGGTTGCAAAGAGTCAGACACGACTGAGCGACTTCACTTTTACCTTTCACTTTCATGTATTGGAGAAGGAAATGGCAACCCACTCCAGTGTTCTTGCTTGGAGAATGCCAGGGATGGCAGAGCCTTGTGGGCTGCCATCTATGGGGTCGCACAGAGTTGGACACAACTGAAGTGACTTAGCAGCCCAGAAAAATGCCTAATATTCCAATGTTAGGATCAAGAGTGTGATGTGTGTATACAGTGCGGGGAGGATGACTCTCATTTCTGGAGACAGAAACTCTCATAGCAGTCTGAGCCTCACAGAATCTAAGCAGTATTTTAGCATCCATTCTACTGCACAGAATCTAAGCAATATTTAGTAAAGTCCTTCAAGATAGCGGCTAAGTACCAGCTGGAATACTGCTTCCTTATCAAACCCTTACAGGGTCATCTTTTCCCACCTGGGTATTCTCCACCTCCTAGTTCAGCTCCCACTGCAGTTCGATTTTATGCTGTAAATTTCTTGTTTGCTGGGTAATTGTTTTTTTCCTGTTTCCCTCTGTAGACTGCAAGCTCCTGAGTTCAGGGATCAGCCCTTATCTAGCTCCTTCTCCTTATGGTGCTCACTGGCAGAGTTCACGGGTAAAAGTGACCACAGAAAAGAAAATGTACCAAGTTTGTAATACTACAGAAGGCCTGTAGAGGGCGATGCTGGTGCCCCTGTAGCTCCCGGCGGCTGCAGGTGTTTGTCAAATTCAGGAGAATTGAAGTTGTCTCCTGAATGGAGAATTGGCTCCCACTCAGGAGAATTGGCTCCCACTCCAGAGAATTGCCCAAGGCCAAAGGGAGCCTCCACGGGGAGCCTCTACCCGGAGGCTGATCTGGAGGATGATGAAGAGGAAGGCCTTGGCCAGAGGCGGCTGTGTCCCCTCCCCTCCCCACACCTCAGCTGATGTCCAACCGCACCGGGAACACAAGACTGGCCTCCTGGGCTCAAGGCAGGACCAACCCTGCGGTGAATTTGCGCCCCCGAGCTCCCGCTGGGACCACGTCCTTACCTAGCTTTTTTTTTTTTTAAAGAAATTTTTTGTGTGGTAAAAGTCATGGAATATAAAACATACCATTTAAACTGTATTTAGCAGTACAGTTCAGTGGCACTAAGTACATTCACATTGATATACAGCTCTCACCATCTCCCAAATTCTTCATCTTCCTAAACTGAAACTCTGTTCTCATTAAACTCTAACTCCCCATTTCCTTCCCCACCACCCCCCTCACCCTGCCAGCTCCTGGCATCTACCACTGTACTTTCTGACTCTACGAATTTGACTGTTCTAGGTACCTCATATGCTGCTGCTGCTGCTGTTAAGTCGCTTCAGTCGTGTCCAACTCTGTGCGACCCCATAGACGGCAGCCCACCAGGCTCCCCCATCCCTGGGATACTCCAGGCAAGAACACTGGAGTGGGTTGCCATTTCCTTCTCCAGTACATGAAAGTGAAAAGTGAAAGTGAAGTCGCTCAGTCGTGTCCAACCCTTAGCAACCCCATGGTCTGCAGCCTACCAGGCTCCTCCGTCCATGGGATTTTCCAGGCAAGAGTACTGGAGTGAGGTGCCATTGCCTTCTCCCGGTACCTCATATAAGTGGACTCAAACAGTATTTGTCTGCACCTAATATATTTTGGAATGCATTTTTAAGGTTAATATGAGTGAACTCACTTAATATGAGTGAACTCCGGGAGTTGGTGATGGACAGGGAAGCCTGGCATGCTGCGATTCATGGGGTTGCAAAGAGTCGGACACGACTGAGTGACTGAACTGAACTGAAATGAATATATGTCCTACAAACAGATTATTACCACCCCCACCCCATGCCATATAGTAGGTTCTCACTGGTTATCTCTTTTATACATAGAAGTGTATATATATCAATCTCAATCTCCCAGTTTATCCCACCCACCCCCCTTACTCCCCTGGTGTCCGTACATGTGTTCTCTACATCTGTGTCTCTCTTTCTGCTTGTGAGTCAGTTCCTGAGCAGCAGAGCCTAAGGTGGAGATTCTTGTTTGTGACTTACTGGGGAGGGGGAGCAGTGCTTTCAGGAGGAAGGGAATGAGGGAAGCGAGAAGGGGCAGGAGATAAATAGCTAACTGAACAAGACTCTCAGCCTCTGCTGCTCAGGAACCAACTTACAAGCGCAAGCACCATGTAAAAAGCTGACCCAATGAGGCAGCCCTAGGATAAGGATTGAGTGCAAGTGACTTATCGAAAGGCTTCCCAGGTGGCTCAGTGGTAAGAAATCTGCCTGCCAATGCAGGAGACAATGGAGACCCGGGTTCAATCCCTGGGTCCTCAGACCTGGATGAAGCAGGCTCACTTCTGCTCATGCTCAGAAACATCCTTACAATAATCTCCCTCCCCTGGGTTTCATGGGCTCCAGGTCTTCATGTTATTAGTAGCCTTCGTTTCTACGTAAAATCACCTTTCATTTTTTCCTAGCCTCTCTGACAAATTTTGTAAAAGAGAAGGTCCCAGGATGTTAACAGACAGAGAAGTCAATGGGGAGATTAATGCAGGGTCTACTTACAAAGTTCTGGGCTGGATGAAAAAATAGTCAAAAGTCAAAGTTAGTTGCACAATCATGTCTGACTCTTTGCGATCCCATGGACTTTAGCCTGCCCAGCTCCTCTGTCCATGGGAGTCTCCAGGCAAGAATACTGGAGTGAGTTGCTATTTGGACATGGTTTATGCTGGTGTGGCAACAGCAGGAGACTTCTGCTTCCCCTGGGCATCATGGGATGAAAGGACAGCATTACTTCCAGAACTACAGATGGTGGTTGTAGGAAAAGAGTATCCAGCAGGAGCTATGACCTTCAGTGGACTTCAGCCATCAACAGAGTGACCTGGCAAGAAGGCATTGTTGCTGTTTGTTGTTCAGTCGCTCAGTCGTGTCTTTCTCTTTACAACCCCACGGACTGTAGCCCACCAGCCTCCTCCTGGGATTTTCCAGGCAAAAAGTACTGGAGTGTGGTTGCCATTTCCTTCTCCAGGAGATCTTCCTGACCCAGGGATCAAACCCGTGCCTCCAGTGTCTCCTGAATCAGCAGGCAGGTTCTTTACCACTGTGCCACCTGGGAAACCTAGTGAAGAGGGATCCCTGGTAATAAATACCTCGTCTCACTTTCCGCCTTGTTTTCTGATCTCCTGCTGGTATTTTTCACTGACTGAACCCAATTAGGAGCCCAAAGGCAAGGCTCCCTTTCATGTAGTTTCTGTAGGTACAGCCTCTCCAGGGCCAGAACTGGGTGCTGAGGGGCAGAGAGTGGACCTCGACACACAAAAGGGGAGATCAGAGCTGTTTTATTTCTTCCAGGCCTTTCCTAGTTTCCAGCCACAAGAATACAGGGCACTCTCTCTGGCCGGCCCATTAAATGCATTCTTTTTTGTATGCTGACCGTGGCAGAAAAAGCCCCATCTGCCAAACCCTATGCTGGACTGTGGTGCATAGAGATAAGACATGAATTCTGCCCTCCTGGAGTTCAGAGTGATTTTCCTCCCATCAGACAGCTCCAGCGGCGGGATTAGCCAAATGAGGAGTAGAAAGGAAAATTAACTTATGGACTCAAACTTGCACATCATAACCATCAAACCAAGATCAGCTCTTTGCTGCCTGCGTTTCCGTAGGTTATTTCACTTACTCTTCCTGGCGAACTCACACACCTTTTCCATCCTTGTGTGGATGCAGAGGACATAGCTCTAAGAGGTAATGTGATCAGCTCACGATGACACAGCTAATAAGCCAGAGAATACTCTCTCCTCTGCACCCCACCATCTGCCATTGCCTGAGCCCTCCTTGCTCTATGGTCTACCTTGAACTACAGTGACTGGGGCTCACGCCCTTCCTCTCTGCCTGCAGGCAATAGGAGTGACTTGCTTTGTCTGCAAAGCCAAGAAGGTAGCACAGTCTGTCAATAAAGAAGGTTTCAGCAACCAGGCCCCAAAGACCTCTGAGCCCTTTGGAAACCACTCACTGAAAACCAGGGTGGAACTTGACCTGTGAAGTCAGAACTCTTGGGTTCTTGTTGGCATCAAGACTTGGCAGTATACATATATATATACAGGCTGCTCTGAACTGAATGGGCAGACCCTAGGCTGGGGCTTCCCTGGTGGCTCAGTGGTAAAGAATCTGCCTGCCAGTGCAGGAGATGCAAGTGTGATCCCTGGGTGGGGAAGATGCCCTGGGGAAGGAAATGGCAACCCGCTCCAGTATTCTTGCCTGGGAAATCCCATGGACAGAAAAAGCTGGTGGACTACAGTCCATGCAGTTGCAAAAGAGTCACCACGACTTATGCACTAAACACAACAAACAACAAAGGCTTGGTGGTTTACAAAGCCTTTAAAAAGCCCAGAGATCTTTGCAGGCTCATTTTACAGATAAGGAAATGAAGTTCTGAGAGATTAAGTAAGTAGCTCGAGGCCTGGCCTCTAGCAAGTAGCAGACCCAGGACTTGAACCCCTGAGGTGTTTGCCAGGCCTTGGTTCTTTCCACGCTATAGGGCTTCCCTCTGGTGGAAGCAGGCCTCTCCCACTGGGATGAGAAAGCTTGCCAAGTGGTCCCCTGTAAGCCTCCTCTCTCCCACCACCCACTCACTTCCCCTTCGCCCATCCCACCGTACCCAGTCATTCCCTCCCATCCTCCCCCATTTCTTTCTGTCTGATTTTCTGGTATCTGGACTCACTCAAGATCTCACAGCCTGCTCCAGGGAGCAGACCCAGCGCTGCACACACAGCCGGCTCTTCAAAGGCAACCGTTGTTCTGGCCCCTTGTGGGCAGATAAACAAAATACTGCTGCTAAAAAAAAAGTCCATTTCACATTTCACTTTACTTGAGGAAATGGAAAATGCCAAGGCAACACATCAAGGTCAAGCCCCCCTGGATTCTGGCTCAGAGCCTCCGCTGCCTAAACCAGCCCCCTCCCTGTGCCCCAGCTGATGACTCTGTTCACTCATTTCACTTCCCACTCCTGGCCTGGCCCACCCGTGAACACATACCCATGCATTCTTCCCCACCATCTCTATTCCCCCACACACCAGAGTCACTGGAACATGATAGACAGACAGAGGCCACTTGCTAAATCCTCAGATCTTAGCCCGGCCCCCAGACACTCATTTCTAATCACATCTTCAAGCCTTGAGCGAGGCGCAGCCATAAAAGAAAAAGGGAAGCCATTCATTTATACTTTACAGAGTTTCAATTTTTCTGAGGTTTTCACACAATCATCTTTTATGAGCTATAGTAAAACCACATGTTTATACAGTTTCTCTCCCGAAGCCCCAAACATTTTAGTAACATTATCTTATGTAACACCTGGGGTTTGTGAAACAGGGTCTGAACAGCCTGGCATCACTTATGCAAACAGTTCTGAATTTTCCAGATGTATCCATTTCCCTTCAAGTTAGTAAAAAGCTTATTTGGACAATTTCGCCTTGCCCCTCACCCCCACCCCTTTCCCACCACTTGAAATCCCTTCCCTTCCACCTGCAGGTAATATTTGCTTCTAAAAAGAATCTCTGCCTTGACAGTCACGTGGCAGCAATTTTTCTGATTTGTTTTGCAATTCCTGATGAATATCTTTATCTAGATCTCTGTTATAGAGTGGCAGAGCACTGTCTAAAATTAAATCACGAAGACATGGCTTTTCTCCCTCCTACCCAGGCTCATATTTGGGATCCTCTTTCAACTCTCCCTTCCTCTGCATCTCCTTTTTTCATTTAGCTTTTACAAAGTGGCTTTTACATTTCTTTTCATTTGCTGTTGCTTCCATCCTGCTCAGACTTTAATTCATAGCTGGGCTGTTTCACTTGGCTCCCCACGAGCCCCCTGTTTCAATCTATCTGGCACATTCTAGCCTCATAATCATCTTTGGAGGCTCTCCTTTGTAGAAACACTGCGTAGCTGCTCATGGTCTGTGACAAGGGAAGGCAAATTCATTCTGCAGCCCGCTTCCCTAAAGAAAGTTTGCCTAGAACATAGCCACACCCATTTCTTTACACACTGTGGCTGCTTTTGTAATAAGACAGAAGAATCCAAAGCCTCTGGTAATTACCATCCGGTGGCTCAGACAGTAAAGCGTCTGTCTACAATGCGGGAGACCTGGGTTCGATCCCTGGGTTGGGAAGATCCCCTGGAGAAGGAAATGGCAACCCACTCCAGGACTATTGCCTGGAAAATCCCATGGACAGAGGAGCCTGGTAGGCTACAGTCCATGGGTTGCAAAGAGTCGGACACAACTGAGTGACTTCACTTTCACTTTCTGTTACGAAGCTTGCTGACCCCTCTGATGGATGGAATACAGTCTGTGTGCCCTAGCCCCGGATGTGGGACTCTGACCTTGCCCCGCCTAACTTTTCCACCTGCCTATGTGTGCCTCCTCCCTAGCCACGGGCAGCCACCCGCCTATATGGTGGGCCCCTTCACCAGCCTGTTTCATGCCTCTAGAGCTGTTCGTGCATTCCTTCTGCCTGGA
Source organism: Bos indicus (assembly GCF_029378745.1). NCBI lineage: Eukaryota > Metazoa > Chordata > Mammalia > Artiodactyla > Bovidae > Bos > Bos indicus. The sequence goes on along the minus strand of NC_091782.1, from coordinate 15,614,173 downwards.
GTCCTCTTTTGCATATCCCAGCTTCTGGTGAATACCGACCTGTCACCCAAAATTCAGCTCAAGGCAAAGCTCTTCCGTGACGCCATCTCTGCTCCTTCACATGCCTCTGTCCCTCTCTCCCCATGAATTCAGTGCTTCTATTTTTGTGCCCCACCAAACTCATACAAATGTTTCCTACAGCTTCTGCTTATTATGTGTTTCTCTCTGTCTAGACTCCCTGGAAAGCAAGTGCTGTGTCTTAATCTTTTTTTTTTTTTTTTAATTCCCAGAGCCTAGTAATGTGTCCAGGATATAGTAGATATTCAGTACATGTTGAGTGAATGGATGGATGATTGAATGAATGAATGGAGCACCAACCCCTACTCCCCCATCTTATTCCTTCTCCCGATACCTACTCTTTGTCTGGCCTCCTGGGCCCTGATGTGCTTCACTGATTATGGCTCTAAGCTTGTCCTGTCTGCTCCCTGTGGTCTCTGGAGCCTTCTCCAGAGGTGGCCCCCTGCCTGCTCCTCCCACACTCATGTCCTTCACACTCCAGGTAGGATGGCTCTCTCACATCGTGACCTGCTGTGTATCTTTTCAGCATCGCTTGCCTGACCAGTGTGTACAGGTGCCATGACCAAGGAGTCTTGAATCCGAATCCAGGCTTTGTCACCCTCTAGCTGGGTCACCCTTAGGCAAGTCAGTGCCTGAACTCTGGTTTCCTCATCTGAAAATCCAAGTGATTCAAAGTCTTTTGCTGCTTAGTTGATGACCATGATACACACACATTTATTCATTCAACAAACATTCATGGGTTATTCATTATGTACCAGGCAGTAAACAAGACAAAAGACCCCCCAAAACCAAAGACCAAACCCAAATCCCTGACCTCCTGGGACTTACTTTGTTACTGAGGAGACAGGCAATAAGCAAGACAGATGCTTAGAAAGTGAGGGGTGCTTGGGACCGATAAACCAGCGATGGCCAGGGCTTGTGATATTATTAGGTGATAATTTATTAAGGTCTTTCCATGTGAACCTGAACGTTCCTTTCTTATAATTTTGGGAGTCCCTCCTCCCCAGGGAAGGCTTTATAATGTTAACCAGTGAGGGGTAAGCATTTCATATAAGCACCAGTAACAAAAAAGAATGAGGGAAAGCAGCCTGCCCCGCAGTCAGCAATACCGGGTTGGCCAAAAAGTTCATTCAGGTTATGCCGTGGAAAAACCCAAACTTTTTGGCCAACCCAGTACTTTCTGAGCACTTCAGACAGCAGAGCCATCCACGTTCAAAGCATTCTTTCAGGAGGATTAACTTGGTAGAACACCATGTGAGCTGGATCATCAGCGAGGGAGAAACTGAATCTGGAGAAACTGGAAGTTAGGAGGCTGACCCAAACATCTGGGCCGACCCCGGCACGTAGCTGTGGGACCCACGGAAGGACTCTGCGAGGTTGCATGTCGACTGAAAAAGTTGCACAACCGAAATGTTTTATTCTGTGGATGTTCTGAGGACTTCAAGCCTGAGAGACAGCCTGTCAGCTCGAAGGGACCGCTGAAGAGGTAAGGAGGAACCAGGTGTATAGGAGTGTTTGCAACAAAGCCCAGGTAGTCAGGACTTCAGAAGAGTACTGTTAAAGAAAACCAGACGTCCCAAGTTTAGGAATTTAGCGCTTTTGTATGATCGGATGCAGGAGCCCGGAATCACTGCAGTCATTCCTTTGACATGTACCTCGGCTATCTGGGCCAGTACCCTGTGGTATCCCCTCCTGGGTCTCCTCCGGGTGCTCTCTCACGGGTGGCTGCAGCGGCTGATGGCGGGCATCCTGTTTCTTTCTCTCTTTGTTTTCAGATACTAGGGGATTTGTCTGCTTTTTAATTTTTACTTTATTGTATTATTTTAAAACATTTATTTATTCGGCTGTACTGCATCTTAGTTGCGGCATGCAGTTATCTTTCGTTGCGGCATGCAAACTCTGTGTTTCAGAGGGCGGGACCCAGTTCCTGGTACCCTGTGGTGGGAGCACAGAGTCTTTAGCTGCTGGACCACCAGCTGCTGCTGCTCAGTCATGACAGACTCTTTGCGACCCCAGACTGTAGCCCACCAGGCTCCTCTGTCCATGGGATTCTCCAGGCAAGAATACTGGAGTGGGTTGCCATGCCCTCCTCCAAGGGATCTTCCCACCCCAGGGATGGAACCCCCATCTCTTATGTCTCCTGCGTTGCAAGGGGATTCTTTACTGCTGAGCCACCAGGGAAGCCCACTGGACCACCAGAGAAGTCCCTAATTTTTTTTTTTTTTAATATTGGGGTATAGTTGATTTACAATGCGATGTTAGTTTCAGGTGTATGGGCATCCTGGTTCTCTCCTGAGTTCCCTCAGGGCTCATTAATGCAGCAGATGTAATGGCTACAACATCCTTTGTTTACTGACACGGCAGGCAACATTTATTTATTTATTTTTTCACTCAGAGCATTTCATAGGAAAATCTGGGGACTAAATCCAAGATCCTTCAGGATGGAGACTGGGGCTTTCCCATTCCTCTCTCTGCACCATAGTTACAAAGAGAATTCAGGATGTGGCAGGTGGTGGGAGGTGTTTTGTAGAAAAAAGGGAGGAACATCTCTCCTGTCCCACTCATCCCTTTCTATGCTCACACCCAAGCCTTTCTCCAGGGACTTAGCTCTTCTCCGCCTAAGTCCATCCCTCACCTGCCCACCTATCACATGAACAGTAGTGCCCAGAAACCAGTCTGACCCTGCTCCTTTGTCTCTTCTAAGAGTAATTATTCCTAAGTGTGAGGCCCAGGCCCTTTAAACCTCCAGGACTCACACAAAGCAGGAGAGAAAACCAGAGTGCATGACCTATTGAGACCACTCCATAAAATGGACAGAATCAGACAGAATCAAGGTCAAATCCCAGCTCTGAGATTTCTACCTCTGTGACTCTGGGCAAAAATTTTCTCAATTTTCTGATATGCAGTATTTAAAAATTTTTTATTTTATTTTTAAGCTTTTTGTGTCAGAAAGTATTTTTTTATGTATTACATATATTTTTTAAATTGAAAGGTAATTGCCTTACAATGTTGTGTTGGTTTCTTCTATATAACAAGAGTCAGTCATAACTATATCTATATATTCCTTTCCTATTGAGCCCTCCTCCCATCCCCCCGATACTCCTGATATGCAGTATTAAAAGATAATTTTTAAAAGCTAAAATCATGACTCATATAAACATAAAACAAATACATGCCAAAGAATTTATTTAACTCATTGGTTAATGAGAGAACCAGCAAGATATGACAACCAGTTGAGGGAAGAATTCAAAGAACACATATATGTGAGCAATCGGGAATACTGGAATAAATTTACAAGTATCTGCAAAACTGGTCAATGACCATTGGGTAATAATGAGCTGCATGGCCACCAAACGTTTCATTTGCATTTCTAAGGATGAGAATTATTTCATTACTATCAGTGTTGTGGAACTTGCACAGTTATAAATGGCTCAAAGGCAATAACATACACAGGCCTCAATAGCGTCAGATAAGCTGGCAGGTTGCACTGAAGAGAACACCCAGCAGTTTCTATTTTTGTTGTTTTCTCCCCATTCCAAAGTTTTTCACAAACATTTTTTAACAGAAATATGCACAGAGGTGATATATTAGCAACACCTCACAAAGTTCTTGGCACATCGTGCTGTGTAATAAGTCACTTCAGTCGTGTCCGACTCTACACAACACCATGGATCCTAGCTCGCCAAGCTCCTCTGTCCATGGGATGCTCCAGGCAAGAATACTAGAGTGGGTTGCCATGCCCTCCTCCAGGGGATCTTCCCCACCCAAGGATCGAACCCTGGTCTCATGTCTCCTGTAGGCGAATTCTTTACCACTAGCGCCACCTAGGAAACACTCTTGGCATATCATGGACACTCAATATCTGAAAATTCCCTTCCCCATCTTTCAGTCTGAAACAAACAAACAAAAATCACAGGGAAAGATTTTCTTTGAGGCGAAAGCTGCTAGAGGAATGTGTATCAAGGGTTTCAGGGCTCAGCAGTGGAAGTAGTCACATCTGAACTGGAAAGTCTCCCCGGTAGAAGGAATCTGGTTACTTCAGATCCTCTTCCCTTGGTGTGCTTATTCCAGAGAAAATCTCCCAGGGGTCCTCAATCTCTGGAACTAATGCCTGATGATCTGAGGTGCAGCTGATGCAATAATAATAGAAATAAAGTGCCCAATAAGAATAATGCACTTGAATCATCTCCCCTCTGTCTGTGGAAAAACTGTCTTCCATGAAACCAGTCCTTGTTGGCAGCAAGGTTGGGGACCGCTGGCATGGCCACAACACCCAGGCCACGTTTCTCTGTCCCTTTGAAAGTGAAAGTGTTATTCTCTCAGTCGTGTCCAACTCTTTGCGACCCCGTGGACTGTAGCCTGCCAGGCTCATCTCTCCATGGGATTCTCCAGGCAAGAATACTGGAGTGGGTAGCCACTTCCTTCTCCAGAGGATCTGCCCGACCCGGGGATTGAACCCAGGTCTCCCACATTGCAGGCAGACTCTTTTATCATCTGAGCCACCAGGAAAGCCATTCCTCTGTCCCTTATAAAGCATATCAACGGTGGCCACACGAATATCTCATCTGTTACTCATGACTCAGTGGGCAGACTATCCAGTATGGCAATCACTCCCATTTTACAGAAGAAGAAAGACGTTCAGAGAGATTAAATAACTTGACTAAGGTCACACAGCTTGCCAGTGGCAGAGCCAGTATTGAATGCAATCCGGTGTCTCAGAAAACTCGGGGAAAAGATTTACAATCAAGACTCTTCCCCTCTTCTCAAGGCCAGAGTTTATAGCTTGAGCTCTGCGCTTCTAGAACATTATAAATCAAATTCGTTTTTTCTTGAGCTGACAGGTTTAAGGAAGTAATAAGTTTTACACTGCAGATTATTAATCTATTACAGTGATTTCATCAGTTTGTGAAATAACTACGTGATGTAAGCTGTGTAGCTCCCGCTACAAACCAACCCCACCAGCATCCCCATGGGTCCTGGGAGTCCCAGGGGTCAGTGGCCTGGGGGTACACAGGGGTGGTCCCAAGGGTAACTCGCTGGGGGAGCCCTTTGCTAGGTGCCTGAGGAATATGACTTGCCCTTCAGACAGGCTCCCACCCCCAGCCCTTTCCCTTCTCTCTCCCTCACCCAGGGCCCCCTGACTGACATCCTTCCACCCTTTGAATCTAGAGTTATTGTTGTTTAGTTGCTAAGCAGCTCAGTCGTGTCCAATTCTTTTGCGAACCCATGGACTGTTGCCGGTCAGGCTTCTCTGTCCACAGGATTTCCCAGGCAAGAATACTGGAGTGGATCACCATTTCCTTCTCCGGGGAGAGGTTTTCCAACCCAGGGACTGAACCTAGTCTCCTGCATTGTCAGGCGGATTCTTTACCACTGAGCCACCAGGGAAACCCTCGAATCTAGATGCTCTGCTCTCACGCCCGACAAAAGCATCCTAACAGTTGTCTCAGCTTCACCTCTTGCCTCCCTTTAATTACAGACTGTTAATGTGAAAGTCAGGTCATGCCACATACATGCTCAGAAAAATCTACTGGCTTCCTACTGCATATGGACTTTTCTGAAGAGACCATACAAGGCAATTCAGTGTTCAAGATGTGCAGTAGGAAGTGCCTTCAGGATTGACATCTTTGGAGAAGGAAGGAAGCAAGGCGGAGTGGAAGGGGACCTTAAGCCACAATGCAGATTCAACCAACAACAGCTTCGGCCCACGAGGATTGTGGACAACTCCCTTTGAGGATGGTCCATGCTTCTGTAGCGTCCCCCAGCCACTTCCATCTCAACAATCACAGGAGTGGAAGATACAGACCCGAGGGCTTTCTCCCTACTGATTCCCTGCCTTCTCATTACCCCGGGGCTATGTCACACCAACAGACAAGACAATATGGCTATTGTCTCATTAACTGTCTGATTTCATGTCTCCATGTCAATTAAATGTTTCTATATTTCTATCTCACAGCTTGAGGAATCATATTAGTTTAATGTATTAAGAGGAAAGTAATTAAATATTTGTTCTTGGGTAATTGTATATAAACTGCATGACAATTGAGCTGGTGATGTAATTAGTGAATCGTAATTGGAGACCCTTTTACAATCAATGTTTAATTTACTAACAACTGTTTTGGCTTAAGAGCAAATTAAATGCTTGTCATTGGCCTTCCACACCCACGGCGTGCAGAGTCAGCCCGTTTCCTGGCTGGCTGTGGGGGAGGCCTTCTGTGCTGTCAGTTGGCCATGTCATCTCTAGGAAGTCTTAGAGCCTGTCTGGAACTCAGTTTTATTATCTGCAAGTTGGGAGCCTTGGGAAGAAAATACTGAGGAATAATGTGTATTGAGCACCTGTAGTGAGTCGGATACACACCTCATAAGCTCCTGTGGTACCTCATTACATGTGGGTAGTACATTATACGCGTTCTAAGCACACGTGTTAACTCACATGTGGGTAACTCATTTAGCCCCAGCAACAACCCTACACATAGGTGCTGCTGTCTTCACTTTATAGAAAAGGACACTGAAGTGCAGTGTAACTTGCTCAGGAAGCAGAGGAAAGAGCCGTGGCACCAGAGCCCATTCTGTCGTTAGGTAAGGCTATCATCTCTAATGACAATTTCTAGCTTCTTTTCTATCTCAAAGGGTCTATTTGGGCCAGTCCTGCAGACACCCAGACCCTTCCATCCCACGGCCACTATCTGTCCCTCCCTGGCACGGAGCCCTTTGTGTAGTCGAAGCCTCAGCTTTGATCTTTTCTGATTTGTTGCCAGCACCAGAGCTGTCCTGCCTCACCAGCCCCGACAGCCTCCCTTGATCAGCCAGGATGGGCTAGAGGATTCTGCAGTAACAGCCCCGAATCGAAGCGACTTTTATAACAGAGGTTTATTTATCACTCATGTTCCATGTTCAGTATGGGAGATGCCGACAGATGTTTTGTCCTGTCTTCTGGACTTCCAGCTGTCCACTTAGGGCCCATCATCAGTACCTGCAGTCCAGAAAACAGAGCAAAGGGTTTCTTTACAATCTCCAGCATCTTCTTACATGACGCCTCACTTTCCTTCTCTTCTGGACTTCTTCCTTTCTGCCTCTGCCCTACTCACAAATTCTTGGCTTCATTCTGCCCAGGCCCTACATAATTAAGGCTGGGAATATCCCATCAAGATAAAGATATTCTTTATCTGGTAAGGGTCACAGTGGTTCTTATCCCCTTGGGAGCAGACTCTGGGCTATCAGATATTTCAGAGGGGAGCATCTGTTAGGATGATAAATGCCTCTCCTTAGATTATAATGATGATGAGCTCAATTCACAGCAATGGATGCATCACCTCCTCCTCCCTTCCTGCCAATCAGAGTGCAGATGGGAAGCAATTAAGCATAAAGAGGGTGAAGGGGTTGAGACCCCTGCCCGCTGTTTCTCAGCTGTTCCCTTCAATCCTAACCCCAGTGTTGAATCACCCTCTCCCTCCTCTTAACTTCTTTCTCTTACAATCAATATGGCATCCTTTCCCATTCCCTTTGGTCTTTATGTTGACCTTATACTCACCCCTCATCGCCCCAGTTCCCTTTATTTTATTCTCCTTAATGCCCTTCAACCACCTCCATCTTTCTCTTCCTATGTGCCTCTCCCTGTCATTAATGGGGCTGACTCTGGGAGACAGGTGGCAGGGAACAGAGAACTTCCACTTCTTGCCCCACCTTAGCCACTAACGAAAGAGGATGCTTGCAGGATGATGCTGACAGAGGCTCCAAGGGCAATTTTATTTACTTCTTTTTATAATTGTATCTATCTATTTATTTGTAGCTGCGCTGGGTCTTCGCTGCTGTGTGGGGCTTTTCTCTAGTTGTGGCAGGTGGGGGCTACCTGTTGCGGTGGCTGCTCTTGCTGCGGAGCACAGGCTGTAGGCTGCACCGGCTGTAGTTTCGGCACGTGGTCACAGTTCCCGGGCTCAAGAGCACAGTCTCAATAGTTGTGGGGCACCGGTTTAGCTGCTTCTCAGCACGTGGGATCTTCCAGGACCAGGGATACAACCCTTATCGCCTGCATTGGCAGGCAGATTCTTTACCACTGAGCCACTAAGGAAGCTCCTAATAGTTTATTTTCAAATCAATGAATTACTTGGCTGTGCTGGGTTTTAGTTGAGGCATGTGGGGCCTAGTTCCCTAACCAGGGATCAAACCCAGGGCCCCTGCATTGGAAGCTTGGAATCTTAACCCTTGGACCATCAGGGAAGCCCCCAGGGACAATTTTAGAGTCTCTCTTGCCCACTGCTTTATCTCAGCACCCAGCCTGGCACATAGTAGGTAGTCATTATTTCTAGGATAAATGAATAGCTGAATGAAGAATGGCTTAATGATGTTTCCTCTGAAAGGCTCTCCAAGGACCCTCTCAGCTCTGAGGTTCTATCGTTCTATGTGAGTCTATAAAATTCCCACTTCTAGACTGTCTTTTGGGACTGATGGGGCAGAGATACCAACTCAAATAGCAGTAAATGTGCAAGTGATTTTATACCTAATTGACAAACTAAACATAGATAAATCACCAGGACCAGATGGCACTCACTCGAGAGCAGTGAAGGAACTCGAGGGTGAAATTGGGGAAATGTTGGCCAAAACGTATAAGTGCTCATCACAAAGGGACATGGTGCCAGAGAGCTGGAGAGGGCGGCGGTGCCTCCACAGAGGACCCTAGGAGGCTGGCTTCATCAGTGAGACTGGCTGTGAAACGGGCAAGTGATCCAAATATAGAATAAAGAGTAGCAGTGCTTGCAAAAGCTACACGCCAGTGAGGAAGGCTCCCTTGGTTCTGTACAAGGAAATCTTTCCTGGCAAAACCTTCTAGGCATATGTGTGGGGAGACATATGGATAGTGGCAGGGGAGCCAGCAGAGGAAATGAATCTATGCTCTCTAAATTATATGCTAAAATCTATAGAAAATGAAAAACCGAACCATCTGAGATCAGCTGCCTTAGAAGAAATTCTGATTTAAGATAGAACACTTGCACAGGACTAATAATTTATGATCACAAAGGTTATTTCAACTTCTCAAAGATACTCTTGGAAGGTTGATCTTTACAACAACTTTGTAAAAATGGTAGAACTTTTTTTTATTGACTGTCACTTGAGAAGTGACACAGAGAAAATAAATGACTTGCCCAAGTCCTCTACTCCTTCAGTTCTCCACTGTATCATCCCTAGGGTAAGGAATGCTGATATAGAAATAGTCACATCTCCATGAACGTGCTTGTCATTGAGACAGCCAAAGCAACAATATCCCTGTCTCACTGCCACCTTCCAGATCTCCCATGAGTACATCCAGTGTTGGGGGCGGGAAGTGGGGTGGCTAACTTGCATCCAGAATCCGAGCTGCAAGAGAGTCTGAGAAAAGCCAGTTTTAAGCTTCCCAGCCTTTGCAGTAACGGAAGAAAATACTAGAAGTTGAGAATGAATGCTGACAGCCAAATAGCTGTATGCACTGTACTCTGTGAAGAAGGAGGGGACATTCCAAGAGGAGGAAAAAGGTGTTTTCAAAGGAGGGAATAACAAAAGGTCATAGTGCTATATACACTGAATGTTTGTGTCTCCCCAGCATTCACAGGTTAAAACCAAGCCCCAAAGTGATGGGATGAGGAGGTGGGGCCTTTGGGATGTGATTAGGTCATGAAGGTAGAGCCCTCATGAATGGCATCAGTGCTTTTATAAAAGAAGAGACTAAAAAAAAAAAAAAGAGAGCGAGAGTGCAAGAGCTGTCACTCTTTCCACTATGGACAGTCATAGCCAGAAGATGTCTTATGAATCAGGAAGACACTGAAGCTGCTTGTGGCTTGATCGTGAACTTGCCAGGCTCTAGAACCATGAGGAATAAATGATCATTGTTCATGTGCCACCCAGGGTAAGACACATAAGTTGGAAGCATCCTAGCCCTTTGGCCTCTTCTCTCCCAGAACAGTGCCAGGGGCTCAGCCAGTGGCCGACTTCTCTGCCCCTCCCCTCGCCTCGCCTCCCTCCTGGGAAACACCGACATTAGACCTTGTCCCGCTTTGGCCACCTGGTGCGAAAAGCTGACTCATTTGAAAAGACCCTGATGCTGGAAAGATAGAAGGCGAGAGGAGAAGGGGACGACAGAGGATGAGATGGCTGGATGGCATCACTGACTCAATGGACATGAGTTTGAGTAAACTCTGGGAGTTGGTGACGGACAGAGAGGCCTGGCGTGCTGCAGTCCACGGGGTCAGAAAGAGTCGGACACGACTGAGTGACTGAACTGAACACTGAGAAGTGCTGAAGGGGCAGGGCTGGATTTCTTGCAACCAGTCAGCTAACATTCTTGTCCTGCGGGGGCCGGAAGCTGATAGGACCAGGAGACGGAGGGCATGCTGTGACGGCGAGTCACCGTGATCTTCCCTAACCCACCCACGTGGGGCTCTCTCTACCTCAGAGAGGAACAAATAAATACAAGGCACGTACATTATTAAGTGTAATTACATTGTTACTTATAGGTTCAATTAAATACGCTGGACATTTTTATAACATAATTTGAGGTGTGATGCGTGCAGCAACGGCATTAACCTTTAATCATAGTTCTTTCCCTTTGAATTGCAGTAATGACCCTATTAATTAGTAATGAAATGATTAAATAGGAACAGAAGACATCAGATCATGATTCCTCTCCCTGGGCCCTCTCCTTAGATTGAAAGTTGGCCTTTTGACCTTCCTCCCCCAAGAAAACACATCTCAGGGAGTCGGTGTGTATCTTGGGGGTAGGGGAGATGTTGAATTTTCTATAACCTCTTCTCTCCCAGAACACAGAGTAGAAAAACAGATAGGACGAGCAGTGCATAATCAGGGATGTGCAGTGTTCACTCTCAGGATGTTTACTTGCTCCTTGGGTTGTTGATAATTGTCCCTTCCGGGTACCAGATTTGGGATTGTGATGACATGAGTCAGGCAGTTCTGGGCAGCTGACCATTTCCTTCTGTTCACTGCCTGTTCCCACCTCCCAGTGTAACCCCCCAACCCCGCTCAGGATCTCAATGGGCTTTTCGAGAATCCATTCACTGTCCACCTTCTGTGATGTCTGAGGCCCCCATGCTGTGCTTCTAACCGATCTGATCACCCACCCACTTGCCCCTGTGGTCCTGTTCAGGTGAATTTTCTCCCTCCATGTATCAGCAATCATGGGAAACACTGAGGGTATCAAGCAAAGATCATTGCTCTTGGGCATCTCAGTTAAACTTGGTTATAAGCTGTGTTGCAGTCATTGTACTCCTGCAATAATCGACACATTAATAACTACAATAGAAGAGCATGGTCTAGGCGAAGCTCAGAGGAGGGGCAGTTGACCTAGCTGTAGTGTCATGGAGGGCTTCCTGGAGAAGGTGACACCCAAGACAAGTCTTTTAGGATAAGTGAAGCTAACAAATGGAGACACAGGCTAGAGCAGGGATTGCAAGCCTAGGATCATGAGTGAGGACACAGGGTGAAAAATTGCTCCTTGTTGCCCTTCTGAATCTTTAATTCAGTAGAATACACCATATACTACCATACTGCATGTAACTCATCTATCCATGTATTCATGGAAGTCATCCCAGAATCTGCTTGCTGGGCCCACCATCCTAGTCCCCAACTATTGGGTCTGGCTTTGATTCAGCATCTTGCTCTGGCCCCTGTACACTTGGTGTCTGTATTAGGAACTTGTGGCTGCCTTCTGTGTCTCCCACCAGGGTTCCTTACACCGGCTTTCTGCCCTCGGCCTCCTCAGGTGGCACACCTTCCCCAGCCCTTCTCCACCTGAGCTCCAAGTGCGAGCCTGAGTCCAGTTAGTGCAGTCACTTCTGTCCAATTTGAAGAAACGACAGAACTGCAGCAGAGTCTGTTTAAGAGCACACAAGCATTGTGCTCTGAGCCCATCCAGCCACGCAGCTGCCCTCAGCCCCAGCCTACACCCACCACAGACCCTCAGCCCAGCATCTCTCTGGAGTGTGCTTTCCTTTCACTCCTTCAGAACTGATCAGACTTATAGAATGTGTCTAGCTTTAGTTAAAAAACAAGTTCAGCTACTTTAACTGGGAGACCAAATAAGACTGGCTCAAACAACAAAGGAGTTTATGCTTCTCCCATGCAAGAGTCTCAAGTGAGTAGTCTAGGACTGACAAGGCGGCTCCATAGTCATCATGAGCCCAGACTCCTTTTGTCTTTTTGCTCTGCTAACCTCAACATGCAGCTCTCACCTCATGATCCAAAATGGCTGCCCCAGCTCCTGCCCTCCCAGGGGACACAGGGCTTTTCCTTTTAAGAACATACTTTGTAATTTGTTGTCACACCATTTCTGTTCACAGACATCAGTACTTAGTCATGAGATGGAGGCTGGGAAATTTGTATCAGGAGAGAAGAATGGGTTTGAGGAGACAATTAGCAGACTCTTCCATCATCTTTATGAATTTGTAACTGTGGGCCTCCCTGGACTTACAACAGGATGCCAGGAAGCCTGATAATTGTCTGCCTGTAGCCTCTCAGGCTCTCCTCCCCCCAGCAGTTGTTCACTCATTCAAAATGTTTTGAGTAGCTACTAAGGGGTGGGCCCTGGGGCTTGGTAACTGATTAACTTACTCATTGTTAAATGAGAGACAAATGATGGATAACTAATTGCAAGACGTGTATGAAAATGAGAAGGTTTATTAAAAGGGTGAAGATAAAGAACTACTGAAGTTTAGAGCACAGAGGGGTCTTTCTGGAAGGATGAGACCACACGGAGAAGGTTGCATTTAAGCTGGGCCTTGGAGGCCAAGAAGGATTTGCAGATTCATATGCTGGGATGAGTGACCATTGGCTTTTCTACGTATGTATTTACTAACTAGCTAGCTAGCTACACCAGGACTTAGCTAGCTGTGCTGGGTCTTAGTTGTGGCATGTAGGATCTTTGGACTTCATTGTGGCACGTGGGATCTTTAGTTGCAGCATGCAAACTCTCAGTTGTGGCCTGTGGGATCTAGTTCCCTGACCAGGGATTGAACCATGGCTCCTTGCATTGGGAGCTCAGAGTCTTAGCCATTAGACCACTAAGGAAATCCTTCACTTTTCTTCCTAGAGCTTTTAGGAAGGCTGTGAGGAGCTCATGTCTTCCTGTTGGTTAGATACCAGATACAGCAGCAATAGGAAAGAGGGGCCTCCCCACCTGGCTCTGGTGCTCAGGAGAGAGCTGTGCCCTACTGAAGGAGTTTGGGAAAATCCCACAGTTCAGGTTACCCTCTATGCCAGGCTCTCTGGGGACTTAGACACAGGCCTGGCCTCGGGGTGTTTATAATTTCTTTAGGGTTTAGAATTGAAGCCAGCAATTGTATGCATCAATAATTATTAGTTTTTATTATTCATTATTAATGTTGAGAAGAAAATAAGAACATACAACTGTTCTAAGTGCTTAGAAAGGGCTCCAGCTACCCAGGAAGAGAAGAGATCTTTGTGGGTTGATACAATCAGGGGCCTGGAATTTCAGATGATCCTTGAAGGATGGGTCAGACTTGGAAAGGTGGAAAGGAGCTCATGAAGAATTCCATGGAAAAAACTGGAAGATGGGAAGGAATATTGTGCCAGGAGACAATGGTGTCTTAATTTGTATTTCCCCAAAACAGACTGAGAAGTGACTTGTGTGCAAGCAGTTTACATGGGAAGTAATCACGGGAGTGAATCAGGGAAGGAATGAGAACCAGCTGAGGATGCCTTGTGCAGGTCCCCTTCCCAGTGAACCACAGACCTGGGCAGAGGATGGCAAAAGGGGAAAGCCTTCACCTTCCACCACCATTAGCCAACTCCCCTTGTATTGCCAGGTGTGCCAGTGAGAGTGCCCAGTGGGTCTCTGCAGCTGTCCCATCCCTCAGCATCAGAAAAGTCCAAGGACAGGAATCCAAGGTGTGCAGTTCGGGCTAAGATGGGGAGCTGTCCGAGGACATGCGCAGGAAGCTGTTCTCAGCCTGTGTAGAACTGGGTACCACAGCTGGGGCTGGAGGATGGATGGGAAGGCCAACAGGATGGGAAGTGGTACCTAAGAGATGTCTGATTCAAGGGATCCTGTTGAAGTGAGGGCATCTCAAGTCCACAGGCCCAGGAGGGTAATTCAACCTGTGCAGACAGTGGGAGCAGGAAAAGTGGGGAGGGGACAAAGAGAAGGGATGGGGGATGTGGAGAAAACTGGAGGGAGGAGAGGGGAGGGATGTATTAATACTTGTGATGTGCTCTCTCCACTCCATGACTTACAATAAAACACCTCCCTTGAGGAAGCTGCAGTGCATGCCTGCAGGGATGGGAAGGAAGAAATAATGGGAGTAGGGTGGGGTGATCCTTCTGAGCAGGTGCCCAGAGAGCAGGGGAGCTCCCAGGGGGCAGAGGAGGTAGGGCTGGAGTTAAAGCCAGTATGAGTACTGGGAAATGGATGGACATGTAGGCTTTCCTGATGTGAGGACAGATCAAGTCCACTCAGCATCCTTATCCAAGGGGGTTGAACCCATGCTCTCATTCTTCAAAACTATTGACATATTCTTCAGAGTCCCTGGAGTCAATACAGTCAAGAGGTGCAAGCCCTGGACAGCGTCCAGGATGCCGTAAGTCTTGATCATTATATGAAATTGCATGAATATGATGTGCCAGGTGGTGGGGGAGGGTCCACTTGGCAGAAATGATACTCCATACAAAAGCTTAGAAGAGGATGACATGTTAATAAGAGCTAACAGCGACTGCACAGGGACTAGGGTCCAAGCACTGTTCTAAACTCTTTGCATGAGTTAATCTACTCCATTCTTGGGCTTCCCTGATGGCCCAGATGGTAAAGAATCCGCCTGCAATGGGGAGACCTGGGTTTGATCCCTGGGTTGGGAAGATCCCCTGGAGGAGGGCATGGCAACCCACTCCAGTATTCTTGCCTGGAGAATCCCCATGGACAGAGGAGCCTGGTGGGCTACAGTTCATGGGGTCACAAGGAGTCAGACATGACTGAGTGACTAAGCAGAGCACAGCGTATCCTTGGGATAATCCCACAAGGAAGGTACATCTAGGGGAAGCGTGCCTGTGGGAAGGATGACATGGAAACATAAAAGGAGTGACTTGTTCTTGACTGGGACCCCAGATGGCCTGTGGGCAACTCATGTTTGACCACTGAGTCCCTCTTCTAACGTGAAAAACTCAGATGGGGGCACTCATTGTGCAGAGTAGTCATCCTATTCAGAAAGACATTTCCAGAGTGCCTGCCCCATCGTAGGTCTCAGTTAGTGGTACCTAGGAGATAGAGTTTGGATACACAGACACTGAAACTCCAGGACTTTTCAATGTTTGGGGAAAAGAGGAAGAAATGTTTGAAATCAGCACCATCCTGGACTCCAAAATACATGGCTTGCCCATAGCATTTTATTTACTCATAAAAAAGCAAGTATCTTCAAGGGCCACCCTGTGCCTTGAGTCAGGCAGACATTCCTTGACCTTGTACAAGTTAGTCCTTGAGGGGAGCCACTGGATGGAGTTAAGTAGCTGGGAAAGTCAGCACTCTTTAATATGTCACTGGGAGAAAGGTTAAAAGAGGGCAGTGGGGTAAAATACGATCTTGCAAAGCTTTGGGCGAGACACAGTTGTGCCAGGCAGCTTCTTTTTGCCTCTCCTGATTTGCTTTTGGCCCTGCTCTATCTGTGCCCATGGGAAGCAGACCTGCTGCTGCTGCTGCTAAGTTGCTTCAGTCATGTCTGACTCTGTGCGACCCCATAGACGGCAGCCCACCAGGATCCCCCGTCCCTGGGATTCTCCAGGCAAGAACACTGGAGTGGGCTGCCATTTCCTTCTCCAGTGCATGAAATTGAAAAGTGAAAGTGAAGTTGTTCAGTCGTGTCTGACTCTTAGTGACCCCATGGACTGCAGCCCACCAGGCTCCTCCGTCCCTGGGATTTTCCAAGCAAGAGTACTGGAGTGGGTTGCCATTGCCTTCTCTGGGAAGCAGACCTGGGCCTCCATAAATGGGCTCCTGTCTTCTCTGGTTTCCATTTGGGTTTGGCCAAAAAGGAGCACCAACAGGAGATAGGAGGGAGGAAGGAGAGTGAGGTGGGGGTACCTATCCTCCACCCCAGGTGATGCAGGCAGACTGTGGCCTGTGTTCCTTTAGCCTAAATCCATATCTCAGGACCAGAATTTTCTAAATTATCCTTTGTTAACCTCAACAAATTATCCTGTTTGAGTGTGATATCTGTGTCCTACCAGGATCTAACGGACAGAGATGGTGGCTTGAACTTAGGTGCGGACTGTCGACCTAGAGCAAAGTGGATGGATTCAAGAGATATCTACAAGGGGCTTGTGGTTTCTGCTTATCTTGTCATTTAATCTTTCTTTTCTTTTTTTTTTATAGGAAAGGGCTGGGCTCCGGGCACCGGCGGCAGTGGAGGATTCTCCCGGCAGCGGGACCCCGTCCTCTCGACCCGGAGCTCCAGCGGCGAACACCCGGGACAACTTCCAGAGAGGCCCTAATCTTTCTATAAACAATGGGTCTCGGTTCCTTTGTTTGGTTCCTCTGGGAAAGATGCCAAGATAGAAGTGCAAGAGACTTCTTGGGAGAAACTCTTGTGAAGGATTAGGGGGTGAGGGAAGGGGGATCAAGAGGAGACACGGAGAGCCTTCAGACTGGGATGCTGATCTGCCTATTGAGAAAGGAGTGAGGGAAGGAAGAAGGTGGGGCAGAAAGAGCCTCAGACTGGAGTGCAGCTCTGAGGAAGCCTCAACCAGGCTTTTGGAGTCTGAGCGCCCCTCTGTTAAAGAAGTTCCACGCTGGCAGGCTGACTCAGCTCTAGCACACACCCCCCACCTCCACCCCACGCTCTGCCTTTGCTGACAGCAGCCTGGGGAAGATTTTGGCCTCAATGTGAACCTTCTCATGGATTCCAGATAGTATATTCTAGAACTTGAAGGGAGATTTGAGCAGTGCACTACCAAGATGGTCATAGTTATCCCACTAGGCATATGCTCTTGGGAGCCTGAAATGTTAATAGTACTGGGCCTAGTATGGGCACTCAGTAAGCCCTGGAATGAACTCAAGAATGAATGCCCTGTTATATCCTGCAAGCGTGAACAAGGGCATGTTCTGTAAAAACCAGCTTGTGGAAGTGGGACCTCATGTGTGTATATGTGTGTGTGTGTGTGTGTGTGTGTGTGTATGCTCAGTTGTGTCCAACTCTTTGCTACCCCATGGACTGTAGCCCACTAGGCTCTTCCGTCCATGGAATCTTCCAGGCAGGAATACTGGAATGGGTTGCCATTTCCTTATCCAGGGAATCTTCCTGACCTTCATGCTGCTGCTGCTGCTAAGTTGCTTCAGTTGTGTCCGACTCTGTGCAACCCCATAGACGGCAGCCCACCAGGCTCCCCCGTCCCTGGAATTCTCCAGGCAAGAACACTGGAGTGCCATTTCCTTCTCCAATGCATGAAAGTGAAAAGTGAAAGTGAAGTTGCTCAGTTGTGTCCAACTCTTAGCGACCCCATGGACTGCAGCCTACCAGGCTCCTCCACCCATGGAATTCTCCAGGCAAGAGTACTGGAGTGGGTTTCCATTGCCTTCTCTGCCTGACCTTCATACCTATGTCTAAAGTCCTACTATGGTTAGATTGAGCCTGTTTTTTGGTTTATGGGCAACTGTTTCATTTTCCCTTGAACCCCTGGCACCAGCTGATAAGGACTGTCTTCATGGATTGAGGCTGACTCTCTGGAGAACAGACCTTGCATTTCCCAAAAAAGAGCAGTTTTGTACATTTTCCTCCGTGGCATTGGAGATCAGACAAATCAGGGTTTAAATTTCAATTCAGCTACTGACTAGCCATGAGCCCTTGGGCAAAACTAACCTCTCGGATTCCCCATTCTAACAATTTATTGGGACTTGCTGTATGTCAGATACAGTTCATTCTAGGAGTGTTATGCACTGTTGTGGCCTGAATGTTTGTGGCCCACCAAAATATATCAGTTGAAGCCTAATCTCCAGTAAGATAGTGTTTGGAGATGGGGCCCTTGGGAGATGATTAGTTCATGAGGGTGGAGCCTCATGAGTGGGATCAGGGCCCTTTTCGAAAAGGCCCCTTCACTCCATCCACCATGTGTGGACATAATGAAAAGACAGCTGGCCATAAACCAAAAACCAGGCTCTCACCAGACACCAAATCTGCCTCGATCTTGGATTTTCCAGCCTCCAGAATTGTGAGAAATTTCTATTGTTTCCAAGCTACCTAGCCTATGGTAATTTGTTATAATAACCTGAACAGACCAAGGCATGCACCTTATATAGTTGACCCTCATTTTACAGATGGGAGCAGACTCAGAGAAGTTTAGTGACTTGCCAAAAGTCACACAGGTCAAACAGGGCAGGATCAGGGATTAGACCCGAGTCTGTTTGATGCCAAAGCCCATTGTCAATGCCTCCCCACTGTCTCCAGATGCATCCGTGAGAGGAGCATCTGGATCCAAGACTGCAGACCTCTCCATGGGCACCCAGCGCCACTCTCTTGCTTTCTGAATGTTTTCTCCGTCTTTAAAAATGTCCCATGGAGAAGGAAATGGCAACCTACTCCAGTATTCTTGTCTGGAAAATCCTGTGGATGGCAGAGCCTGGTGGGCTGCTGTCCATAGGGTCGCACAGAGTCAGACATGACTGAAGCGACTTAGCATGCGTGCCTGGGAGAGGGCAATGGCAACCCACTCCAGTATTCTTGCCTGGAGAATCCCAGGGACAGAGGAGTCTGGTGGGCTGCCGTCTATGGGGTCGCACAGAGTAGGACATGGCTGAAGCACCTTAGCAGCAGCAGCAGCAGCAAAAATGTTCCAGACACAGTGAAGTCTGCTCCTCTGCCCTCTGCTTGCTCCTCCGGCTCTCTTGCTCTGCGTTCTTCCTCTCCCTCTTCTGCTCTCCTTGCAGAAACCTTCCTATCTTTGCCCCTCATCCTGCCCATTTCCCTGCCTTCCTCCAGTTTCTCTTGTCTCTCCCCCACCCTACGTCCTCTCCCAGCTCCTCCTCTGCCTTCCGCCTTGCTGGGCCATGCTCTTCAGACATCTCATTAAAGTAATTGTTGACCTGAATTCTTCTTCCAGTGCATCTATAATTATGCACCACAGGAAACCCTGAGGGATTCAAAACAGACTCTTAATCTATTTCACATGATTCAAAAACAACTCCCAGGAAAGCAGTTTAATAGCCACGATTAACAGAATGCTGCTCGGCCATCCGTGGGAGATGTTCCCAACCCTCCCTGGGTTGGGAGATGTTGCCCGCCTCCCTGGGCTTGGTGCTCAGAGACATCAAAGGTCCCCTCCAAATCTAGTAAGGCTTTTAGGGTTTAATTTAGTTAATTAACTGGATGTGAAGACAGCTGGAGAATTTTGTGAGAAGTGTTCCCCTGTCCTTTCCTTCTCTCCTCTGAGCTCAAGGACCCTGCTGGACCGTTGTTAAGGCCTCGGATGCTCAGTGTGTCTCCACCAGGTATAGAGGTCAGTTCTGTTCATCAGCCCAGGGGCTGTGTGTATTTGTCAATGTTGTACTGTGTTACCAGCAAGGCCCGAGATCCCTACCCCTTTCTCTGCATCTGCTTTCTACCAACCTCAAATCCTGGTCACCTCTCCTGCTTCTGTGAAAGGCTTCCCCTTGTGGATGCTGGGAGCTAGCACTGCAGGAAAGCCTCCTTATCAGAATGAGTTCCTATGGAAGATCCTGTGAAGGGTGCCCCCTGGGCAAGGGACTTGTTCCAGGGCCCACCTGGAAGAGGACTTGGCTGGGTAACCTCTTGGGCAAGTCTCCCCACCCTTGGGTTGACAACACCACTTTTCTAAAACTTTTCTAAACACCACTTTTCTAAATCTGTCCTTCCAATGAGACTAGTTCATTTATCATCTGTAACAGTGACTCTGTAATTTAAATACGCACCAATGTCCATCGTCTCCTGGATGGCTTGTTAAAACAAGTTTCTGGTTCTGAGGCAGAGCCCAAGAATTTGCATTTGTAAAGAGCTTCCTGGTGATGACTGAGCTGTCGGATACAAGGTCTTTGACCTTGTCAAATTCTTCCCATTACCAGCAGCGTGAACATCACCTGGAAACATTTGAAAATGCCGAATCTCAGACCCCAACCCAGATCTACCGAATTAGAGTCTATGGTTTAACAGGGTCCCTGGGGGATGTGTGTGCGCAGTGCATGTGAGAAGCACTGGTTTAGAGGAAAGCTCTCAGCGTTCCAGGTAATGGTGGAATGGGGAGCAGGTGGACAAGAATGATTGTCCCCATCCTGCCAGGGACAGGACAAGAAACCACTGTCTTCAGAACAGACTCCACCTGTCCCTCTCTCACACCCTCACACCCCCTTCAGCCACCACCAATGCAAATGATCTAATCACCCATCTCTGCCAAGGCCCCAGCTCAGGGATGGGTATTTTCCCAGGGAATTTCACTAGAGGAGGAGACTCTGCCTGCAGGTTGTAGGCTTGTTGTTCGCACTTCTGTTCCTCCTCGGATACTCGCTGCCACGGCTACCCCAGCCCCATAGCTGTTTTTCAGTTCTTCCTTGGGAAGGGAAATAGGCAACCATTATGCCCCTTTTGCTTCTTCCAGAAACTAATTAGAATCCCAGAATATTGTTTTGTCTTATTGTCACTATACAACGACAGCCCTCATGATGCAAAGTCATTATATATCACAGACAAAATTAATCATTTATAGTTAGTTCTCTGCAAATGGATGAGAAGTCCTCTCTTCCAATAACAAGAATATGAACACATCAGTCACTCTCTCCATCCTGAGTCACACAGGGCCCTCTTGTGCTCAGAGCTCTGACTCTAACAGGAGCATGTGTACTCGGTCAGGGGAAGGCATCGGTGCCCTTGAAAGGGGTTTGTTACTGAGTCCAAGCTTGCTCTAGCTCACTGCACAACCAGACCAGTGAATCTGAGAGCTCAGATGTCGAGTCAAGGAATACGACCTTATTCAGAAAGTCAGCTGACTGAGAAGATCTTACCTGGGTCTGGATACCAGTTTCTTCTATGGATCAGAGATGAGGAGAGGTGAGGAAACAAAGTAAAAAGGCCATTAATCTTGCAAATATCTCCTAGAATGGCAAGGCTCGGGCAGGGGGATGTGTTCGTTTCTTCCTTCCTGCCATCTACAGGAGGACAGTGTTCTGAACAAAGGCGCTGTTTGTTTAACAGTCAGGTAGAGGGGCAAGATTCTTTGAGGCAGGCCATTATGTGTGATTATAATAACAAAAGCAACAGAAAGCAGGTCAAACAGTTCCAACATGGAGTCAAAATTGACTTATCCCTGCAACAGGTTAGGAGCCATGACCAACAACCCCTTAACTTTGCAGCAATTCTCAATAGGCCTCTTTGGTCTACAGCTGTGTTGAATTTACATTTTCCCACTAGAACAAGTGAATAACATCTAGCTCAATAAGGTTTAGCTGTTATGATTTAGCCAAGACTGTTACATGGCAGATGTTGATAATAATTTCGTACTTACTCTGCGTTAGTCACTATTCTGTTTTCTATGTATTGGCTGACTTAAACCTCACAATAATCCTGAGAGGTGAGTACTATTATGATCGTAATCATCCCCATTTTGCCTAAAAAGAAGCAGGAGCCTAAAGAGATTACATACCTTGCACCAAGTCACATAAAGTCACAAGCCAGTAAGCCACAGAGCCAGGATGTGAACCCCAAATCTACATATTTAATGACCACACTATACCACCTCCCAAGTTCTCAAAGTTTATTCATAGCTGTGTCCGGCAGTACTTGAACTCATAAACTATGGATAAGGGAGAGGGGACTTAGTTCTTGCCCTGAAGTCTCTCCCCTCTCTCACTCTGGTAATATCTGCTCTTCCTGATCTGACTTTATGGAGTTGGAACTGTTTCTTGACCCCAAGGAATACTAGAAGTTTATCTCATCCCCACCCTACCCCCGGCCCCAGACCAAACTGAGGCTACAAAGAGAACACTGAAGGAGGCAGAACTTTCTTGATTTCTTTGCCGTCATTTCCTCCCCTTCTTTTTTTCCCCCAATCATTCATTCAAGAAACACATCACGTTTGTACCATATTCTTGACACAGAGTTGAAGCGGTCATTTTACCCTCCTATAGGCACTTGAAATGCAGTGGCAGTAGATAAGCGTGATAGCAACCAAACACCAAGCAGATACAGTGTGTGTTATATGGAGGTGCAAGGGATGCTATGACAGAGCAAGGCAAGAGTGATCTGTTAATCAGGGTGTGAGGTCTTTCAGGGAGAAGACCAAGTGTCGGCCATCTGAATTCTCTAACCATCTCAGAAAGTGAGGTGAGCCTGTGGAATCAAACTGGGAGATCAGAGAAGACAACACAAAGATTTAGCATCTCAGCTGGGTCTTACATGGCTAGAATTTTGATTTGTGGCAGAAAATGAGGAAAAGGACTGACCGAGGAACAGCAGGAGTGAAGACAGAAGTCAGGAAAATGAAGGGCCTGTTGAAAGGAGGGAATCAACAGTTACTTTGATTAGGAAACAATGCTTATGGAATCAGCTTTCAAGCAAGCGACAAGAGAATCAACCACCGAGTTTAATGCTTTTTCCTTTCTTGAAGTTTTTCTGATCCCAGGGTGGGTATCTTATATTAAGTTCACTTACCACAGGCATGGTGCACAGACAGCTGCCTTTTTGGCAAAAGTTTCGTGTGTTCCCACTATCTTCTGGCTGCCCTCAAACTTTCATCACCTCAAACACCCCAGTTCCTCTCATCAAAAGACTCCTTCTTTTTCCTGTGACCTCACTCAGGACCAGAAGGGGAATGCGGCCAAACTCAAACTGACTCAGGTGAATTGACTTATGAAAGCTACTTCCCACCTGTGGTTCATTCCCTAAGTGTAGAGGGGTGGTGAAGATCAGAACGCGGCCACCTCCTCCTAAACGCTGCATTTTTCTTTCTTTTCCAGAAATAACGCTTATTTGAGGTAGCTGCTAGAGAAACTCAAATCCAAAGGAGGAATTGGGAATACGGGGATAACCGTAACAGGTAGACGGTAAGCCATTTCTTAGAAGGGAATTTTTCAATACCACCTTTTAGTAGGATGCCGGCTTCCTTAAAGACACAAATCTTGACGGTGCCTCTGGGAAACCACAGACTCCAAGGCTTTCATCAAGATCTTCTCAAACATAATTTCCAGGAAAGAGCCCTGATTCAGATGGTTGGGTGAACATAGATAAAAGAATGATACATTCTGTCTGTGAAGAGGCTGTCTCTTTTTCCAATCAAGATTGCTTCTAGAATCTTGCCTAAAAACATGAGAAGTCACATTTTTAGGCGAGGGTTGAGTGCAGACTGTTAAAACCTCCCCTTGCTTACACTGCTGTTGGTGACTTACAGACAGGAAATGAGCAGAGGAGGGTGGAGACAATCTGCTGATTGAGAGAGAGGGAGCCAATGAGAAACAGAGGAACCGCGGCCCACCCAGAGTGCTTTGGGGTGGGGTGGGGTGGGACTAGTCTCTCTAGCCTATAAAATCCGCAGTCTGTGCCTCAGTGTTCTTTGGTTGGGGTGGTTGTGGCTGCCGAAGGTTTCTCAGGGTTGGAGTGGGGAAAGCAGATTAATTAAGCCTGGAGGGTAGGGTATAAAGCTTCCTTTTGTTTCAGAAGAGAAAACTCTGGGAATAGGGTTGTAGGGCTTGCTCTCTCCACACACTAGTCTCTGTTAGTGCTCTTCTGTGTGGATTTTCTCTTCTGTTTTCTTCACAGATAGTCCTGGGGTCATAAGAACACAAGCCCTGCCTCTTTCTCCCAGGGATTTTTTTTTTTCCCCTTCTCTACCTGCTTTCTTACATCTGAAAAGCCTCTTTGTGACTTAAAACAGTACCGATTTATTAACGTTCTGGAGGTCAGAAATGTGAAAAAAGGGTCTTTACAAAGCTAAAATCAAGGTGTTGGTAAAGCTGTGATTCCTTCTGGAGGCTTTCGGAGAGAATTTTCTTGAGAGACTGTCTGATATTCCTTGGCTCAAGGCTCCACATCAACCTCTAAAAATCTTCAGGGGTTTTCTTTTACCAACTTGAAGCCTTAAAAAAAAAAAAAAAAATCCTGGTACATAAAACAGAGCTCCAGTTTCTTTGGGAAGCTGTCTTTTCTCCCAGGAAAGATCTTTCTAGGAGTGGGTTCTTCTGGGGACTAACGGCCTATATCAACAGGCAGAGGGGATGGAGGGAAACTATCTCTGTCTAGCTCCACGGGTGTGAACTCTAAGCTCACATGAAGAGCATGGGACCCTGAGTTGGAGTATATGCACTGAAGGGGGTGACTTTTCTCCCTAAAGCCAAAAACTCAAACTTCCAGCAAGCAGTGACTCAGCATTAGCCCTTCCTGTGATAGGGTGATGACGCTTTCCTGCTCAAACCTGTTTTCAAACAACCTGTGGCCTGGCTTCTATGCTCAGGTCTCAGAGGTGAGGCACTCCCACTTGTTTTCCTTCTCTTAAGCATCCTAAAGTTTTCCTCTGGCAATAAGGTACTACAGAGTAGACTTGCTATTGGCAAATCCAGCACAGATGTGAACTCAAATCTGGCAAAAACTAAAATGTTTGGGGACTCGTGTATTTCCCCAGCTGAAAAGAATATCAATGAGTTGAACTGGGACGGCAGGTCATAGTTAAGCCATCAGTCCCTGGGGATGGTTTTCTCCTATAGTCTGTGCTGTTCAAATCCTCCTGGGGAGGGCGAGGATCCACTCCAGGGGAGTGCCCAAGTAGAAACTGGACTGACTAGAGTTTCTCTAATAGGATCATAGGTAAAGGGCTCCTGGGGGCTCCCTGCTGGCATAGGTCTAGATGTAGGTCCTCGCTCACCTGAAGAGTAGCTCATAGAGCCTGTAACAACTGTGGTGACTGTGTGGAAGGGCTCAGTATTAAACTCTAACTGGCAGAAGGCTCTAGAGAAGCAAGGCAAGTCTTAAGTGTTCAGAAGAACTCTAGGTGAGGCAGCAGGCAACTGACCACATGGGCTGGCCTGAAAAGTGGGAGAACCTGGGGCCTAGATGCAGTTCAATCTGCTGAAGTGGGAAACGAGTGGTTGGTGCTGACCTCACCTGATAACTGGGCATGACCAGTTGATGTGGAGTTCGTCCAGCTGAACCAGTTTTGGGTCAAACTTGGTGAGGACTTAACCATCAATTTCTAAAGCAGCTCCTCTGAAGACAACTGAAAGCTTCCGTCGAAATTGTTGACCTTGGAGGTGGGAGTGTTGGGGTCTGGAATCTGTCTGCTTTCAGGTCTTTGTGTGGAGCCACTTGACGAGAGCCTTGGTCTCGTGAAGAGACCTTCATAGTCATGTGGTGTGGCCGGATACGGGCTGCCGCTCACCTGGGTTCTTTCCCTGGCTGTGTCACTTACTAGCTCTGATAACCTGGGCAAGTTACCAATCTCTGGGAAACTGGCTTAGATCTTGTGGCGATAGGAGACTGTAGACCAGTACCCATCATGGTGTGTGCTCAGTACACTCTAGCTGCTGCCCCATAGACTGCCTCACAGTTAGTGCAGGGCTCGTGGGGTTCTGTGCCACAAGCGTCTTGGCACCTTCATCCCTATAGCATGAAACTCCTGTTCCATGTTATGACCTTCCTGTAGCCTGGCACCTCTCTGAACCCAACTTGGTACCTCATGCTTGCGTAGCTCCCTCCCCTACCCAGGCAGACTATCTGGATTGTATGAGTTTGTTCTTGTCCTGAACAATTGCTTCAAATGCCACATCTTAAGGTCTGGATGAAAAGTTGCTTGTTAACTGCTCAGGGTTCAAAGTATAGCTGACTTTCTAACACGGTCAGAGCTGGGCCAGCTAACCTGAAAGCTTTTTCTGCCCTAAAGACTGAAAGCAGGGGGACCAATAGAATCTTGACCTTCTAGATTGAAGCATCTTTGCTGGATTCCTTGTCGACAAGGAATTAGGACCTCTAGAGAGAGGCTACAGTCTTACAAGTGCCGCTGGCTACAACCTGAGTTCTTAGTCTCAGTGGTGTGTAGCCAGAGCTGTAACTTTATCTCGTAATAAGCTAGGAACTCATTCAGCCCTAGCACTCGGTTTAGTGCCAAGTCCCTGGGGGAGGCAAAAGGATGATGGGCACATGGTGGGGGCTTAAACCCAGTCTGATATGTGCCAGAGCCTATGAAAGGGCCTGGGTATTGTGCAGTAGTCTGGGCCATCACTCAGAACCAACTTCGCCTAGGTGACGCTGGGCGCTCTGCCAGGTCATGAAGTGCACACATCACACATTATAGTCCTGGGTAGGGGGGCAGTGGGTGGTCCTAGCTTTACTCAGCTGGCAGCCAGGCAGGAGTGTGCTAAGTAAGTGCTGACACGGGGCTGCCAGCTGCTGCTGCTATTGGACTGATAAGTCCAATTGCTTGTCTGGACTTTCTGTACTCTTTTCTTCATACCAGGGGACTCCTGAGTGGAAAGGAAGATGGTCCAGAACTAGGCAGAATCTAGACTGTAGATTAGCCATAGGGAAGCTGTTCGTGACAAAGCTTGGCTCCCAGGCTCTCGAAATTGGCTCACCACATTCTTTTGCCATGGAGGGTCTTAAAACTGAAAGGTTGAGGTCACAGACCTCGGGCCACATACTGCTTGAGCCTGGTTTCTGCCTTTTATTTCTCATGTCTTGAATAAGTTGCTTAAATTCTCTTAAGTATCTGACCTGTTACAATGGGTTAGCTAAAAAGCTAACTGAGCTATGAGGCTTCGGTGATGATCATGGGAGGTTTGAGTTACTGCCAGTCCTATGACTACGCACAGGCCAGTACTCATTTACCTGCCCAAGTCGATGGATACCTGTTCCATCCAAGGTTGTTTGAAAGGCTTCTCTCTGCATAGCTCCTTGTTTAGTGTAATCTACCCTCAAGCCTTAGCTTGGCAGCATCTCCCTCTTCCAAGTTGGTTCCTGGGGTCTCCTCTCTATCACTAAACTGTATAGCCTTTGTTGTAGCTCAGGCTTATCCTGGGGCCAGTGGTGGGTGACAGGTAGTGGGGGTTCACTAGCCAGGTCCTCCTCAAGCTCAGGCCTCCTGGCAGGAAGAACAGAAGCCACTCCTTGAGGAATAAGGGAACCTCCCTGCTTGTGCTGCAGGGGAGAAGGCTCTCTTGAGGGCAGCTCTGGTTTATAAAGAGCTGGACTCTTGTCATAAGCCATGGCCTCTACAGAGATGGCCTGGGCTCTGAACACTTGACTCCCTGTTCTCTGGCTCATCAGGCTCCATCGGCCTGGGGCAGACTTTGGACCAGCTCATAGTGTCTAGTCTGATATTACAAGTGGTGGTCCTATGGCAGCCCCGACTGTGTTAGGGTAACTTGAGGAAATATAGCTTTGAATGACAGTCTAAGACTAAAAGGAAGCCCTGGGTGGGGAGATAGGCTTCACAGCATTGAATTGTTCTGCTTTAAGCTAAAGACCATCATTTTTTTTTTAACTTTACAATATTGGCTTTGCCATATATCAACAGGAATCCGCCACAGGTATACATGTGTTCCCCATCCTGAACCCTCCTCCCTCCTCCTTCCCCATACCCTCCCTCTGGGTCGTCCCAGTGCACCAGCCCCAAGCATCCAGTATCGTGCATCGAACCTGGACTGGCGACTCATTTCATATATGATATTATACATGTTTCAGTGCCGTTCTTCAGGGAACTTGAGGTGAAAGGCAAACTGAAACCTTGCTCTTGTTTCACTATCAGTCATCCCTGGGTTCCTCTCACCCCTCTGGGATGTCCCAGTGACCTTCTTTGGGGATAGGAAGGCTATTTCAACCACTTCCCAGAGACCCAAGGGTCTTAACCACTACAGACTCTTCCGGAACTTGCTTTAAATCTTCACAACCCCTTCACTTAACAGTCAGCATCTGAATTTCTCTTTAGTGTGGGAGTCCTTCAGTTGTAACTCTTATCGACCCCTATGGACTGTAGCCCACCAGGCTCCTCTGTCTCTGGAACTCTCCAGGCGAGAATACTGGAGTGTGTAGCTATTGTCTCCAGGGGATCTTCCCGACCCAGGGGTGCAACCCAGGTCTCCTGCACTGCACGGGTAGATTCTTTACTGTCTGAGCCACCAGGGAAGTGGGGAAAACCTAACTGGTAGAAGGAAAATCTTAAGAGTAAATGGTTTCTGCTTTTACCTCCTCAATTCAAGATGAGAATCCCAGAGAAGCTTGAGATCCTGCAGATCTGTCCATACTCCTAACTTCAGAATGAGTTTGTTTTCCTATGAAGTCGTCTTTAAAAAAATATCAATCTCCCAATTACTTTGCTTTTTTGGAAAGGAGCACTTTGTATCAAGGATGTTGCGGTTTTTCTGCCCATTTTAGACTATCTTGTAAGTTAAAGACTTGCTGCATACCTAGTTGGGCAGTGGCCCTCCTCAGGGCCCCTGGAATTTCCTAAAGGCCTTCCTTGCTTCAATAATAGAATGGAACAGGACTTCAGGTTTCCATGCCTTGAAATATTAACACAAAGGGAATCTTGTTCTAAGCCAGTACAAAAGATTTCGATGAAATGTCCCTGATTGTCACCCTCTTTGCTGACTTGAGATACTCTTATTCTAAGTTAACCTAACTCTGACTCTTTGCCCCCAAATGAAAAGAGCTTGGAAAGTTGACTTCTGCTGTAAGGACAGGAGAGAGGAACGAAATGAATCAACAACTCTTAGATCAGAGGCTTGAAATCACAGGACAAAATTCTGTCCTGAAAACTGGACAGACAGAAAAACCAGCGAGTAACCAGCAGGATCGCTTACAGGGTAACAAACCAGTGGAGGCATCTGTAGACTTACCTTGAAGGGTAAGCATTAAAGGACCCAGTTCGAGGGGCCTCCCTACTTTCATGAGTTTTCTCCCCCAGGTTTGGGGTGTTGGGTATGGAGGAAAAGGGTCTGAGGTTTTCAAGAGAAGTATCTTGCCTGACAGAACAATCTCCTGGAGATCTGCCCTACCTAGCTAGAAAAGAGACACACACACTTGCCCTCAAGCAGGAAAGAAGGGTAGAAAATTAACGTCAGCTTGAGTCCACGGGTCCCACCTGACCCTGCTCATTGCATATGGCTGGAGGTGGGAGGGGCAGGTGGGATCTGTGAGGGCACTATAGGAACTGGGCTCCAAGCTCTTTCAGGACTGAGTGCACTTCTGGCTGTGGGGTTCTTCCTCTGGTGCTTTGTTGGGAAGTCAGTCCTGTTTTTCATCTCCAGCCAGGGAGTTTCATGCTCCAGCCTGCCTCGCTTCATGTGGAGAGCAGTACCATGCTCTAGTGTTGCTAGAGTAATCTCGTATGCCTGCTCCCCAGTTGCTCCTGTTTGGGTAGGTGTTGTGTAAGTAGGCATACGTCTTAAGTGATTAGAAAAAATCTCCCAAAGCTTTTGAGAACCAAATTCTCCCTTTGAATCACAATTGACAAATACTGGAAGTCCACCAACTTGTGCGTTACTGGACCTGGTCACTTAGGACTGGAGCTCTCAGTGACTGGGGACATGGTCTCCTTAAATCATCCCATTGGTGCCTTGGTATGGATGAACTCTCGTTCTGTGTCATGCATTTTTAAAGAAAATGAACTCTATCTGAGCTGCTTTTTCAGATAGTTAACTGCCAAGGGGCTTAACTGGGAAGAATTCGAGTGAAGGACAAGGCTTCCCACCTGCCCAGTTCACCCAAGTCAAATTCCTCTGGGTGTCGTTTGGTTAGTAGTGGGCAGGTATGGGTGGGGGTGTTGACAAGCTCACTATATCCACCTCTCCTGTTGCTAAACTGTGTCCTCAAGCCTTCTCCCTCCAAGAGGATCTGTAGACCTCCGTATTGCTACCTGAGGCCTGCTTTCTTCCTTTCCTGGCCAGGTCCAATCCTCAGTCTCGTGAGCATCATTGTTGCTTAAGGACCTCACGTGCACACTCAGAAGGACTCCCCCTCATCCATCCGGCATTAGACATGACAACTTCTGAGAAACTACCTTGGGATATACCACAAGTGAGAGATGGGAGTACCTGTTTTGTTTTGTATTGAGCTGGAAAAATTTGTTCTAGCGATCTCGCCTCTGGCTTAATGAGCTCCTTGCACCTTTTACATAACCACTTAGAAATGAAGATACAGGTGATCTAATTAACAAGAGGCAAACATTCATGCTGACTGGCAGGAGTGTCGGTCCCACCTCCTGGGATAACTGCTAAAGTGGGTTGATTGTCAACATTCTCTGTGATAGGACCTCCTCCTGGCATGCTTACAGCAATGCCAATGGCCCTCGTTGAGGGGCAGCATGTGAGGAGAACCTGCTGATCTGTCAAAGGAGTGGGAGGTGTAAGGTGCTGGAGCTGGAAGTACTGTGGGGAGAAGGTACTAAAGGGTCTCTCATCTCTTGCTAAATTGAACAAGGATGAAGGTCGTGCTTGGAATTGGTTCATATTGGAGCTACCCAGATCCAACTACAAGTAACTCAGTACCACCCCCAGCGTTGGATAAGCAGCAGAGAAGGCAGCCTTGTGGGGGTGCAATGGGGTTAAAGAGGCAACGTGAGGTGTCCTAGTGGAAGGAATGCCCTCTCTAAAGAAGCAGTATCAGGTGGCAGGGTTTAACAAGTAGAGTTAATCAGAGCAGAAGCCAAGAGCAGGATATGTGGTGAGAGGAAGACTCTAGGATAAAGGCTTCAGCAGAGGCTGTAACAACCCAAGAGCCTCAGATACCCCTTACCATGGCTGTGCAGGGGGTGACAGGCCAAGATTCTGCTATGAGAAATGGGGCATACACTAGTCAGAAACATTTACACCATCAAAAGGCATATCTTGTTAGAGATGCTTTCCGGTGAGACCAGACTTAGCTCTTCAAAAGGGGGGTCTTCTCTCTACTCTGC
The DNA here is from genome assembly GCF_029378745.1 of Bos indicus. Taxonomy (NCBI): domain Eukaryota; kingdom Metazoa; phylum Chordata; class Mammalia; order Artiodactyla; family Bovidae; genus Bos; species Bos indicus. Next base: position 15,583,252 of record NC_091782.1, on the reverse strand, counting down.
CAGTCTGGGGATGCTGGGAAGTTGGGTTTGGAGAGAGAATGCCCCAGGCTCCTATCACCCCCTCCAGCTGTGTTTGCAAGTGGTCCCTGCTAACTTGACCAGTTACTTACATCTTAGCCTCTACCCAATATATCTGGTTTTCTGGACTGTTTCTATTTTCTCTTTGTTCAGATCCACCATTGTTTCAAACTTGAAGTTCTGAGACTAGAAAGTTGACAAACTAGGAAGTAACACTAATAGTAACTATTTGAAGCTGGTTTATGAACTTTCTGAGATTCTTTGAAACTAGCTCTATCTGGATAGTTGTTTAGGACCGGCCAACTTCCTATGAGCTCCTCCAAACTAGATATTCCATGGACTTGTTAGTATGCTTTCTTAAAGTAGGTGAAACCCTAAGAAACTCAACCTGCTGAGAACCCTTCCAGAAATTTCATTCTGACCTCACCCTGAGGCACTCAGAGCTCTAGTTAAAAGCAGCCTATGTGCATGCCTAATGGATGCTCACCAGCCTGCAGCTTCGACTATTAAGTAGCAATTTAATAGATCTAGCTCTAAGTCTTATGGCTGAAGCTTTAACTTTCATATGAAATTCAAGGGGAAAGATTTAATATTGCCACTGTCAAAGTCTTGAATTGCATAGGAGTTGGGTAACTGGGCTGTTAATGCCTACTCAGGCTTATAAGCAACTCGGTGCAGACTTACATAAGAAGAGACTTCTCTTTTGTGATTAAAGAGAGTATTCATCAGCTACTTAGTCATACTCAGGATTCCAGAATGTTTGGCAGATTCTGCAGTGTAGGGCCCTAGTGGGGTGACAGTGTGAGTTTGGAGTCTGGAGGGTTGAAGCATTTCATGCTGAAGTGCACACCACTAACAGATCTTGGAGTTAGTAGTTCCATCAAGTAATGTCAAGGTGGACTTGTTTGGAGAATCCTTCAATGTGTACATGTATATGTCTTTCTCCAGAGCCTGCTGCCTTGAAATGACTGGATAGACTTAGTTCCTCTTTTCTACTTGCTCACCACCAACCACCATCTCACTTGCTTTAAGACAACACCTCTGAAGTTTCTGTGGGGCGTGCTTTTATCAAATGTCTATTTCCAACTCCTGCTGTTAAGTTCCACAAAGGCTTAACCCTCTTTTCAAGAGACATTTTCAGGTCTAAGATGTGGGGAAAGAACTGGGTCAGACCTGGTAACACAGTACACGGGAGAAGTGAGAGGTCTGGGCAGACTCAGTTCTCCTTGTTGGAAAAGTGCTGCAATTTAACTTATGATTCTTGAGGTGCTTCAGACATGGTCCTTTTGCTGGAAGTTTTCACTTTCATCTCGGGTTCAAAGGATTTGTTAACAAAATAAGCCATTCATTATATACAAATAATACCAATATTAGAGAATTATCTTGCTTGCTTTCAATATACTAACATTAAAGGAAATAGAAACAGGATGCATCACCAGATTGGGTTTTGACCAACCTCCAGACTCAAATAGTGCTGAGAAGTCCCGTGACACATCACATCTGCTCTGGGTGAGACTTCAAAAATTGCAGTTTGGGGTTCCTGCTTATAATCCCAGGATGCAAACTGATAGTCGATCTGTGAGCAAATTGCAACTCTGGCTTCATGTTAATGCTGTTTGTTCTGTCATGTAAAACTTGGAATGTTAAGCCTAGGGCTTGGTTGGCTGGACACCCTCCAGGCCTCAATCTAAGATTTTTCCCTTATTTTGTCTATGGTGCTGCCAGGCTTGTACTCACGGCAGGCAGTCAGGGCAGTGTCCACGCAGCATAGAAGCAAGGTCAGAGGCCTGTTCTTTCTCTGAAGCCTAAATAAGACTTTAGTTTCCCTAACGGTTCTATCTTCCTAAAACGTACCCTTTATAAACTTGATGGGACTGTGTGTAACAAGTCCCTGAGCAGTGGTAGGCAACCATTGTGTTCAGTCACCCAGCTGTGTCCAACTCTTTGTGACCCCATGGACTGTAGCACACCAGGCCTCTCTGTCCCTCACCATCTCCCAAAGTTTGCCCAAGTTCATGTCCATTGCATTGGTGATGCCATCCAACCATCTCATCCTCTGATACCCTCTTCTCTTTCTGCCCTCAATTTTTCCCAGAATTGGGGACTTTTCCTATGGGTTGCCTATTTGTATCAATGACCAAAATACTGGAGTTTTAGCATTACTCCTTCCATTGAGTATTCAGGGTTGATTTCCCTTAAGATAGACTGGTTTGCTCTCCTTGCTGTTCAAGGGACTCTCAGGAGTCTTCTCCAGCACTCTGCCTTCTTTACAGTCCAGCTCTCACAACCACACTTAACCACTGAGAAGACCACAGCCTTGACATACGGATCTTTGTCGGCAGAGTAATGTCTCTACTTGTCAATACGCTGTCTAGCTTTGTTATCGCTGTCCTGCCAAGAAGCAAAGATCTTCTGACTTCATGTCTGCAGTCACCATCCACAGTGATTTTAGAGCCCAAGGAGAGGAAATCAGTTACTACCGCCTTTTCTCCTATTTGCCATGAGGTATGGGGCCGGATGCCACGATCTTAGTTTTTTTTAACATGTAGTTTTAAGCTAGCTCTTTCACACTCCTCCTTCACCCTCATCAAGAGGCACTTTAGTTCCTCTTTGCTTTCTGCCATTAGAGTGGTATCATCTGCATATCTGAGGTTTTTGATGTTTCTCCCACCTATCTTGATTCCAGCTTGTAACTCATCCAGCCCAGCATTTCTCATGATGTACTCAGCATATAGATTAAACAAACAGGGTGACAGCAGACAGCCCTGTCTTACTCCTTTCTCAATCTTGAACCAGTTTTGCAGAGGGTTCTAACTATTGCTGCTTGACCTGAATACAGCTTTCTCAGGAGACAAGTAAGATGGTCTGGTACTCCCATCTCTTTATAGAGCTTTCCATACATAGGTTATTATGACCCACACAGTCAAAAGCTTTGGCGTAGTTGATGAAACAGAGGTAGATATTTTCTGGAATTGCTTTCTCTATGATCCAGCAAATGTTATCAACTTGATCTCTGGTTCTTCTTCCTTTTCTAAACTCAGCTGGGACATCAGGAAGTTTTGGTTTGCATAATGCTGAAGCCTAACATGCAAGATTTTAAGCATGACCTTACTAGTGTGGGAGATGAGTGCAATTGTCCAATGGTTAGCACATTCTGTAGTACTACCCTTCGGAATCGGGATGAGGATTGACCTTTTCCAGTTCTGTGGCCACTGCTGGGTCTTTCATATTTGCTGACATGTTGAATGCACCATCTCGATGGCATCATCGAGTATTGAATAGTTCTACTGGAATTTCGTCACATCCACTAGCTTTATTAGTGCTTTTTAAGGCCCACTTGACTTCACACTCCAGAATGTCTGGCTCTGTGTGGCTGACCACACCTTCGTAGGAATTGGGTTCATTTGAATCTTTTTTTGTACAGTTCGTCTGTGTCTTTCCATCTCTTCCCTTCAGCGTCTACTAGGTCTCTAACTTTTGTGTCCTTTATTGTGCCCATCTTTGGGCAACATGTTTCCTTTATCTCCAATTTTCCTGAAGAGATCTCTAGTCTGTCCACTTGTTTTCTTGTTTCATACACTGTTCATTGAAGGCTTGTCTCTCCATGATGAACTTTGGAAATCTGGGTTTAGTTGGATATACCTTTTCCCTTTGTCCCTTGCTTTTTGCTTCTTTCACTATTTGTAAGGCAAACATTAGTTGATTGAAATGAACTTGGGGTGTATATTAAGTGACTTTCTTGCCTGAGCCAAACACTTTTTTAAAACAAATCTAACTTGATTATAAAAATTCAATTGACCCTTCTGAGTCTGGGTTGCTCATCTGGCTGAGTAAGAAGGGATTGTCTTAGCCTGGATTCCCTTAAGAATGAGTGGACTCATGTAGGGGTATCTTACTTGGGCTGTGGTCAAAGTAGGGTAGGAGATGGAAGAAAGAACGTTGGCAGCCCTGTTAGTATCAGGGGCTTAGTTTTGCTGAGACCCCTTCAGATCCATTAAATACCTCCAGGATTTATTTGCTTGAAGGATAAGGAGACGGGCATATTTAACCATCAGTTTTACGTATGTGTGAGCTGCTTTAAAGCTTAGCATGCTCCTGCCTGCATCCAGAGTTGGGAGCCTTGAAGCAGAAAGTGAATGCAGGAAGGGCTTACTCTGGGCAAGGTGCTGTCAGCTTGAAGTGAGTTGCCTGCATGGAGCGGTCTGAAATCTAGAGGCTTCAGATTCAGGCCATGGCTGAAATTGAAAATAAAATCGAGCTTATTGGTTGGGGTATCTCGCATGTCAACTCTCAGCCTTGTTCACTTAAATGTCAGATAGTGAGGACATGAGCTCATGCTGAGGCCAACCTGGGAATTTATCATTGTGCAAAATGTTTTATTTCTGAGATGAGTTAATCAGTATGTGGTTATTGATCTTAAAATTGTAGTACTAATGCATTACACAACCTCAAGCAACGTTCCTTACTGCTGGACACCCTTCTGACGTTAACTGAAGTTTCACTGTGTAACGCTGACAAAATTCTCAGATAGCAGAGTGCTATGCTAAACCAAACACAAATTTAAGAGATACATTAACTTGTTCTACACCTGCTAGGGAGAGAACAATCCCTAGAGTGGTTTTCTTTTTCTTCGAACAATCCGCAACACGGCAGGTTTCCCTAGCTAGAGATGCTGGCACCTCTCCTAACAGGAGGGTTCACTTCAGTCGCTCAGTCATGTCCAACTCTTTGTGACCCCATGGACTGCAGCATGCCAGGCTTCCTTGTCCATCACCAACTCTCGGAGCTTGCTCAAACTCATGTCCATCGAGTCGGTAATGCTATCTATCTCATCCTCTGTCGTCCTCTTCTCCTGTCTTCAATCTTTCCCAGCATCAGGGTCTTTTCTAATGAGTCAATTATTTGTGGCAGGTGGCCACAAGTATTGGTGTTTGAGCTTCAGCATCAGTCCTTTCAATGAATATTCAGGACTGATCTCCTTTAGCATGGACTGGTTGGATCCCCTTGCAGTCCAAGGGATGCTCAAGAGTCTTCAACACCAGCTAACAGCATCAGTTCTTTGCTGCTCAGCTTTTATAGTCCAACTCACATCCATACATGACTACTGGAAAAACCATAGCTTCGACTACATGGACCTTTGTTGGCAAAGTAACGTGTCTGCTTTTTAATATGATGTCAGGTTGGTCATAACTTTTCCCAGGAGCGTCTTTTAATTTCATGGCTGCAGTCACCATCTGCAGTGATTGGAGACCAAAAAAGTCTGTCACAGTTTCCATTGTTTTCCCATCTATTTCCCGTGAAGTGATGGGACCAGATGCCATGATCTTAGTTTTCTGAATGTTGAGTTCTAAACCAACTTCTTCACTGCTTTCACTTTTATCAAGAGGCTCTCGAGTTCTTTCTGCCGTAGGGGTGGTATCATCTGCATATCTGAGGTTATTGATACTTCTGGCAATCTTGATTTCAGCTTGTGCTTCAGTCCAGCATTTTGCATGATGTTCTCTGCCTATAAGTTAAACAGGGTGACAATATACAGCATGATGTACTCCTTTCCCGATTTGGAACCAGTCTGTTCCATGTCCAGTTCTGTTGCTGCTTGACATGCATACGGATTTATCAGGAAGCAGGTCAGGTGGTCTGGTATTCTCATCTCAAGAATTTTCCACAGCTTGTTGTGATCCACACAGTCAAAGGCTTTGGCATAGTCAATAAAGAAGTAGATGTTTTTCTGGAACTCTTGCTTTTTCAATGATCCAGCGGATGTTGGCAATTTGATCTCTGGTTCCTCCGCCTTTTCTAAAACCAGCTTGAACATCTGGAAGTTCACAGTACACATACCATTGAAGCCTGGCTTGGAGAATTTTGAGCATTACTTTACTAGCATGAGAGATGAGTGCAATTGTGCAGTAGTTTGAGGATTCTTTGGCATTGCCTTTGGGAGTGGAATGAAAACTGACCTTTTACAGTCCTGTGGCCACTGCTGAGTTTTCCAGATTTGCTGGCATATTGAGTGCAGCACTTTCACAGCAGCATCTTTGAGGATTTGAATTAGCTCAACTGGAATTCCATCACCTCCACTAGCTTTGTTCATAGTGATGCTTCCTAAGACCCACTTGACTTTGCATTCCAGGATGTCTGGCTTTATGTGAATGATCCACACTATCATGGTTATCTGGATCATGAAGATCTTTTTTGTATTGTTCTTCTGTGTATTGTTGCCATCTCTTCTTTGCCATCTCTTCTTAATATCTTCTGCTTCTGTTAGGTCCATACCATTTCTGTCCTTTATTGTGCTCATCTTTGCATGAAATGTTGCTTTAGTATCTCTAATTTTCTTGGAGATCTCTAGTCTTTCCCATTCTATTGTTTTCCTCTATTTCTTTGCATTGATCACTGAGAAAGGCTTTATCTCTCCTTGCTATTCTTTGGAACTCTGCATTCAAATGGGTATATCTTTCCTTTTCTCCTTTGCTTTTTGCTTCTCTCTTCATACCTATTTTTAAGGCCTTCTCAGACAACCATTTTGCCTTTTGTTTCTTGGGGATGGCCTTTATCGCTGCCTCTTGTACAATGTCACAAACCTCTGTACATAGTTCTTCAGGCACTCTATCAGATCTAATCCCTTGAATCTATTTGTCACATCCACTATATAATTGTAAGGGATTTGATTTAGGTCATACCTGAATGGTCTAGTGGCTTTCCCTACTTTATTCAATTTCAGTATGAATTTGGCAATAAGGAGTTCATGATTTGAGCCACAATCAGCTCCCAGTCTTGTTTTTGCTGACTGTATAGAGCTTCATCTTTGGCTGCAAAAAGACTATAATAAATCTGACAGTCTTCTCTTTCGTTGTTGGAAGAGGCTGTTTGCTATGACCAGTGCATTTTCTTGGCAAAACTCTATTAGCCTTTGCCCTTGCTTTATTTTGTACTCCAAGGCCAAATTTGTCTGTTACTCCAGGTATCTCTTGACTTCCTCCTTTTGCATTCCAGTCCCCTACAATGAAAAGGACAGCTTTTTTGGGTGTGTGTTCTCTAGGTCTTATAGGTCTTCATAGAACCGTTCAACTTCAGCTTCAGCATTACTGGTTGGAGCATAGACTTGGATTACTGTGATATTGAATAGTTTGCCTTGGAAACAGATCATCCTGTCATTTTTGAGATTGCATCCAAAAACTGCATTTTGCCCTCTTTTGACTATGAGGGTTACTCCATTTCTAAGGGACTCTTGCCTACAGTAGTAGATTAATCATGGTCATCTGAGTTAAAATCACCCACTCCAGTCCATTTTAGTTCTCTGATTCCTAAAATGTTGATGTTCACTCTTGCCATCTCTTGTTTGACCACTTCGAATTTGCCTTGGTTCATGGACCTAACATTCCAGCTTCCTATGCAATATTGTTCTTTATAGCATCGGACTTTACTTCCATTACCAGTCACATCCACAACTGGGTGGTTTTGCTTTCGCTCCGTCTCTTCATTCTTTCTGGAACTATTTCTCCACTTATCTCCAGCAGCATATTGGGCACCTACTAACCTGGAGAGTTCATCTTTCGGTGTCCTTATCTTTTTGCCTTTTCATAGGGTTCTCAAGGCAAGAATCCTGAAGTGGTTTGCTGTTCCCTTCTCCAGCAGGCTGCATTTTGTCAGAACTCTCTACCATGACCCATCCATCTTTGGTGGCCCTACACGGCATGGCTCATGGTTTCACGGAGTTAGACAAGGCTGTGGTCCATATGATCAGATTGGTTAGTTTTCTGTGATTGTGGTTTTCATTCTGTCTGCCCTCTGGAAAAGGATAAGAGGCTTATGGAAGCTTCCTGATGGGAGAGACGGGGGGGAAACTGGGTCTTGTTCTGATGGGCTGGTCTGTGCTCAGTTCTGTTGATGAGTGGTGCTGTTTTTCCTTGTTGCTTGACCTAAGCCCAAAGTATTGTGGAGGTAATGAAAATGGTGACCTCCTTCAAAAGGTCCCATGCATGCACTGCTCCCAACCCTGCAGCATGCCACCCCTGACCCATGCTTCTGCTGGAGACTCTTGGACACTTACAGGCAAGTCTGGATCAGTCTATTGTGGAGTCATTGCTCCTCTTCTCTTGGGTCCTGGTGTGCACAAGGTTTTGTTTGTGCCCTCCAAGAGTCTGTTTCCCAGTCCTGTGGAAGTTCTGGTGGCTCTATGGTAGGGTTAACGGCAATCCCTTCTAAGAAGGCTTATGCCATACCCCAGTCTGCTACACCTAAAGCCCCTGCGGCAGTCCACTGCTGACCCACTACCTCCACAGTTCAGTTCAGTTGCTCAGTCGTGTCCAACTCTTTGCGACCCCGTGAATTGCTGCATGCCAGGCCTCCCTGTCCATCACCAACTCCGAAAGTTCACTCAGACTCACGTCTATTGAGTCAGTGATGCCATCCAGCCATCTCATCCTCTGTTGTCCCCTCCTCCTCCTGCCGCCAATCCCTCCCAGCATCAGAGTCTTTTCCAATGAGTCAACTCTTCGCATCAGGTGGCCAAAGTACTGGAGTTTCAGCTTTAGCATCATTCCTTCTAAAGAAATCCCAGGGCTGATCTCCTTGCAGTCCAAGGGACTCTCAAGAGTCTTCTCCATCACCACAGTTCAAAAGCATCAATTCTTTGGCACTCAGCTTTCTTCACAGTCCAACTCTCACATCCATACATGATCACTGGACAAACCATAGCCTTGACTAGACGGACCTTTGTTGGCAAAGTAATGTCTCTGCTTTTGAAAATGTTATCTAGATTGGTCATAACTTTCCAAGGAGTAAGTGTCTTTTAATTTCATGGCTGCAGTCACCATCTGCAGTGATTTTGGAGCCCCCCAAAATAGTCTGACACTGCTTCTACTGTTTCCCCGTCTATTTCTCATGAAATGATGGGACCAAATGCCATGTATCTTCGTTTTCTGAATGTTGAGCTTTAAGCCAACTTTTTCACTCTCCACTTTCACTTTCATCAAGAGGCTTTTTACTTCCTATTCACTTTCTGCTATAAGGGTGGTGCCATCTGCATATCTGAGGTGGTTATTTCTCCCAGCAATCTTGATTCCAGCTGTGCTTCTTCCAGTCCAGTGTTTCTCGTGATGTACTCTGCATATAAGTTAAATAAGCAAGGTGACAATATACAGCCTTGACGTACTCCTTTTCCTATTTGGAACCAGTCTGTTGTTCCATGTCTAGTTCTAACTGTTGCTTCCTGACTTGTATCAGATTTCTCAAGAGGCAGGTCGGGTGGTCTGGTATTCCCATCTCTTTCAGAATTTTTCACAGTTGATTGTGATCCACACAGTCAAAGGCTTTGGCATAGTCAATAAAGCAGAAACAGATGTTTTTCTGGAACTCTCTTGCTTTTTCCATGATCCAGTGGATGTTGGCAATTTGATCTCTGGTTCCTCTGCCTTTTCTAAAACCAGCTTGAACATCAGGAAGTTTACGGTTCACGTATTGCTGAAGCCTGGCTTGGAGAATTTTGAGCATTACTTTGCTAGCATGTGAGATGAGTGCAATTGTGCAGTAGTTTGAGCATTCTTTGGCATTGCCTTTCTTTGGGATTGGAATGAAAACTGACCTTTTCCAATCCTGTGGCCACTGCTGAGTTTTCCCAATTTTCTGGCATATTGAGTGCAGCACTTTCACAGCATCTTTCAGGATTTGAAATAGCTCAACCACCTCCACAGGAGGCACTCAAATACAGGTGTGTCTCAGTCTCTGTGGGGTCTCTGGGTCCTGGTGCACACAAGGTTTGTTTGAGCCCTCTGAGCATCTCTTGAGTATGGGGTTTGATTCTAAATGCAATTTCGCTTCTTTTACCATCTTTCTGGGGCTCTTTGCCCTTGTACATTGGGTATCTCCTCAAATTTGTTCCAGCACTGCTGGAGGATAATGATCCCTTTATCAGAATTGATCATCAAATGAAGCTCTATTAGAAAATGGAGGTAGCTGGCCTCCCTGGTAATAGGATGAAAAAAACGAGGTTAATCTTGTTTAGAGAGAAGGGTGTATGGGAGCTGCACAGAGCCTGGAAGCCACGTGCCAGGAATGTTCACAGGCTGAGGTCAGTGGTGGTGAATTCTACAGCTGGAAGGGTCTTCACCTCTACTTAGCTCTGTAGCCAGCAGTGATTTAACTCTATTTTTGGATGAGTAAAATATTGCACTTCTCCTATCTCTAAGTCAAAATGATTCTGCTCTGAATTTCCCAACTAGCTTTTGGGAAACCCACTTTGTTCTTGTAGGAGGGTCCTCTTGTCACTGAAGATTCGCTCCAGCCTCTGTGGTCCCTGCCAGGTGGCACCTCTGGAAAGACTGGGAGTCAAGCCCTGTACTCTATCCTCTAAGTGTTATATGGCTGTTCCCTTCTGACCTCACTTCACATTGGCCCCCAAATGAGTTGACTGTCATCCATTGCTCCTTAATTTTGATCTACTCTGCTCTGTCTCCTAATGAGAGCTTCCTGTGGACTGCACAGGAAGTCTTGTGACTTCCTGTTTTCCCAGATTCCCTTGAAAGTTGACATTTCCAGGTGGGTTTGGCCATGGAGATGCACTGGCTAGAATACAAGAGGTTTGGGTACGTTTTCCTGACTTCCTCCCTGCTTAAGCACTGCATTTCACAGTAGGTAGGTTCCTCCAGGCCCTCTGCTCTTGCCAAGGGGCCCCTCTTCCATAGTTCTGGCTCCTGAGGGCACAGATAACTTTTTCCTGTTAGCCCTGTGGTTGGCAGTAGGTTCACATCATTGCTAGTCCCTAGTGCCTCATCTTTTGTTCATAACAACCCTTCATGTTCCACCAGGTTCCTTCATCAATTCATTCATACCCAATGGGAGAAGTGGGGTTCCAGTTCCCATATCCTGTGTGCGTGGAATTTCTTGGCAAATTTATGAGAGATGTGCCTGATAGCCTCTGAATGGAGGGAAGGGTAGGCCCCACATAATGTTGCCAAGTAGCTAGTTCAGCCTAGGACCCCCAACCCATGACATGAGACATAGGAAAAGATTGACTAGGGTTCATGTAAGTAACAGACTCTGGATGTCCATACACTTGGATATGTGTTGACCTATGAACACAAAGCTAGTCTTGAAGCTGCAGCCTGAGAGTGAGTTGTTTCTGGAGAGAGGACACCCTCAGTTAGCTCCTGATAAGCCGTGGTCAGGCTTCAGCTCGAATTTCCCAGCCTGCCTATCCAGTTCAATATCTTCAGATGTTTGTGCACCTCCAGAGGGACCACAGGGGCCCAATGCAAGTTTAAAAATCTGTGTTTCTGAGTTATAGAAATAGAAAGGAACAAGACCTGCAGTCAGCTCCCTCAGGTGTATCCACGTTGTCTCAAATTTCCTTGTGACTCTCCCTACAGTCTTGTCCCTGACAGGCCCCTGACCACCAGCTAAGTAGTTAGTCACTAACCAGGAGTGTCTGTCCTTGTATACCTCTCCCTCACCAAGCACAGGACTGGAGAGTGCTCAGGTGTAAGAGGACTTCTTTTGCCACTGCTTTTGGGGTTGTGAATAAGGCTGCAGGACAGCATATTTTTTTGGCCTCATACCAATACTTGACCATTTTGAACAAGACTTAAGGTTGGTCGAGAGACTGAATTCCCAATGGAGGTCTACATGCGAGCTGGAGAGTTAGTGGTGACATGGGGCTCTGGGGTCCCTGTGTGTTGCACCCACCATGCCATTCTGTTCAATAAGTTCTTCATGTACCAAGAGTTAAGTTCAAAATGTGTACAGAATGGTGGGTCCAGTTCCCATAGACGCTTGATGTCTTGCAGTCAATCTGTACCTTTTAGAGCCTGGAAGTAGATCAGGGGCTGCATTTCTAAACAACAAATAGTTCTGTGCTACAGACCTTGTCTCGCATGTGATATATCTTTGCTACCTGTGGCACCACCAGCATGCAGGGCCATATGGTTGAAGCTAGAGAGAAGATTGTACTGATTCCTGGACCTGCAAGACAGCTCTCGTTCTGAACTCTACTTAAAGTAGTGCTGAGCCCAAGCATGTGATTATGTTGTCCCTTAAATCCAAAGAGGCTACCCAAGGGGGTAGGAGGGGTGAGGCACTAATGGAACTAGGCTCTTGAGTAAAGGCACATACCTCAAACTACTGACCCCTTAAGTCAAACATGGCAGACCCCTGAATACCTGAAAGGGTTGCTCATAACAGGGAACATTTGCTACTGATCTAGTGGGCCGGAATAATGGCTTTGAAATTCAAGATTATGAAAGCCATTGGAGGTTATTGTGGCAGAGCAGGGAAACCTGATGGAAAACCATGAGTGGTGCTGCCCTTGCCTAGTGAATATGAATGGCTGGCAATCTCATAAGGGTTAAGGAGTTGCCAGATCAATAGCCTTGATCAGTGGTAGAGATGCCACATCTGGCTGAGCAGCTAGAACAGAACCATTTTGTTTAGAATTATGCATGGTTCACCTTGTTCTAGGGGCCATTCTAGTGGATCAAGCTAGGTGATAGAGCCCCACCTCTTGTACTGTTACCTCTTTAGAACATGGTACAGCTTCTGAGTTACTCTTGACTTTGGGTGGAGAACAGTTTTAGGAGATTCCACTTGGCTTTTGCCCACTGTGATGGCTTCTGTCCTGTGGGCCAGGGAACTAGTGTAAAGCTTGTCAGTGGCTGCATCTTCATCTGACTAGTACTCGGGATGAGGAAGATGACCATAGTAGTTCTATAGTCATTGAAGCCACTGCAAGATTCCTGGTCTCCCTGTCCACCTAGCCTCCATGTACCTGCCCCATCCCATCAAGGGGATTAATCAAGCTTGAGATCCAGTTATCAGCATCAGTTCAGACCCTCTATCCAACCAGCTGTGACAGGTATGAGTGTTACCCTTCAGTAGTTACCCAAGTAAATGGACATTGGTTCCAGTAAGTAAGGATGAGGAAATACTGTATTTGCCATAGCACAGCAGGGCCTTCTGTATAGGCCTCAATCCATGGACTGAGTCTAGTAACGTAACTATGGAAACTGAGGGTTGTATCAGTCTAAGATTAAGCCAGAGAAGCAAACTCTAGAACACATACATCCACAGGCTGATTTCTTGTCATAAACTCAAGTTAAACCTATGTGATTGTGGAAGGTGATGAAGCAAGTCAAGATTGTAGGGTTGGCAGTCAAGATGGATCACCTTTGAGTGGAACTCACAGGCATGGGTCAAAGCTCTATTGTTCACAGACAGTTAAACTGAACTTCTCAACTGATGGAATCAGGCCCACAGACTAGGTAGGATAATCTCCCTTAAAGTCAAATAATTACGAGCTTTTAATCAACTCAAATACTTTCACAACACCTAAAAATGTTTGGATTAATGTCTAGGACTGATGTCTACCTAAGCTGATGCCAAAAAATCCATCATAGCCATGCCTGTCCTTTGCAATGACTAACTTGCCTTCTCCCTTGTTGATCATCTTGATCACACAGATCAAGCAGTAATTTTGTTGGCTGTCCACCTCCCACCCCTAGGCATGCCATGGTCTGCTCTGTTGCCAAAGATTCTTACAGGTCAAGACCATTCTGCCCTTGCTATTCATCATGACTTAGTTAAATACAGCCACCTGGCCTCTACTCTATGCTATGCTAAGTCACTTCAGTCGTTTCCGACTCTGTGCGACCCCATAGACGGCAGCCCACCAGGCTCCCCCGTCCCTGGGATTCTCCAGGCAAGAACACTGGAGTGGGTTGCCATTTCCTTCTCCAATGCATGAAAGTGAAAAGTGAAAGGGAAGTCGCTCAGTCGTGTCCGACTCTTAGCGACCCCCATGGATTGCAGCCTAACAGGCTCCTCCGTCCATGGGATTTTCCAAGCAGGAGTACTGGAGTGGGGTGCCATTGCCTTCTCCGGGCCTCTACTCTAGACTCTTAGAATTGCAACTGACCCCAGGGAGACTGATCTCGCAGAATTGACTTCCATTCTGACCCACAGGACGTCAGTGACCCTCCCTTGTACATTCACTATTCCTCTGGTGAAGGATAGGCTTTTCCAGGGAATATGGTCAGGTGGTGGGGCCTCTGGTTATGTTATGCATGCTACCATGATTGCCCTTCAGAGGCTATGGATCCCTTAACCCCATCCCCTTTACTAGAGGCACTGTGTCCAAGACCAGGGAACCATCCCAGTAGCAGGTTAGGACTGGTCCCAGGCACTTAGGGAGATGTTAAATGCTGTCACAAGATACTCCTAATAGACACTCTCTGTACCAGCTCTATATTCTGCACTGCCCAGAAATTGTCCCAGTTCTGTTTGTATGTGTTAACCACATCCTACCATTCTTCCCATGAAATAACTTCCTCTCTCCCATTGCAGAGACCTTACTATTCATTCCAGGTCATGACCTAACCCGGTTAACCAAGAGCCTCTCTAGTTAATCCTGAGTGCTCAGATAGCACCAACTAATGTATCCTGGTGGACTGGCTACTGGATGTCTCCTAGACATTAACAAGGGCCTGGGTTATTGAGACTATATTCATACTAGAACAGAGCTTTCAGGGACCTGCATTCCTGAAAAACCATATAAGCTTCTCCAACATGACCCATGAAAATGGTTTCTGAATGGAAATTCTTACCCAGAAGTTAACTTAGCTGTCAAAAGCCAAGTCCTAGCACTTGTTCTTTATGGAGGTCAAATAACTTGATACAGAAACTACTTCCATGTGAGGTGAGAATGCAGAGTGACTTCTTAATGCATCTGTTGGCTTAAACAATTGAAAGTCAACTCCTTTAAGTTAGATCTCCTTCATCCTTTAAGAAAAATCTAATTTTTATGAACTCCTTCATGGAGCAGAGAACCATTTAACCTACTTAACTGGAGTAGCCTTAGTTCAACTTTGGGACAAGGCAAGGGCTCTTTAAAACAAAGCATGAAGCCAGGGAGTGGGTGTTTTCAGTCACTGAAATTGGTCTAGCTCAAGGCAGTTGCCAACCCTGAACTGAGGAATTGTTGAGGCAGACTACTGAGATCAAAATACTTAAGGTCTGGTGGTTGGAAATTCAAAGGAATGAAGAAAAATGCCACCCAACTTCTCCTTGTGTCCTTCAACCCCAGTCAGGGTAGAACTTCAAGTGTTAGAGAATTGGACAATAAAATGTCATGAGGTCAGAATCAGATAAATTACACCTTTCAGACCTTGTAGGCCTTGATCACACCGTGTCCTTAACAACTAGGACTCATTGCCTGCATGATCCACCTCTATGGGCCTGGTACGTGAGGAACTAGAAATCTTAATTCCCCAGGCTTCAAATATGGTCTGTCTCAATGTTGCAATGGAGGCAGACATGTGGATTCAGTAGGCTTGGTTTAGAACCAATGCTTTTGATCAAGTGTTTGATCCCTGTTTTGACTTGTATTCCATGTGAAAGTGGGAAATGAGTACACATAAGTGGGACACATGTATGTTACTTTAGAATGTCCTCACAATAGGATGCCTTGGAAGAGTCTGACAGGTTCTATCAGCAGAACATGAGCATCAGTCTTGTCATTCTGCATCCAGCATGACATGACAACTGTGATGCAGCATTAACAGACTCACCATGCCTTATCCATCCTATCAACGTCCAATTCCTTGCTGTATTGAAAACTGTGCATCCAAGTGGCCCCTTTTCAGTCTAGATGCTCATTCTTGACATTGTGATGGGTCTTCAGTCTAACTTGATGAGCCCAGGTGGATTTAAGTGATTCTTGCATCAAATTTAATCTGCTTGACTAACTTGTGGTTCACCCTTTATCTGATCTTTCCCCCTTTCAGGCAGAAAACCCAGGACTAGACTCTTAGAAGCGAGAGTTATCAGACTTGAACTCATTCCTCACTGTTAAAGAGCAAATTTTAGCCACAGATCCTTTATGCCAAATTCATGGTAATTAGTCTACCAGGTTATAGGTTGCCCAGGGGTATATGGGCCAATTTATCCCAAATGAATTCAGATAAGCCCTTCATCCAAATATGCTGGCATAGATTTCCTGAGAGACCCCAGATCCATGGAATGTAGACACAGGGATTCCATGAGTCCTCTAGATTCATGGGATTCCTGGGGGCCCCTTGGGGGTACATAAGCTTAGCAGCTGTTAAGGTATTGACATCCCTATTGAGGTGTAGGAATGGCTTTACCTGTGGGGTAGCGCTTTAATAAGGACTTCAGGGAAGGAGGTTCCTCGCTGCAGGGTGAGCAGTTACCAGTCCTTGATCGATGTCCCCAAAGACAATTCTGGTTGACTGGAATACCATTGTACCCTGACTGTTCTAGAACCAAACTGGAGCATCAGCTTCAGAAACAGGAGCTGGGCCATCCAATTTAGTCAAAATCAAAAGACAGAGCTCAGCCATGAACCCAAGGTCAATTACTGAAGGTCAGAAAGAAACCAGATTGGTAAGTTACAAGTAGAAGGCAGACCCTGAACATGAGGGTGTACAGAGACTCTCTATATGCTCTGTAGCCCCCAGAGCCATATAACCAACTCAGACTTAGCTCTTATCTCTTGAAGGATAAGCCTCTTGACAAGTGTGAACTGGAACTATTGCTCCTAGTAGAACAGTAAACAAGATGACAGACCATTGAGCCACTCTTGTTCTAGAACACGAAGTCAGGAGCTAAAACATGAAGTCAGGAACTACCCCTGTGTATAATATACTCATTACGAAGAGACCGTTGTTGTCAAGTGGGTAGAGAATTAAACAATGGTGTTGCAGATTGTTTACCAAACTGCAAAGTAGTTCTGCTGTAATCCTCCTCTGACTTAATTCTAGACTCCGGCCAGAATGCCTACCCAAATCCTGGGTAACAATGTCTTTCACTTCCACATTTTATTAGGAAGCAAAACTTCCAAGCTTTCATACACCAAAATGGCAATGTCTACAGAACTTCTCAGGATTGATCTGGATCATATCTAAGGAAAGGTATAATCCAGTGGCCACGTAGTTAAGAGTAGTACTTGCTAGTACAGGGTGGCAGAACCTTGGAAAATGCTCAAGCTGAATAGTAAAGAGTTAAAGTAAAATAAGAGTGTCATTTTTGTACTTAATGAAAGATGTATCAAGGCCATCTGTGCACAGAAGTCAACTTGGCCCTTTCAAATGTCAGTGCTGGTCTGAGTTACCAATTTGCTTTCTGGAGGTTGTGACAATTAAATATCTCTTGACCCATCTTAAGCTCTCCTAAATGGAAGAGGTGGGATGGGGAAAAATCGACTTGTACAGCCCAGCTAGACTGAACAATGGTGTTGATGACAGAACCACTTCTCCAGTGGTGATGGGGACACGTGTGCTTGGTAGAGGCGGGACAGCCAAATGAGCAAGACACTGAATGGCTAGGCTGGAACTGGAGTTACTGAACCTGTTTTAAATTTAGTGTTGTGGCTAAGTTTTTATAGCAAAAGAAATGAGTTTTAGGACTTGGACTGACTGTAGGTTGACTAATAGTGCTGTCATCCAGACTGACACTAATAGCACTGAGATGAAGGGCGGGAAGGACGTTGTCCTCTTCCTTCGGTCTAACAATGCTCAGAGAACCACTTCTGCTGTGAGATGGCAGATAGGTTCTGATGCCAGGCCAAAAAAAAAAAAAAAATGACCAATTTACAGCTGGGGCTCCTTGTCAGCTCCAGCACCTGTTCCCTTTGGGTCTTAGTCACTTTCCCCCTCGGGTTGGCTTGGCTGGCTCACCCCCATGCCTGGCCACACAGCTTGTTGTGTATTAAATAGGATGAGTTACTACTTGTGAGCTATAGCTGTTACTCGGCTTTTTAAGGCAGTTAGCTTTTGAATCTCAGAACCAGGGTCCTGAGCAAAGGTCTTTCATGTTAGACCTTAAGGCCCTACTCATGGGTTCTGTCTAGATTTCTCTCCTTGGGAAGGTTAAATGGTGTGCACAGTGGACCTGGAGAAGATCTGGGTTCTATCCTAACAGTCCACAGAAATCCCTCAGGTAGGGTGCGTAAGTCAAGTCTTGGGTTTCTGAACTTCAGTGTGCTTTTGCCAGGGAAAAGTAGTGTGCACACTTAAAAGCAGGATATCCCTATGTTCCTGTTTCTAGTATGTACTCTGGTAACTGGTAGTTCTGGATTGAGCCCAGGTGGAGAAACAAATGCAGTGGGGACAGAAGGAGTGACTTCATGAGCTTGCCATGAGAGTTATGACCAGGTGCCCCAGCTGGCCTGGGAATCGGGAGTTTTCACAGGCTGAGTGAACATCATGGGGAAGCCAGGACTAGCAGGGTGCTCAATATAAGGGACAGCTTGGGTGAGGTATGTCTCCTGAAGGCAGGAAATCACTTTCGTGAATGTCTCCATGACTTGACTCCACAAGTGAGCTATGAGCAGTCAAAGACACATGGTACAAAGCAGTACATGTTGGCATGCCAGCTAGGATGGTTCCTGGACATCCATGGCCAACTAACAAGTGCCTTGGACTGATTCTTAGTATCAGATATTGAGCCCCTTCATATGCTGACTCATACTTGGGGGTGGTGTTGGCTCCCAGTAGATTGGGAGGAGTCTTGTGAACAAAAGTGGCCTTTATATTGGGGGAAATGGCAAATAGAGCATCTGTCTCTAGGTAGCCATGGCTGGGACTGAGTCCAGAGGACAAGGATATCCTTACAAAGCACAGCTGAAAGGTCAAAGTCAAAAGCTTTAGAGAATCGGTGCTTGTAAACTAGGATAAGAAACCAAATGCTAGAAGGGCCACAGATAACTTGGTGAGGATTGCAGAGCTCTGAGAATTTAGATGCTAAAGGTAAGAGTTACCAAGTAGGTATCTAGTTAACTGCAGCTGACTTAGCTTCCATGGGCTAACTAGGAGTTTGGGTTGTCCAATTGGTTTAATGTAGGATGAAGGCTCAAGGTGGTGGGAATGGAAAACTCAGTGTGCCGGTCTCAGAATGTCACAGGAGAATGTAAGTTCCCCAGGCACTTGGAGCCTCTTCACATGTAAACAAGCTTCTACTATCCAAATAAGGACAGCAAAGTGACAAAGGGATTGAGAGGACATGAGCAGAGCACTAAGATCATCTGCCCCAGCCTTCAAGGCAGGCAAGAGTTTGTGAACCTTTCCTAATGTGAATATTACAGATCACCACTGCCCCCCCTCCCCACCATCACACCTACTGCTATTGCTGGGAGCCCTGTGGATGCAGATGGACTAAGAAGGCAAACTGAGGGCCCTATACTCAGAGTCGAGGCCAGCCATATTTTAAGTGATGGAAATGGTACAAGATGTGTCCAACTACTTGGAGGGTGTAGTCGGTCCTGGTCTCATAGAAGCACTCATTACCATTATGACTGCTCATGTGAGCCCTTGAGCTACTGGAAGGTGATCATTGCTATCCAACTGTAAATACTGTAAATGATATTGTGGATACTATAATCACAGTTGACTGGTTTGTTGGCAAAACTGTGGGCTGTAATAGACTAAATAGTCCAGTTTGGTAGAGACATGTCCAGGATTGTAGGATAGAATAGAGCAGTGGGTATCCTATTCAAATTGGGTTCACTTCATTTAAGATGAACATCAGGGGCTCTTAAGGTTTCTTTAAACTGACTTCAAATCGTAATATAGTCCTATCAGCTGACTGGCTACAAAGCTCTATGCCCAAAAGCAAGGAGGAATACTTAGCAAAGGTTCATATCTCTGAACTAATTTTGTGTGGCCTTCATCTTGAATACCTACCATGAGAACAGGTCTGTCGTAAGACCTGAGAGTTGATTCTTTGATCCATGGGCTACAGAATAGATGTTAATAGGAAGGAGAATGGCATGAATCTCATTGTACATGTCCATCCAATCTTGGGTGATCAGGTACATTGTCAGTAAGCAGTAACTTTTTGTTAAAGGAATCTTTTCCTGAGCAGTAGGTTTCAACAGTGGGCTTAAAATATTCAGTCAACCGTGTTATAAATATTATAAACAGGTGTGTTGTCACCTGGGCTTTGTAGAGTGCAGGGTCCTAGGATTTGAGGAATGGTAAAACAGTATTGGCTTTAACTCTATCACCAGCTACATTAGCTAGCTCCTAAGAGCCTGTCCTTTGAAGCCAGGACTTGATTTATCTAGCTATTAAAGTCCAAGATGGCATCATCTTCCAATATGAGTCTTTTTCTACACTGAAACTGTTTAGTGGGGCCATTTTGATTAGTAGATCTTCTGGATAATGTGCTACAGTTTCTATATCAGCACTTTCAGCTTCCTTGCACTTTTGTTACAGAGGTGGCCTCTTCCCTTAAACCTCACTTACCAACCTCTGCCAGCTTCCATCTTTTCTTCTGAAGCATCCTTCCCTCTCTCAGCCTTCATAGACTTGAGTGTTAAGCCAAAGCCTAATCCAGAACAAGGCCCTAAGTGTATAGTGTGGCTGGTTTGATCTTATTCAGACTACTGTGTCCAGATCTGCAGTATGGCTGCTTTGCTTATATGTTCACTGGAGCAGAACCTTTAATTTCCTTCAAGAACTTTTTAATTTGCATTCACAACTTGGCTGTCTGCAAGAGATCTAGTTTTCATCCTATTACGGCTTTTGAGATGCCTTCTTCACTAAGCTTAATCATTTCCAGCTCTTGATTTTAAAGTGAGACACATAATACTTAAATGCTTGGGCCTCCCTAATTCCTGAAACACAATATTGAAGTTAGAGGCCATTATTGACTGGCCTAAGAGGGGAGAGATACAGTACGGCTGGTCAGTGGAGCAGTGAGAACACATACATGCTTGAGTTTGCTGTATTTTGGGCAGTTCATGGTGTCCCCCAAAGGTTACGATCACACATGACCGTAACAAATACAAGAATGGAAGTCTGAAGCATGGACAATTACCCAAACATGACACACGAAATAAGCAAATGCTGTTGGAAAACGTGTCCACGAGTCCATGCTTGACCATGTGGTAGGGTTGCCACAAACTAATCTGAGAAAATATAACAAATGTTAAGTGCATTGGAGTGTCTCTATAGAGAAGGCCACCATCAAGATAAGCCTATGCTGCTCACAGGTCAGGTGTTCAGTGGTGGCGGTAGTTAGGTAAGCTTTGAGAGGACATGTGCTATTGGGTCAGTGCAATAGCCTCCATTCCTGCTACCATGATTCTTCATTCATGAATCTCTTGAAACCCTATAGGGCCCAAGGACACAGGCTGGCTGACTTCAAGTGAGCCAGTCCATCCATTCATCTTGGTCAGTTTCTTTGGATGTCTTTTGAGCTTTAGAGGGAGGCACCCAGATCCTTCTCCATTACCCCTGTTAGAGATCCAGTGACACACTCCTTCCCTAGACCTTCATCCATCCTCCCATTCTCATTCCTTCCAGGCATTGACCAAACAGTAAAGCCATTTGTGTACAAGTCCTGCATAGCCTTCCTTTAGGTCAGTGTCTCCCAATGCATGACTGACTATTCTCTGAAGCTCTGGCCACTAACGGGCTTTCCCTCTCTGACTGCTCTCTGGGACTCTGCCCTAGTAGAGTGTAATGCCACAGCAGGGGACTTTCTGTAAGCACCTTCATTGTGCTTTGAACTACAGCTGGGTCTTTTTACCTATAGTGTGTAGGATAAATGCACCCATTTCCTCATGGGGAGTAGATTTAGGGAAAGAGGTAGGTGGAATTGTTCTGGACCACCTGCTTATATAACACATACCCTCAAGACCTCATACTCTACCTGAATGTACTGTTTATTTTTAAATTGCTTTCTGTTGTGCCCACCCAACTTTGATTGGGTTTCTGTACTAGCTCCTGTCATAGTCACTTGATGTCCCAAAGATAGACTCCCAGTCTCTGAGGGCCTAGCACCATGTCAGGAGCTGTCTTATTGTAGTTCTGTGCTACAGTTAACATGACTTTGTTCCAGAAACTTAAGGGCTCTCAAATGCTCTTGAGTTGTGGCTTACTGTATATCCCTTATTTCCACCTTTTTTAACCAAAAACGTCTCTAGCCTTGGTATAGGCTGGATGTTACAGACCAATTAGCAGAACAGCTGGCACTGTTCAGAATAGCCTGAATCTTATCTTTGGGCCCCATTTGAAACCAGAAACCTTTAGCATAACTTGACAAACATGCTGGAATGACGTTCCAAAGTATATTTAGATGCTGCCCCTATCCAAAAAGCCCACCGCATTTCATGTTGCTCTTTTGGTAGTAGGAGTACTACCATTTGTTCTCTTGATATTGGTACAAAGCGTGATAATGTGCCCTTTCCTTCAATGCCCAGGCATACATAACATGACCAGATGCTTAAACCCTAGGGAGGTAATACTCCCATATTGGAGTGTTTTTCTCTCCCCACCTGCCCTGTGTGTCTTGGGTAGCCAGAGAACTTGTTGCACTCTGTCAGATCTAAGGAGCATGATATTGACAAAGAATTACTGTGGTATTTTTGTGGCATGTTAAGGTGACCAAGACCTTGTGGTCTATACAGCAGAGAGTGAGAGGTAACAGCCTTGCAAAACTGTGCGCTTGTCTTGTTGACTTTCCTGCCTAAGTGAGAACTGCCTCAAATCCTCTCAGTGGGGCTTAAGGAGAACATCTTGGCCATGCTGGCAGAGCATATTAAGTGCATGAAGCATATCAAGTGCATGTCATGCTGGTGTTAAAGAGACCACATCTAACACAGCAGCTCAGGTGGGGTTCACATGGAGAATACTCTCGACACTTGCCATGGCCTTTTATACTCACACAAAGACCATGAATGCAGTGAAGGATGCAGTGCTAGTGGTCCTCATACCAAGCATCTGCTACCACTGCTCTCTAGCTTCAATATTACTTAGAACCACTATTCCAGAAGAGACTTAAGTCCCACCCTTTAGAGGAAATTGTTCCTCTTTTGCCCTATACCCCAGGCCAAGGAATGGAGAGCTCTTCCAGATTCAAGTCCATCCATCTTAAGTATGCACTCAGACTTAGGAAATGATACTTCCTAGAGTTGAAGATATACCCTGGATCCGTTAGACTTAGACTACCTTGAGCTACAACTGTTGTTGGCACCTGCTCCAATGGACCAGGTTGGCATTTTTAGTCTCCTGTTTTGAGTTTCAGCTCAGACCTGAAGTCAGCCTCTTGTGACTCCCCTGTGCACAACTCTGGTAAGTGGCCTTGACAGAGGACCCAAATAGTTATATAGTAAATGCTTGTAGCATTCCAGAGTCATCCTTCCATAGAATTCTGATTTCAAGCAATGGAATCTGGGTCTGAGAACTGCTTGAATCTGGAAACTAGATGTAAAGAAATTGTTTCACATTGTTGTGGTTGACACCATTCTTACCAGCACAGATCTTTTTAAAATTGGTCTACAAGTCAGACACTGGTTAGCTGCCCACTTACCTCACCAACTAAGAATATGATTGTGTGTTAGCCATGGTCAAAGACCCCTGCAGGTCAAGATAACACTGGCAATATCGGGCTTGCTGCCCATTTATAATCATGTTCATGCTGCCTCTAAGACTGAGTACCAATTCTGATCACTATCACTTACATGTATCCCAGGGAACCTGTTTCGGGGTAGCATCTCCTAGCCTACAGAGAATAGTCCACACTAAGCTTACAAATGACCGTTCCCTCTTGCATTCTGTGCCCTAGTGAAGGGTCTCTCTCCCCCCACTAGAGGGAGCATAGCCAGCTGGTGAGTTCTCTGTAAGGTGTGCCTGTTTACTCGGTTGTGTCCAACTCTTGCGACCCCATGGGCTGTAGCTCACCAGGCTCCTCTGTCCATGGGATTTCCCGGGCAAGAATACTGGAGTGGGTTGCCATTTCATCCTCCAGGGGATCTTCTCCACTCAGGGATCAAACCTGCAACTCCTGCATTGGCAGGCAGAATCTTTACCACTTGAGCCACCAGGGAAGTCCAGGATGTGTCCCTTCCATAAGGTTATCTCATAGCCCTGAGCAGCTGAGCCTTCCCAGTATATTCTGAACCATTCTGGAATTTCTATGTCACTGGCTAACTTAACGATCATTATGTCCAAGCTTCAAGGAAAAATCCCAGCAGTGTAATAGCAGTTTCAATGTCTTATCTAAGATGTTAAACCCTGAATCATGGAAGAGAACTCTCCTATCCAGGCTTCTATTCAGCCCATTCCATTTCCAACACCTGCAAGATCCCGCTTCCCAGTTCCTATTGATGTGTGTTAAGTAATTCAGGTATTTCAATAAATGTTTATTCCCTCCTGAAGCAAATGGTATATATCTGTCTTCAGGGTATGTTGAGCATGGACCCTAGTTACATGCTCTGGTACAATTAAAAAAAAAAACGAGGGATAATCTTGACATGTGTTATCTTTTTTTTTAAACCATTTATCATTCCTTTATTTTTACTTTACAATATTTTACTGGTTTTGCCATACATCAACATGAATCTGCCACAGGTGTACATGTGTTCCCCTTCCTGAACCCCCTTCCCACCTCCCTCCCCATACCATCCCAGTGCACCAGCCCCAAGCATCCTGTATCCTGCATCGAACCTGGACTGGCGATTCATTTCTTATATTATACATGTTTCAATGCCATTCTCATGTGTTATCTTATATCTACCTCAAGTAAAGCTGTCTGATCTTTAGACAGTGGGCAGTGGCTTGCCATTTGTAGGTGGTAGGGGCCTTCCTGGAGGTTTCAAAGGAATCTGCCTGAACATTCTTGGGTGTGTCTAGTCAGCATACCTTGACCCAGGTCTGAGTCCTGCTTCTTTCTTATTGGGTTTTGACTTCAGTATGGAAAATGTGCTAAAATTATACATGTAAGTCTCTTTCACAACTTACAAATTCTTGCCACTCTCCAAACCCATAACTAATTACTATAGCCCTTTAGCTGAAGGATATGATGGTCTTCCAAGGTTGTCATGAAGGCCTACTGGCTATGGCCACATGCCCTGAGCTAGCTGATTTTTTTTTAAGTTGGTTTCTGAGGCTACCATGCTCTCAGTACCAGCCAACTCTGCAATTTATAATTACCATTGTGCCCACATTGTTCAAGTGCTGGAACTGTTGGATAAACAAAGGTTTAATCCTTCACTCTGTGCCTCATCCAAATGCAACACAGATTGTTCACTCAGTCGTGTCCGGCTCTTTGCAACCCCATGGACTGCAGCACACCAGGTTTCTCTGTACTTCACTATCTCCCAGAGTTTGCTCAGCTTCATGTCCATTGAATCGGTGACGCCATCCAACCATCTCGGTTGCTCTTTCCTTCTACCTTCAATCTTTCCCAGCATCAGGGTCTTTTCCAGTGAGTCAGCTGTTCGCATCAGGTGGGCAAAGTATTAGAACTTCAGCATCAGTCCTTCCAATGAGATTCAGGGTTGATTTCCTTTAAGATTGACTGGTTTGATCTCCTTGCTTTCCTAGGACTCTCAAGAGTCTTCTCCAACACTACAGTTTGAAAACATCAATTATTTGGTGTTCTGCCTTCTTGATGGTCCTGCTCTCACATCTGTACATGACTACTGGAAATAACCTTGATTAGACAGATCTTTGTCAACAAGCTGTCTTTCCTTTTTAATAGTCTAGATTTGTCATAGCTTTCCTGCCAAGCAGTAATTATCTAATTTCATGTCTGCAGTCACCATCCACAGTGACTTAGAGCCCAAGAAGAGAAAATCTGTCACTGCTTCAACCTTTTTCTGCCTCTATTTGTCATGCAGTGATGGAGCCAGATGCTATGGTCTTAGTTTTTTTTAACTTTGAGACTTAAGTTGGCTTTTTCACTGTTCTCTTTCACCCTCATCAAGAGGTGCTTTAGTTCCTCTTTGCTTTCTGCCATTAGAGTGGTATCATCCTCATATCTGAGGCTGTTTATTTCTCCCAACATTCTTGATTCCAGCTTGTAGCTCATCCAGCCTAGTATTTTGCATGATGTGTTTTGCATAAAAGTTAAACAGGGTGACAAACAGCCTGGTCATATCCCTTTCTCAAATCCTGAACCAGTCAGTTGTTGCATACAAAGTTCTAACTGTTGCTTCATGACCTGAATACAGGTTTCAGTTCAGTTTAGTCAGTTGTGTCCGACTCTTTGTGACCCCATGAACTGCAGCATGCCAGGCCTCCCTGTCCATCACCAACTCCCAGAGTCCACCCGAACACATGTCCATTGAGTCGGTGATGTCATCCAACCATCTCATCCTGTCATCCCCTTCTCCTCCTGCCCTCAATCTTTCCCAGCATCAAGGTCTTTTCCAATGAGTCAGTTCTTTGCATCAGGTGGACAAAATATTGGAGTTTCAGCTTCAACATCAGTCCTTCCAATGAACACCCAGGACTGATCTCCTTTAGGATCTCCTTGCAGTCCAAGGGACGCTCAAGAGTCTTCTCCAACACCACAGCTCAAAAGCACCAATTCTTTGGTACTCAGCTTTCTTTATAGTCCAACTCTCACATCCATACATGACCACTGGAAAAATCATAGCCTTGACTAGATGGACCTTTGTTGCCAAAGTAATGTCTCTGCTTTTGAATATGCTGTCTGAGTTGGTCATAACTTTCCTTCCAAGGAGTAAGCGTCTTTTAATTTCATGGCTGCAGTCACCATCTGCAGTGATTTTGGAGCCCAGAAAAATAGTCTGACACTGTTTCCACTGTTTCCCCATCTATTTGCCATAAAGTGATGGGACCAGATGCTATGATCTTAGTTTTCTGAATGTTGAGCTTTAAGCCAACTTTTTCACTCTCCTCTTTCACTTTCATCAAGAGATTCTTTAGTTCTTCTTTGCCTTCTGCCATAAGGGTGGTGTCATCTGCATATCTGAGGTTATTGATATTTCTCCCGGCAATCTTGATTCTAGCTTGTGCTTCCTCCAGCCCAGCGTTTCTCATGATGTACTCTGCATAGAAGTTAAATAAGCAGGGTGACAATATACAGCCTTGACGTACTCCTTTTCCTATTTGGAACCAGTGTGTTGTTCCATGTCCAGTTCTAACTGTTGCTTCCTGACCTGCAAACAGATTTCTCAAGAGGCAGGTCAGGTGTCTGGTATTCCCATCTCTTGAATTTTCCGGTTTATTGTGATCAACAGTCAAAGGCTTTGGCATAGTCAATGAAGCAGAAATAGATGTTTTTCTGGAACTCTCTTGCTTTTTCCATGATCCAGCGGATGTTGGCAATTTGATATCTGGTTCCTCTGCCTTTTCTAAAACCAGCTTGAACATCTGGAAGTTCATGGTTTTCACATATTGCTGAAGCCTAGCTTGGAGTATTTTAAGCATTACTTTACTAGCGCGTGAGATGAGTGCAATTGTGTGGTAGTTTAAGCAATACAGGTTTATCAGGAAACAAAGATGGTTTGATATTTCCATCTCTTTAAGAGGTTTACACAGTTTATGATCCACATAGTCAAAGGCTTTAGCATAGTCAATGAAACAGAGGTAGATGTATTTCTGGAATTCCCTTGCTTTCTCTGATCCAGTGAATGTTGACAATTTGATTTCTGGTTCCTCCTGCCTTTTTCTAAACCCAGTATTTGAACATCTGAAAGTCCCTGGTTCGTGTAATGGCTGAAGCCTAGCTTGAAGGATTTTGAGCATAACCTTACTCGCGTGTTAAATGAGTGCAATTGTCTGGTGGTTTGAACATTCTTTAGTACTGCCCTTCTTGGAAATTGTGATGAGGGTTGACCTTTTCCAGTCCTGTGGCCATTGCTGGGTTTTCCAGGTTTGCTGACATATTGAGTGCAGCACTTTAATAGCATCATCTTTTAGGACTTTAGCTCTGCTGGAATTCATCACCTCCACTAGCTTTATTGGCAGCAGTGTTTCCTAAGGCCCACTTGACTTCACACTCCAGAATATCTGGCTCTGAAAGGTAAGTCTTAGTAACTGTGGTGCTGTACTGAGCTGGGCATTATCACCACCCTGCTTAGCAGCAGCATCACAAGACTCACCACTCTTAGGCTGTTCTAGTTCCAGATTTTTATCTCCAGTCTGCTTTCTAAGGCTTTCTACTGTCTTAGCTTCCTTCAAAACAGAGCTGAAGATAAGTGGGCTTCCAGGGAAGTGGAATACTTGGGAATGATTCCCATAGAACCAGAGTTGAGGGAACCAGAGGAGAGAAAAGGAAAGTATTGAGGTTGTTAGTGGCAAGAACTTGACTCTTTCTGAAACCTTAAGGATGCTTTGCAGCATTGTCAGCCAAAAGCTTGGGATGCAGGGACATCTGCTGAATGAATTTTTGCATTCTACTGGTAGATGCTGGGCGGCTCTCACTAGAAGCAGATCTGGGATAAGAAGTGTAGAGCTTAATTTCAATCTTGTTCCTTGTGTATCAACCTCGGCTGCCATGGAACTAGAGCTAAATCAGCAGTGGGCAGAGGATATGTGGTAACAGACACTGGAAGCACCAATGACACCCTAAAGTATCTTAACATACAATTGAATAAGTGGTAACACTTGCAAGTTGTACCCTTGTTACTGTTGCTTCATCTGTTATGGTCACTTGAAATAAAGTGTTCTCTTGGCCATCTATAATGTAAGCCAGTCACAGAAGAAATCAATGAGTTTGTTATGCAGTAAACATCATAACAGGAAGTACTTAAAGCCAATGCTTTCTGTTTGTGTTAAACGGAGTCACAAAAGAGACTTCACCAAAACAGATCTAGAGGCCGGGAAGCCTTACTAAAGGAAATGATGAATGAAGTCAGTACCTGTAGTACATGTCCAACTTCTGTTTTTATATTTAACCAAAGTGTATATGCAAAGATGTTGTAGATACATAGCTTACCCTGTCAATACCAGGAATAGAAGGAACCTACTAGACCACTGAGATACTGGCCTACAGAGTCCTTCCATTCCCTATGATGGAGGATCCCTTTCTTTAAGGGTGGGTATATTACCTGTTGGTGATTTGACCTCACAGACTGAGCAGAGAGGCTATGAGCCTCAAAGTTTCCCATATGCCCTTCTGGCCATGTCTGAATGACTTGTCTGATAGAGGGTTGCAGTAGAAAAGTGTCTTGCAACTTAGGGGTGAAGGAGAAATAGCCAAGGTCCCGTGGGTCCTAATGGGGCCCTTCCTAGAATCCCTTCTTGGCACCTTGGGAAGATGGTTGGGGAGATAGGTGTGAAAAAGGCCCTGGAGGTAGAAGCCAGGACATCCCTGGCCCCCCAAGCTAGGTGGGACTGGCCTCAGATGAGGAAGGGGGAGCAGCAGGGTAAGAGGCTGAGAGGCTGGACCTGGGAAGTCGATCCACTGGTCCTCACCTGGTACAGATTTTGCTCCAAGCTATCTGCTGTCTTGAGCCTTGCTCACTCACAAGCAGGGTGGCTAGGATCTTGGTGGAAGCACTGTTTTAGAATAAACCCTAACTAACTGGCCAAGGTCTTATCTGAGTCATACTCCTTCCCTCAGCCCTTACTGCTGACTGTCATAGACTTGAGGTATTCTTTGGGAGCTTACGGAAAGGAATTACAACTGAAGCACCCCAGTGTCCTGGCTCTGGGATGGGAGGTGGAGTGAAGCACCTTGAACCTCTAACTTCATTCCTTCCTTAGTCCACTGGAGCTGAGGCCGCTGGTGCTAGAACTCGAGTCTAACCCACTGCCTGTTGTCTACCTGCTTGCCTACCCGTAGGGTAAATAAACACTCTAACACACGTAGACATAAGTATCATAAACCTACCCCCTGCCTTATTGCCCTAGATATGACCCCTAACGTGGTATTGAATAGAAGTAGATATTGAATGTTTTCCCCAAAGACGGGAAGTAACAGTATTTCAGAATTAAGGGTTGTGAAAGTTGTAGGTCTTCCAATAACATCCTTTCAGGTTGAGAAAGTTGCCCCTTACTCCCAGTTTGTTAAACTATTATAATAAATGGGTATTAAATTGACTTGGTCTTCATTTCCCAAAGATGATTTCTCTATTAGTGTGGGGAATTACTGACTTTAACTAACCTGGCATTCTCAGGATCAGTTCCCATGGTCATAATTTCTTATATTTACCTGATTTGATAAGTTTAAGGATCTTTGCAGGACTTATGGGAATTGGCCTATAGTTTTATTTCCTGCTAATATTCTTTTCAATTAATATGAAGGTTCTCCTGGCCTCAGCAAGTTGGAAAATGAGTTTTTGTAGGATCACTTCAAGTGTCTGATATATGGTGAAGGTGAATCCTGTCACTGAAGAAATGTGATCTAGGTTCTGCAAGATGCATGCTTAACCTGGCCTTGGAATCTAAGAAACACCTGTGAGAAAATGGGGTAAGGTCCGAAGAGGCTGGAGAGCTGTCAGAGTGCAATAGTAAAGGAATGAAAGGCAGAATGCAGGCTGAACTACATCAGCCTGCAATACAACTTGAGAGTCAAGCCAAAGCTGCTTGTCAGTGGCCCCACATCTCCCAGGAACAGACCTCCTTTATTTTTTTTTTTTTTTTTTCGAGTCACCACTAATTTTATTTCACATTATTATAAAATCTAAAAGCAATTATGCACAATTTGCAAATTTGCTTGAGTACAAATATTAGGAACTGAAAAAAACTTACGGAAAGTTTCAAAGTTATTCAAAAGTGAACAGACAGTATACTGAACTACCATGAGTTCATTCCTCAGGTTCAACAGCTATCAATGCATGGTCAGTTTTGTTTCTCCGTTTATTACCTACCTATTTCCTTCATCTTCCATATTATTTTGAAGCAAATTCTAGACATATTATCATTTCATCAATAAGTATTTTAATATGTATTTCTAAAAGATAAAGACACTTTGAAAATATAACCATAGTACCTAAAAAAATAACAGTAGTCTGTAGTATCAAAATGATTAATCAGTGTTGACATTTCCAGTTGCCTCATAAATGTCAGATTTTCTTTTTATCATTTATTTGAATTAAAATCTAAATAAGGTCCATGTATTATGCCTTGTTCATGTCTACTCGAGGTGCTTTTATTGTTGTTTGATAACATTGAATTTATTGCTTTCTCTGATTTCAGTTACAGACCTCCTTTAGTGTTTTATAACCCATCATTGGTTGACAGTAATCAGTGGGGAGTGTGGCCTTGGTAAAGGCAGTGAAGGATCTTACAGCACAGCAGTAAGGGATCCTGATTAACTCCCCTCCCACCCCCCCCCCCCACCCCGCATTAGACCCGAGATGCATTCTCAGGGCTGTCGTGGAACTCTGCTGCCTGTGTCATATTTGTCTCTCCCACAGCCAACTTTGGAGTCAAAGGGCAGACCTGCTGCTGCTCTGAACCATCTCTTCCAACCCCAACACGAGCTGAAGCAGATGCTTGAGATGTGTGATAGAATCAGTCTGTTCTCTGGCATCAACTTGTCATTGACCCCACAGCCCTGGTAGGTCAGATCTTTGAGGGTCTAGGTAGGCAGCATGGTCCCCACACCCAGGGCTGGGTGTTTGCCCTGACTGGCAGTGCCAAAGAAGGGCAAGTGTATTAGTGATGGCACAAGTCATGGTCAGAAGTGCAGGGTTGGTCCTACGAGATGAAATGCTCCAGCTCTCTTCTTCCTTAAAGTCTTGTTAGCAAGAGCTAAAACTTAAGTCAGTACACCTTGGCTTTGCTGAAATCCCCTACTTGGCATGAACTTGAACTAATGTGACAGTGTCCAGGTTCCAGAGAACTTTCTAAACCAAAGCTGAGGCACTATTGAGCCTGTATTTATACAGTTATTCCTCAGTATTTTAACATGTCAACAACTGTCTCCTGCTTCTCAAGGGCCCCCTAAAATGATATCTCCATTTCCCTCTCAGGAGCCAGAACTGCCTTAATCAGGTGCTGGTTTAAAGATGGTGACTTGGTTCAGGGGAACCAAGGGGAGAGGGGACCCCTAGAAGAAATATATTGGAGCCATAGAGAAGTAGGAACCATCAGATTAGATCAGTCGCTCAGTCATGTCCGACTCTTTGCGACCCCATGAATCACAGCACGCCAGGCCTCCCTGTCCATCACCAACTCCCGGAGTTCACTCAGACTAACGTCCATAGAGTTGGTGATGCCATCCAGCCATCTCATCCTCTGTCATCCCCTTCTCCTCCTGCCCCCAATCCCTCCCAGCATCAGTCTTTTCCAATGAGTCAACTCTTCGCATGAGGTGCCCAAAGTACTGGAGTTTCAGCTTTAGCATCATTCCTTCCAAAGAAATCCCAGGGCTGATCTCCTTCAGAATGGACTGGTTGGTTCTCCTTGCAGTCCAATTCTCAAGAGTCTTCTCCAACACCACAGTTCAAAAGCATCAATTCTTCGGCGCTCAGCTTTCTTCACAGTCCAACTCTCACATCCATACGTGACCACAGGAAAAACCATAGCCTTGACTAGATGAACCTTTGTTGGCAAAGTAATGTCTCTGCTTTTCAATATGCTATCTAGGTTGGTCATAACTTTCCTTCCAAGGAGTAAGCGTCTTTTAATTTCATGGCTGCAGTCACCATCTGCAGTGATTTTGGAGCCCAAAAAAATAGTCTGACACTGTTTCCACTGTTTCCCCATCTATTTCCCATGAAGTGGTGGGACCAGATGCCATGATCTTCGTTTTCTGAATGTTGAGCTTTAAGCCAACTTTTTCACTCTCCACTTTCACTTTCATCAAGAGGCTTTTGAGTTGCTCTTCACTTTCTGCCATAAGGGTGGTCTCATCTGCATATCTGAGATTATTGGTATTTCTCCCAGCAATCTTTATTCTAGCTTGTGTTTCTTCCAGTCCAGTGTTTCTCATGATGTACTCTGCATATAGGTTAAATAAACAGGGTGACAATACACAGCCTTGACGTACTCCTTTTCCTATTTGGAACCAGTGTGTTGTTCCATGTCCAGTTCTAACTGTTGCTTCCTGACCTGCATACAAATTTCTCAAGAGGCAGATCAGGTGGTCTGGTATTCCCATCTCTTTCAGAATTTTCCACAGTTTATTGTGATCCACACAGTCAAAGGCTTTGGCATAGTCAATAAAGCAGAAATAGATATTTTTCTGGAACTCTCTTGCTTTTTCCATGATTCAGCGGATGTTGGCAATTTGATCTCCAGTTCCTCTGCCTTTTCTAAAACCAGCTTGGACATCAGGAAGTTCACAGTTCACATATTGCTGAAGCCTGGCTTGGAGAATTTTGAGCATTACTTGTGTGTGAGATGAATGCAATTGTGCAGTAGTTTGAGCATTCTTTGGCATTGCCTTTCTTTGGGATTGGAATGAAAACTGACCTTTTCCAGTCCTGTGGCCACTGCTGAGTTTTCCCAATTTGCTGGCATATTGAGTGCAGCACTTTCACAGCATCATCTTTCAGGATTTGGAATAGCTCAACTGGAATTCCATCACCTCCACTAGCTTTGTTTGTAGTGATGCTTTCTAAGGCCCACTTGATTTCACATTCCAGGATGTCTGGCTCTAGGTCAGTGATCACACCATCGTGATTATCTCAGTCGTGAAGATCTTTTTTGTACAGTTCTTCTGTGTATTCTTGCCATCTCTTCTTAATATCTTCTGCTTCTGTTAGGTCCATACCATTTCTGTCCTTTATCGAGCCCATCTTTGCATGAAGTGTTCCTTTGGTATCTCTGATTTTCTTGAAGAGACCTCTAATCTTTCCCATTCTGTTTTCCTCTATTTCTTTGCATTGATTGCTGAAGAAGGCTTTCTTATCTCTTCTTGCTATTCTTTGGAACTCTGCATTCAGATGCTTATATCTTTCCTTTTCTCCTTTGCTTTTCGCTTTTCTTTTCATAGCTATTTGTAAGGCCTCCCCAGACAGCCATTTTGCTTTCTTGCATTTCTTTTCCACGGGGATGGTCTTGATCCCTGTCTCCTGTACAATGTCACGAACCTCATTCCGTAGTTCATCAGGCACTCTATCTATCAGATCTAGGCCCTTAAATCTATTTCTCACTTCCACTGTATAATCATAAGGGATTTGATTTAGGTCATACCTGAATGGTCTAGTGGTTTTCCCTACTTTCTTCAATTTAAGTCTGAATTTGGCAATAAGGAGTTCATTGTCTGAGCCACAGTCAGCTCCTGGTCTTGTTTTTGTTGACTGTATAGAGCTTCTCCATCTTTGGCTGCAAAGAATATAATCAATCTGAAACCATACTCACAGAAAACTAGTCAGTCTAATCACACTAGGACCACAGCCTTGTCTAACTCAATGAAACTAAGCCATGCCCGTGGGGCAACCCAAGGTGGGTGGGTCATGGTGGAGAGATCTGACAGAATGTGGTCCACTGGAGAAGCGAATGGCAAACCACTTCAGTATTCTTGCCTTGAGAACCCCATGAACCGTATGAAAAGGCAAAATGATAGTATACTGAAAGAGAAACTCCCCAGGTCAGTAGGTGCCCAATATGCTACTGGAGATCAGTGGAGAAATAACTCCAGAAAGAATGAAGGGATGGAGCCAAAGCAAAAGGAATACCCAGTTGTGGATGTGACTGGTGATAGAAGCAAGGTCCAATGCTGTAAAGAGCAATATTGCATAGGAACCTGGAATGTCAGGTCCATGAATCAAGGCAAATTGGAAGTGGTCAAACAAGAGATGGCAAGAGTGAATGTTGACATTCTAGGAATCAGTGAACTGAAATGGACTGGGATGGGTGAATTTAACTCATATGACCATTATATCTACTACTGCGGGCAGGAATCCCTCAGAAGAAATGGAGTAGCCATCATGGTGAACAAGAGAGTCCGAAATGCAGTACTTGGATGCAATCTCAAAAATGACAGAATGATCTCTCTTCGTTTCCAAGGCAAACCATTCAATATCACAGTAATCCAAGTCTATGCCCCAACCAGTAACGCTGAAGAGGCTGAAGTTGAACGGTTCTATGAAGACCTACAAGACCTTTTAGAACTAACACCCAAAAAGATGTCCTTTTCATTATAGGGGACTGGAATGCAAAAGTAGGAAGTCAAACACCTGGGGTAACAGGCAAATTTGGCCTTGGAATACAGAATGAAGCAGGGCAAAGACTAATAGAGTTTTGCCAAGTAAATGCACTGGTCATAACAAACACCCTCTTCCAACAACACAAGAGAAGACTCTCTACATGGACATCACCAGATGGTCAACACTGAAATCAGTAGGAACCATAAGATGAAGTAAAACTCTACTCCTACAGCTGACTAGGAAATCCATGTCCAGAGGGATTAGAAGTAGAACTCTAGAGGCACACTTATGTCAACAGCAGCCTACTCGGTTCATGTCTAGGTGCTGTCATGTGCCAATGGAATGTCTTGAGAAGAGGTCAATGATGTGTCTATAACTAGGGTTTCTCTAGATTCAGATGTTGACAAAAATGGGCATCCTTGAGTTAGGCAGAACTCTCAAGATAGTTTTCTTGGCCATCATCCCCCTAAAATTTCAGGGATTGGAATGGTCACTGAGAATGTTGCCCCTTTGTTCCTTATTCTCCCCCTTTTCATTTATTGAGGCAAAACGAGTTTCCAGTAATACTCGTGCAGGTCCGACTCATCTTCCAGTTTCTGCAATACTCAGTACAAACTCTTACTCAATATTTGCATCCAGCTTTGACAACTTGAGCAGCATTCTGCTCACCATTTCTAAAACATCTTACAAAGTGAGAGCTGGAGAAGCCCTGCCTTTCTATCTTAGCACCAAGTAGCACTTAAATATCTGAATACCTGCAATAGTGCCAGGCACTGTCCAAGGGTACTGGGGTGTACATGAGAGATGTTGGTTGAATCCTCTGGAGTTGAAAGTACAAGAGATTTACTGGGCTAATGGTAAAGGGAGCCAGAAGTATGCAGAGAAAAGCCTTCAGACTACAAATTTAAGTCTGATTCTTAAATACACAGGAAGGCTCAGACCACAGCTCAGTCTAAGAAGCAGCAGTTCAAATGTCCCATGGGACGAGATCCTCCAATGAGAAGAGACGGCCAAACCCTGGACCTCTGCCATTCTGATGGAGTACTCAGGGTGGCTTCAGCTCAAATGCTGTGGTGGATCCCTACGGTGTTGGAGCTGGAAATGGTCAGTTAACTTCACTCCTCACAGGTATGAAGTCCCTTCTTAAGGGGGAATTTGGATGGCATGCCTCTATGGCTGTTGCCGTCCACCCTTGTGCCATATGAATGTAGTTCTCCATGCGTGTTCAAGGAACATGCATATTCAGGGTCTTCCAGCACTCCAGTGTGCATCTCCTACTGGATGAAGACATAGAAATACTAGTGGGATGACTGACTGCCCATTGCTGCAGTGGACTTCTGAGTCACAGCTAGTATTCACTGTTATACACATTCTCTCTGCCCTCAGAGGTCACCCCTGTTGGTCTTCATGGCTTAGTGATATGACCCAAACCTGAGTTCCTAAGGAGTCTGAGCCCTTGATCGTATACTACTTGGGCTTGAGTGGCTGTTAGTCACTGTTGGTCAAGGCAGAACTGAAAGGTGCCCAAATGAACCAATGAGTTCCACACTTTTCTGCCTGCCCCCACTACATAACGAGGACAATGCCACCTCCCTGTGAATTGAGTGTCTTCTCTCTTCACTGCTGGTCTCTAGACACAGGAAGTCCAAAGTGTCCTACAAACATCTGTAGCTTGTGCTTCACGGGAACCCTTGCAAAAATGAAATCTCTTGGGACTAGGGCCTTTACCACTTCTGAGACAGGCCTGTGGACCCACAAAGTCCTCTGGTGGGTCACAGGTAGTGAAAGTAAGGGGGACCACTTCTGCTTGGCAGCCTTGGTTCCCAGGCCCATGATACCTTCTTATTGGGGCACAAAGATGCATCGTTAGTGATGCCTTGCCATCATGGCAAAGTAATGCCTCTGACCTGACTTGCTGTGCCTTCAGTTGGCAGCCTCCAGATGGTGTTTTGTGACACCAGTGGGCCACATCGTCATGGGCTGTCTCCCACACCTTCACTGTATAGAAGAGCCTCTGGTCAGATGTCATGTTGTGTCTGATTCCATGACTGGGGATCAGACATCGTGTAGGTTGCTGGAGGAAGAATGTTGGCTGGGGCTCTGAACAAAATGGGTAAACTCATATCCAAAGTTGGTGTCAACCTCTAAGAATTCATTGTTGGCCCCTCTGGGATATAAGGGGGTGTAAAGGAATTAACTTTCTATCAAGTGATTGTTAGGCCTCCATGAATAGGCTAAATCGGTCTTGGTTGGCCTCCACTGATGGCAGGTCAGACATTCATAGGTGGTGGTACCTAAATCGACCTTGGTGCATGGGAAACCGTGCTTTTGGGTTCTTGCATAGCTGCTATCTTTGCTGCCCAGTCTATGTATTTGACTGATGGCATTGATATGACCAATGAAGCTGGCTGACACTAACTATTCAAATTATTTTGTCAACTCCGTTAAATGCTAATCTCACGTTGAATGCGTTCTGATAGGCGTTAGCATGGGCCATGACTTTACACCTGTGCCTACTCCCAAATGGTCTTCTGCTTGCATCTACCCCAGAGCACCTTGCCTCTGATCCTCCGGTCTTTCTTCCAGACCCCTGACCAGGTTGCCCGCTGCTGCCTGAAAGTCTGTGTATATCCTTACTTCAGGTGGTTTTTCTTTCCACAGTGTGCTCCTCAAAAGACACACCAACCAGGGAGATTTTCCCTCACCGCTGCATTTCTAGCCCTAATTTTTTGAGGGAACCTTCTTATCTTCCACAGTGGCTGTACCAGTTTATAATCCCACCAAGAGTGCACACAATCCCCACATCCTTGCTGGCACTTGTTATCTCATTGATAGCATCTCACATCTGTCAGAATGGTTATCATCTCCCAGTGAGTTTTGACTTGTATTTCCCTAGTGATTAATGATATTGAGTAACTTCTTTGGTATCTGCTGGTGATTCACATATTTTATTGGGAAAATTGTCTATTTATGTCTTTGCCCATTTAAAAATTGAATTTATTTTGTATGAGTTTTATATTTGGGATATTAACCCCTTGCAAATGTTTTCTCCTCATTATGTAGGTTCTTGTCACTTCCATCATTTCTTTTGTTGTGCTGAGGCTTCTAGTTTCTAGTCCCACTTTTTTCTTTATTTCTTATACCTTAGGTATCTTATCCCAAAAATCATTGCCAAAACCCATGGCAAGGAGATTTGTTCGTTTTCTGAAGCGTGTTTTGCTTCTGATTTTACACTTAAACCTTTGAGTGTTTGTGAATGGTGTGAGTGTGTATATAAAAAGATTGACTAACTTTCCCAGCTCACTTATTGAGACTTCCTTTTCTCCACTGAGTATTCTTGAGCATATGCTATGCTAAGTCACTTCAGCCGTGTCCGACTCGGTGTGACCCCATAGACGGCAGCCACCAGGCTCCCCCGTCCCTGGGATTCTCCAGGCAAGAACACTGGAGTGGGTTGCCATTTCCTTCTCCAATGCATGAAAGTGAAAAGTGAAAGGGAAGTCGCTCAGTCGTGTCCGACTCCTAGCGACCCCATGGACTGCAGCCTACCAGGCTCCTCCATCCATGGGATTTTCCAGGCAAGAGTACTAGAGTGGGGTGCCATTGCCTTCCCCGTTCTTGAGCATAAGTACATGCTTTTATTTCTGGCCCTTAATTGTTTAACTGGCCTGTGCCTTTAATGTCAGTACCATATTGTTTCAACTACTACAGCTCTATCATATGGCCTGAAATCAGGTGCCTCCTGCTTTGCTCCTTTTCAGGATCACTTTGCTTTTTCTTGGGTCTTCTGTGAACCCCTGTACTTCAAAGCCACCACTGAGTGTGTCCATCCTCTCAGCTTGAAGACACACTGGCCCAACCCATCCATTATCAGACTTAAATTCTTTCTTCCTTCAACTGGTCATAGTAGACCTCAGTACATCATAGGTGTGAGCTTGACGGGTCCTCGGACAATTGGTATGGGTGACAAGGAGAATCTGGGCCACCTGCCTTTGGCACCTCGTGCCCTCTGATGTTTGGATTCAATTCTGGGCATATCATCTTCATCTTTTAATGGATAGCTCCTGAGCCTGGATGAATTTGGTTTAGTGCTAATTGACCCCAGATAGATGCCTACTTGGTATCATGTGGGTATGGTTTCCTCTACACCAGAGGCTGGTAGCCTCTGGCTGGGAATAATGTGACCACCTCTAGGTTAAGACACAGGTGTTAGACACAAGATGTGTTTCCTTTATTGCTACAACACCATGTAGGATTTGTTTTTAGGTTCCAGAAATATATACTAAACATAGGAATATTGCAACCACTTATAGCATACGGTAGTCTTCATCAGATGCCATGACTGGACTTGTTAGCCCTAGGAGACCCCGTCTTGTTTTTCCCTCTGGGGCTTGACTTTATTTTATATTAAGTTCTCATGGACAATTCAGTTCATAATCCCCTATTACAAACTCTGATAGGCAGTTACTTATGTCTGTATGAGTTGATCCTAGACACATGCAAACACTTGTGAAAATGTTACCACAATTAAGGTAACAGACTTACCATCACCTCACTGGATTGTATGGCCCAGGAGGCAGGGGTGCTGTATCAGAGCCTAGATATACTACAGCATCTTTTCCTGTCCTGGGTTCATGTCAGAGTTAACATTCTATTGTATGGGCTAAAGCAATATTCCTATGTTTAGTGTTTTTCTGGAACCTAAAAAATCCTACATGGTGTTGTAGCAGTGAAGGAAACACACCTTATGTCTAACACAACTTGTGTCTTATTCTAGAGGTCACATTATTCCCAGCCCTGAACCTCAACTTTTCCTGAAGGGGCAGGTCCCTGAATCTTCATGGAGGTATAACTTCCATCCTCTAAGGGGCACATATCTTACCAAGGCTTCCAGTGTGCTATCCATTTCCTACACTGTACAGTCAGTGTGACTCTATAATAGATGCATGTTCTAAGATGTCCAGATGGCCTAAGCATCCTGCATAGATTATGGTAGAGCCTGAAAGGCACCACAGCCCTGGGGACAAATCTCTAATTGTATATTAACAATTCCACATGAATTCAAACTGGCTCTGGCCCCCTCTTGTGATGGAGATGGAAAAGAACTTCACCTTAAAATTGACCACATACCATATGTCAGAGGTCTAATTAATCTGCCCTACCAAAGACATCTCCTCTGGAATGATAGCAAGTAGGACTGACTAACTAGGCTGAGTTTATAGTCATTGAACCCATCTGAGTTCTACACAGTCCAGACTGAGTTAAATGATGCTGTAACAGACAGCACCAGCCCTGAAGCCTTCATCTTTAAGGCTGGTACTGACACGTGCCAACCTGCTACTCCAAAATGTGATTTTATTCACTCTTGGCCAGGGGTTGGCTAGCTTCAGAAACTCCTACTTGACATTTCCTTATAGCAAGTTACTCTTTAGTCCAAGAAGCCCATGTGTGCGTTATTTCAACTATTCGGTCCCTGCCAACTATACACTCAAGAGACAAAAGATGAGCTCTGAGTTAGTGTATGGACCCAGCAGACCCACTGAACCTCATACTCTGACCATAACTCCATTTATTATCTGGACCCCTTAGGCTCATACTCAAAGTTCTTATGAGACTTCTGGTTTTGAGGTCTTGATGTCAGCTTGGACCTTGTGTCCAAGTAAAATTTAATGTCTGGACATTAGTAACCGACTGCCCAGTTGGTCTCTTTGGAGAAGAACCAGAGATACACTTGCAGTATGCCAGGAACCTGGCCACTTTTTTAGTCAACAGGTTACAGGTTTAAAAACCGTTCATGTCTGGGAAGTGGCTAAGACACTGTAACTTTGAGGCAACTTCCCTCAGTCTCCTTTTCATGCTCGCTTGTGTATAAATTGAGCAGCATCTGTTGGGAGCTGCCATTCTGTTTTGCCCCAGAGACTTAATCATCTCTGACCTTTCTGTGGGACAAGCTACCCTTTTAGCCATCCTTCCACTGTTCTAGCTGATATAGGGACTTCTGCTGGTTAAGTGTGCATTTATTGTTTTTCAGAGTCCACTGTGTTTAAAACTGTTAATGAACCCAGCTTTGGGACTGCCTGTCCTATCAACAGGCTTGTCTGTAGGAGACACGCCAGTGAACTTAGTGATATGGAGTCCTTATCACTCCACTGTTGATGGCCTTGATTAATGATGATCAATGTATCCTTTCATGGAACAGAATATCTGCTGGCCTTGCATAGTTCGGCCATTCCAGTATACTTACCTCCCCAAGCTGTTTAGTGCCTCCTCTTTTGTGCCAATTTAGAAGGCTAGAAAAAGGCACCTCAGATGGCTTAGATGACTCTTCAAGATGGCCGATTCTAAGAACGAGTTTGCCCCACGCTGTGGGATCCTTGCCAGGGTTTAAATATAGTATCCTGACATTGCTCCTAAGCTTTAACATTCTGGCCCTTTGAAAAAGCATTCTCAAAATCCAGCCAGAGAAAAATTCCTCAAACCTCTTGAAAGGTGCTTGTTTTCTAGTTCTGGGGGTATAAACGCTTTCCTCCAGGCCCAGTACATCCTGAGATTGAAGCTTGGGTATACTGAGATTTAATCCTAGTTTTAAGCCTGGCCTCCAAGAAAGGATGTCTCCTGGTGGGGGAATTACTGTGGAGTGGAAGCCTTTGCAGTGTCTTCCTACCCGTGGGAAGACTACCTCCTAATAGAGCTGAATCACCTCCATAGGCTCTGAGGGTGTTGGTTCAGGGCTATTGGAGAATCACAGCCCTCGGGAGCATATACCCGGATGTTCCCTGGCCCCTGTTTCACAGTCCCTAAGTTTTTCCACCCAGGGCTCTGATACTGTAGCAGACACTGCCTTGACAGCACTCAACCTTTTTTTTTTTTATATAAATTTATTTTAATTGGAGGTTAATTACTTTACAATATTGTATTGTCAACCATCTTTTAAGCTTGATGAATCTCAGATTCTAAATTTGCTTCTCAGCTATATCTGCTCTCCCAAAGGAGATAAGGGTTTCTTACAAGATAGAGGTCTTTTACCAAAAAGACCCTCTGGTTTTCTTTGGTCCTGATCATGGAAATGCCTGTTACCTCATCCTTCTGCAGTTGAGTGTCCCTTACACACAGTGAAGTAAGGAGCCAGTTTCATTTTCCCTGTACTTTAAGGCCTGAATCACTGCCTTGGCCAGAGAACTCCCCCTGCATAGGAGCCTTCTGTCGAGTCACTGTTGGCGACATTTCCACCCATTGGCCTGTCACTGTGTGAGGAGCTAGTCATGCCACACAAGCAGCTGGCATTCGGTCGTCTTGGTGATTGGGTCAGTAAGGTGTCTCAGTCCTCAACCGCTTAGTGTCTCAAGCTGTTCTTATCAACTATGCTGGGTCCTTTGGAAAATAGTTGTTGCCAAGCAGAGTTCGGAGTATAAAACTTACAGTTGATCAATACCTATAAAAGACAAAGGGGAAAGGGGGCAGGCATAGACCAGCTTCAGCCTTCAGGTAATGCTGGTCTGGCACCTGTGAAAGGAGAAGGGAAGGATGAAAAACTGAGCAGGAACAACTCAGTCCACAGTGCAGCCCCGAGAGAGCCTTGGCAATCCCCAGAAGACCTGGTGCAAAGAACACCCACAGGTAGGAGTCCCTCAACTGTCCTAGTCCCTGGCTGTGCTCCATACTCAACAAGACTGTAGCCTTACCTCATGCTGGGGTGGATCCCAGGAGCTGCAGATGGAGGCTGTTGGCTGTATTAATACTCTCTACAACTCAACAGCAAGTTCTTTCTTGAAGATCTTCCAGCCTACTACTTTGCCTAACTCTTACTAACCTAATCAGATGAGGTCCACGGGTACAGGATCTTGTGCTTTCATAGGAGAGATGAGTAAGAGTCAAACAAGCTGCCTTTGGTTAGTGATACATTTCTTACTAGTTAAAATGAACAGGAAAGCACAGTTACCCAAGCACGGGTAACCTAGGACTATTCCTTCAAGGAACAACTATCCTGAGAATGACAGGCAGAAAAAGAGGGAAAGATAACATTTGGCAGGAACTGTGGAGGGCAGTGATAAAGTCACTGATAAAGTCAGGAATTCTTCCGAGATGACCCTTCCATTCATTCCATCTTAAATTCCTGGATCTTAGGCACATAGGTGCTCTAGCATAGTCACATGAGATGGAGAACGTGGGAAATAGAAACCCTGAGGCAGAAGCACTTTGGCATGCTTGAAGGATTGAAAGGAAGCAGTGTGGCTAAAACTTAATGACCGAAGGGGAAAAACAGAAGCAGGAGCTACTGTGAAGAATCCTGAAAGGAAGGTGGGCTTCATCCTAGGAAAGCCTCTAGGAAAATCCCTCACAGGGAAACAACATGAATGATTCTCTTTTTGAATCACTTTGCCTACACTATTGGCCCCTGCCATCTGCTCATAGAGAAGCAGATGAAGTGTTGCTGGGACTAAGATGAGGCAGTAGAAATGGAAGAGTTGGGTGAATTTCAGAATATCACTTAGGATCCATCACCAAGATCTGCTCATCTCTGTGTAAAGAATGATGGGTAAGGAAGAATTTAGAATGATCCCTGCCTTCTGGTCTTGACATGTAGTTTTTGGGCTGACAGTAATATGAGAAAGCTTAGAATAAAGTTTTGGGCAAATCCAAGTGGTTTGCATGTTAAACCTGAGATGCCTATCATG
This sequence comes from Bos indicus, assembly GCF_029378745.1. NCBI lineage: Eukaryota > Metazoa > Chordata > Mammalia > Artiodactyla > Bovidae > Bos > Bos indicus. Next base: position 15,539,752 of record NC_091782.1, on the reverse strand, counting down.
GCACCCATAAGGACATGTCATGTAGATACTTGGGTATCAGCTAGGAGCTCAGGGATGTATTCAAAGCAAGGGATAAACTTGGGAGTTCTGTTCATTGTTCTCCATGGTTATCCAGGGAACTTGTCTCGGAGATGTAGACTGACTCAATTTCCAGGTTATTGGCCTACTTGTAGTTCTTAATAACAGGCGGCAATTGTGGTTCCAATCAATTCACTTTGGGAAACAAGTCTCACCGTCGGTTACTTGCCAAAGATCTAGTATTGCTTTATGAATTTGAGGCAGTGAAGGCCTCCTAGAGAAGCAAGAGGGAATGCCCTGGGTTGAAGGGGCACACAGACCCCCAGAGAGCATTAGGTGTTCAGACACTACTCTTTGATTTCATGGATTGCAGCATGCCAGCCTTCCTTGTCCTTCACTATCTCCTGGAGCTTGCTTAGATTCGTGTCCATTGAGTTGGTGATGCTATCTAACCACCTCAACCCCTGTCACTCCCTTCTCCTGCTGCCTTCAATCTTTCCCAGCATCAAGGTCTTTTCCAATGAGTTGACTCTTTGCATCAGGTGGCCAGAGTATTGGAGCTTCAGCATCAGTCCTTCCAATGAATATTCAGGGTTGAATTCCTTTAGGGTTGACTGGTTTGATCTCCTTGCAGTCCAAGGTACTCTCAAGAGTCGTCTCCAGCACCACAATGCAAAAGCATCAACTCTTCAGTGCTCAGCCTTCTTTATGGTCCAGTTCTCACATTCATACATGACTACTAGAAAAACTATAGCTTTGACTATATGGACATTTGGTGGCAAAATGATGTCTCTGCTTTTTAATACACTGTCTAGGTTTGTCTTTAATACACTGTCTAGCTTTTCTTCCAAGGAGCAAGTATCTTTTAATTTCAAGGTTGTAGTCACTGTCTGCAGTGACTTTTGAGCCCAAGGAAATCTGTCATTGTTTCCACTTTTTCCCTTCTATTTGCCATGAAGTGATGGGCCCAAATGCCATGATCTTTGTTTTTTGAATGTTTTAAGCCAGCCTTTTCACTTTCCTCTTTCACCCTCATCAAGAAGCTCCTTAGTTCCTCAATCACTTTCTGCCATTAGAGTGGTATCATCTGCATATCTGAGGTTGTTTATTTCTCCCAGCAATCTTCATCCAATCCAGCATCTCGCAGGTTGTACTCTGTATATTAGTTAAATAAGCAGGGTGACGATATAAAGCCTTGACATACTCTGCTGGAGTCCAGCTCCAGCAGCCAGGGAATCAGCCTGAAGAGATGAGAGGTGTCAGCGGAGAATGATGCAGCCTCTGACTCAAGGTGTGGGACTGCATGTTTATTTCAAGCATCAGGTCTTTTATACTTTGACAAAAGCTTAGGTCAGAGGTTTTACATTTCAGCTCCCCCTCACCCAGATTTATTGTCTCCATAAATTATTGTTGCATTTCAACCAGAGTTACATTGTAACTCATGCTTATGTCTGGGCTGCATACCACATCCCTCAGTTTATTTCTTATCTTTTTAAATCCTGCTTGCTCCTAGTATCCCAAGCTTACTATGTCCTAAAAAGTGAGCTATTCTTAATTATTCTAAACCCTAAGCTCAGCAAACTTCCTTTGCCATAAACATTCCCCTCACAAACAGGTCTCAGATAACAATCCTTCCCATGGCCTCAAGCTGTGGCCTAGGTGCTCATCCTGGAACATTATTTGTAAAGATCCTTGAACAAATATCAATGGTTACTTTATAGATTATTCTCTGGGCACAACTGCAGAAGGCTTTGTGCTTTCTCATGCTTCTCTCAAGAACAATAAGCACCTTAACATTCTTTCCACCCAACTCAACCGAAGAAAGGAAAGAACAAGTCAGAATCACAAGACCTAACTCCTTCATCCCGAGACCGTGCCTGTGGGATGAGGAGAGGGGCTTGGGGGCGTGCCTCCATTTTGTCAGTAATGCCTAACGTGGCTCCTGACAATACTCCTTTCCCAATTTTGAACCAGTTTCATGTCTGGTTCTGTTGGTTTTTGACCTGCATACAGTTTTCTCAGGAGACAGGTAAGGTGGTCTGTCTCTTTAAAAATTTTCCACAGTTTGTGGTGATCCACACAAGTCAAAGTCAAAAACTTTATCATAGTCAATGAAGCAGAAGTAGATGTTCTGGAATTCTTATTTTCTCTATGATCAAATGAATGTTGGCAATTTGATTTCTGGTTCCTCTGCCTTTCCTATATCCAGCTTGTACATCTGGAAGTTCTCAGTTCATGTACTGCTGAAGCCTAGCTTAAAGAATTTTAAGCATTACTTTGCTAGCATGTGAAATGAGTGTGATTGTGTGGTAGTTTGAACATTCTTTGGCACTGCCTGTCTTTCGGATTGGAATAAAAACCGGTTTCCATGGGACCCTCTAAACTTGGCATTTGGCTTGAGCTGACAGAACCAAGGGACTTACTCCAGTAAACTAAAAGGAGAAGAAAAAAAAAAACTGGGTGAGCTGTTTCCTCGATAATTCCAGAGAGAGACTTCAGGGCTTGACTAAGCCCAGTGTAAAGTCTCTTACTGGTAAAAAATAGAGTAGGCAAAGGTACCCAAACATGTGTATTCCTAGGAATATTCTTTCAAAGAAAAACTATCCTAAGCTTGAGTGGTAGAAAAGCAGATTCAAGAAATGGCCTGCAAGGTCATATTAGAAGTTGCCATGATTTGTTAGGGAAAACTAATAAGATTTGCCTCTTGTGCTTCTCCTCCTTATGAAAATGATCATGTTAAAGACCCCCTCCCCAATGATACCCTTCCTTCTATTTAAGCAGATAGCATGACTTGGAACTAGGGGTCAAGACAGAAGCTCTGCCCGTCAAAGTAAGCATCAGTGTCTCAAACACTTTCAGATCTAGTCTACAGCAAAGACAAACACCAGAGCATTCTAGAAATGCCCATGCCAGAATTTTTGATTTCCTGTCCACTGTTGTGCATCTTGGGGTAGGGTGGGGTACAGAAGAGTTAAAAGGTAGAAAGGTTGAAGGAATGGATCAACTTGAGTTAAGATTGATAGTTAAGGGCATTTATAATAGATAAATGGCAGATATTTGAGGCTCCTTGAAAGGGTGGTTAGAATAGACACAGTGTCTGGAGTTAATGCCACAGCCTTCTGAAGTACAACTTCCCAGGCTGGAGGATGGCTAGCCAATTGTATTAGAGCCTAAACTGCTGGGGGGTAGCCTGGGGATCAATCAATATTTACAGCTTGACAATTAAAGTTTTATCTCCAAAATAGATATGAAACTAGATTTAAAAAACGAGCATTTTTGAAGACTTGAGAAAGTTACCATTATCTGCTTGATATGTAAGGATCCTGTGCTTATGTAAGCTGACTTTGGTCTGTTGAAACCTCTTGCTGAGGAGCACCTTGTAAGAGAGAAACTCTTGTTTGTTGGCACACCTAATTTATGAGCAAATTGATTTGTAGCTATTGTCTTCTAGATATATTACTTGCTACTTATGATTAATGGCTCATGTATTAAGATACCTCTAAATAATCCCATGCCCTCAACATTAACCTGTGCCAGCTCAAAGAGATGGTAATGTAATGGCTTATTCTTGAAATAAATCAGCTGTTAATCATCTGGGTCCACTCAGGAAACTGGAGTCAAGTAGTTCAATAGCAGGAATTCAATGTGGGCAGCAAGCTACAAAGGTATTAAAAGCTGGAAGCCAAATGAGAAATAGTGACAAAATCCAGACTAACGGCAAGTAGCCACTTCTAGCCTTAGGGCTAAAGGGTTGAGGTGGGGGAAGAAGCAGTGTCATGACTACAGCAGCAGAGACTGCACAGAGCCCTGAGTCATGCCAGGGATGCTAGGAGGAAACTGGGAGAAAAGAGGGTCAGACTCGAAATGCTGGAGACTCAGAAGTGGGAAAAATACCCCAGTGTCTCCTGTCCACCTGCCTTTCAATCTCTCAGTTCCCATTGGCCAAATCCAAATAAGAGCCTAGAAAACCTGAGTTTTCTCTGAGGGTACTGAAACGTCCCTCCCTTGCTATGGTCTGTGGTGCTAAGCTTTGTCTCTGCTGTATAACTACCTAGCCATTTAGATCTGGGATAAGCTCCCCAGTGTACCAGATGAGCATTCTCTACCTTCTGGTTCCCTCAATTGCCTTATTCATGAATAATGTACTTGACATATGTTCAAAATCAAGTTATCTAAGATCTTATCATGAGAAACAGATGGATGGGACTTCCCAGATGGTTCAGTGGTAAAGAATCTGCCTGCAATGTAGGAGATGTGGGTTTGATCCCTTGGTTGGGAAGATTCCCTGGAGGGGAAAAAAATGGCAATCCACTCCAGTATTCTTGCCTAGAGAATCCCATGGATAGAGGAGCCTGGTGGGCTACGGTCTACAAAGTTGCAAAGAATCGGACACCACCTTAACAAATGAGCGCCCCCCCCACACACACTCATCATGATGGATAAAGCTGGTATTAAGAAACAGCTGTTTTTAGAATAGGATAAATCAGCTCATAGCCTTATAGGGCTTCCCTTATGTTACTCGTTACTTTTCCCTTGCTGCTTTTAATATTCTCTGACTTTGTAGTTACAATGTCTCGGTGTGTTCCTCTTTGTCTTCATATGTTCTCAGCCCCTTGCTTCTCCTTCTGGGATTCCTATAACGCAAATACTAGTGCACTTGATGTCTGAGTTTTCTTAAATTGTCCTAATTTCTTTTCAGTGTCAATGACTTCTACTACTCTGTCCCCAGCTCACTAATCTGTTCCTCTGTATCATTTAGTCTGTTTCTTCTAGGGTAAATCATCAGGGTAATGTAACTGGGAATTCTGGATTCCTCTACTCAACTTATGTTAGATCTAATAACATCATACTGTGACCTAACTGGTTTCACCTGTCTATGGGGAGGCTGAGGAACTCAGCTGACTTGAAACCACAGCTCTAGGAGTGAGCACTCTTACATGACTTAGTAACCTATGACAACATCTGGGTAATACCCTCCAAAGAGTGGTTCTAGCAACCACTGGAGGAATAAGGTGAAATACAGATCTAATTTTAGAGTTTGCACAGCTCCTACCTGAATGAGGCTGAGACTGTGAGCACTTAAAATACCCCTGCTCCCTCTCCACCCCCAGCCTGAGATTTCTTGCTAAGACAATAAACCAGAAGTGGCTTCTGCCTCCCTCAGCCATCAACCCTGGAGGAACTATATCGAAGCAAACATATGGAATAACTACTGTGAGGGGCTCTGGGGAGACTGAAAAGTGGTGGGGCTTGACCTTCTGTAGGGGCCATAGATGAGATGACTGGGTCAATTCAGGTCTGGCAGGAAGACACCCAGAAGTCAGTGCAGCTCTAAGAAAGCCTCAGCCAGCATCACAAGGACCTCTGGCACAAAGCTGCCCACGGGAGAGTCCTCATCTGGCAGAACTAGGCAGGCACTAGTGCCCTGCCCTTCCCAGCTCACTCACTGGTTGGGAACTCCCTGGGTGAAGAGTGTCCTTGATTCTGATACTGTAGCAGATTCCAAAGCAGCTCTAACTGGAGGCTGTGAGCTAACTGCACTCCTCAAAGCTGACTATGCCTCTGAAGGAGATCTGAGTGATGAGATCTCCATGGTTGCCACAATATCCATGTAATTGTCCAAACAGGATGCCTGAGAGTCAAAAGGACACTAGTAATTGTAGTAAGGCAGCAACATAGGGAACAAGCATAAATGAGAACTGCCTGGATGAGTTCGTTCATACGGCCCCCATGGATATAGAAGCTGTGATCTGAGACAAAGGGCAGTTTTAGAGCTGTGAGTATTAGAGAAAAGTGGCTTCAGTTCTGCACTTGCATCTTCCGTACCACTGGTTTGAGATCATCGCTGATTATTGCCTGGCAGAAAAATCAGTGGCAAAAGAAAAAGGGTCAATGCAGACATTCACTTGGTAAAATCGGGCAAGCAGGAGAGCCCTAGCAGGTCAACGACCGCAGGTGGCAGCTGACTGGTTCCAGGCACTCAGTGTCTCATCTTGTCCCCTTGTGGAGCTGGTGGAGTCCAGTCCAGAGAGTCTGCTTCCTCCCACGGCTGCTTCTCCTGGGAGGGAAGCCCTGACCTGGTTTTTTCCTGGAAACTACAGAATGTCCTTACAGGTTTCCCAGGTGGCTCAGTGGTAAAGAATCCACCTGCCAATGCAGGAGACACAGGTTTGACCCCTGGGTTGGGAAGATCCCCTGAGGAGGAAATGGCAACCCCCTCTGGTATTCTTGCCTGGGAAATCCCGTGGACAGAGGAGCCTAGGCGGGTTACAGTCCATGGGGTTGCAAGGAGTCAGACATGACTGAGCACACACTCACTGAAAGTCCTTGACCCTTTTCTCCCCTGTCAGTGAACTTACCAATGCTGAAACAAGTGAGAATCTTGCCTCTGCTCTCTACCTAATACAACATTACTAGATAAATCATTTTCCTCAGAGGGAGCTGGATAACTTCATAGGCCAAAACAAGATACTAGAGGACTACAGTGACCTAAAAAAGGAAAACAGAACATTATGTACCATTGGAAGCAGAAATAGCAGAACACTTAGAATGAGAGTGTGAAGTATAACAAATATACTTAAGATATTTCCATTGTAAAAAATAGCAAAAATTTTTAAATGTAAGAATGAAAAGTATGAGTTAACAGAATGTAAAAGAAGTGGGAGACTAGATAGAGCTGAAGAACAAACTCATGAGTTGGAAGATCTGATTGAGGAACTCTTCCAGAAGGAAAGCAGGAAAGATACATTGAAGATACAAGAAGATAATGGAGGGTAGAAAAATAGTAAACATATTGTAAAAAATCTCAAAATAAAAAGCTGAAATAATAATTTCCCCGAATGATTGACAAGCTCATTTTGAAAGCACTCATAGAATAAAGCAAAACCCCACGAGTAGATAGTGTAACAAGCGCGAAGTCAGTCAACTGACAGCTTCCAGTGAATCTACAGAGCAAGAACTAGAATTTCACAGGACTCAAATATTGCATAAAGTAGAAAATAGTTAAAGCTGATAGAAAACTTTTAAAATGCACACACGGAGGTGGTATAATGAACCACGTTCCCATTATTCAACTTCGGCAACTCAACATTTTTTCAGTCTTGTTTTATTATCCCCCTAGGTGATTTGCTTTGTTGTACTTCACCGGAATTCTTTCAAAGCAAAAACTAGGCATATCCTTTACCCACAAATACTGATAAGGTCTCTCCTTGTGATCACAAAAGACATCTAACAAAGTCAACAGTCCTTTTAATATCTAACAGTCAAGCTTCACTGCTCGCCTCAAATGTCCTAGAGCTGGTTTATTCAAATTGAGCTCCAAGCAAGCTGACTAATGCATTTAGGTCATATGTCTTAACCCAAATCCAAGTTCCCCAGAAAATAGAATCGAGACAAACATACATTGCTAAAGCTTAAGAGGCGCAACTGAAGTAGCAACAATGAGAGGAAAAGGAATGTAAGAAAGGGAAGAATGAGAAATATATATAAACTCATGGATGAAGGCTAAGCTGGCTACTGCTTCACAAAGATCACAGCTGATTGCTGGGTCTCATGAGTCAGAGAGAGTATGGCAAGGGGGAGAAAGAATTTTTTTCAATCTCTTCGCAGTCATTGGTCAGAATTTCTCCTAAGGAATAAACTCTCCCACTCTTCCGAATGGTGAGCCTATTTGACGACCAGAGAGAAAAAGAAATTACATCCATGCAGTGTAGCACTTCCTGTGAGCTCACCATCACTGGAAGGAGCCAGAAGTTCCAGGTATGAAGCAGCCTAGGGTACAGGTCAACATGGCATCAACCAGTATCTGGCTGAGGGTCTAGGAGATGGGTGATTCTAAACAGAATATGAAGGGCTTGCCTATGGCATGTCTCCTAGCATTTAGACTACTTAAATTTATTCCTCATCTCCCGTGTCATTGATATATTGGAGAAATGAGGTCACTTGTCCTGGACAATGTCCTATGTTCTCAACTTGGCAAACTTTTTCAGTGTTTAACTTGTTCTTTCCCTCATAGTTACTGCAAATCTATAGTTGATGCTGTGGGTTTAATTAGACATTTTTTGGAAAGAAGACTCCATAGGTGACTGGACTTCCTGTATTCTCACATTCAGAAGTGCAGTGCCTCTCTGTTACATTTATAGTAGTGTTCTATTTAGTGAATGGATGAGCTGACACCATATGAATTCATTGTTATTTTCTCATCAAGGTTTCACTTAAGGATTTTAGCCCATGTGGTTGACCAAAAATACAGAACCCAAATCATGTCCTCCATCCTTTGTCTATACCCTTCTCAAGGTGATTTCACCACTCTTCCAATTGAGCTTATTTTCTTGCCCTTGAAATCTGAGTTGACCTTGTGACTTGATTTGGAAGATAGAACATGGCAAAAATTGCCCATCCCAACCTAGGCTTCAACGGGCCTTGCATGTTCACTCCTCACCCACTGCCACTGTCATGAGAATGAGCCTGAGCTAGGAGGAGCCTGCTGGAGACCAGACCCTGTGGATGGAAGTTCTCCTGTCCCATCCCAGGCCATTGTAGACTCATCTTAAGTGAGTTGACCTCCCAACATGAGCCCAGCCAGGATCAGCAGAGCTGCCTCCTAACCCATGGCTGGCTGCATAGAAAGTAAGCAAAAGAGAAAATGACTTACTGCAAAGGGCTTTTCAGGGAGCCAGAGCCCCTTCAAGGTACTGTCACCCGATTTAAGTAAATTCAACCATTGTGCCCAAGATACCTGGTAACTTCCTGCTGTTCGAAGCTTGTTGTTGTTCAGTCACTAGGTCGTGTCCAACTGTTTGCAACTGCATGGACTGCAGCAAGCCAGGCCTCCCTGTCCCTCACCATCTCCCAGAGTTTGCCCAAGTTCATGTCCACTGAATCAGTGATGCCATCCAACCATCTCATCCTCTGTCACCCTCTTCTGCCTTCAGTTTTTCCCAGCTTCAGGGTCTTTCCCCCTGAGTCGGCTGTTCACATCAGATGGTCAAATATTGGAGCTTCTAGCTTTAGCATCAGTCCTTCTAATAAGTATTCAGGGTTGTTTCCTTTAGGATTGACTGGTTTGATCTCCTTGCTGTCCAGGGGACTCTCAGGAGTCTTCTCTAGCACCATAGTTCAAAAGCATCAATTCTTTAGCACCCTGCCTTCTTTACGGTCCAACTCTCACATCTGTACATGAATACTGGAAAGACTATAGCCTTGACTATATGGACTTTTGTCAGCAAAGTGGTGTCTTTGCTTTTTTAATACAGTGCCTAGGTTTGTCATAGCTTTCCTTCCAATAAGAATAATAAAGGAATAAGTGTATGTAAGTGACATCTACCTCAATAAAATGTGTCTGAGGCCAAAAGTAATAAAAGTACAAGGTAGGGGAACAGGGCCCTTCAGAATACTTCCCAGTGTTCAAAACAGTGTCTCTGGCTGTGTTTGCTAGGCAGGGACACCAGTCCTAACAGTCAATGGAGAAGGAGGTTAGAATCTGTGCCAAGATGCTGGAGAAGGCATGCTGGTGGCTTGAAGACATGTTTCCTTAGCCTCCAGCAAATAATGCCTCGTGGAGCTTTACAGCGACTATCCATAAAAGAATTCTTAATGGAAAACTGGTTTGGGCTACACAGACAAAATTATTACACTGAAAGAATGTAGTAGACAGCATCTTCCCACTTTGCTTGCCTTCTAGATGGTCCTGGAATTCTAGCAAACGAAAAAACAATCTGATTTCAAACCATGGTATTCAACAATATGCCCACTGGAGTTTCCAGTGGAACTTGCAGTTCACAAATAGATGCTGCCACTGGTCTCCTGCCAGCCCTGTCAACACCTGTGATGTCATGATGCTATTGCATGGTAATTAGAAAATGGTCTGAAGGTTCCAAAGCATAGTGGTTTCAACTAACATGGTGTCTTTAACCTGCTCCACATCATATGCTTATTTGTGTATCTAGAGCCTTGATAAGTCAGTCACGCTGCAGCCTGTCCTCTGGTTGGCAGGGCCCCTAACTGACAGCCAGACTTCTTCCAAGGCAGTTCCCTTTTGATATTGAGAGATGGATGGCATTTCAGAATTCAGTACCCTTGAACTGGCTTAGTGTTCTCATAAGAACACCCCATCCACACTGAAATGATAGGCTTACTTTTAATGGTGTTAAATAGATGAGGAATCCCAAAAATCTAGACTGTGTAATCTCGTACAATTTCTTAAAGGTTACTGAAATAGTGGGCTTTAGGTTTGGAATAAGAGGCAGCTCAAATACAGGCCTTGGTTGCTAAAACCCTATTCGCTAGTTGGGAGGAAGCCTGTTCTATCTGTAGGATAATAAGAGGAATTCCTTGTTAAAGTGTTTTTGAGAGATGAGCATCAGTCTGGAATCCTGTTACATCTTGGGAGATGCTATGAGCCCGGTAGGATCCGCAAGAGAAGCTCATTGAGTCAGTTCAGCTGAAGCCTTTTTATTTTTTTCTCAAAAGGAAGTTTTTAGACTGGCAAGTAACATGCTTTGTTAGAATAAGTGAAGGTTCTGAAATTGGATCCACATTTAACTCCCATCTTAGTGTCTTAGTCTGTGACCTTTAAGCTCTAAATCCCTGAGCTTCTTTATCTCTAGCAGTTCTGTAGTAATTCATTCATTCTGAATAGAAACTTTATCCTCAAAAGGTATTAAAAATCTAAAATCCCAGGAAGGACTGGTGGTGAATATAAAAATTCTATTGAAATTTTATGAACTACCTTAAAAAGTAACCAACTATATTGAAAATGAATTCAAAAGGACAAGCCCTATCCTAGTAACCACTACTATAATGGTTTCAGCCTCATAATGAAAAAACCAATAAGACAGAGTGAGCCAAAAACCACCCTTGTGATCTAAATTCCTGTTGCCAGAGGCATCACAAATCAATAGGCAATGCCAGGATTATTCAGTAAGTTGATACGGTTAAAATTGAGTATCAACTAACTGGAACTTGGAAAACGGGTTGAGCAGCTCTTGTTCCACATTCTGAAACTAGAGTAGAATGTATAAAAATAGGCTAGAGAAACCAAACAGGGATGCTTTACTTGAGAGGTAAAGCAGTTTATTTCCTGAACTTTTAACAAAGACAACTCAGATATAGAAAACTGATAATATACTGAAGATACTAGGAAACATATACAGTACATACACCATGGTATATGTAGAGCAGTACATGATTCAATTCAGTTGCGTTCGACTGTTTGGACCCGTGGCCTGCAGCACACCAGGCTTCCCTGCCCATCACCAACTCTTGGAGCTTGCTCAAACTCATGTCCATCGAGTTGGTGATGCCACCCATCTCATCCTCTGTCATCCCCTTCTCCTTCCCTCAACCCTTCCTAGCATCAGAGTCTTTTCCAGTGAGTCAGTTCTTTGCATCAGAAGACCAAAGTACTGGAGCTTCAGTTTCAGCATCAGTCCTTCCAGTGAGTATTCAGGACTGATTTCCTTGAGGATTGACTGGTTTTATCTCCCTGAAGTCCAAGGGACTCTCGGGAGCCTTTTCCAACACCACGATTCAAAAGCATCAATTCTTTGGAGCTCAGCTTTCTTTATGGTCCAACTCTCACATCTATATATGACTACTGGAAAAACCATAGCCTTGGCTAGATGGACCTTTGTTGGCAAAGTAATGTGTCTGCTTTTTAATATGGTGTCTATGATTCAGTTAAAATATCCCTAAATCCCAGCAAATCAATTACAAATTAATATTTATAAATATTAATACAAATATTCTACTCACTCATTGGAGCAGGGAAGGTTGAGTGGTTCATCTCCAAGCAGTGACTTACGAATTCCTGCTCCTTCCATCTCAGTTACTCTATCTGGACTGTCTTCCAAAGTGTCCAAGGGTATGGAAGAATGAATGACATCTAGAGGGCTTATGACCAGACCTGGAGGTAGCACATATCAATGGTACTGAAGATGTTGGACCATAGTCTGTTTCACTTATCAGTGAAATAGTTGTACCAGAATGTAGCTCAACTGCATCAGTAAGCACACTTCAGTTCAGCTGGGGGTATTCTGACAGCAAGTCTTCTCAGTGGCAGGAAATGCATGTTATAGTCCAATGCAAGCACATTCACTCTTGGACTGATAAGTTTGTAAATTGGTGCTGGTGTGTGGATTGGGCTTAGGAGCACAGGTGTATCTCACTTTTCCCACAGTGGGACAAGAACCCAGTCATGTTCCTACTTTACTCCAAGAAGGTAGGAAGCATTGTTGTCAGTGCTACGTGCTCCCAAATCATATTTGGTCTTCCCGTGTGGATACAAGGAAGGGCACAAAGGGCTGATAGCTAGGTATATAAAACCAATAGATGAATGACATCAGTGACAACAGAAGAACAAAAGTGTTAGTTGCTCAGCCAGGTCCAGCTCTTTGCAACCCCGTGGACTGTAGCCCACCAGGCACCTCTGTCCATGGGATTTCCCAGGCAAGAATACTGGAGTGGGTAGTCGTTCCCTTATCCAGGGGATCTTCCCAACACAGGATTGAACCCAAGTCTCCTGAACTGCAGGCAGAGCTGAGCCACCAGGGAAGCCCAAAGATCCTCCATAAAGAACAATGGGAAAATTGTCAAAATCAGCTATTTCAGAACTTGAATTAAAACCTTGCAGCAATTCAGGGAAATCTCTAATGGCAAGCTCTGTGGTATTTCTTAAATGTTCTATTTCTATTCTGTCCCACCATCACCCCCAGCTCTGTGGTAGCTTTGAAAACCAGGAAACTTGGGAATCACCCGAGCAGAATGAAGTCAGAACTCGCTCTAAATCCTGTATCGGGAGAATATATTGTCACTTTTTGACCTGTTTGGTCCACTGGAAGACCCTACCCAAAACACTGTCTTTATTTGACCTGACTTGGTGGTCACCTAATTCAAAACTTCCCTGGGGGACCTTGTCAAAAATAGAGGCAATAGTTTAACCTAGCAGTTGCCTAAGATGTTGGATATCAGTTGGGGGAAACTTTGGGATAACCAAAAACTTAATGGGAAAAACTGGAAATTATATGCCCAGATCTTTGAAAAGCTCCAATACCTTCCTAGGAATCTAGAAAGTCACATACGTAGGACTGCACATATTCCAGAAAAGATACTCGGGAAGGTTCTAAGTTTTACCTGTTACTGATCTGGAAACTCTAAACAAGCAGAAAATGAAGGCTAAGGCAGTTTTCAACTGCCAGGCTGAGTTCTACAGGCATGTGCTAACACATGCACAAACCCCCTCAGCAAATACTGGGAGCCTTTTGGTCCCAGATGATTAACTACTGATGGGCAGATTTCCTTACATCACTTAGCTAACAGATTAGACCTCAATAGTCAAGTGATGAATCCCGACTTCATAGAATTTAGTTACTAAATGAGCAAATGACAGATGGCAAATCCTAGGGAGAACCTAATCTCCAGAGCTACCATATTAATGTCCATTGTTTCAACAAAAAGTTGAAACAATATGGCCCATCCATAAGAAAAATAGCTGTCAAAAACTATCCTGGGAACTGCAGATACTGGACTTATTCAACACATTAAACTGGCTATCTTAAATATTTAAGAAATGTAACCATGCCCAAAAGACTAATTGCCAAAACTTGAAAGAAACCAAGATATCCTTCAGTAGGTGAAAGGATAGATAGGATAAATAACTGGTCTATCCAGAAAATGGAATATTAGTCAATATTAAAGAGAAATGAGCTATCAAGCCATGAGAAGACACAGAACACTTCAATGCACATTACTAAGTGAAAGCAGTCAGTCAGAAAAGGTTACACACCATGTACTTCCAACTATATGACATTATGGAAAAGGCAAAACTGTGGAGACAGTAAAAAGATCAGTGGTTGCCAGGGGCTGGGGGAAGGGAGGAACGAACAGGCAGAGCATGGAAAGTCTTCATTGCTGTGAAGCTGTCTGTGTGATACTATAATGATGTATACAAGTCACTATATATTTATACAAACCCATAGAATATACAACACCAAGAATGAACCCTAAGGTTAATTATGGACTTTGGATAATAATGTGTCAGTGTAGGTTCATTGATTGTGACATATATACCACTTTGGTGGGAGATGTTGAAATGGGGAAGACTGAAAGTAGGTTGGGATGTATTCAGGGACTCTGTACTTTCTGCTCAACTCTGCTGTGAACCTAATAGTGCTGAAAATGGTCTCCTCTAAATTTTTTTAAAAAACACTAAAGGAAAATATGAAGTCTTGCCTTTAGAGAATATCCAATATTTTTTAAATAACCGAAATAGAAATTCTTAAAGTATAACTGAGATAATTTCAAATATGCTGTTAATTGCCTCAGAACAGGCAGAAGAATGTGAACTTGTAGAGCAGCTAAATTAAATATCAAAATGTCCTAGAATTAGATGAGGGTTGTAGTTGTACAATTCTTGCAAATATACTAAAAACTGCTGAATTAGGGTGAATGTTATGTATACTTTTAAACTGTCTCAAAACAACATAATGGACTTGGGACAATTTACCTCACAAAACACAACCAATAAACATACAGAAATTAACTGCATAAGAGTAGATGTGAAAACTAATGTGAGGGATGGTTATCTGCTTGAACACTTGATGTTGGTGGGATACAGTAATTGACCTTATCAATTGGCCCAGGTCAAGAGGATGCTTCTGAAAGGCAGGCAGGCAGGATCAACCATTAGGTCTGTTCTCAATTCAATAATTTTACTTAAAGCCGTTAAGCCATAAAAGACCAAATACAAGAAAAAGCTAAGATACTAAATATTTAACCATGCCTTTATTGAATACACCATAGTACAGACACTAGATAGAGTATTGTTCATTTTCAGTATCAGAAAAATTCTTTCTTGATAACCATAATATAGAGCTATATATACATCAATTATAATTGAATTTATAATCAGAATTTGTATTTCATTCTAACTGTATAACAAAGTCATAGCATATAACTTCTTCTTTATATTTTTCATGAAAATACTTAGACTTGATAGAACCAGGGATTTAGCATAATTTACTCATGGTATATTACTAAAACAGCAACTTATTTTGCTACCATCAGGCTGACAATCCTATCTCTAAACGGTTGCATATGCAATATTAAAACGTCCTGGCTTTTGCACGTGTTCTCTGATTACACTGACCTGAGATGTCCTCAGGGAAGCCATGCTTGTTCTAGAATGATCAGGCAGTGAACTTAAAATACTGTGATGTTTTGGACAGTTTGGGTGGCCTTGAAAAAGCACTTTCAGTACAGTAGGTACCGCCAAAATCAGTTGAATGAGATTAAGAGGCATTTGAAGTGAGCATCTTCAGCTTGTCCTGCAAATAAGGAGAGGACTGACATGCAGCAAGAGGTCCCACCACAGATAGCATTAACAAGATGGCCAAAGTCTTTGGAATCCCTGAAGCAGATGTACTGGAGAGGTATATGCTTGAACTCCTACACATTTGTTCACATCTGAGTCCAAGTGGGGAGCAAAGTGTCCATCACATTTGCCTTTGAATCAGGCTGTCCCATGTTAAAGGGTCTCCTATGGGGAGCTAGATGGGTATACCCATCTTTAAAGAAGGCTATGAATATCAACTTTCTTGACTTCAGTGGCTAAAATAGTCCTTTGAGGACACAACTATTTATAAAATTGGCTCACTGGCATACAATAGACACCTGCATGAGACTTCTTTTCAACTGCTAAGTTGCTTCAGTCGTGTCCGACTCTGTGTGACCCCATAGACGGCAGCCCACCAGGCTCCCCCGTCCCTGGGATTCTCCAGGCAAGAACACTGGAGTGGGTTGCCATTTCCTTCTCCAATTCATGAAAGTGAAAAGTGAAAGGGAAGTCACTTAGTCGTGTCTGACTCTTCGTGACCCCATGGACTGCAGCCCACCAGGCTCCTCCATCCATGGGATTTTCCAGGCAAGAGTACTGGAGTGGGTTGCCATTGCCTTCTCCCCCTAAGGCCCCTAAACAGTTGCAATTCTACAAATTTAGTAACTATTGAACTCATATCCCAGACATCACTTCAGAGGAAGTTGCATCTCAGGCCAAATTCCAAAGCCCTTTTCCCTAGACTTGAAATAGTAGGAGTATATCCTGCCCCAGAGGAGCCTGAGGTCTTTAGGATGGGAGGTTGGCTATGAGAATGACTTTCCATTGGAGGGTGGGCTTAAGCATTCAAGGCTAATACTGCCTAGATCTGTTGTAGGAAGAGATCCCTAGAAACTTGGTCTTTGACATGTAGACCCAAAGATGAGACAATGATCTGATACTCTTTTCATAGGTTTTTAATTATTCAGGAGCTCCTGGGTGAATATTGTCATCTTCTCCCTTTGGGTCCAACAAGTGAGTGAAAAAGGCTCACAGGCTGATGTGATTAAATGTTGTTTGATTTTAAAGTATTTCTGTCACCCCCACCACCGCCATTCAAGAATCCAAAAATTTCCTGCCTGGAGGGCTTGGTGAGTGGTCTTTAGGTCCCTAGATTAGTGAAATGGGAAGAGCATTCTCCCCAGGCTACATAGTCAGAGGTTGGGATGGATCAGGAATTATGACATTGTTTCAGGGAATTCTACTTGGTTTTTCTTATGTTGATATCTTATTCCACCACTTGACAAGCCACTTGTGAGTCTTAATAAGATGCTAAGTTGATCAATTTCTTCACTGAGGACTGGGAAACATGGGATAGATCCAGTGAACCATTGACCACACTGTGGCATGAACTTGAACCAGGACTCAATTTATCACCTGGTCTCCATATACTTCAGACTCTGGATGTTCTTTACCTGGTATAGTTATTCTAAAATGATTTTCTGATGAAAGACTAGGAAAATACTTCTGATGATATTGTAGGTCTTTCCTCAAGGAAACCCATTCTCCAATGAGACAACTGGCTCAGACTAGAAACTTCATAGAGATTGTAACTATTTTATTTAATTGTTGTACCTGAAAAACTTGCTTTCTGGCCCTTGAATGTGTTTTTCTCAAATAGAAGTGAAAAAATATTATTGCCCATCTATCTCGCCCTAAAACACCAGCTGTATTGACCTGCAGAGAACTGACACTGGTTAAGATACACTGCACACAGACCTTGCTTATTATTTAGTATATATTACCATCAAACACAAAATGCTAATCAGGAGACAAAATGCTACCGCCTGACCTCTGTATAGAATCTTACTTTCCCTATTGATGCAAGGAGCCTAATTCCACAGTAGCATCTGCTGCTATTATATCTTAGCTATAAAGACAGCTTCTCAATGATGTTGTTGCCACCCTAATGCATTCTTTATTGCCTTTGTCTTTGAGAAGGGCCCAGAAGACACAACTTTCCTAGTGGATTTTCTGATCTTGGGGGAAAATTCATTGTAATGTCCTCCCTCTACCTTCTGACCCCTTTCTCAACACTGTGCCAAAGCAGTTCAAGCATCTCCAGGTCACTTATTACAGGTTGTCGTCATCTCCAAGCTTCAAAACCGCCATCTCGGCAGTCTCTGGTTAGGTCATCTCCAGATGTCACTGCCAGGATATTAGGTCCTGGGGAAGTGCTCTCATGTTACATTTTCTCTCGTGCAGCCCAACATTCTTAACGCCACTGTGCAACATTCAAGGCAGACCTTCCATGCCTGTTCTCACAAGTGCTACAGTATGTACTTATCAGGCCTTGTGACATTTTCAGTGAAGATGTTTCCTCTTCTCAGGACAAAGACAATTCCTGGCTTAGGGATGGAGGCGGCTGTGAGCCAAGTTAGTTTTGAGATAATAAGGAGAAGAGGTGGATTTTTAGGAGGACGTGTTACATCTTTCACAGTCTATACATCAAGTGTGATCTTTCCATGATCTCTAAGCAATAGGAAGCTGTTTCTTTCTAGCCTAGGTTAGGGGGAGCACTTCTTCAAGCCTGCAGGTTTGAGGGGATATCTGAAAGTTCAGGATTCTCAGGGACATCAACCCAAATATACCCATCCTGAGTCTTGGGGTCCCCATTCTTTGCCCATAAAGGCTCTGAATCTAGCAAAGGAGACCTGTCAAATTTTCATTTGGTGTCCTTTGTATCTCTACCATCTTTACAGTCAAATGCTCAGTGTGAATTTTCAATACAATCTGTCATCTAGCTGTAGGAGATGAAGATCTCTCTAAAGCAAGTCACTGAAGTGTCCTGGTTTTCTCAGTATGTCCTGAGTTGCTAGGAGGCTGATCTGAGCGTCTCATTCATCAGGGTTTCCAAATCAGTCTTTTAAAGTCACATTGTCCTACAAGCATGGGTTTCTATAACCCAATACCGTTGAGTTACTGGAACCGCTCCATCACCCAATGCTCTCCTTTTCACCTGTAACTCCACCTAGGAGAGATGAGCCTTAAACAGTGCTGCCACAGAGTCTTGCCTCTGCTGAGGAAGAGAAAGGAATGTCTTCCAGACTCCATCTCTGTGAAGAATGGGCATCCAGAGTATTTAGCTGTAACTCTTGCATCCCATTGGAGATGTGCCCTGAAGATATCAACACCTCTTCACTTTGAGTTTACTTCAAGCCTGTGCTTGCACAAAAATGGGGCTGTCTTCAGTGGCTTCGTGAAGACCCTGAGGCAGAAAGCATGAAGATATGTAGGTCACCTGAGGCTGGACACCGTCAGCATGAATTCAAGCTTGTCTATAACTATCCAAAGCATCTGCAGCTGAAATTAGAGGTAAACCAGGGGGATGTGACTCAGAGCCAAAATTCCTGTTAGGAAAAAGTGCAACAATGCAGCTGACTTCTCAAGACCATCGGACCCTCCTCTGAAACTTGACGTAGTCGGTGTGTGTCAGCTCATGCAGGGAGAAAAGGAAGAACTGACCTGCTGAGTCCCCTCTGCTGTGCGTCAGGGGCTGACTTGTGACACGTTACTTTTCTATACATCTTCATTTGCACACACACAGGCACTGAGCAGGGGCATGGGCACTCTGTGCCTCCATCTGAATAAGGAACCCCAGGGGCAAGAGTTGATGTCAGTGTGAACACCATGGCATTTATGCCAATGTGAAATCAGCTGCCAGAATGAGGGGCAGCTCAGACTGAAGGGATTGTGATGTATGCAACATGTCTCATATGGGCTATGTATGTGATATACCAAGTAGGCAAAGATAAGAATGTGGAAGATGGAACAAATAATACACTTAGCAGACATGACCTCAGGCAGGGGTCCCTGGCCTCCAGGATCTAATGCCTAATGATCTGAGGTGGAGCTAGTATTATAATAATAGAAAAAATGGCACAATAAACATAATGCAACCGAATCATCTCAAAACCATCCCCCACTCCCCAGTCTGTGGAAAAAATATCTTCCATGAAACTGGTTGCCAAAAAGATTGGGGACCACTGCCCTGAGGGAAACACAGATCAGTGAGCTCAGTAACTTAGACTATATTCAAGTATACATGAAATGCTGATAAACTGACCAGATACTAGGCCACAAAGCAAGTTTCATCACTCCTCAAGACACTTAACATCCTGTCTTGGTCTAGTGTTCCCAGAAACTAGAGCCTGAGAGAACACAAGTGTGGGTCACTTAGTTGGGAGGTGATCCCAGGGAACAGGGAGGAAGAATGTGACAATAAAAGCAGAAAAGGAAGCATTATTTAGCTGGTTCCTGCTGTGGGCAGCTGGGGCTTCACCCTGTAGGGACCTGAGGAGCCCTGGAGGATGTGCTGCAGGGGTGTGTCTATAGGTTGGGAGGCCAGAGCACGTGCCCCCACCACTCATCCCCTGCTGATGGAGTGTTGCTCCCAAGGAATATCAACTCTCCACTTCTGAACTGCTCTGCCTGTAGGCTGAATAAGCTCCCAGGTTTCAGAAAAAGTGCAAGAAGAAGAGGTTGGTGAGCTCTTGAGATAGGACACCATCCTTCACAGCCACACTGAAATCAGATGTGCTCAGGTGTGCCAAGGGGGCAGAGCTGGGCCACCAGAACTCTGCTACCTGTAGATCATCTTCTCTGACCAAAATACAACTTTCTTATCTTTGACTTCAGCCTAATTACCCACCTGTTAAGAATTTAGCAACTACTGAAATTCTTTGTCTCAAAACAAGTGATGTAAGTTACTAGAATAAGTACCAGAAATCATAACTTGGGTTAAGCTGAAGCTCCAGTACTTTGGCCACCTGATGCAAAGAGCTGACCCATTAGAAAAGACCCTGATGTTGGGAAAGAGTGAGGGCAGGAGGAGAAATGGGCAACAGGATGAGACTGTTGGATGGTATCACTGACTCAGTGGACAAGAGTTTGAGCAAACTCTGGCAGATAGTAAAGGACCAGGAAGCCTGGTGTGCTGTAATTCATGGGGTTGCAAAGAGTTGGACATGACTTAGAAACTGAACAACAGCAATGGAAAGTTAAAGAGAAACTTAAGCCATTCTTAATATTTTATTGCCGAGGTCCAGCCCTGGCTGATCCAGGGAGTTCGAAGCGGGGATGGCGTTGGCGAGGATCAGGATACAATAGCTTCAATTAGATATTAATTAGAGATGTAAAGAGTAATAGAATGAGGATAGCTCAGTGAGGAAATTCAGGGGAGAAAAGAGGCTGAGTAGCTTGGTTTACACAGGAGACCAATAAAACTTCAAGACAAGAAGTTTGCACCACTTACGTAGGCCGCAGGCGTCCTTCCGTTCTCCCGAAGGAGAGGAGACACTGAGGCCTCCCCGGTCGGAGCTTAGAAGCCCAGGCATAATTAATAAGCATGGTGGGCTCCGCACTCCAGATGGAGACTTAGCCAGAGTTTGAGAGAGAGCGCGACATGGGGAGACCAGTATTTCGAGAAACTGATCCCCATTCTTTATTTTCCATGGTCTACTTTTATACACTGAGATGTTATGCAAAAGTCACGTGGGGTCAGCAGTCCTGACTTTTATCAAAGTCAGGTGCTTCATACAAATGTATACAGAGGTCTTAGAGGTGTTACATCATCTTCTGGCCAGGGGGCCTGCTGACAATTTATGACCCTCTCCTTGTGACAGCGGTCAGTCAACCAGAACACTTATTTCTCCAGGGGTGATTATTTTTGAAACAGACGCCACCTTCCGAAGGTACCAGATAAAGTTACATTCCTATAGGGTGAGCATGTAGTGGGTTTTAATTAAGGAAAGAATTTCTTAGCCTAAGGTCTAACGTGATTAATATCAAAGGTTAATACTTATTTCTTCTATATATTCATTAATGTGTGTAAGGGCAGGGGATGTGGAGACTTAGCAACAAACATTGGCTCAACAAATGAAAAACCCTTCACCAATACAATTTCTAATCAGCCCACTATACTTATACTAATAGTTTTCTAACTTCTCTAAAGAACCTGGTTTTAGAAGGTTTAAAGCCTCTTGTGCCTCTCACGGTTGGGAGGCTGTGAGCAATCATATGTGGCCGGACAAGCCTGTCAGGCAGGCTAGAGAACCTTCAGAGGAGTTTGTAAGTTTGGAACACTCCTGTCATGCCCAGGAATTATTATTACCTGGAGCTCTAAGTTAACTCCTTCTCTGAAAGAGGTGGTGGGGGACAGCCCCCCGTAAAGTCAGAGGTGTAGGTGAGAGCACAAAGTAGTAAAGTAGGCAGACTCTGGTTTTGGGGGTAGATGCTCGAGAATTTCCAGGGGGACTCCTGAGGCTCGATCCTGCCTTTGTGTATGTCGAGCCTCCTTCCTCATGACCTTTGCCATGGGTGGAGGTCCTCCCGCTGGCTCCCCGCATTTTATATTGACAGCTAAACCTCAAACTGTTTTTTCCCACCTTTGGATTCTATAGGTATGTTGCATAAGATATATTTACACAATAGCAGACCCTAATGAGGAGAAGGCAATGGCACCCCACTCCAGTCCTCTTGCCTGGAAAATCCCATGGGCAGAGGAGCCTGGTAGGCTGCAGTCCATGGGGTCGCTAAGAGTCGGACACGGCTGAGCGACTTCACTTTTCACTTTCATGCATTGGAGAAGGAAATGGCAACCCACTCCAGTGTTCTTGCCTGGAGAATCCCAGGGACGGGGGAGCCTGGTGGGCTGCTGTCTATGGGGTTGCACAGAGTCGGACATGACTGAAGTGACTTAGCAGCAGCAGACCCTAATGAAATTCATGATGCAATAGGGCCAAGACTCTCTGGAAAAGCCAAGGAGGAGGTACATCTGGTAAGACTGGTGCGTGTCCACCCACACCCCTCAGGTCTTACCATACCAGCAGGTGCTAGCTGGTGTCTAACTGCCAGTGTTACATCTGAGGGCTCTTCCAAAGCCACAAGAGACCCTTTTTCTTTGCACAGGACAGGGCCCAAGTGCTAGGAAATTAACGTGTCTTTGGAGCAAGGCTTAACCAACTGTTTATTGGAATTAGTCTGTAAACGCCCTATTATTTTGCCCTTCTGATGGAATGCCTTTAGTTTCCCAGGAGACTAGGTTCCAGTCATTTCCAGTGTTAAGTCTTCCTAATGCAAGACATTGGCTGCTTTCTTTCATCTCATCACTCTGCTCTCTAAATACTGGTGTTTCCCAAATCTGCTTGCACTTATCTTTGGGTCTGGTTTTGGGAAAACTCAGACTAAAATAACTGGTCAAAAGATGCTCCAAGTAAGTATATTTGCATTTAGGAAATGGAGTGTAATTACACAGAATGCTATGAGCCACTTTATGCCAATCTGAAACTTGGATAATATGAACACACTCCTAGAAAAACAGAATTTTACCATAATGAAATGAAGAAATGACTCATATCTCTATTCCAATGAAAAATAAAATCAGGCCCAGAGTATATCATAGCTAAGCTCTTTCAGTTAACTCCAATCTTTGGAGTTACCAGTGACTACGAGAGAAAAGAAAAAGGGACATTTTTCTTAGCTTGTTTCAAAGCTCAAATAACCTTGGTTATGAAAGTAAATCAGGAGAGCACAAGAAATTTCTGAAGCTGGATATTCCAAACAGTTTTAAGACCAGCTAAGCTGACCTAGCAATGTATACAGATATAAGAACATGATAAGTTTCCTTTATGGGAATGTAAGTTTAAGTTGGCAGTCAAGGTCCACTCAGGAAAAAGTTCCTTTGCTTGAAATATTTAGAATGGTTTCTAATACAATTGATTTTTGCCTGGGTGATAAGAGCAGTAAAGCTTAACAGAGAAGATGAAGCAACACAGGTTGACAAGGGTATGTATCTTAGGACCCTATTTGTATGGAGTTCTAGAACAGTCAACTTAATCTATGAGAGAAATTGGATCAGTTGTTTCCTGGAGTAAGAGGAAGTTTTCTCAGGTAATAAAGATTCTGCATCTTCCCCGGGGAAGTGGGGGCACGTGTGCGTGCATGCTCAGTTGTGTCCAGCTCTTTGCAGCCCCATGGACTGTAGCCTGCCAGGTTCCTCTGCCCATGGGATTTTCCAGGCAAGAGTACTGGAGTAGATTGTCATTTCTTCCTCCAGGGGAAGTAGTTCAGATCAGTTCAGTTGCTCAGTCGTGTCCGACTCTTTGCGACCCCATGAATCGCAGCACGCCACGCCTCCCTGTCCATCACCAACTCCCGGAGTTCACCCAGACTCACGTCCATTGAGTCAGTGATGCCCTCCAACCATCTCATCCTCTGTCGTCCCCTTCTCCTCCTGCCCCCAATCCCTCCCAGCATCAGAGTATTTTCCAATGAGTCAACTCTTCACAAGAGGTGGCCAAAGTACTGGAGTTTCAGCTTTAGCATCATTCCTTCCAAAGAAATCCCAGGGCTGATCTCCTTCAGAATGGACTGGTTGGATCTCCTTGCAGTCCAAGGGACTCTCAAGAGTCTTCTCCAACACCACAGTTCAAAAGCATCAATTCTTTGGCGCTCAATTTTCTTTATAGTCCAGCTCTCACACCCATACATGACTACTGGAAAAACCATGGCTTTGACTACACAGACCTTTGTTGGCAAAGTAATGTCTCTGCTTTTGAATATACTGTCTAGGTTGGTCGTAACTTTTCTTCCAAGGAGCAAGTGTCTTAATTTCATGGCTGCTGTCACCATCTGCAGTGATTTTGGAGTCCCCAAAATAAAGTCTGTCACTGTTTCCCCATCTATTTCCCATGAAGTGATGGGACCAGATGCCATGATCTTAGTTTTCTGAATGTTGAGTTTTCAGCCAACTTTTTCAGTGTGGTCTTTCACTTTCATCAAGAGGCTCTTTACTTCTTCACTTTCTGCCATAAGGGTGGTGTCATCTGCGTATCTGAGATACATGGCATGTAGACATTAATATGGTAAATATCCTGAGAATCAGAAGTGGCTCACATCTACAAGGAACAGACATCATAAATTTGATTTTGCTCTAGAGTTATGTAAACTATTGTAGTTTGAGATCAGGACCATCTGAATGTACTGAAGGACATATTGATCCACTCTGTTGATGGCATGCTGATTGGACTAGATGAGCAGTGAGGGGCTAACACATCAAAAGTATTGGTAAGGAGTGTACTTCTTGGGGTGGAAGACAAACCAAAGACTCAAGATATGTCACATCAGACTTTTACAAGATCAGTAGTCAAGGGCATTTTAGGATATTCTGTACAGAGATGGTCGCGAAGAGTCGGACACAACTGAGCAACTTCCCTTTCACTTTTCACTTTCATGCATTGGAGAAGGAAATGGCAACCCACTCCAGTGTTCTTGCCTGGAGAATCCCAGGGATGGCAGAGCTTGGTGAGCTGCCGTCTATGGGGTCGCACAGAGTCGGACACGACTGAAGCGACTTAGCAGTAGCAGCAGCAGTGCAGAGTAAAAGATGAATTATTGCACCATCCACTGTAATAGAGCACAGCCCCTGGTGTGGCTGTCTATAAGTTTGGGATCACTGCCCTGCAAATACTGAGTGGAAAGAAAACCTGCAAACTCCCATTTAGGTCCAGAGAAGGACCAGGCTCTTCTGTTCAGGAAGGTTCACCCTATGTGGCTGGTACCAGATAACCTAGCAAACTCAATAGAATGGCTGAGCAAATCTTTTCTGAAAAAAAGCTGAGGTTCTAAATAGTTTAGGCTTTGAGAGCCAAAACTACTTGTCTCTGTTGCAAATTCAACTCTGCCACTGTATTAGATTGGCCCAAAAGTTCATTCCATAACATCTAATGGAAAAACTCAAATGAACTTTTTGGCCAACCCAAATACATGGGTGCATCTATAGACCCCTCCAGAAGGGAGGCTAAACAGGTCAGTAGCAGTCCTAGGTAAAGTTCAGAAACTTCTATAGCTTTGGCATTTATTTTTATTTTTGTGGAGGTTATGCTCTTTCTTTTCTTTATTGTTTATTTTTTTATGATATTATACATGTTTTTAGCTTTGGCATTTAATTTGAGATTGATCACAGACCTAACTTAACCTATGTGTGGGTTGAAATATGAGGTAGGATTTGTGGTTAACTCTCTTCGTATGATATCTAGTTTTAGTTATATTGTAAAACATATTCTCCATTGAATTGTGTGGGTGCCTTTGTTAAGGATCCTTTGAACCCTAGGAAACTAATTTCCGTATTCCCTATACTGTTGATGCATTCAGGAAAGGGTTCACTGCCCAGGTGCTGCTAAGTCGCTTCAGTCGTGTCCGACTCTGTGTGACCCCATGGACTGCAGCCTACCAGGCTTCTCTGTCCCTGGGATTCTCCAAGCAAGAACACAGGAGTGGGTTGCCATTTCCTTCTTCAATGCATGAAAGTGGAAAGTAAAAGAAGTCGCTCAGTCGTGTCTGACTCTGTGTGACCCCATGGACTGCAGCCTACCAGGCTCTTCCATCCATGGGATTTTCCGGGCAACAGTACTGGAGTGGGGTGCCATTGCCTTCTCCCAGGTAGATGAGGCACTGTTATCTGACATCTTCCAGTTGTTAGCTGTTCAAGGTCTGCCTTAGCTTTTGACATGAGGTCTCCTGCTTTTCAGGGTTTCCCCCAACCAATTTCTGTACCACTATCTTGGTCAGTCATGGGCTTGAGGCTGCCCAGAGAAAAGCTTGCCGTCATCCACCACTACCTTGATCAAAGACTAGTTATGTCTATCCATTATGAACCTCCCCTCAGGACCAAATTTCCCTCAATTCAGAGGGTTTTGTCAGGCTATACTGCAACCTGATGGATTCTCCTGATCCACCTTTCCTCCTCCTTCCTTTTCAAAGGCATTTCTCTTTCAGAATGGGGAACTCATGTATACCTGTGGCAGATTCATTTCGATATTTGGCAAAACCAATACAATATTGTAAAGTTTAAAAATAAAAATAATAATTGAAAAAAAGTTTGCATTCCTCTCAGTATCTGCTTCCCAGAAAGCCTGGTGTGACAAGTGATGTATGTCTACCTTCTGCCAATACCACACTGCCTTGGTTATTATAGCTCTATTAAAGTCTTGAAATCGGGTAATAAAATTGCTTTGTTCTGTATTAAAATGACTTGGGCTACTCTGCTTCTACTCAGATGAATTTTTGAACAGTGTCAATTACTGTAGAAAATTATCTTCATTTGGTATTGTTTGATTATATAGATCAGTGGGGGAGAATGGGCTTTGTAACAATAGGAATTATCCAATCCATAGATGACATATCACTCAGATCTTTTGTTTCTCAATATTTTGCATGCATTTATAATACTTCATTAAGAAATCAAGAACAAATTCTTTGGGCCTTTTGTCAACATTGGCTCAGTTTTCCTTACTGGAAGGACTTCAGGAGAATTCATTACATTGCTACCATAAAAATAAAGTGAAATGGAATGAGTGCAGTAACCCAGAGATGAGCAACAGCAGGCTTGTGAAAGTGAAGATCTGATGTTCCCAGAGCCTAGGAGCCAGGGTCATGTGAGGCTATCTGGCAGGAGAGGGCAACCTGGAGTCACTGAGATGATGCTCAAGCTGAAAGAGAAGGTAAATACATGAGTTTGTCTGTCCTCTATCCAATATCTTGTAAGTGAGCCATTTTCTGAACCTAGCCAGAAGTTGCTGATGGACTCGTTTCTTAAGTGGTGCTACATAAGAATAGGACTGAACTTGGCAGCTGAAATCAATACGGCTATCACAATTTCTAAGTATCAAGAGTCCAGGCACAGCTTCACCAGTGCTTCCGAGTCTCTCAAAATTGCAATCCTGGTGTTGGCTGGGCTGCACATTTTCATACTGATACTTGTCTGGCGAAGAATCTACCTCCAAACTCAGAAGGGCAGTAAAGTTCAGCTCCTTGGTAGCGTCTGGACTGCAGATTCTGGCTGGCTTCTGACCAGAGGCAATCCTCAGTTTCTAGAGGTTTCCTGCATTTCCTTGCCATATGTATTTCCCTAACACAGATGGCTGCTTCATTAAAGCCAAAAGGGAAATCGTGACCTTCATCTTGCATGGATGCTGTCTCATAAAACACAAGCATGGCCTTGCTGTAGTCTAGTCTTTAGAAACAAGTGACGGGTCCTGCCCACTCTGAAGGGGAGAGTGTTAGGGAATGATGTGAATTCCAAGAAGCAGGAATCATGAGTGCTGTCTTAGAAGTTGCCCATCACAGCAGAGGAATCTGCAAATAGTAGTTTGCAGGGGTGGAAGGCAAAAGATCTGAGGACAAATCAGCTAACCTGCATTTGCCTGATGTCTTAAGTGTGTGTGTGTGTGCTCAGAGGTACCAAATATCAAATAATCTAAACCAGAATGATTGTAACCTCTTTCCTCTTCTCTCCTTATCCTTGATTTTTTGCTCTAATTTCAACCTGTCCTATAGCTAGTCACTCTAGAGTGTGTTAAATGTCTGAAAATATGCATTTATCCTTGGATAATACAAAATGTTACATGTACTTTTCATTTACATAAATGATATTGTGCTATAGTTCTTTCAGTTTCATTTAACACCAAAATTGGTTGTTACACGACATGCAGTTCATGGCTTCTAACTTCTGTAATTCTATTTTTCATTTCCTGTAATGAGCATCTAGGTTCTTTGCCAACTTTCCTTAACACCAAAATGAATATTCTAGAATATTTATGAATCTGAGAATACTCTGGAATATATCCAAGAATGTGACTGTTGGGTTACATTTCTTCATCTCCTATCTGATTTTTTTAGGAAAAAATGGAGCTCTGTGCTAAGCTGATAATTAGACATTGAACTTTGTACCCTATTAAGAGTTTGAATTTTCTAAGCATCCATGAAAGACTGATAAAAATCAACTCTATACTGGGCCAGAGAATCTTACATTTCAAAAGACAGAAATTGCATTGTCACAAGAGAATATAACTTATGCAACAGAAAAAATTCCCATGCTCTTCCAATTTAAAATGCTCTGCTTCATAAGTACTGGTTCAAAGAATAAATCAAGTGCCCAGAGGTAAACTCATAACTTAAATAATTTTTAAAAACACGTGTTTTTTAAAGACATTACAGAAGCTTCGAGTGAAACTAAAATTTTAGCCAAGTCCCATAAACAAGTTTTCTGTTTAAATGAGATCAGTAAAGAAAGTAACAGAAGCAGAAATTAATGCATTAAAACAGCACCGATAAATGCAAGAGCTGGCCTGTCTAGGTACTGGAATGGATGGGGAATAGCTTTTTTTTTTTGGTTATGGAGTAGACATGTCGGGTAATAAACGATGGGGATGAGGGCTATCTGGCCGTTAACTAGTCTCTTAGCTTTGGACAAACTGTTTCTCTCCTCAGCTGACGCTTATCTCAGCTAAAATGAGATTGGGAAAGGAGGGGAAGAGTTGACTACATAAAGCGTCAGTAAACACTAGGAATAATAATGTGTTTTTGTAACGTACGGCCTTTTAATTTTGTGACTGTGCTGGGGCTTTGCTGCTGCATGAGGGTTTTCTCCAGTTGGGGCCACTCTAGCTGTGATCACGTCTTTCAGTGCTGCAGCCTCTCTCATTGTGGAGCACAGACCCTAGGGCTCAGCCTCAGTGATTGTGGTGCATGGGCTTAGTTGCCCCAAGGGACGTGAGATCTTCCTGGACCAGAGACTGAACCTGTGTCACCTGCATTGATAGGTGGATTATTAACCACTGAACCACCAGGGAGGCCCCATTAACAGTAATTTTGACTTTTGAAGGGAATGAGCTAGTGTATCTGAGCCCATGGATGGCAAGAGGCCTGAGTAACTGGGTTTATTTTGGTTGGTATGGGCTCCTCCCGACTCCCCACTTTTGAGCATGGGCCACAGGAAGTTACCTTTGTACCTTCCCCAAGGGGATGGGGGTAAGTGTCCTTGGGAAATATTGTCTTAAGCAGAAGAAAGCCACTCATCACAACTAGGGTTGACGTCCTGGGTTCCTGCATGGAGCCCTGTCTTGGGTCTAATGCATCACCTGACCCCCCTCCCCACCGTTTTGGGTGTATACATGTGTGCTTAGCTGTGTCTGACTCTGACACCATAGAGCCTGTAGCTTGTCAGGCTCCTCTGTCCATGGGATTTTCTGGGCAAGAATACTGGAGTGGGTTGCCATGTCCTCCTCCAGGGGATCTTCCTGACCCAGGATAGAACCCATGTTTCCTGCATTGGCAGGTAGATTCTTTACCACCGAGTCACCTGGGGAGCCCCTTGGTTGTTTTAAGTATGGCTATGTTGTCTTTCATGAGCTATCTGAAACATTGACATATGAGGGGAGGAATAATAAGTATAATTCTAGCATGTACTCCATTTGAACTTGAATTTTCTTGAGCTTGAAGTATGATCATAGCTACAAATATTTCTCCCTGTTTAATGTTAGCAGTATTTAATTTCCCAGGACAATGTTAATAACAGTAGTAGTAATACCATCTCAGTAAATTGAATGCTTCTAATGGTTCATTAAATGTGATGTTTGCTCTAAGCCTTTGGAAGATTCTCTATCAAGCTAGAGATGTTTCTTTTCATTTCTAGGTTGACAAAATTTGCTCATTCATAAAGGTTGCAAATGATTTTTTAAAACTTGAGATAATGTGTGTTTTTTTTCTCTAACATAGTAATGAAATTATTAATATCCTCCAATAGTGATCTATCCTTGCATTTCGGAGACAAATTCTACTTGGTCCCTATTGGTTTTAATACACTTTTGTATTTGATTTTCCAATATTTTTAGACTTCTTGCATCTGTTAATGATGTTGACATATACCTCACTTTTCTCTGTGGTATTAGAACTATGCTAGTTTTATACAATGAATTAGGCAATCTTCATCTTTGGCATCTTTTTGTTCAGTGCAGTGTATCTTCTAACTCTTAATCGGGGTCTAAATCTAGAAAAGACTTCCCTGGTGGTCCAGTGGCTAAGACTACACGCTCACAATGCAGGGAACCCAGGTTTGATCCCTGGACAAAACACTAGACCCCACATGCAGCAACTAAATATCCTGCATACCACAAAGTCAGTCCTAAAGGAAATGAAGTCTGAGTATTCGCTGGAAGGACTGATGCTGAAGCTCCAATACTCTGGCCACCTGATATGAAGAGGCAACTCATTGTGAAAGACCCTGATGCTGGGAAAGATTGAAGGCGAAATACTGGAGCAGCAGAGGATGAGATGGTTGGATGGCATCACTGACTCAGTGGACATGAAGCTGAGCAAACTCCAGGAGATAGTGAAGGACAGGGAAGCCTGGCATACTACAGCCCGTGGGGTCTGCTGGATATGACTTAGTGACTGAACAACAACAACAAACTTGGAAATGAAGCATTCCAAATATTTACTACAAAGAGAATTCAAGCCAAGTCATGAGTTATTTCTGAAGATCGAGGTGCTAGGAAATGGACTGAGATGATGGGGAAACCAAGAAATGAACAGTTTCGGGGGTACATTACTGCCGCTAGGTTGGGGAGACAGAGTAGCGAAGAGAGTCTTAGGAAGCCCAAGGTGGGGCCCCGGAGAGGCAGAAACGAGGCCGGCCTACCTGAGTCAGAGGAGCTTCCTGAAACAAAGAGTAAGCAGAAAGAACACCCTGGGTTCTCCCACCCTTCAACCCCTCACCAGGCCTTTCACTGGCCAAAAAGCAGCTAAGAGCTAGCTAAATGAGGAGCCAGGGAAACGCAGCCTGTGAGTTCAAGGGTGAGCTCCCTGTAGTAACCTGAGTGGAACAAAAGGGCAAAGACCAAAACTGGGAGCCAACATCAGGCAAGGGCTTCATTCCAGGGCTTTGCTGTCTAAGCAGCGCCGCTATGAGCATTCCTGACTGTCTCCCAGGCACAGGTTTAAGGTTCTCTGTGGTGTATGTCCAGGAGTCACTGGGTGTGCAGACCTTATATCTTACTGGAAACAACTAAAGCTTTTGTACGTGCCCATTCAGCAACAAATGAAAGTCATTGTTCAGAGTTCCTAACAATGTATAGTTTTGAGGATCCTTCATTGGCTCCTCTGACCTCCTTTGCCCACCTCCTGTGCTCCGGAGGCTGATCTGAATGGACTTCATCTCGCAGGCTCTCTGGTCTCTGGTTAGGGCCCACCAGTAGGGAGCACGGGCAAGAGAGCTGAGAGAAGGTGACTACTCCTCCCTCAGGAGGAGTAAAAATATTTTCTTCCAGTTTATAGTCTCTTTCTTGGATACTTACCCACTCTTAAATTTTTTTAACTGGATATAATTCCTTTACAATGTTGTGTTAGTTTCTGCCATACAACAAAGTGGATCAACTATATGTATACATATATCCCCTCCCAGAAAGCATCACTACGAACAAAGCTAGTGGAGGTGATAGAATTCCAGTTGAGCTATTCCAAATCCTGAAAGATGATGCTGTGAAAGTGCTGCACTCAATATGCCAGCAAATTGGGAAAACTCAGCAGTGGCCACAGGACTGGAAAAGGTCAGTTTTCATTCCAATCCCAAAGAAAGGTAATGCCAAAGAATGCTCAAGCTACTGCACAATTGCACTCATCTCACACACTAGTAAAGTAATGCTTAAAATTCTCCAAGCCAGGCTTCAGCAATATGTGAATCGTGAACTTCCTGATGTTCAAGCTGGTTTTAGAAAAGGAAGAGGAACCAGAGATCAAATTGCCAACATATGCTGGATCCTGGAAAAAGCAAGAGAGTTCCAGAAAAACATCTATTTCTGCTTTATTGACTATGCCAAAGCCTTTGTGTGGATCACAATAAACTGGAAAATTCTGAAAGAGATGGGAATACCAGACCACCTGATCTGCCTCTTGAGAAATCTGTATGCAGGTCAGGAAGCGACAGTAAGAACTGGACACGGAACAACAGACTGGTTCCAAATAGGAAAAGGAGTACGTCAAGGCTGTATATTGTCACCCTATTTATTTAACCTATATGCAGAGTACATCATGAGAAACGCTGGACTAGAAGAAACACAAACTGGAATCAAGATTGCCGGGAGAAATATCAATAACCTCAGATATGCAGATGACACCACCCTTATGGCAGAAAGTGAAGAGGAACTAAAAAGCCTCTTGATGAAGGTGAAAGTGGAGAGTGAAAAAGTTGGCTTAAAGCTCAAAATTCAGAAAACGAAGATCATGGCATCCAGGCCCACTACTTCATGGGAAATAGATGGTGAAACAGTGGAAACAGTGTCAGACTTTATTTTTCTGGGCTCCAAAATCACTGCAGATGGTGACTGCAGCCATGAAATTAAAGGATGCTTACTCCTTGGAAGGAAAGTTATGACCAACCTAGATAGCATATTGAAAAGCAGAGACATTACTTTGCCAACAAAGGTTCATCTAGTCAAGGCTATGGTTTTTCCTGTGGTCACGTATGGATGTGAGAGTTGGACTGTGAAGAAGGCTAAGCGCCAAAGAATTCATGCTTTTGAACTGTGGTGTTGGAGAAGACTCTTGAGAGTCCCTTGGACTGCAAGGAGATCCAACCAGTCCATTCTGAAGGAGATCAGCCCTGGGATTTCTTTGGAAGGAATGATGCTAAAGCTGAAACTCCAGTACTTTGGCCACCTCATGCAAAGAGTTGACTCATTGGAAAAGGCTCTGATGCTGGGAGGGATTGGGGGCAAGAGGAGAAGGGGACGACAGAGGATGAGATGGCTGGATGGCATCACTGACTCGATGGACGTGAGTCTGGGTGAACTCTGGGAGTTGGTGATGGACAGGGAGGCCTGGCGTGCTGCGATTCATGGGGTCTCAAAGAGTCGGACACGACTGAACGACTGGTCTGGTCTGATCTGATACCCCCCATCCCATCTAGGTCTTAATTCTAGGTCTTAATTCTTTATAGTAAATTATTCAACATTCTTGTGTGCTTTTTACATGCCATAGAATTCCTTCTATCTTATCCCCAAGTCAAAACTTTAGAAAGACAATGTAGAATACACTGGCTCTTATATCTGCACCTTTATATCAGCAGTTGGTAGATATTTTGCCCATGTTACAGTCTATACTCACATTTTTTCCCATATGAATAACCTTGTTGTAGACGTGTGTACTGAAGTGCTGGGGTCCAGCCCCGGCTGATCCAGGGTATTCGAAGGATAGACAGCTTCGGTGAGGATCAGGATACAATAGCTTCAATTAGATATTAATTAGAGATATAAAGAGTAATAGAATGAGGATAGCTCAGTGAGGAAATTCAGGGGAGAAAAGAGGCTGAGTAGCTTGGTTTATGCGGGAGACCAATAAAACTTCAAGACAAGAAGTTTGCACCACTTACGTAGGCCGCATGCGTCCTTCCGTTCTCCCAAAGGATAGGAGACACTGAGGCCTCCCCAGTCGGATCTTAGAAGCCCAGGCATAATTAGTAAGCATGGTGGGCTCCACGCTCCAGATGGAGACTCAGCCAGAGTTTGAGAGAGCGCGCGACATGGGGAGACCAGTATTTTGAGAAACTGATCCCCATTCTTTATTTTCCATGGCCTACTTTTATACACTGAGATGTTATGCAAAAGTCACGTGGGGTCAGCAGTCCTGACTTTTATCAAAGTCAGGTGCTTCATACAAATGTATACAGAGGTCTTAGAGGTGTTACATCATCTTCTGGCCAGGGGGCCTGCTGACAATTGATGACCCTCTCCTTGTGACAGCGGTCAGTCAACCAGGGCACTTATATCTCCAGGGGTGATTATTCTTAAAACAGATGCCACCCAAATAAAGTTACATTCCTATAGGGTGAGGGTATAGTGGGTTTTAGTTAAGGAAAGAATTTACTTAGCCTAAGGTCTAATGTGATTTATATCAAAGGTTAATACTTATTTCTTCTATATATTCATTAATGTGTGTAAGAGCAGGGGATGTGGAGGCTTGCAACAAACATTGGCTCAACAAATGAAAAACCCTTCACCAATACAATTTCTAATCAGCCCATTATACTTATACTAATGGTTTTCTAACTTTTCTAAGGAACCTGTTTTTAGAAGGTTTAAAGCATCTCGTGCCTCTCACGGTTGGGAGGCTGTGAGCAATCACATGTGGCTGGACAAGCCTGTCAGGCAGGCTAGAGAACCTTCAGAGGAGTTTGTAGGTTGAAACACTCTTGTCACGCCCAGGAGTTTTTATTACCTGGAGCTCTAAGTTAACTCCTTCTCCGAAAGAGGTGGTGGGGGACAGCCCCCCGTAAAGTCAGAGGTGTAGGTGAGAGCACAAAGTAGTAAAGTAGGCAGGCTCTGGTTATGGGGGTAGATGGTCGAGGATTTCCAGGGGGACTCCTGAGGCTCGATCCCGCCTTTGCGTTTGTCGAGCCTCCTTCCTCATGACCTTTGCCATGGGCGGAGTGCCTCCCACCGGCTCCCCGCGCTGAAGCATTCATTCTGTCCCATCCACACCTGCTATAAGGCAGCTGTTATTTTAAACTCCTGTGTACTCAAGTCTACTCTGGATCCTCGCATGTTGTCTAACCCTTCCACCAAGTCCTCTCACAGGATCCTAGTTAAAGTGCCTGTGTGATGCTCTAGCGTCTGAAGCATCCTTGAACTGGCTTTGCTGACTGTGTCATCCGTTTGCAATTCGTTACCTCCTTTCCATTCGCAACATGTCTGAGTGCCAGTTTTATGAACAGTACAGATAAACCTTGCACCTGGAAATGGGCTGTTGGGCTGTTGACAGTATGTTGGAGAGGTAGGATAGCGAGTCTCGTCAGATGTGGGGTTCTCTTGGGGCTGTTGTAGCTTTCACTGCTTCCAGTATCTCCAGCAGAGTCTGTTTCTGCCTTATGTTTACAGTGCTAGTCCAAAGTAGCTACAGTTATGTCTGACTCTTTGCAACCCTATGGACTATAGCCCACCAGTCTCCTCTGTCCATGGGGACTCTCCAGGGAGGAATACTGGAGTGGGCTCTTGTGCCCTCCTCCAGGGGATCTTCCCAGCCCAGGAATCAAACTCGTATCTCTGGAGTTATCCTGCATTGCAGGCAGGTTCTTTACCCACTGAGCAACCCAGGAAGCCAGAGGCTTACAGTGTCAGAGACTTTTCCTGTGTTCTTACTCATCCTCAGCTTTCAACTGTTCTGGGCCACAGAAAGGGTCTCTCTCCATGACCTTGTCCTGCCCTGGCAGTGACCTTTGTGCTTATTGCCTTTGCTAGGCTTGCGGTGTGGGCAGAGGTGTTCTCTGTTCTTGTCCAGTGTTAGTCTCAGTCTCACTGGGTTCCTGAGCCTCTGGAATGGGGGTTTCTGAGCAGCTCTGCCCCATCCCCATGGCAGCCACGTGCCCTCTGGTCTTAGCAGGAAAGTCCCTTCTGCCTTGTTCCAGTAGCAGCATACCTCCACGGGTGTAGGAGTTGTGGCGGGGCTCCAGGTATCCCTGTTCTAGAAGCTGTGGCCCTTACCTTTCATCCTAGAAATGGGAGAAATGCCTTCCCTCCTACAAAGGCAGATGGGTTTGACTTCTCTTCCTTCAGAAGCTTTGGTCTGGGCCAGGTTCGGCGGGGGAGAGTATTTCCCACTTCTCTTCCCATGGTGTAAGGCTTTAGTGCCGTCTGAGAGGAGGTCCAGGAAAGAAGTGTTTGTACTTGTGTCCAACAGCATCCAGTCTTACCTCGCAAGCCTGTCCCACCAAGCAGGGCTCTGGTCTCTGTCCCTGTCTTTCTCGTAAATAGCTGGTGGGGATTCGAGGTAAAGAGCCTGAGCAAGTGAACTTCTGTGTCTTGGGGCCCCAGATATTCCAAACCTGAGCCCATGCTTGGCCTTGAAGTCCCTAATGTTTTCCCTGATTTTCTTTACCCACCTCTATTTTAATAATTCCTGGTGTGCTGTGGTGGTTTAATTGCTGTCGTGTCCAACTCTTGTGACCCCATGGACTGACCCCACCAGGCTTCTCTGTTCATGGGATTTCCCAGGCAAGAATATTGGAGTGGGTTGCCATTTCCTTCTTCAGGGGATCTTCCTGACCCAGGAATTGAACTCTGGTCTTCTGCATTACAGGCAGATTCTTTACTGATTGAGCTGTGAGTTATATAGCCTGGCTTGGTATATATCAATAATTCTCACATTTGGGGGATCAGAATCACCTGGGGAATTTGAAAATACAAAATCCAGACTCATTCCTGCTTCACTCAGGCCCCTGCTTCCTGGGGCCTCTGTGCTTGACTAGCATTCCAGGGGATTCCAACACTGAGTTTGGGAACCTCTGTACTATAGCATCATGATTACTAAGACTTATCTGATATGAATGGGGATGACAGAGGTCAGAGGGGATGTACTTGCTCAGAAAACTTCTCCAGCATTTGAGAGAGAGAGAGAGAGAGAGGCAGTAGTGATCACCAGGATTGAGAAACTGGTTAATGGCCAGAGTAGCACTGAAGAGAAACGGGAGCTCAGTTCAGCAAAATAGAGACTTTGGTTGTAGAGGATGAGAACTCCTTTAAATGATGCCAAAGTGCACATGGAGCTGAGGACTGGGCCCAGTAGGATACCAGGACAACAGAGTTAGAGGGATGTTACGTTCTCACCCTGGCAAGCCTCGTACACCAACAGTGGACCCTGATAGAGCAGGATCCTGGTTCAGGGACTGTCCAGAGGTCCCTGAACCACCCAGGGAACCACTTGAACCACCCAGTCCCGAAGAACCCTCTCAGCCTCTCCCTTTTCTCACCTGAGACATATCTCAAGCTGATATTTGCTCCTTGTAAGAGCTTCTAGGACAATTATGGGTGTCAAGTCCAGCATGGCCAAGAGAGGCAGTCTGTTCTTGTGACAGGAACAGGATTATTCCCTGAAGGATACATAGGACATGGTGACTCTGTCAGTAGAAGCTTTAAGGCTTAGAAATGACTTGAAGGTGTTGGAGCAGGGGTGTAGAACACAAGGCTGGATGATGGAGAGTTTCTGGGGTGCTGTCAGTGGACTAATATCTTGACAAAGATGTATGGAACCAGTCTTAATATGCTGTTATCAGAAGCTTTGGCAAGGGAGGGGTTATGAAAAGGTGGCATATAGTATCAGTCCTCAAACCGGCTGTGTATTCACGTCGCTGTAAGATGTTTTTTTAAAAGTCTTGACCTTTAAACTTCCCATGCTGCTAAGTCGCTTCAGTCGTGTCCGACTCTGTGCGACCCCATAGACGGCAGCCCAGCAGGCTCCCCCGTCCCTGGGATTCTCCAGGCAAGAACACTGGAGTGGGTTGCCATTTCCTTCTCCAATGCATGGAAGTGAAAAGTGAAAGTGAAGTCACTCAGTCGTGTCCAACTCTTCGCGACCCCATGGACTGCAGCCTACCAGGCTCCTCTGCCCATGGGATTTTCCAGGCAAGAGTACTGGAGTGGGGTGCCATTGCCTTCTCCAAACTTCCCATAATCTTCTGTAAAATTCAGGAGACAAGGCCTAAGCATCAGGATATTTAGAGCTCCTCAAGTGACTTTAACCTCAGCCAAGTTTGAGGGCCATTGACATGCTGCAAATGAAGACGAGATGGCAATGACCTCGGGAAAGTCTTAAGGACCAGAAGTGGACATTTTAAAAGACCTTTATTACATCACCAGAAAAACCAGGATGGTCCCCAGGATGCTCCTTAAGACGAGGGTACTAAGGATGGAAGGTACCAGCGTCACTGAAAAATGGGGGTGGCTGCCATCTATAGGCCAGAGTTGGCCAGAGTAAAGGTTTATATTGAACTGCACCTGCTGCTGTCCTTGGGGATGGTAGGATTTGGAAAGAGCAGAGGCCAGGCAATAACACTTGATCACATCCACATTGCCGTAAAGCCAGAACAGCAAATGAAAGACCGTGATCTAAGAGGCAACTAGACCTTGTAGCTAGTGGTACAAACGATCAGCGGCCACGCAAGTATTGCTTGACCTGTGTAACCAAAGACCAGGAGCGTCTGAGAAGACGGACAGCAAGTCTCCAGTGAGAAGCCACTTCTCCCTTACTCGGTTCTCACCTAAACCAACCCTAGTTAACTCCCCTTGAAGAAAATTCCTAATGCTACAGCAGCTACATACAGAAGCGATTCTCTAAGTTTACCTCATAAGGAACCTATAGTCACTACCTAAGTAGCAATATACTGGGGAAAAAGAAAATAGTAAGCTCTTTCAGGAGCTGTTGGATAAAGGGCTGGACATATTAATATGAAGGATGGAAAAATGCTTTATGAATTTCCAATTAGACTAAGGATGTATGGGACCAGTTAAAGTCCTCAGTCAACTAGTCCAGTGAGTCTCTGGTACTGTTCAGTGGTTATTTCCCTGGTCCTTGGTGCTTCAATATAAACATATGCTTGGGAAGGCCCTTGTGTTGCTGTTCTATCCTTGGAAGAAACTGAAAGGTGCAGTAAGCAGGTGGTCTGGATGGTTTGGATATTGGGCCCAAGAAGCGTGTGCTGTTTGTTCTCCAGGATGCCACAGAGATGATCTTTTTCTCTAGACACAAAGGAGAGTGTTAATGAGGACACCAGACACTGTTAGCCTTTTGTGAGGGATCCTCCACAGGCCAAAGTGGACGGCTGTGGATATATAGAGCTGGGCTCCCTGGTATCCATGGGGTTGGTACGATTCAGAAAAGCAGAGGCTGGCTACAGTCCTTAACTACAT
This sequence comes from Bos indicus, assembly GCF_029378745.1. Taxonomy (NCBI): domain Eukaryota; kingdom Metazoa; phylum Chordata; class Mammalia; order Artiodactyla; family Bovidae; genus Bos; species Bos indicus. The sequence goes on along the minus strand of NC_091782.1, from coordinate 15,500,851 downwards.
CCCCATTGCCTTTGAGGGTTCCCATAAAGAGCCACAAAGCCAGAGTGGCGAGCAGAAACCCCAAACCACAGGGCTGCTAGACCGTGATCCATGAAGTGCTGAAAAGGATGACCACCAAAAGTGTCACCTGACTTGCCCAACCAAAGGGGATCAAGAGTGGATGCGCGGGATGTGGACACTTGCTGCCCAATGAAAAGCCAGTGTCCTTTGCTCACTTATTAAACCTGAGTCAGTACAGGCCAAGACCCCTGAGGAAGGACCAACAATATCATGACCAGTACACGGAGTGCTTCCCCAAGTCCCTCCCCAAAAGCGTCTATGGACAGTTATGTAAAGTGGGTAACTCCACTCTATGGAAAGGAAACTACTCAGATCAATCAGGAGTCATTGGACACAGGGTCAGATGCGTTACTGATGAAAAACCCAAAACACTCGTTCAGTTCAGTTCAGTCCCTCAGTTGTGTCTGACTCTTTGCAACCCCATAAATCGCAGCACGCCAGGCCTCCCTGTCCATCACCAACTCCCGGAGTTCACCCAGACTCACGTCCATCGAGTCAGTGATGTCATCCAGCCATCTCATCCTCTGTCATCCCCTCCTTCTGCCCCCAATCCCTCCCAGCATCAGAGTCTTTTCCAATGAGTCAGCTTTTCGCATGAGGTGGCCAAAGTACTGGAGTTTCAGCTTCACCATCATTCCTTCCAAAGAAATCCCAGGGCTGATCTCCTTGCAGTCCAAGGGACTCTCAACAGTCTTCTCCAACACCACAGTTCAAAAGCATCAATTCTTCAGTGCTCAGCCTTCTTCACAGTCCAACTCTCACATCCATACATGACCACAGGAAAAACCATAGCCTTGACTAGACGGACCTTTGTTGCCAAAGTAATGTCTCTGCTTTTCAATATGCTATGTAGGTTGGACGTAACTTTCCTTCCAAGGAGTAAGCGTCTTTTAATTTCATGGCTGCAGTCACCATCTGCAGTGATTTTGGAGCCCAGAAAAATAAAGTCTGACACTGTTTCCACTGTTTCCCCATCTATTTCCCATGAAGTGGTGGGACCAGATGCCATGGTCTTCGTTTTCTGAATTTTGAGCTTTAAGCCAACTTTTTCACTCTCCTCTTTCACTTTCATCAAGAGGCTTTTTAGTTTCTCTTCACTTTCTGCCATAAGGGTGGTGTCATCTGCATATCTGAGGTGATTGATATTTCTCCTGGCAATCTTGATTCCAGCTTGTGTTTCTTCCAGTCCAGCGTTTCTCATGATGTACTCTACATAGAAGTTAAATAAGCAGGGTGACAATATACAGCCTTGACGTACTCCTTTTCCTATTTGGAACCAGTCTGTTGTTCCATGTCCAGCTCTAACTGTTGCTTCCTGACCTGCATACAGATTTCTCAAGAGGCAGGTCAGGTAGTCCGGTATTCCCATCTCTTTGAGAATTTTCCACAGTTTATTGTGGTCCACACAGTCAAAGGCTTTGGCATAGTCAATAAAGCAGAAATAGATGTTTTTCTGGAACTCTCTTGCTTTTTCCATGATCCAGCAGATGTTGGAAATTTGGTCTCTGGTTCCTCTGCCTTTTCTAAAACCAGCTTGAACATCAGGAAGTTCATGGTTCATGTATTGCTGAAGCCTGGCTTGGAGAATTTTGAGCATTACTTTACTAGCGTGTGAGATGAGTGCAATTGTGTGGTAGTTTGAGCATTCTTTGGCATTGCCTTTCTTTGGGATTGGAATGAAAACTGACCTTTTCCAGTCCTGTGGCCACTGCTGAGTCTTCCAAATTTGCTGGCATATTGAGTGCAGCACTTTCACAGCATCATCTTTCAGGATTTGAAATAGCTCAACTGGAATTCCATCACCTCCACTGGCTTTGCTCGTGGTGATGCTTCCTAAGGCCCACTTGACTTCACATTCCAGGATGTCTGGCTCTAGGTCAGTGATCACACCATGGTGATTATCATTAAAGGTATGTGGAAGTAAAGTCCACCTGAAGTTAGCCTTATTATTGGTCCAGTGGGTCTCTGGATCCACTCTGTGGTCATTTTCCATCACACTAAAGGCTTGAGAGGATTGACCTACTTGGCAATTGGTAGAGCCCTCATGTTACTTCTTGATTTGTGGACTAAGTGATAAGGGTAAAGAAGTCTTTCAGGTGAATGACTGTGAAATTAGTGGAAAAGTAGAATGAATACTAATGCAGATTAGAAGATACTACTGTTGCCTCAAAGTCTTAAAGGATGTGGGAATCATGGTCTCTGTCAATCATCTCCCCATTCAGGGTGTGTGTATGACCTGCGGTATTCGGATGGGTTCAGTGATCATCCACCACTAGTCTGACCACAGACCCCACAGGAACACAGTCTACTGTGGTAGGCTGCACAGTCCTGGCCTGACAAAGCCGAAGTATGGCCTCTTGTCCAGAGCTGGTGTATCAGTTTTTGATGCCTGACACCTTACTGTCTTAAAATGCATGCATAGCCACTGCTTAATGGCACTAATAGGTAGCATCTGAGGATATTTAGTGTGAGAGTGGATATGCTACCTCTCCAACTCAGCATCTGTTTTGAAACTTGTGCTCCCTCTTGCTACAACGGTAGATGGTCTAGTTTTTAACAGAGGAAGGTAAAGTGGGTAATGTTCCCATAAAAGGACACAAGAGTTTCCAAACATAGGATACTACCAGACTCTATAGGACCAACTAACAGGTGAAAAAATTTAATGATATGATTGACCCTAGCCATTGTGAAGAACGAGGGCTGCTGCTATTTAATGGGAGTGTGTGTGGGCCTCAGTAGGCCCTGTTTGCTACTTCCTGCCTGGTGATAGCAGAAATTTCAGATTCAATGATCTGGTAAGAGATTGGTAAGCCAGGTGAAGACTAAGGACTGCTCAAAGATGAATGTCTGAGTTACCCACTCTGGGCAAATCTAGATCACGCAAGTGAAGTCTAGAATGGGCAGTAGAAGAGTGCAATGGCAGCAGTGACCCATTGCAGGTTGGATCGTCCCAAAGCAAGGACTGATATATAATTGGGGGTATAAGGTAATTATCAGGGATCAACATCTAGGAGGAAACACTGGGCAGATGAAGTCAAACTGGGAAAGCAGGCCAGAGAAAGCTTCAGCCAACTCAATGGGCATGCTTACACCGGAGTTCCTCATCAATGCCCCAACTTGGGTCAGAAACAGCCATGACCCAGCACTTCACCAGCTTCTTCACCAGTTGGTCAGAGCCTACCTGCTCAAGGTGAATTTCTGGGGAAGAACTGTGATGGAGTGAACTGGCATATTCTAACTGCTGACTTAGTGGAAACAAATCTGTCTGCTGGGCTGGCTGTGCCAGATGGCTGGGCAGAGAAGGGGTAAGGTGTGGGGAAGAATGAGAATAACACAGACCATGCAGCAGCCTTGGCACTGTCTGTCATGCTCCCAAGGCCCCCTTTCCTGCTTGACTAGTGAGGTCCCCTCTCTCCTAAACTGCCTAGCTAGTCCACCTATGGCCACCTCTATTTCCCTTCCTCTGGTCTCAAACCAGACCCTTGCTGGAATTATTTCCTGTTGAATATAAACTCTTTCACCTACTATCTCTACTTGAAGTCTGAGTGATCTCACTCACCTCTCCAGTTCATCCCATTCTTTGGTATGACCTGTGATCTCCAATGACTGATCCTCTCAGAGGAGCATCCCTCTTCCCATTCCAGCATGGGTCCACTGCAGTGCCCCATGTTGGCAGAATATCTGGGCTCAACTATATCCAGCAATCCTGATCAGTGCTGGTGGGGAGTTCTTACAAGTGGTCTGGATGGCTTGAATATTTGTCCAGAGAAGTCATGTGCTATCTGTCTCCCTGGACACCCCAGAGGTTACTCATTTCTCTGGATCCAAAGGAGAACAGTAGTGAAGCCACCAACCCCTGAGAAATTTGTGGCGAAGAGCCTCCGTAGGCCAAGGTAGATGGCAGCTGGGCTCCCTGGTGTATGTGGGTATGGTAGGATTCCAGAAAGCAGAGGCTGGCACCAGCCCTTAACTACATCCACAATGCTGCCAATAGAATATCCTCATCTTCTACCTAGCATCTGGAGAAGGCAATGGCAACCCACTTCAGTACTCCTGCCTGGAAAATCCCAGGGATGGCGGAGCCTGGTGGGCTGCCATCTGTGGGGTTGCACAGAGTTGGACACGACTGAAGCGACTTAGCAGCAGCAGCAGCAACTTAGCATCAAGGAGTGGAGACAGGAATGGCCACTCCTATATTCCCTACTCGGGACCCATGCAGGGAGGGTGCTTCCCTCTGCCACAAGTTTATGCTTTGTTGCAAGTTTTTGATTTATGGGTTAGAAGGACAGAGGGAAGTTTCCTGCCAAGGAGGCACAAGAAAGCAATTACTATATAACTTTGGCTGTGGTATGGAGGTAAGTCTGCCCTTAGATAATGGTGGGGTGGGCAGGAACATGTCTGGGAATCATGGGGTGGCATCTTTTGGTCCCTCTGTGACTGTCAATAGCCGTGAATTTCAGGAACCAAGAGCTTGGTGGCTGGGGTTAAACCTTTCAGGAATGAAAACTGTTAACCTTTCTGCGAGTAACCTAGACCATACAGGCAAGGTCTGAAGGTGAGAAATCTAGAATGAGTAGTAGGGGAGAAGCACATGGACAGTGAACTGTTGCAGGTTGCCTAAGACAGGTGCTGAAAGTTTGGTGTATAAAAGGTTGGTCAGCAATGAGCAACTGTGAAAGGAACAGGAGGAAGCAGATTGGATAGATTTGTTAAGCTGTGAGACATGCTAGAGAAGGCCTCAAACAACCCAATGAGGGGCTCTGAGTCATCCATCAATTCCCAGATTTGTGCCTTTAATGGCTGTGACCTTGTTTCCCATCGCTCAGTGCTCCCTCAGGTAGAGCTCACTTTGAGCGGGGAGGCTCTATGACTGCAGACCCTGAAGGAGCTGGTGAACTGCAGATTCCAGTTCCAGGCTGGGTAATACATGGAAATGGTTCTGTTAGCCAGGCTGGGTCACCATCAGGCAGAGGGGAGCCGACGTCATGTGGAAGGCCTGAGATGGATGCTGATCACATCAGCAGCCTTGGACATGTGCTCGTTCTTGCCCCATTGCCTACCTTTCTGCTGACGAGATGGCCTGCTCTCACTGAGGCTACCAAGAAAGTCCCCTTATTGTTGTCTTTTTGTGGCCTGGGAAGCATGAGGCTGCCATCTGTCTCCCCACAGTCAGTGTATCTGATCTTCTCTAACTCATCCTGTTCTTTGGCATGACCTTGGATTGTGTCAAGATTACTGATTTCTCCTCCTCTGGTAATCCTATTCCTGTTCCAGGATGGGTATACTTCCAAGCCCAGTGTTAGAATTTTAAAGGCTGACTACATTAGCCCATCCTGCTCATTGGGGGAGATTGAGCTGGTAGGTGGCCTGGATGACTTTAATAGTAGGAATAAGGGTACCCATCCTCATTCAAGGAACACAAAAAGTTGAGCAGCTATCAACTTAGGCACCCTGATGTCGGGGGAGGCTGAAGTAAGCCCTGAAAATGAATTACAAGCACAGTCAACAACATGAATAAATCTTCCAGTGAAGGATTCGCCTGAGTCTTGTAGCACAGAAAATAATGATTTTAGAAAATGATCAAGGTATTCTCTTGTCGAAAAGTGAGACATTTTGTGCCTTCTGATCGAAGTTTATGGCATGGCAGTTCTGGATTCAGATGTGCGCCATTCTAACATTCGCTTGGCCTGAGTTCCATGCCTCTAATGCTGGGTACTTTTCTGTAGTCTGGGGAGAGAAATTGCTGCTGCATCAGCCACTGCCTGAGAGCGAGGGATCTGTGAGGGCTGTGGGGGAGCATCAGGTTGCTCACAGCCTTGCCTTATGGTGACTCCCTCTGGGAACATGAGGGCACTGGAGACCCTCTGAATGCACGTCAGATGATTGGGGTCGGGGGGCAGAGTCTATAGTCCCTGGGGCAGCTCTGGAAGTGGGAGGAAGGAGCTGGTGGACAAACCATTCCTTCTCAGAGGGATTTGAGGGGAAATACCTTCCTTGTCCTCTTGAAAGACCTGCAGAGAAATCAGCTGGTCAGAGAACTATGGCCAACTCAGATGCACTCTGGTCGTGTTTGCCGTCCCTCCTTCCCCTTCCCCATTTTTCTTGGTATTTTACTTTATTACAATACAGTGTCAGAACCTATGGGAAAAATACTTGCTGTGCCCTAGAATAGCTAGCCTGAAACAGTCCCCTATTAACTGTTCTTGCCAAAATACAGGCTTGAATCCTAAGTGTCTAGATCTAACTTTCAATTTATAGAAGGTAGGGACAGAAGAACATGACAAATGATACCATAAGAATAAAATCTGCAAATCTAGGTTCTAGATCATCTGCCTTGTAAATGGTTCCAATTTCAAGGGACTATTCAAAGAAATGGGATGGGCTTGAATTTGGATCCTAATAGAAAATGGAGGCTTCAAATGTAGTGCTAAAACTCTATTTCTTGGTGAATGGTTTATACATGTAGATGTTTACTGAATTAATCTTTAAACTATGTTATAAATATTCATAAAATGATTAAAGCAGGTAAAAAATGGGGGTGAACAAAATCAGGTGAGACAATAGTTGGGTTTTTAGTTGGGATTCTAACTAAGGCTTCTATGGCTGAGGGAATACAGATACAGAATTTAGAACTGTGACTTTTTAAAGGACTGAGAACTGAGATCTCAAGAATAATTTGAGGTCCCCAGAAGTGATCAACTCAAATGACGGTACCTCTTACTAAAATAAAGGGAAGATAAGAACTGAGCGTTTCTCTTGGGCCTTGAGATTCCTGTGGGTCACTCAGGTAGACATGGACACTGGCAGTTAGGCTGGATGGAAACCTGGTGGAGGAGACCTGTGGACGTTGAAGTACATGTGGTTGGTGATGGAGCTGATCCCATGTCTTTGTTTCAGATTCTGTTTTAAGGGGACCCAAGTGGAGACTGAAGTGCAGGTGGTGTATTGGGAACATCATACAATGGGAGGAAGTGATGCTGAGCAAGGGCTCACTGCCCGGTGCATGTAGAAACCAATACTATGGCACTAGTTTCTGAGGAAAGAAAGCTTTATTGCAAGATCAATGCTCAAATCTGTCTCCTAGAGTCAGAGTTGGGGGCAAAGTTTAAGGGGTTAGGGGAATTTCAAACTTGGCTGATAGGCTAGTCTCAAATCAATCCATATATGGTAACATAGCTACTTCGGCTGCTGGAAACTGGTTTTGCTTATTGAAGAACATCTTGTTTTATAAAGGACTCTGGTGGCAATATTGTTATTACTTGGGTTCCATAAATTTAAGATTCTTGGTTCCAGGGTCATGCTGGGGACAAGGGTTCCCGTCTTGCACATACACAGTGCTGTTCCTGTAAAAGCACTCAAGGTTTGATTAATCAACAAACTGCTTTAGGGAAGCAAAACTAGCTCAAGCTGTTCAGTATCTTACATGCTGTCCCGGTAGTAGGGATTGAGAGACGATATAGAGTTTTATTGAGCTGGTCTCCACTTCAGGTGACTGACAGCTCCAGCCCATGGAACTTCAGGAAAGGTCAGAAGAAACAGGGAGGTATTTATCCTGGAGACTTTATCATCCCTTTCGATCAAGTTTTGCTGTGTGTAACTCCTTGGTTTTCTGGGCTACATGTGTCAGCCCTGAGCAGATTCCCACAGGCATCTCTGAGGCATGTCAGAAGCTCCAGGCCAGGGTGCCAGGCAGGTAAGATGATGCTGAGCTGCTCTTGAGTGGGACTGGTCCCTGTAGCAATGGCTCAAGGATGAGCTCAAAGAGTCTGAAGTACAGAAATATCTCCAGTCCCCTCCAGGGGGAGTATCTAGAAACACAAACAGCCGAGCACCTTGGGAACACCAAATTTTAAGGGACAGGTGGAATGAAGTGCCTGGAGAAAAACTTCAAGAATTAATACTAAAAAAGAAGAAAAGTTGCCGTGAAACCCATAGGAGAGGAGCTTTCATTAGAAGGAATTAGAAAAATGGTGTCAAATCAAGGTAGATTTAACTGATAAATGTGGGAAATCATTAGCTAAAATCTAATTCCTAGAATGAAAATAGGTCATACCATACTAGCCAGCAAATAGATTGTGATCTGTGTAGACAAGTGATATTGTTATGTCTGTATACTTATGTCAGGGCTTCCCTGGTGGCTCAGTGGTAAAGAATCTGCCTGCAATGCAGGAGTGTGAGTTTGATCCCTAGGTTTGGAAGATCCCCTGGAGAGGGGCATGCCAACCCACTTCAGTATTCTTGCCTGGAGAATCTCATGGACAGAGGAGCCTGGCGGGCTACAGTCCATGGAGTTGCAAAGAGTCGGACATGACTGAAGCGACTTAGCACCGAACACACGCATACTTATGTTGTATGTATACGCAGCTGTATTAAGGTAGTATGTATATTTTTATTCTCAAATATCATAAAATACTCTTGATACAAAACCTTTCTTCACCAAAAATGAAAACACTAACTTGTCAATGATGTGAAGACAAGCGCTCTGTTTTCCGGTTTGTTTTCGCCACTCTGTGATATAGACTTTTGAAGCTCTAAGTTTATTTTGTTTTTATTCTTGGTTAAGGGTTGTCACAGCTGAGAAATATCTTAGATGGGTAGCTGCAGATGAACCACACTGTTCTCTCATTAAATTGTGAAACTCACTGGTTACTTCCATTTACCAATTACGCAAAACTCTTTGTTCTTGAGATTCTTCTGTACATCTCACATCTTCTCCATCAATCAATTGTTGCAACTATTTGGAAGATGTAGTATTTCTACATCTTCAACCAATTAGCCCAAACCTGCTGAAATTGTTTGAAAACATAACCCTTCTAATGTTCTAAAACCCTTCCAGATTTTATTATGCAGACACAAGAGACTAAGCTTCTTTTTTTTTTTTCCAGAACAAAATCTCAACATTGGAATCATGTCAAAATGAGATTTTGCAATATGGTTCTCTTAGCATGAATTTCTTCAAAAGCAGTTTGTCCTGTCATTGCTACAAGTTCACTCGACCCTCTCCAGGAGGGTATCCTATTGTCAAGGTCAGTAAAGGTGGAACATCTGCAATTTTGAAAAGACAAATGCATCACTTGTCTTTGTTATTTTTATTGACTTATAGTTCCAGGTGTACAGCAAAGGGAATCTGTTATACATGTATCCACTCTATTTTAGATTTTTTTCACATATATTTCCTTTTTGCAATAGATAATGGTAAATGGTTCTTATTGCAAAATATCATGAAGATTCAACTATGAAGTCTTCAATTCGGTTCAGTCATTTAGTCGTGTCCGACTCTTTGTGACCCCATGGACTGCAGCATGCCAGGCTTCCCTGTCCATCACTAACTCCCAGAGCTTGCTCAAACCATGACCATCAAGTTGATGATGCCATTCAACCATCTCTTCCTCTCTTGTCCCCTTCTCTTCCTGCCTTCAATCTTTCCCAGCATCAGGGTCTTTTCTAAGGAGTCAGTTCTTCACATCAGGTGGCCAAAGTATTGGAATTTCAGCTTCAGGTCAGTCCTTCCAATGAACATTCAGGACTGATTTGTTTTAGGAGTGACTGGTTTGATCTCCTTGATGTGCAAGGGACTCTCAAGAGTCTTCTCCAACATCACAATTTAAAAGCATCAATTATTTGGCGCTCAGCTTTCCTTATTGTCCCACTCTCACATCCATACATGACCACTGGAAAAACCATAGCTTTGACTACATGGACCTTTGCTGACAAAGTAATGTCTCTGCTTTTTAATATGCTGTCTAAGTTGGTCATAGTTTTTCTTCCAAGGAGCAAGTGTCTTTTAATTTTGTGGTTGCAGTCATCATCTGCAGTGGTTTTGAGGTCTGCAGTGTTTTTATGAAGTCTTGCTTTCATGAAATTAATCCCATCAATGACAACTTAACACTGTATACACTATTTTCAACTTCACCCTGGAGACTCCTTGTTTGTGAATAATATGATGGATGGATTGCACATGTGGTGTGATATCCATAAACCTACTGATACCAACTGTGGCTATAGTTATATTTTCCACGATGGGGTCATTTCATGTTGAAGTTGGCTCACAAAAATAATTTTAGTTGTATATCATTTTTGAAATAGAATCTGACAGATACTATAATCTAACACATGTTCAAAACATTTATATTTTCATTCAACTGTATAGCAACCTTCCACACTATATAATTTGTTCTAAACCTATGTCTTCAAATCTTCAGTATTTTCCATGCATCTGCCAATAGTATTTGGTGATAGAGGAATACATCTGGTTTTATTTCCAGTGTATTCTAGCAATTTCCATCATGGTAGGGAGAGCCAAATGCTTCCCCAACAGTAAATGGATTTTTTATCTTTCACTCCTAAACATTTATGGCTAAATCTAGTGAAATTGTGTGGAGTATTGGAATAATTACATAACTTGACAGAGTGCTGACAGAATTAGAGATTTCGCTGCATTCTGCATACTTACTATAAATTTAACGTGCCGAGTCACTGTACATCTAAGAAAAGGAATCTTTCTCCTAATGACAAACATTACCATGTCTTAAGTTTCAGTTAAAATTTTTGGTGGATTTATTGAACTATTGTGTCTCTTAACATGGCCATTGAAGAAACGCAGCAGGAGCAAAAATGATCAGTTTCTCCATCCTATTCTCAGGGGCTTGCATTAGTTTCTTCAGTCTGTAGCCATCTAAATCAACACACTGCCCTGTGTGTTGATTAGTTTAGTTAAAATAACATGCCCCAATCCACGTAGGACAACACACTGTGGAGTGAAGGCAGAGCCATCCTGAGGGAGCACCGGTTAGCACCTCCAGGCTGGAGAGCTCCCTCTTTGCTCATGTCTCTTGTGTCCAAAGCGGCCCCTGACCATCCAATGCACAAATGACCAGGGCTCACCCTGTGTGTCCATCGTCCTGATCAGAATTCATCAATATTATGTGAGTCTCTCTAACCCCGGAGATTTTATTGGGGTAGTTTGAGGGCACATCCACTTCAGTTTGGGATCTGCGGATATAAAGATTGCTGGGAGAAATATCAATAACCTCAGATATGCAGATGACACCACCCTTATGGCAGAAAGTGAAGAGGAACTAAAAAGCCTTTTGATGAGTGAAAGAGGAGAGTGAAAAAGTTGGCTTAAAGCTCAACATTCAGAAAATGAAGATCATGGCATCTGGTCCCATCGCTTCATGGGAAATAGTTGGGGAAACAGTGTCAGACTTTATTTTGGGGGGCTCCAAAATCACTGTAGATGGTGACTGCAGCTAGGAAATTAAAAGACGCTTACTCCTTGGAAGGAAAGTTATGAACAACCTAGATAGCATATTGAAAAGCAGAGACATTACTTTGCCAACAAAGGTCCATCTAGTCAAGGCTATGGTTTTTCCTGTGGTCATGTATGGATGTGAGAGTTGGACTGTGAAGAAAGCTGAGCGCCGAAGAATTGATGCTTTTGAACTGTGGTGATGGAGAAGACTCTTGAGAGTCCCTTGGACTGCAAGGAGATCCAACCAGTCCATTCTAAAGGAGATCAGCCCTGGGTGTTCTTTGGAAGGAATGATGCTGAGGCTGAAACTCCAGTACTTTGGCCATCTCATGCAAAGAACTGACTCATTGGAAAAGACCCTGATGCTGGGAGGGATTGGGGGCAGGAGGAGAAGGCGATGACAGAGGATGAGATGGCTGGATGGCATCACTGACTTGATGGACGTGAGTTTGAGTGAACTCTGGGAGTTGGTGATGGACAGGGAGGCCTGGCGTGCTGCAATTCATGGGATCACAAAGAGTTGGACACGACTGAATGGCTGAACTGACTGATATAATGAATAAGTTCTTCTAGGAGCTGATCTGTGAGGAAACCCGTGATAATTAGGAAACACACTGAAAGATTTTTAAACTAGATCAGGCAGACCAGGAGTATTAAGCAGTGGGGAAGGAACCACTGGGAGAGATGTTGAAGGTGCAGGAGGATGGATGGATGGATAATCAATAGAGTATATCAGAGAAAGGGAAAACCTGGGATTCAGGAAACATGGAAGGATTAACCTACCTCAAAAGAGGCCACCCCCTGCTAGGTTGAGGGGGTGGTGTGTGATCCTAAGAGATATTTGGAGTGAGAGGTAACTGAAATTGCTCCAAAGTTGAAGGCAGGGACTTGTGTTGAGAGAGAGGAGTAAGAATGGGTTTTGAAAGAAACCAACTTGCAACAGCTGCCATATATAATGAGAGTTAATAAAGGGTACAAGACAATTTCTTAGTTGCAGGACAGTTATCTTGTCCATCATGTAAGAACTAACTGGTTTATGAGTACTAAAACTGCAACTGGATTAGCCCAGGGTTCCTACATCTGAAAGACATTGCAGAGTAAGGCCCTGGGCCCCATACAGACGATGAGTGCCCTTAAATGCCCTTCCATCTTCCAGTGAGAAGACATAAATGTTTTCTGGACATAGTGAATATGCGCTCTTCGTGCCAAAACTGTCAAATGTCTACCAGTTGGGTTAGATATACCCTTAAAATCATCAGACATTTCTTTTCAATACTACCTTTTCTGGTCACATAACAATCCACGCTTCATACGTAGCTCTGACATTTATGTCATCCCAAGTGACATACTGAATCATAAGTTTTCCAGAGTCCGTGTGTTTAGCCACATAATAGGCAATATTTGAATCAGACACAACTGCAGGAAAGTTGATCCCGAACCATGGGGACCCATTCCCATAAAGTAACAGCAGTTTTTCCTCTTAATCTTTCAATGAATGATCAGATGTTTGTTTCCTACGGCTAACTTACTCTGCTTTTTACAGTGATTCCTCAAAGGCTTCATAGCGACACCTGAAATTTGGCTGAGGACATGGGACATCCGCCAGAGGGTAACTAATGAGCTGGTGTCCCTCCGTGTGCTTGTGTGTGTTTGTGTGTTCACACAGCTAACTGCCTTCACCAATTCTGTCAGGGGACCTCTAGCAGTGCAAAACCAGCATGGGTTGGGGGCTTCTCTGGTTAATGTGTCTTTCTCAGATGACACTTTGTATTTAAAATAAAACAATTAAGACGGCATCAAAAGGAGTCATTGTAGACAGCGGTTGTAAACTCAAGTCATTTTAGAGTCTCATAATTTGACTCCGTCTTTCCCAAGTAATGAATTGAAGGGAAAATTCTGATATCTAGGCATATGTTCTTCCTAACCCACAGTCCTGGCAGAATACTACATGACACACGGCTAACTTCTAGAAAATAGTCGCTAGTGCTGCTGCTGCTAAGTCGCTTCAGTCGTGTCCGACTCTGTGCGACCCCATAGACGGCAGCCCACCAGGCTCCCCCGTCCCTGGGATTCTCCAGGCAAGAACACTGGAGTGGGTTGCCATTTCCTTCTCCAATGCATGAAAGTGAAAAGTGAAAGGGAAGTCGCTCAGCCGTGTCCGACTCTTAGCGACCCCATGGACAGCAGCCTACCAGACTCCTCCATCCATGGGATTTTCAGGCAAGAGTACTGGAGTGGGGTGCCATTGCCTTCTCCGAGTCACTAGTGGGATACAGTCAAATGGTGAATGTATGAGTGTTCCCTGCCACTTCCTCCCCCTCCCTCATCTCTGCCGTCCCTCCAGCTCCTGGGCCTCATTCAGATCCAAGTCATCAGGAAAACATGAGAACCAGGGAAGCTGTGTGTATAATAGTTACTTTACTGCCAGCAGAGAAATCATTGCAGAAGTTAAAAAGAAAAACATTGGGATGAGTGGGAATGAGTCTGTTTGGAGGCTAATCACAGTTTAGGGAGGAGCTGTTTCCTGTGGGGGTTGGTGAAGGGCCTCAGTGCTGAGGCTGTTTAAGCTGTCTCACTGAGCAGAAGACTTCAGTTTACTGAGATTTTTACTAGTTTTTAGAGAGCAGAGTACATGTCATGACTGTTTAGACTCTGTTCCTTTGAAGAGGCTCCAGGCTCTGCCAGGACCTGGGTTGTCTCTGGGCCTGTGTTGTAATCACCTGATGGTGCTGCGTGCTTGACCTGGATTCCTTCATCCTCTACAGCTCTGAGGCACGTTTTCAGATAACAGTTCTGAGGTTCAACAGACCCCTCTTTAATCTAGGGGAGGATCAGTCATGACATTGTGTGAGGATCCCAGGGACTTCCAAAGAGATCACCTTTATTTTCCCAGCTCTGCAGTTCAGGCAAGAGGTAGTGGCCTCTGAAGTCATACTGCAAAAGACCTGAGTTACGAATGTATCCCAGGGCAACAATTGAAGAGCCCAAGTTGATCATTACAAAATGCCTTTCATAGGAAAAAATTAAGTATAGTGGACACTTACTGCTCCTTCCAGACTCAAATTCCTTCTAACAGTGACGCAATATGTAACATCGACCTTATCTTAATCATCTTAAGTGTACACTTCAACATCACGTAGAGTTGATCCTTGAACAACACAACATGCAGGTCAACTTATAGACAGATTTTCTTAATAATAAGGACTACACAATCCAAGCTTGGTTGAACCCACAGTTATGGAACCAGGAATACAGAGGGTCAAATATAATTTGAGGGGGTTGACACCTCTAATCCTTAGGTTGTTCAAGGGTCAACTGTATAACTGTATATTCACACTGCTGTGCAACCAATCTCCAGAATTCATTTTGCAAAAGAGAAACGAGAATACCCATTAAACAACTTTCCATCCCCCTTCTCCCCTCCTGCACAGCAACTACCATTCATTCTGTCTCTGAATTTGACTACCCTAGGTATCTCTTAAGTAGAATCACAGTATTTGTCTTTCTGTGGCTGACTTCATTTAACATCAATGTCCTCAAGTTTCAACCATGTTGAAGCATATGAATTTGCCATTTGGCCTTAAAGGAAGTCCGTATATCTATATATACGGATATCTACATATCTATGTATAAATGGATATCTACATATATATATGGATATCTACATATATACACACACACACACACACATACACACACCACATCATGGTTATCCATTCATCTGTTGATGGACACGGGTCACTTCGATTTTATGGCTGTTGTGAATAATGCTGCTATGAATGGTTGCAGTGGTGTAGTCCCTAAGTTGTGTCTGACTCTTTGCGACCCTGTGGACTGTACCCCACCAGGCTTCTCTGTCGATAGGATTTCCCAAGCAAGAATACTGGAGTAGGTTACCATTACCTTCTCCAGGGGATCTTCCTGATCCATGTATAAAACCTATATCTCCTGTTTGGCAGGTGGATTCTTTACCACTGAGCCACTTGGGAAACCCACTGCTATGAATATGGGTATATATATATATATGTGTTTTTTCAAGATCCTGCTTTCAACTTTTTTGGGTATAGGTTCAAAAGTAAATAACTGAATCACATGGTAATTCTATCTGTAGTTTGAGGAACCACCATACTGTTTTCCATAGTGACTACATGATTTTACATTCCCCTCAGCAATGCACATTCTCTCAAATTTCTCCACTTTTTTTTAATAGTAGCCATCCTAATGAGCTAAACTGTGGAAAATTCTTCAATAGATGGGAATACCAGACCACCTGACCTGCCTCTTGAGAAACTTGTATGCAGGTCAGGAAGCAACAGTTAGAAGTAGACATGGAACAACAGACTGGTTCCAAATAGGAAAAGGAGTACATCAAGGCTGTATATTGTCACCCTGCTTATTTAACTTACACGCAGAGTACATCATGAGAAATGCTGGACTGGAAGAAGCATAAGCTGGAATCAAGATTTCCAAGAGAAATATCAATCACCTCAGATATGCAGATGACACCACCCTTATGGCAGAAAGTGAAGAGGAACTAAAGAGCCTCTTGATGAAAGTGAAAGAGGAGAGTGAAGAAGTTGGCTTAAAGCTCAACATTCAGAAAACAAAGATCATGGCATCCAGTCCCATCACTTCATGGCAAATAGATGGGGAAACAGTGGAAACAGTTTGTTTTTTTTTATTTTAATAAAATAAACTCTATTTAAAATAGACTTTATTTTTCTGGGCTCCAAAATCACTGCAGATGGTGATTGCAGCCATGAAATTAAGACGCTTACTCCTTGGAAGGAAAGTTATGACCAACCTAGACAGCATATTAAAAAGCAGAGACATTACTTTGTCAACAAAGGTCCATCTAGTCAAGGCTATTGTTTTTCCAGTAGTCATGTATGGATGTGAGAGTTGGACTATAAAGAAAGCTGAGCACAGAAGAATTGATGCTTTTGAACTGTGATGTTGGAGAAGACTCTTGAGAGTCTGTTGGACTGCAAGGAGATCCAATCAGTCTATCCTAAAGGAGATCAGTCCTGGGTGTTCATTGGAATGACTGATGCTGAAGCTGAAACCTCAATACTTTGGCCACCTGATGAGAAGTGCTGACTCATTGGAAAAGACCCTGATGCTGGGAAAGATTGAGGGCAGGAAGAGAAGGGGATGACAGAGGATGAGATGGTTGGATGGCATCACCGACTCAATGGACATGGGTTAGGGTGGACTCTGGGAGCTGGTGATGGACAGGGAGGCCTGGCATTGCTGCAGTTCATGGGGTTGCAAAGAGTCAGACACAACTGAGTGACTGAACTGATCCTAATGAGACTGTATTCATTATACTTTTGAGAATGGAGAAGGACTCACTCAGTCGTATCTGACTCTTTGCAACCCCATAGGTAACCCCATACAGTCCATGAAATTCTCCAGGCCAGAATACTGGAGTGGATAGCCTTTCCCTTCTCCAGGGTATCTTCCTAACACAGGTATTGAACCCAGGTCTCCCTCATGCAGGCAGATTCTTTACCAGCTGAGCCACAAGGAAAGCCATAGTTTTGATTTACATCTTCCTAATGATTAATGATGTTAAGCATTTTATGGGCTTGTTAGCTGTTTGTATGTTTTTGGAGAAATATCTTTTCCAAGTCCTTTGCCCATTTCTTAATTGGATTATCTGTTTTTGTTGGGTTGGAGTTCATTTGTTCTGGGTATTAACCTATCAGAAATGATCAGCATATATTTTATCTCAGCACGTGGTCATCTTTCCATTCTTTGTCCTTTGAGTTCTAAAGTTTTATGTAATTTTTTTTGCTTTTGTTATAGCCGAGAAATCTTTAGCAAACCCAGTGTTAGAAAACTTTTCCCTTGTGTTTTCTTCTAAGAGTTTTGCAGTTTAATCTCGTAGGATGTTTAGGTCTGTGATCCATTTTACTTGTTTATAGTGTAGTGTAGCTAAGTTTCTAACTTTATTCATCTGCATGTGGATATCCAGTTTTCCCATTACCATTTGTTGAAACTGTTCATTCTGCATTAAACAGTTTTTGACACCCTTATCAAAAAATCACTTGACCAAATATGCAAAGGTTTATTTCTGGGGGCTATTTCCTTGGTTTATAAGTCTATCTTTATGAAAATATATCACTGTTCTGATTACTGTAGCTTTTTAATAAGCTTTGAAATCGGGAAGAATGAGACCTCCAACTTTGTTTTTCAAGACTGTTTTGGCTATTCAGGGTCCCTCAAGACTCCACATGAATCTTATGGATTTTTTTTCTGCCTCTACAAAAAATACCATCAAGACTTTGATAGGGATTGTATGAAATCTGTACCTCAATTTGGGCAGTATTAATATTACAGTATTAAAGTCAAATCCATGAACTTGGAATGTCTTTCTATAAATTGACATCTTCAATTTCAGCCTCATTTTAATATGAGGCTCTAATCTTAGTTTATTCCTATGTATTTTATCTTTGATGCTATTGTACATGGACTTGACTTCCTTTTTCAGACCATTGTAGTATATGGAAATACAACAGATTTTTGGTATTTGTATCCCAAACTTTACTAAACTCATTTTTTCTAGTGTTTGTCTGGAATATTTAGAGTCTTCTATATATAAGATCATGTTTGGTAAAAGACTTTCTACTTCCAATTTGGGTGCCTTTTACTTATTTTTCTCCCCTAATTGCTCTAGGGTTTCCAGGACAATGTTAAATGGAAGCAAAAGAAAGTGTCCTGCTAGTGGCCCTGTTTTAAAGGGAAAGCTTTTATTCTTTCACAATTATGATACTAGCTGTAAACTTTCATATGTAGCCTTTATTATGAGTTTACTTCTGGTTTCTTGAAGTTTTTTTAATCATGAAAACTGGATTTTATCCGTTTCTCCTACATAAATTGAAGAGTTCATGTGACCACACCCTGCTTTTCATTCTGTTAAAGTACCATATTTTCATATGCTGAACCATCCAGAAATTCTACTTGGCCATGGTGTGTAATCCTTTAATGTGCTATTAAATTGTTTGCTAGTGTTTTAAGAATTTTTATATCAACCTTTGTCATTAATGTTGGCCTGTAGTTTTATTTTCCTGTAATGTCTTTATATGTTTTGGTATCAGGGTAATGCTGGTCTCATAGAGTGAGTTTGAATATAGTTCCTTCTCGTCAGTTTTTTTGGGAGAGTTTGAGGAGTATTCTTAATAGTTTGAGAATCCATTAGAACTCACCAGTGAAGCCATCTGATCCTGGCCTTTGCTTTGGAAGTGTTTTGAACACTGATTCAATCTGTTTACAAGTTATAGGTCTGGTCAAATAATCTAGTCACGATTTGTTTTGGTGGTGGTTTCTAAGAATTCATCTGTTTCATTTATGTACCAAAAATGGAATTACCTAATTGTTCATATCTTACAATCAGTTTTATAGGAATAAAAATTACAATGTTTCCTCTTTCATTTATGATTTTAGTTAAGTCTTCTCCTTTGCTTAGCCAAATAGTTAAAGGTTCGTTGATTTTGTTGATTAAAAGAACCAAGTCTTAGTTTTGCTTCTTCTATTTTCTATTTCATTTATCTCTAATATTTCCTTCCTAGTGCTAACTTTAGGTTTAGTTTTTACTATTTATGGTTCCTTAAGGTGATAAAGTTAGGTTGTTTTAAAAATCCTTTGTTTTTACAGCTAAAAATGATTGTTACAATATTCCTTTAATTACACCTCATAAATTTTGGTATTTTTTTGTTAGATACTTTCTAACTTCCCTTGTGATTTCTTCTTTACTCCATTAAGATCATATTGTCTAACTTCTAGGTATACGTGGATTTTCAAGTCATCCTTTTTCTATTTTCTAGTTTTACTCTTGTGATACTGATTTTGATCTTTTTTTATTAATCATTGTTTTGAGATCTTACAGTGTATCATGTATGTTTCATGTGAACTTGAAATGCATTCTTTCGTTGGGTGAAGGGTTTTGTATATATCTGATAGGAATGATTGGGCTGTACTGTTCAAGTTCTCTATTTCTTTATTGGAGTTCTTTATATATTACTCAAAATGAGGTACTGGAGTCTTGTATTATTGTACAACTGTATTTCTCCCTTCAATTCTGTCAATGTTTACTTCACACTTAAGAGCTCTGATGTTTGATGCATATATTTAATTTTTAGTGAATTGATATTTTTATCATTATGTCCTTTGTTTCTTGTGACAGTTTTTCATTTAATTATTTTATCTGACATTGCTATAGCCATACCTGCTCTTTTGTTACTTTCTCCATGGAATATCTTTTTTTCATCCTTTCACTTTGAACCATTTTCTCACCTTAAATAGTCTGCAAGCTATTTCTCTAACCAAAAAAAAAAAAAAGTTTCCTTGGGATCAGGAAATAATTGTATTTGGGATCTACAACCATGGCAAGCTATGTGCAAGTCCAAGGAAAAGGAAAAGTGAAGTTAGCCCTGTGGTAAACAGAGTTCATTGGAGGAACTGAGAGTTCAGAGTGGCTTTTCACTGGTGGAATTGTGATGGTGTCTCCTCCTTGGCTGAAGTCTTGCCAGGAAGTCTTTCGATTTCCTGTTGGGTTCAGTCCTCAGAGCATGAGAGCGCCCCCTTCTGGCCTCAAAGTCTTTTAATTTGAATTTTGTTGGGTATTTTGGTTGGTTGGTTTTTTATACTACACATGTCCTTACATCTAAAGTAAATTTGAAGTTCTCATGTCAGGAGCTTGGCAGTTACCACTGTGTCTTAACAAGTGAAAAACTGTCGACTGAAAAATCGACAATTCCTCTTGAATCTATAAGAGGGTAAGACACAGGGCACACTGCTGTCCCCAAGATCAGAGAGACAGGAGAACACAGGCAGTCATGGTTTACCAGGGCCAAGACTCTCAAGCAAAAACTGGGGCAACCAGTGCTGGGTAGGAAAGCCTATGATTGACAAAGTGCTAGGGGCTTAATGTGGACAACTGTATTAAAAACTTCAGGGGATACTGTGTTGAAATTTACCTGTTAAGTGTTCAACCATGTTATACAGTAAATACTGAAGAATACTCACAGAGGGAAAGAGAAGAACCACTATTTTGAGATATACTAGAGCCATCTGTTCTGAACAAGGACTGACCTCAGGGAAACTAGGTTTTTTTTTTTTTTTCCCCCAATGAAATAGTTGATTCACAAAGTGTGCTAGTTTCAGCTGTACAGCACCGTGTACATATATCAGTTATACATATATTCATGATTCACAGTGCTTTTCAGGTCCACTATATCCTACTTCTCTGTATATTCATTCTATTTTTGAAAATTTGATATTGAATCTCAAATCTTTATCTAATTATTAAAAAAAATTATATGGTGGAACTATATGTAAGCTTGTTCAGTATTTTTCAAGTTTCCTGTTAATGTTACATAAAGTTACATTCTGTTAGTGTTATATACTTCCATAACTTAATTATAATTACATATACATATATACTTTTCTTGGAGAAGGCAATGGCACCCTACTCCAGTACTCTTGCCTGGAAAATCCTATGGACGGAGGAGCCTGGTAGGCTGTAGTCCATGGGGTCGCTAGGAGTTGGACACCACTGAGCGACTTCACTTTCACTTTTCACTTTCATGCATCGGAGAAGGAAATGGCAACCCACTCCAGTGTTCTTGCCTGGAGAATCCCAGGGACGGGGGAGCCTGGTGGGCTGCCATCTATGGGGTCGCACGGAGTCAGACATGACTGAAGTGACTTAGCAAATACTTTTCTGGAAGCAACAGTTAGAACTGGACATGGAACAGCAGACTGATTCCAAATAGGAAAAGGATACGTCAAGGCTGTATATTGTCACCCTGCTTATTTAACTTATATGCAGAATACATCAAGAGAAACGCTGGACTGGAAGAAGTACAAGCTGGAATCAAGATTGCCGGGAGAAATATCAATAACCTCAGATATGCAGATGACACCACCCTTATGGCAGAAAGTGAAGAGGAACTAAAAAGTGTCTTGATGAAGGTGAAAGTGGAGAGTGAAAAAGTTGGCTTAAAGCTCAACATTCAGAAAACGAAGATCATGGCATCTGGTCCCATCACTTCATGGGAAATAGACGGGGAAACAGTGGAAACAGTGTCAGACTTTATTTTTTTAGGCTCCAAAATCACTGCAGATGGTGACTGCAGCCATGAAATTAAAAGACACTTACTCCTTGGAAGGAAGGTTATGACCAACCTAGATAGCATATTCAAAAGCAGAGTATTGAGTAGAGTTCCCTGTGCTATACAGTAGGTCCTTGCTGTGTGTGTGTTCATCCCAAGCTTCTGATTTCTCTCTCCCCTCCACATTTCCTCTTTGGTAACTGTAAGCTTGTTTTCAATGTCTCTAAGTCTGTTTCTGTTTTGCAAAGAAGCCCATTTCTTTTTTTTTAAAGAAGATCCCACACATGAGTGATATCACACGTCTTTCTCTGACTTCATTTAGTATAATGATCTCTAGGTCCATCATGTTGCTGCAAATGGCATTATTTCCTCCTTTTTATGGCTGAGTTATATTCCATTGTCTATATGTACCATATCTTCATCCATTCTTCTGTTGATGAACATTTAGATTGCTTCCATATCTTGGCTTTTGTAAACAGTGCTGCAGTGAACACTAGGGAACATGCTTCCTCTCAGGTTATTATTTTATCCAGATATATGCCCAGGAGTGGGATTGTTGAATCATATGGTAGTTCTATTCTTAGTTTTTTAAGGAAGGTCCATACTGTTCTCTATAGTGATTGTAGCAGTTTACATTCCTACCAATCATATAGAAGGGCTCCATTTTCTCCACACCCTTTCCAGCATTATTTGTAAACTTTTTGATGGGAAAGTACTTACCGGAGCCCAGATGGCTGGCATATCATTAGAGCCTAACTGACCTGAGGAAGGGAAGTACCCTACTCCACTAGACAGCCTGTCCACCTCGGGGTAGAGAAGAACTGAAACACTTGGAAAATCCAGTCATGGGACTATAGAACATCCCCACTCTCTAACCTCATACCTCACCACCACATTACTAAAGGCCAATGAACACAGTGCCTTTTACACAGTAAAGTATCATATCTAGCTGTCAAGAAAAATGTGATTTCACAACACATACAGATATTGAACCATTACCTGGTACATGTGAAACTAACATAATGTTAGGTCAATTATAACTCAATTAAAAAAGCATACCAATGACAAAAGAGCCCAGTTTAAAGAGACAAAGTATTAGAGCCAGACATGGCAGGGATGTTGGAAATACACTGGGAATTTAAAACAGCTATGATTAATATGCCAAGTATTTCATTAGGATAAAGTCAGCAGCATGTAAGAGCAGATGGCAGTGTAATTAGAGACAGCAATCCTAAGAAAACAAAGATGCTAGAGAGAAAAACCAAAACACTAATAGAAATGAAGAATGTCTTTGGACTTCATAAACTTGATAGACATTGGGAAGGAAAGAATCTCCAAACTAGAGAATATACCAATAGAATCCTCAAACCAAAAACAAAGACTTAAAAGAAAAGCCAGGGACTGAAGGACAACTGCAAAACCTGTAGCATATGTATAATGAGAATATTAGAAGAAAAGGGAACAGATAAATATTTGAAGCAATAATGACTGAGAACTTCCCCCAAGTTAATGTCAGACACCAAACCACAGATCTAGGAAGCTCAGAATGATTAGGATGAATGCTTCCCCTAAAAAACTATACCTGGGCATAGTATTTACAAACCATTTACAAACCAGGAAATCAGATATAGAAGAAAATCCTAAAAGCCAAGCAAACGCTCTTAAAAGTTGAATGAAAAAACACCTTATTTATAGAGCAAGAAAGATAAGAATTAGGCCTAACTTCTCAGAACCCTGGAGGTGGATACCGCAACAGTCCAGTGAGCTTGCCTGGAGAATTCCACGGACAGAAGAGCCTGGTAGACTGTAGTGTTCCGGGGTCACACAGAGTCGCACTTGACTGAAGCGACATAGTTTGCTCACTGTCCTCAGAAACCACTCAAGCAAGAAGATAGTGGAGTGAAATAGTGTTGAGAAAGTTATGAGAACCAACCTAGAATTATGCACCCTACAAAACATCCTTTAGGAGACTGGAACTGGCATACATACACTGCTACGTATAAAATAGGTTACTAATGAGAACCTGCTGTATAGCACAGGGGACTCTACTCAGTGCTCTGCAATGACCTAAGTGGGGAGGAAATCCAAAAAAAGAGGGCATATATATACACACATAAGATCCACTTTGTTACACAGCAGAAATTAACACAACTTTGTGAAAGAATTATACTCCAATAAAAATTAAAAGACTCTCCAACAAATTGAGGGGATTTGTTGCAAGGCAGGTCTACTGGCAAGAAATGTTAACTTGTTTATATCACAACACTCATCACCTGACTTAATGAACTTAAAGTTTAGAACTTCTAGCATGGAGAGAACGGAGAAGGCAATGGCACCCCACTCCAGGACTCTTGCCTGGAAAATCCCATGGATGGAGGAACCTGGAAGGCTGCAGTCCATGGGGTCACTGAGGGTCAGACATGACTGAGCGACTTCACTTTTACTTTTCACTTTCATGCACTGGAGAAGGAAATGGCAACCCACTCCAGTGTTCTTGCCTGGAGAATCCCGGGGATGGGGGAGCCCGGTGGGCTGCTGTCTATGGGGTTGCACAGAGTCGGACACGACTGAAGTGACTTAGCAGCAGCAGCATGGAGAGAGGTCAGCATCGCCTTCTCTTTTTATTCCATAATTTTGTCCACGAACATAGAGGTTTCTGATACACCAGGTGATCCTCAGTAATACTGATGGATTTTGGAAATAGGTGGATGGAACAGACTAGGAAATGAACTTTAAGAACTGGAGTCCAGGCCGGCTGGGTTGATTGGCTTGGGCCCTGGCTGAGTGGAGGTGAGGACTGAGTACACTTCACCTCAATGGCAAGTGACATAATCTCTGCTGGAGGCCCCACCGCCACTCTGAGGTTGACCTGGGCAAGGCCAGCTAGCAGGGGTGGCTTGAGCTGCTCCCTGTAGTTCACTGGGCTGTGGAAATGGCAGAAATGGGGGAGGCTGACCCCTTTCCACAGACCCCTAACAAGACCCCTGTAGATGAGGAGTCGGCTCTGAGAGATTGGAAGCGGGGCTGTCATTAAAGACTTCTCCTTAACTTTAAAATGGGCTTCCCTGGTAGCTCAGACGGTACAGCGTCTGCCTACAATGTAGGAAACCCAGGTTCGATCCCTGGGACCTGGATTGGGAAGATCCCCTGGAGAAGGAAATGGCAACCCACTCCAGTACTCTTGCCTGGAAAATCCCATGGACCGAGGAGCCTGGTAGGCTACAGTCCATGGGGTCTCAAAGAGTCAGACACGTCTGAGCGACTTCACTTCACTTTAAAAGATAGAGTTCCTAAGTTTTTTCCAGTTTTGTTGAAGTATAATTCACATAATAAAATTGTAACTAGAGAAGAAAAATATAGGTCAGAGACTCAAATCTACCTATAAAGGGAAGAACATCAAAGAAGAAGTAAGAGAAGAAAAAACTGAGTCTTTTATAGACCACACATAGTTATATCCTGTGTTTATTCATTCTGCCAATCTGTCTTTTGATCAAGTACATTTATTCATTACATTTAGATTACTGATAGGGAAGGAATTACTTTTGCCATTTTGTTGTTTTCTGTATTTTGGGGGTGGAGAAGGAAATGGCAACCCACTCCAGTGTTCTTGCCTGGAGAATCCCAGGCTGGGGGAGCCTGGTGGGCTGCCTGCCATCTATGAGGTCGCACAGAGTCGGACACGACTGAAGAGACTTAGCAGCAGCAGCAGCAGTATTTTGGGGGTGGCTTCCCTGGTGAGTCAGCGGTAAAGTATCTACCTGCCAATGCAGGAAACATGAGTTGGATCACTGGGTCAAGAAGATCCCCTGGAGAAGGAAATAACAACTCACTCCAGTATTCTTGCCTGAAAAATCCTGTGGACAGAGGAGCCTGGATGGCTACAGTCCATGGGGGTGCAGAGTCAGGCAGGACTTAGAGACTAAACAATTACAATATGTCTTGTAGCTTTTTGTTCTCCTTTTCCTTTTTACTCCCTTCCTTTGTGTGTAATTGAATTTACTTCTGTAGTGATGTGTTCTGATTTCCATCTCATTTCTTTTTGCATGTATTCTATAAATAGTTTTTATGGCTACTATGGGATGCATCAAACATCCTTAACTATAACAATTTAAATTGATACATTCAATTAAATACAAACTACTCCATTATAGTTTTACCTCCCACATTTGGTCTTTTTTTATTGTTTTTCCAAATTTTATTGAAGTATAGTTGATTTATAACATACTATTTTCAGTGTATAACATAGTGATTCAGTATCTGTATAGATTATACTCTACTTATTTTTTAATTTTATTTTATTTTTAAACTTTACAATATTGTATTAGTTTTGCCAAATATCGAAATGAATCTGCCACAGGTATACCTGTGTTCCCCATCCTGAACCCTCCTCCCTCCCCATACCCTCCCTCTGGGTCATCCCAGTGCACCAGCCCCAAGCATCCAGTATCGTGCATTGAACCTGGACTGGCGACTCGTTTCATACATGATATTATACATGTTTCAATGCCATTCTCCCAAATCTCCCCACCCTCTCCCTCTCCCACAGAGTCTATAAGACTGATCTATACATCAGTGTCTCTTTTGCTGTCTCGTACACAGGGTTATTGTTACCATCTTTCTAAATTCCATATATATGCGTTAGTATACTGTATTGGTGTTTTTCTTTCTGGCTTACTTCACTCTGTATAATAGGTTCCAGTTTCATCCATCTCATTAGAACTGATTCAAATGTATTCTTTTTAATGGCTGAGTAATACTCCATTGTGTATATGTACCACTGCTTTCTTATCCATTCACCTGCTGATGGGCATCTAGGTTGCTTCCATGTCCTGGCTATTATAAACAGTGCTGCGATGAACATTGGGGTACATGTGTCTCTTTCCCTTCTGGTTTCCTCAGTGTGTATGCCCAGCAGTGGGATTGCTGGATCATAAGGCAGTTCTATTTCCAGTTTTTTAAGGAATCTCCACACTGTTCTCCATAGTGGCTGTACTAGTTTGCATTCCCACCAACAGTGTAAGAGAGTTCCCTTTTCTCCACACCCTCTCCAACATTTATTGCTTGTAGACTTTTGGATCGCAGCCATTCTGACTGGCATGAAATGGTACCTCATAGTGGTTTTGGCAAAACACTCTCCGACATACATCACAGCAGGATCCTCTATGACCCACCTCCAAGAATATTGGAAATAAAAGCAAAAATAAACAAATGGGACCTAATTATACTCTACTTTAAATTGTACAAACCAAATGGCTATTTTCCCCCTGTGCTCCACAACATACCCTTGTTGATCTATTTTTTACACGGTAGTTTGTATCTCTGAATCCCCTACCTTATCTGGTCCTCCTTTTCTCTCATCAGTGGTAAGTTTGTTCTCTATCTGAATCTATTTCTGTTTTCTTTATATTCATTTTTAAATTTTAGATTCTACATGAAGTGATAGTATCAGTTCAGTTCAGGTCAGTCGCTCAGTCATGTCCAACTCTTTGTGACCCCATGAATCGCAGCACTCCAGGCCTCCCTGTCCATCACCAACTCCCGGAGTTCACTCAGACTCACGTTCATCGAGTCAGTGATGCCATCCAGCCATCTCATCCTCTGTCGACCCCTTCTCCTCCTGCCCCCAATCCCTCCCAGCATCAGAGTCTTTTCCAATGAGTCAACTCTTCACATGAGGTAGCCAAAGTACTGGAGTTTCAGCTTTAGCATCATTCCTTCCAAAGAAATCCCAGGGCTGATCTCCTTCAGAATGGACTGGTTGGATCTCCTTGCAGTCCAAGGGACTCTCAAGAGTCTTCTCCAACACCACAGTTCAAAAGCATCAACTCTTCAGCGCTCAGCCTTCTTCACAGTCCAACTCTCACATCCATACATGACCACTGGAAAAACCATAGCCTTGACTAGACGAACCTTTGTTGGCAAAGTAACGTCTCTGCTTTTCAATATGCTATCTAGGTTGGTCAGAACTTTCCTTCCAAGGAGTAAGCGTCTTTTAATTTCATGGCTGCAGTCGCCATCTGTAGTGATTTTGGAGCCCAGAAAAATAAAGTCTGACACTGTTTCCACTGTTTCCCCATCTATTTTCCATGAAGTGGTGGGACCGGATGCCATGATCCTCGTTTTCTGAATGTTGAGCTTTAAGCCAACTTTTTCACTCTCCTCTTTCATCTTCATCAAGAGGCTTTTGAGTTCCTCTTCACTTTCTGCCATAAGGGTGGTGTCATCTGCATATCTGAGGTTATTGATATTTCTCCCAGCAATCTTGATTCCAGCTTGTGTTTCTTCCAGTCTAGCATTTCTCATGATGTACTCTGCATATAAGTTAAATAAGCAGGGTGACAATACACAGCCTTGACGTACTCCTTTTCCTATTTGGAACTAGTCTGTTGTTCCATGTCCAGTTCTAACTGTTGCTTCCTGACCTGCATACAAGTTTCTCAAGAGGCAGGTCAGGTGGTCTGGTATTCCCATCTCTTTCAGAATTTTCCACAGTTTATTGTGATCCACATAGTCAAAGGCTTTGGCATAGTCGATAAAGCAGAAACAGATGTTTTTCTGGAACTCTCTTGCTTTTTCCATGATCCAGTGGATGTTGGCAATTTGGTCTCTGGTTCCTCTGCCTTTTCTAAAACCAGCTTGGACATCAGGAAGTTCACGGTTCACATATTGCTGAAGCCTGGCTTGGAGAATTTTGAGCATTACTTGACTAGCGTGTGAGATGAGTGCAATTGTGCAGTAGTTTGAACATTCTTTGGCATTACCTTTCTTTGGGATTGGAATGAAAACTGACCTTTTCCAGTCCTGTGGCCACTGCTGAGTTTTCCCAATTTGCTGGCATATTGAGTGCAGCACTTTCACAGCATCATCTTTCAGGATTTGGAATAGTTCAACTGGAATTCCATCACCTCCACTAGCTTTGTTTGTAGTGATGCTTTCTAAGGCCCACTTGACTTCACATTCCAGGATGTCTGGCTCTAGGTGAGTGATCACACCATTGTGATTATCTGGGTCGTGAAGATCTTTTTTGTACAGTTCTTCTGTGTATTCTTGCCATCTCTTCTGAATATCTTCTGCTTCTGTTAGGTCCATACCATTTCTGTCCTTTATCGAGCTCATCTTTGCATGAAATGTTCTTTGGTATCTCTGATTTTCTTGAAGAGATCCCTAGTCTTTCCCATTCTGTTGTTTTCCTCTATTTCTTTGCATTGATCACTGAGATTTCTTATCTCTTCTTGCTATTCTTTGGAACTCTGCATTCAGATGTTTATATCTTTCCTTTTCTCCTTTGCTTTTCGCTTCTCTTCTTTTCACAGCTATTTGCAAGGCCTCCCCTTATTGTTCATATCATTTGCAATTACTGTCTCCCATACAATAGGTTGTCTTTTTTGTTAATGGTTTCCTCTATTCAATGTTTTCAAGTTATTTGGGTCCTATTTGTTTGTTTTGCTTTTACTTCTTTTGTCTTAGACCCCCCAAAAAATATTCCTATGATTTATGTCAGTGTTCTGCTGTATTCTCTCCTAGTTTTATGGGTTCAGGTCTTACATTTAGATCTTTAATTCATTTTGTGTTTATGAGGTGTGAAGAAATTTTCTCTTATCATTCTTTTATGTAGCTCTCCAGTTTTCCCAGCATCTCTTTTGCAAGAGACTGTCTTTTCTCCATTTTTTTTTCTGCATTTTTCCCCCTTTGTCATAGATTGACCAGAGCTACTTGAGTATCCCATACTTAATATATCACAATGACATCATTAAATATTGTGTACCAAACATTTAACTTTCCTATTTGTCTTTTAAAACTTAAGAGTTATGAAATTTATATAATACAGGCTTTTATACTTGTCCATACATTTACCTTTATCAGAGAACTCTATATTTTCAGGTGACTTCGGGTTACTGTCTACCGTCCTTTCTTTTAAGCCTGAAGGACTCCTTCAACTGTTTCCACAAGGACAGTCTAGTGGTCATGAATTCCCTCAGCTCTTCTTTATCTGAAAGAATTTATTCCTCATTGTTGAAGACAGATTTGCCAGATAGAGTATTCTGACAATTTTTTCTCTCAGCACTTTATCTTGT
Organism: Bos indicus; assembly: GCF_029378745.1. NCBI lineage: Eukaryota > Metazoa > Chordata > Mammalia > Artiodactyla > Bovidae > Bos > Bos indicus. The sequence goes on along the minus strand of NC_091782.1, from coordinate 15,471,344 downwards.
TGCCTTCTGGTCTGCGAGTTTTCTGCAGAAAAATCTGATAGTCTATGGGTGCTCTCTTTATGTGATGAGTTGTTTTTGTCTTGCTGTTTTCAAGATTCTTTGGGCAGTTTGATAACATCTCAGTGTGTGCCTTTTTATCCTACTTGGAGTTTGAACTTCCTGTATCTGTATATCCATTTCTTTCCTCAAACTTGGGAAGTTTTAGGGCCGTAGTACTACAGATAAGCTCTCTGATTCTTTTCTTTTCGGGGAGTCCCATAATGCATATACTGGCCCATTTGATATTGTTCCATAAGGCCCTCAGGTTTCACAGTGGGTTTCTGCTACTGTGAAACAGCCACTTTTCTTTTTTGACTCTGAGAAACAAAAGAATAACTTCAAATCACTCAAGTTCTTTGATTCTTGTGCCTATTCAATCGGCTGTTGAATCTCTAGTATAATTTTCACCTCAGTCACTGTAATTCAGCTCTAGAACTTTTTTTCCATAGTTTTTGGATAGTTTCTATCTCTGATATTCTAATTTTGTTCATAGATCATTTTCCTGATTTAGTTTAGTTGTGTATTATTACTTAGCCCATGAACATATTTAAGATGATTTTTTGAAGTCTTCCTCAAGTAATTCAGATAATTCAGAGGACTGTTTTTCTTTAGGGTCAATTTTTAGAGATTTATTTTGTTCCTTTAAATGGGTCATGTTTCCCTGTTTTTCATATGCATTGTAATTGTTTCTTGGAAATTGGGCATTTGAAAAAACACTTCTCCCAGTCTTTACAGAGTTATATGTAAGAAAAACTTTGCTTATCAGTCCAACATAACAGCTCAGGTTTCTCTCAAACCTTCTTTGGTGATGCATCTTCCTATGTGTGCTTCAATTCTCTATATGCACAGTTGCCTTTAAAAGTTTTCAGGTCCCTGAAAACCTCACCTGCAAAGGGACTCCTCATGTTCTATTGTAGTCCTTTGCCCATAATCTCCTGCCCCCAGGAGCCCATGTGTCTGCAGTCCCCCGGCAGCTCTCACCTTGTGGTAACTGCCACTGGTTTCAGGGGCCTCTAACCTGATACTCAGACTATTCTGCCCTTTCCATCAGAGCTCCAAGTCGAGTGAGACAGAAGCCATCCTTCAAGCAGCCCTCAGATAAACCAGAACATTGCAAGCAAGTTCTATTCTTTCCCTTCCTTCCTGGGGGATGACCCAGGAGTTGGGCAGCTTCCTCCCGACCGACCACAAAGACGGTAGAGTACTGCAAACAAAAATCCCAGATAGTTTTCTACTGTTACGACTGCAGCTTTTTCTTGGTTAGGTTGGTTGCTGCAGTTTAACTTGGTTCTAGGGTTCTTGTAAAGCTCCTTTGGCCTGCTTTTTATTCACTGTTTCCACGGAGTGGGGGATGAAAAACTGGTGCTTTCTCTTCTGCCATCTTGTTCATGTCACTCCAACCCATTTTCACCATTTCTGTCCATCTCTCCCTGGCTTTGAGCCTTTGCCTCCAATAGTCTGTACCTCTACTAACTCTTTTTTGGAGGGCTGCCCTCAAGCCTGAAATACCTCATCTACAGGAAGAGACCCTCAGCAACTTGGAGTTTGCTTTCCTAGGGCAATCCCTAGTCAATGACTGTGCCTGCCTAGGGCAAAAGTGATCCATACCCATCAAACTTGGAGGCACAGTTCCTGTTCGAGCTCCCTCGTGGGGTCAGGCTGCTGCTGTCTTATGTGGGACCTTGCCTGAGTCATATACCTACTCTGATTCCCTCCCTTTTCTGCTTCCCAGACTGTTTTCGATCCCCTTTGTAACCTTTTCTTAGTGAATCACTTGTACCCCGTCTTCATCTCAGGATCTCTTTCTAGGAACCGTAACTGAGACCTAAAGTATGGGTTGCCTTTTTTTGTTTTTTTAACTCTACAAACAGCAGCATGTAGATTATTGAGATTAAAAAACTGGTTTGGAGTGAGAGGTAGGGGGCAAGACTGTTACCAAGTCCAGGCTCGCTCTGCTAGCTGCAAGAGAGGACAATGAATCTGAGCTGAAGCACTTTATTCAGGAGCTGACTGACCAAGAAGATGGCAGGCTAGTGCCTCAAAATAACCCTGTTGTCGGGGCCTGGTTGCCAGGCACTTCTATGGATCAGAGATGCAGGGAGGGTAGGGGGCGTGAGGAAACAAAATAAAGACTATTCAGTCCTCACAAATGTCCCCTAGAATGGCAAGCCACAGGCAGGGGGACGTGTTAGTTTCACTTCCTTACAGTTCTTCACAGGTGGGTGGCTCAAGTAATCTCCCTGAGGCAGGCCATTACTTCTGCCTACAACAACGAAAGTGGCAAGGTGAGGGTTAAAGTCGCAGAAGCAGATCGGGAATACATTCAAGATTAACCCTTCCCAGTTACAAGTCGAATAGAAGCAGAACCTCAATCCTTGTCTTCTTTGGAAAAAAATAAATCAGAGACCAAGATTATGAAATAGACAAAGCATTTACTAGAAGCAAAGTACGTGTAGAGGAGCACAGGGGTGAACACAGAGAGCTGCGCCCAACTTGGGCGGCTTAGATCACTTAACGGAGGCAGGCTTCCAGGCTGTCTCTGGCAAGTCAGCCTGCTTGTGGCTGTATTTGCCCTGACCCAGGGTCCTTCCTGGTGGGCGTGTGCATCCCTCAGCCAAGACGGACTCCAGCTTGAGGGTTTCTGGGCAGCTGACTGGTGTCTGTCTCTCCCTTGGTCCCCTTCCCTAGACTGAGGGCCTTCCCTGTGCGTGTGTGGGCTAGGAAATCCCCTTGACCACAAGAATGGGAAAAATGTGGGTGCTTTGTCTTTTATCCAATCAGAGCCCAATGCTTCTGCTAATATTTATCTCAAAGTGTCAGGAGACAGGTTGCAGCTGCTCAGCCTGGGGCCCATCTATCTCCTATCTCCAGAGGTATAGTATGCTATGTACTATATATAGAGGTACTATACTACAGAGGTATATTATATAGAGAGGTAGACTATAGGATAGTATAGTATCTTAGATGTTACAAAGGAACATGGAACAGGAGAACCAGCATGAAGAGAATCCCTGGATTGCTGGTCCAGTCAGATCCTGGCAGGAAGGAAATGGCATCCTACATGAATGTAACTACAGAGTGGTCATAAAGGGATCTCTTTTAAAGAGAGGAAGGGTTGAGAAAACTAACAAAATAATAGGGAAACAGCAAGGGTGTATAGACAGAGAACTGTAACCACCACAGCGCCTGGTGGGGTGTGGAGAGGAGGTTGTTACTGGAACCTAGTCCAAGGTAGCCCTGTTGTGGAATCCAGAGTCACAACTCAAACCTTGGAAGACACTCAAGACGGTGAGTACAGTTTATCACACCAGCGGCTTCAAGGAGAATCAGTTCCCAACAGGGACCCTGATGTTTCTGAGAGGCTGAGTTTTATACCCCTCACTACGTGACTGGTTATGCGTTAGCAATGTCTTTGATGTATATGTTTGAGTTTTACACCAAGCAGGTGCTGGCAAGTAGAACAAGCAATTAAGGTTAAAGTGGGGAACAATGATTATACATGACGAGGGGATGTCTCCATGGTTAACCCAACAGGGGGAGCCTGACCTCGACTCCAGTCTCCATTTGTCATCTCTAGGGAGGGAAGTCTCCAGGAGACCTGGTTTTTGTTAGCAATGGTTTGCTCATTCTTGGGCAGAGTTCAGGCCCAGTTCACATCCCGTCTTTAAGATGGATGACAGGCTTCAAGATGGAGTCTCTCTTGCTTTCCTCATAGTGGCCCCAACAGCCCAATAAGAGCTGTGGCTTTTGGTAGAGGGATTCGGTCCCTCCAGAGATGATGGTGCATTAGGAAGCCTGGGGAATAAACTCTGCAGCCTCATTCCTCCCACTCTGGCCCTCCTCTGTAGGTGCCTTCCATGGGCTGAAAGCACTGAACGTCAGATGGAAGGTATGGGAGACAGAGATGTGTTCCCTTTCAAGGCCTATCTTGCTGCCCAGGAGCAGACAGCCATCATTCAAGGTCATGCTGACCTGCAGCAGCTCCTAGCCAGTGACTCAGTGAGGTAGAAAGTCCTGTTCAATGTGCCCTGTGAGGATGGCATAGCTAAGCAAGACTTCAGAAGTCCCTGTAAGGCTGGCCAGAGGTCACTGGGTGTGCATTACAATTTGATTTCTGTTTTAGTCCAGCTTCCTTCCCTCCCTCTCACAGGTGTTGATACCTAGTAAGACCTTGCATCCCAAACTCCATTTCAACCTGTAGCATCAAGCAAGATGGGTGTCACAGTCCCCACAGGCTAGCCACCCACAGGCACAGCAAAGCAGAATATCACTTTGGGGTAAACACAGAATAACCCAGAAGTAGCCAATAATTGATACTCACCTCCCATTCCTGTGTTCTTACTACTCTATTCCTCCCCTTAAAGTGTGGAGTTAAAGTGAGCTTGGTGCCCTTTGATCTGAGGGAGCCCAGGCAGTCAGAGGATGTGTGTAGCAATTGGAAGGTGGGCTCACCTCCGCATCCCGTCCCCGTTGTCTGGTCCCCACCAACTGTGTGGGAACCTACACGTGGCTGACACTGTCTCCAGGGGTGTGCGTGGATGTCAGCCCTGTGTGCTACGCCCCTGTATGCTGTCGAGGAAACTGCCGCAATGATGTTAAATGATGCAGCTCTGAGTGAAGTGATTAAGCAGTTCAGTGACGCATCCTCCCTGAGAGAGCAGGAGGCTTCTGAGGACCGGTCTGAGTCGGGTTGGGGTCCCAGTGAAGGGAGCTGCCTGATGGCCCACGGAGGCAAATGTCCTTTGTCCTTGGGAGCACAGCAGGTGGGGCAGGCTGTTCTCAGTCTGGAGGGGTGGTGGGGATGACCTGTGCACCTCAGGCTAAAGACAGGGAACTGTTCGACTGAAGTGAACTTAAGGGCAGAGTCACAATTTTCGCTGCTATACCACTTTTCCCTAACCACCACCCCCCGCCCCACCCCACCTCCATGGCCTGTTTGAATGATTCTGCATTTCATCTAGATCTCCCTTCATTTAAATAGCTTTTTGAATCCTGCTCTGGATCCCATCTACCATAGATGGAGCTCCTTCAAGGATGGACTATGAATATCTATCTCCTCTGTATATCGTTTCTCCATGATGCGTGCAACTTTGTTAGGGATCAGCAACTAAGAAGAAAAGAAAGGAAGCAGGGTGAGGCAGAGGAAGAGCTGTGAAGCCAACGTAAAGCCTGTAGCCACCCAGCAGGGCACACTGGAGCCCATCAGTTTGGGGCCAAAACGACCAGGGCATTATACCGATACCTGCTGTCACTGGGCACAAACTTCCCTGGAAAAACATGGCCTCAAGTCCCTCCTTGATATGCAGATGTACCACCCAGATCCCCGATCTAAGACTCTTTCCCAGGAGGCTGCTCTTTGCCAATTCTGTTCTGGCTCCAGGCTATGGAAGCCAAGAGGACACCTCCTGAATCCCTGGGGAGGGTGCAGGTGGGGTCCCTGCTGCTTTCACAAGAGAGTGGGGTTTTGTCGTGGGTCCCCTCAGTTCCTCCTGACATAGATCTGAATCAAGGTGCTACTTGAAGTTGGCTTTGAAGGGATGGGCCAGAATCAAACTTGTAGCCTTTTCTGCTGCCTTCCCATCTTCCAGAAACAGCCAGACTCAGACTGAGACAGCAGGACTGAGGCCCATGGGAATCCTTGGACAGAGAGATAATGATTACAGAGCAGTAAACGTGTTAAGGAACTAGGTAATTAGATAAACATCGGTAATTAATTGAGAGCGGAACTGCAGCTCTTCCTGGTGGGGAGAACGCTTCCCTTCTCTTGGTTGGTTTTCTCTTTTACGATCACCTAGGATGGTGGTCCTTGGAGCTGGCGGAGCTAGAGAAGTTTGTCCTTTACCCACGAGTGCTTCTGACCAGCTCCCAGCTCCCGTTGACTCCTGCTCTTGAGTGTTGAGAGCAGGGGAGCCCTGCTTGCCCTGCTGTCTGACCCAGTGGCCAAGGAATGGCCAAGCTGATATCAGGAGCAGTGGTGGTCAGGATTCCTCTAGAGGTCCTGTGCCTGCCTTCGTCCAGCTGTGAGTGCCAGGCTGGAGGCTGAGCTGTGTGAAACTAGACCCCAGACCCGTTTGCATCCGTCCCCACCTGGTCCCTGCTGCAGCCACTTGACTGCCCTGTTCCTTGTCTCCTTGAGATGAAGTCTGGACAGGCAAGGCCATATTGCCTGCTTCTTTTGCCCAGTTCCAGGCAGGAAGGCAGCTAGGGGAGTACCTGGGTGATTAGAAATCCCCAAGATGCCCTCTGGACTGAGAGAAGCCCATCCCCACAGGTGCTGAGTCCAAGCTCCCCAGAGTCTCAGGATCCTACTTGGCTGGGGTTCTCAAGGCTCTGTGACCTGAACCTTGCCCGGGCTTTGTCCTAAGAGCTGCTCTTTCCTTGCAGTTGGCTGTGCCATACACTACTCTTAGGGCATGTCCCACTGTTAGGGGCTCTTGGCACAGCTTAAAATACTGCTTATCACAACCTACATGTCCATCTACCTCTATAGGAATCCTGACCACCACTGCTCCTGATATCAACCTGGCCATTCCTTGGCCACTGGGTCAAACAGCAGGGCAAGCAGGGCTCCCCTGATCTCAACACTCAAGAGCAGGGGTCAACGGGAGCTGGGAGCTGGTCAGACAGACTCGTGAATAAAGGACAAACTTCTCCAGCTCCCCCAGCTCCAGGACCACTATCCTAGGTGATTGTAAAAGAGAAAACAAACCAAGAAAAGGGAAGCATTCTCCCCTCCAGGAAATGCTGCAGTTCTGCTAACTCTCAGATGAATGGATAAAGAAGTTGTGGTACATATATAGGGTGGAATATTACTCAGCCATCGAAAGGATTGAATATGAGTCTGCTCTAGTGAGGTGGATGAAATTAGAGCCTGTTATATAGAGTGAAGTCAGAAAAAAAATTGTATATTAGTGCCTATTTATGGAATCTAGAAGAATGGTGCTGATGAACCCATTTGCAGGGCAGAAATAGAGATGCAGACATAGAGAACAGACTTGTGCACACAGCAGGGGAAATTGAGGGTGGGAAGAATTGAGAAGAATAGCATTGAAATGTATGTATTACCATATTTAAAATAGATAGCTAGTGGGAAGTTGATGAATAACACAGGGCACTCAACCCCATGCTTTGTGACAACCTAGAGGGATGGGATGGGCTGAGGGGTGAGAAGGGGGTTCAAGAGGGATGGGGACATATGTGTATGTACGACTGATTCACACTATTGTACGGTAGAAACCAACACAATATTGTAAAGCAATTATCCTACAATTAAATATAAATTTAAATATATTTGCTTATCCAAACGGGGTGGTGACATAGTGCTGACAGACGTTAAGGCCGTTCCTGTTTCATTCCCACCTGTCAGCAGAGTTTGGACCAATTCCCAGATCCCTCCCTGCACTGTCCCAGAGAGCTGCCAGCCGGGTGAGGCTCTTGATGCTGAGGTCAGAGCCCAGTAGCGGCTTACTCCTCTGCATCTGTCCATGGGGTCCCGATAGGTAACAGGTGTCTTGCTTAGGTTTGGATCCTTCGGTGAGGATTTCTTTCCAGAAGAGCTCATTTCAGAGCTGCGGGTGAGGGTAGAGGAACCACAGGAGTGGTCAGTAACAAGCCATGCAGCTGTTACCAACCTTGGGCCTGGAGGTTGGGGGTGGGGAGGGTGAACGAGTCCCAGAGAAAAATCACGGCTCTTCTTCACAGCGCCCTTTGATCAAGGGCACAGCCAAGGAGAAACGACCTCCCTCCCCTACTCTGATATTCTGCCCAGGCTCCTTACGGACTGAGCCCCTCCAGACAGCAGTGATGGAGTCAGTCCTTACAGATCAGCCTCCCAGGACACAGTGGGTAGGGGATGAATGCATCTCAAGGAACATATCTAGGGCCAAGTTCTCCCATGTTTCTCTTCATTTCAGTTATGCCGCCATCAAATTTCACTCCCAAGAATTAGCAGAAAGTCTGCTTCTTTCCTCTGTGCATGTGTTTGTCATCTACTGCTGTACAGCAAGTTCTTCCCTGGTGGTTCAGTGGTGAAGAATCTGCCTGCCAATGCAGGAGACACAGGAGATGAAGGTTTGATCCCTGAGTGGAGAAGATCCCCTGGAGGAGGCCATAGCAACCCACTCCAGTATTATTGCCTGGAAAATCCCATGGTCAGAGGAGCCTGGCGGACTCTAGTCCATGGAGTCACAAGAGTCAGACAGAAATGAGTTAATGGGCACATACACACTCTGTGCAGCAAGTTACTCTAAAAGTTAGCAGCTTAACATTGTATCAGGTTCTGTGGATCAGGAATCCAAGGCAGCCAAGCTGGGTGGTTCTGGTTCACAGCAGCTCTGAAGGCTTGACTGGGGCTGGAGGATCTGCTCCCAAGGCGGCTGGTACACACTTCTAACGAGGATCACCAACTCATTCTGGTGATCCCAGGACTCCTTACATAATTGGCTATGGCTGCAGAGGTTTTCTACATTGGAAGAATTGAATTGTTCAAATAGAACAGATGGCCCTTCAATCCTAACATGTTTAGCGCTTTACAGAATACTTTCCAACCCTTGACAGAGGCCTATGGTGAGAATCAGCTCCAGAGGAGACAGAGATGTTCAACCCCCACATTTATAGCAGGCCATGTGCCTGGGTGACACCCACAAAGACCCCTTAGCTGAGCCCATTCCCACAGGAGCTAGCGCCAGGCTCTGAGTCTCAAGACATCACCTGGCTAGGGGTTCCAAGGCTCTGCAGCCTGGTTCTTAAATACACTCGGCAGTGCCCTCTAAACAGATGCTACAGAGCCTGGCATATGTGAGAGCCCATTTCGGTCAGATGGTGGCCTGCCCACATCGCCTGGCCTTCACACTGCAGCGGACTCAAGTCCAACTCCAGCTGCACCTATGATTCTTCATCTGAGGACTTTCTCTGGCTGTTGACAGCGGGCACATGGCAGCTTGAAGGGGCAGGAATTCAGCACCACAGGGAGCACCCTCAGCCGGTGACCGACAAACAGGAGCTGACGGATGAACACTCCGGCTGCCTGAGATGCCTGGGCTCTCTGAACGCCCTGGAGAGGTGCTGAGCTTGGTAGCATCGTCCGTCATTCACTGACTGCCTTCCCTTCTTTGTCTCACTTCTCCCCTCCCTTACCAGTGTTTTCCTGGGCTCACCTCCCAAATAACGGCCTCTCATCTCTTTAGTTTTTGGCTACCCTGGGCCTTTGTTGCTGAGCGCGGGCTACTCTCTAGCTGCGGTATGCAGGCTTCTCAGTGCGGTGACTTCTCTGGTTGCGGAACACAAGCTTCAGTAGTTGTGGTGCGCGGGCTCCGTTGCCCCTCAGCATGTAGGATTTTATTTCCTGGACAGGATCCAACCTAAGACACTGGGCACTTCAGCTTGGGGTATCCTGAAGTCTTAGACTCAGCTCAGACCACTGATTCCATTGTCTGATCTTGCCATTTTAGTCGGTGTGTGACTTTGGTTTGAAAGTAGAATTGTCTTGCCCAATTTTCATTGATAAAATAAGACTACCATATCCGAAAATCCTAACTAACTAAGGCTAATCAGACTAGTCAGAATGCCTCAAGAGTTTTCTGATATAAATCCCCCTGAAGACCAAAACTGTGACTAGGTGTTGAACAATCATCGACAGGACGACACTGGAATCCACCAAAAAAAGATATCCCATGTCCAAAGACGAAGAAGCTGCAACAAGATGGTAGGAGGGATGCAATTACGATGAATTCCCCTGAAAAATGCCCATTAACCCATCCCAGAAAGGTATAAGGACTCTTCTAGGTATTTAAGGTGAGTCTTTAGCATCTGTACCGTGTATAGTCCCTTTGCAGGGAGCTGCTGTGTGGATGTCTGCCACTGCATCCTTCAGGAGAACTTTTCTTCTAGTGTCCAGACAGTACTACTGCCTCTCCCCATGCCCACAAAATTGGGGGTGGGGGTGGCTAGAGGGGGCTTCTTTTTCTTGTCGACTGAAGAATTGGCAAATTTATGCCTAACTTTAAATGCATTGTTTTGCCAAAGGGAAGTCACAGACAGCTGGGAAGAGTTGAGGGAGACTGAGGCAGCTGCATGGAAGAAGGGCTTGGAAGTTCTTATCAAAGTATTTTAACTCTACTGATCTTTTCATACAAAAGGCATCCACTTCTTGAGCCTCCATCCTCTAACATTAATAGTGATTCTGCTTATTGTTGTCAACACTGTTGACAAAGTGAGTAACTAATCCTCGAGGTACAAATCCCAGAAAGCACTCTGGCTGCCCCACCTGAAAAGAAGTAAAACTCAGTCTGTAACAAAGTCCATTTCTTCTGGGTGGAGGTGAGGTGGGAGTTCAGGCAGAAGATTTCCTGGGAGGCCTCAGGGCACTGGGGCTGGGGTTTCAAAGTGATAATGGGTTCTCTCTACTTCCCTCGTCCCTCCCATTCCTGTCCATGGATACAGTACACCAGGGACATTAAGAATTTCGTGCTTTGAGGAGGAGAATGTGGTCTTCTAGGCCACGTGACAGGCCTGTTCTGTGAGCTCAGTCTCCCCTTCTGCGTAAAACTGATGTAGGGATTAATGATGGAGTGATGAAGCAGCAGAGGAGAAGCAAATGATCTGTACAAGGAAAACTCTGGACTGTCCATCTGAAAGTGTCCAGTCCTTTACAAGTAAACATCGTTTGTAAATAATTGGCTACCAGCGTATCAAGTTATATCCAAAGGCACCAGAAATGTCCATCGGTTCCTTGCTTTCCTGCTTTCACAGGTACTGAGAAATGCCCCCTCTACCTTCCATGCGTGGCTGCTGCTGCTGCTAAGTCGCTTCAGTCGTGTCCGACTCTGTGCGACCTCATAGACGGCAGCTCACCAGGCTCCGCCGTGCCTGGGATTCTCCAGGCAAGAACACTGGAGTGGGTTGCCATTTCCTTCTCCAACGCATCTAGGAGACTTCTAATAGAAAGTGGCACTTCAGGTGGCATCATGGAGAGGAAAGGGACAAAGGCAGGAGGAGCACAGGGAGGTTGCTGAGAGTGCACTCGGTTCTGCACGCTTGGGGTCCTGCAAGTCCTCCAATTTCCCCACCTGGATTATCGGGCTCCCATGACTTCTGTCTGTGTGTGTGTGTGTGTAGGGAGGGGGTTCATTTATTTTTGACTCTGCTGGCTCTCCCTTTTGTGTGGGTTTTCTCTAGTCGTCGTGAGTGGGGGCTACCTTTGGTTGCCGTGTGCAGGCTTCTCATTGCAACAGTTTCTCTTGTTGCAAAGCACAGGATGCTCTAGAGCATGGGCTCAATAGTCGGAGTGTTCGGGCTTAGTTGTCCCTAGGCTTGTGGGATCTTCCCATACCAGGACTGAACCTATGTCCCCTGCATTAGCAGGCGGAGTCTTAACTACAGGACACCAGGGAAGTCTGTTTTTGTTTTTTTTTTTAATTTATTTTTTTGTTTGGGGATGTTCTTTTCAAAACTTCCTCCCCAATGTAAATTTCAGAGCAAGTCTTGTTGTGGGGAAAAGAGAAAGATCAGCTTTGCTAAGGGTATACCTCTCAGGACGTGAGTACATTGTGAAGAGAGACAAAGGCCGTTACCACTTGACGCCAGAGAAAGGTGTATGGACCAGGTATAGATGACCAGGGTCACACAGCAAGTCTTTAGCATCCATTCCCTCCTGTGGTCCTTTTGATGGAGGGGTGGGGATTATAGTGAAGCTCTGCAGAGTTTATCCAGGGGTGAGCAAATCATCCAGCACCAGGGAGCTGGACCAGTTTGCAAACTTCAATGTAAAACTGTGCACTTCCTCTAGGAAGGACTGTCTTATTCATCCTTATTCCCTGGTGATAGGCAATATGTTTTAATTAAATGTGATATGCATTTGTGTTCAGAAAATGCATGTTTGAACTAGTAAAGGAACCCCAGGGGGCTGTCTGGGCTATTGGAGTTGAGCTCAGAAAGCGGGGCTCTATGAATATCAAGGCCTGTGAAAAAGAGAAGTAATTACAGCCCTGACATGTGGAGGCTTAGGTAGAGCTCAGGGAAGGGCCTGTCTCAATGAACTACTGGGTTGGCCAAAAAGTTCTTTTAGGTTTTTCCATAAGACATTACAGAAAAACCCAAATGACCTGTTTGGTCATTATACTTTGTTTGGAGGTAGAGATGGCAGCCAAGTTTGCAAAAAGGGACGGGTTTCTTTCATCTTCCAGGTTATCCTCCTTTCTCTCTCAGCCTTCCCTTCCATAGGGGTCCAATTCCTTTGGTTCTTATCAGTCCAGACCTCCCTCATTTGTGAAAGAGGAGCTTTCAGCTCAGAATGGCTCTGGGGTCATCAGGGTACCCTAGTTAGATCGGGGTGTTGGCATGTCCCTGGCTCCTGTGTTCAGTTCTAAGTCAGCCTTCCCATCCCTTTTACACATCAAGAAATTCACAGAAAATGATCATTGTACTGTGGTCACTGAAGGCCCCTGGCTGGGGCATTTTAGCTGCTGTCCTCGGGGCTGCAGGAAACTATTCAGTTCGCTGGTAACCCATTCCCATCTGAAAGCATCCTTCTAAGCAGTCTTCATTACCAGTGGTTCCCACGTGTCTCTATTTCCATGAAAAAAAAAAAGGGAAATCAACTACTTTTGCAGGCCAGACCTTGATGAGATAATGCTAAAGCTCAGGCATTCAACAAATGTCTTGGGTACCTTTCATGAGCAAGGCCTGGAGATGAAGCCATGAAGCAGATGGAAGCCTCCTGGTCGCAGTCACAATAAACATGAAAGGCAGTGAGAAGGGAGTTTGCAGGGGGGCTACACGGGGTGGGGTTTTAGAGAGTTTCAAGAATAAGTCAGTTAGTTCAGTCAGTCAGTCAGTTCAGTTGCCCAGTCATGTCCAACTGTTTGCGACCCCATGAATCGCAGCACACCAGGCCTCCCTGTCCATCACCAACTCCCAGAGTTCACTCAAACTCACATCCATGGACTCGGTGATGCTATCCAGCCATCTCATCCTCTGTCGTCCCTTTCTCCTCCTGCCCCTGACCCCTCCCAGCATCAGAGTCTTTTCTAATGAGTCAACTCTTCACATGAGGTGGCCAAATTACTGGAGTTTCAGCTTTAGCATCATTCCTTCCAAAGAAATCCCAGGGCTGATCTCCTTCAGAATGGACTGGTTGGATCTCCTTGCAGTCCAAGGGACTCTCACGAGTCTTCTCCAACATTGTAATGGAGACAGGGATCAAGACCATCCCCATGGAAAAGAAATGGCAAAAAAGCAAAATGGCTGTCCAGGGAGGCCTTACAAATAGCTGTGAAGAGAAGAGAAGCGAAAAAAGCAAAAAATAAGTCAGGTATATACAAAGAAAACACTCCCTTGAGTTTATTCTAAGGATCAACAAATTTTTTCTTAAAGAGCCAGATAATTGGTCTGTGTCTCAAATATTCATCATAACATCGTGGCCCAAATGCAGCCACAGCAATACATAGAAGAATGGCTGTGGCCATGTTCTAATAAAAATACAAAAACAGATGAGTAGTTTGAGACTGCATTGAGACTGACAGAGTTTATTAACACCTGCTCTAAAGGAAAAGCCAAACTCTCTATCAATTCCCTTTGATTTAGAAACAACTAGTAAGAGAGGATTTTGTTGGAGAATTTGATCTAATTCAACTTTGGAAAAATCAATTTTAAATGTTCTGTGATTTATTAATCTAAGAGGGTGTTGTCGAACCCAAGCTCATGTGCCCGATGCACAGGAGGCCAAGCAAACTGAACCGTTGGAGTTTGGATCAGAGAACGGTTTACTGGGGGCCCAATAAATGAGGAGAATCAGTGACTCATCCTCAGAAGACCTGGTGGATTTCAGGGAGGAAGTGTTTATAGGACTGCAGAGTGTGTAACCCTCCTCTGACTGATTGGTAACAGAGGAGTGTTCCAGGAATCTCAAAAAAGCCTTCTGCTTTCAACCCATCTGGGATTGTGCTAAACCTGAAGTCACCTTCCTCCACCTGAGTGGGGCCTTAGTTCCTGTAGAAGAACTCAAGTGTGTATCAAATTGTTATTCACATCCCCCAAGGAGGAACAAGATCAGCCCCATCCTGCACTGTTGTTCTCCTAATTGGTAAGCAATCCAACCAAAGGGTGGATCTACCATTTGGGCCTTAAGGAAGGTCTAGGAAGCTGGCAGCTTTTTTCCTAGGAACAAGAAATGAGGGACACAGAAGGGCTTCAGTTCCCCCAGAGCGCCCCACAGAGTCTTGCTCTGCTTTGAGTGGAGACTGTGACAGATGGTTCCATTTAGGCAAGAGAATCGGTACCTCCCTTCTTTGCAAAGACTTTGAGAAAGCAAAATAGATACCATGTGGGATGAGGAGTGAGTATCCAGTGAAGTTCATTGGGAAGGAGAGGATATTTACAGGAGACATTAGCAGATGGGTTCCAAGGGAACATGAAGAAATTCCTGGAATGGGGCTAGCTGAGGATTTCAAGAAGGATTTTAACATTTTGCTTCCAGCTTTGCAGGGGTGTAATCCCTCATCCTGAACCCCCAACTTTTCATCAAAGGATGGATAATGGGTGAACTAGAGACTGAGCTTCCACCAGGGTGGATAGTGGCTGCACTAGAGACCATGGGACTCTACCAGGACAGACAGTGGGTGAACTAGAGACAGCGGGCTTCCACCAAATAGTCCGTGTGTTCCTCATATTCTCAACCTCCCTTGCAATTAGGTTGGGACAATTTCTGGCCAATGGAATGAATGGATCTAATATGTGCTGATATAAACATCTGATGCTTTTTCCTCTTCGTTCTCTTCTCCAGCCACAGTAATGCTGAAGACCAAGTGTTTCAGATGGTTCAGCTCTAAGACTTAGAGTGCTGTCTCAATCTATACTGTATTTGATGTGAGCACCAGTTAAAACATTAATGTATTAAGTGACTGAGCTTTCAAAATTTGTAACAGATACAGCAGGCTTGCGGTGCTTTGGGAAATAAAAACATGAATGGGCAACTCAAAGTGGCAGCCACAGGAAGTAAGACAATGAGCTGTTGATACCTGCTTAGAATATTTGGAGTCTGATACTACATAATAGAGGCTTCCTAGCTGGTGCACTGGTAAAGAATCTGCCTGTTGATGCAGGAGACACAGTTTTGATCCCTGGGTCAGGAAGATCCCCTGGGGTAGGAAATGGCACCCCACTCCAATATTCTTGCCTGGAAAACCCCATGGACAGAGGAGCCTGGAGGGCTAAGGTCCATGGGGTTGCAAAGAGTGGGACACAACTCAGTGATTGAGCACGTGCACGCCACGTAGTAGGCAGGATATGCTATGTTATGCTGTAGTAACAAACAGCTCTGAAATCGTAGGGTCTCTAAGCAACAGAAGTTCATTTCTCACTCATGCTGAAATCTCCTCTGGTGGGACCATCCAGAGTAGCGTGCTCTCGTGTGACTCTGAACTTCCACATCGATGCCTGCTTCCACTATTAACTGAGGTTTCAGGGGAACCAGAGAGAATGGTGTATAAACCACAGGGACTGCAATGCTTCTACCCCGAAGTGGCACATCAGGATTCACTGACCAAATCATGTCACATGGACACACATGGGCGAGTACAAGTGCTCTTAATGAAATCAATAACAGTGGTACTCTTTGCTATGCAGCCCTGCTGTGGAGGTATTAGTCTTCCCAGAAGTCTGGAGGACTTAAGCCTTAAAGAAGGGGTAGCAATTAGCCATGTAAAAAAGGATGGGAGACACGGGGAAGGTGTTGTGTTAAATAAAGGTCTGCATGAATTCAAGCGGGGATAGGGAAAGCAGTCTAGGATAGAGCAGGAATGTTTACCATGCATTTCAACATTTGTGCAAGACGTTTTAAGGCAAAAAACTCCCTTGACAGATCTATACCCACGGTGAGGATTTGGGAATGAAGGGTACTTATGGTCATTTGTTCCACACTTTTTGGATCCAGCCTGACTTATGTGTCCATGTGGGCACCTGCTACAGAAAAGGTAGAGAGCTTAGCTTGAGGAAGTGCAGGGCACTCACACACCCTTGATTTTTCTGTTGGCAAGAGTGAGAATTTCCCAAGGTCCCTGAGCTGAGCAGACCCCTCTAAGGACTTATTAAGAACCTCAACAGCTCCTCAATGAAGGACAACTAACTAGGTAGCAATCCCCACCACAACCTTATTATCAGTGAGGGAGGTAGTGTCCATGGCTCCATTTCATTACAGTCTTTTTCTATGTCAGCTGCGCTATGTAGCATGAGGGATCTTAGCTTCCTGACCAGGGGTCAAACCCGTGGCCCCTGCAGTAGAAGCATGAAGTCTTGACCACTGGACCACCAGGGAAGTCCCTGCACCAGCCTTAAGATGGGAAGGAATGGGATGAAGTTGTAGCAGCAGGAAACATATGACTTTAGACCCGAGTCTGATTTTTGATTTGGAAAATGGACGCTGCTATTAAAAATGATATAAAGTCTGACAACCGGAATTCTATGAGCTCTTCCCATCTAATTATCAACCCAATCTCCTGGTATCTGATTGTACTTAGAGGAGCCCAGAAATAATTTGGAGATAGGTCCCCATCTGAAGTTAAGGCAATCCAATATTCTAGATTTTAAGAGGCCATCCTCCAGACTAAAAGGATAGTGACTCTTAAGCAGAGTTCCCCTTGCTTCTGTACTCTCTACCCCCCAGTGCTGGTAAGAGCAGGTATACCATTGTTGTTTAGTTGCTAAGTCATGTTAAATTCTTCTTGTGATCCCATGGACTGTAGCCCTCCAGGCTCCTCTGTCCATAAGATTTTTGTGGCAAGAATACTGGAGTGGGCTGCCCTTTCCTTCTCAAAGGGATCTTCGCTACCCAGGGATTGAACCAAAGTCTCCTGCTTTGGCGGGCGGATTCTTTACCATTGAGCCATGAGGGAAGCTAGGTATACCATAGTACTTGTTAAAATTCCCAGGAGAAAAACAGAGTGACACTTAGAATGTGTCCATTGTAGTAGATTTTTAACCAGAACATTCTAGATATAAAGCTTTGATTCATAGGCATAACTATGAAATCAGGCAGTGGGGCATGATTTGGGGTGTGAACATGTGTATATGGGGGTAGGAGGGTGTTTGAGGTCTTTTTCCCTCTGAATTCTTAGCTCCTGGAGATAGAAACAGTCATATTTATCTTCCTGTCCCCAGTGTCTGGCATTATAAGAACTCCAATGATTGAATGAACTCCTACAGAATAATTGAATTCCTGTCAGCTGCTTCTGATCATAAATAGGTTGGTCAAAAATGAATGAGCCCAATGAAAGGACTGTTCCTAACCAAACTTCACTCTCCTTCACCCTCACAGCTCTGGTTCACATGGTACCAATGACCCAAATCCCCCAGACCTAGCCTTGCTAACCTCACTGGGGAGAGGAGCAACAGCTGTGACTTAAGTCCACCAAAATACCATAGTCTATTAAAAGCATCAGTTCATCAAAGTCCACGATGTTAATTTGCCAGGAAAGAGTCCCACTGGATTAAACTTTTAATTGGTATGAAGTGCAGCTCAGAAAACGGGGGTCTTGGGGAAATTTTATTCTGCAGTCTGGCAGTAATTAACCGACCTCCTCCAGAGTTACTGCCCCTGGGAGTATTGGAGTTGTTAAATTACCAGGCAGGGAGAAACACTATTATCCAAAAGCCGAACCCTTACATCTTCCCAAGCCTCTCTTCCACTCCCTGTCTTGATCAGAAGGAAGTCGTAAATGAGTGATGATTAACCTAAAGCTTCCAGAGTCTCTCAGAGACCTGACAGAATTGTACCAAGAAAATCCCCAACCCCTTGGGCATTAGATCATCTCCAACTTTTCAGGGGCAAAGATGTGGGGATCTTTTAGACCCTGGCATTCTAGGACTTAACCATTTTCCTGTACCCTCTCTGTAAATCAGAATTATGGGACTGTGGTACAGTCATCCCTTGGTATCTGTGGGGAGACTGGTCCCACAAGCCCCATGCATACCAACATCTATGGATGCTCAAAATCCTTCTATAAAATGGTGTGATATTTGCACATAACCTATGCACGCTCTCCAGCTTCCCAGTTGACTCAGTGGTAAAGAATCTAGGAGATGTGGGTTCAGTCTCTGGGTCAGAAAGATCCCCTGGAGAAGGAAATGGCAACCCACTCCAATGTTCTTGCCTGGAGAATCCCCGGGACGGGGGAGCCTGGTGGGCTGCTGTCTATGGCGTCGCAGAGTCGGACACGACTGAAGTGACTTAGCAGCAGCAGAGATGATTTAAAGTGAAGGATGTGCATGCATGTGTGCTCAGTCCTGTCTGACTCTGTGGCACCCTATGGACTGTAACCCACCAGGCTCCTCTGTCCATGGGATTTTTGCAGCAAGAATACTGGAGTTGGTTGCCATTTCCTTCTCCAATGCGTGAAAGTGAAGTCACTCAGTCACGTACGACTCTTACCAACCCCATGGACTGCAGCCTACCAGGCTCCTCCATCCATGGGATTTTCCAGGCAAGAGTACTGGAGTGGGGTGCCATTGCCTTCTCCAGGTTACTTTTAATACCTAATGCAACATAAATGCTATGTAAATAGTTGCAAATACAGTGTAAAATCTATGTAAATAGTTGCCAGCACACAATTTCAAGTTTTGCTTTTTAGGACTTTCGGGAATTGTTTTTTGTTTTTGTTTTTTTTCAAAAATTTTCAAACCAAAGTTGGTTGACTCTGTGGATGCAAAATCCACATACATGGAGGATTGACTGTATAGTCGTACAGTACAATAAAAATAACAACAATATGGGGCTTCCCTGCTGATCCAGTGGCTTAGAATCCCACCTGCCAGTGCAGGGGACACATGTTCAATCCCTGGTCCAGGAAGATTCCACGTGCTGTGGGGCAGCTAAGCCCGTGTGCAACAACCACTGAGCCCACGCATCTAGAGCCCATGCTCCACAGCAAGAGAAGCCGCTGCAGTGAGAAGCCCGGGAGGAGCCCCTGCTCTGCAGCTGGAGAATGCTCATGAGCAGCAACAAAGACCCGGTGCAGCTCCAAGTAAATAAATCTTTTTGAAAATAACAATGATATTAAATCAGCAGAAGACAAATTACAGCATTTTTTTCTACAGTGAAATAAAAATTACAATAAATGCATAAATATAAAAGTAAAAAAGAATGATCTGTGGATGCATAAGACACTATGGCTGAATCTGAAAAACAGGTTCATTGAAAGAAGTCGGACACAAAAGAGAAACCGTATGATTCCGTATTTAAGAAGTTCAAGGAGAGGCAAAGCTAATAGGAAAGAAATCAGAATAGTGTTTGCCTATGAAAGGTAGGGTTAGGGGTTGACTACTAAAAGAGCATGTTGAGGGAACTTTCTTAGGTGAGTCAAATGATTTATGTCTTGAGTAGGTGTACACTTTTGTCAAAAGTTATTGGGTTGTACACCTTCAGACCTCATCTGACTGATAAAAGAAAATTAGGCTTGAAAGGAAAAAAATACACATACCCTTTTAACCTAGCAAATTCTACTCTTGAAAATTAATGTCATTAGACAAGTATTTAAAAGCAATCGTTGTACTGCTTATAATAGGAAAAAATACACAAAATTACAATTTAAATACTTGGCAATGTGATTAAATTATGGTAGCTCTATACAATAGAATGTTCTACCATCATGAAAAAATGCTGATGTACTTTGACATATGAAAATATAAGATATAATTAAAAAACAATGCAACTTCATTTTTGCAAGCATTAAATAGTGGCTTTTTCAGGTTGATTTTACTACAAGCAACATTTATGATTTTCCAACTTCACTTTCACTTTTCACTTTCATGCATTGGAGAAGGAAATGGCAACCCACTCCAGTGTTCTTGCCTGGAGAATCCCAGGGACGGGGAAATCTGGTGGGCTGCTGTCTATGGGGTCCCACAGAGTCGGACACGACTGAAGTGACTTAGCAGCAGCAGCAGCATAGAGTACATAGCAGATGTGCCTATAATCTGTGTTCATTACTTTCAAAATACCTAGTTGTTGAGCATTTTTAATTAGACTCAGATATCTGAGTGCCTAGTGCCTACACAGCCAATACATAGAGCCTATTCATTTCTTTTCCTTCCATGCAGCCTCTCAATCTTGTACTCTTCTCTGGACCAAACCTGGAAAACTTGTACTTCCTTTAGAGCATGGATTTTGAGATCTAGTTAATTGAGATCTAGATAATTTTGAATTACCAGATCTAGTCTGCTATACTCCAAGACCTGTGCATTCCATTTTCCATGAAGGTGCAAAGTTACCTGGATGAGATCTAGTTACCTTTGAAATTTGTTTTAAGGGTCAGCTTGTTGGGGCCTGGTTCTGATTTACACAACCTGCCTAGGTACCATGGGAGGTACCACACACTGGTTACATCTAGCTTCTCAGCCTTGCATTTTGGCCACTACTGCACACTGTACCACTAGGCTCTTCTCCCTCTAGCTCTTTTTCTACGCTTGCACCTTCTCTTTGCCTGACTTCTATTCTAGGTTTTCAGATCCTGAGATTCTCAGCTCAGTTCAGTTCAGTTGCTCAGTCGGGTCCTACTCTTTGGGACCCCATGAACCGCAGCACTTCAGGCCTCCCTGTCCATTACCAACTCCCAGAGTCCACTCAAACCCATGTCCGTTGAGTCGGTGATGCCACCCAACCATCTCATCCTCTGTTGTCCCTTTCTCCTCCTGCCCTCAATCTTTCCCAACATCAGGGTCTTTTCCAATGAGTCAGCTCTTCACATCAGGTGGCCAAAGTATTGGAGTTTCAGCTTCAGCATCAGTCCTTCCAATGAACACCCAGGACTGATCTCCTTTAGGATGAACTGGTTTGATCTCCTTGCAGTCCAAGGGACTCTCAAGAGCCTTCTCCAACACCACAGTTCAAAAGCATCAATTCTTCGGCGCTCAGCTTTCTTCACAGTCCAACTCTCACATCCATACATGACTACTGGAAAAACCATAGCCTTGGCTAGATGGACCTTTGTTGGCAAAGTAATGTCTCTGCTTTTCAATATGCTATCTAGGTTGGTCATAACTTTCCTTCTAAGGAGTAAGCGTCTTTTAATTTCATGGCTGTAATCACCATCTGTGGTGATTTTGGAGCCCAGAAAAATAGAGTCAGCCACTGTTTCCACTGTTTCCCCATCTATTTCCCATGAAGTGGTGGGACCTGATGCCATGATCTTAGTTTTCTGAATATTGAGCTTTAAGCCAACTTTTTCACTCTCCCCTTTCACTTTCATCAAGAGGCTTTTTAGTTCTTCTTCACTTTCTGCCATAAAGGTGGTGTCATCTGCATATCTGAGACATTATTGATATTTCTCCTGGCAATCTTGATTCCAGCTTGTGCTTCCTCCAGCCCAGCATTTCTCTTGATATACTCTGTATGTAAGTTAAATAAGTAGGGTGACGATATAGAGCCTTGACACACTCCTTTTTCTATTTGGAACCAGTCTGTTGTTCTATGTCCAGTTCTAACTGTTGCTTCCTGACCTGCATACAGATTTCTCAAGAGGCAGGTCAGGTGGTCTGGTATTCCCATCTCTTTCAGAATTTTCCATAGTGTATTGTGATCCACACAGTCAAAGGCTTTGGCATAGTGAATAAGGCAGAAATAGATGTTTTTCTGGAACTCTCTTGCTTTTTCAATGATCCAGCGGATGTTGGCAATTTGATCTCTGGTTCCTCTGCCTTTTCTAAAACCAGCTTGAATATCTGTAATTTCATGGTTCATATATTACTAGTGTGTGAGATGAGTGCAATTGTGCAGTAGTTTAAGCATTCTTTGGCATTGCCTTTCTTTGGGATTGGAATGAAAACTGACCTTTTCTAGTCCTGTGGCCACTGCTGAGTTTTCCAAATTTGCTGGCATATTGAGTGTAGCACTTTCACAGCATCATCTTTCAGGATTTGAAATAGCTCAACTGGAATTCCATCACCTCCACTAGCTTTGTTCATAGTGATGCTTCCTAAGGCCCACTTGACTTCATATTCCAGAATGTCTGGCTCTAGGTGAGTGATCACACCGTCGTGATTATCTGGGTCGTGAAGATCTTTTTTGTACAGTTCTTCTGTGTAGTCTCAGCTCAAGGTGCCTATATATCCCCACATTTTCTGCAAAGGCATTGTATAATAGGGAAAACAATGCCCCCCAAATATGTCAAAATCCCAACCCACAGAACCTGAGAAAATGTAACCTTATTTGAAAATGAAACAGTCTCTCAGTCATGTCTGACTATTTGTGACCCTATGTACTATAGCCCACCAGGTTCCTCTGTCCATGGGATTCTCCAGGCAAGAATACTGGAGTGGATAGCCATTCTCTTCTCCATGGGATCTTTCCAACCCGGGGGTCGAACCTGGGTCCCCTATACTGGGTCCTGTATATAGCTTCAGAAGTAGTGTGGCCCTTGATTTGAACTTCTGGCCTGCAGAACTAATGAGAATAAATTTGTTATTTTAGACCACCAAGTTTGCAGTAACTTGTTACAGCAGCCTCGGGGTGGGTGGCGGTCAGGGGCGAGTAGGTAGTAATTAGCAAACCATCTATATCAGTCCTGCTCCCACCCCTACCGCTTGCACCGGTGGAAGAAGGAATTACGATGGTCCTAGCTCGAGAGACTCAAATGGAAGCCTAAAGCAAGGGCTTATGTGTAGGCAATTCAGTTGTAGGAGTGAGTCCAAGAAGTTGAGTGAGGAAACAGATTTAGCAACAAGAAAAGAAGGGATCCCAAGGTAAGCATGTGTTATTCATCAAACTGGTCACAGACGTGGATGATGAAAGTGTGCTTTCCTGAGACTCTAGGAACTATGTCAGGATCCCCAGAATCATCCATCCCAGGGGCAAAGTTGAAGAGCATTTATTTCCTGGCCCCCTTCTTTCATTAGTTAAGGAGCCCTGGTGACTCCAGGTGTTCCTTGGCTTGTGGCTGCATCACTCCAGTCTCTGTCTTCACATGAGTTTTTCTGTCATAGCTCCTCCTTGTTTTCTTCTTCCCTGATGCCCATTTGGACATCAACTGCTTGGTGCCCATGCTTCCAGCTTTGCCTGCAGGGATGAGGAGTGAGAGGAACTTCTAGGCAGAATGTGACAGCAGTGGCTGGAGAATGTGACAGAGTTGGACCCTGTGAGGCTGAGGGTCTGACATTATGGCCCAGAGAGAGGTGTCATCAGACTTGAATGGGAGGACCAGCTTTGAGACTCTGGGGAAATTTTCCCCAAACTCTATGCTCATTGGATTTACAACTGGTAATCTGACCTCATAGTTCTGTTGATTCAATAAGAATGAATATGAAAGTGTTTTATGAATTTTAAAACACTAATAAGTATCTACTACTATTCAGCCCAAATGCGAGCACCTATTTTCCTACACATCTCATCCTCTGTCCTGCAGGCTCAACACTTTCTCTTCCTGTCCTGTCTAGCACGTGGTCCTCTCCTTCTCTAGTCCTTTCCCATCCCCATCAGGACTCACAGCCTCTCCTTCAGCCAGGCTCCCATCCCAAGCGAACTGTTAACCTAGCCTGAGAGGAATCAAAGGCTCCTGGAGGATGCTGCCCCATGGAAGGGAGAGTACAGGGTCCCCTGATGCAGCACGAACTAGCTCTCGGAAGCATCTTTTCCTGTAAAATCTAATTGCATCTTCCCTGCTGCTCCAGCAAATGAAGTTTAAATATTTAACAAGGATGTCAGCACCGTTCAGATGGCTGTGGGTCCCCCACAGATGAGACCTCAGAGGGAAGCAAACTGCTTGCAGGCTGCGCAGTCCGTGACTGCGGCCGAGCAGACCTGCTTCTCTCCCTCGCATGGCCCAGGGCACTGGCCTGCGCTGGGCTGGGCTGGTGCTCGGCAGCCTTGTCACACAGAACCTGGGTGGGGGTACCTGTGCTCAGCCAGCTGGGCACTGGGTGCCCAGTCCTCTGTCAAACCAGAGACTGCATGTGGCTCTGCCCTTGCTTAGTGGGTTCCAGTACAAGCTGCTCACCAGCCAGGAAGCAGGGCTGCCTGTGCCCAGGGCAGGGGTTAGCATCCCCTTTAAAGACCAAGTGGCTTCTCATCCTCTATTTTCTCCAAGATGCCAATGTATGATCACAGGCCCCACCCCCCATGTGTGTGCGTGTGTGTGTGCACATGCTCAGCTGTGTCCGACTCTTTGTGACCCCATGGACTGTAGCCTGCCAAGCTCCTCTATCCATGGAATTATCCAGGCAAGAATACCGGAGTGGGTAGCCATTTTCTACTCCAGGGGGATCTTCCTGACCCAGGGATCAAACCTGTGTCTCTTGTGTCTTCTGCATTGGCGGGTGGATTTTTTACCACAATCCATCAATTTTCAGAAGAAAAATTGTACCAGTGTAGTAATAAAATATTAAGCTATGAAACCCAAAAAACATATTTATAATGACATTATATAAACTGTACTTATAAACATATTTTATAAAGTTATAAATATCAGTCAAGATCCCAACCGAAACAGATGGCTCCCACTAGGAGAACTCCCATTAGGAGGAAGGCTGTTGATTTGTGGAGCGGCTGTTTACCAGGCGAGGGTGCCGTGCCACACGATGGCAGTCACAGTGGACCTGTTGTCACCGTCAGTCTGATAGACGAGGAACCCTGACAAGGAGAGACACAGCCTCCTGGCTGCTGGGGAAATGTCCTCTAAACAAATGGATAGAATGCTGCTGTGCTAGGCACCGGGGAGAGAGAGAGAAAGGGATGCCTTGCTTCCCAGAAATCCCGCTTAGAAAGGGAGTGAAAGTGTTAGTTGCTCTGTCAGGTCCAGTTCTTTGTGACCTCATGGACTGCAGCCCACCAGGCTCCTCTGTCCATGGAATTATCCAGGCAAGAATATGAAGTGGGCGTGGGGGGAGAACAAGATGGCGGAGGACTAGGTGGACGTGGAGTACATCTCTCTCCTCGGATACATCAGGAATACACCTTCAGACATGGAAGTGCACGCAGAACACCAGCTGAGAGCGGACAGGAGGACCTGAACAGTGGAAAAGAACATATAGACCCACACAAAACTCAGTAGGACGAAGGAACTAGGGGGAAAGACAGGAGCGTTAGTAGGATTGGACCTGCCCTCGGTGGGTGGGGGAACTGAAGCAGGGGTCCGACCACCACATCAAGGCAATTGTCTGAGTCAGAGGAGAAACATTTAAGGCTGAGAGTTTGAAACTGCTGATCTATGGCAGCCTAAATGGAATGAGACTCAGACAGTCCTTGCTGCAGCCACACGTACCCCAGACAGGGACACAGATCCCTTGGAAGGTGCAGCAGCTGGGAGCTTGAGTTTAGGGATTGTGGAGCAATCCCAGGGTGAAGGCTGCTGTTGACGGTGGAGAGACAGATCGAGGGGGTGTGAGGGAGGAGATTGTGGTGGGAAATGCCTGTGGAGGAAAGCCAGGCAGCCATGGAAGCAAGATGATACTGCTGAGTCATGCATAGCGGGTTGAGCCATCACCATAGCCTCTCTCCCCCCACACGTCAGCATTGGCAGCTTAACAATAGAGAGGCTGGCCCATCAAATGCCTGACACAGTGAACCACAGACCCGGACCCCACCCAGGGCGCCCCTTTATGTGCCTGATGTGCCGAACAACAGGACCGCAGGCAAGGGAGCCCTCTAATTGCTTGAACGGCAGAGCTACAGAGAAAGACTGGCCAAAGAAGCCTTCTGATCACCAAGCTACAAGAGGCTCGAAAAAAGACTCTGATAGGCCCATAACTCCTGCGGCGGAGGCAGTCCGTGTCCCTGCACACTTGGCGCCGCCAGGGTCCCCGCAAGCCAAGCAGCTGCACCACCTTCACACTCAACTCTCACTGGGGCAGAGCTGCCACAGGCAAAAACTCTCTTGCATCTATGTGCATAGGATCACTTCAGTAGTGTCTGACTCTGCGACCCTGTAGACTGTGATCTGCCAGGCTTCTCTGTCAGGTGGCGGGTGTAGGGGGGTTGGTTCTCCAAGCAAGAATACTGGAGTGTATTGGCCAATGCTGGTTGCCACACCCTTCTAGAGCACTGTATTTCCTCCTGCCCTAGCTGCCAACTCCCCTGAGTACCTGGTGCTGCCAGAACCCCTGTGACCCAAGCAGCCGCACCACCTCCACACCTGGCCCTCACAGGTGCAAACCCAAGTCCTCCAGGGCAGCCTCAGGAGTAAACCCCAGTGAATGACCCACATGCAGAGGTAGAAATAAAACCACAGTTGAAACCCAGGGACAGTATGACTAAGGAAGAAGGCCCAAAACCTTCCCATCAGCTGTACAAGCTGCAGATTAAATCCACACGATCAACTAGGCAGACTCTGTGTCTATGGAATGTATAAAAGGTCATGGAGAGCTCCCAGAAAAGAAAATGCACTAGTTCTGATAGCTGTGGACACTGGAGGCAAGAACACACAGGAGTAGGACCAGATTAGAATCTGAGCTGCCCCCACAGCCGGTCCACAGATCAGCGCAGTGCTGGAGGGCATCCTAGGGAGGTGACTCCCATCGAGGGAAAGGACTCTGACAGCAGTGACTCAAGAAAAACATTTGTTATTTTTATGTTTTGACTTGTTCTGTAGATTATTTTGGATTTTTTCTTTTTTTCCCCCCTCTCTGTTGTAGTTTTTTATTTTATTGGCACTATGAAATCTAAGCTTTTGAGCTTTTTTTCCCACCTCAGTCGCATTTTTTATTGTTGTCATACACCCCTGTCTCTGTGTTGGGCTTTTGCAGTTCTGGGGAGTTTTCCTTTTTTTTCCCCCTTTTTTCTTCTTCCTTTTTCCCTCTTTTTTATAAAATAACTTTTAATTTTTTTTAATCTATTATATTTTTCTACATTTATTCCTCTGCCTTTCCTACTGTTCTTTTCCCCTTGGAGTTAATCTTTAATGTATATAAATCTTCATCTACCTCTATTTAACTTTGCATATGTATTGTTTCTTTCCTTTCCTCTCAATAAATTTGTTAGTTTTGTTTCATTGCTTTATTCCCCACTTAGCACCTTGCTTTAGGTTTGTAGTTTTGTTTTCCACTTCGTGCTTTAGTTAGTTTTGTTCTTAACTGGTAAACATAATTTTTTATTTATTCACTGGGTCAGTCTATTGTACTTTATTTTTGTTGGACCGTTTTGACTTTGCTCATAGGTGTATATGTATATGTGTATATTCCCTTATTTTAATTATTATTTGCCTGATTTTGTAATTGTCATTTGGGGTTCATCTTTGGTTTCTTATTTTTGGATATTTGTTTTACTCTTGCTTAATACCACAACAAATCACTTGCAGAATCTTCATTCCTGACAGAGATCAGGAATGAGCCTTTGGAGTGGGAGCACTGACTGCAAGACCCTAGACTACCAGAGAATTAACCCTAGGGAGTATCAAACAGTGAGAACTCACACAAAGAAAACCATTTGAATCCAAGACCTGGCAACCACCAGTACCACCCTGTGCAGGACCCCTCATCTAAACAACAAACAAAACAAAACTACAAACCCGGTCATTTGCAGACAGGATTAGCACCTCATGTCTTAAAGGATACACTAGATGAGCTGGATCTCCTTGATATCTTCAGGACATTCCATCCAAATGCAGAAGAACACACCTTCTTCTCAAGTGCACATGGAACATTTCCTGGGATAGACCACATCTTGTGGTCAGACAAGATGCTTGATATGATTTCATTTTCTTAAATTTACTGAGGTTTGATTTGTGACCCAACACTATATATCAACGCTAGATATCAATTACAAAAAAAAAAAGTGTAAGAAACACAAACACATGGACATTAAACAACACGTTTCTAAATAACCAACAGATTACTGAAGAAAGCAAAAGGGAAATTATAAAATTTCTAGAAACAAATGACAAAGAAAACAGGACAACTCAAAACCTATGGGATGCAGTGAAAGCAGTTCTAAGAGGGAAGTTCATAGCAACACAGTCCTACCTCAAGAAACAAGAAAAACATTGAATAGACAACCTAACTTTACACCTAAAACAAATGGAAAAAGAAGAACAACAACAACAAAAAAAAACCCCCAAAAATTAGTAAAAGGAAAGAAAGATCAGAGCAGAAAGAAGCAACAAGAAATAAAAGAAAAAATAGTAAAGACTAATAAAACTAAAAGCTGGTTCTTTGAGAAGATAAAATTGACAAACCTTTAGACAGACTCATCAAGAAAAAAGAATCAAATCAACAAAATTAGAAATGAAAAAGAGGTTACAATAGACAATGAAGAAATACAATGGATTATAAGAGACTATTATGAACAAATATATGGCAATAAAATGGGTAGCCTGGAAGAAATTGACAGATTCTTAGAAAAGTTCAATCTTTCAAGACTGAACCAGGAAGAAATAGAAATTATGAACAACCCAATTACAAGCACTGAAATTGAAGATGTGATTTAAAAAATCTGCCAAAAATCAAAAGCCCAGGACCAGACAGCTTCACAGGAGAATTCTATCAAACATTTAGAGAAGAGCTAATGCCTATCCTTCTAAAATGGTTTCCAAAAAAAAACTCACTCTATGAGGCCACCATCACCCTGATACCAAAACCAGGCAAAGACAACTTAAAAAAAGAAAACTACAGGCCAATATCACTGATGAACACAGATGCAAAAATCCTCAACAAAAATGTTAGCAAACAGAATTCATCAACACATCAAAAAGCTCATACACCATGATCAAGTTGGGTTTATTCCAGGAATGCAAGGATTCTTCAATATACTCAAATTAATCAATGTGATACACCATATTAACAAACTGAAAGATAAAAACTATATGAAAATCTCAATAGATGCAGAAAAAGCCTTTGACAAAATTCAGCACCCATTTATGATTAAAACTCTTCCAAAAAATGGACATAGAAGGAACCTGCCTCAACATAGTAAAGGCCATATATGATAAGCCTACAGCAAACATTATTCTCAATGGTGAAAAACTGAAAGCATCCCCCTAAGTTCAGGAACAAGACAAGGGTGTCCACTTGCACCACTATTATTCAACATAGTTCTGGAAGTCCTAGCTACAGTAATCAGAGAAGAAAAAGAAATAAAAGGAATCCAGATCAGGAAAGAAGTAGTAAAGCTCTCACTGTTTGCAGATGACATGATACTGTACATAGAAAACCTTAAAGATAGTATCAGAAAAGTACTAAAGCTAATCAGTGAATTTAGCAAAGTCGCAGGATACAAAATCAATACACAGAAATCACTTTTATTTCTATATACTAACAATGAAAAACCAGAAAAACTAAGGACTCAATCCCGTTCACCACTGCAACTTAAAAGAATTAAATATCTAGGAATAAACTTACCTAAGGAGACAAAAGAACTGTACACAGAAAATTATAAGACACTTATGAAAGAAATCTAAGATGATATAAACAGATGGAGAGAGATTCCATGTAGGAAGAATCAAAAGTGTGAAAATGACTATACTACCAAATGCAACCTACAGATTCAATGTGATCCTTATCAAATTACCAATGGCATTTTCCACAGAACTAGAATAAAAAATTTCACAATTCATGTGGAAACACAAAAGCCCCAAATAACCAAAGCAGTCTTGAGAAAGAATGGACCTGGAGGAATCAACCTTCCTGAATTCAGATTATACTACAAAGCTACAGTTATCAAGCGAGTATTGTACTGGCACAAAAATAGAAATATAGACCAATGGAACAAGATAGAAAGCCCAGAAATAAACCCATGCACCTATGGGTACCTTATTTTTGACAAAGGAGGCAAGAGTATACAATGGCACAAAGAGCCTCTACAATAAATGGTGCTGGGAAAACTGGACAGCTAAATGTAAAAGAATGAAATTAGAACACTTCCTAACACCATACACAAAGATAAACTCAAAATGGATTAAAGGCCTAAATGTAAGACCAGAAACTATAAAACTCTAAGAGGAAAACATAGGCAGAACACTCAATGACATAAAGCAAGATCCTCTATGATCCACGGCCTAGAGTAATGGAAATAAAAACAAACAAGTGGGACCTGATTAAACTTAAAAGCTTTGCACAATGAAGGAAACTATAAGCAGGGTGAAAAGACAACCCTCAGAATGGGAGAAAATAATAGCAAGTGAAACAACTGACAATTAATTTCCAAAATATGCAAGCGGCTCATACACCTCGATACCGGGGCGGGGGGGGGGGGGGGGGGGAGCAATCAAAAAGTGGGAAAAAGACCTAAACAGACATTTCTCCAAAAAAGACATATAGATGGCTAACAAACACATGAAAAGATGCTCAACATTGCTTGTCATTAGAGAAATGCAAATCAAAAGCACAATGAGATGTCACCTCACACTAGTCAGAATGGCCATTATGAAAAAGTCTACAAACAATAAATGCTGGAGAGGGTGTGGAGAAAAGGGAGTGCTCTTGCACTGTTGGTGGGAATGTAAATTGATATAGCCATTCTGGAAGACGGAATGGAGATTCCTTTAAAAACTAGGAATAAAATCACCATATGACCCAGCAATCCCACTCCTAGGCATATACCCTGAGGAAACTGAAATTGAAAAAGACACATGTATCCCATTGTTCTGCTACTGCTGCTGCTAAGTCGCTTCAGTCGTGTCCGACTCTGTGCGACCCCATAGACGGCAACCCACCAGGCTCCCCCGTCCCTGGGATTCTCTAGGCAAGAACACTGGAGTGGGTTGCCATTTCCTTCTCCAATGCATGAAAGTGAAAAAATAAAGTGAGGTTGCTCAGTCGTGTCCAACTCCTAGCGACCCCATGGACTGCAGCCCACCAGGCTCCTCCGTCCATGGAATTTTCCAGCCAAGAGTACTGGAGTGGGGTCCCATTGCCTTCTCCCATCCCATTGTTCATTGCAGCACTATTTACAATAGCTAGACCATGGAAGCAGCCTAGATGTCCATCAACAGATGAATGGATGAAGAAGTAGTGGTACATACACACAATGGAATATTACTCAGCCATAAAAAGGAACGCATTTGAGTTAGTTCTGATGAGGTGGGTGAACCTAGAATCTATTATACAGAGTGAAGTGAGTCAGAAAAAGAAAGATAAATATTGTATTCCAACACACACATACGGAATCTAGAAAAATGGTACTGAAGAATTTATTTACAGGGCAGCAGTGGAGAAACAGACATGGAGAACAGACTTATGGACATGGGGAGAGGGGAAGAGAGGGTGAGATGTATGGAAAGAGTAACATGGAAACTTATATTACCATATGTAAAATAGATAGCCAACGGGAATTTGCCGTATCTATGGCTCAGGAAACTCAAACAGGGACTCTGTATCAACCTAGAGGGGTGAGATGGGGAGGGAGATGGGAGGGAGGTTCAAAAGGGAGGGGATATATGTATATCCATGGCTGATACATGCTGAGGTTCGACAGAAAACAACAAAATTCTGTACAGCAATTATCCTTCAATAAAAAGATAAGTTAAAAAAAAGAGAGAGAGAGAGAACATGGAATGAGTAGCCATTCCCTTCTCCAAGGGATCTTCCCAACCCAGGGATTGAGCCCAGGTCTCCCACATTGAAGGCAGTTTCTTTACTGTCTGAGCCACCAGGAAAGCAGTTAAGCAGCATGATGGTGCATCACACCTGACACTTTGTGGGTGCTTCTAGTTAGTAACAAAGAGCGTATTCAAAGCCACCCTCTTAGGAAGGGGGTCAGAATGGAGAGGTCATTACTGGCAACTTCATAGGTGACAGTGAGACTGGATTTAGAGGGAGAAAGGCATTACCTAGATTAAGTGGGGAAAGGAATTTAAGTAGAGGGAGAGGTGTGTGGATACACCTGGGGTGTGTGTGGGGCGGGGAGTGGCTGCGTGCCATATCTTGGGCATGGCTGGAATTCTGACATGGTTGTAAAGGCTTTGCTGCTGCTGCTGCTAAGTCGCTTCAGTCGTGTCTGACTCTGTGCGACCCCATAGACGGCAGCCCACCAGGCTCCTCTGTCCCTGGGATTCTCCAGGCAAGAACACTGGAGTGGGTTGCCATTTCCTTCTCCAGTGCATGAAAGTGAAAAGGGAAAGTGAAGTTGCTCAGTCGTGTCCGACTCTTAGCGACCCCGTGG
The DNA here is from genome assembly GCF_029378745.1 of Bos indicus. NCBI lineage: Eukaryota > Metazoa > Chordata > Mammalia > Artiodactyla > Bovidae > Bos > Bos indicus. Next base: position 15,439,234 of record NC_091782.1, on the reverse strand, counting down.
ACTGCAGCCCACCAGGCTCCTCCATCCAGGAGATTTTCCAGGCAAGAGTACTGGAGTGGGGTGCCATTGCCTTCTCCGTGCAAAGGCTTTAGGAAATCAGAAAACGACCTTTTCAATGATACATATCTAAAACTGATCTTCCCCTCCTCCCTACCCACTTCCGTGAGAAACAGGGTATTTGGTGAGGGGAGGCACCCACACAGTGATGACAAACCCAAAAAGCCTGAGTTAATAGCTCCAGACTACTGTTTAGATCTCTGCATCCCTCCTTCCATGTCCTTTCCCATGTCTGTCAAGCCAGGAGGATCGTCAGATGTGAAAGGACAGAAGATTTGTGCAAAATTAGAGTGAGCATCCTTAGGGGTCTAGAGATGGGAAACCACATCGTTTCTGCAGCTCTTGCCTCTGCACAGATGTGGGAGTTCCCATCTCTGGTACCTGCAGGTGTGATAAAAGCCCCAAATACTCTTCCTGTCTATCCTTGTTCTTAGGCTGTCTCTCTCACGCCAGTAGTTTCTAGCACCTCAGAATCAATCCTAGGGAAGAAGAAAAAATTAACCCCTAACATATACTTCTCCAAGGTACCTACTTACCTCTAAATATTTTCAACACTCTTATGGAATTATGAGTATTTTAAAATAAGGTAGATAAAATACCTATATTAGAGGGGAAGATCATAAATCTACCAGGGTCTATTATTCCTAGCAGTATAGATGGTTCTTTATGCTATTAAGGTAAAACAAGGGATTGACAAGCTTTGAAAGGGAGAAGGAGGAAAAGATGAAAAAATATTTGGCTGTTGAATGCAGATTAAGGAGAGTTTTGCAGCTTGAGGGTTCTGGATAGATAGGAAGAATCATGCAATGGAGATCAATAGGCTTGAACTTATCTAATGGTTACTTGCCTATTCATGTCTTGGTTTCATTCTCATCCAACTGAGCCTGGTACATGTCTCAGGAAACCTGCTTGGGGCAGAGCCTCATGATGGTTATTTTGTATTTTATTTAGCCTGTGTGGGGAATTTCATTAAAACTGCCTAAGAGGAGGTATGATCTTGACAGCCATGGGTTAGCAAGAGAGGAAGTTGACAGAAGTATGGTTCCTGACAAGCTGTGTGCTCCTTGAGGGTGAGTGGGAAAGTAGGAGAAGGGTGATGCAGGTGGAAGGTCAGAAGAAGCAGCCCAGACCTCGAATGGGGTGATGTGACTGTGAAAATCATCCTGGTCTCTGGGCTGGTCACTGAATGTTATAAGCCTTAATTCCCATCTGGAGTTGGGTGGGGAATACACTTTGACCCCCTCACACAAGCTTGTAGGTAAAGAGAACTTTTGAAGCCATGTTGAAGGATGAAAAGCCACCAATATGCTGAACTAACCAACATTAACTCCTTCCTCCAAGATGAGCACTGGCAAAGTTAAAGCAGGAAATGCCAAAAGAGGAAAGGGAGAAAACTCTCACTTAATATTAGAAAACACATAAATATAATCCGGGCTTCCCTGATAGCTCAGCTGGTAAAGAATCCGCCTGCAATGCAGGAGACCCCAGTTTGATTCCTGGGTTAGAAGGATCCCCTGGAGAAGGGATAGGCTACCCACTCCAGTACTCTTGGGCTTCCCTTGTGGCTCAGCTGGTAAAGAATCCACCTGCAATGTTGGAGACCTGGATTTGATCCCTGGATTGGGACGATCCCCTGGAGAAGGAAAAGGCTACCCACTCTGGTATTCTGGCCTAGAGAGTTCCAGGGACTGTGTAGCCCACGGAGTTGCAAAGAGTTGGACACGGCTGAGCGACTTTCACTTTCAAGTACAATCCGCATCATACGAGGTTAACAGAAAATATTGAGAGACAATCCTCTATGGATCTTACATTTATGCATCTTTTGTGAGCAGAAACTCCTGTGACCTTCAAGACCTCCCATTTCTTCAAGATCATTGCGTAAATAGGTTGAAAGATATTGTCTTTTTGAAGCAGATGACAGACTTTTCACTCTCCAGTATGATAAAGATAATGTCTCACTTCAGACCAAATGTTGGATAGATTTGCTTGTAGCCTATTTCAAAAGATTTGGGTTTTCTCAGCGATAATGCAAATCCACTGCATGTGCATCATTCACCTTTACTGCCCTGTGTTGTTCCTAGAGGTATTGAGAGGCAAGGGGATATGATGTTAGCACGAATATAATGCTTCTTGCGCACCATGAATAGTAGTCCCTTATTTCTAATAAGAGCCTCATGTCTTTTGCCAGAGTCTATAAAGCCATGGTAGGCACACTGACTAGCTTGCATGGGGATTAAAATCTCAAACCCTCAGAGTTCATGACAATTATCTAAAAAGCTCATAATAAAGCATGGCATAATGTTCTGTAGCCATTTGTGATTGAAAATTTTTAAATGGAATATTAAAAGCATTTATTTTAAAATTAGAAATGAAACAAAAAATTTCACAAACTTGTTCAACATTGTATTGACAGTCTCAGCCAGTGTAATAAGACAAGAAAAATATAGGCATAAGGACTGGAAAGGAGGAATTAAAATGTCATTGACTGTAGAAGGTAATCTATATATTGTTGTTGCTCAGTCACTAGTCATTCCAACTCTTTGCAACCCCATGGACTGCAGAACACCAGCCTTCCCTGCCCTTCACCATCTCCCAGAGCTCGCTCAAAGTCATGTCCATTGAATCGGGTATTTCATCCAACCATCTCATCCTCAGTCACCCCCTTCTCCTCCTGCCTTCAATCTTTTCCAGCATCAGGGTCTTTTCTAATAAGTAGGCTCTTCGCATCAGGTAGCCAAAGTATTGGAGCTGCAGTTTCAACATCAGTCCTTCCAATGAATATTCAGGGTTGATTTCCTTTAGGATGGACTGGTTTGATCTTCTTGCTGTCTAAGGGACTCTCAAAAGTCTTCTCCAACACCACAGTTTAATGGCATCAATTTTTCAGTGCTCAGCCTTCTTTATGGTCCAACTGTCACATCCATACATGACTACTGGAAAAACCATAGCTTTGACTACATGGACCTTTGTCAGCAAAGTAACATCTCTGCTTTTTAATATGCTCTCTGGATTTGTCATAACTTTTCTTCCAATGAGCAAGTGTTTTTTAATTTCATGGATGCAGTCACTATCTGCAGTGATTTTGGAACCCAGGAAGATAAAACCTGTCACTGTTTCCGTTGATTCCTCGCCTACTTGCCATGAAGTGATGGGACCAGATGCCATATTAATTTTTTGAATGTTGAGCTCTAAGACAACTTTTTCACCCTCCTCTTTCACTTTCATCAAGAGGTTCTTTAGTTCCTCTTCGCTTTCTTCCATAAGGGTGGTGTCATCTGCATATCTGAGATTATTGATATTTCTCCTGGCATTCCAGAAATATCTCCTGATATTTCCAGTTTGTGCTTCATCCAGCCCAGCATTTCTCATGATCTACTCAGTATATAAGTTAAATAAGCAGAGTGACAATATACAGCCTTGACATACTCCTTTCCCAATTTGGAACCAGTCCATTGTTCCATGTCCAGTTCTAATTGTTGCTTCTTGAACTGCATATAGGCTTCACAGGAGGCAAGTAAGGTGGTCTGGTATTCCTATCTCTTGAAGAATTTTCCAGTTTATTGTGATCCATGGAGTCAAAGGCTTTAGCATAGTCAGTGAAGCAGAAGTAGATGTTTTTCTGGAATTCCCTTGCTTTTTCTATGATCCAATGGATGTTGGCAATTTGTTCTGTGGTTCCTCTGCCTTTTCTAAATCCAGCTTGAATATCTGGAAGTTCTTGGTTCATGTACTGTTGAAGCCTAGCTTGGAGAATTTTGCATATTACTTTGCTAGCATGTGAAATGAGTGCAATTGTGCAGTTGCTTGAACATTCTTTGGCATTGCCCTTCTTTGGGACTGGAATGAAGACTGACCTTTTCCAGTCCTGTGGCCACTGCTGAGTGTTCCAAATTTTCTGGCATATTGAGTGCAGCACTTTAGAAACAACATATATTAAGAAGTCTGGTTGTATTTCTAGATACCAGCATTGAACAATTGGAAAATGTAGTTGAAGAGAAGAAACCATTTACAGCACTATCAGAGAATATAAAGGATTTAAGAATAAATCCAACAAAAAGAGGTAACACCCGTATAAACATAAATCTTAAATATTTTGAAAGATTTAAACAGAGAGTTACATCATGTTTGATTGAAAGCTTAATGCTGGGGTTTTATAAAACTCAATAAGATGATTGCAAATTTTATATGGAATGGTAAATAATCTCCCAAAAAAGGGAGGAGGGGGGAGTTTCCATATCAGATATAATTACTAAGCATGATGCTACAATAATTTAAACTGGCTGGTAACTGAAAAAAAAATGGACAAATAGACAAATGAAATAGAATTGGGACCCCCAGAAACACTGCATGACAGTAGTATGTCATGTTATAGGTGAAGGAACAATCTTTCAACAAGTATCCCCCCTGCCCAAATTTTAACTATGTGTAGTAAAATCAAATTGAACTGTACTTCACACAAGTCTCAAACACATATGCATCCAGTAACTTTACATGAATTAAAAATTTTCACTTATTTCCTGAGAGTTGTAAAGTTTCATTTTTTGAAACTTGGAAAAAAACTTTGGAAATTTTTCTTAAAACAGGAAGAGCATTTACCGTGACAGAAAACTTGAGAAACCTGACTATGCTAAAATTAAGACTTCTTCATTAAAGTGAAAAAAACAGTTTACAAACAGAGATTTCTGTAATACATACTAATTATTAAATACTAATATTCAGTATATATGAAGAGGTCCTACAAGTAAATAGCAAATAGGCAAAGATATAAATGGGTATTTCACAAAAGATGAAAGATACATAACCAATAAAGTTATGTATTTTAGAGTCAAGACAGTCATCAGTGATCCAAAAATTACAAATTAAGATCACAGCAAAACACCGTTTTATATCCATTCAATTGGCAAAAAAAAAAAAAAGAAGTCTTGAAATATAACAATACTAAGAGTTGGAAATGCTATGCATTCACAAAATTTCTTATCATGCAAGTGGAAGTCTAATTTGGTACAGTCACTTTGGAAGATAGCATTAATAAATACCACAGTGTGCAAAATTCTTTGCATATACACACAGGACGGGGGTGACTGGGTTGTAAAGTGTTGGACATTATCTCCAAAAGCTCTTCCGAGAAGAAAAACTTCCTGGTCTCTTGTGATTCGGTGGTCCATTTCTCCAGGGGATCTTCCTGACCCAGGAATTGAACCCAGGTCTCCTGCACTGCAGGCAGATTCTTTACCAACTGAGCTACAAGGGAAGCCCAGGTGGCCCACAGGTCTAGTTCTAAGTGGAAGTGATATGTGACTACAATACCGGAGCCCTGAATTGCTGATGCCAAAACATCCAGGGGTCCCTTTTCTCCCTCTGGCATACCTACCGTCAACGTTTGAAGCGGTGACCATTTTGTCAGCCTAGGTCCTTAAGTGATTATAATAAGCAGAGCCTTTCTTCTTGACAACAAAGAGACATAGCATGGTGAGAAATAAACATTTGGTGTTTTGAGGCTTAGATTTTAAAGATTGTTACTGTAGCAAATTATACCTTATTCTGACTGATACACACACAACAGGAGACATGTAAAAGACTGTTCATAGCACTGTTATTCCCAGTGGCTTTGGAAACCATCCAAATGCCTGTCCCCTGAAGGAGAATGAATAAATTACGATATATTTACTGTGGGCAATTATTCAGCAGAAAGAACAAAATAAACGCAGTGACATATAACCATACATATGAACTTTAACCAAGTAAGTAAAGTGAAACAATCCAAAGGATTATTTTTTAGTACAGAAAATTATATCAAGATGCCTTTTTATAAAATTAAAAATACTAAAATGCAAACATAGACTGTTTATGCCAATAGTGGTAATAAAAAGAAAGCAGAAAAGTAGAAAAGTAATCAACCCAAGATTCAGGATGGTGGTTCCCTGAAGCAGGAAGAACGAGGACAGGGTATGGGTGAATCTGCATTGTTAGATGTAGGTGACTCGGGGAGAGGGGAAGGTGGACACTATAAGTATTATATTAGTAAAATAGCTAAATGCCAAGTCAGTCATGGGTTGATGATGAATGCTTTGTAAACCAAGATTACAGCTAATCCATAATCCAATTCTATGTGAGATTGACTTTTTTTAAAAAAACATATGGGACTGCTTCTATTGTGATTATATTTGAAAAGAGGGCTATATATGTGGACAGATTCTCAAACATCCAGAGGTTGAGTTAAAATATGGAGGTGGGTGAACCTAGAGCCTGTCATACAGAGTGAAGTATGTCAGAAAGAGAAAAACAAATATAAATTAATGCCTATGTATGGAATCTAGAAAGAATGGTACCGATGAACCTATTTGCAGGGCAGGAGTAGACACACAGACAGAGAATGGACTGTGGGCACAGATGGGGCATGGAGAGGGTGGGACCAACTGTGAGAGTAGAGGAGCGTCAAAATATATACACCGCAATGTGTAACACAGATAGTGAGTGGAACGTCGCTGTATAGCTCAGGGAGCTCAACCTGGTGCTCTATGACAACCTAGAGGGGTGGCAGGGAGGATCAAGAGGAAAGTAATGTGTGTATATTCACGGCTGGTTCATGTTATTGTATGGCAGAAACCAACACAACATTCTAAAGCAATTATTCTCCAATTGAAAATGAATTTTAAAAGAAACATGGATGTGCACCATTCATTAGCATTAAGCCCTGAGAGTAGGGTGACCTGAAGCCAGAGAATCATTCTATTTGTTGTTCTTTTTATAGGATCCCTCTTAGCCTGAGAGTTCCTGTATCATTCCTTTCCTTATAAGGTTCTTAGCTGTATACCACAGTTGCAGACTGAGCAGGAGATAATTTCTGCAGGGAAAAACAAAAACAAAAACCAGTGAACAAGTGTCATGGTTACTGACCATCCTGTCCCTTTCCCAGGCATTGTTCCTGGGACTGGAAGCAGGATGGTATGAATGAGACCTCAGGAAGGCAGGGAAGTTACAGTTTGCTGGGACACAAGGGCAAATAAACCAGTTCCATGAAAACCAAATCTCTAAACCAGACTGTTAACGGGAGAAGAGGTGACAGTCAAGCAAAGACCTAAGGTACAAGTAGAATTCATCCAGATAAAGAGGTGGAATTGCGGGGCTCAGGGATAAGAGATACTTGAAAAAGAGGGCATGTTTTAGGCAGAAGGCAGTGTAATCGTCCCTCTTTAACCATGGGAGATACATTCCAAGACCTGCCCCCACCCCCCGCCCCAGTAGATGCCTTCAACCAGAGTACCAAACCCTATATAGACTATAGTTTTTTCTCTGCATATATACACGTGTCAGTTTAATTTATAAACTAGGCACAGTAAGACATTAACAACAATAATAGAACAGTGACACTAATATATTGGAATAAAAGTTATGTGAATGTGATACCACGACAGTCAGTCCCATAACCCAGATGGCTGCTAAGTGACTGATGGGTGGGTAGCAGGCACAGCACGATCACGCTGGCCAAGGGAATGAGTCCCATGCCAAGCAGGATCCAGCAGAATGGCGCGAGGTTTCATCACACAAGTCAGAATGGCTGCAATTCCAAGCTTATGAATTGTTTACTTCTGGAACTCTTCATCTCATGTGTTTTCGGACCACAGTGGACCATGGGGAACTGAAACTACAGAAAGCAAGGCCGTGGATGATGGGAGACAGCTGTGTGTGTAAACTGTCAAGACGAGGAGGTTTTGAGCAGCTCTAAACTTTCTGGCTGGACTGAAAGGAGAAAGAGGGACGATGGCAAGAGGAAACATGAGAACAGATCACGCAGGATCTTGTAGGAGTTTGGACTCGAGCCTGAGGACACTGAATCATGTTGGTGTGTGCTAATCAGGAGGAAAGTAGCAGGGTTGCCTTTTAGAAAAATGGTTCTGGGCCATTGTGTGCAGAGTAGATTATAGGGGTGTGTTGCAAGGGGACCATTTAGAGGGTGTCTCAGCTTACCATGGGAAACATGTGACACAATTATAGGGTGTTATTGACGAAAAGTTGATGAAAGACTGTTTACACAACCCAGAAAGGATGGTGCAGCACCTGGAGACTAGCACTAGTGGGAGCCTTTATTACACCAAGCCCGAAAGCTCAAAGGGAGAGAGTTGGAGTCATAGAAGAGCGGCCATCTAACAGAAGCTGGGACTGCAGAAGAATGCAGCCAATGCCGTGAGGGGAACAGAGGGGAGACCCTCCCCTATGAGCTCAGTCCATGCTTCCCGCTAACCTAATCAAACCAGAAGACAGACGTCATGAAAACCTCAGAGACGCAGCCTGTGGGGGTCAGCCTCCTGGGGCCCAGGGAAGGATGTAGAGGGGCAAATGAAGAAAAGTTTGCACATGAGGCTCTGGTGGTGATCCCAGCATTTTGGCGGCCTGGGCTAGGGGCATGACCCAGGAGACAAAGACATGAGGTGACTTGAAAGAGATTTAATAGGTCTACCTGCATAGTAGACTTATGATCAGGGGAGAACGGGCATAAGAGCACCACATGCATGGACCATGAAAGAAGGGACCTCCTTTCCACCTCCCTGAGGGAGCATGAGGACAGAGGACTGTCTAATACCCTTCAGCACACCTCATTCCTCTGTGGGAGGAGAGTGGCTAGTATAGTAGGTCAGAATCCGACATCCACAGGCCACGCTTCACTAGTGGGGTAGAGTCACTGTCTCAGCGCTTTTACCTAGAATAGTTTTCCCGCTTTTTTCACACCTAGAAGCCTCCTAAGACAGGCTGACCAACCTCATCCATGGGTGGAGTTGGTCAGCCGACCCAGGGCCCGTCCTGTGTTCAGGTCATATATTCCACCCAGTGATTGTGGGCAGGTGTATCTGCTCTGGCACCCCACTCCAGTACTCTTGCCTGGAAAATCCCATGGACGGAGGAGCCTGGTAGGCTGTAGTCCATGGGATCGCTAAGACTCGGACACGACTGAGCAACTTCACTTTCACTTTTCACTTTGCTGCATTGGAGAGGGAAATGGCAGCCCGCTCCAGTGTTCTTGCCTGGAGAATCCCAGAGTCAGGGAAGCCTGGTGGGCTGCCGTCTATGGGATCGAACAGAGTCGGACACGACTGAAGCGACTTAGCAGCAGCAGTATCTGCTCTATATGCCTAGTCTGTCCTCTGCGGGTGTAAGGTCTAGACTTGCAGAGCTGGAGCGGGGAGGATCTTAATGAAACAGATTCAGATCCAAGCCACAGTCTCCAGTTCAGCACTACCAGCAATTAGGATTCTAGCTTGATCGCTGGGGTTTGCTTTCCAACTGGTTCTGAGAAAACAAGTGACACCCCCGAAACCCACCATGTATGCTGTAGGTTGTCCACGTGTGCTGTGGTGGTACCCGTCACAGTGGCCCCTGAATGAACCTTTCAAAGGTCAGTCTTCAGTAAATGTCCACTAACGTCCGGCCCAGCAGGGAAGGCTTGCAGACAGTAGTTAGTCAAAAAGTGGTCTTTTCGCCCCCAGATGAAAGCCACGGTTCAGAAACACCATTACTTATGGCTGTCATTCATTTCATACAGTACATTAAAGGGAAGTAAATTATGTTCTAAATCACGGGGTTGAGTTAGCAAATTGCAAATAACTAGGACTATGAAAACACAGCTGATGCAAGCTGAGCAGTGATCTATATGTGTGGGTGTGTGTAAATAATCACTTATATGTGCAAAGTTCACCTCCTGCCTGTCTTGTGCACAGTAACAAAGGATTTAACATAGACCTGTAGAAGATCTGGAACAGCATGGGCTCAGAGAAGGATCAGCCAATAAACCCACCCAGCTGAGAAAGGGGAGGGCTTGCCTGGGATTAATCGATTTTCTAGTGCAAACGATCAGCCATACTAGGTTCATGCCATGCATCTGTAGCTTGAAATTATGTTTGTAAACTAAGCTTAATATTGCAGCCTACCAGCCACATTAAATTTATTCACACCTACTTGTTCCAAACATGATTGAGTGACTCTGCATATTATGAAATATTTGCAATTTATAAAGCCATTCTCTTGTCTTTATATAAAGTCTAAAGTTCAAGAACCCCTTTGAGTATTATAGACGATTAAAGGTGTTTAGTTCAGATATCTGAGCACTGAAACATTCTCTGTGATGGAAGATAATGCTTATTTCTATCTGAGAGCATCACATTTAAATATGCAGAAGTAGCTGAGCTATAAACATAGGGGATTAGTTACAAGAAGTAGGCAATTCCAGTGTCTTTGTCTCAGCATCTGTTTGTGGAGGAACTGAAAGATTCCAGAGCAAGTCGTTTATTTTGGATGATGTCTGGGCTTTCAGATGCTTTAAAGCTTCCCAAGTGATTGCAGTGTGAGGCCAAATTTGAGAACCTGACCCTAGCTAATAGAGATGATACTATTAAACAGTTGACTGAGAAGCTGGAAGCTCTAATCTTTAAAGTGTTTTTTAAAACTGGCCTTAGAAGTCTTATCTAAGACTCTCAATTGACAAATGAGGAAGCTAAATCCCAATAGGTAAACATTCAGCAGTCAAATAGCGGATTGAATATTCTTGAATATGCAAAATATTTGGTGTCTATACCCAGACAGCATTTAATAGGCCATTGTCTGATGTAGAATCAGATGCGTGTGACCCAAATGTACCAGGCTTTTCATTGCCTGACTTAAAAGAAATTTTTATGGCCTTGTTCCCTTTAATTTTTAAAAACATCTTGATATTTCAGTGTCCTGACTGCCTCCTTATAAACAATAAAAGCAAGATTTGGAGGGCAAAAATGTAAACGTTTTTTAAAAATCCTCAAACAAGAATTAAGTTTTACAAATCACGTATTAAAAACTACAGTCTTTTAGTGAGTAAAAGAATCACATACAGAACTTTGCAGATACAAAAAAAAAAAAAAAAAAAGAGTACAAGATTGAAGTACTTTTGACTTTCATCTCAACTGTTCGCAAGCATATGAAAACTGCCATTACCAACTGCCATACTTGGGACGAGGTATATTACCATCGCCCTGTGCAATTCCCCAGGTGTGGAAAGTAACAAGCAACTCATTTATTGGTGCATTTTAGTTTTGGAGAAGCTTGTGTGCATTGAAACAGCATAAGGCACATCTTTAAGAACTGTTTTGTTTGCTTCCAGGATATTTTGCTTTGCAGAAAATTGCTAAAATAAGTAACATAACTTCAGTTCTTTCACTTCAGTGCACCCCACCTTGTCTTTATTTTTTTATATTTACTTAATTGGCAGCATCGGGTCTTAGTTGGGACACATGGCATCTTCTGTTGTGGCACACGACTCTCTAGTTGTGGCTCTAGAGCGTGGGCTCAGAGGTTGTGGCATGTGGGCTTAGCTGCTCCCTGGCATGGGGGAATCTTAGTTCCCTGCCCAGGGACAGAACCCATGTTCTTTGCATTGCAAGGTGGATTCTTAACCACTGGACTACCAGGGAAGTCCCCTTTTCTTATGAAGACAGTCCGACTCCTAGAGAAGGATGAGACCAACTCCTGCCTGTAGCCTCCTACAGCCAACACAGACTTGGTTCCCTCGATGTACAATATGGCTGCATGGGAAATGCAATGCGATCAGTTTTATCCAGGCAAATATGCCAAGAAACCATCAGTGGGTTTTGGTATTAGTAAAGGGGCTTTCAACTCAAGATCTTTAAAACTGAATAAGGACAAAAAAATAAAACCACCTCTTAAAAGGAAAATTATAGTTTTCCTGCAGGGGTATTTCCAGTATTATAAAGGCAATATAAAGGTAATTTAATTGCCTTTATAATACTGAAATCAAAATATGCTTAGTCTGATTTTTCCTGGAGCCAAGGATCATTTGCTTATACGTTTCACATTCTCATTTTTGTTTTCATGCTTCAAGACTCCTAGTGAAAAATATTAAGCATTCAAGGGAATAGTCTGTATTTTTTCCATACCTTAGGTTTAGCCTAGTGCATAGGAAACTTCACCTGAGACATTGCTTGAAGTCGCCCCTGAGCAGGTAGTGGGAGGCAATTTTGAGAGTTCGGTTCTGCCTGAAGTGACTCCTTTGGGAAAATATGTCCTGTCTCTGGCTCCCTCCCTCTCCCATGTGATGAGAGAGCTCACCTGTGGGATGTGCCTACAACTGGAGCAGCCCATTTTGGAGAGCTGGGGCAGGGGGCTAGAGTTTCAACACTATGACTTCTGGGTACTCCTAGCAAAAGTCACCCCAAATCTGTCACTTTATTCTAAAGTCTCTTGCTGTAGCATAATAAATATTGGACTTTTTTGTGGAGGAGAGATCACTAGATAGCTTCAGGATGGGACTAGTTGTCACAAAAACCAACCACGTGATGAGAAGGTTGACGGCTTCAGCCCCACCCCTCAACCTCCAGGGAAGGAAGAAGGGCAGGAGATTGAGTTCCAATCACCAATGACCAATGATTCAATCAATCCTACCCACATAATGAAACAGCCAAAAGACCTTTAAATGTTGAGGTTCAAAGGACTTCGCAGCTGGTGAACACACTGAGGTGCTGGGCAGGTGGCACTTCTAGGGAAGGCATGGGGCGCTGGGCAACCCCTCATCCTTATCTTGCCCTGTGCTTCTCTTCCATTCAGCTGCTAGAATGGGAGTTTTAGACACCTAGCTCCAGGTGGGTGTCAGTTCTCTACCTGCGATGGTTTAATCTAACTTGACCCTGTCTCTGTCTGCAAAGGGACAGTGACCCACCACTGCTAGGGGCATGCATCCTGGGTTTTCCCCACCTGGAGATACATGAGTTCCTGGGTTAACAGCACCACGAGGGAGAAAAGCTTCCTCTCTCAGTCGAAGGTGGTTCTCATGGGCCCAGAGCTTCACTCTGTATCACTGCTGCTGCTAAGTCACTTCAGTCATGTCCGACTCTGTGCGACCCCAGAGACAGCAGCCCACCAGGCTCCCCTGTCCCTGGGATTCTCCAGGCAAGAACACTGGAGTGGGCTGCCATGTCCTTCTCCAGTGCATGAAAGTGAAAAGTGAAAGCGAAGTTGCTCAGTCATGTCCAACTCCTAGCGACCCCACGGACTGCAGCCCACCAGGCTCCCCCGTCCATGGGATTCTCCAGGCAAGAGTACTGGAGTGGGGTGCCACTGCCTGTGTATCACAGTCTCTCCCAAAAAGCAGGTCCAACCTCTGTCACTGTGACTGTGGGGCTCAGACCTCGTGCTACCTTTGTTTACACTTGCTCCTTAGACTTTCCTTTCCTGCCAAAACTGCTCCCCCAATTTCCAAAGCGGAATCTGTCATCTGGTATCTATGTGCTTAGTCAGGTATGTTTGGGAGAGAGGAAGTGGAGGCGTAATCTGCACAATGAGAAAAGCCCAGCTCAGCCAACAACAAGACATTACACAGACAATAAAAAGAAACATTTGCATAGGTATGAATAAAAGAAATCTCAAACAGCCTCCTTTCTCCATCACAGGATGTATCACCATTCCCTTCCTATTGTCTTGCCCCTCTGCTTCCAAATGGATAGACAGAGTTGATGGGTTGGTCATGTCTATTAGTGCCCAAGGTCACGGTGCCCAATTCCAGAAGGCAAAACCAAGAGGCTGAATGTTGCTTCAAATTCTGGTACAATGTAGGCCACCAGAGGCTTGGAGAGGTCCCAGGGTTCAGACAGCCACTGGCTTTTTATTAGTTATTGATTGCTATGTACCAAAATACTGCAGAAGTTAGATTAAAAGGACAAACAACATGTTGTATAGTTTCTAAGGGCCAGGAATTTGGGAGTGGCTTAGCTTGGTAGTTCCAGCCCACGAGGTGACAGTCAGCTGCTGACCAGGGCACCCGGCTTCTGATGCTGGAGAAGCTGCTACCAAGCTCACTCACGTGGGTGTTGGCAGGCCTTGGTTCCTCCCAGGCTGTTGGAAAGAGGACCACAGGGGCCTCTCTGTCCATAGGGCTCCCTCTGGTTTCAAAATACATGGCAACTGGCTTCTTCTAGAGTAAGTGATCCAAAAGGGAGAGAGAACCCAAAACAACGCTTCAATGTCTTTTATAACTAGAGGTGGCTATGGCTGCATGCCGTTAATCACACAGACCAATCCTGATACAAGGTGGGAGGAGATGACACAAGACTGTGGATATCACTAGGCATGGGAATCATTGGGGGTGTTTGAGTCTGGGTATCATTAGATGGGAATCATTGCAGGTCATATTGGAAGCTGGCTACCATCCTCCTTGACCCTCCTACCTAGCAAAGAGTAAGTGTCAGAGGAGGCCCTAGTCCAGCTAGCAATCAAGGAATAATTGCTATGCTTTTCATTTCAGCTCCTGTTCCTTGTGCTTCTCTAAGGAACATTGTGGACTGGAGGAATCACTGACACTCTATAGAGTCCCATGGAAATGCCACCTAGTGTTATTAAACTCCTCCTCCTCCGCTTATAACATTTGGACAGTCATGGCAGAGAAAGTGGGTACGTTCACAGAATCTGGGAACCAATCATTCTATTGTTATTAATAGAAGGTTATGGTCTCTAGTGGTCTTCCCTGGCGGCTCAGATGGTAAAGAATCTGCCTGCCATGCAGGAGACCCAGGTTTGACCCCTGGGTTGGGAAGATCCCCTGGAGAAGGAAATGGCAACCCACTCCAGTATTCTTGCCTGAAGAATCCCATGGACAGAGGACTCTGGTGGGCTACAGTCCCTGGGGTTGCAAAGAGTTGGACACGACTGAGTGGCTAACACTGTCTCTAGTATATGACTGGTTCTTGGATCATGGTCTGCATTAGAAATGCAGGGGTTCAGGAAAATCCTAAGGTCAGAGGAGACTCTCTCTGAGACATTAAATTGTGGAAGTAGCTGCACCTGTTATGAGTCTCTGCTGACTAATCTTACTCCACCTGGAGAGGGCAGGGATGGCCTGGGCCAGAGAAAGTGCAATTCCAAACAAGCCCTTTAATCTTTCTGGGTAGAATGGCTTCTGCCATCACAACTGTTCCTCCCTCATCTCAAAATACTCATTTTTAGATGCTTCTCAGGATATTTTTTGCTTCACCAGTGGGGAACCAATGCTGCTAGCAAACTGGTAGAAAAGAGAGATTGGGTGCTGCCTTTGGTGCAGTAAAGTCAGCCATGGCCTGGGGATCCAAAGGCTAAGGAAAGAGTATGGTCCTGAGAGCCTGATGCATTGCATTGGGTTTTTTGAGCATAAGCAAGGGGACAGGTTCTGTAGCTCTTCAAGTGGGGGTTCTGCAAGGTTTGGAAAGAAGTGGCAAAGGTCATTGAGTTCACTGGACTACTACTATATTAAAAATTTTGAATTAGGACAAGCTAGATTGTTTGGGCTTCCCAGGGGTCACAGTGGTTAAGAACTTTCCTGCCAAAGTAGAAGGCGCAAGAGAAGCAGGTCTGATCCCTGGGCCAGGAAGATCTCCTGGAGAAGGAAATGACAACTCACTCCAGCATTCTTGCCTGGAAAATTCCATGGACAGAGGACCCTGGTGGGCCACAGTACCTGGAGTTGCAAAACGCTGGACATGACTGAGTGGCTGAGCACACACACAAGCTAGATTGTACTGTAATAACACACAATCTCTCCATTTTGGTGGCTTAAAGATGTATTTTTCTGTCATACATCATGTTCATAATGGATTAACTTGGTAGTTCTCATCATAGTCACTCAGGGGCCCAGACTGGTGAAGGTTCTAAAATTTTGGAACTGGACAGCTCATGTCACCAGAAGCAAAGAGCTCTCCTGGGGAGTCTCACACCAGATGGTCAATGCTTGGCTACAGACAGACACACATCACTCCCAGTCATTCCGACTCAAGATTCATTGGCTAAACTAGTCATGTCATAACACCCTAACCAACCACAAGGAACCAGGAATGGGAAAGACGGATAAATATTTGGTGAACAGCATTATTGACGAGCGCTCTGGCTTCCCTGAAGCTGAAACTCAGATTTCCTCTTCTCTTTTTGCTTTCTTGTCTACCCCAATTCCCCCCAGGTAGCACTTCGTCTGTGTTAGTGTCGACAGCTGGCAACAGCAATGTGGGTCTAGAGACTGTAATAACCACTGTGTTCTGGAAACATCACTCTTGTTTAGAGACTGCTATTGTACCTAAATGGCATGGATCTAGGATTGGTTCTGTGACATCCCTGTGTCTTATTACCCTTTGGAACTTTGGGAAAGGGGAACAGATGAGACTTCAAGTTGGAATTAATTCAACAAGGCAGGTTCGGAAATGACTCCATTTACATTGCTGGAAGACATCCCAGAGTCCTGCTGCTAGAGAAGGACCTAGGCTGCCTGGTACCAGGTACTGAAGGGCGAAATCAAGATCACAGCAAGCACCAGGATGCGACACCAACGGATTGAAGGAAGAGGATGTACTTAAAGGGACTATCCGAGGTATGGACAGAATCAAGAGAATCAACAGGGAGGTTGAGCTACCCAAGGCTGTCAACCGAAGGAATCTGGTGATACCCTGAAATAAGAAAGGAGAGGAAAAAATGTTATCTTAGCTCCGTGAGAGAGAGAACTGGGGAGAACGGGCTGCCAGAGAGAAACCTGCAGTTGTTTAGGTAAACAGCCACTGCCGGAAATGTGTCCCAAAGCAGGGAGAAAGCTGGAGGAAATATTCCAATCTCTCTTCCCCTCCTCCAGTCTGTCAATGGCGCTCACTGGCTGAACCTAACGAGGAGCCGGCAAGCAAGGGACCTCCAATGGTGCAGCTTCCAGGGACCACCTCCCAGGGCAGAAAAGGCCCCGAGAAAGGTGAGTGGCACATGCAGGGATGTAAACAGAATCAACACAGCGAGGCCGTCTCTAGTTGATTGAGATAAATTAGAAAATTACAATGAGACTTGCTTCTAATTTCTCTGAGACTTTTAATTTCC
Source organism: Bos indicus (assembly GCF_029378745.1). NCBI lineage: Eukaryota > Metazoa > Chordata > Mammalia > Artiodactyla > Bovidae > Bos > Bos indicus. The sequence goes on along the minus strand of NC_091782.1, from coordinate 15,422,326 downwards.
CCCAGGGATGAGAGATTCTGTTTTCTCCATGGCAACAAAGAAAGGGAGAGTTTGTTGCTAGAACTTAAATATCTCTGAGGGAATTTAATAAAGGGTGGGGATTCATATGGTTTCAATTTGGGACCATTTCTATATTGTGGCCATTGTACATGTGTTACTTTGCTGCTCTAGTGAACTTTGCTGCTCTAGATTTTTCTATCAGTTCAGTCGCTCAGTCGTGTCCGACTCTTTGTGACCCCATGGACTGCAGCACATCAGGCTTCCCTGTCCATCATCAACTCCTGGAGCTTGCTCAAACTCATGTCCATTGCGTCAGTGATGCCATCCAACCATCTTATCCTCAGTTGTCCCCTTTTCCTCCTGCCCTCAATCCTTCCCAGCATCAGGGTCTTTTCTAATGAGTCAGTTCTTTGCATCACGTGGCCAAAGTATTGGAGCTTCAGCATCAGTCCTTTCAATGAATATTCATGATTTATTTCCTTTAGGATTGACTGCTTTGACCTCCTTTCTGTCCAAGGGACTCTCAAGAGTCTTCTCCAATACCACAGTTAAAAGCATCAGTTCTTCAGTGCTCAGGTTTCTTTATGGTCCAACTCTCACATTATACATGACTACTGGAAAAAACATAGCTTTGACTAGACAAACCTTTGTCAGTAATGTCCCTGCTTTTTAATATGCTGTCTTAGGTTTGTCATAGGCTTGTAATTATTTGGTTGGGAAATACAATAGGAGGTTAACCTTTGGTAACTCTCTGATTTGAGGCTAAAATGTCTTATTCTATTCATTTGAGATGTTTCTAGAATCAACAACAGAACTGCTCATTTCTCTAGTCCCAAGAGTTTATAAAAATTAGTGGTCAGTGTTAGGGCATAGCCTCAGAGGTTTCCCTTGATGACTGCTGCTCTCCCCCACTGAAGGAGGTTGTCTCATTCCTGGTTGACCAGAGCCATGAGTGAAAACCATAACCTTGAGCTCACTGGGCCAGCAGAAATGAAAGTAAGTAAATGCAGAGTAAAGAGTTCCACTAATCAACCTGCTTTTTCCTAACCCTACTCACCACCCAGGAGGATTTGTTATCTATCCTGATGGCTGAGATGTCAATTGTGTCTCACTTACTAGTTGGGGAAGAACTGGGCCTCCTGGGGGTTCCTGACCCAGTGCACAGATTCTGTGACTTGGAACGAGAGAGGCCTTCAGGAAGTGTTGTGATCTTTATTGTGGGGGTTGTGGTGGTTTAGTCATTCACTCAGGTCCAACTCTTTGTGACCCCATGGACTGTAGCCTGCCAGGCTCCTCTGTCCATGGGATTTCCCAGGCAATAATATTGGAGTGGGTTGCCATTTCCTCCTCCAGGGAATCTTCCCAACCCAGGGATCGAACCCAGGTCTCCTGCATTGCAAGCAGATTCTTTTCCACTGAGCCACCAGGGAAGCCCACTGTGTGGGTAACTTCATTAAATTCTTCCTTGTAGTTTGAAGCTCTGCTTTTTCTGAGCACATCGATTACTGATCTATGACTTTTGACTTGATGGGGTAGGGCACTGGTTCTACTTAAACCTCAAATCCAAGCCTTGTGCATAATTTGGGTCTCTGTTTCAGGTTTACATGTCCTTGACCTAGCTAATAGAAGCGACATTTTGTCTACTTTTCCTAAATGTGTCCTTTGGGTCCCTGGAGAGCTGAGGAGTAGAGATCTATTCTCACTTGCTCAGCATCCTTCCTCCCCCACAAAATACCAATTTTGTTCAGTAACAATACTTTTCTTTTGACGAATTCTCCTCCTCTACTGCAATTAGGCAGTTTGAGCAGCAAGTTGTCAATCATAGGCTATGGACACATGACCCAAGATAGACCAATCAGGGCACCTGGTTCCTTGCCAACAGGAATGATTGGCCCTGCTTTGATCACATACCCCTCGTCTGCAGTATCACTTTTTGTTGTTGTTAAGTCTTTGTTGAGAAGAGCCTTTTCCTTTCTGGTAGTGAAATTGACAAGTGATGCATAGAGAAAGTCAGCCTTCCGCAGGGCACGATGAATTTGACACTTAAAGCAGCAGAGTAGAGCCATGAGAATGTTCTAGGGAGATCATGAAATCCTTAATTCCAATCTTCCCCCAGCTGCACCTGCACCCTTACTGATGTCAATGATATCTTCTTTGTGGTTTGGGTAGATTTAATTGGATTTCTATCACAACCAAGAGAGTCCTTACTCATCTAGCAGGGGACTGTTAGAAATGCCCACATACCCATCTGTCCTCAGGACCCCGGCCATAATACCACCTCCGAATCTACATCCTTAACAGTTTAGAGGAGATAAAGCAGTGGCACAGAGCCAGCAATGCTCAAATCTGCTAAATGGGTCAGAGAGTGCTTCCCAAAGAAGCAGTTCAGAGACCATTAATACATAGGTTTCTGAACATGAAGCTCCTTACACTCTGCATGGTGCTGTTTAAGTAGCATAGAGATATAAACGGAAGGAAATCCTGCAATATAGGGAATCTCTTACAACTCATGCTGTAGATTTGAACTTTATCCCACAGGTCAAAGGGAACCTCAGTGTAGCTGCTGTCTAAGACTCATGACCTCTTATTGATCTGCTCAGATCGGCACTTCTTATTTTGATTCTTAAAAAAAAAAAAAAAAAAAACAAAAACGCTTCTACAGTTCTAGAAGCAGAACCTAGAGTCATTGCATTGTCCCTAAAAGTCTGAGGCAAGGAGAATGGGACAGGGCTAGTCGTTGGTATAATGCTCGGAGCGAATCGCCCCGCCTCCCCATCCTCTACCTTCCCATCTGTGAAATGACATTTTTCCATTGAGCCCCCTCTATTCCCCAAGAAACCTTTGCAGACTCATGTGCTGACTGAGGCCGCCATCTAGTGGACACCTTTGGAAATCATTCTGCAGGATCACCACCCCCGCTCCACCCTCCACCCCTCCAGCTGCCTCTGTACCTCGTCAACCTAGGAGACAGGAATACCCTGTCCTCTCTGCCTGGTCCCTCACTGATTGTCTCTCTAAATTCAGCCTCTCTTCCCCTAGTCTTCTCACTTCTGTGCACGTGAACACAATTCTCTACCTGGAAATATGGGGCTCTAACCTTGCAAGCGATGCTCCCTTAACCATCCTCCAAGACCCTTGTCATTAACGTAGACAAGAGATGGCAATACTAGCAGAACGTGGCATTTCTATGGGTCCCTCACTAGCTATTTTGAATGACCTTCAGCCCCCTCTTATTCCTTCTCAATGATTTTGGGAATTGTGAGTGCCAGTCAACAACTCCAGTCATCTTGGTAACAGTAATGCCATATTTGCTTAAAAAATAAATAAACAAGCTCTAGCTCCCTGGGCTGATGTGTCCTTCTGCAGTTCATTCATGAATACCACCCCCCTCCCATTGCTTGATGAGCTACCAAAGCCCATGTGAGATATTAGGGGCCCTATATCTACGCTGAAAGGGCCAGCCTCACTAGATATGCCATAATGCCTGATATACTGATGCCATTGTCAAGGACAGTGCTATCCAAAGTTGCTATTACCAAGACAACACCCCTCCCCCATGTCTCCTCCCCACCAGCAGTGGTGACCAATAGCACACTCATACATGACTTATGAGGGCATCAGAAGATAAGGTGTCTGCCCTACAGTCCAGATATTTCCGAAGAGGAAAATTCCCCCTATTTCCAGTTCTTGACCCCCAGCTTCTGTTTACAACTCTCTTTGCCCTGGGGTCAGAATAGCAATACCTCTATTAGCGGCCTTGGGCACAGTTCCGGCCCAGCAAGTTGATTCTTCCATTCCCCACAATTTAAACCTGGAGCATGGCCAAGCCGAAGGCTGGAAGGAGAAGAGCAACTGCAGAGCCGTGCCTTGTGTCTGTCTGTCTGTCGCTCATCTCGGGAAAAGGGTAGATGATACAGGAGCCACTGAGCAGGACTCCTGGCACCACTCCTGGTGGATTTCTAGGGCCAGGAAGTTCCTTGAACATCATCTACTTCAGCTTGAATCTCAGTTGGAGGAAGAGCGGAGAGAGGAGCTGGTAGAAGGGAGAAAGAGACAAAGATAAAGAGGATATAGTCAAAATTTTATGGAAAAAAAAAAAACAATTGTCTGCTCTTTGAAGTCATTTGTTGATCTCTTAAAATGACTCCCTGCCTTCTTTCATGTGTGAAATTGAAATCATTGAAAAATTTTTACACTTAATCTATTAATGAATGTAATACAGGAGTTTGCAAATATTATACTGTGCCCAAGATAATTTCAGGATTCATAGAACGCAATCAGGTCATAGCATACTGAAAATAGTCTGATATTGGGCCACCAATTTTAACTTCCACAAACGTCTTTCCATCCCTTTATGATGTGCCTAGGATTTTAGTATAGACGATCTTATTTGAAGTTAAGCTTGAAAGTCCGCAATTGAGGACTTTTGTGAATATGAGGCCCACTGCCACCTGCAGAGATCTTGTTTGTGACCTTCCCTGTCCTTTAAGAATGTACCCTTTGCCTCTGAGTTGTGAAGCTCAGTTAACACTTACGAAATCATTGAAATGGACTGACTTGCCATCTGTTCAGTTCTGCCAGCAGTGAAACAGATGCAAAACAAGCAAGACAAAACAAACACCCTTCCCCCTGTTTGGGGGAATGATTTTGCAAGGCTGCGTTATCAGCATAAATCCCAAGGATTATGTTTCTTCTCTCCTGTCGGCACAGGACTCCACCCTGCTTTCCTGAGATACTGGGCCTGTTTTCCCTACCCATCACTAGGGAAAGAACATGGAAAGAGGGGAGGGGAGGCTTGAAAGGGTTTCCAGAGGTAGAAGTGGAACTGGCCTGAGGGGAGGCAAGGGGTCCGGTCCATGGAGCAGAAGATCTGGCTTTTAGCTGTTCTCTTGAATCACTGCCCCTGCATTGACCACTGTTCATTCAGCAAGCTCTCACTGCATGCTTCCTGCATACCAGGACTTGTGTTGGGTGCAAGAAATCTACATGTCAGCAGAGTGTCATGGCTAGGAGAAGATATTTAGAAGATGAATCTGGATGTGTATGCAAAAGTGTAGCATCAGTAAAGGAGGAAGTAATTCAGCAGTTGGAGTGAGTAGCTCAGAGCAGCAGAAATTGGAAGGGCAATTTCAAAAGGTTCTGCAGAGGCATTTAGAACTAGTATGCATCTGAAATCCTACAATATCGGAAATTGAGGAGAATCAGAGAAACACTAGTGTGCCCATGAGGTGGTTGAGTCTTGATTCTGACACCACTTTCTGGGCAACATCGGGCAAATTTTTCTACCTCCAATTCAGGTGTCCTGATTTGCATTGTCCCAAATTCTTCTGAGGTTGGAGGAGCCCATGTGGCAATGAGTAGAAGGAATTGTTGACTGTGAGACGTTAACACAGCAAGAGAACGTGATGTCCTTGTTGGCAGTCTTTGGAAAACCCAAGGAGCCAGAATAAGCATGCGCACTTGGAGATTGGGTGTCCTCATTCACCAATGAATTGAATGTCTGGTATGTGCTAAACTATTTAAAGAAAGCTAAGAAAAAAAAAGCTCCTGTTCTGAAAAAATTCATAATTATATAATGTATTCACATTTTCCTTTCTCCAGATTTTCCAACTCCAATATTCCTTTTTTGACTAAGCTCCTTTCTTCCATCCCACCCTCTGCCCACACTTACTGATCACCAACCACCCCACCAGCCATCGCCAAGTTTACCCAGGCTCCCGACCTCTGCCCCTTTGTGTATACCTTTGAATCCATGGCCAACTGTGCCAGCTATATTCTCACCAACTCCCTCAACTCCCCAGTGCCCTTGACCTTTGCTCTCTCTACCCTGCCAGTTGCCAGTTTCCAGTTTGGGCTCAACTATGCTGCCTTCCATTCTCTGACTAAATGTTCATTGAATACCTACTGGATTTCCCAAGTGGCTCAGTGGTACCAGGCTAAAGTCCATGAGCTTGCAAAAGAGTCAGACATGAGTTGGTGACTAAGCAACAGGTTCCTGCTATTACCTAGATACTTTTCTAGGTGCCAAAGCTACATCAGTGAGGAGCAAAATTCCTCCTGGGGCTTATGTTCTACTGGTGGTAGATAATTTTCACTGAAGGAATAAATATATAGTGAAAAGTAAGCAAGTAATACAATTTCATATAGTGATTAGGGCTACAGAAAATAATAAGAGTGGCCAGGGAAAGGCTCTTTTAACCTGAATGGAGTATAAGAGTGAGGCAGGACAATATCTTGGATTAGAACATTACAGGAAGAATCAATATACATTCTCACCAACAGTGCAAGAGGGTTCTTTTTCCCACACCCCCTGCGGCATTTATTGCTTGTAAATTTTTTTTTTTTTTTTTGATAATGGCCATTCTGACCAGTGTGAAGTGATAACTCATTGTAGTTTTGATTTGCATTTCTCTAATAATCAGTAGTCATGTGTGGATGTGAGAGTTGGACTGTGATAAAAGCTGAGCACTGAAGAATTGATTCTTTTGAACTGTGGTGTTGGAGAAGACTCTTGAGAGTCCCTTGGACTGCAAGGAGATCCAACCAGTCCATCCTAAAGGAGATCAGTCCTGGGTGTTCTTTAGAAGAAATGATGCTAAAGCTGAAACTCCAGTACTTTGGGCACCTCATGTGAAGAGTTGACTCATTGGAAAAGACTCTGATGCTGGGAGGGATTAGGGGCAGGAGGAGAAGGGGACAACAGAGGATGAGATGGCTGGATGGCATCACTGACTTGATGGACGTGAGTTTGAGTGAACTTCGGGAGTTGGTGATGGACAGGGAGGCCTGGCATGCTGCAATTCATGGGGTCACAAAGAGTCGGACACGACTGAGCAACTGAACTGAATAATTAGTGATGTTGAGCATCTTTTCATATACCTGTATGAAAAGGTATATGGCCTTTTTCATGGCCCTGCATGTCTTCTTTGGAGAAATGTTTACTCAGGTCTTCCACCCATTTTTTGGTTGGATTGTTTGTTGTTTTGATATTGAGCTACATAAGCTGTTTGCGAATTTTGGAGATTAATCCTTTGTCAATTTCTTCATTTACAAATATTTTCTCCCATTCTGAGGGTTCTTTTCATCTCGTTTATGGTTTCCTTTGTTGTTCAGAAGCTTTTAAGTTTAATTAGATCGAATTTGTTTATTCTTGTTTTTATTTTCATTACTCTAGGAGGTGGGTCAAATAAGGTCTTGCTGTGATTTATGTCAAAGAGCGTTTTTCCGATGTTTTCCTCTAAGAGTTGTATAGTGTTTGGTCTTATGTTTAGGTCTTTAATCCATTTCAAGTTTATTTTTGTGCATGGTGTTAGGTAGTGTTCCAAAATAAAATTTTTAAAAACTTCCAGGAGACTGTGAGGGGAGAAATGTGGTTGGTATATTTGTTGTTGTTTAGTCACTAAATCATGCCAAATTTTTTGCAACCCCACGAACTTGAGCCCACCAGGTTCCTCTGTCCATGGGATTTTCCAGGCAAGAATACTGAAGTGGGCTGCCATTTCCTTCTCCAGGGGATCTTCTTAACCCAGGGATCAAACGTGCATCTCCTGCATTGGCAGGTGGATTCCAAATGGGGATGGTTGGATGAGTTGATGGAAAGGAAGGGAGGGAGGAAATGGAACTAGGGCCAGCTCAGATGGCACCTAGGGGGCCATATTGAGTTTCTGTTCTAACTGTGATGGGAAGTCATTCCCAGAGGGAGAATTTGAGTAGGAGAGTGACATGATCACTGGAGAACAGAGTCGAGCGCTATTGCAGGAATGCTGGGGAGGAGTGTTGTATCGGCTTTTATTAGGAGCTGGCTGTCATTGGGAGTGATAGGTGCTCAGGGGCAGGACAGAGACGCATAGGTAGAACTGACAGGGTCTGCTGATGAATTGAATGTGACTCAGAAGGGAAAGATGACAAGACAGACTTAGGAGTGACTCCAAGATGAAGAGCATTGTCATTTTATGAGATGGATAATCATGGGGGAGGAGTAGGCTGGCAGAGGATGAAAGGGGAATCAAAAGTCATTCCTTTTACTTGTTTGAGATGCCTGTTGGATATCCAAGTAGAGATATTAAGTGGGCCGTTTGATAGACAGTATCAGTAGTGGGCGTCCTCAGATTACCAATGACATTTAAAACCAAGATGCCAGAGGAGATCATCCAAGGGGTGGAAGTACACAGAGGGGGTTCAGAGTCTGGGCCTCAGCGATACCCCTACATTTAGAGGTCTGGAAGAGTGGACCCACCTAGCCAACTAAGACTGGGGCAAAGTAGTTGGGGGGACGGGGGGTGGGGTAGAAGGAAAACCAGGTGAACACAGGGTCCTAGAAGGAAAGGAGAAGATGTCAGAAAGGAACCTTTGATTTTCTCCACACCTTCTGGGCAGCCGCTAAGATCATGAGCCAACCCATAGAGCGAGGGAGCTGGCTTCTCCCATACATTCTTCTTTTCCTGCCCCTAGTGAACTCTCCTCTTAGTCCTCTCCAGGTAGTTTTCTTGGCCAGGTCCTCCAGTATTTTTCCACTTTCCCACCCTCCAATGCCATCACATCTCACACATCTCACAAGCAACCTCTTATTTCCCTCTTAGATCAGAGGGGCAGAACAGTACCCTCCTAGTTTTCTCTGGGCATTTCTGCCCTTGCCTCCTTGATTTTCAGTTATACCAGCTCCCAGGACAGATCACCAACTGCTCACCCTGCCCTGATCTGGCTGCCCAGTCCCAGTCATGAAAACAGAAATACAGGTTTGCCCTAATGTGGACAGGCTCCTATATCCCTCTCAAAATTTACCTTCTACCAGAAGTATCTTAATAAAACCCAAACGTAGTGATCATAGTGTTTTCCCTGTTCCAAAAAACCTTCGAAGAATTCCTTCAGGAAAATTTCACATTGATTGCAGGGCCTTCAGGTCAGGCCCCTGCTGTCTGACTCCCCAGCCCTCCATCTTAGCCTCATCTCCTGCAGCAGATGATCCCCGCTTCTTCCACAGGGGTATATAAACTCCAAAACTACCGTGTACTTTCTTGACCACAGGCCAAGCTAATCCCTGTGCCTGGATTCTACAATGGAGCCTTCAAAGGCCAGCTGAAACCTCATCACCTTCGATGTTTTCCAGACCATCTCCTCCCACACAGAGCTCGGGCTCGCTGGGTCTTTAAAGGGGTGGGAGGAAGGCTTTCCAACACAGTGAATTTTCTATCACTCAAGTATATATTCTTATCTCCATAAATTTAGAAAACATAGGTTGTACTGAACCAATACCCTCATAACCACAAAGGGTGCATTTCCAAGCTCACAGCCTGACCTGGTGAGAGCCCAAAGCCACACACCTGGCTTGGTGTCCGCTTTCCCACGGTTCTCTCAGGGCTTCTCTCCCTGCAGATCCTGTTCTTGTCTTACCAGGTGACCTGGGCTTCTCATAGTTCCAAACCAACTACTACAGAAGACAAACAAAACCCAGCTCTTTTGCCAAGACACACAGTTCTCACGAGTGCAAACCCGAGAAGTTCTAACAGAAGTCTCAGAAGAACAGAACAGAGGAACTGAGGGTGGGATAAGGGGAAAGGAAATCACTAAGAAGATAGCAGCTAAGAATATGTCATTAAATTGAAAGAGCCCAGCAAGTATTAAGCAGGCAAAAATTTGAAAATACACACACCTAGGTACCTACTAGTTGAGGTTTCTGTATCTTAAGAATGAGAAAATTTCAAAATGTTTTTGCAAAGAAACAATAAAGACCTCATCAGCAGTTCTGGACACTAAAGGACAGTGGAGCAATGCCATCAAAAACTGGGGAGAAAATGACTGGGAATAGGATTCTAGGTGCAAAAAAATCAAATGTGAGGTGAAATTAAGATGTTGTGCAAGTTTGGGTCCTGTAAGAAACATGCCAAGACAGAGTTGTGTAAGAAGTGCATGAAACAAACACCTAAAGAGATAAAGGCACCCAAGAGGGTGTCTGAGGCTTCAGACTACAGGCCACAAGGCTATTCAGACTCCAGGGACAGGGGAGAAGGAAGGGAGAAAGGGTGTGTGGGAGTGTCTTAGACTGCAGAGAAAGTTTCAGTTCAGTCGCTCAGTCGTGTCTGACTCTTTGCGACCCCATGAATTGCAGCACGCCAGGCCTCCCTGTCCATCACCAACTCCCAGAGTTCACTCAAACTCACGTCCATCGAGTCAGTGATGCCATCCAGCCATCTCGTCCTCTGTCGTCCCCTTCTCTTCCTGCCCCCAATCCCTCCCAGCATCAGAGTCTTTTCCAATGAGTCAACTCTTCACATGAGGTGGCCAAAGTACTGGAGTTTCAGCTTTAGTATCATTCCTTCCAAAGAACACCCAGGGCTGATCTCCTTCAGAATGGACTGGTTGGATCTCCTTGCAGTCCAAGGGACTCTCAAGAGTCTTCTCCAACACCACAGTTCAAAAGCATCAATTCTTTGGCTCTCAGCTTTCTTCACAGTCCAACTCTCACATCCATACATGACCATTGGAAAAACCATAGCCTTGACTAGACGGACCTTTGTTGGCAAAGTAATGTCTGTGCTTTTCAATATGCTGTCTAGGTCATAACTTTCCTTCCAAGGAGTAAGCATCTTTTAATTTCAAAAAGGCTTCCAGGAAGTCCTCAAGCTCAAGTGGAGTCCCTGGTCTCCCTGCTCATCACTGGCTGGAGGCAGCCTATGGGAAGGCTTAGCATGAACTCTACGATGGATCTCACAGCAGCAGTGGGGACCACGGGTCCATCCTGCTCTCTGCAATCAGAGATCCGAAGGGTGTGCACTCATGACAGCTGCTCATGTGTTCTGATGTGTAAAGATCCAGAAAGTTTGCTACCCATTAGCCCTGTGTGTTAAAAATGAAAGATGTACCTTACCAAAAGGAATCTAAAAAGATGGAGTGAAATTTGAGACATGGTAGCCACTGAGTACATCCCAGAACCAGCAAAGGAAGCTGAGTGATTATAAAAAAAAAAAGTGCCTGTAACCTCAGAGCTTGGCCCAGTCCCCTTCAAGGGGCACCAATTAAATACATGTTTTCCCTTGCGGCTCTGCGGTAAAGAACCCACTTGCCAATGCAGGAGATGCAGGTTTGATGTCTGGGTCGAACCTACCAAACATGAGCGCTTAGCCTAATCTAGCTTAAATGTGCTTAGGATCCTTACATCCACACACAGTTGGGCAACATCACCTAACACAAAGCCCACTTTATTATAAAGTATTGAATATCTCATACAACGTATTGAATAATGTACTGAAAGTAAAAAAAAAAAAAAAAGTTGTATGTTTACAAAACCCTTAACAGGATGGTTAAGTGTGTGTGTGTGTGTGTGTATATTTTTTTTTTTTTTTACTTTCACGGTAGCATGGCTGACTTGGAGGAGCAGCATCACTGGAGAGCATCATGTCACATAAGTCTAGCCCAAGAAAAGATCAAAATTCTAAGTTTGGTTGCTATACAGTGCATATCATTTTCATGCCTTTGTAAATTGTAAGTCAGAGACTGTGTTCTCCCTTACTTGGGCTATATACATGGATTAACTTTTGTCATTTTAAGATGTTATCCGTATAAAAGACCTTCTAGGAATAAATATGTTATTTTGGGGAAAGTGCAGGGAATTCCCTGGCGATCCAGTGGTTATTAGGACTTGGACTTCCACTGCCAGAGCTCAGATTTGGTCCCTGGTCGGGGAACTAAGATCCTGTATACCACGAGTTTTAGCCAAATAAAAAAGAAAAAGTGTAAAAATAGAACCTTTAAATACTCCACATGAACAACCCAGCTATCATTCGTGTGTGTGTGTCTGTGTGCAGCTCAGTCGTGTCTGACTCTTTGCGACCCCATGGACTGCAGCCCACCAGGCTCCTCTGTCTATAGGATTTTCCAGGCAAGAATACTGGAGTGGGTTGCCATTTCCTTCTGCAGCTCTCATTCTTAGAAAAAAATATCTATGCCACCCTTAACCTGAGTACAGATTTCTTAGACTAAGATATCATACTGGTATTAGTATTACTAGTGGTCCGATTAGTATTGCTAAGTGCGGCATTGTCAGAACGTCTTTTGTCTGCACAAGGGGCAACCCGCTCCAGTACTCTTGCCTGGGAAATCCCACAGTCAGAGAGCCAGAGGGCTAGAGTCCATGAGGCCGCACATGGTCAGACACAACTGATCGACTAACACACTTTAGCTTTTTGGTTTCTGGAATATTCGGCCTCAAATCTGGGATTTATGAGGCAAAAAGAAAACCCAGAAAACTCACTACTTTGTGGTCCCTAGGCGGTCAGCCTCCTCTCTTCTTTTCAGAGTTGTCTTAGGTTTGTTTTATATTTAATGTTCAGGGTTCTTGGTTGTACTCTGAGTAGAGACTAGGGAAAAGTATGTTTATTCCATGACGTATTTGATCAGAAGTCTGAATTACTTGTTAATTTAAAAATAGTTATACACTTACTCAGATTTTCTCTTTTCTTTCATTTGATTTCAGTAAGTTGTTTTTCCAGGACATTATTTACTTTAAGGCTCCAAATTCATTGGCATCAAATTATTCACAGCAGTCTTTCATTTTAAAGCTCACTGATGTATCTATAGTTCGGCCTCCTATTTTATTCATCATCTGGTCATTTGTTTCTCTTTCCTTCCTCCTCTCTGTTCCTCCCTCCCTCCCTTCCACTCCCACCCCCAGTCATCCATCACGTCTGGCAAAGTCTTCTGATAGATGTCTTTTCAGAAGATCGGATTTTAGGTTTGGCAATGCTCTATTATATATTTTCTGTTTCACAAATGAATTAGCTTTTGCTGCAACTGTTGTTCGGTTGCTGAATCATCTCTGACTTTTTGCAACCCCATGGACTGCATAGCATGCCAGGTTCCTCTGTCCTCTACTATCTCCCAGGGTTTGCTCAAATTCTTGTCCATTGAGTCATTGATGCTATCTAACCATCTCTTCCTGTGCCACCCTCTTCTCCTTTTGCCTTCAATCTTTCCCAGCATCACTGTCTTTTCCAGTGAGTCAGCTCTTTACATCAGGTGGCCAAAGTATTGGAGGTTAAGTTTAGTCCTTCCAAAGAATATCCAGGGTTGATTTCCTTTAGGACTGACTGGTTTGATCACCTTGCTGTCCACGGGACTCTCAAGAGTCTTCTCCGGCACCACGATTCGAAATCATCCATTTTTGGCACTCAGCCTTCTTTTGCATATCAAACCACAGCTCAGCATTTAAACAAGATTTCTTTCTAAAGGATATGTGAGTCAGCTAAATCAGCAGGGCATGGCTATAATTCAGGATGTAGACTCCAAGTTTCAGGTTCTGTTCATGTCTTGTCCTCCTCAGCCTGAAACAGTGCCCTTCAGGTTGGGACTTGACTTGAACCCAACCAAAGCTCATGGTCTTTTAACTAAGAGTACACACCTGGCCTCGGGACTTAATGAAGCCCGGGTTCTTGATGTCTCATCGCACAAAGAATTCAGGGAGAAACAAAGTGATAGCTGAGAGGTGGATTTATTTAGAGAGAAACACACTCCACAGACAGACTGGGCCATCCTAGAAGGGGCTGTCAGTTTTTATAGGGTAATTTCACAGGCTGATGAGTGAGTGTGGGTGTCTATGTATAATCCTATTACAGGAGAATGAAAAACTGAGACTAATAATCCAATCTACAATTAATTGCTGATCATATCTTTATTATCCTCTATTTAATTACTTTGAACTCTGTTCTTTCTAACTTCTTGAGTTGCATGATTAACTCATAAATTTTCAGACTTCTTTGAGGATATGAAGATGTAAATTTCTCTAAAGGTACTGCTTTGGCTGTACTCTATGAGTTTTGATATGTAGATTTTAATTATTGTTCAGTTGAAATATTTTTTAATGTCCCTTACAATATTGTCTTTGACCCCAAAACTGCTTAACAGTGAGGTTTCTAAATTTCCAAATATATTTCTATGATCTTTGTTATTGCTTTCTAGCTTAATGGTACTATACTCAGATAATGTAATCTGTGTGATATTGATTATTTTAGTATTTGTAGAGATTTGATGTGTGGACCAGTGCGTTCTATTGGCAAAACTCTATTAGCCTTTGCCCTGCTTCATTTTGTACTCCAAGATCAAATATGCCTGTTACTCCAGGAGTTTCTTGACTGCCTACTTTTGCATTCCAGTTCCCTATAATGAAAAGGACATCTTTTTTGGGTGTTAGTTCTAAAAGGTTTTGTAGGTCTTCATAGAACCGTTCAACTTCAGCTTCTTCAGCATTACTGGTTGGGGCATAGGCTTGGATTACCGTGATATTGAATAGTTTCCCTTGGAAACGAAAAGAGATCATTCTGTCGTTTTTGAGATTGCATCCAAGTACTGCATTTTGGACTCTTTTGTTGACCATTATGGCTACTCCATTTCTTCTGAAGGATTCCTGCCCACAGAAGTAGATGTAATGGTCATCTGGTCATAGCAAACACCCTCTTCCAACAACACAAGAGAAGACTCTATACATGGACATCACCAGATGGTTGACACCAAAATCAGATTGATTATATTTTTTTCAGCCAAAGATGGAGAAGCTCTATACAGTTAGCAAAAACAAGACTGGGAGCTGATTGTGGCTCAGATCATGAACTCCTTATTGCCAAATTCAGACTGAAATTGAAGAAAGTAGGGAAAACCATTAGACCATTCAGGTATGACTTAAATCAAACCCCTTATGATTATACAGTGGAAGTGAGAAATAGATTTAAGGGACTAGATCTGATAGAGTGCCTGATGAACTATGAACAGAGGTTTGTGACTTTATACAGGAGACAGGGATCAAGACCATCCGCATGGAAAAGAAATGCAAAAAAGCAAAATGGCTGTCTGAGGAGGCCTTACAAATAGCTGTGAAAAGAAGAGAAGTGAAAAGCAAAGGAGAAAGGGAAAGATATGAGCATCTGAATGCAGAGTTCCAAAGAATAGCAAGGAGAGATAAGAAAGCATTTCTCAGCAATCAATGCAAAGAAATAGAGGAAAACAACAGAATGGGAAAGACTAGCGATCTCTTCAATAAAATTAGAGATACCAAGGGAACATTTCATGCAAAGATGGGCTCGACAAAGGACAGAAATGGTATGGACCTAATAGAAGCAGAAGATATAAAGAAGAGGTGGCAAGAATACACAGAACTGTACAAAAAAGATCTTCATGACCCAGATAATCACGATGGTGTAATCACTCACCTAGAGCCAGTCATCCTGGAATGTGAAGTCAACAGAGGATGAGATGGCTGGATGGCATCACCGACTCAATGGACATGAGTTTGGGTGAACTCCAGGAATTGGTGGTGGACAGGGAGGCCTGGCATGCTGTGATTCATGGGGTCGCAAACAGTTGGACACGACTGAGTGACTGAACTGAACTGAACTGATGTGTGGACTAATATGTAGCTAATTTTCATAAATGTTCCCTTTATGTTTGAGTAAATTTATATTTTTAAATTTGAGGTATAGAGTTCAATATATGCTCAGTTCGCTCAGTTCAGTGGCTCAGTCGTGTGTGACTCTTTGTGACTCCATGGACTGCAGCATGCCAGGCTTCTCTGTCCATCACCAATTCCCGGAGCTTCCTCAAACTCATGTCCATCGAGTTGGTGATGTCATCCAACCATCTCATCCTCTGTTGTCCCCTTCTCCTCCTGCCTTCAATCTTTCCCAGCATCATGGTCTTTTCCAATGAGTCAGTACTTCGCATCAGGTGGCCAAAGTATTGGAGCTTCAGCATCAGTCCTTCCAATAAACATTCAGGACTGATTTCCTTTAGGATTGACTGGTTTGATCTCCTTGCGTTTCAAGGGACTCTTAAGAGTCTTCTCAAACACTACAGTTCAAAACATCAATTCTTCGGTGCTCAACTTCATTATATCACATTTATTATATCATTGCTGCACGACCCCATAGATGGCAGCCCACCAGGCTCCCCTGCCCTTGGGATTCTCCAGGCAAGAATACTGGAGTGGGTTGCCATTCCCTTCTCCAGTGCATGAAAATGAAAAGTAAAAGCAAATTTGCTCAGTCATCTCCAACTCAGCTACCCCGTGGACTGCAGCCTACCAGGCTCATCCGTCCATGGGATTTTCCAGGCAAGAGTACTGGAGTGGGTCGCCATTGCCTTCTCCATTATATCATTAATAGCTTCTAAATACTTATTGTTTATTTGTTCCATCAAAATTAAGATACATAAAAAATCTCCTTCTAATTTATTCATTCATTTATTTATTTGGCTGTACCGGGTCTTAGTGGATGAATGTGGAATCTAGCTCTCTGATCAGGAATCCAACTGGGGCCCCCTCCATTGGGAACACAGCCTTAGCCACTGGACCACCAGAATACCCCAAATTTCCCTTCTGGTGATTTGACATTTTTCCTAGTAGGTCTCTCAATTTTTTGTGTTATGTATTTTGAGGCTATGTTTGAGGTGAGGTGTATACTATTTAGAAATACCATTTCTTCATTATGAATTGAAAATGTGTCATTATGAACTGACCCTCCTTACAACAAAAAGCATTTCCAGAGATGAAGTCTGTCTTCATTTTGAGTTAGCTATACCAGCTTTTTTTGGTCAGTGTTTGCTTGGTGTTATCTTTTTCAGTTCTTTTACATGTGACCTCATATTTTATGTTTGAAGTATATCTCTTATGAACAGTGTACAGCTAGTTTTCAAAAAAAATACAAGCCTAATTAGACAATTTGATCTTCTAAATGATTTTCAGTTCAGTCGCTCAGTCGTGTCCGACTCTTTGCGACCCCATGAATCGCAGCACGCCAGGCCTCCCTGTCCATCACCAACTCCCAGAGTTCACCCAAACTCATGTGCATTGAGTCAGTGATGCCATCCAGCCATCTCATCCTCTGTTGTCCCCTTCTCCTCCTGCCCCCAATCCCTCCCAGCATCAGAGTCTTTTCCAATGAGTCAACTCTTCACATGAGGTGGCCAAAGTATTGGAGTTTCAGCTTTAGCATCAGTCCTTCCAATGAACACCTTTCTCCTTTAAGATAGACTGGTTGGATCTCCTTACAGTCTGAGGAACTCGCAAGAGTCTTCTCCAACACCACAGTTCAAAAGCATCAATTCTTCGGCACTCAGCTTTCTTCACAGTCCAAATCTCACATCCATACATGACCACTGGAAAAACCATACCCTTGACTAGACAGACCTCTGTTGGCAAAGTAATATCTCTGCTTTTTAATATGCTATCTAGGTTGGTCATAACCTTCCTTCCAAGGAGTAAGCGTCTTTTAATTTTATGGCTGCAATCACCATCTGCAGTGATTTTGGAGCCCCCAAAAATAAAGTCTGACACTGTTTCCACTGTTTCCCCATCTATTTCCCATGAAGTGATGGGACTAGATGCCATGATCTTCGTTTTCTGAATGTTGAGCTTTAAGCCAACTTTTTCACTCTCCTCTTTCACTTTCATCAAGAGGCTTTTGAGTTCCTCTTCACTTTCTGCCATAAGGGTGGTGTCATCTGCATATCTGAGGTTATTGATATTTCTCCCGGCAATCTTGATTCCAGCTTGTGCTTCTTCTGGCCCAGCGTTTCTCATGACATACTCTGCATGTAAGTTAAATAAGCAGAGGGACAATAGACAGCCTTGACATACTCCTTTTCTTATTTGGAATGAGTCTGTTGTTCCATGTCCAGTTCTAACTGTTGCTTCCTGACCTGCATAAAGATTTCTCAAGAGGCAGGTCAGGTGGTCTGGTATTCCCATCTCTTTCAGAATTTTCCACAGTGTATTTTGATCCACACAGTCAAAGGCTTTGGCCTAGTCAGTAAAGCAGAAATAGATGTTTTTCTGGAACTCTCTTGCTTTTTTGATGATCCAGCAGATGTTGGCAATTTGATCTCTGGTTCCTCTGCCTTTCCTAAAACCAGCTTGAACATTTAGAAGTTCACAGTTCAGGTATTGCTGAAGACTGGCTTGGAGAATTTTGAGCATTACTTTGCTAGCGTGTGAGATGAGTGCGATTGTGCAGTAGTTTGAGCATTCTTTGGCATTACCTTTCTTTGGGATTGGAATGAAAACTGACCTTTTCCAGTCCTGTGGCCACTGCTGAGTTTTTTAGCCCCTTCATATTGTAATTATTGAATATTTACTTGTATTTCTAAAATCTTACTTCACACTATCAAATTTCATCAAGTCTATGACACACATTTTCCCCCACTTTTAAACATCTTTGAAATTATGATACCTGTATAATTGAAGTTGTAATTAGCATCTCTTTTCTTCTTTATTAGCATGCAAAAATTTAGGTGTATTTTACAAGTGATGTCATCTTACATTCTATGAAATGTGATATTTACTCTCTTAAGTTTCTCTCCCCCTCCATCACTTTCCTATCTTTATTGAGTTAAGACTTTAAAAAAATTTCTCCTTTTCACCTATGTTTGTTTGGAAGTTGCACATTCTATCTGTACCATTTTAGTGATTTACTCTTAAAATTGTCACAAGCATACATAAATTAAATGCTAAAACTAACCAGTGTGTTAAGTTGGATTCTCCCAAGAGTTGCCCTTAGGACCAGACCTTGAATACAGGCATTTGGGAGGTGACATCAGGAAGGGCTAACAAGGAAGGGGGAAGTGAGGCAGGGGAAGAGAAAAGCAGGTCTAGGAAACGCTCATGAGCAGTTTATTGTGGATGCCAGGGGCTCAAATCCTCTGAACGACCACATGAAGCTTGGTTCAGAGTTTTCCTGTGAGGAGATAAGAAGGTTGGAACATTAATCTACTGACTCCTCCATTGATTGAAAGTCATTCCCGGAAGTGTTAACTCCCCTGCATGTCCAGATTACACCCGCTTAAGGCAGAGAAAGTTCTATGATTCAGGAGAAAAACATCAGGCATAGAAGGGAGACACATGTGCTGGAGCAACACCTGGCAGCCTGTTAAACTGTCTATCCCATCAATAAATGAACTTAGGTGGACAGAGAGAATATGGGTTAGTGACAACAACAGTGTCTACTACAACCAACATTCCTAAACATCAACTGCTTTTTACCAAACCTTTAACTTGTCCGTTCACATCACCTATGCTACTTTACATGTTCAGTGCATACTTTGCTGCTGCTGCTGAGTCGCTTCAGTCGTGTCCGACTCTGCGACCCCATAGATGGTAGCCCACCAGGCTCCCCCGTCCCTGGGATTCTCCAGGGAAGAACACTGGAGTGGGTTGCCATTTCCTTCTCCAATGCATGAAAGTGAAAAGTGAAAGTGAAGTCGCTCAGTCGTGTCTGACCCTTAGCGACCCCATGGACTGCAGCCCACCAGACTCCTCCATCCATGGGATTTTCCAGGCAAGAGTACTGGAGTGGGGTGCCATTGCGTTCTCCAAGTGCATACTTTATTTATGTAGTTTTTATACTCCCCCGAAACAGGTTGTTTTTTTATTATTTTAAACAATCAAGGATCATTTAGATTTACCCATACACTTTGTCATTTTCCTAGCTCATCATTCCTTCTTGAGGCTCACTTCTTTCTTTGTGAATTAATTTCTTTCTTTAGTGTAAGTTGTTTTCAGCATCTGAATTTTTGGGTTCCTAGATTTGGATGATGATTTGGGGTATTGAGATTGAAAAGTACACCATGTTATGCAAATCTTTTTCATTCCTTAGTTTCAGATAGCAAATAGCAAGGGTTTTCATACGGAAAGATCCATGTACTTCAGCAGTTTTTTTTCAGTGTTTGTTAATGAATTTAGACTTCGCCTTTCTAAAAATGACTTTTGTTTTCCCATTCCTGAATGGTAGCTTGACTGAGTAAAGAAGTGCAGATTCGCTATTTTCTCTTGCTTCGAAGATACTATTCAACTGTTGTTAATTAGAAGTCTGCTATCTATCACTCCACTTTGATGTAATTTTTCTACCTTTTTTTACTTCAAGACTGTATTATCTTTATAAGAGCAAAGGAGGATGCTTAGAACTGGATCACTTGACCTTTTCTCTTCTTAAATCCTCCCAGTTCAAAATGTTTACATCTCTTAATAGCAAGAATCCTTTGATCTACAACTTCAGCACAGTCTTTGTGATTTTAGTTTTTCCTGGAAAATTGGCTTAGTCTGCTCACCATAGCCACTCTGCTTCCTCTCATAATGCCACTTTCCCTGGACATATGCATAATGCCTGCCCTTCTTGTATTGTGCCACTTTGAGGGCTTAGTGCTTGCCACACTGCTTACAGAAAGTCCTGCAGGTTTTAGGCATGTTCACCATGTTTGTAGAAGTACTATTGGCACAAAACTCTGGTTGTTTCAAGATAGTCTCTCTGTCTTTATTGTTATATTCTGTGCTTCAGTGTGTCTCAGTGTGCATCTATTTTTATTTATGCCATTTACAACTGTTGTAATCATAAAGCCAAAGACTATAGATTGCCAAAACCTGTGACCCAAAGACATAGGAAAAAAATGAAAAATAGAGTTCAGCCTGAGAGTAATGAGATGAGTGAACAAAATCAGTTGCAATCTGGTTGGAGGTTAAAAAAGTCAAATGATCAAACTGGGACAACCCAGAGGGATGGTACAGGGAGGGAGGAGAGAGGAGGGTTCAGGATGGGGAACACGTGTATACCTGTGGTGGATTTATGTTGATATATGGCAAAACCCATACAATATTGTAAAGTTAAAAAATAAAATTAAAAAAAAAGAAAAAGGGAAAGAGGTTACAAAGAGTATTATGTGGTTGTGTAATCGGAAGAGGAGGTATCAACCTTGCCTGAAGGATATAGACATGGAGTCTCCTGTGATTTCGAGATTACTAAAACTGGACTCAGTATGTCAGTGTGTGATACAGGAAGGACCACACTGGACATAGGCAGCTGCAGGTCTGGCATTCCTGAAATAAATGTGTCTGTTCAATAAGCAACTCCAACTAGCCCCAGGTGACAATCATATTCTTTGCTACTAAGCCACCTGGGCAGCCCAACATCCTGAGTTATTGGCTCAGGAATTTTAAAGTCACAGTAAAGCTCAGTGGGTTGTATCTCTTAACCCCAGAAATATGAAATATGTCCAACCCATGGCATTAATCATTTTGTATTACAATCAAGATAATCACTGTTTGGCATTTAAAATACTTGTAAAATATAATTGAATTTGCATATTAAAGTGTATGACAAATTGGCCTGTGATTCCAAATTAAACACTTAATTTGAAATTGAATGATGTAAGTGACTTAGTTTGTAAACAGTGGTAGAGTAGTTAAAAGAACCTGCATTAGAGAGTTGTTTAACAATGTGGGAAGGATTAGCGTATTGAGTTAGAAGTTTTGTTGAGTTTGGACATTCCAAGTCTTAAAGAAAACTGAATACATTAAACATATAAATATTATTTGAAGTATTTAAAGGTAATTAGTCTGTCCTATTCAAGTTTATATAATATTATTCAAAATCAGATTCCCTTAAGTAATCAGTCCATTTATGTGAAAGTTTCCCTGAAATTGTCTCTATTTTATATAAAATTTACTGGATATGAAATTGTGTCATAAAACTTATGAATTTAGGAGTTTAAGAAAAACTAGGCTTTTAAATTTATAATTGCAGTAGGTAAAGTTGTAAAAAAAATCAGTCCCAAATAAATGAAAATCACCTTCTCTGCATACAAAAGCTGTCCTTGGACATCAAAAATATCATAGAAACTGAATCTAAGGATTCATGTTCTTTATCAGTGTAACCTCTTCCTGTCTACTCTCACCTTCTGAAATTCCTATTGGATATAAATTTCATCTTTTCACTCTTTCATGCCTCATTTTTTTCTTTATTCAGAATATAGCATAGAGATGCTTATTTAGGGCAGCACATAGACTAAAATTGGAATGATACAGAGAGGATTAGCATGTCCCCTGCACAAGGATGACACACAAATTTATGAAGCATTCTATATATATATATATATAGCATAGAGGTATAACTTATTAAATTATCTTTTCAAATCTACAAGTTAGTCTCTGGCTGTATCCATATACTATTCAAGCTATCTGCTGGGAAGTATTTAATTTTGATGACTCTATTTTTAATTTCATATCAGAATCTAAGCTTGTTCACCTCCTCAGAGTCAAACTGCCTCTCTATCCTCAAAGTTCTTCCAACTCCTAGTAACTCACACAAGTGTGCGGGTACTCTGCTATCTCTGCTGAGCTCCCCAAGTTGGCTGGAGGCCTGGGATCACAATGCTTCACCTTCTACATGCTAGGGGGTCTGCACCAAGCTGTTCCTCTACTTCTGGACAGAGGATCTAGTTTACGGAGTGACATCAAAGGATGAGCAACACTGCACTTATGGGTTAACTCTCCATGGAGTGGATTTGAGCAATAGGAAACAGGAAAAAAGAGGGAGCTGGGGGGAGATAAATTCTCCTTCCAAATAGAGGTAGTGTTTCTTTCTGAAAAGTTTCCAGAGACGTCCTGGGTGCTAGGCAAAATTCCTGCCGAGTGACTGGCTGTTTCTCCATGGCTTATCAAATAGTGGCCGCTCTGTAACATACCCTATCACCTTGCTCCGTGTCTTTCCTAGGCCCACTTCCCCTTTCTTCCTTGCCTTTACCTCAACAGGCTTCATCTCCTGAATCAATAGCCTAATCCTTGCCTTCAGCTCTGCTTTCTAAAGAAACTCAGATAGGAGAGTCTTTAAAACTTTTGTTTGGTTCTTTTTGAGAGTCTCAATTTTTGGTTATATTTTGTTTTTAATTCTGTTCTTTAATGTGATAGATTATATCAGCCAGAGATTAAATAAAATATTAAAAATAACTACCTTAAATTGTTGGGAATCTAATCCTGCTCCTCACACCAGCACTCATGGTGGGTTATTTCCTTGTTGGTTCTGCAGTTTTGGATTGTGAAATCATCTTCAGGGCTATGTCGAAAAGAACCCTGAGAATCCAGTTATCCCTGCAAGAGGACTTGTATTCACTCTGTCACTGGTATTACCAGCTTGGGAGTTCTCAGCCACGAGAGTGGTATAAATGCCAAACTCTGCCTTCAGTGAGGGCAGGTGTCTTAAGGAATCTTTTCCCTTTATCCAGATATAAGTGAAGATAGACAAGCTTCCTTGATCTCTTTTTGCTGATAGTTTGGCTTTTAGTCCCCACTTTTGTTCTAAAGCTCTTTGACAATTGTCAGCTTTACATTCAAAGTTGTCATGAAATTCTCTGGTGACAGCTACACTGTGAACTCAGGACCACTGCTCTGGTGTTTAGGTCCCTCTCCATTTTGCCCCTGGGGTTTTTTATTTTTTATAAGTTCAACTATGCAGGTAGAAGATTATTTTCTGTATTTCAACATAATTTTATGGTATTTAATAATGGAAGACTTGGGGGATTATTTAGTCTGCTATAATAGTAGTCATATAAGATCTGGTCTTTAATAACTTAAATGGATTGAATTATTACCATTTGTCAAATACTATTGTAAGCACAGTAAATGAATTAACTCCTTTATCCTCTCAACAACTCAGTGAGAGGTAGGAACTAGTGTTATCCCTACTGTGTTAGTCCAGGTCCTCTGAGAAGCAGATACCAAGACCAGAATAAATGTGCAAAGATTGTATTAAGTAAAATCCCTTTGAGAAAGGAAGTGAAGGGGAGCTGGTAAGGGCTGGGGGAGTCACTAGATCATAGCCCAAGTTTAACCCTGAGTGAAAGGGAGAAGAAAGGTTGGTAGAATGTTCTTGGATGGCAGAGCAGGCTTAATGAAGTTCACCAAAGCTCAGGAGAGGGTTGTCTTCAAGCTGATGTTAGCTGATGGAATCTAGGATCTTCCAGAAATGAGCCCGGCTTGGTATCCCTGCCATACCCCATCATTGGTGGGGAGAAGCCCATGGGAGAAGTGGCTGGGTCACAAACGCCACAGTGGATTCCGAAGTGCAGCAGCGGGGACCTTCAGCCACTGTGCTCCTTGAACTAGAAGGTCTGCCAAGTACCTCCTCACGGCCACTCTATCTACTTTATGGATAAGGAAACACACATGGGGGCTAGATAACTTGCTCAAGGACACACCACTGGTATATGTGGAGCCAGATTTCAAACTTAAGTAGTTTAGCTCCAGGACACAATTTCATAACAACTATGCTATGCTTTAAAAAAAAAAAAAAAAAGGAAAAAAAAAAACTTTATTGCACTGGATTTTTGTGCAGAAAGAATGTCATTAAACAATTGTGCATATGGTTTGTGTGTGTTTTTTCGGAGTTAAAAAGGTCTATTTTTAATCAGATTCTACAAGAGGCTGTATAAGAGAGGGGAGAAAAAGACCTTCAAAGTTTGGAAACTTCAAGGGCAGTTGCCTATGAATTTGACAGTAACCTTTAAAATGTGGGTCTTTCCTTGTGGCTCAGCTGGTAAAGAATCGGCCTGCAATGCGGGAGACCTAGGTTTGATCCCTGGGTAGGGAAGATCCCCTGGAGAAGGGAAAGGCTACCCACTCCAGTATTCTGGCCTGGAGAATTCCTTGGACTGTATAATCCATGAGGTCGCAAAGAGTTGGACAAGACTAAGCGACTTTCACTTTTTAAATGTGACAGCTACTGGAAATTCAATGACTGATGCATTATGCCTCTCTCTTCAGACTGGTTAATGACAAATTAATGTTTCTCAGGGGTATACACATGTCCCCTCCCTCTTGAACCTCCCTTCCACCTCCCATCCCATCCCACCCCTCCAGGTTGTCACAGGGCACTGGGTTGAGGGGCATCTTTATTTTTCCCTCTATCCCTCTTATAAAAGGACCATCTAGCTGCCTGCTCTGTCTAGTCCTCCTTCATTATTAATTTCAGTCCCCTGACAACCAACAATAAGCCATATGTATATCCCTACATCCCTTCAGCAGAATGGCCATCTAACTTCTAACTGTGAGAAGAAATTGTTGAGTGAAGCTTTTAGGAAGACTTCTTAAAAGAGGCTGACTCAGCAGGCCTGTGACTTATATATCATTCTGAATTCTAGCAGGGAAGCAGCTGGAACACTGAAATTAGGATAACATGAAAGGCTTTATATATTATGGGGCTTGATAAACATGTGAGCAGAACGTACAGAAATCATGAAGAATAGAACAAGAGTACAAGATTAGTATGCAGTGGCAAAGAATCTGCCTGCAAGTGCAGGAGACGCAAGAGATGTGGGTTCAGTTCTTGGATCTGGAAGACCCCCTGGAGTCAGAAATGACAACCCACTCCACTATTCTTGCCCGGAAAATTCCATACAGGGGAGCCTGGTGGGCTGCAGTTCGTGGGATTGCACAGTCGGGCACCACTGAGCACAAGCACAGACACGAGATTAGGCTCAGCCAAACTGTTATCTCTTTCTGTGCTGGGAAGCAGAGGGTCAGGTAGAGCAGAGTGCCTTGAGAACAGTGGCCTTCGGGTGGCAGTCAGCCAGATGTGACTTTGTAGAAAGGGAGTCAGTGAAGGAAAGAGTCCTGAGCCCATTCCCTTCTCACATTCTAATCTCCTGCAATGGATCCTGTTGGCTGAACCTATCAGAATACCAAGGGCAAGAAAGCCACTGATGTAGCCCACACAGGCCAGCCCGCTGAAACAGAGAGCAGATGGGAAAGGTTGCCCACTGATGTAGCCCACACAGGCCAGCCCGCTGAAACAGAGAGCAGATGGGAAAGGTTGCCCACTGATATAGCCCACACAGGCCAGCCCGCTGAACAGAGAGCAGATGGGAAAGGAGAAGAGCAGAGTCGAAATGAATCGGAACAAATAGAAGATAGCAAGCACCTGTGCTGCTGCCCTTTCTTCTTTTTCTTTTTCCTCTGGTATCTGGATGTGATGGCTGGAGCAACACTGGCCACTTTCGCTACCTGAGACTACCTTCTAAAGATGGTAGAGCAGAAATATAGAAGAGGCCTGAGAATTAATGACATAATTGAACAGCTGTATCAGCCCTTAAGTGCTCACCCAGACTTCTTTTATATGAGAAAAATATGTCTTTGTCTTAAGTCACTGTTTCTTAGATTGCTTGCATTTGTAACTAAGTTCAATTCTCAATGACATACATCCCCACTATCTGAATTTATGGCTTTATTTCCTGCACCTCTGCCACCAGACTAGTGTCTTTTCTTCTTAGTTGACAAATGGCCTTTTGCTCCTTCCACTTCTTTAGCCTCTGCCTTCTCAATCCATTCAGACATACGGGGTCCCCAACAGTGGTTCTCTCAGGGAGCAAACTTGGTGTCTGAGGGTCAAGGCGTTAGAGAGAGACTTTTCATGTACCCTGTTTTACAATTTGGACTTTGTATCATGCATACACATTACCTAAACCAATTGAAAATGTAGTTCTCTGAAAAAAAAATGTAAAACTAATTAAAAATATTCTATCACATCACTGTTTCAACAGATTTTCAAAAGGAGCTCTGCAGTCCAGCTTCTCCATGTAGACTTTTCCCATAATAATATCTGACCAACATGAATATCAGCACATTCACATTCTAATACCTGAGATTTTAACAGATTCTTACAATTGCTGTTATCCAGGTGGCAGCTGCAATGCAGTTATTGTTGCCTGCCTGTGCACAAACTTTAGATGGATATTAGCCCATGTTTAAATTGTCTCTAAGCAGTCTGTTGGCCAAAATGTAGAGGATTTGCAATTGACCAGTATGCCACCGGAAATATGAGTCCTGATGGTCTGCAAACATTTTATTTGACATCTTTTAGTTAGATCAGTAAAGATTCAGCATCAAAACTTATAGGATGAGCATCAGCAGCTTGAAGGAAAATCACAGATGCAATATTGGAGCCCTCTTAAGAATAGGTGCTGATTCCCCAGAGAATGATAGAGTGTGAAAATACTCTGACATCACCTCTCATTGAAAATAATTCAGAGGACTTGAATTCTATGGGAAAAAATTAGGGAACCCTCAACCAGTGTTTACAAATTTAAGTCAGATTTATTAAGGTAAACTTTACATATTATTGGAGAAGGCAATGGCACCCCACTCCAGTACTCTGGCCTGGAAAATCCCGTGGATGGAGGAGCCTGGTAAGATGCAGTCCATGGGGTCACGAAGAGTTGGACACGACTGAGCGACTTCACTTTTACATATTATAAAATATACCGTTTTTAGGTGTGCAAATCTATGAATTGATAAAAATGTATAATGTCGTATATCCACCTCTGAAATCAAGAGATAGAATATTTTTAAAATTTCCTTATTCCCCCTTTATGTCCAGTCCCCCACCCACACTCCAAGCCCTCGGCAACCACTGTTTTCTCTCTCTATCGCTTTCTCTTTTCTGTAATGTCATGCAGCATTTTGTTTCACTGAGCACCGTGTTTTTGCATTTATCAGCAGTTCATTTCTTTTTATTGTTGAGTAGTATTCCATTATGTGATTGTATCAGGGTTTGTTTATCCATTCACAATAGAAGAACATTTGGATTGTTTTTCATTTTTGGCAACTATGAACAAAGCTATAAATGTTTAGGTATAGGCTTTAATATGAATATACAGTTTTATTTCTCATGGGTAAATACTTAGGAGTAGGATTTCTGGGTCATATGGTGAGTCTATGTTTAACTTTATAGCAAATGGCTGAACTGCTTTCCAAAGTGTCTGCATTATTTTACATTCCCACCAGCAGTGAACAAAAATTCTAGTTACTCTGCAACCTCACCAGGGCTTAGTATGATCAGCTTTTTTAAAGTATAGGCATTCTCTTAATTTATAGCGGTATCTCATTCTGTCTTTAACTTGCATTGTCCTAATGATGTTGGGCATCTTTCCATGGCCTTATTTGCTGTTTATATACTTCCTTTGAAGAAATGTCTGTTCAGATCATTTTTTAAAATTATTTATTTGTTGGCTGTGCTGAGTCTTTGTTGCTGCAAGTGGGCTTTCTCTAGCTGCAGTGCGGTGGCAGGGCTACTCTCTAGCTGTGGTGCTGGGGCTTCTTGTTGCAGGGATGGGCTCTAGAGTGCAAGCTTCAGCAGTTGTGGCACGTGGGCTTAGATCACGTGGACCTTCCCATACCAGGGATTGAACCCCTGTCTCCTGCACAAGGAGGCAGATTCTCAACCACTGGACCACCGGGGAAGTCCCTCACGTCATTTTTAGTTGGATTATATTCTTATTGAGCTATGAGAGTTCTTTATATTCTGGGCATCCTTTATCAGATGTTTGGCAAATATTATCTAAGTCTGTGGTCTATCTTCATTTTCTTGACAGTGTCTTCCCAAGAGCAGAATAATTAATTTTCACGAAGTCCAATTTGTCAAGTTTTTTTTTTCTTTTATGGCTCATGCTTTTTGTGTCCTAAGAAATCTTTGCCAAACTCAAGGTAACAAAGATGTTCTCCTGGGTTTTCTGTAGAAGTTTTATGGGTTTTGTGTGCTATGTGCTAAGTCACTTCAGTTGTGTCTGACTCTTTGCGGCCCCGTGGACTGTAGCCCACCAGGCTCCTCTGTCCATGGGGATTCTCCAGGTAAGAATACTGGAGTGGGTTGCCATGCCCTCCTCCAAGAGATCTTCCCTGGCCCAGGAATCGAACCAGGGTCTCCTGCATTGCAGGTGGATTCTTTACCAGCTGTGCTACCAGGGAAGCCCCTTTTTGGGTTTTAGGTTTTTACAATCAGGTCTATAATCCATTTCAAGTTATGTTTTGTATATGGTTCAAGATTATAGGTTAATATCCTATTGTTTCATTATTGTTTATTGAAAAACTTTTTCTCCATGTAAATGCCTTTCAAATTTTATTGAAAATCAATTGAACATGTGAGTCTATGTTCTTTTCCACTGATCTGTCTAAACTATGGCCAGTTTCATGCTTTCTTGATGGCTGTAGCTTTATAGTAAATCTTGAAATAGTGTAAGTCCCCCAAACTTGTTCTTGTTTTTTAAAATTATCTTGACTATTCTTGTTCTTTGCTTTTCCTCATAAATTTTAGAATCAACTTTCCATTTCTATCATACACAAAAAAAAACCCTCTAGAACTTTGCAATTTGGGGGTTATGTTGAACTTATCAATTTGAAGAAATTGATACCTTGACAATATTGAGTCTTCCAACTTATGAACACAGTCTTTTATTTCTCTCAGTAATGTTTATAGTTTTAAGCATAACCTTGCATATATTTGATTTATCTCTAAATATTTCATGGGCTTTTTTTAGTGCTATTACAAATAGAATTGTTTTAATTTACAATAATTCATCAGTAGTATATGAAAATACATTTTATTTTTATATATTCACCTTCTATCCTCCAACCAAGATAAATACACTACCAACTTTTATTTTAGATTCTTTAAGATTTTCTATAAACAATCATGTTGTCTGCAACCAGAGATAGTTTTATTTCCTCCTTTCCAATTCTTATGCCTTTTCTTTTTTTCTTATTGTACTAGCTAGATCTTCCAGTGTAACATTGAATAGGAATGGTTATTTTTTCCTATGTATATACAAGGTTGAGATATGATAAATCTGTCTCAATAAGTATTAAAGAGCTCTTTCAATAAATATACAGTAAGAAATCAAAATAAAAGAGCATTTTTGTCTTGGCTTTATTGGCAGCTTCCCTCCACCCCTCCACCCCCACCTCACCCCCCCACATACACAATGGCACCAAAAATAATGCGAAAATACACCCAACGACTGTTAGGAACAATGAAATACTGCAATAGTGGGAGTAGTCACACTGCATATTTCTAGACTGTGGTGTGAATAGTTCCCTGAAGCTGCACAATGTGGAGACCCTGATCAGGTTACAAGTGCCTACGCTTCATAGTTGACACTGTCACCACCGATGTCATTTCATCTAACTGCGCACAGGATGCTCAACTTAAGTGTGAGTGAAGTCTGCCGCTTGGGGTTCCCTAAATCTAGCAAAGGTTACTGAGCCAGAGGCGTCTACTCGATGCTAACCATGATACATTTGATCAGGTAACTCTCAAAAACAGAAGGACCTGAGATTTTACCTTACTGGCAAGCTGACAAGTTACCCTGGTACTGTTTAATGGTTGCTTCGGGGAGACACAGAATGCCTGGGTAGAAACGAGGGACTTGAGTACTCATAGCAGAGCAAGCAGCATGAGCCTCAAGTCTGCACAGGTTCCCCTTGCCCACCAAGTGCCATGGGGCAATGCAGGGCATTCAGTGGATGCTGACCACATAATAGTTTTCCTTCACCCCTGAGGAGCCCCAAGCGTAGGGAACTTCAGTCTTTAAAGGGGCTGCAAGCAAATGTGTCTAACTTTTGCCCCAGAGGGAGACATTATCTTTTTTATCCTGGATATCAAACTATTGTGCCTTCAGCTCTGGAGGGAGATGCTCTTTCCATCCTCTGAGGATCTGCAGGACCTCCACAAAAAAGCCCAGAGTGCTCTCAGGCTCTCTGCTCAGAGGACAATGCCCACAGAGAATTGTTTCCCAACAGGAACAGAGACTCAGTTGTCAACTGGGAATGTAATTTTGAGTAGAGAGTAATGTTTGTCCCTCATTTAGTCCCCAGCTGTCACAGTCTTCCTGTATGTCCAATAAACCTGTTTCTTTTTTGTCTGGACTGACGGATTTCCCTACCTCCTTTACAATTTGGCCATGAATTAGTTGGCCAAGGAAACATAAATAGAAGTGATGTTGCTATCTTTAGGCATGACCCATAAACCCTCCTACAAAATTCTCTGTGCTCCCATTTTCCCATGCTTTTCTAGCTCTAGTTGAATGCAGAAAAGGGCATCTTCCTAAAAGATGGTGGAGTCTTATGATGTAAGACAATTAGGTCCTTGAATGACTGCATGGAGTTTTCCCTAATATGCATCAAACTGTGAAGCAGATGAAAAATAAACCAAAGACTTTTTAGTGGCTCGACCATAAAAGTTAATTCTGGTGGCTAGCAATAGGTACTCTAATTAATACATCAGCTTTACCCACATGTCATCCCCATTTTAAATCTCTCTCATTTCTCTCCCTTTCCATCAGGCCTAAATGGGCATCAGTATCTGTTTTCTTTTAATAGCCCTCTACGGGTTTCCCAGGCAGCACTATTGGTAAAGAACCTGTCTGCCAATGCAGGAGACCTAAGAGATGAGGGTTCAATCCCTGGGTCAGGAAGTTCCCTTGGAGGAAGACATGGCAACCCACTCCAGTATTCTTGCCTGGAGAATCCAATGGACAGAGGAGCCTGGCAGTCTACAGGTCATAGGGTCGCAAAGAGTCAGACATGCCTGAAGTGACTTAGTACGCATGCAGATGTTACAACATGAGAAGCTTTCGACCATATTTGCAATGAATGTAGTGTAATTTGTGTAGTTTTTTGGAAGCAAATGATGCCACTATCTGGTACTTCAGGGCTGTACCAGGCACAGGTGAGGGCAAGAGGTAGGGGACTTGGCATCCAAAGGGCTGAGTAGAGCCCTGCTCTTTCACCTGGCAGAGCAGGTCATTGCCTGGAGGTACCACAGCTTATTCATTTATTCACCTACTGAACGGCATCTTGGTTGCTTTTGAGGGTTGACGATTATAAATAAGGCCACTAGAAACATCTGTATGCAGGTTTTTGTGTGAACATGACTTTTGAACTCCTTTGATAGATGCCAAGGAGCGCAGTTGCTGGATTGTATAGCAAGACTGTGTTTAGTTTTATATGGAACCACCGAACTGTCTTCCAAAGTGGCTGTACCATTTTGCATCCCCACCAGCAATGAATGAGCATTCCTGTTGCTCCACATCCTCAATAGCATTTGGCGTTGTCATCGTTTTGGACTTTGGCCATTCTAGTAAGTGTGTGGAGAAATCTCATTATTGTTTTAATTTTCATTTCCCTGATGAATTACAATGCAGAGCATCTTTTCATATGCTTCTTGCCACCTCTATATCTTCTTTGACGAGGTATCCATTAAGCTCTTTGGCCCATTTTTTAAGTTGGGTTGTATGTGTTCTTACTGTTAAGTTTTAGGAGCTTTTGTATATTTTGGGCCACCATCCTTCAGAAGACGTGTCTTTGGCAAATGTTTCCTCCCAGGCTATGGCTGATCTTCTCATTCTCCTGACATTGTTTTTCACAGGGCAGAAATAATCTAATTTTAATGAAGTCTATTTTTTCCATGGATCATGTCTCTGGTGTTGTGTCTAAGAAGTCATCACCATACCCAGGGCCATCTAGGTTTTCTCCTACATTATCATCTAGAGTTTTATAGTTCTGCATTTTATAATTATTCTGTGATTGTCTGTTTTTGTAAATGAAGTCATATTGGAACACAGCCACACTTACTGTTTAGCACATTATCTGTGGCCACTTTCCTGCTATAGCAGCAGGGTAGATGCAATGGAGACCTACCAAACCTAAGATCTTTAGTCTCTGGTCCTTTAGAGGAAAAGTTTGCTGACCCCTGATATACAGCCATAAATAAGCTCATTGCATATATAGAGAAACCGAGGGTCTGTATATTTAAACAATTGGATTTAATTCACAGAACCTGTCAGTGGTCAAGCCAGTCAGCTAGAAATTTAGATTCCATCTAAGACTCCTTCTGCCTGCACATGCTGTTAGAAATTTTGTACACATCTACTTAGCCTAGAGTATGTGTTTGATTAAAAAATAAAAAAGCTAGAACATATAGTATGTATGCTATTCATGGCATACTTCTTTTCCATTCCTTTCTGTCTCAAGAACTAAGGTGACTTGACCCATTCTGGAAGAAAAAAGCAAAATAACAAAAACAACAAAACAAAACAAACTTTTTCAAAACCCCTGACTGAAGGAAAACTGAGGTGGTCTCTGAGTTTTATAGATAATTTTGGAGACAGAGGGATGGCCAGTAGCCCCCAGGGACCCTTCTGTCCAAAAAACCCAGCTGGACCAACAGGACACCCAGGCAGATGAAACCTTGGTGACATGTCTCATATTTCTGAGGCTGGTGGGGGGGTTTTTAGATGTTTACTGGGTTGTTATCAAGCTCACTGCTTCCCCAGTGGCTCATTGGTAAAGAATCTGTCTGCCAATGGAAGAGACGTGGGTTCAATCTCTGGATTGGGAAGACCCCCTGGAGAAGGAAATGGCAACCCACTCTAGTGTTCTTGCCTGGGAAGTCCCATGGACAGAGGAGCTTGGTGGGCTACTGTCCATGGGGTCACAAAAGAGTCAGACACGACTTAGCAACTAAAACAACAACAACATCAAGCCTACCATGACCTGTGTGTCATTATGTCTTCATTGAGAAAACAGAACCTGGGAAACCCCTTTCCATCACTGTCTCACTCTGAATTTTAAACGCCAGTATCCCACCCTCACTCTTTCTTGTTAGCTTTGTCTCTCTAGCTCACTGCATCTCTCTCACTGTCTCTCGGCAGCATTCACAGTCTCCTCTTCCTCCCACCCAAGCTTCTATGAGTTCTTCCAAACATTCAGTCCCTGAACTGCTTCATTTTTATCTTATTTGTATGCAGGTCAGGAAGCAACAGTTAGAACTAGACATGGAACAACAGACTGGTTCCAAATAGGAAAAGGAGTTCGTCAAGGCTGTATATTGTCACCCTGTTTATTTAACTTATATGCAGAGTACATCATGAGAAACCCTGGGCTGGAAAAAGCACAAGCTGGAATCAAGATTGCCAGGAGAAATATCAACAACCTCAGATATGCAGATGACACCACCCTTATGGCAGAAAGTGAAGAGGAACTCAAAAGCCTCTTGATGAAAGTGAAAGAGGAGAGTGAAAAAGTTGGCTTAAAGCTCAACATTCAGAAAACGAAGATCATGGCATCCGGTCCCACCACTTCATGGGAAATAGATGGGGAAACAGTGGAAACAGTGTCAGACTTTATTTTTCTGGGCTCCAAAATCACTGCAGATGGTGACTGCAGCCATGAAATTAAAAGACGCTTACTCCTTGGAAGGAGAGTTATGACCAACCTAGATAGCATATTCAAGAGCAGAGACATTACTTTGCCAACAAAGTTCCATCCAGTCAAGGCTATGGTTTTTCCTGTGGTCATGTATGGATGTGAGAGTTGGACTGTGAAGAAGGCTGAGCGCTGAAGAATTGATGCTTTTGAATTGTGGTGTTGGAGAAGACTCTTGAGAGTCCCTTGGACAGCAAGGAGATCCAACCAGTCCATTCTGAAGGAGATCAGCCCTGGGATTTCTTTGGAAGGACTGATGCTAAAGCTGAAACTCCAGTACTTTGGCCACCTCATGCAAAGAGTTGACTCATTGGAAAAGAGCCTGATGCTGGGAGGGATTAGGGGCAGGAGGAGAAGGGGACAACAGAGGATGAAATGGCTGGATGGCATCGTTGACTCGATGGACGTGAGTCTCAGTGAACTCCCGGAGTTGGTGATGGACAGGGAGGCCTGGCGTGCTGTGATTCATGGGGTCGCAAAGAGTCGGACATGACTGAGCGACTGATCTGATCTGATCAGCTCCCTTCCGAATTCTCAGCTTCCCCATCCATCATTTCAAGCCCTCTGTTACCCTCGGCTTGCATCTTGCCTAGTTGTCCTCGAAGGCCAATCCTCCAACTTTGGATCAATCCTATC
The DNA here is from genome assembly GCF_029378745.1 of Bos indicus. Classification (NCBI taxonomy): domain Eukaryota; kingdom Metazoa; phylum Chordata; class Mammalia; order Artiodactyla; family Bovidae; genus Bos; species Bos indicus. Next base: position 15,387,852 of record NC_091782.1, on the reverse strand, counting down.
ATTCACCTTTTCCTCTCCTACCACCAGCCTGCTCTAGACAGTCATAAAACCAAGAGGTGTGAAGCCAGTACAGATTTCTCTGTTCATAAGCATCAGAACCCTACCTGAGCACAACACACCTTTGAAGCCACACTCCTTTTGGGGTGGGACTTGAACCCATGGACTGGGACTTGAACCCACCTACATCTCAGTTTGGGACTTGAACCCATGATCCCTGACTAGAAAGGGACTAGAACTCTTTTGATTACAACTGCTCACTTGGTGTCAGAACTGACTGACACTTGGCTTCTTTTGTCTCATGGCAACAAGAATTCAGCATGAGGCAAAGTGGCAAAGAGTGAGTTTATTAGCATAGCATGCTTGTGGGAGATGTTAATACAAGCAGGCAGGCAGGGGAGCTCAGGTCCCCGAAACAAAGAGGGCTACACTTTTATAATTAAAGAAACAGTTGGGAGGGGAGAAGGCCTCCTTCTTCCTCATTCCTGGGCAGACACTAAGGCTGACATAATTAGTTCTTCTTTGGCCCTATGTGGTCTAATCAGGACTGTCATGGTGCTATTTAAATCATGTGTGAAAGTCGCTCAGTTCGTGTCCAACTTTTGCAACTCCATGGACTGTAGCCCGCCAGGCTCCTCTGTCCATGGAATTCTCTAGGCAAGAATACTGGAGTGGGTAGCCATTTCCTTCTCCAAGGGCATCTTTCTGAACCAGGGATCAAACTCAGGTCTCCTGCATTGTAGGCAGATTCTTTACTGTCTGAGCCACCAGAGAAACCCATTTAAATCATATATATATATATATATATATATATATATATATATATATATATATATATATATATAAAATAATAGCAACCGGGTGGTAACACATATGAAAATATGGTAATTCATTTCAGGTTTCAGTATAATGTCCCCTTTCACCTAGCTTCTTTCCTTTTTCACCTATATTTCTGTCTTGGCTCCATGCAGAAATGTTACTCTTCAAGGACTATAACTCTCTGACTTCATGTAACAAGATTCAGACACCCACATCTACTGTCTTGTATTTTAACCATCAGGGTTTGTGGTTTGAGTGTGTTTGGTGTTTGAATGCACCTGGTCTTCCTTTAAGGTAGTATGATTGTTGCTAGGTTACTGGATTTCTTTCTTGAGTGGTCATTAGCTTACAACAGTCGCTAAACTCATTTACAATTTCCTTTCTGTCCTTAATCCCCTCGTGCAGTTTCTAAACTACTTAATTATCCTACTCTACACCTGCCACCTTCACAAATATTTCAACAGTTGCTTCTCACATCTTCCCCGGAAATGAACTCTGGCGGACATTTGTTGGTTGACTTACCGCATCTGTTCCCTGCCACCCTCCACCTTAACCTTTTCCTCCAAAAGCACCCAAATTTTCCTTTAAGGCAGTGCCCCTCTCCGAGTCTCAGTGCTGTTATTTGGGTGGGTTTGCTTCTTTTGCATTTCCAGCAGTGGGCTTCAGCCAATCAGCTCTCCTGTTTCTCTGGATATGGTGATTGGTTCACCACGGACATCTTCCAATTTGGGCCAATGAGACACCAAGAGACAATTGTAGGGGCTTCTGGGAAATAAGCATCCCCTGTCTTCTGCGGGAGTCCCAGAGGAGACCACATCCCTCTGGGTGTTACAGGGAGGACATGGTGTTTGTAACTGCGAGGGCCGGAAGGTGCGATTCAGGAGTCAGATGGAATCCTGACTCTCTGGGCCAAACGATGCCTGCATCCAAGCCTGCCTTTAGACTGTCAGGTTGTATCAGTCAATCTACTCATTTTCTTTTATAAAAAATTTTTGTTTATCATTTATATCTGTGCTGAGTCTTCCTTGCTGCACGCAGGCTTTCTCTAGATGCGGTGAGCAGGGGCTCCTCTCTTGTGTGAGGGCTCAATAGTTTGGCACATGGACTGTTGCTCTGCAGCATGTGGGATCTTCCCAGACCAGGGATCGAACCTGTGTCTCCTGCATTGGCAGGTGGATTCTTAACCCCGGGACCACACCGGGGAACTCCCTCCACCTTGTTTTCTTAAAGCCAGCTTGTGTTGTGCTTTCCATTATTGCAGCCTAACTGGTGCCCCATTCCAAACGTTTGCCTCTGCTCTAGAATCCTCCGTTTCACTCTACCCCCAGCAAATGATCTAGCCTCATGGTTCAAGCAGGGAACAGGCTAAGTAGCGAGGGTGATATCAGCATGTTTCCCTGACATCTGCAAGTATCTGAATCTGAACCTTCCTCCTTCCTTCCTTTTAATCATTCCCCTCTGCCTTCTCAGAACCTCGGCTTCTCCCATATCTTTGCTACCTTTCTTTTCACTAGTTTCCTCCATTCACCTTCCATTTGGTTAGCGTACTTACCAAGGTAGAGACAGGCAGAACTTTGTCCAATCCCACCTCCTCACATTCCTGCCTCTCTCCTATCCTTCTCTTCCAGACTTCTTAGGGGGAAGTGTACCACCACAAAGACTTCAGTTGGTGAATGCGTATTCCGTCTCTCAGTCATATCCAACTCTCTGCGACTTCATGGACTGTAGTCCGCCAGGCTCCTCTGTCCATGAAATTCTCCAGGCAAAAATATTGAAATTGGTTGTCATTCCCTTCTCCAGAGGATCTTCCCGATCCATGGATCGAACCCAAGTCTTTTGAGTCTCCTGCATTGGCAGGCGGGTTCTTCACCACTGAGTCACCTGTGAAGCACTATCTGAGGATGCGCAGAACATTCACGAGGCTCCACCCGGTGGGCAGGTTTGCACAGGAGGAGGCTCAGCCCAGAGGTCTGGCCGGGATGTGAGGATGGGGCATCACTGGCATTTGTTGGAATGGAAGCCAGGGAAGTTGGTGGTCCCCCAGGGAATGTGAGGCGTGAGAAGAGAAGAGGGCTAAGGAGGGCCTTTGGGGAATCTGGATACCTAAGTGGAAAGTGAAGGAAAAAAAGGGGGGGGCATCTTTGAATGAGACCATGGTAAGAGGAAAGCTTACCACCAGAAATTTCCATTGTTAGAGGAAAATGGGAGAGAAGGCTGTGCCCGAAGCCAGGAGAGGAGTGTGCTCCAAGGAGGAAATGGTACCATTTCCTCTCCAACTGTCTTACTTTAGATTTCTCCAAAGTAGATGGTGGATCAGTATTTGGGTATGGCAACCCATTCCAATATTCTTGCCTGGAAAATCCCATGGACTGTAGCCTACCAGGCTCCTCTGTCCATGGGGTCGCAAAGAGTCGGACACGACCGAGCGACTTCACTTTCACTTTCAGTCTATTTGGAAGGTGAAACCGGAAGTGCAATGAAGCAGAGTGAAGGAGGCAGGGCAGAAAGAAAAGGCAGGACAGCAGGGTCCTCATAGGCAAGACAGCCACGCACAACGAGGGTGCAGTCCTTCTGCACCCGCACCTCGGGAACTGTGTGAGCGAGGCCTCCGAATGCTCCCCCAGTCATTCTGCTGCCTCCTATGACCTCGCTGGGTGAGGGTTGCCTCCGGGCGCCCCACCACCAACGTTGAACGGCTTACCGCGTCACCCTTGCCAAGCGAGCTCCCCTGGTTTCTGAGAAAACCCTCTGGCTCCAGGTGGGAAGAACTGCTGTGCTGGGGCTGAAAACCATACCTGCTGTGCACCCTGGAGGGTCTGGGGAGTGTGGGCCAGGCATCAGCCCACACATGACCCCATCCGTCACATGATTAAGGTAATAGGAGGGCGCCTTTTGAAGTGTAATTAGAGGCAGGCATGAGAGAGAGATTTTAGCATAATTGAGGAGTGGAGAAATACAGTGTGCCAGCAGGAGATGAATCCTGGCAGAGGTGGGAAAGGTCTGATCTGGGTTGTAGATAAAAACTTTTCTCAGTCTTGCATTGTTCTCTTCTTGGAACTGGGGCAGGAGGAGGAGGAGGTGCAGAGGCTGTGGCAGTGTCCTGCCCTTTGACCCTTTACTGCAGAAACTTGGGGAGGCACATGGTCATCCCCATGTTTGTCAGGCCATCTTCCCACATTTTCCCTCCCTGTGACTGACCTCTGTGTACTCGGTGTTAAATTAGAGAACTTGATGACTTGATCTCTCTTTCTTGACTATACCTGCACTGTGATTGATCATGCACCATGCTAGGAGCTGCAGAAAAAGTTTTATCTTAAAAGTGAGCAATGAACCAAGAAATGGCAGCTGCAGAACTGTGGCAACACAGCCTTGAAGCCAGCGTAGACGCCAGAGGAACTAGCCAGCGTCAATCACTCTTTTTTCCTCTCTCTACTTTCATCCCTTTTCCTGAAGGTCAAGGGTAGAAGACAAATAAGGTGTGATTGGGGAAGAAGTAAAACTGGGGCGGGGGGTGGGGGTGGAAGAGGCTGGCAGTGCCGGAAGCCGATAGTGTTGAGTCCCGTGAACAATTTCCAGTTGCCCAGAAGAAGGTCTCCCTTCTAGTCTATCGTAGAGGTAGAACTCTAGCCTTCTGACTATATGCACTCTGAGGGAAGGAAAGACAGCCAAAGAATGAAAAGGCAGATGACCAAGGGGTCATCTCTTAGGAAGAGTGATTTCTGTGGAGGCCACAGGAAGGGAACTGAATGATTGGATGCCTGCCCTCTTGGGTCTGTCCTGGATGACCTTGCACTTGACATCTTTGCCTGATCACTGGGCCCCTCACACATTTCTGGGGGCCCTTCCTACGTCTCAAAAAATAGACCTGGGTAACAACACATGAGGAAGAAGCATGCTTATTTGCAGGATAGGAATAAATGGAAAAGGGAAATCATAAACATAATGAAACTCCAAGGGAAAGTACAGTTTCCTGGAGCTGGTGACTCTGTGTGTGTGAATGTGTGTGTGTAAGTGTGTGTGTTGGAGGTAGGCCTGAAGGAACAAGGAAGGAGGGAGCAGATAGCAGACTCCAGGAAGGAGAAAGCCATGCTGGAGAGGATGCCTTGACAGAGGCTGTGACTGCAGCTGAAGGACATGGGCCTCCCAGGGCAGCCACTCAGGAGCCCAGGGACTAGCACCCAGCCACTGCCCTTCCCCACTCCCAGCTCCTGCCAGGCTCCCCACTGGACAAGCCCCGTCAGAAGCTAGAGGCCACAGGTCACCCCTGTAGGTCAGCCTTCTGAGGCCCAGAGCAAGGTGGAGAAGATGGAAGGGGGTCTGGAGGTGCAAAGAGAAGTTATGTCCACCTCCAAAAGCACACACTCTAATGTCTTTCTTAGGGTCAGTGTTTCAGAGCAAAAGGACTGCCCTAGTCTGCCAAACCACAAGGGGAAAAAAAGATCTCTTTCATCTTGACCTGGGGAGGGGACAGAGCCGAAAACTGCATCCTCCTTCCCAAGGAAGTAACTAGAACTAGAAGGGGGAAGTATGTGTTCCTCCCTCTGATAAAAGTTTATTAGATTTATTACCCTTGACCCGATTCTGATTCTGTATTACCTCACGCCCACAATCTTTTATCTCTAATTCTCCAAGCCAAGCTACTTCTGAAAAATAAAGTTCTTCATTTGTCAACATAACATGACCTACTGATATGAACTATTTATCACCATGATCTATTCCACTTAGTGTGAATGTCTGTTTTCTTGAGAAAAAATATTTGGTTTCTAAAGGCTTCCCTAGACCCTGTGTTATGTAACATATTCATATACTTTTGTGTACACATATAGTGTGTATAATATACTAAATAAGACTTTTCAAAACCCTGAAACATTCCTAAATTCTGAAATCTATCTGGCCTTTAGGCCTTCCGATAAGAGATCTTGGACTTGTGTTTTCATCCACATTAGCTTCATAATATTTAGGAAAAAGCTAGGGAATGGTGTGTTTTTCATTTATAATTAATATACTTTACCTAGAATTCAGCTCTGATATAAAACATAAAGTTCTTTTAACTCAAAACTATTTTTTAAAGTAATTCCCAGTCTCATTTTTAATCTTTTGTAAGGTTGTGAACGACCATAGACTATAGTACAAATTACAGCAGGAAAGAAGTGAGAGCTCGAGAGAGACACTCAGGGAATAACTGAAGGGACTATCTGAGGGACGTGGTCAAGGTCAAGGCCACCAACGGGGCAGAGTGCCTAAGAGCATGGCTTCTAAAGCCAGATGTTCTGGGTTCAAATCCCAGCTTCACCACTTGCTATCCATGTGCTCTTGGCCTACTTCCTTAACCTCTTTGTGCCTCATCTTATGTTTAATAACCCAGCAAAATTCTATTTAAATGATTTTTTTCATAACCACCAGCCCATGAAGTAGATAAGACAAACCAATTTCCATTTGAAACCCAAGAAGTTATTTGCCTGTGGCTAGGCAGTGAACTTGCAAGTGAGGACAGCCAGCCAAGTGTCCCTGCTGCCAAGCCAAACCTCTTTGAAATCTAGCACCTGCCTTATTCATAGGGGCTTGCCCCTCCCTGACTGCTCTAGCAAGGGAATGTGTCACGCGCAGCGTTCTCAGTTCAGTCAATCTCAGCTAAGTCTCAAAGGAGCAGGAAGACCTTCTGAGGTATTTCCAGGAGTATCAGTCTTTGATACTCCTTGTTTCATTTCTCCACCCTGATAATTGCCCCAATTTAATTTAATAAACAATCACATAATCTAGAGAGTGAGACTAAATTTTGCTTGCAGAGGAATCAGGCTTGCGTAAGTGGATCTGATTGTCTTCAGGGAATTACAGGATGTTTTCCAGTTCAAAGGAAGAAATGAATCAAGAGGGAGTCGATTTTCTTTTCAATGCATGGGCCTTAACAGAGTGAACCCTTGCTCTGCAGGTCTGGATAAAACAAAGCCATGTGTAATATCATCTCTTGCCTCCCTAGGATGGTGGGAAGGAAATCAGAGTCAAAGGGATGGATGTCCAGACCTCTCTCTTGTCCTGCCTTCTGCTCCCCTACCAGTGTTTTCCGTGGATGAAAACCAACCAGAAGCCTGAGGGCAACGGAGTCCACACAATCAACCTCTTAAGAGCAGAGAGACATGAAAAATGATCCCACATAAGGGTTGGGTAAAACGGAGAGCAAACCACTCAGAATTCCACTGATACAGATATCAAGTTTACTTGAGTTCAGTCACTCAGACATGTCCAATTCTTTGCGACCCTATGGACTACTGCACGCCAGGCTTCCCTGTCTATCATCAGCTCCCCGAGGCTGCTCAAACTTATGTCCATTGAGTCAATGATGTCATCCAACCATCTCATCCTTGTCACCCTCTTCTCCTCCTGCCCTCAATCTTTTCCAGCATCAGGGTCTTTTGCAATGAGTCAATTCTTCACACCAGGTGGCCAAAGTATTAGAGCTTCAGCTCCAGCATCAGTCCTTCCAATGAATATTCAGGACTGATTTCCTTTAGGATGGACTAGTTTGATCTCCTTGCAGTCCAAGGGACTCTCAAGAGTCTTCTCCAACACCACAGTTCAAAAGCATCAATTCTTTGGCACTCAGCTTTCTTTATAGTCCAACTCTTACATTCATACATGACTAATGGAAAAACCATAGCTTTGACTAGATGGACCTTTGTTGGCAAAGTAATGTCTCTGGTTTTTAATATGCTGTCTAGGTTGGTCGTAACTTTTCTTCCAAGGAGCAAGTGTTTTTTAATTTCATGGCTGCAGTCACCATCTGCAGTGTTTTTGGAGCGCAAGAAAATAAACTCTGTCACTCTTTCCATTGTTTCTCCATCTATTTCCCATGAAGTGATGGGACCGGATGCCATGATCTTAGTTTTTTGAATGTTAAGTTTTAAGCCAGCTTTTCACTCTCCTCTTTCACTTTCATCAAGAGGCTCTTTAGTTCCTGTTTGCTTTCTTCCATAAAGGTGGTGTCATCTGCACATCTGAGGTTGTTGATATTTCTCCCAGCAATCTTGATTCCAGCTTGTGCTTCATCCAGCCCAGAATTTCTCATGATGTACTCTGCATAGAAGTTAAATAATCAGGGTGACAATATACAGCCTTGATGTAGTCCTTTCCCAGTTTGGAACCAGTCCATTGTTCCATGTCCAGTTCTAACTGTTGCTTCTTGACCTGCATACAGATTTCTCAGGAGGCAGGTAAGGTGGTCTGGTATTCCCATCTCTAAGAATTTTCTACAATTTGTTGTGAATAACACAGTCAAAGGCTTTGGCATAGTCAATGAAGCAGAAGTAGATGTTTTTCTGAAACTCACTTGTTTTTTCGATGATCCAATGGATGTTGGCGATTTGATTTCTGGTTCCTCTACCTTTTCTAAAAAAGAATACATTTGAATAAGTTCTAATGAGGTGGATGAAACTGGAGCCTAATATATGGAGTGAAGTAAGCCAGAAAGAAAAACACCAATACAGTATACTAATGCATATATATGGAATTTAGAAAGATGGTAACGATGACCCTATATGTGAGACAGCAAAAGAGACACAGATGTATAGAACAGTCTTTTGGACTCTGTGGGAGAAGGAGAGGGTGGGATGATTTGGGAGAATGGCATTGAAACATGTATAATATCATATATGAAATGAATCGCCAGTCCAGGTTTGATGCAGGATACAGGATGCTTGGGGCTGGTGCACTGGGATGACCCAGAGGGATGGTATGGGGAGGGAGGTGGGAGGAGTTCAGGATGGGGAACACGTGTACACCCATGGCGGATTCATGTTGATGTACGGCAAAACCAATACAATATTGTAAAGTAGTTAGCCTCCAATTAAAATAAATAAATTTATATTAAAAAATAAATAAATCCAGCTTGAACATCTGGAAGTTCTCAGTTCACATACTATTGAAACCTCACTTGGAGAAGTTTGAGCATTACATGGCTAGCATGTGAGATGAGTGCAATTATGTGGTAGTTTGAACATTCTTTAGCATTGCCTTTCTTTGGGATTGGAATGAAAACTAACCTTTTCCAGTCCTGTGGCCACTGCTGAGTTTTCCAAATTTGCTGGCATATTGAGTGCAGCACTATCACAGCATTATGTCTTAGGATTTGAAATAGCTCACCTGGAATTCCATCACTTCCACTAGCTTTGTTTGTAGTGATGCTTCCTAAAGCCCATTTGACTTTGCATTCCAGGATGTCTGCCTCTAGGTGAGTGATCACACCATCGTGGTTATCTGGGTCATTAAAATCTTCTTTGTACAGTTCTTCTGTGTGTTCTCGCTGCCTCTTCTTCTGTTAGGTCCACATGGTTTCTGTCCTTTGTTGTGTGCATCCTTGCATGAAATGTCCCCTTGGTATCTCTAATTTTCTTGAAGAGATCTCTAGTCTTTCCCATTCTGTTGTTTTCCTCTATTTCTTTGCATTGATCACTTAGGAAGACTTTGTTATCTCTCCTTGCTATTCTTTTGAACTCTACATTCAGATGGATATATCTTTCCTTTTTTCCTTTGCCTTTCTCTTCTCTTCTTTTCCCAGCTATTTGTAAGGCCTCTTCAGACAACCATTTTGCATTTCTTCTTCTTGGTTTTGATTGCCACTCCCTTTATAATGTTATGAACCTCCATCCATAGTTCTTCAGGCACTCTATCAGATCTAAGCCCTTGAATCTATCTGTCACTTCCACTGTATCATTGTAAGGGATTTGGTTCAGGTCATACCTGAACAGGCTAGTGGTTTTCCCTACTTTCTTCAATTTAAGTCTGAATTTGGCAATAAGGAGTTCATGGTCTGAGCCACAGTCAGCTCCTGGTCTTGTTTTTGCTGGCTGTATAGAGCTTCTCCATCTTCGGCTGCAAAGAATATAATCAATCTGATTTCAGTATTGACCATCTGGTGACGTCCGTGTGTAGAGTCGTCTCTTGTGTTCTCAGAAGAGTGTTTTTGCTGTGACCAGTGCGTTCTCTTGGCAAAACTGTGTTAGCCTTAGTCCTGCTTCATTTTGTACTCCAAGGCCAAACTTGCTTGCTACTCCAGGTATCTTTTGATTTCCAACTTTTGCATTCTAGTCCCCTATGGTGAAAAGGACATCTTTTTTTGGTGTTAGTTCTAGAAGGTCTTGTAGGTCTTCATAGAGCCATTCAACTTCAGCTTCTTCAGCATTAGTGGTTGGGGCATAGACTTGGATTACTGTGATATTGAATGGTTTGCCTTGGAAACAGAGATCATTCTGTTGTTTTTGAGATTGCACCCAAATACTGCATTTCGGACATTTTTGTTGAATATGAGGGCTACTTCATTTCTTCTAAGGGATTCTTGCCCATAGTGGTAGATATAATGGTCATCTGAATTAAATTCACCCATTCCATTTTAGTTCACTTGATTCCTAAAATGTTGATGTTCATTCTTGCCATTTCTTGTTCAACCACTTCCAATTTACTTTGATTCTTGGTCTTAACATTCCAGGTTCCTATGAAATATTGTTCTTTAAAGCATTAGACTTTACTTCCATCACCAATCACATCCACAACTGCACATTGTTTTTGCTTTGGCTCAGCCTCTTCATTCTTTCTGGAGCTATTTCTTCACTCTTCTCCAGTAGCATATTGGGCACCTACTGACCTGGGGAGTTCATCTTTCAGTGTCCTATCTTTTTGCCTTTTTATACTGTTCATGGGATTCTCAAGGCAAGAATAGTGAGGTGGTTTGCCATTCCCTTCTCCAGTGGACCACATTTTGTCAGAACTCTCTACCATGACCCATCTGTCTTGGGTGGCCCTACACAGCATGGCTCATAATTTCATTGAGTTAGACAAGGCTGTGATCCAAGTGATCGGTTTGATTAGTTTTCTGTAATTGTGGTTTCCATTCTGTCTGCCCTCTGATGGATAAAGATAAGAGGCTTGTAGAAGCTTTCTGATAGGAGGGACTGGCTGTGAGGGAATCTTGGTCTTGCTCTGATGAGCAGGGACATGTTTGGTAAATCTTTAATCCAATTTTCTGTTGATGGGTGGGTCTGTGTTCCCTCCCTGTAGTTTGACCTGAGGCCAAACTTTGGTAGGGGTAATGGCAGTAATATGCAACCTCCTTTAAAAGGACTTATGCCAGGACTCTTGTATCGGGGCCCTTGACCCTACAGCAGGCCACTGTTCACCCATATCTCTGCCAGAGATTCCTGGACACTCACAGGCAAGTCTGGCTCAGTCTCTTGTGGGGTCACTGCTCCTTTTTCCTGGGTCCTGGTGCACATAGTGTTTTGTACCCTCCAAGAGTCTGTTTCCCCCATCCTGTGGAAGTTCTATAATCCAATCCCACTGGCCTTCAAAGTCAAATTCCCTGGGGGTTCTCAGTCCCTTTGCTGGATCCCCAGGTTGGGAAATCTGTTGTGCGCCCTAGAACTTTCAGAACAGTGCGAGAACTTCTTTGATGTAATTGTTCTCCAGATTGTCTGCTAGGTGGCTCTATGGTGGGGCTCACAAGCAGCACCTCCCAGGTCTGCTGCAGTCAGAGCCCCAGTCCCCACGGCAAACCACTGCTGACCTGTGCTTCCACGGGAGACACTCAAAAACTCAAAGGTGGGTCTGGCTCAGTCTCTTGTGGGATCCCTGGGTCCCAGTGCACATGAGGTTTTGTTTGAGCCCTCTGAGCATCTCTGGCAGGTATGGGGTTTGATTCCAAACGTGATTTTGCCCCTCCTACCATCTTGTTGGGGCTTCTCCTTTGCCTTTGGATGTGGGATATCTTTTTTGGTGGGATGCAACATTCTCCTGTTGATGGTTGTTCAGTGGTTAGTTGCAATTTTGGAGTTCTCACAGAAGATGAGCGCATGTCCTTCTACTCTGCCATCTTAGCAAGGATATGCTGTCAAAGGGCACCCCTTTCCTGTAATTGGGCCAGGAAATATATTTAAAGAAATAATAACACACAGGAGGAATTTGCATACTGTATTAGTTGTCCACAGCTGTGTAACAGTCACCCCAAATGTAGTGGCTTGAAACAAACATTTTCTCACACAGTTTCTGAGGATCGGGACTCTTGCAGTGGCCAGCAGTGTGATTCTGGCTTGGGTAATCCCAGAGATTGCAGTAAGATACCCACAAAAGCTGCAGTCATTGGAAGGTTCAACTGGGGGTGAAGGGTTTGAGTTCAAGGTTGTTCACTCACAAGGTGGATGGCTGGAGGCCTCAGTTCCTCACTGGCTGTCAGCAGGAGGTGTCCTTCCCTGGGCTGTGGGCCTCTCCAAAGTGCTGCTCACAACGTGGTAAATGGATTCTCCCAGAAAGTGAGTGATGAGAGAGCAAGGAGGAAGCTGCTTGCCTTCCACAAACTACCCTCAGAAACCTAACACCATTAGCTTTGCCACATTCCATTTGCTGCTCTTCCTAAATCCAGCCCACATTTAAGGGGAGGGAAACAAGGCTCTACCTTAAACAAAAACAAAATCTAGTGTTTTTATTTTTTTTATTTTAAATTTATATTTTTAATTGAAGGATAATTGCTTTACAGAATTGTGTTGGTTTAAGCCAAACACCAACATGAATCCATCATAGGTATGCATAGTCCCCTCTCTCTTGACCTTCCCTCCCACCTTCCTCCCCATCCCACCCCTCTAAGTTGTTACAGAGCCCCAGTTTGACTTTCCTGAGTCATACAGCAAATTCCCATTGGCTATCTATTTTACATATGGTAATGTAAGTTTCCACGTTACTCTCTCCATACATCCCACCCTCTCAGTTTTTTTTGGCCTTGCTGCATGTCAAGCAGGTAGTTCCTCGAGCAGGGATTGAACCTGAGCCCCTGGCAGTGAAACCACAATGTCCTAACCACTGAACAGCCAGGGAATTCCCAGCTCCACCTTTTGAAGTAAGGAGTATTTCAGAATTTCTGGGACTTCCCTAGTGGTCCAGTGGTTAAGAATCCACCTGCCAATGCGGGGGGACACATGTTTGACCCCTGGTCTGGGAAGATTCCATGTGCTGTGTGGGTAACTAAGACCATGTGCCACAACTACTGAGCCTGTGTGCCCTAGAGACTGTGCTCTGTAACAAGAGGAGCCGCCGCAACAAGAAGCCAGGGCACTGCAACTAGAGAGTAGCCTCCACTCACTGCATCTAGAGAAAGCTCAGGTGTATCAACAAAGACCTAGCACAACCGAAAATAAATAAATACAACTGTAAAAAATATGGGCCAATCTTAAACCACCCTACAGTCAGAAAGAGATTAGGAGAAAGAGTTCAGAGTAATTTCCTCGCAGGGGTGGGAAGGTCTCACAAGGTTCTCAGCTCCCTTCCACACCTTCTTCTCCCACATGCCAAGGGGCTCAGGGCTCCCTCGTAGTTGGTTTGCCACTGGGACCCATCCTTCCTGGCAATCCCTTCTCAACTTTCCCAATTCATTGCCATACCTACCTCATTTCCCATGATTGCTATTGGCTATCTATCCTTGGAAAGCAGTTAAGCTAATTTGATTTGAGGTGTTCATGGTGTGGACACACAGACCCCTGGAGGCTTAATGAACCCAGTGAAATCAATCTAATCTCTTTCATGTGAGCAAACATGGTTTTGGTGGCACTAGTAAGGCACTCTTTGCTCCTAAACAAACTATAAAAGCAATAGATCACTTGCTTATGCATTATGATTTAATCTTGGGGAAACCGAAAACCTGTTTGATTCCTAACTGAAGAGGAGCCTGAATCAAACGAATAGAAAGTGACTAAATGGCAGAGGTTACACCCAAAGTGTGGGGTTGGTTTCCAGTGTGGGGCTCCTTCATTGAACCCGGTTTCCTAGGGAGGATTCCCTGAAACCATCATCCCACCACTATCCTCTTCATAAAACAGATAGCCCACCAGGAGCCCAGGAAAATAGGGAATTGGTCTGAGTTTGTTTGTTTTTTGTTTTTTTTTGTTTTTGTTTTTTTTTTACAGTTTAGGGAAGATGATGTGATCAGAGAGTAATTATAAAGCACTATTAGGATGCCTCTGGGTCTGCAGAAGATGAAAAGGCATATATTAAGGCAGAAATTCTCAACCTTTTTGTCAAGAAATCATTTTACTCTTTAAAAGTACAAAAGACCCATAGAAGTTTTTCTTCTGTGTGTTATGTTTATTTAATATATATTTAGTATGCCAATTTGTTTATATTTATCATATTAGAAAGTAAGATAGAAATTTAAAAATATTGAACTCATTTAAAAATAACAAAATCAATACCTATTATAAGCATTTTTATTAAAATACCTATATTTTCCAAAAATTAGGGAGAAAGGTGGCCTTGTGTTCCATTTTTGCAGATCTCTTTGTTGAGCTTCATAGAAAAGCTGGATTTTCATATCTGCTTTTCATTCAATCTGTTTTGAAGCCACTATTGCATAACCTGTTTAAAATTCATCTATAGATGACACCACCCTTATGGCAGAAAGTGAAGAGGAACTCAAAAGCCTCTTGATGAAAGTGAAAGTGGAGAGTGAAAAAGTTGGCTTAAAGCTCAACATTCAGAAAATGAAGATCATGGCATCCGGTCCCATCACTTCATGGGAAATAGATGGGGAAACAGTGGAAACAGTGTCAGACTTTATTTTTCTGGGCTCCAAAATCACTGCAGATGGTGACTGCAGCCATGAAATTAAAAGATGCTTACTCCTTGGAAGGAAAGTTATGACCAACCTAGATAGCATATTCAAAAGCAGAGCCATTACTTTGCCAACAAAGGTCTGTCCAGTCAAGGCTATGGTTTTTCCTGTGGTCATGTATGGATGTGAGAGTTGGACTGTGAAGAAGGCTGAGTGCCGAAGAATTGATGCTTTTGAACTGTGGTGTTGGAGAAGACTCTTGAGAGTCCCTTGGACTGCAAGGAGATCCAACCAGTCCATTCTGAAGGAGATCAGCCCTGGGATTTCTTTGGAAGGACTGATGCTAAAGCTGAAACTCCAATACTTTGGCCACCTCATGCGAAGAGTTGACTCATTGGAAAAGACTCTGATGCTGGGAGGGATTGGGGGCAGGAGGAGAAGGGGACGACAGAGGATGAGATGGCTGGATGGCATCACTGACTTGATGGACGTGAGTCTGAGTGAACTCTGGGAGTTGGTGATGGACAAGGAGGCCTGGTGTAGTGTGATTCATGGGGTCGCAAAGAGTCGGACGTGACTGAGCAACTGAGCTGAACTGAACTGAACTGATAGAGCCATAGGAGCATGAGAATGGAAAAGGCAGATAGTATCTTAGCAGTATTAAGAAGTATTTAGTATTAGTATTTGTATTAATACAAATATTAGTATGTACAAGTATTAGTGCTTGACCTTGGAAACCCACACTTTAAGAAGCACTGAATTAAAGACATACTACAAACTCTACCCATTAATTTTGCTGATGACAGACAACTGAATGGTGAAGTCAGCACTTCATAGCACTGGGACTATGGTGACATGTGTAGAGACACATAAAACCTCCATAGTTGGTTTCAGTATATAATGCAACCCACAGGGATGACTAAAGGCAAGAGTTGTCCAAGGGAACAGAACAGCTTGGACGGTATTGTATTAAAACACAAGGGGAAGTTTGTTTCCTTGGTAAAATTTTTACTGTTCACCAATATCTGCTTCCCCACTCTGCCAGGAAGCTAAGCTCCTCTTCCCTTTGAAATTATATGTAGCCACATGACTTCCTTGAAGCGGAATGATGTGTGACCTTTCCAGGAAGAGGCTCTAAGAGCTGGTTTGCTACTCTGCACACTGCTTTTCTCTCCAGATGTTCTGTGTTGATATCGGCTTCCCCGCCAACCTGGGGCTCAGAGTCAGCACAACACTGATGGGAAACAATTTTCAGCTAACCCTTACTGGACATGTAGCCATTGAGATGTTGGGATTGGTTGTTATCACAGCACAATCTAGCCCATCCTGACTAATACAGCCACCTCACTGGAAAGGCAAGTCAAAGGCATAGAATGTACTATTTAATGCATGTTTATCAGGAGATTACTGTGCATGAAACACCATGCTACGTGTTGTGATTAAATATGACTTAAATTTGGCAGCAGCCCTCAAAGAGCTTATATTGCAGAAGGCACGTAGATAAACTGTTACTCTGTTGTAAGTACCACTATCAACAAGGGTGAATCTAGGCTACTATGGGAGGGAAAAGTCCTTGAATCCTTTATCAGTCTTGGAACCAGCAAGAAACCGACAGTACATTTAGGTGGGCTTTTCAAAAGGATCATTTTTGAGGTGTGGGCAGAGTCCAAGTGGCTAACAGGGATGTTGAGGCATCTGTGACCATCAACAGAGGAAAGCCAACCCCACCCCAGCCTGAAGGGACAATGGCTAGAAACGGTGCTGTTGGACCTGGTGTTACTGGACTCAAGATGGCAGGGCCATTTAATTACAGTTGTAGAAAAGGACAGTCAGTGCCAGACCACAGCAAAACAGGCAGGAGGAATAAACACTCTGACTTCACTCTCTTTCTCATCTCCAGTCTCCTGCTTGTGCCTCCTGCTAGGCAGGAAACCAGAGACAAGGGTGCCTGGGTGATGCCATCAAACAGCTGGTAGACACCAACATTCTAGTCCTCAGAGCAGGGTGGGGGAAGGTCACGGAGAATCTGGAGAGGCAAATGGAGAGCAGTGTGAATAAGGTCCAAACAGCATAGACATTAAATGAATTGTTGAAATAATATTTTTCAAAACTTTTAAAAATTTCATTGCTTAATTAAAATGCCTAAATTTGCAGAGTCCACAGCTACCGATGGAGTGAAAAGGGATTGGAATGAGTGTTCCCTGGTGGCTCAGACGGTAAAGCATCTGTCTACAATGTGAGAGACCTGGGTTCGATTCCTGGGTTGGAAAGATTCGCTGGAGAAGGAAATGGTAACCCACTCTAGTACTCTTGCCTTGAAAATCCCATGGACGGAGGAGCTTGGTGCAGGCTACTATCCATGGGGTCGCAAAGAGTCGGGCACGACTGAGCGACTTCACTTTCTTAGAGGGCTGCGTACTTGAGGCTTCTATTATGAGAGAGAGAGGCAATGGGCATATAGCCAGAAAACCAACTGTGGGTTTTTGTTGAATAACGACTTTGTTTTTTAGAGAAGTTTTAGGTTCACAGAAATATTAAGAAAAAGGTACGGAGATTTTCCACATACCCACTGTCTCCACACATGCACAGGCTTGTCCACTTGTCAACATCCCCCACCAGGGTGGTACATGTTATGACTGATGAACCTATGCTCTCACAACATAACTAGCCAAAGTTCATCATTTACAATTTGGTTAATTCTTAGTGCTGTGTTGATACATCCTGTGCTTTTGGACAGATGAGTAATGATCTGTACCATCATTTTGGTATTATAGGGAATACTTTCACCATCCTAAAAATCCTCTGTGCTCCAACTATTGACTCTTCTCCACTAAACCCTGGAAAATACTGATCTTTTTACTCTCTTCATAGTTCTGCCTTTTCCAGAATGTTCTACAGTTAGAAACATACAGTCATATGTAGCCTTTTTCAGATTGTCTTCTTTCACTTAGTAGCATGCATTTAAGTTTCCTCCATATCTTTTGATGGATCATTAGCTATTTCTTTTTAGCACTGAAATAATATTGCATTGTCCAGGTGTACCACACCTTATTAACCCATTTATCCACTGAAGGACATCTTGGTTGCTTTCAAAAGTTTTGTCCTGGGTCCTTTTTGGGAGGGGGGTACGTTGAGAGGAGGGAAGACAGGCATCAAACTTAGTTGTGGACAGAGCTTGAACAGTCTTCCATGGGTTCTCAGGCCCTTTTCAAATAGACTTCCATCAGGCCTGTCTGATGTTTCAAATGTACTGTTTCAAATGTACCCAAACACACCTTCAACCCCTGCATATATTGTCTGAACTTTGACTGAAACAAACTAACTACCAAGTGTGTATTAGGAAATAAAGATACAGTTCCCGTCCTCAAAAAACTGATAGACTAATGGAGAGGAAAAGATAACTGACAATAATTGATTTGTACAAATGCAGTGAGACTTTCAGAAAAGCTAGGGTGATTTTAGCTTCAAACTAAAAGTGAGTTTCCTATGATGTTTTTCAGTGTTTGGTTCTTGCAGTTCCATAGTGATATAACAGATAGGCCTGTTTGAGTATAAGCATTCTTAGTACATAGATTGGAGAAGGCAATGGCACCCCACTCCAGTACTCAAAATCCCATGGATGGAGGAGACTGGTGGGCTGCAGTCCATGGGGCCTCTAAGAGTCCGACATGACTGAGCAACTTCACTTTCACTTTTCACGTTCATGCATTGGAGAAGAAATGGCAACTCACTCCAGTGTTCTTGCCTGGAGAATCCCAGGGACAGGGGAGCCTGGTGGGCTGCCGTCTATGGGGTCACACAGAGTTAGACACGACTGGAGTGACTTAGCAGCAGCAGCAGCAGCAGTACATGGATTCGGAGAATCTATGCCTAGAGAATTCTGTGAACAGAGGAACCTGGTGGGCTGCTGTCCATGGGGTCACACAGAGTCAGACATGACTGAAGCGACTTAGCATGCATGCATGCATTGGAGAAGGAAATGGCAACCCACTCCAGTATTCTTGCCTGGTGAATCCCAGGGACGGAGGAGCCTGGTGGGCTGCCGTCTATGGGGTCGAACAGTCGAACACGACTGAAGCGACTTAGCAGCAGCAGCAGCAGTACATAGATTCATTACTGAGGGTGCCTTCCATGGAAAGTTTTAAAGACTATGCTCTTTGTTTTTGAGAGAGAGAAAGGGACCCTTCTTGCCAATTCCTGATACATACTGAATCTTGACTTTAGGAATCATATTGTCTTGGGTTTAAATCCTAGTTTTGCCAGCTATCAACCATGTGACTCTGGAAAAATTACCTATCCTCTCCAAGCTTCTGTTTCCTAAGTTGTAAAGCTGACATTCTATTAACTGTAAGACTATTGTTAAGTACTAAGTGATACTTAGCATGATGTTTGGGGTGTAGGGAGCATTCCAAAGATGATATCCACTTATTCTATGACTTCTTGCTACATACGTTTTTAAACACAGACACCAAGATTGTTAGTGTCCTTTAGGGCACTAACAGTTGGAGAAGTGTACCCTGAAGGAGGGAGCTGACCATCCTACAACCAGGGCCTAGACTCAGTGAAAGGACTTAGATAAGTCATAAATGTGCAGGCTCAGACATTGGTTTTTTTAAAATTGATTAAGAACTATTCAATAAGCACTATGGTAATGTACTGTGCTGAGCACTGTGGGTCATACAAAATGACTGGGAGCATTGATCCCTTCTTTCTAGAAGACTGCAGTCACTGGGTATAGGAGCATTACAAATATATATAAAACTATAGTACATACTTTGGCAATGCCAAAGAATGCTCAAACTACTGCACAATTGCCCTCATCTCACATGCCAGTGAAGTAATGCTCAAAATTCTCCAAGCCAGGCTTCAGCAATATGTGAACTGTGAACTTCCAGATGTTCAAGCTGGTTTTAGGAAAGGCAGAGGAACCAGAGACCAAATTGCCAACATCCACTGGATCATTGAAAAAGCAAAAGAGTTCCAGAAAAACATCTATTTCTGCTTTATTGATTATGCCAAAGCCTTTGACTGTGTGGATCACAATAAACTGTGGAAAATTCTGAAAGAGATGGGAATACCAGACCACCTGACCTGCCTCTTGAGAAATTTGTATGCAGGTCAGGAAGCAACAGTTAGAACTAGACATGGAACAACAGACTGGTTCCAAGTAGGAAAAGGAGTACGTCAAGGTTGTATATTGTCACCCTGCTTATTTAACTTATATGCAGAGTACATCATGAGAAACACTGGGCTGGAAGAAGCACAAGCTGGAATCAAGATTGCCGGGAGAAATATCAATAACCTCAGATATGCAGATGACACCACCCTTGTGGCAGAAAGTGAAGAGGAACTCAAAAGCCTCTTGATGAAGGTGTAAGAGGAGAGTGAAAAAGTTGGCTTAAAACTCAACATTCAGAAAACGAAGATCATGGCATCCGGTCCCATCACTTCATGGCAAATAGATGGGGAAACAGTGGAAACAGTGTCAGACTTTATTTTTCTGGGCTCCAAAATCACTGCAGATGGTGACTGCAGCCATGAAATTAAAAGAGGCCTACTCCTTGGAAGAAAAGTTATTACCAACCTAGATAGGATATTCAAGAGCCGAGACATTACTTTGCCAACAAAGGTCCGCCAGTCAAGGCTATGGTTTTTCCTGTGGTCATGTATGGATGTGAGAGTTGGACTGTGAAGAAGGCTGAGCGCCGAAGAATTGATGCTTTTGAACTGTGGTGTTGGAGAAGACTCTTGAGAGTCCCTTGGACTGCAAGGAGATCCAACCAGTCCATTCTGAAGGAGATCAGCCCTGGGATTTCTTTGGAAGGAATGATGCTAAAGCTGAAACTCCAATACTTTGGCCACCTCATGCGAAGAGTTGACTCATTGGAGGAGACTCTGATGCTGGGAGGGATTGGGGGCAGGAGGAGAAGGGGACGACAGAGGATGAGATGGCTGGATGGCATCACTGACTCGATGGACGTGAGTCTGAGTGAACTCCGGGAGTTGGTGATGGACAGGGAGGCCTGGCATGCTGAGATTCATGGGGTCGCAGAGTCAGACAGGACTGAGCGACTGAACTGAACTGAACTGATAATACATACCATAATAGGTTAAAGGATTTATGACAAAGGAAGAAATAAAAGCCTAAAAATTTCAGGAAAAGAGAGAACATTTGGTTGAGCATGTGTTTAGGGCTTAGGGCACTGTTGAGATTAGTGAAATGGAATTTCTTCTGTGTCTGAGCATGGATGACCTTTAAATCAGCAGAGATGGGCAGAGGTGCATAGGTAGGAAAGCACAGTTGAGGAAATGGCCAATAATCCTGTGTCAGGGAATGCAGGACATACTTTGGGGAGAAATGGCTGATAAAGCCAGAAATATGGTGAGGGAAAAGCCTACAGCTATTACTCATTCATGTCTTTTTTCCTCAGATCTTTTTATGTAAAATGTTGATATTTTGTTTTTATGTGTGTGGGTTTTTTTCTTTTTTTTTTTTTTTTTTTTTTGCATTCTGACTTTTTGAGATATTGCATTAAAACATTATCTTGAAAATCTACTTTTTTGGCACCTCCTTAAATTTCATTCACCTGGCCCTAAAGCACTTAGGTCGTGGTATGTGACTGGCACAAAGTCCAGAGCTGCCAGTAGGAAAAGACTCAGGATCATTGGCTGAGTTTGAACCTGGTGTTTTCCAAGTCCTCCCTAGATAGAACACAACCTGCCAGGGAAAAGGAGCGGCCGGAGTGGACTACAACTCCCAGAAAGCCGCGCGGCACAGCGCCCACGTCGATTGGCTGCTCGGGCCCCGCCCCCTCCCGGGCCCCGCCTCCGCCTCGAGGACCCGGGGCGCCGAGTCCAGGGCTAGCGTTCTCCCGAATCGGCTACCCTGTAGGATCTTGCACAGCCGGCAGGCTTCAATGGCGGCCCAGCCAGTGTCCCGGGTGGTGCGGCGGGTCCTGAGAGCCGGTGTCCGGAGCTGCAGCTCGGGGGCTCCGGTGACGCAGCCATGCCCTGGGGAGCCTGTCGTGGAGGTGAGCCCGTTCGCATCCACACTTTTCCTGGGGGAGGCAGTGGCCAGGCAGCTAGCTGCCCAGAAGCACCCCGGCCCCTCCGCGGCAGCTGCTTCTGAAAGTGGTGTCCGCTCCTGGGAGGGACCCCCCTCGGCGCTTAATTAGGCGCACAGGGAGAGGTGTGGAAAGATGTTCTCTAGATCGACCGCCCAGTCCCACCTGGAATCCCAGCTGGGGGTGGCGGGGTGGGGGTGCTCCCTGGGGTCTGACTCAAAAGCTTCCCTGCCCACCCGGCCAGGCAACCTCCTTCCAGGTCTAAGTGACTCCCAGAGATGGGGGAGCAGGCGGGCAGGACTCTGGGACCAGTGCAATGTTATTAGCACCCCTCTCAGTCCTGCCTCACACCCTTAAACAGCTTCTTCCTTAAACAGTTTCCTCACTGTACCCCTGGGGTAGGTTATCTGTGTGATCAGGTGCTTTTGTGACACCTACTTCATAATGTGACACTGACTAAAAATGTCACTTTGTAGTCACCTGGCTGTGTGACCCGTCCTTCACTGGCTGTTTGTGTTTCATCTTCATTTCCCTTAGGAGGGTTCAGCCTGATTCTGGAGCAGAGTGGAGCCCAGAACCTGGGCTCTTGCAAGTTTGGGAATCTGCTTTCTCTTTAGGGTTAGGATAGCGCCCCCCGCCCTGAGTCCTTAACAGCATCTCTCAGAGGGATTTTTGGTGTGACAGGTTTTCAATTTGTTTTGCCCATCTTGTCAGGGTATCATTTTGGGAGAAGCATCTCTTTTTATTTGGTGAAACCTTTTCTGGGTCCATTTGGTCATTCCTTTCCCACCACCTGGCGCAGGACTTCAGGTTCAGGGGCTCAGCAGGTCAACAGATTGAGCACCTGCTGTTGCTCAGTCAGGAGGAGGGTCTCAGGCTAAATTGCTTTCCCCAATTCTGACCTCCCTCCTCACCCTCAGGATCCTTGGATAAGTAATTCGCATTGCTGGGAGGTGAAGAAGTGTGTCCAAATTCTTGAACTCTGAACGTCATGGAGGGGAAAATGGGAAAACCAAGATGGCTGAGAGATCTTTAAAGAATTTAGGAAAAGGGGAAGTTTCTTCTCCCCACCCCGAGCCCCTAACTTACTTTGTACTTTTCAGCCTGTGCTAAGCGGCTTCATTTATGGTCTCACTGAGGCCTCACAGTAAACCACCTGAGGTGAGTAGAGTTTGTATCTTCAGGTGAGGGAGCCCATGGAAGTGAACTTCTCTGGACCCCCCTGAGCTGTAAAGTAAGTGAGCAGGAGCGTAAACTCTCGCACCTGTGCTCCGGCGTCTTGTCTTCAGGGAGGATGAGGGAGGCCACTCCTGCCCTTTCCTTTACACTGTGAGGGCGGAGGTATCATTAGCAGGTAGGAAGGTGGACTTGAGCAGAATGCCTCAATTTTAATCCCAGCCCTGCCGCTTATGAGGTGTGTGAATGTCAGCAAGTCCCTTCACCGCTCAGTGCCTCAGTCTTCTCTGTGAACTGGGAATAACAGTGTCTACTTCTTAGGGTGATTATAGAGATTAAAGGAATTAATGTAATATATATATATACACACTTGAAAAGTCTGGCCCATGTACATGCTGTGCATGAGTATCTCAGGTTTGTCTTAATTATCCTTGCCACCATTGTCACATGCTGTGTCCCATAAGTTTCCCCGCCCCAACCCTGGACGTCTCCCAGCAGGGTTATCCTCCGCAGATGGGTTGCTCCCCTGTGTTTCTAGGTATGGTGCTTACCTGGTGCTCTGCCGTCGGTGGCATCAGCAGATATTTGGGGCCGTTTGAAACAGACCCGGTGAGGTAGCACACGACAGAGCGCTGGACAGGACGCCCCAAGTTTTCACACTTGCTGCGCCCCCAGTGTGATGCGGCTCCTGGGCCTACGGCTTCCCCTCTTTTCATGTCTTCAAGACCAGGGGGTGGCCAGCCCATCTGTACGCAGTTGAGGGAGGGCATAGAATGTCCTTCGGAGAGTCTCAGAGGTGAGCGAGTCTTGGAGACAGCTGTGTTCTGCCCATCCGCTGAGCTTGCCAGTTGGTGGGAGCAAGGGTGGGGGCTCCTGGAATCCCCATCCTCCCTTCCCTTCCAGCAGGGGGCCTTTTCCCCACACCACCGTGCCCTGGAGTGCCCTGGAGGTCTGGTTTGGGATGGGAGGTGCTGGGAGAGACAAGGGGAAGCCAGGAGGTGTTGTCCGTTTGTCAGGGTGTGGGCTTGTCTGTTCATCAGTGTGTTGGCGGGAGAGCGAAGTGAGGTGTGGGGAGGGAGCTGGCTGCGAGGCTGGTGGAAGGGGGCCTTGGGCTGGGTCCACTTGAGGTGGCTCTCCAAGTGGACAGGGGAGGTGAGTGGGTACACGGGGAGGTAGGTAGGGGAGACGGAGCTCCCTGCCAGCCTGGTTGGCACAGTCAGGACAGAGGGCTTCCCACAGTTGCAAGCGCTACAGCCCTTTTTCTTTGTCTCAGGCTCCGGGCAGGCTTCGTTGGGGTGACGTGGGGCTGGCCTCAGGTCCCGGGAGTGCTGCCTTGGTCCAGGGGAGAGGCTGACTCTGTGCCAGCAGCACCTAGTTATTCGGGGGGCCGGGAAGAGCACGTGTCGGAGAGGTTTCTGCAGGGAGGGACTGCGTACATGAGGAGGATGGCCGGGCCAGGCCTGGGGCAGTCACCCTCGGGAGGAAAGCAGACTTTTCAGGAGGGCTGTCTGAACGTCCAACCTGCCCAGCTCCTCAGAGGCCTGTGTTTCAGTGACATACGACTATCCTTACATGTGTGAAGACCTCAGACTTAGGGTGGGGCTGGAGGGAGAGTGGAGGTCAAGGCCTGGGGCTGGGCACTTTGCCCAGGTCCCCTCATTTAATAGAGATGAATTTTGGACATCCCTGGGTATAGTTCGTCCCAAAGAGGGTGTAAATGGGCCAGTGCTATTTGGGTTTGGCCTGTCTCTTTGTCCCCCAGCTCCTCTGGTATCTACACTGCAGAGCAATTTGGAGGTTGGCCTTTATCAGTCAAACCAAAGGCCCGATGTTAATGGATACCAGGGAAGGCACTTGGAGGGCAGGTCCCTCCCTAAACTGACTCCTTCCTACTACCCTTCCCCACCTCACCCAGTCTGCACTGGTAGGAGACGAGGTGTAACCAGTAGCATGTGGTTGGCTGTCTTGTGCCCAGTTAATCGCACTGGTGTCCATGGTCCCTGGGTGGCTCAGACCCTGCTTGTCCTGCTTTGAGTGGTGTGAGGGCAGGTCTGGAAACCCCAACCTTGAGCCCTCTGCCGTTAAGTAGGGCTTTGCAAGACTAGGGAAGCTGACATGAGTGGGAAAACTAGTCCTAGTGTATACAACTAGTGCCCCTCCATGGATATATGGTGACTGGATATTTCTGAGTAGGAGTTAGATGAAGTGAATGGGAGCAGTCTCTTCCTGAACCCCTACTGTGTGCCAGGAGCTCCTCCGGTTGACTTAGGTAGGATTATTGTCCACACTTTATGGACGAGGAAGCTCAAGCTGAAAGAGTAGTAGGCAACCAGGCCTGTCGTTCAGGTTTACCCGCCTCCAAAGCCAATGCTCAGAACTGCAATCCCCCGGATTAACATGGCACCGAATTCTGGTGTGGCTGGGCCAGTGGTTCTCAACCTGGGCTGCACAGAAGAATAGGAACACTACAAACAAAGCCAGGGCCCCAACTCAGAGCAGCTGAGACAGAATCTTTGGTCTGGGGCTCTGGCCTCAGTACTGCTAAGAAGTTCTTCAGGTTATTTTCATGTGTAACAAGAGTTAAGAGTCACTGTTAGAGGCTAAACCATTTTTTTTTTTTTTTTTTTAATTTGGAGAAGGGCATGGCAACCCACTCCAGTATTCTTGCCTGGAGAATCCCGCAGACAGAGGAGCCTGGCAGGCTACAGTCCATGGGGTCACAAAGAGTTGGACATGACCAAGCAACTAACACACACATTGTTGCTTTACGATGTTATACAACAAAGTGAATTAGCTGTATATATACATTTACCCTTTCCCTCTTGGCCCTCCGTGGGGCTAAAGCATTTTGCCACTGGAGACCAGCCTAGAAATGAATGGCTACCCCAGTGTAACTGGGTTTCACACACACTGCCTTTCTCTCTGAATTGGGGATCTGCCTGTCTGTCCATTGACACAGGTGTTTCGACACCTGCTATGACTCGGGAACGTTGAGTCAGGCAGGGAGACTTCCCACCCCAGGCGGGGCCTGGGGAGTCTGCGAAGCCAAGGGTGCTCTGCTTGTGACATGTCGTAGCCTCTCCTGGGCAAGAGGCTTCACTGTCTAATCTGCCCGGTAATTCCTCCTGGATTCCAATCTCCTTTGACTGGTGCTAATATTTTTTTCCCTCCAAGGGGGTTTAAAGGAAAAGGGGAAAAAAAAAAAGGGAAGAATGAAAGTAGGACATGCAGTGTTGGAGGAGAGAGGAGGCAGGGATGAGGCGTGTTAATATCCAAGTGATGAGTTTGCAGCCCTGGCAGGGAGAGGGAGATGAGAGATGTGTTTTGTGTGTGTTTAGGAGGCTGCCTCAGGTACTGGCTATATGATCTGAATGAATGTAGAGAAGGTGACTCTTGGTTTCAAAAATGAAATCAGGCCTGCCCCACCCTTGGCCAGAACAGAGGGCCTAATTCCCTGCTGGGTTGCTCCATTCCACATCTGCTCTCCGGTTTCTGCTGAGTCACGAGCCTCTGTCTTCTCACTGACTCCCATTCGGGGTTTCATTTGGGTTCCTCCCTCACCCAGCCGCCTCCCCCAGGGTGTTCAGATTAGGGTGAGGAGGGCATCTTGGCGAGTGGGAGGAGGGGCCCTGGAGTGATTAACCAGTTACTCAGTTGTGAATAGCTGTGGATTCCGGGGTGTCTGGGCTCCTGGACTCTGGTGGCCAGTGAGGGTGGGACTCTTGATTCTGCGGTGTGTCCCTGCCCCACCCCCAAGGGCATGGGGGAAGTGGGGAAGTGGAAAGGCAGTGGGTGAGTGGGGAGGGAGGAGGGAGCATTCTTGTGATTATTTCAGACTGCAATTCAGGGAAGTGACGGCTACTTTCTGGTCCCTGGACCATGGGAAGAGTTTCTTAGATGATTGAGAAACCGGTCCTGGAGTGAGCAGAGTGAGGTCAGGTTTACGGACCCAGGAAAAGCCTGAAGCACCCCCTGCTCTCTCTCTCTCTCACCCCTTCTGCCTCTTGAGTCAATCTGGCCCTTGACCTTGGCTGTACATTAGAATCGCACCGAGAGATGAAAAACGCAAGCACCTGGGGATCTGAATTCAACTGGTCTCCATGGGAATGTTCTTCAACTCCCCTGCTGCTGCTGCTAAGTCGCTTCAGTCGTGTCCGACTCCGTGCGACCCCATAGATGGCAGCCCACCAGGCTCCCCCGTCCCTGGGATTCTCCAGGCAAGAACACTGGAGTGGGTTGCCATTTCCTCCTCCAATGCATGAAAAGTGAAAGTGAAGTCGCTCAGTCGTGTCTGACTCTTAGCGACGCCATGGACTGCAGCCTACCAGGCTCCTCTATTCATGGGACCCTCCAGGCAAGAGTACTGGAGTGAGGTGCCATTGCCTTCTCCCCAGATGGTTCTAACATGCAGCCAGGGCTGGGGAGGTCCCTGAAGTAAATGTTTCTCTTTCCTGGACTGCAGGAGACCCAGAGACCTGCTTTCTTTCTTTTTTAAACATTTAAAAAAATTTTTTTTATTGGAATATAGTTGATTTACAATGTGCTGCACAGCAAAGTGAGTCACTTAGACCTACATCCACTCTTTTAGATTCTTTTCCTGTATAGGCCATGCCAGAGTACCGAGTGGAGTTCCCTATGCTATACAGTAGGTCTTTATTAGCAGTGTGTGTACAGGCTTCCCGGTGGCTCTGTGGTAAAAGAATCCGCCTGCTG
Organism: Bos indicus; assembly: GCF_029378745.1. NCBI lineage: Eukaryota > Metazoa > Chordata > Mammalia > Artiodactyla > Bovidae > Bos > Bos indicus. Next base: position 15,360,501 of record NC_091782.1, on the reverse strand, counting down.
ATGCAGAAGATGCGAGTTGGATCCCTGGATCAGGAAGATCCCCTGAGGAAGGAAATGGCAGCTCGATTGTGCATTCTTGCCTGGAAAACCCCATGGACAGAGAGAGGAGCCTGGCAGGCTACAGTCCATGGAATCGAAAAGAGTCGGACATGACTTAGCAACTGAGCACTCAGCACCCAAGTGTGTGTATGTCAGTCCCCCTTTATAAGTCTTCCAATTTATCCCTTTCTCCCTTGGCAACCATAAGATCGTTTTCTACATCTGTACCTTTTTTTTCCTATTTTGTAAGTAAGTTCATTTGTACCTTTTTTTTTTGGATTCCACGTGGAATTGATACGGTATTTTTCCTTCTCTGCCTGACTTCACTCAGTATGACAGTCTCGAGGTCTATCCATGTTGCTACAAATGGCATTATTTGGTCTTTTTTATGGCTGAATCATCTTCCATTGGGTATAAGTACCACATCTTCTTTAGCCATTCCAGAGGCCTGCTTTATTAGGTTATAAGATGGTGATAATCTGGGGTGTTTCTCTGCCAGCATCCTGGCTAACCCCCTCTTTTACAGCAGGACACTTTTAGCCCACAACTGTCCTTGTTTTATAGTTGGGAGAGCAGACCAAGAGGAGTCAGAGAACTTTGCTAGACTGTCAGGGTACACAGAACCCGGAAACAGGGGTTCTTGCCCCCAGTCCAGAGCTCTATCTGTAGACCTCACAGATGACCACCACCACGGTCATGATTCCTTTGTTCTGAAGACTCTAGAGAAATGACTTCTCCCTGCCCTATATTCCATCCTGTGTACCTTCTTGGACACACCCTATGCAAGTAGGGGAAAGACTACAGAACTTAGAAGACCAGGATTTGAGTCCTGGTTCCACCAGGGGTGTTCGTGGGCCCCATCCGAGCACTGGTTATAATAATCCTTTCAGGTGTGGGGATGGAGCAGGGAACGTTCTTTGGAAACCTCAAGATGCCTTGCAGATGTTATTTCTGTGGGGCAGTTATCATCAACATCGGTCATGACCCAGGGTTGTGCTCTAAAGCAGGGGTCCCCAACCTTTTTGCCACCAGGGACCAATTTCTTGGAAGACAGTTTTCCACAAACTAGGGCTGGGGTTGGGGGGATGGTTTCGGGATGACTCAAGTGCATGACATTTCCCGTGCACTTTATTTCTAATCTAATGCTGCCACTGATCTTATAGGAGGTACCGGTCCACAGCCTGGGCTTCGCGGACCCCTGCTCTAAAGGGACGGGGGAGAGAGAGCAGATGATCTCAGACTTGGGAAAGGGGGACGGAGGCTGGCTGCTTCCTTTCTCTCCCCCAGGATGCGTTTGCGCCTTGTGAGAAGGCTCCAGCAATCCCCTCCCCATTATACCCCAAAGTGCGGGTCCTTAATCCTTTCTTCTGGCAGTGGGTGGGTGAAGGGTAAGGACGGACATAATCTGGGCATGGGGTTAGCATGGTGGCCATCCCGCACCTCCATCCTCCCTTCCTGGGGGCTGGTGTCCTCATTCCCTCTGTGGGTCCCCCTGGTTGTACTGTCCTTACCCTAGGCCTTCTACAGGAGGGGAGCCCCCCGTCGTAGGTGTACCCACCCTGGCTGGCTACGGCCCCCAGCTTCTCCTGCGGGTGTAGTCTGTTGGGTCCCCCTGGGCAGTGGGGAGCCAGCTTGTGTGACCCTATCTGCCACAAGGAGTAATCGCTTTGAGCTCAAGGTAAGGAGGGCTTCCCTTGTGGCTCAGCTGGTAAAGAATCTGCCTGCAATGTGGGAGACCTGGGTTTGATCCCTACGTTGGGAAGATACCCTGGAGAAGGGAAAGGCTACCCACTCCAGTATTCTGGCCTGGAGAATTCCTTGGACTGTATAGTCCATGGGGTCGCAAAGAGTCAGACCCGACTGAGCGACTTTCACTTTCAAGGTAAGGAAGGGGAAGCCTGAGTTGGAGAAGTGGTTCCATGTTCCAGGCCACTGGCCCTCATAGCTGCCTGCTCCTTCCTCCTCGTTTCTGGACATGTTTCTTGGGTGCCAAGAGGCACATGCCCTCCCGGTGACCTGTCCAAAAGATGCTAGGGATGGCTGTTCCAGGATGGGCGTCCTTTGAGGGAGGCGTGACAGGGAGGAGGTGGGGGCTGGGTGGGGTCTAGTGCCCTTTGCCCTGCCCTGATGCCCAGGCAGATGCACCCCAGCAGAGACCCTGCACCCTCAGGGCTGAGTATGGGGCTTGGAGGGGCAGGTCCTTCCTTCTAGACCTGTCTCTCATCCTGTGAATGAGGGGAGACTTCCAGACCCCCACAACCGTGGAGCCCACATATGGATGGAGAGGCAGTGTGTGCGGGTGTCAGAGGGGAGGGGAGGGTGGTTGACGGGGGTGGGCGTCGTGTCCCGGAGGTGGGTTCTCCCTGCACCTGCCCCCAGCCCGTGGTCCCTCCCACCCCACTGCAGGTGCTGTCCAGGCCGAGGCCATTCCTGGGGGAGCACGCCGCCCCCTTCTCCGCCTTCCTCACCGACAGCTTCGGCCGGCGCCACAGCTATCTGCGGATCTCCCTCACCGAGAGGTGTAACCTCAGATGTAAGTCACCCCCCGGGCCCTCTCTGGGCACCGGTCCCTCTGCTGCAGTGACCCCTGCAATCGCCCCCGGTCCAGGAATCCTCCTCCCCATTCCTCTTTCTAGAAAACTCCACCCAGCCTTCTTCCTTGCTTGTCAAGTGGGGTTCAGGGGCAAGGTGGGGATCAAGAGTGAGTTTTGTGATCCTGGGAGCTGGGTTCTCCTTGGAATCAGGCTGGAGAACAGAATTGCTGTTGGATTCAGGGTCGAGGCTGACCCGGGACCTACCACGGGCTCGGGACTCTTCCTCCCTCCCTCCTAATTCCCCAAGGTCTGCACAGTGCAGGACATGGCATGGGGCCCGCCGGGCACTGTAAACAGGTGAAACAGGCTGGTGCCCACAGCCAGCACTGCCGGGTATAAAAAAACACTCCAGTTTCATGAGACAGGTCGTCTGGGGCCAGGCTGGTACACGGTCCTCATTGCATAACATTGCATAACATCGTACAGAGAGCTCTGGGCGGGTCCGCTGCTGGAGGGACTTCCACAGTGTGCGCGTCTGTCTGTCTTGCCTTTCTTCCATCTTTCCTCTCTTCCTCCCTTCCTCTCACTGTAACTCACGGTGAGAAATGTGTTTACTTCATGGCCCAATAAATACATGTCTGTGTAGTAAATGTTCAACCTAACAATACTTACCCCGTGCAGTACTGATGTTCTGATGTTCTTGCCTAATCTGTTCCATCTTCAAAGACCAATTCTAGACCCTTCCCTAATCCGCCCCACTCCCTGGCAGGTCCTGGCCACTAGTGCTGTTGAACCTGTCCCACGGGAACTGAAGGGAGGAAATGGTGCCCCACTCACCAGCCAGGGCTCGCCTCGTTGTCCTCTTTTGCTGCCTTGCCCTGGACAGGCGGTACCTCAGTCTTCCGGTCTGTGAAATGGGACTGGTGTTTGGTGACCTGAAGGACTGTAGCCTGGGTGTGAGAACACGTGTTGCCACAGAGGAGAGTGGCTTTGCCCAGGGCAGGGAGCACCTCCTGGCCTCCTGCACCTCAGGACACACAGAGGTGGGGCTCACTGCTTGTCACAACCAGATGCGGTGAGGGGACTGAATGATGGCAGGAGGGGTGGGCCCAGGGCCCTGGCCTTCTGCGCAGACCCCGCCCAGCGGCCCCTCACAGAGGAGGCAGTCTCGGCCTGCCCCTGCCCCCAGCCAGGCTGCCCTGGCCGCTCATTTCTCATCTTTAACCCACTGAGGGACATCACGGCCAGATGGGGAGGGGTGTTAAATTTTATAGAAGAGGAAGGTGAGCCTCAGAGAGAATCTGGCCTAGGGTTTGTGCCACCTCAGACTTGGCCGGGTCTCTCCTCCTAGCTGGGTTGGGGTTCCAGAGAAACTTACAGCATGGTGGGCGAGTTGGGGACTGGAGGCCTCCCGGTCTGACCGCCTCGGTCACTTCCTTCCTCCACGTCCCCTCCCTTCCCTCAGGTCAATACTGCATGCCTGAGGAGGGAGTCCCTCTGACCCCCAAGGCTGACCTGCTGACCACAGAGGAAATCCTGACCCTGGCCCGGCTCTTTGTGAAAGAAGGTGTGGACAAGATCCGGCTCACGGGTGGGGAGCCGCTCATCCGGCCGGACGTGGTGGACATTGTGGGTGAGTTGACCAGAGTTATCACCGCCTCTCCCAGGTCCTGCTCCATCCAGCTTGACTTGAGTACAAATATCAGAAGCCAACACTCCCTTGGGATGTTATGTTCAAAGAGTCCTGCCACCCTCTGAAAACAGGCACCATCGTTATTCTCATTTTTGTTAAGAAATGAGGCACAGAGAAGTTGGAGAACTCGCCCAAGGTCACAAAGCTAGTAAGTGCCAGAGCACAGTGGTTTGACGTCAGATTTAGACTAAAGTCCTCCCCCAGGCTTGGAGGCCCACGTGACCTGGTTCCATCATCCGCAGAGACCTCTCTCCTGCCGCTCCCCCCCCATCCTCCCCCGCATTCACGCCACCAGGCCTTTCCACGTGCCACTGCCCTCGCTAGGAGCAGAGGGCTGCCAGCCCGCCTCGTTCAGGGCCCTGCCCCGGTATCATCTCCTTAGGGGAGGCCTCCTTGACCTAAAGTCCCTCCCCACGTACACGCCCCCAGCTATTTTGTCTCCCGGGAGTTGGCAAGATATAGTCCAGGGCCACCACCGGCCTGCGTGTAGCCTGTAAGCTAAGAATAGTTTCTCTGTTTCTAAATGTGATTGAAAAAGAAAATCAAAAGAATAACCTCTGTGGCATGTGAAAATTATATGACATTTTAAATTCACCGTCCATTAATAAAGTTTTATTGTGACGTAACCACACCTGCTCGTTTACATATCTCCCATGTCCAGTACTCTTGCCTGGAATATCCCATGGACGGAGGAGCCTGGTGGGCTGCAGTCCATGGGGTCGCTACCAGTCAGACACGACTGAGCGACTTCACTTTCACTTTTTACTTTCATGTGTTGGAGAAGGAAATGGCAACCCACTCCAGTGTTCTTGCCTGGAGAATCCTAGGGATGGGGGAGCCTGGTGGGCTGCCGTCTATGGGGTCGCACAGAGTCGGACACGACTGGAGTGACTTAGCAGCAGCATGTTGCAGAGCTGAGGCGTTGCCGCAAAGACCATGTGGCTGGCAAAGCTGAAAATATTTACTCTTTGGTCTTTCCGACAGAAAAGATGTGGTGACCCTACTCTACCACGTTATGTTGTTTGGTTAGTTTTTGTCTTCTCATTAACTAGCATGAAAGCTCTCAGGGATCTGGGTGAATTCTGTTCATAGCTGTGTTTCGAGCACCTAGGAGAGTGTCTGGCACACGGCTGGTGCTCCCTGGTGTTTGCTGAATGAATGAAGGTGGTTCAAAATGCAGTCTCTGAAGCATGATGCGCCCTTGTGGGGATCTCAGCTGCACCTGTATACTGCTGTTACAGTAGTGTATCTCGGGCAACTTTTAAAGTCCATCCTAAGCCTTCCGATGAAGACGGTAACCTACCTTACAGGCTGGACCTGGGGAAGAGATAAGAAGGAAATGTCCAGCAAGTGGCAAGTGCTGTGTGTGGGGTGGCCCCTGCCGTATGCTGGTTCTAAGCCCTGAGGTCAGGCAGGGACTGTGAGTGTGTGCTTATAGAAGATGAAGTCAGAGGAAAATAAGGTTTCATTTTCTTGATTGCTGAGGCCCTCGCCTCCGCTGCTCAGGGTGGGACCCCCCCCACCCCCACCCCCACCCCCACCCCCACAGGGCTTCAGCTGTCTGCCTCATTTGCTGGTTCAATGCATGTTCTCTCAAGTGTCTGCTTGTGTCCTTGGCACTGTGTTGGGGTCAAAGGGAAGTGATCGCAGGCCCCACCTTCAAGGATCCCAGCCCATTGGTGGGAGTAGTTCCTGAAGACTGCCATCTGACACGGAGTTCAGCTGCGGTGGGGGCTCTGAGAAGGGGTCCAGGGACCCCTGCCAGCTCTCCCTCCCTCCTGCCCTGTGGCCAGCTCCCTGCAACCCCCACTGGTCACTTGACCTGGAATCCTGGCATCCTTCCTGGGCTGCACACGCTGGCCAAGGGGAGTTGACTTAACCCCCCCTGTTCCAGGCCGTTCCTCAGGGCCTGATGGGCAGACCGGGTTCTAGGAAGGGGCCAGATCTGGCTGGCTGCCCTTGGTCAGGGCACAACCTCTGCTCTCTGTCTGGGGCCTGTGGGTGAGCCAGGGGGTGGGGATCACTGCTGGTTAGAGAGGGCTGGCTGAGCACAGTCAGGGGGACACAGAGCTCTCCTTGCATAGGAGGAGGCCAGGGAGCCTGGAGAGGTGGCAGCTGCATTCCTGCTCTGGGCTCTTCCACCCCCTCGCCGTGTTGAACTTGGGCAGGTTCCTGCCCGACCCTGGGCTCAGTGTCATGATCTACGCAGCGGTTGCTTCACGTGCTCTCCTGCTCTGATGGCCCTGGGTTATTGGTCCTGGCTTTGTAGTGTGGAGATAGTCGAGGGTTGATCACCACATAGATGGTGGTTTAGACAAGGAACCGGCTACTGTGACCTACTTGGAATGATTGATCTCTTTCTTCAATGGTGTGTATTGGGGCGGGGCAGGGGGGACTGTACCACCCCCCAGCTCTCCCCCAACCCTCCTCCAGTGTTCTGAGACAATGGCGGTCACAGGGCCTTGAATTCCTGTGCTGCTGTTTGCTGCCGCTTTGACATCTCCCAGCCCAGCTCCTTTGATTGGCAGAGGTACTTCTTCAGAGAAAAACTGCCCTGCAGGGCAGGGTAAGTGGGGCTAGTGAGGAAGAAGGGCTAGAGGGAGGGGAGGGGGCAGCAGGCAGAGCTGAGATGTTCACAAGCACTTGTCCCCCACCCTCCAGATGAGAGTTTTGAGAGACCCCATCCAGGGGGCAGATGAAGGGGTTGTGGGTTTCACTGAGTCAGCAGTCTTGGTCTCCCTGGGTGCCTGCATGCGGCTGTCAGCCCTGGGGCTGGTGCTGCAGAACTCCCCCTGAGAAGACAGCTCAGCTCGAGAGCCCTCCAACAATCCTGAGCTGATCCTGCACTGCTCCTCCTGGCTTGTATGTGAGCAAGTTCCTTCCTTCTTGTCATAGATTTAGGGCAGTGCTGTCCCATAGAACTTCCCAGGATGATGAAAACGTTCTATGTATTATCTGATACAGTAGGCAGCCTTGGGCTTCAGATGCTGCTACTGTGACCGAGAAACTGAATTTGTAACTTTATTACAGTTTCACTGATTTAAATGGCCATGTGTGGTTAGCAGCTGCCACGTTGGATGGTGATGGTTTGCGATTTTCGAAAAAAAGGAAGCATCAAGTAGGCACACCTTACTTGATGATGCTTCGCTTTACTGTACTTCACAGATACTGCATTTTTCTACACATGGAAGGTTTGTGGCAACCCTACATTGAGCAAGTCTATTGGTGACATTTTTCCAACAGCATTCGCTCACTGTGTCACATTTTATTCTCACATTTCCAACTCTTTTTTTGTTGTTACATTTGTTATGGTGATCTGTGATCAGTTATTTTTTTTTAATATTTATTTATTTGGCTGTACCAGGTCTTAGTTGCGGCATTCCAGATCTTCAATCTTTGTTACTGCATGTGAGATCTTAGTTCCCTGACCTGAACCTGGACCCCCTGCCTTGGGAGCTTGAAGTCTTAGCCCCTGGGCTTCCAGGGAAATCCCATGTGATCAGTTATTTTAGATGTTACTACTGCAACTCCCTGAAGGCTTAATAGTAGTAATTTTTAGCAATAAAGTATTTTTTAATTCAAGTATGTACATTTGCTTAGACTAATGCTATTGTGCACTTAACGAACCACAGGACAGTGTAAACATAATTTTTTTTTTTTTTAACTGCACTGGGAATTGGTTGCTCTGAACAGGCTTTCTCTGGTTGTGGCCAGTGGGGGCCACTCCTGGTGTTGCGGTGCATGGGTTTCTTATTGCAGCGGCTTCTCTTATTGCAGAGCACGGACTGTGGGTGCTTGGACTCAGTAGTTGTGCTGCTCCGTGGCATGTGGGATCTTTCCAGACCAGGGATAGAACCCATGTCCCCAGCATTGGTAGATGGATTCTTAATCACTGGACCACCAGGGAAGTCCAACATAACTTTTACATGCACTGGAAAACCAGGAGACTCTGTGTGACTCGCTTTATTGTGATCCTTGCCTTAGTTCAGTGGCCTGGAATCAAGGCCACAGTATCCCCGAGGTATGCCTGTGAACACACAGGTCCTGCGATAGTGTTGGCAATGTTTGCGGGCCACTTGTTTTGGCTTCTGACTTCAAGATTGACTTGTCGCTGTCAGATGACAGCTTAGCTGGAGAATCGCTCAGTCCTGCAGGCTTTCCCTGTTTGGTTTTGTTCTTCTGTCCTCTGTTCTGCTCTTCCATTACGTTGAAGAAATGAAACGTGGAGCATCCAGGTCCCAAAGCTTAGAGCCCCTAGTAAGAGGCCTGATGCAATGAAGAGGCATGAAAGATTTTTGAAACGGGGTGAAGTTTTTTAAATTTATTTTTGATGGACTCTAGTTACATAGAATTTTAGAGTAAATCCTAACCCTGGGTTCATTAAATAATCTCATCATTGATCCATGCATGGCCTTTTTCACTTTATTTATACAAATGTATTTACATATTTTGATAATGCTATGAATTCCTAAGGAAACCCACTACCTCATCAATTTTTTGTGTGTGAAGAATCAGAACCCTGGAAAAAACCTTTGACTGCCTCTGTGGACTTCACTACCTTGTATTTCTCCTTCCTAAGAAAACACTTTTATGCCTTGTTTATCCTTCCTTTGCTTTTTAAGAATGAGATAGTGTTCCTGGATTTTTAAGCACTGTGCTTAAAAAAAAGGGGGGGGTGAGGAACATCCCAACAGAATTTTCCAGGGAACGTGGTATTATTTTAGGCATTATTCTTTTGACGCAACTGAAATGCACAGATGTCACCCTGAGTTGCAGTTCGTTTCTTTCACTTCCGTCTCCTGTTCCATTACGTCAATATACCACACTTCCTGTTCGTGAACGTTTGGGTTCTTTCCAGTTTCTTGATTTTATAAACGGTGCTGCTTGAAACACTTGTATTCTCATTCAAGATGCAACTGCATCTTGGTGTACACTTTCTCTAGGAAAGGAGTTGCCAGGGTATGGAATATGTGAATATTTAACCTCGCAAACAATTTGGCATTGTCTTACAGAGGTTGTACAACTTTACACTCTCCCTAGCAGTACGTAAGTGTCTTTTGGATCCTTCCCAACATTCAGTATTATCATTCTGGACTTTTTCCAGTGGACTGTGTATAAAATGCCATGTTATTGTGGTCTTGCTTCGTACTTCCCTGTTTAGAATGAGGTCAGGTGTCTTGTCACGTGTTTATTAGCTATATATATATTTATTTATTTTCCTGTGTCATACCAGATCAAGTCATGTGCTCATTTTTCTGTTTGGTTTTTCATATTAGTATGGTCCAAGTTCTTGAGATATGTTGCAAATATCTTCTCCCAGTTTGAAAAAACAAGCCATACTTTGTGTAACAACTTGTTTGATCAGTAGTAGTTCTTGAATTTATTAGTTCTGTCTTTTATGGTTAGTGCTTTTTGTACTTAATGAAACGCGTCACTCAAGGTCAGAATAATGCCTCTGGTTTTACTGAAACATTTGAAGTTTCGTTTTTGCATTTAAGTCCTTAGTTAATCTGGGGGTAACTTCGAGGAATCCAGTTTCATTCTTTTTCACGTGAATAGTCACTTTTTCTCATTCCATCTATTGAATAATTCCTACTTCCTCCATAAATCAGCTATGTGTGCATTGGTCTGTTTTGAGTTCGTTTTATTATATTTAGTTTGTCTATCTGTACACCAGTATCACACAGTCTTAATCTCTATGGCTTCATAAGTTCATTATCTGATAAGGGAAATCCGTTTTAATCTTCAACAGTGCTTTAGCTAGCTATACCAAGCTTTGTCCATGAGAATTTTAGAATCTGATTACCACGTTCCCTGGAAAATTCTGTTGGGATGTTCCTCACCCCCCCCCTCTTTTTTTTTAATTGTGTTTAAATGCACATAACAGAAAATTTATCATCACCACCATCTATTCCTATTCTCTTGTACATCTGAAATTCTACTCCTATTAAACAGTGACTCCCCATTATCTTCTTCCCCAGCCCCTGGCAACCACCGTTATACTTTCTGTCTTTATGGTGTGGGCTGCTCTAAGACCCATCGCAGGAAAGCTACGACAAACCTAGACAGTGTGTTGAAAGGCGGAGACGTTACTCTGCCGACAAAGGTCCATATAGTCAAGCTGTGGTCTTCCCAGTGGTCACGTACGGTTGTGAGAGCTGGACCGTAAAGAAGGCAAAAAGCTGAAGAATTGATGCCTCAAACTGTGGTGCTGGAGAAGACTCCTGAAAGTCCCTTGGACAGCAAGGAGATCAAACCAGTCAATCTTAAAGGAGATCAACTCTGAATATTCACTGGAAGGACTGATGCTGAACCTGAAGCTCCAGTATTTTCGTTATCTGATGCAGACAGACAACTCTTTGGGAAAGTCCCTGATGCTGGGAAAGATTGAGGGCAGAAGGAGAAGGAGGGTGTCAGAGGATGAGATGGCTAGATGGCATCACCGATGCAACGGGCATGAACTTGGGTAAACTTTGGGAGATGGTGGGAGACAGGGAGGCCTGGCGTGCTGCAGTCTATGGGGTTACAGAGTCAGACACGACTGGGAAACTGAATAAGAACCTCATAGAAGTGAAATCCTATAGTATTTGGGTTTTTGTGTGTGTGTGTGTGTGATTAGCTTATTTCATTTAGCAAAGGTCCTCAAGATTCATTCATGTTGTAGCATATTGAAGAATTTCCTGTCTTTTTAAGGTTAAATATTATTCCACTGGATGAATGTGCTACATTTTGGTAATTCATTCATTGATCAACTTGGGTTTCTTCCATGTTTTAGCTATTGTGAATAATGCTGCTGTGATTAGGGATGTACAGATATCTCTTTGAGACTCTACTTTGAATTCTTTTGGGCGTATACCCAGAAGTGGAATTGCTGGGTCATGTGGTAATTCTGTTTTTAATTTTCTGAGGAAGTTCAGCACTGTTTGTAGGGAAGTCAGCTTCCCTGTCGGAGAAGGCAGTGGCACCCCACTCCAGTACTCTTGCCTGGAAAATCCCATGGACGGACGAGCCTGGTGGGCTGTAGTCCGTGGGGTCGCTAAGAGTCGGACACGACTGAGCGACTTCACTTTCACTTTTCACTTTCATGCATTGGAGGAGGAAATGGCAACCCACTCCAGTGTTCTTGCCTGGAGAATCCCAGGGACAGAGGAGCCTGTTGGGCTACCATCTATGGGGTCACACAGAGTCGGACATGACTGAAGCGACTTAGCAGCAGCAGCAGCAGCTTCCCATTTGGCACTAGTGGTAAAACAAACAAACAAACAAAAAAACCCTGCCTGTTAATGCAGGAGATACAAGAGATGAGGACTTTAATTCATAGTTTTATTAAAGTATAATTTATATGGCCAGAGAGTCTTATCTGTATGAAACTTATCCTTTCAAATTTATTGAGGATTGCTTTATGACCTAGTATTTTGGCAATTTTTATAATTTTTTTTAATTCTTGAGCAGCTTATCCTTTAATTATTACATGAAAAAAAAAATCTATGTTTATTGGACCCAGCTGGTTAATTTTCTTGCCTAAACCTTTGGTTATGTCAGTCTCTGCTGACTTCCCATCTGCTTGGCCTGCCAACAATCAATAAGTGGGTGGATTTGTTGGTTTCTCTCAGAGGTCCTATTGCTTTTTATTTTATCTATAGTTGAGGTGATTTTATTAGGTTCATATGTGGTTAGAATTGTTATGTCTTCTTCATAAATTGGATCTTTTATCACTAAGTAGTAGGTCTCTTTCCATAATGATATTTTTGGTCTTAAGGTTTCTGTATTTGATTTTACTAAAGCTATATCAGCTTGCTTTTAGCTTTCATAAGATTATTTTATCTGTTTTCATCTACTCATTTTTAACTGCTATGTGCTCTTATTCTTTCGGTATGTCTCTCACAATAGCACACAGCTATTACTTTGATCAAATTTGACAATCTTTGACTTCTAACAGGCAAGTTTATTCTAGTTGCCTTTGTTGTAATTATTGAGATAGTTGGACTCATTTCAACAGTTTTTAAAAATCTGTTGTACTTTTTTGTGTTTTTTCCTCCTTTTTGTTTTTTAAATAAATGACCCCCTGCTTTTCTTCCAAACAAGGCAAAAGCTTGAGCACACTCTTAGGCCTTTGATTTTTGTTTTCAACCTTCCCCACTGTTATTGTTGGTGTTTTCTAGAATTTTACTTTCAGGTTATTACGAATAGTCTGCCCCTCTGTATCTCTTGTAAGCACCCTCTCTTTCTTTTTAAGATAATTTTACCAAGATACTTGATCCTGTGTAAATGCACATTTCTTGCAGTAGCTCTTGGATTTGTTTCTCTCCTATATGAATGTTTTTGTGGTGGTTTCTAATGGTGACTCCACTATTGACCGTGAATCTAATTAAATCTGACGTGCCAGGTAGTGTTTATAATGTTTAAAGCAGTTCAGTTCAGGTCAGTCACTCAGTCGTATCTGACTCTTTGCGACCCCACGGACTGCAGCACGCCAGGCCTCCCTGTCCATCACCAACTCCCAGAGTTTACTCAAACTCATGTCCATTGAGTCGGTGATGCCATCCAACCATCTCATCCTCTGTCGTCCCCTTCTCCTCCCACATTCAGTCTTTTCCAGCACCAGGGTCTTTTCAAATGAGTTAGTTCTTCGCATCAGGTGGCCCAAAGTATTGGAGTTTCAGCTTCAACATCAGTCCTTCCAATGAATGTTCAGGACTGATTTGCTTTAGGATGGACTGGTTGGATATCCTTGTAGACCAAGGGACTCTCAGGAGTTTTCTCCAACACCACTGTTTTATAGTATTAAAGTAGTAATTTTATAATATTATTTGAATGCTTATACAATTTTGTGTTCAAGGTTCGTTCCTTCATTATGTTAGGAATGTCACTGTATTGTCTCCTTAATCAATCTGGCTATTGGGAGAAGTCTTACGTCAGTCTGGTTTTTGCTGTTGGTGATATGCTCTTCTTCTCTGGATTGAGTGTTGTCTTTGTTGTCTAATTTCCTTAAATTTTACTTAATATGTCTAGGATAAGCTTTTCCTCATCTATCCTGTTGGCATTCAATGAAATTTTCCTGATATAGGGAATTTTTTTTTCCATTATTCTATTCCTTCCTTCTCCCAAGTTTAATTTTTTTTTTTTCTTGGACCTCTATTTGGATGTGACCCATCTACTTAGATCCTCCACTGTTCTTAAATTATATTTTGGTGTCTTGTTCTCTTCTTTTTGCTAGAAGAGCCCTTTAGTCTTACCCTCCAGCTCATCGATTTCTCCTGTGTTGATGTTACCATTTATCTTTTTGTGTTATTTATTTCACAATAATGTTTTTAGCTACTGCTTTCCCTTGTTCCCTTTTACCATGAAAAATTTTGTTTCATTTTGTTAATATCCTCTGTTATTTGTTTTGTTGTATTTATATTTCTCTTACAGTCTTGGTCTGTTTGATCTTTTTTTTTTTTTTCTATTGATATGAGTGGAGGGTTGGGGTTTTTTGGTTTGTTTTTGTTCGGGGAGGCACTAGATGTACTTCTCAAGGGTCTCCTTAATTTAGCCAGTAAATTTCCTGCCCTGAGGATATGAGCTATTCTGTATGACACTACTTAACGGGAAAAGGTTCAAGGCCAGATCGTAGTCTTTGATAGGCCCAGAGAGCTCAAGTTGCAAGAATATCAATTCACTCATGTTTGTAATCTTCCTCACCAGGGACCAGCCTAACCCTAAACCCTAACCCAAAATAAGTCTCTGGCGTTCTCACTAAGTAAGGTCTTGATATTGTCTCTACTCGGGTCACTGACACTGCCTAGGATAGTGGCCTGACTCTTTTCTAAAGACACTGATGCTGTCCTAACTCACTCCCTGTCACTGGTCGTAACTATAGCCTTGATGCTTTTCCCAACAAAGGCCCTGACAATGTCCCTAAGAGCCTCAAATGCCCCTCACTATCCCCCTAATCCTGTCCCTAACTAAGCCCCTGATGCTGCCCTAACTAACAACCTGCCTTTTACTAGGGCCCTCACGTTATCTCCAACAGAGGCCCAAATACTGTCCCTAACTAAGGCCCTGAGGCTGGCCCTAACTAGTGTCCTGACTATGGCTCTAACTAATGCCCTGATGCTGGCCCTAACTGAGGCCCCGAGGCCCTTCCTAACTAAGGATGCTAACATCAGACTGCAGGTTGTGTACTGTGAAATTCTAGGAGATGCTGTCCACCTAGAGCATGATGAGAACGGCAGCTCCTGGAGTGATGTAATCCTGGAGTGATGTAATATGGTGGTCCAGCAGGCCTTCTGCCCTCGGGGAGAAGCAGGTTGGAAGGAAGCAATGACCCTCAGTGGGCGCTGGAGGAGGGAAGTGGAGGAATGGATGCCTGAGGCCAGACAGTCCCCCACTGTGGTCTTCAACTCCCAGCAGGACATTAACAGCTTCCCGCCCCCACCCCCCAACACCTGACCTCTAGTGAATTCCTAAGCTGGTTCTCTGGTGCTTCTATCACCAGATTGTTCAGTAAGGGGACAAGCAGTTATCATACTGAGTCATCAGTGCATTAGGGCACCGAGAAAGCTTATCTGCCCACCACCCACCCCCTCTGGCTTTCTCTTAACTGCTTTCCTTCGCCAGTCCCCTTCAGCTCCACACTCCCTTCCCCGTACTAGCTCAAAAGGGACTGTCCGTCATCCTGTGAGTTTCTCAAGATTGTCTTTTTTTTTTTTTTTTTAAAGTTCCTAGATTTCTGTGTTTCTTCAGGGTTGATTTGTTGAAGGGAGCCAAGAACTGCTACTAATTTTTTCACATTGGCAGAGTCCCCAGAGTAAAGGTCTTCTCTTTGTTTCTAAAACAACAACGTTTATTTTTACACTTTCGTTTTCTTATTGCAAAAGTAATACATGTTTATTTCAGATAAGCAAAAATAATATCACTGCTGCCCAACTGAAACTGCTGTCAACATTTCGGTTTGGCAACCCTCCTGTCTTTTTCTCTTCTCGCCCTAATTTTTAACCTGCCCTCTGGACTTTGTGTATTTCCCAACATCCTGACATATTTTGCTACAGAGTCATTTTCAGTTGCGTGATATTCCATCATCTAGACAAAGCATAATTTACCAGTTGTCTGTTTTTGACCGTCTGGATGCTTTCCTACTTCCCTTTGTTATGTATTGCTCGTTGATCAATACATATTTGTCGATGAATATTGTTCACATCCATGATTATTGGGGTTTTTTTTTTTTTTTAGTTTTTTGGTTTTATTTAGATTCCATGTTTAAGTGAGATTATGTGGTATTTGCTTCTCTGTCTGACTTATTTTCATTTAACATGATGCTCTCAGGGTCCATTCATGTTGTTACAAATGGCCAGATTTCCTTCTTTTTATGGCTGAATGATATTCCATTCTGTGTGTGTATACCACATTTTAATTATCCATTTATCCATGAATGGACAAGTCTGGGTTATTATAAATAATGCTACAGTGAACATAGGGTACATATATCTTTTCAAGGTAATGTTTTCACTTTCTTTGGATAAATACCCAGAAGTGAAATTGCTGATCCTAGGGTAGATCTATTTTTAAATTTTTAAAGAATCTTTGCGTTGTTTTCCATAGGGGCTGTAGCAATTTACATTCCTACCAGCAATGCATAGGGGTGCCCTTTTCGCCACATCCTTGCCAACACTTGTTATTTCTTGTTTTCTTGATCATAGCCGTTCTAACAAATGTGAAGTGATATCATTGTGACTTTGATTTGTATTTCCTTGATGATTATTAACGTTGAGCACCTCTTCATGTATCTGTTGGCCATCTGTAGATCTTCTTTGGGAAAAAATGTCTATTCAGATCCTCTGCCCAATTTTTAATCAGGTGGCTGTTTTTGTTTTTTTGATGCTGAGGTGTATGAGTCCTTTGTATATTCTGGATGTTAACCCTTCATCATATGTATCATTTGCAGATATCCTCTGCAGTTCAGTAGGCAGACTTAAGTCCACCATTCCCTTTGCTGTGTGCAGACATGTTCCTTGGATGTAGTCCCACTTACTTATTTCTGTTTCTGTTGCCTTTGCTTTTGATGTCTAATCCAAAAAAGTCATCACCATGATCAGTGTCAAAGTAAGCCCCTTGGACTCACTCCCTGTTTCCTCTTAGGAGTCCTATGGTTTCTCATCAAGATTTAATCCATTTTGAACTGAGTTTGATTTTTGTGTATGGCATAATAGGATGGTCCAGTTTCATTCCTCCGCACTTGGCTATATAGTTTTCCCTGTCCTTTCCTCATTGTGTATTTCTGGCATCCTTGTTGTAAATTAGTTGACTGCACATGCATGGGTTTCTCTCTGGACTCTGTTCTGTTCCATTGACCCATGTAGCTTTGTTTATTTATTTGGCTGCTCTGGGTCTTAGTTGCAGCATGCGGAATCTTTAGTTGCGGTATGTGGAATCTAGTTCCCCGACCTGGGATTGAACCCAGGTCCCCTTCATTGGGAGTGTGGAGTCTTAGCCACTGGACCACCAAGGGAATCCCTCACGGGTCTTTTTTTTTTTAATGCCAATATTATACCATTTTGATTGTTACAGCTTTGTAATATAGTTTGAAATCAGTTTGATGCTTCAAGCCTTGTTCTCCTTTCTCAAAATTGCTTTGACTGTTGAGATTCTTCTGTGGTACCATACATATTTTAAGATTGTTTGCTCTCTTTCTGTGAAAAATACCATTGGAATTTTGATAGAGATTGCATTGAAGCTGGAGATTGCTTTGGGTTAGGATGGCGCATTTTAGCAACGTCGATTCTTTAACCCCGGAGCAGAGAGTATCTTTCTGTTTATTTGCGTGGTCTTCAGTCTCTTTCTTCTGTGTGTTGTAGTTTTCAGTCTCTTCTGACTATCTGCGGCTACTCAGGGTTGCCCCCACCCCCTTCAGCTGGCTCAAGTGCTGCAGCCTTAGGGTAAAGGTTGCTGCCATCCCCGTGCTGGTGGGGATGGTAGGGCGACCAGCACACCCAACGTATCCGTATGCAGTTCTCTAGAAGGCAGCCTCCCTGCCACGCGCAGGGCCCCCGCTTCTGCTCCTTGTCCAGGTGCCTGCTAAGCTTCGTGCAGGCTAGCTTCCCTCCCACTTTGTACAGAACCTCCTCCTCTGTGCTCTTTGGGCTCTGGTCCCTTAATCCTTCTGGTCCCATCTGCACTCTAGCAAAGGGAGCACTTGGTGTTTGATCTTTTGGTTGCTTTTTTAGATCATTGTTTTTATCCTTGTTTCTTGTTAAGCTAAACCTGGTCAGTAGTAGTACACACAGAGCCCGTTTTCTATCCATCTTGCAGAGTTTCTCCTTTCAGCCCTTCTCCCGGCCTCACCAAGAACAAGCAGGCTGATACCCCTCCCTGTTGTCTCTCCAGCCCAGCTCCGCCAGCTGGAAGGCCTGAGGACCATTGGCATCACCACCAACGGCATCAACCTAGCCCGGCTGCTACCTCAGCTCCAGAAAGCTGGTCTCAGCGCCATCAACGTCAGCCTGGACACGCTGGTACCAGCCAAGTTTGAGTTCATCGTCCGCAGGAAAGGTGATCAGATGGGGTTCACGGTGGAGGGTGACCTTCCCAGGCCCTCGTAGCAGGGGAGCCGTGGCGAGTGCGAGGGGCCTGGTCTCTCCCTCTCTGTGTCTGGGCTCTCGCGAAGCCTAGACGTTTATTCCTCCCTCCTTACTCTTGCTACGTGTCCCTTTTCTCTGTGGCCACCCCCTTGAGGACATTTTGGGGTCAGATGCTAATGAACCGTGGTGACCAGCCTTCCCTCTGCCCTGCCCAGCACGGAGAGGGTTCCCAGAACACAGGACATTCCATTTTAAAACCAAGACAGTCCCTGGGACGCTGGGACAAGTTGTTTACCCTGTAGTGAGGTCTGAGGAAGTGTGGGGCAGCCTGGGGGTGGAAGCCATCATCCTAGATGCCAGGGACAGGGCCAGTGCTGCCAGGTGGGGGGTCCCCCAGCACCCAGGGGTGCTCGCTGGGCCCCTCCTGATGTAGCAAGCCTCTTCCTTCACCCCCTGCAACCAGCACATCCACGGCCTCCTCCTGCCAGGCTCCATCAGGGAGGGGCCGAGCTCTGGGTCTCACTGGACTGGCACCCGCTGTTCATGAGCCCTGGGTTGGGTGGGAGGTTCTGTAGAGGGTCGGACGCCCTTTGATTTGGGAAGGGCGGTACACTACCGAGACTGCTCTGGAGGATCAGAGAGATGGGGGGAGATCCGGCTCTCCTTCCCCTTCTCTGGAAACAGCCTGGAGCTCAGCCCCACCTCCTCCTCCCCCCCCCCCAATCCCCCCAGCGTGTGACTTCCTGTTTATACCCAGAAGTGTGCTGAGGAAGCCTGGGGCAGTCTTTGCTTCCTGTGCAGAGCCGCTCTGGGTGCAGTGGAAGGACAGACACAAGACGCTGCTCTGCCTTATAGACTACGAAGGGCTGAGAGTGTGACAGAGGACCACCTTTGCTGGCTGTGTGGTGTCAGTTCAGGCCTTCAGAGGGGACGAGAGAACTCTCTGGGGCTGTCTCTCCTAGCAGGGGCATACGTCAGTTCAGGCCTTCAGAGGGGACGAGAGAACTCTCTGGGGCTGTCTCTCCTAGCAGGGGCATACGTCAGTTCAGGCCTTCAGAGGGGACGAGAGAACTCTCTAGGGCTGTCTCTCCTAGCAGGGGCATACGTCAGTTCAGGCCTTCAGAGGGGACGAGAGAACTCTCTGGGGCTGTCTCTCCTAGCAGGGGCATCCTGGGAGGACCTCAAGGAGGAGGCATTCCTGCTGGGCCTTGAGGGATGGGGCATTCAGATCAAGGGAGCCCACTCTGACGTGGAGGTCAGTTGAACCTGCAGGGGCTCTGAGGCGGGGTGAGGTGGAAGGTGTAATTGGGAGCTTTATTTGCACCCACCTACCCACTATCGCCCACCCGCAAACACTCCCCATACTCCCTGCCTCCTTGACTCCTTTCTTGGAACGAAGATTGGAGACAGTAGATCCTAATGTCAGATCTGCCCTCCCACTTGCACCTCTGTGTCCCCTGCCTCCTTTTGGAGGGAAGAGCGCTTTACAGAAGAGACAACTTTCCAACAGCATATTCTGTAAATGCTGCCCAGTCTTTGCTTTGCCGTCTCTTACTGCTGTCTTGGGGGAGTGCATGGGAACTCACCCTAGTATTCTTGCCCAGAGAATCCCATGGGCAGGGCAGCCTGGTGAGCCGCAAAAGAGCCAGACATGACTGAGGGACTGAGCATTGCCGTCTTACTCCAGAAATGCTACGGGGAAGCCATGGAGGCCAGCTGCGGGCCGGGGGAGGGTCTGTAGGCACCTAGATGCTTGCATGCATGAGTGAGCTGGGGCAGGAGGAGAAGGCAGCCTGGGCCCGCATTCACTGCATTAACCACAGAGAGGGGTGAGACTCACATGCACGGGACGTGCTCACCAGCCCGGCCCAGCGTCTGGACCTACTAGGTGCTTGAGGAGAACGTGGAGAGTGGGTGAATGGATGCACTGGGGAGGAGGAAGTGCTGTGAGGGAGTTGGGGAACCTGCATTCTGAAGGATGGGGGCCCCCCATCCCGCCCCCAGCCCGGTGGGCACTGCCTGTCTCTCTGGACCTCGGTTTCTTCCTCTTGACCATCAGTGGGTTCACCTAGATCAGGGTCCCCACACTGCAGCCCACCAGCCAAGTCCAGCCCCTGTGCCTGGCTTTTTACAGCCTGCGAGTCAGGAATGGATTTTGCTGATAGCATTTGCCATGAATTTAATGATAAGGGACATTCACCATGAATCCCAATTAAGCGAAATATTGTCCCTGCAAAAAGAACTTCACTCTTCCATTCTATTTGCAGAGCTGTGTTATAAGTTATACTCAATTATTATCATATTCTGAATGTAGTTAATGAAGCCTTTATGATACATGTCTACATCATACCCTCAATTTTGCCTCTTGGCCTACAGAGCCTAAAATATTTACCCTCTGGTCCCTGGACTCTGTGGTCTCTGAGGCTCCTGATGGCTCTGGCACTTCACTGTGGGTGTGAGGTCGGGGGAAGAGGGAGGCGGTGCCTGGACCCTTGCTTCTCTCCCTGCCCACAGGCTTCCACAAGGTCATGGAGGGCATCCACAAGGCCATCGAGCTGGGCTACAGCCCCGTGAAGGTGAGGACTTCCTGCCTCCTCCAAGACAGCCTCCATCTCTGGCCGGAGCAGCTGCAGGGCAGCCCCCACTACCTCTGGCCCACTCCCTCCAGCCTTGCCCCTGCTCCCCACAAGAGAGGGGAGAAAACCAGTGACCCCATGGGATCTTCCACCCCATGGAGAACTGGGGGAGAGCCGCAAGGAATGGGACCCTGGGTGGAGAGCCTAGGGAGATGCCAGAACCAGCCCTCCGCCCCGGAAAAAGACCACCACAGGGCTAACCCTCACGGTTCCCTCGTCCCACGACAAGGTGAACTGCGTGGTGATGCGAGGCCTGAACGAGGACGAACTCCTGGACTTTGTGGCCTTGACCGAGGGCCTCCCCCTGGACGTGCGCTTCATTGAGTACATGCCCTTTGACGGTCAGTGCCACAGGGCAGGGTGGGTGGCGGAAGAGGAGGCCAGGCCTGTCCGCGGAGCCTGACCAGGGCCTCGCTGAGAGCACAGTGGGGGGCTGCCGAGGACCCTGGGAGGGGCTGAGTGGGCAGACAAGGTCTGGCCGCCCCTGTGGACGCTGCTGACCTCAGACCCTGCTGAGCGTGTAGGAATTTCTCCACGGATGGTGGGGAGGGGTCTGGCAGGCTCCAGGCCCGTGGTGGGGATCGGAGGCTTCTCATGGAGAGCGTCGGTGTGGTTCCATCCCCCATTTCAGGCTGAGCCTCATGCCCTCCTGACCCAGAGGCAGAGAACTGGTTCCTGGGCTGTGGGAGGGTGAACCTGAAGCCCCGGCACCCCATAGTGTGCAACTCAGTGGCTCCCACCCCCAACACAGGCAACAAGTGGAACTTTAAGAAGATGGTCAGCTATAAGGAGATGCTGGACACCCTCCGGCAGCAGTGGCCAGAGCTGGAGAAGCTGCCCGAGGAAGAATCCAGCACAGCCAAGGTTGGGGGCAGATGGAGGGGCTGGGGCTGGGAGGAGGTCATGCCACCACCCTAGGACCCTCAGACGGGAGAGCTGGCAGGGGCTGCGCTGGGGGCGGAGTCAGTGATACAGGACAGTGCTCTTTAAGCGGGAAGCGATTCAGGGCGATCATAGCGGACTCCCTGCTTCACTGACAGAGAGGAAGCCCTGACGTGGGTTAAGGAACTTGTCGTGGGGCACATTGGAGTAAGTGGTGGAGGGGACCTTGTCTGGCCCTTCCACGTGGCTATCTCTGGCCATGCTGCCCCCAGGTCCCTGAAACTTTAGGAGCCTTCGTTTTGGGCAGGCCAGGGGCAGGCAGAGAGCTCAGGGTTTCTGCTGTTTGAGGGCCTTGCAGACCGCTTTCTGCAGGGCTCCCACAGAGAGGGAATGGTATCAGGTCTGATGTCACGGAGGGAGAGCTGGCCCACCCGCATCTCCTCCTCTGCGCCCACCCACAGGCCTTTAAAATCCCCGGTTTCCGAGGCCAGGTCAGCTTCATCACGTCTATGTCTGAGCATTTCTGTGGGACCTGCAACCGGCTGCGAATCACAGCTGACGGGAACCTCAAGGTGAGTGTCTATTGCCCCGCGGGACCCCCACCCCTCTGCGCTCTGTATGTTTCTTCCCAGCCGCGCCCCCTGATTGGAGGCAAGGCTCGCAGGGTACATGGGAGTGATGGTGAAATAGTGTCAGGTTTAGGGGGATCATGGGAGCAGCAGATGGGGGTGAACTTGTGGCTCCCATGGAACTGTCTCCCTGGTTCCGTCATTGCTTGGGTCCCTGAAGTAGCTTCTGCTTGATCAGGAGCCCCTCTCTAGGACTCAGTGCCATGGAAGGTAGGGGGCCAGGCAGGGATCAGGGTGCCTTTTGCCCTCAGCCCCTATCCTGGTTGCCCTTCCCACCAGGCCAGGGGCTCGTCCCTGAAACCAACATCCATTCCTCACATCTAATCAGCACGTGCTGAGCTGTGCTGTGTATTCAGTGCTGGGCATAGCGGGTGGAAGGGAGGCGCAGACAGGCCCATTTCCTATGGGCACAAAGGCTCCTTCTGAGACCAAGGAGCTAAGGGTGGTAGCATGTGATTCTTTGTCAGATGAGCACGGGACAGGCCTCCCTCCAGGTGTGGGGGAGGAGGCATATCTGAGGCTCACCCTAATTAGGCCAGGGCAGGTTTCGGTCAGCTCTGGGGAGACCACGTGGAGGGCCTGAGCGCCCCTTCAAAGGTGCAGAGTGTCCTGTTGACGGCAGGGTGCTGTGCAGAGGTTTTTTACAAGGTGGAGGTCGTATTTTAGGAAGAATCACTCCCAGCTTGAATTTAGAAATAGACAGTTAGATGCCATTTAGTGATGTTCCAAACATAAGAGTTTAGGTGAAAGTGGGAAGGAAGAGAGAAAGAACTTGGAGACGCAGGTGGGGGTGGAGAGAGCGGTGCCCGGGTGTCTGGTGGGCTCTGGGACCTGCCTGGAGGCGGAGGTGCTGGTGGGTGGGCTCAGACCATCAAGTTGGGCATCAGAACGGAGCTGTGCAGCAGACGGTCATAAAGCCAGGGGCTGGATTCCCTGGCGGTCCAGTGGTTAGGATGCCACACTTTTACTGCAGGGTTGAAGGTTCAGTCCTGGTTGGGAAACTGGATTGCGGGTGGAAGAGAAGTGCAGACAAATCCATCAACTCCAACATGCTGTGTGGCGTGGCTCAGCCAAAAAGAAAACCAAAGGCTTATCCGGGCTGGAGGCGTAGGACTGACTGGGCTGTAGATGAGAGATGACGGCTGTGTCAGCCAGCCTCCTGCCTGCGCCCTCGCCCCAGGAAGTGGAGCCAGGATTCTGAGCAGAAAGTTGGGAACAGGCTGTTTATAGTGCAGGGTTCAGGGGGCCTGTTAAGGGGTGTCGATGCACTGGATGAGCTGCAGCAAACTGCTGTCCCTCCCCTGGGAGGAAGGGGCCCCGGAGGAGATGGCGTCCCTGGGGCCCTGGGAGAGCCGGAGCCTGGCGGAGTGGCCGCCCAGCCAGGCCTGTGGGTGGAAGCTCCACTGCCGAAGTGCCTGGCCTCTCCCTCCTCTCTTCTGACCTCCCAACAGCCAACCCCCTGGGCAGAAGGCAGCCGGAGAAGGGCAGAGAGTGGAGCTTCGGGGCTGCTGGGGAGCGAGGAAGGGCACCAGCCCGCACGAGGAGGTGGCTGTGCC
Source organism: Bos indicus (assembly GCF_029378745.1). Lineage (NCBI taxonomy): Eukaryota > Metazoa > Chordata > Mammalia > Artiodactyla > Bovidae > Bos > Bos indicus. The sequence goes on along the minus strand of NC_091782.1, from coordinate 15,336,973 downwards.
TTCCGCTTAGCTCTCGTTCACATCCTCTCCGACCATCTCAGTTTGTCAAAGGTGCTTCGGTGCCTGTGTCCAGAGCGCCATGTACAGAGCTGGCACTTAGTAGGGGCTTTATAGGGCTTCATGGGAGGCAGTAGCTATCTCGCTTTGTGGGACCACCCCGTCCCCTCTGAGCCCAGAAGCAGCAGAGCGTTGAATCAAGTTTGACCCCAGGATGCCGTCTCCACCAGCCCTCTGCTGATCATCTGCCAGTCAGGGACCACAGACAGAGTCGGGGCAGGCGGGCAGTGTCCAGGAGCAAAGGGACGAGGAGAGGACGGAGGGGAAGCGGCTTGTGAGTGCCAGTCTCCCAGGAGACCGTTTGGACGCAGCTCCCGCTCTCTGGGATCTGTTCTTCTGGCAGCCAAGAGGCCATTCCATGGAATGTCTCAGGAGAAGGTATGAATGTAGATTTTGATGCACTGTCTCTGTTGGCAATTATTTTTTTAAAGCACACTCTACGCGCTGTAAGGAGCATGACTGGAAGTCAGACACAGGCCTTGTCTGGTTTTGTCTTCCTGCCCTTACAGCCCCTCTTGACTACTCCATCTAGCACCTTCGGCCTCTCATTGCAGGAAATCTTGCTTTGAGTCTGACCAGCCAAGGGAGGCCCTCCTGCTCAGCCCAGGGCGGGGTACTCTTAAGAGTGGGGGCCAGGGCTCAGGATCCAGAGGATGTGTTGGCCTCACCCACCATGTGACCCTCTCCAGGTCTGCCTCTTCGGGAACTCAGAGGTGTCTCTACGGGATCACCTGCGGGCAGGGGCCTCCGAGGAGGAGCTGCTGAGGGTCATCGGGGCTGCGGTGGGCAGGAAGAAGCGGCAGCACGCAGGTAGGGTGCAGAGAGGCCGGGCTGGGTGGCGAGTGGGCTGTCGGCAGCAGGAGGGAGGTCCGTAGTTGGAGGGCAGGAGGATGAGGGGCAGCCTGGCGGGAGCCTGGGGACCCCGTGTGGTCTGTGCTCCCCATCACTGTTCTTGGACCTCTTGACTTGGGGGCACAGTGATGCTTCTTGGCACAGCAGAGCCCGTGCAAGACAAGGGAGCCCAGAGGCTCTGGGGCCGTTTTCATTGGGTGGGGGGAAAAGAGGGCGTCATTGCCTCTCGGTCATCCCATACATTGTCTTCCACCGAGGCGGGGTCCTGGCACCCACACGTGCTCTGGGCTCTGTCGTGGGCGGCCTCGCAGTGTCCTGCGGGGGTTTGCTGGGGTGCATGTAGGTGAGCGCGTGGCCCCGCGGCTGGCACACCGCTGTGTCCATCGTGCACTTAGTGAACTCTCTCCCTGCCCTCTTTCTCCCCCGTCCCCACTCCCCTCTCCCCACCCTTCGCTCACCCCAGGCATGTTCAATATCTCCCAGATGAAGAACCGGCCCATGATCCTCATCGGTGGGTGACCCATCAGTACGTAATCACGCGCTCTCATCACTGGGGGTCCCCTGGGGCAGGGCTCCTGCCATAAGGCAACCCCTGCCCTGCCCCCCTGATTCTGCACTTCATCCTGAGGTTCTCATCCTTCATCTTTTCCTGCCCCATCCAGCCTTTACTGCTGCTTTTCTTCCCTTCCACGGCTGCCCCTCACTGCATATCCATAGAAGTCATCATCCTATCTCACAAGAGATCAGGCTTGGGGAGTGGGGTGGTTCTAAGCTTATGATCGCTGTGGTGGTTGTCCCCTGAGAGTGGAGCTTCTGGTTAAGACAGAGACCTGTCCTCGGCTCTGGAATCTCCCGGCTCAGATGCAGTCATGGTCTGTCCCTTCCCTTCTGCCCTGTGGACTGGGCCACGAGTGTGTCTGGACCATCAGTGCCATTGGGCCCGGTGTTATGTTTCTGTGCTGGGCGGCGCTTAGGCAGCTAAGCAAGCATATTGCTCAGCTTTCCATGGAGGACGCAGCCAGGATCGCAGCTACCTAATTCGTGAACTCCGGGGAACTGAACATATTGCCCAGGGTGTTTCTAGAAGGAAATGGCACCCCACTCCAGTATTCTTGCCTAGAGAATCCTGTGGACAGAGGAGCCTGGTGGGCTGCTGTCCATAGGGTTGCATAGAGTTGGACACGACTGAAGCGGCTTTGCATGCATGCATGCATTGGAGAAGGAAATGGCAACCCACTCCAGTGTTCTTGCCTGGGGAATCCCAGGGATGGAGGAGCCTGGTGGGCTGCCATCTATGAGGTTGCACAGAGTCAGACATGACTAAAGTGACTTAGCAGCAGCAGCAGGGTCTCTCTCCTATGCATAGGATGCTTCAAGCAGAAACACCTTGTTGTTGAGCTGCATGTGGGCTCTAACACTGGGGACCTGGCCGGTCCACGAGGAGCTTTAGGGATGCTGTCACCCCGCTGGCACATGCCCAGGCTAGAGCAGGGGAGGCCTTGCCCCCTTGGCCACAGGCAGATCTGGGCCCCTGAATCGTGCCCTAAGCAAGAGAAGGCAGAGAGAACAGCTAGGGGCAAGGGTTCTTTTCCTCAGCGCGTGGAGCAGAGCCAGCCAGTGCCCTGAGGCAGCCCAGGAGCCACACCAGCCTCCCTCACCACAGCGTGCCATCGAGGGGGAAGCCGTGCCACCTCTCTTCTGCCCTCACCTCCACACCCTCCTCCTCCTGTATCGGGCCTTGACCCAGGCTGCCTTGATGGCAGAGAGTGGGGGATGCCTGGACAACCACCCCCGCCCTCCCACGGATGGAGGTTGTATCTGTGACACTGACAAGTTAGGGGACCCAGAGCATGTTGGAAGGCTGGGAATCGGGAGACCTGACTGATTGACAAGGAGTAAGGTTAGTGTCAGGATATAGAGTAACTAAAGTGGGGTCATTTTTTATAAAACCGAAAGTTGTCCAGAACAGGGCCGCTTAGACTTTCACACGCATTTGAATCCCTTAGGGATCTTGTTATTTCAGACTCGGATTTGAGAGGTCTAGGCTGTGTGTCTAACAGTTCTCAGAAGGTGCTGGTCCCTGGACCACCCTTCGAGTAACAAGAGCCTACAAGGTGGTTCCCCAGGCCCGTGGGACCATGTGAATCAGCCTGTTGCTTCGTGTGCACTTCTGATGTGCTTGAGATGTCAATGAAACAGATTCATTATTTCCCTTAGAATCTTGTCTGCAAAGCAGGTGATTACTGTTAGCCCTTCCTGGAACATTTAAAGATGAGAGTAACTAATTGGTAATTCAGGCTGAGGCCTGGCTATAGTTTTAAGAAAATGAACGGACAGAGTGGTCGTGTGATCGAGGCTTGCATGGTGGCAGCAGGTGGGAGCACCCCCACCCTCCACTGCAGGACAGGTGGAGACCCTGGGACCCTTGCTCTCTGCACCTCCTGGTGAGGAAACCTGCATAGTTATATTCTGGGGGCCCCTTCTCTGTGGATCTTCTCTTTTCTGTCTTCTCACTGTGCTCTTGGCCCTTCATTCCACGTTCCCTGACATGAACAGGGGAACTCAAGGTGGGATGGGGAGAGAGTTGGGGGAGGAGGTGGTTTTGCAAAAGACCCTTTTGGACTGAGTCTCCTCTTCTGTTTTCATTCTAGAGTTATTTTTGATGCGCCAAGATTCCCCACCAGCCCTTCCAAGCACTTTCAGGAACTCTCTCCGTGTTCAGGTTCTGAGACACAGAGTGAGTTTCTCCAGCCAGATGGTGACTTTATGGAAAGGAGGCGGGGTCCCCCAGGCCCCTCTTGTTGCCCAGCGGTGGCTGGGGTCCAGCCTCCCTCAGAGACACTTCAGTTCCCACCTGGACTCAGATGCCAACCCAAAGTGCCTTAGCCCAACAGAGCCCCAGGCTCCTGCCGCCTCCTCAGGACCTCTGCCAGACTCTGACCAACTGACCCACGTGGACACGGAAGGACGGATGGCTATGGTGGACGTGGGCAGGAAGCCAGACACAGAGAGGGTGGCCATGGCCTCGGCCGTGGTCCTCCTGGGGCCTGTGGCCTTCAAGCTCATCCAGGAGAACCAGCTCAAGAAGGGAGATGCCCTGGCGGTGGCCCAGCTGGCAGGCATCCAGGCGGCCAAGCTGACCAGTCAGCTGATCCCTCTCTGCCACCACGTGGCGCTGAGCCATGTCCAGGTGCAGCTGGAGCTGGACCGCACACGCCACGCCGCGGTGATCCAGGCATCTTGCCGGGCCCGGGGCCCCACCGGGGTGGAGATGGAGGCCCTGACCTCCGCTGCCGTGGCCGCCCTCGCCCTGTACGACATGTGCAAGGCCGTCAGCAGGGACATCGTGTTGGCGGAGATCAAGCTCGTTAGCAAGACTGGGGGTCAGCGAGGGGACTTCCATCGAACGTAGAGCTCCTGCCCCCGCTCTCACCCCCAGGCCAGCAAGCAATGGGATGCCGTTTCAACCCAAGGGAAAGAGGTCAAGTTCCTTTCACCAGTTACCTTCCGCCGGTAGGAACCTGAAGCCAGCCCACCCCTTCACTGCTAGATGACCTTCACTCACCTACAGGGTTTCCTGTCTTCCAAGAGGAAACCAGCAGGCACTTCAGCCTTCCTGGACCCTGAGGTTGTGCCTGGGAGGGTTATCTAGCCTTGCTAGATAATCACAGTATGATTTGTGAACTCTTTGAGACAATCAGTCGAGCCCATGACCTCCACTTCTCGAGTGGGTTTTCTCTTCTCCTCCTTTTCCTGGGAGGAACAAGGGCTCATAAGCAGAGGAACCCGCTCTGAGGAAGGGAACGCGGCTCGCCCCGGGAATGGATCACTTCTCTCTAACTGCAGCCCCGGCCTCTCCGCCGTGCTGCCTCGGAAAAGCAGGTTATCCCCCTCCCGTTGCCGGAGTCTGTCCCATCAGACACACAGGCTTCCAGCTTATCAGTTGCACCGTCCTGCAGCTCCTTTCCCTGGCCCCTCCTCCTAAGCAGTATCCCCATGGGCCACAGCCCCGAGGCCTCCTGACCGAGCACACCTCCTGTACCCCTTCACCCTGGGACACACCAGGTGGGGAGGAGTGGTGGAGCTTGCCTTCACCCTCACTGCGCACAAAATAAAGCCACGATGCCAGTTTTGGAGATGCAGGAGTGAGGACTGTCTGTGCCGAGGGCACCGAGCCGTGATGTTAGGTCTGTCCTGCCGCCTATAGCCTCGCCCCCTGGAGGAACAGGAACTGCAGAGATGCTGGAAAAGGCGGGGGCACGGGGAGAACATGCTCTCCTCCCTGGGGGAGAAGGAAGGCTTGGAGTGGGAGGTATGGAGATGCAGCGTCTCCTGTAGCACGGTCATCTGGGGACGTCCAAAGCACCTCCTGTCGCCGATAGAGGCCGGGGGTGCGGTTAGAGGCTCCTGGTTTTCACGTCCCCCAAAGCACGACGCGCTCGCTGGGTTCTCTCGACATGGGTGGGTTAGTGTGACCCACCCTCTGACCCCACCCTATCTGCTTCCGTCTGCCCTACACCCAGGTCTGCTGGGAAACCAGTAACAGCCACCCAGCTCTTAGACTGTGGAGACTGGCTTTTTCTTTTCCAAGTCCTTCCACCTTGGCTGATTTCAAGGTACCGTATGATGTGAACCGGCTTGCGGAATCCCTGAGGCTGTAACAGTTGGTGCTCCCGGCGCTGGTAGGATCTGGTCCCAACACCCCATGGGCTCTGCCCCCTCCCCAGCACACTTCACATCCTCACCTGGGAAGGAGACACAGGTTTCAAGGCAGGCTAGGTGAGGGTGGTACGGATTTAATATTTTTTAGTATTACAATATATTCTTATAAAAAAGGTGCAGGCGAAAAGGACACTGCAGATTTTGTACATTAGCCTCATCTGTCGTCTGAAAGAGCTGGTGGGAACAGCTTTGGTGTGGAGGTGGTACAGGTCAGGGAGATGGCCATGCCCCACCCTCCACCTCCATTGGGTGCAAAGTGGGAGGGTGAAGCCTGGATCAGACCCTTCCCCATCCACCTGGAGAATTTCCTCCTCCTGCTGCCCTAAACACACCCTGCTTCCATCACTGAGAGGAAGGGGTGGGCGGTGGGTGCTGCTGCTGAGAAAGGGACAGGTTGCATCAGGTTAATTGGAATTTTACACTGGACACACCATAAGACAGCTAGAGAAATTAACTCATAGGTGGCAGGCGCAGGGGTGGGGGGCGGGGCAGGAAGGGCATGGGGGAATGACCAAGGAACAAATATAACAGGCGTAAACACGTAGCATGTCGAGGACCAACCCGGCCGTCTCCAGGGCACCTGCCCTTCTTGCTGAGTCGGCCACGATGGTCCACGGTCCAAGGCACTGTTGGCCATCTGGCTACAGCAGCGTCTGGTGTCAGAGCCACTGGCCAGATCTAGAAAATAATAAATAGAGAAGGCAAAAAACCTTTAGAAGTGAGACGCCTGAGCCCTGGAACAATATACGTGTCCTCTGTAAACAGTTAAACCAAACTGTGCTTTTTCTGTGATTCCCAACGTGTCTTGCCAAACGCTTCCGTTCTCCCTTCTTTTTCCTGGTGCGTATCTAGTCTTCCATGGTGGGTGGGAATGCTGGGATCTGGACAGGCCTGCTGCATAGGAGGGGAGGCCTCCCTGCCCCCATGGGTGAGGTGGACTCCAGCCTGGCCAGTCTCGGGGAGGGCCTTAAGAGGCCCTGCCACAACCTTCCCATCATCCCAGCGCCAGCTTCTTAACAGCGGGGGCTCATGGGTGCCACATTGCCCTGCAGCCAGCCTTCCTGGAGGCCTTCCCCTGGCCCTCACACGGACTCTGGTGGCCTTTTCACACCTGTCCCCGCCACACTCACACTTACTCCAGTCCCTCCCCCTCGAACCGACACACGTGCTGGGCTCACCAACCCTGTGTTTCTCCCCCACCCCACAGCTACTCTGGTTCCACCCCCAGAAAAGGCAGCTGAAGAGTGGGCCCCAGCCCACCAGTCTGTCCACTGGAAATAACCCTGAGCTGGAGGAGGTCAGAGGTGAGAATCAGAAGTGGGGGTAGGACAGAAGGGCAGGGAGCCTGTTGATGGGGGAGGCGGTGGGCCGGGGGGAGGGTCAGGCAGGTCTCTGACACTGAGGATGAGGGGTTAATTCTAGGAGATAGGAAATGTATTAAAAGTATGAACCTTGCTGGAGTTGGGCTTACCCTCTGTCCTTTTACAAGAGAAAACTATAGATACCAGTCATCATCCTTCCCCACGAGGACAGTTCTAGATGGACAAAATGAAGGTCAGAGTGGACAGGAGAACCAGAATGGGCCCCCTGGAAGTCAGGTGGACCAAATCAGGCACCAGAGATGGGCGAGTGGGACCCCCTCAGGTTTCCACCATTGGCTCCCCTGGGCAGGGTACTCCCCGGCTTCTCCTGCCTTGCTCTGCTGTGCCCCGTCTGAATGCTGCTGATGGTGGGGGGGGGGGTGCCCTCATACCCCCTTAGAGGTGGCAGAGGGGAAGCTCTTGCCCTTGGGACCTTCTCAGGAACCAATGCCCAGGGCCAACCTCAGCCAGATACAGGCAGTTTAAAGCAGCCCTGTGCAGGCTGAACAGAGCAGGAGGTTACTGCAGATGTTAAGAGAAGTGTGGGCTCTGAGTGATGTTGGTGACCCAGGAGCTCTAGGGTGAACCTAGCCATTCAAGCACTGGCCTCTGGAACCCCCAGCCAACATGTGAGGTCACTGTCTCCAAGACAACGGTCAAGATATACCAGGTCTGGGTGGGGAAGGAGAGTTCTGTCCCGGGATCCCTGTGCCTAGCATCCAGGGTGTGGTGATAATGGGGTCTTTGTTGAACCCTTACCAGATCCATCAAATGCCTGATAGTGAGCCACGATCATGGGAACCCAAAGGTGAATTTTGAAATTCTGGATTAGTAGACTGGAGATGGCAGGAGGGAAGGGAAAGAGACTTATGACATGCCAGAGAGGGGCCAGCGGACTTCTGATCTAGGAAATGGGTACTGCCACCCTGTCGTGATAACTTGGTCCCCGCAGCATCCTCCCAGCATTTTCTTCTTTCTGGAACACCTAGCTGGCATCTCTAATGCCTCTTCCATTTGATAGGATACTTCACCCCAGATCAATGTTCCATTAACCCTACTCTTGAGAGATGGGGTCCTGGGTGCCCCCACCCCACTGTTAACTCCCCACAGCATGGGAAATCTGGACATGGTCTGTGGACCTCTCTCCAGTCTAGATCAGAAACAGCTCTGTGCCAACACACAGGTGCCCATGCTGCAGGGTGGGGAACAGGGCCCCTTCAGCTGGGGCTGGCCAAGGATGTCCAAGTCAGCCTCAGGAGAGTGACCCCTGGGGCTGGGGTGCAGGAAGAATAATGGGAAGTGGAGATGAGGGAAACCCCTTCAGGTGGGGAGACACCAGGGTCCTGCCACACACAGCCCTGCCCCCAGGACCCAGTCCAGGGCTCTAAGCCCAGCACCAAGTCGCGTTAAGTATCACTCTCGCACCTCCACCACTCGCCCCCTTGCGGGGGGAGGAGGGGATACCCATCCCTGTCTCCCAGTCTCCCGCTGCTGGCCAGTCCTCAGGTCAATAATTTAGCCTGTTTATCGCCCGCTCCCGGGTGGCTTCCAGGGCCTGGCTCCCTGATCGCTTGCGGCTGCGCTTGAGTTTGCACAAGTCCTTGTCGAAAACTTCTCCGGAGCGCAGGGCCGACACCAGGTCATCAAACTCGCCGCCTTCCTCCAGCGCGCTGCCCGCGTGCACCTTCCGCTGCCGCTGCCACCGCTCACGTTCCCGCTGCTCCTTCAGCTGGTGGGTGGTGGGGAGGGGGAGGCGAGGAGGGAAGGTGAGGGGCTGGCAGCCACAGGGTGACTGACGCCTGGGCTGCATCTGCCGCCTGGCTCCCGGGGCACCCCGAGCCTCCCGCTCCCAGTGCGCACTCCCCCGCCGGCTCGGCCGCTCTCGGGTGCACACGCCCAGCCACACGCCGGGGCGGCTTCCTTACCATGGCCTCCATGCGCGCCCTCCGCTCCTCCTCCTCTTTCCTCCTGCGCATGGCCTCCAGGTCCTGCCGAGCCTCCGAGAAAGCCTGCAGGAAGGCGTCAAAGATGCCGAAGAACTCGTCTGGCTGCATCTTGCTGTCCTGCTCCCCAAAGTGCATCAGGGCCTTGGAGAACTGTTGGGAGAGAAGGGTTGATGGAGAGTCCCCCGCCTGAGCCCAGTGAGCAGGTGGGTTCCAGCCAGAGCAGAGCTCATCCAGGTAGAGGACCTTAGGCTGAGGGGCAGGACTAGAGAGGGGAGATCCCCATTGTCATCCGGGGTAAGGGCAAGGCTGAAGGAAAGGCTTGACACCTGCCAGAGGTGAGGGACCCAAGCCACCTCTGGGTCTGTTAGGGTGTAGGTACAGGACGAGGAGCTACACAGCTAGGGAAGCACATCCACAGGCCAGGACCTGCCTGGTTAGAACCCAAAAGGATGTCAGATCATCTAGTTATTGGGCTAGTTGTTTAACCACTCTGTGCCTCAGTTTCCTCATCTGTAAAATGGGGATAACAGGACTACTTCATGATGTTGGGGGAGTTAAATGAGTTGATGTAGGGTGCTAGCCATGTGCCCGGCACTGTTTACTGACAGCTACGTCTCTAATTCAACCTGCTGAAAACCCTCTAAGACAGCCCTCATGACTCTTAAGCATGCTCCTTGGACTGGCAGCATGGGCATCTCCCAGAAGCTGGTTAGAAGGCTGAATCTTCGGCCCACCCCAGACCCTGAATGAGGACCCACATCTCAATGCGACTCTCGCAGCAGGGGTCCAGGGGCATGCCTGCGGGAGAGGCAGAACAACTGAGAGCAAAGCTGGGCTCCGGAGTCGGGCTTCACCCAGCTCTGTCTAGCACAACCTTTGGCAGGTTACTTAACCTCGCCGGACCTCGCACATCTGTCGAATAGGACAATACCCCTTCAACAGACCCATACGGTGGGTGGTGAGGCAGATGGTGGAAAACGCTCAACAAGGTGCCTGACACTGGTTGCGGATCGAAGTTTTTACAACAGAGTTGCTTTGCTTGCAGGAGTGAGGACAGGCTTTCTCAAAGCTCTGTGCCTCTGGGTGTGTCCCTCTGCGCCCTCTGTGGTCAGAGTGATGCAGGTGGAGAGGAGTCGGGGTGGGGTCAGCCTGCAGGCTTGGGGCCCCCTTACCTTGGCCCTGGCTTCACTGAGCTGGTCCTCCAGCTCTGAGAAGCTGAAGCTGGAGACCGTGATGAAGTCGCTCATGACCGGCACAAACTTGTCGTTCGGATCTCGCACCTGCCGTTTCTGATATTCCAGCTCCTGAAGAGGGAGAGCCAAGTGCTGGTCAGACCTGTGCCAGGATGAGAGTCAGGAGTCCCGGCTCACCCCACCCCCCACCCTTCTTGCCGGCTGCAGGGCTCTGAGCCTTTAGGAAGGGGCACACCCCAAGCCTCCAATTCCAGGGGTGGCGAAGAGTGTGAGCTCTTAGCCAGTCCACCTGCCTCGATCCTTCCCTCCTCCCCACTGCCATCTTGCTCCAGGTCCTGGGACCAGCGCCGTGAAGTTTTCTCTGAAATAGGTTCTCGGGCTCACTCAGAATTAGAATCCGCATTTTAATAAGCCCCTCAGGCAATTCATGTGCAGATTAAAGTCTGAGATGCATTTCCAAATCTCCATGCGATGCTGCTGCTCCATGGACTACATTTCGGGTAGTGCTTAAAAGAGCTATAAATTAGGAAGCGTGCCCCCTCCTGCCACCATAATGGCAACAAAAGGTTCTTTCTCCTACTTCTTTCTCTAAACCCGTTACTCCCTTAGCTGCCTACCCACCCCCACACGGTGAAGATGAGAAGGCGCTCCAGTTTCTGGGTGTAGGGGCCAACCCCATACTGGGTGCCAGAGACAGCATATCATCGGAGAAGCCCTTAGAGCGGGAATAGGACGACGACAGTGGTCCCCATGTCACACTGGGTAATACCTGCCACGAGCCATTTCCAAAGCCTGCAGATCCTCTTTCCCATCCATCTGAATCAATCTTTTTTTTTTTTAATTTATTTACTTGGAGGCTAATTACAATACTGTAGTGGTTTCTGCCATACATTGACATGAATCAGCCATGGCTGTACATGTGTCCCCCATCCTGAACCCCCCTCCCACCTCCCTCCCCAGCCCATCCCTCAATATGTGGCTAATTCGCCATTCATTCCCATCCCCTCTATGGTGACAGGTTGCACTGTCTTGGATGGATGTCTCCTATTCAGGAGTCTAAATCTAAGCCTTGAATAATTCAGCTATCCTTTCCTGAGGGCCCACTCTGTGCTGGAGGCTGTGTCCGTTGTGCCAGCTGTTCTGTCTGTCCCGCCAGGAGTTTTGGGTCACAGAGATACCTCTGACGGGATCTGCAGCTGGGGTTCCACCCTCTGGCCCAGTGACAGGCAGCCGCCAACCCAGGCAGCATCCCTTCAAACCCAGGCGGGCACAGACCATGTACTCACCACCTCGACTGCTCTGAGGCCCCTCCTGAGGTTGCCCACCTCCTTCTCCAGCTCTGCCAGGCTGGGGGGGTGGGGAGGGGACAAAGGGAGGGAGAGGAGCTGGGGTTAGTTCAGGGCAGTGTCAACCCCAATGGCCTTGGGACTCAGTGGGCCTGGGTTCCAGCTCTGCTTTTGCTACTAACATGTGGCCCTGGCAAATCATGTCCCCTCTGAGCTCTGATTGTGCGTCTCTTGGAGATGCTTCTATCAGCCTGTATATGTTTAGGACTGACTGCTTGCCTGTAGCAGATGGCCTTGGTGCCCCCAGCCAATAGCTCCTTGGACCATCCATCCCAGTGCGCAGCCCTGACTTCCAACCACTGAGCACTTTTTCTGGGGGAGGGGGGTGGTGGTCACAGAGTCATTGCCCCCCCAAAACTCCTCAGCCAGGGACTGACTGGAGATGATGGTTCACCTCCTTTGCAGTTTGGGGGGATAAGCAGAGTGAGTGTCCCATGCTGTCGCCCAGCTCTGCAGGCAGGATTAAGCTCTGATTGCCTGCAGTGGTAACTGACTTAGCAACACTTCCACTGTTGGCATTCTTCCCATCCCTGGCTCCCTTCCCCACTCCCCACTGTGTTTCCTGGGAGAATCTCTGAAATGAGGATTTGAGAGCAAATAGTGTCTTTTGTTCTGGAGAAGGAAATGGCAACCCACTCCAGTAGTCTTGCCTGGAGAATCCCACGGACAGAGGAGCCTGGCCCATGGGGTCGCAAGAGTTGGACACGACTTAGCGACTAAAGGACAACTACTAGTTTCTCTTGTTGGGTTCTCCCAGAGCGAACCCCGAGACACCGTTCATTCCTAGTCAGCCCGGAGTAGCCCCGAAGGAGGAAATTTAGATGACAGAGTACGTGATCACAGGGAAAGGAAGCCTCAAGGGGTCCCCTCACTTGACTTTGGCGGCTTCTGGAAGGTGCTGCAGCTCAGACGGCATGTTCAGGATGTCAGGGAAGTGCTTCTCCAGAATCATGATCAGGTAATGGAGCAGAGAGATGTTTCTGTGGGTGAAAGTCAGGTCAGGGTCAGGGGCCAAGGGAATTGGGAATGAAGGTCTGGCAGAAATTAGGCTGAGGTGTTAGGGGAGAGCTGTGACCTATTTTGGGAAGGCTTCCCCGGTGGCTCAGTGGGTAAAGAATCCACCTGCAATGCAGGAGACGCAGGCAGATGCAAGTTCGATCCCCGGGTTGGGAAGATCCCTGGAGAAGGAAATGGCAAGCCCACTCCACTATTCTTGCCTGGAGAATCCCATGGACACAGGAGCCTGGTGGGCCGCAGTCCATGGGTCGCAAAGAATTGGACATGACGGAAGCAACAGCACACATGCACGGGAGGGGGAAGAAGGGGGAGGCCAGGGCGGAGTGAGAGAGAGGCGACAGAAGCCGGGAGGTCCCACCTGTCGATGCTGGACTTGGTGTCAGCGATCTTGTTGAGGCTGGCCACCCGGAACCCGTAGGCACCCCCACGCTGCCCTTTGTTCATGAAGTTGCCGATGGCCAGGACCACCTCCAGCATCCGCGCTAGACGCTTGCTGCGGATCAGCTCCCGGGAGGCCAGCAGGATGGCTGGGGGAGGAGGGACAGGTGAGAGCCCTGCACACGCCGGGGCTCCTGGACCCTCGGGTGGTGCCACCACAGAATCCAGAAAAGGAGTCAAGTGTCAGCTTCAGAGGGGCAGAGGCTATTCCCATGTCCCAGAGGACAATCTTCTCCACACCTGCCTGCCTCCAGGGGAAGCCGACAAACTCGCCAAAAGCCAAGTCAACCACATAACCCTTTCTCAAAATGTGCCAACATTTCCTAAGACTAGACTTGAGAACGTATCTTTCCTTCCATATAAAGATTACTGCTTCTTTCCTATGGATATATGCAAGAATATAATACTTTTACTTTTCTAAAGTGAAAGTGTTAGTTGCTCAGTGATTCTTTTGTGACCCTATGGACTATAGCCCACCAGGCTCCTCTGTCCATGGACTTTCCAGGCAAGAATACTGGCGTGGGCAGCCATTCCCTTCTCCAGGGCAACTTCCCAACCAGGGATGTAACCTGGGTCTCCTGCATTGTAGGCAGATTCTTTACTATCTGAGCCACCAGGAAAGTCCTTTACTTTTATAAACCTAGTGATTAAAATTTTTAATTTCAGCATGTTACATACTATGGGACTATTTCCGCCTCTTTTGAAGTGCTGTATTTTGATTTTTTTGGAAAGGAAAAAAAATCCCTGTCAAATTAAAACATCAATTGCAATAGTCTCATATTTTTTCTTCTATAATGTTATGCTTTGCAGTTGATGGTGTCTTAGATTTGATTAAATAGGTTACGTGACAGCCTGTTGAATAGCATTTTAAAATGTTCTCCAACCTTTAGACATTTAAAAATTTCCCTCTAATGCCTTAAATGATACCTTTGCTAGAAATACAATCAATCTAAGGCTAACCCGTCACCAAAACTTCAGTATTTCATTCTGATAGGCTGTTTTGGCCCTTCCCTCAGCAATTCTGTATTTATGGTGGGTATGCACAATTGGGACACAAATCCTCCACTGAAAATTTGGCTACTGGTTAAAGAATATGATTTTGGATTATTAAATGTGATGAGAAGACCAAGCCGTTGTATTATGATTTTGGCCTCTGCCAAACTAAACATTCCTTAAGATGCTGCTATGAAGTTAAAATGAGAGCCATTTGACTAAAAGTATGCAAAACTCTTCAAAAGCAGTTTAAGTAACTGTCAAAAAGCTGTAAAAAAAAAAAAAAATGAGAAGGTAGGTTGGTCAGTGGCTTCTAAACTCAAACATATGCCACGTCACAGTGGCATTACTCTTGAAAGGTAATTGAGTGGTTCCTAGTCTGCCTTTTTTTAAAATTACATCTAGATTAAATACATTATGGTATGTTCATACAATGGACTAAAATGCAGCACTGAAAATAAATAGCCCACTGTTCCTTACATTCATAATGCTGAACAAGAGACCAGCATATGCTCATACAGGTGAATTCACTTTGGGATGGTTCATCAGTTAGGACTCTTAGGGTTTGTGTACTTTTTCAAAGTGCAGGTTTCAGTAATGAGTTTAAGTGCATGCATGCGTGCTATATTCCTGCAGTTGTGTCCGACTCTGTGCGACCCTATGAAGTGTAGCCCACCAGGCTCCTCTGTCCGTAGGAGTCTCCAGGCAAGAATGCTGGAGTGGGTTGCCACGCCCTCCTCCAGGGGATCTTCCCGACCCCAGGACGGAACCTGCCTCTCTTATGTCTCCTGCCTTGGCAGGTGGGTTCTTTACCACTAGTGCCACCTGGGAAGTTTCTGGCAACATATATTGGTCGTGGTAGATTTTCTTAGATTGATATGCTATCTGAAAAATCTGCAGAGGAATCCTAAAAATGCTACAATGTTGACAAAACAGAAAATGACAAGAATTTAAAGGGCATCAGTATAAAGGGAAAAACTGCCATATGCAATGCAGACATTTTAGATACACTCCTAAGAATAATGTATTCATACATATATTCATAAGAATATATCTCCATGTGAAGCCATATTCATCTTGACTATACTCAGTAAATGTGTTCATAATGAGAACTGGTGAATTTGGTATATTCAGCAATGAACATACTTAAAAGAAGAATATATACAAGAAGACTATGTTCATGAATATATTCATAGGACAATTGGTAAATTTGTCAGATTTGATGAACTGACTTTGGCAAATTGACCCAAAACCCCTGCCTGGGGATGGATGGATGCTAGGGAGGAGAGTTAACAGCTTATCAACCAGCTGGGACAGGCAAAATCTTAGCTTTCCCAGGAATGTTTCTTAGGGAGAGTTTAGGAGTGAGCTCCTGGGAACAGAATTATCTGAGATTAAATCTACTCAGTGGCTAAACTGGTTCCACAGCACCAAACTGCAGGCCATTGCTCACAATTGCTCCGCTGATCCAAGACACACAAATATTTGAGCACATGTCTCGGGCTGAACCTCGGTGTCCCTGCCTCAGGCCCCAGAGGCAGGCAGCAGCAGAACAAAAGTGAGGACTCGCCCGTCGGCAGGGCAGGAGATGCCTCCAGACCACAGCCCCGCAGCGACGCTGCTCAACCCTTGGCTTCCCGCTCAGACGTGTTATCTGTGATCACAGAGCCTGAGGACCCCTTGTGAGTGTGCACGTGAGTGTGTGTCCAGATTACAGAAAATGTCAGCCTCGAGCTCTGTCATGCCCCACCTGACCCCCCAGAGTCCTCCCGAAGCAGCTCATCAAACTCCAGGAAGGACCATTCTCCGGACCTGGCCTCCCAGGGCATGTGGGCCAGCCTGGTGTCCAGCAGAGGGGGCCCGTGCTCTGCTCTGCCCCGAGCCTGCCCCCCAGCATCCAGGACACAGCCTGTCTCCAACCTGCTCAGCCTGTTCTCGCCACAGAGGGGCCCACAGCCTCTCCTGCTTCTCTCCTCTGGGGCCCTCATGGCTGCCCACCTTCCTGACCACCTGCCCTTCCCCCAGGCTCCCTGCCTCTCCATCCTCTGCCATCCCCAGGCAGTTCCACACGCCCTCTGGGACAGGACAAGAGGGAAGGGCTGGATTCTGAAGAATGACATCTGCATTCCAGTCCCGGCTCCACCAACACCAGTAGTAACACAGCCTCGGGCCACTGACACAGATCCATCTGAGAGGTGAGAGAAGGGCCCCCAAATGGGACCATCCACGCCCCGTGTTTCGCATGGTGCTTGACCTGTGCTTCCTGTCTAATTACAAAGTTTCCACCCGAAATAGGTGGGAGAAGTTCCGCAGGTCAGAAAATCAGATGCCTCTGGGGATCACCTCACCCAAGTTCCCTACTTTCTGAGTAGCTCACACTTCAAATAATGTGTCTGGAGGTCTTCTCTGCACCTCGGACCTCTCCCAAGCAGGGTAACGATGGGTTAGTCCATGCCAAGAAGGGTGCCAGTTGCTTACTATTATCATCATTTTTTCGGCATTTCCGTCCCAGGCTGGGGCAGATATCAGCAGGTCCGTGGCCTCAAGAGCCTGCATGCTGAGCCCAGGGAACAGGGTGCATGGCTGGCATAGGTGCTCATATACACAAGCGCCATATCTACAAAAAGCATAGATTCACATCCTGGCCTTGGTTTTGGGGGTGCATCAAGAATAAGGAAGGAGTTTCCCTCTGTGCCTGTCCATTGACTCCCACCCACCCCACCGGGCTTGCTCCCCAGCCCTGGGCCATACCTTCCACTTTGGGCTTGGCCTCAGCCAGCCGCTCCTGGAACTTCTTCTTGAAGAAGAGAGCCTGCAGCCGCTGCTGGTAGTGGTCGATCCTGTGGACAGGGCAAGCTGCATGGTGAGGCAGCCCCTGTCCCGGCCAGCTCCAGCCACCCCCTTCCTCGGCCTGCCCGCCCCCGCTGCCTCCTGCCATGCCCACTGCTCTGACCGGCTCATCTCATAGAGGAAGCGGTCTGCGCGGGCCATCCGCTCGATTTCATGCTTGTGCTCCTCCAGGAGGTCAACATCGCTCTTCTCCGGGATGAACTTGAGGAGCTGCAAAGGGGAGTTGAAAGTCAGGATACTGGTGAGAGGCTGCCATGGGGGTGCAGCCAATGGAAACCCCCCCACTCAGACCAGGCTCAGATTAGAAGGGCACCCCCCCAACTCTGTCAGAGAGACACATCCTCGTGTGGGTGGTTTATGTTTCATCTGCTCCAAGGGATTCAGGGCACCCAGCTCCAGACTTCTTTCCTTCTTTTTCACTTTTTAAAAGTGAGCTATAACTTACATATGGTAAACTTACATACAGTGTTCTTAAGTGTACAGCTCAATGAGCTTTTTCTTTTTAAACCAACGTGATTGAAGTATGTGAAAGTCTCTTAGTCGTGTTTGACTCTCTGCGACCCATGGACTGTAGCCCGCCATGCTCCTCTGTCCATGGAATTCTCTAGGAAAGGATACTGCAGTGGGTAGCCGTTCCCTTCTCCAGGGGATCTGCCCAACGCAGGGATCAAACCCAGGCCTCCTGCATTGCAGGAAGATTCTTTACCATCTTTTTCTTGCAGGCAGATTATTTACCACCAATTTCAGTTCAGTTCAGTTGCTCAGTCGTGTCTGACTCTGCGACCCCATGGACTGTAGCATGCCAGGCCTCCCTGTCCGTCACCAACTCCTGGAGTTTACTCAAACTCATCTCCATTGAATCGATGATGCCATCCAACCATCTCATCCTCTATCATCTCCTTCTCCTCCCACCTTCAATCTTTCCCAGCATCAGCATCAGCATTTTCAAATGAGTCAATTCTTCGCATCAGGTGGCCAAAGAATTGGAGTTTCAGCTTCAGCATCAGTCCTTCCAATGAATATTCAGGACTGATGTCCTTTAGGATGGACTGATTGAATCTCCTTGCAGTCCAAGGGACTCTCAAGAGTCTTCTCCATCAATTTATTGAGGTATAATTTACATAAAATAAAATGCATCCATTTTAAATGTACAACTCAATGAATTTTGATAAAACTATCTTGAGAGTCCCATGGACAGCAAGGAGGTCAAATCAGTCAATCTTAAAGCAAATAAACCCTGAAAATTCATTGGAAGGACTGATGCTGAAGCTTTAATTCTTGGCCACCTGATGGGAAGAACTGACTCATTGGAAAAGACCCTGATGCTGGGAAAGACTGAGGGCAGAAGGAGAAGGGGGCAACAGAGGATGAGATGGTTGGATGGCATCACTGACTCAATGGACATGAATTTGAACAAACTCCAGGAGATAGTGAAGAGCAAAGAAGACAGGCATGTTGCAGTCCATGGGGTTGCAAAGAGTTGAACACGACTTAGTGACTGAATAACAACAACAAAACCACTAATTGAACCATCCAGATTAAGATACAGAAGATTTTCATCCCCTGCAAAGTTCCCCTCTGCTACTTTAATAAGCAAAGCTACCTCTTCCTCCAGTATAGCCTCTCAACTAAATTCTATCACCTTAGATCAAATTTAGCTTTTTTTTTTTTTTTTTTTTTTTGGCCATGCCACACAGCATGTGGGATCTTAGTTCCCTGATCAGGGATTGAACCTGTTTCCCCCTGCAGTGGAAGTGCAGAGTCTTAATCACCAGACCACCAGGGAAGTCCCAAATTTGGCTATTCTTGAACTTATTCTTGAACAAATGATGCTGTGTGCTCTTTCTGGGGTCTGGTTTCTTTCACTTAACAGAATGTCTGAGACTCATTCACATTTAGGTATTAGTAATTCATTTTTTATTCATTGATGAAAGTGAAAAGTGAAAGTGTTAGTTGCTCAGATATGTTTGACTCTTTGTTGACCCCATGGACTGTAGCCAACCAGGCTCCTCTGTCCATGGGATTTCCCAGGCAAGAATGCTGGAGTGGGCTGCATTCCTTCTGCAGGAGATCTTCCTGACCCAGGGACTGAACCCAGGACTCCTGCATTGGCAGCAGATTCTTTACCATCTGAGCTTCCAGGAAAGCCCATTCATTGCTGACCATTATTCTATTGTGAGAATATATAACAATCTATTCACTTTCCTATTGATGGACAGTTGGGCTCTTCACAGTTTGAGGGTTTTATAAATAGTTATAAATATTCCTATAGTCAGTATTTGTACCCAGTGGGATTTCTGGGAAACAGAATAGGTGTGTGTACTGCTAAATCGGTTTCCAAAATGGTTTTACCAAATGAGAGTTCCAGTTGCTTCACATCCTTGCCAACAGCTCACACTGTTGGCCTTTCCAGTTGTAGCTGTTTAAGCGGGTGGCTGGTTCGCCCTCACTGTGACTTACTGTGTTTCTCTGATGACTAATAGTATTGAGCATTCTTTGGCATTGCCTTTCTTTGGGATTGGAATGAAAACTGACCTTTTCCAGTCCTGTGGCCACTGCTGAGTTCTCCAAATTTGTTGGCATATTGAGTGCAGCACTTTCACAGCATCAACTTTCAGGATTTGAAATAGCTCAACTGGAATTCCATCACCTCCACTAGGTTTGTTTATAGTGATGCTTTCTAAGGCCCACTTGATTTCACATTCCAGGATATCTGGCTCTAGGTGAGTGATCACACCATCGTGATTATCTGGGTCATGAAGCTCTTTTTGTACAGTTCTTCTGTGTATTCTTGCCATCTTTTCTTAATATCTTCTGCTTCTGTTAGGTCCATACCATTTCTGTCCTTTATCGAGCCCATCTTTGTATGAAATGTTCCCTTGGTATCTCTAATTTTCTTGAAGAGATCTCTAGTCTTTCCCATTCTGTTGTTTTCCTCTATTTCTTTGCATTGATCGCTGAGGAAGGCTTTCTTATCTCTTCTTGCTATTCTTTGGAACTCTGCATTCAGATGCTTATATCTTTCCTTTTCTCCTTTGCTTTTCGCATCTCTTCTTTTCACAGCTATTTGTAAGGCCTCCCCAGACAGCCATTTTGCTTTTTTGCATTTCTTTTCCTTGGGGATGGTCTTGATCCCTGTCTCCTGTACCATGTCACAAACCTCAGTCCATAGTTCATCAGGCACTCTATCTATCAGATCTAGGCCCTTAAATCTATTTCTCACTTCCACTGTATAATCATAAGGGATTTGATTTAGGTCATACCTGAATGGTCTAGTGGTTTTCCCTACTTTCTTCAATTTAAGTCTGAATTTGGCAATAAGGAGTTCATGATCTGAGCCACAGTCAGCTCCTGGTCTTGTTTTTGTTGACTGTATAGAGCTTCTCCATCTTTGGCTGCAAAGAATATAATCAATCTGATTTCGGTGTTGACCATCTGGTGATGTCCATGTGTAGAGTCTTCTCTTGTGTTGTTGGAAGAGGGTGTTTGCTATGACCACTGCATTTTCTTGGCAAAACTCTAAAGTCTTTGCCCTGCTTCATTCTGTTACCCCAGGTGTTTCTTGACTTCCTACTTCTGCATTCCAGTCCCCTATAATGAAAAGGACATCTTTTTTGGGTGTTAGTTCTAAAAGGTCTTGTAGGTCTTCATAGAACCGTTCCACTTCAGCTTCTTCAGCGTTACTGGTTGGGGCATAGACTTGGATTACTGTGATACTTAATGGTTTGCCTTGGAAACGAACAGAGACCATTTTGTCGTTTTTGAGATTGCATCCAAGTACTGCATTTCGAACTCTTTTGTTGACCATGATGGCTACTCCATTTCTTCTGAAGGATTCCTGCCCACAGTTGTAGATATAATGGTCATCTGAGTTAAATTCACCCATTCTAGTCCATTTCAGTTCACTGATTCCTAGAATGTCAACTTTCACTCTTGCCATCTCTTGTTTGACCACTTCCAATTTGCCTTGATTCATGGACCTGACATTCCAGGTTCCTATGCAATATTGCTCTTTACAGCATCAGACCTTGCTTCTATCACCAGTCACATCCACAACTGGGTATTGTTTTTGCTTTGGCTCCATCCCTTCATTCTTTCTGGAGTTATTTCTCCACTGATCTCCAGTAGCATATTGGGCACCTACTGACCTGGGGAGTTCCTCTTTCAGTATCCTATCATTTTGCCTTTTCATACTGTTCATGGGGTTTTCAAGGCAAGAATACTGAAGTGGTTTGCCATTCCCTTCTCCAGTGGACTACATTCTGTTCCAAAGAAAGGCAATGCCAAAGAATGCTCAAACTACTGCACAATTGCACTCATCTCACATGCTAGTAAAGTAATGCTCAAAATTCTCCAAGCCACGCTTTAGCAATATGTGAACTGTGAACTTCCAGATGTTCAAGCTGGTTTTAGAAAAGGCAGAGGAACCAGAGACCAAATTGCCAACATCTGCTGGATCATCAAAAAAGCAAGAGAGTTCCAGAAAAACATCTATTTCTGCTTTATTGACTATGCCAAAGCCTTTGACTGTGTGGATCACAATCAACTGTGGAAAATTCTGAAAGAGATGGGAATACCAGACCACCTGACCTGCCTCTTGAGAAATTTGTATGCAGGTCAGGAAGCAACAGTTAGAACTGGACATGGAACAACAGACTGGTTCCAAATAGGAAAAAGAGTTCGTCAAGGCTGTATATTGTCACCCTGTTTATTTAACTTATATGCAGAGTACATCATGAGAAATGCTGGGCCAGAAGAAGCACAAGCTGGAATCAAGATTGCTGGGAGAAATATAAATAACTTCAGATATGCAGATGACACCACCCTTATGGCAGAAAGTGAAGAGGAACTCAAAAGCCTCTTGATGAAAGTGAAAGAGGAGAGTGAAAAAGTTGGCTTAAAACTCAACATTCAGAAAACAAAGATCATGGCTTCTGGTCCCATCACTTCATGGGAAATAGATGGGGAAACAGTGTCAGACTTTATTATTTGGGGCTCCAAAATCACTGCAGATGGTGACTGCAGCCATGAAATTAAAAGACGCTTACTCCTTGGAAAGAAAGTTATGACCAACCTAGACAGCATATTGAAGAGCAGAGACATTACTTTTCCAACAAAGGTCTGTCTAGTCAAGGCTATGGTTTTTCCAGTGGTCATGTATGGATGTGAGAGTTGGACTGTGAAGAAAGCTGAGCGCTGAAGAATTGATGCTTTTGAACTGTGGTGTTGGAGAAGACTTGAGAGTCCCTTGGACTGCAAGGAGATCCAACCAGTCCATTCTGAAGGAGATCAGCCCTGGGATTTCTTTGGAAGGAATGATGCTAAAGCTGAAACTCCAGTACTTTGGCCACCTCATGCAAAGAGTTGACTCATTGGAAAAGACCCTGATGCTGGGAGGGATTGGGGGCAGGAGGAGAAGGGGACGACAGAGGATGATATGGCTGGATGGCATCACTGACTCAATGGACGTGAGTCTGAGTGAACTCTGGGAGTTGGTGATGCACAGGGAGGCCTGGCGTGCTGCGATTCATGGGGTCGCAAAGAGTCAGACACGACTGAACGAATGAACTGAACGGAAGACTACTGAACATCTTTTACCGTATTTTCTCTGATGCGTGATGGTATTGAACCATTTGGAGATTCTCTTTTATGAAGTATCTATTCGAATCTTTTACTCATTTTTAGGTTGTTTGTCAGTTTTCTCAGTGATTTGTAAAGTCCTCTGTTCTGAATATGAGATTTTTGTGATCTATACATAATGCAAAGGTCTAAAGCTTGGCTTGCCTTTTCACTCTGGTAATAGTGCCTTTTGCTCAATAGAGTTCTTAATTTTAATGTCCAACTAATTGTGGCTTTGTTTGGTAGTTTCTGGGTTTCTCTTGAAGGACACAGCAGACTGATGAGGAAGAGATGCTAACCCGTGTCTCCTGTGTCTCCTACATTGCAGGCGGGCTCCTCACCTGCTGAGGCATCAGGGAAGCCCTCAGCAGCACATGGCTGCGGCCACTGTCTTTGCCCTGAGACTCACAGGGAATCACTCCTTACGTTTCCTTTCTAGGGGCCTCAAGCCCCTAAAAAGATGTAGCCTGTTCTGGTCTCCTCTCAGAGAGGTTGATTCAGGAAGTTTCTATGAGCCTCTCCCTTGCTCCTCCAGCCTGACTTCTCCTTCATCTAAGAGTTTCAGCCTCCCTGGGGGCTGTCGGGAAGGGATACAGCTGCCCACTAGTTTCAGGGGCCTCACCTGCTCCAGCATGTCCTTAGCGAGGTCCTCCTGTTCATCCATCTTCAAGATGGCCTGCCGGATCTCCTCATTGGACAGCTTCAACCTATGGCAAAACCCCACCCTGAGCAGCCTGGCCTGGCCCCTCTGCCCAGGACAGACCCCAGGCCTCCTCCTTCTGAAGCCAGAACCGGGGCCTCCTCTCTCTCCTTTACCTTTGAGAGCACTCCCTGCTCGGTAAAACCTTTGACATGAAACTCACCCGGCTCCCTCTATAACTTGAGCCTGAGATATTTTAGTCCCTATCAGCGACGTGAGTACTCTGATCTCTTGCTTGAGTCTCCATCCTCACTGATGGGGATGTTTGGGAGGAAGAGGGCCACCTTCAGTGTAGACTGAGACAGGACAAAGAGTTCTGATCCTCCTTCTCATGCCCGAAATACCCGCAGCGTCTCCACGGGAGGATGGGAACATGGGCAGGCCATTAAGGGGGCAGGCCCCTGCTTCCTTCAAGACAGAACAGCTGCCCCTCAGCGCCCACACAGCCGTTCCAGCACTGGGAGAGGGAGAAGCAACCCCTGCACGTGCACACACAAACACGCACACACATATCCACACAGCCCTCCAGATGCACACCCATCGGGAGCCCTGGGGAAGCAGAAGTCTCCCTTGCCATCGAGGGGTAGACACTGAGCCCTGGGGCCCTGTGGGAGGAAAGCGGGGATGGATGTCCTAGGGCAGCACTAAGAATAGTAAGCGAGGCGGTGCCCTCTGACCCCAGCTCAGGCGGGAGGCCCCCGCACAGAAGCTAGGCTGTTAGCCCAGATACTGCCCTGTTTGTTCTGCAGCCGCGGGAAATGCTTGGGGGCTGACATCATGCTGCTCTGTGGCCTAAGCCAAGCGGGGCCCTCTGCGGGCTTAGAGCAATGCCACTGCCAGACGCTGACCAGGCAGGTCAGGGGCCTCGTGACTGGGGCAGTTTCCTGTCTGCAGAGTCTGCACTGCTGCTCCGCGGGGGCTCCCGGGAGAGGATGCTTGGATCAGGAGCGCCCTGCCATTCCCAGGGGATAGCTGGGAGATGGGGGGAGCCCAGAAGTCACTACCACCCCATCTGTCTGCCAGTCCCTCTCTCCCCAGGCACTCAGCTCCCTCATCTTCCTCTCTAGGCCCAGCCCAGGCCGCCACTCTCTGGGGGCGCATCCTTCCCACCCACAACGTTCCCTGGAGCAGGGCTGCAGAGGCAGGGCGGACACCTACTTGGAGAGAAGGATGATGCAGTTCTGTGCCCTCCGGCCGTCAATGACAGACAGCTCTTTGACCTTGCGTGAGGCCAGGTGGATGTCCTCGGTGGAGCCCAGCTCTTTCTGTAACCGACAAGCCGAGTGGCAAGGCTGACGTGTGTGTTTCCCCCAGTCCTCTTCCTGCCCACCGCCCAACCCCAGCCCATGAGCCACCCCCGTGCCAACCAGAGAATGCTCCTGGTGTGAGCGGAAGAAAGAAAGCAAAAGAACAAGACTGAGGAGAAAGGAGGGTGGTTAATATCTGACTCTAATTCGAGGCTCTGGGACTTTAGCCTGGGCTAGAAGGGGTTGGGAGCAATGAGAAGACCTCTTTTCAGACACTGCCTTCTCTGGGCAGGCTAGAGGGGGAGTGACTGATCCCTATGGCTGTGGGCAGTGGGATTTGATCCATGCCATGTCCCAGACAATCAACCCCCACTCCCCCCACCCTGCCCAGAGAGCCTCCCCCCTCCCTGCCCCGATCTTATGGTGAGAAGCTGGCTCCAAGTCCCCAGAGGGCCACGGTTCCTGGACCCCTGAGGACTTTGGGTGCTGCCCAAGGTGCCCAGGGTGGAGAGCATCCACAAGTTCAGAGGTGGGGAAACTGAGGCACAATTCCTTGCAAAATTCTCTTCTCTGGGGTCCTAGCAGGCAATTCCCAAGAAATCAAAGACCCCCCTCTTGCCTTCTCTTGGCCCCTGATGAGGTAGACAGGAGGCTGGCTCCTCCACTGGGAGGTCCTTCCGTGCACATGCCCCAGGGGCTGCCACCCACATCACTGCCTTTGTGAAATGTGCCCCTGGAATTGTGCAGTGCCCAACCTGTGCAGTCTTATAGGACAGCCCCTCGGGCCTTGTGGGTAAGACAACAGACCTAGAAGCTTCCTCCTCACTTCTGTAGACATTTACCTCCCTTGTGGTAGGGGTCTGTTTACATTAGCTCCTTTCCCTACACTTCCACTTTTTCTTTGGGGACCCAACCTGATACACCCTGTTAAGATGAGTAATAAGGCAGAAGGTAGAATTGACAAGCCCCCTCTTTTGAGCCCAGTATAGGGCAGCAGCCCAGGACAGTGGTTAAGAGTTATAGTGTCCAGAGCCCCAAGAGTGACTCACCTGCTGGGAAGGATTAGTTATCAGCTCCTAGGCAGGTAGCAGCCACAGCCAATAGAGAATCAAACATGCACAACGTTAGCCAAGAGGTTTGGGGACCCAAGAGTAGTAGGAAAGGAATGGGGACCCCTAAGCATCTACTCTGTCTGTGCCACCCCAAGGGAGACCCCCACGGTTGGAGATGGAGACTGCAGGGAGCACTAAACAGGAACTGCTTCCAGCAGACATGCACTCACAAAGAAGCCAGACCAAGCAGAGGACAGGCAGCCTCATCTGTGTGCCCCGCGCCCAGGGAGACCACCACTTCCTGGTCGGACAGGCCCCCAAGCTGCCCCACACCAGGCTTTGACTGCACTCCTTCCCTATCCTACATAGAGCATCCTGGTACCCCTGCATGACTTCATTCTTCCAAAACAGGGGAGTAGACACAACCACAACTGAACTTGAGCTGAAAGCATGTGCATGTCGCATTCACTGAGACAGAGGAAAGCAGACATCCCTGAACTTTGTCCCTTGCCCTCTGCCCCCTGTCTGTCTTTTGATTTCCAAGGAAGTGGAGGGGGCAGAGCTCACACCTGGGTGGGGTTGAAGTCACCAACTCAGGACTGGCAGAGGGCACAGGACGGTCCCTGTCCCACGTGCCCAGGACCCCAAGCCAGAAACAGGAGGCCAAAGAGGCAATGCAGCCTCTGGGATCTCTCTGGCTCTGCAGCTGTGAATTCAATCCCCCAGAGTCCGGGCGACCTGCAGAGTGATAGTCCTCTGGGTGAGCCCAGCTCTGAGATGGGGTGACAGACTGAGTGGGCTCAGAGAAGGCGCTGTCCATCTTAACTCTTCCCCATCCCCGAACTGAGGGTAGGGTGGGGGCAGGCCCCGCTTGTCCTAAACCCCAAAGTCCCGCCTTCCCTACTGGACCGCACCCTGGTCCTACCCCAGGATCTTGGAGATTGGGCAGGCAAGGCTGGAACCCTGGCCTGGAGGAAGACTCTCAAAATGCAGGGAGGCCAGGCCTGATCCTCCAGCACCCTCCGCACATCCTCTGCATCCCTCCCTGGTGCCCACTCAGGAGCTCTGATCACAGGAGCAGCAAATGCCCCAAAGAACCTCTTCCAGCCGCAGTCAGGTCACAGTGGCTGCTCGGGCCATGCCAGGCAGACATGTCCATAGGGCTAAAAGTGCTTCCTGGACTAGGAGTACAGAATCAGACACCCTGAGCACCTACATTTAAGCTAGACAAACAACCGTTGGGTTTTTCTAGAACCCTAAGGCAGGGCCAGAGCCCCACCCCCACCGCAGCCCTTTGGCTATTGGCTAGTCCCCACTCCCTGCCCCGGAGCTGTCACCGTGCCCTCGGTCCTATCTGCCCTCAGGAGGGGTCACCCACGGCTCTGGGCTTGGCAGAAAGCAGTGGGGAGATCGGCCAAGACACGCAGACCCAGGAGGGCTCAGAGCCTTCTTGCAGGCACTGGGGGACGTCCTCGGGGTTGGAACC
The DNA here is from genome assembly GCF_029378745.1 of Bos indicus. Lineage (NCBI taxonomy): Eukaryota > Metazoa > Chordata > Mammalia > Artiodactyla > Bovidae > Bos > Bos indicus. The sequence continues at coordinate 15,310,094 of NC_091782.1, read as the reverse complement.
CCAGACTCAGTGGAGAAAACACGGAAGAAGACAGCACAGCCCAGAGAATAAACAAACCCTGGGAGGAGGGCCAGAGTGAAAGCAGAGGCTCCGAGGCCTCTTCCCACACTGGACCTCCGAGGAAGGCCCCAGCTCTGCTGTGCAGATTCCCGGGCCCTCGTACTCATGGGAGGGTGAGATGGAAGAATCGGCATTTGTGGTCATCCCAGCAGTTACCGCCTCGGGTTGGCCCTGCATCCTGCTATCCACCCCACTCCCTGTCCTGCCTCGGGAAGAGTAGGCTTGCTGGTCCACCTCTGCACAGCATCCTCAGAGCAAAGCCCAGGGCCTCTCCTGGCCTGCCCCACCCAGCTTCAACCCCTCAGTGTGACCTGGAGCAGCGCCACCATCCTTGATACAACATCCTCTGCTCATGGGAGTGTCAGGATATGACAGCAGAGTGGAAAAAGCGATTGAAAAGTGATTATGCCTTGTAGGTTTAATTCCTAGGTCCCAGGCCAGAAAAAGAATAAGGTCTGCAGTGGCCTGGCCCTGCTACTCCGCCTCCAGGGCTCCAAGACCAAGGAGAGAAACGGACATCATATTACGTCATCCCGTGATGGGCAAATACAAACTAATACAGTGGGATGCTTCCCCTGTGCACCGCACCCCTCCCCCGCAATTCATGTCCCAGAAAGAACATGGTACCTGATAAAGAATAAAATCAGTCAGTGTATGTGGGAGGGAGGAAGAGAGGCAAGGAGGGGCTGAGGGTCGAGTTCAAGGGGTGGCGTCAAGTCACGACTGGAGGTCAAGACTCAAGACACCAGAGCAGGCAGGGTCTTACCTGATGCCTCTGATAAGCTGAAAACATTTTTTCAAAGTCCTCGAGGTCTAGAATCCGAAACACCTTCATGTCATCAATCTCATTCCATATGGTGCCAGGGACACGTTCCTAAGATTCAGGGGGAGGGAGGAGGCCGTGGTTGACTCGGCTCCTTCGTGATGGAGATGCTGGTACCCCCGACCCCGCCTGTCCTCCAGGTACACAGAAGCTGGCAGCCAGGCTCCCAGGCCTTCAGAAGGGGGTGATTCCTCCCTGTGCCCCCCCTTCAACACTCCGCTCCAGGGGAGAGACGAGAGACCACTCCTCCTCTTCACCTGGGGCCATATGTCAGCGCGCCCCAGAAATCAACGGTAGTGCTGGAGTAACGGGTGGGCAAGCATGAAAGAGGGCTATGAAACTCCTTCCAGAAAAAAAACCAAGCCAGTGTTCTCAGAGGACGTCTCCCCGCAAGGTCGGGGTGGCTGCAGTGATGGCAGGAAGAGTGCCCCCACACACTCGGGGATCCTCAAGTCCCCAGGGCTGCCTGCATTTCCTGTGTCTCAGACGGTCGTCTTATCTCCCAGGGGGTCTTCCTCCCACTTGCCCAGATGCCCAGAAAGTGGACAAATGGCAGAGGCCGGGCCATCCTGGCCCCGCTAGTGACTGCCCCGGCCAGGAAGACTCTGCCACGAGTTCCTGATGGTCACAGGCCGTCTCATCCCTCGAGACTGGAATGGGCCCAGGCTTATATTCCAAGGTCTCTCAGCTGAGGCAATGTCCACCTCTGGGTAGGATCCTTGCACTGAACCCCACTCTGGGGTTCTGGACAAGATCTGGTACCCATGCCAGGAATACCCTAGTGGTCTTGTAACATCCCAATAATGGCTTAGAAGCTGAGTCAAGAGGCCCCCGCCCAGGACCCCTCGCCTCTCCCCAAGCTTTGCTGCCCTTTAAAACAGAACTTCCTCCACCTCTCTGCCTGCGGGGCAGCCGGGAACCTTCCTAATGCCACTGCCGCCTCCTCTCTCCATCACCCCTCAGCAAGGCTCAGAGAGAGAAACATACCTTTCACTCACTTTTATTTTCTTAAACTCTGCAAAGGGGAGGCAAGGCCAGAGCGGGAGGGGGAAAGTGGGGACATTCCTGCGGCCTTCCTAAGGCCAGGGACCCTCTCGTGGAATGCCGGGCTGGGAAGCTCGGAGCAGCAAGGGATGCAGGCAACTGGCCAAACCCAACACAGACACATTCTTTTCATGGCAGAAACCACCACTCTGTGTGTGTGTGTGTGTGGGTGGGTGGGTGGGCACGTGTGTGTACAGGAGCACGTGTGGGGTAGAGGACCGGGGAGAGGAGCCAGGCTCTCAGATGGGGTACGTGGGAGGCACAGAGGAGATGGGAAGGAGAACTGGAGCGGGAAAGGCAGGGAGGGCGGGTCAGCATGGGGAAACATTTCCATGAGTCAACAGGCTGAGGACCCAGCTCCCCTTCACTGGTCCCCAAACACTGCCCCTGCCCCGTGGTTACCAGGAGAACCTAGGATGCTCTGTGAAGGTGGAGTTGAGGGCTGGGGCCAGAGACTCATACATTTCTTCCTAACATCTTCCACATCCTAAACGCCACACCACCCCAATGCGTCCCCGTCACACAATCATTCTCAAATTTGATCTTCACACTGCTCTGGCCAAGACTTCACCACTTCCAGTCCAGATCCCTGAAACTTCTGCCCCTCTAGGGACACCCTTTACAAGCCAGGGAATCTTGCTCAAGAAAGTATGTTTCCCTTGAGCATCTGGGGTCACACAGCCTCTAAGTGGGGCAGTTGGCAAACAGAGGGGTTCTTTTCTCTTCCCCCATCCCATGAAAGGAAACTGAGCCTCACTCACGTTTGCCTGATGGAGCTGGAGTGAGGGTTAAGGGAGAGAGCACACGTACAGCACGCGTGGTAGTCACACTCATAGTAACTCATCTGCTATTCTTATTTTAAAGGCTTTCTATGTGTCAATCACTTTGCATGTATTAAGTCAATCCTCAAAACAACCTTTTTCATCTAGTTATCATAATCACCCGCATGTTACACATTGGGAAATCAAAGCCCACATAATGAGATGACCTGAATTTAGTCATGCAATTAAAAGCTTGGGGCTGGGATGACAAATATGATGCAAAGCCCCCCACCCCCCACACCCTACAAGAGCTCCTCAACACGTGTTGCATCAAACCTGGACTTCCCAGTCTAGGATCGAGACTCTGGCCATCTCTAGGTCCCTGAGGAATTGATATAGACTTTATTATTGCTAGATCCCAGAGAAACTCCTAAGCACAAAGTTCTTTAAGGTGAAAATATTACAAAAACATTAGATGCCTTATCTGTCTTCCTTAATTGTGGAGATGCCTAATCAATCCTTCATTACATGATCAAAACTGTAAATTGCAAGCATGGGAGGCAAAAGCAAAATTCTTTTTTTAATAGCAACTTAAAAATACTACTTCTGATCATGAACAACGAACATTTCTACACAGCCTACAGCCTTTGGTTCTGCAGAACCACTTGCCCGCTCATATGCAGCTGGTCTTTCTGGCTGGTCTCAAGGCCATGGAGAAGCAACTACAGGGCACAACTGTGTGATGCAGTTGTCACAGACTTTAACGATATTGCTTCAAAGTGCTGCTAGAGGTGGCTCTACAACAGAACTCCAGGACTAAGTGATGGATGGGCTATATTCATACTTTGTCTTTCTTTCCACTTAGATGACAAAACCAGAGGTAAAAGGAATCAGAGATCATCTCGCAGATGAGCAAACAGGTACAAAATGAATGATTTCTGCAGACCACACAGTTAGTTTGAGCCAAGCCTGATTTGATTAGAAGTTAGAACCGTTCCTTCAACCCATCCCCAGGACCTCAAGGTAGTTCCTTGGACACATTTCCTAATTTGCCAGATCCAAAGCTCTTTCAGGGCAATGTTATGTCTCACCTTTTGTTATTATCCATCACAGCCCCCCTCCCCACCACAACAGAAAGCTTTACATAAAGCACAGCTCAGACTGATGGGCTAGCTGGTCTACCACCAAGAGGAGGCACCTAGCAAATAGCTGACCATCTACTTAGCAAACTGTGTCTCCTCCCACTTAAGTCTCCATTTGAGCTAATTTTAGCTCAGAGTAATGATTTCCCCAAGAGTTAGTCCCTGGTCTATACAACAAGGTCAGAGGGCATTCACTGGTCCCAGTTCCAAACTGTTTTTGCAGTGTGAATGGGCCAGGCTAACGGAGGCCAGGTCCCTTGTGTCACTGAAGTGACAGTTGCTCAGTTGTGTCCAACTCTTTGAGGCCCCATGGACTGTAGCCCACCAGGCTCCTCTATCCATGGAATTCTGCAGGAAAGAATACTATAGTGGGTAGCCATTCCCCTCTCTGGGGTTTCTTCCTGACGCAGGGATCAAACCTGGGTCTCCTGCGTTGCAGGCAGATTCTTTACCATCTGAGCCACCAGGGAAACCTACTGTATTTATTCGGTTGGCAAAAAAGTTTGTTTGGGTTTTTCCATGTTGATATGGAAAAACCCAAACAAAGTCTTTGGCTAACTCAACATTTACCTCAAGGATGAAGCCACTGGTCCTTGCAAGAGGACGTAGCACAGAACCAGAGCAGGGCTTGGACCAGGCTGGAACTGGCCTTCAATACGAGAGGTCCAACGTGACCCAGGGCATCTCTACACTCATGAGAATCCAACAGAGGAATCAAGTCCCACATGTCAGCCTGGGATGAGAGGTTCTTAGTGGATAATATTCATGAGGACCTCTCACTGCTGAGCAGTCTAGAGAAGTAGCCAGTGCATGCACCTTCCCCTAAGAGGATGTCAAAGTGGCTGTACCTTGACATCAAACTCTTCATTGTCTTTTTCCTGTTAGCCTGTCATAGCTTCATCATTTCAGTCCTTTGTACACACTGGTCTTGATCATCTCTGCTGCTGCTGCTAAATCGCTTCAGTCGTGTCCGACTCTGTGCGACCCCATAGACGGCAGCCCACCAGGCTCCCCCATCCCTGGGATTCTCCAAGCAAGAACACTGGAGTGGGTTGCCATTTCCTTCTCCAATGCATGAAAGTGAAAAGTGAAAGTGAAGTCGCTCAGTCGTGACCCCATGGACTGCAGTCCACCAGGCTCCTCCGTCCATGTGATTTTCCAGGCAAGAGTACTGGAGTGGGTTGCTATTGCCTTCTCCAGACCTTGGCCAAAGATCTTCACCTATATGTTCCACCCTTTTCCTCAAATCAACCCTATCCTTAACATTCTAGCCAAGCCCTTGTCTATAAAGCACACTTGACTGGCCCTACATTACTCCAGGAACCCTCAGCACACTCATATTCTGTTTGTAGGTGGCTCTGCCAATGTGAGCATCACCACAGGCCAAACCATCTCCTCCCTGTGCTCTTCCCAAGAGACAGCCTGTCATCTACAACCCCCTCTTCTGCATCCACTGTGTCTACCCTTACCCCTACCAAAGAAAGCATTCGCCATGGAGATCTGCAAACAGCAGGCTGTGGATCTATGGTTGACTGCCCCGACCTGTAGAAGGGAGCCGATAGATATCTTCCTTGTTACTCACCTCATTCAGCTTGACCCAGTTGAAGGACTTCAGTGGGTGTGAAGGCTGGGGGACACACTTCTTCCTGAGTGGGACATCACTGCTGGGGAAGGGGTCTGGGGGGAGGGGCATCCCCATGCTGAAGCAAGGTGGGGCGCCGGGGGGAGTTGGAGGCCCCCCGGGGGGCAGAGGAGGGGGTGGCGGTGGGGGGCAGCAGGCGAACGGAAGAGGGGGCGGGGGTGGAGGCAGGTCGTTGTTTGTCATCGAGGAAGACAAGGTAAGTGGGCCCCCAGGGGGAGGGGGGGAAGATACAGGTCCTGTCTGTGGGGAAAACAGAGACATCAGGAAGACAAAGCCATCAACGAGGATGCCTTTCAAGTCCCCAGTCACTGTGCCTTCCCTTACTCTATTCTCCCTCTAGACTAGACCCCGAAGTCTGCTCTCACCTCCCACACAAGCTGAGCCCTGTTTTCTCGCCCTGCATCCTGGACACCTAAACATCCTGAACACACAAGTGCACCCACAAGTCAAACACAGACAGTGGACACAGTCAGTCATTGCCGGCAACAGCAAGACTGATATACAGATCGGTCTGCACAAGGGCATCCAGCTGCGAGTGGGGAGGGAAACCAACACCCAGCCGGCCCTCTGCTTTCCAAGGTGTGCTTCCTGCTCCCCTGGAGGAAGGAACATGGTTTCCATCTAACACGAAGGCGTCGACCTTGCAGACAAGGGTGCCCTCTATCCTGGTCTGAGATCCTCTCTCTCTCCTCCTTGGTCCCTCACTACATCCACTTTTCCCCACCTGACCTGAAGATCCCAGCTCAACTCTGCAAAAGGAGAGGAGAGGCCACACACCGAGATTTCACTGAGTTGGGCCACCAGCTCTGCCACTTGGCCCCGAGCCTGGCGCAGCTCCTGAGACTCGCGCGCCAGCTTGTCCTTCATCTTGTTCAGCGTCCGCATCATCTCTTCCTTCTCCAGCGTCTTGGTCTCGCATTCCCGCTCCTTCCTCTCCAGCCTGCTCACCAGCTCTGCGTGTTCTAGGGTGGAAGTGGGACAGGAGGGGAAACGGGAAGAAAGGAACGTGAATGTGTGTGCCTTCTTCTCCTAAGGGTGAAGGATTTCCCTGGTGGTCCCATGATTGAGACTCCACCCTTCCACTGCAGGGGTCACGGGTTCAATCCCTGGTCTGAGAACTAAGATCCTACATGCCCTGTGATGTGGCCAAAAAAAAATTTTTTTAGAAAGAACAAAGATGATACATTTAAAACTTAAAAAAAAATGTAGGAGATGGGATGATCCTGGGGTGGGCAGGGGAGGGTGGGGAGCAGGTGGTGGGTTTAGGCAGAGCCCCTCACCTTTCCGGAACTTCTCTGCCTGGTCTCGCCACTGTTTCACTTCATTCTCATTGATGAGCCTGGGGTTGGGGTGAGGGGGTTGAGAGAAGGATCTGTTGACTGTTGGCTCATAGCTTCCCAGAGGGCATGGCACCTTCCAGTCCCCCACATTGGTGCCCTGATCTCCAATCTGTGCAGCTAGGAGGCTAGGGTTCTGACTCTCCAGGTGTCTCTCCAGGTCCCACCCCTGACAAGGTCTCATCACCTGTCTCTCTATGGGCTGAGAAAGTGAAAGCACCTTTAGAGTCCAACCCCTCTGTGATAAAGAAGATGAAGCTAACTCGTCAAGCTAGGACGATGTCCCAGGTTTCCCCTAGTTGTACAATGATTTGTACCCCTTTGTAATAATAGGTCCTTGCATCTGAGAGAGGTCAAAATATCAGTCTTACCATGGTTCAGACTTCCAGTCTGTTACAGCAAGAGAAATCACTCACCCCAGCAACTCAGAGTGAGTGGGCAGAGGGTGTCTAAGTCATACGCCCTATTCATGTCAAACTCTCATTATGTGGGGTTTAAATGAGGGCTGTACCCAGATACATCAACGTATGAGAGGTGAAGTTTCAAGGTGAGAGCCCAATCATCATTCCTTTTGTAAATCTGGAAGCATGGAGGAGACAGATCCATGATTCTTGGCCTCCTCAACCAGATCAAGGATACAAAGAGGGAACAGGGACTTCCTCAGTGGTCCAGTGGTTAAGGAAATGGGAAGAGAGGATGTGAATGCACGTGTGTCCTTCTCCAGAGGACGAAGGACTTCCCTGGTGGTCCGGTGGTTAAGGCTCCATGCTTTCAATGCAGGGGGCCGGGGTTCCATCCCTGGTCAGGGAACTAGACCCCACATGCCACAACTAAGTCCCAGAGCAGCCAGATAAACAAATATAAAATAAAATAAAGAGGGGGTAAGGTATGAAGGAGGAAATAATTTATGAAGAGATTTCTCTGGAGCAAGCTATTGCCATCCTCCCTTGGTGGGGAGGTTTGGGGAGGGTGGGTACAGGGAGGCTCTCCTTCAGTGCTCCCAGAGGAAGTGACTTCCTTGCACCCATCCAGAGAGTCTGACCCATGTGCCCTGCTACTGGGAGGGAGGCATGGTGGACTGAGACAAGGCAGGTCCAGAGGGGGGCTGGCATCCATGGCACTCCAAGAATTTGTTAGTATGAGAGATTGCATGAGGGTTGCTCATGAGTCAGAGAGCATCATGGAGGAAGTCGGCTGAAGCTGTTGTAAGTCTCATCCAAAAAATGCACCTGGGAGAAAAGTGGACACTTTGACAACATGAGTCTACATGGACTATTGCTATTCAGTCCCTCAGTCACGTCCGACTCTTTGTGACCCCATGGACTGCAGCACGCCAGGCTTCCCTGTCCTTCACCATCTCCCAGAGCTTGCTCAAACTCATGTCCACTGAGTCAGTGCACTGTATAGCCACTGAACCAGGGTCTGATAGAAGGGATGGTACCAGGCAGGCTTGGAGGGAAAAAAGAAAAACAGGCTTAGCCAGTGACCAGGGTTTTGTAGTGAGAGGCACCCAGCAAGGAACATCTGAAGACCCCAGGGATATACGTCATCTCTTTATCCATGTGCTAAACCCAGAGAGCAGGAAACCTCTTTACTAAGTTACCTGATCAAGCAGGGCCTTTTCCCATTTTTCCTTCCTGCCCCATGCTCCCTCTGGTGGGGGTTCAGAAAATGGTTAGCTAGATGAAAGGAGGGGATAGAAGGGGCTGGAAGAGAAAGAGAACAGAGAAAGAAGCCAATCATCACGCTCACACACACACACACTCACTCACTCACTCACTCTTCCCACTGCAGCTTCCAGCTCCAACCCAGGAAGGAAAGAGATTTAAGGCTGAATCAAATCTAGAATGCTGATTCACATCTAAGACTAGCCCTTCTACTTGCAGCTTTGAGACTATATTGGTGTCTGAAAGTAAGCCTAGGACTCTTATTGTCCAAGAAGCAGCAAAAAGTTCACTGCACCTGAGGAGTTGTCATCCTCAGCAGAGGAGAAGCTTCCCCACTAAATAGTGTATAGAACAAGCAGAAGATAACAAATCAAGCTGTTTTCACTATTTATAATAGCCAAGACATGGAGCAACCTAAATGTCCATCGAGAGAGGAATAGATAAAGAAGATGTGGTATATATAGAAAATGGAATATTACTCAGCCAAAAAAAAGAATGAAATGCCATTTATAGTAACATGGACAGACCTAGGGATTATCATACTAAGTGAAGTAAGTCAGGCAGAGAAAGACAAATACCATGTGATATCACTTATATGTGAAATATAAAAAATGATACACATGAGCTTATAAACAGAAACAGACTCACAGACACAGAAAACAAACGTAAGGTTGACAAAAGGGAAAGATGAGGGAATAAATTAGGTCTTGGATTAACATATACACACTACCATATATAAAATAGGCAGTCAACAAGGATTTACTGTATAGCACAGAGAACTCCACTCAATATTCTGTAACAACCTATATGGAAATGAATTTGGAAAAGAATAGATAGATACATGTTTACATATAACAAAATCACTCTGTTGCACCCCTGAAACTAACACAACATTGTAAATCAACTATACTCCAATATAAAATAAAAATTAAATTAAACGGTTTCCTAATAAAGCTGCCTTTGGATTACTAGCTGTGTTCTCCCAGCGTACCAGTTAGGATTTTGACTTTAACACCCGGCTGTTTGTGCAAATGAAAACAGTAGCATGAACGGTTCAAAAATCATTTTCTACTTGGCTTTGCAATGCAGCACAATGAATCATTGAGAGCCAATGTATCTCCTTAAGGGCAGCAGACTCAGACTGATACTGAAAGCAAAACTTTAAAATTAAAACTAAGTGTGTTAACATGAGGCCTGGTTATTAACTGATGCAACTGTAAACTCATTTCTTGGTGTTTCTTTACACCCAGGGTGAGTCAAAGATGATAAGCCAGAGACCTTAGGCTCTGACATCCTTTTCCAATAATTCAATTGTCATGCTCTATTTTCAGTGGTCGGCAGACCATCTCTAAAGGGCCAGAGTAACTATTTTAGGTTTCATATGTGAGGTCTCTGCTGCAGCGTCTTGTGCGTGATTTTAACAACTCTTTTAAAATGTAAAACTACTCTTAGCTCACGGAGGACACAAAACAAACTGGAGGATGGGGGCTAGCCCACAGCCATAGGTTGCTGACTCTTCCTCCGTGTTACACTGCTGTCTCCCTCAATCCACTCCATGCGCGTGGATCATGGGGAGCGGTAAGCACCCTCTATAAACCTCTACTATCCAATATGGTGGTAACCAGCCACATGTCACATGGCTGCTGCTGCTGCTAAGTCACTTCAGTCGTGTCCGACTCTGTGCGACCCCATAGACGGCAGCCCACCAGGCTCCCCGGTCCCTGGGATTCTCCAGGCAAGAACACTGGAGTGGGTTACCATTTCTTTCTCCAATGCATGAAAGTGAAAAGTGAAAGTGAAGTCGCTCAGTCGTGTCCGACCCTCAGCGACCCCATGGACTTAATGAAAACGAAATAAAACGTAAAACTCAGTTTCTCAGTCACACTAACCATGGGTCAAGCGCCCAGGGGCCACGTTTAGACAGTGTGCATAGAGACCGTTTCTGCTATCTCAGGCAGTTCTATTGGATGCTTTGGCCCAGGGCCCATCTGGAGCCCTGTCTGGGTTTGAGAGAGGGAGCTGAGATTTTGCTGGTGAGATGCCAAGGAGGACAGAGATGGGGAAGGAAGACGAAGACAGGTAAGGGATGGCCACTGCTCACATGTTGACAATGTTCTTGACATTGAAGTTCTCCAAGGGAGCCTGGTCAGGATCCACGCCCCTCTCATCCTGGAGGACAATCTGCTGCAGGATGCGGTCCAGGAGTTGCCACTGCTGGAAGTAGCCACCGTTTCGCTTGTCTGCAGAACGAAAGACATCCTGTCTTGACTGAGCTGCAGAGCCCCCTGGGGCCCTGCCCTAGGGTCACCGCCTGGGGCCAGGCTGGGGAAGAAAGCAATCTCCTCAGCAAGCTCCCCGGATGATGGAGGAGGAAATGTGATTGCTGATAATGAAGGCTCATAAATCTTATCATTTCTTGCTGATCTGCAACTGACCTTTTATGAATGTGTCAACCCTCTAGATATATTTCTCTACTCCCTGAAATGCTTTCTGGCTGCCTTCTTCCCTGTTGGTACCCTGAGCATCCCATGCCTTAGGAATGCAAATTGCTTTTTTTTTTTTTTAACAATTATCTTAGAAAAGCACATTCAAGAAAGTAAATCTGCTCCAAACATTACATGCTGAATAATGAAGTCTCTAGGGAAACTTTTTTAAAAAAGCAAAGGCTCTAGGTTTATTGATGCTATTGTCCTATAGGAATGGAAAATAATTACAGGTGTGTACTGAGAGGGGGGTCGGAATGGGCTGGAGAAGCAGTCTTGGAATTCAGGCAGATTTCTCGGTGAAGGTGACCCTGAACTGTGAAGGCAAAGGCATTGAGTGGGTTGTGCCTATTTCTACAGGGCCCTACTGCTGTCTGCCCTAATTTAGTCTGGCTGGAGAAGGACTTTCTTTTCATGGGATCGCCACAGGCTCCTCTTCCTGGGTTCATAATCCAAGTACTGTGTTTCTACTGACCACCAAGGTGGAGGTCAAACAGCAAGATCCTGACCTCAAAGGCAGACCATAATGCCTACAAGGAGGAAGGTCATGTCTGCACAGCTCCATTTTGAGGCAGACTAGGGGGACCCATTCACAATGCCCTTGGAGTACCAAACACTCATGGGAGCAGAAGTCAGAATTCTCAAGTCTTTCACCAAGACCTTCTAGACTGGGTTTTGGAGAACAGGCAGCTTCCTGGTCCAGGCCACTCTGTCCATCTTCCCATCCCTCCACTGGCACATGCATTGCAAAATGATAATGTCTTCCATTTCCTTTCACAGGGTAAAGCCTGTGTTCAAAGAAGTAGAACGTGATTCATCTAAAGCCCTGACCCCTGGGGACTTCCCTGGTGGTCCAGTGGCTAAGACTCCATGCACCCAATGGGGGCGGGCGGGCCCTGGGTTCAATTATTGGTCAGGGAACTTGATCCTGCATGCTGCAACTAAGACCCAGTACAGCCAAATAAATATTTTTGAAAAAAAAAAAAATTCCTCTTAAAAAAATTTAAAAATTAAGTCCTGACTCCAAAGAAACAAAATTCTTTCATATGTAAAGACTGTCTGATTCTCAGGCTCCCCCACTGTAAGGATGTAGATAATAGAACACATGCCTTAAGCCATTTTGAGATTTAGAGATACTATATAAATCTCCCATCACACCCAGCCCTGCTGCTACTGCTAAGTCAATTCAGTCGTGTCCGACTCTGTGTGACCCCATAGACGGCAGCCCACCAGGCTCTCCTGCCCTTGGGATTCTCCAGGCAAGAACACTGGAGTGGGTTGCCATTTCCTTCTCCAATGCATGAAAGTGAAAAAGTGAAAGTGACGTCACTCAGTCGTGTCCGACTATTAGCGACCCCATGGACTGCAGCCTACCAGGCTCCTCCGTCCATGGGATTTTCCAGGCAAGAGTACTGGAGTGGGGTGCCATTGCCTTCTCTGACCCAGCCCTGAGTGGGCAACAATAAATTGTAGTTTTCACCACCACCTGATTACCAACACCAGCATCATCACCACCACTAAAGAGAGTCCGTCTGGGGTGACCATTTTATTGGTCCATGCCAGTTTCCAAATCTGCTATTTTATGAAGAGCTTAAATACCAAATGGTGCAGCTCCAACTCATTTCAGATCGCACACTGGGGTGGCTACTAGTAACTCTGCATAATTTATTTGGTCACTGCACACACCTGGATCCTAAGAGTTTAGCACCTGCTCCTATAGACACGGTCATTTGGTATTTGTAAAGTGAGGCAGGAACAAGGGCGCTAGGGTGGGAGCCAGCCAGGGTTAGATGGAAGAGTTGATAAAATCTTTAAAAACAAAGCAACAAGTTTGCTTTCACGTGATTGCCACAACCTCCACTCCGCAGCTGTACTGCTCCCGCAAGCATGAAACTTCTTTCTGGAACGCCCCGAGAAGGCCCATCACAACGCTGCCACGAGCTGGCAGTCAGGGCTGTTTGATTTAGCAGGGATCAAGTTCTGCGTGTTGGTCCAGGATGTTGGCATTGCTCAGGGCTGATCCTCAGCCCCTGTGCTGGGGACAGTGGAAGTCCTGACTCCAAGGAGGACAGGTAGAGTAGGGGCCTGAGTCCTCCAGTCCGACCTCCTGGGAACTGGGGTACAATTGGGCCAGGAGGGAGACACGGGGAGACACCCCTACCCTGGGAGCTTCTGACACCTTTTCTCAAGATGCCCTGGACCAAGGGCTCAGATTGGCCAAGGGAAGGGTGCTACTCACAGGGCATCTGTAGGCAGTGGTGCAGGACGGACAGCAGGCATGGGTAGGCCTCCGTGTGCTTCAGCTTCTTGTGGATCAGCTCAAACATCTGGGAAGCACTCTTGGTGTCAATGTGGACCTGAGGGTGTGGGGCGCACAGTGAATGGGGCGAGGGGAGGGGAAGGAGCAGGGAAGAGAAGAGAGGGGGAGATGACCCTGTTTCCATCCACTGAGCCCCATCCTACAGGACAGCATTCCTTCCCTGCCTCTGGTCCAGACTTAGAAAAAGAGAAGGGCAGAGAAAAGGAGGAGAGAGATGTGCTAATTATATAAACCAGGGTTCCCCAGCCTTGGCACCACCAGCATCTTGAACTAGATGGTTCTTTATCCGTGGGGGTGAGGGGCTGCCCTGTTCACTGCAGATGACTTAGCAGCATCTTAGCCCTACATCTACCAGATGCAGGGGCATCCTCCTCACACCTGCTGTGACAGCTAAGAACATCTCTAAATATTGTAGATGCCCCCAAGGGAAGTAAACTCGCCCCTGGTTGAGAACTACTGATTCAAACTAAGAGGAGGAAGCAGGGCCTGGCTGACTCCAGGAGCACGTGGCCTAGATCCACAGCCTGGGTGCAAACAGCAGAACAACTCTGCAGTTGTGTGACAGCAAGAAGCCGCTGGTCCTCTGGAACATTGGTATCCTTCTCTTTATATCTGGGGCTCTTTTTAGAATCGAAAAGGGTGGTGCTTGGCCACTGAAGCACCAGCCCAAAGTAGGTCTCTATTTGGACAGGGATTTTCTAGCACCATATTAAAGCAGCAGGTGTGTGTATTTTCAGGGTTACCAAGGCTCACATGGAAATGATTTTGTTTGCTAAGCAGGATCAGGTTAGCAATGGGGAAAGGTGACTCAGATTACTGGAAGACAGGGAGAAAGTCATCCCAGAGGAGGCATGCGAGGGTAGCCGTGTGTAAGAACTGTCTCTCCTTCCTTTGGGGGTTGTAGTCTCCTCCAGGGGAGATGCTCTCCCAGTTTAAGGCGAGGCCCTGTAGAGCCACTATAGTGCCAGGGCTCCAGAAGTGAGACCCGGCCACGGTGGCACCACCACGGAACCAGGCTAACACACAGCACAGGAGTCAGGACCCACTGCAGTCGTCCCGCCTTTGCAGGCTGCTCACCATGTCAAACCTCCTGGCCAGCTCCAAGTCATCCTCATTCCGGACCATCTCGAAGAAGTCCAAATGCCTAAACGGGATGGGGGGATAGAGGAAGTAGACATGACCGCCAGGTCAGCGCTGGGTGAGGGTTACAGCCCCTGTAAGACTCTGAAATGACTAAATCTGAAGGCATCATGCAAATGAGGCCAAGGCAAAACGAGAAAGAAGTTAGCTTCCTGTAAGTCAACACTCTCATCCTTTATAGGATCTCATGCCTGTCCCTGGAGAGGCCAACCCAGGGTCCCATGACCTTCAATCAGGCTTTCCCAGATTGACATTTGCAGCTGGATCATCCCTGACTCTGTGGGGGGAGGTGGACCTGTGAGTTGAAGGACATGTACCAGCATCCCTGACCTCTGCCACCAGATGCCTGCAGCGCCCTCCACTTTGAGTTGTGATGACCAAAAATGTCTCCAGGTTCTGCCAAATGTTCCCTGGGTTGGGGGGGTGGTGAAATCACCCACAGTCAAGGATCACTGCCCTAGGTTGACCTTCCCCAGTGTTCTCAGACCATCCTAGGTCTCCACTCAAAGCCAATCTGTCATTTTCTGCCCCATCCCCTCCTCCACTCCACTGCAAAAGGATCCATCCACCCATCCACTCTCCCTTAAGACCTAGTGTAATAAAATAGCCTGTGTGAAGGGGGTGGACCAGAGGGGCCCACTGGTGATACACAGGAGCGTCATTGTGTTCTTCAGTCAACAAAGGCCTTGATGGCTTGCACCTTGAGGGGCGGGTCTCTGCTGAGCAGGAGGGCACGGTGGATGTTTGGCATTCCTGGCTCCCTACAACCAATGCAAGTAGTGCCTCCCCCATCCAGTTTGAAAACCGAAGAACACCCCTACATTTCCAAATTCCCCCCAGGATTGGTACTGCCACGGAAGAGGACCACTGGGTCCACCTGCCTCTAACATCAGAGATGAGACAGGAGGTTGGCAAGGAGGCCAGGAGGGGACACAGGTGATGTGGGACAGGGGGTGGGAGAGCCGTCATCCACCTCTCCCCCAGACCCAGAGCTGCTCCTGAACTGATGCTGGGTGTGGCAGGTGGTCTCCCAGGGAACAGAAGCCTCTCTGAGGTTCTCGGCCATTCCCCCACTGAGGCGCTTTCCCCATAGGTTTGTGGTGGGAATGGGTGGCTTGGGCCTTACTTGTCCAGGATGGCATTCTCGTGCTGCCGGAGTTTGTCAATCACGGGCTGTATCCCCAGCATCAGGAACTCGTACCGCAGATGCAGACGGAACTCCAGGTTATCCTGGGGGTCACCAAGGGGGTACTAGGCTCACCGGCTGGTGTCCATTTCTGCAAGAGTCCCCCAGTAGTCCCCTCACGGCCACTCCGGTTCCACCACATCCCCAGCAGCAAATGCATCGGAACTGCTTCAGGTCCCAGAGCAGCAAGGAGGGGGTGGGAGGAGACACCCTTTCACCTGTTAGTCATGCGCTTCAGCTCTCCTGCCTCACTTCCTTTAAGTCCTTCACCAGCTTTCTCTAAGATTTTGGACTCAAAGAGCGGTGCTGAAGAGTGATACAGAGCACACGCTTTGGAACCAGACAGATCTTGGTTCCAATCCCTGCTCTGTCACTTAACAGTTTTGTGACTCTGCAGAAGGCTTAGTTTTCTCATCAGTTAAATGGGCATAACATTACCTACCTAACAAGAATGATATTCATAAAAACTACCTAATGAGATATGGTTAGCAACTAATCAGAACAGATGTCAGGATAAATAGCTGGTACTGACCCAGGTGATGTCAGCATCTTAGGGACAGGTAATTCCCTCAACCTACCTCACCTAAGTCAGGTCATCAGGATGGGATGCGGGAAAAAAAAAAAAAAAAAAGATAGTATGCTGGCAGAAAACGGGGGAAAGCAGAGATCATTAAGTTGCCCCTTTTGACCTTCAACAAGCTGACCTTCACCAAGGCATCAGACTGCCTTAGAATTTGGGGAGTTCACCTGCTCTTTAAGTTCATCTTCCATTTTTCTATTTTTAAGGTCTGGGAATCCCATTTCTAACCCCATTCTGAAGGAAAATCAGAAGTCACACATCCTAACAGAAGATGCTAGAAGACTATGACTAGCTAACTCAGAAATCAGTCCAGAAACAGGTCTTTGGAAAGCTTTAGAAAGAAGGGCCAACACTTGTCCTCCTCCTATAAGTGATCCCCCGCCATCCTAAGCCATCATCAGCCAGACAAGCTTGGGTTTTGACCATGGCACACATAACCCACGACGCCACCCATGCAGGGAGCTCCCCAGGAGCCCCTCTTTCTTGGCGTCCAGTGCAGGGGGCAAGACATGATACAGACAATCTGAAGACACGATGACGGCACTGGCAGCCACACCGACCCTCTGCCACTTCCCCAGGCAGCACTCACGCCCTCTTCCCAGGGCCAGAAAGTCAGAGCACAGCAAGGACACGGAGGAGAGGCCTCACCTCTCCGGCGCCAGCATTGAGGACAGCGTTGATGAAGGACATGATGGCTGTTTTCAGGTTCACTTCATCCCGGTATCGGCCCAGACTCCGGTCCAGCTCGTTCAGGAGGGTCTGGATGGAAAGGCAGGACCGAAAAGAAGGGAGGGATCAGGATACTACAGGTCCAGCCTCACACCTTTGCTCCCACCGTTCCAACCACCCAGAACGCTGCATTCATTCTCTGTACCCGATCTATCCAACTCATCTCGAACGTTCTCTAAGTCCACTTTTTCCAAGAAGCGTGCTTTGCCTCTCCACATCTCAGCCCCAGTCCTGCCTTATTCCTCTCCCACTCAGCCCTGGGGACTTGCTGTATTTTGCTGGGTGATGCCAAAATGCTGTTTCAGCACTTTACAGCTGTTTACAGCTCATCAGCCCTCCATATCCATGGGTTCAACTCACCCCACATTAAAACATAATATATACATATATATTTTATATTTCAGAAAGATTAAAAAGGCAAAATTTGAATTTGCTGTGAACTGACAACTGTTTACATAGCATTTATATTTTATTTACAGTTATTTACAGAGCATTTATATTATAGTAGGTATTATAAGTAATCCAGAGATGACTTAAAGTATACAGAAGGATGTGCATAGGTTATACGCAAATACTGCACAACTGTAAGAGATTTGAGGATGCACAGATTTTGCTACCTGTGAGGGTCCTGGAGGAGGAACCCCAGAGGATACAGAGAGTAACTATATTCACTCTCAGCTCCTTAATAGCATGGTTTCTACCTTTCATCTCCTTTGTATATTCTGCAAAGGGTCGAGGGTCACTTTCCAAACAGAGTGGGTGCTTTAAAATGTTTGATGACAGAATAAGCATGTAGTCAATTCTGGTGGGCAAACCATAAAGTCTGTGATGACAGGTCACATCTCCTGAGACTTACTCTGTACCAAGACACTATACTTCTTGTCTGTCTCTTTACTGGCACAGGCAGGGAGAAGACAAGACACCAGCATGGCCTGAGCTCCTGGGACTGGTCCCAGTGTCCCCAAAGTACGCACTGGTCCAGGCTTAGGCCCTAACACCTTTATTTTACCTGGCCACGCCGAGCAGCATGTGGGATCTTAGTTCCCTGACTAAGGACTGAACCAGTGTCCCTGCAGTGGAAGTGCAGAGTCTTAACCACTGCACCACCAGGGAAGTTCTGAGGCCTGAAATTTTGATTCGAGCAATGGCATTCAATTCAATAATTCTTGATGGAGCCCCTATCTGAGCCAGGTACTGGGCTCAGAGTTGTAGAGCCACAAAAATGAAGCGGAGCAATGTCCTAGCCTCTAGGAACCCACGGTCTAGGTAAGAGTGCATTATCCCAGCCAAAGCCCGCTCTCTTAAGGGCCCTCGGGGCTTCTTACATAGGCCCTCCGCCAGGTCCTCACCTGGAAGCGCGTCCGCTCAGCTGCATACACCTGGTAGTGGAGCATGGCCTGCAGCACCTTCTTGTGGCCGCCGGGCACCAGGCATACAGCGCCCAGGATCTCCAGCACGGCCACCTTGGTCTTGCTGTTCTCCGTGCGCAGGCTCTGGGCGATGGTGCTGATGGCCTCGGGCTGCGCCAGCACGTGCGCCCGCCCCTGCGAGTTGTTCATCAGCGCCTTGATGCAGCCAATGAGGGAGGTGTGGATGCGGCTCTCGCAGGTGGCGTGGTCCATGCTCCGGAGGAAGTTCAGCAGACAGGTCAAGCCCTCCAACTCGATGAAGCGGGTCACAAACCTGCCCAGACCAGAGCCGTCAGCCAAACAGGTATCCTGTATTTGCATATTATTCGGTCTGCATTTTGCAAATAGCTACCCTTTATCTAGGGACCACTGTGTCCCACCTACAGAAGCCATTTGGTTCACTCGTAAGGTTTATCTAAAGCACTAATCCCTCCATGGTTGCTATATGGTCAACTTATTAGGGCTTCCCTGATGGCTCAGATAGTAAAGAATCTACCTGCAATGCAGGAGACCTGCGTTCGATTCCTGGGTAGGGAAGATCTGCTGGAGAAGGAAATGGCAACCCACTCCAGTATTCTTGCCTGGAGAATCCCATGGACAGAAGAGCCTGGCAGGCTACAGTCCACAGGGTTGCAAAGAGTCGGACATGACTGAGCAACTAACACTTTCACTTTCAAAGCACTGAAGAGCTTATGCTTTAGAACTGTGGTGCTGGTGAAGACTTTTAAAGAGCCCCTTGGACTGCAAGGAGACCAAACCAGCCAATCCTAAAGGAAATCCATCCTGAATATTCATTAGAAAAAACGATGCTGAATCTCCAATACTTTGGCCACCTGATGTGAAGAGCCAACTCTTTGGAAAAGACTCTGATGCTGGGAAGGATTGAGGGCAGGAGAAGGGGTGACAGAGGATGAGATGGTTGGACATAAGTTTGAGCAAACCCTGGGGGATACTGAAGGACAGGGAAGCCTGGTGTGCTGCAGTCTATGAGGTCACAAAGAGTTGGACATCACTTAACAACTGAACCACAACAAAGCTCTAAAATCCTTACCACCCCACAAGGGACTCACGTCTTGTTTGCATTTTAAATACTGTGCATTTGCACATCACTGACTGTCAGTGACACAACTATGAAGGTATATACGTGAAAGGGATGATTATGATAATTATTAGGATAATTATCATGGCTGTTAAACCTGAAGACTCATCACCAGTGAGGATGGGAATGAAGAGAATTACAAGCAGACAAGGAAGACTTCCAGAGAGGGGAGCCATCAGTCACTGCATCGAGGGATCAAGACTGGGGAAGGCACTCTTTAAGGGATCCCTAAGAAAACATCTGAGTTAGCTTAAATGTTAGCAAAAAACACTAAAAACCATTTCGTGCAGGAGTTCTTAACCTGGAATATGTGTTCCCCTAAGGGGTCTATGGCTAATCAACTTCCATGGGAAACAAAAAATACACTTTTTTGGTAATCTCTACCTTGAATTTCGGAGAAGGCAATGGCACCCCACTCCAGTACTCTTGCCTGGAGAATCCCATGGACAGAGGAGCCTGGTAGGCTGCAGTCCATGGCGTCACTAGGAGTCAGACATGACTGAGCGACTTCACTTTCACTTTTCACTTTCATGCACTGGAAAAGGAAATGGCAACCCACTCCAGTGTTCTTGCCTGGAGAATCCCAGGGACGGGGGAGCCTGGTGGGCTGCCGTCTATGGGGTTGCACAGAGTCGGACACGACTGAAGCGACTTAGCAGCAGCAGCAACCTTGAATTTAGCATTTCTTTCAATGATGAAGGTAAGCAATGAAATATAGTGGCATTACCAGAATTTCTGACTTTCTCACCCAAAGAAATCACAGCTGTTTTCATCTCAAATTGCAGCTGTTACAGATATCTCAAAATATCATTTCCACTCATCAGAACTTCAAAATTATGGTGGTTGCTAGTTCTTTTTATTTAAGGCATAAAGCAGTACATTTACTGCTATCTCACAAATGTTTAAAATTTGGTGGCTGTATTTCAATTTAACTGGCTCATTTTTAAACCTTACCTACTATCTACTTTATTACTTAGAAACATCGTTCTAATAAGCAGTCAATAGGTTTCACCTGGGTACCAAAGTCATCCATGGCACACATGTGTGCATCCATACACACACACACACACACACACACACACAAAGGCTTAAAACCCTTGATTTAGTAGAACAATAATTAATGATCTGAGGACATGCCATAAACGAAGCTGAGGGAAGCACTCTATATAATGAATACATTTGATTCCAAGGGCATCTGTGAGTGTTTCTACATGATTATATAAATATACTTAGAAAAACAGAATGCATTAAGTTGTTAAAAACAGGTATCATTTACTTTTTTCTATTATACACTTTTATGTATCCCACAAAATTTCCACCATGACTATGTGTGACATTTGTCATCAGAATTTGATTAAGAGAAAGAAAAACAAATGGAAGTGGGAGATGAGGGGCAACATCCCCTCAACCCTTCTACT
This sequence comes from Bos indicus, assembly GCF_029378745.1. Taxonomy (NCBI): domain Eukaryota; kingdom Metazoa; phylum Chordata; class Mammalia; order Artiodactyla; family Bovidae; genus Bos; species Bos indicus. The sequence goes on along the minus strand of NC_091782.1, from coordinate 15,289,254 downwards.
TTCTGACTTTCTCAACCTTCCTGTATCCCCTCTCTAAATCAGACCCCATCCCCGCCTGAGCAACAAGCAGGGGTTAGGGAGCCTCTGTTCTCCTTGAGGCTCCGCTTCCAGGCTCCTGGGGCAGAAAGGTCAGCCCAGACCACACACACACACACACACACACACACACACACACACACACTCGTGCTGACTTCAAGCTAGTCATGTGATGCCACTGAACGTGGAGCTGGGAAGACATGTAGCATTCACAGATTCCCACCAGGCACACACAACGGGTGCGATTTCCGTGGGCACGCATGACAGTGTGTAGGAAAATGCCGTCAAATCATCAGGTAGTTAAGGAGTGATAAGTTTCAAGTTCTTAACTACCTTTGGTTTTTATATCATTTTTTAAATCATGAGTTGATATAATTTACATTTTAATCATAGTTTTAACAAGCAGCTTGCAAAACTGCTGAAAATGTAACAGTTGCCTCCCCTAAGCCGGAATGAGCCCACTGCCAGACACGAGAGGAGCCTGTGGCTCTCTTGGGCCCTTTCCCAATGTGGCCTGGGACGCAGGGAGAGGTGCTTTTCAGCCCTGGAGACAGCCACCACCTGCTTCCTTACCTGCTCCCACGCTGGATGGAGAAATCTCATCTGGAGACAGCACATCGCCCTCTAGTGGCTAGAGTATTTCTCACCCACTCTCACCTCCCTGGTGGGGCTCCTCCCTTCTCAGAGCTCTTGAGCACCCTGCCCGTATGCCCACCTCTGGACCGGAGGTTTACCTCATCTTCCTATGTTCATCTCTCCTCCCCAACATGCTCATCTTCTGGAAGCATCCCAGCTCCTCAGAGAGAGAGGGGGGAGTGGGAGCCCAGATGTGAAAGAGGGTAAAGTAAGCTGGAGGGGATGCTGAGAGTGCGTCCCAAGGGGCCTGGGATGGGAGCAGAGCTCTGTGTGAAGCTTCGAGAAGCTGAGGGGCCCACTGGGGGAGGGATGTAGAGGAAGCGAGGGAAGGGGCATCACCTCATAGGCTGTGTCCGGAGGGCAGTCTTCAGGTCTTCCACGACTTGGTTCCTCATCTCCGTCTCCTCCTCATCAAATGCGTACAGACTCTGCATCTGAGGTCAGAGAAAGCAGCAGAGGTCGCGCTGGGCTGCCTGTCTCCCAGCTCCCTGCACCCCCAGCCTGCCTGTGAACCAGGGGCCACCCTCGCCTCAGGAGGGATGAGGCCCCACCAAATGGTTTACTGAGACAAGAGTGTCAGGCTGTAAGAAGACCCAGGTTCCAGTCCTGGGCTTCACTTTCCTCATCTGTAAAATGGGGAGAATGATTAGCCTGTTTCTCAAGCCTGGGTGATCTACACATCATTAATCCCTGTTTCAATAGTTTGGGGACTCTATAGGGACGGAGGGGTCATGATACAATCTTGGGAATAACTGGAAAGCTGCTGATCCCCAGTTGTGGGCTGCAAGGGAACATGAGGCCCATTCCCCTTGGAGCCCTTCCAGGTGGGGCCGGGGCAGGACAGGCGTGAGGCTCACCGCGGCCATGGAGTTGATGCGGTCGATGTAGTAGTCAGGCCAGCTGGTCGCCAGCTTGTTGGGGTCCTCCTGCTCCTAGAACAAGAGGAAGGGTTGTATGGACCACCCGGCAAGACAGGCCCATGGTCTGGAGTCCTGAGCTTCATTCCAGGTCAGCATTCAGGTTCATCTCCCAGCCTCGCCTAGACGGGGTGACTTTGAGGGAGTCACAGAAGCTCCCTAGGCTTCTACTTCTTCCTCAGCAAGATGCAGATCACAAACATCCGAACCTCAGGACCGGATAATGACATGGGCAGAAACCATGCAGGTATATACACTTTCAATGAACAATATATATGGTTAAAAATACTTTATTTTTTTCCCCTGTCATCCTTGTTCTGACTCCATTTAATGAAATACAACTTTCAGTCTGTTGAATCTAATGAAAATGTGCACTTGTACTTTGTACATCTACTTTTTCAAACCTCATTTTTTCTGATATCATTCTCACTATATTTTATAAAATAGTATCAGTCTGTGACAGCCTGGACCTTTAAAAAAACTTAGTCTTTTGGAGTTTTGGAAAATATTGATTGATATTAAGCATTTGGTGTAGTGCCTGGCATAGAGTAGGTGCTCAATAAATTGTAACTTTAAAAAAGGAGAGAAAGAGATCCGCACCCTGCCCCAAGGTCCTGGGTTTTGGAAAGGGGGTGAGGGATGGGGTCTGTGCAGCTGGAAGGCAGAGCCCAGATCAGACCCAGCCCTCAGGTCCCAAGAGAAAGCCTCAACTCCTCCCCAGGGGTGGGCAGGAATGATGGGAACTGGACAAGCATTGACGCTGATTGAAAATTCAGACCCCTTCTCCAGCCAGTGGGTCTGCTCTTCACACTCCCTCCTGCTTCCTGTCTCTCTCCCATTTGGATGCTCCCCTTTGTTTGCTTTCTAACAACTTCCTGCTTTCAAATTAGCATGAAACGTTTACCTCCTCAAGAACCTTCCTGATGGGCCACCTGCCTGCCAGCCAGCCTGGACTTTGCCCTGCATCTTTCAGGCCCATCCACTTGGGTTTCATGATTTTATTTCTTAAAATCCAAGACTTTAAATTTCTTAAATCTTAAAATTTTAAATCAGTGAGAAACCTGCTTTGATTGGGTCTTTGTGACTTCACCTGGCTGTATGCCTAAAGCCACGGGGCTCCCGTAACCGAGGCCCCCAAATTCTAGCTTCTGCCTTACAGAGGGGATCACAGCACATAAACAAACATATCATGAAACACACACTTTCCTGCCTTCACTGGCTTCCCATTTAGCCACTCCACATGCATTTAATGAGCACCTACTCCATGCCAATCACTGCTATGAGCCCTGAAAGTACTGAACAAAAAGCCTTCCATGTAATAGCCTGTCTAATACCAGAGGCAGGGTGACCACTGCTCTGTGGTAGGACTGTCCACTGTGGGCCCTGGAAACCAGGGTGGGGGTCATTTAACACAGAAGGCTAATGGGGAAGATGGGGTGGGGGTCTGAGAGGACTGAGCTGAGTTACTCAAGATTACTGAGGCTGAGACAAGGGGAGAGTGTTACAGGCAGAGGAAGTACTATATGGAAAGATGGGGAATGGGAAAGTGTATTGGGAGATGACACAGACTGGTCTGGAAGGTGGTGAGAAGTGTCCTTACATTTTAGTGCATTTTTATGTTAGCTTCATAAGGAATCAACGTCAGGGACCTCCATCGTAAATCGATTTGGAAAGTGGGGAATCACGAGAGAAGATGAATTACTCCTGAAATTCATTTTCTCCTCCTTTCCTTCTTTATTTCTATAGTGTGAGTTTTTTAAAGATCTGCTCTCCTCATAATGAGACTCCTGGACACAGAGCATGGTATTCTGCAGCTGCTTAATAAATGCCTTGACTACACTAGATGTGGCTCGCAGTGCCTGCAGGCTCTCAGCAGGCCGGCATTCAAGCGTCAGCGCAGCCACTGGTCATGCTGGCTGGCAACTCTAGGTGAGGCCATCACCGCTCCAGGCCTTCCTTGCGTCCTGTGTAGAATAAAAAACTGGGCTGGGTTGCTCCTCAGTCCCTTCCAATTCTGGAAGAGTGACCAACTTTATAAGCTCGGTCTGGCCCAGTATGGAGCCTAGGATGGAACAAATATCCCGAGCAAGAAGACTAAGAGAAGAGCCAAAATGGGCTTCAGGGAGCCTGAAGGAGAAGCAGTCTCACACTGCCCCAGACCTGCCCATCTTCTCCCGGGAGGGAGACTTCTAAGCCTTTGGGTGCTGGAATAACAGGCCCCAACTCCCAAACTCCTGTACGTTGAAGTGAAGGCATGAAGCTGCAAGCCTGGGAGATGAGAGGGCGGAAGGATGGAGAGGAAAGTGGGCCAAGGAAGGAAAAATAGAGCGAAAGAAACAGACAGGCTAAAACATTGGGCCGGCCAAAAAGTTTGAGTTTTTCTATAAGACATTATGGGAAAACCCAGAATGAACCTTATGGCCAACCCAACAGAAAGGAGATGAGAGAGACTGAGAGAGAAAGAGATGAGGTGAGAGAGGCAGAGAGGGGGAGGAAGGGAGAAGAAAGCACAGCCACTGAGAAAGTGGAGGGGAGAGAGAAAGCCCAGCTCAGTCCTGACTGCAGCCCAGCACACCCTGCTAGGGAGGCACAGTCAGGAGACTGACACCTTTTAATGAAGGGGCGGGGCGGGCGGGGAGAGCAGAGACTGATGTATGTCCCTGACCTGCGTCCTGCCCTGGGACAGGGACACAGCCTGGGACACGGCCCAGGCTAAAGATCCAGAAGAGGCCATTCACTTCCCCCAAACCAGTCCTTCCAACAGAGCTGCCCCCTGGGTACTGCCCGGGGTGGCACGCCCTCCCCGTGTGCGCACAGCCACGGAAAGGGAATCTGGACTTGTCATCATGCATCTCCCTGACCTGGCACCCCTCCTGGAACCCAGAAGAACAGAACCCTAACCCTCTGCGTGTAAGCTCCATGAGAGCAGGGATTATTTCTGTCCTGATTCATTCACTGTTGTTCCTCCCACACCTAGAATGGAATGACGCTGGTGTGGAACAAAGGTTTGCGAAATGAAGGAGCAAGCGTGGAAGCAGGGGCTACCCGTGCTGTGGACCCTGCGCGGCAGTGGAAGGGGTCAGAGAGGGTACCTTCTTCTTGCTGCAGTAGATCTGCCATTTCTTCTCAGGGGGCAGTGCAAATACAGCCTCCCGGTTTTTGTCGGTGAGATCCAATTCATCCTGCAAAGACACAAAAACACGTCTGAAACCCAGAGATGGTTGATCTTAGGATATTCAGCCTATAGGAAATTACAGTTTCCTCAAATTCCTCAGCCTGCTGTCTTCCTTCAAAGAGCGTCAAAGATACGATAGGGCAATTTTTCTCTTGAAGCACAGAGCCATCCTCCCATCCCCTTGCATCAAGCCCTCAAGCTTCTGTCCAGGCTTCCTTCACTTCCTGTCCCCGCCCCTGGCTCCTCCCCCTCCAGGGCCCTGTTCCCGCCCCTCTCCTGCATTACTTTGCTAGCTCCTAGTCCTCTTGCCTGGAGTTTCTTGTCTTCTTCCTCTTGTCCTTCTTAGACTGATTAACACCATAAATCAAGGCTTGACAAAGAAAGAAATCAGTCTACCAATCCAGTCTGTTATTATTAATTTATATTATTTGGTTGGCCGCGTCTGATCTTAGTTGCGGTACTTGGGACTTTCCTTGCATCATGCGGGATCTTTCCTTGCAGCAGCATGGACCCTCTAGTTGTGGCACGGGGACTCCAGAGTGCATGGGGCTCAGGAGTTGCTGTGCGCAGGTTTTAGCTGCCCTGCAGCGTGTGGGATCTTAGTTCCCCAACCAGGGATCAAACCTGCATCCCCTGTGTTGCAAAGTAGATTCTTAACCACTGGACCACCAGGGATGTCCCCTGATCCACTTCCCTCTTGGCCCCCATCCTTCAAGTTTCTGTCCCTTTAAATGTGTCCCCAAGAAAGTCTCTGGCTCCCCAACCCCAGCATCAGCCCCAGCATGGTTGAGGACACCTGGTAAAGATGAGGAGCTGGGCAACTCATCTAACTCAACTAACTCATCAATTCATCAACTCATCTAACTCAGCCTCCTGCTAAGGAGGGCACCCTGTGCCATGGAAGGTGTCGATCTGCTTCCCATGGAGGTGTGCCCGACAGAGATCGCCCTCCACCGGTACCACTACCCAGACCATGCCATGCACACACAAGGCTGGGCTCCAGCAGTAAACCCACACTTCCCTGGGAGCTGGACTGGGAAGTTGCTGACATCATCAAGTTTCAGGTAACTCTGTAGGTAGTTTGGGATGACTTTTTTAGGTTTAGCTGTGCTGAATGGTGCCTAAAAGGCTCTCTTACTGAAAATTCTTCTCCTATGATTCATGAGCTATGCCAGGACTCAACAAAAATAAATAAATAAAAGTTAATGGGCCATGGAAACATAATGGGCCTTTCAACATGATTCTTGAATTTTTTTTTAATAAAAGCAAAAGTTACATTAAGACCAAAAAAAGCATATTACTAATCTTTGTATTTTCTAAAATGATAGTGAAAGTAATATCTAAGAAAGTACAAGTCTTAAGTATATCGATACCTGCATTCAATGAGAGCCTTTTAGACTTTCCTTCACAGAGATCTGACCTGTCCAATAGAAATATGAGCCACGTTTTAAAAAAATTTTTCCAGTCACATTAAAAAATTATGCAGGAATAGTTGAACTTAATTTTAATAACGTGTGATAAGTCGATTCAGTCGTGTTTGACTCTTTGTGATCCAATGAACCATAGCCCGCCAGGCTCCTCTGTCCATGGGATTCTCCAGGCAAGAATACTGGAGAGGGTTGCCATGCCCTCCTCCAGGGGATCTTCCCAACCCAGGGATCAAACCCGTGTCTCTTGCATCTCCTGCACTGGCAGGTGGGTTCTTTGCCACTTAGCATCACCTGGGTCAGTAGTCAGTCAGTTCAGTCACTCAGTCACGTCCGACTCTTTGCGACCCCATCAATCGCAGCACGCCAGGCCTCCCTGTCCATCACCAACTCCTAGAGTTCACTCAGACTCACGTCCATCGAGTCAGTGATGCCATCCAGCCATCTCATCCTCTGTTGTCCTCTTCTCCTCCTGCCCCCAATCCCTCCCAGCATCAGAGTCTTTTCCAATGAGTCAACTCTTCGCATGAGGTGGCCAAAGTACTGGAGTTTCAGCTTTAGCATCATTCCTTCCAAAGAAATCCCAGGGCTGATCTCCTTCAGAATGGACTGGTTGGATCTCCTTGTAGTCCAAGGGACCCTCAAGAGTCTTCTCCAACACCACAGTTCAAAAGCATCAATTCTTCGGTGTTCAGCTTTCTTCACAGTCCAACTCTCACATCCATACATGACCACTGGAAAAACCATAGCCTTGACTAGACGGACCTTTGTTGGCAAAGTAATGTCTCTGTTTTTCAATATGCTATCAAGGTTGGTCATAACTTTTCTTCCAAGGAGTAAGCATCTTTTAATTTCATGGCTGCAGTCACCATCTGCAGTGATTTGGGAGCCCCAAAAAATAAAGTCTGACACTGTTTCCACTGTTTCCCCATCTATTTCCCATGAAGTGATGGGACCACCTGGGTACCTTGTATTTAACCCAAAGTATCTAAAATAGAGTCATTTTAACATGTAATCAATGTAAAAGAAAAAGATCAATGAGCTATTTGAATTCTTTTTTTTTCAAAGTTATCAAAATCTGCTGTGGATTTCCCATCTTGGTTCAGACCAGCCATGTTTCAAGTGTCACCAGCCCCATGTGACTGGCGGCTGCCATCCTGAGTGGCACCGACAAGGACAGCTTGAATCTATGCCCACCAGGTCACCTGCTTTTTGAACTAAAGACTCCTGTAGATCAAATGCTAAAGAAAAGTTCTTCCCTGGAACCACTCTCTACATATCCCAAGAATGTTTCCAGACCCTGCTCGAGGTTTCTGAAGCATTTCCTTTCTGTGGTCAGAATCAGAAATTAGAGAGACTTCTGTGCACCTGCCACTGGCTGGCACACACTGCACCCTCTTCTGCTTTTGCTTCTGCAGGTAGTTCTACCCAGCCGGTGCTCCTGGCCCGCCTGCCCCACGGTCTAATGCCAAGCTCAGAGCTGGCATCCTCTGGCAAGCCTTCTACAGCCCTTCCCAGGTAGGAACACACCTCCCTACCTGAATGCAGAGCTGTTGTGTTCAACTTTGTATTCTGGTTATTTAGACACTTGTCTTCTCTCACCAGTGGTCTCTGCCACTAAATCAAATGGCATTTCTTGGTAATTTGGTTGGTTCAGCCTTGGTAACCTATGACTCTGTGGACCATCCACTTCTTCTTGAGTCTCTCTTTCCTGGTTTCTTGGACAATCACACCCTTGGGCCGTCCCTCCTACTTTGCGATATGCTCCTCTTGGGACCCCTGACTGACTTCTCCTCCTCTCTCCTATCACTCAGCACTGAAGTCCCTCAGGGCACCATCCTGGGTCCTCTTCTCCCCTCCCTTTATGCTTCCTCTGGTGACTCCTTCACAAGTCATTCCCAAGGACTCAGTGACGATCCTAAATCCTCTCAGCCCCCCAGTGTCCTGAGCGCCCAATCCTGGCACCCAACTGCCTGTGCACCGATCAGCTTGACGGCCCTCAGGTGCCCCATACACTCATGCATGTGTGATAGTGTGCCAGGCACTGTTCTCAGGGTTTAAAGTTTATCCATTACATTTGCAACAACACATTTTACAGATGAGGAAACTGAGGCACAGCAAGCACATACAAACTGAATTCATTACCCCAGTCACCTCAGCCTGGGTCTCCTTGGCACATCCTGTCCTGCTGAGGGTCTCACCATCCACCCAGATCCTCATGTAAGAAACCTGGTATTCCCTGACTCCTACTCACGCATTAGTCCCAACGAGTCCTATTATCCTTCCTTCTCAGTGGCTCCGGAATCTGTCCACTTTTCCCCATTTCCACGGCTAACGCTTTAGTCCAAGCCACCATCCTCCACAGCTTGAGTTTGCACCTGGAGCCCCCAGATGGTCTACACAGTGCCTTTGGAGCCAATAAAGTACCCCAGATGGTCTTTTTAGAAAAGTATATTGGAGAACCTCAAACCCCTGGTTAACCTTTTCAGTGGCTTTCTACCATGCCTAGGATTGAATCCCAAATCCTCAGATATTCTCATCATAATGGTACCCCCCAAAGGACCCAGCTTTTTCCTACTTGAGACTCTCACATCTGCTGCTTCTTCTGGCAGGGACTCCATGGCATCATTCTGCACCTCCATTCACTTACCTGACCATCACTCTGTTTTAAGATCTGTCACTGCTTTAGGGGGCCCATCAGGACCTTGAATCTAGAATAAGGCTCTCTGCTAGAGAGGCCACAGACCGCCCCAAACATTCCCTCTCAAGACACTCTCTACACTTGTCATTACTGTTCAAGACCCGGCTTCTCGTTAGACTTCATATTCCTGGGGGGAGGGGCTGCACCAACCCATTTTAGTGGGTCCATCACTAAATCCCTGGCAGCCCACGAAACCCAGTACACGTCAGTCTCTCAAATATTTTTCATTTGTTTGATCAATACCTCACGCTAGCCTGCAGACGAGACAAGTCTGACTCATCCTTGTTTTTTGCCAAAGTACCTAGTAAGAAATCCTGCCACTTAACATGCTCAATAAATATTTGGAGACTAAAAGGGCCAAAGGAAGGAACACTGCTCGCCATGTCCTTCTTTCAAAATTCATGCACTCTTCTCAGGAAGATGTCCCTGACTGGGATAATGTAAGAAATATACTGGTTTGCCAAAAAGTTCATTTGGGTTCTTCCGTAAGATGCTATGGAAAACCTGAATGAACTTTATGGCCAACCCAACATTTCTTTTTTTAAAAAATCTGTTTTGGTGTTTTATGGCATCATGCTTTATTTTTTTTTAACTTTTTATTTTGTATTGGGGTATAGTCAATTAACAAACAATGTCATGATACTTTCAGATGAACTGCAAAGGGACTCAGCCATACACATATATGGATCCACTTTCCCCCAAACTCCCCTCCCATGCAGGCTGCCACATAACACTGAGCAGAGTTCCCTGTGCTGTACAGTAGGTCATTGCCGGTTATCCATTTTAAATATAGCAGTGTCAACCTAATATTTCTGACCCTCGTTCCCGGTTCCTGTCTTAGAGCTCCTAAACCCCTCGGAATTTCATGAATGATAGAACTGACAGGAATATCTTCTGTTCCTGACATAGAGCTCCTAAACCCCTTGGAATTTCCTGGGTGATAGGAGTCCCTTTTCTCCTGCTGCAGTGACTCCTGGTGGACCCTAGAGAGCTTCAGGGTGGGGGCCGGTCATCAGAAGGATCAGGCCTTGATTAGAAGCCTTGAACTTTCAGCCCTACTCCCCAAACTCTAATAGATGGAGCTAAAAATCTATCATACCGTTACAAATAAACTTATTTACAAGACAGACTCAGAGAACGAACTTACGGATACTAGTGGGGAAGGGTGGGAGAAAGGGATAGTTAGGGCATTTGGGATGGACATATACATACAGCTGTATTTAAAGTGGATAAGCAACAAGGTCCTACTGTACAGCACAGGGAACGCTGCTCAGTGTTCTGTGGCAGCCTGAATGGGACGGGAGTTTGGGGGAGAGTGGATACATGTATGTGTATGGCTGGGCCACTCTGCTGCACACCTGAAACTATCACAGCATTGCCAATCAGCTATAAGCAGCAGCAGTAGTCATATGTTGGTCGCTCAGTCGTGTCCAACTCTCTGCAACCCTGTGGACTGTGGCCTACCAGGCTCCTCTGTCCATGGAGAAGCAGGCAAGATACTGAAGTGGGTTGTCATTCCCTTCTCTAGGGGATCTTCCTAACCCAGGGATGGAACTCGGGTCTCTGGCATTGCAGGCAGACTCTTTACTGTTTTAGTCACCAGTTCAGTCACTCAGTCGTGTCCAACTCTTTGCGACCCATGGACTGCAGCATGCCAGGCTTCCCTGTCCATCACCAAGTCCTGGAGCTTGCTCAAACTCATGTCCATCAAGTCAGTGATGCCATCCAACCATCTCATCCTCTGTCATCCCCTTCTCCTCCTGCCTTCAATCTTTCCCAGCATCAGGGTCTTTTCCAATGAGTCAGTTCTTCACAGCAGGTGGCCCAAGTATTGGAGTTTCCATTTCAGCATCAGTCCTTCCAATGAATATTCAGGACTGATTTCCTTTAGGATTGACTGCTTTGATCTCCTTCCTGCCCAAGGAACTCTCAAGAATCTTCTCTAGCACCACAGTTCAAAAGCATCAATTCTTTGGCGTTTAGCCATCTTTATGGTCCAACTCTCAAATCCATACATGACTACTGGAAAAAACCATAGCTTTGACTACACAGACTTTTGTCAGCAAAGTAATGTCTCTGCTTTTTAATATGCTGTCTAGGTTCTCATAGCTTTTCTTCCAAGGTCACCAGGGAAGCCCCATAATCAGCTATACTATAATATAAAATAAAAAATAAGGGGAAAAAAATCTATCTTGCTGAAACCACCGCAAATGCCCCCAGAATGGCAAGGCTCAGAGAGCTTCTGGGTGGGTGTATGCATCCACGTGATGGGAGGGTGGGGCACCCCGAACCTTCCGGGGACAGATGCTCCTGGGCTCAGGACAGGAACCTTACCCTTCTGGGCTTTATGCTCTGTACGCCTTCCTCTGGCTGCTCACTTGTATTCTTTATCATCTCCTTTATACTAAACTGGTAACAGTACATAAAGTGTTTCCTGAGTTCTGTGAGCAGTTCTAGCAAATTACCACACTTGCAGAGGAGATCGTGGGGACTCCTGGTTTGTAGCCATGTTGGACAGAAGCATAGGAAACCTGGGACCCACCACCTCTAATGGGTGTGTGAAGTAAGGGGCAGTCTCGTGGATCTGAGCCCTTAACCTGTGGGCTCTGTGCTAACTCTGGGCAGTAAGTGTCAGAATGGAGTTGTATTGCAGGACATCCAATTGGTGTCCATAGAAAACTGGAGAACTGCTTAATGTGGAAAATGGTGTTAGCAGTATTTGAGTGAAAAATTGATCTTAGCAGGACTGACAAACACGGCTCAGGCTTCAAATATTATTCTACACAAGCAAAGAAAAGTGTTAGTCACTCAGTTGTGTCCAACTCTTTGTGACCCCATAGACTGTAGCCCACCAGGCTCCTCTGTCCATGGGATTTTCCAGGCAAGAATACTGGGGTGGGTTGCCATTTCCTATCTCCCACCCCTGGCTCCACTCCCAGGAAAGGCATAACTTGGGACAGTGAGTTTTCCTGAACCTGATGTGGTGAGGAAGGTGGACCACTTTTTCTCCCACAGGCATTGCTCCATCTTACAGTGGTCCTGTGCTTTGAAGAGCTGGATTGTCTTCATCAGATACATCCATGACCGAATCCAAGTAGGAAACCCCATTCCAATCATGTTGCATTGTTTCTCTGCAGGCCAGCCATGAGAATAAGTGACCAAGAGCTGATGGTAGATGACCCTGCGTTTATGGCTCTCTCTCCCAGGGGTTCAGGCCCGAGTCCTGGGCACAGATCCTACTCCCCCATCTGGGAATTTCTTTGGTGTGCAGGCTTTGTCTCACCACCAGACCTCCAAAGAGAAGAATCATGCCGTCTTCCTGTTCTGTCTCTTTGTGGTCAGAATAGGATGTTTCACACACAGGGTGCTGCTGTGGTCTAAATGGGTATCACAGAGAGTCTGGAAGAGCTGCCGCCAGTGTGAATGCCAGAGCTCTGTCTGGCCCAGGCTAGACACGAGGCGTTATCATCCCAGTCCCAATCCAGGTGTCTTTCAGGCATCTCTATCTCCTTGTTTCTAGTTAATCATCCCTTGATCTGAGACTTGCGGTTGCCCAGGAGGAGAGGGTTGGAGGAGGGATGGAGCGGGAGGTTGGGGTTAGCAGATGCTAGTTATTATATATAGGATGCATAAATGACAAGGTCCTACTGCACAGCACAGAGAACCATACTCAATATCCTGTGATAAACCACCATGGGGAAGAATATAAAAAAAGAATGTATATACAGGTATAGCTGAATCACATTGCTGTACAGCAGAAACTAACACAGCACCGTAAATCAACTATACTTCAATTTAAAAAACCATCCCCTAAATCTAAAAAGAAATGATACAAATGAACTTACAAAACAGAAAGAGACTCACAGACTTGGAGAATAAACTTATGGTTGCTGGAGCAGGGGGCAGGGAGAAGGATGATGGGAGGAAGGGATGGTTAAGGAGTTTGGGATGGACATGTACACACAGCAATATTTAAAGTAGATAACCAACAAGGACCTGCTGTATAGCTCATGGAACTCTGCTCAATGTTACATGGCAGCCTGGATGGGAGGTGAGTTTGGGGGAGAATGGACACTTGCATATGTATGGCTGAATCCCTTTGCTGTTCACCTGAAGCTATCACAATACTGTTAATCGGCTATGCTCCAATATAAAATTAAAAGGCTTTTTTTTTTTTTTTTTAATCCTGTTCTGAGGTACCCAGAATCTGCCTACAGAATTCCACCTGTCTCTTATGTCTGAGATAAGAGGATCCCGGGGAAATTCCAGCCAGCAGATGAGAAAAAGGTGTCAAGCATTCTTATGTTCTCTGAGGCTCCTCGGTGCCGACTTCACAAAGCCTGCACCTGCTCCTCTCATGGGAGCCTACCGCTGCCCAGCGAGGTCTAGAGTCCAGTGGAGATATGAGGAAAGTCCATCTTCTGGGGACAAGCTTCACGGTGTCCACCCCAGTGCTGACCGTTTCTCCCCCACAGCTGAGGTGCTCTGGGACCCATCTCTGCCAAAAGCAGGGTTTCAGCAGGTGAAGATCCCCGCACACAGGCCCCCGCCCTCTGTCTGGCTCCTTCTGCTCCTGCTGGGGCCCGCCACTCCATGACCAAGCCCTCCCTGCCCTGACCCTCATCCAGCCCCGCCCCTCGCCCTGCCCCGCCCCCTTCACTCTGCCCCTGCCCCTCACTCTACCCCGCCCCTCACTCTGCCCCGCCCCTCACTCACCACCAGCTCTGCAAAGCGGATGTTCAGCTCCTCTGGGTTGGGGATAGGACTGGAGAACTCCATGTACTGCAGAGGGTGGTTGTCCCGGAGGTTGATCTCAGGGAGGTCACTGCCCCCAAAGCAGCACAGGAAGCCCAGGCCATGGCGGCTCCTCTTGCGGGGGGCCATGGTCACTGCAGGCCAGGGGGACAGTCCACAGGCAGATGCCCTAGGTCCTCATCGTGATCTGGGTAGAACAGAGTACAGAGTGGTCAGGCCTGGCAGCCAGGTGGGCCAGGACGTGGCTGCTCTGCCACCATAACTTCTTTGGCCAACTCTCAGGGGCCTCTGACCCCACAGCCAAGCTCCTTTCTCCCACAACTGCAAACACTTCCAGATTCTCCCTCTGTGCCCTGAAAGAAGATGGGAGGGCTGTGGTCACAGAATGTGACTTCCAGGGCAGAGGTGGCACTACACACTACCCACTCTGACTGTACGGATGGGAATCCTGTTCCCCGTCCACTGGCAGACCATTTTCCTGCAGGGCTTCCTTATTCATGTGAATATTCCAGGGTCTGGGGATACCTGCTTTAAAGGTGTAATCCAATGGGGAGGGAAGGGCTGAATTCGGCTGGCAGGGGAGACACTGAGCTAATTACATGGCCTGGCTCCTGCAGTGCAGGCCTCCCTGGGAGCAGAGGACGGAAGGCTTGCACAGCTTTCTTCCCAGTCTGCTGTAGCCAGGCATGTCTGGATGAATGTGAAATATCAACAGGGTGTGGGTTCACCCATCCATCCAGAAGAAGGGGTGGCCTGCGGAGCCATTAGAGTGAACCCTGGGTAAAGAGATGGGGCTGATCATTGGAATGGTGTTCAACCAAGAGTGATGGGAATCTGGTCAAATGTGCTCAAATGTGCTCTCCATACAGACGGAGAACAGAGGATACCGCTATGGCTAGAGCCCGGAACTGAGAGACACAACAGATGGGTGGTCACTGCAACAGAAAGGATTAAGTGTTTGGTTTCCCTCTGGGAAGGCCTAGTCCTATGATGACCAGCCTAAGGATAAACACTGGCCCTAGTCATTGAGGCCACATAGCTTCCAGGTGGATTAAGTCCAGTTATCCACACGTGGGCTTCCTGAATGGGCCAAATGATCCTTCCAATGCTTCCTAAACATGGTTTCAGATCTGGGTGGGTTCTGCAGAAAGACCACTGTTTACCCACCACACTGCTGCTCAACATACTCTCCCCACACTTTTGTATCTTAATTTTTGAATATAAATCAGATTCTACCTTTATTCTACCTTTATATTCTACAGACATTCTAGCTGTAATATCTGTGATATAACACAGGTTTGGGGACAAGATTTTGTTAAATTGTGGGTAAAATGCATATAAACATGAAGTTTACTATTTTACCATTTTTCATGTGTATAGTTCAGTGGCATTAAATACATTCACATTGCTCTGCAACCATCACCACCATCCACCTCTGTTACTTCTTCCATCTTGTAAAACAGAAACTCTGTACTCATTAAACAATCACTTCCCATTTCCCTCTCCCCTCAGCCCCTGGCAACCGCCACTCTACTCTCTGTCTCTAAGAATTTGACAGCTCTCAGTATCTCATATGAGTAGAATCCTACAGCAGTTGTCTTTTTGTGACTGGCCTATTTCACTTAGCATAATGTCCTCAAGGTTCATACAAGCTGTAGCAGAATTTCCTTACTTTTTTTGGCTGAATAATATTCCACTGTATGCAGAGACCACATTTTGTTTATCCATTCATCTGTTGACAGGCACTGGGGTTGCTTCCTCCTTTTGGCTATTGTGAAGAACGCTGCTACCAACACGTACAAATATCTGTTTGTGTCCCTGCTTTCAGTGCTTAGGTAATATACCCAAAGGTTGAGTTGTTTCTCCTATATCTAGGTCATTAACGGAATGATCAGAATGTCCCCCTGGTCTTTAGTTACATCATTGCTCTAAATGTTGACCACAACAAGGACACAGACAAGCCCAGATGACACAGCTTCCTCGTCTGGGAATGCCAAAGAACTAGTCATTAACACTCTCAAGGGACAGTCCTTCAACCAGCTTTGAATCCCATGCACTGATCTAGCCCTCTGGTTTTTTTGTTTTTTTTTTTTTTTGACCTCACTGCACAGCATGTGGGATCTTAGTTCCCCCACCAGAGATTTAACCTGTGTCCTTGCATGGGAAGCATGGAGTCTTAACCACTGGACCACCAGGGAAGTCCCTGCCCTCTTTTCTTAAAGACACCACAGGAGATTGTTCCCTGAATCCTTGGGGAGCTCCAAATATGTCAAATCTAAGGCATTCCCTTGAATCAAGTTCTAGAACCTTATCGAAAAAAGATAACTGTGGCATAACGTGTTCCTAGTGAATCCAAGGTAACTCAAGGAGAACACTGCTTTATTTCCAAACCCTAACAAACTAGCTAATAAATCAGTCATCTGAGCTAGCCTCCCATATAAGGCATGACGCATGTTACTCATCATTCAAGAGAGGTGTTTTTATTGATTCCATTTTATCTCTTTTTTTGGGGGGTGCACCACAAAGCCTCTGGGATCTTAGCTTTCCCACCAGGTATCAAACCCACACCCCTTGCATTGGAAAGTAAAGTCTCAACCACTGACCCACCAGGGAAGTCCCTACTTTATCTTTCTTTATTAACTTTGTGACAGACGTTTTAAATGTTTTCTAGCATTTATTCAATGTATTGGGTGAGCCACCAGGGAAGTCAATGGAATGTTACTCAGCCATTAAAAAGAATGAAGTAATGCCATTTGCGGGGACTTAGATGGGTCTAGAGACTGTCATACTGACTGAGGTCAGAGAAATAGCATATGATATCACTTCCATGTGGAGTCTAGACTATGATACAAGTGGACTTATTTAAAAGGGAGAAATAGACTCACAGACTTAGAGACTGAACTTATGGTCGGGGGAGGAGAGGAAGGAATGGCTGGGGATTTTGGAATTGATAGGTACACACTGCTGTATTTAAAATGGATATCCATCAAGGACCTACTGTATAGCACAGGGAACCTCTGCTCAATATTCTATAACAACCTAATTGGGAAAAGAATTTGAAAGAGAATAGATATGTGCGTATGTTAAGAAAAAGAATAAATCAACCATATTGTTACCTTAAAAAAGAATACATATATTGTTGCATTAATAAATGTATTTGAACATAGAACTTTTAAAAATTTTTCTAAGGATTACTTTTCAAAGATATTAAGAAATATTGCCCTATACAATCCAAGAGTTATGTTTTATATATATAAACTTTAGGTTATTCATTCAAAGGGATTTGATCCTTCCTTCCCCTTACTTACCAATTTATTAGATTAGGAGTTTGGGATTAACATAGACACACTACTATATATTAATGGATAGCGAACAAAGACTTACTGGAGAGCACGGAGACCTATATGCAATATTTTGTAACAACCTATAGGGGAAAAGAATCTGAAAAAAATAGATACATATGTATGTATAACCAAAATCACTTTGCAGTTACACTTGAAACTAACATAACATTGTAAATCAACTATACTTCAATTAAAAAAAAAAGACTTTTTAGTAGACCCAGGGATACCTAAAATAACACATTATCTGAGCCCGCCTGGTATTACTGGCCATCTTTTCCAGGTTTGCACGTTGTCTCCACAGCTACAGTGAAGGCTCTCTGATGACAGGGGCCATGCCTCCTGCTTATTTGACACCCACCCCCCCACGCCTTTATGGCTAATAAAAGGCCTTGTGCTTAGTAGGTGCTCAATAATATTTTTTGGTCAATTGAGGAAAAAGAAACTGTGCTCATGGAGACAGAACAGAGGGGTCTTTATCAATCAGTCAAGAAATACTGATTGAAATCTGATTCCTAATAATTAAGACATCAAGAACCCTTGAAGGGAAGAAGGGGACAGTCTCGAAGGTGGAGGAAGCAGCTAGCAGGCTAGTGCAGAATCCTGGTTTATGTCAGCAAAGACCTGGAACAGGTAGCTGAGGACATCAAGGGAGGAAGGGAGACACTGAGGCTTTCCAGGGGACTTGATAGCCAATGGGCAGGAGTGGGTGGGACGAAACCCTGGCCTCCGAAAGCACTAATTCCATAGGTAGATAGGGGCGGGCCTCCCTGGGCCCCCTGCCCATCATCCCTTTGGGATGCTGATGCAGACTCCAGGCCAGGTCCCATAGGTAAGACTGCTTTGCTGAGGACACAGAGCATGGAAGGGCAGGTCCCAGAGGTGGGATGAGATGGGCTGTATGGCATGACGGGGTTCTCGGGAGGGATGGCTGATGTCTGGGAGGATCTGCGAACTCTGGGCCTGCTCCAGGTCTTTGCCAACATACACCCGGATTCTGCACTAGCCTGCCAGCTGCTTCCTCCACCTCCAGACTGTGCCCTTGTTCCCCTCAAGGATGCCTGGTGCCTTAACTACTAGGAATCAGAGATTGCAGTCACTGCCCCTCTGAGCTCTCTTCTGTCTTCACCTCCTCGACTTCTCTCGCCCCAGTCTCCTTCCTGGTCCTTCTTTGCCCTTAAGTGCCTGAACCAGGCTTTCCTGGGAGGGGCAGCAGAGGCAGGGCTGACATACAGCTGGAGCACCCCATTAGTCTTACACCCGTGTTCACAGCTGTGAGCCCTGATTGGCTGGCACCAGGCTCATACCTGTCTAAATATTTTTAAGGTCTCGCCTGAGTATGAGGAGTAAGGTGGAGTGGCCTCAGGAGGAGAGAAGAAGGAAGAAGTAGACACGGACCTCCAAACGGGAAGTGCCGGCCCCACAGAGAAGGGCCTTACCAACCCTCCCTCCCCCGCACCCCCGGGCGCGCTGCATATTTGCCCTTTTAAGGGCGGCCTGCTCCACCGCTCCTGAGTGTTTATGTTCCTGAGGGTGTCCTCCTCCCCAGGAACTCTTAAGTCTGTCCCTTCCTCCTTTTCTTGGGGCCCCTTCTGAACATCCAAGACTAAAACCATAAGCCCTGAGCTGGAAAGCATCTAGCTTCAGGGTAGAGATCTGAAAATTGAGGTCCGGGAAGGAAATGTCTTCTCTGAGGCCACATAACGATGGGGACAGAGCTGGGGCTGAAAACCAGGATGCCAGGGTCCAGGCTGTGGTCCGGTCACTGCCTCCCCAGAGCGCCTCTTCCCACATCAATGCCCTTTGTTCCCATCTTGCCCCAGCCCCCCAAGCAGCCTCCCCCCACCCCCTAGAGAAGATCAGACTCTATGGCTCAGTATAGAAGTAGCTCCAGGGAGTTCCCTGGTTGTCCAGTGGTTAGGCCTTGGCGATTTCACAGCCGAGCCCCAGGTTCAATTTCCATTTGGGGAACTGAAATCCCAAAAGCTGTGTGGCATAGCCAAAAAATAAACAAACAAACAAAAAAATCCAAAATAGTATTTAAAAAAAGAAAAAAAGAAATAGCCCCAGTAAACAAGGTCCTTTCTAGATCAGAAGAGGGTATGAAGATTCCAAAGGCTGCCTGCTTCTCCTCCCTGGGGGGAACTGCCTCCATCACTCACCACGCCAATTTCTCTCCCACCCCTACTCTAATCCTTCCTCCACTCCAGCAGAGGCTCTGAAGTCAGACGGACTGGGGTTTGACTCCTGGCTCTGCCTTCTCAGCTGGGTGACCCTGAGCATGAGGTCTTAACCTCCAAGAACCCCAGGTTCCTCATCTGTGACACCAAGGCAATAACAGGATCTTCCTCATGCAGTTTCAGGGAAGAATAAATGATCTAATATAAGTAAAATGCCAGGAGTACCTCATATATTCATTAAAGAAGGCCAACACCACCTCTCCATGACTGGCAAGGTGAGACTGGCCCTCCCCAGAGTCTGAACCATGAGCCCTTCCCCGCACACAGATGGGGCCACCAAGCCTGGCGTTGAAGGAACTTTCTTAGCCAGATTTAAGCAGCCACCCACCTTTGCCTTCAGTAACTGGGAAGCCTGGACCAGGGAGGGCAGGACTCTTCCTCAGGCTCTGAGTGACCTCTCATTGGAAAGATAAACCCTTGTCACTGACCCTGAGCAGGGAGTGGAAAGGTGGAAGTGGCCAGCACCATTCATTTCTGCAAATCTCTTTTACAAAGAGGAGCAGTAGAGAAGAACTGAGAAGCAATATAGAAGAACAGAAAGCCACACAGAACAAAACCCAGAGGACTTGGACCTGGGTCTGAGAAACTGAACCGGCAACCCGCCCTGCCCCCACCACCCACCTTTCTCTCCAGGGAAACTTCCCCAACACCAACAGCTCCATGCCCTACACTTCCCGTCTGCCTGCTTCATCCCCATATCCCTGTGGGGACAAAGCCTTCCCAGGACCATCCGGCCCTAAACACAGACCAAATGGCCTACAACATCAGATTGTCAGGGCTCCATCCACTGACCCTCCTGTAACTCTCTCGGGGTCTCCTCTAGTCCCCTGGGTGTGACTGGACTTCACTTCCTCATGATCACATCCTCCACATTGTGAAGAAAGCACAGCTTCTTAACTCAGGGGATGGGGCGAGTCACAAGGCAGCGGTGGGTCGGGGGCCACAGTGCCGTCCCCTTGGGGCCTCGGTTTCCCCTCCATGCTGTGTCCACGTTGGACTGAAGACCTCCGAGGGCCCCTTTAGCCCTGACTGTCCACACTGCCTGGCTCAACCTCCTTCGCCAAGATTCCCCCAGAGACTGTCCTCAGCGCGCCCTGGGTGCTCCTCCCACATTCCATCCCAGGCCAGGAAGTGCTTCCTCTAACTGGAGTCCAGAACTCCCATTTGGTTTTTAAAGATGAAAATCCTAACCTTTAACCCCAAACCCTGGCCCCTAGGTCCTCGACTCATCAGTTTTTATTTACATTAATTAAAGCTTCAAAATTCCAATATCATTAGCACTTACTCCTAAATCTTAAGTGAAAGCAGAACAATATTAGTACTTGAGACTTTGGTATTTGCTGGCCACAGGGCTATAGCTACCCCTCATGCTCTGAGATGGAAGGCACAAATTTAAAGAAGTTATTTAAAGGAAGACAAAACAAACAAACAAACCCCTGTGGTTCAGAGAAGTAACTTGCCTAAAGACACACAGTTAGTGATGTCATAGCTAGGATTCAAACACATGACTCTTTGATTCTAAAGCTACAGACCATTAAGACAGAGGGCATGTGTCCATGGAAGACATGTCCTGATCTGAGACCCGCTCAGAGCTTTCTCGAGTGTTCTTTAGGCTCAATAATTCATGACTGAGCATTTCCTATGGGCTGGGCCAGGTGTTTTCACAGCTCTGCAATAGCATTTCAGCTTCACAATGACCCTGTGAGGTGGTTATTTATCCCCCCTTACAGATGACGAGACTAAGACTTCAGCAGCTGTTACACGGCTTATCAGTGACACCCAGGAGCTAAGGGACAGAGCTGGAACCCCAAGGAAATATTCTGACTGTAAGTGCAGAGCTCTTGTCACAGAAGCAAAGCTGACTCATGAACCCTTCCTTTAGCTCTTGGGACCAATGCCGTGACCCCGGGATGTTCTTCTCCATCCCCTCCCCCCAGCTCCACACATGCAGGTAACAGCAATGCTGTACCGCGGCATCTCCCCTTGGCCACTTCCCCACTGCCAACCAGGAGCCAGGCACTGAGCTGACAATACTGCCCTTTATCTCAACCGTCTAATGGCCTGACTATCCCTTCTCACCAATGACTGAGACTCCCAAAGTTCAGGCAACTTGCTCAACCACCGCATCCTGAGCACAGTGGTGTTGCCCTGGAACACACATGCCTGGAACCCGTTTCTAGCCCTTGTGCTGGATGCTGACTGTGTGGGGAGGACACAGGAGTAAACACAGTCTGGTCCCTTTCCTCAAGCAGGACCTCTTCTGGTGGGGGAGCTGGGGGAGTCGAGGCGATGACCGTACAGAAAGGTGGAGTGAGAAAGTCTCAGAAAGGGGACCCAGTGCAGCCTGGGGGGTGAAGAGGGAGCCAGGGAAAGCTTTCAGGAGAAGGCGACATTGAACTAGCTTTGAGAAAAGTCTTTTTTTTTTTTTTGGCCAAGGCACATGGTCTGTGGGATCTTAGTTCCCTGACCAGGGATTGAACCTGGGCCCTTGGTAATGAGAACACAGTCCTGATCACTGGACTGGCAGGGAATTCTTTTTTCTTTCTTTCTTTCCTTATTTTGGCCATATGACTTGCAGGATCTCAGTTCCCCAAGCAGGGATCGAACCCATGCCCCCTCATCTTGAAAGAGAGAAGAGAATTAAGGAAGGGTACTAGAGGAGGGAAAGGCATTCCTGGAAGGGCATAAGCAGAGACACAGAGGGAACAAGAGTCCAGAACACATGAGGTCAGTGTCCCAACCAGCTGCCTGTTGATCTGAGGCTAAACTAATGGGCAAAGGGAATCAACAGCATATCCGAGTGCCATGACTTGTGGGCAGAGACCAGGCATCCTGGAGATGCGGGGCGGCGCTCCTCTGCCCTCCTATCCCGACCAGGTCCCCGGGGTCCAGGCCTGGGAATGGGGCCCAGAGCTCCCCAGAGCGGCTGCATAAAACATAAAGAATGTCAACCACGTCCTGTTCCCCAGGCAGATTCCTCCCTATACATTGACCCTTCATGTGCCACTGGGCATCACCCAGGAAATGGCCCCAGGTCCAGCTTACCGGAACCTGGTTTCCCAACAAAGAGTCTATGCTTTTCCATCCCAGGCCACAGTACTTCCCAGGCCTTCCGCCCACCCATCTCCCCACTGCTCACCTACACGATACCTACTCCCACTTCAAGTCTCTGAAGACCCTCCCCTCAAGCTCTGTGGACAGCAAACAGACTCGAGACCCCTCACAAGCCTGCCCCTGCTCCCATCCTGAACTGCCGACATCCCATTCTACCTCACAAACTTGGCTGGGTTCTGTTCAACTGCCATCAACTCTATGTGACTTCAGACAAGTTACGTAGGCTCTCTGAGCCTCAGTTTCCTCATCTGTAAAATAGGGAAATAACAGGGTTGTCATTATTGTCTTTGAAGTGTCAATACACTTCATAGGGTTTTCATAAGCATTAAACTAGCTAATATTTGTAAAGTATCTAGAATAGCACCCAGTAATAGTAATAGTAAACACTTAATAGCTACATAGATAAGCTACTGTTACAATTATGAAGAAACCTGAATACTGACTGTATATATTACAGATGGGCTCTCTGTGTGAATGGCTCTTACATATTCACAGATTCTTTACTAACTGAGCTGGGAGGGAAGCCCACATATTATTACAGGGGTTGGCAAATGCTGTGGGGGTCAAATCCAGCTCCAGCCTACGTTTGAAAATAGTCTGATTAAAGCACAGCTACAAGCAACCATACTCCAGTGAAACTTAAAAACAACACAACTATACTCGCTCATCATCTATAAATGTTTTATTCAACAGAGACCGTAGGGCCCACAAAACCAAAAATATTTCCTACCTGGCCCTTTACAGAAAGCGTACTGATCCCTGTGTTATTAGCTTGAATCGTATGTAGCTGACTACTGAATTGTTTTTAACCCACAAAACCATGCATTTCAAATGGTTTAACTTAGTATAGCATACTGGCTCATCATGCACCCTGCCTTAGCCACTAAAACAGGAGTGCATGTGTGTGTGCATGCTAAGTCACTTCTGTCTGATTCTGTGCGACCCTATGGGCTGCAGCCCGCCAGGCTCCTCTATCCATGGAATTCTCCAGGCAAGAATACTGGAGTGGGTTGCCATGCCCTCCTCCAGGGGGTCCTCCCAACCCAGGGACCGAACCTGAGTCTCTTGTGCTTCCTGCATTGGCAGGCAGATTCTTTACCACTGCACCACCTGGGGAGCCCAAAACAGGAGTGCTGCGCTTTAGATCCAGTGATTCTGATCATAATAAAGTGATAATGATCCTTCTTGGAATATTTACCATGGTCAAGGTTTATCTGGAACTTCTACCACACTCCTGCAGGGCAAGCACGATCACTACCTGGATTCCCTCCCATACTTGAGGCTCAGAAAGATGTTAAAGTGTGAGTGGAGGAACCAAACCAGGTCTCCAGACTCCACACCCACCATACCGTCCCCCCTGGGTGCTAAGAGGCTGCTGGGAGTAGGATCCATCTCTGATAGGACAAAAAAATGGACAGCCTGAGGCCCTCCTGTCTCCCTACTTCTCTGCAGGTCCACCTCCCAGACAGCAATGGCCACACAGTGGATGAGGCCCAGTTGTGACTTCCCTGTCGGCCTCAGGACAGAACTCTGAACAATCTGACTTGTCTTGTGAGCCACAGTCAGGGCTGGGGAGGGGGCGGGGAGCACTTTCAAAAACAAGCAAGCTCTCTTTCCAGGACCGGTGGAGCTATTTTTAGCAGCTGCCTAAATGATGGTCTTCCCCCTTGGCTCTGGGAAAAGCAAGAAAGCAAAAGTAAATGTTCACAGCCCCAGGGGCCCCTCTGCGCCCCCAGGGGCCCCTCTGTGCCACCTGCCCCACAAGGTGGCAGGAGGAGAGGGAGAGAAAGGGGCGTCTTGCTGGGAAAGTGAAACTGAAAACGTCCCCCAAAGTGACATTTCTCTGACTCAGGAGGGGGACAAGTGAGGAAGTTGTGGGTTTTCCAATGGTTTTTCTCATTTCGAGAAATGATCAAGAGAACATAGGTTTCTTTGTCTCAGTAGGACAGAAAACAAGCAGATGGTAGCTCTCCAAGGCCGTGGCCAAGTACGCATGCATGCATTCACTCATTCATCCACCCATCTAGCCACTCAACCCCCAAGGGACTGCATGCACAAGCAATTTTCTAGGTGCTTTGGATGAACCAAATATCAAATCCCATTCTCACCCCAGTTTACAATGTTGTTAGGAAGGTCTGTGCATGCTATGCTATACTAAGTCACTTCAGTCGTGTCCGACTCTGTGCGACCCCATGGACGGCAGCCCACCAGGCTTCCCCGTCCCTGGGATGCTCCAGGCAAGAACACTGGAGTGGGTTGCCATTTCCTTCTCCAATGCATGAAAGTGAAAAGTGAAAGTGAAGTCGCTTACTCATGTCCAACTCTTAGCGACCCCATGGACTGCAGCCTACCAGGCTCCTCCGTCCATGGGGTTTTCCAAGCAAGAGTACTGGAGTGGGATGCCATTGCCTTCTCCATGGTCTGTGCATAAACCACCAGAATTCTAAGGGGGCGGAGGGAGTGAGTTCCAGGCTCTGGGACCGCAGGGAGAGGACAGTGGCTTCTGGCTGGGGTGGTCTGGAACATTCACCAGAGGAAGTGGCCTTGAAGCCAGAACTCAGAGGAAAGAGGTGGACACGTGCCAGTTGGGAGGGGCTAAGAAACCCGTTCATGACAAAGGTATGCTGGGGTGAGGACTTGGCATCCAGGTGAGTGAGGGGAAGACGGGGTTCCTTTTACCAGGCTGGAACACAGAACTCAGAGAGGTGCGATGGGAAATTAGATGGGCAACCAGGTAAAGAAAGACAGGGCTTGCAGGGCAGGGAAGAGGAGGAGGAGGAAGGGCCGGTGGCAGCTCCAGGCTGGCTGGCTTATTGGCCGATTAGTCGGCTGGCTTATGGTAAAGGGGAGTCTTCGAGGCCTGCTCTGAGCTGGGATTTGGATGGACAACTTTTTTTTTTTTTAATTGGTTGATGATTGCTTTACAATATTGGTTTGATTTCTGCCATACATCAACATGAGTTAGCCACACATATACATACACCCCCTCCCTCTTGAAACTCCCTCCCACGTCCCACCCTTTCCTACCCCTCTAGGTTGTTACAGAGCCCTGCTTTGAGTTCCCTGAGTCATACAGCAAATTCCATTGGCTGTCCATTTTACATATGGTAGTATATATGCTCCCATGCTTCTCTCTCTCTCATCATCTCTCTCCATTCGTGCTACCCTCTCCTTCCTCTCCCCTGTCTTTGTCCCTAAGTCTGTTCTCTGTGTCTGCGTCTCCACTGATGCCCTGCGAATAGGTTCGTCAGTAATCGTCTTTCTAGGTTCCATGCTGCTGCTGCTGCTAAGTCGCTTCAGTCATGTCCGACTCTGTGCGACCCCATAGACGGCAGCCCACCAGGCTCCCCCGTCCCTGGGATTCTCCAGGCAAGAACACTGGAGTGGGTTGCCATTTCCTCCTCCAATGCATGAAAGTGAAAAGTGAAAGTGAGGTCATTTAATCATGTCCGACTCTTAGTGACCCCATGGACTACAGCCCACCAGGCTCCTCCGTCCATGGGATTTTCCAGGCAAGAGTACTGGAGTGGGTTGCCATTGCCTTCTCCACTAGGTTCCATATATATGCGTTGATATCTGATATTTGTTTTTCACTTTCTGACTTACTTCACTCTATGTAATTTGCTCTAGGTTCATCTGCCTCAGTAGAACTAACTCAAATGTGTTCCTTTCTACGTCTGAGTAGTATCCAGATGGACAATTCTGGTGGCACTGTCTCAGCGTTGATTATCAGAGGGACAGAAGTGAGGAAGAGCCTGGAAGCAGCTCTGAGTAAGAGTTAACGAGTCCCCGAGCAGCCTAGGAAGACAGGAGGGGCCAGATGCCCAGGATGTCATGGACAGGCGGCGTGTCCACACGTGTGCGAGCCGTGAGCAGACGCGGGAGCTTTGGCAAGACATGGACTGGGCACAGAAAGCAAGAACTTGAACTGAGAACGGGAGGGAGCAAAGGGGAGCTCTCTGAGCAACAGCTGTGAAGTGAAAGAGAAGGAGGAATTTCAACACCCAAATCTCTGCTACCCATTAGAGCCAGAGGCCTGAGGCTCCCAGCCAAAGGGAAACCACCCCACACGTGACAACCCTTCCTCACCCCCTTCTGCTTCCTGGAAGCCGAGCCCCCTTCCGTGGGCCACAGGGATGGAGAGACGTTATTGAAGGGTGGCAGGGAAAAGTGCCCCCAGCTTCCTCCTGGGTGCTTCTCCAGGTCTCCTGCCAGAGTGCCAGACAGCTGAGAACTCACACCATTCTGGGCAACCCCCGGCCTGGGAGCAGCTCCCTACAGCCACTCCTTGGGGTCCCACACAGAGGCCTTCTGGTCATGAGGGCAGGACCTCGAAGTCCCATCGAGGCAAGCTGGCCCTGGGACCCTCGCTGGGCCTGTGCGCCTGGTCACACTCTGGACCCTGGGCTGACAGTCCCGCTAGTCCCTCTCCACGTCCTCACTCACACCAGAAAAGGCCTTGCATGTGCCCTGGCCCGGCCGGACATAAATCCTGGACTGCAGGCACATTCCATCTCTTCAGGGAACAGGGGAGGGCAAGAGCTGGGGGAGGGCAGATGAGCTGACTCCTGGAGGACAACCTCCCCTCACCTGCCCCTCAGTCTTATTCTTACAATTTCACCCATTCATTCATTCTAACTAACATTTGTTCAGCACCTAAGTGCCTTGCTAAGAGCTGGAAAAATACCAGAGTAAACAAAAGTTCAGCTTGGTGGGGAAGGGAGACAAACGAACATAATAAATTGTGGCTACGAGCTTTCCTGGTGGCTCAGCAGTGGCTTCTCCTTACGCAGGAGACTAGAGTCCGATCCTTGGGTTGGGAAGCTCCCCTGGAGAAGGAAATGGCAGCCCACTCTAGTATTCGTGCCTGGAAAATCCCATGGACAGAGGAACGTGGTGGGCTACAGTCTGTGGGGTTGGAAACAAGTCAGACATGATTTAGTGACTCCACCACCACCACCACATGGTTCTGTTAGGGGCAGTACTGGTGTTTGGGTCTGAGAATGTTTGCCGAGCTCTCTCCCAGTGTGGGGTTCCATCCTCCTCCGAGCTCTCTGTTCATACGAACGGTATCATGTATGGACAGCGCACTGGAAGACAGTCAGAGATGCCCTCAAGGATTCAGGACCAGATACCCTGTCCCAGGGCTACTAATATTGGGTTGGCCAAGAAGTTTATTCAGGTTTTTCTGTAAGGTGTATGGGAAAACCTAAACGAACATATTTTGGCCAACCCAATACTATGAAAGACTGAAAACAGCCAAAATGTTAAAACATAAAGACTGGTTAGATAGATGCAGACAGACACATATACATATATGACAGCTTGAAATAATTATCTTTTGAGTTTAGAGTTATTTACTCCCAAAGTAATTATCTTTGGGAGTTTAGGGTTGTTTTTCTTATCCTTTTCTGGATTTTTCCTAATTTCCAACAATAAGCATTGATTGATCAGAAAAGACAATATTATTTTTAAAAGGAGCTAAACCCTAGAGTAAAACTGAAGAAACCCAGGAGCGAGTCCCAACTGCCCCAGCAGGCGACCTGGGCAAGACAGGAATGACCTTGGCTGAGAGCATCATTTCTCTGAGCCCTGTCTGTGGATGAGGAGGTCAAACCACATGCTCTCCAGAGTTCCTTCCACCCTGGACACTAGGCTCTGTGCCACAGAACACACGAGGTGCTAAGTGATGCTGGTTGAATGGAATCCTGCCCCAAGCTCCCATTAGTTAGTCCATCCTCCATTCAATTGTTCGTTCAATCCACCTCTACTGTTTCCAGCACTCACTCTGTGGCTGGCCCCGCTCACAGTACTGGAGGTTGAAGGGCAAACCACACAGACGCAGCCCCTGCCCTCATGGAGCTACAGCCTCCCAAGGTCAAGGTCCCCTCCCATGGCTCTTTGTCTTCTCTCCCTAACGCCCCATCCTGTTAATGCTTCTTGTCACCTTTCCCCCAGATGCCGCAGGTGTGTTTGTTTCATTCCCAAACACCAAGCTCCAGACCTGGTCCAGCCCCACAGGCTCTCAGGTTGGGATGGGTGCCGACCTCTCATTTCCCCCCACTCCTGGCATTCTGCAAACAGCCATCTGAATAATAATTCCAGGAGCACCCGATTCTACATTCTTAGGTTCAGCATCACTTGGGGGTCCCTGTCCAAACTGAAAGCCAACTGGTTCAATTTCCAGGTTTGGTCATTATACGGGGCTCACAAATTTCATACCAGCCAAGCCTTGAAATCAGAGCTACATCAATGTGCCACTGAGGACATGGGAGACTGGAGCTCTCCTTACTGCTTGTGGGAAACAGCTGTTTCTTAAAAAGTTAAACTCACACCTCCGTATGAACCAGTCTTTCCACTCCTAAGTATTTACCCCAAACATAGAAAGCATGTGCCCATACAACATTATTCATGAATGTTCAGAGCAGCTTTATTTGTAATAGCTCCAAACTGGAAACAACCCAAATGTCCATCAACGGGCAAATCAATAAACAAATTGTATAGTGTATCCATAAAATAGACTACTCCTCAGCAACCAAAAAGAATGAACTGCTGTGATGTGCCACACGTGAATGGAGCTCAAAATAATTATGCTATGTACAAGGAACCAGAAGATAAAAGCATACATATTGTATGATTTCACTTATCTAAAATTTGAGATAACCCAAATTAACCTATACTGACTAAAAACTAAGATCTATTGATCTTTTGATCAATTGGCCTTTCTAAAGAATGTGGGTGGAAGGTTGCTTATGGAGGGGGTGGAAAGTGGGAAGGGAGGGAGTAGATTATAAAAGGATTAAGGGGACTTTGGGGGATGATGGTCAAGCATGATCTTGAGGGCGGGGATGGAGTCAAAGGCATATACATATGCCAAAATATATCAAATTATGTATTTGAATTACGTAAAGTTTTTGGCACTTCAGTTAAATCTCAATGAAGTTGTTTAAAAACAAACAAAACAGAGATATTTATAGCCTCACAATACCCAGCCACCAAGGGCTCTGGAGTCTGCAGGTGGTAACCCTCTAGAACAGCAGGTGTCTAGCAGGATAGGTCCCCTCCTCTTTCACTGGTTTGCTCTTGGCTGCCTTCTTACTTCCTCTAGGCAAACAAGAGTGAACCTGATGAACTGTTTCTTCATAACTGAGCATCTCCTGCAGAGGTCCCCCACCATTTTTGGCAACAGGCACCGGTTTCGTGGAAAAGTTTTTCTATGGACCGGGGTGGGGGATGGTTTCAGGATGATTCAAGCGCATTACACTTACTGTGCACTTTATTTCTATTATTACTACATCGACTCCACCCCAGATCATCAGGAATTAGATCCCGGAGGCTGGGGACCCCTGCTCTAGAAAACCAGTAGTATGATAAGCTTCTCTACAGGTTCTAGGAAAGACCTCACAGCCCAGAGGTGGTGGGAAGGTGGACAAGGAACTCTCTTCAGGTCCAGGTCTCAGCTGACCTTGTTTGGTCTTCCAGGAGGTGGGGTGGTTTCTTGTAAAGAGTGTATGCTTTCATATTAAGCCTGTGGCTAAGTTACTTAGGACCTGTGAGCCTCACTTTCCTATAGGCATATGGAGGAAAATTCCACCTCCTAGAGGTGAGCATCAAGCAAAGAGCGGGCATCAAGCAGCCAGCTCAGCTCCGGGCACATCACAGGCCCTCCAACAGGGTTCCCTTCCCCTGTTCCAACCCCAGGCTCCTCCCAGGAGTGGTTATATTTCAGGGCTTTACCAAAGCATGAGAAAAGCCGAGGGGCCCCCAGAAGCCTAGTGAAGCACAAGCCTGATTCTACCTGGATGCCTCTGGGGGTAGAGCTGAATTGAAAGCACCCCCGGCTTCTGGGTGGGTAAAAATAAGGCACCTTCAGCCAAGGTTACAGTTCTGGAATTTGTTAGAGGCAGACGACATAGCAGAGGGGATTGAGAAAGGGGGCCATGACTTGGAGTTTCTAGGACAAGACATCAGGAGAGATGCGGGGTAGGGGTGGGGGAGATACCCAGTCCTTGCTCACTGGACAAGTATAGGAGATGCTCAGAAATAACCAGACAACAGAGGGACAGAAGATATGAATCCATGCTGGCCTGTGAAAGGGTTTGACGCCATGGTACAGAAGTGTATGTATGGGGTGGTATGGTTTTGTTGTTCAGTCACTCAGTCATTCCAACTCTTTGCGACCCCATGGACTGCTGCACACCAGGCTTCCCTGTCCATCACCATCTCCTGGAGCTTGCCCATCAGTTCTACAGCACTCAGCATTCTTCAGGGTGCAACTCTGGGTGGTATGTATGTGTGTGTTTATAGTGTTATGTAATTAAAAGACGCTTACTCCTTGGAAGGAAAGTTATGACCAACCTAGACAGCATATTAAAAAGCAGAGACATTACTTTGCCAACAAAGGTCCGTCTAGTCAAGGCTATGATTTTTCCAGTAGTCATGTACGGATGTGAGAGTAGGACTATAAAGTAGGCTGAGTGCCGAAGAACTGATGCTTTTGAACTGCGGTGTTGGAGAGTGTCCCTTGAGAGTCCCTTGGACTGCAAGGAGATCCAATCAATCCATCCTAAAGGAAATCAGTCCTGGGTGTTCATTGGAAGGACTGATGTTGAAGCTGAAACTCCACTACTTTTGCCACCTGATGCGAAGAGCTGACTCATTGGAAAAGACTGATGCTGGGAGGGATTGGGGGCAGGAGGAGAAGGGGACGACAGAGCATGAGATGGCTGGATGGCCTCACCAACTCAATGGACATGGGTTTGGGTGGACTCCGGGAGTTGGTGATGGACAGGGAGGCCTGGCGTGCTGGGGTTCATGGGGTCGCAAAGAGTTGGACACGACTGAGTGACTGAACTGAACTGATAGTGTTATGTGTGTGTTTATGTGCGTATGTGGCATGGTACAGATGTATAGGTGATGTGTGTATGTATATGTGTATTCATTCCCAGGAAATAAACACACAATTCTACTGACTTTCAAGTTTTTGTAGAGAGAAGACCCAGCTAGCTCCCTGACATATATGAGCAGCAGAAACAGTAATATCACTGACAATCAGCCTCCATGCCAATTTAAAATCAGCCCATGCTTGGTTTATGAGGAGCTGCCCAAATGTAATATTCAAGAAATGTTACTGTGGGAAGACACTGTCTTGTCTTCAGTTTCCTGTGAACCACATTATGGCCTGGGAACAGAGATCCACTGAAAGATGCTTGTACCTGCCGTGAACCGGAGAATGTAGTATTCACATGCAGTATCTCATTGAATCTCAACACAACCCACCAACGTCAGTATTTCTGACTGATAAGGACACTGAGGTTTAAAACCAGGAGATGATACCCACCCTCTCCTGTGAAACACCATCTCATTCCAACCCAGTTTCAACTCAGTTCTGTAATGTGTATGTCCACACACATGTGTGCATTTCTCTGGGTGTATGTGTTTGTACAGAAGACATAATTGGGTTTTCCTTAGTGCATATTAACAAGGTGTACACATGCATCCCAGCGTTCACTGCAGCACTATTTACATGACATGCAAGCAACCTAGATGTCAATCAACAGATGAATGGATACAGAAGTTGCAGGACATATATATAATGGAATATTAGTCATAAAAAGCAACGAAATTGAGTCAATGCAGTGAGGTGGATGAACCTGGAGCCTACTATACAGTGTGAAGTCAGTCAGAAAGAGAAAATGAAATATTGTATATGAACACCTATATATGGAATCTAGGAAAATGGTACAAACCTATCTTCAGGGAAGGAATGGAGCTACAGATGTAGAGAACAAACTTGTGAGCACAGTGGGGGAAGGAAAGCGGGGGACAAATTGACAAAGCAGCACTGACATAAATATGCTACCGTGTGTAAAATAGCTGGCTAGTGGGAAGCTGCTGTATAGCATCAGGAGCTCAATGCAGCGCTCTGCGATAAACTAGAGGGGTGGGAAGCTCAGGAGGAAGTTATGACTGATATAGTTATGACTGATTCTAGTTGTTGTACGGCAGAAACCAACACAACAATGTAAAGCAATTATCCTCCAATTAAAAAAAAAACAAACAATGTGTATACTCCCTCTGCCGCTATTTGAAATTCTGGTGTTAGAGTTTAGCCCTTTCCCCAATAAGCCTGAGATGGGAAAAAAAAAAAAAACCAAACCAAATTGCTGACAATAATGTGTCCTCAAACTATACCATGCTCCATATTTTACAAGATAGACATTCAGCACATTTTTAGAAAGAAGGATGCTAACATTTACTAAGAGCTAGGCTGGGCTCAAACACTGGCCTTTTTTATTTCACTTAATTATCCCAGCAGCCTGCAAAGATGACCTTATGCATTTTTACACATAGGGAAATTAAAGCTTAAGAGAAGGTAAGTAACTTGCCCAAGTTAGCAGAGTTCATAAAAAGTGTGAACCTCAGTCTGCTGCTGCTGCTGCTAAATCACTTCAGTCCTGTCCGACTCTGTGCGACCCCACAGACGGCAGCCCATCAAGCTCCACCGTCCCTGGGATTCTCCAGGCAAGAACACTGGAGTGGGTTGCCATTTCCTCCTCCAATGCATGAAAGTGAAAAGTCCAAGTGAAGTCTAATTGATTCCAAAACTCAGACACAGCCTTCCCACTGCACAGAGATGACAGCATCATGGTAAGCAGTTGTCGTCCCCCGCCTCCCCGGCCCCCCAGCCACGAAAGCCTTCCCATCCCTTCCCCATTACCCACCCCAACCCTCAGGGAAGAACTGAGCGCTAGCACAGAGAAGCCCTGTCCCCCGGCCACAGGCAACAATCGGGCCCCATCATCTTACCGCCCACGCTGAGCCACAGAAAGATCCAGGCTACCCATCTTCAGGGCCAGCCTCTTGAAGATGAGTGCCAGGCACTCTCACAAGAGCCACTGGCTTGGTTTAAGGCTCTGCCGCTGCCGTCCTGAAATCTTCAGTAATTTCTGAACAAGCAGCCTTGCCTCTCCATTTTGCGCTGGGGCCCATGAATCTCGCAGCTGGTCCTGCCCATCTTCCAAGGAAGCCAGCTCGGGCAGCCTTTCCCAGGAAGAGCAGCCCAGCCAGCCACTCCCTGCGTGTTTCCAAAAATGTTACCCACAGTCCCCAAATGGTCAGGACAGAACGGAGACAAGTTACTTTAATCTGGGGTGGCTTCCTGGCCCTAACGGCCTTGATGGGGCAACACAGTAACTTCTGGGCTGCTCCCCACCCTGCTCTCTCCTCTCCATCCCACCTCACCCCTCGGGCCACATGCTCCCTGGTCACTCCTCCCTAAACACACCATTGCTCAAGGGATTAAAATTCCTGGAGGGCACGGACACTTCCGCTTTATCTCCAACTCCCCTGACCCGGGCTCTTTCTGCACACACAGCAGGAACTTGATGGGAGCGGATGGATACACTGCAGTATGTATTTCCTGAATTCTTGACCCCATCAGTTACAGGATCTATCATCAAGGTGATGACTTTACTCAGACACAAAGATTATGGGTCCTTCTACAATTGGATAAATATTAAAAGCAAGAAAAATGTGTTAGCTTTGAAATAGAGTTAAAAAAAAAATTGGTTCTGCTTGTTTTACATTTGTGTTTGCAACATTTATCCCCCAGCCCACGCCTACCTCTGTTTCCTCCTCCTCTCCCTTCCCTGCGCAGGTCCCACCTTCTCCAAGCAGCCTTCTTAACCATCCTCGACTATCTGAATTCTTCCAAATAAACTCAGAGCCCTTGCTGTCTACCCTTTTTATAGGACGCTGCATCATATACTACTCTGCGGCCCTTCATGTTATTTGACGTCTTGAATTCATTTATCTTTTTTATGCCAATGAGCTTTTCCACCATCTATACTGAGTGCCCCAGGAACATGACGTAACGCCATGTGCGCCATGAATGAAAGCCATCTGACTCCAGCAGGGAGTGTGGGTGGAGAATAGAGAGAGGAGGAAGTTATTAACCCCAGAAATAAAATCTTCGCAATGATTTTATGCGAACTCAGGTCCTTCAACCATTTCTCTTCTTAAAGTTAGGGGAAGCACACTGATTGAAACCTTCCACCCTGGCCAGGCACCATAGTAACCATTTGCATAATTGTTTTACAACAGGAGGTCCTGGTATGGAACACGGAACTAAGCCTCTACAAACCGGAAGAGTTCGGGAAAGGTCAAGAGGAGACACCACAGGTCCGACCGCCTCCCAGAATCCTTCTCTCTGGCATCCATCTTGGCTGAACAAGGCCTGCACGACCAGGAAGGACTCTGAGTCAGAATGATTGGCTAAGGAGAACCCAGAAGCTAATCCCATCACCATAAAACCCGAGCCTGCAGAGCCCCGGTGGCAGAGCAGTTCTCCTGGGTTCCCTTACCATTCTGCTCTCCACCTGGGTGCCCTTTCCCAACAAAATCTCTCGCTTTGTCAGCATATGTGTCTCCTCGTACAATTCATTTCCAAGCGTCAGACAAGAGCCCAGTTTCAGGCCCTGGAAGGGATCCCCCTTCCTGCAACATTAAGAGTTCACCGGAGGTCAAAGGCATCCAGATCTTGGCCAGACACCATCAAGAGGTGTCTCAAGTGGCACTTAGCAAGAGGCGAAAGCGTGCGCCTTGACGGACCTGCGTGGCTAAATGAGACCTTGGCATTCCCAGACGAAACACTGGACATTTTCATTTCTGTTTGTTTCTGCTGCCCTCGCTCCCTTCCAGCGAACCAAAGACATCTCGTATGTAAAAGGTGTAAGATACTTTTCCTCCCTGTGCTTCTAGAACGGGATGCTTCCTCCAAGGGAAGTGAGACCTCGGCTGGGAGACTTCAGGCTATAGAAGGTGGGGTTTCCCCTTTGGAACCCAGACCATGCCCTCCGTAGCTTCAAGCCCAGTCTCTGCGTGGACTCCCCCGTCCCTAAGTCATGTTCCTTTGACCCAGACACACCTGTAAGCTGTGCCCGGATTCTCTCCACTGAAGGAAAGTTACTTACCCGAGGGCCCCTCACGTCCCCTTCGCCTCCCTCCTCAGTGTCCACCTCACCTGGAAACTTCTGGACATCAGCATCACTTCTTTCCAGCCTGTCTCCCCACCTCCTCCAGAGGCTGTCTTCCCAGTACCTTCTCCATGGTGTTTCAGAACATGACACCCAGCCCAGCTTTCCCCACGCTCCACTTTCTCTCATCTCCGATTTCAACTAGCTGGTCCCCGTCTGGAGCACCACTCCTGGACCCTCCCCTCGCTCCCGGCCACCCACCTGGCAGCCCGCGCCCTTGCTCACAGGTGTGGTGAGGCGCCCCTCCTTGGCATCCTGTGCTTCTCCCATCAGACATCAGAGCTGCCGCTGCCGCTTCCTGAATAGGGTCGCTCTCAACGGGCTGCTACATCCTTGAGTTCAGGACCAGTGTCACACGGTCTCTTGGGAGCCCTGCACCCAGCAGAGCTGGTCTCGAAGCTGGTGTGCTGGGGCTTGGCCAAGGTTCACACCTCTGGTCTCTGTCCTTCTCCCTCACCCCTTCCCCTCCCAGCAAACCTTCCCTCTCTTTTCAGACGAATTCAGCCAGCGGTCTCTCCTGAAGCGTTGTCTCCCCTATCTCCAGCTCCTTATTTCCAACGACCCACACGTCTGCTCTGAAATGCTGGCACCATTCCCACCGACGTCCTCTCAAACAGTCTTCGCTCCTCCCGCCTGTAGCCCACCTCGGCTTTCCTCTGTGAGTGACGCCACGGTCCGAGGTTCAAAGCACAGCTCATCCTCAGCGCTTCCTGTCTTGAGAGGTGCTGCATGCTAGGCCTTTACATGTATTATATCATTTCTTGACCACATCAAACACCGAGAAGTGGGTATCAGCATCCTGAGTTTAGACCGGGAAACTCTTCATCCCCTTCCTTTCTCTTTCACATCTGAGGCCGAGAGAAGTCCAGTGACCTGCCCAAGGTCACAGGCACATAACTGACTGTGCTGGGGTGAGAGGCAGGTTTTGACAGGCTGTCCAAAAGACCACCAAGCGCGTGTGCACACAAACACACTATGTTCCCTCCTTTATAATTATCCAATCAGTCTCCACGCCCAGTCGATTCCCACTTGGAAATGCTTCCTTCACGGGCCCTTTGATCTCTCATGTGGACCCAACTCAGACACACAGGGCCTGACTGTGTGGTCACAGAGCTGGGGGGATGGGAGGCCATGGGTCCTGCCTGTCTGGCCAGCAGCACTGACCTCCCCTTGTGCTCACAGCTTGGAAGCATTTCTCCAAGGCCCCATCCTTTCTTACCAGTTTGGCTGGCCTCCAGCCCAGGCAGAGGTGAACTCTTTGCCCTGGACCTGCCCCTCACTCACTGCTCCTCTTGGCCTCAGGCCCAAAGCCGTCAACAGGCTACCCACCTGGAGCACACACTGGGTTTCCAGGTCTCTTCCCCCAATTTAGCTCTTGGTTTCCCCACTCTGCACAGAAGAATCCCAAGGACAGTGGATCCCATCCTAAGGGATTTCTCAACAATGCAGATCCCAGGGCCCTACTCTTAGCGTTTCTGAATCAGCAGATATGGGTAAGCATAAATCTGCATTTTAACGAGTTCTTCAAGGGATTGGGATGCAGGTGGTTTCATTGACTCTTCATCCCCTTCCCTTCTCTTTCACATCTATACAAACCTTTTTTTTTTTCTTTTTTTCCCCACAATTCATCCTCCTTTCCAGAGTAGTGCTCAAATCCCCCTAAGTTCTCATCTCTGGCTGCACAATGGAATCACAGGGCATTCTAAAAATATTTACGCCTGAATCCTAACCAGAACCAATTAAAACAGAATCTCTGGGCAGGTGTCGGGGAGCCACTGGGGTGAGCAGCTCATCCTCCTTTGCTCAGGACGGTCTCAGTTTTAATCCTGAAAGTCCCACATCCCTGGGAAGTTCTGAGTCCCAGGAAAAGGGGATCAGTCATTTACCCTACAGGGCTCTGGGTAGGGGGTGGGGGTGGCGAGGTGCAAATGTTTCCTGGTGATTCTAATTTGCAGCCAAGCTCGCCAAACACTGAACCTCATCTGCGCTCACCTGCCTTTGGTTTGCACTCAGCTCACCTAATCTCAAAGTGTGTCTCTAGACCAGCAGCATCAGTGTCAACTGGGAACTTGTTTTAACAAGGGAGAGCCAACTCTAAATAGAATCTGTGCTTTTCTCAGATACAGAGGGCTGTCCTCGTGGCTCGGTGGTAAAGAATCTGCCTGACGAGCAGGAGACACAGGTTCAGTCCTTGGGTCAGGAAGTCCCCTGGAGAAGGAAACGGCCACCTATTCGAGTACTCTTGCCTGGGAAATCCCACGGACAGAGGAGCCCGGTGGGCTACAGCGTAGAGTCAGATACAACTGAAGCGACTAAACAACAACAGACAGCTATGGAGGGATCCTCTGATACTCTACCCAGAGCCACCAAGATTCACTGACTTAAGTGAGGATTAAGGAGTTAACTGATGGTGGAGGTCTGAGGCTGGGAGGCTTCAGTTCTCCCTGGAGGGGTGTACTGGTGACCAGAGTGGGCTGCATTTTGATTCAAATGCACAGACCCTTTACTGACCACTAACTAAACTAGCTGGCATGCTCATGACATCTCACGAAATTCAACACTAACCCTGTCCAGCGTATGGTGTTGGGGTTTTGCAGGGTCCATCTATGAAACTTTCCTCTTCTGGCTCAAGTTCAGGGCCAGTTGAGAAAGAGATACATGGAGCAAACAGACGGAGGTCACAGAATCAGCCACGTTCCTGATAAAACTGTGGGAGTGTGCGGCTGTCTCTTTAGACAAATGGACTTCCTGATATTTCACCCATGAGTGAGGCCAGCTGATGTGTCCAGTCCTTGGCAGAGGAGGGTGACTGGGGACCTTTCCATAGGAGCAGGTTTCCAACCCCACCACCCAGAGCTGGCCAGATGCGCCACCCTGCAGACAGCAGAACCCAGAGAAGGGAGGAGTGTTGGCCAGCCCAACTCGTTACCTCCCAGAGTCACTGGTCAAAGATGCCTCGCCTCTTCCCCTGGGGAAGTGATGGGGAGGGAAAGGTCAAGGTTCTCCACCCCCACGTCCATTAAAGCCTGGCTCCTTCCTCGGTCCAGACCAGCATTTCTGGGGGTGGTATCAGGGAATGAGTGGCTTTAATATCTGATGGTTGTAAAAGTTCCCTGGGTGATGCTAAGGTGCTGTGAATATTGAGTAACCACTCTTGGGGAGATCCTCTCCTGGAAATGAGAAGCCACAGAGATGCTGCCCTCTAAGGGTGGGGGTTGCTCCTATTTCTCAACCAGGGAAACAAGGTCTGGGTAGCCTTGGGCATCTAGCCCACTGCCCGGAGCCAGTCAACAGAATCCTAAGGATGAGTAATAGCAGTAAATGAATCCGCTTTCTCCAAATCTTGGGTGGACTTGGAGGTTGATCAGCCAGGTTGGAGCCAGATCAGCTAAACCAGTGGTTCTGGAATCTCCTGGAGGGATTGTTAAACGCAGCTCAATGGGCCCCACTCCCAGAGTTTCTGATTCAGAGGGAGGGCTGGGCAGCTGTGAGAAGAGAAGGGCACAGGTTTGTCAGTTGGGTAGATCTTTGGCACCAGCATTAAGGATGGCCTTGCCTGGGGTTCAGTCAACCTCTCGGGGGCTCGCTTTCTTCAAACAGCCATCATCACAGGAACAATGACCTCGTGTGCTTCCTGTGAGCTGAACCAGTACCCATGAAGCACCTAGTGTGGAGCCTGGCACTTAGTGGGACTGAGGATAAATGTCGATGTTGATTATTATTTGTAGATGATGTTGTTTTTCAGGGATGGCTTCTTTGAAAAGACTGGGAGGAGGTTTTGGGAGGCAGGCAAGAATACCAAGAGGCAAACAGCCAAGACTGGAAGGATGCAGAGGGGAGCCAGAAACAGAGAAGCCAGTGCGCAGAGGGACAAGCAAACTGTGCAGAGGCGGGGGTCTGCTGCAGACCTGGCTGGGAGAGAGGCTGGGAGTCAGAGTTGCCCAAAATAGAACTCCCTCCTCTCCAAGTCTTCAGTGCTCTCCCCCTCCCCCCTCCCTATCTCCCTGGGCCACACTCCACATGCCTCTGTCCAGACTCATTTGTTAGAACTGACCCCCCCACCAACTGCACCCCCACCCCTGCCCTAGGGACTCAAGGAATTTTAGCAATGTGTTCAGTTCCAAGTGCTGGAGGAAAAGCAGCACAGTAAAAAGGGAAAAACCCTGTCTCTAGGCATATGTCTTTGTATGGCTATCCACAGCCCCCCAAGTCTTCCTCTCCCCTAAGAGACGGGCATTCGGAGTCAGCATCTGGTTAGAAGGATCCAAACCAACTGGTACCAATGGCCTGCCTCCCCTCACCCAACCACAAAGCCCTCCCTGCTATCTCTGCCAACCCATGTCCTTCCCTCTTTCATAACTAGACTCAAAGCTCATCTCCCCGAAGTCTTCCCTGAATGAACCTCACTTGATTGTAAGAGTTTCTTCCTCCATGTATGCATCCATCCACCCATCCATTCATTCCACAAATGTTTACTCAGCATCTGCTCTTGTAACAGAGGAGAACAAACCTGACTCCATATTGGATCTGTTTCTCTAGCTCTAACCCTTGTGCGCTGTTGCCGGTGCTTAGTCATGTGGGCTCTGTATGTGTGTAAAAGAATGTCGCCTATAGCCTGAAATACACATAATAGCCCATTCTCAAGGCTCTGACCTTTAAAGGTAAAATACTTTCCCATTCATATAGAGATAAAAAGTAGAACAGAAAACGATTATCAATAACTAATTAATGTGGATATTTATAGACATACTGTGATCAGACCTACATGGACAGCTGCAAGAACCAAGGATTACTGCACCAGGTTTGCAACAGCCAGCCACACCCTCTGCTCTTTGGATATAAAACAAGCCAGAATTCTAACTCAGGTGAGATGGCTCTTTGGGACACTAGTCCATCATCTTCTCAATATGCTGGCTTTCTGAATAAAACCTCTATTCCTCGCCCCCCAAAATCATCTCTTTTGATTTACTGACCTGTTGCACAGTGAGCACTACAAGCTTGGACCTAGTGACCCTCTGACTAGGCACGTGCAAAGAGCTCTAGAGTGGGACCTCACAGTCGAAAGGAGATAACAGTGTCCCTTTGACATGTTCAAGTTCACGCTCATGCTCTTCAATCCTCTTTTTTTAGCATAAGAAGAGACCTCCCAGCCAGTGGTGAGACAGCATCCTCTTTGCTTACACACAAAAATCACACCAAAGAAAACACACCTGTGTAACATACTTTATGGTTCCATGTTGCTTTCCATCCTGTGGACTTTAGAAACGTGTCTGAGCCTCAGTGCATGTCATCTTCAGTAACTCACTCAGCCTCTGTATCTGGCACCTTAGGGACCATCTTAACTGACATCAGTTGACCTGCTCGGATGAACCAGGCAGGAAAGATAAGAGCTGAATAAGGTATGTTCCTGAGCACCTAATGATGACAGTCTAGTGGGAGAGCCAGGCACGCAATAGCTAGTCTAGCACTGTACGGGGTGGACACAGGTAGGCACTGTGATATGAGTGGAGAGAGGCATCTGCTGCAGTCTGGTTGTTGACCAGGAGGAGACCAGGGAGGCTTCCTGGAGGAGGCAATGAAGAGAAGTAGTAAGTCTTAAACTGAGCCTGTGCAGGCTTGGTTCCTGCCATTTCAGGTCATCTTAACCACGTCTCTCACTGACTTTGCTTCCTTCCCTTCCTTGTCCCTGCATCTCAGAATGTCCTGGGTATTGGGGCTTCTGGGAAAATGAATCCATGTGCATGTGGTCAAAGGGAAAAAATGTTACAATACCAATAACTTCATTAGGTCATAAAAGCTAAATATAAAAGGAAAAGGTTATTTCCCCTGGCTATTTTTAGTTGGTGCTCAGATACCCTCCTTGGCTTATTTAACGCCAGTGCAACCAGGGGCCAGAGCTGAATTTTCAAATGTTGCACTGCGGTCTTCAGAGCCGGAAAACAGCTACTGGCAGATGGAAAAGGGCAGGGCTTCATCTGACTTGTGAGCTGAGTCAGGGCTGTACCAGGCTCTGCACAAAGCAGCTACAGCTGTGAGTCAAAGGCCTCTTTAGCTAGGGAAGCTGAGTGAGGAGGAGGCTGTCACATCACACTTTCTGTCAAGCACAGTCATCCTCCCAACAGGTAGTAAAAGTCATTGCTTCCAATGCATGCAGGGGGCACAGGTTTGATCCCTGGTCAGGGAAGAACTAAGATCCCACACCCGACAGAACACGTCAAAAAAAAACAAAATAAAACAAAAAAAACCAAGAAGGATGAAAGTTTTTACATACCTAGGAATAGGAAAGAATCTGAAGACAGCGCTTGCTAACATGGAGTGAGATTTTCTATGACATGAGAGGTTTGCCCTGATATTCACCCCTGGCTGAGTCAACTTGAAGCCAATCCCCCTTTCTCTGGGGAGGATTATATGTTATTCAAGGGGTAACATTTTATTTTTACTGAGGGCTAACGAACTTCGACCGCAAGACTCCTTTCTGAGAAGCAAAGGCCCTAGGAATAGAATGGAGCCGAGAATCCAGAATTTCAGCTTCTAAACTTGGCTCTGCCAGGAACCCACTCTAAAAGCTTGGGAAAGTTTGCTTCCTCAAAAGCCTCACTTTCTTTGTCAGGACAGGTCATACCCCACAGTGCCGTCATGAGGAGTAACTGACAAATTCAGGAATAATATTGCAGGCCAGATACAGAGTATTTTATGAGGAAAATATTTCCCAATATATTTTGCCTCTGGGAGATCCAGATGTTTAATTTTCTTTTTCTCCTTTTCCCCTGTACCCTTCTGATTGCTGTTGTGGGTTTGTTGATTTTGGGCCACATCATGCAGCAGTGCAGGGTCCCTAAACCAGGGATCGAACCTGTGCCCCTTGCAGTGGGAGCCAGGAGTCTTAATCACTGGATCACCAGGGGAGTCCCTCCCATACCCTTCTATTAATATGAGAGCTAAGCCATGGCCTTTTCTCTGGTCAGAGAAGATTTATAACCACCCCCCATCAACCCCCCTGCAAACAAAAAGGTCAACCGAGCAGGGAAGGGTCACTAAGAAGCAATGTTGTTTACTCTGGACAGGAAGAGGAAATAGAGAAACTTTCTAGGATTAGGAGGGGGAGGAAGTAAATGAGCAGGATTTCACTTCCACACCTGGGAGGAGGGACATGATTAGAAAGGAGCCAATGACTTGGAGAATCCTAGGAGAGGGACCGCACACCTGGGGAAATACCACGCCCCTTGGAGAAGCCCCATCTTCAGCTGAGCTCAGAGCAACAGGGCTCTGCCAGGGGCAGGTTGGGAAGGACCGGGGGGCTGTTCTCGGGCCTGCCCAAGAATGGGCCTCACAATAGCTGGACACTTGGGCCCCCTAGGGGAAGGTGGGTGCCTGGGAGAGTGAGGGACCTGAAGAAGCCACGGCTTCAGCAACAGGTGCCAGGTAACCCTTTAAAAGCCCCGGGGACAAGAGCAGACCCGGCCCCTTCAGCGGATTTCGGTTTGTTGACTACAAACTGGCCCTTGCCAAGAACAGCTGCCAGCGACTGAACAACAGTGCAGGCATCTGCCATGTGCCGCTGCAAAGACTGAACCCTGTGCCTCGGCAGCTGTTGACCTTCAGCCCCCCCAGGGAGGGGTCAGGGTGCAGTGACGCACTCTGTGCTCCACGGAAGCTGGTGCAGCAGTTCTTTAGATAGGCAGATATCTCAACTGATGGCATGATCCCAATCTTTGCATCTCTTCGTAACTAGAAAAGGACGAAATCTCTTCATGGTGACATCAGCTCTTGGTGACCAGCAGAAAACCTTTTGTAAAGTAAGCACTTGATTGTATTGAACTCCCCCCCTCACCAAAATCTTATATATTGACCTTCCCCCACTGTCTTTTTGGAGTGGTCTCTCGGAGCTATCTGAGGTGCTGTTTCCCAGGCTGCAGTCCTCATTTTGCCGCAAATAAAACTCAATTCGCAACTCCCAAGCTGTGCATCTTTTTGAGTTGACAAGCTCCAGGATCCTAGACGCAGAGGGAACACAGAACACCTCAGTGCGCGTCAGCACGGAACCTGTGGCCTTGGGAAAACTGGAGCTTCCCCAGCGAGCAGATCACTAAGGAGGGGGGCCCTAGAAGACTGAATCCTGACTTCACTGGACCATAAGTCTCTGTGTATCACATCACAGAAAAGATGAAGATACCTTTATTGACCAGGCTAAGGTTTTTGTATTGCAAGTGATCAATTCCAGCAATTATTTTTCTTGCATGTGTGAGTGGTAATGTACACATGTTCCCCAGCCATTTCAAGAAGTCTGCAATAAATGTTAGCTGCCTTCATCATCATCATAACTAAGTTCTCCCCAGACTGATATGGAGGGAGGGCAGGTTAGAACAAGAGCAAGAAACAGTCCTACTTATTTCAGATCTGAGTCCTCTGGGAAGTGAAGGAGCCTGGAGGGACCAGGAGAGGAGAGAAGAACTGGGTAGGGTGGGGCAGGGGGGGAGAGCACATCTGGAGTGTTTACTGTCTATTATTTTCTGCAAATCTACTCAAGCCCTCCCTTCTCACTCAGGTTTAACTCTAAAGAATCCACCCATTGCTCTGCTCTTT
Organism: Bos indicus; assembly: GCF_029378745.1. Lineage (NCBI taxonomy): Eukaryota > Metazoa > Chordata > Mammalia > Artiodactyla > Bovidae > Bos > Bos indicus. Next base: position 15,245,292 of record NC_091782.1, on the reverse strand, counting down.
CCTCCCCCGCTCAAAAGGGCTGCAGAGGAGGGAGCACCAGGACGCTTGCCCCTTAGCACCTGCCTGACCTGTCTGAATAGGGTCCTGCAGGCCCGCTCCTCTGCCCACCCACTTACTGTCTGTGTAGCCCTAGAAGGGGAGAAAAATGGTAATGAGCCAGAACTCAGGTGGCTTAAGTGCAGATGCCAACACCATTGACCGGCTATGTTTTCTTTGGCAACTTAGTTTGCCTCCCTGTGCCTCTGTGTCCCCATCTGAAAATGTAAATAATAGTAATTTGCCTCCGAAGGTAGTTGCAGGGATTAAGTTAGTGGGTTAGTGGTCTGGGTCATGCCTGGCTCCCAGCAAATGCTGTGTAAGTAGCAATAACCTTCTCAATGAGATTACTTAAAATAACCCTTCTTCTATGTGCAAAAAAGGGAAACTTCCACACTGTTCGTGGAAATATAAACTGGTATAGCCACTGGAGAAGGCAATGGCACCCCACTCCAGTACTCTTGCCTGGAAAATCCCATGGATGGAGGAACCTGTTAGGCTGCAATCCATGGGGTCGCTAAGAGTCAGACACGACTGAGCGACTTCACTTTCACTTTTCACTTTCATGCATTGGAGAAGGAAATGGCAACCCACTCCAGTGTTCTTGCCTGGAGAATCCCAGGGACGGGGGAGCCTGGTGGGCTGCCGTCTATGGGGTCGCACAGAGTCGGACACGAATGAAGTGACTTAGCATAGCATAGCATAGCCACTGTGGAGAACAGTATGGAGGGCCCTTAAAAAGCTACAACTAGAACTATCATAGGATGCAGCAATCCTGCTCCTGGGCATATATCTTCAGAAAGCCATAATTCAAAAAGATACATGCAGCTCCATGTCCACAGCAGCACTGTTGACAATAGCCAGGACATGGAAGCGACCTAATGTCCATCAACAGAGGACTGGATAAAGAGCTGTGATATGTAAACACACAATGGAATATTACTCAGCCATAAAAATGAATGAAATCATGCATTTGCCCCACCATGGATAGACCAAGAGATTATCCTACTAAGTGAAGTATGTCAGAGAAAGACAAATACCATATAATATCACTTGAATGTGGAATCTTAAAAAATGATACAAATGAACTGATCTACAAAACAGAAAGACTTACATAGAAAACAAACTTAAGGTTCCCAAGAAGAAAGGTGCAGAGGGAATAAACTAGGAGTTTGGGATTAATATATACACACTACTATAGATAATAAAGATGATCAACAAGGACCTACTGCATCGCACAAGGAACTCTAGTCAGTATTCTATAATAACCTATATGGGAAAAGAATCTGAAAAAGAATAGATATATGTATATGTGTAACTGAATCACTTCCCTGTACATCTGAAACTAATACAACATTGTAAATCAACTAGATTCCAATATAAAATAAAAATATGTTTAAATGAAAAAATGTTTAAATGCAACAAATACAATGATGAATATGCAACAACAGAATTAATAAAAGTTTAAAATTAAAAAAAAAAACTCTCCCAACACCATCCACTCCCTTTTCCCTCCTCCTATCTTCCACATAGACTTATCACCATATGAGATGCTATATATATTATTTTCTATCTCTCCCTGTTTGTCCATCATTTTTTTGTCCATCATTCAAGGTGTATCCACAGGGCCCAGAATTACTGCCTAGCACACAGCAGACCCTGTAATAAAGGATGAATACAGGAACTTTCCTTACTAATTGTATAACCTTAAGCACGTTACATGGGCTTCCCAGGTGGCACAGCGGTAAAGAATCCACCTGCCAATGTAGGTGGCGCAAGAGACACAAGTTCAATCCCTGGGTTCGGAAGATCCCCTGGAACAGGAAATAGCAACCCACTCCGGTGTTCTTACCTGGGAAATCCCATGGACAGAGGAGCCTGACGGGCTACAGTCCACCGCGGAGTTGGATACTACTGAGCACCACCATCAGCATAAGCAAATTCCGTAACTCCACACACCTCAGTCTACTCATCAGGAAAACGGGGCTGACATGAGGATGAAATGAGACAACATTTGCGAATATGTCCTCTCCAGTCCTGGGCTCATGGTGGATGGATGCCAGCTGATCTGGGAGGGCCAGCCTCAGCCTGGCTCAGGCAGGGCCTGCAATGGTTAATCCCCAGATCTCTTCCCCCGTGGCAAGGCAAGGCTGGACTGCAGGGCCACTGGCAACTGTCCAGGTGGCGGACAGATGTCAGAGGTGGGCGCCTATGGAGCTGCCCTGGTCCTGATGCAGGGGCCTGACCCAGGCAGCTGGAGTCTCTCCCCACCCCCTCCTGCTGGGAGACACCGCCTGGGCTTAGAGCGTTTCGGGTGTAGGAGCCAAGTGGTGGGAACCTCCGCCTGCCTGGGTCCCACGCCACATCCTGGCCTTGGGGGAAGTGGGCCCAAGGCTGGGCCTGACTTCCCAGCCGTTCCCAGGCGGCCTGCTCTCCTGCAGGCCCAGCTGGGCGGACTGAACTGGAGGCCCACAGGGGCAGGTCTGTCCCTCAGCACTGCCTTGTCCCCACCCACGAGGAGGGAGACACAGGCCTCAGTAAGGAGGGTCCGTGTTCACGGCTCAGCTCTGTCAGCCCTGAACCCTACCCGCCTTCCCAGCCCGGGGGAGGGAGTGTGTTCAAAGGCAGATGAGCCTCAAGCGGCCAAATTGCAGACAGGACACAGAGGAGCTGACTCCAGCCAGGGTCTTCTCCCATTTCTCCCAGTTTTCCAGCTTTCCAGCAGCTTCCCCAAGAGTTCACCCCACTCCAAGACTCACCCAGAAAGAGAGGAGAACAGATGTGCAAGCTGACCTTGGATGGGGAAGATGGATAAATGAAACCAAGCATTTACCCCATGGCTTATTAATTCCACAGTCACATGTGGAAGCCCCACTCTGTGCCAGGCACAGCATGCTGCAGGGGTGTGGTCATGAATAGAAGGCAGAACTGGGGACTTCCCTGGTAGTCCAGGGTAAGACTCCATGCCCCCAGTGCAGGGCAGGTGGCGGGGGCAGCCTGGCTTCAATCCTTAGTCAGGAAACTAGACCCTACAAGCCCAGGCTGCAACCGAAAGACCCAGAATGCTGCATTGGAAGGACTGACGCCGAAGCTCCAATACTTTGGCCACCTGATGCCAAGAGCCAACTCACTGGAAAAGACCCTGATGCTGCGAAAGACTGAAGGCAAGAGGAGCAGGGGGCGACAGAGAATGAGACAGTAGACTGGCATTACCAACTCAATGGACGTAAGTTTGAGCAAGCTCCGGGAAATACTGAAGGACAGGGAAGCCTGGGGTGCCACAGTTCATGGAGTTGCCGAGAAGTGGACACAACTTAGTGACTAACCAACAAAATACTGCAGCCAAGACTCCACAGCCAAATACATAAATATTAAAATACATATATATAGAGACCTGGTTATCAGAAAGGCTCTCGGTTGGTCAGGGAAAAAAGGTCCACAGTTAAGCAGGTTGGGGAGAGGGCAGAGTTGTGCAGGGCATGGTGGGAATCTAGGGGAGGGGTCTCTAACAAGCCCTGGGGAAGGAGGGAGGGTTGAGAATCTGTGCTTCTGGCAGGCAACATCTTGGGGAAGAATGCAGGGACTAATGAATGGAGCAAGGATACCCCTCACCAAGAGGCCAGCTCAGAATAGCCTTGGAGGGGGGCACCGGCCTCAGCTCCCATCCTCTTGATCTTCCGGGACTTTCACTAGGAAGTACGCTTCCCCGAAGGCAGGGACGTGGTCAGGTGGCTCCCTCAGAGCTTAGAACCATGATCACACATGGGAGGCACTCAGCAAATGGACCTGGAAATGCTGGAGCGTAAACAAACTCACTCCTGACGCTCAGCAACCCCTTCTCTCCTCGGATCCTCCTGGCCTTCATGCAAGCTGGCATTGCCCAGGTTTCTCTTGATGAGCATGGACAGTCTGACCCACTAGAACTCTCTAACGGGTACCAAGTTAAGTCGTCTCCTCAGCCTCCAACACAGGTGTTCATCACAGGCACAAACAGTCTGGTTTTCCCCAAGTGCTGCTGGAATCCCAGGCCTCTGGGGACGATGGCCAGGAAGAACTGAGAGTTGTCACACCTCGGTCCCTAGAGAAGGACAGCACAGTGCTGCCTCCTACACCAGCCCCGGGCTCCCTGCACGCCCATCAGCCCAGCTCTCAGCCCCTCGCACGGAAGGGTATGGGGGAGCAGGGGACTGATCAGCATGCTCTGTTCAGACACCACTGTGGAGCTGGGCCCTGGGGAGATGGCCCAAACACAAACCACTCCTGCCTGCTTGCTTCTCAGTGGAAAACCGCAAAGAGCCCAGGTTCCCTTCACTTGTCATTCGGCCAGTGTTTAATTAAGACCTACCTACTATGTGCTAGAACCTGTCACTGGGACTAGGAAAGCCCAGTCAAAGCTATTGGAATCCTTGCCTCTGGAAGCTCCTGGTTTAGCGAGAGCCAAGCAAAAGAGTGGTTTTCAAGCAACGTACTAAGTGCCTCATCACTGGCAGGTCTGCCTGGCAGAGGAGGAGAACGTCATCTCCCTGAAACCAGGGGGAGCGGGGTGGGAGACTTTATAGAAGCAGGGGGAGTGTTTGAACTGAGCCTTGAAGGAGGGCTAGATACCTCACCAGGTATCAATCTTCAGGCAGAGGGGACCGAGGGCAAGAGTGAAGATATGGCTGGTGAGAGGAGGGGCCTGCAGAGATGGGTGTGGCCAGACCTGAGAAGTAGCCCGGGGCTTGGTCTTGAGAGGACCACCCTCCTTGGTCTCCGAAACTGGGTTTGGGATTTTCCAAACTCTCCTTAGGTCCACTAAGAGGATCCACGCTCAGACCAAGGAGGTCAAAGGGATAGAGACAGAGGCCCTGAATGGCAGCCCAGGCTCACGCCCCACAATCAGCCAGGCACAGGGGTGTCTCAGTGGACCCCCACTCAGAGAGCCAAGGCAAAAGGGCCGCTGTTCTCTGGAGTGACCAAGTGCCATTCCATAAGCTCAGGTGCCAAGTTCCGACCCTGGGAAAGACTACTCTGTTCTGCTTCTGGATGGTTCCACCTCTTTCCCCTCCCTCCCCACTCCCCCAGCCTGTGGGTGAGGACCTGGACTCCTCTCTTCTCTGATTATCCTGCAGGGGGCTCCCTCAAGGATTTTGGAAAGCATGGGATTTTTTAAAATTTATTTATTTTTAATTGGAGGATAATTGCTTTATAATTTTGTGTTGCTTTCTGCTGTATATCAACATGAATCAGCCATAGGTATACATATGTCTCCTCCCTCTTAAGCCTCCTTCCCACCCTCTAGGTTGTTACAGAGCACTGGTTTGAGCTCCCTGCATCATACAGCAAATCCCCACTGGCTATCTATTTCACATATGGTGACGTGTATGTTTCCATGCTACTCTCTCACTTCGCCCCACCCTCTCCTTCCCTCCCTGTGTCCACAAGTCTGCTCTGTCTGCATCTTCACTGCTGCCCTGCAAACAGGTTCACTCTTTCTAGATTCCATATATATGCATTAATACACGATATTTGTTTTTCTGTCTGACTTGGCTCTGTATAATAGGCTCCAGTTCATCCACCTCATTTAGAACTGACTCAAAGTCAAAGAAGCACAGGATGCTGAGAGTGGAGGTGACTATCCTTTCCAAGACCACTTTACAGAGGAGAAAACTGAGGCCTGAGAAGCAAGGCCATTTGCCCCTGGGAAAAAGCAAACTCATGAGAGCCCACGGCTAGAATTCCATCCTCAAATTCTCAGCAGCAGACAAATCCTGGTTTGGTTCTTCAGTTCTTGGTTTCCTCTAGTTTCTACTGAAGACAGTGTATATAAAAGAGCAACTACAAAAATGTAGTAAATAAAAAAACTCTGAAAATCTTTACCCAGATTCCTCAGTGAATACTTCCCTAAAGACTGTGAATCCTGTGAGGGCCTTTCCCTTTGGAAGATATTCCCTAATATTCTAGAAACAAATTCACAACTTCTTTTGGTCTTTATCTCAAATGTTCTCTTTGAAGCCCGGAGGATGTTTAGAAACTCTTTAAAGAAGAGACGGTCTTCCCAATAGTCAGTCCAAAAAGTTCTGACCTGCCAAGTCAATGTTATAGAAAGCTGTGACTTCACAGACAATTAGCATTATTGATCTACCATCAGTACACTGTCTCATATTCCACGCCTGATTTTAAGTATATTTTCCTTAATTAAAAAACAATTTTCTCAATTTTTGCATGCAAATGGTCCTAAGGCGAAGTGAGAAAAATTAGCAACAGAAGTTGAAAGCAAACAAATCCACCTGATGTCCAGGGATTTGGGAGTTTGGGGAGGATCAGGTGGCATTTTGAATAGGTCTTCCAGGAAATAAGAGCTATTGATCATATCAGCTATACAACATAAGGACTGATTTGGAAATTAAAAGGGAAAATAAGTGAGTGGGGGGCGGGAAGCAAGGGAAAGAGGGAAGAAATAAAAAAACAGAGAAAGATCAGAAACTCCCCCTCAAAATCTCAAATGACTTGTGTCCCACTTTACAGCACCACAAGGATTCTCACTTTTTGAGAGACGTGCTTTCCCCAAATGACCCTTCCTACAGAACATGGCCTTCCCTGTGAGTGAAGCGTCATTACCTGGGGAAAGCAAGGAGCCCTGAGATTCCCCAGGGGATGAAGGCAAGGGTCTCAAAAGTCAAAAAATATCTGCCACCAACTGTTGATCATTTGGACAGTTAAACCAGATACGGAGACCCTACAACCCTACAACCCCTTCTTCCCCAGGCTGAGCAGAAGCTAATCACGTCTTTGTTATTCCTCCCCAGCATCTTTTCAGGGAACCAGATACCTGGCCAGCAGGCAGGATGGAACAAGACAGACATACAGTCGGGGAGGAAGCCAGGTTCCCTGAGCCAGGCCGGGTATGCACATGTCTTATCCAATATTTGGAACATCCCTGGTGGCTCAGACAGTAAAGAATCTGCCTGCAGTGCAGGAGACTCAGGTTCGATCTCTGGGTTGGGAAGATTGTTCTTCTGGAGAAAGGAATGGTTACCTACTTTATTATTCCTGTCTGGAGAATTCCATGGACAGAGAAGCCTGCTGGGCTGCAGTCCGCAGGTCACAAAGAATTGGACACGACTAAGCAACGACTGAGCGACTGAACTGAACTGAAGCAACTAACACTTTATCCAACGTTTACACACACCTACACCTTCTGGACACACATTCTATGTGTGCCTCATCCCCATTTCCCACTAGAAACCAGGTTCACAGAGGCCACGTGATTTTCCCTGGACTGCTGAGTAGCGGCAGAGCAGGACTGGGTCTCCATCCTGCCGTCCTCTGCCCAATGGCAGCACCGCATGCAGTGTCCAGGCTGGGCAAGAGCATCCCACTTCCACGGAGCTGTGTGACTTCACGGTGGCTGCAGGGCCAGCACATCTGGAAGCGAAGGCACAGGCTGGCCCCTCAGCAGCAACACCTGATGCAACTGTGCTCCTGCACCGCCCAGAAGCCCAACTCCAATCCCCGCAGATGTCAAATGACACCTCTGTCAGGGAAGAGCACTGGTGGAGGCCAGGCATTACTACCCAATACCCTAGAGAGTGGGGGCAAGGAAGAGGGTGGGCTGGGCAGCTTCTGCAGCAATAGATTGATATTTAGCTACATTTCCCTTAAGAAAAGATACCCTTTTAAATTCACACCAAGGCTCTGCATAGGTGAGCAACAGCCCTGACTGGGGGTTTCCCCCTTGGCAGGTCAGCCCAGTTAAAGCCATCCCCAGACCACCTCAGGAAGCTGGAATAACCTGGTTCTGGAGAAGAAGACTGGCAAATTCCGGGCTCTCGAATCCTCTTCTGCTACTCTCATCCCTCTGGCTTGTATCCATCCTCCATCCGTTCAGAAAACACCCTGAGAAGGGCAGGTGGAGCAGAAATTCACACTCTGGGCCCTGCCTGGAGTCGGCTGCCCAGGATGCAATTTCAGAGCATCTTCTCTTGCTGAGAAGGCACGGCAGCACCTCTCTGGCTCACCTTGCCTACAGAAGCTGGGAGGCCTTTCCTGCACACAGACATGCACCTTCTGCCCTGAATCTGCAGAACCATCGCAGCAAGGGATTCAGGGCTTGTTTTCTTAATTAACTGAAAATGCTAACACAGGAGCCCGGGAGTTGGCAGGGGCCTGGCTTTCAGCGGCTACCAGAGAAATTTTTGCTTTGAAATCAGGATCTCTCATGTCCCCACTTGGGCCCCTCACAGGATGTCAAAACAAACAGGGTCACCTGATCACGGGGTGCAGGGAATGGGGAGGCTCAGGTTACAGGCCCAGAGATGGATTTGGCTCTGGGATGTTTCAGGGCCTGACACGTGACGAGGTCTTGATTTCCCAAAATGGCTCAGCTAGACCCCAGAAAGCCACCAGCTGTGGCAGGGCCTCTGGAAGTGGGGAAGGGACAGGTCATGAGCCTTTGTGCCAACAGGACTTCCTGCCTGCCTGCTGCCTGGCAGACAGGGAGCCAGGGATGAGGGAGGCAGTGGAAATAGCCAAGTCTATCGATTCCTGCCCTTGAAGAGATACAGTGAGGGACAAATTACTAAAGTGCAGGGTGTGAAGGCAAGTATGAAATGACAGTCACAGAGGAGAATTCACTGTGTTGGAGAGGGTTCAGGGGTGCAGGGTCATGGCAGGACACAAAGAGGAAACAGCTGACCTGAACTAGGCGTCAAAATCTTATGAGTAAATAGGACTGGGCGGTGGGGGGCGGGGCGGGGCGGTGATTGGGGGGACTGCACAGGCAGGGGTTCAGAGGCAGGGAAGAGATGAGTAAGTTCAAGGAAGGGCAGGCTGGGTGGAGTGGCTGGAGAGTGGGGCTCATGGGAGGGATGAGAAGGACGCAGTGCCAAAGCTGGGCCCAGAGATGTAGAAGCGGGTGGGCGCAACACGTTAAGGAGTCCAGCTGGCCACGGGGAACCAACTTGTTAGAGTCAAGTGAGAGTGATGGAGACCTTGTGAACCCCAAAGTCAAACTCTGTGCTCTCAGGACTTCCCAGCTCGCCGACTCCTAGTGCAGGAGCTGGATGGGGCCAGAGAGAGGTCTGGAGAAAGGAAGCCCAGGATGATCGGTCAGGATCCAGGGAAAGGACAGGAACCAGAGGATAAAGATAATGAGAGCGTTGCTCACAGGGAGGTGTGACCACAAGTGACCTCACAACAAGACCCAAGACCTCAGCAGGAAGAGGAAGAGGAACAAGAGGTGGATGAGGAGGAGGGGGCTGTCTGGGTCCTGGGTCTCGTCTCTGGCCACCTGCCCTGGGGGGCTCTCCGATACACACCAGGTGCCAGCCACCTGGCCCCATATCCAAGGGCCGAGCCTCGAGGCCAGCACAAGGCGCCTGCTCGTGTCCAGGGGGTCGAAGCCTGGGTTGCATCCATAGTTCCGGATGTCAGGGAGCCTGCTCTGGCCTTCTCACCCAACGGCTGGACCCTGGGAGAGGTCTGAAGTTCTGGGGTGGCCAGAGAACACCCCTCTTTGGGAGGAAACCACACAGCGCTCTCAGGAGGCTTGGCACTTTCCCTTCCCAACCTCTGCACAAGCTGCCCCATCTGGAAAGACTTACAGAGGAGCATCCATTTGCTAGAGGTCAGAGAGGGTGTGTTGGAAATGGGGCTCCCTGCCCCTAATTCAGGGACTTTCCTCTTTCCTGACTTGCATGTTCCTCTATGAATCTCTGGGCTGGGTCCCCCCTGATCCTGCGAGATCAGAAATGCACGTTGCTTCACTCCCCCCGCCCCAGACTGAGTCCAGTTTACTCTGTCCCCAGGGGGAGAAGGGATGTTAAACCATCTCTTCCCGGGATACCCTTACTGCACCTCCCCCTCCCTGCAGTAGAGTCAGTGTAGCCTTTCTTAATCTTTGGTATTTGGGCCTTCCAAGCACACAATGCAGAATCCGGTTTAAGAAACAAAGCATTAACGTTAAACACTATCATTTTAGGAAACCACTTGGGGCCAACTCGCACAGAAGCATAAACTCGGGGACGAAAACCTCAGGCCAGCAGTAGGTTCTGTGATGCCCATTCAGATGATTCAGAATGAATGCATTCATTTTTAAGATTATTATTAAAGTGAAAACAAAATGAAACATTTAAGGCAAAGAACATTCTCAAGCAGAGTTCTCAACACAACTCTTTCCCCAGGGTCGCTGGGTTCATCTGAAAGACTCTGCCTGGGGCTGAGGACTGGGCTGTGAGGTTAGGCTGGTCAGGCTTTCCCCAACCTAGCGCCCAACCATGTCTTCAGTGCCCCTCAGAATCGCTGGCACACAAAAGGCTCTTGGGCTCAACATTTTTAAACCAACACAGGAATGAACCATTGAATAAGCGAAGACGTTCAAGTCCTGATTCTGCAATTTACCAGCTCTGTGTCCTCAGGCAAGGGCCTTCACCTCTCTGAGCCTCAGTTTCTTCATCCATAAAAATCTCCAGGGACTTCCCTGGTGGTCCAGTGGCTAAGACTCCACACTCCCAATGCAGAGGGCCCTGATTCAAACCCTGGTCAGGGAACTATATCCCACATGCCGCAGCTAAGTGTTCACATGCCTCGACTGAAAGATCCCACAAGACCCAGCGCAGCCAAATAAATAATAAAATAAATATCTTTCTAAAAAAATCTCCAAAACTCTTCATGACTCAAACAATCACTGAGAGGATGAAACAAAATGGTACCCCAAAAGCCCTTGGCACTATGATTGGCACATTCAAGCTACAGAATAAATGGTAATTATTATTGTCACTTGTCAAAGACAGCTTTAATCTCGTATCCAAAACATCTTTCCAGATCTTCACACTCTGCCAACTCCATCATGGCATTTTTTTTTCCAATCTCAGTAAACCCTCAGCCACAGCCTGGCACAAGATGGGACAGAGGAAAGGACTCTCGGAGCAGAATTTGGCAGCGAGCATCTCTGATCTGGAGCTCAGGGACTGAACCTGCTTCTAGCCTGCATCCTCTGTGGGGGTCGCAGACCCCAGCCCTCCCAAATATACCTGGGCATTCTCAGCTAGGCAGCTCACCTGTGCCCAGGCCTCAGGAATAGGGCTGGGGGACCTGCAAAGTGGGGAGGTACCAGCTCAGTCCCATTCTGCCTGGGGACCCCTCCCCCACGCCTTCTCAGGCTCAGCTGGGCCAGCGTGGGCCTCCCCCCAGGGCAACGTTCCCAGGCTTCAGAACAACAGGCCTTCATTCTTCCCAACCCTGGGCAGACCTGCCTCCTCCCGCTCCAGCCCTGCCTGCTGTCACTCACGGGCAGCTGACCGGGCCCAAGGGCCCTGGAGACCAAGCCCAGGGCCTGGTCTGTCCCCTTCTTGCCCCTGAGTCCCCAGCTGAGACAGAATCACAGTGTCACACACTGCCTTTGGCCTGGGGCATCTTCGCACACAGCCCTCCCAGGCCACACTTTGTTTTCCCCAAATGAGAGAAAACTAACATCTGCCCCTCCTTGATCTTCACCCCTCGGGCCTGGCTCCAGATGTTTCCAGATGTCAATCCTCAGCTCCCTGCCTCAGGGATGACAACCACTAGGAGGAGGGATGGGGCTGGCCCCAAGTCCAAGGCTCCCTACCCACTGGGAATCCCAGCTCTGCACCCCCCCATCTCCTTCCCACATTTACCCATCAGATTCCATCCAGCAAGAATCACCAGACTCAATCCCCAAACTGCAATCCACAATCGGAGGTTTCTCTCACTTCCCAAGTTTATCCAGCTATTTTCTAACTTTCTTTTTAGGGATCCTGAGCTCAGTCTTTAAGAATGATCCTTGTATGTCCCAGAGCCAGGGCAGAGGGATAGGAGCCCAGGACTGCAGTGGGGGGCTCTGGCCAGAAAGTCCTTTCTTGGGCATGGATTCCTGGGGGTGTGCACTTGATGCAAAGCAGCCTCCTTCCTAGGGAGGGTCCAGCCCACAAATCCAGCCCAGGAGGGTCCCAGCTGCAGCCTAAGGAGGCACCCAGCAGGGGAGGTAGGACTACCAGTGGAGTACACAGCTTGCGGCTGCTTTCTTAAAGGGACAGCCTGCCTGGAAAGCCCATGGGGAGAAATAAACACAGGAAGGAGGCTGTGGGGATGGTGGAGCTACTCAGGGAAAAGCTGGCAACAAGCACTAGGACCCTGGCTTGTTCACAGGCCTAATCCTGGGACTTAACAGGCTTGACCTTCTCCTGCTGTGTAGGACAATGAGACAGAAAGACAGTTCTCACAGGCAGAGTTCTCCACCTGCAACCACCCCCCCAAACCTCCCCCTACAGGGGGCTGGACTCACCCAGAGGGCAGTACAAAAACCCATAACAAATGTGAACCACTTCCTGTGTGCAAGGCCCCTTCCTGTGTCCTTTGCACCAAAGAAGTTATTTGGTCTTCGCTCTTGAGTGTGTACACATGCCAGTGGTACCAGGGGTAAAGAGCCCGCCTGCCAGTGCAGGAGATGTAAAAGACGCAGCTTCAGTCCCTGGGTCGGGAAGGTCCCCTGGAGGAGGGTGAGGCAACCCACTCCAGTGTTCTTGCCTGGAGAATCCCATGGACAGAGGAGCCTGGAAGGCTACGGTCCATAGGGTTGCCCAGAGTTGGACACAACTGAAGCGACTTAGCACACACATACTTGAGTGTGGAGATGCTGTTATTTTCAATTTTACTGAAAATTTTACATCGATTTTACTGATGAAGAAATTGAGGCCTAGAGAGAAAACTGCCAAACTTTGCAGGTAGTGAATGGAAATATTTTGGGTTTGAACATACCTGGTTCTATTCAACTAGTTTTCCCTAAAGGGGTCTAGGGGAACCTCCCTATATCAATAGACAATGCAGATGAAGCTCCTACTAGGGTCAGGTTCACACAGTGAGAAATGTGCAAGACAAGGTGAAGTGAAGGTCATTCAGTCGTGTTCCACTCTTTGTGAGTCCATGGATTGTAGTCCATGGAATTCTCCAGGCCAGAATACTGGGTAGGTAGCCTTTCCCTTCTCCAGGGGATCTTCCCAACCCAGGGATCAAACCCAGATCTCCCACGTTGCAGGCGGATTCTTTACCAGCTCAGCCACAAGGGAAGCCCAAGAATACTGGAGTGGGTAGCCTATCCCTTCTCCACGGGATCTTCCTGACCCAGGAATTGAACCAGGGATCTCCTGCATTGCAGGCAGATTCTTTACCAACTGAGCTATGAGGGAAGCAAGACGAGGTATCTACCCTCAAAATGCTCGCTGGAAGTAATTACCCAAATAGCAGCACCAAACTTGTCTGGAAGGTAGAATTTTTTTTCTGTATTTTTTCCTTCTTCTTTACTGTTTTCCTACACTTTCTAAAATAAGCACTTTTTCCTTAAAGAGTTGGACATGACTTAGCAACTGAAAAAATTTTAAAGAGAAAACTTTAAAATAAGATTCTGCCTCCTATCTTCTACTTGAATGTTTCAAATGACCAGACGAGAGCAGGGAGACCTCTCTATTCCATGTGGAAGTTCTAAGAGGTAGGAGAGTAGCAAAATGAATACGACAGTGCGGCAACTCTAATGAAATCTACATTTTTCCCATTATCAATCTACAGGTTTCAATAGAATTAGAGCAATAGCATTTTTTTTTCCAGCCAAAACTGAAATTAGAAAGTTTTTCCACATCTGGTAATTAAAAGAAAACAAAACCCAGCGAACACCCAACTCCTATGCTATTCCAGACCCTTCACAATGTGATCACCAGCCCTTCACAATGTGATCACCAATGCCCTGCTGCTCTCCTCTCACTTGGTCCCATTCGCCTCACCCAGCAGCCAGGTTAGACTTCCCGAGGTCTCCCTAAGCCTAGCCAGCACTCTGACCCTTGCTTGTGCAGAGGCTTCTGCCTACGGTGCCCTTCGCTTCCTCCTACAAAGTCTTGACACTACAACCCAGCTTGTGGTCACTGCTCCTACGGAGGCTTCTACCCTGATGAGCACAATCGATTGATCCCTTCTCTGAGCTCCTATGAGCTTTGCCCATCCAGAGCTTGCTGAGATCTGGCATCATGGTGTATTCTAATGAACTTACTGTCTCTGTTCACTTTTCCATTCCTAGCACCAAAATCAGAGAAGGCAATGGCACCCCACTCCAGTACTCTTGCCTGGAAAATTCCATGGACGGAGGAGCCTGGTAGGCTGCAGTTCATGGGGTCGCTAAGAGTCGGACATGACTGAGCGACTTCACTTTCACTTTTCACTTTCATGCATTGGAGAAGGAAATGGCAACCCACTCCAGTTTTCTTGCCTGGAGAATCCCAGGGGCAGGAGAGCCTGGTGGGCTGTCGTCTGTGGGGTCGCATAGAGTCAGACACGACTGAAGCAACTTAGCAGCAGCAGCAGCAGCACCAAAATATCTATGGAATAAGGCAGCACACGATGATACTTTTTTTAAGGGGGCTATTGTGATCCTCTAATTTCTGATTGAAAGAAACAAGTTCCTTGAAACATTCTTTTTTTTCTTTAATATTTATTTGGCTGCGTTGGGTTCTAGGTGCACCACGTGGGGCAACGCGGCACATGGATTCTCCAGCTGGGGTGCATAAGCTTAGCTGCTCCACGGCATGTGGGATGTTAGTTTCTGGACCAGGGACTGAACCTGCATCCTCTGCATTTTACAATGGACTCTTAGGGAAGAGGACCCCTGCTGCTGCTGCTGCTAAGTCACTTCAGTCGTGTCCGACTCTGCGTGACCCCATAGACACCAGCCCACCAGGCTCTCCTGCCCCTGGGATTCTCCAGGCAAGAACACTGGAGTGGGTTGCCATTTCCTTCTCCAATGCATGAAAGTGAAAAAGTGAAAGTGAAGTCACTCAGTCGTGTCCGACTCTTAGCGACCCCATGGACTTCAGCCCACCAGGCTCCTCCATCCATGGGATTTTCCAGGCAAGAGTACTGGAGTGGGGTGCCATTGTCTTCTCCGAGAGGACCCCTAGGGAGGTTCTGATATTAATTAATGTTTGGACAGCATGTATAGCTTTCCAGGTCCTTTCTCAAACATTATCTCACTTGAGCTACAAAACAACTGGTTGGGGTGGGTACTGGAAACATCAGATATGAATACTGCAACAGCAAGTCATGTTGAGGTCCTTAAAACTCTGCTCTTTGGATGTTAGGTTTGCCTGGATAGCCATAAAGGGCTGGCCTGGCTCCCAGACCCCACTTTTAGGTAAGATGGATGGTTCCCATCTCCCAGTCCTGTCCTCTGCATGCTTCCCAGAACTCCATCCAGCTCGACACATCCTCGTCCTGGGCTCCCCCACCAACCGGGAAGGGGGATGGTGCTTCCAAGCTGGGCTGAAGAAGGGATTCTCTCTGGGCTCATGAACACAGCATGGGCAGAGCACTAACAAGGCCACAGCTTCAAGTGAGAACCCAGAGTGATCCTGCCAGTTTCAAGGAGGAGAACCTTGTTATGCAGCCCCCACTGGACCCAACCAGGCAGCCAGTCCACAAACCCTGGCTCTGGAGGGGGCGGGTCACTAGGAGAGGCTGTGGACCAAAGATGCCCAGAACGTTGGATCCAGAAGGAAACTTAGAGATCCCAGGGCTCAGTGCCCCTCTAGATAGCTGGGGAAACCAGGCCCAGACTAGGGAGGGACTTGTCAGAAGTATAGCGAGCGTGAGTGGCAAAGTGAGGGCTAACAATTCAGCCTTTTCTCATCCAAGCAAGAAAAAACACAACCTGAAGACTCTGTACTAAAAGAAAGCCACAAAGGCCAAATTACTGTTTCAGGGTATTCTTCAAGTACACAACATGCAAGGATTCTTGAATGCAACACCACACACAGAAAACAGTAAAGGAAATAGTAAAGAAGTAACAGAGGAAGATGTTTAGTAACAATCTTAAAATTTAGTACCCCTGGAGGCCCGGACGTGTCATAACCCACCCCTCATAACCTTTCCTGTGAGCGAAGAGGGCAGGCAGGTCTCAGTCTAAAACTAATTCCACATCAAAAATAAACAAACAACCCAATCAAAAAGTGAGCAGAGATCTCAATAGACATTTCTCCAAAGAAGACATACAGATGGTCAAAAAGCGCATGAAAAGACGCCCAGCACTGCTAATTATTAGAGAAATGCAAATCAAAACCACAATGAGGTTTTATCTCACACTGGTCAGAAGGGCCAGCATTGAAAAGTCTACAATTAATAAATGCTAGAGAGCATGTGGAGAAAAGGCAAGCCTCCTACACTGTTGGTGGGAATGAAAATTGGTACAGCCACTCTGAAGAACAGTATGGAGGTTCTTAAAAAACTAAAAGGAGAGTTGCCATATGATCCAGCAATCCCACTCCTGGGCATATATCTGGAGAAAACCATAATTTGAAAGGATACACGCCCCCCCTTCACGTTCACTGCAGCGCTGTTTTCAATAGCCAAGACATAGGAGCAACCTAAATGTCCATCAACAAGAGGATTGCATAAAGAATGTGTGGAACATATGTACAACGAAATACTACAACAGGCATAAAAACTGAAATAATGCCATTTGCAGCAACGTGGATGGACGTAGAGATAATCATACTAAGTGCAATAAGTTAGAGAAAGACAAATATCATTACATCACTCATACGTGGAATCCACTTTTTAAAGTGATGCAAATAAACTTATTTACCAAACAAAAACAGACTCAGAAATCACAAAAGCAAACTTGTGATTACCCAAGGGGAAAAGATGGGGGTGAGGGATAAATCAAAAGTTCAGAATTAACATATATGCACTATGATATATAAAATAGAAAACCAATAACGGCCTACTATATAGCAGAGGGAACTCTACCCAATATTCTATAATGACCTAGATGAGAAAGAATCTGAAAAAGAAGGGATATATGTGTATGTGTCACTAATTCACTCTGCTGTACACCTGAAACTAACACAATATTGTAAACCAAGGGGCGGTTTAGTCATTCAGTCGTGTCCAACCCTCGTGGCCCCATGGACTATAGACCGCCAGGCTCCTCTGTCCATGGGATTTTCCAGGCAAGTGTACTCGAGTGAGTTGCCATTTCCTTCTCTAGGGGATCTTCCCCACCCAGGGATTGAATTCAGGTCTTCTGCATTGCAGGCAGATTCTTTACTGATTGAGCCACCAGGGAAGCCAGGTTAATCAAGTATACTCCAATAAAATAAAACAACTGAAAAATAAAACGATTTCTACATCAACTTTGCAGAAGGCATTGGAATGGGGACCACGTAGACTGAGGCTTTCTTTCATCCTCAGGTAACAGAATTCACAGCTGTGATCATTACTGGTACTTCATCAAATATCACTGGTTTCTACTCCTCCCTCCAGGCACATAATAGACCATACATCCTGGACTCTTGCATCTGAGTGGGGCCATGTGACTAATCCTGGCCCATGACTTGACAGAAGATGCTGAGTGCTAATGATGGTTAATTTTATGTGTCAACTGGGTTAGACCATGGTATGATCCCAGATATTTGATAAAACTAGATGTCTGCATGAAGGTAATTTTTTTTTTACATAGGATATAAACATTTACATTGGTAGACTTTGAGTAGAGCAGATTACCCTCCATAATGTGGGTGGGCCTCATCTAATCATCTGAAATGAAATGGCCTTAAAGAAAAGATGGACATCCTCCAAGAAGGAATTCTGTTTCCAGACTGTCTGGATTTGAGCTGCAACACTGACTCTTTCTGGGGTCTCCAGCCTGCTGGGGCTTCCCTGCCCCCACAGTCAAGTGAGCCAGTTCCTTAAAATAAATAAATGACAGGAAGGAGGGAGGGTAAGTAGGGAGTAAGGGTAGCGAGGAGAGAGGAAGGGATACAGGGATAGAGATATACACATCCTATTAGCTCTCTCTGGAGAACCCTGACCAATACAAGCATCAGCAGTGATCTTGATTCTAGAGCATCTAATTGTCAGAACCAGATCCTCTTCCCCTTTGGTACAGCAAATGCCTTTGGAGGTGCCTGTTCTGCCAGGCTTGGTTCCTAAATTTTACTATAATGAGTATAGGTCTTACGTTGACCCACTACAAACAAGTAGCGTGAGAAAGAAAGAAACCTCTGTTGATGTCACTGAACTCTGGGGACTCTGTGTTACCACAGCATAATCTAACTCATACTGGCTGAAGTACTGGCTGTTTCTCTTAGATTTGAGATGCTAGAATGTAGTAAGGGAAGGAAAAAAAAAACCAAAAAAGTAATGGAGTCATAAAAGGATTTTCATTATGGCCTCCCATGGAGCCCCAGACACACGGCTCTTCCTCTAGTTTCCTGGGAAGTCGTAACGCAGAATCCAACCTCAGTCATGTACATGCACCAAAGGTACAATCTCCCTGGTGAAAGAAACTTCCCTAGAAAATGTTCAGAGTTCCACTGAGGAATCTGACCCTATGCCTGGAATGGGAAACTCGCCAAAGAACAAAAGTTTCCACTACGGCAACAAGAATGTTAAACACGATAAAAAAATTTTTCTCAGTAAGAAAAATGAGACCGTGAGTATTTATAAGCCAAAACCCAAAGGCCATTCCTAGTTCCTGTGAGGTTTCCTGCTGTAGCAGGGGGGTGGGGTGGGGGCTTGGGAGTCAAGAAGCAGATTAAACGGGTACTGGGGAGACAGCGAGATGTCCTTGGCTCAAACGCAGGTGGGTTAAGTGTGGAGCCTTTCAGGAAATGCAGTTACAAAGTGTTGGTGATTCTCCCTAGGAATCGCTGGTGACCCAGGACCTGCTGGGACTCTGCTAATGCAGGTGACCCCGGTTCGATCCCTGGAGGAGGAAATGGCAACCCACTCCAGTATTCTTGCCAGGGAAAACCCTATGGACAGAGGAGCCTGGTGGGTTATAGTCCATGGGGTCGCAAAAGAGTTGGACACAACTTAGTGACTAAACAATATCAACAACCATAAGTACCCTCCAGAGGTAAACTCTGGGACTGAGAGTAAGATATACTGGATTTAAACTGCTACAGAAGAGTTAGCTTAGACCATTCTCAACTGAGTGTGTGTTGGGGGTGAGGGTTGGTGGCGGCCAGTTCTAGAGACACCTGGCAATGTCTAGAGACAACTCTGGTGTCACGACCAGGGAATGCTACTGGCCTCTAATGGGCAGAGACTGATGATGCTGCTAAACATCCTATAAAGCCCAGAAAGATGCCACCCCTCCTCAACAAAGGATTATCCAGGCAGTATCAAGATTGAGAGGCTCCGGTTGAGACTAAACCCCTAGCTGTACAGGTGTGATGGTTTACAACAAACAGTAGGAAAAACATTCACAGACAGATGTTCTGTCTGTGAAAACATTCACAACATGCTCTGACAGATAAGATAAGCAGATCCAACTCAATATTCATATACATATATAGATAAACCAAAGCTGACTGTGCCGCTAAGGCCCTCTGAGAGGTACCATAATGTAGTTCACACGCGAAGGGAAATATATTTCCCTGCTGCTCTCTCTCCCCTGATAGGCAGGAAGCCAGGGTGAAAGTCAGACGAAAAGGGCCGTTATTCTAAAGTTGTCAGATTTACAAAGAAGGCAAAGAGAAAAGTTTACAAGTAGGGCTGGAGGAAAGGTAGCCAAACCACTCGGCAAAATAAAGAGGGAGCTGGTTACGTTTCTGATGAGCCCAAGAAAGGAGCAAGTTAAAAAGTCCAAACCATAAGACTGCTCCCCAAGCAATCAGCCCCTTAGAACAAGGCTGTCCAATCTTCAATTTCAACTGTTTGCATTGTTGTAACGTAAACACCATCCATTTCCTCAAATCTCCTTAAAGTTTACCATGTTCACAGAGCCCTTGTGTAAATGGTAGTGTGTGTGTTGGGTAAATCAGGGTATAAGGACTCAATTTCACATCTGGATCAACACAGTGAAAAAGAGAGTCTGCCTGCACAAAACCAGCGATAAGAAAAGTGAGCGTTGACTGCAGGCTTACTATGTGTCAGGCACTGCTCAAGTAGTTGACATGCAAACACACCAAAGGCTCCCAGCTGCCTTGTGGGGAATATGATGTTAACCTTATTAGGGATAAGCGGTCTGAAGGAGAGGGAATTTAAGCCACCCAGGGACCACAGTGAGTGGAGGTCGAGAATTCAAATCCAAGCGGTCCAGCTCCACAGCCCATGTTCTTAACCTCACAGCCACCCTTGTTCATGACTCACAGTGATTAATAATCTTAATTGTGCGTTGCATGCACACAAACACTATGTCATGTCCAACTCTTTGCAACCCCCTGGACTGTAGCCCACCAGGCTCCTCTGGCCATGGCATTTTCCAGGCAAGAATACTGAAGTGGGTAGCCATTCCCTTCTCCAGGGGACCTTCCTGACCCAGGGATTGAACTCGTGCCTCTTGAGTCTCCTGCTTTAGCAGCCAGATTCTTTACCACTGTTCCATACTAGTTGGATGGAAATAGGAACTCAGAGCTGGAGGTGACAGGAAAAACTGAAGCCATCACCTCTTACTTGGGAATCTCTAGGCCAGCGGTTCTCAACCCTGACTGTGATCAGGATCACCTACTGGGCTTGATAAAACACAGATTGCACCTGCTGCTTCTGATGCGGCAGATCTGGGGTGGGGGTGGGGGGTGGGGGGGCAGGGAAAGGACTTGCATTTCTAGCAAGCTTTGGGGGATACTGATTCTGCTGGTCCAGAACCACTGTTTAAGAAACACTGCTGGTTAGGAGGGATGTGGGGCTCCCTGTGCTTGGGGGGCAGGGTGCTGGATCCAGCTAGTTTATTCTGAATCTCAGAGACAGGGCTGCTCGGGTGACATCTGGCCATAGTATTATCTACTGTATAGCTGGAACCTGGAGAAGGCTAATGCCGAAGGGGATGGAGGAAGGGACGGACAAATGGTGATTAGACTTCAACCTGGAAGGCTTCCTAGAGGAAGAGCCTAGTGGTGAGACGTGGTGACACTGGGCTTATTGATTTGATGCCCACTCTAGATACCAGGACTGAGGCTTTCGAGTTCCCTCCCTAGGGAGAACACCATCAGTTACGTGCCCTCCCTGGAACCACTTGTCTTAACCACCAGTGGTTAAGAATCCATCTGCAATGCAGGAGACGGCCCGCAGTATGGGAGACATGGGTTCAATCCCTGGGTCAGGAATATCCCCTGGAGAAGGAAATGGCAACCCACTCCAGTTTTCTCATCTGAGAAATCCCATGGACAGAGAAGCCAAGTGGGCTACAGTCCATGGGGTCACAAAGAGTCAGACACAGCTGAGCGACACCACCACTCGAATTTGCAGCCATGAGAGGCTCTTTTCTCAACTGAGCATCTTTCCTTGCACTGACCTGAGATGCTCTGGAAAGCAGAGCTGCCCCAAAGTAGGAGAAGATGAGCAGCTGAGCAGCTGATCTCACTGTCTGTATCCTGGGATCCCCCACCTCCCAAAACAAAACCTCACTAGCATGTTCTTCATGAGGTGAGTGGCTCAAGCCAACAGGAGCTACACAAAAGAGACCAGCCGTGAGGAGAACTGTATACACACACATACGCATGCAGGCACCCCAATCTGCCTCTTCCTTCCTTCTGTATCTGGAGGAAATTATCATCTGGTTAGTGCCCTCAGATGAACTGGGGAGGCAAATTCGCCAGTTGTGGTTTGTGAGGGGGTGAGTAGCCCGGGAGATGGGTGTCACGGGGGAGCCAATCCACTTCCCTCTGGCTCTGAAATCCACAGTTATTTGCCTGGACCGGCCTAGGATCTCATTTCCCAATGCAAGGAATCTCGCTCTCTCGGTGACACACACTTTCCCCAAGAATGCTTGACTTTTCAATGAGGAATTCTTGTGTATCTGGGATTCTTGGAATCAGGACAAACACTAACAGATTGCTGGCTCTATCCTAGGATTGCAAACCCTCTAGAACTCACAGGAGTAGAAAGAGAAGGGGGGCTGGAAATGGGGAGCACCACAGGGAGGCAGTGGCAGAACTGAGATGCAGGACCCAAGGGTTCAAGCCTCAGGCTCTCCAGAAGCTCCCCACTGACCCCCGGATCAGAAGACACCTTCCATGCTGTGACTAGACGGCCACCTGGGTGTGGGCGCAGTCATTAAGTCGTGTCTAACTCTTTGTGACCCCATGAACTGTAGCCCACCAGGCTCCTCTGTCCATGGGATTTCCCAGGCAAGAATACTGGAGCAAGTTGCCATTCCCTTCTCCAAGGGATCTTCCTGACCCAGGGATCGAACCCACACCTCCTGTATTAGCAGGCAGGCTCTTTTACCACTGAGCCACCAGGGAAGCTCCCGAGCAGGGTGGAAAGGTAGAAATACAGAATAATGCTTGTTGTTGCTACAGAGTTATAGCATGGTGGAAGTCACATGGTTGGTGAGATCCCCCTGGAGAAGGGAATGGCTACCCACTCCAGTATTCTTGCCTGAAGAATCCCATGAACAGAGGAGCCTGGCGAGCTACAGTCCAAGGGGTCACAAAGAGTCAGACACGATTCAGCCACTAAGCATGCATACCCCTTGCCCAGGCACCTGTCTAATCACAGTGTAGAAGGTGCCTTCTGATCCGGGGGTCGGTGGGGAGTTCGCTGTAAAAGGAGATGGGGACGTCCCTGGTGGTCCAGTGGCTAAGACTCCATGCTCCAAATGAAGGGGGCCCAGGTTCGATCCCTGGTCAGGAAACTAGATCCCTGGTCAGGAAACCGAGTACTGCAAATAAAGATCTGGTGCTACCAAATAAATATTTAACATATATGTACACCTTAAAGGAGATGGTTATGACGTATCAGAGGACTAGGGTCTTGGAGCCAGGCCCTCTGTGCCTCTACCTATCTGTGTGGCTTCAGGCAAAGTGCCTAACTCTCAGAAACGTGGTTCTCTTTTCTGTAAAATGGGATAACACCCGCTTTGCACATCTGTTGTGAGCATGAGGTGTGCTGAAGTGTGCAAGTGTTCAGCCCAGTGCTTGGCACAGAGTAGGCCTTGGATGTATGGCAGGTATTGCTCAGCAAGTTTGAGGAGTCTGGAAAGCCCTCTGTGTGGCAGGCCAGCTGCAGGAGGCCCGGCAGCAAGAATGTGCAGCTCCCGGGGTCAGGGCAGCCAAGCTTCCTAAGCGTCCTCCAGCCCCTCGGGTGCTCCGCATACTCTGGCAGGTTGCGGCCAGGCCACCCTCCCCAGCCACAGTGCAGCCCCAGCTGCTTTCATCTAAAGTGCTAATGTGTGGGTTCCAGGTCACCAGAAAGAAATGGTAGGTGGTCTACGAGGGTCCTGGGTCCCTTGGCCTCCTCAGCTTAAAATGCTGTCCTCTCCATAAAGATCAGGCCAACACTCCAACCTTGCCGTCTAGAGAACCCCAGGAGTTCTTCATCCAACCAGAGAAAGCAGGGGCCTGAGCATTTGCCCCCCACCCCCACCCCTCAGCTCCTGCAAAAGCTCTACTGACCTGGGCAAGCAGACCAGGCCCCCAGGGTGTTTTCCGTCTAACCGAGAAGGCAAAACACGGACATGAAAGGCTTAAGAAATACAGAAAAACAAGGGGGAAAGAAAACAGTTGCCTTTCCAAGGAGCTCATGTACGCAGAGGGATCATGAGGTGACCTGGGGAATCCACAGTCCACAGGGTTAATCTGGGGAGACTTTCGAGGGGGAGCGGTGCTGGGTGGGGCAGCCACTCAGGGTCACCCTCCAGCTCCCCCCTCCAAGTCCCCTCTCTTAGGCCCTGTGGCCTGACTGCAGGAGAACGGGCGCTCTTGCCTGAAATAGTAAATTTACATAACCTCCCCATTGCAGCGATGCTCCGCGCGGCTCTGGTTACAACAACAAGGGTTTAAGAACAGGAGAGTTTGCAATGGCAAAGGCAGAGGGGGGAAAACAAAACAAAATCCACATGAGGTTTTCATTTGCTTTAGCCACGTGAGAATGGCCCTGTAGATCCAGCTATAAATACCCCACTGCCATTGCCGCAAGATGGAAAATCGTGCGCGCGCACACGCGCGCACACCCACACACAAGACAAGTCCTTTCAAACAGTTCGTGGGCTTAAGAATGCAAATCAATGTTTCTAAGAATATCTGCTTTGAGAAGATAACAATACTGGATTCCATCTTGTGCCGAGTCCTCCCCAAACATACTGGACAGGACTGGCAAAGACGCTGCCCCACAGTCATCACCAGGGTGAAATGCAGAGCTGCCCCACAGCCTCCAGGCCAAGCCAGAGAGGCCGCAGACAGGACTGAGGGGTCAGGTTTTATACCAAATCCCTTAGAAGGAAGTGAAGACCCTCCCCATCCCTCAAGCTGTTTGACCCGGGACACCTTAGATCTAATTCCCTAGAAGCAGAGCCTGAGACAGACGTTCATACACATGGCATGTACTGAGGCCGTGCTCTCAGGAGAAACCAGGAAGGGAATAAGGGAAAGAAAGGGGAAGGATCTGCCAAGAATGTGGTTTTAGGAAAAGTCGAGCTTCAGCCCAATTCAGGGGGAGCTCTGGAGAAGGAAGGGCATTGCCATATCTACCCCAGTTGGGGCGAGGGAGTGGGGCTTTTGTACCTTTTCCCCAGTTAGTCATTGGCCCACAGGATGCAGGGGAAGGTGGGGCTAAGTATGACGTAATTCCCAGGCACCTCGGGGTGAGAAGGTTCAATAACCCCAGGGCAGTCCCCACAGGTGTGAGCCATTAGCTAGAACACCCACGGTGGCCAGGAAGGTGGGGGGCCTGCATGGGGCACCAACAGCATCTTCCCAATGAGTCTGTGAGCCCAAGCGCTTTATTGCTTACAGTAGTTTCTATTGATTACAAAGAGTAGTTGGTTTCCTTGCTTGCTTTTCTTTCTTTGCCATGGGATGCTTTTAGAATAAACCCGCTGAAGAAAGAAGCAAAGATTTAATCAATCAATGTGGCACATGATGTGAACAGCCCACCTAACATTAATTCTCTCCTTCTTCCATACTAATAGGTCCCTGGTCTGGTTTGAAGCATCAAAATACCCATTTTAAAAGTTTTTAGCTTCTCTTCAGACTCTTGCAGTTTGAAGTCCCCTTAACAGAGTTTCAACCAGTTTCTAGAGGCTGGAAAGAAGCTTGTTAAAAGCTTTTCAGGAAAGCTTATTAAAGAGAAAGAATTAGCTGATAGACCCTTTTTGTACTTTGTCCTTCTCTTTCTTCCTGCCTGGAATGCAGATATGAAGCTAGTGGTGATGCAGCCATCTTGTAACCATGAGACAATGAGCGCAAAAACAAAAATCTATTCTAAGGACGGCTGAAGTAGAGAGACAGAAGCAGCTCAGGTCCCTCGTAGCACCATGGTGCCACTCTGCCAACTCAGGCCTGCATCTACTGTCCTGAAAATTAGAAAAATACAGAACCTGAGCTGATAGAGCCACTCTAGTTGGGCTTCTGAACTCCACGGACAGAGGAACCAGGTGGGGCTACAGTTCATGGGGTTTCAAGAGTCGGACATGACTTAGTGACTAAACCACCACCACCATCACCGCGTAGCTAAACAAAAATTCTAACTGATACGTGTCTAAAAACACTAGTTCTGTGGGGTGTCCTATGGAAAAAAGTCCTCTTTAGGTTAAGAAATAGAGAGAATCCTATTTAAACAATGTGAAGCCAGTTTTTGACCACCGTGCCTCTCTGAGCCTTGTGGCTTTGTGAGGGAAAGAAGAGCGAAGATGGAATGGCTGCTTCAATTTCTTTAACCACAGATCTTTCTTTCCAGGGCCACTGTGGGGACCCAGTGGTTTATCAAACGAGGTTTGGGAAACACGAGCCAAGATGGCCCTTCAGACTTTTCCTTCCAAACACTTCATGATTCCCACCTAGAGGGGACGAAGCTGACGGCCAGGTCCACAAGCACCTGTGATGGGACATGAGTGGGAGTCAAAGAATTGAGGCCTGTGACGTGGTCTGGAAAATGGCAGTGAACTAGGTCAGTTAAAAGACTCAAGGAGGTGCCAAGTCCTCTGGAATCTTGGAGTCCTTACTCCTTTTCCCAAGTGGTGATTGGTATTCACCTCCAGGAATAATGATGGTGTTGATAATCGCCAACCTTTACTGAGCATTTATTGTGTACTAGGCAATGGCACCACACTCCAGTACTCTTGCCTGGAAAATCCCATGGATGGAGGAGCCTGGTGGGCTGCAGTTCATGGTCGCTAAAGAGTCAGACACGACTGAGCGACTTCACTTTCACTTTTCACTTTCGTGCATTGGAGAAGGAAATGGCAACCCACTCCAGTGTTCTTGCCTGGAGAATCCCAGGGATGGGGGAGCCTGGTGGGCTGCCGTCTATGGGGTCACACAGAGTCGGACATGACTGAAGTGACTTAGCAGCAGCAGCAGGCCCTGTGCCTCATATGATGTTCCCATGTAACCCCTGCAACTGCCTAATGATAAATTGACCTTTAGTTTGCCCATTTTACAGATGAGGAAACTGAGGCCTACTGTGAGCTATCAAACGTTTAGTTAAGGTTACAGGGCAAGTGGGGCTTCCCTGGCAGCTCAGCGGTAAAAAATTCGCCTGCCAGATGCAGGAGACTTGGGTTCAATCCCTAGGTTCAATTCCTGGAGAAGGAAATGGCAACCCACTCAAGTATTCTTGTCTGGCAAATCCAATGGACAGATCCATGCTACAATCCATGGGGTAGCAAGAGTTGAACACGACTTAGCAACTAAAACACCACCGCCCCACAGGGCTATTATTCTCTGCTCCCAGTGGCTCTATTCTCCGACCCTCTTTTACCAAGCACACATTTTGTTTGTATACTGTGAACTTTCTCATGATATGTTGCTTCCCATGGGTTCTTTACCTTTGGTGTGTACATCCCAATTCTCATACTAGATTTGGAATTCGCAAAGACAGGTCCCATACGCCCACGAGTTCAGCTATGTTATTTTCTCCTTCCTGGGTATCCTGCCACAATGTTTAGAGACCTTGTCTACATAATCAGGGTCATTTGATCAAGACTGCCCCTCTGACATGTATCACACCCTTCACAGGTAAAACATGCTCAAGGGAGCCTCCGGGCAAAGTTAATGAATAATGCGAATGAAAGCGGAGTCACCCTCTTACACTGTTGGTGGGAATGCAAACTAGTACAGCCACTATGGAGAACAGTGTGGAGATTCCTTCAAAAACTGGAAATAGAACTGCCTTATGATCCAGCAATCCCACTGCTGGGCATACACACTGAGGAAACCAGAAGGGAAAGAGACACGTGTACCCCAGTGTTCATCGCAGCACTGTTTATAATAGCCAGGACATGGAAGCAACCTAGATGCCCATCAGCAGATGAATGGATAAGAAAGCAGTGGTACATATACACAATGGAGTATTACTCAGCCATTAAAAAGAATACATTTGAATCAGTTCTAATGAGGTGGATGAAACTGGAACCTATTATACAGAGTGAAGTAAGCCAGAAAGAAAAACACCAATACAGTATACTAACGCATATATATGGAATTTAGAAAGATGGTAACAATAACCCTGTGTACGAGACAGCAAAAGAGACACTGATGTATAGAACAGTCTTATGGTCTCTGTGGGAGAGGGAGAGGGTGGGAATATTTGGGAAAATGGTATTGAAACATGTATAATATCATGTATGAAATGAATGGCCAGTCCAGGTTCGATGCATGATACTGGATGCTTGGGGCTGGTGCATTGGGACGACCCAGAGGGATGGTATGGGGAGGGAGGAGGGAGGAGGGTTCAGGATGGGGAACACATGTATACCTGTGACGGATTCATTTCGATATTTGGCAGAACTAATACAATATTGTAAAGTTTAAAAATAAAATAAAAATTAAATGTTATAATCTATTAAAAAAAAATAAAACTCCTATGAGATACCCTAAAAAAAATAAATAAATAAATAAGAAAGTGGAGCCAGGAGGAAAACTCCAGGAAGATCATCTCCAGCTAAGAGCATCATCAGCCTCACAGGCGTATACTCTGGGCACTCATGACCAGCGTGGTGTGTGTCACCTGGGTTAGGCTCAGAAAAGGTCTCAAGGCTAAAATTTGCCACGTGAGATCACCAAGTTCAATTATTTTAAGATATGATATCCACCTGGGGCATGAAAAACAGCCAATCCTCAGGTCTCATTCAAATCATCTTTTTCAAAGCACAGAACAAAGTCCATGAATGTCAGTCCCTTTCCCTCCCAGATCTCCTTCTTGGCTCACCCATCTAAGCAGGAGTCAACCAGTCCCAGAACCATAGCCCCAGTTGCCCAAAACGCTGTTACTGGTTGAACACTCATTACGCCTGGTCTTCCTAGTTACATGGTGACAGCATGGAGAAATATACATGGTGCTGCTTCCTATCTGCCTGGCCCTCTGGCTCTACTCCCTGCCCTTCTCTGCCATGTTCCTGCCCGGAGCAGCTGGGAGCTGACGTTTCCAGAATGCATCACTCAGTTTCCTGGGCTTCTGCTACCCAGTCGGATTCAACCAGTGGGAAGCAACAGCAGGTGACTGGAGGGCAGAGGGAGAGAGATCTCAGGTCTCTGCTAAGCCATGGCTCTGGCAGGGGCTGTGTTCCTCTAGGGCCACATCTCCAGCCATGTAGCCCTTCCTCCTTGGCTTCAGCTGGCACAGGGCTCAATGATAACACCAGAACTTCCTCTGGCCTCTGCAGGCGTAGGAGTGTTAAGAGCTTCTTGCTGTTGATGGCCCCTGGGTGCCTCATCATCTCCTTAGCTCTTTATCTCTCTGCAAATATCCCTCTCATTACATTCTTATCAGTTTAACCCTTTGGGGCATGCCAACTGCTTTCTGCCCGGAGCCTGACTGATGTGGACTATGGTGTCCATTTTCAGAGCAACCTAGGACTTGCTCCCCAAAGCCCCAGCTTTGAGCGACTTTCTCCCATTTAAAGAAGATGAATTATATGATGTATAAATCAGCCAAAGGCAGAGAGGAAAGTCACCCCCAGCTACAGTCCCTAGCTGCAAGCACCATGGGAACCAGAGAAAGGGGCTCACTGTTGCAGAACCACTGAGCAACGAGGTTAACAGGCTCGGTCAAGGACAGAGGCTGTACAATACAGGACGGGGCACTCAAGGCCAACGCAGTGTGTGTCACCAGGATTGAACGTGGACCAGATTCCAAGGGAGATGGGGCTGCAGTAAAAAGGGAGGCACATAAAAGAGATGGATCGACTGCACTTCAATGAGCACCCAGAGGAGAAGTCAGCATGGCTTCACTGGCAAGGAAAAGAAAGTGAAGCAATTCCCAGCGGTGGGTACTTTCCCATTTCACAATGTTTGCAACAGGAACAGAGCTGGGACTGTACTAATGGAACCTAGAAGGGTTGCGGAGCTTCACTGAAACCAGGCAGCTATGGTGGAGACAGGGGGGACTCCTCCCCCCACCCTCGGGCAATCAGAAATACTTGAGCATGTTAGTGCCATGTCCTTATCAAAGGGGATGTCAGGATGGCGGTCACTTGCCAGCACTAACAAGAGATCCCAGTAACAAGGAAGAGATGGGATGTGAGGAGGCTCTAGCAATTTGCTAGCCGGAGAATAAGCCAGAGAGATGCCATTTGGTTTCTACTACTATGGCCCTGATCTGCATCTCCACCAACAAATCAAAATAAGATCCCCAAAACCCCACAAGCTAAGGGAAAAAAGATGTTTAGTTCAAAAATCAGTGACTGCCTCGTGCACACAGGGTCCAGTGCAGATGTATGGGGAACATTCCCTTTGAAGACGGTCATGCTCAGTCATGTCCGACTCTTGGCAACCCCATGGACTGTAGCCCACCAGGCTCCTCTGTCCGTGTGACTTTCCAGGTAAGAATACTGGAGCAGGTTGCCACTTCCTACTCCAGGGGATCTTCCCAACCCAGGGATCGAAGTTGTGTCTCTTGTGCACCTCCTGCATTGCAGGCAGACTCTTTACCATCGAGCCACCAGGGAAAGCTTTGAAGATGGTCACATCTATTTAAAATTTCCCATATGGACCCAGAGCAAATGGGGAGAGCTTCCCAGTCACGGCACAGCATCTCTGTGCCAACAGGCAGAGGAGACAGAGCAGGAGTTCGTGCCCATTTTATAAAGTTACCTTGTTTTAGATTAGAAGATATTTTACATATTTACAAAATACATATAATAATGTAGATAATAATAAAATAAACATCTGTGTAGCCATCACAAGCCATGGATGTCACGGATACAAACGGAGGCCCTGTGTGACCCCTCCCTGGTCTTCCTTCGTGTCTTCCCTGCAGGGAGCCACTTCTTTGAATTTGGTGTTTATTCCAAAATAATGTGTTTCTTATACTTTAATTACATAGGTAAATATATGTAAATAAGAGTATTACTTTGTATGATTTAAATCTTCATAGCAATGGCGTCCTTCTGTGACTTGCCTTTTCCACTTTATACTGTTTCTGAGATTAGGGAGATTATGTCTCCATAGCACAGTCTATGCATTTTTTTCACCCCATTTCATCACACAGAAATATCAAATTATGTAACCAGTTTTCTGGTTGATGATAGATATTTGGGTAGTTTTCTAGCTCTTAAAAAACATGCTATCATGAATATTCTTGGATATTTCTTTTTTCACATGTATTAGAGTTTCTCTAGACTTACCTAAGAATGAAATTCCTGGGTTGTAGGGTAAATATATCTTTGGTTTTACTGGATAGCACCAAATAGCTCCCCCAATTGTCTGTAGCAATTTAATGCCTACCATGAGTGAATGGGAGATTTCTTTAAAGGAAATCAGTCCTGAATATTCATTGGAAGGACTGATGCTGAAGCTGAAACTCCAATACTTTGGCCACCTGATGCAAGAGCTGACTCATTGGAAAAGACCCTGATGCTGGAAAAGACTGAAAGCAGGAGAAGGAGACGACAGAGGATGAGATGGTTGGATGGCATCACCGACTCAATGGACGTGAGTTTGAGTAAACTTTGAGAGTTGGCGATGGACAGGGAGGCCTGGCGTGCTGCAGTCCGTGGGGTCGAAAAGAGTTGGACACGACTGAGCGACTGAACTACACACAATGGCAGGAATATAATTTGGGGAGCCAATCTGATGAGTGTGAAATGGTTGTCTCCCTAAGACTTCAGTTTAGGGTAATTCCCTGATCCCAAGTCAGGTCGAACATTTTTTCACATGTTTATTATTTTACAGCATCACTGCAATGTTAGCACTGCATTTGCATGCTCTGGAAAACCCCAAGAATTTTTCTTTTAATTTATGAAAGTTTGAATAAGTCGGATAGTATTTCATCACTTCTTCACTAGGAAATTTGGAGAGGGAGGAAGAGCTATGGCTGGAGCCAGAGGGAAGACTTCCTTTTGTTAAAATGGCTTTGAGATAGACAATTTTAAAATGAGTCACAACATCAGAGATGAAGCCCATGAAGCAGAAATCCCAACAATCCCTGGGCACTGTGAGACACACATATGTGTAGACCTTGTCAACACAGTCTAGGAAAAGTTCAGAGTGTTTTCTCATCGTGCCCTTTACCTGTGAGACATCACAGGCATACCGAAGGAACCACAGAGAGCATCTGTCCATCCTGTTCCCACAGGAAGCACCATACACTTACCACCCCATCATCACAACGGAAACTTGGAAGGAGATTCCCGAACTTCCTCACGTTCCCAAACACTCTTACTGCTAAGTCACTTCAGTCGTGTCCGACTCTGTGCGACCCCATAGACGGCAGCCCACCAGGCTCCCCCGTCTCTGGGATTCTCCAGGCAAGAACACTGGAGTGGGTTGCCATTTCCTTCTCCAATGCACGAAAGTGAAAAGTGAAAGTGAAGTTGCTCAGTAGTATCCGACTCCTAGCGACCCCATGGACTGCAGCCCACCAGGCTCCTCCGTCCATGGGATTTGCCAGGCAAGAGTACTGGAGTGGGTGGCCATTGCCTTCTCCCCAAACACTCTTAAGGGGAATCTAAATTTCTCAGCTTTCAGCATCTCCCACTCACGGCAGTGGTGACACAGGATAGTATTCTTCACTTCTAGATCCTTTCTTGACAACACTGTTAGTACCTGCAGGACTCATCTGAATATTCCCCTGTCCCTGACACAAGGATGGAGGAACTAATTTGGAAGTAACGAGCAGCGGCTACTCTCTAGTCGCAGCGCACTGGCTTCTCGTTGCGGTGGCTTCTCTTGCTGTGGAGCACAGGCTCTAGGCGTGTGGGCTTGAGCAGTTGGACACACAGGCTTAGTTGCCCCACAGCATGCAGAATCACCCCGGACCAGGGATCAGACCCATGTCCCCTGCATTGGTGGGCAGGTACTTAACCAGTGGCCACCACGGAAGTCTAAACTGATGTCTCTTAAGGAAAGATTTTTTTTCTACACTAAATCTTTTTTTCCAAGCTTAAAGAAGAGAGAAATCATGGGCATGAACTTTCTGCTCTGAGTGTAAAAGAATCAACCTTGAGGATGCTTCTTTTCCACAAAGCCTTCCCAGACATCCCCATCACAAAACAAACTTCCCTTCTCTAACTACGTACTGCATCAGCACATCGTATTCCAATGGACAACACATTATTCGGCCAATAATAATAACACAGGTTTACAGTGTACTCTTGAGAAACCTATATGCAGGTCAGGAAGCAACAGTTAGAACTGGACATGGAACAAAAGAATGGTTCCAAATAGGAAAAGGAGTATGACAAGGCTGTATATTGTCACCCTGCTTATTTAACTTCTATGCAGAGTATATCATGAGAAACGCTGGGCTGGAAGAAGCACAAGCTGGAATCAAGATTGCCGGGAGAAATATCAATAACCTCAGATATGCAGATGACACCACCCTTACGGCAGAAAGTGAAGAGGAACTAAAAAGCCTCTTGATGAAAGTGAAAGAGTAGGGTGAAAAAGTTGGCTTAAAGTTCAACATTCAGAAAACTAAGATCATGGCACCTGGTCCCATCACTTCATGGGAAATAGACGGGGAAACAGTGGAAACAGCATCAGACTTTATTTTTGGGGGCTCCAAAATCACTGCAGATGGTGACTGAAGCCATGAAATTAAAAGATGCTTACTCCTTGGAAGGAAAGTTATGACCAACCTAGATAGCATATTAAAAAGCAGAGACATTACTTTGCCAACAAAGGTCCGTCTAGTCAAGGCTATGGTTTTTCCTGTGGTCATGTATGGATGTGAGAGTTAGACTGTGAAGAAGGCTCAGCAGCAAAGAATTGATGCTTTTGAACTGTGGTGTTGGAGAAGACTCTTGAGAGTCCCTTGGACTGCAAGGAGATCCAACCAGTCCATCCTAAAGATCAGTCCTGTGTGTTCATTGGAAGGACTGATGCTGAAGCTGAAACTCCAATACTTTGGCCACCTCATGTGGAGAGCTGACTCATTGGAAAAGACCCTGATGCTGGGAGGGATTGGGGGCAGGAAGAGAAAGAAATGATAGAGGATGAGATGGCTGGATGGCATCACTGACTCGATGGACATAAGTATGGGTGAACTCCGGGAGTTGGTGGTGGACAGGGAGGCCTGGCGTGCTGCGATTCATGGGGTCGCAAAGAGTCGGACACGACTGAGCGACTGAACTGAACTGACAGTGTATGTACTGTGTTCTAGGCACTGCTCTAAGTACTTTTCAAGTCTTATTTTTGTCCTCATTCAGTGGTAAAGTGAAAGTCGCTCATTGTGTCTGACTCTTTGAAACCTCATGGACTATACAATTCTCCAGGCCAGGATACCGGAGTGGGTAGCCTTTCCTTTCTTCAGGGGACCTTCCCAACCCAGGGATTGAACCCAGGTCTCCTGTATTGCAGGTGGATTCTTTACCAGCTGAACCACAAGGGAAGCCCCATTTAGTGGTAGGTACTATTAAAATATTATCACCCTTTCACAGATGAGGAAACTGAGTCTCAGGGGAGATAAATACTTGCCCAAGGCTGCAATTCTAATAAACAGTGGAATCCTAAATTTGGATCCCAGCAGTTTTGACCCCCGGAGAAGGCAATGGCACCCCACTCCAGTACTCTTGCCTGGAAAATCCTATGGACGGAGGAGCCTGGAAGACTGCAGTCCATGGGGTCGCTAAGAGTTGGACACGACTGAGCGACTTCACTTTCACTTTTCACTTTCATGCATTGGAGAAGGAAATGGCAACCCACTCCAGTGTTCTTGCCTGGAGAATTCCAGGGCCGGGGGAGCCTGGTGGGCTGCCGTCTATGGGGTCACAGAGAGTCGGACACGACTGAAGTGACTTAGCAGCAGCAGTTTTGACCCCAGAATCTACATGAGAAACTACCACACCATACCAAAGATACTGTGGGATACACATTAAGCCTCTAAATGCTTCTTTTTGTTGTTCTAAAGAAAATGCAGCTGTGGGCTTAGTGAGAAATTAATCATCCTTTGCATCCTTATCTTTCGACACTCACATCAAATCCCTAAGACCTTGAAGAATTTGCCGAGTGCTTCCTGGTTTATTAATAAGAGTTCCCAGTCACATGGGGTTGCCACGTACATGCTGATGCCTCGCTTTAAGAGACCAGAGGCCCTGGGGGGTAGAAATAGATTTAGCTGATGGGAGATTCATTCAGCTGACGGAGGACCTGCCTCAGCACACTGTGCCTCCCACTGGTGCTTCTCAGAGAGCGGCTGAACCACTACAGCAACTAACAAGAAATTACGTAACACTTCACAGCACCCTGCTCCACAGACACATTTCACTCCTTTACCCCTGGTATTACTGTGTTTCCACTCCACACATGGCCAAAACAGAGGCTCAGCAATGTTAAACTGCTGTATCGCTTATCTAAGCCAGTGCAGCTAATTAGTGGATGGTTCAAACTCAAACCTAGATCCTGACATCAAATTCCATGATGTGTTTGCTATTCATTAAGTTGATCCCTTTGATTCTTCATTCTTTGTATGCATGCACTGCCCCTACCACACACACACACACACACACACACACACACACACACACACACACACACACACAACTGACTTCTTTCTGGACCAGAGGAATAGGAGTCAGATAAAAAGAAGAGGTTAGGATAAAAAGGAACAAATCTGAGTCAGTTGAACTGAGGTGGATGAACCTAAAGCCTGTTATACAGAATGAAATCAGTTAGAAAAACAAATACGGTACATTAACACCTATATATGGAATCTAGAAAAATGGTATTGAACTTGTAAATACAGGACATAAATAGAGATGCAGAAGTAGAAAATGGACTTGTGGACACAGAAAGGGAAGAAGGTTGGATGAATTGAAAGAGTAGCATCAACATATACATTGCTGTTGTTCAGCTGCTCAGTTGTGTCCGACTCTTTGCAACCTCATGGACTGCTGCACACCAGGCTTCCCTGTCCTTTACCATCTCCCAGAGTTTGCTCAAACTCATGTCCATCGAGTCGGTGATGCTGTGCAACCATCTCATCCTCTGTCGTCCCCTTCTCCTCCTGCCCTCAGTCTCTCCCAGATCAGGGTCTTTTCCAATAGACAGCTTGTGGGAAACTGCTGTATAACACAGGGAGCTCAACCGAGCGCTCTGTGATGGGGTGGCGATTGGGAGAGAGGTTCAAGAGGGAGAGGATATATGTATACTGATGGCTGATTCACGTGGTTGTACAGCAGAATCCAACACAACATTGTAAAGCCATTATCCTCCAACTAAAAATAAATTTTAAAAAAGAGGCTAGGATCCAAACTAAGCTCTTTTTTTATGAGCTATGAATGAATGAATAAGCACATGGATAAACATCATATACAGTCAAGCATTCCTGGAGTGCTCACTCTATGTCTGTCACTCAGCTAAGTGCTGTAGATATCACAGTAACTAAGGCAGAGTCCAAGGCTTCTAGAAGCTTCTAATCTGTTGGCACATGCATCTCAGTGTGAGAGGATCTGTTTTAAAGGAAGCTTACCTTGTCAGAGCCCCATTTGGGCAGGGAATGTTGTATAGAAGGGAAGAAGAAAACCAGACTCGTTTTTAGTATAAACAGAGGAGGCTAGAAGACATTACATCAGGGCAGAGTCCAGACAGACAGTGTGCTGAAAGAGTTAAAAAGAACCTGTGCAGCCCCACTTACCAGGAGAGCCATACCTGCTTAGACTTCTGAGGGGAGAGCAAAACTGGAAGAGTCCCAGTTTACGCTTGCCTCCCCAGCGTCCTATGCAGATAGCACGCTTTCACTCTTGAAAGCGTCCTGGTTTAGACAGTAAATTACATGGTCGCCCTTGCCTTCCAGGAAAGTTATGACTTTCTCCAACCATCCCTGGGCAGGAAAACAATTTGACCTCCCAAGGTCACCAAGTTGCTTATTTCTGCTCCCTCTCACAGACCATCTTCTCATGGCCACCACTCACAGCTGGCGCGGGTTTCTAGAGTGGTCTGTGTTTCTCTCTGCTGTTAGCACCAAAGGCAAAACAATGCACCATCGGATCCTAAAAGGCACACATCTTAGTGTGGGCACACTTGTTTTCCGCCCTGACAAGTTTCGTCCTGAAGGACCTTAGGGTTCTCGTTCAACTGCTCTGAGCCTCAGTTGCCTCATCTGTGAGAGGGGTGGATAACAGCATCTGAGCTCGTGGAATGGTTGAGAGGATTTGGTGAAGGAACATAAGCGATACACCTTGTGCAGTGCCTGGTTAAAAAGGACATGCCTCCCTCCCCAAGGCTTTCTACAACCAAGAGCTTGGAGAAGATGCACATTTCAGGAGCCCCAGGGTACGATCAGGCCTCGTGCCCCCACACTACCAAGGTGGAACAGCTGCTTCGTCTTCACAGAAAAGGGAAAACATGGTAGAACAACTCTATAAAGCTGTTGGGCAGTATTTCCTAACGTTGAATATATGTATTCCCTACTACCCAGCTGTTCCAGTCCCGGGCACACAGCAACAGAGAAACATTCCTATCTTCATCCAAGAACAAGTGCATGAGTGTTCACAGCAAGGCTATTCACAGCAGCCTCAAACCTGGAAACTGCCCAAATGCTCACCAACCAAAGAGCGGATCAAATGTGGATAGCCCCGTAGTGGAATACTACACAACAACAAGAATGAGTCATCAGCACATCGTGCTGAGCAAACACGCTGCTGCCGCTAAGTCGCTTCAGTCGTGCCAGCTCTGTGCGACCCCATAGACGGCAGCCCACCAGGCTCCACCATCCCTGGGATTCTCCAGGCAAGAACACTGGAGTGGGTTGCCATTTCCTTCTCCAATGCATGAAAGTGAAAAGTGAAAGGGAAGTCGGCTGAGCAAACATAGACCCTACAAACAAGCACACAACGTATGATTCCATTTACATGAAGTTCAAGAACAGGCAAAGCTAACTTTTGACATTAGAAGTTAGGATTATGAAAGGGGAGTAAACAAAGGGACATGAGGGACTTATTGGGGCAGAAGAGGTAGGAGTTTGGGAATGTTGCGTTTCTTGATCTGGATGCTGGTTACACAGGCATGAAAACCCACTGAGATACACACTTACAAACTGCATTTTTCTGAATCATGTCAACTTTAACAAAGTTGAAATAAAAATATCAAATGGAAAATATTTTTTTATTAGAGAGTTGAGCAGACTAATCAGGCTGCAGACACTTGGCAAAAGGCAGGGCCATATTTCACTTGATACATGCTTGGTGGGCCCCCACTCTGTGCCAAAAGGCAGGGGCATATTTCACTTGATACATGCCTGGGGGGCCCCCCCACTCTGTGCCAAGCACTGTGGAGGATGAAGGCCCAACGGGGCCAATGAGACTGGATCTGTGTTCTCCATCATCACCTCCACCACCATCAACTCCATCACTAATACTTCCCAGTGCTATGTGACAGCCATGGTTTCAAGTACTGGTTTTTCTTTTTTCTTTTTACCAAATCATGTACTAACTTTACCTTCATAACAGCCCATTTTACAGATAAGGATGTTTAGGCACAGAGAGTTGAAGTAAGTGATGCAAGGCCACATAGCTAGCATGAAGTAGACCCAGAAACTGAAGCTGATGCCTGTGTTCTGACTCACAGTTTTATATTCAGAAGTCTGGTCTGTTTATCAGCTGTCAGTTCCAGCTTCCATGTAGGATCCACAGTCATCAATAACATCACCTCTGTTCAGGGAAGTGGTAATGTTATCAACCGAGTGTCTCGGCAAGACAGAGACAATTCCTAACTCTCTTTCTCTGGACAGCTGCCAGCTCAGTGTCACATGATCGGGAACAGACTGATGAATATATTGATGGAGACTTTTTTTTAAAAAAAGAAAAGTTAAAATGGCTTGGTCTTTCTATTGCCCAAAGTCCACAGAAACTTCTGAATTTGCTTCAAACAAATTTCAAAG
The DNA here is from genome assembly GCF_029378745.1 of Bos indicus. Classification (NCBI taxonomy): domain Eukaryota; kingdom Metazoa; phylum Chordata; class Mammalia; order Artiodactyla; family Bovidae; genus Bos; species Bos indicus. The sequence continues at coordinate 15,207,012 of NC_091782.1, read as the reverse complement.
CTGTCTCTGGCACTGTGGAGATGCTGATGGATCTCCTCACTGACCTGGAATCATTCCCTTCCCTCATTACCTTATCAGGGGAACCTGAGGCTGGGGGCCGTGGTGTCTGAGAGGAAGTGATGGAGGGAGTGTTGACACTGACCCCCAGGAATGCGGTCAGACATGAACTGTGAGTCTGGCACATCGGGAATCCATGATGCAGGCAAGCTTTGCTTTGGCACTTGGGTAGGCAATCAGTGTACATAACCCAGAAGGTGGAATGTTCAATGCACAGCCCCAAAGACCTCCCTGGCTTGGGACCAAGCAGTTAGAAACAAACACCCCCATAAGAACAAATCAGGTCTGGCAGAGATCCAGGCAAGCATGAAAACCTATACAGGCAGGAAGCTGGCTCCCAATGAGCCAACAGAGCCCCCTGAGACCTCCCCCTTTATATAGAAGACACACTGGTAAGATAAAGAAGAATTCCCAAAGGTCAACTTGTCCAGATCCTGTCTCCAGGCAAGATGGCAACAAAGCTATCCGGTCATGCTTCTGACCTGATATACCCACACCTCTCAGCCTAGACTTGAGGACCTGAGGGAGGGAGCAGGTGCCAATGCAAATCTGGCAATAAAATCAAAACATGTGCTCAGCCTTCCCAGTTATAACACAACTCTATGTGAAGAGAAATCAGTTGGGTCCCACCTAGAAAACATACAATATAGAGCACAAGGGAAAAAAAAAAAAAAACGTACTTTTTCATATAGTGACATGGTGCTGCTGCTGCTGCTGCTAAGGCAAGTTGTGTCCAACTCTGTGCGACCCCATAGACGGCAGCCCACCAGGCTCCCCCATCCCTGGAATTCTCCAGGCAAGAACACTGGAGTGGGTTGCCATTTCCTTCTCCAATGCATGAAAGTAAAAAGTGAAAGTGAAGTCGCTCAGTCGTGTCTGACTCTTACTGACCCCATGGACTGCAGCCTACCAGCCTCCTCCATCCATGGGATTTTCCAAGCAAGAGTACTGGAGTGGGGTGCCATTGCCTTCTCCGATATAGTGACATAGCCACGAACAATTATCTGGATAATAATGGGCTGCTCCAAAACGATTTTATGTAAAATAAGTAAAACTTCTGGGGGCAGGCAGGGGTTTATTGAAGGGTTCTTAGAATTCACCAATCATGGGAGGGAGGTTCAGGTGGGAGGGGAAGTACAGCTGTCACGCAGCATCAGTGAAGGCCTCAGCCAACCCCATGAGGAGCTCTGAAGCCAGGATGCCCTTTAGAATTTCCCCCACATTGGGGCAGAGGGAACCCACTGGTCACTGGATACAGGGGACCCAGTAGGAGAGACTGCAGCGGAGGCAATTCTCAAGAGGGCTGACGACTGCCAGCACTGTCTGCTGCTGGGAAGCGGTCCTGCTGGGGGCTGGTGATCTGAACGCAGGGCCCACACAGCTGACCATTATCCTAATTGTAGGATGTGCCATCCTACACTGCCTGACTTGCTCTGCCACCCTTGTTCCCCGATCCAGTGTATCCGTCTTTGACGTTTCCTGTGGCTCTTCCTACATATTCAGTGACTGAAGAGACCCAAGGAGGGAAGACTAAATCTGATGAGAAGGAGGGGCAGCCACAGGGACTGATGCTCAAGAGCTTTCCTAGGGGACAAAGACCACACACAGCACGGAAGCGTACCCAGATGGTCACAGGCTAGGGTACAACAACCACTCATCTTTCCTGGGTGATGGATGCTTGGTATGTCAGACTCAGGTACCCAAGCTGGTGGTCACCCAGGATGAAATCACATGTAATAGCTGACTGATTGAAAAAAAAAATAATGGACTTTGCTGCAAGAATGGCATGATCTCAGATATATAGAGCTGTGTGCGTCTGTATACTCAGTCGCTCAGTCATGTCTGCCTCTTTTGCAACCCCTCCAGGCTCCTCTGTTCATGGGATTTCCCAGGCAAGAATACTACAGCAGAGATTGAATCTGTATGCCCTGCATTTCAGGGGGATTCTTTTCCACTGAGCCACCTGGGAAGCCCCTGTGTGTGTCTAGGCATATAAAGAAATCAGAAAAAATAAACGGTTCCATTCACCATAGGGATGACCCTGATAAATGGTCAAAAGAGAAGAAACATATGCAGCAGAGTAATACACAGAGATTCCATTTCAGTGAAAAACAGTCAAACAACAAGAAAGTGAAAGTGAAGTCGCTCAGTCGTGTCCGACTCCTTGCGACCCCATGGACTGTAGCCTACCAGGCTCCTCAGTCCATGGGATTTTCCAGGCAAGAGTACTGGAGTGGGGTGCCATTTCCGTCTCCAGGGGATCTTCACAACCCAGAGATTGAACCTGGGTCTCCCATATTGTAGGCAGATGCTTTACTGTCTGGGCCAAGACCCCACCATAATAGTATACACACCTCTAGTAGTTGTATGGACAAAGGAAAAGATAAGGAAGGATTAATTCTAGGCTGTAAACATCAATTCCCAGGGTGTGGAGGAGGAGTGGAGATGCGATTCGCTTTCCACTTGTCTTTTTGTATCTCTGCATGATATTGATCCACATGTTTAAGCAAGGGAGAATTACCATCATAATTTTGAAAAATCAAATAAGAAATAAATTTTTAAAAAATTATCAACATGGTGCTACATGCATAGTGAGACCTACTATTAACAATACGATTTCATTCCCTGTCTTCCTTGCCCTCTTAGAAATCAGCTCCTAATTGCCCATTTGGAGTTGTTCAAAGAGGAAAATTTAAGGCTGACATTCTTCCATGCCTTCTCCATCATTAGAAAATAACAATTTTAATGTTATTCCCTATATGACATATATTTGCCATGAGTATACATCTGTCAGTAAAATCTATAAAAATTATGCAACACATTCTGCGTTCAGATGGCAATACTGTGAATTATCTGCTGTTAGCTATTATGTGTGACCATGCCTCTCTTTGTTACGGTGATAATGAAAGCTGACCGTCCCAAGCCAATTCCCAATTATCTTGGCACGTACACATGAAAAGCCCAGAGAAGCCAAAACCCAACTTCTCGCCGCATCTGCTGACAAGAAGTCAGAGGGTTGGTTTCAAGTTTCTTCCCTCTGTCCCTGTCCCTGGCTACCCCTTAGGAGAGGTGCTCCAGAGGGCAGGAGCCACCACAGCACGGAGGATAAGGACACAGAGCTTCCACGTCATCTATAAACTGGACGGCCCTTCTCCATCTGGTTGGCTCTGGGGATTTGCTCTTGCCATCTCATCAGCACCCGGGCACGGACCATAGACATTCCTCAGGAGTTAACTCAGCTGTCAGAGTTGAACCAAGGGTTTAATTGACACTGGCTACCAGGTGTGGCTTCTACAATGTCATTCGACTTTTATGAGCTCCAAATACGTAGAAGGCAAGACAGAGAGACTCAGTCCTTCCTGGACTCCGATGCCACATGTTAGATATTATGTCAGAGCTGCCTGCTAAGTTTGCAGAGTGAAAAGGGAGTGACTTGGCGGAGAGGGAAGCCTGGAAAAGGGAGTTTGGGAGAGAAGGGGCCACCAGCACAAGCCTGGTAGGACAAGTAGCCCCAGGAAAATGGGCCATCCAGGCAGAACAAACTACAAGCAAGGGAATAGAGGTGGGACATGCTTGTGACTAAGCTCCGGAAAGCCCAAGTTAACCCTTTTAGGGCAGGGAAGGGGCTTCTCAGGTGGTAAAAATCTGCCTGCTAATGCAGAAGACGAGGGTTCAACCCCTGGGTTGGGAAAATCCCCTGGAGTAGGAAATGGCAACCTGCTCCAATATTCCTGCCTAGAAAATTCCATGGACAGAGAAGTCTGGCAAGTCTACGATCCAAATGGTCACAAAGAGTAAGACAGGAGGGATCCACTGAATACAGCACAGCCCTAACCCTTGAGGGATGACGGAACTGACGGCTGATGTAGCGACATAGCCGTCAGCCAAATAGCACCTCGCTTGCACACCAGGAGCCTGTCTTGTGTTATCTTAAAAAGATCCCCTTTACCTCAAAAACCTCACATCAGTCCTTCTTCCTCACACCAGCTTACCAACTGATTATTTTTTCCCACCACACCCCTTATTCTGTCAGTGATACCGGATTTAGATTTTGACTTTAGTTTTCCCTCCAACTGGCTAGTTGCCAGGAATTAAACCACCACCACCAAAGGGATAGTTAACATTGATTGAGTGCTTACTCTAGGCCAGGGGCTGGCAATCTTGGCAACCATCCTTCGAGAATGGTAGCATTTATTATCATCCCCATTTTTCAGATGAGGAAACTGAGGCTCAGGTGAAATAATACGCAAGGTCTTACAACAGGTTAAGTGGTGGAGCCAGGATTCAAACATAGATCTGATTCTAGAAGCCATATTCTTGACCACCAAGCTGCAACAACCTTCCCTAAACTGTACTTGGTCTGTTCACACTGAGAACCAGGGCAGGAACCACCAAACTTTGTCTGTTAGAGGGCGAGACAGTAAATATTTTCAGCTCTGTGACCCATACAGCCTCGATGACAACACTCCAACTCCACCCTTTTCTCATGAAAGGGGCCACGGCTAACACGTACTCAAACAGCATGGCTATGTTCCAGTAACACACAAGGCTTGTTTTACACAACAAGGTGACAGGTTGGACTTGGCTGCTGAAATTGTCAGCTCCTACTCAGATATGCAGGTGACACCACCCTTATGGCAGAAAGTGAAGAGGAACTCAAAAGCCTCTTGATGAAAGTGAAAGTGGAGAGTGAAAAAGTTGGCTTAAAACTCAACATTCAGAAGATGAAGATCACGGCATCTGGTCCCAGCCCTTCTTGGGAAATAGATGGGGAAACAGTGGAAACAGCGTCAGACTTTATATTTCTGGGCTCCAAAATCACTGCAGATGGTGACTGCAGCCATGAAATTAAAAGACGCTTACTCCTTGGAAGGAAAGTAATGACCAACCTAGATAGCATATTCAAAAGCAGAGACATTGCTTTGCCAACAAAGGTTCATCTAGTCAAGGCTATGGTTTTTTCAGTGGTCATGTATGGATATGAGAGTTGGACTGTGAAGAAAGCTGAGCGCTGAAGAATTGATGCTTTTGAACTGTGGTGTTGGAGAAGACTCTTGAGAGTCCCTTGGACTGCAAGGAGATCCAACCAGTCCATTCTGAAGGAGATCAGCCCTGGAATTTCCTTGGAAGGGATGATGCTGAAGCTGAAACTCCAGTACTTTGGCCACCTCATGCGAAGAGTTGACTCATTGGAAAAGACTCTGATGCTGGGAGGGATTGGGGGCAGGAGGAGAAGGGGACGACAGAGGATGAGATGGCTGGATGGCATCACTGACTCGATGGATGTGAGTCTGAGTGAAATCCGGGAGTTGGTGATGGACAGGGAGGTCTGGCGTGCTGCAATTCATGGGGTCACAAAGAGTCGGACACGACTGAGCAACTGAACTGAATCTATAGCAGTTTGTTCATTCCTTCAGCCAACATGGATCGAATGTCTACCTTGTATCTGGCATGTTCTAGGTTCCAGGTAGAGGCAGAACCACACCAGTTGCCACTGCCAGGGAGCTTAAATCCTAGTAAAGATCTGTTTGTTTGTTTCACCTGTGCCTGATAAGACTGATTCCTCACCTTGGTCCACTTCTCGCTTCCCTTAGACCTATAGCTCTCAACTCATACTTCACATCGCCTGGGGACTTTGCAGAATAACCAGTGCCTGGGCCCCACACCCCAGAGATTCTCATTCAATCAGCCCGGGGTGGGCCCAGGTACTGATAATTTTACAAGCTTCCCAGGTGATGGGTTGAGATCTACTGCTTGGGTAGCTGTTGGCCTCCTGTTTTTTCCACTTATTTACGATCTGAAATAGGGGAAGTCTTTTAAGCCCCTCACTTTGAGTTGTAAAATGTGGATCATACCCGTCTCATAGGATTGTCATGAGGATAAAATGAGGCTACATGCTTTTTAAACGTGAGGTATGACTGTCATTGTGCCATTATCATTCAGCTTTAATGCTGGGTCCTACATCAGTGATTTCCCTCTCCAGTTTTGACCTCAATTCTTTGAACCAAGACAGAGTTTGGGACCTCTCAACCAAGCTCTAGTGGTAGCTCACTAATAGCCCAGGCTCCTGGGTGAGCGAGTGGGTGGCCTTTTCCTTTATGCTAGTAGAGCCTCGCATGGCGCTGCCAGTTGTCTGGCATGGGGAGCGTGGACCTGTGCCCTGCTTTTGTAGTGAAGGTCTCCATCTCCAGGCAGAAACAGCTGATCTTTGAGCACTGTTGTGAAGCCTTGGATAAGTGGCTTATTTACTTTGACACATGGATAAATGTCCAAATTCAGGTACTTTCAAGAGCTTAAGAACTAGAAAGTGAAGGGCATTACCATTTTGCTGAACACTGATCAGTGTGCTAGGTCCTTCCCATATACTATTTCATTTCACCTTCAGAACAACCCTTTAGAACACTTATTGTTCTCATTTGACAGGTGAAAAAGACTCAGAGAGGCTGAACAGCTTGTGACCTGATGGTTCTAGGACTGGACTCACACCTGGGTCTTGTTGATTCTGAAGCTCTTTGCACAGACCATGGGGCATCCTACAAATAATTCAGCTCCTCTGTAGCCAGGATTCAAAGAGCTACCCAACTGCCTCAGGCTTATTTTTCTCAGTTTTCTTTTTTCTTTCCTTTTCTTTTTCTGGAGCAGGTGGGGGGATTGGGGGGGACCCAGAAAGAACCCCACAACACCTGCTAATGCCCATAGTCTGACAGCCTCACTCAGCACTAGCAGGATGACCCACAGGTCCAAAGAAAAGGGCATTTCCTCCCTGCACAGCATTTGGATGGTGCAGTTTTATAACCTCATAATGAAACAAAAAAACAAACAAACCAAAAAAATGTGAGGAAAGAGTTTGGAGAAATAGATACTGCCAGGAGTGAGGAATTCACCGACCCCCAATCTGGGCCATCTCAAGAGAAGTTGGCCACTGGCTGAGTCTCTTAAAAGCTGAAAAGTCATCCCAGGCCACGGTTAAAGAGAGAGCTTGAACAGAACAGAAACAAATGTGATCTTCAAAGTCTTAAATGTCAACTTGAAGGATAACTGAGAAGCACTGAGATGGGCCAAGAGAACCTGCAGCTGCGTTCCCCACATCAGATGGTCCTTTAGTCCTCTGGATCAGCCACCCCACAGGGCTAGACGGCGTGTCCATTGGGAAGGGGGAAGCCTCCCCAGCCCATACCTGCCAAGCTGTTTACAAATGGCTAAAGCTTCCATTTTTACCACCCATCAGATTCTCCCCTCTCACCCTGAGGAGCAGTAACCGTCTCTGACCTGGGCCTTGTCCTTCAGGATGCCTCTGCTCCTTGATCTTCCCGCCCCGCGCCCACCTTCCCACCCCATCCGTACAACCGGCTCTGCTGCCCTCCTCCCTGCCAAGAACTCAAACACGAGAGTGGTTTCCAGGCCAGATATCCAGGATGCCTGGTGTCCCCTCCCAGCCCTCAGGATAATGGAGCAGCCACGTTCCTGGATAATCCCCACTAGCTACTGTTTCTAGAGGGAGGAAGTAAGGGTGACCTGAGCCCTTGAATCTCCAACCAGGTGTCTTCAAGAACGGAAAACAACACAGCCAGATTTGGAGAGAGGTCCTTTCCAAACCACGTGGGTGGCTGATGGCTAAAAAAAAACTAGAAAATAAAATTATGAGATTCCCTTTATGAAAGGTCTACAACATCCCTCGCTCTGTTTTAGCCCCTTTGCATAAATACCATGTTTGTAACAACCTTGAGCGGTAAGTATCATTCTCGTTTCACAGGTGAGGGAACTTAAGCTCAGAAAGAATAAGTAATGTATCCCAGGTTACTGCTTCCCTGGTGACTCAGTGGTAAAGAATCCACCTGCAAAGAAGGAAATGCAGGTTCGATCCCTGGGTCAGGAAGATCCCCTGGAGAAGGAAATGGCTATCCACTCCAGTGTTGTTGCCTGAAGAATCCCATGGACAGAGGAACTTGGCGGGCTACAGTTCATGGGATTGCAAAGAGAGACATGACTGAGCACGCATGCCCAGGTTACTAATTCTTTCCCAGGCAGACTGCTCTGATGTCGGTCCTCTTTCCATTGTGCCAGGCTGCATCTGAAATCCAGAGCTGACGGACACCAGATCCCTGAACACGGAGACTCTAGTTGTGGAGACTTAGGTCAACTGCTGTCAAAGCAAAGGACGCCTTCCAAGTGGTTCGTTCTGCCAGGTGCCTTTGACCTTTCAACCTTCTGGAGAGCCTGAGAATGCACCCTAAGTATTCTGATCTCAGAGATGACCAATGAGCTGGTCAGAAGCTTGAGCTGATAGAAGGGCCAATGAGAAGGCTTCCACATCAGCCCAGGCCATCAGTGGTCTGAGAATCCAGTGAACTGTCCCCCTGAGCAAACTCTCAAGGGTCAGGATCTCACAGACCCTCCAGAGAGGATGATGAAAGAACGGAAAGGCCAGATCTCAGCCTCAGTTGTCCCTGAGGGGTCCTGTGCTGGGACAAGAGGCCACCCTAGACTCCAAAATTTCTTTTTTTTTTCAGCAAGCTCCGGGAGATAGTGAAGGACAGGGAAGCCTGGCATGCTGCAGTCCATGGAGTCACAAAGAGTCAGACATGACTGAGCGACTGAACAAGACTCTGGGATAGGTCCCGTCCACCCCTGGATAGTCAGTCTTTTATTTGTACATGGTAGGAATGAGTGGGGACGTGTTAGTCGTTACTTCCATCAGCTCCACTGTGAGGCCAGCTTCTGCCTCCCTGATTATCTTTGCATCCTCCTGGCCACCTACACTTCATTCACCCTTCCCTCTTCTTTATCCCTGGATCCCAGGCTCTTCAATCATGGCAACAGTTTAACCTGTTTTGTGGCAAAAAAAAAAAAAACTTTGGTGACGGGGGCTGGGGAAGAAGACTGGGGAGGAGACTTTTTTTTTCCACAGAAGGCAGTGGCCTTTCAACCTCCCCCACAATCACCAAAACTAAAACCCTCCGCCTTCACTGGCCTTTCTATTGGTTCCCCCCTCACATCCTCCCCCTTCCTGAACTCCTCACTCTCTTCTCAGTTCTGAGGTCCAGGAGAAGTTTCTCTCCTCTTTTTGTCCTGATGGGGGCACGAGTATTCCCTCAGCATCTGAGGATCTGGAGGAAAAACCCTGGAAACGCAGCTAGGAGTTAGGAGCTGGACTGTGCAGCTACCAGGGAACCAGACAATAATAGCACAGTTGTTTTTTTTTTTTTTTTAATGGAGAGATGAAGGTCGATGCAGCTCCCAGAGCAACCGAGAAATGGCCCATTTATGCTTCCAGGCCTGGGGCCACGACCATCCCCACGCAGTCGCCAATGCATAAACAGGCTCCTACACATGCATTTCGCGGCGGGTACCCCACTACCCCTTTACAAGCACTTTTGTTTAGACGGCCCTTAGCGTGATTTCCTCCTTCACTGCACTCAAGTTAAAGACGTACTCCTGAAGTTAAAAGAGTCTAGAGCTGACTTGCTGTCTGTTCAGTCTCTTACAGCTCTTCTCGAGGAGTCAATTTGTATAATTTCTAAAACCCTTCCAAATCTTCAACTTCCTGTGGGTCCGTTTTTTATATCCACATTTCCTCCCTGTCCCCTTTTTTTGTTTTTTGTTTTTTGTTTTTTTAATTCTCTCCTTTTTTCTAGGACACAGGGAGAGGTCCAGTAATCTTCCTCCCACCCAAATATTGCAGGTTGGTTCTATTGCAAAATATAAAACCAGAGATCCGGGTAGGATGACGCTGAAAGGGCTCTCTTTGTGGTCACTGGTTTGCTGAACAGCTATGGACATCCAATGTGTGCATTGGGCAACCCCGGGCTGGTGGATCCATACTGCCCTGCTTCCTCCCACACTCAAAGAGCACAATTCCCCCTCTACGACCTAGGGAAAATCTATTCCCTTCTTCAGCCAACTTTTCAGAGAAACTCAAGAAACTGACACCGAACATGGAAGGAGGAGGGGAACACAAAACCTGAAACTATTTAAAGATAGAAAGTTGCTCTCTTTCCCTTGTAGGTTTCAAGGAAAGTCTCCAAGGACTCTTTCCTGGAGAGGTCCCCCCCCCCCGCCCCCCCACGCCTTCCCATCTTCCTAGGAACTTTGCAAAACCACCACAGGACTTTGGAAAAGTGGCCAAGGCAGAGAGAGAAGAGTTAAATCAAGCCCAGACCTCAACAATCTGTGTTCAATTTTGATAAAAATCTCTCTCCCTCTCCCCCACCACCCCCCTTCCTCCACCCCACAACTCAGACATGTCTCTTTATGTTACGAGCTTGCATCTTGTTTGGGGGCACCGAGGGGCTCCCAGAAAACCCCCATCGGCCCCCACAGTGGGCACATGTGGCAAATACATCCACTCCACTCTCCGGCACGGCTGGACACAGAGTCTCAGTCCTGCCCACCACCTCCTTCTTCTCCTCCCCCTTGCAGTTACCTGCCTCCAGCCCAGCTCCTTCGTTCGGGTTAAGTCAAAGCCCCATTGCCCCGCGCTGTCAGGGCCCCAGCAGGCGGACGGACGGGCGGCAGCCGCAGGTGCTGGGATCCCAACTCAGGACGCCTTTCCTGGGACGCTCCTTCCCTCTCCCAGGTCCCGCTGCTTCTGAGAGCAAGAAGCTCCCCTCTCCCCCCGCCTAGCCTGCTGGCCAGGGGCCAGGCTTGCAAGTGGGAGCTGGGGGCGTGTGAAGAGTTAAATCACCCAAAGGCAGACACAAGCGAACCGGGAAAAGCCACCACCAAAAAGTTGTCCGTTTGGGGGTCACCGGCTCTGTCTGTCCACTTATGACAAGAAGGAATCGGATTTCAAAGCCATAAACATTTTTTTTAAAGTTTTCCGAAGACATTTCCTGTGTCCAGATGTGCCCATCCAGACAGACCCGACACGCACATCACACCCACCGGCACCGACGCGCTCACAGCCCACCGCCCCCAGCCCCCCCGGAACCCCGCTCAGGGATTCTCGGCGGCTCCTGCAAAGCACTTCGGAGACACAAAAAAAACAGGCAGCCGGCGGAGCCGTTGCCTCGCCAAATCCCCTTTCAGCCTCGGAAAGAAAAGTAGAGGAGGAGAGAAGTGGGGAAGTGGCCCGGAAAGCCTCCGCGGTCCCCTGGCCTCCCGGATGCGAAGCGGGGAGGAGAGCGGGGCGGCCGTACTCACCCCGGGCCGCCCATGGCGCGTCCTCGGCTCCCGCAGCCCCGCGCCCGGCTGCGCGCTCGCCCGCCCGCCCGCCGCGCCCGCTCCGCGCTTAGCCGAGCCGAGCTCGCAGTCTCCCGACCGAGACCTCGCCGCTCCCCCTGGGCCGGCCTCGCGCCCGCCCGCCCGCCCCGCTCTGACGTCAGGCGTCTTGGAGCGGGATATTTATGGCCAGGATACTCTGCATTTTCCCTAGGTAGAGTTCTGATTGCAGTTCCTTGGGATTTGTAATTTTCACACTTTCAGACAGAAAGCAGCGGAGGGAGGGAGGAGAATGCAGCCGGCAGGGCGAGGCAGACAATGAGGGTAGCTGTTTTCCAACTCTGGCAAAGAGCCTTCTCAGGGCTTCCTCTGTTTTGGAAACAGAGAAGGGGTCAAGGAGGCAGGAGTGGTGACCTGAGGCGGTGGGTTTCTCCTCGTTTCTCTCCTGGTCCGAGCGGGTTGGGAGATCAGGTGCTCGGGACGGGGGAGCCCTGCCCTTCCACCAAGTCCTTTCACGGGACACTAAATCCCAGGAAGGTGCTAGGGCAAGAAAGGAGATAAATCAGGAAGAACAGAACAGCTAATTAGAAGCCCTGGTCCACACCCTAACAACTTTTCCATTTCTTCTTTGGGAGTGGGTGCGTAAAAAAAAAAAAAAAAAAGTTTATTTTTATTAAATTATGTTCCACACTCCCTGCCCTTGTATAGCTTTTCCAACTCATTACCAGTCAATTCATCTTACTTCATTGCTTACATATAGAGTTTGAGCCATTTATAATAGTCCTTATTCATACTTTATAAAATGGCTTTTAATTTTTTTTTTTTCTTAAATGTGATTGTGATCCATCTCCTTGTCTGGACGGAAGTTGCCTTAGTCAAGAAACAGTCTCCTCCATGACTGGCACCTTCATCAGGATGGAGTCTGGGTTGTTTCACTCTCCCAGGAGTGAGCAAGCAGATGGAGCCCACGCTGGGTGATGAGCCAGGTGGCGTCTTCTGGCTGTTCAGGTCTGGATTCTGGATTCTAATGGTTGTCTATTTCTCTACCTAGCCGAAGAGGTTTGAGGACATGGCTTGGTTTAATAGCCATCTTTCCAGAGTAGAGAAGAAAAGAGAGCGTAATGCCTTATCCTGCTTGGTGCCCACGGTTTGGAGAATGAACTGAAAAATGAGATGCATGGGATGCAAATCGCTTGTTCAGTGGGATAACATAAGTGTGTAGGTATTCAACTCCCCATTAAGGAGAAGGAGGACAACCACAAGTCATCACTAAAACAACACAGCTCTAGCGAGCATTCTGTTAGCCCAGATGGGGTAAAGGTGGGGGTGTGTCTTAAGCACAGTTACAGTGCAGCAGGGACTCAAGGACTTGGAATGTGTTTACCCCTTTGGCAGCAGCTGGTGAGGGCTGATTGCCAGAAGGAGCCAAGTCTTGGGACTGGGCCTCTTGGTGGGAGACAGCCAAGATGTTTTGGTCCAAGCCACAGAGAACTCAGAGCCCTGCTGTTTGGTCACTGTCTGGCTGCCCTCCTGAGCATCATACCCCACAGCAACATCTCTCCATCCCCTTCCTCCCATCAGGGTTCCAAGGTGAACTTGGCTTTGTGGTGGACACTGCACATTGGCTTCCAAAATCCCCTTCTCCCTTGCCTTCCTCAACTAAAGAAACTGGAGGTCTACAATAGTTACCATTCCAGACACCCTTGTAACTAGAGATAGCTGTGAAACCCATTTCCATCCAGTGAGGTTGGCATGCAGAAGGCAGGGGTCAGTTTCTACAAATATTCTTTAAGAAAAAGTCAGATTCAGATGGCATGCCCCTTCAACCCCTTGACAGCCCCTATTTCTCCTTCCTCCATTTCTTCTCTCTTAGGATGTAAATATGATATCTGGAGATACAGCAACCATCTTGCAACCTTGAGTACAAAAACCACTCACTTAAGAATGGTGGAGCGGGAAGGCAAAAGGAACTGGGGCCCTCGATGACATCCGTAAGTGGCTGAATTTTCCCCTGACTTCTTGTCAGGTGAGAAAAAGAAACTCCTATGTGTTCCTGTTATAATAGTCATCTTATGTTTTTTTTACAGCCAAACATTATCTTACCTGACACATTTCCATCAGTCCACCAAAATACAATATTGGAATGATTCCTGAACGTTAGCTCACAAGTACGATGATTCCTTTTAACCTTATGTGTGCTTAGTCACTCTGCCGTGCCCGACTCTTTGTGACCCCTGTAGCTACAGGAGTGGACTATAGCCCATCAGGTTCCCGTGTCCATGGGATTCTCCAGGCAAGCATACTGGAGTGGGTTGCCATTTCCTCCTTATTTAACCTTATACTGACATCACTCTTTATAGTTTTCAAAGCCTATCTGCATATATTCCCCAGCAAACTTCATAATTTGGAGAAGTATCACAATAACCTCCATTTTTCATATAAGAAAAGAAGCCAGATTTAATAGATATCCTGCCCAAGATCACACAGTCTACAAAGTAAGGGACCCTTGAACCCTAGCCTAGTTCTTCTAACTCCAATTCTGCCTATTTTCTGCAACACCTTAAATAATACAATCACAAAGCCCAGTGAAGATGCCTAATCCATACTAAGTCTATTTCAACCAAGATGCAAGAGACTGAAAGTAAATTCTGGAACTAGAAAGTGCCACAGTCCACTTGGGGAATTGAGTCCAGTCCATTGTCTCCCCAAATCCCCACCACCTTCCAGCTACTCTCTGATATCCTGCCCTGAATCCCCATAGTTGCTCTTGCTAAGGTCACATGACCTTTTAGTTGAATCAAGTCTTGGCATCTTCATGGTCATGGCCTGTGAGATGCTTAGAGCACCCCTTTTTTGAAGCACTCCCCTCTTTCAGGGACATCTTAGCACAACAACTTCCCTTGTGTAGTTTCTCTTCCCAGTCCATCCACCCGACTGTGGATGTTCCCCAGGGATCTGCCAGCCACCTTCCTTCTCTTGCCGGTCACCAACTCATCTCATGCAATTTCATCCTTTCTCGTTAGTTCTACCACAGGCTCCGTGACTGTCTGGGAATGTCAACCATTGTCTCGACACCCAAATCTACATTCCAACCACCATTTGCCTCTCAATCTTAACCCTGCTTTTCCAACTGTTTTTGTCCATATTGCCCAGCATATGGTGAGTAGTAAATAATTGGTATATGTTTTAAATTATTATTGTAAAAAAGATGCAGAGAAGTGACTAAAGCATAAGAGGATTTTGTGACTGACTCATTTCCAGGATCGAGAGCTTTGGTGTGATCATCCTCCCTTGAAGATCACCCCACAAGCCAATCTACTTGTCCCCAGCCATAAGGAAATACAGCAGAATTAATGGAAGTTAGCAGGAGCAGACCCTATAAAGAGGCAGACCTAATGAGAAATAGCCTCATTAACTCCTTTTTACGTGTATATGTATGGCTGAGTCCCTTTGCTCTCCATCTGAAATCATCACAACATTGTTAATCGGCTAGACTCCAATATAAAATTAAAAGTCTGATAAAATTAAAATGTCAAAAAAAGAATTTACTCCTTTTGGAATTAACTCCTTTTAGAATAGCCTCATTAACTTCTTCCAGGCAAAGTGAGAGACAGAAAGGGATTAAAGATGAGGTGAGATAGGGCCAGTCAATCCTAAAGGAAATCAGTCCTGAATATTCATTGGAAGGACTGATGCTGAAGCTGAAACTCTGATACTTTGGCCACCTGATGCAGAGAGCTGACTCATTGGAAAAGACCCTGATGCTGGGAAAGATTGAAGGCAGGAGAAGGGGACGACAGAGGATGAGATGGTTGGATGGCATCACAGACATGAGTTTGAGCAAGCTCCGGGAGTTGGTGATAGACAGGGAAGCCTGGCGTGCTTAGGGTTGCGAAGAGTTGGACACAACTGAGCAACTGACCTGAACTGAACTGAGATAGAGCTGGAGACTTAGAGGTGGTAGGTGGGAAGCATAAGGACGATGGGATCAAGGGAATGAGGCTGTGCACCAGAATATGCCAGGTCTGAGGAGAGGAGGAAAAAAACCTCCATCCCTCCCCAGGTAAGCTTACTCAGGTTCTACTGGGAAGAGGAGCAGGTGAAGCTTGTAAAATACATCCTCTGCATGCTAAGAGTCTGTTTTTGAGGTTGTTGAGTCTTGAAGACTCCATAAAGTGGGAGGGGCCCTTCCAAGATCGTCTGTTTACTACTGCACACAGAACCCTAATGTAGGGAGGATGGAGGGTAATCGCTTATGCTCAAGACTGCCCCAAGGGTGGGGGTGGGGCCCATCTTTCTTCACCTGTCAGTCACCTGTATATCCCAGGAATATGGCTCTGTGTGGCACACTGCTCATCTAGAAAATTCCACCTGCTTCCTAAGGGACCCCCAAACAATTCAGCAAGCTTGTCCCTGCATCCAAAGCCAACTGTACACTTCCAAGGCCCAGCTAACTCGTGAGAGAAGTAGGCATCACAAAAGCCCCTCCTTGCCCACTTTCCAGGGCCAGATCTCCTGGTCCTGTACCACACAGGCCCCAGGAGCACTCAGCAAAGACCTTGTAAAGGATCAGTGAGAACCCCATGAGTAGCATCCAATCAGCACAAAATCGCCTTCCCCAGTTCACACTGACAGGCTAAAGAAGATGGTGATAAGAACTCAGGTATTAGAGACCCTGATTAAATCCCCACCTTGCCTCCCACTGCTCTGTGAGCTGCCTATGACAGGGAACTTTCTGAAGCTTAGTGCTTGTGATGGTTAATTTTACATGTCAACTTGGCTGGGCCACATACCCAAGTATTTGGTCAAATATTATTCTGGATGTTTTCATAAGGGTGTTTTTTGGATGAGATTAACATTTAAATTGGGGAACCTCTATAATGTAGGTGGGCCTCATTCAGTCATCTGAAGGTCATAATAGAACAAAGGGCGACTTCCAGGATTCTCCCAGCGGATGACGTATCAGACCTGAACTGCAACTCTTCCCTGGATCTCCAGCCTGCCAGCCTCCCACAATTAAATGAGCCAATTCCTAAAAATCTACCTGTCTATCTATCTACACACACACACACACACACATACACATACACACACACACACACACCCAACCACCCCCCACCATTGGGTCTGTTTATCCAGAGAACCTTGACTAATACAGTTTCTCAACAATAACATGGGATGAAGAACATTCCATCCCTAAAGGACTGTTGACCAGGTTAAACGGGGCAAATGGGTCGAAAGTCCCTACTCCAGTGAGTTCTTCTAAGACTGGGGAGAAAGAGGAACCTCAGAGTTGTGAGGTCCCTGTCATCCCAGCCCTGAGGCCATCAGAATCCACCTTTAGACTGGAGGCTCTGCTCAGGAAAATGCCAAACTCTGTCTCAAGGGCGTTGGTAATGCCGAGAGGGCAGAAGAAAGCTGTGGTACACTGGGCCCAGTCCAGCACAGATATATAACACATCCGGCGTTTTGATCACGGACCATTCTGTTTCTTTCACGTATGTTTAGGGGTATAATCTCCATTGATTAGAACCAGCCTCCTGAACTTCCACTATCCAACAGTAACTTCTTTTTTTTTTCTTCAAACTTTTTATTTTGTACTGGGGTATAGCCGATTAACAAATAATTGTTTTGGTAGTTTCAGGTGAACCGCAAAGGGGCTCAGCCGTGCATATACATGTACCCATTCTCCCCTAAACTCCTCTCCCATCCAGGCTGCCATGTAACACTGAGCAGAGTTTCACGTGCTATACAGTGGTCCTTGCTGGTTATCCACTTTAAATTTAGCATTCAGCCAACAGTAACTTCTAAGACTACAACTAAAGAAGGAAGGTCAGTTTCCACAATTTCTTCCTGGAAAGGACATGAAATTAGGACATGAACTGCCTGAAAGATGTTTTAGGTTCTCATCATGGTGTGGGGTTGTAGAATGGCCTCAGAATATGGCATCAGTAAAAGCCTGGTTTCTAACCCCAGTTCAAGATCTTACAGCTAATTAAGAGCATCATTTAGTTTCTCTGGAAAAATATGGAATAATAGGAGGATCAAGCCCATGGTGCCGGAGTGAGGATTGAATTGCAGAATGTTTGTAATTACAGATGGCCATTATTCTTACAAGCCTCTTCCTCTCTTTGCCCTTTTCCATCTCCATCCTCCCCCCGCCCCCACCACCACCACCACACACAGCTCTTCTGTTAGTTAATACCAAGAATGCACTTAACATTAATGTACAATTCACCAGGTTCCTGGCATCTAGCTCTCTGCAAATATCTTTGCCTGGAGTTAAGAAACCTCCCCTGGCTCGGACATGACCACACCAAATAGGCAGCGATTGGAAAATTGGGCCCATAAAAGCCGTCTCCTTCCGAAGACGCAGGACAGCATTTTTGAGAAGCCTGCTCAGGTTGTTTGCAGCGGCTTTGAGGGTCGGCTCTGCTGCCTTGCCTACGTCAGAACCCTAAGTGTTTAACCACAAGACACACAATCCAGGGACATCGTGGCGGCAGCCATCCACCCCCACAGCAAGGCAGGCCATGCGTGCGTCTAATGCGGTATGTGCCCCTATTCCCATCCCCAGCAGAGGCCAGACAGGCTCCACACCTGGCCAGATGTGGGACGGGATATGGCCCAGTATGCAAAGTACTTCAGCGGCTGAGAAAGGGGGTGGAATTCCTTCCTGCTCCCCCTAGACAATGTGTGATCTGAGTCTAGGGTCCCCAGCCTGGGGAAAGGCCATGCCCACTGGTAGCCACAGCAGCTTATGTTATTTCTGGAGACAGAGCCCTTGCAGTCGGGGGCTGCATACAAACTCCCATGATGGTCTCGCCTTCGGTAGCTTAAGACTCTTTGAAGAATCATGCTCAGGGCTGAGTGCTGCAATCAAGTTCAAGGTGAAATTGTCTTTTGAAATGTTTGAGAGAAAGAAATCGTCCCACCTGATCTATACTGGGACTGGAGATGGGGAAAACACACACACACTCATTTTTCTCCGTTGAAGAATAAATGGAGGTTGATTGGAATCGTCAGGTCTGTATGACTTTGGGCTGGCACATGTGTGTGTATGCAACTGAGCAGGGACCTGGGGGAGGCCCAGGGACATCAGAAGAAGCATAACGCGTTTCATCATTCAGTGGTTTTGTCTTTTAAAGGAAAGACCTTAAACATGGTAAAGTGATGATGTTAGGAATCTGTTCTTAATTACCACTCAGTAACTTGGCAATCTGTTTTATCCCATTCATTTCTTTTGGAAAGTTCTCAGCGACTCATCTCTTCAGCTGTGTGTACACAATCATACACAAAAATAAAGAAAGAGAAAACCCACCCTGGTTGCCTTTGGAAAAAGCAAGGACATTTAATGAATCCTCTTGCAGATAGTCATGAGCACAGATTTTTAGATATTTTGGGGGAGTTTCATAAACACAAAATAGGCATATTTGATGGATGCATATATGTGGTTTTGGACTCTAGTGTAGGGACTTTTTCTTACTTTCTTTAACAGAAAGAAGCAGGAGCAGAAGCAGCAGCAAAACACTCCTTCACTAATGCTGTTTATTCACTCATCCTGCTAAGTCTCAGGCATTGCGATAAGCCCTGGAGCTGCAAAGTTGCACTGGATGGGGTTTCCATCAATTTGGATTTTAATCTAGTGGGAAAGAAAGCTCAATTTCATGCAGGTTAAAAAATAAATGAAAGCACATGAAACCTTCAGAATCACGATGGATCGGATGCAGTGAAGGTCAGTGGTAGATTGCCTGCCTTTGGATGAAGAAGAAAATACCTTCCCTTTCCACTGGTAACTTCCAGGCCAATTGTGATTCCAGGCCAAAATGCAATTTCCAAAATGCATTCTATAGAATGCTAATTCCTTTAAATGGCTTGCCAAACAAGGCAGAGGAAGTGTTTTTCATGATCAAAGAAGCTCAAGAAAAACTGTATATATTCTACCCACCTCCACACACACACACACCTTGAAACTTCACAGTGCCTGTTAGCATATGGAAAGTTCTAGAAGGTCCACAGCAAAAGAGATCTCCCGAACCTAGCTCAGCACAGTGCTCCCCAAAGTTCTTTCTTCACAGAACCTGTTTTTCACATAACATCTATGAACATCCTGTAACTTTCAGAAACATTGTTTAGTCTGAAGGGGACCAGAAGAAGTCTCTAAAAATAAACACAAGTGTAATGGGATGCTGAATTGGAATTTTTAATGAGGCAGCAAGATGCAATAGATAAGAAATTCTCAAATAATGTTTCATAGTGAGAAGCAGATTTTCAAAAGGAAGTATCTGGGAAGTGCTTTCATGCCTCCAAAAATTCCTTCAGATAAGAAGAATCAGAAGCATGGAAGTTGAGAAAAAATATAATGAGGAAGATTTCTCTGAGATGCCTGCACCAAAATTCCTTCCCTTTACTCCCCTAGTGAGAACAGCTTGAGGGGGATGACTCAAGGACCTAAGTGCTTCCTGAAGTTGGAAATTGTGGACAGTGTCAGACTCCAGCCTGAAAATATAGAAGGCAAGACACAGATGGTAAATTGATTTGGTGGTGGATCAAAGGAGAGAAGTTGCTTTATTGGGAAGGTTGGCACTCTACGTTTGCAAGGACAAGGATTAATACATGTGTCCCGACAAGCATATGTGGGCCACATGGGTGAGAAAGTGAGCCAGGAGACATATTTAGACCTTATCAAAGAGAACTACCTGGAAGAACTGTGGACCCACGATATCAAGGGTTGGTACAGAGTGGGCCACTGGCAAACCAACTAAATGGGAGAAAATCAGCTGAAGGAAGAAAATGCACAGCCTGTATCACAGGAGTTGCAGTTGGAGAGACCCAACTGAATAGTCTTTGAAGAACCCACCAAAGGCTTACAGGGAAAAGAGTCTGATATATGCAAACTATTTTGCAACCATGCCAAAAAATTCTCTGCAGAAGCGGGGACTTCCACTTATGGCTGAGTAAGGAGATTAGCAAAACTTATCCCCCCACAAAGCAACTACAAACTGGGATTAAATTAACAAAAACAACCATTCTGACACTATGGAAATCAATCAAATGCAAAAGACAATCTGAGAAGTGTTCATATACTTTACATAAAACTGATGAACTTTGGGTAAGAATTTTGAAATTCTTTAATGTTCTGACTTGAGGCTGTGTGAAATCGTTGACTTAACCGCTGTACCAGAAAGATACAAGTGTGATCTTTAGGAAGCCCAGCTTATAAATGAAAGTAAGGAGATCAAAACAAAACTGATGACACCGCACAAACAGGTTGAAAACAAAAGTTTGGAAAAAAACAGTACATGGTGCAAACTGCATTCACAAAAAATCTCAAGTGGCTATTAATATCAGATAACATAGACTTCAAAAGCAGAAATAGTAGGAGGCAAAGAAGCATATTTCATAATTATTAAATGGTCAAATCATCAGAAAGATATAATAAAAAACAACAGAACCTCAAAATACATAAAGTTAGAAGTGACAGAATTGAAAGGGGAAATTGAAAACTCAATAATAACAATCGGGGATTCACTATTCCACCCTCAGGAACTGATATAATCACTAGACAGTGAACCAGAAAGGATATAGAAGACTTGAACAACTCTATCAACCAACCTGATACAACAAACGCTTTCTATGTATGTGTGTCTTAAAGTCTATTTTGTCTGATACTATAATTTAATTTCCTTGTGACCAAACATCATACTTTGTATGACTTCAGTGTTTTAAAATTGTTTGAGACTTGTTTTATGGCCTAATTTATGGTCTTTGCTGGAGAATGTCTCAAGCACGCTTGATAACCTGTAGTCGCTGGGTGATTATTTTATCATTAGGAAATATTTTCCTTGTCTAAAATTCTGTTTCTAGTGTAGCACACCTGGAACCTTCTCTAGAAAATACCATGGCCATAAAACAAGTTTTAATAAATTTTAAAGGATTGAAATTATATGAAATATGGCATCTGATCACAGATCATCTAAATTATTTTTTAAAAAATCAACAAAAGGAAATCTGGGAATCTCCAAATATTTGGAAATTAAACAACATACATTTAAATATTCTAGATTGAAAGACTCAGTATTGTTGGTGATAAATTTGGCATTTATCCCCAAATTGATGTATAGATTCAATGCACTCCTATCAAAAACTAAGCAGGGTTTATTTGTTTGTCTTTGGCAAAAAGTTACATTGACAAGCTTATCTTAAAATGTATATAGAAATGCAAAGGAACTAAAAAAAATAAAACATTTGAAAATGCAAGACGAATTTGGAGTATTTCTATTATCCCAATTAAAAAACTTACTATAAATTTACAATAATCAAGACAGTGTGGTGTTGACATAGAATGGACATATAGAATCTACATATGATCTATATTGTAGATCATCAGGATGAAGTTAAAAGTTCAGAAATAAAACCTTACATTTCTGTACAAATGATTTTCAACAATTCAATGGGAAGAGGATAATTTTTTTCAACAAATGCTGCTGAGGACCTAGATATCAAATATGGAAAAAATTAGCTTTAATCGTAAATAAATGAAAGAACTAAGACTATTAAACTTCTTAGAATAAAAATAGGAGAAAATGTTTGTGAACTTAGGTTTAGCAAAGAGACTTTAAATATGACATTAAATGCATAATTTGTAACAGAAAAACATGACAAACTGGACCTTGTCAATTTTTAAAGTTTTACATTTCAAAAGACACTATGAAAATGAAAAGACAAGCCATATGTGAAGAAAATATGTATAAATCATTTATCTATGTACAAATCATTCATCTGATAAAGGACTAATATTCAAACATATAAAGAACTCTTACTACTCAATAGGTAGATGACAAACGACCCAATTTTTAAATCGGCAAATTATCTGAATAGACATTTTGTAAGAGGAGATACACAGATGGCTAATATGTACATAAGGAGATACTCAACATGATTGGTTATTAGGGAAATGAGAATTGAAATCACAATGAGATATCTCTATACATCTACTAGAGTGGCTACAATTGAGAAGATAGACAACAGTAAGTGTGGAAAAAGTGAAATTTTCACACATTGTTGATGGGAATGTAAAATGGTACAACCCTTTTGGAAAACAGTATATTTCTTAAAAACTTAAATATAAATTTACCATTAGACTCAGAAATTCCTTTTCTAAGAAGAAAGCCAAGAGAAATAAAAAGATGTATCCCCAAAAAGACATGTAAATGAATGTACATAATAGCATTGCTCATAATAGCCCAAAACTGGAAATAACCCAAATGCCCATCAACTGGTGAATGGATATGGTGAATGGGTAAATAAAACATGATATATCCATACAACTTAATACTATTCACTGATAAAAAGGAACAGATTTCTGATTCATGCCACAGTATGGATGATCTTCAAAACCTTTATGCTAGATTCCACATATAAGTGATATGATGTGATATTTGCCTTTCTCTGTACCTCACGCAATATGACAGTCTCTAGGACCATCCATGTTGCTGCAAATGGCATTATTTCATTCTCTTTTATGGCTGAGTATTATTCTATTATATATATGTACCATAGAAAACAAACTTAAGATTTATCCCCACCAGGGGTAGAGGGAAGGGATAAATTGAGAGATTGGGCTTGACATATACACACTCAGTTCAGTTCAGTTCAGTTCAGTCGCTCAGTCGTGTCCGACTCTTTGCGACCCCATGAATCACAGCACGCCAGGCCTCCCTGTCCATCACCAACTCCCGGATTTCACTCAGACTCACATCCATCGAGTCAGTGATGCCATCCATCCATCTCATCCTCTGTCATCCCCTTCTCCTCCTGCCCCCAATCCCTCCCAGCATCAGAGTCTTTTCCAATGGGTCAACTCTTCGCATGAGGTGGCCAAAGTACTGGAGTTTCAGTTTCAGCTTCAGCATCATTCCTTCCAAAGAAATCCCAGGGCTGATCTCCTTCAGAATGGACTGGTTGGATCTCCTTGCAGTCCAAGGGACTCTCAAGAGTCTTCTCCAACACCACAGTTCAAAAGCATCAACTCTTCGACGCTCAGCCTTCTTCACAGTCCAACTCTCACATCCATACATGACCACAGGAAAAACCATAGCCTTGACTAGATGGACCTTTGTTGGCAAAGTAATGTCTCTGCTTTTGAATATGCTATCTAGGTTGGTCATAACTTTTCTTCCAAGGAGTAAGCGTCTTTTAATTTCATGGCTGCAGTCACCATCTCCAGTGATTTTGGAGCCCCAAAAAATAAAGTCTGACACTGTTTCCACTGTTTCCCCATCTATTTCCCATGAAGTGGTGGGACCAGATGCCATGATTTTCGTTTTCTGAATGTTGAGCCTTAAGCCAACTTTTTCACTCTCCTCTTTCACCTTCATCAAGAGGCTTTTTTGTTCCTCTTCACTTTCTGCCATAAGGGTGGTATCATCTGTATATCTGAGGTTATTGATATTTCTCCTGGCAATCTTGATTCCAGCTTGTGCTTCTTCCAGCCCAGCGTTTCTCATGATGTACTCTGCATATAAGTTAAATAAGCAGGGTGACAATATACAGCCTTGACGTACTCCTTTTCCTATTTGGAACCAGTCTGTTGTTCCATGTCCAGTTCTAACTGTTGCTTCCTGACCTGCATACAAATTTCTCAAGAGGCAGGTCAGGTGGTCTGGTATTCCTGTAATAGATAACTAATAAGGACCTACTATGTAGCACAGAGAACTCTACTCAATATTCTACAATGACCTATATGGGAAAAGAATCTAAAAAGAAAGGCTGTATGTATATGTATAACTGATTCACTCTGATGTACACCTGAAACTAACACAACATTGTAAATCAACTCTACTCCAATAAAATAAACATTAAAAACTCTATGTTAATGAAAGAATCTGACACAATATAGTACACGGTGTAGGATTCCATTCATAGGAAATATCCAGAAAGACAAAAATCAGATCAGTGGTTGCCTTGGACTGGGGGAAGGAATAGGAGTTGACTGCAAATGGGCACAAGAGAACTTTTGGGGGTAATGGAAAGTTCTAGAAGAGTGAAAATCATTGTGGTTGCACAACTCTATAAATCTACTAAATATCACTGAATTATACACTTACAATGGGTGAATATTATAATATGCAAAACTATCCTTTTATAAAAACACTTTCCTGCCTCTCCTACTTCCTCTCAACTTTAAACCTGAGGGAGGAGAGGAGAGGAGAGAATCAGACCAGAAAGAGAAGAGAATGTAAACCACATCCTTTCCCCAAAGGTAAGCAGCTAGACTGCAGCTAATTTTAGCTGGGGAGGAGGTGGGTGTGGGGGGTTCAGAGAAAAAAGTACTCTGAATACATTGAAGTTCTAATTAATATACAGGATTGGATATTTTAAACCAAGTCTATGTTTTACCCTCTAACATATTTATAGAACCTTCTATTGGCTACTCATGAACAGAAAAGTCACTTGACCTGAGATTTTACCTAGTGAGAGGTAAAATAAGCCACCCACCACATGGGATAAGATATTCACCACAGGAGCGAAAGGTTCAGTGTGGGACAAAGGTACAGTTGATTTTGTAATCATCCCCCATGAAAACAACCCTTTTAGCCTCTGGTGACACGAGAATCAAAAACAGAGCAACAAGGACACAATTCAGCCATATAACAAAGTGCAGATTCAAAGTGTTTGGGGAACAGAAGAATTTTGAACTCAGGATCTGTTAGACCTGAGTTTGAGTCCTGGCTTGGCTATTTACTTATTTATTTATTTTTTAACTTTACAATATTGTATTGGTTTTGCCATATATCAACATGAATCTGCCACAGGTATACACGTGTTCCCAATCCTGAACCCTCCTCCCTCCTCTCTCCACGTACCATCCCTCTGGGTCATCCCAGTGCACCAGCCCCTAGCATCCAGTATCGTGCATCGAACCTGGACTGGTGACTCATTTCATATATGATATTATACATGTTTCAATGCCATTCTCCCAAATCATCCCACCCTCTCCCTCTCCCATAGAGTCCAAAAGACTGTTCTACACATCAGTGTCTCTTTTGCTGTCTCGTATACAGGGTTATTGTTACCATCTTTCTAAATTCCATATATATGTGTTAGTATGCTGTATTGGTGTTTTTCTTTCTGGCTTACTTCACTCTGTATAATAGGCTCCAGTTTCATCCACCTCATTAGAACTGATTCAAATGTATTCTTTTTGATGGCTGAGTAATACTCCATTGTGTATATGTACCACAGCTTTCTTATACATTCATCTGCTGATGGATATATAGGTTGCTTCCATGTCCTGGCTATTATAAACAGTGCTGCGATGAACATTGGGGTACATGTGTCTCTTCCAATTCTGGTTTCCTCAGTGTGTATGCCCAGCAGTGGGATTGTTGGGTCATTAGGCAGTTCTATTTCCAGTTTTTTAAGGAATTTCCACACTGTTCTCCACAGTGGCTGTACTAGTTTGCATTCCCACCAACAGTGTAAGAGGGTTCCCTTTTCTCCACACCCTCTCCAGCATTTATTGCTTGTAGACTTTTGGATTGCAGCCATTCTGACTGGCATGAAATGGTACCTCATAGTGGTTTTGATTTGCATTTCTCTGATAATGAGTGATGTTGAGTATCTTTTCATGTGTTTGTTAGCCATCTGTATGTCTTCTTTGGAGAAATGTTTATTTAGTTCTTTGGCCCATTTTTTGATTGGGTCATTTATTTTTCTGGAATTGAGGTGTAGGAGTTGCTTGTATATTTTTGAGATTAGTTGTTTGTTAGTTGCTTCATTTGCTATTATTTTCTCCCATTCTGAAGGCTGTCTTTTCACCTTGCTTATAGTTTCCTTTGTTGTGCAGAAGCTTTTAAGTTTAATTAGGTCCCATTTGTTTATTTTTGCTTTTATTTCCAATATTCTGGGAGGTGGGTCATAGAGGATCCTGCTGTGATGTATGTTGGCTATTTAATAGCTACATGATACGCAGGTCAGGAAGCAACAGTTAGACCTGGGCATGGAACAACAAACTGGTTCCAAATAGGAAAAGGAGTATGTCAAAGCTGTATATCGTCACCCTGCTTATTTAACTTATATGCAGAGTACATCATGAGAAACGCTGGGCTGGAAGAAGCACAAGCTGGA
The DNA here is from genome assembly GCF_029378745.1 of Bos indicus. Taxonomy (NCBI): domain Eukaryota; kingdom Metazoa; phylum Chordata; class Mammalia; order Artiodactyla; family Bovidae; genus Bos; species Bos indicus. The sequence goes on along the minus strand of NC_091782.1, from coordinate 15,180,663 downwards.
ATCAAGATTGCCAGGAGAAATATTAATAACCTCAGATATACAGATGACACCACCCTTATGGCAGAAAGTGAAGAGGAACTAAACAGCCTCTTGATGAAAGTGAAAGAGGAGAGTGAAAAAGTTGGCTTAAAGCTCAATATTCAGAAAACAAAGATCATGGCATCTGGTCCCATCACTTCATGGGAAATAGATGGGGAAACAAGGGAAACAGTGTCAGACTTTATTTTTTGGGGCTCCAAAATCACTGCAGATGGAGATTGCAGCCATGAAATTAAAAGACACTTACTCCTTGGAAGGAAAGTTATGACCAACCTAGATAGCATATTCAAAAGCAGAGATATCACTTTGCCAACAAAGGTCTGTCTAGTCAAGGCTATGGTTTTTCCAGTGGTCATGCATGGATGTGAGAGTTGGACTGTAAAGAAAGCTGAGTGCCGAAGAATTGATGCTTTTGAACTGTGGTGTTGGAGAAGACTCTTGAGAGTCCCTTGGACTACAAGGAGATCCAACCAGTCCATTCTGAAGGAGATCAGTCCTGGGTGTTCATTGGAAGGACTGATGCTGAAGCTGAAACTCCAATACTTTGGCCACCTCATGCGAAGAGTTGACTCATTGGAAAAGACTCTGATGCTGGGAGGGATTGAGGGCGGGAGGAGAAGGGGATGACAGAGGATTAGATGGCTGGATGGCATCACCGACTCGATGCACATGAGTTTGAGTGAACTCTGGGAGTTGGTGATGTATAGGGAGGCCTGGTGTGCTGTGATTCATGGGGTCGCAGAGAATTGGACACAACTGAGTGACTGAACTGAACTGAACTGATATGGGAAATGTCACTTAGCCTCTCTGATTTCAAGTTGCTTATCCTCAGATTGATAGTAATATCGACCTCAAGGGCTTCTTATAAGGATTAGGTGGTGTAATGTATATAAGAGAATTTTGAGAGAGGACTTACTTAACAGTCTAGGTATATCAGTCAGGGTTCTCTCAGAGAAGATGAACTGCTTTGAATGATATAGAATAACGATACAGAATAATGATTTATTATAGGGATGAGACCAAGCATGGGCATAGTATGGCAGTCTATTTAAAGCTATCACTTTTGCATCCCATGTTGGGCCCAAAGTCAGCAGAGGTGGCAGTTATGAAGGGAAGACGTCTGTGAACTAGGGAGATTCAGGTTTAGCTAGAACTTGGAAGGGCAGACTGGAGCTGTCTTGGTGCCTCACCGCCTCTACTCCAGATGACCCAAGTGGCCTGCAGGATAAGCTTCACAAGTAACTGGTCCAGGATTCAGAGATGGGAGGAGGATATTGGAGGGGGGGAGCTGGAAGAGCTGTGTGCCCAGTTGCTACCCCTCACCAGTGAGCCAGCAGATCAGTCACAAGATGCTTGAGTTGTAAGAGTGTCTGCCCTTCAGCCACCTTCAGAGCATACTAAAAGGACCACAGCATCCCTTAAACCTTTCAACTCTGGTGCAAATTTCTCTTGTGGCCAGGCTTAACCTGGAACTATGCAGAGAAGCGAATTCTGGGAAATATAGTTTCAGCTTTATTAATTGACAGAATACAATGTCACCACAGTCTGGGCCATGACAACTTGGCATCCATACCTGTATCTTTTCATCATATTTAACATCCAAATAAAGACAATAGCAAGATCTTGCTTTGCCTTACATGATGCAACTCTCTCATGTACCACCCAAAACACAACAACCTTCTCTGTAAAACAGGGGCCCCCAGTCTCCAGGATCTAAAACCTGATGATCTGGGGTGGAGCTGATGTAATAATAATAGAAATAAAGTGCCCAACAAATGTAACGTGCTTGAATCATCCTGAAACCACCACTCCTACTCCACCCTCTCCCCGGGTCCATGGAAAAACATTCTTCCACGAATCTGGTCCCTGGTGCCAAAGAGGTTGGGGACCACTGCAGAGGATACAAAGTTCTTTTATCCATCACTGCCAGATGTTCATTCCTCCTCCAGCTGAGTCATACTCATCTGGAGCTATTTGGTAATGTAAATTCTAAGATATCAATCAAGTTTACTATTAACACATCTTATATTAGATGGTGAAGAAATGGGAGAGGGAAAGAAAAATATTAATGTGTTCATAGTAAAATGAGGAAGAAACACTGTTATAGTCTTCATTTCTACAACTGATTATATGGTCATAGCTAGAGTTTTCCTTCTTCTGCTATCCATTCAATATAACTTTTGCTTTCAGTAAACATCTTCAGTTGGTCAAAATTTCCTACCTGATGGAGTGACTCCATCTTTGTTCCTAAAGGCTATGGAGCACTAACACTCCAGCCTGTACTAGGCTGCTGTCCTTTACCATTCATCTGTTTTTTGTTTTGGTTTTTAATATTTTGACAGTGCTACATGGTGTGTGGGATCTTAGTTCCCTGGCCAGGGGTCAAACCCATGCTCTGTGCATTGGAAGCATGGAATCTTAACCACTGGGTTACCAGGGAAGTCCTACCATTGGAGAACCAAGAGATGCTCTGGCAGATCTGCATCCAGACACACCAGTGTACTCAGTCTTCCCTCGTTGTACACGTGGGCTTCAGTTGTGTCTGACTCTTTGTGATTCTGTGGACTGTAGTCCATCAGGCTCCCCTGTCCATGGGATTCCCCAGGCAAGAATAATAGAGTAGATTGCCATGCCCTCCTCCAGGGGCTCTTCCACCACCCGGGAAGTCCCCATTGTACAATAGTCTTCGATTTCCCCTCGGCAAGATTGATCACCTAGGCTTGCACAGCAGTCCACCTTCTTTTTCTGTTGATTCTCCAGCGGGAAGAACCTAAAGAAGTCAAGAGGCAGTCTCAACTTCCAGTTTAATGAATCACTGCTGTGATGGACAGATTTCCTCTTAGGAAAGAAACGAAGTCCTCTCAACAAGAAGGGCCCAAAGATGCAGAAACAAAAAGCAGAAGTTTAAGTAGAGGTAATAGAGATCTTAATCCCTTTCCCACTCTTTAAGAATCCATGAATCCCAGCTGTGAGAGAAAGAGTACAATCCCTTGGTCACCAGTTTAGAGCATATGCCTTATGCTGTAGGATATTGGGCTTCTCTGGTGGCTTAGATGGTAAAGAATCTGCCCACAGTCTGGGAAACCCAGATTTAATCCCTGGGTTGGGAAGATCCCCTAGAGTAGAAAATGGCAACCCATTCCAATATGCTTGCCTGGAGAATTCTGTGAATGGTAGGACATTGCCTCAGTTCTGCAAGGGATTGACACGCAGCTGGTGCCGTAACTATGTCTGCAAAAGGTCATTCTACAGTTCTAGCAATCAGCTGCTTCGCAGTGATGGGGAACAAGGTAAGATCAGAAACATCCATGGGCAAGAGTCCACTGCTGTACTTCACTGGCTGTGAAATGAGTTCCTTGGGCAGCAGCAACACTGCATTGAATACCATGACAGGGGACAAAGTATTCTGTTTAAGCCCACAGATACCAGTTTTGACAAAAGCATTGTGAGCAGGAGAGGTCAGTCTAAATCCAAAGAAAGAATCTACTCCGATAAGAACAAATGCTGCCCCTTCCACGATGGACACAGCCCACTGTCATCAACCTACTACTGCACGGTTGGCTGATCCCTTCTCCCTTCCCCCCAAGAAATAGTGTACTATCAAGGGCTCACTGTTGGTCTCTTCTTTGGCATATTGGAGACTCAGCAGTGGCAGTAGCCAAATCAGCCTTGTTGAGTAGAAATCCATGTCGCTCAGCCTCCATTTCTGCCATCAAGGCTACTTTGTTCACAAGCTCACTGGTCAAGGAAGGGTGATTAGGGAGAGGCTGTCTGACCTGCAGAGTGAGTCATCTTGTCTACCAAATTCTTAAACTCTTCCTCTATTGAGGGCATTCTTTGGTGAGCACAAAGATACAAAGTCCTTTACATTATGCATTAGTCCTTTACAATTTTCTAAATTATCGTTTAGAAAATTTAACCATATGCTTCTTCCCCAGGCCTCCTTGTCACTGATTTTCCAAGTCTTTGGCCACGCAGCCAAACCATTATCCACTATGCATGAATCAGTATAGCTCCTAACCTTTGGTTATCTCTTCTTTCAGGCAGGATGAACAACTCTGCCCACTGGAAGGATTACTTACTCACCCTCGTCCTTTGGGGACACCCGGGAGTGGGACTGTGGTTTTTGTACTCTGCTGTCTTCACATAGTGTCAGTATCTTGCAGTGAATCATACATAAACCAAGCCCAAATGTTTCTTCTTAAGTCAAAAGATCATAGAAAACCCCCATGTAGCCACAGGGACAGGTCAAGAGGGAAGAAGCAAGGTGCAGGAACAAAGCCAGCTACATCATTTGTGGAGCCCAGAGCAAAATGAAAATGAAGGACCCCTTCCCCACAAATTACGAATTTCAACACGGTGAGAGTAGAGCATTAAACCAAATGTGAGGCCTTCTGAGCACGGGCCCTGTGAGCATGCCCAGGACCCTCGGCAGGAGTATGGCCCTTGGTTCCTGGACTACTTGTTTATGCATGTTACTTGTTAGGATTGGTTTGAGCCGTTTCATGTATGCCACTTTGACTTTTTTTAAGGAGGTTATCTTCTTTTTAAAAATCAGTTAACCTATTATTTATTTTTGGCTGTTCTGGGTCTTCCTTGCTGTGCATGGACTTTCTCTTTTTTCGGCAAGTGGGGGCTACTCTCCCGTTGTGGTGTGTGGGCTTCCCTTTGCAGTGACTTTTGTTGTGGAGCACAGCTCCAGGCAGTAGCTGTGGTGCGTGGGCTTAGTTGCTGCACGGCATGTGGAATCTTCCTGGACCAGGGATTGAAACTGTGTCCCCTGCATTAGTGGGTAGATTCTTAACCACTGGACCATTAGAAAAGTCCTGTCACTTCCATTTGATTGTGGAGGGGTCCCTGCATGCCCAGCTTTGTGTTTTAATGTGTCAGATATTGACACCCAATTCATGATGTGTGACTCAAGTCTTATGGTAACTTGGCCCAAGGTCAGGTGGTTTTCAGCCACTACTAGGACCCTGGAGCAAAACAGAGCTATTTCTCAAAGGAGAATAGTTATCCACAGAGGATGACATATCTGCTCAAAATTCTGCTGGTCTATGCTGTGATTCACCTATGAAGGCTTGCCAAAGGCTCTACAGACGCATTCCAGTGTGCCTCAGACACTTCGAGTATCACTGAGCATGCTGGATCACATAGTCCAAGAGGCAAAGGACCTTGCACCTTAGTCTGGATCTACTGAAGCACCCTCTCCTGTCCTAGGTCCCATTCAAAACTATGCAAGCAGGAGTTGAGAATTTATACAAGCTCTACCCATTAAACATAGGCCATAAATATGGCCAGAAAGCACAGCAGACCAGAAACTGTGAATAGGTCCATGTGACTCCATCATCACCAAAGGAAAAAAATCACCCCAAGGATGTGGTCTATTGGTGTTTGGTGAGCAGTACTAGATCCCCTGAACACAAAAACTAAAATCTTCAAAGTTTAGAAAGCCATATGGCACACTGATTAAGGCTGGGGACTCTGGAGTCAGACTCCCCAGAGCCTAAACCTAAGTCCTGTCACTTTCAAGCTGTGTGAGTTTAGAGAAAGAAAGTACTAGTCATTCAGCAGTGTCCGACTCTTCGTGACCCCATAGACTATACCCCACCAGGCTCCTCTGTCCATGGGATTCTCCAGGCAAGAATACTACACTGGTTACCATTTCCTTCTCCAGGGGATCTTCCCGATCCAGGAATTGAACCCAGGTCTCCCACATTGCAAGCAGATTCTTTACTGTCTGAGCTACAAGGGAAGCCCATGTGAGTTTGGGCAAGTCATTGATAACCTCTCCAAGACTCAGAAGGGATAATAATGGTTCAGATCAGATCAGATAAGTCTCTCAGTCGTGTCTGACTCTTTGCGACCCCATGAATTGCAGCACGCCAGACCTCCCTGTCCATCACCAGCTCCCGGAGTTCACCCAGACTAACGTCCATCGAGTCGGTGATGCCATCCAGCCATCTCATCCTCTGTTGTCCCCTTCTCCTCCTGCCCCTAATCCCTCCAAGCATCAGAGTATTTTCCAATGAGTCAACTCTTCGCATGAGGTGGCCAAAGTACTGGAGTTTCAGCTTTAGCATCATTCCTTCCAAAGAAATCCCAGGGCTGATCTTCAGAATGGACTGGTTGGATCTCCTTGCAGTTCAAGGGACTCTCAAGAGTCTTCTCCAACACGACAGTTCAAAAGCATCAATTCTTCGGCACTCAGCTTTCTTCACAGTCCAACTCTCACATCCATGCATGACCACAGGAAAAACCATAGCCTTGACTAGACGAACCTTTGTTGGCAAAGTAATGTCTCTGCTTTTGAATATGCTCTCTAGGTTGGTCGTAACTTTCCTTCCAAGGAGTAGGCCTGGCGTGCTGCGATTCCTGGGGTCGCAAAGAGTCGGACACAACTGAGCGACTGATCTGATCTGATCTGAAGAGTTATATCCATCTTGTAAGCTTGTTACAATGATCACATGTGCTGAGCTGTGCTTAGGTAGGTTCTCAGTTATGTCCAACTCTTTGTGACCCTGTGGACTGTAGCCTGCCGGCTGTCCCACATTGCAGGCGAGTTCTTTACCATCCGAGCCGCCAGGGCTAAGGCACAGAGTGAAGACTCAACAAATTTTCTCACGAAAGCTTTTCTTAGAGATGAGCAAGATATAGAAGTCACTAGATTGGGGTAGGAAGAAACCAGAGGTGTGGCTCATGTAGCCCCTTAAACATGGAAGACTCTATATGCCTCTGCTTATGGTGTAAAGGGAGAGAGGGGAACCGAGAATGTGTTCAGGTTACCATTATGCTTTCTAAAGAGTGAAACTGTGGCAAGTCGTCTCCATCTCTGCATCTCAGTTATTTCAGGCATAAAACAACAGGGCTGGTCTTCATGATCATGATGGACTATAAAGAAAGCTGAGCGCCAGAGAATTGATGCTTTTGAACTGTGGTGTTGGAGAAGACTCTTGAGAATCCTTTGGACTGCAAAGAGATCAATCCAGTCAATCCTAAAGGAAATCAATCCTGAATATTCATTGGAAGGACTGATGCTGAAGCTGAAACTGCAATACTTTGGCCACCTGATGCGAAGAACTGACTCGTTGGAAAAGACCCTGATGCTGGGAAAGAGCATCACCAGCTCAATGGACATGAGTTCAAGCAAGCTCTGGGAGGTGGTGATGGACAGGGAAGCCTGGCGTGCTGCAGTCCATGGGGTCACAAAGAGTCAGACATGATTGAACTACTGAACTGAACTGAACACTGATCTTCATGATTTCCTGGTCTCCCCCTTCCCTGATGGGGGCTTCCCTGGTGGCTCAGACAGTAAAGAGTCTGCCTACAGTGCAAGAGACCCGGGTTCAATCCCTGGGTCAGGAAGATCCCCTAAAGAAGGAAATGGCAACTCACTCCAGTATTCTTGCCTGGAAAAATCCCATGAATGGAGGAGCCTGGCAGGCTATAGTCCATGGGGTCACAAAGAGTCAGACACGACTGAGCAACTTCACTTTCTTTCCCATCCCTGACGGTCTATGATATGATGACTCCCACCTCTCGTGAGATGTGGGACCTTCCCCTGCCACAGCCATGAGATCCCACCCATGATCCCAGCAGACAGTGCTTTGGCCAGGTCCCTGCAGCTCTTTGCTCTAAGAGCAGGTCTGGCAAAGACCAATCAGAGGTTTGGGGTATTTATTAAAGCTCTGGCAATGGCTCCCACGTCTACAACTGAACTATTTTCAGCCCCAGCTATTTTCTTTTCCTTTTGAAGAGTGGGTGGATTTTAAGACAAACAGACTAATTAGGTATATGTTAGCATTGCCACAAAAGCAAAACAGTCAGATTTCCCAACACGACACCAAGTTGGGGCTTGGAATTTGGAGGATTACAAGGGAAACCTGGTGGTCTTTCCATTTCTCACACCCGGGGGTCTTGTCTTTTGACCAACTGGCCTCTCCCTGGGACAAGTAAGGGGGAGCTTCTGGGAGGGTCTCCATCCTGGGGGTGGAGGGGTGGGGACAGCAAGATTCCCTCCTTTCATTCTTCAGGCCCCCAAGTTAAGAGCAAAGACACCACAAACACTTAAGTAATTAAAGAATAATTTAAAACAAATGTGCACTGGAGTCCGGGTGGAGCAGAGTAGGCTTGGCTTAATACACAGTGTGGTGAGAGTCTTCCTAGGGCTTGATCTTTCACTAGGAAAAAGGAGTTCCTTCCTGCACCAAACACACCCAGGATTCTGGTGAAACCTCCCCTGCTTCCCCACACACAAACACACATAGGGCCCTCATGACTTTGCTATTCCAAAGTGGCGTCTAGCCCAGGGGAGCTGCCCTTGAAGAGAAATTCCCTGGCATATAAACCAAATAAGCTTTGGCTGCATATGGCAGAAAATCCAAGATAGCAGTGGCATAAATGAAATAGAAGTTTATTTCTTCTATTCATGCAAAAGAACCCCAGAGGTAGGGAATCCAAGGCTGTGTATGGTATGGAGGATGAGGGAGGTACCCAGGGATAACCAAGGAAAGAGGCTGCTCTGGCAGATTTTCCAAGGATGTGACTCTGACCTTGAGATTGTATCTGGCCAGCAAGAAGGCGAGTATTGGCCCCAACCTGCCCATTGTGTTGGGCATGCCCAACATGCCTGTGGGGCATGTATGTATTATTTTTCACTCATTCATCCCACAAGATACTGGCTTAGCCAATAAGTTCATTCAGGTTTTTCCATTAGAAAAACCTGAACAAACTTTGTGGCCACCCAATATTTACTGAGAAGTCACTATGTGCCAAGGACTACATCAGGTGCCAGGTCAATAATGTGACTAAGGCAACTACAACCACACTCTGTGAAGTTTCCAGTCAAGTGGAGAAGACCCATAAGAAGATTTCAATAGAAAAATGAACTCTGTGGCTAAGCTGTACCTAGGAGACAGCCAGGACACTGTAATAGAGAATAGCAGGGGAGATTGACTTAGCTCAGGGTCGTACAGAGCTCAGCTAGAAGGTTGCAGAAGTGGTAAGGGAGAGACATCAATGGAGAAGGTCATCAGGCCAGCCAGCATTCACAAGAAGCAGATAGAAACAATGGCAGGTCTTTTGAACATGGCTGATGTCAACCAAGTAGTCACCAGTCACCCTACAAAGAGACCCAGATAGACTCAGGAGAACACTGGGGCTCTAACCACCTGCCAGGCTCTAGCCCTGCCCAATTCAGTTAAACCTACATGATAGAGGCGACAAGGCCCATTTAATGCAACCAAGATGCTCTCAGGACAGTGCAGTGACTGGCCCAACTTCATTAAACAGCAAGAAGGAAGCAAAGCTGCAGTTTACCCTCAGGTTGTCAGGATCCAGGTCCTTTGCATACACAGATACTCAACCCATAAGACCAAACTGATGTGTTTCAGCTCATGCTTTTGGGTTAAGGGGAGCGGGATATTGGCCCAAAAAGCTGGGTGCTGATGCCCATGGAGAACTAACAGACCAGACAGAGATGGGCAGAGAGGCCAGCCAGCCTCCAGCATCACATTACACTCCCCAGACCTAATTGCTTTACAGACTAAACAGCACAATTTACAGTCAGCCCTGGGATAATGACGTCTCCCCGTCCAGTTCTGCTCCGTTCCGAGGGATTCCAGTGTTTTCCTCGGAGATATTAGACCAGGGGCCCGCAAGACCAAGGTTCTCTGGACTCAAAGGCAACCATTGTGAGAGAGGCCGGGGAGGGGCCCGTGGGAGGAAGAGGGACTAAGTGGTATTGCAGGCCCAAGCCGGCCGAGGGGCCACCCCAGATAAATCTTGCCCGCGCATCTGGAGAGGACATGATGACACAGAGGTCAACCAGAAAGCCGGCAAATTAACTGACTCATGCTCATTCAAGTTTTTAGGTAATCAAATAACTCAAACCCAGGTAGACAGTCTTAATCCCCAGAAATAGCTTGCTTTATAAATCACCCACAGAAAACTGTTTCTCCTTATTTCCCCACAAGTCTCCCTTTTTAGTAGAAAGTCGTTATTTTTAGATTAAAAAATAAGCCTTACAAACAAGTCAGATTATCTTCCCATGTCGCTGCTTTAAAATATAAAACCTGAACTTCATAAAGCGTTTTTCCCTTTTTTCCAGAGTGTCATCTCCATCTATCTCCAGGCCGTGTCTTTTATTTATAAGCAGAAGGCCAGATTGTACAAACGCCATGATCTCATGTGCAGAGATGTCAGGCCAAGAATTCTTATGGGTCTCACTTAAGTGTGCACTCAGAGTGTGTGTGTGAGTGCAAAGTCACGGTCAGCGGGCTTCCCGGTTCTCTTTATTCCTCTCATTTGTTTTCCAAGTTCCCTTTGAAGCTAAGAAAAAAAATGCATACGTATTGGACAAAATCAGGCGAGAGTAAATGACAGTATGAGGTGAAGCTAAGCTAGTAGCATATTTATCTGCGCATGGAGTTTCATCAGTTGTCTGGCGATCTATGCTTCTGGGAAAGTTGGGTACTTGCAACCGTCATCAGCCTTATGATGAGACCAGATCAGAGTTGCTCAGAGGGTTAGGGCTCTGTCCTCTTTATTTTTTCTCTAAGCCCCTCACCAGACACAAGATCTTATGGCATATTTTTAAAATATTTTTTAAATTATTTTTTCGGTCACACCACGTGGCGTGTGGGATCTTTGTTCCCCAACCAGGGATTGACCCCACGCCCCCTAGAGTGGAAGTGTGGTGTCTCAACCTCTGGACAGTCAGGAAAGATCCTCTGTTCACTTTGTTCTTATTTTTAAGTGTCCCTTGGGTGCCTTCTTATGTTCTCCCTGAACTAGCAAGTCTGGAATTCTGCCGGTTTTGTTTTATCAAACTTCTTGGCATTTTTATGTCTCCAGCAGCACCCAACATCAGACAACAGGGTGAAGGAGGGGAAGGTGAACTCTGGAAGCTGCCAGATCTGGGTCTGAATCCTTTTGCTCTGCCTTTAGGAGCTGTGTGGTTATGACCATGGTACATAACTTCTCTGTGCTTTTTGTCTTCTGCAAAAGGGGAATGACACATGCCCTCATGATGCATGTGAGGCAGGGAACCCAAACCACTAGCTACTGTTGCTGCAGTATTCATCATTATGATCGTTTTTATTACCCACATGAACAGCCCTGGAATAGATAGTACTGACGTATGCTCTTTAGCAAAACGGATTTCTCCCTCTAGACAAAATCACACACACATAAATCACTGATATATTATTTTTGACCTTGTCGTTTGATACATCACAACAATAGATAAATCTACGTACATAGATAAACAACCCTTTAAACAGGATACTGGAAAGAAGCAGTGGTGTGGGCCATCCTAACTGGTGGTTAATCAGTATATGCAACTCCTGTAGTGTAGACCAACCCAGGGCATGGCTTGCTGGTCTCTACAGTAAGATTAAGGGTGTGGATCCAAACAGCAGGCAATCATGAATACAGGCTGGGCTCCACACTAGACTCCTGCCTTCTGCCCTGGCGAGAGGGCTCCTTCTAGGCCAGACCATTAACACTCGGGTCCCTGACCAAAGAACAGGATCTTCAACTCAAAGGCTGAGTGGCCAGTTCCAAACCAGAGACTCAGGGACTGGCCAGGTCAGTGAAGCCAGAGAGAAGAATCACACAGGGAAGCTGGGTTATCGCCAGACAATGTCCATGCTTTCAGATGGTTCCCTGAAACATCTTTTTACCGTTTCTCTGCTCATCCCCTATTTTGTTTGGTGTGATTTCAATCTCTGCACCTTAGACTCTTTGGTGGCTTATCTTCCGGTTACTAGAGCTCTTTAACCTCAACACAGCTGAAGGCTGCTCACAGCCCTCTCTTTTAACCCATGACTGGGATGGGAGCTCAAGAGTCCAGGTCATTTGCCTTAGTTGGCAGTCACTCAGAGGCAGGATCTCAGTCCAGGGGTCCCCTGTAGAATCTGGCTGAAACTTTTCCCCACTAAACTCCTGCCCCAGACAGCTCCTTGCTCATCTTCCTCCCCTGTCCAGCCTCCCTACTCCCTAATCGGCATCCCCAGGAGCCATTTCTTAATAAATTATTCCTGCAAAAGTCACTGTCTCAGGTCTGCCCCTAGGGCATCCCACCTAAGCCATTGAGTCAAGGCAATAGCTGGCATATGGGAAGCCACTGAATTCACCCCTACGATTCCCTTCCTTCCAGCCATGTACTGAATCAGCATTTCTTTCTCCATTTTGTCTTTTGGAATTTTATCCCTATCAGATGAACCAAGACTCTTTCTTGAGTTTTCAGCCTTTTGATTCCTGATTTTGATTCTTCTCTATCTTCAAACCCATAGCACATTAATCATGACACATGAGGTCTTGGGACTAAGAGAGACCCCTCCTAAGGGATCAGGCAAATCTCCTGAATCCAGGGCAATGGGTGGAGCCTTTACAGGGTGAGGCAGTGGTTACCAACCTTACCATTAAGTCCCCTTTCAGCACTCTTTCTGGGACCTACATAGCCTATCCAGAATGAGGATGACAAACAAGATCCCTTTGGGCATTGGGGTTCCTGGCTGGCCCCACAACTTGTGCCCTCTCTCAAAACTCCTCCCAGGGAGACTTAGTCTTTATTCAGGACCCAAACGGAGGCCGCTGGAAGACAAAGTCCTGTTGAGTTCCCACCAACCCCCTTGCTGATGTTTGGACGAGACAGGAGATTAGGAAAGTTCTTATACTGTAGTATCTCTAGTCTTCATTCTTGTGTAGGGTGGTCACCTGGGAACCTTGGCTTGGGAAAGACAACACAATTCAGGAGTGAAGCGGGTGTTGTATATCTTGGAAACCTAAGCACACAGTGAGGAACTGGGCAGGATGCATGTTGGAGGAAAAGGGGAAAATAGCCTGTGGCTCTGAGAACCAGAGCTGATGCACTAAAAAATTCCCAGCGAGTCCAAGATACCACCAATAGCCAATCAACACTCATGAGCAGGATGTAGTAGCACTGTGACATTCTGAGCTAATATGATGCTGCTGCTGCTGCTGCTAAGTCGCTTCAGTCATATCTGACTCTGTGAGACCCCATAGGCTCCCCCGTCCCTGGGATTCTCCAGGCAAGAATACTGGAGTGGGTTGCCATTTCCTTCTCCAATGCATGAAAGTGAAAAGTGAAAATGAAGTTGCTCAATCGTGTCTGACTCTTAGCGACTCCACGGACTACAGCCCACCAGGCTCGTCCATCCATGGGATTTTCCAGGCAAGAGTACTGGAGTGGGGTGTCATTGCCTTCTCCAAATATGATGCTAGCAGTAAGCAAAAGACCTATTCTTTAACCATTACATGCAGGCCTATTACCAAAGAAGTAGATTTAAAAAAAAAACTTCTCGAAATACTGAAACTAGTTCTAGGTATTTTTGACACAAGATTCTTTATTGTAAACATTTTGCTGCATTTTTGCCACAAATGTTTTTGCCACATAATTAACTAGCCATAAGACAATTTTGCCATGAAAGATAAAACATGAAAAATAAGAGGGATGCTAAAAAGGACATAAAGAAACATGAGAAATAGATTTTAAAAATTAAGACTTTATTGTGACATACAAGATATTTGAATACATTTTAAATGGATATAGATTCATGCCAATCTGTGCAAATAATTGGTTTTATTTTTATTTTGTAGGTTGATCCTAAGCACTTGTCTTCCAAGTCTTTCTTAGTATCTTACTTTTTTTTTTTTTGCATATTTATTTGTCTGTTTGTTTTGACACTGCACTGATTCTTTTTTTTTTTTTGCTAATATTTCTTCCTTCATTAACAGAGGTATCAGGGGCTTCCCTGGTGGCCCAGTGGTAAAGAATCCACCTGCCAATGCAGGAGACACGAGTCTGATCCTTGGTCCAGGAAGATCCCACATGCCATGAAGCAACTAGGCCTGTGGACCACAGCTACTGAACTTGTGGTCTAGAGCCCGGGAGCTGCAACTACAGAGCCCATATACTGCACCTGCTGAACCTGAAATCCCTAGAGCCTGTGCCCCACCAAAAGAGAAGCCACCGTAGTGAGAAGCCCGTAGACTGCAGCTAGAGAGTAGCCCCCACTCACTCCAACTTGAGAAAAGCCCATGCAGCAATAAAGACTAAGACAGCCAAAAATGAATCAATACAATTTTTTTAAAAAGGGAGTGGTATCAGGAATTCTTCTCTTGTGTTGTTGGAAGAGGGTGTTTGTTATGACCAGTGCATTTTCTTGGCAAAACTCTATTAGTCTTTGCCCTGCTTCATTCCGTATTCCAAGGCCAAATTTGCCTGTTACTCCAGGTGTTTCTTGACTTCCTACTTTTGCATTCCAGTCCCCTATAATGAAAAGGACATCTTTTTTGGGTGTTAATTATAAAAGGTCTTGTAGGTCTTCATAGAACCGTTCCACTTCAGCTTCTTCAGCGTTACTGGTTGGGGCATAGACTTGGATTACTGTGATATTGAATGGTTTGCCTTGGAAATGAACAGAGATCATTCTGTCGTTTTTGAGATTGCATCCAAGTACTGCATTTCGGACTCTTTGTTGACCATGATGGCTACTCCGTTTCTTCTGAGGGATTCCTGCCCGCAGTAGTAGATATAATGGTCATCTGAGTTAAATTCACCAATTCCAGTCCATTTCAGTTTGCTGATTCCTAGAATGTCGACATTCACTCTTACCATCTCTTGTTTGACCACTTCCAATTTGCCTTGATTCATGGACCTGACATTCCAGGTTCCTATGCAATACTGCTCTTTACAGCATCGGACCTTGCTTCTATTACCAGTCACATCCACAGCTAGGTATTGTTTTTGTTTTGGCTCCATCCCTTCATTCTTTCTGGAGTTATTTCTCCACTGATCTCCAGTAGCATATTGGGCACCTACTGACCTGGGGACTTTCTCTTTCAGTATCCTATCATTTTGCCTTTTCATACTGTTCATGGGGTTCTCAAGGCAAGAATACTGAAGTGGTTTGCCATTCCCTTCTCCAGTGGACCACATTCTATCAAATCTTTGCAGCCAAAGATGGAGAAGCTCTATACAGTCAGCAAAAACAAGACCAGGAGCTGACTGTGGCTCAGACCATGAACTCCTTATTGCCAAATTCAGACTTAAATTGAAGAAAGTAGGGAAAACCACTAGACTATTCAGGTATGACCTAAATCAAATCCCTTATGATTATACAGTGAAAGTGAGAAATAGACTTAAGGGCCTAGATCTGATAGATAGAGTGCCTGATGAACTATGGAATGAGGTTCGTGACATTGTACAGGAGACAGGGATCAGGACCATTCCCATAGAAAAGAAATGCAAAAAAGCAAAATGGCTGTCTGGGGAGGCCTTACAAATAGCTGTGAAAAGAAGAGAAGCAAAAAGCAAAGGAGAAAAGGAAAGATATAAACATCTGAATGCAGAGTTCCAAAGAATAGCAAGAAGAGATAAGAAAGCCTTCTTCAGTGATCAATGCAAAGAAATAGAGGAAAACAACAGAATGGGAAAGACTAGGGCTCTCTTCAAGAAAATCAGAGATACCAAAGGAACATTTCATGCAAAGATGGGCTCAATAAAGGACAGAAATGGTATGGACCTAACAGAAGCAGAAGATATTAAGAAGAGATGGCAAGAATACACAGAAGAACTGTACAAAAAAGATCTTTGTGACCCAGATAATCACAATGGTGTGATCACTGACCTAGAGCCAGACATCCCGGAATGTGAAGTCAAGTGGGCCTTAGAAAGCATCACTACGAACAAAGCTAGTGGAGGTGATGGAATTCCAGTTGAGCTATTCCAATTCCTGAAAGATGCTGCTGTGAAAGTGCTGCACTCAATATGCCAGCAAATTTGGAAAACTCATCAGTGGCCACAGGACTGGAAAAGGTCAGTTTTCATTCCAATCCCAAAGAAAGGCAATGCCAAAGAATGCTCAAACTACCGCACAATTGCACTCATCTCACACGCTAGTAAAGTAATGCTCAAAATTCTCCAAGCCAGGCTTCAGCAATATGTGAACCGTGAACTTCCTGATGTTCAAGCTGGTTTTAGAAAAGGCAGAGGACCCAGAGATCAAATTGCCAACATCTGCTGGATCATCGAAAAAGCAAGAGAGTTCCAGAAAAACATCTATTTCTGGTTTATTGACTATGCCAAAGCCTTTGACTGTGTGGATCACAATAAACTGTGGAAAATTCTTCAAGAGATGGGCATACCAGACCACCTGACCTGCCTCTTGAGAAATTTGTACGCAGTTAGAACTGGACATGGAACAACAGACTGGTTCCAAATAGGAAAAGGAGTTCGTCAAGGCTGTATATTGTCACCCTGTTTATTTTACTTATATGCAGAGTACATCATGAGAAATGCTGGACTGGAAGAAGCACAAGCTGGAATCAAGATTGCCGGGAGAAATATCAATAACCTCAGATATGCAGATGACACCACCCTTATGGCAGAAAGTGAAGAGGAACTCAAAAGCCTCTTGATGAAAGTGAAAGTGGAGAGTGAAAAAGTTGGCTTAAAGCTCAACATTCAGAAAACGAAGATCATGGCATCCGGTCCCACCACTTCATGGGAAACAGATGGGGAAACAGTGGAAACAGTGTCAGACTTTATTTTTCTGGGCTCCAAAATCACTGCAGATGGTGATTGCAGCCATGAAATTAAAAGACGCTTACTCCTTGGAAGGAAAGTTATGACCAACCTAGATAGCATATTGAAAAGCAGAGACATTACTTTGTCAACAAAGGTCCGTCTAGTCAAGGCTATGGTTTTTCCTGTGGTCATGTATGGATGTGAGAGTTGGACTGTGAAGAAGGCTGAGCACCGAAGAATTGATGCTTTTGAACTGTGGTGTTGGAGAAGACTCTTGAGAGTCCCTTGGACTGCAAGGAGATCCAACCAGTCCATTCTGAAGGAGATCAGCCCTGGGATTTCTTTGGAGGGAATGATGCTGAAACTGAAACTCCAGTACTTTGGCCACCTCATGCGAAGAGTTGACTCATTGGAAAAGACTCTGATGCTGGGAGGGATTGGGGGCAGGAGGAGAAGGGGATGACAGAGGATGAGATGGCTGGATGGCATCACTGACTCGATGGATGTGAGTCTGGGTGAACTCCGGGAGTTGGTGATGGACAGGGAGGCCTGGTGTGCTGCGATTCATGGGGTTGCAAAGAGTCGGACACGACTGAGCGACTGATCTGATCTGATCAGGAATTCCCTGGTGGTCCAGTGACTGAGACATTCTGCCTGCCAGTGTAGAGGGGACACCAGTGATCGCTGCTGCAGAAGATTGCACATGTCGAGGGGCAGCTAAGCCCGTGCATCACCGGGACTGAGCGCACGCTCTTGAGCCTGAGCGCCGTGACTCCTGAAGCTGGTGTGCTTTAGAACGTGTGCTCTGCAACAAGAGAAGCCGCCACAGTGAGAGGCCCGTACACCTCAACTAGAGAAAGCACGCCGAGAGTTCCTTTCTGGGGACTGTGCTTCTTAGCCTGCCCACAAGGTAGGCTCTCTGTCTCCTTTGTTGTTTTTTTTTTTTTTTGCATAGAGAAATGCCAAATTGGATATTCAGCGGGGCGGTGGAGGAGTGGCTTGCTTTCACTGAGTGAGGCCACAGTCACGCGGGAGACAGCTATTTCGGATGCTGGCGTAGTCCACCCTTCTGCCCCTCTGAGCCACTGAAGACCATGAGAGACCAAATTGGGGTGTCTGGTCCTGACCCCCAGAGACCACCTGTAGGTATTCCCATTACCCTACTATAGCATCATGCACAGCAATGAAGACCCAGCACAGCCAAAAATAAATAAAAAACTAAAACTTTTTAAAAAGGTAGAAAGAGGTATCAGTTTCCCAACACAGGATGCATGTTTGCAACTGAGCTTTATTGAGCTGTGAAAGCCTCTACACCATTGTATGTCCTTGGCATATTGTCGTGTGTCCACGGAGAAATGTTTCAAAGTTCTATGGAAAATGAGGGTTCGACCCTGTGCCCTCAAGGCCTCTTTCTCCTCCAGTGTTTCAAAATAAAGAAATCAACTCTCAGGACAAATCACTGTTATCTGTCGTGATCTTTGTACTGTGTACTTCAAACCAAACTGTCAGCCAGTTATTTTTCCTCTTATGACGCAATTGCTTTATGGCCAATTACTTATGCAGTGAAAATGTTCAGGGCAAAAATCTTTGTGGCGAAGAAACATACTGTGAAAATACTGGACACAACTCAAAACAACTCGTCACTTTCGATGGACCCCTAGACCCTGGAAACCCTCGGCAAGGAGGCACAGAAATGGACCTTTTCAAGATGTTTGCCATATTGGTGATGTTCCCAGTGGAGGGCTTAGGAGCAGATCAAAATGGATATAGTTGGCAGCACTGATTTCCCCTGAATCTCTCTGTTAAGCTATGGACTACAGTCAGGGTCATGAGAATACCTACAGGTGGTCTTTGGGGATCAGGGCCAGATGAACCTGAGCGAGGTAGCTAAAGTCTCTCATGGTGTTCAGGGGTGCAGAGAGGTCATCTGAAATAACCCAGTCTCCCCCATGGAACAGAGCCACTCCTCCACTGCCCAGCTGCGTATCTGCTTTGGCATTTTTCTCTGCAAAAAGAAAAAAAAAGGAGACAGATAGCCATGGGCAAACCTACCTTGTGGGCAGGCTAAAAAGCATGGTCCCCAAAAAATCACAGGGAGGCAAAAGGTAGGGGTCCTGGCGTGTCTTAGCATCCACGGATGGTGCTTCCACAGACATTGAATTCGCTGCATTCCAGGTGTCTGGAATCCCCAGACAGCAGACTCTGGCGGGGTAATTTGGGGCAGCGATATTCGGCTGCAGTGCGAATGGCTTCACTCCACTGTGCACTCCTTGTTTCTTTTTATCCTGCCCCTAACTTTTTATGGGCTCCTGCATGTAAGGCCAAAGTTATAGTGCCAGCAAGCACACAATGTATCCATGGGGAAATCATTATTCTTGTGTGTTTGAAGCGTTTGTTTGAACCATCTTTAAATTATTTCTCTGGAAATAGGTCTGGCTTAAATATGTTTATCCCTCTGCCTTTGTGAGTCCTTGTTTGCATTCGCTGGGCATTGGTAACAGATGAGAAGAGTCATCACAAGGTATTTAGTCCTTTGAGACACTGTAGTTGCTTCCACATTTCGAGCCTAGATAAAATCAACAAGAAGCGGGGAAAGGACGCCATGGCTAGATGCCCAGGGAGGGGAGAGGGGAGTTTGGGGATAAAGAACTCACCAGGGATTCCCAGGTGGTGCAGTGGTAAAGAATCCGCCTGCCAGTGCAAGAGATGCAAGAGACGTGGGTTCGATCCCTGGGTCGGGAAGATCCCCTGGAGGAGGAAATGACAACCCTCTCCAGTATTCTTGCCCGGAGAATTCCATGGTCAGAGGAACCGGGCGGGCTACACTTTATAGAGTCCCCAAGAGTTGGACACGACTGAACGTGCATGTGTGCACACACACAAAGAACTCACTCTGGAGAAGCTAGAGAAGAAATCTTCATTTACAGAATGGAGTGTGTGTGTGCTCGTGCATATACACATACACACATTTCCCCCCTTTTCTTTCTGAAATGCAGTAGATATTGCTGGAATCTCAAATCAGAACCAACATAGCAAGGGCCTAATGAGTGAGAAATTATGTCCAGAGACAGAAAAGAAAAGCAGTGTGGAAGTTCTTTGTCGGGCCTTTCCCTGTCTCCTGTGTGCCTTTGAATAAGTCACTTTCCCTCTCTGAGCAGTGGAAAACTTGGACCAGAGCTGAGAAGCCTCTCAATTTTGATTTTCCATGATTCTCAAATATAGGAGAATTAATGGGGAAAAAGATCCCTGGGGTGCCCAGGCAGGGGGACGTTCCCTAACTCAGAAGGTGTATTATGAGGGGGAACGTGGCACAGGTGGTAAGAACTTGTTCTTAATTGTGCAGGTTCTGGAGTCCCATGGCACAGGTTCAAGGCCAAACTTTTCTCCTTCCCAGCTATGCAACACTGAGCTGGTTCTCAACTTCTCTGTGCCTTTATTTCCTTATCTATAAGTTGGGGCTAATAATAATAGCTACCTCAGAGAGCTTAAGGAAGGAATAAATAATGTGCACAAGGCAATTAGAACTGTGTCTGTATCAAACCTGGGCCTCCTGCATTACAGACAGATTCTTTACCATCTGAGCCACCAGGGAAGCCCCTGACTCACACACAAGGCAATCAGAATTGCCCACCCATTTATAAAGTGCTCAGCGGGTACTTTTTAGTATAAATATATACTTACATATGCATCGATGTGTGTATGTGTACATATATACATATATTGTTCCCCGGGGGTTGGAAGGTCTAGTGAGTGTGGCAGAAATTGCCGGAGGCCTCCTAAGAGCTTTTGACCCTTAGGGAAAACTAAAAACAAAATAAAACCCTTGTCTAAGAGGCCAGGTTTCAAATCCCAGCAAGCTGGTTTCGGAGCCTTGGCTGCAAGGTGTCAGGAGGGTTGATGGACTGAGTTCAGGAAGTTTATAATTGTAGATGGAAGTATGAGGGGCCAGAGAGCCTTGTTTGTATCCTGCAGACAGCATGGAAGCCTCTAGAGCTACAGAGCAGGGCTGTGGCTGGATCTAGAAGGTTTAGGACAGGGTGGAGTGAATGACGGACAGGGCTGTGGCAGGGAAGCCAAGGGAGGCTGTTACCACCCTATATGGAGACGAGGGAGACCTGAGCTAAGACAGTGGTTGAGGGCAGGGTCTGGGGATCAGAGGGTTCAGAGGCAGAGGATTCAGAATTCTCCTGCTTAGGATAATCAGGAAGAGTCACCCCAGTGACCTCAGTCCATCAACCCTCCTCACGCCCTGCTGCCAAGGCTCTGAAACCAGCTTACTGGAATTTGAATCCTGGCAAAGAAGGAGAAAGATGTTTAAAAAGTATTTATTTATTTTGGCTGTGCCAAGTCTCAGTTGCGGCATGCGAACTCTTAGTTGCAGCATGTAAGATCTGGTTCCCTGACCAGGGATTGAAGCTGGGTCCCCTGCATTGGGAGCTCAGAGTCTCAGCCACTGGATCACCAAGGACCTTCCAGGAGGAGCAATTTTAAAGAGGAGAAAGTGGTCGTCTCAGTTTGGGATAGTAAAAAAGGTATCCGTGGGGTCTTTGGGGGGATATGCTCAGGGATTGTCAAAATAGGAGTCAGTTACTTAGGAGAACAGTCCAAGCTGAGCATAGAAATACAGGTGGAGGGAAACTCGACTCAATCCAGGTGAAGACTGAGGCCCTGAGAAGGGAAGTAGCAGCTCAGGGAGGCCTCATTGAGCATGAGAAGAGAGCATGGCGAGAACCCAGCTTGCATGGCTCTTCACCTCCCCCAGCATGCCCAGAGTGCCAGATGCCAACACTGGTAAGCCAACCAGTTCCCAGATCTTCACAACATCCTGGTACCCTCTGTGGTTTTCCTTGAACCAAGCCCAGAGCCTGCCATCTAGGGCCTTGGCTCCCTTTCAAAGCCTTACAAGTTCCAGTTGGGAATTCTGTTGCCAACCACTGACCAGGCTGCCCAGCCCTCCCTCTGATATATGGTCACAGCAGGTAGCCTCCCTCCTCTGGGTTCTGTTTCCCAGATGAGCCTGAGGCTCCTTCAGAAGGGACTAGACACGGGGGACACTCTGCTTTGATCTTTGAACCACACGAGAGGCTTCAGCAGGCTGCTCACATGCTCAGCCAGCTGTGTCTAATGGGGAGTGCTGGGCAGGAGCAGTGGCCTCCCTACCTCTCCTGGCCTTTTTGTGCTCCTGTCAACTGGATCTCCTCAAGGACATTTTTCAGCCAAGGAGTTTAATACAGCAGTTGCTGTGTATAACTAACTCAATTCCCCTTAACCTCCCACTTCCCTTTCCCCATCTTTTAACTCAAGGATGGTGGGGAATAAGATGATCATGGAGAGGACATGCAGAGAGTAGAGGTATGGAAAAGATGGTTAAAGGCACTGAAGATTTATTCCAAGTTGGACTTTTAGTTGGGAGAGGCCAGGAAAGGTTAAAACCTTCACTGAGTTCCTGCAGACGAGACTGATTTTCTCTGGCTACTCTGTTGTCTGGCCTAAGGGGATGAACTCTCCCCCTCCACAGAGCAGCTATTTCACAATCCTGCAGGTCTGCGAGGTGGTTTTACAGTGCGCTGCTCACCGTCTGCAGGAAGAGCACAGCAAGAGAGAAGTCTTCGAAGTACAGCAAGAAATATTTGGGTCAGTCATAAGAAAGAACTTCCAGGCACTGAGAACCATTAGGAGAAAGTCCTAGAAATAGTATTTATCTGAAGTTGTCTGGATGTAGTTTTACTGGAAGGCAAAAGAGCAGATGAGGCAAAAGTTTCCAGGTCCAGTAAGGCACACCCGAGAAGAAAGCTAAATATCCCTCAATTCTGGAGAAAAATTAGTTGGTGTGGAAGTGTGATGAAATGGCTGATGCCTAGGCTCTGGAGTCAGAGGATCATAATGTTTCATTCCAACTTCAATGCTTGTTAACATGGTGGCCCTGCCCAAGTGAAAAGAGCCACACCAGGCCTTGGTTTTCTCATCGATAAACTAGGGACAGCAGGGGTCGTGATAAACATGCAGGGTTATTTTTTCCTACTAGAGAAAATGTATGTAAAACAACCCACACGTAGTGGGGACTCAATTTTTAAAAACTTGGACTGGGTGTTTTTTCCCTTCCTTCTGTTTTTCTGTGCCCATAATAAAGTCGCAAAGCGCTTAGCTTCGGTTTCTATTACAGTTGAAAATGCATTCAGATCTGACTGGGAGCTAGAGCAGACTCCAGGGGCAAAAAACAAACTCCATTGTCTGTTTGTTTATAATTAGTGACATATTACCCATTATGTCTAGGACTGGCTGTGACTGGTAAGGGAAACAAGGGCTCTGTGAAGTGTCTAGTGCTCTGGTTTAAGCTGCAGAGCTCTTATGATACCCACCTCCATGGCATATTGTCGTGCAAGCATGGTCCAGGTCCCTCTGAAAATACCCAACTCCCAAAGAACCCCTGGGGAATGTAAATGAGAGGAGATATCACTTCCAAGTAACAGGAAAGCCAATCCTTTGTCTTTTCATCATGTCTCTAGTGCTAACCATACAGCTTCTCTGAAGCTCAGCCTTAGTCCTTCCTTGAGCCCAAAGCTGATTTTTAAAAGTCTCCTATATTGGGAGACTCTCAAAAGCCAAGGCAATGATGCCGGGTTGTACTTGTGAAATCAGAGGAGCAAGGACAGCAGGAAAGCATCTCATGGTTAAGTGTATTTGGCAAATGAAAAATACCCACCACCTGCCAGCCCTTCTCTGACGGTGGCGATCCACTGACACCATCTCATCTGTACCCTCCGGAGAAGCCTACATGTGAGACAGCTGGCAGGACTGGGTGGCCTTCATGTCCATGAGAAATGGAAACAAGCTGACTACACGGGGATCAGATCCTTCTGATCAGTGTTACACTCCATGCAGTGACTCACCTAGCCGACACTGTGCAGCTACTAGTCTCCGAGTAGTTGAGCTCTTGGAAACACTTTGAAGCATCAAATGTCATGCCTTTCTATTTCTGGTCTCATCCTATTCCAGAAGGACCTCAGGAATCCCAGGGATAAGAGCAACAAAATTCTCTTAGGTCACAGACCCCACACATAATATCTCCACTTGGTGTTAAAAACGCCCCCATTAGCTAATAGGCGCGGGGCTATGAGAGACACATGGCTTATATACACTGATGAAGCCTATTATGCTTTGTATGTCAAGAACATGTCATGAACAGGGTTAATATACAAAATATATAAGCAGCTAGTACAATACAACATCAAAAAAACAAGCAACTTGATTAAAAATGGTCAGAAGACCTGAATAGATATTTTTCCAAAGACATGCAGATGGCTAACAGGCACATGAAAAGTTGCTCAACATTGTTAATCACCAGAGAAATGTAAATTAAAACCACAATGAGATGTCACCTCACACCTGTCAGAATGGCTAATATCAAATAGACCACAAATAAATGTTGAGGAGACGTAGGGAAAGGGGAACCCTTGTATACTGCTAGTGGGAATATAAATTGGTGCAGCTGCTGAG
The DNA here is from genome assembly GCF_029378745.1 of Bos indicus. Taxonomy (NCBI): domain Eukaryota; kingdom Metazoa; phylum Chordata; class Mammalia; order Artiodactyla; family Bovidae; genus Bos; species Bos indicus. Next base: position 15,156,572 of record NC_091782.1, on the reverse strand, counting down.
GAAAACAGTATGAAGATTTCTCAAAAAACTAAAAGTAGAACTCTCATATGACCCAGCAATTCTACTCCTGGGTATATATCTGAAAAAAATGAAAACACTAATTTGAAAAGATGCATGAGCCCCAATGTTCTTAGAAGCATTATTTACAATAGCCAAGATATGGAAGTAACCTAAGTGTCCATCAACAGATGAATGGACAAAGAAATATGTGATATATATATAAATTGAATACTATTCAGTCATTAAAAAGAAAATGTTGCCATTTGTAACAACACGATGCTGGGAAAGATTGAGGGCAGAAGAAGGGGATGACAGAGGACGAGATGTTTGGATGGCACCACCGACTCAATGGACATGATTTTAAGAACATTCTGGGTGGTGGTGAAGGACAGGGAAGCCCGGAGTGCTGTAATTCATGGAGGTGCAAAGAGTCGGACTGAGCAACAGAACAACAACGAAAACATAGATGGACTTGGAGGGTCTTATGCTAAGAAAAATAAATCAGGCAGAGAAAGAGAAATACTGTATGACATCGCTTATATGTGGATCTAAAAAATAAAGCAGAGTAGTGATTTTTAACACAAAAGAGACTCACAGAGGTAGAGAACAAACTCGTGGTTACCAGTGGGGAAAAGGAAGGGGGAGGGGCAAGATAGGGATAGAGGATTAAGAAGCACAAACTACTTTGTATAAATTAATAAGCTACAAGGAAATATGGTACAACTCGGGGAATATAGTCAATATTTTATAATAACTATGAATGGAATACAACTTTTAACAACTCCGAATCACTATGTTGTAAATGATATTTGCACATCAACTGTACCTCAATTTAAAAAATGCAAACAGTAAATAAAAGGAAAATAAAAAAGAACATGTGTGACCACTTAGCAAATATGTAGATAAGTATCTTTAGGGCTTTTAAATAGGGCAGTGCATGTGAGTCAGTGACCCGGCAGGAAAGAGGCAGCCACTCAAAGGGCTAACTGAACGGAGCCTGGGGGGGACCACTGATGCGGTGTGAGCAGAGTTAGGGGATGGTGCAGTACCCATGGGGGGCTTCCCAGGTGGCTCAGTGGTAAAGAATCTGCCTGCTGATGCAGGAGACGTAGGAGACGTGAATTCAACCCTGGGTCGGGAAGATCCCCTGGAGAAGGAAATGGCAACCCAGTATTCTTGCCTGGGAAATCCCAAGGACAGAGAAGCCTGGCAGTTACAGTCCATAGAGTGGCAAAGAGTTAGATACAACTGAGTGACTGAGTAGGAGCAGCAGAAGCAGCACCCAGACTAGCAACAATAGAAAGCCATCAACACCTGTATTCTTGCTGGAACATTTCCTACTGCTGCTATAACAAATTACCCAAAATTTAGTGGCTTAAAATGATACCTGGTTTATATACACAGTGATGTAGAGCCACCAGGGAAGCTGCCGTGGTTAAGGTAACAGTCCTTTTGAGACAGGGAGAGTAGGGACTTACCAGGTGGTTCCAGTGGTTAAGAATCCACCTTGCAATGCAGGGGACATGGGTTCACTCCCTGGCTGGTTCCGAAGTCTGGTTACAGTGTAACTCGTCTGGGTCCTCTGATTCCTCTCACAAGGCTGGAGTCACCATGTTCTCAGGCCCATGGTCCTATTTGGTTGCTCTGAGGATAAATCTGCTTCTAAGCTCATGCCGGTGATTGGCGGGATCTGGCTCCTTGCAGGTGCGGGGCTGAGAGCTGTTTCCTTACTGACTGATAGATGGGAGTCAGAGCCTCTTCTCTGGCTCCTCCATCTCAGAACCAACACGGAATCCTTCTCACATTTGGAATGTCTGATTTATCCCACTGCAGCATCTATCTTATTCCAGCTGGAGAAAGTTCTCTGTTTTTTAGGGCTCGCATGATTAGATTGGGCCTGCCTAGATAATCCAGGCTACTCTACCTATCTTTTTTTTTTTTTTTTAATTTATTTGGCTGTGTTCGTTCTCAACTGCAACACACGAATCTTTGTCATGGCACTTAATCTCTCTAGTTGGGCACGTGGGCTTAGTTGCTCCACGGCATGTGGGATCTTAATTCCCCAGCCAGGGAGTGAACCCATGTCCCCTGCATTGCAAGGTGGATTCTTAACCACTGGAACCACCTGGTAAGTCCCTACTCTCCCTGTCTCAAAAGGACTGTTACCTTAACCACGGCAGCTTCCCTGGTGGCTCAGACGGTAAAGAATCTGCCTGCCAATGCAGGAGACCCTGGGTCAGAAAGATCCCCTGGAGAAGGAAATGGCTATCCACTCCAGCCTGGAGAATTCCATGGACAGAAGAGCCTGGTGGGTCACAAAGAGTCAGACACGATTGAGCAGCTAAGCACCTTGACCACACCCTCAAAGTCCCTTTTGTCATGTAATGTAACATACTTACAAGTTCTAGGATTTAGGCTGTGGTCATCTTTGGGGGGCAATTACGCCCACCACACCTCCTAGGACTAAAAGGACAAAGGGCTGGGTTGGGGGTACTTTTACAAGAATGCGGCAAAAGCTGTGGCCCTGGAGAGAGTGACCTGGTAGGCACCGTGACTGTATATAAACCACTACTACCAGCTGAACCCCAGCCGCACCCTCTGAGATCTCTCTGTTCATACGCTCACATCCTGCCCCTGCCTTCTACTGCCTGAGCCCAAACGGCACCGAGAGGGCAGGGAGGGCTAAGTGATGAAATCCATAGAATTTGACATTTCTGAGCACAGATTGATGCAGATAAGGGTAGATGGTAGGGTTCTAGGGGCACAAGTAGAATGGCCAGAAGACTGAGGGTATCAAGTGAACCTAGGCTGAATTCCCCAGAGGATTCAGACATTTCTAGGCTGGTCTGGAGAAATAAACAACAGGACATGAGAAATCTGACTCCTGAGAAAGAACCCTTCCCAAGGGAAGGATAAATGGAGGTGAGGAAGTTGGTTTAAGGACAAGGGGATGCCTGATTCTGAGATCAGCGCATGATCTGTCACATAGACTAAACTCTGACCCATTCCACTGGGCTTCAAACCAAGTCTTTGGCCGAGTGGGTTCTGATAAAAAGCAAGCAAAGATAAAGAGTATCATTTCCATGGAACACCGAGAATGGAGGTGCGGAGTGTGACAGTGGCATCCAGGACTGGCGATGGCAGCTGCGATGTGAAAACCACAGTATCAGCTATAGAAGTACTTTTAGGGTCCCCACCAGGGACCTTGGCCCAGACACTGCAGCAGCTAACCTAGAGGAGCTAATGGGCAGAACTGGCTCTGCTGCCTTTTGAAAAGGTTGGAGTTGTCCACATAGCAAACTGGGGCAGGAATAGAGGAAGGCTGTGCCTCCAAAGGGTCAAGTCAAGCGGACTCATTGTTAGGGCACCGAGGAACTGAAATTTCTGCAGGAAGCGTGGGGGTGAAGGATGAAGAGAAACACTCTTTTGTGTCTGTTGTTATTATTGCACTCCTCCCGGCAGCCTGGGACACATGGAGTCACATACAAAGAGGGTGAACTGAGTCCATGTGGTCGTCAGTGTTCCAGCAGAAGACAGGCCAACCTACTCACTGGGTAACCTAAAGCCAGCCTAACAAAGGGGCTGCATGCATGCTCAGTCACTCAATCATGTCTGATTCTGTGACCACATAAAGTCCATCAGGTTCCTCTGTCCATGGGATTATACAGGCAAGAACACTGGAGTGGGTTGCCTTTTCCTCCTCCAGGGGATCTTCCCAACCCAGGGATGGAACCTGCATCTCCAGCACCTCCTGGATTGGCAGGTGGATTTTTTACTGCTCACCTAGCTGGGAAGGCCAACAAAGAGGCCCTTCCAAAGATCTGGGTGGGAAAGAATCTACAGAGTATGACAGCAACCTGGGGCTAGACATAGCAGGAGCTATCACAATCCTAGGCCTGGAAGGATGAAAGGAAAGAGTGGTAATCAGAACCCAGAGGCAGAGTGGACTGCCCCAAGGGAGCCAGGGACGTAAGTAGAAACTGAAGATAGACAGAAGTGGCTACCAAGTAGCTTAGGAACCAGGAATGGAACAGTGTATCTTGTGCTCTGCTTTCTTTGAGTCTCCCAATGCTATATTCTCCCTCCCTATCGGGCAAATCCAAGATCAGCTTCCTGAACACAGAGAAGGATGGAAGGGGGTAGGAATGAATCTGGAGGGACAAGTCAAAGACCTTCAGAGCAGTCACTGGGCAGAAATACATTCTATCACCAACTGCCTGGCACCATGTAGCCTGTCTACCTATTGTATTAGGTAAACCCAGTGGGGTTTGGTCTGTTTCACAGCTCACCCCATTGATCTCGGGAAATATTGAGTTGGCCAAAAATTTTGTTCAGGTTTTTTCATAAGTATGAACTTTCTGGACAGCTCAATAGGTCAGAAACAAGGCCATCCACTGTGATATGACGAGCTCAACACCATGGAGTTTGCTTTGCTTTTGGTGAACTTTATGTTTTTGTTTTTGTTTTTGTTTTTTTGAGAAATTTATTGGATATAAAAAGATTTACACTGTGAGTAAACAGCTTTTCCATTTGCAGGTAATGTATCACTTACCATTCCAGGATCAATGGATCAAATCAATAAAAATGAGAATTACTTGCTCAAATCAATAAAATGAGAATTACTTGCTAACATGTATTTTTTTTTTCCAAAACAAAAAATTTAATGAGTGGCATTTGTCTATAATTTTGTTAGTCTCTTTAATTTGTAATATTTTATAATCTGGATTCTCACCTCTGCTTCTTTCTTTCTTTTTAAAAACATTTTATTTATTTATTTTAATTGGAGGCTAATTTCAATACTGTAGTGGTTTTTGCCATACTAACGTTTTTAAATTTTTTAATTTATTTGTTTAGGTTGTGCTGGGTCTTCGTTGGTGCAAGCAGGTTTTCTCTAGTCGTGGTCAGCAGGGGCTACCCTGTAGTTGTGATGCGTGGGCTTCTCACTGCAGCGGCTTCTCTTGTTGCAGAGCACAGGTTCTAGGCCCGTGGGCTCAGTAGTTGAGGTAAATGGGTTTAGTTGCTTTGTGGCATGTGGGCTTTTCCTGGATCAGGGATTGAACCCATGTCCCCTGCTCTGGCAGGAGGATTCTTAACCACTGGACCACCAGGGAAGCGCTGGTGAACTTCTTGTGTGTGTGTGTTTGCTAAGTCACTTCAGTTGTGTCAGAGCCTTCGTGACCCTATGGACTGTACCTCGCCAGGCTCCTCTGTCCATGGGATTCTCCAGGCAAGAATACTGGAGTGAACTTCTTAGCAAGACCCAATTTATGTGTCTGGTTACTACAGGCCAAGGCAGGTGATGGCATTAAAAGGCATGTCAGGTTATTGCCTTCAGTGTAAAGGATGACGATAGTGCCTGAATTGCATTTGAATTTGCCATCTGGTCTGATGTTCCATGTGCAGTAGGAGGACATGAGTTGGTGCACGGGGACTCAGTGCCATGAACTAAAAAGCCACTGAACAGTTCCCTAGTGACTGGAGTTAATCAGATTTCACCAAATGCCTAACCACGTTGTGGAAGAGAGTCTACATGTGGGAGACACTGCTCGCTGCATCTCCATTTAATCTCTTTCTCCTTTGAAGCAACGTATTTCCCACAGGGTAAGTTTCTAAAACTCAGACCATTTAATTTGGGGGAACAATTTTTTATAAAGGGAAAAGTTAACTTTGTGTGTTTTCTTCCAGATCCCCTGACTTTCTGAGATTATGTATTTTGCTGTTGGGGAGCTTTTTTTCCTCCTCAGTTCTACAATAAACTCTTTGTTGTTTAACATTCTATTAACCACAACCCTCTAGTAACCGGCACATCTGTAAGTCTCCAGTATAATAATTGTTGTTCATAACCATGACCCTGGGGCTCTGCGTGGTCTCAGATGCTTCCAAGTCATCAAAGGGAATGCACTAAAATGATTTTGCATTCCCAGAGCACACATCAACCAACCACAGAGGGAAGGAGTCCAGATAAGTGTTAGGTAGAAGAAGAAATAACGTGAGGATTTCAAATTTGCCACAGGTAATTCACTGTATGGATAATGAAATCTACACTACATCTGTTACAGCTTGCCCCCACTCAAAGGCTTTCTTCATGGTCAGTGTAGACTCAACCAAAATACTTGTGCACAATTTTCAAAAGTACACGGCCGTGAAAGCAGATGTCAGTGTACCCAATTAAATCACTGCTTGTTTGTGCCGGATTTGTATTATCCATTGACAAATTAGAGGTCATTAAAAAGCTTTTAAAATTGGAAACTTTCTGAGCTTAGGAGTGGGTGAGACATAGCCATCTGCTGACCACACAGCGGCAAACACCTAAGTCATTTCCAGAGCTTGGAATGGACAGTACTAAGCTTCACATGGAATGCTTTCTTCCCTCCAAGAAAATCTCTGCATTAGTCCCAGCTACACAAAAGAGTAAAAGCATAAAAAGAGACAAAGGAGGACTAGAAGAACAAGGTTGACACTGGGAGGAGCAATTTCATGGCCAGACTGATCAGGACTCCCAAATTCAAGCTCACTTCTTAAATGTATCACTGCAAGAGAAAGGCTGCAGAGTATGTTTCTGCCACACAAGGTGAAGTTTATTCTGGAGGAAAAGCTTAGACCCCACACGTTAGACCCCATGTAAGGTTCTACATGTCGGGTTCCCCTGCCATCAGAGACTGGACTTGACCATGTAAACCTGGTGGATTGGCAGGTTAGGAGAAAACCAGTTGGATTGGGAGAGAATAAATAGGTTTCTGTACATGTTAGCAGAAACATCTCTTCACAGCAAAATGAACATATTTTATTCTGAATAAGAACAATAAAAGTAGGGTGCAGTTATTTCCACAGATGGAGATAAACCAATCCTTCTTTTCACAAGGTTATGGTACAACCTTATTTCTATAAAAATATTATAACATTTTTTGATTCTCCAGCTATCATTTCAGAATAGTTGAGAGAAGTGAGGAAATGCATGCTTTCAAAGGTGACCTTTTTTGGGGTACATGATCTAAAGACTGTATTTTCTATAGGCACCATGCTTGCTACAGTTTAGCAGTGACTTACTGGACTTACTAGATGACAGCAGCCTATTATGGGATCTTGCAGCCCCTGCATCTTCCAAATTCCATATTTCCACCCAAGTACTCAATATCACCCCAATTGTCTACCTTGTGTTCCTCAGTCAGGGTGCCAATGGCATTTGGGCTGCAATAATTCCCTGCGAGTGTGTGGGGTGTTTGAATACTTAGCCTCCCTGGCTCTTATCCACTCAACACCAGGAGCACTCCCACCAGCAGAGGTCTTTAGGATGACCACATCTGCAAGTACTCCCTAGGAGAGCACCGCCTTCTCCTCAATAAGAACACTGGCTATTTCATATGAAGCCTCCAGAGCTGAGATGAGGAAGTCAGATGCAGCCAGGACAAGGCTGGGCAACTGACTGTGCTTTTCTGGCCCCATCTTTTCTGAGTCATTCATCTCCCCGCTCTTTACCTAAAGAGCTTAGAGACATCAGGAACACAAAGATGATGCAAAAGGAACTTGTTTTTGTACAGATATTTGACTTTGTTTTTAAAAAACAATAAGGTCAATATACATCATTGGATCTTTTAAAACATTTTTATTATTTATTTATTTTGGACGGTGTTAGGTCTTTGTTGCTGCATATCGGCATTCTCTAGTTGCGGCAAGCAAAGCATACGCTCTAGTTGTGATGCTCAGGCTTCTTATTGCAGTGGCTTCTCTTGTTGCAGAGCAGGGGCTCCTGAGCACAGGCTCGATAGCTGTGGGGCACAGGCTTAGTTGCCCTGTGGTATGTGGAATCTTCCTGGACCAGTGATCGAACCCATGTCCTCTGCATTGGCAGGCAGATTCCTAACTGTTGGACTACCAGGGATGTCTGATGTTTGAATTTTTAAAAAAAATCCAGGTATTGTGGGAAGCCTGATTCATGTTGGTATAATGTTCCCAGATTCCTTTGCTCCTTGCCCCTAGGATTCCTTAGGATCAACTTCCTGTTGCACTATGTCTGAACTCCTACCTGAAGTTTGGTGCCCAACTGCCTAAACTTTAATAACCATTCATACATCAGCTTTGCCTCCAGATGCAGCTCTCCCTGGCTTAGCCTGATTTCACGCTCTTCTCCAAAGCCATCAGCTGCCAGCCCCACCTTCTCAGACTATGGTAGACTCTCCAGAGAGGGCTGCCATCAGTTCTTTTCCTCCTTTAAGATGAACCAAGGCGCACACTGCACCATCAACATGAGGGGTCCCTGTCTCTTCCCTTTCAATCTGGACTGGCCTTATGTCTTGCTTTGATTAACAGAATGCTACAAAAGTGGCAAGTGGTAACTTTTAAGACCTGGCGAAACCAGGTGCCATGTCAGCAGCCAGACTACCCTGAGACCACCATGCTGTAAGGAAGCCCAAGCTAACCATGTGCAGAGGCAGCCTAATGGGGGACCAGGTCAACAGACCTGTGAGCGTAGACTTCCTGGACCTCACAGCCCAGTTACCAGCTGAACGCTTCCAAGTTCCCCAGCTGACACCACTTGGAGAAGAAAACTGATCAAATTTTTGCTGAATTATGAAAAAAATAGCTTGTTATTTCAAGCCCCAAGTTTTGAGATAATTTGTTATGCAGGACTAAATGAATAAAACACATGCCAAGGACTAAGGTTAAAAAATATCTCTCTGCCAGGTTGCACTGGGATGTGCTTTAAATCTCTGAATTTGGGCAAGACTCTCATAAAGATCTTTTTTTTTTTTTTAAAGAATATTTTTTTGTTTATTTATTTTTGGCTGTGCTGGGCCTTTGCTGCTACGAGGGGGCTTTCTCTGGTTGCCAAAAGTGGGGCTACTCTCTCGCTGTAGTGCATGGGCTACTCACTTGCCATGGCTTCTCTTGTTGCAGAGCATGGGCTGTAGAGTGTGTGGGCTCAGTAGTTGTGGCACATGGACTTGGCTGCCTTGTGTCACGTGGGATCTTCTGGGACCAGGGATTGAACTGGTGTCCCATGCATTGGCAGGCAGATTCTTAACCACTGGACCACCAGGAAAGTCCCCGTCCTAAACATCTACAACAGTCTCCCAACTCACACCAGGAAAGGAGGACTTGCCTACTGCCACTCGAGCTGTGGTACTATAACCCTCATCTATGGGCCTTTCTAAAACCCTTTTGGTAGGATTCTACTTACTGTTTGTCCTTTGTCAAGGAAAGGAGGTTCTTCCTGTCACCCTAGGCATAACCTCTCCTTTTTGTACAAAGGACATAAGGACCCGCTGTGGCTCAGCTTCCTGGGAGTTGGCATTCCACCTCACATGACTCCATCCCAGCTTTATCTAAGTAGATACAATTCTTCTCCAAGGGATGTCTTGGCAACTGCATCCTGAATTTCATTCTATTCCTCAGAAATCATTTTTTTCCCTGAAGTATAGACTTATGTTTAAATAAATCAATCATATAATGTGTATGATTTATTTCACCTTTGAACATGAGTTGCTTATCTAGCAAATTTTTTAGAGTATCCCAGTGTTTTCATTCTCAGCGCCGAAAAGTTTTTGTTACGTCTCTATTTCTATGTTTTATTAGCTTGCAGGAGTTCACCATCACACTTGAAAAATAGCAAAAAGGTTATGAACTGCCTGTTACTATCTTCGCATAATCCTACCCTTCACTTCAGAGAGATTTCAAGTACTTTCTAATCCATTGTGTGGGACTTTTTCCTTAAGCTTGGAAATCTGTAAGAAGCAAATTTTGATTTGCAGTCTCTGTTACATACTCTTACCCCAAAGCAAATCCCTTGCAAACCAGGGTGGAAAGAACAATTCCAAATTAGGCACCACTTTGGCAACTGCTTTAGCAAATGTCCTAATTTAAAAAAAAATAAAATTTATATCAACAAGTTTATATATATATTCCTCTGAAATTTGGACACATCAAAGTCCAAAACATTAGCCCATTTAAAGAGACCATTTTCTCAATGACTGCTGCTTTGGTGATATTACTTACTGTCCTGTTTCAAAGTTCATTTTGTAAACTTTGAAGACATTTTGAAGACATGTTTGCAAAGGCCATGTGCGCTCACCATTGAGGCAGGGGGCGAGAATTAAAATCCATGTTGATAAAACCAAAGCCAAAGTTTGGGGAAAGAATTGGGTTTGTTGAGCTATGTATTTCTTTCAGCATTTTTAAATGACCCTGGAACGGCCACTCCTGGACTGTAGGAGTAAATGACAAGACAATATACAGGTGAGAAGTGACAATTCCCACGCACTGCTGAGACATTCAGAGAGAAGATGGCTTATTTGAGTTATAAGTCTGGCAGTTGGGGGAGGCTTTTGGGTCTTGAAATTCTCCCCTCCAAGGGAGACAGCTGGGCTCATCCAGGGTCTGTGGATAGGTTATCTCAGTGAACTAAAAACAGTCCTAATGAAACAAGGTGGGACGCCCATTTCTTCAGCCCCCAGCATGGGAGTTTACATCCATCATCTCGCTAGTTAAGCCTCACAGTAGCCCAGGGAGGTAGAAAACATTCGGAAATTAAGGAAACAAAAGCTCAGAGAGCTTAAATAATTTGCTCAAGGTCATTCACTTCTCTAATAAGATTCCCTGGGATGTGAACTCTGAACTGATGACTAAGAGACTTTTCTCAGAGCCTCTCCTAAATCTAGATCAAAGACTATTAGCTTGTCTCTGTACCAACCACCAAGCCCACTCCTAATCCTGACAGAGAGCTGACTAATGAATGCCCTAGATGATGGAGATTAGATGGGAGAACGTGGCCAGGTAGGGAAAAACTCAACTAGCTATGAGCAGGTGGTAGGTCGGGCTCATTTCCGTATTCTAACCATACCTTCAAAAATATACTGTCTCCCTACTGGATCCTAGCATAACACCTGGCAGCTGCTCATGATTTTGTTGCATTCAATCTGTCACTAATAAGACTTATAATGGTGATGATGATAACAATAGCAACAATAAAGAGAGTTAAAATTTAATAAGCAATTTTCTATAAGATAGACAATGTCCTGGCCTTCCCAGGTGGCTCAATGGTAAAGAATCTGCCTGCAATGCAGGAGACTCGGGTTCGATTTCTGGGTTGGGAAGACCCCCCCTGGAGAAGGAAATGGCAACCAACTTCAATACTCTTGTCTGGGAAATTCCATGGACAGAGGAGTCTGGCAGGTTACAGCCCATGGGGTCACAAAAAGAGTGAGGCACAACCTAGCAACTAATCCACAAGCAACAGACACTGTCCTACTCATACCCAAACCATTAACTCTTTGTGTGCTCACAGAAACCAATGCGGGAAGTACTACTCATTATAGCATCTCACAGATGAGAAAACAAAGGAGCTGGTCCAAGATCACACAGCCAGAAAAAGTCAGAGAACCAGACTAATCAGGCTAGGTTTAGTACTTGTAATCTGAACCACTCTACCAGTATTTTTCAAACATTGTAATGGGGCATTTGTCCAAAATACTCTTCCCAGTGCTCTTCTCTGGAAAATCTAGTCTAGGAGGTTTGGGTTGGGATCCAGAGCCCTGCAAATTTTTAAGAGCCCCATGAGATTCCTGCGATGATAAACACAGCATGCCTGCCTGCTGTCTCTCACTACTGACCAAACCCCTCTAACAGCACATTTGAGCACTGTCAGAAGCATCGGGTTTTGCAAGGAAGAGTGAATTTATTTATGGGTACAAGGAGAATAACTCCCTATAGAAAAGGGTTTTTTTTTTTTTCTTCCTCCAACATCCACAGCTCAAAAGAAGGTGTTGAGGGTATACGTTCTTTAGAAGGGTTGAATTTTCTTTGGAGTTCCTGCTCTTCTTACTTTTAGTGGAAGAGAGTCTGGAGACCCCTCCTCCTGTGGGCCTCAGTTCTTGATAAGAATGCAAAAAAGAATCTGAAGTTTTACCTGTTGCAAGAGAGTTTATTTGAAGGTAAAGAGAGAACAGAGAGAACACCTCAAGAGAGAGGTGGGCCAGGCCAAGGAAGCCAATGGCCTTGGGAGAGCTGGGGTATAGGGTTTTTAAGGCAAGGTTCTTTTGTATAATCCAGGAGGCTGTTGATTGACAGTCTTAATTGATAGCTGCAGTTTGTATAAGAAGAGGCTCTACTGTACATGTCCTTCCCATAATTCAGTTTGTTATAATTAGATGTATGTATTTGTAGGATATTTATGAACACTTAATGAGCCCTATGGCCACCAAAGGTTATCTAAGGACATGATAGCATGAGGTGTGCACATGTGCCAGAGTGGGGAAAATCCCTCCAGTTGGCCTGTGGGGGGTTTTTCCAGTCTCTTGACCATTTTGGAGTACTGATGGGGTATGTGTTTGAGAAGGGGTTGGCAAATAGCTTGAGATTAGGCAGCTATTCCACAGTCAGTCAATGGGGCCACCTCTTGTTGCTCATGACTAACTTCCTGCCTAACATTACTCTTATAAGGTTTCCTCAGCACATTATCATAGCCTTTCTACTATGGCAGATGGATTTTTCTTCTGCTGCTTCAGAAGTCTGAACAAAAGAGAGCAAACTGGCAGAAGAAGCCCTGGTTCCTTCTATAGTCATCATGAACTGGAAGAAGACACAAGTTCACTGACAACTGAGGAGTCAGCAAGATTACAGTGGGGACTGGATCAGGCATGGCCTTGTCTCTTGTGGCAGGTGGGTTCTCTGAGAAGCAGATGCCAAGATAGGACTAGACATGTGAGAGGTTTACTGAGAAAAACACCAAGAAGGATAAAGGGAGAGGAAATAGGAGAAGGCTAGAAGAGCCTTCAGATTGTGATGTAGGTTTGACACCTGTGAAAGGAAAGAAGGAAGGAAGAGGACTTCCTTGCAGTCCAGTGGTTCATACTTCAGCTTCCAAGGCAGGGGGTGCAGGTTTGATCCCTGCTCAGGGAACTAAGATCCCACATGCCTCGTGGCCAAAAAAAGTAAAACATAAAACAGAAGGGATGTGGTAACAAATTCAGTGTGTGAGTGTGTGTGTGTGTGTGCTTAGTCATGTCTAACTCTTTGTGACCCCATGGACATAGCCCTCCAGACTCCTCTATACATGGAATTTTCCAGGCAAGAATACTGAAGTGGGTTGCCATTTCTTACTCCAAGAGCATATTCTCTACCCAGGGATCAAAACCCCATATCTTGCATATCCTGCATTGGCAGGCAGATTCTTTACCACTGCATCACCTGGGAAGTCCAACGAATTCAATACAGACTCAAAAAAAAGGACAATTCACAATGAAACTTAGAAAGTTTTTTTTTTTTAAATGAGGAATGAAGAAATTGGGTTGGAAAAGCTCCAAAGACTGCAGCAAAACCCTGAGAAAGCCTTGGCAAAGCTGATTAGGAGCTCCTCAGCAGGGGTCGCCTGTTAGCAGAGTCTTGCATTGAGTTCCGTCACTGTCTTGCAGTTTGGAGCAAGAGTGGCCCTGGAGTGAGTGCTGCGGCGGATCCACAGCTCTGGTGGCTGGACTCTGACAGTCACCATGCTTTCTACAGCAGGTTGTTTGGGAAACGATGTGAGGGGCATCCCTCCGTAGTTGTCACATCACATATATGTGGCTACAGAACTTATGTTTAGTCCTGAAAGCAAAGGTCATTTTAGAAAATGCAATGGGGAGATAAAGAGACTAGTCAGTAGGCTACTACAAAAATTCAGCCATGAAAAAAAAAAAAAAATTCAGCCATGAATAGAAAACAGCTGAGCTCAAAGAAGTGGCTGTGGGAAGAGAGGCATGAGCCACATTCAAAAGTTAAGAAGCTAAATGTTGGCTCTTCAAAAGACACCATGAAGAAAATGAAAAGGCAAGTTGCAGACTCTGTGAAAATATTGGCAAAACATATATTCAATAAGATTCATATCCAGGAAATACAAAGAACTTCTATGACTCTATAACAAGAGACAACTCAATAAAGAAAAGCAAATGATCTTGATACCTTACCAAAGAAGATAAATGGATGCACATTTCATGAGAAGATTGAAATTGTTAGTTAGACTAACAATGTTAGACTAACAACATTGTTAGTCCTTGGGAAAATATAAAATAAATAATAATGAAATGTGCTGCTACTCCTATTAGAATGGCTGTTATTAAAAGATGGCTTCTCTGGTGGCTCAGCAGTAAAGAACCCACCTGCCGATGCAGGAGACATGGGTTTTATTGATCCCTAATCTGGAAGGAAGTGGCAATCCACTCCAGTCTTCTTGCCTGGAGAATCCCATGGACAGAGGAGCCTGGTGGACTCCATGGGGGTCACAAAGAGTTGGACATGACTTAGTGACTGAACAAAACATCAACTATTAAAAGATAGACAATTCCAAGTATTGATGAGGATAGAAAAACTGGAACCTAAATGCACTGATGGTGGTATGTAAACTTGAGCATCCAGTTTGTAAAACTACAGCAGTTTCTTTAAAAGTTAAGCATATACTCACCATACAATTCCAGTTCTAGATCTCTACCCAACAGAAACAAAAACCTGTATCCACACTAAGACTTGTATGAGCATGTTCTTAGCAATATTCGTCACAATAGTAAAAAACTGGAAAAGCAATCAAATGTCCATAAATAAGCAAACTATGGTATACTCATACAATGGAATACTATTAACTATAAAAGGAACTGCTGAACCGCAATACTTTGGCCACCTGTCGAGAAGACCTGACTCATTGGAAAAGACCCTGATGTTGGGAAAGATTAAAGGCAGAAGGAGAAGGGATCTACAAAGGATGAGATGGTTGGATGACATCACCGATTCAATGGACATGAATGTGAGCAAACTCCACAGATTGTGAAGGACAGAGAAGCCTGGTGTGCTACAGTCCATGAGGTTGCAGAGAGTCGGACATAATTGAGCAACTGAATAGCAAGAACAAAAAAGGAACAGGCTATTGCTACATGCAACATCCATGGATCTCAAAAACATCATGGAAAGTGAAATAGGTCCTATACAAAAGACTTCATATTATGTAATTTCATTTATATGGGATTTTTAGAAAAGGCACAACTGTAGAAACAGATAGGCAGTTGTTTGAGGCCAGGGTGGGAGTACAGAGAGAGGTACAGAGAACTTTTCAGCATAATGGGAGTGTTTTAAAACCGAATTGTGATCACAGTTGCCCAACTATATACATTTATTGAGACACATTGAAGAACCTATTTAAAGTGAGTGAATTTTATGAAATGTAAATTAAATCTCAAAAAACTGTGAAAAATAAAATGAGCTAAGAAGGCAACCAAGATGGGATATGGCAACTCACTGTGTCTCTGGAGAGTAAGATTGAAGAAAAAGTCAAGGATGATGCCTAGGTTTCTAGCTAGGGTCCATTAGGGAGGATAATGTTATAAAATAATATTTGAAATAGGAAAAGCAGATTTAGAGTTTAGCTTTGCACATGTTAATTTTAAGCTGGCTTTTAAATGCCTGGTGAAGATTTCCAATGAAGAGTTGGAATGAGTAGTCTAGAGATCCTGAAACGGATAGGAGTTGGAAAGTGTTCGAGAATCATCCACTTTTAAGGAGGTAGCTGAAACTGTAAGAGTGGCTGAAATCCTCTAAGAAGAATGTTCAAGTGAGGGTTCAAGCTCAGTTGAAATACATTTTCAACTAATGTGAGCAACCTAATGAAGGTCAACTTCCCTAGAGAGTATTTCACTATTTGTGTGATGATAGGAAGGAATTGCCCCATACTTTGTATATTTTTCCAGTAGCTCAAGACCTTAGAAATTCCGCTTATAAATGTCAGAGCTAATATGTAGAGGTAATTTAACCCAGCCTGTATTATTCAATATTTATCTTACGTCACATAACTGGAAGCTGAACCATGGCCAAGTGAACAATATCTGAGGACCTACCCTACACATGATGATGTGTTAAACATTCTTGAGATTGCAAGGGAATTTAAGTTTTAGGAGCTGATTTCAAGAAGTTTGCAGTCTGGTCCTACAGATGCTGTACCTTTTCAGCATATGGATTCTGGGGTGGGCAGAGAATGGTGGCAACTAATAGCTGGCACAGCCAAACAAATAAAAATAAATATTAAAAAAAAAGAATGTAGCCCATAGCCTGAAATATATAGGATAGTCCATTCTTTGAAGGGTGTAACACTTTTCCATTCATACAGAGATTAAAAGTTGCTGAAAAGAGAATAACATTTGTCTTGTTAGAGGTTTACAGGAACACTGGAAGTTGATGGCAGCCAAGAACAAAAGATTTCGACCAGAGAAGTCTTTAACAACTAACCACACCCCTCCCTCAGTTCAGTTCAGTTCAGTCACTCAGTCGTGTCTGACTCTTTGCCACCCCATGAATCGCAGCACACCAGGCCTCCCTGTCCATCACCAACTCCCGGAGTTCACTCAAACTCATCGAGTCAGTGATGCCATCCAGCCATCTCATCCTCTGTCGTCCCCTTCTCTTCCTGCCCCCAATCCCTCCCAGCATCAGAGTCTTTTCCAATGAGTCAACTCTTCGCATGAGGTGGCCAAAGTACTGGAGTTTCAGCTTCAGCATCATTCCTTCCAAAGAAATTCCAGGGCTGATCTCCTTCAGAATGGACTGGTTGGATCTCCTTGCAGTCCAAGGGACTCTCAAGAGTCTTTTCCAACACCACAGTTCAAAAGCATCACATCCCTTCCTCACCTTACCTTTAAAAATGCTTTACAGATACTATAAAACTTGGGGAACTCAGCTTCGTGCTCTTGAGGGAGGCTCAAGATGGAGGGGATACATGTACACTTGTGGCTGATTCATGTTGTTGCACAGCAGAAATCAACACACAATTGTAAAGCAATTATCCTCCAATTAAACATAAATTTTAAAAATGAATTCTTTGTCAATAAAAAATGCTGTGTTGAAACACTTCAAGAAGTTTGGGGTTGAGGGGTCACAGGTCACAAGCCTTTCTACTTGCATGTCCTGCAATAAACTTCTCTCTACTCCAAAATCCAATCTCTCCTTTTGTTTGGTCCCTCTGTGCACCGGGCACACCATCTTGCATCCGGTAACAGTAACTGTTGGGTTATTTGTCTCTGTAATGATCCTTTACTGGAAATAAACTTGAGGGCATTGCGCAGGCCAAAAAAGCTTCTGTTTTGTTTCAAAAAGTGAGTTCTTGTGGGTTTCTTTTTTAAGTTCACATTGGTCATCTTATTTGAAGTGAATTTTATCCTGATTTTCCAAGAAACACGGTAAGCATTATTTTCAGAAGCCATGAATATGTTGCATAATTCCATGTAATGATGGGTGTGCTCCAGACAATGGAGAAATGAAACAGGTCCCTTGGCCTTTTGTAAACAACCTCCCTACATGGAAATTCGGTTGCAGGAGCTGGAGGTGGGTCTGACAAGTGATTTGAGCGAGAAAGGCAGCTCTATAAACTCTGTGGCCAGAGGGAAGGAAATTATTGGCTGAGATTGGCAAATGGATAACGAGGCCTTTGAAAGCCACTGAGGAGGAGTAAAAGTAGTGGCCATCAAGAAGTAGGAACACAGAGAGGCAACACATTCTGATGGTCCCGGGCAGGGAGTGGCACCCCCCTGCAGTGCGGTAAGGAGACTGCTGTGTCAACAACTGCAGTCACGCTCCAAATGACATAATATGGCTAAGGGAGAGAGAATTGGAGTGGGCCATCAGTTCCACCATCAGACAAGGGAAGGGACCCACCTAATGTGATCCGTCCATGTTAACTATGAGTGAGCTGGACATACAATGTCATTTTTCAAGTTTGCTCCACAAAGGATAGCAAGCTTCTTCTGTCCTCCAGTAGAGAGTCAGCCTGATGACCTAGAGCAGCGGTCCCCCACCAGGATGACCTAGAGCAGCGGTCCCCCACCTTTTTGGTACCAGGAGCTTGTTTTGCGGAAGACAATTTTCCCTTAGATGGGGAGGCCGAGAGAGGGGGTGATGGTTTCATTCCACCTGCCATTCACCTCTTGCTGTGCACCTTGGTTCCTAATAGTTCATGTCCCAGGGTTGGGGACCCCGGCCTAGAGGAAGGTGGATGCCACATGTCAGCATCCACAGCACAGCAGCCTCAGACTCTATGTGCCACTAAGCTGAATGTGTCTCCACAGACACACTTTCAGAACTGTCCAGCAACTGAGGACCACTACAAGACAGCAAAATACATAAGCATTCTCTGAACATCTCTTTTTCCTTTTGCATGCAAAATGAGTTTTCCCAACATCCATGTTTTTTCAGCTCAAGAAAATATTTTTTAAATTATTTAAAAAATCAGTTCAAGAGGAAAATTTTTATATAGTCATCCTCTAGTTTTTTTTTTACACAAAAATTGGACTCATTTATGATTTATACAAACTCTATTCAATTATATCCCCAGTATTCCTTTACTGCTTACTTCAACAGACTCCCGCCACCATAAAAGAAAATGTTTGTGACTTAAAAAAAAACACAAGCAGGTGATCTGTGTATAACTGGTCAATTGCCAATGGTGAGGATAAATAATGTACACCCAAGGAGATTCTTAGGTAGTTATTATCATCATTACATCTTGCTTCAGAACTGTCTTCGTTGTTGTTGTATTGCTACCACAATGGAAGGGGCCAGAAAACTTGGCATGAGGAGCAGGAGCTCACATGATCCAGAGGGCTTGGGCAGGCATGAGAAATGGTCCAGGAAAGAAGTTCCAGTTCTTCCTGGTCCTCCCTCCAACCATCTTAGCTGCACATCTACTGAAGTTCCCATAAAACATTTGGTCCAACCCACATATCCATCTGCCTTGGATAGGATTGCGTTTTGTGTCCGTGTCTAGCTTTCACGCCTCTGGGTTTTGTAATTATGATCATTTTCCTTAAGAAAAGTCTTGCAGGACTTCCCTGGTGGTCCAGTGGCTAAGACTCTGGGCTCCTACTGAAGGGGGTCTGGGTTTGATCCCTGGTCAGGGAACTAGACCCCTCATGCTGCAAGTAAGCGTTCACATGCCACAACTAAAAAAGATCCCACATGCCACAATTAAGACCCAGATAAACAAATAAATAAGCAAACTTTTTTTTTTTTAAGAAAAAGAAAAATCTTGATAGTAACTTACAAATGTTTTTGCACAGGCTGAGAACTTGGATTTAATTTTAATACATATTGATTTGTTCCTAAATAGGATTTTATTGAGCCTCTTTGGTTTGAAATTCACCCCACCTCATCTGATGCATACTGGAGTAGGGATGCTTGAGAAGTGGTTATGCCTTCCATGATACAGTGGAAATGCACAGTTAGCTCCTTCTAACCATTCAGGCTTTGCCTCTGACCTTATACCCAGAGTTTTAGGTAAAACCAGTGAATGCAGAACATTCTTTGATATTTCAGGCTTTTTGATATTCAAGAGGGCACATTATCTCATAATCTGCTGGTTTGTTATAGGCATCAGTTTCATCTCATAAATTGAATTTTCAATCTGGTCTCATTGACCATGTTTGTTAAAAGATCGTATTTATTTTTCTTAAAATTAATCTTTTGCTGTCATTGTTGATCAGTGACACAAAAGATGCATTTTCTGTCCTACGAAGTGTCTATTTGTGTAATAATGTACATGTAAGAACCAAATTGCCACATCATATAAGCTCTTGCTATTAAATACTCTGTCTGCTGAATGGGAAGCCTTGTCCCACAGATGCACTCTCAGTGTGGTCCTCGGATATAAAGACCAGTCATGATATGTGAAATCAGACTTTTTCTTCCTCCAGAATGTGTCCTACTATAAAATATCGGAGGTAGTTTATAAATCAATCAGGGCAGACTTATAAAGATTGTTAGTTTTAAAGTCATTTGTATTTATGTAAATTAGTATATCTGTTCACTCACCATTACTCTGGGTGAAAATGCATATTTTTCTGTTAGCTGTTATTTTTAACTTAAAAAAGATTGCCTAAATCACCACTCTTCTTTCTGTTGGCTTCAGTACAACACAGAAATGAACTTTTGTATATTCCTTCTCAGGCATATTTACCAATATATATCCTACCTCACATGTATACTGGCATGTATATATATCCCCTTCATGGGCTTTACTCATAGCTCAGTTGGTAAAGAATCTGCGTGCAATGCAGGAGACCCCAGTTCGATTCTTGAGTTGGGAAAATCCCCTGGAGAAGGGATAGACTACCCACTCCAGTATTCTTGGGCTTTCCTTGTGGCTCAGCTGGTAAAGAATCCACTTGCAATGTGGGGGATCTGGGTTCGATCCCTGGGTTGGGAAGATCCCCTGGAGAAGGGATAGTCTACCTACTCCAGTACTCTGGTCTGAAGAAATCCACAGACTGTGTAGTCCATGGGGTCCCAAAGAGTTGGACATGACTGAGCGACTTTCACTTTCATATCCCACCTCATATAGTTTTCTTACAATGTGGCTGTCCCTCTTTTGAGTCAGACTGGGGAAGTCATGACTACATCAACCAACAGAGGAAATCATGCTGTGTGCTAAGTCGTGTCCAGCTCTTTGCGAACCCATGGACTGTAGCCCACCAGGTCCTCTGTTCATGGACTTTTCCAGGCAAGAATACTTGAGTGGGTTGCCATTTCCTCCTCCAGGGACTCTTCCCAGCCCTGGGATCAAACCTGCATCTTTTGAGTCTCCTTCATTGACAAACATAGGAGAGATACTATCTAAGTTCCAGATAGATCATAAAAGTTTCAGCCTTATTTTCATTCTCCCACCCTCTCCCTCTCTCCATCTGCTTTTCTCTTTCTCTAAAAGTGCTAACTCTGGATGATGCCAACCCTGGGCTATGAGGAAGCTCAATCTAGTCTCTGAGGGAAGCCCCCCTGGAGAGGTCCTCACAAAGAGTCTCTGAGACTCCCAGCCAGGGATCATCATCAACAGACGAGTGAGTGAAGGAGCCTTCAGATGACTGCCTAATTTCTATCCCCAGTTTCAAGTCTTCCATCTGAGGACTCAGTCACCTGAAATAACGGACTCATGGAAGTGCATTTACTTTAACCTTAATTATGGAAATAACTTTATCTGAAATAAAGATTTTTTTTTTTAAACTTAAAGCTGCTTTAGACATTGTGAGGCAGAGACAAATCTTGCTCACTCTACCCTTTCTGAACTTCTGACCCATGAAATCCATGGGTAAAACAAATGGCTACTTTCTGCCACGAAGGGTGACTTGTTACACATCCATAGAACGGGAAACACTGTCTTTTTTCTCTTCACATCTTTTCCTGGTTCTCTAAGATTAGTACAGAATGGAGCTGGGGATGTCAAAGAAGATGTGATAACGAGGTTTACTGGTGGAGGTACATGTGATACTCTTGCTTTTCCTTTCCTGTTTCCTCTCCTTTTTTTTTTTTTTCATATACCAATATTTAACAAACTGATTTCTGGAGCCACGCTGCTTGTATTAGAATCCTGGTCTTTCCCTTTATTAATTGTATGACCATAGAAAGTTATTTAACCCTCTTGGGCCTCAACTTTATCATCTGTAAAGTAGGACTAATAATTATACCTCTCAAAGAGGGTTGCTGGGAGATGGTCAAATGAGCTAATACATGTGAAGAGCTTAGAATAGGGCCTGGTACACAGGAAGGGTTCATTAAAATATAAAATATTACCTTTTTACCTTTAAGGAACTTCATTTTACTTTTATGATTTATGTTTAGTACATAAACATATTTAAATATAAATAATGGAAATTTTTAACATACAGAATCCAAATACCCAATAAACTTATGTCATTTCTCCATATTTTCTTGAAGACCCCATCTACTCATAAACATAATTTTCAAAGTCATAATCATTGCAAAGATACAGAAGGTCAGAAGTAATTACTTAGAGTATTCTCTGTGAGATTAATTATTGTGAGCCAGGCAGCTACCCCAAGAGGTAGGAATATTCCTGTCTTATAAATGAGGAAACTACCATTCATTTTATCAACAGAATATTATTCAGATACCAAAATAATAAGACAGGAAACTGAGTAACATTATGTGAACAATATACTGTGAAGTGAAAAAAAGTAGGCTATAGGACCGCACTAGAGACAGACTACCAAGAAAAACTATGTGTAGTATATTCAATTAGCGAAAAAGACAATCTTAAAATTATAGCTTGGAACTGGAAACCATAAAAAAGTGACCTGGATTTTTTAAAAGAAACTGAATAAACAGTTGCAGAGTTGAAAAATATAATAATAAAAATAAGATCTCAGCAGGGAGGTGTAATAGCACTTAAAGAGAGACTTGGAGAATTGGAAGATGAGTCAAAAATATTAAAAATGAGTCGGGTGTAGAGCACATGTGCAGAGGTGTCCAGAGCCAGTGGGGTGAGGACCATGTTGCTTCCAAACATCCTACTCACTGGTACACCAGGGGTTGGAAAAACTACATTAGGCAAGTAACTTGCATCAAGATCAGGACTGAAATACATTAATGTGTGTGATTTAGCTTGAAAAGTTTGACCACCAAATATCAAGGAGTCTGGCAAGATGGCTTCTCCCAAGAGCATGCCAAAAGATGCACAGATGATGGCACAAATCCTGAAGGGTATGGGGATTACAGAATTCATGAACCAAGAATTATAAATCAGATGTTGGAGGTTGCTTTCTGGTATGTGACCACAATTCTAGACGATGCAAAAATTTATTCAATCATGCTAAGAATGCTACTGTTGATGCAGATGATGTGCGAATGGCAATCCAGTGTCCTGCTGACCAGTCTGTTACCTCTCCTCCCCCAAGAGATTTTTTTATTAGATATTGCAAGGCAAAGAAATCAAACCCCTTTGCCATGGATCAAGCCATATTCAGGTCCTAGATTGCTACCTGATAGGTTTTGCTTGACTGCTCCAAATTATAGACTTAAGTCTTTACAAAAAAGGCATCTACTTCTATAGGAAGAATGAGAGTTCCACAGTTAAGTGTTGGTTCAGTTACTAGCAGACCAAGTACTCCCACTCTTGGCACACCAACCCCACAAGCCATGTCCATTTCAACTAAAGTAGGGACTCCAGTGTCCCTCACAGGGCAAAGATTCACAGTACAGATGCCCACTTCACAATCCCCAGCTGTAAAGGCATCAATTCCTGCAACATCAGTAGTTCAGAATGTTCTAATTAATCCATCATTAATTGGGTCCAAAAATATTCTTATTACCACTAACATGGTGTCATCACAAAATACTGCTAATGAAGCATCAAATGCATTGAAAAGAAAATGTGAAGATGATGATGACGATGACTATGATAATTGTAACCTAGCCTTGAAGCATGTGCACATGTATACTTGGTTCTGAATCTGTTGTACTGAGATTAAACATGCATGCTAGATGTTTCATGTTGTGTTCTTGAAAAATAGTATTTAGTGAGTAAACATGCTTACCATACTTTTCAATTGAGCTGTCATGTTGGATTTTCTTTAATAGGATTAGTAAAGGTTTCTCATCAGCCTTTAAGTGTAAAAAATAGAGTTGCAATTCATGCACTTAAAAAAAATATTAAAAATGAATCCTGGAGAAACGAACAAATCCTTAGAAAACGCCGACATGAAGATAAAAGGTATAGAGAATGTAACAGAATTCTAAGATGCTTCATTGGATCCAAGAAGAAAAAGTAAAAGGCAAAGGAGCAATATTTGAAGAATTACGGGTGAGAATTTGCTAGAACTGATGAACACCACCAAGTCAAGGAGCATACTGAGTCAAAAACTGGATGAATAAAGGAAATTCACACCTGGGTGCATTAGAGGGCACCTTTAGAAAACCAAAGACAAAAAATTGTAAAATCAACCAGAAAGAAAAAAGAAAGCCTTCAAATGAGCTGTAATTAGACTGACAGCTGACTTCTCAACAACACTGATGGAAGCCAGAAACCAGTCTTTGGTGTGCTGAAAGCAGTAAATAAATGATGACTGCTATAATTTTGCACCAGGAAAAATGTCCTTCAGGAATGGCATTTTCTTTCAAACACTTAGTTCACCACTAATCAATCACAGCAAAGGATTTTCTAAAAGGTGTATATAGGTAGAAGAAAATAATCCCAAATCTCATACTGAAGCATCTAGATAGTCTTTAAGTCTTAAATATAGTTTTAAAATCTGACTTTTGATTTTGTTAAGAAGGAAGAATTTTCACTATCTACTATTTTTGTTCCTTGGAATTGTATTCATGATTTTAAAAGTCAACATAGAAAGTGTTTCTTTTAGTACACTCTGTACGTTAATATAGCTAGACTAAAAGAAAGTTAACCCCAAAGTTGTTGTGGTTCAGTTCTGTTTAGTTCAGTTGTTCAGTTGTGTCTGACTCTTTGCAGCCCCATGGACTGCAGCACACCAGGCCTCCCTGTCCATCACCAGCTCCAGGAGTTTACTCAAACTCATGTCCATTCAGTCGGTAATGCCATCCAACCATCTCATCCTCTGTCATCCCCTTCTCCTCCCACCTTCTTTCCCAGCATCAGGGTCTTTTCCAGTGAGTTAGCTCTTCACATCAGGTGGCCAAAGTATTGGAGTTTCAGCTTCAGCATCAGTCCTTCCAATGAACATCAGGACTGATTTCCTTTAGGATGGACTGGTTGGATCTCCTTGCAGTCCAAGGGACTCTCAAGAGTCTTCAATACCACAGTTCAAAAGCATCAATTTTTTGGTGCTCAGCTTCTTTATAGTCCAACTCTCACATCCATACATGACTACTGGAAAAACCATAGACTTGACTAGATGGACCTTTGTTAGCAAAGTAATGTCTCTGCTTTTTAATGTTATTTTTAATATTGTTGTTGTGGTTAGAAACTAGAAAACAGAGTAACAAGCTCCTTTCAGAATGACAGCAGGAGGTAGTAAATTAACATGATCCCAGTCATAAAGTTATACGCATATTTATGCTTCTAAACAGTGGAGATCAAGCTGTAGGTATAATAAAAAACTAACCAGCACAATACGAAAAAGTAGAATGCTCTCTATCTTACTATGTAAGATATTTCAATTTGGATTCCACAGAAGTCAGGAGTATTCAGAAGGATCTACTAGACTCAAGACTACAAGTTCTGTTTGACTTTTTCATTTAATCACAGAATCATGAAACTGGTATGGCTGATGTTATCCTGCACTGCACACTCAGTAGATAAACTGCAGAAACCAAATAGATCAAATCATAATATTTTAAATTCAGAAGGTACTCAGAGATGTAGGAATTACGTGTTTATTATGCCTGAAAAGTTTGAATCCATTCACTCACAAGGACTCACTGCTTTTTAGTCTATGACTGGACATTACCAATTGATTGAAAAATTTTTAATTGAGCCCAATTTCTTTTTTATAGGAGAGTTTCCCTGAAAACTCTTTTCTATGACTTGTTCTAACTTGTTTAGCTACATCCTCTCCATAGCAACAGAGGACAAGCTTATTCCCTCTTTCTTTCTTTCTCTAGCATATTCCCTTTTTTATATAACAGACCATCATGTGTTAAAAGGTGACCATAGGGACTTCCTTGTGGTTAGATTTCTTGCTTCCATTGCATGGGCCATGGGTTTGATCCCTACTTGAGGAACTAGTCCTGCATGCCATGCAATGCAGCCAAAAATATAAAAATAAATGAAATTTAAAAGATGACTATAATGTCTCCCTTTAGTGTTTCCTCGCTCTGGCTAAACATCTCTCTTGTGACAAAGCCTTGCTCAATCTGCCTGTGTTTGCCTAGTCAGAAGAGAAACAATCAGATCCAAGGAAGAAAGGAATGGCCGGGTGAGAAGTAGAAAAAGTTAAAGCACAGAAGGGGAGGTGAACTTTGAGAAAATGAACGGAGCCAACACATGTTTTATAAGGTTAAGCATGACTTTTATGTACTTGGTGATTATTTTTAAATATTTAGGGCTCATGTGATGCATTAAAAGTAGGAAGACTCTTTGATCATGTTGTAAAGATACAAATCAGAGGCTCAAGGTGGCCTTGGAACTTTCTGCCAGTAAGATGATGGCATCTAATTCTGATATGGGCTTGGTAAACGAAATAGCCAGCTATATCCTTAGATTTTGAAAGCGCACTGTAATAAAAGATTCCAATTAAAATTATCTAGCTAAAAATCTAGGTGTAAGGAAATAAGACTCCTGAGGTCTGGCCAAGCCCAGTAAAGTTAACTGCAAAATATACCTATGTTCCTGGAGCAAGGAATGTAAGAAAATGTGTTCGTTTGGGGATTTGGGGATCTCGGGAAGACAAAGGACAGCCTGTCATTTCATGCTGATACTCGCTGAACATTTCGATGCACCATAACAGCTAGTGATCAGAGCTTGTTAATATTCTTGGGTAAAGGCTGAATTTTAACAGTACTTTCTATTGCCAAGAAATCCGGCTTCTACAGCTTGGAACCTGTACCATTGCCCATGTATAAATCATAACATAACAACTCGATAGAGGCTTCCGTTGTTGGGATCCAGCACTTGTGAGGACCACTAGGAAATGACAGCCTTCACATTGTGTAATTCTACACAGACTAATCTGACCAAAAGGATGCTCAGAAAATCTGCTCAGAGTGGATTCTTGAAGATTGGGGTAGACTGGAGAAAAATCCATGAGAAGATGCTAACCATTCTGATTCATGGCTACAATATTCACTTGTTTCTCCTAGCAAATAACGGTTTGTTCTAGGTTTCATATGGACTTCACTGACTGTGGGAAACATGACTGAGAGATAGGTCAGTGTGTTAGTAAGTAAGAAAACTCAACAAGCATAAACAAACAAGAATTTTACCTTTGTTACTCTGGTCTGTGGACTGGTTAGGGTAGCTCTGCTTCAAGCTGCAGTTTAGCTAGTTTAGGTCCAAGCTGCAGATCAGGTTTGGGTCAGTTCTCTGTGTTTCATGCTGGGCCCGTATTGCAGAGAGGGAAGCCCTAGTTCTGATGATGATGATCACAGGGATGCAAGAGGGCAAGCTAAAACATACAGGCCGACACAAAGCCTATGTTCACGCCAATTGCACAGCACTCCACTGGCCAAGCCAACTGCCAACAAAGTGGAGTTTGGGGGGAAGCAAACTCTTCCCACTGTCCCAGTGTCCTGTGGGCGTACAAGTGCCAGCTGCAAAGGGAAGGGTGCGGATGTACAACCCTACTGCAGGCGAGTGAAGAGCTGAAACAAATAATCCAATCTTTCACAGCAAGTATCCTGTATTTTTTGGTAAAGGCTGGCCTAGATAACTGCTTTTTTATTTAATTCAAAGAATATATTTTAGACTAAAGCCTGACAGTGTTATATTAAGTGAATCCAGAAACACTGAAGAATTGACAACAGAGAAAGTCGTTAATCCTAAATCCAAGAAATTTAGAAGGCTCCCAGCTCCACGTGAAGGTCTCCTGGTGCTAAGTGGTAATGGGGATGCCTCAGGCCTCAAGCTCAGTGGGCTTGGCAAAGAAGCCCCTCTGCCATTCTGGTGGATTCAGGGTAAGGCAGATGCACTCAAGCTTCTTGACGTTGCCAACGATGCCAAAAGGGATATGCTGGCAAGAGGGCCATTAAAACATGAAAATGAAATAGAAAAAAAACTACAAGTTGGGATAAAGTGTCTAAGTGTGTTTATGGAAAGGCCTATCCATTTCTAAATGATGTAATGGAAAATCCATCTTCTGTCTACCCAAGTCAAGTCCATTTTATAAACTGAAGAATGTGACAGTTTGTGACAAACTCTAAAGCCACTAACCAAAATCTCCTGCCTCTGGGAAAAGGGTAGCTGGTATTTCTGAACAAGTAAAATTGTGGCTTAAAGCTCTAGGGAGAAGCAATAAACTCAGAAATATTTAAGATTCTATAGATGTGTGTGCATGTGTGAATAAATTAACAGAAGCATACATACAAATAAACACATACATACATAGTGTGTTGATTTTGCCAAACAATGCTTGTCAAAGCAAGGACTAGATACTTTAGTATCTGCATTTTTAATTCTTTATTAATATTCATTGCTGTCAGCTTGTCTGGTTAAAATTAAGCCTTTCTTCAAATCAAATTTGCCCATCCTCAAAGATTCTCCCTAGATAACCATGACATAAAAAATAAACCATCTTGCAATGGTTGAACTGTAAACAAGATATTCCAAGGTAAAGGCAAAATGTCTCCAAAGACATTCAATTCCATGTACCTCACATCTTATAAAAATTAATTTTAAATGTATCAGAATGTATCATAAGCCTAAATGTAGAAATTGATGTCAAATTATAAAACTTTTAGAAAAAAGTAGGAGGAAAATCTTTATGACTGTGAATTAGAGTTCTTGGATATGACATCAAAAGTGTGAAGTATAATAGAAAAAAATGATAAATTAGACTTCATTCAGCCCTGGGATTTCTTTGGAAGGAATGATGCTAAAGCTGAAACTCCAGTACTTCGGCCACCTCATGAGAAGAGTTGACTCACTGGAAAAGATTCTGATGCTGGGAGGGATTGGGGGCAGGAGGAGAAGGGGACGACAGAGGATGAGATGGCTGGATGGCATCACTGACTCGATGGATGTGAGTCTGGGTGAACTCCGGGAGTTGGTGATGGACAGGGAGGCCTGGCGTGCTGCGATTCATGGGGTCACAAAGAGTCAGACACAACTGAGCGACTGAACTGAACTGAACTGAAATGAGCACTTTTAAAACTTTTACTCTATGAAAGATGCTGTTCAGAGAATGAAAAGAGAAACTACAGACTTGGAGAAAATATTCATAGATCATATATAAACATATGTATATATGATACGTATGTGTTTGTATGTGTGTGTTAAGTCGCTTCAGTTGTGTCTGACTCTTTGCAACACTATGGACTGTAGCCCACCAGGCTCCTCTGTCCATGGGGATTCTCCGGGCGAGAATACTGGAGTGGGTTGCCATGCCCTCCTCCAGGGGATCTTCCCCACCCAAGGACTGAACGCATGTCACCTGCAGCGCCTGCACTGCAGGAGGATTCTTTATCGCTGAGCCACCAGGGAAGCCCTGTGATATGTAGAGAGTCAACAAAAAGCAAGTAACTCACTTAGAAAGTGGCCCAAAGGTTTTTACTTTATCAAAGATATGTAGATGACAAATAAGTCCATAAAGAGAGGCTCACTGTCATTTACCACTAGGAGAATGAACGTTATAACCATGTGAGATACCAGTACTTATTAAATGTCTAGAAAGTGTTTCAAGAATGTGAATACCAAGTGTTGATGAGGATAGAAAAAAGAATTCTTAAATATTGCCACTTAGAGGACAAAATGGTAGAGTCACTTTGGAAAACAGTGTTTAGAGGTTATTATAAATGTAATCACATGCTAACCGCATGACCCAACAATTGTACCACTAGGCATTAAGTTTGAGAAATGAAGACTTTTGTCCTACCCTGAATGAATGAACACACATATCACAGCACATCTAACTCATGGACCACTACTCAGCAACCAAAAGAACGGACTACTGATGCCTCACGGACCACTACTCAGCAATCAAAAGAAGGGACTACTGATGCCTTACGGACCACTACTCAGCAATGAAAAGAACAGACGACTGATGCCCACCAAAAAAAAAAAAACAAAAAAACTGTTGAGTCTGAACCACGGTGAGTACGTAGTGTTATGAGTAATAATGACAGTGTGGAGTAAGCGTGCCACAGGGTGTTCAGGGAGCTGAGGGTTTGCAGAGCTGGAGTGCGGTATGGAGTCCGAGAGGATCAGTGTGTAACAGGGAAGAGCCATAGTTGACTCCATCTTGGATCCGTCCCTTTTACTTCAATCTTTGCTCTTTGTTGCTTTAGTTATTATAATCACTAAAAGATGCTGTCTGTAGCTAAAAGTGTACACAATGGCCTGTATCTTGGAACCTTGCCCCTCTGCCTGAATGTTAAAAGTGCCTTTATTCAGCTCACAGAGAGACATTCTGACCCTGCCCACCTATGAATGGCTACAGAAAAGAAGAAATTAACACATCCCCTCTTGATACTGGCCAAACCAGGAGATAGTTTGCAAAACTAATGGCCTTTTTACTTCACTTACTCACGTCCTCCCCTTCTCTGTTCTGTGAAAGAAAATGGCATCCCGCCCCTGATACGACGGTACTCTACGGCACTAGCCCGCCATCTTTTTGGATATCTGGCTCTCTGCAAAAAGTCGCTATTCCTTGCCTCAACACCTCATCTCCCAGCCATCGGCCAGTCATGCAAAGAGCAGAGTGAGCCTGGATTCAGTAACAAGGAGAGGTTGCTCAGAGAAAGTGAGGTTTCACCTGGGTCTGAATACTGAGCGAGGGCTGGGAACAGAGGCGGGAGAAAGCGGCAGGAGGCTGTGTACTTTAGGAAACATTCCTTTGCTGTCTGGGGACTAAAGCTCCTGGGAGAGCCCTTTACTGAACTGCCAGAGACTGCCTTTGTCAAACTGTCAAACAAACCCTTTTCAAAGTGAAACAAAAGAAGGTGAATAAACATTTAATTGGTCGTTTGTAAATAGTGCATTCTTTTTAAAATGAAAAACAAGTTTATTCCAAGATTCATTAAATGCTTCCCAGACATCCTGGATGAAACTCACTGACTTAACAATGGGGCTCCTTTGCTTCTGTGACTTATCGCTGTTTCTGTTCTCTTCCAGTGACACTGAAAAAGCGCTCTCTTTATCACCCTGGGAAATTGGTAACCATCTTTTTGTGCCTGAAGAAAGAGGGTTCAGAAATGGAAACGGTGATGCTGTATCTGCTTCTCTTCCTCCTGTTCAGTGTCTACTCAGTCTGAGGCTACCTTTGTTCCCTGGGCTGAGCGAGGAGAAGGAGGAGGATTTTTGCCATGGAAATATGAACCTCAGATAAAAATGTTCAATTGTAGGGGTTTTATTTTATTTATTCCTTGCAATGAGTTATGCATGTGCTCATTCATTCATGAGGCATGTAGAAATCTCTGGTATGTGTGTAAAACCTTATTAGTCACTGGGAATACAGAGGCAGAAGCAGGAAACGGTTGAAGTTTTAAATAATCCCTGGCACGAATGGAGGACAGATTTGTACAGGCCATGTTGACAGGACAATAAATGCTATTTACAAAGGGACACATAAGAGGTAGCCGCACCAAAAAGGATCACTAACTTTGCCAAGGGGAGATGAGGGTGACGGCCATTACAGAGCAGGTGGCGTTTGAGCTGGGTCTTTGAAAGGTGGGTTGAGTATTCTCAAGGAGCAGGGTGGAAAGGGCACTGGAAACAGTAGGGAGGACACAGACAAAGGCGCTGCTGCTCAGTCGCTTCAGTCGTGTCCGACTTTGTGCGACCCCATAGACGGCAGCCCACCAGGCTCCCCCGTCCCTGGGATTCTCCAGGCAAGAACACTGGAGTGGGTTGCCATTTCCTTCTCCAATTCATGAAAGTGAAAAGTGAAAGTGAAGTTGCTCAGTCGTGTCCAACTGTTAGCAACACCATGGACTGCAGCCTACCAGGCTCTTCCGTCCATGGGATTTTCCAGGCAAGAGGACTGGAGTAGGGTGCCATTGCCTTCTCCAATACAAAGGCGCAGAGACGTGCAAAAGCATAGCATGCTTGGGAACTGCAGGAAATCAGTGATTGGAGGAGAAGGACAGGGGAGTAGGGGTGGGGAACATGATAAGGGATGTGAAGTTGATGTAAAGACAGTTTGGGATCAGGTTAAGGCTCTTTGGACTTGATTCTATTCATAACAGAGAAGGATTGGTGGTTTCGAACAAGGAGTGACATGAACTGATTTGCACCTCATAAAGACAATCCAGTAGCAGGTGTAGACTATGAAATAAAGGGGGAACAAGATTACAGGCAAGAAGAGCAGTTGGGAGACCTCTGCTAACTGTCGCAAAGAACGGAGAGTCACATTAAGGCAATAAGAAGCACACATGGAGTTGACCAGAAAGAGACAAAAGTGGTTTAGGAGACAGGATCACTGGGACTTGGAACCTGGCTATCTCAGAGAGAGAAAGCAGCAGGGAGCAACGCTAAGTTCAAGCCTGGACAACTGGTCTATCACGTTGTAATTCCAGGATGTACACACAAAAAGGTATCACTTGGAGCTGCAAAGCTTAAACAGGTTCTGTGGAGTGCTGGGGGATGAAAGCCACACTGCAGGGGTTGAGCAGCAAGTAGGAGATGAGGAAGTAGATATTTAGGTACATGAGATGGCTAAATAGCTAGATACAGGATGGGTAAGTTGGACTGTTGGACTTTGTGGCAATAATAACACATGAGGGACTTCCCTGGGGGTTCAGTGGTTAAGAATCCTCCTTGCAAGGCAGGGTACGTGGGTTCGATCCCTGGTTGGGGAACTAAGCTCCAACATGCCCTGGGCCAACTAAGCCAGCACACCACAAACACTGAACCCTTGCTCTACAACTGGAGTCTGTGTGCTGCAGTGAGAGATCTCCTGCCCTGCAACTAAGACCCAACGCAGTCAAATAAATAAATAAATAATGCATTAGATAAAGAAACTCTGCTATGAGAGCCATTTTCTTTTCTAAGTCTTAAGTTATGCTATGTGTTGGTAAGCATTTCTTGAATTCTGAAATATGCAGGGAAACATGTTACAGTAAGCAGCCGGGGGAGATAGGACAGGGTGGGTAATTACTTGGAAGAGAGGCATTCTGGAGCTATTTTTAACTCAGCCCATCCCTTGCTTCATTGGGATGTTGGTGAAACATTCAGGTTGTTTATGAGGAGCCTGTATATAAATACACAAGCAGTCATATTTTCCATTCAAAACTGGAGGCTTCACCAGCCTTTCCTCTGTGCCATGGCACTGTCATCTGGTTCATATGCTACACTCTGTAATCCGGCGAGAGCCTGGGCTGTAATTCCATATGGCTGGCCACCAGCTTCCAGCCATAAATGACTTTGATGTTGCTGCTCAGGGAGAGCCCCAGGAGAGCTGCAGGAAGAGGATCAGACAAAGCAGGAGGAAAGGGGCCTCTGCCTCTGAGCCAGAGGGAGATGAACCCGAGCGAGGTCCCAGTATAACGTTGCAAATCTCCATCCCCTGTCTGATAGGGAAAGGGAGGCCTTGCAAGTTTACCAATCCTGGTGATTCCCACTGTGATCTTATAAACCCAAGTGCTGGTAAAGTTTTATGAATTCCACTCTGCTCTGTATGCAGAGATGGTTATGTTAATGAAGTTATGCTTTAAATTAGCTGAACATATTCTCAAAAGAAAATTCCTTGCTGAAATTATATATTACAGATTTTGTGGTACACTTACTCTGCAATTTAATGGCATGTTGTTATTATTCTGCACTTAATGAGTACCAGAAAATGCTCTATGTATTCTCTACTTGATTCAGAAACAAGGGAATAAATGATTTTTTTATTCTGCCAGGTATGAGCGGATCTTTCTGATAATGACCATACTGACCACTCGTAAGACTGATGAACAAGAGCTCAGCTGACAAAGGGATGTCTAAGGAAGAAAAGCATCCACCATCGAAAATATGCTTCCTTCTTTGGCTTTCAATTCCTTCCCATGGAATCCTCAGTGAGAGACACTAAGGAGTCATGAAGGAATCATGCCCGATATCCTCTCCATCATCCCCAAACATATTCTTGAGTTCTTATTATGGATAAGAGCAGCTTCCAAGTAGAGTAGAGTAGAGAGAGAGTTTACATTGGTTGACTTTTTATTCTATTAACAATGCTATTTACCAATAAGCAACCCATTC
Source organism: Bos indicus (assembly GCF_029378745.1). Classification (NCBI taxonomy): domain Eukaryota; kingdom Metazoa; phylum Chordata; class Mammalia; order Artiodactyla; family Bovidae; genus Bos; species Bos indicus. The sequence goes on along the minus strand of NC_091782.1, from coordinate 15,122,971 downwards.
CATTATTCTTGCCTGGGGAACTCCATGGACAGAGGAGCCTGGTGAGCTACAGTCCTTGGTGTTGCAGAGAATTGATCACAACTTAGCAACTAAACAACAGCAACTAGTAAGCAGCAAAATTCTGGCTCCTTGTCTTGCCCCTTGGAGTAAGTTAATGGGTTGCTGCTGCTAAGTCGCTTCAGTTGTGTCCGACTCTGTGCGACCCCATGGGCGGCAGCCCACCAGGCTCCTTAGTCCCTGGGATTCTCTAGACAAGAATACTGGAGTGGGTTGCCATTTCCTTCTCCAATGCATGAAAGTGAAAGTGAAGTCGCTCAGTCGTATCCGACTCTTAGCGACCCCACGGACTGCAGCCTAGCAGGCTCCTCCATCCATGGGATTTTCCAGGCAAGAGTACTGGAGTGGGTTGCCACTGCCTTCTCCGAAGTTAATGGGAGAAGATCTCAATCTAATGTTTTCCATCCCATTTATGGGGACTCTACCACCTCTGTCTGAACATGCTTGCTCATCTGATACAAAAGAGGATTGCTGTGTCAGTGAAAGATTTTGAACAAACCATCATAAATCCCTCAAAGTCACTGAATAAAACAGAAGGGGAAGTTTACTTCAGCTAGGTAATTTTATGTATGTATTCAATAATAACAAAATCACCGGCCCTAAAATTTTAACTGGTCCATCTTCAGACCTACAAAGAAGATTAATGTATTTTACAGTTGTAGTATCAACAGCTAAAGAGCTAGTTGAAAATTAGTACTAGGTCACAGTTACAATTTTTCTTAAAAAACATACAATCAAACACACAAAACCCAACTAACTTGCTTACAGACTAATTCATTTCAGGCACAGCCTTAATTTCTTTCAGATTTGAGGCTTCTAAACCTTGGCTAATTTGCCTATGCAATTATACGTTGTTTTGACAACTGCAGAACTCAAGAATCTTTTGAACAATTTGAAGGGATCTTAATTCCCACATTTAAGCAAGTGGCTAAGGTGCAAATAATAATACCAAATATCATTCTAGTTGTGGGAAAGACATTGTAACTTGGGGATTTAATCTCCAAACTTATTTAATACTCATTAGAACCATCTGTTTGAGATTTAAGTAAACCTGTCAGAGGCCCTGGGCCTGCCAGTTACTGATGATGGTTATACCAGGGAAAGAAACAGAGGTTGCAAGCCGGGGATTCATAGTGTGCTTTATCTAGGAAGCCTTGTGCTTTAACCATTTTAAATGTGAATGTTTTTAGTTGGGGGCACTTAGTCTCCAGTTCACATGACTGCAGTTTATTGTCATATATCTATCTGTCTGACATGCTTACTCCGTCAGTCTGGGCCCAGGAGATGCAAGTTTGTAATCCCTGGGGCATCTCCTATACATATGTATGTTGAGGTTTCAACTCTTGAGGAGATGTTTACAATCAAAAGAATATAGACCAGGGACTTAATGGTGGTCCATTGTTTAAGAATCTGCCTGACAATGCAAGGGGACATATCTGGGAAGATCCCACATGCCTCAGGGCACCTAAGCCCATGCACCACGATGATTGGAGCCCAGGCATCTAGAGCCAATGCTCCATAACGAGGGAAGCCACCAGGATGAGAAGCCTGGGCACCATAACTAGAGAGGAAGCCCTGATTGCCGCAACCAGAGAACATTTGTGCAAGCAACAAAGACCCAGCACAGCCAAAAATCAGATCAGATCAGTCACTCAGTCGTGTCCGACTCTTTGCGACCCCATGAATCGCAACACGCCAGGCCTCCCTGTCTATCACCAACTCCCAGAGTTCACTGAGACTCACGTCCATCGAGTCAGTGATGCCATCCAGCCATCTCATCCTCTGTCGTCCCCTTCTCCTCCTGCCCCCAATCCCTCCCAGCATCAGAGTCTTTTCCAATGAGTCAACTCTTCGCATGAGGTGGCCAAAGTACTGGAGTTTCAGCTTTAGCATCATTCCTTCCAAAGAAATCCCAGGGCTGATCTCCTTCAGAATGGACTGGTTGGATCTCCCTGCAGTCCAAGGGACTCTCAGGAGTCTTCTCCAACACCACAGTTCAAAAGCATCAATGCTTCGGCGCTCAGCCTTCTTCACAGTCCAACTCTCACATCCATACATGACCACAGGAAAAACCATAGCCTTGACTAGACGAACCTTTGTTGGCAAAGTAATGTCTCTGCTTTTGAATATGAAATTAAAAAAAAAAAAATTCAGTTCAGAAGTCAGAATCTTTTGAGTACTGAGCATTCTCTATTCACCCTAGAATAATGTTTTTACATTCATGTCCACATGTGATCTTTCCAAGTCAGTGACATAGCTAATTATCCAATCCACCCTCATGTATTGGATGAGGTAAATGAAACTTAAAAACATAAGTAATCCACCCCGTGTCTCACCCTTAGGTATGAGAGAAGCAGGATCTGAACACACTCTTCCTCCCCATCAATGCATTTGATCATGTGGCCTGGCACTCAAGACAAGACGTGCCCATTTTCTTTATGTGGTACCCATAGCTCTCTCTCTGAAACTCATGACATTCCTCCATGTCAAAGGTCTCTTACCTCTCTAACCAACCTAAATTCCATGATTCAACACTTAAAATGAACTTTTTTGAACGCCTTTGGCTTCCTGGCCTCTTGCATCGCACCATATTGGTATAATGCCCATTATTCACCTGGGGCAAACACATATTATCTTCTCTCTGTCCTATACGTTCAACCTCTCTTTCCTTGTTGGTTTCACCCCCTCACATATGAACAAAAGACCCTTCCCTCCCGCCGTGTTCCTCCAGCTTTCACCCTGTGTTTTGCTTCTTTGCAACATTTTGCCGACTTCTGGAAAGGTAGCCTCTCGGCGGCCTCCACTTTCCTAGCCTCCCTTTTACTTCTCAGCCTCCTGTAATCTGACTTCTGACCCCATCACACTACTGAAGCTGTTGTCGAGGTTACCAGTGATCTTCTAATTGCTAAACTGCAAGGACATTTTTCAGGGCATCCTCTTTAGTATCCAACGCCATTGGACATGGCCTTCTTCTTAAGTGCCCTCTCCTCCCGGTTTGCATGTTACAGTATCTGCCGTTCTCGCTCAGAGCATCACTCCAACTGCTCCTCCAGTCTCCTGTGTAGCCCCGCTTACACCGCCAACCATACTTGTAAGGTTTGCAGCCTTCTTCCTTGTGAATAACTAGATCACTTTCTGGGGAAAAAAAAAAAAAAAAAAACAACACCCTGGGATGCCTCCCGAGTCCGTATTTTCAGCCATAGCTTCCTCCTAAAATTTATCCCGTTACGGACAGAGGTCCCACAGGTACTTGAAATTAAGCATGTCCTTGACTCCTCATGCTCCTCTTTCCTGCTCTAATCTGTGTTACCTGTCCAGGTGAGTACCTGCACCCAACTGCCCAATCTTCCCCACCGCCCCCCCACCTTTATTAAGGTATAACCAAAAAATAAAATTGTATATATTTAAAGTGTACAATGGGATGATTTAATACAAGTATACATCATGGAATATTTACCACAGTCAAGTTAACACATTCATCACTTCACATAGCTACTTTTAAATTTTTTTGTGGTGAGATCACTTAAGATCTATCCTCTTAGATCTTAGAAAAAGATCTTAGAAAAATTCCAAGTATGCAATAGAGTGTTATTAGCTACAGTCACCATGCTGTACCATTAGGTCCTCAGAACTTACTGATCTTATAACTGAAACTTTCACCAGCATCTCCCCATCCCCCACCCCACCCCAGTCCCAGGTAACCACCATTCTACTCCATGTTTCTATAAGTTTGACTTAAAAAAAAATCTGTATATAAATGATACTATTCAGTATTTGTCCTTCTCTGTCTGGCTTATTTCACTTACCTTCATAACGTTATTAAAAACCACGACTTCCATCTTTTTATGGCTGAATAATACTCCATTGTATATACACATGCCACAGTTCCTTTGACCATTTATTTCTGGGTGGACAAAGGTTGGTCCGCTTCTGGGAATAAACCTGAAGGAAATGAGACCAGTATCTTGAAGAGACATCTGCATCCACATGTAACCAGCAGCATGATTCACAAGAGCCAACATATAAAAACAATGTAACAGCCCAATCTTGAGTCATTTTTTCCTTTCCACTTAGCACCAGGTGAAAAAAACTCTTAAAAACTGTTTCATAGTTGGTGATCTCCTCTTCTCCAGCTTTGCTACTGCCCCACCTGTTCATTCCTCATTCTCTATTTTTCGTTTTTTTTTTTTTTTTTTTTTGCTTTTCTTATACTAGTTTACATACAGTATAATTTACCCTTTTAAGTATATAGATAGTTTTATGACTTTTGACAAATGTACATAGTAATGTTGTTGTTGTTCAGTCACTAAGTTATGTCTGACTCTTTGTGACACCACGGACTGCAGCACGCCAGGCTTTGCTCTTCTTCTCTATCTCCCAGAGTTTGCTCAAATTCATGTCCACTGAGTCAGTGATGCTATTTAACCATCTCATCTTCAGCCTCCCCCCACTTCTCCTTTTGCCTTCAATCTTTGCCAGCATTAGGGTCTTTCCCAGTGAGTTGGTTTTTTATATCAGGTAGCCAAAGCATTGGAGATTCAGCTTCAGCATCAGCCCTTCCAGTGAATATTCAGTGTTGATTTCCTTTAGGATTGATTGGTTTGATCTCCTTGCAGTCCAAGGGACTCTTTAAGAGTCTTCTCCAGCACCACAATTCAAAAGTATCAATTCTTTGGCACTCATCCTTCTTTATGGTCCAACTTGCACATCTGATTATGACTACTTAACATGTACATTGTTACTGTACATGTAATCAAAACTAAAACCAAGATGTTAAACAATTCCATCACCCTCCAAAAACTACCATGCTCATTTGTAGTCAATCTCTTTCCCTATCCCCAGCCCTTGGCAACCTCTAATCTGGTCAGTGATTCTATCCCTATAGTCTTGCTTTTTCCAGAGTGTCATAAAAATGGAATTTTAGAGTGTGTAACTTTGAGTCTGGCATCTTTCACTCAGCATTACAAATTTGAGGTTCAACTACATTGTTACAGTCATCAGCAGTCCACTCCTTTTTATTGTGTGGACATACCAGTTTGTTTATCCATTCGGCAGTTGAAGAACATTTGCTTTGTTTCCAGCTTTTGGCAATTGTGAATAAAACCACAATAATCATTCCTGTTTACCCTTCTGTGTGAACATCAGTTTTCAATTCACTTAGGTAAATGCCGAGGTGTAGGATTGCTGGGTTACATGGTAAGTATATATGCAATTTTATATTTAAGAAATTCAAAAGCTGTTTTGCAAAGTGGCTGGTCCATCTTGCATCCTCTCCTGCTGTGTTTGAAAGTTCCAGCTGCTCTGCATCCATGCCAGTTCTTGTAAGTGCTAACTTATTTTCTTCTTTTTATCAATAACCTCAGATATGCAGATACACCACCCGTATGGCAGAAAGTGAAGAGGAACTAAAAAGCCTCTTGAAAGTGAAAGAGGAGAGTGAAAAAGTTGGCTTAAAGCTCAACATTCAGAAAACTAAGATCATGGCATCTGGTCCCATCACTTCATGGGAAATAGATGGGGAAACAGTGGAAACAGTGTCAGACTTTATTTTGGGGGGCTCCAAAATCACTGCAGATGGAGATTGCAGCCATGAAATTAAAAGATGCTTACTCCTTGGAAGGAAAGTTATGACCAACCTAGATAGTATATTGAAAAGCAGAGACATTACTTTGCCAACAAAGGTCCGTCTAGTCAAGGCTATGGTTTTTCCAGTAGTCATGTATGGATGTGAGAGTTGGACTATGAAGAAGGCTGAGCACTGAAGAATTGATGCTTTTGAACTGTGGTGTTAGAGAAGACTCTTGAGAGTCCCTTGGACTGCAAGGAGATCCAACCAGTCCATCCTAAAGGAGATCAGTCCTGGGTGTTCATTGGAAGGACTGATGTTGAAGCTGAAACTCCAATACTTTGGCCACCTCATGTAAAGAGTTGACTCATTGGAAAAGACTCTGATGCTGGGAGGGATTGGGGGCAGGAGGAAAAGGGGACAACAGAGGATGAGATGGCTGGATGGCATCACCGACTCGATGGACGTGAGTTTGAGTGAACTCTGGGAGTTGGTGATGGACAGGGAGGCCTGGTGTGCTGCAATTCATGGGGTCGCAAAGAGTCGGACATGACTGGGAGACTGAACTGAACTGAAAGGTGTGTAATGGTATCTGATTGTGGTTTTAATTTTTATTTCATTATAATGACGTTGAGCATCTTTTCATGTGTCTGACATCCTTATAGTGGAAAGTGTCTGTTTAAATCTTTGACACCCTTCTTTATAAAAATAAACGGGGTCATTTGTTTTCCTATTTATTATTAGGTTTTAAGAGTTTCAAAGTATTCTGGATGCAAGTCCTTTGTCAGATATGTGTTTTTCAAGACTGTTCTCCCAGTTTGTGGTTTGCCTTTTCATTCTTTAAGAGTTTCTTTTTAAACCTTTTTATTTTGAGATAATTGTAGATTCACATGTAATTGTAAGAAATAATGCAGAAAGATCTGGCATCCTCTTCCCCCAGTTTCTCCCACTGGTAACATCTTGCATAACTATAGTACAATATTATAACTGAGGAATGAACGTTGATACAATCCATCCATCTCATCCAATGTTATTAAACTTTCAGCTGTTTATATGTAGTGTGTGTGTGTGTGTGTGTGTGTCCTCCTCTGTGGTGCTATCACATATGTAGATTTCTGTGACCACCGCAGTCAAGATAAAGAACAATCCATCACAAAGATCCTTTTATAGCCCCAGCCACCTCCCCCCACTCTGCCTCTCTAACCCCTGGCAACCACTAATCTGCTCTCCATCTCTATAATTTTGTCATTTCAAGAAGGTTATATAAATGGAATCATACAGTATTTGACTTTTGAGTCTGATTCCTTTCACTCAGCATAATTCCCTGGAAATTCATCCAAGTAGTTATATGTATCAGTAATTTCTTCATTTTAATTGCTGAATAGTATTCCACAGTTTCTTTGGCCATTCAGTGGTTGAAGGACATATGGGTTCTTTCCAACTTGGAGCTACTATGAATGAAGCTGCTATGAACACACATGTAATAGCTTCTGTTTTGTTTTTTGTTTTTTTTTTTAACCAAAGAAAGTGAAATTGTCCATCACTCAGTTGTGTCTGACTCTTTGAGATTCCATGGACTGTAGCCTGCCAGGCTCCTCTATCCATGGGGTTCTCCAGGCAAGAATACTGGAGTGGATTGCATTCCCTTCTCCAGAGGATCTTCCTCACACAAGGATCGAACCTGGTTCTCCTGCATTTTTTTAACATTTAATTTTATATTGGTGTATAGCCGATTAACAATACTGTGATAGTTTCAGTTGGACAGCAAAGGGACTTAGCTATACATATGCTCATGTATAGATTTTTGTGTGAACATGTTTTCATTTCTCTGGGATTAATGCTGGATTTTATAATAGTCACTTAGTTTTGTATGAAACTACCCAACAGTTTTCTAGAGTGGTTGTACAATTATCTACAATATGTTTTACACTTTACATTCCTACCAGTAATACATAAGTGATTCAGTTTCTCTATATCTTTGTCAGCATCTTGTTTTGTGGCTATTTTTAATTTTAGCCATTCTGATAAGCATGTCGCAATATCTCATTGTGGTTTTTTAACATGTATCACCTTGGTGGATACATATGGAACAACTTTTCATGGGTTAACAGTGTCTTTTGAAGACTCCATCTTTTCTTTTTATTATTTTCTTATTTACTTCTTTTCCAGATTTACTGAGATACAATTGACATATAAGCTTAAAGTATATGATGTGATAATTTGATCATGCATATATTATGAAATGATTATCACAATAAAGCCAGTCAGCAACTCTTATCACCTCATATAATTCCTTTTTTTCCTGGTAAGAACATTTAAGATTTACTCTCTTAGCAAATATATAACCAAAGTTGCCATGCTGTACACTAAGTCCCCAGAACTTATAACTGGAGTTTTCACCCTTTGGCCAGTATTTACATATTTCCCCCACTTCCTGGCCTCTGAATACCACCATTCTACTCTCTGTTTCTATGAGTTCAGCTTTTCTAGATTTCACATGTAAGTGAGACCATACAGTATTTGTCTTTTCCAACATATTTCACCAAGCATAATACCTTCCAGTTCCATCCATGTTGTTAAAATGGCAGGATGTCTTTATTTTTTTGGCAGAATAATATATATACCCCCATTATAGATATAAAACATAATATATAAAATAATATTCATATATATATATATATATATCACATTTTCTTTTTTCCATTCATCCATTAGTGGGCATTTAGGTTGGTTCCATATCATGGTTAATCTTTCTGGTGCATTTGGGAGTGCAACTATCTCTCTGATTTCAATTCTATTGTATATATACCCAGGAGTGGAATTGCTGAATCACACGGCAGTTCTATTTTTAATTTTTTAAGGCCCATACACACTGTTTTCCATAGTGACTGTACCAACTCACATTCCCAATAGTGCACACCAGAGCCCATCCTTTCATGACAGGACTATTGCGTGAAAAATAGTCCCCCTTCCTCCAGTTTTGGCCTCTTCCAAAACAGAACTAGATAAGGTGCCCTTCCACAGGACTCGGTCTTAACTTGTGATTTCCCATTAAAACTCTGTCTTCTTCATCAGACCCTAATCTCCAAGGGGGCACAGGAAGTGTTTGCTTAGCTCAGAATCCCCAGGCAGTACATTGCTGTCACAAATCAAGTGCCATCTTTTCAATGAATGAATAATAAAAACCAGAACGACTTCAGTGCTAAAAAGAGGTGTTGGCAAAGAGAAAGAATGGATTAAAGAACGGGCAAGGCATAACGATTGTCACCCCATTAACCACTCTCCAGGCCAGCTTTGGCTCTAAGCCAGGTACCAGATCTGATCACGCGCACGCGCAGCTCTCTTCGCGTGGCCCCGCCCCGTCCTCGGCCCCGCCCCCGCCCTCAACCCCTCCCTCCGGGCCTTCCCACTTGTCAGCAACCAATTAGGGAGAGGAGGCGGTTCTGGTTGGCGCGGTGCTCCATGGGTAGTATCCCTAGTTACTGTTGCCAAGGCTACGGCTTGCCTGAGGCGGCTGGAGTCAGAAGTTTGGGGAGCCAGTGCCTGAGAGAGGTCAAGGGTCAGTGCAAGAGCCGAGGAGGAGATGGTGAAGCAGACGATCCAAATTTTCGCCAGGGTGAAGCCCACTGTCCGGAAGCAGCAACAAGGGGTACGGGTCGGAGCAGCACGGGCGCCGGCGCGGAGGGGCCTCTCAGGCCGGGGGAGGGGCGGCACGCGAGGGTCCCCGGCCCATGTGAGGGGTTCGGCTCCCGGCGCGGGATACGGCCAGACGTCCAGCACACTCTGTTCTGGCACCCGAACAGCCCATAGACGCCAACACATTGCTGTCAGGGGGCTCGGACAGACACCCAGTCCATTTCCACCCGACACAGGCCCCGATTAACCTGCACAGAACCACCTGTGTACTCCGGGACGCACGTGTTCACGCAGCTGCAGACCCGTGCACACACATGTACGTCTGCGTGTATGCGTGATCATAGACTAGCCTTAGCTGTGCGCCCTTATTGCACTTTTCTCGAGAACAGTCACACAGGTCTGCCCACCCAGGTGCATTCAAACTTCTGTTTCATCCTCGGGCAAAATGTGCAAGCCAGAGATACGTGTCTACACGCTCTAAGATGATACGGATGATAGATACAGATAGAGACACACAAAGCCTACCCGGTGGTTCTTACGCAGTGGGCCCTTAGAGTTTTTTGACTATATTGTCATTCTGAACATAAACGTTGACATACACTCGTTGCAGATGTAAACAGGTATTTATGCAACTTACACAAAGAATATACATACCTTTTATTCTGAAAACATTACCTGAGCATTTACTAGGCGTTTCCTCTAGGATGCTACGCTCAGAAGTGTGCAAAGAAGGCTAAGGCATGATCCTACTCTGAGCGAAAATACTTTGAATGCTCCTCAGATGTTTCAAAACATTGTTTTCTTTCCTTGGGAAGGAGCATAGTCATTCTTACCACTTAGATTCTTTGTCTGCATTATCCTCGAGTCTCATGAAAACCCTGCAAGGCTGCTGTTTTCCTCATTTTATAGATGAGGAAGCTGAGTCTCGGACAGGTTAAATAATTTGGCTCAGCCAGCCACCTGGTGAGTGGCAGAACCGTGATTTTAATTAAGGATTTTTTTATTCCAAAGCTTTTGGGACAAAACCTTTGTGCCTCAGAAAATAAGGATATTGGCAAGGGCCATCTGAGTCATATTCATGAGTCTCTGGAATGGGTATATTTTTAATAATATTTTATCTCTACTTCATATCTACAAAGAGTATATGTATATATGTAACAACATTTGCTGTTGTCTAGTCATTAAGTTGTGTCAGACTCTTTTGTGACCCCATGGACTGTAGCCCACCAGGCTCTTCTCTCCATGGGATTGCCTAGACACGAATATCGGAGTGTGTTGCTATTTCCTTCTCCAGGGGATCTTCCTGACCCAGGGATCAAACTAATATCTCTGTCTCCTGCATTGGCAGGTGGATTCTTTACCACTGAGCCACCTGGGAAGCCCATGTAACATCATGTGAAATGAAAGTCGCTCAGTCACATCTAACTCTTTGCTACCCCATGGACTATAGAGTCCATGGAATTCTCCAGGAAAGAATACTGGAATGGGTAGCTTTTCCCTTCTCTAGGGGATCGTCCCAACCCAGGGATCAAACCCAGGTCTCCCGCATTGCAGGCGGAATTTTTACCAGCTGAGCCACAAGGGAAGTCCATGTAACATCATCAGATCAGATCAGATCAGTCGCTCGGTCATGTCTGACTCTTTGCGACCCCATGAATCGCAGCACGCCAGGCCTCCCTGTCCATCACCAACCCCCGGAGTTCACTGACACTCACGTTCATCGAGTCAGTGATGCCATCCAGCCATCTCATCCTCTGTCATCATAGCAGCTTATAATTTAGGATTTGCCTCATGTAAATTTATATATTTAAAACAAGGGGAATATAGTGTCTTGTCATTGTTTTCATCTTCAGTCTTTTCATTCATGGAATACAGTTAGGAAAAGATGCATGAAAACACTCTAAGTGTGGCATTTAAAAAATTTAAGGAATATAGAGTATGGAAAGCAACCATTGAGTATCTTCCCATTTTTTCTCCTCTTACATTCACTTACAAGGTTTTTAAAGTACATCACATATAAAAATTGCCCCCACACCCATACTTTCCCCCACCCTCACCCCCAGATTCTTAGCTAAAAATACTGAACCTGTCTATATTGACTCAGCAGTCAGAAACAGGTGCTTGGATGTGATCGTGTGACAGGATGGATAGAGGTGGGGCTTGGAGGGGGGGTGGGTTGATAGAGAACGTTGGATTTAATTTGAACTTCTTTCCTTAAAGTGCAATGTTTGTATTTTTAAAATGTGCCTTCTTTTGCATTTCTTCTGTGAGATTCTATGGAGTGTCTTGTTTGCTACTCCAGGAAATATTTTTAGGTATCATATTGTACTTTAATAATGCCAGATTCTTACTGAGTTGCAACATTATGCCATGTACAGAAAAATCAGAGAACACAGATGAACAAGTTTTGAATTAGTGTATCCCTACCCTTCCTCATTGGAAAAGACTCTGATGCTGGGAGGGATTGGGGGCAGGAGGAGAAGGGGATGACAGAGGATGAGATGGCTGGATGGCATCACTGACTTGATGGACGTGAGTCTGGGTGAACTCCAGGAGTTGGTGATGGACAGGGAGGCCTGGCGTGCTGCGATTCATGGGGTCGCAAAGAGTCGGACACAACTGAGCGACTGAACTGAACTGAACCCTTCCTTAGAAATCCCACTGTTGGCACCCTGTACTTTTGCTCCCAAAGGTTGTGTGGTTGTTTCTCTGACTAGATATACTCTTTGTAGCATTAAACTAAGAGTGACTCAAAGGTATGTTTTTTCTTCATTTTGTGGCTCTGTTACTTCATTAATCATACTCCCTGAGACACTATAAATTAAATGATGATAATTTATAGATTAGTGTATTAAAAGATACATAAGATGACCCTCTGTGATAATTTTAACAGTAGCAGTGCTTTTCATTTGCATAGTGCTTTGTATATTTTGAAATATCTTCATAGTCATCCTTGCATTGGTCTAATTGTCTCCTATTAAAGAACAGCTCCATCTCAAATATTTTTATGACTAACGGTAGAAAGCCAATCTGTTAGACTAAACAAGTTTTCTTGTTGTGGGCTTTTCTTAATGCCTCAAAGAATGGCTTAATGAGAGGAGTGGAAAGTCACTGTTCCTACTCTGTTAATATATTGGCCCTTTTTGTCTTCTAAGTACTGTTACAGATTTTTAAAAAATGTATGGCATCCCTCACTCCTGTACACTTTTTTGTCTTACTCACCCTTTTCACTCACCTGTCTAACCATTAACCTTTTTTAAAAAAAACAATGTAGTGCCCTATAGAATATAATTTTTAAATGTCTCCTGAGAAAATCTAACCAGAAAGCCTTGGACGTGATGCCATAACTTTCTATGAATAATTTTATTTTACAGCATGACTTTTCTTACATGAATTCCTCACATTTTAAGTGAGAGAGCTCAATAAAAATCTGCTTAGGAAAATTATTCAGACTTTCTGGAGATTTAGGCAGGCTTTTTACTTATTTCAGAATATGACTTCCCCCCCATAATCAAGCATCTAAATGGGTCTTAAATGGGAAGTATTGCTTGTTAGAAAGAATTTTATTTCTTGGTGAAAGACAAAAAGTCTTTTTTAAAAACTTCTAAACCTAATGACTAACATTTTTTATGGTGCATTACAAAATGCTTCTATTTCCATGACATCATTTGATCCCCACAGCAATCTTGTAATGGAGGCGATTCTGTGTTCTTCATCTTATGTATGTACTGAGACGCTAAAAGCGGTGACTGGTCACACAGCTGGTAAACTGAGATCAGTGTTAGATCCAGGTCTTTGGACATCAAATTGTAGACTTCTATTTATTCCCTATGATCTGTTTATAGGCTGGACTCTTGCTTTTCCTGGCCAATAAGTAAAGGGATAGATAACCAAGAAGAGAATCAGAATATTACAATTGTAAAGGGGGTTGGTTAAGACCCTTCATTTCCCTATCTGCTTAAAGAGGTTAAGTGATTTCTCTCAGGTCATTTTCTAATTAGTGGCTGAGCTGGGAGGAGAACCTAGAAAATGACATCAAAGACGTGAATTACATGTGTCTTTTGAAGCCACATGTCTTTTATCAAATGCTTAAATATGTCTCATGGAAACTCGGGCTTCTTTGAACATAACTTGAATTAGGGCATTCTTGTGAGCTCTCTGAGAGGGCTCAGACCCAGGCCTTTCATCTCTGTGTCTAGCATTTTGTAAATGCTGAGAAATGCTTATTGGTTGTAGTAAAATGTTAATTTCTGGTACATAATTCCAAAGCAATACTTAGATAATATGTTGTTGTCAGGGCTATTATTTTCTCAACAATGGAGACAGACACTCAAATACTCAAATTTAAGTATTAGATAATGCAAAGAGGATCTGAGTTTTGATCAGACATTGATTTAGGTTTTACTTTTTGTTCAGTTCCATATATTTGTTTGAGTGTGCACAGAGTTTAAACAGGAAAATTATCCAAGTTGTGCTATGTTACGACTTTTTATCTGAAAAGTACAGTTTTTAAAATACTATTACAATGCATGTCATAATAACATGGTCATTGTTCAAGTCATAATTTTATCATTTTATATCCATTTGTTGTCTTCATATTTGCAGATTTATTCCATAGATGAAGATGAAAAATTAACACCTAGCTTGGAAATCATCTTACCTCGTGATTTGGCAGATGGATTTGTGAATAATAAGCGAGAAAGCTACAGATTTAAGTAAGCTTTCCTTTTTTCCATCTTCAGTTCTGTTTTACTATTGAAGTAACTCTTGTCCTGCTTTAATATCCACTGTGAAATCATTGGTATCATTTCTTGGGGAGAATGTAGTACAGTTCTCTGTCTTATCTAGTAAATAGAATTCAAGTTGTCTTTTCACTGCTGTGCCCAGAATTAAAAAGGGGGTATATTTCTGTATCCAACAGGATATCCTAAGATCCTACCCTTTTGTTTTTTTTAAATTACATCTGTTTATCAAGTGTTATCTTTTTCCTTCTTGGCCCACTTATAGGACGTTCAATGCATGACTAAAATTTATTAAAGATGACAACTTAAGGAACAATCTGTATGCTGAATAGGTGAGCTTTCTTAATAACCTAAAAGGCATAATGACCTCACCTGTGCATGTGTACACTCTGTACGTGTACTGTCTATGGTACCAGCCACTCGCCACGTGTAGCTCTTAAGCACTTGAAATGGAGCTGGTCTGAATTGAGATGTGCTGTGAGTATGAGACATATCAAGCGTTTTTGAAAGATTACTATGAAATAAAGAATATAAAAAAGCTCAATAATTCTTTTCATATTAACTACACAGTAAAGTGAAAACATGTTGAATATATTGTGCTAAAATATATTATTAAATTTAATTTCACCTGTTTCACTTCAGTTCAACAATGTGGCTAGTAAAAATGTTAAATATGTACTCATATTTATGGGTTGCATTTTATTTCTCTGGCACAGTGCTGAACTGCAAGATGCAAGCAACATTCAGCCACTCCTGGATTGTCATCAGTGCCTTTGGTCCAAATACTCTCCTAGTAGGCAGGCCTTACATTTGGAGATTATGGCTGTTGCATACTGTCTTTACTCTCCAGATGGCATAATTTCTTTTAATCCACACTTTTAATTTCTGGAGAAGTTTGAGCTCAAGTTAAACCCATATTTAATCTCTGGGCCAAATGAGAAGGGAATGGCTACCCACTCCAGTATTCTTGCCTGGAAATTTTCATGGACAGAGGAGCCTGGCGAGCTACAATCCATAGCATCACAAACAGTCGGAGACAACTGAGCGACTCTGTGTGGTCCTGCTGAAGGTGTCCTAATTGTTCTCTTGTGTTCTAGGCTGTTCTGCATGGGCCTTAATTTGAGACTGTTCCTGCCCTTGTGCATGGATAGAACCACCTCAGATATTTTTTGTGTGTTTCTCTCTCTCTACTTCTTATTTCTCCTCCCTCCTCATTATGATGGTGATGATGATGATGACTTTGTCTCATAAAGATTCTCTTTGGTCTTCACAACTCCCCCCATTATGTCTGTCATGGTTATCTCTCCCACCACCTCCAGCCCATCTTTGTCTTGTGGCTCCTTTTACAGTAAGCACAGGAGAAGGACTAGCCCAGGGTTGCATGGTGAGGTAGGTCTAACCTTGTCTTTGTGGCTCCTCATTGCCTTGTATTCTGTCCCTTAAGGAGTAGCCTTGTAATATATGACTTATTTTTCTGAAGGTGGCATTCTCCCACTGGTATAAGCATACTACATACCTTACTAGCTATGACTTAATGACAACTGGGCTAGGCCTGTCTCCACAAAGCCACAATTTCCTAAAACATTGTGTTCAGCTTGATTCTGTTTGATGGCTAAGAAACAATTGGCCATGTCCCTATCTTTTGAAGAAGGCAATGGCACCCCACTCCAGTACTCTTGCCTGGAAAATCCCATGGATGGAGAAGCCTGGAAGGCTGCAGTCCATGGGGTTGCTAAGAGTCGGACATGACTGAGCGACTTCACTTTCACTTTTCCCTTTCATGCATTGGAGAAGGAAATGGCAACCCACTCCAGTATTCTTGCCTGGAAAATCCCAGGGACAGGGGAGCCTGGTGGGTTGCCGTCTATGGGGTCACACAGAGTCGGACACGACTGAAGCGACTTAGCAGCAGCAGCAGCAGCTATCTTTTGGCCATTTCCAAAGTATGCTGTATGTTATGCAGATATAAACAGTATATTTGCACATACGCTTATTGAAAAAGTGCTGTTTGCTTATTATTTTTAAATCTCCTGATCATTCTTTCTAAACCTCTGAATTAAAAATCTTTATTTTATTTGATGTAATAAAGTAAGATTTATTTTCATAGAAAGATATCTGATTACATTGCTGAATGAATTAAATTCAGTTATAAATACAGAGTGTGTAGTATGATCCATATACATAAAATAAGATTAAATTTAGAAAAGTAAAATTAAGGGATTTTTTTTCTTCATGAGCTTCCCAACATCCACTGAGCTTTCCAATTTCCATTATGTTATCCCCACAAGTCAGAGAATAGGAAGAACTTTCACTTTGTGTCACCTATAGGATGATAGAAACAAAAAATATTGGCTTTAGTATTTTAAATAAAGAAATTAGTAAATTATGTATGTTCAGAGATAAAATATTTAAGCATCTTAAATGCTGTTTTCACCCAAGAAAATTCATGCAGTCGGTAAATCTTTATTACCCATCCACTGTGTGCTGTTTTAGTGGCTGGGAATACAGCAAGGAATGCACCAAACTTTTGCTCTCAGGTACTTGCATTTTAGTGGGAAAAGATGAACAGGGAGTGTGTGTATGTCAGAAAGTTTTGAGTGCTGTGGAGGAAAATACGGTAAGGAAAGGCAAATGAAGATTGCTGGGATGAGGGCAGCAAACTGGAGGCATGGCTGCAGTTTTTCACAGGGGCTTCAGGGAAGGTGAACATTTTAACAGAAACTTGAAGGAAGTAAGGAAACCAGACACTTTGCTGTGTGAGGGATGAGAATTCCAGGATCAGGATAGAGCAAGAATGGAGTTCCTGGGATGAGAGAGTGCCTGGCTTGCTTGAAGAAGCACAAGGAATGTGTGTGGCTAGAAGACAGTGAGCAAGACGGCTGGAGGGAGACGAAGGCTAAGGGATAACAGAGTGGCCAGGTCCTTTGGAGCTTTTCCTGAAGTGCTCAGGGAAGGTAATGGAGGGTTGTGAACAGAATAATAGACTAATTTCACTTATGGTTTAGCAGGATCATTCTTGCCAATGTGTAGATAATGGACTGAAAGGGGGCCAAGGGAGACCAGGCAAGAAACTATGGTTGCTTGGGCCAGAGTAGTAGCTAGTGGAAATGTTGAGAAGTAATTGGGTTCTTCTGGCTGTATTTTGAAGGTCAGACTAGCAGAGTTTGCTGATGGGTTGGATACAGAGTACAATGGAAAGAGAGGAGTCAAGCATATATTCTAAGGTTTTGGACTGAACTTTGAAAAAAGTGGAGTTGGCACTTACTAGGATGGAGAAGACAAGAAGAAGCCAGTTTGGGATGAGAAGAAATCAGCATGTACCACATTTGAAATGGAGTATGGGCTTCCCTTGTAGCTCAGTCGGTAAAGAATCTGCATGCAATGCAGGAAACCCGGGTTTGATCCTTGGGTTGGGAAGATCCCCTGGAGAAGGAAATGGCAACCCACTCCAGTATCCTTGCCTGGAAAATCTCATGGACTAAGGACGGAGGAGCCTGGTGGACTGCGGTCCATTGGGTCACAAAGAGTCGGGCACGACTGGGTGACTAACACTGTAGGGAAAACTTAACACAATCTTCCAATCCTAAAGGAGGGCAATGCCAAAGAATCTTCAAACTACCACACAACTGCACTCATTTCACATGCTAGCAAAGTAATGCTCAAAATTCTTCAAGCCAGTCTTCAACAGTATGTGAACCAAGAACTTCCAGATGTACAAGCTGGACTTAGAAAAGGTAGAAGAACCAGAGATCAAATTGCCAATGTCCGTTGCACCATAGAAAAAGCTAGAGAATTCCGGAAAACCATCTACTTCTACTTCATTGACTATGCTAAAGCCTTTGACTGTGTAGATCACAACAAACTGTGGAAAATTCTTAAAGAGAAGGGACTACCATACCACCTTACCTGCCTCCTGAGAAACCTGTATGTAGGTCAAGAAGCAACAGTTAGAACTGGACGTGGACAATGGACTGGTTCAAAATTGGGAAAGGAGTATGTCAAGGCTATTTGTCACCCTGCTTATTTAACTTATATGCAGAGTACACCATGTGAAATTCTGGGCTGGATGAAGCACAAGCTAGAATCAAGACAGTGGGGAGAAATATCAATAACTTCAGATATGCAGATGACACCACCTGCAGAAAGTGAAGAGGAATTAAGAGCCTCTTGATGAAGGAAGGTGAAAGAGGAGAGTGAAAAAGCTGGCTTGAAACTCAACATTCAAAAAATGAAGATCATGGCATCTGGTCCTATCACTTTATGGCAACTAGATGGGGAAACAGTGGAAACAGTGACAGGCTTTATTTTCTTGGGCTCCAAAATCACTGCAGATGGTGACTGCAGCCATGAAATTAAAAGACGGTTACTCCTTGGAAGAAAAGCTATGACAAACCTATTAAAAAGCAGAGACGTTACTTTGCCTACAAAGGTCCATATAGTCAAAGCTATGGTTTTTCCAGTAGTTATGTATGAATGTGAGAGCTAGGCAATAAAAAAGGCTGAGCACTGAAGAATTGATGCTTTCAAACTGTGGTGCTGGAGAAAACTCTTGAGATTCCCTTGGACAGCAAGGAGATCAAACCAGTCACTCCTAAGGGAAGTCAACCCTGAATATTCACTGGAAGGACTGATGCTGAAACTGAAGCTCCAAAACTTTGGCTACGTGTTACAAAGAGCAGGCTCAGTGAAAAAGACCCTAATGTTAGGAAAGATTGAAGGCAGGAAAGGGGACAACAGAGGATGAAATGGTGAATGGCATCACCTACTCAATAGACACTAGTTTGAGCAAGCTCTGGGAGATAGTGAAGGATAGGGAAGCCTGGTGTGCTGCAGTCTATAGGGCCACAAAGAGTTGGACATGACTGAGCAACTGAACAACAGCAATAACATGACCTCCTAATAAATTAAAGGACTGCTTGGAATCAGGAAACTTAAGTTATATCTCAAGACACACGATAGATTAGCTCCAGGGCCAAAAGTAAATTGCTTTATCTCTCCAAGTCTCAGTTTCTTCTTCTGGAAAGGATTAGATTAAACCTCTTAAACTCTATGATTTTATTTTGCTTTTTAGTGGCTTTCAGAAGACAGCTGATCATAATGAATTTCCAGATTGTTGTACAACTCTGTTATATAAAAGAAGATGTTTGAGAGTGATTATATTTGATGTTTAATGCACAGTGTATGATTTATTGAACCTCCTCCCATCTCTTTGGTTTACACGATGGTAGATGTCATTCCCCTTCAGGAAGTGGGGCTGTGTATCTGTGTTAGTCCCTCAGTCGTATCTGACTCTTTGCAACTCCATGGACTGTAGCCCACCAGGCTCCTCTGTCCATGGGATTCTCCAGGCAAGAATACTGGAGTGGGTTGCCGTTCCCTTCTCTAGGGTGATCTTCCCGACCCAGGGATCAAACCCAGGTGCCCTGCATTGCAGGCAGATTGTTTACCATCTGAGCCACCAGGGAAGTGTAAGGAAGTAGGCTTGGGAATGACTAATTCATTTACTCAGTCATCACCAACTTGGTAAAAGAATCAAAACAGCCTCAGAAACATCGTCATCACCGAAAAGCACCACTGGGTCCGTGCTCAGACATCACAGTGGGCAGTTCTCCAAAGAGCACTTGAGCAGCGGCGTTATCTCAATATTCGTATCTGAAGCCCTCAAACACCTTTGGGGTCTTGAGGAGTGTTCTGGGCACACTCAGTAAATATTGCTAAATTATAATCCTGTCTGCTAAATGAGTACCCAGAGTGCCTTACAATCTCTCTTTATATACAGTTTCATTATTTGCTTCTTCAAAAGGGTGGTTGTTATGGTATAGGAATCTTTTGAAATGAATGTTGTTGAAAGACAGTGAAATTCATTCCATTTTATATTTCCAACCCAGCTCCAGACATCCTTCTGAACTCCTTAGTAGTGAAAACAAACCTACATTTCATGTCATCTCTACTTTAATTGAACTGGTGCCCAATTCATTGGAGTGGGCAGACACACACACCACTTTGAAAGCTGCTTAGGACGTGTATGTTTCAAAGGCTTTGCTCTAAAATTCTCCCCCTCCCAATTTTTATTTCGAAAACTTTTAACTATGCAGAAGAAGTGGAGGAATAATGCAATCAAATCTCCTTTACCCTTTGTGGGAGAGTCACCAATTTATTAACGTTTTGCCCTTTCCACTTATATTCCCTCTCTCTCTGTCTCTCCGCCCTCTCCTTGCCTTTTCCCCGCTTCTCACCTTTCCTTCCCCCATTTGTCTTGCTGTCTCTCTCTCCATGATGTTTGGAATGGGGGCCATACTTGCTGGTAGTGCGTAAACACTGTATAAGGATGGGTTGAGCATCTTCCTGGGGCTTCCCTGGTGGCTCAGATGGTAAAGGATCCACCTGCCGTGCAGGAGACCTGGGTTCAGTCCCTGGGTTGGGAGGATCCCCTGGAAGAGGGCATGGCAACCCACTCCAGTATTCTTGCCTGGAGAATCCGCATGGACAGAAGGGCCTGACAGGCTACAGTCCATGGGGTCACAAAGAGTCAGACACAACTAAGTGACTAAGCACACACAGCACAGCGCCTCTTCCCGGTGCTGGCAGTGCTCGTGATCCTGTCCTAAGCTAAGGTAATAAGAGTGCAGTGGACACCATCCTATCTCCCCGGTCCCCTAGCTGTGCCAGTCACGTCAAGATTTCCTTTACAATGCAGCTCTATTTTAACTTACTGTTTGACTTTTGACTTTGAGCAACAAAATGAAATAAACTATCCTGAGAATTAAGTAGCTGATCCTAGGATGCGGTAACTAATGGAAAATAAACCTCAACTCAAGACATTAAAACTGAGTTCAGTGATCATGCATTCCACAGCTGCGTCTTTTTCTTGCAGGTCAGACATCAGAAGTTCTTTGGCTGTTTACGTCCTGTTCTTGGGTTTCCATTTCATGCACTTAATCTCGATCTGAATTTGATGCCAATTGCAGACACTGTCCCTCTTGAGAGCTAAAAAACACACAGTTTATTATTTGGTTCAAAGCTGCTGCAGTTTTTCAGAGGGATTTATTGTGCAGATCTTGTCAAAGCAATACTGTTTACCCACCATTTGTATACAGGGGTACAAGAGCTCAGTGTGTTTGGGGCTACAGGGCAAACATTGTGTTAGGTTAGGTAAGCCTAGTGATGTAAATATGGGGTAATTTACAAAGCTTTTAGGAG
Organism: Bos indicus; assembly: GCF_029378745.1. Classification (NCBI taxonomy): domain Eukaryota; kingdom Metazoa; phylum Chordata; class Mammalia; order Artiodactyla; family Bovidae; genus Bos; species Bos indicus. Next base: position 15,101,770 of record NC_091782.1, on the reverse strand, counting down.
GAAAAAAATGGATTAATCCAATAGGGTTTGAAGGCTCAGCTTTTAAATAATTACTGTTTTCACATTTGCAGATTTCAAAGGATTTTTGATCAGGATGCAAAGCAGGAGACCATTTTTGAAAACATTGCCAAACCAGTTGCTGAGAGGTAGGATTTCCTATATTTTGTTCAGTGGGTTAGTGGTTTTTCATCTTGCCTTCAATTCTCAGATAATTGTGGTAATGCGCTTCAGTCTATCAATTATATACTCAGGCTGCAGGGCATGTGATGATGGCGGCGCTAATACTTTCTCTTCTCACAGCTTGTTTGTTTTAGATTTAGATACTGAGCCTCAAAACAAACCGATCAGATGGATAGAAGAGCTATTACTACTCCCATTTTGAAAGATACGTAAATCTCCGAGGATTGGAGAGACTAAGTAGCACTGCTCAGGGCTGGTAGCTAGTGGTGGCAGAGTCCTAGATGGTTGTCTAACTGTTAGGTCCAGTGCTGTTTGCTCAGGACAGTATTTCACGCCTATGGTTAGATGGATGAAGGACTGTGACACCTGGAAGGCCTAATTCTGATTGACCCAGCTCTGGTCGTGTCTGACTCTGTGCGTCCCCACAGACGGCAGCCCACCAGGCTCCGGCATCCCTGGGATTCTCCAGGCAAGAACACTGGAGTGGGTTGCCATTTCCTTCTCCAATGCATGAAAGTGAAAAGTGAAAGTGAAGTCGCTCAGTCGTGTCCGACTCTTCAAGACCCCATGGACTGCAGCCTACCAGACTCCTCCGTTCGTGGGATTCTCCAGGCAGGAGTACTGGAGTGGGGTGCCATTGCCTTTTCCAGACCCAACTCTACCTCAGGGTAATACCTCTATTTCAAAACTTGGCTCTTCACTTAGGTCCCTTTTGTTTTTGCATATCCAGGTAGTTGTGGGCTGCTGACTACTAAAACCAAACTCACCTGAGAATAAATAATTCTGAATAAATCAGAGTGCCATTTTATTAATATATGTTGGTGAAGTCTCCTTGGTACTAGATGCTCAAGTCCTTAGATAAGCACCTTCTCCTATAGGGAGTCTATATGGGAAATTACTACTAATAAGGTGGCTTTCAGCTCCTGAAATTACTGGGTGATTTTAATGATCTAAGTATCCCCAGATACTTCTATCTTTATGACTAGAATGAAAAATACTTCTGCTGAACAAACTCATTTTTCAAGTCTACTGATCAGTGCATTCTCAACCACAACCTTGCCGAAAATGTATCAACACATATTGTCTCCAAAGTACCTGTTTCATGAATACTACTCAAACCATGCCCTTCTCTCTTTTTTTTTCCCCCCAGCTTTATCGAGATATAATTGACATATGACATTGTGTAAGTTTAAGGTATATGTGTTGCTTTGACACATTTATAAATGATGTCACCAAAATGATTATCACCATAGTATCAGCTACCACGTCCATCTCATCACATAGTTCCCATTTCTTTTTTGTGCTAAGAACATTTCAGATTTGCCCTCATAGCAACATTTAAGTATTTGGTACATATAAGAGTATTATTAGCTACAGTCACCATGCTGTCCATTAGATCCCTGAACTTAAGCCATTCTCTTTTTATACTGTCTTCCATCACAGTTGGTAAGATATAATTGAATAGGTTTAAGCTATTTTATGGAGAAGGCAATGGCACCCCACTGCAGTACTCTTGTCTGGAAAATCCCATGGATGGAGGAGCCTGGTAGGCTGCAGTCCATGGGGTCTCGAAAGTCGGACTCGACTGAGCGACTTCACTTTCACTTTTCACTTTCATGCATTGAGGAAGGAAATGGCAACCCACTCCAGTGTTCTTGCCTGGAGAATCCTAGGGATGGGGGAGCCTGGTGGGCTTCCATCTATGGGGTCGCACAGAGTCGGACACAACTGAGGTGACTCAGCAGCAGCAGCAGCAGCTATTTTAGTTGTAGTCACAGTCCAGTAGCGTCTCTCTAAATTCAGGTCTCCTTGACTGGGTGTCGTATATTTTTAAAATTCTGTTCTTTTTAGTAATGTTTCAGTTTGTGTCATTTTTCAGGCAGCTCATCTTGTGTGTTTTATTTTGTGATGTCCCAGTGTCTTGTGGGAAAGGGACATCAGTTTGTGTTTCCTGGATGTCTATTTATTGCCCCCCATTACTGACTCCCTCTCCCATCTTGAGCCCACTTCCCACTCTGGCTCCTGCTGTGCCCTCTGCCTGGAATTCTCTTTCTTCAGAAATCTGCCTAGTTGCTTTCCGAGCTCTTTTGAGGCCTTTGCTCGTGTATCCCCTTCTCAGTCAGGCCATCTGTTCTTAGTACCCAACTTGAAACTGTGTTCCCTGTCACCCTTCCCTATATATTTGCTTTAGCATCTGACATACTATATAGTTTCCTTACTAGTTTTTTTTTTTTTTTTTTTGCTTGTCAGCCTTCTACCAGAACAAAAGCTCCATGAAGGCTGGGGATTTATTTGTCTTGTTCATGACTTGACAGAGATACCCGACTTGATGATGACAAGATCTCAAAAATAACAGGCAAGGGCTTTGTTATCCAGGATGCTCAAGTTGTTATCGAGGTTGCTCAAGTGAATTATATCATTTATCAATAGGAAACATTCCTCATTGTCCTTTTTAATACTTTTCTTCTTGTATCCCAATTTTCCTGAAACCATTTTTGCTGGGTTTTTTTTTCCCCCCTGTTGGGCTTTATCTAGTTTCTCTGTCTCAAGCTCTTCACTCAGCTTCCCTGGGTCATTTCGTTTTTAAATATAGGTCTGGTGAATAAAATATAGCAGACCTTTGCCTTCATAGCCAAATTCAGAGTCCCTGATATTTGATTAATTACTTTAACCTATTTATATTTATTATAGTTACTGTAATAGTGTTTGGAGCAATTCTTCTTCTCTATTTATTTTTTTCCCCATTTATCATACTCTCTATTTTTTCCTCTTTCTTGCTTTTTGTTTGTGCTCTTTGTTGTTTTTTGCTGCTTTATTTTGTCTCTCAAAGTGTAGACACTTCTCTGTGATTTAATTCAGATATTTAAGCTCATCTGTGCTTTTTCTCAACATCTAAACTTCTTCCCTCTTGCTTGTCTGGCCCTCTGCTGCTCGGGCAGGGCCCTTAGCACACTTTTACTTTGCCTTTCCTACTCTCCTAGCACTTTAACTGTTGAGATCTACCCATGATTCCATTCTGGGTCATTATTTTCATGATCAACATTTACTTAAGCTTACCTGTAACTTTTATTTGTTTCTTTGCTCATCACTGTTTCTTATACTTATGTCTGTTTCTTGGGTTCTCTTTTAGTTTTGCTGGTAATCATCATTAACAATTTTTTAGCGTGCACTCAAGACTGAGGAGCTTTCTGAAGCTTTCATTCTCCTTCACAATTAAATGACCATTTGGCCAGGTATAGAATTCTAGGTTAAAAAATAATTTCTCTCATCACTGTGAAGACATTGCATCATTGTCTCCTTGTATGCAGTGTTGCTGAAGAGATGCCAGGGTCTATCTGGACCTTATTTCTTAGGAATTACACTTTTGTCCTAGATGTTTTTGGATTTTTTTTTTTTTCTTTTTGTATTCTCTATCACCTCCCTTTTAAATTAATAACTTTTACAATTTTATTTTTTCATTTGTAGGAAATGAAAAAAAAAGGTCTATTCTTGTTTATTGGTGTGATGTCCTTCTTTCTCCTTCCGAAGAAAATTAGCATCTCTTCTTGGAAACACTGGCCTTTCTTTCTACATGCAGTTTCTCTGTGTGAATGTTCTTCTTTTGTAGAGTTGGTGCCTTGCTTTTCCCCTACAGAATTTTCTCAGATGTTTGGTGATTCTCAGGGGTGGGCTCACCTCTGTCAGTTGCAAGGGCCGTCGTCTGTTTGGGAACGTGGTTTCTGTTCTCCGTGACTCCCCTCATGTCTGTGGTGAAGGAATGGTGTGTGGGCTGTGGGCAGGGTGTCCCTGAGCGGCTCTGCTGGGTGTGAGAATGCTCTTTTCTCCTGGTGGTTGCTTACCACCAGGGACTCTGGTCACTGTCAGTAATCCAGGCTCTTCCTCTGCTGTAAAGTGTTCTTCAACGTTGGATGGACAGGTGGAGGCAAACTCACACCTCTCTCTGATTCATCTGCAGAGGAGGGAGTCATTAAGCAAATTAACACTGGACTAAGAACCAGGAGAATCACTATTTTCATTTCCTTTAAATATGTCATATGCAGTATGTTCATGCTTTCTGAAAACTTGAATTGTGTGACTCTGAAGTGGTAAAATAAAAGGTAACAATAAAATCTCATTTATATTACAATATTTGAAATAATAATTACCCCCATAAATTGAAAAAAAAAAATTAAAGAATTGTTTAACTTGGCAGTCCTGGTGAATGGAATCTGTGCCACTTTAGATGTTAAATGGAAATGTCTGCTCCTGATGAAGATTGGTCTCCAGGAACAAATTCCCAGCATAAATCCAGTTCATCTCCACCATGCTTTAAACCTTCCCTATTGGGCTAACCCATTGTAGCTTAATTCTGGTTACTGAGTGCAATTGGAGCTAAATAAAATTAATCATATTTCTTTCCAAAATTCTGTAATTCAAGAATCTTACTATTTTTAGACATGCCTTTTCCTACTTAATTCAAATCAGTAATATGACTCATGACTGCAGATTTGCGGGACTGGTGGTGAGAATTCATAAAGCTTTAAACTTGTATCTTTGTGGTTATTTGCTGTTTGGCAGTCTCCACTAGGAAACACATCCCACCTCTTCTAAACTTTATTTTCCTGAAATATATCCTTTGTTGTTTAGCAACAGATAAAAACTACCTTCTGTCATATTAATTTTTGCTCACTGGTTTTGGAATAACTTTTTGGAAAGATAAATTTTAGGAAGTCCACAGATGTGTTTAGTGTGTGCTGTTGAACCATAGAAAAGAGTTTGTAGCTTTATTTGATAAGTTACCTGGGGTTATGCTTCTCAGACCGGAGTGTGTCGATCTTGGGAGTATGTGGTGCTCTACGAGGGGATACTTGAGGCCACAGACTGAACATGGCACATCATTCTGTAGTGTGAATTTTACTTAAAGATTGACTCAGAAAACTTTGAGGTCTAGACGTTTTGGAGGTTTTATCACATGCACTCGTAAATCTGCAGAATCCCAGTGTTCCAGCCAATCTTATGTTATACTTAAAAGCTTCAGATGTAGGAAATTTGTACAGTGAGTGCTTTAGGAAAAATTTGGAGATTTAGTGTTAGAGAAGAACATGATTGGACTGAAATGAATAGGGTGCACATTGCCAGGAGGACGGGTTGTGACAAAGATGTAGGTCCCCACAGTGGGCCCCACAGGATGGGTAAAGCCTCTGCATTGCAACAAGGCAGCCAGGTTGGTTTTGAAAATCTACTGTGAACCACTGCTTTTGAACCTTTGATTTCATGAATGGTGAACAATATCAAGGGCAGCCTGTCAATTTATGAGAAGAAGAGCCTGAGGGGAAAAGAAAGCTCCCAGGGTCATGACCTCAGGAAGAATGTCTGTCCACCTGTGCTCTGACTGGGTGGGAGGCCAGGGCTTGGTTTGAGGGGTTTCCTCCCAGAGCAGGTAGTCCCACCCTCCCATGGGGCCAGGGCCTAGCCCATCAGGGCTGTCATCTGTGCCCTAGAAAACAGGTCTGGCTGGTGACGCTGTGGGTCACATCGCTTGCCCAGTTCCTGCAGCACAAGCAGTGAATGTAGATCCTGCACCTTCAAGACAAGAGAAGCAGAATGGGAGACAAGGAGGGCCACAGAAGAGTATTTAATATCATTGGCCAGCTATTCACCTCCATGTACTCATGCTTCTACTTTGGCTCGAAAAAATTTTGCAACAAGTAGAATAATCACGTTCTGGCCTCAGCCCTGTGATAACTCATTGTGTGACTCTGGGTCAGGCATGTCCCTTCTGAACCAGTTCTCCCATATGAAAAAGGCTGATGCTAATAATATCAAGTTTACCAGGTTCTGAAGATGCAAAGAAGCAATGCCTGTGAATGGACTTTGTGAACGTCAATGCCCTGTTCAATCTAAGGGTTGAAAAGTTAGAAATCTTCATTATTTCTGGCACTTTAAAACTCTGCCCACTCACTTCTGTCTCCAAACAAAGGTGAAATCGATGTACTTCTCTGTAAGTCTCTTCCTTGCTGTTTTTGTTGCTAAGTTGTGTTGGACTCTTTTGGGACCTTATGGACTGTAGCCCACCGGGCTCTCTGTCCCTGGAATTCCCCAGGTAAGAATACTGCAGTGGGTTGCCATTTCCTTCTCCAGGGGAATCTTCCTGAGCCAGGGATCAAACCTGCATCTCTTGCAACCCTCTTACTAAGTGCTGCTAAAAACCCTGGGCATTGTATTTAAAAGAACGTAAAGATAAAAGGGTAGAGATAAAAGGATAGACTGGTGAGAGGGCCTCGGGACCTAAAGGAATGACCCAGCAGTGAGTTTCCAGTGTGTTTTTTTGCTGTTGTTGCCTGGTGTATTCCAGGCTGGATGCTAGGAAAACTGGCAACCAAGAAATACCAGTAGACTTAGACAAAAGTAAAGAAAGTGAAGTCGCTGAGTCGTGCCCGGCTCTTTGTGACCCCATGGACAGGAGCCTGCACCAAGCTCCTCCGTCCATGGGATTTTCCAGGCAAGAGTACCGGAGTGGGTTGCCATTTCCTTCTCCAGGGAATCTTCTTGACCCAGGGATCGAATCCAGGTCTCCCGCATTGTAGACAGACGCTTTACCGTCTGAGCCACCAGGGAAGTCAAGACAAAAGTGCCTGCCAAATTCTGCTCTCTATAACCAAGGCACCAGGAAAGGGGGCAACCCAGTGAGACATATTTTTAAATACTGGTTGCCCTACTCCATCCAAATACTATGGAAAAACCCACAGCCCCACCTTCATCCAGCAAAGCCTGGCTATAACAAGGCACCCCATTCTGCTGCTGCCAGGGTGGTATCTGAGAAGGAGTGGAAGGACTTTCCTCCCCTCTCAGAGGTAACAACTTCCCCTCTCCCCTCACCCAGGTTGTCAGTGGAAGTCTTACAGGGATCCTGGAGTTCACCACCATCAGCCTCCCCACCCTATAACACAGATCATAGAATGATCTGACAAGTATTTTAAAGCAACCATCATAAAAAATGTTTCACTGAGCAATCATGAAAGTGTTTGAAAGAAATGAAAGGATATAAAGTCTTGGTGAAAAAAAAAAAAAAAAGATATAAAGAAGAACCAAATGGGAATTTTAGACTTAAGATATAATAACTGAAATTAAAAATATAGTGGGTGGGTTCAATAACAGGATGGAGAGGTCAGATGAAAAAGTCAATAAATTTTAATATGTAACAATAGAAATTACCCAATTTGGGCACTAGAAAATAGACTGGAAAAAAAAAAAGATGCCCAGGGACATGTGAGAACTACAGCAAAAGATCCACCATTCATGTTATCAGAGTCCTGAAGGACAGGAGAAAGAATATAGATGAAAAGCATTCAAGGAAATAATGACTGAAGATTCCCAAAATTTGGCAAAAGGCATAAACCTAGAACTTTATGAAGCTGAGAAAGTTCCAAACAGGATAAACTCAAAGAAATCCACTTGAAAACAAACATTAAACTTCAGAAAACTAAAGACAAAGAAAAATATCTGAAAACAATGAGGAAGAAATGATATCGCACCTACATGGAAAAAATAGTTTGAATTATAGTGTTTTTCATACTCCACTCCAGAAAGCTTGGAGTCTAGAAGGAAGTAGCAGAATATTCTCAAGTGCTGAAGGAAAAGAACTCTCAGCCCAGAACCCTATTCCCAGTGTAATTAATTATCCTTCAGGAATAAAGGGGAAATAAAGACATTTTCAGACAAAGGAAGACTGAGAATTAGTTGCCAGCATATCTACCCTAAAAGAAGGGAGAAATGAAGTTCTTAAAAAGAAGGAAAATGAAAAAAGAATGAATCTTGGAACATCAGAACAAAAGAAGAAACAAGCGAAAGAACAGAAATATAACTAACAAATTTTTCTTCTCTTGAGTTTCAAAAGTTGTTTAATGAAGCAAAAAACAAAGCATTACCTGATGAGTTAAAAACAGGGAAGAGTAACGGGATTTAAAAGGAAGAACTGTACAAAAAAGATATTCACGACCAAGATAAGCATGATGATGTGATCATTCACCTAGAGCCAGACATCCTGGAATGTGAAGTCAAGTGGGCCTTAGAAAGCATCACTACGAACAAAGCCAGTGGAGGTGATGGAATTCCAGTTGAGCTATTTCAAATCCTGAAAGATGATGCTGTGAAAGTGCTGCACTCAATATGGCAGCAAATTTGGAAAACTCAGCAGTGGCCACAGGACTGGAAAAGGTCAGTTTTCATTCCAATCCCAAAGAAAGGCAATGCCAAAGAATGCTCAAACTACCACACAATTGCACTCATCTCACACGCTAGTAAAGTAATGCTCAAAATTCTCCAAGCCAAGCTTCAGCAATACGTGAACCGTGAACTTCCAGGTGTTCAAGCTGGTTTTAGAAAAGGCGGCGGAACCAGAAATCAAATTGCCAGCATCCACTAGATCATGGAAAAAGCAAGAGAGTTCCAGAAAAACATCTATTTCTGGTTTATTGACTATGCCAAAGCCTTTGACTGTGTGGATCACAATAAACTGTGGAAAATTCTGAAAGAGATGGGCATACCAGACCACCTGACCTGCCTCTTGAGAAACCTATATGCAGGTCAGGAAGCAATAGTTAGAACTGGACATGGAACAACAAACTGGTTCCAAATAGGAAAAGGAGTACGTCAAGGCTGTATATTGTCACCCTGCTATTTAACTTCTATACAGAGTACATCATGAGAAACACTGGGCTGGAAGAAGCACAAGCTGAAATCAAGATTGCCAGGAGAAATATCAATAACCTCAGATATGCAGATGACACCACCCTTATGGCAGAAAGTGAAGAGGAACTAAAAAGTGAAAGTGAAAGAGGAGAGTGAAAAAGTTGGCTTAAAGCTCAACATTCAGAAAACTATGATCATGGCATCTGGTCCCATCACTTCATGAGAAATAGATGGGGAAACAGTGGAAACAGTGTCAGACTTTATTTTCTGGGGGCTCCAAAATCATTGCAGATGGTGATTGCAGCCATGAAATTAAAAGATGCTTACTCCTTGGAAGGAAAGTTATGACCAATCTAGAGAGCATATTCAAAAGCAGAGACATTACTTTGCCAACAAGGTCTGTCTAGTCAAGGCTTTGGTTTTTCCAGTGGTCATGTATGGATGTGAGAGTTGGACTGTGTAGAAAGCTGAGCTACAAAGAATTGATGCTTTTGAACTGTGGTGTTGGAGAAGACTCTTGAGAGTCCCTTGGACTTCAAGGAGATCCAACCAGTCCCTTCTAAAGGAGATCAGCCCTGGGTGTTCTCTGGAAGGAATGATGCTAAAGTTGAAACTCCAATACTTTGGCCACCTCATGCAAAGAGTTGACTCATTGGAAAAGACGCTGATGCTGGGAGGGATTGGGGGCAGGAGGAGAAGGGGACAACAGAGGATGAGATGGCTGGATGGCATCACCGACTTGATGGACGTGAGTTTGAGTGAATTCCGGGAGTTGGTGATGGACAGGGAGGCCTGGCATGCTGCTATTCATGGGGGCGCAAAGAGTCGGACACGACTGAGCGACTGAACTGAGCTGAACTGAAGGATTCCCAAGTGGCACAGTGGTAAAGAATGTGCCTGCCAATGCAGGAGCCACAGGAGATGCAGGTTTGATCACTGGGTTGGGAAAATTCCCTGGAGGAGGAAATAGCAACCCACTCCAGTATTCTTGCCTGAAGAATCCCATGGACTGCCTGGTAGGTGCAGTCCTTGGGGGTCACAAAGACTGCCTGAGCATGCATGCAAGCTTTCTATACTTCATTCAAATTGGTAAAGTGTCAACACATCAGTAGATCTCTGGTAATCGAATGGTTTTGTATTTTGATTGCACTGATGGCTATTTGAATCTACATGAGATAAAATGGCATAGAACTCTACACATGTATTGTACCAATGTTAATTTCTTGGTCTTGATAATATACTCTAGTTATACGAGATTTAACCATTGAGTTAAAGTTTGAGTTTCCCCAAACTTGGTGAAGGTACACAAAACCACTCTGTACTCCTTTTGTAACTTCCTATAAATTTATAATTATTTCAAAAGAAAACAGTAATATTTCCAAGTATGAATATTTTAGTGTCAGTTGTTTTATGATGTTCTTCTATTCAGCAAATTCAGTAATCCGAATGATTAGATTTGAACTTCTCCCCCTTGGGTCTCAATTCAATAAAACTAATTTCATTAGACATTCACCCAGACATGCCTGCCAGTAAACGTTTTATTTTTCTCAGAGTTGGCTTTCAAACAGAACATGCTGGTCAACCACCAAATTGTACAAAAACCCCTTGGCTCCCACAGACCTATTCAACTTCAGGCCGCAAGTTCACGTAACAGATGCATTGTTTATAAATGTGTACCTGCACTTGGCTCCACTTCCTACTACTCCGAATTTCCCTGTAACAGCACGTTTATGGCTTTTGTGATTTTACTACTTTTCTTAAAGTTTTAACACTTTAAAAATCATACTTTCAATTGAAAACATGGCTCTGTGTTTAAAAACAGCAACATATATCAGCTTAAGGGGCTTCCCAGGTGGCACAAGTGGTAAAGAACCTGCCAGTGCAAGAGACATAAGAGACTCGGATTTGATCTCCGGGTCGGGAAGATCCCCTGGAGGAGGGCATGGCAACCCACCCCGGTATTCTTACCTGGAGAATCCCATAGACAGAGGAGCCTGGTGGGCTACAGTTGATAGGGTTGCAAAGAGTCAGACACGACTGAAGCGACAGCACACAGGCACACATGTCACATTAACTACTTTCAAGGGTTAATGGGCACAGTGACACTGAGTATGTGAGTGTCAGAATATTGGGAAGAGATGAGGAAAGGTCTTGCCACACACAGATTGCAGATAACTTCTCTTCTTCATTCTGGTGTCGTAATGTTTTAAGAACCCGATCTCACATAAAATGTAGATACACATAACATCGCTTTCCAAGTTTCCTTTTGGATTTTGTTTTTTTTTTCCGTTGCAACCTGCTTTTCTGTTGAGAAATTGCTGAGAAGCCCAGAAGTGTTCAGGCTACAATTAGTGGAAATATGGGTGTATCACAACAGAATTAATGGTGCCCTGAGAATCCACCTGCCAATGCAGGGAACCCAGGTTCAATCCTTGGGTCAGGAAGGTCTCCTGGAGAAGGGAATGGCAACCCACTCCAGTATTCTTGCTTGGAGAATTCCACGGACACAGGAGCTTGGCGGGCTACAGTCTATGGGGTCACAAAGAGTGGGACACGACTGAGTGACTAACACTTTCACTGTCTTTCCAGCCCTGTCTACTCAGGACTCCCTGCTCCCCTTCAATTGACGGCCTCCTGCTGTAGGGTTCTGCGGTTATCTGTTGCTCTCTCCGCCACACACTCTTCTGCCTAAGGTGCTTCTGTAACTTGTGAACAGATGAGGCTGGATGTGCCAAGGTGTTAACACAGGAAGCAGCCCTCTAACCAGTGACGGACAGGAGTAGGGGGCTGTTAAATACAAAGGCATCTCTTCACCCCTCGGTGGGGACAACGCTAAGGCCTCTTCCTTGCCGTCCGCCAGAGAAAACCAGTGAGACTGAGTCTCCGCGGCCCACAGTGGTGCCTGCTCTCTCATGTACCTGAAGTGGCTTGTTTTCCTTCCCTGCCTCGACTGGAGCTTCCGAGGCTCACGTCCCAAGTAAACTTCCACTCAACTCCTGGCCTCAGGACCTGCTTGAGGGAAGCGGGGTGGCGGTCTAAGACCAGTATTCTAGAGAATAGCAAGAAGAGATAAGAAAGGCTTCTTAGGTAAACAGTGCAAAGAAATAGAGGAAAACAATACAATGAGATACCAAGGGACTATTTCCTGCAAAGATGGGCACAATAAAGGACAGAAACAGTAAGGACCTAACAGAAGCAGAAGAGATTAAGAAGAGGTGGCAAGAATACACAGAACTGTACAAAACATGTTTTAATTACCCAGATAACCACAATGGTGTGGTCACTCACCTAGAGCCAGTCATCCTGGAGTGTGAAGTCAAGTGGGCCTGAGGAAGCATGACTGCAAACAAAGCTAGTGGAGGTGACAGGATTCCAGCTGGGCTATTTCAAATCCTAATAAGATGATGGTGTGAAAGTGCTGCGCTCAATATGCCAGCAAATTTGGAAAACTCAGCAGTGGCCACAGGACTGGAAAAGCTCAGTTTTCATTCCAATCCCAAAGAAGGGCAATGCCAAAGAATGCTCAAACTACCATACATTTGTGCTCATTTCACATGCTAGCAAAGTAACACTCAAAATCCTTCAAGCTAGGCTTCAGCATACATGAACTAAGAACTTCCAGATGTACAAGATGGATTTAGAAAAGGCAGAGGAACCAAATTGCCAACATCTGTTAGAACATAGAAAAAGCAAGAGAATTCCAGATAAACATCTACTTCTATTTCACTGGCTATACTAAAGCCTTAAACTGTGGAATCTTCTTAAAGAGATGGAAACCACAGACCGCCTTACCTGCCTCCTGAGAAACCTGTATGCAGGTCAAAAAGCAACAAGTAGAACCAGACATGGAATAACAGACTGGTTAAAAATACATCAAGGCTGTGTATTGTCACCCTGCTTATGTAACTTATATGCAAAGTACATCATGTGAAATGCAGGGCTGGATGAATCACAAGCTGGAATCAAAAATACTGGGAAAAATATCAATAACCTCAGATGACGAGGAACTAAAGAGCCTCTTAATGAGGCTGAAAGAGGAGAGTGAAAAAGCTGGCTCTTCACTCAACATTTCTTTTCTTTTCTCAACATACAAAAAATGAAGATTGTGGCATCCAGTCCCATCAGTTCGGTTTAGTTCAGTCACTCAGTCATGTCTGACTTTTTGCGACCCCATGAATCACAGCACGCCAGGCCTCCCTGTCCATCACCAACTCCCAGAGTTCACTCAAACTCATGTCTATTAAGTCAGTGATGCCATCCAACCATCTCATCCTCTGTTGTCCCCTTCTCCTCCTGCCCCTAATCCCTCCCAGCATCAGAGTCTTTTCCATTGAGCCAACTCTTCGCATGAGGTGGCCAAAGTATTGGAGTTTCAACTTTAGCATCAGCCCTTCCAAAGGATACCCAGGACTGATCTCCTTTAGAATGGACTGATCGGATCTCCTTGCAGTCCAAGGGACTCTCAAGAGTCTTCTCCAACACCAAAGTTCAAAAGCATCAATTCTTCGGTGCTGAGCCTTTTCACAGTCCAACTCTCACATCCATACATGACCACTGGAAAAACCATAGCCTTGACTAGACGGACCTTTGTTGGCAAAGTAATGTCTCTGCTTTTGAATATGCTCTCTAGGTTGGTCGTAACTTTCCTTCCAAGGAGTAAGCATCTTTTAATTTCATGGCTGCAGTCACCATCTGCAATGATATTGGAGCCCCAAAAAATAAAGTCTGACGCTGCTTCCAATGTTTACCCATCTGTTTCCCATGAAGTGATAGGACCAGATGCCATGATCTTAGTTTTCTGAATGTTGAGCTTTAAGCCAACTTTTTCACTTTCCTCTTTCACTTTCATCAAGAGGCTTTTTAGTTCCTCTTCACTTTCTGCCGTAAGGGTGGAGTCATCTGCATATCTGAGGTTATTGATATTTCTCCTGGCAATCTTGATTCCAGCTTGTGCTTCTTCCAGTCCAGCGTTTTGCATGATGTACTCTGCCTAGAAGTTAAATAAGCAGGGTGACAATATTCAGCTTTGACATACTCCTTTTCCTATTTGGAACCAGTCTGTTGTTCCATGTCCAGTTCTAACTGTTGCTTCCTGACCTGCATACAGGTTTCTCAAGAGGCAGGTCAGGTGGTCTGGTATTCCCATCTCTTTCAGAATTTTCCACAGTTTATTGTGATCTACACAGTCAAAGGCTTTGGCATAGTCAATAAAGCAGAAATAGATGTTTTTCTGGAACTCTCTTGCTTTTTCGATGATCCAGTGGATGTTGGCAATTTGATCTCTGGTTCCTCTGCCTTTTCTAAAACCAGCTTGAACATCTGGAAGTTCACAGTTCATGTATTGCTGAAGCCTGGCTTGTCTAATTTTGAGCGTTACTTTACTAGCGTGTGAGATGAGTGCAATTGTGCAGTAGTTTGAGCATTCTTTGGCATTGCCTTTCTTTGGGATTGGAATGAAAACTGACCTTTTCCAGTCCTGTGGCCACTGCTGAGTTTTCCAAATTTGCTGGCATATTGAGTGCAGCACTTTCACAGCATCATCTTTCAGGGTTTGAAATAGCTCAACTGGAATTCCATCACCTCCACTGGCTTTGTTCATAGTGACGCTTTCTAAGGCCCACTTGACTTCACATTCCAGGATGTCTGGCTCTAGGTCAGTGATCACACCATTGTGATTATCTTGGTCATGAAGACCTTTTTTGTACAGTTCTTCTATGTATTCTTGCCACCTCTTCTTAATATCTTCTGCTTCTGTTAGGTTCATACAATTTCTGTCCTTTATCGAGTCCATCTTTGCATGATATGTTCCCTTGGTATCTCTAATTTTCTTGAAGAGATCTCTAGTCTTTCCCATTCTGTTGTTTTCCTCTATTTCTTTGCATTGATCGCTGAAGAAGGCTTTCTTATCTCTTCTTGCTATTCTTTGGAACGCTGCATTCAGATGCTTATACCTTTCCTTTTCTCCTTTGCTTTTTGCTTATCTTCTTTTCACAGCTATTTGTAAGGCCTCCCCAGACAGCCATTTTGCTTTTTTGCATTTCCTTCCCCTGGGGATGGTCTTGATTCCTGTCTCCTGTACAACGTCACGAACCTCCGTCCATAGTTCATCAGGCACTCTATCTATCAATTCTAGTCCTTTAAATCTATTTCTCACTTCCACTGTATAATCATAAGGGATTTGATTTAGGTCATACCTGAATGATTTAGTGGTTTTCCCCACTTTCTTCAATTTCAGTCTGAATTTGGCAATAAGGAGTTCATGGTCTGAACCACAGTCAGCTCCTGGTCTTGTTTTTGCTGATTGTATAGAGTTTCTCCATCTTTGGCTGCAAAGAATATAGTCAATCTGATTTTGGTTTTGACCATCTGGTAATATCCATGTGTAGAGTCTTCTCTTGTGTTGTTGGAAGAGGGTGTTTGCTATGACCAGCGCATTCTCTTGGCAAAACTCTATTAGCCTTTGCCTTGCTTCATTCCGTATTCCAAGGCCAAATTTGCCTGATACTCCAGGTGTTTCTTGACTTCCTACTTTGGCATTCTGTCGCCTATAATGAAAAGGACATCTTTTTTGGGTGTTAGTTATAAAAGTTCTTGTAGGTCTTCATGGAACCATTCAACTTCAGCTTCTTCAGAGTTACTGGTTGGGGCATAGACTTGGATTGCTCTGATATTGAATGGTTTGCCTTGGAAACAAACAGAGATCATTCTGTCATTTTTGAGATTGCATCCAAGTACTGCGTTTTGGGCTCTTTTGTTGGCCATGATGGCTACTCCATTTCTTCTAAGGGATTCCTGCCCACAGTAGTAGATATAATGGTCATCTGAGTTAAATTCACCCATTCTAGTCCATCTTAGTTCGCTGATTCCTAGAATGTCGACGTTCACTCTTGCCATCTCCTGTTTGACCACTTCCAATTTGCCTTGATTCACAGACTTGACATTCCAGGTTCCTATGCAATACTGCTCTTTACAGCATCGGACCTTGCTTCTATCACCAGTCATATCCACAGCTGGGTATTGTTTTTGCTTTGGCTCCATCCCTTCATTCTTTCTGGAGTTATTTCTCCACTGATCTCCAGTAGCATATTGGGCACCTACTGACCTGGGGAGTTCCTCTTTCAGTAGCATATTATTTTGCCTTTTCATAATGTTCATGGGGTTCTCAAGGCAGGAATACTGAAGTGGTTTGCCATTCCCTTCTCCAATGGACCACATTCTGTCAGACCTCTCCACTGTGACCCGCCTGTGTTTGGTTGCCCCACGGGCATGGCTTAGTTTCATTGAGTTAGTCAAGGCTGTGGTCCATGTGATTAGATTGACTAGTTTTCTCTGATTATGGTTTCAGTGTGTCTGCCCTCTGATGCGCTCTCGCAGCACTTACCTTGGACATGGGGTATCTCTTCACGGCTGCTCCAGCAAAGCACAGCCGCTGCTCCTTACCTCGGATGTGGGGTTTCTCCTCTCGGCCGCCGCCCCTGGCCTCAGGTGTGGGGTAGCTTCATGGCAAATAGATGGGGAAACAATGGAAACAGTGACAGACTTTATTTTCTTGGGCTCCAAAAACACTGTGGATGGTGACTGAAGCCATGAAATTAAAAGACGTTTGCTCCTTGGAAGAAAAGCTATGACAAACCTAAACAGCATATTAAAAAGCAGAGACACTACTTTGCTGACAAAGGTCTATCTAGTCAAACCTATGGTTTTTCCAGTAGTCATATATGGATGTGAGAGTTGAATCATAAAGAAGGCTGAGCACTGAAGAACTGATGCTTTCAAACTGTGGTGCTGGAGAAGATTCTTGAGGGTCCTTTGGACTGCAAGGAGATCAAACCAGTCAGTCCTAAAGGAAATCAGTGCTGAATATTCATTGGAAGGACTGATGCTAAAGCTGAAGCTTCAATACTTTGGCCACCTGATAGGAAGAGCCAACTCATTAGCAAAGACCTTGATGCTGGGAAATATTGAAGGCAGGAGGTGAAAGGAGTAACAGAGGATGAGATGGTTGGATGGCATCACCGACTCAATGGGCATGAGTTTGAGCAAACTCCAGGTGATAGTGAAGGACAGATAAGCCTGGCATACTGTAGTCCATGGGGTTGCAAAGAGTAAGACATGACTTAGTGACTGAGCAACAGCAATGGTTCTCAAAGTGTGGTCCCTGGACCAACAGCATCAATGTAGTCTAGGAACTAGTTAGAAATGCAGTTTCTTGGGCCCCATCCAAGTCTGCTGAATCAGAGCCATCTGTGTTTTAGCAATCTGTAAGTGATTCTGATGCACCAAATTAGAACTGGGATCTTGACCTTGGTACAAAGCTTAATACAGGTTGGGAGGGCTTGGAAAACAGGGAGATAGTGAGATAGGGTACTGGTGGTATTTGTCTTTAATGATATCTTTCCCAGAGATCTGAGATGTAATCTACATAACTTCCTGATTCCAAAATTGGTATTTGTTTGCTTATAATTTTTGTTTTCTTTTGTTTAGTCGCTGAGTAGTGTCTGACTCTTTTGCGACCCCATGAACTGTAGCATGCCAGGCTACAGTCCTGTCCATGGAATTTTCCAGGCAAGAATACTGGAGTGGGTTGCCATTTCCTTCTCCAGGGGATCTTCCTGACCCAGCAGTTAAAGCCCCATGTCCTGCATTGGCAAGTGGGTTCTTTACCTCTGAGCTACCGGGAAGCCCTTATTTATAATTTACGTCACATTTATTTATAAAATCAATCAAGACGCATTACCCTGATGCTAGGGCAGCCTTCATGTTCAGAAGGGGATCCATCCTGATTTAATGTTTTATAGGAAGATGAAAAAGTAGCAGAGATATCAGAAACTATTTGGACTAAATTGAGTAATTAATTATGATTGATTAGTTTTTAGAAATTTAATAAAGCTCTCGAAAGAAGTAATTGTGGGAGACTGTATAAAACATTGATTAAGATTGTGAGCTTTGGAGCCATTGAAGCTTGCTTCAGTTCCCAACTTGAATACTTAATAGCTGTGTGGTTTGGGCAAATTATTTAATCTCTCTGTGTCTCAGTTTTTAACCTGTAAATGATGCCATAACAGCTAATTCATTTGCCATGATGATCAGGTGAACTATACATGAAATGCACATGCCCCAGTACATAGTATGTGTTCAGAACTATTAGCTACCATCCATTTTTGGGTCCTCACCAACATTTTTATAGAAAAAGATTTTTCATTCCAGTTCAGGATTTTACAAGTTATGAATGTTTTTTCTTTATGGATTTTCACCCCCCTCCTTGACTGTTTTTAGATTTGGTTTCTCCTGAGGCACAAGTTTGCAATTTTACCATAGACCTTTACTTCAGGATTTGAGGATGCATTTACAGATGATCCAGAGATATTCCTGGATATTACTATTCACCTTTCTATCCTCCCAAAGAATGATAGACAAAGAAAGCCAATAGAATGCAAAGCCTTCTGGAGAATCCTCCCTAGACAAATGTGCAGTGATTGATTATAACTGGCAAGATTTTTTACTATGGTTATTTGAATTTATAATCGACTGTGGCGAACAGCACAACCATAGTTAAAATACGTTGTTTAAATTGTTGGGGAAATACGGCAGTAAATTTATCTAGTGTTTTATCACTTGCAGATCTAAATATCTTCCTCACTTGAACGTTGCTTTCCTTGGAGCAGAGCTCTTTTAGCAGAAATTCCATCATTCTCAGTGAATCTGGCCTTTCCTATTATCGGCCATGTGGTTTACGTCAGATTTTTAGTGTACTTCTTGCTAAATAACATGAACAGATTTACTTGTAACAGTGAGCACCTTTCATTTTATATAGAGTTTTGCCAACCTTACAGCACTTTCACATGTATTATATCACTTAGTTTTTACCATAACCGTGTGGGTAGATAGATATGATTTCCCATTTTAGATGAGAAAACCAGGGCTCTGAGCATTTAATTGCCTTCTGCAGGGTCACATAGTAATTAGGCTGTGGAACTGAGACTGGAATAGATCTTCCTTTCATAGTCCTTTGATCCTTAAACTGCTGTATCACACAGCTGTGTTTACATATCCCCTCCCATTTCACAAAAATCGACCTAGGTAAATTCACCAGTGATGTTCCTGTCACGGAATCAGTGGATACCTTTCAGTCTTCATCCCGTTTGACCTTTCAGCTCGGGCATAGCGGGCAGCGCCCACACAGTAGCGTTTGGCCAGCTGCACCTGGGAATAGTTCAGGGCACTGTGGGGCCCTAAGTGGGTGGGTATGCTGGAACTGGGACCTGCATAAGTGAGGGTAACAGCCACAACATCTGTAGAATGGTCCCCGCGGGACAGAAGGGGCCTCCCGAGGAAGCAGCACCCGGACAGCCGTGCGAGGCTGTGCCTTGTATCCCCAGAGCTGGCCTTGGCAGCATCTGATATTTAAGCCTCCAGCCTGAGCCCTAGGACAGGAACTGCAGGCACTTAGGCTGCAGGTTTTGTAAGTAAGATATTACAAAATAAAAGCAGACAGGGACTTCCACTACAGGGGCACAGGTTCAATCCCTGGTCAGGTAACTAAGAGCCTACATCCTGTCAGTGTAGCGAAAAAAAGAGAGGACACCCATGCACTGACCCCTCTTTAAAAGGCTCTACTTGTGTTTCCAAGGCTCCTCATGGTTGGGAAGTTTTCTACCACACACTGGTTTCTGATCTCTAAGACTATTTCCAGCTATAAAAATAATTAATTAATTAAAAATGGACATATGAACATTGCAATAAAGTGTATCAGAGAGTTGATGGAATTCTCTGAGAGGTTAGAATTCACATTATTGAAAACTGCTGCAACGTGGTAAAGAAACTGTCTGTGGGCTTAGAAATAGGAGTTAAATTTAAGGATCACATTCCACAGAAAAGGACACTGTTTTCCTACGAATGTTCAGGTGAACCACTCACTGAAGAAAAATTTAAAATTAAATTTTTCATTGTAATCGTAGATACAGTAATCAAATGTATAAACATGTGCTTTGAATTATGTACAAATTACAAATCTACACAGTTTCTTATTCAACCTCCATGACTTACAGGAGATGTCAGAGGAAACATTAACATGCATTGTATATATTTGTATTTAAAATTAAATTCAAACTAAAATGCAACTGATTTGTATGAAGAATTAAATCTTTCTAGTGAAATTGTTTTATAAGATTCATCAGCTTAAATACACTACACTTTACATTTTGAAATAATTTATAGGAAATTTTTCTCACTGTTGTCACAGCTTCTGAAATACTGTTAACAACTCCACCAACAGTTGCATCAGCAGAAATATCTTTCTCAAAATTAAAAATTATCTGTGCATTACATACCCATAGCTTAATTATTTTACAACTGAAGGTTGGCCATTTTGACCACCTCTGCCTACTATGGTGACTATAATTAACAATACTATATTGTATATTTCAAAGTTGCTGAGAGAGCAGATCCTAAAAGTTATCATCACAAGAAGGAAAACCTTTGAAAGAAAAATTATTTATGATCTTGAATTTGCTAAGAGTTTTCAGTTATATCAACTGAAAATGAAATTGCCAGAAATACAAATTTTTATGATCTAATAAATGAATATGTAGAAAAACTAGTCAGGAAAATTGTATGATCAATCAAGATATACTAATAAAGTATTATTATTTTTGTGTTACATAAAATTATAAAACTAAATACTGCATTTTTTTACAATTTGAAAATTAATCATTACTCATGTACTACAATTATTCATCTAATTATAAATAATCACTCTAAGTACTAAATATTTTTAAGGGAAAGCTTTATATTTTAATATCTTTGATATAGCACTTTTTCCTTTTTGAACAAGGGGCCCTGTATTTTCATTATATCTTTGGCCTCTCACATATGTAACAAGCCCAATCAAAAAGGCCCTCAAGGTCTGCTTCCCCCTTGTAAACAAAGAGGCCCAAATTTTCTCATATTCCCCTCTTTGCTCACTGCTGCTACTGCTAAGTCGCTTCAATCATTTCCAACTCTGTGCGACCCCATAGACGGCAGCCCACCAGGCTCCCCCGTCCCTGGGGGATTCTCCAGGCAAAAACACTGGAGTGGGTTGCCATTTCCTTCTCCAAAGCATGAAAATGAAAAGTGAAAGGGAAGTCGCTCAGTCGCGTCCAACTCTTTGCGACCCCGTGGACTGCAGCCCACCAGGCTCCTCCGTCCATGGGATTTTCCAGGCAAGAATATGGGAGTGGGGTGCCATTGCTTTGCTCACTAGGCTTCAGATTTTGACAGTCCAGGAATCTTCAGCCCAGAGCATTTGCCCTAGCCATTTTCCTGGAATGCTCTTCCCCCAATACCCACATAGCTCGCACTGGCAGTTCTTTAAAGTCTTTGCTCAAATGTCACCTTCTTGTGAGGTATGCCCTGACCATCTCAGTGAAAACTGCAGCCCAGCCCTCTCCCCAACTACCACTGACCCCCCATATTAGTCTACACTTCCTATGTTTTCCCATAGAACCATCTGACCTTTATAATTTACCTATGCTCTCTGTCTGTTGTACAGTGTCTGTCTCCTCTGCTAGAATGTCAGCTTTGCAAGGACAGGAATCTTCTGTTCTATTCACTGATGATTCCCAAGCACCAATAACAATGCTGACCCGCACCCATTGAATATTTGTAAAATGAATGAAGTCTGAAATTATTAGATAAACATGTAATTGCTACGCAAGCCAAAATCATTCACATAACTGCAGTGTGTTTTTCTTTGTTGTGCAATAGGCAAATTAGATTCTTGGTTCCTCAAATTGTTTACAGCTAATGCTTTTGTATTTTCCATCTATTTTAATTAATGGAAATTCCTACTATAGAGCCATACACTGAATGCATGCTAATTAAATTGTGTTGTTCATATAATTGTAGCTGTAAAAGGCTTTCGGAACACTAAAAACTTTTGTTATAAAAGCTTAAAGAGTTGAATGAAAAAAAAACCCCAGTGGCGGAATTCTTTATTTGCTTGTTAAGAATATTTATCTCTTATGAGACCCTGTTTTGCCTCAATCTAAATGATAAAAGAAGTACAGTATGTTTTCACTTAGGAGTGTCTGTATTTTCACTCAATTTAGGTGCATAGCCAAATATGTTAGGAATTAGGAACTATTCTTATTCATAGATAAAATATTCTTCATCCATGGCTCAGTAGAAATTCAAATGTATATTTACTAACTTGTGTTCACTCTCAAACACTAGGAACTTTGAAAATCAATGTTTCTTTTATTTTTAAGTTTGGTTAGTTTACCATGAGACCACCAACATTTTTTCTCCCTGAGACAAAATCAGAATTACTGTTACAAGTAGGAAGTATCCAGTTTTAAGTAACAAACTTGTGCTGCCTGCTACTTTTAAAAATGGAATTGCTTCTTTAGTGGGAGAAATTGTTACTGAAAGTTGCTGTGCTCTGTGTATGTTTCCCTCTGTAGAGGGAATGTTTATATCATGTCTGTAAAATTTGAATTTCCAAGGAAGCCAACAGAATAATGAAACACTTAAGTAGCACACCAAAACTATTTTCTGTATGTTGATGTGATGTAAAAACATGATCGGCTTCTTTAAGTAGAATTGTGTGTGCATGCTAAGTTGCTTCAGTCGTGTCTGACTCTTTGTGACCCCGTGGACTGTAGCCTCCCATTAGAAGGATGGAAATCATGCCAATGGTTTCATATCTACATTAGTTAAAGTTATAACTCCAAAGATTTCCCAGTTTCCATCTAATGTTAGTAATATTATATAAGTAATATGAATAAAAATTTTACAGTACTAAGAAGATAACCAATGCAGATACTAAAAGGTTGTTGATTCTGAAGTTTCCCAATCTATTTTATCCTTAATATGTCATTGAACCATGCAAAATGACCCATCTAATGTTAGTCTACTGAACTTTGCCAATGACAAGAGATAAAAACCCACCTCAAATCAAAGAAAAAGAAATTTATTGGCTTACATTACTAGGAAGTCTAGAAATGTGTTGACTTCAGTCTCAGTTTCCTCCATGTGACTGGCAGCTCCAAGGTTACAGGTTTGCAAAACCACAACCTTCAAGTAGGACTTTATCTTTCCTGCTAGCATTAATAAAATGCCCATGTGAGGATTCTGGGATCATGCCTATTCCCAGACAAATCTATCACTAGAGGATGGGCTACCCTCTTTACCTGTGTTCCCCCAGACTCACTGATAGCCCTGCCTGTGTACCACTTGGAGGTAGAGAGAAGTTCTGCTAAAGGACAAGATGTTGGAGATGCCAGAGAAGAGGGCATCAAGAGAAGCAACAAGCTGGACAGATAAACCTCTGCCTTGAATAAGCAGCAAATTAAAGAAAGTCAGGGACTTCCCTGATGGCTCAGTGGTAAAGAATCTTCCTGGCAATACGGGAGACATGGGTCCCGTATTCCACAACCACAGGGCAACTAAGCCCGTGTGACACAACTGCTGAGCCTGTGGTCCGGAGCCCAGGAGCTGCAGCTGCGGAGCCTGCGCGCTCTAGATCCTGTGCTCTGCAGCAAGAGAAGCCACTGCAGTGAGAAGCCTGTGCACCACAAGGAGAGAGTAGCCCCTGCTTGAGAAAAGCCCACACAGCAACAAAGACCCAGCGGAGCCAAAGATAAATAAATGAAAGTGAAAGTTGCTCAGTTGTGTCCAACTCTTTGCGACCCCATGGACTATACAGTCCCTGGAATTTTCTAGGTCAGAATTCTGGAGTGGGTTGCCATGCCCTTCTCCAGGGGTCTTCCTGACCCAGGGATCGAACCCAGGTCTCCCTCATTGCAGGTGGATTCTTTACCTGCTGAGCCACAAGGCAAGCCCTAAATAATTTAAATAAAATTATTTTAAAAAGAAAAACAAAAATAGAAATCCAAATCGATTTGAAGATACCTGTGAGATACTGAAGGCTTGATGACTTTCAAGGGTGATTTTAAAAGGTGAAGAACAAGAACAAAGCTTGTTTTGGCTGTGTCCTTCTGTGGTGTCCAATAGTTACCTCCTCTATCTGATAATGGGAAGTGAACAGCTGTCTGTATATTTTGGGTTGATTGTAGTCATGTCATACCAAATAAAGAAGAACTAACATGCGTTGGGTTTCTATCATGTGTTAGGCTGTAAACACTTTGGTGTATTTTACACATATGTGTGTGTGTGTGTGTGTGTGTGTGTGTGTGTGTGTGTGTGTGTGTAGTTGAATCAGTGATGGTGATTCAACTGTAGTTGAATCAGTGAGGTGTTAATTCATCTGTGAGTGACAGAAAAACTTAATATGGCTTAAAGATATGAGCATTTGTTACTTCACATAAAGGAAACCTGGAGGTAGGTAGTCCAGCTCAGTGACCAACAAACAGCCCCATGACCACCTTCCCTACCACATCACATCGTGGTACAAGACAGAACCCCAGAGATATACCTTCCCGGCAGGAGGAAGGAGTAGGAGGAGAAGACTGCAGCCGCTGCTTCTTAGAGAGAACGGTTGGCATTCCCACATGACATTTTCACTTAGATTTCATTAGGTCTTAACTCAGTCAGGTGGCCACACCTGGCAGTAAGTGAGGCAGAGAAATGTGAATCTTTGGGCTTGGAGGCCAGGTGCCCAGCTAACATCTGGGGCTTGGTTACTGAGAAGGAGGGGAGAAGGACTGCTGAGAGGCAGCCAGGAGTCCCTGCCTCATAATTTACCTCCCAAAACATACACAAGCATCAGTCAGGAGCTGGAAGACCATGGGACCTAATTTAGGAAGGTCCTAAAATCTGTGGGATCTTCCCTGCTGGCTCACATGGTCAAGAATCTTCCTGTGATGCAGGAGACCCAGGTTTGATCCCTGGGTTGAGAAGATCCCCTGTAAAGGGTTAAGGCTACCCACTCCAGTATTCTTGCCTGGAGAATCCCAAGGACATAGGAGCCTGGTGGGCTACAGTCCATGGGGTCACAGAGTCGGACACGACTGAGTGGTGTTTTAAGAGTTCCCTTCCTTCTCTTGCCTACGTCTCTGCCTGTGTCTTGCTTCAGACATGCTTTAAAGAGACTCCTGGTGGGTCTTGTCAGAGTCCAGCCATGTACGGACTTGCCTTGTGTGGTTGACAAGGGCAATGGTGTTTTACGCTTGCACCGCTTATGACCACTGCTGTCTCACATGCTCTTACACTACCACCACCTTTGTGTCACTTTTAAAAGTCAGGCCTATATATATTTTAAGTACAGCACACTGTTCTCTCATGAAAAAAAAATATTGAGTCTAACTCTTCTGTTTCACCTCACACATTGCATCTCCTTTAAGGAATAGTTTCAGAGTACAATAGGGTTGTATATTAAGTAGCCTCCAGTCAACGTATGAAAGTGTAGGTATGCTAAAAATACTTCCCCTTGGAGATTACTTGACAAAATAAGTAATGAATGGAGGTTCAGGAAACATCTCAGTGATAAAGCCATCATTCTTCTTTGTGAGACCCATTTTATTTGAACTGTGAGTCATATAGCACAGCTTCAGTATATTGCAAAGCTGTTTGGCTATTTCCCTGCTGTTTTCAGCCTCTCTAAGGTTAGAAGTACGGATGGAAAAGCAAGTGTGTGAGACTTCCTCAATAAAGTTCTTTTAGACCATGATTCTGAATGATCTAGTACCGTAACCTTAAACTAAGCCAGAGTCCTTCACGTGTCCATTTGGCCATCACGTTATGAAAAGAATGGTAGTGGTTACTTCGGGGAAGTTAGGGGGTCTTAAAAAATTTGAACATACGTTCCTTTCCTTTAGTTTTAGGTTTCTTTTTGCTAATTTACCACTTAGGCCTTTGTCTCCAGTTCAGTCTGCCTCTTTCAGAAGTTCATCTGTTTCTTCACTTCCTCAGCTAGGGTTGCCAGATTCAGCAAATGAAAACAGAGGACACCCCGTTAAATTTGAATTTCAGATAAACAATGAATAAAGTTTTAGTATAAATGCATCCTAAATGTTGCTTGGGCCGTACTTATACCAAAAAATTATTCATTGTTTATCTGAAATTCAAATGTAACTGGGCATCCTGTATTGGATCTGGCAGCCCTACCTCCAGCCCCTGTTGCTGTGATATATCTGTCTATTTTCTTTGTTGGAGTTCACATCTTCATCAGTGGATTTCTCCTGTTTCTGCATTTCCCTCTGCCTCTGGTCATTTCTGTCTGGATGATGTCTTCTCTGTGTTTTTTTTTTTTAATAATTTATTTATATATTTGTTTTTGGCTGTGCTAGGTCTTCTCTGCTGCGTGTGAGCTGTTTCTAGTTGCGGTGAGCAGGGGGCTTCCCTCTGGTTGTGGCCCACAGGCTGTTCGTTGCGGTGGCTTCTCTTATTGCAGATTGCAGACTCTGGGCACCTGGGCTTCAGTAGTTGTGGCACATGGGCCTTTAGTTGCCCGAGGCAACTAAAAAATGCGGAATCTTTCCAGACTGGGGTTCAAACTGGTGTCCCCTGCATTGGCAGGCAGATTCTTATCCACTGTACCCCCCAGAGAAGTCCTGTCTTGGTTGTTTTATTAGCTTGATGCAGTCACCCATCTGCCCCTCCTCCTGATCCTTCTCATATAAACGGCACGCAGCAGTGTTTATACTTGAGACTTGGAGGTTATTTCGAGTCCTTCTGTACCCTTGCCCTCTGTGTTTAGTCAGTAACCAGTGCGGCCCAGTTCTCTTCCCTGTCTGCTCCTCCGCCCTTCCTCGTCCTCTTTCTCTCCCCATCACAGCCTCTCCTTCTTGTCTGCACCTGTGTGCCCGTTCCCCACCTTACCCTCAGTTCAGGCTCCTGCTCACGCGAGGTCCCTGCCCATCTGCCTTTCCAGCCGGCCTCCTGCTTGCGCTCACACGGCCAGGTCATTTTGCCTGCCAGCTTCATCACTGTCAACCGTTCCACCAATCTTATTCCTTCCCAGCTGAGACCCTTCAGGGACTTGTCTACAGAATGGCGTTTAAGCCCCTTGTTTGAGGTCTTACAGGGAAAACTTGAGTTGGTCTCTGCCTTTTTATCTAGTTATATCATTACTTTATACTAGTGTTACCAAGTCTGATCTCATACTGCTCACTGCACAAGAGGCCAGTAATTGAGAGATGAGTTGTTGGGGCAAGGAATAATGACTTGACTCAGCAAGTCAGCGAGCCAAGAAGATGGTGGACTCATGCCCCCGAAGAACCGTCCTGCCTGAGTTTGAATCCAGGCTCCTTTTATACTTAAAGGGGCGGGAGTAAAGTCAAACACATCCTGGTTCCCATCAGCCTCCGGAGGGGATGTGTTAATTTTTTCCTCCCTGCAGTTATTTACAGCTTGGCCTGGTCAGGAGTTTTCTGGGTGTTTTAGCTTAATGCTCATTACCTGCGAAACAGGGTTCTCAGAGACGGCCGTTATGTATAGCCTAAGCTTATAGGCAATATCCCTTTAGGGATTAACTTGTAATAGAATACAAAAGGCTGTTCCTTATTACACTAGTGTTTATCACCCTTTTAGATTAATTTTCTCTTTCACCACAATACTGAAAATCCCTTTAGGGATGTTTTAAATTACATAATAATTTGGCATATAGATTAAAAGGAAGAATTATCCTAGGCTATATAACTATATTAGTAAATATTACATTATAACATTTATTTCTAATAAAAATTTAATAATATTCTAATTACATAAAGAAACGTTTTGACTTTTCCTCACTTATCAAATGAGGCATAGTTTCTTGTACTTTGAATTTAGTTAGATAATAAAAATGTGATTTATTAACAACATTTAAAATGACACTTGCATTGTATTTGGCTTTGTGACCAAATATATATGGAAATGTACATTATCGTTAAACTGTGTGACAACAGCATTTTATGACCTGATGTTTAATTCTTACATTTTGCATTTAGAAGTTAATCTCTTCATAATCTGAAATTTTTCATACCTTTTACAGTACATTTCTAAGTGATGAGATAAGAAAGCAGGTTTCAGGTGACTATTTCCAAGCATTTTTTTTTTTTTTACAATGAGTGTATCTCATAATTAGACAGTCTTTATTCACAATAAATGAAAATCCAGATTGTATACAGTCCTCCCCTCCCCTCCTGACTCTCCACTTGTTCTGTTGTAGAAGCTCAGGCTCAGGAGAATACGTCCCCAGCTGTCCCTTGCCTCACTTCTCTTTATGGCTTCGGCTTGAGTGCAAAATATCGTAGCAGATCCTTATTGGGCAATCTGAGACACGCTTCAGCTAGTTCCGAGGATAGTTCCTTTATCTTGGGTCATAATAAAATTGAATAAATAAGGAGTTCTTGATCCCTGGTCTGTATCAGGTCAAAGTGAATGTTTGGGTATATTAATCTTGCAGTGTGTAGAGGATCTGTTCTTCACAGTTGGTACTGACTGGTATGACATAATTATTGTACAGTTAATGTGTATTTGTGGAAGTTTAAAATTGTCAGATGGTTTTGGTGCCTGGAAGTGCTTGAGCTGGGTCTCTTTGTGCCTCCAGGTCTCCTATCTTCCCTTTTCTACCTGGTCTCTGTCTTGGTTGTTGGACAGGTTGTGGACTCATCAACATGCTTCCTGCCCCCAAGCTGCTGGGCAGTTTTGGCCAATGGAAAGCCCCAGTGGGAGATGAGAGGGGAAGGGACATTGAGGTCACTTTCCCCCATGATTTTCCCTGCAAGGTCACCTTGATCAGATGAGTTACTTCTTCAGGCAGCCTGCTCGCAGTATTTCTCTCTCCTCTGGATTCCAGTTGCCTTCCTTTCCCTTTGTATTGATATTGTGTAAGCCCTAGGGGGTGATATCAGATCTTCTGATAAAAGCAGCAGGTCTCAGCGTGTTCTTTGTGGGCTCCTCTGTTTGTCCCACATCTTTGTAAAAAGACCCTCAATGAATAGTGTGTGCATCTGTTTCCTGTAGGGATCCTCACTGATACGATGATTGAATGTGGGGTAATTAATTCCTTCACCTCTGCTATGAAGTAAGTATAAGTAATATCCTTGTTCTAGGGGCAAGGAAAGCGAAGCACAGGAACACTGGGTAACCTGCACAGGTCACGGGACTATGCTGTGATAGAGCCAGGATTCAACTTAACCACCCTACTGTTTTCCAGGTATGATAATATGAGTGATCCAGGATTTCGTCGTTTTCCCAGGAATATTCACAGTAATAAAGCACCTTAACATTAATCATGTTGATGACAGATAAGGTTGATCAACCACAAATTATCAGCAGTGCCCCCTCCTCACCTGGCACTTTCATCTGAATACTTCAAAGGAGAATAACTTTTCTTTTTCTCTGTTACCCAGGAAAGATGGAAACATTGATATCCTTTGATGTTAAGGAATAAGAAATTCAAATTTTACTTACAATCCTCAGCCCTGTTTGAAAAAAAAAAAAAACTTCCTTTGCCCACAACTAAGTATTCTCTTTAAAATATGAGCTCATCAAAGGTTCACATTTAGCTTCTTTCTTTTCTGAAGAGCCTGACATGAGGAGTTGGTATTCATTTCTCATAATGACCTAGTTTTTACATCATGTCGGTCCTGTCACTCTGTCCCCAGAGCTGCCGTAGTCGTGGTTTTGTTGTCTGCGCGGGGTGGGGGGCTGAGTCCTCTGCCGCCCCCACCGCGTCCACCACCCATTCTTCATTGTCCATTGTCCTCCGGGTCCCTGTGCTGTAACCTGTCACATTTTCTGTCTCTTGGCCTCGTGCTGCGGGGCTGCTGTCGACTGCAGCTGCAGCGTGTTGATTCTGGACTCTGGGCACCCCTGGTTGCTGCAGTATGCTGCTTCTGGATGGCTGGTTTGGCAGTGAAAATTTTCCTTAAAGTGTAGCTTCATGTCTTCATGCTCAAATACTGAAAATAAAGAAACAGCCCTGTAACAGTCCCTTTGGGAATCCTTGGATCATTAAAACTTCATAGAATGATAGCCTGTAATTTTTTTTTTTTTTTGTCTCAGGTATACACAAACTTTTTAAATGCAGTTGATTTTTAGGAGCTCAGAGAAGAAAAAACATACATTTTTATAATTCAGGTGTTCTTGTTGTTAAAAATAGGACCTTTGAATGAGTGCCTGTTTATAGTTTGGGTTTTGGGTGGTGGTTCTGTAGAGAAGGTTCTGTTCTTGACAAATGTGCTTCCCAGTCATTTTTCCTAGCGTGGGCGGTTGGGTCATGGGAGAAGGCCAGTGTTTCTTGGCCGTTCTCTCTCCTTCTTGCCTGGAACCCCTTACGATACTACCGTGGGCTTAAACTGCCAAACTTGGGGATTTGACAAGAAATTCAAATCTCTGAGCACAAACAATCATTTATATTTTCTCCAAGTACTTACCTTGGTGTTGAATTTAAGAATTAAGAATCATTCTGCAGTAAGCCATAGCTTTAAGATTATAATAGAAAGCTGCTGATTAAAAGGTTTCAGTTTTGGCACAGGATGGGTGTAAATGCTAACATCTTTTTGGCCAAATGTTTTTACATGAAGCTAGTTCAAGCGTATATGCTAAGTCACTTCAGTCGTGTCCAGTTCTTTGCGATCCTGTGGACTGTAGCCCACCAGGTTCCTCTGTCCATGGGATTCTCCAGGCAAGAATACTGGAGTGGGTTTGCCATGCCCTCCTCCAGGGGATCTTCCTGACCCAGGGATCAAACCCGCTTCTCTTTGGCCTCTTGCATTGGCAGGCGGGTTCTTTACCATTTATCACCTGAGAAGCCCCTTGAAGAGAGTATGTAAGTGTAAAGTGAAAGCGAAGTCGCTCAGTCGTGCCTGACTCTTTGCGACCCCATGGACTGTAGCTTACCAGGCTCCTCCATCCGTGGGATTCTCCAGGCAAGAATACTGGAGTGGGTTGCCGTTTCCTTCTCCAGGGGATCTTCCCAACCCAGGGATCGAACCCGGGTCTCCTGCATTGCAGGCAGATGCTTTACCATCTGAGCCTTGATTTGCTCAAATAAATGGGGAGTTTCTGGTTGCACCTACCTTGGGCAAACTGCCAAAAAAGATTAATGTGATGATATCTTTTCTTTAAAAAAATTACCATTTTATGTACATTTGAGATCTAGATAGAATTATTAAGCTAAATATAATACTTTAGCAAAAATGACTTACTCTATCATCCTGGCAAAGACTTAAGAAGATGTCGTGTTGAGCTCTTTTGTTTATTTTTATCAAAAGGTCCTTTCATCTGCCATCCATATAAAAGATATTTAAATTCAATGATGTCTTAAAATCCAATCCTCATTATAAAAGAACAAAATTTTAAAAACTTCATTAAATTCAGTTAAAACAAAAATAAACTTACGCAGCAGATTTTTGCATTATAAGCTTTGATATCTGTGAGTTTCATTAGCAACAAAGGAAGTGCAAGTGGAGAGGTTGCCCAAGCAGAGGAGAAGAGAAGGAGAAGTTTTTCTAGGAGTTTGGAAAGTTGAAGGAGCTGTAGCCTCTCAGCCACTGTAACTGCCATCACATGGGGTTGGAGCCATGGCCAAGAAACACCATAAATTCTTCCACCTCTTTCCCTGTCATGTACTCAGCAAAACCCCTTCTCTCGTGAAGCCTAATCAGCCACCTACTCTGCGCCTACACTTAGGCCCCTAAACATTGCTAGAGAAAAGCATTAATTGTGTTGATGGGTCTTACTCTAGACTCATACCCACATGCTTCAAAGAGAGACATACTATAGCCATGTAGACGTAATACGCCTTCCTGGTATGTTTGCCGTCTTACTCTCAGAGATGACTATTTCCCCATTTAATTCTCCTCAAACTTCCTATGTTCCTTTCCCTTCCCTTTACTCTCAGCTGCTTCATAGTTGACTGAGCGAAGACACCAGTCAGACAGGTCCTACCTCATTCTCCCACTCTAGAATCTGCCAGCCTGCATCAGTGCCTAACTCTCTGGCTTCCTTCCTCTTCTGGTTAGACTGCCCTGTCCCTTCCAAAGGTTAATCCTGCGTTTGTTTCCTGAGGCCTTCTTCTCTTGTCTCAAGTATACGGCACTTGGAATTTTCTTCTTCCTGCAACATCACTGATTTTTCAAATCTAAAGGGATTATCCTCACCAGTATGTTCTAGTAATGTTACTTTGTTTACTCATATTCCTTTCAACTGTTTCCCACTTCTTTACTCCCTCTTCCCAGCAACACTACCTGAAAAGAGTTGTCTGTCTTCTTGTCTACACTCCTTCGCTTTCTCTTCATCCCTTGGCCCTCTCCAGCTGGGCTTCTGTCTTCTCTGCCCTCCTGAGATGGCTCTTGTTGAGGTCATTGATGACCTCCGTGTTGTGAGACACCGTGGTCACGTGCCCATTCTTGTGTTACTTGATGTCTAAGCAGCATTTGAGAAGGTTAACTGCTTCTTCCTCTTTGAGTCTTTTACCACTCATTTTTGTACCATCACAGTGTGGTGGCTATGGAGGTGTCCCCTGGGGGCTCCCTTCATGAGCGTATGTTTCAGGATGATAGCTGAGTGACAGCCTCCAGCTCTCATGCTCTTAGATCCGTTACAGTGGGAACAAAGCCCAGACTTCCTGAGTGTTCCCAGCCAGTAAGTGAGCATGAAGCGGGTACTAGAACTGGAACAGTCTCACTACACAAGGTTCTTCTGTTACTTTGGATCAGGAAGTCCCCATTGGCCAGGCCAAGCCTTCTTTAGAACTGAACTGTGACCCGAAGCTCTTCCTCCCTCCTTCCATCTTCCTCCCCTTTCATAGATGTCAGACCCACAAAAGGCCTAAAGCTTTCTTCACCTCCTCCTCATCCCATCTCCTTTGTATCTTCCATATGTCTAGTCCCATCTTGGTGTCGCCTTCCTAGAGGATCCATATGGACTCACACACTGTCCTGTTCCCTGACCCACTTGGCAGTCCCTTGTCTGTTTGCCTTCTCTTCTCCAAGAGCCCTTAACACTGGTGGCTTCGTCTTTGGATGAACTCTTCTCTTTTTGATGTCTTTGGGATCTTATTCATTCTCATCATTTTAAATATAATCTTTGTATCGTTGGCTGTCAGATCTTTATCCCAGCTCTGATGTCTCCCAGAACCCCAGACTTCTATATCGAATCATGTTCCTGACATCTCCACTTGGATATTTAATGGTCGTCTAAAAGGTAACACATTCGAAGGAACTCGTAATCTTCATCCGTAACTGCCCTTCTTCAGCTGCCCTCATCTCTGTAAATGGCTCCAGTCACTCTTGATTGCCCTTTTCTTCATGCCCGTCAGCAAGTCACCAGCTTGACTGCGGCTGCCCTAATCAGTATTTCAGCGACTTTCCTCCCAATTGCTCTCTTGCCCTCCCACAGACCATTCACCACTCAGTAGACAAAACGAGCCTTTAAAAATGTACAGCAGATCTAATCATCCCCCTGATTACAATACTGCAAAGGTTCTTCGGTGAACTTTGAATAAAGCCCAGATTCGCTCACGTTGTTTACAAAGCCTGCACAACTGGCCTTTCCTGGCCCCTCAGACTTACTCCTTCCTTCCCCTGGCTCCTGTCTCAGTGGGCTTCTTTCAGTTGCTAGTGTAAGAAGAGGTTATTCTTGCCTTTGGGTCTGTGGTCTCATTCCCTAAGTGTTCTTCCTTCTTGACACTCAGGTCTCACTTTAAATGTTACCTCCTCACCGAGGGCTTCTCTGACCTCCCAGTCTGAAGTCACGTATCTGGTTACTCTCTCGAAGACATCCCTCTGTTTTCATTCTCGTCATAGCCCTCACATTTTCTTATCTTTCTCTCTTTTATTTACGGTCTGTCTCCTGTCAGCTCGAATGTGAGTGCCACAAAAACAGGGTCGTTTGCCGTCTGGTTCCTTGCAGCATTCCCAGCTCCTCCGTGAGTACCTGGCGTGTGGTCAGCATCCTTGTACTGGGGCACGAGTGAACGGATGGAACTGTGTTATTTCACCTCCAGGAACATATCTTCTTTCCTCTGAAAGGCAAAGGCAGTGAATTTTCCCAGCTCTACGCTTCTGAACCTGTAGCTCTTACTAGGTTCACCGTTCTCTAAGATGTTCTTTCCCTTGAATGTGCACATAATGCCAATAGGGTTAAAAACCTCATTATAATGAATCCATGGGGCATGCTGTTTGTTGGCTTTGTTCCAGTAGAATTTGTCACCAAGCCAGAAATTGCATTTCCAGGCTAGAGAAACTAGGGGTGAAACAGCTGATTCTCCAGTTCCCTGCAGGACCGGGAAGGGGAATGCTCCGACTCTGAAACGGGAAGTGAGTGAGGTCTGGTGGACCTCCCACCTTCTTCGTCCAGGCGCCCTGACGTTCTATATGGAATGTTGGCTTTGGGCTTTTTGTTTGCTTGTGTTTTGCTGAATGATATGAGTATTAGAAGAAGAGAGGGGAGCTGAGAAGAGAGAAAAATGAAAAGTCAATTACTGTTCAGTGAACAAGAAAAGACTCTCGAGTTATTTTTTAAAAGTTGAGAGTTGTTCTCTCCTACTTTTTGTAGCACGGAAATGTACATCATCAGGTACTATTTCTACACATGAAAATATACCTGAACAAGGGCCAGAAAATGAAACGACAAAACAGAACACAGTTCCTAGTATGAAATATTTGGTGCTGACAGTTTGTTGTAAACAGAACAATGAAGAGCTTTGTTTTTGTGTCTAATTGTATATTATTCTGAAATGGAGAAGTAGCTCTGATATAGAAATCTTTCTTTCACTGTAATGGCAATTATGTTCAAATCAGGTTGTCAAATTTTTATTTTAATGGCTCAGTTGTTATGAGCCACGTAAATGTTACGTAAAAATGTCCTGCCTCACGCTCGTTTGCTCAGTCGTGTTGGCCTCTTTGTGACCCCATGGACTGTAGCCCACCAGGCTTCTCTGCCCATGGAATTTTCCAGGCAAGAATACTACAGTGGGTTGCCATTTCCTTCTCCAGGGGATCTTCCCGACCCAGGGAACGAACCCGAGTTTCTTGAGCCTCCTGCATTGGCAGGCAGATTCTTTACCACTGCACCACTTGGAAAGCCCAAATTGTCCTGAGTTACTTTTAAAAATCACTTATTAAGACCTTTTCTGGTTCTCTCGGATAGGAGTGTTTACACCCTTCCTGTTGTACCTATGGTACTTGATACATGGCCCTTATCATGCAGTCTTCCCTGTCCGTCTGTATCCTGTACAGTGAACATACTAAGGACAAGTGTTTTCTGCGTTCCATTCATCTTTGCATTCCTCTCCTGTACTGCCCCTCACACTCCCCATCTTTCCTGATAACACAGTGCCTTGGGAAAATGGGTTTTAAATGCATGTTTGTGGAATGTCTATTTCTGTAGTTACCTTCATCTATTACTTGTATCCACTCCGTCTTATCCTACCCTAGTTGAAAAAAAACAAACAAAACTGCTTGCTTAATGGCCAGTTATTTCTAGTCTTGGTCAAGCTGTCAAAGTAGGAAGGAGGAATTTTAGTTGATCCTCAGCCTATTATAGTGCATTCTCCCATTTCTGGTTCTTAGGTTAAGATCTTCATTGATGAGCCTGTCTTGTCTTCCTCTACCAATAAGCACAGTCTGCCCACTAAAAAACACCTGACCCATTTCCTTTCTATTTTTATATATGCCTCAGTGGATTTTGTGTTGAAGTTGTCTTAATTGTCTCCCCCTGCCCCCCCCCCCGCCTGCTCTCAAGGAATTGATAGTTTGCTTGGGGGAATTACCTGCTCTCAAGGAATTGATAGTTTGCTTGGGGGACTTAAAACTAACTGTATTTGCTTTATTTGGGATGCTTGAGTTGTATGACATACCATTAAGTTATTAATAGCTTTCATGTAAGAAAAGAAATCCTGCTATATGATGTCTGTGCACAGATTTTAAGACTGATCTCAAATTCTGGGTGGCATTCCAGAGAGATGGAATGACTTGTACAAAAGTAGAAAGGAATTTAAGGAAAAGCCCAAGGATCTAGAAGCTCACAGGACAGATGATGCTTCTGTTAATTTTTCTTCCATCCGTCTTTCCCTCTCCCCACTGTTGCCCTTCCCAGGCCCCCCACCCAGGGGATAAAGTAAGCATCAGTGAAGATAATACCTCCCTAAAGCTTCCCTTAAAAATGATACAAAGTAAATAGATTAACTAGACTCTCTAAAAAGGGACACTCAGATATCATAAATTTTCAGTGTAAATTCATACATGAGTACACAAAGAACTGTTTTCTACACAAGTAGTTACTCTATGAACCAATTAAAGGATGGCTCCCTTTTGTACTTATCTGTTTTTATAACAGTCGAACAGTAATTGTATATACATGTTTGGACCAAATCTGTCTGTAAATATGTTAGTTATAAATTTAGCCCATTATATTATTTCAATGTGTGCTCTATTATTTATTTTTTTTCCTTCTAGAATGCTGCTGTCATTTGTTTGTTGAACATCAGTACACAAATTCTTTTTCCTTTCCCCATGGTGAATTTCTGGGAGGAAATATTGCTGCCTGGCGGAGGGTACTGGGGCCTTGTGTGATTTATTCCTTCTAATTTTATTCCATTGTAAAGACTCCAAAATGTTGCATTGTAAAGACTCCAAAATGTTATAGAAACTGGAAGAGTTTTGAGTTAATTCTTTTGAAATCTAGCCTTTTGCTCATCTTGCAAACTGAATAGTGCCTGACATGTCTGAGGTTTAGGAAAATTTGGCTCCAGCTGATGAGGGGCGTCTAATATAGGTCTTTGTTGCTGAGTGAAATTCAGTGGTTTTGGCTCATGGGAATTTGTGCAAAATTGTTGGTTCGTTTGATTTGGTTCCCTTTGGACTACACCCATGGAGTTTTCTTTGGGTTTAGCTTGGTGATCCCCACCCCACTCCAAACTCAAAGTGGAACGCAGTGGGCATGTTGAGGTTTATACCTCAAGCTATAACTCATCCTAGAGCTTTACCCAGTTTTGGAAAAAAAAAAGGGAAAAAAAAGCCTGAATTTTAAACCTTTGAGCAAAATATTTATTGAAACTAGACTAAACAATCCCAGAGTTAGTTAGGATCCTAGAGGTCATTTGACCAGTCTCTCCACCTGATGCATGATTCCAGGAACAATTTCAGATTGTTTAAAGTCTTATAATAGCTAATTAACTTCTCTGCAGGATTCCATATTTGTCCTTCGGTTTAAGCTTGTTGACTTTGTGGTTGAAGTTTGCTATATCCGTAGAATTTTTTTTTTTTCTTTTTGATCTATCAAGAACCAATGGAGATGTATAAAGACTTCCATATATATATTCATGTAATTCATGTCAATTCGTTTCTTGTATACTTGGAGGTTATGTTATTCGTTTGGAATTGCTTCATCTTCCTGAGAATCTTTCCTTTAATCCTTTGCCCTGATGGATTCCATGTCTAACAATTCTTTATCTTAAACTCTGTTTAAAAAATAAGTGAAAAACATATAGGCCCATATCTAAAGCCCACAATACATGGACATAATCTTACATAATAGCACCACAGGGTCTAAGGCAGCATGCAGTAATCAAATATGTTGATATAATCACGATACAATGTGTGAATATCCACACTGAATAGGACATAAAAAATGTAATTTCCATCTTTTAATTTTTATTTTTTACTGAAATATAGTTGATTTACAAGTTTTCCGTCTTTCAAAATTTCATGGTCTTACATCTTAGTTTCTCTTTATAAATGATATATAGATGACTTTTAATTTTCTATCCAAATTTCAGTCAATTTAGTGATTACTGATATTTACAATTGGTTCTATCATATTTACATACTATTTGCCCTTTTTCTTTGTCGTTTTTTCTCCTCTTTTCCTACCTTCTGTTTTGCTGACCACCTTTTTCTTATTTATTTTCTTCACTTCTTATCTGGAAATTTTATATTACCTTTGTTTTCTTTTAATGGTTATCATTAAAAATTTATAAGCCTACTTGACTTCATTAAGTTTAAAATTAATCTTTCTAATCTTCTGATCTATATTATTAACTTTAGTCACATTCCTCCTATTTTGTCTGATTTGCCAACTATTTTAATTTCACATTGTTTTTATATGACTCATATCAATTATCATTATTGTTATTTTATAAAAGAAACTTAGTGAATGTTGATTTTTCTCATATTTTCCCAGATCTTTGCTCAGTGCAGTCTTTTTTTCCTCTTCTTTCTGGTTTCATTTCCTTGTTCCTGAAGTACATCCTTCAGTGGCTTCTTCTGAGATGGTCTGTTAATGATTAATTCTGTCAGCATAGATTTCTTTTGATTTATATATTAGCTGAGTTTGGAATCCTTGGTTGACAGTTATATTTGTTTGGTACTTTGAAGATCTCTTTCCATCACCTTTAACTTCTGCTTTTGAGAAGTCTGCTTTAGTCTAATTACTTTTTCTTTTTCATGCAGTGTCTTTTCTTGCGTCATTTTTAAGAGCTGTACTTTGTTTTTGTGTTCTGTAGCTTCATAATGACATGTCTCCGTGTGAATTTACTTTTATATATCCTACTTAGGACTCATGCTTCCTAAATCTGAGAATCAGGTCTGTCATCAATTCTGGAAAATTCTCAACTGTTCTTTGAACAGGTTCCCTCTTTCATTCTCTTTAGTGTCTGCTTCTATAACTCATATTCATTTTCCTTTGCATTCACTGCTATTTCTTAGATTTAAAAAAATATGTATTTCCTATCTTTGTATTGTTCTTTGCTGCATTTTGGATAATTTCCCCAGATAATCTCTCCTAACTCACCAAGTGTTTCCTTATCTATGCCTAATTGGTTTAACCCTTACATTAAGTTTTTAAAATGTCAGTGATTATATTCTCATTTTTAGAAGTTTTATCTGGTCATTTTTCTTCTGTCTGTCCTTGCTTTTCATAGCATCTTGCTATTCTATTATTTTTTAATACTTTAAGAATTTAAACACGTTTTTTGTATAGTCTTTATATCTAAAGCTCTTGTAGGTCTGAACCTGATGTTTATTATACCTACTGACTATTTTCTGTAGATTGTGCCTTTGTGGGTTTTGTTTTTGGATTGTGAGCTCATCTTCAGTGGAACTGGGTCTTTTGGAATCCTATTCTATAGCATTAAGGGCATGTCACTAGGACTGGATTTATTTTTGCTTCTTCCTGCTACCCCAGGGCTGTCATCAGCTTGAAACCACTTTTTATATGAATTTCAGCAACTGAGACTTGCAGACCAATTGGGTAGTGTAAATTTATACCTCAGTTATGCACATGAGTAATTCAATGGTTACAAAGGCTGCAAGAAGACTTTTTCTTTTCCTACCCGTAGTGCAGACATGCTTCCTGTTGTTCCCTATGCCGATAGGTGCATATAACTTTTTTTTGTTCGTTACTTTAGTAGGATATTACTTATAGGCCCAAGGCTTATAAGGAATCTTATTTCTAAATTCCTAGTTCATATAGTGTTTCCCTAATAACTCAGTTGGTAAAGAATTCACCTGCAATGCCGGAGACCCCGGTTCGATTACTGGGTTGGGAAGATCCCCTGGAGAAGGGCTAGGCTATCCTCTCCAGTATTCTTGGGCTTCGCTAGTGGCTTGGGTCGTAAAGAATCCTTCTGCAATGCAGGAGACCTGGATTAGATCCCTGGGTTGGGAAGATACCCTGGAGAAGGGAAAGGCTACCCACTCCAGTATTCTGGCCTGGAGAATTCCATGGACTGTATAGTCCATGGGGTCGCAAAGAGTCAGACAGGACTGAGTGACTTTCAGTCTCTTCACTTACTCATTGGACCAAACCCTGGTTATTGACATTAGCATTCTGTTCCTATCCCCTACACTTCTAGGGTAGTCCTAGTGTTCCCTCATACATTTTTACTTTGTTTTTCATTTACTTCTTTGACTTTGGTCCTGAGATAGTTTCCTTACATTTTGGGGGGCAAATTCAGC
This sequence comes from Bos indicus, assembly GCF_029378745.1. NCBI lineage: Eukaryota > Metazoa > Chordata > Mammalia > Artiodactyla > Bovidae > Bos > Bos indicus. The sequence continues at coordinate 15,062,087 of NC_091782.1, read as the reverse complement.
TATGCACTTAAAAGGATATGCATTATATTTTATCCAGAATTTCTAAGTAGTTTTTAGAAGGAGTGACTTCAAGCTTTCTGGTCAGCCTTAGAGAAATAATTGGAAGTCTTAGTCATTTCACGTTTCCTGCTCCTGTCCTAATGCAGTTGGTCTGTTGGTTGTGAATGCTGAGCTGCAGGGCTTTCTATTCATCTCTGTTACATTTTTATTGTTGCTGTCATTAAGATTGGTCCCTCATTCTAGTTTTATTTTTTTTTAATCATGGCTCAGTTATCTGTTAGTTTTACCTCCCATACTGAATCATTTGTATATTTGATGTACAAACCATCTTGATTTTCCAAAAGCATTTAGTAAAAGTCATTAAACCAGAACAGTTCATGTACACAGCCCAAGTGTATGCCACTGAAGATATTTCTATTAGTGGACATGGATCAGAAATCCTTGAAATTACTTACAAATGTCTCCAGTCTGTTACTCACTTCAGTTTACTTTTCAATATTTGGCTCACAAGGCTTATCCTTAATGAACTTGCTCAGGTCAGTCCAGTTCACTCCTGCCAGTATTTCTAAGTACATACTGTGTACCACTCTGTGTACTTTGTGCCCCAGAGATATAAAGAAGAACAAGCCATAGCTCCTTCCTTCCTGACCCTCAGCCTGGTAGAGGAGAAACACAGGAAAGCAAACAGGCTAGCCATGTGATGATCTCTTCCTGTATTTTGTTCAGGAATAACTTCCATCTGGCTGATCTACAGTTTATGGCATCTACCCCCTTTCCTTTTTTTGCCATGTCATAGACATATAAGTTAAGCTTATACAACTGATTTGTGTGAAAATTTTCACAAGGCTAAATTCCATGTCTTTTCTCTCTATAATCTTTCATGAATAAATTCATTTTGGTATTTTATACTTCTGTATTTTGTGCTTCCCTGGTGGCTCAACGCTAAAGAATCTGCCTGCTGTACAGGAGCCACAGGAGACATGGATTTGATTCCGGAGTTGGGAATATCCCCTGAAGAAGGACATGGCAACCCACTCCAGTATTCTTGCCTGGAGAATCCTATGGACAGAAGAGTCTGGTGGAGGAGCCCATAGCTTCACAAAGAGTCAGGCACAACTGCACCAATTCCTATATTTTAGAGTATTTTTACATTAATAAAAAGTACTAAAAATATTGGCAATAAAGTGCTAAAAACAGTGGCAGACTTTATTTTCTTGGGCTCCAAAATCACTGCAGATGGTGACTGCAGCCATAAAATTAAAAGATGCTTCTCGAAAGAAAAGCTATGACAAACCTAGACAGCATATTAAAAAGCAGAGACACAACTTTGCCAACAAAAGTCTACATAGTCAAAGCTATGGTTTTTCAGTAATCGTGTATGGATGTGAGATTTGGACCATAAAGAAGGCTGAATCTGGACCATAAAGAAGGCCAAAGAATTGATACTTTTGAACTGTGGTGTTGGAGAAGACTATTGAGAGTCCCTTAGACAGTAAGGAGATCAAACCAGTTAATCCTAAAGGAAATCAACTATAGATACTCATTAGAAGGACTGATGCTGAAGCTGAAGCTCCAATACTTTGGCCACCTGTTGTGAAGAGCAGACTCATTGGAAATGACCTTGATGCTGGGAAAGATTGAGGGCAAGAGGACAAAGGGGTGACAGGTTGAGTTGGTTGGATGGCATCATTGACTCAATGGACATGAGTTTGAGCAAACTCCAGGAGATACTGAAGGACAGGGAAGCTTGGAGTGCTGCAGTCCATGGGGTCGCAAGAGTGGGATGTGACTTAGTGATTGAACAACAACAAACAACAAAAATACTGGCCGTGCGTTAAGCTACTTTAAGATTTTCTTTCCTTTTTATTCCTATTCTAACTATTTTCCCCCTTGGTTAAAATCTTTCTCAAAATTTTCTCTGAAATTCCTCTTTCCCAGAAAGGCAGTACCATATAGATGTCTAATATCAATTTGAACTTTTTTTCGTCTGGCCCCTTGTGCTGAGTTTTTCACTCAGGGTTTCCTACTTGGTCCAAGACTCCTACTCTTTTTTTTTATTGAAAATATTTTGTTATAAAATAAATAAAATTTTCAAATATTTATTTGAAAATATTTCAAATATTTGTATTTGAAAATTTGTTAGGCAAACTAATGATGTAACCACATTTTCAGCAAAGGAATTTAATCTGTTTAAGAAATAAGTTTTTATTTGGACTAGAAATTGTGCATTTGATCTTTAGTCTTTTCTCTCCGTAACCCCAACCAACATTCATTAATCAAGATGTCCTGTCAAGGACTTCCCCGGTGATCCAGTGGTTGAGACTTTGCCTTCCAATTTAGAGGTTTCAGGTTCAATTCCTGGTCTGGGAGCTAAGATCCTGCATGCTTCACGGTCAAAGAACCAGAACATAAACATCAGAAGCAATATTGTTACAAATTCAATAAAGACTTTAAAAATGGTCTACATCAAAAAAAACTAAAAAAAAAAAAAAAGAAGTCGTGTCAATACCTCCCCTTCCAAACATTTCATATCTGTTTCCAGTATTCTGTTGCCACATTTAAAGCCCTAGCCCACATTCTAATCCTTTCCTGCCTGACACTTGGATAACTTCCTAAATGTTTTTCCTGTCTCCTGACATTAATGTTAGTTCTGTGTTTTTCATATCACAATTCAGGATCTAGTAGGTTACAAAATAAATTTACTTGTTTGTGGTCAGAAGTTTTTAATTGTATAATATAGATGAGATAGACGACATTAGAGTTCATGGCTATGATGAGACTGTTTTTTTTTTTTTCCCACGGAACGTTTATTTTAGTTATGTATATGGGCCAGACTATTAACTTATCCTTGGTAATAATTGTATAGGTAGTTGGCATTTGGAGGTGTATCTGTCTAGCATCTGAGCCTTGTTCCTGTGTTTAGGGGAACCACGTAGCATATGAGTCTTGGTGGGAGGTAGGGCCTGGCTTGCACTGTGTGTGTGAAAGTCGCTCAGTCGTGTCCAACTCTTTGTGACCCCGTGGACTGTACAGTCCATGGAATTCTCCGGGCCAGAATACTGGAAAGGGTAGCGTTTTCTTTCTCCAGGGGATCTTCCCAGCCCAGGGATCTAACCCAAGTCTCCCGCATTGCAGGCAGATTCTTTACTAGCTGAGTCACAGGGAAGCCCAAGCATACTGGAGTGGGTAGCCTATCCCTTTTCCAGCGGATCTTCCCGACCCAGGAATCAAACCAGGGTCTCCTGTGTTGCAGGCGGATTCTTTACCAACTGAACTCTCAGGGAAGCCCTCCTTCATCGTAGAGCCTTAAAGCCTTGCTTTACCAGCATCCCCTGCGTATAAGGTGCTGCCTTGTGGCCTAGGCTTCTTAATCACATGTCTGGGATTTTGAGTTAGGACAGAAACAGGGAAAGTAAGTTCCTAGGCTGCTGGTGGTGGCAGTGGCCATGACATTGGCATTTGGCTTTCTAGGTATCAGGGCTGACAGCCTCAGCTGTGGTATCCAAGGGTAGCAGTGGGGCCTCATCAGAATGGTTACGGGCATAGTTTGGGAATGCTTCTAGTTGTCTAGCTGCCTTCTGCTCCTGCCTGTTTTCTGGGTCTGGAACTCTAAATTATTTGGAGATTTTATGAGCAACTCCATTTCCATTCTAGCAATTTATCTTCTATATCTATGGATTGAATTATTCCCTCGTCCCATACCCAGTTTGTATGTTAGAGCTCTAACCCCCAATAAGACAGTGTCTGGAGGTGGGTCTTTCGTTGCTCTTGTTTAGTCGCTCAGTCGTGTCCAACTCTTTGCGACCCCATGAACTGCAGCACACCATGCTTCCCTCTCCATCACCACCTCCTGGAGCTTGCCCAAAGTCATGTCCATTGAGTCGGTGATACCATCCAATCACCTCATCCTCTGTTGTCCCCTTCTCCTCCTGCCTTCAATCTCTCCCAGCATCAGAGTCTTTTCCAATGAGTCAGCTCTTCACAACAGGTGGCCAAAGTATTGGAGCTTCAGCTTAAGCATCACTCTTTCCAAAGAATATTTAGGGTTGATTTCCTTTAGGATTGACTGGTTTGATCTCCTTCTGGTCCAAGGGACTCTCAAGAGTCTTCTCCAACACCACAGTTCAAAAGCATCAATTCTTCAGAGCTCAGCCTTCATTATGGTTCAACTCTCACATCTATACATGACTACTGGAAAAACCATCGCTTTGACTAGATGGACTTTTGTTGGCAAAGTAATCTCTGCTTTTTAATATGCTATCTAGGTTTGTCATAGCTTTTCTTTCAAGAAGCAAGCATCTTTTAATTTCATACTGTAGTCTCCATCTGCAGTAATTTTGGAACCCAAGAAAATAAGGTCTGTCACTGTTTCCATTGCTTGCCCATTTATTTTCCATGAAGTGATTGGACCAGATGCCATGATCTTCATCTTTTGAATGTTGAGTTTTAAGCCAGCTTTTTCACTCTCCTTGTTCACCCTCATCAGTGGGCCATTTAGTTCCTCTTCACTTTCTGCCATAAGGATGGTATCTTGTGCATATCTGAGGTTATTGATATTTCTCCTGAAAATCTTGATTCCAGCTTGTGCTTCATCCAGCCAAGCATTTTGCATGATGTACTCTGCATATAAGTTAAATAAGCAGGGTGACAGTATACAGCCTTAATGTACTCCTTTCCCAATTTGGAACCAGTCTATTGTTCCATGTCTGGTTCTAACTGTTGCTTCTTGACCTGTGTACAGGTTTTGCAGGAGGCAGGTATGGTGGTCTGGTATTTCTATCTCTTTAAGAATTTGTTGTGAAAAACACAGTCAAGGCTTTGGCATAGTCAATTAAACAAAAGTAGATGTTTTTTCTGGAATTCTCTTGTTTTTTCCTATGATCCAACAGATGTTAGCAATTTGTTCTCTGGTTCCTCTGCCTTTTCTAAATTCAACTTGAACATCTGGGAGTTCTTGGTTCACGTACTGTTGAAGGCTAACTTGGAGAATTTTGAGCATTACTTCACTAGCATATAAAATGGGTGCAGTTGTGCGGTAGTTTGAACATTCTTTAGCCTTGCCTTTCTTTGGAACTGGGATAAAACTGACCTTTTCCAGTCCTGTGGCCACTGCTGAGTTTTCCAAATTTGCTATCATATTGAGTGCAGCACCTTAACAGGCCCCACTTTGTATGGTGGAGCTCTAATCCCCAGTATGACAGTGTCTGGAGATGGGGTCTTTAGGAGGTAATTACAGTTAACTGAAGTCATAAGAGTGGGGCCCTATTCAGATAGTACTGTGATTTTATAAGAAGAAGAAAATGAGATTGTTTTCTCTCAGCCACAAGAGGACACAGGGCAAGGCAGAGTGGCAAGCCTAAAGGGAGCTCTCAGCTGAAACTGCTCACCTCCTGGACCTGCAGGAGAAAGGGTCTTGGGGAATGGAGAATGGCTACTCACTGCAGTATTCTAGCCTGGAGAATTCCATAGACAGAGGAGCCTGGTGGGCTACAGTCCATGGGGTTGCATAGAGTTGAACAAAACTGAGCGACTAACACGCACACAGTTTCTGTGGTATTTTGTTATGCAGCTGAACTGACAAGTACAGATTGTGGTACAGAGGAGTGGGGAACAGCAACAGCATACCTTCTCAGAAAGAGGGAAGCGGAGCCCCATGGATTTCTCAGAGAGTCCCCATGCAATGGGGACTTCCCACCTTTCTGAGCAGAGACGCAGGATAGCTTTTCCATTAAAGGACCTTTTCTCAGTGCTTCCTGGAAGAGTGGCCTTTTCACTCCCTCCTCCTGCTGGGCTCCTCAGAAAGGAAGCTTTAAGAAGAAGAAGCAAACAGCATGTAGTTTGCCCTTGCAGGCAACATTTCTACAAGGCTAAGAGTGCTGCAGTCCCGGCTGGTTATCCAGGAGCCGGCCCCACGGCCCCTGCCACCCCTGCGGCCCCTGCCACCCCTGCCCTGGCTGCTGGCTCTGACTGCATGGCCATGCTGCATCCCAGAGGGTCCTTGCGCCTTTAAACACAGCTCCTCTAGCTAATAGGACTGTACCTATTAGCCTCTTGTATGAGGTATAAAGCCCAAGTACTTGGCGTGACAGAGATCAGTCAAGATACAGAAAAAAAAAAAAAAAACCTGAGTTTCTTATTACAATTAAAGTTTTGAAAGTAGCTGGCTATGAATGAACAGTAACATTTTCTAAAGAAAATAAACTGAGAATAGACCTGTGTGAGATGTGGAAAATATTTTAAAGCAAAGGAAATGATTCACCACCTCAAAGACGTGGCACTTAGATGAATTATGCAGGTCAGTTTTTCACTTCTGTGGAGAGCCTCTATGTCTTGGATAAATTCATATGTGTGTGCTTTGCATAATGCTCATGGAAGATTATTCAATATTAGTATTCAGAAAGAAAGGAACTCCTTTGAATAATTCTAGCCATTTCCTCTAAGTCAGAGCAGTGGGGGAACTGTATGCCTTGTGGAGTAGGGCTTTGTTTACATAATGGATGCTTTGTAAAGTAATTAAAAAGTGACCTTTGAAACATTTAGCTTGGTTTGTTTTGTTAGATTTTCTCATTTATTTTTTTTCCCCCTTAGATCTGTTTTTGCAACTTCTCATAACATCTAAGCAAATGATTTAAGAGAATGTATTTTATCCCTTATTTCATGAGTCCAACGTACAGGTATTAAATAAAAATAAATAGATAACTTTGAAAAGTCAATACTCAAGTTACATTCTAACCATTACTAAAATAAGAATTTTATGGTGTAGTCAGAGTATTCAATATTTAATCTTGGGAATAAATGTTTCAATGGTTTTTATAACTTTAGGTAATTTTGCAGGTAAATTTCATTCTTAGTAGATTTCACTTTTCATTACTGAAAAGAAGCCAAAATAATATATATTCACAAAATTGTTTTACTACATTGAAATTAGCATTAAACATTGCTTAAAATTATAATGGAGGTGGATTTGAATTACATTTGTGTTTCTCATTTGAGGGACTTAAAGAATAATGCATTTAACTTGGAGACCTGACGTCACAACAGGAGCCATCAGGGAACATTCCCAAGAGGCGCTCTGCGGACACAAGGGCTGAGCAGCCGGTAAACCTGACCCAGAGTGAAGTGGCTGCTGTGAGAGATAATGAGCGTCTCGTCACAGGAAGTATTCAAGCAAAGGCCGCATGACCTTGTAATCAGGGATCCTGACACATGCTGAGTCTCTGCACATCGTGGGGAGGTGCTCAGTAGGGAGAGACTTCTCCCGACTCCTTGAATTCTAGGATAAAAATTCTACGAAGGTTTCAGTTTGTCGTAATCGTGTACTTTGTGTTGGATGAGTCAGTGTTTGAACTCATCTTAGGATGGCTCTTCTTGCTCTTAGTTATTTAAGATACAGTCAATGTGCAGCTTTTCTAATTTTCCAAGCCTAAAATAAATTACATAGAGGATGAAGGATTTATCCAAGTTTTGAAAGGCACGCAGAAAGGTCTCTAACTTGTCACGCTTGCAACTCTAACTCAGGCTAGAAAAGAGAAAAATGAACATGTTTTCCTGTTTCTTTTTTCCCCTCTATCTCATCTGTGCTGGTAGCTGAATGCTGCTCATGGCTAGCCCACATATTCCTTCTTTCCCTATCTAATTCCATGTTTCACATACAGTAACGGCCACTGTCATGAAAAACACTGTGTGTTTTGGAGTCAGAGGACCCTAATTGATTGAGAAATACTGTGAGAGGACCTGTTACAACAGCTCCTTCCACGTGCAACCATCTGTCAGTGAGAAGTTAAGGGGTAAGAAAAGCTCAATACTCTTCAGTCTCAGAATCAAGGCTGCCATCATGTGGGGAAATTAGAGGTAATTGTCGTGCCATTGTCTCAGGCCTGCGATCCTTCTGGAGACGGCCATTCTTAGGATACCCAACCGTCTCTCTCTCCTTTCTCAGTTTTCTGTCTTCCACCCTCAAAACTCCGAGCTTGAACCCACTGATCGGCTCCTCCTCCTCGTCCTGACGATCCTATAAACTCTTCTCATTCTCTCTCCCCTTCCCCTGCTTTATTATTTTTCTTCATGGCAGTTATCACCACATGAAATTATACCATCTACAGCATTTGTTCTACTTTTTAAATTGGTATGAGTCCCGATCCTCATTATTTCCCCTCGAGTTTAAGTCCCATGTGGACCGGGAACCTGTGTGTCTCAGTCACTGCTGTGTCCCCAGCTAGTAGAGTGGTCCCCACCTTGCACACTCGAGGTACTTGGGACAAGTCTTTCAGCACTTTCATTGGCCCATTTGTCTGCTTGGGTGTCTGAAGGTGTTCACTGAATTGTTTAGAATTCTCTCTTAAAACTGCCCTTCCTCACCTGATGTGGTTTCTTGCCTCTCCCTCATCCTCTCTTTTGCTGTCATTATGTTCTCCTCTGCCTATGCCTTCAAGAGAAGCTTAAAAAATGAATAAAGGGCAGCTGCTTCCTCAGACTCGACTCTGTCTTTTTACTTTCTATTTGTAGTTAGTTCTCTTCCCAGCTCAGGTCTTGGAAGTGACCATCTCTTCTGGCCGCCTTGGCCTCATTCCCTCCAAAGTCTTCTGCAGCTTGATTTGTGGGATATTCATATTTCATGGACTTCCCTGGTGGCGCAGATGGTAAAAGCATCTGTCTACAATGCGGGAGACCCGCGTTCGATCCCTGGGTCGGAAAGATCCCCTGGAGAAGGAAATGGCAATCCATTCCAGTACTATTGCCTGGAAATTCCCATGGACAGAGGGGCCTGGTAGGCTACAGTCCATGGGGTCGCAAAGAGTCGGACACGACTGAGCAACTTCACTTCACTTAAGCTCCTCTCTTCAACATACGTTTTTCCTGGAGCTTCTCACTGTCAAATATGAAAGTGCCTACACTGTGCTTATTCTGACCTTTTCCACGTGTCCAGCACTGCGCAGTCTCCTGCATTTCTGCTTTGGTTGCAGTTGCACATGGGACCTCTTCGTGAGGAAGCCCTAAGGCTAGTTAGTTTCATCGCTGACTCTGCACTAGACCACCAGGTCCCTACTTCTTTCTTCCTGTAATCCATCTCCAATCACCAGCCAAGATGCAAATCCTAATACTCCCTCACTTAACAGTTCTTGTTATCTGGTGCCTGGGCCGTGTCCCTGGGACAGTGTCCCTGGGCCGTTTTGTTCCAAAACTTACATTTCCTTAAATCTACAAATACTCTAGAACACGGGTTTTTCCATTAGTGTCGATGTGACTGGTCCCACGAGTTGGATCTGTAGAATGATATGAAGTGTGCCGGGGACCAGCCCCGGCTGATCCAGGGTATTCGAAGGAGAGACGGCGTAGGCGAAGATCAGGATACAATAGCTTCAATTAGATATTAATTAAAGATATAAAAAGTAATAGAATAAGAATAGCTCAGTAGGAAAATTCAGTGGAGAAAAGAGGCTGAGTAGCTTGGTTTACGCGGGAGACCAATAAAACTTCAAGACAAGAAGTTTGCACCACTTACGTAGGCCGCAGGCGTCCTTCCATTCTCCCGAAGGAGAGGAGACACTGAGGCCTCCCCGGTCGGATCTTAGAAGCCCAGGCATAATTAGTAAGCATGGTGGGTTCCGCGCTCCAGATGGAGACTCAACCAGAGTGAGAGAGAGAGCGACATGGGGAGACCAGTATTTCGAGAAACGGATCCCAATTCTTTATTTTCCAGAGTCTGTTTTTATACACTAAGATGTTATACAAAAGTCACGTGGGGACAGCAGTCCTGACTTTTATTAAAGTCAGGTGCTTCACACAAATGTATACAGAGGTCTTAGGGGTGTTACATCATCTTCTGGCCAGGGGGGCCTGCTGACAATTTACGACCCTCTCCTTGTGACAGCGGTCAGTCAGTCAGGACACTTATTTCTCCAGGGCTGATTAGTCTCAAAACAGACGCCACCCAAATAAAGTTACATTCCTACAGGGTGAGGGTGTAGTGGGTTTTAGTTAAGGAAAGAATTTACTTAGCCTAAGGTCTAACGTGATTAATATCAAAGGTTAATTCTATATATTCATTAATGTGTATAAGGGCAGGGGATATGGAGACTTAGCAACAAACATTGGCTCAACAAATGAAAAACCCTTCACCAACACAATTTCTAATTAGCCCACTATACTTATAGTTTTCTAACTTCTCTAAAGAACCTGTTTTTAGAGGGTTTAAAGCATCTTGTGCCTCTCACGGTTGGGAGGCTGTGAGTGATCACATGTGGCCGGACAAGCCTGTCAGGCAGGCCAGAGAACCTTCAGAGGAGTTTGTAGGTTAAAACACTCTTATCACACCCAGGAATTATTATTAACTGGAGCTCTAGGTTAACTCCTTCTCTGAAAGAGGTGGTGGGGGACAGCCCCCCGTAAAGTCAGAGATGTAGGAAAGAGCACAAAGTAGTAAAGTAGGCAGGCTCTGGTTATGGGGGTAGACGCTCGGGGATTTCCAGGGGGACTCCTGAGGCTCGATCCCGCCTTTGCGTATGTCGAGCCTCCTTCCTCATGACCTTTGCCTGGAGTACCTCACTCTGGCCCCCAACAGAAGTGGAAGTTGAAATAGCTCCAAATGGATTCCCAGCTCAAAGCCCTACCAGCATTATTTGGTAGGTATTATTTGGTATTCATTTGACAAGTATCTCCAACTGCCTGCAATGTACAGGCATTGTTTTAGGCTCTGGGGACATCAGGGTAAACACGGCAGAGACAATTCCTGCTTTCTTGGAGCTTACTTTCATTTCGAGAATCATTGTCCAAAGGGAATATTTTAAAGGACGTTTTACGTTTAGTTGGGTTTTAAATTATTACTTAACCTATAAAACCTGTGCATTCAGAAACTTATTTCAATATTCAAATCTTATGATTCCATTTTTAAATCTAGTCATTTATAGAAAATAAGAACAGTCTTATTTATTATTTCATTAGCAATTAGTAGGTTCAAGCTTAGTTGAAAGTTCTGTAACAATTAGTCCTGAATTCAATTTAAGCAGTTCAGTTTGCTTAAACATCTTAAACTTCATCTACTCATTTAATACCTGATTCCTCAAGTACCTCAACTGCCTGGTAAGACAGACTTACAAACCTAAAAGCCAATCACTGTTAAGAACATAACCAACTTAAACTGTAACAATAATCAAACTTACATATGTAGTAAATCAGCCTTTATTAAACATTTCCACACTATTTCCAAAATTAAATAAAATATTCTTACACCTTCTGATTTAATATCACAAGTGTGAAATCAATTACATATTTCAAATTGAAATCATAATCTATGTAATTATTTCAAACTCTTTAAATCAACATAACTAGAATAGCCCAGTGATATGAAAATTACTCTTAAATGTATTCCATAAAAGTATTTTGAGTATGGGTTTGATTTACTTTGTTATCTCTATTCTTATTTATTTAAACTTTTCTAGGGTGGCAGAGTCACCACCACAATTAGGGTAAATAGTTGTACCATCTTTGGGTGGCTGAAGTTACTGGGTTGAAAATCAAAATATCCCTGTGCTGAATTACTGCTCAGATATTGGCCTGACTTGTGTTTTTAAAAGATGGCTCCTGGTTGCCGGTGGTGAAGGATTGAGGGAAGTTAGAGGATATCAATCTGGTAGTGACTCCTTCATCTTGTTAGCTCTTCATCAGCTTCTTCATGGGAAGTCACTTTATTGGATTTTCTCCAGTTTCTCCTTCGGAGAAGGCAATGGCACCCCACTCCAGTACTCTTGCCTGGAAAATCCCATGGACAGAGGAGCCTGGTAGGCTGCAGTCCACGGGGTCGCTAAGAGTCGGACTCGACTGAGCGACTTCACTTTCACTTTTCACTTTCATGCATTGGAGAAGGAAATGGCAACCCACTCCAGTGTTCTTGCCTGGAGAATCCCAGGGACCGGGGAGCCTGTTGGGCTGCCGTCTATGGGGTCGCACAGAGTCGGACACAACTGAAGTGACTTAGCAACAACAGCAGCAGCAGTTTCTCCTTATTAGTTCCCAAGACTCTGTTGCCTCTTGCAGCCTTCTCTTCTGTTTTTTGCCTGTACCATATGTCTTTTAAACTCCTTTTCTGGTCCTTGATTTTCATTTCCTCCCAGTTCTACTATTTGAGGTAGGGTAGGATGCTTCAGATTCTAAAGGTGGAAGAAAACCAGGCCCCAGGAAGAAAATGGGATTGGGATTAAATTTAGCCGAGAAAAAAGAAAAAGAAAGGTGTTCTTGACAGGTGCATACTCAGTCGCTCAGTTGTGTCCGACTATTTGCGACCCCATGGACTGTAGTCCGCCAGGCTCCTCTGTCCATGGAGTTTTCCAGGCAAGAATACTGGAGTGGGATGCCATTTCCTATATCAGGGGATCCTCTCAAACCAGGGAATGAACCTGCATCTCTGCACTGGCAGGCGAGTTCTTTACCGCTGAGCCACCTGGGAGACCTGTTCTTTTGTAGACAAAGACAAAGATCTAGAAGTATAAGTAGCATATGTTAACCTGGGTCATCTTTGTGACAGGTTATGGAGGGACTACTACTCTAATCTACACTGTGCTTTTGACAAGAAGCATATGTCACTTCTATGATCAGAGAAATTAAAATTAATTAAAAATTTTAAAAAGAAATGCAAATCAAAGGGATTAGTGTGGCAATAGAATCCAAAAGACTTTATAAAGATGGGAGAAATGAATCTTGATAAAGAATTGAGGCCACCCATTAAAAAAAAGATGCTATGATTGTTATTAAATTTTCTATCAACACGTAACTGTAGAGTAAGACTAGCTTTTGAAGTAGCAGACTTTGATGTGTCTTTTCAAACTGTGAATGATTGTCACCGTGTGCCTGTCAGCCTTTGGGGAGCGGTTGATTTCATAGAGCAATAATTGCAGGGAGAGTGAGACCAATTTGGATTCTGCAGCTCTCACTGAGAGCAGTGCAATAAACAAACATGTAGGCACCAGCTTTTTGTACGAAGCACGACAAGATGCTGTTGTGGGATTTACTAGGGGTGGAAAGGAAGCTATCACTTGCCTTAGGAAACTTAATGTAATTATGGAATCGTTCACAATGGCTTTGTTGACCGTAATAATTGCATTGTAAGTTTCTACTTATTTGGAAAGGAAACGGATGCTTCCGGATCATATTATTCTACTTAGATGATGTTATTATCTCATGCTAACAAGTTATTATTCTGAAGCTGCTGTAAAGTTCTTTTACAAGGGTCCCAGTGCTGAGCAAGTTTAGACTGATGACACTCACATCGCTGAATAGAGCGAAGAGAGTTCAATAAGATTTGGCTCTTTAAACTTCATTTTAGCTGGCCTGGAGAAAATAAAGTGCAAGATTTCGGCTGTTGAAGCAAAGCTTCATTGACAAAACTGTGTGAGCACTTTATATATATGGACTTAAGCCACCTGCACCTCAGATCATCCAAAGAGACACTGGCAATACAGCTGAGCCTCTTATATCCTCACAGGTGGCTGGTGGTGGTTTAGTTGCTAAGTCATGAGACTCTTTGAAACCCCCATGGACTATAGCCAGCCAGGCTCCTCTGTCCGTGGGATTTCCCAGGTAAGAATACTGGAGTGGGTTGCCATTTCCTTCTCCAGGGGATCTTCCCCATCCAGGGATTGAACATGGGTCTCCTGCATTGCAGGCGGATTCTTTACCAACTTCCCATGAGGGAAGCCACAGGTGGCTACTCACACAGTATTCTGATGCAGTTTGATGATAGCCCCCAAGTGACTGAGCAACACCCTGTGGTTAGAGCGTCCCTTCCAGGTGTAGACCAGGCTCTCTCTCCATATGTGCTGCTACAGCACGTGGATTTTCCTGATTTGTATTGTATTGCTCCTAGAACAGTGCTGTGGAAGACGGGGAACCATAACTGTTTGTTGGAATGAATATGTGGAGAAATGGATAAGCAATAGGGCTTCAACAAATTTTTTGATTGGCAGTTTTGATGAAACATTTATTCCACATACATGAATTTGTGGGTAAATATGATATGTCTAGGTTGGCCAGTTTTCAGCATGGCCAAATTGAATCCATTTCTTTGAGGCTAAGTAAATCATACAAAATACAACTTTACTGACTCATATCACTGCGTAATTGAGCTGATTAACCATGATGTGATCAACCATGAATATGGTGAACAAGCCAGTCTGACTGCTGACTGACCAGGGCAGCGGTAATATATAGAACTGGTCTTCTTCGATATTCTGCTGTGGCTTTAGTCTTGTGGCCACATTTAAGGAAAGAAACCCAGATTAATGAGATGATATTCCAAATACTGAAACAAAATAGGACATATATTTTCTGTATGTAACACTTTCTTGGCCCAGATGTTCTAAAGTAACTGTTGGGAAATTGCTATAAAAGAGGTGGAGAATTGGTCCCATTGTATGAGCCGTTATGGTCCAGTATAACCTTCAGGTTAGGGGACCACATGTTAGAGTCTCAGTGGGGCCAGTTTTCCGGTTTAAATTTCAGCACAAAGGATTTACTGGAGGTACTGGGAGATTTCGTGACAGAGCTATTAAATACGAGAATGAATTATTGGGAGCAATTGTGGAGTCTCCTGGCAGGCTCTAACCATAGTTCAGTTTCTCCTCTGTTCAGGATAGCTTGGCTGGACCTCCCTGAGAGGAGAGGGACAAATCAAACTGGCCCTTTTAGCCCAAAGTTTTTGCAATTCATTATAACCCAAAAGGAGGTTCTGGTACTTAAATGAATTAGTACTTTTTTGATAAGAGCCACACAGCATGTTGGACTTTTATGCTCTAGCATAGAAGACCTTCATTATTGAGTTTTGTTTTCATTCACTCTAAACTTTTTCCCTTGGGTGGAAATATGTGTTCTTAGCCTCAACTCATAGGGAAGTTATTTAATGTATAACTCTGAACTTAATATGCTGAGTTAAATAGTAGTAGAACAAAATAAGCTTTTCTTCTCATTTGTGAAACAAATTATATACTTCAAGAAAGGTGGGTGCTTATTTTCAAGCTGACAGAATTCTTTCTAAAATTTCTGGATCAAAGGCATTTAGGGAGAAAATAAAATAGTGAGAAGAATTGAAAAGACATTGTAAGATTGTTAGGTATAATTATTTTTGCTCTTTCAAGTGTTAAAGAATTTTCAAGATACCTAATAAGATCATGTACTTCTCTTATTTTGGAAATAGATGCTGTCTACATTTTTGTTTTAATTTTTTGGCCTAAAAGTATAGTGAAAATGTATAGCAATTTTTAATGCAATGTAGAGATGTTTTTAATGCAGTATGAATATTTAAGTTTAAACCACCTCAATATTTAAATGAAATAAGGTCTGTTCCTACTTCCCTTTGTATATATCCATTATGTACGTAGAAAATAAATCATATTCATGTGTAGTTCTTTGAAAACAAAGATAGACATGCTAGCCAAGATGAGCACTTGGACAGTTTATGTCTGTGCTCTTTCTGTGTACCAGCTCAACGTAACCTTTTAGTACCTAAGCTTAGCACGTTAGCTGAAGTTGTTATGAGAGTCATAAAACTTCTCAGTTTCCTCCGTGTTCAAACTTGAAAACTTAATGTCATATTAATGGAATTTTGTGTTTAATATATATACATGCACAAGTCTTCTAGACAGATGCTAAAAATGCCAAGATGGGATTGATACAAGTAAAAATGCAACTAAAAATACAACTAAAAATGTTCTGTAAATGTGATTATAGGGCTTAGGCATTTTATCGAGATCAGTTTTGGGGTATTTCTTGACAAAGCTGGCCTAGTTGATTGGTGTTTAATATGTGAGAAGAATGTTCAAAAGAACATCCCTCAGTCTTATTTGATTACAGGTTGCCTTAACTACTGCTAAATACCTGTATGGAAAGCAAGCATTTGTGTACTTAATCACTTATTATCATCAAATTTATTATTTTAGCAATGAAATTTTTAAAATATATTCGTTTTAAGACAAT
The DNA here is from genome assembly GCF_029378745.1 of Bos indicus. Classification (NCBI taxonomy): domain Eukaryota; kingdom Metazoa; phylum Chordata; class Mammalia; order Artiodactyla; family Bovidae; genus Bos; species Bos indicus. The sequence continues at coordinate 15,046,124 of NC_091782.1, read as the reverse complement.
ATAACCTTAAAAACTTTAAGAGATAATTTGCTTTTGGTATTCACAAGAAATAGATGTGTAACTGTGGCCACTCTATCTGGGGCTTCCTTGGTGGCTCAGAGGCAAAGAACCTGCCCACAATGCAGGAGACACAGGAGACATGGGTTCCATCCCCGGGTCAGGAAGATTCCCTGGAGGAGGGCATGGCAACCCACTCCAGTATTCTTGCCTGGAGAATCCCATGGACAGAGGATTCTGGTTGAGTGGGCTACAGTCCTTAGAGTCACGAAGAGTCGGACACGACTGAGGTGACTGAGCACGCACACACACCACTCTGTTTGTTAAAATACAGGACAAAGTTAATTCCACTCTCTCCTTGGAGGTTTAGTTGTTTGGTCTTGTTGACTATGTTACTGTCCTAGAATTCCGAACAGAATTCTACATGATTTTAAGCTTTCCAAGAATAGAGGCAATCATTGAACCATCAACCCTCCGTCCTTTCTTGTCTCTCTGAGCTTCTCTTCCTTCAGCCCACAGGTTTTGTTGAAAGTGTATAGACTTCTAGTTACCCTGCCCTAGGAGATACTGTATTGATTAACATAGCATTTCTGACCACAAGGAGAACACAGTCTTAGGGTCAAATAGACAAGAAAACCAATAACTTATTGATTCAGTGGAAGTGTAATGACTGAAGAGGGACACAGAAAAAGAGCCTCAGCCCTTTCTTGCGACGGTGGGAAGGTGAGAGTGAGTGGAGAAATGGCCAGAAAGAACTGTGGAGAGTGGAGGGTAATGGAATGGAGTCTGAGACCTGGACGTGTAGGTGTCATACAAGTAAATGCCTGTGAGGATGGCCGTCATTAAAAAATCTACAAACAGTTAGTGCTAGAGAGAATGTGGAGAAAAGGGACTCTTCCTTCACTGTCGGTGGGAACGTAAATTGGTACAACCATTATGGAGAACAGTATGGAGGTTCCTTAAAAAAGTAAAGATCGAGTTACTATATGATCCAGCAATCCCACTCCCATGCATACGTCCAGAGAAAACCATAATTTGAAAAGATACACGCACCCCAGTGTTCATTGCAGCCCTATTTACGATAGTCAAGACATGGAAGCAGCATTAATGTCCATTGACAGATGAATGGATAAAGAAGATGTGGTACATATGTACAAGGGTATATTACCATCATCAGCCATGAAATATTATCAGCCATAACAAATAATGAAATAGTGCCACTTGCAGCAACATGGATGGATCTAGAGATTGTCATACTGGGTGAAGTAAGTCAGGAAGAGAAAGACAAATATATATTACCACTTATATGTGTAATCTTAAAAAAAATGGTACAAATGATCTTATTTACAAAATAGAAATCGACTCACAGATGTGAAAAACAAACAGTTACTGGGGAGGGGAAGCAGCAGCAAGGGGGAGGGATATATTGGGAGATTGGGATTGACATATACATACCACTATCTATAAAATAGATAATAAGGACCTACTCTATAGCACAGGGAACTCTACTCAACACTGTAATGAGCTGTATGGGAAAATAATAAAGAGTAGCTGTATCTATATCTCTGATTCACTTTACTGTACACCTGAAACCAACACAACATCGTAAATCAGCGATACTCCAATAAAATGTTTTAAAAAATACGTGTGAGGAGAGAAGGAGTTTGAATGGGGCAGAGAGTTGGAAAATGAGGCTTATGTGTGGGGGAGTGACTTGGCCTTTCAGGCAAACAACTTAAATTCAAGTATGGGTGAATATGTGGGAAGCCTATGGGGAACTGTAGGAGGCAGGTCAAATGGTAGAGAAGGGATAGTGTGGAGGTAATGGGAAATGATGCTTGAGAAGTATTCCAGGTTATGAAAATCCTCACGTGGCCTACAGGGAAAACTGGGCCTTATCCTAAAAGCTGTCAGAAGTTGCCGAATGTTTTAAATCAGTGTGGTGGCTCATTTAGTTATTTTCTGTAGGTGTTATAGAAAATCATTCTGGTGGGAGTGTAGAGAGAAGATGAATTGGAGAGACTCAAAACTTTTATGGTGGTGTTTCTGCAATGCCAGGTTTTCAGAGGCAAAGGCAGTCTCGGGTCCAGGCACATAGCGCAAATAAGCGAAATGGGCCAAGGGCAGAAACTGGAGAACTTGGACATAGGGACTGAGTAAATACAAGGAGCCTTCACCACTTGGCTCCAGCCAGTTGCTGCCCTTTGGGAAAGCAAAGAGCCCACCACACACATACAAACGTTCTGTTGCACATTCATTATTTGGGTTTGGCTCTCAGATGGGTGTCAAACGTTTTTAAAAACATGAATAGGTCAACACTGTACTGACCAAACAAAATAAATCTTTAGGCCAGATACAACCTAAGCCAATATATCACTGAATTGTGTTCTTTTGAACAATGCTGTTTGAAAAATGAGTTCTGTGGTCAAATAAATTAGAAGCAATTGGAACTTGACAAAACCGATCTTAAAATTCACAAGGAAAAGAAAACGTGCAAGAATTAGCCAAGACAATTGTGTAGACGAGCAAAGATGAGATACCAACCTATATTATAAATCTGTGGCAATTAAAATAGTGTGGTTCTAGTAGAGGAATGAACAAATAAAGGACAGAGTGGATATTTTAGAAACAGTCTCATGTATATATGAAAATGTATGGTAAAGGTAGCATTTTAAGTGAGTTGAGGAATGTATTGATGGATTATTTAGTAAATGGTGCTGGGGAAATTAGCTATCAACTGAGCAAAAATGACGTTAGATTCTAACTCATGCAATTAGCACAAAAAAATAAGATGAATTTAATAATTGTAAGATAAAGAAAGTGACAAATAGAGGGAAATGGAGAAAAAAAATGTTTATGATATTGGGGAAAAGAAGGCCCTCTTAATGATACAAGATGCAAGAAGCAAGGTTGACCTGATCAAAATTTTTAAAAAGTTATTGCAAAAAAAAAAAAAAAGTTATTGCTTCCCTGATGTTCTAGTGGTTGAGAATTCGCCTTGCAATGCAGAGGACACAGGTTCAATCCCTGGTCTGGGAAGATCCTGCATGCCACAGGGCAACTGGGCCCATGTGCCCCACCTACAGAGCCTGTGCTCTAGAACTTGTGAGCCGCAACTGCTGAGCCTGCGTGCAGCAGCTACTGAAGCTAGCACGCCCTAGAGCTGGTGTCCACAGCAAGAGAAGCCGCTGCAATGAGAAGCCCGCCCACCGCAACTAGAGAGCAGCTCCCGCTTTCCACAGCTAGAGAAAGCCTGCGTGCAGCAGCAAAGACCCAGCCCATGCAAAACAATGAATACCTTTTAAAAAAAGAACCAGATAAAGAAATTGGATGACAGAAGCCATCATAAGCAGTATTAAAAGATAAGCTACTATCTGGGAGAAAACATGCAACACATAACAGGATTAAAATCTATAACATGGAAACAACTCCTCCCAATGAATAAGAGACAATCCAATATGAATTAATCAAGAGACATGAACAGGCAGTTTCCTGAAGAGGAATTATAATTAGCCAATACACATATGAAAGCATGCTCAATATTAATAAGAAATATGAAATTGAAAGTATGCTTAATATGAGTAAGAAATATGAAAATATGCCTAATCACACTGCAAACAAACAAATGAAAATTAGAAATATTCTCATATTCTTACTACTCACTAAATTGGCAAAATTAAAATTCGGTAATACAAGAGTAAGTGAGAGAAGGAGCAAACACGACCTCTTCCATTTTGGCTGTGAACGTACATTGGTATGGCCACTTCAGAGGATGTCACTGTCAGCATCTGCAAAATTGAGAGTATACCTACCCCAGCTTCTGGAAATTCCACTTCGAAGCATCCACTTATAGAGAAATTGTAAAGGCTGTTGTTCCTTCTAGCATTATTTGCAATGGCAAGAAACTGGACGGAGTCCAGCTATTCATCAGTAGAGTGTGTGCGTGCTCAGTCGCGTCTGACTGTCTTGTGACCCCATGGACTGCAGCCCACAGGCTCCTCTGTCACTGGAATTTTCCAAGCAAGAATTCTGGAGTGGGTAGCCATTTCCTACTCCAGGGGATCTTCCTGACCCAGGGATTGAACCCATTTCTCTTGCATCTCCTGCATTGATTGGAAGGCAGATTCTTTATCTCTAGTGCCACCATCAGTAGTCAGTCAGTCATTTCAGTTGCTCAGTCGTGTCCACCTCTTTGTGACTCCATGGACTGCAGCATGTCCAGCTTCCCTGTCCATCACCAACTCCCAGAGCTTACTCAAATTCATATCCATTGAGTTGGTGATGCCATCCAACCATCTCATCCTCTGTCGTCTCCTTCTCCTCCCACCTTCAATCTTTCCCAGCATCAGAGTCTTTTCAATTGAGTCAGCTCTTCACATCAGGTGGCCAAATTATTGGCGTTTCAGCTTCAACATCAGTCCTTCCAATGAAAATTCAGGACTGATTTCCGCTAGGATTGACTGGTTGGATCTAGCTGTCCAAGGGACTCTCAAGAGTCTTCTCCAACACCACAGTTCAAAAGTATCAATTCTTTGGCACTCGGCTTTCTTCTACCATCAGTAGAGGACTGGTTAAATAATACATTAAATATGTTACTACTGTGAAATGCTACGCAGACTTAGAGCATAAAAGAATGTGGTTGACCTACTGATGTGATAAAGCATATCACTGAGTGAACAAAAGAAGTCACCCAACAACACAGAGAGCATTAACTCAGTTATTTGAAAAGAGAAAAAGACCTAAAACAATCCTATATGTAAACATGTCTGGAAGTAACATCTGCAAAAGGGATAACAGGGATTATCTATGATGACAGCTTGAGGTTGGTCGGGGGCAATTATGTCCAAGGGGGACCCAATTTTACACATAATTTAAAATTTTAATAAGCTTATATTCATGCATTTGTGAATTACTTTTACGCAGTCAAATGTAAAAACATTTCCAGTGATGGGAGAAACTTGAGCTTCTTATTTTCCAAGGAGTAAGCGGTCAATAGGAAGGAAGGAGTCAAAAATATTAATACAAGAGAGGAGTTATGATGGAGAAAGTTCCCTCAGGGAGTTTAGAGAGAGCACCGTCTAGAGTTTAGCCAGAAGGGATGAGCTTTGGATGGGAGGAGGACCAGTCCTCTAGGATCAAAGAGAAGGAAGGGACGAGGTTAGTGGAGATATGTTTGTATATGTGGGGGTGAAGGTTGGGAAGGGAGAGAGGAGCTGAAGAATTTCCCGAATGATGACCTGTACGTTCATTTCGAAGTAACAGCATGTTCCCCACCACCCTCAGGTCCTGTCATCCTCACTGTGGCTGTCAGTGAATGTGGCTACACTGGCTTCTCCACCTGTCCACCCCAAGCACGTTGACCGTTATTAATATCTCATTGGGCTCTTTCCTCTCGTCACCTTTGTAAAGAATAGCTTGTCACCGCCCTGGCATACGCACCCACAAGTCCTGCAACCCTACGCTGAGAAAAAGGTCATGATAATGGGCCACATCAATAAAGTAGTCAGTTCCTCTTGTTTGAAAGAAACCTGGGGAATGGCTTTCAAATGGCTCAGTTCCTGGGCATCCCATTTTATACTCAAGAGTATTTCTGTTTCCTGTGCATCCAGAGGTCCCCATACCAGCTTTCTCCCCAGGGAAGTCTATAAAACCTCCCTCCTCCCACCAGCATTCTCTGGAATTTCATTTTTTGCAGTCTCACAAAGCCTTCTGCTGTTCCTCTTTAACACTCAGCTAACTGTGAGGCTGGAGAGAAGCGATTCTGAACTGCCCTCTCCATTAGATTTTTAAGAGTCTTTTAACCACCTGGCCTTACCTATTATATAAACTATTTTTAGCTACTCGTTACAAGTTACAATTCCTTTGTGATCCTTGGGTTCCAGAAAGGGAATTGAAATGAGTTTTTAGATATCAGGTATCAAAGGAAACTGAGGAAAATATCTGAGTTCTTTTCTCTTAAACTTCTGCCTTGCCTAGAGGCTGTCCCTGAAGTCCCTGTGACTTTCTCCTTTTGACAGCTGCCTTCGGGAGGAAAACCTTAAAAAGACTGGACATTCTTTTCTGTTTCCTATGCTGCTATTAAATGCTGTTACTAACATACAGATGTTACTAACATGCTGATGTTCAGTTCAGTTCAGTTCAGTTCAGTCGCTCAGTCGTGTCTGACTCTTTGCGACCCCATGAATCGCAGCACGCCAGGCCTCCCTGTCCATCACCAACTCCTGGAGTTCACTCAGACTCACGTCCATCGAGTCAGTGATGCCATCCAGCCATATCATCCTCTGTCGTCCTCTTCTCCTCCTGCCCCCAATCCATCCCAGCATCAGAGTCTTTTCCAATGAGTCAACTCTTCGCATGAGGTGGCCAAAGTACTGGAGTTTCAGCTTTAGCATCATTCCTTCCAAAGAAATCCCAGGGCTGATCTCCTTCAGAATGGACTGGTTGGATCTCCTTGCAGTCCAAGGGACTCTCAAGAGTCTTCTCCAACACCACAGTTCAAAAGCATCAATTCTTCGGCGCTCAGCCGTCTTCACAGTCCAACTCTCACATCCATACATGACCACAGGAAAAACCATAGCCTTGACACATGCTAATGTCTTTTGCTTCTCTCTCAATGGGTGACATCGATTTTATGTTATTATTTTTCTGTTCTGGCTTTAGCCATCCTACTTAGTGGTGTTATGAAACAGCGCTTTGCAGGATTTTACTGTATAATTAGTGAAAATCAAGGGACTCAAGATGAAAGAATTACAGACCTGCATGGCATTCACACTGATAAGATTCTCCCTACCTGCAGTGTGAGCCACAATGGTGTGGTTTTAAGATGAGCAGACAAGGAAAGTATTAGAATGGGTAATTTAATGGTAAAAACTTAACCTGTCATCTTTTTATTATGATTAGCCCTCACCTTAAAAAAAAGAAGTCAGTAAACATAAGTTCTAATAATTTGGTTATTTTTTTTTTCCTGTGAACGTGTGGGCAAGGCAACTTTGAGATGGATATTTAACTGGATAAGATTCTAATGAACACACTAGATTATTAAGTTTAAAAAAAAAAGATGGTCAGATTCATTTTATAACTTAATTAGGTAGTAGGAAGGATATTATGTTTGGAATTAGATAGACTTTAATTTTGGTCTTATCACTTACGAAGTGTGACCTTGATCTAGTTAACTTCTCTAAAGCTCTGTTTTTTCATCATAAAGTGGCGATAATAGAAGTCTCAGGAGAAATTCTCTGGAGAATGAAAGAGGAGGGATATGTTTGAGAGGAAAATACCGAGTTAGGTTTTTATTAAACTAAGTTTGAAGTGCTACAGAAAATTTTAGACATGTAAATTTTTATTGATTGCTTTAAGACTAGAAATTTTTTAGTTATTTAAGACCATGTTGCTAATAGCACTTGATAAGATCGTATCTCAACTATACTATCCATAAACTAAGAGCAGGATACATTTCTCACAAAATTTGGTGAACACCATTGCCTCCTGTTCTCTTCATGTCTCTTCCCACGGTGGCTCCTAGAAGGCCCCTCATAGGATGTCCTCTCAACCAACATCGGCCTGCCCACCTCTGCTCTCAAGCCCATCTAATGACCACCTGTCACCCCTTGGCCACCACCCACCTGCGTCAACCCCTCAGTGACTCTCCATGGCCTGCAGGACGAGCTTGACGTTCCTCAGCTGAACAGTCAGCTCAGTAATGGTCTGGCCCATTCTTTTTGCCTCGTTTTCTGCTCCTTTCCCCTCATTCCTTTCTGAGCGATTGCAATCAGGTCACATCCTTCTGCTTCAGACCCTCAGCTCGTATATCTCATTGGATTCTTGTTTATGCATGATATAACCAAAACTACGTTGGAGAGTGCTTGGCAACCTCATGAGATGCATTTTTATTTACCTTTCTTTTCCCAAGGGCAAATTCCTCCCTTGATTATGGTCAATCAAAATCAAAGTGTGTTTGAATTTTCCCAGGAATGTAAAAAATGTCTTCCATTTCACCCCAAATTGAAATCGAGTTAGAAGATCTTACTTAGCAAATAATCCTGAGACTAAACGTTTGGCGAAGGCTTGTAACTCCAGTATAAACTGGAGCTCCATGTGGTCCAGTTTGTGGACAGTGTCATTTTGAGGATACACAAAAGTCAGGTTGTTTTCAGGCTCTCAAGCAAATGCAAGGGTTAGGAGAGTGCATTTTGAATGGCTGCAAACATCTTTGGGTTCGATCCTGTGGCTCAGTGGTGAGGAATCTGCCTGCAATGCAGGAGATGTGGATTCCATCCCTGGGTTGGGAAGATCCCTTGGAGAAGGAAATGGCAACCCACTCCAGTATTCCTGCCTAGGAAATCCAATGGACAGAGGAACCTGGTGGGTTACAATCTGAGGGGTCACAATTGAGTCAGATGTGACTTAGTGACTAAAACAACAACCAAACATGTTTAACATCCTTGGTCCATTGCTGCTTCTCTCAGCATCCTCACGCCTGTAGTAGCTGTGTGCTGTCCTCCCCCACCATCCTTGGTTCCCATTTTCCCACCCTCCACACTCTTTCAGAACTCTTCAGATAACTCATCCCCACAGCAGCCTACATTCCTAGATTTCTATTTCTACATACTCAGACAGCTGGAGAGTCCAAAGGCTTCATTCAGTCCTCAGAGGATAAGAATGGAGTCCCTGCTGCTGCTGCTGCTGCTAAGTTGCTTCAGTCGTGTCCAACTCTGTGCGACCCCATAGACAGCAGCCCACCAGGCTCCCCCGTCCCTGGGATTCTCCAGGCAAGAACACTGGAGTGGGTTGCCATTTCCTTCTCCAATGCATGAAAGTGAAAAGTGAAAGTGAAGTTGCTCAGTCGTGTCCGACTCTTAGCGACCCCGTGGACTGCAGCCTACCAGGCTCCTCTGTCCATGGGATTTTCCAGGCAAGAGTACTGGAGTGGGGTGCCATTGCCTTCTCCCATGGAGTCCCTAGGAAAATACAGTTATCTCACTTTGCCTTTCTAATGACAAATCCTTATACAGGACTTTTTATAAATCCTCTATCTCTCTATAAGCATTTATAAATAAGCCATTTGGAGTATTTTGTTATAGATTTATGTGTAAATTAGAAGATTATACAGATATAATATATGCACATGCTCATATATTTAAAGATATTTACCTTGCTAATTATTTTGCACTGAAAGGTTTTTTTTCCCACCTATAAATTCACACAGCACATGATGCCAGGCTTTTAATGTAATATAATGGATGCTTTGAAAATGTGGTTGATCAATTCACTGACAGAGAGCTCAGTGTTACAGTTTTAAGGAAAATTGTTTTCTATTTTCTTTTGTACCTTTTCAAAATATGCACAAAGAAGCCAGTTCAGACTTTATGCAAAATTCTGCTTGAATAAATTTCTATAGACAATGGATTTTTCCACATTACTGTATAAAACTTTTGTTGTTTCATTTTATTTGCTTCTTTAGATGGTCATCTGAAAACAATTATGTATTTAATGAATCTAAGCGTTTGTTCTCAAGGGTAGCAGAAAAAGTATCTGTCAGAAATGTTACAGTAAATGCATTTTCCATAATGTCAATAAGATAAAATTTAGCCTTCACCTTTTAATACAATTTACTGGACTTCAAACTAAAACACAGTTCAGAACTGGATTGTGTTCAGAAGGGGTCATTTTCTTCTATTGAAGTTTCATGCATATATCTTATGTTTCCAGGTTTAAGTTGCCCACTCCAGTTCTCTTGCCTGGAAAATCCCATGGACGGAGGAGCCTGGTAGGCTACAGTCCATGGGGTTGCAAAGAGTCGGACGTGACTGAGCAACTTCACTTTCACTATTGTTAATGCTGAGACAAAATGGTTTCTTCAGAAACTTGGGGAAAAATAAACAGCCTCATTTAGAGAGCACTTTGGCCTGGACTTGGTCTGTGAACTTATGGACATAAAGCTGTTCTGTGTGGATAAGATCTTGAGGGTCCTTTCTAGGGAGACTGTTTGGATTATGTACCTCGTGGTGTGTTTGCCTCTTGCAAAATTTGGTTGGAAGTCACTGGAACAAGACTGTGAACAAATCCATGAGAATCATACAGCTGGAGAGAATTTTCACATGGTCCTCTGTCTCAGCCCTGTATCCAAAGAGAAGAAGTTGCAGATCAGTCAAGAAAGATGGTTGCTGATACTGTTTTTGTGATACATCCAAGAGCAGGAGTCCCAATTGTGCCAAAGGCACTGTTTGAAAAGAAGGCACCCAACACCCCTGTCCTCATGTTGTGTTCTAAAACTTGTGCAACGTGAGCCGTGGTGGGAGATATCCAGTCTGTTTCTTGGGTGATTGGTGGCTTGAGGGGGTTTGCCTATGACATTTCAAAATCTGGAAGATTTTTCCATGCTCATATCATTCTTATATTTAGTTCAGTTTAGTTTATTTTAAAAAAAAAATCATAGTGTTAATCTTTTAACATTTATCTGAGTTACTTTATACCAGAGGTTGAAAAATTAAAAATTCCACAGAGGGCAGGCAGCTAATCTGAAATAAGCCAATGAGGGCAGTAGGGAGAGATGATGTCAGGGCCAAAACTGGGAAGCACAGGTCCCCGGGGGCTACAAATATTCAGATAAAAAAGAAGAAGAAAAGATAATGCTGGACAAACAAAAGATTGTTTTGACTGAATCTGGCCTGTGAGTGTTTTTATTTGTGACTCTAGTCAAATAACCAGTCCCTCAGTCGTGTCCAGCTCTTTGTGACCCCATGGACTGTAGCCTGTCAGGCTCCTCTTTCCATGGGATTCTCCAGGCAAGAATACTGGAGTGGGTAGCTTTTCTCCTCTTCCCAAACCAGGGATTGAACCTGGGTATCTCACACTGCAGACAGATTCTTTACCACTTGAGCTATCCAGGAAGCCCTAGTATGCCCACAGACACAGAGAGCTTTAAATGATGACCCCGAGTATATCAGTTACAACTTAATCTACCTTTACGGTTTAATTTTTCTGTCAAAAACACATTTTGGATGTGTAGGTTAATTGTTTTGCATCCAGATAGCCTTGCCTTGAATATTCCTTTCCAAAAAAACAACTAAAGGTTTGATTTAGGTCAACTAAGGTTAGCCATGGAACGCTCTTTAGTTCTCCGTCAGGATTTATGGTTAGATCAGTACATCATGCAAGTGAATCTCTCAAGACCTTAGGAGGATATCTTGCCAGATGTGCTTTTGGAAGGATGATGTCCAAACCAGGGCAACTAAACCCACGTGCCTTTAACCAGTGCTTGCGTGTTACACACCTCCAGGAGGCATGGTCCACTGTGGTCTGCATGAATGACAGCACTGTGCCCCTCTGGGGGCGTGGTGGTGTTCACAGGGACCCACTGTGGTTGGCACTCTGTTATTGTATAGGGATGTAACCCTGCCTTCAGGTCTAGGCTGGTATCAGACATTGGAGAAGCAACTCAGTCTAAGACAGTAGAGAGTTTTGGGGACTGTGGCAAACTGCAAAGAACATGTCCCACATAAAGGCATTAACATTTTGTTGTTGTTGTTTCATTGCTAAGTTGTGTCCAACTGCAACTCCATGGACTATTGCCCGCCAGGCTCCTCTGGACTTCCCAGGCAAGAATACTGGAATGGGTTGCCATTTCCTTCTCCAGGGGATCTTCCTGACTCAGGAATCCAACCTGGGTCTCCTGCATGACTGGCAGATTCTTTACCATTGAGCCACCGGGGAAGCCCCATTTACATTTAGATAAGTTTATAAACATTCCTGTAGACAAGATTCACTACCAGCCTGAGACTGCTGGTCTAAACCGAGGTACAATAGATGCTTTGCAGATCACGCTAGAAACTGTTTTAGTTAGGACCCTCTTGGTTACGTATAATAGAATCTGCACTCAAAATAAAGAGGATTTCTTGACTCATATAACTGAGTTAGTTCAGAGAATTGAAAGGAGTGCTGCAAAAATCAGGGGCATCGCTACTTGAACTAGGTCCCTGACAAGACCAAGGTTCCTTCCCCACCCTTCTGACCCATGATCCTTGTGCAGAAGGGCAGGCGACATGGCTTCTGACAGCCATGGTTCACAGACTACAGCAAAAGGAAGCTCTTTTCCTCTCAAAATTCATATTAGAGGGACTCCTGTTTTGTTCTGCTTGCGGTATGTTATCAGCCTCTTAGAAGAGTAGCTGTTACAGACATGACAGATGTTGAGGGGACCACAGTGGATTGGGGGAGGTGACTGGCCAGGCCTGAGTCCTGTGCCCTGACACTTGCTTATTCCTCATGAGCTTGAAGAATGGGAGGGAGTGGGTGGGGGGTTATTACCAGAAGATGAGGGACTAAGGAAGCTTGCTGGGCAGAACCATTTAGCTCTCCAAGTCTACCGCCTTCTCAAGTTTCCCTGAAGGCTAGGTCCCCATCACTATATGCTTTTCTCCCTCCTTCCCCTTTGTAGCAAAGGGGATGCCCCATGATCAAAATTTGCTGGAAATTTTACAGGTTAGAGGTTCATTTGTCTCAACAGATGGGATGATTATTTTTTATGTATGGCAAAGCTGAGTCATGTTAATTGTGAACTGCTACTCTTTTGGGTTCAAATTCCTCTTAAAAATTCAAGTTGCAGAATTATGCACTCAGAAATATTCTGAAAGTGAAAATCAATTGAGAGTCACTGACAGTATTCTCTATAAATACAACGGACTGCCCCAAATACTGCTTGAGGCTACTTCTGAGGGACTTTATTCTCAAAAAAGGGCGACAGTGGACAGAAATGAAAATGTTCTGAGAATGAAAATAAATCAAAACTAGTGAATTTCAGCCACTCGGGTTCTTAGAACTGGGTGAAAGACAAGATGAGCTAATAGGGTTACCATGTATTTGTAGTTTAGTTGCTCAGTCGTGTCCAACTCTTTGAGACCCCGTGGACTGTAGCCTGCCAGGCTCCTCTGTCTATGGGATTTCCCAGGCAAGAATATGGGAGTGGGTTGCCATTTCCTCCTCCAGGGGAATCTTCCCAACCCAGGAATTGAACCTGGGTCTCCTGCATAGCAGGCAGATTCTTTACCGTCTGGGCCACCAAGGAAGTATTTACATAGAGGCTTTAATTTTGATAATTCTGGTTCAGGTTTATCTTGACTAATAGTCTTAGTAGTCTAATTAAACACATAGTATAATTTCTATTTGCTTAAAAATTCTGCTCTTAGTACTAATTGGTTTATTTATGTTTTCTGGTGAACTAATTTGATTTCTTCTGATGACATTTTAAAAAATGATAAATATGTATTTTCCTGGCATTATTAATTTTTTCCCAGGTTCAACTGCATGAATCTTTTAAGATACCCTCTTACTTGCCCCTCTCTGCTCAAAAATGAAGGCACCCCCACCCAGATATGATTCTATCCTGCTCCTCAATCAGACAGCAGTTGAAACATAGTTCAGATATCTATTTTTCAGAAATACCTTAGAAAGGGTTCTTCCATTGAACAAAAAGTAGCTAGAAAACCTCTAATGACGCCAGTCATGAAACCCATAATCTCACTGCTTTGCTGTTGCTTTCAACTCTGCTTATCTCTTCAGATTTAAGGGACTATAATATCATTTGTTTGGTTCAGTGGACTAAATTAGCAGCACAGTAGTAATTTGTTGATAGTTACTTTGATTTAGATGTTGTGTAAGGAGATTTTTAAAGCCTTCTCAGCTAGTTAAACAAAAAGAAGTCTCACTTCAGATATGTCAAGACAGCTTTCTTCCACTTGGGGTTAAATAAATAAAGAGTACTAAAAATGAAAAACTAAACCTAAAATGGTTTGTATTTTTTTCTAGGATGTAAATGTGATGTGTGTGGAATAACACCGCAGTTTATAATCTGCAAGAGGGGAGAAGCTTTATTTTTGTTTTATTCATGCAAATATTGAAAGATAAGAAATGAGAAAATAGCTTTGCAATTTAAATTTCTAGGGAAAATGTGTTTTTCAAAAGGAGGGAGAGAATTTCTACAATGCAACTTTCATCTGATCATCAAACTTTGGTTTATAAGGCATTGATTTGCTTGCATAAGTCAGAAATGTCTCTAGCTTGGGTAAATTAGGCAATAACCTGCATTATTTGTTTTAGGAAATATTTCTTACCAAAAATGTATATCCCACCATTCATTGCTGAAATTCATCATTTCCTTTTCGTTACTTTTATTAATTACTACTTGCTCTTTCTGTCTTTTAAATAATTACTACTGATGGGACTGTAAATTGGTGCAGCCCTTATGGAAAACAGTATGGAAGTTCCTTAAAAAAACTAAAAATAGAGTTCCTATGTGATCCAGCAGTCTCACTCCTGGGCATATATCTGGAAAAAACTCTTAATTTCTAAAGATACATGTATTCCAGTGTTCTTTACAGCACTATTTAATAGCCAAGACACAGAAGCAAACAAATTTTTATCAAGAGATGAATGAATAAAGAAGATGGAATAAAGATTCCACATACATACAATGGAATACTACTCAGCCATAAAAAAACCTATGGATTATCCATACTAAATGAAATAAGTCAGACAGAGAAAGACAAATCATATGATACCACTTGTATGGAGAATCTAAAAATATGACAAAATGGACTTATTTACAAAACAGAAACAGATTCACAGACATAGAAAACAAATTTATGGTCATCAAGAGGAAAGAGAGGGAGGGATGAATTAGGAGTTTGGGATTAGCAGATGTAAACTACTACATATAAAACAGATAAACAACACAGTCCTACTGTACAGCAATGAGCTATATTCAGTATCTTATAATAATCCATGTGTGAGCTCAGTCGTTTCAGGCGTATCTGACTGTGGCCCCGTGGACTGTAGGCACCAGGCTCCTCTGCCCATGGAATTTTCCCAGCAGAAATACTGAAGTGAATTGCACTTTCCTGCTCCAGGGGAATCTTCCCGATCCAGAGATCCAACTTGAGTCTTTTGTGTCTCTTACATTCAGTTCAGTCTCTCAGTCTTTGACTCCGTGGACTGCAGCACAGCAGGCTTCCCTGTCCATCACCAACTCCCAGAGCTTGATGTCCATCAGGTCAGTGATGCTATCCAACCATCTCATCCTCTGTCATCCCCTTCTCCTCCTGCCTTCAGTCTTTCCCAGCATCAGGGTCTTTTCAAATGAGTCAGTTCTTTGCATCAGGTGGCCAGCGTATTGGAGTTTCAGCTTCAGCATCAGTCCTTGCAATGAATACTCAGGACTGAATTCCTTTCGGATGGACTGGTTTGATCTCCTTGCAGTCCAAGGGACTCTCAAAGTCTTCTCCAGCACCACAGTTCAAAAGCATCAATTCTTCAGTGCTCAGCTTTCATTATGGTCCAACTCTCACATCCATACATTACTACTGGAAGAACCATAACTTTGACTAGACAGACTATTGTCAGCAAAGTAATGTCTCTACTTTTTAATATGCTGTCTATGTTTGTCATAGCTTTTCTTCCAAGGAACAAGCATCTTTTAATTTCATGGCTGCTGTCACCATCCACAGTGATTTTGGAGCCCAAGAAAATAAAAGTGTATTACTGTTTCCATTGTATCCCCATCTATTTGCCATGAAGTGATGGGACCAGATGCCATGATCTTTGTTTTTTGAATGTTGAGTTTTAAGCCAGCTTTTTCACTCTCCTCTTTCAGGAGAGTTCTTTAGTTCTGCGTAAAGGTGGTGTCATCTGCATATCTGAGGTTATTTGTATTTCTCCTGGCAATCTTGATTCCAGCTTGTGCTTCATCCAGTCTGGCATTTCACATGATGTACTCTGCATATAAGTTAAATAAGCTAGGTGACAATATACAGCCTTGACATACTCCTTTCCTAATTTAGAAGCATTCCATTGTTTCATGTCTGGTTCTAACTGTTGCTTCTTGACCTGCATACAATTTTCTCAGGAGGCAGGTAAGGTTGTCTGGTATTTTGATCTCTTTAAGAATTTTCCACAGTTTGTTGTGATCCACACAGTCAAAGGCTTTAGTGTAGTCAGTGAAGCAGATGTTCTTGTGAAATTCTCTTGCTTTTTCTGTGATCCAGTGGATGTTGGCAAATTGATCTCTGGTTCCTCTGCTTTTTCTAAATCCAGCTTGAACATCTGGAAGTTCTTGGTTCACATACTGTTGAAGTCTAGCTTGGAGAATTTTGAGCATTACTTTGCTAATGTGTGAGATGAGTGCAATTGTGCAGTAGTTTGAACATTCTTTGGCATTGCCTTTCTTTGGGACTGGAATGAAAACTGACCTTTTCCAGTCCTGTGGCCACTGCTAAGTTTTCTAAATTTGCTGGCATATTGAGTGCAGCACTTTCACAGCATCATCTTTTAGGATTTGAAATAGCTCAGCTGGAATTCCATCACCTCTACTAGCTTTGTTCAAAGTGATGCTTTCTAAGGCCCACTTGACTTCGCACTCCAGGATGTCTGGCTCTAGGTGAATGATCACACCGTCATGGTTACCCGGGTCATTAAGACTTCTTTTGTATACTTCTGTCTATTCTTGCCACCTCTTCTTAATATCTTCTGCTTCTCTTAGGCCCATACCATTTCTGTCCTTTATTGTGCCTATGTTTGATGAAATGCTCCCTTGGTATCTCTAATTTTCTTGAAGCAATCCCTAGTCTTTCCCATTCTGTTGTTTTGCTCTATCTCTTTGTATTGATCACTGAGGAAGGCTTTCTTTCTCCTTGCTATTCTTTGGAACTCTGCATTCAGATGGATTCAGATATCCTTCCTTTTCTCCTTTGCTTTTTGCTTCTCTTCTTTTCTCAGCTGCATGTAAGGCCTCCTCAGACAACCATTTTGCCTTTTTGCGTTTCTTCTTGGGGATGGTTTTGATCAGCACCCATTTTACAGTGTTATGAACCTCCATCTGTAGTTCTTCAGGCACTGTCTATCAGATCTAATCCCTTGAATCTATTTGTCACATCCACTGTATAATCATAAGGAATTGGATTTAGGTCATACCTGAATGGTCTAGTGGCTTTCCCTACTTTCTTCAATGTAAGCCTGAATTTTGCAATAAGGAGTTCATGATCTGAGCCCCAGTCAGCTCCTGGTCTTGTTTTTGCTGACTGTGTAGAGCTTCTCCTTCTTTGGCTGCAAAGAATATAATCAATCTGGTTTCAGTATTGACTATCTGGTGATGTCCATGTGTCTCTTGATTTAGCAGGCAGATTCTTTACCATTCGTGCCACCTGGGAAGACCCCATTATAATGGAAAAGAATAACTAAATCACTTTTTCTTTATACCTAAAACTAGCATGACATTGTAAATCAACTATACTTTAGTTAAAAAAGAAGAGTAAGAGACACTAAAAAAAGGAAGACAAAAAAAATCAATGTGCAAACAGAGAATTCTGTAGCTTTGAACCTTATTCTTCAAAAATGGAGAAATTAGGACCTTCCCAGATAAACATAAACTGAGAGAATTTGTCATTTGTGAACTAGCCAGTGCTTTTAAATTTAAGCAAAAAATGAATTAAAGATACCTAGATTGGAAATGAAGAAGTAAAAGTATCTCTTTTTGCAGATGACATGATTATGTATATAGACAGAAATCCACTATAAAATGATTATGAATAACAAGAGAATTAGCAAGTTTGCAGGAATGTAAGATACATATATATATATATATATATATATATATAAATTACTTGTAATTCTATGCAGTAGCAATGACCAATCTGAAAGCAAAATTAAAATGTAAATTTTAGTAGATGTTTGTTAACTTCGGCAAAGAAAGATATCTAAACTAATCTTTTGCCATTCTGAATATGTCCTTCCGTTGCCTCTGTCGTCCATTTGTTCCTATTGAAAAAAATCCATTGTTAATCTTTGTGAAGATTCCTTGTAGGTAATCAGTCACTTTTCTTTTTCTACTTTTAAAGCCTAGATTTGGATATCTTTGAGTTTTTTCTACTTGGAGTATACTGAGATTCTTTGAAATGTAGATTCATGTTTTCCATCAAATTTGGGAAGTTTAGAGCCATTATTTCTTTAAATATTTGTCCCTTCTCCATCTAGGACTTCCATTATGTATATGTTGATATCTTAATTTTCTATTTATTTTTCTTCTTAATTTCTGTTCCTCAGACTGGATAGTTTTAATTGACCTATCCTGAAGTTTACTGATTGTTTTTTTTCTTTTGGAGTCAAATATTCTGTTCTGGTGAATTAAAAAAAAAAATGGTCATCTTAACTTTCAACTCCAGAATTTCTACTTGGTTCTTTAAAAAAAATTTTTTTTTTTTGTTAATATTCTTTTTTATGTAAGATATTCTCATACTTTCTCTAAGCGTGCTTCACTTTTTTTTTTTTGAACATATGTGTAATAAATAAATTATACATCTAGATAATGAGTCATTGTCTGGGCTTCCTCCAGGACTGTTTCTATTAAACCTTTTATTTCTTGTGTATGGGAAATACTTTCCTGTTTCTTTGTGTATTTCAAATTTATTTATGTATTTCTGGCTACGTTGGCTCTTCATTGCTGTGCAGCCTTTACTTCAGTTGCGACGGCCGGGGGCCATTATCTAGTGGTGATGCGCTGGCTTCTCACTGCAGTGGCTTCTCTTGTTGCAGGGCACACAGGGCACACAGGTTTCAGTAGTTGTGGCATATGCGCTCAGGAGTTGCAGCTCCTGGACTCTAGAGCAGAGGCCCAATAGTTATGGTGCATGGGCTCAGTTGCTCTGTGGCATGTGAAGTCTTCCCAAATCAAGGAATGAACCTGTGTCTTCTGCATTGGCAGGTGGATTCTTCACCAGTGAGCCACCAGGGAAGCCCTCAAAATTTTGGGGGTTGGAAAACTGGATGCTATATGTAATGTAATATAACAGCTCTGAGAACCAGATTTCCACCCTCCCTAGAGTTTGTTATTGTTATTGCTGCCACTGGTTTGCTTAGTGAATTTTCTAGACTGACTCTGTAAAGTCTGTATTCTTTGTTGCTTGCAGCCTCTGAAATCACTGCTCACTTGCTTAATCATCAATTAATAACTGGACAGAGCTGTCCTTAAATGCCTTAAATCAGTCCATCTCCAAACCTTTGATGAAGGAGTCTGTGTAGTGTTGGGGCACCCTCTCAATGCTCCAGAAGTTTATAACTGCCTTAGCCTTTACTTCATGCTTGTGCAGAGCCACACGATCAGCCAGAAGTGAGATATAATCACCTTCTTGGGTCTTTCCTGGGCACGCACATAGCCCAGCACAAGTATGCAGCCTTCTGGAGACTCAGGAATATATCATCACTTTTCAAAGCTCTCATAAACATATCATTCCACAGATTTTTATTGTAAGCCTTTTTCACCCTCTTGTTTGCTTCACTAACATTGCAACCTAGGGCAACTGTAATATTAAACACTTAACACTGATTTTTTTTTTTTCAATAAACACCGTGGGGAGAGGGCTGTTTGCACTGAGTGAGCTCTGAGTCAGGTCAAACAATGACAATGCTGTGAGTGGGGCTTTTCCAGGACATTTCCAGACAGGTCAGAGAAATGCAATTCTTTGGGCTCCAAACCTGTACTGCGCCCAGCTGTTGCTAGTCTCCTGTTGCTAGTTTGCACCGTCACACTTGCTCTGGCTGCAAGGCTGTTGTCTTTTCAAGGCTACCATGGAGTTGGGAAGGGAGTGGGAATGGTTAGGTTAAAACACCATAAAGCTCACTGTTCTTACTGATATTCAGTCCTTTTTCTTGAGTAAGCACTCCTTGGACTGTTGTGAACCTTTGGGTGTCTTCTAGGGTTCTAAAAAAGTTGACTTTTACTATATCTGCCACTGTTCTTATTGTTCTTGTGGATACGTAATTTTGAAAGGTCCTTACCGCACTATATTTATTTTTAAATAGTATTTTTCTCTTAGGCCGGATGAGATTAGAAACATATGAAACTTCCCAGTGTCCAATGAAGAGGGGGGAAGATTGAGTTTGGATGAGGAGGCTCAACTGAAAGGAACTGGAGACAGAATTTGCCCATTTATATTTCTTTATTTAGTTTTTATTGTAGCAGTGTAATATAGAAATAGCCATAGAACGTATATAGGTGGCGCCTACATTTAAAAAATTTTATATAGCATTCTTTGAAGCTTTGCCATTTGGTTTTCTATTCTACTGCAGTTGCGGGGAAGGGGGAGTAAGCACATAGAAGATGGTATAATATTAAGACAACTGATAGAAAGAGAATGTTTAAGTTTAAAAATGTAGACATAACAATCATCAGGTGCCAGTATAGCACACTACAGTGCTCACTTTTCATAGGTTGTGAAAAGCTTTTCATAGCTAAATCAGAATGAAAATGCAAATTTATTCTGTGTCCATTACTTTTCAATATTAGAAATATCTGATATTTTAGAAGGTTTTCTATCAAAACTCAATAAAATGTTTAATGTTTGATACTTAAAGTCATAGACGTCATTTACCTAGTGCATTTGTGGCCAAGAAATATATTTCCAAATGACATTGTTAATAGGTTATTGCTATATAATTGGTGACAGATTCTGTTGAGTAGAAATATTCTGTAATAATTCAGCTCCAATGGCCCAAGGCTCTAGACTGGCCTTACCACCAGGCTGGCTCCTGTGAACCCAGCCTCCAGACCAGCTCCTGTGAAACCAGGCTCCCAGTCCACCCTACTCTTGGCTAAACTCTAGGACCCAGATGCCAGACCCACCTCAGTGATTCCCAATGCCGGGTCAGCCCCTGTGGACCCACCATTCAAGTTCACCCATGCAGGCATGACATCATCAAAGGAAATTAATAAAGCTCCAAAGACTAGCCCTAAAGAAATAGAGATCTGTGTGCTTTCTGACAAAGTATTTGATAACCACAAGAAAACAAATGTAGACAACTAAATGAAATTAGGAAAACAATACATAAGCAAAATGAAAAATTCAACAAAGAAATTGAAGCCATTAAAAAACAAGCAAACTAAAGTCCTAGGGTCAAGGAATACAATAACTTAATTGAAGATTCATTGGAAAGCTTCATAGTTGACTCATCCAAGCAGAAACAAGAATTGATTAACTAGAAAAAAAAGAGTCATTTGAAATCATCCAGTTAGAGAAGCAAAAAGAAAAGAGAATGAAAAGAGTGAAGAAAACCTACATGAAGCATGAGATAACATAAAAGAAATAAGCTACTCATTGTTAAATTCTCAGAAGAGAGGGATAAAGGGACTGAAAGCTTATTTAAAGAAATAATAAGAATTGTCAAATCTGGGGAGAGACTTGGATATCCCTGTTCATGAAACTAATATGTCACCCTAAAATTTCAGATCAAGACACATTAAAATAAAACTGTCTAAAATCAAAAACCAAGAGAAAATTTTAAAAACACCAAAAAACAAAAACAACAACAACAAAAAACTGCCCACAATAAGGGAAACCCCATATGGCTATCAGCAGATTTCTTAGCATAAACTTTTCAGCCCAAGAGAGTGGGCTGACATATAAGTGTGGGGGGGGTGGCGGGAGGAAACTGCCAACCAAGAATACTTTACTGGCAAAGTTGTCTTTCAGAAATGAGGGAGAAATAAAAGTTGATAGAATTCATCACTAGACTTGCCTTACAAGATATGCTGAAAGGGGCTCTTCAAGCTGAATTGAAAAGACACTAATTAGTAACATGAAAACATATGAAAATATAAACATAATGCTAAAGGTAAGTATATAGTCAAATTCAGAACACTTTAATACTGTAATATGGTGATGTGTTACCAGGCTTCCTTGGTAGCTCAGTGGTAAAGAATCTGCCTATCAATGCAGGAGATGCAAGTTTGATCCCTGGGTCAGGAAGATCCCCTGGAGAAGGAAATGGCAACTCACTCCAGTATTCTTGCCTGGAAAATTCCATGGACAGAGGAGCCTGGTGGGCTAGAGTCCATGGGGTCACAAAAGAGTCAGACATGACTTAGCAATTAAACAACAACATGGTGATGTGCTAATTGCTTAACTCTAGTACAGAGTTTAAAGGACAAAAGTATTAAAAACTAAGTATAGCTACAATATTTTGTTAATAAATATACAGTATAAAAAGGGGCAAACTGTGATATCAAAAACATAAAATATGGGACAAGGAGTAAATGGGTAGAATTTTTATATGTGATCAAAGTTAAGCTATCAGCTTAAAATAATCTGTTATATTGTTAAGATATTTTATGTAAGTCTCATTGTAACCACAAAGCAAAAACCTGCAGGAGATACACAAAAGATGAAGAGGAAAGAATCAAAGCATCAATTTCCAAGGAAAGACAGAAGAGGAAGAAAGGGACAAAGGAACTACAAAATAGCTAGAAAGCAAGTTTTTTTTTTTTCCTTAAACTAAATTGACAAACTTTTAGCTAGCCACCTAAGAGTAAAGGTAGAATTCCCTAGTAAATAAAATCAGAGATGAAAATGGGAACCTAACAGCTAACACCAAAGAAATGCAGACGATCATAAGAGACTCCTATGGGCATTTATATCCCAGCAAGCTGGATAACCTCAAAAAAGTTTTTAGAACTATACAATGAAGTGAGACTGAGTCATGGAGAAATGGAAACTTTGAACAGATCAATAACAATAAGGAAATTGAATAGTAATCAAAAATCTTTCAACAAAGAAAATCCTGAGTCCAGATTGTTTCACTAGTGAATTCTACCAAATACTTAAAAATTAATGCCAATCCTTCTCAAACTCTTCTAAAAACAGTTGGAGAGGAAGGAACATGTCTACATTCATTTTACAAGGTCAGCATTACACTGATACCAAAGCCAGATTAAGGACACCACAAGGAAACTATAGACTAATATCCCTGATGAATATAGATGCGAAAAATCCCAACAACATACTAGCAAACTGAATTCAACAGCACATTAAAAGGATCACACACCATGTTCAAGTAGGATTATCCCTGGAATGCAAAGATGATTTAACATGTGCAAATCAATAAGCATGATACACCACATTCATGGAAGATAAAAATCGTACGATCATCTCAATAGGTGCAGGAAAAGCATTTGACAAAATTCAGCATTCTTGAGTGCTGATAAAGCACTCAACCAAATTGAGTATAAAAAGAATGTACCTCAACATAATAAATGCCATATATAACAAAATCATAGTTAGCATCATACTCAATGGTGAAAGCTTTAAATCTTTCTCACTAAAATCAGGAATATGACAAAGGTACCCACTTTTACCACTTCCATTCAGCATAATACTGGAAGTCCTCTTCAGAGCAATTAGGCAAGGAAAAGGAATAAAAGGCATCCAAATTTGAGAGAAAGAAGTAAAAATTCCTGTTTGTAGATCATATGATCTTACATAGAGAAAAATCCTAAAGAGTCCACCAAAAAACTGTTGGAACTAAGCAACAAATTCACTAAAGTTGCAGGATACAAAATCACTATACAGGTATCAGTTGTGTTTCTATATTCTAACAACAAAATATCTGAAATAAACGTAAAAGATGCAATTTCATTTACAATAGTATCAAAACCAATAAAATACTTAGGAATAAATTTAACCAAGAAAGTGAAAGATCTGTATGCTGAAAATTACAAGACATCAAAGAGAAAATTAAACAAGACACAAATAAATGGAAAAATATACCATGTTCATGGATCAGACGAATTAATGTTATTAAAATGAACAAGCCGCCTACAGCCACCTATAGATCTAATGCAATCCCTATTAAAATTTCAATGACATTTTTCACAAAAGCAGGTAAAAACACCTAAATTTCTTAAGGACTACAGAAGAATTTGAATAGCCAAGGCAGTCCTGAGAAAGAAGAACAAAGCTGGAGTCATATTTCCTGATTTCAAGAGAAGAGAAGGGGACTTTTGTACACTGTCAGTGAAATGTAAGCTGTTTTGCAGCCACCATTAAAAACAGTATGGAGTTTCCTTAAAAAATTAAAGATGGAACTACCATATGATACAGCAGCCCTACTTCTGGGGATACAGACATCTGTCAGTATCTGTGGAGGATTAATTCCAGGACCCCTTGCGTTCACTAAAATCTATGAATGCTCAAGTCCCATACTTGATTCTCTGTATCCATGGGTTTCGAATCTGTGGATTCAATGAACGTTGGGTGGAAACTTGAATCTACAGTTGGTTGAATCTGAAGGTGCAAAACCCACAAATGCAGAAGGCTTTTTGTATTTACTGAAAAAAGTCCACGTCAAAGTTCTAACCCAGGTTGTTCAAAGGTCAACTATATATCCAAAGTAAATGAAATCACTGTCTCAAAGAGATGTCTGCACTCCCAGGGCAATTGGCAAGGCATGGAAAAACTTGTGTCCATCTATGGATGAATAGATAAAGACATGGTATATATTTGCAATGGGATATTATTCAGTTATAAAAAAGAAGAAAATTCTTTTGTGACAACATGCATAGACCTTGAGAGCATTATGCTAAGTAAAATAAGTTAAAGACAAATACTGTATGTTCTCACTTATATGTGGAATCTATAAGAACAAACTCATAGAAATAGAGAGTAGAATGGTGGTTACCTGGGGCTGTGGAGTAGAGAAAATGGGGAGATGTTGGCCAAAGGATATAAGCTTCTAAATATAGGATGAGTAAGTTCTGGGCATCTAATATACAGCACAGTGACAATAATTAGCAGTACTGTATTATGTATTTATAAGTTGTAAAGAGAGAAAATCTTAAATGTTATCACCACAAAAAAGATAATTATTTGAGGTGATGAATGTGTTGATGGATTTATTAAATCAACTTATTGTGGTAATTATTTCACAATATATATTGAATCAATTCATCACATTGTACACCTTAATTTTATATAATGCCAACTTTATCTCAGTGAAGAGGGGACAAAAGAGAAATTATGTTAAAAACTAAGGAGATTTGTGTAGAGTTTGTAATAATATATTTCAATATTGGTTCATTAATTGTGAAAAATGTACAATATTAGTCTAAGATCTGAACAATAGAGGAAACCAGGCGTGGGGTATATGTGAACTCCCTATACTATCTTTGCAACTTTTCTGTAAATATAAAAGGGTCAACTACATTTGGCCCTTGAAAAATGAGGGGTTTAGGGCACCAACCCTCCCCGCAGTTGAAAATCCAAGTATAGCTTTACAGTTAGCCCCCTGTATTCCTGGTTTTGCATCGATGGATTAAACCAACTGAGGATCAATGAGTATTGTAGTATGTATTTAGTGAAAAAAATCTGATTATATGTGGACCCGCATAGCTCAAACCCTTGTTGTCCAAGGGTTAATTATATTCTAAAATAAAAATTTTATTCAAACAACAGAAGAAAATATTTAAGATGACTGGATCCCATTTGAGTTACTAGTTCTTTCTTAGAGAAAAGGATTGATGTGCTAAGACTCCTAAATAAAAAATAATTCCTAGCTAGCTAGTCACATCCACAAATATTTCTATAGATATTTCTATCGATGTCTTTTCAGTAGTGTTGAATCAAATTGCTATTAAAATAGCCATATAATACAAATGATCCTGGGGGATGGCATGGCAACCCACTCCAGTATTCCTGCCTGGAAAATCCCATGGACAGGGGAGCCTGGAGGGCTACAGTTCAAAGCGTCGCAGAGTCGGACACGATGAAGCGACTTAGCATGCGTGCATGCCTAATACAAATACAATTAGCCATTTTGATATTAAAAGTGTGTCGTTCCTTTACGCAGCGTCCTGGCGGGTTACAATGGTACCATCTTTGCATATGGACAAACAGGCAGCGGTAAGACGTTCACCATCACGGGCGGGGCGGAGCGCTACAGCGACAGAGGCATCATCCCAAGGACACTGTCATACATTTTTGAGCAATTACAAAAGGTATGAAGCTTCCAGTTCATTTTATGCTCGATACATTCCGCAGAAATTTACTGTGGGTGGAAAATTCACTGTGACATTTTATTGTATTGTGTACAAATGAGGAAATACTGCGTAGTAACTCTGGCCATAATTTACATTTAAGGAAAGTTTGGGGTTTTGCTGAAAAGGTAGAAATCCAGAAGGTGCCTCATTTTAAGTGATTCTGCTTCAGCAAAGACTCAAAGGGAGTTCCTTCTGATACACCCATGGAGGTTAAAAGAACAGATAACACATTTTTCCAACTAATATCTTCTATTTCTCATTAAGAAATTGAAAAATATCTTTTATTTTAGCTACTAAAGCAGTGAAAAGGATACTGTGGCTTTACCTCCTTCACACTTTTATTGGAAGCCCAGAGGAATTTACCACAGTAAACATCCTATTGCAATTAATATTGTTATGAAGAAGAGTTTCCTTTCTATAGTATATGCATCATTTATTGTATAGTTCCAAATGCCTATTTCTTTTTTCTTTTTTTGAAGTAGCAAAGGGTAGCTTTATTACTTTTGCTAGGCAAAGGGGGACACAGCGGGTTGCTGCCTCAAAAAACTATGTCCCCCAAGTATCTGTTTCTTTATCAAGATTTAACACAACTTACAGTGTAGGTCTCTCTATCCCCATTTTAAAACTGAGAAAACTGACAATGAGGCCGGCTTTATTTTGCTGGCTGTTTTTAAACAAATCCTACACAGTGAGTCACTTCAATTCTCTAGGTTTCAGTTCTCCTCTGAAAATAGGGACTGCATTGTACTAGACAATCTCTGGCATCTCTGCTAGTTCCCGCACTTCTTTGGTTGTATCACTTCTGTGTAACGAATGGCCTAACTGGGTCAGTGTAACAGTGTTTCCGAAATTTCTCCACTGTATACTGCTTACATTTTGAGTTGCAAAGATGAGAATTGCTGAGATACGCAGAATTCTAATTTCCACCCATAAAGTAGCAATTACCCATTAGTTCAGCTCATCTCTCCCTAGCACAAACATGCCAGCTCTGCGTGCCAGAAAATTTGGGAAGGAAAGGATTGAGTATAATATATATGTTGAATCCAAATTCTTCCTTTTCATTTACTCATTTATTTCTGACATTAGCTGTTTTGTTTCGTTCCCAGATCTCACAAACTGGGAATATAATTTCTAGGAGTTTTTGTGGCTTAATGTAGGAGTGTGCTGTCTTGGGGAAATCACTGAAGGTGGTACAGGCCAACCTGGTTCTCAGTGTACCGCTTAACAAGGTGTGGACTCGGGCAGTTGCTCGATGTCTCAGGCTTGTGGAGTGGCTTTGAGAATTGAATATACTGTATTTAAAGATACTGTCCAATTCCTGGCACATAGGCAATGCTCAAAACACGATAGCTATCACTACAGCCATTAATGTCTTCTGGCCAATTGACTTCTGACCAATTTCAAAGAACCCTTTGAAACTTAGAACGAATGGAGCTAATCCCCTAATTAAGTTGAACAAAATAAATTCTTTCCTAATATAAAATATATTTGTCTTTAAATTTCATCTGTGGTTACCAAAATACAGTTTTTAAAGTCTAAATATCTCCCAAGTACCTACTTGGGTTCATTGTTTTATATCTGTTTGTCATTGACATTACTCTAAACCTCATTTCATTCTGAATGATTCTAAATAACCTCCTGGACTTGGAGGGACCCCCATCCAGGACAACTCCTTATAAATGAACAGATTAACAGGATGGGGCACAATGCGTTTGTTATAAACTGACTGAACTGTGGCAGAACGAGCCAGAGGCAGCTTTGAAATTCTTCATAAAGTTTGTCTTTACTTCTTAGCTGAGAAATGCCGACAGGTACTCAGCTGCCCCAGGTGACTGCTTTAGAAGTCACATGGTGCTCTCCAGACTCCTTAAAGGAAACATTTGACTTATGCAAAGTATTTATCTCAAGACAAACTAAGAACTAGTGCATACCAGGTGCTAAAATGCCTGTGAATGGGTGATAGCACATTTGCAAAGATTTTCAAAGATGAAAATTGATTCCATTTATTTTAGAAATCACCACTCATTATTTTTGAGTATTGTGAGGCTCATACTTGTTTGGGGGCAGGAGAAAAGGCTGTCTGCAGGGAACATGTGTGTTACATTACAGTCTGGCACTCCTAAACAGTAAAAAAAAAAAGGAGTAATAAGGAAAGGTAGCTGCCACATAGCTCAGTGAATTTTAAGTGTGTATTCCAAGAAAAGCCCAGAAAACGCAGGAGCTGGAGGAGCCAAAGGAATTATCCCTATCATCTCAGGGCAATGGACTTGCCATTTTCCTGACTTTTTTTTTATTTCTTCTGGTTTCTGAAAGAAGAGTTTCTTCCCTGTGGATGAACATACAGTTTGTTCTTTTTGCCTTTCTTTTCCTTTCTTTCTGTATTCACATACTGAATTCTCTGTTTGGAGGCTTTCAGAAATAATAATAGCAGCAGCAGCAATGATTTATTGGTGCCTATTAACATTTATCAGTGCCTAGCATTGTTGTTAGGATTTAAAATACAGAGACTTATTTCTCCATTACAATAGTTCTGCAATTAAAGGTTATTATCCCCGATTTCGTGATTAAACAACTGAGGCTAAGGGCGCAGGATCACTCAGTTATAAAGGCAGAGCCACCGCTCTACCCCAGCTTTGTCTGGTGCTGAGATGAATTCATATTTGTACACTAAAATCTCAAACCATAATCGATGAGACATGTCAGATATGTTCAGATAAGTTTTAGACATGTGTTGTTTCAGACAGGATCTCAGGATGTTGCTGAGTGATTCCCCTTGGATTGTAACTTGCTCTTAGAATCTTTCAGGGATGGACAGCACGTACGTTGATCATGGAGCACTTTTTTCCACAAGTATTTTAAGCGGTATTTTAGGAAACATTGGCTTAGACTAAAGGCCACTCAGACGGTCTAGCGTTGCAGTGTGTATTTGTAGGCTCTTGTTTCCTGCACGAATGTAAGCTATAGCCCCCTAAATTATGTTGATATGATGCCTTTACTAAACGAGGACACTAATATAATTGATAGATCATTTGTCAGTGTTAGCGGCCAGCATCACCTACATCAAGATTTCCAGCATTTGGTTGGGAGAAGTTGTTTAGTAGAGATTCAGTCCATGCTGTCACTTTTGCAGAACACCAGACATGGAATTTCAGCTGTAGTTTGAGTATCCCACTATAGTCATGTGCTAGCTGAGAACTGCCTTAATTTTTCATGTATTATTTCATTTTTATGAAGTGGTAGTATCTTTATGTGGATAGTTTGGGCCATTTTAGGGCCAGAGAATCATATTAATTTTAACCTGAAGAACACACAGTCCTTATCCAACTTCCTCACTTCAGCATGTGTGGAACAGAGGCCTG
Organism: Bos indicus; assembly: GCF_029378745.1. Classification (NCBI taxonomy): domain Eukaryota; kingdom Metazoa; phylum Chordata; class Mammalia; order Artiodactyla; family Bovidae; genus Bos; species Bos indicus. Next base: position 15,016,916 of record NC_091782.1, on the reverse strand, counting down.
ACCTGGTAGCAGCTCAGAGTTGCCAGGACCAGGATTCCAGATTTGGATTTGCAGGCCGTGATTCTTTTCCCATCTTCTCCTTCTTTGAATAATACCTGTCAAATGGGTTTTCTTGAATATAGAGAAGAATCCTACCTATGAATATCCACTCTGACAATCTGCCGATCTTCTTGCCAGAAGACACAAATATACTCTCCTCTTATGAGTAGCAGGACTCTTAGTATTTGCAGAAATGGAAGCATTTCTGTCTTGGGGGAAACAAGAAGAAGTGCTCTTATTGATACTTTGTATTGAAAAACAGAGCTTGAATTTTTCTTGAGACCTGAAAAAAAAAAAAAAATCCCCTGTTTTATTCCATTTAAGAGGGAGTGAGTTGTTTCTGTCTGTTGACAGAACTGAGACAAGGACCAGTCACCTTGAGTTCTATCTTAATTACTTTGATGCCTGTATCATTGCATCTCAGCAATGACGCACAGAAAAGGCCTTTCTCTAATCAATAGCTGAATATCTCTAATTTGCCTCTTGGGCAAGGAAAATTAACCCAACAGGTAGGGTATAAGTGGAGTAGGAAACGGCAACCCACTCCAGTATTCTTGCCTGGGACATCCCATGAACAGAGGATCCTGATGGGCTACAGTCCATGAGGTCACAAAGAGTCATACACGACTGAGCAATTGAGCATGCAAGGTGTAAGTAGTGAGCTGTTAATGTCCATCTTACTGTTAATGTTAATGTCCATCTTATTGTTATCCCCTGGAATTCACTTTCCACATCTATTTACTGTCTGTTATCTGTCATTGGAAATTTGAATATTAGAAAAGTTAAAAAGAAATTATGATTGAAGATGGAAATTCTTTGGCTACTGAAGTTTTTAAACTGAAATAACAATTCTGTGTTCTGTTTTTTTTTTTTTTCCTGTCTGAAAGTAAAAAATAGTGTTTTATACAGTTCTGCAACCAAGTTGGTCCATTTCAAGTGTATATTGACTTTTTACATATAATGTGGAAACAATAAAAAATAACAGACTGAAGTTGCTTGTAATCATGGATGTTGGCCATCTTAAAAAAAAGCTTCATGCATATGGTAACTGGCAACTTGAAAGTGTCACGAACTGAAAATGAAAACCATGCAAAGTGAGAGAGTGAAGGAGAGAAACTGTAAGGGAACTAAAGATAAATGTGTTCATCTCTCTCTAAGCCGAATCATGATTTATAGCCATTTAATAACATCTTTCTCTTTCCCAATCAGGACAGCAGCAAAATATATACAACGCACATTTCCTATTTGGAAATCTACAATGAATGTGGTTATGATCTATTGGATCCAAGACATGAAGCCTCCAGTTTGGAAGATTTGCCGTGAGTAGCAGAACAACAAAGAGTGGGGGAAAATTACTTTCAGATGTTCCCTTCAATTGTTTTCTTTGAAACTTTGTATGTTTCTGGTCTCAATCATAATTAACAAATACTGGATAACAGAATCTTTTTGTAGTGTAGTGGATATTTTTTCCAGTTATGACAAATAGACAGTAGTGATGGGACCTAAAATTGCTTGAAACTCCATTCTTGAAACAATCTCTCTTGGAGCTGGTACAAGCGGATGCAGTGACTGTTCTCAGAGTGGGTGCCGAGAGGGCTGATGGGCTGTGACAACACCGCTTTACTCCTGCCACATGAAATGAGACCATTTTACTCCTCCAATTGTGGCCTTTCTCTGAGGAAGATATTCAAATTAGCAATAAAAGAATTCGAAAGAGAGAAAGTAAAACTTTAGTTAGTGTTGGTCACTCAGTCGTGTCCGACTCTTTGTGACCCCCATGGACTGTAGTCCGTCAGGCTCCTCTGTCCAGGGAATTCTCCAGGCAAGAATACTGGAGTGGGTTGCCAGTTCCCTTCTCCAGGGGATCTTCCCAACCCAGGGATCAAACGCCAGTCTCCTGCATTGCAGGCAGAGTCTTTACCATCTGAGTCACCAGAGAAGAGAGAAAATAAAACTTTGTTTTCCCCAAATGCTTCTCTACAGTTATTGACTAACATTGACATGCTTCTGCTCAGATTGGCACTGATTGTTTCATAACTGAAATAGAAATAAAGTCTTCAGAGCTTATCTCATAATGGAATAAGTTACTCTGTAAGCGTATATGTAATATTCCTCACTGTTTGCTTGAATATTTGCCTAAGTTATACATATATTTATTAATAATTCATATATTTTTGTCCAGACATCTTTAGAATGTTGGTAGAGCCAAGAAAATGTATCGTGATATTTTTCTTATTAACTATTCTAAGACAGTTTAAACTATATGTTAATCCCCTACCAAAAAGGTCAACAGTCATTTGCTTATTTTAATTTGCAAAGGAAACAAGAAGAGATAATAAAAAATATATATATAAAGAATATATGTAAAACATATATCAGTTCTTCTTCTGTAAATGTTGATTAAGAGTTTTTACATCTCATCTTTTTTATGCTAACAGTATTTACTAGAGGGAATTAGGAAAGGGGATTATTGTTGGTACTCTTAACATTTGTATAAAAATTAAGAGAAAGGAAAGACTACTGACTCCATGGAAGAAATTGCTCTTAAAGAAATCATTGGAATTAAGTTTACAAAAAAGGAAACACTTTCCTCACAGAAAGGATAGAAGCAATAGTGTTTAAGACAGAAAGGCTATATGTTGAGGAGTCATGTGAAGTGAAAGCAGAAAGGCCAACTGAAGCCAGCCTTTGGGGGACTTGAATGACAGGTTTTTGGTATGAGATTGATCTTTATTCTAATAGGCTTCTTAATGAGTTTCCTAGCCTCCAGTCTAATCTACATACCTCTAGGGTAACTCTTGCATTCCAGGGGGCACTAGTGGTAAAGAAGTCGCCTGCCAATACAGGAGACATAAGAGATGTGGGTTCAGTCCCTGGGTGGGGAAGATCCCCTGGAGGAGGGCATGGCAACCCGCTCCAGTATTCTTGCCTGGAGAATCCCCATGGACAGAGGAGCCTGGCGGGCTGCAGTCCATGGGGTCGCAAAGAGTTGGACATGACTGAAGTGACTGAGCAAGCATGCAAAATTGCTTTTAACAAGCCATATCTACCCTGAAGAGCTTGAAGCATGTTTAGTAATAAACCCAGAAATGAAGGGCTTGACTGTGATGAACATGGAGGAGAGAGAAATCTGAGAGATATGCAATAAATAAGAGGAAAGGAAGGAAGAAAGGGAGAGAGAGACAGAGAGAGAGAGAGAGGAGACAGGTCTGAGTCTGAGTAATTAGGTGCAGTCTAACTATGGGAAGACCAAGGAGTGAGAAAAGCCCTTTGAGCTCTAAGAGAGGTGATGTGATCTAGAGGAAAGAGCACTTGATTAGAAGGCAGGGAATTTGGGTTCTAGTCCCAAACCTGCAAGCTTAAACCATTTTTTTCACTTTCCTGGATTTCTCTTTGTCTGTAAAATGTGGGCATTGGATTATATAATATTTAACAACCATCCAACCTCCAGTGTCTAAAGTTCACAGATTAGTGATCTCATAGGGTGGTAGAATTTATTTGGTGGTTCTTCTCCCCTTCACAGAAGAATAAGAAGTGCTCTAGGTATGTTCTGTTGTCCTGCTAGAAAATACCCTCAGGCCTCTTGAGAGCAAGAGAAAGGCTTAACTCCCTCTGTGACTCTCCTTTTCCCAGCATGCCTGGCATTTAGCCGTGGTTCTCACTGTTGGTGGGGTTGTCACTATAGCTGGTGCCAGCTCCCTGTCTGAAACTGCAGTTCCTTCTTTAGTAGCTTTGTCTTCTTGCTGGAGAAGTTCACTGACTCAAGTCAAAAGTGCCCTTAGTTACAAAACAGATGTTTTTAATGAACTACCCCACACCCCCCCCAACCCCCCCCACACACACACATACAAAAGTGGTCCGAAAGTTTCTTATGTTTCAGACTATAATTTCATGACAACAAATCTCATTAAAATAAAAATGAGAAGATTATCATTAAGAAAGGAGATTCCCATATCCCAAGACTGTATCCTGTGTACTTCAGATGCATTCAATAGTATAAAATCCCAGAACAGCTCAGAGCTTTGTAGTCTTTTGGTGTGGGGATAATGGGATTTGACTGGTATTGAGTCTGCTAGTTTTCTGGGGATTTTGAAGGTTTTACCTTTTACTAAGATGATAAAGCAAGTCTTTATAATGGGATATGACTTTTGTTGTACCTGGATTGAATTAAGAGTGTGGATGCACTGTTAATCTGGTTTCACACTCTTGAACCAGAACAGGCTTTAACTCTGAAATCCTGTCTGTCTGGTTGACTGGCTGTATTTGTTGTGAGCAGGAATGTTCCAAACACTCTGAATAACATTCAAAATTACTAGGCAAGATGTCTGTTGACCTTGGTTCTCTCCTGAAGTCATCCATTTGAGGAACAATGACAATACACATTTTTGATCCCTTCCATATTCTTATACTTGGGTTAACCATGTGACATAGAATTCAAGGTGATTTTGATATGGCACAATAATAGCATCAGTAATAGGTTCCTGGAACAACAGACTGGTTCCAAATAGGAAAAGGAGTACGTCAAGGCTGTATATTGTCACCCTGCTTATTTAACTTCTATGCAGAGTACATCATGCGAAACGCTGAGCTGGAAGAAGCACAAGCTGGAATCAAGATTGCCGGGAGAAATATCAATAACCTCAGATAGGCAGATGACACCACCCTTATGGCAGAAAGTGAAGAGGAACTCAAAAGCCTCTTGATGAAAGTGAAAGAGGAGAGTGAAAAAGTTGGCTTAAAGCTCAACATTCAGAAAACTAAGATCATGGCATCTGGTCCCATCACTTCATGGGAAATAGATGGGGAAAGAGTGGAAACAGTGTCAGACTTTATTTTGGGGGGCTCCAAAATCACTGCAGATAGTGATTGCAGCCATAAAATTAAAAGATGCTTACTCCTTGGAAGGAAAGTTATGACCAACCTAGATAGCATACTCAAAAGCAGAGACATTACCTTGCCAACAAAGGTCCATCTAGTCAAGGCTATGGTTTTTCCAGTGGTCATGTATGGGTGTGAGAGTTGGACTGTGAAGAAAGCTACATACCAAAGAATTGATGCTTTTGAACTGTGGTGTTGGAGAAGACTCTTGAGAGTCCCTTAGACTGCAAGGAGATCCAACCAGTCCATTCCAAAGGAGATCAGCCCTGGGTGTTCTTTGGAAGGACTGATGCTAAAGCTGAAACTCCAGTACTTTGGCCACCTCATGCGAAGAGTTGACTCATTGGAAAAGACTCTGATGCTGGGAGGGATTGGGGGTGGGAGGAGAAGGGGACGACAGAGGATGAGATGGCTGGATGGCATCACTGACTCGATGGACGTGAGTCTGAGAGAACTCCGGGAGTTGGTGATGGCCAGGGAGGCCTGGCGTGCTGCGATTCATGGGGTCGCAAAGAGTCGGACACGACTGAGTGACTGAACCGAACTGAACTGAATAGGTTCCTTAGCACTGAGCAGCACAGCTTCCTCCCAAGTCACGTGATGGACACCCGCCCTTGCTCTTCTCACGTGTACTTTGCCTTTTCTGATTCTTTGTCCTCTTATATTCTAATGGGTTCCACCTCTCTGCTCTTGCAGATGCATTTACAAGCCTGTTGACTTCCTGTGGTCTTTGTATATGTACTGCCAGGGCACCAAGCTAAAGTCAATCCCTTTTTGCAATTATTGCTCTAGTCATTTTGCAATGAGTTTTTAGATATAAGGCTAAAAGTATGACCTGTGAAGGAATAAAACAGGTAAGTTGAATTCATTAAAGTTAAAAACATCGGCTGTCTGAAAGGCACTTTCAGTAGTTTAAAAAGACAAACCAGAGACTCAGAGAAGTTATTTACCAAACACATATCTGATAAAGGACTTGTATCCAAAGTATTCAAAGAACTCTTAAAATGCAACAGTAAGAAAACAATTCAGTTAAGAAGCGAGGAAGAAATCTGAAGAGACATCTCACCAAAGAAGATATATAGATGATAAATAAGTGTATGAAAAGATGGTCAACATCATCTGTCATTGAAGAATTGTTAAAACACAAGATACTACCACACACCTTTTAAAGCTGTTAAACTAGCAATATCAAATGCTGACAAGAATGTAATGCAAGTCGAATTGCATTATTATCATTGCTGGTGGGCAAGCAAAATAGTATGGCCACTCTGGAAGACAGTTTCTAATTTCTTACAAAATTAAGCATAAGTCTTACCATAATATGATCCAGCAATCACACTCCTAGGTATTTAACTAAATGAGGTGAAAATTTATGACAGCGTGAAAACCTACCCACACATGGATATAGCAGCCTTATTCATAATTACCAAAAACCAAAAGTAAGCAAGATATTTCTCAATAGGCAAATAGAAAAACAGTGGTACATCCATGTAGTGGAATATTATTTGGCCATAAAAATAAATGAGCTATTAAACCATGGAAAGACATGGAGGAACATTAAATGTATAGTGCTAAGTGCAAAAGCCAGCAAAAAAAGTCTGCACGCTCAATGATTGCAACTGTATGACATTCTGGAAAAGGCAGAACTATAGATACAGTAGAAATATCAGTGTTTGCCAGTGGTTGAAAGGGTTGCCAAGGGTAGAAGGATGAATAAGTGAAGCGCAGATGATTTGGGGGACAGTGAGACTATCAGATTTGATACTGTAATGGTAGGCATATAACTTCACCCATTTGTACAAACTCACAGAACTTGCAACACAGAGAGTGAGCCCTGATGTAAACTATGGATCTTCAGTTTAAGAAAATGACAATAACAGAAAGGAATGAACTGTTGATACACTTAACAACTTGGATGAATCTCCAGGGAATTATGCTGAGTGGAAAAAAAGCCAATCCCAAAAGATAATATGCTTTGTGATTTCACTTATGTAATGTTCATTAATTGGCAGAGTTATAGAAGTAAGTAACAGATCAGTGGCTGACAGGAGTTAGGGTGGGAAGGGGAAATGGTTATATGCGTCCAGTGATGGATCCTTGTGGTGATGAACCCTCCTGTGTCTTGGCTGTAACGGTGGATATACAAACTATCAAAATGCATAGAACTAAAGCACTTATGCATAGGTGAGCAAAAGCAAAACTGGAACATCTGAATTCAATCAGTGGATTGTATCAATTTCAAGGTCCTGGTTGTGATACTTTAATATCATTTTATAAGACGCTTACTCCTTGGAAGGAAAGTTATGACCAACCTAGATAGCACATTGAAAAGCAGAGTCTACTTTGCCAACAAAGGTTCGTCTAGTCAAGGCTATGGTTTTTCCAGTGGTCATGTATGGATGTGAGAGTTGGACTGTGAAGAAGGCTGAGCGCCGAAGAATTGATGCTTTTGAACTGTGGTGTTGGAGAAGACTCTTGAGAGTCCCTTGGACTGCAAGGAGATCCAACCAGTCCATTCTGAAGGAGATCAGCCCCAGGATTTCTTTGGAAGGAATGATGCTAAAGCTGAAACTCCAGTACTTTGGCCACCTCATGCGAAGAGTTGACTCACTGGAAAAGACTCTGATGCTGGGAGGGATTGGGGGCAGGAGGAGAAGGGGACGACAGAGGATGAGATGGTTGGATGGCATCACTGACTCGATAGACGTGAGTCTGAATGAACTTCGAGAGTTGGTGATGGACAGGGAGGCCTGGCATGCTGGGATTCATGGAGTCGCAAAAAGTTGGACACGACTGAGTGACTGAACTGACTGACCATTGCAAAAAACTGGGTAATGGGTACATGGGACCTCTCTGCATTATTTCTTACAGCTGCTTGTAAATCCACAATTATCACAAAATGTAATTTTAATTTAAAACAGTAAGTGGCTATATTTTTGTCTATAGACATATATATGCTTATGCACAGATGTGTAGTAGAGCTATTCTGCATTTAGTAATTTAAATGAAAATAGAACTTCTTCTTTTGAAAGCTCCTTATGTCATATGCTATAAAGGGAATATAGTTAGAATCTAAGTATGTCTCACAAAGTAAAACAGTATAACTGCTGGTCTTAACCATAGGGAAAATAGTCACCTTACTTTAGTGTAATTTTAGTATTCCTAAATACGGATGCATATTCCATTTAAGGTTCCAAAGACAGTCATGGTTATTACTGTTAAAAAAAAAAAGTCAGTAAATTCTAGCATTCAGTATTGAAGTCTTGGCTATGTTGTGTTTTTTAAATAATTTGTCATCAAAGGAAAAAAAAACTGACAGATGTTAAATTTAAATTTACAACATTTCTAATACCTACTGGATATAAACCTCTGCTAAGTGCCACAGGAGTTACAAAAAGTGTCTGCCTTCCTGGCTTACAGCCTAGTTATGTGGAATCACTCATGGATTTAGCAAACAGTTATTGAAATCCAACTTGGTTCCACACACTCTGCTAGGCACTGAATTTACCAACATAGGCTTTGCCTTCCTGGAGCTCATAGCACAGTGGATAAAAATAGTACAAAATAGCATTAGGTGGAATATGAAAATCCTAAGAGAGGCACAGAGAATAGCAAGGGCTTAGAGGAGAAAGAAGTCACACCGGGTCAAGCAATCAGAAAAAGACTCGAGAAGATGGCACATGGAACAGTGCTTGAAGGAGAGGCTAGGACTTTGGGCCGTGGAGTGTGGCATCCACGTGGAAACAGAGGCGGGGAATTTGCACAGCAGAGATCTTGTCCTGGGACACTTAATAGACCTGTTCAGCAGGAACCCAGTGAAGGAACAGGTGAGAACTTTAAGACTGGAAAGGTAAAAAAACAAGGATTCGGCAAACAAGGTGCAGCCCTTGAAGATTTTTAATCCAGGGCATAGCATGACTGGATATTTCAGGAAGAAATATCACTCAGTAGTGTACAGGACAGGAATGAGATGGATGGAGGTCAGAGAGAGTCTGGAGCATTGTGGGAAGTTATTAGGACCATTCACGTGGCAATAGGAGTCAGGAGAGGCAAAACTGGAAAATGTCATAATCCAGTGGCTTGAAATTTAACTGTGTGGAAGAATTACCAGCAATGACTGTTAAAGATGTAGATCCCTGGCCTCCACCTCCAGAAGGTTCCATTATGTTTGAACAAGCATCCCAGATGCTTCTAATGCAGGCCCGTCCACCTTAATCTTTTCACTCATCCACCTAGGGAAAGTTTCTCTTTGAGATACCAGGAAAACCTCTCATTAAAGGAAGTATCACTGTTTACAGAGTCTAAGCTTGTGCTGCTCACCAGTAATCGAGAGACTAGTTGTGGGGGCAAGGAATAACGATGCTATTTGAAAGCCAGCAAACCAAGAAGATGGCAGGCTCATCCCCCCTCCACCCCCGCAAAAGAACCATCCTGCCTGAGTTTGAATTCAGACTCCTTTTATTCTGAAAGGGGAGAGAGTAAAGTCAAACACTTCCTGGTTCCCATCAGCCTCCAGAGGGAATGTGTTAATTTCTTCCTCCCTGCAGTCTTTCACAGATATTCACAGGTCAGGATGTTTCCTGTGAGCTAAACCAAGGTATTTTAGCTTAATGTTTATCACCTGGGAAGCAGTGTTCCCAGAGACGGACGACTACCATCTAAGCTTATAGGCAGCATCCCTTTAGTGATTAATTTGTAATAGAATACAAAAAGTTCTTCCCTATTACATCATAATCCGTGTTTTTATGGATGACTAAACTAAGGGTCACAGAGATTGTGTGATACTTCCCCAAGATTCCGTGTTCTGGCAAGAGATAGGCTATCAGCCCCAGGCAGCCAGCCCCTACAGCTGGGGGTGATGGTGCTCTTCTTGCCTAGACACCCCAGGCTTATCTCGGTTCTCCATCTGAGCTTTGGGAAGACTGTGACTTCTGTGCATCTTCAGGCCCCAGGAGGCTCTTGTGTGAGCCAAAGCTTTGAGTCCAGTGCAGTTCTGTCTGTTGTGTGTCAGACGCTCTGTGGAGGGGCTGAGAGCTCCTGCTCCTGACCTCAGAGAGCTCTAGTCTAGTGGTACGGACTTGTAAACTGATCATTTCCTCAAACACAAATTCCCTCAACTTGCTGCCTCCCACCCTTTCCCCCCCATCACTTGCATTCCTCTAGTCTCAGGAAACTCAGTCCTTTTGAAAGCCGGTCCTTTCACTTAGGCTGTGGACACTCCTTGCATCAGTACCAAATACGCTTTGTTTGGTCTACACGTTTTATGTTTAAAATTTGTAAAGTCAGTGCCTTTAGATGAAGCAGGCTGCCTTCAGTTCTTACACCTACCTACTGCATTACACTTTTCTTTTGTGTCATTTTCTGGCCCCATTTAGCATTTGAGATTCCTAGACCTGTACACATTGGAGAAGGCAATGGCACCCCACTCCAGTACTCTTGCCTGGAAAATCCCATGGACAGAGGAGCCTGGTAGGCTGCAGTCCATGGGGTCGCTAAGAGTTGGACACGACTGAGCGACTTCACTTTCACTTTTCACTTTCATGCACTGGAGAAGGAAATGGCAACCCACTCCAGTGTTCTTGCCTGGAGAATCCCAGGGACAGGGGAGCCTGGTGGGCTGCCGTCTATGGGGTCGCACAGACTGAAGCGACTTAGCAGCAGCAGCAGCAGCAGCAGACCTGTATGCATAGATCTCAAAGTTAAAACTAACCCCACCCTTCTCTTTTACTGAGTCAATTACTGACAACTGTGGGAGTCGACCTCTTGAGAAACTAGAGCTTCCATCCTGTGGGATTATCTGAACAAGTGACCAGTGCCCAGTGCTGGTCAGTTGTACTCTGTGTCCTTCGTGGGTTGACCAGGGACTGCATTCCTGGAAAAATGGAACATTACCAATGACCACTGTAGAGGAATAGAGGAACTTTCTAGCCTGAAAAGTGAGGAAGCCTGTCCTGCTAGAGTAATAACAAGGGGGAAGCTGCTTTTCCTCTACTCCAAATGGCCAATTGGAAGAGATCGTTCTCAATATCAGAAATGTCTTAGATAGAAGGTTGTCTTAGTCACCTTGGCTACCGTAACAAATTACCATAGCCTGGGAGACTTAAACTATAGAGGCTCATCTATCACTGTTCTGGACTCTACAGTTCAACATTTGTATTCAGGGGGAGGGGGCACAAACATTCCGTTCATAAGAGAGGTGCTTTCACCATCATTTGCTTAATATGTGATTTGGAGGACTGTGGGAGAAATAGCTAAAGTATTTTCACTCATATATTAGGAATGTGGATTTGGGGGGATTTAGTCACATGAAATTAATTATTGACATGTAAAATGTTGTCACCACAGTCTTTTCCATTTTCCTTGTAATATGTATATAAACAAACGCATATAATTTCTTTTCCTGAGATTAAGAGGTAAAATGCACTTTTAAAATTATGTGTTGGTATGGATTTGTTTTTTTTTTTTTAATTTACTGTCCAGGTACTCTTCATAATTGTTGTCTGATTGTTTGATTTATTCTGATACTACATTATGTTTTTTGAAATCTCTTCTGAATTTTGAGCATATAAAGTAAAATCATAAGTTACCTAAAAGAATTGTGAATAATTTAGGCTTACCAGGTCACTTTATTCTGTCCTGCAGATGAATACATAGATTTGGAAACACCTCTAAGTCTTACAGCTCTACTAAAGTATTACAACCTTTTGAGAGTGTCAATATCATGTATATGAAGCACTCACTACATTGCAAGAATTTCAGTGAGCTCTTTTCAGGTGTTATAAAGAATTTAAACTGTATTCTTCACTAACCATTTAGTTGGAAAATGTAACATGCCCATGAAACACCTCAGGAGACGTCTGTAAAACACAACTCCTCAACTATACACCTATTGTAATAATGTCTGTAAATGCAAAAAAAGGCATAGTTTGCAGCTGGAGCAGTTTTATGGATAGAGCCCGTATCAGCCACTGATTTTCTGTCACAGCTCACTTCAGTTCCCTCACACCAGTGTCTTTGCCCCCGTGACCCTCAGTGATGTCCTAATTTTGCTGGCGTGTGCCAAGGCCAGAGTTCGGAGCAAACCACAGACTGACAAGCGCTGCCAAGGCAGGAGAAGTGCTGAGCCCCCCTAGAGAGAGTGCCTGTGGGCACAAGCTTTAGCATGAAATCTCGGTGAGTGAAGGGAAGAGGCTCCATCAGGTAGCTATAGCGGTCGTCTGGACCAGGTGACTAGGGTCAAAGGTAGCATATTATCTCCCTGCTCTGAAACTTCCACAGCAGTTACAACCTGGGTATCCGTAGCAGTTTATCCAATTACACTGGACCTTGTGTTTTCAGATCGAATTTTAGGGCAGTTGAAAATGTTCTACAAAATCAAAGCTGGTGGTTACCAACCAGATGTGAGACAGAGGCTCTTCAGGCTGGCTGAAGACCTGTTATCTTTCGGTACTTATCTAACTGAATCTAAGAAGCAAGCCCCAGGAATCTCCCAGGTAGAAGAAATAATGGCAACATTGAACTCTTTTATGATAGCAAAAATAAAAGGTGAAATAACTCAGGAAACATTCAGAGATTTGTGAAGATAATAGTATAGTGTGGAGTGAGAAATAAAAGAGGAAGGTAAATGACACTATTATGAATGAGAAGTGTGACCACTTTCAAGAGGTCTGTACTTCCCATATTGATGTAGAAGTTCAATGAAATTCCAAGCAAAACATGAGAGACTTTAAAAAAATGATATTATTCTGGAGTTTATCTGAAAGAAAAAAAAAAAAAAAACAAGAAGAAAGTAATGTTTGAAAAATAGAGAAATGAAGGAGAACTGGTGACACTGTATACTGAAATGAGGTCAGTTCAGTTCAGTTGCTCAGTCGTGTCCAACTCTTTGCGACTCCATGAACCACAGCACACCAGGCCTCCCTGTCTATCACCAACTCCCGGAGTCCACCCAAACCCATGTCCATTGAGTTGGTGATGCCATCCAACCATCTCACCCTCTGTCATCCCCTTCTCCTCCTGCCCTCAATCTTTCCCAGCATCAGGGTCTTTTCAAATGAGTCAGCTCTTCCCATCAGGTGGCCAAAGTATTGGAGTTTCAGCTTCAGCATCAGCCCTTCCAATGAATATTCAGGACTGATCTCCTTTAGGATGGACTGGTTGGATCTCCTTGTGGTCCAAGGGACTCTCAAGAGTCTTCTCCAACACCACAGTTCAAAAGCATCAATTCTTCGATGCTCAACTTTCTTTATACTCCAACTTTCACATCCCTACATGATCACTGGAAAAATCATAGCCTTGACTAGACGGACCTTTGTGGACAAAGTAATGTCTCTGCTTTTGACTATGCTGTCTAGGTTGGTCATAACTTTCCTTCCAAGGAGTAGGCGTACTTTAATTTCATGGCTGCAATCACCATCTGCAATGATTTTGGAGCCCCAAAAAATAAAGTCTGACACTGTTCCACTGTTTCCTCATCTATTTCCCATGAAGTGATAGGACCAGATGCCATGATCTTCGTTTTCTGAATGTTGAGCTTTAAGCCAACCTTTTCACTCTCCTCTTTCACCTTCATCAAGAGGCTTTTTAGTTCCTCTTCACTTTCTGCCCTAAGGGTGGTGTCATCTGCATATCTGAGGTTATTGATATTTCTCCGGGCAACCTTGATTCCAGCTTGTGCTTCTTCCAGCCCAGCGTTTCTCATGATGTACTCTGCATATAAGTTAAATAAGCAGGGTGACAATATACAGCCTTGATGTACTCCTTTCCTATTTGGAACCAGTCTGTTGCTCCATGTCCGGTTCTAACGGTTGCTTCCTGACCTGCATATAGGTTTCTCAAGAGGCAGGTCAGGTGGTCTGGTATTCCCATCTCTTTCAGAATTTTCCACAGTTGATTGTGATCCACACAGTCAAAGGCTTTGGCATAGTCAATAAAGCAGAAATAGATGTTTTTCTGGAACTCTCTTGCTTTTTCCATGATCCAGAGGATGTTGGCAATTTGATCTCTGGTTCCTCCGCCTTTTCTAAAACCAGCTTGAACATCTGGAGGTTCATGGTTCACGTATTGCTGAAGCCTGGCTTGGAGAATTTTGAGCATTACTTTACTAGCATGTGAGATGAGTGCAATTGTGTGGTAGTTTGAGCATTCTTTGGCATTGCCTTTCTTTGGGATTGGAATGAAAACTGACCTTTCCAGTCCTGTGGCCACTGCTGAGTTTTCCAAATTTGCTGGCATATTGAGTGCAGCACTTTCACAGCATCATCTTTCAGGATTTGAAATAGCTCAACTGAAATTCCATCACCTCGACTAGCTTTGTTTGTAGTGATGCTTCCCAAGGCCCATTTGACTTCACATTCCAGGATTTCTGGCTCTAGGTGAATGATCACACCATTGTGATTATCTGGGTTGTGAAGATCTTTTTTGTACAGTTCTTCTGTGTATTTTTGCCACCTCTTAATATCTTCTGCTTGTTAGGTCCATACCATTTCTGTCCTTTATTGAGCCCATCTTTACATAAAATGTTCCCTTGGTATCTCTAATTTTCTTGAAGAGATCTCTAGTCTTTCCCATTCTATTGTTTTCCTCTATTTCTTTGCATTGATTGCTGAGGAAGGCTTTCTTATCTCTCCTTGCTGTTCTTTGGAACTCTGCATTCAAATGGGTATATCTTTCCTTTTCTCCTTTGCTTTTTGCTTCTCTTCTTTTCACAGCCTTTTGTAAGGCCTCCCCAGACAGCCATTTTGCTTGTTTGCATTTCTTTTCCATGGGGATGGTCTTGATTCCTGTCTCCTGTACAATGTCATGAACCTCCGTCCATAGTTCATCAGGCAGTCTGTCTATCAGATCTAGTCCCTTAAATCTATTTCTCACTTCCACTGTATAGTTATAAGGGCTTTGATTTAGATCATACCTGAATGGTCTAGTGGTTTTCTCCACTTTCTTCAATTTAAGTCTGAATTTGGCAATAAGGAGTTCATGGTCTGAGCCACAGTTAGCTCCTGGTCTTGTTTTTGCTGACTGTATAGAGCTTCTCCATCTTTGGCTGCAAAGAATATAATCAATCTGATTTCGGTGTTGACCATCTGGTGATGTCCTTGTGTAGAGTCTTCTCTTGTGTTATTGGAAGAGGGTGTTTGCTATGACCAGTGTATTCTCTTGGCAGAACTCTATTAGCCTTTGCCCTGCTTCATTCTGTACACCAAGGACAAATTTGCCTGTTACCCCAGGTGTTTCTTGACTTCCTACTTTTGCATTCCAGTCCCCTATAATGAAAAGGACATCTTTTGGGGGTGTTAGTTCTCAAAGGTCTTATAGGTCTTTATAGAACTGTTCAACTTCAGCTTCTTCAGTGTTACTGGTCGGGTCATAGACTTGAACTACCATGATATTGAATGGTTTGCCTTGGAAACGAACCGAGATCATTCTGTCATTTTTGAGATTGCATCCACCTACTGTATTTCAGACTCTTTTGTTGACCATGATGGCTGCTCCATTTCTTCTAGGGATTCCTGCCCCAATGAGGTAAAAACCCTAATAACGAAATCATGTTATACTGCTTGAAAATTATACAGGTGAAGAACAGATAAACCAGAATCAGATCCTATACTGTGTTACTATTTAATGTGGATAGAGGGAAGAGTTATTCAGTCAGTGATACTAGACATTTCTGTTAGTGAATCAACTAATAACTGGGTAACAGCAGTCCAGTTTACTGTGGCTTAACCAAACAGTTCCTTCTTTCCCCGTCAACTGCTGGAGCACAGTAAGGGTTCTGTAGATTGCAGCCAGGGCTGCCTGGGAAGCTTCGGGAGGCCTTAGGGCCTTCCTTGTGCCTTTCTGCTGAGCCATCTCAGCAGGTGACTTCAGTCTGCAAAATGCCTGAGTTACCTTCCACACCACGCCCACATTCCTGGAAGAGAAAAGGAAAAAAAAAATCATTGGTTAAGGCTGCCCCTTTAACAGTCTTCCCAGAAGCTCTGCCCATTGATTTTCACCTACTTATCACTAACCAGAATCAAGTCACATGGCCAGCTGTGGTTGCAAGGGAGTCAGGGAAAAACTAGTGTTTTAAAATAATTCCCTGAACAAAATCAGAGCCTTAGAGGGTGAAAGGGACATCAGACCCCATACAGGCAACCTGCACTGTGAGCCACACTTAGTTACTTAGGGGGAAAATCCAACCATGGAGACCCCCCCAACTCCTTTCCTTGCACTTGTATCCAAAAATAGTCAAAGGAAAATAGCATCATTAATATTAAGCAGTATAACAAGGAAATTGAGGAATCATATCAATATGTGTGTCATTGTTGTCAGCTTAAGAAAATGCACAATGTGAGAATTGTGAGTTAAGTTTTATTTGGGGCAAAATGAGGGCGGCAGCCTGGGAGACAGAACCTCAGATAGCTCTGAGAAGCTGCTCCAAAGAGGCGGGGGTGGCGGGGATGGTGGTGAAAGATGAGTATGTGAGTGATTTTGGTGAAGGGGGAATACATACAATCATGCACATATTTTCCCCAGTTTTCTCCTAGTCTTGTGATGCTTTTGCTAGTCACGAGGAACGCTCGTCACCATGTAGGATTTTGGTGCTTTCCTAGATATGAGGAGATACAAAAATTGGGATCATAAAATCAGCTCCTGAAAATATCAATCAGGAAGACCTGTCCTGCCAATTTTTCCCTCATTTCTGCTCTCCACCCTGAACTCTTTTCGGGGGTTGTTGAAGGTCAGCAGCTACAGCAGCTCATGATTTAATCATTGTAGAAGTAGATGGCAAGTGTCAATTTGTAGTTGACATTGTCCTTGTGATGGGACTCTTTTAAAATTCTTTCTACTTTTAAAATTTTCAAACTTTTTTTACGAGAAGCATGTATTCCTTTTATACTTGGAAAAATAATAAAGTTTATATTAAAATGAAAGTAATGAAAGTAAATAAACTCAGAACTTGTAAAATGCCATAGAGTAAACTTAGAGGTGTATAAAGCTATTTGCTTGGCAGAGGAAATGCTATGTTTTTCCAAAATTGCAAATCCATTGCCTCTAGTTCTATTTATTTCTGTAATTTCCCCAAATGTGGAAAACTTGAGCACATAATTTGTGATACTGAAACTATAAACTCTAAACTAGAAAGCAAGTATTAGTGAAAATGGGAGGAAAATGATTTTCCTTGAAAAAAAAAATGTTAGTAGCACTGAAGAAGATAATTTTAGTGTATGGCTTTGTAATTACCATATGGATTTAAGCCAAACAAGACATTTCATTCAATGATGAATTATTTGTGAGCCTGGAGCATTAATAAAAGGAATGTGGCAGCTGAATGTAGTTGGAAATTAGCAAAGGGTATTAGTATTAGAGGGAAGGTAACAAGTGTAGTTTTTTTTGTTAAATATTTACTTCTGGAAAATCATGCAAATGGTGGTTGCTGTAGGCAATAGATGAGTCTGTTGTAAGTCATGCCTACCTATGTTACACTTGGGAGCCATTCTGTCTGTTAATTGTTAAGATGTGATATTGTTTGGGTGGGAGAAGTTTGGTTAAGATAATATAGAAAGATGATCCGATTAAGTTATTAGCAGTCTAAATTGTTATCATATTTGGATACAATTTTGAGAAAAAACAAAGAATGTTTCATATACATGCTAAATCTTAGTGAAATAATTAACTGATAATAGCCAATAAATTAATATAACCACTGGTGAGAAAGGTTCTGCCTCTCCTACACATTAATTGTACCTAATCTGGTTCTGTTTTTGCCTACCATGGATAATTCTCATTTTGGTTTTGCATCTCAATAGCAGTAGCCAGCAGGTCTATTTCTTGAGTTGTTTTGATGATACTTGTTTTCATAGCATCCAGGAGCCTAAGCACAGCAAGAAGCAGAAGCTTCTTGGGAGTTGTTGCCACATGGACACCAGGCATTCTTGAGTTATGTAGGATACACTACATTCAAGCTTTCACCTTGTGAACTTTTAACGATGCTAAGGTTCATTTGCACGTCCAGTCACATAAGTTCACACGTCTGGCATGCATTGTCACATGTGTGCATCGTCTACACGCAGGTGTGCTTTTGTGTACAGTACTATAGAGAGCAGGCTTCCCAGATGGCTCAGTGGTAAAGAATCTACCTGCCAATGCAGATGTGAACGCAGGTCTGATTCCTGGATTGGGAAGATCCCCTGGAAAAGGAAATGGCAACCTGCTCCTGTATTGTTGCCTAGAAAATTCCATGGACAGAGGAGCCCTGGCAGGCTACAATACATGGGGTCGAAAAAGAGTCAGACACAACTGAGCAACTGAGCACACACACCACAGGTATATAGTACAGTAGTTTAGTATCTTTATTTCAGTCTCAAGATGTTCAGAAACAAGTGTAAAAGCAGTGGTGATGTAGCTGGTACCACTAAGAGGTGCCAAGTGATAGCAATGGAAATGATAAAGTAAATAACTGAGAGAGTAGAGTGAGATATGGTAGACATTGCTTGTTCCTATAACATGAATTATTCAACAGTTGGCATAATTATAAAGAACACAGACAAGATGACGGAACATGTGAAGTCTACTATGCCAATGATGTTGACCATAATATTGAAGAAGCATGGAAAAGTTATAAAGACGGAAAAACTTCTCAGTGTGTAGATGTAGGATCAGCACCAGCTTTGAATCCTGCTCAGCTTAATGCTGATTCAAGAGGAAGCTAAAAGCCTTTATGAAGACTTGAAGGAGAAACTTTTGGGGGGGGGGGTGGCTCCAAAATCACTGCAGATGGTGACTGCAGCCATGAAATTAAAAGATACTTGCTCCTTGGAAGAAAAGCTATGACAAACCTAGACAGCAAATTAAAAAGCAGAGACATTACTTTGCCAACAAAGGTCCGTCTAGTCAAAGCTATGGTTTTTCCAGTAGTCATGTACGGCTGTGAGTGTTGCACCATAAAGAAAGCTGAGCACTGAAGAATTGATGCTTTTGAACTGT
Organism: Bos indicus; assembly: GCF_029378745.1. Lineage (NCBI taxonomy): Eukaryota > Metazoa > Chordata > Mammalia > Artiodactyla > Bovidae > Bos > Bos indicus. The sequence continues at coordinate 14,998,031 of NC_091782.1, read as the reverse complement.
AGTGCTGGAGAAGATTCTTGAGAGTGCCTTGGACAGCAAGGAGATCCAACCAGTCCATGCTAAAGGAAATCAGTCCTGCATATTCATTGAACAGACTGATGCTGAAGCTGAAACTCTAATACTTTGGCCACCTGATGTGAAGAACTGACTCATTTGAAAAGACCCTGATGCTGGGAAAGACTGAAGGCAGGAGGAGAAGAGGATGACAGAGAATGAGATGATTGGATGGCATCACTGACTCTATGGAACGAGTTTGAGTAAGCTCCAGGAGTCGATGATGGATGGGGGAAGCCTGGCATGCTGCAGGCCTTGGGGTCGCAAAGAGTCAGACATGACTGAGTGACTGAACTGAACTGAACTGAAGAAGAAACATGGCAAAGAATCAGAGGGTGCATCTTTTAAAGCCAGCCATGGCTGGTTTCATCCATTCAAGGCTATAGTCAACCTTTTTAATGTAAAAGTAAGTGGCGAGATGGTGAGTGCATATACAATAGCTGCCTGGGAATTCCCTGAAATGCTTTGAGAAATTTTTGATGAAGGTGTGTATTTACCAGAGCAGGTTTTTTATGTGGGTGAGACAGGACTGTATTGGAAGAGGATGCCAGACTGAAGTTACAGCAGTAAGGAAAACTTGATGCCAGGCTGAGTGAGTGAGTGCAGTTGCTCAGTCATGTCCAGCTCTTTGCGACCCCATGGATGTAGCCCACCAGGCTCCTCAGTCCATAGGATTTTCCAAGCGTGAATACTGGAGTGGGTTGCCGTTTCCTTCTCCAGGGGATCTTCCTGACCCAGAGACTGAACCCGGGTCTCCCGCATTGTAGGCTTTACTGTCTGAGCTACCAGGGATGCCAGGCTATAAAGCAGCAAAGGATAGACTAGCTCTGTTGTTTGGTGGCAATGCTTCCAGCAACATGAAACTGAAGTTACTCTTAGTTTACTGTTCAGAAAACACAAGAGCCCTAAAAACATAGCTGCACAAGTCACTTCCGGTTAACTCCAAAGCCTGGGTTATACAGGCCATTTTCCCGGACTGGTTTTTTCCACCACTTTATCCTGGAGGTAGAGAAATATTGCTTGGAGAAGGACATCCCACTCAACATTCTTTTGCTGCTTGACAATGTTTGGGGTACCCCCATCCATGGATGACTTTCATCCCAAGGTCAAAGTAGTGCATCTGCCACCAAATGCTGCATCACTCATCCAACCTGTGGACCAAGAAGCTATAGCGACTTTCAGGGAATATTATTTATGTCACACTTGTCGTCAGACAGTAAAGGCGAGTGATGAATCAGGAACAACCTCACAACAATTTTGGAAAGACTATAACATGTACAAGGCCACAAAAAATATTGACTTTGCTTGACATGAAGTTAGGGTCATCACCATGAATGGGGTTTGCAAGAACCTTTGCCTGCAGTTTGCTCACAGTTTGCGTGGACTTGAAAAGGTGGATGAGAAGTCCAAAAAGGTCTTCAGCGACTTAGTGACCCTCAGCGAGAAGCTGAAGCTAGTTCTGCAAGAGGACAACTTCATTGAACTCCTTGCTGTGCAACATGAGGAGCTTACTAATGAAGACCTGATGGAAATGGAGGCCCAGAGAAAGGACAAAGCAGGACAAGAGGAAGAAGTAACTGAAGAACCGAAGAGATTCACGATGCAGGAAACACAAGGGGGTTTTCTTTATTTGAGGGGCTCTGCTAGTTTTCGAGGCACAAGACCCGAAGGTAGAATGGTACAGGAGTGCTGTAGCAGCCGCTCAGAATGCAGTCATCTGCGACAAGAGAAAAAACAGCTACTACTGGCTACCATGGGCTACAGTCCACAGGGTCGCAAAGAGTCGGACACGACTGAAGCGATTTAGCACGCACGCACCCACACATCACTAGATCGTTTTTTCAAGAGAGTAGATACAGTGGAATCCAGCGAGGAACCAGAACCTGTGCCATCAGCATCAGGCATGAGTGACGTTGCAGCTCGCCCTCCATCTCCTGTTGGTGACAATCCTTCAGGCCACCATCGCGCACCTCCTCTGCCTCCTCCAGTCGGTAACTCTTCTTGCTTCGATGCCAGCCCCTGGATGCCAGCTGTTGCACTATACCACTGTACTTTTCAAAGTACTGTATTGTAAGATTTGAAGTGTTCTCTTTATTTTTTGTTTTTTAGGTATTATTTGTGTGAAGAGTATTATAAACCTATTACACAGTACTGTATAGCTGACTGTGTTAGTGGGGTACCTCGGCTAATTTTTTTTGGACTTACAGACATACTCTTAGAACAGAATTAGTTCATATGTAGGGGACTGACATACATTAAATGACTCATTTCCATTTTGTTCCTCTTCAGACAGGGGATAAATCATATACAGGTTGCTGGCACCTCTGCAATGCCAGACTTGTGGTAGTACAGTTAGCTTAGGTGGTTGATTAAGTTCTTGGGGAAATCAAAAGACCAGAGTTCAAGTCTGATAATATGATCACTAGAAATAATAATGATGGTATTAAGGAAAGGATGTTTACCAATTGAAAAGAAAGTTAATGTGGATATCAAGACAAGAGTTCATCACAACAGTAACTCAGGATATTTCGCAGCTTTGGGGATTGAGAGGTACAAACTATTATGTACAAAAAAAAAAAGCTACAGGGTATATCGTGCGGTTCTATGAAGACCTACAAGAACTTTCTGAACTAACACCCAAAAAAGATGTCCTTTTCATTATAGGGGACTGGAATGCAAAGTAGGAAGTCAAGAAACACCTGGAGTAGCAGGCAAATTTGGCCTTGGACTACGCAATGAAGCAGGGCAAAGACTAATAGAGTTTTGCCAAGAAAATATACTGGTCATAACAAACACCCTCTTCCAACAACACAAGAGAAGACTCTACACATGACATCACCAGATGGTCAACACCGAAATCAGATTTATTATATTCTTTGCAGCCAAATATGGAGAAGCCCTATACAGTCAGCAAACACAAGACCAGGAGCTGACTGTGGCTCAGACCATGAACTCCTTATTGCCAAATTCAGACTTAAATTGAAGAAAGTAGGGAGAACCACTAGCCCATTCAGGTATGACCTAAATCAAATCCCTTATGATTATACAGTGGAAGTGAGAAATAGATTTAAGGGACTAGATCTGATAGATAGAGTGCCTGATGAACTGTGGAAAGAGGTTCGTGACATTGTACAGGAGACAGGGATCAAGACCATTCCCATGGAAAAGAAATGCAAAAAAGCAAAATGGCTGTCTGAGGAGGCCTTACAAATAGCTGTGAAAAGAAGAGAAGCAAAAAGCAAAGGAGAAAAGGAAAAATATAAACATCTGAATGCAGAGTTCCAAAGAATAGCAAGAAGACACAAGAAAGCCTTCCTCAGCGATCAATGCAAAGAAATAGAGGAAAACAACAGAATGGGAAAGACTAGGGATCTCTTCAAGAAAATCAGAGATACCAAAGGAACATTTCATGCAAAGATGGGCTCGATAAAGGACAGAAATGGTATGGACCTAACAGAAGCAGAAGATATTAAGAAGAGATGGCAAGAATACACAGAAGAACTGTACAAAAAAGATCTTCACGGCCCAGATAATCACGATGGTGTGATCACTGACCTAGAGCCAGACATCCTGGAATGTGAAGTCAAGTGGGCCTTAGAAAGCATCACTACGAACAAAGCCAGTGGAGGTGATGGAATTCCAGTTGAGCTATTCCAAATCCTGAAAGATGATGCTGTGGAAGTGCTGCACTCAATATGCCAGCAAATTTGGAAAACTCAGCAGTGGCCACAGGACTGGAAAAGGTCAGTTTTCATTCCAATCCCAAAGAAAGGCAATGCCAAAGAATGCTCGAACTACCACACAATTGCAGTCATGTCACACGCTAGTTAAGTAATGCTCAAAATTCTCCAAGCCAGGCTTCAGCAATATGTGAACCATGAACTTCCAGATGTTCAAGCTGATTTTAGAAAAGACAGAGGAACCACAGATCAAATTGCCAACATCTGCTGGATCATGGAAAAAGCAAGAGAGTTCCAGAAAAACATCTATTTCTGCTTTATTGACTATGCCAAAGCCTTTGACTGTGTGGATCACAATAAACTGTGGACAATTCTGAAAGAGATGGGAATACCAGACCACCTGACCTGCCTCTTGAGAAATCTGTATGCAGGTCAGGAAGCAACAGTTAGAACTGGACATGGAACAACAGACTGGTTCCAAATAGGAAAAGGAGTTCGTCAAGGCTGTATATTGTCACCCTGCTTATTTAACTTATATGCAGAGTACATCATGCGAAATGCTGGACTGGAAGAAACACAAGCTGGAATCAAGATTGCCAGGAGAAATATCAATAGCCTCAGATATGCAGATGACACCACCCTTAGGGCAGAAAGTGAAGAGGAACTCAAAAGCCTCTTGATGAAAGTGAAAGTGGAGTGTGAAAAAGTTGGCTTAACGCTCAACATTCAGAAAACGAAGATCATGGCATCCGGTCCCACCACTTCATGAGAAATAGATGGGGAAACAGTGGAAACAGTGTCAGACTTTATTTTTCTGGGCTCCAAAATCACTACAGATGGTGACTGCAGCCATGAAATTAAAATACGCTTACTCCTTGGAAGGAAAGTTATGACCAACCTAGATAGCATATTCTAAAGCAGAGACATTACTTTGCCAACAAAGGTTCGTCTAGTCAAGGCTATGGTTTTTCCTGTGGTCATGTATGGATGTGAGAGTTGGACTGTGAAGAAGGCTGAGCGCCGAAGAACTGATGCTTTTGAACTGTGGTGTTGGAGAAGACTCTCGAGAGTCCCTTGGACTGCAAGGAGCTCCAACCAGTCCATTCTGAAGATCAGCCCTGGGATTTTTTTGGAAGGAATGATGCTAAAGCTAAAACTCCAGTACTTTGGCCACCTCATGCCGGGGACCAGCCCCGGCTGATCCAGGGTATTCGAAGCGGGGACGGCATCGGCGACCTATTTATTTAAATATTTTATCAAAGATACAAAGAGTAATAGGATGAGGATAGCTCAGTAGGAAAATTCAGTGGAGAAAAGAGGCTGAGTGGCTAGGTTTACGCGGGAGACCAATAAAACTTCAAGACAAGAAGTTTGCACCACTTATGTAGGCCGCAGGCGTCCTTCCGTTCTCCCGAAGGAGAGGAGACACTGAGGCCTCCCCGGTCGGATCTTAGAAGCCCAGGCATAATTAGCAAGCATGGCGGGTTCCGCGCTCCAGATGGAGACTCAGCCAGAGTTTGGGAGAGAGAGTGACATGGGGAGACCAAGTTTCGGTGAACAAGGCCCGCACTTTATTTTCCAAAGTAGTTTTTATACCTTAAGTTGTGCATAGAGGATAATGGGGGAAGGGATGGTGTCATGCAAGGACAGCAGTTCCTGGTCCTAATCGAAGCCAGGCTTTCAAACTTATCATATGCAAAAGTTCAGGGGAATTACGTCATCTTTTGGCCAGGAGGCCTGTTAACATTTTAAGAAACTTATCTTTCTCTAAAGGTGATTATTCCAAAGTCAGGCACCAGCCTCCAAAAGAGCATTGGACAAAGCTGCATTCCTATAGGGCAAAGGTGAGGTGGGCTCAATCAAGAAAAGAATTAACTCAAGGGTCCAAGGTTACAAACATTGAGGCTACTACTTACATTTCTATACACCCATTGTATCAATCAATACACTGCCAAGGACACAGTAGGTAAGGAGTATGGAGACTTAGCAGCAAACATTGGCCCAATAAGTGAAAAACCCTTCACCAATACAATTTCTAATCAATCTTTTAACTACTCAAAAGAATCTGTGTTTAGACAGTTTAGAACATCTCCTCCCTCTCACAGTTGGGAGGCTCTGAACAATCACATGTGGCCGAAAAAACCTATTCAGGCAGGCTAGAGGATTTCCAAAGGAGTTTGTAGGTTAAACACTGTCACACCCAGGAATTATTAACTGGAGCTGTAAGCTAACTCTTTTTTCAGAGAGAGGTAGTGGGGGACGGCCCCCCGTAAAGTCAGAGGTGTAGGTGAAAGCACAAAGCAGAAAGTAGGCAGACTCTGGTTTTGGGGGTAGATGCTCGAGAATTTCCAGGGGGACTCCTGAGGCTCGATCCCACCTTTGGGTATGCCAAGCCTCCTTCCTCATGACCTTTGCCACGGGCGGAGCTCGCTCCCCGAAACCTCAAGCGAAGAGCTGACTCATTGGAAAAGACTCTGATGCTGGGAGGGATTGGGGGCAGTAGGAGAAGGGGATGACAGAGGATGAGATGGCTGGATGGCATCACTGACTCAATGGACGTGAGTCTGAGTGAACTCCGGAAGTTGGTGATGGACAGGGAGGCCTGGCGTGCTGCAATTTATGGGGTTGAAAAGATTTAGACACGACTGAGCGACTGATCTGATCTGATCTGATATTGTACAGCACAGGGAATATAGCCAATATTGTGCATTAACTTTAAGTGGAGTAAAACTATAAAAATAATGAATCACCTTGTTGTATACCTGAGACTAGTATACTACTGTAAATCAACTATACTTCAGTTAGAAAAAAATGTTTTGCAACTTTCAGTTGGAGAAGGCAATGGCACCCCACTCCAGTACTCTTGCCTGGAAAATCCCATGGATAGCGGAGCCTGGTGGGCTGCAGTCCATGGGGTCGCTAAGGGTCGGACACGACTGAGCAACTTCACTTTCACTTTTCACTTTCTTGCATTGGAGAAGGAAATGGCATCCCACTCCAGTGTTCTCGCCTGGAGAATCCCAGGGACAGAGGAGCCTGGTGGGCTGCCGTCTATGGGGTCGCACAGAGTCGGACACGACTGAAGCGACTTAGCGGCAGCAGCTTTCAGTTTGGACCTTTTTTTTTTTTTCTTGATAAAGTATTTAGTTTTAGGTTCACAACAAAACTGAGAGGAAGGTACAGAGATGTCCCTTATGTCTCCTCCTCACACACACGCATGGCCTGTCCCATTACCAGCATCACTCACCAAAATGACATGCTTGTTACCAAGAATGGACATACACAGACACATCAAAACAACCCAGAGTCCATAATTTGTCATAGATTTTCACTCTTGGTGTTGAACATTCCACAAGTTTGGACAAATTTATAATGACATGCACCCGTCATGATAATACACAGTGTTTTTACTGACTTTGAATCCTCTGCACTCTGCCTAGTCATCGCTACCCCATACCTCCACCCCTGGCAACCACTAATCTTTTTATTATCTCTTTTTATTATCTCCATAGTTTTGCCTTTCCCAAAATGTCACACAGTTGGAATCATTCTGTATATAGCTCTTTCAGACTCATTTCTTTCACTTAGTAATATGCATTTAAGGGTCCTCCGTGTTTTTTCATGGCTTGATAGTTCATTTCTTTTTAGCACTGAATAGTGTCCCATTGTTTGTTTGTACTAAAGTTTATCCATTAGGTGAAGGGCATCTTGGATGCCTCTAAGTTTGGGGTTGATAGGAATAGTTTAGTTTTTTGAGAAACTACCAAAATGACTGTACCATTTTTGCATTTCCACCAACAATAGATGAGCATTCTTGTTGCTTTACATCCCAGCATTTGATGTCATTGGTGTTCCAGGTTTTGGCCATTTTAATAGGTGTGTACTGGTATCTCATTATTTTTTACATTTCCATTTTCCTGATGACATGCGACGTGGAACATCTTTTCATATGCTTATTTGCCATCTGTACATCTTCTTTGGTGAGGTGTCTGTTAAGGTTTTTGGCCCATTTTTAAATTGAGTTTCTTGTTTTTTATCGTTGAGCTTTAAGTGTTCTTTGTATAGTTTGGATACCAGTCCTTTACCAGATGTGTCTTTTGCAAATGTTTTCTTCCAGTCTGTGGCTTATCTTCTACGTCTTCAGACATTGTCTTTTGCAGAACATAAGTTTTTAATTTTAATGATGATCAGTTATTTCCTTCAAGGATAATGTCTTTAGTGTTGTATCCAAAAAGATGTCACCGTACCCAAGGCCATCTGGGTTTTCTTCCCGTGTTACCGTCTAGGAGTTTTATAGTTTTGCATTTTACATTTAGGTCTGTAATTCATTTTGAGTTAATTTTTATGAGTGGTATGAAGTCTGTGTCTGGATTCATTTCTTTGTGTGTGGAGGTCCAGTTGTCCTAGAACCACTTTTTGAAGAGATTGTCTTTGTGCCATTATGTCGCCTTGATATCTTTTGTGAAAGATCAGCTGACTGTCGTTACATGAGTCTGTTTCTGAATTCTGTGTTTCATCAGTACTACACTATCTTAATTACTACAGCTTTATAGTAAGTCTTGAAGTTGGGGAGTGTTGGTCCTCCAACTTTGTTCTTCCCATTAAATTTTGTTTTTGCTATTCTGGGTCTTTTGCCTCTCCATATAAACATCAGAATCATTTTGTTAATATACACAAAATAATGTGCTGGGATTATTGGGGTTTCATTGCATATGTATATCAAGTTGGAAAGAAGTCACATCTGGACAGGACTGAGTCTTCCTACCCATGAACATGGAAAACCTTGCATTTATTTAGTTTTTTGATTTCTCTCATTAGAATCTTGTAATTTTTCTCCTATAAATGGTGGGCATATTTTGTTAGATTTATATCTAAACATTTCATTGTTTAAGTGCTAAGGTAAATGGCTTTGTGTTTTTAATTTCAAATTCCACTTGTTAATTGCTGTTATATAGGAAAACAATTGATTTTTGTATATTAACTTTGTATCCTGCAGTGTTGTTATAATCACTTATTAGTTTCAGGAGTTTTTTTTATCAGTTCTTTCAGGTTTTCTGCATGTCATCTGTGAGCAAAGACATCTTTATGTTTTTTTTCCCCCAATCTGTATAGCTTTTATTTTCTTTTCTTAAATTATTTCACTAACAAGGACTTCCAGTATAATGTTGTAAAGGAATGATGAGAGGGGATAGCCTAACATTGTACCTGATATTACTAGGAAAGCTTTGAGTTTCTCACCATTAACTATGATGTTAGCTGTAGGTTTTTTTGTAGATTATCAGGTTGAGAAGGATCCTCTCTATTCCTAGTTTACTGAGAGTTTTTTGTCATGAATGGGCGTTGAATTTTTCAAATGTGTGTTCAGCATCTATTAATATACTTATGTGTGATTTTCTTTTTTAGTTCATTGATATGATGGATTGTATTGACTGATATTCGAATGTTGAACCAACCTTATATATCTGAGATAATCCCACTTAGTCGTGGGTATAATTTTTTTATACATTGTTGGATTTGATTAGCTAATACTTTATTGAGGATTTTTACATCTATATTAATGAGAGATATGGTCTAGAGTTTTGTTTACTCATTATGTTTTTGTCTGGTTTTGGTAAAAGTGTAATGCTGGCCTCATAGTATGAGTTAGGAAGTATTTCCTTCTCTCTTTTGAACAAAATTGTAGATAGTTGGTTTAACATCTTCCTTAAATATTTGGTTGAGAACCTGGTACTTTGTAGGCTAAAATAAATAACTCAACCTAAAGTGTCATGTGATTGGCTATATTTTCCTTATCAGTAAGAAAGTATAATATTAGATAAAATGAGAAAGAAAAGATATCTTTTTCAAGATATTAGGAAGAGTTTTCAAAATATCTTAATAGTGGTTAAATAGAAAAAGTATCCTTTTAGCCCAATCTATCTAGATTAAGACCAACAGAAAAATTTACTGCACATTCGTAAAACTTTCTTATGTGGTATGTTTCAATTATTTATATTTTATAACAGAAGAAATATTTGAGATTTTTAGTCAATCTGAAGAAAGTCTACCTTTGAAATTGTTTAAATGCAGGAAGGAGGGCTCCTTTTACATACTTCTCCTAAAAATGTATATCCTCCCTTCCCCCAAATCTTGCCTGTAGAGAGCTGCTGAAAATGGGTTGGTTGGGGTGAGAGGGAATGAGGTTGAAAAACACGAAACTAGAATTTTCTCTTTACTGAAATGAATAGCAGGGCTGTGTTTACAACCTGTGAGATACTTTCAGTTACCTCTGCTCTTGATATTGATACTGTTCAAAGTCAAGGTGACTAGACAGGGCTCCCTCTTGTCTGTATGGCACCTTCCTATGATTATTAAAAGGTACCCCTGCCATCTTTTGGAAAATTGTTGTAATATGCTGGTTTTGTTAGAAGACAGTTAACTGCCCCTGACCAGCATGTGTCATAATAAATCTGCAGGCACAGGATGTGGATTGCAACATCTTGAACGTGGTGCCATTGTGTAGTGCAAGGCCTGTACCAATACGTGGGGCCCCTGCAAGTAAAAAAAAAAAAAATAGAAATCACCATAGCAGTATTTGTCTATCACACGAACGTGAGAAACCAGATTCATTGTAATAACTCCTGGAAAGTCCCTGTTCAGTGAGTTGGTGGTACTGGAATGTCGTGGAGGTGGGATGGAGAGTGGGGAGGGTTCTCCCATTGATGGCTTCCATTATTGGGAACAAGAGCTTGGCCATTGCTCCTTATATGTCTTCCAGTCAGTTAGAAAGCCTAAAAATTCCAACTACTTAGCCAAATGGAAAAGATTCTCTGTTTACAGAGAAAACACAAAGCTTGCTTCTTCCCCATCATTAAACAGGCTGAGTGTACTTAGCAGAACTTTTCCACTTAGGGGTCCAAGTTAAGGCTATCAGGGACTTCTTGCTCAAAATCTAAACATTTTAGAAACATTTTGTAGAGAAAACTATTCACAGGCCCTTTCAAAGAGAATCAAATAAATAGTTTGGGGGGTTTCCATCTTGGAATTAAGATGTTTATTTAAGAAACTCCAATAAAGCCCTCTTTCAAGCTATGAAAATTATAGCCAGAACAGAGTAGTGGACTGAGGATTCAGGAAATAGCTATTGATTTGTGAGAGAGCTGGGGAGTTGGGGGTGGGGGGCAGGGAAGGAAGCAACTTAATAAGAAACTTTTGCTAATGGTTCTTATTTCCTCTGACTTTGAAAAATTCTCCACCAACAGCAGAGTTTAAAACATCCTCACCCCCAGATTAACCAATTTAGGTAAGAAGAAGTACCCCCAGCTCAGGCCATGCTTCTCTGAGCAAAGTGTAAGAGTGGGTGGGGCTGACATGTGGGTTGTGAGGGTGAGTGCAAAAGGAATTTTCAATAAGAGCAGGCAGGGCAATAAGGGAAAGTCCAAAGCCTCATGCCCAAGGGATTGGGCAGAAACCAGGAAAGAATCTGAGGAGAAGAACTGGCAAGGGAGACCCTGATTGGAGAAAGTTGCACCACAGAAGATTCCAGAAAGATGCCAGAGGCAGAGCCTTCTTATTAAAGGGTGCCCGCAGATGAGCCTGGAGCAGGGAGAGAACCCTGAGAAAAGCCAAACTAAACTAGACACCAACCTGTCTTTTTATTTACTTTTCAAAACCTCAGTGGGCAAAAATAAGCAAATAGTGAGGGAAACAGAACCAGAAAAGAATCGCTTCTCATCCTTTTGGCTAAGCTCAAGTGAAAAATCAGAAAAGAGTCAGAGAAATTACATGGTGATGAGTTACAAAAGACGACTGAGATTTCTATGCAGAAAAATTGAAGCACATGCAAATTGTGATCACAGCGACACAGCTGGACAAGCACCCGGAAGTAAATATAGAAGCATAACACTTCTGCAGGACATTGCAGATCAGAGGCTCTGAGCGATTTAGCCAAATGCTGCCGATGACATTCCATACTTCCTATATTATGCTTCTAACTATTCTTTGTAAGTGTAACCTGAATCAGTGAGCCATTCAGGTTATCTAAAAGGTTGAACACTTTTAGAATTCTGTGCATGCTGGTTTTCTGCATTTTTTTTTTTAAATTTCAGTGAGGTAATGGTGAGGAGATTATGTATGATATCACATTTAGATTTTTTGACTCAGCCATGATATAAACCCTGTGGATGTCCAGGAAGATCCATAATCCCCAGTTGAGCATTAGTTATTGCTGTGATTAATGGGTGGCTTAGTTTACCCATCAGTGGCATGGTCAGGGAGGTAGAAAAAGGAAACTTCCTGTGGAAGGACAAGCTTTTTAAAATTCACAGGGACCTTGCCTGTTAGTAGATATATGACCCAAAGTGACTTCAACCAGTAAAATGAGTAACTCTCCTCTTTGGGCTTAGGTGGAGCTGGGTGGAAAGTAACTATAAAGAAACCAGAAATCTTCCCATCTGTCCACCTTGTATGGTCATTAAAGATGAAGTCAGTAACTCTCAATCTTGGCTGCACGATAGAATCACCTGGAGCCTTTACAGACTCTGGTACCCAGTCCGCACCCATATTTGATTTGAATATTTGATTTGAATATTCAAATCAATATCTTTAAAGAGGACACCTGGTGCTGATGTATTGTTTGGTTTAAGCTCTGAAGACTGGTCCTGTATGCAGCCAGGGTGAGAATGACTGGATTAAAGGAGTCTTTCGGTGCCCAGGGAGTGTGGGCATCCTCCTCTTTGAATCATTTTCTGCTCCCTCGTCTCCCCCTTTTCTGATCTTGCACAGGATGGTTCTGTATCTGACTTGGTCTTACAGCATATATTGCAGGTTACTTTGCCTCAGAGTAGAAGAATTTGTTTTCTTCTTCATGTTGTAAAAGACAGAACTCTCCTCTTTTCTCACTTCTGATGTACTGTCTCATCACTCATTTCATGCTTTTATCTTCCTTCCCATATTACTTAACTTCTTTCACCTTTGAGATGTAGAATCTGTAGATTTAGGAGGAATTCTGACTTTTGTATCCCTAGGGATTGCATTTACCAAACCTTCTCAAGCATTTCAGAAGAATCACAGTGGAAATAAAGCTTAAGGAATAAAGAGCGTTCCTAAAAATAGAGCACAATTCATCTATTTCAGTTTAAAAAATGCCTTCATATTTTCCAAGCTTTTTTCTTTAACTCTTAAAGCATTTTTAATAAGCTGACTTATGAGCCTTGTTGAAAAATAAATAAAATACACTTGTTTCCATTAAGGGAAGAGATCTTTTTCCATCTCATTGGTATTATTGAAGGAGACAAAAAGAAGTCCAAAACTTGGCAACGAGCTGCATTATTAGTGACATATTGGTCACAGATGGGCTGGAAAAACTACACTTTCTTCCTGCAATTAGTATTTTAAGTGCCCACAAATTACATATGAAAATCCAGAGAGTCCCCTTACAGAAGGGAAGGCTGAAAAATTATGGGCTTTGCAAAATCTTCACTTTTAAAGTTTTCTAAGTGTGTTTTTGTCAGTAGGTGAGTGACACATGTCCACTTGTTGGTGGTACTTTGAAGGGAGGCGTGATGATGATGGCAGGCTAGATGATGCCAGCAGACCTCCTGGCATCAGTTCTGCTGTTGTGAGCGAGTGCAGACACCCGGAGAGACACTTGGCAACACTTGTGAATTACAGATTTCCTTTCCTCAACAATTTTAAAAATGATCACGAAGGCAAAACTCAAGAGGTAACAGGGAACTCTCTTTAGTAATTCTGTTGCTTGAATTTGTAGTCCTTTGAAAGAAGACTCTTAGGAATTTAGCCAAATTGTGTTCCAGAAGTTGCCAGAAAGTCCTAACAGGACTCTGAGGAGAGTTTTGACAAGCCAGCTCTGGAGACAGTGTTAAGATTCACGTGGGAGGAAACAGTATTGGCACCAAAATGTCTCTTGAGGAGTTTTAATAAGTGAATGTAATTCCAAACCTAAGGAGTCAATGGAAGGAAAAGTGATGTTGTAAAAGAAGAAAGGTCAAAAAACATATCTGATGGACATAAAAATAATAATTATAAACTAGGATTTTATTAGAAGACTTCTTGAGAATTTTTAACTCACCTTAATAAGAAAACCAGGGAATAACTCCCAGAGGGATGACAGATGCCTCAATTTTCATTGTGTTTAAATTGGTGAGCTAACCAGTTTGAAATGTCACATAGATTGAAGTAATATGAAATTGAACAAAAGGGAAAAATTAGAAGGAGAAAAATCAGTACCACCTAATGTAAGAAACTGAATTATGACATGGCAAAAAAGAGGCATAGCCAAGCTTCCTGACACAGGTAGAAGGTTATCCACGGGCATTTTAAATTCAGTAAGAATATGCATTTTCAGATGCTCTGGGGATCTGATGATTCCCAGTAAAGCTGCCTTTGAATTAGGAGCTTGTAATGGACTTTTCAGCCCCAAAGCTATTTGGTAGTACTGTCGGGAATGTCGGTATTGGATGCTAATCCAGTACTGTCTGGTGTCTTGGGTACGTCTTGATTTTATAAATTCAAGGCGTCACACATACGGCCTTCAAAAAAGAAACCTGTAAGAAAGACTTGAAGTTCTTTTCCCTCTCAAAGCTGTTGTTTCCTTTTTCCCTAGGAAAGTGACAGTCCTGGAGGACCCCGATCAGAATATCCACCTGAAAAACTTGTCTCTTCATCAGGCGGCCACAGAGGAAGAAGCTCTGAATCTGCTTTTCTTGGGTGACACCAACAGAATGATTGCAGAGGTAATAAGCTTTTCTCTGCAAGCTGTGTTTGCACACTGTAAGATATAATGGAATCTGGGCGACAGCAATGACTTTAAACATAATCTCATCCAAATCCCATGTTTTAGGAAAAGGAAACCTAGAACCAGAGAATTGAGGAGACTTTCTCGAGGTCTTTTAGCTAGTTAATGAGCAGGGACTAAAATCTAGTCTCTTTTAATTTTGTATTTTTAAATTTTATACAAATTGATTTGCAGCCAGCCCATGACAACTCATCGGAAGTCTTCATTATAGGAATTTTTGCTTAATTTTTGAAACTTAAAATTACATAGCTTATTCTTCCTAACCTCCAGTCATCCATATACTGGCATTTAGCTATCATGGGTTTAGAGAATGAAGAATGTAGAATAATACCTGGAACATAGGAAGTGCTCTGTGCATTTGCAGCTCTTGTTGGCAGATCCAGGAACACTGCCATGGTGTGTGATAGAAGTATGCATCCATGCAATATTGGGGATATTCTTGTGCTAAAAGCTATTTATTGCTAATCTGATATTCACACCTAACTGGTCACCTATATTTTGCCTTGGAACCATAAGCAGGAGACAGGATTAACCCAGCTGGGTCATGGGCCTCAACCAGTTACTGATTGGAGATGGAGGGTCACAAAAATCTCATTCAGCGCCACTGCACTGAAAGGAATTAAGTAGCGCTACTGGTGATTTGGGTGGTGGTGGTGTGGAAACAGGCACTTTCCTTTTCAAACCATGCTCCCTGAGTTCTGTGTTCTACCTTGTCTCTGATGACAAACAGCAGAAGAGACAATAAGCTGGGAGGAAAAGTAGTCTGAGAAAGTCTCCCTCAAGCGACTTTCCTTCTGCCCCATTTTCACCCCTTGGAATGTACCACCTTAAATACAAGACAGATAAATGGGAAATCAGGTAGTGAAAGCATGGTGTTGACATCTGTCATTGCGCTGGGCCCTTCGTTTCATTGTTGTTTTACTGGTTCTGCATCAGTACTTTTCAACAGACTAGCTTAAAAATGTTGATTTGAGGTGCCACATATAATATGGATTTAAGGACCCTTAAATTATCATTTTCACTTAAAGAGAGCTGCACCTAGTTTTTAATTTCAGAATATTTTCTGTTGTTTACAGTGTTTTGCATTTGTGTATCGTTTCAACATTTTGCCCACGAAGTCATCCATCGTGCTCATTTGTCACAGTAATTGAAGGGACAGGAATAAAAGCAGATTAAGAAGTAGGGAGTGTAATAATGAAAGATTTAACATGTTTCACTAAAAATCCTCCTCCTCCATACATAGTTTAATCAACAGCAAACTGAGAGGTACAGACTGTAAATGGGTCCTGCCCACGAACGGAGTATGATAAAGAAAAATGGGAGATCATAAATGCTCCTGGAAAACATGAGGCGAAACCTACCCCTGCCTCTTTGCTGACCGTCTTCCTAAAGTGACTCATCCCGGAGGAGTCTAGGCCTTGTTCTCACAATTCCATCCCTTCACCTTGAACGGGTCAGGGAGGGCTCCTGGCCCTGGTTCACCATGGCCCCTGTTAGCGAATTTGCGCTTTCAAAGTTATGCCTCTAACTTGAGCCAACTGCATCTTCTCAGATTATTGTTGTGTAAAGTTTTGAGGACCTTGAGCTTCCTTTGTATAAGCTCTTCTGTTCTACCATCTTACAAAATTCTGACAGTCTTTTCCTATTATTTACCACTGAGTGTTTCGCAATTGTATAAATAGCTGAAACCTGGAGAAGTCCAGTTCTAATAATGCTGGTTGTGCAGTACTTTAAAATTTTATTCATTTTTTAATTTTTTTCCTGTGTGAAGCCTGATTGCTTTTAAACCAAGTCTAATAGGTTTTGGATGTTTCTGTGCTTGCTTTTATTTTTTTCTCTGGTAATAACTACCATGTTCTATCAAGAACCTACTCAGTAGACTTGTCACTGTTGTGGATACTTGTACGTATTATTTCTGACTCTCATTTTATAGATGGAAACTAAGGCTCAAAGAGTTAGACTGCTTGCGCAAGGTCGCACCGCTAGTAGGTGGCAGAACTGGGCTTCAGCTCCAAGTCTGACCATTTCAGAAGCTTATGTTCTTTCCTTACACCACAATTCATGAGCACGGTAATCAAATTGACACATGTCAGATTTTTCAAGTGAGGATACATTTCTGAATTATTTAAAAAGCATAGCAAGTATGGAACACTTCAGCTTATCTCTTGAATTCATTGAAAGCAAATACATAAAAATATAAATGAAGAATAACTGTCAATCCCTGGAAATACTTTATTATTCAGAGTCTCCAGAGAGGCATGCTTTAGATTACAACTGAGCTGTCAGAATGTAATTTGTCAGCACGCAATGAGCTTACCAGGATAAAAAGAACACACTAATCATTTTTTTTCAGAAGACGAGGTTCCCAATTTCCCATTTACACAGAGAAATCCAGAAGTTGCCATGGTAACCAGAAAACATTTGCAAAACAAAGCCTGAATAGGGGGACCAAAGCAAGCATACTCTTCCCGTTTAAGTTCTCCTACCGAGAGCCAGAATTTTAAGGAAAAGTTATTAAGAGTAGCTTCATCCTCTTCTTATTTTTAGAACCCACTCTTAAATAATTTCTGTAATCCTACCAATGTTTTGAATAAAACCTGATTATATCCTTGGGGTAGAATTTTTTTTTTTTTTCAAAAGTTGATTTGCTATGCCAAAGAGAATAAATACTGTAAAAGCTGAACTGTTTGTGACCCAACGTCAAAGCCCACCAGTAGCAAGTATGACTTGGTACTTTTTGTCTTAGCATTGAAATGTTGCTCTCAATTAATTAAACCTAATTGGACAAGACATTCTGCATTCGATCAGCAGGCCCTGCACAGCCCCATTGCTGAGATGATTTGCCCAGCCCCACCCACAGTCTAGAGCACGCTGTCCCCACGTGTGGCCCGAGGATAGCTTGTATCAGGATACGCCATGCTAGTCCAAAGACACAGGACCCCATATCTGATGGATGGGTTCATGTTCTCAGCAGTGGAGCCCAGGAATACGCATTCTAGCATTTTAAGTGTGCCCAGTCTAAATTTGGGGCAGTTCGGGTTTTACTGTTAAGAAGCTGGTTGAAACCCACTCCCAGAGAAGTATGTGAACAGATCCCTATTCTGTGCCCTTGCCAACACCACAAGATTGGAAAGTTCTGCCAATTTGGTAGTCAAAAGAATTTTGTTCTAACTTGTATTTTTGATTACCAAATTCTTTTATACCTTTATTTGCCATCTGCATTTCTGTCTCTGATTATTTCTACTTGCTCTTCTGTCAAGATCCAGGTAAAATCCAGGATTTTTTTTAACTGCATCTTGACAGAAGCTGTGCTAGATTAACAAAATCAGATGTTCCTTCTAGGAGCAATCTCCACTGGGGAAAGTGCCATTTAAGTATTCATTTTAGGAAGCCACAGTGTTGCTCAAAGTGAATAATTAGACCGCATGCGTGCTAAGTCACTTCAGTTGTGTCTGACTCTTTGCGACCCATGGACTGTAGCCCTCCATACTCCTGTATCCATGGGATTCTCCAGGCAAGAGTACTGGAGTGGGTTGCCATGCCCTCCTCCAGGGGATCTTCCTGACCTAGGGAGCAAATTCTGGGTCTGCTGAATCTCCAGCGTTGGGAGGCAAGTTCTTTACCACTAGCGCCACCTGGGAAGCCCATAATTAAACCAACACGGCATTATTTTATAAGCAACTTTGGAGAAGAGAGTAGTGTCTGGGGATCCTTTCTACCAAAACTCCACAGTACTGTCTTTTGTGAGTTAAATTGTCTCACCTTATCTAATTCCCATGTTGGAGTCCTAGTACCTCTAGTACCTCAGAATATGTAGCCTTATTGAGAGATAATGTCTTTACAGAGGTGATCAACTCAAAATGGGGTCATTCGTGTGGGCCCTAATCCAACATCACTGATACCCTTTGCTGCTGCTGCTGCTAAGTCGCTTCAGTTGTGTCCAACTCTGTGCGACCCCATAGACTGCAGCCCACCAGGCTACCCCCTCCCTGGGATTCTCCAGGCAAGAGTACTGGAGTGGGTTGCCATTGCCTTCTCCGACTGGTACCCTTATAAAGTAGGAAATTTGGAGACAGACAGATATAGAGGGAGTGTGTCATGTGAACATGAGAACAGTCATCTACAAGCTGAGGAGAAAGGCCTGGGGCGGAGCCCTTCCTCACAGTCCTCAGAAGGAATTACCAGCCCTGCCAACACCTCCGTTTGGGATGTCTAGCCTTCAGAACTGTAAGATAGCAAATTTCTATTGTTGAAGTTGCCTAGTTTTTGTGCTGGAGAACTAACACAGTGTCCAAATAACCTCGGATATAATTTCTTATATGATTGTTACCTGGTGTTGCTCTTTACCTTGATAAATTCAGAAGCAATAATATGCTAAATTCCTACGTGATGCTAGTGGTAAAGAACCCACCTGCCAATGCAGGAGACATAAAGGACGCCAGTTCAGTCCCTGGGTTGGAAAGACACCCTGGAGGAGGGCATGGCAACCCAGTCCAGTATTCTTGCCTGGAGAAGCCCATGGACAGAGGAGTCTGGCAGCCACAGTCCATGGGGTCGCAAAGAGCTGGATGCAACTGAAGTGACTTAGCACACACACCATATGCTAAATATATATAGTATAATGGGCTTCCCAGGTGGCACTATGCTATGCTATGCTAAGTCACTTCAGTCGTGTCCGACTCTGTGTGACCCCATAGATGGCAGCCCACCAGGCTCCCCCGTCCCTGGGATTCTCCAGGCAAGAACACTGGAGTGGGTTGCCATTTCCTTCTCCAATGCATGAAAGTGAAAAGAGAAAGTGAAGTCGCTCAGTCGTGTCCGACTCTTCGCGACCCCATGGACTGCAGCCCACCCGGCTCCTCCGTCCATGGGATTTTCCAGGCAAGAGTACTGGAGTGGGTGCCATCGCCTTCTCCCCAGGTGGCACTAGTGATAAAGAATCTGCGTGCCAGTGCAGGAGACACAAAGAACATGGGTTTGACCCCTGGGTCAGGAAGATCCCTTGGAGAAGGAAATGACAACCTACTCCAGTATTCTTGCCTAGAAAATCCCATGAACAGAGGAGCCTGGGGAGCTACAGTCCATGGGGCTATAAAGAGTTGGTGAAGACTGAGAGACTGCACACACACGTATAGTATAACATTTGGAAAGACACTACAGTCCTCAGCTGGCAACTGTTTAAAACAAGACTATAGTCGTGTTCTGCTGTAGTCTCTCAGCACCTGGCAACTACGTAGTTGGTCAGTCATCAATTTTTATTTTTTTAATTCACGTAGAGAAGAAGACTTGATGATTTCAGGAGAAAGGACCTGTAATCCCAGGCCCAGAATTGGGGTGATTTTATGGTACACAGTGCCTCTTGGGGAGTACAGAGGATATCACAGATGACTTTGACAGTTTAAAATTTAATTTGTGGTGCTTCAACCCTTTTGGAAGAGGTTACTTTCTAAATAACCAGCCTACCAACAGCATTTATGGGATTTGTAAATTATTTTCCTAGGAGCTCTTAGAGGTCTTTCTGCCTAATTCTTCGGTTGAAATTAAAAAAAAAAAAAAAGTATACTCAATGTATCTGAGTTGTACTGATGTGTTTTGTTAGCTCTCAGACTTTGCACTCCACCAAACTTTTTACTGAGTTGTGTGACCTTGTGGAAGTGCAAAGGCAGTTGGGAGACAGGCTGTGAATGGAGTTAGTAGGTTTGTGCAGATACTGGTACTGAAACAGCTGTCACTGGACACGTTGTCTAATAGCATGAGGACAGCACAGTAAGGAAACAGCAGCTTTACTGTGTGATTGTGTTTGTCAACAGCTCTCTAAGCCTCGAGCTCCTTGTGTAGTGTGTGTGAGAAACAAGAGAATTTGGGTTGCAATTAGAGTTCTGGCATCATATTCCACTAGACTATTAGAGAGACACTGAATAAAACAACCTCACAGATTTTTTTTTGAAAGATTTATTAGTTGTATATAATTAGCAAGTGTTCTCCAAGATTTGTAAACCTGGGAAGCGCAGAATACTTGACAGGCTAAATCCATCTCACCCTGCTCTTATTATAATAAGAAGAGCATTCGTTTATCATTACGCTCAATAGGCAGCTGGTTCAGTTCAGTTCAGTCGCTCAGTCGTGTCCTACTCTTTGTGACACCATGAACCGCAGCATGCCAGGCCTCCCTGTCCATCACCAACTGCCAGAGTCTACCCAAACCCATGTCCATTGAGTTGGTGATGCCATCCAACCATCTCACCCTCTGTCATCCCCTTCTCCTCCTGCCCTCAATCTTTCCCAGCATCAGGGTCTTTTCAAATGAGTCAGCTTTTCCCATCAGGTGGCCAAAGTACTGGAGTTTCAGCTTCAACATCAGTCCTTCCAGTGAACACCCAGGACTGATCTCCTTTAGGATGGACTGGTTGGATCTCCTTGCAGTCCAAGGGACTCTCAAGAGTCTTCTCCAACACCACAGTTCAAAAGCATCAATTCTCTGGCACTCAGCTTTCTTTATAGTCCAACTCTCACATCTATACATGACTACTGGAAAAATGATAGCCTTGACTAGATGGACCTTTGTGGACAAAGTAATGTCTCTGCTTTTGAATATGCTCTCTAGGTTGGTCATAACTTTCCATCCAAGGAGTAAGCGTCTTTTAATTTCATGGCTGCAATCACCATCTGTGGTGGTTTTGGAACCCCAAAAAACAAAGTCAGCTACTGTTTCCACTGTTTTCCCATCTATTTTCCATGAAGTGATGGGACCAGATGCCATGTTCTTCATTTTCTGAATGTTGAGCTTTAAGCCAACTTTTTCACTCTCCTCTTTCACTTTCATCAAGAGGCTTTTTAGTTCCTCTTCACTTTCTGCCATAAGGGTGGTGTCATCTGCATATCTGAGGTTATTGATATTTCTCCTGGCAATCCTGATTCCATCCTGTGCTTCTTCCAGCCCAGCATTTCTCATGATGTACTCTGCAAATAAGTTAAATAAGCAGGGTGACAATATACAGCCTTGATGTACTCCTTTTCCTATTTAGAACAGTCTGTTTTTCTATGTCCAGTTCTAACTGTTGCTTCCTGACCTGCATATAGGTTTCTCAAGAGGCAGGTCAGGTGGTCTGGTATTCCCATCTCTTTCAGAATTTTCCACAGTTTATTGTGATCCACACAGTCAAAGGCTTTGGCATAGTCAATAAAACAGGGACGGCGGAGCCTGGTGGGCTGCCGTCTATGGGGTCACACAAGTCGGACACGACTGAAGCGACTTAACAGCAGCAGCAGCAGCAGATGTTTTTCTGGAACTCTCTTGCTTTTTCCATGATCTAGCGGATGTTGGCAATTTGATCTCTGGTTCCTCTGCCTTTTCTAAAACCAGCTTGAACATCTGGAAGTTCACGGTTCATGTATTGCTGAAGCCTGGCTTGGAGAATTTTGAACATTAATTACTAGCGTGTGAGATGAGTGCAATTGTGCGGTAGTTTTAGCATTCTTTGGCATTGCCTTTCTTTGGGATTGGAATGAAAACTGACCTTTTCCAGTTCTGTGGCCACTGCTGAGTTTTCCAAATTTGCAGGCATATTGAGTGCAGCACTTTCACAGCATCATCTTTCAGGATTTGAAATAGCTCAACTGGAATTCCATCACCTCCACTAGCTTTGTTCATAGTGATGCTTCCCAAGGCCCACTTGACTTCACATTCCAGGATGTCTGGCTCTAGGTGAATGTGAATGATCACACCATTGTGATTATCTGGGTTGTGAAGATCTTTTTTGTACAGTTCTGTGTATTCTTGACACATCTTCTTAATATCTTCTGCTTCTGTTAGGTCCATACCATTTCTGTCCTTTATTGAACCCATCTTTGAATGAAATATTCCCTTGATATCTCTAATTTTCTTGAAGAGATCGCTAGCCTTTCCCATTCTATTGTTTTCCTCTATTTCTTTGCATTGATCACTGAAGAAGGCTTTCTTATCTCTCCTTGCTAATCTTTGGAACTCTGCATTCAAATGGGAATATCATTCCTTTTCTCCTTTGCTTTTTGCTTCCCTTCTTTTCACAGCTATTTGTAAGGCCTCCTCAGACAGCCATTTTGCTTTTTTGCATTTCTTTTCCTTGGGAATGGTCTTGATTCCTGTCTCCTGTACAATGTCATGAACCTCTGTCCATAGTTCACCAGGCACTCTGTCTATCAGATTTAGTCCCTTAAATCTATTTCTCAATTCCACTGTATAGTCATAAGGGATTTGATTTAAGCAGCTAGGAGCCTTAGCAAAAGATGTGTTGACAATTCTAACTTCTTCTCTAACCTACTGAATATATGTTATTAGGTATAGAAAGAAGGGAACATGAATGTTGAGCCCTTAGTATATCCCAGGCATTTTTCTCCCTCTTTTTTTATATTTTATATATGAGAAATATGCAGTCATTCTTAACTAGTGATTCTGTCTTATAACATCATTTGCATTCTGCTCTCATCTAACCTGATTAATAGTATTGCATGAACCATGAATTTCAAATCTAAAACGTTTATTAAAATAAATGAAGTGGTACAGTGCAGCCATTATTAGAATATTAAAATGTACTTAACCCATATACATAATTAGAGAAACACAATCTTATTGGCCGTAAAAACTTAGCTCCTGAGTTTCTTCTGATGTTTAAAATTCTGATTTCTGATTAAACAGCAGAAAAAAAGTAGCCTTTACTCCCTGTTACTAAAACCCACCAACAACAGTGACAAAAAATGAAAAGTAGAAGGGGGAAAGCCATCATCAGTGAAATAAGGAAATAGCCATAACCCCAAACCATGAGGAAATCTGCCAAATATTATGAAGTTTGAATTACGGTGAGGGAGGTTGCTGAGAGCCAACACATATATCCTCCAACCTCAGGCAGGATACAGTTTCGCCTTAAAGAAAGGGTCACAATTCTTAAATGCAAATCCAATGATCTTCTGGTTAGAGTGATGAGATCTAAGGACACAGGCAAGTAAGATAGAGAAATGTGATTTAGATATTCATTCTGCACTATAGAAGGTGAGTCCAAAAGAGTTAAAGACAGTCTAGGCTTATGGCCAAGAAAGATGGCCTCGGTGAGTGGAATTCAGGGAGTTTGTGACTTAAGAAATTTTACCACCCCAGATCTTTTAGTGCAAAAATTTGAGGAAAGTATATGCTCTCAAGGGCTTCCCTGGTAGCTCAGATGGTAAAGGATCCACCTGCAATGCAGGAGACCCAGGTTAGGTCCCTGAGCCAAGAAGATCCCTTGGAGAAGGGAATGGCTACCCTCTCCAGTATTCTTGCCTGGAGAATTCCATGAACAGAGGAGCCTGGCAGGCTACAGTCCATGGGTTGCAAAGAGTTGGACATGACTGAGCAATTAAGCGCACGCACACTTAAAGTTAAGTTTAAGTTAAAGTTAAGAATGAAATGTGCAGAGTAAATCTATGTAATAAACAAAGTGAATTTGAACTCTCTAGGAAAAAGATGGACATGCTTAAAGATAAAATTATCAGAAGGAAAATAACAAAAGATCTTTTCATAAATGTGGAGTGTGATGGGTAAAGCAACATACATTTGAAGACTGCTTACATCAGGAAACAAGGTAGTATACTTCATAATCTTAAATATGTTACCTAAATGCAATCTTTGGTTTTAAAAATACCTAAAAATATAGAAAAATTCAAAGAAAATATTGCAGGACAAAAAGATAAAAGTAAGCTTGAAGAACCTAGAAATGAAAGAGAAGAAAGCCATTATAGAGATGAGAGTCCATTAAAAAGCAAAAAATAAAGAAGAAAAGGAGGAGGAGGAAAACAAGGAAGAAGAGGAAGAGATGGAAGAGGAGAAGAGGAGGAAATGTGGCTGAAAATAATCAGAGAAACAAAGGAGAAACCAACTGTGAGTAATTAGAAATCCTGAAGAAAAGAATGAGGGCAACAGGAAAAAAACATGAATAAAGAATGAGAGAGAGAGAGAAGTTTCCTGAAATCTGGAATTACTTGAATCTGCAGATGAAAAGGACATGCTGTGTTTCAAATTGAAAGAGCTCTACTCCAAGAT
The DNA here is from genome assembly GCF_029378745.1 of Bos indicus. Classification (NCBI taxonomy): domain Eukaryota; kingdom Metazoa; phylum Chordata; class Mammalia; order Artiodactyla; family Bovidae; genus Bos; species Bos indicus. The sequence goes on along the minus strand of NC_091782.1, from coordinate 14,973,451 downwards.
AAAATCTACTGAGGCTACTAATTTCCAAAGCTAAATTAAGAACTTTATGAACATCCAGTCAGAAAAATGCAAGCCAACTATGAGTGAAGATTAAAAAAAAAAAAGTTTGTACTTGGACTTTTCCACAGAATGTTCAATGCCAGAAGACAGCGGAACAAGTTCTAAAGCAAGGATATTGTGTCCCGATAATTTTATACCCAGCCAAATTTTCAAATTGTCCTTAAAAAGCAAAGACATGAGACGAGTAATTTTAAGCATGTGTGAATTCTGGAAGAAAATGAACCCGGTGATCCTTTTTAAAAACTGCTTGACAGTCAAGTCTAACCAGTTAAGAGATGAACCAAATTAAAGGATGTGGGAACCCAGAAGCATCACAAAAGGTACGATGGAAAACATTGAATTTATTTAACTGTAGATGTAAAACGGAGCAACTGTGTAAAGTGAATATTATAAACCTTGAAAATATAAATTAATAATAGATGAAACGCAAATTTGGAGTTAGAAAATAGAAGAGGGAGTGGTGTTAGAAGTGAGCTGATTTCCTTATATTGCAAAGCAAGAAAGAAGCTGTTGTTGTTTAGTGACTGAATGGTGTCTGACATTTTTGTAACCCCCATGGACTGCAGCCTGCCAGGCTCCTCTGTCCATAGGACTTCTCAGGCAAGAATTATGGAGTGGGTTACTATTTCTTTCTCCAGGGGATCTTCCCACCACAACTCAGGGATCAAACCCACATTTTCTGTATTGGCAGGTGGATTCTTTACTGCTGAGCCATGAGGGAAGTCCAAGAAAAGAATAGATGCTGTCTACATATCAACCATATGGTTAAAAAATATAATGACCCAAGTCCTTTAATTCCATGAGCTTTCCTTAATTCTAAAGAGATACTTTTAGAAAAAAGGATATGCGTCTTTTACCATGAAAAAAAATTTTGTTGGAAGGTCATCAGTTCCTTCAGTTTTATTTCCTTTTTCTTCTATTAAATTCAAATAAAATTTAATTTAATAATTTTCAATTAAGAATAGTATGACAACAGTTAGAACTGGGCATGGAACAACAGACTTGTTCAAAATTGGGAAAAGAGTATATCGTGGCTGTATATTGTCACCCTGCTTATTTAACTTATATGCAGAGTACATCATGAGAAATGATGTACTGGATGAGTGAATGCTGGATGAATCACAAGCTGGAATCAAGTTTACTGAAAGAATTATCAACAACCTCAGAGATGCAGACAATAGCACTCTAATGGCAGAAAGCAAAGAGAAACTAAAATAGCCTCTTGATAAGGGTGAAAGAGGAGAGTGAAAAGCTGACTTAAAACTCAGCATTCAAAAAATGAAGATCATGGCATCTGATCCCATCACTTGATGGCCAATAGAAGGGGAAAAAGTGGATGCAGTGACAGATTTTCTTTTCTTGGGATCTAAAATCACTGCAGATGGTGACTGTACCCATGAAATTAAAAGACATTTGCTCCTTGGAAGTAAAGCTGTAACAAACCTAGACAGCATATTAAAAAGCAGAGACATCACTTTGCTGACAAAGGTCCATATAGTCAAAGCTGTGGTTTTTCCAGTAGTCATGTACAGATGTGAGAGTTGGACTATGAAAAGAAGACTGAGTGCCAAAGAATTGATGTTTTTGAATTGTGGCGTTGGAGAAGACTCTTGAGAATCCTTGGACAGCAAAGAGATCAAATCAATTAATTCTCAAGGAAATCAACCATGAATATTCATTGCAAGGACTGATGCTGAAGCTGAGGCTCCAATACTTGGGTACCAACATAAAGAGCAAAGTCATTGGAAAAGATCCTGATGCTGGGAAAGACTGAGGACAGAAGGAGAGGAGGGTGACAGAGTATGAGATGGTTGGATGGCATCATGGACTCAATGAACATGAATCTGATCAAACTCTGGGAGATAGTGAAGGACAGGGAAACCTGGTGTGCTGCAGTCCATGGGGTCGCAAAGAGTTGGACATGTCTTGGCAACTGACCAACAATAACAACATGTGTAGTATGCTTTTTTTTTGGTAAAGTACTCTTACATGTTCTTACATTTGTATACATATATTAAAAATAAATAATTTTTATCAAATATTAACATTTTTTGAGGGAGATTTTCATCTTTGTTCTTTTTTGTGTTGTTTAGATTTTTAAAATAATGAGTGTGGTGGGGATTACCAGTGTTTACCAAAACTAATGGGTTATTCCTTCTGGCACATGCTTCTTTGAAGTTAACAGAGTTCAAGTGCTCTAACCAATGCAATCTAAATGACAGTGGCATGTCAGTTTTAGTCTGAAGCCTGTAAGAATTAATATGAAGTTCTCCTTAATCTCCTCCTCTGTGGCAAACCCTGAAAGCTTTATGTCGGGGTGGTGACCTTAGAAGATGGCAGCATCCTCACCAGTCTCGAGGGGTCAAGTACATGGAGCAGAGCCAGCATTTCACAATATTGGAGAAATAATATGAGCAAGAAAGAAACCTTGTGATTTAAAAATTGTGATTTTTAAGCCTCAGAGATTGTGGTGCTATTTATTAAATTGCTACCATAATCTAACTCAGTCTGTCTTAATGAATGTGTGTCATTTGTACAAAATAATGACTCATTATTCTTCATAAAATTCAAATGTAGCATGGCTTTTTTAGTAAGAAAACATGTGTGTGTGTAAATATATCATCTATTTTCCAAATGGGTTTGAAGCAAGTTACAATTTCAAAACACATATAAACCAGGTCAAAAAAAGTCAGAGAGAAAAAAAAGTTAAGGTGAACGTAGTTTAAAAGAAGATAGATGGATACGATAGACAACTGGAATAAATTAATTATTGCCGTTAAGGACAAAGTTTAGCTATGATTCTTCAGGCAGACAAATAAAAACTTGGGAAACATTTTGACATTTTTGGTTATATGGTTTTCATTATTCAGATCGCAAACTTCTAGGCATCGAATTGCAGGTTAATTGTATCTATACTTGTTTAAAGTGCTTTCCTGGTAGCTCACTGGTAAGGAATCCGCCTGCCAATGCAGGAGACACGGGTTCAATCCTTGGGTCGGGAAGATCCCCCGGAGAAGAAAATGGCAACCCACTCTAGTATTCTTCCCTGGAGAATCCTATGGACCAAGGAAGCTGGCAGACTGCAGTCCATGGGGGTCTCAAAGAGTCAGACACGATTCAGCGACTAAAGAACAACAATGTACTTGTTTAAAGGATCTTGTGTACAAAATGGGCAGTGTCTTGCCTGTAACTTTGAAAGAAATACAAAAGCTTTATACTTCTATCAGTCTTGTATAACATCTCAGAGCTTTATATTAAATTGTGTATTTAACTGAGTGTATCAATCAGGATCAAACAAGGAAAATAAACCACTCTTTTTGAAATAGAGGAAATCAACGCAGATACTTTTGTTTCATGGATGGTGGAAGAATCTGAGATGCCAACCCGGGATGGTGATGCAACTCAGAGGTGACTAGCAGCGGGAAGCTACTATAAACTATAGATGGGTCTCAGCTGGTGGGAGGCATTGACAGGGCGATGGGAGGCAGGAAATGGGGAGAAACCAGAGTATTTCTCCCCCTCCCTTTCTTCCCAGCTGGATACCAGCTAAAATGAGTCTTGGGGAGATGCTGCCTTTAGTACTCAGTGTCCCTGCAATGTAGAGCACAGGAGAGGAAAGGGAAGGAGTGGAGCAGAGGGCAAAGAGACAGAGATTAACCCATGAAAAGGCGATGGCACCCCACTCCAGTACTCTTGTCTGGAAAATCCCATGGACGGAGGAGCCTAGTAGGCTGCAGTCCATGCGGTCGCTAAGAGTTGGACACGACTGAGCGACTTCCCTTTCACTTTTCACTTTCATGCATTGGAGAAGGAAATGGCAATCCACTCCAGTGTTCTTCCCTAGAGAATCCCAGGGACGGGGGAGCCTGGTGGGCTGCCATCTATGGGGTCACACAGAGTCGGACACGACTGAAGTGACTTAGCAGCAGTAGCAGCAGCAAAGCTGTTTCTATAAGAAATTGGGATAATAGTTCAGATAGATTGCTTTGGCTTATTTTACAACCAGGAATACACATGAGGGAAGCTGGCAGGAAATCAATTTTGGGTATAAGAAGTCAATGTTTCTTATTAAGTAGACATAGAAGAAGCTATTCTTTTGGCACTTCTTGTTGATAGATACTTTCATTTTTGGCAGACTGACTTTTACATCTATTCCTTGTGTAAATTTCAAGTTAGGAGGGAGGAGACAAGGGTCTTATCAGCTGCCCCAAACCTTCAACAAGGAAATTGATCATGTTTGGGACTTGCCAGTTCTAACAGCAAGAGATCTTCATAGCCATAGAGAGAACTGTGAAATCTTCAAAATTTGGAGAATATATTATTAGACTATAAAGTGGAGTAAAATAATGTATATAATAACTATACCCCTGTGCTTTGAGAGTTCTTCCTTCAGCATCTGTACTGTGAATGAAATTTTCCTCAGATCTGTGTTGGGTCCAGGTCTTGATGCCTGAACTTAAACATTGCATTGAGAGCTATCACAACCAATTTGACAGGATAAAACTTCTTTCATAAGAATAAGATTTTTCAAATGTATATCTGAGTTCTGCTTGGTGTGTTATTGTCTATTCACAGGATCAGATTAGATCAGATCAGATCAGCCGCTCAGTCGTGTCCGATTCTTTGCAACCCCATGAATCGCAGCATGCCAGGCCTCCCTGTCCATCACCAACTCCTGGAGTTCACTCAGACTCACGTCCATCGAGTCAGTGATGCCATCCAGCCATCTCATCCTCTGTCATCCCCTTATCCTCTTGCCCCCAATCCCTCCCAGCATCAGAGTCTTTTCCAATGAGTCAACTCTTCGCATGAAGTGGCCAAAGTACTGGAGTTTCAGCTTTAGCATCATTCCTTCCAAAGAAATCCCAGGGCTGGTCTCCTTCAGAATGGACTGGTTAGATCTCCTTGCAGTCCAAGGGACTCTCAAGAGTTTTCTCCAACACCACAGTTCAAAAGCATCAATTCTTCAGCACTCAGCCTTCTTCACAGTCCAACTCTCACATCCATACATGACCACAGGAAAAACCATAGCCTTGACTAGACGAACCTTTGTTGACAAAGTAATGTCTCTGCTTTTGAATATGCTCTCTAGGTTGGTCATAACTTTCCTTCCAAGGAGTAAGCGTCTCTTAATTCCATGGCTGCAGGCACCATCTGCAGTGATTTTGGAGCCCAGAAAAATAAAATCTGACACTGTTTCCACTGTTTCCCTATCTATTTCCCATGAAGTGATGGGACCGGATGCCATGATCTTCGTTTTCTGAATGTTGAGCTTTAAGCCAACTTTTTCACTCTCCACTTTCACTTTCATCAAGAGGCTTTTGAGTTCCTCTTCACTTTCTGCCCTAAGGGTGGTGTCATCTGCATATCTGAGGTTATTGATATTTCATTCCAATCCCAAAGAAAGGCAATGCCAAAGAATGCTCAAACTACCTCACAATTGCACTCATCTCACATGCTAGTAAAGTAATGCTCAAAATGCTCCCAGCCAGGCTTCAGCAATATGTGAACCGTGAACTTCCTGATGTTCAAGCTGGTTTTAGAAAAGGCAGAGGAACCAGAGGTCAAATTGCCAACATCCTCTGGATCATGGAAAAAGCAAGAGAGTTCCAGAAAAACGTCTATTTCTGCTTTATTGACTATGCCAAAGCCTTTGACTGTGTGGATCACAATAAACTGTGGAAAATTCGGAAAGAGATGAGAATACCAGACCACCTGACCTGCCTCTTGAGAAACCTATATGCAGGTCAGGAAGCAACAGTTAGAACTGGACATGGAACAACAGACTGGTTCCAAATAGAAAAAGGAGTACGTCAAGGCTGTATATACACAGGATAGTAAAGGTTATTTTCAATTTACTTATCATCTTGAGGTATATAGTATGTATTAAAAAACAAAAAGTTTTCCCTAAAGCCAGTTTAAATGAGTTGCCATAAATTCTTGAGAAGATCATTAGATTTTTAATCCTTATAATATTATTTTTTCCAATTATGTGTATGGTAAGACTTGGAAATTGTTAAATGAGACTGAATTTTAATAGGAAGAGAAGAGACAAAATAGTTAAACTTAATGTAAAAGATGAAAAATGAATATGCTAGACAACAAGGATGCCGTTGAGGATGAAATTTAGCTATGACTCTTCTTGCAGTCAAGTAAAAAAAAAAAAAAAAAGGTGGGGAACACTTGGGGTGATATATTTTCCATTGTTCAGAAAACAAACCTTTGTCCTAGTGTTGATATGATGATTCCCAGTTCAATGATATTAAACAGAGATGGTAATTGAACATAGCTCTGACTTAAGATATAGATAAATTCTTTCTCAATTTGCCATATGTGCTGATTTTAGCATATTTATACTTTTTTAATAAATGTGTTTGACTTTGATTTGCCTAATTTTGAAGAAACGACCCATAGGGAAGCAATCTTCTGAATCTTGACATCCAACTGAAGAGTCATCACTAATTCTGACACTCAATTTTCCTAAAATTTTGAAGTCAGCTAACAGATCTTTGAAAGCTTCCCCAGTGGCTCAGCAGTAAAGAAACTGCCTGCAATGCAAGAGACACAGGTTCTACTCCTAGGTCAGGAAGATTCCCCTGGAAAAGGAAATGGCAACCCACTGCAGGATTCTTGCCTGGGAAATCCCACGGACAGAGAAGCCTGATGGGCTGCAGCCCTGTATGTGTGCTTAGTCACTCAGTCATTTCTGACTCTGCCACCCCACGGACTGTAACCCACCAGGCACGTCCGTCCATGGGGATTCTCCAAGCAAGAATACTGGAGTGGGTTGCCATGCCCTCCTCCAGGGGATCTTCCCAACCCAGGGATGGAACCCAGGTCTCCTCCACTGCAGGCAGATTCTTCACCATCTGAGCCACCAGGGAGGTCGCAAAAGAGCTGGACATGACTTAGTGACTAAATAACAACAAGCAGATCTCTGAAGGCATGAAAATCAAAAATCCATCCAATTGATTCCAGACTTGTTAGAAAGGATAAATAATGAAACAAACAGGCTGTTCTTATCAGAAAGGTGAATCCCAATTGCTAACACAGTCTTAACTTAGGTTTCAGGTTGTTCCAAAGCTTTCTTTTAAACTTTAAACAAAATTAGTATGCCTGGTTTGTTTTCCCTTTTACAGAGCTACTTTGATAATGCGCTGGACCTAGACATCTTTCTACTAGGGGCAATGAGTTTGATCACTTTTCTAAAAGCCAGGTATCTTATAAAAAGAAAAACCAGAAAGGAAAATGAGCAGTTTAGGGTCATTAATTCCAATAGAGGGTTATCTAATTGGGGCTATTTTGCTGCTAAGCAGTATGTATATTCTGAAACAACTTAGATTTTGTACCTTAGTGTCATTCGTACCTCTGTCTTTTGATCTGCTTTGTAAAACTGCAAAACTCCTAAAGAATATTCAGGATTTATCGTGAGTATTCAGATACTCACGTATTTATTAATACTCACAGTATTTGTTCTGGCTCAAGACTTATTGTGAATGAATCTGCCTCTGACAACTCTGGGAAAATGCAACTGCTCTATTTGCGGGGGGCAGGTCAAATATAATTTTCCCATTACTCTATTATAAATATGTTCTGCTGAATTGCAATTATTAATTTATGTGGCATGCTGTATTTTTCTTGCTATTCCTGGTGCCGTAGATATAGTGAAAAGTCAATACATATTAGTTGGTTAAAAATAAAAATAATGATGCTGTCTTAGAAAGAAAGAAAAGATCGAGATGGGTGTTTTTAGGGTCTCATGCTAAACCACTAGGTTTGGTCAGGCCTCACTTTTCCAGGCTGAGTTAGAGTTCATAGGGTGCATGGTGGGCCTCGTGCCCACCATGGTTGGTCTTGTGGGCCAAGGTGTGCCACGGGAGGACTTAGATAAGAAATCATTTAAACAATCAGAGGTGGGCTAGATAATCCTTGGTTAAGAGTGAGCTTTAATCTGAAAGGCTCAGATATTAGTCTGGGAAACACCTAGGCAATTAGTATTCTCAGTCTTCAATTCAGATAGAGCAGATGAGCAGAGGAACAGGTCAAATAGAATATCTGCTTAGAAAGTGTTACCAAACAAGGAGAATTGGAGTGAAAGCTGAATTCTGGATTTGCTGGCTGCTGCTGTTGTTCTTAGTTGGTTTGCTTTAAAAGTCACAAGCACATATATTACAAACTCCTCTTCAGCCTAAGAGAGATTTCCTTCCCCTGACTTATCCTAAAATAAGGGAAATTCTTGTTGAGCTATTTCACTCTAAAATAGAAAAGTGAGTGAAAACAAAAAAAAAGTTTTGGTGCATAAGAATGGAATATAAGCTATAAGATCCGACAAGAAAAAGCAAGTATTCAAAGGATCCTAGGAAATCTTATATGTAACATAAATAAATTATTCAAATCATTGAAGACTGTATTAACTATTTATAATCAGTTTTGAAGTGATTGAAAACATACAAGATTAACTGGAAGTAGAAAAAAAGTACGAAAATTGTACTACAGTATTATGCATGTGTGCTAAGTCACTTCAGTCATGTCTGACTCTGCGACCCTATGGACCATAGCCCCCCAGACTTCTCTGTCCATGGGATTCTCCAGGCCAGAATACTGGAGTGAGTTGCTATTTCCTCTTCCCGACTCAGGGATCAAACCCATGGCTCTTAAGTCTCCTGTGCTGGTGGTCAAGTTCTTTACCACTAGCCTCATCTGGGAAGCACCTTAATAGTATATTATGTAAACACAAAAATCATATCTCACATATCATTTTTTGCCCCTAAAATCAAATTTTTCAATCTTTTTTTCAAACGCATGATATTTCTTTATTTACTTTTAATACGTATTTATTTACTTGTTTGGTTGAAACATGCAGATGTTGCAAATGTAGGATCTAGTTCCCTGACCAGAGATCAAACCCAGGCCCCTGGCATCGGGAGTGCAGAGTCTTAGCCACTGGACCACCAGGGAAGTCCCCAAATTTTCAGTCTTGAAAATGGCCATGCCCACACAAATGATGATGAAATAATGAACAAAAATGAAAACTTTTGTTGCTCTACCAATAAGAATATGTGTAACAAAATCATAGAGCATCGGGATTAGAAGTTGTACATCTGCAGATTCCAACAGGGAAGATGAACAGACAGGCTTTTGAAAAAGCTTATCACTGTTTCCCAATTCTTGTTGCTCTACCATTTCTTTTCATGTTTCTCTTTCAGCCTAGGAATATCTCCTGCTCTGTAGGAAATGATTCTTGTTCAGTGAAAGAGCTTCTTAGGATGGTAGCCCAGCCAGTGCCAGTAAATGGCTTGAAGGGCTGGAGGAGAAGAAGCTTTAGCCTTCAATACAGAGGTGTGGTATTTCCTCGATTTAAAGCTCTATTTTGTAAAGCTGCAAAAGCAGATTCAAACACCACTCCGCAAGTACATTGCTACTCCAGGTCCCTTTTAGATACGCAGTTTGAAGCCACCATTGTCTGACAAGGTCATTTTTGAGTCATCTTTTACATTTCGAAGGGCTTCCCGGGTAGCTCAGCTGGTAAAGAATCTGCCTGCAATGCAGGAGACCCCAGTTTGATTCCTGGGTTGGGAAGATCCTCTGGAGAAGGAGTAGCCTACCCACTCCAGTATTCTGGCCTGGAGAGTTCCATGGAAGATCCACTGGAGAAGCGATAGGCTACCCACTCCAGTATTCTTGGGCTTCCCTTGTGGCTCAGCTAGTAAAGAATCTGCCTGCAATGCGGGAGATCTGGGTTTGATCCCTGGGTTGGGAAGATCCCCTGGAGAAGGGAAGGGCTACCCACTCCAGTATTCTGGCCTGGAGAATTCCATGAATTGTATAGTCCATGGGGTCGCAAAGAATCAGACACAACTGAGCAACTTTGATTTTGGGCTTCCCTTGTGGTTCAGCTGGTAAAGAATCCACCTGCAAAGTGGGAGACCTGGGTTCGATCCCTGGCTTGGGAAAATCCGCTGGAGAAGGGAAAGGCTACCCACTTCAATATTCTGGCCTAGAGAATTCCACTGACTGTATAGTCCATGGGGTTGCGAAGAGTCAGACATGACTGAGAGACTTTCACTTTCACTGTTCACTATAACCCAAACCACTCTCTACACTGCATGAAATGGGTTAACCATCAAACATTCGGTTGTAGCCTGGTGGATTCCACCATCACTTCTTACTACCTTATAGCAAACTGTCCATTACAATGTCATAATTTTTAAAGTGATAGACATTTAAAAATCCATTTAGAACAATGGATTTTTCCAGAGTTTGGATATTAGTTATCTTCTACTATACGCACAAATGTTTAAATGGCCTTTCTGAACACAGTAGTTAATGCTAGTTAGGAATTTGCTATTGTTTTTCAGTCATTAAGTCATGTCCAACTCTGCAGCCCCATGAACTGCGTCACTCAGGCTTCTCTGTCCTTCACTATCTCCCTGAGTTTTCTCATACCCATATCCACTGAGTTGGTGATGCCATCCAGCCATCTCATCCACTGTTGCCCCCTTCTCCTCTTGCCCTCAATCTTTCCCAGCATCAGGGTCTTTTCCAATGAGTTGGCTTTTCACATCAGGTGGCCAAATTATTGGAGTTTCAGCTTCAGCATCAATCCTTCCAATGAATATTCAGGACTGATTTCCTTTAGGATTGACTGGTTTGATCTCCTTGTTGTCCAAGGGACTCTTAAGAGTCTTCTCCAGCACCACAGTTCAAAAGCATCAGTTCTTTGCCACTCAGTTAGGAATAGTGCAAGGAATTTATGAAAATAAATGAATTTTGAATAGGCTTATTTGGAGAGTAGGAGAAGAGCATACTTTTCCAGTAAGACATACTGGCCAATACTTGACCATCAAGAGGACAATCCGGGGAGGAGAAAGGGTAGTTGAAGATGTTCAGGCTAGGGGTTAATCAGAACTCTGGAATCAGGCACAGAGAGTAATTGAAGTCCAAGATAGATTTAGAGATTTAAGTCAGTCTTACTGTACAAAGAATTCTAATTTTTAGACTCAAATTGTATTTCACTTTGCCTATGGAGTTCTAAAATTATCAAGCATGCCATAAAGATTCTGGAAAACTAGAAATTAACAAGAGCCAACAATTTAACAGACAATTTTAAATAACTATTGTATATTGCTATGCGAGGGTTACAATGATGCATCAGACCGAGTCCCTGCCTTCAAGAAGCTCAGAGTCTAGGTGGGAGGAGGTGGGAAGTGAGAGCCTCTGTAGAACCTTTCAGATAGGCCTTTCCTGAGAAGTAGGCTTCTGCTAAGCTGGAGGAAACTAACTGTCATCAGCCACAGACTACCAATATGATGAATCTGTAAGGGACCAGTGAGCCTGGGTTTTAGACTTTACTCTATAAAAGAAAGTTATTTATTCTCAACCCTCTGAAAAGGGAAACATTTGGAAAATGACAGATTAAAACATTTTTTGATGCCAAAGCCTCAAAAAGAATCTAAAAAAAATTAAAAAGGGATTATTAAATGATGGTCAATAACCAGTTAGAAAAAAGTCAGCTGATTCACCTCAATTTCATTCACTTTTCTGATAGGGTTATAAAAATTCATAGGTCAAGTAAATTCAGTTTATTTAATAAAGTCCCTCAAAATATCCTTGGGGATATAAACAGAAATTGAAGATATCTGAAAGTACTTGGATTGAAGCCAGTTAGAAAATACCCCTGAGTGGAGTAGAAAGCAAAGGTGTCTTCGTGGAATGCTATTGTTCTGCCCTACTTCATTCTTTCAAAATTGTTTGGGTGAAGAGATATAGTTTCATTTGTAGATAGCACAGAATTGCAAAACAGTAAAAATCCAGAATTACCTCAACAGATAGTCATGCTGGGATAAAAACTAATCAAATGCAGTCATCAAACAAACAAGTATGTGTGTTTCCCAAAGAAATTCCGTAGCACAGGGAAAAGGCTGGAGCAAATACAGTTTATCACTTTGTGTGCTATTTATTGGCAACACTAGATTTAGATTCTTCAGATTCCAGTGTTCTCTGCTGTGGTTAGGCTATGTTTGAAAGAATATACTCAATTCAGAGTGTCAGAGAACCATATTTTAAAAAGAGTTTTGATAAACAGTCGTGTAAGGCACAGTAGAAGAAACTGGAGCTACTAGTCTTAGAGTGTGTCAGTTTAATTGAGTGATTTAGGTGCGATTGGTATAATCAGATATGTGCTTTTGAAGCATTACTCTGACTGCAAGGTGGGGAACAGTTGGAGGAAACAAGAATAAATTTGGGGGTGGGACATTAGTAAGGAAAGAATGTAGTAACCCAGGTGAGAGGTAATAGTTATTTGGAGAAGGAAAGAAGAGGATGGAGGTAAATGCTACAGAATGGATTAGACACAGCATGAGGGAAAGTGATGAGGTTGTTTGGGGTAACATTAAGTTCAAGATGCTGGTAAGGCATTTTAACGACAATTATCAGTCCAGCTCTTGGACATTCTAATCTGGGGTACAGAGAAACTGTGGTTCGAAATGAGGACATCAGAGGCATCTGAACAGTAAACATCAGTAGTGAGACATCTTTATGACCTTTTACAGTTCATGGACCACTTCAATAGGTAATTAGTATAACTGTCTGCAGCAAAGCGAGTTTTATTATGGCATTTCAAAGGCATGAAAACCAAAATTACTTTCAACACTAGTAAGCAATGGAACCTGAGCTTAAAGAAACCAGGTCATCCAATTCCAAGTTCTAAGATTTGGGTGTGTGATAGTACCAATCCAGTGGACGACAGTACCAATCCAATGAGAGTCCGTTGGACAGCAATGAGATCAAACCAGTCACTACTAAAGGAAATCAACCCTGAATATTCATCGGAAGGACTGATGCTGAAACTGAAGCTCCAGTACTTTGGCCAGCTTATGTGAAGAGCCAAATCGTTGTTGAAAAAGACCTGATGCTGGAAAGATCGAAGGCAGGAGGAAAAGGGGACAATAGAGAACGAAATGCTTGGATGGCATCACCAGCTCAATGGACAAGCAAGCTCTGGGTGATGCTGAAGGGCAGGGAAGCCTGGCGTGCTGCAGTCCATGGGGTTGCAAAGAGTCAAACATGACTGAGCAACTGAACAATAACAACCAATCCAATGAGAATCAGAGCTATGGGAGAGTTCCCCAAGAGGAAGAAATATGGTGACCACAGATAGCTTCAGACATGGCTGTTTTTACCGACTGGAGAGAAAAGAGCACAATAAAAGAATAGGAGACTGAGCAAGCAGTTAGAGGGTGAGAGAGGGAGAGCACCAGGGTGGTCTTTGGCTCTAGAAACCTGGGACCAGAAGGAAGGTGGAGAGCTTCCACAATGCAGAAACGGTTAGCATTCTTAGGTTTTACCTCAATGATCAGGATGCTCAGTGCTGAAAACAGATCACTTTCTATCCTGCACATTTAGCTTCTTTTCATTGTCCACTCTCATTTCACACATTTTGCCAGTAGCTCCTGAACTGTGTTATAAACGCCTTGAGGGCAAGGTCCAGGCCTTCTCTTCCTTCTTGTCTCTGTACTGCCTAACATGGGGCTGTATACAGAGACCGATATAAAATGTGAAAGCTCTCTGCATGCAGATGATTAATCATCACTAGAATTGTTCCAAAGGCACTGTCTCTAGTGCCAAGAGCACATTTGTTTAAAATGTGCGCTTAAATTTGAATGCATCTGCCTAAATGGTGCCATCTGTTCTTAGGCAGTTTCAGAAAGGTTTTAGTACAGTTTTACCTTTAAAAGGACAAATGGAAGGGCATGCCTATGAGACACAAAGACGTCCTTAAGTAAACACAGAGCAGGCGCTGGCACATTCAATCACACTTAAGCAGCTACACATTATGAATGTTTTCTGAGGTTTAAGAAAATTTTAGCTAAGAGGACACCAACTACTACTTCATGCAGAAAATATTTATGAGACGTTACAAAATTGTAGGCATGGACTCCTACACATATTACTGCATTTTAATTACAGAGTACAGAAATACAGTTTAATTTGCTGTACCCTTTGAAATGGGTTGACTCTTCCACTCTTTGCTCATGGCCCACATTTCGCAGTGATTTCAGTGCATCGATTTACAAGCTGAAGACAGCTGTTGGGGATAGTCTCCGTGTTAGTCATTTCTATCGATTGTCATTTGACTTTTGTTACAGTGCTGTAGGATTTATTGTTGTGTGAATAAAACAGTGAAATGAAACCCATGTTTAAGTTCCGCAAATAACTTACAGTCACTTCCAAAACACCTCAACTTAGGTTCTAAATTTGAGTTTGCGGTTTTACATGCACGGTTATTTGCTGATCCACTTTAGCATGCAAAATCACACACTGGCTAGGTTTGGGTATAGTTATTGTAGCAACGAGAAATGGGTCAGATTTTCAGCCTATTTAATCCACTAGCTACATCATCATCACCAAAACTATGCCAGTATCTGGACATCTGTATATTTTGCCGTGTGTGTGCCAAGTCGCTTCAGTCACATCCGACTCTTTGTGGCCCCATGGACTGTAGCCCGCCAGGCTCCTCTGTCCATGGAATTCTCCAGTCAAGAATACTGGAGTGGGTTGTCATGCCCTTCTCCAGAGGACTTTCCTGACACAGGGATCAAACCTGCATCTCCTATGTCTCTGAATTGGCAGGAGTGTTCCTGACCATTAGGGCCACCTGGGAAGCCCCTGTAGGCGGATTCTTTACCAGCTGAGCTACCAGGGAAGCCCATGTATTTTGCTGCTGCTGCTGCTAAGTCGCTTCAGTCGTGTCCGACTCTGTGCGACCCCATAGACGGCAGCCCACCAGGCTCCTCTGTCCCTGGGATTCTCCAGGCAAGAACACTGGAGTGGGTTGCCATTTCCTTCTCCAATGCATGAAAGTGGAAAGTGAAAGTGAAGTCACTCAGTCGTGTCCAACCCTTAGCGACCCCATGGACTGCAGCCTGCCAGGCTCCTCTGTCCATGGGGGTTTCCAGGCAAGAGTACCAGGGTGGGGTGCCATTGCCTTCTCCATGTATTTTGCTAGTTGGTATAAATCTACAATGGTGTCCATCAAGAATTTACATTTACAGAAAGAATAGCATCCATATATGTTACCCTATCGGAATACATATAGAAATAGTGTATCCATATAGAAATTCTTTTGTTAAATCCCATTTTGCAGAGGTGGAGATCTGAATGGCTTTATGCATATGAACATTCCTTTGGAATATTTTTAGATACTTTTTATTTTAGATATTTTTAGATGTCTGATATTTATTTGCTTCTGATAATTTTTACATAAAAGAAATAGGATATTTCAGATAAGGATGAAGTCATCTCTCACAAAGGCAACCACTATCATTAATTTGCTATATCCTCTCAGTCCGTTTTCTAAACTTTTAATGACCTAGGTTATGGCTCCACGAGCTAATGTTTTTAAATAATATTGCCTTCTTACTTATCTAAGTTTTGTCATACTATTTTTATCATTAACCTTCCATTTTCCCTCAACATTCTGTTTTAGAAATCAGTGTCAACCTACACAAAAGTTGTTGCATTTTACTCTTCTGTAGCTTATTCATCTTTTCACCGCAAGATGTCCGTTTAGGTTGTACATCTTGCATCACCTTCTTGCTGCCCTAAGCAGTGCTGCAGTGACTTTTGTCTCTGTCTCCCTCTGCCTCTGTCTCTTTCCCCTATAATGTGCCCGGCCCAGGTTTCCCTTTTGGAAATACTCCTAGTGAAGTGAAATGAAGTGTTAACTGCTCAGTCATGTCCAACTCTTTGCCACCCGTAGACTGTAGCAGACCGGGCTCTTCTGTCCATGGTATTCTCCAGGCCAGAATACAGGAATGGGTTGCCATTTCCTTCTCCAGGGGATCTTCCTGACCCAGGGACCCAACCTCGGTCTCCGGCATTGCAGGCAGATTCTTTACCATCTGAGCCTGACCAGTGGTCAGTCTATTATTGCTGGCTTGCAGGTCATAGGGAATTCTCTCTCAAAAAAAGAGAGTTTTAATTTGCAATCTTACCAGGGTATATAATATTTCGACTTCCTTATATCTTTACAAATACTTGTTTTGTTAGACTTTATTTCTTACATTTTTCCTGGTCTGATGGAGGTGAATGAAATAGTTAATTATTGGATTTTAATTACTTGTCTAAAGTATTTGTAAGCCTGAGCATTTTTTCAAAGACATGTTGACCGTATTCAGGTTTCCTCTTTATAGGATACATATTTATATCCTTTGCTCATTGTTTTCTGAGTTGTTTGTCTTTCTCTTATTGTTTTGTGGGGGTTCTGTATTTCAAATGTTAATCTTTTGTCAGCCACATATACTGCTAATATCACCTCTCAGTCTTTTAACTTTATGGTAGATATCACGGCTTCCCAAGTGGCTCAGTGGTAAAGAATCCGCCTGCCAGTGCAGCAGACATCGGTTCAATCCCTGGGTTGGAAAGATCCCTGGAAAAGGAAATGGCAACCCCCTCCAGGATTCTTGCCTGGGAAATCCCATGGACAGAGGAGCCTGGCGAGCTGCAGTCCATGGGGTCGAAAAAGGTCAGACACAACTGATTTACCGAACAGCAGCAGCAGCAGATATCATCACACGGAAGTTCTTTAATTTTGGATTATTTGATCAACTATTTCAAATCCATTCATTTTTGTGTTTGATGTTTTTTTTCATAGGTTATCTATTACTACCTTGGGTTGATTACAATATGCTGCTATATTTTAAGGTTAAAGTTGTGTTATTTCCTTCAAAAAAGCAACAACCAGACTTGTGTACATCTCCTGATAAAAAGATGCACCGCCACTGGTAGTCTTGCTAAAGGGATAGGACGTAAGTCTGGTCAAGCCCTCGATCCCGCTGCTGATACCCAAGAAATAGAGCTGACAGGACAAGTTGAACTCTGCCATGAGAACGTATGCAGTTGGCAAAGCGCAGACCGAGAAACTTCGGTCAAATGGCTCAAGTTCTGCAGCAGATACGTTGTAAAGGAAACAAGGGGTGGAAAGGGAACCTGTGGATGGAATGAGAATCCAACACTTCTCAAGCTAAAAACCTAAGGACAAAACTAAAACTATAGTATCTAAGGATGCGTACTTAAGTGATAAAACCCAATGAAACCTAAGAAAGGGATTACTACAGAGTCGGGAAGAAAATGTTTATTTTGGGGAGAGGATTAGGATGGGTCTTCTGAGGTGCCTGGCAGAGTTGTTGTTTGACCTGCTGCTGCTGCTAAGTCGCTTCAGTTGTGTCTGACTCTGTGCGACCCCATAGATGGCAGCCCACCAGGCTCCTGTCCCTGGGATTCTCCAGGCAAGAACACTGGAGTGGGTTGCCATTTCCTTCTCCAATGCATGAAAGTGAAATGTGAAAAGTGAAGTCACTCAGTCGTGTCCGACTCTTTGCGACCCCATGGAACGCAGCCTACCAGACTCCTCCATCCATGGGATTTTCCAGGCAAGAGTACTGGAGTGGGGTGCCATTGCCTTAGGAGGTAGTTAACAGGATGTTTGCCTTGTATAAATCATTTTGCTAAACTAAAAGGAAAAAAAAAAAGAAGTTGTGTTATTTTGCACATAAATCTTTATACATTCTGGCATTTATTTATGTGTATAGTGTGAGAAAGCAATCTAAATTTACATTTTCAAGACAGATAGCCCATTATTCCGGAGAAGGCAATGGCACCCCACTCCAGTACTCTTGCCTGGAAAATCCCATGGACGGAGGAGCCTGGTGGGCTGCAGTCCACGGGGTTGCAAAGAGTCAGACACGACTGAGCAACTTCACTTTCACTCTTCACTTTCATGCATTGGAGAAGGCAATGGCAACCCACTCCAGTGTTCTTGCCTGGAGACTCCCAGGGTCGAGGGAGCCTGATGGGTTGCTGTCTATGGGGTTGCAGCCCATTATTCCAACACCATTTGTTAATAAGTCCATCCTTCCTCCTCTGTGCTATGATGTCACCCAGGAACTTAGGTAGAGTTCCTTAAATGAGCATAGCATGTTTCACTGACCTAGTTATCTGCTCCTGCAGCAGTACCACTCTGTTTTAATTACTCTAGTGTTATAATTATCCCTGGATATATAGCAAGACAAGACCCTCTTCCTTATTATTCTTTCACAGAATTGGTTTTGATTATTTTCAATATTTGCTCTCCCATCTCATTTTTAGAATTAATTTGTTTTGTGCTGTAAGCAAAACCAACAGCATTTGTATTTCAATTGCATTGAATACATTGCTTAATAGAGAGAGATTAATACAGAGATTAATTTTGGATTTTCTCATCCATGAAATGGTATATTAATATCTGGCACCTCAATTTTTCAGGTTTCCATTTTGTCTTCTTTAATATTATTTTATCATTTTCCTTGTAAATTGCATATCTTTTATAAGATTAATCTCTTATTATCTCATCATCTTTGTTGCTATTACGAATAATATATTTCCTGATTAATTGTTGCTGGATTATTAGAACTTTACTGATTTCTCGTATTTATCTTTCATCCAACAACCATGCTTATCTTTTTAGTCCTTAACAGTTTATTTGTAGATGTTCTTGCATTCTCTTTGTAAACCACAGTATTTTCTGTGTATAAGACACTTGAATTTCTTCTTTTCTATTACTATGCCTCATATTTTTTCCTTGTTTATTCTTTTGACTGGGACCCCCAATTCCGTGTTGGCTAGTAGCAGTGATGTTAGGTATCCTTGCCTGTGGATGGTGTTTACATTTGTGGAATGAACTCTCTCAATGTGCCCATTCCCAGCTCTTTTCTTATGAAATTCACATTGAACATTTTCAGTATGGCTAGCCAAAGTTAAGGTATGGACTGTGGTCGTGTAACAGGGTAAACTTATCGTATTGTTTAAAAAGACCCAAGCTTTGCCTCACTCAACCTCTCACTTTCTGAATGAACCCACCCATATCTGTTATCAGTCATTCAGGAGGTTAACACACTGAAAGTAATTCATATTAAGGATCTCCGCTGCAAGCATCTTTACTCCATTTGAAAGTATTCACTTCACGGGAAATGTCTTATCAGTGGAAATATACATGTAAATCTGTTGATAGTCTTCCAAAATTCTCATTGTTCGCATTTGTTTTACAACTTATTTATTATAGACTCCTATGAACCAAGCTTCAACCCGTTCTCACTGCATCTTCACCATTCACCTGTCAAGCAAGGAACCAGGATCTGCAACCGTGAGACACGCCAAGCTGCATTTGGTGGACCTGGCTGGCTCAGAGCGGGTTGCCAAGACTGGAGTCGGAGGCCAGCTTCTGACAGAGGCCAAGTATATCAACTTGTCACTGCATTACTTAGAACAGGTAATCAGTTGGGGTAGGATGACCTATACCTACCATTTTAATAAATGTTATTTATTTGTAATTGGAGGATAATTGCTTTCCAATATTGTATTGGTTTCTGCCATCACCATGAGTCAGCCCTAGGTATATATATATGTCCCCTCCCTCTTGAATCTCCCTCCTTGTGACCATGTACATAGCATCAGGCATTCTACTAGCATTTTGGCCCTGTTTTGTGTCTCAAAATAAAACATATATGATGTAAAATTATATTATATTGTGGTGATATATATATATAATGTAACATTTACCACTTTGCTAATTTTTAAGCGTACAATTCAGCAACATTAAGTGCATTCAAAATGTTGTACAATCATCACCACCATCCATTTCCAGAAGTCTCATAATCCCAAACAGAAACTCTGTACCCATTAAACAGTAACGCCCATCTCTTTATACTCCCAGCCCCATCATGCCTATTCTGCTTTCAGCTGCTATGAATTTGCCTATTCCATATACTCCTGTAAGTAGAATTATACGATGTTTGTCCTTTTGTGTCTGATTTCTTTCACTTAGCATAACTGCAAGACCCATCCATGTTTTTGCATGTATTGGACTGTCCTTCCTTTTTTAAAGTGCTTATTTACTTATTTGGCTGCACTGAGTCTTAGTTGTGGCATGTGGGATCTTCACTGTGTCACGTGGGCTCTTTCGTTGAAATGCATGGACTCTCTAGTTGTGGCCCAGAGGTTCGGTAGTTGCAGCACAGGCTCCAGAGCACTCTGGCTTCAGTGGTTGAGGCACCCGGGCTTAGTTGCTCCATGGTATGTGGGATTTAATTCCCCAACTAGGGATTGATCTGCGTCCTCTACATTGAAAGTGTGGAAGTGTAGATATTGTGGTTGCTCAGTCTCTAAATCATGTCTGACTCTGCAACCCCATAGACTGCAGCATGCCAGGCTTCCCTGTCCTTCAGTATCTCCCAGAGTTTGCTCAAATTCATGTTCATTGAGTCAGTGATGCTGTCCAATCATCTCATCCTCTGTCACCCCCTTCCTACCCTCAATCTTTCCCAGCATCAGGGTCTTTTCCAATAAGTCAGCTCTTCCCATCAGGTAGCCAAAGTTCTGGAACTTCATCTTCAGCATCAGCCCTTCCAATGAATATTCACAGTTGATTTCCTTTAGGATTGACTGCTTTGATCTCCTTGTAGACCAAAGGACTCTCAAAAGTCTTCTCCAACACCACAGTTCAAAAACATCACTTCTTTGACACTCAACCTTCTTTATGGTCCAACTCTCACATCCATACATGACTACTGGATAAACCATAGCTTTGACTATACAAACTTTTGTTGGCAAAGTGATGTCTCTGCTTTCTAATATGCTGCCTAGGTTTTTCATAGCTTTCCTTCCAAGGAGCAAGTGTCTTTTAGTTTCATGGCTGCAGTTACCATGGGACCATTTCATGGCAAATAGATGTCATGGTCTTAGTTTTTTGAACTAAGTTGAGTTTTAAGCCAGCTTTTTTACTCTCCTCTTTCATGCTTATCAAGAGACTCTTTACATCCTCTTCACTTTCTGCCATTAGAGTGGTATCATTTGCATATCTGAGGTTGTTGATATTTCTCCCAGGAATCTTGATTCCAGCTTGTGATTCATCTAGCCCAGCATTTCCCATAATGTACTCTGCATTTAATAAGTTAAATAAGCAGAATGACAGAGCATCATTTCCACTTTTCCCCAGCTGCTTCATTCTTTCTAGAGGTATCTCTCTGCTCTTCCTCCTTCATTCTTTCTAGAGGTATCTCTCTGCTCTTCCTCAGTAGCATACGAACCTAGGGCTTATCTTCTGGTGTCATATCTTTTTGCCTTTTCATACTGTTCCTGGGATTTTTGAGGCAAGAATACTGGAGTGAGTTGCCATTCCTTCCTGTGGACCACGTTTTGTCAGAACTCTCCACTGTGACCTGTCTGTCTTGGGTGGCCCTGCATGGCATAACTTCATGCTCATAACTTCATTGAGTTGCCCAAGCCCCTTCACCACAACAAGGCCATGATCCATGAAGGGGGAATGTAGATATAAATATATCCTATTTTGTTGATGAACATGACTTCTTTTGTCCTTTCGGCTCTTGTGAATAATGCTGCTATCAACATTGGGGTAGCTACTATAATTCTGTATAAACATTTCATTTAAACCTCAGAACAGTTGTGCACTGGACATATTAGTTTTTACCCCCCATCTTACAGTTTTTATAACTCATGTCCTCCCTAGGCCTTCCAAAGATCATGTAGCTAGTGGTGAGATAAGGATTTGAACCTCGAATTGCTTGACTCCAAAGCCTATGCTTTTTTTTTTTTTTTAAACCTTTGCTTATTGTTTTTATTGTAAAATTAGTAGTGGGTATGAATATAAGAAACACCCTCCATGGCCTATTTGTTTCGGGCTGGTAGATTAGCTGTGAGGCCATAATGTGGAGATGACCAGTATCTTTTCCACTTGTGGTGACTTCATCTGATGGTGATTCTGACCCTGCACTGGTTCTGTTTATCTAGCTTCCCTCCCTGTCTGCACTCCAGGTTTACTATAGTCCGTCCCAGTGCATGCTCAATTTTTAATTTCTGAGTTTTATTCCAAGGGCAAAGAAAGCTCATCTGAATTTTGCTAAATAAATCTTCCAGAAAAAAAAAAATTCTCTCTGAAAGGAGAGAATTGAATTAAATTTCTTAAGTTCCTTTCAGCTCTGTGAGTATAAACGCTGTGAGTTGAATGTTAAAGATGGCAACTAATTCCAAGAATAAAAAAAAGAGAAACATGATCAAAAGCTAGAGTGGAGAAATACAGAGAACATTGGCAAGGCAGAATGATTTGTTGATGAATGTTGGAGACTGAAAGATTTGGGAAAAAAAATACTTTTTTTTTTTGAAGCTGCCTAATGAACCCTTTTGAGAATGATGTTGTCCTGATGTTAAATGCTTTCTAATGGCCAAGTTGGCTGAGAAAGTAGTTTGAGAGAAACCTAAGGGAACTCTCTGTGAACAAGGCACACACAATAGGCTCTGAGTAAATGAACCCCAGTAATGCAGCACCCCGAGATTAAGGCCTGTGTGTTGTTCAGATAGTGTTTCTGACAATAGTCAGCATTTCTGGACTCCTTCTTGCTCATATATTACATTCTAATTTTACTTAACAGATCTTGTTACTTTGCAGGATGTTTATATAACACTGATATGAAAACATAATGAACTATATTCAAAGTGCTTTTTTTCAAAATATACCTACTTGTTTCAGATGTTAGCATTGTCCTTTAACTCCAATTAGATCTGTCCATTCATGTGAAATTGTATTTATATTTGCTAGTTGAACCAAAATTTTCACTAATTATAATCACTCAAGAAAAACATTCTGCTCCTAATCCTTTCTTTTTTCTTCATTCATTCTATACAATCTTTGCAAGCTGTTACTTGTTATTAAAACTCTTCCTCTCCCTACCTTTCTTCACTTCAAAATTCTTGTACCATCAGCCTCATGTAAGTAGTCATGGTGGCATTTGATTTTCTGTGTAGCTAGTTTATTTAACAGATATTTATATGGAGCAATAATGTGCCGAGGACTGCGCTAGGTCCTGGAGCACAGCGCTGAACAAAATTGGAAAAGGTCCTTGCCCTGAAGTCCTCACGGTCCAGTGGAGGGGGACACACTTTGAATAAGTAATCTAAATAAGGATACTTATATAATATAAGAATAAACCTGGCTGTAATCCTGATGGGAGCCTGAAGAGCAAGTCCAAGGGGCGAGAAGAGCTTGTCCTGGGGGACTGGACTTAGAGTGAGAGGGGACAGTTAATGCAAGTTCTCTTGGGGCTGATGCAAAGCGGAGATCTGAGGGATGAGTCGGAGTGAGCCCAGCCAGGAGGTGGGGTCAGGGCATGTCGGACAGTGAGAACCAGGAGCCTGTCGGCCCTTAGCTCCCACCAGGGGATTGACTCACCCAGGGTCCTGGTAACATTCACATGTTGTTGGCTTTTGGCTCTCCAAATGTAACTTATCCGTTTCATAGACACCGGCTGCATCGCTGCAGCCATTAGCTCTTTACTCTGATGTACAAGTGTCTTCATGGAGGTCATGGCATAAAATAATGGAGAGAGGGAGAGAAGGAACAGATCAGCAAACGAGGAAAGAAGAGCATAAATATGGAAAAATGCAGAGTGTGCACATGGGTATGTGGGGTTGAGTAAACCTAGAAGCTGCTGCCATAGAGAATGTAAGAGGACAGTAGACAAATATTGGAATTTTACACAGACAAGTGAGAGGCTACCAAGGAATACCTGGGAATGAGAATAATAAAAAGAATGAGCAGATACTGTTGATGAAATAACAGAATTCAAGGACTTTTATAAAGAAAGTTTCCTTATGAAGGACTTAATTATGAGGCTATGAGACTGGAAGTGTAACACAATTTAGTTTAATCAGCTTCATCCATCCATTCAGAAAATGGTGATTGAGTGTCCACTGGGTGCTACAAGTTACGTTAGGCAATGGGGATCGACTTATGATTGAGAAATAGTCTGTGCTACCGTGTCATTCAGTGAAAGAGCCAGGCGTATAAACAAGTGCTCGAAGTGCAGGAAGAGAAAAGCTATCACAGAAACTCATGTAGAGGTTGGTGACGAATGACATCCTTTCTGTCTCAGTTTCAATATATAAGATGGAGATGGACTAGGAAAAGACAGTTTGGTAACCATTCTTACGTGAATTAACCCACACTTGGTATAGAAAATCCATGTGATTGTAACTGCTCCCTGGACAATACCGAAAGACCTATACACCTGCTTGCAGGGCACAGCCGTTCTGAGTTGAATGTACCTCATTATGCTCAGAAGTAAGTAAATTTCTGCGTGCCCGAGTACTGTTGGTTTTGGAGTTTTCCTTGTGTATGTAGTACTTTTTCCAAAAAGTCTCCTTGAAAACATTTTAAGCCACAATAACAGGGTACATCTTGGCCCTAGAAATCGAGCCCTAGGAGAAAAAGGAAGGAGCCATGCATACTTGTTCCAACCAGAAGCTTCACCAAGCACTCCTCGGGTGACCCTGGGTCTCTGTCAGGCCAAACATCAAGTGCGAAACCACTGAAAACAGAGAGTGTTTGCTCTGCACTTGCACAGAAATCAGAATCTGGGTCACCCCTGCCAGTTAGCCAACATGAGTGGGACTTTTTCAGTGTCTCTTTCCACTTGGCTTCCACTGGATTTGCTGCATTCAGGAGAGAAAGCTCACTGTGCCGTGCTAGTTGTAACTCTGTCGGTTTTCTCGGGGGATAATCTTCCATGGATATCTGAGCTCTTTATTTTTTTAAAGGTTTCATTTTTTTTTATAAGATTTGCCTTAATGTGGACCATTTTAAAAGTATTTATTGAATTTGTTACATAACTGTTTCTTTTTTATGTTCTCTAAGTACTTAGAAAACTGTTAGATATTTAATTGATGATTCATAAACAGTAATGATGAATCATTATGAACTGATGATTCATAAACAGTACGCTACCCTCTCTGCATATCTGTCAGACCAGCACCTGTTTGGTCTTGTATTTGGTGTTTGGGTCATCCTTGCCTGTTTCAGGTATTTGTCCCCTGGTTCTTAGGATCCAGAGCTCTACTCAGCGCCCCATGCTACCACCTTGCCTGTCAGACTGTAGTCCACCATATTCCTTACTTTCCTTCCACTTACACTGACACTTAGTTTTCCCACATCTACTACTAATGACCCTGACAGTTTTCCTAGGTAAAACTAATTAAGCCACTCATTCATTCATTCATATTCATTTAACAGAAAAGTATTGAGATTGTGTTCTATTACTCAGATTTCTTAGTTGCAAACTGGGAAATTCACTCTAGCTAATTTAAGTGGCAGAGAGTTTATGAAACATAAAGAATCTCGAGAAAAATTAGAAAACTGGGCCGGGGTATGACCCAGCCAGGAGCAGAGCAACTGAGAGAGACTTCTAAGCAGAGCTCTGAATGGCTCTGTTAAACACTGCTGTTATCACCACTGCATATGTAGGACATTAGGTCCTAGTTTTCAGAACTTTCTCTGTAGCTGCCTCGAAAGAACCAGATGCCACTGCCATACTAATCTCCTGCAAAATGGTCTTCCTACTTATGGCCTCCAATCTCATCTGTTGTTGTTCTGTCACTAAGTCATGTCTGACTCTGTAGCACACCAGGCTCCTCTGTCCTCCAGTATCTCCCAGAGTTAGCTCTTATTCATGTCCATTGAGTCAGTGATGCCATCTAACCATCTCATCCTCTGCCACCCTGTTCTCCTTTTGCCTTCAATCTTTCCCAGCATCCCAGGGTCTTTTCCAATGAGTCAGCTCTTTTGCATCAAGTGACCAAAGTATTGGGACTGGAGCTTTAGTAACAGTCCTTCCAATAAATATTCGGGCTTGATTTCCTTTAGGATTGACTGGTTGGATCTCCTTGCATGTCAAGGGACTCTCAAGAGTCTCCTCCAGCACCACAGTTCAAAAGCATCAATTCTTCAGCACCCAGACTGCTTTGTGGCCCAGCACACCCATAGATGACTACTGGGAAAACCATAGCTTTGACTATATGCATCTTTGTCAGCAAAATGATGTCTCTGCTTTTTAATGTGCTGTATAGGCTTGTCATAACTTTCCTTCCAAGGAGCAAGAAACCTTAATTCCATGGCTGCGGTCACAATCCACAGTGATTTTGGAGCCCAAGAAAATAAAATCTGTCACTGCTTCCACTTTTTCCTCTTCTATTTGCCTTGAAGTGATAGGACCAGATGCCATGATCTTAGTTTTCTGAATGTTGAATTTTAAACCAGGTTTTTCACTCTCCTCAAGAAATAGTTCCTCTTCACTTTCTGTCATTAGAGGGGTATTATTTGCATATCTTAGGTTGATCTTTCTCCTTGCAATCTTGATTCCAGCTTGTGATTCATCAAGCCTGGCATTTTGCATGATGTACTCTGCATATAAGTTAAATAAGCAGGGTGACAATATACAGCTTTGTCATACTCTTTTTCCAATTTTGAACCAGTCAGTTGTCCCATGTAAGGTTCTAGCTGTTGCTTCTTGACCCACACACAGATTTCTCAGGAGACAGGTAAGGTGGTCTGGTATTCCCAATTCTTTAAGAATTTTCCACAGTTCATTGTGATCCATACAGTGGATTCACTAAGCTTTTGCATAATGAATGAAGCAGAAGTAGATGTTTTTCTGGAATTCCTTTGCTTTCTCTCCGCCAATGGATGTTGGCAACTTAATCTCTGGTTCCTCTGCACTTTCTAAACCCAGTTTGTACATCTGGAAGTTCTTGGTTCACAAACTGCTGAAACCTAGCTTGAACGATTTTGGAGCATACCCTTACTAGCATGAGAAATGAGCGCAATTGTATGGTAGTTTGAACATTCTGTGGCATTGCCCTTCTTTGGGACTGGAATGAAAACTGGCCTTTTCCAGTCCTGTGGCCATTGCTGAGTTTTCCAAATCTCTCTTATTATCTCTCCTTGCTGTTCTCTAAAACTCTATGTTGTGATGGGTGTATCTTTTTTTTCTCCCTTGCCTGTCACTTCTCTTCTTTTCTCAGCTATTTGTAAAGCCTCCTCAGACAACCACTTTGCCTTCTTGCATTTCTTTTTCTTGGGGGTGGTTTTAGTCATTCTGTACTATGTTACGAACCTCTGTGCGTAGTTCTTCAAGCACTCTCCCTACCAAATCTAATCCCTTGAATCTGTTTGTCACCTGGCCTAGTGATTTTTCCCTACTTTCTTCAAATTAAACCTGAATTTTGCAGAAAAGAGCTAATGATCTCAGCCATAGTCAGCTCCACGTCTTGTTTTTGCTGACTGTATAGAGCTTTTTCATCTTCAGCTTCAAAGAACACAATCAATCTGATTTCATTATTGACCATCTGTTGATGTCTATGTGTACAGTTGTCTCTTGGGTTGCTGGAAAAGTGTCTTTGCTATGACCAGCATGTTCTCTTGATAAAACTGTTTTCCCTTGCCCTGCTTTATTTTGTATTCTAAGGCCAAACTTGCCTGTTATGCTGGTATTTCTCAACTTCCTATTTTTGCATTCCAATCCCCTATGATAAAAAGAACATCTTTTTTTTGGTATTAGTTCTAGAAGATCTTGTAGATCTTCATAGAACTGGTCAACTTCAGCTTCTAGGGCATCAGTGGTTGGGGCATAGACTTGGGTTGCTGTGATGTTACATGGTTCGCTTTGAAAATAAACTGGGATCTTCCTGTTTATTTTTGAGGTCAGACTCTTCTGTTGATTATGAGGGCTACTCCATTTCTTCTAAGGGATTCTTGCCCACAGTAGTAAATATAATGGTCATCTGAATTAAATTCACCCACTCCCATCCATTTTAGTTCACTGATTCCTAAGATGTTGATATCCAATCTTGGCATCTCCTGCTTGACCATGTCCAATTTACTTTGAATCATGGACCTAACACTCCAGATTCCTATGCAGTATTGTTCTTTACAGCACTGGACTTTACAGTCACCACCAGACACATCCACAACTGAGCGTCATTTCCACTTTGGCCCAGCTGCTTCATTCTTTCTGGAGCTATTAGTGATTGCCCTCCACTCTTCCCCAGGCGCATATTGGACATCTTCTGACTGCAGACTCATCTTCCAGTTTCACGTCTTTTTGCCTTTTCACACTGCTCATGGGGTTCTTGTGACAAGAGTCCTGGAGTGGTTTGCCATTCCCTCCTCCAGTGGACCACATTATGTCAGAACTGTTCACTATGACCTCTCTGTCTCGGGTGACTCTGCACGGCATGGCTCATAGCTTCACTGAGTTATGCAAGCCCCTTTCCACAACAAGACTGTGATCCATGAAGAGGACCACTCCCATTTACTCACCCCCAAATCCCACACAGGGGTGTCTGCTTGATGGAGGTAGGTCTCATGCAAACTGTGAGCTGTAGGAGAGACTAGGAAATGACATTTTGTAGGAAGCAGGACCGGAGAAGGCAATGGCACCCCACTCCAGTACTTTTGCCTGGAAAATCCCATGGATGGAGGAGCCTGGTAGGCTGCAGTCCATGGGGTCGCTGAGAGTCGGACTCGCCTGAGCGACTTCACTTTCACTTTTCACTTTCACGCATTGGAGAAGGAAATGGCAACCCGCTCCAGTATTCTTGCCTGGAGAATCCCAGGGACGGGGAGCCTGGTGGGCTTCCGTCTATGGGGTCGCACAGAGTTGGACACGACTGAAGTGACTTAGCACAGCAGGAAGCAAGACTAGATCGGGGGCTGTCATGAGAGCTGAAGAAGACAGCTTAGTTTCTGCCACACTGCTGTTTACTGTCACTGCTCTTGGCAGTGGGGATGGAGCCATGGACAAGAGAAACCAAGTGTTTTATTTCTGCCTTGTGGAGCAGAAAGTCTAGCAGGGAAGCAGATAACAAACAATTAAATGAATAAAATTTACTTGTTTGACCAAATAATAAATGAATAAAACTACTTGAGGAAAAATAGCATAGACTAAGAACCTGGATATTGGAGTGTTACTTTTGATAGAAAGTGCAGGGGAAACCCTGGTGAGGAAATAAAACTTGAGCAAAGACTTGACTGGTAAGAAGCAGGAAGATGTAAGAAAGTCTGGGGCAAGAGCATCTCGGGTTAAAAGAAACAAGTTCGAAGGCTGAGACATTTGGCCTGGTACAGCAAGAGCAACGCCAGTGTGGTCCGTGAAAGCACCATAGGAGATGAGGTCAGACGGGTGGACAGGAACTTGCAGACAGGGCTTGGGTCATCATACCAAGTACATGGGAGGCTGTAAGCAGGACAGCGACCAGATGTAACTTACATTTTATAAAGATGCCTCTGACTGCTCTGCAGAGAGGAGACCACGGGGGGCACAAGGAGAAGCAAGGAGACTGGTTCAGACCCTGGAGCAGTTGTCCAAGGAAGGGACAATGGTGGCCTGAACTGTCATAGTGGCAAAAGAGGTGGGGAAAGTGGCCCAATCCTGGGTGTATCTTGCAGGTAAACCTAACAGAAATTGGATGTTGGAATTGGGGGATTCAAGAATGATGCCTAGAGTTTTGGACTGTGCCATAGGTGGATGGTGGGGCCACTAATAATGATGGGTAAAATCTGAGAAAGAATGAGACTGGCAGTAAAGGAGAGAGGAAGTCAGGAACAGACATCCAGGTGGAGATACAGAGTTGCCACAAGGATAGTAGCTCAGGGAAGGGGCAGTGGCTGATGCTGTAAGCTGGGGAGACATCAGGACATGGTTATATTGAGTTGGCCAGAAAGTTCATTCAGGTTTTTCCATTGCATGTTATGGAAAAACCTGAATGAACTTTCTGGCCAACCTAATATTTAAAACCAAGGGATTGGATGAGATTACACAGGGAGAGACTATAGATAATAAAGAAATGAGGATCCAGGACTGGAGCCTTGGAGCACTTCAATAGATTGAGGTGAAGATAAAGAAGCATTTGGAAAGAAGATAAAGAAACATTCATTAACTAGTTTTTAAGGAAAAATAAAACCCAGAAAAGTGTGATAGCCTGATTACCACATGAATAAAGTTTCCTGAAAGAGGCAATGAATACCCATGTTGATGCCTTCCTCAAACCAGAGGTCTAGTAACATAGTGGTCAGTGCTCTTCATTCACTGGGGTCACTGGTGACCTTGGCAAGATCCATCTTAGTCTAGGACTGTTGTGGCTTGCAGGATGGGTGTGATCCAGGTGAGAGAGAGAGAAATTAATGCAAAGAAAGGGGTTAATTTTAGGAGCAGAATAGGTGAGAGGAGAACAGGGAGGGGACAGAGGGCTGGACTTGGGCAAGGGCCAGGCAGTAACAGCAAGAAGGGTGGGATGTGAGGGGGATTTAGGGGTGGGGCATACAGGCTGCTTACACCTAGAAGAAGGGTGTGTAGCCATCAGCTCAGATCAAAGGCAGGGAGAAGAAGCTGGGTAGGTGTTTGGAACAAAAGGATAAGGTGGGAGGGTCCATTTCTCAGAGTGGAAAAGTGGTTTTTGAGAAAATCTCACGGGATTTCTGATTCCTGATAAAACCTGTGGTCATTCGTTTAAAGGAGGACAAGTGGTATCATTACATGATTTTGCTAAAAGCATCCTTTAAAAGCAATGCTCCCATCTTATTTTGTAACTAAAGGAATAGAGAAAGTTCTGGTGATGAAAATTACACACCAGGGAAGAGGAAGACTAGAGCATTGGCAGGTGTTGGCAGAATTCTCAGAAGCCAGGACCCGGTGATTCCCCTGAAATCACATGTCACATCTGTGGGTGATTTATTCCTGGTGCTTTGCAGTGGGCATCCTGGCACTGGATTCATCTTCCCCAGAAACCCCTGAAACCCTGGTGGCTTCCCTTGGGGATAGCCCACACCATCTCCTCATCCATCTCCCAAACGTTCATCTACTACCTTCCTGTTAAGTACCGAAGACACTCCTGAGGAGCAAGATGATCAGGTTCTAGCTCAATCAAGGTCCTCTTGCCCATCGCTTAACAGTGAAAGGAAACACACATACAGCATTTATTATGGGCTAGTTCTACTCCAAGTAATTTGTGCATTTGAACTCTTCTAATCATCCCAACTACTCACAGGGTGAGTACTGTCTTTTCCATGTTTGGCAGATGAGGAGATTGAAGCCGAAGTGTTGAATGACATGCCTTGAAGGCTGGAATCTGGACCTGGACAATCTGATGCCAGAATTTGGGGTCTGTTTCCTCTTGTGGTTCTGATTCAGTGTTCTGTCTCTCTTACCTTGACGAAGAGGCATTCAGACCAGTTTTGGTTGAATTTTTAAAATCTGGCATGATTTACCCTTGAGTTTTTAATATAAATTTCCCAATGACTGAAAAAGACAATAATAACATATGCAATTCTGTACAAGCTATATCATCTGTCCAGCAATTCCAGGCTTTGTCTTGGACAGGTCTTGCTCTGTTTGCTTCATTTCCTCTTCACCATGACTGTACTGACTATTGTTAAGATTATCCTGAGCCCAGTTTGGGGGTCACTGCATTTTGTATCAGTTTTTTGTCAGCTGCACATTTTCTGCTAAGTTAACGCTGCTGTTTCTCTCCTTCCCCACAGGTTATCATCGCCCTCTCAGAAAAGCACCGCTCACACATTCCATATCGAAACTCCATGATGACCAGCGTCCTGAGAGACAGCCTGGGAGGGAACTGCATGACGACCATGATCGCCACGCTGTCTTTAGAGAAAAGGAATATAGATGTACGTTGGTTCTTCTTTCCAGAGATCTTAGTCTGAGTGTTTGTGCTAGTCTGTGAGATGGAGTTGATGGTCCTGGGTGGGTCTCCATCTTTTCAGCTGGGCTGGGGTGTGCCATCAGAGGTAAAGACGCCGCCAGAGTTCAGAGCCTTGGGTTATGTGCCAGCTCTGAAATTCCCCCTTTTCAGAACTGAGTTCACCTAGCATGGGATGGTTTGCAGAAAACTTCATATGCATGTTTTGGAAGACCTGCTTATGGGTTATTTGCCTTGGCTGGAGACCTGGGAGAGGAGACCCATCAGCTTCTCCTGACCCACTCTTCTCCTGGTTGCTTAGATGCCTTGGAGACATCACCAAGATGTGAGCCTAGATGTGTCCCTGAGCCCAACGCCAGGATGCCTTGGTAGAGGCTGGCTGCCAAATGTCCCAGGTAGCTTTAGAGCCAGCTGATGTTTTACAGAATTTCAGTTTAATGGATGGGATTCAGACTTTCTCTAAGAGAGGAAAATGGAAAGCACCCAGGTGTCTCCCCAAACAAGGCCCAGTCCCAAGTGCATTGTGAGATACTGTGGAAAGCCTGTCTTTGGGGCCCGTTACAGATATTTATTTTGTACCCTTTGATGCTTATGGATGGTGGTACCTGCTATGATTCTGCTTTGTATTGTGTGGTTCTGGTTTGACAGAAAAGTAGAAAATCATATGCCAATTGTCACTTAGAACCTCAGATCTTCCACACTTTGGGCATTGGTCATTTTATTAAGCTCAAACAAAACTTTAATGAAAAATAAATTTCTGGGGCAAAGCTTCCTAATTTGGAAGCCTGTTTCCTCATTGTGTTTTATGAACTGTTGTATGCATTTTTCCTGTGAGCAGAAGTTGTTTTCTCTCTATTTGCAATAACACTTGAAGGACATAATCTTGCTTTCTCAGGAGTCTATATCTACCTGCAGATTTGCACAACGAGTGGCACTCATAAAGAATGAAGCCGTTCTTAATGAAGAAATCGATCCCAAATTGGTAAGCAACTTTTAACTATGTTAAAAAAAAAAAAAATCAAAGTATGTAAAAGCTTAGTTAAAGCCTGGGGGCACTCACTTCCCATAACCAGGCAATGTTCTAAATACTGGAAACGTGTAAAATCATTTAATTCTCATGACAGCCTCCTGAGTAGATGCCATCTCTTCCTCTGCCTTGAGCTGCCCTGGTATCTCAGTTGGTAAAGAATCCACCTGCAATGCAGAAGACCCCGGTTCAATTCCTGGGTCGGGAAGATCTGCTGGAAAAGGAATAGGCTACCCACCCCAGTATTCTTGGGCTCCCCTGGTGGCTTAGCTGGTAAAGAATTCACCCCCACTGTGGGAGACCTGGGTTTGATCCCTGTGTCGGGAAGATCCCCTAAAGAAGGGAAAGGCTACCACTCTAGTATTC
Organism: Bos indicus; assembly: GCF_029378745.1. NCBI lineage: Eukaryota > Metazoa > Chordata > Mammalia > Artiodactyla > Bovidae > Bos > Bos indicus. The sequence continues at coordinate 14,940,402 of NC_091782.1, read as the reverse complement.
TGGCCTGGAGAATTCCATGGACTGTATAGTCCATGGGGTTGCAAAGAGTTGGACATGACTGAGCGACTTTCACTTTCACTTTCCTCTACCTTATAGGTGACAAAAGGGGGGCATGGGAACATTTAGTGATTTGATCTGAGTTGCATTGCTAATAGGTCACAGAACAGGACTCAGACACAGGCAGTGTGAGCCCAGGGCCTGTGCTCTTATCTACAGCCCCCTGTCAGATGCACTGAGAGTCCTGAGAACGGACGTGAAATCACACACAAGTCTATTTCTAGAAAGGTCCTAGCCTTTCAGTGGTTATTAAATAGAATAGTATTCTGCATAATTGTTCTGTTACTTATTCTAGAGATTTTAAAAAGTTAGTAGTTGGTTGGATCCATGGAAAAAATGGCCAAGCCTCTATGTTTATAACAGTTCATTCTTCTTTATCAAAGTACTTTATTTAAGGAAAGATATTTGTAAGTTACCTGATTCAGCTACTCATTATAAATGCAGATATGTTTTATTTCTTTTGTTAGTCTTCTTCTGCAAATAAAATAAAACAAGGAATTAATTTGTACCAACATGGAAAATGTTGAAATACAGTATCTCAATTTTGTAACACTCCAAAATTAAGATTATACTACTTTTTAAATCACTCCCTTAAAAAAAAAAAAAAGATTTCTCTAGAAAATAAACTAGGGTAAGCTTGGTTGTTGTTTAGTTGCTCAGTCATGTCCAACTCATTGCGAACCCATGGACTGGAGCAAGCCAGGCTTCCCTGTCCTTCACCATCTTCTGGAGTTTGCTCAAACTCTTGTCCATTGAGTCAGTGATGCCATCCAACCATCTTGTCCTCTGTCATCCCCTTCTCCTCCTGCCTTCAATCTTTCCCAGCTTCCGGGTCTTTTCTAATGAATGGGCTGTTCACATCAGGTGGCCAAAGTATTGGAGTTTCAGCTTAAGCATCAATCTGTCCAGTGAATATTCAGGACTGATTTGCTTTAGGATGGACTGGTTGGATCTCCTTGCAGTCCAAGGGATTCTCAAGAATCTTTCCCAGCACCACAGTTCAAAAGCATCAGTTCTTCAGTGCTCAGCCTTCTTTATGGAAAGATGGGCACAGAAGACAGAAACGGTGTAGACTGAACAGAAGCAGAAGATATTAAGAAGAGGTGGCAAGAATACACAGAACTACACAAAAAAGATCTTAATGACTCAGATAATCACAATGGTATAATCACTCACCTAGAGTCAGACATCTTAGAGTGTGAAGTCAAGTGGGCCTTAGGAAGCATCACTACAAACAAAGGTAGTGGAGGTGATGGAATTCCAGATGAGCTATTTCAAATCCTGAAAGATGATGCTGTGAAAGTGCTGCACTCAATATGCCAGCAAATTTGGAAAACTCAGCAGTGGCCACAGGACTGGAAAAGCTCAGTTTTCATTCCAATCCCAAAGAAGCACAGTGCCAAAGAATGTTCAAACTACAGCAAATTTCACTCATTTCATGTGCTAGCAAAGTAATGCTCAGAATCCTCCAAGCTAGGCTTCAACAGTGTGTGAACCAAGAACTTCCAGATATTCAAGTTGGATTTGGAAAAGGTAGAGGAACCAGAGATCAAATTACCAACATCCATTGAGTCACAGAAAAAATAAGAGAATTCCAGAAAAACATCTACTTCTGCTTCATTGACTATACTGAAGTCTTTAACTGGAAAGCTCAAACTGAAAAATTCTTCAAGAGATGGGAATACCAGACCACCTTACCTGCCTCCTGAGAAACCTGTATGGAGGTCAAAAAGCAACAGTTAGAACCAGACATGGAACAACGGACTGGTTCCAAATAGGAAAAGAAGTACGTCAAGTCTGTATATTGTCACCCTGCTTATTTAACTTATATGCAGAGTACATCATGCAAAATGCAGGGCTAAATGAATCACAAGCTGGAATCAAGATTGCCGGGAGAAATATCAATAACCTCAGATATGCAGATGATACCACCCTTAAGGTATAAAGCGAAGAGGAACTAAAGAGCCTCTTGATGAAAGTGAAAGAGGAGAGTGAAAAAGCTGGCTTAAATCTCAACATTCAAAAAGCGAAGATCATGGCATCCGGTCCCATCACTTCATGGCAAATAGATGAGAAAACAATGGAAACAGTGACAGACTTTATATTCTTGGGCTCCAAAATCTCTGCAGATGGTGACTGCAGCCATGAAATTAAAAGATGCTTGGTCCTTGGAAGAAAAGCTATGACAAGCCTCAGTTCAGATCTGTTCAGTAACTCAGTCATGTCCGACTCCTTGCGACCCCATGGACTGCAGCACGCCAGGCCTCCTGTCCATCACCAACTCCCGGAGTTTACTCAAACTCATGTCAGTTGAGTCGGTGATGCCACCCAACCATCTCATCCTCTGTCGTCCCCTTCTTCTCCTGCCATCAATCTTTCCCAGCATCAGGGTCTTTTCTAATGAGTGGGCTCTTCGCATCAGGTGGCCAAATTATTGGAGTTTCAGCTTCAGCATCAGTCCATCCAATTAATATTCAGGAGGACTGATTTCCTTTAGGATGGATTGGTTGGATCTCCTTGCAGTCCAAGGGACTCTCAGGAGTCTTCTCCAACACCACAGTTCAAAAGCCTAGACAAGCCTTGACAGCGTCTTAAAAAGCAGAGACATTACTTTGCTGACAAAAGTCCATATTTTCAAAGCTATGGTTTTTCCAGTAGTCATATATGGATGTGAGAGTTGGACCACCATAGAGAAGCCTGAGTGCAAAAGTTTGGTAGTATACATTACTTTTTAAAAAAGAAAAACATCTGAAATCTTTTCAGTGGTGCTTAATTTACAAATTTCTCAAATTCCAAAAAATGAAAATCTTGAATTCATCCATTACCCATATTATTCCTTCCTCTTGAGCGTTTGCCCTTCCTTCCCTGAAATCATCCCATCAAAGCGTAGAGGAAAAGGAGGAGAGAAGAACAGTAGGACTGACCATTTTGTCCTTCTTGCCTCCGGGAGCCTGAACTCACCTGATGGAATTCTCTTCTGGAGAAACCAGTGAGTGAGGAACGTCCCTTTTTCCAGGCCAGCCCCTGCTCACATACCAGCATCACAGGGCACCGCCCCACCCCCCTGAAAAAAGGAGACACAGTGCAAAGGCCTAAGACAAGTGGAACTGAATGCCTAGGATGAATCCCTCTGCTGTTCCGACCCTGCCAGCCACCCTGTAACATTCCTGTGCAGAATGAGAAAGACAGGAGTGGGCTTATTAGCCTGAAGACAAAAACTACTTCCTAACTAAAGACAAATAAACATATTAGACATTTGAGGGTTTTCCCTTCAAATTTGGCTGCAGAGACTTTGCTTTGAAGGAACTTGAGGAATTTGAAGAAAGATGAACATTATCATGTGTTTGATGTAGGTCTGTGAGAGATTTAATGAAACGAGAAATCAGGAGTCAAAAGCTAATAGCTGATAATTGAACAAATGTTGAGGTCTCCCTGGAGCAGAGTAATCTGGTAATTGACAAGTGTTTTTTCCTGATCTCTTATAATTGCTTCTAAAAACTGACACTACTGTTCTTTATTTGATGTACAGAGCTTTTCTGAAACACAAGTGACAGTTGAAAAATTGTCCTCAAAACCACCCAGAACACAACTAGATGGGAAAAATAAACACCAGATTTAGGGTAGTGGTAGTGGGAGATTCATTTAGGGAAAGCTCTACAGGGGTAAGGGCTTCCCAAGAGCCTGCAGTGTTTTATTTCTTAAGCTAAGGCTTCAGCAACATGTGAATTGTGAACTTCCAGATATTCAAGCTGGTTTTTAGAAAAGGCAGAGGAACCAGAGATCAAATTGCCAACATCTGCTGGATCATCGAAAAAGCAAGAGAGTTCCAGAAAAACATCTATTTCTGCTTTATTGACTATGCCGAAGCCTTTGACTGTGTGGATCACAATAAATTGTGGAAAATTCGGAAAGAGATGGGAATACCAGACCACCTGACCTGCCTCCTGAGAAACCTGTATGCAGGTCAGGAAGCAACAGTTAGAACTGGACATGAAACAACAGACTGGTTCCAAATAGGAAAGGAGTACGTCAAGGCTGTATATTGTCACCCTGCTTATTTAACTTCTATGCAGAGTACATCATAAGAAATGCTGGGCTTGAGGAAGTACAAGCTGGAATCAAGATTGCCGGGAGAAATATCAATAGCCTCAGATATGCAGATGACACCACCCTTAGGGCAGAAAGTGAAGAGGAACTAAAAAGCCTCTTGATGAAGGTGAATGAGGAGAGTGAAAAAGTTGGCTTAAAGCTCAGAAAACTAAGCTCATGGCATCTGGTCCCATCACTTTATGGCAAATAGATGGGGAAACAGTGGCTGACTTTATTTTTCTGGGCTCCAAAATCAGTGCAGATGGTGATTGCAGCCATGAAATTAAAAGACGCTTACTCGTTGGAAGGAAAGTTATGACCAACCTAGACAGCATATACAAAAGCAAAGACATTACTTTGCCAACAAAGGTTCATCTAGTCAAGGCTATGGTTTTTCCTGTGGTCATGTATGGATGTGAGAGTTGGACTATAAAGAAAGCTGAGCACAGAAGAATTGATGCTTTTGAACTGTGGTGTTGGAGAAGACTCTTGAGAGTCCCTTGGACTGCAAGGAGATCCAACCAGTCCATCCTAAAGAAGATCAGTCCTGGGTGTTCATTGGAAGGACTGACGTTGAAGCTGCAACTCCAATACTTTGGCCACCTGATGCGAAGAGCTGACTCATTTGAAAAGACCCTGATGCTGGGAAAGATTGAGGGCAGGAGGAGAAAGGGACGATGGAGGATGAGATGGTTGGATGGCATCACCAACACAATAGACATGGGTTTGCGTGGACTCCAGAAGGTGGTGATGGACAGGGAGGCCTGGCATGCTATGGTTCATGGGGTCACCAAGAGTCAGACCCAACTGAGCAACTGAACTGAAGTAGTCAGTACCTGAATGTTCACTTAAGCTTAGAAGTAGGGACAAGGTATTATTTATAGCTCTTTGTTTATCTGAAGTAGTTCCTACTAAAATGTAAAATCACATGAATTAAGGTGACTCATCACTTTCACAGTTTAAAAGAAAAAAGTTGTATCATCACATCATTAGCTACAGAAAAAAAAACATTTGATAACATTAAACATTCATCCATAGTTTGAAAAGGCTCATCAAACTATGAATATAAGCGAACATCCTTAGAGTGATTAAGGGTATCAATCAAAAACTACAGCAAACATTTTAAAAGTGAAATGTTAAAAGGAATATGACAAGAATGTCTTAAGCACTGTACTTGGAGTTTCTGGCTAGGAAAGAGACAATTTTTTTTTAAATTTATGAGGATTTGAAAAGAATATCGGTCATTACTGGTGGACTATTTGATTGCTCATCTAGAGCATCCAGTAGTGGGACTTGCCTGGTGGTCCAGTGGTTAAGAATCTGCCTACCAATGAAGGAGACACAGGTCTAATCCCTGGTCTTGTGGAAGGAAGATTCCTCATGTTGAGGGGCAGTTAAGCCTGTGCACCACAACTCCTCCGTCCCTGTGCCCTAGAGCCTGTGCTCTGCAGTGAGAAGCCACCACAATGAAAAGGAGAGGCGGCTACTCTCTACTTGCATACTCCAAGAAGAGAGCAGCCACCACTTGCCACAACTAGAGAAAAGCCCACAGTCAGCAATGAAGACCCAGTGAAGCCAAGAAGAAAAAGGACATCCAGGTGTTCGATAACAAAAAAAATGATAACCAAAGTAATGTTCAGAAAAGTATTTGTTATACAATCCATAAAAAGGAATTGCCTTCCTATACATCAAAAGCCACTAATTAGAAAATGCAATTTTATAAAAATTTCATTTATAGTAGCAACAAAAACTTTATAAAGTTCTAGGGACAAAATCTAATTAAAGATGTAGACGGTATTTATAGAGAAAACTGTAAATCTGTATTGAAAGGAATCAATGGAAAGCCGTACCATATTTGTGGATGTAATGATTCATTATGCTGTGCTGCTTACTCACTAAGTTGTGTCCAGCTCTTGCGACCCCATTGACATGTAGCCCACCAGGCTCCTCTGTCTATGGGATCTTCTGGGCAAAAATCCTGGAGTGGATTGTCATTTCCTTCTCCAGGAGATCTTCCCAATCCAGGGATCAAACCTGCATCTCCTACATCGACAGGCAGATTCGTTACCACTGAGCCACCAGGAAGCCCAGTGATTCATTAGGATTACTTTAATTACTTATCAAATTAACCTTTTACTCAAATTTATTTACAGTTGAAATTTGAGGAGAGTCTTTGATAGAATTTTACAAGCCAAGTCTAAAATTTATATGAAAGAGCATATGATCAAGAATAGCCAAGTCTATTTTAGAAGAGAACAACATGGAAAGGGTTTGTTCTATCTAGATGCCAAAATTTCTTAAGATACAGGAATTAAAAGTGTGGTATTACCATGCGTATAGTCAAGTAGACAAATGTTTTTAACCAATAGCCTAGAAAAAGACAAGTCTTATATGTGGAAATACATAACAGAATTGTAATAGCAAATCTTGCATGGTTGGCCATAAAAAAATTAAAATTAGATCCATATCTTATACTTCCTATAAAGTAAAATCAACCTAAATGTAAAAAGCAAAACTTTAATACTTTTTAAAGAACTTCTAGAGAAATACAGGCTTCCCAGGTGGCACAGTGGTGAAGAATCCACCTTCAATGCAGGAGACACAAAAGACTCGGGTTCGATTCCTGGGTCTGGAAGATTCCCTGGAGGAGGAAATAGTAACCCCCTCCAGTATTATTGCCTGGAAAATTCCATGGACAGAGGAGCCTGGAGGGCTACAGTCCACAGAATTGCAAAGAGTCAGACATGTGCTGAGCATGCGCATACACTGTAGGAAAATATTGCTATGGCTTTAGGTAAAATAGATGTTCTCAAAGAAAACAGAAATGCAACTCATAACAAAATAAGTTGATAATGAAATTGCCTTGAAATTTAAAACTTTTGTTTCACAGAAAGAACACCACAAAGTGGAAAGCATGACATAGATTGGGAGAAAATACAGGCATTGCATAAAACTTACAAAGGGTTCACATCCTGAATATATAAAGAAGCCTGAAAATCCGTAAGGAAAAGAAAAACAATTCAACTGAAACATGGGCAAGATGGTGAATAAGAAATTCACAGAAGAGGAAACTCAAACAGTCAGCTTACATTTACAACGATGATCATGAACCTCACCAATAATTATGAAAACACAGATTAGAACTAGAAAAGAGACCATTTTACACCTACCAAATTGGCAAAATTAGTGTCTGGCAATACTACCTAGTAGTGACCAAAATGTGGGGAAGCAGGAACTTACATATATAATTGATGAGAATATAAATTTATACAACGATTTTGAAGAGCAGTTTAGCAACATATAATAAAGGGAAGCTGCACTTACTCTGCAGGTACTCTACAGAGAAACTTGGATGTGCCTAGAGATCTATAGTGTTCACCGCAACACTGTTCGTAACAGCAAAGGTAAAATTCCAATGTCCATAATGTCCCGGAGATGTAAATACATCCGTTGTGATGTGGTCCTTTATTGAAATACTATACATCCATGAAAATTCATGAACTAGAACCACACGAAACAATATAAATAATCTCCAAACGTAGTGTGAGGAAGAAAGACCAAGTTGCACTTACATGCAGTGTAATAGCATTTACATTAAGTGTAAGGCATGCAAAATGATATCTATCATTTACAGTCATACCTATACCTACGGAGTAAATATTTAAAACATGCAGGGAAATGCTACCCACTAAATGCAGGATCGCAGTCACTCAAGGAAGGACAGAAGGAAACAGGAGTAAGGGCCTCCAAGTTCCATGAGTAATGTTTTATTTGTTAAGAAAAATTCTAGAACTATTTTGACCAAATGATAAGATTTAACAAAGCGAGGTGGTAAGTACAAGAGTGCCTTTGGTATCCTTCTCTGTACATTTTTGTTCATAATTTTAAAAGATGTGTGTTCTCTGTCACATAGTCCCCTCAGTGAGGAGCTGACATTTATGCTCCTGCCTTGCCATTTCAGATGATTATACGCCTACAAAAGGAAATCCAGGAACTGAAGGATGAACTGGCCATTGTCACTGGGGAGCAGAGGACAGAGGCACTCACAGAAGCAGAGCTCCTTCAGTAAGCCTGTAGACTTTTTCTTTAACAGTGCAAGTTTGTGTTAACTTCTGTGTTGGCCCTAATGTTATGAATTCACCTCAAAGCGCGAAGGTCTCCTGGGACAGTCTGAAATTGCATGTAGGCGCCAGTGAAGAGTGGCGGCTTTCCATGAAAAGCTGCATAAGGCTGGCAGTGTTTTTGCCGCCTCAGCTTTGAGGAAGAAAAGAACAGAGCGTGGAGAGGATGGGAGTATCCTTCTCATGCCAGCTGAAGAAAAAGGATCGTATAATAGTCACACAACTTTTAAATGTATCCGCCACACACTCTGTAAGCTGTGGATCTCAGATCTGAAAGGAATTCCAGAAACGTCCTTTGTATTAAACAGCATCTTGCTGCAAGCACCAATTTATCCCATGCCAAAGTAAGCTCTCTCCTTTAATAAATAGATGGCCCATATATTACAGTTCAAACACGAAATGGGAATGAAAGCAGGTATTCAGGACTTCATACAAGTGCGGCATTTCTCAGAGCCTTTACACTTGCAGCCATATGGCATGCCAAGGGCACAGCGTGGCTCGAGTTCTTGCTCTGATCACGAGCCACCACGGCGGGCTCTCTTGTTGCTTCTGTGCTGTTTATTAAGCATTTGTGAAGTGATAACAATGGACTAGGCTCAGCAGGCAGTGGTACTCTCTGTTTCAGAGAAACAAGCTACACAAGCTTTTTCTGAAGGTTTACTGTCATTTCGCATGACCCTTTCTCAACAGAGAAAATGGTAACTAACAGGCAGTGCAAGTATTTTCTTTAAACAACTTCATGGCTGCCCCTGAATGCAGGGCTAAAGTTTGAGAAGCCTTAAGCAAGGTTTCTGTTATACGCCAAGCCTTCCTCCTCTGGGATAGCATTTCCTCATTTTAAAACACTGTGTTTAATAATGTGATAGGCCCCTAAGGCTTTCCTTACAAAACTGCTTCATGACATATATGAGATTAAGATGAAATATACTGCCAGAACTCACATTTTAAAGAATTTCATGTCACTCCTTGAAATAACCTGGGATAGCTTAGATACTGAGAAACCCAAGTTTCAAATTCCTTCATTATGGTGCTCCCAGCCCTGCAGAGAAAGGGCTTGCTGTTGTTTAGTTGCTAAGTCATGTCCGACTCTTTGCGACCCTATGGACTGTAGCCCACCAGGCTCCTCTGTCCATGGGATTCTCCAGGCAAGAACACTGGAGTGAGTTGCCATGCTATTCCTGCAGGGATCTTCCTAACCCAGGGATTGAACCTGCATCTCCTGCTTGGCAGGCAGATTCTTTACCACTGAGCCACCTGGGAAGCCATAAAGAAAGGGCTTACCCAATATTATTTTTGAAGGTGCCTCTTCAGAGTTTTGATCTTCAAATCAGTATCCAGTCAGGAAAACAAAAGCATTCTAGGCCTCTCAACAGCAGGAATTAAATATAGGAAATTTGTCATACAGGAGACGGTATTATGGGGTGCTACATCAGGCTCCTCCGTCCATGGGATTTTCTAGGCAAGAGTACTGGAGTAGGTTGCCATATCCTTCTCCAGGGAACTTCCCAACCCAGGGATCAAACCCAGGTCTCCCACACTGTAGACAGATGCTTTACCATCTGAGCCACCAGGGGAGTCACCTTCACAGCAACCCAAAGATCAGAGCAGCAGGAGAAGGTCCTTCAGCCTGGGACTGGAGGGACATCAGTAGAAGGTTGGGTTACCGAAGCTGGAGCCTGGTGCTGGCCAGCAGAAGCTGCACAAGCTGAGTGCTGCCTGTCGGGACGGAAGCTGAGGCCTCGGAAGAGCCCTGGGTGCTACGGAGGCATCATCCCACAGGGAGCCCTGGCTTCTCCCTCATCTCCCCTTCTAGCTTCCACCAGTGCCTCCCACTGGCTGAACTTACCCAGAGCCAGTTGTTAAAAGAGCCAAGCAGTGTGATGTAGTCACACAAAGGAAAAATGGAAATTGGATCTAAGAGCAAACAGGGAAATGACCCACGTGCCAAATAAGTAGCAGTGTTTTCTCTAGTTCCTGTGTGCTCTGTGTTGCTCAGAAGGCTCAGTTTAAGCTAAGATTTTGAATGTGATGGTTCAAGATGTCAGAATGAGTAAGCTATGCCGCAGGTTCCCTCCACATTGGGTGGATGATAGAACTGATATAAGAAACATCAGAATCTCCAGCTATACCCAAGAATAAGAAGTAGGTTTCACAGGGGTCTAGACAGGAGGAAGGGATCAACCAGGTTATGGTGCAGCACCACCAAGGCCCCATGGCTAGAAGTGGTGGCACGCTGGAGCAGGAGAGGGCTGGAAACAGCCGTAAGGGTTGGCAGAGCTCTTGGAATGGGAGGACTTTGTTCCTGTGAACCCCCAGTGTTCTCCTTCTTCCCTTTATCCCCTGGTATTTAGGTCAGTAGTCCCAGGAAATAGGGAAGTGCCCCAGGTAACTAATGATGCCCAGGACAAAGAGGTATAAGCTCTGGAGACAGCTCCTGCCTCCAGCTCTGCTCATTTTGTCACTGAAAGCAGCAAGGAGCACAGGTACCCACCACTGCTTCAGTCCCTTATCCAAGACTGGCTGCCCAAGCGGAGAGCTCGGAGTCTAGGAAATGTGAGCTCACAGTTGGGAGTGACTAGGAATATCAGGACAGCCAGCAAGGAGAAAGATAAGAACAAGCGTTTATGGCATGGAGGCCTCAAGAACTAAGCAAGAGGAGTGGTTGCTGGCGTTCCATCCATGAAGCAGCAGCAGGATCGAGAGATCTTGAAAATGAAAAAATGTACTTGTTGCCATTAAGAACTTGATGATGGCTGAAGAGCAGAATGAAAACACGGAGGGGCAAATCAGTGAGCCAGGAAGGTGGGAGCTAAGGGCTCATTCCAGAATATAGGTTAAAAGGTAAAGATTTAGAAAGTTTAAACAGAAGAACCATAGAGGATAGCCCTAGATTTACCGGTATCAACAATGAGTTTCCAAAGAAGAAATAGAGAGAATGCAAGGGTGCCGACAGTTAAAGAAATAAAACCTATTTTTTTAACTAAAAAAAAAAAAAAGGACATAAGACTTCAGAACAAAAGAGTTATCATATGCTAAGTAGTGCAATAATACTGTAGAAAAATTTTAGAACTTCAACATATTGAAAATAATCCTAGAAGTTGTTAGAGAAGAAAAGTATTAACAACTAAGAATCTAATTTAGTGAAGACTTCTCATCAACAGCTCTGGGAATAGGGACTTCTAGTACTGAAACCCAAAACAAAACAAAAAAGGGCTGTGAATGGAGATTTCTGTATCTAGCCTACAGTTCAAAGGTGAAGGTGGCCATTTTTCAGACATACAAACTTTCAGACAAGAAATTTCCCATGGTACATCCTCTCTTAAATAGACCACCACAGACTATACTTCCACAAGAAGAAAAATTCTATAAAGGACAAGAAACAATAATAAGCAAAGTTTGTTATACCTTCTCTATGACATTTAATATTGTATTATATTTACATTACATCTTTCGCTAACTTGCTATTTATTACATAAACAGATGTTTCTGTTTAAAAGTTATTGACAACAAGCAAATTCTCATGATTCTCCTCTCACAAGAGTTTGGGGGCAGAATCGTGAGAAATAAAATTGTGACAACAGGTTTAAAATACTGACAGACTGTTAGATCTTGGATTGGTTTTCTTTGATCCACGGATAATGAATACACAAATGTCAGCTGGAACGGTTTCTACAGAGACAGTATGTAGGGTTGCCGTTAGTTTTTCTGGGCAGTTGATTCACTCATTCACCCATTCAACATTTCTTATTCATCCAGTACTCACAAAAATCTACTATAGGCCCTGAAAGGAACACCAAGATGAACAAAACCTGGATCCCGTTCTCAACGGGTTCACAATTTAGTGGCAGCGACAGACACAAGTAATTATGGTGCAATGTATAAGCATTGTGTGGAGATATATGAATAAGCCGTGAGACTGCAGAGATACTAATGATTAATTTTGAGTTCAGGCATAGTGTGTGCTCATTCGTGTTCGACTCTTTGTGACTACATGGATGGTAGACCACCAGACTCCTCCATCCATGGGATTCTCCAGGCAAGAAGACTGGAGCAGGTTGCCATTTCCTCCTCGAGGGGATCTTCCCCACCCAGGGATCAAACCCGTGTCTCTTGCATCTCCTGCATTGGCAGGCGAATCTTTTACCACAGCGCCACCTGGGAATCATTGTAAAATTAGTTCATGTGCAAGTAAGTAAACGTCGGCAATTCACAATGAAGTCGCTTCTCTGGGTCAAGATAAGCATACCATATATAGCATTGCGTCTCTTCAATGATTTCTGATAAGCAGTTGGGGAGAACACATGTTGCAGACTGAATCCACCCTGCCAAAACCAAAGCACAGTTTCAGAGCAATCCAGTAACTTTGGTGCTTGTTCGTGCTGACAGTGAGGATTATTCAGATTATGTGGCTTTGTGTTACTGTTTTTGCTATACTGTTGCAGTTACATTTTGGCCTGATTAGCTAGATCAATATTGGTATAGCTTAAAATTCATCAGGTTTCAGAGCTCTTTATTATGTTAGAGTAAAAGAAGGAAATTAACATTTGCTTGTAATGTGCTGCTATTTAATATTATCGGTGCTTCTGTGTCTTCTGCCACCCTGGACACTTGCTCAGGAATGTGAATCAGCTTCAGCCCTCTCATTGTGCCCAGGCTCCCTGGTGGTGGCGGTGGGAGGGGGATGGTGGTGTGGGGACAAGAAGGGACCCACGGAGCAGCAGGGCAGAGTGGCAGGAATGTGCTAGCCTCATCTGCTTCTCTGTCCTGCTGATCCCTGGGCTTATGTTGACTGGCATGGCATGAGGACATTCCTATCAGGGATTCTGTGAAGGACATCAGAAACCAGATATGTATTGGATAATATATTCTGTGTAGCATGCATTGGACAGTTTGGAGATGTCTATTAATTTCCTAGCCCCACCGAATTTTTGAACTATTTCCCAGAATTTCAGTTCTCAATGTAAATATTTGTTGCATTGACTTGGATGCTCCAACCGAAGAGGATTTCAGATGTCAGCCTCCAGTTATTGGGATATTTTTAGTTTACATCTTTTTTTTCTTTGCCTGTGTAAATTTGAAAAGAGACAGCTGGATGAAGGCTGTGTAGCCAAGTTAATGTTTATGCAAAACTTCTTGGGTGAAGATTTGATTCTGATTGATTTTCTAAACACATACCTCTTTCTTCCTTTGGGTTTTTTCCTAAAGCCTTTAGGCCTCTGGCTAGGATGGAAGCCTCATTTCCTGGCCCAAATCTAAATGAGTAGAATATTTTCTGCATAGCGACATTTTCTTTCTGAGATGCAACTGAATTGGGTCTCTTAGGCTCAAGTTTTTCAAAATAAATTTACGAACATCTTGATCCTATGCTTTTCTTTTTTCTTCCTTCCTCCCAACTTTATTGAGGTATAATTGACATATAACATTGTGTAAGTTAAAAGAGTACACTGTGATGATTTAATATATGAATAGGTATATATATTGTGAAACGAAGACCACGATAAGGTTAGTCAATATCCCCATCACCTCACATGGTTATCTTTCTGTTTTTGTACCTTTGACATCTACCCTGTAGGCAATTTTGCAAGTATACGGTGCAGTATTGTGGAGTATAGTCACCATGCTGTATCTCAGGTCCTCAGAACGTATTCACCTTATAACTGGAATTTTGTACCCTTTGACTAATGTCTCCCTGCTTCCCCTGCCCTCCAGCCCCTGGCAACCACTGGTCTACTTTCTGAGTTCACCTTTTTTATTTTGTACAAATAAGTGACTTCTTACAGTATTTGTCTTTCTCTGACTTACTTCCTTTAGCTAGTTTTTGCAGATCAGTTAATCCTACTGCCTGAATGTAGTGAGTACCTACTAGATGCTAGTCATATTAATAGGTGTTTGAGGGGGTTCAGGAATATAGGATACAGAAAATAATTCCTAGGAGTTACAGTTTTATTGGGGAAATAAAATATGTGCACACATACACATGTTTATATATATATATATATATGGGGCTTCCCCAGTGGCTTAACGGTAAAGAATCTGCCTGCAGTGCAGGAGACACAGGAGACACCAGTTCAATCCCTGGAGGAGGGCATGGCAACCCACTCCAGTGTTCTTGCCTGGAGAATCTCACGGACAGAGGAGCCTGTCGGGCTAAATTCCATAGGCTCGCACAGAGTTGGACAGCACTGAAATGACTGAGCACAGCGTTTGTATATGTAAAACAGAGAATACAAGGGTGTATTAGTGGAAAGAACAAATGAACGCTGAGAATTGTAAAGCCTTAATTACACTTTAATTCTACTCATATTAGTTTTTTAATGACTCCTTTATATGTAAATGCTGTCTTATGACTAAATGCTATTTATGTACACTTTCAGCCCCATGTTTTTAAATCTAACATCAGTTTATTATACATGGTTTAATATATTATTTGCTCACAACCTATGATAATGAAAAGCTAAATAGTTACATAGAAATTAAAAAGTGGGGGTGCAGATATCATTCCCTGAGCAAGTTAAGTCTGAAAGGATGTCATGAGGAAGAAGGTGCCACCCTAAGATGAAGGGGTCTGGGTACACAAAGTTGCCTGGAAGGAGTGAGCACAGTGTGTTTGTGTGTGTGTGTGTGTGTGTGTGTTGGGGGTCAGGGTGGCAGGGGTTGCCAAGGCCGCCAGTAGGGGAGGAACCTGTGAAAAGGAATAAGAGGGAGGTATTAAGGGTGATTGAAATAGTCTATATCATGGTCGTCGTGGTGGTTATATAAGTATACACATTTGTCAAAAGTCATAGTTCAGTTCAGTCGCTCAGTTGTGTCCAACTCTTTGCGACCCCAATAATTGCAGCACGCTAGGCCTCCCTGTCCATCACCAACTCCCAGAGTTCACTCAAACTCACATCCATCGAGTCGGTGATGCCATTCAGCCATCTCATCCTCTGTCGTCCCCTTCTCCTCCTGCCTCCAATCCCTCCCAGCATCAGAGTCTTTTCCAATGAGTCAACTCTTCACATGAGGTGGCCAAAGTATTGGACAAAGCTAGTGGAGGTGATGGAATTCCAGTTGAGCTCTTTCAAATCCTGAAAGATGATGCTGTGAAAGTGCTGCATTCAGTATGCCAGCAAATTTGGAAAACTCAGCAGTGGCTACAGGACTGGAAAAGGTCAGTTTTTATTCCAATCCCAAAGAAAGGCAATGCCAAAGAATGCTAAAACTACCACACAATTGCACTCATCTCACACGCTAGTAAAGAAATGCTCAAAATTCTCCAAGCCAGGCTTCAGCAGTACGTGAACCGTGAACTTCCAAATGTTCAAGCTGGTTTTAGAAAAGGCAGAGGAACCAGAGATCAAATTGCCAACATCCGCTGGATCATTGAAAAAGCAAGAGAGTTCCAGAAAAGTCATAGTAGTATATATCTAAAAAGGGTAAACTTAAAACTTTACTGTCTGTAAATTTAACCTCAACTAACCTGACTTTTAAAAAACTGGAGACCTCTGTATGACAAAATATAAAATTAAAAGACCAGTCATTAAACAAACCAAAGCAAAATAAAACAGAACTGTACAGTGAGACATTTTCTTTTTGGTAAAATTTTGCCATGGTTAAGTAATAGCAACTTATCTTTGATGACAAGCCCCTCAAAGCACACAGACATATATTTTTACAGTTGATTACTACGTGTACAAGTTGAGGCAGCTTCCTCACTTGCCTGCTCTGCTCCAAACCTGCACAGCAGCCCATACCTTTCCCCACCTTTCCCTCCTTCCTGTTCAGTAGAGAAGGTGTCCCCTCCAGAGGCGACCTCACCAACCATATTTGCAACCCCAGTCCCTTCTACCATCTCAGGGACCTCAACTCACCTTCTGTTTTTTTCTTTATCTGCAACTTCTCTCTTTATTGGACTCTTTACTAGACTCTTAATAGTGTTCAATTACAATAGGCTCAAGTCTCCCATATTTGAAATGAAATGCTCCTCCTTGACCTTACCCCCAACCCACCTTCTATCTACAGTTGCTTTCATCTCCTTTAAGCTAAACCACCCCAGGAAGTTGCCTTCACTCCCAGTCTCCTGTCCCTTCCATCCCACTCACTCCTCTACACTCCAGTATGGCCTTTGCCCCATTGCCCTGGTTACTGATGAACCTCAGTGTAGATCAATTTCATAGGCCTATGTAAGTCTTTATCTTCCTTGACCTCTCAGCAGTGTTCAACATTATTTTTTTAAACAATTTTTTAAACAGTTCTATTTATTTATTTGGGTGTAGTGCGAGGCCTGTGGTTCTCTGACCAGGGATCAAACTCACAACTCACATTTGGATGGCGGAGTCTTAACCACTGGACTACCAGGGAAGTCCCTGTATTCAGCATGATTGACCACTCTCTTCTCTTGTCTTCTCCTTATCTCCTGACTGCTCCTTGGCCTCTTGGGCCAGATTATCCTCCTTTCATGTGGACATTCCTCAAGCATTGTCCTAGGACCTCCTTTTCTCTTTTTCTTTGTACTTTTTCCTAGATGATTTCTTCAACACCCACACCTCAGTTGCCATCTAGATGCAACTAGATGATTCAACCCTGATGACTCATGTTTATTTTACTCATTCATATTCATTCTTCTCTGAATGCCCTACTCATTGATCACATTGCCCCTCTGACAGCTGGTCCTGAACTCAGCATGCCCCAAACTGAATTCTCTTTTTAAAAAATTTATTTCTTTGGCTCACTTTTTGATTGGGTCATTTATTTGCAAAGAACGAAACAGACATTTCTCCAAAGAAGACATACAGATGGCTAACAAACACATGAAAAGATGCTCAACATCACTCATTATCAGAGAAATGCAAATCAAAACCACTATGAGGTACCATTTCACGCCAGTCAGAATGGCTGCGATCCAGAAGTCTACAAGTAATAAATGCTGGAGAGGATGTGAAGAAAAGGGAACCCTCTTACACTGTTGGTGGGAATGCAAACTAGTACAGCCACTATGGAGAACAGTGTGGAGATTCCTTAAAAAACTGGAAATAGAACTGCCTTATGACCCAGCAATCCCACTGCTGGGCATACACACCGAGGAAACCAGAATGGAAAGAGACACATGTACCCCAGTGTTCATCGCAGCACTGTTTACAATAGCCAGGACATGGAAGCAACCTAGATGTCCATCAGCAGATGAATGGATAAGAAAGCTGTGGTACACATACACAATGGAGTATTACTCAGCCATTAAAAAGAATACATTTGAATCAGTTCTAATGAGGTGGATGAAACTGGAGCCTATTAAACAGAGTGAAGTAAGCCAGAAAGAAAAACACCAATACAGTATACTAATGCATATATATGGAATTTAGAAAGATGATAATGATAACCCTGTATGCGAGACAGCAAAAGAGACACAGATATATAGAACACTCTTTTGGACTCTGTTGGGGGGGGTGATGATTTGGGAGAATGGCGTTGAAACATGTATATTATCATATGTGAAACAAATCGCCAGTCCAGGTTCAATGAATGACACAGTGTGCTCAGGGCTGGTGCACTGGGATGACCCAGAGGGATAGGATGGGAGGGATGTGGGAGGGGGGTTCAGGATGAAGAACATGTGTACACCTGTGGCAGATTCATGTCAATGTATGGCAAAAC
Organism: Bos indicus; assembly: GCF_029378745.1. Classification (NCBI taxonomy): domain Eukaryota; kingdom Metazoa; phylum Chordata; class Mammalia; order Artiodactyla; family Bovidae; genus Bos; species Bos indicus. Next base: position 14,922,502 of record NC_091782.1, on the reverse strand, counting down.
CAATACAATATTGTAAAGTAAATAAATAAATAAAACTGGGGAAAAAATTTATTTATGTATCTGTTTTTGGCCGTATTGGGTCTTCATTGCTCACAGTCTTTCTCTAGTTGCAACAAGCAGAGGCTACCCTCTAGTTGCAGTGCACAGACTTCTCATCGAGGAGGCTTTTCTTTTGCAGAACACAGGCTCTAGAGTGTGCCAGCATCGGTAGTTGCGCTACATGGGTTTGGTTGCCCCGTGACATGTGGAATCTTCCTGGACCAGGGATCGATCCCATGTCCCCTGCATTGGTGGATACTTAACTGCTGAACCACCAGGGAAGTCCCCTGAACTGAATTCTTCTTCATCTTTCTCCAGACCTGGTCTTTGGCCCTAGATCCCCATCAGTCAGTGTCTCTACAAGCCCTAAATTGCCAAGGCCAGAAACTTAGAGGTTTCCTGTGATTCTATTCATTTTCTCACCTCCCAAATCCAATCAGTTTGCAACTCCTGTTGACTCTATCCTCAAAATACGTCTTGAATTGGACCGCTTCACCCCACCCCGACTGTTGCTGTCCTTGCAAACCTCTGTCTTCTTTTTTCTCCTACTAAAATAGTGTCATAATAGGTTTTTCTTGCTCCCCTCTAAATCTTGTTCTGTGAAGCCAGAATACCCTTTTTTAAAAGGACAATTCTTACCATTTCACTCTTCTTAAAACTCCTCAGTGACTTCTGACTTCCTGTTGTTCCTGGGAAAACACCAAAATCCTGCATGTGGCCTACAAGAGTCTGCCTGGGCTGACCCTTTTCTGTGTTTTCAACCACATTTCACATTCCTCTCCCCTTTGCTCCCTTTTCTTTGACAGCACTGACCTTCCAGTGTTTCATTCCATCCTGTCTTCCACCCTGGGGACATTGTACAGGCAGTTGGTGCTGACTTCTGCCTGGGGTGACGTGTGCACGGGGGCACGTACACACGTGCTTGTGCACAAACACACGTGTGTCTTGTTTAGTTTGCTCTGCTTATCCTTCAAGCGTTAGTCGCTGAGTCATGTCCGACTCTTTGTGACCCCACAGACTGTAGCCTACAAGGCTCCTCCTCCAGGCAAGAATACTGGAGTGGATTGCCATTTCCTTCTCCAGAGGATCTTCCTGACCCAGGGATCAAACCTGGGTCTCCTGCATCGCAGGCAGATTCTTTACTGTATGAGCTACAGGGAAGTCCCAGGGCTAGGAAAGTCATGCCAAAGGCTTATCACAGATTTCACCTAACAGATGTAGGTGAATTCCTGCCTTCTCAAAGTCTCAAAAATTCCTTGCGATTTCTGTACCTACTAGTGATGAAAACTTATCTGATAAAGTTTCTGAAAACCTAAGCGTTTCCAGTCGCTGGAGTGGTCAAATTCTATCCTTCAAACCTCAGTTTAAATTGTTCATCCTCAAGGGCATCTTCTCTGACCTGCTGTCCCAGCTCAGCATGACTGCGCTGCATCTTTTCATATTCGCAGTGCTTTTCCTTCGGAGTGCTTATCTCTTTATAATCACACACTTGTGGTATTGTTTGGGTATTATCTGTGTTCCCTCCATGTGGAAAGGCCTTTGAGGGCAGGAGCAATGTCTGCTTTAAATGAATGAATACAGCAATGCTATGTGCCAGCCTGGATGGGAAGGGGGTTTGGGGGAGAATGGATTCATGTATACGTATGGCTGAGTCCTTTTGCTGTTCACCTGAAACTGTCCCAGCATTCATTGTTAATCGGCTATACCCCAATACAAAATAAAAAGTTAAAAGTTTGAAAAAAAACTTAAAAAAAATCAATGTACGCAGCACCTTTCTTTGTGTCATTTTGTGACACACAAAGAATATGCAGTGAATATTAATATAGCAAAGATTATGCATAACTATATTAAATCCACAAGGGGAAAACTTGAGAGGTCTTTGACTGGCTCATGGTCACACGATCACACAATGTAAGATATTGAGCAATGGAAATCCACTTGTGCAAGCAAGTGTTACCCGAAGGAAATGGTGTCCTAGTTTGAAGTACATTTTACCAAACAGGAAATGACTTGAGTCCCTGGTGAGGGCCGTCTTCCTGCCTGCTCTTTAGAAGTCCCCAGATTCCTCTTTGCTCTACTCACTCTCCTGTTGGGGAATAACCCCATCCTTCCAGGCTGAAACACTCTGTAAAGCTGGCAGCTATGCTGGAATTGACCCTTGGGCCCTTAAACCATGTGCAAGACGGAAGGAAGGATCTCACCTTTCCTCCTTAGGGCTTTGCTTGATATTTGGAAATTTTTATCTGATAGTATTTCTTTTAATACAATTAAGTAAGACTAATACTTTTTTAAATTGGAATATAATTGTTCTACAATGATGTGTTAGTTTCGACTGTACAACGAAGTGAATCAGCTAAATATATGCATATATCCCCTCCTTCTTGGACCTCCCTCCCTCTCATCCCTCTCCTCTAGGTCATTACAGAGCATGGAGCTGAGCTCTCTGTGCTATAAATATAGTTTAAAACCAAATACATTGTGTTATCTTCCCCACAAACAAAACAATTTGTTTCAAAAGGGTATATCTGTACTAATAAAAGCTTCATTGATGTCCAAGCCTCTATTTCAGTGCAAATAAATACATCTAAAGGAAGAGTCTTAAAGTCCCATTCTCACACCAAACAAATCTCACTTTGAAATAAGATTGATTTTTACCTTTATTCATTCTTTCTAGTGAATAAACACTGATTGAATATGGTTAATACCATGTCAGGCACTCAGACAAACCAAAGAGTCCTGCAGGAGGCCGGCCGTTGGAGAGAGAGGGACAGACGACCAGACATACGTGCTTCGTGATGGTGCCGAACTGCTGTAATAAACATCCAGGTCCAAGACAGGGAGGGCGAGTGTTCTGGAAAGGGCAGAGGACCAGGGAGGAAAAACTTGAAAGAGGAAGTGACTTACAGAAAATCCATCAGTGCTTTCATCCTTTTAAAGTAAGCATTTAAAGGTGACTCAGGAGAAGTCATTTCCACCATGTTTAACTTGCAGGTCAGCTTTTTTTTATTAGACTAGTCTAATGAAAGTTTAATTGGGTTCAGTTTCTCAATACGTTTGAGCTGGATGAGAACCATAAAACAGATTTCAACTACAGGTATAGTGGCTCTCTTGAACCTAAAAATTGGTAACTTGTTCCCAAAGGCATGGGACAGAATAATTAAAATCGAGATTATCCCATATAATTTGAAATATGTCATCATCATCATAATAAATCTTGTCCTGTGACCCTCAGACTGTTTATGAAGTGAAAAGCAAGCAAGAAAAAAATAAATGATAGCCTCCAATATTTGAGTTAATACACCCCTAGGGAGAGTTAGATACCAAACTAGACTTTTAGGGAGAATCTCTTGTCAGTACTTAACCCTGGATCAATAATACTTTATCCCTTTAATGTTCGGCTTATTGTCACTGGCCTCTAAAGTGATTTTATTTGTCAAACCACTGTTAAGAATTTTTTTAATTAAAAAAGTAAGTTTCAGGTGTAAAGCATTATAATTCAACATTTGTATGGACTATAAAGTGCTCACCACCACACATCTAGTTACCATCCATCACTATAGAGTTGACTCCCTTCCCCCATTTCATCCCCTGCAATACCTTCCTCCTCTGGTAATCACTAATCTGATCTCTGTATCAGTGAGGTTTTCTTTGTTTCATTTTGTATGTTTGTTTTTTAGATTCTGTGTATGAGTAAAAGCATATGGTAGTTGTCTTTCTCTGTCTGACTTACTGTCCTTAGCATAATACCGTCAAGGTCCATTCATGTTGTCAGAAATGTCAGGATTCCATTCCTTTTTATGGCTGAATAGCATTCCATTATGTATATGTTGCACATCTTCTTTATCCATTCATCCATCAATGGACACTTAGGTTATTTCCATTATCTTAGCTGTCGTAAATAATGCTGCAGTGAACATAGGTGTGCATATATCTTTTCCAACTAGTGTTTTCATTTTCTTCAGATAAATATCCAGAAGTGGAATAGCTGGGTCATATGATAGTTCTATTCTTAATTTTTTGAGGACTCTGCATCCTGTTTTTCACAGTGACTGTCCCAATTTGCAGTCCCACCAACAGTATATGAGGGTTCCCTTTTCCCCACATCCTTTCCAACATGTATTAGTCTTTGTCTTTTCAATACTAGTCATTGTAACAGGTGTAAGATGATATGTTATTGTGGTTTTGACTTGTGTTTCCCTAACAATTCGTGATGTTGGACATCTTTTCATATGTTTGTTGGCCATCTGTGTGTCTGTTTTGGAAAAATATCTATTTGGATCCTCTGCTCATTTTTTAATCAGGTTTTGTTGTTGTTGTTGAGTTGAATGGCTTCTCTATATATTTAGGATATTAACTTCTTACTGGATACGTGATTCGCAAATATCTTCTCCATTCAGTGGTTTATCCTTTCATTTTGCTGGTTTCCTTCATTGTGCAGAAGCTTTTTAGTTTGGTGTAGTCTCATTTGTTTATTTTTGCTGTTGTTTCCCTTGCCTTTAGAGTCAGATCCAAAAAAAAAAAAAAATGTGGCTAAAACTGATATCAGTGAGGTTTCCGCCTATGTTTCCTGATAGGAATTTTATGGTTTCAGGTCTTACACTTAAGCCTTTAATCCATTTTGAGTTAATTTCTGAGTACCAGTGTAAGACATTGGTCTAGTTTCATTCTTTTGCATATGGCTGTCCAATTTTCCCAACATCATTTACTGAGAAGATTTTCTCCATTATATGTTCTTTGTTCCTTTATCATAAATTCATTGTCCAGATATGCGTGACTTCCGATTCTGTTCCATTGATCTGTGTGACTGTTTTGGGGCCGGTACCATACTGTTTTGACTACTATAAATTTGTGTATAATTAGAAATCCAAGTGATTTTATTTATCAAACAACTATTAAAAATATGCTTCAAAATCATGACTTATGCTATAAAAGTTCTGTAACATGATGAGCTATCCTGATTGTTCTTCCACTGTGGAGAGAGGAAACGGTAGATTTCAGGAAACTGTGTTCCTTAAGAGTTAAAGGAGGAGGGCATGGCAACCCACTCCAGTATTCTTGCCTGGAGAATCCCATGGACAGAGGAGCCTGGCAGGCCACTGTCCAGGGCATCTCAAAGAGTCGGGCACAACTGAGCACGTGCACCCGAGCATGTGTGCAAGGGTGAAAGGGAGGGAGGTAGGGACTGCGACAGGGAGAGTGAGAGGGACAGAGATAGACATAGAGAGGAGGCTGGAGAGACAGAGTGAGAAGCTTATACTGGAATCTGAGCGATCTCTTGAAACTTAATAGAGATATGACTGAATGCTGTCCTATATCAGGTTGCTCATTGAAAAATGAAAAATCTCAAGAAAGCTTGTACCTAATTTCTCATTATTATGGATGAAACTGTCCCAGTGAGAGTGATGCTGCCTACCTGTGACTATCCAGAACCTCTTTTCAGGGCCCAGTGACCCCACCAGACCTGGCCCCTGGCAACCTCTACAGCTTCAAACCCTCCCAGGCCCCTGCTTGTCACCATCCCTCCCCTGAAATAGTTTTCCTCCTTTACTTCGCTCTTCAAATGTTACATTATCAGAAAGACCTTCCCATGCCACAGTGTCTAAAATACATCTTCCCCTACCACGCTTTACCTCCTTTATGCTGAGTTATTTTTCTTCATAGCAGCAACATCACATTTAATGTGTCATTTTCCTTTGTCTGTCTGTCTCTACTTCATGAGGACTGGGACTTCATCTGTGTTGTTTTTTTACTATGTACCTGGCCCATGGTAGATCCTTCATAAGTATTTGTTGAATGATTTGGTGAACATTCCATCAGGGCCTTGATTCCGTCTCACACTTTTTTCTTGAGCCATTAATTTTCCATCTTCAGGGTCTCTACTCAGAGGTGCCTGGATTTTTGGTATGAACAAGGATCCTCAGAACCAGTCTCTGTGGGCAGTAAGCACTTCCTGACATTTAGATTCAACACACACTGGTTTGGTATCCAGTGGGTTTCATCTTGTCAGTATGAATGACACAGGAATTATCTGCAGTATTCAGAATCTTGCTCACAGCTATTTTCTGAACTTTATCCAGAGTTGTCAACCAAAATAAGGCAGAGAAAATTTATTTGACAGGACTGAGAGTCAAGAGACTTGATTTCTAATCTTGACTCTCCTCTTCATTGAAGGAGATAAGATAACATCGATGTGTTATCTTAAATGACCCCCCTACCTCAATTTTCTAATCTTTGCTGTGTGACCTTGGGCAAATTATATCATCTATTGGGTAGGCCAAAAAGTTGCTTTGGTTTTTGAGTAAAAATAAAAGACACATTTTTCATTATCACCAAGAACTTTATTGAACAATATAGTCACTGTTTTGTTCCCCTACCTGCTACCATTTTTCAGGCAACTTTATAATTCCATCTTTCCAAAACTTTATATCTTTTTAAGCAAAGAACCATTGCAGTTGCCTTTTACAGTCTTCCAGGGAACTGAGTTGTTTTTTTTTTTTTTCCATTAAGAGAATTTTGTAAAGATCAAAATAAATGCAAATCCAAAGGTACAGTGTCTGGTGAAAGCAGTCGATGTTCAGAACTTCCCAGCCAAGCTCTAACAGTTTTTGCCTGGTCTTCAAAAACATGCAGTCTTGTGTTATCCTAAGGGAAGTTTATACATTTTCTGTTGACTAATTCCGGGCAGTTTTCTTCAAGTGCTGCTTTCAGTTGATCTAATTTGAAGCAGTACTTGTTGGAATGAATCCTTTGGTTTTCTGGAAGGGGCTTATAATACAGGACCCCCTTCCAATCCCATCATACATACCATGTCACCTTCTTTGGATGAAGACCAGCCATTGGTGTGGTTGGTGGTGATTCATTCGCTTGCCCCTTTATCTTTTCTGTTCCATGTTATTGTACAGTATCCACTTTTCATCACTCATCAATTTGTTTTAAAAACAGACATCTTTAGTATGTTTCAGTAGAGAATCACATTCAGAAATACAGTCAAAAGGTTTTTTTCCACTTATGTGGAACCCAGGCATCAAAGCAATGAACATAACCAAGCTGGTACAAATAATTTTCAATGCTTGATTTAGAGATTTTTGAGTGTGTCAGCTATTGCCTGCATGATTTAACATTGATTGTTCTCAATGTCTTGATTTGATTGCTATCAACTTCAGCTGGTTGAGCTGACAATGGAGCACCATCCAGCAAGAAATCTCCAGTGTGAAACTTCACCAACCGCTTTTGACATGTTCTCCATACACTGCAGAAGTCTTTTATTTTATTTGCATTTCATTGTGTCTTTTTGTTGTTGTTGCTTTTTGTTGTTCAATCACTAAGTTGTGTTAGACTCTTTGCAACCCTATGGAATGCAGCAAGCCAGGCTTCCCTGTCCTTCACTATCTCCCAGAGTTTGTTCAGACTCATGTCTGTTGAGTCAGTGATGCTATCTAACCATCTCATCCTTTTCCATCCTCTTCTCCTTTGGCCTTCAATCTTTCCCAGCATCAAGGTCTTTTCCAACGAGTCAGATCTTCACATCAGGTAGCCAAAGTATTGGAGCTTCAGCTTCAGCATCAGTCCTTCCAATGAATATTCAGGGTTGATTTCCTTTAGGATTGACTGGTTTGATCTCCTTTGCAGTCCAAAGTCAAGAGTCTTCTCCAGCACAACAATTCAAAAGCATCACTTCTTCAGCATTCAAGCTTTTAATGATCCAACTCTCACATCCATACATGACTACTGGAAAAACCATAGCTTTGACATTACAGACCTTTGTTGGTAAAGTGATGTCTTTGCTTTTTAATATGCTGTCTAGATTTGTCATAGCTTTCCTTCCAAGGACCAAGGGTCTTTTAATTTCATGGCTGTAGTCACCATCCACAGTGATTTTGAAGCCCAAGAAGATAAAATCTGTCACTGCTTCCACTTTTCCCCCTTCTATTTGCCATGAAGTGATGAAGCCACATGCCATGATCTTCATTTTTTTAATATTGAGTTTTAAGTCAGCTTTTTCATTCTCTTCTTTCACCTTCATCAACAGGCTGTTTAGTTCCTCTTCACTTTTCTGCCGTTAGAGTGGTATCATCTGCATATCTGAGATTGTTGATATTTCTCCCAGCAATCTTGGTTCCAGTTTGTGATTCATCCAGACCAGCATTTCTCATGATGTACTCTGCATAAAAGTTAAATAAGCAGGGTGACAATATATAGCTTTGTCATACTCCTTTCCCAATTTTGAACCAGTCAGTTGTTCCATGAATGATTCTAACTTTTGCTTCTTAACCCACATATAGGTTTCTCAAGAGACAGGGTAAGGTGGTCTGATATTCCCAGTTCTTTAAGAATTTTCCACAGTTGGTTGTGATCCACACAGTCAAAGCCTTTCATGTAGTCAATAAAGCAGAAATAGATGTTTTTCTAGAATTCCCTGGCTTTCTCTGTGACCATTGGATGTTGGCAATTTGATCTCTGATTCCTCTGCCTTTACTAAACCCAGTCTGTACATCTGGAAATTCTCAGTTCACATACTGCTAAAGCCTAGCTTAAAGGATTTTGAGCATAATCTTACTAGTATGAGAAATGAGCATGATTGTCTGATAGTTTGAACATTCTTTGGCATTGCCTTTCTTTGGGATTAGAATGAAAACTGACCATTTCCAGTCCTATGGCCACTACTAAGTTTTCCAAATTTGTTGACATGTAGAGTGCAGCACTTTAGCAGCAGGATCTTTTAGGATTTTAAATAGCTCATCTGGAATTCAATACCTCCACTAGCTCTGTTTGTAGTAATATTTTGTAGGGCCCACTTGACTTCATACTCCAGGATGTCTGGCTCTAGGTGAGTGACCACAGCATCGTGGTTATCCCTGTCTTTAGACCTTTTTTGTATAATTCTTTGTATTCTTGCCACTTCTTAATCTTTTCTGCTTCGGTTAGGTCCTTACCATATCTGTCCTTTATCATGACCATTCTTGCATGAAATGTTCCCTTTATATCTCCAATTTCCTTGAAGAGATCTCTAGTAGTTCCCATTCCATTGTTTCCCTCTGCTTCTTTGCCTTGTTCATTGAAGAAGGCCTTCTTATCTTTCCATGCTATTCTCTGAAACTCTACATTCAGTTAGATGTATCTCTCCCTTTCTTCCTTGCTTTTCACATCTCTTCTTTCCTCAGCAATTTGTAAAGAGCTTCTTCAGACAACCACTTTGCCTTCTTGCATTTCTTTTTCTTGGAAGTAGTTTTGGTCACTGCCTTCTGTACAGTGTTACGAAGCTCTGTCCATAGTTCTTCAAGCTCTCTGTCTACTAGATCGAATCCCTTGAATCTATTCATCACCTCCAAAGTATAATCAGAAGGGGTTTGATTTAGGTCATACCTAATTGGCCTAGTGGTTCTCCTTACTTTCTTCAATTTAAGCCTGAATTTTGCAATAAGGAGTTCATGATGTGAGCCACAGTCAGCTCCGGGTCTTGTTTTTGCTGACTGTATAGAGCTTCTCCAGTTCAACTGCAAAGAATATAATCAATCTGATTTCAGTATTGACCATCTGGTGATGCCCATGTGTAGAATCATCTCTTGTGTTGTTGGAAAAGGGTCTTTGCTATGACCAATGAAAAAACTTGACAAAACTCTGTTAGCCTTTTCCCTGTTTCATTATGTATTCCAAGGCTAAATTTGTCTATTATTCCGGGCATCTCTTGACTTCCTACTTTTGCATTCCAGCCCCCTATGATGAAAAAGACATCTTTTTTTGGTATTAGTTCTAGAAGGTCTTCGTAGAACTGGTCAGCTTCAGCCTCTTCAGCATTAGTGATTGGGGCATAGACTTGGATTACTATGATGTTGAATGGTTTGCCTTGGAAATGTACCAAGATCATTCTGTCATTTTTGAGGGTGCACCCAAGTACTGCATTTCAGACTCTTGTTGACTATGAGGGCTACTCCATTTCTTCTAAGGGATTCTTGCCCACAGTAGTAGATACAATGGTCATTTGAATTAAATTTGCTCATTCCCAAGTTTAATTCAGATTCAGATTGTGTTTTTACTTTTCTTGAAATAATAGGGCATAATATCAGAAAATTTTCCTTTTTTTTTCCATTTTCAATATTAAAATGGCTACACAAAAATCACCAATTTTGATAATTTTTTTAATGCACACTGACATGACAGCTGTCACAATACAATCTAAAAAAAATTGTTTTGAATGAAGTTAAAGAAAGCTAAGCACTACAACAGCCATCTTATGAGGAAGCTGAATGAACTTTTTAGTAAACCCAATACATGTGTCTCAGTTACTCATCTGTCGTGAGTGTGATAACCGTCCCCACTCACTGTGCTATTATGAGGATTGATGAAATACTTCATCCTCTGCACTAAACACAATTATGATGATTATTATTAACATTATTATTATATTACCCCCCGTGCTTCTTTGATACAACTTTTGCTGCTGCTGAAGAATCTATTCACTTCTATTAGGTATTGTGTCAGGCTCCTCTATTGGAAATAAAGAAACCACATGTTAACATCTTAAGAATATACACACTCGCACATTCATGCACAAAGAAAGAGGTGGTACCAGAGGGAAAAACCAGGAAAATGATGTTTTTAGAAGTACTAGTGGTGGTTTTTGTTTTGTTTTATCTTGCTTTTATTTTGGCCATATTTCCTAAGATTTCTACAGAAAATTAAAAGTTATTTTTATAAAATTCACGTCACTTGCTGACTTCTCACCTCCAAGTGGCAAAATAAATTTTTTTTCACTTAATTAATGAAGAGCAGGAAAAAAAAATGCCTTTCTTTATTAACTCTATTTTTACACTACATTTCACAGCAGAATTAAAAACAAATGTTCTCTCTTGGCATATAACAAATTATTGCATAACACACATAGTTGTTTCTGAGATCTAAATTACATCTGCTTCTGGCATTTTAACTTTAAAATATCTTATAATATTTATATTCTTTTTTGCATATTTGGGCTGTAAAATTGTGTATTATTAATCAGTCATTTCAGAGTGGTGCTTTTCTAATACAGTTGATCTAAGATTGTATTTCTAAAGGGCTAAAGAAAACAAAAACTGTAAATTGCCAGAATGGAATGTTCATAAAATGCTTCCAAATTGGACTTGTTTGCTTTGCATCTTACTGTCCACTTCCTTAACCATAACAAGCTTCACATACCCTCCAAGTGAGAAACATGTGCTGAGACCTTTAAGATATTTGGAAACTTAAAGTAACAGCCTGAGTCACATAACTGAAGCATAACATTTATACTTGGATTTAAAACAGAATTATAAATGTGAACAAAATCTTTATAAATATATGTATGTATAGTGACTTGATAAAATATGTAAGTGTATAAATAATATCCACTTATAGAAGCTCTATAAAATCCAGGCAGACATAAAAAGCGAAACAACCTGTACATAGTGCCCGTATCTGAGCACAAGGAAAACATGCCAACAGTAAGAGGCAGATCCTTTTTGCTCGAATGATGTTGGCGTAGACTTTTTCTCCTAGATGACTTTGCAAGGGACTTATAAATATTGTGTCCAACACCAAGATGTGGACTCCAAGCCCCGGTTCTCTCTTCACCCTGTTCTTCAGGGCTATTGCCAGTTGGAATTCTCTGCACCTCTCTATGGAAGTTCGACATACATACTTTATTTTTATCCCTTAATACTTCTTTCAGGTGCTTCCCAGGATCTTTGTTTTGTACTCTCCATTCTTTCTTTCAAATGCTGGATGTGTCAGCAAAGCCTTCTGTTTTCCATTTTCTGAATTTTGCATTTCAACATCTGTATAATAGTTGTACTAAAAATACACAGAGATAAAATGGTCAGGGAACATCCTAAAATCTTATAAATTGGTAAGATTAATTGAGTTGAAGTTTTGTGGGTTTTTTTTTTTTTTTTTTTTTTTTGCAGTTACTGAGAAGGATTTTGTTTTGATTACTTGTTTTGGTGGGGAGAAGGGGGAGCTCACTTTTTGTATAATTTTAGGAGTCTAACCTTTGGGTATATCTTCTGATTTATCTTCATTTGCTTACAAATCTGTGGGCTAAAGAGAGTTCAGAGAGAACAGTTTGTCTTAGCTTCATCCCCTGAGGCTTGCGAGAGGAGGTGTTAAGATTCCTCCTTCTATTTCATTCCTTGGCCTTGCAGCTGCTGTAATCTGGGGATTCTGATCCATCCTGAGGTCTTACTTCCCAGTCCCCGAGGATTATTATTGGCACACCGGAGCCCTGTGCTAGGAGCTGTTGAAGCAGCCAAAGCAAGAAGCAGCAGAATCGTGGTGCCTGGCCAGAGGGAACCCAGTGATGGACACCTGCTTGTCCAAAAAATAAGGACAAGTAAATAATCATGTACAAAGTGGGCAATAAAGACCAGGAATGTGAGGGACTAAATGAAAGAAAGGTTCATTAATCACCCAGGTAATTGTAATAGATCAAGCTTTCTAAATAAAATGCCGCAAAGTGGCCTGCTTCAGGAACTATCCATATGCGATATCAAAGCAAACTTGAGGACTCTTAGCACTGCTCCCAAGTGGCTAGGATCCAGAAAATAGACACTTTGCTTTTATTTTTCAGCTGGCTTCTCTGTAAAGTATGGATACCCACCACCCTATCCCCACCCCCGGACATCCAAGTAAAGATCTGAGAACTTGTGAGAAAATTCAAAGTGTTTTTTTGTTTTTTGGGTTTTTTTTGTATTGAAGAACCCCAATGTCTGACATCATAGTGCGGGTAGAGTTAACAGTGCTGCAGAGTGGAACAGGGATAATTTGTGTCATTCACTGGGCTATGCAGTGACAGTTATTTTGTATTCAGCTGAACATTGGGATAAATCTTACCGCTTTTTACTTTGACACCTATCAAAAAAAAAAATGGTAGTTTGACAGACTGTTCTAGTTTGGCAGAATACAATGAAGAATTATCTCCAAAATAACATGTAAATCTGAGTCCACAATGTACATCCAACTCCCTACGAAGGCAGCAAAGTAAAATGTCAATCCCTGTTCCTTCTCCAGCCAACCCCATCCCAAGCACCCAGAGCCCTTTTTGCTTGGGGTTCACGGGCTGTCCTATCAAGGCTCTCAGAAGACAAACATCCCTCCAGACAATGTGAGGAGAGGCTCTTAGCCTGTTCTGGTTGTCCTGGCAAGCAACGTGTCCTAGCCACCTAACTCCAAGGGGCTAAGCTCGGTGACGACCCAGGACTGTTTTGTTTGTTGTTTTGTTTTTGTGCTGTATTCCTCAGAATATTCTTCATTCCCACTGCCCTCCTCCCAACCCAGTTCCCTAGTGGTTCCCTCTGGGTTTATCATTAACCGAGCAGGCTCATGACTTTTGCCACAGCCTCGAAAATATGTCATCGGTAATGTCAAGACACGGAGAAGGCAATGGCACGCCACTCCAGTACTTTTGCCTGGCAAATCCCATGGACGGAGGACTTCAGTCCATGGGGTCGCTAGAGTCAGACATGACTAAGCGACTTCCCTTTCACTTTTCACTTTCATGCATTGGAGAAGGAAATGGCAACCCACTCCAGTGTTCTTGCCTGGAGAATCCCAGGGACGGGGGAGCCTGGTGGGCTGCCGTCTATGGGGTTGCACAGAGTCGGACACGACTGAAGCGACTTAGGAGCAGTAGCAGCAGCAATGTCAAGGTAACTAGTGCTGCCTGTGTGCTTTCTTCAGTTTCCTGGAGAAATCAGATTCCCTCTTCCTGTTCATAAGCTCACCTCCCACTATTCATGCTTTTCAACTGCTTCCCTCATCAATTTGCTTTCTGATCAGTCAAATAGCATGTGCTGGGCAGAGTACAGTACTGACTATTTACTTTTCTGTTTAATCTGAAATCCCTTGTTGAAATTGGCAGCCACGTGTTTCCTCTTCTTTCCGCATCTCACTTTTTGTTATGTTCCCTGTCTGATAGCCATGAATTTTCCTCTGAGTTTGGAAGAAGAGAGCAACCATCAAGAAACAAAGAGTTGCTAATTAGCAAAGAAATGCAGATTACAATGAGATGTAATTTTTTGCCAGTCATGTTGGTAATAATGAAAAGATGATGATACCATGTCAGTGAGGGCATGGATGAGCTCTTACTCTGCAGGCAGAGTAGACAGTGCCAGTGAGGGGTGGCAGACAGGAAGGCCGGTTCTGAGGCCTGGGCAAGTTTTTAGCTTGTTCCTCTTGGGTGGCCTAGTGGTAATGAATCTGCCTGCAATGGAGGAGACACAGGAGATGCAGGTTCAATCCCTAGGCTGGGAGGATCCCCTGGAGGAGGAAATGGCAACCTTCTCCAGTATTCTTTTCAGGAAAATCCCATGGACAGAGGAGCCTGGCAGGCTACAGTCTGCAGGGTTGCAGGGAATCGGGCACAACTGAAAAAGTGAGCACACACACACACACACCCCTTGTTGGATAGCCCTGTAGAGCATTTGTACAAACTTAAAATGGGTGTGCTTTTAGACCCAGCAGTTTAACTTCTAGTAATCTGTCCTTAAGGACAAATGTACAAAGAGTATGTATAAAGATATTTATCAGTATCATTTGTAATAGTGAATTGGGTTATGATACATTCATTTAATGAAATATAATGTGGCGATTTTTTATATTAATGAAGAACCATATATTATATTGACCTAGGAACACTTCCAAACTCTATATCTTATTTTTTGTAACCAAAACATACATTTACATGTATACATTTATATGCATATATATATATAGTTGCTTACAAACAACTCTGGAAGGATAAACACTGAAGTTTCACAGTGTTATCTCTGGGTCCTAACATTGGAGTAATCTTTTTTATACTATATTTCCTAAACTTTTTGCCTTAGACAGACATGTATCAATCTATGATCAGACAAAATATTTAAAAGGGTATTTAAAAATATACATGGTAAAATAAAAGGTTCTTAGGAAAGGTTCTCTAACACCTAACATTTTCCGTAAGTTATCATCAAATCACTCAGCAAACATGTAATTGTAAAGATAAATGCCACTATTGAGCATTTATCTTGCCTTGAGCATTGCCTTGCACTTCTTATGTACATAGTCTAATAAAAATTCTGCAACAACTTCATGAGGCAGATTGCATTCAGCTAACAAGGCGAGAAGCAGGATTGGAATTTGAACCCTGTTGTGTCTGTCTCCAGAGCTTTTGTGACCTTGAGCTACAAAGATGTAAGGTGTACAGTGATGACTTAAACTTAAATCCTGCTTCTAGGAGTTTACAGGCCAAAACGCATGCAGTATTCTAGAATTAGCTAGGTTTTTCTATATTGTTTGTCTCAGAAACTAAGGTCTGTCTGGAACACTGGATTTTCTTCACTGTTGTTCATTCACTCTAGCTATGCCATCTAGTCTTATCTGGAAGATGTACCGAGAGACAAGGAAAAGACTTAAAGTGTTTCCCCTGGTGTCTTTCTTTCCATCCTAAGGAACTGGCTTCTGGAGTAAGACAGAGAACAGTAAAGTTAACATCCACCCACTGCTGTTGGCTCATTTTTGGTGTGTTAGAAGTATATTAACCAGTGCTTGTTTTCATATGAGACAGTTTATGTAGAAGTGACCACAGCTGATAAAACTCAAGAGTTCATGCCAATAATTAAATTCCTCACAGTTCAAGTAATCATAGGGCCACTAACCTATGAGGTATTTACTAAGAAACACAGGGACAGATCCTAATTATCCTTATTAGCCACCATTCAGGTCAAACGACTAGCTTTTCCAAAGGTCATTTCTTATTCTTCGTTGTTATCAGCTAAAGAGGAAAAGCGGAAATGTATGGGATTTTATTTTTTTTGTTTGATTCAGTCAGTATCACTGATTTCACAGACACATGTTCTCACATGGCTTCTGTTGACTGTGTCACATGACTAGAAGCCCAGATGGCTGGGGAGAAGGCCTGGGGCCACCTCATGCCTGATCTCGTAAACTCACTCCTCAGGGTCTCCCTGGATGATGCCATCATGCTCATGGCTTCCCCAGGCACCTCCACGTTTGCTGAGCCTTGTTCTGCGGCTAAGCTGGGCTTTGAACCTCCAGAGCATCACGTTTCCTCAGTGAATTAGGAAAGCGAAGACTGCACACTGTTTGTTTCTAAAATGTTTGACTTTACTACTTATGTGTTTGCTTTCTTAGTGTTTTTTGTTTTTTTACTGAAAAGAACTTTATGACTTAAACTCACTTTCAAAAATATTCTGTGCAGGTAATAGTATATAGGTTAGTAATAACTTATTACATAGGTCCTGTTTTATCTGTCCATCCTGTTCCAGGGGAGGGTTCCTTCTGGTTCTGGCTTCGGTGCCTTCTTTCACTGCCCTGGTTCTGATTGTCTTCTGGGTCAGGGGAACTTCCCCTCTGCACCCACTCTGGCCATGCTTTCTGGTCAGAATCCTGATGCTGATCCATATGTTTGTTGTAAAGGCAACTTATCTGCTCAGTCCATAAGTGCCCCCAATCAGCCCTTTTTAAAATGCAGGGACTTCTGACCGTAGTTACACAACCTCAGGAGTGCCTGCAATAGGATTTTCATTGCTTTCGCTATTTCTATTCCTGTTTGCTATTGCTCAGTTCTATACAAAGGCATTTTTGAGGGTCTGACTTAAATCAGAAAATGCTCAGGCAATGACTTCTGCAAAATGACCCTAAAAAGTCTGGCTTCCTTAGAAGCACATAGAAAAGGCTGAGTCCTCAGCCCACAGCAGGGACATTAATCAGAACGAAGCACTTGGTGCCCGGATGGCAGGGCGGGGATTACAAAGACGAGTGAGTGACAGGTTCTGGCTTTAGAGGGCTTCAGTCATGGAAGGCAGTCAAGACCAGCACATGAATATCTATAAGATAAAAAGTGGTACCTGACACAAGAGAAGTGCTGAGGTAACTGGAGGAGCAGAAATTACTTTTGAGTGGGAAGCTCAGGGACAACTTTTAGCAGACCCGTGAATTAAGGCAAGATTTAGAAAAGCGAAGTTGGCCAGGGAGACTATTTCAGATAGAGGAGGGATCGATACAAGCAAAGCCACAGTCTGGGTTTCTTGTTTTATAGATTCATCTGTTTAGTCCAAGAGAAGTGATGTGACTTAACAAAAGATTTCTACCAAGTCAGATTTTTTTTTTTTTTTAAACCCTAAGAGAACTGGCCTTCACCAATTCTGGCTCCCTGTAGGCTCTAAATAGCTTTATAATTCTCTGAATTTTTAGATTTAAAATCAATTGAAAATGTAGAATATTAGTAGTGGGGAAACATTTAGATGCTGTGGTCAGTGCTTCCAGCACTTTTCATCCTCTCAGAAAAGGACGGTGGCATCGGGCCTCTCCTGTCTTTATTTCTAGGGAGCAGGTTATTAACCAACAGCAGTTGTAAGCACCCTCCCTCATGCCTGGGACCACACGCTCCCGCAGCGGCACCCACAGGCCAGCTCCACGCTGGAGTAGCTGCTGGCTCTCTGGCTTACAGCTCAGGGTGGCCAGGTTTAACAAATAAAAAAAACACAGGGAGTCCAGTTAAATGTGAATTTCATGTAAACCGCAAATAACCTTTCAGTATGTGTCTGATGCAATATTTGTAACCCTATTTCAGTTTTGTATGATCAGGATTCTTATTTTCATCTGCATAATTTCCATGAATACTTTTGCCTTGAAAACAACTAACTGATGTTTCCGTTTATATCTTTTTTAAAAATTACCATTAAACCCACCACCTCAAGGATTTTTAAAGATCCAGATCCAGGAGGATTTATAAAGAATAGTCTTGGGTGGATCTTATTGTCTTGAATTATCTACCGGGATCACAGTAGGCAGTTAGTAAATGCTCTGCTCTCTGAATCAGTGTAAGAATAAGATGTTAGCACATTCTCAGTTTTTATTCTTCATCGTCTTAGAATCTGTCCTTAAGCAGCAACATGTATATTTAAGCCTTCAATATAGTTTCCTCCTAGTATGTCTCACTCGGTAAAGAATTGAGAAACATCTTATACATGGTCAGTATTTTCCAAACAGTTCATTCACACCACCTGAATAGGAAAGGCCCAAGTAATTATATAATGTTTGAAAAAAAAAAAACCAAGATTATCTATCAACATGATCCTGAATTCACAACTCTTGGATCCTAGGCATCCTTATCCCAACTTCTAATAATGGCTGGCTGAGGAGAAATAATCTAAGCTTTGCAGATTAAATATCCCAGAGGGTCATTAATAGCTAATGCTCTCTCTTCTTATTTTATAAGAAATCAGATCTCTGAAATCACTCATGAGATATAATTCACTACAGATGATGTTCCTCCACTTCAGTACAAACTGTTTCTGGTCCTGACACCACATTTTGAAGATATTAAAATGAAAACTAAAAGCATGGTCTACAGCTTGTGTTAATTATCCTTGGGTAGTTTATGGAAGCATTTGAGTTCTTCAGACATAGTTATCTAATATGATTAAAAAGGCCTGACTCCATCTCAGGGCTGTTTCTGTACTTTAGTGATTATTTTATTCTCCTTAAGTTTAAGTGCTTTGGGTCCTAATAGACCAAATGAATGAATATCAAAACCAGATAACAAAAAACGGGCAAGGCATGAATGGCCATTCCATTTATCGGACTACAGTTGACACATTGGATTCTTCTGGCCTAGACGGCTCTTTCCTCAGCAGTCCAAGTACGTGATTCTAAATTAGGACGTCTGGAGTGTGAAAGTATGAACATACCATTTCATTCTTCCCATTATTTAATGCTTTCTCAATGTGAAGGCTTTTTGTGAGTTGGATTCTGTGAGCTCCGGGGAATTCTTTTAAAAGAAGGAATGAGACCCTTCATCACATCACACAGGAATATTTGTATTTCTCTCCTGCCTTCCCCTGTAACCTTTCCACAGGAAAGGTTTGCGTATACATGGAGCTGGATATTTTTAAAGACTTCCTGAAACAAATGTTTGTTCTAATTACATTTTTATATGGTTTATGCCACTTACAGAAAACCCACAGTGTGAAAATGTGCACTTATGGAAATAATAAATTACATGACGTCTAACACCTGGTCCCTGATAGCTTAGCTCAAAGAATGGATAAACAAATGCAGGAATAGCCACCAACTACTATAATCAGCACCATAAAATAAGTAATTAGATCATATCAACAAATCAAACCCGTCTGGAAGCAATGGAGGAACAGCTTTAGGATTTAACTGTGGATTTCACTTCAAGGGGGCTTTCCTGATAGCTCAGTTGGTAAAGAATCCACCTACAATGCTGGAGACCCCAGTTCGATTCCTGGATCAGGAAGATCTGCTGGAGAAGGGGTAGGCTACCCACTCCAGTATTCTGGCCTGGAGAATTCCATGGACTGCATAATCCATGGGGTCACAAAGAGTCAGACATGACTGAGAGACTTTGACTTCACTTCTTTTCAAGGACCTAATAACAAATAATGTATGTCTCTCTCCCATAGCATTATCCTCAAGGAAAGTAACTTGAAATGTTAGAAACTGTTTGTAATTTTATCTATTTTTTAAAAATTTTACTTTGAGAATTGTAGGAGTTTTATAATTTTTCATTTTACGACAATTCATATTCATTGGGGAAAAGTGATAATGGACAAAGATAAAAATGGGATCATTTGTAATTCCTCTATTCAAAGATAACAGCTGTTATCATTAAATGGTATCATTCAGATAATAAAAAAATATAACAACTGTTTATTGTTTGGTTGTAATCCTCCAAATTTTTCAATGAATACATATGTATTCCAATAAAAATGAGCTCATGCTTTTAAAACTGCTTTTTAACCTATGTTTTTCATTCACTTGTAATATCTCCTCATATCACAATATATGCTCATCTTCAGCAGAGGTGCTGTCAGGCTCATGTATAGATTTAGGGGGATGAAAGTTATGTCCAACCTAGATAGCATATTAAAAAGCAGAGACATGACTTTGCCAACAAAGGTCTGTCTAGTCAAGGCTATGGTTTTTCCTGTGGTCATGTATGGATGTGAGAGTTGGACTGTGAAGAAGGCTGAGCGCCAAAGCATTGATGCTTTTGAACTGTGGTGTTGGAGAAGACTCTTGAGAGTCCTTTGGACTGCAAGGAGATCCAACCAGTCCATTCTGAAGGAGATCAGTCCTGGGATTTCTTTGGAAGAAATGATGCTAAAGCTGAAACTCCAGTATTTTGGCCACCTCATGTGAAGAGTTGATTTATTGGAAAAGACTCTGATGCTGGGAGGGATTGGGGGCAGGAGGAGAAGGGGATGACAGAGGATGAGATGGCTGGATGGCATCACTGACTTGATGGACCTGAGTCTGAGTGAACTCCGGGAGTTGGTGATGGACAGGGAGGCCTGGCATGCTGCGATTCATGGGGTCACAAAGAGTCGGACACGACTGAGCAACTGAACTGAACTGAACTGATAGACCCTTCACCCCCCAAAATATGAATAAAACTTTGTAGGGTTTGGGTGTATATGTTGTTGTTTTTTTTTTTTTTTTGGAAAAAATAGTGCATTGAAACTTTCATTGGATTTGCTTTAACTTTTAGTGATAGTTTAGAGAGAGATGACAGTTCTGCATCGTCTCACTCAGGATCATAATGACTCCCAGTGTGTTCTTTTCCTCTCTGATCCCTCTGTTAATTTGTATTTTTCTTTATATGGGTCCTGCATCATTGTTTAAACAATTTAATGGTCATGTCCTTTTGAAGTGAAGTGTTAGTCACTCGGTTGTGTCCAACTCTTTGTTGTGTTTGTTGCAACCCCATGGACTATAACCTGCCAGGCTCCTCTGTCCATGGGAGTCTCCAGGCAAGAATACTGGGCTGGGGAGCCATGCCCTCCTCCAGGGCATCTTCCTGACCCATGGATCGAACCTAGGTCTTCCGGATTGCAGGCAGATTCTTTTCTGTCTGAGCCACCAGGGAAGTCCATTTCCTTTCAAGTATTTAATTTTTAAGGTTTCAGTATTCCTTATTGTGATTTTTTTTGTTTGCATCTAGAGTCTCCGTCTTTGTCTTAAAAACCTATCTTCAATGTAAATATAGAACTTGAGTTTGATTCAATTTACATAAATTTGTCCTCGATTTCCTATTACATGAACACATGTTTCCAAACAGCAATAAGCTATTTTCCATATGATAGGATAAATCAGATTTGTCATCAAATGGGGACATACTCACAAGGATTGACTTTGTATTTTTACATAACAGAATCTTTTTCAACCTCTTTTAAAACTTTTGCAAGTTTTCTAATTTAAAAACTTGTAAAGTAATTAACCTCCAATTAAAATAAAGTAAATAAATATTTAAAAACAAACTATATATATATATATATTTATGTTCTGCATTTTTACATGTAAACCAAGACTACTTTAAATTTTTGCTAAAAGAACCAACTGAGAAATCTTTATTTCTACACATTAATGTTGTCTACAAACATAATTTCATAAAAGACAGAATTATTGAAAAAGAGTTCAAAGAATTGGAGCAAAGGATAGATAAAGCTTTCACTGCTCCTTCAAGTTAATGAACTGTCAGGGAAGTCTATAACCATGGAGACGAGCTATGTGAAAGTGTTAGTTGCTCAGTCGTGTCTGACTCTTTGTGACCCAGTGGACTGCAGCCCACCAGGCTCTTCTGCCCATGGAATTCTCCAGGCAAGAATACTGGAGTGGGTAGCCATTCTCACTTCTCCAGGGGACCTTCCCAAGCCAGGTCTCCTGCATTGCAGGCGGGTTCTTTACCATCTGAGCTACCAGCGAGGAAATGAGCTATATAGCTGTCTATATAGCTCGTAGAGCCCAGTCCCCTCCAACTGGCCCTGGTCCTGCAAATTCCTCACTCACCTTCTTCCATGGGTGCATTCTGGTCTTAACTATCTGAGATCTGTCTCTCTCTCCCCTCCCTCTCTCTCCACCTCATCCTCTCCTTTGCCTGCCTTTCCTGTCCTTGCTTCCCAGCCCCACCCCACCCCACTCTCAGCCCCTTCCCCTCCCCGTCTCTAGCCTCTTCTCCTCCCTCTTGCTCCACGCTGCCCCCAGTATGCTTCTCAGAGGGGCTGTCCCGGCAGCTCCTCCATTTTAACACAGTCCGTCCTTGTCCCTGGTCTTTCCCCTGTCCTTGCCTTCAATGTCTGTCTCTCTACTACACTCTTCTCAAAGCTTCAACCCAGTTTAGCTTCTCTCTGCTAGCTCTTTCCATCTCCACCGTAATGAAACCTTTCCTGCCTGTTTCTCCTGTCATTACCCACTTCCTGAACAGTAACTTTCTTCACCTTTTTCTGCTGCCAGCTGTCCTGCTCCCTAACTGGCATCTCTGCCCCATTCTACCACCCCACTCTTCTCTTTCCTGTAGGTCAGTTTCTTAGTTATGATGGATTTGTGGAGACAGGTGTTCATGTTTACATTAAACACAAATGCTTCCCTGATGGCTCAGACAGTAAAGAATCTGCCTGCAATGCAGGAGATCCTGTGTTCAATACCTGAGTCAGGAAAATCCCCTGGAGAAGGGAATGGACAACCCACTCCAATATTCTTGCCTGGAGACTCCCACAGACAGAGGAGCCTGGTGGGCTACAGGCCGTGGGGTCACAAAGAGTCGGACGTGGCTGAGCAACTAACACTTTCACCCTTTCACAGAAATAATGGAGCATTTGCCTACAGCGAGCAAAGGGTTCAAAAGATGTAGAATTTAAAGAGGCAGTTATTAATAGGTAGGGATTGATTAATTTGTATTAGTTTAATTTCTTATGTTTGTTCTAAACCAATGAAACTTTATATGTCTACTGAAGTTAAAATGTTTGGTCATATCAACATATGTGTATGCCTTTAATGAATTGGATACATGAAAATGTAAGTTAAAAAAATTAATTTTTATAACTTATCAGAAGCCTTCATCGTTGCATTTTAAGAATTTTTAGGGCCTTTAAAGTTTTTCTAGTTTCTTTAAAAATTATTTTAAAATAATTTTTAAAATTCTATAAATTGAAGTACATGTCTGTGAATGTATTTTCCTATAAATAGGCTTTATCTTCAGTGTTAGAGGGCTTCCCTCATAGCTCAGTTGGTAAAGAATCTGCCAACAATGCAGGATGGCTCAGCTGGTAAAGAATCTGCCTGCAATGCAGGAGACCTGGGTTCAATCCCTAGGTTGGGAAGATCCCCTGGAGAAGGGAAAGGCTACCCACTCCAGTATTCTGGCCTGGAGAATTCCATGGACTGTATAGTCCATGGGGTTGCAAAGAGTCGGACACGACTGATCGACTTTCACTCTTCAGTGTTAGAGGCAGGTGAGTCTGGATTCTGATCTGGATGTTTTGCCTTTGCTATTTTGAAACACTGAAAGTATCCAGAGGTTAAGCAGCTCTGCATTTGAGGGGCTATATAACTGCTTTTGTGGAGGTAAAGGAAATGTGTGTTACTAAGAGAAATCTTGTTGGTAAACTCTGCATAGGAATTTCCTCTGTATCACCCAAACTAGGAACTTTCTGGCCCCCTGAAAGAAAGGGAAAGTGTTAGTCGCTCAGTTGTCTCTGACTCTTTGAGACCCATGGACTGTCACCCACCAGGCTCTTCTGTCCATGGGATTCTTTGGGCAAGAATACTGGAGTGGGTTACCATTCCCTTTTCCAGGGTATTGTCCCAACCAGGGGTTGAACTTGGGTCTGCTGCATTGCAGGCAGATTCTTTACCATCTGAGCCACCCGGGAAGTCCTTATCTGGCTCCCTAGTGTTATTAAAAAGAGCTCATTCCAACAAAGTGGCTGACATGGAACTCAATTCCTTGCGCATGAGGGTCCATGTCTTTCACTTACTGGTGAGGGCTTGGTAAGTGTATAAATGTATATAATACTTGTCATAGACCAGAGAAGTCTAAAAGAAAAAAATCTTGAAGTAACCACCTTTAAGCCAATTGGGAATAGTTCATTCAGCAGACTCTAACAAAAAGCAAATGTGAAACTAATGACCCCAAAAAATATTTGTGTAGTTTCCTTTGGTTGTAGTCCTGTTGGCACAATCTCAGCCTTCAGTTTTTCATGTCCCGTGGATTGTAGTTAATCATAAATTGTGAATTTATTGTTCTTATCTGAACTTTCCTTTTATAAATTATGTGCTTTCCCAACACTGTATGTTTTAAAGGGTCATACCCATAAAAGAAGCTTGTCATGGTAGCAAAGTCAAAATAAGGCTTTCCTTCACCTTCCACCACTGGGTCTCAAGGACCCCCTCTGCAGCATCTTGTTCAAAATTATTTTCTTTGAAATGCAAGACACCAAGTTTATCTGATCACATTGCCCTTGTTCTTTGCATTTTGCTTGTTTTTCAAAAGTCTGTAGGAAGGAAAGTTCTGAAATGAAAATACGAATTTAGTACATTATCAGTTCAGTTCAGTCGCTCAGTTTTGTCCAGCTCTTTGCGACCCCATGAATTGCAGCACACCAGGCCTCCCTGTCAATCACCAACTCCCGGAGTTCACTCACACTCATGTCCATCGAGTCGGTGATGCCATCCAGCCATCTCATCCTCTGTCGTCCCCTTCTCCTCCTGCCCTCAATCCCTCCCAGCATCAGTCTTTTCCAATGAGTCAACTCTTTGCATGAGGTGCCCAAAATACTGGAGTTTCAGCTTTAGCATCTTCCTTCCAATGAACACCCAGGACTGATCTCCTTCAGAATGGACTGGTTGGATCTCCTTGCAGTCCAAGGGACTCTCAAGAGTCTTCTCCAACCCAATGCTTCGGCGCTCAGCCTTCTTCACAGTCCAACTCTCACATCCATACATGACCACAGGAAAAACCATAGCCTTGACTAGACGGACCTTTGTTGGTGAAGTAATGTCTCTGCTTTTGAATATGCTATCTAGGTTGGTCATAACTTTCCTTCCAAGGAGTAAGCGTCTTTTAATTTCATGGCTGCAGTCATCATCTGCAGTGATTTTGAAGCCCCCAAAAATAAACTCTGACACTGTTTCCACTGTTTCCCCATTATTTTCCATGAAGTGATGGGACCAGATGCCATGATCTTAGTTTTCTGAATGTTGAGGTTTTTTTTTTTTGAATGTTGAGTTTTAAGCCAACTTTTTCACTCTCCTCTTTCACTTTCATCAAGAGGCTCTTTAGTTCTTCTTCATTTTCTGCCATCAGGGTGGTGTCATCTGCATATCTGAGGTTATTGATATTTCTCCTGGCAATCTTGATTCCAGCTTGTGTTTCTTCCAGCCCAGCGTTTCACATGATGTACTCTGCATATAAGTTAAATAAGCACGGTGACAATACACAGCCTTGACGTACTCTTTTTCCTATTTGGAACCAGGCTGTTGTATAGATTATAGATTATAGCTTATATGCAGTACGTTGCATATAATATGCTACTAATAGTATGCAAGTTACTTAATCTCTAAGAGTGCTCCTGTCTTCACCTGTGAAGGAGGGAAAATAATTTTTAGCTTTATGGTACAGATAGATAATAAAATACATGTAAGAGTGGCTGAAACGTAATGGATGTTCAATAAAAGTACTAATAAAGTAATTAGGGGAAGGCAGTTATAAAGAGAACCAGACTATGATAATCTCTTTAATTCTTTTCCCTCTTAAGTAAGAAATCATGTAAGGTCAGTAGCACAGCAGCCAGGACGTGGCTGACCATCGAGGGATGCTGTTAATTTAATTTAATATCTTTCATTAATATCTTTCATTTAATATCTCAAGTTATTTCTTTGGATTCCAGAGCCAAAAAGATGTGTTTATATTCATAACTCAAAATTCAACGAGTTGCTGTGTTGTATGGCTTCCTAAGCATCGATGCACACAGGAATCCCAGGGAGTGTTGTTTAAATGTTGATTCAGCGAGTGTGGCACGGGGCCTTGGAGTCTACATTTCTTTAAGTCTCCCAGGTGATGCCTAAGAAGTTGGCCTACTGTTCACACTGAAGAGCAAGGCGTTTGTGGGCCAGACAATAAATACCCTGTCTTTGTTCCTTGAATTGCATTGTTTCGTAGAGCTCAAACAGTCTAGAGATGATGTTGTTTTGCACATTTCACAGCTGAGAAATTTGTGACCCACAGAAGCTGATGAATTCGTTCATGGTTCAGATAATTCAGCATAATTGTTCAGCCACATTCTTTATATACAGTGAGCAGTATTTTTAATTTTGTAACTATTCTCCCATTCTTCCTATGTAGTTATGTTCCTAGAAGTTGAGTTCTCCAGTTGCCTTTTATCTTTGTCATTATTTTCAGCTTTTTAAGAAAGATCTTTGCTCACGTTGAAACGTGACTATAGTTTGTCAGCAACCCCATTGCTTAACCCTGTTGGACACAACCTGTGCTCAACAGCACCATCTTTAGTGGCCGAATGACTGATGGGGGTCAGGCAGATTCTGATACATTTGGGCATAATTAGTCCCAGTTAGCTTCTGCAATCAGAACTCCTTAATAGCCCCCGAGAATGAACTGCCTATTCTCTCAGAACCAGTGAGAAGCCAGCAGGGCCATCAGCTCAGGGGCACCAGTCATCTCCATAATTCTGCCACAGAACAGCCCTAACCCACAAGCTGGGGTATTTTGTATCCCACTCACTCTTTCCAGCTCAGTATCCGAGGATAAGGTCCCAATGCCTTGCACTCCCTAACCTTGTTTTTCCCCATTAATTCCCTGGAATAAGACTGTGTCATAGGACACTTCTGCCATCCTTGTCCCCCAGTTACTCTCTGGGCCGCACTTCCCATAGCTGTCCTGGGGTTTAGAACCAGCCGGGGTTTCCAGTTTAGGTGTGCTCCTTGCTTATACCCATTCCTCTTTTCCCCCAACTTTCCCACAGCCAGTACCATAGAGACATGGTTTGTAATTCATTTTGAGATGCTAATGCTGAAAGGAACATGCTGAATTTTTTTAAACAAAGATTATTTTAGAATAATGAGAACATCATAATCGTGCACATGGATAAACAATGAACTTCATTTAATAAACAGTTGAATGTAACAATGATAAAAACACTGCAGAAGAGCAAGTTTCTCTTGGATTGCTAGTCTCTCTTTTCACAAGGAGATAATAAATGCTGTTGAGCCAAAGGCAACTGGGCAAAAGCCTCAGGTTTTTTTTCTTCCTTCTGTCTTTCCTTCCTTCCTTCTTGTCTCTTATCTTCTTGGTGGGTGTATTTCAGGCTACTTGCAGAATCCCTGTAAAGGGATTCATTATTAACCTATCATAGTATATCATGACTATTTTAATGCCAGTAATACCTCTTCACCATCATTTTAAATACTTGCCTAACAATTAAAATTTAAAAATTTAAAAATAAATAAATACTTGCCTAACAGTGTAAACAATTATGCCATAATTTATTTAATTTCCTAATATGGGGCATTCCGATTCTTTCCCTTTGCTGTTATAAAGCATGCCAGTCAGTGACCTTATTAAGATCTAAGCAAGTGCAGCTCAGTTATTTCCCTCTTGTCTATTCGACTATTTACCTTTTCAAAAAATTCTAGTTGGTATGGCATTGCCCTTTAGAAATACACTGCCCAGCATGATGTTTAAATAAATGTAGTAACTTTGCCATAGTATGGTAAGCGCAGTGTTTAAAACTTGAATTCTGAAGTCAGCCTCCCCGAGTTTGAATTCCAGCTCTGTGGTCTGCTGGCTGTATGACCTTGGGCAAGACATACAACTTCTCTGTCCTTCAGGTCTTTTACTTATGATATGAGGACAATAATAGTACTCAGCCCATCTAGTTGTTGTGCAGATTAAGGAAATGTTGTATTCAAAGGGCACAGACCAGTAGCTAGCATTTAGTGCTTGCCCAAGTAATACCAGCTATTGTTGACGATAATTAGCTGGCTTTCCCTTTCTATTCACACTACTAAACCTAAATTTCCACAAAAATATGGCTGCAGATAAAACTTTATTTTTGGCAAGAAATGTTGGGAGCAAAAACAGAAGTAGTCCAGTGGTCTTGAGGGGATAAAGCATGGATTAGAAATTATGGTCAATTCTTTGGTGTGGCCATGGGCTTCCTGGGTGGCTCAGTGGTAAAGAACCATACTGCCAATGCAGGAGACCTGAATTCGATTCCTGGGTCTGGAAGATCCCCTGGAGAAGGAAATGGCAATCCGCTCCAATATTCTTGCCTGGGAAATCCCATGGACAGAGGAGCCGGGTGGGCTACAGTCAATCTGGTCACAAAAGTGACAGACATGACTTAGCAACTAAGCAATGACAGCTTGTGATGTGGCCAGGAATCAAAATTTATAGCACAACAGAACTGCTGATCTAAGCTACAGGCTGTCAGCGCTGTCTCATCAACAGTCAGTTTGGTGGAAACAAGTGTCATCACCAACATCCTCCAGTCACCTACCAGCCAGGCTTAGTGTTCAGGCACATAGATTATCTACCATCTTTCTTGTCTATATGAACTAGAACTGAATGGCATGCATTTAGTTTTACTTCTCCAATGGGATTCTTTTACTTCTTTTTGTCCTAGCGACAGAGAACAAGTAAAATTTCTTGTTTACAAAAGCTTATCCTAAAGAACAGACTTATCATGCTCACTTGACCTCTTGGGAGAGCTTTCCTGCAGACAGTTCTTCACTGGCCAGCAGGGTTCTGGCAGCTGGGAGACCCCCACTGGGACCAGTGACTAGGTATGAACTTAGGAACTATTTTGGGAGATAGGAAAATGCAGGGAATTTAGGGTCAATCGTTCACTCTTAACTATGAGAGGAGTACATCAGAAACTTCTGAATAGGCATTTTTCTGCATTTTAATTGTTAGGCCAAGTCCTTGGCTGATAAGAAAATTAATTCAACAATGAATCATTTAATGGATGAAGGGAAGACCGGGCATGTTTTTCTTATCTGAAGAGGCTCTGTTGTGTCAAGTACTAAGGAAAAAAAAATTGCACGTCAAAAGGCCTGATCTTCATTCTTACTTTTATATCCAACTAATCAAGTCTCAGGGGGGTGAAGCAATCCAGTTCTTTCATGTCAGCAGAAGTTCTTCACCATTTCTTTGGATTCCTGGTCTTCCTTGTATCCTAAACTCTTATTGTGCAAGACAAGAGTCTTGATGTAACACCAAAGTCCAGTGAGACAGAGTGATCTGTGCGTTAACTCAGCTAATGAGCAGGTCTGTACAGTTTTACAGTGCTTTCTTGTGAGCTTGGAACCCACTTCAGCCCTGCTTAATGGAGTATTTCCTAGAATATTTACTTCACAATCAGACTATACAGGAGAAATTATTTTCGAAAGAAAAAGCAAGGCAGAAGAATTGACTAGCCACTGCTGCTAAGTCGCTTCAGTCGTGTCCAACTCTGTGCGACCCCATAGACGGCAGCCCACCAGGCTCCCCCGTCCCTGGGATTCTCCAGGCAAGAACACTGGAGTGGGTTGCCATTTCCTTCTCCAGTGCATGAAAGGGAAAAGTGAAAGTGAAGTTGCTCAGTCGTGCCCGACTCCTAGCGACCCCATGGACTGCAGCCCACCAGGCTCCTCCGTCCCTGGGATTCTCCAGGCAAGAACACTGGAGTGGGGTGCCATAGTCTAATATTGGCTGTCTGAAATTTTAGAGACAGTGGAAACCAAAAAACACTTCTACTCCAGAGGATAGTAAATTCTATTTACTATTGTGGTAAATTCTAGAACTAATGATAGTTTTCAAAGTTCCAGAATTTTTGCTAAGTATTCAGGGTCAATACAAATGGATACGCATTACTATTTTTTGAAACTTCATTAATTGGCAGTTGTGCATTCAGGCCTCCTCATGAGTGACAGAAGAAAGTAGCAATTATGAATATGTTGCCTCAGTGTCTATCATGAGAGGCTCAGGACACACACTATGCAATATTATATAGCCATTAAAAATGAAATAGTTCTATTATATATGTACTGGCATGGAATATTATTTCTGATAAATTTTTTAGAAAAATAATGATATAGAACTCCATTCAGAGTGTGATCTCATTTTTGTATAAACAAACGAAATCTACAAATGCACATAAGGCTATAGGTAGCTGCTTCATTAAGAACTAGAAGAATGTATTTCAGCTACTAACCATGGATTCCCCAAAATATTGAGAGTCAATAAAGATGAGAATGGTGGCAAGGGATGGAGAAGAGTGGAGTGTTTATTTTTTAACATATTCACACCTGTGTTGTTCGGAATTCTTTCCATAAATATCTATTTTTATAATATTTCACATAAAAACATTAACACATTTTGTATCAGAAACTAATGTCTCTATGTCTCTGACAGTTTGAAGCCTGCTACAAGGTAAGATTATGTCAGTCAGCAAATGGTACAAATAAGTACCCCTCCACCCAAAGATGCTCCTTAAAAATGACAGTGCAGATTGGGAAGCAACAGCTGTCATGTGTCGCAGACTATAGGAAGAAGTAAGAGCGACATCCAAAGCTGCTTGTTTTCATTCAGCTGCAGAGTTGTGTCCGACTCTTTGTTGACCCCATGGACTGTGGCACACCAGAACTTGCTGTCCTTCACTGTCCCCCAGAGTTTGCTCAGACTCATGTCCATGGAGTCAGTGATGCTATCTAACCACCTCATCCTCTGCTATCTGAAGGAAATCATTACATCTTATTTGAGCAGGCTGGTAGTACTAGTGGAAAGGAGATGTGTTCTGTTCAAAATGATCCTGAAAGTGTGCAGATATTTTCAAAACAATGTGAGAAAGATAGACTGCCGCAGTATAATGATAGCATCACAGATAGTGATTGCCATTCTTACACCTTCCTTATCAAGAGTCTTATCTCAATACAGAAGGAATCATTCCATTGATCCTATACTGAGGCTGTAGATACAGGGACATGGAGAGGGAACACAAGGAAGATTAAGAGTCAAGAATTGCCCCATGATGCTCATAAACTAACGGGGGGGTGAAGATGCCATGCAGACCCTAGAATGCAGTGTGGACACTATAAGCCGAAAACTAAGCTTCCTGGCATGGCCTGGATGTTCCCTCCAAAGGCAGATGTTTGTTTTCTATTTTTTATTTGGTTTAGAATAGGACTAACATGAAAAATCCTTGTAAGGAGAAGGGAAAGATCAGCATGAAGAGGTGCTAAGGAGGTAACTAATCAGGTAACCCTGTGAGGAGCCTGGGGAGAGGTTGGCCATGAGAAGGAGGAAGGATATTATCCAAAATCAGAAGGAAGAGGGCTGAGAGGTGAGACAGAGACACTGGCAGGTGGAGGAAAAGGTAGCTGAAGGAGCCCACTTGAAACAACTTTGACTTCTCAGTCTAGTGAGAAGCTGCATTATTGATGGAGGCTGGGGGCTGTGGAAGGATTTGGAAGAGCCACTGTGAATACGGTATGTTAACCAGGAGTAATTCAAAGGGTTTGGGGCACCACTCAGGTCCCAGGTCAGACTGAGCAGCATGAATTTTTAATGAAACTAATAAAAAATTTTTTTCATTACTTTAGCAGTGTTGCAGGCTAGAATGCATGTCTTGTAGAAATCAAATGATTCTTGAATTGAAATCTGCATGTGAAAGTCCACTGGAAACTAGTCAAATAATTGGATCATTTCCAGATTTCACTTTGCCAATTTGTTTCTTCCTCATTAATGTTTATAGTCAAATCGGATACCTGTATTTTCATAAGGAAGTGAGAACAATATCCTGTAATTCAAATGTTAACTAACAAAGTAATGCCACTAGAATTTCTAAAGTTTCAAGCTTGTAGTTGATTCTCATACATTATGTATTTTTAGGCTGGAAAAACTAATAACATCCTTTTTGGAAGACCAGGATCCAGAGAGTAAACTAGAGGTTGGCACTGATATGCGTAAAATTCATCACTGTTTCCATTATTTAAAGGTAAATTTAAACATTTCCACTAGTAGAAGCCATTGTCTGCTGTGTTTGAACTGCAATAAAGCTTTTCTAGTTGACCTGCTCTTGAAAGGTTGAGGAGCCAGCTTCCCATTTCCAGAACAGTATGATCTTTGAACCATTGAGATGGTTCAAACAGATGATCACTGAATTTCTTCAGAGGTTGTATCTTACTTTCCAATGGATAAGCTCAGACCTTGGACTTCTAAAGCTTTGGCCGGGAATCTCTCTACCTTCTACACAAAAGCGTTTCGTGTTCAAAATCCACTTATTTTTGAGCTATGTCAAAAGAATTGTGTCCTTCATTTTTCTCCAGCAGCTTCGGTCTTAGGTTTTACTTTCATGATGACACAGTGTGAATATCATTAGCCTCTATGTCTGCCTGACTTGTAATTTAGCATACTTCATGAAGATAATAGACATTTGTGTGAGTCTGTTCTGGACTAGGCATAGAGAAGGCAAAGTTGAATAAGTAAGTCATGGAGGAGACAGATATGTAAAGAATAATTATAAGACATGACAACTGGTTTTTTTGTTTTTTTTTTAAGTGTGAGTTAGTGGTATGAGGTTATAGAGAAAGCAAAAGATGTTCAAGAGAAGACAGTGTTTGAGCAGGATTTTCCCATGTTAGGGAAGGAAAGACAAGTTAAGGGGGAGGGGTATGATGAAGGAGGTAGGAGGAGGAAGACACGTTGCAGCAAAGGCAACCTCATTGCAAGGCGAGGTGTCAGAGGAGAACACCTAATGT
Organism: Bos indicus; assembly: GCF_029378745.1. Lineage (NCBI taxonomy): Eukaryota > Metazoa > Chordata > Mammalia > Artiodactyla > Bovidae > Bos > Bos indicus. Next base: position 14,889,889 of record NC_091782.1, on the reverse strand, counting down.
GTGCAAGGCATTGGTAAAGGCAAAAAGAATCAGAGACACAAGACACTGGGAGTAGACGTGTGGGTGCTAAGCTCTTGTTTCATCTTACAGAAACTGCTGAATGACAAGAAGATCCACAGACAGAGCACAGCCCCCTCTGAAAACAAAGATCAAAACTGCCGAGAACCATTAAAAGAGGAAGAGTATAAAAAGCTACGTGATATTCTACAGCAGAGGGACAATGAAATCAGTATCCTTTCTGCAGAGATTAGAGACTCTTCTTCTATGGGGTTGGACCAGGAAACCCTTAGCTATCTTCCCCTAGCCACATCACCCAGCTCCCCACCCAGCTTCTAGCTCACGTTGTTTCTTTCCATTTAGAAGTAAAATGTCCCTTCACCAAACATGTTGTCGCCACTAGTAAAGCCAGAGTTGCCATTAAAAAAAAAAAAAAAAAACTACCTCGCTTTTAGCTAGATATCTCACCATTATGGGAGACATTTCAGTTTATTGAAAAGCATGGGTTTTCTTTCTCTCCACATTAAAAAATTTTTAATATATTTTTGACTACTCTACAGTGCTCTTCCTGTTTTAGTCCTGACCCAGTGAGCTAGCTGGTTATCTTTAGCTAGCTGGCCGGACACCGGGCTGACCACAGCCTCACCATGGCCCAGAATTTGTGGCCTCTGTGTGTGGGTGAAACTCGAATGATGGCCGAGAAATGACAAATGGTATTTAGCTTATAAAGAGCAGAGATTGATTTAAATGTAACTTTTTTATTTAAAAGCCAGATCTACCGCTTTGAGTTCCACTTACAAATGTTCCCAAATTTGGAAGTGAGTGTAGATGAGCGTTAAGGATAGAATTCTTACGTCTCTAGGAGACAGCGTATATTGGGGACTGAAAATTGTAACAGCACATGGGAACTGCCTCTCTTCCAGACGACGTGCATGCGTGCATGCTAAGTCGACTCTCTGTGACCCCATGGACTATAGCCCGCCAGGCTCTGCTGTCCCTGGAATTCTCCAGGCAAAAATACTGGAGTGGGTTGCCATTGTCCCCTCCAGGGGATCTTCCTGACCCAGGGATCAAACCCGTGTCTCTTACATCTCCTGCATTGGCAATGGGGTTCTTTACCACTAGCGCCACCTGGACAGCCCACAGATGAGATGGTTACCTCTCAGTTCCGTTCAGTTCAGTCGCTCAGTCATGTCCGACTCTTTGCGACCCCATGAATCGCAGCACGCCAGGCCTCCCTGTCCATCACTAAAGAGCCCCTCATGGATGGTTAGATCTCAGGTATCCCCAGTATTTCTTCAGTATTGTTTCTTATTTTATCTTCCAAGCTTCTTGCAAAAGATTTGGCATTTTCATTACATTTGCAGGCTTTAAACATGCATGAGAAATTATTTCGGTCAGTTCTTTATGAACAAATATTTTTGTTCACTTCTCAAAAATTGCTAAAAGGTATTTTAGCTTTAGCTATTGTGCAAAATTCATAAAAAATAGCTTACATGAAGGAAATCCAGTAATAAAGAGGTAAAACCAAACCAAATAGGAGGTAGGCACTCTGCCTGATTAACTTTAGCCTCTAATTTTGGTTGAGTGTTAGCAGACCCCATGTGTCTGATTCAAGTGGGCTCGAGCTGCTTTATTATCGGGCCAGTAACAGTGAATCTGACTGTGAGCTGAACTCCCACGCAAGCCCGAGTCTCCGAGAGCTGCTGCAGTGTTGTCGCCTTGCATTCCTTTTCCTCTCTCCTGCCCCATCCATCCCCAGAGATGGTCCCAGCCGAGGCCTCAGTCCTGGCCCCAGCCCCAGTCTGAGCTCTGCTTCTTTTCCTGGCCTTGATCCTAGTTCAGGATCATCTCCCCTAAATACTCCTACCAACTCCTTAATCCCCTTCTGGGCTTATGAATGTCTGTGCATATGGGAGGGATGAAATGAGATATGACAGAGAGGGAACAGTCTAGGCTTGTTCGTATATGTTTACTTTACAAAGGGAGTGAGAGAGAGACATACATCATTTCTTCACTGGTAAATCCAGGTACCGCTGTCCACGCAGGGCTGTGCTAGATTCTTTCCCGACCGTGAACAACTCCAGCGGGGTCCTCGCCTTCTGAGACTCATATTTGCAAGGAGAATGTATAGGAGGCATGGTGAAAAGAGCACTGAACTTGGAAGTTCACACCCAGATGGATGCCCTAGCTCTTCATCCGTCATCTCCCACAACACTGCCTCTCGCCAGCATCTCAGAGCTGAGCAGAGCTGGTAAGATGCCGCCTGGCTTGTGCTCCGGGCTCTGTAGAGTGCTGCACCGTGGAGGGTGTGACCCCACAGACAATGGGCAGACTCAGAAGAAGGAGGGAGAGCAGCTAAGACATACTCATCACAAAGCTGACATTTATCAAGGGCTAATGACCAAGAAAGGCTCCTGACGTTTCATATGTCTCACAGTCAGGTTGGAGACGATTTTCATTATCTTTTTTGGGTAGAACCAAGAAGGCCAGGATACTGACAGGAGTGAGAAAGATATGGCTTAAAATAGGAGGAAAATTGATCCAACTAGAGCTCAGCAGAAGATTGTCCTGCAAACAGAAAGACAGTGTGCGGCCTGGAATGCTCTCCGTGGAAAGGGAGTGAAAATGGTGTCACTTCAGTGGCATTATCAGCTTGCATAAAGTTCGGACATGTCTTCACAAAACACTTAACGGGGTGACACTTGGTCCCCAGGGCTGCCCTTGGCAGGAACAGAGGTGCGAATGAGATGGAAGCTGGAAGCAGGGCCAGACAAAGGGAACCGGAGAGAAGGCGGGCAGCGAGATGAGTCTCTGCTGTGGCCTTTGTGAACGTCCATCAGAACGCCGCGTTTCTCTGGTTCAGTCTTTCCGGCAGGTTCCCGTTACACTCAGAGTAGCAATCACGCTTCTTCCTCCAGGTGAAGAGGCCCCACGTGATCTTGCACCCACCCAGCCCCTGCTTCGTGTCTTCTGCCCCCACCCGGTGCACGTTAGGCTGTGGGCACGGTGCCTCTCTGCCCTGACTTATAACACCCGGCTTCCTAACCTCAGCAGTGCCGCCGTCAGAGCTATCCTGAGCAGTCCTCTACCCACTGGCCACCAGGAGCATCCCCAACCCCTCTGCAGAAGGAAAGCCCAAAAACAACCCAAAATATCTCCAGACGTGGCCAAGTGTCCCGTGGGTGGTGAAATAGCCTCTGTTGTAAACCACTGCCCAGCCCGTTTCTCCTTCGGGTTTCAGCACTCGCCACTTCCTCTGCTTAGACACCCTCCCTATGTCTGGTTCTTCTTGTCATTCAGGTCTCAGCTTCAATGTCGTTTTCTAAAAAGCCTGTCTTGAGGCCTGAACCTTTCTTGAGCACCCAGTAGAAAGCAGCCACTCAGTCACTCTCGACCTTTTTAAAAAACTAAGCAATCTGGCACTTCTGCCCTCGTATGTGTGTGCCTGTGTGTGTGAGAGAGATCCAGCTTTCTCCAGTAGACATCTGCTTCATGAGAGCAAAAAGCCAGTGTGCCCCTGCATCTTTCTATCTCTGTGCCTAGAACACAGCATTGCCTGGCACCCAGTGCAAGCTCCAAGGAATGTCGCTGACTGAGTGAAGGAAGGACATGGCCATGGCCAAGCAGGAATCAGTGAAAGTGCGTGGTGGTCTCGATAATCACCCCCGCACAGAGGAATGGGGAATTCCTAGACACCACCAAAGTTGTGAACACCTTTAGTAAATACAAGCTTGTTTGAGGTGAAGAACAGAGGCTGTGTCAGGGCTTGTAAGAGAAAAACCATGCTTCCAGAAATCACAAAAAAGCTGAGGTCAAAGCTGAAGAGGAAAATGGAGGTCAAGTGCTCTCCATGTTCCCTGCCCAAGAATGAACATGCCTGGATGCCTCCCCCGGCTTCGTGTAGCCGTCTTGTCCTACACCATCTTCGAGTTTCCTCAGACTCCTGTTTGAATGAAGCCATCTGCAGGGCTGGTGAGGCCTTGGATTCATCTCAGTGCAATGCAGGGAGAGTTATGAGGTTCTCCAAAGAGTGTCATCTTTTCTCCTCATGATGGCAGAATCCCCTAGAGATCTCGATAACTTGAACTTGAAAGAACAGTGAAGGAGGGTAGAATGGAGTGACTTTATCACTCCTTATCAGTGCTCCTAATAGATCCATATGGCCCACAGAAGTTCTAATTTAAAATGATAAATCTTTACTAATGGGGCTTCCCAGGTGGTGCTAGTGATAAAGAACTTGCCCCCCAGTGCAGGAGACAGTAAGAGATGCAGGTTCGATCCCTGGGTCAGGAAGACCCCCTGGAGGAGGGCACGGCAACCCACTTTGGTATCCTCGCCTGGAGAATCCCATGGACAGAGGAGCCTGCCAGGCTATAGTTCGCAGGGTCGCAAACAGTTGGACATGACTGAAGTTGCTTAGCATGCACATCTTTACTAATAATTCACCTCTTTTAGTGAAATTAGAGAGACCAAAAATTAGAGACTTTTAAAAAGGTGACTTAAAGCCCCGTTCAAAGGTATGCGGAATGAGCATGAGTTGGATATGGAGGTGGTCTGGCCCCAGAGCTGACTCTGCTGAGCTGCCTGCTGGGCAGGCTCTGCCTTCTCCCTGCTTCTCGTCCTGCCGATTCCAGAGCTGCTTCCTGCATTCAAGTCTTGTTTACGGAGACAGCTCCATTGTCAACCACTACCCAGGGTTCGTTTTCCTTTTTACAAATGCTTTCATGAAAGCTTTAAGCCCAAATTAGTTTGAACTCAAAGATTTTAAAGGCCTTTTGGCTTGCTCATTTTTCATGTAATGATAATGGTGCCTATTGAAAGGCCAGCAGCCTCCTACCCTGTCCATCGCTTTATCAAGGACCTCAGAAACGTGAAGTCTTTCTTTTGTCTGTCTTTGTCACATGACCATAGCAAGTGTTGTTGAAACTATCAATCTCACTTGAAAATAAGTGTTTTGATCATTCTAATCCATCATGAGTGACTAAATCCTTAAGTCAAGTTTTAGATATTTTGGTAAATATGTTAAAGAAGGAGAAGAAGAAAGCTCAGGACGCTCTCCACCTCTCCAGCGTGGACAGAAGTCAACTGAGTCATGGCCAGAGCTCCCCCTTCCCACCTGGGAACCCGGACGGTCCGAAGACATTGCCATTCTCAGCTTCCACTCAGGCCCTGGACTCCAGCACCTCTCCATACAGATCCAGTTTGCTCCACAGAAAAACAGGTCAGTTATACTTATTTATACACACAAACTCTATAATTATAAATCAAAAATAGAGGCTGTCAAATTATATCTCCATATAAAAAATAAACAAACATGTAAATGATTATAATCTTTATTATTATACTAAGCATCCTAAATATTACCGTTTTTAATGTTACCAACATTTCTTGAAGTCTTGAAGTTGTAGTAGAAGCAGCTGCAGCAGCAATAACAGGAAACCCCAAGTAAAGTATGTGCTCAGTTGTTCAGTTGTGTCCGACTCTTTGCAACCCCATGGACTGTAGCCCGCCAGGCTCCCCTGTCCATGGAATTTTCCAGGCAAGAGCACTGAAGTGAGTTGCTATTTCCTTCTCCAGAGCATCTTCTTAACCCAGAGATTGAATCTGCATCTCTTGCATTGGCATGTGGATTCTGTCGCCATTATTTCCACTCTGGAAAAAAAAAATTCATTCTCCATAATGGATTTCAGTGTAGCATCCTTTAGTTTTAAATGTGCGAGGATGAAGGCTCTAACAACTTATCTGTCAGAATTCATTTTTATAATGACCAAATCTCTTAAATGCCAGTTTCTAAAACTGATGACTAAACTGAAAACACAAAGTGTGGACTGTCCCAGAGGCTGAAATAGAGGGTTCAGGGCAACAGCAGAAAAGCCAACTGTAGAGGAGAGAACAGAAAACTTCCTCCAATACAGGAGGGAGAGAAGAATCACCACTAATGTGATGAAACAGTGTTTATTTATAAATCCACATGAGCTCTCTGCAGCAGACTTATTTTAGGATATGATCACAGTCTGCCTTAAAGGACAATGAGCACACACAGCTTTGTTGGATAATAGGGTTTGTCAGGGTTGGGCCGACTCCGAGGCACCTGCCCCAGGTGTGGTTTTTGGTGAGTGTGTTGGTACCACCACCACAGCGGACTCCCCAGGTGGCGCTCGCGGTAAAGAACCTGCCTGCCAATGCAGGAGACGTAGGAGATGCAGGTTCTATCCCTGGGAGAGAAAGAGCCCCTGGAGTAGGAAATGGCAACCCATCCCAGTATTCTTGCTTGAAGAATCCCATGGACCGAGGAACCTAGCAGGCTACAGTCCACAGGGTCGCAAAGAGTCAGACACCACTGAAGCGACCGAGCATGCAAGCCCCATCACTACAGCAGCCACAGAACCATGCTGGAAGTCCAGGTTGGTTTTATATGTTTCTCTTTCTATTAGACTGGCAGCCCATGTGTATAGTTGACCAATGCCTTTCTTGTGAAGACATCTGACATACTTCAGACTCCAAGTATGGAATGTTCTAGAACAAAGGGATAAAGAGCTTCCCTTTTGCAACTTAGGTTGAAATTTTCTGTGTAAACATTTGTTGGGATGAACAACCTGCCATGTGTGGTTTTCTTATGCATCTAGCTTGGAAATAAATAAAGAGTATGGTGCTCATTAAAGAGCACACTTTTTAGTTAATAGAGACAAGACTGAGAAGCCTGGAAGTGTATTTGGTGATGTTATATCCCTTTATCTCTTTATTCATTCCAAATTTCCTTGCTGTGAATATTTCTTAAGCAACAGAGTAGGATAAGTTCAAATCCCAGGAAACAAAGATGCTATTTTTCACCATTGATCATGGTGTCAGCAGACAGGAACAAGCAATCGTTCTTCTCTGTGATTCTTCTCCATACAGCATTTCTGTACTGTCTTATGGGTAACAGCTAGCTGGAAAAAAGGAGGCCCTCTGGACTGGTGAATTCATTAGTTCCGCTGACTTTTTTTTTCATTTCTTTATTCAACATACATTTATTGAGTACATGCTTTGTTCTAGTTACTGTGTCAATTATTGTCATATGGCTAAAGCTTACATGGGCTTCCCTGATGGCTCAGAGGGTAAAGAATCTGCCTGCAATGCAGGAGACCCATGTTCAGTCCCTGGGTTGGGAAGATCCCCTGGGGAAGGGAATGGCAACCCATTCCAGTATTCTTGCCTTGGAGAACTCCATGGACAGAGGAGCCTGGTGGGCTACAGTTCATGGGATCGCAAAGAGTTGGACACCACTGAATGACTCAGATACCAAGCTTACATAGTCCTTACATGTATCAGGTACTATACTTAGTTCGCTACCTGAGTGAACTCATCTAATCCTTATTCCGTTAAGTTGTTGTTTTACCCCCATATTACAGACAAGGACATGCATGGCCCAGCAGCCCCTGACCTCAGAGCACTTACAGACTGACAGAGAAGAGAGTCTCGAGCAGTTCATTTCAAAGTACACTCTGTATGGCTGAGAGAGCACACAGCAGGGAGACTCTCCAGCAAATTAAGACCGGAGGACCCAAAGTGGTCATGAGGGTGGGGCGTGGCTGGGAGGAACTCTGCAAGCAGAAGGAATCACTTGAACGGCTTCCACTGCCTCTGTGGTGGAAAGGAGCATTTTATGAAGCAGAAAGGCCAGGAGTGGTGGGCTCTGGGGAGTGAGAGGCTGGGAGGACAGGTTCAGCAGCATGCTGGGCAGACGGACTGGCAGCAGAGGACACAGGACCAGACCACCCTTTAGGAGGCTGTTGTAGTCCAGGAGTCCCAGCCAGAGGATGGGGAGGGGGAGAGAGGTGGCGTATCAGAAACACTCCAGGAGGAGCAGGGCTTGTTGTTGTAAGGGTGGTTACGGGGGGTGATGATTGGTCCCCGGGTCTCTGGGTGGCTGGTGAGGCTCTTCACAGAGGTGAAGAGCAGTGCCTCCCCTGGCCTGGCAACAGCTGGCATTGTTGGCTGCAAGAACGTGGCACTGGCCATGAAATGAAAGGTCAGCATCAGTTCCTGAGTTAGAATCGCTTGCTCCTGATGGAAGGAACTCTCTTCCGTGGCCTTTTCCGAAGACGCACACCGTCACGCCTGTGCACTAGTGGCCTCCAGTATCGCTACCCTGCCCCTCGCCATGTGCCAGACCTTCTCTGTTTCTATTTTTTCTCGCCCACACCATCTCCCTTCTCATAATTCTTCTTCCCCGCGCATCCCATAATCTCTCTCCCAACTCATAATTATAGCCAGTTTTTTTCAGTAACTCTTTTATCCCTTGATATTGCTATCAAGACAGACTGTAGTTTTGTTTGGAGGATGAATTAAGTTCACTTGAACATAAAAGCACTGAAAAAATAATGGAAATTGTTTGCAAAGTCCAAGTACAAAGGAGGTAAAGCAGTTTTGGAGAAAAGCCTTAGAGTTGAAAGCGTTTTCAAGTTGTTGTAACTGTCGGATATAGTTCTCACAATGACTTTAAATAGGACTAGGCTCACAAATGGGTTGATAATGATCTAACCATTTGAAGGAGAGATTAATGGTTTTATTTTTTGGCAAAACTACAATTAGGTTGAAAACTGCTTGATGAATCAGATGCCGCAAAGCAACAGGTAACGGGGTAGTTTGTTGCGATATTTAAAATCCTGGGCGCTGATGCACTATTTTATATACAAGAGGCTTGTATAAACTAAAACAAATACAAAAAATTAATAAGCATGTTGTTTAGATGGAAAGTATTACTGCCTTCTGTAAGTGTTGTCAGATTCTATTAGCCATCCCTGTCTTAATGCAGAAAGCAAGTAAATTTGACCATCTTCCACTCTGAGGCTCTTGTGCAACTGTTTCCCCTTTGGCAACCCTCCCCCTTTTCCCATTCATCTGCTACTTTATGCTGAAAACAACTTCTTTCAAACCCCTTGTGTGAAAAGAAAATGAAACCAAATTCATGGTTCACCAGAAAGCACCCCCATCCTTGCATGAGCCGCCCACCAAGACAGAGGGAGGTTGGGGCTTACAGAGTCTTTTGTTGTTGTTTTGGAGGTTAAATGTCTGTTTCACTTTCACTGGAATAACGAGAGGGGTTGTTCAACTCCACGGTTTACAAAGAGCCATCCTTACTGTTCTCTTTAAAATAGAAGGAATATTATAGTTTGGGAGTTTTTGTTGTTGTTTTGTTGTGGGGTATCTTTCTGATTTGGTTCTCCAACTGTTCTTCCAAATAGTCACCTGGAACCAGTCAACATCCCAGAAGCCCCTCAGGACTCACCACTTCCTTTAATGGTCTGAAATGCTAACAAAATCCACTCATCACAGGTGATGTCATTGGCATCTAAAAAAAAAAAAAAGTTGCTTAGTCATGTCCAACTCTTTGAGACCCCATGAACTGTAGCCTGCCAGGCTCCTCTGTCCATGAATTCTCCAAACAAGAATCTTGGAGTGGTTAGCCATTCCCTTCTCCAAGGGATCTTCCTGACCCAGGGATCAAACACAAGTCTCCTGCACTACAGGTGGGTTCTTTACCATCTGAGCCACCAGGGAAGCTCTGGAGACTCCAGACTCTTTTTCTCTTACTCAGGGAGAATGAGTCCTTCATATACACAGGAAGGCCCCAGGGTAGTCCTTCATATACACAGGAAGGCCCCAGGGTACCTGTTGAGGGAGGCTGCGGTGGTTGGGGGGAGGACTAAGAAATGCTTTTGGGCAACAGGGAAAGAGCAGAGAATAAAGTTAACAAGTGCTATAAGCAGGAAATACAAGAAATGCTACTGCAGGAATTTGAAAGAGAAGGGAAACGTTTCAATAAGTAAATTGGCAAAAACATTACGGAGCAAGTGACTTGGAAATTAGGCCTTTAGAGTTTGGACATTCAATGATGGAGGGAAGAACTTTGTCAACATTCCAGGTTTCAAAATTAATGTAAACAAAGGCTTGAAAACGAAAGCAAGTAAAGTTGCAGGAATATCTGTTTAACTGCTGTCTTGGAGTTTGTTTTTAAAAAAAAAATTCAACTGAGCATATTTAAAAAATCTTACTGTCTTTATTCAACAATTTGTGAATCAAGCAGCATCCCCAGTCTAGCAGACAGTAAGGAGCTCTGAGGAGCTGTACAAAATGAAAGACTTTTGCAGGCAGACAGGAATGGGAACAAGCAAGTGAAAATACTGGCCAAAGGCAGGTTGGTTATAGCAAGGTCACCTTCCTTTCGGGCGCAACAGGGGTCTGTCGGGCAATTTTTTTGTTTATTTATTTACTTGACTGCTCCAGGTCTTAGTTGCAGCACGTGGGATCTTTAGTTACGGCGTGCAAACTCTTGGTTGCGGCATGTGGGATCTAGTTCCCTAACCAGGGATCAGACTCAGGCCTCCTGCATTGGGGGTGCAGAGTCTTAGCCACTGGACTACCAGGGAAGTTTGTGTCAGGTAGATTCTTGATTGACTGGTTTAAGACTCCACTTCTGGAGGAGCCAAAACTGTAATTCAGTTAAATCTTCCTTTGGTGACATGGGGTTTAGCATAAATGATTCCATTTGGGACCTGTTGTCTTGTTTTTAGCAAGAGATACAGGAAGTCAGAATAAATCGGGTAGAAAAATGATTGGGAAATTGTTAGGATGATTGCTTCTGGGAGGGGTAGAGGAATAGATGGGAACTTCTGTTAATATTATATGTTTTCATATTATTTTAATTTCTTACTTTTATTTCTTGAACAAGTAGCCCATGTTATGAAAACACATAAAACCTCACCAGGGAGTTTCCTGCTTTCAGTTGCAAGGGAACCACCAAAGCAGAGGGGGGCATTGTGCTCTGGGTGGTTTTTCTGGAAGAAATCTTTAGGATGTATTGGAAATGAGGCACCGGGAGACTTGAGTAAACGGTTTGGAAGCTAGCATCATAGTCTGATGAAGGAGTGATGGCAACAGAGAGGAGCTGAAGAACTTGCCACAACAGCCCTTCACGGCATAAAGGACAGCTCTGTCCTCCCTCTCCTCAGCTTCCAGAGTTCTCCTGGCGCTGAGGTTGCAGCAAGAGGCACGTGCAGGAGGATGGGGAGTTGGTGCCTCCGGGGGCTGATGCAAACCTTGAGGCAGTTCCTTGAATTTGCTCTCTTCTGGCTCAAAGGGTTGCCCTCCAGAACAAAAGCTACTGTTACGAAGGCTTCATATACCCAGTTCACGAAGTTGAAAAGAAATGTTCAAAGAGAAATTTATGGAGGCAAAATTCATCCACAAAACGATTCTTCCTATTCCAGAGAAGAATCGCAATTAGATTTTCTAAGATCCTTTCCAGCTTGCTTTGTTGTAGACCTCAGGCACAAATACTGACACCTGGCTTTTCAAATCTCTCATGATCCATCTCACCCTCTCTTGGAACTGACCACACTCATCTTTGCACTTCCCCATAAATGCAATCAAAGAAAGAGTGAGTTAATGATCATTGCCTTCTCTGTAGCTTTGTGGTCAATCTCATTTCTGCAGGAAGCATTACTGACCAGGTTTACTCCAAGGGCTTCCTAGGTAGCTCAGTGGTAAATAATCTGCCTGGCAATGCAGGAGACCTGGGTTCATTCCCTGGGTCAGGAATATCCCCTGGAGATGGGATTGGCTACCCACTCCAGTATTCTTGCCTGGAGAATCCTATGGACAGAGGAGCCTGGTGGGCTACAATCCATGGGGCCACAAGGAGTCTGAGCGACTAACACTTTGACTCACTTTCACTTTTCACTGTTTCTGAGGAATTAACCTTTGCATCCTTCATATTTGAAGGGTCTATAGATTATATGAATAAATGACAGTCATGAGAGAGAGAACAAATCACTTGCTTTAGCTCCAAAATCGGTGCTCACAACCATTTTCAAATGTCTGTTTAATCTGATAGTCTTTGCAATCCCAATAAGATCTTAAAACTTAAAAAGTGAACAAACAAAAGTCTAAGTGTTTTCTATTGGATATCTACATTGGTTCCGTTTTTTAAAAATTATATAATGCTATAATGAACAAGTTTATACACATAGATTTTCCTATAGTTAAGATTATTTCATTAGGGAAGATCCACAGAAAATTCCCTGGCTCAGAGGAATTGGATCTCGATACAACTTGCAAAATTACTGTGCTATGAGGTGCTTATTTCGCCATACCCTCTCCAGCATTGGGAAATAGACATTTTAATTTTTTGTCAACATCATATGTGAAAAGTGGTATCCCTCATTATCATAATTTACATTTCTAGTTTTTTTTAATATTTATTTGACTGCTCTGAATCTTAGTTGAGCCATGCAGGATCTTTTAGTCGTGACCTGCAGATCTGGTTCCCTGACCAGGGATCAGGCCCAGGCCCGTTGCATTGGGTGTGTGGAGTCTTGAGTACTGGGCCACTAGAGAAGTCCTTACCTTTCTATTTTAAATAAGGGATAATTTTTTCCCCAAATGTTGGTTAAGAAAAAAAAGGCTAGGTGTTTTCTAAAGGAAAGCAGCAGGGCCCTAGATGGAACTGAGCTTCTGACATTTGGTTGGATTCAGCAGACACCTCAGAGCACCCATGTGCTTTATCTATCTGTCGTTTATCCATCTATCTATCTATCTACCTGTCTTAGAAAGTGAAAGTGAAGTAACTCAGTCATGTCCGACTCTTTGCAACCCCATGGACTGTAGCCTACCAGGCTCTTCAGTCCATGGGATTTTCCAGGCAAGAATACTGGAGTGGGTTGCTATTTCCTTCTCCAGGGGATCTTCCCAACCCAGGGACTGAACCCAGGTCTCCCGCATTGCAGGCGGACACTTTACCATCTGAGCTACCAGGGAAGCCCTAAAAGTCACCTTCTATGAGCGCTTTAGTCATTTTTAATCCAGTGGAAGAGACGCATAGGTAGATAGAGATGTCTTTCAAGACGGTTAATGCTCTAGAAGAGGGTCCAGATCATTGGACTTTCAACCAGCCAGCCATCAGTTCCTGACTCTGGGAAAGACAGTGTGGTCAGGAGGGGAAACACAGGTTCCAAATACAAGAAGAGTTCAAACACTAGAGGCATCGAAGAGTCAGAAAGTAGTTTGGTAAAATGGATGTTTATTCCTGTGGACATCAGAATGACCTATAAAAATTGATGGGTCGAATATGCAGGGGAAGACAATGAATGTGCTACTCAAGTGCTCCATGAAATGACTGGGAGAGAGGTCTGCGGATGACAGTGAGGAGAGGGTGGAGAGAGGTCTGCGGATGACAGTGAGGAGAGGGTGGAGGAAGATACAGCCGGGCAGAGTACTGCATTGTTTGTGTGTTGGCTTTCATCAGTATAAATGACTATTATTCTAGAATCACCAAGATAAAGCAGATAAAGTGCAGGCCAACACCCTCCCCCCTTTCCCATCTGGTCACAGGAGACATCATTTTCTGGAATAAAGCTATTTTCCTCAACTTGCCCTGAAGCTTTTAGGGTGAAAGACTGTATTTCTCTTCAGTTATGTCCGTAAGTAGGTTGGGTACTGCCTGCCGAAGCAAATAATCTCTTCAAGTAGGAGGGATATCCTCAAGCCGCCTTTCAAAAGTTTCTGGGAGAAGGTACTCCACTGCCCTAACCAGACACCTATGGGAGACCAGCTGCCCACAGGGACTCACTCGTGTGCAACAGAAAAGTTAGAGAGTGTCCTGGACACAGGAACTCTGTCTTTTGGCTCTAGGGTAAAGGATAAATATGAGGGTTGTGTCAGAACACAAGTAATTTTCATCTTATTAAACATTGCATTCAAAACTTAATTTTTCACTTGATTATTCTGAGTTCAGATTTTGTTTTCCCAAGTACAGGTAGGTTGAGTTTCCTGGGAAACAAAGCTAGACGCATTAGGAAGGGTCCCTGGGCCCACCAGCCTTGGAAGTTGGAGGAAGGATGTCCAGGATTGATAGGGGGAGACGCTGGGCTTTGATGCAACCCCAGCAAAGGCCTCAGCTGCCTGAGGAGGGGCTCTGTTGCTGAGTGGGCCTTTCAGAGTCATCCCCAAGCTGAGGCAGAGGGGCAGGGCCTTTCTACCCTCGAGGTGATCATTGGATATGGGTTGCCCCTGAAAGGAGGTGTGCCTTTAAATGAGGCAGTTTATTTTCAGCTGAGAAAAATCCCCAAATAGGGTTGAAATGTGAGGGCTTTCCACTGAGGTACTCCTGACAACTGGAGGAATAAGTCCTTTGTTCTTGAAGGAGTAACTGGGTGGGATGTCACAGTATCCACCACAAGTCGTAAGTTTTATAGGATATCTGAAATATAGTCCTTCATTTAGCTGAATTATATAACTTTATAGCCCATGATGTAACTCAACAGCAATATGACCCGTAAAGCTGAAAATAAAGGAATCATATAATCTAATCACTATTTTTAGCATTGTTTCCATGACACAATGTATTCTGCTTGGGACGCTAAGAACACAGGCCCTTCACTCTGCCAGCCGGGGAATAGAGGTCTGCTCTGTCTCTTTGTCTGTCTTTCTGTCTCTCCCTCTCTCACACACACCAGCACACGTGCACACACATGCAGAGTCTTGCCCAGACCTTGGCAATAAAACATTAATCTTCCACCAATTATATATTTATTTACTCCCTAGAACACATGAAATAGTGTGCTGTTTGAGATAATGTGGAGAATATGAGACATTCTACTACAGAGCTCACAGGAAGTATGAAAGATTATCCTTAGCTCCAGGAGTAGTGGCTTCATTCATTAAGTACGTGTTCATTAAATTTATTAAATACATGTGAAAAAGCTGGCTTGAAACTCAACATTCAAAAAACTAAGATCATGGCATGTGGCTTCATCACTTCATGGCAAATGGAAGGGCAAAAAGTGGAAGCAGTGACAGATTTTATTTTCTTGGGCTCCAAAATCACTGTGGATGGTGACTGCAGCCATGAAATTTAAAAGATGCTTGTTTCTTGGAAGGAAAGCTATGACAAACCTAGACAGCACATTAAAAACAGAGATATCACTTTGCTGACAAAGGTCCGTATAATCAAAGCTATGGTTTTTACAGTAGTCATGTACAGATATGAGAGTTGGACCATAAAGAAGGCTGAGCACCAAAGAGCTGATGCTTTCAAATTTTGGTGCTGGAGAAGACTCTTGAGAGTCCCTGGGACTGCAAAGAGATCAAACCAGTCAATCCTAAAGGAATTCAACCCTGAATATTCAATGGAAGGACTGATGCTGAAGGTGAAGCTCCAGTACTTTGGCCACTTGATGTGAAAAGCTGACTCAGTGGAAAAGACCCTGATGCTGGGAAAGATTGGAAAGCAAAGGGAGAGGGGGCAGCAGAGGATGAGATGGTTAAATAGCATCACAAACTCAATGGGCATGAGTTTGCACAAACTCTAGGAAATGGTGAAGAACAGGGAAGCCTGGTGTGCTGCAGTCCATGGGGTCACAAACAGTTGGATATGATTTAGTGACTGACCAGCAGCAACAATACATGCTCATTGAATTGAAGCAGTGAGCCAGACAGTGCTCAGTGTGAGAGATTAAAGGTGAGTGAGACACAGCGCCTGTTAGAGGGTGTGCAGTCTAACAGAAGAGGGCTCACAGTAGATATGCACATACACTGTCCTGGGACATGGAAGAGGAAGGTCAACTCTTCCTGGGCTGGTTTAGGAAACCGATGTGGAACAGGCAGGACTTGAACAAGGTGTTCAAAGAGTAATCACATTTACATGTGGAAGAATGAATGGGGGCCGGGGGCGGGGTGCAGGGGAAGAAGGACAGAGCATTGAGGACCAGGAAGTTTCTCAAGCAAGTGCATTGACGTGTGGAACACGTGGTATGTTTGTGACATTGCAAGCATTTGATTTGGGTGGGTTTTAATATTTGTGTGGATAGGAAGTATTAAGCAAGAAATAAAGCTGGAGAGAGATCAGCTCATGAGAAGCTTAAAAGCCTTGCTTCCAAATTCAGAACTTTATTGTGTTGGCAATGGGGAGCCATAATGGCTTTTTAATATGAGAGTAATGTGGCCAGATTTCTATTAAAGAAAGATCACTGATAGCAGTGTGCTAAGTAAGTTCGAAACTGAGGGGAAAGTAGATAGGATGTGGTAGTAGCCATCGAGGTAGGAAATTAAAAGGGTTTGAATCAAACCAGCCACAGTGGAGACTGAAAAGATGAGAAAAGTGTTTGCAGTATCTAGAAGGAGAATGGATTTGTGACTGATCAGTGTGGGGGTGAGATGAAAAGTCTAGGATTTCTCCCTGGTTTCTGAGTAGATACGGTGTCATTTAACCAAGGCAGTGAACACATGAAGAGAAACAGGTTTGTAGGGAAAGTTTCTGAGTCAAATTAAGGAACATTGAGATTGGGTCCAAGATGGAAGTGTCTAAGCCAGCACATACCCCGCTAGTGCTCAAGGTGAGGGGTTAATTAGAGATATGGATCTGTGGTTGACCTTTAGCCATGGAAGTGGAGAAGGTCACACAATGAGACGGGTAGTAAAGGACCAAAAGTATAAAACTTAGGAGCCCCAGTATTGGTGGCATAGACGGAGGCAGAAGAGCCAGAAAGGGCGAACTTGGCAGGCAAGACAGTCAGGAGAGAGGGAGACCTCAAAAGCCAGGCTAGAGACAGAGTTCTAAGGGGAATGGATGTGACTGACTGTACTGGATATTACAGTGTGGTCAAGTGAGATGAGAACTACAGAGTCCACTGGAGTGGATGCACAGTGAGCAGTGACCTTTGCCAAAGCCATTTCAAAGAATGAGGAGGCAGAAAGCTCTCAGCACCAGATTGAAGAGCAGGAGGTGAGGAAGTGAGATGGAAGCGGTCACACAGGTCATTGCAGGTTAAGGAATTTTGAGGCTAGGGTTGTTAAGTGGAGTTTCTCTGTGGGTGTTGAAGTCATTCCGGATATTGGCAGGAAATGGGGCAGAAAGGAAAACTGTGAGCCAGGAGTTTAAGTCAGCTTGGGTTAGCTGGCTGGTTTGTCTACTATTAGTCCTATCAATCTATCTATCTATCTATATATATGTGTGTGTGTATATGTATATATATATATATATATATATATACATACATATATATATATACTGAGTAGCCTTAAGTTACAGCATCATAGACAGTGGGTAGCAGAACCAAATAATACAGATTTCAAAGGAGGAAAATATTTGGCTTTGGTGTTTAAAAAAATTTTTTTTAAACCACTAATTTTGAAATGGTATCGAGGAGTCAGAAGAAGGCCAGCTCTGCCTCTGGCCCTTCTGGTGTCCACACTGCAGGAGAATGAAAGTCCTCCACTGGAGAGAGCTCCAGAGCAGGCAGTGTCCTTGTGAGGAGAGTCCGATTTCAGTGATTAGAAAGAGCCACAGGGGTGCTTCGTGAAGATGTCAAGGGTGAGAGAGAGTTTAGTTAACAGTGGAACGTGGGGTCTGGAGAGCAGCTTAGGACAGATTCTCCGGGACCCCCACAGTGGAATGAGGGGTGGGCGGGTGAGCAGAGGTAGAGCGAGGGAGTCAGGGATCATGAGTGAGGTGACAACTGCCTGGAGTGCCTTGCATTTTGTGGGCAAGCGAAGATGGCAGGGATAAAAGTCGTGGTCAGATCGATTATCCTTGAGGCCACGGGTAGCAGATTCAGTCTCTTATCGGTTCTTCTGAGAATTCTCTTTGAAACAAACTCTCCTTGGATGAATGTGTTGGAATGAGGGTGGGGAGAAAGATCAGCTGGCTTCTAGAATGTTCCACCCCCAGGGAAACCCCAGCCTCTGCGGAGGCTGGGACACAGATACAGCATGGAAAAACATGGGGGAGGAGTTGAGAGTTCCCCTTGGGGTAGAGTTGCCCCCACCTCGAGGGAAGCAGTAGGTATGGCCCTACAGGCTCATCTCTGGGTAGAATCCTGCTGGGTTCTAGCAGCAGCAACCCTCCTAGGGAGAGGGCACCGGCCTAGAGGCTGCTCTTGCATCAGTGGTAGTGGTTTTGTGGGTTTATAGATACGGGTTTTTCCTAAGTCAGATATTGATACATTTGCTGTTGTATTTCCTGAAGTGTAAGCTCCTATGTCTTCACTGTTCAGAGGCCTCTGGAGAGCCCCCTCTGGAGGTAACACAGAAACACAAATGCAAGAGAAACAGAAGGGACTCAAGGAGCTTCTTTCCCTGGTCTGCGTGACTTGGGCCGGGCTCAGCACTGAGAATCCTTAAGTCCTCCAGTCTGACAGTTTTAACTCTGTTAGTTCCCCGTGGCCATAACAGGATCAGACTTCCTCGCGATGAGAAACAATAATCACACGAAGCTGCAATGTCTGCTTCACCCCGGAGCTCAAGAACTCCATCAGCACTTCCTTTCTCAAAACTGATGTTCCGGGATTTATACCAACAAAGATAAAAATGGTTTCTGTCAGTGCGTTTGGTAGGGAATGTATTTTTGCAAACATGATAGATGAACCCTGAATTTGTTTGGTGCATACGACGTGATCTTTATAAAACATCCCTCAGTTGCTCTGACAGCCGGGCCAGAATTTAGCACTCTGCTGCTACTACTACAGTGAGGTTCAGCTAGGTTTCCCGTGTATGATTATGTCCCTCATATTTACTGTATTCAGTGGATGTTGAGTCGGATGTGGGTGTGACAGAAAGGCCACCTCGGAAGCAACAACCTTTCTGCACTGCACACGTGTGATGTTTGTTTTTTGACTAGAATCCTAGACATTGTTTGAAAAGCGCTTCGTCACCTTCTGGGCTTCCCTGGTGGTTCAGACGGTAAAGAATCTGCCTGCAATGCAGGAGACCTGGGTTCAATCCCTGGTTGGGAAGATCCCGTGGAGAAGGGAATGGCAACCCACTCCAGTATTCTTGCCTGGAGAATTCCATGGACAGAGGAGCCTGGTAGGCTACCGTCCATGGGTTGCACAGAGTGGGACACAGCTCAGCAACTTAACACTTTTTCACACCTGTCACCTGTTTCTCTGCCTCTTATCATCCGTCCTCCAGAAATCTTAGTTCAGCAGCACTTCTTCACCCCTTCTTGCTGCATTTCAGGCTGATCTGTCTCCCCATCCTCTTATTATGCTGCACTGGTTAATGCTGTGCCTCCATGAATCTGTTAAATTCTGTGCTTTTGGTTTTCTCCTTCATTTTGGTGAACAGAAATTTCCTGGCGCTCCTATAGCCATCTCTTTCCTATATGTCTTGAGCCTCGTAAAGAGGTGTATTGTGTTCAGCACCTTCTGCAAATGATAGAAGAAGGTTGTGTACCTTCTGGCTGGGATGACAGAAGTAAAATAGAGGATGATCGGTTACATTTGAGTTTTATATAAACAACAGCTTTTGTTTTCAGTATAAGTAGGTCCCGTTCAATATTTGGGACATACTTATACTAAAAGTTATGCATTATTTATCTGAATTCAGGTTTAACAGGGAAATCCTGCATTTTATCTGACAATATTACCCGTGGCCCTTTCCTTTGTCGTGATGTTTCCTTGGTGTCAGGAATCACAGGTAGCCTTAAAAGAACTGCCCCAGGAGGGGAATAGGGAGGTCTCTGTGGGCTCATTAGGACGGCTGCAGGGCTGGTTTTATATTGGCGGTGGGGGGGGTGGTGGGGGCGGTGGGGGCAGTGCGGGAGGAGATGGAGCTGATCTTCATGTCATATGAGCACCATATACTGCAGCTTTCTGTACTTCTTCCTCATCTACTTCCTCCCAGGCTGGTGGAATTCCCAGCTTCTGAATCTAGGAGGAGGACAGAGGTGCTATAGTACATAGTATTTCTCAAACTTTTGCCTCAAATGCTTATCCACATCTCACCAGATGTTCGTGCTCCGTAGAACATTGTTTGGAGTATTATTACCCATGAACATCTTTTGCTGCCTGTTGACTTCATCTGATAGTAGTGTATTCAGCTATTTATTCTTCAGATCTGTGGTCAGTGGCCACAACTAGCTCACGGCATGGCTGCTCTCACGGCACCGTGGCCATATCTTGTTGTGACTGAGTTTCTAGAGCCCAGCCATCTGTATGTGGTTATTTTCAGAAATACGTTGTGTAACCACTACATTCATGAATAATGTGACCTGCTCCACTGGAAGTTTTTCAGGTGCCCAGAAAGACCCTGAACCTAGTTTCCTCAAGCTGACAAGCCGAGACAGAACTATTATATATGCTGCTCTCTTCCCCTGAGACACTCTTACTTCACCAACCGTACAATCAGAAGAACTTCTCTATCCAGACTTAAAAGATTCCAGAGCTTGTTCATAACGTCATATGCCTTTGCCAAGTTGACAGATAACAACAAAAAGATAATAACACGTAACTCTGTAGTGTTCCCGTCTTCACTGCATGATGAGAATACTCAAGGCCACCCTGAGTTTTCTCCAACTGTGCTATTGAGATGTATTAAAAGATCCTTCTGCTTAGGACTTTAATTTCTTTAGAAGCTCAACATTTACCATTTGGATGGTTTGAGTGACATTTTGCAGCATATGAGTGACTTCACTCACAAGAGTTTAATGGGTTTAGACAGTGGTACTTCCAAGAAGTACCATGTAGCCACTAGCTCACCCTTCAGGCCTCATCTCCAAACAGCAGTCTAACTGAGGTGTGAGCACCACCCAGGCTTTTTCTGGTATCTTTTTCTTTCAGTAGAAATTCATGTTAGTGATCACAAGGTAATGCCTGGAATATTCCTTTTATAAGACTGTAGCATAATATTTCATACTTCAAGAACTATGTTGCTTAATCATTCTCCTATATTACTGTAAAACTCAGTGAGATATGTAACCTCAGTATTTTATAATCCACGGGTATGACATGAGAAAGAGAAATTGAGGATTTTTTTTATCCGTTAGTCTGCAATGCTCATCACTTAAATCAGATGACACTGAAGAGTGACTGTAAATCACGTCCATCAGTCCCAGCTGTGCAAATGTATGTGTGCACACATACTTTCATGCACGCACACAGAAGACATTCACACAGAATGGACAGTACACACGCAACACGCAGTGTGCGAGCACACTGCACACGTGCGTGCACGCTGACTCTCCTCTTTGGGGCTTTTCTAGTCTATCCTGTTTTAGTTCTCTTTGTCTTTACTAAATTAAACAAACGTCCTGCCATACTTGCTGGCCCAGAACTATCTAAATGGTTGATTTACTGACTCATAGGTTAAATTTCCATTTTTTTCCATTCCATTAAGTCTTGCAGCTACTGGGTCTCTATCTGCTAGCATTTCTCTTGCCCTTTATAATCTCAATGAATTCCTTTGACCCATTTTATTCTGTAAACACAAGCAGGACCAGAACAGCATTTTGTATGTATGAGATAATGGAAAAGTGATGTTCTGCCTAATGTGGGGTTTGGGGTGATTTTTCTCACCAAGGCCCAAGATAGTTTTTTGATAAAGTCCTCTGGGGAGACAGACAGGATTTAGTGGTCTCTTCTGCTCTCCAAACTCATCAAGGTCTGTTAAACGAATTACGTTAGCTCGGATGTATAACAGATAGGCTCCTGTTTAAAAAATGTAAGCATAAGTGAAAACTTAATTGGTTATCACATCGTTTCATAACATCATGACTCACCACCCCTTCCATTTTGGTGATGCTTACTCTGTGTGAAAAAAATCAATTCTTGCCTTTAGCAAACAGAGCCCACAAAACCTCATCACCCCCAGACGCACTGCTTTGGTGTTCAGTGTTCCATTTTTGTGGAATAGTTTTGTTTGACAGAAGATTGGCCCTGGGGTTTTAAAGTCCCCTTTGTCACCAAGTGCAGGCAGGTGGCGGTGCAGCAGATGGTCCCTAAATGTGTCCAGGGGGGCCTCTCTTCAGTCCACATCCTTCACTGTCCCTCGCCAGTCTGCCCAAGGTGAAGATGGAAGATGGCCCAGCTGAGCACCACTGCAGCTGGAATCTCAGCATGACTCCTCTGCATCCCTCCTGATCCCTAACAGCAAGAGCCTCTGGTGGGGGTTAGGGATGCTCTGCCCAGAATAGCCTTCTCCCCAAAGCTTGAAACTGCCTCAGTCTCACTTTCATTTAGGCGAATGAAATAACAAGTTTAAAACAGTTAAGCTTGAAGCATCCATTATTCTAATTCAGTGCATTTCATTTAGTCAACCCCTTTCTTAGCTAAGATAAACACCGGTAATCTGAGGAAATGACACATGTGGGTGGGATACCACTGTGATGTGGGCCTGTTTCCTAGAGGCCTGGAGAGCCGGCCACAGGGAGAAGGACAGGGCACTGGGAGGGAGCAAGAATGAAGTGTGCTGCTGGGAAACATCACTGCTCTGGCCTTTCTGTCCTGCCAGGCCTCACTCCACATCAGGTACAGCTGTCCTTCCACTGGAGTTAGCTAGGGTTACAGAGGTCAGGAAAGAGAAGAAAAGTGGTCAGGGAACCAGTCGGCCACAGTCAGCTGGCCTCCTGGTAGCTGATGCAGAAGTCAGGAGAGTGTATTGTCAAGACAGACCTGACATTTGTGTGCAGCCTGTAGAAGGATTTTGTATGCTTATTCTGTGTCCAGTGACCACACATCCTCATGGCTTAGCAAGAATGATGCCATAAAACTTTTCATTTTATAAGTAATACTTGTGCATATTTTCCTTTTAAAAAATTGAAACCTTACAAAGAACACTGTTTCCTTTGACAAGCCATGCCAATCTCCCAATCCCCACCTCCCCAGTTAAAACTGTTAAAACTGTATGTATGTTAACTTTACTTTTTCTTTAAATACATACATATATATACATATACTTACATATACGTATATGTCTGTATATTTGTTGCAGTAGGAAATGGCAACCCACTTCAGTATTCTTGCCTGGAAAATTCTATGGACAGAGGAGCCTGGTGGGCTACAGTCCATGGGGTCACAAAGAGTCAGACATGACTGAGCACATGCATAATTATATATAAATAACATATAATTCAAAATATATAAATAACATATCTATTTTTGTAATATATAATATAAATTGTATTTTTAATATATTCATTTAATATATAATACATATCTTTATACGATAAATTCATAGAAAATGTGTAGCATTATTTAATATATATATAGTTGTATATTTCTCCTTAAATTCATGCATTCAGTAGATGTCAAATACGTACTCTGCACTTGAACTGTTCTAGGTGCTGGCCACTGAACTCTAAATAAAACAAAGATCTTTGCCCACATGAAACTTACATTGTAGTAAATGCTATCATTCAGAAACATCTTTTTTCACTCAGCAGTATGTCTTGCAGGTTTATCCACTTTCATACATAGATCCACTTCAGTCATTTTAAATGATGCATAAATGCGGTTGTATCACAGGTGATGCAGACATCCCACATTGATGGAATTAGTGTCCTGAAATGTGGACCTAGCAATCTGGTGTGCTGGATATTTCTTTGCAGCCAGCCGGCGGTGGAAAGGGACTCCTTGCAGCTTTTGCTTCCGTTGCTGGGGTGGCAGAGATGATGTAACTGCATCTCCTACATCACTTCGTGATGATTTTGTCAGATGCATTCTGGGCTGTCAAACCAGAGTGCAAAGCAAGAGGAGTATTTGAGAGAGCTAGTAAGGAGAATGGAGAAGTAAATGGCAACCCACTCCAGTGTTCTTGCCTGGAGGATCCCAGGGACGGGGGAGCCTGGTGGGCTGCCGTCTATAGGTTCGCACAGAGTCGGACACGACTGATGCGACTTAGCAGTAAGGAGAAATCTCTTTTCCTACTTAGGATAATGTATCAAAGGTTTAATGGTAAGAATCACAGTCAGACCAGGAGAGTAGAAATGGAAGAGAACCACGGGCAGCAGCCTTGTGAAAGGAGAGCAGGTGGGAGGGAGCCGGGAGGAACAGGCGTGGA
Organism: Bos indicus; assembly: GCF_029378745.1. Taxonomy (NCBI): domain Eukaryota; kingdom Metazoa; phylum Chordata; class Mammalia; order Artiodactyla; family Bovidae; genus Bos; species Bos indicus. The sequence continues at coordinate 14,866,072 of NC_091782.1, read as the reverse complement.
CCACAGCAGCAAGTGACAGGATCACACTAGACAGAGGGGTTGGGGCAGCTTTATCTGAGCCCAGATCAAACACTGGAGGAAGGTCTACTTTGGTGTTAATATTCTATGTTTAATCTTACAGTATGGCTCGTTTTCATGACACCGTCTGTGTATACTTAGTCACTTAGTCGTGTCCAACTCTTTGTAACCCCGTAGACTGTCTCCTGCCAGACTCCTCTGTCCATGGAATTCTCCAGGCAAGAATACTGGAGTTGGTAGCCATTCCCTTTCCCAGAGGATTTTCTCAAAGCAGGGATCGAACCTGGGTCTCCTGCCTTGCAGGGGCATTCTTTACCATCTGAGCCACAAGGGAAGCCCCATGACACCACCTAGCTCTCTTTTTAAATCTTCCTGAACCGTGAAAGGCTGCATTCCTTTTTTCTAGACATTTGGGTTTGATAAAGACGTGGAAAAGCCCTTCTGTCTGGAAAAACAGAATGAGGGTTATAAGACGAACCTTAAGTATACATAGAATGAAATCCTGTCCTTGTAATTGAAATATTTCCCTTACCTCACTCCAATCCACATGAATTTAATGTGCATTACATGCAGAAATTTTTCATATAGTTTAAAAAGTAGTAGGTTTTATAGTTTTCTATTTGCAGTTGAGGTTTCAGAGCATTTTTTAATCTTAGATCAGCTTCATCAAAACTTAACATAAAAACATCATTTAAGCATTTCTTTGGTTTGTTCACTTTAATCATCAGTGAAAACAATGCTGGTTTTTCTATCATTAATTGGGTTTTGATGTTCAAATTAATGCTATGTTATTTTCCATTTGTCCATCCATTTACTTAACCTGAAAATGACTAAATCATGTAGTAGGGGAAATCATCTCCAGAAAAAAAAAAAGAAGTCTTGAGTTTAAATGACTATTTTTGGAATCGTCATCCAAATAGTTTCATTAAATGAAGTAATTAAATGTGTTTCATCACACCTTTTTTTTTCCTATGTGAATATTTCTGTGTGAATACATATGGCCTCTCTATGTGTTGACTAGCAAGGAAAATATTAGGGGACTTCATTGAAATTTGAATGATTTCACTTCTTTGTGTTTCTGGGCTAGTCTAAAGGATGCAAAAATTATATCTTATTCATTTTGTGTTTATGTATGTATGTAATAGATATTTAGAAAACACACTTGCCTTCTTTTTCAACTGTGTGCCCTACATGGAAGAGGTTTTCTGACTCTCAGTGTCTCATGCCATGCTCTCTGCTTAAATGCTAGTACATAGATGGAGATGCCGGTGTACAGGTGGGGGCAGCAAGGTAAAGGCAGGGATTTGCTCCTCATTTGAGCATTTTGACTTCCCAAAGGAAAGAGAAAAACAACAAATTTTTTTTTAACTTTTTATTGGAGTATCAGTTCAGTTCAGTTCAGTTGTTCAGTCGTGTCCGACTCTTTGTGACCCCATGAATCGCAGCACGCCAAGTCTCCCTGTCCATCACCATCTCCCGGAGTTCACTCAAACTCACGTCCATCGAGTCGGTGATGCCATCCAGCCATCTCATCCTCTGTCGTCCCCTTCTCCTCCTGCCCCCAATCCCTCCCAGCATCAGAGTCTTTTCTAATGAGTCAACTCTTCGCATGAGGTGGCCAAAGTACTGGAGTTTCAGCTTTAGCATCAGTCCTTCCAAAGAACACTCAGGGCTGATCTCCTTCAGAATGGACTGGTTGGATCTCCTTGCAGTCCAAGGGATGCTCAAGAGTCTTCTCCAACACCACAGTTCAAAAGCATCAATTCTTCGGTACTCAGCTTTCTTCACAGTCCAACTCTCGCATCCATACATGACCACTGGAAAAACCATAGCCTTGACTAGACAGACCTTTGTTGGCAAAGTAATGTCTCTGCTTTTCAATGTGCTGTCTAGGTTGGTCATATAGCCAGTTAGCAATGTTGTGATCGTTTCAAGTGGACAGCAGAGTGACCCAGCCATCCACATGTATGTATGTATCTATTCTCCCCCAAACTCCCCTCCCATCCAGGTGGCCACATAACACTGAGCAGAATTCCCCAGTGATACACAGTGGGTCCTTACTGATTATCCGTTTTAAATATAGTATTATATACATATCGATTCCAAACTCCCTAACTCCTGGTAGGAGTTTTTCCCCACCCCTCCTTCCTGGTAACCATAAATTTGTTCTCTGTTTCTGTCTTTCAAAAAAGTTCATTTGCATCATTTCTTTTTAGATTCTGCTTGTAAGGAATATCGTAGATATTTCTCTTTCACTGTCTGAAACCTACCAACATTTTCATGTTTCATGCCTAGATCTAGACAGCTCTTTCATAAATGCCACTATTAGAAGAGAATCCAGGTTTGTGAGGCCTGAAGCTTATACAATTTGTGGGGTCCTCCTTAAGGAAAAGAATAAAAAATTACTAAGTCAGAAGTAGATATGAAATTTAATATTTATGAAATAATGAGAGAACTTAATCACAGCACACTACAAATCTTAAAAAGCTAACAAAGTCCAGAATAATGCAGTATTTCAATTAGTTAACTGCTTGACACACCTCTGTAATACTTTTTCTCTACATTTTCGCTGCATAATCTCTGACCACCACTTCATCGGACCATTTGATAATATTATTTTCCATAGAGAGATTAGAAAGATTACTCAATTTTTCTTCTTTTTTTAAATTTTTATTTTATTTTTTAACTTTACAATATTGTATTGGTTTTGCCATATATCAAAATGAATCCGCCACAGGTATACATGTGTTCCCCATCCTGAACCCTCCTCCCTCCTCCCTCCCCATACCATCCCTCTGGGTCGTCCCAGTGCACCAGCCCCAAGCATCGAGTATCATGCATCGAACCTGGACTGGTGACTCATTTCATATATGAAATTATACATGTTTCAATTCCATTCTCCCAAATTGTCCCACCCTTTCCCTCTCCCACAGAGTCCAAAAGACTGTTCTATACATCGGTGTCTCTTTTGCTGTCTCGTATACAGGGTTATTGTTACCATCTTTCTAAATTCCATATATATGTGTTAGTATACTGTATTGGTGTTTTTCTTTCTGGCTTACTTCATTCTGTATAATAGGCTCCAGTTTCATCCATTTCATTAGAACTGATTCAAATGAATTCTTTTTAATGGCTGAGTAATACTCCATTGTGTATATGTACCACACCTTTCTTAGCCATTCATCTGCTGATGGACATCTAGGTTGCTTCCATGTCCTGGCTATTATAAACGGTGCTGCGATGAAAATTGGGGTACACGTGTCTCTTTCCCTTCTGCTTTCCTCAGTGTGTATGCCCAGCAGTGGGATTGCTGGATCATAAGGTAGTTCTATTTCCAGTTTTTTAAGGAATCTCCACACTGTTCTCCATAGTGGCTGTACTAGTTTGCATTCCCACCATCAGTGTAAGAGGGTTCCCTAAGCTTGTTTATCTTATTGGTAGTTGAGGAAAGACTTTCAGCTTTTCAACTTATTGCTTATGTCATGTAAATTGTTAGAATTGTTGTCGAATTTGGAAAAACTCCATCGTGTTTCTTTTTATGTGCGCTCTTGGATTTGAAGGAATGTTTCTACCTCCACAGACCTGTCTCCACATTCATACATTCAAACCTTGTTTCTATTCCCATACCAGAGTCTAGCGCTGGGTGCCACGGAGCATGTCACAGTGTAGACTCAAGCCTGTACCTTCCTGCCAGTGCCCGTGAGAGGGCAGTGAGTGGAGAATGCATTGCAGGGGGCGCTATGCTGGCATCAGGACCACTGGCAATAGCTAAAGCACAGACAGCAACAGCTGAACACTATGCAGCTCTTCTATTCCAAAGCAAGATCAGTACAGCAACTACACTCCAATGAAAAAATAAAGCCAGGTTAAATGTGTTCCTTAGTCAGATCCTAAACCACCCGTGGTCATGCCAGCACTCCACATGTCCTGACTAGACGGGAAGTGGGATGGAGGGGCAATTCAAGTGGGTTGATCCAGGGGTCTTGACCGATAGTAATTAGAGTGCCTTGCTTTTGAAAATTTTATTATACCTCATGACCATGTCCCTATACTACTAAGATACTCTCAGGGGCTCCTGCAAGAGGGGCTGTGAAAATAGAGCCTCATTAATTTCACAGTTTATTAAAAAGCAGAGATATCACTTTGCTGACAAAGGCCCATATAGTCAAAGCTATAGTTTTTCCAGTTCAGTTCAGTTCAGTCTCTCAGTCATGTCCCACTCTTTGCAACCACATGGACTGCAGCACGCCAAGCATTCCTATCCATCACCAATTCTTGGAGCTTGCTCAAACTCATGTCCATTGAGTCAGTGATGCCATCCAACCATCTCATCCTCTGTCGTCCCCTTCTCCTCCTGCCTTGGATCTTTCCAAGAATTAAGGTCTTTTCTAATGACTCAGTTCTTCATCTTAGGTGGCCAAAGTATTGGAGTTTCAGCTTCTGTATCAGTCCTTCCAATGACTATTCAGGACTGATTTCCCTTAGGATGGACTGGTTGCATCTCCTTGCAGTCCAAGGGACTCTCAAGAGTCTTCTCCAATACCACAGTTCAAAAGCATCAATTCTTCAGCACTCAGCTTTCTTAATGGTCCAACTCTCACATCCATACATGACTACTGGAAAACCATAGCTTTGACTAGACAAACCTTTGTTGGCAAAGTAATGTTTCTGCTTTTTAATATACTGTCTAGGTTGGCCATAGCTTTTCTTCCAAGGAGCTAACATCTTTTAATTTCCTGACTGCAGTCACCATCTGCAGTGATTTTGGAGCCCAAGAAAATAGTCTGTCACTGTTTCCATTGTTTCCCCATCTATTTGCCATGAAGTGATGGGACCAGATGCCACGATCTTTCCTGTTTGAATGTTGAATTTTAAACCAGGTTTTTCACTCTCCTCTGTTACCCTCATCAAGAGGCTCTTTAGTTCCTCTTCACTTTCTGTGTTAAGGGTGGTGTCATCTATATATCTGAGGTTGTTTATATTTCTCCCAGCAATCTTGATTCCAGTTTGTGCTTCATCCAACCTGGCATTTCTCATAATATACTCTGCATATATGTTAAATAAGCAGGGTGACAATATACAGCCTTGATGTACTCCTTTCCCAATTTGGAATCAGCCCATTGTTCTATGTCTGGTTCTAACTGTTGCTTTTTGACCTTCATACAGATTTCTCAGGAGGCAGGTAAGGTGGTCTGGTATTCCTATTTCTTTAAGAATTTTCCACAGTTTGTTGTGATCCACATAGACAAAGGCTTTGGTGTAGTCAATAAAGCAGAAGTGGATGTTTTGCTGAAACTCTCTTGCTTTTTCTATGATCCAACGGGTGTTGGTAATTTGATCTCTGGTTCCTCTGCCTTTTCTAAATCCAGCTTAAACATCTGGAAGTTCTTGGGTCACGTACTGTTGAAGTCTTGCTTGGAGAATCTTGAGCATTGCTTTGCTAGCATGTGAGATGAGTGCAATTGTGTTTGAACATTCTTTGGCATTGCTTTTCTTTGGGATTGGAATGAAAACTGACCTTTTCCAGCCCTATGGCCACTGCTGAGTTTTCCAAAGTTGCTGGCATATTGAGTGCAGCACTTTCACAGGATCATCTTTTAGACTTGAAATAGCTTAGCTGAAATTCCATCACCTCCACTAGCTTTGTTCGTAGTGATGCTTCCTAAGGCCCACGTGACTTCATATTCCAGGATATCTGGCTCTAGGTGAGTGATCACACCTCATGGTTATCGAGCCATTAAGATCTTTTTTGGTATAGATCCAACAGATGTGAGAGTTTGACCATAAAGAAGGCTGAATGCGGAAGAATTGGTTTTTGATCTGTGGTGCTGGAGAAGACCCTTGAGAGTCCCTTGGACAGCAAGGCAGTCAAATCAGTCAATCCTAAACGAAATCAACCCTGACTATTCACTGGAAGGACTGATGCTAAAGCTGAAGCTCCAATGTTGACCACCTGATGCAAACAGCCAATTCATTGGAAGAGACTGATGCTGGGAAAGGTTGAGGGCAGAAAAAGGCAGCAACAGAGGATGAGATTGCTGGATGGCATCACCAACTCAGTGGACATGAATCTGAGCAAACTCTGGGAGATAGTGAAGGACAGGGAAGCCTGGTGTGCTGCAGGCCATGGGGTCTCGAAGAGTTGGACACGATTGAGCGACTGAACAATGAACAACAGCAACAATGCCTCAGTGTATTGTGGATGATGATGAGTAGGGATCAAGAGTGTAGAAATCACCAGCCTGCCAGTGCCTGTGACTTGTGGGGCTTGGGCAGTTTCAGGCTCATGGGAATCTTGCAGGGTGGAAAAGGAAAAGCCTGATGCTGATGCAACAGGTACTTGGGGAAGCAAACCTCCCATCGGGTTGACTGACCCCTCAAAAGGCAGCTGGATCACTTGCCATAGGATTTCAAACATCGTGGTAAACTCTGATAGGAACACCAGCAGGAAGCCAGCCACTACTTCATAAAAGAAAAAATATGAGTTCTGAGGTCATGAAGATCTGAACTAGAATCTTCATTCATATGCCTTCAGTAGCCAAGTGGCTTTCAGCAAGTTGCTTAACTTCTCTAAGCCTCTTTTTTTTTTAATCTATATAAACCTGAAGATGATACCTACGTCTCTGGGTTGTCAAAGACCTAATTGGGAAACAAAACCAAAAACATATAAATGTCCCTGGCTCATAGGATGGAATTATAGTAGACTTCCTTTCAGGAGGCAGACTAAACACAAAGTCAGGACAGAAACATTCCTGTGGCTCTTCATGTGAAAGTGAAAGTCGCTCAGTCATGTCCGACTCTTTGCAACCCCATGGATACTGTCCATGGAATTCTCTAGCCCAGAATACTGGAGTGGGTAGCCTTTCCTTTCTCCAGGGGATCTTCCCAACCCAGGGATCGAACAGGTCTCCCACATTACAGGCGAATTCTTTACCAGCTGAGCCACAAGGGAAGCTCTTCATTGTTGATTTATATTAAGAACATAGCCTGTGGTTAGAGGCACAGGAAAGAGAAGCTTGTCCATTGGCTGAAAGGACTCTAGGGGCCCAGTTGGATGTCAGCATTGTGGCAAATGTGAATGAAGCCTGGGATGGGCCTGCGGTTCAGTGGGTGAAGTGTAGGGAAAGAAGCTGGGGCAAAATGCTTTCTCATAACCTGTGCTTAGGTGGAGGAAGGAAGAGAAAGACAGTGATGGACAGACACAAGGGCGCCTAGGTGCTTCACCAGGAGCCCTAGAACCCTGGCATGAGGTGGCGACACTCACCCCAGAGCTCAGTGGCTGAGGCTGCTTGAGTGCAGCCTGCCACAGCCAAGACTGGTACAGGCTGTGGGTGGGAGGCCATAGAGACCCCAGGTCCCATAGACAGGCTGGGAAAGAGTGAGCCAGCACCCTCCAGCAAACCTGGAAATGCCCCTCTTCTTTGTGGTCCACCAGCATCACAAGCAGATGAACAAAGGATGACAATGGAAACACACACAAAATCCTACAGTGGACAACAAACAAAAATCATAGGAAAAAGGAAAGAAAATAGTTGAGAAAAAATAATGTTTCTAACCATCGCCACCCCTTTAGTCTCTCTGTAGAGATGAAAGTTCTTCTCTTTATTTCTGATTCTTCCTCCTGGCCTCTTCGTTAATAGTCATAGTCTCTAGAACCCACCCCTCTAGTCCAGTGGTCATCAAACTTTAGTGGACGTAGGAATCCCATGTTAGGATCCTGTGGGTGGGCCTGGGAACCTGCATTGCTGACACAGAGCCCACACTTTGCAAAAGTCTGCTTCAGATTATACTGGAACCTTCCCAACCCCAATCCTCACCTTTCTTCAGGGTTCTGTTTCTGATCATCTCCAAGTCCAGGCTGCTAGACACTAAAAGTATTGGACAAACAGTGTGTCGTACCTAGAGAAGGCGACTAAAATTTTTTTTTTTATCAAAAACAGGATGACTTTCATGGCAGCTGGCTGCACAGCAAGAAAGAAAATGTTTTACAAAGAAATGGGAGTTGTAAATGTGGTTCCATGGGGAAAATATATATATTATAAATGCATTTTTATTATTAAAAATATTTATCGCCAGCCCCTTGGTTGCACACTCCTGAACTGACAAAAGAACATCACACCAAAGGCCCCTGGAGAAATAACCAGGTGAGGGTCAGGACCCTCAGGATCTGCTTGTAATGAATCCACAAATCATTCTTTCTTCCCCTAGTTCCCCACAATTGAATTGGTTATTCATTCTGACCAATTCTGCCCCAAACTCGGGATACTGCCCTTTGTTTTGCATTTAATCCTCTCTCTCCTGGATTCTTAAAGCTGGTTAGTTTATCTCCACTCTTTCTCTCCAGTCACTTCCATGCCACCACCAGGTGGGTTGTCCCTGGGACTGTCTGGATCTCTCTCACCTGCTCAGCTACCTGCATGGTCTTCCCATCCCTGACACATTAGTGTCCTTGGAGCACAGCCCTGCCCACCTCCCCTGAACATCCCCCTCTGTCTGCATTTCCCTGACTGCAGCCACCCCAGATGGCACGCTCCAGGCCAAACATGAATCCGCACATCACCCCATCTCTCCTTAGATTTTTTAATGAGGTCTTTGGCTCAGGTGCATCAGATTCAACTGAGAAGCTTTTGAAAATATAAACCGTGCACAGCCTGGGAATTAGGAAGAAGGGAAGGTCTTGGTCTGAGTCTGAAACAGCGTTTCTCAAAATACCAAATCCTAAGCTCCATGGGGGCAGGTGGTGAATATGGGCCCCACTTCATGCAAACTAGTTTTCCAAGTTCTGTATATGATTCTGATGTACCCTAAAGTCATAGAATTCTCTTCTCCTTAAGACATCCTGGATTCCTAGTTAATAGGATAGAATTTTCCTTTAAAGATGAGCAACCAGGAATATAAGGCTTTCTTGGTGGCTCAGATGATAAGGAGTCCGCCTTTCAGTGCAGGAGACCTGGGTTTGATCCCTGTGTCAGGAAGATCCCCTGGAGAAGGGAATGGCAACACACTCCAGAATTCTTGCCTGGAGAATTCAATGGACAGAGGAGCCTGGTGGGCTACAGTCCATGGGGTTGCAAAGAGTCAGACATGACTGAGCTACTAACACAACCAAGAATAAGTTTCCAAAATAAGGAAGTTACCTCTCCAGCTCCGATCATTTATAATCTGTTAGATGTTCACTTACAGAAATGTGGCGGGGAACAGCACAGGGGGGTGACCGTATGGTAAAGAGGACAGGGAAAGGGAATGTGTAAGAACATTAAGAAGTGTTAGGAAACGTGAGTTTGGAGCAGGGGTAGGGGAATGATAGGAAAGCAAAGGATTGTCAAAAGTGACTTCAGCGTGGCTTTATCTGGAGGCCCGACCCCATGCAACCACATAGAAGCTGTCACTATGGTTGAAATTTCTTACTGTTTAATATACAGGATAAATTTGGTTCTGAGCCTGCCTTAGACTGGTTGTCAGGAACCCTGAACACTGTGCTTTGTGCTAGAATTGAGTGAGTCATCAGAGCAAATAAGCCCTTTCTCTCCAAACAAATCCATCTGCCTAGGATAGTGTGTGCGTGTGCGTGTGTGTGTGTGTGTGTGTGTGCGCGCACATGCACATGTGCTCAGTTAGTCTTGTCTGACTCTTCAAACCCATGGACTATAACCCATCAGGCTCCTTTGTCCATGGCATTTTCCAAGCAAGAATACTGGAGAGGGTTGCCATGCCCTCTTCCAGGGGATCTTCTCAGCCCAAACATGGAACCCACATCTCCTGCATTGGCAAGCAGATTCTTTACCACTGCACTAGCTGGGAAGCCTGCCTGGATGTGGAAGGTTACAGATAGTGTGGCAAGCCCAAGTAAGGAGTCGGTCAAGTAAGGAGCCCACAGTTCTTAAGGTCTTCCTCAGACTTGACTAACGACAATGGATTCGACTAGCATTGACTTCTCTCCTTGACAGCTGTACCAATTTTCGTGCTGACTGATCTGTTTTTCTTGGATGTGGCACGTCGTCTTCGAGTTAGGAGTGGCGGGTAAGCAGTGTAGCTCCAGTTCCGTGTATTGGCCACATGATGCCGGTGTTTACGTTGGACCGGATCCTGATGCTGACATTTGGCAGGCTGGCTCCTGTCACTGAGGAACTTACTGAGATTGCAAAAGGGAGTCAGTGCAGAATGAGCAGTTTTCCATTTTTAGTGTAGTCCAGCTGCTGCCCCCAAGGAGGAGCTGGACATGGACACGTGGCCTCTGCAGCCAAGCTTGCCCCTGTTAAGCACGCAAAGCACTGAGAACTCCAGTTTGCAATCTTTACTTTGTGACCCTAGCAGTTATTTCAGTGTGGTGACAGGTTTGTAAATCTGGTACAAAAGTTACACTTTTTAAATAATTTGATTAAGCACTATAAATCAAAATAGAATTCCTAAATTTGCTAATTTTCAGAAATATCTCACAAAAGTAGGGTCCCTGAAGCATAAGGCAGTATTAACCCAGGCTTTGACTCATTCTAGCCATGTAATAATTTAACTAAATGTATACTCATCATTCTGGGCTCAGTGTGAACATGTTAATAATTTACCATTGGTAAGTGGCTTCTGTTGACTCTATAGACGTTGAACATAATGTGTAGTTTCTTCATAAACAAAATTTCCTTATAAAAATTGGTTAAGTTACTCTGTAAACATCTCAGGCTTGAAAAAGGGGAGTGCTCACTTTTTTCTAAACTTCATTCCCTCAAATGACTGTGAGCAGGAAGGAAAATGGTGTGGGGGGCTGGATTCTGTCACTTAATGAGGAAAGAGGAAGTTTCTGAACCCTCAGTGGGTTACTATGAGTCTAAAATCTAAAATATGTTTACATATACACATATATATACACACATGCATAAAATTTTGGCTGAGCAGACTAAGTACTCGAGAACTGTTAGCAGTACATCAGTATCAATGTTATTGTGGGAGGCAGTTTAGCCCTTTGAGCACAGTGTGTAGACACAGAAGGCTCTGCCTCCCCTTTGACTTCCACCGATCCTGGGTCACGTGGCAAATGAAATATGATGTGACCACACCATTTGAGGGACTTTAGGTAGATTTCCTTCAGTAGATGGCGGATATAGAAGCCAAAGTGTCATGGGTTGTGTGGGATTTGAAGAAGCAGAGCAAGCAGCTTAGGGGTGTAAAATTAAGCGAAAGAAGAAAAATGGACTGGCATCTTGAGGAGAAGGTAGAATTGAAGAACTAGTTTGCGATGGAGAGACTTTAGCACATCTGGCTTAAGTTTCTCCAGACCACTGCAGCCTGGGTAAGTCAGCTCTCACGTCTAACTCTCACTCCTACCTAGTCTTCTGGTACCCCCAGGTCCCTGAGAGTACCTCCCTGTCTGTTAATTGTCCACAGAGAGCGTTTCACGTGCACGTGACCAAGGTCTCCCCTCCCCACCCCCAATATCAGGCAGCTGTGCCCCTCCTCTCTCACTAGGTCTCTGTGGCGCCACCTGCTGCCCAAGGCAAGGATGCCTCGCCACCTCCCTCTGTTGTCAGTACAAGGCCAGTGCCAGTTTGTGCCAGTCGTGTCTCCATTGCTTCTTTTTTTAAACTTTATTCTTTCCCAAGCTTTGTTGAAGTATAATCAACAAGTAAAAATGTGTATGTTTGAGGTATACAATATAATGTTGAGTATATGTATATCTTGTGAAAGACTAATTAACTATCCATCACCCTACATCGGAGAAGGAAATGGCAGCCCACTCCAGTGTTCTTGCCAGGAGAATTCCATGGACAAAGGATCCTGGCGGGCTACAGTCCATGGGGTCGCAAAGAGTTGGGCTGAGTGACTCTCACTCACTCACTTGCCTTACACAGTTACTGTATGTGTTTTGCCTGTGTGTGTACCTGTGTGTGGTGAGAACATTTAGGGTTTACTTGTATTTGAAGAACGTAATACAGTATTATTACCTATAGTCACCGTGTATACATTAGATCTCCAGGATTTAGTCATTCATTCAATTTCAAAATTGAAATTTTGAACCTGTTGACAAACATCTCCCCCACTCTAGAGCCCCTGGCAATCACTGTTCTACTCTCTGCTCCCGTGAATTCATTTTTCAGATTCCTCGTATGAGTGAGATAATGATGTATTTGTCTTTCCATGCTGAATTCCTTCGCTTAGCATAATGCCCACCAGGTTCATCAATGCTGTGGCAAGTGATAAGGTTTCCCTCTTTTAAAAGGCTGAATAATATTCCATTGTTATATACTCACATTTACTTTATCTATTCATCCATTGATGGACGCTTGGATTGTTGCTGTCATGAATAATGTTGCAATGAATGTGGGAGTGTAGTTAACTCTTTGAAATATTTCATTTCCTTTGCATATATATATACCCAAGAGTGGGATTGCTAGAACTTCCATACTCTTTTTCATGATGGTTGTACATCCATTGATTCTTGAGGCTGCCATTCCCTGCCTCTGATATGGCCCCTTGGTCCTGTGAAAGGGATGATTCTGAGCACCACTTCTGTCACTGTTGAAATCCTGGGACCCTAGAAAATTTTTTGGCAACCATGTTCTTTAACAATCGTATCAATTAAATACATAGAACATAACTCAGTTCAGTTCAGTCACTCAGTCGTGTCTGACTCTTTGCGAACCCATGAATCGCAGCACGCCAGGCCTCCCTGTCCATCACCAACTCCTGGAGTTCACTCAGACTGACGTCCATCGAATCAGTGATGCCATCCAGCCATCTCATCCTCTGTCGTCCCCTTTTCCTCCTGCCCCGAGTCCCTCCCAGCATCAGAGTCTTTTCCAATGAGTCAACTCTTCACATGAGGTGGCCAAAGTACTGGAGTTTCAGCTTTAGCATCATTCCTTCCAAAATTGAAGATCCATACCACATTCTTAATTTTACAAGCATTTATTGAATGCAAAACACCAGACCCTATGCCAACTGATGGAGATAAAAAGCAAACAAAATACACTGGAAAACAATAAAAAATGGAAAGAAATGACCTATGGGTTAAAATAAAATTAAATGGGGTAGAAATAAATGTAAAGTTCTGCTCTTAGTGTTAAAAAGTCAACATCATAAAAGGTATCCAAACTGAAAAGGAAGAATTAAAATTGTCTGTCTTCATAGATGAAATGATCTTGAATATAAATAAGAAAAACTATTAGGACTAATCAAAGAGTTCAACAAGGTTACAAGGTACAAGATACAAGATTAATATGTAAAAAAATTGTATTTCTGTACATATTGTAATGAACAATTTGAAAATAAAAGTAAGAAAACAATTCCATTTACAACAATATCAAAGAGAATAAAATATTTAGGAAAAAATTACAAAGGTAAGGCCAGAGTTATGCTTTGAAGACTATAAAACATTGTTGAAAGAATCATATTCTTTTATTCATATCGTTAAAGACGATATGAATAAATGGAAAGGTAGCCCATGTTCATGGATCAGAAGAGTTAATATTGTTAAGATGGTGATGCCCCCCAAATTGATCTAAAGAGGCAATCCAGTCTCTATCAGAATCCTGGCTTGCTTCTTTGTGAAAATGACAAATTCATTTGGAAATGCAAGGGACCCAGAATAGCAAAAATGTTCTTGAAAAAGAAAAACAAAGTTAAAGGACTCAGCACTTCCCAATTTCAAAACTTGTTACAAAACAACAGCATTCAAGACAATATGATACTGGGATAAAGACAGAAATATAGACAAATGGAATAGAATTGAGAGTCCAGAAATAAATCCATATATCTATGGCCAGTTGAATTTCAAAAGAATGGCAAGACCATTCAATGGAGAAAGAATGGTCTTTTCAACAAATGGCACTGGGACAACTGAATACCACATTCAAAACAAAAATGAAGTTGAACCCCTATCTCACACCACAGGCAAAAAATTGCTCAAAATGAATCAAAGAGCTAAGATTATATAAAATGCTTAGAAGAAAACTTGACCTTGGTTTCGTTAATGCTTTTTTTGGACACACTTAAAATGTAAGCAGCAAAGATAATATACATAAATTGAATTTCACCAGAATTCTTAACCTTTGTGCTTCAAGGGATACCATCAAGAAAATGAAAAGACAACCTATGAGTTGGGAGAAAACATTAGCAATTGATATATCTGATAAGGGTCTGGTGTGCAGGATATATGGAGAAGGCAATGGCACCCCACTCCAGTACTCTTGCCTGGAAAATCCCATGGACGGAGGAGCCTGGTAGGCTGCAGTCCATGGGGTCGCTGGGAGTCAGGCACGACTGAGGACTTCACTTTCACTTTTCACTTTCATGCATTGGAGAAGGAAATGGCAACCCACTCCAGTGTTCTTGCCTGGAGAATCCCAGGGACGGTGGAGCCTGGTGGGCTGCCATCTCCGGGGTCGCACAGAGTCAGACACGACTGAAGCGACTTAGCAGCCGCAGCAGCAGCATGCAGGATATATAAGAATACTAATAACTCAACTATAGAAAGTCAAATAACTCAGTTAAAATATGGGCAACAGATTCAAACAGATAGTTCTCCAAAGAAGATATACAAATAACCAGTGAGAAGGTGAAAAGACACTCAACAACATCAGTCATTGGGAGAAAAGCAAATCAAAACCACAGTGAGATGACCACTCCAACCACTGTGGGAGCTAGATCAAAAATTTAAGTATTGGAGAGGACACAGAGTATTGGAACTCACACACTGCTGGTGGAAATGTAAAATGGTACAGTCACTCAGAAAACAGTCTGGCAGTTCCTCAAAAAGTTAAACTTAGAGTTACCCGATGACCCATCAATTCCATCCTTAGGTACGTACCCAGAGAAATTGAAAACATGTTCACACAGATACTTACACAGAACGTTCACAGTAGCATTCTTCACAACAGCTGCAAGGTGGAAACAACCCCAAATGTCCAACAACTCATGACTATATAAACAAGATGTGGTATATACTTGCAATTCAGCCTCAAAAAGAAAGGAAGTACTGATACGTGGATGAACCTTGAAAATATGCTCAGTGAAAGACGCCAGTCGCACACACACACACAAAAAACCCACACATGATTCTGTTTAAGTGACATGAACAAAATAGACAAGTCTGTAGAGACAGAAAGTGGATTAGTGGTTGCCTCGGGCCAGAGGACACACAAGAGACTATGGAGTGATCACTAAAGGGCAGAGGGTTTCTGTTCAGCATAATGGAAATGTTCCGAAGTTGACTGTGGCGATGGTTGCACGACTTGGTGAATATACAAAAAAAATATGGAATGTACAATTAAAGTGGTTGAATTCTATGCTACGTGAACTATATCTCAATGAAACCATTTTAAACCAACCATCAAACAAGAAGAAAATGGCAAAAGGAAAGTCCCAGGAGAAGCAGCTCCCTGTGTAGGAGAGCCAGAGATCTTGGTTAACTGCTGACTTTGTGGGAGGCCTGCCACTGCCAGCAAAGCTGGTGTGATCCTGGGCAGATGGAGGCTGGCTGTGTCTAAAACACAGCTGGAGTAACAGGCTCATGGTTAGATCGCCTTAGTTGGTGGGATCGCCTGTGAAATGGTGGATTCATTCTGGACACCTTGTTTTTGAAGGTTATTAGTGATCATACCCCGGAGAAGGCAATGGCACCCCACTCCAGTACTCTTGCCTGGAAAATCTCATGGACAGAGGAGCCTGGTGGGCTGCAGTCCATGGGGTCACAAAGAGTCGGACATGACTGAGCGACTTCCCTTTCACTTTTCACTTTCATGCATTGGAGAAGGAAATGGCAACCTACTCCAGTGTTCTTGCCTGGAGAATCCCAGGGATGGGGGAGCCTGGTGGGCTGCCGTCTATGGGGTCACACAGAGTTGGACACGACTGAAGCGACTTAGCAGCAGCAGCAGTGATGATACCCAGAAAGGGGAGCCCGTGGGGATGTGTGGTGAACCTGCCCTCCCAGCTCTTATAGTGTGGAAGGCAGACAGACTTTCATAAGTAATGAATAGAAAGAAAGTATGAGAATCATTCCAGGGGAAGAAAGCCTAAGGAGAGTGTTTAACGTGGTAAAGAAAAGCCAAGCAGAAATATGTGATTCTTGAGGAACACAGATGTAGAAGGATAACAAGTGAAAGAGGAAGACTTATTCCACAGCAATTCAATTCAAAAGATGTGAGCATCTATCACATGGAAGGCAGAATTCCCCAGAGCAGTCCTGGGGGAAAGTCTACGAATGAGGAGTTCTCCTGTATGCTAAGCACCCTGCCCTCCCCCCCTTTTTTTTATATTAATTTTATTGGAGTATAGTTGCTTACCAGGTGGCGCTAGTGGTAAAGAAACTGCCTGCCAATGCAGGAGACGTAAGAGACGTGGGTTCCATCCCTGGGTTGGGAAGATTCCCGTAGAGAAGGGCATGGCAACCCACTCCAGTATTCTTGCCTAGAGAATCCCATGGACAGAGGAGCCTGGCGGACACGACTGAAGCGACTTATCATCGTTGCTTTACAGTGTTGTGTTAGTTTCTGCCGTACAGTAAAGTGAGTCAACTATACGTGTACATCTATCCCCTCTGTTTCGGGTTTCCTTCCCATTTAGGCCACCACAGAGCACTGAGCAGAGTTTCTGGTGCTGCACAGTCGGCTCTCATTAGTTATCTGTTTTATACATAGCAGTGTATTTATGTCAGTCTCAGGCTCCCACTTCATCCCACCCTTCTCTTCTCACCTTGGTATCCATTATGTGTGTTCTCTACATCTCTGCCCCCCTCTTAAAAAAAAATCACACTCTGTATTAATTTACCAAAGATCTGGAAAATCCACACACACACACACACACCCATACAGCTGTTTGTTTTGTTTAACCATTGTTCAGGCATGCTGGATCACTGCAGTGTTCATCCCTTTTATACGCTCTTTAACAGAGCAGACACTGGGTGCTTTTTGTAGGATGGTGGCTGGGGTAAGGAAGCACCATGGCTACTGAGGAAGAGACACCAAGACCAAAGGTGGTGGCCCCTTGCCTGCCCTCAGGAAGCAGGGCTTGGAGAAGAGAGCGCCCCTGGGGAAGGGCTTACACCCTGGGAGCCCAGGCCCGCTTCCCCGTTTGTACCTGTTTCTCTCTCGCTGCTGCAAACAGCTCACTGTGTGTGCCTTCCCCGCCCAGTTCCCCTTTCGTGCAGAGACACGGAGAGCAGAGCTCCCCTTCCCTGGTGCCTCAAAGAACCAGGACGCTGTGGAAACTGTTTTAATTACAGCAGTTTGTCTGTGTTGTGGCTGTTTGGGAATGCGGTTATCTCATCGGCCGAAAATGCTGCTGGTGACTGGTTCGTTCTGGAGCCACCGCGGACGTGGGGTGTGGGAGCTGCAGATACAGATTTTTTCCACCTTTATTTCCTTTCTCTAAATAAATGTGGTGGTTCTGAGGCCTCTGATGTCCACATCTCCACATGCTCTGAGAACTGCTCTTGATGCAAAAAGTATGTTTGTCCGCTGGTGAAAGATGATCCTGGCAATTACCCCGCCTATTTAGGAAGTTTCTGTGGATTCACCATGTTATTATAGACTCCCTTATCTTTCTTTGTCTATAAAGTCATAAGAGGAACTTCTGATAACTTTGCAGACAAAAAATACAGTTGATTTTAATTATTGTCATCAGAGAGCGACTGAACTGAACTGATATACCTCACCGTCCATTCTTGATTGTCTTTCCTACAGAAAGGACGAAGAACAGAAAACAATCAAATGTCAAAATATTTTTTCTCTCCGTGAATAAAATATCCCATTATTTTGCATCTGAATATTAGTCTTTCTTTCAAAAATTCAGAATTCTGAAAGCAATTTGTTTGTTATCAAATGTAACGTATGCTTTATTTGAATGATGTTGTTATGCATATTCCTTTTTACAAAAATACTATTTTCAGGTATTTTAAATAGTATTGTATAATCTATCCTTCTCTAAGTGCTGCAAAAATGCCTATGATTATTTAACCTTTTTTAAAAAAATATCTTATTTAGTATGAATTTCTGTCAATGTATCACTTATTTCACTGTAAACCTTTCCTTTTAGAAACTTCTTAGGGAAGAATTTAGATCTACCTCTTAATATATAAACATCCAAGTGAATAAAATGGAGCAATGTTCCTAGGACTTAGTAAGTTGAGTGAGTGTGCAATCTTAAACTCAAAATGTAACGCTCAATTCTCTTGAATGCGTGAGGATTCCCAGAGACTGTCCAGAGTCATTTACCAGATATCACCCTTGCCTTCTAAGCTGTGGACCAAGTCAGTAATAAGCACGAGATGAGAAAGAAACACTGGTAAGAACGGGAGGGAGAATCCACACTGCACACTTACAGTCCCTAGAGGGATTAAAAAGGAAGTAGGTTCTTTGGTGAGGTTTTCCCAAGAATATCAGGAATGTTGTTAATGGTTTGGGGAGCAGACAATATTCTTTATGTAGGGAATTATGCAACAAGAGATTTGTTGCTGGGAGCAGTGGAAGATTTTGATGAAAGATGCCAGGGCCTCACCAACACATATGTAGAAAGAGACCAAAAGAAGGTTCTTTGAACTTCCTTGGTCCAGTGGTTAAGAATCTGCCTGCCAACACAGGGGACGTGGGTTCGATCCCTGGCCTGGGAAGATCCTACCTGCCTCGGGGCAACTAATCCTGGGTGCCACAGATATTGAGCCCACTCCCCCTAGACTCCATGCTCCACAACAAGAGAAGCCACGGCAACAAGAAGCCCGCGCACCCAAGCTAGGGAATAGCCCCTGCTCACCGCAACTAGAGAAGGCCCATGCACAACAACGAAGACCCAGCACAGCCATAAAGAAGTAAATAAGGATTTTCAAGCCAGAAGAGGAGCTCCAGGTTGAGCTCTATTTACTGAGAAGCAGCGATGGATTTAGGGGAAGGCCAGGGGATAGTCCAGAGCAACTAGCAAGAAGGATTGCTGTAAAATTTTGAATGAGATTTTATACAATTTGAAGGTGGCCATATGAGCATGAAATATATTCTGTTTGGAAAATAGCCACTGTATTTAGTTCCTAATTATCTGTGATAAAGTGCTACACAAAACATCTGACATAAATAATCCTATATCACAGATAATACCAAGCCAATGGCAATAGTTTCAACATCTTCACCTACAAACCTTCTCTAGAACTACTGTTAATACAAAGAGAATCAAGCAGACAGGCTTGATTTCCTGATTCTGGCTAGCAGCATTTAATGAATATTCAGGGGAAACAGAGAAGAAAAGAATCTAACCCGTGCCTTACAAATAGCAGGCTCTCAGAAATTTTCATTATCATCAGCATTTAATGTAGGTTTGATGAATGCAAGCCCCTGAGCTGCGTACTAGGCAAATTTAGGTCCCATTCCTGCTCTAAGGGAGCTTATTTTCAGTCATGAAGTTGTGAGCTTCATAGAGGAAGTAAGTGATACGCAGGCAGCCCATAAAGTTTTAAGGGAAATTGTATCAGTTTGGGCTGAAAGGGGCAGAGATGGTACAAAGCAAAAAAGAAGCCTTTGGACCCCCAACCTGTTGAGGCTGCTGTGGCACAACGAAGCTCTCTTATTTGACTGGTGAGGATCTGTGGGGTGAGCCCTTAAAATCCTTAGGAGATGTTTGTCTGTCAGAGAGAGTCAAAGAGATACCTCTCTAGGTCTTTATGAGGTCTTAACAAAGGGCCTTACCTTTCCGCCCTGGATGTCATCTTTTCCAGAAAGCTATTCCTTAATTCAAGAACCCTTTGTTGGCTGAAAAGACACTTCTGAAGCCTTTAAAATTCTTCCAACTTCTACTCAAAAACCGACTGACTTGTTTCTTAATTAATCTCTCTCCTCTCTCTTTGTAATACAGGCAGCTGGGAGAAAGCAGGCAGCTCTCTGTGCTCTTCCTGGAAATCTCCCTTTCTAAATCCTTGAGTTCATTAGGTACTCATGGGGGAAAAAAAAACCCACCTTGAATACTAAGGGTAATAATAATGACTTGAGTAGTAATAACAATCCTGGTAGAGTACTTTTATAGGTAATTTTACATTTCATAAAATCACAGAGTATTAGAACTAAGGACATCTTCTTTATCCTGTCAACCATCTGTTGTTTTACAGATGAAAGCCCCAAAGCTCAGTGCAGCTGAGTCATTCGCCACACCTATTGGCAACAGTCATCAAACTCAAAACCACTTGTTTGGATTCCCAAACCAGTATTTTCCCCCCGTAGCGTTCCCACATTTCTCATCAATAAAAGCGTGATAGCTCACTGTTTCTCCTTTGAAATAAGAGTTTATATTTGGCTTGGCCAAAAAGTTCATTCAGATTTTCCCATAAGATAGGAAAAACCAGAACGAACTCTTTTGGCCAACCCAACATTTTTTCCCTTATCAGATACCTTCACAATCCATCCAAATTTCACGTTGTCTAGGCACCTTCCGCTGCAAGGGATGAGAATTTTCCTTGAAACAGACCATGCTTCTGTGGACACGGTTAAGTGGTAATGAGAATTCACTGGCGTCGGGGAATCCAAACAGATCCTTCTCCAAAGGAGAGAGTAATGCAGTGCTTCCCATCTCTCCCGGCATTTCCCATCTGAAATAAGAAATGTGATGGCCCGACAACCATTTTCACTTCTATTGCTTTCTTAATATCTTTGGAAAGATACTACAGGCCAAATCTGTCCTTTGAGCATGCACATTTAACTCTCATTTAATTTACCAGGAACTTTTGCATATATCCAAGGGTGAAATCTGGCCAGAGGATAAGAAGAACAAAAATGTCATGGGTCAAGAGCACGACCAGTGGTTCATTTCTGAATGCATTATCTGCTTTCCACTCTTTGGATTGTTCCCTGGACTCTGTGCCCTGCTCTCCGAAAGACCTTAATTTTTCTTTTTGCAGTGACTGATAACAATATAAAGTCATAGTGCCTCTAGGTCTGTCTTAAGTAGTTTGGTGCAGTTCAGTTTGCTCATTTATAAGACCTTTATCTTCCCATCCCCTTCTCACGTGGCTCTCCCCTTGTAGCTATTTTCTTGGTTCTATGAAGCCAGTCACTGGGGAAAGTAGTCCCTCCCAGCTCCAGTCACAGTTACCATCCCTCTCGGGTCTTCAGATTCCTGTTTGAGTTTGTTTTGTTTTGTTTTGTTTTGTTTTCACTCAAGTGTTAATATTCTTCATTTTCTACCCTGGCAACAAGTAAGAAATAAATAGTCCAAGGTTATTTTAGTGATAACATTAATTACAAGAGGTCCCTGCAGACCTCAGTTTGAGCTGAGATAGCTCTCAAGTCCATTGCCATGACCATCCCTGACTTTCAAAACCAACAGATACCTGCAGTGAGCACCAATTTACATGATTTGGGACAAAAGCAATTTGGAAAATCGTTAATAGCTTTCCTTAAAAAGAAAACTCTGAACCTCAAAAAGGAAAAGAAATAAATCCCACAAAAGAAATCCAAATAGTCAGAGGCAGTTTAGAAAACAAAGGTTTTATATGAAATTTTTTTAAGTGAAAAAATACCTTAAACCTATTTCTAAGACTGTCATCACATTAATTCAGATGAAGACATGGAAAATAGCTATATTTTTTAAAGCGCCAGATTTCATATATTGGCCCTGCACTTATAATCAATGTCAGGGAGCAAGGTAGGGCTGTCGAATTAGACACAAGAGGACTGCTGTCAAGACTTTAGAAGGTCACATTAATTCAGTAAAATCATAAAGGTCTAGTAGTCAGCACTGCCATTCCAGAAACTTAATTTTGTGATTCCTCTCAGAGTCAATGAGAGTAATGGGGACTGACTCAGGCAAACTAAACCCACAGAAGACAGATTTTATCTAAATTGCAAAATGTCAATCAACAAGAATTCTCAATATTGTTTATGTTTGCCAAGCAAGTTGGAATTCTAATGTTTGATTGGGAAATGGCTGGTCAGGACAGTCTCTCTCTAGTAAGAATATGTACATGGTTCAGTTCAGTTCAGTCACTCAGTCGTGTCTGACTCTGCAGCCCCATGGACTGCAGCACGCCAGGCCTCCCTGTCCATTGCCAACTCCCAGAGTTCACCCAAACTCATGAGCATTGAGTTGGTGATGCCATCCAGCCATCTCATCCTCTGTTGTCCCCTTCTCCTGCCTTCAATCTTTCCCAGCATCAAATGAGTCAGCTCTTTTCATCAGGTGGCCAAAGTATTGGAGTTTCAGCTTCTGTATCAGTCCTTCCAGTGAACACCCAGGACTGATCTCCCTTAGGGTGGACTGGTTGGATCTCCTTTCAGTCCAAGGGACTCTCAAGAGTTTTCTCCAACACCACAGTTCAAAAGCATCAATTCTTTGGTGCTCAGCTTTCTTTATGGTCCAACCCTCACAATCCATACATGACCACTGGAAAAACCATAGCCTTGACTAGATGGACCTTTGTTGGCAAAGTAATGTCTCTGCTTTTGAATATGCTGTCTAAGTTGGTCATAACTTTTCTTCCAAGGAGTAAGTGTCTTTTAATTTCACGGCTGCAGTCACCATCTGCGGTGATTTTTGAAGCCCCCCCCCCCCAAAATAAAGTCAGCCACTATTTCCATTGTTTCCCCATCTATTTGCCATGAAATGATGGGATCAGATGCCATGATCTTTGTTTTCTGAACATTGAGCTTTAAGCCAACTTTTTCACTCTCCACTTTCACTTTCATCAAGAGGCTCTTTAGTTCCTCTTCACTTTCTGCCATAAGGGTGGTGTCATCTGCATATCTGAGGTTATTGATATTTCTTTCAGCAATCTTGATTCCAGTCTGTGCTTCCTCCAGCCCAGCGTTTCTCATGATGTACTCCGCATATAAGTTAAATAAGCAGGGTGACAATATACAGCCTTGACATACTCCTTTTCCTATTTAGAACCATCTGTTGTTCCTTGTCCAGTTCTAACTGTTGCTTCCTGACCTGCATACAGGTTTCTCAAGAGGCAGGTCAGGTGGTCTGGTATTCCCATCTCTTTCCGAATTTTCCAGTTTATTGTGATCCACATAGTCAAAGGCTTTGGCATAGTCAGTAAAGCAGAAATAGATGTTTTCCTGGAATTCTCTTGCTTTTTTGATGATCCAGTGGATGTTGGCAATTTGATCTCTTGTTCCTCTGCCTTTTCTAAAACCCGTTTGAACATCTGGAAGTTCACGGTTCACATATTGCTGAAGCCTGGCTTGGAGAATTTTGAGCATTACTTTGCTAGCGTGTGAGATGAGTGCAACTGTGCAGTAGTCTGAGCATTCTTTGGCATTGCCTTTCTTTGGGATTGAAATGAAAACTAACCTTTTCCAGTCCTGTGGCCACTGCTGAGTTTTGCAAACTTGCTGGCATATTGAGTGCTGCACTGTCACAGCATCATCTTTTAGGATTCGGAATAGCTCAACTGGAATTCCATCACCTCCACTAGCTTTGTTCATAGTGGTGCTTCTATGGTTAGACAGGTATTTGCTTATTCGACAGACATTTACCAAGTGCCTGCTCAGCACCATGCGCTGTGTCAGGTGCTAGGGAGTCATAACCGAGTAAAATACTGTCTTAAGCTTTTACAGCCCCCCACCTAGAACACAGGCAAGGGTAATACAGTCGGCTTAGAATACATAGAAGAGAGGCCTAACCCAGCCTCAGATAGTCAAGGAAGGCTTCTGGGGAAAGGAAAGGGCATCTCTGATGGGTCCTGATGGATGAATAGGAGTTGTTCATCAGGCATTAGTGGGGTTGGGCAAAAGGATCAAGTCCCAGGCTAAGGGAGCAGCGTGTACAGAAATGACAGGTCAAACTGTATAAGTTGATTATGGAATGTGGGATTGGAGCACAGCAGTCAGACGAGAGATGTCAACACTAGCATCATGAAGCCTGGCGGTGGCAGTGTGGGGGTCTCCACCCTCACTCTGCTGAGTAAATGGAACGTCGGAATTGGCTGACTTGAAGCATTGCCTCACCTAGATGGTGCCCATTCTCTGACAAGCTTCTCCTCGGTGCCGATCCTTCCTCAGACTGCTGGTGCTGACTCACTGGTGGGTCAGGAAAGTAACTTAGTGGGTCATAATGAGTATTTTAAAAATTAAATGGAACAGCGACCATAAGTGTATATTACACACAATAAGGGCAATATTGTGAGATTTGATTTCAGATGGATGGATGGGTGGATGAATGGATGGATGTTAACAATAAATGCGAATAACATGCCTTCTTTTATTACTAACATTGCCGGTTTCATGCAGCCTATCACTCACAAGTTCAGAGACTGCAGAAACGATGTCATGTTAGGCTCTAGGCCACCTGCATGTTCAAAGTCTGGAGTCAAAGCAAACTTCAGGGTTTCTCTAGTGCATATGTGTGTTTTCTTGAAAAGATACTTCTTTCTGTGTGTCTCAGTTGGAACCTGGGAAGACACTGTCCTGGTTAATAAAGCGTAACTGTGTAACAAACTGTCCCCAAACTCAGCAAGGTGTAGAACAAGATGGTTTTATTAACAGCGTGTGGTTTTGTGACTTGGGAATGTAGATGGGGGTCAGCCGAGTGATGATTAGCTCTGCATGATGCTGAGTGGAGTTGCCCAGCAGAGTCAGCCGGGCGTAGCTGGGCTCCAGGACAGCTCACCCACATGCCTGGGGCCCCAGAAGGGAGAGCCTAGCCCTGCGAAGCCCAGACTCTACCTGGAGCCTTGGAGCCTCTCCACCCGGCCTTTCCAGCAGGTAGTCAGACTCCTGATGTGGAAGGTCAAGGCTGCAGAGGAAAAAAATGGAAATTCTTAAAAGCTAGGCCCAGATCTGGTGTAGTGATGCTTCTGTCACTCCTTATTGGTCAGGTCAGCTGCAGGCCAAGCTGGGCTCAAGGGGAGGGCACGCAGAGTCTCCCCTCTCGATGGGAGGAATGTCAGGGCGCTCGTGGCCATCTGTAATCTGCTACAAGCGTTGCTGTGGATTGCCTGGCATGCCCTCTGGACCATGCTGCTGCTGCTGCTAAGTCACTTCAGTCGTGTCTGACTCTGTGTGATCCCATAGACGGCAGCCCACCAGGCTCCACCATCCCTGGGATTCTTAGGCAAGAACACTGGAGAGGGTTGCCATTTCCTTCTCCAGTGCATGAAAGTGAACAGTGAAAGTGAAGTCGCTCAGTCGTGTCCAACCCTCAGCGACCCCATGGACTGCAGCCTTCTAGGCTCCTCCATCCATGGTATTTTCCAGGCAAAAATACTGGAGTCTGGACCATGACCATCTGGTTTCGAATCCTACTCCTTGGCTGTGCAACCTCGGGCAAGCCACTCAACCTTTCCGTGCCTCAGTTTTCATACCTATAAAAATGGAGATAATGTATACCATCTCCCTTGCAGAACTGTTGTGAAGATTCAGTGCTTGCAAAATGTAGAGCACAAGGCCCTTCGCTGGGCCTGAAGACGGTGCTATGTATGTATCAGCTCTTTCTGTTACCATTTCTCCTCATGTTGGTGTATTCTTTATAAAACGTCCGTTAGTACCTTCGTTTGGGGCTGCTCCTCTGTTCTGCTCCAAACACTTGAAGGGCCAACAACTCCTTGGGTGCCAGTGGTTCTCCACACAGATTATCAGTGAGAGAGGCGGTGATCAGAATCTTTGGAGAGTGGGAACCTGAGCAGTGCTTTGTCAAGCTCTTCACTTGAAAATCACTCAGCTGTTGGCTGCTGTAATCCATCATTTACTTTGTCCCAAGCCCTATTCTAAGTGCAGAGATCAGAGTTCGGTTGAAGACACAAAACCCCAGCCTTCAAGGGCCTTGCGTTCAAGTGACTGGACAGTTACCAATCAGGTACCTGAAGACGTCAGAAGTGCTTGGAGGGGAACCAAACTATAGTCAGAGCTGAGGTGTTAGGCTAGGGGAGGATGTTTTTAGATAAAGCATCAGGGATGAACTCTTTGAGCTTTCTAAATTTCTAGAACTTGCCTTCCTTCCTTCACTTCATGAGACATCCTGTCCCTGAAATGGCTCTGCAAGTGGTTAGTCTCACCCACCACGTGTAGGCTGTGCTAACATCACAGCCAGGAAGTAACCTAGCGTCCCAGCACCAGGGGCACCACCGCAGGTCCCTTTCTGTTCACTGCACTTACTACGGAGTGACAGGCGCAAGTCTCTTAATCCCACCAAGGTTTCATTTCCTCATCTGTAAGGTGGAAAAATCCCCAGGTCAAGAGTAGAGCCCGGGGTAGGGCTGGGGACCTGACAGTCACTTGCTGGAGAGACAGAACCTGATGGAGGAATAATCAGAGTGAAGAGAGGAGGGCAGAGGATGGGTCCGGAGGGCTCGCCATGTAGACTTGGTGGGAGAGGTTTCCCTGGGGCGGCAAACACTGGGTTGAGGAGGAAGAGGGGCAGGGATGACGAGTCACAAGTGCAAGCTGACTGCCGTAATGTCTCCAGTGCCCTGTGGCCTGGCCTGTGCATGAGGAAACAGCAATACTTTTTCATAAAAAGGCCCAGTCCTTAGCACAGAGAGCTAATGCAGAGAAAAACGGCACCAGGGTTCACAGTCCAGGTGTTAAAGTGAAAGTATTAGTCACTCAGTCATGTCTGACTCTTTGTGACCCCATACCCTGTAGCCCACCAGGCTCCTCTGTCCTTGGGATTTTCCAAGCAAGAATACTGGGGTGGGTTTTCATTTCCTCCTCCAGGGGATCTTCCCGACCCAGGGATCAAACGCAGGCCTTCTGAGCTGCCGGCAGATTCTTCACCGTCTGAGCCAAGGGAAGCTGCACAGTCCAGGGGGCTCTTAGTAATTACTTAACTCCGGTAACTCGGCCAGATTCCCACACACCTGGGACTCCTGAAGTTAATCACTCCCATCAGTCAGTCAGCAATAGGCCTTTTGTCGCCTTGAAAATAAAGTCCAAGGTCCGCAACGTGGCACTGGCCTCTCTCTCTCTCTCCTGCCTCCCCTGCTGCTTCACCCCCAGTGTACTCTTTCCTGCAGTTCATTTCTGCTCTGCTCTGTACTCTGTCCCTACCCTGCGCCTCCCTGTCCATCCCCGCAGAACTGATCTCTCCTGCTCCTGCCTTCCAGCACTTCTGTTTGTGCTGCCTTTATGACCCTGTAGCACAGCATGCCTTTCGTTTTCACTGAACGACAGTCCTGAGTGGGGGAAGGATGCATTCCTCACCACGAGCCTCCTCTGCTCTCTCTGCTTCACCAGGTACCAGCTGCTCGATCGATGTCTGTGGATTTAATTATTTAGGAAGCATCTGCTGTAGGACAGACCCTGTAAACAAAACAAAATATGTTGAAATGTGGCGCGGGCAACCTAACAGCAGAGATGGCGGGGGAGTGCACAGGTGCATGTGTAGGGCAGAGTATAAAAGCGCAGAATACATATTAGCAGCGGCGAGTCCCCTTAAGTCCCTTTTTAAAGCGTTCCCATAGCTCCGAGCCCTCGCCTTCATCACTGCGTGTCACACCACAACAAAGTCACCTGTTCACGTGGGTGGAGGCCTCCCCACGCACTGAACTGAAGAACATGGAATGTGACTGCTTCGGTTTTTGTCCCCGGCTCCTGGCCCTTGCTCAGAATTCAATAAATGTTTCTGGAATGAATAGAGCAGCTTATCACCGAGAAATGTCACTCTTCGATGCCTTGTCTTCTGTCAGAGGCTGTCTCGTTTCATTTATTGCTCCTGAAACGCTGGTAGGCTTTTTTCCATTTCCCTTTTCTCTTAGGGCTAATATCCTGAATATTGCACTAACAGTCCTTGAGTTTTCCCTTTGAATCCTGGATAAAGGCCTGGAAGAATGGCGAAACATTTAAGTGCCCGCGCCCTCCGTGTTAGGGTCAAAGCTTAGATCTCTTTCAGATGCTCGAAAGGTACTAGTTTAAAACCTGGTCTCTATCAATGGGTTTCAGATTGTTATTGTGAGTGAAAGACTGCCTTTTAAGATGTGAGCAGAGAGACCTGGCATGTCAGATGAAGGTACACCCCAGTGTGATGACTCATGATGTGATGTGGCAGGTGGGAAATCTTAAAAGATCACTATTTCCTCATAAACCCAGCTGCAGAGATCAGATGTGGAGCCGGGTGGGGTTGGAGGTGGGGGTGTATGTGGTAGGAGTGGAGGAAGGAGCTTCAGGAAAACAGCAGCTGTGAAGGGAAAGGATCTGAATGCCTACAAGAAAGGTTTGCAGGCACCTTAGATTCTGGGTTATTCAACTGTATTTTCCAACTTGCTTTTCCTGCAGACCACCTGTATTCTGTGTTTGGTTTCCTTTACTCCTCCATCTTACCCCTCAAAGAGTAGGCAGAGAGCTAGACAGAAAGGAGAAAGTCTCAAATCTGTTGACTATTTTATGAGGAGCTCATAGTTTCTTTGTGAGTGGGTGGAGGGGCAGAGGGAAGGAATGGGTTTCTCTGGTAGCTCAGCTGGCAAAGAATCCACCTGCAATGCAGGAGACCCTGGTTCAATTCCTGGGTCAGGAAGATCCCTTGGAGAAGGAACAGGCTACCCACTCCAGTCTTCTTGGGCTTCCCTGGTGGCTCAGATGGTAGAAGAAACCACCCGCCTGCAATGCAGGAGACCTGAGTTTGATCCCTGAAATGGGAAGATCCCTGGAAGAGGGCATGGCAACCCACTCCGGTATTCTTGCCTGGAGAATCCCATGAATAGAGGAGCCTGGTGGGCTACAATCCATGGGGTCACAGAGTCAGACACGACTGAGCAGCTAAGCACAGCACAGCAGCACAGTGGGAAGGGATGGGAGAATAAAACTATTAACTAAAATCAAAGTTTTGGATCATGCATTATTTTGACTATCCTTACTTTTTCCTCTTTCTAAACACAAACCAAAACAAAACAAAAACAAACCTTACAAGATAATGGAGCAGCCATAGGACCTGGTTCTGCCTTGGTAAGGATATCTTGAACAAGCCACTTCCCTTCTCTAGGGCTCAGTTTCTCTGTCTGTAACACAGGAGCAAGGATAACAGATCCACAAGAAGTGTGCCCTCCCATTCTGAGCCCAGGGCAGACATGTGTAGAGTGGATTATGGTGTTTTTGCCCAGTGAACCAGACTGGGCTTTGAAATCCTTCCTGGGGGGATTCACAGGGGCCATTCCCAGTTGATGAGAAGAAGTCAGCACTCAGGATGCAACCTGCTGGCTGTTCCTAAGCCTCACTCTGAAATTCTGTCACTCAAACCATGGGTTCATGATCAGTGAGACTGTGGGCCCCCTCTGCGGGAGGAAATTGTTGATGAATGGCAAGTGTAAGCTAAATTCCACAAGATGTCTTCTGCTTGGGGGTGTGGATGAGGTCACACCACCAGCATTCATCTAAATGTCTCTGGCTCTTGCTTCCATCCACTCCCATCCCCAGCATCCTGCAGAATCCCCAAACCACCCAGGGATTTCTGACAGCCCCAATAAGGATCTTAACATTGCTCAAGAATTGGTATTTTTTGTAATTCCATAGCAGTCCCCCCGCTCACATCCATGGCTTGAGAAGTCACTTGTCCCAGGCTCACCAGGCCACCTGGCTCAGACTCTGGCTCCTGGTGCATCTCCAGCTGCAAAACTCAAAAACTGTGGAAGCTGCCTTGCTTGCTTTCCACTTCTCACCATCCCAGAACCACACTGGCCTAGCAGATGCTCCCTCACAGACTCGGACTCTTGCTGTGTGGTTCCTGGCATCCCTCGTGGAAACGGGACCTTTGGTTTGCCCTGCAGCATCTTGCTCCATAGCACTCAGACACAGGCTAGCAGGACGGGGAAAAGACACCGCGTCCTCTTCTCTCCTACCTCAAATGTCGTCCCGCCTCTTCCCTCATCTGGTGGTGATGGTGGGAGGTCGGGGGGACTCCACCTGGGACCACCCTCCAGTTCACCAGGCGCAGCCAGTCATGTTTGGATTTCAGTTTTGTCTCAAGGTAGGATGCCTACTGGGCTTCCCCAGTGGTTAGTAGTAAAGAATCCGCCTGCGATGCAGAAGACGCAGCAGGAGCTGCAGGTTCAGCCTCTGAGTCGGGAAGATCCCCTGGAGAAGGAAATGGCAACCCGCTCTAGTATTCTTGCCTGGAGAATCCCATGGACAGAGAAGCCTGGTGAGCTACAGTCCATGAGGTCACAAAAAAGTTGGACATGACTTAGCAGCTAAACAACAACAACAGGATGCCTATTATGTAACATATAACATGAATCAGAACAGAATTTGGCTCATGGTCCCTAAAACCCCATTTAAAGCATAAAGTGGGAAATGAGTTGAGGTCTAGCCAGTCAGACAGCTGTGCCTGGACAATCTCTCCTTAGTAGGACCCAGAAAACTGTATGTGTGTATGGTTAATGTTGCTGCCTCCCAAGGGTCCCGGTGGGGGTGTGTGTGTGTGTGTGTGTGTGTGTGTTTAGGTGCCATTGGCTTTATCTTTAAGGACCTAACAATCTCACACAGAATCAAAGCCAAGCCTAGAGCACTGATGTTAAGTATCTCGGAGGTCACATAAGGAACAGATCAGTGTGGACTCACAGCACAGTCTTTAGGGAAGGGAGTGGCCTTGGGAGACAGTGAGGCTCAGAATAAACAGAAGGCAAAGTGGAAGGCATCCCCAGGGACAGGGGAAATAGCCCAAGTAAAGCACAGGGATGGAATCGTTCAAGGACAACGTTGAACCCAGCCTGATAGGAGCATGAGATGCTAGTTGGAGATCTCAATAGTGGACATCAGATTGCATCAGTTGGATGGAGTGAGTTTGGGGAGAGACCTAAAAGTCGAACAGAGATGTTTGAATTTGATGCAGAGACAATAAGGAAACATTTCTGACAGTCTGTCTAAAAGGGTATTTGAGAAGGTTAATCTGGCAAGGGTTTACAAGAGAAATTGGAGAGGGAGAAAGCATCTGAGAGATTAGTTTAAAAGGCTCTTATGTGATTCATCTCTCAAGGAGTTTTAGATTTAATAAGAAAATATGGCCCAACGTGTATTGTACACATTATTGGAACAAGTATGTGCCTTCTCTAAAAAATATTTTTAAGTAGACCTGTTTTATTTTTTGAAGAGATCATAACAGCCACGTGACTCTTAAATCCAAACAATACAGGGGCATACAGTGAAGGGTTTTGCTCCCGCCTGTTCCCATCTGTCCCCTTCCCATCAAGCCTGGTATGTCCACACCACCACCACTCTAAGACACTTTCATGACCTCCTTGTGTATCCAAGAGTTGCTTTGTGCAAACTCAAGGAAATACAAATGCATATTCTTATCTTCCTTCTTAAAAAAAAAAAAAAGGTAACATGCATCTCTGGATTTTGCTTTCTCACTGATAATAGATCTTGAAGGTTTTAACCCATCGTTCTTCTTGTCAGCTACATGGTATTCCATTATATGTAGAATCAGACCCTTGTTGATGGATGTGTGTATTTTAATAATCTCTCACTGTTACAGATGATGCTGCAAAAAAATAGTTTGCCCTTAAATCATTTTGTATATGTGCCTGTATAACCATAGAATACATTTCTGTAAATGGGCTCACTGCATCAAAGTCTACATGTATTTATAACTTTCATAGAGATTTAAGAATTATCCTCTTTGGGAAGTAGTACAACTTTTCATTCTTGTCAACAATACCTGGGATTGCCTGCTTCCCCACAGCCTTGCCAACACAGCGGGTTACCACTTTGGGGGCTTTTCTAGTCTATTGGGTAAAATCTTTGCGCAGCTCTAATTTGCTTTTCTCTTATTATGAGTGAAGTTGAGCATCTTTTCATATGTTCTTGGACCCAGTGGATTGATTTTATGCTCCTTCTTCAGGGACTGACTTCATCATTTCTCTGTGCCTCCCAGAGCTTTCCCCAGTGCCTTGCTACAAAGTAGATTTTCAGTCAAAATTTGTAAATCCAATAAATGTTTGTATGAATGAGTAGATAAATGGTTGCATAAATGCTTGTACTATTGGAGTTATAAATCTTCAGTTAGATATGATTCTTCCCTCAAGCAGCATAAGATGTGATAAACTCACAGAGAAGATTTAAAGCAAGGTGTGTATGTTCAGATATTACATGCAGTATTCTAAGAGTGAATAATTATTTGCCTCAAGCTGAAAAGTGGAGACTCTTACATGAAATACTTTGTTCATCCCCAGAAAGGTGAGGGAGTTGAGAGACAAGGAATTCTCTTTCCCATGGGTTCTGGTTCACTTAAAGATTTCATTTAGAGTGTTTTGGAGCTGGTTTGATCAAGTGGATTCCATAGAACTAGCTAATAATCAGGACAAACAAAATAAGGCTCCTTCCAGCTTCATTTTCCCTAAGAATCCACCCCAAACTCAACTCCTGTGGCCACGAAGACTGTCATTAGCTGGAGTTTCAAGCTTGCTTTCTTTGTTTCTCTGTTGTTTCTTTGCATTCCCACAACAGAATACCGTATCAGATCAGATCAGTCGCTCAGTCGTGTCCAACTCTTTGCGACCCCATGAATCGCAGCACGCCAGGCCTCCCTGTCCATCACCAACTCCCGGAGTTCACTCAGACTCACGTCCATTGAGTCAGTGATGCCATCCAGCCATCTCATCCTCTGTCGTCCCCTTCTCCTCCTGCCCCCAATCCCTCCCAGAGTCAGAGTCTTTTCCAATGAGTCAACTCTTCGCATGAGGTGGCCAAAGTACTGGAGTTTCAGCTTTAGCATCATTCCTTCCAAAGAAATCCCAGGGCTGATCTCCTTTATTTTTATTTATTTATTTTTTGTGTGTGTAATAAAGTTTTATTAAAGTATAAAGGAGATAGAGAAAGCTTCTGACATAGGCATCAGAAGGGGGCAGAAAGAGTACCCGCTTGCTAGTGTTAACAATGAAGTTATATAATCCAAAGACTATCTGGAGGTTGTAAAGACCTCATCAGACCTACTCCCATAATTTACATTTTAAGATAACACTGTCCTCAGGCAAGATACATCCTTGTAAAGACCAGGTCTACTCCCATAATTAACATTTTAAGATAACAGAAGGTTGAATCCAAAGACTGTCCTTAGGCAGGATACATTATTGTTATATAATCCTAAAGAAATCCCAGGGCTGATCTCCTTTAGAATGGACTGGTTGGATCTCCTTGCAGTCCAAGGAACTCTCAAGAGTCTTCTCCAACACCACAGTTCAAAAGCATCAATTCTTCGGCGCTCAGCTTTCTTCACAGTCCAACTCTCACATCCATACATGACCACAGGAAAAACCATAGCCTTTACTAGACGAACCTTTGTTGGCAAAGTAATGTCTCTGCTTTTGAATATGCTATCTAGGTTGGTCATAACTTTCCTCCCAAACTTTCCTTCCAAGTGAGTACATACCTACCAATAATTGCTTTAAATGTAAATAGACTAATGGAGAGAGTAGCATGGAAGCACATACACTGCCATATGTAAAATGGATAGCCAGTGGGAATTTGCTGTATGACTCAGGGAACTCAAACCAGGGCTCTGTGACAACCTGGAGGGTTGGGATGCGAGGGAGGTTCCACAGGGAGGGAACATACGCATACCTATGGCTGATCCATGCTGATGTACGGCAGAAACCAACACAGTGTGACAGAGCAGTTATCCCTCAGCTGAAATCAAATAAATGTTTAGAAATGTAAATGCGCTAAGTTCACCAATCAAAAGGCCAATCAAGTGGTTGAATGGATAAATAAAAACAAGACCCATCATCTGTATGCTGCCGACAAGAGACTCACTTCGGAAGTGAGGACATACATATACTGAAAGTAAGCGATGGAAAAACCACATTCCATGCAAGTGGATCTGCTCTCCTTAGCAAGGTCTGCCCTGAGGAGAAGCTCTTTAACCAGAACCTAACCTGCTGGGGTTTTATCAGAGTCTGACTGACCTAGGGGAGGAAAATAACCAACTCCAGCTGACTCTAGCCTTCCATGTGGGAAAAGGGAAACATCCAACTCGAGCCCATTATGGGTATTCTATCCCATCTAAGGGGGTGTAGAGGAGAGGTGTGGACTGAGAAACATGTGTAAAGATCACAGCCCAGAGGCATAGGCTCACTGAAAGACTGAGACCTAATCACAGGAGTACAAAATGCTTCCCTCTTCCCACCCCCTCCCACACAATACCATACAGTACTAAAGGCTTATCTATAGCAGTTCCTTTTACCCAGTGCATCATATCTGGTTATCAAGAAAAAAAATTACAAGATGTACTAAAAACCAAAACAAACAAACAACAGCAACAATAAAAAAGAAAACGAGACTGAAGAGGCAAAACAAGAACTAAAACTAGACTCAGATACAGGCAGGGGTGTTGGAATTATCAAAACAGGAATTTAAAAAAAAAAGCTTTGCCCCAATGTTCATTGCAGCACTGTTTATAATAGCCAGGACATGGAAGCAACCTAGATGTCCATCAGCAGATGAATGGATAAGAAAGCTGTGGTACATATACACAATGGAGTATTACTCGGCCGTTAAAAAGAATACATTTGAATCAGTTCTAATGAGGTGGATGAAACTGGAGCCTATTATACAGAGTGAAGTAAGCCAGAAAGAAAAACACCAATACAGTATACTCATGCATATATATGAAATTTAGAAAGATGGAAACGTTAACCCTGTATGTGAGACAGCAAAAGAGACACAGATGTATAGAACAGTCTTTTGGACTCTGTGGGAGAGGGCAAGAGTGGGATAATTTGGGAGAATGGCATTGAAACATGTATATTATCATATGTGAAACGAATCGCCAGTCCAAGTTCAATGCATGATACAGGGTGCTCGGGGCTGGTGCACTGGGATGACCCAGAGGAATGGGATGGGGAGAGAGGTGGGAGGGGGGTTCAGGATGGGGAACATATGTACACCCATGGCTGATTCATGTCAATGTATGGCAAAACCAAAACAATATTGTAAAGTAATTAGCCCCCAATTAAAATAAATAAATTTATATTAAAAAATAAAAATAAATTTTAAAAACTTTGATTAATATTCTAAGGAATTCTAAGCCCTCTAATGATTAAAATAGACAATATGCAAGAACAGAGGGGAAATATAAGAAGATAGATGGGAGTCCTAAGGGAGAATTTTTTTTAAATGCCTGAGATTTTAAAAGACTGCAATAGAAATAAAGTATGTCTAATGGGCTCACTAGTAAACTGATTATGGCTGAAGAATCTCTTAGCTTGTAGATATCTCAGTAGAAACCTTTAAAATAGAAAAGGAAAAAGAAAAACAAAGACTGGAAAAAAAATAGAATATCCAAGAACTGTGAGTCAACTACAAAAAGTATAACGTTTGTGTGATGAAAATACCAGAAGGAAAAGAGAGAAAGGAATGGAAGAAGCATAAGAAGCAATAATGACTTAGAATCCCTCAAATTTAATGCCAAACATTAAAACACAGATCTAGGAAACTCAGAAAACAGCACATAGGCTAGCTTCCCAGGTGGCTCAGACAGTAGAGAATCTGCCTGCAATGTAGGAGATCCGGGTTTGATCCCTGGCTCGGGAAGATCCCCTGGAGAAGGAGATGGCAACCCACTCCAGTATTCTTGCCTGGAGAATCCCATGGACAGAAGAGCCTGGCAGGCTACAGTCCTTAGGGTCACAAACAGTCAGACACAACTGAAGCAAGTTAGCATGCATAGAATAAATTCCAGGAAAACTACACCTAGGCATATTATTTTCAAACGGCAGAAAGTCAGAGATAAAGAAAAAAATCCTGGAAGAATCCCAGGGGGGAGGGGAAACACTTTACCTGTAGAAGAACAAAGATTAGAATTACACTCAATTTCTCTTCAGAAACCTTAGAAACAGGAAGAGAGTAGAGTGAGATTATTTAAGTGTTGTGAGAGAGGAAAAAAAAAACACCAATCTAGAATTCTGTGCCCTGTGAAATTATCCTTCAAAAGTAAAAGAGAAATAAAGACTTTCTCAGACAAACAAAAACGGAGGGAATTTCTTGTCAGTAGATGTGTCTTGAAAGAAACATTAAAAGAATTTTTTTCCAGAGAAGGAAGATTATATAGGTCAGAAACTCAGATGTTCATAAAGAAAGGAAGAACATCGGAGAAGGAATTGGTGATGGTAAAAAAACACAAACAAACAAAAAACTTACTGTTGATCTATGGTCAGTGATGTTACTATTGTAATTATTTCTTGAAGAGATCTCTAGTCTTTCCCATTCTGTTGTTTTCCTCTATTTCTTTGCATTGATCGCTGAGGAAGGCTTTCTTATCTCTTCTTGCTATTCTTTGGAACTCTGCATACATATGCTTATATCTTTCCTTTTCTCCTTTGCTTTTCACTTCTTTTCTTTTCACAGCTCTTTGTAAGGCCTCCTCAGACAGCCATTTTGCTTTTTTGCATTTCTTTTCCATGGGGATGGTCTTGATCCCTGTCTCCTGTACAATGTCATGAACCTCAGTCCATAGTTCATCAGACACTCTATCAGATCTAGTCCCTTAAATCTATTTCTCACTTCCACTGTATAATCATAAGGGATTTAATTCAGGTCATACGTGAATGGTCTAGTGGTTTTCCCCACTTTCTTCAATTTAAGTCTGAATTTGGCATTAAGGAGTTCATGATCTGAGCCACAGTCAGCTCCTGGTCTTGTTTTTGTTGACTGTATAGAGCTTCTCCATCTTTGGCTGCAAAGAATATAATCAATCTGATTTTGGTGTTGACCATCTGGTGATGTCCATGTATAGAGTCTTCTCTTCTGTTGTTAGAAGAGGGTGTTTGCTATGACCAGTGCGTTCTCTTGGCAAAACTCTATTAGTCTTTGCCCTGCTTCATTCCGTACTCCAAGGCCAAATTTGCCTGTTACTCCAGGTGTTTCTTGACTTCCTACTTTTGCATTCCAGTCCCCTATAATGAAAAGGACATCTTTTTTGGGTGTTAGTTCTAAATGGTCTTGTAGGTCTTCATAGGACTGTTCAGCTTCAGCTTCTTCAGCGTTACTGGTTGGGGCATAGACTTGGATTACTGTGATATTGAATGGTTTGCCTTGGAAACGAACAGAGATCATTCTGTCGTTTTTGAGATTGCATCCAAGTACTGCATTTTGGGCTCTTTTGTTGACCATGATGGCTACTCCATTTCTTCTAAGGGATTCCTGCCCACAGTAGTAGATATAATGGTCATCTGAGTTAAATTCACCCATTCCAGTCCATTTTAGTTCGCTGATTCCTAGAATGTTGATGTTCACTCTTGCCATCTCTTGTTTGACCACTTCCAATTTGCCTTGATTCATGGACCTGACATTCCAGATTCCTATACAATATTGCTCTTTACATCATCGGACCTTGCTTCTATCACCAGTCACATCCACAACTGGGTATTGTTTTTGCTTTGGCTCCATCCTTTCATTCTTTCTGGAGTTATTTCTCCACTGATCTCCAGTAGCATATTGGGCACCTACCGACCCAGGGAGCTCCCCTTTCAGTATCCTATCATTTTGCCTTTTCATACTGTTCATGGTGTTCTGAAGGCAAGAATACTGAAGTGGTTTGCCATTCACTTCTCCAGTGGACCACATTCTGTCAGACCTCTCCACCATGACCCTCCCATCTTGGCTGGCCCCACAGGGCATGGCTTAGTTTCATTGAGTTAGACAAGGCTGTGGTCCGTGTAATCAGATTGGCTAGTTTTCTGTGATTATGGTTTCTGTGTGTCTGCCCTCTGATGCCCTCTCACAACACCTACTGTCTTACTTGGGTTTCTCTTACCTTGGACATGGGGTATCTCTTCACGGCTGCTCCAGCAAAGCACAGCCGCTGCTCCTTACTTTGGATGAGGGGTATCTCCTCACGTCCACCCCTCCTGACCTTGAACGTGGAGTAGCTCCTCTTGGCCCTCCTTTGCTCGCACAGCCGCCGCTCCTTGGATGTGGGGTTGCTCCTCTCGGCTGCCTCTCCTGACCTCGGGCGTGTGGTAGCTTGTCTCGGCTTTATTATTTGGAGGCCCCATGAACCATGCCCACATAAAACGATGAATTTAATTGATAAATATTGTGTGTGTTTTATTTGCTTTACCAGTCATTCCCCTGTCTCTTTAACTCTCCTTTCCCTATTCCATGAGATACAACAATATTGAAATTAAGCCAGTTAATAAACCTACAATAGCTTCTATGTGTTCAAATGAAAGGAACACCTTTCACTTTAAGCAGAAAGCTAGAAATTATTAAGCTTAGTGAGGAAGGCATGTTAAAAGCTGAAATAGGCCTGAAGGTAGGCCATTTGCACCAAACAACTAGCCAAGTTGTAAATGCAAAGAAAGAATTCATGGAGGAAGATGAAACGTGCTGCTCCAGTGAACACAAGAATGGTAAGAAAGCAAAAATTATTGTTGATTTGGAGAAAGTTCTAGTGGTCTGAACAAAATATCAAACCAGCCACAATATTTCCTCAAGCCAAAGTCTAATCCAGATCAAGCCCATATTTCTCTTCAATTCTAGAAGGCTGAGAGAAGCGAGGAAGCTACTGAAGCAAAGTTTGAAGCCAGCAGGCGTTGGTTCATGACATGTAAAGGATGAAGCCGTGTCCATAGCAAAAGGAAGCAGCAAGCGTTGCAGCTGCAGCAAGTTATTCAGAAAATCTGGCTAAGATAGTTAATTAAGGTGGCTACAGTAAACAACACATTTTCAATGTGGATGAAACAGCCTTACAATGGGAAAAGACACCATCTAGGACTTACTAGAGAGAAGTCAGTGCCTGGCTTCAAAGCTTCAAAGGACATGCTGATTCTCTTTTTAGGGGTTAATGCATCCGGTGACTTAAAGTTGAAGCCAATA
This sequence comes from Bos indicus, assembly GCF_029378745.1. Taxonomy (NCBI): domain Eukaryota; kingdom Metazoa; phylum Chordata; class Mammalia; order Artiodactyla; family Bovidae; genus Bos; species Bos indicus. Next base: position 14,827,343 of record NC_091782.1, on the reverse strand, counting down.
TTCATGTCCCATTCTGAAAATATTAAGACCTTAAGAATTATGTTAAATCTACTTTGCCTGTGCTCTATAAATGGAACAACAAAGCCTGGATGACAGCACATGTGTTTACAACATGGTTTACTGGATATTTTAAGCTCACTGTTGAGACCTAGTGTTCATAAAATTTTTTTTTAAGATTTCTTTCAAAATATTACTGCATTAACAATGCACCTGGTAACCAAAGAGCTCTGAGGGAGATATCCAATGAGATTTGTATTATTTTCGTGCCTGCTAATATGACATCCATTCTGCAGCCTGTGGATCAAGGAGTAATTTTAACTTTCAAGTCTTCTTTAAGAAATACATTTTGTAAGTCTATAGCTGCCATAGATGGTTATTCCTCTGATGAATCTGGGCAAAGTAAATTGAAAACCTTCTGGAAAGGAGTCATCATTCTGGATGTCATTAAGAACATTAGTGCTTCATAGGAAGAGTCCAAAATACCAACATTAACAGAAGTTTGGAACCAGTTAGTTCCAGCCCTCATCCTCATGTATGACTTTGAGGGGTTCAATACTTCAGTGGAGGAAGTAAGTAACTACAGAGGCAGTGGAAATAGAAAGAGAACTCAAATTCAAATTGGGGCCTGAATGTGTAACTGAATTACTACAATCTCATGATAAAACTTTGTTGAATGAAGAGTTTCTTCTTGTTGATGAGCGAAAAAAGTGATTTCCTGCGCTGGAATCTACTCTTGTGAAGATGATGTGACAATTGCTCAAATCACCACAAAGGATTTCGAATATTACATAAACTTGGTTGATAAAGCAGTGGCAGGATTTAAGAGGATTGACTCTAATTGTGAAAGAAACTCTACTGTGGGTAAAATACTATCAAACAGCATTGCCTGCTACAGACAAATCATTCGTGAGAGGAAGAGTAAATCTATGCAGCAAACTTCCTTCTTGTCTTTTTTTAATAAATTGCTACAGTCACCCCAGGCTTCAGCAACTGCCACCATGATCAGTCAGCAGACATCAAATGGTAGGCAAGACCCTCCACCAGCAAGAAGATGACTATTTGCTGAAGAATCATTATGTTTAGCATTTTTTAGCAACAATGTATTTTTCAATTAAGATATGTTGTTGTTGTTATTGCTTAGTCGCTAAGTCGTGTCCAACTCTTTGTGACACCACCGACTGTAGCTCTCCAGGATCCTCTGACCATAGGATTTCCCAGGCAAGAATACTGGAGTGAGTTGCCATTTCCTTCTCCAGGGAATCTTCCTGACCCAGGGATCAAACTGCATCTCCTGCTTAGGCAGGTGGATTCCTTACTGCTCTCATATCCATACATGACCACTGGAAAAACCATAGCCTTAACTAGACAGACCTTTGTCGGCAAAGTAATGTCTCTGCTTTTTAATATACTGTCTACGTTGGTCATAGCTTTTCTTTCAAGAAGCAAGCGTCTTTTAATTTCGTGGCTGCAGTCACCATCTGCAGTGATTTTGGAGCCCAAGAAAATAAAGTCTGGCATTGTTTCCATTGTTTCTCCATCTATTTGCCATGGAGTGAGGGACAGCATATTAAAAGCAGAGACATTACCTTGCTAATAAAGGTCCTTCTAGTCAAAGTTATAGTTTTTCCAGTAGTCGTGAATGGGTGTGAGAGTTGGACTATACAGAAAACTTAGCGCTGAAGAATTGATGCATTTGAACTGTGATGTTGGAGAAGACTCTTGAGAGTCCCTTGGACTGCAAGGAGATCAAACCAGTCCATCCTAAAGGAAATCAACCCTGAATATTCATTGGAAGGACTGATGATGAAGCCGAAACTCCAATACTTTGGCCACCTGATGCAAAGAACTGACTCACTGGAAAAGACCCTGATGCTGGGAAAGACTGAAGGCAGGAGGAGAAGGGGGCAACAGGATGAGATTGTTGGATGGCATGCTGACTCGATGGACATGAGTTTGAGTAAGCTCTGGGAGTTGGTGATGGAGATGGAAGCCTGGCATGCTGCAGTCCACGTGGTCGCAAAGAGTCGGACATGACTGAGCAACTGAACTAAACTGAACTGAACTAATGAGACTGGATGCCGTGATCTTAGTTTTTTGAATGTTGAGTTTTAAGCTAGCTTTTTCACTCTTCTCTTTCACTTTCATCAAGAGGCTCTTTAGTTCCTCTTCACTTTCTGCCATAAGGGTGGTGTCATCTGCATATCTGAGGTTATTGATATTTCTCCCAGCAATCTTGATTCCAGCTTGTGCTTCATCCAGCCTAGCATTTCACATGATGTACTCTGCATATATGTTAAATAAGCAGGGTGACAATATTACAGCCTTGACATACTCCTTTCTCTACTTGGTACTAGTCTTTTGTTCCATGTCTGGCTCTAACTATTGCTTCTTTACCTAATACAGATTTCTCAGGAGGCAGCTAAGGTGATCTGGTATTCCCATCTCTTGAATAATTTTCCACAGTTTGTTGTGATCGACATAGGCTTTGGCATAATCAATAAAAGAAAAGTAGATGTTTTTCTGGAACTCTCTTGCTTTTTCTTTGATCCAACGGATGTTGGCAATTTGATCTCTGGTTCCTCTGTCTTTTCTAAATCAAGCTTGAACATCTGGAAGTTCACAGTCCATGTACTGTTGAAGTCTGGCTTGGAGAATTTTGAGCATTACTTTGCTAGCGTGTGAGATGCATGCAATCATGTGATAGTTTGAACATTCCTTGGCATTGCCTTTCTTTGGGATTGGAATGAAAACTGACCTTTTCCAGTCCTGTGGTCACTGCTGAGTTATCCAGATTTGCTGGCATATTGAGTGAAGCACTTTTGCAGCATCATCTTTTAGGACTTGAAATAGCACAACTAGAATTCCATCACCTCCACTAGCTTTGTTTGTAGTGATGCTTTCTAAGGCCCATTTGACTTTGCATTCCAGGATGTCTGACTCTAGGTGAGTGATCACACCATCATGGTTATCTAGGTCATGAAGATCTTTTTTGTATATTTCTTCTGTGTATTCTTGCCACCTCTTCTTAATATCTTCTGCTTCTGTTAGGTCCATGCCATTTCTGTCCTTTCTTTTGCCCATCTTTGCATGAAATGTTCCCTTGATATCTCTGATTTTCTTGAAGAGATCCCTAGTCTTTCCTATTCTATTGTTTTCTTTTATTTCTTTGCATTGATCACTGAGGAAGGCTTTCTTATCTCTCCTTGCTATTCTTTGGAACTCTGCATTCAAATGGGTATATCTTTCCTTTTCTCCTTTGCCTTTCACTTCTCTTCTTTTCTCAGCTATTTGTAAGTCCTCCTCAGACAACCATTTGCCTTTTTGCATTTCTTTTTCTTGGGGATGGTATTTATCACTGCCTCCTGTACAATGTAACAAACCTCCATCCATAGTTCTTAAGGCACTCTGTCTATCAGATCCCTTGAATCTATTTGTCACTTCTACTGTATAATCATAAGGTATTTTATCTAGGTCATACCTGAATGGTCTAGTGGTTTTCCCTACTTTCTTCAATTTCAGTCTGAATTTGGCAATAAGGAGTTCATGATCTGAGCCACAGTCAGCTCCTGGTCTTGTTTTTGCTGACTGTATAGAGCTTCTCCATCTTTGGCTGCAAAGAATATAATCAATCTGATTTTGGTATTGACTGGTGATGTTCATGTGTAAAGTCTTCTCTTGTGTTGTTGGAAGAGGCTGACAAAGGTCTGTCTTGCCAACAATGGTGCATCTAGTCAAAGCTATGGGTTTTCCAGTGGTCATGTATGGATGTGAGAGCTGGACCATAAAGAAAGCTGAGCGCCGAAGAACTGATGCTTTTGAACTGTGGTGTTGGAGAAGACTCGACAGTTCCCTTGGACTGCAAGGATATCCAAGCAGTCAGTCCTAAAGGAAATCAGTTCTGAATATTCATTGGAAGGACTGATCCTGAAGCTGAAGCTCCAACACTTTGACCACCTGATGCAAATAACTGACTCATTATAAAAGACCGGACCATGATGCTAGGAAAGACTGAAGGCAGGAGGAGAAGGGGATAATAGAGGATGAGATGGTTGGATGGCATCACTGACTCGATAGACATGGGTTTCAGTAAGCTCCTGGAGTTGATGATGGACAGGGAAGCCTGGCATGCTGCAGTCCATGGGATTGCAGAGTCAGACATGACTGAGTGACTGAACTGAACTGAACTGAACTTCTTTACTGCTGAGTCACCAGGAAAGCCCAGTTAAAATGTGAAATATATATATTTATATTAGAGTATGTTGTGTGTCTGCATATAGCCATTTGCCCGTATCCATAGAGGAATGGTTCCAGGACCCAAAACTATAATTTCTAGAAGGATAAAATCTATATTACCTAGGGTATAGCAATGACTTTTTATATACAACACCAAAGGCACAACCTGAAAGAAAAAAAATCAATAAACTAGACTTCTAAAATTAAAAACTTCTGCTCCCTGGAAGACACTGTCAAGAAAATAAAGAGAAGCCACAAACTATGAGAAAATATTTGTATTAGTTAAAGATACGTTTGATAAAGGACTGTTATCCAAAATATACAAAAGAACTCTTAAAACCCAACAGTAAGAAAACAAACAACCCAATTTAAAAAGAATAGACCAAAGACCTTAATAGCCACCTCACCAAAGAAGATACAGGTGGCAAATACACATGTGAAAAGATGTTCCACGTCATAGGACATCAGAAAATTGCAGGCTACTAAGAAAACAACCGCGAGATACCACTATACACCTCTGTGAATGGCCCACATCCCAAACACTGACAACGTCAAATTCTGGGGAGGATGCAGGGACTCTCACTCATTGCTGGCACGAATGCACAATAATACAGCCCCTTTAGAAGACACTTTGGCAGGCTTGCCTGGTGGGTCAGTGGCAAGGAATCCACCTGCCAGTGCAGGAGACACGGGTTCGATCCCTGGATCAGGAGGATCCTACGTGCTGCAGAGCAACTAAGCCCGTGTGCCACAACTACTGAGCCCATGCTCTAGAGCCCACAATACTGAGCCTGCTGAAGCCAGCATGCACAGAGCCCGTGCTCCACAAGAGACACCACAGCAACGAGAAGTCCATGTACCACAACCAGAGAGTAACCCCCACCCTCTGCAACTAGAGAAAAGCCCGCACAGCAACAGAGACCTGGCACAGCCAAAATAAATAAATAAATTTTTTAAACTTAAAAAAAAAGATGACTCTTTGGCAGTTTCTTACAAAACTAAACATATTCTTACCATAGAATCCAGCAGTCATATTGCTTGATATTTACTCAAAGAAGTTGAAAATCTACATCACACAAAAATCTGTACGTGGATATTTATAGCAACTTTATTCACAACTGCCAAAACTTGGAAGCAACCAAGATGTCTTTCAAGAGTGAATGGAAAAGTAAACTGTGATACATTCAGGCAATGAAATATTATTCAGAGCTAAAAGGAAATGATCAAGCAATGAAAGAACTATTCAGCCATGAGGAAGAACCTCAAAGGCATCAGATCAGATCAGTCGCTCAGTCGTGTCCGACTCTTTGTGACCCCATGAATCACAGCACGCCAGGCCTCCCTGTCCATCACCAACTCCAGGAGTTCACTCAGACTCACGTCCATCGAGTCAGTGATGCCATCCAGCCATCTCATCCTCTGTCATCCCCTCCTCCTCCTGCCCCCAATCCCTCCCAGCATCAGAGTCTTTTCCAATGAGTCAACTCTTCGCATGAGGTGGCCAAAGTACTGGAGCTTCAGCTTTAGCATCATTCCTTCCAAACAAATTCCAGGGCTGATATCCTTCAGAATGGACTGGTTGGATCTCCTTGCAGTCCAAGGGACTCTCAAGAGTCTTCTCCAACACCACAGTTCAAAAGCATCAATTCTTCAGCGCTCAGCCTTCTTCACAGTCCAACTCTCACATCCATACATGACCACAGGAAAAACCATAGCCTTTACTAGACGAACCTTTGTTGGCAAAGTAATGTCTCTGCTTTTGAATATGCTGTCTAGGTTGGTCATAACTTTCCTTCCAAGGAGTAAATGTCTTTTAATTTCATGGCTGCACTCACCATCTGTAGTGATTTTGGAGCCCAGAAAAAGAAAGTCTGACACTGTTTCCACCGTTTCCCCATCTATTTCCCATGAAGTGGTGGGACCGGACGCCATGATCTTCATTTTCTGAATGTTGAGCTTTAAGCCAACTTTTTCACTCTCCACTTTCACTTTCATCAAGAGGCTTTTGAGTTCCTCTACACTTTCTGCCATAAGGGTGGTGTCATCTGCATATCCGAGGTTATTGATATTTCTCCCAACAATCTTGATTCCAGTTTGTGTTTCTTCCAGTCCAGCATTTCTCATGATGTACTCTGCATATAAGTTAAATAAACAGGGTGACAATATACAGCCTTGACAAACTCCTTTTCCTATTTGGAACCAGTCTGTTGTTCCATGTCCAGTTCTAACTGTTGCTTCCTGACCTGCATATAAATTTCTCAAGAGGCAGATCAGGTGGTCTGGTATTCCCATCTCTTTCAGAATTGTCCACAGTTGATTGTGATCCACACAGTCAAAGGCTTTGGCATAGTCAATAAAGCAGAAATAGATGTTTTTCTGGAATTCTCTTGCTTTTTCCATAATCCAGAGGATGTTGGCAATTTGATCTCTGGTTCCTCTGCCTTTTCTAAAACCAGCTTGAACATCTGGGAAGTTCATGGCTCACATACTGCTGAAGCCTGGCTTGGAGAATTTTGAGCATTACTTTACTAGCATGTGAGATGAGTGGAATTGTGCGGTAGTTTGAGCATTCTTTGGCATTGCCTTTCTTTGGGATTGGAATGAAAACTGACCTTTTCCAGTCCTGTGGCCACTGCTGAGTTTTCCAAATTTGCTGGTGTATTGAGTGCAGCACTTTCACAGCATCATCTTTCAGGATTTGGAATAGCTCAACTGGAATTCCATCACCTCCACTAGCTTTGTTCTTAGTGATACTTTCTAAGGCCCACTTGACTTCACATTCCAGGATGTCTGGCTCTAGGTGAGTGATCACACCATCGTGATTATCTGGGTCATGATCTTTTTTGTAGAGTTCTTCTGTGTATTCTTGCCATCTCTTCTTAATATCTTCTGCTTCTGTTAGGTCCATACCATTTCTGTCCTTTATCAAGCTCATCTTTGCATGAAATGTTCCTTTGGTATCTCTGATTTTCTTGAAGAGATTCCTAGTCTTTCCCATTCTGTTGTTTTCCTCTATTTCTTTGCATTGATCACTGAAGAAGGCTTTCTTATCTCTTCTTGCTATTCTTTGGAACTCTGCATTCAGATGTTTATATCTTTCCTTTTCTCCTTTGCTTTTCGCTTCTCTTCTTTTCACAGCTATTTGTAAGGCCTCCCCAGACAGCTATTTTGCTTTTTTGCATTTCTTTTCCATGGGGATGGTCTTGATCCCTGTCTCCTATACCATGTCATGAACCTCATTCCATAGTTCATCAGGCACTCTACCAGATCTAGGCCCTTAAATCTATTTCTCACTTCCACTGTATAATCATAAGGGATTTGATTTAGGTCATACCTGAATGGTCTAGTGGTTATCCCTACTTTCTTCAATTTAAATCTGAATTTGGCAATAAGGAGTTCATGATCTGAGCCACAGTCAGCTCCTGGTCTTGTTTTTGCTGACTGTATAGAGCTTCTCCATCTTTGGCTGCCGAGAATATAATCAATCTGATTTCGGTGTTGACCATCTGGTGATGTCCATGTACTAAGTAAAAAAAAAAAAAAAAGAGTCAATATAAAAAGGTTACATACTGTATGATTATAACATAATGACATTCTAGAAAAGGAAAACCATGGAGACAGTAAAAAGATATTCATTACTAGGAGCTGGGGGAGGGGAGGATAAATAGACTGAGCACAGATGATTTGTAGGGCAGTGAAACTATTCTTCATGATACTGTGATAGTGGATACGTGTCATTATACATTTGTCCAAACTCATAGAATGTACAACACCAAGAGTGATCCCTACCGTAAGCTATGGACTTGGGTGGTAGTAATGGGTCAGTGTAGGTTCATCAGCTGTAACTCTGGTGGGGACATCAATGATGGGGAGGTTGTGCATGTGTGGGGATATAGGGTAAATGGGAAATATCTATACTTTCCCCTCAGTTTTGCTGTGAACATAAAACTGCTCTAAAAAATTAAGGTCTAGTAACAAAAAAAAAAAAAGGATTATTGGGTGTGGCAATAAGGAGGTGTAAGTTGACCTGAGAAGAGCAGTTTCAATAGAGTGTCAAATATAGAAACCAGACCACAGTGAAATGAGGTGTGAAGAGTAGTTGAGGAACTGGAGCCAGAGAATACCGAGAATTTATAAGCATTTGCTTGTGAAAGGGAGGAAGATGGAGGTTAGCAGAGGATTGGAAGGTAGAGTACAGGGATTTATTGCTACCTATATTAGGATACTATGCTCTAAGACATAGAGTTTAAGAGCCCCTTGTGCTAGGACTGCTGGACTTTAGGCTACCTTGGTGTATCAACAGTATCAATGGCTTTGTTTAAAAATGGAAGAAGTAGAAGGCCATATATTTACAGTTTACTCCACTCTCTATGATGTCTTTAATGTTTATTCGGCAAGGCCATACATATATCCCAAAATTTAGATCCTCAGCAAGTATGTAGGGAGAGTCTCTCTTTGCTAAAGTATTATAGTTCCATCGGGAGGAATACAAGGGTTTGAATTACTTAGACCTTTTCTACTTGGAGCTGTCCCTCCAGGTGTGCTGAGGAATTATATTTATTACTCTCTTATCCTCTCCTGGTGACATTCAGGGTCAGGACATCTGAGAGACTCTGAATAGCCTGTAGCCATCGTGGGTACACGTTTGCTGAACAAATGTGACTTTATGAATGGAAGACCTATAAAATGACCACAGAAAAGTAAAACTCAAGACGCAGAGTGACCAGTGTCCTCATCCAGAAAGAGCATGATAGATCCATTTGCACAGCTGGCAGAGAGGAGAGGAAGGGCTCCGTCTCATGGCCAGACAAAAAGGCAGAGAGAAGACTGGCTGGGGACCACAGAGGCACGATGGGAAGGAAGATCAGGGAATCAGAGAGGAGGAAGCAAAAACAGCAGCAAATGCAGCACCTTCCCTGGGAAGAAGTGGTTCCACGTGCTGGAGAGACCGTCTCAAAGAGGCAACGTGGAGACTATAACAGATACCAGGGGAAAAGAAGACCAGGATAAAAAGGAAATGAAAACAGAAGGGAGGGGTGTCATATTTCTTTTTGGCATTTAAAACACTTCCAGATTACGTCCTGAAAACTTGCTGGACCAAGAATTGCAAACTTTTCACAAACTCAAGGCCTTACCTTTGGCATCTATGGTGTTGCAATATCAAATGACAGTTCAATGTTAAGTTTTATTATTCAATGTGAATTAAAAGGTCGGGGGAAGAAGGGCTTAGTGGTGTTCCATTAAAGGAAAAAGTCTGATCGTCTTAAAACAATATGATCTTAAAGGAGCCCACGTGAAAAAGGGCGCCGAATAAAGGAATGTGGGCGGTCAGTGCTTACTACTCCCTTGGAAGCTCACGTACCTGCCAGGAAGATAGGGTATTCACGGATGGAGTTATGGCTTCTCTCCAATGCTCAGTAGGAACAGCTGCAGTAGACGGTTACCCACGTGGGTGAACAAATGACATAGTATTCCTCTTTCTTTCCCTAAAATCAGTCAATTCAATCACTCAATCGTGTTGGACTCTGTGACCCCATGGATGCCAGGCTTCCCTTCCATCACCAACTCCCAGAGCTTGCTTAAACTCATGTCCATCGAGTTGGTGATGCCATCCAATCGTCTCATCCTCTGTTTTCCCCTTCTCCTCTGCCTTCAACCTTTCCCAGCATCAGGGTCTTTTTCAGTGAGTCAGTTCTTCGCATCAGGTGGCCAAAATACTGGAATTCCGCTTCAGCATCAGTCCTTCCAATGAATGTTCAGGACTGATTTCCTTTAGGATTGACTGGTTTGATCTCCTTGCAATCCAAGGGACTCTCAGGAGTCTTCTCCAACACCGCAGTTCAAAAGCATCAATTCTTTGGCACTCAACATTCTTAATGGTCCAACTCTCATATCCATACATGACTACAAGAAAAACCATAGCTTTGGCTAGATGGACCTTTGTCGGCAAAGTAATGTTTCTGCTTTTTAATATGCTGTCTAGGATGGTCATAGCCTTTCTTCCAAGGAGCAAGCAGCTTTTAATTTCATGGCTGCAGTCACCATCTGCAGTGATTTTGGAGCCCAAGAAAACAGTCTGTCACTCTTTCGATTGTTTCCCCATCTATTTGCCATAAAGTGATGGGACCTGATGCCATGATCTTAGTTTTTTGAATGTTGAGTTTTAAGCCAGCTTTTTCACTCTTCTCTTTCACTTTCATCAAGAAACTCTTTAGTTCCTTTTCATTTTCTGCCATAAGGGTGGTGTCATCTGCATCAGATCAGATCAGATCAGTCGCTCAGTTGTGTCCGACTCTTTGCGACCCCATAAATCACAGCACACCAGGCCTTCCTGTCCATCACCAACTCCCGGAGTTCACCCAGACTCACGTCCATCGAGTCAGTGATGCCATCCAGCCAGCCATCTCATCCTCTGTCATCCCCTTCTCCTCCTGCTTCCAATCCTTCCCAGCATCAGGGTCTTTTCCAATGAGTCAACACTTCACATGAGGTGGCCAAAGTACTGGAGCTTCAGCTTTAGCATCATTCCTTCCAAACAAATTCCAGGGCTGATCTCCTTCAGAATGGACTGGTTGGATCTCCTTGCAGTCCAAGGGACTCTCAAGAGTCTTCTCCAACACCACAGTTCAAAAGCATCAATTCTTCAGCACTCAGCCTTCTTCACAGTCCAACTCTCACATCCATACATGACCACAGGAAAAACCATAGCCTTTACTAGACGAACCTTTGTTGGCAAAGTAATGTCTCTGCTTTTCAATATGCTATCTAGGTTGTTCATAACTTTCCTTCCAAGGAGTAAGCGTCTTTTAATTTCATGGCTGCAGTCACCATCTGCAGTGATTTTGGAGCCCAGAAAAATAAAGTCTGACACTGTTTCCACTGTTTCCCCATCTATTTCCCATGAAGTGATGGGACCCAATGCCATGATCTTCGTTTTCTGAATGTTGAACTTTAAGCCAACTTTTTCACTCTCCACTTTCACTTTCCTCAAGAGGCTTTTGAGTTCCTCTTCACTTTCTGCCATAAGGGTGGTGTCATCTGCATATCTGAGGTTATTGATATTTCTCCCAGCAATCTTGATTCCAGCTTGTGCTTCTTCCAGCCCAGGGTTTCTCATGATGTACTCTGCATATAAGTTAAATAAGCAGGGTGACAATATACAGCCTTGACGTACTCCTTTTTGTATTTGGAACCCGTCTGTTGTTTCTTGTCCAGTTCTAACTGTTGCTTCTTGACCTGCATACAGCTCAAGAGGCAGGTCAGGTGGTCTGGTATTCCCATCTCTTTCAGAATTTTCCACAGTTGATTGTGATCCACACAGTCAAAGGCTTTGGCATAGTCAATAAAGCAGAAATAGATGTTTTTCTGGAATTCTCTTGCTTTTTCCATGATCCAGAGGATGTTGGCAATTTGATCTCTGGTTCCTCTGCCTTTTCTAAAACCAGCTTGAACATCTGGAAGTTCACGGTTCACATATTGCTGAAGTCTGGCTTGCAGAATTTTGAGCATTACTTTACTAGCATGTGAGATGAGTGGAATTGTGCGGTAGTTTGAGCATTCTTTGGCATTGCCTTTCTTGGATTGGAATGAAAACTGACCTTTTCCAGTCCTGTGGCCACTGCTGAGTTTTCCAAATTTGCTGGCATATTGAGTGCAGCACTTTCACAGCATCATCTTTCAGGATTTGGAATAGCTCAACTGGAATTCCATCACCTCCACTAGCTTTGTTCATAGTGATGCTTTCTAAGGCCCACTTGACTTCACATTCCAAGATATCTGGCTCAAGGTCAGTGATCACACCATCGTGATTATCTGGGTCGTAAAGATCTTTTTTGTACAGTTCTTCTGTGTATTCTTGCCATCTCTTCTTAATATCTTCTGCTTCTGTTAGGTCCATACCATTTCTGTCCTTTATCGAGCCCATCTTTGCATGAAATGTTCCTTTGGTATCTCTGATTTTCTTGAAGAGATCTCTAGTCTTTCCCATTCTGTTGTTTCCCTCTATTTCTTTGCATTGATCTCTGAGGAAGGCTTTCTTATCTCTTCTTGCTATTCTTTGGAACTCTGCATTCAGATGTTTATATCTTTCCTTTTCTCCTTTGCTTTTCGCTTCTCTTCTTTTCACAGCTATTTGTAAGGCCTCCTCAGACAGCCATTTTGTTTTTTTGCATTTCTTTTCCATGGGGATGGTCTTGATCCCTGTCTCCTGTACAGTGTCACAAACCTCATTCCATAGTTCATCAGGCACTCTATCTATCAGATCTAGGCCCTTAAATCTATTTCTCACTTCCACTGTATAATCATAAGGGATTTGATTTAGGTCATACCTGAATGGTCTAGTGGTTTTCCCTACTTTCTTCAATTTAAGTCTGAATTTGGCAATAAGGAGCTCATGATCTGAGCCACAGTCAGCTCCTGGTCTTGTTTTTGCTGACGTATAGAGCTTCTCCATCTTTGGCTGCAAAGAATATAATCAATCTGATTTCGGTGTTGACCATCTGGTGATGTCCATGTATAGAGTCTTCTCTTGTGTTGTTGGGAGAGGGCGTTTGTTATGACCAGTGCATTTTCTTGGCAAAACTCTATTAGTCTTTGCCCTGCCTCATTCCGTATTCCAAGGCCAAATTTGCCTGTTACTCCAGGTATTTGTTGACTTCCTACTTTTGCATTCCAGTCCCCTATAATGAAAAGGACATCTTTTTGGGGCGTTAGTTCTAAAAGGTCTTGTAGGTCTTCATAGAACTGTTCAGCTTCAGCTTCTTCAGCGTTACTGGTTGGGGCATAGACTTGGATTACTGTGATATTGAATGGTTTGCCTTGGAAACGAACAGAGATCATTCTGTCGTTTTTGAGATTGCATCCAAATACTGCATTTCAGACTCTTTTGTTGACCATGATGGCTACTCCATTTCTTCTGAGGGATTCCTGCCCGCAGTAGTAGATATAATGGTCATCTGAGTTAAATTCACCCATTCCAGTCCATTTCAGTTTGCTGATTCCTAGAATGTCGACATTCACTCTTGCCATCTCTTGTTTGACCACTTCCAATTTGCCTTGATTCATGTACCTGACATTCCAGGTTCCTATGCAATATTGCTCTTTACAGCATCGGACCTTGCTTCTATTGGAAGCAAGTCATCTGCGTATCTGAGGTTATTTGATATTTCTCTCGGCAGTCTTGACTCCAGCTTGTGCTTCATCCAGTCTGGCATTTCACATGATGTACTCTGCATTTAAGTTAAATAAGCAGGGTGACAATATGCAGTCTTGATGTACTCCTTTCCCAATTTGGAATCAGTCTGTTGTTCCATGTCCAGTTCTAACCTGTTGCTTCTTGACCTGCCTACAGATTTCTCAGGAGACAAGTAAGGTGATTTGGTATTCCTGTCTCTTGAATTTTCCAGTTTGTTGGATTTACACAGTCAAAGGCTTGGGCATAATCAATAAAGCAGAAGTAGATGTTTTTCTGGAACTCTCTTGCTTTTTCAATGATCCAATGGATATGTCATCTAAACTTGACCCTGTGAATGGGCAACATCTTCCACATCACCTGGGAAGCATGAAAAGAGACCCCTCCTAATCATACTCCAGTGTGTCCCAGACATCATCCTTAGATAATCTTTATCCAAAATGGCACTCGCCAGCACAGCAATCCCCAGAGTGAATACCAGTTGCTTCTTTCTCAAGATCAGAAATTATGTCTGACATAGGCTCTTTTCAAATTACTGCTTCTACATGGGATCTTAGAGTGTGTGAGATTTTGTGTGCACTCTTTAAAAATGAAGTCTGTTTCCTATGGCCCTCTGGTTCTCCCAAGAGAGCTGGCCTTCAGAGCAAACATCCTTGGGGGCTCATCTTCCCAGTGCAGGATCCACAGGTTGGGGAGGCTGATGTGGGCTGTGGACCTCTTTACTCCTTGGGGAGAACCTCTGCAATTGTTATTATCCTCTTGTTTGTGGGTTACCTAGCTCAGGGTGTGGGTCTTGACTATACTGCATCTTAATTCCTCTTACCCATTTCACTGTGGTTCCTACTTTATATTGTTAGTGGTATAAGATCTTTTCTGCTAGTTTTCAGATCATTCTCATCAAGAGTTGCTCTGTAAATAATTGCAATTTTGGTGTCCCATGGAAGGAGACAAGCACAAGGTCTTCCTGCTCCACTGTTCTCTCTTATGGATCTGAATTCTTATCTGGAGTCACTTGCATTTGGCCTGAAGGATATCCTGTAGTATTTTTTTAAGGCAGATCTGATAACAATGGCTTCTCTCCATTTTTTGTTTATCTAAGAATATCTTTATTTCATCTGAATTTTTGAAAAATATTTTTGCTGGATATAATTCCTTGGTTGGCAGATTTTTTCAGAAGTTTGAGTAATTATCCCATTGCCTTCCACTCTCCATCATTTCTAAGAAGAAGTCAGCTTTTAATCTTCCTAGAGTTCTGTTATACATGACAAGTCTATTTCTCTTAAAGTGACACTCCTGCTTTTAACTGTAGTGCTGGTCAGGTACAGTAACCTTTTATCTTCTCAGCTTAACTCTTCCAACACAGAACCATCACTTGATGAGAAGACTAGGACAAAGGAGATAAAGTCCCAGTATTCTTGACCTGATATACTTGGGGTGGAGGTTCTGCCTTTAAGATGGGGGATAGATGAAGACTTCTCATCTCCTCCTGCCCAGAATAAAATTTCTGAAACACCTGACCTGGGAATCATGAGAAATGTTGGCAGCCTACCCCTCCTATCAAGGTACCCTAATTCTAGTCTGGGGTCTGTGGGTAGAGGGAGCCTTGTGTTCTAATTTGCATTCATCTGGAGTAAAACTTTCATCACCCTGAAGTGGGAAACAGGAAGCTCCTGGCTCAAATGCCATGAACTATCACTATTCTTACTGAGATTTAGTAGATTTTCTTGAATAAATATTTCTCCATCTGTTCTGTCCCCTTAGGATGATTTCCAGAATTAAAAAAAAAAAAAACGTTTTCGCTAGCTATGGTTGTTTTCTGGTGAGAAGGCCCTCTGAGCTCCTCATACAGCCATTTTGGAAGTGCCAACTCCCTTGTCTTTGATTTTCAACTAAGGAACAGTTGCTCTATGTTCTTCTAGAAAGTATGAAAGAGTTCTGGTACCTAGTGTTTGTTGAAAGGAAGGAAGAAAGGTTAGGATAGTGGGAAGGAGCGAGGAAGGGAAGCTGGTCTTGTTGTCACACAGAATTGTTGATCAGAGTAACTTCCTGTATCACCTTATTTATGTATTGAGCAAACCTGAACGAGCATCACACATATGTGAGGCTCTGTGTTAGTTCCTGGGATACTAAGTGCTGAGGTCAGGGAACCCACGGAGAAGTGAAAGAGATGGACAAAAGTAAAGGAGAACTTAGGTAACCAATAAGGACCTACTGTATAACACAGGGAACTCTGCTCAGTGTCACGTGGCAGCCTGGATGGGAGGGAGTTTGGAGAAGAATGGATGCATAGACATGTATGGCTGAGTCCCTTTGCTGTCCACCTGAAACTCACATTGTTAACTGGCTATACTCCAATGTAAAATAAGGAGGGTGCTAGCCCATGCAGAGAAGGAAATGACCTTCTGTCCTGGAGGAACCAGGGTGGGCTTCAGGAGTAGCAACATTTCAGCTGCCTCTTGAAATAAATTCATCCTCCAGAGGTGATAGAGAAGAATATTTGAGAAACAGGGAACAGCATGGTCAAAAAAGAACAGACATGTGCAAAAGCCGGGTAGGTGTGAACTGGCTAGAGGACTTGAAGTGGTTGAGTGTAATTAGAACACAAGATGCACTATCAGGTGGGGAGCGTGGCAGAAATAGGGGCTCAAGATGAGGCCCAATTGTTGAATCCATAAGGCTGGGAAACGGTACACTAAGCATAAATACTATAAGATCAACATTAAGAGGATATTCCTGACAAGCATAAGGAGAGGGTTAGAATGGAGTCAGAGAGTCAATCAGGAAAATGTGAGATGCAATTGTTTAGGCATGAGATGATGAGACTTTGAAGCAAGGCAGTAGTGTTGAAGAGGAAGAAGAGATGAGTGGGCGAGATTTATGTGAAAGGAAATCAAAAGGTCTTTGTGAACAATTAAATGCCAGTGTTGGGGAAGGAGGATTCAAGGGTGATTCAGAGGGATCACATTTGGCAGCTGTTTCTCAATTGCCTATTCTTGTCTCTTGGTGGCAACGTCATTGCTTAGATTTTTGAAGAGACAAGTTCAGTTCAGTTCGATGGCTCAGTCATATCCGACTCTTTGCGAGCCCATGAATGGCAGCACACCAGGCCTCCCTGTCCATCACTAACTCCTGGAGTTTACTCAAACTCATGTCCATCGAGTCAGTGATGCCATCCAGCCATCTCATCCTCTGTCGTCCCCTCCTCCTCCTGCCCCCAATCCCTCCCAGCATCAGAGTCTTTTCCAATGAGTCAACTCTGCGCATGAGGTGGCCAAAGTACTGGAGTTTCAGCTTTAGCATCATTCCTTCCAAAGAACACCCAGGGCTGATCTCCTTCAGAATGGACTGGTTGGATCTCCTTGCAGTCCAAGGGACTCTCAAGAGTCTTCTCCAACACCACAGTTCAAAAGCATCAATTCTTTGGCGCTCGGCTTTCTTCACAGTCCAACTCTCGCATCCATACATGACCACAGGAAAAACCATAGCCTTGACTAAACGGACCTTTGTTGGCAAAGTAATGTTTCTGCTTTTCAATATGCTATCTAGGTTGGTCATAACTTTCCTTCCAAGGACCAAGCGTCTTTTAATTTCATGGCTGCAATCACCATCTGCAGTGATTTTGGAGTCCCCCAGAAATAAAGTCTGACACTGTTTCCACTGTTTCCCCATCTATTTCCCATGAAGTGATGGGACCAGAAGCCATGATCTTCGTTTTCTGAATGTTGAGCTTTAAACCAACTTTTTCACTCTCCTCTTTCACTCTCATCAAGAGGCTTTTTAGTTTCTCTTCACTTTCTGCCATAAGGATGGTGTCATCTGCATATCTGAGGTTATTGATATTTCTCCCAGCAATCTTGATTCCAGCTTGTGCTTCTTCCAGCCCAGAGTTTCTCATGATGTACTCTGCATATAATTTAAATAAGCAGGGTGACAATATACAACCTTGACGTACTCCTTTTCCTATTTGGAACCAGAGTGTTGTTCCATGTCCAGTTCTAACTGTTGCTTCCTGACCTTCATATAGGTTTCTCAAGAGGCAGGTCAGGTGGTCTGGTATTCCCATCTCTTTCAGAATTTTTCAGTTTATTGTGATCCACACAGTCAAAGGCTTTGGCATAGTCAATAAAGGAGAAATAGATGTTTTTCTGGAACTCTCTTGCTTTTTTGATAATCCAGCGGATGTTGACAATTTGATCTCTGGTTCCTCTGCCTTTTCGAAAACCAGCTTGAACATTGGAAGTTCACGGTTCACATATTGCTGAAGCCTGGCTTGGAGAATTTTGAGCATTACTTTACTAGCATGTGAGATGAGTGCAATTGTGCAGTAGGTTGAGCATTCTTTGGCATTACCTTTCTTTGGGATTGGAATGAAAACTGACCTTTTCCAGTCCTGTGGCCACTGCTGAGTTTTCCAAATTTGCTGGCATATTGAGGGCAGCACTTTCATAGCATCATCTTTCAGGATTTGAAATAGCTCAACTGGAATTCCATCACCTCCACTGGCTTTGTTCGTAGTGATGCTTTCTAAGGCCCACTTGACCTCACATTCCAGGATGTCTGGCTCTAGGTGAGTGATCACACCATCGTGATTATCTGGGTCATGAAGCTCTTTTTTGTACAGTTCTCCCATGTATTCTTGCCACTGTTCTTAATATCTTCTGCTTCTATTAGGTCCATACCATTTCTGTCCTTTATAGAGCCCATCTTTGCATGAAATTTTCCCTTGGTATCTCTAATATTCTTGAAGAAATCTCTGGTCTTTCCTATTCTATTGTTTTCCTCTATTTCTCTGCATTGATCACTGATGAAGGCTTTCTTATCTCTCCTTGCTATTCTTTGGAACTCTGCATTCAGATGCTTATATCTCATCCAAAATTACTTGTCCAAAATTCTTCATTTGCAAAGACGTGTCTATCACACCCTGTGGTTATATCTGACCTCTCCCCAGTGCCCTCCCTTGATAACTTCATGGCCAGTGATGCTACCAGCTAAATAATAGAGCTACTTCCTTCACGGCTTGTACATATCGAGGCTATGGCATCCTATTTACTATGGAAGCAGAAGAGTTAGTCCACAACCTGTCCTGGAAGTAAGAAATACACTGCTATCTGGTGAAGCCAGAAACATGTGGGAAAGTGAGTGACAGAACAGTGTCCTGACCAATCAAATCTACTGATACATCTTAAAGCTACTAGCTCCCATCTAGCTTTTAGCTCAGGTAGCTAACAAGCATAAAACCTGGTTTTCATGTAGCTTTCTTTTGCCATAAACTGGAGCAGTCATGCTTTCAGGAACCTAGAGTTTGTTGTCCATTAACAAGGGTAAAAATGATCAGTTGAAAAAGGCAGTTCTTGAAAGGCCTTTCATCCATCGTAGGTGTATCCTTATGCAGAATTCAACAAGTTGTAACCATCTCAGGGGTCACCGTCACTCAGTCATGCTTGCAAACACTCTACCTGGCCTGGCCACTTCAGCCTGCTGGCTTCCCGGCTGTGTCAAGACTGGCTGCCAAGTGATGGCCTGACCGGGCTAAGGACGAGGAGGCTAGTGGCTGTTTTATATTTCAGCTTTTAACCAAAAGTTGTGAAGATGCTCACAACTTTCAATTATGAAAGAAGAGTTGTGTGAGATAAACATTAGATACCAAAGTAGGGACCCTTCACTGGGACCCTTCAGTTAGTGCACAAGTTTGTACTTCACACACCAGCTAATCTAAAGCAGATATAGGATTTAATTGAGATCACTTTTTCAAAAAAAAAAAAAAGGGTAAGACTCCCATATGCACAGAGGTTCCCTCATCCTCCAGATACTCCACAGCCAAAATAAATATGTTTTCATTTAGCCTGGAAATGCAGATGGTCTCCAAATGCCTGATAGTCTATTTTGTTAATCACAGTCAGGCCAGCATGAGCCCTCCCCACTGCTGCTCAGCCCTGAGCATGAGAACATGAGGTCTGGTCTCCCGTCTAGAGTTGACCAGACCTTGCAAAGTGCTTTAGAGGGGTGGGGATCAAGAAGAAGGGGCTCCCCACCCTCCAGCTACACTCCTCCTGCTCTCGGCCAGTCATGCTGGCCCCACCCTCTGTCAGATCGTAATTCATGAGGGTAGAAACATATATATGACCAGCTACATATGGCCCAAGTCATAAACGTGCACATTTGAGAAGCTGGGACCTATGAAATATAAAGGGATGGTGGGAGGTTACTGGAATGACACCTGAGGTAAATTTTAAGGAGAGCAATGATTTGACAAGAGAGAGATGTAAGAGGAAGAAAATGCAGGATGGCTCAGAGGCAAAGAGGCGAGCTGTGTGCGAAGGAGAGAGCTGGTGTGTTTGGCTGGAACATGAAACACCAGCTGGAGGGTAGAGGCGGGTGTAGAATGACAGCACCTGATAGGGTCCGGGAGTGAGACTTTTTATTTAATGCAAAAGACAATTGGCAGTCACTGTGGGAGATCAGAAAAGAGAACTGATGGCATAAAAGTACAGTTACGTTAAAGAGCGGCCATCAGATGGAATATCACGTGTTTTTGTTTTTTTTTTAACGCTTTTGAAGCATTTCTGATTACACAGGAAACGTTTTGTGGTGTGAAGAGAAATCAAAAGGATGAATGCAAGCTTTGTTTATGATACAATTTTAATTACGTTACATAGTCTCAACGTATATAGAAAAATGTCTGAAGGAAAGTACACTTAAATATAGTTATTATCACTTGGTAGTCAGATTAAAGATTTTTCTTTTTTTTAAGTTTATTCCAAATATTCTATAAGGAACGTGTTATTTTAAAATCTGAAAAAAAATATCACATGTCCTGTAAAATATAAAGTCAGAGGAATGTGACTGAATTGTAGGTTGGAGTTGATGAGACAGGCGGCAGACTGGCCAGTAGAGGTCTGAACAGTGTTTGAGCTGTAAGTTAGAGGCCTCACACTGGGAGTGGGATGTGGAAGTGAGATACAGGAGAGAAAACGGGAGAGCTTAGTTCAGAGGAATAAGGACAGAAGCGAGGTTAGGTACTACATGTTCAAAGAGATGGAAATAGATGCCCAATGTCAGAGGAAGGATAAAGGTACAACCTAGTAATTAAGTTGAAAGTGGAGAGGGGTTTCAAGCAAAATTCAATTCAGCGTTGTCCTTTTTGTTTTGGGTGTCTATAGCATAGAAGAGTTAGGCTAAGGGCTTTCTATTTGACACATTAACACAGGAACCCTTAATGGGATTTCTTACTCAGGGCTTTAGCTTGCTGGGTTTTCCTTCATTTCAAACATCTAATCTGTGCTGAAAAGGTAGTCTTGATCCCTCCAGTTCTATATCTGATCATTCAGCTCATGAATATTTACTGAATGCTTTCTCTGTAAAAGTTCCCGGTCTTTATAATCTAGTAACTGGAAAAAATAATGTATATATATATATATATATATATATATATATATATATATATAAACTGTTATAGAAAAGACAGAACATGACAAGGTCCATAAGACAGATACAGTTATGTTACTCAGGGCTTCTCAGCTGAGGTATCCAGGGGACCCTCCATCTTCTGGCTCTACCCCATCTCTGCAAGTTTATTACTATTCTTCAACATGTTCTTCTACTCTATTAGACTGCCTGTTGTCTCTTTTCCTGCATGGAATGCTTTCAGGTGCAAGTTTTATTCTCTGTTAGTGTGTAGACTTTTCGTCTTCATATGAGTTGCCCCATGGCAACAAGTGGTCTGCTGTTGCTCCAGGCATCACATAATGTTCACATGCAAAGTAAGAAGAAAGATAAGGGAATGGTGCTAGCAGATTCTTGACTTTTCCCCTTTATCAAGAAAGCAAAAGACTTCCCAGAAGGCCACTCCAAACGCAGTCATGCATTTTCTTTGGTCAAAAACGTGTTACACAGCTATGCTAAGGTGCCAGAAAGTCTGGGAACATGAATGTATGGCTTTTCTAGCCTCTATAGCTGAACTGTCCAATTTGGTAGCCACTAGCTACCTGTGATTATTGAGGACTTAAAATGAAGTTGGGCTTCCCTGTAGCTTGGACGGCAAAGAATCTGCCTGCAATGCAGGAGACCCAGTTCGATCCCTCGGTCGGGAAGATCCCCTGGAGAAAGGGAATGGGCAACCCCTCCAGTATTCTTGCCTGGAGAATCCTATGGACAGAGGAACCTGGTGGGCTACAGTCCATGGGTTTGCAAAGAGTCAGACACAACTCAGCGACTAAGCACACACAAAATGAGGTTAGTGCCACTAATCTCTTAGAGCCACTAAGGCTCTGAATTTCTCATTTTATTTAACTTTAATTTCTCTATTATTAATTTATAATAATTTTATTTAATTCAAATATAAAAATGGAAGCAGTAAAAAAAAAAACACCTATCTCCATTAGCTACAACTTTGTTGTTTTGGTAGGAGTACATTTCACTTTAATCTTATACTTTAATCATTGTGTGATACAAGATTTTAATATTGTAGTACATGTCAACAGGCACATGCATTGTTTCTAGTACTAGACATAAACATTTAATTGACCAGTTCTGTCAATATGGATGTGACTATCAATAGACAATACTTTTTTAGCCCTCATTTTGGTTACTGGAAGGCTTCCCAGGTAGCTCAAATGGTAAAGAATCCACCTGCAATGCAGGAGACCCCAGTTCGATTCCTAGGTTGGGACAATCCACTGGAGAAGGGATAGGCTACCCACTCCAGTATTTATAGGGTTCCCTGGTGGCTCAGACAGTAAAGAATCTGCCTGTAATGTGGAAGACCTGGGTTTTGTCCCTGTTTGGGAAGATGCCCTGGAGGAGGGCATGGCAACCCACTCGAGTATTCTTGCCTGCAGAATCCCCATGGACAGAGAACATGGCAGGCTACTGGAAAACCTTTAAGGATATTTAGGAAAATTGTAAATTCTATGAAATATAAATATAGGTCATGTTTTCGATGTCTATTCAGTGTTTGAATTATGATGTACTATAAGCATAAAATAAGTTCATAGATTTATCATAAAAAGCAAATGCAAATATCTTAATTTTATAAATATTGATTAGATTTTGAAATTATAATATTTTGGATATATTGGGTTAAATAAAATATATTATTAAAATTAACTTTACCTCTTTCTTTTTACGTTATTAATATATCTACTAGAAAACTTAAAATTATGTATAAATGACTTGCAGTATATTTTTATTGAACGGTGGTTTTCTAGAGTGAGAGGAAGGCAAAGGTGAAGTGGATTAGGGCTGATTCTTAGGTTAGCCACCCAACAGGGTTGGCCTCACTCATGTCATCTGAGTCATCTGCCCATGAAGAATACTTCTTTTCAACTAATAACTGGTACAGAGCAGTGGTCAATAAATCTTAAGTGTGATTTATTGCTGAGGTTATTCCTATTGCTATTAAGTTTGGCCTTAAGCAAGATCTAGCTCGGCTTTAAGCAAGTTCTAGTCTAAAGCTGATGTCTTCCAAAAACTCTTCTTTGACAACCTGGTTTAGGACTTTTATTCATGCATGCATGCTCACTTTCAAATTAAAAAGCATTTTATATTGAAATGATTGTAAAAGAATGCATTAAGGAAGTTAATAATTCTACCCAGATGAGTTATGAAAGATTACCCAAGAAGAGGTAGCACTCGAACTGAAATTAGAAGAATGAATTGGAGCCTACCATGTGGAAAAGGGCATTCCAAACCAAGGAGTCAGTATTGCAAAAGCATGAAAACATACAGTATATTTAAACACTCGTGAAAATTTAACCCTAGAGTAAATTTCTGGGAATTGAAGATGGAACTTGGGCTTTCTATGAGGGCAGAGTGGGAAATAAGCAGGATATTTCTCTAAGCAGGGGAATGATAAGAACAGATGTGTTCTTCTAATATAATTCTTTCTTGTAAGGGATTTATCCTGATGTTGTTTCTCTACCTTTTCAAGATATATGCTTATTTCATTAACTTTAAGTCTTCCTTATTTTCTGATAGAATCCTGAAGCTATTAATTTGCTATTAATTACTGTTTTAGCTGCATTTCACAAGATTTGATATGAAAACTTTAACATTGTAATAAATATTATCAAGGGCTTTCCAGATAGCACTAGTAGTAACGAACCCACCCATGCAGGAGATGTGAGAGACACGGGTTTGATTCCTGGGTCGGGAAGATCCCCTGGAGAAAGGAATGGCAATCCACTCCAGTATTCTTGCCTGGAGAATCCCATGGACAGAGGAGCCTGGTGGGCTACAGTCCATGGGGTCGCACAGAGTCAGACATGACTGACGTGGCTTAGCTCACATGCAAATATTGTCTACTTTCCTTCTTGGTTTTTTTTTTGACCCATAAGTAATTCTGAGATGTTCTATAAATGATCAAACATATGGACTTTTTGTTACTAATTTTTAAGTTATTTGTTTATTTGGCTACATTGAGTCTTAGTTGCGGCATGTGGGATGTTCACTGTGTCATGCGGGATCTTTTGATGTGGTGTGTTGACTCTGGTTGTGGAACTCAAGCTCCAGAGCATGTGGGCTCAGTAGCTGCCACGCTCGAGCTTAGTTGCTCCAAGGCATGTGGGATCTTAGTTCCCCAACCAGGGATGAAACCCACATCCCCTGCATTACAAGGTGAATTTTTAGCACTGGATCACCAGGGAATTCCCATGGACTTTTTAAAGGTATCTTTTTGGTTTTTTTTTTTTAATTTCTAATTTTATTGCACTGTCATCAATGAACATGGTTTCTATGACTAAATCTTTGTACTTGTTGAGACCTGATTTGGGACCTAGTACATATTTGTTTTTTGTCAATGTTCCATGTATGTTCAAAAAGAATGTATGTTTTCCCATTTGGGGATATAGGATTTTTGTGTGTTCTTTGGATTGACCTCACTAATCATATTATTTCAAGTTCTCAACAGTTTTACTCATTTAGTCTAGTTATCTTTCAATTATTGAGAAGGTATATTTAAAGCTTCCATTGTAATAATGGATTTAGCCACTTTTTTGTAATTTATTTACCCTGGTTCTGTCCATTTTGTTGCTGTACTATCAGTGCTTTCAATTTATGAATTATTGTATCTGTTTTATGATTTCTTTTTATCAACATCTAGTGAGCCTATTTGGAGAAGGCAATAGCACCCCACTCCAGTACTCTCGCCTGGAAAATCCCATAGGCAGAGGAGCCTGGTAGGCTGCAGTCCATGGGGTCACTAGGAGTCGGACATGACTAAGCAACTTCACTTTCACTTTTCACTTTCATGCATTGGAGAAGGAAATGACAACCCACTCCAGTGTTCTTGCCTGGAGAATCCCAGGGACAGGGGAGCCTGGTGGGCTGCCATCTATGGGAACGCACAGAGTCGGACACGATTGAAGTGACTTAGCAGCAGCAGCAGCAGTGAGCCTATTAGCCCCTAACAATGAACTTGGCTTAAAATTTATTTTGCCTGATGGTAACTTTGCTACACTAGCTTCCCTTTGGTTAGTGTTTACATTCCTATTACTCTCATTCTTTATTTTCAAAATTCAATCTGACAATCTTTATTATTTATAATACTGAATTTGATCTATTTCCATTTATTGTGATTACTAATATCTTGGATTTCTAGTTTTATTTAATTTATCCTTTTCTATTCATTATAACTTGTCCTTCCTTCTATTTTTATTTCCTACTTTCAGTAGATTTATTGAGGGCTTTTCTCTTTTATTTTTATATTGACTTGGACATTTCATAGACTATTTCTATTATTCTCAAATTTAACAAACAATTTTTACTTTATGAAATAAAATGCTAGTTAATAGTTCTACCCCTTCCTAAACAAAAGAACTTAGAACATTTTAATTCTAAGCACTCTCTATCTTAAATATTGTAGGTGTTCAACATATTACCAGGTTTATATTCATTCTTCTTTTATTCCAAATTAATAATAGTATTAGTATCATTATATACAGGCACTACTTATTTAGATTTATCTTCCTAGTTCCTTTATTTGTTTAACTTTACTTGCCTTTACTAATTCTTCTTGCATCTTCCTTCTTTCTTTTACATTCAACATTTTCTTCATGAAGTAAAATACAAGAATAAATTGGAGCCTGCCATGTGGAAAAAGGCATTCCAGGCCAAGAAGGCAGCATCACAAAAGCCCAAAGTCATGAGAAGATATAATGTATTTGGATACTGGTGAAAATTTTTGTGTAGCTGGGGTAAAGATTACTGGGCTTTCTAAGGATAGAGAGGGAAGTAAGCATTCTAAGTAAACTTTCTAAGGATGGAGAGGGAAGTAAGCATTCTGTTCCCCAGATTTAAACGTCAATTTAGCTGAGAATAGAATTCTAGGTTGGTACATATTTTCTTTCAATACCTTAGAGCTACTATCTTACTGTCTTTTTTCCTATTGTTGCAATCGGAAAGTTTGCTGTAAATCTAGTTGTCCTTCTTTAGTAAGTAATGTGCCTTTTAAAACCGCTGACTACTTTTAAGATTTTTGTCTTTGGTGTTCTCAGTATCAATATTATTAGGGAATGAGTTTTGGTTTTATTTTTCCTGTCCAGAATTTATTGTGCTTCCTGAATACCAGGATTCACATAATTTTTATTTCTGGAAAATGCAAAGCCATTATCTCTTTTAATATTGACTCTCCTCAATTCTATTTTCTTCTTTGGAAACTCCTACTAAACATCTGTTGGGTCTTATTGTTCTAGCTTCCACATTTCAGTCTCTCACATTTTGCATCTCTCTAGGTATCTGTGCTGTGTTTTGAGCAACTTCCTCAGATCAATCTTTTCTTTCTTTTGGTTTTTGAGTCTTTGTATCAAAGAATGCCAGAAACTAGCATTGCTTTTGCATTTTTCAGTTACCTGAACTAATACAATCCCTTTTTTAAGGTCATCTTAAATTTTGGCTTTCCATTATTTGCAACTCAAGAGTTCTAGTATACACTCACGCAGTGTATGTCATCAGATTCCATCAGAAGCATTCACAGAATCCAACACCTCCACCCCACTGACCTCCGTGGTATCAGCTGTGCCGCTTAGATGGGCAAGCAGCATAGCTGCCAGTAGCAGAGATTTGCAGTGATCAGTCAGAGACACAGAAGGAGATTAATGAGAGAACTATGTGGAGATGCTAGAGAGAAAAATTTTAATAATTAAGGAATATTTAAATACTGCAGAGAGACCAAGAGGTATGATAATTGAAAATATGTTCTGGAATTCCCAATTAGGAGCAGATTGTTGACAGTTATGTTCTGCCTTTACTTTTTATGGCTTCTGCTGACTCTTTATCAGTTACTGTAATTAGCAGAATGCATAAAAGATGGATATTCCAAAAATATTGAGAATTGATTAGTGGATTTTTAGCCTGGGGAGTTGGGAACATACAAATATAGAGTTTTTTGGTATATGGTTTCTGTGGAAGGGATGAGAAATGATGTTTTCAAAAAACAAGAAAGGCTGTTTTAAATTGAAAATAATCTAGAAAGGATGTAAAATTTGTAAGTTAGACAACTTAACTCAGAGCCAAGTTTCCCATGTAGCTTATGGAATCTTCCTACAGTGGTATGGGTGTATAAGAGGCTATTTAAAGGGATTAATGAGAAATTTCAAGCCATTTTTTCAAAACACACACATACGAATCCACTGTCTGGTCCCATTTCCCCTTATTGTGGTCCTGGGAAGTGTTCGTCATGCCCAAGGCATCAGAGAAGAAAAATTGTCTTTTCAGAGCAGTTACTAC
This sequence comes from Bos indicus, assembly GCF_029378745.1. NCBI lineage: Eukaryota > Metazoa > Chordata > Mammalia > Artiodactyla > Bovidae > Bos > Bos indicus. The sequence goes on along the minus strand of NC_091782.1, from coordinate 14,800,198 downwards.
TCTTGCAACTGACAAAACTGATCATTTGAAATGATCATTTCAAATGTTTCCTCAACTAAAGACCATTAACATAGCAGGTGTCCTCGGGAGAAGGCTCTGGAACAGAAGGCCCTGAAATTCTCCTTCCACCACAGACTCATCTCTAGATCACATTTATTCACTGTGATTGCTGTGTCTGTAAGTCCATCTGTCTAAGTCACCAGGTTTGGGCAACTCAGAGGTATCTCTCCTCCTGGACTCTTCAACAACATTGTGGGTTAAATCGACCCAAAGAAAGATATTCCTTCCTTGACCTCAACTCCAGTAGGTCCAAGTGAGCTGGCAGGGGGCAGGGGAGAATGCCCAGGAATCACAGCGCTACAGGAATTGTATGCTGCTGGCTGAAAGAGGTGCTTTTGCATCTGTTCTGAAACGAATTTTCCCGATCGTTGGCTTTCTGTGCCATTTTTACTGTTTATTTTGTTGCTTGGCTTGCACTGGGCCTGAGCTTGACTTGGGTCCATGCATCTGGAAAGCACCGTGCAGCTCGCTCTCCTTCCACACATCCTGCTCTTTTAATAAAATGGTTCCTTTCTTTTTTTAATATACAGAATGACTGATCCCAGCATTTGGTAACAGGGAAAGCACTGATAATTTGCTTAAAATGAGTCACTTTTGCACCAGACTGGGAGCCCCATGACTCATAATTACAAGTTCAAAGACTGGCTGTTTGTAACAAGAGGAAGCCCAGCCAGGGGGGCTTTCAGCCCGCTCACTCTTCGCTTTTTTTTTTTTTTTTGGTCTCCAAAGAGCAAATTACTGCCCAAGGCAACCACGCGCTCATTAGTGGACCCAGTGGAGTGAAAGGCGGCTTCCTGGGCCTGGGCAGAGGGGACAGTCTTTCTCCCCAGCCACTGGACTGCAAACAGTTAACCAGGTCCAAGAGCATCTGCCAGGGAACATTTTCCACTGCAGATGAACGCCAACCCAAGACGCTTTTAGGCAAATCAAATTGCGATTCTTCTTCATCAGGCTACTTGACTTTTAGCGCCCTTTCCCTCCCCCGCCTCTTCCTGCCTTTGCAGCAGATGGCAGCAGTCAGGGCCCCGTGCCCTTGGCGTTGTTTCCCGCAATCTGGTTCTGCTTCTGGCTTAAAGAAAAGACAGGATAAAAAAAAAAAAAGAAAGTGAGGGAAGAAGTCAGAGAAGAGCTACTACTGCAAGTGCCGAGAAAGGCTGTTCACGTGCTGCTGCCACGTGTAGAGATGAGGCAAAGGGAGCGGAAGAGAAATACAAATGGGAACCACGAGGCCAGCAGGAGCTGGAGCCGATCCGTGGCCTCCCTTGGGTGCCTCCGGAGCCAGGACATCCCTGGAATTTCGGAGAGGCGAGGATGGTACTGGCGGGCAGGTCTTGTCTTTTTCTCAACCCAGACAAATGCACAAGACCCAAGCAGGGTCCACCTTGTCCCCACCTTACAAAGAGCCTCCAGTTGGATCAGAAAGGTATGATGGAGGAGAGAGAGATTACAGCAGGACCTGTGGCAGTGGAGGGACTTGGAGCCGAAGGGGAAACACTACTGGAAAGACCCAAAGGAAATATACAACTTGAGTTGCTTTCCAAATTAGGTGGATCATTTTAGATAAGGAGAGCATTGATGTCTGAGGCTACAACAGAGGCCTTTGATAACTTTACTTATCAGCCATCAGCCAAGGCCTTTGAAACTCCTTCCTTTGAAAAACTCTATCAACATTAGCAGATGTTGTCTTAGATGCGACAAAATGTTTCATTTTTAAATTGTGGTATCATTGCTTTACACTGTTGTGTTAGTTTCTGCTGTACAACAACAGGAATCAGTTATAAGTATACATATATCCCCTCCCTCTTTGACCTCACTCGCACCACCCCCCATCCCACCCCTCTAGGTCATCACAGAGCTCCAGGCTGAGCTCCCTGTGTTAAACTGCAGGTTCCTGCTAGCTATCTATTATACACATAGTAGTAAATATATCGGAGAAGGCAATGGCACCCCACTCCAGTACTCTTGCCTGGAAAATCCCATGGATGGAGGAGCCTGATAGGCTGCAGTCCATGGGGTCCCTATGAGTCGGACACGACTGAGAGACTTCACTTTCACTTTTCACTTTCATGCATTGGAGAAGGAAATGGCAACCCACTCCAGTGTTCTTGCCTGGAGAATCCCAGGGACGGGGGAGCCTGGTGGGCTGCCGTCTATGGGGTCGCACAGAGTCGGACACGACTGAAGCGACTTAGCAGCAGCAGCAGCAGTAAATATATGTCAATCCTAATCTCCCAATTCATCCACTCCTCTCCCCCCACCTCCTTTCCTCATGCCTGTTCTCTATGTCTGCATCTCTATTATTACTACAGATCTCAGATCTCAAAAAGATACAACCCAAATGCTGGTGCATCGGCAAATAAACAATCCAGTTCTCGGCGCTGTGGTTTAAGCCCTCCCCACTCTAAGTGCTTTAGACCACTGCCCCTTCTCTCACTGCCCCAGAACCTTTCCCACACGCTTATACAAGTAGAGGGAGAGAAACAAGCGTTTATCAAAAACTTTCTGTGAACAAGTCAGGGCATCATGTTCTTTCCGAATTTCAAGCCCACTTAATCCCCCAAACAAGCCTAAGAGCCAGGAGACATTGCTCTTCCTATTTTATGATTGAGAAAACCAAGGACACCACCTATTTGCAGACTCACAAAGGAAAAAAGGCTTTCTTTGTAGTGTCTTCTTGAAGGTCACGAGCCACGGGGCAACACTACGTGACCAGTCATTTAAGACCTTCGCTTCTCAGCCTCTGACTGTCGGTCAGATCTTCTCGAGAGGTTGAGTTCCTCTCCTTCAGATCACCGGATTCGTGCCAGACACAGTCCGTGTTCGTGCCATACCTTCCGGAACCTCTTTCAGTTATGTTTTCATCAGCTAGAGTGCCCCGCACACACTCAGCAACCTGATCTTTCACTTTCCACAGACTCACGTTTGCTCCCTGAGCTCATTCTCCTGGGATGCAGACACTTAACGTCCCTTCCCTGTGGCCACTTGGCAGCCCTGCTGCCTCTGTCACACACACACACACACACACACACACACACACACACTGTACATAAACAGGTGCAATTATTTCCACCTCCCACAAGAAAACTAAGGAGCAGAGGAATTAAGTCACTTGCTCATTAAGATCATGCCCTAGCAGGGTGTCTTTCTACAGCTGGGTTTTTTTTCCAGGCACTGCTGAGAACTTTAAACTGGCTCCCTAGAAAGCATGAACTTTAATTCAGAAGCTCCCTCTAGGAATCTAGCCTGCGGAAATAATCCAGAATGTCTTTGTGCAAATACCGTGTTCTCAGAGACGCTCCTCCACTCCCCCTAAGGAAAATCGGCTCACCCCGCCACTCGTCGCCCTCTGCCCCCTTACTCTGCCTCACCTCTCTTCACAGAGCTGATTAGCAGTGTGGATTAGTTTGGCCCTTCACCCTCAGGAGGATGAACGCTCTCCAAGGAAGTGGGAGTGTTCACCAGCTCTCAGTAACTGGGGTATAGTGGGCACTCAGTAAATGCAATTATGTTAATTACATAATAATTCAATGTGGAGTAAAATTTATACACCAAGATGCTCGCTGCAGCATTTACAGAGCATATATATAAAATAATATCTAAGTCCAACATTAGGGAATGGGCTATAATGAAGAAATATTAGACAGCTGTAAAAGGTAATAATATTCATGAAGAATTTAATGACTTAGAAAAAAGGATGGTGAGATAATTTTAAGTGAAATAAACAGGCTACAAAATTGTATATACATTATCATTTTAACCATGTAGTTAAACAAAGTATAAGAAAAACAGAGGTGGAGGAATGGCAAGTGATTTTTTTTTCCTGCTTATTTGTACCATTTTTTTTATTTCCTAAATTTGGAGCAATGGGTGAGTTACATCTTGATAATAAGGAAAATCAAATAATACCTTTTACATAGTCTTACCTCATTAGGCAAAGATATGGGCTTTAAATCTTTAGGACTTGCCTTCTGCATCAGCTGTATTCCTCTCTGAATCCCTATAGGATAATGCATCTATGAAAGAAAAATTCTTCAGAAACTTCCCTGAATGGCATAATACAGATAGTTAATAATGGTAAATTTCCTCTCCTTGTTGAGGATGTATGAATGCCAGGCACAGATGTTAACTTGGATAGCCCTACAGCATCCTGAAATGATGCTGGGTAGCCCTAAAGAAGACAATGGCACCCCGCTCCAGCACGCTTGCCTGGAAAATCCCATGGACAGAGGAGCCTGGTGGGCTGCAGTCCATGGGGTCGCTAGGAGTCAGACACGACTGAGCGACTTCACTTTCACTTTTCACTTTCATGCATTGGAGAAGGAAATGGCAACCCACTCCAGTGTTCTTGCCTAGAGAATCCCAGGGACGGGGGAGCCTGGTGGGCTGCCATCTATGGGGTCGCACAGAGTTGGACACGACTGAAGCGACATAGCAGCAGCAGCAGCAGCAGCCCTAAAGATGGGGCTTCCCTGGTGGCTCAGACGGTAAGGAATCCACCTGCAATGTGGAAGACCTGGGTTCGATCCCTGGGTTGAGAAGATCCCCTGGAGGAGGGCATGGCAACCCACGCCTGTATTCTTGCCTGAAGAGTCCCCATGGACAGAGGAGCCTGTTGGTCTACAGTCCATGGGGTCCCAAAGAGTCGGACACAACTGAGCAACTAAGCACAGCCTCAAAGAATCTCATTTCTCAGTCTTAAAAATGAAAGGTCTTGGACTACGCTGGTGATCCAGTGGTTTAGAATCCACCTGCCAATGCAGGAGACATGGGTTTGATCCCTGGACCGGGAAGATCCCACTGCTTGAGGGCAACTAAGCCCGTGCACCTCAAGTACTGAGCCCGCAAGCCACAACTAAAGAGTAGCCCTGGCTCACCACAACCAGAGAAAGCCCGCACGCAGCGGCGAAGACCCAGTGCAGCCAAAATGAATAAATAAGTGAAAAGAAAAGGAACTTCTTGCCAGGGGAAGGGATGGGAGCTGTTCTCAAAGGCCTGCCCGCCACTTCATGTGGAATGCAGGTTAGTTCCCTTTAGAAAGAAATTCGTTCTGGGTTCAATATTCAGAAAATAAAAACAAAACAAACACCACCCAAGTGAAGACTCAGGGAGAGAGGGAGAGCAGCAGGGTGAGGTGAGGGGGTGCCCAGGAGGTGGGCTAACAAAGGCCTGTGCAAGTCTGCCCGGGCAAGTCCCTGGGAGAGAAGAGTCATTTTAAAATTCTGATTGTGGGTGCAGAGAGGAGGGACCGCAAACCCAGGAGTCTCCATAAGGGGCAGTTGGGCTTGATGTGGAAGGCAGGATGAGGGCACAAATCTGGGGCCTGTTAGGGGACCTCCTCCAATAGAACTTGTACTCCGCTCTTCCTTCCTCCAGTGCCTCCTTCCTGCCCTCTGGTCTCCCTTGATTCCTTCCTTCCTTCCCACCTTCTTCCTTTCTCTTCTTCCTTCCTTTCTTCTTTTTTTTTTTTCCTTCCTTCCCAACACCAGAGAAGGAGTAGTGAAAACAGATCTATACCTAGGCGGAGTTTTCACTCTACATAATGCATGCATGTAGTTTCAGATGGTGACAAGTGGTAGGAAGGTTATAAAATGAGAATAACAGGGTAGGAAACGATAGGGGTGGGTTGAGGACCAAAGGAGGCGACGAGTGAGCTAAGAACCGAACAGGGAGCTGATGGTCATAATGATTCAGGGAAAGAACATTCCAGACAAAAGGGACAAACAGCACGTGTACACACACAGAGGCAAGAATACTGTTGACATATTTGAGGAACTGAAAGATCAGTGAGCCAAGGAGAGAGACGAGCAAAGGGGATGTGAGTGGGAGATTGGTGGGGAAGACACATAGGCAGAGACTAGACAATGGGAGGCCTGCCAGGCTGAGGAGTTTGGGGTTTGTAGGGCTTCCCTGATAGCTCAGTTGGTAAAGGCACCCACAATTCAGGAGATCTGGGTTTGATCTCTGGGTTGGGAAGATCCCCTGGAGAAGGAAAAGGCTACCCACTCCAGTATTCTGGCCTGGAGAATTCCATGGCTAGTCTATGGGGTCGCAAAGAGTCGGACACGACTGAGCAACTTTCACTTCCTTGGGGACCATAAGAAGCCACCAGAAAATTTAAAGCAGAGAAGTGACGTGATTGTGTTCTTAGGAAATCACTCAGGTTGTTGTGGGGAGCAGAAAGATCACAGGAGAGCAAAATGGAAGCTTCCCAAAGCCGTTAGGAAACAGTCCAGGTGAGCAGAGGAGGTGCCTTAGGGTGGGGGGAAAAAGAGACCAGGAGAAGCAGAGAGATGGAAAGCATAGTCGTAAAGGATTGCTGACCAAACGTGCCGACAGAGCTAGATGGAAACTGAGGAATCGTGGGAGAGTCCTAGGTTTTTTCTTGTTTGTTAGAGCAAGTGGTGCCATTGACTGATACGGAAATAATTAGGGGAAACAGCTTGGGGTGGAGTTTGGGAAGGAGTATGAAACTTGGGGTTCTGCTTGGAGCATGTCAGGTCTGAGATGCCAATTAGAGATTCAGATAGATTTCAAGCGGTCTGTTAAACGTCCCAGTCTGGCCCTCGGTGGAGACGACAGAGCTAAAGATAGAACTTTGGGAGCCCTTGGTGTGTAATGCATACTAAAACTGTGAGACTGAATGAAATTACAAGTTGAAAGATAGGAGCACCCAGAGCTGAGTCCTGCTACACTGCAGCATCTAGAGGCTGGAAGAAGCCATCCTGACCGTTTAAACCACTCCCTCTCCCTATGTTGCTAAACTATAATTTGCAGCCACCTTAAAAATTATGCTAGTGTGTTAAAGTAGTTCCCGCGCTCTGAACAGCTCTCTGCGAGGAGGTTCTTAGATGACTCATTATTACTTATGATAATAATAGCTCATTTTTTACACTTTCACTTTTTATAGGGTATTCCATACTTATTCATTCACTCTGTCAGAGACTTAAATGATTCAGAGCTGCTGTATTCGGCTTTCTTTATTTTTATTGTAAAATATATACACAGAAAACTGCATTGGAGATATATATACAGTTTAACAAATAATGCTTTTAAGAAAAACAAGTTAACCAGAGATATTATCTCATCCTTGCTCACTCATTCAGTCGACAGACCTTGCTTGGAGCACCTACTGTGTTCCCGGCCCTGAGCTTGGAGCTGGGGCCACAAACACAGAAGGCAAATTCACTTGCCTTTTGGAGCTAGTGGCCTGAGGGGTGGGGGTGATGGGCAGGTGAAATCACCGTGAAAATACATCATTACAAAAGGTGTTCAGTAGGGTTTTTTAATATTTATTTTTATTTATTTGGTTGTGCCCTGTCTTAGTTGGGGCAGGCAGTATCTTTCATCTTCGTTGCAATATGTAAACTCTAGTTCCCTGACCAGGGTTCAAACCCCAGGCCCCCCTGCATTGAGAACACGGAGTCTTACTTAGCCACTGGAGTACCAGGGAAGTCCCAGGTATTCGGTAGCCTTGAAAGGGAGCTATGCACCAAGTGCTGCCTCCTCTCATTAACCTTCACAGTAACATTAAGAGATAGGAGTCCTGTTAGCTTCACTTGATAGAGGAGAACGCTGAGACCTGTAGTGGTGTAAATGGCAGAGACCCCAGGTCCCGCAGCTGAAGAAAAGCCAACACTCAGATCCACGGCTTCTCACTCCATATCCTATGGCCTTTTCCCAGCCCCTGGTTGGGAGGATCACCAAGGGTACATGCTAAAGCATAATGCTCTTCCTCAGTCATTTGCAGGGGGGAGAGTTGCCTGAGGAGGCTGTGGAAAGCCCCAGTGGCCTCTGCCTGGGGCTTCCCTGAGCAAGCAGTGGGGAGTGTGGTGTCCACCCCTAGAGGTCGTTTGGGCCCCAGGTCCCCGCATAGCCAGAGGAAACCCACGCCCCCAGGTCCTCCCCGTCAGACTCTGTGCCAGGCCAAGCTCCTTTCTTCCCTCTCCTCCTCTTCATTCCTCTAAAACTTTCCCCAGAAGGAACACTCCTCCAAGAGCCCCTCTGCAGTCTGACCACGACCCCCTGGTCCCCCGCGAACACCCACACCACCTGCACCATGCCGCCGTCGGCCCTCTGTCTCAGCGTTCTCGTGCTTCGTCGCATAAGCTCTGACCTCCCCGTGCCCCACAGTGCTTTGCCTCCTGAGGCCAAGGGCAACGGCTCCTCCATTTATCTGTCACTAGCCAGGGGAGAGCGAGCTGTCAATAGAGTAGACACTCGGTACTTGTTAACAGATGGTCCGCTTCAACCACTGACTCGCTGCCTAAGTGAACAAACAGATGTTCCGTGTAAGCAATGAGATGCTTTCCAGAGACGCGCCAGTTAGGATGTGGAGAGGCCAAAGGGGAGATGATGGCCTCCTGGAGCCTTGTCACCTCCTTTCCCAACCGCTGCTGGTTTGGGGCGGGAGCTTAGTCTCTGAGAAGTCCACACTGAGAACCGGGACCCTGCCCCTTCTCTTTCCTGGAGCATCCTCCCTGGCTTCAGTCCAACAGAACCATCTTCAGGGCACAAATCCTTTCACGGTGGAGACCCTCTGCGCACAAGCTCCGTGTAGATGAGGGAAAGATACCTACTTAGCTGTTCCTGCCATAGCAGGCTAACTCACACAGCCCTCATGGCAGAAGGACAAGGCTTCACTGCAGGTCAGCCAACCTGCCCTTCACCTCTGATCTCTACCCCACCCCGCAGGCCCCAGGTGAGGCAACTCCTCCCAGCTGCCTGGTGCCCTCTGTTCCCCCTTCACAGAGATCTCCAGCTTTTCTGAGCTGCCATCATGCTTTTCATGGTTTTCAGTCCACATTCCAACCCTCCCAAATCTGCCTTTTTCTTGTTGCCACCCCTGACTCCATCAGTCTGACCACGGTGGTTAGCTGGTATTTGTGAGATTAATTCTACTTGGCAAATGATTTCCATCTCGCAATGCTATATGCACAGGAAAGTGTTTGGAATCAGACAAACCTGGGATTGAGTTATGGCTTTGTCGTTTTACTAACCGTTGTGTTGGAGTCCCTTTTAATCTCCTTCAGCCTCAATTATCTTACCTGTAAAGTGGGCCCCACACTCCCTAGTTGAAAGCATTAAATGAGACGACATATATAATCCATGTAGTACAGAGTTCTCAGCCAGCACTAGCTCCCCACCACCACCAATAGAGTTATGGTGAAGATTAGTTGAGTTAATATTTGTGAACTATGCCTGTAACATAGAAGACACACACACACACACAATAAGTTTCTCTTTTTTCCGTGAAGGAATGAGCATCTAAACTCCATTTTGCCTTATATTTGTTTCCAAGCCAGGGAGACAGAATTTTATCTAAACCCCCATGCATTGCAGGGAAAGAGCATTTTGCTACTAGGCTAAAATGTGATTCTTTAATTATCTTTTCAAAATGTATCAAATAAATTTGAGACTAGAGTGGAGTTCGTTCCTAATTTAGGCATACATAGACAATGTGCCTTGTTTTCAGACATCAGGACATGTGGACTCTGCTTTAACCACCACTGACCCCAGAGCACAAGCTGACATGAGAACCAAACTCATCGAGGTGGGATTCAGGCAACAGAACCCTGCTAACCATGGCCTTTAGAAGTGATCAAGACACGTCAGACTCGCAATTCAGTATTTTTCAGGTTTCACAGAATTTGGAGCCTGTCTCTAAACTGAAGAGAAATGCTACCTTTCTGTTCAGTGGGTCTCTCAGTCAACTGCCCTTTAACCCCCAAAGGTCTAGAGCCCACGTCGTTCCTCCTAGGGTTGGTCCAAATATTGGGCGTGGAATGAGGCCCTTTGGCGGCTGTCACTTCTATGGACTGAAATGGATGGAAAAGACCCCATAGGTCCAGGTCAGCCTGGCAGCAGAAGCCACAGGATGCTGTCTTATTTCATGGAAACATCACTGGCCTCCAGATTCCTGAGTGAACTCCAAAACACAGAAATGCCAACATGACCCAGGCTGCTCTCCAAACTCCAGGCCCACGTCTGCCCACAGGTCTCTCTAAGCAGCCCACATGGGCACTTTGTCCTGAATAAAAACACTCACAAAATAAAAAAACCACAGAGATCCTGGGTTAGGAAAATGACAGTTTTCTGCAGATGATCTTCAGGACCACTGTCTGAAGGTTTTATGTTACTGCTGGAAATGGGCAGCTCAAACAGCTGCCCTTCCTTCAGGGGCTCCAAGACCATCCACTGGGCTGGCACACGGGGCCTTCTCTCACCTGCTGAGGCCTACATCCAGGAAACAGCTGCACCAGGAGGGTGGACCAGCCCCGGTTACCAAGACAAAAAGGAAACAGCCCGCATCACATGCTGCCCCTCTGTCCTGTCCAGCTCACATGGCCTGTGCTGCCTGGCCCCGGTAGGGTTGTTGGTGGGATGTGTGACTTCTGGCACAAGAAGTCAGGAGCCCATTTGATTTATTTAGATGTGGTGCCATCATTGGGTGGGTCTCCTAAGGTTTCAGTGGCTTTCTTTCCACTTCGAATCTTCCCTCCACTCCACTCCCTGCCAAGCCCGCTCCAAGCCACCCCTAGGAATCTACTAATTAAAGTTCTTTAACGTCTTTCATGTGGCAATTTAGGAAACTCCAGGGCAAGTCCTCATCTGAGGACTCTAGCCCAGGTGGTATCGTCTGGTTTGAATGTTAAGGTTTTTTAACCCCAGAGCTTTTGGGGGCATCCACCCACTCCAGAAATTGTCCATCAGAAGGGGGAAGTAGGTTAAGCAAGCATCCTTGGTCCCCCTCCAAAAGATCTACTCTTCAGGCTTCACATCTGCAGCCACTTGGGTCGTGGCTAAGTGGTTTTGTCTTCCCCTCCTCCTCTTGATTCCATACCCTGCTCTACCCGCCCAGCAACCCCTCAAATTGTAGATGAGCTGCTCCTGGCCCTCAAAGTAAACAGAGCCATAGCATGGCTTCCTGTGGTGACCTCTATCACCCTGGCGGTGGGGAGCGTCCCCTCCCAGACTGCCGCTCTCAGGGATTCAGGGCTCGATGCTGCTCCCTGGCAAGGATTACCTTCATGTCAATCCCTAAGGTGATGGAAGAAGGTGACTCTTTTTCCCTAAAAGCACAGGAATGATGAAAGCAACAGCAGACATCATTTAATCGGCTAGTAACGTGAGGGCCCTATTACAGCAAGAGCTGTTGTGCCAGGGATAACTGACTAGGAAGAGCTGCTGTGCCTCAGGGAGTTGACTTCTAGGCCTGAAGAGCCCTACTGAAAACTCTAGAGCTACAGTTAGTTTCTCCAGCAAAGGATACTGTGATTGGTTAGCACCGTCTTCCATGGGTGTGAGAAAGGAAAGTGGGAACACAAGGGCTATGTTCGTGTCATCTCTGTCCTTCATGTAACTGCAGAAACCCTCCCCCTTCCTAGATGACAGCATCGCCCCACAGCGGGGGCAAAACAGTGAAAACACTATCTCAGATGTCCTTTCTAGGTTTTCCGGGAGGTGGTCCATTCTTAAGCACCTCCTGATCTCATGAGTTCATTTAGTCTAGCATAAAAGGACCCTTTGCTGTCCATGCTTAAAGTTACTGATGTGTCCTTCACCCGAGTTTCTGGCTGAAGCCATCACTTCCTCTGGCCCTCAGGGCATCCAAGTACCATCCCCAAGAATGCTGGACCGTGGACTTTTCCCTGGGTCCTCCTATCCCAAAGGTCTTCCTTACCTTTATGTTTCACGCCACCTTGATAGATTAGCCCCTCCTTTCATCCAATTCTTCATTCCTTTCCCGCCCATCGGTCTATTCATGCTAACTTCTCCACACACTAGAGGGTGGGATTCTCTTCTGATTATTTGTGTAAGGATATTTTTGTATGGGCTTTCCAGGTGTTGGCAGTGGTAAAGAATCCGCCTGCCAATGCAAGAGTCTCAGGAGACTCTGGTTCAATCCCTGGGTCAGGAAGATCCCCTGGAGGAGGAAATGGCAATCCACTCCAGTATTCTTGCCTGGAAAATTCCATGGACAGAGGAGCCTGGCGGGGTTACAGTCCATGGGGTCGCAAGAGTCAGACACGACTGAGCACACAGCACGCATGCACGCACATTTTTGTTTATTTCACCTAAGTCAGCACTTACTGAGAAATTTCAGTGCATGTGGAACTTAGGTACCAAAGAAACCACTCTTTCCCTGCCTATCGCTTCTCATCCCCATGTGCACTTCCATGGTCTCTGTACTGTAGGTGTTCATCACAGCACTGCGTCAAAGCCATTCCCTTACCTTCAGCTTAGAACACTTCTGCGCCCAGCCACAGAGGCTGTGGTTATCCCGCCGCTCATCTGGCTTCCTCCCTGCCTGTCCCCTCCGGGCTCTGAGTCTTCCGTGTAACTAGTCCCCAGCGGGGGGCTTGAACCCCCTCCCCTTGGAATCCACCCCACTTTTCCTGATTCCCTGTTGATCTTCTTTTCTCCCCTTCCTTCTTCAGTCAGAAGAAAGTGAGGCACCACATGAATACATGTCTTTCCCAAGGCAAATATATTTCTGGCTCAGACTAGCAAATCATTTTTCAGCATGAAGAACACAACGCTCCATCATTTTTCTCCTGTCAATTTTTAAGCAATAGCTGAAGCAGTAGTAGGTTGTTTGGGGGCAGCCAGGAAAATGAGCTCTGGCCCACAGGCCCCAGACTAAAGGAAATCAGACAGCAGGCCCAACAGCAGCAGCATAAACTCTCCATTTCCGATGTTTTTTCTTTCCATTTGGTTTCCATGGGACCCTGGGTTGGGGGCAGGGAGGGCTTCCAAAAATACTGATTTGCATTCTGTAGAAAAATAAGGAACAAAATTTCAGGCTGGCAAGGAAAAGGAAAAGAAGCATTCAGAACTGTGTAGGAGACCAGTACCTCCAAACTTTTCAGAAACCCAGCTCCAAGGCTAATTTTGAGGACACCTCATTGACTGCCTTCTCTACCTCAGTGCTCTTTAATAAGTATCAAAATTCAGAAGAGGCTGCACCTTCAGGACTTGGAAATATTTTCCATCCAACTCACAACCCAGAATTGCAATGTCCTATTTTGGGGACTGAGATTGAGAAACTCCTGTCCTTTTGGGTTTGGGGGGGATTTTGTTTCTTGCTTTGTTTTGTTTGAAATTTTATACTACCCCGTGATGTTTTGTTTGCTCTCCTTTAGGTTTTAAGTGGTTCTGTGATTCAGCAAGCCAGCAGGCTTCCCTAAGTCATTTATATTTTCTGGGACTCAGCACTGGGACCTCTGGTTGAAATCCACTAAGAGGCAACAAAACTGAGAGTTCTAGACGGCATGACACGTCAGAGCCCCTGAGGCCAAAACTGATAGACCTCTGAGTCTGGCAGACTAAACAAAGTTGGGAAGAAGGCACAGGGCATCATCCCTTCTAAGCTCAGACCTCCCTCCCACCCCGCAGCGATTCTGGCACCAGCCCGAGACACCATCTTATGTCTCATCTTTGTAGGACCTGTTAGCTACTTGTCAACAAATGATGGAGTTTTTCTTGGCTAACCCTAAAATAGATACCTTCAGGAGTATTTGCATTTTTAACAAAAGCTTCTTGGAGATGGAATTCATCTCTAAGGGTAAGATATAGTAGGGAGAAGATGGTGTTGAATTTCTAGAATCACACCATGCGGGCTTCCCAGATGGCTCAGTGGTAAACAATCCACCTGCCAATGTAAAATCATACCATTCAGTGGATGGACCCACTCCCCTAGCCTGATGGTGGAGACAGCGACAGCAGTGGGTGCTTGCTTCTCCTCCCGCATCGCATCACAGCGTGCTGTTCCAAGAGGAACAATGTAAAGCATCTAAAACATTCATTCTTTCTTTCAAAAGATATTTGGGGACTTCCCTGGCAGTCTTGCAGTTAAGACTTCACCTTCCAATGAAGAAGGTACAGGTTCCATCCCTGGTTGAGGAGCTAATATTCCACATGCCTCTCAGCCAGAAAAATAAAACAGAAGCAAAAAATTGTGACAAATTCAATAAAGACTTTTAAAATGATCCACATCAAAAAAAATCTTAAAAAAAGAAAAAACAAGATATTTGATTGAGTCCCACTGATGTGCCAGGTACTATCCAGGTACTAGTAATATTGCAGCAAACCAAACTGACAAAAATCCCCTCCCTCCTGGAGCTCACAATTCTAGAAATACCAATAGAACATATTAACATATGAAGCAAACTATGCAAAGAGTAAACAGAACTCATGGTTCTGTTTCTTCGATGATACTGTAAAAAAGAATTCAGAATTTAGATAAGATGGGCACTAATAAGAGTACAATCTACAAGCTTGTGGGTAAATCTATTGCTACCAGATCACTTAGAGCCCAGCACCTGCCTTCCCAACAGGCATACTTTTCCCTGGAAAAACTGACCTAAGAGTAGATCTACCTTCCTCTATAAGCTGGGCGATTTTTTACTCCATTTATAACCATTTCTTTGAGTGAGCCTCAGTTTCCTCCTCTGTAAAATGAAATTATGACCAGGGATCACACAGAAGTTTAACTGGGATAATCTTTAAGAAAGCACTTGGCACCATGATTAGCATCAGATATGCAAAAAAATTAATTCCTACCAGGTAGCACTACCACAGATATTAATCCAGTTGCCCTTTAAAAAAAAAATGTATTGGAGAATAGTTGCTTTACAGTGTTGTGTTAGTTTCTGCTGTACAGCAGATGAATCAGTTGTGTGTATCCATATGTCCCACTGTTTTGGATTTCCTTCCCATTTATGTCACCACAGAAAATTGAGTAGACTTCTCTGTGCTATACAGTGGGTTCTCACTAGTTATCTATTTTATAAATCGCTCGCTCGCTCAGTTGCTTCAGTCATGTCCTACTCTTTACGACCCGATGGACTGTAGCCCACCAGGCTCCTCTGTCCATGGGATTCTCCAGGCAAGAATACTGGAGTGGGTTGCCATGCCCTTCTCCAAGGGATCTTCCTGACCCAGGGATCGAACCTGAGTCTCCTTCGTCTCCTGCATTGCAGGGGAATTCTTTACCACTGAGCCACCGGGGAAGCCCCATTCTGTACACAGTAGTGTATTTATGGGCTTCCCTGGTGGCTCAGAGGTTAAAGCATCTGCCTGCAATGCGGGAGACCTATCAAATCCCAATCTCCCAATTCATCCCACTCCGCTTCCCCCTCTTGGTGTCCATACATTTGTTCTCTGCGTCTGTGTCTCTATTTCTGCTTTGCAAATAGGTTCATCTGTACCATTTTTCTAGGTTCCACATATATGCATTAATATACAATACTTATTTTTCTCTTTCTGACTTCCTTCACTCTGTATCACAATCTGTAAGACATACAGATGGCCTAGAAGTAGGTGAAAAGATGCTCAACATCACTAATTATTAGAGAAGTGCAAATCAAAACTACAATGGGGTGTCACCTCACACCAATCAGAATGACCATCATCAAGAAACCTACAAATAATAAATGCTGGACAGAGTGTAGAGAAAAGGGAACCCTCTTACACTGTTGATAGGAATGTAAATTGATGGAGCTACTATAGAGAACAGGATGGAGGTTCCAGTTGCCCTTTTAATCTACAATTCTCCGGCCCCTTGCTTCCCCGGGATCTCTTCCACTTCTCCACCTGACAAGTGCTGCCCCATCTTCAGGAGCCTCCCCACTCCCCCTGACAGACCTGGCCTCCCTCCCTCCTTGTTTCCCGGACCTAAGCCTGCCTTACAGCAAGCAGCGATTTCTTTTATAATTATTTGTTCACCTTTCTCCTTTACTGAACTTTTAACTCTTTAAGGGCAAGGATCCATCGCTCTAATCTTCTTGTTCCAGCTTATCTCTCTGTCACATGCCTAGCACAGCACCTAAGATGAATTAATACTTGTTGAGAGAATAAATAAATCATTACTGAGGTGAGAAGCTCCTGCTCTTTTCAGGGCTGAGAGGGTAGGGGTCGCCAGACCAGAAAGAGCTGTTTTCTAAACCCTGAGAGGGAAGGAAGGTGAGGCTCTCTCTTCTGTAAATAAAAAAGGTGCTTTTTTATTTTATTTTTAACTTTGTGGCTGACCCCAAACTGGAGTGAGAGCTGGTCTTTTAGCACAGTCCAAAAGGCTCTAAGCCGGCAGAGGTGGATGAGAGGAGGAGTGAAATGGATCCAGGATCACGCACTGTGGCTGCCTGTGGGGTCTCTTCCACACACCCCTCTCTGTAGACCCAGCCTCACCCTCCAGGTGAAGCCGTGAAGCCCCTAGAGGCTTCAGGCCTGGCCTCGCCTCTTGGCCTTCGGTCCATGGGCATCCTCGCCACCTCACCTTGACCTCCCGGAGCCGTCAGCCCTCACTCTCATGCCCATTCACCCGAGGTCATCACCATGAGAGAACTCCAGTCCCAGAATCTTCCTCCACTGTAGCTGGAGGAAAATCAGTCCCCTGCATTCCTGACAATAAGCACGGTACTGCAGGACCCCAGGTGCCTTTTAAACCACCGAAAGTGTCAAATACTTCCAGCGGAACTATCCCATAATGTGGACTTTACTCAATTTCTAGTCTCTGAAAATTGATGATCTGTGTACAATATGTCATGGCACCAGCCCCAGATTTTCTTAACACTACCTTCCAAATTCTCTGCAAAATGCTCCCAAACTACCCTCTGGGCTTATCACCTCTGTGTGTCCCCTGTCCCTTCTGCTCCCTCCTGCCAGGACCCCCCCCCCCACCCCTCAGGAAAGGCCCAGTGGGGTTTTCCGCTGATTATAAGTTCTTCCGGGACCTACGACCATATCAGTGCCACGGGCTCTGAGAAGCCTCACCGTGGTCTTTCCACCCAGCTGTCACCTTGGGCTCTTGGCTCCAAAAGAGCGCAGAGCCTGGGAGAGAAAAGGCCACGAGCCCTTCTCCTCTACAGCTTTTTGGACAACCTCCACCCTGACCCCACATCCTCTCCTTTGGCTGGTGGAGGCCCTCTCGTCACCTCCTGGGTGGGAGGCAATCTAGGGGTCCCACAAGCAGATGGGTTCTAAGTGTGATCTTGGTGGAGTTTCCCTCTCCCCAAACCCGGTTGTTGTTCAGTCGCTCAGTCATGTCAGACTCTTTGTGACCCCATGGACTGCAGCACACCAGGCTTCCCTGACCTCCACCATCTCCCCGAGTTTGCTCAAACTCATGTCATTGAATCAGCGATGCCATCCAACCATCTCATCCTCTGTCGTCCCCTTTCTCATCCTGTCCTCAGTCTTTCCCAGCATCAGAGTCTTTTCCAATGAGTAGTCTAGAGAGATTCAGTCCTCTACCCTCTATGGTTAAAACAAATCCTACACATGATAAATCATAAAAGTAACGCAGTAAAAGGGCATACACTGTCAGAGTTGGGCATGGACTAGGGTCGGGGGGAAAGTGTGGAAAGAGTCCTTTGGCTCTTGGCGGGCTCTGCTGGGCCAAAGCACCCTCCAGCTAATGTCCCTCACGCATCAGGGCTCATCTTTCTGAGCACGGCTCAGACCCATTCCCAGGCCCACCTGACTCAGGAGTGTGCAACAGGACTGAGATGAGCCCATTTGCTTCTGATTGGAAAAGGGTGGGGTGTCTTGTGCCTCACCATTCAGACATTCTCCGTGGTGCTATTTTTATCAACAGTAATCATTAAATTGGTATCAGATGGGCTGGTCCAGTGCCTCACCCCGGGGCTGGGTGATGGAATACCATGCGTTTTTTCCAGGCAAAAGGAGATGTGGCATGTGGTCCATATGAATGCACCTCTCTCATACCCCAGGCGAGTCCCTCTCACCCTGGACCCAGTTCCCATGGCAATGAGAGCAAGGTTCTGCATCACTCCTGGTTCATGCCTGACCTGATTCATTTAACAGACATATGTTGTGTACCTTCTAAATGCCAGACATTGAACAAGACACTGGGGACTCATGAAACATATTATCTCTACCTCCTGAGAGACGTGTGTTGCACGAGAAAGGCCTGTCATGTGAAGTGGCAGCGTCTGCTGGGCTGTGCAGGTCACAGACGCGTTGCTAGACACACAGTGGAGGGAGGATTTGTTTAGTCTGGGGCTCACGGAAAGCTCCACGGAGGTGGCGGCACTCAGCCAGGGCTTCAAAGATAGAGTTAAGTGGATGACAATACACCAGAGGGAACCACGGGCAGAGGCATGGAAACGACTCCATAGATTCATCCAAAATCCAGCTGTGCAAGCAGCTCTCACCATGGGGTCCCACACCTGCCTGGAGCCTCACCCTGAGAGGCTACGAGGAGGAGGCCTCAGGGCAGGAATGCCATCTGCTCACCCCTAGGGCCCTGGCTGTTCTGACTCTGTTTTCAGAGTCTGGCCCCATCGAGCAGGGCCCAGCCACACTGCTTGGCCGGTAGTGGCTCCAGGGATCCAGGAGATTGAAGTTAGTTGTGAACTAGGAACCTCCACCGCCATCCACTCGTGGGTCTTGTGATTGAGAACCTGACTTCTTTTAACTGGATGCCTGAAAATTCAGGGTGAAATTGAACAGAAAACCCAAATGGGGCATAACAGGAGAATGGGGAGAAACGTGGCCCCGAATGATGGCCAAAAGTGCTTTGGCAGATGTCCCCGGCCATCCAAGGCTTGGGGCTCTGGTTTTCATTTCCTTTGACCAGACATTCCAGACTCCACCCTGCAAGAGTCACGAGGAGGCCCAGGCTCAGGCCCCACAGGTCACAGCGGGTGTCCCTGGAAGGGCCTCCTCCTTGGGTGGCAGTGGCCAGCTGGAAGGGCCTGGGGCCACCTGTCTGGTCAAGAGCCTCTCTGCTGTGGGCCTCCGGAGCCAGGCTTGGCTCTGAGGTCTGACTAAAGAGACAACGGAATTAATGGGACCCCCATGCCGTCACTGAGGCCATTTCCCCGTGTCTCCAAACAGGGATGAGAGAGGAAATGTCGTTAGGACGCCAGGAGGCTTTTGAGATTTTCAAGAGGGACCATGCTGACAGCGTTACCATCGAAGACAACAAACAGATTCTGAAGCAGAGGTAAGGCCGCCGTGGAGAGCAGCTGGTCCTCCAAGGCTTTGCCGGGCCAGCCTCCAGAAAACTTGCTGCTCTGCCTCTCTCATCCGCCCAGTCCAGTTTCTGAGAGAAGGGCATGGGGTGTGAGCAGCTTCACGTTGGTTGAGTTGCGTTCAGCCTGGTACCCTTGTCTCCCACGTGTTAAGCCTCATTATCCCAGTACAGCTGGGTCACCAGCAACGTTAGAACAGGAGCTGTACATGCCAGCACTTTGCATACAGTCCTCACATCTTACATTAATTCCCAGCAGTCTGGGACTCTATCGCTATTTCACTGCTGCAAAGGCAAGGAAAAAAAAAAGTGCTTACAGTCCAAACGGAGAAGG
This sequence comes from Bos indicus, assembly GCF_029378745.1. NCBI lineage: Eukaryota > Metazoa > Chordata > Mammalia > Artiodactyla > Bovidae > Bos > Bos indicus. The sequence goes on along the minus strand of NC_091782.1, from coordinate 14,780,810 downwards.
AAATGGCAACCCACTCCAGTATTCTTGCCTGGAAAATCCCATGGACAGTGGAGCCTGGTGAGCTGCATAGTCCTTTGGGTCACAAAAGAGTCAGACATGACTTAGTAACTAAACAACACATACCAAACCCCGCATCTTAGAACTCCAGGCCCTCCAGCAACTCTGCAGAGCCGCCCTGCACTTCTTGGTCACGGGACGCGTGTACACATGCATGTCCTGTGACCCAGACACCTCTAATGTGTTCTCCTGGCCAGAAGCAGAGCAGGCAGCACCATTCGTTGACAGGTTGTCCAGCAAAGCCTGTGTTCTAGGCCCTTTAGAAAAAGCTTAGAGGTGCATCGTTTGTTACAGCTAATGCCTGAATTCAGCACATGTCCTCAAGCTGGTGCAAACAGAAAACACTGCTGGACGTGTGGGCCTACGGTTTAAAAGAGAGGGTTCTAGACCGCGAACTCTCAGACGTCATGTGTGACTCCACAACACAGCACGCAGAACATTTTCAAAAAGTATTTGTTGAATTAAAATGAGCTCCAGGTTTAAGAATCGTATGTTTATAAATGCTTCAAGGAAGCAGGAGAAGGGGACGAGCTCTCTCAAGGAAACGGGCCGAAGTACAAGAGCCTGGAGGGTAAGAAACTCAGGGGAAGCTTTCAAGAACGGAGGGGAGGGAGCTGAGAAGAGAGGAGAACCAGCAGGAAAGACCAGCCTGAAAGCCAAGAGGGGAGATGGCTCCCAGAAGCAAGTTGTCCGTGGTGTCCGATGCTACAAAGAAGCAGGCAGGGGGGCTTCCCTGGTGGGCCAGTGGTTAAGACTCTGCTTTCCAATGCAGGGGTGCAGGTTTGATCCCTAGTCGGGGAACTCTGATCCTATATGCCACAAGTCGCATCCAACTCTTTGCGACCCCACGGACTGTATCCTGCCAGGCTCCTCTGTCTGTGGGCTTTCCCAGGCAAGAATACTAGAGTGGGTTGCTGCTCCTTTCTCCAGGGGATCTTCCCGATCCAGGGATTGAACCCAGGTGCCTTGCATTTCGGGCAGTTTCTTTACCATCTGAGCCACCAGAGAAGCCACAAGTGCACCCAAAATTGTTTTTAATTTATTTATTTTGTAATTGAAGAATAGTTGCTTTACAGAATCTTGTTTTCTGTCAAACCGCAACATGAATCAGCCATAGGTATACGTATGTCCTCTCCTTCTTGAACCTCCTCCTATCTCCCTCCCCATCCTGCCCCTCTAGGTTGATATAGAGCCCCTCTTTGAGTTTCCTGAGCCATACAGCAAATTCCCCTTGGCTATCAATTTTACATATGGTAACGTACGTTTCCATGTTACTCTCTCCATACCTCCCCACCCTCTCTTCCCCTCTTCCCGTGTCCATAAATCTCTGTTCTCTATATCTGTTTCTCCATTGCTGCCCTGCAAATGAATTTTTTGGTACCAAAAATTCTAAAAAGAGGTCAAATAAATAAAGCTTGTTTTCAAAAACTTAAAAAGTATTAAGCTGGAGGCAGCAGAAAAAAGTGCCCGGGGAGTCAGCAGCTGAAAGGGCTTGAACTACAAGGAGTGAAGGAGCAGGTGAGAAGGAACTGGGCAAATGAGGGAGGGCCAGCAGTGTGTTCAGAGAGCTGTGAGAGGAGGAAGACTTCTGTGGCAGGAAAACGGGAAGTAGCCTGAGGAGATCAGAAGTTTGTTTCAGGAAGGAGAATTGGTCAGGGTTGTAGGCGGCAGGCAGAAGCAAGCTCCTGGGGGGAGCAAGCAGGGAGAAAGAGAAGGGGCAGAAAAGTAGGGAACAGAACAAGGGAACCGCTGGCCCCGTAAGGCTCCAGGGAGCCAGGCAGTGGGGACCGTCAGAGGGCGGGGGGCCTGGAAGGAAGCCGGATGGAGAAACACAGCAAGGTGGGCTGACGCTGATACATTTGGAAGCAGAGGCGGCGCGTTAAAGATGGCCTCTGTTTTGTCTGTGAAAAAGGAAATTGAAGCAGGACAAGAGATTGAGGGTGGTGATGAAGGTTCAGTATGTACAGCTGCCACAGGCAACAGGAAAGAAGGCAGAGCTGGGAAAAGGAAAAGGGAAGGCCGGCGGCCCTGAGGGCCCAGCTCAGCCGTTAGCCAATGGTGTTTACACTCGGGGGCGCGGATCCCAGATCACTGGAGGAATCCAGTGAAGGCCGGAGCAGCCCTCCTAACCAAGGAGGTGTCTGCACCCGCTGTGACCCAGCAACTCCCCTTCTGGGTTTACAGCCAGTGTGTCTCTGCACCTGCAGGAATGAGTTTCAGAACCCCCCCACAGATACCCAGGGCTTCCCCAGTGGCTCAGATGGTAACGAATCTGCCTGCTTTGCAGGAGACCCAGGTTCAATCCCTGGGTGGGGAAGATCCCCTGGAGAAGGGAATGGCAAGCCCACTCCAGTCTTCTTGCCTGGAGAATCCCATGGACAGAGGAGCCTGGCGGGCTACAGCCTCTGGGGTCACAAAGAGTCAGACACGACTGAGCAACTAAGCATGCATGCACAGATACCAAAATTCACACGTGCTCAAGTCCCTTAGGCAAAATGAGTAGTACAGTCGGCCTCCAAACCCACAAGTTCCACCCACGGATCCAGAGGGCCGACTGCAGCTCCCAAGAGGTTCTCCGCCTCAGAAGGGGCCATAGATGAAGATGTCCACAGCAGCTCTGCTTGTGGCTGAGGAGGGCTAGAAAGCCGGTGGGTTTGTCTCACCCACCAGAGACCTCAACTTTCACTAGAGTTGCTTTATTTTCTCCCTGTGTGAGTGCTAGTTGCTCGGTCGTGTCGGACTCTTTGCGAACCCCATGGACTGTAGCCCACCAGGTTCTCTGTCCATGGGATTCTCCAGGCAAGAAGACTAGAGTGGGTAGCCATCCCCTTCTCCAGGGGATCTTTCTGACCTGGAGATGGAACCCAGTTCTCCCACATTGCAGGCAGATTCTTTACCATCTGAGCCGCCAAGGAAGCCCACCTTCTCCGATCTGCGCCCCCGAGTGTAAACACCATCGGCTAACAGCTGGGCTGGAACCTCAGGGCCGTCGGCCTTCCCTTTTCCTTTTCCCGGCTCTGCCTTCTTTCCTGTTGCCTGTGGCAGCTGTACCTACTGAACCCTCATCACCACCCTCAATCTCTTGTCCTGCTTCAACTTCTTTTGTCTGTCTGGCTGATCGTCCGTCCCTGGGGAAGTGGAGAATAGAAGGCTGGGGGCGCTCCGTGCAGGCCACAGTTGGGGAGCTGGGTGCGGTAGGCAGCGGTGGATTATTGAGCACATGCCAACAAGGGCAGCACTAAGTAAGACCACAGTTTATGTAAATTATAAATAGATGCACACAAATAAACAAAGACAGCAGAACAAAAAAGTATACTTCAGCCTACTTTACCAGTAAGGAGGGCTACCTCTGCAGGGAGCAGAACAGGAGCCCGACGTGACATGTGAGTGATAGATGGATAAAACAAGGAGTAGGGAGAAGGTGGGTTTCCCTGGCGGCTCAGATGGTAAAGAATTTGCCTGCAATGTGGGAGAGACCTGGGTTCCATCTCTGGGTCAGAAAGATCCCCTGGAGAAGGGAACAGCTACCCACTCTAGTCTTCTTGCCTGGAGAATCCCATGGACAGAGGAACCTGGTGGGCTACAGTCCATGGGGTTCGCAAAGAGTCCGACACGACTGAGCAACAAGCACTCACACAGGGAGAAAATAAAGTGGCTCTGGTGAAAGTTGAGGTCTCTGTTTCCAGGAAACTGGAATATGCACACCCATGAAGACTTGAGCCTGTGAATCCAGGGGGTTTCATGTACCTTTCAAACCTCTCCCTGGGGCAGGCTGTGTATTTTCAGCTGGACGTGTTGGAGCAGGACACCTTGTTTGTCTGGAGACACACGCATCAGGCTGGAAGACAGCTGCCTCGTCCAGTGACTTCACTAGAGCCCTCAGCTATGTCCACCCCCGGGGCTTCAGGGCCCATACCAGTGACCTCGTAGCCCTGGCTTCATGGTAAACTGACCTGTGGAGCTTGTACAAGTTACCAGAGCCCAGGCCTGACTCCCTGGATATTCTCACTGAATTAGGTAGCGCCCGAGCATCCATTTGTTTCAGAATTCCAACATGCCACCATGTTTGAAAACCACTGGCCAGACAGAGAGCTTGTCCAGAGACCTTGAGAAAGAACATAATATGTCATGTCTCTTATTCTAGAATTGGTATGGCTCCTGAATCAGGCTTGTACTCTTGAGCTTAGAGGTCTCTTTCCAGCAGGAGATGGGTTTGGGGGGCGGGGGGGGTGGGGGGAGGTGGGGTGGTTGGAAAAGATGAGGATGTATGGGCTTCCAGTACAGAGTTCCCTAACTCTAGAACAGCAGAGTTCTGACAGCCACATGACAGATGTGCTTTTGGGCTCACACACATGGAAATCGCACAGGACGGGCTGGTGCGAATGGTGGTCCCATCTTCCTCAAGGCCTTAAAGCAAAGGAGTTAATGAAACTCACACAAAGCTCCCCTCTGAGAAGAGGTTTTCCCAGCAGTAAATCAGTCTTTTAAAATCAAATGAAAAGTCAGCAGACCAGCCCACATTTTTAAAATATCTACATCTGTTCAGCGTTACCAATTATTAAAGGAATATTTGGGACCGGGAAGTGTAAGCCAGGTCCTACTCTTTTCTCAGGATTGGAACCTTTGCATTCACAGAGAATATTCAATTAGCAGATATTACATGCTCATAACTCTTATGGCAGAGGACAAAGAGAGTTGTTTTTATAGAAAACAAATAACTACAATCAGTGCTTCCATAGCAGACATTGAAATCAAGTGTGAAAAGCTTCCAGGCCTCCATCTCTTTAGGAATCAATCTGCGGTGACCCTGATCCCACCAACCCATCTGCTCCCAGTCCCTCTAGTGACCGAGAGCATCACGTGGACCATCTGTTGGAGGAATGATGGGTCCTAGGAATACAGATATGCGCCTGAGTGGTGTTCCCCAGGGTGGTTAAATTGCTATTCCCTGGGACTTCCCTGGCAGTCCAGTGGTTAAGACTCTGCGCTTCCAATGCAAGGGCCGAGGGTTTGATCCATGGTCAAGGAACTAAGATCCCACATGCTGCCCAGCACAGCCAAAAAATAATTGCTCTTCCCTAACTCTACTTCTAATAGACTTCCTCTTAGAAAGTCTTACCTTCCTGATTATCCACAGCCAGCAGAACCCGTGGGCCTGGGCTCTCCCGTTTTGTTCACTACTTCTCTTATCAAGTAACTCTGCCAACCCAGGGCCCTAGTGCTGCAGCTGGAAAAGTCCAGAAAAGAAGGGCTCAGGACCACCATTACCCCCCAGTAACACAAGCCTTGGTCCAGCTCAGCCTCGTTAGCCAATGGCAAGTAGCTTCTAAGCCCAAGGACTCTTGATGACTCGAATTCCCTCAGCTCCCCCAGAGTGTGGGAGTTGATGCCGAGTTGCAAGAGGAGACCATCCGTGGCTCAGACGTTAGGGCCACTTAGTAGGAGGGATGTCTACCCCTTGTTGCCAGCATGTCTCAGCTCTGCCCCCAGCCTGGGGATAGTTGTGCTGCCTGCCTGTGACAAAGAAATGAGATGTTGGCACATTAATAGGATATCTGCCCTCCAGTAAACTGGAGCACGTGAGCCAATTCTTAAGCTGGATTTTTCAATAGGAGACAATTCAGATAGAAGTGCAATTGAAAATCGCTACATTTTCCAGGCATGACTCATCCTCACAGTATATAATAGCATGAAGAGAGAGGCTGGAAGCCCCATGCTTGGCTAACTCCAGTGCCCAGGCACCACCTGGCTGACTTTCTTTTGTGACGGGTCCCTCATACAAACTGAATCCCCTGTCGCAGGGTCCCATTCAGTAAAAAAAGAGTAAATCAATGGGGAGGTCAGCTGCAATTGGAAATGAAGGTGTTGATAATGTGAACGAAACCAAGAAAAGCACCCTCCGTCACTCAGTTGAATCCTTTAGATAGAGATTAGAACAACAATACCACACCAACAGGAAAACTGGACCAAGAGCATCCAAGAGCAAATCTAACACCATCATCTGGAAATAAAGTCCACCCCAAATAGGAGTTCCCTGGTTCCTGTTAGACTTCAGTTTTAACCTTTATTATTTTTCCATTTGTTTTTTGTATTTACACCTTGTCTCCTAAACTAGAATTATGAACTCTGAGAGCAAAGATTAGATTAGAATCTTCTCAGTCTCCCCACAGTTTTTTTTTAAAACAACGCTAGCCATAAAAAAGGTATTCAAAAAGACTTTTTTTTTTTGGCTTGAGAGTGACAATTTGAAATTGTCTTTGAGAAACCTTAGCAGCCCAGATGCTGCCTGAGAACTGCTTGCTAGAAGTAGGTGAATGTAGCGGTGGCTTCCTGTGTCGGGGAGGAACCCCTTGGTGGGCGACAAGAGGGCAGCCATCTTGATGGGGAAAGGGGACACGATAGAAAGGAATTTCGGTATTTTAAAAAGTGTAATAGAAATGAAAATTGGATCTTCATCACCATATAACAGAGGCAGCCAAGGTGTCATATCAGGAATGAGTCAACAGAGTAAGGAAAGGACATAGAACCAGTCTTTATGATGGGAAGCGAATTGGACGTTCACTCCATGAATGGGCAACACATTTTTTTAATGTTAATCACCCTAGACAAGAAGACAAAGACTGAAATGTGGGAAATAGCCCAAAGGCAGGCAACATAAATGCAGGGAGCCGAGCAAGTAGCGGTTGAAGTGGTATGGGGGAGAGATGACAGCACCCTCTCAGAGCCGGTGGCGCAGGGTAAAGCTCAGTGGGATGTCAGTGTAGGTACTGAGGACAGAGAGGGGGCAAGACTCCAGGACTGAGTGAAGGGGCTGATGGAGAGAAGGGTAAAGGCTGGTGTGGTGGGTAGGTTAGTGGCATGAGCCCCTGGGTGAGTGTGGGTGCCAGGCAGCGAGGGGAGAAAGGCAGGGAGGTCTTCAGGGAAGGACCTCAGCCCTGCTCTGGATCCCATAGGTTTTAGTTATCTGCAGGGCATCAAACAGACAGAAAATAAAGCAGGACTGAGATCTGGGAGGTGTCCAAAGAGGTGGCCAATGAAGGCACTGGCCTGAGTGGAGTGCCTAGAGAGTGGGTGTCGTGAGGAGAGGGTCTAAGACTAAACCCTGACCACTGAGGAAAATGAGAGTGTTGGTCACTCATTCATTTCCAACTTTGCAACCCCATGGACTGTGGCCCACCAGGCTCCTCTGTCCGTGGAATTATCCAAGTAAGCGTACTAGAGTGGGTAGCCCTTCTCTTCTCGAGGGGATCTTCCCAACCCAGGGATTGAACCCAGGGATCAGACCGAGGCCTCCTGCATTGCTGGCAGATTCTTTACCATATGAGCCGCCAGGGAAGCCAAACCCTGACCCTTACCAGCATCTAAGGAACAGATTGCAAAAGAAAAGCCTGAAAAGGAGTCTGAGAAGCAACAGTCAGGGAGAGAGGGGGAAAAAAAACAGGGAGATACATGATGAAACGTGGAAGCCAATGGAAGAGAATTGTTTTCACTCTGCGGTTCTCTCACAGTAAATGAATTCTTTTGTCTAGAGCTCAGGCGAGGGCAGGAAGAAGGCGAGGGGGTGGCTCTGAGGGAGCTGGGCTGGGGGTTCTGGAGATGCAGGAGGACCAAGACAGGAATGCAAAGCCATGTCTCATTGCTGTTGACTCCCCTCCGTCTCCTTCAGGGCTGGGCTTCCTCAGGCAAGAGTCTGTCTTGACAACGCAGGAGCAGGAAAGCATGTGGGTGAGGTGGCCTGGGGTGGCAACAGCTGCAGAGCGAAGGAAAACGGTCTCTCAGAGACGGCTCAGCCCTCAGCCCACACCTCTCTAGTGGGAAAGCCCTTTTTAGCTCAGCGCTGGGCTGCAGAGAGCCTGGAACAACAGCCCACGGCTTCCCGGCCATGTCTGCCAGCCCGGCGTGGGGCGGCTCTTTGAAGACGGTTGACCACAGCACTCAGCAGCTCCTCACCACGGGCCCCACACCCCGACACATGTGGGTGACCACCAGGGAGGGCGGGGGGCTCCCTTCCATGCCTGTGAGGGCTCCTCTGCGGAGATGGCCCTCTGTGCCTTCAGAATCTTCCCTTCTCCGGCTCTGTCCTGGTTTCCTCCAGCACTGATATAAATCTCAACAGCTTTGCAGCCTTGCTCTTGTACTTTCCTCATTCCCAAGAATCTCAAGCTTCCAGAACTCTGTGAAACAGGCCATCAGAGGCGTCATTCACTGGGCTGTGGAGGACTATCAAACGCCGTGAAACCACAGGTCCTGAGGATGGACGTGGTACCAACAAACAGTTAGAGCCCCCCCACCCCCCGCCACCTCCACATGGCAGAGCTTAAAGGATGAAGATAGTCCTCATTTGAGTGGCCCAGACAAAGCCTCAGTCTACCTGCCCAGGGAACAGAGGCCAGACTGAGGCCCCAGAGCCCAGCACAGCGACCCACCCATGTTACGAATGTTTGCTGAGCTGAATTCAGTCTGCGTGGCATCCAGTGGGCTTGTACTCATCTCCAGAAGGCAACAAGCCCTAGCTGCAGAAGGGACATATGTCATCTGGGATGAGCCTGAACACTGTTAATAAGGAGCCAGGGTGGGGAGTCCCAAGAAACCTAACACTGAGAGAAAATGTAGTCCCCTTCCCTGGAAACTTCTGTCGGCAGTCTCCAGCCAAGCAGACATGGTCGGAAAATAGCAGTGACGTAATTCACACCTCTTTCCCAGCCAGCCCAGAGCATTCTGGGCACTCTGAGCTTCACTTCTGGTATTCCCGTACCTGGGAGCCCTCTCTTCTCCCCACGTCCTCTAACAAAATCCCGCAGGACTAAAGTGCTTATGGATGGAGCAATAGCACATCTGGGATTTACTGGGATCCAGAAAGATTTGTGGATGGAGCAATAACATTTCCTGAGGGCCCACTGTGTGTAGGCCTAGGCAGCGTGGTTTTCCTAGAGGTCATTTCTACACTTGTCCAGCATAAGACTGGGCTCTCAGGGGGCTTCTCAAGAATACCTTTTGGAAAATAGAAAGGCGTCATTAAGTAAATGTCAACACAGCATCTGGGGGACTAGTATGCAGCCATCTAAAGATAATGGAAAAGTTTCTAAGAACATAGGGAAGGACTTACAATGCTAAATGAAAAAAAAAATCAAAGCATAAAATCATATATATATATATATATATATGTGTATATGATCTTAACTGTAACAACTGGCTAGAAAGAAAATTAGATCTCAGATTAGGTCTATTTCTGGGTGGGGAATAATGAGGGTTTTATTTTTTTTATTTTGATAGTTCCCAAATGTGGTTTAACATCATCTATAAAAAAAGTAAACAAACTTTTTTCTGGAAAAAGCCAGATAGTAAATATTTTCAGCTCTTCAGGCTCCATAGTCTCCATCACAGCCGCTCAACTGCCTTTTGCAGTGTGAGAGCAGCCTTAGACAGTAAACAAAGGAATCCATGTGGCTGCGTCCCATGCGACTTGATTTATAGAAGCTGATGATGGCGTGAATCTGCCTCATGACCAGCCATAGTTTACCAGTCAGAAAAAAAAGAGAAAAGATCGGGAAAAAAAAGTTCTTTAAATATTCTTTGACTCTAATATCTTGGTACTATGATTAATAGAACACTGCACATAAGGCGTAGAGCCCTGCTTTACTCTGGCTTCTTTGTATCATAAAACATTCGAAATCAAAAGTCGTAAATTAGAGACTATGAGAAGGAAGTTCTACACTGAAGAGAGGAGTAAAAATTCATGACACCAGTAATTAATACAAATTTTATCTCTGCTCTTAAGCCAAATGTATTTCATTCATTTAAATTGTCTTTTTATGTCCCTTTCCATGAAGTTTTATAACAGAGACCTCTCAGAAATCTCTTATTTTTAAAACATAATTTAGGGTGAACAGAAAAGGTTAAACTCTCATTTCTTCTTTTTCCCCCTCCAGATTTGCTGAAGCTAAGGCCCTGGGAGAAAGCATAAACGAAGCAAGAAGTAAAATTGGTAAGCAGATGACACTCTGTGAGCCTCTTTCACAGGCCATTTTCCTGGTGAAATCAGGTCATGATGTGCTTCCAAGCAGCCGTGAGGACCAGTTTCAGGAGGTCCCTGCCAAGGAGGTTGCTTTGAGAGCACCTCTCCTTGGAAGTTTGTCATCTCTCCCACCATTCATCAGGGAAATCACTTTCTTTTGTCTAGAACTTGAACTGTGCATCCTCATGCAGGCCTGAGTTTGAGCATCCCAATGGGCAAGTTTTGTCTGTCCCTGGTGTTTTCCAGCAATAGCTCAACTGGTCATAACTGTACTATTGCAGCGACGGTTCACATTTTTAAGGGACTGTGGAACACTTTCACACCTCCCAGAGTTATACTTATCATTTTTGGCCAGGTGTGCATTTTTCAGCACCATTTCCTCTCTTTCAGTAACTAGGAGAATGAGAGGCAAAAATGAGTCACTCTGCCCTCCCAGGACTTGGGCTGCCCAATGGAGCTCCCCCAGTTAGGTGAGCATCCCTGGAAAAGCGAGGTTAAGGCAAGAGGCAACCTCGGTAATACTGTGCCTCAGATCTTTGTCAAAGTGAGAGGAAGACGCTTCTTTCACCCGAAGCTAGAAGACACACAGAGACCCATCTCCCAGGCTGGGCAGCTTCACCAAGGGGGTCCCTTGTGGCTTCGTCTCTGTGCTAGCTAAGACAGGAGTTATCTGGTACAGCTGACTCCTGTGTCCCCCTCGTCCCGACCTCTCTGCTCTCGTAAGTGAGGACAGGACAGAAGGCCACTCTGAACGTCCCTTTTGGCTTTTCCTACAAAATATGGCAACTCACAATAGCCTGGGGTCGTTTCAGTTAAGGAACCGGGTAGCCCTGCATCCTCCACTGTGGCCTGAACAAAGAACTGAGGCCAGCAAGCCCCGAGCCACGCCCAGCACCAGGACAAGGATCTCTAGAGTCTCAGAGGTTCTTGACTTAAGGTCCAGCAACTTGGATGCAGGGAAAATGCACCTTTATTTTCACTAACCTCTAACTGCAATTTAGCGCTCCGTCCAATGATGAAAGTCAGCAGCAGGCCACAGTAGAAGTACTAGCACCTGTCACAGTGGAAATTACCAACATTTTCATTTCACAGCACAGTTGGCAGACGTTGTAAAATATCTTTTATACTCATCAGTGCTTCAAAATTACAGTAGTTATTAGACTCACCAGTAGACCTTGTTATTTAATGCACTTATATAAAAGCACATATAGCTATTTCTATTCACAAAACTTTTTAAAATCTTGGTAACTATTTCAATGTAACTGGTCTCTCTTAAAATCCTATGTAAAACTCCCTTCTTGGCTTGAATTCTCAAAACCCCTAAAACCATATGAAAAAAAAAAAAAAACTGAGGGTCAGGAGCACTTTTCTAGAGATAACATTTATAGTTTATCGGACTCTCATAGCGATCAGTGACCCAAACCAATGACGAGGGAAGGGGAAACAGGCCTAAGTGGATTCAGAGCCAGCTTGTCAGAGTCATCTGACTCGAAGGACCTAATGGTCTGGTTTCAGTCCTGGGGAGACAAGAGGGGAGGACATTTTATGAATCGTTTCTCCCCAAAAAGTGACATAAAGTTTTGCCCTTGGAAAACATCTAACTCTCTAAACCAAAATCAAACTGTTCCAACACGAGTGAAATATACAAACGGTGGAAGTCAACAATGGCCCATTCTAATACACTTAGTGTTTCACTCTGAGTACAGTGTGTTGCTGTCACAAGTAATTTTAAATTCTCCATAATTTTGATGCAACAACACACATTGATGGATCCAATTTGCCATATTTCTTGAGATTAGGCAAATCAGAGGCTGCCCCACAGCTGCCCAGGCCAGGGATCTGAAGGCTGTAGTTGGTATTCCAGACAATATGTCTGTAATTTACACACAAAAGGTCCAGATGTACTAGAGAGAGCCCTGGGCAAATAAACCTTTGTGTTTTCTGCATAATAATAGAGTTCACAGCAGAGTTAAAACTCAAACATTTATTGCTAATGAGAAAGTGGCTGGTAGTTCAGTGGTGCTAATAAAACCAATGTCACTCTTAAGTCATTTTATGCAAATAATAGGCTTAAGACCCACCTCCTGGCCACCCATCTTTCAGATGCGCTCTTGATACGCGGTGGGGCCAAGGCAAGTGGATCACTGAGACTCAGCCGCCTTACGCAACAAGCCCCTGACAGCGCTTGACCACTGTGAGGAGCCCCCAGCACCAGCACCACTGCATCTCAGACACAGGGTTAAGACTAAGGAAGTACAAGGTGGAACTTGTACACATATTTAAAATTTCCGAGGCAACTTTGAAGGAAACTGGTTTCAAGAGATTTACAACATTACTGAGTGTATTTTTTCCTAGGGAGAAATTAAATCAAATGGAATTTTCATCCCCCTACAAGTCCTTTAGTGACTCTAACAGCCTGGAGGTGGGAGCGTGGCACGGATGTGCCATGACGTGCGTAGGGTGATGACTCAGCTCAGCTCCCAGGCTGGGCCACATCCTCTCTCCGGACCCTCGGGCTGAAGTGAGAAGCTGGGGGCGCACGTGCAACTGGCCTGCCGAGGGGAGAGGGAAGCTCTGTCTGTGATCTACACAGCTAGCCCGCACGCTTCGACTGCAGGTTGCCACTGTCTTCTCGGGCAATTTGGTTTTTCTCTGATGTTGTGATCCAGAGCTGCCACTTGAATTTCATTCTTTTTTTTAAAGAAATACATTATTTTTTCTAATTTCTGGCTGCACCAGGTCTTCATTGCTGCACACGGGCTTTCTCGAGTTGTAGCAAGTGGCAGCTGCTCTCTGGCTGTGATGCTCAGGCTTCTCCTTTCGGTAGCTTCTCTTGTTGCCGAGCGTGGGCTCTAGAGCGCCCGGGCTTCAGTACTTGCAGCTCCGGGGTTTAGTTGCCCTGAGGCACGTGGGATCTTAATTCTTGGACCAAGGATCAAACGTGTGGGCCCTGCATTGGCAGGCAGATTCTCAACCACTAGGCTACCGGGAAAGCCCATGAATTTCATTATTAAAAATCCCTAGAGTTTATTAGTTCGGGAGCAACCATATAATATCTAATTTTCACATGGCATAATCATTCAACCAAAATTTCCCTGTTATTTTCCTTTCTTAATTCAAACCAACCCAAACTGAGTCGATTAAACTCTTGCCACAAACTCTTTTCTTCGTCATTCTCTGTACACCATTTACATCAGTCCTGATGCTGAAACAAGTTAAAGTCAGAAATGGAAGAAATGACTAATTTCTTCAGGATCTCCTCCCCGAATAATGAGGTCTTTGTTTTTGAAAGGAGAGCCATTTTCATTGCATTTTCCTGCCTCATACTCAACAGCATTTAGGCCACTTCCCATCATAGGTTCCATCACATATTCATATATACCCTGCCTCCACTGATCATATCTCTAAAAATGCCATTAAACCGCAGGAAAAGGAATAGACGGCTTCCAAAGCAGAGGCACAATCTAGGCCGTTTTTCACTTATTAGAATCCTGGCGTTGGCTTCTCTACAGCAGTGTGCTACCTCTGGCAGCATTGTCTTTGGCCTCAGAGAACAATGAATGGCTGTTCCTTGGCATGAGGCCCACGCTCGCCCAGTCTGGGAACAAGCAGCTTCAGAGGCAGGTGAAATAGCCTGACTGACACGTCTTGGCACCTCTTCACCCTCCACAGACCCCTCTAGGCCTAAGTGAAAACATCCATCAGAGATGTAGCACAGAAGGGTTTTCCCCAGGGAGCCAATCAGTGATCGCTTCAGAAATCACAGGAAATGTAACAGAAGTAGATGTCAGTGAGCAGGGAAGAAGAAAACCCAAATGCTAGAAAAGCTGACAGAACATTCTGGAAGTTTTCCCTCTCCTGCTTCACCTTCAAACAAGGACCGTCAGCCCACCATTTGAACAGTACCCTTTTAAAAAGTGTTTCTCCTGCGCGTCTGGGGTTTGGGTAGGTCATCGCTCAGATCTGGGTCTCCATCAGCAGAACTCGTGCGATTATTTTTCCATTGTGCATCTTCTGTACGTTCATCATCTTCTGAGGTTTACTTCTGGACCTGCCCGTGCATGTTGGCTTCTAGTATCTCACCCTACATCCAGATTGTCTTGTGAGGCTGTGAAGGCCTCAGTCAAGTCTATTCTCTTGTTACTATTTGTCACCAGCTCCAAATAACTGCACCCACTGCAGCTTCACGGAGCACTGACGCTGGGCCATGCCAAGAACTTAGCAAGCGCATTATCTCATTTAATCTACGCAGAGAAGAACCGCAGTCGATACATGTGTCATAGATTCTAAAATACACAAGTTTTACAGTCTTAACACCTCTGAAGTCAGGAAACATTTAACAATCCATTGGCTGTCTTTTCATTTTAAAAACCTCTTTAATGAGACCAGATCTTACAGTTGATGTAGCCTAGATTCTCTGAAATACCGTATGATCATTATTTTGCAGATTTTTAAAAAATGGAATTTCAGGGAGGTAGCCTGCTAAGTGGCCAGTCTGGGATCAAAGTACATTTTTGTCCAACTCCAAAACTTTTAAATACAGTATATTATCTCCATAAATTCAGATTTACCTGCCTCTGAAATTTTCTGAGTTTAATATTTCACTAAGCTATTACTCAGTTTTCCTGAATCTTGTTGCCCTTCATTTGATATGCCCAACAAAAGGCTCATACTAGACCCTAGCTCGTGCATATGGAGCCCAAGAAGATGAAAAGGGTCTCTGTAACATGGTTAATGATTGGTCTTTCACCCAGTGGAGCTCAGTGGCAAGGATGAGTGGGTTTGACACCCAGCCTGTCCTTGCTCTCCATCCCTCGTGCACTGGCCCACAGTTGCACTGACCCTTAGAGAGGGGTGCCTTTTTCTAATTTGCAGAAAGGTGTGCTGCAGACCTGCAGCAGCCCTGGAAGGTTCAGTGTCCCACATGGGTCTCAACTCTCATTTCCAGTGGTTTGCAAAATAAAATAGAGGGGTCGTATGTTCAGGCTCTATACAATTCCAACTGAGTGCACTTACTGATGCTTCAGAAAACATGAGAGATTTCAAATCACAAACTTAGATGAGGTTTAGTAGAAATGGGTGTAATGAAGTACTTATGCTTAGGTACCAAAACAAGCACCAATCAACTGGACCAGAAAAAGCCTGGTTAAGGGCAGGCAAAGAAATCATCAAGGGCCACAAAATTAAAATATGTCACCATAATGTGAAAAAATGCATGCTCTCAAAATTAAGAAATGCGAAAAGTCAAGGTGACGCCCTTTCCCTCTGCCCAGCATTTCCATGTGTGTGCACTGCATTTCCTGGGAATTCTGCCTGTCTACGGGAAAAGAGATGGTTCAGAGAAAAACAGTAAAGTCATGATGAAAATGTTACAAGGGGGATTTTTTGCTTTATTAAGTAATTCATCACATGAATTTTAAATAATAAGCTCTGTTTGCACATTAGTTTGATTTTTTAATTACTCTTATCAAACAAATTTAATTAATTTGTGTTCAATTTGTATTGGCCAGGATGTTTGGCTGTAAGCATGAGAGGAATTTTATTGTCTCATGAAAGCAGGAAATCCAAGGAATGCATTTGGCTTCATGTGCACCCTCCTCCCCATCCTCCACTCCGTCCTCTCCCTCCCTCTCCCTCTCCTCTCCTCTCCTCTCCCCTCTTCCCAACTCAACTGGGTTCTCTGGGAGTCTCTCCCAATTTAGTGGGAAGGTGCTTCTCAAAGGTCTAAGCTAATGTGGACCATAGCAGGGGTCATACAGCATGATCCCCAGGGCCATACAGCATGAGGTGAATGATGGCCATGCAATTGAAGTTCCTTCTGTATTTATAGCCACTCCCCATCCCTCACATTACTTACTGCCTGAGCTCTGCCTCCTGTCAGATCGGCAGTGGCATTAGATTCTCTAGGAGCATTAACCTTCTGTGAACTGCACACGTGAGGGATCTAGGCTGAGGGCTTCTTATAAGAATCATCCTGAAACTGCCCCCACCCCTACACCATCTGTGGGAAAATTGTCTTCAACAAGACCAGTCCCTGGTGCCAAAAAGGCTAGGGACCTCTGGATGATAGATTCATAATCCCAGTAAACAGAGTCTTTTCCAACACTGTTGGCAAAAACCCCTTGAGGGGGAATGACCCGTCTGGCTTCTGTCGTGCGTCCATCTCTGAAGGAGACCCTGCATCCAGGGAGTGAAACGTTCTGATTCACTGGTGCTACATCCTATGTCCCCTCCTCAGGACTCAGCCCACCTGCTCCATAGAAGCTGAATACAAGTTTTAGGGAACTGAAGAAGTCTGTCTCCAAAGGGAGAAGTACTGGGCCGACAGCAATCATATTCACTACAAACCTCTAAGATATTGATCTGCGGCTTGAAACAGGATACGTCTGTAAAGGAATGGATAGTAGTTCCTATGAGGGACCAAAACGCTTAGAGTTATTTATCCTGGAAAAAAAGGAAGCTGTGAATGAGGGATTTAAAAACTGGCTTTACGTACCGGTGCCTCTGCTGTAATGGAATAAGTGCAGTCACATACTAAAAAAATAGCAGGGATTGTAGGAAGATTAAGACTGGAAAGACTTCTCAAAGCCCATGCAATTTTAAAACTAGTGCTCTAATTCAACCAATTACAATCCTAATAAAAAATAATTATATAAATAAAAAGACATGTTAAATTCCTAATGCATAAGGAAACACTATGCAAAACATCCATTTTTCTCCCAAAACAAGGCTATCATGATATAAGAGCACATAGGAAGGTCTGAGGGCTGAGTTGTGGAAATGTGAACAGCACATGCACAGACAGAAGGGCCCCACAAGAAGAAAGAAGCGCTTCCTTCTAAGAAAAAGCACTGGCCACACTGGACTCAGAGGAGGCATGTGGGGAGAGGGGCTGGGTTCAGTCCTGACCGTCCCCGCTGCCCCCTGGGCTCAGCTCTGCTAGCTTCCTTTGTATTTAACAACCTTTTCTTGAACTTTCTAGAAAAAAACGCCCTATGTCAACAAATGAACCTGTTGTATGACACTGACTCCAGCTCCACCTAACCAATCCCATGTGAGTGGTTCCTATTAAACATAATTGTGTGAGGGCACACTGTGTATTACTTGGTGTTGTGCAGAGGGATCATTAAATTGTAGCTCGTCTTTAAAGAGACTCAAAAAGGAAGAGATGATTTTCAGTTGTATTGAACCTATAGCTGATCATGTGAAACAGACATTTTGTCAGAAAAGGTGACTAACAGAATATAAATTCTCAGAATCACTAAAAGCAGGATAGATTGGCACCTTTTGAGATGACTTGGTGTATCCAAAGATGAAAAGAGCAGAAGGAAGATTTCTTAAAGTCCTTCCCTTAACAATTTAGAATGTTGAAATTCTAAGACGTGCAGTTACCGGAGTGACAACCCATAACCAGTATGACTGATATCTTCATAGACTTGATTGAATGTTTGCTGTCTTAGTTTGGAGATCAGACAACAACAGCAAAATGATTTGAGCAAGCTGGAGGACTGTGGAGTGTATTAACTGACAAGAGGTAACACTAATAATTGTCACATATAAAGAAGGAAGCAGTGATTTGGTTGGAATGTCAGCCAAAAAAAAAAAAATTGATGGATGGCTGTCTCCCAAGACTCCTGACAGAGTGGTCCTACCTTAGTGAATGAAACAAGGTCCAGGATCTGGCCCATGCAGGGTGAACTCAGGAGGGCTGTCCCCTGTCAATCATACTCACTACAACCTAGAGAGGCAGTCTATTAATTTACCATGGAGGATGTTCTTTTATAGACAGGAACTCTTAAACTGCCTCTGTCCAAGGCCTCTTCTCCCAGGAACAAAATAGATTCGTTACTGGAAGGTTAGTAAATAAGCATCCCCAAGCACAAAAGGAGTCAAATCAGAGAAGTGTTTTGAGAGCAAGGTTGTCACAGGCACGGTGAAGCCCTGCCAGGCATCCAGTGCCCAGGGGAGTGAATATCCCCACAGAGATTCCAGGCAGCCTCCACCCCAGCCACCTCTCTTCTGGGCACAATACACTTTTCTCCAGAAGAGACAATACCATATGCTAGGTTTCTACTTCAGTTCAGTTCAGTTCAGTCGCTCAGTCGTGTCCGACTCTTTGCGACCCTATGAATTGCAGCGTGCCAGGCTTCCCTGTTCTTCACCATCTCCTGGAGCTTACTCAAACTCATGTCCATTGAGCTGGTATGCTATCCAACCATCTCATTCTCTGTCGTCCCCTTCTCCTCCTGCCTTCAATCTTTCCCAGCATCAGGGTCTTTTCCAATGAGTCAGCTCTTCGAATCAGGGGGCCAAAGTATTGGAGCTTCAGCCTCAGCATCAGTCCTTCCAATGAGTATTCAGGCTTGATTTCCTGTAGGATTGACTATTTTGATCTCCTTGCTGGCCAAGGGACTCTCAAGAGTCTTCTCCAGCACCACAGTTTGAAAGATAAATGCCAGTACAAAATAAAAAGTTTTTTTTAAAAAAAGAATTAGAAAACAACAGTTTCTCTAGACTCTTAACTTATAATTTCAAAGTTGACCTACATTATTTTCTTTAAAGTGAAATCTCAAAACATCCTGTCTATCCATGCTGTGTATCCATCCATGCTTAGTCCCTCAGTCATGTCCAACTCTTTGTGACCCCAAGGACTGAAGCCCACCAGGCTCCTCTGTCCATGGGGATTCTCCAGGCAAGAATACTGGAGTGGGGTGCCATGCCCTCCTCCAGGGGATCTTCCCAACCCAGGGATTGAACCCATGTCTCCTGCATTGCAGGCAGATTCTTTACCAGCTGAGCTACAAAGGAAGTCCCCTATGTATTCAAATATAAATACTCCAAATAGCCACAGATAAAGAAAATGCCTTGGATTATTCATCTTTGAAGACTGTCACTCTGGTATTCTCTAAGTAGATGCTTTCAAAGCCTCCTGTCAATGACCTGCTCCCTCTGATATCTCCTATTATAATACACCCCGGCGTATGCTCCCCACCCTCAGCCACAGACCTGCTCAGTGCAGTGGCTTCCTCTTGGATTTACCTGCTGACCGACTCTTCGCCTGACAGTGAACTTCTCTTTCATATACATAAACCAATTCAAAGTCAAAAAATAGTAAGATTTCAGGGAGAAATATCAATAACCTCAGATATGCAGATGACACCACTATTATGGCAGAAAGCAAAGAGCATCTAAAGAGCCTCTTGATGAAAGTGAAAGAGGAGGGTGAAAAAGCTGGCTTAAAACTCAACATTCAAAAAACTAAGATCATGGCATCCGATCCAATCACTTCATGGCAAATATATGGGGAAACAATTGAAACAGTGACAGATTTTATTTTCTTGGGCTCCAAAATCACTGCAGATGGTGACTGCAGCCATGAAATTGAAAGATACTTGCTCCTTGGAAGAAAGCTATGACCAACCTAGACAGCATATTAAAAAGCAGAGACATTACTTTTCCGACAAAGGTCCGTCTAGTCAAAGCTATGGTTTTTCCAGTAGTCATATATGGATGTGAGAGTTGAACCATAAAGAAAGCTGAGTGCTGAAGAATTGATGATTTTGAACTATGGTGTTGGAAAAGACTCTTGAGAGTCCCTTGGACTGCAAGGAGATCAAACCAGTCACTCCTAAAGGAAATCAACCCTGAATATTCACTGGAAGGACTGATCCTGAAGCTGAAGCGCCAATACTTTGGTCTGATGTGAAGAACTGACTCACTGGAAAAGACCCTGATGCTGGAAAAGATTGAAGGCAGGAGGAGAAGGGGACAACAGAGGATGAGATGATTGGAAGGCATCACTGACTCGATGGACATGAGTTTGAGCAAGCTCCAGGAGCTAGTGATGGAGCAGGAAGCCTGGCGTGCTGCAGTCCATGGGATAGCAAAATGTCAGACACAACTGAGTGACTCAGCTGAATTGAACCGAACTGAGATACAGCAATGAGATCTGAGAGCCCAGATCAGGGGCCAGAGCCAGGTCCTGGGGTGGGAGTGGGGCGGGGGTGTGTGGGAATGACGTCAGGAACCCATGCAGCTCCAGAGCCCAGCACACTGCCTGTACCTCCCTCAGGGCCTCTTGCTACCTCTGTGCACATCTGCTCTTGCAACCGGTTGACTCTGCTGACCATGGGTCGTGCTTGCTCATGGTTTTGGTCTGTTCTGGCCCCAGCTGTACCTGAAAGCATCCTTTAACTCTGTCCCCAAGGTAACAAGCTAAAGATTTGCTTGTTTCTTAGCTCAAAGTTCCTTAGCTCAAAGGGCTTCTCTGGTGGTTCAGATGGTAACCAATCTGCCTGCAATGTGGGAGAACTGGGTTTGATCCCTGGGTCGGGAAGATCCCTGGAGAAGGAAATGACACCCAACTCCAGTATTCTTACCTGGAGAATTCCATGAACAGAGGAACCTGGCAAACTACAGGGAGAACTCCATGGACAGAGGAACCTGACCAGATATAGTCCATAGGGTCGCAAACCGATGCAGAGTCGGACACAACTGAGCAACTAACTCTAGCTCAAAGTTATGAGAAAGAGAACTTGACTGGCCCAGTTTATCTTTTCCAAGCCTTCAGGACAGCCACTGCTGGCAAGCTTAAGAATGTGCTGTCTTTGGATCAGAAACCCATGTCTTGTCCAGGCAGATGTAACCAGGGAGGAAGAGAGGTCTTGTATTTCAGAAAGTGTCCACCTAGGCAAAAGAAGGTGTGATGGGGAGGTTTATGTTTTATAACCAGAACGTGTTGAGCAGGCACAATAATGGACATCTCGTGTCTTCTCGGCTCTATCTCACAGGTGTGAAGGTTTTGCCAATTGAACATTTATAGTTCAGTTCAGTTCAGTTCAGTTGACCAGTCATGTCTGACTATTTTTGACCCCATGGACTGCAGCACACCAGGCTTCAACACCTATAAGGCGACGTCAATTCTTTTATTTCTAGTTTCCCCAGGAAGCACTTTGCCCTTGTCTCTTCATTTTACCAACAGTAATAGTGACCAATCTTTGTAAAGTACATTATAATATATAGGGATTTTATTTATTTTCATCTAGTTAAATTCATTGGTCTTTTCTTTTACAACTTCCTCCAGTGCTTTTATACTTAGGAAGGGTCATTGTAATAGTTATAATGATGAATTGTTCATTGCCTGATATTTGTTTAATGCTTTCCTAAATTTTCTTCTAGTTTTTCTTATTGTTCTATTTTTCGCACGCAACTCATTTGGAATTTATTGTGAAATGTGGTATAAGCTGAGGCTGTAAGTTGAATCCTTTTCAAAGAGCCAATTTTCCCAACACCTATTTCATTTAATGAAATGCTTTAAAATAAAATTTCTTCTCCTCATAGCAGAGTAATTTCAGATCTTCAGAAGGCAGATAATGCATTCTAATCTCATCATAGCAGTAATGTGCATTCTTCACATGATCATTTTCATACAAGTATCTCAAAAATAACTTTGCCAGCAGATACTTTTATCTAGACATCAGAATAACCCTGCAGAAAAGTGCCAACTTCTTTTTAAATTAATTTTTATTGGAGCGTAGTTGATTTGCAGTATCGTGTTAGTTTCTACTGTACAGCAAAGTGAACCAGCTCTGCATATCCTTATATCCACTCTTAGATTCTTTCCCCATATAGGTCATCACAGAATATGGAGTAAAGTTCCCTGTGCTATACACTAGGTCTTTATTACTTACCAATTTATATGTAATACTGTGTGTATGTCATTCACAATCTCCCAGTTTGTCCCACCCCCTCCCTCTCTCTCAATAACCATAGGTTTTTTTCTACATCTGTGGCTCTGTCTGTAAACCAGGAAGCTCGTGGACGGGGAACGACAGGCACGTATCTGTGAGTGGTGGACCCCGCAGGCTGAGGGCTCTGTCAACACCCTCTGAAGGGAAAAGAGGTAGTCTTTAAACACAGCAGCATGAGCTGGGCTCCCCTTACACATTTGCTGGAGGAAGGTAGTTGGCACCACGTGAACAGTGGTAACTGAAGTGGAAGTGGGGGTAGGGGCTTTGTCAGTGATGCTGAACAGGGAAGAGCTGAAAACAGCCGGTTTGCTATGTCCACTGTCAACCACCCTGAAATCACTGATGAGCCCCCTGCTGAAAACCACCAATAGTTTTCCAAAGCACAGCGTGTGCAAGAGTGGGCCTGTCCCCACCTCACCCTGCTCTGCTTGGGGTGGAGATGGCCATGGCTTGGTGTTGGCCTCAGGTAGTAACAAGACCCTGTGGACCAGCCCCGCTCTCTAACGCTCAGTCTGCACCACAACTTACTTAAGCCTGAAAAAGGCACGCACAGCTCCACAGCAAGGCTGCTAGGCACTGCTCAGACTTTCAGAAAAGGCGATGAAACTCCACAGAGAGACATTCTCACAGCCACTACAGGGACTCTGCGCTCCCCTTCCAGCAGGTAGGTGTCTGCGGTTAGGCAGCGTTAAAAAGCAGGGACACTCCCTCCCAAGCACATCTGGACTGCATCCCTCATCAGGCATCTCATGAACAAAAGCCCAACCAGGCAGCTTGTGTGGGGAAAGTCCTAACAACAGGACCCCGGGCAGCTGCCTGAGCAAATCTGAAAGGAGGCCCAGAGGCAGAGAACCAGAGGCAGTGCCACAGGGACTCCCCAGAGTCTAGGATCGATGTCTGGTCAGTGCTGCGGGTGCCCGAAAGGACTGGGATATTGCAAGAGATGTTTGCAACCAACTATCAGGTGTCTAAGCACAGATTCTGGGCCACTTAGAGTCAAAGAAATCAAGTCCTCATCATAATAATAATAACCAACTTTGACAGAGGTGCTATTATAATATGATCCTCTTAATATAGATGAAGAACCTGAGGTCTACAGAGGCTCATACACATGCCCAATAATACACAGCTAGTAAGGGGCAGAGGCAGAACTCGAACCCACTTTCTGCTGGACTCTAAGGCCAGTGCCCTCACATGGCAGAAAGTTCACAAGCCAACTGTAAAGGAGATATTAGGTCACACGTCCTCTCTGAGTTAAGTTAATGAAAAGAAAGAAAAGGAGTCAGTGAAGGAAGCCTTTCCCACCGTTACTCCCAGGAAGATAATGAAGGAGGCAGAGAGGTTGGCAGGAGCTGAAGGAGGGCTAAGTCAGTGACAGGACCCTTACTAGCCTCTCTCTAGAGCTTAAAAAGTTATGGATTCTTTTCAGGATTATCTTTGTACTTTTTTAATTGCACAAGTGATTCATGAGTGCATTTTGCTCTGGAATGCTCAAACACTACAGTAATATACATATCAAGAGGTAAGAATCCTCTTCATTTCCTCTCCCTGGAACCAACCAAGACCCCTCCCCAGAGCAGAGAAACCACTTTCAACAATTTGATGCATGTCCTTCCGTTCCCTTCTGGGCATTTGGGCATAGATAGATGATCGAAAGATAGGGAATAGATAGGTAGATAAATAATAGAGAGAGAGATAGATAGACAGAAGTAGACCTATTCAAAGATGCCTTATCTTGTTGAATAAATAGGACCATAAAGTACATGTTATTCTGCACGGGTCTACTGCTCACCATTTTTAATGGGGCCACGTTTAAGTATAAGTGAACCATGATCTATTTAACTACTCCCTTGTGAGAGAAATTTCTTTTATTTCTTCCAATTTTTCTCTGTCACAATGCACACGTTTTTGTGTACAAACATGAGGTAGATGCCAAGTAGAGCTGGGGAGAACAGTAATGGATATGTATTTTCAATTTTCTTGAGTACTCCCCAGTTGCCTTTGCAAAAGGGTTTCATTAGTTTATATTCCCATCAGTGTGTGACAGTACTCATTCCTCGGCATCCTTGCTTTTACATGATAATATCAGTCATTTTAGGCTTTGCCAGTTGGAGAGCAAAAAAAAAAAAAAATGGTATCTCTTTATTGTCTTAATTTGCATTTTGCTGACAGCTGGTGGAAGTGAGTGCCTCATATCCTCTGCCCATTGGTTGTTGAATTTCTCTATTTGATTTGCAGGAGCACTTAGTACCGTCTGGATATTGGGCCTTTCTCTGTGGAACGTGTGGCAGATGTTTTCTTCCAGTCCGTCACTTATTTTAATTTTCTCTTAAGGTTTTTAGGAAGAACCCAAGGACAGTTGCCTCTCTCTAATTTTTAAAAATTGCCTTGGATAATAAGACTGATCTGTCTTTTTTTTTTCCCCCCAAACTTTATATTTTGTATTGGGGTATAGCCAGTTCTCAATGCTATGATAGTTTCAGCAAAGGGACTCAGCCATACATATACATGTATCCATTCTCCCCCTTGTCTGTTTTTTTTTTTTTTTTTAAGTTGTCAACGAGTGAGAGTTATCAGGGCTTCCCTGGTTGGTCAGTGGTAAAAAATATGTCTGCGATGCAGGAGCCACAGGAGATGTGGGTTTGATCCCTGGGTAGGGAAGATCTCCTTGAGGAGGGCATGGCAACTTACTCCAGTATTCTTGCCTGGAGGATTTCACAGAGGCGCATGGCGGGCTACAGTCCACGGGGTCTCAAAAGAACTGGACGTGACTGAAGCAACTTAGCATGCATGTACCAGTCCCCTTCCCAGCCCTACCTCACCACAGCACTACATAACATCTAACAAAACATCTAACACAACCTTGGTCATAGTGCACAGGCCTCACTGAGACATGGGTCAAAACTGAACATGATGACTGCAGATCATGGTCTCTTGGCCACTAGCCATGGCATGATCACATGATTCTTGCCTGCAGATGTTTAAACCTTTTAGCAGACCACGAGTCTGGCAATCTTACTGCTGAAAGCATAAGCTTTGTAATGAGGTAAAGACTGATTTTATTGACTTAATCTTTATTGAAGACATCTTTAAAGATGCCTGAATATTTTAAAAACTTAATTGTGTTTTGCAAAACAACTTATTAGCACATGTTTTGATGATGCTTTAGTCTAGACAACCTGCTAATAAATAATTGGAATGTGGCAAGTACCTATAACTCATTAGCAAATACTAGAGGTCTTGGTTACTCCCTTTGTTGGAAGACAAAAGCGAATAATTAAGGAATGAGTACAGAAATGGGTAATGTGCCCAGTAAACGTAATAGACAAGGGACATCAAAGACGTAAAGTTTATTAATTGCCTGCACCCGTAATCCAAAGCAAGGCCAGGTCTATGTTTGAAGGTGGTAAAGCAACATATTCAGCATATTCCTGCAGAGGTGTCTTGTGAAAAGGAAAGGCTGCGACATGGAGGGGAGTCAGGAAGGGCTTAGCTTCGCCTCACCCCCCGGTGCGATAACTAGAACACTACCTTTGTTAACTCCCATTCCAGAGGTGACGCCACGTGGAAAAAGAGGTCCAACACTTGGAAGGCAAGGTGGTGAGTCCACAGTCAGCCCTCAGTGGGACCCTCACGGTAGTACCTTTCTGCTGTTGTTACTGGGGGCAGGAGATGAACAGCAGAGGAAGGAGGTCAGAGTCAGGGTTGACTCAGACTGCTGCCAAAAGCAAAGAGCTGTTCCACTGCTAAAGTAGAATCCAAGGACACTGATACCAAAAGAGAGGAATCCATTGGATAGAAGGGTCTAGCGGAGAGGGAAACAGCAGATATGGCAGTAGTCTGCCTATAGGAAGTTGTTGCTCAGTCGCATCTGACTCTTTGCGACCACATGAACTGCAGCATGCCTGGCTTCCCTGTCCTTCGCCATCTCCCAGAGCTTGCTCAAACTCATGTCCATTGAGTCAGTGGAGTTGGCCACCTTTAAATTAGAATTCTGGGTAATAAGTAGTAAGATTATATCCTAAAGATTAATATCTCCAAGCCACAGCACGCGGCAATCTCTCTCCTCACTCCAACTCAGAAACCTCTGAAGCCTACCGATTGCCGAACAAAAATGCCCATGCCCCTTTGCTGCTGCTGCTAAGTCGCTTCAGTCGTGTCCAACTCTGTGCGACCCCATAGACAGCAGCCCACCAGGCTCCTCTGTCCCTGGGATTCTCCAGGCAAGACTACTGGAGTGGGCTGCCATTTCCTTCTCCAATGCATGAAAGTGAAAAGTGAAAGTGCCCCTTTAGCCTTTCTAAATCCTTTATCCTTGCAAACATAATAATTATACTATGTCAACATTAATAATTATATTAAATTCATATTCTTATATGAAAGACTGGGTTGCTTGTCTTACCAAAAGAGACAAAAAGCGTATTATGTACATTTCTCTACATCCTGCATTCTGAATTTCATATATATATGAATATACATATAAAATCCCTCCAAATCAACTGCTGTGGCTATATATCTTTTAATTTTTATTTAATTATCTTTTTAATTTGGCTGTGCCAGGTCTTAGTTGTGACATGCACGATCTATTTCCCTGACCAGGGATCAAACCCAAGCCCCCTGCATTTCGAGCCCAGAGTCTTAACCACTGGGCCACCAAGGAAGCCTCTCACTCCTTTTAAGGCTAAAGTGTCATGAGTATTTTTGTTTGGCAATGGGTAGGCTCCAGAGATTTCTGAGTGGGAGTGAGGAAGAGAGAGATTGCCCCAAGGGTGGAGATATTAATCTTTAGGATGCAATCTTACTCCTTTTAATGCCTGCGTAATATTCTATAGAAAGGTTGCCTCACCATATTTTTCTATCATTTTCCAGTTGACAGGCATTTTCTTTATTCCATTTCTCTGCCATACAAGATGTGCTGCAGTAAACACCCGTGCATATATATCCTTATACACCGGCGCTTTTACCTCTATGGAAACTTTTTCTTTAAAGGACTAGATAGTAAATAGTTTAGGCTTTGTGGGCTTCCTGTGGTCTCTGTTGTATATTCTTCTTCTTCTTCTTCTCCTTTTTTTTTTACAACTCTATAAAAATGTAAAAACCATTCTTAGGTTGACAAAATCCAAAGCCAAACAAAACAGACCGCAGAACAGATTGGCTTGCCAGCTCCGCTTTGCCAATCCTTGGAATAGAGTTCTAGGAGTAGGATTTCTTCCTAAGAGTATTATAATTTTTGCTGCTTTCTTGAATGGAATATTGTTCCATTTCCTGGGATAGAAAAAAAAATCTACTTAAAAAAATAGATTTTTTTTTCTTGTACCCAGTCATCTTACCAAATTCTCTTTTCAATTTTAGTGGGCTTTTTCTTGCTATAGTCTCTTGCATTTTCTAGAAATGAAATCATATTCATCGCAAAAGAAAAATCTCTGTCCACTGCTTGCACTTAGTATTTTCTTTTCTTGTCTTATTGCATTCATTAGAACCTCTGAATCACTATTAGCTAATAACAGGAACAGCTTCTCCTTTCTTGTTCCCAAGTTTAATGGAAATGGCTTAAGATTACATAATCTAAAGTGACAAAAGACATTATATGAACATGATAAGTATTGTCATACATCATCCAAGTCTAGGCTGTTAGAGTTTCTATAGTATGAATCTGATGTGAGGCAGATCCACATGCTCTAAACACAGGACCACAAGGCAGGTAATAGAGAGATTCAGGGTTTGGTGGTCAGAGGATCAGGTAGTAACAAATGTGTGAAGTTTGATAAGAAATTAAATATAGCATATCTATTATAGAATCAGCTAATGAGGTGGGTAAAGGAAAGAAATGAGCCTGCTCTCATGACAACAAAAGAAAACGAGGACTTCCCTAGTGGTCCAAAGGTTAAGAATCCACCTGCCAACGCAGGGGACGTGGGCTAAACCCCTGCTCCAGGAAGATTCCACGTGCCATGGGGCAACTAAGCCCAGGCACCACGACTACCGAGCCCATGCACCTAGAGCCCCGTGCTCCACAACAGGAGAACCACCGCAATGAAAAGCTACTCCACAGCTTCAGAGTAGCCCTGACTCGCCACAACTAGAGAAAACCTGCATGCAGCAGTGAATGCCCAGCACAGCCAAAAATAATTTATCAATTAAACTTTCAATAAAAGAAAATGAACAATATATTATGGAAGAGAGTTTTCATCCCTAACAGTGAGAAGGACATATTCTTATAATAAAAAAGTCAAAAACGCAGTGTGAGTTTCCAGTTCTGAACAAGTTAACCAGACTCCATCCCATCTGTCCTACTGAAGGCAGCTATAAACTGTGCACAGAACACATGGAGCAGCTATCTGAGAGTTCCAAAAAGTAAGTGGCAGCTCAGGGAAGGAGATAAGAATTTAAAGTGCCATCAAATTGGCACCCCCAGAAAATCCGGCAGCAGTGACAGCAGCAGAAGCGAAACAGAAGCCTAAAGCTCTGATGGAGGAGACTCCCTCATTCGAAACAGGGGAAACGGGGTACCAAAACATGGGAAGGCTTCCCACTGCTCTTTCCTCCCTGTCCTTCCCCTATTTGGTGCCGGATGCAGACATAGTCATGGGGACTGCATGGCAGCATCAAGGGGCCTCAGGAAGTCATAACGTGTCAGGAAGATCACAGAGTAAAGGAAAGGAGATCAAGGCAGGAATTTCATAAAGTTGTTTAGATTAACTACTGGGCTGACCTTCAAGTTGAGCCTGCATGGTTCTAAAGAGCGTGACAAAGAGTTTGACAATCCGACTATAAGGTAGTGAAAGTGAAAGTCACTCAGTTGGGTTGGACTCTTTGTGACCCCATGGACTATACAGTTCATGGAATTCTCCAGGCCAGAATACTGGAGTGGGTATCCTTTCCCTTCTCCAGGGGATCTTCCCCACCCAGGGATCGAACCCAGGTCTCTGGCCCTGCAGGCGGATTCTTTACCAGCTGAGCCACAAGGGAAGCCAGCTATAACGTAGACCAACACCCAAGTCCCATACTGGCCACTGAGGGGCACACACACCGGACGAATCTGAAAAGCACCGCAGAGCCTTTGAAAACAGAGCCAACACTGGAGCCACGGTCCAAAGAAGACTTAGTGGAATTTGCCACCTGAACCTAACCAGATTGACTACTGAAAGAGACAGACAAAAATCAGTAGCCTTAGGATTTAAATAAGACCCTGAAAATGTTCACGATGTAATCCAAAGTTACTTAGTTTAAGAAGAACCAAGAAAATCTCAACTCCCAAGGGAAAAGATGACAGATAAAACCAGCCCTGTCTTGACACAGTGTTCAAGTTAGGGGGCAAAGATTTAAAGCAACTCCTAAATCCATGCTTCAAGAATGAAGGAGAAACCTCTTGAAACAAAACTAAAGAAGATACATGATGGCAAATGAACATATGCAAAGATGTACAACATCATTAGCAGTTAGAGAAAGGTGAATTAAAACAACGATGAGATTGTTTTAATCTCTTAATGAGTACCTTCATTGAAATAGGCTTTTTAATTTTGTAAATCGATGGTATCAAGTGCCAACAAGGATGTGGAGCAGTTGGAGCTCATACTCCGCTAATGAGAATGCAAAATGGTAAACACACTTCGGAAAAGACTTTGGCAGTTTCTTATGGAGTTACACAAGGACATATTATACAACTCGGCTATTTAACCTAGAGAAATGAAAACTTATCTTCAGTCAAAAACTTGCATACAAATGTTTATAGCAGTCCTCCTCATAATTGGTGAAAACCAGAAATAACCCAAATGTCTTTTGATGAATGAATGGCTCAACTACATCAAATACTGCTCAACAATTAAAGAGCAAACTGCAGATACACATGACAACATAGAAAACCTCAGAGACCTTGTGCTCATAAACTTGTATACAACCTGCATGTTTGTGCTAAGTCACTTAGTCATGTCTAACTCTTTGCAACCCCATGGACTGTAGCCTGCCAGGCTCCTCTGTCCATAGAATTTTCCCAGCAAGAATAGAGGAGTAGGTTGCCATTTCCTCTTCCAGGGGATCTTCCCGACTCAGGGAATGAACACCCACATCTCCTGCTTCTTCTGCATTGCAGTCAGATTCTTTACCAGTGAGCCTCCAGGGACGTCTGGCATAGTCAGCAGGACCCAACCTAATTGCATCCAACCTAATTCCACTCATATGATATTCTGAAAAGGGTGAAAGTTCGGTGATAATGAGCAGGGGTGGAGGAGAGTGTGAATCCAGTAGGGCAAGATGAGGGACTTTTGTGAAGTCATAGAACTTTTGGGAATCCTGATTGTGATGGTGGTTACACAAACCTGTGTATGTGTTAAATCTCATAGAATTGCTCATGCGTGTTCACATGCACACAGCCAAGTCGATTTTACCATATGCTGATTTAATAAAATTTCAAATGAAACAGGATGGAATAAAGAAGATGGAAGGGAATATTAACATATCTCAGCTATGATTTTGAAATGAATCCTATGTAGAGGACAGAAAATTTTTTTTAATTTCTCTAGGAAGGGTGCTTTAGGCAATTGTGTATGGGTTAAGAGTACAAATTTGGTCAGTTATCTCAGGCTGAACACAGTAGGAGTCTTTACCACAGGTTTTCTACAATTTGGGCAGGGCTAGCAAGAGTGAGACAGTAGGAAAATTGAGGGCTTCTGTGATCAGAGAGGGGATGACAGAGGATGAGATGGCTGGATGGCATCACAGACTGGATGGACATGAGTTTGAGTGAACTCTGAGAGTTGGTGATGGACAGGGAGGTCTGGCGTGCTGCAATTCATGGGGTCGCAAAAAGTCAGACACAACTGAGCGACTGAACTGAACTGAACTGAACTGATGATCAGGAATATTGGTGGAAACTCTAGGTTTTGCGATTTGTTCATTTGGTGATTTTTGTGCATCAATAAAATCCAGGATTGTGTGGGGGATACACAGATCTCTAGGTGAGAGTCCCAGCTTCCGGACACTTAAAAGCTGGTTGAGAAGACAAAGACGACTCCTGGGGTCAGACCCTGTGGTTACTCTGTAGATCCCCGGATAAAACAAATAGTCAGGGCTCCTCAGCCAGGCTTTGTTGGTGGAGTAACAGGTCACCACAAATAAGTGTCCATAAGAGATCTGATCAGAGATAATCATCTATAATTCAGTTTTCCCTTCTGTGGTCAACCCAGAAAATCTAGGGGTTTCTTAAATGCACCTCTGGAGACTTTCTGATTCCTGTCCCGCTTAAAGACAGTTTGCTTATGTTTTTGTCTCTCTCCACATAACAGTATTTCATCAAGCTCCCCGCAACCAGGGGTGTCTTTCCCTGACTTCCTAGTTTGCTGCAGGTCTCTGCCAGGCATGGCACAGAATGGGTAAAAGGAGAATGTGTTGTTCCTCTTGTCCTAGCTTCAGTCCTTGAAACAGCTGAAGTCCCTCGGGCTTCCACATGGTGTCCCCCACCACCAGGGTTGGTCAAAGTAGCATTCACCATCATAGCAAGCTGTCGGCACTTTCCACAGCGCGAGACGAAAGCTGATCTCCATGAAGAAGCTCCTTAAGGAGCTTCTGATACCAAAGCTTCATTTCCAAGGTGTCACCCCAGAGAGGGAAACTGAGGCAGTGAGCGATAGAGAGTAGCTCACTCCAACATGCAGAATGTGAGCCAAGGTCCAGGAAATCTGCTTTCTATTAACACATGGTCAATAGAAAACTAGGGGCTGTTACACCAGAAAATAAACCTGACCCTCTCCCCTGCCCAGTACCAGCCAGACCTCTAAGAAATCAGGCAGCAGACTGGCCAGAATATTTCATTTCCTCTGCCTCTCTCTCTGCTGGCTTGGTTGCCAGAGAACTAGCTTTGTTTGTAAGAAACTATATTGACTGAGGGCAGTGGTAATCTCTTCCAGACCAGGAGGATGAGGAATAAGAAATAAAGGCGGGAGCAGATGCTGTCAGGGCTCCACCTGTACCCTCGATGCCTGCTGTGTGTTCACCTAGCACGACCTCACCTCCCAGCACCTCCCAGTCCCCCTGCGAGCCTTCTCTGACCATCCAAGCGATGCAAGTGGGGCAGGCGAGTGTCAGGGAATTAATGCCCCTCCCGCAGGGGGCCTCCCCAGTGACTGTTAGAAGTTGGTGTATACACACTTATCTCCCCCACCCCCCTCACCCCCAGAGGGGACAGCTCAGAGAAATGTGTCCTGCACTGACCCCCCAGGGGTCCCCAGTGGGACTGAGCTGCGCTTGCCTCCAGTAGAACTGGCTTGCTAGTGCCCAATTCACTGGCTACTTTATCAGTTTGTCCAGGGGCAGCTTCCTAAATAAGTTGCTTGTACTAGGGTCTGCTTCTGGAAGACACCTCCCTAAGATAGGGGTCTCCTTAACTCAAGCAGTTAAGGGAAGATAGAGAAAACTGGAAGTGGGGTGACACAGACTGGATCCGAGAGAATTCAAAGTGAGTGGGGAAACCACAGACAGCCTTGGAGCCCTCGACAGCCTCCCAGAAGCCCAAACGTCAATTCTGGTAACGTCACGCTGTCAGGAGTCAGGACAGCTGTTTGCCCTTCAGAAACTTAGTTGTTCTTTTCCTGCTATACATTCATGACACAAGTCGGTGATTTCCTAAGTTCCAGGTGAAAACCACTGATCCCACGGAACGCCCCCTCGTGGCTAAAATAACAACCAGGAACGGTCATTGATTTCAGTCAGCTGACACATAATCCATGAAAAACAGATTTCTGCAGTTCTGTGGTTCAGAAAGTCATTACCTCAAGCATGTTGTCTCCAGCAGACAACAGCCTACGGCTCAGAGCGAAGTCCCCACCAGAAACCCACATCTTCACTCTTCACCGGTACCCTGGACTGTGAAGAGAAAAGATGACAAATACATCCCCATGAAGGAGTCAGATCTGTTGCCAATGACAGGTCAACATCAAAATCCTTTCACGTGAGCCCGAGTGAATTCAAAACACTTCTCCCCACATCCCTGCTCCCTCTCCTTGTCACACGCCCACTCAGCTCCTGCAAAGCGAGAGCTATTTCAAGTGGAGGCCTTTCGGGAGGAGGAACAATCCTCGGATTCCTCTCCTAATTCCTTGGCCGCTTCTTGGGCCTCCTAATGCTGACCAAATCTAGATCAGGTGTGTTTGCTTTGGACCCCACAAGGCCAGGCCCGCGTGGCCAGAATAAGAGCTGCCTGCAAAATATTAGCTTTTTGATATTTTTTAAGAAGAGTGAAAAAGAACAAATTTAACCAGATTTCGTTTCTTCAGCAGTTTGTGAGTTCAGATTGGCATCAATTAGGAACATAATCGGCTGGGCGGTGTTTGAGAGAAGGCCATCCTTTCCCACTGTGTATGGCTCCTCACCTCTGTCTGCCCCTGTAAGCCACCATTCCCACCCCTGGCCTGGGGCTGGCGGGGGCGGTGGTGGGGTAGCGGGGGACAGCATTAGAGGAAACTTCTCCCCGGAGTCTCACATATCCCTGGCTAACTAGCCTGTGACAGCCAAACAGCCTACGCCTCTTTTTTATTTCCAAATCATCGTGGCCAGAGTCCCTGCTGGCTTCACTGCTGGAAATTCAGCTAGTCATCTCAAAACAAGTCCCCACACTGTTCCTGTGAGGGTCTCCAGGGGCTGCCTCCTGAAGGCTCTGGAGCGTGGGTCCAGTGCGCCTCCCCTGGCTTCATCTTCCTGCAGGGGCTGCCATCTGCTGAGCCCACCGCCCTCCACTGTGGGCATCACCAGTGGCCCCCGCTCCTGACTCAGTGATCCTGCTCCACTGGCTACCCTATAACACCAGGCCAGGCAGACTTCTACAAGAATTCACCATACGCTTGAGGCTAATGGAAATGCTCCCCGGAGAGTAGCTTTTCTAAATCCTACGTCTGGCAGTGAGACCCTGGAGAGTCCTGACTCAGTGGCTCTGGAGCCTTGTTTACCGAGGCCGCCATATCCCCTGAGTCAGGTGTTCCAGGGAGCAACCTGCTTTAAACTCCAGGCCCAACCACATCTTCCCATATTTACTCTCTCCAGGCCACTGGATCATAGCCACGACAAATAGTTCATAGCAGTTTGTTTTCCCAAACTGAGCTGTTGTCTTCTTTTTTTTTTTTTTTATTAATGGTTTTGAAGTCTAGTTGATTTATAATGTTGTATTAATCTCTGCTGTACAGCAAAGAGATCCCATTATACATATATGTATTCTTTTTCATATTCTTTTCCATTATGGTTTATTATAGGCTTTTGAACATAGTTCCCTATGCTACAGATGAGGACCTTGTCATCTATCTATTCTATATTTAGTAGTTTACATCTGCTAATCTCGAACTCCCAATACTTCACTTCCCCTTACCCCTTCCCCTTGGCAATCACAAGTCTGCACTCCATGTCCTTGAACATGTTTCTGTTTCGTAGATCTGGTCACTTGTGTCCTGTTAGGTTGGTGCTAAGGTAATTGCAGTTTTGCTTTGTTGAACTTTGCCATTTGATATTGGAATACATTGTTAAATGTGATTATGTTATATATCATTTTAATGTTCATTTCTCTATTTTTTGCTAATGACTTATTACTTGCTGTTTATTTTATATTTACTTTCAGTTCAGTTCAGTTCAGTCGCTCAGTCGTGTCCAACTCTTTGCGACCCCATGAATCGCAGCACGCCAGGCCTCCCTGTCCATCACCATCTCCTGGAATTCACTCAAACTCACGTCCATCAAGTCGGTGGTACCATCCAGCCATCTCATCCTTTGTCATCCCCTTTTCCTCCTGCCCCCAATCCCTCCCAGCATCAGAGTCTTTTCCAATGAGTCAACTCTTTGCATGAGGTGCCCAAAGTACTGGAGTTTCAGCTTTAGCATCATTCCTTCCAAAGAACACCCAGGGCTGATCTCCTTTAGAATGGACTGGTTGGATCTCCTTACAGTCCAAGGGACTCTCAAGAGTCTTCTCCAACACCACAGTTCAAAAGCGTCAGTTCTTCAGTGCTCAGCCTTCTTCACAGTCCAACTCTCACATCCATACATGACCACTGCAAAAACCATAGCCTTGACTAGACGGACCTTTGCTGGCAAACTAATGTCTCTGTTTTTCAATATGCTATCTAGGTTGGTCATAACTTTTCTTCCAAGGAGTAAGCGTCTTTTTTTTTTTTTTTAATAGTTATTTTATTTATTTATTTATTTATTTATTTAAGTTTTTGGATTTTTTTTTTGACAGCTTTAATTTTTTAGCACTTTATTTTTTTTTTTTTGATAAATTTAACGCCTTTTATTGCCATACCTCATTTTACTGTGCTTTGCTTTAGTGAGCTTTATAGATACATGTTTGTTTTTTTTTTCCTTGTTAATTTTCTGTTTAGTTGATCTATCCATAAGTGTGAGTGGGGTATTAAAGTCTCCCACTATTATTGTGTTATTGTTAATTTCTCCTTTCATACTTGTTAGGATTTGTCTTACATACTGCGGTGCTCCCATGTTGGGTGGATATATATTTATAATTGTTATATCTTCTTCTTGGATTGATCCTTTGATCATTATGTAGTGACCTTCTTTGTCTCTTTTCACAGCCTTTGTTTTAAAGTCTAATTTATCTGATACGAGTATTGTGACTCCTGCTTTCTTTTGGTCCCAACTTGCATGGAAAATCTTTTTCCAGCCCTTCACTTTCAGTCTGTATGTGTCCCCTGTTTTGAGGTGGGTCTCTTGTAGACAACATATGTAGGGGTCTTGTTTTTGTATCCATTCAGCCAGTCTTTGTCTTTTGGTTGGGGCATTCAACCCATTTACGTTTAAGGTAATTACTAATAAGTATGATCCCGTTGCCATTTACTTTATTGTTTTGGGTTCGAGTTTATACACCATTTTTGTGTTTCCTGTCTAGAGAATATCCTTTAGTATTTGTTGGAGAGCTGGTTTGGTGGTGCAGAATTCTCTCAGCTTTTGCTTGTCTGAAAAGCTTTTGATTTCTGCTTCATACTTGAATGAGATCCTTGCTGGGTACAATAATCTGGGCTGTAGGTTATTTTCTTTCATCATTTTAAGTATGTCTTGCCATTCCCTCCTGGCTTGAAGAGTTTCTATTGAAAGATCAGCTGTTATCCTTATGGGAATTCCCTTGTGTGTTATTTGTTGTTTTTCCCTTGCTGCTTTTAATATTTGTTCTTTGTGTTTGATCTTTGTTAATTTGATTAATATGTGTCTTGGGGTGTTTCTCCTTGGGTTTATCCTGTTTGGGACTCTCTGGGTTTCTTGGACTTGGGTAATTATTTCCTTCCCCTTTTAGGGAAGTTTTCAACTATTATCTCCTTAAGTATTTTCTCATGGTCTTTCTTTTTGTCTTCTTCTTCTGGAACCCCTATGATTCGAATGTTGTAGCGTTTAATATTGTCCTGGAGGTCTCTGAGATTGTCCTCATTTCTTTTAATTCGTTTTTCTTTTATCCTCTCTGATTCATTTATTTCTATCATTCTATCTTCTAATTCACTAATCCTATCTTCTGCCTCTGTTATTCTACTATTTGTTGGCTCCAGAGTGTTTTTAATTTCATTTATTGCATTATTCATTATATATTGACTCTTTTTTATTTCTTCTAGGTCCTTGTTAAACCTTTCTTGCATCTTCTCAATCCTTGTCTCCAGGCTATTTATCTGTGATTCCATTTTAATTTCAAGATTTTGGATCAATTTCACTATCATTATTTGGAATTCTTTATCAGGTAGATTCCCTATCTCTTCCTCTTTTGTTTGGTTTGGTGG
Source organism: Bos indicus (assembly GCF_029378745.1). NCBI lineage: Eukaryota > Metazoa > Chordata > Mammalia > Artiodactyla > Bovidae > Bos > Bos indicus. The sequence goes on along the minus strand of NC_091782.1, from coordinate 14,744,238 downwards.
GCATTTATCCTGTTCCTTTATCTGCTGGGTATTCCTCTGTCTCTTCATCTTGTTTAAATTGCTGAGTTTGGGAGTCCTTTCTGTATTCTGGCAGTTTGTGGAGTTCTCTTTATTGTGGCGTTTCCTCGCTGTATGTGGGTATGTAGAGGTGGCTTGTCAAGGTTTCCTGGTTAGGGAAGCTTGTGTCGGTGTTCTGGTGGATGGAGCTGTATTTCTTCTCTTTGTTCAGTCGCGCTATGGGGAGGGAGGGAGGGATGCTGCGAACAAATGACACTGGCGTGCACTCGCAGTGCCTCAGCCACACTGGGTCTGCCCCCGCTCACGGCGCGTGTAGCCTCCCTGCCCACACTGCTCAGGCTCTAGGTTGTTCCGCCGGGAACAATCCGAGGCTGGCCCTGGGTTTCATGCACCTCCCAGGTCCAAGCCGCTCAGGTTCAGGCACTCAGGTAGTCCTCAGAGGCGCAGACTCAGTTGGGGCTGCGTTTTGTGCTCTTCCCAGGTCCGAGCAGCTCAGGTAATGAGGTGTTTGGCGAGCGCCAATGCTGCGACTTATCGCCTCCCCGCCACTTGGTTATCTGGGTGTAAAACCGGCGCACCTTCTCAGGCAGATGTTGACCGTCCAGACCCCCAAGAAGTTTTAGTTAGCAAAGAAGCCAGTTTTATAGATAATGTCTCTCTGGGGCTGTGATTGCCCCCTTCCGGCTCTGGCTGCCTGTCACCGGAGGGGGAAGGTTTGCAGCCGGCTACCTCTGTTTAGTCCTTTGTTCCGTGCGCGGGCTGGCGGTGTCTTAGGTTACGGCTGGCTTTTCGCATGGTAGATATCCCACAGTCTGGTTTGCTAGCCCAAATTATTTCGCTCAGATAGTGCTCAGGGTATTCAGGCCAGATTCTTACTTTCAGCGATGCAGCCCGCGCCGCGCCTCCCTGCCCAGCCCCCGCTTGCTAATGGCGGATGCAGGCGTCTGCACTGCTTCTCCGCTGGAGGAGTTACCGTAGGGCTCGCTATCTGCGAGTTTTAATTGTTTATTTATTTTTTCTCCCTGTTATGTTGTCCTCTGTGCTTCCAAAGCTCGGCACGGATTCGGCAGTGAGAAGGTTTCCTGGTGTTTGGAAACTTCTCTCTTTTTAAGACTCCCTTCCCGGGACGGAACTCCGTCCCTCCCTCTTTTGTCTCTTTTATTGTCTTTAATATTTTTTCCTACCTCCTTTCGAGGAGTTGGGTTGCTTTTCTGGGTACCTGATGTCCCCTGCCGGCATTCAGAAGTTGTTTTGTGGAATTTACTCGACGTTTAAATGCTCTTTTGATGAATTTGTGGGGGAGAAAGTGTTTTCCCCGTCCTACTCCTCCGCCATCTTGGCGCCTTCCCTCGGAGTAAGCGTCTTTTAATTTCATGGCTGCAATCACCATCTGCAGTGATTTTGGAGCCCAAAAAAATAAAATCTGACACTGTTTCCACTGTTTCCCCATCTATTTCCCATGAAGTGATGGGACCAGATGCCATGATCTTAGTTTTCTGAATATTGAGCTTTAAGCCAACTTTTTCACTCTCCTCTTTCACTTGCATCAAGAGGCTTTTTTGTTCCTCTTCACTTTCTGCCACAAGGGTGGTGTCATCTACATATCTGAGGTTATTGATATTTCTCCCGGCAATCTTGATTCCACCTTGTGCTTCTTCCAGCCCAGTGTTTCTCATGATGTACTCTACATAGAAGTTAAATAAGCAGGGCAACAATATACAGCCTTGATGTACTCCTTTTCCTATTTGGAACCAGTCTGTTGTTCCATGTCCAGTTCTAACTGTTGCTTCCTGACCTGCATATAGGTTTCTCAAGAGGCAGGTCAGGTGGTCTGGTATTCCCATCTCTTTCAGAATTGTCCACAGTTTATTGTGATCCACACAGTCAAAGGCTTTGGCATAGTCAATAAAGCAGAAATAGATGTTTTTCTGGAACTCTCTTGCTTTTTTGATAATCCAGTGGATGTTGGCAGTTTGATCTCTGGTTCCTCTGCCTTTTCTAAAATCATCTTGAACATTTGGAAGTTCACGGTTCACGTATTGCTGAAGCCTGGCTTGGAGAATTTTGAGCATTACTTTACTAGCGTGTGAGATGAGTGCAATTGTGCGGTAGTTTGAGCATTCTTTGTCATTGCCTTTCTTTGGGATTGGAATGAAAACTGACCTTTTCCAGTCCTGTGGCCACTGCTGAGTTTTCCAAATTTGCTGGCAAATTGAGTGCAGTGCTTTCACAGCATCATCTTTCAGGATTTGAAATAGCTCAACTGGAATTCCATCACCTCTACTAGCTTTGTTCGTAGTGATGCTTTCTAAGGCCCACTAGGCAAAAAGCAAATTTCAGTGATTTTTTTTTATTCATGTTCAAAATGGGTCATAAAGCGGAAGAGACAACTTGTAACATCAACAGCCCGTTTCGCCCAAGAACTGCTGATGAATGTACAATGCAATGGTGTTTCAAGAAGTTTTGCAAAGGAGACAAGAGCCTTGAAGATGAGAAGCATAGTGGCTGGCCATCGGAAGTTGACAACGACCAACTGAGAGAATCATCGAAGCTGATCCTCTTACAACTACATGAGAAGTTGCCTAAGCAGTTAATGTTGATCATTCTACAATCAATCAGCATTCAAAGCAAACTATAAAGGTGAAGAAACTTGATACATGGGTGCCTCATGAGCTGACCACAAATCAAAAAGATCCTCATTTTGAAGTACCATCTTCTCTTATTCTATGCAACAACAATGAACCATTTCTCAATCAGATTGTGATGCATAATGAAAAGTGGATTTTATAGGACAGCTGGCAATGACCAACTCAGTGACTGGACTGAGAAGAAGCTCCGAAGCATTTCCCAAAACCAAACTTGCACCCCAAAATGTCATGGTCATTGTTTGGTGGTCTACTGCTGGTCTGATCCACTACAGTTTTCTGAATCCCGGTGAAACCATTACATCAGAGAAGTATGCTCAGCAAATTGATGAGATGCACCGAACTGCAACGCCTGCAGCCAGTATTGGTCAACAGAATGGGCACAATTCTCCACAACAATGCCTGACTGCAAGTCACACAACCAATGTTTCAAAAGTTGAAAGAATCGGGTTACGAAGTTTTGCCTCATCTGCCGTATTCACTTGACCTCTCACCAACCATCACTTCTTCGAGCATCTTGACCACTTTTTGCAGGGAAAAGACTTCCACAACCAGCAGGAAGCAGAAAATGCTTTCCAAGAGTTCATTCAATCCTGAAGCATGGATTTTTATGCTAAACAAACAAGCTTATTTCTCATTGGCAAAAATGTGTTGATTTTAATGGTTCCTATTTTGATTAATAAAGATGTGTTTGACCCTAGTTACAATGAATAAAATTCACAGTCCGAAACCACCATTACTCTTGTACTAACCTAAATATTTTAGATTCCACATGAGTGATAACATATGGTATTTGTCTTTCTCTTTCTGACTTGCTTCACTTAGTATGATAATTTCTAGATCCATCCACGTTGCTGCAAATGGTATTATTTCATTCTTGTTAATGGTTGGGTAATATTCCATTGTGTATATATATGTGTGTGTGTGTGTGTGTACATCACATCGTCTTTATTCATTCATCCATCAATGGACATTTAGGTTGCTTTCATGTCTATTATAAGTAGTGCTTCTGTGAACATAGGGATGCATGTATCTTTTCAAATTATAGCTTTGTCTGGGTATATGTCTAGGACTGGAATTGCTGAATCATATGGCAACTCTATTTTTAGTTTTTTGAGGAACTTACATACTGTTTTCCATAGTGGGTGCACCAATTTATATTCCCACCAATAGTGTAGGAGGGTTACTTTTTCTCCACACTGTCTCCAGCATTTACTCTTTGTGGATTTTTGATGATAGCCATTCTGACTGGTGTGATGCGATACCTCATTGTAGTTTTGATTTACATTTCTCTAATAATTAGCAATGATGAGCATCTTTTCATGTGCCTATTGGCTATCTGTATGTCTTATCTGGTCATTGTTATTCAGTCACTAAGTCATATCCAATTCTTTGTGACTCCATGGACTGTAGTATGACAGGCTTCCCTGTCCTTCACTATCTCCCAGAGTTTGCTCAAAATCGTGCCCAATGAGTCGGTGATTCTATCTAACCATCTAATCCTCTGCTGCCCTCTTCTTTTGCCTTCAATCTTTCCCAGCAATCAGGGATTTTTCCAATGAGTCGGCTCTTCACATCCGGTGGCCAAAGTATTGGAGCTTCAGCATTAGTCCTTCCAATGAATATTCAGGGTTGATCTCTTTTAGGATTTACTGGTTTGATCGTGCTATCCAAGGGACTCTCAAGAGTCTTCTCCAGCATCACAATTTGGAAGCATCAATTCTTCAATGTCCAGTCTCCAATGGTCCAGCGCTTATATCCATACATAACTAGTGGAAAACCATAGCTTTGTCTATACGGACCTTTGTCAGCAAAGTGAGGTCTCTGCTTTTTAACATGCTGTCTAGATTTGTCATAACTTTTATTCCAAGGGGCAAGTGTCTTTTAATTTCATGGCTGCAGTCACTGTCTGCAGTGATTTTGGAGCCCAAGAAAAGAAAATCTGTCACTGATTCTGCTTTTTCCCCTTTTATTTGCCATGAAGTGATGGGACCGGATGCCATGATCTTAGTTTTCTGAATGTTAAGTTTTAAGCCAGGTTTTTCACTCTCCTCTTTCACTCTCATCAAGAGGCTCTTTAGTTCCTCTTCACTTTCTGCCATTAGAGTGGTATTATCTGCATATCTGAGGTCTTCTTTGGAGAAATATCTATTTTGGTCTTCTGCCCATTTTTCAATTGGTTTGGTTTTTTATTGTTGTTGTTATTAAGCTGTATGAGCTGTTTGTGTATTTTGGAAATTAAGTCCTTATGAGTCACATTTTTTTAAAATATGGAGGAGAGCCTGCATTCACCTACAAGATGAGGACAAGATTATAGCCTGCATGTCCATCCTATGAGGGCTTCCCTGGTGGCTCAGCAGTAAAGAATCTGCCTGCAATGCAGGAACCACAGGAGATTCAGGTTCGATCCCTGGGTGGGGAAGATCCCCTGCAGGAAGGCATGGCAACCCACTCCAGTATATTTGCCTGGAGAATCCCATGGACAGAGGAGCCTGGTGGGCTATAGTCCATAGGGTTGCAAAGAGTCGAACTTGACTGAGGCTACTGAGCACGCACGCACGTCCATCCTATGATGCTCTGTCCTCTTCTCCCAAAGTGCTAGAGCAAGTGCTTAGACAAGTACACACACCCACATCACCTGTGTTAGTCAAGGTTCTCCAAGAAACAGAATCAGTAGGATATGTGTGTGTAGATAGGTAGATAGAGGAGTGCTCAGTCGCTCAGTCATGTCAGACTCTTTTTGACCCCAGGGACTGTAGCCCACCAGGCTGTGCTGTCCGTGGTATTCTCCTGGCAAGAGTACTGGAGTGGGTTGCCATGCCCTCCTCCAGGGGATCTTCCCGACCCAGGAATCAACTCTGTCTTCTGCACTGCAGATGGATTCTTTACCACTGAGCCAACAGGGGAGCCCGAGAGGAAAGTAGTTGCTACTGAACTGAGGGTTCTCAGCAGTTGCTGAGCCCTGAGACGCATGCTGTTGTGTGTTCTCATTTACTGAGTACAGCTGTCCATCCATCCCAGCTACCAGGGGACCTGTATATCCTGCGATAGGAAAAGTCAGAATTAAGGACTGAGACTTTTTGTGAAAAACAGGACTCAGTTTTGAGTAAACCCATGAAAGGTCCTGCAAATATTTTTATATTCATCAAAACAAAACACTAAAGCCAGGACACTAAAGAATCCATTTCCATCACAACATCTGATTCATCTTCTGTCTGTCACGATGGGTTCTGCTTGTTCGACTTCCCCTTACCATTCCTAATACACTGAAAAAAGAGTCAGGATCTCTCTCCCTTGAAGTTTCAGCATGCAGCTTGTAAATTATTTCTGTGTTGGTGTATGACGGCAGTCCCTTCTCTGTGTCTGTTTTCCTTCTCTCTCAGTGTGCACTGCCTTTCTGATGTTAGCAGTTGGAGCTGTTGATTGCCCTGAGACGCAGCACCAGACCCGGGGGCTGGGACCATCAGCCCTACTTACGCATGTTCCAACCACCACCCCACCCCTCGCCCTCCTGACAAATGAAGAAGTGTAATTCTCAGGCTGGGGGACTGCCCCTGTCGGCTCCCTTTCTCTCTCCCAGAACTTCACTGCAAACGCCTCCCTCCTGGTTCTGTGATCTGCTCTGCCTCCTTTATCTAGTCCTAACTTCCTGGATTCCACTTATCCCCCAAATGACCAGCGGGACTGAAATCTGTACAGAAATGGAGCCATGTACACGAGAATGTCATGAAATTCAAGTTCAGGGAGGGGAACGGTGTTCTTCCTGAAGAGCATCCTCTACAACACAGCTGGCAAGCTCTGCCGCTCTCCCCGCCTCCCCTCCCCTCGCTGGGGATACTTAGCCACCACAGAAACCTAGGGAGAAAGAGTTCTAGTGCTATTTTCTGGAAAATACAGCAAAATAAAAGAATGAGGGTAGGAATTATTTCAGGCTCTGAAAGCAGGGCCATTACCACCACCATTTCAAGCAAGCTTATTAAAAAGTCGCTTACCTCCACTTACAGAGATCAATCATATTTGCCAATGCCAAGGAACATGAAAGACCCCGTTACGATAGAAAGTGATGGTGAGTTTGAGGCTGAATAACCGATCCAAAGACAGAGTTTTAGTCCATGGGGTCCTACATTTGTAAAAATTTGGAGATGAACTCAATGACGGCGGAAGCCCTGAGTTGGGACTGATGCAAGGACATTGCATCCACTGGGCCCAAGGAAATGTGTTAATTTAGATGACTTTCAAGAAAGGATATAGGAGAAAATGCGGGTGTCATATGTGAACATAATCAAGGCTTAAAAACAATTACAGTGGATTTGCTTTCTCCTGTCCTCTTTGTGGTTATTAGTTGGTTTTTTGTTTCTTTAAAGTCTTGACTGAATTTGTTGCAATATTGCTGCTGTTTTATGCTTTGATTTTCTTGGTCACAAGGCATGTGGAATCTTGGTTCCCCAACCCAGGATTGAACCCACAACCCCTACATTGGAAGGTGAAGTCCTAGCCACTGGACACCAGAGAAGATCCAATATTGCTTGTAATTCACCCCCCATAATAATTACTCTCACTATTACCACCACCATTGCTACCTCATTTTGTGCCCCTTCAATTGCCAGGCACTGTGCTGGGTAGCTGATGTATTTGTTATTCAGTCACTCAGTCATGTCTGACTCTGTGCGACCCCATGGACTACAGCACACCAGGCTTCCCTGTCCTTCACCGTCTCCCAGAGCTTGCTCAAACTCATGTCCATTGAGTCAGTGATACCATCTGACCTTCTCATCCTCTGTCATCCCCTTCTCCTCTTACAGTCAGTCTTCCCCAGCATCAGGGTCTTTTCCAATGAGTCAGCTCTTCCCATCAGGTGACCAAAGTATTGAAGCTTCATTTTTAGCATCAGTCCTTCCTGTGAATATCCAGGATTGATTTCCTTTAGGATTGACTGATTTGATCTCCTTGTATATCTTGTCCAGTTCTTTCAGCAACCTCACCGCAATGGTGTTATCACCTGGTTTTAGTGAAGAAAATGAAGTTGAAAGGGATGAAGTGGCCCAAGATGACTCACTGGAAGTTACTGGCAGTCCCAGCCCACCTGCTCCCCAAACCCCTGTTGTTTCCATTCTTCCGGGCCCAGGGTCCCGCTGCGATTAGGCCAGTTTCCATTGTCCTCCTCCCGAGTGAGCCCTCACCACTACTGGGTGGTCTCAGAAGGCCAGCCACACTTTTCTGGCTCCTCACTTCCACCACAACTTCCCAGTCTTCCCACTGGCTCCTTCCCTTAGGCTCAGCCCCTTGTGGCTACCCTGGGTGATTCTCCTGAACTGTTCTCAGAGATCCCAGCCCCCAGTAGGTGACTGCAGAGGCAGAGCCCAGGGGCCCTCATTACACAAGAAAGAAGCAATAGGTATAATAGCACATTAAAAAGTGACTTTTGAACCTGAAAGCTGAAACCACCTCCATTTGATTTTATCTGTTATTTACAAACCCACTGACACATTTCCCCTTATCTCCAGCCTCTTCTGAAGGAGAACAATTCCCGCATCAAGAAGCACTCTTTGTAAGGCAGTCATTTCACACACCAGCTGGCAGTTTGACCTGCAGTGAGCCTTCACTGGGGCATATTTCTTTCCACTGACTTTTTTTAAGCATTAGCTGATTTAAAGCCAAGTGGATAGAACCAAGCCTTATCTTGGAGTGCAAAAGTTTATTATCTGTATCAAAGAGCAATGTGAAACTATGTTCATGTTACTCTACCTAAAAGCTATGTACATTGCCAAATCAAACATCTTACTTTATATCCCTTAGGTGAACCCTGCCCTCTACCTCCCCAGTCAATGAGGGGTCCATACAAACCAGCCTCCCATGTGAGTGCGGGATGTTGGGAACAGGTGTAATAGCCCTATCCACCCCCAGCCTGGAGCAGGAGAGTCTTGAATGCGCTCGGGCACCTCTGAGAGCATCCTGTGCTACTTTGGGGCTACAGGGATGGAGGTCAGAAGCCGTGATGCAGGAGCCCTCCCCTCGCCCCAAATAGCATCCCTGGCAAAAAGAGCCACATCTTCAAATGGAAAGAAAGATTATGATCTACATTTTCTCTCCTCCAGGGCAGGTCTTAGAAGCTGGGTATATTCCTCCTTTGCTGAAATAAGGACTTCCAGGCATCTAAAGTAACATCTTTTGAATGGATGCCAACACAATCATGAAGCCTCAGCTCCCTGAAAAGTTTAGTATTTAACAATTCATGCTGGTTACTCAGCGGAAAATTTTCCTTGTGCTTACCTAACCTGCACATTTGTTTGAGCTTTTCAACAAATGCACTCATTTACTTAATTCTCTGAATATGTTCATGGAATATTATCACATACTAGAATAGTGATATCAATAAGCTCCTCAGCTTAATTAAGCATATTCAACAGCCAAATGCCTAAGCTTCAGACAGAATGTGCTAATCTCATATAAATATTATGATTCTTTGGGTAGCCAGGATGAGTATCCCATAGGAAAGGAATCTGGTCTCTCAGACATAGTATAATTTGGTCTTTTTTTTTAATAAATGAGAGTGTCTCGCCAAATATGATCACCAGGTACTATCCTAGTGGTAAGAAAGGAGCCCAGGTCTGGTGTTTTCATCCCAAGCTGAAATGCTCATCAATTATGGGTCACGTCCTCCTCTACAAGGGAGGGCCAGGGTGATGGGGTGCCCTGGAGAGAAGAAGACCCATAAAGGGACTCAAAGCAAATTACAATATGTTTTTCTTAAAATCACTGATAGTTTATAGAATGAACTGCATTCTTTCTCTCTGTGAGTTAATAATGTTACCAAATATGATCTTAAATGGAAGAAGCATCTTGAAATTCCGGAGGACTGAAATATCATTTTGGAATGAAAAGGCTTAAAAACACATGCCAAGCATTAAAACATTTCTGGTCTCCCACCCTGTGCTCCGTCCTTGGACCTTTGCGTCTAGGGAACCCAGGGAAGGACCCAACTTCTGCTCCGGGGGAGGGCTGCAGACTTCTCGGACGCCTTCCTCCAGCCCAGGCCAGTGGGAAAGCGCTGGGGCCGTGCTCCTGCTCTGGGTTCCGCCTGACTCTCCGTCCTCCATCCTCCCCCCTCCTCAGTCAGGTTCCTGAGCAGTAACAGAGCCCTGACTAATAAGCCGAAACAGTCCCTACGGCCCCCAACCTATCACTGCAGCTCAGGTCGTGAATATTTTCAGTCCTCACATGTGGCAGGTCCCCAGAACAGTTTTCAGCATGCTACAATAGCATCACATCTGAAGCATACCGCAGTGGGTCTTTAAATTTTAATTTCTTTTTATAAACACACACAGATACACTTTTACATAAACCATAAGGCATACTCACTTATTGATGTGTGATTTTGTTTTCATCTTGCTTGGCTCTCACTTTCTCACCCAGTTCATCCTCCACCCATTTCCACCCACAGGTAACACATCAGAACAACTTTGTAGATTCCCATGCAGATCAGCTCCACACTCAAAAGCGCATGTTTATAGGTGTGCGCCCACTTGCACACACACACACACACACACACACACACACACACACACATGCACGATTATACACATATACATACACATATGGGAGGTTCTTATCATTGTTTGACCAAACAGGGTTATTTATGCCTCTTTGCCCCCACTGTCTTCTTTGCTTCTTTTTTTTCTCCTTTCCTGGTGTGTTGAATTGTTAAAATTGCAGCCTTCCCTCTCTGCAAGGCTCTCCCCTGCCTTTTTTCTGATTCTCTATTATTTGGCTGCTATGGCACATATTTTTATTCTTCTAGAGTTAAAAAGTTACTGAAACAAAGTCTTAAGTTACAAATCCACCCTCCTCCACGCACAACCAGGGCTATAGCTTGTTTCAACTCCCCTTTGGACATCCTCTCACCTTAGCTCCAACGTTCTTACTGCTTAAAATTTTAGTTTTTACACACACACACACCACACACACACACACACACACACACAGGGTGTTTTTAGTAGCTACTAAATATTTTTACTTAAATACTCTACTTTTTATGTACATCTTTGTTTCTTTTATTTTCCATATTTGTCTGAGTTTATTTTTCTTCTTGCTGATCATCATAATAAGGCTTTATACTTGCCTTGTTGTTGTTCAGTTCCTCAGTCGTGTCTGACTCTTTCAGACCCCATGGACTGCAGCATACCAGTCTTTTCTGTCCTTCACCATCTCCCAGAGCTTGCTCAAACTCAAGTCCATCGAGTCGGTGATGTCATCCAACTATCTCATCCTCTGTCATCATACACGACCATAGGCCCTGAGGGAGGCATGGGGAGTGTGCTGGGCTCTGGAGCTGCATGGGTTCCTGATATCATTCCCACCAACCCCCGGCCCACTCCCACCCCAGGACCTGGCTCTGGCCCCTGTTTCAGCTTGCTGGGCTCTCAGATCTCATTGCTGTATCTCAGTTCAGTTCAGTTCAGCTGAGTCACTCAGTTGTGTCTGACATTTTGCTACCCCATGGACTGCAGCATGCCAGGCTTCCCTCTCCATCACCAACTTCCAGAGTTTACTCAAACTCATGTCCATTGAGTCGGTGATGCCATCCAAATATCTCATCCTCTGCCGTCCCCTTCTCCTCCCTCCTTCAATCTTTCCCAGCATCAGAGTCTTTTCCAATGAGTCAGTTCTTCGCATCAGGTGGCCAAAATATTGGAGCTTCAGCCTCAGCATGAGTCCTTCCAATGAACATTCAGGACTGATTTCCTTTAGGATTTACTGGTTTTATCTCCTTGCAGTCCAAGGGACTCTCAAGTTCTCCAACACCACAGTTCAAAAGCATCAATTCTTCAGTGCTCAGCCTTCTTTATGGTCCAACTCTCACATCCATACATGACTACTGGAAAAACCAAAGCTTTGACTAGACGGATCTTTGGTGGCAAAGTAATGTCTCTGCTTTTCAATATGCTGTCTAGTTTGGTTATAGCTTTTCTTCCAAGGAGCAAGTGTCTTTTAATTTCATGACTGCAGTCACTGTCTGCAGTGATTTTGGAACCCAAGGAAATAAAGTCTGCCACTGTCTCCATTGTTTCCCCATCTATGTGCCATGAACTACACTTGCATAGTTCTTTTTATACGCCAGACAATCTTCCAAGCACTTAACATATGTGACCTAGTTGAGTCCTCTCAACAGATACTGTCATTATCTCTATTTTGCAGATGAGAAAACTGAGGCACATTGGCATACTACTTACCCGAAGTTGCCCAGCAAATGACCTGGCTGGTCTGCAGATGAGGGAGCTTGGCTCCAGAGTCCATGCTCTCTTGTTTGGCTGCCTGTCAGTGAGTCCTGCTGGAGAGGGGGCTCTGTGCATAATGAAAGTTTAGTCCTCTTACAATGGAAAATTACTTTCTTGTGTCCTCACTATGAATGATAGTTGGACTGTGTATAAAATTCAGGTTGACAATTATTTCCTTCCATTGTCTCCTGGGCCTGTTGCTGTCACTGAGGTGGGGGCTGTTGTCTGAGTAGCTCTTTGCAGGTTCCCTGGAGCCTGGTAATAGTGGGTCTTTTCCCCTGAAGTTCTGCAGTTGCACTATAATATGTGCAGGGGTAGATTTATTTTTATTTATCCTGCTTAATGCTCAGAGTGCACTGTCAACCCAAGGGCTTATGCTTTCCTTCAGTTCTGTAAAAATCTCAACTTCTATCTTTTCCAATATTGCTTCTTCACTATTGCCTCATTCGCTTCTCCTAGGACGCTTATCAGACTGATGATGATGCCTCTCAGTCGCTTCTCTGTGACTCTTAACTGCTCTTGCCAGCTTTACCTCTTGCTTTCTGTGCTGTGTTTGGGATGGATTTTTCTATACTATCTTCCAGTTCACTAATTCACTCTTAAAATATGTCCAGTCTGGGGTTTAGTCCCTTATCCCTTCTATTATTTTTGTTTGTTTGTTTCAATGATTCTAGTTTTCTTTTCAAAATTTCTTTCCTATCCACTTGCTCTTATTTCATTTATATTAGTTCCTATTTGCTGCATGATTTCTTGTTCCTTTTAAAGAAAACTTACACCTGCATTCGCCTCTTTGAGTATTCTCAACATGCTTATTTTGAAGTCTGTCTTGGGAGTGTAGACTGGAACAGTTGTGATGAAGAATAGTGTTAATTCAAAACACCAATCTGCTGAGACCCAGCAAAGGAGATTTCTCACAGACTTACAAGACTCCATGATGAATGGCCATCACAGTGCTATTTCTCTTCACGGAAATGGGGGCAGTCTAGTTGTTCCAGCCTCCGGAAAGGGAAGTAAAATTGGGGAGTCAGGGGTACTTACTATGAAATGTATGTAGCAGTTACAAACTGAGAATTAGATGCACATATAGCAAAAGAGGTAGATGTCCAAAACACAGTGCTGATAAATAAGCAGGAAACAGAATGAGATCTGTAGCACAGTGTTATTTCTATAAGTTAAAAAACTACACAGAAAGCTTATAATGCCAATTGTAATATCACATACAATACAAAGACGCACTTCAAACAAATTAGTGTGTGTGCCTGCTGGAGGAAGAGGAGAATAGGAATGGGGGTGGGGTGTAAGGCATGAGGATAAAAATGCACACACACACACAGACATACACACACACACACACACATACACACGCCCACATAAACACACACACAGAGGAGGCTTTCTCCAGACTGATGAGGGTGGCATGAGTAAATGGAAGAGTAAGACTAATTCAACCCTCTGTGCTTCTGTATCAATAAATGTCTTCTTCTGCCTGTCCAGAAAACTACTTTTTCATCTCTCACAAATTCATGTCCCAACTATTGATTTTGCTATCTTTTCTTAGCATTAGATTTATTCATATGTTTTGGCATTTGGGTGGACAGTTTCATTTTTAATGAAAACCACTTTCTTTCTTTCTCTTTCTCCCTGTCTCCTATGCTCATCCCTCTCTGTCTGACAGGCCCTCCAGGCCCCCAGTCCAGAAGCAGCTCTAAGAAGGACAGTCTGAAGCCGCTGCTCCCAGTAGTACTGGGATAGAGCTGTGGATGACCCGGTCAGAAAGTCAGTGGGCATCTCAGCTCAGCCAACAGAGACTGAGTTTGCCCTTTCTTCCATCTTGGGCCTGCGTGAGGCATGAACTCAGCCCCAGGCGGCTCAGGAAGAACTGGTTTCCCTTGGTCCCCTTTCACTCATAGGCTGGGTGGCAGGGAGTCTCCCCTCGACCTGCGGCTTCAAACTGTGTCTTGCACAGCACACACTTGGTCTTCTTCCTACTTCTGGACCAGAGTCCTGAGACTGAAGGCTTAAGCTCTGCTTTCTACTGTGCATTTCTGTCCCACTTCTGGTCTTCAGAAATATGTCTTGTCATCTAACCCAGCAAAGCCTTCTCAATAGTCTGTTTTAATCTTACCCACCATTGCTGAGGTGGGAAGAGGTGATTCTTGACTCAATAGGTTGTCAAATTTCACAAACATGTTTAGATAGAGCCTGATGAAATATTAGCAAGGAGGAGATGAAGGTGCCTGATTTTAAGGCTTGAAATGATTTATGTACTCATTTATTGGAAATTCATCTAAGACTGTACACTTGCTTTATGCTAGGCCCATTCTTTTTACTAACAGCCTTATGAACCACTCAGGGAATGCAACCTATGGTAACCACAGTCCTCTGCTTAGAACACAGAGAAACCAGCTTCCATGTCACAGTTGAAAGCAATGCTCCAAATTCAGAGCCACTAACTAGACCTTCCTTTCAAAGACACCCCTTGCAGTAAACATTCTGTGTTCTCCACGCACCCTAGTCCTGCTACTGAAGTGTATTTTCATTTGATTTCCCTGGGCTACAATACAATAATAGTGTAGTCAAAAAGAAGAAGAGATTTCTTCCTGGGTCCAAAGCCCTTTGGAATTACCTAGGATTCTAGTATTAGCTGTCCTCCCCCATTCAACCCCTCCTTCAATCAATGTACACCTGGCCTTCTCCACTCTCTGACCCCAATGGCTCTCTGACTGGAATGGCTTTCCCAACCCCCCCACTTTACCCCTTTGCTTTTCCTGGAACCCACTCAAATCTCACCTTTAGTAATGATGCCTTTCCCAACACCACTAGCCCACCTTTTCCTCCTCTCAACTTCCCTCTACCATTGACCAATGGTGAGCCATCTGCCCTTCAGAATCTGTCACCTTATAAATACAGTTTCCTTCCAATATGTCTGAAAGAGCCTCGATGCCTAAAGCTGTGTCACAGATGCTGGTTTGTTATCTTCTGATCCCATCCAAGAGTCTTGAGATACAAGAAAGCAGATATTATCCCAGTTATATTATTATTCCCTATTTTTCAAATGATAAAGTTGAGGCTTAGAGATGTTAAGTAAGCTGCTATACTAGAAAGTAACAGAATTGGAATTTGAACTTGAATCAAAATTGCTGCAGACAGTGACTGCAGTCATAAAATTAAAAGATGCTTGCTTCTTGGAATAAAAGCTATGACAAACCTAGACAGCATAATAAAAAGTAGAGACATCACTTTGCCAACAAAGGTCCATATAGTCACAGCTATGGTTTTTCCAATAGTCGTATATGGATGTGAGAGCTGGACCATAAAGAAAACTGAGCGCCAAAGAATTGATGCTTTTGAACTGTGGTGTTGGAGAAGACTAGAGTTCCTTGCACGTCAAGGAGATCAAACCAGTCAATCCTAAAGGAAATCAACCCTGAATATTCACTGAAAGGACTGATGTTGAAGCTCCAATAGTTTGGTCACCTGATGTGAAGAGCTAACTCATTGGAAAAGACCCTGATGCTGGGAAAGATTGAAGGCAAGAGGAGAAGGGGACAACAGAGGATGAGATGGTTGGATGGCACCACCGACTCGATGGACATGAGTTTGAGAAAACTCTGGGAGATGATGAAGGACAGGGGAGCCTGGTGTGCTGCAATCCACGGGGTTGCAAAGAATCAGACATGACTTAGTAGTAGTGTAGTCTTAGTCGCTCAATTGTGTCTGACTCTTTGCAACCCCATAGACAGTAGCCCACCAGGCTCATCTGTCCATAGGATTCTCCAGGCAAAGATACTGGAGTGGATTGACATTCCCTTCTCCAGAAGATCTTCCCGACTCAGGGATCAAACGCAGGTCTCCTGCATTGCAGGCAGATTCTTTACCATCTGAGCTACAGGGAAGTCCTTAGCAACTGAACAGTAACAACTCTTGACCTACGCATTTGCAATCACTTTGTAGTATAATCAAAATGGCAAAGAGGTTTGCTTCATCTCAAGTCCAACTTCAGCCAACTGGTTATCACTGCCCAAAGTGCTGTGTTGAAGAGCCAAAGTCAGGCTCAGTGGGAAGGCAAACCATCCACAACAGAGGAGCAAGGTCTGCTGTGCGTTCAGCTTTTTCAAGGAAGAGCACGTGGGCCACCTCCTTGCCATCCACCACATCATACTAACGTTCTTGAGTTGGGATGGAGTCTTCTATCAGTCTAGTCTGTATGTTCCGTAGCACTTAGAACATAGTGCTTAACACAGAGTGAAGGAGCAATAAATAGGTATCGCTTGACTGTAACATCAACATCCTCAATAAGGCACTGCATGGTGGAAGCTGCACAAACAGCTCGCAACAACTATACTGGGAGGACGTCAGTGAAGGGCTCTGGTCTGGACCAGCTAAGCAGCTTTCACTTGGTACATGATTTCAAACCAATATGCATGCAAAATAGAGTATGAAGCTTCAGGAAAATTGTTTCATCCAGAAAACAGTATCAGTTTGAAAAGTGAGTTTTGCTTCTGCGTGATGGTTATACCTCTCATATGAGCTACCACTTGGTACAGACGAACTGCACTCAGAAGTGCACCGCCTCCACGTGCCCTCCACGGGGTTGTTTCTGAGGCCCTGCATCTCTTCTGGAGCTCTGTGCACTCCTGCACCCCTTGCTGCCACCCCCACTCTGTCCATTAATGAATCTGAAAGGGAGATAAGGTGTTTCTAGCATCTACCATTGTAAATTACCAGAGACCAAATTACTAATTACCACCATTCTCCTACAAGCAGAGCGCTCCTCCCCTCCTCGGCATCTCCTGCCTCGGGCTGGGAGTCCTCTGTTTCCGTTTCATCTCTTTTCCATACCTCGGGACAGGGATGTGTCCAGGAACCCAGGCCAAAAGCAGCAGATTTATCACCATGCTAATGACAGCAAGCTGCATGCAGAGTGATTTCTGCAATCCCCCTCAACTCCTTTTGCCAAGACCTGTGGAGCTGCAAGATCCAGCCGATTACAGAGACTGTTATCATCGCATGAAGAATGGCTCTGTTGGAAAATGCAATTAGATATCAGCCATGAGGCTATCTTTAGAAGCTTGTTGGCGAAGATCTCAAAAACAAAAATCGCCCTATGGCGGATTTGTAGATGTTAGCCAAATTGGCCAAAACTGAGAATCACTAAACACATTTCCAACCTACCTCTGTCACTATGCGGCATTCTGACGACTCACCTCGTGTCCCCTAGGTATAGCTCACCGTTCAGGGAGTGGGTGTCTATGTTTGCAGAGTTTATAGAACTCTCAGTCCTGGTGGCAAAACCTCCCTCTCTATTTTCATGAGCACCATTTCCTAGCCTGGGACGGTGAGAATCTTTCACCCTATCATTCCAAAATAGCTTCCCCAGGGCTTGGGAATGGAGAAGGAAATGACAACCCACTCCAGTATTCTTGGCCTGGGAAATCCCATGGACAGAGGAGCCTGGTGGGCTAATGTGCATGGGGTCACAAAGAGTCCGACACGACTGAGTCACTAACCTGCCACCAGGCATGGGGAAATGGCCCTGTGGGAGGCACGTAGACAGGGAGGCACCTGGTCAGAGAGATGAGTTGTCAGGAAAGCCACCTGTCAAGGATGTTCCTGGCGGGGAAGCTTGTTGTCATCGGGGAAGTAGTTTCCAGAGGGGCGGGCAGCCCCATATGGCTCTAAAGGATCAGGTCTTTGTCCAGTCCCATTAGGAGGGAGGCATCTAGGCACATGGGGCTTCCCTGGTAGCTCAGATGGTAAAGAATCCGCCTGCAATGTAGGAGACCCAGGTTCAATTCCTGGGTCAGGAAGATCCCCTGGAGAAGGGATAGGCTACCCGCTCTAGTATTCTTGGGCTTCTCTGGTAGCTCAGATGGTAAAAGAATCCACGTGCAATGCAGAAGACTTGGGTTCAATCCCTAGGTCAGGAAGATTCCCTGGAGGAGGCCATGGCTCCCCACTCCAGTATTCTTGCCTGGAGAATCCCCATGGACAGAAGAGCCTGGCAGGCTATAGTCCATGCTGTGGCAAAGAGTTGGACATGACTGAGCGACTAAGCACAGCACAGTACCCAGGCACATAAGAGGCTTGTGGTGCAAGGCACTGTGCAGATACCCAAGAAACCAGCCAGGAACCATGTAGCATCAGCACTCCCTACTGTGAACCTGAGAAAGCCCTTGATGACCTCCTCAAAATCAAGAGAGGGGTCTCAAGGGGTACTGCACTTGCCACAGCACTGTCTCCTTTTATTTGAAGAGTGCGTATGCCATGCTTCTTTAAAAATCAAGTCAGCAATGTTGGAGGCTCAGCCCAGCACTGCCTCTGTGCCCCCAACTTGTTGACTCTGCTGGCACAAACAGTACGATCATGGGGGAAGAGACTGTTCCAGGTTTCAGGTCCTGATGGCTCCAGGCTCATCCAGTACTCATCCGTGGGCCAGGTTCCCACCTCCCCACTCCCTTCTAACACAGTCCCTACACTCTCATGGGCCCCACTTGGAATTGGGGTGTGATGATTGCTTTCCCCAGTCCTTGGCTCCCTATCTGTGCCTAGTCCTCTCCGGTGAGGGGAGGGGAACACTGGAAGTCATGGCAGACTTGCACTGTGACACACCAGGAGATGGTGGTCTCCAAGGTGAAGCTGAGGGACCTGGGGATGTTTAACCTGCAGAGGACATGTCTAAGTGGAGAAACCATAGCATCCTCAGATGTATGAAGGAGTCTCACTGACCATGAGAGAGATCCTTTTTCTATGCTGTTCCAGAGAACAGACCAAGTCCAGATGGGAAAATTACAAGGAGTCATGCATCAACACCACATCAGTAATTCCTTATGTATGGTTTAACTGGTGGAACAGCCCGGGTACATGCAAGTGAGAGGTGAAATGACCATCTCATTCTGTAGAAGGGACTCCTCAATTAGGTGGGGAAATTAAACTGAATGGCCTCTGCCATCCCTCCCAACCTTAATAGTCTAGGAATGCCCTAGAACTTTCAGGGAATGGCCAGGTCTCCTGTGACCACTTCACTGGAAACTCAGTTCAGGCATAGCCTTTGACACATGTGCTGTGCTCAATTGCTTCAGTAGGGTCTGACTCTTTGCGACACTGGGGACCGTAGCCCACCAAGCTCCTCCATGGGATTCTCCAGGGAAGAATACTCGAGTGGGTTGCCGTGCCCTCCTCTAGGGGATCTTTCTGACCCCGGGATCCAACCTATATCTCTAAAGTCTCCTCCATTTGCAGGCAGGCTCTTTACCATCAGCACCTAGGAAGCCATCTGAGACACAGAATGTACTTTATACAAGGAAAGGAGGCGGTGAAGTTCCCAGGCTCTCTCAGAATCCCCCAGTGACCTGATCTCGTATCCCAAACGGGATGTGCAGTACAGACAGCACTGACATGTTAACAAGTGCGTGGAGCCCTGGGACATAAACAAACTCCAGGGCGGCTGCTGCAGCCAGGCCTCAAGCACGGCATCACGGAGCTTCAGAGATGGGGGAAGCCAGGCGGTCATTCTGTCCCAGGTCCTACCCCAGGCAGGAATTCTCCATCCAACACCCCAACACATAGCTGCCCAGCTTCTGCTTGAGCACCTTCAGGAGGGGACCCACTGCTTTGCCAGGAGGTTTAGTCCATTTTGAGACAACTTAATCCACATGGAGACAGTCCTCGTGAGCCATGTCTTCCCCATACTGAGCCCCAAGTCTGCCTTCGTTTAACTTGACTTTTACCCTCGGCGGAAGGACAGAAATAAATTCGTTCCCTCGGCCATATAACAGTGTTTAGATTTTTAAAGACAGCCATTGTCTCCAGAACTCCAAATATTTTTTTTTTCCTGTCTAAACATCTCCAGTCACCTTAGCCATTTCTCACATGGTGTGGTTTCAGACCCCCTCACCAGCCCAGTTACCATCTTCTAAATATGTTCTGTTTTACGAATGTTCTTTACAAAAAGTAGCTCCTAGAACAAATAACCAACTGTATTCTGACCACTGCAGAGTACAGAGGTGCTCTCACCTCCCTTGTTCCACTCACTGTGAAAAGTGAAAATGTTAGTCGCTCAGTCATATCCGACTCTTTGGGGCCCCGTGGACTGTAGCTCGCCAGAATCCTCTGTCCATGGAATTCTCCAGGCAAGAAAACTGGAGTGGGTTGCCGTTTCCTCCAGGGATCTTCCCGACCCAGGGATAAAACAAACTGCATTATAGATGCATTATAATGGATTATAGATGGATTCTTTACCGTCTGAGCCAGCAGGGAAGCCACTAGACCTGCATTAATGCAATATGGTATTAGATGTATTTCCTACCAAATGACCAACTGTTGTGTTCAAATGAAGGTTATCATCAACTAAAACCACAGTATTTTTTATTTGACACAGTTTCTTTATAGCTTAAAAGAAAGAAGTGCATTTCAAGGGAGCCCTATAAAGTATTAGAAGATCAAATCCTGCCTCCCCCTGCATTAATAATGCACACACAGAACTATTTAAGAGACTATAGCCCCAGCGAGGATTATGAGGGACAGTCTAAGATAACTGAGCCCACGGATACTGTCTCCAAAGGTGGAATGTGTGCTTGTACTGATGTGCCAGGGGCCCAGTCTCTGCAGCCTCTTCTTCCAGACATCCAGGGCATGAAGGGCTCTTCTTGGAAGCTGTACTCACCTTTTTAAAATTTTTATTTGTCTATTTTTCTGTGCCAGGTCTTATTTGCAGCATGTGGGATCTTCGGTTGTGGCATGTGGGATCTAGTTTCCCGACCAGGGTTCGAACCCAGGACCCCTGCACTGGGAGGACAGAGTCTCCAGGGAGGAGAGGTCCCTGTGCCCACTTTTGCCTTTCTCACCCTGCCTAAGGTTTTTAACACACCGCCTGCTTCCAAGGCCACCTCTTCCTCCAGCCCGCTGAGGACTCACCAGGGGTTTCCTCTGTGTCTCTGACAGGTCGCCTGAAGGAGGAAATCACCCAGCGGCACGTGCAGCAGGTGGCTCTAGGTGGGTACAGAGTGGAGCCTGCAGGCGGACGGTGAAGGTAACACAGACTGAGCTGGTCTGGGAAACCCACACCTAGCTGGACCTCAGGAAGGTCAGGGGTGGGGAGGACTGCTGTCAGGGCAGCTTCCTCTGGACGCCCCTCCTCTCTGGCGCCAGGCTTCCCCTCCAGTGTACTTGCTTCCGGCGGTCAGCACCTGGCACCCACCCTCCCAGCAGCTGCCTCATCTCTGACCTTCTCCACCCCACATTCCAACCTGAAGTCACCCACTATATCCCAGCTCCTCAGGGTCCTACTTGGAGCTAGACCAGCTAATCCCAGAAGGAACAACTGGTGGTGAAAACAGCTCCCGGTGGCTGAACTCTTCTCTGTGCACTGTTTTGTGTGCCCAACAGTCCTGAGGCCAGTGCCTTTTCTGGATGAAGGTGATTCAGTGGCTTGCCCAGGGTCACAGGCTAGCAACTGTCAGTGCTAGGACTTGAACCAGGTCTCTGAGTCCACCCCAGACGCCCTTGGTCTCCATGCTATTTACTGCCCACAGCAATGATGGGCCCATAACGCAAGCACTAAACCAACAGAGTGATATTCTGAGAGGCCCTGGGCACCTTTTAGGCAGTGGGCATCCACTGAAAATGCCCCCTTGTGATACACAACCCAAGGAAGTCACCCAGGGAGAGCGTTCAGCTCCCTGGAAAGCTGGCGGAGCAGGGTTCCTGGGCAGGACCCCCGTGTCCTCTCCACCTAGCTGGGATCAAGCCTTCTAGAGCTTTGATTAAATAAGCTATTCTTGTATTCCAAACAGGGGGCTTCTCCTTGAGAATGTCTGACCCCCGAAATCACCTATAGCTGGAGAAACCTTGCACCCAGGGTCTCTGGGGGCTATGGAGCTGAGCCCTAGCACCATCAGGGTAATCCATTTGACTCCAGTAACTTGGATTAAGGGGGAGGTTGGTTGTTCAGTTTAGGTCATAACAATGATCATATCAAATAACTAGCGATTACATCAGAAACATACAACAAGGAAGCCTTAGCCACACAGACAGAACCCAAGCTTTTCCCTGTTGGGCCTGGGACTGAAGGGTCAGACGGACGTTCGGGGTCTGCCCTTCTCTTGCCAGAGGTCTGTGCAGGGGCTTGGAGCTGAGATTCTGTGCAGGGTTGGCAGAGCACCTTCCTCCAGATGCAGCCAGGGCTCCCGGGGTCCTCTCTCCTAGGGCCAGGCTTGGGTGGGGCACAAGGCTCTCCACTGGAAGCTGTGTCGAGATGCAGGTCACTGGATGGGGAGTTGTCCCTGGGGCTTCCCCCGGGCCTCTTCTCCAGTGTCCATCATGCTTGTTGAATAGAAACAATGATGTGGAAAATACCACTCAAATCATTCCAAGGGCAGTTTCACTCTGTGGTCTGGGGAGCCATTTCCATGGCTTTCAGGGCAGGACGTGCTCCAGTCTTTCTGCCCCCCAGTCCCGACCCTGCCACGTGTCTTCAACAGCAGGCTCCTCCTTAATTCCTCCACTCACCTCTCTGGAGCCTTCTTCCAAAGTATGGCCGGTGTCAGGTTCAGCAGGGCCCAGCTTCGCCCAAAGTAATCAGCAAACCTCAAACGAAAAACACTGTAGCTGAGTCTCATTAAGAGCATTTGAAATGCCTAATTATCTTAAAAGCTGACTATCCCAATTAAAGAGGAAGTGGTACCATCTCCAGCTGCCATCTTGAGATCAAACGCCACGTGGCTGTCCAGGCGCCTCGGGAGCTTGTCTGACAGGTCTGTGGACCCGCCGGTGTGCTGTGTCCCAGGGGACCTCAGTTCAGAAACTTCTCCTTGAGAGAAAGTCTCGATGCAGCAGGTCGCTTGCAGCGCCATTTCCTGCCTTAACCCTCGCCCTTCAGACCATCGTTGGGGCTGAAGGCCAGGACCCACAGCTTCTGTAAGACCACAGACAGCTCACTCAGTGTATTTGTCTTCCTGACGTTCTGTAGTTTGAGTTTTGGTGGAGCGATGAGGAGGTGACTACACCCGCTCTTGCGCTTCCACTCCCGTGGGTTTGTTCGTATGGCGGTCCCTTCCCTGTCTGTTCTGTTTCTTCGTCTGCTTCTTCTCCTCTCTACTTTCCCTCCATTTCTGATATTCCCTTTGGTAGTATTTCTTTCTTTTACATCCATGAGTGTGTAGCTGGGGGTTGGTTGGTTGGGTTTGGGATTTTGGGGGGTGGGGGAGTTCAGGGGTAATGAGGGAGTCTGAGCAGGAGAGGTTTTCTCATGCATTTTGCATAAGAATGTGTCTCTGTTTGTGGGAATGGACATATGCCCAAGAAAATTTGCAGAAAGGCAATCTCAAAAAGCAGAAGTTTAATGGTGAGGTGAGAGGTGCCGTGGGGCTTCCCAGGTGGCACTAGTGGTAAAGAACCCGCCTGCCAAAGCAGAAGACATTAGAGACCTGGGTTTGATCCCTGGGTTGGGGAGATCCTCTGGAGGAGGGCATGGCAACCCACTCCAGTACTGTTGCCTGGAGAATCCCCATGGACAGAGGAGCCTGATGGGCTACAGTCCCTGGGGTCGCAAAGGTTCGGACACGACTGAAGCAACAGCATGCATATATTGTTCTATCCACTATCCTCTGCCCACTGTAGCCCCAAACCAAGTCAGCTTTGACCTTCCCCACAAAGCCTCGCCTGCCCCTTTCTCCCCAGTCTGCTTGTCCTCCAGCATCAGGCACCTCGGCTGGAGCACCACCTTTGTCCTGTAATTATTTATCTCCATATCTATTCTCCACATGAAAATATGAGCTCCTGGGAAGCTAGGTGCAGTCAAATTCACCTCTGTCCCTGCAGCAGCTGGCACAGGCAATAAACAGGCCAGAGTCAATGCTTCCCCAGATGACTCTGAGACTCACGCATCTTATAGAAGTGTAATGAGACATTTGAACATAAAATAAGTCCGTTTAAAGGAAGTATAAGGAATAAATGCCTTTGGACCCCACAGTTGAGCAGATTCCAACACGCAGGCAGTAAATCCAACTCTATCTTATCTAGCAGAAAGAGCAGAAAGAGGAGCACCCAGAGTTCCATAGTTTTCATTTTCTGACAACAGGAAGCATGCTAATTTATCTGCAGAAAGAGAATTTCTTCTGGAACTAAACACAAAGCAGAATTTATTGTGAGGACCTTTGTACAAAGGACTCTGAGTGACAGAGAATGACATCGTCAACTGCAGTTTTGCAAAGGTTACCGAAATGTTGTCCAACAAGATGGTTCTCGCATCGACCCTCTGTGGAAGCAAGAGGCCCGTCAGGAGCGCGTGACTCACTGAGGGTGTCTCTGGGAGCGGCGAGGTGACATGCCGGGCGCCCAGCCCTCTAATGGCCACATGGAGCAGGAACAGGACAGGGAGAAGCCGCCCCAGGATGCAGGGCTGTGCCCTCTCTCTCAAGTCTCTTCTGAGCAGTATTTGATCAGGGACTGGCTCTCCTTCAGCTCACAATCAGAACTCTACCAAGTGCCTGTGATTAAAATTTAAAAAGCGCATGACACTGCCGGGCAGCATGTGAAATGTGACAGGTGAGAGTGAGCACCAGGCCATCGGAGCTCCAGGAACTGGGGATCTCACCAAGGCCATGGGCCTGAGCCAAGCCTAGAAGAATGGGCAGCACTCAGAACCTCAGAGAAGAGCGTGGGGAGAGGGGCTGGGGTGTGTGTGCATGTGTGTGTGTGTGTGCGTGTGTGTGTGGTATATATGTATATGTATGTGGGGGATATGTGTGTATGCAGTCTGTGTGTGTATATGTGTATGGGGGGTGTATGTGTGTTTGTGGAGTGTGTGTTCATGCATGTGGGGTATATGTGTGTGGCATGTGTTTGTTTTGTGTGTGGAGGAGGTGGGGGGAGGATGACTGTGGGGAGTTGATCTGAAATCGTCCAGAAAAAAAGGCTAAAATGGTGAGAAGGGCCAGTTTATTGAGAGCCTTGAACCTGAGCATTTCACTCACAGGCAGTTGAGCCACTGGACATATTTCTGAGCAAGGTAGGAAGGCTTGGTAGGAGATGCCTTTTAGGAAAAGACAGCCCCAGGCAAGAGCATGCGTTCTTCAGCATTCGCTACTTGACTGACAAGTAAATAGTCTGCACCACCCTGGGGACCACCCCCCTTGCCCACCTAGCCACCCAAGCCTGAGCCCAGCCCCTGCACTGGGCGCCTCCTCTGGGTACACACACCTGCAGCCCGGCCCGGGGGGATGGTGCTCCTGCTGTCTCTGAGTAAACCTGCTGCAGATGCTGCCCAGCGAGAGCTGGGGCCTCCTGGGAGCCCCACACTGGCCACTCACCCTGCAGAAGCAGCCCCTGACGGCAGCCCACGGTGGCTGCAGTGCCCTGTGGGCCCTCGAATGACCACCAGGCAGGGCCCACCAACCTGACCTGAAGACCCAGCAGTGAGAGCACTGAATCCCAGCAGGGCCTCTGGCCCTGACCCTGAAGGCTCTTCCCTGTTCCAGCTCCGAGTGCTCTAAGAAGCTTCTGTCTCCCAGACAGAATCGCTGCAGTGACCTTGTGGCACCCCTGCCGTGCTCCACACGCAGGCCCCTGCCATTGCCACCTTGTGCCATTCGGCAGAAAATTCTTTAAGACTGAGTCTTGAAATACTCTTTTGGAATTCTGAGCCTGGGAACCACAAATCTTAGAGAAAACAAAAAGCCAGACCATCATCAATTTATTCAGCAGATTTGACTGAGCACCTAGTATGATCCAGACCAGGAATTCCAGGGTATGGAGAGGAACCGCTAATGGAGACAACTGCCTGGACCCTTGAGGATCAGGCAGCTCAGTGGTTTTCAGATGGGCTCTGTGGGACCCCACAAGGGTGAGAGAACCCAGGGTACAAATGGCAGCACCCCCAGATTTTCACGTGGATCAACCAAAACAACTTCTATTTCCCTTCTTACCACTAAGCCTTTGTTTGGGGAAAAAAAAAAAAAAGTTCTGTAGCTTTCAAGAACCTTTCTCCCTCACAGCGGTAGAGGCTGGAAGCTGGAGATCACGGTCAGGTGCTGGTGAGGGCCCTCTCCTGGGCACAGACTGCTGGCTTCTCATTGTGCCCTCGCATAGTGGAAAGATCAAGCTAGATCTCGGGTCTCTTCTTAGAAAGGCACTAATCTCATTCATGAGGGCCCCACCCTCATGACCAAATTACCTCCCAAAGGCCCCACCTGCAGATATCATCAAGTTAGGGCTTCGATTTCAGCATGTGAACTTGGAACGGGGAGGGGGCGGAGAGGACACATTCCATTGGTAGCAATCAAACACAGAAGACAAAATCCTAACCCCTCAACCTCATGTGCTGGATTAAAATGTACCATGGCCATCTACTCCACCTGTCCTTGTGCTTGGCCAGTCTCAGCCAGGAAAGGTCTCGGTGTGTGGTAGGTCCTACTCTATTGCCAGTGTAGTGGAGCTGCTTGAGATCCTCCCATTTCCCCCAAAGAAACCAATGATGAATTTGGGGAAATCGGGGTTGTCTGTGCTCAGATACAAATGATAGGTGCTGTGTATTCCATATAACCAAGAAGAAGCTCTAAGTGGTGCTTTGAAAATACTGGTGTTGGGCTTCCCTGATGGCTCAGTGGTTAAGAATCCACCTGCCAATGCAGGAGATGCTGGGTCCACTGTGATGGATTTTAGGGATCCCGAAAACCTGAGTTTTAGGGATGCCAAGCTTCCTGCTAATGTCTCTCTAAAAAGCCACCAAGATTGAGGCATGTGGTCACCACTGGTCGGTGAGGCTAAAGTGACAGTGGGTAGAATTGCCAAGGGACTCAGGCCCAGAGAGAAACCCTGGGTTCAGAACTGTGGGCATTTCTGAAGAGTGAGGCAGCCTCCGTGGACTGGATGCAGGAAGGAGCAGCCTCTGCACAGACCTGCCCCAGGCAGAGTGGGGGATCCCAGGGGCCTCAGAAAGAGGGTCATTGTGCCAGGCTCTGGGTGGTGCAACCAGAGAATGCTGAGGAGAAAGTGGAGGTACAGTTGGGGTCCCAGCAGGAAGGACTGTGGAGAGACAGGAGGAGGAAAGAGCTCCAGTTTGAGCAGAGGTGGTCGTGGTCAGGAAGTGAATGAGGAGACCAGACACACCTTCCTGTGAACACAGGGTGCTTCTGGGGTCCCCCTTGTACTGCTTGTCAGTCCACACTGACCCTCTGTGCAGGCTGCATCCTCCTCCAAGAATGCAGTGAGGGGAGCAATGTGGAAGGAGAGAAGCCCCCATCCCAGCGGCCAGATTGTGGCAGAGAGGCCCAAAGTGGACTCAGAGCGAGTGACTGGGGCAGGAAGGGATGTGGCCGGCCTTCAGGCACAGAGCAGGGTCCGTGCTTCAAACAGGCGAATGGAAGGATCGTGATTGTACTATTGACCATATGAAGGGAATGACAACCCATTCCAGTTTTCTGGCCTGGAGAATCCCATGGACAGAGGAGCCTGACAGGCTACAGTCCCTGGGGTTTCAAAGAGTCAGACATGACTGAGTGACTGACACTTTCACTCTCACTATGGCCATCTGTGCTCTTGGAAATCACCCCATTCTCCCTGTGGGGAAGATGGTGGTGAGTCGGGGCCAGAGAAATGATCCACCACAGCCCTGGGTCTGCAGGGTATTCATCACACCCCTGAGTCTGAGCCAGCCACGGGCAGCAATGGCGTTACGCAAAATCAGCACCAAGACGGACAGCAGCGCCGAGTGCCCGGCAGCCTGTGATCACTCCAGTTGGCGATTCACTTGAGCCATTAAACAGGAAATGGTCTGATGGGGAAGCCAGAGTCTTTGCCTCTGAGCTGCTGACCGTCGTGGTCATTGAGCCTACTGACAACATCCATCTTCGGGAGAATAGACATGCTGACTTCTGAAAGGGGATGGAACTGGGCAACCTGGGTTCTGTGAGACAGTCTAGCCCAAGGAGGCCTAGAGTGGGTATTTGGGAAGCAGACCCTGAGTCAGCTGAGGCCACCCGCCAGAATGCTTCCGTGGCTCTGATGTCTCATCTGCCATGGGAGAGCCACATAATTCACAGCCTCCTCCACAGAAGGCCCTGGCCTTGCTCCCTGGAAGCCCACAGGGCCCCTTTCGGTTGTTCAGTTCAGTCGCTAGTCGTGTCCAACTCTTTGCAACCCCATGGACTGCAGCATGCCAGGCCTCCCTCTCCATCACCAGCTCCAGGAGCTTACTCAAACTCATGTCCATCAAGTCAGTGATGTTATCCAACCATCTCATGCTCTATTGTCCCCTTCTCTTCCCGCCTTCCATCTTTTCCAGCATCAGGGTCTTTTCAAATGAGTCAGCTCTTCACATCAAGTGGCCAAAGTATTGGAGTATCAGCTTCAGCATCAGTCCTTCCTGTGAATATTCAGGACTGATTTCCTTTAGGATGGACTGGTTGGATCTCCTTGCAATCCAAGGGACTTACGGTTGTACCTAGCTGGAAATGTCAATCCTGCCTTCACTGAGACTCCTAGCAGACAGTTAAGGAGATAAGCAGGCTGGCTCGGGGTGTTCTGGGGGCTGACCTCAGGTGCCCCAGTGGGTAATTACTCAGTGGGTAATGTGGATGAGACCGTTCCTCACACCCAGCAGGTGAGCTGCAAATGCCAAGTGGGATCAGGGTGCAGGCGGTGGGTTTGGTTAGGAAAGGGCAGTCCACACAGGCCAGCACACAGGGGAGAGACTGAGGCTTTCTCTCAGCCCCCGAGCCCCACGTCAGAAAGGCATTCGCACAAAAAAGAGCATCACTTGCAAATACCAAGGGCGAGTCAATACCGACTTCAGTGATCTGCCCTGTGGCAGCCTTCACTGTGCAGGTCACTTGCAGAGGAAGAAGCACCAGCTTTGAAGTCAGGCAGAGCAGGGTCCTGACTCCGGCTCTTTTTACCAGTGGTGCGAACCCAGGGAAGGTCACTACCCATGTCAGAACTCAGTTTCCCGGTCTGTGATGGGAGTTACTACAGGAGAGCCACAGAGAGCCACATGTTCAGATTTTATCCTCCGCCGGCAAGGGCCAAGTGCAGGCGGCTCCAGCCCCACAGAGACCGTGACTTCTTGCTGCAAAGCCCCGAGTCCTTTTGCCCCACAGTGGCTTCCAGAGGTCTGGAAGGTGGGCGGGGGGTAAATTGCTATTCAGGCGCCTGGAGAGCATCTTACCTGAACCCTCTGCAGGTCTGGCATCCTCGGTGACTCCCACATGAAGTACTTGTATTGAAACTGGATGTAGAGCCTTGAGCGGTTTCTTTTTTTTTTTTAAGATTTTTTTTTAAGACTCTCTTGATGTGGACAGTTTTTAAAGTCTTTATTGAATTTGTTACAATACTGTTTCTGTTTTATGTTTTTGGTTTTTTGGCCACAAGGCATGTGGGGTCTTAGCTCCCTGATGAGGGATTGAACCCACACGCCCTGCATTGGAAGGTGAAATCTTAACCGCTGGCCTGCCAGAGAAGTCCCTTGAGCAGTTTCTTAATAAAGGGTGAGCGTCGAATCACAGGGGCATCTGCTGTCAAATCCTAATGCTGTGTGTCTGGGGTTGGGCCCAGAGGTCTCTTGCTTTTACAAGCTCCTTAGGTGATTCTCAGGTTCACCCCCAGTAAAGAGTCCATGAATAAAAGAAATGAGATTCACACATTTCAGACATGGACTGATTAGGAGAGTTGTGTGTGTGTGTGTGTGTGTGTGTGTGTGTAGGGTGCAGGGAGGTGGTGTTTCCAGTGCCCCCAAAATCACACCAGGTGTAAGCAGACCCGTGGGAGGCTGGCCTTCCCCACCAGCGCCCCTCTTGTCTTATGCTGCTGATTCCCGAACACCTGACTCATCAGAGGAAGGGTCACCCCAGAACGGCGTGGGCCCCGCTTGAAATTCCAGTTACTCTTTGAGGCTTGGGGGATTCCTCCGTATGTGACATTCAGACCCACGGCCACTGGAATTAAGCCCTCCTTCTTCGCTTGTGTGTTGTTTGGGGGCTGGCTGCCCACAGTGTGACCTCCTGGGCCCCTCAGGGCTATGACCTCCTGTGCTCCCAGCCAGGGGCCCGTGCTTGAAAGGAGGTGACTGTCAGGTGACCGGAGGCCCTGTCCTGGCCACAGGCCCAGTGGGCACGGAGACCCACGAAGCCCAACTGCCCTTTACTTGCTCCCTCTGCCTCTGTTCCTGCTCAGCCGCTTTGTCTGGTTCCCATTGAGCTCCCAGCCCCTCTTTCTCTTGAGAGACATCTGATAAGCCAAGCCTCAGGAAGCAGCAGAAGTAGCCAGGGGCCGTCTCCTGGTGGGGTTACAATGCATTTCACTCAGCCAACATCACTTTGGCAGAGAGGCCCCTTTGGTTGCCATGGCAACGTGGATGGCTTGTGTCTTGGGGGTACGCTGTGCCCTCATTCTGGCTGCCCAAGTCCCCGAGTCCCAGGTCTCTTTCCCAGATCCTTTCACCACCCTGGCGCCACCTCACATTAACTATTCTGTTTGCAACAGCTTTGTCTTAACTGGCAAATCAACTACTTGGCTTGGCCATCAAAGGAACAGATCACGCCATTCCCTCTCCTCAGCAGCCCCCAGCCTCTCAGTTCTCACAAAGCCAATGTCCCCACCAGGCCCTTTGAGGTCCAGCATGATCTCACCTCAGGTGGCTCAGCTTGTAAAGAATCTACCTGCAATGCGGGAGACCTGGGTTCAACCCCTTGGTTTGGAAGATCCCCCTGGAGAAGGAAAAGGCTACCCACTCCAGTATTCAGGCCTAGAGAATTCCATGGACTGTATAGTCCATGGGGTCCAGAAGAGTCGGACGCAACCTAGTGACTTTCACTTTCACACTTTCACTTCCCCCAGAGCAGGGTCTTCACTGCGTCCCTCAGGGAGTTCCTTGGTCTGGGTCGAAAAGTGTTAAAAGGAAGCAGAAGAGTCACAGCTTTTATTTTTTTTTTAAACAGAGATGCACGTGCCCATTGCTGAAACTGTTAGGAAAGGAAATATTCACATTTCAAGTCCCATCGTTATCAGCTTGGCATTGAGGTACTTCCTGACCTTTCCCAGAGAGGACAGGGCCCATGAGCACTGTGGGCACTGAGGGCACCCTGGACGTGGAACCTGAACAAAGAGCAGAGGGGCCAGTCCCTGCCCTCGGGGACTTGGCTGCCTGGGTCTGGGGGACCCACGGCGACTAGGACGGGCAGTCTGGGTCATTAGGGCCACTAAGATGCACCAGCTTAGCACAGACTTCCTCTGGGAGGTCTATGGTGTCTATGGGGTGAGACGCTTGCTCAGCCAGTTAACAAGTGACAGGTGACCCTTGAAACAAGGGAGAGACAAACAGATGCCCGGCAGATAAAGAACAGAATCCCAATCCACTTAGCATATTTGTCGGTGAGTTAGATAGCAACATGGAGAAGGCAATGGCACCCCACTCCAGTACTCTTGCCTGGAAAATCCCATGGATAGAGGAGCCTGGTGGGCTGCAGTCCATGGGGTCGCAAAGAGTCGGACACAACTGAGCGACTTCCCTTTCACTTTTCACTTTCATGCATTGGAGAAGGAAATGGCAACCCACTCCAGTGTTCTTGCCTGGAGAATCCCAGGGACGGGGGAGCCTGGTGGGTTGACGTCTATGGGGTCGCACAGAGTCGGACACAACTGAAGCGACTTAGCAGCAGCAGCAGCAGTAGATAGCAACATAAAAAGCAACCAAAAGGGAAAGAATAGAGGCATGCCAGAATGAGGACCCCTCGGCAGACTAAACCCCTGATGAATGGGAAATGTTGCGTCTGGGATCCAAAGGACAGTCGCAGTGAAACAGAATGCATTTTGACAACCACTCAAAAATAAGAATGCGTGTCAACTGACTACAAGATTAATAGAAGACAGTGACAAACTGACATGACCATGACAATGTCCATACTGCTGAAATACAAAAGCAGTGCTGGATGTTGCCTGGTATAAGCATTTAGCTCTTTAGAACCAGAGAAACTGGGTTCAAATCCCAGCTCTACCGCTTGTTAGCTGAGTGACTTTGAGTTAGTTACTGATCTCTCTGAGCCTCAGACTCTTAACTTAAATGAGCTGGTAATGCCTCTCCTGCTGGGTTATTTTGAGAATTAGCAATAGTAAATAGAGCACCTAGCCCAGTGCCTAGGAGGACTTGGTAGGATCTGGAATAAAGGAGATGCTCAGTAATGATCATTGCTTGTAATTCACCTCCCATAGAAATATCGAACATGAATTTTTCAAAGCTAGGAAAACTGTCCTCTACCCTGCCTCTCCTGGGCCTGTCTGGAATATGATGTCCAGATGCAGACTCCATACTTATGATCAGTTAGAAGGTCACCATGTCATGAGCCCTAAGATGAGGGAATTGGGCGGAGTCAGCCTGAGAATAAAGCTCCAGACGGATGTGACAGTTTGTTGTGGTGGTTGCTGTTAAAATATTTTAAAGACTCTTCAGATTAAGGAGGACATACTGTGCTGCTCCACAGGTCCAAAGTAGAGGTGAAAAGAAGTTAGTGCGGCAGGTCTCCGCTCCAATTAAGAGGAAACAGAAAGAAAAAAAAAAAGAGGAAACAGAGCTGCCCTCAATGAATTGTGCTCTCATGCAAAGCAGTGAGCCCAACGCTTGGCAATACCACAGCAGAAAGCAGTTGACCACCCTCAAAAACGTCATCAAAGCAATTTCTGATTCCAAAGCCTTTGCAGCTAAACAAACCTGGATTTAGAGCCAAGCTCCTCTAGTTAGCTGTGTGACCTCTTTGAACCTCCATGCCCTTATCTGTAAAGTGGGAGCAATTGTCTGAACATGTCCATTTAGTGCCTGGCCCATGGTAGAGTGTCCCCTCCAAGGAGCAGAAAGTGGGGCTGCATGACTTCTAAGATGCCTTCTGAGTAAGACATGCCGTATAACCACCAAAAGCCTCCTGGAAGGATAGACAGATCCCAACCACCGGGCTATGGAAAGACAGGCTCCAGACAAGCCCAGTAGCACCCAGAGCGGGCAACCAGCAGCAGCGGCTGGCATGTCTGGGTCGCAGCCCTCACCTAGGACTTGCGAGGGGTCCTGTCACGCTGCTCACAGGACAGGGCATATGAGCGTGGTTCTCAGCCCAGGTGCGCGTTGGGTTAATCAGGCTTAGAAGCAATGCTTTAGGGGAAGTCAGAAGTGGGGCACATGGTTTGAGGCTGGAGAATTCGGCACCTTAGGTGGTGCAAAGTTAGATGTGAGCCGTTTTAGTGATGCCTTCGTGGTTTACAAAGGGCTCTGTATCAAAAGAGGGGGGAATGCTCTTTTGCATCTTCGCTGATGACTCAAGGAATGAGGGAACCCCATGGGGAAAGGACTGATAGTGACATAAGGAAGAATTGCCTTCCAGTGACAGGCTTTGGACTGTGGGTTTATGTCCAAAGCATGATCACAGAAGCCTCCTCGGGGGCCTTTCGGCCGAGCAAAGGCTGCCACCCAGAGGAGGCGAGTGAAGCAAGCTCCCATCCAGAAACCCTACGGGGACTCACAGGGTCTCCTCTCACATTGGGAGGCACGATGCCTCTGTCATCTGCTCTAAACATCACACTTTCCCTTTCTTCCTCGCTGGAGTGAGCTATCAGCATCTCCCTTCTCCAGGTATCTCAGAAAACATCCCCGTGCCCTCGATGCCAGACCAGCTGGAAGAGAAGTTGCGATCACAGCTGGAGGAAGAGAAGAGAAGGTGCCCTTTCCTTTCGCCACACACACCCTGATCCCTGCCCCCCACCCCAACCACAACCCCTTCCCCTAGAGGACCCTTGGGACCACCTGGAGCTGTGGGGAAGGGCAGGGGGCCACCACCCCCGACCCCGCCAACCCAGGCCTGCAGCTCCTCTGAGAAGTGGGTCCTAAATTAGCTGGAGGAGGCGCCACCTTTAAGCAGGCAGTTGTGAGGTGCAGGAAGCCAGCCGTGGCAGGGTGAGGCTGGAGTGGAAATGGAAGGCCCAGCCAGGCTCCAGAGCCAGGATCCCTGACTCGGGCAGGAAGAGCTGGTCGCCATCTGCACCCTCTGCAGCCTCTGCAGCCTGGGGCCCGGGCTGCAGCCCTGGAAGCAGCTAGTCTTGTCTGCTGCTGCCCTCTAGGGGAGCCCTGGAGTATGACCACGGAGGGCCTCCACCTGGCTGCTCTTCTGAGGCTCGGTACCTGCAGGGTGACGGAGAACATCAGACCCTCCTGCAGCCACTGAGGGCCCCAGAATGATTTAACCTGCAGAGCGAGGAGCCTCAAGCATAAACAGTCCTGTGGTCCTTACTGATACAAATATCTTGGTTCATTTCTTCATTTAGGCATTCAGCAGAGAGGTTGGCTATCTCTTCTGCCCTGGAAAAATTTGCTTGCGGGAAACCAAACAAGAAACTTTCCTTGCTCGCAGCGGGCAACGATGTCATTGCCACCCAAGCCACCCACCCCTGAGCTGGCTAGGAATGTACCCCAAGTGGGTCACATGTCACCCTGCCCTCATCCCCGGATGGCCTGGGTTCAAACCCTGACCCCTGTGTTTATTAGCTCTGTGTTAAGGGCCAAGTTCCTTAACCTCTCCATGTTTCAGGTTCCAGACCCGTGAAGGGGAGATGGTTATAATAGCACCTTCCTCCTAGGGTGGTGAAGAGGATTGAATGAGTCTGTAGACAGCAAGTGGCTAGAGCAACACCTGCCCCTCAGTGCCCAGTAATGATAGCCAGCCTTCTAGGGGAGCCCATGGCCTGCTAGACAGAAATGCCCGGCTCTGGGCTCACACACCAGCACAGTGCTCTGGCCTCGGGCACCACGGCCGTTCTGCCGGGCTTCTGAGGCTCGCCCTGGTCTCTCGAACCCTCCCTCCCTCCCCCTTCTCTGATTCCACTGTAGATACAAAACGATGTTCGCACGCCTGAAGGCCCTGAAGGTGGAGATAGAGCATTTGCAGCTGCTCATGGACAAAGCCAAGGTGAAGCTGCAGAAAGAGTTTGAAGCCTGGTGGGCCAAGGAGGCAACCAGCCTGCAGGTACTGGCCGCTGTGCCGCTCGCTGCCCCAGAGTCCGCCCTCCTCTTGTGGCCTGGGGACTGGCAGGCAGCCAGGGAGGGGCGGGACATGCAGCCCTCCCCTGGGGGGGTGGGTGCAGAGGGAAAAGAATGGGGGGCCTTGACCCACACCAAACGCACTCTCAGCCCCTGCCTCCTGAAGTGAGTGTTCAGTAGTAATAAGGAACGTGAGTGGTCCGATGCCTCACTGTTCCCAGGGAAAGGTGGAGGTGGAGTGTGCACAGCTCCCCAAGAGCCGAGGGATTTGCCACCGTTGCTTCCTGTGATGGAGTGACAACACTTGATTGTTCTTTATTACAGTTATATATACATATTTTTTATATATGTTATAAACATAGACGTGAGGTAAAATTACATAATCCCACCACTTAAGGATAATCGATATAACATGTTGGATTATATTATTTTATACTTTTATGCATATACATCCACATGCTTTTATAAAAATAGAATCATACTAGTCTTTTTTTAAGAAAGAAATCTTCCTTCTTTTTAAATATGAATTTATTTATTTGGCTGTGCCGGGTCGTAATTGTGACCCGAGGGGTCTTGGTTGCTGCGCACAGACCCTCCAGTTGTGCTGCACAGGTTCAGTAGCTGTAGCGCGTGGGTTTAGTTTCTCCATGGCACGTGGGTTCTTAGTTCCCCGGCCAGGGATCGAACCCGTGTCCCCTGCACTGCAAGGCGGATTCTTAACCACTGGACCACCAGGGAAGTGTCCATATTAGTCTCTGAGTATTACAAATGCCTTTGTTTTTCCCTCGTTGTCCAGCCTGCCACCTCTTCCATGTTATTATTCTATGACATCATTCCAAGGCCCTCGCTGTTCAAGCATATGGATCTGTTTTAATATATTTTATCTCCTATTGTTTAATGTCTAGGTTGTTTGGGGACTGGTTCCCTGGAAATGTATTTGAAGAAACGTTTTTGCATATTTCCTAGGCAAATTCCTAGAAGTACTCTATGATGTCATAAGGGCTAGAATAACCTGTTAAGAAACGTTAGTACAAACCCCCAGTTCCCAGCGCCCTCCTGTGACCTCCCCTCAGGTGTGTGCAACAAAGGAGATGACAGACACATAATCCTGCCTCTCGTGGGCCTGGCAGAACCCTTCGAGGCCATCTCACAGGCTGCTCACTTCATTTTAAGGATGAGGAAGCTGAGAGGCACGGAAGATATTTTCCCAAAGACACAACCAAGCCATAACCCGTATGTTACTGCCACCTGTGACCAGACAATGCAGAAGCCTATTTGGATAAAATTAAATACACACAATGACAAATAAAACCAATGAGATGGAAGTACAGTTATCGCAATATTTTAGCAGCAAATTTGTGGTATAATAATATGTATAGTGTTTTACAAATGCACAAATTAATAAGATCTGGGGGAGTGCTCCATACTTACCAAAATTTCAAAGTAGAACACGTAGAACACAGATATTTCAAGACTTCTGCACCAACTGTAACGTGATCTGAAAACAACCGTGATCTCTACTGGTTACAGAGCCACTGGTGCCGCCCATACTCCTGTGGCTTCCTGTGGTTTGTTTCGACATTTAATCACTGAAAGAAATGTTAAATTTCAGGTGGAAGTTGGGAAGGATAAAGACGTCCCTGGTTCCCGGTCACACTCACAGCACCCCTTGGGTTCTGTCTGTTCTCCAGTTAGGAGGCCTCCCTCGTGAGGTCATCAGTGGGTGAGGCCGTTAGCCCCTGCCCGTGCCCACGGGCATCTGGCCGCGGGAGAGTTGTGTAGGTCATTCTGTGTGACCCAGGAAGAGTCCCGTCGAGGCTGCTGGCTTCAGATCGTTTATTACTCGCGTGGACAGTGAAAGCCAGGGTAGCCAAGGTGTCACTGCGTGGGCCTTCCACCCTGCAGCATGTCCCAGAAGCAGAAGGGACCAGGTGACCACAGCAGGGGCAATGGGTCACGTGTAGCTGGGGAGTCAGCTCCATGCAGCCACGACACCATTTCATAGCCTGAGGAGGAAGCCTGAGTGGAATGGGCAGAAAGCCATAAGCCTCATCAGAAGGCGGGAGGTGATGAGAAGCTGCCCCTTGACGGTCTCCAAAGGAGACGGCGAGGCACAGGGGGAGTGGCCTGGCAGCAGCTGCTCACCACCCTCCTGTTCTGGGAAAATCGGGGTGGCGGCGGGGGGGCGGTGGGGGCAGCGTTCTGCTAGGACTCGGGTCAGCTGAGGTTTAATTGCTGCTCCAGAGACCTGTGTGGAGACGTAGAAGGTCTCTGGGACCCTGGCCCGGCTGCCCCCACATACAGTGCTGAGCGGGTCACCCCTGACTCTACCAGCATCTCTTTGGGACGAGGGAAGGCAAAGCTGAAAGGACTTCTGGAGCACTGTCAGATCACACTGTAGACACATCTTTTCTTAACTTCAGAAAGTAATACAGGCTCTGTGCTCCAGAGCCCAGAAGCCACAGCTCTTGAAGCCCTCGTGCCCTAGATAGAGCCTGTGGTATGCAACAAGAGAAGCCACCGCAGTGAGAAGCCTGTGCGCCACAGCTAGAGAAAAAGCCCGAGCAGTAAAGAAGATGCAGCACAGCCAAAAATAAAGAAATAAATTTTTTAAATTGTATTTTTAAAAAAAAGTAATGCAGGCTCAATTTGGAGAACTCAGAAAACAGAGAAAAGCACACAGAATGACTCAAACATCACCCCTTAGCCTGCTATCCAGAGAGAATGTTTCCACGCCCATCAGCATGGTGCATGGCTACATCCAGATCTATTTTTCCCCCATACATGTTGTATATTCCAACTTTCATACCTAGTTCTTTCCCCTTGAGAAATACATCAAAGACAGTTTCCCACATCATTGGATTCACACTTACACTGTGAAACTTTCTCCCGGACCAGCAGGTAAACTCCCCAGCAGTGACTCCATCGAATCACGTGAAGCCCTTTCCCCAGATGTCAGAAGCCCAGCACGAAAGGTCCCAGCCTCTCTCTAACAAAAGGTAAGGGGAGAACCCTGCAACAGGTTGGGGTGCCCTACCTCTCTCGCCCAACCCAGTCTTGATGCTCTAAAAGTCTCTCTGTAGGCTGCGTGATCCAGGAAAATGAGTGACCTGTACTGTTAAATTAGTTGAAGATGCTCAAGCCGGTGGCTTTCACTAAGGCTTGTGGGAGAACCTCCCCACCCCCAGCCCTGTCCCTCTGGCTCTGACAGCCAGGGGACCTGCTGCCACAGCGACAAGAAGAACAACTTAGCCAGAATGTGGGCGCGGTCCCGCCTCGGGGTAGGAAGGAACAACTGGCAGAGGGGAGAAGGAGGGGTGACCTGGGGTGGGGGGGGGTGTTGGTGGAAGGCAGCGGGGAGTCGGCCTGCTGGGACCCAGGGAGCTCTGGCAGATGACTGTGCCCTTGCCCAGGCTCAGGAGGGGGCGCAGAGCAGCTGGTGGAGCCAATGACACCTGCCTCGTGCAGCCTCCATCCCTCAGACAGGCCGGCTAGCGTCGTGGCCAGGCCAGTGGGATCGGGGCCTCGACCTCCGCCGCCAGGGCCTGATCCTTGACAGGAACCGAGCTCTTGTGCTGGAATGTGAAATAGAGCTTTTTAAAGGGGGTAGGAATGGGGTTGCCAGACAGTGTCCTCTACATGATGCTGTGATGAGAACGGCCCTTTGCCTCCTGGTCTTCTTTTCAAAAACCCGTAATGCCCATTGAATCATGAGGAAAAGGTCAGACAAATCCCAGTTGAGGGGCATTCAACAAAATGCCTGCCCAAGGGCATCAACGGCAAGAAAATTCTGAGAAACCATCACAGACAAGAGGAGCCCGAGGAGATATGATGGTCAAATGGAGTGTGCTGTCCTGGATGGGACTGGATAAGAAAAATTCAGAAAATCCAAATAACAAGAGGACTATAGTTAATAAAAGTGTATCAGCATTGCAACAAACGTGCCTCGCTTGAATGTGAGATTATATAAGGGAAACGGGAAGTGGGGTACGTGGGAACTCTCTGTACTAGCTTTGCAACTTCTCTTTAAATCTAAACCTACACGGGCCTTCCCTGGTGGTCCAGTGGTTAAGACACCAGGCTTCTATACGTCAGGGGAATGGGTTCAAGACCCCATGTTTAGGGAACTAAGATACCACATGCTGAGTGGTGTGGCCAAAAAATTTTCAAATTTTTAAAAAATTTAAACCTGTTCTTAAAACAAAGCAGCCAACCAATGAGCCATCCACCACCTCGCTGACATTTTCCCTGGACTTCTTCACACCCCCTAAGCTGGTCCTCAGGGCCAGCACTTCGGCTTGTATTCCAGCTTTAAGAAACATGGGCCGATGTGAGTTCTTAGGCCCCAGGCTAATAGCCGGCAGGGTGTGTTCTCCTTGGCTACCCTGGTGTTTTAAAAGGCAGTTTAGATCCCACAATAGAAAAAAAAATTGAGAAGTTTGACCTTATAAATATGAAAAAATGCTGCTGTATGAAAGACACTGTTAAGAGAATGAAAAGATAAATTACAGACTGGGAGAAAATGTTTGAAATATATATATGTGTATGCTGCTGCTGCTGCTAAGTCACTTCAGTCATGTCCGACTCTGTGCGACCCCATAGACGGCAGCCCACCAGGCTCCCCCGTCCCTGGGATTCTCCAGGCAAGAACACTGGAGTGGGTTGCCATTTCCTTCTCCAATGCATGAAAGTGAAAAGTGAAAGGGAAGTCGCTCAGTCGTGTCTGACTCTTAGCGACCCCATGGACTGCAGCCTACCAGGCTCCTCCGTCCATGGGATTTTCCAGGCAAGAGTGCTGGAGTGGGGTGCCCTTGCCTTCTCTGATATATGTGTATATATATATATATATATATATATATATAAATGTCAGCAAAAGATCTGAACAGCCACTCACCAAAGAAGATATACAGATGGCAAATAAGTGTATGACAGGATGCATCACAGATCATTGCCAATTACAATTAAAGCAAGAACCAGATATCACTGCACACCTATGGGAATGGCTAGAATAAAATGTATGAAACAGATACCACCAAATGCTGGTGAGGATGTGGAGAAACGGCAACATCACTCATCGCTGTGATGCTCTGAATTCTGAGATTAACAAGAGGTGTGGCCAAAAACAAAACAAAAAAAAGCAATGGAAAGAGCTGCAGTTTCAGCCCTACTCCAGGCTCCATGTAGAGCAGCACTTTGTCCTTCCCGCTCCCCCCGCCTCCTCTCTCCTGCTCACTGCTTCCCTCCCTTCTTCCCCTTCCTTCCCTCCCTTTCTCGCTTTCCCTAACCTCCCCCATCCTACATTCTTTTTCTCCCTTTTCTCGTCTTCCTCCCAATGCTTCTCCCCCTCCTCCCTCTCCACCCAGGCAACTCTCTGTTGCTTGTCCGTGTGTCCACCCACTGCCAGCTCCTCTAAGAGAGTGCCCACCCTGGACTGGGTCTAAGACCCGGCCACTGGGCAGACCTCTTAGGATCTCCTTGGGAAACACTGTTAGAACCCTCCCCCATCATCTGCCTTGTCTGAGAAGAATGGCCCATCTGGCCTTGGCCTTCCAGGATATTCCTTGGGTATCCCAAGTTTAGGGCTTCCCAGGTAGCACAAGTGGTAAAGAACCCAGCTGCCAGTGCAGGAGAGGTAAGAGACAGAGGTTCGATCCCTGGGTGGGGAAGATCCCGTGAAGGACGGCATGGCAACCCACTCCAGTATTCTTGCCTGGAGAATCCCATAGACAGAGGAGCCTGGCAGAGTACAGTCCATGGGGTCGCAAGGAGTCAGACACTACTGAAGCGACTGAGTGTGCACACACCCATCCCAAATTAAAGTGATCCCTGGGTGTGCTTACCATAGATCCTAAACCTTGAGGTTCAGAACCTTGGATCTCGAAGGTGCCCATCAGCTCACCATGGGTTACCTGCAAGGAGTCCCCTCAGTTTAAACTTTCACCCAGGGTGCTCTCCTGAGCTACCGGCCCTCGGGCAAGCCAGCATTCCCCTTTGGGATGCCCTTGTCTCATCCGTAAGCTGCGCCCGGGTCCCTCTGTCACTATCCTTCCACAAACAGACGAGTGTCCCAGCTTTCAGTGTTGAAAGCTGCCACAGCGGGAGAGCGGGAGTCCAGCTGCTGGTCTCCCCTGAGCCCCAGAGAGGCTGCTCCTCCCAATGGACCCTCCGCAGCCCAGGGGCTGGTCCTCTGCTTCTTAGGCTCTGAGAGAAGCCTGACTTCATCCCTTCCCCAGGGACGTTTAGGGCCTGTGGGCCAATCACACTAAATTCACAGCACTCTGATGGGCAACCCAGGAGGCCTAATCATTATTAATAATACTAATTAATCCTTATGAAGAAAGAGATAATCAGTTCTGATGGCTGGCATGCTGTCTCTCCAAGAAGGCACGTCTGCGTGAGAAATGAATTCACTGTCGAAGGCTAGAGGGTCAGGAGAGAGGACAAAGGTCACTGCGGTATGACCCTGAGGGTTCAGAGGCTGTGGCATCCTGGAAGGCTCCCAAAGCCTCAGGACTGGAGGAGTCCTTCCCCTCCACCCACCCCCATGTCCCCCACCCTATAGCCCCCCACCCCTGTCCTAGAGCTACGGCCTCCATACTGCATCATCCTCCTGCATGAGCTGCTGGAGGTAACAGGCTGGGCGGTTGGGCCCCCACAGAGGGTACTAGATGCTCCCTCTGCCCTGGTGTGGTCATGCCCTCTGCCCTGCCAGCTCCAGCTCCGCTCTCTTCCGCCCGCTCCCAACTCTCAGCAGCTGGCACCTGTGAGCATTCTCCAGCATCTCATCCTGGAAACCGTTGAGTTCCTGAGCCATTTGCATGCCAATGGCTGGATCTTGCAAGACTTGCTACAGTCTCCAAACTGACCTCAGACTGGTGTCATTGCAGCACCTGCAGGATGGAAAGCCCTTTCTCCCTCCCGTGTTGAGGCTGTACCCCAGACACTGTTCAAAAGGAGCTCTGGAAGCCAGCCTCTGTTCTCCAAAGAAAGGCGTGCAGAGCCTGCCACCTTGCGGCCACCTCTGGTCCTGCAGCAGCCCTGGCCAAACAGCACAGATGCCCCGCTCTCTCAGAGTCAGTGCAGAGTCTCTGAGATGCTGGGGGTGAAAAAAAATCCTAGGCTCTGTTTCCTTTCCTGTTTGTAGGACCCACAGTCCTGAGCCAGTAGAAGTAGGCCCAGGGTAAGAGACCCTGCCGCTGGCTGAGACGGGAGAAGGCAGAAGGCTGGAGCTGGGGAGGAAGCGGTGCTCACAGCTGGAACAGCAGCTTGTCAGGCCCATGGAGAGCCTGGGACTGATGACATGGGCTGGGCAAAGCCAGAGGCCCTGTCTCTAACCCTACTGCCATTCGTCCTGCGAGTCCCCACTGGGAAAAGGAGGGCTCTGGCCAGGTGACTCTGCAGGCCTTCTTCTGCTCTGACTCTGGTCTAGGCAGGACATCATAAAGCAAGGGAGGGGATCTCTCACGTCACTGCCATTCTGGACGGCTTATCTCTTCACCTCCTTGGGGTGCTGCTGCTTTCCACTGTCTCCCAACTGGGGTCCAAGGCAAGGAGCCCGCATCCATTAAACGTGCAAAGCTGCATCTGCAGAGCTGCTAGCTCTGACTCCTGACTCAGGGAGCACAGAGCCGGTCAACCAGGGCCACCCAGGGTCATCCACGCAGCCAGGAACAAGCTGTGTGTCTCACGTGTGTCCTTAGAATGCCGGAGTTGAGTCTGGTTAATAAAGCAAGTGGTTGGGACTCCACCTGCCAAGCAGAAGACACTGGTTCGATCCCTGGTCCGGGAAGATCCCATGTGCTGCGGGGCAACTAAGCCCATGTGCCGCAACTACTGAGCCCGTAGTCTAGAGCCCAGGAACCATGACTACTGACCGAGCCCTCCTGCCTAGAGCTGAGTGCTCCATAGCAAAGAAGCCACTGCGATGAGAAGCCTGCGTACCACAACTGGAGAGGAGCCCCCGCTCACCCCAACTGGAGAAAGCCCACACACAGCAACGAAGGCCCAGCACAGCCAAAAGTAAAAATAAAGCTCAAGTTCTGAAGCTTCACGGAGTTGTGATTAAATCCAGATACTGCCACTTATGAGCTGGGGAACTTTTAGAATCTCTTTAACCTTCCTAAGCCTCAGCTTTTCTCAACTATATAATGGGGATGAGGAGGCTATCGAGAGGATTAAGTGGGGTGATGTTTGCCGAGCGCCCTCCCAGGACCTGTGTGAGGCCAGTGTCTGTAAGTGACAGCTGTGATCACTGTTGTCTTT
Organism: Bos indicus; assembly: GCF_029378745.1. Taxonomy (NCBI): domain Eukaryota; kingdom Metazoa; phylum Chordata; class Mammalia; order Artiodactyla; family Bovidae; genus Bos; species Bos indicus. Next base: position 14,701,030 of record NC_091782.1, on the reverse strand, counting down.
GTTCGGCTTCCACAGCAGGTGCATGCAATGCTCTGACAATGAGAATTAATGTGTAAACATCTATTATAGACTGAATGTTCGTGCCCCCGCCAAATTCATATCGAACGCTAATCCCCAGTGAGATGGTATTAAGAGATGGGGCCTTTGGGAGGTAATTTGGTCATGAGGGTGAGGCCCTCAAAAACGGGATTATTCCTTGTAAGGGGAGTCCAGGGACTTCCTGCTGGTCCGGTGCTTAGGACTTGGCCTTCCAACACAGGCTGCGTGGGTTTGACCCCTCGTCAGGGAGCTAGGATCCCAAATGCCTTGCGGCCCAGAAACCCAAAAATAAAGCAGAAACACTATTGTAACCAATAAAGACTTTTAAATTGGTCCACATCCAAAAAAAGAAAAATCTTAAAAAGAAAAACGTTCAGAGAACTAGCTCTCTCTCTTTCTACCCCGAGAGAGCACAAGAAGAAGTCAGCAGTCTGAAACCCAGATGAAGGCCCTCACCAGAACACAACCATGCCAGCACCTGACCTCGGATGCGCAGCCCCAAAGCCAAGAGAAATGATGAATTTCCATTGTTTACGAGCCATTCGGTCTATGGTCCTTTGCTATAGCAGCCCAAACTGACTCTGTCAGAAATTAGTACAAGACGTAGGGTGTTACCATAACAAATACCTAGAAATGTAGCAGCAGCTTTGGAAGCGAGTCATGAGTAGAAGCTTGGAAGAGTTTGGAAGCTCGTGCTGTAAGACACTAAGATCATCATGAATGGACTTTTAAAAGCAGTTCCGGCGAGGGCTCAGAAAGGAAACAGGAGGGACTTTGCTGGTGGTCCAGTGGTTAAGAATCTGCCTTCCAATGCAGGGGATGTGGGTTCGATCCCTGGTCTGGGAGCTAAGATTCCCCATGCTGCGGGGCAACTAAGCCCGAGCACCCAAATGAAGATGGAGTGCAGCCAAGGGGAGAAAAAAAAAAAATAGGAAGGAAGAAAGGAAGACAAGAAAGAGGAGAGCTGAGGAGAACATGTCCATCTTCTGAAAGAATAAAAAAATAACCATGTAGAGAATGTTAGAAATATGGAGGTAAAGACCATTCTGGTGAGGTCTCAGAAACGAGGAGCATGCTACTGGACACTGAAGAAAAGGTGATCTTGTTCTAAAGTGGCAAAGAACTTGACTGAACTACACTCATGTTCTGGCCCTTTGCAGAAGGAGTAATTTGCAAGTGACAAAACCAGATGTTTAGCTGAGGAGATTTCTAAGCAAAGAGTTGCAGGAGAGGCCCCGGCCCTTCCTGACTGCTGAGATCAACATTCAAGAAGAGAGAAATGATTTGAGAATTATTAAGCAAAAAGGAACTCGAATGTAGAGATTTGGAAAATTCTCAGTCTATTCATATTGCAAAAACCGAGGAAATGTTTCAGAAGAGAACGCTGGGAGACTAGTGTGGGTGTGGATCGCAGGCTTCATCAGCCTTCCTAGAGGGAAAACTGTGAGACTGAACTGAAGGGGAGGAGATGAGAGGAAGAAAGGAAGGCTGGTGGACCTCTCAGATCTCACAGGATGGGACTATAGAGCTAATCCGATGTGAATGGGCAGTAGCCTTTAGGTCAAGGCAAGAATGACCACAGAGGCAATTCACAGATCACCACAACTGCCTCATCTGTTTCAAAAGTGGGTGTGGGGGTGCATAGCCTTGCTTTCAACAAGCCAGACAGCCTCTGCCCAAAGATGTGGAGGTGGGGCCGCTCAGCAGAACCATGAGGGACCTCCACCCATGGGTCCAGAAGACAGGACCTTCACCCCTAGTGGGTCTGGGGGGTAGAGCATCAAGCCAAAGAGGGTCCAGACCTTTCAAACCTTAAGATCCCATGAAGTTTGCATTGTAGGCTTCGGGTTTGCTTGGGACCTTCACTCCCTTCCTCTCTCCTATTTCTCCCTTTTGGAATGGAAAAGGTGAAATGGGTGGAAATGTCTGTCTTCTGCTTTGTCCCATCATTGCATTTTGGAAGCACATACCTTGTCAGGTCTCACAGGTTCACAGCCAACAAGGGATTTTTGCCTTAGGATGGATCCTTCTTTGAGTCTCACCCACATCTGATTGAGATGATACCTCAGTGGATGAGGTTTAGCGTTGATGCTGGGGGCTGGTGGAGTGAAACGAATGTATTTTACATGAGAAGGACATAAACTGAGGGGAGTGGGGTCAGGGGCAGAATGTTATAAACTGTATGTGTCCTCCAAAAACTCGTAAGTTGACATCTGACCTCCAAAGTGATAGTATTTGGAGATGAGTCTTTAGGTCATGAAAGCGGGGCCCTCATAAAGAGGATTTGTGCCCTGATAAAAAGAGGCCAGAGAGCTCACTCTCTCTACCATGTGAGGACACAAGAATTTGGCAGCCTTGACCTGACCTTGCAGATCCCTTGACCTCAGAACTCCAGCTCCAGAACAGTGAGAAATAAATTCCTGTAGTTGAAGCCATCCCATTCATGGCATTCTGTTATAGCAGCTTGAACGGACTGATCATCATCCATAACAGAGGAGTCTTGGCATCTGTCATAGTCAGGTTGGGCCGCCATAAGAGAAACTATAGACTAGGCAGCTTAGACAACAGGAATTTGTTTACTTCTCACAGTTCTGAAGGCTGGGAAGTCCCAGGCGAAGGTCCAGAGGGATCAGCTCCTGTTGAGAACCTCCTTCTGCTTTGCAGATGGCTGTCTCCTCTGAGTCCTCACACAGCAGAGGGACAGCTCTGATTTCTTTCTCTTCCTCTTCTTATAAGGCCACCAGTCCTATGCTGGGGACTCCACACTCATGATCTCATCCAAACAAGTTACCTTACAAGGCCCCCACCTCCAGATACCATCACGCTGGGGAATCGATTCCCACATATGAGTTTTCAGGAGGCACAAACTCTCAATCAATCCATACAGCTCCTAACTATAAACTCTAGATTTCTCCTCTGCAAACCTCCTTCCACACATTTGTCTCCTGTTGATCTGTCTTTATAGTGATGTGTACGCCAGGAAGATCCTGCCCTCACCTGGCCCCCTCCTGCACAGCCAGGAGCAGAGCAGCCCTGGTGCCCCCATGGAGAACAGGTCTGTGGTCTTCTTCCCCCTCTGACTCCTGCAACAGCACTGCCATGGGTGCAGCGGGCTGAAACCGCCAGTCGGCTTCTCTCAGCCCCAGCAGCCCCTCAGTGCAGTGGCTTCACAGACGGAGCCCAGGGCAGGCCTCCACCTTGGCACCCCAGGAATTCCCTGGAATCTCTCACAGATGCCAACTCCCAGAGCTGAGGAAGTGTCCCCAGAGTCACTGGGGCCCCGTGCAGGCAGAGTTGCTTCACATGCGTGCGTGCATGCTAAGTCGCTTCAGTCATGTCTGACTCTTTGCGACCCCATGGACTGTAGCCCGCCAGGCTCCTCCGTCCATGGAATTCTCCACGCAAGAATACTGGTGTGGGTTGCCATGCCCTCCTCCGAGGGATCTTGCCAACCCAGGGATCAAACCCACATCTCTATGTCTCCTGCACTGGCGGACGGGTTCTTTACCACTAGCGCCACCTGGGGAGCCTGAGTTGCTTCACATGCATCTGTGCTAAGTCGCTTCAGTCGTGTCCGACTCTTAGTGACCCCATGGACTGTAGCCTGCCCGGCTCCTCTGTCCATAGGGTTCTCCAGGCAAGAATAACAGAGTGGATTGCCATGCCCTCCTCTGGGGGATCTTCAAGGGCTTGAACCTACGTCTCTTATGTCTCCTGCCCTGGCAGGCGGCTTCTTTAGCACTAGCACCACCCAGGAAGCCCATGTGTCCTTGTAAATTGATGTACCTGGGGCCACTAAAGGAACAGGAGCCAGGCCAGGGGCAGTTCCATGTAGCCCACCAGCCCCACACACAGTCCCCAGGTGGGAAGGGGTGGAGTGGATAGGCCTGGCCTCAGGCTGAGCAAAGCCGATGCGGCCCCTACCCCCAGTGCGTGTCTCCAGTGCCCTCTGACTAGACTACCTGCGAGCCCTGCTCCAGCCGGCAGGCCCTGCTCTTCTCCACAGGCTGCCCAGGGGTGAATTCCACCCACCACCACCCCCCACTCCACCCCTACACCCCCACTCTGGACAGAAGGCACAATTGCAGAGCTGCCCCCGCCTCCCTGCCCCAGCCCTGCTCTAGCTCTTCTCGCTGAGCTGCAGTCAGAACACCAAATATTGCATGAGGTGATAAGCAACCCTCTGTTACATACAATCCTCCCCACCTTCTAAGGGAGTGGATACTGTCCATGCCCTGTGGAGTGACGTGTGTGAGGACGGATGCTTGCCAGAGCCAGGAGAGCATCTCTTTTGAATTTCTCGAGGAGGATTTTACGTCTAGGGGTTGCATGGAAGATGAGAAGGGAGAGGAGCCTTGCATCTCTCCCTTTTTAAAGGGGAAAAGAAATCTCACTTCTTCCAAATCTCATTGGCCACAATCAGAAGGGAGAGGATCCTTGCATCTCTCCCTTTTTAAAGGGGAAAAGAAATCTCACTTCTTCCAAATCTCATTGGCCACAATCTAGTCACCTGACCACACATAGCTGCAAAGAAGGCTGGGAAATGTAGTATTCTGAATGTGGCAACTTGCTGTGCTAAATAGTGTATGGTTCTGTTTTTAAGGAGAGAAGGGGAAAGAGTTACCTCTGTCTCAGGAGCAACTAGCTAAGGGCTAGCTAAGCAGCTCCTCCAGGGCCGAGATCATGGTCAGGCCCAAGGCAGGGAGGCCAGGGGGCAACTGGAACAACAAGGAGCTGAGGAAGCAGGAAGCTTCTGCAGGTTCCCAAAGCCTCGGGCAGGGCCTTGCGCTCACCTCCTGTGGGGGTGGGGGTGGGGGTGCAGTGGGGTCATGTCCTAGAGGATACAACACCTAAGCCAGGAGCTGAGGAAGGCAGGCCCACCCTAGAATGGGCTTGGTTTGTGTCAGTTAGAGGTTGGGCAGAGAGGTGGGGGTGAGGGGATGGAGGAGGTGATGAAAGCTCGTGCAGCCGTGTGAAGGTCTGGGGACGGAGCAGCCCAGAAGGAGGAGACGGCAAAGCGAAGGGCCAGAGGCCGGGAGGAGCCTGGTCTATCAGAGAAACAGGGTGGCTGGAGTGCAGTGAGCAGCATAGATCACACAGGAAGGGGTCCAAATTTCATCCCAAGGCTGATGAGAAGCCACGAAGGGTTTGAGCCAAAAGACCAGGCGCCACGTGCCTCGCGTGGGTGCAGGCGGCTTGCTGCGCAGGCTGCAGAGAAGTGGGGGTGAGAGCAGATCCAGCCATGAGCAAGGAAAAGTGCCCTGGAAAGGTGAATCCCAGGGCCAAAGGTCAAGCATGGTAAAGTGTGGTGTGTCATTGTCCCCAGCATCCCAGAGAGGCCAGTGTCGTCCGTCCCTCTCACAGGGGACAGCCAGACGGACTCCGACATCCTGGCCTTCATCAAGGCCAGACATAACATCCTGCAGAGGACAGGTAAGAGCCCCTTCCCCGGCAGCTCCTCCAGGGCCCAGGTCATGGTCAGGCCCTAGGTTGGTGGCGGTGGGGGAGCGCGGTGTGGAGAAAGCTGGAACAACAGGGAGCTGAGGAAATAGGAAGCTTCCGCAGGTTCCCAAAGCCTCGGGCAGGGCCTCGGGTCACCTCCTGCATTGCCACCACTGCCTCCTCCTGGAGACAGCCCCAGAAGGCAGCCTCGGACACACCGAGACGGGCCAAGGGGGTGGCCGGCCCAGGGGCCCCTGCCTGCGCCTCTTGGCAAAGAGTCCCTCCATCCCCAGTCTTTAGGATGATGTCTGGTCGCCTGTCCCCAGAGCCAGCTCCCCTCCGTCTGCCCGCTCCAAACAGGAAGGGCTGACTGACGGCTTGGAGCTCGTTCAACATCCAGGTCGAAATCTTACTCTTCTGTTGGAGCCTGGTTCTTGCCAGCAAGTTGTAGGTGTGAACACCACTGGAAGGCCCAGGCCCGAGGACATGGGAACAGTCAGAGAAGAAATATGCAGTGTGTCAGGAGCTGGAAGAGAAAGAGAAGGCCCAGCCTGGCCTCCGTCACTGGCCTCCCCCGCTTCCTCGTGGCCCCTGCCCTCCTGCGTGGACAGGACTTCTTCCCTCTCCCTGGAGACCCGTGGGACCAGCCTCCATCCAGGGCCCCTGACCCCAGCCCTCCTTTTAGTCTTAGCCTCATCTCAGTAATCCAAAGGCTACTCGTCTGGATTAGCGTCGCTTTCACATGACCACAAGGCACCAGACGGGTTAGGGTTAGGGTTAGGGTTAGAAAAATTTGGATTCAGATTGAGTACTCTCCAAGCCACGCCCCCCCTCCCCCACCCCCCCACTCATCCCCCAAATACTCTAATGATACGTATCAGACACAGAGCAATACCAGACAGCCAGTCGGTAAATGAGCACTGTGTTTATTAGACATCTTCTGTATGCCGGGCACTGTACCAGTGCTGGGGCCATATCAGTGAACAAGACTGAAGCCCTTGACAGGCTGGAATGAAGGAGAGAGACTGTGAACACATCCCAGAGACATAAGATCATCCTCGGTGCCAACGAGAGCTCCGAAGTAGCTGGAATACGTGATGCATAGAGATCCCCAGAGAGATGCTTTTATCTGGGAGGGGGGAAGGGGGAGACTCAAAACTGAGGCCTGAGAGTGAGGATGATGCAGCCTCGTGGCTCTGGGGGCCAGGGTTCCACTCACTCTGGGAGGAGCAGCAGGGGGCCGGCCCAGAGGGGAAGGACTCAGCATGGTCACAGGGTGGGACAGAGACTAGCACAGCTGGGGTGGGGGACCAAGCCAGGGAGGAGAGCAGGATCCCACAGGCCTCCTGGGCTTGGCTTCCACTCCAGGAGCGAGTGGTGGGAACTCAGGGAAGAATTGAAACCATAGCGTGATGTCATCTGACCAGTGGTTTGGAAAGCTCACTCCGGCCACAGAGTGTCGTGCAGGCCACGGAGGACCAGGAGCCAGTGGTTCTCAGGGAAGTACCTTCCTGGGAAGGTCTGGATGGCTCGGACTTACTGCCGCCTGCACGGGACACGTGGGGGTCACGAAGATTTGTTTATACACTGAAAGGAACAGCCCAGGAAGGGGGTGAAAAATGGAAGGGGTTTTATGATGTGGGAAAGAGGACCAAAATGCAAGAGAAAATTCTTTGAGGAAGTTGACGGAATAATGTCCAGGATGTAAGTGGAGGGAGCATTGTTCTTGGAGCTAGGAGACACCCCCACCCTCCAGAACAAATTCATAAAATTCAACCATCATTTGTCCCATCCAAAAGTCTACAAATAAGCAATATTTTAAAGTTCCATTTACTCAGCTTTTGTTTCACACATTAGCGATGTGACCCTCCAGCCCGCTCCAAAGAGAAAAGGCAGACATCCAAGGTCTATGGCAGGAGGGCATCTTCCCGCTGACACCAGGCCTGGCTGATGCAGGAAACTGGGTCAAAGACTGGGGCACTCTTGGGTTTGTTTTGTTTTAACTATTTATTTTTATGTATTTATTTTATTTGGCTGCAGCAGGTCTTCGTTGCAGCACGCGGGATGGTCCATTTCCATTGTGGCACGCGGAATCTTAGTTGCTTACATGCACGATCTTAGTTCCCTGACCAGGGATCGAACCCGGGCCCCCTGCATTGGGAGCAGCATGGAGTCTCAGCCACTGAGCCACCAGGGAAGTCCAGCTGGGGCGCTTTCATTATGATGTTTAGAGCAGGTTACCAGTTATGTTTTCTTCATGAACATTATTCCATGTGGTGCCCTCAACATGCCTGTAAGGCGCACAGAACCACGAGTGTGATTCCCCCCTTTGACAGGAGAGGAAGCTGAGGTACGCCCCCCACCACCCACCGCCCCCGACTGCAATGGCAGAGCCAGGAGAACCCAGGCCTCCCGCGCTCCGCTGGGCCGAGCCGTCTGGAAAGCCAGCTTGCTGAGGGTGTTTTCCCTCAGCCTCCACCCTCCCTGCAGCTGGGGAGCTTGGTTCTCCAAACAAACGGCAGCCTGGAAGTAATTCATCAAAACAAACACAAGTTCGAGGGTTCAGTTTTTATTCCCCAAGGGGAGGAAAATAATCCCAGGTTCTTAGTGACCGCGGGGCCCCAGGGAAGCTGAAGACAGGGTGACAAAGGGCCCCCCTCTGGCGAGGTCGGGGCTGCAGAGCAGCAGGTGCAGTCTCCCCCCGCCCCCGACACACGGCAGATGGCCCCGGTCCACCACGCTGCGCTGTCTACACAGCCCACTTATCAGGCCTCCCTGTGGGCAAACACATGGGCTGGGCCCAGGCACCTTGCCCTCCCCTCCACAGCCAAAGCAAACACTGCCCATCCCTGCCCTGGGGCCCCTCTGCTCTTAATTCAGTGGCGCTGTCTGGCGGTGCTCCTTCACAAGTGCTCATTATGGGGGATTTGTGACCGTCAGCCAAGGACCAAGAGCCCGGAAAGGGTGATTTAGCCGGCTCTTAGGCTTCACCAAGGGCCAGGATGAATCTGTTTGATTTAGGATTCCTGGGGAAGCTGTGGAGCGTTCCAATCCCTGCCAGGGGCACACGTGGACAGGTATATCTTCCCCGGAAGAGGCATTAGTCATCCATGGTGTCAAAGCTGCTGCTTCTACCTGCCAACAGTGGCTTCGAGAGCGGAGAAAATGAGATTAACCCCTTTCTAGAATCTTCCTTAATCCCTGAGTTTGGAAGAATGTCTGTCTGGAACCTTGATGTTTGCTGTGACCCCCCATGACCACAATGCCCTCTTCTCCAGCCAGGAGGAGAACCCCCAAAGCCCCCCAGTCCCCCTAGCCCCAGCACTTCCGCTCTGAGAAGCCCCTGGCTCTCTCCTTCCATCAGGAGCCCTCCCAGGGAAACAGAAACAGCACAGATCTGGGAAGGAAGAGACCGGAACATAAGGGCTGTCCATCTCGGCCTTGGGTGACCCTGGGCCGCTCACCTCCTCCAGCCTCCCTGTCACCCCTGTCAGGTCCGGATTCCACCTTTGCCCCGGTGGGCAGCTCTCCTGAGACAAGGTCCACAAAGTTCCCTCGTAACCTGCTGAGCGCCAGGGAGCCATCAGCGGGGAAACTGGCCTGTGTGTTGAGACCTGATCTAACGTGGTGAGGTGTGGTGGTGGTTTCAATGGTGTAGCGGTGCCCTCCACCCTGGGAATCCACAGTCACCAGCCTCGACTGGTAGCTCCATTACTTAAATGAGGTTCATAGAGAATGGACGGGAACCGGGACATTTGTTGTGAATGGAGGTCGATCTGTGTGAGAGGCTATGTCTTTGAACATCGTGCACTCTGAGCCCAGCACTGGGCCCTTTCTTCTCAGCCCCACCCTCACCCCCAGTCCTCACCGCAGGCAAGTGTCTGGGGCGGGGAAGCAGGGACAGCCCTAGTGGGGAGCTGGCTCCGGCTCTGTGCTCCTTACCAGGAATCCTGGCCCAGGACGCTTCTCAGTGGTGCAGAAGAAGCCTCAGACCCATGACTTGGTCCACAGCCACATGCCTCGTGGTCCCCAGTACCTGCCCTCGCCAACTCTCGGGACAGAGAGATGAAAGCAGCGGGTTTGGGCCTGGCCATTCAGATTCTGATGTAATCCATCCTGAGAGTGGCCTGGGTATGAGGGTTCCTAAGGGTGCCCTAGGGAGAAGGCGATGGCACCCCACTCCAGTGCTCTTGCCTGGAGAATCCCAGGGACGGGGGAGCCTGGTGGGCTGCAGTCCATGGGGTCACTAGGAGCCGGACACGACTGAGCGGCTTCACTTTGACTTTTCACTTTCATGCTTTGGAGAAGGAAATGGCAACCCACTCCAGTGCTCTTGCCTGGAGAATCCCAGGGACGGGGGAGCTTGGTGGGCTGCCGTCTACAGGGTCGCACAGAGTCGGACACGACTGAAGCGACTTAGCAGTAGCAGTAAGGGTGCCCTTTCCAACCTGCACCAGAGCTGGGGGAACCTTGGGTCCAGAGTGACTAGAACACATCACCTTCCCACACTCTGGTGTGTCTGACTTTCTTCCTGGTCTAGGAGTCAAATTATGACAGCCAGGAATGTCTTAAAAATAAGGACTGGGCTTCCCTGGTGGCTCAGTGGTGAAGAATCTGCCTGCCAATGCAGGAGATGTGGGTTCCGTCCCTGATCCAGGATTATCCCACATGCCACAGAGCAGCTAAGCCCAAGCACCATAACTACGAGCCTGTGCTCTAGAGCCCAGGAGCAGCAACTACTGCACCCATGAACCCTAGAGCCTGTGCTCTGCAACAGGAGAAGCCCACGCACTGCAACTAGAGAGGAGCCCCCACAGAGAAGTCCGAGAAGCAATGACGACCCAGTGCAGCCAAAAATTAAATAATTTTTGTTTAAATAAATAAGGACATCTCAGGACTTCCCTGGTGGTCCAGTGGCTAAGAATCCACCTGCCGGTGCAGGGACACAGGTTCTATTCCTGGTCCAGGAAGATCCCACATGCTGTGGAGCAACTAAGCCCACGGGGCCGCAACTGCTGAAGCCCACGCCCCCAGAGCCCGTGCTCCGCAACAAGAGAAGCCGCCATAATGAGAAGCCCACACACCACAAATACAGAGTAGCCCCCGCTCAGCACAACTAGAGAAAGCCCGCACAGAGCAGTGAAGACCCAGTGCAGCCAAAAATAAAAGTTTTTAAATTAAAAAAAATAATAATAAGGACCATCTCCATTGAGTTAGACAGTGAAGTCCACGGAACTAGATCTGGCACACAGAACTAAATTTGGGGATCAAGGGTTCACAGCCTTGAATTGTTTTCAACATCTTCCTCCCTGTTACTTCCCACATCCTCTGCATCGCAGAGAATCACCGACTCCCCCTCCGGAAGAGCGAGCTGGCCACGCCCACACCCCCTACTGCCAGGTATCCACGTCCACACCTGGATGCTGCAGCCGCCTCATCTCTCTGTCTGATGCAGTTTTTTAAAAAATACCGTGTTCTTTACCCAAGGATCTTCAAAAATTCTTATTATGGTAGCCAAACTTTAAGCAAATTAATTGCACATCCCCCATATTAGTTCTCATACTTTTCTGGGTCCAGTGAGTCTGAGTGGGGCCCAAGAGTCTACATCTCTTAACAAGCTCCTGAAGATGCCCGTCCCACAGGTCAGTGGGCCCCGCTTTGCAAAGCAAGGAGCCACACTAGTTATTTGGCTTTTTCCAGGTACCTGGTCTACTCCAGCAATTTGGAAGTGAGAAAAGTGAGGCCCAGAGAACAAGCATGTTTTACCCAAAGTCACACCATGGGTTGGGGACCATCCTGGCTAGAACCCAGGGGTCATGCTTCTTAGGCCAGAGAACCCTTTCTCCATGCCCCGCTATGGGAAGCTTCTAGATGGGGCCACATGGTCAGGAGGAAACGTCATGGAGTATAATGAATACCTGGGGCAAAAAGCAAGGAGTGAATCTGCAAGAATGAAACAGGTGTGTCAGCGAAAACCACAGAGCAGGAAAGTGAGTGTGGGTCCTGGCTCGGGGTGATGAGACTTTTGCGAAGAGCAAAGCAGGCAGGCATTTCCTACAGTGTTTGGGGAGTAGACACAGCCCCCTGGGAGTAAGGCCCTGAGCGGCGCGCCACCTGACACCCACGGGGGGTGATCCGAGAGGTCCGTGACCCAAGCAGAGCCTAACCGAGACCACCCGTCTCCTTTTAGGTTTCCAGTAAGCACCCCAGTGCATTGTGGCAGCAAGAACGGACTCCAAAGGGCTCAGCTCCAGCAGCGATCTGTGGACTGCTGGAAGCAACTGGTGACCTGGATCCGAGTCGGGAGGCTGTGTTTCTTTAAGGATGGAGCCCTGGATGCTGCCAGTGGGGCTGGGGCCAGGCTTACGGTGCTGTCCTTGCTGTGGGTGCTGGAGCCGTGGGCAGCCAGGCAGCGCCGGGTTCTAGGGGTGGAACGAGCGCTTTAGCTCACCCTTGCTGTGGTCTTACACACAGACGACTACAAGCCTTTGAGGTCATGAAACAGTACCATCCTAGCGCAGTGGCAAGGAAGCTCATACTGGTAGAAGGAGGCAGAAATGATAATGGGCTATCTTTAGCTATGGGGTTGGCCAAAAAGTCCATATGGGTTTTTCTGTAACATCATACAGGAAAATTCCAAGTGAACTTCTCGGCCAACCCAATATTTTCCCGCCACTCCCCTGCCCCAGCCCCTGGGTGAGACGCCCAGGAATGGCTGGGGCAGCCTCACAGCAGGTCAGACCATAGGCGAGGCAGTGGAGAGCAGCAGGGCATCTGGACGGCCAGCCCTGCCCTCTCAGGCCAGGCCCCGCACCATCGCTCTCGTGGGGCATCTGGACGGCCAGCCCTGCCCTCTCAGGCCAGGCCCCGCGCCATCGCTCTCGTGGTCCAGATGACCCACGGGCGACACCTGAATCAGCTGCATTCCCGGGAGCCACCCCTACGGCAGCACCTGGAGGGCAGTGGGTGGCTCCCGGGAGCTCTGCTGAGAATCGCAAGGAGCAGTGTGGGCGCCTTGGGCCTCACCTTCACCCCATGCCTCGGGGCCCGGCAGGGTTTGGGCCAATTCTCCCCGCTCCCATGGGGGAACGTGTCTCAGGGAGCCCTCTCAGCACTCCAGGCTCAGGTCCAGTGGAGGGTGGGCCACCCCTTAGAGGCCCTTGTGGGGACTGCCACCCGCCTCAGGACGCTGGCAGTAGGTCCAAGCCAGCTGCGGTGGGGTGGACGGGGGGAAAGGGAGGGACCCTGGAAATTCAGCTAACCGAATAAAAGCACTTGTCCACCGCCCTGTCACCTCTGGCCCATGAGTCGCCCTGGGGAGGGAGCAGAGAGAGAGTACGGCATAGTCAGTTTCCACACCCACCCACCACCCACCCCCCTCCCCGGACCCTTTCAGGTCTGGGCAACAGGATCATGCAAGAGAAGCTAGGTGATTACATTTCAAAGCTAGACAGAGCTCCTCTGACCCACACCCTTGTTTATAACATTAGAAAACTGAAGTGGGGGGAGCTTTCCTGGTGGCTCAGTGGTAAAGAATCCACCTGCCAATGCAGGAGACACAGGTTCCATCCATCCCTGGTCCAGGAAGACCCCACATGCCGAGGAGCCGCTAAGCCCGTGAGCCACAGCTCTTGAGCCTCTGCTCTAGAGCCCAGAGCTGCAGCTACTGAAGCCCCTGTGCCCCGCGACAAGAGGAGCCACTGCAGTGAGAAGCCCCAGCACCACAACTAGAGAGCAGCCCCGGCTCCCTGCAACTAGAGAAGTCCGTGTAGCAACAAAGAGCCAGCACAGCGAAAAATAAATGAATAAAATTATTTTTAAAAAAGAAAGAAAGAAAAATGAAGTGAACGGGAGGTCCTGGTTGTTAATTATACAGCCAGTTAGTGGCAGAGGTCCCCTCCTCAGGCAGCTTTCCCTGATCACGCCCACTAGAGGGACACCCCCACCCTGGTCACCCTCTATCCCGTCACTCTGTTATCTTTTCATCACTACCTGACAGATTTCAGATCTTTATTTGCTTTTCTTTTTTCCCCTTTATTGGCCATGGTGCACGTCTTGTGGGATCTCAGTTCCCCAACAAGGATTTGAACCCAGGTCCTCGGCATTGAGAGCAAGCCGTCCACTGGCCTGCCAGAGAATCCCCTGCTTGCTTCTTCTCTAATGGCCTTCAGAGCCCACCACCGCCAAGCCTAAAAGCCCCACAACAAGGGATTGTTTGTCCTGCCCGTCACTGTGTCCCCGGCAATATGTCCTTAGTTCACGAGTGACAGAGTCAGAGCCATGCTCCTGCTTCTTGGGCCCCCGTGACCTCCCCTGGGCCCACGTGGCATGTGGCAAATCCTTGGGAAAGTCCACGGAACCAGTGAGGGGGCACAAATTGCCCTCACAGCCTGATTCTAGAAGCCTCCCCAGGAGCCCGCAGGGCACAAACACGCTCTTTCTCTCTCTCTCACTCTCTCTCTTACGAGCCCCGAGGATGGCATGCAGTGGGCCAGGCTCCCTCAGAAACAGACTCAAAGTACCCCGCACACCTTGGTACCCAGCCCTCTGGAGCTGGTTCGTCTGCGGACCATAGTGCTCCTGCCCAGAAGTCACCTCCCAGACCCAAAGGCCTCGTTGACAGGGATGTGTGACATGGCCCCACGCAGAGCGCAAACTCCCCTCCTAGAACAGTCGCTGACCGGAGAGGAAAAGACGAGAGGAACACAGACAGCCCCCGAAGTCGCCCCCTCCCCACAGAGGCCGGCTTCTGACATGGATGGCCCCTCCCCCGATGCAACTTCCCCTCAGCCCTGTGGGCCCTGCAAATGGGAGGAGCAGAAGAAACGTTCTGGAAAGACCCTCCGGCAGGGTCTTTCCGCACTGGGCATCCGTAATCCGCACCGGGTTCCGGAGAGCCAGCCATGAAGAGGTCCAGAGTATCTGAGTTCACTCCAGGCCGAAATGTGGAGTTTTCCCAAAACGTCTTCCGGAAAGCGGCCTGGCCAGTGACTTCCCACCCAGGTCCTACTAGGACCGAACTGGCTCTGCCAGTCCCGTGGCAGGAAGTGTTAGGAGAAGGGAGGCTTAGAATGTGGCTCTCTCTGATCTTGGAAAGGGCCGGGGGGTGGGGTGGGGAGCCGTGGTTAGAAAACAGAGAAGCTGTGGTAGACTGAATGCTGCTGCTGCTGCTAAGTTGCTTCAGTCGTGTCCGACTCTGTGCCACCCCATAGACGGCCTCCTACCAGGCTCCTCTGTCCCTGGGATTCTCCATGCAAGAACACTGGAGTGGGTTGCCATTTCCTTCTCCAATGCATGAAAGTGAAAAGTGAAAGGGAAGTCGCTCAGTCGTGTCCGACTCTTCGTGACCCCATGGACTGCAGCCTACCAGATTCCTCCATCCATGAGATTTTCCAGGCAAGAGTACTGGAGTGGGGTGCCATTGCCTTCTCCGGGTAGACTGAATAACTCGCCTTAATTCTTCACCCGCTGTGTAACAGAAACAGGCATCCAAAGCACTGGCCATGGCCTCATCAGGGCAGAGTATGCCTCCTTCCCTGTTCAGTTTGGGCTCGGCCCTGCGACTTGCTTTGGTTAGTGGGGAGGACATTGGCAGTTACGGTACAAGCAGAGGCGTGAAATGTGCCGCCTGGCTGGGCCTGCCTCTTGCCATGCTGGTGATCTCTGCTTGGCAAGAACATGCCCTGGGCAGGCACTGCCCCCTTGAGCCCACACCTCAGAACACGCAGCGAGCCAACCCGGGCCCAGGCCTCAGCCTGGAGTCGAGCCCCGCAGCACTGGAGCCTGGATTCCCCATCAGGTGGCCCAGGTCTGCTGAGCCTTAGCTGACTTGAGGACCCATACTCCTGAGAATAAATGCTGGCTGTCATTAGCCACTGAGACTTGGCAGGGTGGGGGTTCTGACTTGCTATGAAGCATTAACTGTAGCAAGAGCCACAGGAATTGAAACCCAGAGATCGTATGTGAACAGACCCAGAGTTTCTCAGAATTTGTTTCCTTCCTTCTATGCCGCCTATCAAAAGGCACTCGAGGGTTTCCGTGCCGGTCCAGTGGTTAAGATAACGCCTGCCAACACAGCGGCCATGGGTCTGTTCCCTGCTCTGGGAAGATCCCACATGCCACAGAGCAACTAAGGCCGCGCACCTTGACTACCGAAGCCCGTGCCTAGAACCTGTGCTCTGCCACAAGAGAAGCCACCGCGACGAGAAGCTCGAGCACTGTAAGGAAGAGTAGCCCCCACTCACTGCCGCTGGAGAAAGCCCACACACAGCGGCGAAAGCCCAGCACAACCAAGAAATAAAATGCACTAGTAGTAAAGTCACTCAGTCGTGTCCAGCTCTTGCGACCCCATGGACTGTAGCCCGCCAGGTTCCTCTGTCCATGGGATTCTCCAAGCAAGAATACTGGAGTGAGTTGCCATTTCCTTCTCCAGGGGATCTTCCCGATGCAGGATCAAACCCGTGTCTCCTGCATTGCGGGCAGATTCTTTACCGACTGAGCTAGGAGGGAAGCAGGCACGTGAGAGTAGGTTGTATGGAGCTGGCACTTTTGGCCACGATAGAGCAACAGAGACCTGATTCAGCCTCCTGCACTAAGCGGCTGAAAACGAGGCAAGACACATAAAACAAGGGTTTTCCGACATGCGACCAGAGGCACTACAAGACCTGGAACCCCAAGAGAAGAGAAACTAGTGAGGTGAGCCCTCTAGTCGCCTATGTGCGGGCAGGCTGGCAGTGCAGGAGGTAACCTCCCCGTCAGCCCTCAGCTGGTAGGGATGGGAGTCGGGAGCTAAACACCCCACCCTCCTTCCGCCCCGTGGGACAACTCTGAGTGAGCCCTACACAGGTCGTGCCCCCCTGGGTGCCCACAGCAGCCACCTGCTCCATCACATGTGCGGGGCTGCCCACGTTTCTCTCCTGCCCCTCTTCCCCGCTCTCTCGGAATCCCTTCCTGGGCTCACTTTCCAGATAAACCATGCACACCCACATCTGGTCTCAGAGTCTGCTCCAAGGTCAATCCAACTCAGGCAAGGACATCTATTTGAGAGTCATGGCAGGGGGCTCTTGCATCAAGCTCTCTGGGCTGATGAGAATGGGAGTCCCCCCAACTTCAACTAGAGCCCCCCTCTCAACCTTGCTACACACTGGGGCTCAGGGAACGATCTCTCATGAGAAATGAATCCCGCTGCCCCAGTAAACAATGGAATCTTCTGAACAAGGTCAGTAACAGGTGGGCTTGTCTGATTGTCCATCTTCAGCCTCCTTCCCCTTGGCTTTCCCCACACCCCGGGGGCCACACAGCCCAGCGGGACCTCCCCTGACTCTCTGGCCAGCAGGGCACTCACCCATACGGCCTGCCTCCCACACCCTTCACAGTGGGGACACCACCAGGAGCCCAGACAACCACACGCCGGGCTTGTGGCTCTGGCCCCATGTGCCACCATGTAGGTGGGCACCGTTAGGGCAGCAGGACCTGAGACCGGAGCGCTCCACCTGCCCTTTCCCCTGCAGGGGACACACCTGAGCCAGGTGGGCCTCAGCCCCTCCCCTGAGCTCTGGTCCGTGCCTTTCTCATTTGTGCAGATGCACGCCTGTCGAGAAACTCCGTGAGCAAATACCAATGTTGGACGGCGGCTGGGTGAGCTGGCCTGCCCTGCCCTCCAGGCTCATTCAGACGGAAAGAGGCCCACATCCAGCTGCTCTGTTTGCCCTGCATCCTCTGGCCACTGTACATGAAATTGATCGGGGTGACGGGGAGGGTTGTTTTTCTTCTTTTTTCCTCCAATCTCCTTATTAGTTCAGCCTCAGAAGGTCCCTTATCACTGCCGGATGTCAGGCCACACTCTGCCAACAGGCCTGGCCACGTTAGACTCTCCATTAATTGATTTTGCCCTCCCACCTTGGGGAAGCACAAATTGGCGCTTCCCATTAGGAGCAGTAATTCCCTGAAAAGGATTATAAATCATGCCCTGTGTCTGTCTATCGCTCCCAGCAGAGTGGCGCCCACGTGGGGAGGTGTCATGCAGGCAGGGACCATGTCTGATGGGCAGGGGAGGTCCCTGCAGGCCTGAAGTTTCCCTCCTAAACCTGGCCAGGCCAGGCCACAGCCAGGCAGGGGAGCAGCCAAGGCAGGTGCCAGCACACAGAGGGCACCCAGCTCACATATTCTACGAGTGAAGCGGAGGTGGGGCAGGCACTGGCTCTGGAGTGGGGCATGCTTTGGGGACCGATCAAGCTGAGCTCCCGGCAAGTCCACCATGAAGGCTCCATCCTTTAGCTCTGTGGTCCCCTTAAGCTGGAAGAGCTCCTGGGAAAGGCTGTCTTAAACTCCAGCCAGGTGGCTCAGACAGTAAAGAAGCCGCCTGCATTGCACGAGTCCAGGGTTCGATCCCTGGGTCAGGAAGATCCCCCAGAGAAGGGAATGGCTACCCGCTCCAGTATTCTTGCCTGGAGAATTCCATGGTCAGAGAATCCGGCGGGGTACAGCCCAGGGGGTCACAAAGAGTCAGACACAACTGAGCAACACACACACAATGCCCTGTGAGAGGAAACAGCAGCAGCGGGGAGAAATGGGGCGAGGCCCTCAACAGGGGGTCCCCAAAGGAGTGGGGGTCTTGGCCCACAGGGAGCCTGGCATCCTTCCTGTCCAGGCCGTGAGGGAGCCCTGTCCACCTGCAACAGACGGCCCTCCCCACTGTGCTCGCCCATGCTCCGCCTCCCTTTCCTTCCACCTGAGAACCACCACCGTCACCTGCAGACCGTGCCCAGACTCAGCAAGGATATTCGCACAGAAGAGGTTGCTAAGACCCGCCCGAGACCCCAAACAGAAGCACGTGAGCTTTCCAAATGGTAAAGGAGAAATCTTCACATACTGAGCTTCTCCCAGGCAATAAAATGGGATTTTATTATCACACGCCTGGCAGGTGTGTAAGCATAACCCTAGCTTAGAGCCAGGACCGAGGGCGAGATGTGTGACCCAGATGCTTGCTTCTGCCCCAGGACCAGCCAGCCTCCCAGCATGGTGCTATCTGGGAAAGCTCTGGGTGTGAGGAGGGCCTTACAGGAGACAGCTGTGGACGCCCAGGTGGCCTCAGGGACCCAGAGCCAGCACCTGCCACCCCCAGACAGGGCCCTGACTGAACCTTGAACTTATCTAACCATTGAGAAGTAACAATCCCTAACTGTGGCTTAAACAAATCAGGCTTAGGTTTCAAGCCCATTTACATCTAGAGGTAGGCATGTGCAGGAATCAGCTGAGCATCTTTTCGATGCTTGTGACCTTTCTGCAAGGACACGGGGTGGCTGAGCAGGGGCCAGCATCTGTGCATTCAGGGCAGACCACCCTTGGTTCGGATGCAGCACCCTCAGCCCACTCCTCCGCAGCTGTCTCTGTTCACATCTAATTGGCCAGAACCAGGTCTCGGGGCAGGGAGGGCGGCCCTGCTGCAAGGGAGCTCCGAAAGTGGGTGCGAGGGGCAGGCGATCCCCTGATCCCCTCCCCCTCTCTGGGCCCCTCTCCTCCGCTTTCAAGTGTTTGCTTCTAATGGCCTGGCTGCACCTGGGGCTCCTCGGTGGACTGTCCACAGGCTCCCGGAGCCATTCTGCCTGCAGATGCAGAGCTAGAAATGCCAGAATGACTGCCTGGGTGGGGACGATGATAGCCTGGCCTCCCTGCCTCCAGGGGACTAACTGGGTGCACTTCACCCATCAGGGCTCCCCAGAAACCAGGGGAGGACAGAGCTACGGTGCTTTGTTTAACCCCCTATGGGTCTTCACTTACTTCACTGCCCGTACATAAAGCGCCCTCGCAGGGCTGTTCCTGAGACAGTGAGGAGTGGGATTATCATGATGGGTGAGATCAGCCAGGCTCCACTGCCTGGGGCTGACATGTACAAATGTGGGGCTCTGTTCGTCGAGAAGGAGGGAAAAGCTATCGGCGTGGCAACTCATGTCTGCGGGTGCAGCTCATTACAGGAAACACCAGAGAACACAAGCAGATTATACTGACAACCCTCGCACACTGCTGGTGGGGATGTAAAATGGCACAGCTACTTTGGAAAACAGTCTGGTGGTTCCTCAAATAATTAAACATAGAGTGATGATGTGGCCCGGCAATTCTACTCTTAAGGAGACTACAGGGGAGAAATGAAAAGTTACAATCCCACTAAAAGAGACTCATACGTGAACACTCATAGCAGTATTATTCATAACAGCCAAATATCTATCAACTGATAAACGGATATATAAACACACATAAAATGTTGGTACATATCCATGGAATGAAATATTATTCAGCCATAAAGAATGGGGTAGCGACACTTGCTACTTTTCGGATAATGAAAACATTATGCTAATTGAAGAAGCCAGACACAAAAGTCCACATATGGTATGACTGCATTTAAATGAAATGCTGTCTAACAAGGCCGTTTTGTATAGCACAGTGAACTACCGATATATTTGATATCCTGTGATTAAACTGTAAAGGAAAAGAATATATTTTTTAAAATGTATATATGTGTATAACTTGGAGAAGGCAATGGCACCCCACTCCAGTACTCTTGCCTGGCAAATCCCATGGACGGAGGAGCCTGGTGGGCTGCAGTCCATGGGGTGGCGAAGAGTCAGACACGATTGAGCGACTTCCCTTTCACTTTTCACTTTCATGCATTGGAAAAGGAAATGGCAACCCGCTCCAGTGTTCTTGCCTGGAGAATCCCAGGGACGGGGGAGCCTGGTGGGCTGCCGTCTATGGGGTCGCACCGAGTCAGACACGACTGAAGTGACTTAGCAGCAGCAGCAGCATGTGTATAACTGAGTCACTTTACTGTACAGCGGACATAGGTACAATGGTGTTAATCAACTATACTTCACTTTTTAAAAATGTTTAAACATGTCCAGATTAGGGAAATCCTGAGACAGCAAGTTAACTGTTGGCCAGAGGCCAAGGGGCAGGCTGGACGAATGGAGGTGACAGCTAAAAGGTACAAGTTTCTGTTCTGAGGTTTTAAAAATATTCTAAAATTGATCTTGGGATAGTTGCAGGCCTCCAAATATAGTTGAACAGAGAAACCATCCAATTATATACTTTAAGTGTGTGAATGGTAGCATGTGAGTTATAAATCAAAAAAAAAAAAGCTGCTGCAAATACACACACACACACGCAGAGAAAGAGAGGAAAACACCCTCGATTCCACCCACCTGAAGTGAACCACTGTTAAGACCTCCAGGCCGGGAGGTACTTTGTTTTAGCTTCTTTTTACTCACACTTATGTCTCACCGACGTAGCCTCCCAAGGGAACCTGCTAAGGATTTCAAGCGAGGAGGACTTTCAGCAAACGCATCCAGTTTATTAGGAACATCAAGCCTCACACTTTTCCTGATCCAGGCTGTCCTTTGTCTGTTTGCTTTCCCCTGATTTGTCACCCAGATCTCTCATCCTTGGGTTCCCCCAAGAGGCAGGTCCATCCCTCCAGCCCCATTTCGTAGCCAAGGCAACTGAGTGCAAGTTTTATTCACACCCGTTCTGATTTCTTCCCAGCTCCTAAGCCTGGGGCTCAGAAGACGTCATGGGTGAGAAGCTGGGAGCTGCCAAGGGAGCTGGGACAGAGTGAAGGGGAGCATCCGATTTGGTCCCCAAACACCCATCCAACTTGGAGGCAGAAAGTGGGACATGATGCGCTCAGGAGGACCGTTAGGTCTCTTTGAGGGGTCCCTGCCACTGACCTGCTGCTCTCCATGGGGAAAAAAAAAAAAAAAGCCTGGGCGGGGGGTGGCAGGCCTGTTTGCACTCAGGGCACTTAGTGCAGCCAAGCTGAGATGCACTGTTCAAACAGACTCCCCAGCCTCCGAACACCTGTGCCGCAAGGGAGGGTGAGGCAGGCAGGAGGCCAGACCAGATCCCCGGGCGCTTCCCGCCTCTGTTTCCACAGCCACCCCCACGGCCCTGGCACAGTCCTGGGCCTGCCATGCCCCGCACCGGGCTCTGCAGCCGCTGGGGCGGCCGGGTGCTGCCCCTGCTCCTGGCCTACATCTGCTACCTGCTGCTCGGCGCCACCATCTTCCAGCTGCTGGAGAAGCAGGCAGAGTCTCAGTCCAGGGACCGGTTCCAGTTCGAGAAGCTGCGCTTCCTGGAGAACTACACCTGCCTGGACCAGCAGGCCGTGGAGCAGTTTGTGCAGGTGGAGGGGACAGGCTGATGTGGGATGGGGGTTGGGGGGGCGGGGTTGCAGAATGCAGCTGCAGAGCCATCACCGATGGCTGAGGCCCCATTTGGAAGCCGAGCGTGATGGGAACAGAGAGCCAGGGGAGACCTGAGGTCGGAGTCTGGCCCCGGGGTCTATAACTGGATTGCTGTGTGATATTGGGCAAGCCACTTAACCTCCTTGGTCCCCTTCTAGGTGAGGAGAATAGTCTTATATGTGCCGCAGACGTTTGAGAGCTGATTGAAAGCTCTTTCTAGGCTGCCACTTGCTGCATAAATGTGAATCATGTGTCAGGGCTACCAACACGGTGCACACTTCCGCCCCCACACTCCTCGCTTCCCCTTCCCCGGCTCCAGGCAGCTTCTTCCTCTGCCTTCCCGCTAGCTCACCTCCCCCGTCCACGGGCTGCTGACCACACTGTGGGTGGGAGACACAGATAAAGGTCAGGAGCAGCCACCACGCCGGCCGCCATGGACCTGGGCTTGATAAGCAACAGCCAGGGTGACTGAGCCCCACCCCTCTGGTGCCCATGGGGCATCTCTGGTGATGGATGGGTCACCCCTGCTTGGATCCCTTCTGTAGAAACTATGGGGTCCCAGTCCCTTCTCTCCCGGAAACCAGCCAAAACCAAGGTGTTGTGGGGGAGGGTGAGACCAGGGGGTCCGGTAGGGGACAACACCCACCACAAAGGAGCAAGCCACATGCAGATTCATCACAATGACTGGTCTTTGTTGAGTGTTTATAATGTGCCCCAATCAGCAGGGAGCAGGGCCATCACGAGGGGGTCAGACCAATACTGGTCCATCCCCTGGGGCTCAGTGTTTTCTATGTGTTTCCTCGTAATTACCTATTGCCACCACTCTCTCAGATTTGCAGGTGGGGACTGGGCAACAGAGAGGTGGGATATGTTGCCCAGAGCTGCATAGTTAATGGCAGAGGCAGAACTCTAACCCAAGCCAGCTGCTCCTCGCCACACAGCTTAACATAAGTACAGGGGGCAGCTCTCAAAGGCTGGGCCCTGGCCTAGCAGCATCAGCCCTACGTGGACGCTCCTTACAAAGGCCACCCCTCAGGTCCCACCCCAGACCTCCTGAGTCAGGAACTCCAGCGGGCAGCCAGGACAACAGGCTGTGTGTTAACAAGTCCTCAGGCCACACTGATGGACCCCCAAGACTGGAGAACAGCAGGCCTTGAAGATGAGATGTGGGCTGGCTGGTCAGAGAACTTTCCAGAGCCATGAGAGGCCCTTTCTCCCAGGAAAAGGGGCTTCCGGCCTCAGGTTTCACTTCCTCGCTCCACAGCAGCACAGGGCTGAGACCATAGCACCCCAGTCAGGGGTGAGAAGGGCTCAGGATGGGGAGTAAGGCAAAGGCCCTGGAACCCCTCCACCCTCAGCTCCTGGTTGGAAGCAATTCCTGGAGCTGCAGAGGGAGCAGGGGAGGGACTGGTAGCTGGTATGTAATTAAAGGTACAGGCTTGACTGCAATCCTGAGGGAGGTGCCACTGATGAAAGGCCCCCAGACCTCCCCGGGGGTCCTCAGCCTCCTTGGGAGGGACCCTCACTTGCCAGGGGATGTCCAACTCAGAGGCAGAAGAATGCCAGGTAAGATTCCCAAAGAACACACGTGACAGTCATCGCTCCGTATCCGCGCGGGATTGCTTCCAAGAACCCCAGCGATGCTCTCCGTATCTGCCAGTGTGAACTGCGCTTGTGTGAATCTCCTGGATACGGAGGGCCTGCTCTACTGTTCAGATGACAGTAGGGGGAGCGGAGCTATAACAGTAACAAAAACAGTATTGAAGACCGACACCATCAGGAAACTTGCCCGGGGTGCAAGTCTGCCTTTCTCACCTGGGCACGGGGATTCTTAGAGAAGAATGGACAGTCCGCACTGGGAGCCCCACCCCCAGCACCCTCCGCATTGCGGCCCCTCCTCCGCAGGATGGAGACCCCCAGACTGGCGGAGGGGACAGCCAGGTCTTAGGGCCAGTGCTGCTCCCATGGGCTAGGGTCTCTGGGGAGCAGGCGTGTTCTGGAATATTCGGTCTGGCCTCTCTGGATGTGTGGGAAAGAGAAAGAGGCCAAGGTTCACATGAGAAGAGGCCAATTCTGCCAAAATGAGGAGAAGCAGACAGCCCCGGTCACGACATCCAGACTAGCCCGGCCCTCACAGGGGTCACCCCCGGCCCCTGCAGTGCTTGCTCACCCAGCCAGAGGGGAAACGATTCCCACAGGCACTGGAGGCTGGAGCTTTCCCCTCCCCTACCCCACCTCCCTCTGGCCTTTGGGGCTCTACCAGGTGGCCAGACTGCGCAGCTACCCTGGAACAATTCAGGGCTACAGGGGAGGGCTTTGGGAGCTGATGGGGGCAGGTGCCCCGCCCACCTCCAAGAGGGCTTGGCAGGGGACAGAGGGGCTTAGGCTTGAGTCTGCAGGATTCAAGTTCTATAAACAACAGCATGCACACACGTGCAACGTACGGCACCCATGCACACACCACATGTATACAACACACCACACATATACACCACCAACACAGATACACAGACACACACACACACACACACACACAGAGACCTTTGCCCTGGCCTCTGATGGAATTTCTGCTATAGACCTGGGACTCACCAGGGGGCGGCAGAGAGCAAGCCTGCCAGCTCACCTGGAAGCTCAGAGAACTCAAGGTCCTCTGTCCACCATCAGCCCCAAGAGAGGGCAGCCCCATGGCTTTCCTGTGGTCCCAAACCTCATGTTCGCAAGCACACCCTTCCAGGAACATCCAACTCGAAGTCTTCTCGTCCTGGCAACCCCTGGGGTCTCACTCTCTTGGCTATAGGTAACATGTCCCACCTGGATGACTCCATAAGTACTGTCTGTCCCCTTGGGGCCATCTCCCCTCCACTAGCCACACTTAATGCCCACATCACACTCAGCCATTGGCCAGCGAAGCAGGAAGTGAGCTTGGAATTCAGCGATCTTGGGCAAGTCAGCCACTTTGAGCCTTAGTTTCCTCTTCCATGAAATGGGAATGAGACTTAAGAACTTCATTAGGTGAAACAACAGGGAGACACTCAGCGGGGAGGCTGGCCACCAGCCGGTGCTGTCAGCAACCTCTTCCTCCCACCCCCTGCTGCTCCCCCTCCTCAACAGGTCATCATGGAAGCCTGGGTGAAGGGCGTGAACCCCAAAGGCAACTCCACCAACCCCAGCAACTGGGACTTTGGCAGCAGTTTCTTCTTTGCAGGCACGGTCGTCACCACCATAGGTAAAGCGCTGGGATGGAGAAGGCCACCCCCAGTACCCCTGCTGAAGTTTGAGTTCCCCAAAAGCAGTGGCCGAGACAAGGATGTGGTTTATCTCGGAGACGATTCTGGGAAGCAGGAGAAGCGGGAGAGTGAAACAGGAAGAAGTGAAAGGGCAAAAGAGTTCGCAATCATGAGCAGGGGACTGGTTAGAGCCACTGGGTTCACCAGTGCTGGGGACCCTCTGAGAAGCTAAGGAGAGCCCAGCCAAGTGGGGAGGAAACAGGCATATTTATCTACATACTCCTGCCCTGGCTGGTTGAGGACTGAGTCCGGATGTATGAATTCTCCAGCACTTCGGACCTGCCCCCAGACCAAACACCTCCTGTGGCCAGAAGAACCCCTCGGGTAGACAGAGAGGCAGGGACTTGGGGTGGGGAGTCCCCTGTGTGTCCAAGAGCTGTCCATACAGCTGCAGCTGCTGTCCCTGTGTTCCCAGGGGACACAGCACCAACAGCATCTGCTGTACTCCCTCAGCCAGAAAATCCACTCCCCCTCCCACAAGGAACCCCTCCATCCCGCGAAGCCCGATCTCCCCATTCATTCGATTAAGTTCAATTCCACACACCGTCCTTGAATTCAGGTGACATTAAAGCAGTTGGAGTGGAGGTAGCAGAGCATGAACTTGGATCACACCCAAGGACAGAGTGGAGATAGCAGAGTATGACCTTGGATCAGACCCAAGCTTGGCTCTCAAGGAGCTTCTGATACACTAATGAAGGATAAGATAAGCAGGCTAAAAATAGGAGCACAGGGCAAACTAGATAGCTAGATAGGAATGACACAGAGCACTGTGGGGAGTCACACCTGGTAAAGAGGAAGAGGCTGGAAGTCAGGAGGGCTTCCTAGAGGTGGTGTTTTTGGAGATGAGCCATCAAAGGATACTTACCAATCGAGATCATTCTAGAAGAGGTTGAGAAGAGTGTTCATGGGAACAGAGGAGCTTTCTCTTCGCCCCGCCCCACCCTCCCCCATTGCACCTCTCCTCCCCGTGGTGGTGGAAAACCAGCCTCTGCTAGAGTCTATCAAGGAGGCCGTTCCAAACTCTCCCTTCCTCATATTTGTACCCTCTCCCCCGCCTGCAGGATATGGGAACCTGGCGCCCAGCACAGAGGCAGGCCAGGTCTTCTGTGTCTTCTACGCCTTGGTGGGCATCCCGCTCAACGTGGTCTTCCTCAACCACCTGGGCACAGGACTGCGTGCCCACCTGACCATGCTGGAGAGGTGGGAGGACCAGCCCAGACGCTCCCAGGTAAGGTCCTCCCTCCCCACAGCCCCACTGGGACAGAGTCTGTTGCGCTCAAGTCGCCCAGAAGCTGATACGGAGACAGAGTTTGGCTAGCAGTGTGTTAGGGCTCGACACCCATGGACAAAAAGGACCAGGTGGAAGGAGGAACAAAATTGTGATGCAGGCTGGACAAAGCCTCAGCCCACCCCTCAAGGAGCTGGGCAGGTGCCGGTGGCACAAGCTGCCCCACAGTGGGCGCTGACGTGGCCAGGACTCTGCCCTGGCCTCAATCGGGCATGGCAAGGTGTGCCCTTGGGCCAGGCTGAAATACACCCTGACCAAGAGAGATGGCTGGAGGCCACCTGCTGGCAGCTTGGCTAGGCCTTCTTCGAAGGGGGATCTATCTGGGCACACACCTCCATGGTCATCAGAGAACTCCAATAGCCATCTCCACACCACCCTGAACACCCCCAGTGCCCACCCTGTCATCTGGGCCCTTGCAAAGCTGTGCAAAGAGGCAGAGGTGTAGAAGGACTGGGGACAGCTCAGTGACCATCTTCCATCCCATATCTAAGTCCTCGGGGTCCTGCACACGTGGACACCAAGCCGAAAGGCATCTCCAACTTGACCCACCAACGCAATCCTGCTGACCAGCTCTTTCCCTGGCCCGGACAAGATGTCACACAGAGATACAACCCCCGCCCCACAGGGTGCAGGCTAAGGACCTGACTATGGCCCAGCCCACTTCCTAGCTCGCCCCAGACCCCCTCCCCTGCTTATAACCATGGGCCTTCCAAGCAGACTCAGAGACTCCTCCGCTTCCAGCTGCTGCAGACCCTGGGCCTGGCCTTCTTCTTGGCACTGGGGACGCTGCTCATTCTCATCTTGCCGCCCATGATCTTCAGCCACGTGGAGGGCTGGAGCTTCAGCGAGGGCTTCTACTTTGCCTTCATCACCCTCAGCACCATCGGCTTCGGGGACTATGTCGTTGGTGAGAAAGGGGCAGCCACAGATCACAGGGTGGGGGCCACCGGGATTTGGGGGAGGGGGAGATATCAGTGGGGGGAAGTGGGTAATTCTTGAGGACCAGAGAGCCCCTGGTTATTCAAGGGAGACAAACACTTTGTGAGGCTGCTGCGAATTCTCACAACATCCTCAGAAGTCACTGGTCCGGGAACCCATCACCCTTCCCCCACCCCAGGGGCCTCGCCTGCTGATCCTTATTAGGGGGAGACTGGTGGGAACCCTTTTGGAACCTGGAGGGTGGCTGTCCCTCCGACCGCTGGCACTGATCGTGTCCTCCTTCCCTGCCAGGCACAGACCCCAGCAAGCATTACCTCTCGGTGTACCGGAGTCTGGCAGCCATCTGGATCCTCCTGGGCCTGGCGTGGCTGGCGCTGGTCCTCCCACTGGGCCCCCTGCTTCTGCACCGGTGCTCCCAGCTCTGGCTGCTTGGCAGAGGCCTCGGTCTCAAGGAAGGGGGAGCCCCCGAGACCAATGGGCTCCCTAGACCTCAGAAGATTCCCATCTCTGCATAAGCCCCCCAAAACCATGGCTGCAAAAGCCCCTCACAGCATCCTTTGTCCACCCCATAGGCCCCCTGGATTTCCTGCCACACCTCCTCCTTGGCCAACCCACTCACTTCCCAGCCAGAGCTGGTCTCAGGAGCTATCCAGAGAGAGAAAGGAAACAGGAGGGCCCAAGAAAGTGACAGAAAGGAGACAGAACGGGAGACGGATGTGTGCGGAGCAAAATGTGTGCTGCGATCCCCGAGCCCCTCCCTCAAAAGTGACCTGTGGGGACGTCCCTGGTGGCCCAGTGGTTAAGGCTCCACTCTTCCAATGCATGGGGTGTGGGTTCGATCCCTGGTCGGGGAACTAAGATCCCACATGGCCAAAAAATTAAAAAAAAAAAAAAAAAATGACCCGAAAAAGTTGAATCCAGACATGGATCATTATGACCAAATCTCCATCGCGCTTCCTGAACTGCCCCCACCCCCCACCCCAGAAGATCTCTACAGGACAATAAACAAAGGGCCGCTGTATCTGTGCCTCATCTGATACGTGTGCGGGGCCTCATCTGATACGTGTGCGGGGCGTCATCAGGCCCCCAGTGTGCGTCAGGCGCTGGCCCAGGCTCCAGGGCAGCAACAGTGACACTCCTGCCCCCCAGGTGGAAGGACTAGACAAGCAGAGAGGCAAAACGACCCAGTGACCAAAACCTCATGGCACCGGCAGACCAAGATATGACGCGCACCCATGGGATCCGCCGGCCCAGGCGGGGACTCTGGAGCCATCATCATGCCTTCAGGAGGCTCCCAGCTAGAGGGGTGGGCAGGCTGCCTCCAGGTCTGCCTCTTCCTCTTGCCTAGAGGTCTAGAGCTGTCCGCGAACAAGGCTTCAGCACTCCCGGGCGTCCCACCCACTTTCCTGAGTATGGCCTCCCTTGACTGCCTCACGGCACCCTTTGATCTCATTACCCCTTCTGGGCTCTTACAAGCCCTTCCAAACCCTCCCTGGGAAAACACCAGCCAGCTGATCCCAGAAGATTTCCAGGAAATGAGCTGTGAGGAGGCCCAGCCTCCACTGGGAATATCTCATGCAGCCTGGCCTCTCTCCTGCCAGACTGTGACACCTCTGGCCAGAAGGAGAAGACAGATTTATACCGGTCTATCCCAAGCCCAGAGCTTCCCAGGTGGCTGCACTAGTGGTGCAGAACCCACCTGCCAATGCAGGTAGATGTTAAGAGACACGGGTTCAGTCCCTGGGTCAGGAAGACCCCCTGGAGGAGGGCATGGCAACCCACTCCAGTATTCTTGCCTGGAGGATTCCAGCGACAGTGGACCCTGGCAGGCTACATACTGTCCATAGGGTCGCAAAGGGTCGGACACGACTGAAGTGACTTAGCACACACGCACATATCAAAAGGCCCGAGCTCACCACGGACTGCAAACCTCTCTGAGCAAGACAGACCAGGGACCTCTGGACTGGACTGAGGTTAGACCGTGAAGCCGAGGAGGCTCTGGGTGGGACACTCAGGGAAGGATCTACAGCAGCAAGAGACCCGGGCTACACCCAGGACTTCCTGGCATGGAGGAGAAGCCTGAGAAACTGGGAACCCCCAGGACTCTTTATATTGAATCCTTCCTCCATCCTGGGTGGAGGAGGGAATAGGTAGGGGGGCATCTTCAGAAGCAGGGAATGGACAAGCCCGCTGGCCGAGACGCCTCTTGCCTCCCAAGTTCACGGGCAATTGGCGATAGATTGCTGGGATCTCGCATCCTTGGGTATATAAGGCAAGAATGGTGATGGGAGAGATCCAGAGAGGACTTGACAGGCAGCGGGTCCTTGGTAATAATCCCAGGGCCCCAGGAAAATAAACTTGCCTGCCACTTTCTCTTCCCCCTGAGTGCGGTCTGCAGGAGTTCCTCCCACCGATTGCTACATACAGGACACGGGGAGGCCCTGGGCCGGTCTTTCCCAGCGCCTGCGGTCACCAACAGACCTCCCCTTCTTCCTGAGCTAGGCGTGCCTGGGGGTGGGCACTCCACACGCATTCGAGGCGGGGCCAGATGCCCACAGCTTGCCCTCTTTTTGTCCCCGGGATTGGATCCCAGCGCGGGGTGGGGCAGGGCTGTCCCATTCCCCAGCACACACCTCCTCTGCTGAGAAAACGGGGCAGAGGCGGGCGTTAGCGAGAGAAGGGACCAGCCGAGCTCCTCCCTAGCCCTTCCTTTGCTCCTCGGTCCGGGTCCATGGCTCCCGACTCCCGCCTCTCCGCCTCTCCGGCTAAGAGCGGATGGAGAGCCTGGGATGCGAGCGAGCGCGGGGTCCAGGGCTGCGCGGTACCGGTGCCGAGCACATTGCTCCTGCTGCTCACCTACCTGACTTACCTGGTCCTGGGCACCTGCGTGTTCTGGGCGCTGGAGAGCCCCGCGGCGCACGATTCCAGCAAAAGATTCCAGCGTGACAAGTGGGCTCTGCTGCGGAACTTCACGTGTCTGGATGGCCAGGCGCTGGACTCGCTGATCCGGGTGAGGGGAGAGTCTGGGCGGCCCGGGCGCGGGGGCGCTGGCTCAGCGGACCGCACGGGCACGGGGAGAAAGGGCACGGCCCGGCTCCGGTCAGGGCACCGCCAGGAGCACTTCTCCGAAATAAAGGAAGGCACGGACGCGCGGACGACTGGGGGCGCGCGTTGCAGGGAGGAGACCAGAGTGCTGGGCTGGATGGATCCCGATGCAAAGACCCCGGCTCGGGCGAGAGAAATGCGCAGCGCGGCGCCGTGAGCCCAGGGTTCGGGGCGAGAGGGCGGGACCCTCCCTGTTTGGAGAGTTGCGTGGCGCACGCATCCAAATCTCGGGGTGAAGGCGATAGGGGGCGCACTGACGGGGTCCAGGGCTGGTGGGGCCCGACCGGGTCCGGGTAGCGTTAGGACAGAGCGCGCTGCTCAGCTTGGGAGAAGGCGGGAGGGGTCCACCTGGGAATTTAGGGCGCTGTGTCGGGTCGGACAGCGGGCGAAGGGCGAAGGGGCACCCATGGCCCCTTCCACAGGAGACCCACATGCGAATTGAGACCTGGGGGCGGGGACAGCAGAGGGCGCTGGTCTGGTCTGATGATGAGCGAGCCGGCAGCAAGATCTTTGGAGGCTGGGAGGAAAGGGGGTGCAGAGCGCTCTTGTCCCCGCTGCCACACACACACACACACACACACACACACACACACACACACACAACGCCCCAGGTTAAGTGGAATGGGGCCGAGGTGCAGGAGCCAGGGGCCCGGGGATTTGAGGTGCGCAAAAAGAAAGCAGCAGACACAGGGACGTTCGGTGGCTGAACCCGGGTTTCTCCGAGTCTGAGGGCACGCAGCGAGGGCCCAGAGGGTCTGCAGGGGTCGGTGGGTGGGAGGATGCAGAGATCGCGGAGGGCAGAGACTGCTGAGTGGGTGGGGGAAGACTCAGCGGGGCGAGGGGAGGGAGGCAGGCAGGGGAGGGTTCTTCCAGGCCTCACGATGGATGAAGGTCTCCTTCGACCCTGGGCTGGACGGAGGGCTGCTCGGATCTGACGCAAGCTTCCATCTCCGGGTCCCTGGCTTGGTCCATGAGCGCAGACAGCTGCACCCCTAGCCAGACGTCCCCGCTCTGCAGTCCGGGTGCCTTTTCTGGCGAGGAAAGCAGGGCCTGTGTCCCAGAGTTGCCAGCCCAAAGCTGGTCCCCAGAAGGTGGCAGGGAATTGTGTCTGGTGGCGAGGGACAAGGGCACTGGAGCGGAGGTGAAGTCCTGAGCCCTGGGACTGGGCGGATGTGTCAGGCCTGGAGCCCAGCAGAGGACTATCTCTGCTAAGAATCTCAGATGACACCTCCACCTTATCTCTAAACTTCTACAAATACAGACCGCCTAGTCCTAGAGGCTATGTGACACTCCCCTTGAAAAGGTGGTGAACTTCAATTACAAGCAGGCTGGCCCCCCAAAATATGACAGTGACAGCAATGGGAATGATAGGAAATACTTCTATGCAGCGCTTACTGCGAGTCAGGCGCTGTTCCTAATGTGTGAGCTCGCTCCACCCCCACCTGTCTCACAGGTGGACGCCATTATTATCGTGCCCATTGTAGAGATGGAGAAACTGAGGCTCAGAGAGATTACATACAAAGGCACGGCTTCATAGTCAGAGCGCTGGGGCTCTCAACCACCATGAGGACTGCCTCAGTGCAGATCTGCATACGGGGGTGCTTCCCAAGTTTCTTAGCGGAGCTCTCATCTCTTCCCCTCCACCCACCTCCGGCTCACCTCCACTTCACCTCCTTCCTCAGCCCCCTGTGGCTTCAACCATCCCCAGGAATACAGATGTGGTGTCTCCAACCCAGATCTCCCCAGTGAGGGCAGACATGTTCATGTAACTTCCTGTTGTTGTCGTTCAGTTGCTAAGTTGTGTCCAATTCTTTGTGACCCCCTAGACTGGAGCATGCCAAGCCTCCCTGTCCCTCACCATCTCCCAGAGTTTACCCAAGCTCATGTCCATTGAGTTGGTGATGCTATTCAACCATCTCATCCTCTCCTGCCCTCTTCTCCTCTTGCACCTTCCTAGCAGCCCTCAAATTCCCCCCGGGTCAAGAGTAAGCAGCTCTGCTCTTCCCTGCTCCGAATATCTGTCCCCGCATCCACACACCTTCAGGGTGCTCTTAGATGTGTCCCTCACTACCTACACCAAATAAGGCCAGAGCCCTGGGCTTCTGAGAACCTCCTCTCTGTGCCTCCTGGGCACTCCATGCCGGGATGCAGGCCAGGCCCTCTCCATCACTCACCCCTGCAGGACTCTCTCCTCTCCGGATCTGCCAGCATCTTCTGTACTGCCAGCTGCCACGGAGCACACATACCTGAGCTTGCCTCCCCTTTACTCGGTGACCTTGAGAGAGGCCTGCCACTCCATCCCCAGCCTGGCTGCCAACTACCTTTCAGTCTCCCTAGTCTATATCCCAGACACAGTCCTCCCTTCCAGCCTTTGCCCCTGTGGTCCTATTTCCCTAAACGTCCTTCTACCAGGAACAATCCTAGCCAACCCTCTAGGAAGCCCCAACTAAAGCATCACCCTCAGCTGCCTTCTCACATTTGTACAGAATGCTAATGTTGATGACACACATTTTTTAAAGTACGTATGGAGGCAAAATAAGCACCTTTCAGAAAATCGAGAATCATGGGGGAAAACACACATAATCCTTAAAAAAACTGTATTTTGTACTTTGGTACGTTAAAGAAAAGCAATCACCCTCTCCATGAAGTCTTCTGCCCCTACCCCCATCAGAATGCACACCTTTCCTATCCTGTATTTCTACAGCATTATATTCATAATAATGATAATGATAGCAGTTGCTAACCTTAACCATGTTCCAGGTACTCTTCTAAGCCTTTACACCTAATAACTCATTAAACCTCAACAACTCCACGAAGTGGGTGCTATGAGTATTCCTGTTTTACAGAGAAAGAGACTGAGGCACAGAGAAGTTGGCTATCTTGCCCAGCTCACGTAGCTGGGTGCCTAAAGCTTCATGGATGACACTGTATCAAAGTTAGTTGAGTTTGGGGACTTCATTGGCAATCCAGTGGTTAAGGCTGCATTTCCAATTCAGGGGGACGATTCCTCATCAGGGAACTAAGATCCCACATGCCGATTGGCATGGCCAAAAATATAGATAGATAATTTAAAAATTAAAAGAGACAAAGTTAAGTTTGGCTTTGTCGCACTGAAAACTGAGGTCATGTCTCTTTCATCTTTAGCTCCCCTGATACCTCACATGCAGGTCCTGACCAGGGCTTGTTGCAAGAATGAGAGTGAACAGGAGAGAAAACAAATGGCCATACCTGGGGCTGATCTGGGCTCCAGGGTAGACAGGGGAAGGAGCTGTCCCCATGCTCCCTGCCCTGGGGGAGGCCCTGGTTGGAGAGGAAGAGCCTCCTTGCCCCGGACAGGCTGGGATCAGAGTGGTTACAAGGACAGCCGTGTGTGTGTGTGTGTGTGTGTGTGTGTGTGTGTGTGTGTTTGGGTGCAGGGGCCCCATTGCCCCAGAGAGCCTGGTGGTCACTATAGCCTCTCCCCAGGGCATCATCGAGGCATACAAAAATGGGGACATCGTCCTTGGCAACACTACCAGCATGGGACGCTGGGAGTTTGTGGGCTCCTTCTTCTTCTCCGTGTCCACCATCACCACCATCGGTAAGAGAAGAATGGGGTCAGGGAGGGTTGCTGGGGAGGGTGGCCTTGCCTGAGAGACCGGGGACCAGCTTCTTTCAGAGGCATTACTAGGACCTCAAGCACAGTCAGGCCGAGCAGCCTGGACACCGCCTGGGAGCAGAACCTTGGTCTTACGGAAGATGTGCTGAATCGGCTCCTGCCCTCCACCCAGGTTCCTGGGAGGTTTGTGAAGTCCTGCTCTGGGGATTTCTGCTAAACAACTTTTCAGGAAGCAGAGGGTCCCCTGTGTAGCGGTAAAGACCCTATGGGCACTGTAAGGGTCCTGGTCTGCTCAGTCAAGCACTGAGCCTGGAAGGGCGGCAGGAGGGGGTGCAGGAGAATAAGGGGAACTTGGGAAGGAAGAAGGGACAGAACCCCCTGTCTCAGCCTTGGGAGAGGTGGCCACTGTCAGAGGCCTCCCCCCAGCTCACTAAGGCACCTCCTCACCCCCATCACCATCCTCCCCAAACCCCTCTCCTCCCCCACACACAGGGACGCCCGAATAGTTCTCATTCCCCTTCCTCTGGCCCCATCCTCAGGAGAGCAGAGGCGAAACTTGTCCTGGGAAGGTGTCTGGGGGCTTTTGTTTGGAGAAGAAAAATGGCCTAGACCCCTCCAACTCTACACCCAGGAAATAACTCAGTGGGGCTACCTGATCAACCAGCCCGGTCGCCCCGCCCCGGAGCCTGCATGACACCATACTCACCACCAGGTGGCAGGCTGACCCCACTGGTGGCTACAGCTACCTCCTCCAGCCAGGACGCTGGCCCCAGAAAACCAGGATCCCAGCCGCCCCCTATTCCCACCCCGCCCCACCCGACCCCCTGCTGCCCCTTCCTCCCCAGAGTGGAGCTAAGAAGATGCACCCAGAGGACTCTGTATCTGGCTTTAAATTAGACAATACTTCTTGGAAGCAGATCTCAGGCTACCCGGGGACTTGGGTAGTCCTCCACCGTGAAGCAAGCATGCTTGGGAGGCCCCTTGACTCCATGGGCCCCAGAAGGATGAGGCAGGATGGTGTTTATTCATCCTTACACCCCAGGGGTCTAGCATAAGCCTGGCATACCGTGGGCACTCAACAAATGCTGACACGTTAATAAATTCCAAAATACCCATTCCACCAGCATTCCCTGAGCTCCAGAGCAGGAGGGGCTGCTGATGTAGTCACTGTGGTCCAGGCCTCCTGGGTGTGCAGGGCGCCCTCATCTCTGAGCCCCACACCCCGACACCCCCTGCCCCAGGCCCACCTGATTCAGAGGTTCGCAGCCTCTCTGCCCAGCTCTACCATCCCCAAAGTGGACTCTGTCCCTCTCCCTTCTCTCCGCTCAGTGTAGCCCTAAAACTGTCTGGGCCAGCTCTGAGTGGGAGGAGGGCCCTAGGGGCTCTGCATCCTTCCGTCCCCCTCCCGCGTCTCTCCGCCCGCCCAGGGAGGGAAGAAGCGAAGTGAGGACAAACGGGATTCTCACGTTTTATGGTGCAAACACCGTCCCTCCTAGAGCATTGGTCTTCCAGTCTGCAGGACTGGGGCATGACCTCCATGGGAAGGGAGGTTAAGGCTGGGCTGAGGGAGGGAGTGTGTCGGGCCCTGCACGGCGCCTGGGAAGGGCACCCCAGCTGCCGCGTCCCATCCATAACAATGGTAGAACCGGGGCCCCTGAGGATGGAAAGGCTCCCTGAAGTGTCCCCTTGCTGCCCTCAGGCTACGGGAACCTGAGCCCCCGCACGATGGCCGCCCGGCTCTTCTGCATCTTCTTTGCTCTCGTGGGGATCCCGCTCAACCTCGTGGTGCTCAACCGCCTGGGGCACTGCATGCAGCAGGGGGTACACCGCTGTGCCCGCAGGCTGGGGGGCGCCTGGAAGGTGAGGGGGCCGCGGGGGTCGCCGCCGCCGCCTGGAGGGAGAGTCTCTGGTAGAAGAGGATGGATGCTGGCAGTCATGGGGTGCCCCAGGGGGTGGGCCACTGGTGGAAGCAGAAGGTCTTTCTGGAAATCAGGGTTCCCGGTGGGAGTGTAGTGGGGTTGGGGGGTCACTGCCCAGAATGGGGGAGGTCTTCAGTAACAAAGGGGCATCAGTGGGGAGACACAGGAAAGGCACGAGGCAGCCAAGCCCTTTTCAGGAGCCCGGAGAACACGCACTGGTGGAGAAGCCTCAAGGGCACCTCCCTCCTCATCCAAGGGAGTGCTAGCCCTGTCTGCAGCTCAGTACCCTCCAGGCTATCTGCCCGACCCCGCCCCACCATCCCACGGCCGCACACGCCAGGCAGAACTAGCCTCACGGGGGCTGGTCGCCGTGTGCACCCACAGGACCCGGCCAAGGCCCGGTGGCTGGCGGGCTCCAGCGCCCTCCTGTCGGGCCTCCTGCTTTTCCTGCTGTTGCCCCCGCTGCTCTTCAACCACATGGAAGGCTGGACCTACGTGGAGGGCTTCTACTTCTCCTTCGTCACTCTCAGCACCGTGGGCTTCGGCGACTACGTAATTGGTGAGACGCGAGGGGCACCCTGCATGCATCTGCTCGTAGCCTGCATCCCTGGGCACCTGCTGCGTGCCCAGCCCCATGGGGTTTGGGGACCCAAAGTACAGAGCACACAGGCTTAGTTTGGCTGGTTTAACCTGCCTTTGTGGTGTGATGGGGTTAAGGCCTCCCAGCTAAAAGTGACAGCTGGAGTTTGAACCCAGCACCTCGGGTTGTAAGCCACATTTCTAATCATTCTGAGGAACCTGAGGATCCCACAGGGTCACATATTATTTTTAAAGCTTATCAGAAGAAGGGGGGCTCTGAGTCCTCTCCCCCATCCATCTTTGGCCAGGGCCTCTCTCATTCACCTCTCCCCCACCTCACCCTGCCCCACAAAATGCCAATTCCTTACTGTCCCTGGGTTGAGGGCCACGTCGCCCCCATCACAGTGCAGGGGTGTCTGGCAGGAGAGCCTGAGAGAATCAGAAAACCCCAGCCTCTCCCAGCCCCCAGTCAGCCTCCAAACTCTTGAGTGTTAGAAAGAAAGAGCTGTGTGGTCCGGAGTGTCCAGGGTGGGGTTTATTCGGTGGTCATCACCCATCGTGGACAAGGTAAACAGGAGCAACTGTCCTCGCAGAACAGAGCCAGGTGGGTGCCCAGCAGGGGGCAGCAGAGAGGCGTTCTGTGGGCACAGGGGCAGCCTCATCCCCCTTCACTCCCTGCCCCTAAAGGGTCACCAAACGAGCATTGGCCCCCCAGCACCATGACACGCAGGCCTCAGGCGGGCTTTGTGCCCCACCTCCCATCGCTGATCCTAAACCGGGGAGGAGTCCCTTCTCTCCTTCAGAGAAAGACAGAACCCAGACTGGAATACGGAAATGAGGTCCCGGGACTTCCTTGGTGGCCCAGTGGCTACACTCCATGCTCTCAATGCCAGGAGCCCAGGTTTCATCTAGTTCTGGTCAGGGAACTAGATCCCGCGTCCCACAGCTAAGACTCGGTGCAGCCAAATAAGTAAATAAATTTAATAAAAGAAGAAATGAGGTCCTACCAAAGTAACAAAGAGCTAGCCCATTAAGAGTAATGATTGTCACTGAATTTTACTGAGGAGGAAGATGACGCTCAGAGAGGCCAAGCCATTTGCCTGCAATCACACAGCTAGTAGGACACGAATTCTGATCTGTTTTTCTCCAAGAACTCTTACCCTTTCCAGACGGCCTCCCATAACCCCCGTCTGGGCCGCAGTGTTCCTGTCTGTAAAACGAGGGGCTGGGCCGGGTGATGGCTCAGCGCCTTCTGGCCTGGGTGCCAGCCCGCTTCCCTGCACCTCTCCATCCCCAGGGTCCGGGGTCGGGGCCTCATGGTGCCCCTTCCCAATGTCCCCCATCCTGGAAGGGATGCTGTTGCTCTGGAAGGAAGTCTTTGGGATGGTTTCCTCCAAGTGAGTCATGCTTCCACTCCCGACCCCAGAGGAGAAATGTGTCTGAGGACAGGTGACGCCAGCGTCCCCAAGGCCTCAACTGCCCCCCAAACACACACAGACACACGCACACACACACACGCACACACACACACACACGTGCAGCTCAGAGACAGGTGACGCCAGCGTCCCCAAGGCCTCAACTGCCCCCCAAACACACACAGACACACGCACACACACACACACGTGCAGCTCAGAGAATGAGTTCTGGATCTGTCCTCTCCTCTCTGTTCCCACTGCCGTCTCCCTAGTCTAGGCAGGGCCATTGCATATGGCTGGTTGCCCAGGTTGGGCACTGCACAACCCTAAGCGGTTGCCATTCACACAGAGCACAATGAGAAGGGCACCCATGGACTGGAACAATCTCTGTCCTTGTGTCCCTTTGGCTCTTATGACCTTTAAAAATTACAAGTTCCGGAACTTCCCTGGCTGTCCAGTGGTTAAGACTCTGTGCTTCCCATATGGAGGCCTTAGTTCAATCCCCACTTGGGGAACTAAGATCCCACATGCCATGGGGGCCAGCCAAAAAAAAAATTCATGTCACCTGCCCAGCTCCTCTGAAAACCTCAGGGCTTTTCTGTAGTCGTTCTGGCCCCCTCCCACCAACTCTCCCCCTTACCCCAGGGCTCAAAGGATGAAACTCAGGATTTGCCCATTTTAAACCCACAAGTCCTTTTTCTCTGAGGGTGCCCCGCGCAAAAAGCGGGGAAGAGAAATGGGAATGGGACCCCTAACTACAGTCTCTTGGTGCCCACTGACCACTGGGGCTCCAGAGTTTGGTCCTAGGTGGGAAGAGCTGACAATAGGCTCCTTAGAAGCGTGTCTGGACAAACCTCTGTGGGTTGTTAGGGCGCTCTGTGAGGATGTCCCGAGGCCCCATGGTCCCCTGAGGGAAGGCAGGGCCAGGGGGAGGAGGCAGGCATCTCTAGACATGGCACCCTGGAAAGAGGAGACAAGGTCTCTGCCACCACTGGGGGAGCAGGGGCTTGGGAGGTGGGCCGCGACCTCCACACAGCCATCTCTGCAGGAGCGAGGAGGGCTGATCAGAGGGTCCCTGCTACCCTGTGAGCCACCCTGTGGGGACTGATAGGGCAGGGAGGCTGGTGTGTGGGGTGCAGGACCCCCAGAGCCCCCTCCCACCACATGCTGTGACTGAGAAGGCCTGGTATGAACCCATGAGGGCCCTTTAAGTCCACAGGGGTGCCGGGCAGACCATGCCCACGGAGTGGCAATGGGCAGCTCTGTCCCCTGCACCACGCGCTTTTCCTTCTGCAGCCATCTCAGCGCCTCATGACAAGTGACCACATGTACCCTCATTTGCCCTCTCCGTGAGAACACACAGCTCTGGCTTGAGGCTACTGCAGCTGGGCTGGTCAGAAGAGTATTTCCTGGGCACCCACGTCCAGTGGGGAAGCAGGGAGCTCAGAGTGGAGAGGGAGGCAGGGCCTGGTCACATAAAGAGCCTTCTCAGGCTGAGTCATGAATTTTGGACTCTGTCCTAAGACTACAAGAAAGTTCTGAAGGTTTTCAGAGGAGCTGGGTAGGTGACATGATAGTGCCTGTAATTCTTAAAGGTCACAGAGCCTAGTGGAGACAAGGACAGAGGCCATACCAGGTCCACGAGCACATCTTCCTTGTGCTGGGTGTGAATGGCAACCTTCTAGGGTTGTGCAGTGCCCAGCCTGCACAACCAGGCCCCCGCTGCCTCACTGACAGCCCCAGAGAGGAGAAAGAAGTTGATGAAAGTCATAGTGCAAGCAAGCCAAGGACAGGTCTAGGATAGACTCCCAAGCTAGGGATCCTCATGTGCACATGTTCTGGAATCTTCCATAGCTGAAAGGGGACAATCCACCTTCAGCTCTTCCCCATGTCTCTCAGCCCTCCTTGTCCTCTAGGGACAGGGTCAAACCCCTTTCTCGGATGGGAATGCTGAGGTCCACCACCTGGACTCTGGGCCTCCACTGTCCCATGTCAGCAGCCACAGGGGCGTTGTCTTCATAGCCGTTCCTCTTGTCCAAACGCCGCGGTCAGAGCAGCCCCCAGGTCCCAGCCGCTTGCCCCTCCTTGGCCCTGCAGCCAGCCCCCACGTCCCCCAATTGCATTTGCAACTCAGTTGAGCGCCTTGCCAGCTGCCGGGTCTCCTGCTGCTTATGATTTCAGCTAAAGAAAAAATGAAATCAGAAGGGAGAAGAACACCTCCTCCCCTTTCCGTCGACAGGAGCAAGCCAAGCCAACGGGTCCCCAGGGGCAGAGAGCTGGCTCACAGCTGCTCTCATTTGGGACCGCCAGCGGAATCGTGGCCTCCTAACCCAATCAGCGTAATCCAATCCAGGCTGCTGCCAGGTGGTGATGTCAGGTCCAGGGCTGTGCGCTCATCCCCGAGCTGGGACCCAGGAGATGCGTCCAGGCTGGGGAAGACAGCGAGGAGTGGTAGTGTTGGGGCCAGCAGGACAGAATGGGAAGTGGACAGAGAGGTGGGTAGTGTAGAGATCGGAGACAGAAGAAGATGTCAGGGAAATAAAAGGCCAGAGCTCTGCCCTTTGAACAATCTTGTTCTGATGAGGGAGGTAAGATAGACCCCCAGGACAGAGGGAAGAACGAAGTTATACGCAGCCTCTTATATATATAATTTTATTTATTTTTAAATTTATTTTTGGCTGTGCTGGGTCTTCGTTGCTGTGAGGTTACTCTCCAGTTGCTGTGCGGGCTTCTCATTTTGGTGGCTCCTCTTGTTGCTGAGCACAGGCTCTAGGGTGCTTGGGCTTCAGTAGTTGCGGTTCCCAGACTCTAGAGCACAGGCTCAGCAATTGTGGTACTCAGGCTTAGGTGCTCTGCAGCATGTGGCATCTTCCCAGACTCGGGGGTGAACCCTCATCTCCTGCTTTGGCAGGCGGATTCTTTACCACTGAGCCAACAGGGAAGCCCTGGAGCAGGCTCTTCACATGACCTACCTAAGCCTCACAGGGAGCTCCATCTGTTTTCTCCTTCCGTCATTCCTTATCCAGTCCTGATCCGTGGGGCTCCAAAGCTGAGAAAAACAGTCACCTGACTACAGATGTACTACAGATCTTACATGCCAGGCATGTACGATATGAACACGTTACGATATGAACCATATGATAATCACAACAGTCCTAGAAGGTGGACCCTCTTATTGTCCCCGATTTATAGATGAGGAAGCTGAGGCCCAGAGAGAGTAAGTAACTTACCTGGCCAAAGCACAAGGGCTGTGAGAGAGGGTAACACAGGGGCTCAGTCTAGTCTCTGAGCTGGGATCTGAAGGGTGAGGAAATGAAGAGCATTCTGAACTGCAAGGACAGCGAATGCAAAAGCCCTGGGGCAGGAAGGTTGATAGATGGAGAAACAGGGGAAGGACCAGAGTAACCGGAGCACAGCGCTCAAGGGAGAGATGTGCAAATCCAGTCTGGAGAAGCAGATGGTGGGTGCTGGGATGAGCCAAGAAGGAAAAATTATTGTCCCCATTTCACAGGCAAAGGACATTCAGGCAGATGATAGTCACACAGCTAGTGAGAAATGAGCCTGGATACAAACCCCAGCAGTTCCATTTCTTCTTCCTAAAGCTGCTGGCAAGCTGCCTTTCCTTTGAGAAAACCAAACATAGAAACAGGCAAACCGCAGAGCAGGTATTACACACTCTCGGAGGGTTTCCTATGACAGTTTCTGATTCAGTGATCTGGAATGGAATCCAGACCATTCGCACTTCTAACAAACTTTCAGGCGATGCTGATGGTGCTGGTCCACAGGCCCCACTTTGAGAACCACTGGGACAGAGCATAAGCAGAGTCCTTCAGAAAGACAAAGGGGAATTTTAGGGTAAAACTCTAGGAGTTAATCCAGGAGGCTTCCTAGAATCCTAGGGAGGTGATCCCAGCCAGCTCAGACCAGTTTGGACCCCCCACGTTCTGCTTATACACACAAAGCCATGTGTGTCTGTTTCTGTTTGGGGAACTTGGTCCTGACTTTCCCAGGTCTGCATCCTCTGACCTTGCTTCTCCCTCAGGAATGAACCCCTCCCGGAATTACCCGCTGTGGTACCAGAACACAGTGTCTCTGTGGATCCTCTTTGGGATGGCGTGGCTGGCATTGATCATCAAACTGATCCTCTCCTTACTGGAGGCTCCACGAGAATCATACTCCTGCTATCCTCAGAGTTCCAAGGGGAACTTCAAGCCCCGAAGCTGGAGTCAGGGCCTGGATGAGGAGGCAGGACCCCACTCCCCACAGCCAAGCTGCTCTCCAGAGGGGCAGCACCCAGAACCTTCTACTCAAGTCTCATGCTGCGGAAAGGACAGCTAACTATATTCCAGCATTTGTTCCACTTTCTTCTTCAGCAAGAAGATTATTGATTTTAAGCTCAGCATAAGACCACCCAGACTAAAGTTTACAGTTTTTGGTCTTCCCTTGAAGCTAGGTGCAGCTATATGATTAAATTTTATCCAGTGGGATATACAGAGAAGTAATCTGTGTGACTTACAGATATGACTTACAGTGTGTGGAGGGTACTCCTCTTTACCACTCCCTTCTAGCTGGCTGCAATGGTGGCTGGAGCTCTGGCAGCCATGTTGCACCATGAGTTGGAGGCCATGTTTGAGAATGGTGACACAATGAAATAGAAGGAGCCTGGACTCTTGACGTTTGCAGAGCCACCATAACAAACCTGGACTGGATTCCACCAGACTTCATTTATATAAGAGAGAAATAAAAATTAAGCTTATTTAAAACACTATGAATTGAGTTTTTCTGTCACTCATAACCAAATCTAATTCTAACTCCAGGTGACACGTGTACCCAGAGGCAAAGGCAGCTTCTGAGACTGGAGCATATTAGAGAAATCACTCCCTCCCCAGGTGGATTTGCCCCAGACAGGAGGAGGGAATGGACTGAGGGCTGCAGTGCAGGTCCCCACAGCCCCAGAGACCTTCCAGGTAAATTCATTACAGATTTGCTGATACCTCTCAGGGCTCCTATAGGCAGCAGGCAACTGGTCCCAGTTTGGCTCCTAATTCTTACTCAATCACTCACTATACCACAGAAAAGCCTAGAACAGGCCAGTGGGCTCCTCTTGACTCAGCCTGCCCCACTGCATTTGAAGGCTCCAACCACTGTTTGTAAAGCCAGGTAGAGTTTGCAGAGGTCATTTCTGTTTGCAAAGCACATCACCCTAAGCATTTCTATCTCTTACTCAGGGTTGCTATTAAGGCAGCACAGAGCTGTGTGGTCCCCACTACACCCAGGAACCCAAGCCCAGCCAGGAGCCCCTGACAGTACCAACCAGCACCTACAGGTCACCTGGGGCAGCTGGGTCCTTGGTCTCAGCGGGCACCTGCAAGTCTGCTCCCCTCCACCATCCTATAGATAGCATCTCAAGGACCTGGGGTTGCTCCATGTAGCTCCTCCCTGTGGGCAAACCCCTTAGCCTCAGAGCCCTGGTGGAACTGGGTCAGGGGCAGTCTCTTGGCAGAGTAAGAAGGAAGGGTTGTTACACCATCCAGCTTGCCCCATCTGGCCTGGGCCAAAGTGGACCAAGGCCAGACTCAGGAGCAAACACCAGCGAGTAAACCTCAGGGTCCATGCCCACTTCTTAAGGCCCACGGGCTGGGCAGAGGAAAGTCGAAGTACAAAAGAGTTTGCTGCAGTTCTGGAAATAATATTACTTGTACTTAGCACACCCCAGAAGGAGGGCCTAGCAATTCAGAACTAGGAAAGAGGAACCCGGAGTGCTAGATTGGCCTCTGTGGTTCCAATTCTGTCTTGCCTTGAACCTCTTTCTTCACATGCCTCTCTAGACAATCCTATTTCCACTCA
Organism: Bos indicus; assembly: GCF_029378745.1. NCBI lineage: Eukaryota > Metazoa > Chordata > Mammalia > Artiodactyla > Bovidae > Bos > Bos indicus. The sequence goes on along the minus strand of NC_091782.1, from coordinate 14,657,334 downwards.
GCCCATCACCGCGTGCCTATCCCTGCTAAGAATGTCTGCCGCACAGGCAACTGACAACCTGTGATGTTGGGGGCGGGGCCGGAGAAAGCTTCTGATTGGCCAGTTCCCTACAGACGTCTGCCCCACAGCCAATAAGAAGAGACACTGGGACTCTCAGTACAAATCGGGAAGTGGGGACCGGTAGAGGAGAGAGAACACAGGTGAACAGCGAGGGTTATAGAGTGGCGAGACAAATAATAAGAAACAGAAAGAGGTCGGGATCTGGGAAAGGGACGAGAACAGAAAAGCCGACCTCAGGACTGAAATCATAGAGCAAAATGGGCAGTGAGGTCTTTCCCACATAGTCAAGAGGGAGGGGAAGTGGAACCATGATACTGTGATAGTCGCAGCCAGAGAGCGATCCACAGTGTGCAGGCAAGGAACCAAGTCCTTCATTCACTCACACAACTTCGGCCACCAAATCCTGGAGGAGGAGGGGGAATGGGGCCCTCAAAACTGTATACTGTAGTGGTGCCTGGCTCGCCCTGGACCAGCTCCGTGATCCCCGACAAATCACTCGAAGCTTCTTTGCAGCAGTTTTCTCCTCCGTGAGACGGAGATAAGAGCAGAGCTGATCTCCCGGAATTAAATGAGTGACTGTGCAAAGTACCAGAAGAGTGTGCGTCAGCCCAGAGGAAGGGTAATGTGGACGTCAGCTGCTGGCAGTCCTCAGCAGGCCCGGGGGCTGAGGCAGGAGGCGGACACTGCCGGCCGGCAGCCACGTGGCAGGCAGCAGCCTTTGCTGATCCCTCTGGGGCTGGGGCGGGGTTGAGGGTTGGGTTGGGGGGAGTGGGTGGCTGGCCAGGGGGACTGGGCTGAGCAAGTGGTGATGCAGGACTAAGCCCTGCCCTTGGAGGCTCCCAGGCTGATGCCGTGGTGCTGCTGGCCAGGAGGGGTCTGGACTCTCATGAGTCACAGGGGAACCTCCTAGCAGAGACCAGGAAGGGCAGACGGAGTAGGCAAATGCAAGCCTGGGGATCCTGATGCGGAGGGGCAGACAGAATCCTCACCCCAGGCAGCTGCTGTTTCCCCTTTCCCTCATGGATGGGCGGCCCAGTTCTGTGGCTCCAGCACAGCCCGGGCAAGATCAGACTCAATGTCAAACAGCCGTCACCTTTAAAACAGTGGCATCTTTTATGATCATCGCCGCCGTCATCATTATCATGTCTGACATTTATTGGGTGCTTACTACGCATCAGACACTGTTCTAAGCTCTTGCTCATTTTCTTCTCCCATCAACTCTGTGAGAAAGGAGCTATTTATTTAATGCTATTTTAAAATGAGGGAAATGAGATTCTTCATGGATGTTAAGATGGGAGGTAGCCACTGATCCCCGTCAGTGGGTCATCTTAATGATCGCTGCCAGTTCTCTGGAGGAGGCAGGAAGATTCCTTTTTTTTAAGTCCTGTGAGATCTTAACCAGCCACTCCTCTTTCTGTGCCTCAGTTTCCTCACCTCTAAAAGAAGAGGCTGGCTTCATGGAGTCTGAGTCTTACTACTTCTACAATCTCAGTCTGGACTGTTCTAATTAACCACGTCTCAGGGAGGGCAGTTCCTGGCCCCACTTGTCTCTTGGGGCTGTCTTAAGAGTTTGGATCCAACGGATCTCTCTCTGTCTTTTTCTTTCTCTCTGTCTCCCTCTCTCTCTCATATACACACACATAATACAAGTTTCCCAGGTCCCTGCCCGCTCCCTTGTGGCCTGTCTGATGCTGAAGGCCCAGCTTGGGGAGGGATGTCCATTAATTTTAGGAGCCAAGCCAGAGAAGGACTTGACTCAGTAGGAGCTGGAAGAATCCTCAGCCTGGGGCAAGAGTGATGCTGAAATTTCCCTGTTCCCCATTCCTCTCAGCCCTTATCTCACCAGGTCCCCACCCCTGGGCTCCAGGCCTAGAGAGCACTGCCCTGAAGTCGACCCCACGGACCACCTCCTTCACCCTCCCCAGACAACCCACACTGCTGGCCCCAGGACCTCCCAGCTCACAAATCCACTCACTCACAGATCCACTCACCCATCGACCCACAGGGCTGGTCCCTGGCCTCTTGCCCCAGTCCATCCCACCCGCCATGTACACACAGTGGTGACTGGGCCTCTGACTCTCTCTGACCCTCCTTCCCCCTCCCCCCAAATACAGTGCAGGACTTCCTTATCTCATGTTTCTCCTCTGCCCTTTGCTGGGGGAAATCATCTCAGTTGAAATTGTTCCTTGGCACCAAGGAGACAGCCACCCTTCCCTCCCCCCAGACCTTCTCATCTCATCCCTAGGGTCTTTGCCCAAGATTACTAGCCCCAACCTTCAGACAGAAAATCTCTCCCAAGCCCTCCGGGACCCATTGCAGCTCACAACCTGCAGATAGGAACAACAGCTGGAGCTAGACACGGCGCCGGGGATGGTCCCCACAGCTTACCAGCATATTGTCCAGAAGTATAAAAGAAAAATTGGCTGGCTCTTCTCCAGCCACTGGCCCAGTCCCTTGCTCCCTGCCTACTCTGGGGATAGAATCCTGTTTGACCTTTGCCCACATTCCAATCTTTTCATATCTTTTCAGACCAACATTTACCTCATTTACTCTCATCACTTGCTCTGCAATATTTGAGAAGTCACAGAGCCTCTCTGAGCCTTACTCTTCCCATCCTTAAAATGGAAATTCTGATACCAACCTCAGGATTGTTTTGAGGAATGCAGGGGAATGAGTAACCGGTGAGAAAACACCCATGTTGTATCTAGCGCAGCATAGGGCTCAGAAGTATTTGTTTCCCTCACTTTCTCTTCTTCTTGGCCTGAAACGTCTCCCCCTCCACCCTCTTCCATCAAGCAGTTCATGAAGCCCTGCTGTGCCCCTTCTTTCCTGACCTGGACCTGCCTGCCCTTTGGCCTCCAGTGGACTTGGGAGGGGCAGGAAGTAAGGAGGAGATGGAATAAATTCGCCAGAGTTCTGGGAAGCAAAGAGACAGACTGTAAAATGAGAATGTTATTGTGAATCTCAGAAGGGCAACTCCTGATCCACCCACCTAACAGGGCCTTCCCCCTGATGGTAGGGTGGGATGGGGGGCGGGCAGCAGAGGGGAGAGCCTTCAGCAGCTCTCTGGTCATTAATCTCTCTTGATTCATCTCCCATCCACCCTCTGACTTTCTCTGAACTTCTGAACCTTCCAAGGTGAGGGACAGGGGCTGACACCCAAGGACTGCATCACCAAGGCTCATTTGGTCTTTGGCTTCAGATTTGATTAGGCCTGAGAAGGAAAGTGATGGGGGGTGAGGTGGGGACAGAGGAGTCAGGGTAGTTGCTCCCCTCTCCCCCCAGGTCCTGGTTTTGGCAGTGGCTGTGTCCCTTGCCTAAGGGCACAGTGTCCAGTGGCCCTTCCCAGGGTAGCAGCATTGGCTGGCTTCTCACAAGACTGCCCTTCCTTGCCCCCTCAGCCTAGGAGTGGTAAGGACTCCCCGCCCTTTCTAGGCCCTGGGAACCGCACCATCGCCTAGACCCGCCCACAGTGCACGCTCTCTTCGTGACATTCTTTGCCTTGAACTCATGGAACGTGCCACCCACTCCCTGCAAGGGCTTGACTAAGCCAAGCACCCAGTTCAAGTTCATCAACCTCTCACCTACCTGAGTCAAACTTAAGCCAGGTGGTGGGGACGGAGGCTCAGAACTCTGAATTAATGCTTGGAGGAATCAATCCACCCACCCTGGTTCAGGACAGGCTCCAGCTCATGCTCTGGGTAGCGAGAGTGGAGACCTAGATGGGGTGTCAGGCCGACCCTGTCACCCTTGCCTGGCTCTGCCTGGCTGGGGACAGCAGCGCGAGGGCAGGCAGGGAAAAGGCTCCCAGAAACCCTGTTCTGGGCCCTGCAGAGAAGTCAAGGAGGCAGGAACAGCCCCTGCCCCCAGTAGGAAACCCCTTCATCAGACTGGGGGCTCCGTGATGTGAGAAACCAGGTCTCCCCCATCTGACTAGATGCTCCCTGAGTGCAGGGCTGCATCTCACCCATATATTTTTATTTTTATTTATTTATTTAATATTTGGCTGCACTGGCCTTTGTGCTGCACGTGGGCTTTCTCTAGTTTCGGAGAGTGGGACCTTCTCATGGAGGTGGCTTCTCTTGTTACAGAGCACAGGCTCTAGGCACACAGGCTTCAGTGGTTGCAGCACGCAGACTCAGTAGTTCTAGCACAAAGGCTTAGTTGTGCCAAGGCATGTGGAATCTTCCAGACTAGGGATTGAACCCATGTCCCCTGAATCAACAGGTGGATTTCTAGTCACTGTATCATCAGGGAAGTCCCTGCTTGTTTCTTTCTTTGTTTCTATGATCCCCAATATCTAGCTCAATCACCAGGAAACATCTCCTCAGTGCAAAACTTAGAGACAGAAAGGTACAAAACGTGACCCCACCCTCTGGTGGGAAGCAGGCCCCTTTAAAAGCAGAGCAGATTGTGCTGTGGGGGGACAGGGTATTCCAGAACACCACCCTGGAGCACCTGCCTGGCTCCCAACCCATCTTCCCATTCACTCTTGTGTGACCACCAGTCCTGATTTTCCCGAGACTGTCCTGGGAGAGTCTCACACCCAAGGAAACCCCTTAGTCCCCGGAAAAAAAGAGACAGTTGTCCCCTCTACTCAAAGTCCCTGGGCCTCAGTTTCCTCATATGTGAATGGAAGGGATAAATAGCAAGATCTCCCTCATGAAGAAGGCTGCGGTATAGATGAAGTGAATTCAGGGACTTCCCTGGTGGTACAGTGGTTAAGAATCTGCCTTGCAATGCAGGGGATGTGGGTTCGATCCCTGGTCAGGGAACTAAAATCCCACTTGTCCTGGGGCAACTAAGGCCCACACGCCTCAACTAGAAAGAAGACCGTGTATCACAGCTAAGACCGGATGCAGCCAAAAATAAATTTTTTAAAAAGGAGTTGATGCAAATCCAGGACTTAGAACGTTCTATGTGATTCGGACAGAGTAAGTTCTATGTGATCTACCTTCTTCGTTTGCGTTCCCTACAAGTAGATCATGGGACAAGGTTTGGCTTCAAGTAGTTTACTTGGGAAGTGGCTCCAAGAAGCACTGGTAAGAAGCGAGGGAAGCACAGGGAAGAAGAGGAAACCAAGGCAGAGAGTATTCACAAGCAGGTGATTGCTGTGGGCGGCTGGGGCTCCACTCCACGCAGAATCCTGGGAACCTGGGTGGCTTAGAGTTGCCCTCCTGAGGGGCAAGGGATCTGGGATATATAATCCTCAAATCTCCCTAAACCCAGAGGTGCTAGCTCCCCCCCCCCCCACACGTGGTGCAGAAGCCTGCAGAGTGCACAGGGATGTGAGTGGAGGGTGGACAAGGCACGGTCAGCATCTGTGCCCGTGTACCTCCATCACACTTATGATGTGCAGGGGACATGGCAGCAGAGGGGGCCCTGCCTACCTGCGGGAAAGGGAGTCCAGACTGGAGGAGACAATTTCCGGGAGAGCTCTGAAGCATGAGGAGGAGTTTTCCAGGCAGAGGAGGAGGCAGGCCTCGTGTGGGGTGGGTGCACAATAAATGTTTAAATGATGCCAAATAAGTGGAGAGCGATTCAAATGCTTAAACTTGTGGGATTAACTAGATGCTGGAGGGCTGTGGGCAGCCAGAGAAGGAGGTGATGCAGTCAGGTCTGTGGGCATCAGGAAAGGCTGGATCAAGGCTTGAGGCTCTGGGCTGATTTCTGGTCACCAGATGAAAAGGAGAGAGAGTAGACCAGGTGGAATAACCTTGAGAGCTAAAGCAAAGAAGTGAGGATGATCAAGGGTAGAAAAGAGCATTAAATAGAAGGATGGTAGTGGAAAGGAAGGGAGGGAAAGGGAAGAGAGAGGAAAGGGAGAGAAGGCAAGGAAAGGAAAAGGAAGGGAAAATAGCAGAGAGGAAGAAAGTGAAAGTGAAAGTCACTCTGTCTGACTCTTTGCAACCCCTTGGACTATACAGTCCATGGAATTCTCTAGGCCAGAATACTGGAGTGGGTAGCCTTTCCCTTCTCCAGGGGATCGTCCCAACCCAGGGATCAAATCCAGGTCTCCTGCCTTGCAGACAGATTCTTTACCAGCTGAGTCACAAGGGAAGCCCAGAGGGGAAGACGATGAGTCAAACTTGGGAGACAAGGAAAAGAAAAATAGAAACTTCAATCACAGGTGTCTAGGGAGAACCACAGAGGCTTGCATCACAAAGGTCAATTCAATAGAGAGCACACAGTTCTGAAGAGCTGAGTCCCACCCAGAGTGAAGGTATGAGCCATCCCGGAAGACTTCCCAGAGGAGGTGAGTCCCTAAACCAGTTAGAAGCTGCTGTCAGCCTAAGAACATGGGTTTCACGGGAAGAAAGCTGCAGGGGCCCTGAGAGTGAGAGTGAGCTGAGGGTAAGGCACTGCCAGGAAGTCAGGAGAAAGAGTGGTTCTAGTGGTTATTACTGGAGCTGCACAAATATTGTTGTTTTGACTGGTAGTGAGAATCGGGTTTATTTTTTCACAGGAACCACAAGTGTGATGCGCAGGTTCCTTTTAGAACATGACACCATGGAAAGAGCAACAATCTCTGGCCTCGACATTCCCGCTTTTCCTGGTGAGACACACATGTGCACAATGGGTCCTAAAAAATAACCCAAAGCGCAGATGTTTAATCCACCAACACCAAGGGTCTGCTAGAAATATCTCACTTTCTACAATGGTAAGAACATTGCACTTTTTAAAATAAGTAAAGAAAAAAAGAAAAGAAAAAAACTCCTTGAATGTCTTTACTATTATTTGGAGGCTGAATAGCTCAGCAGCTATGAGCATGGACACAGCCGCCACGTCATTTGTGTTCAGAGATCAGCTTCACTGCTTATTGGCTGTGAGACCGCGGGCAACATGCTTAACCTTTCTGTGCTTTCATTTCGCCATCTAACACAGGGTTAATAATAGTACCTTGCTCACGGAATCCAGTACTCTTGCCTGGAAAATCCCATGGACCGAGGAGCCTGGTAGGCTGCAGTCCATGGGGTCGCTAAGAGTCGGACACGACTGAGCGACTTACCTTTCACTTTTCACTTTCACGCATTGGAGAAGGAAATGGCAACCCACTCCAGTGTTCTTGCCTGGAGAATCCTAGGGACTGGGGGGGGCCTGGTGGGCTTCCGTCTATGGGGTCGCACAGAGTCGGACACGACTGAAGCGACTTAGCAGCAGTAGCTTAGTAGCACGGAATTGTGAGGATTAAATGAGTTCATGCACATGAATAGATTAGAAAATGGCCTGGCTCAGAGTAAATGCTACAGATGTGATAGTCGTAAAAAGACCATCATCATCACCTTCTGCCCTGGAGGGAACCAGAAATGACCAAAGTCCCTGAAGCTTTCACCATAGATTCCCATTCCCCTCCTCCCTGCTGAAAACCAGCCGTACCTTGGACAGTAGTGCCCAAGGACTTAGAGAGAGGGAGAGACAGACAGAGAGACAGAGAGGACACTTGTGATCTCATTCATAGAGTATACGTCAGATACCTAAAGACGACCCCAAGGTGGTGTAAACTTCCCCTCTTCACCCCAAAACTTCATCCAGGGGCTGAGCCACAGCTACTTCCCTCTCCATCACCCCTTTTATGAGTCTCCTGGGGAGAAGACAAAGCCATCTCCCCACCCCAAGTTGACTCTGCCTGCACCAATTAAGTCAAGTTCCAGTCCTGGGGCTGGTAGGTGAACTGCAGCCTGGAGCTGGTCAGGGTTGAATCTTTCTTGGTGGTTGGGTTTGTCTGGAGAGGGAGGAGGTGAGGATCCCTGCACACCATTTTCAGGTTTGCCTTGGAGCAATCAGAAACCACTTGGAAAATTCTCAGCATTGAGTTTACATCCCTTTTGCCAAGAAGGCTAGACAGGTTGCTGGCCCCACCTCCTGAGTATGTGACTTCTAGGACAATTTGCTTTTCCAAGTTCTTAGGCTGAGGCTGCTGGTCCAGCAAGCACACTTTAAGAACCAAGCATAGGTTTAGGAGCTTGAGTCTAGACAGACATGTGTCTGAATCCTAGTTCCACTCCTAGGGCCTGTGTGACCTTGGCCAGGTTACAACTTCTTGGGCTGCGGTCTTCCCACTTCTAAAACTGGGACTCTAATGCCTAGTCTCAGGATGACTGTGAGGTTCCATAAGGACTTGGAGGCAAAGCCACCAGCACAGCATCTGGCCCCACTAAGTAGACTGTGTGTTGACTATTATTATTCCTCCAGTGGGTGGGACGGGTGAGTTGCCTCCAGGATCTTCTCTTCCTCAAGGATGCACCTCCAGTCATTAACTAAGCACAGGGCTGCCCAGAATAAAAACCACATTTTCCAGGCTCCCTTGAAACAGAGTGGCTTTGTGATAAGTGTGTCTAATGGACATTAAAGGGATATTGATCTGCTACTGAAATAAGAGATGCAAAATAGTGGTGAATAATGGTAAATATATGGTAAAAATAGTGGTAAATAATGGAGGAATGTATTTATTTCTCATATAAATACCTGGTATGTGGTCTATGGGCTAGAGAATTGAGAATTAACTATACTGCTAGCCCCTGGAGAAGGAAATGGCAACCCACTCCCCCCACTCCAGTATTCTTGCCTGGAGAATCCCCTGGACAGAGGAGCCTGGCGGGCTACAGTCCATGGGGTTGCAAGAGTTGGACACGACTTAGCGACTAAAGAGAGAGGTGGTCTATGGCCCTTCCTTCTTATTATTCTATCATTCTCAATAGAAGACCTTCATCTCATCATATAGGATGGCTCCTGCCATCACATCCACATCCCAGTCAGTGGAAAGGGGAGAAAAGGGAAAGGGAGATCAAACTTCTTCCCTTTAAGGTGACAGCTAGTCGGTGTATCATTTCTACTCACAGTCTATTGGCCAGAAATTAGTCACATGCGCACATCTACCTGCGTGGGAGGCTGGGAAATGTTGTCTTCAGGGAAGCAGCTGAAGGATCCATCAAGAATGCTATTACTATGTAAGGAGGGGAGAATGGCTTCTGTGTTTGCAACAGGATAGAGTCAGAAATTGTGTGTACAACTGTCCTTGAAAAAGGGGAGTATTCCCTTTCTCAGCCTTCTTTCTTTCTGTTTTGGAAGGTAGCACTTCCAACAGCCCTCTTAGACTGTGAGGTAAAAAAGCTGCATTAAGGTAGGAAATTCACTTTATAGGAAGGTGTTGACTAAAAAATATAATCACAACCTGAAAATATTTTATTTTGTTTTAAAATTTTATTTTATTTTAAAATAAATATTTTATTTTAATAAAAGAGTTATTTTATTTAGTGGGAATGTTTAAGACCCCAAGCCCAGGAGACAGCTTCTCAGTAGCTCTGAGAAAACTGCTCCAAGGGGGCAGGAGGGGGGAGTCAGACTATATATAAGTTTGCAACAAAGGGAGCAGGTAGTCTGAACACCAAAGATTATTGTGAGGTACGAGAAACCAGATATCAAGTTAAGGAGTTTAGCCTTCTATGTATGGGAAGATGCAAGTCTCTGGACCTGCTGAATTCATTAATTTCATATGCACCTCAGCTCGCCGGGGTCAGATCTTGTTTGCTTGTTCATCTTAAGGTGTGGTTCATGTGGCAGATGGCGGCTTCTTGCTGGACTGTAAATGCTCTGTTCCATTTTGGGAGCCCTCATTCCCATTTGGAGGCCAGAAATAGCTGATGGCTGTGACATTTCTTGTTTATTGACATTGTAGGAGATATTTCATTTCACAAGGTCATGTGTTCCTATCAATTGAAGTGCTGTCATACCAGCCTTGATCTGCTTCCCGCTAGATTTTTTTTACATGAGAGAAGTATCCACCTCATTCAGCACACTGTTACTTGGGATTTCTGTCACTGGCAAGCTGAACCTACTCTTAACTGATAGTGTTCTTCCTGGCTAACTGAATTATCTCCCTAGCTCTTGCAGTGTGTCATGCTCAGTTGCTCCATCATGTCTGACTCTTTGTGACCCTACGGATTGTAGCCCGCCAGGCTCCTCTGTTCATGAAATTCTCCAGGCAAAAATACCGGAATGGGTTGCCATTTTCTCCTCCAGGGGATCTGCCAGACCCAAGGATCAAAGCTGTGTCTCGTGGATCTCCGGCATTGGCAGGTAGATTCTTTATCATTGGGCCGCCTGGGAAACCCCCTAGCTCAGAGTCCCCTGGCTATCAGTGATCACATGGTTGGTGAAATGGGAGGGAAGGGGGAACTCTGAGAAGTTCTAATGTTTTACAGAGCTTTTAGCTGTGTTCCCCTGGCCCTGTGTTGCTTGCTGTATGACCTAGAAAATACTCCAAACTCTTCATTCCGTCCCTGTCATGTGACTTCACAGAGACTTCTATGGACTATGAACAGCATAATGGAGTTACTTATGTCACAGGCTTTGTTTTTTTCTTTTTCTTTAGTTGCCCAACCAGGGACTGAACCCACAGCCTTGGCAATGAAAGCCTAACCCCGGACTGCCAGAAAATTGCTTTACAGAATCTAAAATGAAGCCAGGGCACCATTGAGAAAGTAGAACTTACACCTGTTCACTCTTGAATGCAAAATAAACTTTCAACCCAATGATCCTGAGACCGCCTGGAACTTGTCCTCTTTACTGCCTAGAGAACGCAGTTCAGCAACAAATCTGCTCCCCACAAGTGACCAGATGCCTGTAGGCACCAACCCTTAGTTCTGCAAAGATAACATATATAACTTCTCTGGAATGCCTTTGTGTATGACCTTTATAAACCCCTGCCATATCTATTTTCCTCAGAGCACATTTTAGTTGCTACTTGAATCAATGCCTCCCACATTGCTAAGAGCCAAAATCAACTCTTTTTCTTCTTTGCCACTTTCTGCATCCCTTTGTCCATAACTTATGACTATACACGTTTGGTCATCTGACTTTCTTTGGCCAATGGAATGTTAGTGAATGAGATACCAGTTCACTTCAGTTCAGTCACTCAGTCGTGTCCGACTCTTTCTGACCCCATGAATCACAGCACGCCAGGCCTCCTTGTCCATCACCAACTGCCGGAGTCTACCCAAACCCATGTCCGTTGAGTCGGTGATGCCATCCAACCATCTCATCCTCTGTCATCCCCTTCTCCTCCTGCCCTCAATCTTTCCCAGCATCAGGGTCTTTTCAAATGAGTCAGCTCTTCGCATCAGGTGGCCAAAGAATTGGAGTTTCAGCTTCAATATCAGTCCTTCCAATGAACACCCAGGATTGATCTGCTTTAGGATGGACTGGTTGGATCTCCTTGCAGTCCAAGGGACTCTCAAGAGTCTTCTCCAACACCACAGTTCAAAAGCATCAATTCTTCAGCACTCAGCTTTCTTTATAGTCCAACTCACACATCCATACATGACCACTGGAAAAACCAAAGCCTTGACCAGACAGACCTTTGTGGACAAAGTAGTCTCTGCTTTTGAATACACTGTCTAGGTTAGTCATAACTTTCCTTCCAAGGAGTAAGCATCTTTCAATTTCGTGGCTGCAATCACCATCTGCAGTGATTTTGGAGCCCCCCAAAATAAAGTCAGCCAGTGTTTCTACTGTTTCCCCATCTATTTGCCATGAAGTGATGAGACCAGATGCCATGATCTTAGTTTTGTGAATGTTGAGCTTTAAGCCAACTTTTCACTCTCCTCTTTCACTTTCATCACGAGGCTCTTTAGCTCTTCTTCGCTTTCTGCCCTAAGGGTGCTGTCATCTGCATATCTGAGGTTATTGATATTTCTCCTGGCAATCTTGATTCCAGCTTGTGTTTCTTCCAGCCCAGCATTTCTCATGATGTACTCTGCATATAAGTTAAATAAGCAGGGTGACAATATACAGCCTTGATGTGCTCCTTTCCCTATTTGGAACCAGTCTGTTGTTCCATGTCCAATTCTAACTGTTGCTTCCTGTCCTGTATACAGGTTTCTCAAGAGGCAGGTCAGGTGGTCTGGTATTCCCATCTCCTTCAGAATTTTCCACCAACTAAGGCTCAAAACTGCTTATGAGTTGACTTGTTCTCTCTCTGTCTCTCTTCCTCATGTTTTCCATGAGAACATTTCTGTACTAACCTGCTGGAGGAAGAAGAGACATACACAGAGACAGGCATTTCATTTCAGAAACAATAACCAAGCTCAGAGACCGTGAACTGCCCGTGGGCACTCTTAGCAGAAAATGAGGAGGGGCTTTCCTGGTGGTCCAGTGGTTAAGACTCTGCCTTGCAATGCAGGGGACACAGGTTCAACCCCTGATCAAAGAACTAAGATCCCATATGCTGCAGGGCAACTAAGGCCATGGCTGCAGCTAGAGAGCCCACACAAGGAAGAGAAAGATCCCACATGATGCAATGAAGCTCTTGTGTGCCACAACTAAGGCCTGACTCAGCCTAAATAAATATTTTTAGAAAAGAAAATGGGGAAAGAAATGAAACTACAGCTTCCTCGCCGCTTACTATGTGTTGATGTATTCATTCATTCTGTGAGGTGGTACTGCTGGGGCTAGGGTTCAAACCAGCCTTCAGCCTGACTTCAAGACCCTGGTGTTCACACCACCCCACACTACCTCCAAAGACACACCCTGACTGAGCTTCCTCACTTGGCCGCATCCTTCCCCCAACTCCAGTGAAGAATCAGACCCCAGAGTGTCTCTCTGTGAGGATGGATGTCCATGTTATTAAGTCCAGGTGTCTCTGGCAGCTATATATATTTTAAAAAAAATATGCCATGGACTGGTGACTTATAAATGACAGAAATTAATTTCTCACAATTCTGAAGGCTAGAAAGTCTGAGATGAGCTTTTAGTGTCTGGTGGGTGCCCACTTCCTGGTTCCTATCTAGCCACCTTCTGTGTCCTCATAGGGTGGAAGGGGAGAGGGAGCGTTCTCCCTGATAAGGGCACTAATCCCATTCAGATGGGCTCTACCCTCATAACTATGCACCTCCCAAAACCCTCACCACCTAAGCCCATCACTTTGGGGATTAAGATTTCAACCCCCCTTCAATATAAATTTTGAAGGGACCCAGACTTTTTCCACGGCACCAGCTACATTGTCCAGTCTTATCTGACTTGCCCATCTCAGAGACTCGGCATTTGTGTCCCTGCACTTTCTCCTGGATGCCCACCTGGCTGCATCTTTCAGATGTAGCAGGATGGTCTGTCTGTCTGTATTTTTTTCCTTCTTTTATTCTTTCCTTCCTTCTTTCTTTTCTGAAATGGAGGACAACTGACCTTCTCTGTGAGACAAAGGGTCAGTCCTGGAGAACACTTAGTTACTCAAAAGTAGAACAGTTGGGCATCCATTGTTCTGGGTTTAAGGGAGCAGGTGGGTCAATTTGTGTAAGTTCTTAGATATTTTCAGGAAGAGGAATGTGTTGCACCAGTTCACAGCAGTGGCCTGTGGCCATGAGATTTATGGGCAGATCAGACTAAAAGGCTACAGTTCTCTCCCAGGCAATGCTTTAGCCTCAGGACTTAGCCTACTGGGACCTCGAGAGTCTGGTTAATATGGGCATTCCAGAGGGAGACAATGGAGTTGCAATAGCAGAGCTGGTGGAGACTGAAGCCTTTAACCAGAGTCAGGTCTGCCACTCCATGACCATCTGTAAACCTGAAACTGTGTACCCATGAAACAAGGACTCTCTACCCTCTCCTCCCCCGTAGCCCCTGGCAACCACCCTCCTACTTTCTATCTCCATGATTGGACTACTCTAGTGAAATTAGACTTTTTACTTTCATGCATTGGAGAAGGAAATGGCAAGCCACTCCAGTATTCTTGCCTGGAGAATCCCAGGGACGGGGAAGCCTGGTGGGCTGCCGTCTATGGGGTCCCACAGAGTTGGACACGACTGAAGCAACTTAGCAGTAGCAGCAGTGAAATTAGAAGGCAATGGCACCCCACTCCAGTACTCTTTCCTGGAAAATGCCATGGATGGAGGAGCCTGGTGGGCTGCAGTCCATGGGGTCGCTAAGGGTCGGACACAACTGAGCGACTTCACTTTCACTTTTCACCTTCATGCATTGGAGAAGGAAATGGCAACCCACTCCAGTGTTCTTGCCTGGAGAATCCCAGGGATGGGGGAGCCTGGTGGGCTGCCGTCTATGGGGTCGCACAGAGTCAGACACGATTGAAGTGACTTAGCAGCAGCAGTGAAATTATACAGTATTTGTCTTTTTGTGACTGGCTTATTTCAGTTAGCATAATGTCCTCAAGTTTATCCATATAGTAGCAATATTGCAGAGTTTCCTTCCTTCTGAAAGCTGAAAGATATTCCATGGTATGTATTTACTACATGTTGCTTATCCAGTCATCCTTCAATGGACACTTGGGTCACTTCCACATTTTAGCTATTGTGAATAATGCTGTTATGAACACGGGTGTACAAACATCTCTTTGAGACCTTGCTTTCAATTATTTGGGGTATGTATCCAGAAGTGGAATTGCTAGATCACATGGCAATTCTATTTTTAATTTTTAAAGGGACCATCACAGGTTTTCACAATGACTGCATCATTTTATATTCCCATCAACAGGGCACAAGGGTTCCAATTTCTCCACATCCTTATCAACTCTGTTGTTTCCTGGGGTTTAGACAGTAGTCATCCTAATGGGTGTGAGGTGATATCTCATTCTTGTTTTCACTTGCATTTCCCTAATGACAAAGGCCCTTGGACTGCAAGGAGATCCAGCCAGTCCATTCTAAAGATCAGTCCTGCGTGTTCTTTGGAAGGAATGATGCTAAAGCTGAAACTCCAATACTTTGGTTGCCTCATGCGAAGAGTTGACTCATTGGAAAAGACTCTGATGCTGGGAGGGATTGGGGGCAGGAGGAGAAGGGGACGACAGAGGATGAGATGGCTGGGTGGCATCACCGGCTCAATGGATGTGAGTTTGAGTGGACTCCGGGAGTTGGTGATGGACAGGGAGGCCTGGAGTGCTGCAATTCATGGGGTCACAAAGAGTCGGATACGACTGAGCGACTGAACTGGAATGACAAGTAATGTTGCCCATCTTTTCATGTACCTCTTGGCCTACCTAGAAAAATATCTATTTGGGCCCTTTGCCAATTTTTCGATTGGGTTATTTGTCTCTTTGTTATTACGTGGTATGAGTAGATCCTAAGATTTCTCATCACAAGGAAAAACACTGTTTTTCTTTTTTTGGAAGGGCAGGGAGTAGCTATGTAAGATGATGGATGTTAACTTATCTTGGTAATCATTTCACAATATATGTACGTCATTGTGCTGTAAGCCTCAAACTTACTACCCAGTGTTGTAGGTTCATTATATCTCAAAAAAGTGAAATAAATTAAAAAATTTTTTTATTTATTTATATTTGTCTGCTCTGGGTCTTCAGTGCTGTGCATGGGCTTTCTCCAGTTGTGGTGAATGGAGGCTACTCTAGTCATGATGCATGGGCTTCTCGTCCCATGGCTCTTTTGTTGTGGAGCATGGGCTCTGGGGGGCTTCCCAGGTGGTGTGAATGGTAAAGAACCCACCTGCCAATGCAGGAGATGTTAAGAGACGTGAGTTCAATCCCTGGGTCGGAAAGACCCCCCTGGACATAGGGGAGCAGGAAGCAGCAGCTCCCTGGCTCTCATAGCTCCTCCTCCTAGGGGTTTGCCCAGGCTCTGGCAGGCAGCACCCCCATAGCATCTGCCAGGAGCTGCCATGTCCCATGTGGGTTCCTACCAAGTGGTCAGGCCCAGGGGCGTGACAAGGCCTCCTGGGACCAGACATGGTAGATACCACCACTGACCATGGATTCATCAACATCCTTAGTCCAAGTGTGTGATCCTTCTTCAGCCTCTTCAGGGAGCAGAGCCAAGCAGCTCTCCAGGAGGAGGAACCGCAGTGCCCTGCATCCAGGGCCGCAGCTCCCTGACACTTCCCCGACCCTGCTTGCACCCTCAGGGGGCCAAGAGACCCCTGACCTCCAACTGTGACACCTGGGTAGTGGGAGGCAGGAAGGATGGAGCAGCTTCTTGCACAGCTGAAGCTGGGTGGTAAGTCTGCACTGGGACTAAGTCTGAGGCTGCCTGAGCCCCTGCGCCACTTGCTCTGGGCTCCCACCGCTGTCCTCAAGGGGCCCAGGGCTGCAAAGCCAAAGGATAAATGGGCCCCCAAGTCTCCTGCAACATCCATTTGACTTCAAAGAACATGAGGAAGATAACGGACATTTTGTATTAAAGACAGCTGTGATGGAATAGAATCTAACATTTACCTGTGGGTTTTAGATAGAAGACTTGAGATCCTACCAAGGCATTGAGGGGGCTATTTTGAGCCAAAGCCCTGGGGCGGAGGAGGAGATCTGGCCCTTTGGGGTGTCATTTTGGCAGGAAAGTTTGAGAAGGATCAACGTTGTCTAACACCCACGACCCCAAGGACAGGCTCTGCCACCCGTAGCTGCTGGGGTCACCTGGGTGAGCTGCTGCCAGGGCCGACAACAGGGATGGTGGAAATGCTGGCTGACATTCGTCTCCTGGGGCCAGCCGGTGACCAGCAAGCCATTCCCACTATGGACGTGACACCAGCCATTTCTCTGTGACCCAAGGGTCCTACTGAGGACGGAGCCAGAGGCACCCAGAGTGCCTTCACTCAGCCGTCAGCAGGAGGGGTGAGAGGCAGACACCCAGACCTCACCCCGTCAGCCTGGACTCTGGTGTCACCACACTGCCCAAGTGTGCCACCTTTGCTCTCTGGTCAATGAATAGCAGAGTGGCTCTCGAATGGAACAGGGGACCAAAGGGCAGGGTGGGGGTGGAAATGTTGCGGTCTGAGTGGGAGAAGGGAAAGGAGAGAGGAGGAAGGAACGCAGGAGAGAGACGAGAGATTTCATGTCTGGGCATTTTCCTCTGATGTGAGAAGAATCCCGGGAGAGGACACCAAATACCTAGTCTGTTCCAAACAGTGGGTCCAACTATACCTCTGAGAGGGCACCCAGTGACCCGCGGCTACAGGGCATTGGTACAGAAAATGAGAGCTGGACGCTCCTCTTGGGAAGACCCTGATGGAAGGGGGAGATACGGCCTCAGGGAGCCCCAGTCTGAGGGGAGACACAGCCCTGCCTCAGGGAGCCCCCAGTCTGAGGGGAGATAGAGCCTTGTCTCCAGGAAGCCAGGGTCTGACAGGGAGACCCTGACTGTGCCCTCGGAGACCCCAGTCCAAGAGGGGTATCTCCTTAGAGCCCGGAGGCCCTTGCCCACCTCACCACAGGTATGTCTGTGGCATGCCTCTCAATTTCTGTAAACAGAATTGGGAAATCCCAGAAACTACAACACGTTTAATCACCCTTGTTTATTGCTCTTCCCAGCGTGACTCAGCAGTAGGAAAATCACTGCTAAGTGAACCTGGAATGAAATCCGAAAGGGAGAGTGATGAGAGAGGCTGCCGGGAGCTCAGCTCCTGCAGCTCCCGCCTCCTCCACGCTGGGCCTGCTCTCAGCTGGTCCCCAGCAGCCCCTGAAGCTACCAACAGGGCCAACTGGGGGGCTGAGAGGAGGACAGCCAGCCCCTGGGGAGCCCCCATAGCAGGGCTGAGCCCTGGGTCAGGGCAGGGCCAAGTATACCAGCAGGGGCAGTCCAGGGGGTCTAGGGGAAGAGGTCACTTGTAGCCCAGGGCTTCTGACTTCTGCCATTTCAGACACACATCAAGTCCCCTCAGCTGGAATACTTGCCCCTTCCCCTCAGGGTGCCACATCCTGCTCTCCTTCAGCCCCTCCTAGGCCCTCAGACCTCCCACAACACATTCTGTCTGGGTACCCTTGCTGTCTATCACCTGGCTAATATGGGGTAGGTGGGCGTTTGCATCTTTTCTTTCTTTTTTTTTTAACTTTTATTTTTTTTGCTGTAGACCATTTTTGAAGTCTTTATTGAATCTGTTACAATATCCCGTCTGTTTTACATTTTGATTTTTGGGGCATGAGGCGTGTGGGATCTTAGCTCTCTGACCAGGGACTGAAGCTGCACATGTTGCATTGGAGATGAAGTCTTCACCTCTGGACTGCCAGGGAAGTCCCCCTTTTCTTCTTATCTTAGATCCTCAAGCCTTGAGAATAGGTGTTTTAACTGCAGCAGGATGGGCTCAGTCCTTAGGAAAACGTGAACAAATAAACACATGACAGAAACTAGAACTCAGACTGTTTTCACAGCAGAGTAAGAGTTCAGAGAGTGCCCAGCCCCCCTGCCTTTCCTTAGGAAGGGAGGAGGGAGACATCTCCCTGAACTGATGGGACCTTGGAAATTTCCTGAAACTGAGGTCCTGCAAGGGGAAGGGCACCAGGATCCACTGTCTCTCTCCCTCTGCCTGACTTTCCAGCCTTGTCCTGGTCCCGGGGCTCTGGGCCAGGCTGACACCCAGAGGGAGACACACTGTTCCGTTCTCACTCTGGTGGGTAGGGCGGTGTATGCATGGCAGTGGCTGACAGGCTCCACCCAGGGTTGGTACATTTCATCACCTAGAAAGCCTGGCCAAGTCTTACAGTTTCTGAGGCCCAGAGAATGATTTACTTTGTACACACCAAGCCACTTGGTCCCCATCCCAAATTTTATGCAAGCACCCAGGACATTCCAGCCCCAGCCGGCAGCAAGGGCAGGGCTGCCTGGGTGCTCCTCACCTGCCAAGGCAGCCTTTGGACTCACTCTAGGCTGGGGGTCCTGGTGTAGGGTGCTCTGAAGGACCCCTGCCCAGTTTTTCCTCCTGACCCCCAAAGGCAACAGTGGAGATGATCATAAAAATTGCCATTCTAATATTGAAGTAATATTGGAGTTAACATAGTGATGCAGGTTAATTATATTTCAAAATAAGCTCATAGAATTCTCTGGAGGTCCAGAGGTCAGGGCTCCAGGCTTTCACTGCAGAGGGCATGGGTTTGAGAACTAAGATCCTGCAAGCCTGTGGCACAGCCAAAAAAAAAACTCATAGAAAACGAGATCCAGTGAAGGGAGGAGAAGTTGGCTGAGGGCAGTCAAAATTTACAGGCTTCCAGTTATAAGATAAATAAGTACGTGTACGTAATGTACAACATGATGAATATACTTAACACTAGTAGGAGTAGGAGTGAGTCACTCAGTCATGTCCAGCTCTTTGCAACCCCATGGATTGTAGCCCACTAGTACTCTTGCCTGGCAAATCCCATGGACGGAGGAGCCTGGAAGGCTGCAGTCCATGGGGTCTGCTAAGAGTCGGACACGACTGAGCGACTTCACTTTCACTTTTCACTTTCATGCTTTGGAGAAGGAAATGGCAGCCCACTCCAGTGTTCTTGCCTGGAGAATCCCAGGGACAGGGGAGCCTGGTGGGCTGCTGTCTATGGGGTTGCACAGAGTCGGACACAACTGAAGTGACTTAGCAGTAGCAGGCTCCTCTATCTTTGCATGGAATTCTCCAGGCAAGAATACTGGAGTGGGTAGCTATTCCCATCTCCAGTAGATCTTTCTGACCCAGGGATCAAACCTGGGTCTAAGTTGCGACAGATTCTTTACCATCTGAGCCACCAGGGAAGCCCTATAATTGACGCTTCTATATGTTATGTATGAAAGTTGTTAAGAGAGAAAATCCTAAGAGTTTTCATCAGAATAAAAAATTGTTTTCTATTTCTTTAATCTTGTATCTGTATGAGGTGGATGTTCATTAAACACTGCAATAAGTACACCTTAAACTTAAATGATGCTGTTGTGTATGTCAATTATACCAGGAAGAAGTTCTCAATAAATCTGGAAGAAGAAAAAAAAATGACTAGTCTAATTTACTCTGCCCATCCTGTGACATATATTTCCTCACCTAAGTCTCTTTAGCAGTTCAGTGAGGGGACTCCCCTGGTGGTCCAGTGGCTGAGACTCCACACTCCCAGTGCAGGGGGCCTGGGTTTGATCCCTGGTCAGGGAACTAGATTCTACGTGTTGCCATGAAGATTGAAGATCCCACATGCCACAGCTAAGACCCAGCCCAGCCAAATAAATTAATACATATTTTTAAAAAACTCAATGAGGTAGCAATCTTATTATGTTATTACCTCTACTTTATAGGACGAGAGCACTGGGGTTACAAGAGACATAGTTACATGTCCAGGTGGCATAGCTAGCCGGTAAGTGGTTGAGCTGGGAATGCCAGTTCCAAATTCTTTCTTTACAAAAAAATAATTGTATTTATTCTATTGATTTATTTTTGACTGTGCGGGGTCTTCATCGTTGCCAGGGCTTTCCTCTGGTTGCAGTGCTCAGGCTTGTCTTTGCAGTGGCTTCTTTTGTTTTAGAGCACAGGCTGTAGGGCGCACAGGCTCCAGTAACTGGGGCACATGGGCTCAGTAGTCTCAGCGCCTAGGCTCCAGAGCGCAAGCTCAATAGTTGCTGTGCCCAGGCTTAGTTGTTACACTTAGCATTTACTCTTAACAACTTTCATATATAACATACAGTAGCATCAATTATAGGGCTTCCCTTGTGGTTCAACTGGTAACAAATCTGCCTGCAATGCGGGAGACCAGGGTTCGATCCCTGGGTGGGGAAGATCCCCTGGAGAAGGGAAAGGCTACCGACTCTAGTATTCAGGCCTGGAGAATTCCATGGACTATACAGTCCATGGGGTTGCAAAGGGTCAGACAGGACTGAGTGACTTTTTCTTTAGTTGTTACACAACGTTTGGGATCTTCCCTGATCAGGGATCGAACGCTTGTGTCCTGCACTGGCAGGCAGATTCTTTACCACTGAGCCACCAGGGAAGCCTCAAATTCTTGCTCTTTATCAGCATGCTGCCAGTGACCCAGCTTCTGCAGCACCCTTGCAAACCTCTCAAACTTCTCCCTAGGAGAAGGGCACCCAGAACCCTGAGAGAAGGAAATAGACTCTGTGGATAAATTACAAAGTGGCTGCTGGTGCTGGGGAAGTGTGTGTGTGTGTGTGTGTGGCGGGGGGCGGGGGGGTGGCCCTCTGCCTTGCCATCAGAGAGGTGTGTGCTGTGTGTACTGGAAACCAATTTGCACTGTCCCCTTTGCCCACCTCCACCTGCTAAGAAGGTGGAAGCAGGAACAAGCCTTGGAGATCAGTGAAGTACCAGCCCTGGGTCAGGCACTTGTCAGATGATATTTGCAATATCATCTTGATACTTGTAAGGTGATATTTGGCCCAGGGCAGTGCAGGTAATTTCAAAATTCTTTGGTGTTTGAACCAACTGTACTTGTAGGACTGGTGCCCTGAGGATGACAGCCGCTATAGAAGGGGTCCAGGGCTCTGCCCTTAGATCTTCCTGCCTGGTGCTGTCATTAGACCCTGCCCACCGCCCACCTGCTGAGTTTCTAGAGAGGGTCATGGAAGGGGGAGGCGGTAGTTGCTAATGAATATTGTGGAAAACAGAATTCAGAGGGCATTCTTATTACCAGAAGCTTGGCTTCTCTGTATACTGGTGCCAAATCAAATCCTGGAGGCAGAGTTTCGGGGGAAGTAGTAAAGGATAGCTTTATTGTTTTGCCAGGTGAAGGGACACACACCAAGCTTCAAAAAACTGTGTCTCGACCCCAAAGGATCTGGTGAGGGTTTTCATAAGAATGGGCTTCCCTGGTGGCTCAGATGGTAAAGAATCCACTTGCAGTGCAGGAGACCTGGGTTTGATCCCAGGGTTGGGAAGATCTCCTGGAGATGGGAATGGGTACCCACTCCAGTGTTCTTGCCTAGAGAATTCCATGGACAGAGGAGCCTGGTGGGCTACAGCCCATGGGGTCCCAAAGAGTTAGACACGACTGAACGACTAACATTTTCACTTTTATAACAGTGAGTCAAATGTGAGGTCTCTACAGGATTTGCAGTCCTTAGTCTCAGCTGGTCCAGTAGTTTCTCTGGTCCCTTTAATCTTGCCTCAGATGGTTAGTAGTAATGAACAGATGTGAGAGGTGGACCATAAAGAAGGTTTGATCACTGAAGAACTGATGCTTTCCAATTGTGGTGCTAGAGAAGACTCTTGAGAGTCCCTTGGGCTGCAAGGAGATCAAACCAGTCAATCCTAAAGGAAATCAACCCTGAATATTCATTGGAAGGACTGCTGCTGAAGCTGAAGCTCCAATACTTAGAGCACCTGATGCGAAGAGTCAACTCATGGAAAAGATCCTAATGCTGGGAACGATTGAAGGTAGAAGGAGAAGATAATGGTGACCTCCTTCAAAAGGTCCCATGCATACATTGTCACACTCAGTGCCCCCGACTCTGCAGCAGGCCATCACCAACCCAGGCCTCTGCCAGAGACTCCTGGACACTCACAGGCAAGTCTGGGTCAGTCTCTTGTGGGGTCATTGCTCCTTTCTCCTGGATTCCGGTGCACACAAGGTTTTGTTTGTGCCCTCTGGAGTCTGTTTACCCAGTTCTGTGTAAGTTCTGTAATCAGATCCCACTGGCCTCCAAAGTCAAATTCCCTGGGGGTTCTTAGTCCCTTTGCCAGATCCCTAGGTTGGGAAATCTGTTGTAAGTCCTAGGACTTTCTTCACAGTGTGAGAATTTCTGTGGTATAATTGTTCTGCAGTTTGTGGGTCATCTGCTCGGCAGCTCTATGGTGAGGTTAATGGTGACCTCCTCCAAGATGGCTTATGCCACAGGCTGTGTGACCAGGTCTCCTGAACCCAGAGCCCCTGCCCCTGCAGCAGGCCACTGCTGACCCGTACTTCCTCAGGAGACACTCAAACACAGTTTTGGCTCAGTCTCTGTGGGGTCTCTGGGGCCTGGTGTGCACAAGATTTTGTTTGAACCCTTCAAGCATCTCTGGCAGGTATGGGGTTTGATTCTAAACACAATTTTGCCCCTCCTACCATCTTTCTAGGACTTCTCCTTTGCCCTTGGACTTGGGGTATCTTTTTTTGATGGGATCCAACATTCTCCTGTCAATGGTTGTTCAGCAGTGAGTTGTAATTTTGGAGTTCTTGAAGGAGAAGAGGACCATACATCCTTCTACCCCACCATCTTGAGATCAAATATATGGTTGGATGGCACCACCAACTCTATGGACATGAGTCTGAGTAAACTCCAGGAGTTGGTGATGGACAAAGAAGCCTGGTGTGCTGCAGTCCATGGGGTCACAAAGAGTCAGACATGACTGAGTGACTGAACTGAAGTGAGAAGGAGAAGGGGGCGGCAGAGGATGGATAGTTGGATAGCATCATCGACTCAATGGGCGTGAGTTTGAGCAAACTCAGGGACATAGTGAAGGACAGGAAGCCTGGTGTGCTGCAGTGCATGGCGTCCCAAAGAGTCAGGCATAACTGAACAACAGCAGGTGTTCTCTTGGCTGCCCCACCCTTGATTAGCAGCTGTTGGAATCCACCCTTTGGAACGCACGGAAGGTCATGACGGAGGCTGGAGTCTTGCCTACAAGATATGGGAGAAAGAAAGACATCCACATCTGGGATCCCCACAGGGCCCTGCTCAGTTTCAGTCTCCCCCGTGAATGATGACTTGGTGTCATTCAATTTTCTAGAACAGCCACTAGAGACTGTGTGCAAAGCCCTAAGGAACCAAAGGGACAATGAGGGATCACTGCCCTTGGTGCAGGTAGGGGATTGAGTGGAGTGACAGGAGCCAATGCCAGACTCAGAGGCTGCCCAGCCCCCCACTCCCATCTCCATGGAATGATTAGCCTGGGGGTGGGGGTGGGGAGAAGGGTTTTCTGGGGATGGGCTTATCTGAACTCAACTTTGAAAGGCAAATCAGAAAATAGGGCTTCCTGCCCAGATAGGATTAGTGTGACAATCAAAAGATATAATGGATGGGGAATAACCACAGGATTAGTGTGAAAATAAAACAAGACAATGGAGGGGGAAAGTATCTTGTGACCTGATTTTTAAAAAGACAGTTTCGAGGTCCTGTTATGACAAGTGAGGAAACAGGCTCCTGGAGGGCATGACTTGCTCATGGTGAGCCAATAATTTAAAGGCCAACACAAGACTTGAATCCAGATCTTCTGATTCTAGAATTAGGTTTTGGGTCTTCTACACTGACTTCTGCTTCACTGACTATGCTAAAGCCACAACAAATTGTGGGAAATTCTTAAAGAGATGGGAGTACCAGACTACCTTACCTGTCTCCTGAGAAACCTGTATGCAGGTCAAGAAGCAACTGTTAGAACCAGACATGGAACAACAGACCGGTTCAAATTTTGGAAAGGAGTATGACAAGGCTGTATATTGTTACCTTGCTTATTTAATTTCTATGCAGAGTACATCATGTGAAATGATGGACTGGATGAAGCACAAGCTGGAATCAAGATTGCAGGAAGAAATAGCAACAACCTCAGATATGTAGATGATATCATTCTGATATAACTCAGAAAGTGAATAGGAACTAAACAGCCTCTTGATGAGAGTGAAAGAAGAGCATGAAAAAGCTGGCTTGAAACTCAACATTCAAAAAACTAAGATCATGGTATCCAGTCACATGACTTCACGGCAAATAGAAGGGGGAAAAGTTAGAAGCAGTGACAGATTTATCTTCTTGGGCTCCAAAAATCACTGTGGACAGTGATTGCAGCCATGAAGTTAAAAGACACTTGCTCCTTGGAAGGAAAGCTTCCTTTCCAATGACAAACCTAGATAGCATTTAAAAAACAGAGACACCACTTTGCTGACAGACTTCTGTATAGTCAAAGCTGTGGTTTTCCCAGTAGTCATGTACAGATGTGAGAGTTGGACCATAAAGAAGTCTGAGCACTGAAGAATTGATGCTTTTGAATCATGGTTCTGGAGATGACTCTTGAAAGTCTCTCGGACCAAAAGGATATCAAACCAGTAAATCCTAAAGGAAATCAAGCCTGTATATTCATTGGAAGGACTGAAGCTGAAGCTTCAATACTATGGCCAGGATGCGAAGAGTCAACTCATTGGAAAAGACTCTGATGCTGGGAAAGACCGAAGGCAAAAAGAGAAGGGGGCAGCAGAGGATGAGATAGTTAGATAGCATCACCAACTCAATGGGCATGATTTGAGTAAACTCCAGGAGATAGTGGAGGACAGAGGAGACTGGCATGCTGCAGTCTGTGGGGTTGCAGTCAGACACAACTTAGAGACTGTACAACAACAACATACTGACTTCTCCAGAGAGTGAATTCCATTGTAAAATTGCTTTTCTTAGAATCTTGTTTTACGAACTGTAATACATAGTAGGAGTCTTTTACACTATAGTAAAAATTAGTGGTCAGCATACTTTGCAAAGAGATAGCAAAGAATAGGACAGTGAAGGAAATGTAAAAGTGGAGAGGGAGGTTGGGAATGAAAAGGACAATTTGGGAATATGTAAGGCTTGGGTCCAGGAGGGTTTTAAAGAGCCTAGACAGGGAAGGACAAGAAAGTATGTCTAGAAGTAAAGAGATAACTCAGGAAAGAGAGTGAGAATGCCAAACACACACTTTGTCAGGTTATCAAAGGGCTTGGTGCCCAGGCTCTTCCTCTTCAGAATGACAAGCTGAGCCTGGTATTAGATTGTAGAGATCTCTCTCCATAGATCCTCTCTGAGCCTCTGACTCATCGCAGAGCTGCTCTAGGGACAATCAGGACCTCCGCTTCCACTTCCCTTCCTTGTGTCAAAGGGAAGAATAAATGAGAATCTGAGATGATCATTCAGGCTTCCTGGAGCATCCTTACTCCCATCCCGAATGGGGTGTAAAGAGCTTCGGTGGATTTCTTTCACTTGTTTGTTACAAACCATAAGCTGACAGTAGATTCTCGGTCATGCCATGAAAATGCTGAGTCTAGAACCTCATCTTCAAGTTAAGTAGATCCTGAGGATAATACATTTTTTAAAACTCCTTGTTGACGTCCACCCTCCACTACCTACACCCTCCATCTACCTACATCAGCACCATGTGGAGAACAAATTCAGAAGAAACAAAAAAGTATAAAAAATAAAATTAAAATCACCCATGATCCCACTCCCTAAGTGAAAAAACAATGGTTGACACTTACGTATTTCCTTGCAGTCTTTTTAAAAATTATTTATTTTTTAATTGAAGGATAATTGCTTTACAGAATCCTTTCAGTCTTTACTTCATATGTACATGTGGAGTATTCCACAGAGCCCCAGACCACATAAAGGCCTTCTTTATATGCAACCTCCTGCCTCCTAGGAGGAAAAACCAACAGTCTCCATTTTTTTGTTGTTGTTCTTTTTTTTTTTTTTTTTTTTTTAAGGCACCAACGTTCTTTTTTATTTTACTTTATGGTTTAATTTTTGGCCACAGCCCCTGGCATGTGGGAACAGTCTCCTTTCTAAAAAGCCCTGGGTACCCACAGAAATGTAGATCTGTGAATCTTCCTGGTGGATCCAGCTACCAAGTCATTTGTATGTATTGATCCTTCAGGCTGATGTACATGAGCATCCCTGGGACATTGACTAAACCCTAATCCTGTAAATACAGAGGTTATTCCATCTCCCATACTCCACACCAAGCTCTGCCTTTGGCTGGAAACTTGAAGATTCCCACTGCACTTCACTCTTCCAGTTTGTCCCTGGCTCCCAAGGAGCTTGGCTCAGCTCATGTCCGTGTTTGCTGTGGCCTCAGAGTTTGAATGCTCTCTTATTCTCAAAATGAATGGTCTCTGTCTCGACTTAGGTCTCCCACGTGGCGCTAGTGGTAAAGAACCTGCCTGCCAATGCAGATATGGGTTCTATCCTCGAGTTGGGAAGATCCCCTGGAGGAGGGTATGGCAACCCACTCTAGTATTCTTGCCTGGAGAATTCGAAGGACAGAGAAGTCTATGGTCCATAGGGTCACAGAGAATTGGACATGGCTGAAGTGACTTGGCACTGGCATTGTCTTGACTTGGTCCTTGCAAAGCAGTTAGGCCACTCACGACCTTGTGGCATTCATGCCTATCAACTCCATCTTTGAAAAGGCTTTGATGGGCAGGACTCCCCTGGCAGTCTAATAGTTAAGACTCTGCAATTCCACTGCAGGAAGCACTGGTTTTGATCCCGAGTCAGGGACTAAGATCCCACACACTGAGTGGCATGGCCAAATAGTAAAAAAAGGTTTTGATGGGCATTAGTTGATGATAATAGTAGCTGCCACTCCATGCTAGGCTAAACACTGTGGTGGGCTCTTTATATTGTGATCTGATCTAATCCCCACAGTCCCCATAACCAGACATTCCTAGATCCCACTTTACTGATGGGGAAACTGAGTCTCAGAGAGGTAGGATGATTCGCCTGAGGATACCTGGTGCGACAGTCCAAAGCCATTGACCTTCCCACTGCTCTCCTCTGCTCCCATTATGCCCAGTGAAAAACATGTTTATATACAGGTGCCAATGGGAATTATTGCTTACCCAAGATAAGCCGATGTTGCCACACCGCTCTGATATCATTCCCACCAAAAGCAAAAAGTTTGGGTCCTTTTGTGAACCTGAGTGGCCTTGTTTCCTCTAAAAGCATAGATTTCAGGAGAACATTTAAACTGTGGAAACAGCTCTGCCACCTTCATGACTACCTACAGGGGTGCCAAGGCCAGCATAACGCCCACCAGGCGTTCAGACCCTTGGGGATCGCCTCACCGTTCAGTCAGTCCTTGTGATTTATGCCAGGCACTAGGTCCAAGACGGGGCGTGAGTTCTCCCAGGGGCATCAGTTTTTTGCTTTGTAATCTGGATGCACCTGCTCATCAGGTCAGGTTCACCAGGAAGCAGCTGCTGAGATGAAGATAGGCATGGGAAAGGGTCCCTGGGGAGTCACTGCCGTGAAAGGAAACAGGATTGGGCAGATCTGCCAATTCTCCACAAGCCTGATGTGCAACTCCCAAGCAAAGATAGCCAGCCCGTGGGAGGAGCCAGGCCTGAGCTGGGCAGAGATGACTGGGACCTAGGACCACAGCTGTGCTCAGCCCCCATTGGCCCTCAAGTGCCAGGATGAGAGAGAGGTGAGCGAGGTGCACAAAATAAAAGGAGGTGTTTGGATGACCCTGGGAGCCAGCTCCACCTCACATTGTGTGTGCTGGGCACCTCGCTCTCCTCAGCCTAGTCCCAGCCCTGGGGACCAGGGAGAGGCTAAGAACTGGACCCGTCAGCTCACCACACTCCTGGCAGCAAATAGCAAGTCCTTTCTTGGAGGGAGGTCTGCAAACACACCTCCATGTCTGCTGTATTCTTCTTCTCAACAAATATTTACTGATTGCCAGGCTTTGGGGCTCTTCAATGAGACCAGACTCTGCCTTGGAGACCTTCCAGTCTAGCCCATCTCTCTGCACAAACCTGAGTATGTACCCTGATATCTTGTATCAAGGTCAGGGTGACCACCTGCCCGCATCAGAGTGTACCTACAGCTTAGCACCCAAGAGGTATAGGCACCGATGCACAATCAAGGGGTTCCAGAAGGGTGGGGAAGATTTTCAAAGAAGCTGCATCTTGGGGAGAAAGGTGAAGGAAGCCAAGAGGAAGGAAGGGGCTGCTGGGCAAGAGGCCTGACAAATGAGCAGAAAATCCTGGGTGGGAGAAAGGGAAATTGAGTCAAAAGCCAGGCCCCATGGCAGGACTTCCCTGGTGGCTCAGATGGTAAAGCGTCTGTCCACAATGCGGGAGACCCGGGTTCAATCCCTGGGTTGGGAAGATCCCCTGAAGAAGGAAATGGCAATCCACTCCAGTACTATTGCCTAGAAAATCCCATGGAGGGAGGAGCCTGGTAGGCTACAGTCCATGGGGTTGCAAAGAGTCGGACACGGACACGACCGAGCGACTTCACTTCTATGGCAGGTGGGGCATTTCCCTGCAGGAATGAGTAAGGAGCAGGTGACTCGGAGAGGGACTCATGCAATCCTTGGCTGAAAGCTGGGCTCAGGGCCAGAAAGGAAAAATTTTTGCTTCCTTAAGAGCTGGAGGGTGGAGGGAGGAAAAAGGAGCCTGAAAGATATCCACAGACTAAGAACCAGGTCTGAGCCCTTGAGAGCCAGCAGAGCCTGCGGCCAGGCCACTTGTCATTTCTATCAGTCATCACTGAAGAGGAGCCACAGGCAAACAGTACATTTGAGTAAGTGGAAGTAACACTTGAGTGTGTGTTGGTTGCTATAGCCCACCAGGCTCCTCTGCCCATGGAATTCTCCAAGCCAGAATACTGACATGAGTTGCCATTCCCTTTTCCAGGGGATCTTCCTGGGATTGAACCCGGTCGCCTGCATTGCAAGCATATGCTTTCAGTCTGAGCCACCAGGCAGGCCCGGTGTAGCATTTACATAACACTTGTGTAGCATCTACATAATGTCCCTCTCCCCATATTGAGCCTGTTTTCCAGGCCAGAGACCTGGGAGTCATGCTACGCTCTTCTCTCTCCTTCACCCATCCTTGGTCCCCAAGACCAGTCTCCCTTTATTTATTTATTTGGTCATACCAACTAGCTTATGGGATCTTAGTTCCCTGACCAGGGACCAAACCCGTGTCCCCTGCAGTGGAAGACTAAGTCCTAACCACTGGATCGCCAGGGAAGTCCAGTCTCCCTTCAGAAGACTCTGTGAGTCCTGCTGTTTCCTGCCCCCATGGCCTCTGCCCTCGCCTAGACCACCCTCCACTCCATCACCTGGTGTTAACAGTCTCTTACCTGCCTGGCTCCCCTCTCCCTGCCTTCTCAGATCTGTTCATTTTGCCACAAAATTTATCACAGCATTGTCCTGCCTGAACTCCACTGTCCTTAAAACAAAGCCCCACATTCTTTTTTTTTAACCGTTTATTTTATATTGTAATGCAGCCAATTAACAATGTTGTGATAGTTTCAGATGAACAGCGAAGGGACTCAGCCATACATATACTTGTGTCCATTCTCCCCCAAACTCCCTTCCCTTCCAGGCCGCCCCATGACATTATGATATGAGCAGAGTTCCCTGTCAAAGCCACATATTCTTAATTTGGCCTTCAAGTATGATCCCTACTCTGCAGCCATCCCTGCTCCCCTTTTACAACTCTACCTCGTAGCTCTGTCCTCTTCAAACTCACTCCTGCCCCCAAGCCATGCACAAACACCTCCCCCCAACCCCAGCCAGGGCTCTCTTTCCTCTGGGCCTCTCCAGTGTTGTTTCCTCTGCCTGGAACAAACCTGCCCTGACTAGCCCCTACCATGTACTGCTCACTCCAGGAAGCCTTCCTCCCCACCCACCCCAAGGTAAGGTGTTTTGGCCCCCATCCCCTGCTGTGGCACTTGCCAAGATTGCTGGTTAACTATAATGATTCAAGACGGTCAATCCCCATCTTGCCTATGTTATATCGCAGGTACAGCACAGTACCCTTGTCATCAACACATCATCAATGCATATTTTTGGGGCATCTACCTAATGTCATGTACCAACCATGAACCCTGGGGAAATGATGGGGAATTAGCAAAGTTCTTGTTTTTACGGAGCTCACACTCTCAGTTTTTGCATATTTCAAAGTTATTTTAGGGAAGGTTATTTTAAGTTATTTTAGGTACTGGTTTTCTAAAGGCAGAAGAAAAAGTGAAAAAACAAAGCGAGGAGGGGAGAGAGGGAGGGAGAGGGTCAGGAAGGAAGGGAGAAAAAGAAAGAAAGGAAGGAAGGAAGGAAGGGAAAGTTTGACTCCCAAGTGAGATAAACCAAGCTGGTCACAGTTCGGGGTCCTGTCCTGCCCATTTCTTGCCTCACTTCCTTTCCCTTCCCTGCATAAACTTTTTGCTCCAGAGAAAATGCAGTTGCCCAAAGCTCATGGGCTTTCCCAACCCTGATCCTCTGACTCTGCTGGCCCTCCGCTGGCCCTGGGGCTCCTGTTCCTTCTCCTGTGTCAGCTCCTCAGCCTGAGAGATGCCTCCTCCTCAGGGCTCCTGTGGCACGGGCCCACACCTCCCTCCCTGGTGGCTCTCACTGTGTTGCATTCAAGCTGTTCGTCCAGACACCACGTTTTCCTCCCACCAAACTGCGAGCCCCGTGAGAGCTGAGAGCAGGTCTCACTCCTCTCGGATCCTAGAGAACCAACCCAGGCTATGTAAAAGGCTTTGGACTCAATTCCTGAATTTGATTTAGCAAGCACATTAGCCTTCCCAGCCCTGCTCCAGCCAACAGGCTGCTCAGGCCAGTTTGTGGGGCTGATCGTCCAGCTCACTCGGTCCCTGTGGGGCTCCCCACGCTTCTCATACATGATGACTTCCCTCCGCCAGTTTGTCCCTCATCCCCATTTTCATGTTGCTCTTCTACCTTGGGGCACCACAGGCCCTGGACAGGCCCAGGGGGGATTCAGGATTTTGAGCCCAGGAGAACACAGACAACACTTCAGAAACCCCCATCACCGCTTTCTCTCCCTTCATTGGTCACCATAACCTGACACCAAGCACTGTAGATTCATGGTTGTTGCATTACGTATTTGCACAAAGAGTTCCATATGCCCCTTGTGAATCTGGCTTTCTCAGCACATTCCTGGGACACACCCAGTCATGGGTTCATTTTCATCACTGTTTGCTAGCTCATTAGAGAGACATTTTGTAACTTATTTATCCATTCTGCCTTCCATGAGTTGTTGGATGTTTCCAATGGTTGACTCTTAGACCTGATGCTGTGATGAACATTTTTGAACAGTCTCATGGTGAGCAGAGGCATGCATCTCTGTCAGAAAGAAACCTAGAAAAGAAACTGTTTGGTTATAGGATATGCCAGTGGTCAGCTTTCAAGATATCGCCAAACAGTTTTCAAAAGTGGTTGCACAACCTTTATTTTTTAAATACAAGAGAAAGTCTAAGCTCATATAATCAGCTGCATTCTCACCACCACCATTTCCTACATTGTGTGGTGGGAGGAAGGTGCTGGCAATAGTGTTTGAGGGGAAGGAGGGGAACTGGGTGTTTGGAGGACAGGGCTGAGGGAGACAGATGTCACTCAGCACTCCTTACACCCAGTGGTAAAGAACTTGCCTGCCAATGCAGGAGATGTAAGAGGCGTGGGTTTGATCCCTGGGTCAGGAAGATCCCCTGGAGGAGTGCATGGCGACCCACTCCAGTGTTCTTGCCTGGAGAATCCCATGCACAGAGGAACCTGGCAGGCAGGGAAGGAGATGGGGGGCAGCTCCCCACAGTCCACATATATTCACCACTGCCTCCCTCCATGTGCTTTTGGGTGGTACTTCCCTTCTTCCCTTCCCTTCTGTCACCCTGCCCTTCCCACCCTTCCTAACTAACAAGTCTTTTCCACATAATCTCCAGGGAATCTGGAATGTGATTTAAACTGCGTTTGTTCCTTCGCTCCTGTTCTGTCTCCTCTGATCCCTCCAAGGCTCTGTATTCCCTGCTCCCCATGTCGTGCTGGGGGCTCCTTCCTGGTGGGACTGGTGCCTCCCTCCTCAGACTAGGGGCTCTCTGCTCCCTGATAACTGTTGGCATTTAGGTAAAAGCTAAGAGTAGAGTGTTGTGTGGGGAGTGTCACTCTCAGACAGGGATCTAAGTTGAGCAGAAAGAAAGGGCTGTTAAAAAAAAACCCTGAGAAGGTGTCTGTAGAGCACGTGGGCTTCCCACTTCTCTCTTAATGAAGAAGAGTGGTTCTCGATTACACTTTACTTGCGTGCTAAGCTGCTTCAGTCCTGTCCGACTCTTTGCGACCCCATGGACAGTAGCCCGCCAGGTTCCTCTGTCCATGGAATTCTCCAGGCGAGAATACTGGAGTGGGTTGCCATTCCCTTCTCCAGGGGATCTTCCTGACCCAGGGATCAAACCCAGGTTTCCTGCATTGCAGGCAGATTCTTTACCATCTGAGCCACCAGGGAAGCCCATTGTATAGTGGATTATTTAAATCAGAACTATGTTTAGTGGGTCACTATATCATGCCCCCTTTAATACAAATAAGGGTCGTGGTCCCGACACGGGTTGGAAAAGAATTTTCAGACGTGAGAGCCCTGCTTTTTGGGGCCCAGGCTCGCTGGGAGGCTGACGTTGTTCTGCAGAACTTGTGACTAAAGATGGTCCCCTGGCTCGATGTGATTTTAGACGTGGCGGGAAGATCCCCTCCCACAAGCGGGTCTTTTGCCTGAGCTGGCCTCAAACCTCACAGTTATTGAAGCTTAACTGTAGATCCGCAGTGGGTTGTGGGACAGGAAGCCCCAGTGTGGGAGGGAGCTCTCTCAGAAAGAGAATTCAAAAGACGATTTTTACAAAAATATGCGACCCTGGGGACACCACGCCGGGGTCCATCGCAGTCTGGGAAGGACCTGTTGTAAACCGGGGCAGATGCTGAAGCCGCAGCTTCTTGAGCTTTGCGGTAAACCCAGCTCACTGCTTCTTAGAAATGCAGAAATGAACGAAAGCGCTGATCCTCCAGATGAGGCTCTTAGGAAGGCGCTGGGCACTGAGGAACTGCTTTCTAACAGGTCAGGAGAGTGCCCGGGAGGGGCGTGGCCTCGAGAAGATGGCAGGAAGGGGCGGTGCCTGAGGCTCCCGCCACACCTGGCTGACCTTCCCTCCCCCGCCCTCTCCCGCACCCCCACGGGCTCAGCGCTCAAAGAATCTGCCTCTGCCCTTGTAGCTAGAGGCAGCCTCTCTTCCCCTTTCCCAGCAGTCAGGGAGGCTTGCTCTGTGCAGAAATACGGCCCAGTTTGAGCTTACCCTCACCAGGGGGTGCCTTGAGAAGAGAAAGCAGTGCCCCCTGAGGAAAAGCGGGTGGGCTGGTTCTACACCAACCCTGACTGGACTTTTCCCTCTCTGGGTCTCAGCCTTCACGCTGATTCAATGAAGAGATTGGGATAAATCCGTTTGTACCAACCAAAGGCTTGTGAGAGCCCAAGGTCTCCCAGAGTCTTCTTTGTTGCTGTCGTTCAGTGTCTTAGTCTTGTCCGACTCTTTGTGACCCCCATGGACTGCAGCACAACCAGGCTTCCCTGTCCTTCATTATCTCCCAGAGTGACGTCTTCCTAGCCGGGGACTTTTAAAGGAGATGATGGTGTCTAGTCCCATTCTATTTCATGCAGTTTTACTAAATTAAATAATCATTTCCCTCACCCTTTCTAATTAGAAGGCCTTTCTAATTAGAACACAAATCCAGAAGTCGTAAAAATAGAAGCTTGATAAATTCCACTCCAAAAAAATATATATTTCAAAATTTTCTGCATGACAGAAACTATGATAACAAAACTAAAGGATAAACAACAAACTTGAAAAAGTATTTGTGGTTAATGTCATAAACATACAGCTAATTTTCCCTCATAAATAGTTGGTTGCTCAGTCGTGTCTGACTCTTTGTGATCCCACGGACTGTAGCCTGCCAGGCTCCTCCATCCATGGTATTTTCCAGGCAAGAATACTGAAGTGGGTTGCCATTTTCTTCTCCAGATCATAAATAAGGAGCTCTTCCAAATCAATTAAAAAAAAAAAAAAAACACCAAAACCTACAAACCTCAATAGAAAAAAATGAACGAGGGATATCAACAGACAATCTGCAGGCAGAAAAAAATTCAAATGACTCAAACATTTGCAAAGATGCCAATCTCACCTGCAATAAGAGAACTGCATATTTAAACTAGCACTAACATACCACTTTCACCTATCAGATTAGCCAAGATCAAACATTCATCAGTACCCTGAGTTGGCAAAGATGTGTAGAAACAGCACTCAGATCTTTCTGCTGAGCATGTAAATTGGAACAAACCCTCTGGAGAACAGTCTGGCAGCAGCTATTGAAATTATAAATGCATGTTGAATTCAACCCCGTAATTCCACTTTGCTGTTGTAGTTTTTACATTTAAAACCAGCTAACCCTATTAACTGCTTAAAAATAAATTAGAACAAATTAAAAAGCTTCCCCCAGAGCAATGGGAGTACTTACGGAGTGAGCAAGTAGTTCTTGTGACTGGCCTCTCCAGGGCACAGCTTCTTACTCAGCAGCACATGATAGTCGATGTGTATTTTTTGACCATTAAACAACTTTAAATAGTTTTTCAATACCGTCATTTATCATTTTATGTCTAACCACAATGGCTGGTTGGTTAGTAAGGAGAAAGAGAAAAAATATTGATGCTGAAGCATAGCAACTTCACGAGGAATCTTGCAATTTGCCTCAAAGTGTTCATCGCCAGGTTTATAATTTGCATTCATCTTTGATTGAAATTATTGGGTTGGCCAAAAAGGTTGTTCGGTTCTAAGTGAAAATACAAGACGTATTTTTCATTCTCACCAAGAACTTTATTGAGCAACATGTTCACCAACGAAAAAGAACTTTTTGGCCAACCCAGTATTTAAAACACAACAAGACATCTTGGGTTCTTCCAAAAAAAAGCAAATGCTGATTTCTTCCAATTTGGCTTTGCTTTTATTGGAAATGGAGACTGTATAGTGTTAAATACGGAGACATGCTTAGAAAAACCAGCCTGAATGTTTCTCTCCCACTGAGTAGAAACCATGCTTAAAATGTATGGCAGGGAACCTGCTGATTATTCATGATGGAAAATGCAAGAATTCCATGCACCACATCCTGAAATTGTTGATGTTCTAACATATAAAATGGTATCAATCCATTTTTAAATACATTCAATCCCTACCTAAACATGATATAACTTATCATTTTGAAGTTATCCAACAAATCATGTTCTTGCTTAGATAGTAAGTGGCAGTTACACTGGAAAAACTCAGCATTAGTCTTTATACATTATGTGGCTCAAACAGTAAAGAATCTGCCTGCAATGTGGGAGACCTGGGTTTGATCCCAGGGTTGGGAAGATCCCCTGGAGAAGAGAATGGATACCCACTCCAGCATTCTTGCCTGGAAAATTCCATGGACAGAGGAGCCTGGTGAGCTACAATCCATTGGGTTCACAAAGAGTTGGACATGACAGAGTGACTAACATACACACTTTAGTTAAAATGAACTCTACTATAAAACTTTAATAATACATCTCTAATATATACATATATATATTACTGAAAAACACTTAAATTTTAAAAAGTGCTGAAATGCCCTTTAAAACTTTTCTTTTGGCAATTCTCAATACATATTAGTGTTGAAAATGTCAGAAACTTTTAAATAAGTAAGAAATGCTATCCAACTTATGACATTCTTGGCTTCTAGGACTTCACCGCTGGACATATGATTCCTTAGCATTTGGTACCACAGCTACACAAATGCTGATAAAAGAAGTCAAGTGAGAGTTAAACTTTTTTTTTCTCGTGGATCATTCCTATTTTCAGCAACTTAAAAATACTCATGATCTTGCTTCAGATTTGCAAAACTTCTGTGTGTTAGTCGCTCAGTCATATTGAGACAAACAAAAAAACTTCTAGTATCTATGTATCTAGGTTTTTGCACTTTATAGATGAGGACACTGAGACCCAGAGAGATTGACATCACTTGCCTAAGATGTGGAAAGCCAGATCTCCAGCTCCTTGACCTGTCACTCAGATGTGGCTGTGACTATAACAACTCCAGCCTCCCCGCCTCCCTGCCCCGGCCTTCTCCTCCCATTCTCCTTGTAATCTGGAGACAAGCCTGGTGCTTTGGTGATAAAGTAACTCGGAACAATGGTGCCTGGGGTCTGGGAGGTAGGCCAAGGCTGAAGGGCTGTCGAGTGGCAAGGGCCTTAGTGGGGACCTTTGTAGGGTGTGGGGGGCATTAAGTCAGCATCAGCAATTCTGCTCCGTGGACTGCTCAGTGACGCTCAGTGCTCAGCAGTGCCTGACGGGGCCAAAGCCCCTGGAAAACTGCCTGACCAGGCTTTGGTAAATGTTTAAGCACTGGGGGTGGGGTGGTGGTGGTAAGCAGTAAGACTTGGGACTGAGGGGGTAAGGGGAGGGTGTTCAAGTGCAAGAAGCACAGAAACAGAGACTGTACCCCCAGGGGTGGTTGCCCTCACCTCCATCCTGCTCCTCCAAGGCCAGGAAGGGCCAGGAAAGGGCGGCAGGGTCAGCTGGCAAGGCCCCAGCTCAGAAGTCCTGCTCTGAGCCGTTCCTAGCAAGGAACTCATTTTCCCACTCATGTCCCAATCAAGATCGGCTAAGCTGGGACCGGGCACTGCATTAGAGTTTGGCTGATTCTTTTCTGGGGTCAGATTCTTTGGGGGTATGCAGCTATCTGGCTTCTCTACTCCCATCCCTTTGCCATCTCCTGACTGGGCCAGTTCATGGGCCTCTGCCTTCCCAGGACCTTAGACTTCTCCCAGGCACGGAGCCACTGACCCATGAAAGTCCCCTGGCCCAGGCAAGTGGAAAATAGTAAGAGTTAGTGTAGCTGAGTCATAGAAGAGAGAATGCGAGCTGGACCGGTGAACAAGGCCTGCTCTCCTTTGGCAGAGGCCACTGGGCTTCCCCAGTGGACTTGCCGCCAGCCAGGAGCACTTGCCTTAAACAGCCAACTCTTCTCCTTCACCATCAGGTTGGTCATCACCACCATTCGACGACTAGGCAGAGTATTTATTGCACAACTGGAGTTTCATTCCACATATTGCGTCTGCCCTGGATTGGAATGAGTTCCTTTGGGGCCAGAAGATCACTTAGGCCTGTGTTGAGGCTGTTGGTTCCCATTTCTCCTAAATGGGCCAGGGTTCCCCTAAATCGTCCATTTGGTGTTTGTAGTTTCTTTATAAAACACAACCACTGCAAATAAAGAAAAGTGGCTGTTTATACAAACATGTCCTAGCTCCTTCTTAAGGCCTAGAAGTAATGACACCCCAGTAACAGCAGCCCAGGAAGCCCCCAGATCACAGTTTCTAAACACCACCCTCCACTAAAACAAACCAGGGCTCCTGTAGTAATGGCTGATTCCAGGGCCAGAGCAGAGAAAGTACAAATGAGCTTGGGACATTTGCTTGTGCCAGAATATAACAAAATGCTCAGAGAATTATGTGTGTGTGTGTGTGTGTGTGTGTGTAAGTCACTCAGTCATATCTGACTCTTTACAACACCATGGACTATAGCCCATCAGCCTCCTCTGTCCATGGAATTCTCCAGGCAAGAATACTGGAGTGGGTGGCCATTTCCTTCTCCAGGGGATCTTCCCGACCCAGGGATCGAACCTGGGTCTCCTGAATTGCAGGCGGATGCTTTACCGTCTGGGCTATTAAAGTCTGTCGTAAATATATGGTTAAACAAATAATGCTTTAATTGTTAATAAATTTTATTTACTTATTTATTTTTGGCTGTACTGGGTCTTCATTGCTGCAAGGGATTTTCTCTAGTTGTGGCGAGCAGGGGCTACTCACTAGTACACGAGCTTCTCGTTTTGGTGGCTTCTCTTGTTGCAGAGTACAGGTTCTCGGGCACTCAGGCTTCAGTAGGTGTGGCATGTCAGCTCAGCAGTTGCTTCTCACGGGCTCGAGACACAGAGTTCAGTAGGTGTGGTGCACAGGCCCTGCAGTACGTGGAGTCTTCCGGGATCAGGGATTTAAACTGTGTCTCCTGCATTGGCAGGCAGATTCCTTACCAGTGAGCCAACAGGGAAGCCCTAATAGGTGTCTATTAAAAGACAGGTGGGACTTCCCTGATGGTACGGGGGTTAAGAATCTGCTTTCCACAGCAGGAGACAGGGGTTCGATCCCTGGTCAGGAAACTAAGATCCCACATGCAACAGAGCAACTGAGTTTTGCACACTGCAACTATTGGGCCCACAGGAAAAGATCCCACATGATGCAAATAAGACCTAGATGCAGCCAAATAAATAATTAAATTAAATATGTTAAAAAGAGAGAAGGTGACAAAGCAAATGTGGAGAAATGTTGAAGAATCTGGATAAAAGGGACAAGGGCGTTCTTAGCACTGTCCTTGCAGAGTTTCTGTAAAGTTGAAATGATCTTGAAATATTTAAGATATGTAAAAATGAAGTGTATCCAAATGCTTTGCAAACTGCAGGGAAGCTAAGGAGGGGACTATTGTTAGGTAACGCGTTAGAATGTGTGATTATTCTCAGGAGGTATGCTGTGCGTGTAAGAGGGTGGGTGGCAGTGTTGCCAAGGAGTGTGTGCTTATTTATTTTACATCCCCCAGATTAACCCCTTCTCTTCTAGGGCAACAGGTGATGCAATCCGAGCTGTGGCAAGAGAAGGACCACACCTGAGCAAACATGGAGCCCGGGCTCAGCTGGGATGAAGGTTGTGCCAAAGTGTTTATGACTCTTCATGCCTTATCATCCCTTCCTGTCACAACGGAGTGTTTCCCTGCCATCTGTTTATACAGACATGTGTAAAACAACATGGCCTCCTGCCTTGCTTGCTCAGAACCTTGGGAATATCGATACAGTGATGCTGGCTCAAAAAACTTGCTTCCTGCTTCCTGGGCTGAGTTTTCCCACCCCATGTAGTCTTCTGTCTCCGATTGGAGAGGGGACCCAGAACAAGGAGTAGGGAATTTCCAACTTCGAGTCACTCAGCAAGATCAGGTGGGGTGGGGTCAACTGCGATTCAATGCACTCGATGTTTTGTGGTTGTTGTTGTTTAGTCAGTAAGTTGTGTCTGAGTCTTTGTGACCCCCATGGACTGTATGTAGCCTGCCAGGCTCCTCTGTCCATGGGATTTCCCAGGCGAGAACACTGGAGTGGGTTGCCCTCCAGGGAATCTTCCCAACCCAGGGATCAAACCTGCATCTCCTGCCTTGGCAGGTGGATTCTTTACCGCTGAGCCATCAGGGAAGCCCTGCTGTAGATGTTTACTCTGAGCCTAAAATGGACAAGGCCTAACTTCAGGCAGTGAACAGGCATTTCTTTAAACTGTTCAATCAGGCAGAGAGAGGCACAAGGAAGGAAAGACACCATTATCACCACTACCATCACCATCCTCATCTTCTCCAAAAACGTTGAAACCCTGCTACTCAGAATGTGACCTTACTTGGAAATAGAGTCTTTACAGATGGTCAGAGAAGATGAGGTCATTAGGGTGGGCCCTAATGCAATGTGACTGGTGTCTTTATAAAAAGGGGGAATTTGGACATAGACACACACACTAGGAGAACGCCATATGAAAGCAGAGATCGGGGTAAGGGGTCTTCAAGTCAAAGAATGCCAACGCTTGCCATCCAGCCTAGGAGAGAGGCACAGAACAGATGCTCCCTCACACTCTCAGGAGGGACCACTCCTGCCAACACCTTGACCTCAGACTTGCATGTGCTGTGCGACAGTAAAGAACAGTGAGACAGGGAATTCCCTGTCGGTCCAGTGGTTAGAACTCCAAGCTTCTTGCCATTCTGAGCACTTTACTTCTCTAATCCTTACTACAGCCCTATGAGGTGGGTCCTATATTACTATCCCCACTTTCCAGCGAATATGCAACTGAAGCTCAGAGAGGTTAAATCATCTTCCCAAGGCCACA
Source organism: Bos indicus (assembly GCF_029378745.1). Lineage (NCBI taxonomy): Eukaryota > Metazoa > Chordata > Mammalia > Artiodactyla > Bovidae > Bos > Bos indicus. Next base: position 14,617,115 of record NC_091782.1, on the reverse strand, counting down.
CAGCCAGAAGGCGTCTGTGCATTGGCCTCAACGTTCCTCCGGGACTACTCCTTTCCTCTCGCTCGTACATATGGCACTCTGTGCATGCTCAATCGTGTCCAACTCTTTGCAACCACATGGGCTGTACCCCCCCAGATCTCCATGGAATGTCCCAGGCAAGAATGCTGGAACAAGTTGCCATTTCCTTCTCCAGAGGATCCTCCTCACTCAGGGATGTAACCTGCGTCTCTTCTGTCTCTTGCACTGGCTGGTGTGTTTGTTTTTTTGTTTTTTTAACCAGCTGAGCCACCAGGGACAGCCGTCTTTCTCCCCAGCTGTCAGCTGGTGTGTCTATGCTCCAAGCCCATCATCTCCTCCCAGAAGCCTGCTTTAATCAAGCAAATGCTTCAGCCTCATTCCCATGCTTCTCCAGAACCTAGGGACACAGGAGCATGCAGGGATCATGTACTGGGGTGATGCCTTGCGTGGAGTCCTGGCCCCAGTCCTGGTCCATTCTTTGCCCTTAGATTACCTGTGTTCCCACAGGCAAGGTTGTCCCAGCCCCAATGCCAGCAGCCATTGGCAGAGGTGTCAATCACCTTTGCATCCAGTATTCAAGTGGATTGTGATATGCTTTTATTGCTCTAGTTGGTAACCAGGGCATTAGCCAGGTACACAGTAATCATGACTCAGAAGGAAACCAGGCTGCGTGCAGGTATTCCCAAGGGCTATCAGGAAGGGCCCAGGGGGCGTCTGAATTTCCAAGATCAGTGAGAGCACATAGCTCTCCACATTTCTCACTGTACCTGGCACTGTTCTCAGCACAACCAAATGTTTGTTGAATTATGTGGGCACATTTTCAACCCAACCAGAGCCCCTAACTGTTTTTTATCAAATTTACTTGCCCTTCTCCCATCCTTTCCCATCTTTATTCTGATAAGTATTTCCTGTTTAAAGGGATGATCAGTTTCAAAAGCTCTAATAGCGTTCTCAGGTTTGGGCCTGTGATTGATACTTTTAGCCTATTGTCTAACTGTTTGCAGAACCTATAGCTGTTTGCAGAATCTGCAGGCACTTGTAGACTGCAGATGTTCACAGAGCTTGTCTCCTTTTGCAAAGCCTGTAGCTCTTCACACATCTCACAGCTGGCACAGCTGTTTGCGGCGCCTACCCCTATTTGCAGAGCCTCTGGTCTATAAATTTTTCACTGATTTTTTTGTGTTTGTTTGGTTTGGTGGGGAGGGGCCTGCACTGGGTCTTCACTGCTGCGCGTGGGCTTTCTCTAGTTGTAGTGAGTGGGAACTTCTCTCTGGTTACCGTGCGCGGGCTTCTCGTTGCGCTGGCTTCTCTCGTTGCAGAGCACAGGCTCTAGGCGCACAGGTCTCAGTAGCTGCAGCAGGTGGGCTCAGTGGTTCTGGAGCACACACTTAGTTTCTTCAAGACATGTGGGATCTTCCCAGACTGGGGATTGAACCCATGTGCACTGCATTGGCAGGCAGATTCTTAACCACTGGACCACAAGGGAAATCCTGTTAAGTGTTTTTTCAATTTCAAATCACAGTTTTGAAGAGTAATTGCTTTGAAATACATAGCTGTCTGCCGAACTTGAAGGTGTCTGCAGAGCCTAGCGCTGCAGAGCCTGGAGACTACAGCTGTTGGTGGAGCTCTTTCTTATACGCAGATGCTATGAAAAGTGAAAGTTAAGTTGCTCAGTTGTGTCTGACTCTTTGCGACCCTGTGGACTGTAGCCCACCAGGCTCCTCCGTCCATGGGATTCTCCCCAGGGGATCTTCCCCACCCAGGGATCGAACCCAGGTCTCCCGCGTTAGAGGCAGACACTAACCTCTGAACCACCAGGGAATATAGGATGTTTGTTAAAGCCATTATAAGCTTAGAGTGAATAGGTGTGTGCAAAATCTGTTGAAAGTGATTACTATACCTTCTGGATGCTTGGTTTCTGGCTGGGCTTTTCTCTTCCAGCTAACAATGGGCCCTTCTTAGGAAAGAGACTGTCCGGTGTGATGCCAAGAGATTCAGAGTTCACTGTCAGTATAAGGAAAGGCTGCTGGAAGAAGAGGCTTTCTATAATGTTGAGGAACAATCATGGACCATTCGTGGACCACTCAGAACAGTCCACACAGGCACAGGAAGGAGGTGAGCTACTCAGAGGATCAGCTCTACTGGTGCCCACACACATCTGGAATAGCACAGTTGCACTTCCTGCAGACCCCTCCCCGCCTCATGCCCACAGCTGTCAAGCCGCACCACCCAACCCTCTCCTACTCCATGCATTACAACAAATTGCACGACGACCTCTGTCCTTTCCTTCTCCCTCGTTAATATTCCTTTCTCTCAGAGTGCTGGTCCTAGCAACCCCTCCAGGAGAAAAGAGAACTGAGAAGTAAATTCGCAACAAGTTCTTAGCCTCTGGGATGTGCTACCCTAATGCGACCTTTGCATTTTGAAATAAGATCTTTGGAGGCTGTCATGCCTTCTCCCCAGTGGCACACCCCCTGATGGTGAGATCGGGGCACGGTGACAGACAGCAGGCCTGAACAGGGTACGAGGCAACCTGGCTGCCCAAGGAGAAGGCTTGTCCTGCAGGCACACCCCACTTTTTGGCCACAGCTGTAGTCTAATTGAATCTTGGTTAATCGAATCCTCTTTTCCCAGTGACTCATAGGCCCATTTCAGAGCAAGGACGTGCTAGGAATGAGAAGTGGTTCCCGTCCAGGCATGAGCTGAAAGACAATTCAGTTGATCTTAGGTAGTGGTTGTTACTGAGTAGAAAGAGCTGCCTCTCCATGTCCCTGTGTGCTTGTTTTCTTAAACTTCAGCTTGGACTCTGACTCAGTACATGTAATTGATGGCTGTTTTGGTTCTGGTCCTCAGTTCAGAGGCTGAACCAGTTCTCCCCAGTTTCTGTCTCACCCCTGGGATCAGTTTGCATCCTTGTCTCAGTGAAGCGTCCTCTTCCTCTCCAAGAGCTCTGAAGCAAGCCTCAGCTGCCAACATTTTGGTTTTCCAGCCCGAGATCAGGAGCGGGGCAGTTTGATCCACTGGGGAGAAGGCAGTTGCCAACAAACACCATCTGGGTGCTGTGACCCCCGAATCTGGTTCTTCAGATTCCTGAACTCCTGGTCTTTCATCCTCACTGCTATCTGGGCCTCTTCTTCCAGGTGTGCCAAGAGCATCTTACCTGTAAAAAGCCCAAGGTCAGCTCATTATCTCTCCCCCTCCACTGGACTCTCTCTGCAATCTCTGCAGTTGTCCAGGCTAAATGAATTCCTTCTCTCTCAGTCCTGAGAGTCCTACCTCTAAGAGGTCCCATATTCTCCAACTTCAGCAGACCGTGCATCATTCCCCTCTCATCCTTATCCAGGCAAAACAACAGCCTCCTTCCTGCTGTCAGCGGCTCCCATCTCTAATCCAGACCCCAAGGATCAGCATTTGGTCAGCCAGTAATAATGACTGAGCACCTGAAGGAAATGGCAACCCGCTCCAATATTCTTGCCTGGAAAATCCCATGAGGAGCCTGGTGGGCTACAGTCCGTGTGGTTGCAAAGAGTTGGACATGACTGAAGTGACTAAACCACAACAATATGCCCATTGCAAGGGATATCACAGAGAACAAGACAGACACAGTCATGCTTCAAGGAGTTTGTAGACAATAGAGTTTTTCTTTTAGCACTATCTGGAAAAAATGTTTCTCTGCTGTTTGGTTTTTATATTTTTAAGACACAAGACACAGGTGGTCATTGAGATAGAATTTGAAAATGCACTTAAGTATAACCAGGAAACTAAATATCACTCTCTTTTTTGTTGTTGAGACAGTTGACGTATAACACTGAGCAAGTCTAAGGTAAACAACACATTGATTTAATACGTTTGTGTATTGCAATGTAATTACCACCATAGCGTTAGCTAACAGCCTCCCTCAATCACATAATTATCATTACTTTTTTTTGTGGTGAGGACATTTAGCTTAAGATCTAGTTTCTTAGCAACTTCGTAAAATTCACTCTTCAACTTACCAGTCTTTCTAAACTCCTACTATCCTCCCCAACCCCCTCCCCACCCCCTAAAAATATGGTTAGCCTTTTGGTGTATTTCTCTTCAGACATTTTTCTTTCTCTTATTTGATTGTTTTAAAACACCACTGGTATCCCTTCCCACCTCGGATGTATTTATCTACTCAGCAAATGTTTATTACTAAGCATCCAGCACAGGACTGGGTGCCTGGATCACAGAGACAGACAGCCTAGTGGGGGAGACAACAAAGAAGCACACGAATGGACTTCCCTGGTGGTCCAGCAGTTAAGCATTCACCTGACAATGTAGGGGACATGGGTTCAATCCCTGGTCCAGGGAGATTCCACACGCTGTGGGGCAACTCAGCCCTCACATCGCAACTACTGGGCCCTCGCTCTAGAGCCTGTGCTCCACAAGAAGGGAAGCCACCGCGATGAAAAGCCCGCGCACGGCAAACAAGAGTAACCCCTGCTCTCAGCAAGTAGGAAAGCCTGTGAGCTGCAACAAAGACCCAGCGCAACCAAAAAATAAAAGAACAGCACACATTAATACATGATTCTCTAACTGTGATGCTGCTCGTGAAGCCAGAGGGTGGGGAAGCAAGACTACGTGTGATGGGGCCGTGAGCTCATCATGAGGACTTGGGGTGGTCAGAGAAGTCTTCTCCAAGGAAGAGTGAAAGTGAAGTCGCTCAGTCGTGTCCGACTCTTTGCGACCCCATGGACAGTAGCCTGCACCAGGCTCCTCCGTCCATGGGATTTTCTAGGCAAGAGTACTGGAGTGGGTTGCCATTTCCTTCTCCAGGGAATCTTCCCGACCCAGGGATCGAACCCAGGTCTCCCGCATTGTAGGCAGACGCTTTACCATCTGAGCCACCAGGGAAGTCCATGGAAGGCCAGCAAGGAAGAGTAGGGCTCACCAAGATGGAAGTGGTGGGGGAAGAATGTTTGGGGAGGTAGAGACTGAATTTGTGAAAAGGCTGATAGCCATCATGGATACGCTGTCAGGGACCCACCACACTGAAAGGAGCTCATGCAAATATTTTAATATCTTTTAAAATCAGAAGAAAAGAAATGGACTTTGGGTTGAAGAAAACGTTTTAAGTGTAAATATTCATGCATTGTTCTTCATATTAATACATTTATAAAATGTAATGTATGGAAGAAGGGGCCCCAACAAAGACAGAAATGCCCTTGAAACTCACCATGTGGTCCTGGCATGAAGGCCGCATGGCTGAGTCAGAGACAGTGGCCCGAGATGGTGGTGGGAGAGATGACCAGAGGGGCAGGCAGGGGATGGATCCAGAGGTCATGGTAGGTATGCAGGACTTTATCCTCAAGCAACAGAAAACCAGAGAAGTGACAAGATTCTTTGAATGTTTGATTTAATCTCTAAAACGAAAAATTTCTTTTTTTTTTTTTTTTTAAGGCCAAGCTGCATGTGGGATCTTAGTTCACAGACCAGGGATGGAACCCACCCCCCTGCAACAGAAGTGTGGAGTCTTTACCACTGGGCTGCCAGGGAAGTCCAAGAATGTCTTTTTCTAAAACCACAATGCCAACAGTTCAGTTCAGTTCAGTCGCTCAGTCGTGTCTGACTCTTTGCGATCCCATGAATCACAGCCCGCCAGGCCTCCCTGTCCATCACCAACTCCAGGAGTTCACTCAGACTCATGTCCATCGAGTCGGTGATGCCATCCAGCCATCTCATCCTCTGTCGTCCCCTTCTCCTCCTGCCCCCAATCCCTCCCAGCATCAGGGTCTTTTCCAATGAGTCAACTCTTCTCATGAGGTGGCCAAAGTACTGGAGTTTCAGCTTTAGCATCATTCCTTCCAAAGATATCCCAGGGCTGATCTCCTTTAGAATGGACTGGTTGGATCTCCTTGCAGTCCAAGGGACTCTCAAGAGTCTTCTCCAACACCACAGTTCAAAAGCATCAATTCTTCACCACCATGCTTTCTTCATAGTCCAACTCTCACATCCATGCATGACTACTGGAAAAACCATAGCCTCGACTAGACGGACCTTTGTTGGCAAAGTAATGTCTCTGCTTTTGAATATGCTATCTAGGTTGGTCATAACTTTCCTTCCAAGAAGTAAGCGTCTTTTAATTTCATGGCCACAGTCACCATCTACAGTGATTTTAGAGCCCCAAAAATAAAGTCTGACTCTGTTTCCGCTCTTTCCCCATCTATTTGCAATGAAGTGATGGGACCAGATGCCATGATCTTAGTTTTCTGAATGTTGAGCTTTAAGCCAACTTTTTCACTCTCCACTTTCACTTTCCTCAAGAGGCTTTTTACTTCCTCTTCACTTTCTGCCATAAGGGTGGTGTCATCTGCATATCTGAGGTTATTGATATTTCTCCCGGTAATCTTGATTCCATCTTGTGCTTCTTCCAGCCCAGCGTTTCTCATGATGTACTCTGCATATAAGTTAAATAAACAGGGTGACAATATACAGCCTTGACGTACTCCTTTTCCTATTTGGAAACAGTCTGTTGTTCCATGTCCAGTTCTAACTGTTGCTTCCTGACCTGCATATAGATTTCTCAAGAGGCAGGTCAGGTGGTCTGGTATTCCCATCTCCTTCAGAATTTTGCTCAGTTTATTGTGATCCACACAGTCAAAGGCTCTGGCATAGTCAATGAAGCAGAAATAGATGTTTTTCTGGAACTCTCTTGCTTTTTCCATGATCCAGCGGATGTTGGCAATTTGATCTCTGGTTCCTCTGCCTTTTCTAAAACCAGCTTGAACATCAGGAAATTTATGGTTCACGTATTGCTGAAGCCTGGCTTGGAGAATTTTGAGCATTACTTTACTAGCGTGTGAGATGAGTGCAATTGTGTGGTAGTTTGAGCATTCTTTGGCATTGCCTTTCTTTGGGATTGGAATGAAAACTGACCTTTTCTAGTCCTGTGGCCACTGCTGAGTTTTCCAAATTTGCTGGCATATTGAGTGCAGCACTTTCACAGCATCATCTTTCAGGATTTGAAATAGCTCAACTGGGATTGCATCACCTCCACTAGCTTTGTTTGTAGTGTTGCTTTCTAAGGCCCACTTGACTTCACATTCCAGGATGTCTGGCTCCAGGTGAGCGATCACATCATCGTGATTATCTGGGTCGTGAAGATCTTTTTTGTACAGTTCTGTGTATTCTTGCCATCTCTTCTTAATATCCTCTGCTTCTGTGAGGTCCATATCATTTCTGTCCTTTATCGAGCCACCTTTGTATGAAATGTTCCCTTGGTATCTCTAATTTTCTTGAAGAGATCTCTAGTCTTTCCCATTCTGTTGTTTTCCTCTATTTCTTTGCAGATCGCTGAGGAAGGCTTTCTTTATCTCTTCTTGCTATTCTTTGGAACTCTGCATTCAGATGCTTATATCTTTCCTTTTCTCCTTTGGTTTTCGCTTCTCTTCTTTTCACAGCTATTTGTAAGGCCTCCCCAGACAGCCATTTTGCTTTTTTGCATTTCTTTTCCATGGGGATGTTGTTGATCCCTGTCTCCTGTACAATGTCACGAACCTCCTTCCATAGTTCATCAGGCACTCTATCTATCAGATCTAATCCCCTAAATCTATTTCTCACTTCCACTGTATAATCATAAGGGATTTTATCTGGGAATGAATAGGGTGATGGTCTAATAACATTGGGAATGTACTTAAGACCACTGAATTATAAGCTTAAATATGATTAAAGTAGTAAATTTTGTTACTATATTTTGTCACAATAAAAAAAAAAAAATAGGTATCAGATGGCCAGTGGTCCAGCAAAAAATTAACCAAAATTCCTTAATATCATCAAAAGTCCATTTGATGATGTTCACTTTCCCAATTGTCTCTTTAAAAAAAAATTTTTTTTAATTGAAGTATAGTTGATGTACAATATTATGTTAGTTACAGGTGTATGGTATAGTGATTCACAATTTTTAAAGGTTATACTCCACTTATAGTTGTTACAAACTTTTGGCTATAATTCCTGTGTTATACAATACATCCTTGTAGCTTATTTTATACAGAATAGCTCTAATTATTTCTTAAAAGTTAGAAATTGGTAAGCTCTTTTATTTTTATTACTGTTAGAGTCAAGAACCAAATGAAGTCTCTACATGTAATTGCTCTCTTTAAAGTCCCTTGAAATCTGTAGATCTCTGCTGAATCTTTCTCCCTGCCTCTCTGTTTTTCTTTTTTTTTCCCCTGTGACTTATTTGTTAAAGAAAGCAAGTCATTTGACTTGGATTTTATCAATTAAACCCCTGTGGTTTAGTTTAACACATTCCTCTGTCCCCTGTAGTCCCTAGGAATGTAGTTGTAGCTAGAGACTTCATCAGATTCAAGTTCAGTTTAGGGCAAGTCTATTTCAGGGTGGTGTTGGGTACTTCCCATGGGGGTACCACTTTGTCTCCCTTCTGGGGAGGTTGACAGCCACTGACACTCACTGCCTAGGACACCAGTCCTTCAGGAATGGCCCCCTGGCGTCAGGCAGGGAGGGGAGAGCAGGTTGGAGGCCGAGGTGGCTTGCAGTCTCTCCCTGTCCCTCTGGGAAGGGCTTGCTGGAAAGAAGGGGCAGCTGTGGTCCCTGGACATTTTTGTCTCCACTACCTCTGAGCACCAATAATTTTCACCCTAGGTAGGGAAGCTTTCCTGTGTAGGTACCGCCTCTTGGCAAATGAAGAGACCCTCAGCTGGGCTTTCCTTGTGCCTTAGGTGTTCAGCTTCGAAATCAGTAGCAGGGCCAGCACTGCTGTGCCCCAGTAGGTAAAACTCTGACTTTGCAGGGATATGGGACTGGATGCTGGAGGCACAAAACTCACTAGTGTCCCACCTTGTCTAAGTACTCAGAGGTCTCTGCCACCAGACCAACCTGGGTCCCCATCCTGACTTCCTCACCCACCAGACTGGGTGAGTTACTTCCCCTCCCTGAATCACAGTTTCCTCGCAGGTAAAAGGCAGATAATTACCAGGCTCACCTTAGAGGGTCTTTGTGAGGTTAGACGCAGTGACGTGTTTCAGCGCTGATCTGATTGCAGTGCCTGACATGTGAGAAGCACTCAGTGCCCGTGACTCCTATCACAGCGTGGCTTAGACTAGCCCCCTCTGTCCCCTGACAGTACGGTGGTAAAGAGTAAAGGGGCTGGACTGTGCACCCAACATGTTCACCTTCAGTAAGGTTCCAACCAAAGGCTTTTCCAGATCAGGTCAGCTTGGGTCGCCGACACAAGGATAGGAGAAGGTTTGGGTAGCTGGTTTGAGGACTGAGGTGCTTTGTGACCAGGGCAGAGATTCCAGCCCCTTACGATATTAAATGAATAGCCCCTTATGTGTTATGAATCCCATAATAAGGTGTGGGGCTCTGAGCCTCTGCAGCCCCAGTGCCTGGTGAGCCATCGCCCAGATACTCAAGTCTCAGGTCCCCAAGGCCAAAGTCCTGTGTGCAGCTAAGTTCTGGTTATTGCCCGGCTTGCTCTTGGGTGTTGGCTCAGGAGGCAGAAATTCCAGGAATCCCAATTCCTCCTTCCCCTTGGCATCGTCCTCCTCCACCTCCCCCTCCCCTCCCCGCCCCCTTCTCCACCAATCCCCAGGCACCTCTCCCATCTGGGGGACAAGTGGCCAATTGTCTCTGAGATCTTTATGTCTCTTGGGTACAGCGGTGGTGGGGCCAGATGGGGCTGTCGCAGGCATGAGACAGTAGGTTTGAAGGAAGGCTTCCAGGGTGGCTTAGAGCAGCCAGGGGGTGAGGGAGGCAGGGAAGAGGCTCCTGTGTGAGCCAAGGACTCGGGCAGTGGGGGATGGGAGGCAGTATATCCTGGGTGCCAGACTCCAGAACATTCTACTGTTCTTCCACTCCCCACTGTCTCCCCTCTGGACTGTGGCCATCCCCTCCTAAAGGACACGGCTGCCTGGGTGAGCTCTTGAATATACTACAGGGATCAGGACATTTGCTGCTTAAAGCACTCCCAGGCACAGTGCTTAAACTTACTTTTGTTTCGTACACTCCTCTGTCTGGTGAAGCCCGTGGACTTCTTCCTAGTAAAATGTTTTTCAATGCCTAAAATAAAATGTGCCGTGTCCCAAAGGCAACCAATTATATCAAAACGCCATTATCAAAATAGTTCTTAAAAATAAAGTTTGTGTATAGTAATATATATGGTTTTGAAATAACATGTAGTATTACAAGGCATATCAGTGGGTCTAATAACTGACATCTTTTTGTTTGTGACAATGTTTTGAAATATCTGCCACTCTCTCCTTGTGATAGCCAAAGAACCATGCTGTCTGTGGGTGACCAAGTCTCAGGGGCTGTTAGCACGACTGCAGTTTGCCCTTGAAGAGGATGCTAAAGTTCAGGTAGAGGTTAGTTCAAATAAAGGTATAAAATGTTTTTGCGTTCAAGTTCGTGGCGTCCAACTTGTGTCTTTGCCTTCTGCGTTCATGATTGATTTTCTTCCCCGCCCAGTGCACCTAGCGAACTCTTACCTAGAGTCCAAAGTGAATGTCAAGGCCACCCTCTCTTTGAAGTTACTTGACTCTACCAGATAGAATTGACCCTCTCCTTTATGCTTCCTACTCCCAACCCTGGATAGACTTTTCCTGCTGCTTTGTCTCCTGGTCATGTGAAGGCCCTCTGGGACAAGGGCAGTGCCATACTGTGCTATATTCCCCGTGTCGGGTACAGAGTCAGGCATGAAGTAGTTGCTCAAAAACAAACAAATAAACAAAAAAAATCAAAGGAATGAATGAGTGAATACATGAATGTATGAATATGAAGCACTGCGAGCAGTCACCTGACCACTCTGGTAGGGTCAATATGGTACCATCATCCTACAGGCAAAGAGCAATTCTTCCATTGACCATCCACTCTTCTTATCTCTAAAGCTCCTATCTGTGTTAAGTGTGACCCAAAGGGAGCGGGCTGGAAGGGACCAGTGCGGACAGGCCACCATCTCCAAAAGAGGAAGGCTACAGAGGAAGTTGCTCACTGAAAGACAGAGACAACAGAGGTATCCCCACAGGGCCGCCAGGCCCTCCCGTCATTCTCGGTCAGCCCCACAGTGCATAGGGGACCTGAGCCAGCAGGGTGAGGATTCTCAGCCCAGAAGGAAAAACCAGGAGGCTGCAGGGAAGGTGAAGGAGGCCATGGGACAGCAGGTGGTGACAGCACCTGCCTAGGTCGCAAGGAAAGCCACACCCTGTGGGCTCAGACCACCCTGAGCAAGGAACCTGGGCAAAGTTACTTCACTTCCCTGAACCTCAGCGTCCCTCACATGTAAGATGGGCCAATAATCCCCATGGTGTCACTGCAACCATCAAATGAGTAAATAATGACTAAGTGCTTTATTGATCTGTATTATCTCATTGAGTGTTTATTGCATTTCTAGTACATAGTGAACACTTAAAAGCACCTAATTGGTATTGCTACAGGCAAATTTAAAAACACAAATTGGCTCCCTGGGCCCACCATCCTCTCCACTCACCTTTTCTTCTTCTTTTTTTCACTTGCCAGTTTTATTCATTTACTTTTTCATTGGAGTATACTTGCTTTACAATGTTGTGTCAGCTTCTGCTGTACAGCAATGTGAATCAGCCATGTGTATACACATTTCTCCTCCCTCTTGAGCCTCCCTCCTAGCCCCATTCAGTCACCCCAGGGTTCCCTGCCCAAGGTGCTTACAGAGTCACCCAGCCAGGAACAACTTTGGCGGGTGGTCAGGGTAGGGTGTTCCTGTGAACCATCAGAATTTGTAAAAAATTTTTCAGTTTTTGCATGAGTGCATTTTTTTTCTGAGAAAATGTCCATAAATGCTCAAAGCAAACAGACAAAAAAAAGGCTAAGATGCACAGAGTCTTAATGCCCTACTCCTTCCCTGAGTTTCAAAAGAGATCTTAGAGGGAAGGACAATGTTTAACACAAAGGGATGACTCTCAAATGGTAGAATTTCAAGGGTCAATGATAGTTGGAGAGAAAAGTTTGGAGGTAGGTCCCATAACTCACGCCCTGCTGTGTTACTCTAAAAATGACCCCATCTAAGGAAAAGCTTCAGGTGATGTCTAAACTGGTTGGAGTGGGGGCCTCTCTTGTTACGGAGTTGTTTTGGGGGCAGTAGAAATTTCAGATGTTGCCACACAGCAATGAAATTCTAATATTATCATGTTCCCTTTCAAAGGAAAAGACATTGGGAATTCCCTGGTGGTCCAGTGTTTAGGACTCTGAGCTTTCACTGCCAAGGCTCTGGGTTTAATCCCTGGTTGGGGAACTAAGATCCCACACGCCAAATATCGTAGCAATACATATAAATATACACATATACATAAAAGAAGATACATTAAAAGGGCGATGGAGACCTATCAGAAATCTTCAAATATAAATAATTCAAAATCCATGCTCAAGCTCAACCCTTAATTTATGAGGACTCGTTTCTCCATAGCTTAACTGGCTCTCAGCAAAGGACAAGTAGCTTTGGTGTATATTTGGCAAAACTAATACAATTTGTAAAGCTTAAAAATAAAATAAAATTAAAAACAAACAAACAAACAAAAAAAAAAGAGTGATGGAAACCCTGATAAGGCAACACTTATGTGATTTTATTATGATTACTTAGCCATATCTCTTTTCTCAATGCCCAGCTAATTCTTGTCCCTTCAAATAGCTAACACTGGATTTACAAGTCTAATTTTCACTACTTTTTTTAAAACTGTGTTTTTACCTTAAGCTATACATAACATAAAATTTTTCATCTTAACCCCTTTGAGGTGGACAGCACAGTAGAGTTAACCATATGTATCTCATTAGACATCAGATCTCTAAACTTCTTTCTCTCACAAAACTGAAACTCTATATGCGCAGTGAATAATTCTTTTCTCCCTCTCCTCAGCCCTGGAAATGACTGTTTCAATTTCTGTTCCCAAGAGTTTGACCAATTTGGATACTTCATGTAAGTGGAAGCCTGCAGTACCTGTCTTTTATGAAACTGGATTATTTCAGTTACCGTTATGTCCTCAAGATTCATCCATGTTGTAGCATATGACAAGTCTTCCTTCTCTTTTAAGGCCAAATAATATTCTATTATCTGTGTATACCATTTTCACTACTTTTTTTTATTGGTACAACTATATTGCTCTGAAATTTCATTTTGTGCTGTGATTTTATTTTGTGTTTCCTGGTATAAAACATAAAGGTAGTCTTATCACGTACCTTGAATTTACTACTCAGAAACCTTTCTAATTGAATAAACAGAGGCTTTGTAGATGTGAAAATTTAACAGATACTTTCCCCAGGTTTCCAAATGATCCATTAGAAACAAAGCAAGTTTATAAATTAACTGATAGTCTTTCACAGTGCAAGCTATTTTATAAGCATTTGTAACTGTCTCTCTTCCAAGTAATATGACAAGAACAAAAATAAAAATAAAACCTTTTGAGTTGAGAGCTATAGTTTTTTGTTTGTTTGTTTAAGGATACAAGGTCTTCAGGTGATGTTGAACAACTTTTTATTCTTTCAATGGTGTTTTATATGCCTCTTTAGATCAGTCATGAATTTCAGAGGAGGATTATTCCCTCTGAAATTCCTAAACAAAATACAAACAGAAATAATCCTAAGCAGAAATAAAACAGTAAATATCTTAACATTATTAAAGGATCATCAAACCATTCATTCACCAAGAGGATAAACCCTTCATCTAATTGAACCGAGGAAGAAATGACAAAGGTGAGTTGGGATCATCTTGCGGCCAGGGTTTGGGAGCATGGCCTTGGAGAAAACAACTCATCTGCTCTACCAGTTTCTGCTGGGACCCAGCTGACTCGAGTGAAGGGCTAGTCTAGTACCAAAGTGAAATTCAATCATTCTCAAAGCTGATTGCCTTGCAAAGAATAGCAATCCAAAGCAATTACCACCCATAAGCATAATAATAACGCCATTGGAATGTATTTTTATTAGTGGTATAAGAAAATACACCTCCTCCCCCCATATACCTACTTTTTCCTTTTCTGTCCCTGAGGCTCCAGCCGTCCAGACATTCACAGGTTTCAGTACAGTTTCTATTTCCCAAAGCCCCACTGTCTGTTGTGCAGAGAATGGGCACAGCTCCTGATCTCCATCAGAAATTGCTGATCCAAATGTGTGGATGGGGCCAGGGAGAGGGCGGAGGAGGGGAGGAGAGCGTTCAACGTAGGATGGAGCCAAAGGAAAGAGGGAGAGGCTGGAGCAGGGAGAACGGAGGGCTGGGTTAAGGGGGTTGGGGAAATGCAGGAAGGTAAGGAAGGGGGCCCGCAGGAGGAGAGGGTGAGGAGAGAATGAAAGTGACATAGAGGGGGCGAGAAAGAGGAAGGGGTCAGGGAATGGAGAAATAGCCTGGAAAGTAGAAATGATTAGAAAAAAAAAATCTTCAAATAAAAGCCAATTCACCCCAAACTCTTCTGCAGTGTTTTTGTGAGACAGGGAGACTGAAATAGGAAGAGGCCCTTTATTTTCTTAGGAAGAGAACGCAGACCGGAGGTGGGAAAGGAATGGGAGAGAACTTTCCAAACAAAGAGAGAGCCTGTGGCCTCCCCAACTGCCCCGACCCCACGCTGGGTAAACTGTTCACACTGCAGTCCCCGACATTATCCAGAGAGAAGGGTCTGCTCTCCCTCCAGGCTGAGCCCTGGAGCGTCGATGTGCAGGGTGAGAGCGGGGCAGGGGTTAAGAAAGAGGCGTCTGTCTGGAGTGGGTAAGGGGCTCTGGATGGAGAGTAGGTGGTCTCCAGAGGGGGCCACCCCAAGGCCTTTGTTGAGGGGATAAGGCTCCCGAAGTCTTCAAGAACGCAGAACCTGGGGTTTCCCAGCTTCCTGTCTCAACCTGCAGGGGACACACACACGGTTCCACAAAGGAGAAATTGAAACATGCACAAACCCAGGGCATTCCTTCAAACCTGCATCCCTAGTCCCTGGGCTCCAGTCTGACTTGAAGATATCACTTTATCATCTTCCAGCCCCCAAGGAAGAACTACGCTAACTTTTGACCCTTTGAGCAAAGGCCCCTCTCCCCCAGTGTGAAAGAAAAAAAGGCTTTGGCTAGGGGTCAGTGTGCAGCCCGCTGCAATGCCTGCCCCCATAGAGGGGCCGGGTCAGGGCCAGCTCTCTTACAGAGTGCTGGAGGGAGTGTGCCCCCTCCCTAACTTCTGACTTTGAACAAACTAACCCACACAGGCTTCAGTTTCCTCACTGCAAAGTGGGTGTAATGACAGGCCCTGATGAAGATGCCTGGAAAGAATATAGTGCAGCCTGAGGCTTATGTTATTTATTATTAGGCTGTGCTCAGTCATGTCCAACTTTTTGTAACCCCATGGACTGCAGCCTGCCAGGCTCCTCTTTCCAGGGAATTCTCCAGGAAGAATACTGGAATGGGTTGCTGTTTCCTCCTCCAGGGGATCTTCCTGACCCAGGGATCAAACCAGCATCTCCCGCATTTCCTGAATTGGCAGGTGGATTCTTAACCCCTAAGCCACCACTTGGTAAATATTAGCAAGCTGAATGAGAAAAAAACCTGGGTAAGTGTTTTTGTTTTGTTTTTTTAATATTTATTCATTTATTTGGCTGCACCAGGTCTTAGTTGCAGCATGTGGGGTCTAGTTCCCCGACCAGGGATCGAACCTGGGCCCCCTGCTTTGGGAGCTCAGAGAGTTAACCACTGGATCAGCAGGGAAGTCCCGTGTTTTTTGTTTTTGTTGTTCTGTTTTGTTTGTTCTTTTAAAAAATAAATTTGGTTCATTAAAAAAATTCAGGGATAATTGAAATATAACATTAATTTCAGATGTATTATATTGCTGCTAAGTCGCTTCAGTCATGTCTGACTCTGTGCGACCCCAGAGATGGCAGCCCACCAGGCTCCCCTGTCCCTGGGATTCTCCAGGCAAGAACACTGGAGTGGGTTGCCATTTCCTTCTCCAATGCATGAAAGTGAAAAGTGAAAGTGAAGTCGCTCAGTCGTGTCCGACTCCTAGCGACCCCATGGACTGCAGCCTACCAGGGTCCTCCATCCATGGGATTTTCCAGGCAAAAGTACTGGAGTGGGGTGCCATTGCCTCCTCCGATGTATTATATTAGGTTGTTGCAAAAGTAATTGCGTTCTTTGCATTGTTGAAATTTGCCATTTGCTATTGGAATACATTCTTAAATAAATGTGTTTATACATCATTTTCCTGGAGGAGGGCATGGCAACTCACTCCAGTACTCTTGCCTGGAGAATCCCCGTGGACAGAGGAGCCTGGCAGGCTATAGTCCACGGGGTCACAAAGAGTCGGACACAACTGAGTGACTAAGTAAATACACATATACATCATTTTAACACACATTTCTCAATTTGTGATTTGTGCTAATGATGTTACTTGCTGTTTACTTTATATTTATTTTAGACTATAGAAATGATGTTAGACAAAAAGCACATTCAATTGCTTTTTTGAGTTCAAAATGGGTTGTAAATTAGTAGAAATAACTGTCAACATCAACAACACATTTGGCCCAGGAACTGCTAATGAACGTACAGTGTGGTGGTGGTTCAAGAAGTTTTGCAAAGGAGATGAGAGCCTTGAAGATGAGGAGTGTAGTGGCCAACCACTAGAAGGTGACAACAACCAACTGAGAGAATCATCAAAGCTGACTGTACATGAGAAGTTGCCCAAGAATTCAATGTTGGCCATTCTATGGTTGTGTGGCATTTGAAGCAAGTTGGAAAGGTGAACAAGTCTGATAAGTGGGTGCCTCATGAGCTGACTGAATATCAAAAGATCACTGTTTTGAAGTGTCATCTTCTCTTACTGTACACAACAACAAATCATTTCTCAATCTGATCATGACATGCGATGAAAAGTAGATTTTATACGACAGCCAGCAATGATCAGCTCAGTGGTTGGACCAAGATGAAGCTCCAAAGCACTTCTCACAGCCAAACTTGCACCAAAAAAAAAAAAAAGATCATGGTCACCGTTTGGTGGTCTGCTGCCCGTCTTATCCACTGCAGCTTTCTGAATCCTGGTAAAACCATTACATCTGAGAAGTATGCTCAGCAAATCGATGAGATGCATGGAAAACTGCAATGCCTGCAGCCAGCATTGGTCAACAGAAAGGGCCCAGTCCTTCCCCATGACAATGCCTGACTGCAGGTAACACAACCAGTGATTCAAAAGTTGAACAAATTGGGCTACAAAGTTTTGCCTCGTCCACCACATTCATCTGACCTCTTGCCAACCAACTACCACTTCTTCAAACATCTCAACAGCTTTTTGCAGGGAAAATGCTTCCACAACCAACAGGAGGCAGAAAATGCTTTCCAAGAGTTTATTGAATCCCAAAGCATGGATTTTTATGCTACAGGAATAAACAATCTTATTTCTCATTGGCAAAAGTGTGTTGACTGTAATTTTTCCTATTTTGATTAATAAATATGTGTTCGAACCTAGTTATAATGATTTAAAATTCACAGTCTGAAACTGCAATTACTTTTTCACTAACCTAACACAATATAACGGAGAAGGCAATGGCACCCCACTCCAGTACTCTTGCCTGGAAAATCCCATGGATGGAGGACCCTGGTAGGCTGCAGTCCGTGGGGTTGCTAAGAGTCAGACACGACTGAGCGACTTCCCTTTCACTTTTCACTTTCATGCATTGGAGAAGGAAATGGCAACCCACTCCAGTGTTCTTGCCTGGAGAATCCCAGGGACAGAGGAGCCTGGTGGGCTGCCGTCTGTAGGGTGGCACAGAGTTGGACACGACTGAAGTGACTTAGCAGCAGCAGCAACACAATATAATGATTTGATATTTGTATATGTTGCAAAATGATCACCACAGTAAGTCTAGTTAACATGTGTCATACACAGTTACAATTTTTTCCTTGTGATGAAGACTTTTAAGATTTACTCTCTTCAGTTCAGTTCAGTTCAGTTGCTCAGTCGTGTCCAACTCTTTGCAATCCCATAAATCGCAGCACGCCAGGCCTCCCTGTCCATCACCAACTCCCGGAGTTCAGACTCACGTCCATCAAGTCAGGGATGCCATCCAGCCATCTCATCCTCTGTCGTCCCCTTCTACTCCTGCCCCCAATCCATCCCAGCATCTGAGTCTTTTCCAATGAGTCAACTCTTCCCATGAGGTGGCCAAAGTACTGGAGTTTCAGCTTTAGCATCATTCCTTCCAAAAAAATCCCAGGGCTGATCTCCTTCAGAATGGACTGGTTGGATCTCTTTGCAGTCCAAGTGACTTTCAAGAGTCTTCTCCAACACCACAGTTCAAAAGCATCAATTCTTCGGCGCTCAACTTTCTTCACAATCCAACTCTCACATCCATACAAGGCCACAGGAAAAACCATAGCCTTGACTAGACAAATCTTTGTTGGCAAAGTAATGTCTCTGCTTTTGAATATCCTATCTAGGTTGGTCATAACTTTCCTTCCAAGGAGTAAGTGTCTTTTAATTTCATGGCTGCAGTCACCATCTGCAGTGATTTTGGAGCCCCCAAAGATAAAGTCTGACACTGTTTCCACTGTTTCCCCATCTATTTCCCATGAAGTGATGGGACCAGATGCCATGATCTTCGTTTTCTGAATGTTGAGCTTTAAGCCAACTTTTTCACTCTCCAGTTTCACCTTCATCAAGAGGCTTTTTAGTTCCTCTTCACTTTCTGCCATAAGGGTGGTGTCATCTGCATATCTGAGGTTATTGATATTTCTCCCGGCAATCTTGATTCCAGCTTATGTTTCTTCCAGTCCAGCGTTTCTCATGATGTACTCTGCATATAAGTTAAATAAACAGGGTGACAATATACAGCCTTGACGTACTCCTTTTCCTATTTGGAACCAGTCTGTTGTTCCATGTCCAGTTCTAACTGTTGCTTCCTGACCCACATACAGATTTCTCAAGAGGCAGGTCAGGTAGTCTGGTATTCCCATCTCTTTCAGGATTTTCCACAGTTTATTGTGATCCACACAGTCAAAGGCTTTGACATAGTCAATAAAGCAGACATAGATGTTTTTCTGGAACTCTCTTGCTTTTTCCATGATCCAGCAGATGTTGGCAATTTGATCTCTGGTTCCTCTGCCTTTTCTAAAACCAGCTTGAACATCAGGAAGTTCATGGTTCACATACTGCTGAAGCCTGGCTTGGGAGAATTTTGAGCATTACTTTACTAGTATGTGAGACGAATGCAATTGTGTGGTAGTTTGAGCATTCTTTGGCATTGACTTTCTTTGGGATTGGAATGAAAACTGACCTTTTCCAGTCCTGTGGCCACTGCTGAGTTTTCCAAATTTGCTGGCATATTGAGTGCAGCACTTTCACAGCATCATCTTTCAGGATTTGAAAGCACTCAACTGGAATTCCATCACCTCCACTAGCTTCGTTTGTAGTGATGCTTTCTAAGGCCGACTTGACTTCACATTCTAGGATGTCTGGCTCTAGGTCAGTGATCACATCATCGTGATTATCTGGGTCATGAAGATCTTTTTTTACTCTCTTAGCAACTTTCAAATATGCAATACAGTATTATTTAATTATAGTCACCATGCTGTCTGTACATTACATCCCCATATCTTATTTTATAGTTGTAAGTTTATACATTCTAACACCCTATACCCAACCTCCAACCCACCAATCTGTTCTCTGTATTTATGAATTTATTATGTGTTTTTTATTCTCCATATAAGTAAGATCATGCAGCATTTGTCTTCCATGTCTGACTCATTTCACTTAACATAATGCCCTTAAAGTTCATCCATATTGTTGCAAATAGCAAGGTTTCTTTCTTTTCTATGTATTTCTTTCTCATTTATGTATTCTTTTTTAGTATTCCAGTCAGTTCAGTTCAGTTGCTCAGTCGTGTCTGACTCTTTGCAACCCCATGGACTGCAGCACTCCAGGCTTACCAACTCCCATAGCTTGTTCAAACTTATGTCCATTGAGTCAGTGATGCCATCCCACCGTCTCACCTTCTGTCATCCCTTTCTCCTCCTGCCTTCAATCTCCCAACATCAGGGTCTTTTCCAAGGAGTCAGTTCTTCGCATCAGGTGGCCAAAGTATTGGAGTTTCAGCTTCAGCAACAGTCTTTCCAATGAATATTCAGGACTGATTTCCTTTAGAATTGACTGGTTTGATCCTGCAGTCCAAGGGACTTCAAGAGTTTTCTCCAATACCATAGTTTAAAAGCACTAATTCTTCAGCGCTCAGCTTTCTTTATTGTCCAACTCTCACATCCATACATTATTACTGGAAAAACCATAGCTTTGACTAGACAGACCTTTGTTGGCAGAGTAATGTCTCTGCTTTTTAATATGCTGTCTAGGTTGGTCATAGCTTTTCTTCCAAGGAACAAGTGTCTTTTAATTTCATGGCTCCGGTCACCATCTACAGTGATTTTGGAACCCCCCAAAATAAAGTCTCTCACTGTTTCCATTGTTTCGTCATCTATTTGCCATGAAGTGATGGGACCAGATGCCATGATCTTTGTTTTTTGAATGTTGAGTTTTAAGCCAGCCTTTTCACTCTCCTCTTTCACCTTTATCAAGAGGCTCTTTAGTTCCTCTTCACTTTCTGCCATAAGGGTGGTGTCATTTGCACATCTGAGGTTATTGATATTTCTCCTGGCAATCTTGATTCCAACTTGTGCTTCATCCAGCCCAGCATTTCACCTGATGTACTCTGCATATAAGTTGAATAAGCAAGGTGACAATATACAACCTTAACGTACTCCTTTCCCAATTTGATACGCACCACAGTTTCTTTGTCCATTCATCCATCAGTGGACACTTATGTTGTCTCCATGTCTTGGTTATTGTAAATAATACTGCAGTGAACATAGGGGTGCATGTAGCTTTTCAAGTTAGTGTTTTCATTTTCTTCGGATACATACTCAGAAGTGGAATTGCTAGATCATATAGTGGTCTATTTTTAACTTTTTGAGGAACATTCATACTCTCTTCCATAGTGGCTACATCAATTTACATTCCTACCAACAGTGCTGGCAGATACTGTGAACTCTTTTCTCCACATCCTGGCAAACACTTGTTATTTGTTGTCTTTTTGATGATAGCCATTCTGACAGGTGTGAGGTGATGTCTCACGGTGGTTTTGATTTGTATTTCTCTAATGATTCATGATGTCGAGCATCTTTTCATGTACCAGTTGGCCATTTGTATGTCTTCTTTAGAACAGTGTCTATTCTTCTGTCTACTTTTTAATTGAATTGTTTATTTCTGATAATATTGAGTTATATGGATTCTTTATACATTTGGGATATTAATTCCTTATCAGATACATGATTTGCAAATATTTCCTCCTATTCAAAATGTTGCCCTTTCACTGTTGATAATCTTCTTTGCTGGGTAGAAATTTTAATTCCGTGTAGTCCCACTTGTTTAGTTTTGCTTTTGCTGTCTTAGCTTTTGGAGTCAGATCCAAAAAATTATGGCCTGATGTCAAGGAATTTACCACTTATGTTTTCTTCTTGGAGCTCTATGGTTTCAGGTCTTACATTCAAATCTTTAATCCGTTTTGAGTTCATCTTTATGGGTGGTATAAGATAGTAGTCTAGTTTCTTTTTTTGCATGTGACTGTCCAGTTTTCCCAACACTTTTATTTGAAGAGACTATCCTTTCCCCAATGTGTATTCTTGACTCCTTTGTTGTAAGCTAATTGACCACATTGTGGGTTTATTTCTGGGTTGTCCTTTCTGTCCATTGATCCATGAGTTGTTTTTAATGCCAATATCTTACTGTTTTGACTACTGTTGCTTTGGAATATAGGTTGAAATCAGGAAGTGTGTTGCCTCCAGCTATTTTCTTCTTTCTTAAGATTGCGCCAACTATTCTGGATCTTTTGTGATTACATACAAATTTTAGGATTGTTCTATTTCTGTGAAAAATGTCATTGCAATTTCAATGGGGGTTGCATTGAGTCTGGAGATTGCTTTGGTGACTATGGACATTTTAACAATAGTAATTCTTCCAATCCATGAGCACAGGTTATCCCTCCATTCCATTTATTTGTGTCTTTTTTAATTTCTTTCACCAATGTCCTACAGTTTTCAGTGTACAGATCCTTCACCCTCTTAGTTAGATTTGTTCATAGATATTTTATTATTTTTGATGTCATTATAAACAGAACTGCTTTTATGTCTCTTAGTGATAGCTCATTATTAGTGTATGGAAACACAACATATTTTTTATCCTGCAACCTTACTAAATTCATTGATTAGTTCTAGCAGTTTTTTTTTTTGGTAGAATCTTTGGGGCTTTCTATGTATAACAACACATCATCTGAAAACACTGACAATTTCACTTTTTTCCCCCCAATTTGGATGACTTTTTTTTTTTTAATTCAAGACCCATTTGTTCGCTAATTTTGCCAACATGGGAACATCCTTCCACGCAAGATCTTGCAGCTTATCCAACTACCCGGCTGGAGGATTTTAGGATGAGGACCCCAAGGGGTGCCTGCTGGGCTGTTGTCACTGGAGATAGGACTCCTGCTACCACCACCATTCCCCCTCCCCAATTCTGTCCTCTCCACTAGACTTTCCATCATCTTTAGTTCCCCTGGAGTTTTTCAGATTCCAAATGGTCTTTACTCATACTCCTGTACGTGCCTGCTCCCTCAGCCCTGTTGATCCACACCAAAGGGGTAGAAGTGCAGGCGTGCCTAGAACACACACAACTATTTTTCAGCACACCAACATTCCACACAAAACTATCTTATAACCCTTCAGATTCTTCATCAGAGGACATTCCCAAGGCCACGACTTTCCCTAGCTCTGCACTACCCTTGCGGGCAGACTAGACATTTGTGGTCCCCAGGCCATGTGAGTCGGGCAGCGCCCCCAGATAACTCAGGATGGTACCCTGAAGCTCCTCAGCAGGGTCCCCATCTTGGGTTGGAGGCCTTATGACAGCAGCACAGTTCTGGAATGTTCTGTCCTGAAGCGAGTCCTGGAGTGACCAGAGCCACACCTACAGGTCTTACTCTCGCTGACCAGCCGCACAGGACCAAGTTGGGCCAAAGGATCTTGATCTAGATCTGGATGCCTTTTATTTCTTTTTCTTGCCTAAGTGCTCTGGCTTTGGGTGTGTGCTTTCGACAAATTCATAAATTCATTCACTCCATTTCACAAATGTTTGAATGTTTGCTATGTAACACACACTGGGGTTATGTCAGCAAACAGTCCAGACTCCACAGCTGTCATCATTTTAGTGTTTTATATCAGAAGGAATTTAGTGCCAGGAAGAAAATAAGACCAACAAGGGGGATAAGGAGTGTGTGAGTGTGTGTGTTTATGCGTCTGTGTGTATGTGGGAGGGGGTGTTTGCCATTTTAAATATGTTTGGGAGTATGAAACAGGTCAAGTGTTTCCTGTAGAGTCACAGCGTGTTTGCCGGGAGGGGTATGCACAGGGTTGCCTCTTACTGCTCTTTCCTTGGTATGGAGGGGTGGGGGTGGGTTGGAAGGGCGCTCTCACCAGGGCAGGTGAGACTGAAATGAGAGGGAGGAGCCATGCACGCCTTATTGACTGGTTTAGTTCCTGATACCTTCTGACTCTCTACAGCCTCCCCAGTCCCTTTCTAATGGCCTTTCCCCTGTCTTACAGGAAGGTGTGTGAGACAGAGACAGAATCAGGTGTTCTTGGCAGAAACATGAGCAAATGAAAATTGGCTTATAAGGAAAATAGCAGTAGTAATAACTTCCTGACCCCAGTCATTTGGCACACACTCATTTTAGTTCATACACCAGCACTAGTAAGAAACGTGAGGCCATGAGACCACAACCTCTGCGGGCAGACGGGGCACGCAGCGGACCCTGGCTGTGGCCGGGGGCTGGGGGTAAAGAGCGCACGGGGTCGGGAGCTGGTTCCAGCGCGCACCTAGCGGTGACTCTGAGGCCCGCCGCCAGCCCTGCGCGGGGCGGGGCCTGCACGGGGGCGGGCCCTCGGCGGCCCCTCCTCCCGGGCCGAGAGCTGCAGGCCCGTGTAAAAGAGACTCCCGGAGGCGGGCGCGGTGCACACTGCTGTTAAGCGCGGAGTGGTGCACGTGGCTCCGGGATCTCTGCCCCGGGTTCCCTCAGCTCCTTTCCCTCCCGCGATCCGGGGACCCTCTCCCGGCCCCTTTTGTGTCCGCCCACCCCTGGCGCGAGTGAGAAGGGTCCGCACAGTTCCCCCGCGCTCAGTGGACCAACTTGGAGCCGCAACTTTGTTCGTGGAGCCGAGCCGGGTTGAACGGAGCACTGCGCATGCGGAGCTCCAAATTCAAACAGCTGTTTCCAGGGGCTGGAGGGCGGGTGGGACTGGGAGTCGCTGGGGCTAGGGGAGGCTTTCTCCAGGAGGCGGCCTCTCGGGAGCCATGGTGGACCGGGGCCCTCTGCTTACCTCGGCCATTATCTTCTACCTGGCCATCGGGGCGGCGATCTTCGAGGTACTAGAGGAGCCGCATTGGAAAGAGGCCAAGACAAACTACTATACCCAGAAAGTGCATCTGCTCAAGGAGTTCCCGTGCCTGGGCCAGGATGGTCTGGACAAGATCCTGCAGGTGAGCTGGAGGTTTAGGAGTGCTGAAGGGGAGCCCCTCGCAGCTTTGGATGACCCTCACTCTCTGTGGGTGGTCCTGGGGGGTGATCGGTGAGGATGTCTCACCGTGAGTCTGACCACTGGAATCCGTCGTTCACCCATGGACACAGGAATCAACGCACGCGCGCGGAGACTCTTTGGAACCCAGTTTGTGCCGAAAGAGAACTTAGGCTTGACCCGCGGGTGAACCAGGCCCCGAGGTGGCTCGGTGTGGGTGCGCGGGTACCTCCCTGGTTGGAGGAGGCTGTGGGGCGGATAAGGGCGTTTATCTTCCCTTGGAGACGCTCCCGGAGTTCGGGCCACCCGCCGGGTGCCACCCCCTCGCGTCTCCACCTCCCAGCTCCCGGGCCAGAGCGGCACCCCGCCGGCTCTTTTTCGGCCTTTCTTCACCAGCCCGGGGGAATGGCGCGAGGCTCCCTCGCCCCTCGCAGGGCTCGGGATGGGGGGGGCGCGGTCCGGGGCTCTGTCGGGCCTGACCCCTCCGGGATGCGGGCCGGTGGCTGGAACGCTGGAGACTCGCGCAGGCTTCCGGGAAGGCTTATCTCGTGGAGACATCCCCGAAGGGCTTGGAGTTCAACTTTGTGAAAGTAACCAGTGGAACAAAAGGACAGCACCCGGGGCGTCCCTTTTCGAGGGTGGGGGAAGGGAGGAGAGGTTGTGCAGAATGGGAGGTGTTGGGAGTTTCTCCTCCGCCTTGGTAGATTCGTATGTACTATAGTTGACATTAATCTCACTGGGATAAACTGCGGGACTTGTTTGGGGACCGAAGGCCTGTACCCTTGTTTCTCGAAGGTTCTTAACTTCAGCCGTTCACCCTCCTTGGCCTACCGTGATGGCCTCCCTTCAGTAGAACCACCAGACCTGGATAAGAGCCGATGAAGGCTCTAGGTGGTGAGGTGGAGTACAGATATTGTCCAAGGTGTGACATTTCTCTTGGGGTAAAAGAGGTCAGAAAGGAACTTTAATGAGTAACAGTGTTTAATCTACTTTGCCTCCCCAATCCTCTATGGCTGGGTATTTGTCTCTCATTTTTCCCGAAGCAATGTCCCTGTATGTAAAATGGGAACGAACCCGTCTTCATCTGTCTTTCCAGCTCTGGTCTGTTGGAAGGTTGAAAGCATTAGAAAGCATGACAATGTCTTGCCTGTGGATTCCCCTTTTTGTCCCCAAATTGATGGACACCTAAATACCCCTGGTGAGCTTATAGGTGCCTACTGGCAGCTGGTCAAATAGATTTGTCCTCTTAGGAGCCAGTGAAAGGTTTAGATTAGAAGGTTGGGTGTTGGATTTTAGTGGAGAGTCTCCTGTCTGGGAGCAGTTTCCAGGGCTGGGGGCTGTTGGGAGATGAGTTTGGTGGCAGGATGCGCTTCAGGAGGGAGCTGGGTGATGTCGCTCCTAAAAGCAGGAGATCTGGGTGGCTGCGCCTTCCTTGGAATGGGTGTCTGCCCTGTGTGTGCGTGTTGGGGAGGGGGGGGGGGTCACTTTATAATTTCCCTTGAGGAAACAATTCCTCTGGAGAAGAGTTGTTGTTTACTTTGCTCCAGGGCTTTGTTTAGAGGGGGAGGAAGGCAGGCGGGGATGATAAAGAATCGAGCTGCCCTCGAAGTGTTTCCCTCTCTGCTGCTCCTCCGCCACTGCAGGGGAAGGAAGGAAAGAATTCAAGGCTGAATGTGGGAAAATAAACTTCAAAACACGAGGAGTAGGGGAAGGGGGGGGGGTGGTGGTCTGGGCGAGGCACCCGGGTGCAGCTGGTGGTTATAGCTTTGGAGGTTAGACAGCTTTCTTAAGGTGTTGGAGCAAGCAAGAAGCCTGACATTTTTGAGGTCCTTTTAAACCCGCCAGCAATTAGCATCCCCCTGTCCCCCTCCCCCAAATCCAGCAGGTAACTTTAGGAAAAAGATTTGGGCCTCAGGCTAGTTTGACTGGGACATGCTTATAGACAGGCCAGCCTCTCAAGCCATATCCAACATGGCGAGTCCCCTCCCTTCATAGGAAAAACCCCAGAAATGAGAATGGACCAGTGGAAGCGTTAACTCAGCATTGCTTTCTGTCCACAGAAACCTGCCTGGCATTGCTCTCTGATCTGGGACTTGGGGCACTGCTTCAGGTCTCAGGAAATTGCTTTAAGGAAAATGAAAACTCAAAAATCTTCTTACCCGTCTAGCTGCTCCGGCATTTTCCACCTGAGTTCTGTGTTTTTTATCAAGTTCAGAATAATCACCTTTGTAATCCTAACAGAGTCCCTGGTTAAGAATTCCTGGGGTGGGAGCCAACCCCCTGCCCCAAGGGGGCTGTTGGAAGGGAGGGGGTGGTGCAACCTGGTTTGATGTTTCTCTTAGAGTGGAAATTTTGTGTATTCTTTCAAAGAGAGAAAGGGAGTTAAGGCCCCCTTCTTTAGATCTTTGGAAATAGTACCCCGAGTTGTCAGTTGCTTCCTCCCTCTGCATGCTGTGGTTGAACTGACGTGGAGGAGGCTGACTTTCAAACGCTCTGTGCCACACTGGCCCCAGGCCACGTGGTCGCCCTCCTTCCAGCCTTCGGAACCATCTTGAACCCTTGCTCTCAAGCCTGCTCCTCCAGCTGCTGGGTGACCCGTTCCCCCAGCCTCTTCCTAAATTGCAGAGGCTCCCACAAGAGGAGTTGGCATTGGCTGAGCACCTGGCATGTTGGGCGTTGTGGGCGGCAATCAGCATTTTACGAGAGAGGCCCTAAGCTGGTTTTGCCATCTGGCTTGGCCATTTACCCATCAAACCATTTGACTTGGCCTCTCTTTCCTCATCTGCAAAGTGAGGTTTGAGTAAGGTTTGAATCTGGCGAGGGTCTAATAAGTGGAAGCATCAGGCATTGGGTGTGTACAGGTGTAAGTGAAAACACCGAGCCTTGCACCGCTGCACACACTAGAGGACACTGACCGGGGCAACCTGCTCGGCCCTTTACCTGCCTTAGTCAGGTACTCTTTACAGCACCCTTGCGTGTTCAGATAAGGAAGCTGAAGCTCAAGGGAATGACCAGGAGGGCACACACGGACTTGGCTAAGACCTGGACATCTGCCACCAGAGCCTGCTCCTTGTCCATACACCCTCGCCCTCCCCCTTAGGCATGTGAAGCTGTTGGTCTGTCGGTGAGCTTAATAAATTGGTTCTGCTGGACTCTGGTCGGCTGGGAAATTCTATTTTCTATTTCCCCTCGAACAGGCATGGGCACGCAGGCGTCTCCTGTGTTGTGCCTGGCTGAGTCGGCACCTCCTCCCTTACAGCAGCCATCCACCCCACCCCACTTCTCCTTGAGAAGCACGGGAAAACCAGAGGGTTGGGATGCCGGGCAGGAATGAACCTTTCTCAACCTTCACCTCTGCAGCGATCCTAAACAGGAAGGTTTTCCAGGGCTGACTGTGTGCCAGGACTCTGAATAAGCACTTTACCTACGCTCTGATTTTAATCTAGTCTTCCCTTTTCAATCAAGATGAAGACTTGAAAAGATGATGTAATTTGCCCAGGTTCTTACAGTACAGGGTCAGGTTTCAAACTGAAGTGAAACTGAAGTATATTGCAGAGTATATGGGAATTAGCCAACAAGTGTTTATTAAGCGCCTGCTGCGTGTGCGGCAGTGGGCAAAGCACTGGGAATGCAAGGATGAATTAGACACAGCCAGGCTCAGACTGGCCTGCTTTGGAGAAGGATGGAAAAATCCACCTTGACAAGACAGTGCGCCAGGGCCCCCAGGTCCAGCCTGACTTTAGGGGGCACTCTCAGGAGGAGATGCCCTCCAGCCAGAGTGGGATCTTGATCATTATATGGTTTTGTTTTCTGGCAGCGCCTTACCCCACAGCCTGGAGTAGGAAATGGCAATCCACCCTGGTATTCTTGCCTGGAAAATCCCATGGACAGGGAAGCCTGATGGGCTGCAGCCTGTGGGGTCCCAAAGAGTGGGACCCAACTGAGTGACTGAGAACACCCCACGGCATGCAGGATCTTAGTTCCCCAACCAGGGATCAAACCCGTTCCCCCTGCAGTGGAAGCACAGAATCCTAACCCCTGGGCCACCAGGGAATTCCCAAGAGTGGGAACTGGGAATTTATGAGGGTGTCAGAGAAGAGAGCATCAGGATGAGATCGGTGGACAGTATCACCAATGCAATGAACATGAACTTGGGCAAACTTCAGGAGATGGTGAGGGACAGGGAGGCCTGGCGTGCTGCAGTCCATGGGGTCGCAGAGAGTCGGACACGACTGGGTGACTTAACATCAACAACAAAGCAGGAGAAGAGCGGGAAGAGGAACCTAGCAGAGGGCCAGGAGGGAGACCACAGGCTTCACGATGTGGTTCTTGGGGATCCTTTGTTTCCTGGGGGTGCAGGGGTCACCCCAGGCCCTGCCCTCTGCTGGCCCCATCCCTAACCAGGTTTTCTTGGACTGCTCACAGAGCTGACCCATTCCTGGAAGCCTCTTGGATCCCACCGACCTCCTTACCTGCCTTGTCCTCTTCTGAGGTTTTCTGTCTGTGCCCAGTCGCTCTCCTTTTATCTTCTGGGCCCTTCACACTCCCCCACACATATTCTGGTCCATAGAGTAAGGCTGATTCCAACATTGAGGTTCTGACACCAATCCTCCTCCTAAAAGTTTTAAAAAATTTAACTACGAATCATGTAAAATTACATCTGACCGAATGCTCAGACTGGGCACATGACTTGAATTTGGTGGTGGGGGGCGGGGGGGAACCTAGGGTTAACATGAAAGCCTCTTTTGTTTCAAGCCTTGCTGGAAATTGTAAAGCGCACTGGTCCACTTAACTGCCTTTGTAAGTAAAGAGCGCACAATCGATCTTTTGATTATCCAGGATCGCAGAAGCCTCCGGGTCATTCATTCGAAACAACTCTCACCGTCTAGGAGTGCAGAAGTGGGAAGTGGAGAGGTTGGTTTTTTTGGAGAGGAAACAGAAGAGGTTCTTTCCTAAAGGCTCTCGTTTTCTTATTTTTGTTCAGCTCAACGTCGGGGGCAGCCAAAACCAAAAAAAATTCTCAGATTGATAAATCTGCTTTCGTTAACTACTCTGGTTAGAATTTTAACAGTTAAGGTGAATTTTTATTGAATCGTTTTGAGAGTTTTACTAGAGCCCTTAGGATGACTACAGATGGCATAGTAATAGAGGCTTATTGAAGGCAGAGATTAGCAAGTGTTGAAAGGTTCTCGTGGGGGTTGGGGGAGTCCTATAGGAGGGGGGCACAAGGGAGGTGATGACTGCGGCTTCTAAGTGTTTTCCTGGGGTTTTCCCCTATTTATAGTCTGGCGTTTAAAAGAAACACAGTCCTCCGATTTTGGAGGCGTGCTTGGCTGGCTCTGACCTCAGGCCAAGAGCTTTCATCTTGAACTTGGTTGTTTGCTGTTAGATTGGCCTCAGCCTGTGTGTGGTGAGGGGGCGGAGGAAGCAGGGGACAGGGAAGTACAAGGCTTTGGGGAACAGGGAAGCCAGGCTCCTGAGACGGAACCCCAAGGAGAGTCTTTGTACAAATTGAGATGCTAGAGTCAGAGAGAACGGAGTGGCCTCTATCGCTGGGGTGATAGAGAGAGGCCCGGTGAGGCCGGTGATTGTAGGAGAGCATGAAATAGCATGTGAACACCTCCAGATGTTCCTTTGGGGGAGTGGAGAAGATAGAGGCGAATCCCTTTGGAGATTTTTGCTGAGAATCCGTCCGGACCCCTGGAATAAGTGGAGGAGCCCTGACCTCCTCGTTCTCCCCAAGGGTGCGTTGACACGGATAAGAGGACCTGCTGCTCTCAGGCAGGCGTCTTTGTCCCCGTGCCACTTGGCTTATCGGTGTGGGCCCCTTACTGTTGCTGAAAGAGTCACCATCCAAGCTGTGTGTCTGTTGGTGACGGGTGGCCTCTGAATGCATGGCACTATATCACCTTCACAGGTTGCTTATTGGAAACAGTGCTTGACACACAGGAAAGCTCATTAAGTATTAGCTGCTGCTGCCACTGAGCTTCTAAATGCCACTTCTACGCGATGCCCCTTCCATACCCCAGTGTAGAGGGCACGGAGTCAGGTCTTCCTAGAGCAGAAGAAAGGGCAACTGACTTTCTTTTCTTTTAATTATAGTGAAAAACACATATCAAAGTATACACTTTTTACCTTTTTTTTTTGAGTGCTGTTCAGTAGTGTTACGTGTATTCATGTTACCATGAAACATCTCCAAAATTTTTTCATGTGGCAAAACTGAAACGCTAGACCTGTTAAACAGCTCTCCTTCCCCCCACCCACCCAGGGCTGTGTGACTACCATTTTACTTTCTGTTTCTGTGAATTTGGCTACTCTAGATACCTTACAAGTGGAATTGTATAGTGTTTGTATTTTGGTGTAAAATGGGGCAACCGCTATGGGAGACAGTATAGAGATTCCTCAAGAAATTAAAAATAGACTGCCAAGTGTGTGTCTGTGCTTCTTGCTCAGTCGTGTCTATTTCTTTGCAACTCAATGGACCAAGGCTTGCCAGGCTCCCCCAGGCAAGAATACTGGAGTGGGTTGTCATAACTTCTTCCAGGGGATTTCCAGACCCAGGGATCGAACCTGGCTTTCCTGCATTGCAGGCAAATGCTTTACCGTCTGAGCCACCAGGGAAGCTCACATGACCCAGTAATTCCACTTCTGGGTGAACCACCTTTGTATTTATTTATTTGAAGATTTTTTGGGGGGGGGGGGATGTGGACCATTCGTCTTTATTGACTTTGTTCCAATATCGCTTCTGTTTTATGTTTGTTTTTTTTGTTTTGTTTTGTTTTTTTGGCTAGGAGGCCTGTAGGGTCTTAGCTCCCCAACTAGGGATTGAACTCGCTGTCCCTGCATTGGAAGTCGAAGTCTTAACCACTGGATGGCCAGGGAAGTCCTTCCGCCACCCTTGTAAAAAAGCTAGAGAGAGGGTAGGATGGAGCATCCATTTTCATTGCAGCCCTCCTCGGGGAGGTGTGAAACTGCCTGATGGTTCTGGGCTGCAGCCACTGGACAGAGGGGTGAGGGTCAGATGACCAGGCTGTCTGGGTTGAGCCAAAGAATTTGAACTCACCAAATTTTTGCAATTTTCCAGTAAGGGAGTAAACAGCATTTCAGAAAGATTCCTCTTCCTTCAACAGCTGTTTGCAACTTAAAAGAAGTGGAGCATTCTATTCTAAACTAACGTTTCTGTGGGCGGATCCTTTTACCCCCTTGTTGTTCTGATAAAGATGTCTCCTCCCTCTCTCCTGATGTGAGGGAGTGTGGTTTTCTCTACCAAAGCCCACAGAGCTCCCAGCCCCATAAAAGAGCCCACCCACACTCCCTTACCCAGCTTGCAGTTAGGGCACCGCTCTCCCTCCTTGTTGGTCCACGTCTGGGTCCTCTCCACTGATGACGTTCCCAGTTCCCAGAGGGCGCCTTAGTTGCTTCTTTTGGTAATCGTGGGGGGTGGGGTGCTCCAGCTCTGTATAGCTGCCTGAGGTGTCTCGCCTTTTTGTGAGCAATTCATCTGACACCCCAAACCTCAGAGACCTGGGCAGAGTTGGGGGATCACAGGGGGACCCCTGCCTGCCAGCTGTCACTTTGGTGTGACAGAAACCTAACTTCAAAGCCCCAGAAACCAGATGGGGGCTTAGCCCTCTGGAGCTCCATCTAGCTGGGGAGAGAAACAGGGCTGTGGTGGTGAAATGAGGGGAAATATAGTCCTGGTGCCAAGTGATGGGTTGCAGATGGTGAGGCTGGAAAGATGGACGAGGGTCAGGGGGCCTCGGAGGAGTCAGTTCCTGTTTCCTGAGGGCTGCCTGTAGAGCACTGTGGCCTGTGGTGGGGAAGGATCTGGCTCTGAGCACAATGTTGTGCCTGCCCTCAGGGAGCCCATACTCTAGAGAAAGACAGGTAAAGAGCTTGTTACCTGAGTGGTGTTCATAGGTGCAGCTGGAGGTTCCAGGCGTGTACTCTTGAGAGGTGAATTTCTGCTCTTGAACTTAAAGTGGAGGGGAGAGCATTGAGGTGGGCAGAAGCGATGAGTGGAGTGGGCTGCAGCCCCCGTGGACTTTCTGCCAAATACCTCCCAGGTGCCAGGCTGGTTCTTACCTGATCTCATTGAACCTGTCCTGTGGGTTAGGTGTTAATGCTCTGCTGAGGTCAGGGGATTTGCCCAGGATGGCATGGTTAGCTAGAGGCTGAGAGTTACCCTGCCTTGCTGATTTCAGAGCCTTGGATCTGAAGGGAGGTAGAGTCAGGAGGTGGAAGTGATGAGAGTGAGCAGGGATTGGGGCCCCGGGTGCAGTTACTGAGCACTTGCTTCACCACTGGCAGTGGGAATGGTTTGTGTGCATCATCTCGTAGTCCTGGGGCAACCCTCTGCTGGAGGGTTAGCAACCCCACCTTAGGGCAAGAGCAGCAGAGTGGCTCCTACAACTTCACTCTTTTGCCCGAGACTGTACAGCTAGGAGGTGGAAGAAAATGGATTTGAGCCCAGAGCCCACACTATGAAACATACAAAAACAAGGAGCAAAGGCACGGAGGTGGGAAAGTACAGGGTGTGTGTGGTGGCTGCAGAACCCTAGGGTGCATCGGGAGGTTCTCTGTGTAATTGGCTGAATACTTAGCCATGTGACTTTGAGCAAGTCAGTCTCCTAATCTGTGAAAGGGGACTACAGTATAGCATTGCCCTCATTCCTGCAGAATCCATGTAAACACACTTGAGCAGCCCAAGCAACTGGTGATTTCCTCTGTTAGCTGCTGCTCTTGTTACCCAAAGCTTGGCCTCTCTGTACACCAGTCCTGAATCAAATCCCAGAGACAG
Source organism: Bos indicus (assembly GCF_029378745.1). Classification (NCBI taxonomy): domain Eukaryota; kingdom Metazoa; phylum Chordata; class Mammalia; order Artiodactyla; family Bovidae; genus Bos; species Bos indicus. The sequence continues at coordinate 14,583,727 of NC_091782.1, read as the reverse complement.
TTTTGGCTGAAGTAGAAAAGGATAGCTTTATTGTGTTTTGCCAGGCAAAGGGAAACACACTGAGCCTCTGCCTCGAAAAAAATAGGTGTCTCTCGAAAAAATAGGTGTCTCTCATCAAAGAACTTGATAAAGGTTTAGAATAGTGAGTCGAAAGTGGGGTCTCTTTGATGGGATTAGGGTGTGCAGAGTTTCGGGTGGTCAACTCCTAATATTGATAAGTTTCTCTGGTCCCTTTAATCTTGCCTCAGGTTGTTCCTTGGCTGCTCCTTCCCTGATTAGCCGCTGTTCCAAATCTGCCCTTTGGAACTCGGGGAAGGTCATGGAGGCTGGAGTCTTGCCTACAAGAAATGGGGGACAGAAAGACGTCCAAGCCTGGGAGTCCCACAGGGCCGTACTTGGTTTCACTCTGGCACCTCCATCTCTGGGCTAGGGGCTGTTCCCGATGCCTACTTCAGGCCCCACCATCTCTTGAGCTCCCAATCTGGGGATGGAGACACGGATGATAAAGCCCACCAGAACTCCTGGTGGAGTCACCCACCATTTTTCATTTCCTGCAGACTCACCCACCTCCCAGGAGAAAAGGAAGGTGTATCGCCTCTTGCCTTCCAGCAGAGCCCTGCCTCCTCCTCTGGAGAAAGGGGACGAGTCCTGGCTTATCCCAGGCCTGGGTTAAACCTCTTCCCTTCTGGAGGATCCTGGGTCCAGATGACCTCACGGGTGACATCCCTGGAGGGTTGGTCACACCGGATGTGGGGTCTAAGTTGTGCCCTCCTTGGGGTCAGACACCACCCACCTCCCCTCTCCGTGGGTCCTTGATAGCCAGGTCCCGTTGATTGGCTTTGAAGTGTACATTCTGTTTTTCCCCTTCTCTCTAAATATTTGGGTTTCCTGCTGAAATATTTAGGCAGGATTGTGTACTTCTGGCTGTTGTCACCTCCCATGGCACTCTGTAATCAGGCTGCCTAGCTGGCCCCTCCTGTTAGGAAGAGGCTTGCCCCCAAGCTCTGTGAGAAGAGGCAGGGAGGGGCTGACCTGGGGGCAGGGTCAGCCTGGCTCTTCCTGTAGCCTAGTGGCTGGTCCTGTGGGTTGCCTGGGGACTGGTAGGCCACAGCAGCTGGTGAGGACTCAGTGGAGCCCCTTCCTCTGCGTGTGTGCCCAGTGCTTGGGGCCAGAGCTGGGGCTGGGAAGCCCTTGTCTGAACCACTGTGCAGGGAATAGCTGGTGCTAACTCGAGTTCTGATTCTCCCTGCAGTACTGGTTTGTGCTTTGTGACCTGGTCAGATTTCGCCTCTCTGGACTCCACTTCCCTGGACTCTGTGTGTGTGGTAGTTGCTTAGTCGTGTCCAACTCTTTGCAACCCCATGGACTATAGCCTGCCGGGCTCCTCTGTCCATGGGATTCTCCAGACTAGAATACTGGAGTGGGTGGCCATTTTCCTTCTCCAGGGGATCTTACTGATCCAGGGATCGAACCTGGGTCTCCTGCATTTGCAGGCAGATTCTTTACTATCTGAGCTATAGGGAAGTCCCACTTCCTTGGAGTAAGTTCATCCATTCATTCAAGAAGGCTTAGCAGGCCTCTTAAATTAGGCCTAGCTAGACTGCATACTTCTCTGCTAGATTGCACACTTCCCTGGTGGCTCAGACAGTAAGGAATCTGCCTGCAATGCAGGAGACCCCGGTTCGATCCCCATGAAGTCACAATGAGTCGGACACAGATGAGTGACTAGCACACACATACCCAGCATAGACCACGGGAGCTCCATGTGGGCATGCCCCACACCCTGGAACAGGAGCCTCCCTACCTGGGTTCTAGCCTGGTAAGCGACTTGCTTGGAATCTGTCTGTGGGACCCCTGGGTGCCCAAGCAATGTACCTGGCTGTGGTTGGGAGGCAGACAGCTGTGTGGGCCTTTGGGTTGGAAGTCTAGTCACAAGGGACCCAACCTCCTACAAACTCAATGGCTATGAGTTTGAGCAAACTCTGGCAGATAGTGAAGGACAGGGAAGCCTGTCGTGCTTCAAGTGCATGGGGTCGCAAAGAGTTGGATATGACTTAGCCATTGAACAACAACAAGCCTCCTGTAAGGTCAAGGTGGTTACCTGGGTAAACTGAGCCAGGACAGGCTCTGGCCCCAGGGAGCAGAAGGGAGGCGGCTTTATCAAAATTAAGCTGCATGAGGTGGGGCCACGTTGCCTGGTGGTCAAGCATAGGCTTTCAAGTCACACAGCCTTCGAAAGCTGGACCCCGAGCCTCTGGCTTCATCAGAAAGTGATGGTTCCCATCTCGCTGGGCACAGAGACCACCCAAGGACTCATGTGGAAGGTGCACTCCGACCTTTTCTCCTTTGAGGGACTTTACAAGACCAACAGCTCTGCCTCTCTGGGTCTGTTTATCTCCAGGAGTCCCCTTACTCCTTTCCCCTGGGATTAGCAAGACCCCTCGTAGTGAGCAGGCGTAGCAGGCCTGTCCTCCCCACGGGGGGTGATTTCTGCTTTCAAGGAACTTGAGACAGAGTGGAGACCCATTCCTTCGTCCGTGCGGATGTTTACCCAGTGTGTGTGCAGGCCTGGTGGAAACCTACCACAAAGAGGATGAGCAGGTCCTCCCGCCTGTCGGGGAATGTCCCCAGACCACATGCCCTGGAAACCATGGGGGCACGCGGACGTGCAGGGGGGCGGGGGGAGAGGCAGGGAGGAAGGAGGAAGGCAGGGCTGTTGCTGGCCCTTTGGCATGACTGCAGCCTGCCCTGGGCCTTTTCCACCCCTCGGCCCTCCCGGGGCTGAGCTGACTGGGATGTCGGCCCCAGGGGATGGAGCAGGACTGTTGCACAGTGTTGCCTGCAGCACCTGGGTGACCTAGGGTTTGCTCCCCCTGCCCCCCTCGGGTTCCCACCCTTGGCCTTACTACAGGCTTCTGCACAACCAGTCCTCTGAGGTGCCTTCCTGTGACCTCTCTGAGGTCTGACTGGGGAATGTCATCCCATTTGCTTGATGGGAAAACTGAGGCCTGGTGAGAAGCGTTTATTCACTTATTTATTTTGGCTGTGGTGGGTTTTCTTTGCCACATGCAGGCTTTCTGTAGTTGTGATGAGTGGGATCTCCTCTTCATTGCGGTGCCCAGGTTTCTCATTGCAGTGGCTTCTCATGCACCTCAGGTTCTAGGCTCACAGGCTTCAGTAGTTGTGGTGCACGGGCTTAATTGCTCCACGGCATGTGGGATCTTCCCTGACCAGGATTGAACCTGTGTCCCCTGCATTGCAAGGCACATTCTTAACCATTGGACCACAGCCTTTAAATCAAAGCCCTGAACAGCCTTTAAATCAAAAATCTTCATGTGTGTTGGATTGCAGAGCCTTTATTTCACTTACACTAACCTGGCCTGATTTCCTAACCTGCCCCACCCCAGCACACCCTTTCCTGGAGCACCAGTTTCCCTACCCACTAGTGAGTTTTTCTGGAATAAGAGGCAGAGGTTGAAATTGTGGTCAACCCCTTCACCACACAGGGTTTGGGGGGCCATCCAGAGCCTGGGGCAGAAATGACCTGATGCCTCACTGGTCCTTCACAGGACCCTGCTCCCCAAGGGTTTGAGCCTAAGGAGGTGTTGTTGGCTGGTTTCTTGGAGGCTGGCAGGGATGGGGGAGGAGGAGGGCCTGGCTCTGGGTGCTCCTCCTGGCAGCAAGTCATAAAATGTGAAGCCGTAGGGAGCTTAGTGGTTATCTAACTAGCCTCCCTTTACAGTCCTGGAGCCAAGGCCTTGGGAGGTTATGTAACTTTTCCAAGGTTACTGTGCTTTCCAGGGTGGGGCAGGTACAATAAAGGAGTAGGTATTGCTAAGTGAGGCAGTTGGGGAAGGCTTCTTGGAGGCAATGGCCTCAGAAAGTGGGAGGTGATCACTGCTGCAGCAGTTAGGGATTCTGATAGAGTTGCATCAGGACCACCGATTCAGAAAACCTGTCATGGTTTCCCCCGCAGACTTAGACCACACGGGGGGAGCAGAGTCCAGAGCACATGGGCCACTGCACAGACCTAGGCTCTGAGTCCGATCCTTGCCAAGAGCCAGGGTCCTTGCAGCGGCCCCAAAAGATCTAGACTCTGCTCCCCGTGGGGTCTTGCTTCTGTCTGGATCCCTATGCTTGATCCCTGCTGCAGACTGGAGGCCATGCCCCTAGGGTGAGGGGGCTGTCTAAAACCCTGCACGCCCACAGCACGTCTCAACCTTTACCAGGAACTCAGGACTGTGTCCGCTGATGATGTAAGTCACCTTGCAGTTGGTGGCAGAGAGAGGCGTTCCAGCCGTCACTCGACAGCAGGGACCGCAGCTGGCACCTGGTGAAGGAAGGGCAGGTGGGAGCCGCCCCACACCGCAGGGACTCCCGACGGGGACCATAGGCGCTGTGCAAATTCATGTGCAGATAAGACAACTGAGGCAGAGGATTAAATAAGTCTTTCCGGGTCACGCAAAAGCTAGTTAGTCGGCCTGAACCCAAGCCTCTGGGTTCAGAGCCTGGCAGAGTTGCCCCGTTTAGACTCCGTGGTGTCCTAAATCAGGGCCTCTTTTACCAGCTGTGCTGGGCCACCAGCCCCTCCTAGAGACTGGCTTTCTCCTTGGACCCTGTTGGCTCTGGCCGCCCCCTCCCCGCCCCCTCCACCCCGAAGCACACCGGGCTTGCTCACTGGCCCTTTGCTGGGCACCGCTCTCTTCAGCCTTTGTGGGTCCTGACATCGCTGTTTCCTGACCTGGTTCAGGGCTGTTCACCATTTGCAGTGTGAAAGGTTTGAAAGCAGGAGAAACCTGGGTTAGGTAAGTAGGTGCCACAGTTCAGGGCAGGTGCCGTCAGCTCCATCCCTGCCCCCCAGCCCGCTCCCCTGGCCTCCTTATGGACCTGTCAGGCCCTGACCCTGCAGGATTTGTGGGTCAGGGCACCCAGAGTCCAAGCTTTCAAGAAAAAAAATCAAAGACCTGGAAGGGGGAAGTACAGCTTGCCTCTTGGCCATGGGGTTCCTGTCTGAATCTCCCCAGCAGCTACAGCCACACTTGTGACTCGTCCCCCACTTGGCTTCCCCAGGGCTAACCCCTCGTGGGACTGTGGTCTCCCCCTGGGGAGGGGACAGCTCTTGCCTTGCCTTTCCCGCCACCCGCTCAGATCTGTCTGCACGACTGGGGTCAGGCTGGCTATTTTACGGCGAGCAGAGGACCCCCAGGGTGGGTGAGCCCTTGGCTTGGGTGCCCCTTGTGTCTCATTCAAGGTTCTTGCTCCCCCCATGCCTCTGGCTGCAGGACGGCACCTGTTCAGACTCTCCGGAGGAGAAAGAACAGCAGCCCCGTGCCCTCCCCGTAGCTCCTGTTCAAATAAAACTCTCTCGCCTGCCTCCCGGGTCGAGGAATGCATCCTGACAGTGTTAGCTTTGGATGTGTGCCCTGCACCGCCCACCCCCACCCCCAGCATCCCGCCCCCTTTGGAGCAGCGGGTGGAAGGGCTGCCTCTGGCCAAGGGAGAGTGCTGAGTGGGCTGAGCTCGCTGGTGCAGTAATGTCTTGTCAGCACCCCCCGGGGAGCAGGAAAAGGGAGGGTGTCCTGGTTATCAGCTTTTCAACACCCTACCTCCCCAGCCCCCGGGGACTCGAAGACAGCCGGGTCCTGGGCCTGGCTGAGCGGACTTGCTGTGTGACTAGGCAGGATCCCCGCCTCTCTCTGAGCCAAAGGATTTCTTCACTAAGGCCAATTAGAGTCTCACTGAACACCAGCACTTTGCCCAGTGCTAGTTCAAGGTTTGTGGGAATTATGAGCCATATTTAGACATTAGCCTTGCCTTTGAGGTTGGGCCAGGCCTGATGGCTCAGTTGGTAGAATCTGCTTGCAATGCGGTAAACTCAGGTTTGATCCCTGGGTCAGGAAGATCCCCTGGAGAAGGAAATGGCAACCCACTCCTGGAGTATTCATGCTTGGAGAATTCCATGGACAGAGGAGTCTGGTGGGCTACAGTCCATGAGGTCACGAGAGCTGTACGTGACTTACCTACCTACCTACCTAAGGCCCTGCGATGTATATGAAGGATTATGCAGGTGCAGCAGCCTTTCATATGCTCCGAGGTAGAAATGTTGCTGTAGGTGGGGGTTGGGGGGAGATGCCAGGGAGGGCTCCCCTGACCTCGAGGGTTGCCTTCTATTGAGCCCCCTCATTTTCTGAGCACCTCCTTGCCCCCACATTAGAGCACATTGCTCTGGGGTTGTGCCTTGTCTGCACCCCTTCCCCCCTCCCATCAGGCCCTCGACTGTGCCCCACTAGATCTGAACTCTCGCTGTGTGAGAGGGTAATGATTAATGGACATCCGAGCCACGATGCCATATCTCCCTCTCCTTTGGCCTCTGTCTCCCAGTCCCCACATCCCAAAGATAGGACCGTCAGAGCCCACCTCCAATCTGGAAAACTCCTGTCATTCCAGAGGGGGCCGTGCCTGGCCAGATTCTACCCCGACCCCACAAGAACTCTGGGACGGCCCCCTACCCCCACCCCACCCTGCTGCTGTGCACAATGCACCTGAGCCGGGCACTCTGTCCTCTGTTGGGGTAGGTCCATAGGTTGCCTGGAGAAGTGCGTCAGTCCCCCTCCCCCACGCCCTGCCCCCTCCGCACCCCAGGTGTGCGTGTCTGGACCCAGAGCTGGCTCCCCAGGCCCGCGCCAGGGCAACTTCCAAGTCATGTGGGGAGGCTAGAGGGGGCACTTTTGAGTCCTGCTCCAGACAGTGCCCGCCTCCACCAAGCCAGGGGTTCAGAGTTCACAGGTTTCAGTGAACGGGCACGCCTGCTCTTTTTGGAATGCCCCAGAGCCTAGAGCTGCCTGATCCCCTGTCTCTCCTACTTGCTCTGTGTTGGAGTCATTGTGTACAAGTCTGAAAATTTTCCCTTCCCGAAGCTGGTTTCTATCTGTGCACACACTCTCCACTCCCCACCCCCACAGCACCCCGCCACGCTTCCCTGCCCCACCCCACTGCTCTGCTTATAGTTGGACCCCTGCTTATTGAGCGACCCGGTGGGCTCTGACCTGGGGACTGGAAGACCCTCAGACAGACCAGCAGGGGCATCTGCTGGGGGCCTGGAATAGGGGGGTGGGGGTTTCCAGGGCTTCAATTTGGTGTTCTCGGTGGGGCTGAGCCATGAGCCAGACTGGAAGTGAGACAGAAACGAGATGGGGGTGAGGGCAGCCCAGACTCGTTTTCGGAGTTGGTGCCGAGTTAGGGTTGAATCACTGAAACTCGATGTGAAATCAGAAGGCGAGCAGCGCTGAATTGGAGGCAGGGTTATTGATGCCTTTTCTTTCTCTGCCTCCCTAATTTTCTGAAATGCTGTTGTATTGCAATTGTACTGTGAGAAATTGGATTTTCTGAAAGGGTAAGATGCATCAGCCGCTTCTACCCTGGCTATTTTTAATGCGTGAGGTACACAAAGCACAAATAAACATGGGTTTAACCACGGCGCACACTCTGAAAACCAGTATCACTTCTGAAATTGCTAAACAATGTGTGATTGTTTTTCAGTTTAGCTGCCAGAGGGCTGACTTCCTGGGCAGCAGGGCTGTTGACCACTTTGAAGAGAAGGGTCTCAAAGACTGGGGAAACCAGGCGGGCTTTCAGTGTGCAGACCAAGAAGTCTGAGATTGGACACAGTCTGGTAGTCACCAAGAAGAGAGAATGGTTCCCCAGGAGAAGGCTTGCAGAGCTGGGGGAGTCCCAGGAGCTGTCCCCTGTGTTGGGGTCAGTGTCTCCTACAAGGAAAGGGGTGCTCCAGAGACCAAGGCCTCAGTGTATATTCAGCTCTTACAATTCCCACTGGGGCCCAGGAAGACTTTGCCTCCTTGCCTTTTGGGATGGACCGTTCCCCCCAACCCCACCACCACCACCACCAAAAAAAATATACCACAGGCAAAGGAAAGATTTGGGACAGCCCACGACCACACATGTCATTCAGAGTCAAGAGTACGCTACAGACCGTGACCCAAGGCTTGGGTGAGCCCTGGGGGTCCAGGGGAAAGCAGGCCCTCCCTGCCTAAGTAGATGTGCTGTGTCTGACTGCATCAGTATGGTAATCACCACTCACAGGCCACAAATCGGTTTTAACATGATGTTACTAACTATTGTACCTGTTTAGTTTTTAATTAAAATTAATAAAATTTAGAGACTTCCCTGGCAGCTAAGACTGTGCTTCCGGTGCAGGATGGGGTGTGGGTTCGATCCCTGGTCAGGGAGCTAAGATTCCACATGCCGCACAGCATGGCCCCAAAATTAAAAAAAAATAGAATTAATAAAATTTGAACTTAGTTCCTCTATCACACTGCCCACGGTCCGAGGGCTCAGTAGCCACAGGGTTCCCTCAGCACAGAGAGTCCTACTGGGCAGTGCTAGAATGCTAGTGGAGTCTGTTGAGGTTCCTAAGGGCACATTGGCTTCTCTTGGTGTCTCGTTAGATTCCGTCCTGCTCTGGGGTGGGTGAGGGCAGAGCTGGCCAGCAGCCTTGGAGTGGGGAGGGTGATGTGCTGAGAACCCATAGATGGAGCAGGTTGCCCCGTCCCCCTCAGCGGGACACTTGCAAGCTCCTCGGAGGTGAGCATCCCCCAGACTGGTTGACGGAAAGCGTGGGTTTGCCAGGGTCTGTTGACTGTCCTGCCCACTCCGTCCCTCCAGACTCAGATGAGTGTGTTTGGCAGGGACTGTCCCGGCCTCGCCTTGGCTTGCCTGCTGCTCTCTCCTGCTGTCTTCCCATGTCGTGTAACGCCTCCCATCTGCCTGTCTGTCCTTAGATGCGAGGTCCAACTGGGAAGGGCCTGTGTATTGTTGTCTCTTCTTTTGTGCTCAGCAAGTACTTAAGGAGTCAATCGACCTGAGCTGCGTAGTGCGAGGAAAGATTGCCTGGGACTCTGGTCGCATCCCTCCTTGGGTTAGCTTAGGTTGGGTGGTTGGTTCTGTACGGGCACTGGGGGCTGGTGTCTGGTCAGCTGTGGCGTGTGTACTGGGCGTGTGTGAAGGACAGGGAAGCCTGGCGTGCTGTAGTCTGTAGGGTCGAGAAGAGTCGGATGTAACTTAGTGACTGAACCACAACCTAGGGGTGGGAACAACTCCAGAAAGGGGAATGGCTCAGGGCCTCCTAGTGGGAGGAACGGTGAAAGGAGCCCCATTCCATCTGGTCCTCACGTCACCCTGCTGTTTCTGGGAGGTGACCCATGGGGCAGAGGGCAGGCTGTGTCTTGGAAGCCCACTGCTAGGTCTCTAGTTTAGACCTAAGCGGCCCAGATGAGACTGCCATCTTCAGCAGACCTGGGGGTAAACGGACCTCCCTGGACAGACCTGAGAAGTCGCCATGCCAGCTGCCACTCAAAGTATTTCATGAGAAACTTGGTTCTGCAGGGGGGCAGGATGTAGCCACTTGAGGAGCAGGTCTCGCTCCCCCGCTGACCCTTTCGTGACTTGGAAATCTGCTGGCATTTGCCTTCCTGTCTTTGAGCCTCCCCTGGCCACACACAATGCACCGGGAGGCTGGGAGAAAGCCTTACCGCCGACAGCAGCAGGCATTTAGAAACTAGGAGTTCCAAGTCGGGGGCGTCTTCAGCTTTATTGGCGCACCTGCTTCATGCTCATCACGTTCATGTCTATTGAGCCTTTCGACCCATAACCCTGTGAATTGATGGGGGAGGCGAGGGGGCAGCACTGTCTTCCATCAGATCAGTCAAGAAACTGAAGTCATGATGAGGAGGGCCAGGAAACAGCTAATACTGTGCAGGCCTGGGTGTCAAAAGTTCCTGCACGATCCTAGGAAGGTTAAGGGCTGCCAGAGCCTGGGTGGGTGTTAGGGGGGTTAAGCAGGCTTGGAAAAGGCCCTGGCTTAAAATCACAGCCCTGGTGAAGGAGAACGAGAGAACGTGTGGCCTGGTCTTGGTCCTTCTTGCCTCCCGGTGTCTCACCATGGGGCTGTCTCAGAGTCTGGGTTCTCCCACTGCACCACTGGGGGAGTTTCCATTTCCTGTGTCCTCGCCTGTCCCTGGTCCTGGGCCCCAGGTCAGAGGACGGGAGGTTTTCCTAACCCCCACCACAACCCCTCCCCTCAGCTCAGCCTCTAGAGGTGTGAAGAGGGTTGGCTGTACTTTTCCATACCTTCGTACAAAACAGTTCTGTGTTGCTTTACCCTGGTCATGCCCCAGTCAGCCCACGATGGGGCGGCGGAAGTGGGGTGGCCTTCTGTCCCCCAGGGTGGAAAAAGCAGAGGTAGCTGCGCCTTTGTGCTTTATGCTGGGCAGCAAAGGCAGGGGTGGTGGGGTGGCCGGGGTGGGGGGCACGGGTTGCGTGTATCGGGCTCTGTTCCTTCCCCCCTATTTGGGGGTCTCTTTCATTTCTCATCTCTGTGATCTCCAGATAGGGCCCTTGGTGGCTGGAGCCCTGATTCACCTGGTGTGGTGCCATGTCTGTGTCCGGCCGCTCGGCCGGGGGCTTGAGGAGTCTGCACCTCAGGGCATCCGGCCCAGGGATGCTCACAGTTGTCAGCAGCGTGGTCTTGGCCCTGGTCTCTCATTGTGTCTTCTGGCGGTGAGAGCCATCGAGGCAGAAGGCTCCCCACCCTGCAGAGAGTACCACTCACCCCAAGACCCTTGTGCCAGCACGCTGGTGGTTCCTTGTGCGATTTATTCCAGAGACGATGGAGACCAGCTGTTGTCCGTCTCCAGCTGGAGACTGAACCAAAGGAAATGGGCTTGGACTGCAGCCGGTGGGGGGATTTAGGTTGGAGGCAGACAATAAGGAAGGGTTTTGTGGCAGGTGGCTGGCTCTCGGGGCTCCTGCAGGGGGCTTTGTGGAGAGGGAAGAGGGTCAGGTCAGGTCATGCGTGGAGGCAGTAAGGCCAGGCTGGGGCAGACAGGGGTGGTTTGTAATAAACCGACAGGGAGGGTGACCTCATAGGTATGGAGCGGCTCTGCTGCTACTCCTCATGCAGGGCTAATACCACCGCCTGGTATCTTTCTGGCTTTTTCTTGTTTTCATTAGTGAAGAGGTTTACAGTTTAACCACCTGGTCATCTTAAACAAATGATGATAAATGGGTAGACTTAATAATCCCTTATCGTCAGAACCCTAAACTTCAAGGATGGGCAGTTACTTATTACCTGGAGCTGCGGCCACAGCGAAGGGACCGGGAAAGAAAGAGAGGCAGATGGAGAGACCGCTCTCAGGGCCCCTGGGTGGGGACAGTTTGCTGGGGGTCTGGGGTGTGGTCCTCTGAGGGCCAGAGGTGAGGGTGTCAGCCACATCCTTCTCCCAAGGGCACGGGCATACCCGGGTGGCATGAATGTGGGGTTGGTGGGGGCAGCTTTCATCTCCTGGAGAGGGGGATCCGGGGGTGTTGGTTGCGGGGGAGCCTTGTCCTCAGGATCCCAGGAAGAACAGAGCTTCATTTATTTCCCCCTCCCCTGCCTCCAGGCCCCCACCCTTCATCACCCACCCGCCTCTTCCCTCCGGAATCCTGATGGTTCCAAAGTCTGCTGTGCAGCTGAGTCACCAGGGCTGGGACCTCTGGGGGCTCCAGACTTGCAGACAGGTGGGGTGGGGTGGGGTGACAGGCACACTGGGCAGAGAAACACAAAGCCATCACCCTGGGCCGGCCATCTCTGCCAGGACTGCCCATCTCATCCAGCCGGAACCTGTGTTAAATAACAGAATCAGCAGCACCCACCTCCGTGCCCTGGAAGGGGTATGTCTCGGAGACTGAGTCCCTCGTTTGGCCAATACTGAGTACCTGCCAGTGCCAGGTTCTGGGAATGAGGAATGAGCGAAACCTCTTTCTCTGAAAGCCTTCAGAGCTTGTGGTCTACCAACCAGACAGCAGATCCTAATAGAGCATCCTGGGGTGTGGGGCGATAAGTGCTGTCCCAAGCTCTGATCTTCCTTCCAGGTAGTGGCCGCCAGGAAGGGGGGGCGTTCCTGGTGACCCCTGCCCAGCTCTGTGTCTACAGCTCTGGAGGCCCTGTGCCCTGGGCACAAACCCCAGGAATGGAGAGGACCTCACCAGCCCCCTGTTCTTCCCAGTTTACTTCTCTGCCCAGCACACGCCCTGTATGCCCAGCACCACTACACATCATTTCACGTAATCTGCATCCCAACCCAAGAGAGTCTTGGTGCCCCCGCTTTCCAGAGGTGGAAGGGGAGGCTCAGATTGGTGAGAGGGCATGCCCCAGGTGACCCGCTGGTGGGCCATGGAGCCAGGGCTTGAAGCCACGTGTGTCTGCGCCAAAGTCCAGTCTTAGCTCCTCTGCCCCGGGGCTGCCTGCAGAGGTTCCCGACTTGACGGGTGTGGTTTCCCAGTGGGTTAGCTGTCCCAGCGTGTGTCGTCCAGGCTGCTGTGAAGACAGGGAAGGGAAGCTGGCACAGGGAGGGGGCTGCTGATGAGCCCAATCTCCGTCAGGTCGTCAGCCCAGGACCGGGAGACGGCGGATCAGCAATTCCTGTGACCTCCTTTGTGGCCTGCTTGAGCGCGGTTTTTAGAAACCTCGAGGGGCTGGTGGCTTCCCTTGCTTGCTCCTTGTCTCTGGGGAGGAGGCGGGCGACACAAGCAAACACTCATCTGATAGAATCGCAGGATTAAACCTTACACCCTTTTATAGCTCTCCGTCACCCGTGTCTGCCCCTCTCCTGTCACTCACCTTCCTTGCTCCACTTTGGTTGGCATTTCTGAGCCTCACCCCAGGTGGGGGGCGAGATGGATAGTCAGCTTGTTTGGTGGAGAGGGCCCTCCACTGAGAGTCAGGGGGCTTTCGGCTGGTTCTGCTCTGTCCTTTGTCGTGAGCTTGCTGTGTGACCTCTTCTGTGTCACTAGCCCTCTCTGATCAGTTTCCTCAGCTATGAAATGGAAATACAGTGTCCACGTTGCTTGCCTAGCCTACAGGGTCTTGAGTCTCGAATGAAATTAGGGCCAGAAGAGTTGCTGGTAGGAAAGATACCTGATGAATGGGGTTTTGGCCAGAAGGAGGGAGATGCTGGCTCTTCCTCCAGAGCCTTATTACAAAGGAGCTGAATGGGGCCCAGAAAGGTTTGTCAGCTTGGAAAGAATAAGCCAGGAGCCAAATCCACCGCAGGGACCTCTCACTCCCTGGCGACCCACACCCCTATGGGGAAGGAGGGCCTGTTGGAGGGGTCCTGGCTGATTAATTTCCTGCCTTTGAGTTGTTGGCCCAGAAGTTGGGAGATGTCTCTTGGTATCCATCAAAGTAGAAAGACATCCACATCCCCAGGATCTAGATTCTGGGGCCAGGGAAGGGGCCTGGTCATGAATCCAGGCCAAGCATCCCAGACAGGGCAGAGATGCCAGCATAAGGCCATAAACCAGGTCACAGCCACCCCGGAGCACGGCAGTGGTTGTGATTTGGGGATCAGGAAGCTGCAGGTGGGTGAAGGGTGTCCTTCTTGTCACTTAAGCCTCACTGGACGTGCCACCTGCCCCGAGTCCTTCAGAAAATGAGGCAGGGAGTGGAGTCTGAGAACACGGCTCTGCGGGTCATCTGGTGTCTCTGTTTGGGCGGGCGGGGGTTCTTTGCTACTCCCCCGGGTCGCTCTCGGGCAGCACAGCTGTGGCACCAGAACTGGCCCTGGAGGTCCCCTGTGTCCGCTCACACCGGGATTTCCAGCGTCACTCATCAGCTCGGCCCTCCAGGTGCCTGAGAACACTTGCTGACATCCCATCCTGAGCTCCGGCCCCTCCAGCCCTAGTCTGTTTGCTTTAGCCAAACCCACAGCCTTCTAGTGGGGCAGCCGATCCCTGCAGGGCTCTGCCCTGGCCTCCGCTCTCATGGAGAGGCGCCCAGCTGCCCCAGGGGAGGAGGAGGCGTGTTACCGACCCAGCCTGAGAACAATGGGGGCAGGGTCACCTGCCTTGTTTTCATTGTCCCTCCTGAGAGCAGACAGGCTCCCGGGCCTGAGAAAGTCGGAAACCCAGGTTTCTGCTGAAAACGCGCTTACCTCTGGCCCGGGCTTTCCCCACGACCGTGAGACCTCTCCGTGCCTCTGGGCTCCGCAAGCTGCTGAGAGATGGCCCTGGAGGGGAAACCCAAGGGCAGATGGGAGGACAGCCATCCATCGCTGGCTGCCGTGCTGACCCCTGGGGCGGGCTGGACTGGGCCTTCCCCGTAACTAGAAGAGAGGATGGTTTGGGTCTGGGACGGTGGTTTTGAAATGGGCTGCACATGATATTAGTTATCTGGGACAGCTTTTCAGCAACTTGGTTCCCAGTCCACACCCCAGACCATTTCTGTCTGAATCTCCCAGGGTAGCACCCAGGCAGGAGTATTTCCCCAAGCTGCCCCCAACCCCTGGTGGTCTCCACCTGCAGCCTGGTTAAGAAGCAGTACTGGTGACCCCTCCCTTTGGGAGATGTGTTGCGGGTGGGGTGGGGTGCCTCTTTCCACCTTGCCTGATGAGGATGTGTGGGTTTCTGGGGTTGGGGAGGGATTGTATTTTGTACCCCAGGGCATCCTCCGGTTGCTGTTTCCTCCCTGGGCTGAGGGAGGGCAGCCTGGCTGGCACCAGGCACAGTCCTTTAGGGACCAAGGCACAGTGAGGCGCCTTCCTCATCCTGCAGTGGGGTCTGGGGGGATCGAGGAAGGAAGTGGGGTGAAGAATAAGACTCGCTTCTGACTCAAGCAGCCTGGCTTGCTGGGGCCTCGGGAAGAGCTGGAGCTGGTGGCCAGTAGGCTGAATCCTGAGAATGAAAATGTATTTTCTCAAATGGGCTGTGGATTTTTTTTTTGCGGGGGAGACAGGGAGAATGGAGCTTGGGAGGTGCTGAACTAGGCTCAGAAGTTATAGTTCTGGACAAAGGAAAATATGAATTATACAAAAGTGTCACCTGCTTAGACAGGGGGACCCCTGTGGTCCTAAGCCAACTTTGGTTCCTGGAGAAACTCAGTAAGTGACCTGAACTGAACCAAGGTCTTCAGACCCTACCTTAACTTCCTAGTGTACCAACCAAGTCTCCAGCAATTTGTCTTTCCTTCTTGGCTCCCCTGGTGGCTCAGATGGCAGAGAATCTGCCTGCTGTGCCAGGGACCTGGGCTTGATCCCCAAGTCATGAAGATCCCCTGGAGAAGGGAATGGCTTCCCACTCCTGTTATTTCTTACCTGGAGAATTTCATGGACAGAGGAGCCTGGCAGGCTACAGTCCACGGGGTCACAAAGAGTCAGACATGACTGAGCGGCTAACACTTTCTTTCTACTGAAAACGTAATAGGTATTCGGGTAGACACTGGAGCGGGCTTCCCTGGTGACTCAGTGGTAAAGAATCTGCCTTCCAATGCAGGAGACTCAGGCTCAACCCCTGGTCTGGG
Source organism: Bos indicus (assembly GCF_029378745.1). Lineage (NCBI taxonomy): Eukaryota > Metazoa > Chordata > Mammalia > Artiodactyla > Bovidae > Bos > Bos indicus. The sequence goes on along the minus strand of NC_091782.1, from coordinate 14,568,372 downwards.
AAGATCCCCTGGAGTAGGAAATAGCAAGCCACTCCAGTATTCTTGCCTGGGAAATCCCATGGATGGAGGAGCCTAGCAGGCTGCGGTCCATGGGGTCGCAAGGAGTCGGACACGACTGAGCGACTAAACAACAGGCGTCGGAGCAAAACCGAAAAAGCAGATAAGCAGGATTGGAGCAAAAGTGAAAATGCAGATAAGCAAAACACAAGTCTACAAAGTCCACACTGCAAGGGCCCGGGTCAAGTCTTAACAGAGACAAGATGGGGCCCTGCCCCCACGTCCCTGCACCTGCCCCACAGACACCTGCTGTCCGCCTGGGAGAGTCAGGGCCGGGGGAGCCGGGCCCACAGCTGGGAGGCAGGTGTCAGGGTGGTGCCGTTGGGCCCCGGCCAATGCCCGGCTCCTAAACCAGTCCTGCCCTCCGAGCCACACCTGGTCACCTGGGCTTCGGGGAGCGGGGCGGGGGAATACCGAGGATCCTGCGCATCTTGCCTCCTGGCTGGGGAGCTGGAAGGCTGAGCCCCGCACCCACGTCACCCCCACTTAGCAGATGAAGGGACGAATCACCCGTGAAGCTTGTTAACTGCTTGCTGGGCACCTAGGTCAACCCCAGGGAATACCTGTGAGTGAGCTCCAGGTGTTGTGTTTATTTAAACTCCCAGGTGGTTCCACTGGGTCAGGGGAGAGCCCCTGCTCCAGGGGCTGGGTGGCATCCACTGTCTCTGAAGACTAGCCCAGTGCCCCTCTCCCACCCCGTTGGGGTAGATACTTTTGATGCTTTTGAACCATGGTGTTGAAGACACTCGAGAGTCCCTTGGACTCCAAGGAGATCCAACCAGTCCATCCTAAAGGAGATCAGTCCTGAGTGTTCATTGGAAGGACTGATGCTGAAACTGAAACTCCAATACTTTGGCCACCTGATGCTAAGAACTGACTCATTGGAAAAGACCCTGATGCTGGGAGGGATTGAAGGCAGGAGGAGAAGGGAACGACAGAGGAGGAGATAGTTGGATGGCATCACTGACTTGATGGAAATGAGTTTGAGTAAACTCCGGGAGTTGGCAATGGACAGGGAGGCCTGGCGTGCTGCAGTCCATGGGGTTGCAAAGAGTCGGACACGACTGGGCGACTGAACTGAACTGAGGAGCTGAGTCAGCCTGAGCCCGGCAAGTGAGAGGAGTGGAGATAATGGAGGGCTCAGATAATCGTCTTCACACCTCTGATTTGTCCTGGGAATAAGAGGTTAACAGGTGCTCACCTTCTCGCCAAGACACTGATAGTGTAGGTCTGCTGGCAGTCCCTGAAAGACCTCAGAGGGAGGGCTGGCCACACAGCTGGACTGCGAGCTCTACCCACTGCGCCCCCCCAACCCCGGCCTCTCCCCCTCCTCACGCTGCCACAGGGCGCCCCAGTGCATGGGCTCCGGGGTCCCCCCCTGCTCTCCTCTATCCGCTCATCAGTTTGCAGTGTTAAAGAACGTGAGAAGCATTGCTCTGAACAAGCCCAACTTGTTCAGCATCTATTTGCCTGAAAAGTGCCTATGATAGGTTTACTTATCCCCACTTTTGTCTGTTAAGACTCTCCCCGCCCCGACCCACTGCCGCAAACTCCCTGTGGGGTCGTGACCCCACCCCAGCCCCCTTCCCTGAGGATGGATGTACAGACAGACGTGGATATACAGGAAGAGCCCAGCCCAGAGACCAGGGGGTGGATGGGCATTGGGCTGACAGTGAAGCCGGGGGATGTCTTAACTGGGGCTTTAAGACTAGGGTTCAGAGAAGCCCTCATGCCTGGCCTCCGCCCCACCATAGCGGGCACAGGGTGGGGGATCAGCATGTGTCCTTACTCCGCTGTGCAGGCGGCCGGCCAGGGTGGCTGGGAGCCCCTAGAAGGCAGAGGTCCAGAGAGATGGGCTGTCTGAGGGCTGCGGTGGTGCGTCCTGGGTGTGCCTCTGTTTCCCTGCCTCTGCTTCCTGGGGGGAGCCTGGACACACACCCGACCCTCAGGCCTCCTGACTCCAGGGGCCCCTACCTGCTGATCTCATCCAGGCCTGGCCTCCAGGTGCAGAGACGTAAATTCCACGCCCTTGTGGGCCCGCAGTCCCCTGCCGGGGTGTCAGGTCACTGCTGGGGCTGGTTTCCTGAAGGCCACGTGTACCGTGTGGTTGCAACTCTGACTGCAGTTACCTTTATTCAGGGCTTCCGGGGTGTGTTCAAGAGTGGGTGCCGTTTTTGACCGATGGAGAAATTAAGGCTGATAGTGTATGATTTACACAGGAACTTGGTGCCAGCACTTGAGAGAGGACTCCCTGCCCACTAAGTAACCCCCAGGTCCGCCTCACATGTCCATGAGCCTCTGCCCAGGGTGGGGGCACGGATCTGGTTGGAGAACCCTATCTCCTTCTTTTATAGCCTCTTCCTGTTCTCCGCACACCCACTGCCCCGCAGAAGAGTTTCGGAGGGGGCAGGCCCCCTCTTCCGGCAGGAAGGACGGTCCCTCTAGTCACTCCAGGGACTCTCCTGGCCCCACTGCCACTCGCTCTGCCATCTTGGGCAAGGGGGCTTTTGTTTGCCCCCCTTACCTGACCCCTTTCCCAACCCCTGACCTCCAGGGTCTGCCCTCTGTTCTCACAACCTGGTGACCGCCCCCATCCCTCCTCCCCTGGATGCTGGTGGTCCCAGCAGCTCTATGTCCCTCCCCTGACCCCGCCAGCCCCACTCATACTGGGGTTTGACTCTGCTTCCCACCCTCTTGCCAGATAAAGCTGTGTGCCTTGTTGCTGATGAACAATATAATCCACAGGGTGGTTTATGAGATCCGCCTGCAGAATAACCCTGAGAAGGAATTGAAGGAAGGATATGGGAGAGGGAGTCAGTCAAGGTCAGGGAAGATGCCCTCATTCATTCATTCACTCACTCACTTAATAAATGTGTGCACCGCAGATAAAAGCCCTGCCCTCACGGAGCTTACCTTCTAGGGAAGCCAGTCTCTACATTCCTGTGGCTATTTCCCTTGCATTTGCCTGGCTGTGTTCTAGAAACCTGGGTTCACTGCTGTAGCCGAGAAGCCTATACCCGTCACCCCCGTCTGTGGACAGAAGAGGGGTTGAGAGCCAGACGGCCTGGGTCCACGCTCTGGCTCCACCACTGCCTCGCAGGTTACTCAGCCTCTGTGCCTTGTTTGCCTCAGCTGTAAATGGAGGGAAGAGAACCTCCTTTACAAGGTTATAAACACTCAATGAGCTGATTTAAAATGCTTTGATTGGTGGTTGTCATAAAACAAGTGCTCAAATATCAGCTACTATTCAAATATGAATTATCATAATCTATGAAATAAGGAGTAATAAACCATGCCCTACCTACCTCCCAAGGTGGCTGGGGGAGCCAGGAGGGCCGGTGAGAGACAGTAAATGTTCTTCCTACTCTTCCACACACTGTGAACACATGACCATTGGCCTCGTTCTCTTTGCAGGCCAGAGGAACCAAGTGAGCGGAGGTGAAATGGGTTAGGGACGGATGCAGCCAGGGATGGTGAGGGACGACCCCTTGGGTGCCTCTGACACGTGGGTCCAGTGGAGGCTGGCATCCTCGAGGCCGATTCTGTGTGGCCAGGAAGGGACTCTGTGCTCCCAGTGTGAGGCCTGACATGGAGCTGGAGGCAGGGTGGGGAGCGGCCCTGTGGGGGCCCCGTAGCCGGCATCCACAGGCTGGCTGCCACCCGAAAGTGTTCTCTTATGGCCTGATGAAGGAAAGGCTGGACCTCAGCCCTGCTGCCCGTGTCCGCAGGTGGGCAGGACAGGCCCTTTCTGGAACTCTGCAGAGTGCGTCTCCTGGATGGGGGTGCCTGGCAGCTACCTCTGCACAGGAAACTCCGGATCCCTGGGGGATGAGGTGCCATAGGGAACCCAGACTTCATGGACAGCGAGATTCTGGGAGGGTGGAGTCAGGGTAGCATGTTGCTTGAAGCCTAGGCAGAGGCGTGAATGTCTCCTCCCTGAGAACTCTGTCTGAGTGGATGGGCTGGTTTTAGGGCACTGTTTTTCCAGGTGGTGTGAAGGGGTGGAGGTATGCACCAGCCTCCTTCCTGCAGCCAGAACCCAGATCCTGGCTGGCTCCCCAGCCCACCCCGCTTCCTCGATTTTAGCATCCCTTAGTCAATGGCACCCCACTCCAGTACTCTTGCCTGGAGAATCCCAGGGACGGCAGAGCCTGGTGGGCTGCTGTCTGTGGGGTCGCACAGAGTTGGACACAACTGAAGCAACTTAGCAGCAGCAGGTTACTTACTTAACCTCTCAGCCTCAGGTCCTCGTTTGCAAAATGAAAAAAATTACGGTGACTTCCCAGCAGGATTCTTTGCTCATTAAATGAGCTGGAGGCACATAAAGTGCTCAGCATAACGTTTAGTGCATGGTAACCACCAACTCCTCACCAGTAAATCACAGCCACTTCTTTGCAAGGATGACAGGCGGGGGAGGGGGTGGAGCTCCATTCTGTTCTCAAACCAGAGCCAGGCCCAGGCTGTCTGCAGGATCCCCCTCTCCCATCGTTCTCTAGGGTGATGTAGAAAATGAAAATATTGTCTTGTGTGAATTTGGAAGCCAAGTTAAATCATCTTGTGCGTGAACAAGGTCCACCTTCTCCCAAGAAAGCAACTTCCCTAACCCTGGAGGACTAGACGATGTGTCTAATGGCTCCCCTCACCCAGGGATGACCTCAATCCTGGGTCAGCCTCTCTGTTCTGGGGGAGAGGGTCCCACCAGCCTGAGGGACCCTGCCCCTGACCTTAATCAGTGAGATGTTCCAACTGGAGCCACAGTGACCCATAGTGGGAACAGGGAGCAGGCTGCCCAAGTTCACATCCAGAACTTTGCTCCCTGAGCCTCGCTTTCCTCACCTGTCAGGTGATGCCTGGCAGATTCGGGGACGAGCCAGTCAAGGAATATGTATAAAAGCCCCAGCAAGAGGCATCTGACACACAGCAGCACTGAAATCCCTCTCTCTCTCCCAGCATGGGGATGGAGCCAAGCTGATCCCCAGGCCAGCTGCTTGGAAACCCTGGGCAGAGAAGCTTGGGGCGTCCAGGAGCAGAGAGAACAGGGAAGAGAGGGAGGTGAGGAGCCCAGCTGACTTGCAAGAGAAAGCCTAGAACCTGGCCCAGTTCTGCCAGTTAAGCGCTCAGCCTCTGTCTCCTGACCTGATCTGTGGGCGTAACTGCCGCCACTGGACTGTTGTAAGGGTGAGTGGCGCTTCTGGCCCTGGGGGCTTAGGGCTCTTTGGAATGCCCCCATTTGTCCGCCCCTCTCTGGGTGACCGTGGAGAGATAATGGGGGTGAAGGGGACAGTGCACAGGGCTGTGACTCCCTGATAACCCAGGACGGAGGCCCCAAAGGACACACCATCGGTGGGGTGAAGGGCAAGAAGCCAGCGTTTCTGCTGCAAAGCTCCCAACAATAACGCCGTCTTCGGTTACCCTGTTTTGCCAGCTCTTACATGTGATGTCTGCTTGCTATTGTTGTTTGGTCGCTCGGTCGTGTCCAGCTCTTTTGCAACTCCATGGACTATAGCCCACCAGGCTCCTCTGTCCATGGGATTTCCCAGACAAGAATACTGGAGTGGGTTGCCATTTCCTTCTCCAGGGGAATCTTCCCGACCCAGGGATCGAATCTGTGTCTCCTGCAGGTGAATTCTTTACCACTGAGCCACCAGCACTTAACTAAATGGTTCCGGAGTCACATGTGGGCATGGCGGGTGGGGCTGTCCTGAGCATCCCAGGCTGTCTTACCTCTCTGGTCCCTGCCCACTTCATGCCAGCAGCATGGGACGGACAGGGATACTGTCCTCTCTTGAAGCTCTCCCCCTGGTGCCCAAACAGTGAGTGCCCAGCACATAGGAGGCTCCCACTCAGGCAGCACTGGCAAACATTCCCAGAGGGTGCTGCCTCCCCACCTGAGAACCCCTGTTGCAGTCACACCTTCAGTATCCCTGAAGTGTACTGGTCTTCCTGGGCCTAAGCTTCCCATGATCAGAAATGGATGCCTAACCAAGGGCAGTCCATTCTGGTGGAACTCATTATCCGACACATTCACAGCTGTCCCCTCCAGGACCTTGGCCCCTAGGTTAGCATGTCATGAAGTCTAACAGCCAAGAGTGGAGCAGAGTGCAGAGGAACTGACCTGCAGAGGACAGTGGGCTGGTTGCCTCCCAGCCCTGAAGAGATAAGGTGTTAACACTGCCCGAGATTGTATTTACCTCTCTTTGTTTTGGCAGCCACCCTAATGTTTGTTGGTTTGGGGTCAGCTAAAACCCAAGGCCTTTTCCCTTTGACCCTTTGGGTCAGTCTCTTCTAACCCAAAGTATAAGACATGAAAAATTTAAAAGACAGCCGTATCTTGTTAGTTTGGCCCCCCCCTTTTTTTTTTAAAGCTAGATCTCAACTCAAAAAAAATTGATTATTTATTTATTTTGGCTCTGCTGGACCTTCTATCTCTGTGCGGCCTTGTCTCGAGTTCCGGTGAGCAAGGGCGACTCTCTAGATGCGGTGCACGGGCTTCTCCTTGCAGTAATTTCTCTCGTTGAGGAGCGTGAGCTCTAGAGTTCTTGGGCTTCAGTAGCTGGGGCACGTGGGCTCAGTAGTTGGGGGTCCCAGGCTCTCGATCACAGGCTCAGTAGTTGTGGTACAAGGGCTTCATTGATCCGTGACACGTGGGATCATCCCAGACCAGGGACTGAACCCGTGTCTCCTGCGTAGGTAGGCGGATTCTTCACCACTGAGCCAGCGGAGGAGCCCTAGGCCCATTTTTCCAGTCCAGATGGTGCCATTGCAGTGTCAGCTGTCTTCCCACCCCAGCCTTGTTCCCAGGTTTGCATCTTTTGCAGATTAAACTGGTCAGCCATCTATGTCTTTGCTGTGCTATGGATTAAAAGATTCAAGGGGCCTGGCCTTTGGCATGATGATGGAGACCTCGATCCAGACTGATAATCATCAGTACTTCTTGGGGTTGTTTATCTGCCTTTATGTGGACCCGGATTAATCCCAGTCCCTCCCTGCAATTTCTCTGTCTTCTCCACACGAATATCTTTGCACCCATCTGTTCAGCTGCCTGGCTGCTATCTGGATTGACTGCATTCCACCGAACTTCAAGGCTTTGCAGTCTCTTTGGAGTGGGAGATGCACTTAGCTGAGCATGACTTGCTCTGGTGAACCTGTGCTAGCAGCTTCCAGTGCCCACTGCTTCCTCTTTGAATCCGCCAAGTGCTCTGCTGTCTCCAGAGAGGAGTCAGCGAGAGTTCAGTTTGGAGTTTCTAGAGTCCACCCTTCCCTTTTGTGTGAGAAGGAGGTGGGGAGGCAACTTCTGACATCTCTCCTGTTCCTCCGAGACTCCACGGGGTTGACCAGGGGTGGGGTTCCAATGCTGTGATTTCCCGGTCAGTGTCGGCCATCTCGGGCTGTGTTTCCTGAGGATGGTGCTGCTCTCCTCACCCCCACCCCCATAAGATGGGTATCTCAGATAGCAAAGACTGCAGCCAAAGGCGGCTGAGTGATCCTGCTTTTCCTTGCCATCTGTTTACACCCCGGGCCCTGGGACATTTCATTCTCCTGCTTAGAACATAGATGTCATGGCTTAGGAAACCTTTTGAGTTGACCTACAACCGGATGGACCAGTTGGCCTCTTTCCTATCTGAACGTCCTGGCGTAAAGCGCCCAGCCAGCTCCGCGGCACCCTCTTTCTACTTTGTAGAGAAATGAGCAGGAAATAGCAGGGTGGGTGGGGAGGGGGTAGGCAAGGCAGTGAGCCGTGTGGTTTGACAGCCTGTCAGATGAGCGTGTCATCATGGAAAATTCTTGACAAAGTCTGCAGATCCACTTACACTGGCCTCTGCCGCTGCAAACGGCACACTCCTTCAGGACAACCCACCCTTCCCTCTCTTCTCATGCCATGGGTAGAACTCCAGTTTTTCTGTCTCCTTCCTACTCGCATGCTTGTCTCTGTCTTTCCTCGGTCCTAGGCTTGATTTCTAGGGGGAATTTGTCACGTTCCTGGTTTCTGGGCTGGATGGTCCATCCCAGGCCTCTCCCTGGGGGCAGGGCCAGGACCCCAGATCTTGGCACTTTCTTGGAGTCGCCTCGTGAGGTCCCGGCCCCCACTGATGGTGGGTGGAGTGAATGGAGGCAACCCTCAAGGATGGGGTGGAGGCCAGGTGGACAGGTTTGGCAGCTGTCTGTGTTCCTGGAATAGATAATAAAGGCCTCTCCCTGGGCCTCCCAGTGGACCTCCCCAGGCGACTTCTCACCTGCTCTCCAAAGTGGCCAGGAGCTTCTTGGGAACTCATATGATGATTTTGAGTCAGCCTGAAAAGTACACACCACCTTGATGACCAGGCCAGCTGATGGGTCCACCCCCGGAAGATGGGTCCGCAAGCTTCTGAGCTGACCTTAGCCAGTGCCCTGACAATGGGGGGCAGGGTGTGAAGGGCCAATCCCGAAGTCGAGCACTTCTCTGGAGGTCCTTCTGTCTTTTCTATATCATGTCTGCCTTCTTTCAGAGGCATAAAGTCTGGCGTGGTTCTCAAAGTGTGGTCCTGGGGCCATAACGTCAGCATCACCTGGAAACTTGTTAGAAAGGCACGTTCTCTTGACATCTTCCAGATCTACTGAATTCAGTTTACCGGGATTCATAGTCTTCCCAGCTGTGTGTCCTTGGGCAAATCACTTGACCTCTCTGATCCTGTATAAAATATTTCATCTCCTATAAATTGAAGACAATAATTGCCACTTTCCTATTGTGATGATTTAATAAGAATACTTATAAGGAGGTTCATAAAGTGTGACCTCCTCTCTGATCTTCACTGTATATCTCCTTTTAGATAGTATCTGATGCTGCAGGACAGGGCGTGGCCATCACAGGGAACCAGACCTTCAACAACTGGAACTGGCCCAACGCAATGATTTTTGCAGCCACAGTCATCACCACCATCGGTAAGCCTTCTGAGATCTTCAGGATACCCTCTTCCATGCCCCAGCTCTGGTCACATGACCTCGTCGGGGTTAAAATCGGGCCAGTTGCATGCTGTCCTTTTGACACACCCCTGGAGATTCAGTAAGTGCTTGGTGACTGGCCATGCGTGGGAGACTGTTTTCTTCCAGAAGTCCTGACCTGGGCTCTTGGAGTAGAAACAACACAGCAGAGCCAGAGCCAGAGCCATGCGGGAGGTCAAGCAGGTTTAGTCACTGCATAAGCCCCAGCCCCTGCTTTCTCACCGATCTGGGTGTCTGCTCTAGTTATCTATGACTGATAACCAACCATCCCAGAAGTTAGAGGTTTAGAATATAACTTATTCCCTGGTGGCTCAGACAGTAAAACATCTGCCTGCAATGCTGGAAACCTGGATCAGGATCCCTGGAGAAGGGAACGGAATGGCTCCTCCAGTATTCTGGCCTGGAGAATTCTGTGGACAGAGAAGCCGGGCAGGCTACAGTCCGTGTGGTCTCAGAGAGTCGGACACAACTGAGTGACTTTCACTTTCACTTTCTTGCTATGGTTCAATCCCTGGTCAGGGAAGATCCCACATGCCCCGGGGCAGCTAAGCCCATGCACCACAACTACTGAGCCTGTGCTCCACAAAAAGAGAAACCATCGCAATGAGAAGCCTGCGCACCGCACCTAGAGAGTAGCGCCTGCTCTCCGCAACTAGAGAAAGCCCATGCACAGCAACAAAGACCCAGTACAGTCAAAAATAAAATAAATAATTTTTTTAAAGAAAAGAAATGAATGGCCATCTTCGGAGACCATCTACTACGGTGCTTCTGGAGTGTCTACCCAGGGAAGCTGTTGACTTGTGCCTTCTAATTTGCACAAGGGTACCATGCAGACTAGGACAGGACTTACTAACAGGGGAGGCTTAGTCCGCCTTCAGGGAGCTCCCAGGCTGGTGGAGAAGGCGTAGCCCATACCGTCATTTGCTGTGGATGATCAAGATCGTAGCATGGTCAAGGAAAACTTCATTTCTTAGGTATTGATATTAGATCAGTGTCAAGTGATCTTTGAGAATGGGCTTTCCTCCAGCTGTGTGTGTGTGGGGGGTGGGGTGGAGGTGGGGGGCGTGGGGTGGAGGTGGGGGCCACCCTGAGTCTGGGTCCATCCTGTGGGCCTGTTGGCCTCACTCTCTTCTTCTTCCTCAGGTTACGGCAACGTGGCCCCCAAGACTCCCGCCGGGCGCCTCTTCTGTGTCTTCTACGGCCTCTTTGGGGTGCCGCTCTGTCTGACGTGGATCAGTGCCCTGGGCAAGTTCTTTGGGGGACGTGCCAAGAGGTTGGGCCAGTTCCTCACCAAGAGAGGCGTGAGCCTGGTATGTCCCCATCCCTGGGTCCTGGGCAGCCGTGGGAAGGACCCTGGCAAGTGACTGTGGCTAGGGTGGGAAGGATCCCTGGGTCCCGATACGGAAGTGTCGGGACAGACCGGGACAGATGGCAAGCAAGCCGTTTCAGAGCCCCCTGCCCTCCCAGGTGAGGCTGGGAACGCCACTAACCCCCCTCCTTCCTTGGCAGTGAGCCTCCTCGCAGGCCCGGCGCCCAGCTGGCCTCCCTTCTAGTTACCTCCTCGGTGCACTCTGGGTGCTCTGCTGGGTTCCCCTGGTCTCCCCACTGCACGTTGTCTGACTTGGTCTCCCTGCCCATCCCTCAGCGCAAGGCGCAGATCACGTGCACAGCCATCTTCATCCTGTGGGGAGTGCTGGTCCACCTGGTGATCCCGCCCTTCGTGTTCATGGTGACGGAGGAGTGGGACTACATCGAGGGCCTCTACTACTCCTTCATCACCATCTCCACCATCGGCTTCGGCGACTTCGTGGCCGGTGAGTCCTGCCCCTTGCCTCTGTCTCCCTGCCCTCTCTTCCTCTGCTTCTCCTCCAGTTTCAGCTCAGCTGACCATGACCAGGGGCCCCGGTAGGCGTCCAGTGTCCTGGGTCTCCATCCAGTGGGGTCCTGACCCAGCCCTGCCCCTTATAGGAGGAAACCAAGACAGAGAATCATTGCAGGCATTTTCCCTTTTTCTTTCTTGCATGTGTGCTGAGTTGCTTCAGTCTTATCTGACTCTGTGACCCTGTGGACTGTAGCGCGCCTGGCTCCCTCTGTCCATGGGATTCTCCAGGCAAGAATACTGGACTGGTTGCCATGCCCTCCTCCAGGGGATCTTCCCGACCCAGGGATGGAACCCAAGTCTTATGTCTCCTGCACTGGCAGGCGGGTTCTTTACCACTAGCGCCACCTGGGAAGGCCCTTTGCTTTCTTAGAAGGTGGCTTTTCTCTCCTCTCTTTGTGTTTTGCTTCTGGTCTCTTCCTTTCTTCTCCCCTGTTGTCTGAACTTAGAGGCTTAGGTGCACTATGGGCTAGAGACAGGACCTGGGGGCTGAGTCAGGGGCTGCTCCACATCACAGCTGCCTCCTTCCATCACTCACAGGTGATGAGGGCGCTGTTGGACACTTGACTCAGAGGCCAGAAACTTGGCTCTTGCCACGGGCAGCTTAAAAGACAAGAAAGGCCTCCTCCCAAGCTGCCCCGCTCCCTCTGGCCTGGACTCTCCCTCCCACCCCTCCCCTCCTTAATCCAGGCGACGATAAGATTCTTTGGCCCCTTTGTCAGCCACTTATGTCCTTGTGCCTGTGGGCTGCACAACATCTTGATTCTTAATCTTCCTGAAAAAGCCCCGTTCGCCTTTACTGAGTCCGTATTTGCTTGCCCTTGCTTGCCCGGTGCCTGCTGCCCCGGCCGCTGACCCCTACCTCTGACCCAGGACCTCTGATCTCTCCCCGCCCCCTTCCTTGGAAGCAGGGACAGGTCACTGCCCTCCCGCCCCATTGTAAATGGAGACTTGGAATGCTGGGACTGGGCGGCTGAGTGGGTGTGAGAAGCAAGGAAGGCCTGAACGCTGCACTGACACCAGCAGATCTGAGCCTGCTGCCCTGGGAGATAAATTTAGACGGAGGCACAATCTTGTCTTTGTCTGGCTGATGCGGCCCAGAGCAGGCTAAGGAGAAGCCTTTGCATTAGGGAAGCACAGAAAAATGTTTTAATTATACTTTCTTAGCTCCAGCAAGATGCCAGACCCCTGCCTCAGTTTCCCTATCTGTAAAATTGGTTTAAAAAAAAAAAAGGAATAGCGCCCACCAATCACAGGGTGTTAAACAATCAGATGAGTTGCTCTGCACGTGTGCAGAGGGTAGGGCCCTGGTTATCATCATAACCTGCTTATGACTAGAGCCCTAAGCAAGATCAACAGCACCTCCTGTCTGCTGGGGAGATAGCCCCTTGCCTTCAGACCCCCTCCAGTCTGATGTGGGGCTTATAGTCCTTGCCCTAAGGGAGGCCCATTCTAGAAATGGCCCCCTTCCTGCAGTTAACTTGTACAAGTTACTCCCAGTCTCAGGGCGGGAAGGGGGACATAGGATAGATAATAATACGGATCAACATGCCTGGAAATGTAAGGTGAGATCTCCACGATCCTGGAGGGTAGGGGAGTGGCCAGAGCTGTGCGGGGTAACCCGGGAGGGCTCCCTGGGGCAGGTGTCTGGAGCCTGGCCTCGAAGGAGAGGGCACGGAGAGGGCAGAGCCCTACAGGCCACAGGAGGAGGAGGGTAGAAACAGGAAGCCAGGAGGCCAACCAGACATCAGCGGAAGGACAGTCAAGACTGTCCAGAATATTCTTGCCAGGACCTGTGCTCTTGGACATCCCAGGCCGCTCCGCCAGCCTCACTTATGCTAAATGAGTGAGTCCATGCCCAGCGGGAGGATGCCAGCTGCCCTCTCACTTAATTCCTATCTAGGTTTTAATGGAACTGTAACACATACACCCAAAGAGTACACAAAACAGTGTTGTGAATCAGTGTGTTGGTGAATCATTGCAAGGCCAAGGTTCATGGCTTAGTTCCTGAGCTGGGTGCTGGCTTGTCTCCACCCTCCCCCCAAGCCCCTCCCCCTCGAGCCTCCCGCACCCCAGGGAGCCACTCTCCTGACTTCGGGTCTGGGACAGGCACATGGTGGCCAGGCCAAGGTCCTTCGGGGTGATGGGGTGTTGGTGTCCCGCACAGGCATCCTTTCTTTTTCCTGGTGTGTCCCCATCCCTACTCTGTGTTCTCGAGCCGCGTCCGCTCTCGGGTGACACGGCTTTGGCCCCCTGTGTGTCTCCGGGTCCCCGCTGGCCCTCTCCTGATCCTCTGGGCTTCCTGACCCGCCCGTAGGTGTGAACCCCAGCGCCAACTACCACGCCCTGTACCGCTACTTCGTGGAGCTCTGGATCTACCTGGGACTGGCCTGGCTGTCGCTGTTTGTCAACTGGAAGGTGAGCATGTTCGTGGAGGTGCATAAGGCCATTAAGAAGCGGCGTCGGCGGCGAAAAGAGTCCTTCGAGAGCTCCCCACACTCCAGGAAGGCCCTGCAGGTGGCGAGCGGTGCGGCGTCCAAGGACGTCAACATCTTCAGCTTCCTGTCCAAAAAGGAGGAGACTTACAATGACCTCATCAAGCAGATCGGGAAGAAGGCTATGAAGACAGGCAGCAGTGGGGAGCGGGGCCCGGGGCCGGGGCCCCCCAGGGCTGGGCTGCCAGCCCTGCCCGCCTCCCTGACCCCCCTGGTGGTCTACTCCAAGAGCCAGGTGCCCAGCTTGGAAGAGGTGTCCCAGACGCTGCGGAGCAAAGGACACGTGTCGCGGCCCAGTGGAGAGGAGGCCGGGGCTGGACCCCCCGAGGAGGGCTCCCCCACCTCCGAGGTGTTCATTAACCAGCTGGACCGCATCAGCGAGGAGGGCGAGCCATGGGATGCCCAGGACTACCACCCACTGATCTTCCAGAACGCCGACATCACTTTTGCGAATGAGGAGGCTGGCCTGTTAGACGAGGACACCTCCAAGTCCTCGCTGGAGGACAACCTGGCCAGCGAGGAGAGGCCCCAGGAGGGGGCCACAGCCGAGGCGCCCCTGAACCTGGGCGAGTTCCCCTCCTCGGACGAGTCCACCTTCACCAGCACAGAGTCGGAGCTCTCCGTGCCTTACGAACAGCTGATGAACGAATATAATAAGGCAAAGTGCCCCGAAGGCACGTGAGGTGGGGCCGGCTCCCCACCCCGCTTCCAAGGCTTCTATTCTCAACCTGGGGCATTCTGCCATGGCTGGGACCCTGGCCCCTGGTGGGGGGGCGCAGCCCTGGAACTGGGAGTGGGGGGCCAGGGGCCGCCCTCACCTTCATCCCCTGCAGCTAGATGCCACAGGTCAGACATGGCGCCCAGGACAGGCCTCTGTTACCCAGCAGAATGGGTGCCCTGGTAGCAGGAGGCATCTGTCCCGAGCGTGGCTGGCATATCTGATGGTTCACAGACACGTGGGCTGGCAGGGCCGCTCCTGGCAAGGCTTGCATCCACGGGGGTCATCGTCCTGTCGTTCGGTTAAGACTGTCGCACGGCTCTCTTAGGTCGGGGGCCTTGGCCATGTGAATTCACCAGTATTAACGGGCTCCTGTGTGCCTGGCACCGAGACAGTGAGAGTGGTGTGAGAACCTGGGGTGGGGGGCTGGGCACTTTAGCACCTCAGGGCCCTGCCTGGGGTTCATGTTTAACCGTCCCCCAGTCCCACCTCGTCAGCCTGGCTGGCACCCCCTGCTGCAAACCTCAGGAGGGAAGAGTCTTCCTAGGGAAGGGGGTGGGGAGCTAACAAGGCAGATGCTGAAACACTCCTGATAACAGGGCAAGTCCCAAGCATGGCCCACGGTCCCACTTGTGGACTTAGTGGGACGGAGCCCAGCCCAGTGCCCTGTTCCCTCAGTCACCCTTTGGCCAAGCAACAGCAGGCAGCCGAAAGCAGTAAAGAGAGGCTGGGGCTCCAGGAGTTGCAGGAGTGGGCTTATTCTGCCCCGGCCCCTGCCCCGCCGGCTCCTCATTCCCTGTTCCCTGAGAAGAAGGGCCTCGCCTCTCCCCGGATCGCTCTTGGCTCGCAAGTGGGGAACGGCTAGATATGTGAATCCAGCTCCTCCCTCCAGCTGCTGCGTGTGTGTGCATGCGTGTGCGTGCATGTGTGTGTGAGAGAAAGAAAAGGATTTGCGATGGGGGGAGCAAAACGATAATGTGAAACTGTATACAGACTGTTTCTGGCGAGGGACTGGCAGCATACTTGGTTCTCCAAGATACGCACCCTAGAGCCGGCCGCCTCTGCCCTGCATGTTTCATTTTGTTCTTTTGTTAAATGAACTGCTGTTTTTTTAATACCTGACATCTCTTGTTGGCTTCACAGCCAGAGCAGCGAGGAAAGGTGAAAGAGTGGGGTCCCAAGGATCGGGATGTCTGGTGTTCGCTCTCCTACCCTTCAACCCAACCGGACCTTTCTCGGTGACCTCAGCCAAGGTCATGGTGTCAGAATAGGGGGAGGGCATCGGTCGCAGGCGACTGCATGCTGGGTGTCACCCGAACACCCCCTCTGCCCCTCAGGCCCCTCTCCAGTGGTGTGGGGCCAGAGAGGGCCGGAACCCTGCCCACCCGCAGCAGTGAAGGTGATGGGCGTGGGTATCCACACCCCACTCGCCCCTCGCCCAGGGGTGTGCTGGCCTGGCATTGGGGTGGGAAGGAGCGTCCTTCTGTCTTTCTGTGAAATGTTTTAACGAGTTCGTCTTAGTGTCCTGACCCCACTTGGCTGGGGTGTCACTGGCTGTCCTGGAATCACACACACTGTATACATACTGGAAATGATGTAAAATGTAATTTATTTTAACATTTTTACAATAAAATGTGAGATGGACAAGCCAGCCTGGTGTGTGCTGCGGGGACAAGGTGGGGGGCAGTCCGGGAGGGACCGGGACAGGGGGCACTAAGGGCAGCCTGGAGGTCAAGGGGAGAACTGGAGTAGTCAGGAAGGGAGCAAACTAATCAAAGAGGTGGGGAGGTGGAGAAGGGGCAGGCCTCGTGGAGGAGGTGACAGCTGGCAGGTCCAAATGAGGACGGGGAAGAGCCTCTCAGAAGGGGTCCAAGAACCAGGAAGGAGTCAGGAACCAGGGGAGAGGAATAGGGGGACTGTGGCTGGCTGGTGTCACCGGTCTGCCAGGCCCTGCTCTACACACTTTACACAACAGTCCCGTGAGGTAGGGATTACATCCCCATTTTACAGGCAAGGAAATGGGCCCAGGAGGTGACTTGGGCAAACCTGCATAGATGGTGAGCCTGGGTTCAAACCCATGCAGCCCCCAGGACCAGAAGAGAGCAATCACCTGCTTTGTCATTGCTTGTCTGGCGTCCCCTGAAAGGGTGTCCAGGTAGGGAAACTCAGGAAGGACCCTGGAGACCAGGCCTTCTGAGGTCAGAAGGACAGGCTCAGCTGGGCCCATCTGCATCCTTTAAGACAGGGGTCCCCACCCTCTGGAATCTGATGTCTGATGATCTGAGTTGATGTAAGAATAATAATAGAAATAAAGTGCACGATATATGTAATACACTTGAATCATCCCCAAACCATCCCCCCTCCCCCGGGTCCATGGAAAAATTGTCTCCCATGCTCATGGTGTCAACAAGGTTAGAGACCGCTGCTTTAAGGAGGAGGATTTGCAGACTTTGTGGTCTCAGTGGTTTTGAGACTGGTCCCCTTCCCACACTGCACAGGACATTCATTAGAAGTTTGAATCTGTTGGGAAAAATGGAAAGTTCTGTGATTTCAGGAGTGAAGTGCATTTTTCATGAGGGTGTGACTGTGTTTATAGAGGATCATATGTCTTTAAAATATCAGCGGGTTCTGCAAGGACTTGATACCATCCATCCCTTTGCCAAAGCATCTCTCCACCTCCCTGCCTCCCTCCCTCTCCCTCCCTCTCTCTCTCTCACACACACACACACACCCACCCACCCAAACTTCTCTGGTTTGCTATAGGCCCTTACAGCCTCAACATATTGGAAAAACCCAAACAAACTTTCTGGCCAACCCAATGACAGTTTTATTTACTACCTTAGCACGTGGCCATCTCACAAAGCTCCCCCACCCGCAACCCAAGTGGCTCCAAGCACTCCCATTGCACAGGGCTTTTAGCCCCCTTTGCAGTGAAGGACACAAAGGCTCTCAGAGTATGACTTGACCCATCACAGTTTTTACAGTTGCTCACAGATAGAAGGAGCGGAGTTCTGGTCTCGGGCCACTGTGACTTGTCGAGATGAGTCAAGAGCTTTCTGAGTGGAGCTTTCTAGCAACAGGAAGTGGGGGACAGCAGCTGGAGCCGAGGGTGGGGCCCAGGAGGGATTCCTGAAGCATCAAGGGCCGAGGAGGGGTACCCTGTGTGGAGGAGGGGTGCGCCTGCACATCTGCCATTGTGCCCATGAATTCCTGGGGGATAGCAGGCAGAGCACGTGGTTTAGAAGCTGAGAGGATCCTGGGAGGGAAATCCCCCTCTTAACACTGCATCCATAACCCGAGCAGGATTATGGGGGTGGATTGTCAAACCCTCAGAGTTTTATGGGTTCTGGAGCAGACATGCCCACTCCCAGCAGTCCTCCAGGCCTGGATCTTCCCCTACCCCCTCCCAAAAGCCTTCCCACCCTAGTTCTGAGCCAGCACCCCACTGTCCAGCAGCAACACCTGGACTCCCTATTCATTCCATTAGAAGGAATTCTATTCATTCCTCCAACTAGTGCTCACTGAACACCCATCCTGGACCACACCCATCCTGGACCAGGCTGTGTCCTGGGCACCTGGAAAACTCCAGCGTGTAACATGAACAGAAATCCCATTCATGGAGCCTACTGTCGAGTTCCCCTTGCTCTCATTTCTGGCTGTTTTTCATGGTCTGTGTTTGGTATTTCTGTCCTCTCCATACCCCCAAGACTCTTAAAATCTTGTCTCTTCTATCATATATCTTTCAGTCCTCACAATAAGTAGTAGTATCATTAACCTCATTTTACAAATGAGGAGACTGAGGCAAATACAGGACTTTTCACAAATTCAAGCAATTATTGTGCATGTGTGTGCTAAGTCGCTTCAGTCGTGTTCGACTCTTTGCAACCCAATGGACCATAGCCCACCAGGCTCCCTCTGTCCATGGGATTTTCCAGGCAAGAATATTGGAGTGGGTTGCCATTTCCTCCTCCAGGGGATCTCTTCTACCCAGGGATCGAACCCACGTCTCCTGCATTGGCAGGCAGATTCTTTACCACTAGCACCGCCTGGGACCCCCAAGTAACTATTAAATGGCAGCAAAACAGCTTCCCTGACTTGCATTTCCACTCTTCATTCTACCCTCCAGAAAGTTCCTAATCTGCTAGGGAAGACATCTCTAGAAAACGGAGATGGACGGAGAAGACAGTTCCTGCTCTCAAAGATCTGCCACCTAAGTGGGAGAGGCGCTCAGAAATAGGAAACAAGCACAAAGTCTGGATCCCAGCTGGGCCTCTGGCTCCTGTGTGACCCTGGAGGGGTCACTTAGCTCCGTGCCAGCACCGAGGAAAAGAAATTGGGATGTTTGGGTTTCACCCACTTAGTGGAAAGGGTATTCTCAGCCTCGATTGCATGGAAGCTTTCTGGAACCTGGGGCAGAGGCAGGGGGAGGAAGGAGGCAGGCTGGGCTGGGCCACTCCCGGTGGGTCTCCAGGAATGGCTGCCTCTCCCCAGGGACCCCTGAGGCTTGGGCTCAGCCCTGCCTATCAATTGTCCATCCTGGAAATAACAGGTCCCCAGTTTTCAGATTCACACACAGTTGGTCCAGGAGTCAGATGCCAGCTTGTGTCTATATAATGCAGTGAGAGAGCCTCCCAAAACCTTTGCCCCTTCTCTCCATCCTGGCCACCACCTAGGCCACGACTGCCCCTCACCTGGACCTCCTCAGCAGCATGGGGCCTGACCCCTGGTTGAGCGCCACAGAGCCCTTGTCTATTGAATGAATGAGCCCCCTTATCTGGTCTCCTCTCCCTGGCCATTGCTTCAACCAGCAGGCTGGAGCCAGACTCAAATCTGACCCCTTGAAGCTCCTGCTTCATTTTTCCTTTTTTTTGGACCGCACCACACAGCATGTGGGATCTTAGTTCCCTGACCTGGAACCGAACCCATGCCCCCTGCATTGGAAACCAATCCTGCAGTCTTAACCACTGGACCAGGAGGAAAGTCCCTATCTCCAGCTTTAAACCCCTCGGGGCTCCCATTGCCCTTCCTGGCACCGCCTCCCTCTCCAGTTTCACCTGTCCCCGTCCATGTCTCTGGGCCTCAGACATAGCGAAATTTCTCAAAGGAGCCAGGCCACCCTGTTTAACCCTGCCACGTCCTCCATGTTCGTTGTTCAGTTGTGTCTGACTTTTTGCAACCCCACGGACTGTAGCCCGCCAGCCTCCTCTGTCCATGGCATTCTCCAGGCGTGGCAACCCATTCCAGTATTCTTGCCTGGAGGATCCCATGGACAGAGAAGCCTGGCAGGCTATAGTCCACAGGGTCATACAGAGTCGGACACAACTGAAACGACTTAGCACTAACAGTCCTCTGTTTGGGGTGCCCTTCATCTCTCAGGGATGCGTTCTAAGACTTATGGGATTAAAGGTAGATCTCAGCTTCTCCCAGAAGAGTTCCACCGTTACTGGCCCCCACCCCCGCCCCCTCCGCTCTTGGATCCTGGGTCAGATGTCCCTCCCCTGAGCCCAGGGCCCCTCCTTCAGCAAGCTGGCTGCTTCAATGCTGTTCAAACTGCCTGTCTCCTGTTCTGCAGAGTCCAAGAGATGAAGGAGTGGCTTGTTCACCTTGGATCCAAACCACAAGCTGACCTGCTTGGAAAAGGGCTCAGCTTTTCGGTGTTTACTGAGTGGAGAGTGAGGGAACCAGAATCCTGGACCCTCCCATTGTTAACAGTCCCTCTTTTCCCCAGCCAGAGGCCAAATCAGGAGGTGAGGCTGATTCCACAAGGGCGAGTCCCTGCAAAGCTGGGTGGATGAACCTGAGGGACCTTGTCACAAGCTCTGTTGGCCTGGTGAGTCACCTAATTGTGCCGTCACCTAAATCTGGTAGGCAGGCCAGGGACGCACTCCCTACTTCTTCACACTCCAGGAAGCCCCTCTGTCTACACCCCCTTTCCCGACCCCCAACACCGCTCTGTCCTCACCTCTCATCACCTCCAAGGCGGTGGTGCCCCTTCTGCTCAGCACTCCCTGAAGACGGGGCCTGGGCAGCCCAGCCAGCAGCCCCCGGATCCCCGTGCTTGCCTCGGGAATACCTCTGCTCACGCTGACCCCTCACCTTGGTTTCAGGGCTGCCTAGTTGACAAAGCCCTTTCACTTCCATTCCTGTGGGATTACTCAACAGCCCAGGAGCCAGGTGTAGTATTTTATAGCTCAATTTAAGGTGTTTTGTTTTGTTTTTTTCACATGAGGAAATTTATTGTTTGGATTTGGTTGTCCAGGAGAGCAAGGCCTAAGAACAGAACTGGAAGATGTTGGAAGAAGTAGCAGAGCAGGAGAGGGAGATGAAGATGGGAAGGGGCACAGGGCAGGCCTTCCGTGGTGGGCCAGGGAGTTCACCCGCCAGTGCAGCAGGGGACACCGGTTCACCACCTGCTCTGAGAAGATCCCGCGTGCCTCTGGGCAACTAAGCCCATGCACCAAAGCTACCAAACCTGTGCACCCTTGAACCTCCCAAACAAGAGAAGCCATTGCAATGAAAAGGCCGCGTACCACACCAGAAGTAGGCTGTGTGCTGCAGCAAAGACCCAGCGCACCCAAAACTAAATTAAAAAAAAACCTTTTTTTAAAGAGCTCAAGATAAGGGGGCATGGTTGAGCTAGTCTCACTGCAGGCAGTTGGGGCTGGATCCTGCTGGGACCCCCACCCCCCCGAAGAGCTTGTCCTATACACCTCAGAATTGTCCCTCTAAAGGACCAGAGACCTGTGTTTATCCACCAGTTCCCAACCTTGTTGGTTATGAATGGCCCCAAGGACCTAAGTAAATGTAAAAGCTTTTGCAGGATGAAGGAAACTATAAGCAAGGTGAAAAGACAACCCTCAGAGTGGGAGGAAATAATAGCAAACAAAATAACATGACAAAGAATTAACCCCCAAAATATACAAGCAACTCATGCAACTCAATACCAGAAAAACAAACAACCCAACTGAAAAGTGTGCAGAAGACCTAAACAGACATTTCTCCGAAGAAAACATATAGATGGATGGCTAAGAAACACATGCAAAGATGCTCAACAAGGCTCACTGTGAGAGAAATGCAAGGCAAAACTACAAGGAGGTATGGTCTCACACCCGGCAGCATGGCTATCCTTAAAAAGTCCACAAACAGTAAATGCTGGAGAGGGTATGGATGAAAAGGAATACTCTTACACTGTTGATGGGAATGCAAACTGATACAATCACCATGCAGAGTCTTTAAAAAAAACTAGGAGTAAAACTGCCGTACGATCTAGCAAACCCACTACTGGGCACACACCCTGGGCAAACCACAATTGAAAAAGACACGTGTACCCCAGCGTTCACTGAAGCACCATTTACAATAGCTAGGACACAGAAGCAACCTAGATGTCCATCAGGAGATGAATGGATAAAGCAGTTGTGGTACATACATACAATGCAATATCACTCAGCCATAAAAAGGAACACATGTGAGTCAGTTCTAATGAGGTGGATGAACCTAGAGCCTACTATACAGAGTGAAGTAAGTCAGGAAAAGAAAGACAAATATCATATATTAGTGCATATATATGGAATCTAGAAAGATAGTACCAACGATCCTATGTACAGGGCAGCAAAGAGACACAGACATGAAGAACAGACTTTTGGACACAGTGGAAGGAGAGGGTGGGATGATTTGAGAGAAGAGCCTTGAAACATATATATTACCATATGTAAAATAGTCAGTGGGAGTTTGATGTATGACACAGGGACCCCCAAAGTGACAACCTGGAGGGATCGGGTGGGGGAGGAGGTGAGAGTGCATTTCAGGAGGGAGGGGTCACATGTATGCCTATGGCCAATTCATGTTGATGTATAGGAATATTGTACTTTACAATATTGTAAAGTAATTATCCTCTAATTAAAATAAATTAATTAATTTAAAAAGGAGTGTGGCCTGAGGAACATCAATCTCCACTTCCCTCCCATACAGGCTGGATGTGGCCCACCACACCATCCAATGACACCACCATCTCACACTGTCCTCGGCAGACTGACCTTGCCACTCTCCAAACAAGAGGTGGGGTCCATTGGTGGATTTGCATGCGTTCTGGCCTTGGACTGTTTTGATTGATAGAATACCTCAAGGTGATCTTCTGTGTTAAGAGGCCTGGCAGCTTCTCCTTTCATGCTCTCAGGGAAGCCAGCTGCAAGGTAAGAAATCCAAGTTCCTGGAGACCCAGGCCCTGGAGGGGATCTGCCCAGCTGAGGAGCTATCTGGGACGTTCCGGCCCCAGTTGAGGCTGCAGGAAGAGACTGGCCATTCTCCAAATCAAAAAGTCACAAGCAAATACAAGACTGGTATTGTTTTAAACCCCTACGTTTGGGGTTGGTTTGTTATGCAGTGGTAGCTGACGAGAACACAGGCTGGGCTTGCCCCAGGGCTAAGAGACCTCCTGCCGGGTTTTGGAGAAAGCCCTGGAGTGGGAACGCAGAGAGCCACCTAGGTACCCTGGGGAGGGGTTCCGGCCGCAAGTACAGACTGTCCACTATAGCCGCACTGACATTCACAGTGAGCTGAGGAAGTGGGACAAGGCCACAAACAGCACCTACTGCCCTGACACTCGATCTCTCCTTACCAGGAGGTCCCTTCCTTAAACAGGATCAAAGCTTTTTACCATCAAGATATTGAAGTCTCTTCTACTTTGGGGTCTCCTGTCCTCTCTGCTATATCTGAACCATACTGGGAAGCCTGGGATCTACCATCTAGCCTTGCATCCTAAATAGGCCACCTTGGCCATTTACAGGATGCTTACTTGCCTGTGACCTCAGAACACATTTAATCCCTGCCACACTGAGAGGTCAGGATTATCATCCCTCTTTGGAAGCAGAGTCACAGAGTAGGTATATAACTTGCCCGAAGTCACACAGCTAGAAGCAGAGCCTGGGTTCAAACCTGAGACCCCAGAGCCTGTGCTAGTAATTACCACACACCCCTGCCAGAGCAGGGTTCAGGGGATCCAGAGAGGGTGCCCTGGCTGCAGCTCCCAGCTACCCATCCTCTGCAGGACCAGTGAGAACCAATGAGCACATCTCAGCCCTGTGGTGACTACCCAGCAGTCACAGGGGATTCCTGGACTCTGTCTCAAGAGCTTCTGGAGACTTCCCTAGTAGTCCAGTGGTTAAGAATCCACCTTGCAATGCAGGGGATGCAGGTTCAATCCTTGGTCAGGGAACTAAAATCTGATGTTGTTCAGTTGCTCAGTCAGACTCTTTGTGACCCCATGGACTGCAGCACACCAGGCTTGATGTCTCTCAGAGTTTGCCCAAGTTCATGTCCTTTGAATCGATGATGTCATCCAACCATCTCATCCTATGTTGCTCCCTTCTCTTCCTGCCCTCATTCTTTCCCAGCATCAGGGTCTTTTCCAATGAGTCAGCTCTTTCATCAGGTGGCCAAAATATTGGAGCTTTAGCTTTAGCATCAGTCCTTCCAATGAATATTCAGGGTTGACTTCCTTTAGGACTGACTTGTTTGATCTTGCTGCTGTCCAAGGGACTCTCAAGAGTCTTCTCCAGCCCCACAGTTCAAAAGCATCAATTCTACATGTGTGGGGCAACTAAACCCTCTGACCGCAACTAGAAAAAGCCCTCGAGCCACAATGAAGATCCTGTGTGCCTCAACTAAGACCTGATGCAGCCAAATGAATAAATTCAGTTCAGTTCAGTCGCCCAATCCTGTCCAACTCTTTGCGACCCCATGAATCGCAGCATGCCAAGCCTCCCTGTCCATCACCAACTCCCGGAGTTCACCCAGACTCACGTCCATCGAGTCAGTGATGCCATCCAGCCATTTCATCCTCTGTTGTCCCCTTCTCCTCCTGCCCCCAATCCCTCCCAGCATCAGAGTCTTTTCCAATGAGTCAACTCTTCCCATGAGGTGGCCAAAGTATTGGAGTTTCAGCTTTAGCATCATTCCTTCCAAAGAAATTCCAGGGCTGATCTCCTTCAGAATGGACTGGATGGATCTCCTTGCAGTCCAAGGGACTCTCAAGAGTCCTCTCCAACACCACAGTTCAAAAGCATCCATTCTTCGGCGCTCAGCCTTCTTCACAGTCCAACTCTCACATCCAAACATGACCACAGGAAAAACCATAGCCTTGACTAGACAAATCTTTGTTGGCAAAGTAATGTCTCTGCTTTTGAATATGCTATCTAGGTTGGTCATAACTTTCCTTCCAAGGAGTAAGCGTCTTTTAATTTCATGGCTGCAGTCACCATCTGCAGTGATTTTGGAGCCCAGAAAAATAAAGTCTGACACTGTTTCCACTGTTTCCCCATCTATTTCCCATGAAGTGGTGGGACCGGATGCCATGATCTTTGTTTTCAGAATGTTGAACTTTAAGCCAACTTTTTCACTCTCCACTTTCACTTTCATCAAGAGGCTTTGTAGTTCCTCTTCACTTTCTGCCGTAAGGGTGGTGTCATCTGCATATCTGAGGTTATTGATATTTCTCCCGGCAATCTTGATTCCAGCTTGTGCTTCTTCAAGTCCAGCGTTTCTCATGTACTCTGCATGTAAGTTAAATAAGCAGAGTGACAATATACAGCCTTGACATACTCCTTTTCCTATTTGGAACCAGTCTGTTGTTCCATGTCCAGTTCTAACTGTTGCTTCCTGACCTGCATATAGGTTTCTCAAGAGGCAGGTCAGGTGGTCTGGTATTCCCGTCTCTTTCAGAATTTTCCACAGTTTATTGTGATCCACACAGTCAAAGGCTTTGGCATAGTCAATAAACCAGAAATAGATGTTTTTCTGGAACTCTCTTGCTTTTTCCATGATCCAGCGAGTGTTGGCAATTTGATCTCTGGTTCCTCTGCCTTTTCGAAAACCAGCTTGAACATCAGGAAGTTCATGGTTCACATATTGCTGAAGCCTGGCTTGGAGAATTTTGAGCATTACTTTACTAGCGTGTGAGATGAGTGCAATTGTGTGGTAGTTTGAGCATTCTTTGGCATTGCCTTTCTTTGGGATTGGAATGAAAACTGACCTTTTCCAGTCCTGTGGCCACTGCTGAGTTTTCCAAATTTGCTGGCATATTGAGTGCAGCACCTTCACAGCATCATCTTTCAGGATTTGAAAGAGCTCAACTGGAATTCCATCACCTCCTCTAGCTTTGTTCATAGTGATGCTTTCTAAGGCCCACTTGACTTCACATTCTAGGATGTCTGGCTCTAGGTCAGTGATCACACCATTGTGATTATCTGGGTCGTGAAGATCTTTTTTGTATAGTTCTTCTGTGTATTCTTGCCATCTCTTCTTAATATCTTCTGCTTCTGTTAGGTCCATACCATTTCTGTCCTTTATCGAGCCCATCTTTGTATAAAGTGTTCCCTTAGTATCTCTAATTTTCTTGAAGAGATCTCTAGTCTTTCCCATTCTGTTGTTTTCCTCTATTTCTTTGCACTGATCACTGAAGAAGGCTTTCTTATCTCTTCTTGCTATTCTTTGGAACTCTGCTTTCAGATGCTTATATCTTTCCTTTTCTCCTTTGCTTTTTGCTTCTCTTCTTTTCACAGCTATTTGTAAGGCCTCCCCAGACAGCCATTTTGCTTTTTTGCATTTCTTTTCCATGGGGATGGTCTTGATCCCTGTCTCCTGTACAATGTCACGAACCTCATTCCATAGTTCATCAGGCATTCTATCTATCAGATCTAGGCCCTTAAATCTATTTCTCACTTCCACTGTATAATCATAAGGGATTTGATTTAGGTCATACCTGAATGATCTAGTGGTCTTCCCTACTTTCTTCAATTTAAGTCTGAATTTGGCAATAAGGAGTTCATGATCTGAGCCACAGTCAGCTCCTGGTCTTGTTTTTGCTGACTGTATAGAGCTTCTCCATCTTTGGCTGCAAAAAATATAATAAATCTGATTTCGGTGTTGACCATCTGGTGATGTCCATGTATAGAATCTTCTCTTGTGTTGTTGGAAGAGGGTGTTTGTTATGACCAGTGCATTTTCTTGGCAAAACTCTATTAGTCTTTGCCCTGCTTCATCCCGTATTCCAAGGCCGTATTCCATTTGCCTGTTACTCCAGGTGTTTCTTGACTTCCTACTTTTGCATTCCAGTCCCCTATAATGAAAAGGACATCTTTTTGGGGTGTTAGTTCTAAAAGGTCTTGTAGGTCTTCATAGAACCATTCCACTTCAGCTTCTTCAGCGTTACTGGTTGGGGCATAGACTTGGATTACTGTGATATTGAATGGTTTGCCTTGGAAATGAACAGAGATCATTCTGTCGTTTTTGAGACTGCATCCAAGTCTGCATTTCGGACTCTTTTGTTGACCATAATGGCTGCTCCATTTCTTCTGAGGGATTCCTGCCCGCAGTAGTAGATATAATGGTCATATGAGTTAAATTCACCCATTCCAGTCCGTGTCAGTTCGCTGATTCCTAGAATGTCGACACTCACTCTTGCCATCTCTTGTTTGACCACTTCCAATTTGCCTTGATTCATGGACCTGACATTCCAGGTTCCTATGCAATATTGCTCTTTACAGCATCGGACCTTGCTTCTATCACCAGTCACATCCACAGCTGGGTATTCTTTTTGCTTTGGCTCCATCCCTTCATTCTTTCTGGAGTTATTTCTCCACTGATCTCTAGTAGCATATTGGGCACCTACTGACCTGGGGAGTTCCTCTTTCAGTATCCTATTATTTTGCCTTTTCATACTGTTCATGGGGTTCTCGAGGCAAGAATACTCAAGTGGTTTGCCATTCCCTTCTCCAGTGGACCACATTCTGTCAGATCTCTCCACCATGATCCACCCATCTTGGGTTGCCCCACGGGCATGGCTTAGTTTCATTGAGTTAGACAAGGCTGTGGTCCTAGTGTGATTAGATTGACTAGTTATGTGTGAGTATGGTTTCAGTGTATCTGCCCTCTGATGCCCTCTTGCAACACCTACCTTCTTACTTGGGTTTCTCTTACCTTGGGCTTGGGGTATCTCTTCACAGCTGCTTCAGCAAAGCACAGCCGCTGCTCCTTACCTTGGACGAGGGGTATCTCCTCACAGCTGCCCTTCCTGACCTTCTAGCTCCTTTAGGCCCTCCTGCGCCCGCGCAGCCAATAAATAAATATTAAAAAAAAAAAAAGGTTCTGACCCTGCAGATGTGGAGTAAAATTCAGAAACACTCAGGTTCTGGAAATGCCAGGCTGATGATCTCAGAGGGCAGGTTTGCTCTGTGTTTGTGGTATCTTCTGCCAACCCCTCCCTGCCTGTGTTTATATTCTGCATTGAAATCTGTGTTTACTTCCAATTAGCTAACACTTCCTCCTCCTCCTTAGATTCCTTCACCTGCAGCTCTGGCCAGCTGAGCTGTTCATCTGGAGTGTTGACATCACACTGTATTCAATTCAAAGGACAGGTACCTGTTGAGTCCCTCGTGGGCTGCCTGGAACACGTAGTGCTGGTGACTGAGGGGGAAGAGAAATGAGGAGCAGACAGTAACCCACAGGGTGGTCACCCCGTGTGTGTGTGTGTGTGTGTGTGTGTGTGTGTGTGTGTGTGTGTGTATCTGTCCACTCACATGCCCACCCTCAACCGTTCACTCCAGGGGAAAGATTCTGACCCAGGGGTCTGGAGCCCATTCATACCTGCTCATGAGAACTAGAAAGTTTCAGAAATTTTACAAGCTGATGGTATTAAGTAAATTACATAATCAAACTGTGTGAGTCCCCTGCATTGGCAGGCAGATTCTTTACCACTAGCGCCACCTGGGAAGCCCTCAAATTGTATGCAGAGGAAAGGTGAAAGGATTCCAAAGGCATCATTCCCTAATTACTTTACCTGTTAGTGCTCTCCAGGCTTTTGAGGTTACTGACATCCCCTGGAGGTGCCTGGTGGACACATTACATAATGGTATACTACTGGTTCTCTTGCCAACTTTATTTTTACGACATCATGTTATAGCTTAAAATAGCCATAATAGAAGTATTTGCACCTCAGAAACGAGCAAACACTATAATTAGGGCTGTCCTCTCTATAGAGAGCCAGATGTTAAATATTTACCAGCCTGTGGTGGCCCTATCTTCTGGATGGGTTGTGTGGCTGGATGGGATAGACTGCAGTGAGGTTTTGCCCGCCTTGGGAAGGAGCAAGCAATGTCAGGATTCCAGGGAGAACATACTTCATGAAATGCCCCTTACAATCCTGTGGGCCTCTGAGACCATTGCTGAGAGGCGGTGAGGATTCAAGGCCAGGGGTGCTGATTGTGAGGGTAGTGGGTGGGCAGGTGGCACAGATACCTGCCCCATGTATGTACACAGAAGGGTACAGCCAAGGTTCACACTCCAAACTAGAGGAAGAAAGGGGAAGACAGGCCTTCTGTAGAATGCCTATCTGCCTTCAGCTGGAGTTCTCCGGCTGCCCAAAATCTAGTCCAGGACATGCTTTATACTGTCCCAGTTGCACTGTGGTTTCAGCAAAGTCCTCATCCCCTGGGTGTCCTTGTAATTAAAGGAGAGACCCTGTTGGCAAACACTAGGTGTGATAACTGAACCTGGACTATTGGCGGGGGTGGGGGGGTGGTGGGAACCTCACTAAGGGTGCAAGGATCATATCACCGAGCAAGAACACCATTGACGCACACAATGCTGTGCATGATTTAAGCCAACACAGGAAGGACTCTAAGGCTTTCAAGAAATTCCCCGCCCCCAACGCAGGGGAAGAGGTGACTTCACAGAGGATGCCCAGGGTCCTAGTTAGAAGTGGGTGCTGCAGAGGTCCAGTGCCCCCAGCCCCACCCCAGAATCGTCCCAGAAGCTCACTCCCTCCTCAGTGAGCCAGTTGTGGGCCAACCATGCTGTGAGCTGCACAGCAGGGACTAGGGGCTGTCCCTCTAACAACTGCCATTCTTTAGTGACCACTTGCTTTGGGACAGGCTCTGTGCGGGACTTGACAAGGGGCCCCAGGGAAAAGGCTCCTCTTCTTTTGTTTGAGTCCACTTCCATCCTCGGTGTGTGTATTGGTGACAGGAATGGAAGGAGAGTCAGTAGGGTTGGAGTGGGTGGGTCCATCATGACCCACATGGAACTGCCGTGTGTTGGTCCAGGTTCTTCAAGAGGTGGGTGCTGGGTTAAGCCAGAAAGGACCATGTTAGGGGAAGCATCTGTGAGAGGCTGGTGGCACCATCTGACCAAATGCAAGTCCCATCCTGAGTGACTGAGAGGGAGGCAAGTTTGAGTGAAGCAAGCTAGACTGCCCTGATTGCTGTGGGGGGTTAGGCTAGGATCTGGTGAGCCCCAGGTCTCCAGGGAACGGGCCCACCTTGGTACCCTGTTCTGCTCAGTCACTGTCTGGAGCAGTCCATGGTCTAGGCACAAACATGGTGATGGATTTCAGAGGCAGCAACGGGGGTCATTGACCTACCTACCTATATTTGGAGGTCTGTGGGCACTCTATCATGGCTGCCATCACAATAAAGAAAGCAGAACGCCGAAGAATTGATGCTTTTGAACTGTGGGGCTGGAGAAGACTCTTGAGAGTCCCTTGGAAAGCAAGGGGATCAAACCAGTCAATCCTCAAGGAAATCACCCTGAGTACTCTTTGAAAGGACTGATGTTGAAGCTGAAGCTCCAATACTTTGGCCACCTAATGGGAAGAGCTGACTCATTGGAAAAGACTCTGATGTTGGGAGAGATTAAAGGTAGAAGGAGAAGAGGGCAACAGAGGATGAGATGGTTGGATGGTATCACCGATTCAATGGACAAGAACCTGGGCAAACTCCGGAGATGGTGAGGGACAGGGAAGTCTGGGGTGCTGCAGTCCATGGGGTCACAAAGAGCTGGACACAACTTGGTGACCCAACAACAGCAATAGCAGAAAGTGTGCTCACATAGAAGTCAGACAGTGGAGAGAGTAGGATGGAGCAGGCAGGGGCACAGAGGAAGGCAAAGGGGCATGAATGTGGGGTGTAGAGTGTGTGTGCATGTGGTGTATACATGCATAGCATGAGGTCAGACAGAGACAGAGAAAAGGGGGCTGAGGGAAAGGAATAGAAGCATAAAGATACAGATAGCAAGAGAGACAAATGAACAATACAGAGAAGACAGCTTTCTAGCCCCCAGCTCCAAACTCTCCATAAGGAATTGCTTATAGGTCCCACAAACGGCAACCCACTCCAGTACTCCTGCCTGGAAAATTCCATAGGTGGAGGAACCTCATAGTTGCAAAGAGTCGGACACGACTGATCAACTTCACTTCCCATTTCTCGATCCCCTGAGATCACCTGCTGAATCCTAACCACACGTTTTCTTTCTGTGACTAGCTAAAGTGGTCTCTGGTCTTACCAGGTAACCCCAGGAGAAGCAGCTCGAGATAGTAATGAGACGTCATTTCTTCATGCTCCTCCACCACAGGTTGGCGTGATTGTACACTAACCTTCTAGATTCTCTCAGCAGTCCCTGCCTCTCCCAGGTTTTCTATTCTGCTCTTCTCCACTTTACAGGTAACTTCACATTTGTGGCTACTGGCTTTTTTTCTGTCAATAGATGTCTCACAGGTATCTGTCCCATCTTGGGCTGCCTTAAATATCAGGTTCAGCCCTCTCCTAGCCGCCTGTCCTCGGGCAAGTCACTTAACCTCTCTGTTGTTGTTCAGTCACTCAGTCGTGTCCAACTCTTTTTGATCCTATGGGCTGCAGCACGCCAGGCTTCCCTGTCCTTCACCATCTTCCGGAGCTTGCTCAAAGTCATCTCCATTGAGTTGGTGATGCCATCCAACGATCTCCTCCTCTGTCGTCCCCTTCTGCTCCTGCCTTCAATCTTTCCCAGCATCAGGGTCTTTTTCAATGAGTCAGTTCTTTGCATCAGGTGGCCAGAGTATTGGAGCTTTAGCTTCAGCATCAGCCCTTCCAATATATATTCAGGACTGATTTCCTTTAAGATTGACTGGTTTGATCTCCTTGCAGTCCAAGGGACTTTCAAGAGTCTTCTCCAGCACCACAGTTCAAAAGCATCAATTCTTCGGTGCGCAGCCTTCTTTATGGTCCAACTCTCACATGCATACATGACTACTGGAAAAACCATAGCTTTGACTATATGGACCTGTGTCGGCAGAGTAATGTCTCTGCTTTTTAATATGCTGTCTAGCTTTTCTTCCAAGGAGCAAGCATCTTTTAACTTCGTGGCTGCAGTCATCATCTGCAGTGATTTTGGAGTCCAAGAAAATAAAGTCTGTCACTGTTTTCATTGTTTCCCCATCTATATGCTATGAAATGTTGGGACCAGATGCCATGATCTTCATTTTTTGAATGTTGAATTTTAAGCCAGGTTTTTCACTCTCCTTTCACTTTCATCAAGAGGCTCTTTAGTTGCTCTTTGCTTTCTGCGCTAAGGGTGGTGTCCTCTGTGTATCTGAGGTTACAGATATTTCTCCCAGCAATCTTGATTCCAGCTTGTGCTTTATCTAGCCCAGCATTTCACATGATGTACTCTGCATGTAAGTTAAATAAGCAGGGGGACAGTATACAGCCTTGATGTACTCCTTTCCCAATTTTGAACCCATCTGGACCTCTGTTAAAACCAGTCTGGGCCTGTTATTTCTCAGGAAAACTGGGAACTATAACCTGCCTCAAAGATTAGCATGTGGGGCCCAGGGCCACAAGGATGGCGGGACATTATGGTCTTTCCACTCACTCTAGGTAACGCTTGACAATAACTCACTGAAGTTCCAGTGAGAACTTTGGACAGCTGTCATTTTCCAGGTCAGAACTTGGCCATCTAGTGCCCCCCTCCCCCACCCCCCTACAGCTGCCTCCAGGAGATGGGAGGCAGTGATAATGTGAGCTTTACCTGAGGCCTCATTTGAATAATTGTTTACATTCCAATCTTTTGTCTCTCTTAATCTTCTCATCAGCCTAATGAAGGAGAACTCAAATTCCTGTTTTGCATGGATAATCTTGTGGTCCATTGACTTTCCTGAAGTCACAGAGCTGGGCTGCCCTTCAAATCTCCAAGACCTCATCCCTACCATGGGGGCAGCCCTCCAACCTCTGGGTCTCCAGGTCAGCAGTAGGTACCATGTGAGTCAGAGTATCCAACTTGGCCTATCTCCAAAGGACCACTCTTGAGATTCCTCCTTAACTGGTGGTGACCCTCCTTCCAGTCTTTCTGTCCCTGGTTCTGAGCAAATTCTTTAACTGAGTTCCACTGGAGCATCCCAGAACGCCTAAACCTACCTCTCAGCACAGAATGTTACAGCTGAAGAGAATTCATTCCTTTAGAGAGAATCTATTGAGCACCCATGGTAAGCCAAGTACCATTTTAGCCACTGAGTATTAGTGATAATCTAATGATTAGATTCTGATCCAATAGCTGTAAACCCTGGCTGTGTATTAGAATCACAGGGGCCCTTTCAAAGTATGTTACCCAGATCTCACTCCAACCAATGAAATCAGAATCTTTGCAGAGGAAAGGAGGTGAGACCAGCTATCAGAATTTTATTTAAAAACTTCCGAGATGGGGACTTCCCTGGCAATCCAGGGGTTGAGAACCCACCTTTCAAAGCAGGGGACTCAGGTTTAATCTCTGATGGCGGAAGTAAGATCCCACATGCTGCAGGACAACTAAGCCTGGGCGTGACAACTAGAGAGCCCGTGCTCCACTAAAGAGAAGCCTGCACACAGTGTGACTAGAGGAAGTCCAGGCACCACAATGAAGACTCAGCATGGCCAAAAATGAAAATGAGTTTTAAAAATTAAAAGAAAAACTCCCTAGATGATTTTAATGTTTTCCCAGGATTGAGAACCTTTGACCTAGTTGAAACAGAGACCCCCCCTCATGTTACAGAAGAAGGAACTGCAACCCAGAGATGGGCATTGCTTTGCCCAGAGTCACAAATCTGAGCCTGGTTCCTCCACCTTCAACCCCCCCAGTGCTCTTTATGAAGTTAATCGGTAAGAATTTACTAAAGGCATCCTTAAATGAACGTGGGGTAGGGCAGAGAGAAAGGTGCTGAGTGTGCTGGATACATTAGAAAGGCTTTTCCTACCCATTGTTCTTCCTGAAGATGGACAACCTAGGTAGCTCTCTTGGAACCACGTGACTCACCTTGGTAAACCTGATTGGACTAGGAGAGGAAACCTGAACCAGGGTGAGCCATTGAGATGGGCTGGCTAGGCATTTGAAATTAGGATGACTCAGTTGGTAGAGTGTCTGCCTGCAGTGCAGGAGACCCGGGTTTGATCCCCAAATCAGGAAGATCCCCTGAAGAAGGGAATGGCAACCCACTCCAATACTCTTGCCTGGAGAATTCCATGGACAGAGGAACCAGGCAGGCTGCAGTCCATGGGGTCACAAAGAATCAGACACAGCTGTGGGACTAACTTTCACTTCACTTTGAATTTATTAAAGGACTAAGACAGTGAGCTGTGGGGACCTAAACCTGAAGTCATGGAGGTTTGGGAGCAGTGGCAGGTATTGGGGTCATGTGTAAGCCAGAGGGTGGGGAGAAGAAGGAGGTATGCAGAGAGGAGGAGGAGAATAGAGCAGACCTCTGGTGAGAGAGGTGGAGACATGACTGGGCAGTTTCTGTTTCCCCTGATAGCTGTATCCTTTCATTGAACCTCATCTTTTGTAACTGCTATGTTCTTTGACACTCAAAGGGCTTTGACCAATGTAAGTACGGGGAACAGTTCATGCAAAAGCCTATAGGCACCAAAGACCCTTGCTGCTGCTGCTGCTGCTAAGTCGCTTCAGTCGTGTCCAACTCTGTGCGACCCCATAGACGGCAGCCCACCAGGCTCCTCTGTCCCTGGGATTCTCCAGGCAAGAATACTATAACGGGTTACCATTTTCTGCTCCAATGCATGAAAGTGAAAAGTGAAAGTGAAGTCACTCAGTCGTGTCCTGACTCTTAGCGACCCCATGGACTGCGGTCTACCAGGCTCCTCTGTCCATGGGATTTTCCAGGCAAGAGTACTGGAGTGGGGTGCCATCGCCTTATCCCAAAGACCCTTAGGTGCCCCTTACCTTGTCCCCAACCTTTAACAGTGTCCCTCTGAAGCATGAGTTCCCTGTCATTCAAAGTATTCATGTCTTCCTCTTGGAGATGTCAGCAAGTTGCTCTCACATGCCCTACTCAACCACATGATTCTGAATTTCCAAAATGAGTGGGCAGAGAGGTATTTTAAGATTGTTTTTTCTTTTTCTTGGCATCCAGTGCCCCTCGCCTGACACCTGGTCCCTGGCAAGGAAGCCTGTACCCCTGGGGATGGGAGTGGGGCGCACAGTAAACAAAGAGCACGAGAAAGTTCCTTGATCCCCACCCCCAGCATCAACGCACACATCCCTATGGCAGGAGAGTGGCAGGGGTGTGAAAACAATGGGAGCCTATGAGTCATGGGGGTAGGCAGGATAACGTTTCCCCAAAAAGGTTCCCTTTAGCCATGTCCGGAGTCACTGACGTAGGCAGCTGCCAGGCAGTGACACCTGGAAAGACCTTCAGTTCTGGGCAGTCACTTGCCCTACCCTGGATGACCTGGATTTTCTTTTTTATCTTTTAATTCAACTTTTATTTTTAGCAAAGTGATATATGTATATAAATACTTTTGAAAAGTCAAATAATACTACACAGAGTATCGGAAAACAGCAATTGCCTGCCTCACCCTTCCCCACCTCCAATCCCCAGAGGCAACTTCTTTCAGACTTTCCAGCCATTTCTTCCTATTTTTCTTCTACTTCTTTAATAACATATAGCTATTTTTGAAAATTCATTATTTTTTCAATTTATTTTATTTATTTGGTTGCCCTGGGTCTTAGTTGCGGCACAAGGGGATTTTTAGTTGTGACATGTGGAATCAAATTCCATGACCAGTTTTCAAACCTGAGCCCCTTGCACTGGGAGCTCAGAGTTTTAGCCATTGGACCACTAGAGAAGTCCCTCCCATTATTATTTTTGTGATCCTACTATGAAAGTGAAAAGTGTTAGTCTCTCAGTGATGTCCGATTCTTTGTGACCCCATGGACTGTAGCCGGCCAGGCTCAGCTGTCCATGGAATTCTCCAGGCAAAAATAAT
This sequence comes from Bos indicus, assembly GCF_029378745.1. Taxonomy (NCBI): domain Eukaryota; kingdom Metazoa; phylum Chordata; class Mammalia; order Artiodactyla; family Bovidae; genus Bos; species Bos indicus. The sequence continues at coordinate 14,533,185 of NC_091782.1, read as the reverse complement.
GGAATGGGTTGCCAGTCCCTTCTCCAGGGGATTTTCCCAACCCAGAGATCAAACCAAGCCTCCCACCTTGCAGGTAGATTCTTTACCGTCTGAGCCATCAAGGAAGATTACTTTAGTTAATACTATATATTATCTTCCTATCACAAAAAAGAGAGATTAGCTCCATTCTATCCCCAACACACATATTTTTTTCTCTGTCACCCAAAATAGTCCTCAACTCAATGTCAACACTATTATAACTATGTAAATATTTTTAATGTACTTGAGTACACTTATTTTTTCTTGCATGATTTTTTTCAAAGTTTTTTGTTTGCTTAACTGGGTGTGTTCCTGTTACTAATTAACTCTCAAACTCCCTGCTATATTTGTAAAACTTCCCTCAGAAGGATAATCTACCAGTCCCAGTTTTTTTTTTTTCCTTGGTGTATTAAAAGACCCGCTTTCAGAACCAAATATTTTCTGCTCCTGCCTGGCTGGATGGTTACTGTCTAGGACAGCTCGCATCCTGAAATGTCTCTTCACCATTAACTGGGAATTCCCTTTGCCTTCTTCCTACATCAGACTCCCTATTTTCTTTTCTTTTTAAAAATAAATATTTATTTATTTATTCTTGGCTGCATTGGGTCTTAGTTGAAGCACACAGGCTTTGTTGCCCTAAGGTGGGGTCTTATTTCCCCAACCAGGGATTGAACCCACATCCCCTACATTGGAAGGTGGATTCTTAACCACTGGACTACCAGAGAAGTCTCCCCTGTTTTCTGAGAACAGTTCTTTCTGTTTTTCTTTGTTTACTCTCTTGGTTGATGGAGCATATCCTTCAGTAGCCTTTTGAGAAATGGTGCAAGGGTGGTAAAAATTATGAGAGCTTCTATGTCTTAAAATATATTTTTTTTCTACTTTCATCTTGACTGATAGCATGGTTGGGTGTCTAATTCTAGGTTGGAAATTTTTTCCTTCAGAATTTTGAGAGTTTTTCCTCTTTGTCTTCTAGCTTCCTGGATGGTTGTGGAGAAGTTTAATAATACTCTAATTCCTGGGTCTTTTTATATGACCTGTATTCTTTTTTTTTTCCCTCTTTCTCTCTCTCAGAAAACTTTTTGGAATCTCTTTATTCCCCAGTACGTTGGTTGGTGTATTTTCTCCTGCATAGTGCTGAGTCCACAGGCTCCTGTTAATCTAGAAGCTCATTCCTTTTGGTTCCTTTCTGTGCTTGTTATGTTCTATCTTTTTGAATTAGATCCCTTTGATCGGCTCTCTGACTTTCTGATCTTTACTTTTTGTCATCTTATCCTACTTTCCAAATGATTTTTTAAATTTTATATCCACCTTCCTATTGGTTAAAAAGAAAGTCTCTATTTTTATTTTATTTCTTTTTCTTCCTAACTTCTTATTTTAAAAAGTTGCTAATACACAGAAAAGTTGAAAAAAGAAGTATACTTAGCTTTCTTTTCCCTGCCATCTAAGTTACCACTGTTCGACAGAAATAAAATGTGAGCCACATATGTAATTTTAATTTTTTTAAAATTTTAAACTTTATAGTAGCCACATTAAACTGGTGAAATAGGTAAACTGAGAAATAGGTAAATTTAATATTTTACTTATTTCAAAATATCAGTTCTACATGCAATCAAAACAAAAATTATTAATGAGGTGTTTTTCATTATTTTTTATTGTACTAAGTCTTTGAAATTCAGTATGTATTTTATACTGATAGTGGGTCTCAATCCAGCTGATGTCAACACAGCTTCTATGTCAAGTGCATAGAAGCCACGTGGTGAAGAGTAACTACTGTGTTAGTGTAGGACTAGATTGAACAATTGTTAATGATGTATCTATCTATGAACTGCCTGTATATTTTGGCAGAATTATTAGAAAGAAATTTGGAGACCATACTATACATGATTTTTAAATACTTTAAACTGCAGATTCTAAAATTAAGAGCATTCAGTTACATAATCACACTTAAGAAAATTAACAATAAACCCCTAATGTCTTTAATATCCTAGCCATATTCAAGATTTCCCCAATTGTGTCTGACTTTTCTTTTATAGCTGATCTATTTGAACTAGGATCCTATCTTAACTTTCTTTGGTCAGTAGGTCTCCTTAGTCGTCTTCTTTTTTTTTTTTTTTGACCATCTTGTGTGGCTTGCCGGATCTTAGTTCCCTGACCACAGATTGAATCTGGGTCCTCGGCAGTGAACATGCTGAGTCCTAACCACTGCACTGCCAAGGAGTTCAAGGAATTGAATCTATAATAGTTTTATCTTTTTGTTTCTACAACATTGACATTTTAAGGATCTAGACAAGTTGTCTTGTAGAAGGCCCTCATTCTGTATTTGTCTGATTCTTTCCTCATGATGTCATTTAATTTTATCCCTCTTCCCCTACCTGCTGTATTTACTGCAGACTGCAAGTTAGATTATGGTAAAATCCAGGTGAAATATTTTTTGCAAGGATGTTACATAGATTGTTACCATATTTTTAATTTTCAAGAGCTATTTCTTGTTCTGTGAATGCTACTTTCTTTAGCATCCTAGTCTTGTTGCAAAGGTTGCAGTATTTTTATTATATCTGAGAATATTAATGATCTCAAAGAGGCAAAAAAAGATATTCTGCTTTCTACATTATCTCTTGAGTTGTTTTTTTCTTATTTGTTTTTTCTGGCTTCTCTTTTTCATAGTGACACCTCTCTTGCAATGCCCTGTGGTCGTTGGCTGTCTGTTTATATTGATATTTAAAACTAAGGTGCTGAAAGGATTTGGTGACAAACTTTTTCCTTTTTTGGTGACTTTTTCATTGAGAAACTTTTATTTTATTGATTCATTTACTTATCTATGTATTTACTTCTGGCTGTGCTGGGTCTTCATGCTGCTTGTAGCCTTTCTCTAGCAAACAGGGGCTACTCTCCATTGTGGAGCACAGGCTCTCGAGTGCTTGGGCTTCGGTAGTTGTGGTGCGTACATGTCAAGTTGCTTCAGTCGTATCCAACTCTTTGTGATCACATGGACTGTAGCCTGCCAGGCTCCTCTGTCTATGGGATACTCTAGGCAAGAATAATGGAGTGGGGTGCCATGCCCTCTTCCACCTCTTCCAGGGAATCTTCCTGACCCAGGGGTCAAACCCGTGTCTTATGTCTCCTGCATTGGCAGGCAGGTTCTTTACCACTAGTGCCCCCATGGGCTTAGGTGCCCAACATATGGGATCTTAGTTCCCAGACAAGGGATCGAACCCATGTCCCCTGCATTGGGAGGTTGATTCTTTACCACTGGGCCACCAGGGAAGTCCCTGAGAAATCTTTAAATGCCTGTATCTGTAGGACTCTTCTCTTGGGACAGTTTCCCTAGAGAGAATCCCTGGAATTTGCTGGGGGCAATAAACCTGTTTCCAATGTTCTGATGCTGAATGGGGAAGGGCTCATGGAAACTTACCGTTTGGTGTTCAGACTTGCACTTAATCCTCTGCCTCAGCTGTGTAATCGTCTCTGTTGGTAAGCCAGCCCATTTTCTGCCAGAGTGGGGAAAGCAGTGTCCAGCTGCCCAAGAAGCGGGAGGGGATCTGGGGTTTTCACAGTCCCTTAACCCACTTCCAAGCAATCCTCTTCAGCCCCACCTCCAGCAACCTCCCTCTTAGAGGGATCTGGCATTTCCAAGTGCAAGGCGCCCTGAAGCAGCACCTTCTTAGTGTATTCTGCCCATCCTCCCACCCCCGCCTCCCCACCCATGCAGTTAAGGTTCGGCTTCTGCCAGGCTAAGTAACTGTTCCTCCCTTTTTGGCTCCTGGAACCTTGCTGACTACTGCACACCTTCACTCTTCTTGCCCCTGGGGGCTGTGCCTCATTGTGATCATCTTGGTGGTATAGGAGACCACAGAGATAAAAAGTGGTCAGTCCTTTGTGCTTTCTCATCAGCAATGACCTATTCTCTGGAGGTAAAAACTGAGGCTTAGAGAAACTTTGAGGAGATCCCATATCCAATTTCCAACTCTACTAAGGCAGCAGCATGGCCAGAGACCTGGGAGAAGCTTGAAGCCTCAATTCTCTGCTCTGTGGTCTGGCTCCTAGGGACCAGGGAAGCCAGGACCTTGACTTTGATGCTGACATGGTCCCTTTACCCAGTCACATCTCCAGACTCCAGCACAACACTCCTGCCTGTCTGCTTGTTCTGTCTGTCTTCCAGGGCCTGGCCCTCCCTCTGTTTCTAAACTTCCCCTCTTTTGCTACTTTTCTTTCTTTTCTCTTTTTTATCTCATTTTCTTATTCTCAGTGTCTCTTCTTCCTTTTTCCTTCCCTCTCACCCTGTTTTTGTCTATTTCTGTCTTTTCTTTCCCCCCATTCTTTGTCTCTCCCTCTCTCCCTTTATCCATCCCTGTCTTCCTCCTTTGGTAAATCAGGACCTTTTTGATCTACACTAGTGATTCTCAGCCAGGACTGAGTTTTCCCTGCTCCCCCAGGAATCACCTGCAGCTGAGGGGGGCGGTTGGTGCCACAGACAGCTAGTGGGGAGAGGCCAGGGATGCTGCGAAACATCCTGTGATGTTAAGTGAAAGTGAAGTCGCTCAGTCATGTCCGACTCTCTGCGACCCCGTGGACTGTAGCCCACCAGGCTCCTCGGTCCATGGGATTCTCCAGGCAAGAACACTGGAGTGGGTTGCCATTTCCTTCTCCAGGCTATGATGTTAAGCCCCACAACAAAGAATCACCCAGCCCAAATGTCAGTAGTGCCGAGGCTGAGAAACACGGATTCCCTGTAACCCCTACTTCACACATCATCTCTAGTTAGTCCCTCTCAAAGAAGACAAGAGTGGAGAGCAGAGGTCCAGAAGAGGGGCCACTGCCAGCAGCTGGTGTGCTGTGTAGCTCAGGCAGTGGCTGGGATGCAGCCTTGGGAATCTGCTGGTGTCGGTTTTGGCCTTGAAAGTGAAGCTGCTGGCTGCTCGGTTGTGTCCAACTCTTTGCCATCCCATGGACCACCAGGCTCTTCTGTCCATGGGATTTCCCAGGCATGAATACTGGAGCGGGTTGCTGTTTCTTTCTCCAAGGGATCTTCCTGACCCAGGAATCAGACTTGGGTCTCCTGCACTACAGGCGAATTCTTTACCGTCTGATCCATCAGGTAAGGTCTGACACCTTCATAGGGTCAGACAATATGGCGGGAAAGCTCTCCTTAAGCCGCTCTGGCTGCTGCTGCCAGCTGGTTACTTGGCTGTGAGACTGTCCCTGGTCCTGGCTCAGGCGCACAGCCGGCCCACCACCCACACCACGCTGGCCTCTCCGGCTGTTGTGAGGGTGGGAGGAGGAGTCTCCTATGTGTGTGAGCAGTGGAAACCGACCTCTTCCTGAGCCCAGCCTGCCAGAAGCCCCCCCTAGAATCAGGATGTGGTGTGATGGGGGGCCATCCAAGAGCCAGCCCACCTTCCATTCCTGTAACCCTATACTATCAAAGCCTCCACGGACTGCATGGATTTCTTCAAGTTGGTCAAGATAGGGGAGGATTGTGGGGCAGGATGGAGTCTGTCCTTGATGAACTCAATGAAGGAGACCAAGAGGAGATACTGGAGAGACCTGGCAGGGTTCCCTGGCTCCAACGCTATCTTTAGATTCTGGTCATCCTCTATGGTCCCTCAGTGTTCCTTCTCCCATTCTTACATAGTTATGGAGTCTTTCCCTGGACACACGGCTGCCCAGCCAAAGACTACATTTCCCAGATGCTCTTGCAGCTATGTGTGGCTTCATGACTAATTTCTAGCCAATGAGATACGAGCAGAAGTGCCAGGTGCAGCATCTGGATTGTGCCTTTAAAAGAAGGCATCAAATGTGGTGTGGCAGGAGCTGAGCTGCAGCATCTATTTTGGACCATATGAAGCTAGGAGTCGATGCTGACAGAGTACCAAGGCACAAGATGCCTAACTTTGCACCATCACTGAGCTGCCCTATTAACTCCATACCACCTCAGACTTTTACATGAGAGAGAAATGAGATTGTTTCTTGTTTAAGCTACTATATTTTGGGGTCTATTTTTCAGTAGCAGCTTAGCATGTGTCCTTAACTAATTCCTTAGAGAAGTCTTACATGAGCTACTCCAAGTCTCAGTTCAGATCAGATCAGATCAGATCAGTCACTCAGTCCTGTCCGACTCTTTGCAACCCCATGAATCACAGCATGCCAGGCCTCCCTGTCCGTCACCAACTCCCGGAGTTCACTCAGACTCACGTCCATCAAGTCTGTGATGCCATCCAGCCATCTCATCCTCTGTCATCCCCTTCTCCTCCTGCCCCCAATCCCTCCCAGCATCAGAGTCTTTTCCAATGAGTCAACTCTTCCCATGAGGTGGCCAAAGTACTGGAGTTTCAGCTTTAGCATCATTCTTTCCAAAGAAATCCCAGGGCTGATGTCCTTCAGAATGGACTGGTTGGATTTCCCTGCAGTCCAAGGGACTCTCAAGAGTCTTCTCCAACACCACAGTTCAAAAGCATCAATTCTTCCGCGCTCAGCCTTCTTCACAGTCCAACTCTCACATCCATACATGACCACTGGAAAAACCATAGCCTTGACTAGACAAACCTTTGTTGGCAAAGTAATGTCTCTGCTTTTGAATATGCTATCTAGGTTGGTCATAACTTTCCATCCAAGGAGTAAGCATCTTTTAATTTCATGGCTGCAGTCACCATCTGTAGTGATTTTGGAGCCCAGAAAAATAAAGTCTGACACTGTTTCCACTGTTTTCCCATCTATTTCCCATGAAGTGGTGGGACCGGATGCCATGATCTTTGTTTTCAGAATGTTGAACTTTAAGCCAACTTTTTCACTCTCCACTTTCACTTTCATCAAGAGGCTTTTGAGTTCGGCCATAAGGGTGGTGTCATCTGCATATCTGAGGTTATTGATATTTCTCCCGGCAATCTTGATTCCAGCTTGTGTTTCTTCCAGTCCAGTGTTTCTCATGATGTACTCTGCATATAAGTTAAATAAACAGGGTGACAATATACAGCCGTGACAAACTCCTTTTCCTATTTGGAACCAGTCTGTTGTTCCATGTCCAGTTCTAACTGTTGCTTCCTGACCTGCATACAAATTTCTCAAGAGGCAGATCAGGTGTTCTGGTATTCCCATCTCTTTCAGAATTTTCCACAGTTTATTGTGATCCACACAGTCAAAGGCTTTGGCATAGTCAATAAACCAGAAATAGATGTTTTTCTGGAACTCTCTTGCTTTTTCCATGATCCAGCGGATGTTGGCAATTTGATCTCTGGTTCCTCTGCCTTTTCTAAAACCAGCTTGAACATCAGGAAGTTCACGGTTCACATATTGCTGAAGCCTGGCTTGGAGAATTTTGAGCATTACTTTACTAGCGTGTGAGATGAGTGCAATTGTGCGGTAGTTTGAGCATTCTTTGGCATTGCCTTTCTTTGGGATTGGAATGAAAACTGACCTTTTCCAGTCCTGTGGCCACTGCTGAGTTTTCCAAATTTGCTGGCATATTGAGTGCAGCACCTTCACAGTATCATCTTTCAGGATTTGAAAGAGCTCAACTGGAATTCCATCACCTCCACTAGCTTTGTTTGTAGTGATGCTTTCTAAGGCCCACTTGACTTCACATTCCAGGATGTCTGGCTCTAGGTCAGTGATCACACCATCGTGATTATCTGGGTTGTGAAGATGTTTTTTGTACAGTTCTTCTGTGTATTCTTGCCATCTCTTCTTAATATCTTCTGCTTCTGTTAGGTCCATACCATTTCTGTCCTTTATCGAGCTCATCTTTGCATGAAATGTTCCCCTGGTATCTCTGATTTTCTTGAAGAGATCCCTAGTCTTTCCATTCTGTTGTAGTCTCAGTTCAGTTCAGTTCAGTCGCTCAGTCGTGTCTGACTCTTTGCAACCCCATGAATCGCAGCACGCCAGGCCTCCCTGTCCATCACCAACTCCCGGAGTTCACTCAAACTTATGTCCATTGAGTCGGTGATACCATCCAGCCATCTCATCCTCTGTCATCCCCTTCTCCTCCTGCCCCCAATCCCTCCCAGCATCAGAGTCTTTTCCAATGAGTCAACTCTTCTCATGACATGGCCAAAGTATTGGAGCTTCAGCTTCAACATCAGTCCCTCCAATGAACACCCAGGACTGATCTCCTTTAGAATGGACTGGTTGGATCTCCTTGCAGTCCAAGGGACTCTCAAGAGTCTTCTCCAACACCACAGTTCAAAAGCATCTATTCTTCAGTGCTCAGCTTTCTTCACAGTCCAACTCTCACATCCATACATGACCACTGGAAAAACCATAGCCTTGACTAGACGGACCTTTGTTGGCAAAGTAATGTCTCTGCTTTTGAATATGCTGTCTAAGTTGGTCATAACTTTCCTTCATATCCCCAGAACTTTTCAGATGACAAACCCATGATCCAAGATCACATTTATAGTTAATTTATGACCTGAGGCTTGAAGCCAGATTCAAGCATTGGCCTGGCTGAAGCCCAAGGTTCTTTCCATTTCTGATATTCTAGGATTCCCTGAAACCATCAAGGGGTATGGCTAGCACCAGGGAACTCTGGCTTACTGGAGAATTTTACACCTAGCCTCATTCAATACAATGATCTTTCTCACCTTCTGCCCTCTCCAGCAAGTTCCACCTTAATTCAGGACCCTTTTTTTCTTTTTTTCATTGTAGCATGCAGGATCTTCAGTTGCATCATATCAACTCTTAGCTCTAGTATGTGGGATCTAGTTCTCTAACCAGGGATTGAACCTGGACCCCTGTTCTGGAAATGCAGAGTCTTAGCACCAGGGAAGTCCCTAACTTAGGGCCTTTTCTTATGCTGTTCCTTCTGCCTGGAACAGGTTTCTCTCTCCGTCAAATCTCTAATGACGCTTCTTCAGGAAAACCATTATCTATCAGTCCCACAAACCTGAAAACTTCAAGAGGGCAGGAACGATGTCTGTTTTGCTTATTGTCATTATCTCAATGCTATCTCATTATCATGGTGCCACAGGAAACAACTGTGAAATCAATGGATAAATCCCTCTGGGAGCATAGCCATACCTGTAGTCTGGAAGATGGCTGGGCTGACCTCACTGGGTCCTTGCAGGCCCAGGAGTGGAATCCGTTAAGAGGGATGCTGTCATCCATGCTGTGCCCACAAGGAAACAACCCTCCAGGGTCCAGGAAGTGCCTAGAGAAAGTCCTTCAGAACTTGACCTGCCTCTTGACTCAGTAGGTCCGGGTGGAATACGAGATTCTGCGTTTCTAAGAAGTCCGCATGTCATGCTGCTGTTCATTGACCACTTCGAGAGGCAAGCCCTGGGGGCCTCAGACTACTTCTAGGAGTCTGTCTGTCCCCTCTCCTGTTCTGTGTGCATGGGGCCCCAGAGCCTGGCTCCTCAGTCCAGGGAGGCAGGTCCTTTGTCCTTGCAACTTCCCAGGACAGCAACCAAGATCACGGTCCAGTCTGTTCACCCCAGAGGTGCCACATGGCAAACCTGGCAACCCTGCAGCCCTGTCCCTGCTGCCAGCCACCACTTCCTTCCATCTCTAGGCCGATTCTCCGTCTTGGCATTGGCAGCTGCTGCGACGCCCTTGGACTAGAGCCATCTCTGTAACTCTGTGTTTTGCCAGGGTTAATTGACTTTAAAACACAAAGGCTGTGTCTGTGTGTGTGTGTGTGTTTAGGAAGGTTATATCAGAAAAGTGAACACAGCCTTGTCCGCGGGGGCCCCCTTGTTGTATGATGTTTGCATGTGTGTGTCTGTCTGTCCGTCCTTGGGTCCTGGGCCTCTGACTCCAGTGCAGGACTCTGCGTTGGTGAAATCTGAAGGGGGAAGGCAGGAAGGAAAGACCGGGGCACCAGCAGCTTCATCCCTGGGCCTCCTCTTTCTCCTCCACTGAATAAAATCTTGTTTGTCCATCAGACAGTAGCCCCGGGGCTCACACTCCTCCTCCTGCCCTCTGCGGGGCTCAGGACTGGCTAGACCTGCACAGGAAGTCTGACTGAACCATAATCCGGCCTGGAAAGTGCCAAGGAGGAAGGCGCCATGCCAGGCCTGTTGACGGACCCGGCAGTGGGAGGCCAGATTACCCTCATCATAAGGGCTCGGAACGCCGCCTCCTCTTCTCCACACCACTCCCACCTCCTCAGCGCCACCCAGAGCACAATGGGGCCATTTCAGAGCAAACCCTCATCTGTGAAATCCATGCTCCCAGGAGGAGTTCCCAGACCCAGCCAGGAAGGCTCTGGGGCTCCAGAGTGTAAAGTGAAACTCAGCTTTTGACGACCCATCTCCTCCACCGGGGTCTGCCGTGACCAGGTGGAGGGTGGGGGACCCAGCACCCTCACAGCCCAGATCCCCTCCTACCGAAGGCAACTAGCAGAGGCAAGAGCAAAGAGAGAATGAGCTCCTTGTCTCTGGAGATGTGCCCTGTCGCTGAGGCCGGCGATCTTGCCACTTTGAGCGGCCAGGGTTATAGATGTCAAATTCTTCATCCCTCTGCCTCCGGGGCTGACCAAACTGCAATGAAAACCACTAGTTTTCAAAGAGTTCAAAGAGTTTTCAAAGAGTTCAAAGAGTCCTAGAAAAGTCACCTTCGCAGCTTCTCTGCACCGCTAGTTCCCCAGGGACTTGCTCTCTCCTCCATCTCTCATTTGGACAATATTAATCCCCCAGCAGAGCCTCTAGTTTCCAGGTTTACAAATGAATTGGAGGTGGTTTGTTTCTCGGGACAGAAGATGACTAAGGTCATGAAAATGAAGGAGGGTGTTTTACAAATACAACTGGAATTGCACCCTATACAGGGTCTCTTCCTGCCCACCCCTTGGCCCTCCTTCACATGGAGGCCCAAACAAGGGCCATGGGACACATCCCTGGAAAAGGTGGGCTCTGGGAGCCAAGGCGGGTGTGTACTGGGGGCTTCTCGGCCTGGTCTCCCGTGGGGAGCTTGGACAGCTTGCAGTCAGCCCCCCTTCTCCCTTTCTACCCGGAGCCTCCGCTGTCTCTTGTCCCTTTACGGGCTCCTAGGCCCCCCACATCCTGCTTCCTCAGCAGCCAGACCATGTATCTGGGCTTGTGAGGCTGGAAATGAACAGCATCAAGGGTGTGGAGGTCACTCTTGCCCTGGTCACCATGGAGGATGCCTCCCCAGTGTGGCTGCCACACAAAGAGCCTCAGAGTGTGCAGTGGAACCCAAGGCCCCTGAGTTCCTGTGAGGTCTGGAGCCTCAGCCCCAACAGCACAGCCCCAAGATCTTCCCCGACTCATCACTGAGTGAGTTTCCACAGTCCTTGGCGTTGGGACCCGGTACTTGCATTTATTGAGATTTGGTCTTGACTGTTTTAAGACTTCTCCCAAATGCATGTGAGTGTACGCATGTGTTTCTGTCTGTGCAGACACACGTTAGAGAAGAAAACATGCAGGGTGGGAGAGAAAGGAATAGAGGCAGCAAGACAGTGGCAGGGACACAGGGGAATGAGCCAGCAGAGACTGATGGAAACTAGAAACTGTGCGTCTCCTCTCAGATTCTCTCTTCCCTCAGCAGGGCTGTGTCTCCCCTCAGACTAGTGCTCCCTGAGGCAGGGCTGTGTCTCCCCTCAGACTGGGGCTCCCTGAGGCAGGGCTGTGTCTCCCCTCAGACTGAGGCTCCCTGAGGCAGGGCTGTGTCTCCCCTCAGACTGAGGCTCCCTGAGGCAGGGCTGTGTCTCCCCTCAGACTGGGGCTCCCTGAGGCAGGGCTGTGTCTCCCCTCAGACTGGTGCTCCCTGAGGCAGGGCTGTGTCTCCCCTCAGACTGGGGCTCCCTGAGGCAGGGCTGTGTCTCCCCTCAGACTGAGGCTCCCTGAGGCAGGGCTGTGTCTCCTCTCAGACTGAGGCTCCCTGAGGCAGGGCTGTGTCTCCCCTCAGACTGGGGCTCCCTGAGGCGGGGCTGTGTCTCCCCTCAGACTGGGGCTCCCTGAGGCAGGGCTGTGTCTCCCCTCAGACTGGGGCTCCCTGAGGTGGGGTTGTGTCTCCTCTCAGACTGAGGCTCCCTGAGGCGGGGCTGTGTCTCATTTCAGACTGAGGCTCCCTGAGGCAGGGCTGTGTCTCCCCTCAGACTGGGGCTCCCTGAGGCAGGGCTGTGTCTCCCCTCAGACTGGGGCTCCCTGAGGCGGGGCTGTGTCTCCTCTCAGACTGAGGCTCCCTGAGGCAGGGCTGTGTCTCATTTCAGACTGAGGCTCCCTGAGGCAGGGCTGTGTCTCCCCTCAGACTGGGGCTCCCTGAGGCAGGGCTGTGTCTCATTTCAGACTGAGGCTCCCTGAGGCAGGGCTGTGTCTCCCTCAACCTGGGGCTCCCTGAGACAGGGCTGTGTCTCCCCTCAGACTGGGGCTCCCTGAGGCGGGGCTGTGTCTCCCTCAGCCTGGGGCTCCCTGAGAAGCTGACCTGCCTAGGAATGAGGAACCACACGTCCTCCCAGTGTGCACACCATGAGTGTGTGGTGAGCCTCCTTTCCCTAAGTCTTCAGAGGCTTCTGTAGACATTCCCTGGGAATTCCCTCTTTCTGGGCTGGAGGTTAGAGAGAAACCCCAGCCCGGGGGTCCTCATGAACAGAGACAATGTGGATGGACTAGTACGTCCGGGACTCCCCACAGGGCTGCCTGACCGCCACCGCTGACCCCTGCTCCCCACCCCACGCCTCATTCCTTCACTCTGCCCCTCTGTCTGCTGTGGGCTGAGAGGCTTGGAGTCTGAGATCGGCCACCCAAGGCAGCCCTGACAGAGCAGCCCTACTGCTGATATTTAGTCCCTCAGCCGTGTCCAACTCTGTGACCCTGCGGACTGTAGTCTGCCAGGCTCCTCTGTCCATGGGATTCTCTCTCCAGGCGATCTGCCTGATCCAGGGACTAAATCCACATCTTCTGCATTGGCAAGCCAATTCTTTACCTCTGAGCCACCCAGAAAGCCCGTGGTCCTAATGGGGGGTCGGCAAACCCAGCTCACAGGCACCAGTGATGGGCTGAGGGACAGCCTGTCCAGGCTTGGCACAGCCAAACCTCCAGCTTCCTCCCCTCCTGCCTGGCCAGCCTCGTGGCCAGGCCTCTCTGCTCGTCCCTTGGGCCTGTGTGGATGCAGAAGGGCAGGCCCTTTCTTCCTGTCATGATGCTTCTTTGGAGGAGGAGGACGGATCCAGGAACCAGGAAAGACTTGGAAGAGAAAGACAAGGAGGACAAAGGAAACAGAGGATAAACCGTGACGAGAGTGCTGTGTAGACACGGCAACTATGAAATCAGATGAGGTGGCGAAGGGTTTTTAATCATCTGTCTTACCATTTTTGCTCTGTCACTGGACAAACAGAACTCCCACTAGAATTTAAGCTTCTTCAAGGCCGGGGTCTTCTTTTTGTTGACCGTTGCACCCCATGGATCTAGATGCCCAGCACATAGTAGGTGCTCAATTAATATGTGTTGGCTGAGTGACAGATTCTCAGCTGGTGTGGTTTCATGGAATTTGGCCTCTTGTATTGTGCTTCTTTCTTTCTTTTTTTAAAATTATTTTTTATTGAAGGATAATCGCTTTAGAGAATTTTGCTGGTTTTTTTTTTTTTTTTCCAATTTTATTTATTTAATCTATTTGGCTGGGCTGGGTCTTTGTCGCTGCATGGGCTTTTCTCATTGCGGCTCTCTAGTTACGGTGCCCAGGTTTCTCATTGCAGTGGCTTCTCTTGTTGCAGAGCTCGGGTTCTAGGGCACTTGGGCTTCAGAAGCTGAAGCACATGGGCTCAGTAGTTTGGCTTCCGGGCTGTAGAACACAGACTCAGTAGTTGTGATGCACCAGCATGTGGGCTCTTTCTGGATCAGGGATCGAACCAGGGAAGCCACGAGGGAAGCCCCTCTTGTATCCTAAACTCTGAGACAAGAGTTTCCTCTGTTCCCTATCTCCACACACTCATAGCCCAGGCACATGTGGGGCTGTGTGGGGTGGGCCTGGCAGCCGGGAGACCTGGGTTCCCACATAGACTCTGCTCCTGTCAAGGTGTGTGATCAGGCAAGTGTCTGACCCAGGTCTTGGGTTTTTTCATCTGTGAAATGAGGAGAATGGATAGTTTAGTAGAGGGGCAGCCAGTGCGGGTTTCATCATCACTCGGTCCCCAGGGAGTCCGCAGTGAGGGGCTCTAGTGATGCTGAGTTGGGGCTGAATGTGGGCGCTTGTGGTGGGAGATGCGGCTTCTCCAGCATCAAGCCCAGTTCCTGCTCAGAAAACCCTGCATGCTCTGTAGCTTCAGTCATTGACTCTTTGTGACTATGGACTGTAGCCCCCAGGCTCCTCTGTTCATGGGGTATCCCAGGTAAGAATACTGGAATGGGTTGCCATGCCCTCCTCCAGGGGATCTTCCTGAGCTAAGGATTGGACCTATGTCTCCTATGGCTCCTGCATTGCAGGTGGATTCTTTACTTCTGAGCCGCTGGGGAAGCCCCAGGAAACCCTGGAAAGACCTATTTGAGTCAAAATCACGTACCCTGAAATTTGATGAGCCTCTCAGTCGAGGAGGGAATCTAGGAAGGGTCCTGGCAGTTCTGAGAAGTTGGGGTGAGTAGGGCAGGAGGGAGCAGAGCCCCTCCTTACCTCTGCAGACCTCAAGTGCCAACCTGCCAGCTGAGCATCACACGGGCGCCACTGCCCCCTTGTGGTCACACCCACAGTGCAGCTGAGGAGTCCGTCCCTGGAGACGCTCTAAGTACCAGGGGATGAAGATCTCCGGAAAACCAAATTCTCTCCGGCTGGTGAACTTAGGGTATCTGTGCCTCTGGCTTCCCTTTCTCTTTCAGGCCCAGCCTCCCAGAACAGGAAACACTAGAAACCAAAACCACATGGTGTGGTGTACCCAGTCGGAGCTGGGAGATGAGACAGGGGTATTTAAGCTGCCTCCAACATGCCGTGTGTCCTGGGGAAGTCAGATAACCTCTATGAGCCTCCGCATCCTGGTTTATAAAAGGAGAATAACAGTTTCTGTCCTGCCAGCCTCAGTTGTGAGGGCTTGTGAAACACCCTTTGCATAAACCCCTGGGCAGGTACAAAAGGTTCAAGAGACAACCATGAAAAGGAAAGCCTGAAGGAGGAACTCAACCAGGGGTCCCCAGAGGCAGCCCCCGAGGACGCCCCATCCGTTTGCCTTTAAGAAACTCATCTCATCTGCAGAGCCCCCCAGGAGCCGCAGAGTGTCCCTCCAGCCCTCTTCTGGGAGCCTCACCCTGACCCCACAGTGAAACACCGTCATGGGACCTCAGCAGCCTCATGTTTGCTGGACAATTGATGCCCAGGGACCTTGGTGCTTACCCTTCCCAGCCCCGAGGTACACAGAACAATAACTGCCTTTTCTCCACTTCCTAGTGCCGTGTTCATCACTCTGTCTGACACCTCATCATGAACATTCATATTCTAGCAATAGACTCTTTCACGGCTATTTAGGCTTTCTTTTTTAAAATCACGTTCCTTCAAACTCTTCAAGCCTCGATCCATTCGCTATCCTATTCTGAAGCCACATCCACATTTTGGGCACTTGTTCCAGCAGCAGCCCAGAAGTGAGGAAAGAGACGCAATGAGGTTCTCCCTCAGCCCTCAACCCCGCTCACACCTGCTCTGATTCTTGGCCTCCAGAACTGTGAGACAATACATTTCTGTTGTTTTAAGCCAGCTGTTCATAGTCACTGTGTTACAGAAGCCCTAGCAAGACTTCCTTGGCATTCCAGTGGTTAAGACTCTGCGCTCCCAGAGTCTGTGCAGGGGGCACAGGTTTGATCCCTGGTCAAGGAACTAAGATCCCACATGCTGCACGGTGTAGCCAATTTTTTTAACTAAAAAATAAAAAGATGCAAAAGCCCTAGCAAATGAACACACACCATTTCATTCTCTCCCTGGTTCTACTCCAGCCCCAGAATGCCCCTCCTTGAAGGCTCCATCCCCACCCTCCTCTCCTTGCTCTCCAATTGCCCCCATCCATTCCCCTGACTGTCATCCCTGCATCTCTGCAGTTGTCCTAAATAGATTCACAGTCCCCACAAAACTCCATGAGTCAGGTCCCGATTGGCCTCTTGGCAATAATTGTCTCGTTGTTAACATTTCCTGCCCTTATCATGTGCTTGGGGTTAGATTTTTCACTTGCACTCTCTCCCTGAATCCTTGTTTGAGGAGAATGCCAACATTATTCAAGTTCCCCAGGGGAGACTGAGGCAAGACTGTCTTTTTGATCACAGCCATTCTAACAGGTGTGAGGTGATATCTCACGGTGGTTTTGATTTGCATTTCCCTTATAATTAGTGATGCTGAGCACATTTTCATGTATCTGTTGGCCATCTGTCTTCTTTGGAAGCATGTCTATTCCAATTCTCTGCTCATTTTTAATTGATTATTGCTTTGTATGTTTTTTTTTTTTTGCTAGAATTATATGAGTTCTTTATGTATTTTTGGATATTAACACCTTATAAGATAAAACATTTGCAAGTATCTTCTTCCATTCAGTAGGATGCCTTTTCATTTTTTACTAATGATTTTCTTTGCTGTACAGAAGCTTTTTGTTTTTAACATTTTAACTTAATTTAATTAATTTTTTGATCCCACTGCACAGCATGCAGAACCTTAATTCCCTGACCAAAGATAGAACCTGTGTCCCCTGCAACTGGGAGCACAGAATCATACAACTGGACTGCCAGAGAATTCCCATGGAAGCTCTTTAGTTTGATGCAGTATCACTTCTTTGTTTTTGCTTTTCTTGCTTTAGCTTTTGGTGTCAAATCCAAAAAATCATTATATCAATGTCAAGGAGCTTACCACCTATAGTTTTTGTGAAGTCCTATCTGAAGGCCACGGGCTTTCCAGGTGACTCAGTGGTAGAGAACCCACCTGCAATGCAGGAGATGCGGGTTCAGTCCTCGGGTCAGGAAGTGGACTGGAGAAGGAAGTGACAACCCACTCCAGTATTCTTGGTGGAGGATCCGGTGGACAGAGTAGCCTGGCAGGCTGCAGTCCATGCGGTCGCAAAAAGTCAGACACTACTTGACTAAACAACAGCAAATCCCGAGGCCACAGATTCAAGACGATGCACCAAGGCCACGGAAGTGGAGCCCAGAAACAGGGTCATCTCTGGAACCGACTGAGCCCCTTTGTAACCATTGCCAATCCCTACGCAGCATCACCAGCAGGCTTCCTGACCCCATCTTAAGCAAAAGTGCCCTTCCCAGTGCTCACCCCATAGCTCCCTAACCAATCACCTAATGCCAACCTTCCAGCAGGAATTTTCTCTGTCTCGAGGCTATAAAAATTGGCTACTAAACCATGAAAAGTGTCAGCTCTCCCTTGAGCCAGCTGTCTATTCTAACAGTGTCTCACGATTATCACTGCTCCTTGCCCTTAATAAACTCACTACTTTCTGAGATACTCGGGAAATTCTTTTCCAACCCACGTTCAGACTGCCATGACAGTTTTCTTTATGATTTCAGGTCTGACCATTCCAGTCTATAACCCAGAGGATCCTCCCACCTCCCAGTTTTCTCCCTTCCTCTACCTTTGTGACACCTTCCTGGTCACACTGGAAGGAGTCACCCTCTCCAGTGAGAACCTGCCTGGGGTCCTTGTGCGCACTCAGCATGCCTCCCCAACCCCAATTCTCCTCTGACCATTCATATCCTGCTGAATGGTATGTCCAACCAATGTAACTTCATGACCATTCTACTGAAGATGCGCTGGCAGATGGAAATACATCCTGAAGGACATGTATGCACACAGGACCTGAAATGCGAGGTGGTTTATGATATATGCCAGGTCATAAGGACTTGGGAATTCAGAAAAGGAAAGATAAATACTCTGAGAGATAATCAGACAAAATTTCCTTCAAGAGAAAAATGCCAGTCATAGCCAAAAATGTTTAGTGAAATTAAAGAGAATGAGCGTGGGTGTGTGTGTGTGTGTGTGTTAGGGGTGGGTGGGCAGGGGGCATGTTGGAACACCACTTTTGGGTCATGAAGAGAGCTTAGTGAACTCCTTGGTGAGTAGTAATGCTTCTTCATCTGTGTAATAGTTGGGTGGCTTAATAAATGAGTCTTATTTTGTTATTCAGATAAAAGAGACTACACCATCTGAACTCAGCATCTCCACAGACGCAGACCCAGCTCCCAGCAACCTAAAGAATGACTGAGTGAATGAGCTCATCTACAGAGCAGAGACAGACTGGAAAACACAGAGAAAGACTTGTGGCTGCGAGGAGCGGGTGGGGGAGGATTGGGAGTTGGGGATTAGTGGATGCAAACTGTTATACAGAGAATAGATAAGCAACAGGCCCTATGTTTAGTGCAGGGAACTATATTCAATATCCCGTGATAAACCATAGTGGAAAAGAATATGAAAATGAATATATATTGTGTATAATTTGAATCACTTTGCTGAATAGCAAAAATTAACACAACATTGTAAATCAGCTATACTTCAATAATGGAGTAGGAAATGGCAACCCACTTCTGTATTCCTGAATGGAAAATTCCATGGACAGAAGAGCCTGGCAGGCTACAGTCCATGGGGTCGCAAAGGCTTGGACATGACTGAGCACACATTCACACACACATACTTTAATCAAATAAAATTGTTTTAAAAAGAGAATGTGTGTGAGTGTGTGTGTATGTGTATTAGAGGTGGGTGGGCAGGGGGCATCTAGGAACACCACTTTTGGGTCATGAAGAGAGCTTGGTGAACTCCTTAGTGACTAGTAATACTTCTTTCTTTACCTGTGTCATAGTTAGCTGGCTCAGTAAATAATTCTTGTTTTGTTATTCAGATAAAGGAGACTATACTGTCTCAGAGTTTAAGAAACTCAGGGAGAAAAAAATGCCAGGCATAAATACAGAAGATTTTGTGAAATTAAACGGAAAGGTAATATAGTTCAGTTCAGTTCAGCCACTCAGTTGTGTTCGACTCTTTGCAACCCCATGAACTGCAGCACGCCAGGCCTTCCTATCCATCACCAACTCCCAGAGTTTACCCAAACTCATGTCCATTGAGTTGGTGATGCCATCTAATCATCTCATCCTCTGTCATCTCCTTCTCCTCCTGCCTTCAATCTTTCCCAGCATCAGGGTCTTTTCAAATGAGTCAGCTCTT
Source organism: Bos indicus (assembly GCF_029378745.1). Classification (NCBI taxonomy): domain Eukaryota; kingdom Metazoa; phylum Chordata; class Mammalia; order Artiodactyla; family Bovidae; genus Bos; species Bos indicus. Next base: position 14,514,087 of record NC_091782.1, on the reverse strand, counting down.
TGCATCAGGTGGCCAAAATATTGGAGTTTCAGCTTCAACATCAGTCCTTCCAGTGAACACCCAGGACTGATTTCCTTTAGGATGGACTGGTTGAATCTCCTTGCAGTCCAAGGGACTCTCAAGAGTCTTCTCCAACACCACAGTTCAAAAGCATCAATTCTTCGGCACTCAGCCTTCTTCACAGTTCAACTCTCACATCCATACATGACTACTGGAAAAACCATATAAGTAATCGCTAATTGACTCTGAAAGGAAAAATGGTCAAAAGAGTTTCAGGAATGAGAATCTAGCCCCAGGATAGTCAGTTTTGCTGCAGGAAGTAAAAGAGTAAAAGGTAAAGACACTAATGTGTCTTCTTTGTCTTTGTACCACCAATACCCAGAACAGCAGTAGGCACTTGGGAAGTGAGCGTTTGACTCTCTGTATTTGTTCCTGAGTTATCAAAAAAGTTGAATGGAAAATTATTGATTTCATTTTGGAACCCAGAAATATGTACACCCAAGCTGACTGGAAGAAGAGCCATATGACTACTGCACTACCATCTTACAGCAATAGTGATAAATTACAGGCTAAACTTCCACAAAGATGTCCCTTCTTGAATGCCAAAACATCCTTACAAAGATTGTGCTAGCGCCTCCCTGCCAGTGTCTCCCCTTCTCCCCAAGGTCTCAGCTAGCAGGGCTCCCGCTAAAGCTTCCAAGATAGGCCATTTCCAAGCTGTTCCTCATAATGCAATGGAGGTCTGCAAACTCATTAAAATGCAAAATGGACAGCAGTAGCCTCTATCATTTAAGTGTTTAGGGTTCTGTCTAAGATGACTTCCCTTCCAAGCTCTAAAACAGGTGTTTTGAACTTGGGATCCAAGTTGGGGCTTCAGGGGATGCTTAAATCCTTTGAAATTGTTTGACAAATGGTGTAAGTACATGCATTGTGTGTCTTTTCTGAAGAGGGGGTCCATATCGTTTGACCAGATTTTCAGCAAGATCTGTGACTCCAGAAAGATTACAAAACCCATTCTCTGGGGTGACATAGGCCAAGGCGACCTCTCTATGTATTTTTAATTTTATTTATTTATTTATTATTTTCGGCTGCACTGGGTCCTTGTTGCTGCGAGCAGGCTTTCCCTAGTTGTGGCGAGCTGGGGCTGCTCTTCGTTGCAGGGCGGAGGCTCCTCGTTGCAGTGGCTTCTCCTGCTGCTGAGGAGCACAGGCTCCAGGGTGAGAGGGCTCAGTAGTTGAGGTGCCTGGGCTTAGCTGCACATGGAATCTTCCCAGACCACGGATTGAACTCATGTTGCCTGCATTGGCAGGGAGAGTCTTAACCACTAGACTACCAGGGTAGTCTCTAAGATGATCTTAAAAGGAGGACAGGGACTTGTCTAAATAAATGAGACAGAGAAACAAGACACTATTGAACTGCTCAGCATAAAGATTTGATCCCACCCCCTTTTCTCCAACTCTCTGCTCTTGACCCTCCCACCCCACCCCCTCCTTTCTACCACCCATGGTGGAGAGTAAGGAGGGGTTCAAACTTCCAGGTTTATAGAAGAAAGGAAGAATTTTATAGCAGTGGGGGCTGGGGGTGGAGGGAGGGGATAGATTAACCCGAATTAGCTTGAGGCAAAGGAATCAGGCTATTCAAGATAACAATTTTTTTTTTCCAATCCCCTTATTTGTCTCCAGATCAGGTGCCTGAGGTCTGCACAGGAAGTTGATAAATGATTTAGTTATGCTTTCCGCTTGGGGAAAGCGCCTGCTTTATCTCTGTGATTGCTTCTTTATTTGGCAACTCACAAACTTATCTGTTTTCCCTAATAAAATTGCCTGGCCCCTCTGCATAATGTCAGCAGGGCTCTCTGCTTTTCTCTGGACTTCAGTATTGTTTAAACTTCAAACTAATTGGACTCTTTCACTTTGCTTTGTTTTCCCATGCTAGACCCATTGGCAGTTTGGGTTTTAATTGTTTTGCTTCTTCACAAAGTTTCACGTGTGAGGCTCCCAAGGATATTTGTATTGTGCCTTTTTTCCCCACCCCTTCTTTCCTTATGTAAACATCTCTCTTCCTCCCATCCTGGGACGGGCACAGCTCTGGATGAGGCAGGATTGATTTACAGAGGTAAATAAGGCTCAGGCTGTGTCCTCAGGGACCAGCTTTGCACTTCCTTAGCCAGAGTCGCCAGTGAGAATCATGATCCCGGACAAGGGTGCCCAGCCCAGGAGCCAGCGGGGCTGAACTCCATCTGCCACTCTGCTTTGCCAAGCCATGCACCCTGGAGCAGAGCTTGTCGACCACTGGGAGGAAATGCAAAAGGGTACCATATGGGCCAGAAGCAGCCCTTCCCCTAGTGTATAGTTGCTGCTTGCTGACATGAAATATATTACCATCCTGGACACCTACTTAGAAGTCTAGAAACTCAGATTTGGTCTTTCTCTCTGAGTTTCAAATTCTGTATCTGTATAAGGAGCGTGTTGGACTCAAGGATCTGTGAGGGCCTTTTTGCTTTGACCACTAATACTAGTACTTGTCAAATTTAACTAGAGTGGCTCCATCCATTCATCCACCCATCTATCCACTCCATCTATTTTAAGAATATGAGCATCCAGGGGGAGGGATGGGGTTAAGGCATTGCAAGACACAGATGTGACCTGGTGAGACCTTTTCCACAGAGTGTACCCTCTTGATTTCGAGGGTACACTTCGCCTGCCTTTGACGGTGATCCTTTCCCTCCCACTGCCAGCCAAGGTATTTATTAATCCATGTCCCACTCCAGTGAGCAGCCATCATGTCATTATAGAGGCAATCAATACGGTCAGCATCTGCAGTCAGCCACGCAGCGTGGAGAGGCTGGAGTGTGCGTGGGTTGATCCACTTGTTGCATTGACATAAAATACTACTGCAGCCATGAAAGCTAATGAACTTCTCTATCCCAGCCCCTGACCCTATAAGGGGTGGTGGGTGGTTTTACAATCAAAGAACCAGCAGCCTGAATGAGAGACAACAAACAATGATAAGTATTGAATCAAATTGACTTTGGGTACCTGGAGAGGGCATAGAGCCACAGCCAAGCAGGAGGGTGCAGGTGGGATGCAGAGACATGAAGTGAGAGATTTCTCATAGGGGAGGGGTCATTCTTCTGGAGGCCCCATCTTGGGTACTAAAGCAGGCTGGCCAGGGGTTTTCTGCTCTGTTGGAACCCCTTGCTTCCATCTGACTCATTAATTTTCTCTTTTAAACCCAGCCCTGTGCCAAAGAGGATTTGCAATGGCTAGCAATAAAAGTACTGGCAAAATTAGTCAATCAGTCATGTTCCACTTTTTACGATCCCATGGACTATAGCCCACCAGGGTCCTCTGTCCATGGGATTCTCCAGGCAGGAAGACTGGACTGGGTTGCCATTTCCTTCTCCAGGGGATCTTCCTGACTCAAGGAATGAATCTCGGTCATCCATATCGTAGGCAGATTCTTTACCATCTGAGTCATCAGGGAATAAACTTAAAATGAACCAGAAAGCTGTAAAGCCCCACAGTAGGGAGTCCTCATTCATTCAGTGTTCTACTCGCTGAAATTAACAATTCTCTACATCACACCCAGCTGTGTGCTGGATACTCAGGGTTTTTTTGTTGGTTGTTTTTTTTTATTGATTTATTTTTCCTTGCACTGAGTCTGTTGCTGTGTGCAGGCTTTCTCTAGTTGTGGTGTGTGGGCTTCTTACTGCAGCGGCTTCCCTTGTTGCAGAGCACAGGCTCTAGAGCACGTGGGCTCAGTAATTGTGATGCATGGGCTTAACTGCTCTGCGCCACGTGGGATCTTCCTGGACCAGGGGGTGGACCTATGTCCCCTGCACTGGCAGACAGACTCTTAGCCACTGGACCCCCAGCAAAGTCCTGGATATTCGGTTTGATCCATGTGGTCCTTGTTATGTAGGAGTTTACAAGGTGATTGAGGTTCAAGATGTATGTTGAGAAACTGAGTCCCAGACATCAGATGCGGGGACATAGAATGGGCTAAGAGAGAAAACAAGCCCTGGTGACTCAGACAGTAAAGAATCCACTTGCAATGCAGGAGACCGGGGTTCAGTCCCTGGGTCAGGAAGGGCTACTGCAGATGGGAATGGCTACCCACTTCAGTATTCTTGCCTGGAGAATTCCGAGGACAGAGGAGCCTGGCGGGCTACACAGCATGGGATCGCAAAGAGTCGGATATGACTGAGGGATTAATACATAGTAACAGTGACAAGAGAGAAAAGATCCCGGTTTTAGTTCTCATTCCACTGTTTCTGACTTAGGCAACCACTGCTGCTGCTGCTAAGTCGCTTCAGTCGTGTTCGACTCTGTGCGACCCCAGAGACGGCAGCCCACCAGGCTCCCCTGTCCCTGGGATTCTCCAGGCAAGAACACTGGAGTGGGTTGCCATTTCCTTCTCCAATGCATGAAAGTGAAAAGTGAAAGTGAAGTTGCTCAGTCGTTCCCGACTCTTAGCGACCCCATGGACTGCAGCCTACCAGGCTCCTCTGTCCATGGATTTTCCAGGCAAGAGTACTGGAGTGGGGTGCCATTGCCTTCTCTGTAGGCAACCTCAGGGCCTCAATTTTCTCAGCTGTAAAATGGGTAGCTGGGCTAGGTCAGTGGTTTCTAGGGAACTTGTTAAAGCTGCAGATGCCTGAGATCCACAGAGATTCTGCTTTCAAATATCTGCAGAGGAGGTCAGAGTCTGTACTTTAAACGCTCTTGGACCTCTGTCCTGGGGGTTTCTGATGTTGGGGTCTCTGGACATATTTTTTTAAAACTCTAGGCCAAATATCTGAACTTTTAAAAATTTTCTGTTTTTCTGCCTGTGTCTTAAAGCTTGTGGGATGTTAGTTCCCCAAATAGGGATTAAACCCAGGCCTTTAGCGGTGAGAACATGGAGTTCTAACCACTGGACCACCAGGGAATTCTTCTGATATTTTAAATAACAGTTATTCTCTAGATGGAAACATTTCATAGTCCAATGGTAGGCAGAGGGTAATCAGATTGAAAAATAAAAGAGCCAAAGAAGATCGCAGAAGGGTGATTTTGGTGTGTGTGGGGTCCTAAGAGATGCTTAGGCTCAAACCACTCCTTTCAAGATGAGTGAGGCTTGGCTGTTGCCATGGTTCTGTCTTCCTCCCATGCCCAGGGGGAGAAGAGGTGCTTTTAAAGCTACTGATGCCACCTTGGAGGGACTTCTCAGGTGGCTCAGTGGGTTAAGAACCTGCCTGCAATGCAGGAGATGCAGGTTCAATCCCCAGGTCCCCTGGAGGAGGGCCTGATAATCCACTCCAGTATTCTTGCCTGGAGAATCCTGTGGACAGAGGAGCCTGGCAGGCTACAGTCCATAGTGTTGCAAAGAGTTGGACATGACTGAAGCGCCTGAGCATGCACTCGCGCCAACTTGGAGGGCAGGTACAGAGAGAACAGTGGACAGAAGTATGGGAATTATTATTTGGATTCACCAGTAGAGTCATCTTTTACTGTTAGGATGGGACCAGTTTTGTTTCTTTGTTTGTTTTGCAACAGTATTTAAGCATATTATATTTTCATAATATTTTAAAACATTTAGTGAGAACTCAAACTGCAGGAACTAAAACTAAAACAGATATGTAGCAGGATAACACTTAAGAGGTGATCTTTAGTTGAATAAATACAGTTGTTTTTTTTGTTGTTTTTTTTTTCCCCAGCCACAAAACTCAGGGTTGACTTTCTTGGTCAGGTGAAAGCAGAAAAGAAAAAAGTTTTCAGAATGGAAAGCACAAGTCCAGTCTTCAGAGTAAATGCATAGTCCATTTTGAAGCATAGGAAATGTTCATCAAATTCCATTCCAGTGACTCAAGCTGGAATTCCAAGTGCAGCCCCTGGATTGTCCCGGGCATGACACGGAAGGCAAGTGTGTGAGCACTCGAGGCTGTGCATGTGGGAACATGGGTGTCACTCATTGCACAGCAGTGGGAACCTGAGTGGTAGCTGAACACCAGAAGGAGTGTATGATTTTATGCCAAGAAACTAAGGATCTAGAAGATGGACATCTGTGAACTCCTTGAAGGATCTTTATTCTTGGTGACAGTCTAGGAAATCCTCTCCTGGTCTGGAATCTGACAAAGAAAACAGGTGCAGACCCCTGCGGTGACTGGCCACAGGTTAGGGGGTGGTTCACTCGCCCAGAGTGGTGGCATCCTCTTATTAGCGAGATCCTGTTGGCACTCCTGGGACAGCATCACCTGTCATCCATCATGGTTTAAGGAGTGAGGCTTCTAGAACTGGGTCGGGGCTGATGGACAGTCACAAGCTCCCTTCTGGATCCAGATCTTAGTGAAAGAAGGATTCACTGAGGAAGCAAATCATGATTTGGAAGACAGAGTCCGGCCTGGCTTTGTGGGCAGGGAAGTTGTGCAGTTGCACAGAACCTGATGTTCAGAGAGGCCCCAGGCTGGTTTAAAGTGCTGCTGTTTCCATCTCGAAATTCTTAATCCTTTCCTCTTTAAACTTGTGTTTTGGCTTCATGAGCACAGAATCCCACTGGACCCATGATGCATGGGAGCTGAGTGAGACAAGACGTGAAGCAAGTAAGAGGTAACCAGTAGGGTGGCTGACAGCCGGGAGAGGCCACGCTTCCCATGAGAACCAGAGCTTGCTTCGGACACAGAAAGAAGGCGACGATGTCCTAAGAACCATGAATGACCAAGGAACTCCCTCAAACTCTATTCACTCATGCTTCATGCTACCTCCCTGTATTCCCACTTACACTGCCATAGAATGAAGGAGAACAGAGGGTAACTCAACAGCTTTTTTTTCCCCCTCAGCACTTTCTTACTTATTTGTAAATCAAAGGCAGAGAGTGTTGGTAGAATGTGGATGAATCAAGAAGCAAACAATTTAGGGTCTTCCCTGGTGGCCCAGTGGTTAAGACTCTTCGCTCCCAATGAGGGGACCTGGGTTAGATCCCTGTCAGGGAACTAATTCCAATGCCATAACTAAGAGCCCACATATCATCCTACTGTGACGCATGGCATGCTCAGTCATGTCAGACTCTGCAACCCCATGGACTGTAGCCCACCAGGCTCCTCTGTCCATGGAATTGTGCAGGAAAAAATACTGGAGTGGATTGCCTTTTCCTACTTCTAGGGGATCTTCCTGACTCATGGATTGAACCCATGTCTCTTGCGTCTCCTTCATCGGCAGGCGGATTCTTTACCCCCGGGCCACCTGGGAATCCCCAAGAGCCCACGTGTCACAATTAAAAAAACAAAAACCCTGCATGCTGCAAGGAAGATCTCAAGGGCCACAACTGAGACCTGGCACAGCCAAATACATTTCAAAAAAGGAAAAAGAAGCAAGCAATTTAAAGTATGTGGTTAGTTTTGCGGGGTCATTTCCACTGTTCTGCTATGAACTATATACACACACATTCAGGAGCTACAAAATGAGAATTGAGTAATTTTCGTGATCCTTCATATGAGATAAGTGTTCTTATATTTGCTTTTAAAACTGCCATCGGATAATGTAAAGATGAATGGTTAAATTTATGCTAATAGTGAACATTTTAAATTTTTCTTTGCTTAGATTGACATTAAATAGCAAGTAAAAGACACCATACCATGGCAAGTCAAGAGACCCCAGAAGAAAGGAAAGAGGTATATATTTTAGTACTTTCAAGGACATTTTTTCCTGCTTTTTGACCAAAGGAGCTATATTTTCATTTTGCACTGAATCTAGCAAATTATGTAATCATCTCTGGGCAGATGATACCTCCAGTTCTGGAAGGTGGGCCAGAAGAGCAGCTGAGCTCAGAGGACCTCTCTGTAGTAAGATTTGATGAGCGTGTCTTCCTGGAGTTATGGTCACTAATGTTTGAAGCACTGGCCTCTCAGTTCTGCTTATATTCATTTCTGTCCTCAGCTGGCAGCTTGCCTCTTCTCCCCAGCAAGAGCTCTTTCTGCAGCGTCAGTGGTGTACATGCTGTCACAGACCTTCTGATCAAAAAAGGAGCAAATCTGATTTTATTACATCTTGTTCCCCCGACCCACCTCCATAATTCATGTTCTTAAACTCTCTGCCTATAAGCTCTCACTTCCTCTGCAACCAAGGGTCCTCACTCTCCCTCCCCCCATTCATCCTCCTGCAGAGCCGGGCCTCTCTGCCTGTCCAAGTCATTAAGAACTTGGGCTTCCACTGCAAGGCTGGGCATCCATTTTCAAGGTGCACTTTGATGGGACGCTGTGTCCAGAGGTCAGTGTCCAACTTCTTGGCGCTTCCAGCTTAGGCCTAGCTGACACGTCATCACTCAGTTTGGATTGGAAGTGGACTCTGCGTTTCCCGGCCATTCTTCATACCGTGTGACACGTAGCTGTCGTCTGTCCTCTCTGAATTTTTACTATCCCGCCTTGGTCATCACTCCAGGACAATTATTTAAAAAGAGAGTTTCATCTGCTTTGTGCACTAGAGATTCTTCTTAGGGCTTCCTGAGATTTGTGATAGTATTTGATTCAATTACTGAGCTCAGTATTTCATACACTCCCATCTTCTCCTGCTCAAGCAATAACAGTTCCCCGGCCAGCTGAAGCCTGGAAGTCTTTTTTCCAGGACATAATTGGGAACAGGCACCATCTTCACTTTATTTAAATTATCTTTATTAGAGAGTCTTCCCTGCCTCTGGAGGTTTTGTAAAATTAGTAGTCAGAATGTGTGACCTTTCCAGAGAGTTCCAGCTTTTCAATGAATTCATCACAGTCCGCTCTTTCTCACTTCCCCAAACAGCAAGTACGTTTCCTGTGTATATGAATTATTTCTCCAAGTCGTCTCATTGTATCTTTAAGGACAGATACTTCCCTAGGAAAGTGTTGTTTTTCTTTTTGAGAGGGGGAGGTCCGATTTCTCTAAATGATAGTCTTTTCTGTTTTGATGTTCTGTTCTTAACTGGATAATTTTTATTTTGGAAACTTCATACCTACAGAAAAATTGAGAGATTAGTGTACTGAACATCCTATGTACTCCTCAGCAAGAAACACTAATTGTTAACATTTTGCCACATTTTCCTTTTCTTTGTGTGTGATATATACTTTTTTGGCTCAGTAATTTGGAAGCAAATTACAGATGTGACATACCATCCCTAAATATTTCAGCATCTATCTCCTGTAAATAAAAGTATTTTCTGACATTGACTATAATACCATGCTCACATCTCATAAAATTAACAAGTCCAAAATTTAAAATATAACTTAACATTAAGTTCTCCTTATTTCACCCCAAAATGAATCTGATAACTTAAAATCATTTCATTCTACCAAGATCATTTGAAACTACTGTGTAATCTGTTATTCAATCGCTTGACACCTTCTACTCTTCATGGGAAGGAGTGTTCCTCCCAAAAGAAACTGTCAAACGCACCACTCCCAAGCAGGCAGTAAAAATTCTATGTTCCCAGGGCACATTACAAAAATCCAGCTTGGGACTTTCTTGGTGGTCCGGTGGTTGGGAATCTGCCTGCCAATGAGGAGACGTGGGTTCATCTCTGGTCCGGGAAAGTCCCACATGCCACATGGTAACTAGGCTCATGTGCCACAACTACTGAGCTTGTGCTCTAGAGCTGGCCAGCCACAACTGCTGAGCCCACGCGCCTAGAGCCTGCGCTCTGCACCCAGAGCAACACCGCAATGAGAAGCCCACGCACTGCAACTAGAGAGCAGCCCCCCACTCGCTGCAACTAGAGAAAAGCCATGCAAAGAAATGAAGACCTAGTATAGCCAATAAAAAATCGTTTTTTAAAAAACTATTAAAAAAATCCAACTTTGCCAGAGTTCCTCAAGCACAGTGGCCAGTAGCATCTTGCCAAGCAACTTAGGAATTCTTCACTGCTGTCAGACACCGGCTGCTCTTCCGAATTTACTTCTTGATCTAAAGCACCAACGCTTCCAAACTCAAGTCTGGGAAATTCAACACATGTGCATCCTTTTTAGGCATTTCTATTCCAACCAGAGACTCAATTTCTCTATCAGGTGATGTTCCTCATGTAATTTCTCTCCCTCTCTCTCTCTTTTTTTTTTTCTTTCCATTTTGAGTATCATTTGGGTTGATCCTCTAGTAGTTTCTTCAAGAGGAGTTCATAAGAATAATCTTCTCCAAATTCTGCAAGTCTAAAAAGGTTTGATTTTCCATTTTTCAAATAGAAAACTGAAGTGAAAGTCGCTCAGTGGTGTCCAACTCTTTGCAACACCATGGAAAATACAGTCCACAGAATTCTCCAGGCCAGAATACTGGAGTGGGTAGCCTATCCCTTCTCCAGCGGATCTTCCCTATCCAGGAATCGAACCAGGGTCTCCTGCATTGCAGGTGGATTCTTTACCAACTGAGCTATCAGGGAAGCCCTTTAAAATAGAAAGCTAGGTATAGCAACTTTAGATCACACATTCTATCCTTTTGAGGAGTTTTAGGATTTGTTCCACTGTCTCCTAGCATTGAATGTTGATTTAAAGAAGTCTGACATCAGTGTGGCTTATTTTGGTCTTTTTTGCTAAACTGCCTCAAATAATCTTTATCTATGAAGTCCAGCAATTTTGCTAGGCTATATCTTAGTGGTGAGAATCCTTATTAATTTTTCCTGGAATCAGCTGCCCTCTTTTAATAGCTAGATTCAAATTGTCTTTGATTTCTGAAGTTTTGATGAATTGCATCTTAAAATATTTGTTTAATTAATTGTTCAATTTGCTCAAAATTAAACATTTGTTCAATTTCCTTGGCTTTTCTTGTCTTTTATTTTTTGGTAGTATTCTTGTATTTTTTAATTGAGGTATAATCATGTTCAAGAAACCGCACAGATTTAAGTATATGATTTGATGCATAAGTTTGAGTATATCTATATACCCATGAAACCATTGCCACAATCAAAGAGTGAACATATTCATCACCCCCAAATCTTCTCTGTACCATTTATTTATTTATTTAAAAATATTTATTTGGCTGTGCAGGATCTTCGATCTTCAATGTGCCATGCATGATCATTAGTTGGGGCATGTGAACCCTTGGTTGCAGCTTGTGGGATCTAGTTCCCTGACCAGGGATCGAACCTGGGCCCAGGGAATTGGGAGCATGGTGTCTGAGCCACTAGACTACCCCAACATCCCCTTGTACCCTTTATAATCCATCCATATGTCCTTTCTCACTGTTCTTATCATCGCCATGTGCCATTGATCTACTTTCTATCACTTTAGATTAGTGTGCATTTTCTAAAATCTTATGTAAGTGGTATCATACACTATGTACTCTTTTGGGGGGGGGGCTGGCTTTTATAATTATTGCAATTCACCTATGCTGTGGCATGGATTGGTAGAAGTGGGGCAAACAGACATCTTTGCCTGAACTTCAGTGGGAATTTTTCCTTGAATCCTTCAGGTAATTCTTTCTCCCTCTCACACCCTCTCCCTTGGCCTCCACTGATAACTTCTTCACACACATGCACTTCTCATTCAGCTGAAGACTCAAGAGGGCCCTGCCACATCCCTAGCACCCTCTCCCTCTCTCTCTGTAGCTTGTTTCCCTCTGAAAACTTTCTCTGAAAAATCTAGACCCCTTAGCCTCTCAGGTCTTCCAGCTCCTTCCACTGAACTGAGAGACCACCAGGCTATGACTGGGTAACCCCCTACCCGACCCGTGAAAATATCTAAAAACCCTCTCTCAGAGTAATCTGGGACAACTGTAGGGCTGACCCATTTATTTCTTCTCAGGGACCACGGAACATCACTGAAAGATATCCAATTTTTGTTAAATGTTAATTTATTTATTTGATTGAGCCGGGTCTTAGTCGCCACACACAGGACCTAGTTCTCTGACCAGGATCGACCCTGGACTTCCTGCATTGGGAGCATGGATTTGTAGCCACTGGACCACGAGAGAAGTTCCAAAATGCTTTGTCTGCTTTTTCAGGTTTTTTTTTTTTTTTCCCTTCTTCAGACAGAGGGTAAATCTGGTCCTTTATTATCCTATCTTGTTCAGAAGCGGAAGTCACCATTATTTACAATTTTGATGAATAAACTTTGAGTGAGGAGTGTTTTTTCTTCACACTTGCAAGAGCTTACGCAGGAAGTTAGGTTCCAAGGCAGCAAGTATTTTCCTTATCACTCAGGAATGTAAGTGAGTCTTTCCTTCTCTGTAGACAATCGACACAGACTGCCAAGTTCTGGTCCTAAAGCAAAACTTCTCCTCTCCTCATTTTCACACGGAGAGTTCCCTGCAACACAACTCAACTGCGGGACTCCTCACATCACCCCTGCTCCTTCCTCCCTCAGGACCAAACTAGACCCAGGGAAGCTCAGGTTCCTGGGCTGGGCACCCAACTCTCCCTCTTATAAGTACTGGATTTAGGTTTTAAATCTTAAGGTTTGCCCCTCACCTTGCATAAAGGTGCTTTGCAGGACTTGCCTGGCAGTCCAGTAGTTAAGACTCCACACTTCCACTGCAGTGGACGCGGGCTCAGTATCTGATTGGGGAACTAAGATTCCACATGCTACGCAGCGTGACCAAAAAGTAAAATATATATATAATTTTTAAAAAAGTGTACCTTGTAAACTCTCTGAGATCTGCCTCTCCATTCTTTCCTCTCCCCTCCCTTGCTCCCAATCAATTTCTACATCTTTTGACATCTTTCCACCTATTTAGTTTTGACCGTCTTGTAATTTTGACAAAGTTAGGGTTTATCTGGTGGCTCAGATGGTAAAGAATCTGCCTACAATGCAGAAGACTGGGGTTCAATCCCTGGGTTGGGAAGATCCCCTGGAGAAGGGAATGGTAACCCAGTCCAATATTCTGGCCTGGAGAATCCCATGGACAGAGGAGCCTGGTGGGCTACAGTACCTGGGGTTGCAAAAGAGTCGGACACCACCGAGTGACTAATGCACACAGAGTTGAATTTCTGTTTCTTATTCTTTTAGGTGATTTCCAGGAGAAGAACAGGGAAGCATGAACTTGAGGCCATCATCTTCAAAGTGGAAGGCAGGGATTCTTCAGTTGCTGTGGCTGTTTTGAATATAATTTTTGCATCCTCATTAAGCCTGACACAGTCTCTGATCTCTTACACTCTATAAAGGTTTAAAGCATGACTACTAAATACAGCAATGCCCCATAACCTGGGTCTACAGATTGAGGCAGATTGTGGCTTCCTTTCCACCTGGGATGCATGGAGATCTTTCCTCTATTGAGTCTGGGGCTTCTCACACATTGATAGAGCTGATGAAAGTCCAAGTCCATGAGGCTGTCTGAAATCTGTCTTCCAAGAGCCTGGGCTTGTGAGCTGGACAAACCTGAGCTTGAAGCTCAGCTACAACATTTACTGTTTGTTGGACCTTGTCTTCACCAGCATCCTCTGGAGAAGTAGAACCAAGAGGATGGACCTAGTGAGACAAATAGATAAGATATAGATTCTAGATGGTGGTGGTTTAGTTGCTAAGTTGTGTCCGACCCTTACAACCCCATGCACTGTAGCCCACCAGGCTCCTCTGTCCATGGGACTTCCCAGGTAAGAATACTGGAGTGGCTTGCCATGCCCTTCTCCAGGGGATCTTCCCAACCCAGGGATCAAACCCATGTCTCCTGTATTGCCAATGGATTCTTTACCCCTGAGCCACCAGGGAAGACCATAGATACTAGATATAGAGATACAGAGAGAGGATGGAGGTAGATAAGATATAGATGTTATTTGCCTATCTAACTATATCAATTTTCTGTCTGTATTATTTATCATTAGGAAGGGGAGTTTAAGGAATTGGGTCTTGTGATTGTGGAGGCTGGCAAGTCCAAAATCTTTGGGGCAGGCTGGAAATTCAGGCATGAACCGATGTTGCAGTCTTGACCTTGAAGGAAGCTGAGAAGCAGAATCCTTCCTGGAGGTGGTGGGAGAGAGGGAGGGAGGGAGGGAGATGGACCTCAGTCTTTTCTCTTAGGCCTTATCTGATTGGATGAAGTTCAACTAGTTTGAGCTTTACTCAACTGATTTAAATACTAATCACATCTTTTAAAAATACATTCAAGGCGACATCTAGATTGGTGTTTGACCAAACAACTGGGCAGCACAGCCTAGCCAACTTGATATATGAAATTAACCAGCGCAGACCTTGAGTAACTTATTCAATCACATTGAGTCTCAGTTTTCTTATCTGTGAAATGGGAATATTTTTATACCTTTCTTGGAGGACCATTGTGAAAATAAGACTGAATATGTAAACCACCTAACATAGCATCTGGCAAATTGTGGACACTCAATAAATAAAAGCTACTCTTGTTGTGTCTAGATGATACACCCAGTATGGTCTCCTGGAATCTAGTCCTCTCTTTCCCATGCCCTTCCACCTCCTTCTGTATCTTGTAACTACAATTTAGGCTGAGATACACTCAGGAAAGATTTGGAAGGAGGAAGCAAGCAAGATGTGCCAGCCGCTGCTAGATGCCAAGTTCCAGTTACTGGTCACCAGTTTCATGGATTTATACATGGTGACAGCCATAGCAATGACTGCAGTTGCCTGACCTCTGGCCTGCAGCTGTGGAGGTGTGACTTCGAACTGTCAGTGACCCCCAACTCCTGTTCCTCCTACGAGCATCTCATTGATTAGATATAGATATATATTTTTTATTATTTATTTATTCAGTTTTAGCTGCAATCGGTCTTCATTACTGTGAGGGCCTTTCTCTTTTCATAGTTGTGGTAAGTGAGAACTACTCTCCAGCTGTGGTGGGCGGGCTTCCCATTGCCACGGCTCCTCTTGTGGAGCACAGGATCAAGAGCACGTGGGTTTCGGTAGTTGTGGCTGGCGGGCTCAGTGTTTGCAGTTCTGGGCTCTAGAGCACAAGCTCAATAGTTGTGGCACATGGGCTTAGCTGCTCCGAGGCATGTGGGCTCTTCCTGGGCCAGGGATCGAACCCACACCTCCTGCACTGGCAGGGAGATACTTTACCACTGAGCCACCAGGGAAGCCCCCTAATTGCTTCTATTAGGTTGAACTGCTTTGGGCTTGAAACACCTTGAGTGGTTTCTGTTTCTGCCCTGAGTCCTGACTGCTACAGAAGACTCCATGGAAGGTCACTGTCCCCTCGCTTTGCATTGAGATTTCAGTGTAGACAGAGAGTTCCACTAACTGGAATCTTCCATTAACAGGATGTTCTTTTGGATGTCGCTCAGCCCAGAGCTGGGCATCTGTCCTCAGCAGCCAGATTTTATTGCATTATAGTATTTATAGCTATAAACACCTGGGCATATTTAAAGAAACATCTCTTTCAAAAATAAAAATAAGAGAACCCCACCCATGTTTCCCAAATGAGGGACACAGCCCACAGACCCTTCATTATAGGTAGTAAAAGCGGTCTCGACCTCCCCTACCCTCCTCCCCACTGCAGCCTAGTTTGGCGGGTGATACAAAAGAGTGAATCATAGAACAACCCTTAGCGTGCTGGGTGAGAACCACAGACACACTGTGGGTTGCTGGGTGCTGACTTCATAATGAGCCCAAAGTTGAGGGTTAAGAAAACAGGGAGAGACAGAGGACCAGGGAACATGAAGACAGACAAGTTGTGCCTGCTGAAGGCAGGAAGGGCTTACAGAGGGGAGATGCTCAGGGTTTTTAATAAAAATAGCTTTTACCTCCATCAGGTGCCTACTGTGTACATTCCACGTATATTTAATCCTCACAAGCCTATGAGGTAGGATTATTAGTCCCATTTTACTTATGAAGAAACTGAGGTTTAGAGAGGTTAAGAGATGTCTGCCAACACCTCGGTGGAAGCACAATTAGAGTCTGAGCCTAGAGCAAGGCTTATAAACACTGCTACGTCGTTGACTCTGAGGATGCTCAGAGGTGTTATACCAAAGAAGGGGACCAAACCCCATTAGGAAAATAACAAGTTGAGAAATCTCTCAGTTAATTGAAACAAAATAGGCTGGATGCTTTGTCTGTTCTCGTTGAAGGGTTTATCAGAGCCTTTAACACGCTATTGAAACTGATGGAGAGATAGACCATTGAGAAATGGCCAGGAAAGAAGAAGAAAAAGTCTTGTTTTCACACACAGTTCATAGAGAGAGCAATGTAATTGCAATTACCTAAGAAAACATTCTACATCCAATCCCAGACAAAATACCAGCAACAGAAATGGAGAAAAATTTGTGTGTCCAGCAGTGGACAGCTTTTCAGTGCAGGCAAGAATAAATCCATACACACAGTGAGGAGACCACACACTGGGGAGAGACGTCTTGACTAAACTGGTTATCATTAGGTGAGGTATGCCAATGTGCTTGTAATTTGTGTTTATTTTTATTTTCTGTCCTTATGATAGAAACATCTGCTGTTTTTATACTGCTTCAGACAGAGCTGGCTGGCTACATAAGCAAAATGAGAATGCAGGGCTTCTTGTTCAAAAAGCAGGGAGAAAAATGCCAGTTAATGTACAAAAATAGTGAGCTTTTCTTCTTTTTTCTGTGGTTTCTCAGCTAATCGTGGTGGGGTTTATGTGCTTTTTTAAAGTCCTTCTAGGTAAAGAAAAATGAAGGTTTTAAACTTTGAGCATGAATTTTTACTGTTCTTTATATTGTACAATGACTTAAATGTAGCCTCTGAAACCAAGAGCAGGGCTTCTCTGAGCATAGGACTCTGTGCGGCTGTCCAGATCATGTGCCCATGAAGCCACCCTCATCTGGTGAACAAGAAGAAACACTTTTGTTTTACAATTTTAGAGCTGCTGATTTTATGCACCTCAGACAGTACTATTGGATTTCTGACATTTACGGCGTCTCTCCTGTGGGGAGTTATGGCACATTTTTGACCGACAGAATCCACCTTTGAAAGATGATAATGGCCACTTCATTAGAGAGAGAGGAGTCAGCAAGAAAAATGTTTCCCTTGCACTTTTCCAAGCTGTAAATGTCACTGCTCATTGCGAGGAAATGTTCCCAGGGCCAGGGCTGATAAGCCCATCAGGCAGCCTCAGGTGAAGGCAGCCTCAGGTGAAGGCGTTTCATAAACACGTTGGAAACTTGCTGGGCGGCCTCAGGCTGAATGGACTACAGGAGAGGCTGAGAAATGGTTTCCTTGGGGAAGAACACACGGTGGAGGCAGGGGAACTGGACATCCCCTGGGAGAGCCTGGTGTCTCTAGAGGCTGCCCTGGGCCGAGCTAAGGCTGCTTGTCCATCACTTCTTGGAGGCATGAGAGGCAGGCCTGTGTTTACTGATCCTGTGGGTTGCAGCCTCTCAAACCAGCTCCAATCTCTCATCAGCTGGGGGCACCACGCTGACTAACCTCCACACCTGACTGAGCACCATGGAGGGTGCTGTGGGTCCTGGGTGGCAGGAGCTGTTTCTTCCGGCTTGATGTTCTCTGCTGGCCACTCTTTCTGCCGCCTCCACTCAGACCTGTTTTTGGTGTGAAGGTCCCAGCTGCCACTTGGGGCTGTGGGCTGTCTGCTTTCCCAAGATCTTTTATTTTTTCCTGGCTGCCTCTGTGGTGGGGATGGTCGTGCCAAAGCCCCTCTATCTGGTAAAGGATCTCCTGCTGTTTCTGTCTGTCTGCATCCCTCCATGGTTGATGACACAAAGCCCTCTGATGACAGTATTCTTAAAAAAATAAAAATATCGTGGGTTTCACCCCCCTCCCCCAACCAGGCACTTCCCTGGTGGTCTAGTGGTTAAGAATTGGCCTGCTAATGTAGGGAACAGGGGTTTGATCCCTGGTCAGGAAAGATCCCACATGCCCAGGGCAACTAGACCTGTGTACCGCCAACTACAGAGCCCATGTGCCCTAGAGCCTGGCTCTGCAGGAGGAGCCACCACAATGAGAAGCCCGGACATGGCAACTGGAGAGTAGTCCCCTACCCCCATCGCAACCAGAGAGAAAGCCCACGTGAAGCAATGAAGGCCCAGCACAGCCAAATAATTAATTTGTGAAAAGCTCCCTTGGAACCAGAGGGCCCCAGAAGGGCTCATATGGTTAAAAGCCCCATGTGAGCAGCCTGGTCTTTGGCTGTTCTTTTGTTTGAGCTTCCCTAAGGGCCTCTGCAGAAACCTCCAGATGTTGTTCTGTATGTCTGCATCATGTCGTTCACCCGGTGGTCTGCCATGGGCTTTCGTGTTATATTCTTGGTCAGCTGTTGAGCACGATCTGGAAAGGCTATCCATCAGGCTATTGCCGAGAGGGCTGCGCTCTGTGCCTGGTCCTCAGGCATCACCTGGTCCACCACACCCACCTGGAGGACCTCACTGGTGGCTAGAGCAACCCCACTTCCCCTGCCATGCCGGCTTTGGTGCAAGTATGTTGATGTCTTAGGCCTTAAACAGAATGAATGTTCCCGTCCACTTTGCTTGTCCACAAAACGAGTACTTATGATTCTCATGACATCTTGTCAATGAAAAAAAATAATTAGTATTTAATCTAAGAGAGAGATGGAAATTTTTGTTCAAACCAACCTGAGGATTGTAACCAGACAGTCTTTCAGAGAGTTCTGGGCACTGTTAGAGGTCAAGGCACAGGTCTATGAGTTTCTGAGACAGAGGGTCATACATCAAAGTAACATATTGAGTTTATACTGTCAACGAGGTGAGTCATAGGCCATCATGACATCATGACCCTTTACAGGATTGAGAAAGAGTGTTATTGCCTAAGGAGTTTACCTTGCTGACGCCAGGAGAAAATTGTTTTGTTTTGTTTTTTCGAGCACACATTCCTGTTTCTTCTAAGAGGATTTAGTTAATGTATAACACAGATGCACAATGCACACTAAAGGGGAGCCAGAGTGGCTCCAGTGGCAGAGTGGCTCCAAATTTATGTTAAATTTTTCTGCTTTAAAAGTATTGGGTTGGTCAAAAAGTTCATTCAGGTTTTTCCAACAATCTTATGGAAAAGACTTTTTGGTCAGCTTGATAATTTTACTTCATCAATCTTTTTTTGGTTGTTTTCTAAGACTTTTAAAGAATTTATTTATTTTAGTTGGAGGCTAATTATTTTACAATATTGTAGTGGTTTTTTCCATCCATTGACAAGAATCAGCCATGGGTGTACATGTGTTCCCCATCCTGAACCCCCTCCCACCACCCACCCCCTCCCATCCCTCAGGGTCATCCCAGTGCACCGGCCCTGAGCACCCTGTCTCATGCATTGAACCTGGACTAGCGATCCATTTCATATATGGAAATATATATGTTTCAATGCTATTCTCTCAAATCATCCCACCCTCGCCTTCTCCCATAGAGTCCAAAAGTCTGTTCTTTATCTCTGTGTCTCTTTTGCTATCTTGCATATAGGGTCATCATTACCATCTTTTTAAATTCCATATATATTGGTGTTTTTCTTTCTGACTTACTTCACTCTGTATAATAGGCTCCAGTTTCATCCACCTCATTAGAAATGATTCAAATGCATTCTTTTTAATAGCTGAGTAATATTCCATTGTGTATATGTACCCCAGCTTTCTTATCCATTTGTATGCCGATAGACATCTAAGTTGCTTCCATGTCCTAGCTATTGTAAACAGTGCTGCGATGAACATTGGGGCACATGTGTCTCTTTCAATTATGTTTTTTTAAGACTTTAAAAAAATGTATTTCCATTTTTTTAAACATCTTTATTGAATCTGTTACAATATTGCTTGTTTTATATTTTGGTTTTTTGGCCATGAGGGATGTGGGATTTTACATCCCCCCGATCAGGGATTGAACCAGCAGCCCCTGCATTGGAAGGTGAAGTCTTAACCACTACACTGCCAGGGAAGTCCCACTATATCGGCCTTTACAAGGCTTATGTGACTTTCCATATTTCTGGTGAATACATTTGAAAAGATGATGTGGTGGACACAGGTCACTCAGCAAGAGTGGGCTTCCCTGAGCTTGGAGGCCAGGCCTGGTTGGCTTCTGTATTTCCTTGCTTCTGGCTATCGTTCTGAGCTCTGACTTTTTGAAACCAGGTCCTGGTCGAGCACCACAGTATTGGCTGTAGGTCTGCTGGTTTCCCAAGGGTTGAGGGTTTTATTAACTAGCAAATGTACCCACACACACGTTCATATACACACAGTGACGGTGAAAGTCATTCAGTTGTGTCAGACTCTTTGCAACCCCATGGACTGTAGTCCATGGAATTCTCCAGGCCAGAATACTGGAGTGGGTAGGCTTTCCCTTCTCCAGGGGATCTTCCCAACCCAGGGATTGAACCCACGTCTTCCGCACTGCAGGCGGATTCTTTACCAGCTGAGCCACGAGAGAAGCCCTCATATACACACATAGAAGCACTAAATATAGTTTAAAGAAAAATCTTTAGTATCTGAGCACAACTCTTTGAATATCCCTCATGGTAGTGACTCTTTACCTCTGAGAGTATATTTGATTTTTGGAAATGGACGAAGATCATTTGGAGTCTGTGATACGTATTGTGATTCATGATAAGAAATAAATACTTGGTCTCATCCCCAGTCCCTGACACAAGGCTCCTAAAGTCCTTGTAAGGTCCTCAGTGGTAAGAGCACTGGGAACATCTTTTGTTCTAACAAGGCGACTCTGGGTGGGCTCCTGAGTCAGGGCCAGTCACCAGAAAGACCAAGCCATGATTCGAAGCTTGGAAATTTCAGCGCCCCTCCCACTTCTCTAGAGAGGGAAGAGGGGCTAGAAATGGAGTTAATAATGATCATGTTTACGTGAGGAACCCGCCATAAGATCTTGACAGTATGGGGTTAGGAGAGCTTCCAGGCACATGAATGCATCTGCATGCTGGGAGGGTGACACACCCCAAGTCCATGGAAGCAGAAGACTCCTGCACCCAGGACTCTCCCGGACTTTGCCCTATGTATCTCTTCCTCTGGTTGTTCACCTATATCCTTTATCATATACTTTACTGAATTGGTAAATGTGAGAAAATGTTTCCCTGAGCTCTGTGAGCTGCTCTAGCAAGTCAATTGAATGCAAGGAGGGGTCACAGGGAAACCTCTGAAATGTAGCCAACCTGGATAGAATCTGTAGAGAGCCTGGGGCCCTACTACTTATGGGTGGCATCTGAACTGTGGGGTAATCTCGTAGGACTAACCCCTTAACCTGTGAGATCTAAAGCAATTTCTAGGCAGATAGTATCAGAATTGAGTTATACTGATAGACCTCCCAGCTGATGTCAGAGACTTGCTTGGTGAACAGAAAAAAACACACATTTGGTGACCAGAAGTGTCAGAAATGAGGTAGTCTGTGCAAAAGTAAAGGAGAAAACACAGCAAGAGAAAGCCTCAGATTTTTCCAACATAGAGCATGCTAGTTTAGTGGGCTGTGAATTTACGTGGTGGATAAACTGGTAAAACGGGCAATCATGGTGGGGAAGGAATGACAGAGTGAAGGCACGCATATGTAGATGTATTAATACGTGCTACTGCCACGCTGAGCCCAGCATTCTGCCTGGAACTGCAGTTGTAGTCCTTTGCTCATGTGTGTGCAAAGGTCGTGTGTCCTTTGGCCACACTACAAGTGGATACTATCATCACCATTTTCCAGGGGAGGAAACCAAGGTCAGAAGAGATAAAAAAAAAAAAAAAAAATCCTCCATGACTTAGTGGTAAAATTGAAACTGGAATCTAATGAGAGCTTTTTGAAGTTAAAATTTGAAAGAAACAGAAAGAAGAACATCATGGTTACAAAGCAATGGGATGATTTTCTAATTTGGCTCCAAGAACTGGCTCTGCAGATTATTTTAAACCAACGAATCTGAAAATGTTTTCAGAGATGGCAGCCGCATCATAATAAAACTAAAGTTCCCAAGGAAACCAGTGTGATGGGAACAAATACCTCCCTAGCCTGCCTCTACATTATTTTTGTTTGAAGTCAGAGGATTTCTTAGTCCCACCTCAGATACAGGTCTTTAGAACCCAGGATCTTGGCACCAGAACAAGCCCGGGAGACATTTATCAGCACCCTCATTCTAGGTAGGTGAAGTTCGGCTCCAGGAACAGGGAGTTACCTGCTCAGGCTCACTCTGTGAACTGACACCCATGTCTTGACAGCTGGCAGAGCTAGCTCCCCACTGCAGGATGCTCCCTCCCAGCTGTGCCCACCCCCACTGATACAGATGGTAACTGCAGCCATGAAATTAAAAGATGCTTACTCCTTGGAAGGAAAATTATGACTAACCTAGATAGCATATTCAAAAGCAGAGACATTACTCTCCCAACAAAGGTCCATCTAGTCAAGGCTATGGTTTTTCCAGTGGTCATGTATGGATGTAAGAGTTGGACTGTGAAGACAATTGAGCGCTGAAGAATTGATGCTTTTGAACTGTGGTGTTGGAGAAGACTCCTGAGAGTCCCTTGGACTGCAAGGAGATCCAACCCGTCCATTCTGAAGGAGATCAGCCCTGGGTATTCTTTGGAGGGAATGATGCTAAAGCTGAAGCTCCAGTACTTTGGCCACCTCATGCGACGAGTTGACTCATTGGAAAAGACTCTGACGCTGGGAGGGATTGGGGGCAGGAGGAGAAGGGGACAACAGAGGATGAGATGGCTGGATGGCATCACTGACTCGATGGACGTGAGTCTGAATGAACTCCGGGAGTTGGTGATGGACAGGGAGGCCTGGCGTGCTGCGATTCATGAGGTCGCAAAGAGTCGGACACGACTGAGCGACTGAACTGAACTGAATTGAATAACAACAGTTAACTTAAAAACAAAAACAAAACTCTGTGTCAGACACTAAAAAGTGCATTATCTTATCAAGCCTTCAAGGAAACATTATGGGTGAGAAGTGTCATTCCCATTTCGCAAACAGTAAAACCAAGATCCCGAGAAACCTAATGATAGGATCAGGAAATTGAGGCTCTAGGATTTGAATTCAGGTCTGCCCATCTCCAGGTCCCATGCATTTATCCACACTGCCTCGTTTTGCCCCAGATTCTTCTCTAAGCCTCTTCTTGTGTCCCTGAGAAACCCCGGGGGAAATAAGGCACATTCTACTTCAAGTCACTCTCCCTCCTGCCAGTCACTTCCCCTCGGCACGTTTGTTTTGCTGGAGGCCTGCTTTCTTCCCTGGGAACCCGGAGGAACAATGAGCGGTGGCCACGCCCCCGGGGCCCCGCCCCCATCCGGGACCGCTTCCTCAGCTTCCCCTTGCTCACGCTTGACCCTGGCGGAGACTGCGTTGGAGGCTCCTGCAACTCGCCTACCAAGTGCGTCAATCACTTGTTTACTTGCTTTTCCTGCCTGGCTCTGGGGGTTCCGCTGGCTATTTCTTCCCTCTGGAGGTTCTCCTGAGGTGAGCTTTGATCTTCAGATTGGAAGGGGCAACAGGAAGATGGTGAGAGATGCGAGGAGTCTTGTCAGCATCTGACTCATTCTGTGAAGAAGGAAAAAAAAAAATCCTCTCTTAAAGCAACTTGAGGATGCTGGTGAGAACTGTGGATCCCTGCCAGTGCCAGGATGGAGGTCTTCCTTTTCTCTGGGACAAAGCTGGAAAAGGGATTAAAATTTCCACAAGTCCGAAGCAAATTCCCCCAAGCCTTTCTAAACTTAGGCACCCGTGTAATTGACTGAATAATAAACTAATGAGCAGCCTTTCCACACACAGCCACGACTGCAGACCCTCTTCCCACCACTGGGGGGAGATGTTTTTAGGTGTCTGTCTTCTCTTGGACAAGACTGCTTATAAAAACCACGAGCGGCTGGGTCTGATTTGGGAGGTGGCATGGGAACTCCTCTGGGATATTGCCTGAAATCCAACCCATCAGACAGCTATTTTTTTTTTTTAATTTATTTATTTGGCTGAATCAGGTCTTAGTTGCAGTACGTGAAATCTTCGTTGTGGCGTGTGGAATCTCTAGTTGTGGTGGGCTCAGTAGTTGCAGTGTGTAGGTTTACTTGCCCTGTGGCATGGGGGGGTCTTAGTTCCCAGACCAGGGATTGAACTCGGGTCCCCTGCATTGGAAGGTGGATTCTTAACCCCTCGACCAGCAGGAAAGTCCCTAGACAGCTACTTATTTGGGCTTGGGAGAGCTTTCTGGTCCTCAAAATTCATATTAACATGAAAATGTACTACTGGCTAGGGACGTCTAGACATTAAAACGTCAGTTAGGGTCCCAGCACAGAAGGGACACTCAGAAAGTTTTATCTGAAGGTTACCAGTTAACTGAAGGTATATGATTTCATTACTTTGCAGGGTGCTTTGATTGTTATGTAAATGTCTACTATTAAGTAAATTATATGTATAGGACTGTATTTTAAATATATGTAGAGTTGAAAATATAGTACATTTAACACCTATGTACTCACCACAAAAACTGAGAAATCAAACATTAACTGGTATCTTACAAGTTCTGCAAATGCTCCTCTCTAAATAAAACCTCCAAACTCTTCTTTGGAAGTAACTGCCATGTTGACTTTGGTGCTAATCATTCTCTTGATTTTCATTATAGTTTTTACTAAGTATATTTTCCTAAACAATGTTTGTTGAGTAGAAGCACAAATCTAGCTCAGGATGACAGGGCAATGTTGTCTCTGTTTATATATATATATAATTGCTTATTTTGACTGCATTGCTGCACACAGGCTTTTCTCTAGTTATGACAAGCGGAGGCTACTCTCTTTGGTTGAGGCCCATGGGCTTCTCACTGTGGTGGTTTCTCTTGTTGCAGAGCACAGGCTCTAGAGCACGTGGGCTTCAGTAGTTGTGGCACATGGACTTAGTTACCCCGTGGCATGTGGAATCTCCTGGAACAGGGATCATACCTATGTCCCCTGCATTTGCAGATAGATTATTAACCATTGGACCACCAAGGAAGTCTGCCCCTGTTTGAGGAAGATGTTCAGGAGAGAGAGAAACTAAACAGAGTCTCTGGGTCAGTCTGGTTTCAGTTTCTTCAAGAGGTTACAAGAGCCCCTTCTGGAAGACCTTGTCTGGACTGGACAAGGCCATGAGTGGATCTTGGGAAACCAGAGCTGGACATCTGCAGCCATCTTCTAGGGCTGCTGTGGGGGTCAAGTATTCAGTATCCAGAAGAAATGTAGTCCAAAGTGTGGGCTGCTCTGGGTTTTCTGCTTTCCTAGTGCTCCTTAGGTAGATCAAAGTAGAACACTTCTTTGGGGGTGAAATGAGCATCCTTAGCTGATCCAGAAAATGGGCTATGCTGCAGGAAAAGCATCATCCTCATTAGAAATGACTCAGGCAAGTCAATAACAAATGTCTCAACTACACTCACCCAGGAATTCTCTCCTCAAGTTAAAAACAAAAGGGTCAACAGCAGTAGGGATCTTGGTGATGACGTGTGCATGCTAAGTTGCTTCAGACATGTCTAATTCTTTGCAACTCTGTCAAGTGTAGCCCACCAGGCTCCTCTGTCCATGGGATTCTCCAGGCAAGAATACTGGAGTGGGTTGCCATTTCCTCCTCCAGGAGATCTTCCCAAACCCCAGTCTCTTACATCTCCTGCACTGGCAGGCAGGTTCTTTACCACTAACACCACCTGGGAAGCCCCCTTGGTGATGATAACTCTCTATCTACCCTCTGAGGCATTCTGTTCTAATCTGGACTGGTTGTCTTGGATGCCTTATTCACAACTGGCAATCTGAGATCACTGTTTACCATCCTTTTGGGTATTTCTTAATCCTTCTTAACAGTGCTGGAGCTCATGTTTCCTGTATTTAATGCCTTTCTCTTTCTTAGCTTACTTTTTTTTTGGTGGTGCATGCACTCTAGTAATTCCCTGAGAAAGTATGCATCAGGAGAGAAATTCGTTGAGACTATACAGGTCTAGAAATGTTTTTACTCTATATAACTTGATTTATAGTTGAGTTACTGCTGCTGCTGCTAAGTCGCTTCAGTTGTGTCCGACTCTGTGCGACCCCATAGATGGCAGCCCACCAGGCTCCCCCGTCCCTGGGATTCTCCAGGCAAGAACACTGGAGTGGGTTGCCATTTCCTTCTCCAATGCATGAAAGTGAAAAGTGAAAGGGAAGTCGCTCAGTCATGTCCGACCCTCAGCAACCCCATGGACTACAGCCTACCAGGCTCCTCCGTCCATGGGATTTTCCAGGCAAGAGTACTGGAGTGGGTTGCCATTGCTAGGTATAGAATTTTAGATGAGGGATAATTGTTCCTATTTTGAAGGGCATTTCTCCATTGTCTTCTTCCTTCACATATTACTGTTGAAAAATCTAAAGCCATTCTGACTCCAGATCTTTGGTAATAAGGGGAATTATTGAAAAAAGGTTTATCCATTTTCCCCCCATTTACCTCATTTTGAGTAAACAATGTGCTGTGTGTGCGCTAAGTCACTTCAGTCATGCCTGACTCTTTAAGACTCTTTAAGATGCTGGCAATTCACCAGCAAGAATACTGGAGTGGATTGCCATGCCCTCCTCCATGGGATCTTCCTGACCCAGGTATTGAACCTGTATCTCTTATGTCTTCTGCATGGCTTGGTGACTTCTTTAGCACCTGGGAAGCCCTCTGAGGATTAAGTTACCTGACCTGATGTCAGACAGCTATTAAGTGGCAGAGTTAGGATTCATACCCCAGTCCTATGATTCCAAAATCTTTTATTCCAAGATCTTATATTAAATGATGTTTTTCAGAGTAAAGAAATACATGTTGTCATAGATATATTAGAAAACATAAAATTCCAAGTAAATTAAAAAAAATAAAGTCAGCAAGACTATTGGGACTCACCATGATTTATAATTTATAACAATAATTTATCATTTATTTGTGTCTCTTAATTTGAACTGTTTGGGTTGGTAAAGCTATTCGCTTTACACTATATGGCATCAGCCAAGGGCAGCAGGAATGGCCATGAGTCAGGGCCTAGAAGGAGAGATAAGAGTTCTAAGAAGGTCCCTAGGTTGAGTTGCTTCAGATTGATACGGTTCAGTACCCTGGAGAGCTCCGTAGCAGTAACATCTATGGGAGACTCTGCAGAACAATGGCTAGGAGTTCTCTATAGTTTTGAATTCCTTTCCAACAATGGGATGTTAAAAGAGACCATACAGACCTGGAGTTGAGGAGGAAGCTGGTCTCTTTGTCTGATTCATTCTCACATCTCTCTAGTTTAATGAGTTTTGTGAGAGTAGGTCATAATTTTTATTACTATGCATTTTCTCAGGCTGTCTCCCCAGCTGGGGATGCCTGGCTCATTTCTACTTATCCTTTAATGTTCCATTTAATCATTAATTTATCCAAAAAGTTTTCTGAGCTCCCTCTGCATTCCCCCTCAGAAAATATCCCCCCTTTCTTCTTCTGCATCTCTCTTGGTCATTACATATGCTACAACAGATTATAATTGTCTGTCCTCCTAGCTTGACTATGAGTTTCTTGAGGACAGGGACTATATCTCAGTTATTGTTGGTTTTAGTAAAAACTCAATAAATAGTATTAAATATTTAATAAATGAGTGAATTGTCTGTTGGCAGTTGGGAGCTATTGAAGGTGGTTCTCAATGACTTTGCGCCGCCCCCCCGCGCCCCCTTCCAATGTTTGGAAATTTTTGTTGTTGCAACTCAGGGTGGGTGGTGCTAGTGATACAGTAGGTAGAGACCATGGATGCTTCCCAACATCCTAGCAAACATAGGACAGCCTCCACACCAAAGATTAATCTGGCCCCAAATGTTATTCGTGCTGAGGTTGGGAAACCCTTTTTAGAATAATGAAATGGACTTAATCTAACTCTTCTTTAATCAGTTTATGAGTCTCCAGAGAGCAGTGAGTCCAACTAGGTCATTTTACAGATGAAAAACTGAGTTAATTGGTTGTAGGGTAGGGCAAGAACTTGTACCATGGCACCTTTTCCACATGGTTTTACCTGGCTAATGTTACTTTTTAACCATCCAGGACTCTGACTGGTGAAGGGACAGAATGTTTTTTCATATGTGTGTATGTGTGTGGTGTGTGTGTGTGTGTGTGTGTGTGTGTGTGTGTGTGTGTGTGTGTGTGTGTGTGTGTGTGTGTATGGGAGAGAGAGAGAGGCTTCCCGGGTGACACAGTGGTAAAGAATCTGCCTGCCAGCGCAGGAGACACAAGAGACACAGGTTTGATCCCCGGGTCGGCAAGCTCTCCCAGAGTAGGAAATGGCAACCCACTCCCGTATTCTTGCCTGGAAAATTCCATGGACAGAGGAGTCTGGCAGGCTATAGTCCATGGGGTCACAAAGAGTCAGACATGACTGATCATATACATAGACACACACACACACACACACACACAAGCTTATTTTATTTTTGACTGCGCTAGGTCTTCATTGCTGTGCGGGCTTTCCTTAAGTTGTGGCAAGCAGAGGCTACTCTCTAGCTGCAGTGCAGGGCTTGTTATTGCAGTGGCTTCTCTTGTTGTGGAGCATGGCTCTAGATGCATGGGCTTCAACAGCTGCGCATGGGCTCAGTAGTTGCGGAGCATGGGCTTAGTTGCTCTGTGGCACGTGGGATCTTCCCAGGCCGGGGGCTGAACCCACGTCTCCTGCATTGGCACTCATATTCTTTACCTCTGAGTGACCAGCGAAGTCCTAGAATGGTTTCCTTAATGCACATTATCTGGAGCTCATCAGTTAGGTTTGGGGAACAAGGATGAGAATGTAAAGACTGGAGAAAAAATGTTTGGCATTACAGAACAGGCCCAGCCAGCCTCTTCCCACCCCATCCTCAAATCAGCCTCTTTTTTTTCTTTTTTAGAAAGATGTGCCACAAATCTAGGGCTGAATGAGAAGTTCTCTCAATGGCTCATTTCTGAACAATTCAATCTGCTCTGGGAAATGAGAGATTAGCCTTTGGAAGAGTAAATTATTTTAAGCCACTCTACATTAGAACCAATTAGAGCTCTGGAGGTCCCAGCCTGCCACAGGAGAATTTACTCTAATTGCTACAAACCAAGGTCCAGTATAATTTTCCTCCCATCAGCAAATAGCAGCATTTGGGCAGAGAAACTCAATCTCCAAGGGAAACTTTGAACCAAATGTGATGGCTATCTCCCTCTTCAAGTGCCTCAGATTTAGTATGCTTTTGATCCCAAAGAGTGCCCCAACTATAACTCTCATGAGGCAAATCTGCCATTTCCCCAGCAGCAATCACAATGCTTGGATTTCTCCCATTCAGCTCTGTTGACTTAGAAAAGCCAAGTGATCCAGACACAATACACAGTGAATCAGCAGAGGAAAGAAATGTACAAAAGAAGAATCCAAGTGTCATCTTGAATAAAAGTACCTCCCAATAAATTTGGTGAATTGTCTTCAAGGGAATCAGCTGAATGTGTTAATCATTTATTGTATAGCATAACTGTCTGGTGCATATGTGATTAGCTGGAAATGATATTTGTGGGTCCACTGAGGCTATGAAATGATGCAGAGGGGTAGCTTGTTGGCATAGGAACAGCTCAACTTTCTTTGCTAAAGTTTGCCTTGGAGCATCAGAGGCTGTTCCTGAGTTGGTTGCTACTGGCATGAGAATATGCAGACAGAAAAGGACAATAGACAGCAGGTCCTAGTAAGAAGTTGTCTTTCCACCTCTATTCCTTGTTCTCTCCCTCTCTCCTGCCCCACCCCCCACCATACATGAACACCACGAGGAGGAATAGTTTAATAACTCAGAATTGAGACTCAAATAGATCTAGGTTTGAATTCAGTTATACTTTTTTCTGAGCCTTAGATTCTTCACCTATAAATTGGAACTAATAGATCCCATGAACTTTAGCCTGCCAGGCACCTCTGTCCATGGGGATTCTCCAGGCAAGAATGCTGGAGTGGGTTGCCATGCCTTCCTTCAAGGGATCTTCCCAACTCAGGGATCTAACCCAGGTCTCCCACATTACAAGTGGATTCTTTAGCATCTGAACCACCAAGGAAGCCCAAGAATACTGCAGTGGGTAGCCTATCCCTTCTCCAGGGATCTTCCTGACCCAGGAATTGAACTGGGGTCTCCTGCATTGCAGGAGGATTCTCTACCAGCTGAGCTACCATAATGGGATATGGATGGTCAAATGTAAGGAAAAAAAAAAAAAATCTCTGTTAGGTGGCTACTGGAAGTTCTGAGGTCTAATGATTTTCTAAACCTCTTCACAAGATGTAAAATGGTTGGGTTTGTGGTTATCCAAATTGTAGGTTTTTAAAATATTTATTATTTTATTTCTAGGGGCTTCCCTGGTGGCTCAGTGGTAAAGAATCTGCCTGCCAATGCAGGAGACGTGGGTTCCATCCCTGGGTCAGGAAGATCCCCTGGAGGAGGAAATGGCAACACACTCCAGTATTCTTGCCTGGGAAATTCCATGGACAGAGGAGCTGGTGAGCTACAGCCCATGGGGTCACAAAGACTTAGTGACTAAACAATAAGAAAATTTTATTTCTAGTTTATCATTAATTTCAACTAACCAAACAATTTCTCAGTTCTGTTTTTAGGTTTCTAGCGAATAGGTTTGGCACTGAGCCGGCTTGGAGAAAGTTCAAAACCGTTTGGACAGTGCAATAACCTAGAGTTTAGAGAGAATGTCAAATGAGAATCACCTTTCCATTGGTCCAAAGAGAGACTGCTTTTCTGGTGGCTCAGCTGGTATAGAATCCGCCTGCGATGTGGGAGACCTGGGTTTGATCCCTGGGTGGGAAAGATCCCCTGGAGAAGGGAAAGGCTACTCACTCCAGTATGCTGGCCTGGCGAATTCCATGGACTGTACAGTCCATGGGTTTGCAAAGAGTTGGACACGACTGAGGGACTTTCACTAATTCACTAAAGACAGATCAATGCTTCTGCCATGAAAGAAATAGGGGGTCAGTTGGTAGGTTGAAGTTAGCATAAATATAGGGTGGTGATGGGTTTCTTAAGTGCAAAGGTACCCACAGCAGCTTGTCATCAGAATAATTGGAAAACTATTACAAAAATAGACAGATTCCTGAGCCCACCCTGGAGAGTCAATGGCCATGGAGCAGCTCAGGATCCTGCTTCTTTTCAATTAAAGTGCCAAGGTGATTCTGATGATCAGTCAACTTTGGAAACAGCTCAGAAGGTGGATGATTCAGGCTGTTTCTTTACAAGTGGCTCATTGAGTATTAGCATTTCTATTCCATTTACCTTTGCAAAGATCTGACCCACGTCTCTTCAACATAATGTGAGAAAGGTTTAGGAGAGTCTTAAGAGGCACTTGGAGCTGATTCCATTTCAGAGGCAGTGGTTGTGGACTATGTGCCTGAGAAATGACACTCTCTGATGACTATCATCAGATATATTTTCAACATTCAAGTCTAGCATACCGTAAGACCTAAACTTTAGGATATAAACTTCCATCAATCCCCACCAGGCACTCAAAGTGTCTTCCAATATACCCTGAACTTCTCTCACTTGTTCATATCTTCCTCCTCCATCAGCAATGAGCTCAGCTCCACTAATAGAGGCAGTATGACCTGGTGCTTAAGAGGCTGGCTTTGAAATAAGGCACGCTGGAGTTCTAGTGTGGTTGTGAGCCAACTTGCACTATGCTGGTTAACATCCTAGGGAGGCCGAGCAATAACATGGAAAGTGCCTGAGCACTCTCAAGTTTTGCCTAGAGGGAAAACATAAACTTCTATCTTGTTCAAGTCACTATTATTTTTGGTCATTGCTCAAGAATCTGAAACTACATCCTAACAACTAGTAAACCAGCCACTGCAATATTGATGAGAAGGGCTGCTAGAGGAGATGCACTTGGTGCTTCAAGAGCATACCTGGGGGACCAAACCCTACCTGCAAGGCAAAGCCTAAGAGGCTTCCTAACCAAGGTGATATTTTAGTCAAGTATATAAGATGAGTGGCACTTAGGTAGGCGAGGAAGGGAGGAAAGGATGCCCCAAATAAAAAGTGTAAGCAAAGTTACAGAGGCAGGAAACAACATGGGATGTTTGGGAAATTGTCATTTAGCATAGCAAAGAGCTGAATTTGAATGGGCAGTGGGAAGTAATGAGGCTGGGGCTTGGGAGTGGGTATTGCATGGCAAAAGAAGATGGTGCGGTAACATGATGAAAACTCCTGAGAATCTGAGAATCTCTGAGAATCACTCACCTGAGAAACAATCTGAGAATCTCGCACCATGGAATCTCTCTGTGTCCTTAGCAGGTTCTGGTGAGAAAGGAGACCGAAACCCAAAGATTAGTACCATATGGTTTCCCCTATTAACTTCCTAATGGAGATCCCAGATTCACAGAGGGTTCAGTCCATTGTTCCTACCAGTTGGATTCTTGTGAGGCAGACAGGAATCCCCATTGCCTTCTACAAACCACTGGGGACTGTGGGAGGCTGGCTGATTGATAGGCCAGTCAATGCCACCTGAAAGCAACCTCAAAGTGAGGTCAATATCTGACTAAATTTAATTCAAGCCTATCAAGGTAAGGGCCTTCCCTGGTGGCTCAGGTGATAAATAATCTGCCTGCAATGCAGGAGACCTGGGTTTGATCCCTGGGTCAGGAATATCCCCTGGAAAAGGGTAATGGCAACCCACTTCAGTATTCTTGCCTGGGAAATCCCAGAGTTGGACATAACTAACACTTTGACTTTTATCAAGGTAATGGGAGAAAGGGATTTATTTTGGTTCAAACAAGCTCTGGAGAGTGACAGGAATCTGGAAGAAGACAGGAGCAAAAGTTCTATGTCAGTTTTTTGACATGGGAACAATTTCAATTTAACCATCTCAGATGAATGTGTCTTCCTTAGTCTAAAAACCTACCAAGGTACCAATTCTCCACATGCATTCCAATTTGTCTGGGCTAGAAAGATCTTTTCTTTCCTCTGTTCTTCCCAGGTCTTCGGTTACCCACCAAGTATGGACCATGCTGGCTTCATAATCTCAGTTGCCCGTGTTGACTAAGGGTCTACAATGGGCCAGCTACTGGTAGGTACTTCCTACCATCTTGATTATCTGCCTGTGAGATACTATCCCCATTTACAAATGAAGAAATAGAGGGACGAGAGCCTTTCCTAAGGCAAAATAAAAATTAGAAGCTAGGGGGGTTTGTTTTGCTTCTGCAGCTCAATGGATTGCCACAGCAATTACTCATGGAACTGCCGTGAAGTCAGGAGAGAAGTTTGTCAACATCCTTTCCCCCTCTAATCACTACCGCCTCCCTCCCTACTGCTCTGAGACCTCTTCTGCTTCCAAACTTCAGCTTTATCCCTGACTACATACTACCTCCCTTAGCCTCATGGAGCAATTAAAAACTTAGGGACTTTCCTATGACTGCACATATGTCAGAGCTGGGACCTGAACCCATGTGTTTGAAGTCCTCTATAGCTTGATTTATTTCTCCCTTTCTGCTTACCTAAGTCCTTTCCATCTTTCAAGGTCGATGGAATCCATGCTTCTCCATATGCAGCCTGTTAGAACCCCCCTGTTCTCACTGATCTTTTTCTCTACCTGGTGAGTTCCTTACTGCCTGCTTCACTGACAGGACACTTAGATGCAGATGCTGTCTGGCATTATTTAGCATTTCACATTCTTGTTTCATCTTCCCTATGAGTGTAAGCATTTTTGTAAGCATTTTTGGAGGTCACTTAACACCTGTTTATATAGACACTTGAAAGTGGTCTGCATAGAGGAGGAGGCAGAAGAAGTGGATTCCTGGGCTCTGAGGTCAGACTCAGGTTCAAATCCTGGTCTCACTAGTGGCTTGCCGTGTGACGGTGAATTACTTAATCTCTATCTAAATGCTTTCTTGAAGGGTTGTTGAGAAAATTAATTCAGGGTGTAGCATCATAGTGCCTGGCACACATTAGTCATTCTGCAAAGGTCAACTATTATTGGAACTCAACAAGTATCCATTGTTGGTTGATAGTGAGCTACTCAACCAATTCTCAAGGTTAACAAAATTATTTTTAAAGAAAGGACTAAGATAGAAAATCTCTTTTCCATAGGATACAGGTCGAGAAAAACAACACGCATGTTGGAAGGAGGCCGGATACTGGATAGGCATAGCCTCACTTCCCCTCCATCATGTTCACCTTGCTAAAGAAGCAGTAATGGCTCCCCACCATGCAGAGCACTGAAAAGACTAACAGCTGAGCAGGCGACAACCAAGCGGAGCAGGGCCCTGGCTGTGTTCCCACTGCTAAGTCATGCAGAAGAGGCCATCTTTACCTCCTCCGAGCCTCCACAGCAGCTAATGCTATTAGGATAAAAGATGGGTCCATTTGGGCCCTAAACTTTGATGTTCAGGTACTCTACAAGGTCAGTGACTGGAGAGAAAATGCAAGCGCTGAAGCAGGAGTTTCCAGAGAAGAGGCTGAGCAGCTGTCAAGAACCAAGAAATACACCACTCTGGGTGTGTGTGCATATTTTAACCAGTCCATTTCTTCAAATGACTGCAAAGGGCAAAAGCTTGCCTCTTTCTAACTTTATTCCCACACATCACAGGAGCAAGCTTGTCTGAAACATAGCACCTACTGCTTTCTTTATTCTCAACTTGCAAAGAGATTCTTCCCCAGATACTTTCAGAAAAAATTAAGGAGAGTTTGAGGATGAGATTTGCATACAGAGTATCTTTCCTGTAATCCTGTGGGCTTTGTCTGATCATCTGTCCTGCAAGTTGTAGGAGGCATTTCTCAGAGCATCAATGCTAAGCAAAATAGAACTCAAAATTGAACAATGTGAGGCGTATCTGGTGGGTGGAAAACTGTCATAACCTGAGACTTTGGAAATTACAGGGAGTTAAGGAGATGCAGAAGAGGGTAATGAGGATGCTTCAGATAATTGGATCAGACAGGACTGACAGCAGAGACTGCTGGGCTCTTCTGGACCACAAGATCCCTATAGTTGGGTTGGGATTGGGGGACACAAAAACGCAAAACTCAAACCAGCAGTAGCTATTAAACCAAAGCAAGTTCTGACATTAAGCCAAGAGTAGGGGGAGCAGCAGGAGCAGGGAGGGGCTCATGTGCCAATATTTTCTAATGCAAATGCAAAATGGACTATCATCAGAAATATTTATTGTCAACAGTCATGCCCAGGAATTATATAACCTCATCAACTTTCTTCTTCTGGCCTCAGTTTCCCCATATTTAAATCTGAAGTCATACTACTCCTGAGTTGGTGACCCTCCTCTGCTCCCTCAGACCTCCATGTGTAATTTTCTATTAATGTGTCTGCCTCTCCAACTAGACCATAAACTCCTATGGGATGGGACTGTATTTTATTCCTCTGTGTCCTCAAAGCCTGGCACAGAGCATGGCTTGCAGCAGGTGTTCAATCAACATTTACTGACTGATTGGTCTCCAAAGTCCCAGGAGGACAGAATCACAGAATGACTGGATTCTGTCCTCCATGGAGTTCACATGAAGTGTTGGCCAAGTTGCTTCCCTAGGAGTTGTCCGGATCAGACTACCTCAGTTGAAACACTGTGGCCTCCCTTCCCCTTCCTTTCTTTTCAGTTCAGTCGCTCAGTCGTGTCTGACTCTGCGACCCCATGAATCGCAGCACGCCAAGCCTCCCTGTCCAACACCAACTCCCAGAGTTCACCCAAACTCATGTGCATCAAGTCGGTGATGCCATCCAGCCATCTCATCCTCTGTCATCCCCTTCTCCTCCTGCCCCCAATCCCTCCCAGCATCAGGGTCTTTTCCAATGAGTCAACTCTTCACATGAGGTGGCCAAAGTATTGGAGTTTCAGCTTTAGCATCAGTCCTTCCAATGAACACCCAGGACTGATCTCCTTTAGGATGGACTAATTGGATCTCCCTGCAGTCCAAGGACTCTCAAGAGTCTTCTCCAACACCACAGTTCAAAAGCATCAATTATTTGCCACTCAGCTTTCTTCACAGTCCAATTCTCACATCCATACATGACCACAGGAAAAACCATAGCCTTGACTAGATGGACCTTTGTTGGCAAAGTAATGTCTCTGCTTTTTAATATGCTGTCTAGATTGGTCATAACTTTCCTTCCAAGGAGTAAGCATCTTTTAATTTCATGGCTGCAATCACCATCTTCAGTGATTTTGGAGCCCCCAAAAATAAAGTCTGACACTGTTTCCACTGTTTCCCCATCTATTTCCCATGAAGTGGTGGGACCGGATGCCACGATCTTCGTTTTCTGAATGTTGAGCTTTAAGCCAACTTTTTCACTCTCCTCTTTCACTTTCATCAAGAGGCTTTTTAGTTCCTCTTCACTTTCTGCCATAAGGGTGGTGTCATCTGCATATCTGAGGTTATTGTTATTTCTCCCTGCAATCTTGATTCCAGCTTGTGCTTCTTCCAGCCCAGCGTTTCTCATGATGTACTCTGCATATAAGTTAAATAAGCAGGGTGACAATATACAGCCTTGAGGTACTCCTTTTCCTATTTGGAGCCAGTCTGTTGTTTCATGTCCAGTTCTAACTGTTGCTTCCTGACCTGCATATAGGTTTCTTAGGAGGCAGGTCAGGTGGTCTGGTATTCCCATCTCTTGAAGAATTTTCTACAGTTGTTTATGATCCACACAGTCAAAGGCTTTGTCATAGTCAACGAAGCAGAAATAGATGTTTTTCTGGAACTCTCTTGCTTTTTCCATGATCCAGTGGATGTTGGCAATTTGACCTCTGGTTCCTCTGCCTTTTCTAAAACCAGCTTGAACATCTGGAAGTTCACGGTTCACATATTGCTGAAGCCTGGCTTGGAGAATTTTGAGTATTACTTTACTAGCGTGTGAGATGAGTGCAACTGTGCAGTAGTTCAAGCATTCTTTGGCATTGCCTTTCTTTGGGATTGGGATAAAAACTGACCTTTTCCAGTCCTGTGGCCACTGCTGAGTTTTCCAAATTTGCTGGCATATTGAGTACAGCACTTTCACAGCATCGTCTTTCAGGATTTGAAACGGCTCAACTGGAATTCCATCACCTCCGCTAGCTTTGTTCGTAGTGATGCTTTCTAAGGCCCACTTGACTTCACATTCCAGGATGTCTGGCTCTAGGTGAGTGATCCCACCATCGTTATTATCTGGTTCGTGAAAATCTTTTTCACGAAGGGGCTTCCCTGATAGCTTAGCTGGTAAAGAATCCACCTGCAATGCGTGAGACCTGGGTTCAATCCCTGGGTTTGGAAGATCTCCTGGAGAAGGGAAAGGCTACCCACTCCAGTATCCTGGCCTGGAGAATAGCCTGTATAATCTATGGGGTCGCAGAGTCGGACACAACTGAGTGACTTTCACTCATTCACTCATCCTTTCTTTTAGTTTGAGTTAAACTTTTAATTTTGTATTGGAGTATAGCTGATTATTATTGTCCATAATTTTCCCCAACTGCACACATATGCACATAACTACAGTCCTTTGTAGTTTCTCTGTATTTTGTTGCTCAGGAAAGGTATGTCCAGGTGCAAGTACTGGAGCAAATGGTCCCAGGTCCCAGCTTGTCTAATGCCCACTGAATGGGTCTAGAAATGCCCAGAGGACCAGGATTCTCAGTCCAATGATCTACCTGTTATGGGACAGCTGCCTCCCAGGTGAACATCCCACCTTGCAATTGATGGGAGTCTTCTTGAGGGTCAAAATTGAACACTGACCTGTCCTCACTGGCATGGGCAGTGCTCAGTGTTCTGGTCCTGAGGCTCCCAGAAGCTCCTTGTCTCCAGGGCCTGTGTTCCTACCAACCCAGGAAGTTTGATTTCCAGTTACTGTTTGATTATCTGCCAAGTTTCTCAATTTCAGTCGTCAGCAGCAGGCCCTCGGTATAATAGGTTGTCTTTCAGATTTCAGCAGAATCTGCCAAAGCCCCAGCTCAGAGGCAACTGGTAAATTAAATGCTAGTGAGCAAGGACATTCCTACACCTTTCCTCTGCATGCACAGAGCAGCTTCAGGGCCCACATCCTGGCAGAGGGGATGAGGGTCTCACCTAAAAGATGATCTGTGAAAGTGCTGCACTCAATATGCCAGCAAATTTGGAAAACTCAGCAGTGGCCACAGGACTGGAAAAGATCAGTTTTCATTCCAATCCCAAAGAAAGGCAATGCCAAAGAATGCTCAAACTACCGCACAATTGCACGCATCTCACATGCTAGCAAAGTAATGCTCAAAATTCTCCAAGCCAGGCTTCAATAGTATGTGAACCATGAACTTCCAGATGTTCAAGCTGGATTTAGAAAAGGCAGAGGAACCAGAGATCAAATTGCCAACATCCGTTGGATCATCAAAAAAGTGAGAGAGTTCTGGAAAAACATTTATTGACTATGCCAAAGCCTTTGACTGTGTGGATCATAAACAACTGTAGAAAATTCTTCAAGAGATGGGAATACCAGACCACCTGACCTGACTCCTAAGAAATCTGTATGCAGGTCAGGAAGCAACAGTTAGAACTGGACATGGAACAACAGACTGGTTCCAAATAAGAAAAGGAGTACCTCAAGGCTGTATATTGTCACCCTGCTTATTTAACTTATATGCAGAGTACATCATGAGAAATGCTGGACTGGATGAAGCACAAGATGGAATCAAGATTGCTG
Organism: Bos indicus; assembly: GCF_029378745.1. NCBI lineage: Eukaryota > Metazoa > Chordata > Mammalia > Artiodactyla > Bovidae > Bos > Bos indicus. Next base: position 14,475,690 of record NC_091782.1, on the reverse strand, counting down.
GGAGAAATATCAATAACCACAGATATGCAGATGACACAACCCTTATGGCAGAAAGCAAAGAACTAAAGAGCCTCTTGATGAAAGTGAAAGAGGAGAGTGAAAAAGTTGGCTTAAAACTCAACATTCAGAAAACTAAGATCATGGCATCTGGTCCCATCACTTCATGGGAAATAGATTGGGAAACAATGGAAACAGCTACAGACTTAATTTTGGGGGCTCCAAAATCATTGGAAATGGTGACTGCAGCCATGAAATTAAAAGACTCTTGTCCTTTGGAAGAAAAGTTATGACCAACCTAGATAGCATATTAAAAAGCAGAGACATTACTTTGCCAACAAAGGTCCATCTAGTCAAAGCTATGGTCTTTCCAGTAGTCATGTATGGATGTGAGAGTTGGGCTATAAAGAAAGCTGAGCGCCAAAGCGTTGATACTTTTGAACTGTGGTGTTGGAGAAGATTCTTGAGAGTCCCTTGGACTGCAAGGAGATCCAACCAGTCTACCCTAAAGGAGATCAGTCCTGGGTGTTCATTGGAAGGACTGATCCTGAAGCTGTAACTCCAATACTTTGGCCACCTGATATGAAGAAGTGACTCACTAGAAAAGACCCTGATGCTGGGAAAGATTGAAGGCAGGAGGAGAAGGGGACGACAAGGGATGAGATGGATGGCATCACCAACTCAATGGACATGACTTTGAGCAAGCTCCGGCAGTTGGTGATGGGCAGGGAAGCCTGGCGTGCTGCAGTCCATGGGGTCGCTAAGAGTCAGACACGACTGAGTGACTTCCCTTTCACTTTTCACTTTGATGCATTGGAGAAGGAAATGGCAAGCAACCCACTCCAGTGTTCTTGCCTGGAGAATCCCAGGGACGGGGGAGCCTGGTGGGCTGCTGTCTATGGGGTCACACAGAGTCAGACACGACTGAAGCGACTCAGCAGCAGCATTTGATGGTTGGGGGGGAATAATCACCCCACCACTGCTGGTCTGCCTCATGCACTAGTTAAACACACTCCTGAAGCCCCCAGGGGCTCACAGAAACAAGCCATCAGCATGTCCAGCAACAGCGAGAGCTGAGGGGATCCAGGCAGTGGCACTGACACTTTATGTGACACAGTCTAGTCTGATGCACCAAAGCCTTCCGTTTTCTTATCCCAGTTTGAATTAAAACATTAAATTCTCCAGTTGGAAGAGACTTGGTAATCATCTGCATCAACCATCTACATCCTCTTCGGCCCAGGATCCTCTCTACAGCATTCCTAACAAGTGGTTTGTCAGCCTCTGCTTGAATACGGCTAGTGTCAGGAAACTCAACTGCACTGAAATTATTCCACTAGCTGCCTATTTCTGGAAAAACTGAATTGGTGGAAAATTCCTTTAAAAAAAAGATTCCACATTTGTCACCTTGTAATTTGAAACTTTTGACCTTTGTTCTGCCTTTTGCATGCATCCTCAGTTTCATCCAACTCTTTGAGTCTCGTCCAACACTGTGCGACCTTATGGACTGTAGCCCACCAGGCTCCTCTGTCCCTGGGATTCTCCAGGCAAGAATACTGGAGCAGGTTGCCATGCCTTCCTCCAGGGGATCTTCTTGACCCAGGGATGGAACCCAAGTCTCCTGTGTCTCCTGCATTGGCAGGCAGACTCTTTACCATGGAATTACCTGGGAAGCCCCAATTCTGCCTTTTGGATCCCCACAAAATGATTCTGTCCCCCATTTGCAATAGCCCTTTTAATAGCTTCTAAAACAAACTGGTATGTTTTCACTATGACTCTTCTTCTCTGACCCAAATCACCACTGCTTTTACTACGCTTACTAAAATATGGTCTTTAGACCAGTTATTCTCAACTGAGGACAATTTGCCTCCGGGGGGAGTTTCGGCAGGGGTCCCCAACCCCTAGGGCTTCTGTTAGGCCCTGGGCTGCAGAGCAGAAATTGAGCAGCGGTCCACTGAGTGAAGCTTCATCTGCTGCTCCCCTTCACTCCCCATCACTCGCATTACTGCTGAACCAACCTCCCCGTCCCCACCCTGAGTCCATGGAAAAAATTGTCTTCCATGAAACTGGTCTCTGGTACCAAAAAGGTTGGGCACCACTGATTTGGCATCGTCTGGAGACATTTTTGGTTGCTACAATGACCAGGGATACTATTGGCAAGTATGGGCTGGGGTCAGGGATACTGCTAAGAATCCTACAAGATACAGGACAGCCCCCCACAACAAAGAATTATCTGGCCCCAAATGCCTGAAGTACCAAGGTTGAGAAGCCCTGCTCTAGAAACATCATTATCCAGACCACTCTCCTCTGGACACTCTGAATGCCTGTCATATAAGCAGGAGAGCATGGCGGTCCTCTCTCAGACAATGGGATTGACTATAGAAGCTGAAGCATCCACCACATATGCCCCTCTTTCCCAGCCTGGGGTCAAGGAAAAGCTCCAATTCCTATTGAAGCAAACATCTCTCAAGTCAATGATTAGGAAGTAAGAACAGACATAAAAACATAAATGCAAATCTAGGAGGTAGTGTTCCCTCTAAGCATCTACAAAACCCTTTAATCATGATAAATTTAATTAAATTTGTTTTTTTCTTACCCTAAAGATATAATTGTAGATTTCTCTATCAAATTTTTATCACCTAAAAATATGATAACTGTCTTTTATGTTTTCATGCAAGCCACTCCAAAAACATCAGATAGGACAGACTGATGTTGATGCATTTCTTAACACTTTTTGTTGACCAGCTATGAAGCCACTTAATTGTTGCTTATATTTATTTATCTGATCTAAGAAAATATCAAGTCTAGATGGTTTTATTACTAAGTCTTATCAAATATTCAAGAACCAGTTAATTCCTACTTTATTCAAACTGTTCTAAAAATGGGGGTTGGGAGGGGAGATGGAGACTTCAGCTTATTTCATAAAGCTAGTATAATCCTAAATCCAGAACTTTTTAAGAACAGTACGTGAAAAAAAAAAGATTGAAAAATCTCATTAATGCACATAGGTACAAAATTCTTTAAAGATTACCAAACTGGACCTAGCTTTGAATTTTATATGTTATAAAGTGGCTGAGTTTTGTTTATTCCAGGAATATAGGATGGTTTGATAGAAAGTCTATTAATGTAACTCACTACATTAATAGATTGAAGTGGTGGGTAAGAGTCAGAAACGGACCACAGGTACAGAGAAGAACATTCTTTTTTTTTTTTCCTTAAATAGCTGTTTCTGTGTAACCAAACACACATAATTTCTGTGATATAAAACAAACATTTATTTTTCATACATCTTGGGTAAGCTGGGGGCAGCTATTTTGGGCTGGGCTTAGCTGGTCAGTGAGTCAGCCATATCCACAGAACTCTCATTATTCCTGGATAACTGGCTAGTTTCATGGCAGTGCAGAAAATTAAAAGGGCACATTCAACAGGACAGACACACATCAAGCCCCTCTAACTGCATAATGCCTGCCATCATCCATTTGGCAAAAACAACTTGGATGTTTGAGTTCAAAGTCAAACAATGGGGAATTATACTCTCCATAGCATGGATACCTTAGGAGGACATGTGGGTATTTTATTACGCATAATTTACAAATATGACATACATGTACACATATTACATATGTTTATTATGTGCCAATTTATATACACATGAAATATGGTACGTGCAAATAAAATTTAAATTCACACATTAAGTACACTTTGGGATCCTTCTTATTTACTAGGCTCACAATCTTATCTGAAAAGGAAATGGAGTTAGTTTGGCAGAAGGTGTTCTTCATGATCATCTTTTTCATCTTTACTTTTTCCCATTCTTTCAAACTCTTCCAAAAAGAATTTAAAGAGGTTTACAAAGCACCGAGACAAAATAAATTTATAAGCAGAAAACAAAGGGAAAATAAGGTTACCGAAGCAAGATGGAGCTAGAAATGCCAGTACTTGGCTGGATATTCTGTTTGCTCCTCTTACCCTCTTCCCACCCTTCTCCACCCGTTTAACAGCTCCTGCATCTTGGACTTCTCCTCTAGCTACAGGATTCATCGAGTTCTGATGACCACTCTGTCTTGCTGCCTGAGGCCCAGAGGCTGGTCACACACACTTCCTATGAACTTCCTTGCTGCATCCCTTTATTTTGCCACATCTTTGTAACATGAAACTCTCCTTACTTAACCTTTTCAAAAGTGCCATGTTTCCTGCCAGAGACCCTGACTGCAATAGCCCACAAATTGTATGCCTGAAGTCTAAATGCCTGCTAGAAGTAGATGACAAATGCAGTTCTAAGGTCTCAGTGTGATTATTGTCAACTAAAAAAAAAGCACAATGTGAGAGTTGTGAGTTAAGTTTTATTTGGAGCAATGTGAGGATTGCAGCCCAGGAGACAGCACCTCAGACAGCTCTGAGAATCTGTTTCAAAGAGGTAGGAGGAAAGGACAGGATATATGTGATTTTGGTAAAGGGGGAATACATGCAATTAAGCACTTTTTTGGTGTGTGTGGAATTTCTTCTGGTCTTGTGAGGCTTCTGCTAGTCACAAGAAACAATTGTTGCCAAGCAGGATTTTAGTGCTTTTCTAGTTACAAGGAGATACAAGAATTGGGCTCCTAAAATCAGTTCCAAGAATATCTAACTATCTGAAGACCTATCCTGCCAGCTTTCCCGGAGCACAGAGTGCCTCATTTCCACTCTCCACCCTGAGCTCCATCAGGAGGTGTTGAAGGTCAGCAGCTGCAGCAGCACATGATTTAATCCTTGTAGAGGTAGATGGCAGGCACCTATGGCAAGTAACTTACAACTGACATGACCAAGTGGGAAATACAATCAATGAAATCTCTAGTCCCTCCAGAGAAGCAGATCTACTCTGGATGGGTAAAAACTTACCCGTCATTCTACCATGATGGGTAAGAAACTTTGTGACTTCTCAATGGCAACTCTTTGTGGTATAACATCCCCATTCTTTTTTGTCTCACAGATCATCTCCAACTAGTCAGGATTCAGTCCTCATATACCTTCTCTTCTTATCCACACTCACTCCCTAGTTGATTGCACCTAGTTTCATGGCTTTATCACACACATGGTCATGACTCCCAATATGTATCTCCAGTCTTGACTTTTATCTGAATTCCAGTTTTCACTGTTGAACTGCCTCCACTGTTTATCCAACGGGCACCTCAAACTCTTGGCATGTCCAAAACAAGACTTGCCAGTCTTCCTCTATCTCAATAAAGAACCTAGCATTTTTTTACTTGGTATCTAAGGTGTGTGGATTGGTGACAGAGGGGCTGGTGGAAATATGTCATCCTTGATTCCTTTTTTCTCACACTCCACATCCAATGCGGCTGCACATCATGTTGGCTCAGATATTCAGAACTATATTCAGAATCTGACCAATTCTCACCAACTCCATCACTCCCACTCTAGCCCCCAAAGGCCCAGTCTCTCTTATACCACTGTATTTTCTAACTGGCTTTCTTCCTTCTGTCTTTGCACCCTAATAGCACCCCACCTCCAGCAGCAAGTGTGATCTTTTAAAAATATGTCAGATCATGACATCTTGTACTCAAAATCCTCCTGTCACTTACCATCACACTCAGAACACAGGGTGAAGTTTCGACTATGGCCTGTAAGGCCTTTTATGAACTGACCATTGATGTTCTGTGAGAAGGTCAAACAAAGTACTTGAGCTCTCAGGACTTTTGTACTTGCTGTTTCCTCTAACAGAAATGCTCATCTCCAGGTATCTACATGCCTTCACCACTCACTTCATTTAGGTCTCTGCTTAAATGGCAACTCCTCAGAGAAGACTTCCCTGGTCACTGGCTCAAAACAGCCCCACCATCCCTATTTCTTACTTCAATTTTCTTCAGAGCTGTTGTTTCTTAGCAACTGTTGTTTAGTTGCTAAGTTGTGTCTGACCTTTTTGTGACCATATGGACTATTCCTTGCCAGGCTCCTCTGTCCAGATTTCCCAGGCAAGAATACTGGAGTGGGTTGCCATTTCCTTCTCCAGGATATCTTCCTGACCCAGAGATCAAACTTGAGTCTCCTGCATTGCAGGCAGACTCTTTACCACGGAGCCACCTAAGAAGCCTATGATCAGTACCTGAAAGTGAAGTCGTTCAGTCGCGTTCCCTCTTTGCAACCCCATGAACTATAAAGTCCATGGAATTCTCCAGGCCAGGATACTGGAGTGAGTAGCCTTTCCCTTCTCCAGGGGATCTTCCTAACCCTGGGATCGAACACAGGTCTCCCTCATTGTGGGCAGATTCTTTACCAGCTGAGCCACCAGGGAAGCCCAAGAATACTGGCTGGAGTGGGCAGCCTATCCTTTCCCCAGGAGAGCTTCCTGACCCAGGAATTGAACCAGGGTCCCCTGCATTGCAGGCGGATTCTTTACCAACTGAGCTATCATGGGAGCCCTTGACATATAGAGGATTCTTGATAAACATTTGCTAAGAGTAGGAAAGACTCCAATTCTAGTTCATATAGTTCCTTGACTCACACTCAACAAGACCCCAAAAATATTTGAGTTCTCAATTTCGTGAGTGTCACTTAGCTAGATGCTTCAGTCCAGTTGTCACTCGTCCTATCTGACTCTTTGTGACTCCATGGGCTTCAGCACGCTAGGCCTCCCTGTCCACTGCCAACTCCCAGAGTTTACTCAAACTCACGTCCATTGAGTCAGTGATGCCATCCAACTATCTCCTCCTCTTGTCTTCCCCTTCTCCTCCTGCCTTCAATCTTTCCCAGCATCAGGGTCTTTTCCAATGAGTCAGGTGGCCAAAGTATTGGAGTTTCAGCTTCAGCATCAGTCCTTCCAATGAACATCCAGGACTGCTTTCCTTTAGGATGAACTGGTTGGCTCTCCTTGCAGTCCAGTCCTCAAGTCTTCTCCAACACCAAAGTTCAAAAGCATCAAAGCTAGATGCTTAGAGCTTTAAAAATCTAAACAGTCCCTGACCGGAACTGTGACCTTTTGGGTGAGTAGTGATTGGGCGAAGTCTGTACAACCTGCTTGCCAGTGAGAAGTGCTAGCCCTCCAAAGTGCTAAGACTGGCAAACCGCTGAAAAGGAAAAGGGCAGGCTGTATCCTGCCTTCCTTCTGACATGAAAAGTCCCACAGATCATGGGCCTTTTTCAATGCCCCGGGACCACCTTCTCAATCTGGTGCTAACCTGTGGAGATGTTCCACCTGTTAGGGAGCTGATCCCTGACATGAGAGAGCATTGCGGCGCTTAGCCTAGGGCAAAAGCTGGAAACAATGAGGCAACCTTTATGTTTAGGTTCTTAACCACGTAGCTCGAGGATGTGAACACTGCTCTTTCAAGTTTAGAGTGAACAATTAGCTGTGAACTGCCTACTGAACGTCACAAAGCCAGCGCACGCCCCACCCGCGCTCAGTGCCGCTAGCGCGCACGCGCAACAGAGAGCGCCGCCACGCAGGCGCACTGCAGCCCGGAACCCCGCAAAGTCGGGACTGGTTCCCCGCGGGCGGGCGCGCGCGCGCGCTTTTTGGGCGCGCGAAGAAGGGGGCGCGCGCCATGGAGCAGCGGCTAGCTGAGTTCCGGGCGGCCCGGAAGCGAGCCGGGCTGGTGGCTGAACCCAGCACTTCGAGCCAGAGTACACAAACCTCGGGAGAGAAGGCAGAAGCAGCTACGACTCCAAAAGCACCTTCAGGCTGGCTAAAACGGTTCCTGGTGTGGAAACCGAGGCCACCGAGTGCCCAGGCCCAGCCCAGCCTCGCTCAGGTGAGAGGAGGGAGGCCTTACCCCTAAGGCACCTGGCTTCTGAAACGCCGACGTGGCCTCCAAGGCGACTCCGCCGAGGCTCCGCCCCGGCACCACGTGGTGGCCTGAAGGCCCCACCCCCACGTCGTGGAATGGCCCGGCCCAGGCCACGCCCCCCGGGGCTGGAGAAGCCCGTTGACAGCGGAGGACAGTTTATGGGCTCGCAGAGAGTCAGACACAATTGAGGGACTAACACACTTTTCGCTAGCTGAGAGGGGCTGCTGGCGCCTCCCGCCGGCTTGGCGGCGGTGCCCCGCGTCTCCTGCCCCGTCCTGTTCTGCCCTGCAGAGTGACTTTGACATTTTCTTTCCAGCCAGGGACCCACGTACCTTCGACTCCAGGCGGGAAGTTGAGGGTCTAGGGTCCCAGAAGAAATCACCTCTGCCCTTGCGTTATTCACAGCGAGTTGAGTGATCGTTGTGCCCTCGGTGGCTTTGGGAAACGTCTCCACAACCATAGGGGGCCACAGCCCTCTGCTAATGGAGGGGGAAAGGTCTAATTGGATGCTGATGAGAAGTGGCAGTAAATTAAAGCTTGATTTGATTTCGCATCTGGGCCACGTGCCCAAATAGCCTGCGCTTTAGAAATGGTGTTTGAATACAGAACTCGCAGAAGTGTGCTGACTGCCTGTGGTGGCAATGTGTTGTGTATCACTGTTGAAGTAGCGAAGCCTACTCAAGTTTAACAATTAATGTTTAAGGCGAAAACAAGAGATTAGTATGATAGCTTTTACACCCTATTGTGAGTGTGTTAGTCGTTCAGTCGTGCCCGAATCCTTGCGATCCTATGGGCTGTAGCCTGTCAGTCTCCTCTGTTCATGGGATTCTCCATGCAAGAATACTGGAGTGGGTAGCCATTATCTTCTTCAGGGGATCTTCCTGACCCAGGGATCCCACACAGGTCTCCTGCCATTGCAGGCAGATTCTTTACTGTCTGAGCCACCAGGGAAGCCTCATTAGCTTTTGGTAATCTCTCATTCCTCTCTCTGTATCTTGGTTTTCATTCATGAGTAAAGTGGCAAGGTGACTTAAGTGTGAGATTGGAGCATGCATGTGGGAACACAGGACAAAACATCAAGGGGAAATCTGTGAGCTGGTCTTTGAACCTCCTAAGTGCAATAAGTGCCAGAAATTCCTTTTGGAAAGTAAAATGTGCCTTCAGATCAGATCAGTCGCTCAGTCGTGTCCGACTCTTTGTGACCCCATGAATCGCAGCACGCCAGGCCTCCCTGTCCATCACCAACTCCCGGAGTTCACTGAGACTCACGTCCATCGAGTCAGTGATGCCATCCAGCCATCTCATCCTCTGTCGTCCCCTTCTCCTCCTGCCCCCAATCCCTCCCAGCATCAGAGTCTTTTCCAATGAGTCAACTCTTACTCCTCTTAAAATTTCCTAAGTTCATGTATCCTTGCACCACATCTGCTTATAAGGAATTTTTTCTTTTTTTTTTTTGGTAATCAAGGAGAACTTATTGTTACTTAGTTTGAATTAGATACTATTCTTCATGACACACAGGGTTCCTGCTGACTTGCAGAAAGAGTGTGCAGGGTTCAAACAATCCATTTCCTTGCATACAGTTTGTCTCAGGATGACTTTATTGTGGATTAGAACTCACAGGGCACAATTGCTTAGGATTTTAGAATCCATTTCCTCTACCCCTTTTCCTCCCCACAGTTATAAAACATCTAGCCTACACAATGAGTTTTTGACTTTATGGCTCATTTCCAAAGGAATATGAGATCACTAGAGGAGCTGAGCTTGGAGAAAATTTCCATTATTAAAAGCCCAAAAACTAACTGATGGCCTGACAAAGGGATGAGAGGCAATGCTAGACCTCCTATGCTTCTTATCAGTTACTCTGTTTTTCATAAGGGACTTTGTCTAAAACTCATTTTCATTTACTCAGTTATCATTCTTGAGTTTGTTCTGGTGTGAAATTATCACTAAATTGCTCCCCACCCCCTACCCCTGCCAATTTCTGATCTATCTCTACCTAATAATTTTGGTGGCACATAGTGGCTTGTCTGAGATTTCTTTATCCTTCTGTTTGTTATTGCTTCTTTTTGCTGGCCATTGATACAGAGGGGTCCACCTCCTCATTCCCTCACTCTCGAATTTAGCTTGGGGAAAAGCATTTCCCCCAAATAAAATATTTCTTTCTGCAGCAAGCTTCTACCACAGTGGGACAAAAATGCCTGTAACTTTTTTTTTTTTAATCCTGCCAAGCCCCCACCCCACCCCCATCTCCCTCCCCAGGCCCCCAGTGCACCATCTAGCCCCAGGGTCTATTGACCACACTCATCCTGCAACTCCTCCCTTCCAGGCCTTGGCTCAGGCTGGCCCACAGTTCAAATGCCCTCTTTCTTTGGCATGACCTAGCCAGGCACAGAGAAGGCGATGGCACCCCAGTGTTCTTGCCTGAAAATCGAATGGATGAGGAGCCTGGTAGGCTGCAGTCCATGGGGTCTCAAAGAGTCGGACACAACTGAGCGACTTCACTTTCACTTTTCACTTTCATGCATTGGAGAAGGCAATGGCAACCTACTCGAGTGTTCTTGCCTGGAGAATCCCAGGGACGGGGGAGCCTGGTGGGCTGCCGTCTATGGGGTCGCAGAGAGTCAGACACGACTGAAGCGACTTAGCAACAGCAGCAGCAGCAGCCAGGCACAGGCTTTGCATTACCGCTTCAGATCCAGGAGTCATCTCTTAAGTTCTCCCTTTTTTCCACCAGCATTCATTGACTCAGTCACGTGCCCACTATGTTCCAGCTACTGTCCTGAGTCCCAGGAGACAATGCAATAAAGACAAGGCCCTGTTCTCTCAGAACTTGCTTTTGAGTTGAAAGAACAGAATGATGAATGCTACAAAAGGGAGGAAAATCCAGCGTGCTGTGATAGTGAATCGGGGGTGAGGGATGCAGAGTGTCACTTTAAATTGGGTGGGCAGGGAGGACCTCATAGAGGAAGTGACCTCACCATTTTTCTTAAGAAGGAGCCACTCTTAAGAAACCTGGGACAAGGACAAGGGCCCACATGGTGACATTTTTGCTGAGGTTTGTAGAAGAGGGAGCCAGCCAGGTGGTGTGAGGGGAAAGGGCTTTCCTCTCAGAGGGAACCGCAAGTGCAAAGGCTCTGAGGTGGGAAGACTTTGGTATTCTGGGAATGGAAGTCCCTTCCCTAAACTGCACCATATGTGCTGTGGTGCCTGTGGTGGCCCCAAATACTTTGACACACAGCTTTTACAGTAGGAGGTGCACTGGTTGGAGGCATCTCTGGAGGCCCCCTCTCCTTTGTTTGTTCCCTTTGCCAGTTTAACACCCCTACCCCTACCTCATCTCCTTCTAGCTCTCTAACCCTTCCCCTTAGCATCTCCCATGATGCCCTTAGTTAAGTAAAAAGGCCTTTGAAGGGAGATCATCCTAGGATCCTGGACCAACCTCATCTCTGCCTGTCACCAGCCATGTGACTTTAGGGGAGTTCCTTACATCTCAGTGTCTCCTTATCAGTAAATTGGGACTAATAAGGCCTGCCTGCTGGGTTACAGGAGATCAGGCATCTAGAAGGTACTCAGTAAATGTTGGCCATAGCATTATTCTTATTAGTGTTCCTTTACTAATAAATTCAGTTTACTGTGAATTTCAAGTTGTGCACGTTCAAGATGTGTTCTCTATCCATCAGTCCATCATTTCTCTCTGATCTCCTTGTCACCAGCCTCATCTCTGCCTGCTCCTCTCTTATTGGGCCTCATGCATGAGCTGTTAACAATTTCCTTTCTTCTCTTGCAGCCCATTCTCTACCTGGCATCCAGAGTAGTCTTAAATACTAATCAGATTGTATGCGTTCCCTGCTAAGACTGTCAGTGATTTCCCTATTTTGCACACTGGTTGAATCTGAAAGGGACATTTATTTATTTAATAAATGTTTGTGGAGGGGGTGGGGAGTGTAGCTGATTATATGTCAAAGACCTTTCCAATCTAATTGGAAAGGTAATAATTGCAACGCGTGCCAAGTCACTTCAGTCGTGTCTGACTTTTTGCGACCCTATGGATTGTAGCCCTCCAGGCACCTCTGTTCATGGGATTCTCCAGGCAAGAATGCTGGAGTGGGTTGCCATTTTCTTCTCCAGGGGATCTTCCCGACCCAGAGTTGATGCTTAAAAAAAAAATAACGAAAAAACAACCAAAGGTCTAACAATGTAGAATTGCTAAAGCAGCATGAATCAGATGACCTATATATTTTTTGGAGATCAGATAACAGTTTTGGTCCCTTTTAAGTTGCCACGTGAAGAATACGGGATATAACTGAATAAATGAACTAAGTCTGCTCTGTACAGAGAACTTATGTGTGCAGTGCTGTTTGGCTCTGGAGACACCAAAAGATAATCAGCAACAGTAGGTGACCTCATGCAACCACTAGGGACACATGTGATCTATATTAAAAGAGAGACACTTGAATGACAACAGTTTGGTGCTCAGTGAGAAAGAGAGCCAGTTAGAGCTCTGGGAGGCGGAGGGGCACCCTGCTTGCTGGCCCCAGAGGTCAGGGTATACATAGTTCACCAGCCGTGCTTGCCTGGAGAGAGCACGTTCCTGAGGAATGGAGAGGAATATTCCCGGCCACGGATGGGCAGTGTCTTTGGGTTGTAAGACCAGAGGATTCATTTCTAGAGCAGTAGATTGTGGATCATGTTGTTCAGGAAACTTTTTACAACATTATTTTACAAACTGCAAATCATGACTCATTCGTGGCTAGTGAAAAAAATTTTAAAGGTCTTATCCTAAATTAACTAAATGTAATTTTAAAAATAGAATAGAAAACCAAAGCTTCATATGTAATCAAAGTGATGATATGTGAAGACTTTTTTCCTGATACACACATATATACACACCATATATATATATTTTGGGGGGGGTTTGCAGTACAAAATGTATTTTTTTATTGTGGGTCATACCCCAAAATTTTAGAAAATACTGGACTGGAGACCAAGCTTGCAAAAGCTCCTTAAATACCTCTGTCTCCCATTACAGCCAGCATAGGGGCCTGTGTTCTGGCACTTCTGTCTTTTGAGTGAATGCAAGGCCTTGGATTCCAGCCCAAGGAGTTTAAAATTTAACTGGTAGGCATTAAAAATGTGTCAAAGGTTTGTGAGCAGAAGGTTGATGGATGTTGTGGCAGATTTATTTAGCAGCTGTACATGGTTTGGTGTGGGGAGAGATAGGTTAGAAGGCGGGTAGTCCAGTTAGGAGACCCTGGGGCCATGTAGGATGGTCACGGGATGGAAAGGTTGTGGCTCTAATTGTGATTTTTTTTTTTTAACGTGTAGAATACTCCTCATTTTAGAATCATGCCACTCAACAACATTTTAGCTCATCTAATCCAGTCAACAAACATGTATTGATTCTGTGTGGGAAGCATGTGCCCGGCTGCTGCCTTATCAATTACATGGAGTTACTAGAGGGGCTACATTAGCTCCTCTTAGCAGCAGACTAATCTGATGAAATGTCTGCCTCAGACGGGAATCCACCCGAACGCCGTAAGGTTTTCCTCAAGTCACATCTCACTGATGGGTTTTGATTCAGAGCAGGATGCATGAGAGCTCTTGGGAGATAGTTGTCTTAGAGAGCAGGGCAAGAAAAACAGACGCCGATGAGGGGACGCCTTTGCACGCAGGGGCAGCTGCCTCTCCGGATGGGTTTTGATCCTCTCGGCCCCACTGTCCTTCATTCTTTCTTTGGTTTGTTTGTGTGTCCTAGGGAGCAGCATGGCCCAGGGGCCTCGAGTCACAGCCACCATGGAGTCCAGCCGAAGAAGCCCCGCCACCGCCGCAGCCGCCGCCACCGCAGCCCCTGACCCCGCGGGACCGGTCTCTCCTGACCAGCGTCACCCTGTTGAAGGTGCTCCTCTGGTTGGTCCTGCTGGGGCTGTTTGTGGAGCTGGAATTTGGCCTGGCCTATTTTGTCCTGTCCCTGTTCTACTGGATGTATGTGGGGATGCGAGGCCCCGAGGAGAAGATGCAGGGGGAGAAAAGTGCCTACTCGGTGTTCAACCCGGGCTGCGAGGCAATCCAGGGAAGCCTGACCGCCGAGCAGCTGGAGCGAGAGCTGTACCTGAGGCCTCTGCCGCGGAGATAGGACCAGACCGGCGGTGGCCCCAGGGCTCTCGCACCCCCTGGCTTTGACTGAGAACAGCTTGCGGGTCAGGTCTGTGACCCCACAATTCCGCACTTCCCCTGACCTCCTGCTACAGTTTTATCTCAGAATTTCTTTTTCATTTTGGTGAAACTCCTGAAAGACACTCACTGTGGGTCTGATGCAATTTATAAAAATTACACACTCAAGACAGGAGACCTGTTTGTCTCTTTATTTGAGAGAGGCGATTCTTAGAGAACACTAGGAGGGCTTTGGGGAGATAACTGTTGAAAATATTGAGCTGTTTGAAGTAATGGTTTGGTACATCAGAGCTATGTGTTAAAAGTAAATATTCTCTTTAAGTCTTATTTTTAGAATTAGTTACAGTAACTCCCCTGCATACATACATGACTTCTGTTCCAAGAGTGCATTTGTAAGTCCAGTTTGTTCCAAGTCTAACACAGTTAGCCTAGGTACCCAACTAACCCAATTGACTATATAGTACTGTACTTTAATAGGTTTATAATACTTTTCACACAAATAATACATAAAAAATAAAACATTTTTAATCTTATAGTACAGTAAGAAAAAGTACAATAAGTAGTGAGAAAGTACTTGAAAAGTACAGTAGTGTGGCACAACAGCTGGCATACAGGGGCTGGCATCAAGTGAATGGGCAGGAAGCGTCACTGACTGGAGGAGAGAGAAGTGGGAGATTGTAGAGCTGAAGGATCATCAGCAAGAGGAGATGGAGGGCAAGCTGCAATGTCACTCACGCCTGACGTTGACGTCACAGGTCTGGTTCTTTGCTGGATTCAATTCCATCTATCCTCTTGAAAACAACAATCTTAGTGGCGTCTGAGTAGTAGCTCTTTTTTTTCTTGCCATAATGACACAGTAGCACTGGATTGCATTCTGAACGGCTGCTGCAAACTTTGTGAACTAGTCTACATTCAGGTCCGGTGCCTCAAAAACTTAACAGGGCCTCTCAAAGAAAACCCCCTTACTATCTCCTGCATCATGAAGCTCTTTGGTTCTTCAGTTACTGCTTCCTCTTGTCTCTCTTCGTGCTTTCTCTGGGCCTCCAACTCCTTCAGGCCTTCATTAGTAAATTCTTCATGTTGCACAGCAAGGAGTTCAGTGCAGTTGTCCTCTTGCAGATCTAGCTTGAAATAAAGAAACTATACTGCTGTGCTTATACAATACTGTACAGTAAAGTGCACAGAAGCACAACCACTTGTAGGGGATGGACATGCATGATGATATACGCCAGACACATGAAGTGACACGAGACTGGACGTGCGCACACATACTCACGTCTTTGAAAGTTCACAACTTGAAGGTTCATATGCAGGAGACTTACTATAGTTAATTTTTAATTGACACATATTTGATTTACACGTTGTGTTGTTAGTAGTTTCAGTTGTACAGCAAAGTGATTCAGTTACATATATATGTGCACGAATGCATTCTAGGTCACTTCATTCATGTCCGACTCTGCAACTACGTGGGCCGTAACCCACCAGGCTCCTCTGTCCATAGGATTCTCCAGGCAAGAATACTGGAGTGGGTTGCCGTACCCTTGTCCAGGGGATCTTCCTGACCTAGGGATTTAACCTGCATCTCTTACGTCTCCTGCATTGGCAGGCAGGTTCTTTTTTATCACTAGCACCACTTGGGAAGTATGTATATATATGTATATGTATATGTATGTGTGTGTGTGTATATATATACACACACACACATACATATATATGTATAGCGAAAGTGAAGTTGCTCAGTCGTGTCCGACTCTTTGCAACCCCATGGACTGAAGCCTACCAGGATCCTCCATCCATGGGATTCTCCAGGCAAGAGTACTGGAGTGGGTTGCCATTGCCTTCTCCATATATATGTATATATGTGTGTGTATATATATAGTCTTTTTCAGATTCCTTTCCCATATAGGTTACTACAAAATACTGAGTATAGTTCTCTGCTCTGTACAGCAGGTCCTTATTTATTATCTATTTTAGGTGTAGTAGTATGTATCTGCTAATCCAAAATTCCTACTTTTCTCCTCCCCCCGAACTTTCCCCTTTTAACCATAAATTTGTTTCCTATGTCTATGAGTCTATTTGTGTTTTGTAAATAAGTTCATTTGTATTGTTTTTAAGACTCCACATATAAGCAATACCATATGATAGTTGTCTCTCTCTGTTTGGCTTATTTCACTTACTATGATAATCTCTAGGTCCATCCATGTTGCTGCAAATGGCATTATTTTTTCTTTTTTATGGCTGAGTAATATTCCATTTTATGTTTATACTACATCTTCTTTATCTCTTCATCTGTCAATGGACAATTAGGTTGCTTCCTTGTCTTGGCTATTGGAAATAGTGCTGCAATGAACACTGGTGCCCGTGTATCTTTCCAAATTATGATTTTCCCTGGACATATGCTTAGGAGTGGGATTACAGGATCACATGGTAACTGTGTTTCTAGTTTTTTAAGGAATCTCTGTATTATTCTCTTTGGTGGCTGTACCAGTTTACATTTCCCCCAACATTGTAAGAGGGTTCCCATTGCTCTACACCCTCTCCAACATGTATTATTTGTAGACTCTTTGATGATGGCCATTCTGACTGGTGTGAGGTGATAACCTCATTGTAGTTTTGATTCACATTTCTCTAATAATGAGCAGTGTTGAACATCTTTTCATGTGTCATTTGGCCATCTGTATATCTTCTTTGGAGAAATGTCTTTTTAGATCTTCTGCCCCTTTTTCGTTTGAGTTTTTTTTTTTTTTTTAATTGAGCTGTATGAGCTGTTTGCACATTTTGGAGGCTAATCCTCTGTGAAAAATGCTATTGGTAATTTGATAGGGATTGCACTGAATCTGTAGATTACTTTGGGTAGTAAAATCATTTTTGACAATATTGATTCTTCCAGTCCAGAAACAGTGTATCTGTCCATCTATTTGTGTCATCTTTGATTTCTTTGATCACTTTCTTAAAGTTTTCTGAGTACAAGTCTTTCATCTCCTTCAGCTCAGTTCAGTTCAGTCACTCAGTCGTGTTCAACTCTGCGACCTCATGAATCGCAGCACGCCAGGCCTCCCTGTCCAACACCAACTCCTGGAGTTCACTCAAACTTGTGTCCTTCGAGTTGGTAATGCCAAACAGCCATCTCATCCTCTGTCGTCCCCTTCTCCTCCTGCCCCAATCCCTCCCAGCATCAGGGTCTTTTCCAATGAATCAACTCTTTGCATGAGGTGGCCAAAGTATTGGAGTTTCAGCTTTAGCATCAGTCCTTCCAGTGAACACCCAGGACTGATCTTTAGAATGGACTGGTTGGATCTC
The DNA here is from genome assembly GCF_029378745.1 of Bos indicus. Classification (NCBI taxonomy): domain Eukaryota; kingdom Metazoa; phylum Chordata; class Mammalia; order Artiodactyla; family Bovidae; genus Bos; species Bos indicus. The sequence goes on along the minus strand of NC_091782.1, from coordinate 14,458,444 downwards.
CTTGCAGTCCAAGGGACTCTCAAAGAGTCTTCTCCAACACCACAGTTCAAAAGCATCAATTCTTCGGCACTCAGCCTTCTTCACAGTTCAACTCTCACATCCATACATGACCACAGGAAAAACCATAGCCTTGACTAGACGGACCTTTGTTGGCAAAGTAATGTCTCTGCTTTTCAATATGCTGTCTAGGTTGGTCATAACTTTCCTTCCAAGGAGTAAGCATCTTTTAATTTCATGGCTGCAGTCACCATCTGCAGTGACTTTGGAGCCCAAAAAGATAAAGTCTGACACTGTTTCTACTGTTTCCCAGTCTATTTGCCATGAAGTGATGGGACCAGATGTCATGATCTTAGTTTTGTAAATGTTGAGCTTTAAGCCTACTTTTTCACTCTCCTCTTTTACTTTCATCAAGAGGCTTTTTAGTTCCTTTTCACTTTCTGCCATAAGAGTGGTGTCATCTGCATATCTGAGGTTATTGATATTTCTCCCAGCAATCTTGATTCCAGCTTGTGCTTCTTCCAGCCCAGCGTTTCTCATGATGTACCCTACATATAAATTAAATAAACAAGGTGACAATATACAGCCTTGATGTATTCCTTTTCCTATTTGGAACCAGTCTGTTGTTCCATGTCCATTTCTAACTGTTGCTTCCTGACCTGCATATAGGTTTCTCAAGAGGCAGGTCAGGTGGTCTGGTATTCCCATCTCTTTCAGAATTGTCTACAGTTGATTGTGATCCACACAGTCAAAGGCTTTGGCATAGTCAATAAAGCAGAAATAGATGTTTTCTGGAATTCTCTTGCTTTTTCAATGATCCAGTGGATGTTGGAAATTTGATCTCTGGTTCCTCTGCCTTTTCTAAAACCAGCTTGAACATCAGGAAATTCATGGTTCATGTATTGTTGAAGCCTGGCTTGGAGAATTTTGAGTATTACTTTACTAGCGTGTGAGATGAGTGCAATTGTGCAATAGTTTGATCATTCTGTGGCATTGCCTTTCTTTGGGATTGGAATGAAAACTGACCTTTTCCAGTCCTGTGGCCACTGCTGAGTTTTCCAAATTTGCTGGCATATTGAGTTCAGCACTTTCACAGCATCATCTTTCAGGATTTGGAATAGCTCAACTGGAATTCCATCACCTCCACTAGCTTTTCCATTCATCTCCTTAGGTAGGTGTATTCTGAGGTATTTTTTTCTCTTTGATGTGATGATAAGTAGAATTGTTGCCTTCATTTCTCTTTCTGATCTTTCACTGTCAGAGAATAGGAATGCAGGAGATTTCTGTGTATAATTTTTGTATCCTGTATCTTTACCAGATTCAGTGATGAGCACGAGTAGTTTTCTGGTAGCATCTTTAGGATTTTCAATGTAGAGTATCATGTCATCTGCAAACAGTAATTATTTCCTTTTTGATTTGGATTCCTTTTATCTCTTTTCTTCTCTGTTTGTCCTCTCTTCCTGCTCTGTTGGTTGTTTGGCCTGAGATGTTTCAGCACTGGAGTCTACAGGCTTTTGGTTGGGGCCAAGTCTTGGTGCCAAAATGGTGGCCTCCAGGAGAGCTCACGCCAATGAATATTCCCTGGTACCTCCACCACCAGAGTCCCTGTACCCACAGTAAGCCACGGCTGCCCCATCCTCACACCTCCTCAGGAGACCCTCCAAGACCAACAGGTGGCTCTGGCCCAGGCTCCTATGACATCACTGCCTTCACCCTGGGCTCTAGCACGAGATGCTGTGTGCCCTCTCCAAGAGCGGAGGCTCTGGCCCAGGCTCCTATGACGTCACTGCCTTCACCCCGGGCTCTAGCACGAGATGCTGTGTGCCCTCTCCAAGAGCAGAGGCTCTGGCCCAGGCTCCTATGATGTCACTGCCTTCACCCTGGGCTCTAGCACGAGATGCTGTGTGCCCTCTCCAAGAGCAGAGGCTCTGGCCCAGGCTCCTATGACGTCACTGCCTTCACCCTGGGCTCTAGCACGAGATGCTGTGTGCCCTCTCCAAGAGCAGAGGCTCTGGCCCAGGCTCCTATGACGTCACTGCCTTCACCCCGGGCTCTAGCACAAGATGCTGTGTGCCCTCTCCAAAAGTGGAGCCTCTGGCCCAGGCTCCTATGACGTCACTGCCTTCACCCTGGGCTCTAGCACGAAATGTTGTGTGCCCTCTCCAAGAGCGGAGTCCCTGTCTCACCCAGTCCATGGACTCCTACAACAAGCTCCACTGGCCTTCAAAGCCAGATGGTCTGGGGGCTCCTCCTCATGGTACTTGACCTTTAGACTGGGGAGCCTGGCTTGGGACTCAGAACTTTCACTCCTGTGGGAGAACTTCTGTGATATAATTATTCTCCAGTTTGCAGGTTGCCCACTTGAGGGGTGTGGAGTTTGATTATATTGCAAATGCACCCCTTCTGCTGTCTCATGGTTTCTTCCTTGTGTCTTTGGATGTAGAAAATCTTTTTATTTTTTTTGTAGATTACAGTCTTCCTTTTTTTGGAGGGGGGGAGGGGGGCGCTTCCCTGATAGCTCTGTTGGTAAAGAATCTGCCTGCATTGCAGGAGACCTCAGTTTGATTCCTGGATTGGGAAGATCCCCTGGAGAAGGGATAGGCTTGGGCTTCCCTGGTGGCTCAGCTGGTAAAGAATCTGCCTGCAATGTGGGAGACCTGTGTTCGATCCCTGGGTTGGGAAGATACCTTGGAGAAGGGAAAGGGTACCCATTCCAGTATTCTGGCCTGGAGAATTCCATGGACTATACAGTCCATGGGGTCACAAAGAGTCAGACACAACTGAGAGACTTTCACTTTCAGTCTTTTATTGATAATTGTTCAGCAATTGTGAGTTTGGTGTACTCGTGAGAGGAGGTGAGCTCAAGGCCTTCCTACTCTGCCATTGTGTCTCTAAGTCCTTTCATATCATTTTTATAGCATTTTTTCCTCTGGAAGGTTGAAGTTGGAAGTTTTGGGATTTTTCTTGTTTTGGGTTTCCCCACCCCTCCCCTTTCTGCTGTCTGTCTTGCCTTTTTGGTTATTAATGCTGTTGAAACATCTGCTTCTCAGAAACAGACTCCTATTTGCCCGTCACTATTTTTCATACTCCTCAGTTATTCTACCTCCACGCAGTGCAGGAAGATTAGAGAAGACAGTGTTCTAAGTGACAGTGTGGGGCGAGACTTCACAAAATCAAAAATACTGGTAGATTTGATAAATGGCTATTAATGATGAATCCAGCAAGAAAAAATTCTTGAGCACGTACAAAGGGAAGCTCTGGAAGTGGAACTCCTTTCTTACTGGCTGCTTGGGTCGTTTCTTATATTCTAAAGACTCGAGAGTGAGTGATGACTTTGGCTGTGGGCCTCTGGTGGGAAATTATGTAAATCATAGTAATCAGCCATACTCTGTGTTCTGGCCTTTTCCAGGGTGAACTTACAGCCGGGGCTCATTAAAATTGGGTGAAGCAAACCATTGAATACTTTTTTTTTTTTTTTTAAACACAAATCATACTGATTAGTAAGAGGACTCAAGCTTGAAAGCGATAGTTTTTTCCAAACTTCAGATTTTAAGAAATTAATGTCTCCTTGGTAGGTTTTCAGAATTTAGTTATTCTTATATTGGGAAAGTAACTTTAATATCCAGATGTTACTAAATAATGGAGGTCTATTTTCTTTGTGGGATCTTAGTGCCCAACCAGGGGTTGAACCCACACCCTCTGCATTGGAAGGATAATTAAACACTCGACTGCCAGGGAAGTCCTGTAGGTCTGTTTTCTTTTTTTAATTCTTGCCTGATCTACTTATAGCAAAATCCTAATTTAAATTCAACTTTTACTCATCAAATGCCAACACTCTACTAGGTACCTGCCATAGAATAATGAAAAAAGCAGGCATTTTCCCAGTTCTTGGAGCATTCAGTCTAACTGGAAATGGGGTGATAGTCAAAATAAAACAAGCAAGGCCAGTGATCGAGTGAGATAAGTTTTAGTTGTAGAAATATGGAGCAGATATTCTCATGAGTCACACTTAGTAGTTAACCCCATGTGTTACATTCAGTAGGTCCTTTTTGATTGTCTATTTGATATATATTTGGCTTCCCAGGTGGCTCAGTGATAAGGAATCTGCCTGCCAGTGTAGGAGACCTGAGTTTGATCTCAGACTGGGAAACGGCAAACCCACTTGCCTGGGAAATCCCATGGACAGAGGAGCCTGGTGGACTAGTCTGTAGGACTGCAAAGTTAGACATGACTTAGCAACTAAACAACAACAAACCCCATGTGTTATATTTAGTAGGTCCTTTTTGATTATCTATTTGACACATATGAGTGTGTATATTTAGCTCTCCTTGAATATTTACTTGCATTGCTCCTCTCCAGCCCCTTCCTGATTAGGAATTTCTCCTTCAGAGTTATCCCTTGAGCAGAAGGTTCCCTTAGCTCATCAAGAAGTCTTGAGACTTCCCTGGTGGTCCAGTGGTTAAGACTTTGCCTTCCAATGGAAGCTAAGATCCCTCATGCCTTGTGACCAAAAATCCAAAACATAAGACAGAAACAATGTTGTAACAAATTCAATAAAGACTTTAAAAATGAGCCACATCCAAAAAAAAAATCTTAAAAAAAATTTTTAAGTCTTTTATTCTGTGACTCCTGTCTGAACTGGACCTGTAGAACGTATGGGAAGCAGATGAATTCCTATTAAACATGCAAGTTTCTATTAAGATACATGATTTTGTCTTCTGATTTATTTTCTCAAGGCTTTCTTCATCTTGATATTTTATTTGGGCTTTTCTATTTCATAACACCCAAATACCAAGAAGAAATATCTTTCCCTGATCAAAGGTTTGCTGCAAAGCCAAGGGCAATAAGTATTATTCTAGGAAAGAATAAATTTATATTTTTTTTAATATATAATTCAGACTTTCACCTAAAACAAAATGCCTGTAACTCTGAATTAAGAAGGTTTGGTCCAATTAGTAATCCTAGCAAAGCAGAGAGTTCTCTGAAACACAGCACAGAAGAGACTCAATTTAAGAGCCGACTTCACTAGCGTCCTTTGAAAATGTAGCCATTTATAATGAGGTGGGGCCTGGATTGCCTTAAATCCACCTTTCATGGGATTTTCTGTGAGTGATTTGTCAACTCTCCTTGTTCATCTCTTCCCAAAAATTGCATGTAACAGGCAGCATTGACTTCTAGGAAAGGTAGACCAATTAAATGCCTGGCAGGGACAAGATGAAAGGATGGGGGTAGGTATTTGCTGTTCTTATCAGCCCATTAAGCTTCAGTTTCAGTCTTTGATTTCCTGAATTTAGAAAGGCCTGTTGATCTCAGAATTTCCACTTAGGGCCTGACCATTAGCCCAGCAAGCAGCTTCCATTAAAGGCTGCTTCTGCCATCAGGGAACTTGAAATCCCAGAGATGTGTTCAGTCCCTGTGATAGCTGTGTGCACGGATGAGGTCCTCTCCATCCAAGTCTTATGAGTAATGTGAATAAAAGAATGCTTTTATTCACATTATCCCATCCCACCTATTCACAGGGATTGCTACATGAACCTCTAACTTGTAGGGCTGGAAGAACCCCCAAAATGGCCTCGAATGCATCCCCTACCCCTGCCTTCCCTCATAGCTCAGTTGGTAAAGAATCCATCTGCAATGCAGGAGACCCTGGTTCGAATTCTGGGTTGGGAAGGTCCCCTGGAGAAGGGATAGGCCACCCACTCCAGTATTCTGGCCTGGAGAATTCTATGGACTGTATGGGGTTGCAGAGTCAGACACGACTGAGCGACTTTCACCCCTGCCTTGGTCAGGGCTGCGTTTTATTCCTGACTAAACATTTTCTTTCCTGCTGCTGCTGCTGCTAAGAACACTGGAGTGGGTTGCCATTTCCTTCTCCAATGCATGAAAGTGAAAAGTGAAAGTGAAGTCGCTCAGTCGTGTCTGACTCCTAGCGACCCCAGGGACTGCAGCCTACCAGGCTCCTCTGTCCATGGGATTTTCCAGAAGAAGACAAATCCAGGTACAAGTTCAGGCACTAGTTAGGAAGTTCTTTCCTGAAAGGGCTTGAGCAGCCCCCGGTTATTTCTTCTTCTTCTAATCTCAGTGGGCACAGAGTACCCTCCCAATTGGTAAGCCATTACTTAGTCCTCTTAGTCATCTCTTGTCTTCGGGCTGAATCATCAGATTGTACCTCTGGGATAACCATTTTCGAGCTATCCCTGACCCATTCTGCAGGTGCAGGATCTGGATGACGCGAATGTCCCAGTTGGTGGGTGCAGTGACATTTCTCAGAATCTCTGGCATTTTACCAGTGATGATTTAGGCGTGTATATCTTGTGCTATTAGGATCGTGCATCAAGTCCAGAAAGTTTTTCACATTTGCCTTTTGACTGATCTATGCGTTAAGACGAAACTCACAAACTCTGTGCCAAAAAAAGAAAAAAACCTAGGAAGAGTTACACAGTTGGCAGAATCAGGCAGAAAGTAAAATTTTAACTATGTGTTTTTATTTCCTGCCACTCACACTATTGACCTATTTGCCAGCAAATATTTGCAGCTGCTCTGAGCGTGGTGCTGCTGGGGACACGTAAATGAGCCTCTCCAGTCTGTGTCCACCGTGAGGGACAGGAGGCAGGGTGGGGCCGGGGGTGCCATGGAGCATCTTGCCACTAGGGGGTAGCATAGAGCTGCAGCTCTTAAGTCGTGGGTCCCTTCAGATCAGATCAGATCAGTCGCTCAGTCGAGTCCGACTCTTTGCGACCCCACGAATCGCAGCTCACCAAGCCTCCCTGTCCATCACAAACTCCAGGAGTTCACTGATGCTCACGTCCATCGAGTCGGTGATACCATCCAACCATCTCATCCTCTGTCATCCCCTTCTCCTCCTGCCCCCAATCCCTCCCAGCATCAGAGTCTTTTCCAATGAGTCAACTCTTCGCATGAGGTGGCCAAAGTACTGGAGTTTCAGCTTTAGCATCAGTCCTTCCAAAGAAATCCCAGGGCTGATCTCCTTCAAAATGAACTGGTTGGATCTCCTTGCAGTCCAAGGGACTCTCAAGAGTCTTCTCCAACTCCACAGTTCAAAAGCATCAATTCTTTGGCGCTCAGCTTTCTTCACAGTCCAACTCTCACATCCATACATGACCACTGGAAAAACCATAGCCTTGATTAGACGAACCTTTGTTGGCAAAGTAATGTCTCTGCTTTTGAATATGCTATCTAGGTTGGTCATAACTTTCCTTCCAAGGAGTAAGTGTCTTTTAATTTCATGGCTGCAGTCACCATTTGCAGTCATGTTGGAGCCCAGAAAAATAAAGTCTGACACTGTTTCCACTGTTTCCCCATCTACTTCCCATGAAGTGATGGGACCAGATGCCATGATCATTGTCTTCTGAATGTTGAGCTTTAAGCCAACTTTTTCACTCTCCACTTTCACTTTCATCAAGAGGCTTTTGAGTTCCTCTTCACTTTCTGCCATAAGGGTGGTGTCATCTGCATATCTGAGGTTATTGATATTTCTCCTGGCAATCTTGATTCCAGTTTGTGTTTCTTCCAGTCCAGCGTTTCTCATGATGTACTCTGCATATAAGTTAAATAAACAGGGTGACAATATACAGCCTTGACGTACTCCTTTTCCTATTTGGAACCAGTCTGTTGTTCCATGTCCAGTTCTAACTGTTGCTTCCTCACCTGCATACAAATTTCTCAAGAGACAGATCAGGTGCTCTGGTATTCCCATCTCTTTCAGAATTTTCCACAGTTTCTTGTGATCCACACAGTCAAAGGCTTTGGCATAGTCAATAAAGCAGAAATAGATGTTTTTCTGGAACTCTCTTGCTTTTTCCATGATCCAGCGGATGTTGGCAATTTGATCTCTAGTTCCTCTGCCTTTTCTAAAACCAGCTTGAACATCAGGAAGTTTACGGTTCACATATTGCTGAAGCCTGGCTTGGAGAATTTTGAGTATTACTTTACTAGCGTGTGAGATGAGTGCAATTGTGCAGTAGTTTGAGCATTCATTGGCATTGCCTTTCTTTGGGATTAGAATGAAAACTGACCTTTTCCAGTCCTGTGGCCACTGCTGAGTTTTCCAAATTTGCTGGCATATTGAGTGCAGCACTTTCACAGCATCATCTTTCAGGATTTGGAATAGCTCAACTGGAATTCCATCACCTCCACTAGCTTTGTTCGTAGTGATGCTTTCTAAGGCCCACTTGACTTCACATTCCAGGATGTCTGGTTCTAGGTCAGTGATCACACCATTGTGATTATCTGGGTCGTGAAGATCTTTTTTGTACAGTTCTTCTGTGTATTCTTGCCATCTCTTCTTAATATCTTCTGCTTTTGTTAGGTCCTTACCATTTCTGTCCTTTATCGAGCTCATCTTTGCATGAAATGTTCCTTTGGTATCTCTGATTTTCTTGAAGAGATCCCTAGTCTTTCCCATTCTGTTGTTTTCTTCTATTTCTTTGCATTGATTGCTGAAGAAGGCTTTCTTATCTCTTCTTGCTATTCTTTGGAACTCTGCATTCAGATGTTTATATCTTTCCTTTTCTCCTTTGCTTTTCGCGTCTCTTCTTTTCACAGCTATTTGTAAGGCCTCCCCAGAGAGCCATTTTGCTTTTTTGCATTTCTTTTCTATGGGAATGGTCTTGATCCGTGTCTCCTGTACAATGTCACGAACCTCAGTCCATAGTTCATCAGGCACTCTATCTATCAGATCTAGACCCTTAAATCTATTTCTCACTTCCACTGTATAATCATAAGGGATTTGATTTAGGTCATACCTGAATGGTCTAGTGGTTTTCCCTACTTTCTTCAATTTAAGTCTGAATTTGGCAATAAGGAGTTCATGATCTGAGCCACAATCAGCTCCTGGTCTTGTTTTTGCTGACTGTATAGAGCTTCTCCATCTTTGGCTGCAAAGAATATAATCAATCTGATTTCAGTGTTGACCATCTGGTGATGTCCATGTATAGAGTCTTCTCTTGTGTTGTTGGAAGAGGGTGTTTGTTATGACCAGTGCATTTTCTTGCCAAAACTCTATTAGTCTTTGCCCTGCTTCATTCCGTATTCCAAGGACAAATTTGCCTGTTACTCCAGGTGTTTCTTGACTTCCTACTTTTGCATTCCAGTCCCCTATAATGAAAAGGACATCTTTTTGGGGTGTTAGTTCTAAAAGGTCTTATAGGTCTTCATAGAACCGTTCAACTTCAGCTTCTTCAGTGTTACTGGTTGGGGCATAGACTTGGATTACTGTGATATTGAATGGTTTGCCTTGGAAATGAACAGAGATCATTCTGTCGTTTTTGAGATTGCATCCAAGTACTGCATTTCGGACTCTTTTGTTGACCATGATGGCTACTTAATTTCTTCTGAGGGATTCCTGCCCGCAGTAGTAGATATAATGGTCATCTGAGTTAAATTCACCCATTCCAGTCCATTTCAGTTCGCTGATACCTAGAATGTCGACATTCACTCTTGCCATCTCTTGTTTGACCACTTCCAATTTGCCTTGATTCATGGACCTGACATTCCAGGTTCCTATGCAATATTGCTCTTTACAGCATCGGACCTTGCTTCTATCACCAGTCATATCCACAGCTGGGTATTCCACTAGAATGTTGTCTGAACCACTTGTACTACTTTTTCAGACTTTCTCTTTACTTTAAGATTCACAGAGGAAAGAACTCATCAGAGGTCCTGGGAAAGGCCAAGAAAGCTATCAGAGTGATTTATACACAGACTTTAAAATAAAATCCTCTCTCTAGACTTAGCAGGCAGTATTGCAGTTGAAGGGGTCAGCACTATGCTTGTCCATGTCTGAGCTTTGTTGGGGGGAAAAAAGACAAAGAACTCACCCAGCTGGCAGAAAAACTTGATGCCTAAGCCAAAGGAAGTCAAATTTGAACTGTCTGCTTTGGTTTTTGTCACACATACTTTTATTTCACCACACTGGAGCATTGTGAGTTGGTGGAGAGAAGCCTTTGAACCCGAATTTGTCAATGAAATCTGCAGTCCTTACCCTTGGAGATGTGTCTTTTGTTTGGTAGATGGGTTTATCTTACCAGGCCCTAAGTGATCTGGCCCCTGCCTGCCTTTCCCAGTTATAGTTACCTCTTTAATATTCATTCTACACAGAAGTTTGGAATACTAAAAAATAAAAATCCAGACAGTAAATAGTCTTGACTACTCAACTTTGCCATTGTGGAGCCAAAGCAGCCATAGAATGGATGTGAACAAATGAGTGTGTCAATAAAACTTTATTTATAAAAACCAGTGGTGGGCCATAGTTTGCCAGCTCCTGCTCTCTTAACACACTAAATAGACTTAGGCTTTAGGCTGTTTGCTTAGAACTGACTTCCCCAGATGATCCTAGGACTTGTTCCCTTACTCCGTTCAGGTCTCTCAGATGTCATGTCATCAGAATGGCTTTCTCTGACTACCCAATCTAAAATAGAGCTCTGGGGCTTCCCTGGTGGTCCACTGGTTAAGAGTCTGCCACTAATGCAGGGGTCATGGTTCCATCCTTGGTTTGGGAAGATCCCACCTGCCACAGGGCAACTGACTAGTCACCCCAACTACTGAAGCCCACATGCTTCACAACATGAGAAGCCATCACAGTGAGAAGCCTGCACTCACCACAACTTACACAGCAACAAAGACCCAACACAACCAAAAATGAATGAATGGTTGAATGAATTAATTAAAAAAAAAATAGAACTCTGCTCCCATATCTCCATTTTCCCCCCTCCTCTCTCCTGTGATAAATACTTCATGGAGTTGCTTTACTAATAATATTGATCACATTTTGGTATCCGCTAGAGAAAAGCGTGTGTGTTTATAGCCAGAAAATGTATTTTTTTCAGAGTATCTTTTCCATGTGTTGCAGTCCATTTACAGTGAACAATCTCTGTGTACAGAAATAGCTTTGCTATGCAGAGTTTGTTTTCATTGCATTCCTCTAATGACTTTTCCCCTGAGATTTAGGCTGAGTTTGGCAGTGTCAAACATATCATATGGTGACCTGGCACAGGGCAATGTGAAAGAATTGCTTTTTCTAGATCCTCATTCATGTTTTTGGCTCTTCCTATAGATTATAAGTTCTGCCCCATATGTAATTTTCACAGAACTATTTATGGAAAGAGGAGAATTTCCTATAAAATTTGCATGTTTCCCAGAAACAGAGGAAGCTACAAGGCTGGTCAGTACAAAGTGAACAGGGAAACTGGGAGGTGATCAGAGAGGAAATTCATGTCAGGAGCTGGTAACTTTGGAGGATACAGCCCGAGGGAGGAGAGAGATGTCAGATCCTAGAGTCCACTCTGGGGGTCAGTGATCTTCCTGCTGAAGCCTTAGGAAGTCTATATTAGTGCACCACTTTGAGTGCAGCTGAGCAAAGTCTCTCCATGTGCGTGGCTGATGCAGAATGTGTGTGCCACACTTCATGGAGATGACACCAATGCTGGAAATCGGGTGACTTGACATATTCTCAAGGGATCTACACCACGGGTGCAAAGTATCTCAAGAGCTGTTGCGTTTCTAATGTAAAGAGTGACACCAGGATTAATCCAGTGAAGGGACCTGAAAGGCAAGGGACCCATCCTGCTAGAAGAGAGGCTGTATCTGAAAAGCAGGAAGAGTTCAAGGCAGGAGAATGTGAGAGAACTGTGGTTGCAGGTGATGCTAAGACTCCACGGACATGGCATCTTTTCTGAGCTTGTGGTCCCATCATACCTTGATTGGCAGTCTTCATGATCTTTACCAGTTTCTAAAAGAAGGTGTTTTTGTAAATGTCTTGTGTAAAATATGGTGTGGTGGATGTTTTTCTTGATTGCTAAGAAATTATGCTCAAGAACTATATTGCGTTCTGAAGGCAACATGACTCTATGATATGAAAGCACATACGATGCCTTTTCATCTGTACTGTTAACTGTATCTTTCCAAAGGATGCTATTGGAAAGACGTTGATTTAGTATAACCAGAGTGAGATATCCTTACTTGGGTATATGTTCTCTACTCTCTGCTTCCCGTACCAGGGTTCAAAAGATGAGAGACCTTGAATGTAGTTTCATTGTATGTTGTTTAGTTGCTCAGTCATGTCTGACTCTTTGTGACCCCAGGGACTACAGCCTGCCAGACTCCTCTGTCTATGGGATTTCCCGGGCAAGAACACTGGAGTGGGTTGCCATTTCCTCCTCCAGGGCATCTTCCCGACCCAGGAATCGAACCTGCTTCTCCTGTAAGTCTCTTACATTGCAGGCAGAATCTTTACCGCTGAGCCATTGGGGAAGCCAGTTTCATTGTAAGTTCAGTTCAGTTCAGTCGCTCAGTCGTGTCCAACTCTCTGCGACCCCATGAATCGCAGCATGCCAGGCCTCCCTGTCCATCACCAACTCCCAGAGTTCACTCAAACTCATGTCCATTGAGTCGGTGATGCCATCCAGCCATCTCATCCTCTGTCGTCCCCTTCTCCTCCTGCCCCCAATCCCTCCCAGCATCAGAGTCTTTTCCAATGAGTCAACTCTTCACATGAGGTGGCCAAAGTATTGGAGTTCCAGCTTTAGCATCAGTCCTTCTGATGAACACCCAGGACTGATCTCCTTTAGAATGGACTGGTTGGATCTCCTTGCAGTCCAAGGGACTCCCAAGAGTTTGTCTTCATTGTAAAATGGCGTCTAATTAGCAGGTACCCAGGGTGGGGGTGGGGTTCAATAAAAATAGTAAATTCAGTCTCCTAGGAATTCTGAAGGTTCTGAAATTTCTGGGGGACAAAATACATGGCAATAAAACACTAGTCTTTTTAAGCCAGAAATGTACACAGATGGTTATAGATTGTTGAAGAATGGGCCTAAAAGGCAGGATAACCATGGCCTTTTCTTTGTAGCTATTAAACTTGCGTTCCCAAGTCTTGAACTGTATTTCTAACTGCACCTTAGGTCTTTGGAACTGAAACGCTTCTGTAAACATTTAAGTCCTTGCTCTTTCATCCTAGAGATAGTGAAAGTTTAAAAAGAAAGAAAGAAAAAACTCCTTGCAATCTCTCCAGGTGTTACCAGCCTGCTTCAGCCCCAGAGAGCTCCCATCCTTTGGCATGGGACTACTCAGTGTTTATAATTCTCAACTATTGATTTTATTCTTGGAGGTTGTAACACCGATAAATTCTGAGGTCTATTATAGGTCCTACATGAGGAAGAGCCACAGTAATTCATTCTCACACTGGAGCCCTGGATCAGTAGGGGGAAATTTTTTTTTTTTTTTTATTGCATTTGCTCTAGGCTGTGGGTCTTTTTCTAAAATCATTATGTTAGTTAAAATAAGCCTTTGTACCAAAGAAAATAATCTATCACAGCTTGGGATTAGAGAACTCTCCAGGGGAAGAGCTCAGATTTATGGAAAAAGGAGTTAATAACATTGACTAGACAGCCCCCGACTTGGCCCACTGGAGCTCACCACTGCAATCCTTATTCTTTTTTGTACCTCTGCAATTTCCTCTCCTCTTTACTACGGCTCTTCTTCACATTTAAGCAGCCTGCTGTTTTTCATTATTCACTTTGCTCATGTTCCATCTCTTCATTGTCTCTTTCCCACCTGTCCTTCCCACCCTTGGGGATACCCAGTTTCTTCTCCTTCCTTGTCCCCGTCTGGAATCTATCTTTCCCTATTCTCCAGTTCCCTGGCTATATCTGTCATCTATTCCAGCTTGTACTTCGGTTTTTTCTCCCCCACTGTTTCTGGCAAGGGAGACCTGTTTTCAGTATTTCTCTTTAGAGAAATGTGTGTGTAAGAGCAAGACAGAGGGAAGGAAGAAAGGTGGGGAGAGGTTGAAAGATACTGAACAGCATGTTTACGGCATAGTCTTTTGAGAGGATAGTAACAGAAGACCCTGGGTTGGGGCAGGGGGATTCCTGCTCCTTGGGGAATGTCAGCACTCTTGGCAGATGAGTGAGATCCTTCACAAATTCTGTGTGGAACTCACTTATCCCCACCGGTGGGGATCCATCCCTGGAATGTGGCTTCATATCACATGTGAACACAGATGGGTCTGGGGGCCAGGAATTCTCACTTATTTCCTCCAGGGCTGGCCCTCAGCAGAGTGGGCAGCTCTGCTTGCGCTTTCTTTAGGCTGGAGCTAAGCCCTGTTAAGCCACCGTGCACCCTTTCCCTGCATCATTGTGACTGTCATGTCGCAAAAATGTGGTGGTCATTACTGGTTTGGGCAGGTGTTTTCCTGGGGGTTGGCAAGGGAGAGGAACCCTCCTGGCTCCATCTTGCTCCTGCTGAGTGGCAGAGTAAAGACCCAGAAAGATGAGACTGTCAACAGAGGAGGGAAAGAGGCTGAAAGCACCATTGGTACAGACAACTCAAACACAGATGTTCTGCCTGCACGTCTCAGGAGCTGGCTGTATCTGTAGTTTGCTCTCAGACTCAGATTTAGGACTATTATGCCTGAAAGGGACAATTCCCACAGCTTGTCTAAAAGAGAGCTGTGTTTACGGAGACATTTGGATAAGTAGTGTAGTGATCTTTAAGCCGGGGGTTGGGGGGGGGGGGGGGGGGGAAGAGGGGGGTGACTGAAATGGTGGCGGGCTTAGGGAGAACCTGCAATTCCCCTGCTCTTCTGTGAGAGCGAGTCACAAATTAGGGGAAAAGTTCATTTTTCCAAAGATGAATCTGTTAACGGGCAGCTCTATTCAAATTCTGTGGCCGCTTCGCAAACACGGTTTGTGCTTTTTTTAAAAGATGGATTTAATGGACTGAGTTCATTTAGACAGGAGATCAAATGAATGAGCAGAATTAGAATGCACATCCATTTGGCTGCCAGTCATTGTGTAAGCCACTCGACCACCCGACTTCTCTAATTAAATGATATTGCAGTCCCTGCAGAAAGGCTTCGATGGATAAATTAGTACTTGGTAAGTGCTTTGAAGATGAAAATCACGATATGAGTAATGAGCCAGAATTTTTCCTCCCCTGGGGCTGGAAATGGCATCTTTTGTGTTTTCCTGCTACACTGTGAGTCACCTGGGTTGACAATGCAGGAAACCTCCCCCCAAGGAAGAGCAGGAGAGACACAGTAAGGACAGGTTTTTATTTGACTTACAAGGCAGATTAGGAGAGAGTGTGAATCCATTCGCATCTGTACATGAATTACATGCCGTACACATTTGCTACCTGTAGTCACGGGTCATATTTTACATGAGTTTATATATTAAGAAATCGCATGAAGATTACCTTGTTTAAACATTCATGAAGTACAACATCCCCCAAGAGAACTGAAGACAGAAATTCCGTTTCGTCCCTCCCGAGAGCTTCACTCACCTTCCTCTTGGTGCATCTCAGCTCTGCATCCACCACCCCCTGCTGCAAAATGTTCAGGCTTATCTGCTCTGAGGGTATGATGATTATTTTTAGTGGGAGAAGCTTAGAGGAAATGCAGATTTGGAAGTAACGCGTGAACCATTTGGCAAGGTCGAGCCCTGTCTGTCAGCTACGAATCTTGCCCCTTCCTGACTACTCTCACTGGCTCCCCTTGCAGAGAAGCCTCAACACCTAACATGTTGTATGTTCCAAACTTGGCTGAGAGCTCCCCCCACCCCCACCCCCTGCCAAATCCAAATATTCTCATTTATATATATATTTTTTTCTCCCAGATTGCACTGACGCAGAGATAATCAGTCACACTAGATTGTCTGGGCTGTGAGAGCTGTGACAGGCCCCATCAGGAAAGGTTGCTTAATCCCAATTTAAGTTAGGATCCACGCTACTGGCTGCAGCCCTCCTTACTGCACTAGAGTGCAGGATGCGGTATGTGACTTCAGCCCTGACTGTGCCCCACTCCTAGCTGTACCCCGAAATTGGTCACAGTCAAGAGCATGGCACTCCTGGCACAGCTGGTGGGCTCACCTCTTACCGGTGGGCTCACCTCTTACTGATGCAGCCAAGGAGAAGCGTGGGGAGCCCACTGCAGGGACGGGAGGTGAGAGGGGGTAAATGTTGTGCTGGGGAAGAGGTCGGATGCTTCAAGGGGAGAATGTTCCCTTGCTGGATGAGATCCCAAAAAACAGGCTAGAATGGCAGAAGGGGAAGAGGGAAAACTCACTCCTCAGATAGACTCAGATACAGGCCAAGTCCAAAAGACTTAGAGAGTTAATTGGAAA
Organism: Bos indicus; assembly: GCF_029378745.1. Classification (NCBI taxonomy): domain Eukaryota; kingdom Metazoa; phylum Chordata; class Mammalia; order Artiodactyla; family Bovidae; genus Bos; species Bos indicus. Next base: position 14,442,308 of record NC_091782.1, on the reverse strand, counting down.
ACAATTATACTTATCTGCTTCCTGCCAATCTGTATCCACAGACAGAGCAGAAGTAATTATAGATACCGTGGATACACTGTGGTGTTAAATGTTTCAAATTATACTGCTTAACAACGCTTCCTTGATAGGGCCCTCAGCGTGGGGGGGCGGAGAGCTGCTTTGAGTCAGCAGATAACTCCACGGGGGCATGGTGATGCTATCTGCAGAAGTTTCTCACATTGGGTCATGTTTTTCCCCCAAGAAAACTTGCTGCAGCCAAGAAAAGGAAAAAAAAAAAAAAAAGAATTGATACTAATTTGGTTTCTGTTGTGTATTTAGCCTGTCATTCATATAGCTGTCTTAGCGGAGGGAGCCGACATGTCTTTTATAGCTTTTGGCTCCTCGCTCCTCGGAGGAGCCAAAAGCAGGGTCAGCACTGTGGATTAGAATCAATTCAGTGGGGGGAAAATAAACCTTCGGAGTGTATCTTGCCTTCCCTGAGCACGTCGCAGGCATTAGCAGTAATGGGAGCTCTGTCTGTGCATGGAGAGAAAGCATCTAGCTCAGGCTCCCACCATTCTCGCCCCCCTGCTGTGCAGTCCCCTGACCTTCACAGTGGGGAGGGGGAATGATTCTGGATTCATCTCTAACTTTATACTGCTATGCACAGGAAAAAATACACACACACACACACACACACACACACACATACAGTCTTCTAGAAGAAACAGAAGAAGAAGTAGGGACAGGAGCTGCTGAAACATGGCCCACACAGATAAGGTAACCAAGCCTTTGGGGACCTGTATGTGAACTGACTCTATTTGCCCTCGATGGCAGCTGTGCCACCTTTTCCAGGCTTGCTGCTGCTGCTGCTAAGTCGCTTCAGTCGTGTCCAATTCTGTATGACCCCATAGACGGCAGCCCACCAGGCTCCCCCATCCCTGGGATTCTCCAGGCAAGAACACTGGAGTGGGTTGCCATTTCCTTCTCCAATGCATGAGAGTGAAAAGTGAAAGTGAAGTCGCTCAGTCATGTCTGACTCTTAGCGACCCCATGGACCACAGCCTACCAGGCTCCTCTGTCCATGGGATTTTCCAGGCAAGAGTACTGGAGTGGGGTGCCATTGCCTTCTCTGTCCAGGCTTGCTAGTCTTCTCCAACTTCAGGGAGTACTAGAGAGGCAATGCTGAGGGTCAGGTTGTTAGGTCCTTCTTTAGGTTCTTTTAGTCCACTCTGCAGGGCTATCAGAACACACAACTTCTCAAATGAGCACAGGTGCATCGGGAAAACACTAAGCTAACCCATTAAAAGAGCGCTGGATTTGCTCTCTGGAATGGCTCCTTGCTGCTTCTGTGTACACTTGAGCTCTAATGCATTTCATTTCTTAATTTGAAGACAAGGATGAATGCGGTACGTGGAATGACAGCAAAGCACACCCTCCCCTCTTCTCAGGGGCATAAATCACTGAAACGGCACCTGAGCCAACCGACTTGTCTCTTTTGCTGCTGTGTTTTCTCTTTAACAGAAACTCCACACAACACTGCCAGCTTTCACCGAGAGTGTCCTGAATGGCCATTTCTATTTTTCATCTATCCTTTCCAGAGGCTTCATTGGACTGGAAGGCAGAAGTTGGCCTGGGTCCTCTCCCAGTTCAGCCACCATCTAGCCCTGTGACCTTGGGCAGATCACCTCTGTAAGCTTCCCTCCTCAATTCTCCAGATCAGAGCAGTGAGATGTCCGGGAGCTTTCCCTGCTGAGTCTCTGAGAACTCCACTGCTGTACTCTCCAGCATAAAAGTGCCTTGAGGCGACTGCAAATCATGCCTGCAAATCAGGAAAGCTGCTCTAAAGGGAAGGCAACCTTGCAATGTAAGTGGTTTGTCTCAGTTCTGTGGTTTAGCTGCTCCAAAGATTCAGATGAAAAAGATAAATTGACATGGTTTAAGCCCCTCACAAGGTCAGTGGGGAGCTGGCCAGAGTGCTGAACTCAGCTTCTATTCATGACAGTCAGACCTGGCTACACTGCTCACACACACAGCACCTTACCCTGCCCCAGGACAGAGGCAAGCAAGAGTTTTCTCAGCAAGCTCCAGACTTTGGGCACCAGGCATGTAAACAGCCAGAGGAATTTCTGAGCACACTGCATTCAATCGTTCCCAGATCTGTTAGAGAGCTATATTTAGCTTGGGAATAGCTTTGGAGAGAGTGCACTGCCACTCAAATGAATATTAATAGTGCGGGTCTTAGAGCAAAGAAAATATTTCTTCAGTTCAGCATCTGGTATGTATCTGACAAGGAAAACACTGCTTGGTGTTAAAAGGCTTGGGGCAATTGGGGTGTGATGAGCACTCTGCAACTAGGAATCAGTACCCGTTGGGAAAAGAACTTAGAGCATAAAACCAAATTGTCTGAGCTTCCTTCCCAAGTGCCTAACTAAACACTTTCTCCCTACAATCTTTCCCCTCAAAAATTTATTTCTTGAAAATAATATTAATTTGTCTCTTCGTTGTTGTACAGTTTATTAATGATTCTCAAAAATCTTCCAGTTTACCCAAAATGGAAATACTTGCACCAGAGCTGGACCCCACCCAATCAAACCCACCAGTGCTCTCCTCACCCTAGCCCCCCTCCAAAGAGCAAACCAATGCCGATGGGGCTGTCTGCCCTCCTGACTGGGGAGGCAGGCATGTCCCCACCCCCGGCTCTCCACATTTTCTCAAAGAGGCAGCCTGCACAAATCCTTTCTTTAGCCTGAGGTTCAACTTCCCTATTAACATAGACACAACACTCCACTGAAGCTGAAGTATAAGAGGTTTTCTGCTTGATGTGTTTTATGTCCCATTATTATTTTCCCTGCACATCCTGTGCCTCTCGGAGGGGCAGAGGAGAGTGTGTCTGGCACAAGGCTCTGCGGGAGGGTTCCTGCCACTCAAAAATAGGAGGGAGAGATCAATTCTCTTAGGAATTCATCCAAAGACTCTCCCTCTGCCCTCCCAGAAGATGTGAACTCCCAAGGGTTCTCTTCTGCTCTGTGTTCTATACCTATGAACTCAGTTGCCAGCCTCTGTGGCATGGCTGTTCCCCTTCTGTCTGGGTCTCTGCAGTGGTGCTACATGTCTGCTTTTCCTCCGTGGCTAGATTGAAAGGTTTTGCCTAAGCTTCCCTGAGGCTCATTATTTATGGGATGAGATTGGAGGCAGGGTGAACATTAAGTACCTCAAAGCATGGATGAGTCAAATTAATAACTACAGTACAACCCCAAACAACACCAAAACCATCACTGTGGTTTACTGCTTGTTTCTACCAGTTGGGAAAATTCAGAATTTCATGTTTGTGCAGACAGAAACTATTCACAGCAAAGACAGAGAAATGAGCAAAGTATATACATGCTCCCACGTTGGGGGAATTTCACAGGGAAGTAACCAAAGGGATGGGAAGCCCACCCCCATGGTCATAGTGGGGACTGGTAGAATTCCTGGAAGAGTCTCTTTTTGGTCACACCCCCTAAAGTTAAGACAGCGCATTCAAACACCCATGCAAGATAGGTAATCCGGTCACAGGTAAAAAGTATTTCCATGGAGAGGGGCAGGCTGTCTGTCTCTCTGTCTCGGCGCCTGTGGGTTCCCAACAGTAGAGAGTAATCTACAGTCCCATCAGGGACATTCCTAAAGTCCCCTAGATGAGCCCCACAGGATTCTTGAGCATCTCTAGAATATGAGTCAGAGCTCACACCCAGGGCTGGACTCCTCCACAGTGAACCTGCCCTGGGAGCAGGCGCCAAAGCAACTCAAACACCCAAGGAAGAAGTGGGAGCCAGAAAGGGGAAACTGTGAGGCACCTTCTCGATGTTCATTCTCAACACCACCCCCATGACCACTTCTAGAAATCGCTACTGGAGGGTGGGCAGTGAGACGAGGGGCCAGAGGAGGGGCAACAAGCCTGTGCCCAGCGTCCCTTAAAGAGGAGGCAGGCGGGGGTGGTGATGCCAACCGGAGGCAGGTGGAGTCGGCTGGCGTTACCCGAGCTCCGTGTTTAGCTGAGGTCATATCCGCCTCTTGCAGAACCATGTTCTCTTACAAGGCCACTAATAAGCCATTGACCTTGAGTTTGAGTCTGGGGCTGATGTTCTTCTCTGGGGGAACCCCAGGGGCCTTGTGGCTTAACGAGAAGAAATCCTCCTTGTTTTAGCAGCAATTGCTTTTTCCTCTCCACCCGCCACAGTGATCAAATTAACAGGTTGCTTCTCCTCGGAATAAAATGTGTCCTCAGGTCCCAGGAGGCACTGCCCATTTGCCTGTCTGATGGGCTCGGGACAGGAACGCAGGGAAGTAGTGTGTGTGCCTCTGGTGCTCCCCCAGCCCCCTGCCCCCCAGTCCCTGGGAGAGTCTCTCCCACCTGGGGTGGCCGCCCAGGCCGGCAGTGAGACCACAGGGAGGGAGGCGCCTGAGTCTCAGCTGCAGGAGGTCTGGCAGGAGGCTGCGTACACGCTGCTGCCTGCTGTGGCCCCGCAGCTCAGGCTGCTGGTGGGACACTTGAAGGGCTTCATGCTGTTCTCCCTCTGGACGTGCAGGTGCTCCAGCTGCCAGCGCTCCCAGCTCTTCCGGAACTCCATCTGGACCTTCCGCGGGGAAAGGAGGAAAGCAGAGGCCATCAGACAAACCAACTGCCCACGAAATGGCCCCATGATTACATTAGGAGGGGAGGGAAAAAAATCCAGTGCATTATATTAAGAGACACAAGTCAAGGGCTTCGGGCACCTAAATTAATATCCCCATAAAATTGTTTCTTCTCGTCTCCTATTTTCTGGCTCTTCTCAGGAGGGAGACGGGCTTTGCTGATCTAATTGGTCTCTTGCATCTCTAAACTCTTGTGACTCAGCTAAGTACCTTTCACAATCCATCACAGTATCAGTTGGCGGAAGAGAAGGAGTGACAGAGAGATGTGGGGAGAAGGGAGGTGGAGAGAGAAGAAAAGGAGAAGAGAGAGTCTGACTTCAGGGCCCTCTTGGACGACTGAGAAGAGGGACAGCCTGCCCTGCCCCTCACGGTGTCAACACCAGACCCTCTAAACTCCCCCAAGGGCTTTCATCCTGGCTCCAGGACGGAAGGGCAGAGGAGCTGCGGAGAATGAGGCTGGGACTAGAAGCAGCCTGAAAGAGCAGGCTGCGGATAAGGACTTCTCAGCCTGGATTTGAACTAATCCCAGCCAGGAGCTGGACTCAACCCACAGAGGGTGCAGCCCAGGTGAGTTCGGCCAAGCAGAACTGCTGCCGTGCTCAACTCAGCAGAACTCAGCCCTCCCCATCAGCAAGAGCCTTCTCAAGAGGGTGGAAGCTTGGAGCCCACGTGGTTAGAGCAGAAAGATACAATCCAAGTAACACTGCAGAGCCCCAGTCCCTTGAGGGCTGTGGCGATGCTGCGGCTGGCTCCTGTGATTCCAGTCCCCCAGAGAGGCTGCTGGAAGCTGTACAGCCAGCCCAGGGCATCCAGAGAGCTCAGCCAGCGGACACGCCTCTACATCTGCTTTCCAGAGCTTCTCTGATGCACTCCACACGTGCCACCAGAACTCCTCACACCAGAGTGTCTGGGGCCCAGGCCCGCCCTCTTGGGCTCCATCCAGCAGGGTGGCCAGCTGCCAGCAACTGTGGGTACGTGGCTCACTGCCAACATCCCATGGGTCCCTGTGCAAACACCCCCCTTCTCTTCCCGCAGGGCTGCCATCCATCTCACTAAGCCCAGCAAGGTGCTTGGCATGGCCACATGCCTATCCCTTAAAAGAACTTTATCTGCACTGAGTGAAGCTGAGATGGCCCAGAGCCTGCCTGCCAGGATGGTCCCCGGGTCCCGGGCAGCACCTCCGAGCCTGGGCTGGGGTAAGGGAGGGAGGCTGAGCAGACACCACCCACTGACCATGGCTCTTTGCCAGCTCACTGCCTGGGTGAGTGAGTGTGATGCGTGTGTTGATAGCTGGCATGACGATGCCTGAGTCCTGCAGTGGCCTCTGCTTGTGTAGCCGCAGGAAGGCCAGTCTTGTGGCTCAGCCCTTCACTGGGAAGATGAAAAGAGAGACGGCCAACTGAGGCACATCCCTGGGAAGCCAACTCAGGGACTAGAGAGGCCTCACAGATACAGGGAATTGGACAGGATTGGGACTGTGTCCCCCTCTGCCTCCCTCTCCCTCAGCCCTTTCCATGAACCTCTGCTGCGCTCCCCACCCCAATGACAATTGTCATTAGAAACCATCATTTACAGGGCACTTACTATATCCCCAGTATTCACCATAGATTGTTAACTTTCACAGCAACCCTGTGAGGCAGCTCCTTAGTCCTTGCTTAAAGGTAATGAAGGGCTTCCCTGGTAGCTCAGACAGTAAAGAATCTGCCTACAATGGAGGAGACCTGGGTTCCATCCCTGGGTTGGGAAGATTCCCCAGAGAAGGGAATGGCAGCCCACTCCAGTATTCTTGCCTGGCGAATCCCATGGAGAGAGGAGCCTGGCGGGCTATAGTCCATGGGGTCGCAAAGAGTCGGACACGACTGAGCAACAAATACTTTCACAAAGGTAAGGAAACTGAGGGGCAGAGATTTAAGTATTTCTCCCAGTCTCAGCCAGGATCTGACCCTAGATCTGGGCTGACTCTACAGCCAGGCTCCTAACCCTCCGTCTCCTGCCACTTGGACTATTTAGGCCACGCTTGTTTCTGCCGTGTCTCCCCCATCTCGGTAGGTACCCCACGAGAACTGGGACCACATCCTCCTCTCAGAGCTTGCACAGTGCCCGGCATAGAGCAGGTACTCCATACGTGTTCTCTCAATGAGCCAAATGAATAAATGACTAAACGAGCACCGAACATCGGGTTCCTTCTTCTACTGAGCTCTCATGATCCAACAACGAAGACGACAACACACACCCTGGGCTCCTGGCGCTCCCGCCAGCACGCTTCCTCACTCTCAGGTGGCCCTCATCCCTGCCTCCCAGGTCCCCGGGCCGGGCACCACGCCAGGCTCTGGGGTTTGGGATGAGTTGGGGGGGGGTCACACAGCTGGGCAGGAGCAGAACCGGGACCAGCACTCGGGCTCCTGAGTCACCAGAGCCACAGCAAAGCCACCCCCGGGCCTCCTCCCCTGTGCCCATGCCCTGCCCGCTGGCAGCTAGTGCAGGCCTTGGTGGCCACACAGGCCCAATGCCAGGGTCACAAGTATCCGGTATTGCTATGGCAACCCTGGGTCTGGAGAACAGCTCTTACGGACAGAGGGCTCAGCCCAGGAACCACAAGTGCTTGGTGACATGTCTGTCCATGTGTCCAGAGGAGCTGGGCCCGAGACGTCTGGGGATGGTTGAAAGGAACCAGGCGGTGCGCCTGAGCAAGGCAGGTGCTCTGGGCCCTCCGAGCAGGGTCTCTTGGACCCCATGGCACCAGCCTGAGGGGAGAGGTCAGTGGGGATCTGGGCAGCAAGACCCCCCTGCTCCCACCCCAGCCACCAATAATCCACTGGAGGAGCAGACCCCCTTTCCCGTGGTGGATGGGGCTCTGGCCTATACATATTGAAGGTGCTCTCTCTCTCTCCAGGAAGAATTCATCCCAATCCCGACTCTGCACTATTTCCAGGCCAGACCTGGAGTGTGTCTCTGACTGTCTCTGATCTTCAACGTTCTCACGTGAGAGAAATGAGAATCTCGAAACCAGACTTTCAGCAGGAAAGCTTTTTGGGGGGAGGCAGAGACAAGCAAATGAGACGGTGGTTTTTAAGGCGCCAAGAATGTGCCTTATAACAGTCACCACCCTTTACATCACCTGGAATTTTCCCTGCCCAGCCCTATTTGTTCCCTCAGGGCCTCAGTGCTCGAGATCTGTGATCTACTTGTGGGTGCACATGTGCGCAAGTGCACACGCATGGGCCCACATAAGACATCTGAGGACTGGGGGCCAGTTTCTTATATTTCTGCACCCCCACTGACATTCACACCCCACCTGCCCCACTCCCACCCCCAGCGTCAAGAGGCTGTGTCATGTGTACATGAGGCTGTGTCTTCCCCAAGCTCATGTGTATGTTAGGGCATCCTGTCCACGCACGTGTGTGTGTGTGTATGTTGGGTGGGGGAAGAGAGAGAGAGGGTGATGGAACAACACAGGGACAAGACACCCCCTGAGCGCCGGTGCCTAGTGGGGTGAGTAGCGATTGCAGCTGAGAAGCCTGGACAACCCCACTGGACCATCCAGGACAGCCAGTGTAGCAGCCCCACCAGGAGTCCACGTCCCTCCACAGGCCTTACCTCGTTGTTGACAAAGCAGTACAGGATGGCCACCATCAGCCCCTGGAAACAAGAGTCTTGTCAGCAGGAGGAAGAGGAGGGAGGCGCCCTGCAGGCAGGCCTGGTCTGAAGCTCCAGGGGGCCCCAGCCTCAGCATCTCCCTCCTGAGACTGGGCGGCCAAGGCAGGCCCAGGCATGGGGGTAGTGGGTTCCTTCTCCTTTCATTTCCAGAGGAATGAGGAGGCCCCTTGCTCAGAAACTGCAGAATTTCTTCAACTAACCTCTCCTGGAAGAGGCCCAACCTGAGAAAATACACTTACCACATGGAACTTTCCCTGCTCGGCACTATTCGTTCACTCAGGAGCCCCAGTGCTCCAGATCCGTGATCTGTTTGTGTGTGCGGACATGTGCGTCCGTGCACACACACGGGCCCACACAGACATCTGACGGGTTAGGCCAGTTTCTTACATCTCTGCACCCCTGTTGATATTCGACTCCCCACCCCCAGCAACAGCTAATACTAGTGGAGAGGCTCAGTTCTCAGCTTTGGAAACTACGTGACCTGGAAATCTCGTTTTAACATTGCCGAGCCTCAGTTTCCTCCTCTGTAAAATGGGAGACTCCGGCATACTGCCTCGTATTCTGGGAGGATGAGCTGCACAATGTCTGTAAAGCACCCGCCACCAACAAGCAGCCCAGGGAAGGGATGGCAGGTGCTATGCCAGGCTGGGTGCCCAAGGTAACATCCAGGAAGGCTTCTTATCCAGTGCGCTCACAGAGAAGACTGGGTAGGTGTCAGGGTACCTGGGACTCTGGCTCTGCTCTAACCACGTCCCCTGGGGAAGGGCCGCTTTCAGCCCAGGCCCCGGGCTGCCCCTCGGTGGTGCAGGCTGGTCTCGCCCCGCCCCCACCCTGGGACTTCTGGACTGGGGCCCCTGCCGCGAGGTCACCTGGAAGGAGGTGAAGGAGAGCTCCGTGAACAGCTTGACGAAGCGCAGCACTCCCCGGGCGTGCTCGTCCATCACGAAGGCGAAGATGACCTCATGCGTCCCCAGCAGGGGGATGAGTGTCAGCGTGGACTTGGCGAGCCTGCGGGGTGGGGCAGGGACATCACTCCGGACCTCTCTCATGGACTCTGCTCCCCCGTCAGTGCTCCCAGCGCCCACCAAGGCCTGGCATCTGGGTCACAGAACCCTCCCCCACCGAATACCCTGGGACGGGCTGCCTGGAGGGGAGGAAGTAGAGGTGGAGACAGAAGCCCAGGAGCTGCTCAGGTACAGGGGTGAGACAAGACTTGAGGGCTCAAGCCAGGCCTGGCTGGAGGAAGAAAGGGCACATAGGGATCAGCACCCAGGATCTCCCTCTGTGCCCGAAGGCAGGGCTCAGCGTGCCCGACAAGGGAGACTCCGCTACATCACCTGCACTTGATGTCTGTCTTGCACATGAGGTTGGCCTGCAGTTTGGACACCACAATGCAGATGACCCGGACGAAGATGAGGAAGTTCACCTGCAGGGCAGAGGGGAGGGCGACTGGAGGCCCTCTCAAAACGCCCTCGCGACCCCGTCCTCCCTTAGTGCCCGGGCCCACTGCAGCTCCCACCGCCTGCCCACAGCATCACTCACCCCGATGGCGAAGAGGATGGGCAGCCGGATTATGAGCCAGTAATTCATGTTGGAGTTCCTGGTCCAACAGCTGGAGCGGAGAGAGACACACAGGCCCCGGCTTGGGCACACAGAGCCCCCAGCTCCCAGTGCAGGCACCGGGCAGCCCCATACACAAGGGCATGCAAAGTCACACACACACACACACACACAGCCACACAAACACTGCCACCAGGAGTCACCCGACAACTCACACACACACACACACACACAGTCCTAAACACACACAGATACACACAGCCCCTTCATGAACCTCCAATCACAGTCACATGCGTCCTCACCTTCACACACAAATAACAGGAACATTTCACTCACAGTTGTCACAGGAAAGCCTAGGGGACATCACCTACCCCCACAGACCAGCACCCTTGTCATCATCAAATCCAGGGAGGGGGAGGGTGGGGGATTGCAGAACTAAATTCATAAATTTAGCTCCTGGTGCCTCAGTTTACCCTCCCAAGAGGCAGTAACTGCACACCCCAGGGGCCAAGGAATCCCATAGGGTTTGAGAACGGTGACCTCAGCACACGCCTCAGCCCCTCGGAGCAGGACACTCACCCCTCGTCCTCATAGAGGTACTTGACGATGCCCCAGGGGATGACAAACAGCAGGGGGACTCCTAAGAGGGTGGGGGAGAGAGAGGGCAGAGGGGCTGGCAGGCCGGAGCCCTGCCCGGCACACCCAGAGGCCCCCATCCGGGCTCTCCCACCTCCAGCCCTGCTCCTTGCCTGGCCCCGGCCACGTTTTCTAACAGGTACGGAATTAGGCTGGCATGGGTGCTTCAGAGAAGCGGCAGCAAGAGCCACCCTTCCCAACTCCCCACACTCCTCCCTAGAGAGCGGTCCCCACCACATGGGCACCATGACTTTCCTCACAGTCCACCCCCTCCCATGGGCCAGGGGCCAACTCTTTGATGCCACCCACCCCTGCCTGGGCCCACACACCCATTTCAGTCAACTTCTATAGCACTGAAAGCCTCTCCAGGTACCCACCCCAATCCCCATGCAGCTGCCCGTGGCTGGGTGGAAGCCTGGAGCAGAGACAGGAGCCCCGTCCTTGACAGCAACAGCCCAACTGACCATGCACAGTGGCCACAGCGACACCAGCTACCGCAACACTGCCCACATGGACGAGGCAGGGTAGTGTGGAGACGGCCTCTAGGAGGACCCCCAATCACCCCACCCCTGGTATTCACACCTGGGTGCGGTCCACAGTGGATCCAGATTGGTCTGTGTGACCAACATACAGCAGAAGTGATGGCATGCCATTTCTGAGATTAGGGTAGAAAAGGTCTTCAAGACTGTAAAAGGCAGGTCTTGGGCTCTTTCTCTCTTAATCTGGTCACTTGCCCTGGGGGACACCAGCTGCTGGGTCATGTGGGCACTCAGAGAGCCCACTGTGGTGAGGAATGGAGGCCTCCAGCCAACAGATAGCAAAGACCTGAGCTTCCTGCCAACAACCTCGAGAGTGAGCTTGGAAGTGGATCTTCTGATCCATTAAGCCTTGAGATGATAGCTTCCCTGGCCAACAGCTCCATGACACCTCTCTTGGAGATCCTAAGCCTGAGGCAGGCAACTCAGTTGAACCTGGAATTCTGACCATAGAAACTGCAAGATATAGTTGGTGTTTTACATATCTAAGTGAGAGGTCCTTTGTTACACAGTCATAGGTAACTAATACACTGGCCCCTAGTTCCTTAAGCACAGAACCTAATTCATCTGCAGGGCCTCAGTGACCATCTCACTCTGGAGTTCAGTATATGTTCGCTGACTTTCGATTGGACTGTCAGACTTTGCTGTTGGTCCAGTGATTAAGAATCTGCCTGCCAATGTAGGGGACACGGGTTTGATCCCCGGTCTGGGAAGATTCCACATGCTGCGGGGCAACTAAGCCCGTGGGCCACAACTACTGAGCCTGCACACCTAGAGCTGTGTTCTGCAACAAGAGAAGACACCGCAGTGAGAAGCCCGTGCACCACTAGAGTAGACCCTGCTCACCGCAACTGAGAAAGCTGGTCTGTGGCAACGAAGACCCAGCACAGCTGGGTCTTTAAACACTTAAAAAAAAATTTTTTTTTTAAATTGGATGGTCCATCCTCATGTGACCGATGAGGAGCTGCATCAGCAGCTAAACAGGCCACAGGTGGGACTAGAACACAGGACTGCAATCCCACCGCCTAATGGCTCTCAGCACCAACTCCGTCTAAGCCTGTCTCTGTTGGTGCCTCTCAGGGATGGAGATGTGGGTGTCCCAGAGGGATAAGAGAGTGCGTCTAAAGCTGCGTGGCCAGGATGTGTGTGAGGTGGTGGCGGGGAGTCCATGTGTATGCATGTGAGGCTTCGGGAAGCACATTTCCAGGGCAGAACCCACTTCATCACCTTTCCTGCTGCCATCACCCACATCCTCAACACACGGATGTCCACTCAACAGCAGCTACCGAGCAGCTTGCACTCCCGGAGCAACTGTACTTGACTGTGCAGATGGTCAAGCATGGAGGAAGCAACTGGCTCATGGCTGACCAGCACGGTCATCAGACAGCCTTCTCCTTAGCTATTTATTTTTACATAACCCAGCATCCATGTTGCTTTAGTAACAGGCCTTCATGAGACTGGACAAGAGGCAGACAGCTTCCCAAGGCTCCAGCACATAGCACCGAGTCTGTCACATAGAAGATGCCCAGTGAAAATGGAATGAATGAAGTGAAAGAGTCAGTGTATCAGTGAGACAAGGGAAGCTGTCCAGGCAAGAACAGGCCAATGCCCTGAGCCACACACACATCTGGACACCCCTGTCTTCGACATCCCCAGCCCCCTGCTGGCCTTTTTCTGAGACCCTACCCCACGACAGGGGAGCTCACTCATGTTAAAAACCAGACCTGGTGAACTTCATTCATGCATCAGCATCTCTTTAACGAAGTCTTAAAAAAAATGCACGCACAGCTCTGCCGCTTGCAAACATTACACACTCCCTGCTGGCTTCATCTTTCTCCCATTTAGAAAATCAACAAGACAGGCTGGAGAAAAAGGCTTGAATGAAGACACAGTCTGGCTGATTTCCTCGTGTGTCACATGCCTCCCCCGAGAGGCCTCCTTCTGGTGGGTTATGGGGGTGTCCAGCCACCCGTGGACAACAGCAGAGGCTGACATGCCTTTTGGGGATTCCCGCGCTGTATCAGCATCTTAATTTTAATTCCTGCATCTGCATATGAAGCTAAAAGGTGTTTCCCAAGCATCCCACTTGCGCCGAGAGCCTCCTAGCATCACAGCAGAGCTCTGGGCTCTCAGTGACTCTGTCTGTCCTTCTGTCTTTGCTCCTCTGTCTCTCTGTATCTCCCCATCCCAATTCCTCAAGAAAAGGATGATCTGAGTGAGAAGAGGGGGTCCCCTTGGGTCCTACCCTTCTGCTCCCTCAGACTCTGGGTCCCAAGCTGGGGCATGAGGTGACGGGAAAAAGACTGGAGCCCCCTCCCCCACTGCCCCCTCCCCCACTGCCGCACTCAGAGACACACAGGAACACTGTATGTCCCCTCCCCCACTGCCCCACTCAGAGACACACAGGAACACTGTATGTCCCAGCCCCCAAAGTCTCCACCCACCATCCATGCACCTCTGCACACATCACACCGTTCCGTCCATTGCTTCCGCCCTCAGGTCACCATGGTGACAGCACTCCAACGCTGATGCTATTTCCCAGAATGGACAGAAACAGTCCTCCACTCTGAGGACCGCCTTCCCGGAGCTCCCCTTCATGGCCTAACTCCACCCACCCCTCCAGTTGGCTGCAGGGCTCTTCAGCTTTGCCCACTGCCAGTCTGATGCCCCTGCAGAATGAAGAGGCCTGGGAGGGGAGGAAGCCAAGCAGGGAAGGGCTGGGCTCTGGTGGAAGAGGGAAGGAAGGGTAGGAGGGAAGAGCAGTACACTGAGGGCAGGCCCACCTGCCCCCTGCGGGGACCTGAGTTTGCTCGGCTGGGCCCTCAGGGGCTAGAGAAAACCTGGCGGGACAGGCAGTGGGGCCCAGGGTCTGCGAGTCGGGAGGCCTGGGCCCAGCGCCTGCTCTCTACAGCCTTGCCCTCAGGACACTGATCAAAGCCCCTTTCCAGATGCTCTTCTGCAGCAGGGCTATGGAACAAAGTAGCCAAAGAGCATCATCAACAAGGGATGAAGTCTGAGGATGGGGCAGGGCGGCCGAGGGGAACCAGAGAGAGCCCACAGCCAGGAACCCAGGGCACTTCCCAAGGAGGCGGGTGGGACCAGGCACAGCCTAGCAGGGGCTCAGGGGAAAGAGCGAGTATGGGAAAGGGGGAAATTAAGGGGGGAGCATGGAAATGGGAAGAGAGTGCGTCCCATTCTGGTGTGAGAGGCCCAGAGGCCTGCCCACTCCTGGCTCCATCCCAGGTGGGTGCCCGAGGGCCCCTCCAAAGGAAGTGTTGTTGCATCTGTTTCTGGGGTAGAGGGTGGAGGTCGGGGGTGGAGGCTAGTAGGGGGTGCTGCTAGGATGGGTGCCTCAGCCCTGCCCCACCCCACACCATTCTCATTGGAATCCCATGTGGAGAGAGGCAGAAGCACAACCAGAAATGTTCCAGCAAAAAAAAAAGACACAGTGGTTCTTGGCAAACTTTTTTGGCTAGAACATTTCCAGCTGGGCTCCAGGCACTTCCGGGGTCTACCCTTTGCTCAGCTGGCTTCCGGCTGACCCTCTCCCACTCTCTCACTCAGCTCAAAGCTCTCGTCTTCTTCGTCAAGTGACAGAGCCACGCGCCTCAGCCCCACACCCAGGGACCCCCACCCTGAGACCCAGGACTGTCTATTTCCCTCAGGGCTGGGGTGCCCAGGACTGGGTGTGGGGCTCTGTCCCCCAAGGGTCTTAGGGGCCAGGATCTTTGAGACTGGTACCATGACGGCCAATGGTGTGTGTCGTGTATTTGGCCAGAGAGGTGAAGGCCTCTGCTTCCTTTAAGGGGGGAGAGTCACGCAAAGGCAGAGAGGCTGGACGATGACTTGACAGTCCCATCGGCAGCAAGTCCTGTGCCCAGAAGGGGGTTCTCCAAGGGGGCCCCACCCCGTACCGGGTGGCCCCCTGGGTAGCCTGAAGGCAGCAGCTCCAAGAGGGATCAGGGTCTCCCACCCGCTGCGCTCAGTCGGGATAGGGGTGAGATGAAGGGCGGCGGGCCTTACCCCAGCCAATGCTCAGGTAGAGCCTGAAGACACGCTGCTCGGAGAAGACGGACAGGGCCAGCAGCGAGTACAGGTACACCCCCTCCACCAGGAGCCAGTAGTAGTTGGCTGCCACGCAGTACTGCATGAGCAGGAACACCAGGCGACAGCCCAGAGACTCCTGGGGGCAGAGGAAGGGTCCCCAGGGGACAACAGCTTGGCCCCTGCCTCTCTTGACCCCTCTCCTGGTCCCGCCCCAGCTGCTATCCTGCCAGAGCAAATGCAGGATGACACAGCTGACACCTTCCCGCCCGGACCAGTGCTAAGACCCTGACCTGCTCTATCTAGCTCATGGGGTCCTCACTATCCTGGAGGAAGGAAACTAATTTTCCCCATACGGGTGAGAAAACTGAAGTTCAGAGAAGTAAATAACTTATGCCTGCAAACGAGTAAGTGGTAGAACTGGAATTCAAACCCAGGTCTGTTTCCAAAAACCACTCCCCGGAGTCAAACGGTACCCTCTCTTTGGGCAGGGCAGTCTCCCTCCTCAGACTAGAAGCTCCCCAGGGTGCACTGCCTCTCCCATCAGACTGGACCGGGGGACTCTGCAGAGTGGACAGCCTCTCCCGTCAGACTGGGGGCTTCCCAGGGTGGACAGCCTCTCCCATCAGATGGGACTTGGGGTTCCCTGGGGTGGACAGCCTCTCCCATCAGACTGAGGGCTCCCCAGGGTGCACTGCCTCTCCCATCAGATGGGACTTGGGGTTCCCTGGGGTGGACAGCCTCTCCCATCAGACTGCGGGCTCCTCAGGATGGACCACCTCTCCCATCAGATGGGACTTGGGATTCCCTGGGGTGGACAGCCTCTCCCATCAGACTGGGGGCTCCCCAGGGTGCACTGCCTCTCCCATCAGATGGGACTTGGGGTTCCCTGGGGTGGACAGCCTCTCCCATCAGACTGCGGGCTCCTCAGGATGGACCGCCTCTCTCATCAGACTGAGGGCTTCCTGACGACCAGGTCAGAGCAGCTCTTGCCTTCCTCTGTGCCAGGCCTCAGTGGGGTAGGGAAGCCTGCCCTTCACAGATCATCCACCCTCCCCAATCCCTCCCTGGACACACCACATACCTGGTAGGAGAGGAGCCCGTCCCACTGATGCTGCTGGGCGGCTGTGCTGTACATCCACTTGAGGACCGTGTCCTTGATGAAGACGGACAGTGCTCGGAGGATGAAGGATGCAAAGAGGTTCAGATGGATGTAGTTCCGGGTACAGTGCAGGTGTCTGCGGGAGAAAGCAGGACCTTCCCTGGCACGATGACTGACAATTCTGCTCCATGAGCCCTGGTTCTCAGGCATGTGTCGGTCCCTGGGACTATGCTCCTGTCTTTCTTCCTCCAAGATGCCCTCATTTCCCATAATCTTGAAAATCCTTTGGATTTCACGTCCTGCCTATCCATGAAGCCTTCAGCGGTGTGGTGACTGCCAACCCACCCTCATCTACATTCTATCCTTTTCTCTGCAGCATCTTCCCTTCTACAAAGTCACGTGTAACCCAAGCGATCTGTAGGAAGACCACTTTTCCCACTGGGGACTTGCTTGGCTTCCTGATGACAGCCCATGTCTAACATGCCTCCAGGCTGCCTTACAGTGACAGATTGGGGCTAAGCACGTGGCAGGAATTCAAAAAGTACTGGATACAACTTCAATATCCTTTTGTGTAAAAACAAACGGAAAACATGAGGACACTTCTTTACCCAATAAGGGCTGTCCAGCCAAACAAGCAGCCAACCTCATTCTTAACTGAGAAATTTTAAAAAGATTCCCTTTAAATCAGGAACAAAATAAGGATTATCTAGCTGTAAGGTCTACTTATATCACATCTACTCAACTTTGTACTACAAATCCTAGCCACTGTAAGAGGGCAAGGGGAAAAATGGATAAGAATTGGAAATAAAGACACAAAATTGTCACTGTTTATAGATGATCTTCACAGGAAATCCAAGAGAATCAACACACAAAGTATTAGAACTAATCAGAGTTCATTCAATAAGGTTGCTGATATGTATGTTTATGTACGTCAGCAATAAACAATTTAAAAGTAAATTTAAAAATTCATTTGCACTATTTTAAATTAGTACCTGGAAATAAATCTAACAGAAGATGGCACAATTTCTATGGAGCACACAGGTAAAGCTTGCTTAAAATAATTAAAGAAGACTCAAATTAATGGAAGAGTCACCAGATTCATGGATAGAGGCCCTATCTTGAAAGTGTTGATTCTCTTCACATTAACCAATAAATTCAATTCACTCTAATAAAAATTCCAACAGTGTTGGTTTTTCTTTTGATGGAATTTTTAAAAACTTATAAAGAAGAACAAAGCGATTCAGCTATGCATTTCATGTATCTGTTCTTTTTCAAATTCTTTTCCCAATTAGGTTGTTATAGAATATTGAACAGAGTTCCATGTGTTATACAGTAGGTCCTTGTTGGATATCCATTTTGTTTATTTATTTTTATTTTTCTGGCCATGATGTATGGTATGTAGGATCTTAATTCCCCAACCAGGGATCAAACCAGGGCCCCCTGCATTAGAAGAACGGAGTCTTAACCACTGGACCACCAGGGAAGTCCCAGTTATCCGTTTTAAATATAGCAGTGTGTACACGTCAATCCCAAACTCCCTAACTATCCCACCCTTCCTCCCTGGTAACCATAAGTGCTCTAAGTCTGTGAGCCTGTTTCTCTTTTGTAAATAAGTTCTGTTAATCAATTATGCTCCAATATAAAATGAAGAGTTAAAAAAACCAAAACTTATAAAGAGAGTCAAGGGGACTTCCCTGGCAGTCCAGTGATTAAGACTCTGTGGTTCAAATGCATGGGACATGAGTTCAATCCCTGGTTGGGGAAACTAAAATCCCACATGGTATGCAATGTGGTAAAAATAAATTACATTAATTTTTTTTAAAAAGAAGAGCCAAGGGCCAAGAACAGACACTCCTAAAGAATCACAATGTAGGGCCCCTGCTGTAAAAAAATAAGATTTTCGAATGAATCTAAGTAGTTAAGGCACTGTGGTTATCAACAAAGGGACAGGTAAGTAGCCCAATGGAAAACAATCCAGATGACAGAGATCCACCCAGGTGTAGATAAGGCTTGCCATGCAGCAGAAGCCAGGGGTGGAAAGGGGGCTATCCATAAGTGGTCCTGATGCAATTAACTATATGCATATGTGGAAAAATGAAATTAAATCTCTTATTTTCACTATAGACAAAAATAAATTCCAGGTTCACCAAAGAGCCATAAGGGATGTGTAAAACTTATGATGCTAGGATAAGGAAAGATTTCTTAAGACCATAAAGAAATTTGGCCTTTGGGGGAAAAATTTGATAATTTTTTTTATCAATTGGAAAAATGAATTTTTATTAATTGATAACACTCATGAATTATGTTTATCAACAGAATTAGATACTTCATATATTTCATTCTATTAAAATTAAGACTTTTATTTATCAGTAGAATCAGATACATTGATATATTCCATTCCTGTAAAATTATTAAGGCACCATAGAGTAAGTGAAAAAATAAACCACAGGCTGAGACAACATATCCTGGATTATTATCCATAATATTTAAGGAATGCCTAAAATCAAAAGAAAAAGCCAAATCAGCCAATAAAAAAGTAAGCCAAGGATATGAACAAGCAATTCACAGAATGAAACATAAAAAGTCTGGTAGATCTCTCTAGGAATCAGTGATATGCAAATTAAAATCATAATGAAATACTTCACACACTTCAGATTAGCAACAATTAAGTCTGAAAAATAGGAAATATTGGTGAGGATGTTAAGCCAAGGGAACTCTCATATATTACCAGTAAGAGGGCAAACGGGCCTGACCACTTTGGAAAACAACTTCACAACACCTAATACATTTGCAGCAGCACGTCGTATTCAGACCAGGCACTTCTACTCAGAGGCATGTGCCCCTGGAGCCACGCACAGGGGGTCATGGGTAAGCATGTTCATCTTAGCAATGTTTATAATTGAGAAAAGAAGAAGAGAGAAATGCCTCAAATGTCCAGTAAAAGGACAACAAATAAACTGCAATATATCATACAATGGAGTGATGGTTCAAATGAATGAAACAGAACCACCTGTATCATTTGTGAATGAACCTCACAAAAATACAACATCAGGCCAAAAATAACACTGATGCCCAACATGCCATTAAAGGTACGCAAGATCCATGCTATATGGTTTTATAGATACTTAGAAATGCAATAAAAGTATAGAGAGAGGCATCAGAATTATAAGCAGCCACAGAGGAGTTCCCTCTGGTGGGGAGGAAGGGTGATCCTGAGAAACTTAACCTTGCCACTGGGCTCTAGTTCCTGGGCTTCGGGGTGTGTGTGCACAGGTGATTACAGTCCCAGACACTGTATTTTCAGATCTCTAAACGTTTCCTAATAAAAGGGGAGACTATTCTTGAGTGAATGTATTTACGGCGCACTGACTGTGTGCCCAGCCCTGACTGTGCCAGAAGCCATGGGGACGCAGGAGGAATGTCGCCTCTCCTGCTCCTGCTGGCTGGTGTCCTGAGTTCCCAGCCCTCAGAATTCCTCCTGCCCTTGAACCTGGCCCTCCTGGCCTACCGCCATCAGTGCAGAGGGCGTGGGAAGAGCCTGGTACTCTGAAAGGAATGGGTAGACCTGGGGAAGAAATTTTCCACGGGAGCTGACAAACTCCAGAGAGCAGAATCGCTAACCCGCTGAGGTCTCCTAAAATCATACTGAACTCCCCCTCATTTGAGACATAGGCTCACGGGAGAGGACCTCCTCTCCTCCCATTATCCACCGTGAAGGCCTCCGGCATGTGTGCATGTGTCTGCTTTTCCTTTTTTTTTTTTATTATTACATGCATACATGTACACGGTATAGATTAGCTTAAGTACACAGTGCTGTGGGCTCTGTTTTCAACCTCAGAGTCTACGGTGTGGCCTCGCTGGACATCTCTTAGGAGAGGACCCTGCTATGCTGTCACTTCAGTTTGGTGCCCCCTCCTCTATATGGGGACAGAGCGACGGGTCAGGCGGAAGCAGCCCCCTTACCTGAAGCCCAGGAGGATGGCCGAGGCGATGACCAGCGCAGAGAAGGAGAGCGCGTAGCCCACCGTGTAGATGACATAAAGAGACAGGAGCTGCTGCTCCGGGGAGCTCTGTGTGCACACAGGGGACAGGGCATACAGGGGGCGCCCACGACCCTCCTCTCTCACAGCCTGCTTACCCGGGGGGATGGGGAAACTCAGCCCCACTGGGATCCCGGAACTGAGGAAGGGAATCACCTATGGTAACGGTCCCCGGATTTCAAGGACCTTGTTCTAAGGCCAGAGATGTGAACACACACCACCTGTGTCCAGAAGGTGTGGTGAGCAAAGCCCCAGAGGCAGAGGGGTGGGCAGGTGGAGACAGACCTACCCGCCAGATGGCCCAGGTCCCTGCTCCCATGAAGTTGGCCCCCTGCTGCCCCCTCCCTCGCCTCCTCAACTCACGCGGTCCCCTCGCTTGGAATCCTCACACTCGGACAGGTCCCTCCAGGGCAGGCTTGAGTTGTCTTTATGCAGCCACAGGCCGTCCGCGGTGCAGAACCGGTAGACATGACCCTGCAGCACTGGGGCGGAGACACGGGGTGAGCCTCGGCCCGAGGCCACCTGCCTCGCCCCCTCCCCACCTGGGGGTCGACCCTGTGACCCCTCCACACACACACACACACACACACACACACACACACACACACACGCTCGGGTCTTCCTCTCCTGCCACGTGTCCGTTTCACCCAGGAACAGAAAAGGTCACAAAGGGGACCTGCCCAGGCCCTGCCTCAGCCTTTCCTCTTAGCCACCCTGGAATGCAGTTTGATGAACCCACACTTTTGAGATAAGGCCACACCATTTCCAAGGCAGAGGAACCAGAGATCAAATTGCCAACATCTGTTGGATCATTGAAAAAGCAAGAGAGTTCCAGAAAAACATCTACTTCTGCTTTATTGACTATGCCAAAGCCTTTGACTGTGTGGATCACAATCAACTGCTGAAAATTCTGAAAGAGATGGGAATACCAGACAACCTGACCTGCCTCCTGAGAAACCTGTATGTAGGTCAGGAAGCAACAGTTAGAACTGGAGATGGAATCAACAGACTGGTTCCAAATCGGGAAAGGAGTACATCAAGGCTGTATATTGTCACCCTGCTTATTTAACTTATATTCAGAGTACATCATGAGAACTGTTGGACTGGATGAAGCACAAGCTAGAATCAAGATTGCCAGGAGAAATATCAATAACCTCAGATACGCAGATGACACCACCCTTATGGCATTAAGTGAAGATGAACTAAAGAGCCTCTTGATGAAAGTGAAAGAGGAGAGTGAAAAAGTTGGCTTAAAGCTCAACATTCAGAAAACTAAGATCATGGCATCTGGTCCCATCACTTTATGGCAAATAGATGGGGAAACAGCAGAAACTGTGACAGACTTTATTTGGGGGGGCTCCAAAATCACTGCAGATGGTGACTGTAGCCATGAAATTCAAAGACACTTACTCCTTGGAAGAAAGTATGACCAACCTAGTCAGCATATTAAAAAGCAGAGACATTACTTTGCCAACAAAAGTCTGTCTAGTCAAGGCTATGGTTTTTCCAGTAGTCATGTATGGATGTGAGAGTTGGAGTATAAAGAAAGCTGAGCGCCGAAGAATTGATGCTTTTGAACTGTGGTGTTGGAGAAGACTCTTGAGAGTCCCTTGGACTGCAAGGAGATCAAACCAGTCCATCCTAAAGGAAATCAGTCCTGAATATTCATTGGAAGGACTGATGCTAAAGCTTAAACTCCAATACTTTGGCCACCTGATGCGAAGAACTGACTCATTTGAAAAGACCATGATGCTGTAAAAGATTGAAGGCAGGAGGAGAAGGGGATGACAGAGAATGAGATGGTTGGATGGCATCACCGACTCAATGGACATGAGTTTGGGTAAACTCTGGGAGTTGGTGATGGATAGGGAGGCCTGGCGTGCTGCAGTCCATGGGTCGCAAAGAGTCGGACACAACTGAGCGACTGAACTGAACACACCATTTCCATGTCCCTGCCTCAAATCTCACTCAGACAAGGCTCAGTGCTGATGAGCTATGGCCTTGGCAGACCCACAGCCATCCCTGAGATTTCTGATTCTTGGAACTCAGGGCCACCTCCTTGGGCAAAGTAGACCTCAGCTATAAAGTGGCCACAGAGCTCCTGAGAGAAAGAGACACACCCCTTCCCTGAGGGAGCCCCAGTCTGAAGGGAGACACAGCCCCGCCTCAGGGAGCCCCAGTCTGAGGGGAGACACAGCCCTGCCTCAGGGAGCCCCAGTCTGAGGGGAGACACAGCCCTGCCTCAGGGAGCCCCAGTCTGAGGGGAGACATAGCCCTGCCTCAGGGAGCCCCAGTCTGAGGGGAGACACAGCCCTGCCCTCAGGGACCCCCAGTCTGACGGGAAACACAGCCCCATCCTCAGGGAGCCCCAGTCTGAGGGGAGACACAGCCCTGCCCTCAGGGAGCCCCAGTCTGAGGGGAGACACAGCCCTGCCTCAGGGAGCCCCAGTCTGAGGGGAGACACAGCCCCGCCTCAGGGAGCCCCAGTCTGAGGGGAGACACAGCCCCGCCCCAGGGAGCCCCAGTCTGAGAGGAGACACAGCCCTGCCCTTGGGGAGCCCCAGTCTGAGGGGAGACACAGCCCCTCCTCAGGGAGCCCCAGTCTGAGGGGAGACACAGCCTTGGCCTACGGAGCAGCAGTCTGAGGGGAGACACAGCCCCGTCCTCAGGAAGTTCTAACCTGATGGAGGAGACCCAGTCCTATTGTCAAAGATCACCTGATTTAAAGGAAAACATAGCTAACGGCAGAGATACAGTCCTTAGAGACCCTCTGTTCAAAGAGGGGGAGAACTGGCTCCTCCCTTCAAGTAACTCCAAGTAGCCGGAGACAGAGGCTGTCCTCGGAGACCTCCCAGTCTGAATGGGGAGCCCCTGTCCTCCAGGAGCTCCCTGTCTGAGAGAGGAAGGAAGCACAGTGCCTGACTTCAGAGAATCAAGACTCTCACAGAAAGAAGAAGGTGCTTAGAAAGCAATAACATCAATGTGAAGAAGAGAGGTCACACACAGGCCCAGCAGAATTGAGGGCAGGGTGTCCCTGTGCCCCTCACACCCTGCCTGGGCATCTGGTGCTGGAGCAACTTCCCTGGAAGGCCTCAGTGTCCACCATCCAGGGAGTGGGTTGGCTGGTGGCCCCAAGTTTGCAATGAGGTCACAGTGATAGGGGCTTACTTGTGTCTGAGAGGAAATATAAGTCTGACCCCAGGGCCAGGAGACCAGGGACAAAAGCGGGGAGAGATTTTGCACCGGGGGCGGGGGGTGTCAAGGAGGGGACTAGGGGCCAGAACAAGTTTTAAAAGACTGAAAAGACTTCCCTGGTGGTCCAGTGGTTAAGAATCCGCCTACCAATGCAGGGGACACAGGTTCAACCCCTGGTCCAGGAAGATCCCATGTGCCGGGGAGCAACTAAGCCTCTGTACCACAACTGCTGAGCCCATATGCCACAACTAAGACTCAACACAGCCAAAAATAAATATTTCTTTAATTCTAAAGGAAAAAAGATTTTAAAGACCAGATTCCCCAGGTGTGGGAAGAAGGCTCAGCGTGAGGGAGAGAGGGAGGCCCTGGGTGGCAGCGGCTGCTCAGAAGTTTCCAGGTGAGGCAGCAGTAAGGACAGGTCTGCGCAGGGGGCTAATTAACACGCATGCCTGACAGCAGCATCACCAGCCCAGGTCCACCCACCAGGGCCCAGGAGGGACGCGCCATGGAGGCCGGGGCTGCATTTCCTAGTTCACAAACCGTCAAGCCACCCACTGCTGTCGTATGCCCGACATCTTCACTTTAAGGGCTGGGGCAACCCTCCGCTTACATGGTCAGTCACCTTTAGGGCCTGTCAGTGGGACCCTGGTCCCCTGAGCCAGTCCCCAGCTTGCAGCTCACTCTCCTTTCTCCCACTGCTCTTCAGAGACCCTGAGCAGGGTCCTGATTTAGGAGACAAAGTATCTGGTAATACCGTGGGGCTAAGTCAGCTTTTGGCATCACAGCTTCTAGAAGAACCTGCATTTTAAGAGACGTCCCCGGGGAAGAGAAACAAAAGCCTGAAAAATCAAATGGTGGGACTTCCCTCGGCAGGAGAAGCCCCCGACACAGGATGAACAAATCAAAAAAGGAAAAAGGCAGAGAAGGGGAGGCATCAGGTCTGATTTTAAGCGACTGGATGAGCCCCCAGACGTCTCTTTGATCTGCTGCGTGAGTGCCTAGAATTCTTCCCCAGGGGTTGAGTCATCTGATATGACAGCAACACCAGCCTTCAGGGGTAATGACCCCACAGCACTGATGGAGATCTGGGCTGATTCTACAGGGTGTGAGACTGGTGTCAGAGCCTTCTCTGGAGGCCCGTTTAGATGGGAGGAAGTGGGGAGAGGTGAGGAGGCAGAGGGGCCAGGCAAGGGAGAGGACCCAGCAGTGGAGCCAAAACCATGGAAGTACCACCGACCCAGGACACAGCAGTGTGACCCTAATAACACTCAACTCGCCACAGGGGCACAGGGTCTGGCAGCCAGGAGGCACACAAATGGATGCTTTCCTTCCTCTCTCAAGCCCTCTCGGCAGGCTGCACTGTCACAGAATCAGGTTTTGAGCACCTGCTATACGCCTGACACCTGAGAACATCACAACCACCTTACAAGGTTACGCGCCGAGAATCCCATTTTACAGATGGAGAAACCGAGCCTCTAAGAGGCCAAGTGACTTGCCCAAGATGATCCAGCCAGGGAGTGGCAGAATCAGGATCACAGCCCCTGGCCCTCTGCCTCTGGAGGCCAAAAGGCCAAGAGTCAGCACCGAACTCGCTGCTAACAGTCCACCACGGCCTTGTGCCATTTCTCTGCCCTTCCTCTGGGCCTGGATTCACCAACATTCTGCATCTTCCCAGCAGATCCTCTTGGCAGTGTGGGCCCCCTGCACCCTGCCATTCCTGGGTTCTCTTCTCAGGGCGAACTGGGAGGATGGGGAGGTGGTGGGGAGGTGGTGGGGAGGTGGAATGTGCACAGATGTATGTGTCACTGGCACAGTGTCAAGGGATCGCTGCATCCCTGCAAAGCTCAGTGAGCCTATGCAAATGCGTCTGTCAATTACCCTTCATTAGCAGCAAATATTAAAAGCCAGAACTGTTCCTGGCCCGGCTGTGATCCCCAGGCGCCCATCTTGGCTGGAGATGGGGTGGGTCAGGGCCCAGCCCAGCTTATCAGGCCAGCCTTATCTGGCCCGGGAGCTACTGGTATATCATAACCAGAAGCTTGGCTCTGGTCTTGTCAACACCAGGAGGCAGCCGGCCACGAGCCAGGAAGCCTAGGGAATATTTCATTAAGTCAGACCCTGGTGCTGGAAATAAAACCCCCAATTAAACACTTCCCCTCCCGGAAACTGCAGCAGCGTCCGTAATCAAGCTAACAGCCGCCCTTCCACGTGGATGCGGGCACTCAGGGCTGTTGAGAGGCGCTCATGAATCCATTAGCTCCTGTACCCTGGCAACAGCAGTGGCCAGCATGGACGCCTGGGCCCCCAACTTCCAGGCCGGGATGCCGAGATTCAAAGACGGCAGTCACAGGACCTCCCCAGAGTGCAGGAATGAGGGTCAAAGCCAGGGCTGGAACTAAAGGGGCCGGCTTGGACTCCAGGTGTGGGGCTGTGCTTCACATCAAGGGATAGAGGAAGACCTCAAGCTCAAATCCTGGTTCTGCCCTCAACCAGCTATGGGACCTGGGGCAGACCTCCCTGGGTCTCAGTTTCCTCATCTGTAAAATGGAAACCATGATAACTTCCCAGGTCGGTGGTGTGAAGACTAGAAGTGAAAGCACATGAAATGCCTGGTAGCTGTGTGTGTGTGTGTGTGCGCGTGCGCGCACACGCGCTCAATCATGTCCAACTCTTTGCAACCCCATGGACTGTAGCCCACCAGGCTCCTCTGTCCATGGAACTTTCCAGGCAAGAATACAAGAGTGGGTTGCCATTTCCTTCTCCAGGGGATCTTCCTGACCCAGGGTCGAACCCATGTCTCTTGCGTCTCCTGCACTGGCAGGCGGATTCTTTACCACTAGCGCCACCTGGGTGCCTGGCTGGCCTTCAGAACACAGTCACAGTGAAAGCCCTGCTCCTGCCCAATTCCACCCCTACCCTGGCCCCAATTCTTCAAAAGAGTGCCCTTCACTGGGGCTGGGCTGGAATTTAGAACCCTGCAGCAGCTGAAATCCCTCCAGGACCAGCAGGGGGCCTCGGCTTCCTTCCGCAACCCTGGCCTGCTGCGAAAGCTCCTCCAGGGAGGCACCTGTCAGAGTTACCAAGAATTGTGAGTTATAGGCTATTTTTAAAGCATTTTATGACTCTCCTATAATTAGAACCAAGCTCACAAACAGGTAGGGATCAGGAGAGGGTGCAGCTAATGAGACTGGAATGATTTGTAACAAGCAGCTCAGCTGTTGGCTGGGAAGCGAGGTTGCTGGAGGGCCCTCAGGTGGCAGCAGGCTCTTGGACGCCACTCCAGCCTCTTGGTTTCCAGAGAGAAAATCTTGTGGACACAAGGCATCTCCTCGGGAGCCCTTCCTTCCCTGACTCACCTGCCCCTACCCTTTCCGTGCAATCCCCGGTTCTGAATTAGAGAGGTCTGCGTTCAAGGACTCGGCTGGCATCCCTGGGATGCTGAACAGTTCTGAGTCCCGGCCCCGTCTCCGAGCTGGTGCCTAAACATCCTCCACCCTGGAGGGCCCTCCTCCCCGTCCTCCATCTCCATCCACCTGTTCTTTAAGGCCTGGCCCCAACGACACCTCCCTCTGGAAGCCTTCCTAATGCCACACCCCAGGCAGAAGAGGTGGCTCTGACCTCCCTCGGCACCACTTCCCTGGCTCTTGAGCAACCTCTTCAAGCCCCATGAGAGTCACCCCTTCTCCCCAAAGCCCGCACACTCACACACCTCTAAGGTCTCACTGACATCCCCAGCTCTTAACCCAGACCTGCCCTGGGTAATTGTTTCGAATTATTTCTCGAGTCACTCATTCCTCTGCCCTGCCCTGCACTCCAGAAGGCTGACCCCTGTGGACAGTATCACTTGAGCTCCCGGCCCTCTGCTGGGTTTAGCTAATGGGAGGCACTGGCAGGAGGTAGGAAGACAGTTGGAAAGAGAGGCTAGGGTATTTCTCCCTTGCTCCCTTTCTGCCTTGATTCTGAGGTTCTGGCAGCGGTTTTTGCCTCTCTGTGACCATGGCCCTGTCCTGCTGGTGGCCTCTCCATCTTCATGACCTCCAGCTGTCATGAGGGCACCACAGCCCTGTTCCTGCCCCACTGGGACCTAGGGCTACTAAAGCTTCCCACTCTTTTTTTTTTTTTTTTAAGCTTCCCACTCTTATAGTCCTGGTGCTTTATGTTCCTTGTTGTTGTTTAATTGCTAAGTTGTGCCTGACTCTGCGATGCCATGAACTGTAGCCCGCCAGGCTCCTCTGTCCATGGGATTTCCTAGGCAAGAACACTGGAGTGGACTGCCATGCCCTCCTCTAGGGGACCTTTCCGATCCAGGGATTGAACCTGCATCTCCTGCATAACAGGCAGATTCTTTACCGCTGAGACACCAGGTTAACCCAGACCAACCTCTGAAGTGGTCCCTCTATCGGGTTCTTTTGAGATTCCCAGCTGAGTGTGTTTTCTCCCAGGACATTGACTAAGATCTGCTCCTCTTTCTTCTTCACGTTCCTAATTCCCACGACGACATTTTCACTTAGGGCACTCCCTTGATTAGCCCAAGAAAGTTTCAGAACTGCCCCCTCTTCATCTCCCATGCCCTGGGAGGGGGTGAGGGAAGCTCCCCGTGCCAGCTCCTGCCAAGGGGACAGCCAGGACAGGCCAGAGACAGCGATTATGTTGCAGGAACCCAGGGTGGGTATCTCTGTGGGTCCTTAACTCAGAGAGAGGGGAGAGGGAGGCAGAGTCTCTGATCCCAAGGGTCAAAAAAGGGAGTGAGTTAGCTTGGTCAAAAAAGGGAGTGAGGCGGGGAGCGGTGGGGTGGAAGCTGGCAGGGGGCCTGTGCAGTGGCTGTTATCTTCATGGAGAAAGCAATAAAACCATGTTCGCTCATAAATGGGCACCACCAGGACCTATTTCCTGCTCAAATAAAATTAAAGGTGATGGATGGAGCCGCGAGCAGCAGGCAGAGCTGGGGGTGGCTTAGTGCTGAGTGATGGGCCCTGTCCTGCGCCTGGCTCCCCGGGGTCTAGAGGGCCAGCCAGCCAGCCAGTCCCAAACCTTTGGGGAGCTGGGAACCTGTGTGTATTGAGGGAAGTGGGGAAGACAAGTCAGGTGGGTGGAAAAAATTGACAGAAACCATTTTTTAGGAATTTGAAATCCTCCTAACACCCCCATCACCTGGCTATATCCCCGCTCCCACATGATGTCCAGAGGCACAGAGAGGTTTAGAAGTTCAGTCAAGCGCACACAGCCACTTGGAACAGTGTGAGGCAGAATCATAAGATTTCATCTCCAGGGAGAAGGCAAGCAGTTCACTGCCCTCCTTTGGGGTGGTCCAGCCAGCAGAGGCTCAGGTCGCTCCCCTGTCTCCATGCCCAGACCCACACACACAGGAACACACATGTGCCCGCACACTGGAGGAAGCCTGGTGCAGAAATGACACACGCTTAATCTGAACCAGACTCCTGGGCTGATTCATGGGTCTGCTATTTACTCACTGTGAGAGCTTGGAAAAGTCATTTAGCATCTCTGGGCCTCAGTTTCCTCCTCTGTAAGAGGGGAGAGTCATCGGAGTACTAAATGAGGTATTCTTAGAGTACTTGGAGCCCTGAAAAGTTGTTGTGAGGATTAAATGACTGTAGGTACATAAAGTGCTTATGGAAGAGCTGCACGAAGGGCACTGGGCCGCTCTGTCTCACCCTGGTGCCTGCCTCTTTCCAGCCCAGGCTTTCAGCATGCCCCTCGGGGTGGTTGGGCACAGGAGGGCACAGCAGGAGAGAGAGTCCTCAGGACTCCAGCTGGGGCTTCGTCTGACCTCCATTCCGTGTTCTGTGCTGAAGCTGACGCCGGGCCCTGCCAGGTGCCCAGATGTTCCACTAAGCAGCTGCCTCCTCCAGGAAGCCCACTAGCATCCCACAGCATGACCTTCCTCTCACACCTGCTTCTGGGCCAGTTTCTGCTTGGTCTCAGGCCCCTTCAATGCACTGTCATTAAGAGCACAGGCTGCCTTCAAATCCTGGCCCTGCCATTGACACGTCATCTAGAGTGAGCTGTGTAAACTTTCTGGGGACTCAGTTCCCCTATCTGTATTACAAGCATACTGCGGGTCATTGTAAGGATTACATGAATACTTGCCTTATAGGGCAGGATGGGGCACAAAGCAGGCACTGAGTAAGTATCACTATTATAAGACAGTATCCTTTCTCCCTTCCTGAGACTGTGAGCTCTCTGAGGCAAGGGTGCTTGTCTCCTGGGACACATGGGGCGGATGGGGGGTGGGGCACATGGTCTCCCCCTCCAGTCAGAGCTCCCTCTGCAGTCTCTGTAGGTCTCTGCACCCCAAAGCCCCTCTCACCTACCCAATCACACCCTCCCCACCACAAGGGGTCCCCTACAGGCAGGAGTGAGCTGGGGAGGGCCAGAGGAAGGCCTAATCACCACTGCCTGGGTTCCTCTGAGCAATGAATCCCTTGAAAAGTCAGGAGGTGGCTCCAGGGCACTATCAGGTAAGCATTAGTCGCTCAGTCGTGTCCGACTCTTTGCAACCCCATGGACTGCAGCCCGCCAGGCTCCTCTGTCCATGGGATTTTCCAGGTGAGAATACAGGAATGGATTGCCATCCCCTTTTCCAGGGGATCTTCCCAACCCAGGGATTGAAACTGTTTCTCCTGCATTGCAGGCAGATTCTTTACCATCTGAGCCACCAGGGAAGTGGGGCATCTACAAACACATGCATACACACACACAGCAATGACACCTCAAACCACTCCACCCCAAGTACCGAGGAACTGTTCCTGCCTGATCCCTTTCCTGATTACTACATGCAAGCGGGTGCTCACATTTCTTTCTTAAGTCAGAGCCCATGCTTTCCCTATAGACACCTGCCAGTAGAAGCCTCAGGCCCAGGTTATACCTGATACCTCCCCCTACCGCTCCCCATCCCAAGGAAAGGTAGGCAGACCACCATGAGGAGGCCTATAGACCTCCGGGAGTGGGGAGACGGTGTCTCAGTGCAAAGGAAGCAGCAAGCACCCTATGTCAACTCCACCCCCACCCGAGCCTCCTGGACACTGGGGAGGGGAGGTCCATGTGGGGAAGGGGACTCACCGCTGCTGGCCCAGGGTAGGTACCAGGGGCAGCTGACATTCACAAAGGAGCCTGGTGACCCATCCGGCCAGCAGGCATAGTCGTCAAAGGTCCGGTTGCAGAAGAGGTCTGGTGCAGGGGGAAGGCGTTTGAGTCCGAGCCTGGCTGGGGCGCGTTCTGCTTTCCTCCGCTCCCCATTGGGGAGGCTACCCAGCAGAAAGCTCCCTGCCTAGCACGTTCCCACCCAACAGGCACCACTTAGCAGCAGAGGGACTTGAAGCCAAGTACTTAAGGTCTCTGTTTTCTCATCTGTAAAATGGGGTTGACTTCCCAGCCCACAGGGCTGAGCAGGGACAAATAGTGTAGGCAGCAAAGATATCAGAGCATAATAAGTGCTTAATAAACAATCTTCATGGCCTTTTCTGAAATTCTATACCTCCTGTGACCGGGACGGCGCCTTGGTACCTCTCCAGCCCGAGATCACTTCCTCAGGTGACTGGGTCAGGACCACAGGTCAGGAACAGAGGTCTGTCTGGCTTCAATCCTCTATTCTTTAAAACAGCCCACACGAGCCCCCTAGACGTTCATTACTGTAAGTACGTGAGTGGGGCCTTCAGCCCGGGCATAAGCCGGGAGGCGCTGAGGACACAGCACGGAATGGCCTGGTGTCAGCTCCTGGGGGGCCCTGGAGAAGGGCACGGCAGCTACACGGCTGCACCCAAGGCATAGGGCAGATGCGGGTCCTAGAGAGGCAAGGGAGGCCAAGCCAGCTTGGGGGGCCTCCGAAGGCTCTGGGGAGCTGGGTGGGGGCCCCCCTGCTCTCACCTGCGGCCGGGGGCGGGGCCTCGGTCAGGAAGCGCTGGCATTGGCGTCGGTACTCTCGCCATTTCTGCACGGTCTCCGAGAGGGACACGGTGGCACCCTGGGGAGAAGAGAGAAAAAGGGGCCCCTTGGGTCCAATTCAAGTCTATTTTACCCTCTGCCCCCACATACTTGGTTTCTTGATCTTTAGGGGATCTTAGGGCCCCAAACCCCACAGGCTTTGGCCATCTTTGCAAGGGGGTGACAACGCAATGAGGAGCTCCAGTGGATGCTTTTACATCTTTATGCCTCCCAGAGCATACCTTGCTGCTAAGTCGCATCAGTCGTGTCTGACTCTGTGCGACCCCATGGACTGCTGCCTACCGGGCTCCTCTGTCCATGGGATTTTCCAGGCAAGAGTACGAGAGTGGGTCACCAGTGCCTTCTCCTTGCATACCTTGAGGTGTAGTAAATGTCCAACCCATGGCTACTGAAAGGATGCTGTTGGGGTGAGTGAAGGAGGGGGAGTGTCTCATTCATGGTTTCATCTGCCCCCACCCAGCAGAGATTTCCTGAGGGCCCTGGGGTTCGTGACTGCCACGGGCTCCTTTCCAGTGCCCAGTCAACCTGCCTGTGAAGTTCTCACACTTTCATCCACCATTCTAGAAGGGGACATGCAGGCTCAGAGTGGGAGAGGGGCTCAGTCAAGGTCACACAGCACTCCAAGGAGCAGAGCTAAGGTTAGGACCAGGAGCCTCCCAGATCAGTGACTGTTGGAGCAGTGGATGATGTGGGCTGCGGTGGGATTCAATGCTGCAGACCCTGGTACTATTTCCCACTACTACAGGGGTCCCCAGCCTCTGGGACCTGATGCCTGATGATCGGAGGTAGACCTGATGTAATAATAGAAATAAAGTGCACAGTAATTGTAACACATCTGAATCATCCTGAAACCATTCCCCCAACCCCCAGTCCATGGAAAAACTGTCTTCCACAAAACCGGTCCCTTGTGCCAAAAAGGGCCCTGCTCTAACGTCCCTCCTACAAAATGCAACCATGTTATCTGGGAGGTCAACACAAGCCTGCACTGTCTCCTTCTAGCACAACATGGGTCAAACATCAGCCCAGCCCAGCTCTATCAACTGGAGAAGGAGAAGTCTTGAGGACATGGGGTAAAGGGGTCAGAAAAGTTCCAGGACACAGAGATTAGGCCTGCATTGGGAGGGGCCCCCCTATCTGTGAGCAGGGGGATAAGAAGCTCCACTTTCAGATAAGGTAACACAACTGGCTTTTAGACAGACCCAAGCAGATGCACCCAAGAGAGAATTATCCATTCCCAGACACTGTAGTGTACTTCCTTTACATATGTCTTGGGACTATGTTTCTTTTTTATTTGTATTTTTTCCTGAACAGGCTGAAGATTCTAAATATTCCTCACTTAGAGGCTGCAGACACACAAATGACCAGGGAGCCCCTTGGATAAAATTTAGGACCTATACATAATTTAAAACAAAATTTCACTTTTTAAAATCACAACAATAAGCATTTGTGCTGAAATTAAAACAGCTTCCTTTGGGGAGCTTGCATCCTTGACTGGTGGTGCCCTAAGCACACTGGATCTGGTGTCTGGGTAATCTTGCCCAGATTTAAGCTGAGTTGTGGTTTGTAACAGGGGTCCCCAGTTTCTGAGATCTAATGCCTGATGATCTGAGGTGGAGTTAATGTAATAATAATACAAATAAAGTGCACAATAAATATAATGCACTTGTGGGTGTGTTAAGTCGCTTCAGTCATGTCCGACTCTTTGCAACCCTATGGACAAGATCCTCTGTCCATGGGATTCTCCAGGCAAGAATCCTGGAGTGGGTTGCAGCGCCCTCCTCCAGGGGAGCCTTTCCGACCCAGGGATAGAACTCCAATCTCTTATATCTCCTGCACTGGCAGGCAGTTTCTTTACCACTAGCGCCACCTGGGAAGCTTGAGTCATCCCAAAACCATCCCCCCACCGCGGTAAAACTGTCTTCCACAAAACCAGTTCCTGGTACCAAAGAGGTTGGGGACCGCTGGTTTATGAGACACTTCCCATAAAGACATAGGTTGTCTTGGGCTCATCCCTGGCTGCCTAGGAAGCCCTGGGCAAGGGGGGAAACAAGCTTGCTTGAGCCCCAGCCACACTCTTAGAGTAAGTGTGCTGAGACCACAGGGGGAGATACCTAAGAGACAGTCCTCTTCTGAGGGCAAAGGTCAAGTGTATTTGTTATTAAAAAAAAAAAAAAAAAAGAACAAGAAATCAAACCCAACAGCAAAGGCAGTATCACGATTTTAGCTACAACTGAGGGGTCCAAACAGTTTTCACTAAAGCCAGTCCTGGTGGATCAAACCCCCAGACTCACTTTCCTTCTCCTCCTGCACCTGAAAATGGCAGCTGCTGGTGGTTGGGGCAGGGAGACTGGGAAGAAATCCCACTCCATCTCTCTTTCCAGGAGGAAAGCAGGCGGGAAGCAAGGTCACTGCTGGGAACTGGGGCAGAAGGTGTGTCAGGGCCAGGGAGTGAGAACGAGGAAGCTCATGGAAGCCAGAAGTCTGGGGGTGGAGGTGGGGAGTGGGGTTAAAGGGTAAGGACAACACCAGGAAGGCCAGGCTGGCCACCAACCTCCAGGGGACTTGGAGGCAGAGGCAGCCCTGTCACTTGCTCCGAGCAGAGCTTTGGACAAGAAACTATCTTCAGACTGGCGCTCCCTGAGGCGGGGCTGTCTCCTCTCAGACGGGCTCCCTGAGGCAGGGCTGTGTCCCTCCTCAGACTGGGGTTTCCTGAGGCAGGGCTGTGTCTCCCCTCAGACTGGGGCTCCCTGAGGCGGGGCTGTGTCTCCCCTCAGATGGGGCTCCCTGAGGCAGGGCTGTGTCTCCCCTCAGACTGGGGCTCCCTGAGGCGGGGCTGTGTCTCCCCTCAGACTGGGGTTTCCTGAGGCAGGGCTGTGTCTCCCCTCAGACTGGGGCTCCCTGAGGCGGGGCTGTGTCTCCCCTCAGACTGGGGCTCCCTGAGGCGGGGCTGTGTCTCCCCTCAGACTGGGGCTCCCTGAGGCGGGGCTGTGTCTCCCCTCAGACTGGGGCTCCCCAAGGGCAGGGCTGTGTCTCCCCTCAGACTGGGGCTCCCTGAGGCGGGGCTGTGTCTCCCCTCAGACTGGGGCTCCCTGAGGCAGGGCTGTGTCTCCCCTCAGACGGAGCTCCCTGAGGACGGGGCTATGTGTCCCCTCAAGCTGGGGCTCCTTGAGAACAGGGGCTGGGTCGCCCCCTCAGATAGAGGGCTTCCTGACAACAGGGTTCGCTGCCATCTTCCTGCACCAGTTGAAGTTCTCCAAATACTGCTCACTTCCGCCCCACCTCTCCCCAGTCAAACACACAAACTACCAGACCTCTGGCCTCTCCCCACCTGGTGTTTATGGAAGTAATACTGTGCCAGGCTCTGGGTGGCAGGTCTGACGGAGGGACATGGGGAACACAAAGATGAGGGCAGAGCCCGTGCCTGAGAGAATCCGCAGGCTCCTCGGGGGTGGGTTGGGGACAAATGCTGTTCAGGACACAGCAGAGAAGGTAGGTGACACTGCTCAGGTTGCGGCAGAACTTGGTGCAGACCTAAGAGTTCTGGGGGGGTCAGGGGGCCCTCTGGGAGCTGTGAGCGGGGGTTAAGCAGGGAATCTGTGGGGAGAGATTGGACCCAGCAAGGGCAGAGGGTGGGCATTTCAGCAGGGGGGCCTGGCCGAAACAAAGCGGCAGAGATGGGGACACTACAGCTCCAGGGAGCAAGCTGAGGACGGCTACGGACCGCTGTTCAGAATCTTCTCAGGACCGGGGGCAGCTGGGAGGCTCTGGCCTGGAACAAGGCTGAGGTTAATCGGTGCGGCCAGGCCCGGGGCCCAGGGGAGCACGGTTACACGGAGATGCGTGAATAGACCTGGCTTTGGGCGCAGAGCCAGGGCTGACCCTGGCTCTCTCATATATTGATTTTCTGACCTTGTCCAAGGGTTTTAACTTCCAGCCTGAGCTCACACCTGCACAGACTGGAAATAACCATAGTCCCTCCCTCCTCATGAGCATTAAGTGAGTTGATGCTAAAGGGCCCCGGTACTTGGAAAACTCAGTCAACAACAGCTGTCCTGGATTTCTGCTGTTGATGGGAGAAAGCAAAGCGTGGTCCAGGCAGCCAGGCTTCCTGGGGAGTCAGGGTCCTACCCCTCCTTCATTTCTAGGATCAACAAACTTCTGGCAGGAGGAAACTAACATATTTTCATGCCAAGGACCGACCATTCAGCTTAATTCGTGGCATCTTCCAGCTGCAAACGTAGCCAATAGCAAAGCCTCCGTGCCTTCCAGCAAGCAGTGAACTGCGAGGAGGGGCCTGGCCCTGCCCACTGCGCCCCCCCACCCCCGCCCCGCCCCACCTACCCCATTTCATCCCCCTTAGATGTGAGGTCCTGCCCCAGGCCTGGAGACGAGGGGCTGCGGGGCTGGGTGGTGGAGAGGATTCAGTGATGGAAGCCCTGCCCCTCACAGGCTGCAGAGCTGGCTGGAGATCGGGGCACTTGACGGGCCTGGGTGAGGGCAGGCCGGCAGTTTTTAGAATCAGGACTCACCAGGTATTATGGGCACTCTCTGCATGGGGGTGAAGGCAAATGGGGGCAATGCCTGGGGTGGAGGTCACAGTAAGGAGGGGGCATCTCTCAGACTGAAGAGTTTAGGGAGGAAACAAGAGGTGAGAACGAAGAGGCCAGGAGGGAGCACTGGACAGACAGTCACAGGTCCTGGGCATAAATCCCAGTAGTCTGTTAATGTGGGACTGATGGGACAAATGTTAACCTTCTCGGGCCTCAATTTCCTCATCTGTAAAATGGGCACATCACTGTTCTCTAAGAATTCCAGGACAGTTCCAGCAAGATAAAGTAGTGAAAAGCTTTAGGAGTTATCCAGCCCTGTATGAATGGGCAGTGTTCTAAGGAGGAAGAGCAGGGAGAGAAGGACGTGGAGCGGGTGGTTGCTCTCGAGGTGAGGGACTTTCCAACACCCTGGGAGGGCACACCTCCAAACACTGGCTGCTAACCTGAAGAATTCCTCCTACAGCTTCATGTCTCAGTATGAATAAGTGCATCAGATTCTTTCCTTCTCTGGGAACATTTTTGACTGAAGGGAAGGAGGAAAGACAGGCCTCTGAGGTGGGGAAAATGGGAGAGGGAAAAGAGGGCTCCGGTGACAACTCTGGGGTCTACCAGCTGGCGCAGCCCTGCGTCTTCCCCAAGGCAGGACCCGGCCTCATCTTCTCTGCCTGACTTCCAGAGCTCAGCCATCACCGACGGCCTCTGAGATCTGCAGGGGTGGGGCTGCTGGTCCCTGCGCTCTTGGCCCCATTTCTTTTTCCTTAAAGACTCCAGATGCATGAGCAGAAGGGCAGGGCAGGGAAGACCATACACACATTCTCACATGCACAGACCCCTCCCAGGGACACTCTGCCACACACGTTATCACACATGCCGTGGAGCACATGCTTACACACTAAGACATGACAGAGTCTCTCTCCCACACACGAACACACAGATGGTCAGGTACACACACAGAGACCCCTTGGCTGACATATACTCAGTCACACTGTCGCACACATAGATACAGAGGAAGAGTCACACGTTCTGTCACAAGCACACTATTTCTCACCCACACACGGACACACACTGACAGACACCCATTAACACTCTAAGAGGTCTGTCATACACACACACACACCCCTCCCCACAGATGCAGTATCACACTTGGAGTCACACATGCACACCGTCAGATACACAATGACACACTGAGATGTTTCAGACACGGACTCACAGGCAGGAAGTCACAGAAGGTCACGTGAGTGCAGAGGAGAAACAGGGGTTCATACAACCCCTTTCCCCCGTCCCTCTCTTTATGTCTCTGTCTCCTTCTCTGTCTCTGTGTATCTCTGTATCTCCTCATCTCTCACACACAGGGAGGAACCTACTCAGGGGCAGCCTTCCGCTAAGGAAGAGCCTACTTCTCCTCACAGCCAGGCATCTGAGGGCAGGATGTGGTTTCTTGGTATCTCCTGCTCTGATCCCCACTGGAGTCCGAGTCTGGGAGGGAGTCCAGCTCAATAATGAAGTTGCACGCTGACCGTGGTGTCCTCTGGACTCCCTCCACCCTTCACTAGAGGGGCCCCCACCTCCAGCCCTCTTCCACCACCCTGGAGAAGGCTTCCAGATGTCCGAGGACAAGAGGGTCAGAGGCCCTGAATGACTAAAGCTGCCGTCACGGGATGCCAGTGTCTCAATCTGCTCCAGAACTCCCACGTGGCAGGGCTCGTGACCCTTATTTACAGATGAGGAAACTGAGGTTCTGTTCGCAATGGTCAGGAATATTTGAACCTGGTCTTAGCTGGCTCTAATTTGGGTGTCAAAGGCTTGCCCTCAGTAGACCAGCTCCCTCACAGGGGTTTTGGGGAGGAAAGGAATAGGGGAGGGGGTGGTCCTTCCCAGCAACAATGGAGTGGCCTAGGTCCCCTTCTTCAGAGGTCAATTCGACCACCCCCTCTGCCTGTACCCCCTCCAGCCTGGCCAGCCTGACTGTGGGTAGCTCACTCGGTTTTCCCTTTAGTCCCGCCTGGATGGGCAGGTATTAGGCACCAGCCCAGCCCTGCACCCCTTTCTCCTCTCTGCTGCTGGTCTGCTGGATTCACTTTATACAGGGAACCCTCCTTTTCTGAGATTTATCCCCCCAGCAGGGACATGGAGGGAGCAACTTAGTCTTGCTGATCTCATGAACAGAAAATAGAAGGCAAAATCCACCAGTGTTTATAGAGTCTTACACGCAGGATGAGTTGTGTCGCAATTACTGCAGTCTGACCTCCAAGCTTGTCACTCAGACCTCCGCGGGCCAGGAATGCTCAAAGCAGGGGCACCCCCCGAAACTCCCCTTCTCTGCTCGGAGCCTGGCTCACCCTGCCCTTCTCTGTGTCCCTAGGTCTAGAGATATGGCCCCAGGATATTGGGCTTTTACCCTTAGCCAAAGGCTGAAGAATGAGGGGATTAGAAGAGGGGGGGTTCAAGAAGCCCCACTCCTCTGGGCAAAGGAACTTTGGGGAGAAAACATGTGGCTTCCACAACCTCTCTTTTTTGCTTAATCTGCAAACTTGGCCTGGAGCAGGATGGGACCAGGCACCAGAGCCTCCCACCCCGACCCTGTCCCAGCCCAAGGAGGAGGAGGAGGGGGAGGAAGAAGTGGGGGAGGAGGAGGAGGGGGAGAGGAGGAGGGGGAAGAGGTAAAGGTAAGCCAGAGCAGTCTGCAGTCCTGGCTCAGGAAAGATCCCAGGCATACCAGGGAAGCCATTGTGCGGCAAGGGCAGGAGTTGGGCTGGTGAACAGGGAGAGGGAGGGAATGAGTCTCGGAAAAACACGGGGGCTGAGGAAGAGCTGGCACCTTAGCTGGGAGACGCATCTGTCGACATCTGGATTCTCAACCAAGGATGGAGTCGGCCCTCACCCAAGCCCCTCCTCCTCCTGCCTCCCACCTGGAACAAATTCCAAGGCCTGTACAGGTCCCCTCCCCAAAGCTTCAGGTCTCGGGGTAAGAGTGGGAGGTCACAGGGAAACACAGCCCCCTGACACAGGACAGGCCACCCAAGCCTGCACCTCCTCTCTGTTCAAGCGTCTCACAGCGTTTCTGGACAACTCCCCTCTCCTAAGGCAGGCTGACACAGCCCCCAGCCCAGGAGCCTGGAGGCAGCAAGGGGTCCCCCGGGGTCAGCTCTCCAAGGGCGTGGGGAGGCCAAGGTGTCTCTGAGCATCCCAGTATGAGCTCTGGTGCTTGCTGACCACCAAGGGGGTCAAGCTGGTGGTGTCAGATGAGTGTGTGTGGAGGGTGCTGCCTGCTTCCAGAGGAACAGGGAGCCTTTTCGGTGTTTGCCTTGGGGCTGGGGAGCCGATGTGGCTCTCAGGTTCCCTCTGGGAGGTCAGGAGGAAGGACAGCAAGCTGCCACTGCAGGGTCCCTGGGGCTGTGAGTCATAGGCTGTGCCGGGGGGCTGCTGGTGGAAGAGAGTGGAGCTGGGGGTCCACACCCTGGTCTCTCTGCCTTCCCGGAGGGTCTCCCATGGCGAGCAGTGGCGGGTTGGGGCACAGACACGGCAGGAAAGGGTCTGGGGCAGAGTGGGAGAGGGCAGCTCGGGCTGCAGCCGAGCCACTGGTAGGGGTTTGGGGGAGACGGAGTTGGGAAAGTGGTCCGGGGAGATGCCGGGCGCAGAAGTCTGCGCAGGGCGGCCGCGGGACAGCCGGTGGCCCGGCCAAGGGGCCCCGGCGGCCAGGAAGACGGGCGCCTGGCCGGGGCTAGGGGAGCCGTCCGCCGTCCGAGTCCCCACCTCGGCCACCCAGCCCGGGGCACTCCACTGTCCTAGGCCCCGCTCTCCCGAGGCTTGGGTCCCCGCCGCCCGCGGAGTTTCGCTCAAGTCCGGGACGCCTGGCCCGCCGCAGCCCGCACCGCCGCCAACCCCGCCCCGGGGCCCGCGGTTCTCACCTGGGGGCGGGGGCCGGCCCTGCCCACCGCCCCGAGCAGCAGCAGCGCCAGGCGGAGCGGCCCCGGGGCGCCGGCCATGGCGGGGCGCTCAGCACTGGGCCATCGCTGCCACCTGCGGCACGCCGCGCACCACTGAGCCCCGGCCGCGCGGGCGGGCGCGGGGGAGGAGCCGGCGCGGGGCCGCCCCGCCCGCAGGAGGGGCCGGGCGGGTCCTGGCTTTCCAACCCGGGCCGCAGAGGCCCCCCGGCCGGTCCTTCTCCCGCGGGAGGTCCCGGGCACTGCGCTCCGGGCCGGCGCGCTCGGGTTCGGGGCGCGCAGGAGCCGGGCCGTCCTCATCCCGCACCCGGACCACCTTCCGGATCCCTCTGCTAAGGAAAGCCAAACCGCCCCCAAGCTGTCCAGGGTACCCCAAAGGGAACTGGGGCCGGAGAAGCGCACGGGACTTGGCCAAGGTCACACCTTCCGTCAGACCCCTTCCGGAAAGTGTAACCCCAAAAGCTGCGAGTGGCTAGGAAGACAGATCCACCCGGAGGGGTTACCCCGTCCCCAAGTCCTCCCCTTCTCGAGTTCTGTCCCGAAGGCGGCCCTGGGACAACCAAGGTTGAGGGGACAATGACAAACGATCTATGGAGCCCTGCGGGTGGGGAGGGTCTAGAGGCTCACCACCCGCCTCCCGCAGCATAGCCCTGCTCTGAGTCCCTGGGCTTTTATAACCCCTGTGCCCACGCGATAACGTGTGCCCAAGGCTGTCCTCTGCCCTCCTGCGTCTTCCTCTCGCTGCTTGGTGGGACTCTCTACTTTACTTGCTTTTATATCCCCACACCCCTGCGCAGTGCAGACCTGGGAGCAGGGGCTGGTGGGGCCCAGACTCACCCTCAGCCAGGCTGTGGGAGACAGTGCCAAGGAAGCACTGACTTTCCTGTTCCCTAAAGACAGTGAGGAGACCCAGTGGGAAGAGGGAATTGTACCTGCCTTCCCGCAGTCAATCCTAAAGGAAATCAACCCCGAATATTCACTGGAAGGACTGATGCTGATGCTGATGCTGAAACTTCAATACTTTGGCCACCTGATTGGCAGAACTGACCCATTGGAAAAGACCCCGAGGCTGGGAAAGATTGAAGGCGGGAGGAGAAGGGGATGACAGAGGACGAGATGGTTGGATGGCATCACCGTGTCAATGGACATTAGTTTGAGCATGCTCCGGGAGTTGGTGAAAGACAGGGAAGCCTGGCGTGCTGCAGTCCATGGGACTGCAGATTCGGGACACAACTTAGCGACTGAACAACAGTCGCCCCCCTCCCACACCACCACCACCAACAACAAAAGAACTTTGAAGTGGGGTGGCAGCAATATTAGCCTGGAGCTACATGGAGCATGTCTGGACCATTTCAAAGGGAAAGGGAGTCCGTTGGAGCAGCTGCTTCTCAGGGAGAGAACAGAACATCTCAAATCCCAGAGAGAGGTGAGATGCTGGGAGGAAGCCTCCAGTGGGAGGAACCAGGGGCTCCCATTCAGCAAGTTCTGCCTCCACTCCCTGAGGGTCATTTATTCCCTCCTTCCCAGGTGATGCAGTGGTAAAGAATTTGCCTGCCAATGCAGGAGATGTAGGGGATGTGGGTTTGATCCCTGGGTCAGGAAGATCCCTTGGAGGAGGAAATGGCAATCCACTCCAGTATTCTCACCTGGAGAATCCCTTGGACAGAGGATCCTGGTGGGCTACAGTCCGTGGGGTTGCAAAAGAGTCAGAAACAACTGAGCGACTATGCACACACTACTAAGTATGCACACACACACTAAGAAGTCAATTAACAATCACCTTATGTGCCACTTAGGATTAGCTTGTTCAGCTGCAAGTGACAGAAAACCCCGAATAACAGGGGCATAACCAAGGACTCTGTAATGTAATGCAAGGTCAGAGGTTCAGCCCAGGGCTGGAGCAAAGGCTCCTTGACCATCAAGGTGTCCAGTTCTTTCAGTTTCCACCATTCTCATGGTTCAGGGCTTCTACCTAATAATACAAGGTGGCTGCTCCTGCTCCAGTCATGGTATTCAAATTCCAGCCAGCAGGAAGGCGGTAAGAGAAGTTGGGTGCACCTCCATCAGTGAGGACATAGCCTGAAAGAGGCAGTCATCAGTTCCACATGCCATGGTGAGCACTCAGACACATAGGCACACTTAGTCTTGAAGGAGGCCCTTTTTCCAAACTGTCACTGGCGAGGTCAAATATTACAGTTTTTATTACTTTAGAAGAAGGCTAGATGGATAGGCAAATAACTTGTAGACTCTGCTGTATCAGGGCTGGGGGTTGGGGACAAGAGAAAAGGAGAGAGGAAAAGGGCTAGAGAAAGCACCCAGGCAGAACTGAGCCTTTTCCATGAATTTATCAACCTCTAAATTACATTCAGTAAGTATCAGTTGAACATCTGCCTTGAGCCACAAACTGAACTAGGTCCTGGGCATTAAATGGTGATGCAGTCTGCATCCTCAGACAGATTATAATCTAGTGCAGGAGGAAGATATTAAGAAAGTAATTATTGGAGCCATTTATATTACAATTTAACTTATATGCAGAGTACATCATGGGAAACGCTGGACTGGAAGAAACACAAGTTGGAATCAAGATTGCCGGGAGAAATATCAATAACCTCGGATATGCAGATGACACCATCCTTATGGCAGAAAGTGAAGAGGAACTCAAAAGCCTCTTGATGAAAGTGAAAGTGGGGAGTGAAAAAGTTGGCTAAAGCTCAACATTCAGAAAACAAATTTCATGGCATCCGGTCCCATCACTTCACGGGAAATAGATGGGGAAACAGTGTCAGACTTTATTTTTGGGGGCTCCAAAATCACTGCAGATGGTGACTGCAGCCATGAAATTAAAAGACGCTTAGTCCTTGGAAGGAAAGTTATGACCAACCTAGATAGCATATTCAAAAGCAGAGACATTACTTTGCCAACAAAGGTCTGTCTAGTCAAGGCTATGGTATTTCCTGTGGTCATGTTTGGATGTGAGAGTTGGACTGTGAAGAAGGCTGAGCGCTGAAGAATTGATGCTTTTGAACTGTGGTGTTGGAGAAGACTCTTGAGAGTCCCTTGGACTGCAAGATCCAACCAGTCCATTCTGAAGGAGATCAGCCCTGGGATTTCTCTGGAAGGAATAATGCTAAAGCTGAAACTCCAGTACTTTGGCCACCTCATTCGAAGAGTTGACTCATTGGAAAAGACTCTGATGCTGGGAGGGATTGGGGGCAGGAGGAGAAGGGGACGACAGAGGATGAGATGGCTGGATGGCATCACTGACTCGATGGACGTGAGTCTGAGTGAACTCCGGGAGTTGGTGATGGACAGGGAGGCCTGGCATGCTGCGATTCATGGGGTCGCAAAGAGTCGGACACGACTGAGCGACTGAACTGAACTGAACTGATATTACAATTGCAATGGTGATCAGCACCCCAGTGATGAGCAGATGCTGTTGAAGTCCTGCCCTCAGTACTTGAAAGACCATTTTCTCTCTGCTGGGATGGGGTGGGGGGTGGTGGGGGAGAGGGAGGGTTGGATTCTCTCTGGGAGGAGAGCTCTGTGTTCAGTCAGTGCAGGGTAGGCAGCCTTAGGAACCCAAGCATGGATGGGCAGCAGTGGAGGGATAAATGCCTCAGTGTCTCACCCCATGGATTCAACAATTCAGAGGCGTACTGCAGTCTCCCAGATGGAGCGATGGAGCTGCAGCTTCCCAGATGGTCACTCGGGTGCTCAATAAAACACTCACTTCCTGGTCTGTCTCACCCTCCACCAGCAGGGGGACTAGTGCTTCCTGAGGGCATCTTCTAAATAAAAATAAACTAGATGGGGGGCTTCCCTGGTGGCTTAGTTGGTAAAGAATCTGCCTGCAATGCAGGAGACCAGGGTTCAATCCCTGGGTTGCGAAGATCCTCTGGAGAAGGGAATGGTAAACCACTCCAGTATTCTTGCCTGGAGAATCCCAAGGACAGAGAAGCCTGGTGGGCTATAGTCCATAGCATCAAAAAGAATAGGACACAACTGAATGACTGAGCAACCCACCTGTATGTGGGTATGGACTGTAGCCTGCCAGGCCCATCTATCCATGGGATTCTCTGGGCAAGAATTTTGGAGTAAAAATCTTTACTTTTAAATTCTTAAATTCTTGCTGGGTAAGCCCGGCTGAAGACAGTGGGCAGATGAGAGCAGCCAGAGGTGGGGACCGGCCCCTTGAGCCCAGAGTTATTTGGGTGGAAGATGACTCTCCTGTCCTTTGAACACGTGGGGGTCCAGAACCTCTGAGTCTGCTCGGATTC
Organism: Bos indicus; assembly: GCF_029378745.1. NCBI lineage: Eukaryota > Metazoa > Chordata > Mammalia > Artiodactyla > Bovidae > Bos > Bos indicus. The sequence continues at coordinate 14,398,152 of NC_091782.1, read as the reverse complement.
TGATGCTACCTCTGGTCTCAGCATGTATTAACACCATCCTGGATTCTGTCTCCTCATTAGACCGAGACTCCAGGAGGGCCAGCACGGTGGATTTCAGCACTGGGTTTGAGTGCTCAGCGTTGGCAGACCCCTCCCTCCCCTCCAGGAACTGTCTCCGGGTATGACAGGTGACACTGTGTGCTGTGCTCTAGTGCTTCCTAGCAGATTCTAGAAGGCTCTGTGTTGAATATGGGGACAGTTTGTCTCCTTAACTTGTAAGTAAATTTCAGAGTAGGTCCACAGTCTGATTACCCCCTCAATTTTTTTTTTAAGCAACTTAATTCTCTCCGTCCCTTCTTACCCAGTCCCCTAGAGAATAAGCGTTCTCATACCCTTATCTGACCTCGTCCCTGAGCCCATCCATTGGTTCCCCATCACACAGGACCAAGTCCTCCAAACTTGTTAACATCTAAGAAAGCTGCCTGGATTGCCCCAGCTCACCTCCCAGCTGGACCTCTGTGCTCTCGAACAAGCAGTCCCCTCTGAAGAGTCCTCCCCAACCTTGCCTGCCCGAGCTCCTACTCCTGCTTCAGGACCCAGCTCAGGCAGTCCCTCTGGGAAACCTCCCCTCTGCTCTGCCCCTCAACACAGCATAGGTGCTCTCACTGGCAGCAGGAACCTTGGAAGGCTCCCCTAAACATGGTTGTCCTCCAGGATCCCCCACCTTCTGCTCACCCTTAGAGCCTCATGAAGGACTACCCCCCACCACCAAGCTTTCCATCATCTCCCCCAGTTCCTCAGGGCCCCAGTCCCTTATGTTTACTGAGGCCCTCTGAGCACATGGGAACCTTCTTTACTGTTGCTGGTTAATTTCTCAGTTTCCGCGTGGTCTCAGAGCCCCTGGAGGGCAGGGGTCTTGTTTCACTCACCTCTACAGCCATGGCACCCAGCACAGTGCTTCCGGCATTCTAGGTGCTCAGTGACTCTGGTTTGAAATAACGCCTGATGGGATTTCCCTGGTGGTCCAGTGGCTAAGACTCTGCCCTCCCAATGCAGGAGGCCTGGGTTTGATCTCTAGTCAGGGAACTAGCTCCCACATGCCGCAACTAAGAGTTTGCCTACTGCAACTAAAATCTTGCATGCTGCAAATAAGATTTTGGGGGGTGATTGGGTCGTGATAGCAGAGCTGTCATACATGGCATGACCCCAGAGGACCACCTCCCCCTTCCACGATGTGAGGGCAGTGAAAATGGTCATCTATGAAACCAGGAAGCAGGCTCTCCAGAGACCAAATCCACCAAATGCCATGATCTTGGACTTCTAGCCTCCAGTCATTTGTTGTTTATAAGCCACGGTGTCTATGACACATCATTGTAGCAGCTCAAATGGATTAAAACAAGCCCCACTAGAACATGAGGCAGGATGCGCTCCCTAAGAACAGGGACTTGAAGGGATGGAATACTGCTCCCTAGGCAAACACTAGGGCTTCCCTGGTGGCTCAGATGGTAAAGAATCTGTCTGCAATGCAGGAGACCTGGGTTTGATCCCTGGGTAGGGACGACCCCCTGGAGGAGGGCAAGGGAACCCACTCCAGTATTCTTGCCTGGAGAATCCCCATGGACAGAGGAGCCTGGTGGGCTACAGTCCTTGGCGGTTGCAAAGAATCAGACACGATTGAGCAACTAAGCGCAAGACAGCACAGACTAACGCTAATCATGAACAGAAGTAACAGCTGCCTGGTGTTGAGGCCCCACTCCAGATCGGGTGCTGCTGAACACTTAGCGTGCCCTGATCGCCTCAAGTCTGATGAACAAGTACTATGACACCCGATTTATGGATGAGGAGACTGAGGCTCAGGGATGACAAGTGAGCTGCTCAGAGAACAACATGGGCGTTCATCCTGGGTCCACCCACCACCAAGGCTGGTAAAGGAGAGGAGACAGGCTCCAGCTCTGCCAGCCAGTCCTGGGAGCATCTCCTGCAGCTCCTGCCTCCCCAGCCCAGAGCTCTGGATCCAGCTCTTTACCCCCACACCCAAAGCTACTCCTGTGGCCCAAAGTGAGGCTTCCACTAAGGAACTTGGTTTTCAGATCATCTTCAGAAATGGGAATGGGAGCGACTGATCTGGACAGCTGAGGAAAAGATGTTGTAAGTCCCTCAACCTAAGAAGACAAGAGCCCAGGGCAGGCCCCCCACCTCCTCTGTCCCTCATTGAGGGGAGCCCTCTCGGTGGGAGACCTGGCCAGTGCGCAGAACTGAGTCTTTCTCTTGGGGGAAGATAAGGAGGGAGGGGGAAGCAGAGAGGAAAATGGGGGTGGGGTGGGGAGAGAAGGAAGCATTGCTGAGGAGGACAAGTGTCTCTTGTCCACACAGCCAAGTTCCTTCCGAATTCCAAGTTCCTAAGAAGCTTGTTTATTTTCCAAAGCTCAAGACCATATCCCTGTTCTGGCAGACCGGATGAGGAAAGAACCAACACGTAGCCTAGAATAAATACATGTGCACACTCAGCACACACACACACACACAGACATACACACATACACCTACACACAGATCTTAGGCTCTGTAAGTCCTGGGTTGAAATCCAGCTCAATCACTCACTGAACATCTCTGAGCCTTGGTGTCACAGTCTGTAGCATGGGGATAATAATAAAGATCAATATTTACAGAGCCTTTGCCTTGAGCGGGGCAGTGTTCTAGGAGCCATGTGAGTGTTATCCATTTAATGCTTACCGTTGCCCTCGCCCGCTCTACTCGTCGCCAGGAGAGTCGGAAGCTTTGCTGCTAGGCGGAGGCAGAGACCACAGGAGTGGGACCAGGAATCTGTCTTCTGCCAGGAGTCTGGGGAATGTGCCTGTCTGCGGTTCCCGGGGTGAAGGAGTGTGCCGTGGGGTGGGGGGAGGGAATGCCCACCAGGCCAGGGCTCCACCCCTCTACTTCCGGCTTCTCTTCTCGAGACCCTGCCCCCTGTCCCCCCGACCCAGAGCTTCTGGCAGCAACCCTGCCTTGTGAAGTGTGATCATTTCTATCCCCGTTTTACAAAGGAGGACTCCCAAGTGCAAAACAGTGGAGTGACTAGCCCAAGATAGGTCAAGAGAGCCTGGATGCAACCCACCCGGACCCCTCGCAGTGACTGCACAAACACGGTCACACCTGGCAGGATGGTTGGACCATCATAATTGCCCTTGTCCAGAACCTGGCACTCGTAAGTCTTCAGTAATTAGAAGCGTTACCGCCACACTGTTGTTCCCCGTGGCCCTCCGTCTTCCCAGCTGTGCCAATGCCCAGGGCTCCAGCTCAGTCCATCCCTTCCCGGTCCAGATGGCTACAGGCACCCCCCAGATCTAGGGCCGGGAGGAGGCTGGCTGGACCCGAGAGGCTCTGTCCCCTGCGCAGTGCACCTGTCGCTGCCCCCATCCTGCAGTCCAGCCGAGCTTCCCAAGTACTGGGTCCGGTTCAAGTGTTGGGCAGTCAGCTGGCAGGATTTATAGCCTCTTGAGCTACAGTGATTATTGCTCTCTTGGGCAGAGGCGGCGCCACGTGTCACAGTGACGTTTCCTAACTGACTCCTCGTTGAGAGAGAAGTCAGTGCCATCACTCCCGCTTTATATGGGGGGAAACTGAGTCTGCAAGAGTCGGGGGATTTGTTTGAGCTCACTTAGCAAGATCGGCAGGGTTTGTGCATCTGTGGAGCAAGGAAGAGAAAAATAAATGAGGTGAAAACAGCAAAATTCCTCTCTCTTCTTCACCTGGGGATTCCGGCTAGAAATGACTGGGATCCCTCTGTCTGCCCAGCAGGGAAGGGGTTATAATGTCAGCAGCGGGGAGAAGGTAAGAGAAAACCAGGGTGGGGGCAGGGAGAGAGTCATTTTGCAGAGAGGGGCTTGGTGAGAGCAGAACCTGTGAGGGGCAGGTGTTGCCCTAAGAGCCATCTGCCCTCTTCCCTTTAACGAGAAGATGGTGCAGCAGCACTGGCGGAGAGCTCCCCAGATCTGCCGTGTGTTTGTTTCCTGGGGTTGCTGTAATAAAGCACTGCAACTGGTGGCTTACACAACAGGATGCATTGTCTCACAGTTCTGGAGGCGTGAGGTCAGAAATCAAGGTGTCATCAGGGTTGGGTCCTCCTGAGAGTTCAGAGGGTGAATCTAGTCCAGGCCGCTCTCCCAGCTTCTGTAGCCTCAGGCATCATTGGTTCATAGATGGCATTCTCCCTGTGTCTTCACATTTTCTTCCTCCTGTGTACATCTACCTGCTTATTTAACTTATATGCAGAGTACATCATGAGAAATGCTGGGCTGGATGATGCACAAGCTGGAATCAAGATTGCCGGGAGAAATATCAGTAACCTCAGATATGCAGATGACACCACCCTTATGGCAGAAAGTGAAGAAGAACTAAAGAGCCTCTTGATGAAAGTGAAAGAAGAGAGTGCAAAAGTTGGCATAAAACTCAACATTCAGAAAACTAACACCATGGCGTCTGGTCCCATCACTTCATGGGAAATTGATGGGGAAACAGTGGAAACAGTGACAGAATTTATTTTTTTGGGCTCCAAAATCACTGCAGATGGTGACTGCAGCCATGAAATTAAAAGACACTTACTCCTTGGAAGAAAAGTTTATGACCAACCCAAACAGCTTATTAAAAAGCAGAGATATTACTTTGCTAACAAAGGTCTGTCCAGTCAAAGCTATGGTTTTTCTAGCAGTCGTGTGGATATGAGAGTTGGACTATAAAGAAAGCTGAGCACTGAAAAATTGATGCTTTTGAATTGTGGTGTTGGAGAAGACTCTCGAGGGTCCCTTAGACAGCAATGAGATCCAACCAGTCCATCCTAAAGGAAATCAGTCCTGAATAGTCATTGGAAGGACTGCTGCTGAAGCTGAAACTCCAATACTTTGGCCACCTGATGCGAAGAACTGACTCATTTGAAAAGACCCTGATGCTGGGAAAGATTGAAGGTGAGAGGAGAAGGGGATGGATGACAGACGATGAGATGGTTGGATGGCATCACCGACTCAATGGACATGAGTTTGAGTAAGCTCTGGGAGTTGGTGATAGACAGAGAAGCCTGGTGTGCTGCAGTCCATGGGGTCGCAAAGAGTCGGACACAGCTGAGCAACTGAACTGAACTGAACCTGTCTTCAAACTTCCCTTTTGTACAAGGACACCAGTCATTGGATTGTGCGTGCCTGTTAAGTTACTTCAATAGTGTGGGACTCTGTGGAATCCCATAGACTATAGCCCACCAGACTCCTCTGTCCATGGGATTCTCTCAGGCAAGAATACTGGAGTGGGTTCTCCATATTGGATTAGGGTCCACTCTAATGACCTCATTTTAACTTGATTACCTCTCTAAAGACCCTGTTTCCAAACAAAGGTCACTTTCTAAACTATTAAGAGTTGGGACTTCAAGATATCTTTTGTGGGAGAATACAATTCAGCCTGTTAGTTGTTGAGACCACCGTATTTCCCAGTCTCCCTTGATGTTCCACATGGCGAGTGGATCGTGGAGGAAAGTGGCATAGGCCCAGAAAACCTCCCACATGATTCTCCACACCTTCTCCTCCTCACACCTTCTCCGCCTCCGTCAACCATTTGGACACAGATGATCCAGTGCAGAACTCCAAGGCCCACCAGACAGAAGGAGCCTGGGTCCTTGGATAACTGCATGGGGCAGAGTTTCCTGCTGACCTGCCCTGGGGTGTATCATGTTAAGTCACTGAGACTGGGGAGCTGTCACTGCAGCTAATCTACCCCTAGAGACACTGCTGGTGGGTGTCCCTGGGAGCAGTGCTGGTCAGGCCAGGGGGGCCTTCTGGAGGTCCCCTCTTTGTACCTGCGAGTAGGTGAATGAGACCCCTCCCTCTGGCTCAGTCTCCTCCTCCCTTTGGTCAGTGGATAACAGCATCGCAGAGGACATTTGGGATCATGTGGCCAGGGCTCCCATTTGACCTTATTCATGTGGCTCCTATCCTTAGATTTTTATTTGTCTTAGTTGTGATGTGAGGGATCTTCAGTCTTCATTGCAGCATGTGGGGTCATTAGTTTCAGCATGTGGGATCTAATTCCCTGACCAGGGATCAAACTGGGACCCCCTGCACTGGGACCATGGAGTCTTAGCCACTGGACCACCAGGGAAGTCCCTGGCTCCTATCTTTCACCCCAAGGTATTCCCACCTGTCTGCCTGCTCTCTGGGGGGCGAGGAGGGGGTTGGTTATGACAAGAGCCCACAATGCCCCCTCACTGAATTAATGCTGTGCAAGAAAAGAGGAAACGTGCCAAATCTCATGTTTGGAAATCAACTGAAAGGAAGCACTACACTGGCCTTCTCATTGTACATAGCCTTTCAGCACCTCATCGAGGCTGAGAAGCCCACTGTGACCAAAATGAGAAATGAAACCGTCAACCAGGTCTAAGATAAGTGGTGTCCACAGGCTGACAGGCTAACTGGCCCAGCAGTGACAGTTTCTTTATCAGAAGCTCTCCCCAGCTGTTTCCCTCTGGTAGCATCCTGCAGACCAGCCAGTCACAGGCCTCACAGGCCGGGGCCGGAGATGCCCTGTGGAGGGACTTGAAGGCCCCAGAAGTTCTCTCTGAAAAGAACGGCTCCGAGCCAGGATGGGGAAGCTGTCACGGGCTTTCTGGAGCCAGGAACATCTCCAGGGCTGAGTCAAGGACAGTGTAGAGCCTAGCAGAGTCCCCCAAGGCAGGGGAGGATGGACAATAGCCCGACTCTTGTCTGATCGTGCACTCTTTAACAAACTCAGGCTGGACAAAATCAACTCCCTCGATGAAAGCAATGTGGTACTCGCTCACTCGCTTCTCCTAAATAGCAGAAAACAAATGCAAAAGGGAGAATGCAGACGTGTCCGGGCCAGCTCCTCCCAGCCACCCGCACCATCATGCCTGAGTCTCTGAGTGTGGATCTGGTGAGCATCTCCGTTCCTCGGACCTCACAGGTCACACCTGGGGTCCAGCTTGAAGTGACTGCAGCCATCGAGGCCTGCAGGATGGATCTCCGACCCTGTAGGTGCCTCCTGCACCTCCACAGGATCACAGTCCAGAAACTTCCGCTCCCGTTTCTGGTCCTTTCTCAGTTCTGTCTCTATTAGTGATGATAATACTTTAGGATTTGAGACCGGCCTGTGGCTGGAGGAAACTCAGAGTCTCCCTCTGTTGTTGTGGCCTGACCTCTAGACCTGGCCTCGAGTGAACTTGCAGCCTTGCCTGGCAGGTGACATTTCCTGAGGACCCGGTCTATTTCATTTTTCCCCTCCCAAGACCAACCCAGAGTCACTTCCTTCCCTGTTATGAAAGCTTTCACCCTCCATGCACTCGATGATGCCCTGGTTTCTGGCTCATTTGCCAAACGGGATGGCAAACAAAGCTGATGAGCCTACCTGGCACTTAATGGCTCAGATGCCCCATCCCACCACCACCCAAGTGCTCTCATGGGGAGCTCCTCAGGGTGGGGTAGGCTCACAGAATTAATGCCAAGGACGACAGTTTTGCCATGGAAAAGGGCACAAACACTTCTCCGAGACAAAAGCTGATGCCAGTGGTGTGTCAGAGTCTGGAGGGCCCAAGGGTTCCAGCAGAGGAGGCTGTGGAGAATTTGGCAGCACCTGGGCTGGGGTCTCAGCTGTGGTCAACACCAGGGCCAGGGCGCCCAAGCTCATGGAGGAAAATCAAGGACAAGGAGTGTGTCCCCGTCATCAAGACAGGTTGTGTAGATCCAGGACACAGACATCAGGTCTGTGCCCCGTCCAGCAAGGATTTCGAGATCATGAACACTTTTCTGGGGCTACCCCATCAAGGACAAGGATCTGAAGATCACGCTGGTGCAAAAGCAGACCTAGGCTGGCCAGCAGGCCAGGTTCAAGGTGACTGTAATCACTGGAGACTCAACAGTCATGTCGCTCTGGATGTGAAGCGGCCCAAGAGGTACACACGGGGCCTTCATCCTGACCATGCCCTTCGTAATCCTGGTGTGCTGGGACTGCCGGGGGAACGAGATCAGCAAGCCCCACGTGGTGACGCAACACTGCCCTGGGCATTGCCGTGGCCCCTGTGCCCAGGAAGCTGCCACTGATGGCAGGTCTCTGCCAGCTTTACCAAGGTCACTTCAACATCACATCCAGACCCACAGCTTGACCTCACTGACCCACACCAGAGTCTCCAGGGGTGACCCCCCCATGGTGCTCTTATACCAAGAAAAATCAGTGAATTAAACATGAAAGCAATGACCTCTCTGGTGGTCCAGTTGTTAAAACACCACACTCCCAACGCAAGAAGTCCAGGTTCTATCCTTGGTCATGGAACTAGATCCCACATGCTGTAACTAAGACCCAACACAGCCAACCTCAAACCAAACCAAACCAAAGAAAAATCCTGAGAGCAAAGCAACAAGCAGAAGTTCCACAGACAGCGCGGCTGGGTTCTAAGGAGCAAGTTCTCTTGCAGGCTCTCATCTACTCCCTGGTTTAGCAGGAGAGGCCGGTCAGGTGTGGGAAGACCTGGGCTCTCACCCTGGTTCTTCTGCTATTGTCCTTTGTCCCCTAAAGCAGATCGCCTCCACCTTCTGAGTCTCGGTTTCCTCACCTGTATAATCATCCCTACCCACAGGACTGTTGTGACCTTCAGAATGAGAGGATCCATGCGTTAAGAGCACTGGAAACAGCTAAGCCTAGACACGAGGCAACTCCATGGTCATTCCCACAATATTCTTGACCTTTCCTGGCCCTCCCGGCTGTCTTCAAGTGTCCTGTGCCGCAGCCAACCAGGGTTTGTTGTCATGGTTGTCGTCTTGTCGGCCAGCCTTTATCCACATCTGGCCTTTGCTCCCGCTGCGCCCTCCCCCTAAAATGTTCTTCTCCTCTATTGCCTTTGGTCAGATCCCATCCATCCTTCATGGCTCAGCTTAAATTCTACTTCCTCCAAGGGCCTTGCCCAACCCTTGACTTGAAAAAGTCCAGTCTCAGATATGCAGATGACACCACCCTTATGGCAGAAAGTGAAGAGGAACTCAAAAGCCTCTTGATGAAAGTGAAAGTGGAGAGTGAAAAAGTTGGTTTAAAGCTCAACATTCAGAAAACCGAAGATCATGGCATCCGGTCCCATCACTTCATGGGAAATAGATGGGGAAACAGTGGAAACAGTGTCAGACTTTATTTTTTTGGGCTCCAACATCATTGCAGATGGTGACTGCAGCCATGAAATTAAAAGACGCTTACTCCTTGGAAGGAAAGTTATGACCAACCTAGATAGCATATTCAAAAGCAGAGACATTACTTTGCCAACAAAGGTTCGTCTAGTCAAGGCTATGGTTTTTCCTGTGGTCATGTTTGGATGTGAGAGTTGGACTGTGAAGAAGGCTGAGCGCTGAAGAATTGATGCTTTTAAACTGTGGTGTTGGAGAAGACTCTTGAGAGTCCCTTGGACTGCAAGGAGATCCAACCAGTCCATTCTGAAGGAGATCAGTCCTGGGATTTCTTTGGAAGGAATGATGCTGAAGCTGAAACTCCAGTACTTTGGCCCCCTCATGCGAAGAGTTAACTCATTGGAAAAGACTCTGACGCTGGGAGGGATTGGGGGCAGGAGGAAAAGGGGATGACAGAGGATGAGATGGCTGGATGGCATCACTGACTCGATGGACGTGAGTCTGAGTGAACTCTGGGAGTTGGTGATGGACAGGGAGGCCTGGTGTGCTGTGATTCATGGGGTCACAAAGAGTCGGACATGACCGAGTGACTGATCTGATCTGATCTGATCTGATCTCTCACTCCCACGCCCACTTGGTCTCTCACTGTCATCACTCTCTGACTTGCATCGTGGCTGTTTGAGTGCAGACTGAGTGTGCTCTGCTGCAGCACATGCCTGAGGCCAGGGTCCCTCTTGCATCTTAGCTGAAGGTCAGCATGGAGCTTGTGCACAAAAGATGCTCAAAATCACCCTATTAATTGGCAGTGAGTTGAGAAGGACCTTAAGAGATAATCGATGTCTTTGGGGCCTGGAGGCAGAAGATGAGCAGCCAGGCTCTAGGCAGCAGGTCCATAAACATCCTTTGACAGAAAAGCCCAACCTCAAAGCCTAGCAATTTTAGATTATATTTGCACGGGAGGCTTTTAAAATAGCAAAACTTTAGATTTATGTCTCTGTGAACAGATGTGGAAGGGAAAATCAATTCCTCATAGTATTGGCTTATTTGTTTTTTTATCGCAGTGCTAAATATTATGCAGTGAGTGACAAATTAATACATAAATTGACCTGGAGACACATCCTCCAACTCCCTTGGATGAGAACGGAGTGAAGACTTGCGGGACCTCATGGCTGGATGTGGCAGATATCTAACATCATGTGTTGGTCAAGCTGGAGTTTCCTAAGAAAATGATGGAAGTGAAGACGACTCTGATTAAGACGACTCTTAAAGAGCCCAGACTTTTCCCCAGAAGAGGGCAAATGCACACGTAATTCGTTTTGGGGACAAATGGTATGGAAGACGGGCACCACCTTGCCCTTGGCTCTGGAGCCCTTCTGGGGCTCTTAGAAGATGTCAGGAGAAGACCTTGGCTGCACCCTAGCTCCTTTCCAACCAGGGCCTCCTCCAGGATGAGAGGAAGAGACAGACCCAAGAGCAGTGACCTGGCAGGGGCTTACCTGACCCAAGCGGCCACCTGCTCTCCCCTGGTGGGGCCCCTGGAGCAGCTAATGTGAGCAAATGAGTGTGAATGCGACCTTCCTCCTGAGGGCACCAGGCCCAGCTCTCTGAGGAGCCTGGAAGGCAGAGCAGGCACGTGAGAGGCAAGGACCAGGCTGGATGAGGAAATGCCTCAGCTCACCACCTGGGCCAGCGGTCCCACAAGGTTCCCTGAACAGCAGAGGGGCCCGAGGGTGCTGTCGGATCTGGGACCCACCAGGGAACCCTCTGCGTGTGCCAGTTGACTGATGGCAGCCAAGGACTGGCCTGGGCTCCTGGAGAAAGCAGAGTAGGCAGAAAGAGCAAGGCCATCCTTTAAAAAGATTCCATAAACATGGAAAAACACTTAAAGTGACTGCTTTCCCCAAGAGAGGGGATGACACATAACAGGCAAAGCTTCTGATTTGGCCTAGCTAACCGCCTAGGTCTGGAGAGAGACAAAGGGAGAGAGATAGAGAGAAGGACTATTAGGGCTATTTTCTATTTGTCTGGCAGCCTTGCATTCAGGTTCTCACCGAGGGACAACAGAAGAGACACAACAGTAGGGGAGAGGATTTACATAATCAGAAAGGAATACCCGGAAACTGCAAACGACAGATGGGGGTCCTTACCCCCCAGACATGGGCTGAAGTCCTCGATCACCTGTCTGGGGAGCCTGGGGTCCCAGTGACAGAAATACCATGAATCTGTCAGTTGGGAGATGGGGAAAGAGTTCCCTTTTCATAAACACCATCTTGAAGAGGTTGTGAAAGTGCCAGGAAATTAGAGGCTGAAGCATTGAATATCTGCATGGGGTCAAATGAGGACTTTGCCTGGAAATGGAGAGGAGGTGCTTTAATTAATCAGTCCCAGCCTGAGTGAAAATGAGGGGTGGCTTCTGTGGGGGAAAGGCAGGGAGCTGCCAGCAAGACAGATGTGCGAGGCGCAGAGGAATTTCTGTGCTCCTTGATGACACCTGTTCAATTAAAACTGTTTATAAAGAAGCAACTGTAAACCTGACAGCCTGTCACATCCCACACTCCCAACGTGGGTGGTCACACACGCCCTGGGGGATGGAGCGCGCCTTTTGAGGGGCATGGAACAGATTGGGAGAATCCACTATAAACCAGTGGCTTCTGAGGAACGGGTATTCATTCAAGGTAGACAAAGATTATTTTCATTTCTTGAGCATGACTCCAAAGTGTTTATATTCATCTCAGAAGGCTATATGTAAATCAAGACTTGAGTGTTCAAAGAACATGGTTCTTTTTTGCAGTCAAACAGCTTTGACTGTTTGATGCCAGAAGACAGAAGCAATGGAGTGGACTTTTATCCAGGTGCTGAAGGTACAAAAGTCATCTTTTTCTAAGACTGGATACAGCTCTCTTTCAAGGAGTCTTAGAAATTTAAGGCTGTGAGCAAAGTAGTCATGAAGACTTTCAGATTTCAGTTGCTTTGTATTTTGAGGGCTTTTCAATGTCTATCCGGTGGCTCCACTCAGCCCCAGGGGGCTCCTCCAGGCAGGGACCCCCTCTTCCCCAGCCACTCGGGAGGGACAGGAATCACACCCCCCCAGGTCTCTTCTCCCACTATTCCAGGCACTGGGAAAGCTCCCTGCATTTCAGGGATGTTTGTCGGCATGCAAATGTTAGATACACACTCGCTGAAGTTGTTAAGCTCCTCAGAAGAGACCATAAAGAGGAAGCCAGAGGAAACATGTTCATCATTTGCTTTCAAATCAAAGGAGATGGAGAAAGAGAACGAGAGGAGAAAAGCAAGCATGTGGAGGAAGAAAGGCAATCCATGGACACCGTGCACCACCCGGGTCCCTCTTGGATCCCAGGCTCTCCTCTCTGAGCCACCAGGAGTGTGGGCTGCACATGATGTATCTGCCGGGTCCGCTTGTTCCCAGGGCTCGTGTGGGGCCACTTGCAGCACCCTCCCTGTCTTACAGCTCCATGGGGTGGCTGAGGCCTTTGCTGTGCCCGCATCGCAGCCCAGCTTCTCCCTCTGCCCACTCCTGCCTCCTTCACTCCCAAGGAGTGCTGTTCCCAAGAGATCTCCCCAGGAAATCTGCACTCAGATCCCTAGCTCTGAGTCTGTTTCCAGAGAATCTGACCTAAGTCAGGGAGGGAGCAAAATGTTTAGTGTCTGTGATGAGTAGACAATTTTTATCAAATGTACCAAAGGCTCCTAAGCCAATGTTTATACAGCCCTAGATGACCCTGGGTGGATTCCTTGTCCATTCAGTAGGAGGCCTATTTGGGGGATGTATGCTACGGGTCCTATTCCAGAGTGTTGTCCTGTGACATTTTTTACATCTAAAACAAGATCATTTTTTGAAATCTTGAAAAAAGAAATTGGAGATTCTATTAGGCACCTAGGTTTAAGTCACTGAGCTATTTTAACTGTGAGTGGCTTTTTGGTGAAAATGGAAAGGATCTTCATAGTCCTTCTGCCTTTTTTTTATCCATTTAGGATAGTGAATTTTCTTCCATACTTTTGCTCTCTTTTATTCTTTGCTGAAGTGTGTTCTTTAAAATACCATCTTAGTTTCTTTTTCTTCTTCTGCATATGGACAAGGAAGCCATCCTACAGGGGGCCTGGGTCCAAGGACCAGACCGCTAGTCTTCTCACTTAAGAGTCTAGAGCTAATTCCTTCACCTCCTTCCTGTTAACAATACACCTGCTGGTCTAGACTGTTCAAGAAAGCCCAGAAAAAGCATGTTAAATGAACCGACTAATTCCTTTCAAAATTCTTGAATTTTAAATGTACAATTTGCTTGCACACCATACAAATGCTGCTATTTTAAGATTCATTATTTATTAAAATATTTCATTATTTATTAAAATGAAATAGATTTTGGCTGTGCTAAGTCTTAGTTACTGTGCGGGCTTTTCTCTAGTTGCAGCAAGCAGGGGTACGCTCTGCCTGTGGTGCACAGGCCTCTTATTACAGTGGCTTATTTGGTTGCGGAGCACGGGGTCTAGAGCACTGGGGCTTCCGTAGTTGTGGCACGTGGGCTCAGTAGTCGTGACTCTTGGGCTCTAGAGCACAGGCTCAATAGTGGTGGTGCACAGGCTAGGTTGCTCTGTGGCTTGTGGGATCTTCCCGGATCAGGACTGAACCCGCGTCCCCTGCACTGGCAGGTGGATTCTTTGCCACTGAGCCACCAGGGAAGCCCCCAAATGCTGATATTTGCCTGATAGTCTCTCTCCCATGCACCTTATCCTTTCCATGCAGACAACAAAAGCGGCTCAAATGAACAAGTCAGAGAAACACGGATGCACTATTTTCTACACACAATGATGATTTTTATCTTATTAGACTCTGGCTTAAACAAAAAATCCAATACTGCCTTGCAAAGTTCATCAGAGCGTAGACTGGGTCCAAATCTCAGCTCTGTCAGTTACCAGCTGGGAGAACTTGGGGAAATTATTTAGCTTTTCTGGGCCTCAGTCTCCTCCCCTGTGAAACAGTAATAATGCTATCAGACTTCATAGGGTTGTTATAATGATTACAAAAGTTAATTCATGTCAAGGGCACCCAGTAACACGACGTTATTAAGTCACAGACCTCATCGTGGGCAACAGTGAGCACAAAGATCTCTGAGTCTTTTTTCAGAGACCCTGGCAGTTATTTATAAGCACTTGGCTAGGAAAACAGCTCTTTTCCTCAAATTGTAATGATAGAAGAAACATCCAACTAGACTCTCCAGGCACTGCTATATTTTTCTTTTTTTCCATTATGTTTCTTTTTTATTTTTTGTTTTTTTTTAAATTTTTTAACTTTCAAAGGCTCTTAAGGAGGACTTTACACAGTCTGGTCTCCGTCTCTGGACATTCCATGGTTTCCCATCTTTATACTGTTCTTTCCCTCACACCATTCCCTTCCTTCGAATGCATCCATCTACTGTCTTGGTACTATCTGTGACCAAGACCCAAGTGAAATGCTACCTTGTCTTCAAGTTCATCCCTCGCCCTGAGTTTAACCATTTCTTTGTACTTCACTCATGGACCTGAGTTACAGTCACACTACAGGTGAGTCCCGTATTCACCTGAGGTCTTTGATGAAAGACAGTGGGGCCTGTTCATGCAACATCACCCTCAAGACCAGTTCCTTTCATAATATATCTCTAGCCACTTCTCTTTCAGTCTTATTTTTATGCAAAGTCCAAACTAACAGAACATTTTAAATCAACAAAGGCATAAATCTTGTGGTACATTTTGCTGAGACCAAAATGAGACTATGTGGACTGACTCTAAGGAGGAACCAAAAATTACTTTTTCTCTCTTCCGGCTTCAGCCGGCTTAACCATCTAGTCCTTGGTCCTCTGCTCTTTTATGCTCACCAGGTCTCCCTCACTCAAGTGTGGCAAATTATGTAATTAGTAAAACAGCAACAATTTTTCTGAGAAAATGGTTATGTCCTTATTCAAGTTCAATGGCTCAAAACATCTAAGGAAAGCATTAAGTAAGCCCAGAGAAGGCAAGCTGACCTGGACCCCAGCCAGCTCTGTACAATAGGGAGAGTGGAGGGGTACCCACCACGAGGAAGACTACTTTTGGGGGCACCACTTGGAAGCCAGGTGTCCGTTCCTGAGGAAGCCTCAGCACCCATCTCTCTCTCCTCAGGGTTGACACAGAACAAAATAATCTGCAACCGTGGAGAATTCCCAGGAAATGCTATGTGTGTGGCTTTAAACAGTCTGATCCATGATCTTTGCTAGATTCACACCCTTCCCATCTCTTTCCCAAATTTTTCATAGGACATTCAAGTCATTAGAAAACATTGGACTGGGACGTCCCTGGTGGTCCAGAGGTTAAGAATCCGCCTTGAGGGCTTCCCTGGTGGCTCAGTGGTAATCTGCCTGCAATGCAGGAGATGCAGGTTTGACCCCTGACCCAGGAAGATCCTACGTGGGAGCAACTACGCCTGTGCGCCTTAGAGCCCATGCTCAGCAACAAGAGAGCCCACGGCAGTGAGAAGCCCAATCACTGCAACTAGAGAAAAGCCCACACAGCAACAAAGACCCAGCACGCCGAAAATAAATAAATAGAATCCACCTTGCAATGCAGGGGATGTGGGTTTGATCCCTGGTGGGCGAACTAAGATCCCACATGCAGAGGAGCAACTAGACCTGTGTGCCACAACCACTGAGCCCGTGTGCCCAGCAACAGACGCTACACAATGCAAGGAAGATCCCGTGCGCTGCAGCTAAGACCCCAGCTGCCAGATGAACAAATAAATGTGTATATATTTTTAGAAAGAAAAGAAAACATTGAATCTAATTGTTATTCTCTGAAAACCTACCATGACATCCAGGGGGTCAGACAATGTGACTTGCTTCAGTAATTTTGGCAACTGAACGGGAAATGAATAAAATGTGCTTTATTTGAGAATTTGTAGTTTGGTTTGCTGTAACGTGTCTTGCTTCTGCTCTGCTCATCCAGACAGAGTGGTTGCTTCCAGATGCTAGCTTCTGTTCACGTCAGTCTTCCCAGAGGATGCTATCTTTTTAGTGTGACTACAGGCTGAGGGAAGAGCCAAAACACTTGGGGCTTGCTTACTTGATTTTTTTAAAAAACAGTCCTGGAAAGTGCTATGGCTTTGACATCGAATCAGGATCAAGAGCACAGCAGAGGCCATGGCTAGAATACACTGCATCCTATAATGTACTGTCTACTGTTTGAAAGTACACAAGGCCAGGGGTCTCTAACCTTTTGGCACCAGGGACCAGTTTCATGGAGGACGATTTTTCTACAGATGGAGGGTGGGATGGTTTAGGGATGATTCAAGTGCATTACATTTATTGTGTACTTTATTTCTCTTATTATTACATTGGTTCCACTTCAGGTCATCAGGCATTAGATGCCCAGAGGTTGGGGACCCCTGCTCTAGACTACGGTGGGATTTCTTCTGGGCTCTTCTCTAGACACCTCACCTGGGCTCTTTCTTGGCCATCTCTGATCAGAGTGACACAGGGATGAGAGGGGAGCAAGGCAACTTGAAACATCCCCCTCCTTCAGAACAGACAGAGGGGAGGAAGTTTGAGGATTTAGCTGGGGGCAGGCAAGAGGATTCTAGATGGGAAGACCAGAGACACTTCTTCATTAGCCAGAAGGTGCCTGAACGTTCAATATAAGACCCCATCTGTTTTGTTAAATTGACAATTTCCTTTAGCAGGAAATAAAGGTTCATATCGAGTTTCAGACTAGCTACGGAGTAAGAAATAGCTCCACTTTTTAAAGACTTTGCTGTTTAAGGCATTCAGCATGTAACCTAATTTCATTTGATGGAGTTTGTTTTTTCCTTCTACATTTGCTGCCTAGAAATGTGTGCTTCATTATCTCCTGTGGAGTTGGAGTTGGGAGGGGAGAGCTAGAGACTCAGAGCTCTCTGGGCCTCAAAAGCACTTAAAAATAATACTGAATAAAATTAAATTGCAAGGGCAGCCATCCCAGTGGATTTTCTGTCTCAAATATTTCACACCACCAGCTATCAGTCCCAAGGGGGAACTGACTGGACCCCTCCAGTTCCCACTTCACAAACACGGAGAGAGGACCAAATGCAGAAAACAAGCAAAAGGCAGCATACTTGCATAAACTCAGGCTTGGGTGGATGGTATTCAAAGGAAAGGTGGGTTTTATTTGAGAGAGACGATTGCATCTACTAGACTCTTTTTGGGATGCAACAAATTAATACTTTTAGTTTTTAAAAATTCAAATCTTCCAAAGTATTCAAACATGAAAATAGGACTTTATCTAAAAAATAATTATAAATGGAATGTGGCTGCCTGGAATAAAAAAAAAACAACAAACTTTACTTTTGAATCGTCTTTCCAAATATTGATATGAGAGAAAACACACACATCCAAGTGACTGTAAGATACCAACTTTTTAATTTAGAAAGAGTAATCAAGCAATTATCAGGGAGAAAGACACGCCTCCCTGAGTCTCTCGACAGTGCTGACTGCCCACGTGGCTCCAGGGCCCTCAGCAGGTGGAAAGGAACTTACTTGATGTCACACAGAAGGGCCACGCCTCTCAGGATCCAGTGATCCGGGGAGAGGACTGTTCGCAAATACACCACAGTGATGAAGGTCAAGTCAGTCCGCCTGGGCTTCTTGTAAATGGGACACACGTACAACTTGGGGTCCTTGGGTGCCGTGGAATTGATGGCAAAGATGTGCAACACGGGCAGCTGTGTGAAGAGCACCTTGGGGGTGGATTCCGTGAGCTTTCCATTCCGTCTGTCCCAGGCTGCTCCGTCCATGTACAGCCCATAAATGTATACGCCTTCCTGGAGGGGCCAAGCGGAAGATAGCAGGAAGTTTTAAAAAGTTACCTGCTGGGAGATGGGCACCCAATGTTGTAACGAAGGTCATCAGTTTGGAAAGAGAACACACAGCAATCTTAAAACGCTCCCCAAAGGAGAAAACACCAGTGGATGCATTCCTTGGTGAAATACTGAGCCCACTGTTGCTCTGTGGCACAGCTGGAGGCTATGGTCTTCCCTGGTAGCTCAGCTGGTAAAGAATCTGCCTGCAAATGCAGGATATCCCAGTTCGATTCCTGGGTTGGGAAGATCCTCTGGAGGAGGGTATGGCAACCCACTCCAGTATTCTTGCCTGGAGAATCCCATGGACAGAGGAGCCTGGTGGGCTACAGTCCATGGGGTTGCAAGGAGTCAGACATGACTGAGTGACTAAGCACACACAGCACATGAGTGCCATAGAAATGTTTCTATTACTGGTGATTTGAGCCTAGGGGTGACCAGCCTGGGACCAAAGACTCAGCCAGCAGCGCCAGATTGCCTCTGCTGCAAATGAAAGTCTCTGACAGGGGTGTTCTGAGTTGGTGCGGGGTCCTGCGGGAGCACCCAGGACACGATTCAGAGCTGGGTGCCACTCGGGATCTCAGCCTGCACTGAGCAAGCCAACAGGCGGTTCTAACTTCATGTGAGTGCCCCCAGAGGTCAGACATGCAGAGCAAGAGCGGAAGTGATGGGCAGGGTGGGGGAGAATCAGTCCAAGAGTGGCTGACCTCATCCTGTATCTGTCTTTCACACAGTAGGACTTGAGGGCCTCACCAGTAAACCAGGAGACAACACACACACACACACACATAGAACAAAATGTAAAAGGCATGACTCAAACACCAGCACACGCTTGTTAGAGGGGCTGCCTAATGAACAGCACTGACTGAGGCCAAGCGCGGTGACTGCAAGTGAAAAGTCACTGTGGGTTGGAGTGCTCGGGGAGGCTTGTGGAGGAGAGGGTCTTGGAGGGCACGCTGCGCTTGGGAACATGGAGGAGAGAGGGTGGGCATCAAGAGAGGCTGGATGGTCAGGAGAGTCCAAGCATTTTATTTAGCAGCAGGGTCAATGGTTATAAAATAAGTTAGGGCTTAACAGTGGAAGACTGTCGATACCAGACTGAAGAGCTTGAACTTTATCTTGTAGGCAGTGGGGAGCCATAGAACATGTGCTCAGTAAGAAAAAAGTCTAAAGGGAATCACGGGGGAGACTCCAACAATCACGTAAGCTCATAAGACACACTTAAGTAGAAGATGGTGACCGTTTTTCCATCTCCAGTGAGGACTGGGTAAGAGAAAGGAAATCTATATTATAATAAAAGAGAGGGATATTAGCTGCAAAGTGTTTTCTAAAATCCCCCATGTGGGCCAAGAGTATAAGAACCATACCTCTTGAACCAAAATCTGAAGTACATGATTTGACAGTAAAACCATGGGCAATCCCAGAAAATGAGCACATTAGATACCATCATTAAATCTGTGGCATGGTATGATGTGTGCACCAGGTCCGACTCTTTGCAACACCATAGGTGATAGCCCACCAAGCTCTTCTGTCCATGGAATTTTCCAGGCAAATTGTCCTTCTACCCAGGTCCTGCAGCTAAGAAGGAACATGACTGGAACTGGCCCCAGAGCTCAGGACTGCCAATCCTGTTAGTCTCTACTGCCCTTGCTGCTGCTGCTAAGTCACTTCAGTCGTGTCTGATTCTGTGCAACCCCATAGACGGCAGCCCACCAGGCCCTGCCATCCCTGGGATTCTCCAGGCAAGAACACTGGAGTGGGTTGCCATTTCCTCCTCCAATGCATGAAAGTGAAAAGTGAAAGTGAAGTCGTTCAGTTGTGTCTGACTCTTAGCGACCCCATGGACTGCAACCTACCAGGGTCCTCCATCCATGGGATTTTCCAGGCAAGAGTACTGGAAAATGGCAACCCACTACTGCCCTTAACCCTCATTAATTCTGTGAGTGCCCCACAGCAGTGGATGGAGACATGCAGAAAGTCCTTTTGAGCACACACAAATGTAACTTGTAATTACAAAGAATGCAGTCTGGGGACTTCCTGGTGTTTATCATTCATTCCCACTCTGGCAAATGCAGGAGGAGTTGGCATTGAGGTCTCCTGGTTACAACCAAGGAAACTCTCACTGCAAAGCCAGAGGACCTGATGGAGATGCTCATAGGTCCATGTTCAGCAGAACTTGAACTTGGAGCCCCAGCTCCAGAAGTGGCCCTGCTCTTGCCCAGTGGCACCTACCGCAGGGGGTGATGTGACCTCCTCCTTGGTCTGCCGCAGAACTTCGTTGTGGATGGTCACGGAGTCCAGGGCCCAGCCTTTGTGGGCACGGGTCACTTCTTGCCTCATTGCGGTCAGGAAGCCTTAGAAAAGGAGAAAGAAATCGTGATGCCTTGGTGCAGACTACTCTAGTAACAAGAGGGGGAATTGTGTAGTTAGCTGCTTATCCATCTCCAGATGTGTGCCCATCCCAGAGGAGCTGACATCAAACCTCAGAAGGGATGTTTCTTTCAACGTTTTGTTTCAATCAACCAAATACGTCTTGCCAGCAGACAGCCGGAAAACAGCACCGTCTCTGCCTCAGACAAGGTCGCGGTTTGAAATTCCCCTGGGATTTCAACTATTCTAGTCTTCTAAGGGCTGTAACCCAGCGCTAACATAGAGTCTCTGTTTGAAAATCCAGTATCAAGGAATAATATTGGAATGGTAAAATATTCTGAGAACAGCATTCCAATTAAAACTGGAATCAAACCATTATCAAGCGTCTATTTGCTCTAATGGAATAATTTCATTTAGTCTAGGAAATAAGGCGTAATGCCAAAATAGAAAGCCTGACTTTCAATTTGATCAAACAAAGCAATCACACCGGAAAGGAACGCTCCATGTTTTAATGTGCATAATACAGTTATTTTAAGACAATACATGGTTCTGTATATTGTGGCCTTTCTTTAAACATAATATTTGCAAATCATTGCCATGCAATTCAATTAGAGAAGTCTATCTTGGAGAGTAGCATTTCATATTTAAAAACTATACCTTAAACTTCAAAATGGACTTCAAAATCTTAGGATACTTTCAGTTCAGTTCAGTCGCTCAGTCGTGTCCGACTCTGCGACCCCATGAATCGCAGTGCGCCAGGCCCCCCTGTCCATCACCAACTCCCAGAGTTCACCCAAACTCATGTCCCCTGTGACCTATCTATTACATTTTGGCCTCCATGTTAATACTGGAAATCATGAGCCCCTTTATTCACAATCACAAGTAAATTTTGGAAGCGTGTGTCCCTATTACTCCTAGACTCATGAACTGTGAGAACTTTAACGCACAAACCAACACGAAAGTGGTAATATTTTATCAGGTTTGAATGGGAGTGGAAAGAAGAGGGAAAGTTACAAGGCATAAAGGCAGGCAGTGAGTTAACACCTGTTAGAATTAGAAAGAAAGAATGAGAACTCCCCTGGTGGTCCAGTGGCTAAGACTCTGTGCTTTCAATGCAAGGAACCCAGGTTCAAGCCCTCATCAGAGAACTAGATCCCACATGCCACAGCTAGGAGTTCACATGCTGCAACTAAGATCTCGCATGCAACCATGACCTGGCACAGCCAAATGAATCAGTGTATATATATATATATATATATATTTTTTTTTTTTTTTTTTAATAAATAAAGTAGGACTCTAGCCTGCTTAGTGAAAAAGTCAAGTTCTCTCCATTCTCAAGTCCTTCCCTCATTATTGTTAGACACTTGGGGAGGCACTCATTCATTCATTCATTCACTAAGTCCCTTAGAAGTGGCCACTATATACCAGGTATGCTAGAGGTGAGATGCCCACAATGATGAAGAGGCCATCCATGGACCCTGCACTCAAGGAGCTCAGTCTACAGGGAAAGTGGACGGAAGCAGGATATACACCTCGATGTCATTGTAAGTAAAGATGTGAGAACAGAGTGGACCACTCAAGAAGACAGCTCAGGGACGGCTGAATTGAGAAGATGAAGTCAAAGACTAGTCTTGAAAATAAGAGTTTTCCAGGTGGGATAATTCCAGTTAAGGGAACAGCATGTGCAAAGGCACAGAAGTCTAGGCCTACAGATGAGGCAATAATGGCAGATGAGGTTAGAACAAAGGCAGAGGCAGGGTTTCGCAGGGGCAGACTTTGGACCTGGTGACTTTGTGAATGGTGGGAAGCCACTGATTATCTGAAGCAGGCAAATAATTTAGTTGTATTTGCATCTTATAAAGTTTACTCAGAGCTCTCACTGAAAGCAGGATTTAGGAAACTCAAGAAGAACCCCTGCATTAATCCAAAAGAAAAGTTGGTCAGTCAACCAGAGGACCTAATTGAAGGTCTTTTTTCTTTTTTTTAGGTCCACTGGGAGGCATGTGGAACTTCCCTGACCAAGGATCGAACCCATGCCCTTTGCAATGGAAATGCATAATCATAACCACTGGACCACCAGAGAAGTCCTATAAGTGATTCTTATAAAGTTTCATGAAACTAAGAGTGCCTAGTAGGAAAGGATGCTTTTATGATGCAAAGTGTTAAATACAGGGAGTAGGAAACTTGGTAGACGTTTGCCTGCAGCGATTTCTGGTCAAGACCTGTCTGTAGTGTACATGTGGAGTCACCTGAGATGGTCTGATCAAGTGTGTGATTACATCAACTTCCACTTTAAATACTGGGGATCTCATTTTTTTAGTAGTCAACATGTCGTGTGTTTGGTAGTCAGGTATATGCCACGCCATGATAACTTGCTTTAGTTGTGTCCGGCTCTGCAGCCCTATGGACTGTGGCCCTCCAGGCTCCTCTGTCCGTGGGATTTTCCAGGCAAGAATACTGGAGTGTGTTGCCATGCCATCCTCTGGGAATCTTCCTGATCCAGGGATCAAACCCGGGTCTTTTATGTTTCCTGCATTGGCAAGCGGGTTCTTTATCACTCACACCACCTGGGAAACCCAGTCAGGTATATATGACCACAGTAATAAAACCCAATCCTCCATTCTAAGTGACTCCATGAAAATGTCATTTTCATCACTCAACTTTAAGCTTGCATCCAAGTAGATCCTCAGAATTAAATTGACCCTATTTTATGATATTTTAAAATTCATCATTGATCTATGAATCTACAAAGTCATAATGCATAAGGCATGAATAATGACTAACTATCCATCTGCACTAGTTGAAAAACTGGGTTTTTCTATAATATTTGAAGTTCCAAATTGCAAATTTGACCTCACTTGCTATGGCACTCAGAACAATGTAGTAGATGCCAGGTGAGGGGGTGAGAGACTCTCTATTATGTAACACACCCAAGGCAAGGACCTCAGTTGATGGTGGAGTGTTCTGAAAAAGTTCTAGTATGGTTAAGGAGATACCACCTTCTCTCATCTCCCTGCTGGGGAATACGCATGATATTGTCTGGCTGACTTCAACAGTAAGCCTCCTAATGTTTAGGAAGCACTCTCGGTTATGCCAGGAGACGAAATCTAGAATGCATATTACCTTGAGCTATTAAGAAAGGAAAATGTTCAATAAATAATTTGAGGCCTGAGAGCAGAGGGTAGGAAACCGTTCCATGGCTCATTCTCACTCAGAACATGGAGAAGATACATATATTTTTTTCAAGTTTTGATAGCTTTTTTTTTGCCTCCTAAAAAGAAGAACATGATCTTGCAGAATTCAAACTGAATTGCAAATCCACTGAATTGCTCTTTATCGAATTTTAAAAATGAATGATCATCTTTCTTATAGACTGATATCAAGTATAATGAAATCAAAAACTCTTGTTTTCTGAAACCTATATAATTTTAAAAGACTATTGATAGATTTTTCTTTATAAAGGCTTGAGAAGTAGTACTTCTGTCTTGGCACTAATTTAATTTTAATAATTCTTAAGCCGAATTTCAATCATCAGTGGTGGGAAAAGCGATTCAGGCGTTCATGCGTTTGACTCAGAAGTGAGAAAAAAAAAGTTGGGGAAAGTCCTCAACAAAAATAATCTATTTTTCATGAGACTTAAACACCCACACAAAAATGGGTGATTTAACCATTCAAACATCTGAGTGTCATGTGGGCTAACTGAGGTGCCTTAAATTTTCTTTGCCTTTCTAACCCATACAGTATAATGAATTGTTAAAACACTTGTCAAGCTTGTTCTTTTGCAAAATGTACTTTTAAGCTTGTATTATACTCTGGAAACTCAGGCCTAAAATAACACTTGTTATGTCTTAATTCCTGTAATAGTCATGACCTAACATTTCAGCAAACAAACTATTGTTGTTTGACCTGTGCAATCAGTTGGCTTGAAGGAAGCTGTAGAAGGCTTTCAGTATCAATTCAAACAAGGTCGTGGAAGGGACAGAATAAATAACTAACCAGGAATGCTATTGTTGTTGTTCAGTCACTAAGTTGTGTTCAATTCTTTGCAACCCCAAGGACTGCAGCATGCCAGGCTCCTCTGTTCTCTACTATCTCCCAGAGTTTGCTTAGATTCATGTCCATGGAGTTGGTAATACTATATAACCTCTGCTGCCTTCTCTTTTTGCCCTCAATCTTTCCAGCATCAGGGTCTTTTCCAGTGAGTCTGCTCTTTGCATCAGATAGCCAAAGTATTGGAGCATCAGCTTCAGCATTAGTCCTTCCAATGAGTATTCAGGGTTGATTTCCTTTAGGATTGACTGGTTTGGTCTCCTGGCTGTCCAAGGGACTCTCAAGAGTCTTCTCCAACACCACAGTTCAAAAGCATCAATTCTTCTGTGCTCAGCTTTCTTTATAGCCCAACTCTCACATCCATACATGACTACTAGAAAAACCGTAGCTTTGACCATACAGATCTTTATCAGCAGAATGATATCTCTGCTTTCTATCTCTGCTTTTCTGCCTAGGTTTGTCGTGTCTTTGCTCCTATCAAGGACAAGTGTCTTTTAATTTCATGGCTTGCAGTCACCATCCATAGTGATTCTGGAGCCCAAGAAAATAAAACCTGTTGCTGCTTCCACTTTTCCCCCTTCTGTTTGCCATGAAGTGATGGGAACACATGTCATCAAACCAACTTTTTCACTCTCCTCTTTCACCCTCATCAGGAGGCTCTTCAGTTTGTCTTCCCTTTTTGCCATTAGAGTGGTAACATTTGTGTATCTGAGGCTGTTGATATTTCTCCCCACAATCTTGATTCCAGCTTGTGATTCATCCAGCCCAGCATTTTGCATGATGTACTCTTCATAGAAGTTAAATAAGCAGGGTGACAATGTACAGCCTCGACATACTCCTTTCCCAATTTTGAATCAGTCAGTTGTTCCATGTCCGGTTCAAACTGTTGCTTCTTGACCTGCATACAGGATTATCAGGAGACAGGTAAGGTGGTGTGGTACTCCTGTCTCTTTAAGAATTTTCCACAGTTTGTTGTGATCTACACAGTCAAAGGCTTTAGCATAACCAAGGAAGCAGAAGTAGATATTTTTCTGAAATTCTCTTGCTTTCTCTATGAATGTTGGTAATCTGATCTCTGGGTCCTGTGCTCTTTCTAAACCCAGCTGTACATCTGGAAGTTCTTGGTTCACGTACTGCTGAAGCCTAGCTTGACGAATTTTGAGCATAACCTTGCTAGTGTGTGAAATGAGCACCATCAGGAAGGTTCTTTATTTCACAAGGAGTTGCTTGGTATTCTGTAATGATGGTCCTATAGGCAACACTTTCTTTCCTTTAATAAATGAACCAGTCCTTAGGTAATGAGCCTTCGGTTGTTCAGTATTTCCTGTCTTGTCAGTTACTAAGCCTCCCATGAGCATTTTGAAAGATGAGCAGAAATGATGTTCCTGCCATAAGATTATGACAGGCAGTTTTTTCCCCAAAATGAGAACCGAATGCAGTTCATTGGTAAGTTAAATAGAAGGTCAGAAATCATTAAGCAAAGATGACGATGATTCACCCAGTTGAATAAAAATGCCCCAGGAACCTTTCCTGATGCTTTGTTCAATGCTGTAAGGTAGGGATCTTAATCTTGGCTGAAAATTTGAAATATCTGGGAAGACTTTGAAACTTCCAATTCCCTGGTCATAGCCCAGATAAGTTAAATCAGAATCTCTAGAGGTGGGACCAGGCTTTAGTACTGTTTTAAGGCAGGGTTTCTCAAAGTTCACAGTTAACACCAAGGGAAAGATCGCTTATTAAAATGCTGGTTCTGATTCAGTAGGGAGGTTGAGGGTAGGTCCTGAGGATCCTCATTTCTATCAAGCTCCCAGGTGATGTTGCCGCTGCTGGCTGCTGGACCACATACTGGGTAGCAATGGTCTAAGGCCCAGGTTCCTCACACCTTAGCATGACCAAAAGATATTTTAAGACTGATTATATAGACTCTAATGAACTCATCCCCAGAGGTTCTGAAGTCCCTGGTTTGGGCCCCAGGGACTAGCATGCATTAAAACCTACCCACATGATTCTACTGTGCGGGCAGGATTAAGAACCTCTGCTCTGTAAAAAATATCTGCATGACAGGCCAATAAGAGATCATGGACGCATGTTGTTTGCAGAACAAATTTGGCAAGTGGGAAGAGACATGCCCTATGATACAAGCAAAACATGAGGAAGGCTGTCAGTAATGCAAGCTGAGTCTTCCCAGAGTCCCCTGATATGCATATATTTTCTGAAATGCTGTTAATCCAGGACATGGAGTATAAGCCGGAGCACTGGGGCTAATTCTCTTGGTTAGGTTGGGATCAGCTAACCCCGCTGGGTCTCACATGCCAAAACGTAATTCTGTAATTGCTGTACCTTCCCTACTCCTTCTCTGCTACTCCATGCTTCCTCTCCCTTCACCCAACCTTACACCTCTCTGCTCCCTCCCCAACCTTTACGCTATTCTCGCTGGAGTGGGTCTGTGGTTAACAGACTCTCCCATGTGTTCCATGTCTGCACAGAACATTCTCTCCATCTTCTTGCCCTTCCTGGAGGCTGGCTCAACCCTGAAGATCCTGTCCTCCCCAACTGCCCCTCCACCCTGGATGAGAATCTCTGCTGCTTGGACAATCATCCTCTGTCCACACGCCCCTCCCCTCACTGTCCCTGCAAGTACCCACTGGTCCCCATTCACGGAGCCTCCTGCCGCCTTCTGGGTCTCTTCAGTATCCCACTCAGCATCTTGACGTCTCAGTTCCAAAGACCTGGTCCTCAACTCCACCCCTTTTCTTTGCTTCTTCCCCTATTTAGAGCAGACCCATCTTTTTCATCACTCACCCAGCAGAACTCCACTGCTAAACAAGTCCAGGTGTCCTTCTTCTTAAACCCATTCCAGGCTGCTGAGCAAAACTGAGACCAGCACACAACTGCCACCGTGGTTTAGCCACCACTAGCCTTGATGGGATTGTCAAAGCCATCTAGCAATCCCTTCCTCCTTAGCCCTCTTTCTCAAACTTCTGCTACTCTTCTTAAATCTCTCCTCTAACACCCTGCTCCTGAGATCACTTTGCCTCCTCAAAGGGAAGAATAGAAAGCATCAGATGGAAATTCTCTTAACTTCTTGCCACCATACCAGCAAACTCATTGGCATCTACGCTCATTCCTTCCTTGTTACCTTGTTATAGCGGGTGGGGTGTCCCTCCTCCCGCATGGAGTGCATCCCTCCACTTGGGGAACCACTCCTTCTGCTTCTTTCACTCCCCCCCTTGTGGTATCTTTGTTGTCTCTCTCTCTCCTGGCTTCTTCCCACCAGTATTTGAATAGGCTCAAGCTTGTCCTGCCATTAAAAGAAGAAAGAAAATGTTTTCTTCTTACAACTGCTCCTCCAACTCCCTTCTTCTCTTCCAAATCCAATTTCTCGAGGGAATTTTCTATGTTCTCCACCCTCACTCTCTGTCTCCCCATTTTCTGGTCTCTCACTCACCCTGAAATCTGACTCCTCCACCTCCCCACCTACTCCACTGAGACTTCTCTCGCCCGCAGTCTCCTGGTTGATAAGGCTATCTAGCCATCTGGGGCCCTACCTTACTTGACCTCTGGCAGCATCTGTTACTCCTTCCTCCCATCCCCCCCATCTTCCACCACACTATGCATTCCTGATTTCCCTCTTTCAAGCTGTTAGGATGTGAGGGACTATTTACAAGAGTCAGGGTGATCTGGAGGGTGGGCAGGTACAAGCAAACGGAGCAGAACCCTGGTGAGGGTGGTTTAGTGGGGAGATGGACAGCTGTAGTCCTGGTGAGGTTTACAGAGGATGGAATAGTTCACGGAGACAGTTGGAAGTAAGAATCAGAAGCTAACACTGGGACTTTTGATGAGTCGGTCATAAGTAGAGACAAACAATTGCATCTCTGAGAAGGACTGAGGTCATCAATGAAGAGACCAGGGCCAAGGGCAGAACTTGCCTGAGAAGAGCCCACAAAGTGGGCTCAGAAGTAGCCCTCTGAGAGGTAGGGGGAGAACCAAGGTAGGTGATGGATGGAAGCCAAGGTGTGAAATGAAGCTAGCAGGAGGATTACTAGACCTGGTGGCCTTGGAGAGAGCAGTTTCAGTGTTGTAATGAAGCCAGCCAAACGACAAGGAACTAGAGGGTGGGTAAGGACCATGGGCAGAGACTAAAATCATAAGGGATGTGGTTGAGGCTGAAGCCAGGGCATCAAGCCCCTCCCCACCAAAGGTGAGAAGAATGGGCTTTTATTCACTTGGAGGTGTTTCTACAGTGTCCACAGTCCTTCTCTGGTTCTGGGATTCAGGGTCACGGCAGTGAGTGCTATCACCCAGATTGAGGTCTGAAACCCTGATAACCCTTCACCTAGATTTCCTCAGATATTAGGGGTACCTCTGGGGCACACTTGGGATTGTTATAAGATTAGAAAAAATCCCCAGTCCCTTCCAATCCTAAAGCTCTATTAATAACCCTGCTGTACTCTTCTGCCCAACAGACAGCAAGCTTTTATGACTGTCTTCAAGATAAGCATTCAGAAATTGCTGGCAGCTGCTAATGTTGCCCTAAAAACAAATACACAGGACTTCCCTGGACAGTGGATAGGAGTCCGCCTGCCAACACAGGGGGCACAGGTTTGATCTCTGGTCCAGGAAGATTCCATGGGCTGTGGGCAACTAATGCCCATGGACCACAACGACTGAAGCCCAAGCGCCTAGAGCCTGTGCTCTGCAAAAAGAGAGGCCACTGCAATGACAAACCTGTGCTCTGCAATGAGAGAGGCCACCGCAGTGACAAGCCTGTGCACCACAATGAGGAGTAGCCCCCATTCACCACGACTAGAGAAAACTCACATGCAGCAACGAAGACCCAGCACGACCAAAAATAAATAAATACGTTATTTTTTTTAAAAAAGAACAAATACTCAGGCAAGAGGTTATCGGTGATTTTTACAGGAACAAAAGATAACAGGACAAAAATTGTCCATCTCTTTGATTCAGTAGACTCCCTTCTAACTGAAAATCTTGATTTGTAGTAGTGAATACTAAATTGTTGCTGATATCTGCTACAACAGACCTGGTGTGGCTTGCCAAGACACTAAAGAACAAAACAGAAAAGCTAGAGCAGTTCGGCATCCAAATGGCATCACGCTGCAGATTGAGTTCAACATTTGGAAAATAATGTCAGTGCAGGTCTCACACCTCTGTGTGAGAGCACGTCCAGCCTCTGCTCCCTTTCATTTGCAGCACCTGTGAGTCACACCAAACTGAATGGCAAAGCGAGGCTATCAATTAAAAGGTTCTGGAAGGCAGGCAATTCCCTTGGATTGATGTCAAGCTCATGTCCACTCATAATCTCTGAGTTTAAACACATCCCTATCTATGACACAGACACACACAAATCAGAATCTAAGTCGTGTGTACATGATGCTGTGAAAAGGTACACTTGTGGGAACAAGAGACCACATAATCCTTCCAGAATGCTGAGCAGCACAGTCTTAAACGATATGCGTGTGTGCGTGCCAGTTACTGCTGGGAAGCCCCAGTGGAGCACAAAGGTTCACCTGAGCCTGAGTTATCCACTTGGAGGCAGTTCCATGCTATGCCCAAAGCTGGGCCATTGAACAAATGTCACAGGGTCAGGGGCACACAGAGCTTGACCACGTTAATAATCAAATCTAATTGCCACCTGATTGAGCTCGTCAGTTGCTACAGAAATGATTGTGAAGGGGGCTGAACACACGAAATTAGTTCCAGGGTGGCTGGCTGACAGCCTCTTCAATAAGACGAAATATCAGACCACCACACAGTGACAGAACAGTGCTACAAACAGGGTGAGATCAGACACAGACTGCGACCAGGGAGGGGGTGGCAAATGAGGCCCGTCACCTGTCCCTGCAGCATCACTTAGGCCCAAAGGGCGCTCACAGGGGCATGATGGGAAACACACCTCAGACAGTATCAGATGCCAGGTAACATTACAAGAACACAAAACAAATGGTCATAGGTGAAAGAAACATTTTCAAGCTTTCTACAATCTAGGTGATTTTGACTATATATATTTCTGAAAAAACTATGGCATCTTAGCAAACGGCACTGTGTTTTACTTAAACCGTGGTTTCTTTAAACAATTTACTTAGAGACTTCCCTAGCGGTCCAGCGGCTAAGACTTCGCCTTTCAATGCGGGGTGTGTTTGTCTGATCCCTGGTCCGGGAGCTATGATCTCACATGTCTTTCAACCAAAAAGCCAATACATGAAATGGAAGCAATATTGTAACAAATTCAATAAAGACTTTCAAAATGTTCCACATCAAAAGAAAAATCTTCCCAGTGCACCAGCCCCAAGTATCCAGTATCGTGCATCGAACCTGGACTGGCGACTCGTTTCATATATGATATTATACATATTTCAATGCCGGATGGTATGGGGAGGGAGGAGGGAGGAGGGTTCAGGATGGGGAACACATGTATGCCTGTGGCGGATTCATTTCAATATATGGCAGAACCAATACAATATTGTAAAGTTTAAAAATAAAATAAAATTAAAAAAAAAAAAGAAAAATCTTAAAAAAATAGCCCTTGAAAAATAATTTACTTAAATCTTTTGGGACAAAAAATTATTTCATGGAAGGGGACTGGGTTAGACGATATAAAACCCAGAAGTTACACCATGTCGAGAAATCAGTCACCAAGGTCAGATAGTGACCAGAGAAGCTTCCACCTGGAGAGGACTTTATCTGCTTGCATGCTGCCTGTGAACATGCATGGGGTTGCTGCAACCTCTCTGATTCGGCCAGGTAAGATGGAACTGCAAGGGATTTGTCTTCCATGTCAAGTAAGGGCAAAGGAAGCAGAGAAATGATTGGTAGGTAGGGAAATCTAACTTCCATTCTTCTGTGCTACAAACAGAAAGCAAGGGTGTGTAAGGTAGGATGTTTGAATAGGTGCAAGACTTTCGGAGACACGGAGAGCCATGAGAGAAGGAATCCAAGTTCAGTTTAAAAACAGAAATGAAGGTATTTGGCCGGCGACCGCGTCGCACCCTCTGACGCGCATGTCGCGTCATTTCCGCCCCCTCACGGGAGGCGGCGAAAAAAAATAAAAATAAAAAAAAAAAAAACAGAAATGAAGAGAAAAAAAAAAAAAAATAGAAAGGATCAGTGTTATTAACAAGGCAAATAAGAAAACTGATTTGTATTTATATTTCTTTAAATGTTGCTCTAGTTTGTAATACTTCTTAATAAATAGTAACAAACATTAGTTTATATTAATACTTTGCTATTGAAAGTTACATTTCTAATGGAAAAAAGCAATTGCTCAAAGAGACTGTGCTGTGATATACGATTTACCCATCTATGTCTATGGAAAGCCATGAATACATCAACCCCGCTCCCTTGGCTTCTAAATGTTAAAAATATACTTAACGATCTCACCTTTTTTTTTTTTCCTAATCACTGATTTGAAGTCTGCCAGCACACCTGCCCACCTGGATGTCCCTCCTGCACAAGCTGACGTGTCCAGGGCTCCCTGCTCATCCTCCCAAGTGGCCCCTCTCCTAAGGCTCCTGGTCTTGTGCTTAGCCTTCAGCCTCAGCCACTGCTACTTCCTACCCTCTCAAAGAGCCCCATTTAATCAGTCCATCAGATCTGCCTCCTCCTCTGCACCTGGTCAAGGTCTCAGGCTGTCTCCCTTGGACCTGATAAGAGTGTCATTGCTATGGATAGCCTTCTTTCAGTCTACACTCTACCTTCACCTCATTTTTGGTGACTTTATGCTGCCTTTATGATGCAGCTCAAACTCGCCTGGAAGACCTCACCCCCCGACACCCCTGCTCCTGCTTCCTGAGCTCAGGCCACACGAGTCTTCTCTCCCTGGACATGCCTTGTCTCTGCTCAGGTCTCTGACTGGGATGCTCTTACCAGCCTCTGCCTCTGTGAACCCCACTCTTCCAGGGTTGAGCTGACCCCGGGTACAGCTCTTCTCAAGGCCGGCCTCGGGGAAGGTACCTCTCTGTCCTCTGTGCCTGCGCGGCACTTGGTTCTACGCAGGCGGAGCATTTACCACATTCTGTTAAAGTTGCTCATGTTTCTGTCCTACTGACCAGATTATGGGCGCCTTTGGGGCAGGAACTGCATCTCAAATCTCTCTCTATTGAAAGCACCTAGTGGATGGGCTGGCAAATGAAAGATGGTTGAACAATCCTAATCAAGTTAAACGTTATTTCTTTAAGCTCCCAAGCTCGGAATCGCCTGGTGACAGCTTACTCAAATTGAGGGCTGGTATAGAGGAAAGAGACTTGTAAGTAGACACAAGAATCTGAAAACCATAATAAAAATTTTTTTCCTTCCCAAATTCAATGGGAATTCTGGGAGAAAAACAGATAAGTGAAATATTGGGGCTGTTCTTCACAAATCTAAAGTCTACTGACATAATAATGTGCCATGTATTGGGTTGGCCAAAAAGTTCATTTGGGTTTTTTCATAAGATGGTACAGAAAAACCTGAATAAACTTTTTGGCCAACCCAATATAATTTGCTAAGTTCCTAAAAACCACCATGATCAATGTTTTAAATTTAGAAAATGTTAAGGCACTTGAAAATTCATGAACTGAATGAATGCATGTACACAGAGAACAAATAAATGTCTACTATTTATTAAGTATTATACAGGGAGGCCTGGCATGCTGCGATTCATGGGGTCACAAAGAGTTGGACATGACTGAGCGACTGAACTGAACTGAACTGATACAAAGAAAAACATACAACTCATAAGTATAAAGCTTGATAAATTTTCACCAAGGGAATATAGCCCTGTAACCAATATCCAGATCAAGAAGTAGAACATTCCCAGACCCCTTGAACCGCCTTGTGCCCTTTGGCGATCACTGCCCTTTCCCACAAGGGTAACCACTATTCTGACTTTTAAGACCTTGGATCTATTTTACTTATTTTGGTTTCTTGCATAAATGGAATCACACAATATTCATACATCACAAAGAATATGGTATACATTATAATGTGTCCTGTTTGACTTCCTTCATTTAATATTATTTTATGAGATTCAACCATACTGCTGAGAGTAACAATGTGAGTGTTTGCTAAGTTGCTTACGGAGTAACGAGAGTAATCCTAAATTTCTAAGTGTGAACACTTCTTAAATTGTATTACTAATGGGCCTAGAAGGTGCTGAACTGTAAGGAACCCAGTGTCCCTT
The DNA here is from genome assembly GCF_029378745.1 of Bos indicus. Classification (NCBI taxonomy): domain Eukaryota; kingdom Metazoa; phylum Chordata; class Mammalia; order Artiodactyla; family Bovidae; genus Bos; species Bos indicus. The sequence continues at coordinate 14,364,554 of NC_091782.1, read as the reverse complement.
CATTCTTGCCAAGAGTTACTTGAAAAAACTATCCATGTCATAGTAAGAAAAAAACATTGTTGCATTTCTGAACTTTTATGAACTCTATGAGATCTAGTCTGAAACTTATTCAGTAAATATTTCTATAATGAAGGAATATATGCCATGGGATCACAAAGCACTTTTTCAGGGGAGGGGCAAAAAAAACAAGCAAGCAGGGACAGACTCTGGAAGTGCACTGAATAAAACTTTTGCCACATGGTCATTTTAAAAATCAGTCTAATTTTCTGAGCCTTAGGAACATTTTCCTTTGCATATTCTGGTGCTTCATTTTTGTCAGTTTCATAAACATTTAAAAAGTAATGTTTGAACAAAACCTTTTCAGTATTTCACATTGTTCTAACCACCAACTTGCTTGCTTAAGTGGGTGAGAAGAAAAATGGAATTTTGCCCCTATGTTGTGGAAGCAATATGGCAGACAGAACTTCAGACTGAATTTGTAAAACAAATATAGAAGGTTCCTCTGTTGGTCTACACCTCTGAAAGCATAATTCCAGCATGCAGTAAGCTGCGCCTCTATACTGCTCTGTGTAACATACATTTATCACACAGTGCTACCACACAACCACTCACGACGTCCAAGTCCTGTGAACACCTACCTTGGGGATTGAAGAAACCAGTCATCCAGAACACATTGGGCCTCCCTTCAAATATCCAGGTAGAAAACTGAGCGTTTCTTTCCAAAAGTTCAGTAAACCAGAAGCCCAGTGTGGAGGAGTCCCAGGACACTCTTTTCCAGATTTGGGGTATACGGGCATCATACATGTTGTCCAGAGCATCTCTCAAGTTCTGGAAAAATGACGGAGTTAAAATCTGAGAATAAGAAAATTCAACGGAAGAGGGAAACAGCTACCGAGATGGTCATAGCTTACCTCACTCATAATGATCGTGCCTTCAATGGCCAATTTTAGATCATTCAGGCTACTGCGAAGTATTGAAATGACTTTTTGCATTCTGTCAATTTCTTGTCTGAGAAATATGTTCATTGAATTAAGATGCCCCATCTTTATCAAACGAGCTTTCACCTAACACAAAGCATACAATAATGGAGATGAAAAAAAAAATTATCTGCCCCTTCTTTTCCAAGGATCCCTCCTTTCTCTAGTCTCTTTTTCCTCTGGATATATCTCTACAAGCCCAAGTGAACTCTAAAATATCTCTTGCAGAACCAAATTTGCCATTAAATTTCCCATTTTCTGGGCTTCAAAAACTACTGTTCAACTAAAATGATTTTTATTTCCTACTGATCGTACTTAGTTGATAATTGGAAAAATACTTTGAAAAGCTGAGATAAAATTTTACTTTTTTTCCCCTTTCAAATGATTAAGTACTAAAGTGTCAGTTAAATATTCTTTTGCAATTTAACCTTTGTAAGAGTACAGTCTGGAATACTTTTTCTCATAGTGCTTATAGAATCATTATTAGAAATGTCACAGAAAGTGAATACAGCCGAAATCTTTACAGAACAGTTACCAATAAATATGATTGGCTGCAGTATCCTAACTGTTCTTGCTCTGGCTAGGGTGACTAAAGAGAGCCTTTCATAATCTAATCAATGAAAATATTTGATTTTGTGGAAGGGCCATAAAGCACCTGTCATTTTTTCCTTCTGGTATATAATTTATTGGCCATTTCGAAGAGATCAATATAAAAGCATCTGGTCACAGGAACAATAAAATATAACAATTATTGGGAAATAGGCCAATACATATACACATTTCAATTCAGTGACATATGCCCCAGCAAAGACTGACTACGAATACCGGCAAGAACTCTTGAGAGATCTGAACTTTCTGCGGGCCACAATCAAAGAAATGCCAGAACAGGAGGGGTGAGGATAGATACATGGAGTAGGAGGGAATGAGGCACCAGTCCACAGAGTCACCAGAAAGCCAGGGGAACTGCAGCATTCTTGAATGCCCGCTGCCTTCTCTTGAGTCATGGGAGACTAGAGACAGATGGGCTCTAGGCTCATCTGGACCACCCTCTTTCCTCCTGTCACAGAACAGGTTTTCTGGCATGGGGCCCATGTTTCCTACTCAGCAATGGCCATCTCTGATTAACTGCAGATGGGCCACTTCTAGTGTGTGAGGGACAAGATGGGAACAGTGATGTGAAACGGAACACCTGGATGGGACAACCTGCACAGGTTGAGCAAGTGATCTCGAAATCCTAGTCACATATGCCAGCGTGCATGCTCAGTTGCTCCGTTGTGTCCAACTCTCTGTGACTCCATGGACTGTAGCCCACTGGGATCCTCTGTCCATGGGACTTTCCAGGCAAGAAAACTGTAGTGGGTTGCCATTTTCTCCTCCAGGGGATCTTCCCGATCCAGGGATCAAACCCAAGTATCCTGCGTCTACTGCATTGGCAGGCAGATTCTTTACCACTGAGCCATCTGGGAAGCCCCCTAAACATGCCAGTGGAGGTCTTTAACCCAGTCTGACATACCAACCTTCAGGTAGTCACCTAAATCCCTGGTTCCAGAACTTACAGCTTTGCAGGCTCCATTGCTCTGTTCTCATCTTGAGCCCTTCAGCCTCCAGCGGCTAAATAGCCTATATATCATCCTGCTTAGATCATGACTGCGTCGTGGAAATTAACATTTTAAGGAAAAGGGAAATTATGGAAACACTTTTGCAACCAACACAAGTGAGAAATCAGGCCCAGGTGTTGGCTTCCGCATGAAATCAATAGTCCCAGTAGCTTTGATATGCTAACAGCCCCAACAAATCACCTTGCGCGACACTTACAGACACGTGCTTAATGTGTCTTAAAACTTAGATTCTAGAAAATCTAAAATCAGAACTGATTTTACTTTCAGTATCATTATTGCTTCAGCTTAAAATTGCCTTTTTATTAATAAGTAAAATATTTGCTGTACTCTTACATAGAATTTTTATGTTTCTGAAACCAGTTAGTCTTTTCTACAGTAGTATGTTTTTAAGTCAATACTGTAATTATGTTTCAATTAACTAAATGTACCTTACAGCCACATTTTTAAGAACACATCTCTTCTATAAAAGGACACTAAAAAGTAAGTAATCCTGGAAGAGGAGGCTTCTTTAGATGTCTCTTAGTAACAACTCCCTCTTATCTAATAATACATTTAGGGTCATCCCTCCCACTCAGATTCTGCTGGGGGTGATGACAGAACAGAGATCTTGGTGAAGTAGTCCTGACTAACCCCAAGCAGCTCAAATTATCCCAAGGTCTTGAAACTCTCCTCTGGTAATACAAACCTGCAGTCTAGTCACAGAGAGTGCATTTTATCTTACTTTCACATGCCAGAGGGAGGTGGGAGGGGGGTTCAGGATGGGGAACACATGTACACCCGTGGCGGATTCATGTCAATGTATGGCAAAACCAATACAATATTGTAAAGTAATTAGCCTCCAATTAAAATAAATAAATTTATATTTAAAAAAAATAAAAATCTTTGAAGACAGGTGTTATGCCTCATCTGTCTTCTGATCGTTTGCAATGGACCACACAAAGTATGGACTTATAATACTTATCCACTTAAAAACATTTTTCTCCCCTGACTATAAACATCTCTACGTGAAGTCACTGATTTCAGTATCTTAGCCAAATTCTTGGTATCCATCTACACATCAGAAGCAAAAATTGTTTTAAGAAGCAAGAAAATGTTTTTTATTGCTGGGGGCACTGAATGCAGGAGGGAGAGCGGTAGCCCAGGCAGCCACATCTCCCAGACTCAGGGATGCCGGACAGGGGAGACACCGGACCAGAGAAATACCTCCATGAGGGCATCAGCCTCTCACTTTTTGGTTGAAAAGCTAAAATTGCCTCAGTCCAGTCTTGGATTCATGTGAAGCTCGCCATCAGTAGTGAGGGGTGGAGCTGAGAACAGGAAAGAGGAGGCCCTGGATGGCCTGACTATCTTCTTGCTTGAAGAAGGAGGATGTCTTACAGGACTTCCAGACTGCCCAGAAATTTTACCACAATTAAAGATTTATTAAGATCAGCAGTTCTCAAAGTGTGGTCTGGGACCCCTAAGGCTCCTGAGCTCCTTTTAGGAGGTCCATGAAGTTAATTTTTTTTCGTAGTAATTCTAACACATCATTTGACCTTTTACTCGCCTTCCTTCACTGAGGAGTGTCTAAAGGCTGCATGACCTGACCTGTGCTGTCACAGCAGACAGGATGTACCAGCAGATACAAGGGTCCAGCTGTCTTCTAGTAAACCAGACATTAAAGAGATGTACAAAACCCTCACTTTCTCTTTGAATGGTTTTGTTTTGGAAAATACATTTATTTTTAAAATATAAATGTTACACTACCATGTGATGGGTTTATTAACGTTATTTCACAATAAATTAATATTTTTTTCATTTTAGTTTACATTTATAATATATTAAATATCAGTCATTATGAACCACATATGGACTTCCCCGATGGCTCAAGCAGTAAAGAATCTTCCTGCAATGCAGGAGACATGGGTTTGATCCCTGGGTCGGGAAGATCCCCTGGAGAAGGAAATGGCAACCCATTCCAGTATTCTTGCCCAGAGAATCCCATGAACAGAGGAACCTGGAGGGCCACAGTCCTTGGGGTCACAAAGAAATGGACATGACTGAGCTCTCATACACATAATCCATAAAAGTAAGAGCTGTTTGGGGTCCAAGTAAAGTAAAGTGGTCTTGAGATTAAAAAAAATTTTTTTTGAGAAAAACCAATGTTTATTAACAAGCAAACATCTGCAAGGTTCGAGAAGTAGAAAATTATTGCCATCCAAACTGGAGAGTGAGTTCATGTAAATGGCTTGCTTTCCTGTTACCTGGCTGAAAGGACAGGGAGAATGAAACATATGGAGGGCAAGAGAGAGAAGCAAGGGCTCAATTTAAATCATGGGACAAAGCAGGCTTGAGTAAGACAGACAGGGAGAATCTCAACCCAGAGGGTTAAAAAACCCAAAGACAGAGGAACCCAAAGATGGGCAAAGGGTACAGAAGAGAAAATTGAGAAGGAAAATGAAATAGAAGAGTACAGATTGTAATTTTGCAAGAGGCTTGAGCAAGAGTAAGCAAGAGAAAACCACAAAGTGAAAAAGGATTGAGCAGGGAGAGGAAGCGACTGAAATGTACTGTCCGAGGACTGTGCTTAGCCTTGTGGAACCCAATGACAGCCCTGTGTGCCTGGGGAAAGGAGAGCTCACCTCATGGGGAACGTAATCAGGAGGCAGCTTGCTCAGCATGTCTTCAGATAACCTGTAAACAATGGCTTCCCGGGTCTCTCCCACGCCGCCTCCACTCTCTTTGGGCTGAATGTTGGTAATTGTTTCAAGCACAGCAGAAGCGGTGTTACTCTGGTAACTGACAAAAAGAACTGAACTGTTCAGAATGCAGCAGGAAAATGCACCTTCAGAGATAATTATCAACGCTAAAATGAAACGATGAATCAAATTCAGCCAAAAAAAAAAAAAGGAAGAAAAAAAAAGGAAACTTTTACCATCGATCTATGGGAATGAAAAAACTTGAGATCCGCTCTACTTCCTCCTATTAGGACATCAAGAACATCACAGAAATGAAAGTTCTTCATCTTCAGGGAAAAAGATTCCATGAATGCCTTTAACAAGCCAAAGCAGTGCTAGCCAGCCTTGCTTGTACTAACCTAAACCCCTCAAGCTGAACAAGGAGCCCACCTCCTTTTACTCTCCCCTGTTTATGGACTGGTCCTAAGCATCCTCCATTAAACGGCAATTTTTTAGCATGAAGAGCACTGGTCATAATTCTTCTCTGAATTATAAATTATTAAATTTCTTGGGTCTTTTCTGTTTTGTCTTCTCACTTTTCCACTTGTTTTATGATTCCCAAAGTGATGTATAGGCAGCACTTGTCTATATGCAGCTACTTATCCTTAAAATTCATATATTCAATAAAGATTTACTGTGTACCCGGCATTGAGTTAGGTATTAGGAGACGGTGGTGAACAGTTCTTTTTCTCTAGGAGAGAAGGGGGACATCAGTCAATATTATCGTAATAAGTGCTGTGCAGAAAAAGAACAGGATGGTTTAAGATCATATAGCTTCTCTCTCTCTCATTCTCACTCTCTAGCTCCTTTTGGGGAGACTGACCAGATGCTCTGAGGTGCACAAACTTAGTTTTTGTCCCAAGGTTGCTGAGTCGACCAGCAGTCTAAACACACAGATATGGTGTGTGTGTGTATGTGTGTACAGCAATTTACAGCAAAAGATCAGGGAAGTTTTCTCTTAAAATGTCATATAGGGAATTCCCTGACGGTTCAGTGGTTAAGAATCCACCTTGCAATGCAGGGGACACGGGTTTGATGCCTAGTCAGGGAACTAAGATCCCACATACTGCGGGGCAGCTAAGTCCATGAGGGTCACAACTACTGAGCCCATGCACTCTGGAGCCTGCACAACACAACTAGAGACACGTCCTTGTACTATAAGGAAGAGCCTGCTTCAGTGAAGGCTCTAAGACCCAACACAGCCAAAAGTAAACAAATAAATATATATATATTTTTTTTTAATGTAAAACTGCCTTATTTTAAAAAAGGTCATATGTAAGTTGAGACCTGAAGAATAAACAGATCAGCCAGACAAAATAGGGTGGAAGTGGGAGGCAAGAGAGGACATTCAGATAAGAGGTAAGGCCTGGAGGTGAGAAGGACTTCCCTGCATTTGAGTAACAGAGACAAGTCCAGTGAGGCTGGAGCTAGAAGGAGAGGTAAGGATGGATATAAGGCAAGGACCAGACCATGCATGGTCATGTGGGCTGTTTGAAGAATTTGACATTATCCTACAGGCAACAGGCAACCACAGAAGACTTCCTCGGCAGAGGTGTGGCAGGACCAGATTTAAATTTTTCTGTCTTTCTTGAACTCCTAATTTACCATCTATAAACGTCCCACAATTAAACTGTTTTGAGTTACCGTTTTGTTTTGCTTGTAAATTTTGTCTCTTGTCCAGATGCAAACCACATTTACATTTCCTTACAAAAGAGGTTAGAGGCAAATTTAAAAGGAATCCAACAAATGGTTAAGATTAGTGATTTGTTTTTCTGTTATATTTCCTTAAATAAACCTTGTAATATAGCTATATGTACAAAAATTTTTAATGTGCATATCTTTTAACCCATCAAGTCTACGTATAAGAATTCATCCTCAAGAGAGAACCAGACATTTTAATTTCTGACAGTATAGTGCAACTCTCACCCTGAACAACTCCAACGAAAATAGCTAAAAATGCTGGATAAGACATGAAAAACATTACTGAACTGGCAAGAAACTAAGAAATGCTCAGGATCAAATGAAATATAGAATGAAAGCTGGAATCAAGAAAGATAAGCCAAATTTTACCCTGGGGGCATCAACCAAACCCTGGTGTTCTCAAGTGTCCGTTGGGATGGTGCAATGAGAAAGGAGGTAAGCCCTATGCCCAAGGAAGAAAGCCTAATAGGAAACTTCTACGTACATTTGGGACTTCACAGGGCTAATCACTCAGTGTTAGGGTTAACTAGAAATAACCTGACTATCAGAAGGGGATGGTAGGTAAACTGGTCTAGCTTAGTGGGGAAAAAATCTTTCCTAAGAATTCTTAATTTGTGATAGTAATTAACATTCATTAATACTACTTGTGTGATTTGAAAAACCTCAAGCCAAAAATTTATTTTAAGATGGCCCCAGGAAACCTCAGGTGGTACCTGGTAGATGCAAACAGAAATCTTTTCTGGAACAATATGCCTTCGAACCAAGTCTCAAAAAGTCCAACAGTTAATTTCCAGTAAACATGAGCCAAGAGCCAACTAAACAAAAGGAAATAGAACTACACCTGCAAAGATATCAGATAGTGAATTTTCAGATGCACCTTATAAAATGTTTTCATTGTATTGAAAAACAAAAAACATGATTGAAAATATAATATAGGAAACAAGTATAAACAGTATTTCGAAAAAGAGCCAAATAGAACTTGAAAATTAAAGCTTGCATTAGTTTATTCTATTGCTCCTGTAACAAATTATCATAAAATAAGTGACCTAAAAACAATACAAATGTATTATTTCACAGTTCTATAGTTAATAAGTCTGATAGAGGTCTCACTGGGCTAAAATTAAGGTGAGCGGACTGGGTTCCTTTCTGTTGGCTAGGGGGAAAGATCCGTTTCCTTGCTCATTTGAGTTTTTTACAGAATTCACTTTTTTGCAGTTGTAGAACCATTGCCCCTAATTCCATATCAGCTATAAGGACTCTCCTAGCTTCTAGGGTCCATCTGTATTTCTTGGTTCATGACCTCCTTCCTACACCTTAAAAGTCAGAAATGGCCAGTTGAGTCATTCTCTTTGAATCTTTCTTCCTTGAACAATTTCCTCTCTCTGACTCACTCTTTTGCCAAAAAAGCTTATGTGATTAAATTGGGCCCACCTGGATAATGTAGGCTAACATCCCCATCTCAAGGTCCTTAACCTTAATAGCATCTGTAAAGTCGTACTTGTCACATTAGGTAACATATTTACAGCTTTTAAGGATTAGGATGTGGACATCTTTGGGGGAAGTGTCTACCCAGTAACAGTTAATGATGGCTTAAACAGAAGATTAGATGTAGCCAAATAAATAATTAGAAAACAGCAAAACAGGTCTCAAGACATTATCTGGAATCTGCAGAGGGGAAAATAAATGGGAAATATAAAGTTAAGAGGCATATAGGCCAAAGTAGTACATTCTAACATACTTCTACAAAAGTTTGAGAAAGATAGAAGAAGGAGAATTAGAAAGAGATAATAACTGAAGAAATAATGACTGAGAATTGATGAAAGATTTGAATCCTCAAGTTCAGGAAACTCAATGCATCCTAAATAGGAAAAACAAATAAGTAAATAGAAACCCATGTGTAGACATATCGACATAGCACAAAGATAGTGGAGTAGAAGGATGTGCTCTCATCTTCTCCTGAGAGAACTCCAAAATTTCAACTCACTGCTGAACAACCACTGATAGCAGAATGGTGGATCCCACCAAAAAAAATACCCAATGTCCAAGGGCAAAGGAGAAGCCCCGACAAGATGGTAGGAGGGGTAAAATCACATTTAGAATCAAACCCCACACCCGCCAGAGACTCTCAGAGGGCTCAAATAAAACCTTGTGTGCACCGGGACCCAGAGACCCCACAGAGACCGAGCCAGCCCTGCCTTTGAGTGTCTGAGTGTCTCCTGTAGGGTCACAGGTCAGCAGTGGCCTGCCGCGGGGACGGGGCCTCTTGCTGCAGCAGACCTGGGAGCCACGGCGGGCGGTGTAAGTCCTCTTGGAGGAGGTCGCCATTAGCCCCACCATTGAGCCACTGAGGAGATGACCCCAAAACTGGAGAACAATTATACCAAAGAAGTTTTTGCACTGTTACTAAAGTTCTAGGACCCACAACAGAGTTCCCAACCTGGGGATCCAGCAAAGGGACTGAGAAACCCCAGGGAATTTGACTTTGGAGGCCAGTGGGATTTGATTACAGAACTTCCACAGGACTGGGAAAACAAAGTCTTGGAGGACACAAACAAAGCCTTGTGCTCACCAGGACCCAGGAGAAAGGAGTAGTGACCCCCCCCAAGAGACTGAGCCAGACCCGTCTATGAGTGTCCAGGAGTCTCTGGTGTAGGCGTGGATTGACCATGACCTGTTGCAGGGTCAGGGGCACAGTGCTGGCCTAAGTCCTTTTGAAGGAGGTCACCATTACTGCCATTACCCCTACCGTAGTTTGGCCTCAGGCCAAACAACAGGGAGGGAACACAGCCCCACCCATCAACACAAAATTAGATTAAAGATTTACTGAGCATAGCCCCGCCCATCAGAATAAGACCCAGATTCCCCCAGAGCCAGTCCTTCCCATCAGGAAGATTCCACAAGCCTCTTATCCTTATCAGTCAGAAGGCAGACAGAGGAAAATCACAGTCACAGAAAACTGGCCAGTTTGATCACATGGATCACAGCCTTATCTAACTTAATGAAACTATGAACAATGCCACCCAAGACAGACGGGTTATGCTGGAGAGTTCTGACAAAACATGGTCCACTGAAGAAGGGAATGCCTTGAGAACTGCATGAATGGTATAAAAAGGCTAAAAGATGACACTGAAAAATGAACTCCGCAGGTCAGTAGGAGCCCAATATGCTACTTGAGAAGAGTGGAGAAATAACTCCAGAAAGAATGAAGAGACAGAGCCAAAGCAAAAAACACGCCCAGTTGTGGATGTGACTGGTGATGGAAGTAAAGCCCAATGCTGTAAAGCACAATATTGCATAGGAACCTGGAATGTTAGGTCCATGAATCAAAGTAAATTAGAAGTGGTCAAACAGGAGATAGCAAGAGTGAACATCGACATTTAGGAATCAGTGAACTAAAATGGACTGGAATGGGCAAATTTAATTCAGATGACCATTATATATAGTACTGTGGGTAAGAATCCCTTAGAAGAAATGGAGTAGCCCTCATAGTCAACAAAAGAGTCTGAAATGCAGTACTTGGGTGCAATCCCAAAAACAACAGAATGATCTCTGTTTGTTTCCAAAGCAAACCATTCAGTATCATAGTAATCCAAGTCTATGCCCCAACCACTAATGCGGAAGAAGCTGAAGTTGAACGGTTTTATGAAGACCTACAAGACCTTCTAGAACTAACACCCAAAAAAGATGTCCTTTTCATCAGAGAGGACTGGAATGCAAAAGTAGGAGGTCAAGATATAACTGGAGTAACAGGCAAATTTGGCCTTGGAGTATGGAATGAAGCAGGGCAAAGGCTAATAGAGTTTTGCCAAGAGAATGCACTGGTCATAGAAAACACCCTCCTCCAACAACACAAGAGACAACTCTACACATGGACATCACCAGATGGTCAACAGCGAAATCAGATTGATTATATTCTTTGCAGCCGAAGATGGAGAAGCTCTATACAGTCAGCAAAAACAAGACCAGCAGCTGACTGTGGCTCAGATCATGAACTCCTTATTGCCAAATTCAGACTTAAATTGAAGAAAGTAGGGAAAACCACTTGACGATTAAGGTATGACCTAAATCAAATCCCTTAAGATTATACAGTGGAAGTGACGAATAGATTCAAGAGATCAGATCTGATAGACAGAGTGCCTGAAGAACTATGGACAGGAGTTCATGACATTGTACAGGAGGCAGTGATCAAAATCATCCCCAAGAAAAAGAAATGCAGCAAGGCAAAATAGTTGTCTGAGGAGGCCTTACAAATAGCTGAGGAAAGAAGAGAAGCAAAAGGCAAAGGAGAAAAGGAAAGATATATCCACCTGAATGAAGAGTTTCAAAGAATAGTAATGAGAGATAACAAAGCCTTTCTCAGTGATCAATGCATAGAAATAGAGGAAAACAATAGAATGCGAGAGACTAGCGATCTCTTCAATAAAATTAGAGATAACAAGAGAACATTTCATGCAAAGATGGGAACAATAAAGGACAGAAATGGTATGGACCTAACAGAAGCAGAAGATATTAAGAAGAGGTGTCAAGAATACACAGAAGAACTATACAAAAAAGATCTTAATGATCCAGATAACCACGATAGTGTGGTCACTCACCTAGAGCCAGACATCCTGAAATGTGAAGTCAAGTGGGCCTTAGGAAGTATCACTATGAACAAAGCTAGTGGAGGTGATGGAATTCCAGTTGAGCTATTTCAAATCCTAAAAGATGATGCTGTTATATTGCTGCACTCAATATGCCAGGAAATTTGAAAAACTCAGCAGTGGCCACAGGACTGGAAAAGGTCAGTTTTTATTCGAATCCAAAGAAAGGCAATGCCAAAGAATGTTCAAACTATTGCACAACTACACTCATCTCACACGCTAGTAAAGTAATGTTCAAAATTCTCCAAGCTAGGCTTCAACAGTACAGGAACTGAGAACTTCCAGATGTTCAAGTTGGATTTAGAAAAGGCAGAGGTCAAATTGCCAACATCCACTGGATTATAGAAAGCAAGGCAATTCCAGAAAAACATCTACTTTTGCTTTATTGACTATGTCAAAGCTTTTGACTGTGTGGATCACAACAAACTATGGAAAGTTCTTCAAGAGATGGGAATATCAGGCCACCCTACCTGCCTCCTGAGAAATCAGTATGGAGTTCAAGAAGCAATAGTTAGAACTGGACATGGAACAATGGATTGGTTCCAAATTGGGAAAGGGGTATGTCAAGGCTGTATATTGTCACCCTGCTTATTTAACTTATAGGAAGAGTACATCATGCAAAATACCAGGTTGGATATAGCACAAGCTGGAATCAAGATTGCAGGGAGAAATATCAATAACCTCAGATACGCAGATGACAGCACCCTAACAGCAGAAAGTGAAGAGGAACTAAAGAGCCTCTTGATGAAAGTGAAAGAGGAGAGTGAAGAAGCTGGTTTAAAACTCAACATTCAAAAAATGAAGATCATGGCATCCAGTCCCATCACTACATGGCAAATAGGTGGGGAAACAATGGAAGCAGTGACAGCCTTTATTTTCTTGGGATCTAAAATCACTGCAAATGGTGACTGCAGCCATGGAATTAAAAGATGCTTGCTCCTTGGAAGAAAAGCCATGACCGATCTAAACATTGGTCATGTGTCTCTCTTTAATATGTCTCTGTATATTAAAAAGCAGAGGTATCACTTTGTCGAGAAAGGTCCATCTTGTCAAAGCTATGTTTTTTTCCAGTAGTCATATATGAATGTGAGACTTGGACCATAAAGAAAGCTGAGCACCAAAGAGTTGATCTTTTTGAACTGTAGTGTTGGAGAAGATTCTTGAGAGTCCCTTGGACTGCAAGGAGATCAAACCAGTCAATCCTAGAGGAGATCAGTCCTGAATATTCACTGGAAAGACAGATGCTAAAGCTGAAGCTCCAATACTTTGGCCAACTGATGTGAAAAACTGACTCACTAGAAAAGAGCCTGACAGTGGAAAAGATTGAAAGCAGGTAGAGAAGGGGATAGCAGAGAACAGATGGTTGGATGGTATCACCAACTCGATGGACATGAGTTTGAGCAAACTTTGGGAGTTGGTGATGGACAGGGAAGCCTGGCGTGCTGCAGTCCACAGGGTTGCAAAGAGTCAGACACAGCTGAGTGACTGAACTGAACTGAGACATATCACTATTGAATTGTTGAACATCAAAAACAAAGACAATATCTTAAAAGCAATCAGAAAGAAAAAGAAATTATATAGAAGGAAATGACAATTACACTGGCAACTGATTCCTCAATAGCACCAGTGAAAGCCAAAAGGAAAGAACAGTAAACTGTGTGTGCTAGGATTAACTGTAAATACAGAATTGTACCCCAAACAAAATTATCTTTCACGAATGAGGGCAAGGCTAAAGATTTGAACAGAAATTTTCGCAAACGGAGTAGTTGTACTGACAGCCAGTTACACATAAAAAGATGCTCAACCTCATTATTTGCTAGGGAAATACAAATGAAAACCACAATGAGATACCACTTCACATTTATAAGAATGGTCATAATAAAAAAAAAACAGATAATAACAAATGCTGAAAACAATGTGGAGAAACTTAAGCCCTCATACATCACTGGAGGGTATTGTAAATTGGTGCAGGTCCTTTGGAAAATAAGTTAGCAGTTTCCTAAAATGTTAGGGATAGATTAACTATCTGACCCAATAATTACATTTCTAGTTGTCTGTTCAAGAGAAATGAAAAGACTTGTCCACACAAAGACTTGCCTGTGAATGTTCCACCAGCATTATTCATAATCGTCAAAAAGCGGAAACTACCCACATGCCCATTAACTGTCGAATGGACAAACAAAACGTGATATATTCATATGTGAGTGCTACATCGCTTCAGTCGTGTCTGACTCTTTGCGACCTTCTGGACTGTAGCCTGCCAGGCTTATCTGTGCATGGAATTCTCTAGGCAAGAAAACTGGAGTGGGTTGCCATGCCCTTCTCCAGGGGATCTTCCCGACCCAGGGATGAAATCTGCATCTCCTATGTCTCCTGTACTGGCAGAAGGTTCTTTACTGCTAGGGCCACCTGGGAGGCCCATTATATTCATATATATATTGCAATATCATTTGACAATCAAAAGCAACGAAGCACTGACACACGCTAAAATGTGGATGAACTTTAAAAACATTATGCTAAATGAAAGAATCCATACACAAAAGACACACAGAATATGATTTCAAGATATAGGAAATGTCCAGAAAAGGCCAGTCTATAGAAACAGAAAGAAGATAAGTGGTGCTCTGAGGCTGGGGGTGGGAGTGTGAGTTGATTACAAATGGGCTCATGAATTCTTTGGGGGTAATGGAAATATTCTGAAATTAGAGAACTGTCCACTTATCAGGAATGAATTTATGACAGACAAACTATAACTCAATAAAGCTATTTCTCAAAAAAGAAGGGCAAAATAAGACATTTGCAGGGGAAAAAAAGTTTACAATCAACAGACTCTCAGTGAAAGAAATTATGAAGTGTATATTTCAGAAAGGAAGATAATTATTCTGACGGAAGATTTGAGATGTAGAAAAGAATAAGTCCATGCATGGGTAAACATTATGGTATAAAACAACAGTTATATGTTTCATTGTGGTGTTAGAAAAGAAAGAAGATCAAATTAAAATGCTGAAATGCCAGGAGAGGAGTCATGTAGTTAAAGTTGCCTAAAAATTTAATTGAGAAGAGGGTAAAGAAGTTCGTTTTAGATTTAATTAAAAAGTAATGTTAAAATTTCTAGGGTAATCAGAAAAAGAACAGAAGCACAGTACATAACTTCCAAACTAGCCAAGGGGGAAAACACAAAGAGAGAAATCCATATTCAGCAAAAGATCAAAAAGGAGGAAGGAGAAAAGAAACAAGGCATAGAAACAATATGAAGAAGGCAATGTTTTATGTTTATTCTTTGTATTTTATAAATGCTCCTGTATTTATTCAACATTTAATAAATTGGTTTAAAACTAATCAGACAAATATAAAACGATGTATGTACAAGACTGTTTATGACAGTATTTGTAACAATAAATCTTAAACAAGCTCTATAAAAATCTATACATCTAGTAAAAATGGTGATGTGGTTCTATATTAATTGATAAGGTAGAGTTATTGAATTGATATTATTCAGTGAAAAGTGTTATTCACTCAGCTATGCTACTCTTTGCAACCCCTTGGACAGAGGAAACTGGTAGGTTCCTCTGTCCATGGAATTCTCCAGGCAAGGATACCAGAGTGGGTAGCCATTCCCTTCTTCAGGGGATCTTCCCAGATCTCCTGCATTGCAGGCAGATTCTTTACCATCTGAGCAATGAGGAAGGCCCATGAAATGAAATAGCATAGTACAAAACCATATGGTATGATCTAGTTTTTTCTTGATAATATCAAGTGTATAGTAATAGAAAAACTTTGGTATGATGAGTTTTTTTTTCTGTGATTATTACTTTTGGGCTTTCTATTTTCTGTATTGCTAATTTTTCTCAATGAAAAAGTAAGTAATACTTTTTAAAAATAAAGAGTATTAAAACCATTTTCATTGTGAAAAATAGAAAAAAAAATATAAGCCCTTAGATACAAAGCCCACCACAAGGGTTAAGAACTCAACAGAGATGAATCAGCAAGAAATGCTTTAGGTTCCTTAAAACATGTCTTACAAATCCCTAGTAACGTTTATGCTTCACAAAAAGGCCCTCTTCTGCCTTTTCTTACAGCATACGGGATGAGAGTCTTACTTATCTTTATTCATCTCTAGGTGTGAATTAAACAATGTTTCGTGAAACACCCTACCAACAGGCAGAATCTTAAGGAGCTACAGCTAAAATTATCCAGGATTCTCTGCTTATGAAAAATTGTATCTTGTGAACAGAGGGAATTCTATTCAGCTAGCCTTTAATTCATTTAGGAAACCAGCTGAAGAATGGAGGAGACGCTTCTGTCTTCAGCATTTTCATTGATTGACTGGCACCGGGACGCAAATCTGCGTGTCCAAGCAACGGCATCCTTTCCGAAAGTCGTGGCTTGAGATAGCTGCATCTGGACCCAGGCTTTACAGCTGGATTTTGACTCAGATACAGTGATTACGAGGGTCCTGTGTCAGACCAGTAATGTTTGTAATCCAACCAGAGTTAGGGTATTAACTCCACATGACCTTTAAGCATATGAACCACACAAGAAGGCCCAATAAGGAAGGAGGTGATTTTTAACAAATGAAAATGGATTTTGTGTAATTTTACATAAAATTTTAATCTCTAAATTAATTTTTGTTGAATAACCTCTATTTAGATGTTGGGGTTTTAGAATATCCCGAAAGACATTTGTTTTAAAAGTTGGAAGATGAATATGTCAAGCATGCACACAGTTGAACATATGAATAGAGAGCAAAATATTCTGGTAGAATGGTACCAAAGACACTTGCAACCCATTCCTAAACTTTGAAGAATGGTGTTATCCCAGGCTTAAAAATTGTACTACGGGGAAGAGTGGGGAGAAGGGATAGTTTGGGAATTCGGGTTTGAGATGTACACACTGCTGTATTTAAAATGAATACTTGAATATTGGAAATAAAAGCAAAAATAAACAAATGGGACCTAATTAAAATTAAAAGCTTCTTCACAACAAAGGAAACTATAAGCAAGGTGAAAAGACAGCCTTCAGAATGGGAGAAAATAATAGCAAATGAAGCAACTGACAAACAACTAATCTCAAAAATATACAAGCAACTCCTGCAGCTCAATTCCAGAAAAATAAACGACCCAATCAAAAAATGGGCCAAAGAACTAAATAGACATTTCTCTAAAGAAGACATACAGATGGCTAACAAACACATGAAAAGATGCTCAACATCACTCATTATCAGAGAAATGCAAATCAAAACCACTATGAGGTACCATTTCACGCCAGTCAGAATGGCTGCGATCCAAAAGTCTACAAGCAATAAATGCTGGAGAGGGTGTGGAGAAAAGGGAACCCTCTTACAGTGTTGGTGGGAATGCAAACTAGTACAGCCACTATGGAGAACAGTGTGGAGGTTCCTTCAAAACCTGGAAATAGAACTGCCATACGACCCAGCAATCCCACTGCTGGGCATACACTGAGGAAACCAGAATTGAAAGAGACACGTGTACCCCAATGTTCATTGCAGCACTGTTTATTATAGCCAGGACATGGAAGCAACCTAGATGTCCATCAGAAGATGACTGGATAAGAAAGCTGTGGTACATATACACAATGGAGTATTACTCAGCCATTAAAAAGAATACATTTGAATCAGTTCTAATGAGGTGGATGAAACTGGAGCCTATTATACTGAGTGAAGTAAGCCAGAAAGAAAGACACCAATACAGTATACTAACACATATATATGGAATTTAGAAAGATGGTAACTATAACCCTGTATGTGAGATAGCAAAAGAGATACAGATGTATAGAACAGTCTTTTGGACTCTGTGGGAGAGGGAGAGGGTGGGATGATTTGGGGGAATGGCATGGAAACATGTGTAATATCATGTAAGAAACGAACTACCAGTCCAGGTTTGATATAGGATCCTTGGGGCTGGTGCACTAGGATGACCCAGAGGGAGGGTACAGGGAGGGAGGTGGGAGAGGGGTTTAGGATGGGGAACACATGTATACCCGTGGCACATTCATGTTGATGTGTGGCAGAACCAATACAATATTGTAAAGTAATTAGCCTCCAATTAAAATAAATAAATTTAAATTAAAAAAAATAAAATGAATAATTGACAAAGACCTACTGTATAACACAGGGAACTCCGTTCAACGTTATGTAATAACCTAAACAGGAAAAGAATTTGAAAAAGAATAGATTCTTGTACATGTATAACTGAATCACTTTTCTGTACACCCCAAACTATTACAACATTGTTAATCAACTATACTCCAATGTAAAAAAAAAAGTTAAAAAAAATTTCACATATGCCAAAAAAGTCATGCAAAGTATAAGAAAAATGAAAATAACTCTGAAGGGGGAACCAATCCTATGAAAAAAGGTGATGGGACAACAACATGAAGTTAGCAAAAGTGAAGGAGCCACAGGCTATTATATGCATTTTTCAGAAATCTGAATTTCTACACGATTCAGCGTATTCCAAGATCTCACTGTAGCTTTAGATACAGTGAAGATAAAATATGTGCTGAATGGCTGTATTAGGCAAGATGTAGGTGTAACTGTCACTTTGCCGAGCATCATGAAATATTAATACAACATTAAATCTCTGACTTTGTCATGAACTCCGTGTACCCACATTTCCACTGACTCCTGGGCTCTCTGTTTCCAAAGTCAAACCCCAAACCTAACTCATTGTTTTATTCTCCTTTTCCTTTCACCTGAACTGTTTCTTGCCCCATCTCCTTTGACAACTTCGATGTCTTCGTCCGGCTGCTCAATCTATGAATTCAGAAATAGCCTTCTTCTGATGTCATATTTCCCAGTGCTTCTTGGTTTCCAAGTCCTACATCTAAATCGTTGCTAGGATCCATCTAGAAAATCCCAGCATCTTCATCCCCACTGCCTTCAGAACTGCCCTAAACTCTTTTGAGTGACACCCAAAAGCTTCAAAAGCCAATCTCTGCATTTGCTTCAGCCTCAAGGTCAGGGGACACCTCTCTTCAAGCCCCTCCTTCCCACGCTTTAGGTACAAAGGACTCGGTTCCCCACAAACATCATATCCGTCTCTGGATTGTCCCTTTATGTAGGTGCCCCAATCTATGTCTTTTCTCTCACTGAGCTCAAGTGTTTATTTATTTTAAATATTTGTTTATGTATTTGACTGCGTTGGATTTTAGCTGTGGCATGTGGGATCTTCCTGGCAGCAAATGGACTCTCTAGTTGAGGCACACAGGCTCCAGAGCACATGGGCTCAGTAACTGCAGTTATGCAGGCTTAGTTGATTCGTGGCTTGTGGGATCTAAGCTCCCTGACCAGGGATCGAAACCCATGTCTCCCACATTGCAAGGTGGATTCTTAACCACTGGATCCCCAGGGAAGTCTCTGTTTATTTTTAATTGTACATATTGCAGATGTACAACTTGATGACTCCATATACGTATGCATCCTTCCAGCTCATCATCTTCCTCTTTACTTGCTCTCTGTCCTTCTTGCAGCCTCCTCACCTCACCCTCACCCCCAGCATACAGTAGTCACCTCCTCCCCATCCCTTCTCTAACCTGAGAACTCCTGCAGATCCTTTAAGGTGTGACTCCAATGTGGACTGTCTCACGAGCTTACTTTAACCCCCAAGTTGGAATTTATTGCTCCTTTGCCTTTGCTCTCATAGCAGCATGAATAATACCTCCTGATTTTAGAGTTAACCATATCACACTGCATAACTATTTGCCACTCATCTATCTTCCCTAATAGACGATGAGCTCCAAGGGCAAGGACTGAGCCTTACTGATCTTTGTATCCCCATGCTGGCTAGGGAATATGTTCTCAATAAATATTTGTTTATTGAATTGAGGCCAACTAGTTTGGATTGCATTAAATCTCAAATATAAAGGAGAACAATTCTCCAATATTTAAAGGGCATGAAAATTTAACTATTTGTTCCTTCTTATGGTAAAAGTATAGTATATTATCATTACTGTCCATTTTTTCCAGGCACCTTCCCACATACAAAGGGATATATATATACACATTCCTCAAAACACAAGAGAATCAGATATAATTTAAACATGATTAAATTTAAACAGAGACCTTTAAAGTTTACAGAGAAGAAGACAACAGTAAATTCCCATGCATACTAAGAAAACCTGAGCTCATTCTCCCTACCTGTTCTCGCTACAAATAAAAAAGGGGAAAGACTCCATATCCGGGATTCTCAGGAGCTCTCTCAGCTCCCTTTCAGCTTGAATCTTTTCTGGAAACACGCTCTGCACCAGTGGCTGGGTGCCAACAAGGCACACCAGCGCAGACACGAATCACTTGCTCTTGGCTGGCACCGGTTACGTTCACCAGCTCTCCAGGGAGGGACTGATGGAGTTGTTGTTGCTAGATTTCACCTAAGAAATCACTTTCATGTTGGATGATTTCATTTTTTTATGAGGGGATCTGAAAATAGTCTTCACACTATGGATGAGGGGGACCAACCCCTGAAAAGATGATTAATTTTCACAGGAGCTGGACAAACTCTCCAGATCACATCCCCACCACACATTTTATTAGGTGCAGGATGCCGGGGCTGTACAGCTTACATTTCTTTTTTCCAAAAAGTGTTTTCTGTTTGTAAAGATAGGAAAGGCAGAAGCCTAGTTAGCTGGTTAGAATGGAGAATTGCGAATGTCTCTATATGCCTCAAAGCCCAAGGGCTTTCAAGAAAACAGTCCCTATAAAAGCTCTGAGATGAAGAACAGGAACTATAATACTCCATGAGCTTTGGTCCCAAGTCACTTCTAGAAGAAAATCTCTCTTTGGAGTAAACATTGGACTTGCAGCTTTGTGATTTGGGGGATATGTCTAGGTCATTTCTGTTGGGTGGGACAGTTGGGGGTCATGAAAAATAAAATGCACATAAAAAAACAGAACGGTCTATAAAATACACAATTAACTATCTAATGAGCTATTAGTGCACTGTCATACCCAGCCTAGATTTATCTATATCTTCACACATGAAATATCAATGGCCATAAATTTTTTAATAAAAACCTGAAGCTCAAAAGTCAGCCAAAACTAAAGGGAATACAATTGAATTTATCCTGAATGGAAATGAACATAAAAGTTGTAATAAGATATTTGATAAATTTTAGAAGGTAGAAAAATATGCCTAAATGCTAATGACTACAAGAGTGAAAATAATTGTTTCTGACATTGAGGTAGTTGAATGTGCAGAGTACTTGGTATCTTATAAATCTAGATAATAAAATGGGAATAAACTATGCATTTTTTTAAATTTTATTTTTAAACTTTACATAATTGTATTAGTTTTGCCAAATATCAAAATGAATCCACCACAGGTATACATGTGTTCCCCATCCTGAACCCTCCTCCCTCCTCCCTCCCCATACCATCCCTCTGGGTCGTCCCAGTGCACCAGCCCCAAGCATCCAGTATCGTGCATCGAACCTGGTCTGGCATCTCGTTTCATACATGATATTTTACATGTTTCAAAGCCATTCTCCCAAATCTTCCCACCCTCTCCCTCTCCGACAGAGTCCATAAGACTGTTCTATACATCACTGTCTCTTTTGCTGTCTCGTACACAGGGTTATTGCTACCATCTTTCTAAATTCCATATATATGCGTTAGTGTACTGTATTGGTGTTTTTCCTTCTGGCTTACTTCACTCTGTATAATAGGCTCCAGTTTCATCCACCTCATTAGAACTGATTCAAATGTTTTCTTTTTAATGGCTGAGTAATACTCCATTGTGTATATGTACCATAGCTTTCTTATCCATTCATCTGCTGATGGACATCTAGGTTGCTTCCATGTCCTGGCTATTATAAACAGTGCTGCGATGAACATTGGGGTACACGTGTCTCTTTCCCTTCTGGTTTCCTCAGTGTGTATGCCCAGCAGTGGGATTGCTGGATCATAAGGCAGTTCTATTTCCAGTTTTTTAAGGAATCTCCACACTGTTCTCCATAGTGGCTGTACTAGTTTGCATTCCCACCAACACTGTAAGAGGGTTCCCTTTTCTCCACACCCTCTCCAGCATTTATTGCTTGTAGACTTTTGGATCGCAGCCATTCTGACTGGTGTGAAATTGTACCTCATAGTGGTTTTGATTTGCATTTCTCTGATAATGAGTGATGTTGAACATCTTTTCATGTGTTTGTTAGCCATCTGTATGTCTTCTTTGGAGAAATGTCTATTTAGTTCTTTGGCCCATTTTTTGATTGGGTCATTTATTTTTCTGGAATTGAGCTGTAGGAGTTGCTTGTATATTTTTGAGATTAGTTGTTTGTCAGTTGCTTCATTTGCTATTATTTTCTCCCATTCTGAAGGCTGTCTTTTCACCTTGCTAATAGTTTCCTTTGATGTGCAGAAGCTTTTAAGGTTAATTAGGTCCCATTTGTTTATTTTTGCTTTTATTTCCAATATTCTGGGAGGTGGGTCATAGAGGATCCTGCTGTGATGTATGTCAGAGAGTGTTTTGCCTATGTTCTCCTCTAGGAGTTTTATAGTTTCTGGTCTTACGTTTAGATCTTTAATCCATTTTGAGTTTATTTTTGTGTATGGTGTTAGAAAGTGTTCTAGTTTCATTCTTTTACAAGTGGTTGACCAGATTTCCCAGCACCACTTGTTAAAGAGATTGTCTTTAATCCATTGTATGTTCTTGCTTCCTTTGTCAAAGATAGGGTGTCCATATGTGCGTGGATTTATCTCTGGGCTTTCTATTTTGTTCCATTGATCTATATTTCTGTCTTTGTGCCAGTACCATACTGTCTTGATAACTGTGGCTTTGTAGTAGAGCCTGAAGTCAGGTAGGTTGATTCCTCCAGTTCCATTCTTCTTTCTCAGGATCGCTTTGGCTATTCGAGGTTTTTTGTATTTCCATACAAATTGTGAAATTATTTGTTCTAGCTCTGTGAAGAATACTGTTGGTAGCTTGATAGGGATTGCATTGAATCTATAAATTGCTTTGGGTAGAATTCCAAAAAATAGGTAAATGGTAAACTATGCATTTTTTATGGTTCCTATCACCAAGGTATCTGAGCTCTTGGGAGAGATTTTATTTATTTTAAAGCATTTATTCAGCTGGATTTCCCCCCTCTACTTCAGGGATCGGGCATGCTCAAGCAGGATCGAGGAGATGGTCCCCCCTCCCCCAAATTTCCTTCTTCTCTCAAATTTATGGATACTAACTTTAGAGTACAGATTCCCATCAACAGGTTCTCTACAGTGGCCCAATTACAGCCACTGTGCCTGTCTGGAAGCAAGAGTGGTGTTGTACAGGGTGGACAGTCAGAAAAACTAGTAAGGATTCCTCTAGCTGGTGACATCCACACAGATTCAGTTAGTGCATTTAGAGAGTTCAGTTCAGTCGCTCAGTTATGTCCGACTCTGCGACCCCATGAATTGCAGCATGCCAGGTCTCCCTGTCCATCACCAACTCCTGGAGTTCATCCAAACTCATGTCCATCGAGTCAGTGATGCCTCGGAGAGGCCACCACCTCTCTAGTTACAATTGTTGTCTCTGTACAAATGTGATCAAACCTCTCACCTGGCCCCAGTCCACATGATACACTCTCTTTCCCCTCAGATACATCCCATCATCTTTCCCAACTCAACACACCCAAACAGGACTCTGTAATCCCCACCTCCCCACCCCAATGCAATCCTGTTCCCAACTCCTCCACCATCTCGGCTCCCGGACCAGGAATAACAGGGGATCCTTTACCTCTTTCATCCCACGTAGAACATGGAGAGTCACTTCTATTTGGTGTGAGAAGGGTGTAGTTGGGAGGAGACCAGGGGTAGGTTTTTAGCTGGGAAGTTTATGGGTTTCCCTGGTGGCTCAGATGGTAAATAATCTGCCTTCAATGCAGGAAACCCAGGTTCGATCCCTGGATCAGGAAGAAACCCCCTGGAGAAGGAAATGGCTATCCACTCCAGTATTTCTGGAGAAATACTGGGAAATGCCTGGGAAATCCCATGGACAGAGGAGCCTGGTGGGCTACAGTCCATGGGATGGCAGAGTCGGACACGACTGAGCAACTAACACCCTTTTGACCGTCATTGCTTACCACCTCCTGGTGGTTGGTGGGGGAACAGTGAGGCATTGGAGCACAGCCCTCCAAGAAGGTGGGCTCAGTTGCCAGGAACGGGGAGGCCAGGAATACAGTCATCACACATTTCAGAGACCAGAGGGAAGAAACATCAACTCTAGAACAAAGCTCACTCAGAGGTTGAGAAAATGACCAAAGGAAGGTGTAGCTTCTGAACTGAGCAGGAGACAGAAATGTACCAAGGTCCCTGGAAAGAGGGGGACCCTAGGGAAGACCCTCAGTTTAGTTCAGTTCAGTCACTCAGTCGTGTCCGACTCTTTGAGTCTTCTCCAACACCACAGTTCAAAAGCATCAATTCTTCGGTGCTCAGCCTTCTTCACAGTCCAACTCTCACATCCATACATGACCACAGGAAAAACCATAGCCTTGACTAGACAGACCTTAGTTGGCAAAGTAATGTCTCTGCTTTTGAATATGCTATCTAGGTTGGTCATAACTTTTCTTCCAAGGAGTAAGCGTCTTTTAATTTCATGGCTGCAGTCACCATCTGCAGTGATTTTGGAGCCCCCCAAAATAAAGTCTGACACTGTTTCCAGTTTCCCCATCTATTTCCCATGAAGTGATGGGACTAGATGCCATGATCTTCATTTTCTGAATGTTGAGCTTTAAGCCAACTTTTTCACTCTCCACTTTCACTTTCATCAAGAGGCTTTTGAGTTCCTCTTCACTTTCTGCCATAAAGGTGGTGTCATCTGCATATCTGAGGTTATTGAGATTTCTCTCGGCAATCTTGATTCCAGCTTGTGTTTCTTCCAGTCCAGCGTTTCTCATGATGTACTCTGCATATAAATTAAATAAGCAGGGTGACAATATACAGCCTTGATGTACTCCTTTTCCTATTTGGAACCAGTCTGTTGTTCCATGTCCAGTTCTAACTGTTGCTTCCTGACCTTCATACAGATTTCTCAAAAGGCAGGTCAGGTGGTCTGGTATTCCCATCTCTTTCAGAATTTTCCACAGTCTATTGTGATCCACATAGTCAAAGGCTTTGGCATAGTCAATAAAGCAGAAATAGATGTTTTTCTGGAAGACCCTAGGACAGACTAAAGGGGGAAGTTCAGAATGGAGAGAGAGGAGGATCAAACGTCTTACACACCAGCTAGTTGCTTCTGGCAGAAATAGTCCTCCAATCGAGGAGAGCTACAGCACTTTGTATGTGACCTCACTCAGGGTGATGAGAGGTTGCAAGATCCTGGTGCTCAATTTGGGGAAAAGACAGCTCACTGAATCTGGAGCGCACCTGCCAGCAACAGCAGATGAGCCTCTGGAGAGGGCTGAGAAGAGAGACTTGCCACATGACGAAGAAAGCTCGCCATGTCCTCTCTGTCCAGCGGGCAGCAGCAACATACAGATGGAAACCACAGAAGACTCTTGGTCACTGCTCACTGCTCTGTATTCACCAAATCGGTCTCCTTGTGGGGCTGGTTCTCAGCTTCACTCTACCCCCTCCATCTGTCATCATCCCTAATCTCTGCTGGTATCATTACACACGTGTATTCACAGGGTCTCCAAGATGGCCTCTTAGTCCAAACAGCCCTTAAATATAGGGGAAATGTGCTCAGTTTCACTTAAAATAAGAGGAAATAAAGCTATGCTGAGAAGCCATTTGTCACTAGTCATATTGGTGAAAAATAAGTTTCACCAACACTCTGCTGACTGAGTCATACTGTTGACTGTGTGACACTGTCATGTTGGTGAGACTGTAAAACAGTGTCCTCTGTAAGGGAAACTGGAAATATTCATTAATCCTTGATCTAGCAATCCCACCCACAGCAATTTACCCTGAAAAATATATCTCTAACAACATGGGAAAACCATAAGCATGAGATTATTAACTGAGGAACCACAGGGGACAGCAAAATATTGGAAACAACCAACAGGCCCATCCACAGGAAAACAGATGAATGAACTATAACACATGTGACCCAGGCATATCTGTTTCTCTGCGCTTTGGTGTTTTGCACTTCAAAGAGACTGTAATTTTTACAAATTGAAGGTTTGTGAAAACCCTGTGTCAGTCAAGTCTATTGGCACCATTTTTTTTCCAACAGCATTTGCTCATTTCATATCTCTGAGTCACATTTGGGTAATTCTCACAATATTTCTAACTTTTATTATTATTTTATTGTATTTGTTACAGTGATCTGTGATCAGTGACCCTTGATGTTACTACTATGACCCGCTGAAGACTCAGATAAAGGTCGGCATTTTAAAGCAATAAACTATTTCAAATTAAGATGGGTATATTTGTTTTTTAGACATAATTCTACTGTACACTTTATTGGCTACAGTTAAGTTAGCACGAACATAACATTTATATGCACCGGCAAACTAAAAATATCGCGTGGCTTGTTTTATTGTGGTAGTCTGAAATGTTATCTCTGAGATGCGCCTTTAATGAGGAAGATACCTATGACCATGTAGATGATTACAGGATCATTGTTAAGTGAAAAAAGTGAGACACACACAAATGTATATGGCAATATATATAAACATATATGTATATATATAGTTACATATATAATTATATACATAATGGCAATTTTGTATCAGAGAGAAAGGATAATAAGAATATATATGATACTTGCTGCTGCTGCTGCTGCTGCTAAGTCGCTTCAGTTGTGTCCAACTCTGTGCGACCCCAGAGACGGAAGTCCACCAGGCTCCTCTGTCCCTGGGATTCTCCAGGCAAGAATACTGGAGTGGGTTGCCATTTCCTTCTCCAATGCATGAAAGTGAAAACTGAAAGTGAAGTCACTCAGTCGTGCCCGACTCTTAGCGACTCCATGGACTGTAGCCCACCAGGCTTCTCTGTCCATGGGATTTTCCAGGCAAGAGTACTGGAGTGGGGTGCCATTGCCTTCTCCGATATGATACTTATGTATGAACAACAACAACAAAAAAAATACAGAGGAGATAAGCCAGAAGCTAATGCATTTGGTTGCCTGTGACAGAAGGGGGAATGGTGGGAGGGCTGAGACTTTTCTAAGAACCACATTATATAGCTGTGACTTTTGAGCCATATTCATGTTTCACATATTTAAAACAATCAACAAAAATTTTTTAAAAACCCTAAAATGTAATAAAAATAGAAACAAGTGTATGTAGCTATACATCAACTGATAGCATAAACTCACAGAAAAAACGATCTGAAGAACTTCTGAACATAGTGCTCTGTACACTCTCAATGGGATATATTCTAGGGGACAAAAAGAGCTGCAAAAAAATCTTGACCTCCAGTTGGTACCTCTGTTGTTGGTCATATGGTACTGGTGGTGAAAGGGAATAGTATCCTATAGTCCTTTCCCCTCATGTTCTCAGCCTGCCTTTTGTCTGTGGAAAAACTTTAACCAAAGAATAAGTTTAATCTGAGAAGAGAGAAAATGCAGAAGCAAAGGGAAATAGTCCAACAAGACTAAATAATAACCGTTCAGTCATTAAGCATGGTCAAGAACTTTTAGTACCTCCTCAAGGGCTATCAGAACAGATCAGATCAGTTGCTCAGTCATGTCCGACTCTTTGCGACCCCATGAATCGCAGCATGCCAGGCCTCTCTGTCCATCACCAACTCCCGGAGTTCACTCAGATTCACATCCATTGAGTCAGTGATGCCATCCAGCCATCTCATCCTCTGTCGTCCCCTTCTCCTCTTGCCCCAATCCCTCCCAGCATCAGAGTCTTTTCCAATGAGTCAGCTCTTCGAATGAGGTGGCCAAAGTACTGGAGTTTCAGCTTTAGCATCAGTCCTTCCAAAGAAATCCCAGGGCTGATCTCCTTCAGAATGGACTGGTTGGATCTCCTTGCAGTCCAAGGGACTCTCAAGAGTCTTCTCCAACACCACACTTCAAAAGCATCAATTCTTCGGCGCTCAATTGTCTTCACAGTCCAACTCTCACATCCATACATGACCACAGGAAAAACCATAGCCTTTGTTGACGAACCTTTGTTGGCAAAGTAATGTCTTTGTTGATGAAACTAGATGAACCTTTGTTGGCAAAGTAATGTCTCTGCTTTTGAATATGCTATCTAGGTTGCTCATAACTTTCCTTCCAAGGAATAAGCGTCTTTTAATTTCCTGGCTGCAGTCACCATCTGCAGTGATTTTGGAGCCCAGAAAAATAAAGTCTGACACTGTTTCCACTGTTCCCCCATCTACTTCCCATGAAGTGATGGGACCGGATGCCATGATCTTCGTTTTCTGAATGTTGAGCTTTAAGCCAACTTTTTCACTCTCCACTTTCACTTTCATCAAGAGGCTTTTGAGTTCCTCTTCACTTTCTGCCATAAGGGTGGTGTCATCTGCATATCTAAGGTTATTGATATTTCTCCCAGCAATCTTGATTCCAGCCTGTGTTTCTTCCAGTCCAGCGTTTCTCATGATGTACTCTGCATATAAGTTAAATAAGCAGGGTGACAATATACAGCCTTGATGTACTCCTTTTCCTATTTGGAACCAGTCTGTTGTTCCATGTCCAGTTCTAACTGTTGCTTCCTGACCTGCATACAAATTTCTCAAGAGGCAGATCAGGTGCTCTGGTATTCCCATCTCTTTCAGAATTTTCCATAGTCTATTGTGATCCACACAGTCAAAGGCTTTGGCATAGTCAATAAAGCAGAAATAGATGATTTTCTGGAACTCTCTTGCTTTTTCCATGATCCAGCGGATATTGGCAATTTGATCTCTGGTTCCTCTGCCTTTTCTAAAACCAGCTTGAACATCAGGAAGTTCACGGTTCACATATTGCTGAAGCCTGGCTTGGAGAATTTTGAGCGTTACTTTACTAGCGTGTGAGATGAGTGCAATTGTGCGGTAGTTTGAGCATTCTTTGGCATTGCCTTTCTTTGGGATTGGAATGAAAACTGACCTTTTTCAGTCCTGTGGCCACTGCTGAGTTTGGTAATGTCTAAGCCATATCCTGTGAGCTGTCTTACAGATACTGAAACCCCCACCAGGTGGAAGAACTTAACTACATGATGACTAGGCTTGTCGCTGTGACAAAAACTGCCACAATTCTGGGAATTAATCTCAAGGAAACGGGAACAAACTGACCCTGGAACTAAGGATTAACTGTACTTAAAACAATCAGGATGATGCTGGTCAGACTACCGATGACAAATTTTAAGATGACTGTCAGAGCTGACTGTGCTGTTTCTACATGTAGCCCTCTGCTGTCTATAAAAGCTTCTGCCCCTGACTGTCAGTGGAAGGGAGTCAGCCTTTGGACAGGCGTCCGCCCTCCCCACTGGTTGCCGGCATCCAAAGTAAACCAAAGTTTCCTTTCCACCAACTTGCCTCTTTATTGGCTTTTGAGCAGCGATCAGCTGGACCCCACTTTCCATTAGAGTGTACTTTGGAGCAAATGAGTAAACAAACTGAAGTGCTGAGAACCTGAGTTCTCCCCGTGGGAGAAAGTAGATCACTGTGTGAAATGAGCAAGGACAAGGAAGAGCCCTGAGGTGTATTGGTACTGGAGTTACCCATGAGCTCATGATGTTTTAAAAAAACACATATCTCCTATCTCTGCCCACTCAGAGTGTCTATAAGCGCACACACACACACATAAACACAAACACACAAATAGATGTGGTTATGTATGAATATAGCTGTAGATGAATAAACAAACTGATAAATACAGAACAAAAGAAAAGCTAATGGAACAAAATGTTAACAGTTGGTGAACCTAGATAAAGGGTATATGGGTGTTCACTGTACCCACAACTTTTATGAGGGTTTATAATAGTTCAAGAAAGAAAGTCAAGGAAAAAAACAAAAGTTTGTCTTTATCATTGCCTCCCATCTGGATTAGTTTGGTTGCTCTTCTCTGGACTTTTCTAGCTCTGGTTTATCTCTCTTGAGAGCCATTGACCAAAACTGCCTACAGCAATCCAGTCATAGGAAAGCCATCCCTGTAAGCCAGGGTGAGACACTGTCAACCTGGTTTCATATGTTCCTTGGTAGGATTTTGTGGTATCCGACAGGGTCAGACTCTCTAGGTACCAGCCAATGTGGCTCCTGGGGCTCTTGCCAAGGATGGAGTCAGAGTTTAGAGCCCTTATAAGTGAACCATTTCGATGGCTAATTTACAAGTACATTAAAACTTACTGGCCATTTTTCTGCCCATTCCCTGGAACTCATGAGATCTTTCTGTGGACTATCTCTATTAATTAGACTCTCCACGGCCTAGGAGAATTTACTACCGCTGACACATTCAACAAATGTGACACTATTCAACAAATAGTGCCCGAGTAGCAGGCACTATTTAGCCCTGGAGCTACAGTAGTGAAAACAGGCAGACATTTCAGACATAATGGAGCTTATGTTAATAAAGATTTCAAAGGGAGGAAAGGAAGCCAGGTTGATAGACGACAAGCAAATACATAAGTGAATAGAGAGTTGGTGATACAATTGACAGGAAAAAAACAGGCAAGGAGGATGGGGTTCGGGGTGGGAGTTGGGGAGTGGTTTGCAATTTTTAAATAAGGCAGCCAGGGAAGGCATCTTTGAGTAGGTGACATTAAGACCGGAAGAGGTGAAAAAGTGAGCCCCAGTGATATCTGGGGGAAGGATGTTCCAGGAGGTGTATTCTATGGTAGGAAGGACCTGTGGTGGGAGCCATCTGGCCTGTCCAAGTAACAGGAAGCTAGCAGAATCTGGAGCGCAATTGCAGAAGCAGTGCAATTGAGGAAGAGGGCAAAAGGAGACCAGCTGATAGGTCGGGGTCAGATGGCATCACTGGGCTTTGTAGGTCACCTGTAGGTCATGGTCAGCTCTTGCCCTTGACTTGGAGTGAAGACAGGAGCCTCAGGAGGGTTCTGGGCAGAGGAGTGGTTTGACACACGTTTCTAAAGTCTTAGCTAAATTAAAACTCCTTCCCACGACTTCCCCAGTAGTTCACTGGTTAAGACTCCATGCATCCACTGCAGCGGGCACAGGTTCCATCCCTGGTCAGGGAACTAAGGTCCCGCATCCCTCACATGGCCCCAGAATTAACTAATTAATTAAAAACAACTCCTTCCCTGTGTGCTGTCTTTCAGATGATATTAATTCACAGCTGGATTTCTGAGGATTCCCTTTCACTTCTTCACTTCTTTCCTGTCTCCTGCTAACTTACAACAGTCTCTTAAAATAACACCTAGAGCTGCCACCAAAGCACCATAACTGTTCTGTCATGGGGTCTGAAATGAGTGATGGCCATTTGTGGGTCTTTGGGGGTCACACCCATGACTTTGAAGATGAAAAGAGGTGTGGTAGAGTTTAGAGGATGTGGAGGGGTGAGAATGAATGTGAGTGACAAAGAGGCCAGGAGGCCAAGCCTCATGCTGGGGCAGGGAGCATGCTCGGGGTGGAGAGAAGATACAGTGGGAGCAGGGATGCTGGGCCAGGACAGAGAACCAGGAGGTGAAGATGTCCACGCCCCATCGCAGAGCTGCTGGACCTGCTGCTGCAGGTGAGTGACCAGGAGTGAGGCACAACTTAATCCTCCCAGCTGTCACAGCTTAGAATCTGCAGCAGGAGTCTTGGTTTCTTCCATTTCCTGAAATGAGCCACTCTGCTGGACATAAACTCTTGGTCTTTGGTCAGTGAGCCCCAGGCATGAACATCCAGGGAGGTTCTCAGCAGGGGCTTCTTGGAGTCCTCTCTGTGGAGCTGGGTGGTCTTGGGTTCAGGTAGGGGGTGAGACCTCATCCAAAGGACGGGCCTGAGAAGGGGCCTGAGACTGGATGCATGTCTTATCTCTTCCCTCACCACCTCTTACCACAGTGACCGGGGCAGAACATCACGCGGAGCCCCTCTTCCTGGGCTCTGCATCTGTGTCCTCTGCACCTGTGCTCACAGCATCCTGCCCTCCAAGGCAGCTACTTACACAAGGATGCAGGTGAGCGAGTAGAGGGAGAGGAGCCATCTCTGAGAGGACCCACAGAAATACATGTCCTCCTCTTCTTCTCTCTGCCCTTCTGAACCTTTTACATTCTGTTTATGACCATTATTTTTAATAGATTTTTTGAGATAAAAGGCAAAGAACTAGGAGGCTACTGTCCTACCAGATCAGTGGTATCAAGACCAAGAACACCAACTGGTTTTACGACACAACAGAGGAGAAATAATCAATGCATAAATTAGAGCTTTAACACTGTCATAAACTCTGGAGCAGCAGGATTTAGCAATGGGCAAGCAGGCCAGGATAGGACAAAATTGTAATTGGGAGACAGGAAGTGACACTACTGTTTTTCACAGTAAAATAAAAAGAAGGGAAAGGAGAGATATTAAGAGAGTGAATGAAGTGCACAGACTTTGCCAGGCTGGGTTATATCCTTTCAAATTAAAAAACGCTGGGAACTTACGTGATATCGGCATTTGGGTGAAGCCCAAAGACTTCGGGGTTATCTAGAGATGGTAATGACTGGATGTATTCGAAATACTGATCCAAGGTTTTGCACACAGGGATTTTATACCCTGTATAAAAACAGAACGATGGTTCAAACATCTTCTCACTGAACCAGACCTATATCAGAGAGAAAACAGGAGAAATAAATTGATGAATATCCAAATGAAAACCCCAAACTGCCACTGTCAAGGAGATAGGGTCACCTTATTTCCATTGTAAGCATTTTTTATATTGGATTTGAAAGATCCTTAACAAAACCACTGATAGGATAGTTAGACATATGCGTGCATGCTCAGTTGCTTCAGTCATGTCCGATTCTTTGTGACCCCAACAGACTGCAGCCCACCATGGGATTATCCCAGCAAGAATACTGGAGAGGGTTGCCATTTCCTCCTCCAAGGAGTCTCCCCGACCCAGGGATCAAACCCACTTCTCCTCTGGTTCTTGCACTGCAATGCAGCTGGATTCTTTACCACCGAGCCACCAGGGAAGCATAGTTAGACATAGATTAAGGAAAGAGAAAGGCCACAATATAAGAACAATGAAAGCCGGTCTCTGTTTAACACCAAAGAAGATCATTTCTAAGGGTGAAGAGGGGAGAGCCAGCCTTGCAAGCCCGCCCTCTACTGGAGTAATCTGACAAACCTTGAGTTCACTTTAAAAAGGCAGGGGAACGGATTGCAGAAGCAATAACCACACACACAGACACACAGACACACAGACACACACACACACACACACACACATGAGAGCACATCTGGGCATTTTCACTGCCTCCCTTCTCCCCAGAAACAGGGCTTGTGCCCGGGGGCTTATGCTTGTGCTCAGCATGGCCCGCAGTGGCACTGAACACTCCATACAGCCAGGAAAACTTCTTACAAATATCTCCCCTCCACCCTGAGCTGGAGCGCACCCTCTGTTAATTAAGTTATGTCCCTGGACACAAGAAGCAAATATATCCAACCATCTTATTGTTTGCCTTAAGACATCCCTTTCTCATTCTGTATGAACTGATTATCTATAAGGTAACAGCGAGAGAACAAATAAATACTTGGTGTGGATAGACTTATTCTGAAGTGGAGAAAACAAAAATGTTGAATGCCTATGAGCCTGCTTTGAGGCAATGACTTCTGTGTCTAAAGGAGTGATTTTCACAGAAGGGAGGGAAATAATGGGATGATGGGAAGAGCAGGGATGCAGGCTGGATGTCCAAATCACTCAGAGGACTCCATGTGGAAAGAAATGGGGATTGTGTTTTCCTTCGATTGGTCACACTTTCTCTATTATCTTCCCTCCATATCCTGCCTCTTCCAGCTCTTTTTAGGTCCAGTGATTGCTCTGAAACACTCTGTTCCCTGGTTCTCCCTTTTTTATTCATCACAGTTCTATTCTGTTCAACTCCTGTCCACAAGGCATTGAGCTTAGAACAGGAACAGGTTGCAAAGACGAGACACGCAGTCCTTTCCTTCAAGGAGCTTGTGACCCAGTAGAGAGAGAAGCCAGTTACATAATCACCATAATACAAAGTGCACTAAGTAAGGTAAGAGACAGAGGAAATAAAAATAGGCAAAGTACTAAGGAGGCGAGCCAGGGAGAAAGAAGAACCAGATGGGTGTCAGGCAAAGCTTTATCTAGAAGGTGATTTTGGAGATATACCTAGAAGGATAGGATTTTAGCAAACGAACTTGTGACTGGGGAGACCACACATGCAAAGGTATAGAATAACTGATGCAAAGATGTAAGGCAGGTTGGGTACATGATGAAACCAGTGTATTTACCCTAAGATAAATATAACATAGAGGGAAGAGATCAGACAGAAAAAGTGAAGTGAGGTCATATTATGGATGACTGTGGATGTCAAGGAGAGGACTGGTGCATAACTGAAAAAATGGGGAGCAGTTGAAAGTCATCAAAGAAAACAGTGCTATGATTATGGTCATTATTTAGAAAGATGAGGTTTTTAGCGATGAAGATGACAAGGGTGGCAAAGGCCATGGGGTCTTCAGCACACAGACAGCAAATGACCACACTGAGTTCTGAGCTGCCAGGTGACATATGCATAAAAAAGCAAAAGGAACTTTCTTCTTGTTTTTCCACTTCTTTAATAAAGTTCAAAAGCACAAAGAGTAAATCCACGAATAGCTAGATTTAAAAACACAAAAACAGTTGCGTTTCACCAAATCTGGAGGACACTTTTGGTATAATCAAAATACAGAATATGAAATCTACATGGAATTACTTCAGGACACTCTGAAAGGTAGCCAGACAAAATAAGTTCTCTTCAAGGACAAAGAGCAAAGTTCTACAATTACTGGTTTTAAGGGACACAGGCCATAAGATGCTGAGAACAGAGAAAACAGACAAGGATTCAAAGATAAGCTCCAAATTGCAAGTCACAGTGACAGAGGATCCGATTTGAAGGCTCTGGTTTTCAACTGAAGCCATTTTCCCTCAGGGAACACGGACCGGGTAAAGAGGCAGCAGATGACAAGCCTTTGCCTCCCTAGTCACCCACATTCTGTTTGAAGACGTTAAGCTGAATGTTGGTATTTTTCTATATTGAGCTGTCTTATATAAATTTTTAGGAGTCTCCCAGGTGGCACCAGTGGTAAAGAACCAGCCTGCCAATGCAGGAGCCTTAAGAGATGCAGGTTTGATCCCTGGGTCAGGAAGATCCCCTGGAGGAGGGCATGACAACCCACTCTAATATTCTTGCTGAGAATCTCATGGACAGAGGAGCCTGGTGGGCTACCATCCATGGAGCTGCAAAGAGTTGGATATGATTGAAAGGACTTAGCATGCATACATCCATGTATATTTTAAAGTAAGTAAATTTTTTTATATCAGGCTAATACTAAATAATCAGTATTAAAAGTCAGTAAAGGTCAATTCCCTTTCCTTATCTTCCTTG
The DNA here is from genome assembly GCF_029378745.1 of Bos indicus. Taxonomy (NCBI): domain Eukaryota; kingdom Metazoa; phylum Chordata; class Mammalia; order Artiodactyla; family Bovidae; genus Bos; species Bos indicus. Next base: position 14,329,482 of record NC_091782.1, on the reverse strand, counting down.
ACCTCTCTCAGTTGACATTTCTTCTTTCTTGATACATTAAAGTATATTAAAGTACTCGGGAATTTGTCCTCAGTTTCTTTTCTTTTTTCATCCTTTTCTCTACACTTTCTTCTTAGATGATGATCTCATCTCATCTCCTGACTTTAAATGCCATCTACATATGACAAATCCCAAATCCTTTTCTCCAGCCCTGGGCTCTCTCCTGAGCTCCACCCTATAAATCCAACTGCCTGTTTATCTTCATCCATTCTCTTATTCAACAAATATTTATTGAGTGCCTACTATGTGAGAGATCCATTCCAGGTACAGTGATGCAAACAGGTGAAGTCCCTGCCCTTATGGAACTTCCAGTCTTAGACATCTCCACTTGGATGTCCAGTAGGCATCTCATAGGTTACACGATGAAAACAGACGACATATGCATATAAAAGCAAAAATTAGGAAATTTCCACCCCCAGTGAAATTTCTTCCCCTAGAAATTCTTTCTCTTCTCTGTAAGTAATCCCATTCTCCATCCAGTTACTTAGGTCAAAACTAGGAGTGATCCTTGACCCTGCCCCTTCCTTCCCCATCAGCATTCTGCTGGTAGTATCTGTACGATACGTCCAGAATCTATCCACTTTTCACAGTCTCCAGTGCCAAAACTCCAATTTGGGTACTTGTACATATTCTAACAAATATGCTTACTGCTGCTGCTAAGTTGCTTCAGTCATGTCTGACTGTGTGCGACCCCATAGACGGCAGCCCACCAGGCTCCCCATCCCCGGGATTCTCCAGGCAAGAACACGAGTGGGTTGCCATTTTTGTTTCCTCTTTTAAATCTCAGATACAGAGGTGAGTTCATCATATTCATTTGTTATTCTCAGGTCTCTAGACCCTTTTCACTTTAGTTTTTCCCATTTAGCCCTTATATTCACTCCTAGTCTCCTCTTTGGAGAAGGCAATGGCACCCCACTCCAGTGCTCTTGCCTGGAAAATCCCATGGACGGAGGAGCCTGGTGAGCTGCCGTCTATGGGGTCGCATAGAGTCGGACACGACTGAGCAAACTTCACTTTCACTTCTCACTTTCATGCATTGGAGAAGGAAATGGCAACCCACTCCAGTGTTATTGCCTGGAGAATCCCAGAGATGGGGGAGCCTGGTGGGCTGCCATCTATGGGGTCGCACAGAGTCAGACACAACTGAAGCAACTTAGCAGCAGCAGTCTCCTCTTTGGGGACTTCTATTTAAATATACTTGATATATGTCCTTGAAAGTATGTATTTGTCCGTGAGAAATTACCCAGGTACCACTCTATAGGTCTCATTTTATTTTTGAAAGCTCTGCACCTGATGCTATGTTCCTAAGATTTATGCATGATGTCATATGGACCATTTCTTCCAAGTGCTGCATTGTATTCCATGACAGGCATACAACATTTAACTCCTCTATTCCTTCTCTAACTCTTCATTTAACTCCTCTAACTCCTCAACCCGACAGACCCTCAGGTTGCTTTCAACTTTCCACTCTCCCAAACAATACTACGGATAATGTCTTTGTACGTGTCCACAAACCTGTCTGAGAATTACTCTGCGACATACACACAAGAGTGGGATTCTGGTTCAGAGAGTAGTCCCATCATACACCCTTGATATGACTCAGTGCTACCAGTGCACCTTTGAAGGGTAAGCAATGGCAATACATGTGCTCACCCACTACTGCTTATCTATTCTCTCAGGCTTCTTATCTATTCTCTTAGGCTTGTTCATCTCCACAGTGGATGCTGTGATGTGCCACCAAATCCTTCTCCAGGACCCAGGCACTGGCTCCCCCAGCTGTCTGGAGTACTGGCTACTGAGGGCTCACAACACTGTCCCTCCCAGGAATTGCCCTGGAAGGGAGCTGCCTCAACCAAGATCATGCCCTTGGGGGAAGGGAGGACCACAGGCAGAATCCCTCTAAGAGTCCACTTCTGGAGAATCCAACCAACAATGGTCACCTGCAGCTCCGTGCACAGTCTTGCCATGACATTTTTATACATATCCATGTGTGGGCTTTTTTCCCCCTAGAAATGTTCTGGGATGTATCTACCCATAATACTTAGTTTTGGTTAAGTTTTGTTCAATTACTTCCCTAGAGATCTGCTTCTGCATATCCTTACCAACACTTATCATCATCCACCTTTCTCCAAATACAGTTTTAAGAAAAACCTTAGTAAAGGTCGAAAAACAATTCAGATTTCTGGTCAACCTCCAGTTTACCAAAATACCCCCAAAGCTTATGCTTTGTTGTTGAGGTCTCAATTTTGTTAAAGTGGGAAAAAAAACTAAGAATTACCAATTTAGATCCTAATGCAAAGAACCCAAATAACCATAAAATACTCCTATATCTGATTTTTTTTCCCACTTAGGTAACGTATATTGCGTCTTTAACATGTAAAAGTTTTAAGAACAATTTGAGTCTGATAGATTCTTGCCTGAAGAATCCCAGGGACAGAGGAGCCTGGAAGGCTGCCATCTATGGGGCTGCTGTCTATGAGTCAGACACGACTGAAGTGACTTGGCAGCAGCAGCAGCAGCAGCAGATGTACTTATACCATTCATCCTTGGTGTGAAAGCCAGAATTGCTAAGAGATAATATTTTCTAGAAAATGTTTGCTCACATGACCTATGCAGATTTTACTGGGCACTGAGGAAAAAAAAAAACCACTTCATCAGTTTTCAATTGTCTGTCCTAATGGAAAGAGATGAGAAAACTCAAATTTTGGCTCATTCTCCGATCACTTATCTTGGGGCTTGAAATTGCCCTGAAGATTTTTCCCCTTTTCAGAGGAAAAGACAGAGGTATTATGTCCAATATTTTTATAGGAGGGGAGGTGGACATGAGCAGCTAGTCTATACAGAAGAAGATTATAGATCATTGAGAGTTGACCTTTGTTCTGTTTTGGACAAGTAGATTGCTAGCTGGTTTGGTTTTGGTTTGGTTGGCCGATTCTTTTCAGCGGCTCTGCTCTATATTTTTTCCCTTTCAGTTTGGCTTACCTATTACGAACCAAAAATATTCTTATTTAATAGGAAGATGCAATGAGATGTGTATCTATGGTATTTTTTTCTAAGTTGACTTACTCTAGCAAAGCAGTTAAGTAGACGTTTATCAAAGTCATCGGTGACTCTGCCCCCATACTGCACCTCTCCAATCATGTACCGAACGGTATTCCACGACACACCCTTTATTAAAAAATAGAAAAGAGTTATTCGTTGTCAACCCAAACAAAGAATTCTAAACATTTCGATTCTTTCTTTAAAAGAAAGCTCTGAAAAGGGAAGCACTAGCTAGACTGCATTTAAAATTACTCATTATCTTATATTAATAACTCTTTTGCTCTTACACGACTTGAATTGCTATGGTTTGTTCACCAAAGAAAAACTTACAATACTAAACATCAGTGAATATATTGCTCATTGATTATGTAAAGTAGGGGAAAAAGAAGACTATTTTTCAGTCTGTGGATGTAATTACCAATAATGTTCATTATAGTAATGCCAAGCTGTTAGAGCAGAAAAAAGTCACGTTAAATGAGGAAAGGAGAAAAATCAAGTAATCAATGCTTGAATATGCTTTCTTAGTAATATATTTTCTGAATCTGTATGAGAACATCTAGAAAATTATTCGCAAGGTTTTTCTGCAATGCAATCTTTCTCTGACTCATTGTGTGAGCTATGACTACATCAAACCATTTATTAATTTCCATAGGAATCTTATATAAGCAACACATTTCAGATATTAGTAGTTCTTTATTTTTAAAAAGTTTCAATACATTTGGGGTAGGAGAAGTAGGGATGCTTGATTTTTATTTACTTTCTCTTGGTTAAAATTTTATTTTTCAGCTACATTGCCTTTCAAAGCAGCTATTTCAAGATAACTGTCATTTGTACATAAAAAATGATAAACAATCACAGATACAAACCCATATAATTTTTTCATCAAAATGTCATACTCAAATTTAATGTCCCTTTGTAATTTCTAGGAAAAATGATGGTTTGATTCTAGATTTCTCCCCTAGCCAGATAACAATTCATCACGGCTCACCCTCATCATACTGGTACTGAAGAAGCTATGATTATCTTTGTGAGAAGGTATCTACTGTGAGAAGGAAGAGAGGGAGAGACGACAGGCAACTCGTATTTACTGAGTCCTGACTACACACCATACACACAAATACTAACTTGCTTATTCCTCTTGGAAACCATGACCATTTTATAGATGAAGACACAGGTTCTGAGAGGCTCATAAACTTGCTCAAAATCACAGAATAAAAAACAGATTTCGAACTCCTTGGAACACACATGTGAAAGAACAACTGAGTTTGTGTTCTTAGTCCAGTGACCCTGAGGAAGTCCATTATTCTCTTTAGCCTAGTGCTAGTCATTCAGTCCTGTCCGACACTTTGAAACCCCATGGACCGTAGCCCGCCAAGCTCCTCTGTCCATGGGATTCTCTAGGCAAGAATGCTGGAGTGGGTGGTCATTCCCTTCTCCAGGGGATCTTCCCGATCCAGGGATCAAACCCAGGTCTCCTGCATTGCAGGTGGATTCTTTGCCATCTGAGCCACCAGGGAAGCCCTTAGCCTAGTACCCCATCAGTAAAACAGGGATGATGGTAATGCCTTCTGTATCTGCCTCACCCAGTTGTGAAAATAAAAATGAGAGCCTGCACACGAGTACCTTGAAAACTGTGAAGTGCTACATGACCAGTGATGTTGTTACAAATCACTGCTATTTATCTGCATAGCGTCTGTTAAGATGTGACTTAGGGTGCAAAGGAAATTCCACGTGGGCTGGGAGATAACATCCTCACTTCTGAGGACTCTGAGGTGGCATGAGTGAGATGAAGGAAGGAAAGTCTGATTCAAGGTATACTTTCTCTGGAAGTACACGGAGGCACTGGGATGTGACGTGAAGAAGGCTGTGCTGTTTCTGAAAACAACGAGTTCATCCATCACAGCTCTGACTCTGCTGTGCATGTGCTTGGGAGAGACAGAGGTAGGGTGAGGGTGGGGGACACAAGTGTGAAATGGAGAGCCCCAGTGCACTCCGATGGGCAGTCGAGGTGTGACTGGAAATGGCTGGACCAGTAAACAGGTGATTGGAATGACTGATCCCTTTTGGAAGAACTGGGGGGAACGTTAGCAGGGTCACTGCATATCCCAGACTGTGAATGTCTCTAGAACTTTGATTTAAAGACAGCAATGAAAACAAACAAACAAAAAGAAATAATTTCACTCACTTTCTTAATGTCACATTCATCAAGGTGATTCTGAATAAACTGAACGCTGGCTGAAAAGTCGGCAGAATTGAACTCATAAGGAATATTCCATCCTAAGGGACCAAATTTGCGTCGCTCCTTAAAAACACCAAAGAAAAGTTAAGTATTGAGTGAGGTTTTTAACTTGTATTGCAGCTGATTCCTTTTTATTATTCAAACAAACTACAGTAAAAGTAAGGCATGATACTGAAGTAAGTTGACATCATAAAAGAATATATCCCAAACCATTATTTGGTTTGGGATACAGCAAACATTAGAAATACTTTTCCTTGGCTCTAGATGGTTGACAAAAAAAAGCAAATCTCTGGCTATTTGCCAAATTGGAGTCCGGGGTTTAAAAAATCTAGGTCTCCACTGTCAGCTCAAGAAAGTTCAGTAGGTGCTCAAAAAACAGCTGTTGAAGGAACTCACTTGTTCTAAATTGGAGTCTTGAAAGTTTCAAATGTGAAGTGTAAGGGTTTGAATTTTGCTTTTCAAGTTGAGTAACCTAAGCTCACAGGGTGTTCAGACTCCCTGCTAGTATCACTTTGTAATCTTGCAGTTTCAGATTTTGAAAACTAAACATTTTCTATTGTAAAACATGACATACCTGCCTTAAAACATATTGCCCTTGTTTGTTCTCTCCTGTGAAACAGTGGTTAATCATTTCAAATCATCAAATTACTCATAAATAATCAAACAGGGCTCAAGCCAAATGACTCAATTGCTTTGATATTCTGAGACCATTTTAAAGGTATGTGAGTGTCAGAACTGATATTTTCAGACCCTGATCACCTAGCAAACCACATATATTAACTCAAATGTTACCATACCATCAGCTTTCCCTGCCTCAGCACACAGTCAGTCTAAGAAAAGTTCAATTATTTATTCAGGTTAGCTCCTGACCATTGATCCAAGTGTCACTCTCGTGGAGAGTAGAATCCTGATACATTGGTGGGAAGATACAATTCCACTTCTCTACCTCTAAATGTGTACTAGCTTTTCTTTCTCTTTTTTGCTTTCCCTAACCCAACACACATACACAGACATAGATACACACACACACACACACACACACACACACACACACACACACGGTTTTCACGAACCATTCTAATACTTCTTTCTGCAGCTGTTCCATGCTTTAGACCATGAATAACACTACCATTTAAAGGAATCTAAATGAATTTTCATTTGGGCAAATTCACAGACAAGTCAGAGAAGAAACTGAGAAAGTGAGAAGCTTTAATTACTGATTTTTGGTAAAGAAAACACCTGCCAAGGCAGGAGACACAAGAGATGCAGGTTTGATCCCTGGCCTAGCAAGATCCCCTGGAGAATGAAATGGCAAACTACTCTAGCATTCTTGCCTGGAAAATTCCATGGACAGAGGAGCCTAGTGGGCTACAGTCCATGGGAGTAACAAAGACTCCTGAACACAAGGAGTTGGACACAACTGAACACACACCGCACAGGATATGCTTTTAAGTGTATCCTAAATCAAAATTAAATTGGGTCCAGATGTCCTGGCCCTGGGAGATCAGACTGAGGACAAACAACCCTTAGACATGTAAACTGCTACCATTATTTCTAGAACTGTTCTTCTTTAGGTTGGGTTGTCAGGTATCAGGCATTTGTATGGAGGGACTCCCATTTCCACTCTAGCTAATTAGATCAAAGGTGGACAACCAGCCCAAGACCAACAACATCCCCTCTCCCAGGAATTTGAACTTAAGAGTTCAGAATTGGTATTCAGAGTTTGTCCTAATCAGAGCTCACTCAGGTGAGCCTTGTTCAGGTTGTTCCAGGAGCAAGGGTGGCTTGGAGGATCTATAGGACATTAACACAACAACGCATTCGGCTAACCCTTGAGTCTCTAGAATTACTTCCATCTTGAAGACTTCAAAGTGAAAAATGCAAAAATACACTTATAATTAAAATGCAAATGTTTTCCCATTAAAAGAAAGAATCATCTCTAAAACAGTTTTACCCATTTTGACTTAATTTTTAAAATTTGCTGGTCAGTTAGACAGGAGACTGAATGAAGAATAATTCTTCCTTTCCAATTACCAAAGCTGGTTAAATTGGCTCTACAGAAACGTCCCCATTTACGTGCACTGAGTGACTGCAATTCAGTTGTTCCTTAAAATGTGATCTTTGAAAATTGTCCTAATGCTGAGATTTGCTTCATTTTACATTACTATCAATTTTTATTTGTGAACATTCACTTCTTAGGTTGGTTCACTAAAATCACAGATGGTTTAATTCCTCTTGGAAAAAAGGACAAAATCTAGGTATCTTTTCTTTCACAAATGAGGTCATTTCACTTTCTTGCTATTTTTTTCTGTACTTATTGATTCCTATAAGTGACAATTAAGAAAAAAACAACACCTAAGTAGCACCAGGTGATGGAATTCCAGTTGAGCTATTTCAAATCCTGAAAGATGATGCTGTGAAAGTGCTGCACTCAATATGCCAGCACATTTGGAAAACTCAGCAGTGGCCACAGGACTAGAAAAGGTCAGTTTTCATTCCAATCCCAAAGAAAGGCAATGCCAAAGAATGCTCAAACTACCGCAAAATTGCACTCATCTCACACACTAGTAAAGTCATGCTCAAAATTCTCCAAGCCAGGCTTCAGTAATATGTGAACCGTGAACTTCCAGATGTTCAAGCTGGTTTTAGACAAGGCAGAGGAACCAGAGATCAAACTGCCAACATCCACTGGATCATCAAAAAAGCAAGAGAGTTCCAGAAAAACATCTACTTCTGCTTTATTGACTATGCCAAAGCCTTTGACTGTGTGGACCACAATAAACTGTGGAAAATTCTGAAAGAGATGGGAATACCAGACCACCTGACCTGCCTCTTGAGAAACCTATATGCAGTTCAGGAAGCAACAGTTAGAACTGGACATGGAACTGGTTCCAAATAGGAAAAGGAGTACGTGAAGGCTGTATATTGTCACCCTGCTTATTTAACTTCTATGCAGAGTACATCATGAGAAACGCTGGACTGGATGAAGCACAAGCTGGAATCAAGATTGCAGGGAGAAATATCAATAACCTCAGATATGCAGATGACACCACCCTTATGGCAGAAAGTGAAGAGGAACTTAAAAGCCTCTTGATGAAAGTGAAAGAGAAGAGTGAAAAAGTTGGCTTAAAGCTCAACATTCAGAAAACGAAGATCATGGCATCTGGTCTCATCACTTCATGGGAAATAGATGGGGAAACAGTGGAAACAGTGTCAGACTTATCTTTTGGGCTCCAAAATCACTGCAAATGGTGACTTCAGCCATGAAATTAAAAGATGCTTACTCCTTGGAAGAAAAGTTATGACCAACCTAGATAGCATATTCAAAAGCAGAGACATTACTTTGCTAACAAAGGTCTGTCTAGTCAAGGCTATGGTTTTTCCTGTGGTCATGTATGGATGTGAGAGTTGGACTGTGATGAAGGCTGAGCGCCGAAGAATTGATGCTTTTGAACTGTGGTGATGGAAAAGACTCTTGAGAGTCCCTTGGACTGCAAGGGGATCCAACCAGTCCATTCTAAAGGAGATCAGCCCTGAGATTTCTTTGGAAGGAATGATGCTTTGGCCCCCTCATGCGAAGAGTTGACTCATTGGAAAAGACTCTGATGCTGGGAGGGATTGGGGGCAGGAGGAGAAGGGGACGACAGAGGATGAGATGGCTGGATGGCATCACTGACTCAATGCACGTGAGTTTGAGTGAACTCCGGGAGTTGGTGATGGACAGGGAGGCCTGGTGTGCTTCAGTTCATGGGGTTGCAAAGAGCTGGACTCGACTGAGCGGCTGAACTGAACTGAACTGAAGTAGCACCTTGGATTTATACCAGGATAGACTCAAACCATTGTGACCGAAGAACTCATTGGAAGCTCAAAAGCAGAGGACTTTGCTAGAATTTGGAATATTTGGAATATTGAATCTCTCCGATCCAATTAGTGTTTTTGAAATTATGTGTCCTAGGTGATATCATAGAAAAATATTAGAATCAGTGCATTTGCAAGAAGTTTTAATCTAGCTGAGAAAATAAGACTTAGAAACAAGGGGAGGACAAAACGGTAGTAAGTATAATTAACTGTCAAAATTTCACAGACGTTAAGCTTGAAGAAGACATTCAATCAAGGGCTCCTGGGAAGAACGAAACTGCAGCTGGTGTTTGAACAGAAGGGAGAAAAGAATCCTGAGCTTGGTCAAGGTCAGGAGCAAAGACAGGAGTGCAGAGCTCACGATCTGTCCAGAAAGAGGCTGCAGAACTGTGCCACTGCAGCAGGGGACAGCCTCTGCTGAGTACATCTGGAACCACAGCCCCACGTGATGATTCAGGGGTGGATGGAACGCAGACAGATTTGAACATCAGAAGAAAGAGCTAAACCTGACTCAGCAGAAAGGAGTTGTTAATCCATTATTCAGTTTCTAGAGTCATGATTTTAGGAAGACTAGTCTACTCCCTACTGAATTTAACCAATACAGTTCCTACTTTCTGTTCCAAAGGATATATAAAACACAACTACCAACACAATATGGAAATGTGGAACCCTCCATAGAACACTGAAGAGATGTTCAATGAAATCATCGTTTTAACGATGTCAAAGCCATTTCCAGTTTTATGTTAGAATCTACCTCAGCCTAACGATCTTCTCTCCCACAGTCCAGTGCAGAATCATTTCAGGCTCATCTTCAAAGCAAGGCTCTCTTTAGAGCATTGCATCCTATTTATTTAATAACTGGAGCTAACATAAAATAAAAAATAAAATCCATACTGGACAATATAAGAGAAACATCAATGCTGCTGCTAAGTCGCTTCAGTCGTGTCTGACTCTGTGCGACCCCATGGACAGCAGCCCACCAGGCTTCCCCATCCCTGGGATTCTCCAGGCAAGAACACTGGAGTGGGTTGCCATTTCCTTCTCCAATGCATGGAAGTGAAAAGTGAAAATGAAGTCACTCAGCTGTGTCCGACTCTAGTGACCCCACGGACTGCAGCCCACCAGGCCCCTCCGTCCATGGGATTTTCCAGGCAAGAGTACTAGAGTGGGGTGCCATTGCCTTCTCCAGAAACATCAATAGGTTAAAATAATTAACAGAAATAGTCAGAACCCCTGGGAAAAAGGGTTCTGACCCCTTTTATACAGGAACGTGTAAAAGATATTTTTAAAAAATTCTGTATCATGTTACTATAATTATTTTCAAGAGATTTGCACTAAGAACTTTATTATCACACCTCCCCAAAGCAAGAACTGGTATTCAGACTATTAAATTTTAATTGAGTATTTGTCAAGGCTTAAACCTAAAAAGGAAGTCAGAAAAGTAAACACTTTTCTAAATGAGGAACTGTTAACAGTGGTACTCCCTGAGCCCCACAGATATGGCCATTTTTATTAAATATTAACAAATATTTTAATAGCCATGGTAAAATTTCCAAGTTTGCAATTGCCCCTGCAGGCAGTTAGAGCTGCTAATCAAAGACTCTTGTAATAAACCTCACAAAGTTGTGTATCACTCATAAGTCCCAAACATGGGCTTCAATGTGGCAAGCCAAAGTGAGAAAGAGAAATATCCAAACCATGAAAAGGACATAAAAATGACTAACGACACCTCCCCCAAGGGCAGTGGCTCTTTGGCAGTTATTCTCCATTCTCACTGAATACTAGAATCACGTGGAAAATTTTACAAAGGTCTGAGAACTTCACCACAATGCCTCCTCCAAGGGATTCTGGATCCAAGCGGTGGCTGAGGATCCAGTCATTAAGGTAAGATGCTTAAGAGAGATGCTTAAGATGTTCACAGGTTCAATTTGCTGGAACCCTGCTTAAGATGCTCAGGGTCCAATGTGGTGTGCCACAAGGGGCAGTACAGGGATCATCAGTGGGAACAAAACAGCCAATGTTTTCCTAAACTTCTGCAGGAACTGTTGGCAGGAGACTACAGATGGAATTGTTGAGTTTCAGAAGACCCAGACTTTGGAGGAGGATATATTTAAAACTAAAATCCTGAAGGGTGAGTGTGGGCTTGCTCTGAAGCCCAGGATAGTGCTACATTGGAGCTTCTGGGAAATGGTAGTGAGAATATTGACACCAGAAGGACGCTTCCCTTGCGAGTCATCTTTCAGAGGATGCAGGAATTGTTCTCAAGAAGTAGTGGCCAAGTAAGTGGAGGCATGCACCAGGGCACTGGGATGCAAGGCTCCCATGGGGAGGGCAGGAGGACTGGCTGGCCGAGGCAGAGACATCAGCTGGCTGCAGTGAGAGCTGACTCGGCAGCAGTAACCTCAGAGCCAAGTTCCTGGAGGAGGAGGGAGGGAAGCTGGGGGAGTCGGGAGTGAGCAGAACTTGGTGCAGAATTGGTTGGTGCATCTATGCAAGTTTCCATGGCGGCCCCCAGGTCACCCCCTCCCCCTGGGTAAGCCTGCTCCCACCTCAAGACACCCTCCGCCACTCTTCTACCCAAGACAGTTGTCCTTGATCAGTCAAATCTACTTGCCCTCCTTGCAGGAGAGGAGGGCTGCTCATTTCATCCTCTGCAATGAGTAGGATCCACATAACACATGATGCCCTTGAGGTGGGGAGCATGAGGCCAAGCCATGGTTCGGTAAGAGAAACACACTGGAGGGCAGGCGGGGGTGGCTGTTCCACCACTTGGTCCTGCGTTCTCATGTGTGATGGACTCCAACACGAACCCCTTGGAAGTGAGCAGACTCTTCCCAGAATAGACGCCCCGAACCATGTCCTTCACCTGCCTTCCGTCTGTAGAAAAACTTTAGTTGAAAATTTAATCAGAGAGGTGAGAAAATACAAAAGGAAGAAATAATAATAGCTTAGTCATTAAAAAAAAAAATGTCAAGGACCTTTGGTTCTTCCTCAAGGACTACAGACAATATTCTGAGCCACATCCTTTGAGTTGTTTTATAGAGACTGGAACCACCACCAGGTAGAAGAAGTTACCTGTATATTGCCCACAAACACACAGACATCAGACCAGCTGGAACCAAATAACTGATGATGCTGAGTCCTTCTTACCTCACCACCAACCAGTCAGAAGAATGGCCACGAGCTGAGTGTACGACTCCTCACTACCCCCCTGCAGGCTGGTACACTCAGTTTCAAGAACATTAGTCCACTGTGGCCCCCTTTGCCCGACAAAACAATAAAGCTATTCTCTTCTACTTCACCCAAAATTCTGTCTCCACGTCAGCACTGGAGAGCCGAGGGTGAGTTTTGCCACCAATTTCCCTAGTCCAGAAGCTTCGGATTATGTGACATGAACCAATTCCCTCTTCTTTTATTCAGTCTCTAAAGGACAAAATTATATATATCATGTTGTAGAAAGCAAGGGACATCCAGGAAAATTGGGAAGAATCAATTCACCAATTAACAAATCAGGTATTTGGCTTTTATATCCAACAATAGAAAAATATAAGCCAAAATCTTTCTTTGCAGAATAGTCCTTCCTATAACAGTTGTGTCTTAAACCCTAACGTGCACACAGATCACTTGGGCATCTTATTACAACACAGATTCTGATTCAGCAGATCCGGGGTGGGTCCTGAGATTCATCTCTTAGAAGTCTCAGGTGACATGAATGCTGCTGACGCAGGACCACGAGCCCCTAAAGAATTCTGGATTTTTCTATCAGACTAGGTCTATCCTAACTGATTTACTTTGACTCATGGACCTACCACTCCACGTTCCTATGCAACAGTGTTCTTTATGTCACTGGACTTTGCTTTCTCCACCAGACATGTCTACAACTGGGCATCATTTCTGCTTTGTCTCAGTCTCTTCATTCTTTCTGGAGCTACTTCTCTGTTCTTCCCCAGTAACTTATTGGACACCTACTGACCTAAGAAGCTCATCTTTCAGTGTCATATCTTTTTGCCTTTTCACACCGTTCATGGAGGTCTCAAGGTTCCAGTTTGTGGATCACCCACCTGGTGACTTATTGGGGGGCTAATGGTGACCTCCTCCAAGAGGACTTATGTTGCATGCTGCCTGCATGTCCCAGGACTGTGCTGCCAGTGCACCTGTCCCCACAGCAGCCCACTACTGACCCACACCTCCACAGGAGACCCTTAGACACTCGCAGGCAGGTCTGGTTCAGTCTCCTGTGGGGGTCACTGCTCCTTTCCCTGGGTCCTGGTGTGACAGGTTTTGTTTGTGCCCTCCAAGAGTCTCTGGCGTGCATGAGAGAAGGCACTGGTCACAACAAACACCCTCTTCCAATAACACAAGAGACGACTCTACACATGGACATCACCAGATGGTCAATGCCGAAATCAGATTGATTATATTCTTTGCAGCCAAAGATGAGACGCTCTGTACAGTCAGCAAAAACAAGACCAGGAGCTGACTGTGGCTCAGATTATGAACTCCTTATTGCAAAATTCAGACTTAAATTGAAGAAAGTAGGGAAAACCACTAGACCATTCAGATATGACCTAAATCAAATCCCTTATGACTATACAGTGGAAGTGAGAAATAGATTCAAGGGACTAGATCTGATAAACAGAGTGCCTGAAGAATGACGGATGGAGGTTTGCAACATTGTACCGGAGATGGTGACCACACCATTCCCCCAAAAGAAATGCAGCAAGGCAAGGTGGTTGTCTGAGGAGGCCTTACAAATAGCTGAGAAAAGAAGAGAAGCAAAAGGCAAAGGAGAAAAGGAAAGCTATACCCATCTGAATGCAGAGTTTCAAAGGATAGTAAGGAGAGATAAGAAAGCCTTCGTAAGCGAACAATGCAAAGAAATAGAGGAAAACAACAGAATGGGAAAGACTAGAGATCTCTTCGAGAAAATTAGAGAAACCAAGGGGACATTTCATGCAAAGTTGGGCAAAAGGACAGAAACAGCAAGGACCTAACAGAAGGAGAAGAGATTAAGAAGAGGTGGCAAGAATACACAGAAGAACTATACAAAAAAGGTCTTAATGACCTGGATAACCACGATGATGTGATCACTCACCTAGAGTCAGACATCTTTGAGTGTGAGGTCAAGTGGCCCTTAGGAAGCATCACTACAAACAAAGCTAGTGGAGGTGTTGAAATTTCAGCTGAGCTATTTCAAATCCTAAAAGATGATGCTGTGAAAGTGCTGCACTCAACATGCCAGCAAATTTAGAAAGCTCAGCAGTGGCCATAGGACTGGAAAAGGTCAGTTTTCATTCCAATCCCAAGGAAAGGCAATGTCAAAGAATGTTCAAACTATTGCACAGTTGCAATCATTTCACATGCTAGCAAGGTAATGCTCAAAATCCTTCAAGCTAGTCTTCCATAGTATGTGAACCAAGAAGTTCCAGATGTTCAAAGTGGGTTTAGAAAAGGCAGACGAACCAGAAATCAAATTGCCAACATCTATTGGATCATAGAAAAAGCAAAAGAATTCAAGAAAAACATCTACTTCTGCTTCATTGACTATGCTAACGCCTTTGACAGTGTGGATCACAATCAACTGTGGAAAACTCTTAAAAAGATGGAAATATCAGACCACCTTAACTGCCTCCTAAGACATTTGCATGCAGGTCAAGGAATAACAGAACTGAACATCAAACAACAGACTGGTTCCAAATTGGGAAAGGAGTACCTCAAGGTGCTTATTTAACTTATATGCAGAGTACATCATGAGAAATGCCGGGCTGGATGAAGCACAAGCTGGAATTAAGATTGCTGGAAGAAATATCAATAACCTCAGATATGCAGATGACACCACCCTTATGGCAGAAAGTGAAGAGGAACTAAAGAGCCTCTTGATGAAAGTGAAAGAGGAGAGTGAAAAAGTTGGCTTAAAATTCAACATTCAAAAAACTAAGATCATGATATCTGGTCCCATCACTTTATGGCAAATGACAGGGAAAGAATGGAAATAGTGGCAGATTTTATTTTCTTGGGCTCCAAAACCACTGTGGACAGTTACTGCAGCCATGAAACTAAAAGATGCCTGCTTCTTGGAAGGAAAGCTATGAAAAACCTGAAGTGAAAGTGAACGTCGCTCAGTCGTGTCCTACCCTTTGAGAAGCCACGGACCATACAGTCCATGGAATTCTCCGGGCCAGAATACTGGAGTAGGTGGCCTTTCCCTTCTCCAGGGGATCTTTCCAACCCAGGGATTAAACCCAGACAACATTAAAAAGCTAAGATATCACTTTGCCAACAAAGGTCCATATCGTCAAAGTTATGGTTTTTCCAGTAGACCTGTATGGATGTGAGAGTTGGACCATAAAGAAGGCTGAGCGCCAAAGAATTGATGCTTTGGAACTGTGGTGTTGGAGAAGACTCTTGAGAGTTCCTTGGACAGAAAGGAGAGCAAACCAGTCAATCTCAAAGGAAATCAACCCTGAACACTCATTGGAAGGACTGATGCTGAAGCTGAAGCTCCAATACTTTGGCCCCCTGATGTGAAGAGCCGACTCATTGGAAAAGACCCTGATGCTGGGAAAGACTGAGGGCAGGAGGAGGAGGGTGACCGAGGACATTTTGTCTAACTGAAAAACATTAAAACATTTCTCTAATTGAAACTAGAATGGAGGATGCAGGGTGAGGGGAAATGCTTGAATTATCTACACTCCTTGTGTAATCATAGAGCTGGACAACAGAATGTTAGAAATGGGAAAAATCTTGAAAGATCACTTCCTTCTGCCTTGAAACACACAGATGGGGAAACAGAGGCCCCCAAAGGGATAAAACTGGACCGACCTTACGTAGCTAACTGATGTCACAACAAGTCTAAAGCCCAGGCCTCCTGACTCTCTATGAAGTGCTCTAATACACTATGATTGGATTTTAAGAGATCGTCACAATTTTTTTATAGACATGCCACTGTGAACTTCATGGCCCTAGCAGTGGAGATTTTTTTTGTTTGTTTTAATCCAAATATGAGTCACATTAAGTGCAAGTACACTTTGGCTGCATGACTGGCCCAGACTCCTTTTCTTCTTTTTAGCACTTGGATAATGGCCACTAAAAACACAGACTGCCGTCTTGACCGTATGGAAAATACCCCCAAACGTCTATTCGTGATAAGCATGGTGGAAAAGTTGAACCATCATTACTAGGAAAAGAACCATAAAATTTACTGTTTGTGAATTGGGCATTAAATATCAGAGTTAAAGCACTGTTTGTATTAGAGTGTGATAAGGTCTAGCAAACCCAACAATTCCCAGATAAGAATGTATGAAATCAGCTTCAGTGACATGAAAATTGTAATTTACAATCAATCCAGAGGCCACAGTGGAACTTAGTAAAAAACAACCACCCACAAAGCATTTATTCTGATTTTAACTTCTCAGGGTGTGGGGGCAGAGAAACACCAGTGTCCCTCTGCACTGCCTCTCTGTTGGGCAGTGTTATACCTGGTAAAGTGGCGGCAACAGGGAACCTGCGGGTAAACACGCCCAGTATTTCCTGGGGGGAGCACCCAATTTCCCTCCATCTTTCCCTTTGGGCAGGGCAGGCAAAGATGAGGTCAAGCTCTGCTGGCCGCTGGGCACAGTTGAACCCTGACTCCTGGTTCAAACCAGTTGATTTATTTTGTCCTCACTCCAACTTCAGGAAAAGAAGAAATGTCGGAAAGAGTTCAAGGAGCCCCTTTATCTCTCCGTGAAATCAAGAGTGAATCAAGTACATTAAAATTACACAGCCTGGGCTTCCCTGGTGGTCCAGAGATTAAGAATGTGCCTGCCAATGCAGGGGACACAGGTTCAATCCCTGGTCCGGAAGATTCCACAGGCCACAGGGCAACTAAGCCAGAGCGCCACAACTATGGAGCCCGTGCTCCGTCACAATGAGAGAAGCCCACGCCCCACAACTCCAATAGCTCCCACTCGCCACAACTAGAAAAAGCCTGTGTTCAGCAACGAAGATCCAGTGCGGCCAAAAACAAACAAATTACTGATTTATTTTTATTTGTATTTAATTGTATTTACTAATTAAAAATTATATAGCTTTCAAATACAGAACAAAATCCAAACATAGAACAAAGGGGTAACAAATGAAAAAACAAAACCGGGAACCCATGGAGACACTGCTGGGTAGCCACACAGTACAAGCAAATCAGAAACAACCTGAAGACGACAGCCGAGCCCTATGACTCATCTTCCAAACACCATGGGCACCACTGTCCCCAGTGGGGACGAGGGTCCAAACATACTTGCATCCAAGGCAGGCAACATGGGGTGTGACTCCTAGATTCACCATTTAGGAAGGACCTTAACCTCTCTGAGTCTCAATTTCCTCATTTTCCAGATGGTGATAAATCCTACCCTGAAAGGCGGTTATTAGTATTACATGAGATGGTATACATAATATTGCCTAACCTCTCTGAGTCTCAATTCCCTCACTTTGCAGATGGTGATAAATCCTACCCTGAAAGGTGATTGCTAGCATTACATGAGATGGTACAGAGAACAGCAGCATAGGCAACTTTCAAGATCCAGTTCCTATCAGAGCAATTCGCTTGCTCATCCCACAAACATGTATTGAGCTCTGGCAATGCTGCAGCTGCTGCTGTGACAAGCGGAGACCCAGCAGTTTCCAAAGGACAGAGTCATCGCCCCAGAGAATCTTACACTCTAGGGGCCGAGGTTGGGGCTGGGGGCAGGAAGATGCTTTAAATACATACGCAAATATGCGCATCCCGTGCCAGGTGGGGGAAAAATTGCCATGAAGGAAAATGGAAGCGTGGTGAGGACACCAGACCGTGGAGCAGGGGGGCAAACATAACATCGCTAGCATCTTCTGAAAGTGCACACGGTTCCCAGAAGTTACCTGCACGGTGGAGTGCAGAAACGCTACGGTGTACAGCATTGGCTTCCACATGGGTAAGTTACTGATGTCCAGGAGGTCTTGATTAATCCCCGCAAATGTTCTTTTCAGACCTGCGCGAACGCCTTGGGGTGGCTCATTAGTGAATTTGAGAGAAGTCTGTCATAAAAAACAAATAGTGAAAAAAAAAAAAGGGTAAATAGTACTTTTGTTTCTATGAATTACTGCGAAGGATAAAATAGAAATGACAATACATCAGACAACAATATGCTTGTGGTACATAAAAAGGCACCATGTAAACTAGTCACATTGATCAGAGCTAAAACCCAATAAATTAATACCGAGTCTCATAACTCTCTTGTGGGGATATTTACTATATAACCTTGATGATTATAGTCAAGGTTTTGACGATCATGGCATTAAGATTTTACAATGCAGACTTGACCAAAAGAAGCCTGTTACGTTTGCCATCTTTCAGTAATGACAGAAGTGTCATCTTCATTTGTATAAGTCTCAAGGCAAAGACACTCATCTCATAGTAACAAACCTGAAGCAATGTAATGGGAAACCGGATGTGCGGCTCGGTGGTTATCCACACTCGGAAAGTATCATCGATGGTTTCTGTGATGGTCAAAGTCTCCAGCAATTCTTCCATGAATTCTAGGCCAAGGTGACAATTCTGCAGTAACACCCAGCCACCCTGTATTGAAAAATGACCTCGTGTTAATTCCTCATAACTTTTTTGCTATGATTTTAATAAAACAAAGTGTACATACAAATATTTTTTAAACTTTTGCTCGGGGCATGTGAATACTCTGTTTTAAGCACATATATGTTAATGGAAACAAAGTGTACATACAAATATTTTTTAAACTTTTGCTCGGGGCATGTGAATACTCTGTTTTAAGCACATATGTTAATGGAATTATTATATGTCAATACAAACGTTTTTTCCCCTGCTTCTGGTAAAGCTGGTTACTTGGAATCAAGAGGTTTCAAAATGAATGTTACTCTGTCACCCCTGGTTCAGAAAGGAACAGAAATTAAAACGAAGTCAGACTTTATTAAGTACAGTGTGTGCACCATCTAATGGTCGGAACGGGTATTTTGGAATTTGCAACTTGTCCGGCCTAAGGTAAATCAGAAGGGACTCACGCCAAAGCCAAGCCATCCACTGTCACAAAGAGATGCACATGACCTCATGAAAGTTGGAGGAGTTGACGAAAATTCATCAACAATCAAGTTAGGAAGAAAAGAGAGAATTTTAATAAAGCCAAACTGAGGATTATAGCCTGGGAGATAGACCCAGAGGCTCTGACTGTCCCACCTATTAGAAGTCAAAGGCACAGTCATAGGCATTTTCAAGACAAAGGATCATACATCAAAATGACATGCTGACATTTCACATGAAGTTCACCAAAGATTCACAGTCCACGTAAGCATATACAAAGACAGCAACAAGTCACCATGCTAATCTGTAAGAAGCTACATTGTTAGTGTCAAAGAAATGGGGAAAAATAAACCTGATCTTTGCACTGGAGCAGGCATTCCCACCTCTGAGGAGGCCTGGCTGATGCATAATGCAGACACACTGCACAGGGCAGGCAGGAGGCCCAAACGAGCAGCCAGAGCCGATTTTACGCTACAGTTTTCTTCTCCTGCCTTGAAACACAAATTTTACTTCACCAGAGGCAATACATTTGGTGACATTTGCTACCAGTATTCTTGCCTGGAAAATCCTATCTACAGAGGCTACAGTCCATGGGGTCGCAGAGTTGGACACAACTGAGTGACTGAGCATGCCTGCTACCATAATACTAAATCTTTTTCAACATTTTATTTCTTTTTAATGGAAGGATAATCACTTTACAACATTGTGTTGGCCTCTGCCATACATCAACATGTACCAGCCACAGGTATACATATGTCCCCTCCCTCTGGAACCTCCCTCCCGCCTCCTACCCCAACACTAAATCTTATTCTTTGTCATCACTCCTCCCAGATGTTCCTGAAACCACAAAGTTTATTAAGCACTATCTAAATATTGATAAAACCTTCACAATATGTCACATAACCATCACAGTTCTATAAGAACATAGTTTACTAGCCAGCTGATGCTTTGATATACTTTATGCAACAAGATCGAATAAATACAGCTACAAGTTATTGAGCTCAGTATACATATGGTAAGGCATATATATTATGCCTTAAACTGCAAGAGAAAATACAACTCAGATTGGCTTAAATAGCAAAGGGGACTTTTTGGTCTAGACAACCAGATCGTCAAGAAGATGAACTTCATGGTCAGAACTCTGGGTCCTTGTGGACCCAGTTACTCTCTGATTCCCTGCTCTGAATTCCACAATGTCAGCTTTATCCTAAATCTTTCAAGTGACAAT
Organism: Bos indicus; assembly: GCF_029378745.1. Lineage (NCBI taxonomy): Eukaryota > Metazoa > Chordata > Mammalia > Artiodactyla > Bovidae > Bos > Bos indicus. Next base: position 14,309,016 of record NC_091782.1, on the reverse strand, counting down.
GTGGCTGTACCTGTTCACGCTTTTTGTTGGTATTATTGTTGTTATCTGTTTTGTTTTTGCCTATGCCTCATGGCATGTGGGATCTTAGTTCCCCAACCAGGGATCGAACGCACACCCCCTGCATTGGAAGTTCGGAATCTTAACCATTAGACAGCCAGGGAAGTTCTGTTTGTTTGATTTTTATACTGCAAATATTATCAATATTTATCCCACCTTGAGACACAGAACACAGAAGTTATAAAAAAAACTAATATTCCAAAGAAAGTTAATGTGAATGTTGTATTCAAATTTAAAAGCTTCTCACTCGTGGAAACTAAAGAAATTATTTAAGGCCCAAAGTCAAACAGTCAGATCATTCAACAGAGTGAATCATTTTATCTGAGTAAAAATAACTATATATAATTGCTTTGGTATATATAAATTAAATACCATATATTATTGAATTTAATTAACTGATAAAGATTAAGGCTTAGGGCACTTGAGAATTAATGGTTAGTCTGAAAACTTGATGACCCAAGCAGAGTTTTAGCCCATTAACCCTCTATAGTCATTAATTCCCAGGGAAAAGTTGCTAGGGACATTATGAGATCAAAAGCTTAAAAATAAACCAAGACTTTATTTTATTTTTATAAATGGTGCAATTTCTTATTGCTGCTGAAACTGCGATCAACCAAGCTTTTCTAGAAAATTAATGTCCTGTGTATTTATTAGGTGTGATGAAAAATATTTCTCAACATTCCATCCAGCTTGCAATTTTCAGTAAAAACTGTTATCAATATTTAAACATAACACCCTCAAATATTTCTTATTTGCCTGAAACTATCCATTAATGAAAAATGAAAGGCTCACTTTAACCGAAAATTGAAATTTGACTATCTCAATCTGTCACTTCTTAAGCACTATCTATTAATATTGATCATGACATTCCAAGACTGCTAGAGCTGCATTCTTTATGAACCAGAAAGTGTGTCTGCCAAATTACCAAAAAATATTTAGTGAAAATAAAAATGGAGCACATGCTCTAGAAAATGGAACAAGTATTTTGTGGGGATGTCAGGAGCCAACTAGCTGGAGGTTCAAAATCCTTAAGTAACCAACGTGTACTCTATATGCGTGAATCAAAATGGAAAATTGAGCATCACAGGAAGAACACTCTACCCATCATAGGGGTGGTGCTAGGTGGACCAGATGGCCAGAGGAATCATATCAAGAAAGCTGCATGAAGAGTAGTTTCCATTGCTACATACCTGCTGCATTGACATCTGAATCAGCTTTCGAGCATGTACTTCTTGTCCTTGCCCCATTGAGATAGTTCTGCATTCTGTAATACAGAAGGATTACTATGATCAAACGTAAATTTTATAACAGGATTGGGATGAAAAATTAATTTCTGAGTTGTCATAGCCTCCCTCCCTCTATGGCTTCTAAGGAAAGTCTGTTATGCAAATAAGTCTGGCTTTTGGTTGTGTTGATGAGAGAAAGGAGTGGAGCAGACTGGAGGCACTACATGGAAAGGGAAGGACAAAGAGAGAAAGACAAAAGGCACGAGGCAGAGCTTTTAAAGAGTTCTGGGGTCTTTGGGGATAATGAGGAGACAGACTGACGGGGAGAGGCAGCTGCAATGCTATCACAGGTATTTAGAAGGAAAGAGGATTTTTTAGTTTTGCTCTATGTTTTGATTAGAATAATTTTTTGGTGTTTCAGCAGATGTTTCAGTAAAGATTGGATACCAATCTTTTTATTCTTTTATGATGTCAAGCTTGCAGTGTTCTGTCTGTCCGGGTTTTGTTTGCCTATTTGTCCATTTTCTGAGATGGAACTCGTAGCAATTCATCCCCATGACGACTATATTCAGGGGTAACTGCTCCTCAGGATCAAATCCTCTTGGAACTGAGAAAAAGGAGCCTTAAGAAAAAGTGGAAACCACTCCAAGATTAGAGATGTGATTATAATTCAGCAGAATATACAGTATTGAGGCTCATTAGTGAATTTGATGTCCCAGGTGGAGAACCACACTTGTGCCTGTCATGTGAATTCACTAAACTGTAGAAGGAAAAGAAGAAGTAAAACTCTCACTATTTGCAGATGACATGATCCTCTACATAGAAAACCCTAAAGACTCCACCAGAAAATTACTAGAACTAATCAATGATTATAGTAAAGTTGCAGGATATAAAATCAACACACAGAAATCCCTTGCATTCCTATACACTAATAATGAGAAAACAGAAAGAGAAATTAAGGAAACAATTCCATTCACCATTGCAACGGAAAGAATAAAATACTTAGGAATATATCTACCTAAAGAAACTAAAGACCTATATATAGAAAACTATAAAACACTGGTGAAAGAAATCAAAGAGGACACTAATAGATGGAGAAATATACCATGTTCATGGATTGGAAGAATCAATATAGTGAAAATGAGTATACTACCCAAAGCAATTTATAGATTCAATGCAATCCCTATCAAGCTACCAACGGTATTCCTCACAGAGCTAGAACAAATCATTTCACAATTTGTATGGAAACCTCGAATAGCCAAAGCTATCTTGAGAAAGAAGAATGGAACTGGAGGAATCAACCTACCTGACTTCAGGCTGTATTACAAAGCCACAGTTATCAAGACAGTATGGTACTGGCACAAAGACAGAAATATTGATCAGTGGAACAAAATAGAAAGCCCAGAGATAAATCCACACACATATGGACACCTTATCTTTGACAAAGGAGGCAAGAATATACAATGGATTAAAGAAGAAAAAAAAGAAGTCTCTGAATCATACTTGGGAAACTGAAATTAGAAATTAACTTTGAAGTAAGCTTTTGTGGACCCAGGTCTTCTTTAATTTTAAAGGCATGATCTCTAGATCTCTAGGGGCACAGAGAAAGGAAGTCAGTGTATACGCTGTGAAGCAATGCATGCTTTTGACTTACTCTATTGGAGTGATCTGAATCCTCAGAAAAATGGGCAGCTGTGATTGGGCAAACAATGAGGCTGATTTGGAAACTGCTGGTAGAAGCTACAGAGAATGAGAGAAATTCATAGGCTGGAGACAGAAGTATGTCAGGAACCAGGGAAGAAGCTGCCAGGGCACACCACTTAAAATACAGCACCATGGGGTTAATGGCCAGAGATTCCGTGAGTGCTGGTAGGGTGCAGCATTAGAATTATTTGTGGACTCAGGGTCACAGGGTGAAACTCAGCAGTTTGTGCCTGAGAGGACTGACAGAGCACTGCTTGAAGAACTAGGAACTGCAATTGTCCATAAGTCACTGAACATAGCTGGATTCTCCCAACAAAGCCCTCATGAATCTCTCCTGCTCAAGGGGAACTAGGCACTGTTCCCAGAGCATCTGAGAAGAACCCACAAACCCTATAAAAGAAGAAAGGAAAGGTGGAACTCGATTGGGAGGAGCCTCTGAATTGTACAAAGAGACACTGAGTCTCTCTTGTTTTGGAAGAACCCACAAGTGTTAGGTAGGTCAATGGAGGAAGGTGTGATATGGACAATAAGTATTAACACATGAGCGTGAGCCATAATCTATCTCCTCTGCCTTCCAACTCTTCTGAGATACACCGTTTAAAAGGAAGAACTTGTTTTTGTTCAGGGGTAGCCTGAGTTTCTTGTCTTGACCTGGGTAAGAGGTCAAGAAGATACTTAAAGGCATCCCTTCAAAACAAACCCAGAGTCTGAATGTGACCCCTTCTGGATGTCTACACTCTCATTCCCCTGGTCCATCACCTCATGCCTGTATTCTTGCAGGAGGCTACTCACTGGTGACCTCTCTGCCACTCTTTTCCCTACTAGCTATTCTTCCCGCAGCAGACAGAGGGATTTGATTGAATCCTGAATCAGATTATGTCCACCCTCTGCTCAGAAACATCTGACAGCTTCTCATTTCATTCTGTGCAAAATCCAGAATCCAATTCAAATTCTGACCTCTATGACCCTACACAAATGGGTCCCATTGCTCCCGCAATCTACACACACACACACACTTTTTAGGATCCCACCACAATTCACTCACTCTTCTCCAACTGTGCGGGCCCCCTCCCTCATGTCATCATCAAACTGAGGTGCTTTTACTTCTTTTCCAGTGTGAATACCATTTATTTCTTCTTTTGGTCTGACTAAAACTTCCACTACAGTGCTGAGTAGAAGTGCAAGTAGACATTCTTCTCTTGTTCCTGATGTTTTGGGAAAAATATCCCATCTTTCAGCATTAAGTATGATGTTAGCTGTGGGTTTCTGTAGGTGTCCCTCATCAGGTTGAAGAAGTTCCCTTTTATTCTTAGTTTGTTGAGGGCTTTCATCATGAAAGAATGTTGGATTTTTTTCAATGCTTTTTCTGCAACTATTGAGATAACTGTTTGATTTTTGTTCTTTATTCTATTAATATGGGGTATTACATTGATTAATTTTCATATGTTGAACCAACCTTGCATTCTTGGGGTAAATCCACTTGGTCATGGTGTATAATTCATTTTGCATGGCACTCAATTCAGTAGCATTTTGTTGAGAACTTTTGCTTTTATATTCAGCAGGATATTGGTTTCCTTCTACTGTCTTTGTCTAGATTTGGTATCAGAGTAATATGGTCTCATAGAATGAGTTGGGAAGTAATCTCTCCTCTTTTATTTTTTGGAAAGAACTGGTGTTATTCATTAAACATTCGGTAGAATGTGAAGGCATCTAGTCCTGGATTTCCTACAAATCAATCCTTTTACTTCTTAAAGCTCTATTCGGGTTTTCTATTTCTTCCTTAGTCAGTTTCAGCAGTTTTCTCTTTCTGATAATTTGCCCATTTCATCTAGGTTATCTATCTAATTTGTTGTTATAATTGTTCATAGTATTCTGTATGATCTTTTCTATTTTTTCAAGTCAATAGCGATGTCCCCTGATAAAAGAAATGTTCACATATTGAGATATGGGAAAGTCATTCTGACTTATACGTGAGTTTATTTGAACTTTATGCTAACTAAAACAGCCTGTTTGTGGCCTATCAAACATACATTGTACATCGGCTCTAACTGTCAGAGAAAAGGGTACATTGACCAGAATTAAAGAATGTGTTAAAAATAAAAATTTCATAAATTCTTCCCTTCCTGAGATGCCAGTGCCAGTACTTCTTCAGTGATGAGGCTCCCTTCCCAGGTGTCAAGGTACACTGACTTGCTATGTACTTGCTAACCTGCTTTTCTTGAAACCTTGAAGGAATGTGTCCTGACTTGTTTGATGTTCTTTGTTCTGACAAGATATGAAACTATGCTGAAACCCATGCTTCTCTGGAGCAGATCCTCTCACTTATCTGAGAGCTGCCAGTCCTCAGTTTGGCGCAAATAAAACTTTTCTATTCCTATTATATAGTTTGTTCATTGATTATTTTCATTGACATCCCTCTTTCACTCCTGATTTTAGTTATCTTAAGTCTTCTCTCCTTTATTCTTGGTCGGTTAGGACAAAAGTTTGTCCATTTTGTTGATCTTTTCAAAGAAGATACACTTGGTTGATTGATTCTCTGTTGTTTTTTAATCCTCTCTTGCATTTTTTTTCACTCAGATATTTATTATTTCCTTCCTTTTGATTGCTTCGGGTTTAGTTTGCTCTTCTTTCCTTGGTTTCTTAAAGTGGAAGTTATTGATCTGCAATCTTTCTTCATTTTTAAAATAGGTTGATAAATATTTGATAAATTTCTGAATAGTCTGGAAAAACTAGATTGATTGACACTGGAATAGTGAGGAAGCTTTGCACTTGAGGAAGTTCAAAAGACAAAGACCAGTGAGAGAAGAGGCAGCGCAGGCTGAATTTCCAGAGAGAGTAGGGAAGGCTGCCAGGACATCATGATGCGGACTGCCGTGAGGAGGCAGGTTGCAGAGGATGTTGCAGGAATCATTTTTGCATGTATTGCAGCATAATTGTCCTTTGGTGGTATGGGATGTTTTGGTTTTCTGGTTTGTGGACTTTTTTTTTTTTTTTCCTTTTTTTGCTGCTTGGTTACATTTGAAAGACCTTTAGTAAGATTTCAACTGCTTTTCTATTTCTTTCCAAAATTGGACTTGAGTGTCTTTCACATCTCCTCTTTCTTTTTAAAAATTTTTTAAAAATCAGATTAAATGATATATGTTTATAGTGAAAGCTTTGTAAAATACAGGAGACTACAAAGAAGAAAACAAAAATCACCAATATCCTTCCAGAGAGATCTACATTCTAATCTTCTCAGTGCACAATCCACAATCACTTACCCTCATTTCAAAATTCAAAGCACTCTGAAAACTGACAGCTTTGCCACAAAATCACTTTGGTGGTAAAAGCTGACCTGAATGGATATGAGCCTATTTATTTATCCCTATCTTTATAAATATTAATACTTTCATCTGCAATGTATTATATAATACATGAAATATTACTTTTCTAAAAGCTGGACAATTCTAATTTCTGCAGTGCATCTGACTGCAAGGGCTTTAAATAAGAGATTACAGACCTATCCATATTAAAAATTATATATATATGTATAACATATACATGTCATTTTATATATCTACTTCTTAAGTATGTTGTATTTTATTGTCATTAAACATTACTGATAAACAGTTTTTAATGGTAGCACAATGTTCCATCATATTAATGCATTCTTGCCAAGTTAGCCACTATCCTTTTGTATATTTCAGACATTTCTAATTTTTTAATATTAAAAATAGCACTAGACTTAACATCCTTATAAATGAATCTTAATGTGCATCTCTCAGTTTGTTTTTATGATAAATTTGTATGTGTAGAATAGTTGGGAAAAAGCACTCAAACATTTTAAAGATTCATGGTGTATATGAAAAAGGACTGCCAGTGTCTCCAGCTGAAATAGAATGTTGCAATTCCCAACCCACACTTCTACCTTTTCTTTGGAAACTGGGCAGGGCCCTGTGGAGCCCTCCCAGGTACAAAAATCTTTCCTTGTCCCCCATTTCTTGTCTGTAAGAAAAAGGCTTCAGTCTTCCAGACCTTCCCTGAGATCCAAAGGGCAAATTCAAAGTTACTGATTAGGGAAGTGAGGAAATGCAGAAGCAAAAGAAAAGCGGTCTGGAACACTTCGTGCAGGACTTCCCTAGTGGTCCAGTGGCTAAGAATCTGCCTGCTAACGCTGGGGACATGGATTCCATCCCTGATCTGGGAAGATCCCTATGCTGCAGGGCAGCTAAGCCTGTAGCGCCACAACTACCGAGCCTGTGTGCTGCGACTGCCGAAGTCTGCACACCCTAGAGTCCATGCTCTGCAACAAGAGAAGCCACGACGAAAAGCCAGTGCATTGTGACTAGAGAGTAACCCCCACTCGCCACAACTAGAGAAAGCCCATGTACAGCAACAAAGATCCAGAGCAGCCAAAAATAACTAAATTTTTTAAAAAAGAAACCATAGCCCAGAGATAAAGAGTCGGATTTCCTCCTAAAGGGATATACCTAACAATATATCTTTGGGGTTTTCTTACAGGAATTATTGCCCCCCCCCTAAGCAGAGGATGGTGACTTCAGGCCGAGAACATGGTTCCTGGAGCACCACCCTGTTACCTCACCACCAACCAATCAGAAGAAAGTCCTACACTGCAGCCCTCACTCCAAATTTTGCCTTTAAAAACTCTTCCCTGAAAACCACCAGGAAGTTTGGGTCTTTTGAGAATAAGCCACCCACACTCCTTGTTTTGTCCTTGCAGTTAACCTTTCTCTGCTCCAAACTCTGACCTTTCAGTTGGCTTGGCCTCACTGTGCATCATGAGCTTGGATTCAACCGCAATTTGTGTTTTAATTTTATTTGTGCCGCTTTTGACATACCAAAGTTTGAAAACTTCATCCAAACCTCTTTTCCTCTGGTTTTGGATTCTGGTATTATGATTAAGGAAATCTTAGCCACGCCAGTAGTATCAGTGTATTTTTTCATAGTTTAAACCTTTTAAAACCTTAATCAACCTAGAATGTACTTTAGAGTTTAATCTGAGGTAAAATTCTTGCTTTCTTCCAAAGTTAATCTGCTATGGCAACACTGTTTATTGACTAACCCGTTTTTCTTCCACTGATTTGAAATGTGAATCTCATCACAGGCTAAGCTATTGTATACACTAGCATCTAATTTGGGGCCTTTCATTTTGCTCTATTGATCTGTTTATCTACTCTGAGCCAGTTCCTCACTGATTAAGTTATTGCAATTTGATAAAGTTTAGAAATCTGATTGGGCTTGTTCTCCACATTATTCTTTTTCCTTTTCAAGCTGTCTTGGCTATTGTTGTCTATTTATTACTCTAGATGATTTAAGACCCCTCTACTATCCAATTAGGGGGAAAATGATGTTGGAATTTCAATTAGACTTGCACTCAATTTATAGATTAATTTAGAGACTATTGACATCTTTACAATACTGAATCTTTATAATGGGGATGTGGTTTAACTCTCTATTTGATCTACCCTACTTTCAAGTCTTTAAGAAAGTTTTATAGTCTTCTTCTAATAGGTATTCTAAAGATTATTCCTCAGTTTTATTTTTATTGAGATACTGAATGGGATTTTTACATTTTAGAAGAATGTTTCATTGATTTTTTAAATATATTTATTTTTGTGACCAGCTACCTTACTAAAATATCCTGTTAAATCTAATAGCTTTTCAGTTGATTCATTTGTGTTCTTTAGTTAGACAATTACACGATCTGAGAATAACGATGGCTCTTGTCCCTCTTTTCCAGTAGTTATATCTTTTATTTATGATTCTTACAAAACATTAGCTATATCCTCCACAGTAATACTAAATGAGAGTGGTGATAGCAGACATCTTTATCTTGTTCCTGACTTTAATGGGCATCATGTCTCTAGTTGTTCACCAGAAAGCATGAAGCTGTTTGAAGTTCATATTCACTATCATATTGATACAATATTCTTCTGTTCCCATTTTTAAGAGCCAAATACAAATGCTGAATTTTTATAAAATGCCTTTTTAGCAATCATCAGGGTAATAACAGCCTAAGGAAAAAGTCTTTCACTTGTTGTGATGAGATTTCTTAATACTGTGTCTTTCTCAGATTTGCCCATGCATCCTACTTGATCAAGGCATGTTGCTGTTTTTTGCATATTTTATATTATGCTAAATTCTTTCTGCTTGCACTTATATTAAGGTCCTTACATTTATATTAATAAGTAGGATCAATCTGTGGTTTTCTTTCTTTGATATAGTGACTATCTCGGTCTGCTTTACATATCAAGATAATGTTATTCCCTTAAAATACAGAGGAAAATGCATCTTATTTTCCTACATTGTGAAATGGGACATAGCAAAGTTTTAAAGGACCTACCAAAAAAATCATTTAAGCTTAGTGTCTTTGCTGAGGTAATAATTTTAAAACTTCTAATTTTCCTCATCTTAATTATCGGTCCATTCAGGCTTTTCAATTTTTTCCAAGAAATTTTTGTAAATTTATATTTTTCTACAAACATCCATTTTAATGAGATTTTTAAACTTTTTTTTTACTATAACTATCTTATTACTTTTTTTATCTGTATTACTTTATTTTACTCATTTTCTCATTCCTATTTTTGTTTGCTTGCATGTTCAGTCACTTCAGTTGTGTCTGACTCTTTGTGACCCCATGGACTGTAGCCCACCAGGCTTCTCTGTCCATGGGATTCTCCCAGCAAGAATACTGGAGTGGGCTGCCATGCTCTCCTCCAGGGGATCTTTCCGATCCAGGGATTGTACTCTCCTCTCCTGTGTCTCCTGCACTGCAGGCAGATTCTTCACCACTGAGCCACCAGGGAAGCCCCATTTTTATTTGTAGGTTTATATTTTATTTGTCCTCTTTCATTCATGTTTGGATTCTATTTTCAAATCTATTCTTCTCTCCTTCACCCAAGCTCCTAGTAGGATTTTTCTCATGCTAAACCCATCTGTTTTCTCCTTCTTTCCCAGGTACCCAATGCTTTTGTGCAGAATTTATCTTCTCTGAATTTCTCAACACAGAGCCTGACAGGTTCCATAGTGAGAAGTTTTCCTTCCTTTTTTTTTTTTTTCTATGAAAACCTATTTGATCTGGTCCCATCCCTCAAGTTGCTGTCAGGTAACTTGCTAATTCATCCACTAAATCCACTGAGATGGCTGGATGGCATCACCAACTTGTTGGACATGGGTTTAGGTGGACTCCGGGAGTTGGTGATGGACAGGGAGGCCTGGCGTGCTGCGGTTCGTGGGGTCGCAAAGAGTCGGACACGGCTGAGCGACTGAACTGAACTGAACTGACTGAAAGGCACTGGGGAGGATGAGAGAAAGGCCACTGACAAGGGATCTGGGAGGCCTGAGACTAAGTCCTGAATTATCTAGTTCTCTGGCCTTATCTCCAGACCTTAGTTTCCTCAGCTGTAATACAAGGCACTTGAATTCCAGGATTTTTCAGAATTTTGTGAACCTTGAGCATTTTATGATTATCCATCACCCAAATAAAACATCTCTAGTTGAGACTAGAGTAATATGTCATTCATCTACATAATAGTTTCATTTTACAGCTATCTGGGGAGTTTTTAATCCCAATTAGTGAACAGAATGATGCTTCCTAACATTCCTAAACATTCCTTTGCTCTAAAAAAAATGAGCAATGAGTTCTTTATAAACAACATTGGATCCTTCAGTGTTAAAATTAAATCTAATGTGTTTCCTAACAAAGTAATCAATAGAAGGTTAAACAATTGCTGGAAAAACTAAAGAAATATCAAGAAATGGAATCACCAAATTGCCAAGCAAAGCAGTATGATAGTATGTAATAATACTAGGTGACAGCACTGTTTTGGTCGTATGTATTTATCTAAAGTTATAATCTCTCCCAAAGGAAACCTTGAATTATTTTATTTCTGTTCTTACACCAATGTCCTAGACAACAGCATTGTTTTGAGGTAAATTTGAAATGGTAACTTCAGTGGGAACTGCCCCTCTTCTGGGAAGAGTATCCCCTTCTAAGAAATGCCCTCAACTCTAGGCTCCATGTATGTGGTTCTTGCTATGAACCCATTTACACGGCAACCGTTCATTGACTGGTCCAGAAAGGAGCACACGACCAAAGCAAAACCAAGGAGCTTCTTCCTTGGGTATCTGGACCTGGGACCAAGGGAGTAAGAGGACTTTGCCTGGGTGAAACCAAATGCGGCCATCCCAGGTGCAAAAGCCCCTCTGTGGTCCCATTTCTTGTTCGTAGAAAAAGCTTTAGTCTCTTAGGCCTTCCCCGGGTTCCAAAAAGCAGACTCAAGCACTTACTAATGAGAAACAAAGGAAGAGCAGTGGAGCAAGAAAAGTAACGACAGCTTCAACAACAATGCTAACTTCTCAGGACTTCCCCAGCGGTCCAGTGGTTGAGGCTCTGGGCTTCCACTGCAGGGGGCATGGGTTCCATCTCTGGTTGGGGAACTAAGATCCCACATGTACATGATAAAGCCAAAAAACAAAACAATCTTAGTTCTTCCTCAAGGAATATATATAACAGTCTGATGAATATCTTTGAGTTGTTAGGAACACGCTAAGACCCTTGCCCAGATGGAGGGTGTGTGACTACATGTAGTCCACAAGTATGGAGACTATACTGCCTGGAACCAAAAGGCTGATGATTAAGATTCCTGAACCACTACCCTTTTACTTCACTATCAACCAATCAGAAGAAAGTCATGCCCCCTGCAATTTCACTCCAAATGCGGTTTTTAAACATCCTTTCCTCGAAATCTGTTGAGCATGAACTGCCCATTCTGCAGATGATATGGCACCTGCAATAAACACTGAGGGCTTTCCAGGTCGTGCTAGTGGTAAGGAACCCGACTGACAATGCAGAAGATGGAAGAGACGCAGCTTCAATCCCTGAGTTGGGAAGATCCCCTAAAGGAGGGCATGACAACCCACTCCAGTATTCTTGCCTGGAGAATTCTATGGACAGAAGAGCCTGGCAGGTTACAGTCCATGGGGTTGCAAAGAGTCGGACAGGGTCACATAGACTTGGACACAACTGAAGCGACTTAGCACACATGCATGCATGCATAAACACTGTACTTTCCTTCACCACAACTTGGGTCAGTAAATTGGCTTTACTACCCGGCAGGCAGGTGGAGTCACTTAGTAACACTAGTAGTGCTGAACTTACTGAACATGTAAGTATTGAAGCCCATTAGCCACTGGAATCCATGAATTCTGTTGTATGGAGACTGCTTTGTAGCAAGACAAAAAAGGAATCTATATGCAGAGAGGACATTGAAGCAACTGGACAAAAATCCACGGAGAAGTAGATCTCAGAGGGATTTTCAAAGCTTTGAGAGAAGCACCACTCTAAGGCTGATACAGATGACTCCATGCTTCAGTGAATACTGGAACAAAATGGCCACCTTTAAAGGTGGTTAACGAGACTTTCTAGTCATTATGTATGAATGTGAGAGTTGGACCATAAAGAAGGCTGAATGCTGAAGAATTGACACTTTTGAGCTATGGTGTTGGAGAAGACTCTTGAGAGTCCCTTGGACTGCAAGGAGATCCAACCAGTTAATCCTAAAGGAAATCAGTCCTGAGAATTGATTAGAAGGACTGATGCTGAAGCTGAAGCTCCAATACTTTGGCCACCTGATGTGAAAAGCTGACTCATTGGAAAAGACCCAGATGCTGGGAAAGACTGAAGGCAGGAGGAAGAGGGGACGACAGAGGACGAGATGGTTGGATGGCATCACTGACTCAATGGACATGACTTTGAGCAAGCTCCAGGAGATAGTGAAGGACAGGGAAGCCTGGCGTGCTGTAGTGCATGGGGTCACAAGGAATTGGACACAATGGAGCAACTCAACAACAACAACAATGAGACTTAGCCGTGAGTATGAGCCAAGAGAACCTGGGAGCTCTTTGCATTGGGTCTCAGTGTTCGGATAGAAGAAAGTAGCTATTGAAACATGAATCCATGTAGCACACAGAGCAGTGTGATGACAATGATGAGGAGGAGGGAACAAAGACCATGCTACCTTAAGCTATCAGTTTACAGTAGCTTTAGTGCAGACGTGGTAAATACTTGGAGATCATTAAACAAATTTTATATTATGCTTATTCTAACTAGATAATAAATTCAAGGTTTTATTTTCTAGATTTAGGGATTCACAATCAATCACTTTCATAATCCTTATAAAGACATAAATGAATCGCTCCTACGAGATATAGGTATAGAGATAAGAACCTATAAGATATGAACCTATGAATATTCCAAAAGGCAATTCCAACAACATTCAGATTTTCAGAGTATTAAGAGAAAACTGCCCTCCTATAAACAGCCATCCTAGAAGAGAATGGCTCAATCGTGATGTCTTGGTGTCATTCAGGTACTTTTTCTTTAGTCCTGTCGACTCACACTTATAGGTTTGTAACTCCTTACCCTACCTCCTTCCGTCAGAGTAACTTTCCTTCTCTCCCACATGATCCCCTAATTTTTATCACTTTTGGATACTACTCAAAATGTCACCAGGCTTTCCTCTATAGCCCACGCAATCTGGGCAGCTCTGGCTCTTATCGCTGGGCATGTCCGTACCTCTGCTGCAGCAGCTTGTCACACTGTCGTCTATTGCCTGTTTACATGTCTGTCTTTCCCAGCTATGTTGTATTCACCGCTGTACTCCGTGAATCGAGCACACTGCCTATACTCAGGGGTTATTGAATGAAAGTATCAATGAACGAATCCTTAAATTACTATGCATTATAATACAAGGGTTACATGTTTTCATTGTGACAAAATAGGCTTTGTCATAAATTTATACAGACACAGCAATAAAATTTGCTGTTGAATGTTCATTCTTGCCAGTCTGCTATCCATGTGGTATGGACATCTGATTACAACTTTAAAAAAATCAGTACATGATGGATGAGTATGTTCCTCTCTACACAAAGATATCTATACCCTCCTTCTAGATCTGAAAATGGGGGAAAGAAGAAATTTAATATTTTTTCGAACTCAGTTTTATGAATATATTTATAAGAATTGGCTATAAAAGTATGAAAGGAAAAAACTGAAGCAAAAACATGGAGGCTTTGCTAAATCTCATAGATTGCTGCTCATACCCAGCTTCAGTTTCTTGGCCAGTGCGTCAATTTGAATTGTGGGATCGGATCCCATGGACAGAAAACATATCAGAGGTGTTCTCGTATCACTTTCTTCCCAAGTTTTCTCCAGATTTAAGATAACTGGTTCCGTGTACTTTTCCTCCAAAGAATCTGCAATATACTTTCTTGCTTGAAAAACAGTACGGTCTGGGCACCAAGACCTAGAAATGCAAACAAGTTAGAGGAAATAAATTCAGATTTCGAAAATTCTATTTAGTTCTAAGCACTTAAAGAACACATAGTTAATTAGCAAAAGGATAACAAGTGAATCCTCTTTTATGCAGATATGTGTAAGATGGACAGTGAGATTTTCAGTCCTCGGATGAGTGCAAGTTTAATCGTGTGGTTTTGACGCCAGGCATTGGCAAGGAGCAGGGCAGAGTCAGTTATGTTGCCAATCTAGAAGGGAACTTAGAAATCAGCTGACTTCCAAGAGTCTCATTTTCAGGAGAAGCAGTGACTATTCTGAATTTTTTAAAAATAAATTCCTGGGGTACTCTTTCTGCCCTCTTCTGATGCCTATGTCAGAAGCTTTCTCTATCTCCTTTATACTTTAATAAAACTTTGTTACACACACACACAAAAAAATAAATAAATTCCTGTTGGGTTTAAAAAAAAATCTATTTATTTATTTGGCTGTGATGGGGCTTATTTGCAGCACATGGGATTTTTTTTTTTTTTTTTTGGATGCACTGGGTCTTTGTTGCTACACGCAGTCCTTCTCTAGCTGCAGCGAGCAGAGGCTACTCTTCAGGCTTCTCGTTGCAGCAGCCTCTCTCGCTCTGGAGCACAGGCTCTAGGCCCAGGAGCTCCAGTACTTGCAGCATATAGGCTCAGTAGTCGTGGTGCATAGGCTTGGTTGCTCAATGGTGTGTGGGATCTTCCTGGACCAGGGATGGAACCCATGTCCCCTGCATTGGCAGGTGGATTCTTACCACATGGGATCTTTGATCTTCATTGATGCACACAGGATCATTTTAGTTGAGGCCTGTAGGATCTAGTTCCCTGACCAAAGAATCAAACCCAGGCCCAGGCATAAGAGTGTGGAGTCTTAGCCACTGGACCATCAGGGAGGTTTTAATTAGCTACTTAAAACATACACACACACACACACACACACACATATCAGTGATTATCCCTAGTAACTAGGCTATCAGCTTCAGGTAAGCAATTACTCATTCAAACAAATACACAGGAGCATATTCACTCTTTGATAGATATATATGGAGTAAATACATCAGGGCCTGCTCCCGATGTCAGGGACACAGTGGGGATGCAAAAGGAGGTGTCCTCTGGCCGCTCCAGTACACAATGGGGCCTGGCCGGCTGCACCCTGGGAGCTCTGCAGTCTTCAGAGGGAGATAATGTGTCAAAGGTGACAGAAGTTGCTTGATTCGCAAGCATTTATTAATAGTTAATACCATCCATGTAGCCTACACTGTAGCTGGTTCTATACACTGTGACTCATTAAATAAATGTCATTTGATATTTCTGGATCATAGTCAATTGCTATGGTTTCTTATTGTTTAGTAGATTGCATTATTAATTTGACATGTATTCAATTTTCAAAGGACAGATGAAAGATAGACACATGTAGTCTAATAAAAACAAATAATTGTTCTGTTCTGAAGTTACCACTGCTGACAGCTCTGATCACTCTCAAAGAGTGACAACATCTAGGAAACAACTTTTTCTAAGAACATTTGGTGGTGTAATCTTAGGTAAGACCAAAACTACTCCAAAATAATAATCCTACATCTTTTTGTTATTCTTTTGGTGGTTTCATCCTCCCCAGCTCCACCCTCCTCTCTTGTCCATCATACACAACACACACACACACACACACACACACACACACACACCTTCCAATACAGAAGCCTTCTTTGAGCTACTGCATACTGAGAAAACATGAAAAGTGAGAAGAAAAGAAAAGAAAAATCAATATCCATTTCAAACTTTTGCTTTCATTTCAATAGCTACAACACCATTTATATGTTTTAATAGTGCAATCTTCTTGGCTTTAGCTTAAAAATTGCCTTGTAACTCTGTGAGATCTGCTCTTTTACAGAAGTAAATTCAATAATAAATGATTTACTCACTGGTAAACGGTGACCTAAGTGAATAGTAAAAACACTTTCATATATGTTTTGCTAAAAGCACTATCATGAATACATTGTGAACATATGCCCTTCACCATTTTTATTTGCCATCCCAAACTTGAGTTTGGAAGCATACACATCCATTACAGTCACTACTGGGACACAGGGAAGTAAACTCAGGTTGGATCTGTAATTTGACGCGGTGACGAGTGATGCTTCTAGGTCTGATAATACCTGCTCTCACCTGATAAGTAAAAGTTTGCGGCAGGTATCCAGTGAGTCATTATATCCATCAGGGATGATTTCCTCCTCCGGAGCATCTTTATCAAACCAACTTTTCCAGCCTTTCTCATTACGAGAGATCTAAAGTACACAAGCTAATTAGCGACCCTCAGGAATATATGCAATTAAAATTAAACAATGTTAAAAGGTCACTCTTTACAGGCAGATAATTTTTTAAACATAACCACACTGTTTTACGTTTTTCTTCAGAATCAATGACTCAAATAGCTTGGATATTGCTATTCCCTTTCTCCATTGCTTTTCTACATTATTCACTAAAATGAGGACCACGTATCAGTCAAACTCAACGATTGGAAAGGAAAAACCACAGACCAGAGTTTCTCAACCTCGGCCCCATGAGCATTCAGGGCCAGGTTAATCTTATCTTGTGAGGGACTGTCCTGCGTATTGCAGGATGTTTCGCAGCATCCCTGGCCTCTCCCCACTACTCACCAGAGCACCTTTGCCTCTAGTTCGTGGCAATCAAAAACGTCTCCAGAATCGTCATATGTACTATGGGGTGTGCACCAGATTGCCTTTGAACGAGAGCCACAGTTGTCTTAAAGGTGCATTTTTGTGTCAGCTCCTCTGGTTCAAAGGCTTGTCACCAGGAGGCCCCAATTTAAATGACCCAGGTGTGTTTGGGTTTACAGATCTATACTTTTTTCCTAGTCCTTTATTACCTGGTTCATAATTTCTGCAAACTGTGGAAGTTTACTCAGTTCCACAAGATTCAGCCAGGTCATATCGAGGATCCAGCGAAACGGCTTGGGAGGGCAGGCTTTCAGATCCAGAGCTGCTCCCCCTGGGGAAAGGCATTAGTGGGAATCAGGTCAGCTTGTGCTCATATTTTAGAAATTTACTTCCAAATTGAGAAAAAAAATCCAGATAACCATATCACACACAAAAATGGGAAAGTTGGAAAATAATCACATTATAGAAAATGTGGTTATCTTTTTTGCATACATTTCCTTCAAGTCTAAGTGGTTTATACCATCTTATACAGATAGCAACTCCCTATCATTTTTCCACGCAAAGAATTTTTCTCAGTTGGTTGCAGGTGTTTGCCTTTTTATCGTTTTTAACTATTTGATATCAGTGAATAGATTGATCTTTTCATAGGCGAGTTTAAAAATCACTTCTTAGTGAAATCACTCCTCCAGAAGCTTGATATTAAATACTATTTTTTAATCAGGTCAGAAAGATGGATACATGCATAGGGAGGAAAAAAGGAAGGAAGGAGTATAATACATCTGTCGGTTTTAAGGAAGTAATGTTCAAATCATTTATTCACTCATTTACTCAACAAATACTCACTGAGCCTCTTCTCTGTTTCTAGAATATTCCAGGCACTAGGGATACCAAACAAGACCCCTGCTCTCACCAAGTCTAGTGGAGAACGTACGTGAATGCATTGAAACATATTTTGAAGCAAAGTGAAAGTTGCTCAGTCGTATCCAACTCTTTGCGACTCCATGGACTGTAGCCTGTCAGGCTCCTCTGTCCATGGAATTCTCCAGACCAGAATACTGGAGCGGATAGCCATTCCCTCTCCAGGGGATCTTCCCAACCAGGGATTGAACCCAGGTCTCCTGCATTGCAGATGGATTCTTGACCATCTGAGCCACCAGGGAAGCCCATTTTGAAAGCAAATCACCAGTTAAATGAGCACATTCAATGTGACAATCTCCACCAAGAGGTATGACTATATTTTCATTTTCAAAAGTCCTCTATTGAATGTCTTTAGTAATGTTTTATCATAATTTTTCCACCTCTGCTGTTTAATTCAGGTGTATAGGAAATAGTGGTTCTTGAACTTTTAAATCCTATAACCCTCTTAAGTTCAGTTCAGTCCCTCAGTTGTGTCCCACTCTTTGCGACCCCATGAATCGCAGCACGCCAGGCCTCCCTGTCCATCACCAACTCCCGGAGTTCACCCAGACTCACATCCATCAAGTCAGTGATGCCATCCAGCCATCTCATCCTCTGTCGTCCCCTTCTCCTCCTGCCCCCAATCCCTCCCAGCATCAGAGCCTTTTCCAATGAGTCAACTCTTCGCATGAGGTGGTCAAAGTACTGGAGTTTCAGCTTTAACATCATTCCTTCCAAAGAAATCCCAGGGCTGATCTCCTTCAGAATGGACTGGTTGGATCTCCTTGCAGTCCAAGGGACTCTCAAGAGTCTTCTCCAACACCGCAGTTCAAAAGCATCAATTCTTCGGTGCTCAGCCTTCTTCACAGTCCAACTCTCACATCCATACATGACCACAGGAAAAACCATAGCCTTGACTAGACGGACCTTTGGTGGCAAAGTAATGTCTCTGCTTTTGAATATGCTATCTAGGTTGCTCATAACTTTCCTTCCAAGGAGTAAGCGTCTTTTAATTTCATGGCTGCAGTCACCATCTGCAGTGATTTTGGAGCCCCCAAAAATAAAGTCTGACACTGTTTCCACTGTTTCCCCATCTATTTCCCATGAAGTGATGGGACCAGATGCCATGATCTTCGTTTTCTGAATGTTGAGCTTTAAGCCAACTTTTTCACTCTCCTCTTTCACTTTCATTAAGAGGCTTTTTAGTTCCTCTTCACTTTCTGCCATAAGGGTGGTGTCATCTGCCTATCTGAGGTTATTGGTATTTCTCCTGGCAATCTTGATTCCAGCTTGTGCTTCTTCCAGTCCAGCGTTTCTCATGATGTACTCTGCATAGATGTTAAATAAGCAGGGTGACAATATACAGCCTTGACGTACTCCTTTTCCTATTTGGAACCAGTCTGTTGTTCCATGTCCAGTTCTAACTGTTGCTTCCTGACCTGCATACAAATTTCTCAAGAGGCAGATCAGGGGGTCTGGTATTCCCATCTCTTTCAGAATTTTCCAGTTTATTGTGATCCACACAAGTCAAAGGCTTTGGCATAGTCAATAAAGCAGAAATAGATGTTTTTCTGGAACTCTCTTGCTTTTTCCATGATCCAGCGGATGTTGGCAATTTGATCTCTGGTTCCTCTGCCTTTTCTAAAACCAGCTTGAACATCAGGAAGTTCACGGTTCACATATTGCTGAAGCCTGGCTTGGAGAATTTTGAGCATTACTTTACTAGCATGTGAGATGAGTGCAATTGTGCAGTAGTTTGAGCATTCTTTGGCATTGCCTTTCTTTGGGATTGGAATGAAAACTGACCTTTTCCAGTCCTGTGGCCACTGCTGAGTTTTCCAAATTTGCTGGCATATTGAGTGCAGCGCTTTCACAGTATCATCTTTCAGGATTTGAAATAGCTCAACTGGAATTCCATCACCTCCACTAGCTTTGTTCGTAGTAATGTTTTCTAAGGCCCACTTGACTTCACATTCCAAGATGTCTGGCTTTAGGTCAGTGATCACACCATCGCAATTATCTGGGTCGTGAAGATCTTTTTTGTACAGTTTTTCTGTGTATTCTTGCCATCTCTTCCCAATATCTTCTGCTTCTGTTAGGTCCATACCATTTCTGTCCTTTATCGAGCCCATCTTTGCATGAAATGTTCCCTTGGTATCTCTAATTTTCTTGAAGAGATCTCTAGTCTTTCCCATTCTGTTGTTTTCCTCTATTTCTTTGCATTGATCGCTGAAGAAGGCTTTCTTATCTCTTCTTGCTATTCTTTGGAACTCTGCATTCAGATGCTTATATCTTTCCTTTGCTCCTTTGCTTTTCGCTTCTCTTCTTTTCACAGCTATTTGTAAGGCCTCCCCAGACAGCCATTTTGCTTTTCTGCATTTCTTTTCCATGGGGATGGTCTTGATCCCTGTCTCCTGTACAATGTCACGAACCTCAGTCCATAGTTCATCAGGCACTCTGTCTATCAGATCTAGGCCCTTAAATCTATTTCTCACTTCCACTGTATAATCATAAGGGATTTGATTTAGGTCATACCTGAATGGTCTAGTGGTTTTCCCTACTTTCTTCAATTTAAGTCTGAATTTGGCAATAAGGAGTTCATGATCTGAGCCACAGTCAGCTCCTGGTCTTGTTTTTGCTGACTGTATAGAGCTCCTCCATCTTTGGCTGCAAAGAATATAATCAATCTGATTTCGGTGTTGACCATCTGGTGATGTCCATGTGTAGAGTCTTCTCTTGTGTTTTTGGAAGAGGGTGTTAAGAACTCATCAAATCCCCCCATTTCACTCATTAACTTGGGGACAGAAACAGGGGAGGTGGCGGAGGGAATTACAGGTCTCTGCTCTCCCCTCTAGCATCTTCCTGAGAAGGTGAACGACCTGGAGTACCTTCCTGTAAATCCTTTCCCTCCATTGTGGAGTCAGGGGCTCTGAGTGCCACAATACCTCTAGAACCTGTAAACCTTCCAACAATCCCTCCATCCCCACAGTGACAAGGTGAAAGAGAAAGCCTTACTCTAGCACCACTTCTGCTAACACTGAGTTTACCATAGGAGAAGCAAGCCCTAGAGAAAATCACCTGCAGATTTAAGGGATTTTTCTCCTCTCACACAGGCTTCCCAGGTGGCGCTAGTTGTAAAGAACCGGCTTGCTAATGCCGGAGACGTAAGAGATGAGGGTTCGATCCCTGGGTTGGGCAGATCCCCTGGAGGAGGGCATGGCAACCCACTCCAGTATTCTTGCCTGGAGAATCCCATGGACAGAGGAGCCTAATGGGCTACAGTCCACAGGGTCACAAAGAGTCAGACACGACTGAGCAACTTAGCATGTATGCACGCAGTGCTCTAACACGGAGATAACACATGTCCCTTTTCTTCTTGGTGGTCTCCCCCCAACACACACACACAAAATGATTTCATGTCATCACACACCTCAAAGACATCGGGAGAAGACATTTAAGTTACATAGGTGGTTTCAACATACCATGCGTCAAAACTAGCCCAGAACAATCACAGCCTGTCCTGTTCCCCCTAAATATCGTGGCTCTGCCACTTACAGGCTACATAAACTTGGACAAAGAACTCAATTTCTCCCAGTACCCTCTTCTGTCAAATGAGTATAATAATAGAATCCATCAGATTGATTGCTGTAACGCTTAAATAAATTAATGTATGTAGAAAGCTAACAACCCTTGTGGCTCAAAGTAAAAGCTATATAATCATGTGCTGTTATTTTGACATTAACTCTCTGTCTGTTTTGGAAGGCTTGGGTCCAATCCAACCTGGAAGGCAAGAGAAGACCCCCTAAGGTGTCTTTTTGTCTGTGGTTTATGACAAAAAAAAGATGATGTCTTTCTAAAAAAAACCAGGCAGGGGGAACAGGTGTATCAATTACTCTACAGTGCAGGATTGCCCCTGGTAGCAGTTCCATTTTTCAAAGTATTCTGACATTCTCAGTTGAAGAAGAAAGTCAAAGGCACCTTCCAGATATTGCAGGAAACAAGTAGGAATTAATACAAAAGGATGGTCACTCTTGGGAAATCAAACATTTCTGCTCTGATAAATAAGTCCCTTTTCTTTCCCCCTTAAGTACTGAGTTCAAAATGGTAAAAGACACCAGTGATCTAAGGGCCATATTTGTTAACTTTGTAAAAAAAAAAAAAAGCATTAAAAACAAAGTTCTACCAGCTTTTAAAAAATAATTTAGTCAAACTGTAAGCCAGTTTAAAATGACTACAAACTATAGATTAAACCAGTTTTGATTTTTTAAAAACTCTCACTGTATGCTGTTCTGACTGTACTTCTGACAATCCACCTACCATAAAATCCCAAATTAATCTTCTGCAGCATGGCTCTGTTCATGCTACTTCCCTGCTCATAAAACATTCCATGACTCCCTATCGCCAAGTAAATTAAATTCAAATTCCTCTCACTGACTCTCCTGACCCTACACAGTCTGGTTCTCTCTGACTCTCCAGTTTTATGAAATGGGGTCACAGATGTGCTCTAACCACAGCTCAGAGGTGTAGCCTTCTTTATTTTTTCTGTGAGAAATCAAATCCTCCTCACAAATTCCCACCCCAAGTCTTGCTGTGTTTCTCGGTCTCTTCTGATTTAAAGACTTTTTCTCAAAGAACCTAGTCTCTTTTGGGGAATGCCCGTGGCTTGGCTGGCTGTGCTGGCTGGGGAGAGGTAGAGTGGGGTGGGTTTGTGTCTTGATGGGGAGATGCTTTGGATCTACAACCCGCCCCCTCCCCTCCCCATCCCACCTCTCCTCTGGTCTTCATCTGTCTCAGTCACAGCCTGGGATCCTCTGAGCCATGACAAATCCTATCTGGGGGCATCAGGCTGCTGTCCACAGAGGTCGGTACTTTGTTACTAGCTACAAAGTTCCCCTGTCCTGCAACTTCTTGATTGGAACCCCAGCCCTCTCTGCATTTCCATGTCCACACTCCTGCCGCCAAACCTCGGGCTTATCCATCTATCCACTACCTTCCACCATTGACGCTGTGATGCAGCTTCCATGTTGGAGGTAGCTCAGGGCAGAATGCACTTCCCTGCTCTCTCTGAATTTAGATGAGGTCATGCATCCTTCTATAGCTAATGAAATATGAGTACAAGTGACTCGTGTGATGTTTAAGAACCAGCACACAATTTGCTATATTGTGTCCCTTTTCCATAGTGATTATGGCAAGCAGCTTGGATTCCTGGGTGACCATGACAAGCAGGTCAGATGAAAGAGTAAAGGAGAAGTACACTTCTGCTGTGTTGAAATTCAGGGATTGTTTTTATGACCACAAAACCTGGCCTATCCTGACTAAAACTAGGTCCCCACTCTGACACTTCTCAAACTAGCTCTCTTTCAACCATCGTGACCAGAAATCTTTGCACACAGCAGAACTCTTAGACTCATTTCTGACCCTCTCTTCGTTCTTACACCCGGTTCTTTGCCATTTTACTTTCATGATCTCTCATATCTGTCTGTCTTTATTTCCCCATTGTCTTCGCCCTAGGATGGGAATGCAGCATTTCTTGTGGTTGGGAAGATTTTAACAGACTCCCTTGAACTTCATTAATCCTATGCTTCTCTGCCAGAGTTACCTTCCTAAAGAACAATAAAAGGATCACATCACCACCTCATACAACCCCTTAATTTCTTACCAGATCAAGAAATCCTTCCCCTGGGAATCAAGGCTCACCAATTTACATTCTTTTCTCATGCTGCTCTGCTCAGCATGGAAGTTTTCTTCATTTCTGCCTATCATTCAAAGTCCATTTCAAATGCCACTTTCTTCTTTTGGGGGAGAAGGGCAGCCAGAAAATTATTTACTAAACGACTTACCAAAGAGCAAAAAAAAAAAAAAAAAAAAAACCAGAGAAGATTGGAGCATTTTCCCATGTATCAAATAACCTAGAAAACTTCACAGCTTAACCTGCAAAGGCAAATTTTCCAAGGAGCTTTTTATGATCTCACTAACGACATGCAATCGCTCCCTTCTTTTAGACATAACACTTTGTTTAACTGAACTGAATGAAAATAGTGCTCTTTTCTCTCCTTAATCATACTTTGTGTGTGTGTGTGTGTGTGTGTGTGATAAAGTTTTATTAAAATATAAAAGAGATAGAGAAAGCTTCTGACATAGACATCAGAAGGGGGTAGAAAGAGTACCCGCTTGCTAGTGTTAGCAATGGAGTTATATACTCTTCAATGAATCAAAAGAATGTCTGGAGGTTGTAAAGATCTCACCAGACCTACGCCCATAATTTACATTTCTTAATCATACTTTTAACATGCAGGTAAGCAATGTATAGGATTCACTTTAAATATGAAATACAAGTGTGCTTTCTTTTTAAGTTTACACTCTTATAACATCACTATAATCCCCTGCTTAAGGAATTGCTCTCTTGCAGTAGAAAGCTCATCCGCCAAATCACTATTTCCCCTTTTGGCATTTGAATGTCCTAATCCTAGACAACAAAGCTGAAACTTAATGACATAACTAAAAATCGCAGAGTTAACACAGACCTGAAGTAAGTCATCTTGAGCAACCAGAGCAAAATGAATAGAAATCAGGGGGTGGAAAATGAACTTCACTTCCAACAGAACTTAATGCCTCTGTGTATTACAAGAATGGGTCTACGGGACATCAAAAAGCACATTAAAAGCAATCTCCTTTACATAGTACATCCACATCCCAAGCCTTTCACCTTTAATGAGAGCCTGAAACTCTCTGTGCTTCACAGTTCCTCTCTGAAGATCGATCTTTAAGGTCATGAGGAGTACAAAGAGGAACTTGTGGTTCTCGTACAAGCCTCTGACAGAATATGTAAAAACTTCGTAGGTCAGATATTCAATAATATTTGTAATTCTCTTTTGAGGCAGCGGAGACTTCTCAGACCTGCAATATGTTTTAAAAATCAAAGAAGTAAAAATCTATTTCTAAGAGAGTAGGAATACACACAGAATTTGTTGGGGGGGAGGTAGTTAGGTAGTGAGGCCCCACCTGGCCATGGACTGGTCAAATAATTTCAAGAACTGGGCCAGCGAGGTCTGGTACATGATGTTGACCATGCTCATCTCCGTGATGAGGAAGTAGAGGATGCTGCCGCGGGTGGCTGCGGGCCGGAACTCCTCCTGGGCAGTGTTAATCTTGACCTCCGTTTCTGCAGCTACGTGTAGTTTTTCACTGACTTCAGCGGCTGTCAGCTTGGTGGTGCGGAGGACACCAATGAGAGATTCATCGTCTACCAAGGAACCTGAAAACCAAAGAGGAAAGCTGGGGAACGCGAGATGGGAAATTCACAAAGAGAGATGCATCACTTCTCTAATCATCCCGTTAGTTTTCAACTTGACTTCTTCAAAGCCCACAGGGTGGAAAGGTGAATCTTGAGACATGGAAAGGCTTCTAGTCCAGCTATCTATCTGAGGCTTCAATTCGTTCTAACATTCCAGCCTGAAAATGTGCAAAAGGCAGTTCTCAAGATAGCCCACATGTCTGTTCCTCAAATGTTTAAAGAAAACTCATGTCTCCCACCAGTCCCAGCGGTTTCAGCTGTTCTTTATGTGACGGTGCTGTTGCCTCTTTTATCATCTTGCTGGGTGCCCTCATGGCATCGTGGGCTTTTCCGTCCCATTTGTCTCACAGCACAGGCTGACCCAAACATTACCCACTAGCTTGCAGGTGAGCTGTACACTTTCTACTCCTGCTTTTGTCCAACAGTCCTTGACATTGAGGACTCTGATCCTCCTACGTCTCTAGTAAATTAGGGGACAGTGGAAGTGTCTGACCAGGAAGAAAAATGCTGATTTTTCAGCATTTAGTTTTCAGTTTTACCCTTCTGAATAGACCTAAACATGTCTATGACAATAAACTCAGTTTTAAGGCACAGAAAGATGCTCTGGATGTGCTGAGATGACAGTCAGGATATCTTCAGAGTGCGAAGCTCTGGCCCACCTGGGAGCAGGTGGATGCTACTGGAAGGTGCTGAGAGGCTCTCATGGGCATGTTAGGTCTGCAAGAGAAGTCCAAATTGTGACTAATCTCACAGGAAAGAGGTCTTGATCCAGTACACTCTTGGCTGGATCGGGGGAGGAACCCTCAGTCAGTCCTTGGTAATATTTACAGTGCCCAGAGGTATCCGTTCAAATGGCTGGGAGAAGTCACAGACCAAGAGACAGGCAACTTCATCGGCACAAGCAGTGCAATTAAGGCAGACAAAGACCTTTGCCATGAAGCCACCTTAACGTGCTAGAGGCTGTTGTGAGAGTAACACTTAATGTACTTCTGGGAGGTTATGCAAGAGTTAAGGCGCTTCTGGAAAGCGTTCATTTGCTGTTGTTCAGTCGCTAAGTCTCATCTGACTGTGACTCCATGAAGTGCAGCACACAGGGCTTCCCTGTCCTTCACTATCTCCCAGAGTTTGCTCAAACTAACGTCCACTGAGTTGAAGTATTTATTATTAGTTCGCTCATGAACGATAGAATTTAGGTTGCTGTATTTTGCCTATTACAGAACAGTATATCCCCAAATCAGGGGTTGGAATGATGACCTGACTGCCCAGAGGTGAACCTATCCCAACTGCTGAGTGGGAGGTCCAGTCAAGTCAAGAGTGACTGAGCCCTGGCTGCTCAGGTCTCTCTGACAAGATTACATACATCAAAACCCGTTGTGGTAACAGCTATTCAACACCAAATGAAAGAACTGATCGAAAAACACACAAAAAAAGATTGAGCGCATTAGTTTCCTTCAGGCAAGCAAATTAGTCTATTATGAGTTACCTAGCTGTATTGGGAGCCCTTGTTTTTCTCAGGAGAAAGCAATTATATCAAGAAAACTGTGTTATTATCAAATGCTCAGATGCCGGTTGCTAATTTAAACATCAGATTCCCTGCAGTCTCTCTGTAATATCTAGATGGAAATTGCCTTGCTTGTTTTTGCATTGGTAACTGAACTGTTTCCTGACATCTATAATCATGAGGGCATTGAAAAGAGGGTACAAGAAATCTATCCACAATCCATTATGTGATTATTTCTTAATAACACAATACCTTTTGTAGCACTTAATTTGTAGAGGAGGTTATCTTCAAGTTCTTTCATCTTCCGCTTATTAAAAGTCACATCCTCCAAAAGTTTAACCCTCTCAGACTCTAACTCCTGTTATTAAAACAAAACAAAACAAAACAAAAAATATCATCAGAAGTGTAATTATCAGTTATTACGGCAAATCCAACTTACTAGTGTTTATTACGGAGAAGACAATGGCACCCCACTCCAGTACTTTTGCCTAGAAAATCCCATGGACTGAGGAGCCTGGTAGGCTGCAGTCCATGGGGTCGCTAGAGTCGGAAACGACTGAGCGACTTCACTTTCACTTTTCACTTTCATGCATTGGAGAAGGAAATGGCAACCCACTCCAGTGTTCTTGCCTGGAGAATCCCAGGGATGGGGAAGCCTGGTGGGCTGCCGTCCATTGGGTCGCACAGAGTCGGACACGACTGAAGCGACGCAGCAGCAGCAGCAGTGTTTATTATTCATTTTTAAAAGTTTAAACCAAAATACCACTCAAATGACACTGCTGCTGCTGCTGCTGCTGCGTCGCTTCAGTCGTGTCCGACTCTGTGCGACCCAATGGACGGCAGCCCACCAGGCTTCCCCATCCCTGGGATTCTCCAGGCAAGAACACTGGAGTGGGCTGCCATTTCCTTCTCCAATGCGTGAAAGTGAAGTCGCTCAGTCGTGTCCGACTCTTAGCGACCCCATGGACTGCAGCCCACCAGGCTCCTCCATCCATGGGATTCTCCAGGCAAGAGTACTGGAGTGGGGTGCCATTGCCTTCTCCGTCAAATGACACTATCTTTAGTCAAATCTGTATTTTGGTTTCTCTTAACCATTAAAAAAACTATGCCCACTAGCATTAAGTTTCCATAGCACGTACACTGGCATGCATGGGATAACTCTGCTAAAATAATTCTTCCCAGGCTTTTTCCACCTCTACATTTATTTAAATCAGAGTGTCCCATTCTCTTGGCCCTGTTCCCACATACCGCCCTCAGTGAGAAATACTAACTTTATTTGCAGTCAGAAAGGGCAGAAACAAAGAGGCATTAAAACCAAGAAACGAATAGATACTCAAGTGATCGGAGCTTCTGAATTGGGACCTGACTACAGGAACACCAGGTACTTGACCTGACATAGTCAGTTGCCAGTATACATCCACTTTCCATTGTTTTGCATCCCTTCTATCAGAATGGCTAAATTAGATGTTTGGAGGGTATATTTTTGTCCTACATAAGTGATGCATTCTTAAAAGTATACTTTGAAAAAATTTTTCAAACTTTCAGAAAAGTTACAAGACTGGTACCATGAACTCTCATATACCCTTCACCTAGATTCATCAAACACCATTTTGCTTTACCATTATTTCTCCTCTGTGATAATTATTGCTGCCGAACTGTGTGCATGTGTCATCATCCTTTACCTTTAAAAACTGAAACATATCTCCTGGGAAACAGGACACTCTCTTATACAGCCACAGTGCAATTTTCAAATTCAGAAAATGTAACATGACTGTAATACTCATGCTAAATATAGAGTAAATTAAATTGTCTCAAAAGCAGTCTTCACAGCATTCTTTTTTGATCTTACATGGAATCACAGTATACTTAGAACTGCATTTAAAATGTGTTTTTAAACTACTTATTTGAGAAAGTTTCTCAAAAAACTTCCAGAAATTCTTCCTAAATCAATTTGTCAATGAAAACCCACAGCATGGCAGTCATCTGTACATCTACTACGGCTGGCATCACAACCAGATTCTGAGCATCTAGAGGGCAGGAACGTGTCCCCTTAAATTCATTTTTTTTAAAAGATGTATTTGTTTATTTTTGGTTGCCCTGGGTTTTTGTTGCTGTGCGTGGGCTTTCTCTAGTTGTGGAAAGCAGGGGCTACTCTTTGTTGCGGGTACGGGTTTCTCATTCCAGCAGCTTCTCTTGTAGAGCATGGGCTCTAGGACACGCAGGCTTCGGTTGCTCCAGAGTGCTGGCTCAGTAGTTGCGGTGCACGGGCTTTTGTGGTACATGGGCTTAGTCGTCACTTGGCATGTGGGAATCTTCCCAGATCAGTGATTGAACCCACACCCTCTGCATTGGCAGGTGGATTCTTAACCACCAGACCACAAGGGATACTCCCTCCTACCCATTCATTTTTTAAAATGCAGCGAAGAGTCAGACACAATAAGCAATTGAGTACAGTTGCTAGCAGAGACAGGCCTAATGCCCTTGTCCTCTAACTCCAATGCTAGTGTATATTGCCATTGTATTAGTGGTTTGGGAGTATTTGATGGGTTAGTGATAAGATCATGGCTGTACTTGCGGTGAAGTGAAGTGTTAGTCACTCAGCTGTGTCTGACTTTGTGACCCCATGGACTGTAGCCCACCAGGCTCCTCACCCATGGGATTTTTCAGGCAAGAATACTAGAGTGGGTTGCCATTCCCTTCTCCCGGGGATCTTGCCAACCCAGGGATCAAACCCAGGTCTCCGGTATTGCAGGCAGATTCTTTATCATCTGAGCCACAAGGGAAGCCCAAGGGGAATAATTAATGAATTGCCTGCATTAAAACAGTCACCCCCTGGGTGGCAGTATAGGCATGTGTGGACAAGATGAAATCCTGTTAGCCTCCTTTTCAGTGTGATATGGAAAAAGAAGCATTGTGGCACAGTGGGCACCTGTGAGTTTTACAGCATGACCTGTACAGCTTATCTACGAGGTTTGGCAGGGTGGAAAGTCCATGGACTCTTATGGTTAAGACCTTATTCTCCCTGGTCTCCATTTGTTCATCTGTAAAAACGGGGTATAAGAGCAAGATTGTTAGGAAGGTTAAACATCATGTGATGAGAGTTCATAGATGAGTCTTGTAACTTTTGTGAAAGTTTGAAAAAAATTTTCAAAGTATAATTTTAAGAATGCATTATTTATGTAGGAAAAAAAATACACCCTCCAAACATCGCAGACTAAGTGTTTTTCCCAGCAAGGTTGGTATGAATACCTTAGCACCTCTCTTGAAGAGGAAGCTAAGGCCCGGAGGAGTGGGTTTAGGGTGCTCTGGGGATGAGGAGTGTACCCTAGACAGCGGTATGGCCTGCCTTAAGAAGTTAGTGAAGCTTTCATTGGGGATCTGAACCAATGAGGCAACATCAAAACAGATCAGCAGCACCAGGTAGACCAAGAAGGAAGGACTAATTTTCAATAGTTGATACCATGCGGCCTTAAGAGGTGACAGAGGCAGTGAACTGAGGGGCCTATGCTCTCTGCCAGACTCTAGAAGTGAGAGACTTCCCTTTCTGGATTGCATAAGCCCTGGGCCGTTTTTTTGGAAACTAAGATCACACAGCTAATGAGAGGGGAAGCTGAGACTGGGCCCCTTTCACCCCACTACACTGGCTGTCTTTCAAGGGCTTGCCCCAAGTCAGCCATTTCTTATTAACCAGGTGGGATTTTACTTCTCATTTTACTGAGCCCTCTATTTTTTTGGTGTCAGTATCTTTCCCTTTTCGAATCTTTCCTTTGTATTTGTTGCCATCTATTCACATCTCTTCTTTTCCTCCTTTCTTCTGCCAATCTTTTTCTCACCCTCCCATTACTATTTCTAACCTGGCCTTCTCCTTGAACCCTTAATACTATAATTAGTTGTGCTATATGCTATGTGCTAAGTCGCTTTCAGTCGTGTCCAACTCTTTGCAACCCCATGGACCGTAGCCCACCAGGCTCCTGTGTCTATGGGATTCTCCAGACAAGAATACTGGAGTGGGTTGCCATTTCTCCCAGGGATCTTATGTCTCCTGCATTGACAGGCAGGTTCTTTAGCGCTAGCACCACCTGCTGCTGCTGCTGCTAAGTCGCTTCAGTTGTGTCCGACTCTGTGCGACCCCATAGATGGCAGCCCACCAGGCTCCCCCATCCCTGGGATTCTCCAGGCAAGAACACTGCAGTGGGTTGCCATTTCCTTCTCCTAGAAAGCCCTTAAAATTAGTTATATTTAAGCAAATATAAACTTTCTCAGATTTTATGAAAATAGATTTTATACAATAAAAATATATAAAATTATATTTTATATATAACATTTAATGTTTTCTGAGCTTTATCTTAAAACGTAGCTTATCAGGCCCTTAAAATTTTCCAGCTTTACATTGTTCTTTGTTTTATCAGAACTCTCAATTATACTTAATTTCTCTGCTTCAGTATAAGTTTTATTTAACTAAAATGAAAGTAAGGCTCCCTACATCATTAGATTATTAGAGTGTGATAGTATCAATTATAGCCAAGTATATCAATTACTATTGCAGTGTAGTAGCTAGGAGTCGGACACGACTGAGCGACTTCACTTTCACTTTTCATTTTCATGCATTGGAGAAGGAAATGGCAACCCACTCCAGTGTTCTTGCCTGGAGAATCCCAGGGATGGGGAAGCCTGGTGGGCTGCCGTCTATGGGGTCACATAGAGTCGGACATGACTGAAGCGACTTAGCAGCAGCAGCAGTTAAAACTACTAATAATACTCATCCAGAGCAATTTCTTTTTCTTCAGGATCATCATTTCATTGAATTTTTCAGGTGAAACTCAAGATTACTCATCTATAGGGCTGTAGATACGAAAGTCAATATACCCAAAGCCTTAAAGTCAGAAGTAGAGAGTGGCATGTGTGTGCACATGTGTTTTCAGGGATCAGAAAATAGATTAGTTGCACGATTTCTCAACAGGACCTGAGAAACAAATATTTATGCTAACAAAGGTAAATATGATTTGCTTCATTTTTTCCTTTCCATACATTCAACAATTTCCTAATACATTAAAACATTATTATAATTTATTATAAGCAGAAGTTCTTTACCTTGAGAAATCATTACCTGTTTCTCTGTTAGAATTACCCTCCTTAGTAACTGGTTCTCAAGCCCTTTCATGGTAACAGTAAAATCAATGACTGACGTTTTAGCATTGATCTCAGGGGTAAAGGCAGGGTTTGGTAACTTTGTCGTAATATAAAGTTTAAATGTGTCCATGACATCACATTCCTTATCACCGACTTTCACCTACATCAATTCAAATATTAAATTACACACAGCTTAAAGGGCAGACAAGGAATTTGGGTTCAGTTTAGGAGAGAATTTACCAAAGGTCAATGCAGTGAAACTTGAATGAATTACAAAAACCAGTTGTAAAATTTTAATCACTGAACTTATATGATAGATCATATTCTTTTAGAATAATTTAAACTTGTGGTTTAAATTCTTTCTCTGCCTGAAGATGATTTTAGCCATGACGCCAAGAAAATTAAACGAAAAATTTATCCAAAACAAATGTGAATAAAGCAGTGGTCCCCAACCCTTTTTGGTACCAGGGGCTGGTTTCATGGAGGACAATTTCTCCATGTCCTGGGGGGGTGGAGGGGGGTGGTTTCAGAATGATTGGAGCACACTACATTCATTATGCACTTTATTTATTTATTATCACATTGGCTCCACCTCAGATCATCAAGCATTAGATCCCAGAGGTTGGGGGCCCCTGGAATAAAGGAAAACTCGGACATGTCTAAGATTTGACTGCTTTTCTTCACCTGAGGAAATTTCCTACTACAGAAATTTGTTGTGTTTATAAGAAGTGCTATTTCTTTTTGCATTTCGTAGTCATCTGAAGCACATTTGACAAGAGAAAGGGTTAATGAAACTTTCAGAGGAAAAAAACGCCAACTTTTTTCCTCAGATAACACTTATCTTAAACATAACAATTTTCAGTGTATCAAAAACAACTGGGTTTGCTATCTAAAACTCAGGTGGAAATTCTAAAATTTTAAATGATTTAAATTTTTAATTAATATTAATCTTGCATGTGAGTGAAAACCACATCACTAAGGCACTAATTCTCAGGCATCATGGCCTTCATATTGCAGGTAAGAATCTGGGTCTTTTAAAAGCCCTTTCAGGAATGGATGTACTAAAACCTCCTTTGGCATATTAAATATGGCATTTGAAGGAATTCACATTATGAAGAACATTCCTCTAAATAAATCTATATTTAATGAGAAAATTGGCGTTCTTATTCACTGATATTCCTGAAATTAAGTTATTCAGAGCAAAAAATTCTCGATCAGAAATGCTGTCATTCAGTAAAACCGAAGAAAACTAAAAGTAAAGAATGAAACCAATTAAAAAAGAAACACTTGTATTGAAAACAATTCATGTTATCACCAATCATCAGAAACCATATTCTACTGCTTCCAGCAAAGTTCATGAGTTTTAATTGAAAGTTAATAGAGAAATAAAATCAATGTCCCTATACTTTACTAAAAATGCCATTTTATTCAGTGAGGAAACACAGGTTTTACTGTATAGAAGTATACATGGTTTGGAAACCACCTTTCTCAGAGCTGCTAAAATATACATATTTTGTGTGTAACAATAATATATCATTATCACCAGATGCCTTTCCTTTAGATCTTGTTTAGTTTCAGGTAAATGGCTATTGTTAGCAAGATACTGTTCTCGCCCCTGTGTGTGTGTGTGTGTGTGTGTATATATATATATATATATATTTTTTTTTTAAGGAAACACTGAATATGAGTTTGGAAATAATTCTTTCAGCACGTCAAATGCTACCACCTGAAGAAAACTGTCTTCCTGCTGTGCTCCAAAAGATAAGTAGATGTCACCATTGCTCTTTTCTTTTTTCAAAGCTCACCTTGAAAGTGGTGCCTGACTTGATGAAATTCTTTTCTAATACATTATCCAGGGCTGGATCCAGCTCTTCACGGATGTCCTCAATAAGAAGGGGTCGGCCCAAGGAAAGACTGTCCTCCAGGTGTGTGCGGAAATATTTATGGTTCAAAGAGGTTACCTAAAAATAAAGAGTTCATTGCTGCAGAAATGTTACAAAGAATGTGCCTGTTTCTGAGTGGAAACCAGAGATATTTGGGCAAAGGACTAAGAATTCTAAGGACTGTACAGGAAGCTTTAATTATAAATATAAAAATAACAAACAAAACATAATTTTCAAAACTTGGGGGGTCACGACTCTGTGGAAGCCCTGGGTGTGTAATGGGGGTCTCTCCGATTGAAAGAGAAACAAAGGTCATTCCTTAGTTGGAAGTCAGAGCTCTGCTCTGGCAGGTGGAAGAGAGGTAATCAAGGATTAACCCTTTAAACTTACATAGCTACAATCATTCAAAGAAAGCAAACTAACTTGCATTTTTATGATACTCACTTTATCTTCTCAGGACACCTATGAGATGAATAAGTGATTTTTTAAAAAGCATAGGGATGTCAGAAATGACATACTGAATCAACCTAAGGTTCATCCGGGAATTCTGTCTCTAACAGTGACATAACATAAGAATATGGTACTTTGCATAAAATCAACCTAACAGACTATACATTTTAAAAATATTCTTACATTAAAAAAAATTAGGATTCTGAATGTCTGGTGGGGTTCTCCATTTTTAGATCAATGTTTGTTATTAGTTAAAACACCCCATCTGGGCTAGTTGATCTTTGCATTAGCCAACTGACTTGGAACTCTTTACTTCTCCAGTGATCTCTCCCTCTGCCTAAGTGTGAGGATTCCCATAGGTTCAGTCCTCAACTCTCCACCTTCTTATCCTCTATTCTCTGAATTCAACTATTGCCTTTATGCTATTGTGAGTGCTGATCTTAAGATACAAGAGAGGACTTCCCTGGTGGTCCAGTGGTTAAGACACTGGGCTTCCACAGGGGCACGGATTCTATCCAAGGACTAAGAACTAAGAATTTAGAAAGACAATAATGACAACCCTATATGCAAAACAACAAAAGAGAAACAGATGTAAAGAACAGACTTTTGGACTACGTGGGAGAAGACAAGGGTGGGACGATATGAAAGACTAGCATTGAAACATGTATATTACCATATGTAAAATATATGAAGTGCAGGTTCACTGCATGAAGCAGGGCGTCAGAGCTGGTGCTCTGGAACAACTCAGATGGATGGGGTGGGGAAGGAGGTGGGAGGGGGGTTCAGGATGGTGGGACACATGTACACCTGTGGCTGACTCATGTCGATGTATGGCAAAAACCGCCACAATATTGTAAAGTAATTAGCTTCCGATTAAAATAAAATTAAAGATCCCTCATGCCACAAGCAGCCAAATAAACAGAAGAAAAAATTAAAAAGGAAGATCCACCGAGATATCAGGTGATTAGGAGGGTGAAATTTAAAAATATTATCTTTCACTTGCAATGAAGAAAGGCGTGGAATAAAAAAATAAGTCTATCTTTGTCCTGTTTTGATCAAAACAGAAATAACTAAAAACAGAAAATCTTGCACACGATGGAACTTTTCCCCCTAGATGGACAGCTTTATTTATGTACATGATATGCTGTGCAAGACCTCACTATAAGTTGATAAGGTAAATGAATCCAAACAAAGAGCTTTAACTAGCGTATTTAAATAAGATGAAATAAGGTCCCAAGAAGACTGAATGTAATTGTCCTTCTCGATTCCCCAAGAAGCAAACTCTGTCTTTGTGATGTCTTTCCCAAGTGTGATGGTTAATTTTATGTGTCAACTTGATCGGGCTAATGAATGCCCAGATAGCTGGCAAGCATTATTTCAAGGTGTGTTTGTGAGGTTGTTTCTGGAAGAGATTAGCGTTTGAGTCGACATTCTGAATAAAGACTATGGCCCTCGCCCATGTAGGTGGGCACTGTTCAATCCATTAAGGACCTGAACAGAACAGACAGCTGGAGGAAGTGCTGATTTGTTCTCTGCATAGGTTAGCACATCCATCTTCTCCTGCCCTTGGACATCAGCTCCTGACTCTGAGGACTTCAGACTGGGACTGGGACTGACCCCACTGGCTCCCATGGTCCTCAGACCTTCAGGGTTTGGACTGGAACGACACCACCAGCTTTCCTGGGGCTCCAGCCTGTAGACAGCAGATCGGGGACTTCTCAGCCTCCATAATCCCATGAGCCACCCCTTCATAATAAATCTCTTTCTATGTATCTGTACCTGGATATCCTTTCAGTTCTGTTTTTCTGAAAAACCCTGACTAATATAGCAATTAAAGAAATAATTTTCAAATTGTTGATTTATTAAATTATCTTTTAACCACCTTTAATAGTTTTGTAAACTTGAAGTAATATCTTGGAGTCATAGTTTCGGGTTGGATTCACTTGATTTTTCTCATGGAGGAATACTGTATGGCGGCCACAAGAGAGCCTGTATCACCCGCACAGATACTCTGGAACTAGGTCTTCACTCAGTGAATTCTTCACAGAGGACTTAAGCAAATACATTCTTTATTCAGAAGTCAGAGCTATAGGTGCTGGAAAGGCTTTGAAGATGACCTTGGCAAAGCTGCCAAGGTGGAATGCAGCCCTGGACATGCCCAATATGTTTTGTTTTTCATTTATAAAATGTTTCATTTTTCATTTTGCCTTCCTTACCGAGCACAGAAGTGATGGTTTTGCTTCATTTTCTTTTCATTTATGTGTGTTTGTGCATATGCCTATCCACATATTCAGAAAAATACTATGCTGTCTGAGTAAAAAAGATGCAGTTCAATTTACGTACATCCCAGCAGTTGATGGTTTTTAAAATAAGGAAGTATGTCTGATATATTTCTTTTACTTCCTCAGGAAGCTTCTTGGGATGAGGCTTTATCAGGAAGAACATGACTGAAGACTATCAATGAATTAAATGGAGAAATAAAGCCACAATCAGAAAAAATAAGACTAAGATGAGCAGGGAGATCAACAGCCAGGGGAGGCAAGAGGAGTGAGGAACGGAGTAAGGAACAAGTTATAGCTGAGCTGGATCCAGGGGGCTGAGTTCAGGAGGAGGAAGACTGGTACACACCACTCATGCACTTCTGTGTATACAGCTCCTCAGAAGCTACTTTCCCATCAACCCCACTTTCCTTAACTCTTCCCCTCCACTTATACTCTATGATCTTTGCCAGGATTTTCCTGAGTTTTCTAAGTCAACATAAATTGAAGTCTTAATTAGGTGGGAGAATCTTGGGGGGTGCTCCAGAGTAATAGGCAATGTCCCCATGCCTGCAAAGTCTTGATCTCAGAAGGAAATCTTTCACTGTTTCACCACTAAATGTGGTGTTTCTTGTAGGTTTTTTGTAAATACTCTTTATCTGATTAAGGAAGGGCCCTCTTAATCTTGGGTTTCCCTGGGGCTCAGATGATAAAGAATCTGCCTGCAACGCAAGAGACCCAGGTTTGATCCCTGGGTTGGGAAGATCCCCTGGAGAAGGGAATGGCTACCCACTCCAGTATTCTGGCCTGGAGAATTCCATGAACAGAGGAGCCTGGGGGGCTCCTGTCCATGGGGTCACAAAAAGTTGGAGACAACTGAGCCACTAACTCTTTCTCCTAATCTCAGTTTGCTGGAAGTTTTGATTTTACCAACTTACTTTTTCTGCATTTATCAAGATGACCACATGATTTTTTCTGGGTTGTTTTTTTTTTTTTTCCTGTAATGATTACACACTTTAATTCAATAAATGCTGAAAACATATAGATGGCATAAAACCATAAATCTAACAAGAAGTTTATGGAGTTGTTGCTGTTGTTCAGTTGCCCAGTCATATCCAACTCTCCGTGACCCCATGGACTGCAGCACGCCAGGCCTTCCTGGCCCTCACCATCTCTGGGAATTTGCCCAAGTTTATAGTATAGGTGAAAGTCATGTCCGACTCTTTGCAACCCCATGGACTGCAGTCCAGGGAATTCTCCAGGTCAGAATACTGGAGGGGGTAGTTTTTCCCTTCTCCAGGGGATCTTCTCAATCCAGGGATTGAATCCAGGTCTTATGCATTGCAGGTGGATTTTTTACCAGCTGAGCCACCAGGGAAACCCCAAAATACTGGAGTGGGTAGCTTATCCCTTTCTCCAGAGGGTCTTTCCAATCCAGGAATCAAACTGGGGTCTCCTGCTTTGCAGGTGGATTCTTTAGTTGAGCTACCAGGGAAGCCCAGTAAAAAAAAAATAAAAGTCAAAAAAAAGAAAAAAGACAAATGTGCAAAGAACAGTAATTTAAGGCATACTTCTAGTCCACAGAAGAAATACAAGGTGTGTGAGGAATCAGGACAGGCTGTATGAAGCTGTGGATTCAGGCAAGTCTGGTGAAAGGTAGTTTTGGATGTGGACTCCAAATAATGCTCAAGACTTTCATCTTGGATATAAGTGGGCAATTGGGTGGAGGAAACATTCTGGTTAGTATAATAGACAGACTACAAGCAAAACTTTGGGTCCATAAGGCTTGGAACTCGGAACAGTGTCGAGGAAACAGTGAATAATCCATATTGTAACACAGAATTGAAGTATCAATGTCACAGGATCCTCAAAGGAGCCAGGAATGTTGAAATCCTGCCCGTGTCTACGTCTGCCTTAAGATTAACACCTTGGTAGACTAACGGCAATGCTGAACTCCAGAGTGTGAGCAAGCACCTGAGTTAGGCTGGAGCAAGTGGCTTTCATCTGAGGAATCACAAGTCCTGTGCTTGCCATTTTCCTGTAAGCACAATCTCAGGGCCCAGAATAAAAGCCTCATCCAACATGAGCAAAAGCAGTACAGCCAGGGAAATGGACAGAGAGAAGGAAAGTGAGGTCAAGAGAGATCACAAAAGAGAGAAAATGACCAGGACCAGGACTTCCCTGGTGGTCCAGTGGCCAAGACTCCCCGCTCCCAAGGCAGGAGGCCTGGGTTCGATTCCTGTTCAGGGAACTAGATCTCACATGATACAACCAAGAGTTCATATACTGCAACTAAAAAGATCTCTTGTGCCACAACTAATACAGGGCAGTTAAATAAATAAATAAATATGTTTAAAAAGCAAATATCGGAGCCTTTGCCCCAAATCACTGTCACAAAACTCAAAGGTGTGAATTAGCAAAAACTATCATAGAGATGACAATTTAATGACAGAATCAACTGAAATTGTGGGAAAACGTCTTGATTTCTAGATTTCTTTCCCACCCACCAAATGGTCCATACCTGCAAGTCGTTTTCTTTTTCCTTTGATTTAATCCACGTTTTGCCTTGAGTTTGTGGGTCTATGAGGAGTGGGTATCTGGTGGCCTTTGTCACAATGATGCCATTCTGAATTGAGAGGTCATCTCCTGGTAAGCCTTGCAGCCCCCACTCACCAATCTGCATAATAGGAAATGGATGTGGCCACACAAAGGAAGACGAGAAGGCGTTTGTTAGTAATTAATGCCACAAATAATTTAAAATTTAGACTTTTTTTTTTTAGATTAGGATTATGCAACATTCACATAAAAAAACTCAAAGTTACAAATGTGAACCAAATAACACTAAGTTAAACAAATTTATCGTCTAATAAATCCTTTCCCTAGTAGGAAACCCGAGACTGGGTGGGATCTAGATGGGCTGGAGTTAGCAGAGACAATGAATATTCTGAGAAGTCAGAGTAGGCAAGCCCTAAGGGTTCTGCCTCTGAAATTTCCCCTTCCTGCCCTCTTGTTCTGCTCACATGGGGGAAGGGGCACTGCACAGCTGGAGGCAGAGAAATTAGGGGACAAGAAATATCACATTGGCAGGAACTCATCAATGACAGTTTTCTAAATATTCCTTTCAAAATCAAGAAGGCGCTGTGCTCAGTCACTCCGTCATGTCCAACTCTTTGTGACCCCATGAACTGTAGCCTGCCAGGCTCCTCTGTCCATGGGATTTTCCATGCAAACATACTGGAATTGGTTGCCACTTCCTACTCCAGGGGATATTCCTGACCCAGGGACAGAACTTACAACTTCTGCATTGGCAGGTGGCCTCTTTACCACTGTGCCTCCTGGGAAGCCTGACCCCACATGGTCAATGAAATCACCCAAGATGCAGAGAAGCCTCCACCTTCGTCAAATTATCTTAGCTCCTCTGAAGGCCATAATCAGTGTGTTTCCAATACATTATCTAGTACCTGTGGGGACCAGCTGAACACTGTTTGAATTGGAAAAGATAATTTTTTGACTTTTAAATAGAGATAACTTGAAATTAATAGCTTGGCTTCCCCTGGGAAACTACAACTGGGGAACATATTTACAAATCAAAAATCAGCTCATGAATACAAATTGCCTGGACAGCATTTAACACTGCAAGAGGTCTGTAAGATATACTGAAAATTAACAATGGCATCAAATTCCTACCAAGAAAGTTTAGTCTAGCAGTGCATGCTATCACTCAGCGATGCCAGAATGTGCTATTGTATTACACTGTTAGACATTATAAAAAGATGGTTAATAATCAAAAGAAAGTTAATAATACCAATACTTACAGCCTAGCTAATGCCTACATCTTCCTAGAATGTTTGTAAAAGAATGAGATTCAATAAGAGTGGTGTAAATAATGGAGGGTTATATGAAGAGCTCAATATTAGCAAGCCTGTAGCTCAAAAATTATCTTTTCACTCAAAGCAGTGCAATTGAAGACGTGGGTTTGATACCTGGGTTGGAAAGATCCCCTGGAGACGGAAATGGCAACCCCCCTCCAGTATTCTTGCCTGGAGAATCCCATGGACAGAGGAAACTGATGGGCCACAGTCCATGGGGTCACAAAGAGTCGGACCTGACTGAAAGACCAATTTGAAAGCAAGATTTCTTAAAATGCAAAAGAACTTTTGTACCACAAAGAAAAAAAAATTTGTCATGCTTCAGCATTTTGAAAATGATCTTTCCAATTAAATGCAAAAAGAATAAGTCAGGCATACCTTGATTTCTCGTGAATAAAATGAAATTCAACTAATGATATGAGGAAAGTAACACTTACTGTTGGAGGATCTACCAACATTGAAATAAGATTCAGGTTTTCAGTGAAAGGAATCTTCCGTGCTTTCAACTCTATCTCCCATTGCTCTTTCAGCAAATAGTTCCTAAATATCTGATTGAAAGGACCAAGGTAGGACAGGAATCCAGTGCACAGCAGAATATCCCCTACAAGCCTGTTAAGAAACAATAAAGTGAATCACCAACACGTTTTAAGCTCTCCCAGTAAGGAATCTGAAAGGCCATCGGGCAGTTTCGTTACTAGGTGAAGTTCTTCTCTGCTCCCTGCTTAACACTTGGCAACAAGACATGGAGCGGGTAAAGGAGCCAGCCTAAAGGCTCCAAACGGGGTGGGAGTGGCCACATTTCGGGTAAGTCCAGGAGCAAGAAAGAGGCTCCTTCCTGAAGCCTAGAGTCCTGAAGCTTGACTTCCAGATGAGGAAGAAGCAAGTCCTAGTCCTGTTCATATTCAGCCTTGATTAAACCACTATTTCTTTGTCATCCTCTTTCTTTTTCCTTTTGCCATTCTCTTACTCCCCTCTCATTCCCTCTCTTTCAGTTTTCAGAAGACACCAGCCCAAGATGCCCTTCCATTGGAACAAATTCTCAGTCTACACTTTCAAAACCCTTGAGGTGAAAGGTGTAGAACTGGAACCAGTATCTAGATTGTTCTGGCAAATTCAGATGGTATCAGAAGCACCCCCACACAAATAGTGAGTTAAAAAATGTTTCACCAAGTTTTCTTCTCTCCGTTTTAGAGTGTGGGACTCAAGCTCTAAGCACTGTCTTAGATGGTGGGATCCCGGCATGCGGACATGGAAACGGAGGAGAAAAGCACCTCAGGGAATCCGACTTTATCTCCCCATGTCACAAGAGGTGGCCTTTGGGCTGATGACTAAGGAGAGCAATTATAACAAAGACCAAAGTTGATACCTATTAATCTGAGCTCTGAACTCTTTGCTTTGCTGAGTCCATCGGACTTTTTCTCCACTCAGTCCATCAATGAGGGTGGAAGCTGCCTGCATCTTTTTCCGGCACATGTCAGCATCATTAAGCAAATCCTACATTCATAAAAGGAGACTGTCTCAGAGAACTTTTTGAACTGCTTAATCAAACATCCATTATATGACATGTAAAAATACCTGGAGGAATTTCTCAATGTGCAAAATAAATATAATCTAAAAATACAGTCAGTAAAATTTTACATATTAAATTTTTATAATTCATTCATAATACAGTTATTTCACCTTACAAAATTTCAAAAGGAGCCATTTTGAAAGGGAGAATCCAAATTACATAGCTTAAATAGGATTTCTATTAAATATTTTCAAAACAATAAATATACCTTTTAAAGTCCTGGATTTAATAATGACTCTGAGTTCTTTGCAGTTTATAAGGATTTTTTTTTCCTTCAGAAAAAATCTACACAACAGTAGTAGGCTGCAGCCAGCTTGTATCAGGTCAAAGAAGTCAACTGTTAACATTTTTCAGAAAATCTGTGAGCTGGCATTAAACACAGCCACTATGAAAAACTAAATTATATAAACTTACAATTAAGCCCATTATATTAGAGGTAATGAATCATCAAAATTCATCAACTCCTAATTGTCGACTGTATATTTGTATTACTATACTCCTAGGTGAAGTTCACCGCCTCTGCATGGTGGCAATAGGATATAATGGCACGCTCATCTTCTCTCTCAACTGCCTCATAGATAGCTTAGAACCGACAGTGGAGGAGGTACCTAGACCACAGAAATAAGCAAACACTGCAAATCAAGGCTTTCTTCTCCCCTTGGCCCACATCCCCACAAGCTGATCCTTTCCTGCAGGTGCTGTCGGAGAGGATGGGGTGACATCCTCAATCCACCCACTTTTGATCCCTGAGTGGGTGAGGGCTCTAAGCGCTGACTGGGCCCCTGGTCCAGGAGTCTTGGTCCTATTTCTTCCTGTGGCCCTGAGTTTGATGTGGAGGGCAATGATGCCCAGCTCCTTGCATCTATGGGCTACATCCTGGGCAGCCAACATGGCAGCATATGGAGAGGACTCATCTCGGTCAGCCTTCACCTTCATCCCACCAGTTACATGGCAGATGGTTTCCTTGCCAGAAAGATCAGTGTCATGGATAAAAGTGTTGTTGAGGGATGCAAAGATGTGGCACACACCAAATACGTTTTCTCCTTCAGCCACTTGCGGGCCAAAGCTGATGACCTGTTCTTCCTTCTTTTCTTTTCCTTTGCGAGGTGCCATTTCTGCTCCTCTTCTCCAGACTCCGCCACCAGAAAAAGAGTCAAGCTGATTGTTGAACGTTTACCAGAT
Organism: Bos indicus; assembly: GCF_029378745.1. Lineage (NCBI taxonomy): Eukaryota > Metazoa > Chordata > Mammalia > Artiodactyla > Bovidae > Bos > Bos indicus. Next base: position 14,265,995 of record NC_091782.1, on the reverse strand, counting down.
CAACACTGCTACAACCTATACCATGAGGTCACGTTAGGATCCCCATTTGACAGTAAAGTTAGTAAGTCACTCACTTTCACTGCACAATTCATAAGTGTCTGATATAGATCTCAAACCCTGACTCCAAAGTCAGTACTCCTGTGTATCACATCACAGCAAACAGTTATTAAAAACAGAAAAAAGAATGTAGAGTGTTGAAGGTCCAAAAAAAGTAGACATGGCCAGTGAGAAAGGGCACTCAGGTCAGTATTTTTTCGTTGTAAACATATGCCTGATCCCTAAATACGACACATACTTGGGTAGCATTTCAGTGTGTCATATTAGTAATTTCTGTATATTTGATCTCACCATTTTTTCATTCATTGCTGCATCAAATTTGGCTTGCACTTTATCCAGCTCAGCTTGTTTCTCATCCAGCAGTGCCTGGGCCTTGCCCAGTTCAGCATTGGCAACTGCTAAGCGGCCCTCCTGCTTGGCCAGGTTAGCCTTAAAAGGAAGAAGAGGTGATCGGTGTAGAGGTGTATTAATGCTATGAAACTTTCATGCTTGTAATTGGTAAATAATAACACAAGTTACGACATCATTTTTGGCCTATTTGGAAGTTGTTTATTTCATTGTCTTCAGCTGGGGAAGCAGATAAATATCATTGAAGTTCCTTTTAATTATTAATGTTCAATATGGAAAACACAGAAATGTATGGGAAGGAGAAAAATAATCACTCATGATTTTACACAGAAAAGAGTTTATGAGTATTGTGTTAACAAATGGACAACTACCATTTTGGCATTTTTTTTCACTTAGAGTAGTATAATCATTTCCTTACATCATTAAACACTTTCTTTATGAACATTAGTTACATGGCTGTGTGATGTCCCACAATTTGGATATATTGTAATTTCCTTAACTTCTGTGTACTTATATACATTTCTTCCCCGCCACCCTCATTTTAAACTGTTATAAGAACTGAACTGAAATACTACTAAGTATGCAAACGTTTAGTATTGTTTTTGGGGTAAGAATTTTTGAACTGAAATGGCTGTAATGAAAAACAGTAGCTTTTCATCTTTCTCTCAGTCCTACAGCATGATAATTACTTGTTTCTTATAAATTTCAAGTAATTAATCAGTAAAGTAATATAGCTCTAGAGCTTTCTGGGGTAGAAGTTCCTTGATAACTTTCTCATTTTCTTTCTCAATATTTGTGGTTTTGAAATTAGCTCTTTTTCTCGGGAAATTTTCATTTCACTTAGATTTTCTACTGTATTTACAAATAACTATAAAATTTGCCTCTATTTAAATCTACAATCTGTAATTATATGGGTTTACGTATTATAGGCATTTATTTTTGTGTATTTTCTTGCTGATTACTTTTTGTATTTATTTATTTACTTATTTGGTAGCATTGGGTCTTAGTTGTGGCACGTGGGCTTAGGTGCCGCGCAGCAAGTGGGATCTTAGTTGCTGACGAGGGGTGGAATGCACATCCCCTGCATTGGAAGGCAGATTCTTAACTACTGGACTGCCAGAGAAGTCCCTGATTAGTTTTTCATACATATCATATATAATAGCTGTTGTTCAGTCGCTAACTCATGTCTGACTCTTTACAACCCTGAGGACTGCAGCACGCCAGGTTTCCCTACCCTTCACTATCTCCCAGAGCTTGCTCAAACTCATGTCCATTGAGTCAGTAATGCCATCCAACCATTTCGTCCTCTGTCGTCCCCTTCTCCTCCGGCCTTGAATCTTTCCCAGCATCAGGATCTTTTCCAGTGAGTTGACTCTTATATGTATGTGTATATTGCAAAGCACGAATTCTTTAATTTTGCTACTTTTTTCTGATTTTTAACATTATTTTTATTAACTCTTTCTACTTTTACTAACCTCTGTGTGTGTGTGTTTGTGAACACTTATATATATATATCCTATTGTTTAGTTCTTTGGTTCACTTAAGGGTTAAGAAGATAGCATTTTGGCCACCTCACAAAGTTTGACAGAAAACAACAAAAATCTGTAAAGCAATTATCCTTCAATAAAAAATAAATAAATTTTAAAACCTTTCATAACTAGATTTTTGTCATCATTTTCTAAACAGAATTGACTCGCTTTTTTTTAAAGTGTTCTAATTTTATTGCTTATAGTCAGAGAAGGAGGTTTCAGCAATTTTTGCTTTTGGGGATTGAATCAAAGTTTTCTTTTGGGACTGAATATCATCAATTTTTGTAAATATTTCTTGGACACTAGAAATAATTTCATATACTTCGTTCATATTGAAGACAGTCCAATGTAGCTATTCAAGCTTAAAAATAACATATTATAAAATCTCTATATAATTACTAATTTATGCCTACTCAGGACTGGCTACATAAAAGCGTGAAACAAAACTGTAGAGCTCCTTGTTTAAAAATTATTAAGGACTTTAAGAGGGTGATAGCAGAGCATTAAGCCAAGTATGGTCCCTTCTAAAGTTGGCCTTCTGCCTACCAGACCTGTCATGGATTGATAGTATATGCCATAGTCTCAAATTATAGGAATTTAAAAAAAAACTCCACATAAAATATTGATGGATTTTGTCTTATGTAATTTGATGTTATTTTTATTTCATAAAGCATTATTACAATTAATTCTCACTGTGAATCATAATTTTTACCCATAAAAATAACTGCTCTTATAAGTGCTTTTTTTTCCTTGAATTCTACATTTACAGTAATATTTCTTTCTTGGTATCTGTTGGTTTGAGTGTATTTGCTATATTTGTTCATCATTTCTCTTGTTAAAACTTTCCTATTTTTAATTTTTTTTCTATTTTTCTTCAAGTTACCTCTGTGCACAATTTAAATAGTCAGCCATTTGTATAAGGCTTATTATGAAAACACTAACCCCCTGCCCACTTGCTCACCACTTTCAATTCCACAGAGCAACCACTTCCAACTCTTCTAGTTTTATGGGATGGGCTGGGGCCGGGAAGTGGAGGATATTATGTGTCTGGCTGGTATATTTTGTTAATCTTTCAAACTCCTGAAAATGTATTTTTGTTCTCTCAGACATAAAGGACAATCTGGCCCAGTATAGATGGTATATGTGTGAGAGAGAGTGAGATAGAATGTGTTTATCCCTTAACACTTAAATTGCATCCCTAAGAATATCTTTTGGGGACTTCCCTGGTGGCCTAGTAGTTAAGACTTTGACTTCCAATGCAGGGGGCGTGGGTTTGATCCCAGGTCAGGGAGCAAGAATTCTACATGGCTTGGGGCTGAAAAACCAAGACAGAAAACAGAAACCATTCTGTAACAAATTCAATAAAGACTATAAAAATGGTCCACATAAAAAAAAAAAAGAATGTCTTTTTGTTCCCTCATATATTGAGGATAAGGAAATGGCAACCCACTCCAGTACTCTTGCCTGGAGAATTCCACGGACAGAGGAGCCTGGCGGGCTGCAGTACACGGGGCCACAAAGAGTCGGACACGACTGAGCGACTATCACTCACCTGCTCACACCGAGGGCAGTTTGGTTAGTCACTGAATTCTTAGAGGCCAGTAATTTCCCCTGCATATGTTTTGCTGTTACTTTCTAGTATTTAGGGTTGCGGCAAGACTGTGACGTCCTGATTTCTCTTCTTTTGTGAGCCATCTTTTACATTTTGTTTCTTAAGTGCCTATAAGCTTTTCTTCCTGTCTTTGAAATTTAAAACATTTCTAGGTGTTGATCTTAATTTTCATAAATTTTGTTTGGAATATAGTAATCAAATTCAATCTCCAAACCTAATCACCAAACTTAAAGATATGGCCAATTTTCTTTCATGATAGCTCAGTCATGTTCGACTCTTTGCAACCCCATAGACTGTAGTCCATGGAATTCTCTAGGCCAGAATACTGGAGTGGGTAGCCTTTCCCTTCTCAGCAGATCTTCCCGACCCAGGAATAGAACTGGGGTCTCCTGAATTGCAGGTGGATCCCCTACCAGCTGAGCTACCAGGGAAGCCCCAATTATTATTCCCAATAAACTCATGCCTTGTGTAAGTCAACAAGTTGGTTTTTTTCTTGTCTGTGATGCCAAGAAGCATGCAACAGTTATAAAAAGAATGAGAAACTGTGACCGGGCATACAGAGAAAAAGAAAAATCTGGTAATGGAGAAACCTACCTTTATTAGTCTAAATTATGCTTTGCTTTTTAACGGCAGTGATACTGATGACTGATTTTATTAAACACTGATTTGCTGGGAGAAGGAGGGAAATTTTTACCTTCAGAGGCAACACTTCTCTGTTGACACCATAAAATGTTGCCATAGCAAGTGTCCAAGACAGCAGACCAGCCACATTCCCACAGACCTTTTTGGCACTTTCAAAAGTGTAATCATCCATGTTAAAATATGGCTGTAGTAACTCAACAATCTCTTCATTTATTGTGTCCTTGGGGAACTGCTGAAGACTCCACAGGAATCCTGTTGCACTCATCAACTGAAAAATAGTATTACAGCCTGTAAGCTCTGGGAAAAAATATGTACTTTTCTTTCTAAGTTAGCATGTACTTCTAAATTGAATTTTTTTCAAAGAAGTAATAATTGATTTGCTCTAAACATACAAATCAAGACTATGGCAGTAGTCAACCTAAAGCCGTAAATTGCAAGCTGTCTTCCTGTTTCCATGGAGAAGAGCAAAGAAGAAAAACAACGTAAGTTTCCCACCTAGTGAGTGCGTCTAAATGCCACCAACCACACAAGCCCCTTTTTATAGACGGAGTTGGGTTGACATCAACATTGTGCCAATACTTCCTTCACTGAGTAATATGCATTTAAGTGCATATTATATATTGTTTTTAAATTGTACTATAGTTGCTTTACAATGTTGTGTTAGTTTCTGCTGTAAGCAAACTGAATCAGCCACACATACACAACACCCTCTTCCTTGGATTTCTTCCCATTTAGGTTATCACAGATCACTGAATAGAGTTCCCTGTGCCATACAATAGGTTCTCACTAGTTATCTATTTTATACATGTATTATTTTTGTGTGTGTGCGGGGGGACAATAATATTCTATGGTCCAGATGTACCACTGTTTATTTAACTACTCACATACTGAAAGGCATCTTGGTTGCATCCATGTTTTGGAAATTATGAATAAAGCTGCTATAAAAACCCCTGTGAGCAGGCTTTTGTGTGGGTATAAGTTTTCAGCTCATTTGGGTAAATACTGAGGAGCATGATTGCTGAATTGAATGGTAAGAGTATATTTACTTTTGTACCATGGCTTCTTTTTCAACATCTTTATTTAGGTATAATTTACAATAAAATTTCCCCTTTAAAAAAAAAAAAGACTGTGCCAATACTAGGTATGGGTTCTGGACAGATTTTTATAAAAAGAGGGCATTCAGCTTTAAAATCTTACATTTTAAAGAGGCATTACATTTTGAGAGATGCAATTTAAGATAAATTCTTCAGTATACAATGATCAATTATTTGTCTGCCATTGTGTCTGGTCTGTATTGAGTGTCCTGGGATGCAGACACCTAATACACCTCAAAGGACTTATAGAGATAGATTTTACTTACTTTTAATGACTCGCCCCATGATGGCTTGCAGCAAGGTTTTTCTGGATCCATAGTGACAGGGTCAATTTTCTTTTGAAATAGTAACAGAACACAGTCCATGATTCTCATAATAAGATGAGGGGGCTTTGCAAGTTTCCTGACTGTGGCAATATCATTTGGCTTGATAGTCTGTATTTGGGGTTAGGGATCAGAATATTTTTTGCTGAGTAGTATTCCTAGTCATATGGAACTCTCATACTTTTAAAAACTTAAAATGGAAAATTTTAAAACATATTTTCTTCCCAATTCCTGACATTTACATCAAGGGTCTGCATTCCAAGATTCTTACATAATGGATCTTTCATGGTTAAGTTAGGATTTCTGTTTCTTTGTTTGCATTTCCCCCAAAAGTTATCAAAGAATTGGTTTAGAATATCACTACCATTCATTGGCCATCACCCCAGACCTCCATTAGCAACAACTGTCATTAATGTTTACCATTTAGATAATTTCATCTTCAAAGCATAGAGTCTATATTACATATGAGTATTAAAAAAGGGGCAAGGCCCTGAATATCAGAAACCTCACCTTCAGTTTTCATTTTGAAGGTTGCCCTGTCTATGGAAGGGAGAGAATTCGAAGGAGACAAGTAAAGTTATTGTACCATATGACTCATAAAAATATTTTTGGAAGTTTCTATCTGTGAGCTGAGTTAGAAATAGGACATCTCCTGACATTCAAGTCAAGAAGGACTGGGACATCATATGATCCATAAAAACTCCTAAGACCCATTTGACTCAGTGATCACTCTCTCATGTGTTATCATAGGACCCACAAAAGAAGGGAGGGTGGAAAGTGTGTCCAGGTCATTGTTACAATTTTATTAAATGATGATCCTAAATCTATTAATGCATTTAACAATCACAGACATTCTCCCATATAAAATAAGAGCAAAACCAAAATATCCCTGTCCTCAGAATCTTTCAAAGAGAGAGAAACACAATTACCCTATGATTATCTGACACGACAGAAGTCTAGGAGTGACAGGAAAACAAAGGAGGTTCAGGACTTCCTGGAAGGGGTGAAATCTGAGCTTGGTCCTGCAGACTGACTCTTACTAGTCATGAAAGTTAGGAAAAGTAGAAAGTGTTCCTGGCAGATAGAGACCCATTTAAAAGTAACAGACCATAATTACTGCAGAAGCATTTAGGTGTTTCTGTATGGCTGGATCATGCTGTGTGTAGGGACAAAATAAGGTAAAATTGAAGGGGCAGACAGGAGCCAGGTATCACAGCAGTAGCACGAATACTTATTGAGTTCCTTCCATGTACCCAGTGAACTATTCATTACTTTTTAATGCATACATTGATTCTTCAAAGATCAAGAAAGAATTAGAATCTTGACAGAGATCCAAGAGAGTTAAGTAAACTTTACTTGAGACTATCTACCGTATGGTCATGAGAGGCAAATGGAGATCTGCTTGCCTCTGAAGCTGTCCCTTCTTGCTTCACAGTCCTGGATACCCATCTTGGGACTTTAAATTAGAGAAATGGGAACCGTAAGAGGATTTTTAAAAAATGTTAAAGAGTGCATGACATAACCTAGTCAGGATGCTGAAGGAACTGAGAAGGCTGTCTGTATAATCTGAATCCCTTAGGATACAGTTTAAGCCAATAATCACACTAAGCATTATTCCTCAGTTCTCATGGAAAGATGCTTTGTGGGATGAAAGTAAGTTATGGGAAGTAAAGACTTAAAAAAATAAACTTAGGAAATGTAATCAGCAGAAATATTTGCTTCAAGACTCAGAGATCACAATCACATTAAGAATTCAATTCAGTTTTCTGATTAGAAATCCCATAACTAAATTTTATGTAATGACACGTGGTGCCAGCTAGGACCTGTGTTGGGAGGGATAACAATGCACTGCTCACATTCAGGGCTGCTTCTGCTTCTTCCAGTGCAGGTCTAGCTGCCTCGAGCTTGGTCTCAGCTATTACTTTTTCACTATCGATTTCATCCACTATTTTTTGGGCTTTGTCTTTTACTTCCTGCACTTCATTTTTCACTTTGGCTGAAGCCTGAGCACTTACTGTGACTTCTGCTAATACCTGTTAAAGAAAGAAAACATGAGGATCAATAGAAATCTTTTCAGCATAATTTACAGATTTGAGTATATAATATAAAATAAGAATGAGAGAAAATTCATCCCCCATTTAAGCTGTCTATATTTTAAGATGTATTAAAGTAACTCCTCTGAGTAGCTTTGTAATCTTTGTTTCCTAAGCTTCTCTCGGTCATGAACTGTATTAATAAATATTTTAAACTTTCAGAAAAATGATATTTATACTCTATGTTATTTCTAGAAAATTAAAACTATTCAAAGTCAGTGCCATGGAATAAGGTCAGAAACCATATGAAGCCTCATGTAATAACAAAAAAAATAGCTAATGTTTGTTGACTGCCTACCATATATCAGGATGCTAAGGGTCTACCTTATGTCATATGCTAAGTGCCTCTCCTATGCTCTAATATTTCAATAACTGGCTAAAGGTAGAGACTTAAGCATCTATTCTTAACTGACTCTGTGAGTGCAAGGTGAAAGCAGCCTGAGCCTGGGGGAGAAGCAGTAGGTAGAGAAGTAACACATATATATCCCTATCACCTTGGGAGGAGCATCTTTTTAAAAAGACTCAATCAACTCTTCTTTTTATTCTTTTCCTTCCTTAAAACAAACTTCAGATCAAACTTGGGCTACCCCAGAAACCTAGAGTCTGCAGAGACCTTAAAGAGAAGATCTAATATAATTTATTGTCAAGCAGAAATTTCCTATACAGATGACAGAAAACAAGAGAGAACCAGAGAAGAAAAAACAGTCTTAGACCAAGTAGAGGATATAATAGTTTAGGTATGTTTTGGTATAAATTAAACAAAAATATCTAACGGTCTTTGTAAATGTTGCTATTGTTGTTTAGTTGCTAAGTCGTATCCGACTCTTTTGTGACCCCATGTGGGCTGTATTTTACTGGAAATAACCTGTGGGTTTATATTCTGTTTACTTTTTAATAACATTTTAAACAATGCTTTTTTTTAAATGTGGGAAGATATGCTTCACAGTGTAAATGCCAACTCACTTCATCTGCTTTTACGGAAGCCACTGCCAACTCCTTCTCCTTTACTGCAAGATCCTGAGAGAGTTTTGCCACAGATTCACTTGCCTCCATCAGCTTGTCAAGACCTTTACAAACACACACATAGACACTTTCACTGAATATATGATTATCCCCTCATCAAATACTTATTCAATATTTACTACTTATAAAGAACCATGTGCTGCGTGCATGCTGTCTCATCAGTCATGTCCAGCTCTTTGCAACCCCATGGACTGTAGCCCACCAGGTTTCTCTGTTCATGGGATTTTCCAGGCAAGAATACTGGAGTGGGTTGCCGTGCCTTCCTCCAGGGGATCTTCCTGACCCAGGGATTGAACCCATATCTCTTATGTCTCTCGCACTGGCAGGCAAGTCCTTTACCACCTGGGATGCCATTAGGGCCATCTGGGAAGCCCTAAGGCACCATAATGTACACTATAACAAACACAAAATAATTATGGACAAGATGTCTTAAAATACACATATTTTAGAAGCAATAATACTGACCATATTTCTAACAGTTTCGGTTCAGCAGGAAATGAAGAAAATAGGTCTGAATGAAGAATATCATCTAGTTACATTTAAGGGAAAGTCATATTGCTATAACAAGTAAAATGAATTTAGCCAGGAAACTTATTTGACAAATGTATGCTCTCCTTGGCTTTGCAAACAGTTTGTAACTATCATTTTTTGCCTTTGAATCACACTGCAACTGAGACGGCAAATGAGACATAACATATTAACATTTTTTGTGGTTCTCTCCTGTAACAGTGAAAATAACTGCTAAAACTTCTGCAACTGTTTCTGAGACTCTCAGTGCTCTAGACAAAAATAACTGGTTAACTGAAAATCTCACTAGTCGCTAGATAGAGGTGTGTTGGTAAACATTTAGATTCTGGGTCTGGAGTGAGGGCATTCATTTGGATGGTTCCAGTGTCCGCCGTGTAGATAATCCCACCTTGCCTGGTTCTCAGCAACACACCATTATATAATATTTCTGCCACATAGATAGAATAGAAATAATAATGTTCCCCAAGAACATTAATAATAATAAAGTAAAAATAACTAAGAAGTAATGAGTTTTGAGTATTGATTGCCCTCATTAACATAATTAATTTAATTGTAAGTTTATTAATTTTTAATGAAGGCTGTGGTTATCAACCAGATCATCACATTCCTAATTTAACCATCAGTTCTCATGAGCCAGTGCAGGTAGCTTCAGCACACCACCGATTCTAGAGCATCATATAAAAAAGCTGCGGAAAGCCACGAGAAAGCCAACAGAAGGACGTTTCTCTCACAGGGCACCGATCATCACTGTAGCTTCACAGGCCTTTATGCTTTGTGACCACGTTCTGTGCAGAAGTGAAAATACAGAACTAAGGCATTTCAGGATTATCTGGGCCAAATGCTTTCTGGACATAAAATCTGTTCCCACTTACACTTTTCCTACTTACACTACATATACTGGACACTTAGAAAACCACTGCTCACGTAAAGTCTCTTTTTGTTTTCATTTTTTTGCTTTTGTTTCTGTTTTGTTTTTTCCTTTGTTAGAAATCTGAGAAGCAGTAACACGGCAAAGTTTACACAAATTGAGGGAAATGGCAATGAAACCATAAATTGAAACTGTGGTCAGTACCCAGGAGCTGGCTTTTCCCCATCTGTAAGCAGCAGCTCAACAACCACGGTGACTCACTACCCAACAGGATGGACCTAAAGCTGAAAGCGCTGGAAGAAATGGTTCCAGAAGAAAAACAGGCCACCTCTGTTTACATTTTTTCTGCCCAGACTTTCTTGACAGGTCAAAAGACCCATAAAGATAACCCCTCAAAATAATCTACTATCAGCAATATTTCAATATTGATTATAAATCAATATTTCAATATGAAAAATAAGTATTTCATTTTCAAACAACAATGTCCATCAAACAAAATATTGGGATCTCTTTCAGACAAGCCCTAAAAGATCAGATTCTGTTCCACTTACCAATATTCATACGTTCAGCTTGCTCATTAATGTATTTCACCTTTTCAGTGTAAATGTTTTTATAACCATTTATAAATGAGAGGTAAGATTTGGGAGTCACGTGCGCTCTTCGGCGGTATCTGAGAGTAGAACAGAAAAAAAGACCTTCCGGTGAGGCAGCAGGAATACTGTATCTCTAACTGATTCTTTGACTTGACCCTTATCCCCATTCTGGGCTTCTGTTTCCTATTCTGGAAAACTGAGAAAAGAATCACTGTCCTACACCTCCTAGGATTTTGTGAAGATCAAAAAATAAAACAGCATACGTAAACACACTTTGTAAACTTTAATGTTCTATACAAATACTAGGGATAAGTGGTTGAAATGAATTTGTGCCGAGATCTGTTTTCATTCGCCAGATATTTGCTACACACCTCTTCCCCACTAGAAACCCAGATGAGATGAGTGGGCTTACAACGGTGAAAGCCAATCTCTCCCCTGAATTTCTGGATTGTCCTTGAAATCAAGGCACACTTGATTCAAACATCCAAATCACTACGGTTTCAGTATAATAATTATATTTAACAATAGAAACAAGTAAAAGGAAAAATTTTTATACAGGAGAAACTAAAGTCAAAGAAGAGATCTTCACATACTAAAAATTCATATTTTTATATTACAGTAAGTTTATTTTATATTAAAATTTTACTTTTGGAGTTCTGAACATTAAAAAGCATTTTAAAGGACTCTGGCATATATGTGACTATTAGTAAAACATTATATAAATATCTTTTACATATCTTTTTTTATGCAGGCCATTTTTAAAGCCTTTTATTGAATTTGTTACAACTCTGCTTCTGTTTTTGGCTGCAAGGCATGTGGGATTTTTATTAGCTACCCGATCAGAGATCGAACCAGCACCTCCTACGTTGGACGGCAAAATCTTAACCACTGGACTCCCAGGGAAATCCCACATTATGCATATATAATGCATTCAGAATAAACTTCTACAATAAGAGGATATTGAAAACTTTGAAAAATACACCAAATTTTCAAAACTAAAGACATGGTTTTTTGTAGCTGCACAAAAGTAAAAACTTCTCTTCACAAGTTGACAGCAGTAGAGATGGAGTGCAAGTTAAGCAGAAAGAAAATCTTCCCAACAAAGAGAATTAATATACACAGATTTACCAAGAGAATCTGGGAGATTATCTATAACTATTTAAGAGGATGGTCCATGTACAGTTTTAAGTAAAGAAAACGACACAGGATAAACAAGTTTTTGTGAGATAGGATCCCCTACCCCTTGGAAAATCAATTAAGTGCTACCCAGACTCTCCATCTGGTCCCATTACTTCATGGCAAATAGATGGGGAAACAGTGGAAACAGTGACGGACTTTATTTTCTTGAGCTCCAAAATCACTGCAGATGGTGACTGCAGCCATGAAATTAAAAGATGCTTGCTCCTTGGAAGAAAAGCTATGACCAGCCTAGACAGCATATTAAAAAACAGAGACATTACTTTGATGACAAAGGTCCATCTACTTAAAGCTATGGTTCTTTCAGTAGTCATGTATGGATGTGAGAGTTGGACTATAAAGAAAGCTGAGCGCTGAAGAACTGATGCTTTTGAACTGTGGTGTTGGAGAAAACTCTTGAGAGTCCCTTGGACTGCAAGAGATCCAACCAGTCAATCTTAAAGGAAATCAGTCCTGAATACTCATTGGAAGGACTGATGCTGAAGTTGAAGCTCTAATACTTTGGCCACCTGATGCAAAGAACTAACTCCTTAGAAAAGACCCTGATGCTGGGAAAGATTGAAGGCAGGAGGAGAAGGGGATGACAGAGGATGAGATGGTTGCATAGCATCACTGACTCAATGGACATGAGTTTGAGTAAGCTCCAGGAGTTGGTGATGGACAGGGAGACCTGGTGTGCATCCATGGGGTCGCAAAGAGTTGGACACAACTGAGCAACTGAACTGAAGACTCTCCATGAAGAAAAATAGGCTTTCTGGGAGGTACTGCACCCCCTGAAGCTCATCCATGAACCCTAAGGAAGAAGTGCTCTGTTATAGAAACCATGTTGGCCCACCTTTATTTATAGCAATCATACCAGTGACTATCACACTTTGGAAAAAACTGCTGTATTCTTGAACTGTCAACACCAGCTTTCACATCATGAACGCCATTTCTGCTTTTAGGGACTGGACTCTTCTACTGTCAATTAAACTTCAGTTTCATAATTATTTGTCATGAAAACACAGACAAGATTAAGTGATGCATATTAATGATCCCTTAGCATAAGGCAATAATGAAGCTTTAGGACAGTGGACTTCTTTAACCAAATAAATAATGAACTTGAATAAGAAACAAATTTTAAAGAGTTTATAATGAATTATTTTAAGTCATTTCCAAAAAATTAATTAAGCAAGTGAAATAAAATAATTCATTAAGTATCTGTTACTTTGAAGCCCAGAGGGAAAGGGGTAATTAAAAGTATGGACACTAGTTAATTTTAAAATCTCAATTATTTGTCATCATTTTAATACATAATCACTAGAAAATCAAAGCGAGGGAAAAATCTAAGAGCAGCTGGGATTTTGAGCTCAATCACTGTGACGAGTGTGTTACTGGATGTTACATTTTACTCGTCTTTGGAGTGAACCTTGTGTTTCGGTAGCTGTCACGCTCACGCATCATCACTTACCTTTGGAAATAACTTTCACAGCTCTCTGAAACCATGTCGTGAAAGAGGCCCATTGTTTCTACAACTTGTCTTTTGGTGTCGCTAGAGCAGACAATACTATAGCCTGAGACGAAGTAGGAGGCCACGGCGACCAGCGCCTCCCTAGGCCAGCGACTGAACCAGTCCATGGTGCAGCCCGAGATCAAGCCCGGAAATTTCAAAGAGCGGGCACGGAACTTCTCACCAACCTAGCGACAGAAGTGTCAAAAAGCATTATACATTTTAAAAATTATATTTTCAAAAAACACAGAGGGATGATAAGTCATGCAGAGAGACCTTTTTATATTCTGAGCCAATAGCCTGACACAACACATTATTTTAGAAATCTTCTTAGACTGCATGAATATGTAAATGAAGTGTCCAGGTGCAAGGAGGTAATAGTTCCACATTCCCTCCTTCCCTAAGACTCATTCTGCTCTAGGAGCTCCCATGTAAGAAGACACTGACATCTTCTTTGACCATGTGCTACAAACACACAACGGAATATTACTCAGTCATAAAAAGGAATGGATTTGAGTCACTTGTAGTGAAGGAGATGAATCTACAGCCTGTTATACAGAGTGAAGTAAGTCAGAAAGAGAAAAACAAATATTGTATAGTAACACATATATAAGAACCTAGATAAACAGTACTGATGAACCTCTTTACAAGGAAGAAATAGAGATGCAGACATAGAGAACGGACTTGTGGACACAGTGAGAGAAGGGAGAGTAGGACGAATCGAGAAAGTAGCAGTGACATGTATTCACTACCATGTAAAAGAGAGACCACCAGGGGAAGCTGCTGCACAACGCAGGGAGCCCAGCCCGGCGCGCTGTGACGGCCCAGATGGGCGGGACAGGAGGCGGGTGGGAGGCTCAAGAGGGATTCTTAGGCAAGAAAAAAAAACAACTAAATTTGATACTTAAAATTTTAAAGAAAATTTTAAACAATCTGACATTAAAGATCTGTTCCAATAAAGGAAAAATGGATAGAAAAAAAAGGAAACTGACAAAGCACACTTCTACAGAGACAGATGACCAGGACAGTGAAAGGCCTGGAACCAGGGCAAGTGAGATCTGCAGAAGGAATGGGAGGTGTTTGGTCTAAAAAAGAAATGACTTAGGGAGTCTGCAGAAACTTTCTCCAAATATCTGAAGAGCTGAGTAAAGGAGAGGGATTGGATTCACTTTACAGGACAAACGAAATCACAGGTGAAGAGTCAGAGACAAAATTCCACTGTTTGTAAAGAAGACCTTTCTGGCTATTAGACTACCTAAAAATTAAGCAAGATGCCCTGTAAGTTAGTGAGCCACCTCCCCCACCCCCAAGAGCAGAACTGCCCAATAGAATTTTCTATGATGATGGAAAGGATCTATATGTGTGCTTTCCATAGTAATCCCTAGCCACGTGCAGCTATTGAATATTTGAAATGAAGCTAGTGGGACTGAGAAATTGGATTTTCATTTTTACTTAGTTTTAACTGATCAAAAATCAAATGGCCACACATGGCTAATGGTTACAATACTGGATAGCACAGTGAGTGAGAGACATTCAAACCTACATCAGGGACATTCTAGATGGTATGAATACATTGGAGCTAAAGCTAGAAAAGACTATATCACCAAATCCCTTAAAATAAATAATTTCTGTCTCTAGGTAATCAAAGTTGTAGGGTATGCAATAATTGCTAATGAGTACACTCAATTTTCACTCTTTAGTATGATTTTGGTCAGTGGAGATTGGTGGTAGTCAAGAAGTAACAAGTGTTCATTTCTGAGCAAATCATCTCATCAGAGAAGGCGAACTAAGTACATTCAAGGAAGTAACTCCTCCTACGTAGAAATAACTAAAGTAAAAACTCACTGGAGAAAAGCAGAGAACAACGTGCAAGTTCTTCCTTGATCGTGAAATGAAGTACTCATACAGATTATCGAAGGTGGGAGGATGGCGAGGGAGCTCCCTTTTCATGACCGATATCAGCCCTTGGGTGATTTCATCCATCTCGTCCCGTGCAAACAAATTGGAGATCTTTGAGGAATAGGCAAGAAAGGGTTCAGTATTTCGAGAGTTCCCCACAGCCAACGCACTGCCAAAGTCTGGTTTCCCCCCACCCCCACCACTGCATGTCATTTCTTTTCACATTTTTTCCTGCATCTCTACAAATCCCTAGTTTGCCAGAAATTCCAAGAGCACAACTTTTTATTTAGCAGCTTAATCAGGAGCAAATTAAGTTTCCTTTTGCTCAAATAGCTATTACCAAAAAGCCATCTTGTTTACCATTCCAATCACCACTTAAATGTCCAGTGATGCCTTCGTTCTGATTCACAGTCAGTCTCAACTGTGGTTCCAAAATAGTTAACTAGAGCATGCATCAGTAAGCACCCAGACACGTCACTGTGAAGGGGAGAGTGCACACGCAAGGTGTGCTCGCAGGGCTGGCCTTCGCCTGGCATCTGAGAACTAGGCTTTTGGAAGGAAGGCTCCATTACTAATCAATAAGGCTGTTCCACTGTACCTACTATTTATAAAAACATTGGGATATATGGTGAACATCTGCTTTACTTCTGGGAGTCTGGAATTTTGGCAGTTGCGGCTAGGCAGAGAACAACTACATGACCAGCCCCTAAGAAAATCTTGAATTCTGAGTCTCAAATGAGCTTCCTTGAACAGAAAGAGCACCTGTGTTTCTGCACTTCACTTCACGTTTCTTCACTTTCACTTCACACCAAAAACACATTCTGTATGGACCCTTTAGTGAGAACATATTAATAGGAAGCATATATATGGATTTCCCCAGACTCCCCTGGATGTGTCTTTTTCTTTACTGATCCAGCTGAAAATCCTTACTGTGCTGCTGCAATAAATCTTAATCATAAGCTCAACTATATGCTGAGTCCTGTGTATCCTTCTAATAAAGTACCAAGCATGTGGGTGGTCAAAGAAGTGATGATAAAAATGGTGTCAGCAGTAGTGACATTCAGTTCAGTTCACTCACTCAGTCATGTCCATGGACTCTATGCGACCCAATGGACTGCAGCATGCCAGGCCTCCTTGTCCATCACCAACTCCCAGAGTTTACTCAAACTCATGTCCATTGAGTTGGTGATGCCATCCAACCATCTCATCCTCTGTTGTCCCCTTCTCCTCCCGCCTTCAATCTTTTCCAGCATCAGGGTCTTTTCCAATGAGTCAGTTCTTCACATCAGGTGGCCAAAGTATTGGAGCCTCAGCTTCATCATCAGTCCTTCCAATGAACACTCAGGACTGATCTCCTGTAAGATGGCTTGGTTGGATCTCCTTGCAGTCCAAGGGACTCTAAAGAGTCTTCTCCAACACCACAGTTCAAAAGCATCAATTCTTTGGCACTCAGTGGTGACATACACATCTATTTACAGTTAGTGTAACTTTTTCAACCATTCTATACACCTGATATTTAGATAGATAAATGATACATAGAAAGATAAACTTTGCTTTTCCTAAAATAAACTACAGGATTAAGCTAAAGATTTAAGAGACAAATAAGGAACCACACTTAAAATGGAAGAAAGCATATAAAATATCTGGAGGTAAGCAGCATTAATTTCACAGAAACTTCAAAAAATCTATTGAACCTCATGTGTTAATCATTTCTAAAATGAAAAACGTGTGCCAAATGGCTTCCCTTCTTTTTTTAATAATTATTATTTACTTATTTGGCTGTGCCAGGTCTTAGTTGCAGCCATCCGGGATCTTTGCTGCAGCATGCAAACCCTAGTTGCAGCATGTGGTATCTGCTTCCCTGACCAGGGATTGATCCAGGGCGCCCTGCGTTGGGAGCTCAGAGGCTTAGCCACTGGGCCACCAGGGAAGTCCCTAAATACCTCACTTCTGAAAGACTGCTGCTTTCTCTATTCAGATTTACATTTTTAAAATATAACTTCTTTCTCTACTTTGGAGACATACCTCCCCTGAAGATAGCAGGTTGTTGAGATATTCTAGAAATGCCTCATCTTTTATTTCGTTGTCAGTAAAGATAAAAGTGATGCCTTTGCCATCAGCACCAGCAACCTTGTACAAGCCTTTTAAATCATCTGTGAGATTACTCACATTATAAGACCTAAGAAGAGAAGGAGCAGAAAGCTTTAAATGAAAATATAGTCATCATTTATCTCAAAACACGATACAATCCATGATAATTAGAGCGTAATCCACACCTGCTCCGATAGATTCTAAGTTAATAGTGCCTGCTAGAAAACACAGAGCTAAACAGCTGTACATTACCACTCTAAATAAATAGGTTTTATTTAGCTTGAGAACTTAGTGGGGAATTTACCAAAAGTGACTCAGACAGAATAATTGGGAACAAGGAAAAGAACTTTTATTCCCTACAATCCAACAGTCCTCAGCCAACAGATGTTTTTTGCCCAAGTGAATATATATGTAATATTTAAACTAATCAGATATTTGGATGAGCTTATATTGGTAAGAAGGTATAGATAAATTATAAATAAAAGTAGTGATAAATTACATATAATGGTAATTTTCACATCTCACTGAGCGACTAGATTCAGAGATGCATTATGCAATGTGATATAAATAATAGAAATGTTATAATTATGTGGTCACAGATTCTGAAAAGAGATGAGCCTGGTCTCTGTTTTTCTCGTTTACCCTGTTTCCTACTAAACGCATGTGCTACCAGAAGTGATATGATGTGTAAAAGCAAAGCAGACGTTTTCCTAAGTGTGGCATGTAAATCCTCGTGGGTAGATGCCAATGAAAGGGATTATAAAGAAGTCCTTATTTGAAGGAGGTTTCACAGTGCAAGTAATAGGGAGTTCTGTGTAATTCATAGGGTCTAATGGAAAGACTACTGACATTAAATTCAGGAAGACCAGAGTTCAAATCCCTGCCCTGAAGTTTTATAAAAGTTCCTTCATGTTTTACAGCTTGTTTACTCATCTGCAAAATGAAGATAATTACAAATTTGTAAAGGTTGTTATGGGCATTTGAGATGATGTACCTTAACTGCACTTAAACGTATAATAGCTTACTTTTATTTTTTTAACCTTTTTATTTTGTATTGGAGTATAGCCAATTAACAACACCGTGACAGTTTCAGGTGGACAGCAAAGGGACTCACACATACATATACATGTATCCATTCTCCCCCAAACTCCCCTCTCTTCCAGGCTGCCACATAGCATTGAGCAGAGTTCCCTATGCTATACAGTAGGTCCTTGTTGGTTATCCATTTTAATCATAGCAATGTGTACATATTCATCCCAAACTCCCTAACTATCCCTTCCTCCCATTCTTCCCCCTGGCAACCGTAAGTTCATTCTCTAGTAAGTCTGTGAGTCTGTTTTGTAAATAAGTTCATCTGTATAATTTCTTTTTAGATTCTGCAAATAAGAGATGTCATAGCTTATTTTTAAATTAGGAGAGGAAATGAAGCCCTTCTGGGTGGAATTATAGTTAATCTTGTAGATCTCAGCAAAAGGAATACTATCAAGAAGAGATGATATATCCCCTCAAAATAATTGCCAAGGGGGAGAACTCATTAAAAAGGGAAACGGGTAGGTTGGTTTGCTGAGAAGCAGCTGCACTTGTGAGAGCGACATAGTCCGCATCCTTTCTCAGAAGTGCCCGGTGTTAGAGCAACCCTCTCACTGACCACTCAAGGAAGTCACAAAGCCATTTTGCTCATTTTTTTAAATTAAGCAGACTGTTAGGCATTGCTTTTACAATATATAGACATGGTCACAGCACACCCTCTGTAGGTCCAGATCCCTCTCACTGCTTTCCTTCACAGCTAAGCCTCTTGAGGAGTTTTAAAATTTGTTTATATTTGCTTCTTTGCTTCCTTAAAGCAATGTGGCTTCCGCCCCCATCTGATCCACTCAAAGGTTAGTCACCACTCTTCAGGCTTTAATCTCGTTTTTAGGCTAATTCTCTGCCTTCGGGTTTCTGGAAACCACGTCAGATTTCCTCCTCTGCCTGGCCTCTTCTCCTCACTCCCCCTGCATTGTTATACCCACCACTTCTATCTCGAGGAGTATACTCAGACATGTGCAGGAATATTCGTAACAGCTGTATTTGCAAAACGAAAACCCCGCAAACGTTTATCAACAGTACGATGGACAAGCAAACTGTGGCAATATGTGATAAAATGGGAGGCTCCACAGCAATAAAAAAGAATAAACTACTGCTGCACGCAGCCGCATGGGTGACTCTCACAAACACCACGCAAGCAACAAAAACGGCACTAAAGAGGAAACCCCATACGATTCGACTGACATAAAGCTGAAAAATAGGCCAAGTAAAGCAATGGGCTTAGAAGTTAGAATATTCTTCCCCTTAGGAGGGTAGTGACTGGGACAAGACCCAAGGTGTACTTCTGGGTGCTAGTGATGTTTTATTTCTTTATCTGTGACCTAACTACATAGGTGTACTTACTTTTTGACACCCATGATTTGTGAACATTTTTTTTAATGTATATTACCCTGAAATAAAAACGTTTACTTGAAAAAGAAATACAATATATTGTTGTAATCTTTTTTATTTTTGTTTATTTGGCTATGCCCAGGAGCATGCAGGATCTCAGTTTCCTGACCAGGGATCAAACTGTTGCCCCCAGCAGTAGAAACATGGAGTCTTAACCACTGAACCTGCAGATAAATCCTATTGGAATTTTTTTTTATTTCGTTTTTTAGTTGGAGGATAATTGCTTTACAATGTTGTGTTGCTTTCTGCCATCAGTTCAGTTCAGTTCAGTTCAGTCGCTCAGTCGTGTCCAACTCTTTGCGACCCCATGAATCGCAGCACACTAGGCCTCCCTGTCCATCACCAACTCCCAGAGTTCACTCAAACTCACGTCCATCGAGTCGGTGATGCCATCCAGCCATCTCATCCTCTGTCGTCCCCTTTTCCTCCTGCCCCCAATCCCTCCCAGCATCGGTGTCTTTTCCAATGAGTCAACTCTTCGCGTGAGGTGGCCAAAGTACTGGAATTTCAGCTTTAGCATCATTACTTCCAAAGAACACCCAGGGCTGATCTCCTTCAGAATGGACTGGTTGGATCTCCTTGCAGTCCAAGGGACTCTCAAGAGTCTTCTCCAACACCACAGTTCAAAAACATCAATTCTTTGGCACTCAGCTTTCTTCACATACAATGATGCAAATCAGTCATAATTATATATGTAATTTTTTTAAGCAAACATTTCACTCCAGTGAAATCAACAATAGAGAAAAAAACATATTGGCGTGTTTCATTTTATCTTACCTGGTTAATGTTATCTGGAATATTTGATATCCAGCTATAAAAGAGGCCAATCTTGAAAGACTTTGTTTTCCTGACCCACCGACACCCACAAGCAACGCATTTCCACATGATGTTCGGATTATTCGTGAAATCTGTTTTGAAATAAAATAGTATATATTTGAAAATAGAATTCAGCTGTTTACAGCTGCTTGCAATAAATGGGTCCAAGGTTTGACCACATGCTTTGAGACTACATTAGACTTTCTCATTTAATGTACAAGGGTTCATATTGATTTATTCAATTCCAGTTCTTTCATTGCCCATCTATATTTACATCATGAAAAAGAGTGCAAATTGGCTTTCCTCTCTCCTATTTTAAAATGATTTGCTCTGTGTGTGTGTAATTTTATTATTTTCAGACTCAACGGGTAATGGAACTGCTCTTCCCAATCTACAGGGAGCAGTTTAGAACTGTTTGCTTATTATCATCAGTCTAACACACTGACTTAGCAGAAACCAAGTGCTACGTAGCTCTACAGCAAATGCTACCTCTACCATATCTCTGCCAGTGAAAATTTTTTAAAAGTATCAAAATTCTATTTACAATGGAGGCATGGAAACATCTGTAGAAAAAACTTAGGGAAACAGCCTTTAGCTTTGTGTTGCTTTTCTAAGGAGATTTCCTCACAGAGAGGATAAGGCCCAAGCTGTGGTTTGAATCTTATGCGGGTCAGTTGGAGACATTGCTTAAAAGCTGTCTTTTACATTAATACCACTGATTAGAAGAAAATCTAGATGGATCGTTAAATTCATTTATCACCACAGCAAAGAATTTTTTTTAATCCAAGTTTTACAGGGGGCAGACACCTTGATATGTGTCAAATCTACTATTATATTTTAAATACGTTAATCGCTTATGTGCTTTGCACCTAGAACAGGGTACCAGGCCCCTAAGACCAAGCCACTGTGGGTACTCAGTAATTATTTGTTGGGATTCCCTGGTGGTCTAGTGGTTGGGAATCTGCCTTGCAATGCAAGGAATTCAGGTTCAGTCCCTGGTCTGGAAACTAAGGTCCCACATGCCTCAGAACCACTAAGCCCATGCACCACAACCAGGAGTCCACGTGCCATGATGAAAGAGCCCACGTGCCACAACTAAGAGCCAACATGGCCTAAATAAATAAGTAAACATCTTTTAAAATAATAATTATTAATTGTTGAATAGATGAATGTAAATTTACCAATTTTGCAGAAGACGATTCTATGATAAATACAGAGTTAACTGTCTCCTCTTTATGAAACCTTCCTACTCCAATTTGTTGGAGAAACTCTTTTTATATCTATAAATTACATAGTCAAACAACTCCTTCCTGCAGCCTTTCACACCTGGATCCAAGCCATACTTCTTTTAGGTGATGCCTCCAGTTGGTTCCTATTTTTATCAGTCCTGTATACCCACATTTTCCTTTTCCACATAGTCTGTAAGTCAATCATGAAATCGACATTTTTAAATACATCAACTTTTCCTCCATGGGCAACGGGATTTCCATTACACCAAAACATAGTTTGAGGGAATATTTTTTTCATAGAGTTCTCCAGCTTACTGGCTAAAAAGGTAAAACTCTTTGACTCAGCGAGTCGAATACAAAACCCATCAGTTTGCCCTTGAAAAACATTTGCTGTCATATAGATGGATTCAAATAAGGGGTTCCTGATTAAGCCTTTGTTTTGTTAGAGAGTGAACCGACTTTACCTATAGATTCTCTTCTATTAACTATCAGATTCTATATATGTATTCTCTAAAAAAGTTTATCTGTGAAATTCACTAAGCTTTTACATTATCTATTTATATCAGTAAACAATCAATAGTGAGAACCTTAATAAGATGAGTCATTGCATCTTTAAAAAACACCAGATCAAGAGATGTTCCTCTAATGATTTCATTGAACTGTCTCTGGTAAAACTGGAGTTTTTCAGACAGAAATTCAAAGGATGGTACCTAAGAGTGGGGAGAGAGAAAAATAATATTTAAGATCCAAAATTCTGGAATGCTATAATTGCAAACATATTCACAAGTAATTCTTAAAAAAAAAAAAGTTAAACCTAATGGATTTCCAAAAATTTGTCATGAATGAATTGACTTTTAGTTATTTCCATTTTCAGATCCTGAAACCTAACTGGTTGGTTTCCAATATGAAATTATTCTTAACCTTTTCCTTTAGGAATCCCAGCACCAACTACTGTCCATGTTAATTAAGGCTGTAATATAACAAATGTATTTCTCAGTTTTTATTTGCTTCTTAACAGTGCTTATGGAGCTTTAAAAATATATAGAAATTTTACATTATGTATGTAGTCAAATTATTCTGAAATCAATATTCACTTATTTCTTTTGCAAATGGTTGCTCCCCATTTAATTCTTTGACCAACATGCATTTCAAAATTACTCTTTGTGACCCTGTTTAAAAAAAATCTCTTTGGAGTCTTGCTTCAAGCGTCATTAAATCTATACGTTAACTTATGGAAAACAATGTGTTGCCATTTAACCAAGTAAAGTTTTATCACATTTATTTCTAGATGTTTTACATATTTATTGCTAACTGAATGAAATACTTTTATGTTGTATTTCCTATCTTGGGATTATTGGCAAGAGATGGCAATCCTTTTTCTATAAAGGGCAAGATAGTAAATATTTTAGACTTTGTGGCCCATATGGTCATTCAACTCCACTTTTGTAGTACAAAAGCAGTCATAGACAATATATAAACAAATGGGCTTGGTTGTGTTCCAATACAGCTTTACTTGTGAACAATGAAATTTGAATTCTGTGTAATTTTCATGTGTCACACAATATTATTGTTCTTTGATTTTTTGTCTACCCATTTAAAAATGCAAAACCCTTCTTAGCTCACAAATCTGACAAAAAGAGGCAGTAGGCTGGATTTGGCCCATTGGCTAATATAGAGGATATTTATTCAGTTATAGATTTATATCACATTTAGTCATATAACTGAACTCTTAGTAGTTGGAACTGATTTTTAAAAATCTCTTGGATTATATTAAGAGACAATCATATCTGTCAGTACCTAACACTTTTGCTTTTGATAATTACATCTATTTTCTTCTTGTCATTTTGTTGCACTGCCTAGAACTTTCAAAACAATATTAAGTAATCAAGATAACTGCACACATACTTGTCTTATACCTGACTTTAATGGGACGGCTGCTAAATTTCTTTGAAATAAACATTTCACTTGGTGTATGATGACATGAAACATAGAACTATTGTAGAAGTTATGATAACTCCAAAGGGGGACTCCAGTGCAGGGAGAAATATCTAGCTAGATGAGTGATCGAAAAAGCCTGAGAATACCAATTCATAGACTTTGGGCACTTCAAATGCCGTGTCTTCAGGTTCATCTCCAGTTGGCTCAGGCATCTCACGGAGAAAATCTACAAAGTATGGCTCAGGAAGAATATATGACCCCACATCTGGGCTAACATTTTCTTCAACTGAACGAACAAGTTGTGTATTAAACCACTGCTCATCATCAGGCGTTATAAATCTAAAAGAAAAATACAGGAGTAAGAAATGCAAACTAGGAAGGCATCTGTTCTAACTGAACATGGTTTTAACCTCTCTCCACATCTTCTCAGCCCTCACCCTGTACATCCATTACCTCAAAACACAGAAACAGTATGTTCAGCCTTCTGACCAGAGGCAGACCGAACTCCATCCAAGAGAGTTATAACCCTGACAGTGTCACTTACAGAAAATACTGACTGTGTCTCTCTGTGGCCAGACTCAAGCTCCTCTGAATCCTCTTCCCAACCAGGCCCGAAATTTTGGACTCTCATGTCCTTCTTTGCATCACCCATTTTTAGCAAGAATCCCGTTAGATCAGTTTAGGCAGCTGCTGCTGCAAAGTTGCTTCAGTCGTGTCCGACCCTATAGACGACAGCCCACTAGGCTCCCCCGTCCCTGGGATTCTCCAGGCAAGAACACTGGAGTGGGTTGCCATTTCCTTCTCCAATGCATGAAAGTGAAAAGTGAAAGTGAAGACACTCAGTCATGTCTGACTCTTTGCGACCCCATGGACTGCAGCCTACCAGGCTCCTCTGTCCATGGGATTGTCCAGGCAAGAGTACTGGAGTGGGTTGCCGTTGCCTTCTCCGAGTTTAGGCAGAATCCTCCCATAACCCCCTTATTTCCTCTTAGTAATTTCCCATCCAAACTCCCCCATTTTGTTCCCCCATTATAAATTCTCACTTTTCCCTGCTTGTATTCAGAGTTGAGTCCATTTCTCAGCCCTACTGCAAAACCTCACTGTATAGTCCCTACATCTATCACAATAGTCTTGAATAAAGGATGAGTGTCTTATTGTTTTAACAAGTGTGATTGATTTTTTTCTTTAACAAAACAGGTAAGTCCCTTGGGTGAGGCCCAAGATCCCTGAAACTTCCGACAGAAGAGGAGAATTTGACAGCCAGTAGTGGATGAGCATCCTCTTTCTGGGTCTGTGCACACCCAGTGTATGAAGGTTCTTTTCACACTTATAACATCAGAGTGGGAAGGGAGGAAGGAGTGGGACTAATATTTGACAGAGGCCACTTTGTGTGAGACATTGTAGTAGGTCCTTTACAGCTTTGTAAGAACAGCACTGGGTTTCTCTGGTGGCTCAGCGGTAAAGAATCCACCTGTCAATGCAGGAGACACAGGTTCAATTCCTTGGCTCAGGAAGATCCCCTGGAGAAGGAAATGGCTACCCACTCTAGTATTCTTGTCTGGGAAATCCCATGGACAGAGGAACCGGATGGGCTACAGTCCATGGGGTTGCAAAAGAGTCAGCTGTGACCTAGTGACTAAACAACAAGACCAGCATCACCGTCATGTTTTATAGACAAGCGAACGGAGCCTCAGAAAGATGACTTAGTTTATGTACCAAATGTCACCATGCAACAGAGCTCTCACTACAAGCTCTTTCAAGTTTTTTTTAGAAACTATACATAACCAAAATTTGCCTCTGAATGTTGTCAACGCGCCGATAATGTGGGCATATTTTTAAAATGTCTTATTGAAATGATACTCAAGGAAATTGGTGGAGTGGTTTTTCAAGGTGACCAGCAGGTAGGAAATGACATCCATGTGTCATAAGCCTCAGAGCAATTTAAGAAAATATTCTACTTATTTGAGTAGATAATGCAGGAGTTAATCTAGTAGTATAAACTGCTTATATATTACATTTAAACTCAAGCACTGCAATACACACCTGTCAGCAATTACTCTGTTGCACTCATGTTTGAAAAGTGACAGAAGAACATGAACTGAAGCACACTCGTCAGCTTTTATGGTTAACATGCCTTGCCAAATTCTGGAAAGATCTCGCAGATTGAAAATGTAATGAAATTTAGAAGGAGTAGGCAGCATCTTCACCTAGAGTTGAGAGAAAAAGAAACACTCTTCAATTTCAATTCAAGATAAAACCAAAAATCTTTTAGAATGATTTTATTTCAAAGTTCCGATTTTATATAAAAGAGACTGGGCAAATAAATTAAGTTTGTATTTTTGTTACAGCATTTATGGAATAAACGCATCATAAATAAACCAAAATATAAAAGACCATAACGCTTTGAATAGGATGGACTCAAGATAATGCACTATATGCAGATTCTAACTCTTGTTCTAGCCCCATGAGTTGACTTTGACCAAGCCATTGTTCCTTGAGTTTTTAAAAACTGTGAATTGTAAGCATAAGCATTCCTAATCATTATTAACCTTATTAGTGTGTCTATAGAAATCGTTGTTACTGTTGTTCAGTCGCTCAGTCATGTTCGACTCTGTGACCCCATGCACTGCAGCATGCTAGGCTTCCCTGTCCCTCACCATTTCCTGGAGTTTGCTTAGACTCATTGAGTCAATGATGCCATCCAACCATCTCATCCTCTGTCGCCTCCTTTTCCTCTTGCCCTCGGTCTTTTCCAGCATCAGGGTCTTTTCCAGTGAGTCGGCTCTTCACATCAGGTGGCCTAAGTATTGGAGCTTCAGCTTCAGCGTCAGTCCTTTCAATGAATATTCTGGATTGATTTCCTTTAGGATTGACTGGTTTGATCACCTTGTTGAACAATGGACTCTCAAGAGTCTTCTTTAGCACTACAGTTAAAAGGCATCAATTCTTTGGTGCTCAGCCTTCTTTATGGTTCAACTCTCACACCCATAAACGACTACTGGAAAAACCATAGCTTTGACTATAAGGACCTTTGTTGGCAAAGTGATGTCTCTGCTTTTTAATACGCTGACTAGGTTTGTCATAGCTTTTCTTCCGAGGAGCAAGTGTCTTTTAATTTCATGGCTGCAGTCACCAACTACAGCAATTTTGGAGCCCAAGAAAATAAAGTCTGCCACTGTTTCCACTGTTTTCCATCTATTTGTCATGAAGTGATGGGACTGGATGCCATGATCTTAGTTTTTTCACGGTGAGTTTTAAATGAGCTTTTTCATTCTCCTCTTTTACCTTCATCAAGAGGCTGTTTAGTTCCTCTTTGCTTTTTGCCATAAGGGTGGCATCATCTGCATATCTGAGGTTATTGATATTTCTCCCAGCAATCTTGATTCCAGCTTGTGCTTCCTCCAGCCCAGTGTTTCTCATGATGTACTCTGCATATAAGTTAAATAAGCAGGGTGGCAATACATAGCCTTTACTCCTTTCCCAATTTTGAACCAGTTTGTTATTCCATGTCCAGTTCTAACTGTTGCTTCTTGACCTGCATACAGGTTTCTTAGGAGGAAGATAAGTGGTCTGGTATTCCCATCTCTTTAAGAATTTTCCATAGTTTGTTGTGATCCTACGTCAAAATGGAAATATGTCATAACAAAAAAACTGATTGTGAGCTGGTGGTCATTTGGTTAAGAATAATGAAAGTTCATGTCTAAAGTCAAGAAAAACCATCTTTTATAGGTTGCTTTGATTAAGGTCCTGAGTGCATCTGGATTTCCACAAATACATTTGTTTATCATAATCTAGATTTCACTTATGGATCCAAACTCAGTCAATATGCTTTCATATATCTCTATATCCACAATAGAATTGGCAGGCAAGTATGATATGCAGCTATAAATACTTAGTAGTTTTTGTGGGTTTTGCTTGTTTGTTTGAACACTAAGTTACTTATTATTTCTACCCACTTCTAAATCCAAATAGGCAAAGCTATAATATGACACCTTCTACATTCTTATACAAAGAGGTACCAGTTAAAGGATAAACTTGAGGCATTAGGTGTGGGAAGTATGGCTGCCCAAGTGTAAAGATTGTAATTGATACCACCAGCATAATTTTGTAAGTGAAACAATGAGAACTCTGGAAATATAAAGCAAACTTTCCATAAGAGTAATTCAGGAAAGTAAATGCTTTCTTTAGCACTTATTCATGGAATATGCCCTTTCTATATTGAAAAAGTACCCTATTGAGTTTACAGAGTAATTTCTACAGGCTAATTCACAGTGCAAGTTAAAAACAGCAGGTAGCAAATGAAGATAGAATAAAGAGAAATGATATATTAGCAATCACCTTTCACTTTCCCTCTTTGCTTTCAGTTCCATTCCAAGCTAAAATGTTCATACTACTCACCAAAATGTAAAGCAGGCACTTATATTACAAATATGCACAAATAAAGGGATAAGGCTATGTGAACATTACTTTTTTTCTTTCCTGTAAAAGACTGCAGTTATGACGGCAGCTGTTGGCAACTTAAGCAACCATTAGGGAGAATTAAATGAAGTCCTTTCTTACCCTATTCTTTCTTATTTATTAATCTGCTTCTTACCTCATCTTTCAACATTTTCTTTTAATTTTTGTTAACTTCTTTTTTTTCTCACCTGCTTCTCCTTTAAAGCTATGTAAAGTAATATAAAAGTAAAGAGATAGACTAGGCATGAATGGATTAAAAGAGTGCTTTGTGAAAATGGGAAATTTGAAGAAAAGATGCAAAGAAAGCTGCTTATTTGAGGCTGGGGAGAGGAGGAAGATTCATTCATTTTTTATGACTATTTTTGAGTATCTCCCACTACCCTTACCAAGATATCATGGTAAATAGGACAGCTAAATCTGCTGCCATCAGGGGCCTATTCAAGCGGGGGAGCCTAGTGATAAATAGGAAACAAATATAAACTAACAGAGAGACATATAATCATGATAAAAGTCATAGTAAGAACAAATGAAGGATCAGGAGACAGATAAGGCCTGTAATGGGGTCATGGACAGTTATTTTAGAGAAAATCATCTAAGAAAGCCCCTCTGATGGTAAGATGATGAGAAGAGTCAAACAAAGTACAAATGTCCAGAAGCATAAAAACTTGGGGGTGTTCAAGAAACAGTGAGAAGGGCAGTGTGGCTGGAGAAGAACAATGGGAGGGAAGAAGGGTGTTTATGTATGTTTAGTGGCTCAGTTGTGTCCAACTCTTTGCGACTCTATGGACTGTAGCCTGCCAGGCTCCTCTGTCTATGGGATTTTCCCAGCAAGAATACTGGAGTGGGTTACCATTTTCTACTCCAGGGGATCTTCCCAACCAGGTATCAAACCTGTGTCTCCTGCATTGAAGGTGGATTCTTTACCACTGAGCTACTGAGCAGTGAGCAGGGGCCAACTCAGGTTGACAGAGCAGAGGGCAGGTGGAATGTTTCACTGCAGTGTAACTGGGAATCTACTGGTGATTTTAAGATTGAGTAAGGAGCAACTTCCCTGGTGGCCCAGTGCTTAAGACTCCATGCTTCCACTGAGGGGGATACGGGTTCGATCCCTGGTCAGGGGACTGAGATCTCATATGCCCGCACTATGGGTCCAAAAATAAATAAATAAAATGGAAAAGTTGCATTATCTTTTTTTTTTAAAAGAAAATCTTTTTTTAAAAAAAAGGGAATATGAGGTACCATTTCACGCCAGTCAGAATGGCTGCGATCCAAAAGTCTACAAGCAATAAATGCTGGAGAGGGTGTGGAGAAAAGGGAACTCTCTTACACTGTTGGTGGGAATGCAAACTAGTACAACCACTATGGAGAACAGTGTGGAGATTCCTTAAAAAACTGGAAATAGAACTGCCTTATGATCCAGCAATCCCACTGCTGGGCATACACACTGAGGAAACCAGAAGGGAAAGAGACACGTGTACCCCAATGTTCATCGCAGCACTGTTTATAATAGCCAGGACATGGAAGCAACCTAGATGCCCATCAGCAGATGAATGGATAAGAAAGCTGTGGTACATATACACAATGGAGTATTACTTAGCCATTAAAAAGAATACATTTGAATCAGTTCTAATGAGATGGATAAAACTGGAACCTATTATACAGAGTGAAGTAAGCCAGAAAGAAAAACACCAATACAGTATACTAACACATATATATGGAATTTAGAAAGATGGTAACAATAACCCTGTGTACGAGACAGCAAAAGAGACACCGATGTATAGATCAGTCTTATGGACTCTGTGGGAGAGGGAGAGGGTGGGGAGATTTGGGAGAATAGCATTGAAACATGTATAATATCATGTATGAAATGAGTCGCCAGTCCAGGTTCGATGCACGGTACTGGATGCTTGGGGCTGGTGCACTGGGACAACCCAGAGGGAGGGTAGGGGAGGGAGGAGGGAGGAGGGTTCAGGATGGGGAACGCGGGTATACTTTTGGCGGATTCATTTCGATATTTGGCAAAACTAATACAATATTGTAAAGTTTAAAAATAAAATAAAATTTAAAAAAAAATAAAAAATAAAATAAATTAATTCATTAAAAAAAATAAAACAAAGGGAATAATGATCTCTGATGTACTTTTAAAAAAGCATTTTTAGGACCATGTAAAGAACAGATTCTAGGAGGACAAGGAGACTGTTTAGGAAGCTGCTGCCTGGTCTAGAGGGCAGGGAATGGAAACGTCTATCAGGGTGATCACAGTCAGGTGGCAGTAAGCACTCAACTTCTGGATATAGTATTTTGAAAGCCTGCTTACTAAGATTTGCTGATGGCCTGGATGTAGGGAATAAGAGCGAAATCAAGGATGGAGTCCTGTGTTTTAGCCTGAGAAGCAGGATAATTAAGATACGAAAGTCTGATAGAGACACGTTAACTTTGAGATCGTTACTTGATATCAAAGTGGTGGTGTCTACTAAGTAAGCCCATTAGAAACAAGTCTGGAGTTGAGGAGAGAGGCCTGGGATGGAGGTATTGATTTTGAAGTCATCAGCCCAGAGATGGCATTTAAAGCCACGAAGCTGGATGAGGCTACCTGGGTCATAATGGAGGCAGAGATGAGGTTCCAGGATGGAGATCAGGCGTACCACAGTACTTAGAGGAGGGGGGAGAGTGGGGACTTAGAGAAGGCAGCCAGTGAGGTAAGAAGCATGAGGCCTCTCTGAAGCCAAGAATGTATTTAGAGGGATCATCAAATGCCACTAAAGGGTCAAGTCAGAGGAAGACAAAATCAGCCTCTGGGTTTGGTAAGATTGTGGCCTTTGATGACCTTGATGAGAGCAGCAGAAATGAGAACTTGTGCAAAACGTGTTAAAAAGATTAAGAAAGGTGAGGAAGTGGAACTGATTAACACTCAAAAGAAGCTTTGATGGAAAGATACCAGGAAGACCAAAGCCTTCCAGAAAAATATGTACAAGGGCATGTTAAATTGAACAACAGTCCCACTGGAAAAAGATGGATCTTATGACAGAGAATTATCTCAGATATCCAGATGTTCTGAAACTCCAGTCTGGAGCAGGCCCCATGCAAAGAAATGGTCACAGCAGCGGGGCTACACAGAAGAAATCCCCCAGTCCACCCAGGGGTCTGAGAGGCTGCCACACTCCAGGTTTCCCCAGGACATCAGCGTCTGTCCAGATGTGCGTAAATGGCCAAACGAACGTATGAACTATGACAAGTAATCCTCATCTCTTTCACCACTTTTTTTTTAGCACATATATCAATGCTATTTTTTTGTGTGTTTTTTTTTAATCTCTGACCTATCTTTAATCACTTTTTCATGAGTCTACCTTCAGACATCTGGTGACAGCTACAGCGCTCCCTGAGTTTTACTTAGGGCATTGATCTCTGTAGTAAAATCTAGACTACTTTATTAAGTACATTGTATTCATTTACTAATTCATGCCCCACCTCAGAGGAAACCACAAGTTGGACTTTAAGTCCTGACTAGCTAAGAATATCTGGAAATCCATGTAGTCACTCAGTGAACATCTGAGTGTCTGGCCCAGTTTGGTTCTTGGGGGTGGGGAGGGGAAGACAGGCATAAAGAGGTACAAATCAGAGAAACAAGTAGAAAAGCAGTGTTCTCATTTCAGCAAAATTCTACTTTATCTTGAATGCAATGTCTGGTTTACAGTAATATCTCATACATATGGAAAGCATCATTCAGTCTGAATATTTGCTCCCTGGGAGGAAAAGGTGTCATAAATCTATTCAAGCCCCTAATTTGTCTTTTCCTGAAAAAACACTACTACCCAATATGTGATGAGAACTTCCTGAGCCACTGAGAAATTAGTGACATTTTTTCCTGATTACTCATAACGGACGGTTTTGTACCTTCGTCCACTGCCACAGCATTCTGCTCGCGGAAACCAAATTCAGAATCATCTCACATATTTCAGGTTTGAACCTTCTGCAAGCATCAAAATACCCACAGCCAATAACTCCTGAAAAATAAACAAGATTGAAAGTACAAGCTTACTTCAAGATCACAAAGTACATGTTTATCCCAGTGAATAAATCATTACAAGGTGTGAAGAATTTCTCTCAAAGAATCAGCTAAGACTGGGAGTCAGCAGTGGGACCTGCAAAGCTTAGTACACACTGATAAGTATTTTATATGTATTAACCCTTTTAATTTTCCCAACATCCTACGAGAAAGAATCTGAGGTCGGTATTATTATTATTCCCATTTTTACTTATTTTTTATTGAAATATGGTCAACACACTATTCTGGTATTTTCAGGTGTACAATGTAGTGATTCAACATTCAAAACATCACACTGGTCAGAACGGCTGTTATGAAAAAGTCCACAAACAATAAATGCTGTAGAGGGAGTAGGGGAGCCCTCTTATACTTCCTGGGAATGTAAGCTGGTACAGCCACTATGGAGAACAGCATGGAGGTTCCTTTAAAAACTAAAAACACAGCTGCCATGTGATCCAGCTACCCAACTCCTGAGCATGTATCTGGAGAAACCATAATGTGAAAGGATACACACACCCAGTGTTCACGGCAGCACTACAGACAATAGCCAAGACATGGGAGCAATCTAAATGTCCATTGACAGATGAATAGATAAACATGTGGTACATATGGGCAATGGAATATCGCTCAGCCATCAAAAAGAATGAAGTAATGCCATCTGCAGCCACATGGATGGACCTAGAGATTACCACACAATAACAAAGACAAACATCATATCTCTTATATAGGGAATCTAAAAAAATAATAATACAGATGAACTTACAAAACAGACCCACACACATAGAAAATAAAGTTAAGGTTTCCAAAGGGAAAAGAGGGGGATAAACTAGGAGTCTGGGATTACCATATACACATTACTATTATATATGATGGCACCCCACTCCAGTACTCTTGCCTGGGAAAATCCCATGGATGGAGGAGCCTGGTGGGCTGCAGTCCATGGGGTCGCTAAGAGTCGGACACGACTGAGTGACTTCACTTTCACTTTCCACTTTCATACATTGGAGAAGGAAATGGCAGCCCACTCCAGTGTTTTTGCCTGGAGAATCCCAGGGATGGGGGAGCCTGGTGGGCTGCCGTCTATGGGGTCACACAGAGTCGGACACGACTGAAGCGACTTAGCAGCATTATATATGAAATAGATAAGGACCCACTGAATAGCACAGAGAACTATACTCAACATTTTGTAATAACCTATAAGGGAAAATAATCTGAAAAAAAAAAAGGATATATACGTATGTACAACTGAATCGCTTTGCTGTACACCTGGAACTAATGCAACATTGTAAATCAACTATACCTCAGTTAAAGAAGTGATCACCACAGTAAGCCTGATAACCCTCTGTCACCATGCAAAACTATTACTATATTATTGACTACATTTCTGTATATTATAACCCTAGGACTAATTTATTTCAAAACTGAAAGTTTGTACCTCTGAATCCCCTTCACCTATTTCACTAATCCTTCCATTCTTATCCCTTCTGGCAACCACCAAGTTGATCTCTGTATCCATGAGTCCGTTTCCATTTTGTTTTGTTTGCTAATTTGTTTTATTCCCCAGAGTCCACATATAAGTGAGACCATAGGTATTTGTCTTTCTCTGTCTGACATGACTTGCCATTTGCAACAACATGGATGGACACAGAGGGTATTATTATTCTCATTTTAATACGAGTTTACCAACTTACCCAAGATCACCCAGCTTGTACGTGGGTGGATCTAAGGTTTGGACCTAAAGGAAACTTGGCTCTGGAACCCATAAAGCAGGCTTCACTGAAGAGTAGAAGAGCTAGAAAAGAACTATTTCCTCATCTTATAGATGAGGAGAGGAGGTAGAGATAAGTAAAGCAAAATGTTCCAGGTCAAAGGAATTGGTTGTTGACATTAGTAGAATGTCAGGACCCCCATCTCCTGACCTGCAATCAGCAACACCCTGGCCTGAGTGGTGATGTAACGGTTCCTAGGAAACACCCAGCCCAGTGAATCTGACATGATCACCCTCAGGAATGACTGTGTTATATGTCTATAGACTGTTTCTAAAGTCTCAAAGCGTGTTTGGTGTTAGACTGCAAAAAGATTTAACCCTACTTCGTGCCAGTGAGACTCAGTGTTGAGCTTTATGTTCAGTACTGAGCATGGTATTTTCAGAGGAAAATGAGTATGAATATTTGCCCAGAGACACATAGCAGGTTTGCAAAGAGTGGGGCAGCCCAAGAAACTCTTGGTTCTGTTCACATAAACCAAAGACGGGCAGCCTTGAGGGAACGTGAAATGGTCCAAAGTCATGGTTGGCTCTGTTAGACGCCTATAAGGCCTCTTTCTGAAGTCCTCTGATTCTAGATTTTCAGCTTCCTGTGGCACAAATGTGTTATATAAGATGTATGGGGTCAGGAATCAGAAAACATGATCATGTGTGTTTGCTAAGTCACTTCAGTCATGTCCAACTCTTTGCGACCCTATGGACTGTAGCCCACTGGGCTCCTCTGTCCATGGGATTCTTCAGGCAAGAATATTGGAGTGGGTTGCCATGCCCTCCTCCAGGGGATCTTCTTAACCCAGGGATCGAACCTGGGTCTCCTGCATTGGCAGGTGGGTTCTTTACCACTAATGCCATTTGGAAGCCCCAGAGAGCAGGATCAGCACCACATAACTGGGCAATTATTTCACTTCTCTGAGCCTGTTTCTAGTGTGTTTCTGTATCTCATTTTCAATATTAACCATATCAAAGACTGTACAAAATAGTTTAACAAGTAAGCAAACACTCACATATAGACCAGTAGACTGGGGGAGTACCACAACGCCCCAGCACATCAGAAGTCTCTTTTGTCCAATCCCTCCTCCCTCCAGAGGTAGCCCACTGCTTTGACTTCGTGAGAATCAGCAACTCGCTTTCCCCAAAACAGCTCTGCCACTTATTTTCTTGAACTTTAACCCCTTTCTCTTAACTTTAATTTTTGAAATTCAATTTAATGGGATTATGTTATAGGTTCCTCTGTGACTTGCTTTTTCCCCTTAATGTTGTAATTCTTGGCTTCATCTATTTTGAAGCATGTAGCTGACTTTGTTCACATTCACAGCTGCAGAGCACAGCATGTATGCCCACACCACAATGTCTTATCTGACTTCACTGTTGATACACATTTGGGCCACTACACGGGTTTTGCTGTCATGAGCACTATTCTATGAACCTTCTTGTGTAAGTCTTGTGGCACACATGTGCAAAATCAACTACAGATGGATTAAGGACTCAAATATGGAAGACAAAACTATGTAACATTTGGAAGGAAACATAGGCAAATATCTACATGACCTCTAGGTAGGAAAGGACTTCTTACATGAGATTCCGAAAGCATCACCCTAAAGGAAGAAAATGATGAACTGGCATATACTTGGAAGTGGAACGGTGGTGGGTGTGCACACATTCTACAACCAGTAATAATGTCCAGTCATTATCAAGAGCTTGTGGCAATTTATACTCCCAGTAGCAGTACTCTTGTCTGGAGAATCCCAGGGACAGGGGAGCCTCGTGGGCTGCCGTCTATGAGGCCGCACAGAATCAGACACGACTGAAGTGACTTAGCAGCAGCAGCAGCAGGGAAGAGTCTCACTTGCTTCACATTTTCACCAATGCCTGATATTTGGGTCAGAATTTTTCATTTTTGCAAATCTAGTGATTATAAATGGCTTTTCCCTGGTGTTTTAAATGTTCATATTTCTAATGTTTACCATTTATTAGTCATCTTGTTTTCTCTTCTTAAAATGCATGACTTTTGGTCCATATTTATATTAGGATGTTTGCTTTTTATCTGACTGAGTCATAGAAATTTTCAGAGTATTCAGATTACTAAGTCTTTTGCTTTGTTACATGTTGAAATTTTTTTCTTCCATTTTGGGACTTGTCTTTATTTTATTAATACTCTTTTAATAATAGTACTTTTAATACTAATATAGTACTTTTAATAATAATACTCTTTGCTTTTTGAATGAACAGAAACTTTTCATTTTGGTCAAATTTATCATTTTCTTCCTTTATGGTCTATGCTTTCTGAGTCTCATTTGAGAAGTTCTTTCCTACCCAGAGATCATTCAGATATTTTCCAATATTTTTTCCAAATGTTTTACAGATTTCTATATTTAAATCTTCAAAACTTCTGTATTGACTATAATGCTTGGTGTGAGGTAGGGGTCCAATTTCCATTATTTTCACATAAGAATTACTAAATATTCCAGCACCATTTACTGAAAATTTTCTGTTCTCATCTATAGTACTTGCTATGTCAAACAACTAATGCCCACATATGAACGGGACAGTCTCCCTTATGTCTTCATGTATATAACTGTTATGGAATGGTTTGCGTGAGCCTAAATTTAGTGTCAAAATATTATTTTCAAATTTTAAAAAAGTATGAGTTAGATTAATAACTACTGACCTGAAAGGATGTTCATTATACTTTATTAAAGAAAATTTCAAGTTGAAAAGGAAATGTATATAATATGATTTTGTTTTGGCAAAAACAATGACAAAACTCTGTGTACATGCCTTGTGTGTTTGTAAATGTTTAAAAGAATTATAATGTTTAAAAGAATCATATTCTTTAATAAAGAATGCAAGGTTATACTCCAAAAAAAATATCATTTTCACTAACATAGCAAAGTGCTGCATTTGACTTGGTGTATTATACTGTTAATCCATGATCAATGTGCTGTCATTCATTAGCTCAAATTTCTCTGATTAATCATGTCAAGAAAACCAGAACACAAAGGTCTGCTTATCTCTAAAGCTAACCTTAAACAAGACTGTTTCTAAATATTCCTGAGTCTTACGACAGGCTATAAACACGATTCTTCTTAGTATTTAGCTCCTGGCACTTAGTTGTCCATTTCAGATACTTAATCCTACCTCACACTGAGCCTTTTTATCTCATAAATCAGGTTTTGCATGGTTTATGTCCATTATGTAATGCAATAAAAAATTAAACACCAAGAACTGTCATACCAAAGATTTTGTCTATTGAAGCGTTTGAAGGCAATGTGCAATTAAACACAGTAAATTGTCTTTTTAAACGTTGCGGAATATCATTTCGACCACCTCCAGGATGGATCATTGCTGCTATGAGCTGTACATCAACAATAGTGGTGAAATCTCCAGGCTTATCCAAGCTGTACATTCCTTCCATTTCCATCATCTGTCGCACAATCTCATTAGTTATCTGGAATTTTAAACAATAATATTTTAGTAACACATCACTCCATTTTTCTCCAAATTTCCTATAAAATAGTACAGATGACATCAGAAAAAAAATGCTCAGCTCTTTTCAATGAAGTGTTTGTGAATGTTGCCTTCAAGGCAATTTAACTTAAATTGTACCACCCACGAACTCTAAACCTGGTGCAAATCCAATGCACTCTTTACCACTTTGATAAATTTAGATAAAGGAATTAGAGAATATTTGGTACAATTACAAGAGTTCTCAAAGTTACAAGTTTTACTACAGATATCTTTCACATTTCACATTCAACTTTTCAAAATACCTTAAATCAGATTATGGGATACTTTTACTCCTAACTGTTTTGGTATTGGATTTTATATCCCCAGCTTTCTTCTCTACAACCTATGCCACGGCTAACATTCCCGCTGTATTGAATTTTTTTCCTCTCTTAGTTCTAGAGATTTGGTTTTTCCAAGGCTCATCTTGAGACCCTGGATCACTTTCTAAGACATTCTTCTCCACTCATCCCTCAGCTGTAATCTTTATACAGGCTCCCATCCTTGGCTCTTCTCTATTTCTTTTCTGTTTCTATCTCAACTGTATATCCTAAAGAATCTCAACTCTGTAACTCAAGCTTCAGATTCTCTTCCAAACTCCACACTTGTACATCCAAATTCCTACTGGGCATCTCTGAATAGATAACATACAAGCCCTTCAAGTACAACACTCTTTCAGTCAACATTTAATGAATGGCTACTCTGTGTCTGGCCCTGTTGAAACACAGACAAAAATCCCTGTCTTCATGAAGCATACCTTCTTGTGGTGGAGACAAAACATACATGTGCACACCTGTATGTATGTATGTATATATATGTATGTTATAAGTCCTTTAGAGAAAATGAGCAGAGAAAGGAAACAGGCAGTGCTCATGCATGCAACTGAATGTGGAAGCAGGAAGGCTTCATCTCATAAGACATATAATCAAAAACGTGAAGGAAGTGAGAAAGCTAACCATTCAGATATCTAGGGGAAAGGCATTCCAGGCAGAGGAAACAGCAGATGAAGAGGCTCTGAGTAAATGTTACATTCCATGTGTATAAGAATCAGTAAATGTGGCTGGAGGAGATTCATGGGAAGATGAGATCAGTGTAGGGTCTTTGGATCATGGGGAGGATTTTGGCGTTTATATGCTATGCATCTCCGGGGAGAATTTTGAGCAGAGGAGTGTGTCACAATCTGACACATGTTTTAATTGGTTACTGATATGCAGATAGCTTGAGAGACACAAGGGAAATGGGGAGATAATGAGGAGATGTGTGTAATAATCAAGAAGAGAGATGGCAGCTTGCACCAGGCTTTAGCAATAGAGTGATGAGTAGTGGTCAAGACTTCTGTATAGTTTGAAGACAGGCTGAATGCGAAGTTGCTATTTCTTGAGATGGAGAAGACTATTGTAGGAGTAGGTTTGGGGAGTAACGGGAATTTCATTTTGGACATGTTAAGTTGGACATCCAACTAGGCATTCCTAATTGGATTTTTAAAAAATCTGAATTCAGGAGTTCTTCATCTTTTAGATAACTAAATACGCTTCCCTCTCTCCTCACCTTATAGGAACTGCTGAAAGGTTTATCTGACCAGGATCCCTGCTGAATGGGAGAGGAAAAGGGAAAGAAAAAGAACAGCAAAGTCTCCCTGGGAGGTTGTGGCCTCAGAATGACACTGGAATAGACTTGCACCATGAGTATGCATGGCCTAGCTGGGCCAGAGACGCTCAAATATTAACCTTTCTTTGAGGTGATCCCAGCTGAATAAGCATTTAAGAATCCGACAGAAGAAAACTCAAAACCTATCCGGTTAAGGGCACATTCATCTGAAGCTTTAAGAAACAGCCACAGGTAATTTTTCAAGGGCAATGACTTTGGAAGCAGTCAAAGATGCAGACAACAAGACACTTTGAGTATGAACAAGACCTATTGAGACAAAAGAGAACAGACACAGATGTTATGGACTTCAGATGATGATAGTAACAGACACAGACTTTAAAGCAACTGTGCTCAACATGTTGAAAGAAATAGGCAGTGTAGCGTGCGTGCAGCCCCGGACATCCTTGTTCATGGGGAATAATTGCAATCCCCGATCCCAATCACGAATGGGGTTCAACGGGTTACCCGCGCCTGCTGGTGTAGGGTAGGCACAAAATGTTGCTGAAGAGATAAACATAATAAAACTCTAATAGGGCTACAAAAGAAAAGAAAAGAAAAGAAAGAAATAGGCAATGATTTGAAAATAGATGCAAGGAATAAAAACTGTAAAAAGTAATAACATAGTAGAAAGAAAAAAGAACCAAACAGCAATTGAAATTAAAATTCAGTGGATGAATTTGACAGCAGAGTGGACAAAGCAGAGAAGAACATTAGTGAGATGGATGATAGAAGAGGAGAAAATTACCTAGACTATAAGCATTGGACACAGAAAAGGTTAAGATGTACAGAAAAGAAGTACAGAAACATAGAGGGCAAAGAAGAAAATCTAACACACACTGGGAGTGTGATAAGAGGGGAAAGTAAGTGAGGCAGAGGCAATATTTGTAGAGAGAAGAATAAAAATTTTCTAGACTTGACAAAGAGACAAATCCACAGATTGGTGAGTTCCAATAAATCCCAAGCAAAT
Organism: Bos indicus; assembly: GCF_029378745.1. Lineage (NCBI taxonomy): Eukaryota > Metazoa > Chordata > Mammalia > Artiodactyla > Bovidae > Bos > Bos indicus. Next base: position 14,225,762 of record NC_091782.1, on the reverse strand, counting down.
AAATACAAATAAATCTACACCAAGGAACATAATTCAAAAGAGAAAAAAATTATAGGAAAGTAAGGTGGCAAGAGAAAAAAGGCAGATTTACTTCAGAGGTACAATGTGGTAGTTGACATCTCAACAGCAACAAGGAAAACAGAAGACAGAAGTCATATATTTAAAATGATGAAAGAAAATAACTGCCAATCTCAAAAATAAAGACTTTTGTAGACCAAAAAAAAAAAAAAAAAAAAACCCTCCAAAATCAAACAAAACAAAAGTTTGTTATTAAAAGATTTTCTCCTAAGGAAGTTCTAAAAGTAGAAGAAACATGATATCAGATGGGAGGCCCAGGAATGAAAAGGAATAAAGAGTGAAAAAAGTGGTAAAGAAATGAGTCAGGCAAACAGAGAGTGAGTGTAAAAATCAGTAGGGCTTCTCTGGGGCTCAGCAGTAAAGAATCTGCCAATGCAGGGGACATGGGTCTGATCCCTGGTCCAGGAAGATGACATGTGTTGTGGAAACACTAAGCCCGTGCACCACAGCTACTGCGCCTGTGTTCCGGAATCCAGGGGCTGCAACCACGGAGCCCACATGGCGCAACTATGGACGCCTGCCTGCCCTAGAGCCTGTGCCCGAGACAGGAGAAGCCACTGCAATGGGAAGCCCACGTACCATAACCAGAAAGTAGCCCCTGCTCATCACGGAGAAGGCGATGGCACCCCACTCCAGTGGGGTGGAAAATCCCATGGACGGAGGAGCCTGTTAGGCTGCAGTCCATGGGGTCGCAAAGAGTAGGACACGACTGAGCGACTTCATTTTCACTTTTCACTTTCATGCATTGGAGAAGGAAATGGCAATCCACTCCAGTGTTCTTGCCTGGAGAATCCCAGGGAAGGAGGAGCCTGGTGGGCTGCAGTCTATGGGGTCGGACACGACTGAAGTGACTTAGCAGCAGCAGCAGCAGCGGCTCATCACAGCTAGAGAAAAGCTCTCGCAGCAATGAAGACCCAACACAGCCAAAAATAAATAAATAATAAGCATTTTTTTTAATCTTAAAAAAGAAACAGTAAAAATAATGTCTCACGGGAGGTTGCTTTGAAAATAGAGATACAGATAGCCAAAAAACAAGTGATAAGATGCTCAACATCATCAATTATTAGGGAAATGCAAATCAAAACTACAATGAGGTATCATCTTACACAGTTCAGAATGGCCATCACCAAAAAATCTACAAACAGTAAATGGTGGAGAGAGTGTGGAGAAAAGGGAACACTCTTACACTGTTGGTGGGAATGTAAAGAGGTACAGCCACTATGGAGAACAGTATGGAAGTTCCTTAAAAAACCAAAAATAGAACTACCACATGATCCAACAATCCCACTCCTGGGCATCTATCTGGAGAAAACCGTAACTCAAAGAGACACATGTACCCCAGTGTTCACTGCAGCACTATTTACAATAGCCAGGACATGGAAGTGACCTAAATGTCCATTGACAGAGGAATGGATAAACACGTGGAATATATATACAATGGGATATTACTCAGCCGCAAAAAGGAACCAAATAATGCCATTTGCAGCAACATGGATCGACCTAGAGATTGTCCAACTGAGTAAGCCAGACAGAAAAAGACAAATGTGACAATATCGCTTATATGTGGAATCTAAAAAAATATTATATACGTGAACTTATTTACAAAACAGAAACAGAGTCATAGATGTAGAAAACAAACTTATGGTTACCAGAAGGGAAAAGTGGGGAGGGCAGGGATGAATGGGGAGGCTGGGATTAACATACACACACTAACATAATAGATAATAAGGACTTACTGTATAGCACAGGAAACCCTACACAGTACTCTGTAATGACCTAGGTAGGATAAGGATCTAAAAAAGAGTGGATTTATGTATATGTATAACTGATTCACTTTGCTGAACACCTGCACTAACACAGCCTTGCAAATCAACTAACTCCTATAAAAATAAAACTGGCATTATACAATATAATGGTGACCAATACAATTTATGGTAACACAAAGAGAGATATAGACTTAAATACAAGTCAACAATAAAAGGATAAATCAGAAGAAAGATAAAGGAAATTGAAGTGTTCAAAGGTCACTGGATATACAAAACGGGAAAGAAGGGCTAGACTTTCTTTATTTCAGATTATGTATGCAGGAGGCACTGTCAAGGGTAACCACTAAAACACAGAAATTGACTGCAGTAAATGGATAGGAAAGAAAACAAAAGGGAACAAAAATCAATGTGTTCTCAGTGGGAATAGGAAGAAGACTGCGGGACTTCTATGATCAGCTGAGGGCAAGGAAACGATGGTGTCCAAGGTCTGAGAAAAAGACAGTATGAAAGGAGCCCGAAAGTAAATGCCAGGACAGGAATAGACAGGATAAAGATACATAACACGAAACATGCAGTGCAATTTCTGGGCAGTACCAAGAGCTTAGCAGAGGTCCATAAATATGATTTTAAAGTGAAACCAGTATTGTGTATTTTTCTCCAGCTAAGTATAACTGCATAGATGCAGGTAGGTGGTGAGCAAAAAGGTTTAACAAGAATTTAACATGGTTAAGGTTTTCACAGATGAGTAGAGGGTATATGCTCCCATGATTATAATGATAGATTATGGAATTGTAGCTGGGGGAAGGAAGAAAGTGAGGAAATGAGAAGAAATGAAGGAGAGTTTGATGATGGTAGGAACAGTGGTTGACGGCTCCATCTGGTTGATGTTTGATGCCTCCATAAACAGTGGTTGATGCCCAGCAGTGGGATTTCTGGATCGTGTGGTAGTTCTATTTTTAGTTTTTAAAGGACACTCCATACCATTCTCCATAATGGTATGTATCTCCATAATGGCTGTATCTCTTTACATTCCCACCAACAGTGTAAGAGTGTTCCTTTTCTCCACACCCTCTCCAGCATTTACTGTTTTTAGATTTTTTTGGATGATGGCCATCTGTAGTAGAGGAAATGAGCTATAGAGTGTGGATATAGTGATCAGAGAATAAAAGGGTTGAAATTGAGATAATGAAGGGATGACAGTTATTGATGACAAGGTATAGGATATGACTGCATCAGCCAGTAATTCAGACAGAGTAGAAGACATGATTATAGGGGAGTCCAGGTCAAGGAACTAAGAGGCCAAGATCATGTATGGAGACAAAAGTTGGCATCACTGAGAATTACGACAAGCAGGACTGGCTTCATAATTTGTGGGGCCCAGGTCAAAATGAAAATGCAGTGTCTCTGTGCAAAAATCATTAGGAATTTCAAGACAGTGACAGCAGAGCATTAAACTATGTGCAAGTTTCTCTGACGTGCGAGTCTCTGCGCTATGACATATTGTACACACCATGAAAATGACCCTAGAGCCTGGGGCAGCCCTGGACAGAGAGTATCAGTGATCCAGGGACTGAAATCTTTGGCGGAGGGTTGTGGGGGTTGGGGGGCGATGCAGTACCAAGGGAACCAAGGACCTCTCCCTCACATCCATGTGAGAAGTATGCAGGGAAAGCAGCATCCGCGGTTTCCCACTGGAGCAAGATAGTGAGGAAAAGCTCAGAGGAGAAGCTGAATTTTCAGGGAATTTTGCAATGCAGGAGATCTGTGTTCCATCCCTGGGTCAGGAAGATCCCCTGGAGGAAGAAATGGCAACTCACTCCAGTATTCTTGCCTGGGAGATCCCATGGACAGAGGAGCCTGATGGGCTACAGTCCATGGGGTCACAAAGAGTCTGACACAGCTGATCGACGAACACTTTCACTTTTCACTTTGTGGATGAACCATGACCTCTGAGGGCACACAGAGGGTTTTCAGGAGGAGGGAATGTAGGAGATGGGGTCAGAGAAGGGCCAAGCAGAACTGATGGGAATTAGTCTCAGGCTGAGCATGGATGGACCTGGGAGTCCTGACCTCCTGGTGACATCAAAGGTAAACCTGATGTTGGTGGAAGGGATGTGACTGGTCCTGGTGGGCTCCGGTGGATGTTGTTGAAAAGGCAGTGGACAGCAGTGGGAAGAGGTGTTGGGGATCCCACCATGAACATGCTGAACCCAGGTGGTAGCATCTGTGAGGTCCTCTAAGGGAAGTGAGTCTGGGGTTGATAGATGATCACAAATAGGTCAGTGGTGTATAAAAGAGCTATCTCCTTTTTTCAGTGTTTTCTAAACATCACATACTCCTGGAAAAGAGTATGTAGAGTGAGAAATAAGAGAACAAAGATAAAACCCTGGGGAAAGGAAGAGAGAAGCCAGAAAGTACACCGAAATCAAGCAGCCAAAGAGACCAAAGGGAACATGGGGAGAAGCATACAGGGATTTCAAGAAAGGAGAAGGTCACCTATCACCAAGAGGTCAAAAAAGACTGAGAATTTATTACTAGGCTTAATCAAGTGACGGTTATTGATCTCTTTATATATAACCAAGTGAAAGAGAAAGTGTCAGTTGTATCTGACTCTTTGCAACCCCATGGACTGTAGACCACCAGACTCCTCTGTCCATGGAATCGTGCAGACAAGAATACTGGAGCATGTTGCCATTTCCTTCTGCAGGGGATCTTCCTGACCCAGGGATGGAACCTAGGTCACCTCCTGCATTGCAGGCAGATTCTTTACCATCTGAGCCACCAGGGAAGCCCATATATATAACCAAGAATACTGGTTAAATATCACCCACATGAGATATTTTAGTCATACCTGATCTCCCCATTCATTAATCACGGGCATATTAATGTCATCAATAAATACAGTCATCTTTCTGCCTCCAGGTGGCCCGTATGTGCTTCCCATCCGCTTGTCCACATAGCTTTCAATTGTTCTCTAGAGAAAAGGAAACAGTCTGTTTTATGCATTACACTTCAGTCCATTTCTAAAAATGATGAGCATGCTTTTCAGAGTAGAATATAACTGACTTATTTATTTAATGGGTGATGTTATTATTCAAATAAATACTGTGAACTTTAAAAAATAAGTTGTTGGACTGTTTATCATTAATTTACATCAAACGACACTCCAATGTTCAGCTTCAACTTCACTATTAGGCCAAAATATGCTGTTTGAATGTGGCTTCAGTCTCAGCCTTAGGAAAGTTAAATAGCTGAATGGCAACTGCAATACTGATTCTTTCAAGATGCGTCTACAGTCAGCCCTTCATATTCATGGCTTCCAAGTCCTTGGATTCAACCAACTTCCATCAAAAGTATTGGGGGCAGGGGTGGGGGGAATTCCAGCAAGTTTCAAAAAGCAAAACTTGAATTTGTCTCACACTGGAAACTATTCACATAGCATTTACAACCATTTACATAGAATTATCATGTATTAGGTACTATAAATAATCTAGGGATTATTTTAGAGTATAAGGGAGGATATGCACAGGTTATTCGCAAACACTACCCACTGTATGCAACTGAGTACTCCCAGGAGTCTTGGCACTAATCCTCCATGGATACTGAGGGACTATATATATCAATGTTTTATTTGCATATACATGTATCAACTACTTAATATATTTAATAAGTTAATGACTACTGCAAATGATAGATTTTACCTGAAACATCATTGGTTCTGTGGCAGATGAAAAGTTTAGACTTTTAGATAACTGTACTTCTGGGTCATATTTTTTCAAATAGGCCTTAATCATTACAGTTTTTGCAGTTCCCTGCTCCCCTGTGAGTAAAACAGCCTGCAATGGTAGGATAATCATGTTAAAAGGTGTTATAAAATGTTTAGTCTTAAACATATTATGGTTCTGGTAGCCATTCTTTCATTCTATAAATTAACGGTAGGTTTTAGTTACTTTTAAGAATTAAACCTACATCAAAATAAATCCTAGTTGAATTAAAGCCATAAATGTACAATGCATGCTGGAAGAAAATGTACTGGAAGAAAACGTGGGTGAGTGGTCACGTGACCAGGGGAGGGACTTTGTAGGCAGACATCCACTTTCCTTAGCAAGCTGAAAATCAGCAGAGTTTGAGCGTATTTTGGGAACCGGAGTTCACTTGCCAAAAGGTTTCTTTGAAATGACACCACCTCCAGCCCTCTGTACTTTACTTTTCCCACTTGTGGTTGTAAAAAGAGTTGTGCTTCTTACATGGTCTGCAATGATCTAAGAGACTCAGGAAACACAGGCTACTGGCCCCACATATCAAAGGGATGACTTTAGTGAGTCCAGACCCGAATCTTTCCATACATGGAAAGTGCTAAATTCCTTAACTTGAGACACCTGGGTTTTTGTTTGCTTGTTTGTTTGTTTTCATTAAAAAACATCATTTCATGATGTTCCGACTACCTGGTTTTTGGTTACAAAAATTTCTATATATCCTGACTTCCCCCCTCAAACTTTGCCGCATCAGAACACTATCTGAGATGCTGTGTCCTGGACTTGAAGTCTGAAGAATGTCCACCAAATAGGTACGGGGAGGGAGGTGGGAGGGGGGGTTCAGGATGGGGAACACGTGGTGGATTCATGTTGATGTATGGCAAAACCAATACAATATTGTAAAGTAATTAGCCTCCAATTAAAATAAATACATTTAAATTAAAAAAATAACATAACTCTCAGCTTTTAGATTGTGCATTTTTTTCAGTCAACAAAACTATCAAACTTACTTTATGCTGTTTTGCAATGGTGTCTATCAAAAAATTTGTTCTAACATTGTCAACATTTGGAACCAAAATTGATGAATATTCTGGAACACTGTCAGTTGGATAATAATATGGCTGAAGTTTCTTATTCCAATGCTCCCAATCACCTATGCAATAATTAAAACGGATCTTAATAAAACTGCATTCTTCAAAAGTTATCTCAGAATACAAAAATATAAGTGCTGTAAACAATCAACAGAAATAAACATTTAAAACATCCTCATGAAACATATTAACCTATCTGCTAAGCTAATGTATGTGGCATCTGATAATTTAAATTTGTTTTGCCTCTTTAAAAAATAATCTTTAAATTATTATTTATCTAGAGAGCTCTGACCTAAAATGGAATTACAACCAATGATACGTTTAGTATCTACTAAGAAAGCCACATTAACTAAAAGGATGGGTTAGCTCAGACTGTGAAGAATCTGCCTGCAATGCAGGAGACCCGGTTGCATCCCTGGGTCGGGAAGATGCCCTGGAGAAGAATGGCTACCCACTCTAGTATTCTTGTCTGGAGGATCCATGGACAGAGAAGCAGAGTTATACATGACTGAGCGACTAACACAACCACCACATTATTGTTATAATAAGCATTATAAGTACATTCCATCAATTCTAAGAAAAGTATCTTATTTACATTTTAGCATCTCTGGAAAGCACCATTCAATCTATGGTGTCAGCATCGCTGTTAGTCATGCAAACTTGGCCAGAGATGTTTATATTGTGGTCATTTAAATGGAATGACCCTCATTGTTGATTGCATTATTGAATTTAACTGCCATTTTAAAGATCTTCCAAAAAAAAACACAATTCAGAAATTTACCCAAAAAGTAACTGTGTACATAGAATGCATGGAAAGAGAGAGGAAGAGTACACATTTGATAGCAGCAAAGCAAATATTCATCACTGGAGGAACAGCCTTGATTTCAACTTTCCTTGCAAATTATGGAGTCCTATGTTATATGTATGTTTAAGTTTTAAGGATTAAACATTAGTGGCTAAAGGGTTTTCCATAGAGGCTGCATCTTGTGCACCACTGTGTAGTTAGCAAAGTGGGCACAATGTTCAATGTGAGAGCTGTACTTGTTCCACATTCTTGCCAGAATTTGGTATTATGAACCCTGCCATTTTCAGTTCAGTTCAGTTCAGTTGCTCAGTCGCGTCCGACTCTTTGTGACCCCATAAATCACTGCACACCAGGCCTCCCTGTCCATCACCAATTCCCGGAGTTTACCCAAACTCATGTCCATTGAGTCGGTGACGCCATCCAGCCATCTCATCCTCTGTCGTCCCCTTCTCCTCCTGCCCCCAATCCCTCCCAGCATCAGAGTCTTTCCAATGAGTCAACTCTTCGCATCAGGTGGCCAAAGTATTAGAGTTTCAGCTTCAACATCAGTCCTTCCAATGAACACTCAGGACTGATCTCCTTTAGGATGGACTGGTTGGATCTCCTTGAAGTTCAAGGGACTCCCAAGAGTCTTCTCCAACACCACAGTTCAAAAGCATCAGTTCTTTGGTGCTCAGCTTTCTTTATAGTCCAACTCTCGCATCCATACATGACTACTGGAAAAACCATAGCCTTGACTAGACGGACCTTTGTTGGCAAAGTAATGTCTCTGCTTTTTAATATACTGTCTAGGTTGGTCATAACTTTCCTTTCAAGGAGTAAGCATCTTTTAATTTCATGGCTGCAGTCCCATCTGCAGTGATTTTGAAGCCCAGAAAAATAGTCAGCCACTGTTTGCACTGTTTCCCCATCTATTTGCCATGAAGTGATGGGACCAGATACCATGATCTTAGTTTTCTGAATGTTGAGCTTTAAGCCAACTTTTTCACTCTCCTCTTTCACTTTCATCAAGAGGCTCTTTGGTTCTTCTTCACTTTCTGCCTTAAGGATGGTGTCATCTGCCTATCTGAGGTTATTGATATTCCCATTTTAGGCATTAAATTAATTAGAATTTAGTCATTCTAGTGACTGTGAAGTGATACCCCATTGCAATTTTAATTTGCATTTCCCTGATGACCAATCATGTTGAATATCTCTTCATATTCTTTTTTTCACCATTCATAAGTCTTTGGTACAGCATCTATTTAAAGTTATTATTGAATTGCAAGAGTTCTTTATGTATTCTGGATAAAATTCTTTTATCAGATATATGTCTCTTAAATATTTGTTTCCATTCTGTGGCCAAAATGGGTCATTTTATTTTCATAGTGACTTTTAAAGAGATGTTAACTTTAGTGAAATCATGACGTAGTGTTCCACCTTTGTTTTTTAAAAATTGATTTGGTTATTCTTTGCATTTCCATAAAAGTTTATAATAATTTATAAATTTTAACCAAAAAAAAAAAGCCTATTGAGATTTTTCACTGTGATTGCACTAAGTGTATAGATAAGTTCAGGGAAAGTAACATCTTAACAATACTGTATTTTCTGATTTGTACACTGGATTTATCTTTCCATTTATTCAGGGCTTCTTTAATTTCTCTCAGCAGTTTTATAGCTTTCAGTATACAAATTTTATACATATTTCATTAAATTTATCCCTATATATTTCATTTTTGGATGCTATTTTGAATTCTATATTAAAATTTCAGTTTCCAATTTGTTGCGAGCGTACAGAAATACAAATTATTATTATATACTGTTCTTTCATTCTGTGACCTTGCTAAACTCATTATACTAGTTCTAACAACATTTTGGAGGGAGGTTATAATATCTGCAAGTAAATAGAAATTTACTTGTTTTTTTTCCAATTTTTTCCAATAGATATTTCATTTGTGTGTTTGTTTGTATTTATTTATTTACTGCCTTTTTGCACTGGCTAAAACATTTGGTACAATGCTGAACAGAAATGGTGAGAAAGGATATTCTTGTTTCTGAACCTTGGAGGTATTCAGTCTTTCACCATTAAGTATTTGTTGAGTTACTAAGTCACATCTGATTCTGTGTGACTCCATGGACTGCAGCACACCATTCAGTATAATACAGCTTTTTTGAAGATATTCTTTATTATAATGATAAAGTTTCTAATTCTAGTATCCTGCGAGTTTTGTCATAGTTTTATCATAGAAAAATGATCCTTCTACCATAGAAGAATGTTAAAATTTTGTCAAATGTACTTTCTGCATCTATTTAGATGACACATAAATTGCTTGGTTTTTTGTATATCAATATGGTGAATTACACTGACTGGTTTTTAAACGTTAATCCAATCTTCCACCCCTAGAATAAATGCCCAGCATCTACACTGTCAAATGTACTTTCATTAACATTGTTTCTAATAATCACTTCTTATTTTAACATCTTTAGGGTCTGTAGTAATGTTTCCTCTCTCAACCTGGCTCATGGTAATCTACTTCTTCTCTTTTTTCCCCCTAATATCTCTGGTAAGAAATTGACCAATTTTACCGCTCTTTCCAAAGAACCATCTTTGGATTGGCTCTAAATTGTAAGAGAATTAACATCTAGGTTTAAGGATTTATTTCATAATTAGCTTCTTTTAGGGAGCGGTAAGCTGGGCACTGACACATATGGTGGGTTAGGGAGCCGAGGCATGGGATTTTGCCAAGTCTACTACACATAAGTAGGGTCCCTATCTGCTTGCTTCATTCTCTGATTATTCTGATGTTTCCAACAAAGAAGTTCTAAGACTGCATTACCACACTTTGCATCATGAAGAATCTGTGTTCTCTATACTTCTACCCTTCCTCTTCAAGCAATAGAAAAAGAGGTACTGCTAACTTATTTATGGTAGACTTCACTTAGATAACTGCGAAAGGGGAAGTCAAGAGCCTCTATAACCATTCCCAGCTCATATGCAAAATCCTAGTCTTGTTTCCATAGATGCAATTTAAAAATAGTATTAGCAATTATGTTACTCACAATTGGTTTAATATTTCCCATAGAAGATTTTATGGAGTTTATCTCTGTTCCATTAAACAAAAATGTTTTTTTTTTTTTTTTTCAGACGTAAGTCACTGTGCTTACCATAATCAGTAACATAGAACTCATACATGGTTTGAGTCAAGCCTTTAGGTATTTCTGGTAAATCTAACTTGCTTTCATGACTTCGCATAAAAGCTTCAAGCTTGTCTCTGCTTTCCAGTTCCAGAAGGGCTCCTAAACTCCACATTAGAGCAAACACAAATAATTTATGAAGATGTTCGACACACGAAATGCCACCTTCTTCTTTGGAGGGGATTAAACCTTCCAGAAGATTGAGAGACTGAAAATATTTAAAATACAATAAAATTAAGTGTTATATTTAGATTTCAAAATAAACATTTAAATATAATAATAACTTTAAAAGAAGGAGAGAACGGGAGAAGAAAACAAATCCATATATCCCCAGTTATGGCTTGATCAGTGTCCTACAGCCAGTGGCATTTAGAAGAAAAGTCATTCTGCTTTAGGCAGACTGCATGCTGCTGCTGCTGCTGCTAAGTCGCTTCAGTCGTGTCCGACTCTGTGCGACCCCATAGACGGCAGCCCACCAGGCTTCCCCGTCCCTGGGATTCTCCAGGCAAGAACACTGGAGTGGGTTGCCATTTCCTTCTCCAATGCATGAAAGTGAAAAGTGAAAGTGAAGTCACTCAGTCATGTCCGACTCTTAGCATGACTGCACAGAAAAGACACCAAACTGGGAATGCGGAGGTGTGGTTTCTTCCCCCAACTCATGCCCCTAACATCTCTGAGTCTCAGTTTCCTGATCTGAGAAGCAAAAAGCCTAGACTAGATGCTTCCTTAGGTAGTTTCTGGTTCTAAAGTTTGGTCATTCCAAATTTTATAGATCAAAGATTTTATTTATTTTTAACATGTTGCAAGGCTCAGCACACTGTGGCCCCAGGGGCCAGCCACTTGCTTAGCAAATGAAGTGTTTCTGAAACACAGTTAGTCTCGTCCATTGCGTCTGGCTGTTTCTATATTGCAACAGTAGAGCTGAGGGGTTGGGATGGAAAATTGTGCAAAGCCTAGAACATTGACTATTTGCCCCTTCAAGAAAAAGTGTGTCAACTCCCACATGGCATCAAAAAAAAAAAAAAAGAAAAAAAGTATCTACAGTAAGACATCCTTTGTCTTTCAAAATAAAATCATTTCAATGATTTGTGAGCTTCATGAATTATTTCTAAGCCACCCAGCCTCCCTGACTGACGTCCTTCACACTGACAGAGAATCAGAGCTCTAGAATGGATAATGAGAGATCACATATGGACTAGAATCAGGAGAGCCTTTGAAAAATCTAAGGAATAGGGTAGGGAAGGAGATGGGAGGGAGGTTCAGGATGGAGGGGACACATGTATACCTATGGCCAATTCATATTGCTGTATGACAAAAACCATCATCAAATTGCAAAGTAATTATCCTCCAATTAAACAAATACATCTTTAAAAAAATATATAAAAGAAACAGAAAAAAAAGAAAGAGAAAGAAATTAACGATTTGTTCTGTTTCTTCCAAAGACTTAAAAGGAAAACTGAGTAGAGGGGGAAAATATAAGGTTACAAACTACTTGGAGAGCTGCTTCAAGGTTTTCCCTATCTAATACATACACTAAATTTGCAAAGCCAAGACTTCCACCCAAATTTTCCTGCTTGCCACCAGCTCCTTGTTGTGCTTTCTGTAGAACTACCAGCTCTATTTATCTTGTCTGCTCTCATTTTTGGACACTCTTTCTGGGAAGGTTAGACTGAGCTTGAATGGTGGGAAAGATAGTTCATTCCGCTTCCCCTGACAATACCGCCCTGGGAGGTGAAACTCATGAAGACATGGCAGTAAGTGAATCAATAAGATCTTTAATAGGAATCCAAATTCTCAGACGCTTCACTGCCACATCACAGAAAGATTTTGATGTATTCTGTGAACCTTCCATTTCAGATACCTCTAGACTGCAACTGAGTGTGTGGGGGGGAGGTGGGGGGAATTTCAAATCTTAAGCAATGAGTGTACAAAAAACATATCTTACTTGCACAATATAGTTGCACTCTAAGAGCTGCATTTTCGGATTGAGGTTCAGTTTCATAAATGTATATGCATCCTCAAATATTTTATCATACAGAGTTAGGAATACATTATTTTCCTGAGTAGTACGCTTCTTCAACCATGCCTACAGCAAAGAAACAGAATCTCTGTTTATAAGAGAGCAAGACATGGAGAAAGCGAGACATGGAAAGATACTAAATGCGCTTCTGTAGGTCTCCAGTCCCCACCTGCAGGATTGGTCTCCAGCTGAGGGCAGAGCTGCTGATGTACACCATGCCCATCCTAGAAACCGTGGCTGGAGAGGCGTTCTCGATATTGTGGACTTCAAACAAAAGCTTGCAGCTTGGGGCCATGGGGATGCGATCTCCGTTGGCCAGTGTGAGGGTTTTATTGTCATCCAACACGGAATTTAAGTTCTCAATCCAAATGGCATCCACAGGGCCATCTAAAACGAGGAAAATGTTTTCACCTGCCAAAAATAAGAACAGAAAATCACTTTTCAACTGTGGATGATCAAAAAAGAAAATTAAAATACTGAGTTGCGGATAAACTGGCAGGAAAAAAGAATGATCAGCAGAAAAGAATTTGCGTGTACCTTTTTTAGCTTTTAATGTTTTTCTCCACAGAGTAGAAAAAATCCCGTCTGTCCAGTCATTGGTCGCTGTGTCCAGTCGGCCAAACATCTGAGGAGCCGTAATAGCTTTGGGATTCATTCTCATCTCCCTGTGAGGCCTTCCACACTCTGTCAGTGCCTTCATCAGGATTGTTATGACCATTGTCTTCCCAGACCCGCTGGGCCCAAGAGTCATCAAACCATGACGGACCAGAGACGTCTCATACAACTACACAATGAGATGATCAATCAAAAAATATAACTTAGGAGTCTCCTGCACACGTTCATAGAAGTCATGTGAAGAAATTTTAAAAGCTTTAAACAGGATCTTAAAAGCTTTAGATAGTAACTGGTTCAGTACTTAAAAATGGAATATGACCCCTCCAAAACTGTTTGTTTCATGGAAGGTGAGTAGCAAACTTTTAAAACGTTAAAAGTGAGAAAGTGATGACAATGTGGGACTTTAATTACATTTTGGAAGTAATCAATTCAGGATCTAGTTTTTACGTCTCAAACTACTTGATATGACAAACTCCTTGTCATTTCAGTTTGCTGATAACATAGAAGTGGTTTTTCCACAAACAGGCTTTCTCTGTATCACGTGTGGTGATACCGCCCCCTAGTGGTGGAAAGCAGCGATACACAGCATCTCTGCCAAGACCCAAGTTAAACATCAGCCTTCTGGTTCTCCAGAGGCACAGCTGGACGTTGAGTTTCCTGTACAAGCGAGTGATCATCAGGGAAACTTGTAATGGAGTAAGGGAAGGACAGGAACGGGGACAGGTCAAGCGTGGTGTGACTGAAGACAAAAATCCTGTAGAGGGGAGACTTAAGGCTGGCCCTCGGGGCACCTTTATACCTGTTTCAACTGGAAGCAGGAGAACTTGACTTTTTGACTGCATCACCCATAAGTCTTTATCGAGTGTTCTGTTGGTTTGTTTTTTTTTTTTAATTATTTATTTGGCTGTGCCAGCTCTTAGTTGCAGCATGCAGGATCAAGTTCCCTAACCAGGGATCAAACCCAGGCCCCCTGCATTGGGAATGCATAGTATTAACCACTAGACCACCAGGGAATTCCCCACATCAACCATATGTCCTTAACTAAGGAAGGGTTGTTTGGGGGTAGGGGAGAAAAAACTCCCATGCGCTGTCTGCACTTTGCACCTTCCAGAAAAAGTGGCACTGACCCTCCTGCAGAGAGTGGTGTGTTTGGGATTGGAATCACAGTTCTAGAAGTCAGGGAAGGAGTGCAAGGTTGAGGTAAGAGAGATTCAAGGAGACATACAAAGAACATGGACAGTGTCTGTTACAAAGTCCTCTCTACAGTTTTCTTAATGAAAACAAAAAGTCAAAGGTCTCATAGCTGATCAGAGTAAAATTTGAGTTACTTTCCTAAGTTTTAGATAGAAATGTATTAGCTCTGTAATCCATAGTTTAAAAGCAACAGAGGTACTGGCCATATTATATTCAACAGTAATGTGTTTGACATTAAGTAACAACACAATATTCTAGTCCTCCACCAACTGAGAGAACTAAGATTTCAGTGCTCAGTATACTGTGTGCATTGTTGTTCAGTGGCTAAGTCATGTCCGACTCTGCGCCCTCATGAACTGCAACACACCAGGCTTCTCTGTCTTTCACTATCTCCCTGAGTTTGCTCAAACTCATGTCCATTGAGTCAGTGATGCCATCCAACCATCTCATCCTCTCTCACCCCCTTCTCCTCTTGCTCTCCATCTTTCTCAGCATCAGGGGCTTTTAAAATGAGTCAGCTCTTGCATCAGGTGGCCAAAGTATTGGAGCTTCACCATCAGTCCTTTCAATGAATACTCAGGGTTGATTTCCTTTAGGATTGACTGGTTTGATCTCCTTGCTATCCAAGAGACTCTCAAGAGCCTTCTCTAGTACCATAGTTCAAAAGCATAAATTCTTCAGTGCTCAGTCTTCTTTATGGTCCAGTTCTCACATCCTTTATGACTACTGGCAAAACCATAGCTTTGACTATACAGACCTTTTTCAGCAAAGTGATGTCTCTGCTTTTTAATATGCTGTCTAGGTTTGTCATTGCTTTTCTTCCAAGGAACAAGCATCTTTTACTTTCATGGCTGCAAGTCACTGTCCACAGTGATTTTGGAGCCCAAGAAAATAAAATCTGTCACTGTTTCCACTTTCCCCCCATCTATTTGCCATGAAGTGATGGGACCGGATGTGATGATCTTAGTTTTCTGAATGTTGGGTTTTAAGCCAGCTTTTTTACTCTCCACTTGCACCCTCATTAAGAAGGTCTTTAATTCCTCTTCACTTTCTACCATTAGACATATGTCATCTGCATATCTGAGGTTATTGATATTTCTCCTGGAAATCTTGATTCCATCTTGTGCTTTATCCAGCCTGGCATTTTTCATGATGTACTCTGCATAGAAGTTAAGTAAGCAGGGTGACAATATATAGCCTTGATGTACTCCTTTCCCAATTTTGAACCAGGCCATTGTTCCATATCTGATTCTAACTCTTGCTTCTTGTCTTGCATGCAGGTTTTTCGGGAGGAAGATAAGGTGGTCTGGTATTCCCATCTCTTTAAGAATTTTCCACAGTTTGTTGTGATTCATACAGTCAAAAGTGCTAGCATGGTCAATGAAGCAGAAGTAGATTTTTGTTTTTTAATTCCCTTGCTTTTCTATCATATAGTGGATGTTGGCAACTTGACCTCTGGTTCCTCTACCTTTTCTAAATCCAGCTTGTACATCTGAAGTTCTCAATTCACCTGTATGCACATCACATGTAAAGTGAGGTTTTCCCAGAATTTTTTTTAAATGGAATGATTTCCATTACATAGATGATGAAAAATACGTTGATTTCTCCCAATATATTTTCTTTCTAAGATTTGAATCTGTCTCATACACTTGCACTGGTTAAAAGAATAAGTTAAGAATCATTACTTTTCAAATGCAGTTTTGACACTTTCCACAATTTCAATGCCTTCATTTTCCAAGGCACTGGAAAATACTCTCAATGTGTCAAGCTCATAGGGATTTAATTCAGCAACTCTGCAACAGTTTCAGGGATCTGCTTGATAAAATCACTGATAGGTTGTCACAAGGATAAAATGTAATTGACAGAAACACACCAAGAGACACGGGCAAAGGATTTAGTTTAGGTGTGAACACGCCCACATACGAAGCAGAAGCAGGGTAGCAGCCCCAGATTCCTTGGGCTCCATGCCCCATGAAGGCCCCCAGCTATGGCATTCCATTTCCCTGTGGGTTTTTTTTTTTTTTTTTTTGGTCATGCTGCATGGCTCGTGAGATTCCAGTTCCCCAACCAAGAATGGAACCCAAGGCCCCTGCAGTGGAAACACAGAGTCCCAACTACCGGACCACCAGGGAAGTCCCTCCCTGCATTTTCATAATCTACTATCTCCTACCAGCTATTCTCAAGATTCTGGTTACCACTTAACGTCATGGGGTGTAAGTAACTTCAGTAAGTGCTTGGTTAGTGTGAAGCAGGGTAAAACCACACTAAAGTCCTTAGGACTAACATCCCTAGCTGAGGACTCTTCTTGTAATGATGTGCTTTATTTAGTCTCAACCTTAACATCAAGCAAGACTAATATCACAAGTTCTTCTCTCCAAATGACAACCTCTAACAACACTCATTGAGCATCATACTGATAATAGATGAAAAATATTTTACCTGCACGAGTTTGAGATTCCAGGGTGGATGGTTAATCAAACCTTCCAGCTGAACCTGGTTGGTGACTGCAGCTTGCAGTTCCACGTAACTATTACTATCTAGTTGTAATCCTGGAAACAGGTCATTGATTAAGCTGAGGAACAGGGGTTCATCTTCATCAATCTAAGGTGGCAAAGAATAAATTTACTCATTTAGGTCAAAAATGAAGCTCATAGCACTTATTTCATGCCCAAATAATCATATTATTCTCCTGGCCACACCTGTATGCTCTAGCACTTTCTCCCAAACACCACCCCTGAGTCCACATTACCTACAGCATTGCACCTAAATTTCCCTGGCATTTACATTAAAAAGAATGAAATAATGCCATTTTCAGCAACATGGATGGACCCAGAGATTGTTGTACTGAGTGAAGTAAGTCAGACATAAAGGGGAAACATCTCTCTTATATGCGGAATCTAAAAGGAAATGATAGGAATGAACTTACAAAACAGAAAGAGACTCACAGACTTAGAGAATGAACTGGACGGTTGCCAGGGTGGGCGGAGGAGAGGATGGGGGGAAGGGATACTTAGAGTCTGGGATGGACACGTAGACATTACTAAAATGGATAGCTAAAATGGATAAAAAGATCTGCTTTATAGCACGGGGAACTCTATTCAATAATACGTGGCAGCCTGGACGGGAGGGAAGTTTGGTGGAAACTGGATTTATATTCGGAGAAGGCAATGGCACCCCACTCCAGTACTTTTGCCTGGAAAATCCCATGGATGGAGGAGCCTGGTAGGCTGTAGTCCATGGGGTCGCTAGAGTCGGACACGACTGAGCGACTTCACTTTCACTTTTCACTTTCATGCATTGGAGAAGGAAATGGCAACCCACTCCAGTGTTCTTGCCTGGAGAATCCCAGGGACAGGGAAGCCTGGTGGGCTGCTGTCTATGGGTCACAGAGAGTCGGACACGACTGATGCGACTTAGTAGTAGTAGTAGGATTTATATACATGTATGACTGAGTCCCTTTGCTGTTCACCTGAAACTGTCACAACATTGTTAATTGGCCATACCCCAAGACAAAATGTTTAAAAAACACTCTGTCGGCATTTAATGTCTTCTCCAATCTACTGCTCCAGGGTTTGATCTCATTACTTTATCATACGACAGGTATATGCATTAACCTTAAAAACGTGTAAGTAATAGCTCCAATCCCAAGAGAACAGAGTATTAACATTCTACTTTAATTAGGAAAATATCTGTAGTTTAACATCAGAAAGTCTTGTGGATTTTGCTTTCAGTTTCTCAACTGACTATGATGGTGGGTGAGTCCTACAAACGTGGCTCCCTCATAAGGAGATCCACGCCCCCCAGGGTGGCTGTGAGACTCAAACAAGACAGTACCCGTGAAAAGATTCTGTAATAAAGTGAAGTATGCAGATGTTAGTTGTTAGTTTTGTAACTAGAATGTGAGCTCCTAAGGTCCACTCCTTCCTCAACCGTGTACTGCCAGGACACGGACACGTAGCACCAAGAAGCCCCTGAATAAAAGCCACATGAAGCTGCCCATCAGCTAGTTCACGACAACATGGCTGTACCCGTGAAAAGTGTGCAAGCAGTGAAATAATTATTGTAATCTCCACAGCAAACCGGAGAAGGCGATGGCGCCCCACTCCAGTACTCTTGCCTGGAAAATCCCATGGACAGAGGAGCCTGGTGGGCTGCAGTCCATGGGGTCGTGAAGAGTCAGACATGACTGAGTGACTTCACTTTCACTTTTCACTTCCATGCATTGAAGGCAATGACAACCCACTCCAGTACTCTGAAGTGACTTAGCAGCAGCAGCCACCATTTAACGCACATTTAGAAAATAGAAATGGTGTTGATGTTTTGGCAGAGACATAGTTAAAGCTAGTCACATACAGACAAAGCAAAAAGCTCTGGTGGTTCCCTATGAATCCAGATTTTCATGTTTAGAATCTGTGTTACATTATGAGTAATGGACTGACATTTGGGGGCTGGAGCCCACTGATGGAGCCTATTTTATGGCATTTGCAAGGATGCATTTCTGGCCCCTGTGGTTCATATAAAGCCATGGATTTTTTTTCTTGGGGGCAGGAGGAGGGTGCCTTCTTCCAGAAGCCCAGTCAGTGGTAACTTCACATACATAACCCAACACACACTCATGTTAACAGCTCTGTATGAGCCCACCCCCACTTGTCAGCTAGGTCAAAATCTTGAAAGAGAAATTAACCCAGAAAATAAAGATACCAATTTAGAAAGGTTCATATCTCTCAGTCCTCTCATGACCGTGCTTAATTCACTATCTTCTGGTCTGGCTCTTTTTTGAGATCCGAGTGTCCTCAATACAGATAGAATATTTCTCAACCCAAAGTCGTAATGAACCTAGGATGAGAAAAGAAATAAAAAGGATCATCCAGTTGAAAAATTCTAAGTGTAGACTCACTGTGCACATATAGTACTTATATACTATAGTTTTGGAGTGGCTGAGTGGCAGAGTTCTGTTAGCTCACTTCTCCTGCCTTTCTTTTGACTGAAAAAGATGACTTCACTGGAAACATCAAGCTGGGTGACAGTGCTCACACATGATTTTCTGAGAAAAATACACTCTGATAGTCTGAAGGGCAACCATTTAAAATGCATGAACAACTGGTTACATACTATGTGATTCACCTTATGTAACATGCTTGAAATAACACAATTACAGAGACGTAGAAAAGATTAGACATTTGAATCAGTTCTAATGAGGTGGATGAAACTGGAGCCTATTATACAGAGTGAAGTAAGCCAGAAGGAAAAACATAAATACAGTATACTAACGCATATATATGGAATTTAGAAAGATGGTAACAATAACCCGGTGTACGAGACAGCAAAAGAGACACTGATGTATAGAACAGTCTTATGGACTCTGTGGGAGAGGGAGAGGGTGGGAAGATTTGGGAGAATGGCAATGAAACATGTAAAATATCATGTAGGAAACGAGTTGCCAGTCCAGATTCGATGCACGATGCTGGTTGCTTGGGGCTGGTGCACTGGGACGGCCCAGAGGGATGGTATGGGGAGGGAGGAGGGAGGAGGGTTCGGGATGGGGAACACATGTATACCTGTGGCGGATTCATTTTGATATTTGGCAAAACTAATACAATTATGTAAAGTTTAAAAATAAAATAAAATTAGAAAAAATAAAAAAATAAAAATAAATAAATAAATAAAACAAAAAAAAAGAAAGAAAAGATTAGGCCTATGAGGGGCTATAGAGTTTGGGAGAGAGGTAAGCATAGCTATAAAGGGTAGCGGGAGGGTACTTGGTGGGGATAAACAATTCTGTTTTCTATGACATAATTGGATAGAACTACACATACTCAGACGGTAAAAGCGTCTGTCTGCAATGCAGGAGACCCAGGTTCGATTCCTGGGTTGGGAAGATCCCCTGGAGAAGGAAATGGCAGCCCACTCCAGTATTCTTGTCTGGAAAATTCCATGGACGGCAGAGCCTGGTAGGCTACTGTCCATGGGGTCGCAAAGAGTTGGACACAACTGAGCGACTTCACTTCATTTCACTTCACACACACACACACACACGAGTGCGTGTGAAGTCTTAGGAATCTCTGTTTATTGTCCATTGTCAATCTTCTGGTTTGGTTATTGTACTACAATTATGTCAACAGGATGACGAGTACACAGGACATCTCATACATGTCTTTGCAACTTCCTGGGAATCTATAATTATTTCAACTTAGGGAAGTTTTTAAAATACATAATCAAAAGTTCAAGTTAATTATAAACATATCTTAGGAAAGAGTCAAGGAATTTTTTTAACTCCCTAATTAGTACTTATCAAAATTGCAAGTTAAAAGACAAGTTCTATAGTGAGGGGGAAAATAGATGTACAAAGTTACCTGCTTAGTAAGTTGCTCTTCACAGAGTTTGTAAAGTACATAAAACTTTTGAGCCAAGATAACGTTTTCAAGAAAACCACAGCTTGCAAGTTTAACTCGCATAATGATCTGCAAATTAACAGTGAGACTTTTCAGTTTTAGTGAAGAACAGGTAAACAACATAAATCGTATTATGGTTTTAAATCCTGATGCATACCTGTCTATCAGGAACCATCATAGCAACAGTTCTGAACTGAATTTTCAAGTTCTCGGGTAGTTCCTGGCGCCCAGCATACCCAGGGTTCTAAAAGTTAAAATTATTTAATTTTTAATTGTTGACATAATTTTTATTTCTTGAATACAAATTATCAATACATTTCAAATCCCTAATTCAGATTCTAAGAAGGTATTGAAAAACATTCGATTGATAAAATATCCCTCTTTTCACAAAAATATGTATTAGACCATCCATATTTATTAATGTCACATTACTTTCTCTCACACATTTCCATTTTCATTATACTAATAAAGTAACACACATGTGCATATGTACACACGTACACACACACACACCACTTTATGTAGCAAAAAATAAGCCTCTGTATATCTATTTGTTAAAGAAAATGAAATAAAACTGAATAAATACTGGGATAATTATGATCTAAAATGTGTTACTTAAAGAAAAAGAAAATTTAGGATTTCATACTAATCAATTTACTGAGGCAATTTTTATTTCCTCTCTTCAACTGTTCTTTTTTTTGCCAGAAAATATTTTTATCTTGCCTTACCTTTTGAAGGACATTTGCATGGAGTATATACTATAGTTGCTAGGTTTGTCTTTTTTATTAATGTTTCCTATTTGCTTTGTGTGTGTGTGTGCTTTGTTTTTGAATTGGAAGATAACTGCTTTACAATATTGTGTTGGTTTCTGCTGATCAACAACACAAATTATTCTTTACAGTCAGAATTAGAGAGTTCTGTGGCTGACAAATAGCCATAAATAGCTGACAAATAGTTTCTTTTTACTATTTAAAAAAACACACACAGTGATGAAGGGAAACAAAGACAGGAATGATGAGAAAAACATTAAAAAGGACAAAAGTAGAGGTGAGAAGGAAGCTAATAAGTAGCAAAAGACTGAGGATAGACCACACCCAAAAATCCCAAGCGATAAGGTGAGGGTGTTCGAAGACAAGTAAGGCAAAGAGGAAAGTGCATGAGGAAACCTTCAGTCCCTGAGCATTTACTGGGCATGGTCAATAGACCAGATAACTTTCCAGGTGCTGGGGACGCAAAGATGGCTGGCTGCCTTTCAATACTCCTATTTTTCATTCTTAGTCACATAACTTCAGCTGCAAGCTGGGTGCATCACCACCCAGATTTAAAACTACATTTCCCAGCCTGCCCTGCAGCTGGTGAGATTAAATTCTACCCTGTGAGTCACAAAGGGACACAGTGTATGAAAGGGACAGTGTATGAAATACACTTGATGTCTGACTGAAGGGAGTTGATTCAGTCAATTGGCTGCAACAGAGCTGCTTCTGTAGCACCTTGGGCTATAAGGTGACCTTGAAAATGGAAACCATGATGGTGTAGAAACCTCAAAAAATCTTAAAAGAATACATACTTAAGTTACTATTCTTCATATCTCAGGTATTCACAGCCTAATGCAATATCTAATTGATATTTCCAAAATTATTCTTAATCCAAGGGCAAGCTTCTTTTTTTTTAATTTAAATTTATTTATTTTAATTGGAGGCTAATTACTTTACAATATTGTATTGGTTTTGTCATACATCAACATGAATCTGCCACGGGTGTACACGTGTTCTCCATCCTGAACCCCCCTCCCACCTCCCTCCCTGTACCATCCCTCTGGGTCATCCCAGTGCACCAGCCCCAAGCATCCTGTATCCTGCAACGAACCTGGTCTGGTGATTCATTTCTTATATGATATTGTACATGTTTCAATGCCATTCTCCCAAATCATCCCACCCTCTCCCTCTCCCACAGAGTCCAAAAGACTGTTCTATACATCTGTGTCTCTTTTGCTGTCTCACATACAGGGTTATCGTTACCGTCTTTCTAAATTCCATATATATGCATTAGTATACTGTATTGGTGTTTTTCTTTCTGGCTTACTTCACTCTGTATAATAGGCTCCAGTTTCATCCACCTCATTAGAACTGATTCAAATGTTTTCTTTTTAATGGCTGAGTAATACTCCATTGTGTATATGTACCACAGCTTTCTTATCCAGTCATCTGCTGATGGACATCTAGGTTGCTTCCATGTCCTGGCTATTATAAACAGTGCTACAATGAACATTGGGGGTACACGTGTCTCTTTCAATTCTGGTTTCCTCAGTGTGTATGCCCAGCAGTGGGATTGCTGGGTCATAAGGCAGTTCTATTTCCAGTTTTTTAAGGAATCTCCACACTGTTCTCCATAGTGGCTGTACTAGTTTGCATTCCCACCAACAGTGTAAGAGGGTTCCCTTTTCTCCACACCCTCTCCAGCATTTATTGCTTGTAGACTTTTGGATCGCAGCCATTCTGACTGGCGTGAAATGGTACCTCATTGTGGTTTTGATTTGCATTTCTCTGATAATGAGTGATGCTGAGCATCTTTTCATGTGTTTGTTAGCCATCTATATGTCTTCTTTGGAGAAATGTCTATTTAGTTCTTTGGCCCATTTTTTGATTGGGTCGTTTATTTTTCTGGAATTGAGCTGCAGGAGTTGCTTGTATATTTTTGAGATTAGTTGTTTGTCAGTTGCTTCATTTGCTATTATTTTCTCCCATTCTGAAGGCTGTCTTTTCACCTTGCTTATAGTTTCCTTTGTTGTGCAGAAGCTTTTAATTTTAATTAGGTCCCATTTGTTTATTTTTGCTTTTATTTCCAATATTCTGGGAGGTGGGTCATAGAGGATCTGCTGTGATTAATGTCAGAGAGTGTTTTGCCTATGTTCTCCTCTAGGAGTTTTATAGTTTCTGGTCTTACGTTTAGATCTTTAATCCATTTTGAGTTTATTTTTGTGTATGGTGTTAGAAAGTATTCTAGTTTCATTCTTTTTCAAGTGGTTGACCAGTTTTCCCAGCACCACTTGTTAAAGAGATTGTCTTTTCTCTATTGTATGTTCTTGCCTCCTTTGTCAAAGATAAGGTGTCCATAGGTGCGTGGATTTATCTCTGAGCTTTCTATTTTGTTCCATTGATCTATTTCTGTCTTTGTGCCAGTACCATACTGTCTTGATGACTGTGGCTTTGCAGTAGAGCCTGAAGTCAGGCAGGTTGATTCCTCCAGTTCCATTCTTCTTTCTCAAGACTGCTTTGGCTATTCAAGGTTTTTTGTATTTCCATACATATTGTGAAATTATTTGTTCTAGCTCTGTGAAAAATACCGTTGGTAGCTTGATAAGGATTGCATTGAATCTGTAGATTGCTTTGGGTAGTATACTCATTTTCACTATATTGATTCTTCCAATCCATGAGCATGGTATGTTTCTCCATCTATTAGTGTCCTCTTTGATTTCTTTCACCAGTGTTTTATAGTCTTCTATATATAGGTCTTTAGTTTTTTTGGGTAGATATATTCCTAAGTATTTTATTCTTTTCATTGCAATGGTGAATGGAATTGTTTCCTTAATTTCTCTTTCTATTTTCTCTTTATTAGTGTATAGGAATGCAAGGGATTTCTGTGTGTTGATTTTATATCCTGCAACTTTACTATATTCATTGATTAGCTCTAGTAATTTTCTGGTGCAGTCTTTAGGGTTTTCTATGTAGAGGATAATGTCATCTGCAAACAGTGAGTGTTTTACTTCTTCTTTTCCAATCTGGATTCCTTTTATTTCTTTTTCTGCTCTGATTGCTGTGGCCAAAACTTCCAAAACTATGTTGAATAACAGTGGTGAGAGTGGGCACTCTTGTCTTGTTCCTGACTTTAGGGGAAATGCTTTTAATTTTTCACCATTGAGGATAATGTTTGCTGTGGGTTTGTCATATATAGCTTTTATTGTGTTGAGGTATGTTCCTTCTATTCCTGCTTTCTGGAGAGTTTTTATCATAAATGTATGTTGAATTTTGTCAAAGGCTTTCTCTGCATCTATTGAGATAATCATATGGCTTTTATTTTTCAATTTGTTAATGTAGTGTATTACATTAATGATTTGCAGATATTGAAGAATCCTTGCATCCCTGGGATAAAGCCCACTTGATCATGGTGTATGATCTTTTTAATGTGTTGTTGGATTCCGATTGCTAGAATTTTTTAAAGGATTTTTGCATCTATGTTCATCAGTGATATTGGCCTGTAGTTTTCTTTTTTGTGTGTGGCATCTTTGTCAGGTTTTTGGTATTATGGTGATGGTGGCCTCATAGAATGAGTTTGGAAGTTTACCTTCCTCTGCAATTTTCTGGAAGAGTTTGAGTAGGATAGGTGTTAGCTCTTCTCTAAATTTTTGGTAGAATTCAGCTGTGAAGCCATCTGGACCTGGGCTTTTGTTTGCTTCTTTTAAATTCTTCTAAGCCACACTATCACACTGAGTAAACTCTTTCATTCAGTTTCATGGGTTATAACTGATCACTTCAGAATTATTATTATTTACCCCTAATTGCTTTACTGGTTGTTTGCTTTAGCCAAAGTTTGTGACTAGTCTCACTTCTGGACAGGAAACCCTAAGAACCAGAGCATAATTCTTCTTGTTCTCTTTTTCCTTTGCTGTAGCTACCAGTCACAGCTGAGACAGTACCAGAGACAGGACATGTAAAGCATCTTCTGCCCTCTCCACCACGACACCATACACCCAAGCGGACGTGTGGTATGAAAATAATAAATCTTTGATGTGTTCAGTTCAGTCAGTTCAGTCCATCAGTTGCATCTGACCTTTTGCAACCCCATGGACTGCAGCACGCCAGGCTTCCCTGGTGTGTTAAGGTGTTGTTGCTGCTGCTGTTCCTGCCAAGTCGCTTCAGTCGTGTCCGATTCTGTGTGACCCCATAGACGGCAGCCCACCAGGCTCCCCCGTCCCTGGGATTCTCCAGGCAAGAACACTGAAGTGCGTTGCCATTTCCTTCTCCAATGCAGGAAAGTGAAAAGTGAAAGTGAAGTCGCTCAGTCGTGTCCGACTCTTAGCGACCCCATGGACTGTAGCCCACCAGGCCCCTCCATCCATGGGATTTTCCAGGCAAGAGTACTGGAGTGGGGTGCCATTGCCTTCTCTGGTTAAGGTGTTAGGTAGAGCAATTTATGTGGCCACACCTAACTTTAAGGGTCAGGGAGACATAGTCCTGTAGTATTTTGCATGGTGGATATTTTCTTTCCCAGCCGTGCTTCACGGCATGTGGGATCTTAGTTTCCCCAGCCAGGGATCAAACCTGTGCAACCCTTGCAGTAGGAGCACAAAGTCTTAGCCACTGGACTGGGTTTGAGGTGGTAAGCCACTAGAATTTGGGCATTGTTATTGTAGCTTCCCTGTCTGATACAGTATATAAAAGGCCCATTACCTTTTCCCAAAATGAGTGCTCAGTAAACAGTGACTAATTTTATCATTAACAAATCACTATTTTATCTTCTGTCTAGTCTATTTTTCCTACTCAAAAAAAAATCATTTAAACAGGGACGATCCCTAGATGGTCATTTACCCACTCATATATGCCTACTTTTATTTAAGTCTATAACAATTACACCAATAAATTGCATTTAAAACCTATGTTTTTCAGTCTCGTTTAAAATCACATCAAAAAGTATGAAATACTTAGGAATACACCCGATCAAGAGGGTGAAAAGAATGAAATAACGCCACTTGCAGCAACATGATGGACCTAGACATCATCATACTAAGTGAAGTAAGTCAGACAAAGAGAAATATCATAGGATATCACTCAAAGGCAGAATCTAAACTATGATACAAATGACGAAGAAAACCAATTTAGGATTACCAAAGGGGAAAGTGGGTGGAGGAGGAACAAATTAGGAATTTGGGGTTAGCAGATACAAAGTACTATATATACATAGATAAACAACAAGATCCTAGTATATATATCACAGGGAACTGTATTCAAAACCTTATAATAACCTATAGTAGAAAAGAATATAATATATATATATATACATATATAACGGAGTCACTTTCCTGTACACCAGAAACTAATACACTATATATTAACCATACTCAATAAAAAGTTTTAAAATATGTAACACCTATGTTCTCACCATTGTTAAGAAGATTCCAAATTCTGGATTTAAATCAACACAATCACCATCAGAAAAAATAAACTGTTTTTTTCTCTCTTTTCTTGCTGTCAAGACGATGTAAATTTGTTGGGCTGCCACTGATAACACAGGCAATTCAATTCTGTTAAACTCATCAAAACAGCCCCAGGAACCTGACTGTGCAAGACCTGGTGTGAAAAACAGTTAGTTTGATAAGTTTTACTTTGTAATACACCTTCTTGATAGAAATCATTTTTCCAAAGCACCCTCAAACAATTATATAGTGAAATACAATTTATATAAACTTCACATCTGGCTGTTTATAAAGACATATTTAATTCCAGTGATATAGAGAAGTTTAATTATTTGTACATCATCACCAAAACAATGAAAACAGTATACTGCTGAAATGAAAGTTCAGACTCATCATTCCACCAGGGATGCTGAAGGGTGATAAAAATTGCTTCAGTCTGGATGTGCCACCCCCAGTGGGGATGGAGGTGAGGGAGCTATAATGTTTGGGGAAATTAACAAAATAAGGGATGCCCTATCTGGGTCAGATCACTCTGTCCCATTCTTGTTGCACTGAGAGAAATGCCTGGAAGCTGAGTGAGACAAAGAATGGTCAAAAGATGTTTATTTATTCCTTATGAAACCCAGCACAAAGGAAGACCTGGATACCAGGAACACTGCTCCTGTCTAATCTCAAAGGATGAAAAATCTTTATTATCTTTAACTGCATGAAACACTCTTCTCTCTCCTTTTTTTTAAGCAAGCGAATTGGATTTATTAAAGAGAAGGAAAGTACAAAGCTCTCAGCATAGACACTGAGAGGGGTTAGAGAGTCCCCACAAAACACTCTTCTTTTATTACTGCTTCCACCCACCAACCCCCACTTTTTCTTCTCTCTCCTTTGGGAATTTCCATTTTATGGATATTGGAATTTACATATCTATTCCTATGACCGTGAATTTTTTCTGTCAAACTTTCCATTTCTTTCTGCAATATGCTCTCTTGGCTAGATATTCCAACTCAAAAAAAAAAAACTCAGGTTTTGTTTTTTTCAATTTCTGATTATTCCAATTGTTATTCTTTTCATAGCAGCCTATTTTTTTTTTCTTTAATTGGTTATATGTGACAAATTCTTGAATCTCTCTGAAGCTATTAATTTGAGTTACTTTTGCATTTTCTTCTCATTCCAAATGCAAATTCCTGTTTGCATTGTGTATGGCTGCCTCTGGCGATTGGGGGAAAGGCATGAGAGGCAGGAGAGCTTATCCGCTTGGGTCTGGGGCTTGGGAACTGACCTGGTGCGGTGCTTGCCTCTCTGGCACAACCCCTACCTGGCGATAATCTTTGTCAGGACTCCACCTTCAGAGCATTTCCATGGGGGAGAAATGCTGGAGACAGCCAGTTTCTTTTCTCTTTCTCTGCTTTCTGCTTTACTTTTGGCATTCTAGGATTTACCTGGTGCTCTAGTCTGCACCTCTCAGCCATCTTCAACCAGCCAGGAGTGGCCCACAGAACATTCTCTTTCATTAAGTGATTCTTTGGGTTTAAATTATTTTTTTTTTAAGGACAGGCAATTACAATGAACAATATGGTGAACATCCATGTACCCACCTACCAAATCTTAACAATTTTGCTTCAGATTTCATCCTAAAAAATAAAATACTGGAACTACAATTCAAGTCCATTCTTGGATCCACACTCCCTCCTTCTCCAGAGGTAACTTCTACTATGAATTTGATGTCAACGGTTCTTATGCATGCCTGCTCACGTGCAGTTATTTACAGGCATGCATAACGTTTGGCTTGTTTGGCTTGTTCAAAATTTGTGTGTATCTATTTATTTTTCTATATACTGTATCTATAAAATACTGTATCTGTGCACTGTAAATATATACAGTGTATCATCAAATAAACTGATTTATTTACTGTTCTCTGAAGCAATTCTACCAACTTATACACACAGAAGTACTAAGATTTACAGTTTTACACACCCTTACCAACAGTGGTTTGTTAGACTTTTCATTCTTACCAATTAATAACAGTGAGAACAGCATTGTTTTGTATTTCTTAATGATTTGAAGAAACTCTCTCTCTTTTTTTTTTTTTTTTGGCCATGCCACACACATGTGGAGATCTTAGTTTCCTGACCAGGGGTAGAACCCCTGCCTGCTGCAGTGTAAGTGTGAAGTCTTAACCACTGGACCAACATGGAAGTCTAAAGAAAATCTTTCTTAATGTTAGATATTAATCTTTTGTCAGCCATACATGCTAAAATATCTTCTCCCAGTCTTTGAGAAGTCTATTTAACTTCTCAAAAAGAGACATATCACAAAAGACTGTAAAATTATATACATGCACACACATTCACACACACACACAATTGACCCTTGAACAACACAGGGGTTAGGGGCTTGGACACGCCACAAAGTCGAAAATCCATATATAACTTTGCAGTCAGCCCTCTCACATCCACAGTTCCACATATAGGGGTTCAACCAGCCTGAGGTCGTATAGTACTGGAGTATGTATTTAGTTTAAAAAATCTGTGTATAAGTAGAACTGCACAGTTCAAGTCTGAGTTGTTCAATGTATATATTTTGAACAGGCAAGTAACTAAAGATAAGAGCTGGATGAGCAATCCCATGGTATCTGTTATAGGGATATCCTCCTACCCTGCTTAAATGTATTCATCCTTTCTTTATAGTTTGTGGTTTTTGTATAAAAAGTCCCTTTCTACTCTGAGAACAGATATGTGCCTTTGTTACCTTCTAAAGGTCATACAGGTTTTGCCTATCATAGTTAAGCACTTAATCCCCCAAAATTATTTCTATGCATGTTGTAGGGATTTAATTTTTATATATGCAGGCATCCAATTTCCCTTGTTAAATATTAATCATCCAGGGTACCAGAATGACATTGCAAATTCTATCTCTTCATCACTGATTTTCAATACCACCTTTTCCACATGTCAGTGTTCCTGGCCTATTTCTGCATTCTCTACTATGTTCCACTTGTCTGTTTATCAAGTCGCTTTAGTCATGTCCAACTCTTTGTGACCCTACAGACTGTAGCCCACCAGACTCCTTTGTCCATGGGATTCTCCAGGCAAGAATACTGGAATGGGTTAGCATGCCCTCCTCCAGGGGATCTTCCTGACCCAGGGATCAAACCCTCATCTCTCATGTCTCCTACACTGGCACTGGAGTTCTTTACCACCAGCACTACCTAAGTGATATCCTTCTGAGATTTTCATTTTCTAACTTTTGTTATGGACAATTAAAATAAAATTTGTGTTTATTTCATATTCAAGTAAACTTGCTAAATTCTACTTTCTATAGCTTTGTTGATTTCATTGTTTACAATGTCACTTGTAAATGACAGCCTTTTGTGTTTCTTTCTTTCCAGCCTTTGTACTTTTGCTGTCCCTGTTGTTGTTCCTTAATGCACTGGGTAGGATGCAGAACACAGTGGTGAGTGGAAGGAATAGCGATGGAAATCCTCATCTTATACCTTGTCTCAGAGAACGCTTTCAAATTTTCAGTACCACAATGTTTGCCGTGGGTGTCCTTTATCAAGTGAGCTATGTGGATGGATATCTGGGGAAAGAATCTAAAGATCAGCAGGCATAAGGTGGAGGGAGTGTGCTTCGGGATGTTTGAGAAACATCACAAAGGTCAGCGTGGCTGCAGCAGAGACAGTGTGGGGACAGTGTCAGGAGACGAGATGAGAAGGGCAGAGCGATGCCACAGGGAAGGGCAGGTGTGACTGTACAAAACAATACGAGGACCAGCGTAAGGATTTCGGCTCTTATTGTGAGCGAAGCCAGGGCCCGGCTTTCAGTAGAAGAGTGTCGTGACCTGACTTACAATTAGAAGGCTCTAGATTTGAGATTAGAATGGAGAGCACAGGGGTAAACTCAGGGAGACCAATTAGGAACCTTATTGGAGCAGCATAGGCGAGAGATAATGATTGGCTTGAACCAGGATGACAGCAGCGGGATAATAAAAGGCGGCTGGTGCTAGATGTGTTCTGAAAGTAGAGCTAATAGTGTTTGCTGACAGTTGGACATGAGCATGAGAGAAAGAGAGGTGAAAAGGATAAGTCAAAGATTTCTGTTTAAGTATCTGGAAGAATAGAGTGGGTATTTAGTGTGTCAAGGAAGGCTGAAGAAGAAGTCGAGATGGGGAGGGGGGATCGGAAGTTTGGTTTGGGATTCAGTGACTCTGGACCTGTTAGATATTTAAGGGGCAATGTCAAGGATCAGGTATCAGTTGTATTATGTGAATTCAGAGTTTCAAGGGGAAGTCCAAGATAAGATGTAAATTTGATCATTTAGATAGCATTTAATGTTTATTGCTGGGAGAAATATCAATGACCCTAGATATGCAGATGATACTACTCTACTGGTAGAAAGTGAAAAGGAACTAAAGAGCCTCTTGATGAGGGTGAAAGAGGAGAGTGAAAAAGCTGACTTAAAACTCAACATTCAAAAAACTAACATCATGGCATCCCATCCCATCACTTCATGGCAAATAGATGGGGAGACAACGGAAACAGTAACAGACTTTATTTTCTTGGGCTCCAAAATCACTGCAGATGGTGACTGCAGCCATGAAGTTAAAAGACGCTTGCTTCTTGGAAGGAAAACCATGACAAACCTAGACAACATATTAAAAAGCAGAGACATCATTTTGTTGACAAAAGTTTATATAGTCAAAGCTATGGTTTTTCCAGTAGTCATGTACAGATGTGAGTTGGACAAAGAAGGCTGGATGATAGAGAAGTGATGCTTTCAAATTGTCATGCTGGAGAAGACTCCTGAGAGTCCCTTGAACTACAAGGAGAGCAAACCAGTCAATTCTAAAGGAAATCAACCCTGAATATTCATTGGAAGGGTTGATACTTAAGCTGGAGCTCCAATACTTTGGCCACCTGATGTGGAGAGCAGACTCTTTGGAAAAGACCCTGATGCTGGGAAAGATTGAGGGCAGGAGGAGAAGGGAGCAACAGAAGATGAGATGGTTAGACAGCATCACTGACTCAATGGACATGAGTTTGAGCAAACTCTGGGAGATAGTGAAGGACAGGGAAGCCTGGGGCACTGCAGTCCATGGGGTTGCAAACATTCAGACATGACTTGGTGACCGAATAACAACAAAAGTGTGGGTCTGCATGAGACCACCAGAGAAGACCAACAAGGCCTGAGTTCTAAGACTGAAATGCTCCCTAATCTTTTTTCTTTGTCCATCTGAAACCATCTGCCATCTATCTTTCCAGATTTTATCAATATTTCCCATCTGCCAGTACCCCTCTCCCTTCTTGTGTTCCAGTGTTACCATCCTTTTAAAAAAATATTTCAGTAATTCCCTGGTGGTCCAGTGGTTAGGATTCTGTGCTTTTACTGCCAAGGGCCCGGGTTTGATCACTGGTCAGGGAACTAAAATCCCATAAGCTTCACAGTGCAGCCAAAAATAAATAAATAGTAAAAATCTTTATTTCAGTGTGATTTAATGCGATAAAGGAAGTCACATGTGTCATCAGTTTGCTATCCTGATCTTATCTCCTCCACCATTGTTTCAGGCAGTATTAAATTGATTCTGTTTTCATAATCTAATACACATTCAACTCATGGACTGTAATGCCAGAAGTAGTATTGAATGATATTTAATTGATGATACCCAGCCATTTTTGGCCCAGAAAAATGGCAATATCATATGCATCAATCTACATTAATTTTGCTTATGTGGGACACTATCACTTTAGACTTCTATCAGAAAATACCATTTAAATGCAATAAAAATAAATCCACCAAAAATAACACAACAGTGTTTGACACTTGCCTTTAAAAATCCTTCCTAGCCCTCTGAAATCCATTTGATCTGAGCAATTAAACACGACCACATATTTCCCCAAACATCTTCCCATGTCTTTCGTCGTTTCGGTTTTGCCAGTGCCCGCAGGTCCTGCTGGAGCCCCTCCCATGTTCATTCCCAAAGCCTGTGCCAAAGTGATGTAGCACCTGCAAACGTGAAGCAGACAAAGCGTGGATGTGAGCTAACACGCGTTACAGTGAAGCACAAGCAGAAGTCTGATGTGATTGAAATGAGACCGTTCGTTTTAGAGTTTGAGCCACCCCCATTAGAGGGGCTTCCCCGGTGGTGCTAGTGGTAAAGAACCGGCCTGTCAATGCCAGAGTCATAAGAGATGCAGG
This sequence comes from Bos indicus, assembly GCF_029378745.1. Taxonomy (NCBI): domain Eukaryota; kingdom Metazoa; phylum Chordata; class Mammalia; order Artiodactyla; family Bovidae; genus Bos; species Bos indicus. The sequence goes on along the minus strand of NC_091782.1, from coordinate 14,192,494 downwards.
TTCGATCCCTGGGTCAGGAAGATCCCCTGGAGAGGGGAACGGCAACCCACTCCAGTATTCTTGCCTGGAAAATGCCTTGGGCAGAGGAGCCTAGCAGGCTACAGTCCATTGGATGACAAAGAGTCGGACATGACTGAGCTACTAATGCTTTCTCATAAGAGATGGGCAACCAAACAAGGCTGGAGTAGCTGGTATTCATTAGAAGTAATACAGGGTTTGCAAAGGTGTGCAACCCTGACGTAAAACCTGCAGGCCTTCCTTGCACTGTGGTCAGGAGAAATCTGAAGTCAGAGAATCAAGTAAGTGGTGGTGTGCTGGCAGATGTTTAACAATGAGCCCTCTAGGAAAAATAAAATAAAGCTGATTTCTGTTTTTTGGCCTCGCCACATGGCATGCAGGGTCTCAGTTCCCCAAGCAAGGATAGAACCTGTGTCCTCTGCAGTGGAGGTGCTGAGTCCTACTACTGGACCACCAGGAAATTCCAAGCCTAATTTTTTACATCTGCTGATTTCTGTGGCATAAATACGTCCATCGTGGCCAGTGGCAACGCTGGCAATGTGATAGCACAAAACTGGGAAGAAGAGCATGACGTTGGCTCTTGCAGACTAGTACAAGCCAGCTCCGCCAGCACACCACTGCCGGGAAACCATGTTACTGTGAAGTGTTTCACTCACTTAGACACATGTACAGAACACTGTAATGAATCCCCTGGTATCCATAATGCAGCTTCAGTTACATTTGTTTCAGATCTAAGCAAACTTAGTAAAGCTTCATGTGACATGAAGCTTTATACATAAACATCAGTCGAAGGGAAAACAGCCTGAAAAATTTAAACTGTGATGGAACCGGACATATAAAGGGAGGTTGGATGAGTCTAGAAGACGCTGAAGACATAATTTTGCTGTATCATAATTTTACCTGGTGTCGGCTCTATTTAAAAATAACAGCAGAATTAGCTGTTCTGTGACCCAGTTTAAGTCGATTCTACAAACATTTACTGTCTCCTACACATGGCATACAGAACCAGGTATTTGCAGGACATGTAAGAATGGCAAAGACCCTGGACTTGTCTAGTGTCATGTACTAGAAAGAATGGCGAGGGGATGTGCCATTAACTGATTATTCACTCAGACCTGGCCAAGAAACATCACTTCAGGAATGAACTTCCACATATGAAAAACCAGAAGACACCGTTTCCAAGGTGTACCTTCCTTCTTTGCCATTCTAATGACCCTCTTTAAGGCTCTAGAGACATTTGTCCATCCTGTAATCTCAACTTTATTACTCAACGGCTTTTTTCTTTCCTTTTTTTTTTTTTCAACTTCATTACTAAACTTCTCATAGTCAACATTCAAGCATCCTTTTATTGTTTTATTTTTTTCTATTTCATAAAAATTTAACCTATAGGTACTTTGAAATAATGATAGTTATTTCATTGTTAAACTTTGATGAGCTAGCCCAGACCTGACACGACAGCAATATGCTTTTGTTAACATTTCAAATGCAAATTTAAGACAATTGTAAGTACATGATTTAATTACAAGAATGGAATAACAAAAATGAGTTTCCTACCGATCTGTTAACGGGGTGATAACAAGACGATCAGTGCATCCCAGAAATTCATTCTGGTAAATAAAGTCAACATCTGTAATAGACACCACTGTTTGATCCAAATCTTCCTTAAAGTAAAATCTACTCTGTTTTAGCCATTCAAAATCAGTAACAGATCTGATATGCATTTTTACCTTAAAAACATGAAATACAAAGAGATTACATACTGAATTGCAATAGCATAAAATGTAGCATATAGGCAATTTTTATTCACTCATTCATTAGTTGATTCTTGTCACTGAATATATATTTACTGAGTCTTTCCTTGGAATGAATATTTGATGAGTCTTTCCTTGGAGTGCTGTGCTGGGTAAACAAAGACAGACACAGTTCCTGGCTTCTGAAGATGACAAGTCAGGGCAAAAGACAAATCAGATGAACAAGCAAATGCAATAAAGTAGGGAAAGAAACTCAAGGTCATGAAATGATGTAGCAAGAAGACCTCCCCTAGTCTAGGTCTGAGGGAGATACTCAGAGAAAGAAACATCTAAACTACCCCGCAAAAACAGTAGGAATTAGCTGAGGAAATAAAACAGAAGGCATGAGAAGGCAAAATATTCTAGACAAAGACCCAGAAGATGTGGCTGGTGTGTTCAAGAAATTGAAGGAAGTTCAGTACTGCTGAGGCGTCCAGGACTCTGGAGAAAGAGTGAGAGCTGAGGCTTCACAGGGCAGAGGAAAGGGGTTGGGCACTGTCCTCACGGCAGTGGGAGAGGCATGGCCCTGTATGCACACACGCCTTCTTGTACCAGCACTGTGGCCAAACCAATCAATCTGCCCAGCCATCAGCTTATACCCATGGGCCAAGAGGCTTATACCCATGGGAGGCCAAGAGGCTCCCACCACCATGGATGCAAGAGACAGAAACCTGATGAGCACGTTCAGGAGCAACATCCCACCACAATAAGTTCTACGGTGCCTAATGACTTTCCATCAGCAAACCTGGAGAAACCCCAGTCCTGCCCACTCAGGGGAATCAATATAAGTGGCAAGTGGTCCCTTTCACTGCTTCTCCACCCAGGGGCCCAATTCCAGGTCATTCAGCTGACACTGAAAAATAGACTCCGGCAACTATACAATGCTCAGTTCTCCATCTCATGAAGTCTTCATGCTATTTAATTTTTGCTATTGTTTCATTGTCTATGATCTGGCTCCCCCCTCCAGTTAAGAATTCTATCTTCCCTTCTAAAGAATAGTTTGTATTCACCACCTTAAAAGGACTACTTTCAGGTAACAGTCCAGTGCCACCCGCAGGGACTCTGTTCTCTAGCACAGGACCCTCAGCCATGGAGATGTAGTCAGCTAGCTGCTTGCAACAGTCCTATTGGATGGTAAAGAGGGGATAGACTGGGGCTTGCCTGGTTGTCAAATAGTTAAGAATCTGCCTGCCGGGGACAGGCAGGGGACACAAGTTTGATCCCTGGTCCAGGAACTAAGATCCTACATGCCATGAGGCAACTAAGCCCATGTGCCCCAAGTCTGAGCCTGCATGCCCTAGGGTCCATCCTCTGCAACAACAGAAGTCACCACAATGAGAAGCCCATGTACCACAGCTAGAGAGCAGCATTCGCCGCAACTAGAGAAAGCTTGCACATAGCAACAAAGAACCAGCACAGCCAAAAATAAATAAAAATAAGTACACTTTTAAAAATAAAGAGGGGGTCGAGGAGGAAAGTATAAAGAAGAATAGCGGATATTTATTGAGTTGTTACTGTATATCAAAATACATTATGTTCTAAGCATTATACATGGAGAAATAAAATGCATATATGTGGGCTACAAGATACTATTTTACTTGGAATGCAAACTGAGCATGAGTTCACTAGCAATTGAGATAAAAAGAAAAACAGCTTCATAGTTTTAACTATGTGTATAGTTTCTTAAAAAAAAAAAAAAAACCATTCTGTAAGGAAAGTAAAGCTATGCTCAGCCTTTTTATTTTAAAAAGAAGGTTCTTCCATGAGACCTCAACTTTAAGAGACAGTGAGAAATGTACAAATATTCTCAATTACATTCATAGCAGGTATAGTAATGGATTCCATATGACTTCTTCTTGAAGTGGATTTCAAGGAAAACCAAAGTATAATGGTAATGCAATTAAGCAAATCTGTAGAAGGCCAAAGCAATACGGTCTAAGTATGTGGCTCTTTGATGATTAGCATGAACCAGAGAAATTCTAGAGCAGTGTTTCTTGAGCTTTAATATGCTTATGAATCACCTGGAAGTTGTCCTGAAATACAGAGGATGATTCAGTAGGTCTGCAGAGGGGTATGGTGGGGAGGCTGAAGATTCTGCTTTTCAAACAAGCTCCTAGATGAGGCCAGCACAACCGGTGGTCATACATACTTTGAGAAAGAAGGATCTAGACTACAGGGGAATAAAATGGATTCCATGCCCTTCAATCTTCAGTAAATACAACTTATCTGATCAGAACTTTTGATACAAGTTGGAAACAGATAGCCTGGGAATCATAGTCTCCAAAAAATGGGCCCCAAGTTGCATGAACTGTGGGTCTCTGATGAAGGAAAAAGATACCTTAAAGACAGATCAAGTCAGGGACTTCCCTGGTGGTCCAGTGGTTAAGAATCTGCCTGCCAGTGCAGGGGACACGGGTTCAAGCCCTGGTCTGGGAACTAAGATCCCACATGCCGTGGGGCAACTAAGCCTGAGAGCCACAGCAACTGAAGCCCGTGAGCCTAGAGCCCATGCCCTGTACAAGAGAAGTCACCATAATGAGACGCCAGTGCACCTCCACCGGAGAGTAGTCCTCACTTGCCACCACTAGAGAAAGCCTGCTCACAGCAATGAAGAGCCCACGCACCCCAGCAAAGACCCAGCTCAGCCAAGAAATGAATAAAAAAAAATTTAAGAAATAAAGTAGAGCAGCATGTTCAGAATTTTTTAAAAAAAGTTAAACAGAATAATGCAATGGTAGTCAAAAATGAAGCTAGTCAAAATGATGGAATATCAAAACTACCTGGGCCTCCTATCCCATAATAGACAACTACTGCTCAAGACCACTTGTTAGGGTCCTGTTTCCAAAGGGAATTCAAATATCCCTTCTACTCCCACTCTGCAGAACCTTGCCCAGATCAAGCCCATGAAGACTTGTCAGACACGATCACCTGAACAGCCATAGGAGTGCCCTGAAACTTGGTTCTACTCAATCTACACTTTTTTCACAACTGGCTCATCTGTTGGAGGAGCTAATCTAGAAGACATGGCTTCAGGTGGACCCATGAGCTGGATGGACCCTCACCCCCTTCTCTGTCCCTGGAATAGGCGTTCTGCCTACTGTTCCCATAGTGGGAACTATTTTCATGGATGCACCCTTGAGAGAGGAACATGCCGTTGAGACCATCTGGATGGTACAGGAGGTAGTTAAGGCCTCCATACAAACTTATAAGGTTCTGGCAGACAATGAAATAGAGTTACAGATATAGAAAACAAACCTACCAGGGGGTAAGTGGGGAGGGATAAATTGGGAGATCAGGATAGACATATACACACTGCTGCTGCTGCTGCTAAGTCGCTTCAGTCGTGTCTGACTCTGTGCGACCCCAGAGACAGCAGCCCACCAGGCTTCCCCATCCCTGGGATTTTCCAGGCAAGAACACTGGAATGGGTTGCCATTTCCTTCTCCAATGCATGAAAGTGAAAAGTGAAAGTGAAGTCGCTCAGTCGTGTCCGACTCCTAGCGACTCCATGGACTGCAGCCTACCAGGCTCCTCTGTCCATGGATTTTCCAGGCAAGAGTACTGGAGTGGGGTGCCATTGCCTTCTCCGTATATACACACTATTATATACAAAATAGGTAACTAATAAAGACCTACTGAATAGCACAGGAAACTCTACTCAATACACTGTAATGGGGTAAGAATCTAAAAAAGGGGAGGGATATGGATATGTATAACTCATTCACTTTGCTGTACAGCAGAAACTAACACAACACTGTAAATCAACTATATTTCAAGAAAATTATTTTAAAAATTCTGGCAGACAAATGCAGAGATTTAGTCCTCTAGAGGCTGCCCAAGCCTCATTAAGTATTCAATGAATTTCCTCACTAATATTGCTAACTACCAATCTGGAGTGGCATGCCTCTTTCTTCAGATTCTTCTTGCCCTCTGAGCGCAGGGGCCAAGTCATGAACGAACATTGCCATAACTCACAACCAAGCGCACCTAAATTATATCATATCCCTGGTTATTGGCTTAAAGAAACAGTTCAAATTACATCAGTTGATTCCAGACTTTCAGAATGTCAAAACTGAATACACATACATGACTGTTAAAACTACCAAATATATCAGTATATGTTTGTAGACACTGTATAGGCAAAGCTGGTTGTGAGAAAGGACCAAACAGATGCAAGATTCATATAAGCTACGAAGTATGTATAATACTTAACTGTTAATTATTAGAAGCACTAACTTTTAATTAATACACTAGATTACTTTAAATTAAGAAAAAAAATACTTTACCAAGTCATCAAAAATATCTCTCTGATGCACATGGATGGTAATTAGAGTCTCAAATTTCACTCTATCAAACTTGCTCAGGTCATGTGTTGTCTGACTAATGAGAGTATTTAGAATATCCAAAAATTTCTGGTTTGTCACTTGCATGATTTTCCTGTCATCTTTTGCATTATTTAAAGCCTCTTCTGAATCATGTGTCCACAACATCTGAATTCCCAGAAGCCCAACCTAGAAATCCAGCAGACAAATAAGTTTACCAAATATTTAAAGCACACCTGTAATAAAATCTAGTGGTCACTTATTCACACTGAGGTGGACAGTCTTCTTGATTTTAAACTAAAAAAGGGACATGCATTTCTTCACTCTCAAAGGGGAAAATCACTGAAAGTTCAAACAATTGATTATTTATTTCAATGTGGATGGATAATAATTTAAACAACTGCTACAATTTATGCAATTATATATGCATTAATGGAAGATGCTTGGGGAATTTTTCTATAGAGGGCTTGAGACCCATATACCTTCATACAATTACTTTCCTTTCTAAAAAAAAATAAATGGAAATAATATATTATTGTGTATTTTTCTTCAGCAGAGTTTTCCAAAGGTTTATTTGTATCTTCTAAAAAGGATATGCTGTCTATCTCTTTCCTTAATCTCATTCTAATATCCTTATCTTTTATGTACATCTACTTCTCTTTCTACATATAGATCTACAAGAGACAGAGATAGAGACAAAAAGTCAGATAGGGGGAAGCTTGTCCTTTGTCTCCTGAAGAAGGCATAGGAAAACTGTAAGTTGATGCTCACCTTACCTACGATTTCTGCCCCAGGAAAGGAAATGAAAGCGGTCAGAACTTGCCCTCCCCTCACCCCCTCGTCTGCAACAACCGTCCCTTTGGGATCTTCTGTTCTTCCCCAGAGTCAGGCAACATATCCAAGACCATTTGAACCAAAGAGGAATTCCACATCTGGTAGAGGAAGGAAAGTGTGCAAGTGGCGTATGGATTCTACAGGCATGGCGTTCAGTGTAGGTAAAGCAGGAATTCATGATACAGGATGCTCGGGGCTGGTGCACTGGGATGACCCAGAGGGATGGTATGGGGAGGGAGGTGGGAGGGGGGTTCAGGATGGAGAACACGTATACACCCGTGGCGGATTCATGTTGATGTATGGCAAAACCAATACAATATGTAAAGTAATTAGCCTCCAATTAAAATAAATAAACTAAAAAAAAAAAAAAAAACCCTCTCCTTATCCTTGCTTCCTCTGGAACATCAATAATTTTCCTGCTAGAGCAGTGGCCAATCTTGGGTCTGCAGGTGAAGGTAAACGAAGCCCTGGGGTGGAAAGGAAATAGTTGCTATCAGGAAGCTCCAGATAGCAGATTCTCTTTGCACAAAGCAGAGGGAAACAAGGCAGAAACGACAGTGCAAGGCTATCTGATTTAAAAACTGACTATAAATTATGTTTCTCACTAGGTTTAAGAAGGCAGGGGACATCATGGTGAAAACTGAAGGATGTTTCATTACAATAAAAAATGAAATAAAAATAAAAAACAAAATTCTCATCAATATTATTTGGTGTTTATGATGAGCACATTAAAAAATACTGAAAAGGAACACACTAAAATACTGTCATCATTTCCAGGTGGTGGAAATATGGGAAAATTTTCTTTTCACTTTTATATTCTTCAAATGTTTCCAAATTTTTCCAAAAAGGATCCATTGTGTTCAAAATCTTCAAAATGCATTTGAGAAAAAAGGTGAAATTTTAAACAATTTCAGATAAAAAATTAACACAGTAACAGAAAAATTGATTCTGGAAAACTGCTTTCTAAAATGCAATTTAAAGAGAGTAATATATATATTTAATGAATATATTAAATAAGTATATATTGAATGAAAATACAGAAAATGAATATATATATTCATTACTCTTTAAAGCAATTTTTCCATACAACTGAAATTTGCCTACTACAATGTTACGATTTTTATCTAAAAATCTTTTATCTAAAAATACATACACACATTATACAAAAGTCCTAAAAGTTGGTCAATTTTCCTATTATATCCTGTCCAACTTCACCACTACTTTAAATTTGCTTTTCAGCTTTTCCAACTGTAATGCTATATCTCCTAATTGTAATCATGCTTTCCTGCAGGAGGGAAACTATGTTGATTTAGCCTAAGGAGCTATTTTCCTTAGCTATCAAATACAGAATTTTATAAAGCTTTGTCACAAAGGTAATAATGCTAATAAGAATAATAAAGCTTTCGAAGAATATTATAGAACACAAAACAATATTAATGCATTCTCTTCAGTGGAGATTGACTCTGTATTCATGCTTGTGTCATCTGAATAATTTCATAACATTTCAGCTGTCTCCACTGTGTGTGCAGTAATTCAGGATTTGGGGCTTGGGATGGGAAGAGCAGCTGGGTTTTGCTAAACCCGCCTATATTTTTCTTGCCTTCTAGTCATGAAATTAAAAGACGCTTACTCCTTGGAAGGAAAGTTATGACCAACCTAGATAGCATGTTAAAAAGCAGAGACATTACTTTGTCGACAAAGGTCTGTCTAGTCAAGGCTATGGTTTTTCCTGTGGTCATGTATGGATGTGAGAGTTGGACTGTGAAGAAGGCTGAGCACCGAAGAATTGATGCTTTTGAACTGTGGTGTTGGAGAAGACTGTTGAGAGTCCCTTGGACTGCAAGGAGATCCAACCAGTCCATCCTAAAGGAGATCAGTCCTGGGTGTTCATTGGAAGGACTGATGCTGAACCTAAAACTCCAATACTTTGGCCACCTGATGCAAAGAGCTGACTCACTTGAAAAGACCCTGATGCTGGGAAAGATTGAGGGCAGGAGGAGAAGGGGACAACAGAGGATGAGATGGTTGGATGGCATCACCGATTCAATGGACATGGGTTTGGGTGGACTCTGGGAGTTGGTGATGGACAGGGACGCCTGGCGTGCTGTGCTTCATGGGGTCACAAAGAGTCGGACATGACTGAGCGACTCACAACTGAGCAATTCAGAACTAAACTGAATTGATCCCTCACTGTCTCTGACCAAGATCACAAATCATCACTCTTCATTTACCTTGGCTGAAAATGTAATGAAACTGTTACTTCTTCATTTGCCATATCCAGTTTTAATAACACCTGGCACATGACACCACACTTCTAAGAGTCAAAGGGCAGGAGGGCTTTTCACGAAAACACCTGCTCCAGCCTCTTCAATGTCTTTTCTCTAAAACCTTAGCTCATGAGAAGAACTTCACCAGATTATGCCAATTTTTAACTACTTGAAGGGAAAATAAACAAAAGGCAAGATGGATTTCATTTCAGGAAAAGATATGGTTACTCCTTTTATATATGTCCATATCTGTATCTGCATCTATATTTATCTACGTATGGATAGAGATAGGTGTTTTTATACATAGACAGGTGTCTTTTGTACAAGATGAAATTTCTCATTAGTCCTTTAGTCTCCGTGAAGATCCTCAATGATGGGAGCAGTGCAAACCCTATTCTGGGGGACGGGGTGGGTTGGACTAGAGTGGTGGAGGAGAGGACAAGTGTGAGGGTGGGCCTCTCTAGCTTGTTGAAAGCTAGAACGGCTTCCTTGGAGAAGGGAATGGCAGCCCACTCCAGTATTCCTGCCTGGAGAATTCCATGGACAGAGGAGCCTGGGGGGCTACAGTCCAGAGGGTCACAAAGAGTTGAACGTGACTGAGCAACTAAGACACACAGAACAGCTCCGCACTGTCAGGCTGTCTGTCTCCTGAATACCTGTCCCCCTTATTTCTACTCGTTGAATGTCATGTAGTCTCACCTGTGCCGGAAAGTGATTGAGGAAAGGTAACAGCTGAAATCCTGAATCACTGATTTGATAGAATGCGGATCGAATTATATTATGCAATGACGACATCTGCATTTTTAATAGGTCCAGAAGCCAAATCTCCACGGGACCTTTGGCCATAACAGGACTATCCAACTGAAACAGTATATTACAAATAGGTTACAAATATATAGTAATTTGATATTTTTACAAATGTCCTAAATCACAGTACCTCGAGACAAAGCAAACAATTTCACACAAAATACTTAAAACATGAGTAAAATTAATTAATAATGTAGCAAGAAGTATAAAGATCATTTGGTCTAAAACTTTCATTGTATAGGTGATAAAATGAATCTCAGAGAAATTAAATGAGTTATCTAAACTAGTCTGTAACAAAGCCAGGAAAGACTACAGAACTAGAACCTGACTCAACTCCCTCCCTTTCTCTCATAAGAGAACTGCATTCTACATTTTAAAGAAACCCTAACAAAATTTTAATCAAGTTAAATTACAATGATTTTTTCTCCTTCTCTTGATATGACAGCCATGATACGATCGTAGTCTTTTGCATGAAAGGTCACCTCATTTATGTTGTCAGACACTGCAGGGAGATGTGGCTATAAGAGAGCACAAGACAGAGCAAACACATCATACATGAGGTTAGACACAAAAGCTGCAGGAGACATGGGTTCAGTCCCTGGGTTGGGAAGATTCCCCTGGGAGAGGAAATGGCAACCTACTCCAGTATTCTCGCCTGGATAATTCCATGGACAGAGAAGTCTGGCGGGCTACAGTCCATGGGATGGCAAAGAGTCAGACACGATGGGTCAACTGAGCATGCATGCAAACACAAAAGCCATTGAGACATTTCTTAAAAGCTTTGCTTTTTTTTTTTTAATATTTGTAAAAGATTAAGAATTTACTTCACTGTCTCAAAAAAAAAAAAAAAAAACAAAAACCAACCTCTTCTTTGACCCTTGACTGACTTGGAAGCCCACTTTTTAAAATCCAGCCATATACAGTGTTTCCTCCAAGACCTACAGATGCCCATCCTCTTACATTATGGAGGTTGAACCAGTAACTGCCATCTTCCTCCCACTGGAGACTGAACCACACTGTCCCTGTCCCCTTCCCTCCCAGGGACAGGTCAGTCCTTCTCTCTTGGCTCTGTGTCTGCCTTACACAGCTTCTACTTCCTTCCTGTCCTTTCTCATCCCCACAACTCCCTGGAAACCAACAAGGAAGGTATTATTAGCTGTTTCCCAGCTTCCCAAACCAGAAATGGTCCTGGGATGGGGTTTCAGTGCCTCCACTCTCAGTTCTCTGTAGTTTTTCTCTTCCCCCTGGAATTACTGCCCTTCGAAATGGCTAAAAGCATTTGAGAAGCATTCTGGACAGGAAAAAAGGGACACATTTAAACCACAATCCCTATCTGATCTAAGAATATTTAGATTTAAATACTCATAACAATGAGTTACATTTAGTGAGCACATACTTTATGTCAGGTACTTTTGATGCATTATCTTGCTTAATTCTTATGACAAGCCTATGAGGTGGAAATGATTAATATTCTGATTTTACAGACAAGAAAACTGAGACACAGGAAAATTAAGTAACTGGCTAAGATCATCCAACTGGTGAGTTGCATAATTGATGGCTCTTGCCTCCAGCTGATGGGCTCCAGATCCAAAGAAAATGAGGCATTTTATAACCAATGTCATTTTTAACACTCTTCTTTCCTGACTGTACTTTTCAGATGTTAACTTCATTTTTATTTTTTATTACACAGGCTATGGAAAAAAAGGATTTAGGTAACAGAAATTTAGATGACACACCTGGATGGTATGGGAATCACTGGCTTGTCCAAGAATTTCCAGGAGAACTGGATCAGACACAAAGAAGAATCTTGGAAATAGTAATCGCTTCTTCTCCAAATACCTTTAAATAAAGTCACATTACCAAATAATTTTTTCTGAATTACTAATTTTGGGGTTTTTAGCCAAGACACAATCACTAATATCGATAAGATAGTAGCAAACACTTATAGCCATTTCCCATTTGAAAAGTTCTGACCTACCATAGATGGCACTGGGGAAAGTAAGTGGAAATAAGAAAGCGTGACTCAGAGCAAGGCATCGTCTATAGTATTCTTTCTCATCAAGAGCCCTCCTGCAACCCTTCTAAGAGTACTGTGAACCTCAAGCTTAAATGCCAGGTGAACATATAATTTATCTCCAAACCAGGATATTTTGAGAGTGAAAGCGGGGGGCGGAGGTAACTAGCCATTCAGTCAGGACAAAGGCAAAAATTTGGACAAACCGGGGTCTATTTTCGCCCTATTTCAAGAGAAATTGAGAAAGAACTGCCTTTGAAGAAAATTATCTGTGAATTTGTTTGGCTATTTGCTCTGTGAGTGCACCTCTCCACTCCACACCTGCAGTGTGTTGATTGGTAGCCCCCAAAAGACATGTCCACATCCTATTTCCTGGAATCCGTGAATACGGTCTCATTTGGAAAAGAGGCCTTTGCAAATGTACTGAAGTCAGATATCTCGAGAGGAGCTCATCTTGGATTATCCGGATGAGCCCTAAGTCCAATGACAAGTCTCCTCATAAGAGACACAGGAAGAAGAGGAGAAGGACATATCAAGACAGAGACTGATGTTACGTAGCCACAAGCCAAGGGTAGTCCCAGAGCCACCAGAACCTGGGCGAGGCAAAGGAAAATTCTCCCTAGAGCCTTCAGAAGGGGCTGCTACCTTGACTTTAGACTTACGGTCTCCAGAACTGAGAAAATAAGTTTCTGTCATCTTAAACCACCCCGTTTGCGGTAATTTGTCACAGCAGCCCTACAAAACTTATACAATGTCTTAATTCACCCACCCTAACTTGAAGGTGTCTTTTTTTGCAAAGAAATCAAATTTATGTGAAATGTTAAATTCCTAACACCACTTCAACCGTCACTACCAAACCAGAAATGCAGTCAATTCTATTAATTTTGGATAAAACACCATCACATATAAAATGTTAGGCAATGAAAAAATTAAACTCTTACCCTGTAAGTGACTTCTGACATACTTCTAATTGTTCGTGTAAATGAGGTAAAAGCTGCCCCATGGTTTCATCTCCAACACAGCAACTAATCACATTGGGATTCTCGTGAGCTCGCTGCATTATCTTTATCCATGACTTGTCAATATTCTGAAAACGTTTTGCTTCCTAAAGACAAACCCATAGTCAGTAAAAGTTGGCATGTGGATGACTGAATGAAGCAAAGTCTTCACTCTGGCATGTCCTATAGTTCCTCAAGTCACCCTATTAATCTTAGGCTACATAATTTAAAGGAGCATTTTTTTTTTATCTGAATTAACTCTGAACAACAGACACCCAAAGCCATAAAACTGCTTATTGAAATGCTGTCCTATCACAATAGGGTTTATGACTAATTCATTTCCTTACATTTAATACATTTTTCAAAGTGCCGCATGATTAATTTTCAGTGCTATCAACTTAAATCGCAAATCTAGTCTTTCAGCACCCCAGGTGTTTTGGTTTGATGAGCAAACTGAAGAAGCATGAAAATAATTTGATCTCAGTGTCTTTGGAATAATTAAAGCTTAATAGTGCCCCAGGAAAAAAGAAGGAGAAAACAGTAAAAATCTGAAACAAAGCTTCATTTACATTTTTGCAAATGAAAATTTACTATTTACTATGAATGATATTAAGCTTGCATTCGATTGCAAAAATGCCTTTAGAAATTGGCATAATCTTGCCTCTATCAAAAGTTTTAAGTGCATTTTTGATAAAAAACATAACTTTCTGATTAAAAAAGAAAAGATTTCTGTTTTAAAAATGTGTTACAAAGGGAAACCAGCTACTTTCAAAATGCTTTTGTCCTTGATTTTTAATCTACAAAGATTTGCGACCCCATGGACTGTAGCCTGCCCATGGAATTCTCCAGGCAAGAATACTTGAGTGGGGAGCCATTCCCTTCTCTAGGGGATCTTCCCAACCCAGGTATTGAATCTGGTTCTCCTGCATTGCAGGTGGATTCTTTACCATCTGAGCCACCAGGGAAGCCCCATAGAGATGCCATAGATATGGAAATTCAAAAGAACAAGACTAATTTTACAAAAGGAAAATTACCTCTATAGAATAAAGTTAGTAGTAATGTATCGGTATTAATTTAAAAGGTCTCAATAAAGCTGTTTTAAATAATTTGTTACAGGTTTCTAAGGCTAAGTTTCCTTGCCTCGTGTTTCTAATCTACTATTAGTTAACTTACTAGTAGTTAATTTGTGTTTACAGATTACAGATTATTTTAACTCAGAGGAATAAGTCTAACTCTTAGAAGAGATGAACTTCTATAATTTAGTAGTATCATATTTGAATGTACCTCACCTCCTCAGACAACAGATTTGAAAATATTATGTTTATAATATATATTTATAAAATACTATGAGTTTCTTCTTTCTATTAATGTAAAGCAAAGGTCAGCAGTTTGCAACTTTTTTGTTGATGGCAAGAGAGCAAACATTTTAGGCTTTGTAAGGCCATATGGTTTCTGTTACAACTACTCAACTGTGCCATTGTAATGCTAAAGCAGTCACAGACAGGATATAAATGAATGGAGACATGGCTGTATTCCAATAAAGCTATATTTACAAAAATAGGTGAGTTGGCCACAGTTTGCAAACCACTGGTACAAATCCTCAAGACATGGCCATATGTCTTTCTGAAGATTTCTACAGAGACATACAGACAACATACACCAACTATTCTATCAGCAGTTACAAGACCCGTACTTACCTGTGGTAGCTGTTTGGCTATGTCGCCACCTACAAAGACAGCTTCAAGATAAACCCAAAGGTTCTGGACTACTAGCCACTCTTCAATTATATCTGAGGAAGTAGACAATTTATACACCCAATTCTGAATATTTTTTTTAAATGGAGCATTATATCTAAAAAGTAAGAATGGAAAAATATTACATTTTAAGAAAGATTCAGACAATAGTAGGCTTTAACAAGAAGGAGAAATATTCCTTTGACAATGAATATTTTTTCCTACAAAAAAGCAGCTCCTATTAAATTTCATAAAGTTAATGAGATATTTGCATTTTTATGAATAAAACATAGAATTATAGTGATCTCACTTACTGCTCCCACGTTTCAGTGATAAACTAAGAAATCTGCCTAGTTTTAAGCTACAGAGGTCTAGCAAAGGAATTGTACTGGTTGCTCTTTGGAGTATAGGGAAAATACGGACTAAGATGGCCTGCCAAGGCTTCTGTGAACCAAATCCAAGTGGGGACTGCCCGTGAGAATAACACATAGGGCCCTGTTATCACTGGTCTGTGGAACTACTAACACAAGGCCTGGGTCAAACTTGAGGTCTGATATTCACTACAAATGTGGTCTGCCTTACCTACAGACTGCTAATTCCACCAGGCACTGTGCTTAGTAGATTCTGCAGTGTTAAAGATCCAGAACTGCTACTCCCTAGAAGCCCTTGTGGTTGTTGTTCAGTCACTCAGTTGTGTCCAACTCTTTGCAATCCCATGGACCACAGCATGCCAGGCTTCCCTGTCCTTCATTATCTCCTGGAGTTTGCTCAAACTCATGTCTATTGAGTCGATGGTGCTATCCAACTCATCCTCTGTCACCCCCCTCTCCTCCTGCCCTTAATCTTTCCCAGCATCAGGGTCTTTTCCAATGAGCTCTTCACATCAGGTGGCCAAATTATTGGAGCTTCAGCATCAGCTTTAACGAATATTCAGAGTTGACTTCCTTTAGGATTGACTGGTTGGATCTCCTTGCTGTCCAAGGGACTCTCAAGTGTCTTCTCCAGCACCACAGTATGAAAGCATCAGTTCTTCAATGCTCAGCCTTCTTTATGGGCCAACTCTCACACTGTACATGACTACTGGAAACACCATAGCTTTGACTATACAGACTTCTGTCGGCAAAGTGATGTCTCTTCTTTTTAATATGCTGTCCAGGTTTGTCATAGCTTTTCTTCCAAGGAGCAAGTGTCTTTTAATTTCATGGCTGCAGTCAACATTCATGGTAACTTTGGAGCCCAAGGAAATAAAGTCTGTCACTGTTTCCACTTCTTCCCCATCCTGCTTCTTCACCATCGGGGCTAGCTAAAGAGTTCATGAGACTACAAGGTGTCCAAAAAGCTGGGCACAAATAAGAAAGACAAGAAATAGAGTGGATGCCATGAGGAAGTGATGGGAAGATACTGGGTAAAGACCTAATTACCTACAGTTGGATTAAGACGCCAACTTCAGTTGTGGCAATGCAAGCATATAGCTTTGAAGTTGTGTAGTGGCACTTCCTGGTGAGTGACATTTGTACAGTCTTAAAAGTTTTCTTGATCAAGACAGAGTGACTTGAAGGGACTCACATATAGAATGGGGTTCTTCTGGGTATAGTCTGATGCTTGAGCGCAACCTTTGGTTTCTACAGAAGCTTATGTTATACATGGAGGTATAAAGTGGCAGTACAAAAATTGCCCCAAGGAGGTAGATGAGTTGATCTAGTAGTAAGAGGCATTTTTTCTCAACTCACAATTTATAGTGTGCATCTGACCATCAGTCTAGAGCTGAAAGGCAGTCAATACGCCAAAAGCACCTTCAAAATCAATACATGCAGACCAAGAGGGTGTGGATAAGCATTTTAGGGAGCTGAAGCACCTAGATAAATGGAGTTAAAAATAACTTTGCCCAGAAATTTTTGAAAAGACTCATCTTTGATGGTTGTATAACTTCCCAACATGAAAAAGGGGGACTTGAAATAAATCACTAGTGACAAGTTTTGTCCTTTGGCCAGGTATTTGCACTGCACAACTTTATGTGGTAGAACCTGTTAATGACAGAAAAGAAGGCTCATGGAACCCCATGAGGAAAGTGTCACAATCCAGGTATTTGAGGTGAGTCAAGTCTCACCCATGGAAATACACAATTTCCTCTGACATCACATCTGAATAGCCCTAGAAATTCATCTGGCACTTGCTACAAGATAAGGCTATGGTTGGCTCTGGAAGAGGCATTCTGGATCCACTTGGTGCTGCAAAGTTTTCTAGAAGAAGGATCTCCCATAGTGTTGTGACTTCTCAGATATCCTTATACTCTTCCTAGCAGGACCTCAACATTGAGTTTACTAGTACAATAAATTAGTACTCTAACCACTCAGATTACTTTGCCAAACAAAGCTATGGTGTTTCCAGTAGCCATAAAGAAGGCTGAGTGCCAAAGAATTGATGCTTTTGAACTGTGGTGTTGGAGAAGACTCTTGAGAGTCCTTTGTACTGCAGGGAGATCAAACCCAGTTAATTCAAAGGAAATCAATCCTGAATATTCATTGGAAGGACTGATGCTGAAGCTCAAGATCCAATACTTTGGTAACCTGATGCAAAGAGCCAATTCATTAGCAAAGACCCTGATGCTGGGAAAGAGTGCAGGCAGGAGGAGAAGGGGATGACAGAGGAAGAGATTGTTGGATGGCATCACTGACTCAATGGACATGAGTTTGAGCAAACTCTGGGAGATGGTGAAGGATAGGGAAGCCTGGCGTGCTGCAGTCCATAGGGTCACAAAGAGTCGGACATGACTGAGCAAATGAACAACAACAACTCAAGTTATATGCAAGTTAACAGTAAAATTAAGAAAAATTTCAAGTCTGAATTCCTGGGTTGCACAATCAGGCTCAGATCAATCTACAGCCTTTCTTCAAGAGATCATAATTCAGGAAATCAAGATGGCAAACTTTTCAATGAACCATGGCAAAGCAGAAGCCTGTGAAGTCCAGGAACCACTGAATAGCCAATGGTCACCTTTGCCAGCTTATTCAGATTATTCAGATTCCCTGAAAGCAGAGGATGAGCCCTAGGAATTTAAGCCCAGCAACTTCACCCTAGAACTCCTAGGAGTTTTGTGAGTTAATGCATTATCCAAATGCAAGACTGCCTTTGGGCCAGAGGTCTTGCAGGATGTCATTCAGTAAACAGTGATCCCAACATGCAGATAGGGTATTATAATCCCCATGCACCCTGGGCACTGACCTCTGTTAATGACCTCTGAAATAATGTGACACATTTCTTAGGTGTGTTAGGGTAAAGACCAGTTAAGAATCACTGGATAGTCAGGTAGGGGATTGCAGCTGCTGCTGCTGCTAAGTCACTTCAGTCGTGTCCGACTCTGTGCGACCCCATAGACAGCAGCCCACCAGGCTCCGCCGTCCCTGGGATTCTCCAGGCAAGAACACTGGAGTGGGTTGCCATTTCCTTCTCCAATGCATGAAAGTGAAAAGTGAAAGTCAAGTCGCTCAGTCGTGTCCAACTCTTCGAGACCCCATGGACTGCAGCCTACGAGGCTCCTCTGTCCATGGGATTCTCCAGGCAAGAGTACTGGAGTGGAGTGCCATCGCCTTCTCCATATTCCTTCATGTTTGCCAGCCTACTCTTCTTGGGCTATTGGGTGAACACTTGAGCAGGTTCAGCCAAGGAGGACAATGACAAAAAAATGAAAGAATGAGAGAGAAAGAAGATAAAATGAAGATGTCATCTTGGTAGGGAGTCAAGATATTCAGAAGATGAGCTGCCAATTTGGGGGAGAATAATTATAATGGGGAGGTGAGTACCATAAAAAAAAAATTGAGGCCATGATTATTAGGGAAAATAGGTAGTTCATGTAAGGACTGACAAGAGTCAACACTTTAGGTCAGAATCTCGTGTTGTGCCACAGCTACGAAACTGGAGTTTTATCTAAAATTATATAACTCTAAATGGCAAATCAAAACCTTCCCTTGCAAATTATAAAATTACCTGTTGCTTAGTAAGGAACCCAAAACCATTAAACTATCCTCCATCAAGGTGATAATCTCTCCCGATTCAGTTCCTTTGAGCAGGAGTTCTCCCTTTCCCTTAAAGGCTGCAAAACTCAGGTTCTGATTGGTCCAGTTCTCAATCACCTGAGTCAGCTTGGCTTCAATATCCTTCTCCTTAATGGCAGATATGCAAATATCCTTCAGAGGGAAATCAAAGAATATGTCATGACATTTTCAATTACAAATTCAGTGCATTAAAATCACATAATTTTTTAGTTTGGCCCTAGAAAATCATTCGGGTTCCCAGGTTGCGCAGTGGTAAAGAACCTGCCTGTCAATGCAGGAGCCACAGGTTCAATCCCTGGGTTGAGAAGATCCCCTGGAGAAGGAAATGGCGGCCCACTTCAGTATTCTAGGAAAATTCCATGGACTGAGTAGCCTGAGGGGCTTCAGACCCTGGGATTGCAAAGAGGTGGACACAACTGAGATACATGAGATACGGAACTTAAATCATGTTTCTTGTTTATATTTTTAACTGTTGTTTTTCAGCCAACATGGACATAATCACAGCTGCGCTCAGTGGCTTGTTATAAGAAGCAAATGAGAATGTGAGATTCTTTTGAACTCTTTAAAGTAATATATAAACATTGCTATAGTCCCATCTCTTCTGACCCTAATATGAATATCTCACTTGATTAAAAGTTAATTCTAATTTTTATGGATTTTCCTGTTTTCCTGAGAATTTTTGATATGAAAGTCTCACAAAGGTAAATAAAATTAAGGTATTTTCCGAACATACCCCAGTTGATTTTCCTACTTGGAATCACAGAATCTCAGAGACGGGAAAGGATATGAAGGTGCAAGGAATTTCCACAAATTAGTGTGTGGTAGAGCTTCCCTAGTAGCTCAGATGGTAAAGCATCTGCCTGTAATGCGGGAAACCTGGGTTCAATCCCTGGGTTGGGAAGCTCCCCTGGAGAAGGAAATGGCTACCCACTCCAGTATTCTTGCCTGGACAATTCCATGGACAGAGGAGCCTGGTAGGCTACAATCCATGGCATCGTAAAGAGTCGGACACGACTGAGTAACTAACACACACTGTGTAGTAAGTGTAATAAGAGTGGTGTTAACTGTTGTGAGTTCTGAGAAGGGAGAAATGACTTTTGCCTACAGTCAGGAGGAAAGGCTTCATGGAGGAGGGAACATCTGAGAATAAGTAGGATTCCAACAGGGGGAGGGAGAGGACATTTTATAGGAAGGGAAAAGGCTTCCTTTCAAGGCAGTGAATGAAGTAATAGTAAGCAGCCAGCTAGGCTACTAGCAGAGTACATGGAGCAAAGCAAACAGAATGTACTGGTATAGACGACACTGAGACTCTGTTTAGGGGGAAAATAACTAATAACTGAATCCTAGAATTCCTGCGAAATGAAGTTTTCAGAAGCACAGCCTATGAATAGCTACACTCTTCAGTGTAAAAACCTACTGTAAGAATGAAGTGATCATCAAAGTTTTTTTTTTTTTTTTAATTCCTTGATTGTTTCCTTCAATAGTATTTGAATAGCATTTATAGGACAAGAATGCTTCGAAAACAAAACTTTTGGCATACATATATTGTTATAAAGAAGCAACCCCTCCCAAATTCAGGGCTTATGTTCATGAGACCCACAAGCCCATAATGAACTGAGAAATAGCTCTTGAATAGCTTGCTTGTACTCACCCAACCCAGTGCCCAGCACAGAGGCAGATCACTAAAAAGCTTTCTGTGAAAAAAGGGGCCTATTTGCTTAATACACAAATATACCCAAAGAGATTCACAACAAAACACATAAATAAAGGGTCAAGAGTTAAAGACAAGGAGAGAACTTAAAAACAGCAAGAAAAAAACAGCTTGTTATGTACAAGGGAACCCCCATGAGATTACCAGCAGATTTTTCAGCAGAAACTTTGCAGGACAAAAGGGAGTGACACAATATATCCAAAGTGTTGAAAGAAAAAAAAAAAAAACCTGCCACCAAGAATACAGTACACGGTGAAGCTGTCCTTTTGAATTGAAAGAGTGATAAACAGTTTTTCAGACAAGTAAAAGCTTAAAGGAGTTCATCATCACTAGATAAGTCTTACAAAAAAAAGTTAAATGGACTTCTTTAAGCTAAAATGAAACCGAGCTAGTTAGTAACAGAAGGCTATGCTGCTGCTGCTAAGTCGCTTCAGTCGTGTCCGACTCTGTTCGACCCCATAGACAGCAGCCCACCAGGCTTCCCCGTCCCTGGGATCCTCCAGGCAAGAACACTGGAGTGGGTTGTCATTTCCTTCTCCAGTGCATGAAAGTGAAGTCGCTCAGTCGTTCCCGACTCTTAGCGACCCCATGGACTGCAGCCTACCAGGCTCCTCCGTCCATGGGATTTTCCAGGCAAGAGTACTGGAGTGGGATGCCATTGCCTACAGAAGACTATATGAAAGTATAAATCTCACTGGTAAAGGGAAATAAATAGTAAAGTTCAGAATAGTCTAATGTTATAAAAGGTGTTGGGTTAATCACTTGTAAGTCTAGTATGAAGGTTAAAAGACAAAATTAGTAAAAATAATGGTAACTATAATAATTTGTCAGTGGATACACAAGATAAAAAAGATGTAAACTGTGACACCAAAAACAAAATGTAGGGGGGGAGTAAAAATGTAGAGTTTTAGACCGCATTCCAACTTTAGTAGCTAGCAACTTAAAATGGACACAAGTAAATGCGAAGATAATACATGAGCATAGATTGGAAGAATTAGTATCATTAAAATGTCTACACTACCTAAAGCAATCTACAGTTTCAAAGCAATCCCTATAAAAATTTCAATGACATTTTTCAAGAAATAGAACAAGGGGACTTCCCTGGTGGTCCATGGTTAAGAATCTGCCTTCCAAGGCAGGGGATTAGGTTCGATTCCTGGTAGAGGAACTCAGATCCCACATGTCTTGGGACAGCTAACCTGCCCTCCTCAAAGAAAGGTCCTGCATGCTGCAACAAAGATCTCACGTGCCGCAACTAAGACCAGGCACAGTCAAATAAATAAATAAAAGAAACAGAACAAAAAATCCTAAAAATTTTATGAAACCACATAAGACTCCATTTAGCCGAAGCAATCTTGAGAAAAAGGAACAAAGCTGGAGGCATAATGCTTCCTGCTTTCAAACTATATCAAAGCTACGGTAATCAAAAAAGTATGGTATTGGCATAAAAACAGAGACAATGGAACAGAATAAACGTACATATATGTTTAATTAATTTATGAGAAAAGAGCCAGGAATATACAATGGGGAAAGGACAGTCTCTTCAATAAATGGTGCTGGGAAAATAGGATAACCACATGCAAAAGGACGAAACTAGACCACTATCTGACACCACACAAAAAATCAACTTAAAATGGACTAAAGACCCGAAACCATAAAACTCCTGTAAGACAACAGAGGTGGTTAAGTTCCTTGAAATCAGTCTTGGCAATGATTTTTTTGGACTTGACACCAAAGCCAAGGTAACAAAAGTAAAAATAAACATGTGGGATAGCATCAAACTAAAAAGCTTCTTATAGCAAAGGAAACAACCAACAAAATGAAAAGGTAACTTACTAAACAGGAGAAAATATTCACAAATAATAGCTCTGATAAGGGATTAATATTCAATATATATATAGCAGATTCATACAACTCAGCAGCGAAAACCACCAATCTGATTAAATAATGGACAGAGGTTCTAAATAGCTATTTTTCTGAAAAAGACATACAAAGAGCCAACAGGTACATATAAAGGTGCTCCACATCACGTATCATCAGAGAAATTCAAGTCAAAATCACAATGAAGTATCACCTCACACCTGCTGGAATAGTTACCATCACAAAGACAAGAAAGAGTGTCAGTGAGGATGTAAAAAAAAAAGGAATCCTTGCACATTGTTGATGGAAATGTAAATAACACTAAGCATAAAAATGGAAATGAACCAATTAAAAATCCTGAAGGAAATATATAATAATTTAAAGTATTTAGTAGACTAATAGTAAACAGTATAGAATTAGAAGGTTGGAAAATATTCTGAGGAATCCACCAAGAACACAATATAGAAATAAACAGAATTTTTTAAAAGGGTATAGTTAAGGGACAAGGAGGACAGATTAAGGAGCTCCAAAACTAAATAATTCGAATAATTATATTATCTCCTTGAGTTACAGCATGATTTTGCAAAACCAAGGAATGTTCAGGATCATTTGAAATTTTGAGGGTACATTATATAGGGAAATCAGTACACCCATGAATAAAACGTTTATTTGTACAATTTTCAGAAAAGAAAAAGGAGACATTCTTTAACAGATCATTCGTAAGACCTTAAATCCTAGGTACCTCGATATCATCCTTATTTTTAAGGAGTGGTGCTTCCATAATATTTCTGAGACAAAAAGAATCTGACTCCACATCAAATGGGGTTCCGGTCAACTCAGAGATCCGATCCCAGTGCCTCTGTTTCATTGCCTTATTGGTCATCATTTCTAGTAGAGGACATGACTCACTGAAATCATCAATTCTTTTTTTCAGATCCAAAAAAGCTTGCCAATCTTTAAGTCCTTTTGGCAGTTTACGACATCTTTAAGAAAAAAATTATTTCATCTACACATTTCTTTGAAGAAGGTGTTATGAATATATAGCAATATATCAGAAGATAAAATCATTTGTGAAATTCCTATAGGATCCTAAAATAGGCACTATAAATTGGTAAGTTTAATGCAATTGAAACTCACCTGTTTTGAAACTCCAGAAGTTCTGCATTAATTTTTTCAATATCTACATCTCCCCAAAGTATCTCATAATAACCACTAATATTGCCCATCACAGTATCGTACAGTCCATACAGCTTCTGCAGCAAGTTGAGTTCCTTTCTGAGAAACCAAATAATTAAGTCATTATGTAACATATATTGTAAACATAAATTCCATTATTGGATAGGCAGAATTCATCTAGTCAAATATTTCATACATTATGTGTATAATGTCTTATACCAACATGCATACAACCCCGTCAGTTTCCAAACAAAGCTCCATCAATTAGGTCAAGGTTTATAGCTCTCAAATATTCCAAATTACAATATTACGTGCCATTACCAGTGTGTTTAATTATTACAAACTTACCAATCACTGCAAACAATGTGACCAAAACTTGCTAACGAGAGCAAAGTTAAGGCTAATGTTTTATTTGATCTCTTTACTTTCAAATGCAAGCTGCATTTCTATGATCATGTCTGCCTTTAAGTCTGCCTTTTAAACATCACATTCCTACCAAAAGCTTTCTCTCATGTGCCCAGATGCAGTTATATCCAAAACAAGAAGAAAGGAGGGATTCTGGAGCAAGTACAGGAAAACTTCATTGTGTGGCACTCGCGCTCAGTCACACCAGACTCTCTGAGACCCCATGGACTGTAGCCCACCAGGCTCCTCCGTCCACGGGATTTCCCAGGCAAGAATACTGGAGTGGGTTGCCATTTCCTACTCCAGGGGATCTTCCCACCCCAGGGATTGAACCCAGGACTCCCACACTGCAGGCGCAGGCAGATTCTTTACCAGCTGAGCCACAAAGGAAGCCCAAAGCCTACCCCTTCTCCAGGAGATCTTCCCGACCTGGGAATCAGACCATGGTCTCCTGCATTGGCAGCAGGTTCTTTACCAATTGAGCTATCAGGGAAAACCACAAAAGGCCACATTTTTTATATGGAGACTGTGTATTCAATGGAATAGGAATAGCTAGGAATGAGGGGACTATTTAGGAGTTTTCCAAGCCAGACCCTTCTCTGTACAATGAAGGATTTAATGACAACATGTTCACCTAATGGACAGTTAACTATTTATAATAAACTTGCTCAATTTCTAAACTTACCTAGTTTTGTGTAAAACCTCATAGTCAGTCACAGGCAACCCAAAAAGTTGTTCTCCAGATGAATATGTAACGAATTTCCTCCATAGATCATCAAAATTGGCCTACAAAAGGTTTTTAAATTATAGTAAGATGTAATTAATTCAGAACCCACTAAAGTAGAATTTATTATAATGAGGATAAAAGCTATATTGAAGTTTATTAAATAGTATCTATGAAACAAGATAAATTTGTGAAGCAAATTTATGCTGATACCAAGCTATCAGAGGAAAAGTTAAGTACTCAGGAAAATTAACTTTCAAGCATTCTGAAAGTAATCTTTTTATATAAAATTATTTCCTTAAGAAATTAAGTGGTCCCCAGACATACATTTCAAGCTCCTATAAATATATCTGAAAGTAATGAAACTACATTTGTAAAATTCTATAATTCAGACTTTTCTACTATTTTAGACCGTCATCTTTCCTATAGGGTTCAAATGAGTAAAGAAGTAGTATAATCCACTCAATCTTGGGTATTCCTAGTAAAGAAGAAAACACTGATTTTTGGACAGCAGCTCTGTATTTCCCTGGTGAGATGACCATGGAAGCCACCTAAGTATAAATTGTAAATGAAATGATAGTAAACGAAATGAAACAGAGTTCATTTTCATGTTCATGTTCATTTCATGTTCAGAGTTCATGTTCATGCTTAAACATGCAGGGAATGTCAATGTAACCACAAAAATGTAATTTTACCTGAAAGATCTGTAGCCTGTTGCTAGCTTCTTGGGGTGGTATATTTGGAACCATGGGTCCTTCCTGTAATGAATAATATAATCAGCATTTTAATTCTTAATCACATATATTTATCAATTTATTAGGTTTATCTATTATTTCCTTTTAAACAAATAAACATGATTTACATGATCTAACTCTGTCCTGTACATGAGGCTCTCATTTATTTTCTGTAACAGTTTCATTGAGATATTATTCACATATTATACAATCCACTCATTTAAAATGTACCCTTCAACAGTTTTTATTATATTCACAGACTATGATCACAATCAATTTTAGTACATTTGCATCACTCTAACTTCCATTCATTTTTCAAGGACCTTGACATAGCTAACAAAATATGTGATTAAATTACATCTTATATG
This sequence comes from Bos indicus, assembly GCF_029378745.1. Taxonomy (NCBI): domain Eukaryota; kingdom Metazoa; phylum Chordata; class Mammalia; order Artiodactyla; family Bovidae; genus Bos; species Bos indicus. Next base: position 14,166,681 of record NC_091782.1, on the reverse strand, counting down.
ACATTTGCAATACAAGAACTCTGTTTCATTTCATTTACAATCGTAAATGATGGTGCTGTGGTTGTGCATTAGAATAACTGATACATAGTTCTGAGAACAACTTCCTCTCACTAATAGTCTAGCCCAATATAGAAACAGACACACATAGGCTGAATACTTGGAAGTAGCAGAAGGCAGTCTTTGGTGGCCATGAGCCAGAAAACAGTTGCAAAAAAGACCCCAAATGGTCTGTATAATCATAAATACTATGGATATGCTAAATAATATGCCATATTTCCAGTATAACAGAATAATAGAAAAATAAAATATCAACTAGTCAAACCTAAAAGAGATGTTCAGTACACATTAAAGAAAAAGTGTTATAGAAGTAGCACCAAGGTCTTAAATTATCTTATGATTTTATATCTACTATGATTACTAAAAGAAAGTAGAATATGTTAGGGACTATATCCAACTTCTGAGTTTTAACTTCATAAAGGTCAACCATTATCAGTCATATACCATGTTGAATAGTCTGTGGGAATAACCAAGGATGACATTTATTATTTATGTTCAGTGACCCTTCTGGTTCTCTAAGAGTTAGAGCTGGGAAAAAACCAGTTGCATGATACCCTGACATTTGGACATTTATAGTTTCTAACAGCCTTCCAACAATTGTACTATATTTTTAATTATGAATATCTTGGCCCTAAGAAAGGACAAAAGCAGATTCTGTGTTCCTTTCATGATTTCCAAAATTGTTGCTCCTTTTAGCAGTTAAATTGTTTCTCTTCTCTCTTATATAAAACATGCTTAAAGGAACAGCTATCCCCTCTTTTTGACAGCTGCAACTACGCGAAGATAGACTCTTGCACACAACGTACAAATTACAGTATACTTCTCAGGGTTCAGCACTTTCATCTCATATGAACACTGTGCCAAGTATCTTAACACAGAGCGTGAAACACTTAATTACCGTCTCGTACGCTTCTGCAAAGTTCATCACATCCTCACGAAAAACTTCCACAGACTCAAGTAGATTACTTTTAAACTTTGGCTGTACTTGTACTAGTTCATCTTGTACAGAAACCTAGAATAAAAAAAAAGGCTCAATGTGAGGATGAAACCAATGTATTTAAATGAAAAATACAGATTCTACTCCAGCAAGTTTGTTAATCTCACAGAGATACTATGAATGAGGATGTGTCTGAAATGTTAATTTGTTAAAAAAAAAAAAAACTCAGAAATAAACAATCCAAATGCACCAATGAGTCTCAAATCATTCTAGCTCATGACCCAAGAGGCAAAGCTATTTAACTGCAGTTAGGAAAATATTTTCTGGCTGCCCAGTTCAGGCAGTTAATATGGCCAAGGAAACAATTACAACTATGGGCCTAGTCTAGGTCACATGTTGTCTCCGGGACCAGGCCACGGACTGGGATTAGAAATCTCTAGTAGGTTCATGTGGTTGCAATAATTAGAGCAGTTCCCAGTAAGAAAATGATATAACTCTAGGGAAAAAGAATAGCAAATGTCTTCCACAACGATTTTCAAAGCTTCTGCTTAAATCTGCAATCATTGCTATTGTTGTTGTTCAGTCACCAAGTCGAGTGCAATTCTTCACAATTCCATGTACTGCAACACACCAGGCTTCCCTGTCCCTCTCCATCTCCCAGAGCTTGCCCAAGTTCATGTCCATTGAATCAGTGATGCCATTCAACCATCTCATCCTCTGTCACCCTCTTATTCTGCCTTCAATCTTTCCCAACATCAGGGTCTCTTCCAATGAGTCAGCTGTTCGCATCAGGTGGTCAAAGTTTTGGAGCTTCAGCTTCAGCATCAGTCCTTCCAAAGAGTATTCTGGGTTGATTTCCTTTAAGATTGACTGGTTTGAGTTCTTTTCTTTCCATGGGACTCTCAAGAATCTTCTCCAGCAATACAGTTCAAAAGCATCAATTCCACTGGAAGAGGGAATGGCAAACCATTCCAGTATACTAGCTATGAGAACCTCATGAATTGTATAAAAAGACAATCATTACACCTAACACCTAATTCTTGCTTTCTATCTGCCAGGTTCTTTACATATGTTAACTCATTCAATCCTCACAACCACCCTGCGTGGTATACACTACTATTGTATCCATTTTACAAGCGAAAAAACGGACGCACAGAGAGACTAAGTTCCTCAAGGTATGTGACAAGGTCAAGATTCAAAACTTGGCAATGTGATTCCTGGGCTCTTGCTCTTAACTGCTCTCAACAGTAGCATCTTTCAGGGTTGGAACATATACTGCTTTAAGCTTAATGGTGACTGTAGTAAAGAATGGGTCAGTAGGTATAACACTAACAGAGAGATGAGAGAAAAACCCAAGTGAATCTTTTAAACTGAACAATAATAGAAAATAGGGCTTTACTAGATCTCAACTGAGGGCTCCCCATATCCTTCCTAGGACTCACTGTCTAGACTAACCAGCAAGTACTTTTTAAAATAAGCAGTTAGTCAATACTGAACATGAAGCCCCAAAATAAAAATTATTAAAAAATTTTATACACATCTTCTCAAGCCTCATTAAACTGCATTTTTTAAAGCTTCTAAAATATTCCTAAAGGACCTCATGAAGAAATTAAGAAACAAAGGTTATTAACTTGCACCAGATCACCCAACTGGCTGATGGCAGAGCCAGAATCACAAGTCATGACCCCAATTTCAGCTCTGTGTCCTTGCTGCTGTGTCTTGCTTCAATCTCAGTGACAAATCTCTCCATAAATAGGAAACTTTAATCCAACATTAATTAATTAGTAGTCAATAGAAATTTTAGTATAATTAAAGAATCTGGACCCTCCCTTGGAGTTCACTTATTTTTTAAATTGTTAGTTTCTTCTTACAACAAAGTGAACCAACCATATGCATACGTATGTCCCCTCCCTCCTGAGCCTCCCTTGCTCCCCTCCCATCCCGCTCCTCTCAGTCATTACAGAGCACTGAGCTGAGCTCCCTGTGCTGTACAGCAGGGTCCCACTAGCTGTCTGTTTTACACATGGAAGTGTATATATGTCAATCCTAATCTCCCAATTCATCCCACCATCCCTTTTCCATTCACTTTTTTTAAATTTATTTTTTATTGAAGGATAACTGCTTTACAGAATTTTGCTGTTTTCTGTCAAATCTCAACATGAATCAGCCATAGGTATAATGTCTAAATATTTACCAACTTCAAAAATGCTTAGAGAAAAATTTATAACCATAAATGACAACATTAAAAGAAAAAAGAAAAAAAACTTCAAATCAGTAACCTAACCATCCACCTTAACAAACTAGACAAAGAAGAAGAAACTAAACCCAAAGAAAGCAGAAGGAAGAAAACAATTTTAAAAGAGCACAGATAAATGAGAATAAGAATAAGAGAATAAGAAAACAATAGAGAAAATAACCTAAAAGTTTCTTTTTTGAAAACAGCAATGAAAGTGACAAGGTTTTACCTAGTATAACCAAAAATAAAAGAGAAAGGACTCAAATTACTAAAATTAGAAAAGAAAGGAGGGATATCACTACTTACTTTACAAAGTGATATAAATATATATTTACAATATAAATATCTATGCTGCTGCTGCTGCTAAGTCACTTCAGTCGTGTCCAACTCTGTGTGACCCCATAGATGGCAGCCCACCAGGCTCCCCTGTCCCTGGGATTCTCCAGGCAAGAACACTGGAGTGGGTTGCCACTGCCTTCTCCAAAATAAATATATATATAATATAATATATAAATAAATATATAGAGTGATATATATAAAAAGAATTATAAAGATATAATGAACAGAGTGAAAAGACAATCTACAGAATGGGAGAAAATACTTGCCAATTATATACCTGTAATGGCACCCCGTTACAGGACTCTTTCCTGTAATGGACTCTTTCTCTCCCACATGCGAGCGCTCTCTCTTTCTCTCTCTCTCTCTCACTCTCCTGCTATCTTCTAAATAAAATAGAGCTGTAACACTGATTTGCCTAAGAGCTGTAGCATGGTTTGTCCAAGACCTGAGAGCTGTGACGTGCCAAGGGCTTTAATGTCCGTTGCTCCAAATCTTTGTTGTGACGAGACAAAGAACCAGGGAACATACACTCGTGTGACATCTATGGTGCCACAGCAGACTCGGATTAAACCTGGCTGAAACAACCTCTGCGCAGAAGAGGCCAAGTACAGCAGGAGCCCAACTCAGGGAAGCTCCCGCGCTAGAAGCAGAAGGCGAAGAAACCCAGCGCAGGGGAAGGTCCATCGTGCTGGAAACCAGGACAGCGAAAAATGAACTCAGCAGAAAGCTCATGTGGCCCAGTCTCAGATCCCAGAAAACCTCCGGTTAAGGTAAGAGGTCCTCGCTCCTATGGCTGGAGGGACCTTTACAACCTCTTGTTTCCTCGAACCTCCCGCTAACAGGCGAGCGGCATGGGGCACAACTGAGGGACTCTGGAGAGGCTACTCCTCAGCATGTCCCAAAGGCGCTATGTGCTGAGCCCCAGTAGCTGTCACACAAGCCGGTGGGGGTTCTTCTGTCCTTTCTCTTCTCTGTGCCAAGGATCAGACCAATGAAACTGTGAGAACTGGTCAGATATTTAGCAAATTTTCTGGCGGGCTATGAAAGGGATTCTTTGGCATGTTTTTCCCACTGCTTTTTCCTCCAGCTCTCTCCTGGGACTCAAGCCCAGTCAAAACTAAAGAAATTCAGGCTCTGATGTCTCATTGCAAAAATTCATTGAGAGACAAAGCGATAAGAGGTAGATTTGTTAGGATCCAGAGAGAAGCCACCCTTCAGGCTGTGAACTGTTGCCGAGGGCAAGGGCTAAGGCCATGGAATTAGGCCTGGCTAGGTTTTGTGAATGGCACCCCACTCCAGTACTTTTGCCTAGAAAATCCCATGGACGGAGGAGCCTGGTAGGCTGCAGTCCATGGGGTTGCGAAGAGTCGGACACGACTGAGCAACTTCACTTTCACTTTTCACTTTCATGCATTGGAGAAGGAAATGGCAACCCACTCCAGTGTTCTTGCCTGGAGAATCCCAGGGACAGGGAAGCCTGGTGGGCTGCCGTCTATGGGGTCGCACAGAGTCGGACACAACTGAAGCGACTTAGCAGCAGCAGCAGCAAGAAGTTAATATCCAGAATATACAAAGAACTTCTACCATTCAACAGCAATAACAAAAACAAACAATCCAACTTAAAACCAGGCAAGGAACTTGAAAAGACATTTCTCCAAAGAAGATACACAAATAGCCAACAAGCACATGAAAAGATGCTCAACGTCACTTTTCATTAGGGAAATGCAAATCAAAACCACAATGAGAGACCACCTCACCTACTATCAAGAACACAAAAAATAACAAGTGAGGATGTTGGAAATTGGAACCCTTATGAACTGTTGGTGGGAACATAAAATAGTGCAGCTGCCATGGAAAACAATATGGCAGGCAGTTCTGAAAAATTAAAAATAGAGTTGCTGTGTGGTCCAGCAATTCTACTCCTGGGTAAATATCCAAAAGAACTGAAAGCAGGGTCTCAAAGAGATATCTGTACATCCATATCCATATATTCACAACAGCCAAAAGGTGGGAGGAACACAAAGCCCACTGATGGATGAGTGAATAAACAAAATGCGGAATATGCACATGATGGAATATGATTCAACACTGAAAAGGAAGGAAATTCTGACATATGCTACAATACAGATGAATCTTGATGACATTATGCTAACTGAAATAGGTCAGTAACAAAAAAGATAAATATTGTATGATTTCACTTACATGAGAGAAATGGGGAGCTGTTGTTTAATGGGTAGTTTCCATTTTGCAATGCGAAAAAGTTCTGGAGATTGGCTGCATAGCAATGTGAATACATGTAACACTACTGAACTCTACATGTAAAAATGATTAAGATGGTAAACTTTAGGTTATGTGTATTTTGCTTCATTTTTTTTTACCTTAGTACAAAGCTACTGTAATCAAGACTGGCATAGGGGCAGGCATATGGATCAACAAATTAAAGTTGAGAGTACAGAAATGAATCCTTACAGTTAACTGTTTTTCTCCAGGGTAACAAGACAATTCATTGGTGAAAGCACAGTCTTTACAACAAATGGTCCTGAGACAACAGGATATCCACACACGTTTACATGACGTTGGACCCCTAACTCACACCATATACAAAGATTCACTCAAAATGTGACAAAGACCTAAATGTAAGGGTAAAATTATAAAACTCTCATAAGAAAACATAGTAGTGACTCTTCATGACCCTGGATTAGTCATGGTTTCCAACATACAATACCAAAAAACAAGAAACAAAAGAGAAATTAGACAAACTGGACTTCATCAAAATTAAAAATTTTATACTTCAAAAGACACCAAGAAAGTGAAAAAACCCACAGAATGAGAGAAAATACTTGCAAATCTTCTGATTAAAGGACTTACATCCAGAATATATAAAGAACTCTTACAACTCAAAGAGACAAATAACCCAATTAAAAAAAAAAATAACAGATTTAAATTCAACCTTTCTTCAAAGAAGATATACAAATGGCTAATGAGTACATGTAAAAAGATGCTAAGAATGATTAGCCATTAGGAGAATGAGGTGTTGGTATGTGACACAATATGGATAAATCTTGACAATATTATTCTAAGTAAAAGAAGCCAGTCACAAAAGGCTAGATATTATATGATTCTATCTATGCTTAAGCATCCAGAAAAGGCAAATTCAAAGAGATAAAAAGTATATTAGTGATTGCCAGGGGCTGTGGTGAGGAAGAGAATGAGGAGTGATTACTAATGGGTATGGGGTTTCTTTGGGGATGATGAAAATGTTCTAAAATTAAATAATAATGGTTGTGCAACTCTGCATATAGTAACAATCACAGAAGTGTATACTTTGAAATGGTAAATGTTATAGGATGTGGATTATAAGCCAATAAAGCTATGAAGGTAATATATATTGAGCTTTTTAAATGTATATTTTTCTGGATATAGTCACTTAATAAAAGAAGAATTAAATTTGTACTCACCGCTTTACTCTGCAATTTGTTGAAAGAATATCTCAAGGTGTCTACTGCTTCTGATTCTTCTTTGGTGACTTCAACTTCAAATCGGTTTAAAATAGCATAGGCTTCCTGTGCAATGGGGGCAGATTCAGACACATCACAAGGAATACAATTGACAAATGGCTTACAGGCCTTCTACAAACACATTCCTATGTCTTTTATTAAAATTACTTATTTATTTGGCTGTGCTAGGTCTTGCAGCATGTGGGATCTTTAGTTGCAGCATAAACTCTCAATTGCAGTGTGTGGGATCTAGTTCCCTGACCAGGGATCCCCCCAGCACAGCACCGTAGCCAACAGACCACCAGGGAAATCCCCACTATGTCTTAAAAGGATGGTTCCCCAAATTAAATGTGTATAAAAAGCTCCTTTAGATTATCACTGACATCAGATATTGACTCTAGACCTCAGGCCCTGAAATCTGAACTTAATAAGCACCAAGGTGATTCTGGTGGAGAGGAGACCGATCCCTTTGAGATATCCTCCAAGGAAAAACCTCTCTCTTCCTGATCTTGTGCCAACACCATGCAAAATGTCTTCTCATATTCTATTAAAGTAGGGGCTGGCTATATAAGGAATGGAATGAAATGATATTCTGAAGAGCAGACACTAATGAACAAATAAGACAAAATCAAAACAAATTCATAGGTACAGAGAACATATTGGTGGTAACCAGAGAGGAAGGGGGATAGAGGACAGAGAAACGGGTGAAGGGGGTTAACTGTATGGTGATAGCTGGTAATGAGATTTAAAGGTGGTGATGGCTTTACACTGCATATAAATATTGAGTTATAATCCTGCACAACTGAAATCTGTATAATGTTATATACCAATTTTGCCTAATTTCTGGAGTGATGAGCTGGCAATCGGCTTTACCAAAGGAATTTATGCTGAAAAACTGAGCTTTGGCAGTCAGGAAAAAATGGTATGATAACTTGTTAAATCTTGAGAAGCGAGTGGTCAGCATTCAAAATATCTGAATACTAAGATTTAAAGAAGTAGTAAAGGTATGAATTTCATTAGCTACCAAAGAGCACAAACTCTAAATAGGTTCATGAAAGCAAGGCTCAGTTATGAACACCGGGTACCAAAAGGAGGTACCAATTACCCAGGTTTGCAGGCAATAGGGGAGTGCCCTGTCCACAGAGAATCTAAAAAAGTTATAAAATGAACTGGATCTTATCTTTATTATCACCATGAGCCAGAAATTCTAAGTATTAGTCATAAGTACTTGTGCTAGAATAACAGCCTCCCTATTGTTAGCCACACCCTAATCTCCAGCACCTGGGAATATATGTCACCTTACACAGCAAATGAGACTTTGCAGATGTGATTAAAAATAAAGAATCTGAGAGGGGTAGATTATCCTGGATTAACCATGTGGGCCCAATGTAATCACAAAGGTTCCTTTAAGGGAAAGGAGGAGGCAGGAGATTTAGAGACAGAGTGTGAGGACAGAAGCAGGGGTAAGAGCGATGCCACGGCTGGGAGGGAACCAGGAACCAAGGGACGCAAGCTGCCTCCGGAAGCTGGACAACACAGGGAAACGGTTCTTCCCTGGAGCCCCTGCTGACATGCTGATTTCAGCCTCATTTCCACACTTCTGACCTCGAGAACTATAAAATCATAAATGTGTGTTGTTTTAAGCCATTGAGGTTGTTACAGAGGCTAAACAGAAAACTAAAAGAGTACTCTTTCCTAAAAACATCTCCTGTTGATCTAAATCCCAACAGCTGCTTTTGAGCCTAAATGGACCATTCCCAACCATGGTATGCTGCTGGCCACAGGGGAGACACACAGCTCATTTCTAAGAAAGTCAAAGATATTTGGGGAACTTGCCTAATATGTCAGGACTGAAGTCAGAGAGTACAACCACTCTTTTCTGTAAAATATAGGTACCAGCATAAAAAAATGGAACACTGTCTAGACCAGTACAGACAGCATTATTAATATATTTTCCTTGGTATACTGTTCACTGTTAATAATTATCAAAATCCCTCTAAGAACATCAACATCAGAGAGGAAAAACAGGAAGATGATGCCATAAAATAGATAAATAAATCAACTTTTTAATGTTTCTCTATTAAAAAAAAAAGTAGCATTTCAAGAGAGGAAAATGCAAACATTTCTTACTTCAATTGGTCCCAAAGTCATGTCCATTTGAATTTCATTATCACGGATACAAGACAAGGCTTCCATGGCAAATCTGACATCATCTAAGTCACGAATAGGTCTAGATAACTTTTTCAAGTATTCGTTGATAAATGCTATCATGTCTGACATCTTCTTTTTGTATTCTTCATTCAAATATCGACAGAGTAGCATCTTCCATGCCTTAGCCTCAATTGATAAGGCCAATTTCATTGGCTCTGGTGAAGACAGAAAAAGGTCAAAATAAAATACTAGGTGACCTTCTGAAACAATTCACTTCATGTGTAAGCTGAGCATTTATAATTGTCCATTTGTCACCAGCCACACTGAGCACTTGAAATGTAGCTAGTCTGAATTAAATGTTCTGTAAGGTTACCAGATTTTGAAAACTTAATTCCTATCCCAGTGAAGTATGTTAAGCTGTTCACAAGACAAACACCGAAGTCTATAGAGAAGAATTTTGGAAATTCATTCTAGCATTATCCAATGTGAACCTTGCTCTGTTTCTGGCCATCCTATTAGCAGCCCTCACCCATTTCCCTGAATTCCTCCAGGTAACTCCTGCATGAGACCAGCAGTCTAAAATGCTGGGAACACTGGGCCTGTCCAGCAGAGCTCTCCCTCACTATAGTTAGCCATATATTTGGCTTGGGCTTTTGATTTCAGACATTGTCTCATCACCCTCTGATACTCTAACCCCACTGGACTAACTTCTCAGGAGACTCCAGCTGTTCCGATTCTTATCTGTTGTACACAACCCACTCCCTCCGGTAACACATAGTTCCACCTATAGTTTTAGTCGTTTGGGTGCCAGCTTAGTATTAACTGCATTAAGCCACTTTGGTATAATACTATATATACACAATGTATATCTATATTTAACATATATATGAACAATATTGGTGGTCCAAAATACTTAATAGTTATAATATTGCAGATTAATAACTGCCTCCTAAATGAAGTCACATTTCACGTGAAAATGCAGATACTTTACGTAATATTTTTTAAATACCTGTATGCAATTCAAGTGCTCCTACAACTATAATAGGCTTCAACTCATCGATCTCCTGTTCAAAAGTCGCGTAGTGTAGAATTTCAGATCTGATTTCAGTCAGAGAGGGATTGTTAGCCAAAAACTCCTGTAGCAAGGAAGGAATCAACACTTTCTTTGGCTTTTTGACAATGTAAATCTTACACTTCTAATAGGTAAATTATAAAATTGCATCTGCTTATATATTTTTCCTCACGTATGTTCTATCAGGCCAGGGGCTCAGTAGAGAGAGGGATGAACTGTTAGTACTGGAAGAGGAGGCTACGTGAAGACAGTTCACATTTCTGGTTGGTTGTTCATAGTCCTAAAGTTTCCTTGAGTTTCTAACCAAATATCCAGCTAAGCCTCTGTAACTTTGACACACCCCTGAATACCTGGCCTCTGGGTATGTCTCACACATAATTGGTACTCAGGTGAATTGAACAAAATCTGCTTGAGCCTCATTATTATCAATTGCCCCTCTGTCAGTATCAGAATTACACAAGACAAGAAGTGTTAGGTGCGTGGCATTTACAGGTTCTCGGCCTCTGTTCTTGAGTTCTCATCATTATCACTGGCGTTTTCCTGGTCTTCCCACAAGAGTTAAACAATTACAAGCCAAACTGCGTTGCCAGCAGTGGAAACACACCTTCACTTTCACATCTCGGTCCTCTGTCCAGAGTGTCTTGTACTTTTGAAAGTCCTGCAGGGCTTCATGAACTGCCTTTCTCAGAGAGTTCACGGAGGAAGAAAGGAGGAGGACCAGCTTGGAAATATCCTTGTGTTCTGCCACTCCCGGGTAAAAATTCTTCAGCTTCCGTGCGGGAATCATTTCTTCAAAGGATCCTGAGAACGGACAGTTGTGTTCTATAGACAACTCATGCATTCAACTTTAAATACTGCCAGTTGTAATTATCTATAGACTTTTCAAACTTTAAATTCTTAAGACCCATCTCCCTGCAAGTAATTAACAGCTAATCTCTCACTAGTTTCATTTATTCTTATTAAATCGTTGTGTCATATTTTGAGGTCTGCTGCTGCTGCTGCTGCTAAGTCACTTCAGTCGTGGCCGACTGTGCGACGCCATAGACGGCAGCCCACCAGGCTCCCCCGTCCCTGGGATTCTCCAGGCAAGAACACTGGAGTGGGTTGCCATTTCCTTCTCCAACGCATGAAAGTGAAAAGTGAAAGCCAAGTCATTCCGTCGTGTCCGACTCTTCGAGACCCCATGGACTGCAGCCTACCAGGCTCCTCAGTCCATGGGATATTCCAGGCAAGAGTACTGGAATGGGGTGCCATTACCTTCTCCGATTCTGAGGTCTAGGTTTCTTTAAAGTACATGTGCGCAGGCGCACTCAGTCGTTCAATCATGTCCGACTCTTTTGCGACCCCATTGACTATCGTGGCCTGCCAGGTTCCACTGTCCATGGGACTTCCCAGGCAAGAATACTAGGGTGGGTTTCCATTTCCTTCTCCAGGGGATCTTCCTGACCCAGGGGTCAAACCCACTTCTGCATCTCCTGCATTGGCAGGTGGATTCTTTACCATTGATCTATCTGAGATGCCTTCATTAAAGTGAGGAAATTGCTATTCAGAGGAAAGAACTGAAAACCAGTTGAAAGACACTGATTAACAACCTCCCCCAAAACAAAACGTCCTCCAAGGAAAAATCAAAAGAGTTGAAATTGCTATCCCACAGAACAGCCTTGTGGTTAAAGGAGAGGCAGGACATTTATTGGGGCTTCCCTTGTGACTCAGCAGTAAAGAATCTGCTGCCAGTGCAAGGAACGGGGGTTTGACCCCTGGGTCAGAAAGATCCCCTAGAGAAGGAAATGGCAACCCACTCCAGTATTCTTGCCTGGAAAATCCCATGGACAGAGGAGCCTGGTGGGCTACATATAGTCCATGGGGTTACAAAGAGTCAGACAAGACTTAGCAACTAAACGCAACAACAACTACATTTATTACCCAAATGCCTTAAGCTAATTATTTAAACTTCATAGAAATACTTGAGAGGACTAAATGATACAACATATGCTTGTCTTCAGCTCAGCATCTAGTATATAGAACCCACACAACCAGTATTAAACACCACAATAAACATCTCTTATTAAAAGTCAGTATTCTCAAGTATTCTTCATCAGGTACAGATCATACGGATACTTTTGTTTGGCCTGGACAGTTCCCTACTTTTGTTAAAGCAGTTGTTAACAATTAAACGGAGAAGGCAATGGCACCCCACTCCAGTACTCTTGCCTGGAAAATCCCATGGATGGAGGAGCCTGGTGGGCTGCAGTCCATGGGGTCGCTGAGGGTCGGACACGACTGAGCAACTTCATTTTCACTTTTCACTTTCATGCATTGGAGAAGGAAATAGTAACCTACTCCAGTGTTCTTGCCTGGAGAATCCCAGGGACAGGGGAGCCTGGTGGGCTGCCGTCTTTGGGGTCGCACAGAGTCGGACACGACTGAAGCGACTTAGCAGCAGCAGCAGCAGCAACAATTAAAAAATCATGAGATTTCATGAAAAATTTGAGATTTCCACCTTCTCTTTTAAAATGGTTCAATCTGATACTCCTGCCTAGCAACAGCTGGCGGAAATACCCATAAATGATACTGACTTGGGATGGGGGTAGAAGAAAAGGGGAGATGTTGATCAAGGGGTACAAACTTTCATTAACATAATGAATAATTCTGGAAATGTATATGTACTGGTAATGTATAGTATAATAATAATGCGTACTTGAAGTCTGCTAAGAAAGTACACCTCAGGTGTTCTCACCACACACACACACACACACACACACACACATAAATGATAAACTATGAGAGGTGATGAATATGTTACTCTGACTGTGGCAACCATTTCACAAAAGTACACATATATCAAAACATCATGCTGTATACCTCAGATATGTACAACTTTTCTCAAAAATAAATAAAAATTTAACGTGGCATAAAAGCAAGAAAGAAAAAGAAAAAAAGTTTGGCTTTCTATACAAGAGAAAGTATCCAAAAATATCCATGGAATTTGGGGTCAGTGTCATACCACACCCTTAATTAAGGGAACAGCTTAAATAAACTTTATGTACAAAGCACATATGACCAGATTTCCTAAGCACCATGTTCTAGCAAACTAAGTTTATCAGACCAAATACTAGCCTGAAAATAGAATTAGTTCTAAGGTTTGTTTTCATTTTTAACTTTGAATCTGAGGCTATGATAGTAGAACCGTGATAAATGTCCTGTTCATCCATGACCAAAATCTGAAATGTCTGCATGCAATGTTTAAGATGGAAGATGGAGAACACTAGTTTTTTTAATGCAAAATGTAACCAACAAACATATAAAACTGACTTTAAAAAGATATGTTGTAATATCCAGGAAAAATCAGAAAGACTTATTTACTGTTATAATTCTGAGACTCTACTGATCTGAGATTTACATTCTTACTTTCTTCCTTCTTCAATTGCTTTCCTGGGCTTGAATGGGCCACGTCCATAGTCGTACGGGAGGTACTGCTAATGACCCTCTTGATGTGACGGGACTGCTGGCCCCAGTGAGCTACTCCTCTGCTGACCTCCAGGGTTAACTGGATCATACGGTTAATGGCTTGTTGAATGTCATCCAAGCTAGGAACCATTACCTGTGGAAAGAAGAAATGAGTCCCAGGTGCTCCCAGCACAGACAAATCCACACCTCTGATTGTCATCATCCCCACTCCCTTCGGAGTGGGGAAAGCCTCCGCTGGCCCAGTGGAAGTCTGCTTCAAGGAGAGGGATATTAGAGGAAGATAGGCTGCAGACTTAACCATCTTCAAGCTTTCCCACTCTACCCATTCCTGCAGGCAGAAAGGTCAAGCACAGTGCTTGCCACCCTTTCCCTGTGAGGGTGGCTGGATGCAGGCATGTGCACGTGTGGCATGTCCATGAAGCAGAGAAACTGAAGACCCTATACTGCCAAGATCTTGACTTCCGTTCTTTCAAATGTGCCAGAGAAGCATAGAAGCTGTCCTCCAGGAGGCCAGACTGTGTACATTCGGTGTTAGGTGAGCCATAGATCATTCCTGCCTGGCCTTAACCCTTGGATCATCACAGAACACAGCACAGTCATCCTGATGACTTGGTGTTCCACATGCCAACAAGCAGCAGGAGGGGTGGTGGTAGAGAAAAGTGCCCTGAGAAAACATAAGGGACCTGTGCACTCAAGGCGCAGGTTTGTTCTTTCTTTCCTTCTATTCTGCCGTGGACTGCCTCACAGCTGGGTGCTCAGGACAGAGATTTGGACTTCTGAGATGGTCTTATTTAGATAATGTCTGAAGTAAGAAAAAGGAAGATGATTTGTAGGGTACTTGCTAATTATGGCCCACCAGACACTTAACTCTGATACCCTCCTTCAATATACCATGAGCTCTGCAGAAGTCATTTTTATAATAGATATTAATGATACACTTTGATTTTTGTTAAATGCTGCTGCTACTGCTGCTAAGTCGCTTCAGTCGTGTCCGACTCTGTGCAATCCCATAGACGGCAGCCTACCAGGCTCCCCCATCCCTGGGATTCTCCAGGCAAGAACTCTGGAGTGGGTTGCCATTTCCTTCTCCAATGTGTGAAAGTGAAAAGTGGAAGTGAAGTCACTCAGTCATGTCCAACTCTTCGCGACCCCATGGACTGCACCCTACCAGGCTCCTCCAACCATGGGATTTTTCAGGCAAGAGTACTGGAGTGGTTTCCATTGTTAAATGCTGAGGTGAAGTCAAAAAGCACACAGGACCAAGAGATTAAACAAAGTTCAGTCCTAATGCTATACTTCTTTTTAAGTCTCTGCTGAACTTGTTACAATATTGCTTCTGTTTGTTTTGGGGTTTTTTTTGGCCACAAGGCATGTGGGATCTCAGCTCCCCAACCAGGAATCAAACCTATATCCCCTGCATTCAAAGGCAAAGTCTTAACTACTGGACAGCCAGGCAAGTCTCTATACTTCTTAAATACATTACCAAAATATCACTGTATTAACTTGAATATTTCATAATACTTACCACATTAGGAATCGCAAGATGTACTTCAGATTTTAAAAAAGAAATAACATCTTCTGACCGCTTTCGTCCATAAGGGCTGTAATAAGATGGACATTTAACTCAGAAACCTTAACCTAATATTTCATAAATAGCATGGTTATGCTACAACTTTCAACCCTGAAAAATAAGGACAATTTTCAAAATGCTGAATTACTTGAAGAGACTATTATTTACAATGGAACCATAGATTTCATGAACTAGTTCACAGACTAAGAAAAGTTTTAATCTTCTTTGAAATGACATATTAGTCTTTTACCCATTTCTAATATTTTAATGTTGCATTCTCTCAGGAAGTACCACCTAAACATGTTCACCTCAGGCACTCCTTTTTCCCTGTCCCACAATAGGTGCTGAAAATCACCAACAAAAAGCATATACCTTCATATACTTTATTCTGCGTGTGTACAAGATTAACAGGAGGTTTCAAGTCAAAGCCTTCCAAAAGTAATTTTTACAGTAGTATCAATTATGCTCAGACAGAAGTACAGACATACAGACACAGGAGTGCAACTAATGAATGACACACATTGGCCTGAAAATTATTAGTAGTTTGGTTATCTCCCTCTGTCTGATCTCTGTCCCATCCCAGATGAAATTTAGTAAGTGTAAACTTTCCATAGAAAGAAATGTTATCATTACTGGAAAACTACACCTCCGTTCATAACGGAGGATCAGTGGTTCCCAGGTAAACATATTATGGTAAGGAACTCTTTGAACTAGAAGTGAGCAAACAAAGGAAAAAACCTCAAATTCTTAGTCTCACTGTGAAATTCAAGACGCGTAGACTGCATTTGAAAGGGTACAATCTGAGAAAAAGAAAGAGTTTTATAAAGTATAATCAAGCAGCTGAACTAACAGAAGCAATGGACAGCATACTAGATCCTTCA
Source organism: Bos indicus (assembly GCF_029378745.1). NCBI lineage: Eukaryota > Metazoa > Chordata > Mammalia > Artiodactyla > Bovidae > Bos > Bos indicus. The sequence goes on along the minus strand of NC_091782.1, from coordinate 14,150,473 downwards.
GTGACTTATTTGACAAACTAGAGGATTAGCTTAAGGAATTCTCCAATCATTCCCATGCAAAATATGAGACATAAATTACTTAAGGAAAAGGTAATAAAGATAAGTTTATCCTCCACTTAGTGTACCGCAGGTGCTTTTCCAAGTACTTTTCCATAAATTGAAGTATTTCATGCTCACATTAACTCTTGACACAGATCCCATGATTATTATCTCCTTATTGTAGATGAGGAAACCAAGGCAGAGAGAGATTAAGTAACTCCCAGAGGGTCACTCAGCTCAGAGATGCTCTACTGCCTAGGATCCACTGTGGAAACCCTACATACAGTAAATTTAAGCATAGCCCTTCTCAAATCTTAAGAATAGACTTATTTTTTTCACCTTGAAAAGTTTCTCTGTGTGCCTCAGGATTAATGGGGGGAAAACACATTATCTGTGAATTTCCAGAATACATGGGGGAAATCTGTAAGCAGCAAAAAACTGTTATTTAGAAAAGAAAAATCAGATTAGCAGCAGAACTCACATCTGAATATGGAAACAAAATAAGCCAGTGAAACAGTATTTGTGGAGTGCGAGAGAAAGAGGCTATGACCCAAGCTGACCAAATAGTCTTCACGGGTGTGGGAAAGAGAGATGTTTTAGACAAGGGAGGATTCTGCGGTAGTATACTCATGTATGCCTCTTCAAAAATCACAGAAGTACAGTTTCAAATTAACATGGAATTCTGAGTTCAGACTTCAAAAACGCCTCCCTGTGCCAAGAACGTCACAATCATGGATAGACCATGAAGGACCTGAAAATACTCAAACAGAAGGCTAGCATCACCATGCATCAGGCTGGCATCAGAAACACGCAGTAGCCTGGCCAGGGCTCTGGTCAGGAAACGAGCAGTGATGGTGGGGCTCGGCCCTGTGGACTGTGGGAGGCTAGAGTAGTCCATGTGAGAGGGGACTCATCCAGGCTTGCTACCAGACACCAGACACTGAAGCGACCTTCCCCCACTTGTAAAGACCGGCAAAATAACAAGACGTTTGCCAACCTCCTGCCTGCAGCTGCAGCTTTTCCAAAAGATGTTCTCACCTAAGGTGAAAGGAGTGAATCCACAGCATCCTCATTTTGCCACTAAGCCGAGCCGCCCATGTGTGGAACCCACCACACCCAGCATCTCTTCAGAGGATACGTAACTGTGAACAAATGCGACCCAGACCTGCACTCAAGGTGCCAAGGGTCATGTAGAGACGAGAGAGACACACGAAAGGAAGGAGGGAGAAACACACAAAAACAACCAAAGAAAAACTCTCGCTCAAGGAGAGTCTACAAATAAATTCCAATACGCGTGCCTGAGTCTAACGTAAAGAAAGAGGACTAAAGACATCAATAATTGAAACAAAACCTCACTCCAGATAAAGTTTAATGTATAGAAGTATGACAAACTCAAATATAAATATATTGAGGATGTTCAAAGAGATAAATGAAGCCATCTTCCAAAAAGTAATAAGTTGCTGAACTAAAAAGGCAAGAATGATACAGTATCTAGAGGATAAGGACAAAAATATCAATTGAAATATTTAAGATACAGTAGATGAGACCACCTTTAGGCTAGATACAGAGATACTTGACAATGATGTAGCCCAGAAAGACAAAAAAGATGAAATATATGACAGTGAAGGAAAGACAGACTGACATGCCCCAGCATTTGAGATGGCCAAATAACCACAGTGCCTGCAACAGTTCTGATTTAAGTCCACCCTGAATCTTCATCTAGATAGTGCCTCTCCACTCAAAAGTGTTTCCAAGGTGGAAGAATAGATCATGTGGTCAACCTACTCAACATTCAGCTACAGGAGTTACATATCAAGAGAATGAAGAGACTATCTCAGAAGCAATAACTCAAGAGGAAATTGCTGAGGATTTTCCAGGATTAAAGAACACGGCAAGTCATCAAACAGAAAGTATACTCTGAGAATAAAGCATGACTAAATAAAGACAAATCCACTCCGGGAAAGGAAGCTGCAGAACATCAAGGCTAAAAAAACAATTTTCAGTTAGACTCACTGCACACTTCTCATCAGCAACAATATACGTCAGGAAAAAAATGAAGAAATATGTTCAAAGTGCTGAGAGAAAAACAAAAGTTTTTTATATAGCCAAATTGGTTCAGACTTAAAATGAAGACTAAGAGGGTTTATACCTCACCCACACTTACTGAGGAACCAGCAGTATAAAATAAACACACAATAACCTGGACATTTTAATAAAATAGTCCAGTAAATATACTATTTTCTAGTGTTCAAAAAATAGGTAAAAGCAAAACACCACACAGAAATTATAAAGTTCATGCCAAACCCCTTGTAGTTAGAAATAAGATGAGAAAACTGAAAAAAATATAGACAGTGTTTTTTAAAAACCAGAGATAGATATATGTATTCTAAATCTGAAGGTAACTACTTAAAGGACTGAAGTATAGGAAAGAGAATATAAAGGGGGAATTATCCATCCCAAGGATAACAGATAATAAATGAACCAAGGAAAAAGGATAGTAAGAAACTACAAAATAAAATGTCATAAATTAACTGTAACTATATAAAAAAAATCCAAAAATGTAAGTCAATTAAAATCCATTAAATGGCAGAGATAATCAGATTAAATAAAAATAATCAGGTATATAATCCTTTTAAGAGGCAAAACTTTACAGAAAAAAAAAATGAAGGGATAGAAAAAGATATACCAAAAAATCTGGGAAAGTAAAATTAATGACAGACCAAAAAGAATGAGAAATCAGGATTAATATGGATAGAAAGGCTCATCAAAAAAAAAAAAAATATATATATACAGTGTTGTAGCAGACTTAACTATATGATGTTGCATGTACCTAGCCACATAGCCTTAAAAGATATAAAAAGAGAACTGACCAAAACAGAAGGAAAAATTGACAACTTCACAATCACATTGGGAGATCTGAATAGTGCAATTTAATTAAAATTCAGCAATGAATAACCAAGGAATAAACCTAGCAAAAATGTACAAGACTTTTTTTTAAATTTTATTTTATTATTTAACTTTAAAATGTATAAGACTTTTACACAGAGAATTAAAAAAACTTTATTGAGAAATATTTTAAAAATGAAAAATAAATGGAGAGGTAATCCATGATTCTGAAAGGAAGACTCAATGTAGTAAGGATGCTAATTCCCTCCAAATTTACCTATAGATTCAATGTAATTTAAATAACTATCCCAAAAGAAAAATTAATTTTCTTTTTTAACTAATTAACTATACGGGAAAGAAATACTAGTCTCCTACTTTACACTAAACACAAAAATAAATACCATGTGGATTAAACCCCTAATTGTAAAAGATAAAACTTTAAAACTTTCAGAAGACATGATGCAGTAGAGAAAATTTTCCTTTGAAAGGCATAGAAATCACAAATCACTAAGGAAAAGATTGATAAATCTGAATTTAAACTCAACAAAGAATATCATAAATAGAACAAAAAGGCACAAGGAGAGAAGATATCTGCTATGATACCAACAAAGTAATATATTGAGACCATCCATGAATAAATCCAATCACATAGTAAAACAGACGGAAGGAAGGAGGTTGGGAAGAAGGGAGAAGGGAAAGAAGGAAATAGAAAAGGGAAGGGAAAGAAAGGAAAAAGAAGGAAAGAAATTTTTTTAAAAAGAAAGCACAAATGGCTCATGAACATAAAAGTATGTTTAACCTCATCAGTAACCAGGAAAGTGATCATTTAAATCCCAGTGAGATGCCACTTTACACCTATACACACTGGCAACGATTTTTTAATTGAGCAGTGCGATGAGGAACCATGGGCACATTCCTGCTAGACTCGTTGCTGCTGTTGTTCAGTTGCTAAGTTGTGCCCGATTCTTTGCAACACCATGGACTGTAGCACGCCAGGCTCCTCTGTCCTCCACTATCTCCCAGAGTTAGCTCAAATGCATGTCCACTGAGTTGGTGATGCTATCTAATCAGCCCACCCTCCGCTGTCCCTTCTCCTTTTGCCTTCAATCTTTCCCAGCATCAGGGTCTTTTCCAATGAGTTGGCCCTTTGCATCAGGTGGCCAAAGTATTGGAGCTTGAGCTTCAGCATCAGTCCTAGTAAATACTCAGGGTTGATTTCCTTTAGCATTGACTGGTGTTGATCTCCGTGCTGTCCAAAGGACTCTCAAGAATCTTCTCTAGCACCACAATTCAAAAGCATCAATTCTCTGGCACTCAGCCTTCTTTATGGTCCAACTCTCACATCCATACATGACTACTAGTAAAACCACAGCTTTGTCTATGTAGACCTTTGCTAGCAAAGTGATGTCTCTGCCTTTTAATATGCTGTCTAGGTTTGTCATAGCTTTCCTTCCAAGGAGCAAGAATGCTAGGCACTGCCTGGTAAAGTGAGGAGTGCACACACCCCAGGGCCCAGCCATCCCCCTCAGCAGATGCAGCACGAGATAGGTTACAAGAGCGTTCACAGCAGCCCAAACTGCAAACACTCCAAACAATTACCACCAGTAGAACTGATAAAACAGACTGTGTACGCTCTGGCTAAATAGAAGTGAAAATAAATTATATCAGCATAAATGCATCTCAAAAACAATACTGAACACAGTTCAAATACACACAAAATTAAACAATACAAAAATGGGGTAAACCGTTAAAAAAAAAAAGCAAAACAAGACAATGATAAAATCAAGTTCCAAACAGTGGCTACCTCTGCGTGAGCAGAGAAGGGACCAGTAAGGGGACTATAGAGTTCAGTGTTCTTTGCTCTTGGGCTGGTTGCTAGGAATACGGTTGTTCATTCATTACTGTTTTTATAATGTTACACACTTGTTTTTATACAGTATTTTCATAAGTGCCATGTTTTAAATTTTATAACTTTTAAAAATGCTTTAGCATTGTGCTGTGATAGTATTACCAGACATATTTTCCACTTGCCTGGCAACAAATATTCTTCTTTTCATTGTGTCCAAAGATAACCGTGTAGCTTTTTGAAGACTGTCTAGTAATTGATGAGAGAAAAAAGCGTAGACCTCTTTACATTCCTATAATGAGAAATCATATTAAATTTGGTACAAAAAAATCTAACACCCCCAAAGCAATAATAAATATTAGAAGTGACATGCAAAAGGTGAAAATAATAAACTTTACAATTTCGATTATATTATAGAAATAAATTCAACACTATATTACTCTTTTATTTTTTAAAACAAGAATATATGAAAAATGTGCTTTCATAAACACCGCAGCAAATTAGAAGGTGTTACTCCGAAGCAAAATTCAAAAACAGCTAATTGAAAATAATCCTGGTTTGCTCAATACTCAAAAATTCACTCAACAAAACTGAAGCATTTAGGGGTATGTACTTCTCAATGCTTAGAGGTGTGGACACAGAACATTATTTTTAGTCTCCAACCGCAGAAGTCTCAGTTTGGTGAATAAATATGTTTTAAAATGCATAAGGACTTCACTGGCAGTCCAGGGGTGGGGACTTCGTGCTTCCACGGCAGGGGGCGCAGGTTCAATGCCTGGTCAGGGAACTGGGATCCCACATGCCACACCATGCAGTCAAATAATAATAATAATAAAGCTGCATTTAAAAAAAAAATATGATACCCAAATGTATGGGATGAAACTTCCATCGTCTTGGCACCATGGTTTGCCCCTCTCTGTCAGCCCTACCTTCCCTCCAGCGAAGTAGTAGCCATACTTATTGGTCAGAGCACAGAATAAATATTGAGCCTGAGCAGGTGTTGGGCACCACGTCTAGCTTCACAGTGAGTCCCACACCCATGGCCAGGCTCTGGCCACGCTGTTCTGTCCACCCTATGCCCTGCCCCGCTCTGAGACTGGGTAGGCCAGTTAGGTTGAGCTGGTTCAGAAGGGAGGCCTGTCAAGTGTTAACAAAGAGGAATATGATCAGGGTTGGTCAAGCACCAGGCCACAGCGCAGGCAGGATATCGTGAGATGTTTACGTTAGACCACTGTGGAAGCGATGAGGAAGATGGATGTGAGAGGCAGAGGTTGTTGAGGAGGTGCCCGCCTGATGCAGCTCCAAGTGATCCTACAGCTCCAGAGGCTCTGATGGTACTCAGTATGGTACTCAGTCTTGCTCTAAGGACCCCAGCCAGTTTCACAGGGAATGCAGGTGGGAGTGAAGGACTCTCCAGCCGCCTCCCACTCACCAGTAGTGGCTGCCTAGTGTCTGGCGCTGAGAAGCAATCCACAGCTAAAATCTAGACTCAGCAGGAAAGTGTTTCCCAACCAAGTCGTTATACCATCCTTGAATCAGAAGGTGAAAATGAAACACATGTGTGCTGTTTATTTCCAAAACTATGTTGGAGTGTGGGGTGTGTTTGTGGGTGTGTGTGTATCTGTATTGGAGAAGGCAATGGCACCCCACTCCAGTACTCTTGCCTGGAAAATCCCATGGACAGAGGAGCCTGGAAGGCTGCAGTCCATGGGGTTGCTGAGGGTCGGACACGACTGAGCGACTTCACTTTCACTTTTCCCTTTCACACATTGGAGAAGGAAATGGCAACCCACTCCAGTGTTCTTGCCTGGAGAATCCCAGGGACGAGGGAGCCTGGTGGGCTGCCGTCTATGGGGTCGCACAGAGTCGGACGCAGCTGAAGTGACTTAGCAGTAGCAGTGTATCTGTATCAGTTGTGTCCAACTCTTGAAACCCCATGGTCTATAGCCCACTGGGCTCCCCTGTCCATGGAATTTTCCAGGCAAGAATACTGGAGTGGGTTGCCACTTCCTCCTCCAGAGGAATCTTCCCAACACAGGGATCAAACCCATGTCTCTTGCATTGCAGGCAGATGCTTTACCGCAAGCACCACTTGTGTGGGTTAGAGGGTATAAAAGCAAGTAAAATGGAGAAAGAATGAAAAGATGGGTATGGAGGGTTAAAAAAAATTAACGAGGGACTTCCCTGGTGGTCTAGTGGTTAAAAATCTGCCTTCCAATGCAGGGGACACGGGTTTGATCTGTGGTTGGGGAACAAAGATCCCACAAGCTGCAGAGCAACTAAGCCTGCTTACCACAACTACTGAGCCCAAGAGCTCTAGAATCCTCTTACTACAACTAGAGAGTCTGTGCACCACGATGAAAATCCCAGGTGACACAAGTAAGACCCGACCAAGTGAAATAAATAAATATTAAGAAAAAGAAAACTGATGGCAGCAGGAGAAATCAGGAATTAGTACAAATGTGGCAGGGGCATTCAGAGCTGATTAACAGCCAGAAGGCCTAAGAAGGATGAAGAATCCCCCTGTCTCCTCAATTTCCATTCTCAACACATCTCAGTGTAATGTGAAGCTCTGCCCACCTGGGGTTTCTCCTGCAGGGGAGTCCACAGGATATCCACAGTGCTTTTAAAATATGCAGATCCCTGGACCCCAGGTGAATCAAAGTCTGGTCTTGCAATATAGGTAACTCCATTAAAAACAGTAACTGAGAACAAAGTTCTCCGTCCTGAGTCAAATGGATTGGCACTATGGTCCCAGATGTGACATTTATTACATAAGAAAACATTGTCAGTCACAATCGGGACGATAAGTATATAAACTGTAATCGACAGAATCACATTAAAAGCAGGTGATATTGGGGGGAAAGCTGTAAGGACTGCTGTAGCTTGTCAGATTCCACAGTGTAGGATAGAAAATTATATTTTCTGGATTTTGTTATAAATCCACACAGATTGGCTGCAGAACTGCCTGGGGGGTGGGGGTGGGGAGGGAAACACCATTTGGGATTATCTGCAATCCTATGAAACATAATTCTGTGAAATTGCATGAGGTTGTTTCACAATAATACCTTCTTAAATTCATCTTCTTTATCATCTTTAACATCAGCCTCAGGCACAATATTAGCATCATAATCAGCACTTTCAACATCTTCTCCCTCACTTCCAAAAACAACGTGCTTTCTCAGCTCTATAGAAAAGATAAAATAAAAATAGAATATTTAATACTTAGCAATCGGTTTATTCTATATGACCAAACCTTCTTAGGAGGCTCCTTCTTTAAAAAATTCTTAATCGAAAAATTAAAAATTTGTTCCTAGGGAAATCACCCTTGAATTTAATTTAAATCAAGTACACTCTTCAAACACACTCTTAGTATCTAGAATTAGGGAACATTTAAAGAGGGCTCTACATGTTAGCTTTCTAAAATATCTGTTTAAGTTTTGACTTTGCTAGCCTAACAAGCTGATATGTTTGTGTTTTTGATACTTCTGATGAAAACCACTTAAACTAAGTGAAAAATCTCTAAGAGAAAGAACACATGCTGTGGATATTTAAGCTCTGAGTTTTTGTTTGTTTGTTTTTTTAAAGCATACAAATTTAATATAAGTTTTACATGACACAAGAGATTTCAAAAGGAAATTAAGATCCAAAGAAGTGATTAAACTTGCGGGGTTTCACACTAGGTTCGATAAAGAGTAGAAAATCATAGGAAAAATGTGATAGGACTACAAGTAGTAAACTGTGGGGATTTAGCAAGGCCCATTCATTCTGATTCCTCTCAGCATCCTCCCATCTTTGAAAATAAAGATGCTCCTTTCCTCTCTGGGTACATGGAAGCCTCTCAGATGAGAGGAGAAAGTAGAGGTTGGAGAGTCCTTCCCATACCACCTGGAGTGGCTCAGATGGTAAAGAAACTGCCAGCAATGCAGGAGATCCAGGTTCAAGCCCTGGGTCAGGAAGATTCCCTGCAGTAGGAAATGGCAACCCACTCCAGTGTTCTTGTCTGGAGAATTTCATGGACAGAGGAGACTGGTGGGCTACAGTGCATAGGGTCACAAAGGGTCAGACAAAACTGAGTGACTAACACTTTCACTTTCCTGTACCACCACCTCTCAAATTCCTTTAGCTTAAAATACTCAATATGCACGGTAGCACATTTGGGGGTGGTATGTTCTGAGCCCCAAAATTTCTCTCCTAACTTACATTTTCCCTTCTTTCATTTCCTTTCCTTTAAAAATTCTTTCTATGGTATGCCATACCAATACTAGAGAGGGGGTTCTGTAAACTACTCCCCTCTTCCCTGTGCCCCGCCTAATGAATCTAAAGACTTGTTAATTTGATTAGCATATTGATGCTACTTTTCCAACAACTTTGCTTCATCAGTGGGATGAGCTCCTGTGTTTCCCCAAAAAAGCAAAGCTTTCTTCCAATAGTTTCAAATTTATCCCTTGCAAAAACTTCTCACATTTAGGAACTTTGGTGCAGAATCTTGCATGTGGATCATAACTGGCTATAACTCATTAAAGAAACACATTTAACATTTCTAGCAGTAAGTGATGGAGAAGGCAATGGCACCCCACTCCAGTACTCTTGCCTGGAAAATCCTATGGATGGCGGAGCCTGGTAGGCTGCAGTCCATGGGGTTGCTAAGAGTCGGACACGACTGAGTGACTTCACTTTCACTTTTCCCTTTTACGCATTGGAGAAGGAAATGGCGGCTCACTTCAGTGTTCTTGCCTAGAGAATCCCAGGGACGGGGGAGCCTGGTGGGCTGCCGTCTATGGGGTCGCACAAAGTCGGACACAACTGAAGCAACTTAGCAGCAGCAGCAGCAGTAAAGTGAACATGGAAAAATATTAACAACTTTTAACTAAAAATAATGGTTTGTCTGATCTCTGGGTCGGGAAGATCCCCTGATGAAGGGAATAGCAACCAACTCCAGTATTCTTACCTGGAGAATTCCATGAACAAAGGAGCCTGGCAGGCTAGTCTGTGGGGTCGCAAAGAGTCAGACACAACTGAGCCACTAACACTTTCACACACACACACAATGGTTTTCCCTTCAAATTAAAACTACAAATTATCTATATTTATTACCCAGAATCCCCTCAGTGAATATATTATTTTCAGCACTTCTTACAGGTCTTATACATTTAGGAAAGCAAAATGTATTTTATATATTAAACAATTTGTTCACTGAATTAAATTGAAGTTTTTACTTAATGAAAATGTGCATTTTCACCTACGTTTTCCCTTATTACTGGAAAGGGATATTTGCCTGCACATGGCTTTCTCCTCTACCTGTCCACCTGTCTTTAACTTACAGTTCTTAACTTTCCATTGACTAGGTCTCAAAAAACTGCTGATTTTGTAGGCACAGCACAAACCCATTAATTAATTTCTATTGTGTGGGCCCTCTCTGTATTCAGGAGAACATTTTTGAATAGAAGAGCCTGAAAAGGACATTATAGAGATAATTTTTAAATTTTGGAGGGGGGGGTCTTTGTAAGTTATTTCTTTTTTTTGTTTGTTTGTTTCACATTTGATATTTAATATGTTTCAATGCCATTCTCCCATATCATCCCACCCTCGCCCTCTCCCAGAGTCCAAAACACTGTTCAATACATCTGTGTCTCTTTTGCTGTTTCACATACAGGGTTATCATTACCTTCTTTCTAAATTCCATATAAATGCATTCAGTTCAGTTCAGTCACTCAGTCGTGTCCGATTCTTTGCGACCCTGTGAATCACAGCACACCAAGCCTCCCTGTCCATCACCAACTCCCAGAGTTCACCCAGACTCATGTCCATCGAGTCAGTGATGCCATCCAGCCATCTCATCCTCTGTCGTCCCCTTCTCCTCCTGGCCCCAATTCTTCCCAGCATCAGAGTCTTTTCCAATGAGTCAACTCTTCGCATGAGGTGGCCAAAGTACTGGAGTTTCAGCTTTAGCATCATTCCTTCCAAAGAAATCCCAGGGCTGATCTCCTTCAGAATGGACTGGTGGGATCTCCTTGCAGTCCAAGGGACTCTCAAGAGTCTTCTCCAACACCACAGTTCAAAAACATCAATTCTTCGGCGCTCAGCCTTCTTCACAGTCCAACTCTCACATCCATACATGACCACAGGAAAAACCATAGCCTTGACTAGACGAACTTTTGTTGGAAAAGTAATGATCTGCTTTTGAATATGCTATCTAGGTTGGTCATAAGTTTCCTTCCAAGGAGTAAGCGTCTTTTAACTTCATGGCTGCAGTCACCATCTGCAGTGATTTTGGAGCCCAGAAAAATAAAGTCTGACACTATTTCCACTGTTTCCCCATCTATTTGCCATGAAGTGATGGGACCGGATGCCATGATCTTCGTTTTCTGAATGTTGAGCTTTAAGCCAACTTTTCCACTCTCCACTTTCATCAAGAGGCTTTTGAGTTCCTCTTCACTTTCTGCCATAAGGGTGGTGTCATCTGTATATCTGAGGTTATTGATATTTCTCCCGGCAATCTTGATTTCAGCTTGTGTTTCTTCCAGCCCAGCGTTTCTCATGATGTACTCTGCATATAAGTTAAATAAGCAGGGTGACAATACACAGCCTTGATGTACTCCTTTTCCTATTTGGAACCAGTCTGTTGTTCCATGTCCAGTTCTAACTTTTGCCTCCTGACCTGCATACAAATTTCTCAAGAGGCAGATCAGGTGTTCTGGTATTCCCATCTCTTTCAGAATTTTCCACAGTTTATTGTGATCCACACAGTCAAAGGCTTTGGTATAGTCAATAAAGCAGAAATAGATGTTTTTCTGGAACTCTCTTGCTTTTTCCATGATCCAGCGGATGTTGGCAATTTGATCTCTGGTTCCTCTGCCTTTTCTAAAACCAGCTTCAACATCAGGAAGTTCACGGTTCACATATTGCTGAAGCCTGGCTGGGAGAATTTTGAGCATTACTTTACTAGCGTGTGAGATGAGTGCAATTGTGCGGTAGTTCGAGCATTCTTTGGAATTGCCTTTCTTTGGGATTGGAATGAAAACTGACCTTTTCCAGTCCTGTGGCCACTGCTGAGTTTTCCAAATTTGCTGGCATATTGAATGCAGTACTTTCACAGCATCATCTTTCAGGATTTGAAATAGCTCAACTGGAATTCTATCACCTCCACTAGCTTTGTTCATAGTGATGCTTTCTAAGGCCCACTTGACTTCACATTCCAGGATGTCTGGCTCTAGGTCAGTGATCACACCATCGTGATTATCTGGGTCATGAAGATCTTTTTTGTATAGTTCTTCTGTGTATTCTTGCCATCTCTTCTTAATATCTTCTGCTTCTGTTAGGTCCATACCATTTCTGTCCTTTGTTGTGCCCATCTTTGCATGAAATGTTCCCTTGGTATCTCTAATTTTCTTAAAGAGATCTCTAGTCTTTCCCATTCTGTTGTTTTCCTCTATTTCTTTGCACTGATCACTGAAGAAGGCTTTCTTATCTCTTCTTGCTATTCTTTGGAACTCTGCATTCAGATGCTTATATCTTTCCTTTGCTCCTTCGCTTTTCACTTCTCTTCTTTTCACAGCTATTTGTAAGGCCTCCCCAGACAGCCATTTTGCTTTTTTGCATTTCTTTTCCACAGGGATGGTCTTGATCCCTGTCTCCTGTACAATGTCACAAACCTCAGTCCATAGTTCATCAGGCACTCTATCAGATCTAGGCCCTTAAATCTATTTCTCACTTCCACTGTATAATCATAAGGGATTTGATTTAGGTCATACCTGTATGGTCTAGTGGTTTTCCCTACTTTCTTCAATTTAAGTCTGAATTTGGCAATAAGGAGTTCATGATCTGAGCCACAGTCAGCTCCTGGTCTTGTTTTTGCTGACTGTATAGAGCTTCTCCATCTTTGGCTGCAAAGAATATAATCAATCTGATTTCAGTGTTGACCATCTGGTGATGTCCATGTGTAGAGTCTTCTCTTGTGTTAGTATACTGTATTGGTATTTTTCTTTCTGGCTTACTTCACTCTGTATAATAGGTTCCAGTTTCATCCACCTCATTAGAACTGATTCAAATGTATTCTTTTTAATGGCTGAGTAATACTCCATTGTGTATATGTACCACAGCTTTCTTATCCATTCGTCTGCTGATGGACATCTAGGTTGTTTTCATGTCCTGGCTATTGTAAACAGTGCTGCAATGAACATTGGGGTACATGTGTCTCTTCCAATTCTGGTTTCCTCAGTGTGTGTGCCCAGCAGTGGGATTGCTGGGTCATAAGGCAGTTCTATTTCCAGTTTTTTAAGGAATCTCCACACTGTTCTCCATAGTGGCTGTACTAGTTTGCATTCCCACCAACAGTGTAAGAGGGTTCCCTTTTCTCCACACCCTCTCCAGCATTTATTGCTTGTAGACTTTTGGATAGCAGCCATTCTGACTGGCATGAAATGGTACCTCGTTGTGGTTTTGATTTGCATTTCTCTGATAATGAGTGATGTTGAGCATCTTTTCAAGTGTTTGTTAGCCATCCGTATGTCTTCTTTGGAGAAAGTCTATTTAGTTCTTTGGCCCACTTTTTGATTGGGTCTTTTATTTTTCTGGAATTGAGCTGCAGGAGTTGCTTGTATATTTTTGAGGTTAATTCTTTGTCCATTGCTTCATTTGCTATTATTTTCTCCCATTCTGAAGGCTGTCTTTTCACCTTGCTTATAGTTTCCTTTGTTGTGCAGAAGCTTTTAATTTTAATTTAATTTAATTTTAATTTGTTTATTTTTGCTTTTATTTCCAATATTCTGGGAGGTGGGTCATAGATGATCCTGCTGTGATGTATGTCGGAGAGTGTTTTGCCTATGTTCTCCTCTAGGAGTTTTATAGTTTCTGGTCTTACGTTTAGATCTTTAATCCATTTTGAGTTTATTTTTGTGTATGGTGTTAGAAAGTGTTCTAGTTCCATTCTTTTACAAGTGGTTGACCAGTTTTCCCAGGACCACTTGTTAAAGAGATTGTCTTTTCTCCATTGTATATTCTTGCCTCCTTTGTCAAAGATAAGGTGTCCATAGATGCGTGGATTTATCTCTGGACTTTCTATTTTGTTCCGTTGACTTATATTTCTGTCTTTGTGCCAGTACCATACTGTCTTGATGACTGTGGCTTTGCAGTAGAGACTCAAGTCAGGCAGGTTGATTCTTCCAGTTCCAATTGCTCCAGTTCCAAGCAATCTTTCTCAAGATTGCTTTGGCTATTTGAGTTTTTTTTGTATTTCCATACAAATTGTGAAATTATTTTTTCTAGTTCTGTGAAAAATACCATTGGTAGCTTGATATGGATTGCATTGACTCTATAGATTGCTTTGGGTAGTATACTCATTTTCACTATATTGATTCTTCCAATCCATGAACACGGTATATTTCTCCATCTATTTGTGTCCTCTTTGATTTCTTTCACCAGTGTTTTATAGTTTTCTATACATAGGTCTTTTGTTTCTTTAGGTAGATATATTCCTAAGTATTTTATTCTTTTCATTGCAATGGTTAATGGAATTGTTTCCTTAATTTCTCTGTTTTCTCATTGTTAGTGTATAGGAATTCAGGGATTTCTTTACACTCGTTTTAAAAGTTTCTATGAGAAACATTTGAAGATGAAATACTTTTTATAATTATTTGTGTAATACAAGGTGACTAGACACATTTGGATTATGCAGAAATATAAAGAAAAATATGAATAAAACCATAATTCAATTATACAAAGAAAGTACAATTTATAAAAATTGTAAATTTTTTTTATCATCTTATACTGCTGCTGCTGCTGCTGCTGCTGTGTCGCTTCAGTCGTGTCCGACTCTGTGCGACCCCATAGACGGCAGCCCAACAGGCTCCCCCATCCCTGGGATTCTCCAGGCAAGAATACTGGAGTGGGTTGCCATTTCCTTTTCCAATGCATGAAAGTGAAAAGTGAAAGTGAAGTCACTCAGTCGTGTCCGACTCTTAGCAACCCCATGGACTGCAGCCCACCAGGCTCCTCCATCCATAGGACTTTCCAGGCAAGAGTACTGGAGTGGGGTGCCATTGCCTTCTCCGCATCCTATACTAGTCTTGATTAAACCAGGTTTATTCATAATTAAACCACTCATGATTAAACTTAGTCATGATTAGACCTCTTAAAAGAAATATTTCCTCTTTCACTTCTTTTAATAAATAAAAAAAAGTAAATCATTTATAAACTTGAGTTTTAGCTAAGATCACTCGTATGTGTGTGCATTCAATCGTGTCTGACTCTTTGCAAGCTCATGGACTGTAGCCTCCCAGGCTCCACTGTCCATGGGATTTTCCAGCCAAAAATACTGACGTGGGTTACCATTTCCTCCTCGAGGGGATCTTCCCAACCTAGGGATTGAATCCACGTCTCTGGCATCTCCTGCATTAGCAGGCGGATTCTTAACCACTGTAAGCTCAGAGTTTCTCATCCTCAGCACTACTTTGTTGCTGGGGGCTGTCCTGTGCAATGGAGGATGTTCAGCAGCATCTCTGCCCTCTATTCAGATGATTGTCATGCAGTGTGACAACCAGCATGGTAGAATGAATACATAAAAAAGAAAAAGTTAACATAGCAGGCCAGAGACTGCTATCCACGTTAAGGCCTGCTTGCAAGATTGGTCCTTAACAGGTGTCTGGGAATTTGGATTTGGGGCTTCCCAGGTGGCTCAGTGGTACAGAATCTGTCTGCCAACGCAGGAGACATAGGTCGATCCCTGAGTAGGGAAAATCCCTTGGAGAAGGAAAAGGTAACCTGCTCCAATATTCTTGCCTGGGAAAACCCATGTGCAGAGGAGCCTGGTGGGCTACAGTCCATGGGGTGGCAAAAGAGTCAGACACGACTTATCAACTAAACAACAAGAACCTGGATTTCAGAGGGGTGCCCACCATTCCCTAACTCATAAAAAGGGCTCACATGCCTACACTGTGCAAATTGCATGGTTTATGCTGAACACCTGATCTCCTTCACAGAGTCTGGAATTTTGGTAGATGCTAAGCACAGAGGGCCTTCTTGAGAGCATATCTGTAGCACTCGTGATTCAAACAGTTTAACCAGTCGCATTACCTGGTAAGTGTCTTGCTCCTTTCCCACTGTACTTAACTTCATAAATAGTCTCAAATATTGATATAAGTTCTTTGACAGCTTCTTCCACATGCTTACTTTTGTGGTTTAGAACCTCAGCCCATTCTTTTGTGTATGTCTATTAAATAAAGAAATGACTATTAATTTCCAGATACTTAAAACTACTGTGAAGCTTCTTAATATGACTTTAATTTGTCAAACTCTAATTAATGCTATTTGAAAATACCTAGAGATAGTAGCCAGTAGCATGACGATTCAGACTCCAAACTGGCAACAGCTAAAAGCAGCCTGAGAAACCTGTTAAGTCTCAAGCAAGGAAAAGGAGGAGAAAGAATAAAAATTCAAAGTTGTTTTGTTTTTTGGCCATGCCATGACACATACAGGATCTTAGTTCCCTGATAGGAATGGAACCTGTGCCCCCTGCAGTGGAAGCATGGAGTCTTAACCACTGGACTTGCCAGGGAAGTGCCAAATTCAAAGTTTTTTTTACCTTACCTGATCCAATCACTCATCAAGATCTATACTCACATTCATATGAATAAAAAGAAAGAAGCCTGAAGACATAAGAGAGATAAAGATGTCACAAGTTGAAAGTGAGAACTGGTTTTAAAAATGACAATCCAAAGTGTTGTTTTGAGATTCAAATCAGACAAGGTTTTTAACTGAGCATCGTGTCATATGCCAGGCATCAATTTAAGAGCTTTATGTGTATGAACTCATTTAATTAAACGACAGCCTCTTGGGATAGGTAACATTATTGTCCCCATTTCACAGATGAGAAAACTGAGTCTCAGAAAGAATAAAAAATTTGCCCAAGGTCACACAGTTGATGGTAAGAATAGGGGTTTGAAACCAGCTTTGTGTGATTCTAAAAGTCTGTGCTTTTTGCCTTTTGAATCTTTCTAATAACAAATACTTTAGGAAGAAATTGAGAACTAGTTAAATCCAGAAAAGAAAACTGGCTTATAAAACTGAACAAGCCTTTTGACATACACTGTCCATGCATTTTAGAAAAGAGAAAAGTAAATGGTAGCAGCCAACTTAGCCCTTTAAAATCACTTTTGCGAAGGAGCCTGAGCCTATCTATGCATTCTCTCCAGACACGCTTTGGGAGATCCCATAGTTTCCTTGCACAGCTCTCAGGCGTTCCTCTCTTGGCTATTAGATTGAGAGAAAGAGACTTCTAAGCTTGTCCCCCAGATTTATACCACCTCACCTGTATTTGAAACCATCTTCATCTTTTCTCAGTCTCAGGGGAAATGATGTTCCTCCTCTTACCAAAAGACAATCTCCCTTCCCTCCTATCCCCACCAACTCTTCAGACCTCATTCCTCCATTCATTCACTCCATCCTTTCTAATTTATTGAACACACTATTAAACTTTGGAATGCAATGGAGGCTGAGAGCCACTTCAGTCCAGCAGGGAAAACAAGTGTTAAGCAAGTGGACACAATTCCAGCTGATCACAGAAGACGGGACACACCTGTTCATATACACACACCCTCTATTTGCTTTGAAATCCCCTAAGGAGACACAAGAGACTCAGGTTTGATCCCTGGGTTGGGAAGATCCCCTGGAGGAGGAAATGAAAACCCATTCCAGGATTCTTACCTGGAAGTCCCATGGACAGAGGAGCCTGGTGGGCTACAGTCCATGGGGTTGCAAGGGAGTCGGACACAACTGAGCACACATACACACACATGTACAAGGAAGGAACCATACTACTAAACATGACAGATTAAACACATGTTTATTTTGGCACTCCCCTGGAAACCTCTACAAAATAACATAAAATCATCTTTTATGTTACAAGAGCATGCTCACAAGAATAAATGAGGATGCCATAAAATTCCTCTGTATGTTTTCAATACCATATAATAATGAAATTAATGGTATTTGACAATTGGTGCTAGTACAAATGAATATCCACTTGCAAAATAATGAAACTGGATCCTTATACCATACACAAAAACTAACTCAAAATGAAGCACAGATCTAAATGACAGCAAAAACCATAAAACTCTCAAAAGAAAACATAAGCATGTATCTTCATAATCTTGGATAAGGCAAAGTTTTCTTTGATATTTGACACCAAAGCAGAGCAGCAACAACAGAAACAGATGAAATGGACATCATCAAAATTTGAAACTTTGTGGCTTCAAAGGATACCATCAAGAAAGTGAAAGACAACCCACAGAATGGGAGAAAAATTTTGCAATCTGATAAGGGACTAGTATCCAGAACATACAAATAACTATTACAACTAAAAACTAAAAAGTCAGATAACCCAATTTTACAATGAACAAACAATTTGAATCAGTTCAGTTCAGTCACTCAGTAGTGTCCAACTCTTTGCGACCCCATGAATTGCAGCACGCCAGGCCTCCCTGTCCATCACCAACTTCCAGAGTTCACCCAAACTCATGTCCATCGAGTCAGTGATGCCATTCACCCATCTCATCCTATGTCATCCCCTTCTTCTCCTGCCCCCAATCCCTCCCAGCATCAGAGTCTTTTCCAATAAGTCAATTCTTCGCATGAGGTGGCCAAAGTATTGGAGTTTCAGCTTTAGCATCAATCCTTCCAATGACCACCCAGGACTGATCTCCTTTAGAATGGACTGGTTGGATCTCCTTGCAGTCCAAGGGACTCTCAAGAGTCTTCTCCAACACCACAGTTCAAAAGCATCAATTCTTTGGCACTCAGCTTTCTTCACAGTCCAACTGTCACATCCATACATGACCATTGGAAAAACCATAGACTTGACTAGACGGACCTTTGTTGCAAAGTAATGTCTCTGCTTTTGAATATGCTATCTAGGTTGGTCGTAACTTTCCTTCCAAGGATTAAGCGTCTTTTAATTTCATGGCTGCAATTACCATCTGCAGTGATTTTGGAGCCCCCCAAAATAAAGTCTGACACTGTTTCCACTGTTTCCTCATCTATTTCCCATGAAGTGATGGGACCAGATGCCATGATCTTAGTTTTCTGAATGTTGAATAGACATTTCTAATACCACTTCATACGTACTAAGAAGGCGATAATCAAGACGATGGATAATAAGTGTTGGCAAGGGTGTAGAGAAACTGGAACCCTCACGTACTGCTGGTGGGAATGTTAAATAATGCAGCCAGTTTGGAAAAGTCTGACTGTTCTTCAAAAGATTGAACATGTACTTAACACATAACCCAACAATTCCACTCCTAAATATATGCCCAAGAGAAATGAAAATATGTCCCTGCAAAAACTTTTACATTTATATTCACAGCAGCATTATTCATAAAGGCCAAAAAGTGAGAATCTGAATGTCCATTAACTGATGAATGGATAACTAAAACATGGTCCACCCACACAACGCACTATGATTCAACAATAAAAAGAAATGTAGTACTGATACATGGGACAATATGAATGAACACTGAGCTAAGTCAAAAAAGCCAGTCATAATATACCATATTCCATATGATTCCTTTTGTAAGAAATGTCTACAGTAGACAAATCTATCGAGACAGAAAGCAAATCAGTGGTGGCCTAGGGCTGGGAGGGTTGAGAGAAAATTATATTGACTGCTAATGAGCATGGGATTTCTTTGGGGGAGATGAACTGTTCTAAAATTGATTGTGGTGACAGTTGCACAATTCTGTCACTATGTTAAAACCATTGAATTGTACGCTTTTTTTTTGGCTGTGCCACATAGCTTACCAGATCTTAGTTTCCCAACCAGGGATCAAACTCATGCTTCCTGCAGTGGGAAGCACAGAGTCCTAACCACTGGATCGCCAGGCAGTTCCCAAATTGTACACTTTAAATGGGTGAATTATATTTCAATAAATTTGTCAAAAAACAATAGCTAGTGCCAGAAATAACTGGAAGCAAGAATTGAGGGGAATGAAGCAAGGAAAAGAGAAGTGGGTGAGTGAAGGCAGCTTGAGTGAGCATTTGTAGAAGTTTAGTTGTGAATAAGAAGTGAAGGAGATGTGAGAGCATTTTTTGTTTGCTGGCAAGAAAAGAAGGAGAATATATTTGACTACTAGGGGGCGGAGTCCCCTAGAGAGGACAAAGCTGAAGATCTAGAAGAAGGAAGACTGGCGGAGGTAGGCTGCCAAGAACAAGAAGGCGTGGACTCCAGAGCCCACGAGTAGGACCTCAATTATGAAAAGAGGTGAGAACTTTCTCCACGGAACCAGAAGGAAAGAAGAGTTGGATGAAGAAGTCAGCAATGCACCAAGAGCTCTGGGACGGTACAAACTATTTACATGACTTTAATTCAGGAAACTACAAGTAATCCCTGCAAGTCCATGAAATCCAGCTTGGGAGACAGTCCAGGTGCAGGCTATTTTCCGTTTGCCTCCTGCAACCCATTCCTAGCTCTTCTCTGCTCTGCCCTGTGCAGAGGGAAGCTGCCTCCTGGGGTTCCCTGATTCTCTAATTTCCGGCTGGGTTTGACCCAATGGGACGTACCAGCAGAAAATAGGAGAGCGGGAGAGAAGGGTGCCTCCCACTCCCTCCTTGGCAGAGGAGGGTAGGGCTGCATCTCTGGTAGAGGCTGTTGTCTCTTCACAAATTCAGCTCCTACAGGATGAGCCCCTCCCCGTGGTTTCAGTTCTCACTGGACTTTGAAAGCACTCTTTCCTCATTTGGTGCCTTCAGCCCCAGCGGTGCTGATGACTTTCACCCTTGAGACTCCTGGAGTGTCTCACCTTGCTGGGCTCTGCACCGATACCATCCCAAACACAATAATCCAGCCCTATCCTAGTTCCTGAACCCTGATCAAAGAACTCACATTTGATTCTTGCTATGAATTTGGGCTTCCCTGGTGGCTCAGAGGATAAAGCGTCTGCCTGCAATGCAGGAGACCCAGGTTCAACCCCTGGATTGGGAAGATCCCTTGGAGAAGGAAATGGGAACCCACTCCAATACTCTTGCCTGGAAAATCCCATGGACAGAAGAGCCTGGTGGGCTACAGTCCATGGGGTCGCAAAGAGTCAGACACGACTGAGCGATGTCAATTTCACTTTATGAATTAGGTCACCTCAGATAACCATGACAGCTCATACTGCCAAGAAAGCCAGGAGTAAGAAACTTAGATGTACACATTCCATTGCAAAGAAATTTCCTGTCTCAGTTGGCGACCAGTGGCACAGCTATCCTCTTTAACAAGTGGCAAAATAATGCCATGAGATAACAGACTACAAAAACTGCCTCCATGTGATGTCACTACCAGTTGGGTAGTACCCAACTTTGTGAGATGCCTCACAAAGCAAGGCATCTTTTCCTAATAAGGACCATATCTCTTCATGAGAAGAACAGCTAGTCCTTGAAGATTAATAAGATCATTCCCACAGCTGAGTGAAGAACAAATTGCAGTACCAAGGAGCATGCCAGGGATGAAATGGAAGGCAGTCAAACTGATTTTGTGAGCAGCTTTCTATTTTTAAAAATTGAGATATAATTCATATAACACAAACTGACCCTTGTAAAGTATACAGTTAATTGATTTTTAGTATACTCACAAAGCTGGGGAGCATCACTGACATCTGATTCCAGAATATTTTCATCATCCCCAAAAGAATCCCCCTATATCCATTAGCAGTCACTCCCCATCACTCTAGCAACCACTAATCTACTTTCTGTCTCTATGGAGCCAGGTTGATTTTGTGGATAGAATTTTTAATACCCTTTCATATATTTTCCTGTGTTCTCCTGTCTTAACTTGGATCATAATATTGCCCTGATTTCTGATTCCATTTGTATATCTATCAATATACAGATATGTTGATCATGGTCCAGCAAGGAAATACACGCCACTCCAGCTATTTTAACAGACAGAATGAGAGAATTCAAATATTTTAAAAATTGGTAAAACAACTTTTAAAGGATCAAAATGGCAAAAAGGAACACAGAGGTCACAGAAAGTAACTGCAGGAAGCAGCTCCCATCCCCGGGCATGGAGGAGCCCAGGGAGGAGGGTGAAGTTATTGGAACCTGGTACCGGGAGGTGAGGGAGATGCTCAGCTAGCAGGGCTGCCTCAGAAGCTCAGAGAGGGGCCTCTTGATGTTGGTATATCTGAGAGACACATGAGGCTGATTCTGGAAAGGCCAGAAAAAGCTAGGGCCTGGGACTAACAACCACTGCCAGGGTAATGGTGTCAGCAACAGAAGGCAATACAAGGAAGAGCAAGCTGTTTTCTCCTCCAGCCTCCTTCTATTACCTATACTGCAAGCTTAAAAGGGAGCCAACTGGCCAAGGATAAATGTAATTTGCAGAGTCCCAGCCCCAACATCATAGAGTAGAAGGACTAATTGGAGCTAACAGAAGATAGCTTTTAAATAATTATCAAAATCTGTCCTATAACCACATCCTTATCTTAGATGTCCCAAGATAAGGAATACTTGCCATTACTGCAAATAGGCCCTGGTTCCCAATACGGTCTGAAACCACTGGGTAGGCAAAATAACCTCGCACCCATCCCCAGATCAACATTATGTATGCCGTGTTTCCAAAACTGATTTCTCTCCGAAGTGTTATCCAATGTGCTTTGTCATTACAAATCTTATTCTGTCTTCACTGTAATGGTCTACCTAAGTGACAGGCTTGTGTGAAGGCAGCCCATGTGTTACTCAATCTTGGCTCCCTCTAGGACACGTGACTGGGGCACACTGATTGACAAACACGCTCTTCCAAGTTTCACCTCCTGTATCTTGACTGGGGCCACCCACGTAACCACCACATTCACACTTGGTCTCCCTTTATCCTCATCTCCCTTGTTTGGGTGATCTGCTTCTTCTATGCATATGAAAGTCCTGTGTTTATATGTTCAAAGAAAATTTTCTTTGGTAGTGTGAATTTCACCCGACTGAGAAGAGGACAGTGTCAGAACAGTTATATGCACACACCAATAGAAATGATTTTCATTGTCAAGAGCACAAAATGAAAAAAATTAATGGAGAAATGTCCCTACTCCTTTGTATGCTGTTAGTTTATAAGTGAGACCTGGTATGAAGTACATGGGCTTCCCTGGTAGCTCAGCTGGTAAAGAATCTGCCTGCAATGCAAGAGACCCTGGTTTGATTCCTGGGTCAGGAAGATCCCCTGGAGAAGGAAATGGCAACCCACCCCAGTATTCTTGGGCTTCCCTGGTAGCTCAGATGGTAAAGAATCTGCCTGCAAAGTGGGAGACCTGGGTTCAATCCCTGGGTTGGGAAGATCCCCTGGAGAAAGGAACAGCTACCCATTCCAGTATTCTCGCCTGAAGAATTCCATGGAAAGAGGAGCTTGGCAGGCTACAGTCCATGCGGTCACAAAGAGTCAGACACAACTGAGTGACTTTCACTTTCATAATCAGATTTCAGGATGAGCGAGAAGGCAGTGACAAGCTGTTACCCCCTCATCCCCAGGCAGGAAACAGGAGACTTCTTTGGAAACTTTAATTGCTGGAAAAAGACCTATACGACATTTGAAGGAATCTCCCTCCTAAAATAACATGGAGCCCAGGAATAGAGCAGACTCTTTGCCAACCCAAGAAATACCACCCAAGGTATATCAGGGATGCAGAAATAATACTATAAGAACAGGTGAAAGTTAAAAATGAGTGCCATCCCTAGCACCTAGGGTATGATCTTCAAATATCATTTTCCACCAGTAACACCGAAGGGCTAGATGGAAAATTGAGTTATCCCAGATCTGGGACAGGAAATGTACAAGATGAACCTAAGATTTTCAGTGGTTCCAGGAAGCAAGAAAGCTTTCAAAGACTACAAGACTCATATCAAAAACACAGAAGCCTGCCTGAAGAATTCCACTGGACAAAGATGATAAAATTTAAATAGAAAAAAGAATAATGACTTCCATGGACTGAATCCCTCAAATACATAATAATCCATCCATACATAATGATCTTTAAATAATTTAAACTACAATGAGTATTTTAGAAGTTACCAGTGAGCCAACTCATTATTTTGAAAACTGGTATATAAAAGGAAAACTGAAGCACTAAACTTGAATTTTCTATACATCGTTCCATAGTAACCAAGCAATTAATGAAGGAAATTTCTTCTTTATAGAGGTATTTTATCCATAAATGCTAAAGTCAGAAAATCAACATTTTGCAATCTCTAGGCAACAATAATGGCTCTAGGCAATAATAATCAAAGATTGCTAAACTCCTCAGGAGAAAAGTTGGTGGGAAACTTTATAATGATGGATAAAGCTGACTGTATTTGAGCTCACTAATTAATCTTAAAATCACAAAAAGGGAAACACCAATAAAATGTGCCTCCTGATGTGAAGCAATAGGAAGTACACAGTGAACTATTCTGTCAGGAAAAGCAAAAGCAACTGAACCTGAACTGCATCAATCCTCCAGATAATTAAAATACATAGGAAATTCAAGGAATAGAGGACTAGGTCAACATGTTAAATCACACTACTGGGACTTCTCTGGTGTTTCAGTGGCTAAGACTTCATGCTTCCAATGCAAGGGGCCCAGGTTCGATCCCTGACCAGGGAACTAGATCCCACATGCCCCAACTGAGAGTTCGCATGACGCAACTAAAGATCCTGTGAGCCACAACTCAGACCCAGTCCAGCCAAATAAAATAAATAAATGATATATATATTTTTTGATTTTTAAAAATCATACTACTAGGATATAATAAGCAAAAGTCTAAAACATGGAAAATTCTATAGGACAAATGATCCCATTTCTTCAATAAATAAACAGCATTAAAAGAAAGAAGAAGGCAAAAAAAAAAAAAAAAAAAAAAACTTCGAATAGACATTTCTCCAAAGAAATGTACAAATGGCCAAAAAACACATGAAAGATGCACAACATCAGCAATCATTAGGAAAAGGCAAATCAGAACCACAAGGAGACTTCACATCCATTCAGAGTATTATGAAAAATGTTTTAATTTTCAAAAATGAAAAATAAGAACTGTCAGCAAGCAAGCAGAGAAACTGGAACCCTTGTTGTACACTGCTAGTGGGAAGGTAAAAGAGTATGGCCACCGTGAAAAATACTTGGTGATTTCTCAAAAGCTAAACATAGAATTACCATATGACCAGTAATTCCACTCTGAGTATATACCCAAAAGAATCGAAGGTAGGGACAGATAATTACACACTAGTGCTTAACTCATCATTAAAAGGTGGTAAGAGCCCAAATGTCCACTGACAGATGAATGGATAAACCAAATGTGGCGTATATATATCACAGAACATTTCAGATCTAAAAAGGAACTAAATTCTGATACATGCTACAATAGGATAACCTTGAAAACATTATGCTAAGGGAAGTAACACAGATACAAAAGGGCAATATTGCATGATTTCACCTACATGAGATACCTAAAATAGACAAATCCATAAACATAGAAAGCAGAAATAGAGGTTACCAGGGATTGGGTGGAGAGAAGGAAAATGGGAAGTCATTGTTTCATAGGTACAGAGTTCCTGTGTAAGATGATTTAAAAAAAATGTTCTGTAAATAGATGGTTACAAAACACTGAATTTTACTTAATGCCACTGAACTGTACATTAAAAATGGTTAAAATTATAAAGTTTGCAGTATGTATATTTTACTGCAATAAAAAATTACAAGCCAAGAAATGGGAGATGACAAAAAGAAATTTAAAAGATATATAAATCAAATGCAATCTGTGAATCTATTTGGTTCCTAATTCAAACATACCAACTCTAAAAACAGTTTCTACAAAAGCTAAATATATTCATAACCTATGACTATGACCCAGCAAACTCACTTAGAAGAATACACTCACCAAAACAGGTGCTTAGGTTCACAAAAACAAAACAAAAAGCAACCACCTACAAGAGTTCTCAGTGCATATAACCAAAAGCTGTGAACTATCCAAAGGCCCCAAACAGTAGAGTAGACACATAAAGTGTAATAAACTCAGACACTAGTCATATGTAATATGACACTGAAATACTAGTCAGCAATGAATGAGATTGAAAGAACTAGTGTCTCATGCAACTACACAGATGACTCTCACAGCCCCTGAGCAAAATAAGCCAGACATAAGGAATGTATGCGCCTTGATTTCATTTGCGTGAAGTTCAAAACAAGTGAAACTAATGTACAGTGATAGAAGCCAAAATGTTGAGGACTTTGGGGTAGAGGGTGCTTGCTGCCTGGAATGGAGCAGAAGGGATCATTTGCAATGAAGAAATGTTCTATACCTTGCGGTGGAGAAGGGTACAAGGGTACGTCATATGTAAACATTCACTGAATAGTGCACTTAAGATTTGTGCACTTTGCTGTATACACATGATATCTCAATTAAAAAAAAAAAGATATGGGCCTAAAGTGAGAAGTTGAAGCTACAGCTTTTATGGGGACTTTTTTCCCCCATAAACAAACAAACAAAAAACCAAATGAGGCCTTGGATCCCTCACAAGGGTAGCAGATAGGAACTTGAGACCTACCCTTGCCCTCCCTGCCACACCATCAGGCAAATCAAGGGCCACGCTCTTCAGGACAGTCAGCAATCTCGGTTAAGGCTCTAGGAGAGACAGATACAGTCTCCCTTAGAAATTTACAACCACTAGCTCACCCTCACTCAAGTTTATGGCTTGAGATCACACTACCTCAAAGTTTTGAAAAAGAACTACTCAGAGACCTTGACCCATGACCGCTACAATCTGGGGATGCAGGGGCTGCTCCATGCCTAAGTAATTCTG
The DNA here is from genome assembly GCF_029378745.1 of Bos indicus. Classification (NCBI taxonomy): domain Eukaryota; kingdom Metazoa; phylum Chordata; class Mammalia; order Artiodactyla; family Bovidae; genus Bos; species Bos indicus. The sequence goes on along the minus strand of NC_091782.1, from coordinate 14,123,909 downwards.
AAGCAAGAGGCTGGCTGGCTACCCTAAGCCCAAACAGCTCAGAAAGGTGTCCTGCGAAGAGGACACCACATTTCCATAGAAAGAGAGGGTAAGGGCACTTGTTTCCCATGGCCAGGTTACATCCCTTGAGATGGAACCATCCTTGCTTGTCTTGAAAAGGACATTCGCAAGGTGACCTAAACCAGTAAGGAGGTGGGAAGCACAAGGCAGGCAAGAAAAAAAAAAAGGGCTCAGAGTTCAAGATAAAAAGTAAGTGCTTCTGAGAAAGACTGTGTTATGTGCCAGGCCTCAAGAATGGCTAGACAGGATTCCTGTCTTTTGTGCTTTTGAGCCAATGGAGGACAAGTAGGTATTCAAGTCAGTTCAATTTAATGTGATGCTCAGGAGCTTAGGCAGGTGCCACTGCCATTGAAGGATTTAAGCTAGGGAGTTCCTACAACCGGAGGATGATGGATATGATGGGGCCGAACATGGGGGCAGAAAGACCAGTTAGATCACATCAAATGACACACTCATGAGCATTAAAAGCCTGATCTGGAGTTTAGGCTTTTTGAGTATGAGCTACTCATTCTCTTTGCTTGGCCCTTGTGATAAACCTTTGCTCAAAAGAGAAAAAAAGCATGACCTAAGACAAGTGTGGTAGATATGGAAAAGAAGAGGCAATTCAAGAATAGTAAGAGACAAAATCTGGCTTAGCCCTAGAAGACTGACTGGCTTTGGGGATGGGAGCGAGAAAAGGACTCTGGATGACACCCAGGTGTTCGGATGACTTAAGGACAAAGTATGTGGTAGTTAAAACCATGAGAGTAGATGATATTGCCCTGGGAGCATGTACAGAGGAAGGGCAGTGAACACCAACAGGACCCCAGGGGACTCCAGCATGAGGTGGAGGACATTCTTAAGATAATGTCTAAGGTGTGACCATGAGCTTGAGCTGTTGACACCTTATAAGTCTTTGGAGCTGAGGATGTAAAAAAAAAAAAAAAAAAAATCCAGAATTCTAAATGCCATGAACACAGATTTCTACTTTTAGAATGCAAATTCACATTTTAGTTTATGAGTTAGCATTTCTATGACTAAAGTATAACACATAAACACATACCTCATTGAGTGTCAACATATCTTCTACTTTGGTAGCACCGGTTTCAGGCAGGGAAATTAACAATGTTTTGGCTATCTCCTTTAGAACTGCATCAATATGCATTTCACACAAGTCATTGATCTACCAATGAGAAAACATATGTAGAAGAAACCTCCTTTTTCATCCAAAAAGCACTTGAGTTATAAACTAACCTGGAGGGCTATATCTGGAAACTTGCATCCTGAGCCAAGCATAATTTGGTAGGAATTTTAGGAGTAAATCTTTTCTTGATGTGGAATTAAACTTTACTGAGCTGCAACATGTGTCATAACCTCACATGCATGATCTCCTTCCAGTCTATGAATCAGTACTATCCCAGTTTTACAGCCAGAGAAACCAAGGCTCAGAGAAGTCAAGAAACCCAGAGAGGAACACAGAGCTGGTGAAAGTCGAAATATCCTACCTAGGTTTATCTGATTTTCAGGCCTCTGGGTTTCGTCTGTTATACATGCTGCCACCATAGACAGACTAGCACATCTAAAAGGTTATGCATGTTTTATGTAGAAAACATGTCAGAAATCAATAGATAGTCTCCAAGTGGGTAACTACCTCATCTAATTAACATCAGATACATTTAAGCCCTCCATTCCACCATCTTCCACAGTCTACAACCATACCATTTTCTAAACTACACTGTGGAGCTGAACAATCATTTAAACATATTACAAGCAAGGTAATTCAGGGACAAGAACAAGGCAATTCTAAATTAAGAGGCCCCAAATCAGTTCAAGAAGTACAAAGCTTTTTTTTTTTTTTTTTAATGTAATGATGTCCTTTTAGTTAAAAATCACTTAAATAGACTTAAATAGCTTTCATAGGTTAATCAAACTATTACGTATAGCCTGAGTATTAATGCATGTAGTTTTTAACAATGTATCTCTCATACCTTCTTTAAGAGTTGGTTGAACATACCCAAAACTGAGTCAACTTCCTGAAAAAAGCTTTCTAGTGTTAAAGATGACCATGTCAATATTGTGAGCCCTTGTCTTAACACAGCTTCCACCTAGAAAAAGAAAAAAAAAATGGTTTCCCTTATTAAAAAGGAGCATCTGCATTCATAAAAAGGCTGCCTTTTATTACCTGGAAATATTATGGGTTGTATTTCCTTAATTCTATTTCCCCTCCATTATGCCTAGTAAAGGTGACTTTTTGTTTTTAATCATCTTTGGCTGTCCATGAAGCAATTGCAGATTCTTAGAAAGGGCTCATTATTTAGATTTATTTGTTTTTCAAAGGCAACAAAACCTAGACAAGAAATCATTCTGCAGGGAAAATAGAGCTATAAAGTTGAACTAGAAAGAGGGCCTTGCCAAGAATAGATGTTCTAGAATCCATAATCTATAGAACTGGAATCTAATTTTAAACGACAGGGAAATCAATATAAACCATCAACATCACCAACCTTTTTCATTTTAGGGGTCATCAGATTGACAAACACAGGAGGCACTTCCTGACATAAATCATCATAATGTTGCAGGAGACCCTGTTAAAAGTCAAAATGGCATGTTTTACTTTGATTTATTTTAAAGCAACAGTCACATTTTGATTCATACCTAGAAGGTTTCATTTTACCCATTTCCTCATAGCCCTGTAAAATGGAGGCTGATTATTTGTACTAATTTGCTGTACTTTCCTTTCACCTGTAAATTAACTGAGCATCCCCTTTAAACAGTAAGTCATGGGAGCTTCCTAGATTTACATTTATAATAACTATTATTTAATTGTCTTTTTAAATTCATGCAATTTTAAATGGTTCAGACAATTATCTTTTCCTTAAGTCTGTCATTACACATTTTCACCCCTTCTGCTGCTTGTTTTCTGATATATTGCAGCTTACTTATTCCTGAAGCCACATTTGTTTTCTTGAATCAAAATAAAGGTCTACACAAAGCTTAAATACTTTTAGATGTTTTTTAGAGAAAGAACCATGATGATCAACTTTTGATCGTTTTGTAACTTACTACACTGTGTGATGGAAGATGTGGTTTCAGGCTAATTCTTCCCCAAATTAATAATTTTAAACTGTTTCAATGTTTACTTAATAGTTCCAAAGTGATTAATTCCCTTCTTCCTTTCTCTTACTTGTAGTTGAACTTTTATGTACACTTTACACTTGGCAAAGGACTCTGACTTTCCTAGTATCATTCAATACTAACTAAAATCCTGCAAGATTCAGTGCATGTGACATTAACCTCAATTTATAACAGTATTTTGACACTCAGTCCTGTAAAGTCATAACTAACCAGTATGAAAACCTAGGGCTTTTGATGATGAAGCCAAAGTTTCTACAATGCCTGAGGGGGTATTCTGAGGGTGTGTGTGTGTGTGTTTTGGTAAAAGCTACAATTATGAAACCCTAGAGCAAAGCACATGCATAAATCTTTGTGACCTTGGATTAGGCAAAGATTTCTTAGAAATGACACTAAAATTACATGGGACAAAAGATAAAATACATACGTTGGATTTCATCAAAATTTTAAAAAGTTTGTGCTCCAAAGGATAGTATCAAGAAAACAAAAAGACAACTCACAGAATAGGAGAAAACAGACATTCTGCCAAAGACCTACAAATCACCAACATGCACACGAAAACATCCTCAACATCAACAGCCATGAAGATATGCAAGTCAAAACCATATGGAAATACTACTTCACATCCAAATGATGTTCAAATGAAGAAGACAGTAACAAATGTTGGCAAGGATGTGGAAAAATGGAACCATCATACACTGTTTGTGAGAACATAAAATAAAGCAGCCTTTTTGGAAAACAAAACATGTCAGTTACTCAAAAGGTTAAACATAGAGTTATGAAGTTACTAAAACCCAGCAATTTCACTCCTAGGTTATATTCCTAAGAGGATGAAAACATATCTACACAAAAACTTGTATACACATATTCACAGCAGCATCACTCAAGATGCAAAAATATAGAAACAACCCAAATGTCTATCAACTGGCGACTGGATGCCTAAAATGTGGTATAACCACACAATGGAATATTATTTAGCCGTTGGCTTCCCTCATAGCTCAGTTGGTAAAAAATCCACCTACAATGCAGGAGACCCCAGTTCAATTCCTGGTTTGGGAAGATCCCCTGGAGAATGGAAAAGCTACCCACTCCAGTATTCTGGCCTGGAGAATTCCATTGACTGTACAGTCCATGTGGTTGCAAAGAGTCGGACATGACTGAGTAACTTTCTCACTCACACACTCAAAAATGAGTACTGATCCATGGGACAATATGAATGAACTCTGAAAATATTGTGTTAGGTTAAAAAAGTGAATCACAAACCATCATATATTAAATGATTCCATTTGTATAAATGCCCAGGGTAGGCAAATCCATAGAGACACTAAGTGATTGCCAGGGGAAGATGTGGCGAGAGTTGAGGGGAAAATGGGGACTGACTGCTAACAGATATGGAGTTTCTTTTGGGAATGATGAAAATATTCTAAAATTGATAATGATGATGGTTGTGTAACTTTGTGAATATACTAAAACCATTAAACTGTATGCTTAAAATGGATAAATTGTGTGGTATGTGAATTATATCTCAATAAGCCTGTTTTTCTAGACTGGTTTTGAGAATATCTATTCTAATACTCTGATCTTTTTGGTTGTTGCTCCATTTTACTCCATAATATTGAGATTCATTTTCCATTCATGTCATTTTACAGTCATTAATTCATATCTTACTAGTATCCTTAATTGAACATATTATAAAATATAATGCACTTAATCTATAAAATTATAATATTAATAGTGTTTTAAACTTGCTATTCATCATTGTCATTATCCAGAAATCTACATCTGACTTCTGATAATCACTTTTTGCTTTCTGATAATCCTTTCACTTTTTTCCTTTCTGTTTGCATGTCAGTATTTTAATGCCTCGAGAATCACAACAGAACAGAATACAGTCCAGAAATAAACCCGTGCATATACAGTCGATTCACTTACGAAGAACCAAGAACACACTAAGAAGTCAAAAGAATTCAATGGTGAGAGGACAGTCTCTTCGGTAAACAATACTGGGAAAACTGGGCAGTCACATGAAAAAGAATAAAACTGGACCACCATCTTATACCGCACCCAAAAATTAACTCAAAATGGATTAAACCATTAAATTTAAGACCTGAAGCCATAAAACTCCTAGAAGTAAACATAGTAGGTAATGAGATACCACCTCACATCTATTGATAAAAGATAAATAACTGGTGAGGATGTGGAGAGTAAGGAACCTTCAGACACTGTTGGTAAAAGCTAAATTGTGCAAATATTATCAAAAACAGTTTCCTTACAAAACTAAAGTAGAACTACCATCAGTTCAGTTCAGTCGCTCAGTCGTGTCTGACTCTTTGGTACCCCATGGACTGCAGCACGCCAGGCCTCCCTGTCCATCACCAACTCCTGAGTTTACTCAAACTCACGTCCATTGAGTCAGTGATGCCTACCACAAGACCTAGCAATTCCACTTTGGGATTTTTATCCAAAGAATATGAAAACACTAATTTGAAAATATATATGCACTCCAATGTTCATTGCAACATTATTCACAACAGCCAAAACACGGAAACAACTTTCCATCAATGGGTGAATGGATAAAGAGGTGGCATATATACAATGGAATACTATTCAACCATGAGAGAGAAGGACATCTTGCCATTTGTGACAACATGGATGGACCTCAAGGGCACTGCACTAAGTGAAATAAGTCAGACAGGAGAAGATAAATACTGTATAATATCACTTAGATGTGTTATCTAAGACATGCAAACTCATAAAAAGAGTAGCAAAGTAGATGTCAGGCGTAGGGGAAACAGGAAGCTATTGCTAACAGGGCGCAAACCTTCAGCTCTAAGATTGATAAGGTCTGAGGACCTGAAGTACAACACAGTGACGGTAGTTGATAACACGTCATACAATCAAACTACCGCACAACTGCACTCATCTCACAGGCTAGCAAAGTAATGCTTGAAATTCTCCAAGCCAGGCTTCAACAGTACATGAAGCATGAACTTTCAGATGCTCAAGCTGGATTTAGAAAAGGCAGAGGAACCAGAGATCAAATTGCCAACATCCGTTGGATCGTAGAAAAAGAAAGAGGATTCCAGGAAAACATCTACTTCTACTTTACTGATTATGCCAAAGCCTTTGACTGTGTAGATCACAACAAACTGTGGAAAATTCTTCAAGAGATGGGAATACCAGACCACCACACCTGTCTCCTGAGAAATCTGCATTCAAGTCAAGAAGCAACAGTTAGAACCAGACCCGGAACAACAGACTGGTTCCAAATTTGGAAAGTGAGTACATCAAGGCTGTGTATTGTCACCCTACTTATTTAACTTCTATGCAAAATACATCATAAGAAATCCCGGGCTGGATGAAGCACAAGCTGGAATCAAGATTGCCAGGAGAAATATCAATAACCTCATACACACAGATGACACCACCCTTATGGCAGAAAGCTAAGAGGAATTAAAGAGCCTCTTAATGAAAGTGAAAGAGGAGAGTGAAAAAGTTGGCTTAAAACTCAACATTCAAAAAACTAAGATCATGGCATCTGGTACCATCACTTCATGGCAAATAGATGGGGAGGCAATGGAAACAGTGAGAGACTTTATTTTCTTTGGCTCCAAAATCACTAAAGATGGTGACTGCAGTCATGAAATTAAAAGATGCTTGCTCTTTGAAAGAAAAGCTATGACCAACCTAGACAGCATATTAAAAAGCAGAGATGTTACCTTGCCAACAAAGATCCATCTAGTCAAAGATACGGTTTTTCCATTAGTCATGTATGGATGTAAGAGTTGGACTATAAAAAAAAAAACAAAACGGAGTGCCAAAAAATTGATGCTTTTGAACTGTGGTGTTGGAGAAGACTCTTGAGAGTCCCTTGGACTGCAAGGAGATCCAACCAGTCCATCCTAAAGGAAATCAGTCCTGAATATTCATTGGAAGGACTGATGCTGAAGCTGAAACTCCAATACTTTGGCCACCTGATGTGAAGAACTGTCTCATTTGAAAAGACCCTGATGATGGGAAAGATTGAAAGCAGGAGGAGACAGGGATGACAGAGGATGAGATGGTTGGATGGCATCGCCAACCCAATGGACATGAGTTTGAGCAGGCTCCAGGAGTTGGTGATGGACAGGGGGCCTGGTATGCTGCAGTCCATGGGGACACAAAGAGTCAGACATGACTGAGCGACTAAACTGAAGAGAATAGAATTTAAATGTTTTCACCAATGTGTGTGTGTTTATATATTATATATATAATTATATATATATATATATATATATATATATAATGATGGATACGTTAGTTAACTGACTAAATGGAAGGAATCCTTTCATAATATGGGCTTCTGGCTTCCTAGTGGCTCAGACGGTAAAGAATCTGCCTGTAAGTCGGGATACCTAGGTCGATCCTGGGTCAGGAAGATCCCTGGAGAAGGGAATGGCAATCCACTCCTGCATTCTTGCCTGGACAGAGGAACCTGGCAAGCTACAGTCCATGGAGTCACAAAGAGCTGGACACAACTGAGTGACTAATACATTCTACAACATATTTTCATAACACATATGTATATCAAATCATCATGACCTACACTTTATCTAACAATTTTATTTGTCATCTGTCCCCCGATAAAGCTGAAAAAATTTAAAAAGAATCAACATAATAACAAATTTCTCCTCAATGCAGCATCAGCACAACTGCAAAGGTGTCTTTTTCTTTCTAAAAAAAAAAATTATATATATATATATATATATTTAAAAACCTCTTGCAAATTAGAAAGTAGGGAAATTCTCTTGTGGTCCAGTGGTTAAGAATCCACCTTGCAATGCAGGAGATGCAGGTTCAATCCCTGGCTTGGGAACTAGGATCCCACATGCCATGGAGCATCTAGGCCCAAGTGCCACAACCACTGAGCCCTCAAGCTACAACTTGAGTGTCCATGTACCACAGCAAAAGATCCCATGTACCCCAACTAAGACCCAACGCATCCTAATAAATAAATATTTTTTAAAAAGAAAAGAAAATAGAATCCATCTTACCTGTAGGTACAATTTATCTCCTTTCAATTTACTTTCCAATTTTAGCAATCTCTTTGCCTGTTCTGGTACGTCAAGCTTCATTTTTATCATGCACTTAGTTTCCCGAACAACTTCCAAAATTTTGGGGTCAAAATTAACCAGCAACTTTCCTGTTTCTGGATGTCGCACAAAAAGTGTGGCTTGCAAAGCTACAAATAAACAATTGCTGACATGACTTACTCCTGCTTCCAGTCCTGTTTATATGACTGTCTTCCGCACTGAACCACTGACTTCTTAAGGACAGAATGGTAGTTTTGGCTATCAAGTGCTAAGGCACAGTATCTGACACATTGTCAGTGCTCAAAACTTAGATAAATGAATGCAGAGTGTCTGTAAACCATAAAATTAGATCCAGAGACATAAATATGAACCAAGAATGCTTAGCCTTTGTGCCATGAACTGTAACACAGTACTTTTCTGAGTGGGTCTAAGAGGGCTGTGATGCAGTGTTAGTTTATTTTTACAGATTGTGATTTAACCTCTGGGAGAGAGAATTGAAAGATGTGCCCAACTACAAAATATGACACACCTCATAGAGTTCAAACTCTTTTCTATACCTAATACTAAATTGGCTTCTCAAATTTAAGAAGGTTTATCTGACTTAAATCGATAACTAGGTTCAGTATCCGTAAGAAATATTTATTAAACACCATTGAGTTGTGAACTCCTAGAATGCAGAGGAAGAATTTTTTTTTAGCCTACATCCAAATTACTACATGAACATCAGTCATATAATAGGTACTCTCAGATATGCTTTTTATTAAGAAGTTAAATACATAATCCCAAACTGTTCATGTTGAACAGCCTTCAACCATTTGTTATCCTAACATGAATTGCTTTTAGAGGCATCATAATAACGCAGTTGTAAACTAGTATGTGCTAGCTTCAGTTGCATCTTATACAAGCACTGCTAATGTGAGAATTTCACACATTTTATTTTCCAAGCCTCAAATTACTTCAGAGAATATGGGTGCATCAAATTCCTAGTAAAACAAAATAGACTGTATATCCCTTTGAAGTTAGTTGACTTCTACTCAACAGAATGAGTTTTGATGTGATTATTAACAATGATGGTTTTATGAGGATTTCAACTAAAAACCAGTTCATTTGGAATCTTTTAAAACTTTGGCTGGAAATCATTATCTTCCCAAGTAAATGCCAAGATAATCTTAGGACATTCATGTAATGAAATCTATCTTCCTTAAGGCAAAGCTGAGCTTTCTTGAAAGGACAAAGTGGTCAGCGAGACCACTAAGAATAATGATAGCCAGGAAGGCAACTCTGGGACTAAGTGAACCTTCTATGTTAATCATCACTGGAGAAACTTTACAGAGCAAATGAGGAGACCAATACTAGGTCTCCAATTATAATCCCAAGTTCCTAAACAGTTAAATATAGTTACATCAACATAACAAGAGGTCTTTCAGAGTAATTCACTTTCACGAGCCTGTGTTCACATGAAAGGCAAGTCTGGGGACTTCCATGGTAGTCCAGTGGCTAAGTCTCCATGCTCCCAATGCAGGGGTTCTCTCCCTGGTAGGGGACTAGATCCCACATGCTGCAACTAAGACCTGGCCCAGCCAAATAAATAATTTTTTTTTTTTTAAAGAAAGGCAAATTTGAATCCTGGCCCTGCCACTTCCCAGCTCTGTGATCTCAGGAAAATCACTTAACTTCTCAGCACCTCAGTTTCTTCATCTGTAAAATGACAATAAGAATAATAGCTCAGAGAACTGCCATGAGAATTAATGGGGGTTGAATATATAAGGTGTGTTTTGTTAGCTATGACTGCTATTTAAAGGACACAAAGATGAAACAGACACGGAGAGTGTTGCTAGAATGTATAGGGGAGATAAGACAGATCTATAAAGCCACAAATGTCATGATAAAGTGTGTGGAGGCCTCTGGAGGAAGAAGACATTATTATCTGCCAGGAAGAATAAGGAACAGCTTTATGGACCAGGGGACTGTTGAACTTGTTAGTGTGCAGATAAAAGGAAAAGCTGACAGAACAAAAAAAAAAAAAAAAATAGAGAAGTGCATCGTATTGTATAAGCAAAACAATACATGCTCCATATTTCGATTGCTAAAAATTCTCTTTGATCTTTTCCATAATGTAAATTTTAACCTTCTTTTAAAGTTTGAGACCATTGCTCCATTAGCAGGCTTTCATTAGGATCCATAGGATCTTATCATATGCATTACCCAGAAACAGCTGGGCCGATAGAAGTGGTATATTAAAGGCTTAATGAGGTGCCAGTTCAGAAGATACTCCAGAGGGTTGAAATCTTATCCTTCAGGATGCAGTCATGCAGCGAATCAATGACCTATATATAGTGCTGTGAGTTTGGAACCAAGAGGCAGAACTAGGAGTGGCCCCTCTCACCATCACTCCCAGGGACCCAAACTGTGAATCTGTGCTTCCTACCCCTGCAGTTCTGTGCTCTCCTGAAGTGGAGATCCCTGGCACGAGAGGGAGACACCTTCCCACCACGGGACAGAATCAGGGTTCCGCCAGGGTTATGGATAAGAGATTACGGTTGATATGGGACAAAGTAGGAACCTGAACTGACCAGCTGGGCCCACACAATGACAACAACATCCCAGATGATGGGAGCATGGATGGACGGTGGCTTAAAACCATCCATCTCCTACATCACTTAGCTGCCCAATACCCTGGCACCTCTCAGAGGTACTTAGACACAACCCTAATATTCATTATTTACTGGAGATCAAAATTTAAGTTAAATTCAGTTATAGAAAGAAAGGGAAGGGAGAGGAAGAGAGGAGGGGAAAATAGAAGGGAGAGAAGAAGCAAGGAAGCAAGGGAGGGAGGAAGGAAGGAAGGAAGGAATAATGGAAGAAAGGATGGGTGGAACGAAGGACAGATAGAAGGAAGGAACGATTGAAGGAAGGATAGAATGAGGACAAGCAAGTTGCGATTCTTTCTCTTGACTGGGACTGAGATTTGAATCTACAGCATGATAAAACTGATTAAAAACAAAAAATCTTCTCAAACCTATGGAGAAATAAAGAGCTTTGATATTGACTTTTAATACTGTTTTTCAGGGGAAACTCATAATCTGCATATACCAATTTTAAGGTCATGACAATTTCTGCTTATAAAATCAGAATATTACTAACTGTAAAGAAATAAATAATTGTATCAGTCCCAAATCTAAATTTAACCATCATACAGTTATATTTAAAAAGACATAAAAATTCTCCAGAACCACAAACTCATTCAAAGCCACCTAATACTCCCTCCTCTGCAGGGTCACTGCAGTCTTACACACACCGTATTGTAACTGGGAGATCTCTCTGATCCAGGCTGTGTGATAGACCACCTCGAATTCCACCAGAACATAGGAAATTTTATTATACTGACGGATGACAGCTTTGCCTTCTGCACTTGACAAAATTTCCGAGTTTTTCTGTTTTTTTAAGGGAAGAAAAATGATTTATTTTAAAAAGTCTGCTGTCTGCTTTCTATTCAAACTGTAAAGCTGTTTATATTTCAAATAACAATGCTACTCATTTAGATTTTGCCTCAGAAAAAGATCAGAGACGAGGAAGGTCAGACAAGCTAGAGAAGGAAGCAGAGAAACATTAACAGTAAAAAGCAGAAACTGAGAAAGAAAATAGGATTTATAAAGCAAGGTATCTAGTCTTACAGCTGGCCGTAGGCACTAGGGTCTCCACCTCCAATTCTCTGTTTCATCCCCACTTTTCTGGCAAGATACAATGAACTAATTTTCCTAGAACTGTGAGTATCAGGGCAAATTCTTAAATTACAGCATCAAAAAAAAAAGGAAATGTAGATTCCCTCCCTCCCTCCTTCCTTCCCTTCTTCCCTCTCTCTCTCTCCCCCTCCCTCCTTCCCCACCAACTTTTTTAAAAAGAAGTAAATATATATCAAAGAACAAAAACAAGATTTTTTATGTAAAAATTGAACATTCTCTTTTTGTTGTTTTCATTCACACGTATCAAAAACAGGGCAATCTCTGCTCTGTCACTATAAAGTCAATAAACAACTGAGTACCTATCCTGGCCTCTTGTCTAAGGCCAGCATTTTGTTTTATTTATTTATTTTTTTTTAATATTTGCAACCCCATGGACTGCAGCGCGGCAGGCTTCCCTGTCCATCACCAACTTCCAGAGCCTACTGCCAGAGCCTACTGTTTTTTCAATATTTTTTTTAATATTGAGGACAGTAAAACAAATTATATCAGCCAAACAAAAACAACAAAAACTTAATATTTAATAATGCTCAAATAATAAAATCACTTGCAAGACTATTATATTTTGTTCTCTACTTAGGCACAAGACACAACACCAGGCAAACCAACTTTGCTTTGCTACACCATCTCTTTATTTTTATTTTATTTTTAATTTTATTTTTGAACTTTACAATATTGTATTAGTTTTGCCAAATATCGAAATGAATCCGCCACAGGTATACATGCGTTCCCCATCCTGAACCCTCCTCCCTCCTCCCTCCCCATACCCTCCCTCTGGGTCGTCCCAGTGCACCAGCCCCAAGCATCCAGTATCGTACATCGAACCTGGACTGGCGACACCATCTCTTTAAAACACAAAGCAAGAAAAGGAAAACCAAAACACACAAACAAAACGAGATGACAAACTGGCAGTTTCAGAATCCCAACAAGGCTTAAGACTACCCTGGTGGTTTTCAGAAATCTAATCGTCTTAAGAACACAGAGGATGAACGTACTCTATTACACCTGCTCTTGGCCTCAGTCCTACACAGAGGAATATATTCTGAGCACATCCTCACCTCCACTGAAGGCGAGAGGAGAAGGGGACAATAGAGGATGAGATGGTTAGATGGCATCACCGACGGACATGAGTTTGAGTAGGCTCTGGAAGTTGGTAATGGACAGGGAAGCCTGCCGCGCTGCAGTCCATGGGGTCGCAAAGAGTCGGACAGGACTGAGCGTCTGAACTGAACTGAACTGAATGTGTATCAGTGACCTATCCATCCACACACAGACTTAAGTTTCAGTACCAAGCCTGTGCTCTATCATTTTCAAAGCAATTATTTTACAAAAGCCTTTATCAAGTGTCCTGTATGATTAAAGGTCATACATTTCTCAGATTAACCTTCTGACAGATTAGCTGTAATTAATCAGGCTTATCTACCAAACATGAAAGGAATTGGCTTATTCTCTCTCAAGCGTATTTGCAAGCTAAATTTACTTTGCCTGGTAAAAGAATTAGCTCTAGTTACTCTACTGGAAACAAATGCTCTAGTATAAAATATATTTCTTGTATTAAAAATCACCACAAGGGACTTCCCCAGCAGTCAAGTGGTTAAGATTCCATGCTTCCAATGCAGGGAGCACCAGTTCAATCCCTAGTAGGAGAATTAAGATCCCACATGCTTCAGGGCATGCCAAAAAAAGAAAAACTAAACCCACCATGATCCACAAACTGTAAATTTTAACTATTGGCTTACGAAGAAATAGTTGATGGGCTCACTTATCCGGCGATACAGCTGCCTCACCCAGAGGATCTTTCCTGCTATAGGGGGCATGTTGCGAGCAAGAGGGGGGTCATCTTTTTGAGAATGATAAAGCTGTAATTAAAGGTCTGGCATTAATGTTTGAAATTCAATACAGAGGAAAAGGTAAAACACATACAGCTATATTTTTATTGATGTATTACAATTATTGACATGTTTTATAAATAAGAGGTTGTCAAAAAGTATGTACTCTAGCCCTATCAACCCAAGGCTCAAAAACTATGATGATTACAACACATGACACTTGATTCCCTTTTAACCCTTACTTCCCATTACATGTATACATTTTTTCTGCCTTTTATCCCTAATCCTAAAGCTATACTCAAAAGTGGGAACACATAGCTATATTATATCTGTCATAATATTCTCCAGAGACCATATTTTTTTTTACAGGTTATACACATATATTTTAATTTTACAGAGTGACAGAAGAAGAGGGATAAGAATCCAAGAACTAACTACCTTTTACTTTTACTTCTCTGTTCCTTGGCCCCATTAATTGTACTGCTAATTTCACATTTCCAAGTAAATTCCTATTCCAATGCTGTGTTATCTAATTCAGGATCACAAACTATGATAAAAGCCTTCCCAATTTTTTTCCCCCTATTTTTAACATTTAGATATTTTTCTAAATTTTTACAATGTTGTGTTGGCTTCTGCCATAAACATGATATTGATGAACCTGTTTGCAGGGAAGGAATGGAGACACGGATGAAGATGACTTGCGGTCCCAGTGGGAGAGGAGAGAGAGCGGGACAACTGGAGAAAGTAGCATCAACATATACACACTATTGGCTGGTGACAAGTTGCTGTGCAGCACAGAGAGCCCAGTCTGGTGCTCTGTGATGACCTGACGGGATGGGACGAGGGGAGGGGAAGGAGGCTAGAGAAGGAGGGGATGTATGTATAATTACGGCTGATTCGCACTCCTTTATGGCAGAAACCTGAGCCCATATTTTGATGTACAAAAACATTAATGTAAATGGGATTCCCCACACATACATGAACCCTGTCATAAGAAGATAATTCTTAAGAGGAGAGAGGTATAATCTGGCTTTCTAGGGACACATGCTGTCAGGACCTTCCCCCTGGAGAGGAGCATCAAAGATACTCAGCAGTGACAGGATTGGTCTGAAAAGCTTGGCACAAGATAATGACGGCGAATACTTGCAGTGTATTTTTCTTCTTGTACAAAAAGTGCTGTTCTATTTATAAACATGATACTTGCCTTTTTGGTAGCTTCAAGTTCAGCCACATAATACTGAAGAATACGCTCAATGGTGTGGTTTATTTCTAACTGCAGACAGGGAATGTTCAGTTTCTGGAATCTAAAAGCAAGTGAAGGTGAATAATTAAAAGGCGAATGAGAAACATACTTAAGAGTTGCTGTAGTCCTAAAAATCCATTCACTCATTTGACAAACATTCCCACCAGGCCTCATGCATTGCCCTAGGACACAGTGATGTACAAGACAGGTGTGGCTTCAGCCCTCTTGGAGCCAACGGTCATTGAAAAGGTAGAGATTGGTCATAAGTGACATAAATAGTTGTTCCAATTACAGGAGTGCCAGAAATTGCATGTAACAGAGGAAACCCTGCCAAGCCTGGGGAGTCGAGAAAGACTTCCTGAAGAAAATGACATCTGAACTGAGATTGAAAAGTTGAGCTTTTCAAAGCTGGCTTAGCAAAGACGGAAAGCAGTTGACTGACTGTCCTCTGCCAGTATTACTGCTCATGTCATCCCCAGTCACGATAATAAACATTTTGTCAGCCAAACACCACAACGCTTAGAGACTAAGGATGCACGGGGAGAACTAGAACCATAACATTCTGATAATAAAATGAGTAAAAAGAGACAGAGAAACTGCCAAGACAGTGGTACTGCCATCTGTATGGTACTCTGTATAGTATAGTCTGTACAGTACTGTATAGTACTCTCACTCATCAAAACCATTTTATATCTGTTTTGACTCTTACGATCATCTCATGAGCTAAAGTTTTACAGGTATGATTCATCATTAGAAAGACATGGAACTACAGCAAAGTCAGACCCAAGCCCAGATCCACTGGCTCTCAGGGGAGAGTTCCCAGAGAGTCCCTGACATGGGTAATGAGCCCTCTCTGAGCTGGAAGAAAACGGCTTCTGGTCCAGCCCGCTCCTCTAATCCAGGCTCCCCTGTCCTGCAGGGGAGCACTGCTGTCAGAATAGAGGAAGCTGCAGGAGTGCTCAGGAAGGAAAACAGAAACTTTGGAGGCCTGCTGTGCGTAGGGGCATGTGTGCTAAGTTGCTTCAGTCATGTCTGACTCTCTGCGACCCCATGGACTGTAGCCCCCCAGGGTCCTCTGTCCATGGGATTCTCCAGGCAAGACTACTAGAGTGGGCTGCCATTTTCTTCTCCAGGAGCTCGTCTCAACCTGGGGATCAAACCTGGGTCTCCTCCATTGCAGGCAGATTTTTTACCATCTGAGCTATCAGGGAAGCCAGAGACCTATTACTCTTAGATAATTTCACTTTCAGAATTCCTTTCAGTATGTAGAATCAAACATTATTTGTTCCCTTTCCAATAACACTTATGAAATTAACTTTAAGATATTACATAGCTGAGGGAAAATATGACATCATTTCCTATATAAAGGCTTTCCTCAATAAAATTCAATGAAAAACATCATCCCATGTTTCAAATTTTCACCAGTCTATTTATGGTAATTGAAAGATTACTGTTTGAGTGAAGTAAGTCAGAAAGAAAAACACCAATACAGTATATTAATGCATATATATGGAATTTAGAAAGATGGTAACAATGACCCTGTATGTGAGACAGCAAAAGAGACACAGATATAAAGAACAGACTTTGGGACTCTGTGGGAGAAAGCAAGGGTGGGATGATTTGAGAGAATAGCATTGAAACATGTATATTAATTACCACACGTGAAATAGATCACTAGTCCAAGTTCTATGCATGAAACAGGGCACTCAAAGCTGGTGCACTGGGACCAATCCAGAGGGATGGGATGGGGAGGGAGGTGGGAAGGGGATTCGGGATAGGGGACACATGTATACCCATTGCTGATTCATGTCGATGTATGGCTAAAACCACCACAATATTGTGAAGTAATTAGCCTCCAATTAAAATAAATAAATTTCAAGAATAAAATCATAAAAAAGATTACTGTTTATAAGTTTCAAAGTTTACATAGAGATTTCCAAAATTTTTTTTGAAATGGTTATTTTCAGGTATAAAGTTATCCCACTTAGAAATTACACTGCTTATCGTGCATCAAACCTGGACTGGCAACTCGTGTGCACTGGGACGACCCCGAGGGATGGTAGGGGGAGGGAGGTGGGAGGAGGGTTCAGGATGGGGAACACGTGTATACCTGTGGTGGATTCATGTTGATATATGGCAAAACCAATACAATATTGTAAAGTTTAAAAATAAAATTTTTAAAAAGCAAACAAAAAATAAATAAATAAATAAATAAAAAAGGAATTACACTGCTTAATGCATTATAAATACCTTTGAAGCAGTTGAAGAGCCTGCTGAGAAGATAGAATTTTTCCAAAACTACTGTTCATAAATGCCTGTATCTGTACCTGAAATGCAATATTAATGTTTGAATGATTTTTTTTTTATTAAAGAGAAGATTGGTTTTGTTTAACAACAATGAATGATTCTTCTACAGAATCAAAAGAGCCTTAAACACATCTACCATCTAAGCGTCTAGCGCTGCACTGTCCAGTATGGTAGCCACTGGCCACACGTTTCCCCTGAGCACGTGAAAGTCAGTACTTGGAAGTGAGATGTGCTGTAAATAGAAAATAAAATACACACAAAACTTCAAAGACTTAGTATGAAAAAGGGAGTATAAAATATGTCATACTGGGTTTTGTTAGTGACGTGTTAAAATGATAATATTTTTACTACGTGGTGTTGAATAAAGTATATCATTAAAATTAACGGCACCTGTTTCTTCTTACTTGTATGCATGCGGCTACTAAAAAGTTAAAATTACATATGTGGTTTGCATTTGCTGCTCATTATTTACTGTATGTTGACCTACAGAATTTATGAAAGGAGTGAAAGTCTCTTACTGAGCACATTTCTTTGGGACATTTAGGATTTCTTAGCATGTCTGTGGAGCAATGTAATGACACTGTGCTCAGTCGTGTCCGACTCTTTGAAACCCTGTGGACTGTAGCCCCCCAGGCTCCTCTGTCCATGGGATTCTCCAGGCAAGAATACTGGAGTGGGTTGCCATGTCCTTCTCCAATGACACTATAAACACCCATAGTGAACAGGTGTCATTGTCCAATACCACTACTCTCAGAAACATCTTTGTCATGGTAATGAGGAATGAGATGCAGAAAATATCCTTCCAAGGCTCTGACCATCCTTAGCAGTGAACTCCAAACTCTTGGTGCCCAGCTGATGGAACTGAAGCACTCTGTAAATTACTTTCACTTATCAATTATATTGGTACTGTCCACAAATATATGCCACACCCATTAATGAAACATTGGAAAACCAAGGAAAGTTAAAACACTGACATCTCTTTCTAAATACTAAAAACTATGCTTTCTAAATTTACTGAAAGCTAAATTTAAATCTAAGACCACACAGTAAAGTCTTTATAACATATAATCTTTATTAATGAATCATAAAAATAATTTACACAATAATTTTTTAAAAAGACAAATTCCCATTGCTATAATGATATAACTCCCCAAACCAAATACTAAAAGTAAAATATATCTTCATATCAGCCTCTTGAGAAATCTGTATGCAGGTCAGGAAGCAACAGTTAGAACTGGACATGGAACAACAGACTGGTTCCAAATAGGAAAAGGAGTTCGTCAAGGCTGTATATTGTCACCCTGTTTATTTAACTTCTATGTAGAGTACATCATAGAAATGCTGGACTGGAAGAAACAAGCTGGAATCAAGATTGCGGGGAGAAATATCAATAACCTCAGATATGCAGATGACACCACCCTTATGGCAGAAAGTGAAGGGAACTCAAAAGCCTCTTGATGAAAGTTAAAGTGGAGAGTGAAAAAGTTGGCTTAAAGCTCAACATTCAGAAAACGAAGATCATGGCATCCGGTCCCATCACTTCATGGGAAATAGATGGGGAAACAGTGGAAACAGTGTCAGACTTTATTTTTTGGGCTCCAAAATCACTACAGATGGTGACTGCAGCCATGAAATTAAAAGATGCTTACTCCTTGGAAGGAAAGTTATGAGCAACCTAGATAGCATATTCAAAAGCAGAGACATTACTTTGCCAACAAAGGTTCGTCTAGTCAAGGCTATGGTTTTTCCTGTGGTCATGTATGGATGTGAGAGTTGGACTGTGAAGAAGGCTGAGCGCTGAAGAATTGATGCTTTTGAACTGTGGTGTTGGAGAAGACTCTTGAGAGTCCCTTGGACTGCAAGGAGATCCCACCAGTCCATTCTGAAGGAGATCAGCCCTGGGATTTCTTTGGAAGGAATGATGCTAAAGCTGAAACTCCAGTACTTTGGCCACCTCATGCAAAGAGTTGACTCATTGGAAAAGACTCTGATGCTGGGAGGGATTGGGGGCAGGAGGAGAAGGGGACGACAGAGGATAAGATGGCTGGATGGCATCACTGACTCGATGGACGTGAGTCTGGGTGAACTGCAGGAGTTGGTGATGGACAGGGAGGCCTGACGTGCTGCGATTCATGGGGTCGCAAAGAGTCGGACACGACTGAGCGACTGATCTGATCTGATCTGATCTTATCAGAGTCTATCAAAAACTGAAAGGAAATCTGTGTCAAAAAGAAAAAGTGTTGTTAGAATTTTAGGATCTTTTTAATATATATTGCACAAATTATATACATAATGTGGTTTTTAAAAGAGTCTTTTAAAACACAAGGGAAAAAAATATAATTTTCCTCACCTTCTTAGCAATAATTTAAGACCCAGGAAGTGGACATTGTATATTCTTTTCCCTCTCTGTATTTCCAGGACATTCTGAGCAAAGAGGAGGACTGGAGCTACATCTGGGCTAACAGTTTTCAATTAGACAGTGTGTTAGCAGGTGGCTCAGATGGTAAAGAATTCACCTGCAATGCAGGAGACCCAGGTTCAATCTCTGGGTTGGGAAGATCCCAAGGAGAAGGGAGTGGCTACCCACTCCAGCATTTTTGCCTGGAGAATTCCTATCCCTCCCTGTGTTTCTAGGACCTTATGCAGCAAGGAGGAGACCTTGGCTACACCTGGGCTAAGAGTTTTCAGTAAGAAAGTAACTGAGGTCATATAAGCCCAAAAAGTGACAGAGAAATATGTTACAGTCTCATCCCTCTGGGGTTCCTTCAGCTCTCACAGACAGGATTGAGGGCCTTTTCAGAGCCATCCTCTAAGCTGTAGTGAGAATGTGGTTATAAAGTGCAGTGCCAAGGGAAGAGTGATTCGTCTTCCTAATCTGTTCTCAAATCTTCTCACACTTGACCAAGAACAAGGCTGACAAATTCCCTCTTAGACTGGAAAAGTGACATGGGTCCCTGGCACAACAAAAACTGAATCTAATTTTTAATGCAAATGAAAAATAAACCCTAGCTACAATAAGCCCTTTGGGCTTCTGGTTAGTTACTGGTACCCTTTACTGAGTAAACTCATTTTTCAAAAAAGATGGAAAATATCTTGTGGACTAGTTAGAAGATTATTCATACCAGCAAGTATTTTTGATCAATTTGCAAAAGTAATTTGTAATAAATAGTAACTATGTTAATTTCAGTACAGTACTATTGATTACATTTCAGCTTTACTAAAGTAAAATTATGTATACTCACCTCTAAAGCATTGATTTTTGTCATAAAATCTAAGAAATCTGTGTCAAATTCTGTCCTTCTTGGATCCAGAATGTCATACTGTTTCTTCTTAACCCCTTGATATATATTTTTGAATTTTATTGCCAAAATGTCTATTCCCTCTATGGTAGAATTGTTTAAGGTTGAGTATGTTTGCACAACAGTTATCATTTCTGTAATCTTAAAAACAAAAGTGTTATTTTATTTAAAAAATTAGCACCCTTCCCCAGAATAAACTCTTAATGAATCAATGATTTTAAAAAAATAAATAAATAAACAGGATCTAGAATCATATAAATAAACCCAACCAGAGGAGATAAAATAGAAGACAAATCTCTACTCCAGTCATTATTACCCTTGGACTATTTAAGACAGAAGATGTTTCAACATAAGCAAAGAGTTTACAGCCTTTCTCAGAATTTGATCACTTTGCCTTTCAAGAGGAGGAAGGGCAGGGACTAAAATCCCTTGCAGATGTCTAAACAGTTTAGGCCTTTTATTCCTCAAAATCACTTCACTGGATTCAAAAGCATTACCGTCCTTCTTGGCACTCCCGACAGTTCTGATATGTAACACTAGCAATAAATCCACATTCAGAAAAAAGAAAGGCCCCACAATCCTGAAGGATGACTGCAGTCACTTCTGACCCTTAAAGAACACTTGGGAGACAACTACTGTTGGATTCCACTTACATGAGGTATCTCAAATAGTCAAATTCATAGTGTCAAAAAGTACACTGGTAGACTCCAGGGGCTGGCAGGTGGGGGTTGTGGGGGGAGGGGGAACAAGGAGTTAGTGTTTAATGGAGACAGTTTGAGTTTAGGAAGGTGAAAAATTCGGGAGACAGATGATGGTAAGAGCTGTAGAGCAATGTAAATACACTTAGGGCCACTGAACTGTATAGATAAATATGGTTAAAATCATATGTTTTATATTATGTGACTTTCAGCACAATAAAAGAAAACTGTTTTTTAAAAAGAACCCTGGGCAATCCTCATTATGAACGTTACTTCAGAAACAGTTGACTCCATCTCAACATACCAACACTACCTACTTCACCATAAAGAAAAAGTCTTTTATGTTCACAGGCTCTCAGCTCTTCAGTCTTCATCAGTGATTCCTCATCTTGATTCTTGCTCTGGAGAACAATACTCAAAGCTTCCCACACCTTCTCTTCTCCCCCACAAATGAGGGTGAGAAGAAAAGAAAACTAAACACAGAGCTTTGGGAAACACCAATATTCACCAAAATTTACATGGCAGGAAGAAGAAGAAACAAAAGCTATATCATACACACTTAATTTCAGTTCTTTAGGGCAGACTAACCACAATACACCATCAAGTCTCCACCTACCAAAAGGTAACTTTCAGGCATCCTAAGCTGACACACTAGAATTTTCCTCACTTATTCCTTAAAGATTCCCAACATCCCTGCCCAACTCTGAGGTCTTGGCTCTCCAACGCCAAGCTCAATTCTGTCTGTCCTTTGACTTTGGCAGTTGGTCATCCAGACATCTGAATCTCAGCTTTCCCTAACAGGATCTGGCTTAGCGTGCCTTTCTGTCTCTCCTTGACAGCTATTGAAGAGCTCTCAGGGCAGGTCCAACAGCAGTCCCTGCTGTGCCCCACTGAGCAGGGGAAGTCCACCAAGCAGCTCAGTAACCACCTCTCAGTTCAGTTCAATCACTTAGTCATGTCTGACTCTTTGTGACCCCATGGACTGCAGCATGCCAACTCTTGGAGCTTACTCAAACTCATGTCCATCAAGTCGGTGATGCCATCCAGCCATCCAACCATCTCATCTTCTGTTGTCCCCTTCTCCTCCCACCTTCAGTCTTGCCCAGCATCAGGGTCTTTTCCAGTGAGTCAGTTCTTCACATCAGGTAGCCAGAGTATTGCAGTTTCAGCTTCAGCATCAGATCTTCCAGTGAATATTCAGGACTGATTTCCTTTAGGATGGACTGGTTGAATCTCCTTGCAGTCCAAGGGATGCTCAAGAGTCTTCTCCAATACCACAGCTCAAAAGCATCAATTCTTCAGTGCTCAGCTTTCTTTATAGTCCAACTCTCACATTTATACATGACTACTGGAAAAACCATAGCTTTGACTAGACAGATATTTGTTGGCAAAGTAATGTCTCTGCTTTTTAATATGCTGTCTAGGTTGGTTAGAGCCTTTCTTCCAAAGAGTAAGCTCCTTTTAATTTCATGGCTGCTGTCACCATCTGCAGTGATTTTGGAGCCCCCCAAAATAAAGCCTCTCACAGTTTCCATTGCTTCCCCATTTGCCATGAAGTGATGGACCAGATGCCATGATCTTAGTTTTCTGAATGTTGAGTTTTAAGCCAACTTTTTCACTCATCTCTTTCACTTTCATCAAGAGGCTCTTTAGTCCTTCTCCTCTTTCTTCCATAAGAGTGTTGTCATCTGTATATCTGAGGTTATTTATAATTCTCCTGGTAATCTTGATTCCAGCTTGTGCTACATCCAGCCTGCATTTCACATGATATACTCTGCATATAAGTTAAATGAGCAGGGTGACAATATACAGCCTTAACATACTCCTTTCCCAATTTGAAACCAGTCTGTTGTTCCATGTCCAATTTTAACTGTTGCTTCTTAACCTGCATTCAGATTTCTCAGGAGGCAGGTCAGGTGGTCTGGTATTCCCATCTCTTTAAAAATTTTTACAATTTCTTGTGATCCACACAGTCAAAGGCTTTGGTGTAGACAATAAAGCAGAAATAGATGTTTTCCTGGAACTCTCTCACTTTTTCGATGCTCCAACAGATGTTGGAACAACCTCTACAGGATTATAAAAAAAAATCCTGGCCACATTTCAGGGTAACTATCATGCCCCATCTTCGAGAATCTGGAAACCAATATCCACCAATTACACCTGGGAGAGATGCCAGCCAGCCAAAGGATTCTTAGCACAGGAGAGTTGGAATAACCTAGCAGCCAGAATGCACTTCAAGTAAGGCCCCTGGAGAGTGCTGCATTGGCTCTGACTGTTGAGCCTTTGTGGCATGAAGTTGTATCCTTAAGACTGTAGGTAGGCTTCTCTAGAGGTAGGACGGGGGTGAGTGGCTGAAGCAGCTAGCCATTATCACCTACTCCCTCTAGGATCAGGAATGCTTGGGCTGCTACTTTACAGATGGATCCCCAGCACTAGACCTGACAGCAAAGATCTTTATTGCAAATGGGTTAACCATTAAGGTCCAGCCCTGAAGCCCTACCAAGCCTAAAACTGCACCCAAGTTGGCGAGGGTCCTTGCTCCTGGAAAAATGAAAAGTAACTAGGAATCACCTCCAGGTTTACATTCTAATGGTTTCAGACATATTAAACATCTCTGTGGAACAGGTTCTGATGATGGGACTTATTTATTCATTTGACCCATGCTGATACAATTCCAATTAGACATTTGTCCTCAAGACATTCCCACTGTTCACAAAACAGTCTCATACAACTTTTCCTAGATGCATCACCAAAAGCACAAGCGACAAAACAAACACTTGATAAATCAGACTCGATGGAAATTTAAAACTTCATGCTTCAAAGAACACAATCAAGAAAATGAAAAGATAGCCCGCAGCAAGAGAAAATACTTGAAAATCATATCTGATAAGAGACTTAAATCCAGAATACATAAATAATGCTTATGAACTCAACTATAAAAATACAAATAACTAAATTTAAAATGTGCAAAGAATCGGAACAGAAATTTCTCCAAAGAAGAAATACGAATGGACAATAAGCTCATGAAAAGATGCTCAACACCATTAGTCACCGAGTCATCAGGGAAATGCAAATCAAAACCACAGTGTGATATCACTTCACATCCACTACAATGGCTAAATTCAAAAGGACAGATAATAACAAGCATTACAATGATGTAGAGAAACTGGAACCCTCATACATTTCTTACGAGAATATAAAATGATGCAAGTACTTTGGAAAACAGTTTGGTACTCCCTCAAAAAGTAAACATGGAGTTATAATATGACCCAACAATTCCACTCCTATGCATAAACTCAAGAGAAATAACAACTCAAAAACACACATAGAAAATAGCAGCATTACTCGTAATAGCCCAAAATGGAAAAACCCAAATGTCCATCAACTAATGAATGGACAAATAAAATATAGTATACCCATGTTGAGAGGAGGGTATGGCAACCCACTCCAGTATTCTTGCCTGGAGAATCCCCATGCACAGAGGAGCCTGGCGGGCTACAGTCCGTGAGGTTGCAAAGAGTCAGATACGACTGAGCAACTAAGCACACATACCCATATAATGGAATATTATTCTGAAATAAAGAGGAATGCTACAAAACAGATGAGGCTTGAAATTATGATACTAAACTAAAGGAGCCAGTCACAAAAGAGCACATATTATATGACTCCATTTATATGGAATGTCCAGAATAGGCAAATCTATAGAAACAGAAAGTAGATTAGCAGTTGCTTAGGGTTGGGTAGAGGGGAGAAAGGGGTATCATTGCTAATGGGCACAGGGTTTTCTTTTAGTGGGAATGAAATGTAAAATTAGATGGTGGTGATGGTTGCACAATCCTGTGAATATATTAGAAAATATTGACTTGAACACTTTAAATGAATAAATTATGTGGTATGTAAACTATATCACAATAAAGATGCTAGAGAAATAAACAAAAACAGAACCAATAGAAGTATGTAGGAAGGGCCCAACTCAGTAACCTGGTTCTGTTCAGCACCCATACTTTCCCATCCTGGCATACCTAGGAAATGCCCTTCAACTTGCGTAATGCCCCCACCATTGTCCCAAAAATGATGAGCAGGTCCCTAACTACTCCCAAGACCTAGGGAGCCTGCAGAATGGTGGGGGCATGGGGAGGATGGTACCTAGATGGTATCTCTGTAGGCTTTCCAAAGGCTGACTGCAAGAAGACTCTGGGATGGGCTGCCCTACAACCCCTGGCAAAACCTCACTTCTCTCCAGCCAGTCCTAAACAATGAATGCATCCAAGGTGCAGAAGTTTCTAATCCACACCTGCCCAGCAAAGACAGTACACACATAATGTCTATGTTAGACCATACATGCTGCCCTAGAAAGATAAGGTACCCACACATCCAGATAGGAAACAGCTACCTGGTTCTGCCAGGCACTGCACACATGTCATCTCACGCCTGTTCTCAGCTGCTATGATGCCTAAGAGCAGAGACTTGAGTTCAAGCTCCATATGTGAAGACAGAGTGGAGGTCTCAAGAGAAGAGAAAGTCTACAACAGCTTTTGTGTGACTGGCAGAAGACAGTAACTAGGAATGAAAAAATAAGTTATAATAAAACGCAGCAATCTATGAGTAATACTGGATGAGTCAGATCAATAGTGAGATAAGAGATCTCAACAATGCTACATGAAGTATGAAGTAACTGGAACACTATGGTTGGCAGTGAAAACTGTGGCTGCTTACCTTCTCCAGTCTTTTGCAGAAAGCTTCAAATTTTCCAAATATGTACATTTCTGAAACCTCAAAAGATTTTTCCCCTGAGGACTCTAAAATCTGTTTCCTTGTTTTATGAAAAGATGCCTGATATTCCTTGAATAGAAAAATGCAGTCCTATGAGAGATTTAAAATGGGGTGATATATAGTGAGCCTTTTGTTCATAAGTGAAAAATTCAAAACTGCTATCCTCACACAGAACTGATCACAGCAGCCCCTCAACAGGGCTGTTGCTGCTAACATTAAAAATTCAAGTTCTCTGCTCACATATAGAAAGGTCTGTGAAAAATCAATATATTTTTTTCTATTTTACAAAATATTCTCATCTTATTTTTTTATTTTATTTTTTAACTTTACAATATTGTATTGGTTTTGCCATATATCAACATGAATCCGCCAGAGGTATACACGTGTTCCCCATCCTGAACCCTCTTCCCTCCCCCTCCCTGTACCATCCCTCTGGG
This sequence comes from Bos indicus, assembly GCF_029378745.1. NCBI lineage: Eukaryota > Metazoa > Chordata > Mammalia > Artiodactyla > Bovidae > Bos > Bos indicus. The sequence continues at coordinate 14,097,340 of NC_091782.1, read as the reverse complement.
TCATCCCAGTGCACCAGCCCCAAGCATCCAGTATCATGCATCAAACCTGGATTGGCGACTCGTTTCATATATGATATTATACATGTTTCAATGCCATTCTCTCAGCTTCTTTATTCTCATTATTTCCCCTTAACTCTTATCCTTATCAAAGTATGACATATACTATTTGTTGTCAGATTTTCATGGCTAATTAGAACTTCCAGGTAAAAAATGATGTATCAATTCTGTTATCAATTATCTATTCAGTTGGCACCTTTTAATCAGCATTATTCACATACAGGTATAAAAAACATTAAGGTTGTGTAGTGCTAATTTATTATGCAACTGTCATTTCTCCACAAGGAGAGCATAAAGTCTTTGATGGATACATTACTGAAATCCTAATATTTGACTAGATGGGGAAACAGTGGCTGATTTTATTTTGGGGGGCTCCAAAATCACTGGAGATGGTGACTGCAGCCATGAAATTAAAAGATACTTACTCCTTAGAAGGAAAGTTATGACTGCATATTGAAAAGCAGAGACATTACTTTGTCAACAAAGGTCCGTCTAGTCAAGGCTATGGTTTTTCCAGTAGTCATGTATGGATGTGAAAGTTGGACTATAAAGAAAGCTGAGCACTGAAGAATTGATGTTTTTGAACTGTGGTGTTGGAGAAGACCCTTGAGGGTCCCTTAGACTGCAAGGAGGTCCAACCATTCCATCCTAAAGGAGATCAGTCCTAGGTGTTCTTTGGAAGGACTGATGTTGAAGCTGAAACTCTAATATTTTGGCCCCCTGATGCAAAGAGCTGACTCGTTTGAAAAGCCCCTGATGCTGGGAAAGATTGAAGGCAGGAGGAGAAGGGGATGACAGAGGATGAGATGGTTGGACTGCATCACCAACTCAATGGACATGGGTTTGGGTGGACTCTGGCAGTTGGTGATGGACAGGGAGGCCTGGCGTGCTGCGGTTTATGGGGTCGCAAAGAGTCGGACACGACTGGGCAACTGAACTGGGATACCACTGGGCAGTTCAGCCAGGCAAAAAGAGGACAGTGTTACCAGTCTCCAGTAGGAACTCACTGTCATGTCAAGCAAACCAAACCATCTTTTAAAAAATGTTCAACTTTTTCAAAGCCACAAATGTCCAGTCAAATCTCTAACATACTGTCAGCTCCCTGGCTCTGACTCTTTCATCTCCCTCTTGAGTCTAGAAGGACCTATGTGATTACATTGGGCCCACTTTGATCATCCAGGATAACCTCCCCATCCTTAATTCCTCCTACAATCTGAATTCCCCCTTGACATTTAATGTAACAAATTCCAGGGATTAGGATGAGGACATCTTTATTCTGTCTCCTTCAGCCACTAAATCAGAATTTCTGTGAGTGAGACATAGAAATCCATATGTTCAACCAGTTTCTCAGGTGATTCCTATAAACATTCAGGTTTCTGTAACTAGTCACACACCTACTTCTAACTATAAGAGATAGTCCCCCCATCTCAATCTCTAAAACAGAATCTTACACTCTTCAAGGTTACTGATAATTTTTCACTCAACTTCCTTGAGATGCTAGGAATAAGATCCTTATCCTCCTGGAATATGCCATCTAATAGAAATTACTTCATATTATTTCTTCTCTACTAACCAATTCCTTCATGTTGGACAGATAAGGTCCTAAATAATAATTCTTTCCATTGTTTCTTCCAACCCATTTGAAAATTATTCCCGAAAACTATACAGTAGAAGTCTCCTGAAACGATTTCAAATGTGATAGAAATTGGGTTAAACTAGAATTCAGAAAACCAAACTTTCATTTCTAATTCAGTAGGTAAATAGCTAGTGACCTGAAGGATATTAAAAGAATTATAAGAATAAATTGCTAAGTTCTATGTCAAGAGTTCTGGCTCCTGCTAATAGGTCAACTTGGAGGGAGTGATCTCTGCCTCCCACTCCAAAAATTAACACTGGAGAAATTCTAGAGGGCAACATGGAATCCAAAAAATAACAACAACAACAACAGAAATGATTAAACTTCCAGAAAGAGTATGGGTTGTTTTGAATCTGAGGATTAAGTGAGCAAGAATGATTAAGAAGACAATGGAAAAAGATAAGTAATACTGTTAATGAATAAGCGGACATAGTATATAATAAAGCAATAATAATATATTACAATATATTATTATAATTATATATAATTATATATTATATTATATAATAATAAGATATTATCAACATTATAACAATAATTTACAAATTTTAGAAAACTTGAATAAATTCCTCAAAAATATAAACTTACCAAACTGACTCAAGAATAAATGAAATAAAAGTCAAAAAATTAGTTTTTAAAAAAATGAAACTATGTATTTTTTAAAAATATATGCCAGGGACTAATATCTAGAATATGTAAAGAACTCTTACAACTGAACAAAAGCAGAACAACTCAGTTGAAAAGTGAGTAAAGGATTTGAAAGCTATTTCTCCAAGGAAAATATACAAATTGCCAATATGTATTTGAAAATATGCTCAACTATTACTAGACATTAGGGAAATGCAAATCAAAACACAATGGGATAACATTTCACAGGCATTAGGATGCTATTATCAAAAAAGAAAAAGAAAAAATAACAAGCACTGGTGTGGATGTGGAGAAACCGGAACTCTCATGTATTGCTGGTGAGAACGTAAAATGGAACAGCAGCTATAGAAAACAGCCTAATGGTTGTGCAAAAAGTTAAATATATAATTGCATATGATCCAGCAATTCCATTTTTAGGTATATACTCAAAATAAAGAGATTCAAAGAGATCATTACACAACAGTGATCATATCAGCATTATTCACAATAGTCAGAAAGTGGTAACAACCCAAATGTCTATCAAAAGATGAATCGATAAACAAAATGTGGTATATCCACACAATGGAATAATACTCAGCCATAAAAAAAGTGAAATTCTAATACATGCCACAATATGAACTTTGAAAACATGTTATGTTAAAAAAAGAGACCAGCACTGAAGGACAAATACTGCCTGATTCTATATAAAAAACCTAGAATAGACAAATACATGGAGACAGAAAGCAGAACAGAGATGACCAGGGGCTTGGAGACAGGGAATAAGTTGCTGTTTAATAGATATAGAATCTCAGTCTGTGGAGATGGAAACATTCCAGAAATTGATAGTGGTAATGGTTACACAATATTGTGAATGTGCTTAATGCCACTGAACCACAAATTTTAAAACAGTTAAAACAGTAAATTTTACATTGTGTACATTTTATCACAATTTTAAAAATTTTAATGATAAGAAAAGGAAATTCCACAAAAAACTCAAGCTCAATGAGTTACATGAGTTCTGTCCAGATATTTTTTTTGTATAGTACTTGCAGTTTTATAGTACTCAGCAGTAGCCACAGGACTGGAAAAGGTCAGTTTTTATTCCAATCCCAAAGAAAGGCAATGCCAAGGAATGCTCAAACTACCACACAATTGCACTCATCTCACACGCTAGCAAAGTAATGCTTAAAATTCTCCAAGCCAGGTTTCAACAGTACATGAACTGTGAACTTCCAGATGTTCAAGCTGGATTTAGAAAAGGTAGAGGAACCAGAGATCAAATTGTCAACATCCGTTTGATCATCAAAAAAGCAAGAGAGTTCCAGAAAAACATCTACTTCTGCTTTATTGACTACACCAAAGCCTTTGACTGTGTAGATCACAACAAACTGAAAATTCTTAAAGAGATGGGAATACCAGACCACCTGACCCATTTCCTGAGATATCTGTATGCAGGTCAAGAAGCAACAGTTAGAACTGGACATGGAACAACAGACTGGTTCCAAATTCGGAAAGGAGTATATCAAGGCTGTATATTGTCACCCTGTTTATTTAACTTATATGCAGAGTACATCACGTGAAATGTCGGGCTGGATGAAGCACAAGCTGGAATCAAGATTGCCGGGAGAAATATCAATAACCTTAGATACCCAGATGACACCACCCTTATGGCAGAAAGCGAAGAGGAACTAAAAAGCCTCTTGATGAAAGTGAAAGATGACAGTGAAAAAAGTTGGCTTAAAACTCAACATTCGGAAAACTAAGATCATGGCATCTGGTCCCATCACTTCATGGCAAATAGATGGGAAAGCAATGGAAACAGTGAGAGACTTTATTTTCTTGGGCTCCAAAATCACTGCAGATTGTGACAGCAGTCATGAAATTAAAAGATGCTTGATCCTTGGTAGAAAAGCTCTGACCAACCTAGACAGCATATTAAAAGGCAGAGACATTACTTTGTAAACAAAGGTCTGTCTAGTCAAAGCTATGGTTTTTCCATTAGTCATGTATGGATGTAAGAGTTGGATTATAAAAAAATCTGAGTGCCGAAGAATTGATGCTTTTGAACTGTGGTGTTGGAGAAGACTCTTGAGAGTCCCTTGGACTGCAAGAAGATCCAACCAGTCCATCCTAAAGAAAATCAGTCCTGAATATTCATTGGAAGGACTGGTGCTGAAGTTGAAATTCTGATACTTTGGCCACCTGATGTGAAGAACTGACTCACTAGAAAAGACCCTGATGCTGGGAAAGATTGAAGGTGGGAGGAGAAGGGGAAGACAGAGGATGAGATGGCTGGATGGCATCACCGACTTGATGGACATGAGTTTGAGTAAGCTCCAAGAGTTGGTGATGGACAGGGAAGCCTGGAGTGCTGCAGGGCATGGGGTCAAAAAGAGTCGGACATGACTGAGTGACTGAGCTCAACTCAACTCGTCGTTTTATTTTTTAAATGCACATACAACAGTCTGTCATTATGTCATTTCATGGCTCTATCTGAATTCAGCGCTTGTTCTTGAGCATCATTCTTTGCTTTCACCATCTTAGCAAGTTTCATATGTCATTTTGGTAGTCCTTTTTGTCATGTCAGATACTGCTTCTGCTATTTTTCCCCATCTTTCAGGTGTATTTACTACCCAGTAAATACATTTTCAAAGCTTGTTCCAAAAGCTTCTGTTCTTCTGTTGTCAAGACGTGAAATCTGCACATGGATTTTCAAATTGTTCTGAAGGTGCTGACAGAACCTTCAGCACTTCAAGGTACTGACAATTTGAGGCTCCTCTCCGTACAGTATGCCCTCTTTTCGATGATGGCCAAGTTTTTAGAGACTCTTCTTTGCCAATGAAATCTTTGGTAGTTTTCTTGACTCCCAGAAGTAGAATACACATTCACGTAATTGGCAATAACTTCCCATCTTGACTTCATCCCATCAAGGAAGAGGCTCACAGATTTAATTAGCAATTGCAGATCAATTCTCTTCTGACCAATTTTTACTGTCATTTCCACCTGCAACAGTTGATGTCTCTGCATTCTTAGATACTTGGCACATACTCAACTTCCTTTCTCTTCTGCTTTGCTCATTTTCTTCTATCTGTTTTGCCAGAGCGATCATTCCTATTTCTTTTGTAGGTGATGTGAGTTTTTCACTTAAGTACAGTAAGCTTGCAAGTTCAAGGGTATCGCCAAGTTTTTCCACTTCTTCCATTACTTTGTCTTCATCTCATCATCGGAAAGGTGATTCCAGGTCTTCCGTGAATTTTGCAATTTTTGCTACCTTTCCCTTTTCTTATGGAGATATAGTTGACATATAACATTACATCAGGTGGCGCTAGTGGTAAAGAACCCACCTGCCAGTATAGGAGACATAAAGAGACACGGGTCCCATCCCTGAGTTGGGAAGATCCCCTGGAGGAGGGCATGGCAACCCACTCCAGTATCCTTGCCTGGAGAATCCCACGGACAGAGGAGCCTGGTGGCCTATGGTCCACAGGGTTGCAAAGAGTTGCACGTGACTGAGCAACTTAGCATGCACACACAACATTATATTAGTTTCACGTGTAAAACATAATGATTTGATATTGCCTTTCCCTCTTAATGGCTTTTTTCCCCCTGTATATCTTTTTTCTTCTTTGCCAGTAATGCATTTTGACAAACTTCCTCTTCTTTCTCCTTAGTTACCCAAACAACTCCTAATTGAGCTCATCTCTATTTTCCTTAGCTTCTTTCTTCTTCATTTTTCCTTCTGTTTTTCTTCTTGCATCACAGTTATATGCATTAGTAACTGACCTTCCATTCATTTCTTCTTTTTTCTTTGTGCCCTTGTTGCTCTGTTCTGCTTTTCAATCTCTCTCTTCTTATCATGACATTCTGCTTTTTTTCCCCTTCATTTAAATAAGAAAACTCTTTCCAAGAATAAAAATTATACCAGCAGGAATAAAATGCCTCTACAAAAAGGATGAATGCATATCATTAGGTTTACATTTTCTTTTTTACCACCTGGAATACATTTCAAACACTTGGGAAAACATTTAGAAGAAAGTATCCGTTGCTTCACTTCTAGAAGGAACTGAGTTATCAAAAGCAAGAACTATATTCTTAATTTCTCCTCTTTTCACTGAATCAGATATTTCATAAGCTCTATTTATGCAGGTGCAGTTGTCATTATCTCCTTCTTTAAATGGCTCACCAGCTCTTTGGGTACTGTTTTAAAACCACTGCTTTACATGCTGCTTTCGTCTGTCTCTGTCCAAAAACTGCATAATGATTCTGGTACTTCCAGTCTTTGGGTTTAAGTGTTTTCAGGAAGAGAAACTACTCTAATTGCAGTTCCTCATCTCCTGTTTCCTCTGACCCCTCTTCCTTGTCCTCTGGTTGAAAGGTCAGAGTGTGGTGATGGCAGTGCTCAGGACCCACCCTGCACACACAGCAGTTCGCGTCCTAGGGGCGGGCATTGAGCATCCTTTCTTGCTCTGCCTCCCAGTCTCAGCCTCCCGCCTTAACTCTGCAGAACCCAGGATCCAGCACATGAAGAAAGCAAACCACTTCCAGTTGGAGACTTCCTGGTATGGTCATTTCTTTCAGACTTTCAAAATAACAGATTGCTTTGATTTTCTACAGACTCCTCCAGAGACTGGAAAAGATGGGAGTACTTTCTTTCTCTCCTTCAGTCATATTCATTCTGAAAATTTAGTGCCAGAAACACTGACAAGGATACTGTGAGAAAAAAAAATTTACAGGCTATCTCTCTCATGAGTATAGTTCCAAAAGGTCCTACAGAAAAGTGTAGCAAAGTGAATTTAAGAATGTCTTTTAAAAGATAATTACACCATAAGTTGAGTTTACCCTAGGGATATCAGAATAGTTTCATTCTAGATAACCTAAAAATGTCATCTAAGCTATACTCCAATACTTTGGCCACCTGATGTGAAGAGCTGACTCATTTGAAAAGACCCTGATGCTGGGAAAGATTCAAGGTGGGAGGAGAAGGGGACGACAGAGGATGATATGGTTGGATGGTATCACTGACTCGATGGACATGAGTTTGAGCAAGCTCCGGGAGTTGGTGATGGACAGGGAGGCCTGGCGTGCTGCAGTCCTTGGGGTAGCAAAGAGTTGGACATGACTGAGCAACTGAACTGAACTGAACCGAAGCCACTCTCTCAGTCCACCCACCCTCTCCCTCCCACACTGTGTCCACAAGTCTGTTCTGTCTGTGCCTCCATTGCTGCCCTGCAAATAGCTTCATCGGTACCATCTTTCTAGATTCCATACACATGTGTTAATATACAATATCCATCTTTCTCTTTCTAACTTACTTCATTCTGTACGATAGGCTCTAGGTTCATCCCCCTCTTTAGGACTGACTCAAATACACAAGGAGCTCAATCCAGTGCTCTATGACAACCTAGAGGGGTAGGATCGGTTGGGAGATGGGAAGGAGGTTCAAGAGGGAGGGGACATATGTATACCTGTGACCGATTGATGTTGATGTGTGGCAGAAACCAGCACAATATTGTAAAGTAAATATCTTGCAATAAAAATTTTTTCAAAAATGTCATCTGTTAACAGATTAAGGAGAAAATTTTTATAACCTCCTCGATGAATAAGTGCATAAAAACTTTTTTCAAAACCCATTCATAACTTTTAATAATATCTCCTAGTAACCAAAATTAGGAGTAAAACTTCCTGGAATCTAATCAATGATGCACTAAAGCATCAAACCAAATGGGGAAATGTTAGAAGGATTTTCTTCCAAAAGAAGATCAGAATAAGATGCCAACTATCATAAGGTCTACTTAAGGATGTATGACAGTCCCAGCCAATGAAAAAGGCAAGAAAATGAAATCTAACAGGGGATGGAATAAGAGGAGTGGTCAGAGCATACGTAAGAGTACACAAGAGGTGTCTGATACAGGCAGCCATGGAGAAGCTGAGGATTAAATGGTGCCCTATCAGGAGCACTAAACATAAAGGGAAGTGGATAATTTTAATGAAGTTCTTTTTATTTGCTCATGCTACTCTGTACAATACTTTTTCAAAGCTAGCATACTTTATCAATGAAAAAAGTAAACAAATTGAGCCAGATGTTTAAAAGCTTTAAGAAAATAAAAATACTTGTACAAACCTGAATTTTCTTTAGTACCACTGGTGTTTCCTGATCCCATACGTGATTAGTTCCCCCATCAGTAATATATGCTTTACATGCTGTCACCATTTGGTTGGTTACCTAAAATAAATATAAGTCCAAAATAACTATATATAGAGAAAGAAAAAAAACAAGTTTTTAAAAACATGCTGCTGCTGCTGCTGCTGCTGCTAAGTCGCTTCAGTCGTGTCTGACTCTGTGCGACCCCATAGACAGCAGTCCACCAGGCTCCCCCGTCCCTGGGATTCTCCAGGCAAGAACACTGGAGTGGGTTGCCATTTCCTTCTCCAGTGCATGAAAGTGAAGAGTGAAAGTGAAGTCGTTCAGTTGTGCCCGACTCTTAGCGACCCCATGGGCTGCAGCCCACCAGGCTCCTCCATCCATGGGATTTTCCAGGCAAGAGTACTGGAGTGAGGTGCCATTGCCTTCTCCAATGTGAGGTGACCCTTAGCTGTAACCCTGAACACTGAATTTGGAGCAACTCGTACAGCAGGCAACAGTGCCATATGCTGAAAGGATGAACCGATAAGCAGACCACGGCCTCGGAGAGCTGTGACCCAAGTAGCTACTGCACCCTCAAGAGGACAGATCAGAGAGAAAGCTACTCCCACTCCCTTCCAACAGTAAGTTATGCCCCTTACTCACAGGAGACAGACAAAATAAACAAAACCCAGAGGCAAATCAGGAATCTCAAATACAAAGATGGGCAGACAACCAAGAATCATCCAGCAACTGAAGAAAACAGACATGGTGACAGAAACATTAAATTCAACAAAGAGAGAAAATACAGAAAAAGATATGCGTGAAATCTTTTAAAATGGCTTTGTTAACTAAATTAGTTCATGAAAAAGATATGAGAGGATTTTTACACCATGAAAAGGAAACAACAAAAGAACTTGGAAACTGAAATTTGCATTGACCAGTAATTGGGATATAAATGAAGAGGCAGTGAGTGAGCTGAAAGGTCAAAGGACAAAGATGGACCAAAAAGATCATAATTTAAAAATATAGATTTTAGATTCAAGAAAAGGGAATAAATTGTATAGGTGGATATAATCGGGAGTAAAGAGGAAAAGTTCCCCCAAAAGAAGAGAGACGACAGTCTTTTTGAAGTAAAATAAACTCAGCAAGTATGCTGCTGCTGCTGCTAAGTCGCTTCAGTCGTGTCCGACTCTGTTCGACCCCATAGACGGCAGCCCACCTGGCTCCCCCGTCCCTGGGATTCTCCAGGCAAGAATACTGGAGTGGGTTGCCATTTCCTTCTCCAATGCATGAAAGTGAAAAGTTAAAGTGAAATTGCTCAGTCGTGTCCGACTCTTAGTGACCCCATGGACTGCAGCCTACCAGGGTCCTCCATCCATGGGATCTTCCAGGCAAGAGTACTGGAGTGGGGTGCCATTGCCTTCTCCGTCAGCAAGTATAGAACAAGATAAATGTAAAAAGAGCATTACTTTGAAATTTTAGAAGTTCAAGAATAAAGGAAAAAATCCTAAAATCTTCCTATGAGAATAAAATAGGTTTCCTACAAAGGAAGAGCAGGAAGATACAACAACATAGAACACAATGGCATCTTCCAAGTTCCAGGAAAAAATTATATTGAACTTAAGAAACCCAAACTAACATTTGAGTGGTAGGACAAAATGAAGCAATTTTCAGACAGGCAGGAACTCAAGGGGCTCACCACAGAGACCCCCTCTGGAAGAATTACTTAAGAATTTTTTTCAGCAAAAGAAATACTAAATCCAAGACAAAGGAAGACGTGGAAATCACAACACAGATCCAAGAACCTAGCAATACTTAGATTTCAGTCTGAACACCTGTTGACTCATAATGTTGAAAAAATAGCAACAATAACATGAAACTAGCAATCTCCATGTGGAACATGCAGCAAGGAGGAAGACAAGCAACGGAAAAGTCTCCTAAGGTTCTTGCTACGTTTGGGACATAGATAATGAATGATTAAACCTATCCTTTGATTTAAAAAACAAAGGTTGAAATGTGACTGTTACGTTCTGCTTGAATTATTTACAAGTAAATTCTATTCATGTGTTTCTTGGATAATTTTTTCAATTATTTAAAACAATTAATCAAATGACACTACATGGTAAGATTTTACATAAACCACAGTGTGCATAGAAGTAGCTAAGAAGCATTAGCAACAAAACACCCAACTTTTACCTCTTATGCAAAACTATTTGGAATAACTAAATTAGAAAATCATCAGATACATTTAAACAAGTCTTGGGCACTTACCTCTGACAAGCAGAAAAGTCCCCCTTCAATTAAGTACAACTGACTCCAGGCAACATCTTTCTTTTTTTGTCCACAAAGTATGAAAATCCAGAATTGCCTTTTTCCCTTCTCTGGCTCAAATGGAAAGCACTGCTAACTTTTTCACAGGGTTACATGTGTGGCGTCTTCCCTTGAAACTCACCTTGATAAACAATGAGGTCATTCTCTCAGAAGTATTATAGTACCTGGACACACTGTGAATCATTCTGATGGCATTTATCAAATTTTGTATCCCATGCGCCATGGAAACCTAAAATTGAAATATAGCAAGTGAATTCCACCATATGTTCATATTTTTAATAACCAGAAAGCTATAATATTCAAAACTCTAAACTTACATAAAATAGTGTAACATTTTACTCAATGCCAAGTGGTATCCTTGACAGGATACTGAAACAGAGACATCAGTTTTGACAAATGTGCCAAGGTAATGCAAGATATTAACAGGAGAAATTAGGTGAAGAGAATTCTGTACTATCATTGCAACTTTTCTGTACATGTAAACTTCAGGTTTTATTTATGCAAATTTCCTGGCAGTTCAGTGGTTAAAGCTTGGCACTTCCACTGCAGGGGTCCTGGGTTTAATCCCTGGTTAGGGAACTAAGATGCTGCAAGCCATATTACATGGCCTTAAAAAAATTTTTTTGTTGTTGTCTAAAGAAAAGATTTTGTAAGTGAAAGTTATTTAAGGATTAACAGCTCAAGTTGTTCTTTTTAAAGATGAAGAAACTGATATCTTGATGGGTAAAATGACTAATGTATGGTTGAAAAGCTGGTTATTGGTTATTCAATTCAATTCGCCTATCAGCAAGCCTAGGAAGTGCTACCAAGTTCTAACAGTACTGACAGAATTCCAAATATAAGGAAACTATCCTGGAGGAGGTCAAGGCAGTGTGGGAGAGATGCAAACAAACTGAAACAAGTAGAATGGCATGGATCAAAGCAGAGCAAGTGCATCTGAGATATCAAACTACTGGTAACATATATTGAAAGGTTACTATGCACCAGGCACTAAGCAAAGAGCTTCACATATTATCTAGATTTATGCTGACAATGACACTTTAGGGCAGGTTTGATTTCATCGGATCTAAAACATCACTGATTGTAAGACTGCACTGCTGCTTTAGGTGCTACTAAGAAAGGGGGAGAAAAAGCAAGAGACTTCCAAAAAAACATTTACTTCTGCTTTATTGATTATACCAAAGCCTTTGTCTGTGTGGATCACAACAAACTGTGGAAAATTCTTAAAGAGATAGGAATACCAGACCACCTGACCTCACTCCTGAGAAATCTGCATGAGGGTCAAGAGACAGCAGTTAGAACTGGACATGGATCAACAGACTGGATCCAAATCAGGAAAGGAGTATGTCAAGGCTGTATATTGTCACCCTGTTTATTTAACTTATATGCAGATACATCATACAAAATGCCAGGCTTGATGAAGCACAAGCTGGAATCAAGATTGCCAGGAGAAATATCAATAACCTCAGATACACAGATGACACCACCCTTATGGCAGAAAGCAAAGAAGAACTAAAGAGCCTCTTGATGAAAGTGAAAGAGGAGAGTAAAAAAGCTGGCTTAAAACTCAACATTCAGAAAATTAAGATGATGGCATCCAGTCCCATCACTTCATGGCAAATAAATGGGGAAACAATGGAAACAGTGTCAGACTTTATTCTTTTGGGCTCCAAAATCACTACAGATTGTGACTGCAGTCGTGCAGTTAAAAGATGCTTGCTCCTTGGAAGAAAAGCTATGACCAACCTAGACAGCATATTAAAAAGCAGAGACATTACTTTGCCGACAAAGGTCCATCTAGTCAAAGCTATGGTTTTTCCACTAGTCATGTATGGACCTGAGAGTTGGACCATAAAGAAAGCTGAGCGCCAAAGAAATTATGCTTTTGAACTGTGGTGTTGCAGAAGACATCAAACCAGTCAATCTTAAAGGAAATCAGTTCTGAATATTCATTGGAAGGACGGAAAGTCCAATATGTTGGCCACCTGATGCAAAGAACTGACTCATTGGAAAAGACCCTGATGCTGGGAAAGATTGAAGGCGGAAGGAGACGGGGATGATAGAGGGTGAGATGGTTGGATAGCATCACCAACTTGATGGACACAAGTTTGAGTAAGCTCCAGGAGTTGGTGATGGACAGGGAAGCCTGGTGTGCTGCAGTCCATAGGGTCACAAAGAGTCGGACACAACTGAGCGACTGAACTGAACTGAAGAAAGCGGGGTGGGATGCTCAAGACAGGGAGTCTAACTCCCACAAAAAACTAAGCCACCAAACTATGCATGAAATTAACAAGCCATGAAGAAAGATAGGAGCAAAGCCTATGTGTCCCAATCCTGCTCTTCGGGAGGAGATGGAAAATAAACTCTTCTGAGATTTTGTACCACAAGCTGGTGCTCACTCACTGCCATCTGAATTCACACCAACAGTACCCAAACCGAAACATACACTACCCTCCCAGGAAAGAACTAATAATCTCAGATGGTGTCATGTTCACAATGATTCATAAAACTTGACTGACTATAAAATGTACTCTGAGTACACTGAATGTGAAATGTGAAAATGTGAAAAAAATGAGTCAGAATCTATAAAGTATTAACTATTCCCATTTTGCAAATGAGAAAATAGAAATGTGGAGAAGTACCTTGTCCAAGTCCCACAGCTGTAATATAAGCATAGCTAGGTGCCTGAGATTTTGAGATCCTGTCTTTAACCTTGATGCAAATCACTATGGAAGAACAGATAAGGTCAGTGGTATTCCTGACCTCTAGTAGTTTGCCTTTTAATTGCTAGGACAATTTAAAATATATAAAAAGATTTTTTTAATGGTGGTGGAATAAATAAAACCAGGAAAAACAACCACTGATGAGGGTACTACATGTCATAGGTATGAGGTGTAACCATGACATCAGTTCAGTTCAGTCGCTCAGTCGTGTCTGATTCTGTGACCCCATGAACCGTAGCACACCAGGCCTCCCTGTCTATCACCAACTCCCAGAGTCCAGTCAAATCCATGTCCATTGAGTCAGTGATGCCATCCAACCATCTCATCCTCTGTCGTCCCCTTCTCCTCCTGCCCTCAATCTTTCCCAGCATCAGGGTCTTTTCAAATGAGTCAGCTCTTCGCATCAGGTGGCCAAAGTATTGGAGTTTCAGTTTCAACATCAGTCCTTCCAGTGAACACCCAGGATTGATCTCCTTTAGGATGGACTGGTTGGATCTCCTTGCAGTCTAAGTGACTCTCAAGAGTCTTCTCCAACACCACAGTTCAAAAGCATCAATGTTGGGGGCCAGAGTGAGGTACTCTGCCCATGACAAAGGTCATGAGGAAGGAGGCTGGACATACGCAAAGGCGGGATCGAGCCTCAGGAGTCCCCCTGGAAATCCTCAAGCATCTATCCCCATAACCAGAGCCTGCCTACTTTACTACTTTGTGCTCTCCCCTACACCTCTGACTTTACGGGGGGCTGTCCCCCACCACCTCTTTCGGAGAAGGAGTTAACTTAGAGCTCCAGGTAATAATAATTCCTGGGCGTGATAGGAGTGTTTCAACCTACAAACTCCTCTGAAGGTTCTCTAGCCTTCCTGACGGGCTTGTCCGGCCACATGTGATTGCTCACAGCCTCCCAACCGTGAAAGGCACGAGATGCTTTAAACCTTCTAAAAACAGGTTCCTTAGAAAAGTCAGAAAACTATTAGTATAAGTATAATGGGCTGATTAAAAATTGTATTGGTGAAGGGTTTTTCATTTGTTGAGCCAATGTTTGTTGCTAAGTCTCCACATCCCCTGCCCTTACATACATTAATGAATATAGAAGAAATAAGTATTAACCTTTGATATTAATCACGTTAGACCTTAGGCTAAATAAATTCTTTCCTTAACTAAAACCCACTACACCCTCACCCTATAGGAATGTAACTTTATTTGGGTGGCGTCTGTTTTAAGAATAATCACCCCTGGAGAAATAAGTGTCCTGGTTGACTGACCGTTGTCACAAGGAGAGGGTCATAAATTGTCAGCAGGCCCCCCCCTGGCCAGAAGATGATGTAACACCCCTAAGACCTCTGTATACATTTGTGTGAAGCACCTGACTTTAATAAAAGTCAGGACTGCTGTCCCCACGTGACTTTTGTATAACATCTCAGTGTATAAAAACAGACTCTGGAAAATAAAGAATGGGGATCAGTTCCTCGAAAGACTGGTCTCCCCATGTCGCTCTCTCTCTCACTCTGGCTGAGTCTCCATCTGGAGCGTGGAACCCGCCATGCTTACTAATTATGCCTGGGCTTCTAAGATCTGACCGGGGAGGCCTCAGTGTCTCCTCTCCTTCGGGAGAACGGAAGGACGCCTGTGGCCTACGTAAGTGGTGCAAGCTTCTTGACTTGAAGTTTTATTGGTCTCCCGCGTAAACTAAGCTACTCAGCCTCTTTTCTCCACTGAATTTTCCTACTGAGCTATCCTTATTCTATTACTCTTTATATCTTTAATTAATATCTAATTGAAGCTATTGTATGCTGACCCTCACCGACGCCGTCCCCGCTTTGAATACCCTGGATCAGCCAGGGCTGGACCCCGGCACATCAAGACATAATTAAATCAATTTTATGTGGCTTATGAAAATTAGTATCATCACTTTTCATATTATATCGTTATCTGTAGATCAACAAGATTCTAATGAAAATATGCCTAGAATTCCTTCCACCCTCAATAAGGCAACCTTATAAAGAATGGAAAAGGCCTGGGGATTATATCAAATGGGCCCACCAGGAAAATGCCCTTTAAACATTATTATTTATAATAATAGCTCAATGGGTGCACAGTTCTTGACTATACATAGAGTTTAGACATTTTATATATATAATAGATAAGAGTATATATGCCTATAGCACAATACTAGGATGAAAACATGAAACAAAATTCATAAAATTTTATCAACAAGAAATAGAAGCATATTCATCCACTTTTCTCCTGCTCAACGGGCAGTTACAAACTTAACAGCAACTGCTTTTAATGAGAATAAAGAAAATGAAGGGAAAAAAGGAATTTTTAAAACCACAGAAATGGCTTATGAGGGGGAAGAAATTATAAGACCTAATACTGATAGTACTTCACTAATTTTAAAAGATAATGTTCAAAATATTCCTACATCAAAGAATGTCAGAAGCTCAATAATAACAAAATAACAATAATAATGAAGTACATCCATGGCTAGAGCAACTTAACAAAGCTTTTTTTCTCTATTTTATACAATTTCCATATGATCTTATGTGTGAATGTGAAGGGTGGGTCACCAGTCTGCTTAACATTTCTACTCTTGGGTAGAATTAAATCACTTGAATGTCATTATCAATGATTAAGGAAAACAACAAAAAATGGAATAAACTGAGAAATAACATCAGCCCTCACCCTCACTGAACAAAGTTTTTAAAATTACTAGGATGAAAAGAAGTAAAACCAAAACTAAATTACTTGAAAATTATATAGTTTTAAACAAGTCTTTTGAATCTTGATGTTGAAATTAAGATCAGATCAGTTGCTCAGTCGTGTCCGACTCTTTGCGACCCCATGAATCGCAGCACGCCAGGCCTCCCTGTCCATCACCAACTCCTGGAGTTCACCCAGACTCACGCCCATCGAGTCAGTGATGCCATCCAGCCATCTCATCCTCTGTCATCCTGTTCTCCTCTTGCCCCCAATCCCTCCCAGCATCAGAGTCTTTTCCAATGAGTCAACTCTTCGCATGAGGTGGCCAAAATACTGGAGTTTCAGCTTTAGCATCATTCCTTCCAAAGAAATCCCAGGGCTGATCTCCTTCAGAGTGGACTGGTTGGATCACCTTGCAGTCCAAGGGACTCTCAAGAGTCTTCTCCAACACCACAGATCAAAAGCATCAATTTTTCAGCGCTCAGCCTTCTTCACAGTCCAACTCTCACATCCATACATGACCACAGGAAAAACCATAGCCTTGACTAGACGGACCTTTGTTGGCAAAGTAATGTCTCTGCTTTTGAATATGCTATCTAGGTTGCTCATAACTTTCCTTCCAACTCTGAAGTCTTGGTAACAATAAAAAGCATTGTTATTTTCTTCCAAGTTTACTTTTTATAGTGAAAAGTTTTAAATATATAGAAAAGTACACAGAACATTATAATATTCATATATATTCTCTTTCAGCGTGCTTATTATTTTATTTTTATATGATTTTTAAAGAATATATATTCTTTTATTATGTTGAGGTACATTCCTACCATACCCAATTTATTGAGAATTTTTATAGTATTTTGTCAAATGCTTTTTCTGCATCTATTGATAATCACATGATTTTTATCTTTCATTCTGCTAACATGAGGTATTACATTTATTGACTGGCATATGTTGAACCATCTGTGCATTCCAGAAATAAATCCCCCTTGGTCATAGTGTGTGATTCTTTTAATGTGCTGTGGAATTTGGCTTGCTACTGTTTTGTTGAGAATTTTTACATCTATCTTCATCAGGGATATTGACCTGTAATTTTTTTTTTTTTTTTTTTGAGGTATCCTTATCTGGCTTTCGGAGAAGGCAATGGCACCCCACTCCAGTACTCTTGCCTGGAAAATCCCATGGATGGAGGAGCGTGGTAGGCTGTAGTCCATGGGGTCGCTAAGAGTCGGACACGACTGAGCGACTTCACTTTCACTTTTCACTTTCATGCATTGGAGAAGGAAATGGCAACCCACTCCAGTGTTCTTGCCTGGAGAATCCCAGGGACGGGGGAGCCTGTTGGGCTGCCGTCTATGGGGTCGCATAGAGTCGGACACGACTGAAATGACTTAGCAGCAGTGCAGTATCTGGCTTTGGTATTATTGGGGTAATGCTGATAGAGCACCCTCTCTTGCTCACTCTAGGGTAAGCGAGTTGTTCTGTGCATAGGACCATGTGATGTGCTATAGAAATGGACCCTCTCCAGTCAGTCTCCCCTTCAGAAGAGACCACATTCCCAACCCACAGCTTCTCTGCAGCCTCATGAGTGACCTTGAAGCAGAGGCATTCAGCTACTTTGTGCAATTCCTGACCTGCAAAAACTGTGATATAATAAACGCTTTTTCTTTTAAGTCACTCAGTTCTGGTAATTTGTTATAAGCAATGAACAATTAATATATTTGTCTTGCTCAACATACAAATGAGGTCATAGTTATGATAATACCACATATTTAAATGTGGGTTAAAATAATAAATATAGTTTATGATTCATTACAGATATATAATAGGAAAAGACATCTTTTAAATAACTTTTCTGCAGTATACATTTTTCCCAATATACACATATTGATTTTAACATGCTAATTTTTAAAATTTATTGATTTTTAATTGGAGGATATTTGCTTTACAATATTGTACTGTTTCTGCCATACATCAACATGTATCAGCCCTAGGCAAACACATGTCTCCTCCATTTTGTGCCTCCCTCCCATCTCCCACCCCATCCTACCCTTCTAGGTCATCACAGAGCACTGGGTTTGAGCTCCCAGTGTCTGTCATACAGCAAACTCCCACCAACTATCTATTTTACATATGGTAATGTATATGTTTCAATGCTACTCTCTCAGTTCATCCCACCCTCTCCTTCCCCCACAGTAAACACAATAATTTTTAAAACTACACTTTAAAAAGTATACTTACTAGATCATAGTTATAGAGAGGTTGACATACTTTTTCTAGAGTGTACAAATATCTGACATTATCTTTTGATTCATTAGCTGTATCTGTGATTCTTGCATCCAAATCACGCCAATTCTAAGAAAAGAAAGTTTGAGTCCTGTGAAACATCCAAATATACCACTAAGGTCTATCTATGTGCCAAGATTTAGCCAAGAAATTCAAGCTGTCTTCCCTGGCCATACATATACTAAGACAGTAGATATTTGAATGTGATTAACATACCTTTTTCTCCTGTTATTTAAGACTTATAGTTACTGTAAATATCTTAAGTGACTTAAGTCTCATTACTTTTGTAATTAATATTCTGTCTATAGGCTTCAACCAGACATGCTTTTACCTGGAGTACTTTTCTAGGTTAGTTATTTGTGACATTACATTATTCTGAATCTTCAAGAATGGGTCAAATTATTAAAAGAACACATTATTCCAAGAAAGTATCCGTATCAACAAAGTGAACTTCTCATATTCAGTAATAATGTACAGAGATGCTCAGGGACGATGGTGAATTACCTCATTCAATATACATAACAAGTGATAAACAGCCATAGTAATAAAGAACTATCAGAATCAGTACAAACTAATACTATCTTATCTACAAACTAATATCTGAATTTTATTTTTTTTTACTTTACAATATTGTATTGGTTTTGCCATACATCAACATGAATCCGCCATGGGTGTACACGTGTTCCCCACCCTGAACCCCCCTCCCACTTCCCTCCCCGTACCATTTCAATGAGAGAAAGATATAAGCCAACGTTTCTCAGGAGAACAAATGCAAGGATCCAGTAAACTTTAAAAGATACTCAACTTCACTATTAAGCAAAAGCCAAAATATGACTAGCATTTTCTACATGTCAGACTGGCAAAAAAAAAAAAAATTTTTAACTGATAATAAATACTAACAAAGTTGTAGAGTATATACCCCAGGAAAATACTTGATTGTAGGCACATAGAAGCTTTAACTGTATTAATGTCTGTAAACATATAAAAAAGGAACAAATTTCCTCAAAAAGTTAAACACAGAGCTAGGGTTTGACCCAGAAATCCCACTCTTAGGCATATACAAGAAAATGTCGACACAAGAACCTGTATAAAAATGTTCACAGCAGCACTGTTCATAATAGCCAAAAAGAAGAAACAATGCAAATATTTATAAACTGATAAACAAATTGTGGTATTTATCTATAATGGAGTATTATTCAACTGTGAAAAAGAATAAGTACTGATACATGCTAAAACATGGATAAACCTTGAAAACATCAAGCCAAGTGAAAGAAACCAGTAACAAAGCACCACATACTATATGATTCCATTTATATGAAATGTCCAATCTACAAATCTAGAGACAAAAAGTGGACTGGTGGTTACTTAGGACTGGCGTGAGGGGAAAGAGACAGGTAGAGACAGAAAGTGATAGCTAAAAGGTACAGGGGTTTCTTTTTGAAGTGATGAAAATATTCTAAAATTGATGATTGCACAATTCTATGATTACACTAAAAGCCACTGAATTTTGCTCCTTAGATGGAAGACATGAACAGCATGTGAATTTTACCTTGAGATTGTTGGGGGAAAAAAAGAAACCATTTCACTGTCTAAAAACAGGAAAATGATTAGCTAGAACCTCGTGCATTAATGTTCTGGAAAACTACACAGCTTGATCTGACAGGCATAACTCTCCAAGATATGCTACTAGGGGAAGAGGGAGTTAAAGAAAAACAGAGTATGACACTGTAATTTTTAAAAATTAGAGACACAAAACAAATGTGTGTGTGTGTGTGTGTGTGTGTGTGTGTGTGTGTTTGTATGTATTAGGAAGAAACAGAAAAGAACCTGGAAAGAATCAAGCCAAACTTAATACATATGACCTCCTGGAAAGAAGGTAGAATAGTCGGGTGAGATGTATGGTAGAGGACATTTTTGCTTTTGACTTTCTTGCAGTTCTCTATTTCAATGAGCTGGTAATGATTTACAGTTTCAAAAACAATTTAAAAATAAATGACAATCACCCTATACTAGTATTATCAAAATTGGTATGTGAAATATTGAGAAATAAATCTTCACTTCTATACTTCCTTTTCCTCTTCTGGAAGTAATTATGGTATAATGAGAAAGCCTTACTCAAAGTTTAGCACTTCTAAATACTCGGTGCCAAGTATATGATGCAAAGAAGCAATTCAAGAAGGGTAATTTTCCAGTTGTCTGTTTTGAAGTATACCTAACTTTACAACACAAGGCCTTTTACCTTTAAGAGTTTGGAGTGTGCAACATTAAGCACATTTATAACAGCCTTACAACTTGGTCCTTTAATCTGTTCAATGATATAATTGAATTTGGCTGACATGCGTTTCCAGTGTTCCAATTCAGTGAGTGGACCCGAGTCATCAGCTTCTTTTCTCATCTGCTCACTCTCAATAAGTACCTGGAATCAAAAATTTCACAGCTTAGACATGTTACTTTCTTCTTTTAAAATCTCATTATTTGAACTGCTCACTCTCAATAAGTACCTGGAATCAAAAAAGTTCACAGCTTAGACATGTTACTTTCTTCTTTTAAAATCTCATTATTTGAACTTTTAAAAAAAAAGTTAAAAGTATAAATCACAGTCAACACTGAATAATATTGAGAACTCTTAGTAAACTAAGACTAGAAGAGAATATCTTTACCATGATAATGAGTATCTACCAAAAATCTACAGCAAACATCATACTTAAAAATGAAATTTTAGAAAATACCACTTTGAAACCAAGGACAAGACAATTTCGCCACTATCACCAGCCACTTCTATTCAACCTGGACATGGAGATCACAGGACAATATAAGGAAAGTAAACAAAGGTACAAGAATTGTAAATAAAAAACAAAAATGACATAATCACAGATGGAATGGTTGGCCACATTTTAAAAACTCAAGAATATATAAAGACAGACTTTTATAACTAATAAAAGTGAACAATTCAGTAAGGTTTTGGCTGTATGTATTTAAATATTAGTGTAATTTCTTTACAAGCCATCTAGCAATCTAAAAATGTAATTTCTAAAATGACAGCATATGCTACAATAAATAGTAACATCATTAAGATATCTAGAGTTTAACAAAAGATGTACAAGATCTTTTTGGAGAAAATTAGAAAATTTACTTTCAGTGCACAAAATAAATAAATAAATGGAGAAATATACCATGTTCATGGATTGGGAAATTCAGTAATACAAAAATGGCAATTTTCTCTAAATTAATGTATACATTCAATGAAATTTCCAATCAAAATCTCAACAAGGCTTTTTTTCATGATACCTAACAAACTAGTCTTAAAATTAATTTGAAAGAGCATTTAACCAGAAATAATCAATGCAATTTTGAACAAAAACACTGAAAGGGAATTAGCATACTAAACGCTGATTTAGTAAAAACCAACAGAAATTAATGCAGTATGATATGAATGCAAAAATCAAATAAGTAGACCAATGGGACAGATAAAAGAGTCCAGACACTTGATACATAATACAAATTTGTTAGCAAAGAATGGACTACCAAGTACAGTTTTGGGACAACTGGCTAACTATGTGGAAAAGACAAAATTAGATTCCTACTTCGCATTATGCATGCATGTGTGCTAAGTCGCTTCCTTCATGTCCAACTCTTTGCGATCCTATGGAGCGTAGCCCACCAGGCCCCTGGATTCTCCAGGCAGGAACATGGAATAGGATGCCATGCCCTCCTCCAGGGAATCTTCCCCAGGGATCGTTCCCACATCTCCTGCAGCTCCTACATCACACGCAGATTCTTTACCATCGAGCCACTGGGGAAGCCCTTACATTATACACGGATACAAATAATTCCAGATACATTAAAACGTAAATGGTTAAAACAAAATGGCAAAACCTTTAAAGAAAATATAGAAGATGGGGGTAAAACTATAAAGAAAGACATGGAATGGAATATCATAACTGTCAAGAAAATGGTAACCACTGGAAGAAAAAGAAGTTAAAATTGGGAAGAGAAATGCATGGAGATTGCAAGGTGCGGATAATGCTCTATTTCTTAACTTGTGCAAAAGTTACACAGGTGTTCATTTTACAATAATTTATCTTATTAATTTTTAGTATTATTCATTTGTTACTCATTTTTGTATATTTCAACATTTAAAATAAATAATTTAGGAGAATATCTTCACAACACGAGAGTATGAAAAGTGTTTCCTAAATACAAAAAGCACAAAGCTTCTTGTCACTGGAGGTAGCTAAATTGAGGCTAGATTGCCATTTGTATCTCACATACATCCATTAAAATGTAAAGTTTCCACATGACTAAAGACACCAATACCAACTGAAAAATCAGGACACAATAGGGAGCAACAAAAGATGAACAGCAGGAAAACATTATTCAAACTCTCAACAATTCAGTAAGACGCCATCAAGCAATCTGAAAGAACACTAGGTAAAGGATAAGAACAGCCAATTCAACAAGGGGAGATCTAAATATCCATTAAGCATGCACAACCTCAGGACTTCCCTGGCAGTCCAGAGGTTAAAACTCCACTCTTTCTAGAGAATAGACTTATGGACATGGGGAAAAGGGAGGCGAGGGTGAGGTATATGGAAAGAGCAACATGGAAACTCACTTTACCATATGTAAAATAGATAACCAACAGGAATTTGCTGTATGGCTCAGGAAATTCAAACAGGGGCTCTGTATCAACCTAGAGGGGTGGGATGGGGCGAGAGATGGGAGGGAGGTTCAAAAAGGAGGAGATATATGTATACCTATGGCTGATTCATGTTGCGGTTTGACAGAAAACAGCAAAATTCTGTAAAGCAATTATCCTTCGATAAAAAATGAATCAATTAAAAAAAAAAAACACCTCCACTCTTTGAGTGCAGGGGCTGAGGACTATGATCCCACATGTCACACACAAATTAAAAAAAAAAAAAAAAAAGGACAGCCTCAACAGTGTTCAGGGTAATGTAAAATAAATCAAAATACAATTTCACACCCAACATACTGACAACCATTAAAAATCTGACATTCTTAGTGTAATGGAAGATTTGAAGACATGGAAACTCTCATTTACTTATGTAAAAAATTATAAATTAATATAACCACTGTTTGGAAGGCTTTGCAGTTAGTAACCAATAAAAGACTGATATAGTACTTCTCTCAGTCATCCCCTGGGAAACTCTTGAACAAGTGCAAACAAGACTTCAACAAAGATATTCAATGAAGATGTATCGACATTATTATTGTTTGTAATAGGACAAAAACGTAGAAACAACTAACATTTTTAGAAAATGGATGACATCACTGAGTTCAGTTCAGTTCAGTCGCTCAGTTGTGTCCTACTGTTTGCGACCCCATGGACTTCAGCATGCCAGGCCTCCCTGTCCATCACCAAATCCCCGTGTTTACCCAAACCCATGTCCACTGAGTCGGTGATACCATCCAACTATCTCATCCTTTGTCATCCCCTTCTCTTCCTGCCTTCAATCTTTCCCAGCATGAGGATCTTTTCAAATGAGTCAGTTCTTCACATCAGGTGGCCAAAGTATTAGAGTTTCAGCTTCAACATCAGTCCTTTCAATGAATATTCAGGATGATCTCCTTTAGGATGAACCAGTTGGATCTCCATGCAGCCCAAGGGACTCTCAAGAGTCTTCTCCAACACCACAGTTCAATTCTTCAGCGCTCAGCTTTCTTTATAATCCAACTCTCACATCCATACGTGACTAATGGAAAAACCATAGCCTTGACTATCCGGACCTTTGTCAGCAAAGTAATGTCTCTGTTTTTTAATATGCTGTCTAGGTTAATCAGAGCTTTCTTCCAAGGAGCAAGCGTCTTTTAATTGCATGACTGCAGTCACAATCTGCAGTGATTTTGGAGCCCAAAATAAAGTCTGCCACTGTTTCCATTGTTTCTCCATCTATTTGCCGTGAAGTGATGGGACCAGAGGTCATGATCTTCGTTTTCTGAATGTTGAGCTTTCACTCAACATTTTCACTCTCCTCTTTCACTTTCATCAAGAAGCTCTTTAGTTCTTCACTTTCTGCTATAAGGGTGGTGTCATCTGCATATCTGAGGTTATTGATATTTCTCCCAGTAATCTTTGATTCCAGCTTGTGCTTCATCCAGCCTAGCATTTCTCATGATATACTCTGCATTTAAGTTAAATAAGCAGGGTGACAATATACAGCCTTGACGTATTCCTTTCCCAATTTGCAACGAGACTGTTGTTCCATGTCCAGTTCTAACTGTTGCTTCCTGACCTGCACACAGATTTCTCAAGAGGCAAGTCAGTGGTCTGGTATCCCCATCTCTTGAAGAATTTTCCACAGTTTATTGTGATCCACACAGTCAAAGGCTTTGACATAATCAATAAAGCAGAAGTAGATGTTTTTCTGGAATTCTCTTGCTTTTTCAATGATCCAACAGATCACTGAAGATATTAAGATATCTTATGATATCAGAAACAGAATATATTAAGAAGAGGTGGCAAGAATACACAGAACTATACAAAAAAAGGTCTTCATAACCCAGATAACCATGATGGTGTGATCACTCACCTAGAGCCAGACATTCTGGAATGTGAAGTCAAGTGGGCCTTATGAAGCATCACTATGAACAAAGCTAGTGGAGGTGATGGAATTCCAGTTGAGCTATTTCAAATTCTAAAGGTTGATGCTGTGAAAGTGCTGCACTCAATATGCCAGTAAATTTGGAAAACTCAGCAGTGGCCACGGGACTGGAAAAGGTCAGTTTTCATTCTAATCTTAAAGAAAGGCAATGCCAAAGAATGTTCAAACTACCACACAGTTGCACTCATCTCACATGCTAGCAAAGTAATGCTCAACATTCTCCAAGCCAGGCTTCAACAGTATGTGAACCGTGAACTTGCAGATGTTCAAGCTGAATTTAGAAAAGGCAAAGGAATAAGAGATTAAATTGCCAACATCCGTTGGATCATCAAAAAAGCAATAGAGTTCCAGAAAACCATCTACATCTGCTTATGTTAGGTCCTTACCATTTTCGTCCTTTATCCAGAAAATCATCTACATCTGCTTATGTTAGGTCCTTACCATTTTCGTCCTTTATCCTTACCATTTTCATCCTTTATCCTGCCCATCCCTGCATGAGATGTTCCTTTGATATTTCCTATTTTCCTAAAGAGATCTCTAGCCTTTCCCATTCTATTGCTTTCCTCTACTTCTGTGCATTATTCATTTTAAAAGGCCTTCTTATCTCTCCTTGCTATTCTCTGGAACTCTGCATTCAGTTGGGTATATCTTTGCCTTTCTCCTTTGTCTTTAGCGTCTCTTCTTTCCTCAGATATCTGTAAAGTTCCTCAGACAACTACTTTGCCTTCTTGCATTTCTTTTCCTTTGAGATAGTTTGGTCCCTGCCTCCAAAATCATCTCAAAGACACTGTACAACATTATGAACCTCCATCCATAGTTCTTCAGGAACTCTATCAGGTCTAATTCCTTGAATCTATTCATCACTTCCACTGTATAATCATAAGGGATTTAGAACATATCTGAATGACATAGATGTTTTCCCTATTTTCTTCAATTTAAGCCTGGATTTTGCAATAAGGAGGTCATGTTTTGAGCTACAGTCAGCTCCTGATCTTACTTTTGCTAACTGTATAGAGCTTCTCCATCTTTGGCTGCAAAGGGCAATCAATCTGATCTTGGTATTGACCATCTGGTGATGTCTATGTGTAGAACCATCTCTTGTGTTGTTGGAAGAGGGCATTTGCAATGACCAGTGCATTCTCTTGGCAAAAATGTTAGCCTTTGCCCTGTTTCATTTTGTACTCCAAAGCCAAACTTGCCTGTTATTCTGGTATCTCTTGACTTCCTACATTTGCATTCCAATCCCCTATGATGAAAAAGACATGTCTTTTTATTTTTATTTTTTTGGTATTAGCTCTAGGTTTTGTAGGTCTTCCTAGAACTGTTCAACTTCATGTTTTTTGACATCAGTGGTTGGGGCATAGACCTGGATTACTGTGATGTTGAATGGTTTGCCTTGGAAATGAACTAAGATCATTCTGTCATTTTTGAGACTGTACTCAAGTACTGCATTCTATAATTGACTATGAAGGCTACTCCACTTCTTCCAAGGGATTCTTGCCCACAGTAATAGATACAATGGTCATCTGAATTAAATTCTCCCATTCCCATCTATTATAGTTCGTGATTCCTAAGATGTTGATATTCAGCCTTACTATCTCCTGCTTGACCATGTCCAATTTACCTTGATTTGTGGACCTAACCAGCTTCCTATGCAATACTGTTCTTTACAGCATCTAACTTTACTTTCACCACCAGATATGTCCCCAACCAAGCATCATTCCGGCTTTGGCCCAGCTACTTCATTCTTACTGGAGCTATTCGTAATTGCCCTCCACTCTTCACCATGGTAGCATATTGAACACCTGCCAACTTGGGGGACTCATCTTGCAGCATCGTATCTTTTTGCCTTTTCATACTGTCCCTAGGGGTCTCCAGGCAAGAATGCTATTGAAGTGCTATACTCAGCATGTCAGCAAATTTGGAAAACTCAACAGTAGCCACAGGACTGGAAAAGGTCAGTTTTCATTCCAATCCCAAAGAAGAGCAAGTTCTTTATATATTGTGGATACTAACTCTTTGTTACACATGCTGATAATATTTTTCTCCCAGAAAGTCAATTATC
Source organism: Bos indicus (assembly GCF_029378745.1). Classification (NCBI taxonomy): domain Eukaryota; kingdom Metazoa; phylum Chordata; class Mammalia; order Artiodactyla; family Bovidae; genus Bos; species Bos indicus. Next base: position 14,070,168 of record NC_091782.1, on the reverse strand, counting down.
TTTTAATGTTGCTTACAGTGATTTCTGCCATATGGATATTACTTTAATTTTTTATGTAGTCAAATATGTCAGGTTTTTATTTCATGGCTTCTGGGTTTTCCATCTGTCTTAATTAGATATTAATATAGCCCTACATTATGTTCTGATTTACCTATAGTTTTTGTTCTACTTTTCACATTACTCTTCAAAGGCTGGATTTGTTCACAGCATGTTTTTGAGATTCATTCATCTTGTTGCATGTATCTCTTCTTTTAGTTTTAGCGATGATCCATCCTGAATTAATTTTTGTGTATGACAAGAGGTCGGGTTTATTTTAGATGTAATTTTTTAATATTTATTTATATATTGGCTGTGCTGGTCTTTTTTGCTGCACGTAGGTGCTCTCTAGTTGTGGTGAGCGGGGGTTACTCTTCCCTGCAGCGTGCAGGTTTCCCACTGTGGTGCCTTCTCTTGTTTCAAAGCACAGGCTCTAGAGTGCAGACTCTGGCTTCAGTTGTTCCACAGCATGTCTGATCTTCCTGGACCAGGGACTGGACACATGTCCCCTGTATTGGAAGGCAGATCCTTATCCACTGTGCCACAAAGGACGTCCTAGATGTAACTTTTAAAGATTTCTTGCACTGATTCTGCTTAACTGGAGACCATTTGCTGCAGTTGGCCAACTTGATTTTCCTATTTCAAGTTGCCTAATATCTTCATGTTAAGCTATTATCTTTTGCTTGCTCATTTTTATAAAAGAAGATCTATTTTGATTGATCATGAAAACTGGAGGAGATCTCCTCAGCTCTGTGCAGGACAGAGCTTGACCTCCACAATGGCTTACAACTCCCCTCCTTCCTCAGTGGCATTAAAGGCAGCTGCAGGTGGACAAATACTCATTTTTATTACCTAGTGACACCTGGAAGCAAATTCTGGTGTCAGCACTCCAGGCCTTGATGGAGTTTCCAAAACTCCTCCAGATTCTCCACTCTAACTACACTTCCCTCCTTCTAACAGTTCTGAGAGGTAAAATCAGAAATGCTTTTCTCTAACTCTTGCTTGCTCAAGACTTTTCTCCCCTAGTCCTCACTCCATTAAAGATTTTCTTCTCCAGTTCCACTCTCCTGTGCTCATGACCTGGAGATCTGTGAGCTGGTTTCTAGAGTCTGTTTAGAGCAATTATATAGCATCTGGTTTGGGGCAGCCTTTGTAGTGTAAGTTGGCACCTCTCAGAATGTGCCACCATTTCTATCACTGCTTTTCTTACTGACAGAGAAAATGTATTTGGCCACAGAGCTGCAGACTTGCAACTGTAGCACTAATATGAATGAGCCTAGTTTGAACCTCTCTGTCAACACAAACAATTTCACTGATGAACCAAAAAGCATTTATTAATTATCTAGCATTGTGGCTATAGGCTCTTCATTGTGTTCTTTTCCTCTCTCTCTAATGAAAAGCATAAACAATATATAAAATATTGCAGATAAATGCTAGCTAATCCTGATTCTTTACTATTTCATCCTCAAGCCATACTGTTATGGTTTCCTCCTTAAAGTGAGAAATATCTTAAAGGTGATTTTAAATGGTCCAAAGAGAACAATGATTTTGCACTGGAATCAAGAAGAGGCTGAATTTCATAGTAGAATCTGGAAGGCTCCTCTTCCCTTTATGTTCAGGAACAAAATGCAATGATTAGGACACAGATGAGAACCACAACTCGTATCTGATGAAGTCACTCGAGCCAGCTCACCTGTTCGATCTGTTTGTACCATATCATCAGCACGTCCTCTAGCTGACGAACAGTTTCTGAATTGCTTGCTGCAAGTGTCACGTCTTCAAAGGTATGCAGTTTGGAAAAATCAACACTGTCTATTTTCTTTAGCTTAACTGTTCCCTCAATACTTATTCTAGCACCTAAAAGGGAAAAAATAATATTGAGAAGAGATGGTAATGTCAGTGTGTTAAACATCAATGTGTGGTTTCAAGCTGTAATTACTAAAATGTTAGAGATTTAATATTTTATAGTAGGAGCATAATTCTAATTGATCATTAGACTGTGCTATGATTATTTAAATTGTTTATTTTTATAAATATGAAATGATTTATAGTTTAAAGAGGGTTAATAATAAAGTATATATTTTTAAACATGGTAAAAATTTTCACAAATAATATAGGAAGAGACTTCTTCTTCAACAGAAAATATAAAAGAAAATGTATCTTATGCCTTCAAAAATTCCTGGAAAGAGAAGTTGTAATGATTAAATATCTTAACTCTAGGTCCCATAATTACTTTAACATCATCTTTTAAGATGGAAATTTTTTCTCTAATGTTTATTTTTAATAACATATCTTATAGCTAATTTGCTTATTGTAATAATTTATTAAACATTAAATATTACACTTACCATCTAAAAAGGAAAGGTATCTGTTGATGGTTTCAATGAAAATTTGTTTTTCGGATTCTCCTTGCTGGGACTGGTTTAAAGCACCCCAACTGTTTGTCGCAAGAATAGCTGGTAGAAATATATTTGCCAGCATATTTCTAATCCCAACTAGCAGTCCTTCCGATGCATCCAGAACAGTAAATAGCACTTCCTGAAAGGATAATGTTCAAAGGTTATTTTATATGCTGGTCCCATTAAGAACTGAAAACCAAAATCTATTTTTACACTGCAATAAGTATAAATAATACATCTTATAAACTATTAGGAAAACTTAAGTGGTGAATATTAGGGTTCTAAAATCAACAAATTTATATTCTGCCCACATTTAACCATTCAGATGCTTGCTCATCAAGCAAACATTTTTTCCCTGGTGCTTTAAATTCTGCCTAGGGAAGAAGTTATGGCCTGGAGCATACACAATGTGAGGGAAATGAAATTAAGCCTTGTGCAAAAAGAAAGTTCCAGGTTGACCATTGCCCTGTCTATGAAAAGGAGACCAGAAAACCGTCAGTGCAAAGACAGAACAACGAAACTAGCCTTCTGCCCAGAAATTTGACACAAAAAAACCGCTGGTGAAAGGATGCAAACTTTCAGTTATAAGATGACTAGGTTCTGGGGATATAATGAACAACATGGTGACTATGATAAAATGTGCCATGCTAAGTTACTTCAGTCGTGTCCAACTCTTTGCAACCCTATGGACCATAGCCCACCAGGCTCCTCTGTTCATGGGATTCTCTAGGCAAGAATACTCGAGTAGGTTGAAATGCCCCCCTCCAGGGGATCTTCCCAACCCAGGGATCAAACCCGAGTCTCCTGTGTCTCCTGCATTGGCATACAGGTTCTTTACCACTGGCACCACCTGGGAAGCCCCATAGTCAACAATCAGTTCCGTTCAGTCACTCAGTCGTGTCCAACTCTTTGCAGCCCCATAGACTGCAGCATATCAGGCTTCCCTGCCCATCACCAACTCCCGGAGCTTGCTCAAACTCATGTCTATTGAGTAGGTGATGCCATCCAACCATCCCATTCTCTGTCCCATTCTCCTTCTGCCTTCAGTCTTGCCCAGCATCAGGGTCTTTTCCAATGATTTAGTTCTTCACATCAGGTGGCCAAAGTATTAGAGTTTCAGCTTCAGTATCAGTCCTTCCAATGAATATTCAGGACTGATCTCCTTTTAGGATGGACTGGTTGGATCTCCTTGCAGTCCAAGGGACTCTCAAGAGTCTTCAACACCAGAGTTCAAAAGCACACATGTATACCTGTGGCGGATTCATTTCAATATATGGCAAAACCAATACAATATTGTAAAGTTAAAAAATAAAATAAAAATTTTTAAAAAAAGCATAAATTACTATATCATATACTTGAAAGCTGCTGGGACATCCCCAGCAGTCCAGTGGTTAAGACTTCACCTTCTAATGTAGGGGATGCAATCTTTGACTGGGGAGCTAAGAATCCACATACTTTGTAGGCAAACACCAAAACATAAAACAAGCAATATTGTAATAAGTGCAATAAAGAGTTTAAAAATGGTCTACATCCAAAAAAAAAAAAAAAAAAAAAAAAAACCTTAAAAAAGAAAACAGTTGCTAAGGGAGTAGATCTTAAACATCATTACCAAAAAAGAAAAGTAGTTAATTATATGAAGTTAATGCTATGGTGATAATCATCTCACAATGTATTGAATAAATTCTTTGCATACTTTAAACTTACATAATGTTATATGTCAATTGTATCACAATAAAGCTGGCAAAAATATTTAACTATATGTTTGAAAAAAAAGTAAACATACTTCCTGAATATTTTTAGTATTTATAGGGATATCGTTGCGACAGCGAACAAAAAATACACACTGTCCTTTTAGTTTCTCCGGGGCTGCGTTGTCTACATACAATCTCATCATTTTTGCCCCTTTGGTTGCTCCAGCAATAGTTCGACCACATTCTGAAAACAAAAGTCAAGAACTTAACATATGATCACATAACTGATTAAATGTGATAAATTACTGTGATTCTTACACTGGTGTTCCTTGCTTCACTTTAGTATAAGAAGTTTTCAATATGATTGTGGGATAAAATTTTTTGCCTACAAAAAGATGTTAGTAATTGCAAATCTTAACGTTGCCACCTCCTCGGGTGCCTTTCCCTGAGCTCTGCACTTGGCTCCTTCCGGCCTGGCCTCAGGCAGGGTCTTCATGCAAACTCTTCTGCCATCCCATCGTCCACCTTCTACCTCCCTAATCCTTGCTAATCTTACATATTTTAGCCAGAATGCCACCTCGCAGGGAAACCTTCAGTGACTCCCCTAAGAAGATCCTGTCCCCCACTAAATATTCTCACAGCACCCAACTTATACGAAATCTTTCCTTGAGCTAATTTCAGTGAAAACTTATCATTTAATTAGGTATCTATCTTCAGTGTTTGAAGATTCTTGAGAGTCCCTTGGACTGCAAGGAGATCAAACCAGTCCATCCTAAAAGAGTCAACCCTGAATATTCATTGGAAAGACTGCTGCTGAAGCTGAAGCTCCGGTACCTTGGCCACCTGATGTGAAAAGCCAACTCATTAGAAAAGACCCAGATGCTGGGAAAGATTGAGGACAGGAGGAGAAGGGAGAGACGGAGGATGAGATGGTCGGACAGCATCATTGACTCAATGATTCTGAGCAAACTCTGGGAGATAGTGAAGGACAGGGAAGCCTGGTGTGCTGCAGTTCACAGGGTTTCAAAGAGTCAGACATGACTGAGCAACTGAACAGCAAGATGAAAACAGAAGAACATCCTCAAGTGCTCTGTTTGACAGTGCAAACTTTAAAAGAGACAGGAATTTGGAGGATAGTGATGGACGTGGTTTGGAAAACTCTAGGAAGGCTCTGAAGAAAAGAGAACGCATGAAGTGATCCCGAAGAGGGGTAGGATTTGTCTAGGTGGAGAGAAGAAAGGCATTCAGAGACAGTCAGGATGGAGAGTGGAGAAAAGGGCACAGAAATGACTCTGGTATGAACAGAGAACAATGAAGACTGACTTAGAAGGAGCAGCAAGTTCTGGTTAAGAGGAGATTAGGAGACCCAACTAAACAAGTACTGTGTGCCCAGGTTATGACAGGCCTTGGTGCAATAAATGAAGAGTCTGGGCCTAATTAAAGGTTTACTTACCAAGAATAAGTAGTATAGATTTCAGAGAGGGAATCTGACAACAGATACTATTTTTGGATCTAGAATCCAGAGATGGGCATGAGATATGAGCCTAGCTTAAAGGCAGCAGAGGAGGAAAGCAAGAAAGAACCAATAGAGGGGACATAGTGAAGGTAAAATCCACAGGATTTATAAGATAAGTAGCCTAAGAGCAAAGGATGGGCCATGTACCTACTTATTAAGATAAAAGTTTACCAACCTGGTAAAGTAGCAACTCTTTTTGGAATAACGTGAAAAGTAGGGAAAGCCAGATATTCCAACTACAGCAGCAGCAGACACAGGAGGCTCACCTAGGACCATAGGGAGCAACGGCTGTGCTTTCAGGTGGTTTCCTGACTATTTCTGGTCATCTGACAACATGTGTACAGAATGGCTCTCTATCTGTTTCAGGGAAAAGGCAATTAAACCCTAGTGAAAATGTATATTCCCAGGGGAAGTCAATGACTTTTTTAAGGATGTTTTCTTCTTCAATCATTATGGTAATCCTGTAAGCTCCTGATAATTTCCTTTATAAATATAGGATTGTCTATGTATAAGAGAAAAGATATGCTACATTTTCACATTCATTCATGAACAGCTGGCACATTACCCTTGCAGAACATACTTACCAAGACCAGGTACATCTCCTTCTTGGTACAAAAATTTCAGTGTCTTGCAACCGTCTTTCATAAAAAAGAGAGTAAATGCTTCCAGCTGTTAAGTAAAAGAGAAATGACTTGTTTAGTGGCTAAGTCATGTCCAACTCTTTTGTGACCCCATGGACTGTAGCCCACTAGGCTCCTCTGTCCATGGGATTTCCCAGGCAAGAATACTGGAATAGGTTGCCATTTCCTTCTCCAAGGGATCTTCTCCAACCAGGGATCAAACCCAGGTCTCCTGCATTCCAGGCAGACTCTTTATCACTTAGCCACCTGGGGAAGCCCAATAAAATGACTAAGAAACTATAATAAAATGAACCAACAGAGGAAAACCAGTACCACCTCAAGGCCTGGAAGGGTGGGCATGGGGGAACAGCGGGAAGCAGGCTGAAAGGAGGAGCTGGGGGAGAGGGACTGCTCGGGAGAACACGGCCAGAAACACGGCCAAGGAGGGAAGGATCAGGCTTCTTTCCCCTATGCCCTCCAGTCTCATACTGGTACCTCCCAGAGGCTGAGCCACATGGAAGCAAGAGAGCGAGGGCACGTGGTAGATTCCAGAAAGGTCAGTCTTCCAGGTAACAGAACAGTAAAAGAGAATGGATCTGAAAGCCAACAAACTAACAACCACACCCGTTCTTAACACACCCAGTTTCCTAAACCACACAACAAAACGTACCATCCCTTGCTCCTTATTCCATCTGCTTCCTCATGCATCCACTAATCATGATCCCAATCTACTATAAGTCCTGGATTTGAACATGTAACCAAATAAACACTCTAATCTCTCCCAGATTTTGACATTTGTCTCCATTCCTGGCTGTATGATCTTCCTTCCACTGTGGCTTTGCAACTCACAAGGAACTCTTAAGGAAACACCTTTTTGGCCTGAATTTTCCCTTAATCCTAGATTTCCCATTTCTTGCTGCCTTAGCAGTATCTGACCTGGTCCATGATAGTCTTAAGGAATAACTTAACCACATAAACCCAAATCCAAGACATACCCCTGGAGTGACAAGTGGAATGGTTTGCAGCCACCAGGCACTCCAGCATGCTGGCCCAGTGAGAAAAACTTCCTCCAAGCAGAAAATGCCAGTCAAGAAAACCAGGGGGCAAATATCAATACTTACGGGTGATAGTACCACCTCTGTAGGCACCCATCTCCCGAGTCCTAGCATCAATCCTCCTCTGAAGGCACTGTCCAGTCTCAATTTCTATGCCTAAAACTTCTGCAGAGCTACTGGGATTCCAATTACGAAGTCAGCCAACTATGTGGCCTTGCAAATTTCAGGTGAAACAAGGTTGATCACCTATATAGTTTCCTCCCTAACCAAGCACAGGAATGGTTCTTGGGACAGGCCTGAAGCCTGGGCCATCTGAGAAACACTTTTTTTTAGAAATTTGCCTTTCCTTTATCTCTTGGTCATCTGCTCAATGATGAGTACAGGGCTGTTTTATGTTACTTTCTTCTACTAGGAGAACAGGCAGACACACAAACAGAGTTGTCAGAGGAGCCAAAATAGTAAGGAAAGGAGGCCAGGAGAGATTGAAACAGATGGTGGCTCAGTGGTAAAGAATCCGCCTGTCAATGCAGGAAACATAGATTCCATCCCTGATCCGGGAAGATCCCACATGTGTCCAAGCAACTAAGCCTGTGCTCTAGGGCCTAGGAGCTGCAACTGGTGAACCCACATGCTGCAAGTCTGAAGCCCACGCACCCTAGAGCCCATGTTCCACAAAAGAAGTCACTGCAATGAGAAGCCCACACAGTCTAACTAGACTGTATACCCTACTCTACACAACCAGAGAAAAGCCCACTCAGTAACAAAGACCCAGCAGGGCCATAAATAAATAATTTTTTAAAAGCAACACAAACAAACAAAACAGCTTGAGAATGGCAAAAAGAATCCTGTTGCCATTGGGTGGTATGACCCATAGCCAGTACAGATTTCAGAATTTGTGGGGCCCAGTATAAAATGAAAATGCAGAACCAAAGGTTTAAAAATTATTAATAATTTCAAGATGGCAACAGGAGATCATTAATCCAAGTGCAAGGCCCTTCAGCACAGGGGCCTACTCGGCTAACAGCCTGAACGCCCTTAAAGCATCTGGCCACATCTACATTCCCACATGGAACTTTGGTGACCTGAGAAACTGTGACTTTCACTGATCCAGGTCACTCCTAGACTTGATGACAAGCTCAAGTAGTTAACAGTAATTTTATTGAAAATTAATTTAGGACTTCCCTGGTGCCACAGTGGATAAGAATCTGCCTACCAATGCAGGAGGCACAGATTCAATCCTTGGTCCAGGAGGATTCCATGTGCCATGGAGCAACTAGGCCGGTGTGCCACAGCTACTGAGTCCTCACTCTAGAGCCTGAGATCCGTAACTCCCAAGCCCGTGCACTGCAACTACTGAAGCCCACGAGCCTAGAGCGCATGCTCCACAACGAGACACTGCCATAATGAGAAGCCCGCAGACCACAGAGTGTAGCCCTCACTCACCACAACCAGAGAAAGCCCGTACAAAGCAACAAAGACCCAAAGCAGCCAAAAATAAATAAAAATAAATACTTTTAAAAGAGAATCAATGTCTATAAGGAATTTACAACAAAAAGTATCAAATTTTTTTAAAAGAAAATTAATTTAGAACCTGAGCTACAAGGAAGCTATAACTGCTTCTGGGAACTGCTATGAAAGTCACAGTTTATCATATATTACTATAATTAGGGTGACCATATATAGTAAATTCATCATCCAAAACTGGGACCGTTTTTGGAGTGAAAGGGGGAACTGTTAATAATTATGCCAGAAAAGTAGGCAGTGGGGTGTCCCTGGCATGCAGAGATACATGGGAATCACCTCACTGGTTTCCAATATATTCATGCAACAGTCACTGTGCCCTAGCTCTATTTCTGCAGTTTGTTTTTCTATCCAAATAATTTTCACTTGTAGGTTATATAACCTGTACTTTTAAAATATCACTCTACCTGTGCTTTACTATTCCTCTTAACTTCTGAAGCCATTCTGAATTAAATTTTAGCTTAATTCTAGTTGCCAACTCTTTTCCTTCCTTCCTTCCTTCCTTCCTTCCTCCACACTAGTAAGCCAAACTAGAAATATCACCCAGTTGGCTATAATTACATAAAATAAAGCTTCCTCTCTAACCAGGTAAATTCCAACCGCCTCTTTCTAAATGTTTTGTTGTTCACAATGATCCATGTTTCATAAACCAATCACTCCTCTAAAAGCAGCTAAAAGAGAGTGATAAGACTCAAACTTACAGATGGGCAATCTAAAATTAATTCTTCAACAGTTACTATGTCCAGGCCAAGCTTTTCTGACAGAATTTCAAATATATATTTGTAGGAAGGGTCTATTTTCATTTTTCGGTTTTCTCTTGCATCTCTATATCTTGCCTAAAGAATGAAAACAACAGGTTAAAAAAAAAAATGCAATTATTAAGAAAAGTCACCAAAACGTTTCATTTGAGATCGAAGTGACACATATGAAAAACATAAGCAAAACCTGTCTCTCTTTTAATGTTTCCTGTAGATTTGGAATGCCACTCATACTTCGGCGATATTTGGATGATCTGTGGGAAGACTGAGAGAGCACATCAGAAAGCATTGACTGGACCATTCGCGGCGCAGGCCTGGGTCGCACCCTGCCTGGTTCCAACTCATCATCGTCTGGCATAACTATCCTTTCATCAGAAGGAAGGAGATTCAAATAATCACTTAAAGAGGAAGTAGGGGCTTTCTCCGAAAGAGAGCCTGTATCTCCCTCAGACACCTCTTCGGGAAGGGTTGGGGCCTCCTCGCTGGAAGGAGGAGGAGGAGTCTCTTCTTCTGCAGGGGGCGGAGCCTCATCTCCTGGATCTGGACGGGCAACCTCTTCTGAACCAGGAGGCGCTGATTCTCCGGACGAGGGAGGGGCTTCTTCTTCCGGAGCGGGTGGGTCGCCTTCCTCAGCGCTCATGTTATCCGGTCCTTCCACCAGCGGAGCACCTTAAAACTTCAAAACCTAGGATGATAAAAAGTTTGCTTTTAAAACTATTCAAAACGTTGAGCGCGATATGTTAATTACTACCCTTGAGGCTAGACAGGTGAACAAAATTATGTATTTCTCCCTACTGCATTATCTAAAGAAACTTAAGTTTAAGGGGCTAGAGAGAGTTTTTTTAAGTGAGACAGCACGCGCGCACACACACACATAAACACACATCCCTCTAGGAGCTTTTTCAAACTGTGTAAGTGCTTCTCCTGATCATGATGTGACCCTAGGGGACATACCCCATTCCCAGGGGAATCAGTTCAGTTCAGTCGCTCAGTCGTGTCTGACTCTTTGCGACCCCATGAATTGCAGCACACCAGGCCTCCCTGTCCATCACCAACTCCCAGAGTTCACTCAGACTCACGTCCATCGAGTCAGTGATGCCATCCAGCCATCTCATCCTCTGTCATCCCCTTCTCCTCCTGCCCCCAATCCCTCCCAGCATCAGAGTCTTTTCCAATGAGTCAACTCTTCGCATGAGGTGGCCAAAGTACTGGAGTTTCAGTTTTAGCATCATTCCTTCCAAAGAACACCCAGGGCTGATCTCCTTTAGAATGGACTGGTTGGATCTCCTTGCAGTCCAAGGGACTCTCAAGAGTCTTCTCCAACACCACAGTTCAAAAGCATCAATTCTTCGGTGCTCAGCCTTCTTCATAGTCCAACTCTCACATCCATACATGACCACAGGAAAAACCATAGCCTTGACTAGATGGACCTTTGTTGGCAAAGTAATGTCTCTGCTTTTCAATATGCTATCTAGGTTGGTCATAACTTTTCTTCCAAGGAGAAAGCATCTTTTAATTTCATGGCTGCAGTGATTTTGGAGCCCCCCAAAATAAAGTCTGACACTGTTTCCACTGTTTCCCCATCTATTTCCCATGAAGTGCTGGGACCAGATGCCATGATCTTAGTTTTCTGAATGTTGAGCTTTAAGCCAACTTTTTCACTCTCCTCTTTCACTTTCATCAAGAGACTTTTGAGTTCCTCTTCACTTTCTGCCATAAGGGTGGTGTCATCTGCATATCTGAGGTTATTGATATTTCTCCCGGCAATAGGTGGGGGAAAAATCAAAGTTAGGACAATAATCAAGTCTCCATCAAAATAAACAGGCATTCAGGATATGGCTAAGATTCTTACTCTCACAGAACAAGAGTACATAATTGAAGAGCAGAAGAACAGATTACAAAGCAGCTACTTCAAAAGAAGATAAAGAAGCTTTCTAGTGAGAAATTCTGAAGTCACTGGTGCAGACCTGGCCTAAGTAAGATGGTGCTTCATATGAAGGGACACCAGCAGCCCTTCATCAGACACAGAGATTACCTATAACCTGCACTGACATCTGCCCTCTCCAGGTTTTCCAAAGCACCCATAAACAGCTGAAATTTTCTTTGATATACTACTTTGGTCTACTCCAGAACAGAAAGACACACACTGACCTTTCAGCTGCCAGCCAACCTGGTGACCCACCCACATCCAAGATGTACAAATTAGAACTCAAACTGTCTGAAGTTTTTGCTTAATTTTTTTCTCATCTCTCTCTCTCCTCTCCTATAATCCTGGTTTTTGTCTTTGATCTTTGGCCACAGTCTAAAGTCTGGGCTTCCCTGGTGGCCCAGACGGTAAAGAATTTGCTTGCAATGCAGGAGATCAGGGATCCATCCCTGGGTTAGGAAGACCCCCTGAAGAAGGGAATGGCAACCCACTCCAATATTCCTACCTGGGAAATCCTATGGAGAGAGGAGCCTGGTGGGCTACAGACCATGGGGTCGCAAAGAGTCTGACACAACTGAGTGACTAACATACACACACACACACACACACACACACACACACACACAATCTAAGGTCTAGCTTCTTCACACTAGAGGAAATTTGCTTAGGCAGTGACTATTTAGATGCCTGTGAATTACTATTGGACACAACAAAGATATACAATACCCAGGGGTTGTGTGTGCATTACAATCTTACACTTGAAACTGGCCTCTAGGAGTCAGCTGTGCTATCTATAATACGTCAAGATCAAGTATGATGATACATACTAGTGAAGACATATCAACTACCTGTCACTCTGCTCAAATTTATGCTTCTGAATTCTACAAAATAATTCATTTTACTTGGTAAGATACTCTCAAAGGGTATCAACAAGGTATTGTCTAGTTTCTGAAACCAAAGCAAAATTTAATTTCAATAAATGGTAAAGTCTGTGCACTGATTGAGTTCAGTGGGGCTGGAGAGCATCTCTATAGGTAATCAGTACTCTTTCTAGAGACACACAGTAATTTAAGCCAGTATAGAGATACCATTATGTAAGCCATGAAAGAAAGGCTAAAATTCAAATATATTTTGCTTTAAAAATCAAGGAAGGATTCAATAAATCTTGAGGTTCCCATCTAAAAATTACTACTATTTCTTAAGAGTTGGTACAGATTAAATTTTCAGAAAATTTTATTATTTAAATATTCCAGATAGTTAAGATTCATGACACATAATTTTAGAACTAGAAAATAAAGTTAGAAATCATCTAGTTTAATTTTCCCTTTTTAGTGATAATGAAACTAAGATCCAAATTTGTTTTTATATAAGTTTAAATAAGTTTTCCAAATTTGCTGGCATATTGAGTGCAGCACTTTCATAGCATCATCTTTCAGGATTTGAAATAGCTCAACTGGAATTCCATCACCTCCACTAGCTTTGTTCGTAGTGATGCTTTCTAAGGCCCACTTGACTTCACATTCCAGGATGTCTGGCTCTAGGTCAGTGATCACACCATCGTGATTATCTGGGATGTGAAGATCTTTTTTGTACAGTTCTTCTGTGTATTCTTGCCACCTCTTCTTGATATCTTCTGCTTCTGTTAGGTCCATACCATTTCTGTCCTTTATCGAGCCCATCTTTGCATGAAATATTCCCTTGGTGTCTCTAATTTTCTTGAAGAGATCTCTAGTCGTTCCCATTCTGTTGTTTTCCTCTATTTCTTTGCATTGATCGCTGAGGAAGGCTTTCTTATCTCTTCTTGCTATTATTTGGAACTCTGCATTCAGATGCTTACATCTTTCCTTTTCTCCTTTCCTTTTCGCTACTCTTCTTTTCACAGCTATTTGCAGCCGTGAAGAGATACCCCACGCCCAAGGTAAGAGAAACCCAAGTAAGACAGTAGGTGTTGCAAGAGGGCATCAGAGGGCAGACACACTGAAAGCATACTCACAGAAAACTAGTCAATCTAATCACACTAGGACCACAGCCTTGTCTAACTCAATGAAACTAAGCCATGCCCATGGGGCAACCCAAGACGGGCGGGTCATGGTGGAGAGATCTGATAGAATGTGGTCCACTGGAGAAGGGAATGGCAAAGCACTTCAGTATTCTTGCCTTGAGAACCCCATGAACAGTATGAAAAGGCAAAATGATAGGATACTGAAAGAGGAACTCCCCAGATCAGTAGGTGCCCAATATGCTACTGGAGATCAGTGGAGAAATAACTCCAGAAAGAATGAAGGGATGGAGCCAAAGCAAAAACAATACCCAGCTGTGGATGTGACTGGTGATAGAAGCAAGGCCCGATGCTGTAAAGAGCAATATCGCATAGGAACCTGGAATGTCAGGTCCATGAATCAAGGCAAATTAGAAGTGGTCAAACAAGAGATGGCAAGAGTGAATGTCGACATTCTAGGAATCAGCGAACTCAAATGGACTGGAATGGGTGAATTTAACTCAGATGACCATTATATCTACTACTGCGGGCAGGAATCCCTCAGAAGAAATGGAGTAGCCATCATGGTCAACAAAAGAGTCTGAAATGCAGTACTTGGATGCAATCTCAAAAACGACAGAATGATCTCTGTTTGTTTCCAAGGCAAAGCATTCAATATCGCACTAATCCAAGTTTATGCCCCAACCAGTAATGCTGAAGAAGCTGAAGTTGAACGGTGCTATGAAGATCTACAAGACCTTTTAGAACTAACACCCAGAAAAGATGTCCTTTTCATTATAGGGGACTGGAATGCAAAAGTAGGAAGTCAAGAAACACCTGGAGTAACAGGCAAATTTGGCCTTGGAATACGGAATGAAGCAGGGCAAAGACTAATAGAGTTTTGCCGAGAAAATGCACTGGTCATAACAAACACCCTCTTCCAACAACACATGAGAAGACTCTACACATCGACATCACCAGATGGTCAACAACGAAATCAGATTGATTATATTCTTTGCAGCCAAAGATGGAGAAGCTCTATACAGTCAACAAAAACAAGACCAGGAGCTGACTGTGGCTCAGATCATGAATTCCTTATTACCAAATTCAGACTTAAATTGAAGAAAGTAGGGAAAACCACTAGACCATTAAGTTATGACCTAAATCAAATCTCTTATGACTATACAGTGGAAGTGAGAAATAGATTTAAGGGCCTAGATCTGATAGATATAGTGCCTGAAGAACTATGGAATGAGGTTCATGACATGGTACAGGAGACAGGGATCAAGACCATCCCCATGGAAAAGAAATAATAATCATAATCTAGACATAAAAAATGGAGTTGGGCTGACATTGAGGACCTGGTCTCAGACACATCCCCGAACCACTGAGAACTTGAATTTTCTCTGACTTGTATAAAAGTGAAGGACACCCCCAACCATCTTCAAAACAGCACCTGCTGGCAGCTGCAACCTTATAGTCTCAAGGTTTCCTCTTGTACTTAACTATGCAACCATTTCAGATCCCAACAAATCCTTACTTAACAAGCACCCTTACTTCTTGCCAGTTTCAACTATTATTCTTGATAAACCATTCATGTAATTTAACTGTAAACTTGTGATTTTTGCCTTTTTAAGCCTCCTTCATTTTGGAGTCCTGCATAACACAATTCAAGTGCTTTTTGAATCTGTGTCTCTCAGGCTGCAGTCCTAACAAACCCCAAATAAACAACTTTTAATTTCAATCAGGCCTCTGTTTCTCAAATTTTGGTTAACATAGCATGTCTGTGCGTGCGTGCGTATGTGTGTGTGTGTGTGTGTGTGTCTACATACACATATGTAGTTCTATACTATGCATGCATGCATGCTAAGCAGCTTCAGTCATGTCCGACTATTTGCGACCCTATAGACCATAGCCTGCCAGGCTCCTCTGTCCATGGGATTCTCTGGCAAGAATACTGGAGTGGGTTGCCAGTGGGTTGCCATGCACTCCTCCAGGGGATCTTCTTGACCTACAGTTCAAACCCAAGTCTCTTGCATCTCCTGCATTGGCAGGTGAGTTCTTTACCACTAGCACCACCGGGGAAGCCCAATACATAGCACATGCATACATATTTTGAACATTTTTTCTAACACTAGTAAACTCAATTTATTTCAGTCTTTCAACACTTATTTTCTGCTAAGATGATAGGTTTAACTTCTTTTAAAAAGAAAATGACCAGGGAGAACAAGATGGCAGAGGACTAGGTGGACACGGAGTACATCTCTCTCCTCGGATACATCAGGAATACACCTCAGACACAAAAGTGCATGCAGAACACCAGCTGAGAGCGGACAGGAGTACCTGACCAGCAGAAAAGAACATATAGACCCACGCAAAACTCGGTAAGACAGAGGAACTAGGGGGAAAGACAGGAGTGTTAGTAGGACTGGACCTGCCCACAAAGGGTGGAGGAACTGAATCAGGGGTTCCATCCCCACACTGGGACAATTGTCTGAGTCAGAGTAGAAACACTTAAGGCTGAGACTGCAACAGCTGCTCTGTGGCAGCCTAAATGCAATGAGAATCAGACAGTCCTTGCTGCAGCCACACGTACCCCAGACAGGGATGTAGATCCCCTGGAAAGTGCAGCAGCTGGGAGCTGGAGTTTAGGGATTGTGGAGCAATCCCAAGGTGAGGGCTGCCGTTGATGGCTGAGAGACAGATCGAGGGGATGTGAGGGAGGAGATTGTGGTGGGAAGTGCCTATGGAGGAAAGCCAGGCAGCCAAGGAAGCAAGGCGATACTGCTGAGTCACGTATAGCGGGTGAAGCCATCGCCATAGCCTCTATCCCCCTACACGCCAGCATTGGCAGCTGAACAGTAGAGAGGCTGGCCCATCAAATGCCTGACACACTGAACTACAGACCCAGATCTCACCCAGGGTGCCCCTTTAAGTGCCTGATGGGCCAATCTACAGAGTAGGACCCCAGCCAGAAGGGCCCCTCAATGTGCCTGACATGTGGAACAACAGAGAAGGACCCCAGTCAAGGGAGCTTGCTAAGTGCCTGAAAGGGCAGAGCTACAAAGAAAGCTTGGCCAAAGAAGCCTTCTGATCACCAGCTACAAGAGGCTCGAAAAAAGACTCTGATAGGGCCATAACTCCTGCGGCGGAGGCAGTCCGTGTCCCTGCACACTTGGTGCCGCCAGGGTCCCCTCAAGCCAAGCAGCTGCGCCACCTTCAGGCTCAACTCTCACTGGGGCAGAGCTGCCACAGGCAAAAATAGTCTTGCGTCTATGCTCGCAGGGTTGCTTTGGTAGTGTCCAACTCTTTGTGACCCTGTAGACTGTAGCCAGGCACGCTTCTCTGGCAGGGAGGAGGGTTCTCCAGGCAAGAACACTGGAGCATATTAGCCAATACTAGTTGCCACACCCTTCTAGAGCACTATATTTCCTGCTGCCCTAGCCACCAACTACCCTGAGTACCCGGTGCTGCCAGAACCCCTGCGACCTGCTCCACCTCCACACCTGACCCTCACAGGGGCAAACCCAAGTCCTCCAGGGCAGCCTCAGGAGTAAACCCCAATGGACGACCCACACGCAGAGGTGGAAATAAAACCACAATTGAAACCCAGGAGCAGTGTGACTAAGGAAGAAGACCCCAAACCTTCCCATCAGCCACACAAGCTGCAGATTAAATCCACACGATCAACTAGGCAGACTCTGTGTCTATGGAATATATAAAAGGTCATGGAGAGCTCCCACAAAAGAAAATACACTAGTTCCGATAGCTGCGGACACTGGAGACAAGAACACTCAGGAGTAGAACCAGATTAGAATCTGAGCTGCCCCCACAGCAGGTCCGGAGATCAGCACAGTGCTGGAGGGCATCCTAGGGAGGCAAGGTGAATTGTGACTACCAGCAAGGGAAAGGACTCTGACAGCAGTGACTCAAGAAAAACATTTATTATTCTTATGTTTTGACTTGTTCTGTAGATTCTTTTGGATTTTTTTTTTTTTCCCATCTGTTGTAATTGTCAGTTTTACTGGCTCTATGAAGTCTAATTAAACTTTTGAGCTTTATTTCCTTTTATTCTCAGTCACATTTTTTTATTGTTGTCATAAACCCCTGCCTCTATGTTGGGCTTTTGCAATTCTAGGGAATTTTCCTTTTTTTTTAATTTTAATTTTTAATTTTTTAAACCTATTATTATTTTTTCTACATTTATTCCTTTGTTTGCTTTTCCTACTGTTCTTTTCCCCTTGCAGTTAATCTTTAATGTATATAAAACTGCATCTACCTCTGTTTAACTTTACATATCTATTCTTTCTTTCCTTTCCTCTCAGCATATTTGTTAGTTTTATTTTCATTGTTTTATTCTCCAGTTGGCACCTTACTTTAGTTTTGTTTTTCCAGTTTGTGCTATAGTTAGATTTGTTCTGATAGATATAATTTTTGGTTTCCTTTGTGTGCTGGATCAATCTATTGTACTTTATTTTCGTTGGACTGTTTGGATTTTGCTTATGGGTGTGTATGTATATGTGTATATTCAGTCACACTTTTTATTGTTGTTATAAACCTCTGCGTCTACGTTGGGCTTTTGCAGTTCTATGGAGTTTTTTGCCTTTTTTCTTTCTTCTTCTGCTTTTCTCTCTTCTCTTTTTTATAATTTTAACTTTTAATTTTTTAAAACCTATTATATTTTTTCTACATTTATTCCTTTGTTTGCCTTTCCTACTGTTCTTTTCTCCTTGCAGTTAATATTCAATGTATATAAACCTTCTTCATCTACTTCTATTTAACTTTGCATATCTATTCTTTCTTTCTTTCCTTTCTTTATTTTCCTCTCAACATATTTGTTAGTTTTGTTTTCAATGCTTTATTCCCCACTTGGCACCTTGCTTTAGTTATGTTTTCACTTTACGCTTTAGTTAGTTTTGTTCTTAACTGGTAAATATAATTTTTGATTTCCTTTGTTTGCTGGGTCAATCTATTGTACTTTACTTGTGTTGGACTGTTTTGACTTTGCTCATGGGTGTATATCTGTATATTCCATTATTTTAATTATTATCTGCTTGATTTTGTAACTGTCATTTGTCTGGGGTTCATCTTTGGTTTCTAGTTTTTGGATATTTGATTTAATCTCACTTAATGCCATAACAAACCACTTGTGAAGTCTTCATTCCTGACCAGAGATCAAGCCCTGAGCCTTTGGAGTGGGAGCATTGACTGCAAGACCCTAGACTACCAGAGAACTAACCCTAGGGAGTATCAAATAGTGAGAACTACACAAATGAAACCACTTGAATACAACACCAGGCATCACCCAACCAATAGTAGCACCCTGTGCAGGACGCCTCATCTAAACAAGAAACAAAACAAAAATACAAACCCAATCAGCAGCAGACAGGATTACCACCTCACTCAGCCTTGCCCATGAGAGGAGGAAAAACAAACAAACAAAATCTCAGCACAAATCTCACTCTATAAGCTTACACAAACCACTGGACCAACCTTAGGAGGGCAGAAACCAAATGGAAGAAATAACTCAACCTTGAAGCCTGGGAAAAGGAGACCTCAAACACAATAAGTTAAAAAAAAATAATGAAAAGGAAGAGAAATACTACACAAAAGAAGGAACAAACTAGAAACAGAGAAGTCCAAATAAATGAAGTGAAAATAGGCAAACTACCTGAAAAAGAATTCAAAATTATAATAGTAAAGATGATCAAAAACCTTGAAAACAAAATAAAGAAAATGCAAGAATCAATTAACAAAGACCTAGAAGAATTAAAGAATAAACACACAGAGATAAACAGCACAATTACTGAAATTAAAAATACTCTAGAAGGAATCAATAGCAGAATGTCTGAAGCAGAAGAATGAATCAGTGAGCTGGAAGATAAAATGGTGGAAATAACTTCCAAAGAGCAGGATAAAGTAAAAAGAATGAAAAGAACTGAGGATAGTCTCAGAGACCTCTGGGACAATACCAAATGCACCAACATTTTAATTATAGGGCTCCCAGAAAAAGAAGAGAAAAAGAAAGGGTTTGAGAAAATTTTTGAAGAGATTATAGTTGAAAATTTCCTCAACATGGAAAAGGAAATAGTCTATCAAGTCCAAGAGGCACAAAGAGTCCTATACAGGATAAACCCAAGGAGAAACACGCCAAGACACATACTACTCAAACTAACAAAGACTAAACACAAAGAAAGAATATTAAAAGCAGCAAGGGAGAAGCAACAAGTAACATACAAGGGAAACCCCATATGCTTAAGAGCTGATCTTTCACCAGAAACTCTGCAAGCAGAAGGGAATGGCAGGGTATATTTAAAGTACTGAAAGGGAAAAATCTACAACCAAGATTACCTGACAAGGGTCTCATTCAAAATTGATGGAGAAATAAAAAGCTTTCCAGACAAGCAAAAGTTAAGAGAATTCAGAACCACCAAACCCGCTTTACAACAAATGTTAAAGGGATTTATATAGTCAAGAAATACAAGAGAAGGAAAAAAGATCCGAAAAATCAACCCCAAACAATTAAGATAATGGCAATAGGAACATATATATCAATAATTACTTTAAATGTAAATGGATGAAATGCTGCAACAAAAGACACAGGCTGGCTGAATGGATACAAAAACAAGACCCATATATATGCTGTCTGCAAGAAACCCACTTCAGACCTAAAGGCACATATAGACTGAAAGTGAGAAGATGGAAAATATATTCCATGCAAATAGGAAGCAAAAGAAAGCTGGAGTAGCAATCCTCATATCAGACAAAATAGACCATAAAAATAAAGATCACAAGAGATAAGGAAGGACACTACATAATGATCAAGGGATCAATCCAAGAGGAAGATGTAACAATTGTAAATATCTATGATCCCAACATAGGAGCACCTCAATACATAAGATAAACACTAACAGACATAAAAGGAGAAACTGACAGTAAGACAATAATAGTAGGAGACTTTCACACCCCACTCATACCAATGGACAGATCATCAAAACAGAAAATTAATTCGGAAACACAAGTTTTAAATGATACATTAGATGAGATGGATCTCATTGATATCTTCAGGGCATTCTATCCAAACACAGAAGAATACAACTTCTTCTCAAGTGCACACGGAACATTCTCCAGGATAGACCACATCCTGGGTCACAAATCAAACCTCAGTAAATTTAAGAAAACTGAAATCATATCAGCATCTTCTCTGACCACAATGCTATGAGAATAGATATCAATTACAAGAAAAAAACTGTAAGAAACACAAACACATGGAGATTAAACATGTTTCTAAATAACCAACAGGTTACTGAAGAAATCAAAAGGAAAATCAAAAAATTTCTAGAAACAAATGACAATGAAAACACGACAACTCAAAACCTATGGGATGTAGCAAAAGCAGTTCTAAGAGGGAAGCGTATAGCAATACTATCCCAACTCAAGAAACAAGAAAAACATCAAATAGACAATCTAACTGGAAAAAGAAGAACCAAAAAAACCCAAAATTAGTAGAAGGAAATAAATCATAAAGATCTGAGCAGAAATAAGTGAAAAAGAAATGAAAGAAACAATAGTAAAGATTAATAAAGCTAAAAGCTGGTTGTTTGAGAAGATAAAATTGATAAACCCGTTAGCCTGACTCATCAAGAACAAAAGAGAGAAGAATCAAATCAACAAAATTAGAAATGAAAAAGGAGAGGTTACAACAGACAATGCAGAAATACAAAGGATTATAAGAGACTATTATGAACAACCTAATGCAATAAAATGGATACCCTGGAAGAAACGGATAGATTCTTAAATAAGTTCAATCTTCCAAGACTGAACCAGGAAGAAATAGAAATTATGAACAACCCAATTACAAGCACTGAAATTGAAGCTATTATCAAAAATCTGCCAAAAAACAAAAGCCCAGGACCAGATGGCTTCACAGGAGAATTCTAACAAACATTTAGAGAAGAGCTAATGCCTATCCTTCTAAAACTCTTTCAAAAAATTGCAGAGGAAGGAATATTTCCAATCTTATTCTATGAGGCCACCATCACCAATACCAAAATCAGATAAAGACAACACAAAAAAGAAAACTACAGGCCAATATCACTGATGAACATAGATGAAAAAATTCTCAACAAAATTTTAGCAAACAGAATTCAGCAACACATCAAAAAGCTCATACACCATGATCAAGTTCAGTTTATTCCAGGGAGCAAGCATTCTTCAATATATGCAAATCAATCAACTGTGATACACCATATCAATAAAACCATATGATCACCTCAATAAATGCAGAAAAAGCCTTTGACAAAACTCAGCACCCATTTATGATTAAAACTCTTCTGTACACAGAAAATTACAAGACAATGATGAAAGCAATCAAAGATGACATAAACAGATGGAGAGATATTCCATGTTCCTGGGTAGGAAGAATCAATATTGTGAAAATGACTATACTACCAAATACAATCTACAGATTCAATGTCATCCCTATCAAATTACCAATGGCATTTTTCACAGAACTAGAACAAAAAATTTCACAATTCATATGGAAACACAAAAGACCTCAAATAGCCAAAGCAGTCTTGAGAAAGAAGAATAGAGCTGGAGGAATCAACCTTCCTGACTTCAGATTATACTACAAAGCTACAGTCATCAAGACAGTATGGTACTGGCACAAAAACAGAAATACAGACCAATGGAACAAGATAGAAAGCCCAGAAATAAACCCATGCACTTATAGGTACCTTATTTTTTACAAAGGAGGCAAGAATATACAATGGCACAAAGACAGCCTCTTCAATAAATGATGTTGGGAAAACTGGACAGTTACATGTAAAAGAATGAAATTAAAACACTTCCTGACACCATACACAAAGATAAACTCAAAATGGATTAAATACCTAAATGTAAGACCAGAAACTATAAAACTCTTAGAGGAAAACATAGGCAGAACACTTGATGACATAAATCAAAGCAAGATCCTCTATGGCGTACCTTCTGGAGTAACAGAAATAAGAAAAAGTAAACAAGTGGGACCTGATTAAACTTAAAAGCTTTTGCACTGCAAAGGAAACCATAAGTGAGGTGAAAAGACAACCCTCAGAATGAGAGAAAATACTAGCAAATGAAACAACTGACAAAGGATTAATTTCCAAAATATACAATCAGCTCATACAACTCAATGCCAGAAAAACAAACAACCCAATCAAAAAGTGGGGAAAAGACCTAAACAGACATTTATCTAAAGAAGACATACAGATGACTAACGAACACATGAAAAGATGTTCAACATCGTTCGTTATTAGAATGAATTTTTAGAGCAAATCAAAACTACAATGAGATATCATCTCACACGGATCAGAATGGCCCTCATCAGAAAGTTTACAAACAATAAATGCTGGAATGGGTGTGGAGAAAAGGGAAAACTCTTGCACTGTTGGTGGGAATGTAAATTGATACAGCCACTGTGGAAGACAGTATGGAGATTCCTTAAAAAAAACTAGGAATAAAACCACCATATGATCCAGCAATCCCACTCCTAGGCATATACCCTGAGGAAACTGAAATTGAAAAAGACACATGTATCCCATTGTTCATTGCAGCACTGTTTACAATAGCTAGAACATGGAAGCAACCTAGATGTCCATCGACAGATGAATGGATAAAGAAGTTGTGGTACATACACACAATGAAATATTACTCAGCCATAAAAAGGAATGCATTTGAGTCAGTTCTAATGAGGTGGATAAACCTAGAACCTATTATACAGAGTGAAATGAGTCAGAAAGAGATAAATATTGTATTCTAACACACATATACAGAATCTAGAAAATGGCACTGAAGAATTTATTTACAGGGCAGCAGTGGAGAAACAGACATAGATAATAGATTTATGGACATGGGGAGAGGGGAGGAGAGGGTGAGGTGTATGAAAAGAGTAACATGGAAACTTATATTACCATATGTAAAATGGATAGCCAACAGGAATTTGCTGTATGGCTCAGGAAACTCAAATAGGGGCTCTGTATCAACCTAGAGGAGTGGGATGGGGAAGGGGATGGGAGGGTGGTTCAAAAGGGAGGGGATTTTGTATACCTATGGCTGATTCATGTTGAGGTTTGACAGAAAACAACAATATTCTGTAAAACAATTATCCTTCAATAAAAAAATAAATTAAAAAGGAAAAAATGAATTAAGACCTCATAATAGGAAAAGGTTAAAAATAAAAATAAATAAATGACAATTTCTGGTGGGAGTTTAAAACAGTACAACCGCCATGGAAAAAACAGTTTGGCAGTTCTTCAAAATCGAAATATAAAATTACCATATAACCGAGTAACTCCACTCCTCGGTGGAATTCTACTAGTAATTCTACCCAAGAGAATAACATATGTGCACACAAAAAACTGTACCCAAATGTTCACAGCAACATTATTCATAATAGCCAAAAAGTTAAAACAATCCAAATGTTTGATCAGATGATGAATGGATAAACAAAATGTGGTACAGTAACATACTAAAATATCATTCAGGAAAGAAAGAAAGGACTTTATATGCTGCAACGTAGATGAACCTTGAAAGCATCACACCAAGTGAAAGAAGCCAGGCCACATTTTGTTTGAGTCTATTTACATAAAATATAAGTAGAGAAGAATATCCAGAAAAGGCAAACCCATAGAGACTAAGTAGTTAAGCAGTTGCCAGGAGGTGAGGGAAAGAATTGAAACTAACTGCTAACAGGCATGAGATTTTTTTAATGGATGATAGAAATGTTCTGGAATTATATAGTGGCTATGGCAGCACAAATCAGTGAATATAATAGAAACTACTGAAGACTACATTTTAACCTAGTGAACTTTATCTTACATGAAGTATATCTCAATTTTAAAATGTTATTAATATTTTAAAAATAACACTAAACAGGATAAGCACTGCACTAAGAAAATGACCAATTTTTGTTGCCCGTTTATCAAGAGGTCTTAGTTTGTGAAAATCCTCCTCAAACCTACAAAGGGGGGAAAAAAGCATTTTGATACTAGATACTAGAGAAAGATAAAAATACTAGAGAAAGGTAGAAGAACCAGTATAGGTATTGAGGAACCACATCAACTGAAGGCACCAGCTTTGCCCCCTTGCTCACCTATTTGTAATCTTGCAATGAAAGGATATTAAACACTAAAAACACTTAAGTTAGTCCTGAACACACCACCAGTTAGGTTAAACAATATCTATAACTAAGGGTCAGGCTAAATCAATAGGCTTAGAGAAGGAAAACTGAAAGCAAATAAAAAGGAAAGAAAGCTGAGAGGAAGACAAATAGTGTGCAAAGAAAACAACAACAACAAAAAAACACCCCAAATTTTCTCTCTCCTTTTCTGTGCCACAGCTACAGCTGCCATTCAAAGTGGTATGAGTAACTCAACCATGTCCAGGGCTATGATATTCACTCTGGGACAGAAAACAAGACAAGACCCTTGTCCTCCAAAATTCACAATCTTATTGGGGAGATAAAGTAGTCTTTGCAAATTAACCAACAGTGTAAATTTGTGACATTCTACTGGAAAAAGAAATTAGAAAAGGAAAAAAATTATGGTGGAAAAAATAGACAAAAACGATGTCATGCAGGATTTGGACGTAAGTTGGCCTTGAAGGAGAAGGATTCAGTTAGAAGCAAAAAGAAAAAAATCTAGAGAAAGAAGTAGAATGATAAAGACCTAGAGGGCTGGGACAGGGGGTCTGTGGGAAGGAGGCTCAAGAGAAAGGGGACATATGTCTACATATAGGTGATTCACTTTGTTGAACAGCAAAAACTAACACAACATTGTAAAGCAATTATACTTTAATAATAAAAAAATTTAAGTTTAAAAAGACATAAATTCATGTTGATGTATGGCAGAAAGCATCACAATATTGTAATTATCCTCCATTTAATAATAAAATTTTAATTTTTTTAAAAAAGAAACTACCAAAACAAAATAGAAGTAAAAAGGTAAAGCCATGAAAAAAGTATGAAGAGGGGGTGAATCTAGTTGGGAAAAAATGCTTAGAATAATGCCATATTGTATTTATTCTCCCAAAAGATCACAAATTGCGAGGACTCAGAATCAGTTACATAAATAATAAAATGCGGGTTTTATACAAGCACTGATTCCTAATGTCAACAGTTTACGCAACAGGCTCAGTTCTACTCAGAGCTTTTTTCCTAGCACTCCTAGGTCATACTTGAAAATCTCCTAACTAAGAATTCCCCCAGCTTATCATAAAATACACTGGAAGAAGTCACCATGAGTTACTCTGATCCTATGGTAATCTAATAAACAATAGTCTGTAGCCTCAATTCAGGTAAACATTTAAATATAACATTTCCACCTCTGTGTGTCTCCTTACCTCAGTTTCCTCGGGATTTATGTGAAGCTGTTTAGGGAAGGGAAAAAATAGCATTTAAATTCTGAAACTTATTAGAATACTCCTCTCAGAATACATGTTTTATGTAAAGAGTTCAATTTGTTCTCTATGAATTGAGTGCTGGCATATATATTTCAAGTTAAGGACAGGATAAACTCTTATTTTGTGAACATAAAGAGTGTTTATGGCCAGTAGTTTGTACACATTGACAATCAGGAAAGTGATAACCAGGAATTAATCACTACTATGACTGAGAAACAAGTAAATTCTAAATAATTTGTTATAGTTTACATTTTTAAAGAAAATCATACATCTGAGACACTCAAAATAAATAAATAAATTACCAGTGCCATTTTGGGGAGATTTTGCTTAGGGAAGCTGTAGAATTCTTGCTCTAATGAAATCATTTGAGTTGCTTTTTCTATGTGGTTTCCAAATGTCAAATCATATATGGTGTGTAATGAACTCTAAATAAAAAATATCAGCTTTACCATTTCCAAAGACTGCTGCAGTTATTTCATTGTAACTAAGAAAATGTACAACTGTTTTATATAGAAATTCCTAAAAACTGCAGCAAAAATTTTAATAGATTACACAGTTAAAATAGAAAAAAATTTTAGTAAATATGTTAGCTTACTATATATACACATTCATATCTTTGTATGTATACAACATGTTTGCAAAAGTAAAAAGAAGCAAAAAAACAAACACACTTCTTGGAAACAACCAAAATGTTCCTTAATAAAAGGACCCATTAATTGTACTGTAATACTCTATTCAATAAAGTTTTAATTTGACATTAGCAATAAAATAGAGGTAAAGCTATATATATTTAGAAACATTTCAAATTCATTACATGGAAAAAATAAATTTTTTGAAGTATATGTATGCATATGCATAATAGTTCATCTATTCTAAGATGCTCACTTTAAGAAAGTTTAATTGGCAACCTTTTTTCCTTTCCTCACATTTTTTTCCTTTATGTTTTTACATATAGTATGGAATTTCCATTTATGTAATTGCATAAAATTATAATCAGTAGTAGTTTAGATTTGATAAAAATACATTAAAACTTTCTGGGAAAGACACAATGAATTATGAACGATTACCTTGAGTGAGAAAGGCTGGATGAAAGAAGTAGAGGAAGAGCTGTGCTTTTCAATTTGAGAACTTAATGGTTTTTTTGAAAATTATAATCATGTGTATATTTTACTTGTGTTCTATGTGTCTGTATCATATACTATAACACAAATAATTTTTCTCCTATATATCTTAAGACTTAAAATTTGGAACCTAAATTTCCTTCTAAATTTTAGGATTTAGCGCGACTACTTCTGCAGTGGAAGGGCAGGTCTTTACTCCAAGTAAAGATGCTTTGCTGGCTGTAAGAGCACAGAGGGAGTGCAGGATAAACACCTTTTCATCTTCTCCTGCTCGTCCTTCCTTGTCCTCCTCCCCAGACAACTTGATGCCACACGCAATCATTCGAAATTTCCACCACCCCTTCTCTTGAAGTTCAATCCTGGAGGTTCACTGAACCTCCACAAAGGCATCCCTGGTCATTTGCAGGAGCAAGTTGCCATTTCAACCACACCCCTTTCTCTTGTGCGCATCTCTGTAACCCTATCCCTTCCCCATTACCAAGGGTCTCGGCGTGCTTGGTCCCTATGGCTAAGTACACAACCGAGAGGCCCCTCCAAAGAAAAGTGCACAACGGAAGAGGTGTGGGGGAGATGACAGACTGCCAAAAACGCACAGGGTGGTCAGTACGTCAGGAAAAGCTGAATGAATAAGAGAACTGACACAGACTAGCAGGGAAACTTCTGGAAAAAAACCTGACAGAGATGACTTTGACTTGGGTCTCTAGAGCCGTCAGTAAAGGGTGGGAAAGAAAGTGAAAGGCTCTCAGTCGTGTCGGACTCTTTGTGACCCCATGGGCTGTAGCCCGCCAGGCTCCTCTGTCCATGGAATTCTCCATGCAAGAATACTGGAGTGGGTAGAAGTGTCAAATTTAGTGGTGAGATTTTCGTGGTGCAGAGGAGTGGGGAGGAGACGGGAGGAGAAGACAAGCCTGAAGGGATAGACATTTTGTTGGTCTTACTTTTGAATTCTTAAAAGCGGGAGTGTGCTGTGGAATCTCTCAGACGTCCAGCGGAAGATAACTGGGATCGGCCAGGGCATGGGGCTCAGCTGGGGGCTGTAGCGGGGTGGGAACCGGGGAGGCTGGGAGGTGGGCGCAGAGCGAGGCGAGTCGGCCGGGCCTCCGCCGGGCGGGGAACCGGGTCTCCACGCGTCCCTGAGGACGCCGCGCCGCTCAGCTCAGCTGCGCCAGGAGCTGCTCCAGCTCAGCCTCCGCGGCCACCGAGGCTCGGCCGTTGGGAGCCCGAGGCCTGCTCGCTCCCCGGCGCCCGCGCGCGGTTCTGCCGGCGTGGCTCCACGCGGGGCGCGGGGGGTCGTCCGGGCGGCGGGCGCAGGGAGAAGGGCTTCCCCACCCCACCCCCACGAGCTCACAGGCTGCGGGGGACACTCACCGCGCGAGCCCGGAACTTAAAACCTTGTTTAGGCGCTCTCCAGCCACGGAGAGCAGTTGCCTAGAGATGGAATGTTTGAAGGGTGTGGAATATTTGGGCGGATTCCAGGGGCTCTGAGGGGATTGACAGAAAGTTTTTCTGTGACATTTACGTTTTCTGAAGCTACTCCGTGTCTAACTGCTGCTGCTACTGCTAAGTCACTTCAGTCGTGTCCGACTCTGTGTGACCCCATAGACCCACCAGGCTTCCCCGTCCCTGGGATTCTCCAGGCAAGAACACTGGAGTGGGTTGCCATTTCCTTCTCCAATGCATGAAAGTGAAAAGTGAAAGTGAAGTCGCTCAGTCGTGTCCTACTCTGTGCGACCCCATGGACTGCCCCTACCAGGCTCCTCCGTCCATGGGATTTTCCAGGCAAGAGTACTGGAATGGGGTGCCATTGCCTTCTCCCCGTGTCTCACTGCTGCTGCTGCTGCTACTGCTGCTAAGTCGCTTCAGTCGTATCCAACTCTGTGCGACCCAATGGACGGCAGCCCACCAGGATTCCCCGTCCCTGGGATTCTCCAGGCAAGAACACTGGAGTGGGTTGCCATTTTCTTCTCCAATGCACGAAAGTGAAGAGTGAAAGTGAAGTCGCTCAGTCGTGTCCGACCCTCAGCGACCCCATGGACTGCAGCCTTCCAGGCTCCTCCGTCCATGCGATTTTCCAGGCAAGAGTACTGGAGTGGGGTGCCATTGTCTGAGAGCATTAAATGTTTTCTTTTGAATTTGTTTGCTCAAACACCTATAACTGGTAATACAGAGAGTAGGAAGACAAGAAAACGGACTAGTTTTCAAAGTTTACCATACCCCTCCTACCCACCCCACCTCCCCGCCCCACCGCCTTTTCTGGTTCATTTCTGCTTTTCCAGGTGAAGTGGCATAATGGGTATCCATTTTAATTAGGTGTTCAAGTCAATCTTTGAATGTAGAGCAGATGGAACTAAAATGAGGACTGGAAGATCCGTTAAATGAAACAAGTAAAATTAAATAAGCCATGGTCTATGCAAATGAAGAAATACTGCAGGAGAAATATAAAAGAGTTACAAAAGTTACTAGAATTTTCGTACCCAGAGAGTGTGAGTTTTAATAGACTGGCATATTTATTTCTAGTTTTATTTTCATCTACTTATGTGAAAATATTTTTGTGGGATCGTGTTCTCCATATAGTTTTGGGTCCTGCTTTTTATCTCTAAATTTTGACTTTCAAGGATTTTCATGTATTTTAACAGTCCTTTACCAGTCCTTAGGGCTTGCCTGGTAGCTCAGGTGGTAAAGAATCTGCCTGCAATTTTGGAGACCAGGGTTCGATCCCTGGGTTGGGAAGATTCCCTGGAGAAGAGAATGGCAACCCACTCCAGTATTCTTGCCTGGAGAATTCCATGGACAAAGGAGCCTGGCGGGCTACAGTCGGGGTTGCAGAGTCACTCAGACACAGCTGAGTGACTAACATACACCAGTCCTTAAGAATATAATTTTAATAGTCTGTCTAATATTTTATTGAATTGTTGCATCACAACTTTTTTCAATAAGTTCACTTACAATTAGCACACACACAAAAAAAAAGAAAGGAAAGGAATACTTCAGTCATCATACAGTATGAGGCAGTCCACATGGCCCACAGGGTGCCTGCCCACCTCGCTGGGAGAGCTAAACTGCAAGACCTAACTGTCCTTTGACCCTGAGCTGTTTCTTTAGCTAGTGTGTAGGCAATTAAGCAACCCATGCAGCAACCACGGTATGAGTGAGGAGCAACTGCTTACTTCCCTGGGGAGGGGTACTAGCTTGTTTACTGCTTGCCACAGAAGATGC
Organism: Bos indicus; assembly: GCF_029378745.1. Classification (NCBI taxonomy): domain Eukaryota; kingdom Metazoa; phylum Chordata; class Mammalia; order Artiodactyla; family Bovidae; genus Bos; species Bos indicus. Next base: position 14,039,889 of record NC_091782.1, on the reverse strand, counting down.
TAAGCGTTTAGTTCTGGAGTCTTAGCTGTCTCACAGTCCACTGCCTGTGATCTCAGAGAGAATGCAGTAAGCAATCCTGAAGAGAGATCTTAGTTCTCTGCCCAAGAAGTGGACCTGGGTAGCTGGGGTGAAAACCAGGAATCCTCACCACTAGTCCACCAGGGCCTAGAGGCTAGAGACAAAGTACCCCTGGCTCTTACCTGCATTGAAAGCAAGAATGTTTTAAGGAGGTAAAATCTGTAAAAACAGGTAAAAAGTTTATTATTAACAGACACAGCATAACATTTGGGGGAGCACACAGAAAAACAGTTTGTTTATTTAAGACAGAAACAAGACAGAAATAAACACCTGGAGAGGAGTGTGGGCATCTTGATTGAGGAGTATAGAAGTCAGAAGTTAGGCATAAATATACACCCAGAAAGAAAGAGTATGGGTGTCCTCTCTAGTGAGGAGGAGCACAGTAAGGAGGTGATTTAAATCACTTATATAGGACAGTTCATCCAGCTCTGTGTTTATCTTTGGCCAATTATCCTGTTTCTTTTTTTACACCTGATCTGTCCTGTAATCCTCCCCAAGATGCCTGCAGAACTTTTGTTAATATAAATTCTACTGCAGAGGCCTGTGGGTGCATGTCCACACATATTATGGAGTGGCATCTTCTCCCTTTTTGACTCCCAAGGAGTCTTTCTACACACATGAAAACTGGGAAGTTTTTCTTGACCTCAGGCGTGGTTGTCTTCTCTCTTTATTCCAGCAGATTAAACTAACTTTGTCCTGGGAGTGTCTAGGTGAGAACAGAGCTTCAATTTTACTCCACTTGGCAAACACCAGCTGTCCAGCCCAGGGGCCCATCTATCTCCAACCTCACCTGCATCTGGGCTGATACTGTTACCCAGCACTGGCCTCCTGTGTGATGCTTCTATCATTTGTTGGGCCGTAATAAAGGGTCTCTCTCTGATCCATCCTCGCTTCATCATCTATTTTTGACACCTATGGAGTTATGGCAGATTTAATCCTTGCCATCTTCCCAGTCAGAGGTATAGCTATATTTGGATGTAGTCAGAAATAAGTTACAGAATACCATATTCTTTAAAGAACCTTAAATATATCTATCGGAGAAGGCAATGGCAACCCACTCCAGTACTCTTGCCTGGCAAATCCCATGGGCGGAGGAGCCTGGTAGGCTGCAGTCCATGGTGTCGCTAGGAGTCTGACACGACTGAGCGACTTCACTTTCACTTTTCACTTTCATGCATTGGAGAAGGAAATGGCAACCCACTCCAGTGTTCTTGCCTGGAGAATCCCAGGGACAGGGCAGCCTGGCGGGCTGCCGTCTATGGGGTCGCACAGAGTCGGACACGACTGAAGCGACTTAGCAGCAGCAGCAAATATATCTATATGCCTTAAACTACAAATTCCTCTTTTGAAAATATATTCTAAAGAAATAAAACTAAACATGGACAGAGTTTTTGTTCCAAAGATGTAGACTGCAGCATTAGGTTTGTTAGTATTGCAGTCCGTGCAAAAGTTTCATTAACTCTGGCAGAAAACTAGGTTCACAGAAAACTACCAAATGATAACATTCCTGAGGATGCCTGAGATATGGGGAAAGTATAGTTTCCATAGTTTTCTTTAGACTTAATAGAAAGAAAACACCATGTAGTACATATTAAAACATTGAATGGTTAGACTGCCGAAGACCCTGAGAATTAAACGTCCCTGAAAATACAAGGAGGGAATGTATACAAAAACACTTAGCACAGTAGTACACAGTAATGGCTTCATCAGTGCCAGTTCTTAGTGTTAGGATATGTAGTAAAGAAAAAAAATTACTGAACTGGAAATTTGAGGACCTGAATTTTAGGCCTGGGACTGTGCTACCCAATTACTCAACTAATTACTTCTGAAAGTCGGATTGTGAAATTGCTATAGTCCTGAGTGTCCTCATTTATAAAATGAAATGTGGGAGATGAGATGATCTCTAAGTTCCCTTCCTGTTCCAAAAAATCCTAAGTCCATGATGTTTGCTTTCACGCCTCCTCCTCCTCCTCCAGGGGATGATACTATTGACAGAAAGAAAAACATCAAGACAACCAACTGGAAATATCTAGATGTTGCAAGGAGCATGCAATTAAAGTACACAGCTTATCAATATTTGTTGTTAATAATTGTCCTACCACAGCCACTTGTTCTTATTATCAAATAATAATTTAGATAGTCAGTCATTCAAGTAAAATATCTTGAATATATATATCTCAAGTAATTATCCACAGTTCATTTGTAGAGCATTTCTTCCAGGATTATTGGTTTATGGCTGAAACAGCACACCTATATTCTGTTTAGTTGTCCATTTTATTTAATAAAAAGACAAAAAAAAAGAATTGCATTTGGAACTTAGGCAACAAGTAAAACAATGTTCATTAAGGACAATTAACTCTACCATAAAATTATTTTAAATATATACTCTGAGTAAATTTCCTAATCTTAATTTTACTAACAAAAACAACAAAAAAGTTATGTGTGCCTTGAAGTGGGTTGAATTATGTCCCCCTAAAGTATGTCCAGTAGTCATGTATGGATGTGAGAGTTTTTTCCAGTAGTCATATGTGGATATGAAAGTTGGACCATAAAGAAAGCTGAGCGCTGAAGAATTGATGCTTTTGAACTGTGGTGTTGGAGAAGACTCTTGAGAGTTCCTTGGACTGCAAGGAGATCCAACCAGTACATCCTATAGGAGATCAGTCCTTAATGTTCATTGGAAGGACTGATGCTGAAGTTGAAACTCTAATACTTTGGCCACCTCATGCAAAGAGCTGACTCATTGGAAAAGACCCTGATGGTGGGAAAGATTGAAGGCAGGAGGAGAAGGGGACATCAGAGGATGAGATGGTTGGATGGCATCACCGACTCAATGGACATAAGTTTGAGCAAGCTCCAGGAGATGGTGATGGACAAGGAAGCTTGGCATGCTACAGTCCATAGGGTCACAAAGGATCAGACACAACTGAGCGAGGAAGTGACTGAACTGAATACGTTATACCCTTGTGTGCATGCTCAGTCACTTCAGTCATGTCTGACTCTTTGTGAGCCTAGGCACTGTAACCTGTCAGGCTCCTCTGTCCATGGGGATTCTCCAGGAAGAATACTGGAGTGGGTTGCCATGCCCTCCTCCAGGGGATCTTTCTGACTCAGGGATCGAACCCAGGTCTCCTGCATTGCAGGCAGAATTTTTTATCATCCGGGCCACCAGGGAAGGCCCATTATATTCACACGGAGTTTAAAACTTGGCAAAAATTGTATTGGTCATGTGCATTCCTTTGCAACTTTTAATTATTTAATTTCTGTTTGTGAGATTTATCAGTGTTAGAATATGTTCCTCAGACATCTTCACTTATGTATATTATTCCATTGTATGAAAATAACACAATTTATTTTCTCACAGTTGGACATTTAGGTTTTATCAATCTTTTTTTCTATTCAAATCTTGTCCCTATACTTAGAGGGTAAGCACAATGATCTTCTGCATATATACTTAGTAGGACACACTGTCTTTACCTTCTTGTTTTTAGCCGCTAAGTTGTGTCTGATCCATTTGCGACTCCTTGAACTGTAGCCCACCAGGCTCCTCTGTCCGTGGGATTTCCCAGATAAGAATTCTGGAGGGGGTTGCCATTTCCTTCTCCAGGGAATCTTCCTGATCCAGGAATAGAACCTGTGTCTCCTGCTTGGCAGATAGATTCTTTACTAATGAGCCACCAGGAAAGCCCCTAATCTTACATACCTCAGTGGAAATGCTACCTCTCAGGGAAAACTTCACTGATTCCTTCAAGAAGATCCTGTCCTCTACTAAATATACTCATTCATTTCAGTCACTCAATCGTGTCCAACTCTTTGTGACCCCACTGACTGCAGCATGCCAGGCTTCCCTATCCATCACCAACTCCTAGAGCTTGCTCAAACTCATGTCCACTGAGGCAGTGATGTCATCCAACCATCTCATCCTCTGTCATCCCCTTCCCCTCCTGCCTTCAATCTTTCCCACCATCAAGGTCTTTTCCAATGAGTCAGCTCTTTGCATCAGGCGGCCAAAGTATTGGAGTTTCAGCTTCAACATCAGTCCTTCCAATGAATGTTGAGGACTAATTTCCTTTAGGATGGACTGTTTGTATCATTTTTCAGGCCAAGGGACTCTCAAGAGTCTTATCCAACACTTCAGTTCAAAAGCATCAATTCTTTGGTGCTCAGCTTTCTTTATGGTTCAACTCTCACATCCATACATGACTACTGGAAAAACCATAGCTTTGACTAGACAGATCTTTGTTAGTAAAGTAATGTCTCTGCTCTATAATAGGCTGTCTAGTTTTGTAGCACCCAATTTATATTAAATCATTCCTTGATCTAATTTCAATGAAAATTTATCATTTAATTAGAAATCTATCTTCAGTGTTTAAAAACTGTTAATATGAGAATTCAATAAAACCAAAAATAAACAAATGGGACCCTAATTAAACTTAAAAGCCTTTGCACAACGAAGGAAACTATAAGCAAGGTGAAAAGACAGCCTTCAGGATAGGAGAAAATAATAGCAAATTAAGCAACTGACAAAGAACTAATCTCCAAAATATACAAGCAGCTCATACAGCTCAATACCAGAAACATAAACAAACCAATCAAAAAATGGGCCAAAAAACTAAACAGATATTTCTCCAAAGAAGACATGCTGCTAAATTGCTTCAGTCATGTCCGACTCTGTGCGACCCCATAGACAGCAGCCCACCAGGCTCTGCCGTCCCTGGGATTCTCCAGGCAAGAACACTGGAGGGGGTTGCCATTTCCTTCTCCATTTCGTGAAAGTGAAAAATGAAAGTGAAGTCGCTCAGTCGCGACCGACTCATGGGGACCCCATGGACTGTAGCCCACCAGGCTCCTCCATCCATGGGATTTTCTAGGCAAGAGTACTGGAGTGGCTTGCCATTGCCTTCTCCAAAAGAAGACATACAGATGGCTAACAAACACTTGAAAAGATGCCCAACATCACTCATTATCAGAGAAACACAAAAAAAACCCACAGTGAGGTACCATCTAACACTGGTCAGAATGGCTGCTACAAAAAGTCTACAAATAGTAAATGCTGGAGTGGATATGGAGAAAAGGGAACCTTCTTACACCGTTAATGGGAATGCAAACTAGTACAGCCACTATGGAGAACAGTGTGGAGATTCCTTAAAAAACTGGAAATACAACTGCCATCAGTTCAGTTCAGTCACTCAGTCGTGTCCGACTCTTTGTGACCCCATGAATTGCAGCACGCCAGGCCTCCCTGTCCATCACCAACTCCCGGAATTCACTCAAACTCACGTCCATTGAGTCGGTGATGCCATCCAGCCATCTCATCCTCTGTCGTCCCCTTCTCCTCCTGCCCCCAATCCCTCCCAACATCAGAGTCTTTTCCAATGAGTCAACTTTTCCCATGAGGTGGCCAAAGTACTGGAGTTTCAGCTTTAGCATCATTCCTTCCAAAGAAAACCCAGGGCTGATCTCCTTCAGAATGGAGTGGTTGGATCTCCTTGCAGTCCAAGGGACTCTCAAGAGTCTTCTCCAACACCACAGTTCAAAAGCAGCAATTCTTCAGCACTCAGCCTTCTTCACAGTCCAACTCTCACATCCATACATGACCACAGGAAAAACCATAGCCTTGACTAGACGAACCTTTGTTGGCAAAGTAATGTCTCTGCTTTTGAATATGCTATCTAGGTTGCTCATAACTTTCCTTCCAAGGAGTAAGCATCTTTTAATTTCATGGCTGCAGTCACCATCTGCAGTGATTTTGGAGCCCAAAAAATAAAGTCTGACATTGTTTCCACTGTTTCCCCACCTATTTCCCATGAAGTGATGGGACCAGATGCCATGATCTTCGTTTTCTGAATGTTGAGCTTTAAGCCAACTTTTTCACTCTCCTCTTTCACTTTCATCATGAGGCTTTTTAGTTCCTTTTCACTTTCTGCCATATGGGTGGTGTCATCTGCGTATCTGAGGTTATTGATATTTCTCCCGGCAATCTTGATTCCAGCTTGTGTTTCTTCCAGTCCAGCGTTGCTCATGATGTACTCTGCATATAAGTTAAATAAGCAGGGTGACAATATACAGCCTTGATGTATTCCTTTTCCTATTTGGAACCAGTCTGTTGTTCCATGTCCAGTTCTAGCTATTGCTTCCTGACCTGCATATAGGTTTCTCAAGAGGCCATACAACACAGCAATCCCACTGCTGGGCTTAGGAAACCAGAATTGAAAGAGACACATGTACTCCAGTGTTCATTGCAACACTGTTTACAATAGCTAGGACATGGAAGCAACCTGGATATCCATCGGCAGATGAGTGGATAAGGAAGTTGTGGTATATATACACAATGTAATGTTATTCAGCTATTGAAAAGAACACATTTGAGTCAGTTCTAATGAGGTGGATGAAACTGGAGCCTATTATACAGCGTGAAGTCAGAAAGAAAACACCAATACAGTATATTAAAGATGGTATCAATGACCCTATATGCAAGATAGCAAAAGAGAACAGACTTTTGGACTCTGTGGGAAAAGGCAAGGGTGGGATGATTTGAGAGAACAGCACTGAAACATGTATATTACTCTACGTGAAATAGATGACCAGTCCAAGTTTGATGTATGAAACAGGGCACTCAAAGCTGATGCACTGGGACAACCCAGAAGGATGAGATGGGGAGGGAGGTGGGAGCGGGGTTCAGAAGGGGGGTTCGGGATGGAGGGACACATGTACACCCATGGCTGATTCTTGTCAGTGTATGGCAAAAGCCACCACAATATCGTAAAGTAATTAGCCTCCAATTAAAATAAATTAATCAATTTTTAAAAAAAGAATATGAGAATTCTGTTAGATGGCTGCTTGCAATATTACTATGCAAAAAATCATCAGTCTTCCTAGTCACAACCATAACCTATTTGAAATATGATAAAAGAATGTTTTACATTGCTATCACAAAACCGTAAACATCTTTTGTCTGCCCAGCCCTCCTTCCTTTGGGTTTGGGGAATTTCTCCTGTCCTGTGATTCTGGAGGACACTGGTCTCAGAGCCCTGCGGGGATATGCATGTGAAAACTAGATTAGCTAGACTCTCGGCAAGACTGTAAATCTTGAATGGAGACACACAAAGATAAAAGGGGATTTGAGCAAATCGGTCTACTGATGAATCCAGAGAAACTATCCTGAATCCATGGAAAGTCTTTATTCCTATTTCTCCCAAGACCTGATTGTTCAACTAGTTCTAAATTTTGTGAACTACCCAAATGTCTGAATGTTTTGTTCACTTTAGATACTGTCCAATTGTTTTCCAAATGTTTATAATAATTTTGGTTTCCACCAGCAAACATTGCTCCTCATTCACAACAACACTTGATACTGATAGACAACAAAATTTAAAATTTTTCTCAATCAGAAGAATATGAAAGAAACTTCATTTTTATATTTAATTGCATTTCCCTGTTTTCCAGCAAGTTAGAGCATTTTTTTATATGCTTATTAGCTATTTGTGTTTTGTCTTTTGTAAGGTGCTTATTTTTCTCTTTTGACAGTTTTTCTATTGAGTTACCTTTCTCTCATGATTTGTAAGGGTTTTTACATGTTATGGATACTGATCCTTTGTTGGCTATGTGTGTTTCCCCTACTTTCTCCCACTTTGTGGTTTGTCTTTTTCCTTTTTTAATGGTGTGCTTTAGTGAGAATATTTTTTCTTTTATATTTTGTGCTTTTACATCTCATTAAGAAATTCCTACCATGAATTTATAAAGCAGTTCTCTGATATCTTATTCTTTACATGTTTAAGTTTTGCCTTTTCACTTTTATATCTTTAATACAGTTGGACTTCTGTTTTTCTTTATGGTATGAAATGGAGAAAATTACTTTATTCATATGGATAAATGAGAGTGTTCCAGCACAGTTCATTGAAAAAGTCATCCTTTACCCACTGATCTGCAGTATTAGCTCTGATCTAAATCAAATTTTCATGTGCATGCATGTGTGTGTTAGCTGTGTATCACTGCATAACAAATTACTCCAAAACTTTAGCAGCTAATAAACAACAAAAATTTATTATCTCATAGTTTCTGTAGGTTAGGAATCTGGGAGTGGACTAACCAGGTAGTTCTGGCTCAAGATTTCTCACAAAATCAAAGTTAAGGAGTCACCTGGGGCAGCAGTCATCTCAAAGTTCCCTAGGAGAGAACTTCCAAGCTCACTTACATGGTTGTTGGCAAGTCTCAGGTCCTGACTGGCTATTCACGGGAACATCAATTCCTTGTTACCTGGGTGTCTCTATAATGCTGCTCGCAACGTGGCAGCTTAACTTACCCTCTTAGTAGAGATTGGAGAAAAAGAGAGAGAGAGAGAGATCCCAAGACAAGAATCACAGTTGTTACATAGTATAACTCGGAAGTTACAGCCCATCACTTCTGCCATATTCTCTTTCTTAGAAGTGAGTCACCAAACTTATATTCAAAGGGAGGGGCTAACTCAAGAGCATAAATACCAGGAGTTGGGGATTACTGGAGTTGTTTTAGAGCTGCTTGCCAGAGATTCCATTTATTGATCTATACCAGTGCCATCATCGTATTGTTTTCCTGTACATTTATTTATTTATTCATTTCCTTGGCTGCATCAGGTCTTGGTTGCAGCACTCAGAATCTTCACTGTGGCATGTGGGGTCTTCCGTTGCAGCTCCAGAGCTCCTCTAGCTGTGGTGTGCAAGCTCCAGGCCTCCTGGGCTCGGTAGTTGTGGCCTATGGGCTTAGTTGCCCCAATGCATGTGGGCTCTCAGTTCCTCGAACAGGGATCAAACCTGTGTCCCTGCGTTGGAAGGTGGATTCTTGACCACTGGACCACCAAGCAAGTCCCTTACTCTTGTTATCTAGATAGGTAGGTTTCCCTACTTTTTTTTTTTTTTTGGCCTTGCCAAATGGCTTGGGAAATCTCAGTTCCTCGGCCCAGGCCACAGCAGTGAAAGCGCTGAATCGTAACCACTAGGCCACTAGGATACTCCCCTTATTTATTCTTCAAATGTGTCTTGTCTATCTGGGGTTCTAAAATTAGAATCTACAATTGGCTTATTCAATTCATTGAAAAACCTATCAGGATTTTAATTGGAATTGAATTACATTAATGTATTAATTTATAAAGGAAAAAGCATTTAATGATATTGGGTCTTCCTATCCATTTATATGGTTTATCTCTCATATATTCTGGGAAATTCACCAGAGGGGTTAGAGGAAAAACAGTTTGGAATGTCTTTTCAATAAAATATTTCAGACAAATTTATTTCATCTGGATTTCCTATGCAAAAATTTACTGGTAATACACAGTGTGTTGAAGGTCTTGCCTCAATCCCTGGGTTTAGCAGCTTTAAGGTCTAAGTACTCCATGTCTAAGTACTGTAATTCTAGTACAATGAGTTTTTACTCAATATTCCCCGGTAAGTTAGTACCAAGTGTGAAGGAAAGCTACACGGCTCAAAATAGCCTGGAGTTAAAAGTCCCCTCCAGGTCCTCCCCACCATTCTATACAGAATAAAGAACTTTCTCTCCCAAAGAAAGGAATGAACATTAAGATTGATTATGTTCAGCTCCCAGCCAATCCCAGTCTCCAGCCAGTCTCAGGAATTCCTTGCCCCAGTTGTTGAAAGCTAACTAATCAAAATAATCTTGAGGAAAAACACACCCCCTCAAAACAATGTATCTCCGTATATATATGTTTTCTATATATACCTGTTCTTTTCTTGACCTAGCGCAGCAGTTCACAGTCTGACTGCTGCCCCTTCTCGCCTCATTAAAGGTGATCTGTTCCTGTAGAGTATCGGTCTTGTCCTTTCTCCAAACCTCACCTTCTCCAGTTCCTTTACCTTACAATTTTGGTGGCAAAACCCAGGAGGTTGAGGTTCCTTCTCATTCTCCACGGCCAGCTCTTTGGAGGGTGGAAACCTGCCAAGCTCACTTTCCCGCCTGGGCTTTCAAGATCTCCTCTAGAGGATGCCCTGTGCCTTCGTGAGCCATACAAGCCCTGTGTAAGGGCTTTATTGGTTTTCCACATACCCCAAGGAATATTGGCCTCTCTCTCTCCCTCTTCCTCTTTTCTCTACACTCTCTTTTTTGAGAGACTGACCAACTCCAGGACAGAGGCCTTTTGCCATTCAACCTCCCTCCATCCACCACGAATTCACGCCTGACCCAGTAGCCCAGGTAAGCTCAGATGGTATTCTAGGGCGCCATAGACTATCCTCCTTTCTGAGTTCCCGGGGAATCCTCCAGCCAAAAGGCCCTCTGGAGAGGGACTTGGGGGATGCCCTTCCCTCCTTCAGAGTCTCTCTCTCTTCCTTTGCCCAGTCGAAGGATTAGGTGATGAACTTTTCTCTCGACCGGACAGTTGCTAGCCATTTGCTATGGGGTCAAGCCAATCTGTCCCGCGGGACTCTCCCTTGGCCTGCGTAAAATGAAACCTCAAACCTCTACTCTTGACTAATCTCAAGGGTCATAAACTCAAGTCACTTTGTACTCAAATTTGGCCTCAGTACAAATTGGATAACCAAAACCGCTGGCCTGAGTTTGGGATTTTCTATTTTAATATTTTATCAGATATTACTAACTTCATCAAACAGAATGGCAAATGTTCAGAGGTCCCCTGTATTCAAGACTTCTGGAACCTTAGAAGCCGTCCTTCTCTCTGCAAGGACTGTTCTACCTATCAAACCTCCTGTTTTCTCTCCCCCTCCACTACAAAAGAATCCAAATCTAAAGACCTTAAAAGGCCCCCTAAACCCTCAGCTCCTGATTTCAACCCAGCGGTTGAGCCTCCTTCCTACCGCCCCGGAGATGAGGCTTCCAGAGACAAGACCTCACCCTCTAGCCCTTCTTCCTCCAAATTGGGAAGCAATGACCCCCCAAAACCCCAAAAGAGATTTCCACTCCCCCTCCATTGACCGGGTCCCGAAGCAAACACATGTTTCTACTCAGAGAAGAAGCAGGACCAGAGGGCCTACACGGGTTCATGTGCCTTTCTCAATTTCCGATATGAGCCAAACTGAAGAAAAATTGGGATCTTTTTCAGAAAATCCTACTAGATATAGAAAGGAATTCTTCTGCCTTACACAAGCATATCATTTAATCTGGAATGATCTTTATTACATCCTAAATGCCACTTTAACCCCTGATGAAAAGGAACAGATATGGCAGGCAGCCGGAACTCATGCTGATCAGCTCCATAACCAAGATAGGACTAATCCAGTGGCTGATGATGCACTTCCTTTAACTGAGCCACGGTGGACATATCAAGCTGGCAATGCCGGTGTCTGGTACCTACATCATACGATCACTTGTTTACTAAAAGGAATGCTAAAAACTCTCACATTCATGTGAACTACGATAAGATTAGAGAAGCTACTCAAGAAAAGGATGAAAACCCTGCCCTTTTTCTTTCACAGCTTACTGAAGCAGTCCAGACCCCCGCCGGACTCCTATACTTACACGTCCAGTTCATAAGTTAGTCAGCCCCTGATATTCACCAAAAACCCTGAACCCCCTCAGCAAGATCTCCTAGAAATAGCCTTTAAAGTTTTCAATAATAGAGAGGAAGAAGCGAAAAGGGAAAAAGAAAATGAAAGAAAGGCCAAATATGCTTTATTCGCTACAGCTAGCCAAGAAAAAAATTCAATCCCTTTGGCCCATCAACCTTGGCCCACCTGTATGGGACCTAACCCTCCAGGCCCCTGCTTCAGATGCAACCAAATGGGACACTGGGCTAAGTCCTGCCCAAACCCCCGGCCACCCACCAAACCCTGCCCCACCCGCAAAGAATGGGGCCAGTGGAAAATGGATTGTCCTTGGGCACTACCTACCAAATCTCGGGGTCCACCTCAGGCCCAACAACAATGGGCCGGGAACCAGACTCTGGGGGGCCCTGACACCCCAGACCATGGTTCATCAGATGAGCTGAGAGACGATCCAACTGTGCCTAAATTATTCCAGTGACAGAGCCCAAGCTCCAGACCCCAAGTGTGCCCCATATGGACAGACTCGGAGCTTCAGGTAATTGGCATAGTGACCAGACACGAAGTCTCGTTCATAATAGACACTGCAAGTGAAAGTGAAGTCGCTCAGTCATGTCCAACTCTTTGCGACCCCGTGGACTATAACCTACCAGGCTCCTCTCTCCATGGTCTCCAGGCAAAAATACTGGAGTGGGTTGCCATTTCCTTCTCCAGGGGATCTTCCCAACCCAGGGATCGAACCCTGGTCTCCCACATTGCAGACAGACGCTTTAACCTCTGAGTCACCAGGGAAGACCTGTAATAGACACTGGAGCGGCCTTTTCACTTTTAACCTCCTCTCAGGGCCCTCTCCAACCTTCAGAAGTGGCCATCAAAGGGGTCTCATGAAAAGGTCCTTTTTCATCCCAAAATAACCCCTCCTCTCCTTTGTTCTTTTGGCAAAACAACATTAACACATTCTTTTATAATAGTTCCTCAATGCCTAATGGCATTAATGGGATGTGATCTTCTCGATAAGCTGCAAACTTCTTTAAATCTCCCATTCTTAGATCTCACATCAATTCTTTGCATCCAAATGGCACCCGAACCTTTGGCCAGCCCTCACTCCCAAAACCTGCTCCCTGATCTTCCCCCAATAGATCCTCAGGTTTGGGACACCGAAGCCCCATCAGTAGCTCAGCACCATTCCCTGTACAGGTTTTTCTTAAGAATCCCTCTCAGGTCACAACCCAAACTCAGTATACCCTGACTACAGAACCCCGACAAGGACTTAAACCAATAATCTCCCGACTGCCCAAAGCCGGCCTTTTGTGGCCTATCTCTTCACCTCATAATACCCCCATGCTGCTGCTGCTGCTAAGTCGCTTCAGTTGTGTCCAACTCTGTGCGGCCCCATAGACGGCAGCACACCAGGCTCCCCTGTCCCTGGGATTCTCCAGGCAAGAACACTGTAGTGGGTTGCCATTTCCTTCTCCAATGCGTGAAAGTGAAATCGCTCAGTCGTGTCCGACTCCTAGCGACCCCATGGACTGCAGCCTACCAGGCTCCTCTGTCCATAGGATTTTCCAGGCAAGAGTACTGGAGTGGGGTGCCATTGCCTTCTCCGATAATACTCCCATACTGGCAGTCAAAAAGGTACCCCACTCCTGGTGTCTAGTCCAAGATCTTCGCAGGATCAATGAGGCCGTAATAGCCGTACACCCCGTGGTCACCAATCCCTACACCCTTCTCTCACATATTCCCCCGACACACTCTATTTCACAGTGTTAGACCTCAAAGGTGCTTTCTTTACTATACCTCTACACCTCTCCTCACAGCCCCTATCTGCCTTTACCTGGACGGATCCAACCACATATCAATCTCAACAATTAACTTGGACCGTTTTGCCACAAGGGTTTAGAGATAGCCCTCATTTTTTGGGTCAAGCCCTTCAAAGAGACCTACAAACTTTAGACCTAGGCTCTACTACCTTACTTCAATATGTAGACGATTTATTGTAATGTAGTTCCTCTCACCATAACTGCCTAGTCCACACTGCGATGGTATTAAATGCCCCAGCAACTGGGGCTACAGAGCCTGTCTCTCCAAGGCACAAATCGCTTCCACCACTGTCCTTTACATGGGATTGTGACATGGCCCTATCTCCTTTTATAATAATATAGCAGATCACGAAGCAAAGAGGCAGGCCGCCTCTGTTAGTCCTGTCTTTACTATAGCCCAAATTGACAAGCCTAACATCCGCACATTACTTTCATATTTACATTCCCTTTTCCACCCCTCTGCAAAAGTACTTAAGACTTTACTTTAGAACTTTATTGAGCTGACTAAAGATAATGTGGCTTATTTAAATAATCTCACCCAAACTTGTATCACTTGTCAGAGGACAAACCCTGATTCTAACATTCGCTCTCCCCCCTCCTTTCCCCACCCACCAAATTTGCGGGCATCTTCCTGCACAAGACTGGCAAGTAGATTTCACCTACATGCCACCCGCAAAAAGGATTAAATTCCTCCTAGTCTTTGTAGATACATTTTCTGGATAGATTGAAGCTTTCCCAGCTACTAACAAACAAGCCCCTACTGTGACTCACCTTATTCTTACTGAAATTCTCCCTAGGTTTGGAATGCCCTCCTCCCTCCTGTCTGACAACAGCCCGAGTTCACATCCCAAATCACCCAAAATATTGCACAAACCCTTCAAGTTCCTTAGAGGTTTCACATTCCTCATCATCCCCGGTCCTCAGGTAAGGTTGAGAGAGCCAATCAAATCTTAAAAGAAACTCTAACCAAATTAACAATTGAACTTCATCAAGATTGGACTAAACTCCTTCCTTTAGCCCTCTTAAAGGTCCGGGCCTTACCGAAAAAACCTCTAAATATCAGTCCATTCAAGGCCATGTATGGGAGGCTCATAGTACCTTTAGGATTCCCCTACTCCCATGACGGTCCCAAACTACCATCCCACCTTCCTTTTCCCTTACTTGCCCAGATACAAGATGCCCTTTGGCAACATATGGATAACCTACTCCCTTGACCACATCCCAATCTCCTGTACCCATCCCTCCAAATAGGAGAAAAGTCTATATGACAGTTCAGTTCCACTCAGATCTAACCCCAAAATGGCAAGGACCCTACAAGGTAATTCTGCTGACCCCTACTGCTGCAAAATTAAATGAAATCACCCTTTGGGTGCACATTACTTGACTAAAAAAGATTATGCAGCCCAATGATGAGAATGCTTATGACTAATACTAATACAAGTTCCTCACAGAGGCCCTACAGCTCTAAAGTTCTCCCAGCTTCCACTGGCCCCAACTGATGACGGATGAACCTATCGGTTTCACAGCTACAATTATTTCTGGAACACCTCCTGGCAGATATCTGGGTTGCGAGTCCTCAAGGATCCACGTTCAAACACGTTGAAGATTACATCTTCACCCTGTGGCTGCAGGAAACCTTTTATAACTTTTACCCTTTTGAAATCCAATTCTTCTCCACAGTAGTCTATCATATATTCACTTCCCCAAATGTTGCTTGACATCTTCTTTTTATCTTCTCTCTTTCCTCTGACCCAAGAACTCTTTCAAAATCCTCACCTCAACTATCTATTCCAGACCCTTAATTTAACCCATACTCTCCTCAATGCATCTAACCAACAATTGGCTAAAGACTGCTGGATATGTCTATCTATAACTCCTCTGGGAGATTCAGCCCTCTCCACATCCATCCTTGACTGGACCACTGATAACATATCCCTACACCACTCATACTGTGGAGAGCCTTTATATGTCTCAAATCTTAAATATCTTCACACTAATGATCAAATCTGAAATTCGGACAAACTTAGAATCTTTACTCACTGACCTTCCCTCCTACAATGGAAAACCTCCAATAGGAGGCCCTATCACCCAGAGAGTAACACTATTATGACCAGCTCCTTTTTGCATATCTAGAAATTCCAGAAATATCTCATATGACCAACCCGTGGGCATAATCCCTAAATCCATGTGTAATCATACCTCCACTTTACTCTTTGCCACTGGAAAAGCTATATATAATGTTTCTGGTCCTACAGGACACTCTTTAACCTTTACAGGACAGTTTCCCTCAGCATATTCCTCCACTTCTCCCATTGTTGGGGCCACCTTAGTGGGTTCCCTGACTGTTCTTGAACGAATGATCAAACCCCCACTACCTGACTCCTCTTCGCCATCAACTTCTGCTGTTGTATTGTCAAAGTCAAGTGAAGTTGCTCAGTCTGGTCCAACTCTTTGCGACCCCATGGACTTCAGCCTCCCAGGCTCCTCTGTCTATGGGATTTTTCCAGGCAAGAGTACTGGAGTGGGTTGCCGTTTCCTTCTTCGGGTTGTATTGTGACACCTGGCCGTTTTTCTTGTGTGGGGCGTCTGCATATCTCTGTTTACTACTAATTGGACTGGAACCTGCACCCTGGTATACTCCAGTCCAAACATTTTTATAGCCCCCAATGATCAATCCCTACCCATTCCTCTCATTCACAAACGAATGAAACGAACCATCATTTCATTCCTCTCTTAGTGGGACTAGGAATAGCAGCTAGAATTGGAACAAGAACTGCTGGCCTAACCACCTCCATCCAAAGCTACCATGCACTATCTAAAGACCTATCAGACAGCCTCCAGGAAATAGCCCAAGGTCTAATAACTATCCAGTTCAGTTCAGTTCAGTTCAGTTGCTCAGTCGTGTCTGACTCTTTGCGACCCCATGAATTGCAGCACGCCAGGCCTCCCTGTCCATCACCATCTCCCGGAGTTCACTCAGACTCACGTCCATCAAGTCAGTAATGCCATCCAGCCATCTCATCCTCTGTCTCCCCTTCTCCTCCTGCCCCCAATCCCCCCCAGCATCAGAGTCTTTTCCAATGAGTCAACTCTTCTCATGAGGTGGCCAAAGTACTGGAGTTTCAGCTTTAGCATCATTCCTTCCAAAGAACACCCAGAGCTGATCTCCTTCAGAATGGACTGGTTGGATCTCCTTGCAGTCCAAGGGACTCTCAAGAGTCTTCTCCAACACCACAGTTCAAAAGCAGCAATTCTTCCGTGCTCAGCTTTCTTCACAGTCCAACTCTCACATCCATACATGACCACAGGAAAAACCATAGCCTTGACTAGACGGACCTTTGTTGGCAAAGTAATGTCTCTGCTTTTGAATATGCTATCTAGGTTGCTCATAACTTTCCTTCCAAGGAGTAAGCATCTTTTAATTTCATGGCTGCAGTCACCATCTGCAGTGATTTTGGAGCCCAAAAAAATGAAGTCTGACACTGTTTCCACTGTTTCCCCATCTATTTCCCATGAAGTGATGGGACCAGATGCCATGATCTTCATTTTCTGAATGCTGAGCTTTAAGCCAACTTTTTCACTCTCCTCTTTCACCTTCATCAAGAGGGTTTTTAGTTCCTCTTCACTTTCTGCCATAAGGGTGGTGTCATCTGCATCTCTGAGGTTATTGATATTTCTCCTGGCAATCTTGATTCCAGCTTGTGCTTCTTCCAGCCCAGCATTTCTCATGATGTACTCTGCTGCTGCTAAGTTGCTTCAGTCGTGTCCGACTCTGTGCCACCCCAGAGACGGCAGCTCACCAGGCTCCCCCATCCCTGGGATTATCCAGGCAAGAACACTGGATTGGGTTGCCAGTGCCAGAAGGATTGGGTTCCTTCTCCAATGCATGAAAATGAAAAGTGAAAGTGAAGTCATTCAGTCATGTCTGACGCTTAACGACCCCATGGACTGAAGCCTACCAGGCTCCTCCATCCATGGGATTTTCCAGGCAAGAGTACTGGAGTAGGGTGCCATTGCCTTCTCCAGATGTACTCTGTATATAAGTTAAATAAGCTGGGTGACAATATACAGCCTTGACGTACTCCTTTTCCTATTTGGAACCAGTCTGTTGTTCCATGTCCAGTTCTAACTGTTGCTTCCTGACCTGCATACAGATTTCTCAAGAGGCAGGTCAGGTGGTCTGGTATTCCCATCTCTTTCAGGATTTTCCACAGTTTATTGTGATCCACACAGTCAAAGGCTTTGGTATAGTCAATAAAGCAGAAATAGATGTTTTTCTGGAACTCTCTTGCTTTTTCAATGATCCAGTGGATGTTGGCAATTTGATCTCTGGTTCCTCTGCCTTTTCTAAAACCATTCTGCCCCTTCTTGGACCATGCATATTCATTATGCTCCTATTCACATTTGGATCTTATTTGCTTAATCTTTTCAAGGGATTCCTCCAGGACCGAATCCGAGTCATTTCTCAAGATCAAGTCAAGACTGTTGCTTGACTGTCTGCTCGAGACCTTGGCAGCTAGAATAGAAAATCAACACTCAGGGCCTTAGACTTCCTTCCTCCCAGACCACAAACCCCCGACCCTTATTTACGAGCACGAAAAAGCCCTGAACATTAACAACATCCATCTCTCTTTCTCTTTTTATATATTCCTTAAGGGTCTGGAATGAAGGAAAGCTACATGGCTCAAAATAGCCTGGAGTTAAAACTCCCCTCCAGGTCCTCCCCACCATTCTATACAGAATAAAGAACTTTCTCCCCCGAAGAAAGAAATGAACATTAAGATTGATTACGTTCAGCTCCCAGTCAATCCCAGTCTCCAGCCAGTCTCAGGAATTCCTTGCCCCAGTTGTTGAAAGGTAACTAATCAAAATAATCTTGAGGAAAAACACACCCCCTCAAAAGAATGTATCTCTGCATATATATGTTTTCTATATATACCTGCTCTTTTCTTGACCTAGCGCAGCAGTTCACTGGTCTGACTGCTGCCCCTTCTCGCCTCATTAAAAGTGATCTGTTCTCATTAAAAGTGATTAAAAGACTTATAGAGTATCGGTCTCGTCCTTTCTCCAAACCTCGCCTTCTCTAATTCCTTTACCTTACGAGGTGTGCACAAAATTTATTTTGAAATTCTTATCCTGCCCGCCTTTTTGCAGTGGGCATCTATGCTTCAGTTTGCACAGGATGATAAAGAATCTGGCTGCAATGTGTGAGACCTGGGTTTAATCCCGGACTTGGGACAATCCTCTGGAGAAGGGAATGGCTACCCACTTCAGTATTCTTGCCTGGAGAATTCCATGGACAGAGGAGCCTGGTGGGCTACACTCTATGGGGCTGCAGAGAGTGGACATGACTGAGCAACTAACACTTTCACACTTTTCTTCCTATATGAGCAGCATCTCTTTCCTTTGGGAGAACTGCTTCACCCCCCAACTCCAACCTGTTGGTTCTAACCCAGGCTGTCAGTCACAGTGCCCTGACCATAGGAGTAAGTACAGGTCCTAATCTAGGCCAATCATAGGCTCCTCTCTGGATTTTATCAAAATCAGAATTCAGGGAAGAGGTTCCCTCTCTCTCTGGTGAGAGGCTGAGAGTTCCAGGTTTCTAGACTAGTGGAGCAGGTGTATGGAACAAAATGAAGCTGAGATGAGAAATGGAGACATCTTGGTGGTGGCCAGGTGCATGGTACTAGGTGCCTCCCTGCCCTGCTTGTTTGATTTGGTGAGTAAGTTAGTTTCTATTTTGCCCAACTCCCTGCAATCCAAATTCCTGACATCCATCTGTTATCTTTTTGCTAATTTAGAAAGACCCTGCTCTTCACTTAGAAACTCTTGTCAAATCTCATGCCTCATTCATTTATTAACATAAAGTCCTTTTCTAAATTATTTTTACACTGGTCATGATCATTTAGTCTTAACAACATGAAGTATTTATCAACAATCTATTATGTGCCAGTCACCAAAACACAGTGATGACTAAGTCGTCCAATGAACATAATTAAAATACATGCCTTAGCAAAATCAACATAAAAGACAATGAAAGTCATGGACATTTAGATAAGTAGTGAAACCGTAACTTAAATCGTATTTGATCCTCACCAAAATCCATCAAGGAAGCTCAGAGAAACGTCAGTAATTATTCCAGGCTCCTAGAACTAATAAATAGTGGAGCCAAAACTCGAAACCTAGGTTTTTCACTAAGTCAGAGTTGCTTTAATTATCCTCTGCTGGTTAAACTGAGAAAATCGTTTTGGGTCCTTATAATTTAAAAATTATAGCTCCCAATTCTCTTTTCATCAGATTCCTATCTCCTACCACGTGGCAGCCTTGAGGTATGGGTGATTATTAAACTTTAATAGTTAAATGGAAACAAAATTAGGTTATCAAGCGACATAGAGAAACCGCACTTTCTTCGGGCCGATTTGGGTTTGGTTTTTTTTTTTTTTTTTTAAGACCACACGCAGGCCTCCACCATACGCAAAGCACCTTGGGAATTGTAGTCTTGGGCGTAGAGCGCTGTGGGCGGAGGAACTGGGACCCAATCAGCAGAAAGCCAACTTCCTTTCCAGCAAGCGAGTGGCTGGAAGTCAGCGGCGCCCGCCCCTGGGCGCAGTCGCGCCGGCGCTGGTGAAAAGCGCTTAGGAGCCGGCGGAGTGTGGGTACGTCTTGCATTCCCGGGGACAGTCGTCCGTGATACAGCAGTGCGGCCATGGCAGAACCACAGCCCGCGTCCGGCGGCCTCACCGACGAGGCTGCCCTCAGCTGTTGCTCCGACCCGGACCCCAGCACCAAGGTGGGCACAGAACCTAATTTTCCCGAGTCGGGGCCCCCTCTGCGTGGCGCGGCTGGGGCCCCCAGAGGGAGCAGTTCCCGGGCTCAACGAGGCCCGGCTTGGGCTGGATGATTCGAACTCTGGACTTGAACCTCATCCGGCCACCGCTGCCCTTCCGCCCGCCTTGGACGGATCGGAGTGGGCTGTCCCAACAGGAGATCAGAGAAAGCATCCGTTTCTTTTAAGTTGTTTGAAAGACTGTGACCCTGCTTGCTCTACCTTGTTTGACTTGGGACAGTTACCTGAAACGTTGGCTCAGTCAGGATCAGAGTCCTTGTCTGTGGGTTGTGAGTGTTCCCCAGGTCAATAGCCCTGGCGGGTAAGAGCAGTTTCAGAACTCAAGTCTTGGTCGAAAGTTTCTACGTGCCGCCGGATCCTCCCAGCCTGGATGATTTTTCTTTATTTTTTCTTTTAAAAAAATTATTTATTTTTATCGATTTGCGGCGTGTCTTAGATGTGGCAGGCGAACTCCTAGTTGTGGCGTGTGGGATCTAGTTCTCTGACAAGGGATCCATTGGGAGCTTCTTATGTTGAGAGTGCAGAATCTTAGCCACTGGACCACCAGGGAAGACCCTGTCATTTTTCTGTAACTGCCCTGGCCCCGGGTTTAACTCCTCCAAACCAATCTGATGGCTCCTGACTTTAACCGCGCCCAGAATTTCGCTTTAGGTTGGCCTTTACAGTTGTTAACAGCTTTACTCCTCTGCTTGGGCTTAGTGCCCCATGGGAGGAATGTTAGAATCCTGGAGCTTAGGTCCAAAGAGAATCATGGAAATTCCTTCACTGATCCTCTTATTGCAGCTGAGACCCATTGAGAGGAATAACTGGTTGCATAGGAAGGCTTTTCAGCTTGCTTAACGTGTTTGTACTGAGAGTCAGTTGTAACTCACTCAGGTGTGGTGCCTACAGGCCTTATCAAGTTCAGACAGGGCAGCCACTCCGGGGTTTGCTCCAGCATACTCAACACTGTCTGCAAATGCCTTTGTATGCATTCATTTGACTGGATAAGCTCTAATTCCTTGAAGATTGAGTGTGTGCTTTGTACAGACCTTTAAGACCAGTTGCTGACTTTATTCCCTGCTTGCTTTTTACATTCAGGGTGAAGAGTCAAACACTTCTAATTGCTAAAGCCTTTGACTACCACCTGATAATACTTAGCTTAGGAAAAATGTTAGTCACTGCAAGACTAAGGGGGAAGAAATAAATATATACATTTCCTCTCACACTTATCTTATTTTTACACTCTTTAATGTTAAATACCTTGTTATTTCACATAATACCGATTGAGTTATTCAGTGTAAATTAATTTCCCAGATAATTGGACATTTTATATACTGGACTATTAAAAAAAAAAGATTCCAAAGAGAGCTTGATGAAATTGATTGAATACAATCCCTGTGATCTTAATTTATGCATTCTTAATTTAAGTAGATTTCTCTTGATTTGAAGGAATTATTTTTGGGAATTAGTCATTTTCGCTCTTGAGGTGCCATATGGGGGACATAAAATGGACTGTGTAATAGTACTAGTAGCTGGTATGTGTGGAGTTGTGCCAGACCCTGGTTTGTTAAGTGCGTGTGCTTAGTTGCTCAGTCCTGTCCAACTCTTTGAGACCCCATGGACTGTAGCCCACCAGACTCCTCTGTCCATGGGATTCTCAAGGCAAGAATACTGGAGTGGATTGCCATTCCTTCTCCATTGTTAAGTACATTACTTCATTTAATCCTCACAACTGTGCGAGGAAGCATACTCATTTCCATGTTACATATAAGTAGACAATGGCACAGTGGTGCTGAGTAATTTGCCTAGGGAGAGCCCACACTCTAGTCTCCACCCTGTTCTGCTTCTAGATACTGACTATAGTGTTTTGAAACTTGACTCAAAGAAGGCGTAAATTCAATGATCATTGATCATCTGATATATGTAAAGAGCATGATAGGTACCTTGGGGGATATTGAAATAAACAAAAAAGTGAAGTTCCTTCCTGCACCAAACATACACCAACTATAACATAAGGTGGAACTGGGATTATATATATTGGAATTATAAAGCACTGTGGGAGCACAGAAGATAGAGATTTTAAAGGGTGGCATCTCTTGTTGTTCAGTCACCAAGTCGTGTCTGACTCTTTCTGACCCCATGGACTACTGCACACCAGGCTTCCTTATCCTCTGCTATCTCCCAGAGTTTGCCCAAATTCATGTCCATTAAGTTGTTGATGCTATCTAGTTATCTTATCCTCTGCCACACACTTCTCCTTTGCATTCAGTCTTTCCCAGCATCAAGGTCTTTTCCAGAGTCAGCTCCTCCCATCACGTGGCCAAAGTATTGGAGCATGAGCTTCAGCATTAATCCTTCCAATGAATATTCAGGATTGGTTTCCTTTAGCACTGACTGATTTGATCTCCTTGCTGTCCAAGGAACTCTCATGTCTTCTCCAGCACCACAGTTTGAAAACATCAATTCTTCAACACTCAGCCTTCTTTATAGTCCAACTCTCACAGCCTTATGTGACTACTATGGAAAAACCACAGCTTTGACTATACAGAACTTTGTTGGCAAAGTGATGTCTCTGCTATTTAATATGATATCTAGGTTTGTGGCACTAGTGGCAAAGAACCCACCTGCCAGTGCAGGAATCATAAAAAGACACAGGTTCATTCCCTGGGTCGGGAAGGTGCCCTGCAGAAGGGCATGGCATCCCACTCCAGTATTCTTGCATGGAGAATCCCATGGACAGAGGAGCCTGGCGGGCTACTGTCCATAGGGTTGTAAAGAGTTGGACATGTTGAAGTGACTTAGCATGCATTAGGTTTGTCATAGCTTTCCTTCCAAGGAAATGTCTTAATTTCATGGCTGCAGTCACTGTCCAGAGTGATTTTGGAGCCCAAGAAAATAAAATCTGTCACTGCTTCCACTTTGTCACCTTCTATTTGCCGAGAAGTAAGAAAGCTGATTGCCGAAGATTTGATGCTTTTGAACTGTGGTATTGGACAAGACTCTTGAGAGTCCCTTGGACTGCAAGGAGATCCAACCAGTCCATTCTAAAGGAGATCAGCCCTGGGTGTTCTTTGGAAGGAATGATGCTAAAGCTGAAACTCCAGTACTTTGGCCACCTCATGCAGAGTTGACTCATTGGAAAAGACTCTGATGCTGGGAGGGATTGGGGGCAGGAGGAGAAGGGGACGACAGAGGATGAGATGGCTGGATGGCATCACCGACTCGATGGACGTGAGTCTGAGTGAACTCCGGGAGTTGGTGATGGACAGGGAGGTCTGGCGTGCTGTGATTCATGGGGTCACAAAGAGTCGGACACGACTGAGTGACTGAACTGAACTGAACTGATGGGACCAGATGCCATAATGTTAGTTTTTGAACGTTGAGTTTCAAGCCAGCTTTTTCACTCTCCTCTTTTTCATCCTCATCAAGAAGTTCTTTAGTTCTTTTTCACTTTCTGCCACTAGAATGGTATCATCTGCATATCTGAGTTTGTTAATATTTCTCCCAGCAATCTTGATTCCAACTTGGGATTCATCTATCCTGGCATTTGACATGATGTTCTGCATATAAGTTAACGAGGCAGAGTGACAACATACAGCCTTGTTGTACTCCTTTCCCAATTTGGAACCAGTCTGTTGTTCCATGTCCCATTCTAACTGTTGCTTCTTGACCCACACACGGGTTCCCCAGGAGTCAGGTAAGGTGGTCTGGTATTTCCATCTCTAAGAATTTTCCACAGATTTTTGTGATCCACATAGTGAAAGGCTTCAGTATAGTCAATGAAGCAGAAGTGGATGGATTTTTTTTTTTGAATTCTCTTGCTTTTTCCATGATCCAACGATTGTTGGCAATTTGATCTCTGGTTTCTCTGCCTTTTCTAAACCCAGCTGGTACATCTCAGAGTTCTTGGGGGTACTGCTTAATCCTATCTTGAAGGATTTTGAGCATAACTTTGCTAGCATGTGAAATGAGCGCAATTGTATGGTGGTTTGAACATTCTTTGGCATTGCCCTTCTTGGGGATTGGAATGAAAACTCACCTTTTCCAGTTCTGTGGCCACTGCTGAGTTTTCCAGATTTGCTGACATTTTGAGTGCATCATTTTAACAGCATCATCTTTTCGGATTTGTAATAGCTCAGCTAGAGTTCCACTGCTGCCACCTGCTTTGTTTGTTATATGCCTCCTAAGGCCCACTTGACTTCACACTCTGGGATGTCATGCTGCAGGTCAGTAGCGTCTATAGTATGATATGTAATCAGAGTATTTGGAGGCTGAAGACCTACGTTTGAATCCCTAATTCTATCATTGGCCATAATGATCTTAGCAGGACACTTGGGCCGAGTTTGTAAAAGCAGCTGCTATAAGGATAAAATGTATCTATGATCTCTAAACTATGAAAAGCAATACAATTCAAGGTTGTATTTTAACTGTGGATATCAGGGAGTGAGTCAAGAAGAAGGTGGGGGTGAGCCTAGACCTTGAAAGATAGATGGGATCCCAACATCACATAGGAGATGGTTGCATGGGAAGGCTTCTAGGTGGAGGAGACATCTGAGCAAAACTGTGGTGAGGTGGCAGAAAGATGCAGTGTGAAACGTGTTCTGGAGAAATGAGTTATGTGTTTTTGGTTCAAGTTATTTAAGCAGTGGTAGAGAAGACTGCAATGGTAGGTTGAAGCCAGATCTTGGAGAGAGCCTGGAGTGTCACTTCTAAGAAAATTGGATTTCATGTAGTTAATGGGGAACCACTGAGGGATTCAAATCATTTTATAGAATAGATTGGAGAGATCTAAGCCTAGAGATGATGAGGACACCTAAAAGGTGAGAAAAGTGATGAGGACCTGGTTTGGAAAGGAGAAAGTGGTAGAAGGTCAACTTGTTTGTTGATCATTTGCATCTTTGTCATAGAGGCAGATCAAAGAATATACAGCTACACCACATCCCGGGCAGACTTACTAACTTGCTTCAAAAAGCCAATGCTGCTATCCCCAAATAGTGATCTCCTGACATTCTGTTTACTGTCTCTGTCAGTCCTCTTTGATACAGTTACTTGATGTCCCTTCCCATCTGAGTGGTAGATGAGGAGGTCAGGGAATACTTTTAGTGTTGGTGACTCTTCAGTTTAGTTCAGTCGCTCAGTCATTTCCGACTCTTTGCGACCCCATAGACTGCAGCATGCCAGGCCTCCCTGTCCATCACCAACTCCCGAAGTTTACTCAAACTCATGTCCATTGAGTCAGTGATGCCATCCAACCATCTCATCCTCTGTCATTCCCTTGTTTTCCCGCCTTCAATCTTACCCAGCATCAGGGTCTTTTCCAATGAATCAGTTCTTTTTATCAGATGGCCAAAGTATTGGAGTTTCAGCTTCAACATCAGTCCTTCCAATGAATATTCAGGACTGATTTCCTTTAGGATGGACTGGTTGGATCTCCTTACAGTCCAAGGGACTCTCAAGAGTATACTCCAGCACCACAGTTAGAAAGCATCAGTTCTTCGGTGCTCCGCTTTCTATATAGTCCAACTCTCAAATCCATACATGACTAATGGAAAAACCATAGCTTTGACTAGACAGACCTTTGTTGGCAAAGTAATGGCTCTGCTTTTTACTATGCTGTCTAGGTTGGTCATAGCTTTTTTTCCAAGGAGCAAGCGTCTTTTAATTTCATGGCTGCAGTCACCATCTGCAGTGATTTTGGAGCCCCCCAAAATAAAGTCTCTCATTGTTTCCATTGTTTCCCCATCTATTTGCCATGAAGTGGTGGGACCGGATGCCGTGATCTTAGTTTCCTGAATGTTGAATTTTAAGCTAACTTTTTCACTCTCCTCTTTCACTTTCACCAAGAGGCTCTTTAGTTCTTCTTCACTTTCTGCCATAAGGGTGGTGTCATCCGTATACCTGAGGTTATTGATATTTCTCCTGGCAGTCTTGATTCCAGCTTGTGCTTTATCCAGCCCAGCATTTCTCATGATGTATTCTGCATATAAAGTTAAATAAGCAGGATGACAATATACAGCCTTGACGTACTCCTTTCCTGATTTGGAACCAGTCTGTTGTTCCATGTCCAGTTCTAACTGTTGCTTCCTGACCTGCATACAGATTTCTCAAGAGGCAGGTCAGGTGGTCTGGTATTCCTATCTCTTTAAGAGTTTTCCAGTTTGTTGTGATCCACACAGTCAAAGACTTTGGCATAGTCAATAAAGCAAAAGTAGATGTTTTTCTGGAACTCTTGTTGCTTTTTCGATGATCCAACGGATGTTGGCAATTTGATCTCTGGTTCCTCTGCCTTTTCTAAATCCAACTTGAACATCAGGAAGTTCACGGTTCATGTAGTGTTGAAGCCTGACTTGGAGAATTTTGAGCATTGCTTTACTAGCATGTGAGATGAGTGCAATTGTGCAGTAGTTTGAGCATTCTTTGGCATTGCCTTTCTTTTGGATTGGAATGAAAACTGACCTTTTCTAGTCCTGTGGCCACTGCTGAGTTTTCCAAATTTGCTGGCATATTGAGTGCAGCACTTTGACAGCATCATCTTTTAGGATTTGAAATAGCTCAAATGAAATTCCATCACCTCCACTAGCTTTGTTTGTAGTGATGCTTCCTAAGGCCCACTTGACTTTGCAATCCAGGATGTCTGGCTCTAGGTGAGTGATCATACCATCATGATTATCTGAGTCATGAAGATCTTTTTTGCATAGTTTGTATTCTTGCCACCTCTTCTTAATATCTTCTGCTTCTGTTAGGTCCATACCATTTCTGTTCTTTATTGAGCCCATCTTTGCATGAAATGTGTCCTTTGTATCTCTAATTCTCTTGAAGAGATCTCTAGTCTTTCCCACTCTATTGTTTTCCTCTGTTTCTTTGCATTGATCACTGAGGAAGGCTTGCTTATGTCTCCTTGCTATTCTTTAGAACTCAGCACTCAAATGGGTATATCTTTCCTTTTCTCCTTTGCCTTTTGCTTCTCTTCTTTTCACAGCTATTTGTAACACACCCTCAGACAGCCACTTTGCCTTTTTTGCTTTTCTTTTTCTTGGGGATGGTCTTTATCCCTGTCTCCTGTACAATGTCATGAACCTCCGTCCATAGTTCTTCAGGCACTCTGCCTATCAGATCTAATCCCTTGAATCTATTTGTCACTTCCACTGTATAATCTTAAGGGCTTTGATTTAGGTCATACCTGAATGGTCTAGTGGTTTTGCCTACTTTCTTTAAGTCTGAATTTTGCAATAAGGAGTTCATGATCTGAGCCACAGTCAGCTCCTGGTCTTGTTTTTGCTGACTGTATAGAGCTTCTCCATCTTTGGCTGCAAAGAATTTAATCAATCTGATTTCGGTATTGACCGTCTGGGGATGTCCATGTGTAGAGTCTTCTCTTGTGTTGTTGGAAGAGCGTGTTTGCTATGACCAGTGCTTTCTCTTGGCAAAACTTTATTAGCCTTTGCCCTGCTTCATTCTGTACTCCAAGGCCAAATTTGCCTGTTACTCCAGGTAGCTCTTGACTTCCTACTTTTTCATTCTAGTCCCCTAGTCCCCTATAATGAAAAGGATACCTTTTTTGGGTGTTAGTTCTAGAAGGTCTTGTAGGTCTTCATAGAACTGTTCAACTTCAGCTTCTTCAGCATTACTGGTCGGGGCATAAACTTGGATTACTGTGATATTAAATGGTTTGCTTTGGAAACGAACAGAGATCATTCTGTCATTTTTGAGATTGCATCCAAGTACTGCATTTCAGACTGTTTGTTGACTGTGATGGCTACTCCATTTCTTCTAAGGGATTCTTGCCCACATAATCTCCTGTTTGACCACTTCCAATTTACCATGTTTCATGGACCTAAAATTCCAGGTTCCTATGCGATATTGTTCTTTACAGCATTGGACTTTACTTCCATCACCAGTCATATCCTCAACTGGGTGTTGTGTTTGCTTTGGTTCTGTCTCTTCATTCTTTCTGGAGTTATTTCTCCCTTGATCTCCAGTGGCATATTGGGCACCTGCCAACCTGGAGAGTTCATCTTTCAGTGTCCGAACTTTTTGCTTTTTCTTACTGTTCATGGGGTTCTTTAGACAAGCATACTGGTGACATTTATGTTGGGTTTTACCGAATACAAAGGAGGTAGCTAGGTAGAATTGGGTGCAGGGATTGAGGGAAGAAAAATGGAAAGGAAAGAATAAGGACAGTGGCTAGATGGATGAATGACTTTTCTCAGCAGAGAGAACTGTAGTTTATATAAAAGCACAGTGAAAATAGAGAACCGATGCAGGGACTTGCAAGTATACAATGAGACTGAAGTTATAAGGCAGTGGAGTTAATGGTGAGGTACACAAAGCAGTCACTGGGATTCTCAGAGAAAATATGAACATTCCCACTTGGTTCGTTTTTCTCATCCTGCGAAGATTTTTGTTTGGCAAATACATTTTTAATATATTTGGTTTTTTTAGTATATTTCTGTGTATAATTTTAAAAAGATATATATATATATACACACACACACTTATGGTGGGTGCATGCTCTTTTTTTTTTTAAACTGCTAAGAGTATGAAATCAGAACCATTTAAGATGACCAGTTTAGTGGAGTAATGACAAAAGATGAAGTTAGAGAAGTATGCAACAACTGTATGCGCTTGCTTTGGGGATTTTCTTCTTAAAGCTGTAAGGCACCATTGAAATTCTGATCTTTAACCCAGAAATGACACAACTGGGTTTTTATTATAGAAAGCTCAGTCTGGTAGCGTTCTCAGAATTCTGGATTGCATCACTCTGGATTGCATTTGGGTTTGAACTGTGGTGTTGGAGAAGACTCTTGAGAGTCCCTTGGACTGCAAGGAGATCCCACCAGTCCATTCTGAAGGCGATCAACCCAGGGATTTCCTCGGAAGGACTGATGCTAAAGCTGAAACTCCAGTCCTTTGGCCACCTCATGCAAAGAATTGACTCATTGGAAAAGACTCTGATGCTGGGAGGGATTGGGGGCAGGAGGAGAAGGGGACGACAGAGGATGAGATGGCTGGATGGCATCACTGACTCAATGGACGTGAGTCTGAGTGAACTCCGGGAGTTGGTGATGGACAGGGAGGCCTGGCATGCTGCGATTCATGGGGTCGCAAAGAGTCGGACACGACTGAGCGACTGAACTGAACTGAAGCTCACAAGAAGCAGACAGACCTGGGAGGCTTCTTTTTTTTTTTTTTTTTTTTATGTGGATCACTTTCAAAGTCTATTGATTTTGTTACAATGTTGCTTCTGTGTTTATGTTTTGGTTCTTTTGGCGGCATGGCTTGTGGGGTCCTAGCTTCCCACCCAGGAATCAAACCGCACCACCTGCACTGGAAAGCCAGCTCCTGACCAACGTGACCAGCAGGGAAGCCCTCCAGGGAGGTTTGGACACTCGCTCAGGCAGGAAGTAGTGAAGACATGAGCAAGGTAGTAGTGATCATTGGAGAGGCAAGGACAAAGATTCCAGAGGGACTTGAGCAGTCAGGTTGATCCAATCCAACGCTTGGATTGGGTTACAGAAGGAGTGGCAGAAAGAAACTAGGAACTAGGAAGATTTGTCCATATGTCTGACTTGGGCTAACAAGGGATTCTAGAGACATTCCCTGAGGGGGATGTATTAATAGTAGGAGTGTTTATCTGGGCTGTGATTAATTTGATATTTGACTCAGGTGGAAATGAGTAGACAGATGGAGATGTAAATCCAGAGCTGAGGTTAGAGGTATGGGCTGGGGAATACAGACTTGGGAATCAAAAGCAATAGTTGGTAGTACAAATTCTGGGGTATATTTTATAATAATAACAACAAGAGCAATAGTAAGTAGAGTAACTTACTCTGAGACAGTACTCTGCTAAGCACTTACATGCATTTTCCCATTTATTTTCCAACTCAGCCCTAAGAGCTGAAAACCATTATTATTTCCATTCTAAACATGTGAAAACTGATGTTCAAGAAAAGTAATGATTTACTCAGGGTAACAGAGAGAGCCAGCATTTGAATCACATTGCCTCTGAAGAATTATTAATATTTCTTTCCTACTTGTGTATGTTTTTCTCCCTTTGCATGAGATTTGAAAGGCCTCATGATACTGAGGGCTTCCAGGATATTCCTGTTTCTTTTATTTGTTGTAAGAGTAGTCGGGTGCAGGTATGTTTACAAATACCATAGGTAATTTTTAAAATAAAACTAATTTCCTTTGTGTCTCCTACCTGTTTTTGTCTTCCTTATTTATAGGTCAAGTATACTTGCAGTATGTTGTTAGCTGTTGAGTGGGAAGAAGGAAAGAACCACATGAAATCGATTTAGATAGGACAATAAGTGTAGAGGAAGTGGCTGAATTATTTTCTGGAACAACTGTTATTCTCTGACATAGGTTGAATCAGAGAAGTAATAGTAGGAAAAAGATAGTAAAAAAAAAAATGTATCATAGCATAGTATATCAACCATGTGCTCCAGCTGTCACATAGTAAATAGTCTTCCCCTCAAATACACTTCTTTTTCCAAAATGAACTTTCACAGAAGGCAATTGCAATTTTTTTTTTAAGTCAGGAAAAAGCAAAACTTTATCCATTTCTAATTCATAGGAGATGTGACACCTAGGGGTTAAAAAGTTAGGCTTTTTTTCCTTGATAAGAATCTGACCTTTAGTTATCTCTAGCTCTCTTTCCTCGGAGAAGGCAATGGCACCCCACTCCAGTACTCTTGCCTGGAAAATCATATGGACGGAGGAGCCTGGTAGGCTCCAGTCCATGGGGTTGCTAAGAGTCGGAAATGACTAAGCGACTTCACTTTGACTTTTCACTTTTATGCATTGGAGAAGGAAATGGCAACCCACTCCAGTGTTCTTGCCTGGAGAATCCCAGGGACGGGGGAGCCTGGTGGGCTGCCATCTATGGGGTTGCACAGAGTCGGACATGACTGAAGCGACTTAGCAGCAGCAGCAGCAGCAGCAGCAGCTCTCTTTCCTACGAAAATGCTATTTGCTACTTGGCAATATTGCTTTCAGTAGAAATAACTTGACTGGAAGGTTGCATCTGCAAAGGGAGAATTATAAATATCTAATATAGCTTTGGGTATGCCTGAATTCAGTGACTCTTATCACTGTCCCATGTGAAAATTCTGAAAGCTGTGCCTGTGGAGTTGCTACTAGAGATAGTGGTACACAGGGCTTCGACACCAGGGTGATCCTGCCCTAACGTGGATCTTCTCCCTGCACCCGAGCTGTATAGATTCTTTTCCAAACTCTTGCTGAAGAGAGACACCTAACACCACTCTGTTGGTAAACTGTGTTTTCCTGACGGATAGCCTCCTAGCCTATAGTTGTCTTGTGACTCTGAATGCTTAGTTGAACCTGAAGAAGACCTTTTGCTGGGGGTAATGCATCACATTTGAAAATTCATTGGGAGAGAGAGTTGATAGGCTCCATGGAGAGTTGGCCTCACTGTTATTAAGACGAGAACACACAGTTCAGACAAGTATAAAAATTTCTGAAAGTTTAGCTAATGCAAGATTGAAACTTTTATCCTGAGGTTGCACCTATTCAGTCACATCTTCAGGATCCACTTCTAATTTTAGTTCTCTTGTTATTTCCACCACATCTGCAGTTATTTCCTCCACTGCAGCCTTGAACTTCTCAAAGTCATCCGTGAGGGTTGCAATCAGCTTCTTCCAAACTCCTATTAATGTTGATACTGTGACCTCTTCCCATGAATCATGAATGTTCCAAATGGCATCTAGAATGGTGAAGCCTTTCCAGAAGTTTTTCAATTTACTTTGCCCAAATTCATTAGCGGAATCATCATCTATGACAGCTATAGCCTTACAAAATATATTTCTTAAAGAATAAGTCTTGGGAATCAGAATTACTCCTTGATGTATGGACTGCAAGAATGGATATTGTGTTAGCAGGCATGGAAACAAAATTAATCTCATTGTTCACCTCCGTCAGAGCTCTTAGATGGCCAAGTGCATTTTGAATGAATGTATTAAAGGAATCTTATTTTTTTTCTGAGCAGTAAGTCTCAACTGTGGGCTTAAAATATTCAGTAAACGATGTTGTAAGCAGATACGCTATCATCCAGGCTTTATTGTTCATTTATAAAGACCACAGGCAGAGGAGATTCAGCATGATTCTTAACAACCCTAGGATTTTCAGAATGGTAATGAGCATTGGCTTCAACTTAAAGTGACTAGCTGTTTTTGCTCCTATAAGAGAATGAGCCTATCCTTTGAAGCTTCGAAGGCACTGACTTTTCTCCAATTGTGAACGTCCTAGATGGCATCTTCTTCCAATAGAAAGCTGTTTCATCTACATTGAAAGTCTGTTTAGTGCAGCCACCTTCGTTCATTATCTTAGTTAGATCTTCTGGATAACTCACTGCAGCTTCTACATCAGCACTTGCTACTTTACCTTGCACTTTTATGTTATGCAACTAGCTTCTTTACTTAAACTTCATTAACCAACCACTGATAGCTTCAGACTTTGCTTCTGTAGCTTCCTCACCTCTCTCTGCCCTCTAGAATGGGAGAGAGAGCCTTCTCTGGATGAGGCTTTGGCTTGAAGGAATGTTGACTGGTTTGATCTTCTATCCAGATCTCTAAAACTTTCTCCATATCAGGAATAAGGCTGTTTTACTTTCTTATCATTTGTGTATTCACCGGAGTGCACTATTAACTTCGTTAAAGAGCTTTTTCTTTGTCTTCACAACTTGGCTAACTTGGTGCAGGAGGCCTAGCTTTCAGTCTGTCTTAGGTTTTGAAACACCTTCCTCGCTCAGCTTAATCATTTCTAGCTTTTGATTTAAAATACGAGACATGGAATTCTTCCTTTCATTTGAACTCTTAGAGACCATTGCACAGTTATTAATTGATCTAATTTCAGTATTGTGTCTCAGGGAATAGGGAAGCCTGAGGATGGGGAGAGAGATGGGGCAGTGGTCTGTCAGTGGAGTAGTCAGAACACACACAATGTTTTTCAATTAAGTTTGTCATCTAATGTGGATGTGGTTCATGGCACCCCAAAACAATCACAATAATAGCATCAAAGATCATTGATCACAGATCATCATAACAAATGTAATGAAAAGTTTGAAGTATTGTGAGAATTACCAAAATGTGATCAGGGATACAAAGTGAGCAAATGCTGTTGGAAAAGTATCACTGATAGACTTGTTGGACACAGGATTGTTGCAGACCTTCAATTTGGGGGAAAAAAACAACCAGTATCTGTGAACTACAACAAAGTGATGTGCAATGAAACAAGATATGCTTATATAAAACAAAAATAGGAAGACTCTGCAAAGCAGAGAGAAGAAGGCAGACTGGGTAGGGACTTTGAAACCCTAGGAACCTCATGGCAGTAAGTTTCCTGGGTTTTCTCTCTGCCTCATATAGCCCAGACTTAGAGCTAAAGGCTTAGTGATCTGGAAATGCCAATGGATGCACACACAAAAAAGCCGAATGAATGCTTACTTTCTCTACCCACAGGACCAGGAAATACACAGTATTTCCTGATAAGTCAGAAAACTTTTAGACAACAAGTGCTCTACTACAACCAAATCCCATAGAGAAAACAGTGGCCTCAGCCACACCTGTGCCAGCAGAGGCTGAGTGGGGAGTTTAGTCTTCCAGCCAACTGGCTATAATAAGGTGCTCAACCTCCCCGTGCTACGGTAGCATCAGAGAAGACTAGGGAGCGATGATTTCGTCTTGCCAGGCAGTAACAGTCTTTCCCCTCGTGCTGTTATCAGTGGAGAAACACGGAAAACCTAGCATTCTGCCCCGGCCCAGCAGTGGAAATATTTTAAGACAGTTATAAATCAGAGAGAGGAAAGGGATATAAGGAGAGATAAGGTTTCTACACTTCACTCAAACCATTTTATGATGATGCCAAATGCTGTGTAAGTTACAACTGATATAGATCAGTGGAAAAGAGTAGAACCCAGAAATAAACTCACTAATAAAAACCCAACAAATTTTTCACAGAGATGCAAAAGTAATTCAGTGGAGAAAGGATAGATTTTTTGAACAAATAGTGCTGGAGCCATTGGACATTCGTAAAACGTGAAGCCCTACGTTCATGTCTTATACCAAAAAAAAAAAATCTTATACCTTGATCCTTTGGTTCATTCCCGGCTCTGCTTTTTATAGTTTTGTCAGGATTATATTGTAGGCACATAGTACATGTACTAGAAACATCCCTGATTGGACCTTTAACGTTTTTGCACAGTAGTTTTAAATTAATTAAATTTGGAAATTGCCCTCTCCCACTCCTGCAAAAGACTGATTATTTCTATTATTCTTTCTTTTTGTAAGGCAGAGGAGCAAATCTTTGTTGCTTAGCAGTTAACCGAGAAAGCCTGAAACTTTTTGAGCATAAAAGACATCTTTTACTGTTCTGAATTTAGAGCATAATAAGGGAAAGACATCCCTGGGGGCTCAGTTGTAAAGAATCCACCTGCAATGCAGGCAATGAGGATTCTATCCCCAAGTTGGGAAGATCCCCTGGAGAAGGAGATGGCAACCCACTCTAGTATTCTTGCCTGGGAAATCCCAAAGACAGAGGAGCCTGTCAGGCTGTAGTCCATGAGGCTGCAAAGGTTGGACACGACTTAGCAACTGAACACCCAAAGGGAGAGACAAAGTTAAAAACTGTCCCATGAGATAAGACATCAACTTTTAGGCACAAGTCTTTTTTTAGACACAAGATATATTTATTTCAAACAATATTTTAGAACAATAGTAATAAACAGTGATTTTTAGTAACTTTTAAAGAAACTTTTTTCCAAAATCATTTGAGTGTTTATCAGAAGTAACAGAGTGGTTTAACATTCTGTTACAGAGAGTTAACAGAATGTTTTGGTGATAAAAAGAAAACTGTTACCTGAGCATAGAATAACTAAATCATTTTATAAAAAGCAAACACTGCTTGTTTTTTTAAATACCATCCAAATAATACTTTGGCAGCAAAGGATTTATATGCCTTTACTTTTATGAATAAATCCATTAACATTGAATGTATTTGTTAATCTTTTTGCCATATATAGACTTTTTTTTAAGGTTAAATGATTTTGGAATTTATATTACTCTGTGTTTTCTTAGAAATAATGTATTTATCTTATTAAGTCTTCTCAATCAGAAAAGTGGTGTATCTTTCCATTTTCTAAACTGTTTTTGCCATCTTTATTGAGATAAAATTGACATATAACATGTATGTCATAATATCGTATGTATGTCCACATACTTCTAAAACAGCATTTTAAATGTCTTCATATATTCTATTATGCCTGTGTTAAAGCAGGAGATGCAGGTTCAATCCCTGGGTCGGGAAGATCCCCTAGAGAAGGAAATGGCAACCCACTCCAATATTTTTGCCTGGGAAAACCCATGGACAGAGTAGCCTGGTGGGCTACAGTCCATGGGATTGCAGAGAGTCTAACACGACTTCACTACTAAGCAACAACAACTAGTTTATCTAACTATTTCTTCATTGTTAGAGGCAGTTTAGCAAGGTGGTTGAAAGCAAGGACTTTGGAACCAAACTGTTTGGACTGAGGTTTTTTTTTTTCTCTGCCAGTTACTTTCTCAATAGTAAAATGGGGATGGTATAATATATACATTATATATATATATAATATATATATCATAAGGAGGGTTGTTATGAAGATCATATAAGTTAATTTCTGTAAATCATTTAGAACAGTATTTGGCACACAGTTACTTTGTAAATGCGGTGATGAATGTCTTTATACATAAATCTTTGTCAAAGTTTCTAATTATTTCCTTAGATAGATTTTTAGAAGGGCAATATCTTGATCAATGAGTATGAACTCTTTAGGATTCTTGAGATCCAGATTGCTGCTTAAAAAGATTTTAGGATAGAATAGAAATAGGGATAGGATAAACAGGGTTGTTGAACTTGTTTTACAGAACTTGGCACGAAATCTATAGAAAAAAAAATTTTTTAAACCCAACTCTTTGACCGAGCTACACAAATTTCAGCATAGCTTTTATGGACTGAACAGAAGCAATAATAAAGCCATGATGGACTAAGGGATTGCCATAGTGGGCTGTTGGTATCTTGTTACAGAAAGCAAAGCTAATGTTGGTAACAAGTAGTAAAAATTAAAGGTGTTTAATACATGGACAGGGAGGCCTGGCGTGCTGCAATTCATGGGGTCGCAAAGAGTCAGACACGACTGAGTGACTGAACTGAATTGAACTGAATACATACTGTTTCCCCTTAGGATTTTCTCTTGCAGCAGACCATGTTGCGAATTAAGGATCCTAAGAAGTCACTGGATTTTTATACGAGAATTCTTGGAATGACGTAAGTAAACTGTTGGTACCTGTGATGTTTAAATACATAGCTTTGCAAATATAGGCAATGTTTTCAGATCTATTTTAAAAATAGATTAAAGTTTGCTTCAAAGGTCACAAAAGTGCTTTTGGCCAGGAGTCTGGGACTAGGCTCCCAGCCAGGTTCACTGGGCAGCAAGACACCAGTGCTTGCATTTTCTCTAACTCCCTTTTCACTGAGAGCTGCCAGTTAAATCCTTAACGTGCCCAGACCATTTTGATGTTATGGCCACTCTTAGCCTCTTGTTTTCTTCAGAAAAGATATAGCTATAAAGACACATTATTTAGAAAATTTAGTGAGTTTACCTAAAGTTGACCATCTGTCCCATTTTATAGGATATGTTCTCTTTTTCCAAATAAGTAATATTCACTGATTTGATACCTTTAACATATTTGCTTTTCTTGATTTGTTTCCCTAAATAATATGAGGGTTTTTATTTATTTCTGGTAGTATAGAGAGTAAAATAATCTTTAATTTACTGCCTAGATAACCTTCATTGACATTAAGAGAAAACGTCAAGTAATACAGTATATGTCTATATTTAGAAAATCTGACTGCTTCCGAGAAATACAAAGTGAAAAATGACAGCCTCCCTCTCCTAGTTCTCTTCAAAGATAACGGCTGTTAACAGTTGCTTGTCATTCTTTCCAGAAAAAGTGGTTTTGCGCATAGCTCAGTCAGTAAAGATTCTGCCTGCAATGCAGGAGACCTGGGTTGGATTCCTGGGTTGGGAAGATCCCCTGGAGAAGGAAATGGCAACCCACTCCAGTGTACTTGCCTGGAGAATCCCATGGAAAGAGGAGCCTGGCAGTCTGCAGTTCATGGGGTCATAAGAGTCGGACACGACTTAGCTACTAACGCACCATGACATATTTAAAGGACGTAATGAAACAAATGTATTGAACGTCTGCTATTTGCCAGGCCCTTTATATGTTCTTTCATTCAGTCTTCACAAAAGGCTTATGAAATAGCTTATATTTCCATTTTACATGGAAAGGAAGAAACCAAAGCTTAAAGGCATTAACTTACGGCACCAAATCCCACAGTGGGAACATGGCAGAGCTGGAATTTGAATCCAGGTCCAAACAACTCCAGTGTTGACACTATTTTTAAAGAGCCCCAAATAGAGTACTCAGATGGTGAAGAATCTGCCTGCAATGCAGGAGACCTGGGTTCGATCCCTGGGTTGGGAAGATCCCCTGGAGAAGGAAATGGCAATCCATTCCAGTATTCTTTTTTTTTTTTTTTTTAAACGTATATCTTCATTTTATTTGCCTGGAGAATTTCATGGACAGAGGAGGCTGGTGGCTACAGTCCATGGGGTTGCAAAGAGTCCGACATGCCTGAGCGACTAACACAAGAGTACAGCTTGATGTTCTAGTGAAAGATAATGCTGTGCTGAGAAGAGCAGTGTAAAACACGTTCAAATGCTCCATTTGACTGGTCTGTAAGAGCTTAGGCAGTCTGCTTTGGTAGGTGCAGAGCGAGTTTTTTGTGATTGGAGTATTTGAATTGTATGACACTTCATCATAAACATGTTTGAGTAAGAGCTATTTGTGATGAGTCAGTGGGTAGATCTTAGTGGGCTAAGGCATATTACATAGCAGTAATAAGTAGAAGATTTGGAACAGAACTCTAGAAACTTTTTATTTGCTATGCTTCAGTCATTCCCTCTTATTGGTGTTGAATGAAGTCATTTTTGAGCATTTAATCCTCCGTAATCTAAAGAAAACTATACTGTGTGTATCCTCATTTCACCCTACTCCTTGCGAAATAACGTCACACTCTAAGTTCATTTTAGAAGCCACAGCTTTGTTGAATCTTCTTCAGAACCTCAGGATGCGGAATTCATGCACTTCCTCTCACAGTCTCTCCTTTTCCACTGCTCTTTTCAACCTACAAAAGAAACTTAAGTCTTCTCTATTGTAGGATAATTGTCGCTCTCTGCTCTCTTGCGGTCCATCCCATCATTAGGACTGTCTGTACAGATAGATCCCACTTGCTCACCTCCCATTCTCCAGCCTCTGCTGTGCGTGCTGGTGAAACTGCCCTCACAGGACCTTTCTGTATCTACTCACTTCTCCTCAAACTTAATCCTGTCTGACCTTTCTGCAGTATTTGGTACTGTCAACCACTTTATTATGGACATTCATGTCTTCTGTGCTGTTAATCTGCCCTCTCTTAACACCTGTCCTCACCTTATCTTCCTAGGAGTTTTGGCACAGTAACTGAATGCCATATATCCTAAAGGTGTGAGACATTATATTTTCCACTGAAAAACAAAATTTTCTTTTGAAGATATCTTTTGACACTTATCCAGGTATCATAAATCCAGCTAATTTTCATTGTATTTGAAGAACTGATGAATTACAAGTTTACATTTAATTTTTTTAAATTTCACTGATATTTACAGATAAGTTTTTTAATTAGACTTTTTTATTGATTTTTCCTTGCTTTTTCTATTAAAACAGCCTCACTGTGTACTGTTCTTATTCTCAGTAGAACTCGAATATCGTCATGTTGATTTTAGTATTAATCGACTTTTCTTGTAAGTTGAGTCAGGCTTGTTATTTAATTTCAGACTACTCCAGAAACTTGATTTCCCCACTATGAAATTTTCACTCTATTTCTTGGCTTATGAGGATAAAAATGACATCCCAAAAGATAAAGATGAAAAAGTAGCGTGGGTATTCTCCAGAAAAGCTACACTTGAACTGACACAGTAAGTATGAGTCTTTATTTTGTTTATATATTCTACATTTTTTGGAAGCTTTTTTTTTTTTTTTTAAACTTTTCCCCCTTACTTACCAGCTTAATTCAAACTGGGTCTTATCTAACCACTTTCCATTTGTAACAATATCTTTGAGTATTTTTTCATGGATCTTTATATTGTTCTTATGGTGCAAGTAGGGCAAATGAGATCATTTGCAGAGAATGTAATAATGAAATGGCAAGATGTTTGTCAAAATGTAGCTAATGAATGTTTGGATACTACAGCTGAGATTGTCATAGGCATTCTCCTTTCTGTTTTATTCTGTATGCTGTTTTTGTGCAGTCTTTAAAAATAAACAAAACAGATTTGTTTCAGGGTGTGCTATTTCATGTGTCTCCTGAATCAGAACAGCTCTGGAGTCAGACAGACCTGGCCTGAGTCTTGCCTCTGATGACAGCTCTGTGATCAAGTTATACCACCTCCCTAAGTGGCAGTCTCATTTGTAAAATGGAGATGCTCAGATCTAACCCATGCAGCTGTTTTGAGGGCTTCATGAAATATAAAGTCCATAGCACAATGAATGGTAGTTGCTATTATTATCATTTTTATTCTTATCCAGATGCCTAGTTTTATTGTCTCCTTAGTCTAGTTCATCATTCTTTGCCTGTTTGCTCTTTCTGTTGTTGAAAACTTAACGTGTACAGTAGCAGAGATTAGACCAAGTGTATTAAGTAGCATATATACATGGAAAGATTTCAAAGATTGTTGCAGCTTTCTTTTCAGAATTTCTATTCTCCAGGTCACTTAGAATTATGTTTTCTCTCCATCTGTAGCAATTGGGGCACGGAAGATGATGAGACCCAGAGTTACCACAGTGGCAATTCAGACCCTCGAGGATTTGGTATGTTTGCCTATTTGTGTGTAATACACTTTTATGGTTTTGTGATTTTGCATTGGGTACCTATTTATGATTGTAAGCAATCTAAAACATTAATTTTTAGATTTTTGTTAGTATGGCTATTTTTATTTCCACATGTAAGTTGTGTCCAACTCTTGGTGAAGCTATATACCCTGTGGAATTAGACAGAGGATTAATTCCTCTGTCTGTGGAATTCTCCAGGCAAGAATACTGGAGTGGGTAACCATTCCCTTCTCCAGGGCATCTTCCTAACCCAAGGATTGAACTTGTGTCTCCTGCATTACAGGTGGATTCTTTACCATCTGAGCCACCAGGGAATCCTAATT
Source organism: Bos indicus (assembly GCF_029378745.1). Lineage (NCBI taxonomy): Eukaryota > Metazoa > Chordata > Mammalia > Artiodactyla > Bovidae > Bos > Bos indicus. Next base: position 13,999,365 of record NC_091782.1, on the reverse strand, counting down.
TTATTTAGGAATATAATTTCATCATGTCAATCTAAACTTTACACTTATTCTCTCACCATGGTTTCATTTTTCAGTCTCAGTACTGTATTTCCAGTAGACTTTTAAATTAAAGAACAAAACCAAAAATGATGGTTAATAATAATCCTAATTTCTGCTAGTATACACTTCTGCCTTAATCTAAAATCTCTCAATCAAATGCCAGGATTATCAGTTTAAATGGACTGGTATATAGTCATTATCAACAATTAGCTTATTAAGCATGAATAAATGGATATTGTTTTTTTAAGTAGGTTATTAACAGATTGAACTCTTTATGAGCAAATATTGGGCTTATGTCAAATAATTTATAATTTAGAGCAACTAATTATTATACCCAGCCACTTAGATTCTTGTTCTTTAATATTTTATAGGTTTTGAACCAACTTGATTCAGTCTGTTTACAGATGCCTTGTGTTTTGAAATTAACTAGTTTTGGAAGCCACTTGTGGCACATGGATACCCTGTTGTAATTTTTCCTTCTTTCTCTCTGCCTTGTTTTGGGGGCGGTTTTACCTAAGGTCACATTGGAATTGCTGTTCCTGATGTTCATGGTGCTTGTAAAAGATTTGAAGAACTGGGAATCAAATTTGTGAAGAAACCTGATGATGGTGAGTCTGCTACTTGTTTTCTTCAGGCCTCTCTTTAGTTCTGTGACATTTACTAAGCACTCACAGAGGGTCCTGTTGTAGTTAAACCTTTTGGTTGCAAGTGACTTTGAATCCTACTCCAACCAGCTTAAGGAAAGAGAAATGATTGGAAGCACACTGAGTTACCTTAGGAAACCGAAAGGCAAACTCGAGGGTGGCTTCACATGGGACTAATTGCAGGATCTGGAGAGCCGCCAAAGACCGAGGCCGCCTCTCCACCCCTCAACCCTGCCCATTTCTCAGTGACCACCAGCTTTTACTATCTCAGGTCTATCTAGCCACCCAAAAACTAAGTTCCTTAAAGTCTGTTTCTTCTGCTCTTAATGTAACTACAGCAAGTCTGTTCAGTTCATAATTATTTGGTTTTTCTTTTTCATCCTTTTACAACTTTGGCATGTCCTTATGATTTAGGTATGTCTCTTGACAATAGTATGTATCTGGATTTTGTTGGATTTACATGTATTATAATTATTTTATTTAGATCTATTTTTGCCATCCCATTTTATTTTTAAAATTTTTAATTTGGAATATTTCACTGTTTCATTTCCATCTTTTTTTTTTTTTTTTTTAAATTCCAATTAGGAGATTTGATATCCAAAAATCATCCTCCCCAGTAAAACAAGAACTTGCTCCCTTCTACCTCCATTATCTTACTATACCCAGGCTGGGATAGTATTGATTTATTTTTCTTTTTTCTTTGGCTTGTTTTTTTAAGATAATAAATATGTAAAGGTATATATTTTTTTCTCCATATATCTCTTGCTGTAACATCTTTTGGATTTTTCTGTCCCTTTATTAAGTACCTCAACCAAAACTGCTTTCAAAGGGTTTGTGAGGCAGAACTCTTGAGGCATTCCATATACCCCAGAACCTCACCTTTATATATATATAAATGACAGTTTTGTTGTCTATAAACCTTAGGTTTATTTTCCTTCAGTCTTGAAAATACAACTCTGTTGTCTTATTTTTCCCATCCAGTGTTGCTGCTGAAAAATCTGCTGATTTGTGTTCCTTTGTTTATTTTCTTCTGTTTTGTCCTAGAAGCTTTTTATATTTGTTTTCTTTGTCCTTGACTTCCTTCTGGGGATTTCTTCAAACTGGCATACTAATTAGCTAATTTTTCCTCAGATGTATCTGTTCTTATATTCGTCTTTTGTATTCTCATCTATTGTATTATTTCACCTATTATAATTTTGATTTCTAATTTTTGCTGACTTCCTTTTATATTGCGCAGCTGGTAAAGAATCCATCTGCAGTGCAGGAGACCCCAGTTCAATTCCTGGGTCTGGAAGATCCCATGGAGAACAGATAGGCTACCCGCTCCAGTATTCTTGGGCTCCGTTGGTGGCTCAGACAGTAAAGAATATGCCTGCAGTGCAGGAGACCTGGGTTCATTTCCTGAGTTGGGAAGATCCCCTGGAAAAGGGAATGGCTACCCAGTCCAATATTCTTGCCTGGAGAATTCCATGGACAGAGGAGCCTGGAAGGCTACAGTCCATGGGGTCACAAAAAGTCGGACACGACTGAGCAACTTTCACTTCACTTCATTATAATTTTGATTTCTAATTTTTGCTGACTTTCTTTAATATTTTCTTATTCTTATTTCATATTGGTTATATTTAATATTCCTCATTGTTTTTACATATTTCAATAGTTCTTGGTCTATCAATCTCATATTTGTTCTTCAGTTAGAATTTATAATCCATTGTTTGTTTTATAGTTATATTCCTCAAATTCTTATTATTTTGGTCTCAGAGATTTGGGTGGGTTTGTTTTTATTTTTTTACTGAAACTATTAGCTATTCCAACCATCAGTTCAGTTCAGTCGCTCAGTTGTTTCTGACTCTTTGTGACCCCATGAACCGCAGCACGCCAGGCCTCCCTGTCCATTACCAACTCCAGGAGTCCACCCAAACCCATGTCCATTGAGTCGGTGATGCCATCCAACCATCTCATCCTCTGTCATCCCCTTCTCCTCCTGCCATCAGGCAATGTGAGTGGGGGAAGACCAGACCTTGGTTCTTAAAATTCCAAGTGATATCAGGGACATGTGCAGGGCAGAGAGAGAAAATAAGAGTTAAGACAAATACTTCACATTCTGTAGTCATATCCTTTTCCCCCTTTGTCCCTGATGTAGTATTTGTAGGAGACGCTCCTGGCATTGTTTTTCCCTAACTCTGGTTGTGTGGCACGTGTAACCTCTGGGAGATGAGTTGCTCCCCACCTGTTTTTCTGCCCTTACCTACCCCCGAGGACATCTGAACCAGTCGTTCGAACCTCCCGCACTGTGGGAGTAGGTGCTGAGGCCCAAGGCACTGGGAGAAGCAAGAGCCAAACTAGTAAAACTCCTTGTTTATTCTCCCACAGCCACGATGGCCTGCCTTGTGGTCTGGCCACAAGTACCCCTTCCACACAAAGTGGGTTAAAATAGTCACCACCTCACCCCTACCATTTCTCTCCCCAACTGTCACATCAGAGGCATCATACTTTTCTCCCCCCCATTTTTTATCTGTGTTCCTCTGAGGCTGATCTTGAGGAGAGGAGCCAGAGATAAAAGTCAAACTAATTCAGCATCTTGGTACCAAAATAAATTTCTGAGGTCACACTTTTTCCATTTAGGCAAACAACTCTACTCCTAGACCTGTTACCCTCTCAGTCCCAGTCATGAGGTCCTGGGAGAAAGAATCTGATTGGCACAGCTTGGGTTACACAGAATAGTGTATGACCAAGCATCTGGGTCCCTTGGCTGGCTAGATGCGCCATGCTACCGGCTCTCTTGAGCATCTGCTGTCGTTTTCCTCTTTAAAATAAGGCAGTTTCTGTGACTACTCAACTAGCTGCATGAAGTTACATTGTGCAGGTGCAGTAGTTACCTGATACCTACAAGATACAGCCAGTCCCACTGTTTATTTCAGGAGAGTTGGTTTACAGCTATGTGTAGAAGATAAAATGTGTCATTCTGAAACTCGTGCATCTGGGCCACACCAATAGATTTTTTGAAGTTAAAACTATAAACGAAATAATGTAATTAACTAAAATGTAAAATAAAATTTGAATTAATAAACATTATTTTAAATTTATATATATATATATTTTTTTAGGTCTCTCAAATAATGAAAATTATTTTGTTTTACAGGTAAAATGAAAGGCCTGGCATTTATTCAAGATCCTGATGGTTACTGGATTGAAATTTTGAATCCCAACACAATGATAACTATTATTTAGTTCTGTGAGAATGCTGATTTGAAATTTCAGTGGAGACATTGTAGAAGGTAAAACAGGAAATCATGTGATTCAAGATATTCAGATAACAGAAGCATCCAGGACTGATGGATCCTTGTCCCAACTCAGATTATTCTTAAATCTCTCTCCCTTTACTCTTTCAGCTGTTTCCCCCTAACTGTTGTTCAGTCATCCTAGTTTTAATGTAGTGCCTTGTCTTATGTCCTTGAATCTAGTTGTATAACTTTACTTTTTTAGGCAATAATTAGAACAGTTCCCTTCAGAGGCTGCATTTGCCTTCCATCTCCTGAAGAGATACAAGTCTACAAGTCTGCCTTTGAACCATCATTTAAAATATAAAAAAACACTGAACATGTTTTTGTTATGGTTACCTTCTGGGGTTTCAGTTCCTCCGAAGTAACTTTTCACAATGAGAAGTTAAAAACCCTGAACAAAAATGAAGCTTCACGTATATTTCAAATAGTATAAAGTTTATTTTACAAAAGAGAAGTGACTCTCGGGAGAAATTTAGAATCATGCTGACACAGATGCAGATAGAAATACTAATTTCTTCTTTACAGAGTACTCTGAAAGTTCAAGGACTAGCCTCTTTGGGGATGGGGAGGAGGATGGGAATATTATATACTGGTTATGCAGACACAAACTAGACTGTCACATACTTTATCTCACTTAATCCTCCACAGTGTCCTGTGAGATAGAAAGCAGACTAACATGCAAAATCAGTGAATCCAAGGCAATATAAATAGGCTCAAGTACTCAAGATCTCATCATCGTCATCACTTTTAGTATTTAGCTGTACCTCACAACATCTCCTTCATTAGTCTTCTTTGTAAAAGCCTTCAGTGAGGTTGAGCATTGCCTTCTCGGCTTTGGAGGCTTGAGTACCATGGTGAGGAAGAAGCAGTGGAGGAAGTCAGGAGCACACAGCTGCTCTGGGAATGCCCGGCCATCCCTGTGCAAGTGGTGCTTGTGTTACTTATGAAAAGCCCCTACCCCAAGGTCTTCCGCATGGCAGCGATCATGTAGGATATGTTACGTTCAGTGATAACATAACTTAGTTATCAGAAGTCAGCTCAGTGATCTTCCTTGCCATGACTGATATTTGATGGGTTTTTAAAACCAAACTGATGTTGAGTATTTCTTACGGCACAGATAATAAGAACATCCAGTTTATGGCTTAACTCCATTTAGATTTTTTTTTTTTGCATGCGGACACTATTGGAAGACCTTTGGATAGGTCTTACGCTGTTAGAAGCATTTTATATTTCCTTTTTGGATGGAATGGGTTTATGTGAGCTATTTGAACAAGTGGCAATACTCAGACTGAAATAAAATTTTAGATAAGACTATGCTTAATTTGTACACTTCTATTCTGTACATTCTTTCTTAAAAAAAAAAAAGAAAAGAAAAACTGCCCTTGAGGAGTACTGCAAGGATTTGAAGGGGCTTGCAGACTCATCAAGAACTGGGAATAGTTTGTAATTCTCTACATCCAGCAAAGCACACAGTTTCTATGAATAATGAAGAGTGAGGAAGATGAGAAGAGGAAAGGAGATAAGGATGAAGGATTTTGATAGAAAAAGTGCAGAGAAGAAAGCCGAAATGTCAGAAGTGAGTTGTGGTTAAGCAATGCTAGTACATTTTGGGTTAATGGGTTATTAGATTCATAAATAAGCCTCCCCTAGTGGGAGGGTTATTAGATTCATAAATTTAATCATTTAAACCGTATTCCCACAGAAAGAAGCCTTCTCTGCCTGCTAAGTAAAACTTGCCAAAAAGATAGCCCTTGCTTATTCTCGAAGTTCATCCTTAGATGTGTTGAAAAATATGTGTTGTATCACCAGGCTTTGCTAGGGATTAGGACAGCTCACTTCTAGATTAATTTACCTGAGCAGTGGTGACATGAAAGGATGAATTCGAGCACAAGAAATGTTGCTTTCCATGATTGGACAGCAAGACTGTATAGCTCACTGTCAATGTAAAATAAATCAGTCTCTCAGGAACCCTCCACACCTAAGCCTGGGACTCAGTTATAACTCAGATGGTCTGAACAGGAGCTGCTGGCTGAGAGAAAATCACTTAGAGCTTTCCCATGTAGCATTCTCACCAGGATTGGGTACTGTGTGTATAACTATTCCTCAGCAACACAACTGCTTGTGAAGAGGTCTGTATCAGTAGACGTGCATACTGCTGACAATAAGAAAAGACCCAACTCTGTTGGATGTAACACACACTTTAGAGGTTCTGCAATGGGTTGAGAGAGGGTTCAGAAATAACAAGTATCGTGGTTTTCTCCTATCTTTCCCAGCAATTTGGGGAGGGGAGAATAATACTTGCGATAAAAAAAACCCCGACTATGATTCCAGGTGTCATTGTATAAACAATGTTCAGTGAAAGAAAATAACCTTTTCTTCTTGGAGTCTGTAACGAGTGTAAAACCTTTCTCAAAGCTCATCAACAGAATCCTCTTCATGTCTCAAAACTGGGATCAGGTCACTCGCCTGGCTCTGATGATCGGCAGAGGGAATGAGGCCATTCTGATTTGGACTGGTCATATTTATCTGAGTTACCTGCCTTAAGGTGGACACTGCATCAAAACTGGGACTTTCAGAATGCAGGAGCAAATGGGGGCTTCTGAAGAGGCAAACAGAAACTGCAATAGGGTGATATTAAATATTCAGAACTTGGTGCAAGGGTGCTCATAGAAATCATAAGGCATTTTCTGCCCTCGAAGAACTTGTTCTGAGATTACGGTTCTCAACTATATCAGACTTAGCAGATCCTCATTAAAACATGGGAACATTTATAACATCTATTACACCACTATCCTGAAACAAAATTCATATATAATGTAAACCTATATACACAATTTCAGAAAGGATTAAGCCAATGCCTTTATTGTAATAAAAAATAAGTCAATTTGTGATAAAATGTGCATTTCAGTATGTAAATGCCCATATACTACCACACTAAGAAACAATGGAGTAGTCAAGTGCTTTCTCTTACGTATACAAGTGTGTGTGTGCTCAGTTGCTCAGTCGTGTCCTCCTCTGCAGCCCCATGGACTATAGCCCACCAGCTCCTCTATCCATGAAATTTTCCAGGCGATAATACTGGAGTGGGTTACCATTTCCTACTCCAGGGGATCTTCCCAACCCAGGGATGGAACCCGTGTCTCTTGCATCTCCTGCATTGGCAGGTGGATTCTTTACCACTACTGTATAGAAGAAGTAAAATTGTTTAATAGTGCACTGGTAACTCTACTGGTACTTTAGAGGCTGAATTCATGACTCCTGTAGAGTTCTGTTACAACTTTTAAATGCATATTGATAACAGGTATGTTTTATTGGTCACTCAAATTGAGTGATGGTAACTGTTGGAAACATCATTTTCCAAAATGGTGATCAATTCTTGTGGAAGTTTTGAATAAAAGAATAATATTCCTTCTGTTTATGAGATAGTTTTGTCTCTAGTGAATATTAAGATTAGGTATACAAGTAAGTAGAAATTCTAGGCTCAGATGATAAAAGAAGGTGTTATAATTTTTTAGTTGACGTGTGTAAGTTTAAGGTGTGTAGTATGATTTGATATTTATGTTTGCAGTATTACCACCACAGGCTTAGCTGACACTTCTATTGTCACATAATTACCTCTTCTTTTTTGTGATGGGAATAATTAAGATCTAGCCTCTGCCTAAAAATAAACAAGGAAAAAAAAAAGCTGCAAGAAAACACAAACACTGAGGCTGAACAATATGCTACTCAATAACCAGTGAGTCACTAAAGAAATCAAAGAGGAAGACATTGGAGACAAGTGAAAATGGAAACAACGATCTAACAGCAAAAGCAGTTCTAAGAGGGAAGTTTATGGTGATACAAGCCAGCCCACCTCAGGAAACTAGAACTCTTGGTCTTAACCTTACACCTAGAAGAATTAGAAAAAAGAACAAGCAAAACCATCCTTGGCTAGCACTTCTGCTGGTATAGGTGGAAAACGGTGGAGTGACCCATACTGTCACCTCTGAGAGGTCTGGGCACCTGGACAACGTGTCCTTTTCAGACCAGCCAGGGTTGCTGCACTTGTCCATTTACCCTTAAACCTGGGCATGCGGATACCAACAGGCACCTAAGCGGGTCACAGGGATGCTAAGGAGCAGTACTCCGGCTGCTCCCATTGTGCAGCAGCAGCCCTACTTCGTAATGATAAGGGTCACTAACACCAGAATGCTGATGATGATTCTTGCCCGAAGTAACAGGGCATCAGCCACAACTTAAAATTAATGGGATTAATCCCAAAGCAATCTATAGATTCAATGAAAAACCTATCAAAATTTTAATGACTTTTTTTTTTCAGAAATAGAAAAATTCAAACTAAAATTCACATGGAATCTCAAGGGAACCCAAATAACCAAAACAGTCTTGAAAAAGAAGATTAAAATTGGAGGACTCACACATTGTGATTTCAAAACTTACCACAAAGCTTCAGTAATCAAAACAGCATGGTACTGGCATGAAGACAGACATACAGACCAATGGGTTTGTTCCTGGGCACTGAGCCTCACACATATGTTCAGATTTTTGATGAGGATACCAAGACCATTCAATGGGGAAAGGAAAATGTTTTCAACAAATATGCTGGTAAAACTGAGTATCCACACAAAAGAGGGAAGTGTAGTGTAGGTGGATCTTTATCTCACACCGTCTGTAAAAATTAACTCAAAATGAATCAAAGGTCTAAATGTAAAAGCTGGAAGTATAAAACTCATAGAAGAAAACATGAGAAAAGGCTGCATGACCTTGGATTTAGCAACAATGTCTTAGCTATGACACCAAGAAACACAGGCAACAAAAGGAAAAAAGTCAACAAATTGTACCTCACTAAAATTTAAAACATTTAAATTTAAAATTTAAAGGATGCTATCAACAGTGTAAAGGCAACCCACAGAATGGGAAAACATACTTGCAAATCATATGTCTGATATAACATTCAGAATATATAAAGAACTACATGCAACAATAACAAAAACAACCCAGTTTTTAAATGAGCAGAGAATTGCAAGTCAAAACGGCAGTGAGATACCATCCATACCCAGCCATACCATAAGATGCCTGTTGTTTACTGGCTAAGTTGTGTCTGACTCTTTCGATGCCATGGACTGTAGCCCGCCAGGCCCCTCTGTCCATGGAATTTCACAAGCAAGAATTCCTGAGTGAGTTGCCATTTCTTTCTCCAAGGGATCTTCCCAACCCAGGGATTGAACCTGAGTCTCCTGCATTGGCAGGTGAATTCTTTACCGCTGAGCCACCAGGGAAGTATGTAAAAACAAAAACAAAAAATAACAAATGTTTTAGGGAAAGCCTGAATATTTACATTTTGGATTAATACTTTTATTACAAGTAACTTCATTTGTACATGCAATTTATCCGAATAGGTCACTAGTTATCATATTTACATCCTATAAATGTTAACATTATGGATTAATATGAAGGTGAAAGTTGCTCAGTCATGTCCGATGCTTTGCAACCCCATGGACTAAACAATCCATGGAATTCTCCAGGCCAGGATACTGAGTGGGTGGCCTTTCCCTTCTTCAGTGGATCTTCCCAACCCGGGGATCAAACCCAGGTCTCCCGCATTGTAGGTGGATTCTTTACCAACAGAGCTATCAGGGAAGCCCCAATATAATATATCCTATAAGAATTTAGAAGCTTTTTTTCCCTACTAAATCAGAGTCAGGAATGAACACTGAGCTTTCAGGCTCTGCAGGTGATTTTTATGTGTCATTGAGTAAATAAAAATCAGTTTTAAAGATGTTTGGGAGTTCCCTGGTGGCCTTGTGGTTAGGATTCTGGCTTTCACGGCCACGGCCCAGGTATTGCTGGCGGGAATGTAAACCAGTGCAGCTGCTGTGGAAAACAGTAGGGCAGTTCTTCCAAAAATTAAACAACTACCATATGTTCAGCAATTCAACTTTTGGATATATACCCAAAAGATCTGAAAACAGAGACTCAAACTGATACTTGTACACCAAGGCTTGTTAGCAGCCTTATTCATGTAGCCAAAAAGTGGATGAGTTTGAGCAGACTCTAGGAGACAGTGAAGGACAGGGAAGCCTGGTATGCTTCAGTCCATGGGGTCGCAGAGTTGGACATGACTGAGCGATTGAACAACAAAAGGTAGAAACAACCCAAATGTCCACTGATGGATGAATAAGTAAAATGTGATATAGGCATACAATGGAATGTTATTCAGCCTTGAAAAGGAACGAAATTCTGAAACATGCTACAACATGGATGAACCTTGAAGACACTGGGCTAAGTCAGACAAAAAGATAAATACAGTATGATTCCACTTACATGAGATACCTGCTGCTGCTACTGCTGCTAAGTCGCTTCAGTCGTGTCCGACTCTGTGTGACCCCATAGACAGCAGCCCACGAGGCTCCGCTATCCCTGGGATTCTCCACGCAAGAGCACTGGAGTGGGTTGCCATTTCCTTCTCCAGTGCATGAAGGAGAAAAATGAAAGTGAAGTCACTCAGTCATGTTCGACTCTAGGAACCCCATGGACTGCAGCCTACCAGGCTCCTCTGTCCATGGGATTTTCCAGGCAAGAGTACTGGAGTGGGGTGCCATTGCCTTCTCCATATGAGATACCTAGATATGAGATACCTAGAATAGTTAAATTCACAGAGACTGAAAGAATGGTGGTTTCCAAGGACTGGTGGGTAGAACAAATGGGGAGTGATTGTTTAATAGATGGAGAGTTTGGGAAGAAGGAAAAGTTTTGGAGATGGATGATGGTGATGGTTTTACAACAATGGAAATGCACATAAAGCCATTGAACTGTATACTTTAAAAATGGTTAAAAGGAAAGACTTTGTTTTCATATATTTTACCACAATAAAAGAAATTAATGTGTGCTCTGGTGAAAGTGTCTCACTTTTTAGAAGAATGACCTCTAGACAAGCAGAACCTGGAGTTATCCAAGTGAATAACTGGGAGCAATGATGGTAAGGGGCTGCTCATATTTCCCCCCTTGGTTCCTGAACCCATATGATACCTATTGGGAATAGAGCACTGGTAATGATATTGACAGGGTATATCATGTGTCCTGGCAGTTGGCATCTCATCATTACAGGGTATCATCTCCAAGCTGGTACCTCAGCTGCACCTTCAGAAGACCATTTCATCACTCTCAGAGCAGCATCTTCTGATGGTGCAGCAGGTGACAGGTCCAGTGGACCCATGGTCATGTGCCTGCTGCCGCACTTGCTGTGCTCTAAAACGGGCCCCTTGGGCTGCCATCACCAGGAGAAGGACATGCTGCAGAGAACCATTGACCTTCCAGCAGGGATCTTAGGATGGGACAGTTAGAGCAGAGACAGTGTCATCCCAGGTGTTCCACAGCCTGAAGCAGAGTGATCTGCTTACACAGCTGATCTCTGTAAGCTAGAAATAAATCCTGATTGTATGCGACTGAGACTTTCTGCATGTGTGTTACACAGAATTTTGTGGCAAAAGCTGATTGACACACTTTTCTCTATCCTCCCTAAATTTCTTTATCTTTTTCTTTGTTCTAACTTCTTAACTGGAATGATTGGTTTGCTTATTGAAACTATTTTTAAAGCTCAAAGGTGCATTTTAAAATGTTATTTTTTCCCTCAGAATTGTTTTGGCAGCATGCCCCACAGTTTTTGCTATGTAGGCTCTCATTGTTATTACTTTGCTATCTTTTGATGTTGATTTTGTGTCCAGTGAATGTGAACTGTATTGTTCCTTTTTGAAATTTACTATAATTTGTGAAAAAGCATGTGCTTGATTTTGTGAATATTCCTTGGACAAGAACAGTATCTTCTGTTGTGGGATATTCAGTTCAGTTCAGTTCAGTCAGTCAGTCGTGTCCGACTCTGCGACCCCATGAACTGCAGCATGCCAGGCCTCCCTGTCCATCACCAACTCCCGAAGTCCACCCAAACCAATGTCCATTGAATCAGTGATGCCATCCAACCATCTTATCCTCCGTCGTCCCCTTCTCCTCCTGCCCTTAATCTTTCGCAGCATCAGGGTCTTTTCAAATGAGTCAGCTCTTCACATCAGGTGGCCGAAGTATTGGAGTTTCAGCTTCAACATCAGTCCTTCCAATGAACACCCAGGACTGATCTCCTTTAGGATGGACTGGTTGGATCTCCTTGCAGTCCAAGGGACTCTCAAGTCTTCTCCAACACCACAGTTCAAAAGCATCAATTCTTTGGCACTCAGCCTTCTTCACAGTCCAACTCTCACATCCATACATGACCACAGGAAAAACCATAGCCTTGACTAGATGGACTTTTGTTGACAAAGTAATGTCTCTGCTTTTGAATATGTTATCTAGGTTGGTCATAACTTTCCTTCCAAGGAGTAAGCATCTTTTAATTTCATGGCTGCAGTCACCATCTGCAGTGATTTTGGAGCCCAGAAAAATAAAGTCTGACACTGTTTCCACATCTATTTGCCATGAAGTGATGGGACCGGATGCCATGATCTTAGTTTTCTGAATGTTGAGCTTTAAGCCAACTTTAAAGTTCTGTTTAAAACTGTTGTGATCAAACTCAGTGAGTTTCAACTAAAAATCCTCCATAGCAGCTGTTGTCTGTTCCTCTTCTTCCCCTTCTTCTCCATCTTCTCCCCACTCCTACTCCCCCTTTCTGAATTCCATTATAGGAAAATTAATATTGCTACCTCTCCTTTCTGTTTGCATTTACCTGAAATTTTTGCTCTTCTCTGTTTTTTCCCCAAAATTTTCAATTTTATTATTTTTAGCAAGTCAAACAAAGTATATACAAAAACATCTCTTTCCCCAGCCACATCCATTTGAAAGAAACTTGTGTTAAAAAGTTGGTGATCCAAAAAAAACACAAACAAACAAACAAAAAAAAACAAAAACAACAAAAAAAGTTGGTGATATTTATCCTTCAACCTTAGTCTCTCTGAGTTCATAAATCTGTATAAATACGTTGTGGTAGGCCAAATAACGGCCCTCAACATGTCCAGATACTAATCTCTGGAGCCTGTGAATGTCACCTTATATGGGAAAAGGGTCACAGTACCGGTGATTCAGTTAGGAATCTTGAGATGAGGTTATCTTGGATTATCTGATGTGCCCTAAATGCAACCATATATGTCCTAAGAAGGAGACTGATAGAGATTTAATACAAAAGCAAGAAAGGTCATGTGAAAATGACTGTGGGGATTGGTGTGATGTGACTGTAAGCCAAGGAATGCTGTCTGCCACCAGAAGTGGAAAATATAAGGAACATTTTCCTCTAACTATTCAAGTGAGTGTGGCTCTACCCAGATGTTGATTTTAACTCAGCAACACTGATTTTGGACTTCTGGCCTCCAGAAGTCTAGAGAATTCAATAAACGTGTACTGTTTTAAGCCGTCTTTCTGCTGCTGTAATTTTTACAGCAGCTGCTGCTAAGTCACTTCAGTCATGTCTGACTCTGTGCGACCCCATAGTCGGCAGCCCACCAGGCTCCCCCATCCCTGGGATTCTCCAGGAATAACACTGGAGTGGGTTTTCACAGTAGCAATAGAATGCTAATATGTAAGTTTAAAATTTCCCCCTTTTTAATATTTTTTATAAATATAACATCATACTCTTATGGTGCTCTAGAACTTTCTATCCCTCTTAATAATAAATCAATTATATAAAAATAATGTATAATTATATCTTCAAAGGTCATTATCTATAGATGCCATTCTTTTTAATAACCAAGTAATAGTCCATAGTATGCTCAGTGGTAAAGAATCTGCCTGCCAATGCAGGAGACGTAGGTTCAATCCCTGGATTGGGGTGATCCCCTGGAGAAGGAAATAATAATCCTCTTCAGTATTTTTGCTTGGGAAATCCCATGGACAAAGGAACCTGGTGGGCTACAGTCTGTGAGGTCACAAAGGGTTGCATACAACTTAGCGATCAAAAAACAACAACAGTCCATAGTATAGATGTTTTATAATTCATTTAAACATTCTAGACTTTCTAGTTTCCAGTTTCCCATTGTAAATAGTGCTGCTGAGGGGAGAGGACAGTAGACTCCTATGAGGATCTATAGATAAGTATTAAATTTTAATAGAAGTCAACAGTTTTACTTCCCAGGAAGGTTGTAACACTTCCCATCTGATTTGAATTTTCCTTTTTATAAGTGACGATGACTGTTTTTTTCATATTTTTTGGCAATTTGTATTTCCTATTTTATGCAATGCTTGTTTAGTTCCTTTGCTTCTGTTTCCTTTGGATTATTTTCCTTAACTCATGTGTCATAAGTTTTAGAAATATTTCTTGTCTTTTGACTGAACTGTGATTTTTACTCCCCTTTCATGATATTGGGAGAGAATTCTCCCCATTCTTGCCCACTCACATCTAAAGAAGCCTGAGAACCTAAAATACTCTCCTCTCTATGCCTTAATCAAGAAATCACCTGTAAGTTCCTCTGGCATTTTAGAACATATATTTCTCCCTTATCTCTCATTCTAAATTTATCGTCTGCCTGATGGATCTCAACGGCTTCATCTGCATAGACACTGAAAGAATAAATATACTATCAGTTAGTATGGGTGAGGTTACACTGCAGAAACAAATGATCCCCCAAATCTCAGTAGCTTACAAGATTTATTTCTCCCTCACACTGCATATCCACTGATTCTCTCAGCCTCAGCTAATGATGCAGCTGCACAACAGGCAAGTCCTGGTGTCAGTGGAATAAATGCCTTCTCCAAGAGCTGCCTTTATTGAGAGATACACAAGGGGGCTTTCAGGCAACCACCAGACTGAACATTCTTCTCCCCGGATTCAGAAAGAGGCACGTTTCCTTCAAGGCCACTGGCTTCCTAGTCTTTCTCTGGCATGGTAACATCATACACAGATGTGTCTCTGTGTCTCTGTCATAATGCCCTACATTAGCCTCTAATGAAAGAATCTTAAGCCTCGGATAAGATCTGTTTCAGGAAGAAGAGAAGGATGTTTAATCCTCTCTGCAGGATCAAACATCCAAGTAATTAAGGATGTTCGTCCAGAAAACACTAACTCAGCATTCTGTTCTTGGTCATTTTACCTTGGCTTCTTTCTCCAAACCAAGGAATTTTCCCCCAAAGTTCATCCTAGTCCTTTATGTCTTTGCCATTCACCACCCTGCTGTGTGTTTCTGGAGGTCACACCTCGCTTGTAGTTTGATCACCGTGTTTCCTTTACCATCACGGGGTAATCATTAGTGCTGCTCACAAGTGTCTGGTTCTCCTCTCCTCTGGTCACATAGTAGGATGCATGTCCAGACTTCCTTAAGGTTTGGTTCTGTGACTAATTCTGGCATGAATTGTCAGTAGAAGTGGTGACTGTCACTGTGAGGGTAAAGAATTTAATTGCCAGTGTAAGCCTTATGTTTCGGGGTTATTTTTTGCTGTTGTATAGGATAGCGTATCTTGACTGAAACTACCACATACCTTTTTAGGTATTTAAAATATACATGACAAATTAGAGGCATTTAAAATAATACAAGTCTTCAGATACATAATGGGTAGAAAATGCTCCGTAAGTCAAGGTACAAGTGTGGTCCCAACACTCTTGTCGCTCTAACTCAAATTTAAATTGTTTCAAGCGCCCAGATGCCAATTAGGTAGGAAGTTCAGAATCACTCTGTTGAGCTATTCCCACTTACCCAGGTTGGTTTTTCTCAATGTAGTTTATACACCCTCTGTATCAAATCACCTGGGTTGTTTGTTAAAAATAGACTCCCACATTACCCGTCAAACCAGAATCTGGCAGGACTCAATGTGCCCCCAAGTCATTCTTTTTATTTATCGGTTGCACTGGGTCTTGGTTGCTGCATGCAGGCTTTCTCTAGTTGCAGCAAGAGGGGGCCACACTCTGATTGCAGTGCATGGGCTCCCCATGGTGGTGGCTTCTCTTGTTGCCGAGCGTGGGCTCACATGGGCTTCATCAGTTGTGGTGTGTGGGCTCAGTAGTTGGGGCGCATTGGCCTTAGTTGCCCTGTGGTATACAGGATGTTAGTTCCCGGACCAGGGATCAAGCCAGTGTTCCCTGCATTGGCAGGCCGATTCTTACCCACTGGACTACCAGGGAAGTCCCTCCAAGTCATTCTTATGCATACTTCACACATGATCTTTCTTAGGCTGAAATCACCTTGCTCTACCTCATGGTTCCCACACAACTTCTAGAGCAGCATTATCCAATAGGACCTTCTTCATTGAGAGAAATGTACTTTCCACGTACTGTCCAATATAGTAACCACTAGCCTCACTCAGCTCCTCAGGTGTGACTAGTATGACTGAGGAACTGATTTTTTAATTCAACTTAAATAGCCACACATAGCTAGAAGCTACCATATTAGACAGCACAGTTCTGGACTGTTAGCCCTTGAGAGCAGGAACTGTATCTTCAGTCTCTGCATCTTCTTTGTTCATGACACAGAATAACCCAGTAAAGAAAAACTGAAATACGGCTACACTACTCCCATTTATTTTTTGAGGTTCCTGGTATATTAAGAAAAGAAATGCCAAAACAGGATTACAGAAGTGTTTTCTGGACATTCTAAGTCTTTACTTACAAAGCAGCTTTATTGTCCTTTCTCAAGATAAACACAGGATTAAAATATTAAATCATAGACACATTGGTGTCTGAGAACAATACCTAATAGTCATGGGGGTACTCAATTACCTTTCTACCTTTGATTTAGCAAATATAAAAGATGTATTAAGACAATGATGAATCTTGCTTAGGATCTTTCCATGTACCTTCAGTTGAAGTGTATGTGTACAAATATGAACACCAGTGTATACAAACCAGATCACTAATACATTAGATAGAAAAGGGTTTAAAACAAAGAATATGCTTTAGATATAGGGCAGCTAGTTCTTTACCTCATGGCCTACTAGAACACCGTACTGAGAGAGGCTATGAGAAAAGTGTTTGGAGATTTTGGGACTTGAAGTATCTCATTTATGATTGTCAGTCATTAATCTATCTGTTAATACCTCCCTCAAAAGAACAAAAGCAGAGTTAAAAGTGACATTCTTTAGATTTACAATAATATTAAAACTTCTTTGAAAATAATTTATTGTTCTGGTTATTTAGTTAGTGTAAAACCCTGGACACGTTATAAATAAAATATTCTTATCAGCATGGAAGGGTTCATGGTTTTTATTTATTTTTTATTGGAGGGTGATTGCTTTACAATGGTCTATTGGTTTCTGCTAGACAACAACATGAATCAGCCATAAGTATACATACATCCCTTCCCTCTACAGGAAAGCTAAGCTTCCCTCTAGATGGGGGCTCCCCACCGCCCCCATCCCACCCCTCCAGGTTATCACAGAGACCAGGCTGAGCTCCCTTTGTTGTACAGCAGCTCCCCACTAGTTATCTGTTTTACACATGGTAGTACACATATGTCAATGCTCCTCTCTCAGTTAGTCCCACCCTCTCCTCCCCCTGCTGTGCCCACAAGTCCGTTCTCTATGTCTGCATCTCTATTCCTGCCCTGAAAACATGTTTATAAGCACCATTTTTCTAGATGCCATATATATGCGTTAATATATGATATTTGTTTTTCTATTTCTGACTTCCCTCTGTATAACAGGCTCTGAAAGTGAAAGTGAAGTCGCTCAGTTGTGTCCGACTCTTTGCAACCGGTGGACTGTAGCCTACCAGGCTCCTCTGTTTATGGGATTCTCCAGGCAAGAGTACTGGAGTGGGTTGCCATTTCCTTCTCCAGGGGATCTTCCCGACCCAGGGATTGAACCCTGGTTTCTCGCATTGCAGGCAGACGCTTTAACCTCTGAGCCACCAGAGAAGCCCCTAACAGGCTCTAGATTCTTCCTAATTCAAAAAGACACGTGTACCTCCGTGTTCACTGCAGCACTGTTTATAATAGCCAGGACATGGAAGCAACCTACATATCCATTGACAGATGAATGAATAAAGAAGATGTAGTGCATACATACAATGGAATATTACTCAGCATAAAAAGGAACAAATTTGGGTCCATAAGTTTTAACTCTTGTCTGAAGTAAGGATTCAGTTCAGTTCAGTCGCTCAGTCATGTCCGACTCTCGGTGACCCCATGGACTGCAGTACACCAGAGTTCCCTGTCCATCACCAACTCCCGGAGCTTACTCAAACTCATGTCCATTGAATCGGTGATGCCATCCAACCATCTAAAAGGTAGTCATTATTAAGCATAAGTATCACTCATTTCCCTAGCTTTTCCATGATCAACCTGAGTTGCCCAGTGCGATTATACACACAGTCCAGAAAATTACAGATAAATCTGAGTAAGAGAAAACCCAAATTTAAATAGAAGATAAGGACCAGGGAATAAATTAGAACACAGATGCGTAGGCCACAGTTCCTATGCAAGCACTAAAGCTGGGCTAAGAATGGACTTGGAGCTTCATGACAGCGAAAGTTATCTAGTTATCTAGTTACATTACCTGCTTGACTGTGAGGAAAACACATCACTTACTCAAGGGTAACCAGCATTTCCTGACACTTGGCTCTGAAAGAAAATTCTCCTGTGGGGTTTTCCATAAGGAACATAAATGACTGAGTGCACAATAGCTCTGCAGCAAATGCAACAGTGTGCTTTGTAGACCTGTTTCTTTTAGAATTCCTTAATGTGTGTAGAAGCCACAGTATTCAAAAGATAAGTCAATAAAACACTCCTGGTAAGGGGGTGAGAAATATTTCTGTGTGTATGAGCTCAGGACAACATGGTCAGGGATGCAGTTTTCCGATGGACCAGCATTTGACTAAAAGCAAATACATATTGTTCAGTAATCTGATCAGCAGATGGTGGGTGGGTGACAGCCTTTTGTGAACAGTGAGTCATCCCCTTGAGATTCTCACCTAAATAGGAACATTCCTCTCTTCATGGGGGTGGACAGAGGGAGCACCTGAAAACAGTCTAGAATTTTCTTTAAAAAACACACAAAAAATACAAACCCAGTTCTTCAAAATAAGAAGAATGAAGTATTCAAGTTTGTGAAGTTCCATCTAACAGGGCAGAGGGTCTGCAAACTCACAGACAAGTCATTTGTTTTTTAACCCATGTTCACATTAGTTACCACTATTAAGAGATGAATAAATTAAAAACCTGGCAACCCAAGATGTTCACATACCACTCAGCAACAATCTGCTGGCTGCGGGTAGAGCGTTTGCCCACTCTTTAGGCATCTGAACTGTTGGAGGATGAAGATTTGGGTTGAAAAATTTTCAAATAAGAAATTATCAGCTGCTCACTCTGGCTACAGAAAAATCTGAATAATACTCCCATGAACTGTATGGCTTTTAGCAAAGTATCAATAACTGGTCAGTAAATCTACCTGGAAGAATTCCTTGTAAAACACACCTTTAAGTAAAGAAATGAATCTGGAATTGAGTTACTGGATCTAAGTCAGTTAAATTGCAAGACATGTACCAAAATACCTATTTTCGTTTTAGAATAAGTGATCTTCATCCATTTCTGATAAATGCTAAACCACAAAATCAGCTATACATTAAAGTTAATTATAATAAAATATCAGCATTAAGGAAGACGACTGACTTCTTATCTCTAAAGCAAGGCAGAATATTTTCAAATAATCCAAAAGTGGTTTCAAGTTATTTAGATATGTTAAAAATAAGGAGGGTCACAACTTGCCTGTTTTATGCTACTTGAAATACTTTCTGATTTGTCTGAACACCAATTCTATTGATCTGGACTTTCGAGGTCACAGAAGTCCTGGTTTCATAGGGACTAGGATTCTACATGGAGAAGGCGATGGCACCCCACTCCAGCACTCTTGCCTGGAAAATCCCATGGACAGAGGAGCCTGGAAGGCTGAAGTCCATGGGGTTGCTGAGGGTCAGACACGACTGAGCGACTTCACTTTCACTTTTCACTTTCATGCACTGGAGAAGTAAATGGCAACCCACTCCAGTGTTCTTGCCTGGAGAATCCCAGGGACGGGGGAGGCTGGTGGGCTGCCGTCTATGGGGTCGCACAGAGTCGGACACGACTAAAGCAACTTAGCAGCAGCAGCAGCAGCAGCAGCAGCAGCAGGATTCAACACTGAATTCATGGAAGTTAATCTGAAACTACTTCTTGTCCACAGATTCAAAGTCTGAGAAAGCATGCCAAGATGCAACCTTTCTTTTAAAAACAAGGTTTACTTTTTCTAATTATAAAACAAATGTATAATATCAATAATCTAGAAAATGCAGAAGAATTTAGATTTCCCCTAGCTTTTAATTTTGAAAAATTTCAAACCAACAGAATGTAGACATGCAAGCCAAGAGTCCTTCCAGTTACTAATGCTGAGCCACAAATTTCTCAGAGCTTCTTGGCAGTCAGAGTGAAATGAGGAAACAGCCAGTTATGTAACACACATCACCTATAATCAGAAAACATATCAGTTACTCAAGGGTAGTCAACTCTTTCATGGCATTTGGCTGAGAGTGAAAAATTCTCTTATGGTCTTTTAATGAGGGATACACAGCAATATCACACACAATAAGCCAATAATTACTGCACTAGAGAGTTCTTTAAAGTATGTCTAGAACCTCTCAATGTTAGCAGAGGATGCATGGTATGAAGGAAGGCAGCAATCTAGGGGTTAAGAGCATGGACTCTAGAACCCAGCTATCTAAGTTTGCATCCGTCTCCATCACCATTGTGTTACCTTGAGTAAATTACTTAATCTTTCTATGCCTTAGTGTCCTGAATTATAAAGCACTGTGATTAATAATATCACCTGCCTCAAAGGGTTATTATGAAGCTTAAGTGAATTAATGCCCAGAACTACCTAAAACTGTACCTGGTCCATAGGAAGCCAGGTCATCAGTATTACAGTAAATGCTAAAATAAAGGAGTGCATAGTATGTAATAGTGTGCTTCCTGGTGGCTCAGTGGTGAAGAATCTGCCTGCCAATGCAGGAAATGTGGATTTGATCCCTGGGTCAGGAAGATCCCCTGGAATAGGAAATGGCAACGCACTCCAGTATTCTTGCCTGGGAAATCCCATGGACAGAGGAGCCTGGTGGGTTACAGTCCATGCGGTCACAAAGAGTCAGACACAACGCAACAACCAAACAACATCACCATGATGTAACAGTACAGAGAAAGGACACTTAGACTAAATAATGGCCGGAGGGAAGGTTTCCTAAAGAGAGGATGCCTGGTCTATTACATAACTGCTGTTAGCAAGACCTTGGCCCAGTTACTTAAACTTTGTATCCTTATCTGCTAAAACAGAGATATAATATCGGTTTTGATACAATAAGCTGAAGTTTGTGATATAAATGAGATAGTATAGAGGATTAGATGAGCAAATGGAACAGAGTGTGGCATGTATAACAGATAAATATTTTCACTTAAATCTGGTGGGAAAGTAAATAAATTACTCTTGCATTCAATTTTTACACATGTCCGTTTCTCCAATTAAATGGTATACTTAAGTTCAGAAGTAATTGTATATAAGTATTCATTCCAATCACAACAAAGCTATCTAGAAGTAATGTTAAATGATAAGTGGTGGATTAGCACAATTCCTCTTTCTTTTTTTTAAAATCACCATGGAAATGTCTTATGGTTCTGGTTATGTCATTTCTGAGGCACACTGTCCACCTGAGAGTAGGTAAATGTAACACCTTGATTTCCATTTGGCAAAAATGATTGCTCCCTCATCTGTATTACTTTATATATCCCTCATTTCACTTCATACAGAATTCTAATATAGTATGTAGTATACTGTGTCATGACCCAGATAATCACGATGGTGTGATCACTCACCTAGAGCCAGACACCCTGGAATGTGAAGTCAAGTGGGCCTTAGAAAGCATCACTACGAACAAAGCTAGTGGAGGTGATGGAATTCAAGTTGAGCTATTTCAAATCCTGAAAGATGATGCTGTGAAAGTGCTGCACTCAATATGCCAGCAAATTTGGGAAACTCAGCAGTGGCCACAGGACTGGAAAAGGTCAGTTTTCATTCCAATCCCAAAGAAAGGCAATGCCAAAGAATGCTCGAACTACCTCACAATTGCACTCATCTCACACGCTAGTAAAGTAATGCTTAAAATTCTCCAAGCCAGGCTTCAGCAATATGTGAGCCATGAACTTCCTGATGTTCAAGCTGGTTTTAGAAAAGGTAGAGGAACAAGAGATCAAATTGCCAACATCCGCTGGATCATGGAAAAAGCAAGAGAGTTCCAGAAAAACATCTATTTCTGCTTTATTGACTATACCAAAGCCTTTGACTGTGTGGATCACAATAAACTGTGGAAAATTCTGAAAGAGATAGGAATACCAGACCACTTGACCTGCCTCTTGAGAAACCTATATGCAGGTCAGGAAGCAACAGTTAGAACTGGACATGGAACAACAGACTGGTTCCAAACAGGAAAAGGAGTACGTCAAGGCTGTATATTGTCACCCTGCTTATTTAACTTATATGAAGAGTACATCACAAGAAACGCTGGGCTGGAGGCAGCACAAGCTGGAATCAAGATTGCCGGGAGAAATATCAATAACCTCAGATATGCAGATGACACCACCCTTATGGCAGAAAGTAAACAGGAACTAAAAAGCCTCTTGATGAAAGTGAAAGAGGAGAGTGAAAAAGTTGGCTTAAAGCTCAACATTCAGAAAACGAAGATCATGGCATCCGGTCCCATCACTTCATGATAAATAGATGGGGAAACAGTGGAAATAGCGTCAGACTTTATTTTGGGAGCTCCAAAATCACTGCAGATGGTGACTGCAGCCATGAAATTAAAAGACGCTTGCTCCTTGGAAGGAAAGTTATGACCAACCTAGATAGCATATTGAAAAGCAGAGACATTACTTTGCCAACAAAGGTCCATCTAGTCAAGGCTATGGTTTTTCCTGTGGTCATGTATGGATGTGAGAGTTGGACTGTGAAGAAAGCTGAGAACTGCAAGAATTGATGCTTTTGAACTGTAGTGTTGGAGAAGACTCTTGACAGTCCCTTGGACTGCAAGATCATCCAACCAGTCCATTCTAAAGGAGATCAGCCCTGGGTGTTCTTTGGAAGGACTGATGCTAAAGCTGAAACTCCAATACTTTGGCCACCTCATGCGAAGAGTTGACTCACTGGAAAAGACCCTGATGCTGGGAGTGATTGGGGGCAGGAGAAGGGGATGACAAAGGAGGAGATGGCTGGATGGCATCACCGACTTGATGCACCTGAGTTTGGGTGAACTCCGGGAGTTGGTGATGGACAGGGAGGCCTGGCATGCTGTGATTCATGGGGTCGCAAAGAGTCAGACACGACTGAGTGACTCAACTGAACTGAACTGACTGATACTGTGTTAGAGTCACAGTTCATTCAATTTATACCTTGATTTGTTTAAAAAAGAACTATGGCAATTAGTTACCTACTTTTATGTTTATCTTCCTTCCAAAACTGTGAGTTTCTTGAGTAACCGTATCATATCCATATCCATAGTTTCTGGCCATAAGCTGAAACATAACATACTGATTCTCACTGTGTGGTGAAATGAGGATTTGAAGTGTGCTGTTATAAGGAAATGAGTCTAATATAAAGTTAAGGGGACTGTGGGAATCTATATGAAGATCATAGACATCTCCTTTGGTAGATGGGAAACCAAAGTGTGGAAGAGTTAAGTGATTTGCCAAAGGTTACTTAGCTAGTTAGTGGCCAGAACCAAGATTGGAATCTCAAACTCCCATCAACTAGTCCAGATGGCAACCCACTCTACTGACCTGCCTTTCAGACCCCAACAATTTAGTACATATCTCTACTACCTCACTCAGCTGCAGTTGTTGCTCACCAATCACTCTTGTGTTGCTGATCCAGTCAGCGCTTTCCAGCCCTTCACATGTTTGCCCTATTTGTGGTCTCTGACTCTGCTGAGACCATCTTGCAATTCTTTCCCACCTGGGCTTCAGAGGCACTACTACACTCACCTAGTTCTTTTCTCTCTCTGGCCATTCTTCTTCAGACTTTGTGCGCTTCCGTTCATCTGCCACAGCCTTAGTGCTTCCCGGGGATCTGTCCTTGGTCCTCTTTATCGTTTCTTCTGTGTTTTGATTGATCTCATCCACACCCCGTACTCATATTACCAAATTATAAATTAACGTCCTCTAAATCTATTTTAACTCAACTTGTCTCCTCACTCACAAATCTGTGTAATTTGACTGTTGATTGGATGTTTATTTCCCTCTGGATGTGAAGGTTCCCTCCATTATGTCACAGTCACATTGCAGTCATCTCTGAAAGAACCTAATCAATTGCATTCTTTAAATGAAAGAGAATGTGGCAGGGGACCAGCTATCATCTTTATTATGGAATGTATTCATTTACTATTGCTGTTGTATCAAGTTACTACAGAGTTGGTGGCTTAAAACAACACAAATTTATTATCTTACAGTTCTGGATATCAGAAATCTAAAAATCAAGGCATTGGGAGGGCTCTGTTCTCTCTGAGGGCTCTGAGGAAGAATCTTTCCTGGCCTCTTCCAGCTTCCAGAGGTCGCCTGCATTCCTTGGCTCCATCTTAAAAGCCGGCAGTGCAGATTCTTATCATCCTTCTCTCTGACCTCTGCTTCCATCATCATCTCTCAATCTCTGACTCTGACCCTCCTGCCTCCAGTCCAGCCAGATAATCCAAGATGATCTCCCCATCACAAGATCCTTAATTTAACCCACCTGCAGGACTTCCCTGGGTGGTCCAGTGGTTAAGACTTCAAGCCCCCAGTGCAGGGGGAGCAGGTTTAATCCCTGGGAACTAAATCCTGTGCGATGTGTGGTGCAGCCAAAACAAACAAACAAACAAAAACCCAAACCAAAATAGCAAAACAAACAAAAACCAACTTAAAAAAAAAAAAAAAAAGCAAACAAAACCCTTCAAAGTCTCTTTTGGCACGAAAGGTAACATTCACAGGTTCTGGAGATAAGGGCATGAAAATCTTTCAGGACCTGTAATTCTGTATACTACAACTGAAAAAACTGATATTGAATATTACCTGTGGACAGAGAGCTTCCTAATGCTAAACTCTCGAATTACATAGGCTTATTAACTCTGCAGCTCTGGACCAAGCACCCTCAACCCACCCCCAGGCTCTACTCCTGATGGATCAGAGTAGAACACAAAGATAGTTCCCTGATGGATGCTTTCCTTTAACAGGGGGGTGAAAAATGGATGGGCTACACATATTCAGTTTCTCCTTTTAAATTCACCAATCAGGAAGTCACTGCTCCAGCGAGGAGTGAGCTAAGGCAGGTGCAGTGACATCTGTTAATAAAATATGTAATATGTGTATGAGTGTAGAATGTTTCCCCAACAAACATGCTCATTTTTTAATACCATCATTGTGCGTGCGTGCATGCTAAGTCACTTCAGTCGTGTCGGACTCTTTGTGACCCTATACACCATAGCCTGCTAGGCTCCTGGAGAATCCCACAAAATACATCATCATATCCCACAAATCTGATCTTCCTACTGGCGGTGTCATCAGCATTATATGATTTCCTGGATTACAAACTGGTGGATGACCCAGACTCAGTTTTCTTCGCTTCCTGTTAAATGTTTCCACTACCTACCCCAGACATTCTAGAAACTTGGCCTAGTCATTTATCCCTCAGTCAGTGCTGTCAATGCTACCACCTTAACAGTGCTCACATCTGTCCCTTCCTTTACATTCCCTCTGCCAAAGCTTTGGTTAAGGCTCTGATCACTTCTTATCTGGGGTACAGCAATGGCCTCATAACTGATCTCCCTGCCTCAAGTCTACTTTCACTTCCATACCTTTACTCAGGAAGCTTCCTTTGGCTGGAATTATGTCCTTTCTAGTCACTCTCTCCAAAGCCCCACACCCCGGACCTCCAGTAAGCCCAAGGGTTAAGCAGAACTGACAGTCCAACATTCCTGATCAGACTTGACACTACGTTTCCCTGACTCCACAGTCTATGCTCTTAACTGCTCTTGCTTGACTGCCTTCCTTATAACAAAGATACTTTAAAGTCTAGTGACCTTTATACTTTAAAACGCACTTTTGCATACATTATTTTGTTTTAGCTGCACAATTCTACAACGTAGGTAAGACAGGTATTGTTATCCTCACTTATAAAACGAAGAAACAAGAGTCGGAGGAATTCAAGGCCGGGTCCATCGCACGTTGCTGTGGAGTTAACGAGTGTCACTAGGCATTCTTTCACATTAACCTGCACTCAGCCCCAAAGGTCCCGGTTCCTGGAAAAGCCTTCCTGCACTTCGCAGAAGGAGCCGATGGGATCCGCTCCAGACGGGACAGCAGTCTGGAGACCCTGCCGTCTCCCCTACAGGCGCCCGGGCGATCACGACTGGGACCTCCCCGTGTGTAGTGACGCGATCGGTGACGCCATACAGTGACGTAAAGTGACGTAACTCACCGGGAGCCAGGTGCCGGCAGGGCAGCCACACCCTGGAGCCCTTTGATCCGGAGGGCAGCGTGTCGGGCGGCTGCGGGAAAACCGCAAAAGCCGCGGGACGCGACCTCCCGGCCCTGAACCGGTGTAACCTGCCGGCCCGCCGCCGATCGGTTGCTACGTGACGCAAGCGCGCAGAGGCGCGTGCGCGGCCACGGCGGTGTGCGTGAAAGCGGACGCGCGCCGCGGTGGCGGCGGCGGCGAGGACGGCGGCGACGGCAGCGGCCGAGGGGGCGGTGGTTACGAGGAGGGTGCGGAGCGGGCGGAAGAGGCGCCCGTGCGGGCCGTGAGGTCGCAGAGGAGCATCGTGGGGGTGAGTAGCCGGGGCCTCGCGGGGGAGGTGGGGCCCGGCCGCACCTGCTGCGCGGGCCCGGGGCGCGGGGACGCGCGCCCCTCCGCGCTCCTCAGCCGCCTACTCCGGGGGGCGGGGAGGGAGCGCCGACGGGGGCTGACGAGGGTCAGTTCCTGGGCGCCGGCGCTCCGGAAACCGGCCGCCTGCGGCCGGCGGAGACTTCAGTTCTGGAAGCGTCTGGGGCGTCTGGAGTTCCTCAGGGCGGCCCTGCCAGGCTCCCGGGCCGAGGAATCTGAAGCCCGAGAAGTCCGGCTCCCTGAGCAGCCTCACATCCTGCCTGAGACGAGGCTGCGCGAAACCGAAGGCGAGGAGGAACGGGGAACGCAGTGGTTGGGGCTCGGATAAGTTGGGCCCTGCTGGGGCCCCTCAACGCCCCTGCCCTGGCCGGGCTCCAAGGAGGAGCCGGTTGTTATGGAGAGTGTTGTGTGAATCAGTGCCCGCGCGCCGCGTCAGACACACCCACGACCGGGGGCAGGAGATCTGTCACTGTGGAGAGGGGGCGGGCAACTTGTTGCCTGGTGTTTCCAACTTCAGGAGTTGTGTGCACGTGTTTGATGCACGCTGAAAGCCTTGTCGGCGCTTAGCATTTTATCACGCTGTTGCTACAGATTTTGAGGCCAAGGGGTGGATAGACATCCTTAGTTCTTCCTCCAAATACTCAAATCAGCTGTTTTATTTCCCTAACCCATGTTGTACTTCTGTCATTATTAGGGCCAAGTAACTGTGGAGGCGCTGCCTTTTATTTTCTTTAAAAGAAGTACAGGCTTGGTATTTACTAGGCAGAAAACACAGATTCTGTTCAGCGTGTGGGCTGGAAATGTTGATGGTCGGATAAGCCTGATAGGGTACAGCTTAACATCAGCCCAGTGCTTTCTTAGTGCCTTGGACTCTCTCGCCTAGTGACCATGCTCAGGAGAAAGTATTGGAGGTAGGAAGTCAGTCTTTTCTGATCGTTGATGAAGGCAGTGCCTAGAAACGGTGGAAAGGTAGGCTGTACTGAAATTTAATCATGATTTGTGCAAGAAAATTGACAATAACTTGTAACTTCTCATTCAGTTCGAAAAGTCTATGATTCAGTTTCACAACTGAGGATCTGTAATGTTTATTACTTGAGGTTCTTATATCTTGGAGCCAGGGATAGATAACCTTGCTCTGTAGCACTTCAAGTACTGAGACTTCAATATTTCTTGTGCTCTGGACAGTAATAGCTTTTAGGACAGAATCACATTTGTTTGCTTCAGGGCCGTGTCTCCAGCACCTGCAAAAGTGCTTGCCACAGAGTAGACACAGTAGATATTTATTATATGCGACACTGTGGATAAGTCGTTTATCAGTGCTTAGCAAGCGTTTAGCTCAGTCCTTCAAGTAGTTAATACATATGCTGCCTGTGCCCAGTATTATGCTATATGTGGGAGGAGGATTGTGGGATTAACAAATGACATTGAAAGACCTGGCTTTTTCCCCTTAAGAGTGAAAACAGTATTGCTGGGAAAATAAAGCACATAGAAAATAATTATGAAACTAGATGAGGCAGTCTGTAAACAGGTGCTCTGTGAGGTACTATACTTTAAGTACAGTACAAACTTAGAAAAGATTGATTTCATCTTTGGAAAAAGTGGAAACTGTCTTTTAGAGATAAGTCATATGTTTGAGAAAATAGTGTGAATTTGGTCACTGGGGGAATATATTGCAGCGACTTACATGTCCCTTGATAGGGGATAATTGGAGAGAGAAGGTTTAGCAGGTTCAGGAGGGAAAGTGTTAAGACTCAGGCAGGCTTATCAGCATCCCACTGATAAACAGAGCCTGCTTCCTGGGAGGGATGGGAGTTGTGTTACTCAGAGTAGACTCTTAGACAAGAATAAGTGTTATCCTTATTTAAAATGCAAAGATATTATGGTTGAACCAAAAGCAGGTATACCTCTGATTTCAGTACTAATCTGAATAAATGCCTCACTACTGTGCGCTTATCTTATGTATTTAGTCAGCAGTGCATGCCCTCATTTCTAAAATCTGCCTGATGTGCTGGGGCCGTTGTATTGGAAATGTACTGAAATGATGTACCCAAAGCAATTATCCAGCTACTCTCCGTGATACAGTTTTCCTTGGGATTATCTCTTATAGCGGTCTGTGATGTTTGTAGTCCTGCTGATCCTGTAAAATATACAAATCATGTTAGCTGGGAAAGGAGTCTATTTGAAGGATACTCAAAAATATTGACAAAAAGATTTTGAGAAAATTGCAGATGCTGCTGCTAAATATTGAACCTTCACTCTTTATCTTTTGTTGTAATGTGAGCTTTCTTTTGAGTGTTGCATAAACCTGAACTTGAATTGCTAACCTGTGTAATGTTGCAACACCAAATGTTGCATTATTTAACAACTCAGCAAATATTTATTGGGTACTGGCTATGGCTGGGCACTGTGTTGGGTGCAGGGACAGTGAAGAAAGCACAGTATCCCTGAGATATCAAGTGTTCATCAGAGGAGACAGACACTAACCATGACATGTTACATAAGAGCTCACTATTTTTGGAATAAATAAAATGCTGAAGGAATAGATTACTTTGGCTGGGGAAATAAATCAATAGAGTCAGGGAAAACTTTAAAAATGATGGAACTTAGCCCTGAAGGTTAATTAGTATTTTGCCACACGGAAAAGGAAAAACAATCATTCCAGGCAGAGGGGAAAGTATAAGCAAAATTGCCAAAGATTAAAATTAAGTGGGAAAACTTTGAGTTCTTTTTTGTAGGCTTCTTGTATGGCAGAAGTGATGAGACAGGAAAGTTATGGTTGGAGCCAAATCATGAGGAAGTCTTTTATTCTAAAAAGCCTAGACCTGCCAGCACTACTCCTGTGTTGGCGATAAGAGAATGGTGGAAGGTAGAACAATCAGATCAGAAAGTTAAGTGGCAGTTCGTGTGCGGAGTTGCTTTAGAGTGGAGAGGCAGGGAAACCAATTAGGATGTAGGTGAGAGGTGCCCATATCTTGAAGAGGGACAGTGGGAATGGACAGCTTGTAAAGATATTTTAGATGTTAAAATCTCTGAATGTTATGGACAGCTAGAAGTGAGAGAGAGTGAGAAGTCAAAAGTGGCACTGATGATTATGAGGGCATTAGATTAGAAAACATAGGAGGAGGAACAGATTTACAATGGAGGGAAGAAATGATGGCATGTTAATTTTAAGGCCCCTGTGTGGAGTTTAGAGAGGTCCATTAGCTAACTGGAAGTTCTACTCCAGAGTTTATCAGACTTTAGAAGTAATTGTCATGTAACTGACGGACTCCAAGGCTACTATGTAGTAGCATTCTAGGACTTAATATAGTTAGTCTTTGGAGTTAGGAAAACCCAAAGTCAAATCTCTTATGCCTCTGTTGGTTAGATTGAGTAACCTTAGACAATTTATTTAGCATCTCTAAACCTATGGGGTTTTTTTTCCCCTGAAAAGTGGGGTTAATAATACTTAAAAGAATTGTTGTGGCAATTAAGATAATATGTACACAACAGGACAGTGCTTGGACGATAAATGCTTAATAAATGACAGCTGTTGCTGTTAGTTGTTGTAATAGTTACAGCTGCAGAGATAGTGGAAGAAGATAATCCTACCCAGAAAAGTTGAGAATGAGAACTGGAAAGAACATGGAGTGGAACTTCTGGATGGTTTCTCAAACTTGAGCATTCATCAGAAATACCTGGAGGCTTTGGTAAAATACAGATTTCTTAGTGTCCCACCTCCACAGTTTCTGATTCAGTAAGTCTGGCAGGGGCTCTTGAATTTGCATTTTGAATAAGTTCTCATGTGTTGCTAATGTTGTTATTCCCAGGACTGCACTTGGAGAACCACTGACTCAGAGGATTGGTGAAGGAAGAGAGGCCAGCTGAGAGGCTAACGAATAGATTGAGGTTGATGGAGAATTCAGAGAAAGTTTAGAGCAAAATAAGGAAGTAAGAGCCTGGAGAACCACCATTCTGCTTTCCAGTTCCATGAACTTCAACTCATTCTTATTTCTGTTTCATCCAGAATTTGGTATAATGCTTGGCACATAACATTGTTTGAACGAACCTTTGAAGCTTCTTAACAATGTCCTTATGGGTGATTGCAAGTACTAACGTTCCTTCATCCTCTTATATCTCTGCATGGTCACTGAGAAGATACTGTTTCTAATTTTATAGACACACATAAACACAATAACTGCAGAAAATTTCTTTCAGATAGCTGAGGCATAACTAGGTGCTTTTGACTCTGAATTAGATGCCCCCGCCCTCTTTTAAATGTCAGAGAGCCCAGTTAGCAAAATAATTGTCAATAACAAGTGCCAAGACTCTGCTCAATGTTACATGGCATCCTGGAGGGGAGGGGAGTTTGGGGGAGAATGGATACAAGATATGCACGGCTGAGCTCCCATCGCTGTTCACCTGAAACTGTCACAACATTGTTAATCAGCTATACCCCAATACAAAATAAAAATTTTATTTTAAAAAGTCTGAACATTCTGTCTTAAAAAAATGCCAGGATTACAATCTGTATCTTTTATTAGGTACTTTGAAGGTTTATAGAGTAAGAAAATAATATACTTTGTGTACCTGGGATGTTTACAAGAGGATGGGAAAAATGGGCAAAACTCAAAGGAAAGAAACAGAATGAGATAAAATCACAGAAATGTGGATGGAGGGGAGCAGGAACATAAGGACTTCTTTCTTCTCTGCTGATGTACTTTGGGTCTTACATGTCTCATATACTCATATAGCACAAATGTTAGTGCTAATATCATAGATGTTAGTCCTACATCTATGATAGGAAGTTATAAGGGAGTTCGTCTGTATTTGTTGTTGTCGTTCAGTTGCTCACTTGTGTCCAATTCTTTGGGACCCCATGAGCTATACTGTGCCAGGCTTCCCTGTCCTCCATCTCCCGGAGTTTGCTCAAACTCATGTCCATTGAGTTGGTGATGGTGTCTAGCCATCTCATCCTCTGTTGTCCCCTTCTCCTTCTGCCTGCAGTCTTTTCCAGCATCATGGTCTTTTCTAGTGACTCGGCTCTTCGCATCAGGTGGCCAAAGTATTGGAGCTTTAGCAGCAGTACTTCCAGTATTCAGGGTAGATTTCCTTTGATTGACTGGTTTGATCTCCTCGCTGTCCAAGGGACTCGCAAGAGTCTCCTCCAACACCACAATTCGAAAGCATCAATTCTTCAGTGCTTAGCCTTCTTTATGGTCCAACTCTCACATCCATACATGACTACTGGAAAAAATATAGCTTTGGCTATATGGAACTTTGTTGGCAAAATGATGTCTCTGCTTTTGAATATGTTGTCTAGGTTTGTTACAGCTTTTCTTCCAGGGTACAAGTGTCTTTTAATTTCATGGCTGCAGTCACCATTCATAGTGATTTTGGAGCCCAAGAAAATAAAGTCTGTCACTGTTTCCACTGTTTCCCCATCTATTTGCCATGAAGTGATGGGACCGGATACCATGATCTTCATTTTTTTAATATTGAGTTCCAAGCCAGCTTTTTCACTCTCCTCTTTCACTTTCATTAAGAATCTCTTTAGTTCCTCTTCACTTTCTGCCATTAGCATGGTGTCATCTGCATATCTGAGCTTATTGATATTTCTCCCGGCAATCTTGATTCCAGCTTGTGCTTCATCCAGCTTGGCATTTCGCATGATGTACTCTGCATGTAAGTTAAATAAGCAGGGTGACAATATACAGCCTTGATGTACTCCTTTCCCAATTTTGAACCAGTTCATTGTCCCACGTCTGGTTCTAACTGTTGCTTGACCTGCATACGGTTTCTCAGGAGGCAGGTAAGGTGGTCTGGTGTTCCCATCTGCATTCCAAGATATGCAGATGATACCACCCTAATGGCAGAAAGTGAAGAAGAACTAGAGCCTCTTGATGAGATGGTTGAATGGCATCACCGACTCAATGGAGATGAATTTGAGCAAACTCTGAGAGGTAGTGAAGGATAGGGAAGCCTGGCGTGCTGCAGTCCATGGGGTCACAAAGAGTCGGACATGACTGAGCGACTAAACAACAACAAATCTGCATGTCTGAAGTTGTTGATATTTCTCCTAACAATCTTGATTGCAACTTGTGATTCATCCAGCCCAGCATTTCGCCTGGTGTACTCTGCACAGAAGTTAAATATACAGGGTGACAGTATACAGCCTTGCTATACTACTTTCTTAATTTCGAACCAGTCAGTTGTTCCATGTGTGGTTCTAACTGTTGCTTCTTGATCTGCATACAGGTTTCTCAGGAAGCAGGTAAGGCGGTCTGGTATTTCCATCTCTTTAATAATTTTCTAAAGTTTACTGTGATCCACACAGTCAAAGGCTTTAACATAGTCAATGAAGCAGAAGTAGATGTTTTTCTGGAATGCTCTTGATTCTTCTATGATCCAACAGATGTTGGCAATTTGATCTCTGGTTCCTCTATGTTTTCTAAATCTATCTATACATCTGGAAGTTCTCAGTTCACGTACTATTGAACTCTAGCTTGAAGGATTTTGAGCATTACCTTGCTAGCATGTGAAATGAGTGCAATTGTATGGTAGTTTGAACGTTCTTTGACATTGCCCTTCTTTGGGATTGGAATGAAAACTGCTATATAAGGAAATCAGACAATAGTTGTGCAAAGATATAAACACATTGAAAAGAGATTTCAGGAGTTAAATTGTAGCTAGACCTGTTAGCTACTCAGCATGCTTCATTTGGCTCTTGTTCACTCAGTTTATTCTTTCTACTAACATTTGTTCATTAAGTATATACTATGTGCCAGAAACTGTGCAGAGTGCTGCTACTGCTGCTGCTAAGTCGCTTCAGTCGTGTCCGACTCTGTGCGACCCCATAGACAACAGCCCACCAGGCTCCCCCGTCCCTGGGATTCTCCAGGCAAGAACACTGGAGTGGGTTGCCACCTCCCTCTCCAATGCATGAAAGTGAAAAGTGAAAGTGAACTCCCTCAGTCATGTCTGACTCTTAGCAACCCCATGGACTGCAGTCCACCAGGCTCCTCCATCCATGAGATTTTCCAGGCAAGAGTACTGGAGTGGGGTGCCATTGCCTTCTACACATAGAGAAATGCTCATTGCTCTGGTTATCCAACACTGGCTTTAGTTAGGGATCTGGTGGCTCAACGGTAAAGAATCTGCCTGCAATGTGGGAGACTTGGGTTTGATCCCTTAGTTGGGAAGAACCCCTGGAGGAGGAAATGGCAACCCACTCCAGTATTCTTGCCTGGAGAATCCCATGGACAGAGGAGCCTGGCAGGCTACAGTCCACAGAGTCACAAAAAGTCCGACATGACTGAAGTGACTTGTCAGGGCATGATATACACCTTGTGATATACACCTTGTGATGCCTGAATTTTACAATCTTAAGACTATATTGTTATGAGTAGACATCAAGAATATTCATTGGAAGGACTGATGCTGAAGCAGAAACTCCAGTACTTTTGCTGCTGCTGCTGCTAAGTCGCTTCAGTCGTGTCCGACTCTGTGCGACCCCATAGATGGCAGCCCACCAGGCTCCCCCGTCCCTGGGATTCTCCAGGCAAGAACACTAAGATTGAGGGCAAGAGGAGAAGGGGCTGACAGAGGATGAGATGGTTGGATGGCATCACTGGGTCAATGGACATGAGTCTGAGCAAACTCCAGGAGATAGTGAAGGACAGGGAAGCCTGGCGAGCTGCAGTCCATGGGATTGCAAAGAGTTGGATGTGACTGAGTGACTGAACAACAGCAAATATTAATATGAGTAGACATTGAGGACTTGAAGATAAATTTTTTCAGCCCTATGTATGTATACTAGAGCCATGAGAGAGTATAGAGATATACAGAACATTTTTTAAAATTTGATTTATTTTTACTTTTGGCTGCACTGGGTTTCACTGCTTTGTGCGAGCTTTCTGTAGTTGCAGTGAATGGGACTACTGCTGTAGTGCGCCGGCTTTTCTGCGGTGGCCTCTCCCATTGTGGAGCATGGGCTCTGTGCACGGGCTTCAGTAGTTCCAGCACACGGGCTTAGTAGTTGCAGCGTGCAGGCTCTAGGGCATGCAGATGTCAGTGGTTTTGGCACAAGGTCTCATTAGTTGTGGCTCTTGGGCTCTTGAGTGCTGGCTCAGTAGTGTGGTGCTCGGGATTGGTTGCTCTGCGCCATGTGGAATTTTCCCAGAGCAGGGATTGAACGTGCGTTCCCTGCCTTGGCAGGCAGATTCTTATCCACTGTGCCACCCAGGAAGTCCAGAAATTTTTTTTAAGCAATCAAAGAATATATAATTTGGTAGAGGAGAAAAACATATTTCTCTCGGTTCATGAACTGAGAACTTCCAGATGTTCAAGCTAGATTTAGAAAAGGCAGAAGAACCAGAGATCAAATTGCTAACGTCTGTTGGATCATTGAAAATGCAAGAGAATACCAGAAAAACATCTGCTTCGTTGACTATGTTAAAGCCTTTGACTGTGTGGATTATAACAAACTGAAAAATTTTTAGAGATAGGACTACCAGACCACCTTACCTGCCTCCTGAGAAACCTGTATGCAGGTCAAGAAGGAACAGTTAGAACCAGACATGGAACAACAGACTGGTTCAAAATTGGGTAAGGAGTACGTCAAGGCTGTATATTGTCACCCTGCTTATTTAACTTATATGCAGAGTACATCATGCGAAATGCCAGGCTGGGTGAAGCACAAGCTGGAATCAAGATTGCTGGGAGAAATATCAATAAGCTCAGATATGCAGATGACACCATGCTAATGGCAGAAAGTGAAGAGGAACTAAAGAGATTCTTAATGAAAGTGAAAGAGGAGAGTGAAAAAGCTGGCTTGAAACTCAACATTCAAAAAATGACTAGTGGCATTCGGTCCCATCAAGTGAGTGAAAGTTGCTCAGTCGTGTCTGACTCTTTGCGACCACATGGACTATACAATCCATACAATTCTCTAGGTCAGAAAACTGGAGTGGGTAGCCTTTCCTTTCTCCAGGGGATCTTCCCAACCCAGGGATCGAACTCAGGTCTCCCGCATTGCGAGCGGATTCTTTACCAGTTGAGCCACAAGGGAAGTTGTCGGTCCTATCACTTCATGGCAAATAGATGGGGAAACAGTGGAAACACTGACAGACTTTATTTTCTTGGACTCCAAAATCACTGTAGATGGTGACTGTGGCCATGAAATTAAAAGGCATTCATTGGAAGAAAAACAATGACAAACCTAGACAGCATATTCAAAAGCAGAGACATTACTTTGTCAACAAAGGTCTGTCTAGTTTTTTCAGTTTTTCCAGTAGTCATGTATGGATGTGAGAGTTGGACCATAAAGAAGGCTGAGTGCCAAAGAATTGATGCTTTTGAACTGTGGTGTTGGAGAAGACTCTTAAGAGTCCCTTAGACTGCAAGGAGATCCAACCAGTCCACCCTAAAGAAGATCAGTCCTGGGTGTTCATTGGTAGGACTGATGTTGAAGCTGAAACTCCAATGCTTTGTCCACCTGATGGGAAGAACTGACTCATTGGAAAAGACCCTGATGTTGGGCAAGCTTGAAGACAGGAGGAGAAGGGGACGACAGAGCACGAGATGGTTGGATGGCATCACAGACTCAATAGACATGAGTTTAAGCAAGCTCCCTGTACCTCCCTGGTGGCTCAGATGGTAAAGTGTCTGCCTACAATGTGGGAGACCTGGGTTCAGTCCCTGGGTCGGGAAGATCTGGAGAAGGAAATGGTAATCCACTCCAGTATTCTTGCCTGGAAAATCCCATGGATGGAAGAGCCTGGTAGGCTACAGTCCATGGGGTTGCAAAGAGTCGGACACGACTAAGCGACTGAACAACAAAATAGAATATGATATGTTAAATAAATATTGGTCACAGTCTAGGTTCTCTAATATTTGAACACCTGAGTGTTCAGTTTCGATTTCAGCTTGTAAGCTTTTATAATATTCCAGAAATTATAGCGTGTCATAAATCCTCATTAATCTCCTGGGCTGCCTTTTGGGTCTTATGTGATACAGGAAATATTCTGGCAGTCTGTGTCCTCGTTTTCTTGGTTTGGAAATATAGTTGCTGCTGCTGCTGTTGCTGCTGCTGCTAAGTCACTTCAGTTGTGTCCGACTCTGTGCGACCCCATAGACAGCAGCCCACCAGGCTCCCCCGTTCCTGGGGTTCTCCAGGCAAGAACACTGGAGTGGGTTGCCATTTCCTTCTCCAATGCATGAAACTGAAAAGTGAAAGTGAAGTTGCTCAGTCATGTCCGACTCTTAGTGACCCCATGGACTGCAGCCCACCAGGCTCCTCTGTCCATGGGATTTTCCAGGCAAGAGTACTGGAGTGGGGTACCATTGCCTTCTCCGTTGGAAATATAATGCATATAAGCAAAAGCAGTTAGCCACTGTTTATCAAGTGGCTGCATTATGCTAGGCCTTTTCTACTCATAATAAAACCTTGTAAATTGGATATTATCCTCATTTTATTAATTAGGCAGCTGAGTTTCAGAATGGGGAGAACAGTTTGCCTGTGTTTGTGACCAGTGAGGTGCGACAAGTCTGCTGCCCCATGCTTGGTCTCCACAGCCGTGCTCTTCAGCACCATCAGCGTGGGGCCCTAGCATGGAAATATCTAGATGAAGAAATCCAATCTTGTGTCTGCTGATTTGGGAGAAGTTGTTTGAGAAGTAAGACTTTTAATAACTGCCTGAATGATTGAAGCAATTTGATAATATTGTTAAAAATGGAGAAGAAAAGGAGGTAGACAATTAAAGACCCCCATGCAGATTTTCCTGTGAAGACATGCTATATTTAACCCAAAAGTTTTTGGTTGACTGACAGGTTATTTTACATAAACATTCAGATTTCCCATTCTCTATGCATAGGTTCAGTCTTCTGGAGGAAGAGTTGTACTTTTCCAAGCTAATGACATTTAAAGTAAATTCAGAACTCCTTTTTTATCACTTAGTGAAAAATGTCTTGGTGCTTCACCCCAAATTGAAGTTTCTCAGCTAATCCTCTTTCTTTCCACACCACTTATTCCTTTCACCCACTCAAGTGTTTGTTTTTTAAATCTATTTACAAGTTAGATACTTGTGTATATATTCTACTTCTGGTTTGATGTTCTTACTCTGATACCTTTTGAGTCCAATTTTATACATTCCTGGGAATCGTGACTATAATTATCTTTGTAAAGCATAGTTGATTTCCACTAATTTCATAATAAACTTTTAAATAAAATTAAACTTATAAAAATGGACAAATATTAAACCCTGTATTTGTTATCTATTGTTATGTGACAAATTGGGGCTTCCCTGGTGGCTAAGCTGTAAAGAATCTGCCTGCAGTACAGGAGATGCAGGTTTGATCCCTGGGTCTGGAAGGCCCCGAGGAGGAGGAAATGGCAACACACGCCAGTATTTGTGCCTGAAAAATCCCAAGTATTCATGCCTGAAAAATTCCACGGAGAGAGGAGCCTGGGGTTGCAGAGTTGGACAGGACTGAAGCGACTAAACGTGGCATGACCTGTAACAAATTACCTCTAAATTTAGCAGCTTAAAAGGACAAATATTTCTTATCTAACAGTACCTTTGGGTGAGAAATTTAGCTGGGTGGATTCTGACTCAATTGTAGACATTCTGTGACAGGTCATCTAAAGACCTGAATGGGGCTGGAGGATCTGCCTCCATGATGGCTGCAGCCTCAGGTCTTTGTAGGGCTGCTTGATTATCCTCACAGCATGTCAGCTGACTTTACCCAGAGCAAGATGATACAAGAGGAAAGACATGCCTTATATACCCTATCTTGACGACACACTGCCACAAAATTCTCTTGAAGTGGGTCACTGAGTCCAACCCACATTCAAAGAAAGCCTTTTAGGCTCCACTGTTTTGGGGAGGATGTCAAAAAGTTTGTAGACATGTTTTGAAACAACCATGAATCTGTCATATGAAGTCGTTTTCTCAGCTGAAATTGATTACCTTTGTTGAAGCACATGCTATAGTCTTTCTGACTTGTGTATTCACAGTATTTTCTGGAAGGATGCTTTGGAGAAAAGGTAGTAGTTTTTGAAATGTGAAGCAAGGTTTTATAAATTAAGTTTCGTTGGTGATTTTTCTTGTTTTTTTCCTCAATTTCTTTTTTTTTAAGTTAATTTATTTATTTGACTGTGCTGCATCTTAGTTGTGGGCATGTGGAATCTAATTCCCTGACCAGGGGTTGAACCCAGGCCCCCTGCATTGGGAGCGTGGAGCCTTAGCACTGGACCACCAAGGAAGTCCCTACAGTAGCCATTGACTTTCAGAAGCCCTTCCTGGCCTTTCAGCTTAGGAATTGCCCTACGTGAAGCTGGGGGCTGCTGCTTGGGCAGACCCAGGCCTCATGGGCATAAGGAGTAGGCAGCAAGGTGACCCATCTGTATCATCCAGAACTGAGCTGGCACCATTGTGCCCCAGACCAGGACACTGTCCCCTGCCCACTGTTGGATATTTTTAAAAATTTTGCATCTTATTAGCTTTATTTCTAACATAGCTGGAATCTCTTCCAATTAAGAGGTTATTAATGGCTTTGATAAGAATGGTTTCAGTGGAGCAGTGGGCTGCTAATGAGACTTCAGTGGATTCAGGAGTGAAATTCAGGTTAGGAAGAGGTGACCACGGGTAAAGATAATCTTATGAAAAGTTTGAGTAAATACTGGAAAAGGAATTAGAAACTATGTGTAAAGTACTGTATTGAAAAACTGACGTAAGTCCCTGGTGGTGCCGCAGATGGGAATCCACCTGGCGGTGCAGTAGACGTGGGTTTGATCCCTGGTCTGGGGAGATTCCACATGCTGCGGGCAGCTAAAACCTGTGCACCACCACTACTGAAGCCCATACCCAGAGCCTGTGCTCCGCCCCAAGAGAGTGAGCAGTCTGTGCACCACGACTAGAGAGTAGCCTCTGCTCACGGCAACTAGAGAAAGCCCGTGTGCAGCAACAAAGACCCAGCGCAACCAAAAAAATAAACAGTTTTCAAAAAACTGGCCTATATGCTGTCCACCTTGGCTAAGCTGATACGGGCTCAGTCCAACAAGTTGAAAGTATTTTAAACCGTTGAGGGGTATAGGCTTAACACCTGAGGCTTGGAGTCAGCTGCTTCCTGTAGCCTCCTAGTGAGTACTTCTGTTCCTGAATGAAATAGTTTGCTCTAATTTGTATATCAATGCAGTATACCTGTCAGAAGATCATCACCAAATGTATATCATCCTAAATGATGTTTTGGTTAAAAAAAATAAAAAATGTGATAGGGGAAATTGGTGGAGGAAACCCAGGGCAAGAAAATGATAGTTATGGTATCACGTGTCAAGCATATACTGTGTCCTTCATGTATTTTATTATTTCACTGCATTTTCGTAACCACCCTATCAGGGCTGTGGTTATCCCCATTTTCTGACTGAGGAGATTTAGAACCCATAGCCTTATCTCCCCTTACCTTATCCTAGTTTCTGCCACTGATCGCTGTAAGCTTGGACAGGTTTCTCCGTTTCCTCATTTGTAAAAAACCATGGTTATGATCCTTAAGTCCTTTCTAGCTCTAGGTTCCTGGGATTCTGTAAATAGTTACTAAATAGTGTTGCTATTGTGTATGAAAAAAGGCTATTCAGGGTATTTCCCCCCTCAGTGAATTAATAACTTAGTGGTAACACGGTCCGGTTGTCCAGACTAAATAATTTATTTTCCCATCACACAGTGTGTACCCATTATGTATGTGGCCTTAGAAGGCTACTGTAAAATAAATCAAGTAAATGGGCTCGGTGACAGGTTCTCCATCAGTTGTTACTAGCCCTGGGCACAGAGGCACAGAGCTACCTGCGAGACTGTGTGATGATTTTAAAGTGTGTTATAGGTTAAGTACTAAGTATTTTTATTAATTTAGAAAGTACTTTGGCATGTGGCCTTTAAAAATTACATTATTATGTTATCATAAATCTTGATTAAGGCAACAAAATGTATTTACTATGGCCAGCTTCACAGCTGGGGTGAAATATTTTATAGTGTGTATAATGAGCCTCTAGATGATGGTGATTATCTGTTCACATGTAAAAAACGAGAGTTGGGAAATTAATTAGAAGCTTTAAAAGTCTATTTAAGTGTGAAAATTAATTTCGAGTAACAGTATCACGTGCCCAGTGAGTACTAAATAATTGAGGAGGAGGAGGGATAAAAGGAAATTATGAGGCTTTCAAACCTTCTTAAGTTCATTTTGGGAAAAGGTTAGAACAACGATATTATGCTATTGTGATTTTCAGAGACATCCTTTACAACATGATGTGTAAAGAAACAAAATTAGCAAGCAATAAGCATTTTAAGATTAAATATTCTAATTTTGAATCAGTGTGTTCTAGATACAGTGTCCTGGCAAGCAGAGGCTACGGTTATGGACTCTCTTCTCAGAAGGCATTATGAAAATTTATAGGGACAGTTTGGTTTTCTAATTTGGTTGAAATGCATATTATTTTATTATAAATTATTTAAAAATCTCTCCCTTATAGCTAATGTATTTTTTATAAGTAGTAGGTTCTCAGTCTATGAATTTTATTACAGAACAGTAGGCAATATAGCAAAATTTTTGTTATAAAAAGTGGGTGTGGAGTCTGATAGGGTTGATGGCCACTGCATTCGTTTTCTGTTGATGTGTCACACACTTACAGCTTGAAACTGCAGCCCCTCATGATAATTTCTGTAGGTCAGAAGTCCAGGCATGGGATAGCTATGTTCTCTGCTCTGGGTCTTACCAGGCTGAATTTGAGGGGACTGCAGGGGCTGTGGTCTCATCTGAGATTTGGGGTCCTCCACCAGGCTCTTTGGTTGTTAGCAGAATGACTGAGGTCCTCATTTTCTTACTGGGGGTCCCTCTCAGCTCCTAGAGGCCACTTTCAGGTCTAACTTCAGGGCCCTCTCACAACCTGACAACTTCTTCAAAGCCAGCAGGAGAACTCTCCAGTTGACTGAGTGTCTCATATAAGGTTGCCTGATTACAGGATTGGCTATAACTATGCCAAAGCCCTCTGGCCTGAGGGAGCTTATCATGTGCCAAGGAACATTAGGGAAATGACTGTGGAGTCAGAAGGGAGCCAGACTCCACAAGCCTCGAAGGCCTAGTTAAGTGTTTTTCCTTCTCTTATGTTAAGAGACTTGGGAAGCCACTGAAGGTATTTAAGTGGGGATGAGAGTCATGGAGGGGTTGAGGTAAAGAGTTCATAATCAGTTTTAGAATGTGACATTCAGTCTGGTTGCTGTATGGGGACAGTTTGGAGTAAAAACAGAGAGATGGGTTAGAAAGATAGTCTGAGTGAGAGACAGGGGTGGTGTGGACTAGAATGAAAGTTGCCAAGAAGTAAATGAGTTTGAGAGCTCATTTAGGAGGTAAAATTAAAAGGCTTGCTGATAAATTAGGTATGGGAGGTAAGGTTGAAGTAGATGTCATTCTGGTTTCCATAATTGGGTTCACAGAGCTGGGGAACATTGTAGGGCAGGTTTTTTAGTGGCAGAAAGATGTAGGGAGGACAAAGTGAATTTTGAAGTACTTTTGAGGTAACCAAGTAGAGAAACTAGGCAATGGGATGTTGAGATCTGGAATTCAGGGGAGAGAGCTGTTAATATCTATATGGCCTTTTTTGGTTAATTTTGAGGGCTTAAACATGCTAGAAACTGTATTAGCTACTGGGAATATAAAGAGGACTAAGACATTAATTCAGTATTTTTTGCATGAATTCACGTTATTACTCTCTGGAAGTTTGCTTACCAATAAGACAAATCACTAACGAGATCACTGGATGCTGTTGATGGGGCAGTGATGGAGGAAAACAAGCTGATATCAAAGCACATAAAAGAGACACCTGACGAAGATGGGCAGTATCAGTGGAGGCTGTTGCTGAAGGGTGTGAGGTCTGTTTCTGAACCTCGAAAGAGCAGGCGAATTTAGCCAGATGAGGAGAATATAAGAATTTCCAGTAGTAAAAGCTTGGTTGTATGAGAGAAGACAATGAAATCTCAGGAGATCCCTGGTTTTCACTATAGGCTGGACAAGTGGTGGTAAGGCAGTGTCTGTGCTTAAGTTCTAAAGGAGATCAGCCCTGGGTGTTCTTTGGAAGGAATGATGCTAAAACTGAAACTCCAGTACTTTGGCCACCTCATGCAAAGAGTTGACTCATTGGAAAAGACTCTGATGCTGGGAGGGATTGGGGGCAGGAGGAGAAGGGGACGACAGAGGATGAGATGGCTGGATGGCATCACTGACTCGATGGACGTGAGTCTGAGTGAACTCCGGGAGATGGTGATGGACAGGGAGGCCTGGCGTGCTGCGATTCATGGGGTTACAAAGAGTCGGACACAACTGAGTGACTAAACTGGACTTCTGATGTAGCTGGTTTTGCTCTGCAGCCATTTTGAAAAGAGAGAAGAGTGTTCAATAGTTGAAACAGACTTCAGAGAACTTTAATCCTTTCTTCTCATTTACGAGTGAGGTTACCAACTTTGCTGATACCAAACTGCTGCAGTAGTGGCCATGCCCTCTTAACTGTGTGTTTCCATGTCCTCTGACATACTCATGTGGAAGAAAGCGTACTGGAAATACTCAGATGCTGCCTCTGAGTAGTGTGGGTCTCCA
Source organism: Bos indicus (assembly GCF_029378745.1). Taxonomy (NCBI): domain Eukaryota; kingdom Metazoa; phylum Chordata; class Mammalia; order Artiodactyla; family Bovidae; genus Bos; species Bos indicus. Next base: position 13,955,960 of record NC_091782.1, on the reverse strand, counting down.
TGGGTGCTGTGTCTTTGGAAGAGAAACGCGAAATTCTCTCTGGACTGTCTGTGTTTGTGCCCTCTTTCCATTTTTTTATCCACTTGTCTCTCCTTTTCCCCCTCATGTATTAGTGAATAATAATAATAGTATAGTGGAGTGATAATAGTGGTTAATACTGAACATTTATTATGTGTCAGGCACCATAGTAATTGTTTTACCTTACTTAATTCTACCAGCAGTCCTGTAAGATACAGTACTTTGGTACCACCACATTTTATAGAAGAAAACATGGAGGCTTAGAAAAACAAGGCTTAGAAACCCACTGTGTCAAGGGTTATACAGTAATAAGTGGTGGTGCCAAGATTTGAATTCAGGCAGTGTGACTCTGGTTAGTTTTTACTGCCTTTTCTAATACAATTTATAAGGAGTTCTGCCAGAAGAAACATGATGGGAGCTACAGATGCAAGCTATGTTTGTAATTGAAACTTTTTAGTAGCCATGATGAAGGAAAGAAAAACAGGTCAAATTAATTTAGAGATACTTTTATTAAGCCCAGTATATCTAAAATATTGTCATTTCAACATCTCAGTGTGAAAAAATAAGGAAGATGTTTTCATAAGTCTTTGAAATACAGTGTTTATTTTATAGCATGTCTCAACTTGGACTCCATGAATTCAAGGAAGGGTTCAGTGATTAGCTACCATTTTGGCCAGTGTAACTCCAAGGGGGCAGGAGAGTGCATGAAAATTCTGTCATGCTGAGTGGAGCCAGAGAGAGAGAGAGCCTGCTGAAAAATCTGCAGATGAAACCAGTGAAGAAGGCAGAGTGGTAATTCCTGGGTCTTATCCAGCAAGCAGGGGCAAGTGGAGAAGAATTTTCTCTCCTATCGCCCTGAAGCTAAATGAGGTATCTTTTTTTTCTTCCCACATTGAGACTCAGCATTTTTGTATAGTGTTATGGGTAGTTTCCATAGTGGTCTGATCCTTAAGCACTTTTGGGAATAAAGATGCATTTGTGACTGGCCACAAGATATTGGAATGTTGTTTCTATGGGAAAGGTTTAAGAATTCTAAAACTTTTACATTACTTGTTTTTGGAATGTCATCTTCTGTTAATTGTGAAAGGGGTAAGATTGGAGAACAAACTGTGGTGATCACTGCTGTGTGATCGCTTTAAGTTACAGGTGTTACAGCACAGGAGAAAAGTAATTAGCTCTTCAAGTTTGTATTTATGGGTAATGCTCATCACCTGTTATTTTCTCGCCCATAGCTAGGCTATGCCCAATTGCTTGTTGAGTTGAATATTAGCTGAGAAGCAAATATACCTGGAACTGAGTTGTGTGAATCATTTCCTTTGTGAACTTTTCATTCTTAAACACTTGCTTTCCCTCAGTCCTTCCCCTTAGATCTAAATCAACACAGGCTTATCCCAACAAACTAAATAATATTGGCATGTAGAAAGAACAGCCCTATCCTTCCTCTGGAGAAGGCAGTGGCAACCCACTCCAGTACTCTTGCCTGGAAAATCCCATGGGCGGAGGAGCCTGGTAGGCTGCAGTCCATGGGGTCGAGAAGAGTCGGACACGACTGAGCGACTTCACTTTCACTTTTCACTTTCGTGCATTGGAGGAGGAAATGGCAACCCACTCCAGTGTTCTTGCCTGGAGAATCCCAGGGATGGGGGAGCCTGGTGGGCTGCTGTCTACGGGATCGCACAGAGTCGGACACGACTGAAGCGACTTAGCAGCAGCAGCAGCATCCTTCCTCTGTTCTGAGAATGCAGACCTGTGCACTAAAAAGCACGTCAGCCAGTGTTTTATGTTTTTGTGGATGGAAAAATAAAATAGTGATATAGCAAAGAATTTTTACCAGAATGTTAACTCTCAAGACTATACTGTTTGTTAATGCTTGTTTACATTCTTGAAGTATCTATAGAGTTCACAACTGAAAAACCATAAATCACAAGACACTTAGGAAGAGAACACCAAAAAAGGTGCTGCATAATAATTGTTTTAAGTTTTAAAATACTTGAAAAATATGAGAAACATCATGCAAAGTGTGATACAGGAATATAGCCTTGATTAGCAAAGTGGAAATTTGTAAACCAAATACCTGCTAAATATTAGAGGGAGGCAGAACGTCTTAATGAAAAGATTTGGTTGTAAACTGTTGAGAGAGATTTTTAAGATGAGCACATGTATTTTTATAATCAGTTCCTGAGAGCGACATGGAGTCCCAAATCTGTGTCTCCAACCTGTGCTTGGATCATTTCATTCCAGTGTGATATTTGTTTGTTGAATACTGTCCTTGTGGGATGCGACAAAGACCTCGTCACTGCCCTCCAGGATTTCGTTTTGGCTTATTTTAGCTATTAAAAATCTCTTATTTACTAAAAATCTGTTCCATCAATGTTTGCTCTTTTCTTCTCAAATTACCTCTCAGAAAAGTACAGCAGGTCAGAGATAATCTATATCAGTGTTTTCATCCTTTTGTTTGGTGGTGGAGGGTGGGGGGGAGGCTTCCTTTAGATAAACAGGTATTTCATCACTTTTTAAAGGTTCCACTTCTTAAAACTTTTTGAAATATTTAAATAAAAGATAAATCGATTCTTATTTTAAAAGAAGGAAATACCACAACAATGTAAAGCTGTTGTACTCCAATAATAAAAAAAAGGCTACTCTCCAGAAGTGCATTGAGTTTAAACATAAACCTTCCCATTTATTCCCTTCCATCCCCTAACTCCTACCCCCTCCTGCGAGGTTACTTACTGCTGTTAATAGTTGGTGTGTGGCCTTGCAGTTCTTTTTTCCATGTGTATTTAATTCATTCAGTAGATATTTCAGTGCCTTCTTAAATGTATACATACACTTACATATGTTTAGGTAGTTGAATCCTATTGAACTAAAGCCTGTCCTCTTTACTTACTGTGTTTTGGAGCTCTGGTCAGAGCTTTTGATCTCTTCCCTTCTTATTAATGGCTGTATTGTATGAATGCATTGCAATTTATCACCCTTCCCCTCACCTGTCTGCTATTGCAAGCAATGCTGAATTAAATATTCTAGAAGCACAGTTGCTGGATTATAGGAAATATATATTTAAAAATTTGACAGATTGTGCTAAGCTAACCTCTAAAAAGCTGAACCAGTTTATACTTCCAACAGTCACATGAGGTCACTGATCCTCCATATATGATTTAGTTATATAGAGATTTAGAACTTGAAGGGACAACAGAACGTGGCCTAACTCCAGCCACGCCTTTTCTAAGATAGAAGATGAATCTCAGAGACTTGAAATGATTTGCCCAGATCTTACCCCGCAGAACCGTGTCCCAGTCTCCGATCTGTGTTCCCCTGAAGGCCTCCTAGTTTAGATAGATTTCATAGTGCGAGATCTACCGTACTGTTTGTGTGTTTCTGTTTCTTTTCTGTTGGTACTCAAAGCACACTTCGTTTTCAGTGTCACATTTTCTGATAACACCCCGAGATTCTTGCCTTTGCCATCTTGTCTACATGGAACATCTTGTATTTAATATCCTTAAAAAGCTGCCTTCTTCCATTATTTAAATCCCTCCTCCTCCACAGGGTGTATGGGTTACTTTAGATTTACCCATAGGCATAGCACAGCACAGGAAGTATTTTACGAACGTTCCTTATCAGCAGCTGACGCCACCCTGTTAGCCAAGTAAAACATAAGCTTCTTTTATAAACTTGGAGGAGGAAATAGATTGCAGGCATTTGTGTACTGCAGGATTTCTGCTACATTTGATCATTTTATGTTTGTCAGATAATATGATGGCATTAAACTGAATGAACTGCATCTTAACATAAGTTTTATTAATTACTGTTTATTTTTTCTTTTAGAAATACCAATAAGAAAGTAGTCTATTTATATAAAGTATAACTGGCATCTCTTCCTCTTGTGTTAATATAGTTAGTTCTAATTACATTCCTAAACATGTCTGCATTGGAGGCTTGCTCTCTTGCAAAGGCATGGCCCTGGTAGCTTTTCTTGATGGGCTATGAAAATTTGTGTCAGTGACATCCCAAGTTGGTACTGTGGTTGAGCTGGTCACATACCAAGATTATGACTTTAGGTAAAGAATCAACTGATGGAATTCTAAGAAACAGAGAACAGCCTTGATGCATATTTTGATGACGATAAAAGAGGTAGAATTCAGTATTAAATGTGAATTAAATTTGGCCTGTGAATATTGTTCAGAACTGAGAATAGCAGTCTAATCATAAGCTCATCAATTATTCAGTAGCACCTTGGGGGTATTAGTGCACAGAATACAGAAGACCTATCCACTACCCTTTAGAGTTTTTGTTCTAAGACAGAAAGGGAGAAGCATGCGTTCTTTTTTAATGCACTTTATTCTTCCACAGTGCGGGTGAATTTTATATGTGCACATACAGGCAGGCCCCATGGTTGTATATTCACAGGGGTTTGTGGAAGATCTGGGGTGGGATTAAGTTTGGATCATGAAAAGATGACAGTTTTACAGGAAAAGTCCATTTTTTCTCTAATTGTAAGAGATGTGGATTTCTTGAACTCTTTGCCTAAAATTTTTGTTCCTAAAATGAGTCATTTTCTTGATACATGCTATTCATCCCCTTATTCTGTGTATACACTATAAATTTGGCTTTGGCTGTAGAAGGGCTTCCCTGGTGGCCCAGCTGGTAAAGAATCCGCCTGCAATGTGGGAGACCTGGGTTCAATCCCTGGGTTGGGAAGGTCTGCTGGAGAAGGGAATGGCTACCTACTCCAGTATTCTGGCCAGGAGAATTCCATGGACTGTATGGTCCATGGGGTCACAAAGAGTTGGACGGGACTGAGTGACTTTCACTTTCACTTGGCCTAAGCCATAGATTTGGGTCAGTGGGTCTTATTTTGGACAGTAACTACTAGACTACATGAGGATATTTGTCTCTGAGTTTTATTCTTTCTTTTCATTGCAGTAGAGAATGGTATGTTGGAGGAACAAAGACAATGCTCATAAAACCAAAGGGAAGGGATTATATGTAGTGGTGGGGGGCGGGGCGGCAAAAGGAAGACTAGTATAATTTGTGAACATGTCCTTTAGATTATGTGCTAGAATGGCAACAAATAAATTTGTAAATCAAGATTTTTAGTGGACTAATTTCTCAGTTGATTTTTTTTTTATTTCAGTTTTCTCAGAAGATAGCCAAGATAGCAGGGTTTAACAAACTGCATCAAAGTATGCACAGAAGAACATTTTTATAACATCTACAAATGAAAAGCCAATTTCCTTTACCCAGACAATAATCCAAATGTTCACAGTAGCTTCACTACAAGGAAATTAAATTGTTGCAATTGATGATTCCACTGCTTTAATGGGAGTTCATGCTATAATAACCTTTATTAATTAGGAAAATATCATATAATTTAAATCTGGGCCAGAATATTACAGACCCATAAGATGCCACTGAAGAAATTAAAGAGAAATGGCTGTCCTATATTTTCAAATATTATTACAACTAATAACCTCTGTACTCATCATGACTTTTTCATTGTTTTTTTTGGGCTCTTGGTGCATATATTTTTCTGTTCCTAGTGTACAGTTCATATAATTTTCAATAGACTTGAGATCAGTAAGGCTGATAACCCCCAAAAGGATAATTATATAAACTCTGAGATCTATAAATGATAGCCAGTTGCAGTCTGTGACTTGTCATTTCCATCTTACAGAGGGTTGTCTTACAGGGTGTTACACAGTGGCACAGACAAGAGCTGAGAGACTGAGGGTTAGGTTGGTGACTGAATAATGTAGGTCTTTGGGTAGTAGGTTAATGAAATCTGGTGGTGAGTTTCTGTACCTTTAATCCCTTTCTGAAGCATAAACTCAAGAAGGTACTCCGTAGGGAAGAAAGAAGAAACAAGCTTCAATATTTGGGGAAATATAATAATATTAATAGAATGAAACTCACTTGGGTCACTTGTTATTTTGTTTTAGGATACCTGATATGAATGCTTTTGTTTGAAGGTATTTGGGAAAGATTGTTTTAATTAGAGACTGGATTTAGAGAACTGAAGTACTAAGTAGAAAATAAAAATAATACTGCAAATTACTGTGTATATTGGGCCATATTTGCTTTGGGAGTCTCAGATATTTTGTGATTGAATAAAAGAGTAGCTTCTCGCAGCCACCCCAGAATTAGATGTCATTGCCAAACTGAGCCAGGAGCATTGCCCAGTCAAGGAAAATGCTTCTTAAAATATGGCCCAAGGTTACTGGTAGGCCTTGATGAGAAAATACTGGCAAATGTCAGGAGATCTCATAGTCTTTCATGTATATATCCTTTGGCGCCTTGTTAGTGACCATACAAGGGAAGCATTAAGAATATGCACAATGTGGCATTCATAAATCCATGTTAGCATAATACAGGAGTTCATAAAAGATTCTGATTTGGTGTTCTACTAAGAAGTCTAACTTAAGCAGTCTGTAGCAGCATTATTCGGAGAAGGCAATGGCACCCCACTCCAGCACTCTTGCCTGGAAAATCCCATGGACAGAGGAGCCTGGTAGGCTGCAGTCCATGGGGTTGTGAAGAGTTGGACACGACTGAGCGACTTCCCTTTCACTTTTCACTTTCATGCATTGGAGAAGGAAATGGCAACCCACTCCAGTGTTCTTGCCTGGAGAATCCCAGGGGCGGCGGAGCCTGGTGGGCTGCCGTCTCTGGGGTCGCACAGAGTCGGACACGACTGAAGTGACTTAGCAGCAGCAGCAGCAGCATTATAGAACTCCTATTCCACATGTGAACATGCATAAGTTAGAATTATTTTATATTTTTGTAAACATACATATCACTGTTATGTTGAGTTGGTTGTGTTTTTCAAGTTGTTTCTGTTCTTCCTTTATAAATTACTGTTTAATCTTGTCATTATCAGTTTAATTTGTTACAAGTTGTTTAGCTAGTTACCTACAGTGTATATTGATGCATATTTGTGTTAATAATATTCTTGATCTGTAATTTTTCAGTAGAGTTTTAAAACATTGTAGGTAAAAAAGTTGGATTGAAAAATGACACTGCCTTTTTTTTTTTTTTTTTTTTTTAAACACCATGGCATATTTTACCTGGTCTGAATAGAGTGTATTTAAAAAAAAAAAATTGAGAACTGCTGGTCTGAGGAGCTAATTAGCAGGTCTAGTAGTCAGTAGTCTGATTTCTTCAGTATTACTACAGCATAGCTCTAATAAGTTCAGAACTTTGACAGACTTTGGTTTAAAAATGCGATTTATTGTCTGTGTCCTTGGACTTGTTGTCTAATCTTGTTTGTCCTTCAATTTTTCCTGTCTGTTAAATAAAAGAACAGTATGTGCTTAATCCAGTTGTTTGAATACTGGGTAGGATGGTGTGTGTAAAATGCTAAGGACTCTGCCTAGCTTATACATAAGTCCTCAATAATAGTAACCATTATTATTTGTTATTGTGCTTGTTGTTCAGTCCTGTCCTACTTTTTTGTGACCACATTGACTGTAACCAGCCAGGCTCCTCTGTCCTTGGGATTTCCCCAGCAAGAATACTGGAGAGGTTGCCATTTCCTTTTCTAAGGGATCTTCCCCACCCAGGGATGGAACCTATATCTCCTGCATTGCAGGTAGATGTTTTTCTTTTTAACCACTGAGCTACCTGGTATAGATAACCATTATTATTAGGTAAGAAGTACTTTCTGTGTCTCTTGGAAGAAAAGTTATGACCAACCTAGATAGCATATTGAAAAGCAGAGACATTAGTTTGCCAACAGAGGTCCGTCTAGTCAAGGCTGTGGTTTTTCTAGTGGTCATGTACTGATGTGAGAGTTGGACTATGAAGAAAGCTGAGCGCCGAAGAATTGATGCTTTTGAACTGTGGTATTGGAGAAGACTCTTGAGAGTTCCTTGGACTGCAGGGAGATCCAACCAGTCCATTTTAAAGGAGATCAGCCCTGGGTGTTCTTTGGAAGGAATGATGCTAAAGCTGAAACTCCAGTACTTTGGCCACCGCATGCGAAGAGTTGACTCATTGGAAAAGACTCTGATGCTGGGAGGGATTGGGGGCAGGAGGAAAAGGGGACGACAGAGGATGAGATGGCTGGATGGCATCACTGACTCCATGGATGTGAGTTTGAGTGAACTCCAGGAGATGGTGATGGACAGGGAGGCCTGGCGTGCTGCGGTTCATGGGGTCGCAAAGAGTCGGACACGGCTGAGAGACTGAACTGAGCTGAGTGACTGAACTGAACTGAACTGATCTTGCTGTGTCCCTACTGCAAAATTTGTTACTATTTAATAGATTGTTACTTTGTTTTAAGTTTCTGCCTTTATAATATATACATATATCAGAGTATACTTGATTTACTATATGTTGTGTTAGTTTCAGGTGTACGCAAAGTGATTTAGCTGTATATTTACATATATTTATTATTTTTCAGATTCTTTACCCTATAGGTTATTACAGAATATGGAGTAGGGTTCCCTGTGCTATGCAATAGGTCCTTGTCGGTTATCTATTTTATGTATAGTAGTGTGTATATGTTAATCTCAAGTTCCTAATTTATCTCTTCTCCCTCACATTTCTGCTTTGATAACCATAAGTTTGTTTTCAAAATCTGTGAGTCTTTTTGTAAATAGGTTCATTTGTATCATTTTTAAAAATTAAATTCCACATGAATGATATCAGATGATATTTGTCTTTCTCTGACTTACTTCACTTAGTATGATAATCTCTAGGTCCACCCATGTTGCTGCAAATGGCATTATTTTGTTCTTTTTTATGGCTGAATAATACTCCCTTGTATATATATGTACCACATCTTCTTTATACATTCGTCTGTCAGTGGACATTTGGTTGCTTCCAGGTCTTGACTATTGAAAATAGTGCTTCAGTGAACTTTGGGATGCATGTATCTTTTTGAAGTATGGTTTTCTCCAGATATATGCCCAGTAGTGGGATTGCTGGATCATTTGGTAGTTCTGTTTTTAGTTTTTCCTTTATTTTTAAGGAACCTCTGTACTGTTCTCCCAGGTGGTTGTACCAATTTGCATTGCCACCAACAGTGTAGGAGGGTTCTCTTTTCTCTACCCACTCTCTAGCATTTATTGTTTGTAGACTTTTTGATGATGGTCATTCTGACTGATGTGAGGTTATGCCTCACTGTAGTTTTCATTTGCATTTCTCTAAAAATTAATGATGTTGAACATCTGTTCATATACTTGGGCCATCTGTATGTCTTTGGAGAAATGCCTATTTAGATCTTCTGTACTTTTTTTTAGATTGAGTTGTTTTTTGACAAAGAGCTGCATGAGCTGCTTATATAGTTTGGAGGTTAATCCCTTGTTGGTTGCTTCGTTTACAGATATGTTCTCCTAGTCTGTTGGTTGTCTTTTTTTTGTTTATGATTTCCTTTGCTCTGCAAAAGCTATAAAGTTTAATTAGGTCCCATTTGTTTATTTCTGTTTTCACTTTCATTACTCTGAAAGGTAAATCAAAAAAGATATTGCTACCATTTATGTCAAAGAGTGTTCTGCCTGTGTTTTCCTCTAAGAGTTGTGTAGTGTCCAGCCTTAACATTTAGGTCTTTGATCAATTTTGAGTATATTTTTGTGTATGATGTTAGAGAATTTGCTAATTTCATTCTTTTACGTGTAACTGTCCAGTTTTTCAAGCACTGCTTATCTTATTGAAGAGACCACCTTTTCTCCATTGTATATTCTTGCCTCTTTTGTCATAAATTAATTGACCTTAGGTGCATGGGTTTATTTCTGGGCTTTCTATGCTGTTTCATTGATCTATATTTCTGTTTTTACTCCAGTACTGTACTGTTTTGGTTACTGTAGCTTTGTAGTATAGTCTGAAGTCATTTTAATGCCTTTATTATGAAAATTTGTTGTTAATAATAGAATATGTTGCAAATGATCTCACCAATTTCAAAATTGAGGGTTACTTTTATTGAAATATATTTGACATCTAACTGTAAATTCAAGATGTACATGTTGATTTGCTACATTTATTTATTATAATATGATTGCCATGATACAATAATCAGGACCTCTATCATGTTACGTAATTATTTCTTTTTAGTGGTTAGAATAATTAAGCTTTCGTTTCTTAGCAAGTTTGACTATAATACAACGTTGCTGTCTATGTTCACTATGCTGTGTATTAGCTCTCTGGGACTTACTGGGGGACGAGTCACCTTATAAAATCTGACTACTAGGAGTAGAGTTGTCCTAATGGCTGTTTTCTTGTTGTCTGCTTGTGTTGGCAATGTTATATTATCTTCAACCAGTGGTTTCCTTGTAGGAACCTTTTAAAATTCACTTGTCATTTTGTAAGCAATAACTTAAACTATATAATTTTTGGTAAATTCAAGTAGCAGGCCCAGGCAAACCTGATATTTCCCTTGAACAAAGGAGGACAATTCCTTTTAGCTCATTTTTCTAGGTTAAAAATATATATCGTTAAAAGTGTTAAGAGGGGCTTCCCAGGTACCTTAGTGGATAAAGAATCCATCTGTAATGCAGGAGATGCAGGCAGATGTGAGTTCAGTCCCTGGGTCAGGAAGATCCCCTAGAAGAGGGTATGACACCCACTCTAGTATTCCTCCCTGGAGAATCCCGTGGACAGAGGAGCCTGGTGGACTACAGTCCATAGGGTTGCAAAGAGTGGGACATGACTCAAGTGACTGAGCACTCATGCAAGTGTTAAGATTTTTTCCCCCAAATTTCTATGATTTGTATTCTACTCTCCTAGGATGTGAATACCCCATTTTGAAAACAATTAGCTAATTATTTGAATATTAACTCTTATTCTGATACAAGAGTATAACAATTTTTTGTATATGTTTTGGTACAGTATCTATGGAAGACAACTGTCTTTGACTTTCTACAAATCATAAACTCATGGCTAGTTCTAGTGTTGACTTGACTTCTCATCTAGTCCTACTTTCCTCAGTGGACAGTGAGTTCTTCAAAGGTGCAACTTTCTTTTATTAATCTTTGTGTTTGTATCACCTAGCACTTGTAGCGGAGAAGGCAATGGCACCCCACTCCAGTACTCTTGCCTGGAAAATCCCATGGACGGAGGAGCCTGGTGGGCTGCAGTACATTTGGTCGCTAGCAGTCGGATACGACTGAGCAACTTCACTTTGACTTTTCACTTTCATGCATTGGAGGAGGAAACGGCAACCCACTCCAGTGTTCTTGCCTGGAGAATCCCAGGGACGGGGGAGCCTGGTGGGCTGCCGTCTATGGGGTCACACAGAGTCGGACACGACTGAAGCGGCTTAGCAGCAGCACTTGTAGTGAGAGATCAATAAATCTCTTGTGGAATGAATTATATATAGCTCCGGAAACTAGTTTGTCCTTTGACAAACAAGTGGTAAATACATGTGGTAATTGGTAAATGGAATTACATACACTCTCCATAAAATGATCTCATCAAATATTTTATGATACAGTTCCTTAGTGTTCCAAGCTGAGAGTATCTATAAATATTTATTTACACATATATAAAATCATAGAGTGACAAGAATTTGGAGCTGGACTGGATGTTAAAAATCATTTAATTTTTCCCAAAGAAAGACATTTCAGGAATCCCAAGACAAGAAAATGCCCATGAACTCCAGTCATATTTCTCACTGTAGCACTTTACTGCCTGATGATGCTGCTCTTCTGCAAGGTTTTAAAATGGATCTGCAGAATATCAGAATCAAGGTTACACCTACCGTATTGTCAGTCTACACCTGTTTATTCAAACTGTTGTATGACAAGGGTAGAGTATATATCAAAAGAAGTGGGGCATCCTTCCCATGAGAAAGTAGAATGTGATTTTTTGTGAGTGTTTTAAGATGCAGCAGGACATCATTTATCTCCCCAAGCGATATTAATTTAAAGTTTAAGGATTACTACTTCAAATTATACACCACATGGGTACTAAGTGCAGAAAGAAATTGCTAAACCATATGCTTGTAAATACCATCTCTTTCCTCAAGAGAAAAATCATTTATATTTTGCAATTAAAGAACAGGTCTCTTTTCTCATAAAGTTCTTTCAGTCAAGAAATACATGGGGCACAGAGGGCTTCCCAGGGGAGATTTATACAGCGGTTCAAGGACTCTGGTGTCTCCACCTGGAACTTTGGTCTTTGTCTATTTCCTGATTAGACTCTGGAGAGTAAACTTCAAGTTCAAAAATTATAGTAAACCCTTGTGAAAGAAAAGTTTGTAAACAGTTCTGTTGTAAGTGACTTGAAGTAACGAAGTTGATATTTAGGTCAGTTTGGTTTTTTCACAATTATAACATTACAGCATTGTGAACTACATATGGTGCTCTTGCCTTATTGATGGATGTTGTTTCCTGTTTCAGTGAGAACAAATGCATGTGGGTTTTTTATTGCATAATAAATGGTCAATAACCCTGAGAATTTTAATACTGCAGCTTTAGCAGTTTTTTTAAAAAAATTCTGATGTGTTTGAATCCAGGAAAGTTTAACCAACCACACACACAAAATTGGATAGTTTCTATACCACCACCCCTGGTAAATGAATTCATATGAAGTCTCAGAACTCTCAACTAGTAACTGATTATGATATCACGAATGGTACCATTTCCTCTCTTAGAGTAAGTCTCTGTTCCCCTTGCCTGCCTACTCGTCTCTTTCCTCTTACCTTGAAGGAACAGCTTGAATGAATAGATTACCCTTGCTCTATTCCTGTGAACGTCAGCAAGTTTAGACTCTGGGACTGTCAACTGGAGCAAATTTCAGACCACTTTGTTTACATCCAAGAAAATATGCTGTAAATTGAGAAAAGTCATACTGAAAATCTCTTAAGGTGAAGATGTTTATAGTAGGCTATGCTACCCAGGTATCTGATATTCATTACTTTTTGCCTGTCTTAGTGTAAATGAACTTTTTGTCCTTGACTTCAAATTGTTAATTATTTTTTACTTGTAGTGTAATATATAATCCCTCTGTTTACCATTCTGTCTTAATCACTAAGTCAGGTACTACTGGATGTGGCAAATTAAAGCACTTGCTGTCTTATACAAAAACCAGTTTAATTTGTGATTTTAGTGGCCAAAGTTATTGAAATATTTGTGTATAGTTTTATTACAATAGAACATGCTTGTTATAAAAATTTTAAACATTACAGAAATAGATATTATGCTGTGTAAATTTTTTCCCATAGCCCAGTGGTTAATCCATTGGGTTAACCCTTGTTAACAATTTGGTGTGTGCTTTTTATGTGTTTAACAAAATAAGGTTATATTATTGTTTTGCAGCTTGCCTTTTTGCATGTAAACATATATTTAAGATTTTTCAATGTCAATAAGGTATTTAACTTTATTTTTTAAAATCATTGTACAATATTCCATTGTATAGGCTTATCATTGTTTATCCAGTTCCCATTAAATGGGCATTTAAGGTTTTTTTTTTTACTGTTACAGAAAGTGCTGAAGTTAACATTCTTATGTAATTAGTTTTGTGCTCTTGTGTGAATATCCAGCTTATTTTTTCAAAATGGCTAGCCAACATTTTTTATTGAAAAAATTTATATTTTCTCCCACTGAATTGAGTTAGTGCATTTACACACACACACACACACGCACGCACGCACGCACGCACACTATACTGTGTCTGTTGTTGTTACCGTTCACTTGCTAAGCGGTGTCTGACTCTGCAACCCCGCAGACTGTAGCGTGTCAGGCTCCTCTGTCTTTCTGCTGTCTCCCTGAGTTTGCTCAAAGTCATGGCCATTGAGTCGGTGATCCTGTCTTAACCATCTCATCCTCTGCTTCCCCCTTCTCCTTTTGCCTTCAGTCTTTCCCAGCATACGGAATACCTGTGTATATTTGGGTTTATTTCTGGACTAATGTTTTAATGTTTAATTTTATGTTTAAATTTAATGTTTAATGTTTTAATGACGTTGCTTAATTGTTCTAATGAATGATTTGCTTTCTCATCCAGTACCCTGGCCTCCTTTTGTTGCTCTTCTTTTTTAGAGTATATGTGAAATCACATATTTATTCTTTCAGATAAACTTCTTTACCCAAATTTACTTTAAAAACTTAGTTGTGGTTCTGATCATTATTACTTTTAATTCCTGTATTAATTAGAACATTCTCTCAGCTTTAAAAATCTCTTGATAAATATAAAATTCTCATTTTTCCTTCTCAGTTTACTAATACGTATGCCCATTTGTCAAATTATTTTTAACTGTATCCCTACCAAGAACATTTTGGTGAATTTTGTTTTCTGCTGCTAAAGCTTTGTTTTTGTTAACAATATGAGGGACAATAAAATATCAAATATTCTTTTCTATAGGGTGATTTAGAGATGATTGGTATCTTTACAACATCTCCAAACACTGTATGTCTTTTCACTTATTTTTCTTAAATCCCTCAGAAGAGTTTTATAACTTCTTTACATGTTCTATGAGTTTATTCCTAGATATTGCAGTTATAGATTGCAGAGCTTTCCCTTCATATTTTCTATCTGGTTGTTTTGGACATGAAAGGAATACTGTATATTTTCATATACAGTCAACTACTGAACAATACAATGGTTGGGGTGCCTACCCTCCACACAGTTGAAAATTCAAATGTAATTAGCCTTCCATGTGTGAGGTTCCTCTGTATCCTCTGCTCCTATCCATCTGAGGATCCACAGTTGTGGCTCATGTAGTACTGTGGCATTTGCTATTGAAAAAATCCAAGTATAGATGGACTCATGCAGTTTAAACCCATGTTTAGGGGTCAACTATAATAATTTATGTGATCACCTTAGTGAACCTTGCTTATTTTCTCATTTTTTTTCAGTTAATTCTCATGGATTTTTTTCATGTAGGCAATGAGATTATCAGCAAATAATGATTACTTTGCTTGTTTGTTTCCTAATTCATTTACCTTTAACTTTCTTAATTGCATTGTCTTTTGCCTCTGAAAAATGTTAATAATGGTGAATAGATATCCTTGTCTTATTTCCAAACTTTCTAGGGATGTTTTTAGTGTTTTTATTATTAATAGTTTCTTATATCTATTATCCCTGGAGAAGGCAATGGCTACCCACTCCAGTATTCTAACCTGGAGAGTCCCATGGACAGAGGAGCCTGGCGGGCTACAGTCCATGGGGTCACAAAGAGTCAGACATGACTGAATGACTAAACACACATATCTATTATAGTTAGGATGTGTGTGTATAAAGTTAAGAAAGTATTCATTTATCCCTATTCAATGAAAACTTTTAAAAATAAACTTCTTAATGATTGTTTAAAAAGGGATTTTAGCTTTTATTGAGCTAATACATGATTTTTTCCCCTTTAATCTTTTGATGACAGTTATTTTTGCTAATATTCATATCTTTCTTGGAATTGGCCAACTTTGTCCTGGCTCCTTTTGCTTAATTCTGTTTTCCAATATTATACATAGGAATTTTTCATTTTTACTAATTTCTGAGTGTGTGATGTGATCACGTCTTCATGTCAGGGTTAAATTGGCTTATAAGAAGAAGTAGAAAACTCATGTGCACAGGAATAGTTTAAATAACACTGTAATCATCTGATCCTTAAAGTTTTGAAGAAACCTGTCCATGAAACGGTTTGGATCTAGCGTATGGAGGTCAGGGGTTAGGGATTCATTTAGGCAGATGGGGTAGGTTATTTACTTAGTATCCCTCTCTCCTATCCAAATCTAAGGTTAAATCAGTATATCAGATAGGTTTTTAGGCTCCTTATTTTCAGTGCTTATCTATATCAACATCTCTCATTTAGCGCCCTGAGTACTGAGTCTCTAGGAAGCTTCTCGGTGGGCAATGTGCTGTCACAACTTCCTGGGGGAATTTAGCACATTCAGTATAACTCCATTGGGAGAGGGGCCTTGAAAGTTTGCGTCTAGTTTCCCCCAGACTTTGCCATATGTACTTTTTCAAAACCTTTGCTGATTTTGCTTTTTTTTTTTTGCTGTAATAAATCACAGTCATGAGTCCATCCATATGCTGAGTCATGAGAGTCATTTCATATGACAGGACAAAACAGTGGTATTAAAATGTGGTGGCAGAGTTCTAAAATACAACTTTAAAAAAATGTACTATAACTTTGTCTTTACAGGTATGGAAATAATCTCATAGAAGTTAGAACACTTGTCAAAGACCACATATGTTGTTAGTAGCAGAATAAGTATTAGCATTAAAGTATAAGAAATATTTCAGTAAATAGTTTTACTCCATGAGCTTTAATTTTTTTTTCTTTATTTATCAAATTTAAATTGATGTTTTAAAAATGCTAACTTTATTGATATGTGGCTTTTAAAACATGTTTTTTTTTAATGGTAAGTGGGTGGCCCCAAGCTGTCACTTCATGGATAAGCTAGGGCATTGGGTGAAAATATTTTCTGCATACAAGCTATAGCACTGGTAACTGGGTTAGCATCATTTGCTTCTTTGCAGTAAGATTAAAAATGGGATCATTTCCTAAATAAATTTTCTTAGCAGAAAATTTGTTTGCAATTTATGTACCTGAGAAGGGATGTTAACCTAGAACAGTAGAGTCTAAATAAATGACTTTTCTAGGCTGAGCATTAGAATCACTTCAGAATAGTGGCCAACTGCATCAGAATTTCTAGTGGGTGGAGCCCAAGCATCTTTGTGTTTTAAGCTCCTCAGTGATTCCTGTTGTGGCAAGCTTCATTGAGAATCACTGGTCTAATTAAAATTATTTCTGTATGCCAATGAAAATTATTATTTTGTTAAAATTTCTTTACTAAGTCTGTTTCATATACACGACAATCTTTGCTTCATGCCTCCAGTTGGAAAAGCATAATTAGAATGTAAATTTAGTAAAAGGAAATTTTGCGTATTAAGTACAAATCTGGAGAACTTACTAAAATAGATATTTATATATGTAGTATTAAAGTTTATTATGTATCAGTTGAGGAATTATAAATTGACCTTTGAGCTAGTTAACCAAGAATCTATCATTGTCCATCAGGAGTCATTAGTTAATCATTTGAGTCTCACGGATAACCTAGATAAAATTTTAAGATAATATACCAGAGAACATATTCATTGGGTATGTACATGGCATCCTTTCTGGTAGAGAAAACATCTATTTTGTTTGGAGTCATGTTGACTATGCCAACATGTTGACTGTTGGATCACAATAAACTGTGGAAAATTCTGAAAGAGATGGGAATATCAGACCACCTGATCTGCCTCTTGAGAAATGTATATGCAGGTCAGGAAGCAACAGTTAGAACTGGACATGGAACAACAGACTGGTTCCAAATAGGAAAAAGAGTTCATCAAGGCTGTATATTGTCATCCAGTACTTTGGCCACCTGATGCGAAGAGTTGACTCATTGGAAAAGACTCATGCTGGGAGGGATTGGGGGCAGGAGGAGAAGGGGACGACAGAGGATGAGATGGCTGGATGGCATCACTGACTCGATGGACGTGAGTCTGAGTGAACTCCAGGAGTTGGTGATGGACAGGGAGGCCTGGTGTGCTGCGATTCATGGGGTCTCAAAGAGTCAGACACGACTGAGCAACTGATCTGATCTGATCATCATTGAACTATTGGATAGTGTTGTGACAGTTCTTGTTGAGGAGAATGGAATTTTGAAATCAGGTACCAGTGAGTTTTAGAATGTCATGACTGACATAGGAAATACTCGTGCTATTTATTTTGAACATTGCTTGGATAACCAAGCCAGAAATCAAAGCAAAGAACAAAAAGAATATGATCCTTTATGTAGAATATAGTCAGTCCTTGATCATTTCTTAGAGCAGGGATGGCAAACTATAATCTGAGGGTTAAATCCAGCCCTTCTCTGTAAATAATTTTATTGGAGCAAAGCCATGTTCATTCATTTACTTGCTGTCTATGGCTACTCATGATAGGGTTGAATGGTTGTGATAGAGGCTATATGGCGGGCAAAGCCTAAAGTACTCTCTGACCCTTTGCAAAAAGTTTGCCAACTTCTATGTTAGACTGTTGTATCACATATTAAGGGATTGAATTTCACATGTTCTGGGGACACTCCTAAATGGATCCTTTTAAGCCAAATTTGGTCCTAAAAACAGAGGTGACTGGAGATGATCCACTCTCTAAGGCTTTCAAATGCAGGTTGCGGTTGAGGGAGAGGGATTTGCCCTGAGAATGAGTATGCTGCTAGCCCTCTGATAGTCCTACCAGGGGCCAGGAGCTTCTTTTACTTCTCTGAAGGTGTTTCCTTGCCTAACTCAGCCTCCGTATTCCTCTACATCACATTCCTTGTTGCTGTCCCCTCGGTTGGGGGTGGGCATGGAGTAGCGGGTAACTGGGGAAACTGGACTGTGAGGGTATTCCACTACAGTCTCTGGAGATAAAGACAATTTTTTCACATAGCTTGTTTTATCTTTTAGTTTTAAAAATATTTTTATGTATTTTTGGCCGTGCTGGGTCTTCGATGCTGTGTGGGCTTTTTTCTAGCTGCAGTGAGTGGGGCTACTCTCCAGTTGTGCTCGGGCTTCTCATTGTGGTGGCTTCTCTTGGTGCAGGGCACAGGCTCTAGGGCACGTGTGCTTCAGGAGTTGTGGTGCTTGGGCTCTAGAGCACAGGCTCAGTAGTCGTGGGCACGGGCTCAAGTTGCCCTGTGGCAAGTGGGATCTTCCAGGACCAGGGATCGAATAAGCGTCTCCCACATTGGCAGGTGGATTCTTTACCTCTAAGCCACCAGGAAAGCATCACATACCGTGTTGACAATGAACCTCCATGTGGACGTGTGAAGGTTAGGAGTGGCTTAACCTTTAATCCTGGTGCAAGCAGAGAATTCAAGAAGGTGTGGAGAGGGTCTAGTGGAGACAGAATATCTGACTCAATTCTAGTTTCAGGTACAACACCTCTGAGCTGTCAACCACATCGTCACCTCAGACACCTGCACGCTAGTGAGGGCTTTCATCCACTTGCTGGGTTACTTACATCTGGGAAGTACTACCTGCAAGTACAGTAGATATTTAAGAATATAACCATTTTTAGCTTTCGAAGATAATTACTCCCCTTTCTAATATGTAAAGCTGTTAATCAAGTTTTAAGCTTTTGATTTTCAGTTGCATTTGTAGGAAAGAAAAGCAAGGAAGTGAGATTAAATGTAATGATGTTGTGATAAACACAGGCTACCTGCTTATCAGGGATAAAAGTTTGAACTGAAGTTACAGTCTTCAGAAAAGTACTGGAGTTTTTCTTTCTTAGAGGGAGATTAGGTGCTTACTACAAGCTTCCATTAATAAATGTCCATTTATTTTTGTGACTTCAGAAGATTACAATCTTTTAATAAAATACTTAAGATGGTTTCAGATCAAAACTTCTGTAATTAATTGAAATTGGATTTAGTTTATTCTTTTTGTGATTTAGGTCTAGATCTATGCCTGAATGAGTTTTCCACTGGGTCTAGCTAGTTATACCACCTTAGTAAATAAAGCTATGCTAAAAGAGGAACTCTTCTGGTTGTTGATTTTCTTTTTCCTGAGATACTGAGAAATAAGGGACCTAAACACAGTTTGAACACAGTTTTCTAGATTGTGATGGATCCAAGTGCTGTTAATGTTTGAAGATCCTGAGTTCTAGTGTGATAAGGTGGTGAGGATAGTGGAGTTAATGGAAATAGGCTGAACTACTTCCCAGAATAGATGGGTTAATAGAGATACCAATGATGATGATAAAATTGCTCTGTTTTGTGATTTTTTAGGAAATACATTTTTACCTGTCTGTGTTTATAGTATGTGGTTTTTGAAGTATACTCCCCGCCTCTCACTAACTCTCATCCCTTCTTTATATAATAGATCAACGACTATCACCTATTCTACAAGATGAGTAACAGCCACCCTCTTCGCCCCTTTACTGCAGTGGGGGAGATTGACCATGTGCACATTTTGTCTGAACATATTGGTGCCTTGTTGATTGGGGAAGAATATGGCGACGTCACATTCGTTGTGGAAAAGAAACGTTTTCCTGCCCACAGGGTAATTTTAGCAGCAAGGTGCCAATATTTTCGGTAAGTGTATATTACTTTTTGAAGATACAAGTCACTTGTAGAAAACACTGGTATTTTCCACTCTATGAAAAATATGTAACAAAACATAACAAATTCTAGCAGTCATTCAGTTGAACATCTATAAGCGTTTCATCTTTGTTGACTTTTTGTTATATTTTTGAAAATACCTTTTCCTTTCAGGAGTCATCATCATAGGGTTGAAAGGCTTCTCAGGCTGGACTGTACCCCATCAACCATTTTCCAGGTTCTCAACAATATTTCTCAGGCTGAGTCTTTTTTTCCCTTACCCTCTCCTCACAGTTTATGACTAATGGAACTTAAACTGATTTATTGGCCGACAGGCCTCTTGTTGTATAGGCAGAATGACCTTTGGACTTGCCAATGAACATGTATACCTCTTAGTTTAAGATGACTGAGGTCCAGGACCTGTATGTAACCAAACAGATCTATCTCTGAGACATGTAATTTGACAACCGCCAAGTAAAGGAAACTTAAATATTTACTCAGATCAAGTTTCATAGTTATATTAGCGCTAAAACTGAACAAAATGTTAATTTATGTAGAAAGCATACTTGTACTTATACGTAGCTATTGTATGTTACTTAGACCCCTAATTTCCAGGGTTATAAATATTAAACAGGTCTAATTACTCTCTGTGTTACCTACTGTTAGTTAATAGGGAATCATTACTGAATTATTGACTAATAATATATCCTTGAAAAAATCTGTAGAGTCCATATCCGTGAAATCATGGATTTGCCTGTGAAACTTGATATCTAAAAATTGAGATGTGGAAGGCATGAAGAAAATTTCACTTACCTTCTAGTGAAAACTACAGTCTGATATTATTATGATTATAATTAATTGAGAAGCAAAACCTACACCTGGAGTCACAC
The DNA here is from genome assembly GCF_029378745.1 of Bos indicus. Taxonomy (NCBI): domain Eukaryota; kingdom Metazoa; phylum Chordata; class Mammalia; order Artiodactyla; family Bovidae; genus Bos; species Bos indicus. The sequence goes on along the minus strand of NC_091782.1, from coordinate 13,935,052 downwards.
ACATTGTAGTAGACTATGTTTCTTGGGAATATTTACTATTTAGATAGAACTCTTACTATAGTGCTTTATAAACATGTTTAGAACATTCTATCTTGTACATATAAAATGCCAACATAGAGGCAGCCAGGAGCTTAGAGACAAGAGGAATTTGTTAAGAGTTCTACCTAACATCTCCTATTGAGGTGAGGCAGCTCGCCTTGGTCTGGTCATTATTTTTACCAGTCTGTCCTCTGTATACTTTTGTTTTCCCTTTTCTTTCTTCCATTTGTTACTGTTAAAGTGTCTTATGAGAGTCCAGTCTTTATTAAGTTAGAACTTTTCAGCCTTAGGTTTAGTATTTATTACTATTATATATCTTTCCTCTTTCAAAAGAATTTGAGACAACTGTATCTGGGTATCTTTTAGGTGATCAGTATATTCTTAAAAGAAATTCAAGTGTCCTTAGACATTTGAAGAGCATGTTGAATGAATGGAATATACTCCCCTCACTTACTGACCTTGTTCTTGCTGTCTCTTTGTGGGTATTGGACCTTTATAATATCTGGTGGCTCACTAGGCTAAACTCAGTCATTACCAATGCCAGTTTAGACTGATTCTCATTGCTGATACTGTTCTTGTGCAAAGGAAGGTTAACTGTTAGCCGTCTGGAGAGGCCTTATGAGTGTGGTCATCAGATCAGATCAGATCAGTCGCTCAGTCGTGTCTGACTCTGCGACCCCATGAATCGCAGCATGCCAGGCCTCCCTGTCCATCACCAGCTCCCGGAGTTCACTCAGACTCACGTCCATCGAGTCAGTGATGCCATCTAGCCATCTCATCCTCTGTCGTCCCCTTCTCCTCTTGCCCCCAGTCCCTCCCAGCATCAGAGTCTTTTCTAATGAGTCAACTCTTCGCATGAGGTGGCCAGAGTACTGGAGTTTCAGCTTCAGCATCATGCCTTCCAAAGAAATCCCAGGGCTGATCTCCTTCAGAATGGACTGGTTGGATCTCCTTGCAGTCCAAGGGACTCTCAAGAGTCTTCTCCAACACCACAGTTCAAAAGCATCAATTCTTCGGCGCTCAGCCTTCTTCACAGTCCAACTCTCACATCCATACATGACCACAGGAAAAACCATAGCCTTGACTAGCCGGACCTTTGTTGGCAAAGTAATGTCTCTGCTTTTGAATATGCTATCTAGGTTGGTCATAACTTTCCTTCCAAGGAGTAAGCATCTTTTAATTTCATGGCTGCAGTCACCATCTGCAGTGATTTTGGAGCCCAGAAAAATAAAGTCTGACATTGTTTCCACTGTTTCCCCATCTATTTCCCATGAAGTGATGGGACCGGATGCCATGATCTTAGTTTTCTGAATGTTGAGCTTTAAGCCAACTTTTTCACTCTCCACTTTCACTTTCATCAAGAGGCTTTTGAGTTCCTCTTCACTTTCTGCCATAAGGGTGGTGTCATCTGCATATCTGAGGTTATTGATATTTTTCCCGGCAATCTTGATTCCAGCTTGTGTTTCTTCCAGTCCAGCGTTTCTCATGATGGTACTCTGCATATAAGTTAAATAAACAGGGTGACAATATACAGCCTTGACGTACTCCTTTTCCTATTTGGAACCAGTCTGTTGTTCCATGTCCAGTTCTAACTGTTGCTTCCTGACCTGCATACAAATTTCTCAAGAGGCAGATCATAGAGCCTATCAATTTCCAGATAAGGACAAGCTAACTGTACCAGAGGGAACCTTCCACAATTTGGGGGTTCATATTTAAGACTTCCCAGGAGTCCTTGTCAAAACCACTTTTAAAGCATTGAGAGTTCAAGTAAGTACCATGGATCACACTGGAGTGAGAATAGGTCTTGGCAAGATCTCCCCAGGAAGGTGTTCTTCATTCTGGTAATAGTAACTTTAAGGTCATTGATTGGATGTACTCTGGATTAATGGAAACCTTCACAAGTGTTTTTAGGCAGAGTATAACCCAGTGAAGAAGTATGCTCAAAATGTTCATGAATCTTTTGGTGGGTAGTTTCAGCTGTTTCTTTGAGGCAAACAAGAATGTCCTGTCCTGCTTGTCCGGGGGAGGGTGGGAGGAGTTCTAGGCAAGTGTGAGGGGACACTTTGAAATGCTAATCCTGCCCTGAGAATCACAGGAGTTGAGGGGGTCTCTCTTTGCTCCTTATTCTCTTGCTCTCTCTTTTTCACATTTTCTTTCTCACCCATTTCATTACTCTTCCTTTTCTGCACTCTTTCTTTGTTCTTTGCTGATGGACTGGAAGCTTTAATTGGTTCATATTATTTCCCCTAGAGTAATAGAGGTAGAAGTTCAAATTTATTACCTGACTGGATTGTCTGCTTTTTTATTATTTAGATGAACAGATAAACAATAATGTGGGGATTTTGTTTTAATCTGAAAAATACTGAAAGACAAAATAGAAAAGTCAGATCATCTGTAATCCCATCATGAATTTCATTTTTAATTTATAAACTGACAAATGAAGACCCTTTCCTCCCAGACATCTTTTTCCATTCCCTAGAGACAACCACTGTTAACAGTTTAATATGTATTTCTTCTCAATATAAATAGATGTATCTATATATACCTTTGTGCATACAAATCTAAGTATGTGGTATACACTTTTTTCCTATGCTACACATAAGGATTGCAACCTGACTTACCGACTATATCTTTCCAAGACAGTATATATTATTCTCCCTTGATCTTTCTAATGGCTGCATAGAATGTATATATCATAGTTTTTTCCAACCATGTTCCACTTAATGGACATTTAAGATTTTTTCCATTGTTTCAAGATATCTTGTTATACATTTATCTTTATCTTGCTGTGTTATTGAATCCTAAAAGTGAGATTACTCAGCTAAAGGGTATGCACATTTTAGATTTGAATAGATATTACTTAAATTCTTTTCCAAAAAGGGGTCTTCATTTATACTCTTAAAATAGTGCACGAGAAAACCTCTTTCCCCCCTAGAGTAATAAAGGTAGAAATTCAAATTTATTACCTGACTGGATTGTCTGGTTTTTTTTTTATTATTTAGATGAACAGATAAGCAATAATGTGGGGATTTTGTTTTAATCTTAAAAATACTGAAAGTATTAACAGGTTTCTAATTTCTGCCAGTCTGACGGGAAGAATAGCGCCTGATTATATTTAATTGTTTTCATCTGATTATATCTTTTCCTATGGAGCTTTACTTTTTTAAACTACCTTCTTGACCTTTAACAGGTTTATATTGATTTCACTGTTCCTCTCAAAAGAGCACTTTCATTTTTCTAATTAATAAATGTTTATTTTATTTCTTGAGCTCTTAAGATTATTCATTAGTTGTGTATAGAATTAATTCAAAATAGTTTTAAAATTATTTCTCTTGCTTTAGAGCTCTATTTTAAGTGATTACTATGTATTTCTTCACCTGAATGTTTGTCACTAAACACATTTATGTTTTTTTATTATGTTGATAACCTTTATTTCATAATTTTGTAGCAAATCCTACTTGAAGTTTTCCTTATGCGTTTCTCCTCTGATGTGCAGAGCATTACTGTATGGTGGAATGCGAGAATCTCAGCCTGAAGCCGAAATCCCTCTTGAAGACACCACTGCAGAAGCATTCACAATGCTGCTTAAATACATCTACACTGGGCGGGCGACGCTGACAGATGAGAAGGAGGAGGTGCTGCTGGACTTTTTGAGCCTGGCTCATAAATACGGATTTCCGGAGCTGGAGGATTCCACCTCTGAGTACCTCTGCACCATACTTAACATTCAGAACGTCTGTATGACTTTTGATGTTGCCAGTCTCTACTCACTTCCCAAGTTAACTTGCATGTGCTGCATGTTTATGGACAGAAATGCTCAGGAGGTACTCTCAAGCGAAGGCTTCCTCTCCCTTTCTAAGGTGTGTCATTGTCTCCAAGTAATTTACAGGCAATATGCATTGTTTTATTTATATCTATAGAGAAGAAATATAGCAGTGAACTAAGAATAAAAAGAAAAGCTATTAGTGTGGAAGAGGTGGTCTGTCTAGCCATCTGCTTCTGACTGCTGAGACTCTAGATCACATAAGAGGGAGGCAGATCGCTGCTGCTTTCTTTTAAGGTTCTTCTGGTAAGTTCTGTGTGCAAGAGACTGCCGCTGGGTGGTGGTTCTCAGTGTAATGATGTCAAATTGACTATCTTTTGGTGTTGCATACTGTTTTTTGGTTTTGTATCAGTATTTCTCTGACAGAGAGTGCAACTGATGATTCCTTATTTATGAGGGGGGAAGTTCATAAAGGAGATAATGATGTATTGTTGTTCAGTTGCTGAGTCATGTCTGACTCTTTGTGACCCCATGAACTGCAGCACGCCAGGCTTACCTGTCCTTCACTGTCTCCTGCAATTTGCACAGACTCATGTCCATTGGGAGAAGGCAATGGCACCCCATTCCAGTACTCTTGCCTGGAAAATCCCATGGACGGAGGAGCCTGGTAGGCTGCAGTCCATGGGATCGCTAAGAGTCGGACACGACTGAGTGACTTCCCTTTCACTTTTCACTTTCCTGCATTGGAGAAGGAAATGGCAACCCACTCCAGTGTTCTTGCCTGGAGAATCCCAGGGATGGGGGAGGCTGGTGGGCCGCCGTCTATGGGGTCGCACGCAACCCACTCCAGTGTTCTTGCCTGGAGAATCCCAGGGATGGGGGAGGCTGGTGGGCTGCCGTCTATGGGGTCGCACAGAGTCGGACACGACTGAAGTGACTTAGCAGCATGTCCATTGACATGAGTGATGCCATCCAACCATGTTGTTTCCTTTTCCTCCTTCCCTTCATCTTTCTCAGTATCAGGGTCTTTTCTAATGAGTTGGCTCTTGGCATCACGTGGCCGAAGTATTGGAGGTTCAGCATCAGGCCTTCCAATGAATATTCAGGGTTGGTTTCCTTTAGGATTGACTGGTTTGATCTTGCAGTCCAAGGGACTCTCAAGAATCTTCTCTAGCACCACAGTTCAAAAGCATCAATTCTTTAGTGCTCAGCCTTCTTATGGTCTTTAAGTCACTGTTTTTTGTTTGTTTGTTTTCCTCTTTTGGCCCAGAATTCACTATTGTGCAATGTTTTATTTATTTATTTTTTAATTTTATTTTATTTTTAAACTTTACATAATTGTATTAGTTTTGCCAAATATCAAAATGAATCCGCCACAGGTATATATGTGCAATGTTTTATACCATATAATAGCTAGAGTAAAACTTTTTCCCCAGTCTTCCTTTGAACCCTGGTGGTTGTCTTTCCTTTCCCTTTCTGTGTCGCTCCTAGAACCTGAATATTTTGAATGGGAAAACCTATTTGGAAAGCTACGCGTCTTGTTCTGTGTGTAACTATGATTTTTACTTAGTTTTTAGAGGCAAGGATCATATAGAGTTACACCAGTGTTGCTGGAAGTCATTTTAGGAATATGAGAACCGAAAGTATGGTAGAGCAGTAATACTGTGGAACAAAAGATTTTGAATTTTAAATAGTTAGATGTATCTTACTGACTTAGAGAAGTAAATTCTGCTAAAGAATGTGTACAGAGCAACAGCTTCTCACATTGCCATTTTTCTTGTTATTTTATTAAAGATAGGTGCACATGTGTTGAGAAGACTAGGTACAAGATGCCTATAGCTGTTCACACAGCCATAATGGGCAAGAGTATATGGCACAAAGAATAAGGAAAGAAGATGGCCAAGAAGAGTTAATTGCTTAAATATAAGTGATACTTGCAGTTCAGTAAAGTTTTACTTATTGATCATACACATGGTTGAGCTCCATAATAACTGGAATTTTTCCTTTTTATCCTTTTCAGACAGCACTTTTAAACATCGTATTAAGAGATTCATTTGCAGCTCCTGAAAAAGATATTTTCCTAGCCTTGTTAAATTGGTGTAAGCATAATTCAAATGAGAATCATGCTGAAATCATGCAGGCTGTGCGTTTGCCTCTGATGAGCCTCACTGAACTTCTGAATGTCGTGAGGCCTTCGGGACTGTTGTCTCCTGATGCCATCCTGGATGCTATTAAAGTTCGATCAGAGAGCCGGGACATGGACCTCAATTATAGAGGCATGCTCAGTAAGTACCTGTTTATGCCAATCTCACCAAAAAGTTTTGTTTGTATCCTATGACAGTCTCAGCGACAAAACTCTAGCTACCAAATCGTAGTTCAGGTGTACATGTGTCAGTCTAAGAACATAGCGCTCTGCTTCCTGTGGATTGCCTTTCCTGTCCTTCTCCTGCTAACTCCTCCTAATATTGCTTAGCCTTTGTAGACCACAAAATATGTATTTCTTGCCATTTCTGGACAAACTTCTCTAGTGCTCCCTAGAATGTCAAAAATTTTATACTTTTTGTGAGAAGTTTCTTCTCATGTTAAGATCTTTCCTTCTTTCCTCCATCAAATCAGTACCGAATACATGCTATATACTTATTATTTCAGGTACCACAAACATGGAGATTCTAAATATTAATAACAGTAATAATGGCTAACATTTATATAGCATTTCCAATACTTACATGGTGTTTTTCTTAAAAATAATAGCAGTGAACACAACATTTAAAACAAACATTTCTCAACATTCAACACACTTGAGTAGTCTGTAGCAGATGCTTGATAAATTAATGCAAGAAGAACTAACTAGAAGCAGTGGAAACATATTACTGCTTTATGGAAGGCAGTCAAAGCTGGTGATAAAAGATTTGAAACTTGGGCTAGAGTATAGAGAAAGAAGTGAAAATCTAAAGTCTGAGACTTGGAGAAGACCTTTGGCCAGGGGTCCAAAGGTAGAGAAGGAAGAATTAAAGGTAGGAAGAAAACTGGGGTAGAGTTACAGAACAGAGAGCGTTTCTAGGGAGAAGGGTGGTCAGTGGTATCTGGTGGTGCTGGGAGGACAAGAAGAAGAAGAATTGAAAGAAAATTTTTGGATATCAATTGTGTGGATATAAATTGGTAGTAGTCTGGACAGAAGCTTAACTGTACAGAGAATTTACTATATTGAAAATATAGTAAATACCATGTATGACGGACCCGGTGTGTATGTTGGAGTAAAGGGAGTAGAGAAATAGTATGGTAGCTAGAGGGAACAGGCCAGGAAAGATCGCGTAAGAAATTAGAGGTGCTGGAAAATGGTACTGGTTAAGGGTCAGCCTTTGATAAAGGGTGGGAGGAGGGAGAGGGGAGAAGTAACAAGTGGAGTAATATAGTTTTAGCCTTTGTAAATCTTCGTTGTTGGATCCTTTCTTACATAAGCTCCTTTTTCCCCCTTCTTGTCCTAGTTTTGACTGAGGTGTTGATAGGACCCCAGGCCCAGTTTCATTATTGCCGCAGGTAGACTTGGGACATGGCTGCAGAAGTGAGGAGATGCTTTGGGCGTTTCATGTAGTTTCTGGAAGCCTGGAATTGACCAGCTGGTCAATATAGGTGTCAGACCTGGGTTACAACAGGCCCATGAAATTACCAAGAAAGGGGGTGATCAACCAGTTGAGGAGCGTTCAGTTTCAAAATGATATACTGCTTATAAATGTTAAATTCTTCATTTTGGAATAATTCAGTGGGAGCTCAAGGAGGAGATTATACAAAGGCTTAGGAATCTTCTAACTTATAAACTTGAAAAATGACTAAGTAGCAGACTTTTTTTCTGACTTTTTCATTATATGAATAGTAAAATTAATAATAGAAATACTGAGCATTTCACTTTCCTCTCAGACCCTAAAATATAGGATAGTTATTTTCTAAGTAAATGTTATTCAAACATTCATATTATTTTTTAAAAATCCAGTTTCTTCACTGTTTGGTGAAAAGAGGTCTAAAAATTCAGATTTGTTCCTGAGCTGATGGTCCAGAAAGACAGTTCTGCTTGTTTTGAAATCATTGTTGAGATTTGTTTGTTTCTTTGTTCTTCCCTGGGTATAGGTTTGGAGTCTTCGGGGACTTCCCATGAAACATTGAGAGGTTCTATCCTGGGACTAGGGAATTAGTATCTAGGGGCACAAATACTAACTCCTTTTTAGTTCATTAATATTGGTTACTGCATGGTTTAATGCTTACAGTTACATATCAAATTAAAGCAATTTCCACCCACCCCTTAAAAAAAAAGAGGATCCAAAGGATTTTTTTTTAACTTACCAGGGGTCTGTCTTTTTGAGAATGTGCTATAGATGTAGTTGTGTTCATATATAATGATGAGCATCAGTCTATATATCTGCAGAAAGGAAATTAACTTTCTAATTAATTTTTTTCCTTAGAATATTTAAACTACTTGTGCTCAGACCATTCCTTAAGTTTTGTCCTAGCTGTGGAACTGTTTCTTCCTCGAAAGTTAGTGCTTTTTCTCTTCCGACTGAGTTATACTTTGTGTATCTCAGGTTTTAGGCTTTGGGAAACAGAACAGTAATTTCTTGTTTCTTCATGCTTATAACACATAGCACATCACAACTTCTGTCCTTAAGATGTTTTTTATTGGCTAAAAGTCGATGTGCTTTCTTGGCCTGCTAATTTATAGTATAGGTTTATGTTTGGGTGTGTGTGTGTTTAAATCTGTGCTGTAGGTACGTGGTACCACACACCTATTCCCATAGTTTTGAATAACTAGACTGAGGGGGCTTGCTACTGTGAAACTAATTGCTGCTTTTCTTACCTACATTCTTACTCAGAGTGAGCTTCTTGAGGACTGTAATTATATTTTTCCTCCTGTCTTTTCCCAGCACCTAGCACAGTGTCTGAATCTAGACTTTTCCAAATTAATGAATGACTGAATCCATCAGTTGTTTCTAAACTAGAATTTAAAATTTGTCTCATCTATCACATAAAGACAGTAATAACAATGAAACGTTAATATTTTGAAAATTCTTTGACTCTGTTAGTATTGCCTTCCCAATTGTAGTTTTCAGTATCTTCGTCTGTAAACTAGGGGTTCACGAGTCATCTACTGAGGTTCCTCCACAGATGCATTTCATGTCTGATATGCAGTCTTGTCTCCAATAGATGGTGCGCTGCTGGAGGGCTGTGGGGCTGAGTCCAGCACAGTGAATAGCACACAGAAAGCAGCTTAGAAATTTATTTTTCCTTTAAATTAATTGGACTATGATTCCTTTCAGTTCTTGAGTGTTTTCATTCTGTGATCTTTGTAAGTAACTTGCCTAGAGTTAGAGGGAAATCATGCCTGAGCTAGAACCAAAGTGCTCATCTGACTCATGAGGCTAGTACTCGTTGACAGGCTCCTGCCTGGGTTATTTTCTGTTTCTGTTTTGTGGTGTGTTTGAATATAAGTACTGTTAGATGTGGAGACAGGCCTGCAGGAAGTGCAGATAATGAGGAAGGTTAAGGTAAGGAATGATCAGGAAAGTCATCTGTAATGCTTCGCTTGCTGGCAGGGAGGGTCCATACATTCTTCCAGGAAGTCAAGTTGGGGAGTAGAGTATGATTTAGGGGACAGAACTGGGTAAAGAGATTGCAGGGGGAAGAGAAGTAAATGTGGATCCAAATGATCCATCAAGGGTTAACAGCCATCTCAGCCTAGATGCAACAGAGAGTTCAATAAAGGATAGTTAAGAACATGAAGCAGTTAAAGAAAAACACACAAGATAATTAACCCAGCACCATTCAGATTTTGGCACTGTGTAGCTAGGGGCTGGTCCTGCTCCATTTCTTCTTAGTTTTTCTTTCTAATAATTGGCTTTTTTTCTGCCTAACTGTGGAACTTTAGAGTTTCATTTTCTTTCCTTAGTATTTGTAAAATGCATCAAAAATCAGAAATGTAAAGGTAACAATTATTGTTGTCTACTGTCTTATTTAATCTCTACCACCCTATTTTTTTGAGAGCTCTTTTATCTACTGATAGACAGATAATAGACAGTATTTGTGGCTTGAATTATTTTGTTATGACTTCAACTTTTTTTGGTGATCATTTTCCCTTTTAAATTCATCATTTAACCATGGATTCTGGGGAAAAAAATAATTGGAGTTGTATTTTTAATCCTGTGAGACACTTGGATTATAGTTACCATGAGAGAATTTCCATTTTTGTAAATGTTCCCAATTTTGAAGGGAAAGATACTCACAGGGAATCTATATCAAGAAAGTTAGATAAGTTCTCAAGTCCTCTTGAAATAAACTTCAAAAGAGAACTTAGAATTGTGGTCGAAATTTTATTTCCATTTTAGACATTCAGCTACGGTCACTCAAAACTCTTGTGCCTCATATGTTATTCTTTGCTTGATAAATTTTAGAAGTGAAAAAGCTTATGTTTAGAGAAAATCGAAGGATAGCAGCAGGCTCTACATCTGAAAGCTTGAGTGACCCTTCTTTGTCTTGGTCTTGACTAGTGGTGTCAGAGCTGGAGGATATGCTTCCAGTGGTCAGCCGCAGCAGACTTTGAACACCCACATTCTGTACCCAGCAGTAAGGGAACAAAAGTTTGTTTTTACCAAGTAATGACACATCACTGATAACCTGAAAATCACAAATTTGAAGCCTTTTTTTGCTTGCTTTATAAAATGCTTTATCTCAAGATTGGAGGCCTCAACTTCTCTCTGTTTGGTTCACTGAGGGACCCCCAGTGCCTCAATGGTACAGAATGGGTCCTTAGTAAATGTTTTTTGACTAATTAAATGCTTATATTTATGTAGTACCTTAGTATATATTTGCAGTATAATTTTTAGCTCTGTGGGTGGGTTGGGTAAAATTACTATTGGTTTTAGATGAGAAAACAGATTCAGAGAGACTAAGAGACCTCATCAAGGATAATAAGTGGTAGAGCCTGAGTCTCAAACTTAGATTTTCTCATTTTAAGTCCAACTTAAAAACAACAACAACAACAAAGTTTTATCAGACTGTTCTTTCTTTTGGGACTTAAGTAACCTTAGAAGGAGGAGCTAGTAAGGGGGGAAAATATGGTCTTCCCATGAGAAACCCTTTACGATGGTAGTAGCAGGGCAGGGGCCCTGGTAACAGACCACCTGTGTTCTAATAACACCTCTGCTCCTTGCTAACTGTATAGCCTTGGGCAACAAAGTCCACCTAACCCTTCTCTGTCTCCACTTCCCCATCTGCGAAATGAATGTAATAGGAGTCCTACACTCAAAGGATTACTATGAGAACTAGGTCAAAGGAATTGATAACATTTGTTAGATAACAAAAAATAAATGTGAACACTATGTGTGATTTCCATGAGCTAATAGAACGTTTTTGTTGTTCAGTCATTAAGTTGTGTCCAACTCTTTGTGACCCCATGGATTGCAGCATACCAGGCTCCTCTGTCCTCCACTAATAGAATTTAGTAAGTTATAAACTGAAACTGTCTCTTGGACAGGGAGATCAAACCAGTCAATACTAAGGGAGCTCAACCCTGAATATTCACTGGAAAGACTGATGCTGAAGCTCCAGTATTTTGGTCATCTGATGCAAACAGATGACTCCTTGGAACAGTCCCTGATGCTGGGAAAGATTGAGGACAGAAGGAGAAGAGGGCATTAGAGGATGAGATGGCTGGATGGCAGCACCGATGCAATGAACATGAACTTGGGCAAACTCATGGTGAGGGACAGGGAGGCCTGGCATGCTGCAGTCCATGGGGTCACAGAGAGTCAGACACGACTGGGCGACTGAACAACAACAAACTGAAACTGAGCACATAAGCCTCTGGTGGTAAGAAGTTGATCATGACTAGGTTTTATTTTCATTTGGTTTGGTTTCTGAGTTGCCTTAGTCTTTTGCAGGTTAACTAAATTTAACCCAAACCCTATTTTTCAGCTGCATTTTTTATCAGCTGGAGCCACTCTCTTGACCTGTCTTCATTTGAAAAAAAAAGTTTTTAAATCTGCATTTTCCTAGAAATCTGCAATGATAAATTGCTCCTTTTCCCTGAGAGCCTAATTATAGCTCATACTTTTACCTAGTCAGATATGTATATTCTGTGAGAATTCAGCATTTATTTATACCATCTGTAAACTTGGCCAGTGCTCTTATTGTGTGCTTTTTTACACATGTTTTGTAAAAATAATGGCAGTTTTGTAAAAATATTGGCAGATTTTTAAGTTTAGTCTGTGCTTTGCAAAGCTCTTTTCATTTAATTCTTAAACCAGAACACCTGTGGAATAGATGATGCCCTATTGAGAAACCGAAGTTCAGAGAATGTAACTTCCCCAAAGTGACACATGTGGTTAAAGGTGGCAGCATTATTTAAACCCTGACTTCAAAGCTCAAGATCTTAACATCTATTTTATGTTGCCTATTATGACTCCATGGAGAGAGTGTCAGTATTAGAATGTTAGTACCTGGAAGACAAGTTTCCAGATCTGTGAAGCAAAATTCGCATAGAGAACTTCAGAGTCTTAGGAACAATTGACTCTTAGTACATCTAGTGTTGGAGAGGGGAAGAGGAGGGTTAGTTATAATCATAATATTAATTTTGATGACAGACTGAATTTTTATTTTTACAAGTGTATCTTCTTTTAAACATATTCTTGTTTTTTAAATAATTGATTCAGCACGTCCTTGTATGACCAACAGCTCTGCTGTATTGGAAATTTTCTCTGTTTTGTCAGAAATTGGACCTATCTGCTTTTATATTTTGTGCTCAGCCCAGGTGGCAGGTATAGGTCATTTCACATGCTATTTTTGTCAAGTAGATATTAAAGCTTCTAATAGAATGAATTCAGAGCTGATTTGTTTGTCCTAGAACATAATTTTTCCTAGTATTTACCACTTTTTCTTAGTCATAACTAGTCCCAGGCACTTAGTGGCTACAGTGGTGTCATTAAATTTCAACTGTGATGGTATCTTACACCTCACAGACATTCCATATCTCCTCTCTCTCATTAAATGCATATACTCGAATCATCTAGAATTTTAATCTTTCCCCCCAAAAAAGGAAAATTTAATAAGTAACTGTTAACCTTGCTTTTTCTATTTTTCACTTAGTACCAGAAGAAAACATTGCAACTATGAAGTATGGAGCCCAGGTTGTGAAAGGGGAGCTGAAGTCTGCCTTATTAGATGGTGACACTCAGAATTATGATTTGGATCATGGATTTTCTAGGCACCCAATTGATGATGACTGTCGTTCTGGCATTGAGATTAAGCTAGGTCAGCCGTCCATTATCAATCATATACGGATCCTCCTGTGGGACCGAGATAGCCGGTAAGTCATTAGCATGACTTGGAGAGATACTGACATGTTTGACTGAGATGGCCTAATTTTGTGGTCATCAGCTTTGGTTTTACAAATTTGATGTTTTATATCCTTGTCATCATTTTACTGTTTCTCTTGAAGTTCAGTTTTAGGGAAAGAATTAAGTACATTTCTTTAAAACAACATTTTTTGTTTCTTTTCTGCATATGAAAGTAATGAACACGTGTTTATTGTGGAAAACATAGAAAATACAGAAAAGCACAAAGAAAATAAAAATTACTAGCAATCTCACTGCCTATTATTAATCTTTGTACTAGTCTAACTAGCATTTTTTTAATGCAGTGATATAAACACACATAAGCACAGACAAAACAGAAACCTGTAAAACCACACATAGTTTTATAAAATAAAGGTCAGATATACAAAAATTAACTTTGCTTTTTAATAAAAACATTGTGAATATTCTATGCTTTTAAAATGTTACTTAGATCCTTCTAGACAAGGCAGTTGAGGAGGAGGGAGCGATTGAAGGGAGGATTCACTTGGCGTGCACTGTGCCCCTCGGGAATGTTATTGCGCGTGGAACGGCTGCTTTTGGAAGGCTATTGCCCAGAAGAAAAGATGTTTGGTCTTCACAAGCCAAAGATGTACCGAAGTATAGAGGGCTGCTGTATTTGCAGAGCTAAATCCTCCAGTTCTCGATTCACTGACAGTAAACGCTATGAAAAGGATTTCCAGAGCTGTTTTGGGTTACATGAGACTCATTCAGGAGATATCTGTAATGCCTGTGTCCTGCTTGTGAAAAGATGGAAGAAATTGCCAGCAGGATCAAAAAAAAACTGGAATCATGTGGTAGATGCAAGGGCAGGACCCAGTCTAAAGACTACACTGAAACCAAAGAAAGTGAAAACTCTATCTGGAAACAGGATAAAAAGTAACCAGATCAGTAAACTGCAGAAGGAATTTAAGCGCCACAATTCTGATGCTCACAGTACAACCTCAAGTGCCTCTCCAGCTCAGTCTCCCTGTTACAGTAACCAGTCAGATGATGGCTCAGATACAGAGATGGCTTCTGGCTCCAACAGAACGCCAGTGTTTTCCTTTTTAGATCTCACATACTGGAAAAGACAGAAAATATGCTGTGGCATTATCTATAAAGGCCGCTTTGGGGAAGTCCTCATCGACACACATCTATTCAAGCCTTGCTGCAGCAATAAGAAAGCAGCTGCTGAGAAGCCGGAGGAGCAGGGGCCAGAGCCTCTGCCTATCTCCACTCAGGAGTGGTGACTAAGCTTTATGCAGAAGGGGAGCAAAAACGATTTAAATTTTGGAAAACAAAGCAACAAAATGACCCTCCTATTTTTAATTTGGATACCTGCTATTCTGCCAAAAGATGGATTTGTAGAATAGTTTCGAATGGGTTATTTTTCCTCCAGTTCCACAAACTCTGAAGCCAGTGAAGCTTACTACGAGATAAAAAAGAAGTGTACATAATATTTAAGATGCTGAGTATTTCATAGGAAAGCTGAATGCTGCTGTAAAGTGCTCTTTAAGTCTTTTTTAAAAATCCCCTTCTAATGAATGAAATTAGGGGAATTTTCAGGGGACAGAGATGGGATTTGTTGTATGATAAACGTATGTAGTTTTAGTCTTTCTATTTTGAGAAGCAGTGGTTGGGGCATTTTTTAAGATGGCTGGCTACACTTGTTTTCCTTCATTATAATAAATTTGTCATAACTCAGTAAACATGGACTTGCCCCTAGAGGTGGTGGTTAATAACTGAAATATTAAGGTCTTGCCAAGGTTCTGGTGATTCAAACCTGTACTACTGAATATTAAGCAGGACAGACAGCTCTCTGGTGTGAGTATCTTGAAGGAGTAATTTCTAATATGCAGAGGTAACTTGACTGTATTTGTTGCATCCTGTGTCACCTCCCTCCATATTGGTATTTGATACAGATTTTAATTTATATGAAACTTAAAAAGCAGAATCAAAACTTAAAGCAGAATCAAAGTTCCTCTTGGGGAAATGTCAAGTCTTTAGGATAAGCAATCCTACATGAATAGTACCAAAGCATTACCACTTGGTAGAGAACATTCTCTATTAAAAATGTTATATTATCTGAAAAATAACAATGTGCAAGTCTTTGGATGGCACATGAGAAAAACAAAGGTTAATGCTTCTTGGGGCACATTTCTTAGAGGGCTTGCAAGCGTGTAAATAATTTGTTTATGTTACGTGACTGGTGACTTCACTGAAAATCTGCACAATTCAGTTTTAGCTCTGGATTACTTCAGTTGACCTTTGTGAAGGTTTTATCTATGTAGAATGGTTGTTTGACTTGTTTTAACCTGTTAGGGTTTTGGGATTTTGGGTTTTTTTTTTTCATTCTATATTAAAGTAAAATTCTACTAAAAGAAAAGAGGTGTGTGTGAATGCTGAGTGGGTTGGTTTTGGTTTGGCTTCCTTTAGTCAGGCTTTCTGAACATTGAGGTATTAGATGATACATCCTAAATGTGGAGCTCTTCCATTCTGAAACCTTCATTAAAAGCCTTTTACTTGAACCCAAACCAAAGTACTATCTATTGCCTCTTTTCTAAAAGTACAGGAAAAATATATCACCTGTTTTCATAACGAGGAAGCATCGTTTGCCTCCCTGGTAAAACATGACTCAGTACTTATTTTTAAAACTGGATTTTAAAGATTGGATAGTATACATAACAAGAGAGTGAGCCACTTTTTATGGGCACCCTATAGTTTTATAGTTCTTAATCAAAACTTAAAGTTTTCTATTTCTTCCTTTGGGAAAAAACTACAAGCCACCATATGCACAGACTACACAGTGAGTTGGCTCAGTGCTCCCGCAGACTTTGAGGTGTATTACAAGAACCCCAGCCATTATCATCTTCCTCCTGAGTTATTTTGAAATTTTGTTTTGTACATTTTGGCTGCAGTATAGGTGGTAGAATATACTATAATATGGATCATCTCTACTTCTGTATTTATTTATTTATTACTAGACCTCAACCACAGTCTTCTTTCCCCCTTCCACCTCTCTTTGCCTGTAGGATGTACTGTATGTAGTCATGCACTTTGTATTAATATATTAGAAATCTACAAATCTGTTTTGTACTTTTTATACTGTTGGATACTTATAATCAAAACTTTTACTAGGGTATTGAATAAATTTAGTCTTATTAGAAAAAAAAAATGTTACTTAAAAAAAAATTTTTTTTAGGGACTTCCCTGGTTTTCCAGTGGCTAGGACTCTGAGCTCCCAATGCAGGGGACCTGGGTTCAATCTCTGGTCAGGGAACTAGATCCCACATGTTGCCACTATGAGTTGACATGTCACACTGAAGATCCTACATCCTGCAACAGAGATTGAAGACCCTGTTTGCTGCAGCTAAGATCCAGCGCAGCCAAAATAAATACAAAATTTTATTGAAGTATAGTTTATTTACAATATTGTTTTTAATTTCTGCTGTATAGCACAGTGATTCAGTTTTTTATATATATATACACACACACACACACACACACACACGTTTTTTTATATTCTTTTCCATTATGGTTTATCATAGGATATTGAATATAATTCCCTGTGCTATACAGTAGGTCCTTGTTTATCCATGTAAAATGTTACTTTTAATGATTGTTTGGTATTTTCTACCATTTGGGTTACCACTATTTATTTACTTGACTGATTACTTTTAGATATTATAAAAACTTTAAAAATCTATTTTATACTATGGATAAAAAAAAAATTGTCTTTTAGTGTGTATAAATATCATTATCAAAACAAAACTGTGAAAAAGATTTGGTGGGGTCCAGCCTAGAAACCCACCAGTTTCAAAAGTTGACCTTTCTTTCTAGCCACTCTGATTTTCACCCACTGTGGTGTCTGGGTTCAGCCATGATGGCAGAAATACCAGAGCAGTAGGGTGACTAAGAACTGAATGGTCTCCCTCATTACTGCTTACCTTTAACCTACACCCTACATACCTGGATACTGGTGTGCAGTCTCTGAGGCCCTGCTTGTGTTTTTTACGTCTAGGCAAGAAGGGCTTAATAGTAAGGATGATGAAACCCTGCAGATCTTGCTGGTTAATTCATTTTTCTTGTTAGCACCACTGACCACCACACTGGGCTTTCAGGCCATTTGAACCAAGTGTGAGGGAAGCTTTATGAAGGGAGAGCCAGCATTTCCCATGTGTGTGGATGTTGGAGGTTATCTCTTGGTTGTCTGTTCCCTTTATATTAAGAATATATTTCCTGATATGTATCTTATTGGATATAATATGTTTGTTTGGCAAAATGGAACACATTCATGTATTATTTCCATGAGTCTCTGATTAATAATAGTAGTAGGCAGTGTTCTAGAAGTTTTACATATATTCATTCATTTAACTAATGATGAAATTAGTATAAAAATAATAAAAAGGTTAGCACATTTGAAAGTAGTTACCATCATTTCCAAGATGTTAAATATTTATAGGCGACTTTGTTTTACTATGTGCGTTACATTCACAGGGGACTTAACTTTACCATGTACCAGTTGTTATCTCACAGAAGTTGTTATCATTCTAAGCAAAGGTGAAAAATTCAGAATCTTAAGCCAAAAAGATTCTGACATGTGTTGTAAAATTATATCCTACATTGCTGATAACCCAGAGAGGTTCAATAAAAGGTTATAACCAGTTTGAGACTGAGCGATAAAATGAATGGGAGTGAGGGGACAGCAGAAAATGAGGGGATGACACAAAATAAGCTGACCTTTTCTGGTCACAACTGTTGGTTGCAGGCTGACATTTATGGTCACCTAAATCTTCTGAGATTGTTCCTGTTGATATTACAGTACAAGTAATAACTGCATCTCAAATTTAAATTTGGCTTATGACAGGGGAATATAGATTTGTTCAGGATGGGACCAGCATGTAATGGTCCAGGGTAGCTGACCAGGGGAGGATGATAGGCTGTTTTCATTACTGGCAGATTATTAGCTGCCAAATTTTAAGTTGTATGGAAAAGAAACACGTAATATCTCTTCACCCATGTCATTTATTGTTCTTCAGGCTGCGTTTGTGTGTGGGAGGGATCAGGAGATAAGCTGGCCTCCGTGAGGAAATATTCAGAGTTGCCTTTCCTCCTGAGAGAGTAGGGCTGAGCACCCAGGCCGATGAAGGCAGAAGGAGAAAACACCCTTCTCTATTTTCTGTCCTCTCTCTGTCATGGCTTTAATAATCTGCTAATATGGTGTGTGCAGGGCATCCTGGTCCTGTTATGTCTTCTATACCTGATAACATGCCAAGCTCCATGCTAGACCCTGAATATATGCAGATAAATATGGCATGGTACATGTTCTTAAGCAACTTGAGACTTTCCCTCGTGGCTCAGCGATAGAGAATCTCCCTGCGATGCAGGAGACTCAGGTTCAGTCCCTTTGTCAGGAAGATCCTCTGAAGAGGGAAATGGCAACCCACTCCAGTATTCTTGCCTGGGAAATCCTATGGACAGAGGAGCCTGGTGAGCTACAGTCCATGAGTCACAAAAGAGTTGGGCATGACTTAGTGACTAAGCAACATGTTCTTAAGCAGCTTGAGACCTAATAAGGCAGACAGACATGCAAAGAGATAACTTCAATACATATTGTAAATGCTGTATTAGGGGGATCTATACAAATTTCATCATCAGGATTTGGTCGTCGTTCAGAAAACCTAATTCATGAGTAGTGTATTTTTTGTACCTTTTAACATTTTATTAAAATACCACTTGTTATTTTAATATCCTTTTTTTTCTGCCTTTTTCCTTTTGATTCATAGGTCTTATTCATACTTCATTGAAGTGTCAATGGATGAACTTGACTGGATCAGAGTGATTGATCATTCGCAGTATTTGTGTCGTTCCTGGCAAAAGTTATATTTTCCAGCCCGTGTCTGCAGGTAGTTCTCATGGCTTATAAATGATATTGACGTTTGTCTAAAGAGATACGAATGTTGAGAAACAGATTTTGTTTTCTGTCTCACAGAAGAAAAGTTTTTCAGGGTATCAGCTACCAAATGCATTCCAACTAAAACACTTAGGGAAACTGGAAAATTAAACATCTTAATATTTATAGTGTACTGTGAAACTGTTTTGTACCATGTTTATGTAGTAGACCTGTAAATGGATAAGAAGGGACACTGAGATGTGGAAATGCTTTTTAAATTCCGTTCTATACCTTGAAAGCAGAGCTATTGTTAGTGGGTGCATTCTTTCCACAAAAGCCAGGAGAGATATTTTTGGAGGCTTCCCTGGCAGTCCTCAGGGCCAGGAGATTTTTGGACACCATTGAGTATGTTCTGAATATCTTTGTTCTTTTTCTAGGTCAGTGAATATCAGTGGGATTTGACAGAGCAGGTGTTTCTAAGTGGGGTTGTGTTTGGGGCAAAGGAAGCTGAGCTGGTGGGGCTCTAGACTCACACCCTTCCTTCAACCAGAGCACCTTAAGTATTATTGTTGTTACATATTTTAGCTCCATGTAAGTTTGTTTTTTAAAAAGTATTGATAAACTATTCTAATGTTTCATATTCTTACTTTAGGTATAAGCCATCTTTAAAGCTTTCTTTCTGAAATTCTGTAAAACCAGGATGAATGATGAATTGAGGAGTTGGGAAAAGCGGTTAAAGACCCCTGAAATTCTGTTGTTGTTTTTTTCTGTTGTGCTTTTCCCCTTGGAAATCGCCCTTCATATATCACCCTAACTCAAGAGATCAAAGGCAGAAAGTGATTGGTTTGTTTGGTTAGGTGTGACAAGAGAAGGGAAGGGATATGGTGGGTATAAGCCAGGGAGCATGTGGAGCACGCCTCCTTACCCCCAACCCTAACTCCCCTCCACACCCTTACTCATGTTCCTGACTGACATCCAGTGTGGCTGAGTTGGGGCAGATGGGGCTGGCCCCACAGCATTTACTGTCTTGGTCAGAAGATACCCTTATACTTATTTAACGCATGATCTAACAGTATCAGGCTGAATTCTTATTCCCACCACAGGAACACCACCTTTCAGCCTCTGTTACTGTAACAAATGTTGCCTACATTTTTTTTTGGGTATGACCAGACACATTATTGTTACCCAGGAATCCTCTTGTGTGGAAATGAAGAAAATCAATTTCATTTCCCCAAAGAGGAAGTAAAGTGTCTCAGGTCTGGCAGTTGCTCTTTTATCAGAGGGGTTTTGAATGTATTAAAATGAGAAGGACAAGAAATTGAGTGAAGATTCTGTGTCTCAGAACTGCCTAGGGATACTTTGAGAGTGACGGAGGTGCCCCGAAGTGGAGAACGGAATTGAGTCTGCATCAACTCACATTATTATGGTTGTATCAGGTTAAAAAATAAGCAGTGTAACAACCAGAATGTCTGATGTGGTCCAAAGACTGTGTTTGTATTTAATTTGAAACCCTAGAAACATGACTTCCAGGATGAATTGTTGTGCCTGTGATACCAGCTATGACAAAGGCCACGTGCTTTACTCACCTGAAAACTCCTGCCTTGTGGAGGGAGACATGTGCCCTCAGTCATGATCTGCGGCTTTTAGAGAATGTAATTCTCTTGTTCACTAGTGGACATTATTTATACTCCCTTTTCCTTATTTTGTCTCTTCTGTGTGGCCTTGCCTTTGTTGTTGGTTTTGTGTGCTGTAGAGCCTGGCCGTATTCGTGATGCTAATTTTTGTCCTGTTACAGCCAGCTCCCAATGCTGGTAGAGAAAACCTGAGCAAAGGTGGTGTTAGAGATAGTGATAACAAGAAAAGGAGGGAGTCCTGTATGCATTTTAGTGAGAAAAATATTTTAATATTTATAACCACTTTAACTTATCATATATTTTAAAATATTTATTTATTTATTCATTTGGCTGTGCCGAGTCTTGGTTGCGGCATGTGGGATCTTCAGTTGCAGCATGTGGGATCCAAGTCCCTGAGCAGGGATCAAACCTGGGCCCCCTGCATTGGGAATGCAGCGTCTTAGCCGGTGAGCTACCAGGGAAGTCCTCTTACTTATCATATTACTAGATTCCGTCATAAGCTCTGCCTTTTGTGATAGTTTGGAATTTTGGTAGTATTTTAAAATGAACTTAGTGAGCCCCTATTGATTATCCAAAGATGCCTTGTGCTTGGTGTTTCTTATCTTCACAATCATTTATTGACTACCTAAGCAATGTTCTAAATACACTTCTTGCAGAGACTTTACTGGGCACATATACATTCTTTATTTCTTTAGCAGGTAAGTGTTCAGTTTGCATTATGTTAGTTAATTTGCACATTTGTATGTCACCTTTGTTCTTCAGCGTCCTTTACATGTTTGTCTTATTTCTGATACCAAATTATAAGCTCTTGGGAGTAAGGAGTATGGATTCTAATCTTTTAGTATTCTTGTATGGTATTCAGGCTATGTAGATATGCAGTAGGTACTCTTGTATGCTGTAGGTACTCTGTAAATGCTAGCACGAGTTTAGGGTCAAGGCACTGACCAGGTAACGACAAGAGATTAATTCAGTATTAATATGTATATATTTTCATTGGTGTTTTTTACCCATGTCTTTGTTAAAGTGTATATCTGTGCTGGAAAACTATGGATTGATAAACGCTGTGACAGCAGTGTAAGAAAGTGGTCTGCTCTTTCTTTCTGGGCCCTTTTCAGGAATGCATGGTTGGGTTAAGTGGACTGCTCAATGTAGCCAAAAGCTTAGACTAAGCACAGCCCCCCTAGCCCCCAGCTGGAGATGAAGAAAAGTGACTTGTCAGTTCTCCTACAGTTTTCCATATAGTTCAGTTCAGTTCAGTCACTGAGTTGTGTCTGCCTCTTTGTGACCCCATGGACTGCAGCACTCCAGACCTCCCTGTCTGTCACCAACCCTCAGAGCTTGCTCAAACTCACGTCCATCGAGTCGGTGATGCCATCCAACCATCTCATCCTCTGTCATCCCCTTCTCCTTCTGCCTTTCAATCTTGCCCAGCATCAGGGTCTTTTCAAATGATTCAGGTCTTTGCATCAGGTGGCCAAAGTATTGGAATTTCAGCTTCAACATCAGTCCTTCCAATGAACACTCAGGACTGGTCTCCTTTAGGATGAACAGGTTGGATCTTCTTGCAGTCCAAGGGACTCTCAAGAGTCTTCTCCAACACCACAGTTCAAAAGCATTAATTCTTTGGCACTCAGCCTTCTTTATAGTCCAACTCTCACATCCATACATGACTACTGGAAAAACCATAGCCTTGACTAGACAGACCTTTGTTGGCAAAGTAATGTCTCTGGTTTTTAATATGCTGTCTAGGTTTGTCATAGCTTTTCTTCCTAGGAGCAAGTATATTTTAATTTCATGGCTGCAGTCACCATCTGCATTGATTTTGGAGCCCCAAAAAAGTCAGTCACTGTTTCCATTGTTTCCCCATCTATTTCCCATGAAGTGATGGGGCCAGATGCCATGATCTTAGTTTTCTGAATGTTGTATTTTAAGCCAACTTTTTCACTCTCCTCTTTCATTTTCATCAAGAGGCTCTTTAGTTCCTCTTCACTTTCTGCCATAAGGGTGGTGGTATCATCTGCCTGTCTGAGGTTATTGATAGTTTTCCCGGCAATCTTGATTCTATCTTGTGCTTCATCCAGCCCAGCATTTTGCATGATGTACTCTGCATATAAGTTAAAAAAGCAGGGTGACAATATACAGCCCTGACGTACTCCTTTACCGATTTGGAACCAGTCCATTGTTCCCTGTCCGGTTCTAACTGTTGCTTCTTCACCTGCATACAGATTTCTCAGGAGGCAGGTAAGGTGGTCTGGTATTCCCATCTCTTTAAGAATTTTCCACAGTTTGTTGTGATCCACACGGTCAAAAGCTTTGGCATAGTCTATAAAGCAGAAGTAGATGTTTTTCTGGAATTCTCTTGCTTTTTCTATGATCCAGCAGATGTTGCCAATTTGGTGTCTGGCTCCTCTGCCTTTTCTAAATCCAGCTTGAACATCTGGAAGTTCTCGGTTCACGTACTATCATTACTTTGCTAGCATGTGAGATGAGTGCAATTGTGCGGTAGTTTGAGCATTCTTTGGCTCTGCCGTTCTTTGGGATTGAAATGAAAACTGACCTTTTGCAGTCCTGTGGCCACTGCTGAGTTTTCCAAATTTGCTGGCATATTGAGTGCAGCACTGTAACAGCATCATCTTTTAGGATTTGAACCAGCTCAGCTGGAATTCCATCACCTCCACTAGCTTTGTTCGCAGTGATGCTTCCTAAGGCCCACTTGACCGCTCACTCCAGGATGTCTGGTTCTAGGTGAGTGATCACACCATCGTGGTTATCTGGGTCAGGAAGGTCTTTTTTATACAGTTCTTCTGTGTACTTTTGCCACCTCTTCTTAATATTTTCTGCTTCTGTTAGGTCCATACCGTTTCTGTCTTTTATTGTGCCCACCTTTGCATGCAATTTTACCTGATATCTCTAATTTTCTTGAAGAGATCTCTAGTCTTTTCCATTCTATTGTTTTCCTCTGTTTCTTTGCACTGATTGCTGAGGAAGGCTTTCTTATCTCTCCTTGCTATTCACTGGAACTCTCCATTCAGATGGATATATCTTTCTTTTTCTCCTTTGCCTTTTGCTTCTCTTCTTTTCTCAGCTATTTGTAAGGCCTCCTCAGACAACCATTTTGCCTTTTTGCATTTTTTTTTTTCTTGGAGATGGTTATGATCACACCCTCCTGTACCATGTTATGAACCTCCGTCCATAGTTCTTCAGGCACTGTGTCTTATCTGTTTTATATGGTACTCAGAACCATCTTCTATCTTATCAGCTTTGTCTTTTTCAGGAAAAGACAATTTCTGCCATACCCATAAATTTCCCTGCCTTCACATTGTCTTCTTGGCTTTCTAGGAAACTCTTCAAGCCCTTGCTTAGAGTTTTTAAATGGTGGAGCCTGGAACTGAACAAAAAACACTAGTAAAAAGTGGAAATACTGAGTGCCCTGGAGATGCTTTAAAATTTTTTTTCTGGCTATTTCTCAACATGGTGCTAGTATGTTGGCAGCTGTGTAATGTTGCTGAAATATGAGAAGACTTGAAAACATGGATGTGAATGTGTGTAGCGGTAGCCTGCATATGGCTGGTAGCTAGAATTACTAGAGCCATCTTGGTGTAAAACCTGAGAGTTGAAGGAGAAGAATAGTTGGCTTGAAAGCCAAGTTCTTAACAATTTACCTGTTGAGAGAGGACAGGAAAGAATGGGTGGCAGATAGGTTTCCTGCTGGAGCTGATAAGAGAAGTGAGAGGAGAATGCAGAGGAGCCAGAAAGGGTATTGAACAGGGTGCAACCTGACAGTTCAGAACATGACACAGGAGGGTTGAACTCAGTTAACACTAAACTGGGCTTCTTTCTTCCTTTCCTTTTGTTTTTAATTATCAAAATGGAAATGTCATTTTATGACATTTTAATTATTAAATTGTAATATAGTGTTAGTTGCTCAGTTGTGTCTAATTCTTTGCAACCCCATTGACTGTAGCCCACTAGGCTCCTCGACCATGGAATTCTTCAGGCAAGAATACTGGAGTGGGTAGCCGTCCCCTTCTCTTTGACCTTCCCGACCCAGGGATCGAACCTGCATCTCTTGCAGGTGGATTCTTTACTGTCTGAGCCACTGGAGAAGCCCAAATTATAGTATAGTATACATTTCAAATACTGATAAAGCCTGCCCTCTGGTAAGGCTGTACTCAGTTTCTACCAATAGCACATAGAAATGCCCCTTCTCTGAACCCTCACCAATGCAGGCATTGTCAACATTTGCCAATGTGATTTAAGGTTTGTAAAAAAAATTGCCTTATTTTAATTTGGATTACCTTTCTCATCAGTAAAGTAGGATATCTTATAGTACTTGACATTGATTATTTCTCATTTATAAGAAGCCTGTTTTTGTCTTCTGTATATTTTTCTTCCAGTGTGATTATCTTTTTGTTTTTGGCTTGTGAGAACTTTATGTTGATATATGCATCTTGATATATATGTATAATATAATGTATATGTGTGGTATATATATTTATACTTATTTGTATATGTATGTTTTATATGATTATACTTTGGCTATCATGTATGGCACCCCACTCCAGTACTCTTGCCTGGAGAGTCCCATGGATGGAGGAGCCTGGTGGGCTGCAGTCCATGGGGTCGCTAGAGTCGAACACGACTGAGCGACCTCGCTTTCACTTTTCACTTTCATGCATTGAAGAAGGAAATGGCAACCCACTCCAGTGTTCTTGCCTGGAGAATCTCAGGGATGGGGGAGCCTGGTGGCTGCCGTCTGTGGGGTCACACAGAGTCGGACACGACTGAAGTGACTTAGCATAGCATCATGTATTGTATATTTTATTATTTTTTACTATTTTATTAGTACTTTTTATCACATGGAATTTTATGTTTAAAAAAAGTAATCAAATCTGTCCCATCTTTTTTATGGTTTCTGGTAATCTGATATTATGTTTAGAAGGGTGTTCCTCACTCCGGCATTAGAATGTTATATTTTTAGAAGTTTTTCTACTTGTTATTTTTATCCTTATATCTAAATATTTAGTCCAGCCAGAATATTTTTCATGTGTATTTTCAGATAGGGAAAGTCAGCTGACTAAGACCATTTATTCAATAATTGTTCTTACCTCACTGGTATGAACATCCATATTTGTCATGTGCTAAATTCTAACATATACTCTACTCTGTTCATTGATTTCTTTGACTGCTAATGAAAGTGTTTTAATCATTGTGGTTTTCCCTTCCTTCCTTTTTCTTCTTCTCTTAGAACTAGAGATAATAATGTGTCAAATGTGTCATGGAAAAAAGGGTGTCGCAGAGCATCTGCTGGCCTTGTCTCTTAGTCTCACTGGTCACAGTAGAGGTCACAAATGATGAAAAACATCTCACTAGAATGGTTCTGCTTTCACATACAAGAAGACATTTAGGTGTGTTTCACCAGCTAAAAAAATAGATTTTTCTTTATTTATTCTTCTGTATATTCAACCATTACTTACTCATTTCACAAATAACCTCCTACTTTGGGCTATGCATTGTATTAGGAACTGAGGCCATAACACTGAAGAAGACTGCCAAGGTTTCTACTCTCATACAATTTGGGAGGAACAGATATATACTGTAAGAAAACATCTGGTAATTTTAAGTGTTGTTAAAATGGTACTGTGATGGTGACCAGGGTCGAGGAAGTGAGTGGTTATTTAAAATAGGAGATCGTTGAAAGCCCGAGAGGGGAGCTGGGTGTTTCAAGCAGAGATTTAAGAGGATGATATTCTCTGGTCTTTGTTGTAGATATTTGGGCTTTCTTTGGTGTACACTGAATGTTATTCAGGAGTAACTGGTCTACTGTAGGAGGCCTCATTAGATGAATACTAAAACTGTGCTGCTTCTTGGTTTAGGGCACTTTAATCTCTTTTATTGCTACCATACATTCCGAGTCCCCTCTCATCCCTGCCATCATTAGATGCAGCGTAATTTTTTCTACCCATTTTCATTAGATTGTAGTACCTAACAGTGCTATAGATCTACAAGACATAAAACAAATTAGAAAATAAACATTGCTATTTATGGAAGCATCCTTTCCCTACCATACTAGCATTGTACAAAAGCATGTGCGTCTTCCATTTTTTCTCTCTTGTTCTCCCCCAACCTCATACCTGGCCACTGATGTATTTATTTACTTTTAAAGGCAGACACATTTACATTAATCAGTGGTTCTCATCAGGATGCTTTATAATCATACCTAGAATTATGCTGAGCCTTTATTTATATGATTCATGTCTTCAGAATTCAAGAAATGCCTTATCCAGATGTAAAGGAAGAAGGAACAGTTTTAGTTTTTACAAGTAATCATTTTAGTTCATACTTTAATAATACTTTAGTTTGAATTGTACCTCCACCTACAACTTTGATATCATAGTTGGACTAATACAGAGTGACCTGTAAGCAGAGGAATGTTCTAAGAGCGCAAAGCAGAATGTAGCCACATGGTGTCACTAAATCATAACAGTTTTACTTGGGGCTGAAGAGAGATTAAAATTGCTTTTTAAAAAAACCATATTTAAATATAAATTGTTCTGAAGTCTGTGATTTGTGAAATAACATGTGAAGCTATTTGTACTGTTTAAGTCTTTCTACTCATGTGGAGCATTAATTATGCCTGAAGTCCGCAGAGGTACGTTCAGGTGCTAGCCAGCCCTTGACTTGTCATCTGCCAAGTATAGCAGATATGTGGGCTTCTGTAGTACAGCTATTCAGTTTCATACAAATAAGTTCTTTTTTTATCTTCCTTTCAAATTTTGAAATAAATAGAAGAATAACTCAAAGGAAATAGATCCATTAAATATTTATAAGGAATCAGGGAGCACAAGAAAGGAGGAGTGAAGAAAAGAGAGAGAGGGTTACAAGACCTCAGAGGAGAGACAGGAGGAGAACAGTCTAACATTTATTGTGTGTCTGTTGTGGGCCAGACACATACTGCTCCTTTATATGATTCTCGTGATAGCTCGAGGAGAGGAACACCACTAACTACCTTAATTATACAAATGCGGAAACTGAGCCTCAAAAGAAGGTGCAGGCCTGTTGGATTACTGTTAGCATCACAGTCCAACATTACCTGTGGACTGAGGTGAAGAAGTGGCCCTGCTTAAGGGTAGGGGGAAACATGGAGCCCTGGACAAGCTCCTGCTGCCTCTTTGGCAGGAGCAGTGTCCGGGAGTGCTGGAATAGAGGGCCTGGGGTGGCCACACTCTGCTCATGCCGGCCATAGTCCCCGTCGTGACAAGGGTACTGAGGAGGAGGAGGAGGCAGAACAATTTCCTCTTTTAAAATGCCCCAAAGGGAGTGTGGCAATCCTTTATGTGTGTTTTGTCAGTTTTTCAATAGACCTTTGAATTTTCCTGCCCCTTAGTTCTCCATGAGATGATTTTAGGCTTTATTATTATGGAGTGCAGCTGACGTTCTTAACTCTTGATTTGTTTTGCTTCAGCTGTGTTTAGAAACAAGTTTTGTATATTACAGAATTTCTCTTCACAAGATCTTTTTACATCTTGAATTGCTTCTTTTTTAGTTGATGAATTTTATGTTATTTTCACTTAGGATCCTCTTATTAGGCCAAAAATATTTTCCACTGTGTTTTGTATTCAGTAAGACCTTTGAGACATGGCTATTTGTGCTTAAGTTTTTCAATTGAATCTAGGCTTTTTGTTTTTGTTTTATTTAGTTTAAAGGATAATAACATGTTGAGCTGCTTTTGTGTATAGTGGAGGAGTTGAAACATGAGAAAATAGAACAGGAAAATACAAAATTTTCCTTTGAATTTTATCTTATAATTTTAGAGTATATATTAGCATCTTTTGATAAGTGTGAGATGATGTTAATAACACCAATGACCTGTCATTACTGCCGCAAACAGCCATTGTCTGTTTTTTATTCTGGAAGGGCAAGAACTATATTTGGTAGTAGTACAGTTGCTTCCCAAGCAATTTCAGGATTAAGTTCAGATAGTACCTCCCTAGTTGATCATTAAACATCTTTTTTTCCCCTTGTTTTCCCTCTGCTTGTTGTACTGTGCTTAGTCGCTCAGTTGTGTCTGACTCTCTGCGACCCCATGGACTATAACAGCCCGCCAGGCTCCTCTGTCCATGGGGATTCTCCAGGCAAGAGTACTCGAGTGGGTTGCCATGCCCTCTTCCAGGGGATCATCCCAACCCAGGGATTGAACTCAGGTCTTCCACATTGCAGGTGGATTCTTTACCATGTGAGCCACCAGGGAAGTCATTCTCTTTCCTTAATTATACTCTGTTACTTATAGGACTTACTCATCAGACATTCATCCAAGGAACAGATATTTATTGAATGCCTGTTGTATTGCAGGCACTTAGTTTAGGTTCCAGCATAAAAGGATGAACAGGACACAGTTGCTGCTCTCACAAACTTCATGATATAATAAGAGTGACAACTTTCTAATGATGGATAAAGTAAAATGTCATTGGTACAATAATAGGTGTGTGTGTGTGTGTGTATATATATATATGTTATTCTAGAACATAGTCATGGGAGGTCCTACAGAAGAGAGAATATGGACAAAGGGATCAAGAGATTGAGCAGGAAAAAGTATGGGAGAAAGGATGCTCTTTGTTCTTTTGCCAAAGGCAGAGTCTGCAGTGGACTTGGTCAAATCTAAACTCTTCACCCATAGCTCTGCATCACAGGGCCCTTCTGCTTCTCTTGCTGCTTTTTGGTTCTTAGTATAAATTCCGATTTTGGTCTCACCAGTCAAAATCATCTATTTAATGGGAGTTCCTTGGCAGTCCAGTGGTTTGGACTCTGAACTTTCACTGTTGAGGGCCTGGGCTCAGTCCCTGGTTGGGGAACTAATATCCCACAAGTCATGCAGTAAGGCCAAAAAAAAAATTATGAATGTGCCATCTCCTTATGTGAATGTGCCATCTGCTTCTGCCTTCTACCTGTGTCCCTAAGCTCAGAGACTATACATGACTGACACTTCTCTTCTCATGTGACCCTGTATAACTGTTTCAGGTATCTGGGACTTTCATTTAGTTTTGTTTTGTTTTTAATTTCTTTCAACAATACTAGAAGATTCCCTATGAAGAACCATAAACTAGATTAATTTTCACAAAGAATATTCAGAGAATAGTAAAAATTCCCAAGAAGTAAAGGAAAAAGAATCCCTCTTTTGGAGCCAGGATTTGAGTCAGTGTGTCTTTTGCTTAGAAAAATAAGGCACTTTTGTAGGTACTTTGTGTTGGGTATATGCTGTCTATAAGGAAATTGACATGAGTATACCAGTTCTCCAATTCGAGATCTCCTTTTGGAATATACTGGGTTTGGCCAGAAAGTTCGTTTGTTTGTAAAAACCTGAACAAACCTTTTGGCCAGCCCAGTATTTTGGCACTGTACTTTCCCCGCACTTATTTATGGGACTTAGGAAATCCTGAATCAGGAACGCAGGTATTGAACTGTTGCACATGGGACTGGGGGTCTGTCAAGGAGAAAACAAGGAAGGAATAGAAGACAAAGTCATCTGGGACTTTAAGTCTCCTTTATATGAGCCAGGTGCCTCCTGCATAGGAAACAGAGGCAAAGGGGAGCTATAGAAATGAGAGCTGCTGCTGCTGCTAAGTCGCTTCAGTCGTGTCCGACTCTGTGCGATCCCAGAGACGGCAGCCCACCAGGCTCCCCCATCCCTGGGATTCTCCAGGCAAGAACACTGCAGTGGGTTGCCATTTCCTTCTCCAATGCATGAAAGTGAAAAGTCAAAGTGAAGTCGCTCAGTCGTGTCCGACTCTTAGCGACCCCATGGACTGCAGCCTACCAGGCTCCTCTGTCGGGATTTTCCAGGCAAGAGTACTGGAGTGGGGTGCCATTGCCTTCTCCGAGAAATGAGAGCAGAACCCCAGTAATTAATGGAAATGGTGGGGAAAGTGGTTCTAGGACCTCCATCCCAGTGTCTGGAGTGAATGAGGAAATAATGAACTTTCACTTACTTTTCTTTTTGAAGTTCAAGAAGAAGGAAGGACTGCTAGGCCTTAGAGGTTAAAAACAAACAAACATGGACATGAGCTTATTTGTGAATTACATAGTCATTTTCCAATCCTATTTACTTTGGAAATGGTAATCTAAAGAAGATACTGGTTAAGTAGTTAATAATTCTCTCAGTGGAGAATTAGCCCTATATATATTTAAATTTTACTCCACATTGCCTAGCATTGATTGCTCTGACCTTTCATAACATTTATAGCTTGAGTCACCCAATTTTGCCATTAATTACATAGTAGATCTTATATGCCCCTCTAATTTTTTTTTATGGTTCCTGGACCTCACTGTATATTCCTTTGGTAGTGTTTCCTTATCAGATATCTTGTTGAATCCCTTTAGCCCTCTAACATCCCTGAATTTAGGTGGGTGGAAAATAGTCCTTTTTTTTCTGGAGAAATCCTTTTAACATTTTTTCCCCAGTATTAGAAGGAGATACTAGGAAATGAAAATATTTTGTTCTTTTTGCAGAAAATATGCTTAAAGAGAACTGTATGTACATGTCCCATGGTTAATAAAATCATCAGAGCTTTTTCATTCGTCATCATAAATGGTACAGGTTCTCTGGATCAGGGTGCTTTCTGTGGATACAAGGTTAGCTCAAGGGACACTGGACCAGAAGTGAAACCAGATTGCTTGTCGGCTGCCAGAAATTCTGGGCAGAGTGCCAGACTTGGTTCACCTTTAAAAATTCATCTCCCAGTATGAAAATAGAGGGCTTGATCCCTGCAAGGAATAGTGGTAGCATGAATACTTGGACTTCCTTTGGCCCAAAGTACTTTCATTGATGCTAGGAAAGGTGGGGGGACTGATTGGTGTGGACCAGCAGCTTTGACCTCATTTAAGAGCTGCAATATTTTCTCTAGCAGCCTTACTTCATTATGTTTCAAATTATAATTTCATAAGTTAATAATTGTACTTCCAAATAATATGGGTCATATATACACATTGAATGTGTTCTGCCTGATAGGAAGCTGTAGGTTTAACTTCTAATAGTCATAGAAATTCTATGCACATTATGAAGCTATTAGGATGTAACAGCTGTTTTAGTTCATTTCACCCTGCAAAAGAAATGTGATGCAGGCTAAAATGATCAGTAATTATGTATTTTGAAAGCTAAACCTCCAGTTACAGAAAGAGCTAATTTACACATTAGATACTGATAAAACTACAGTAAGCTGTGAGTTTCAAAGTTAGTGTTATCTCCTGCCTAGGACTATGAAAGAGAATCTGTACCCAAAGACAGTTTTTTCCTCTTTGAAATGCTCTTTTACATTGCCTATTGTAATTTTGAAGTTGCAAATCAACTGTAATGAAGAACTGCTTGATATCTTTCTAAAGAAAAAAATTAGAGGAATGTTAGAGGGAGTAGGATTTAGAAGGATTTCATTTTATTTCTGTTGATCAGGGCCTACCATCTGCCTTCCATTTAATGTTGTAGAAGCATGCATGCGTTTCCCAGTTCTGAACAGATGATGTGCATGATTTGTTGAGATATATGTGTATTCTGGATGTGTGTGTGTATATATACCTACAGTGCTTAAAATCACACTTGAAGTGTAAAACAGATAATGAGTCTCCATTTTGGGCTAATTTGCATATTCATCTCTTATACACAAAACAAAAGTCTACAATGATACTGATTTTCTTTTCTACTTTAGAATCAGCACTAACCAGCTGTCAACAAATATTTTGATTGAACAGTCTTCTTTATTGGGGAATTTTGGGGCACGTTCTTTATATAAACACATTGTTTTCTTTGATATCAAGGGACTTATTTTCAGTATGATTCATAGATGCATCACACTGGTAAGCTGTCATGCACAAAAATATATTTTTCTCTGTAAACTTCCTTTTTACCATTGATTTCTCTAGGGCAAAAATATGGCTCAGAACAGAATATTCTACCTCAGGATATTTGCCTGTAATAAAGGTGGTAAATAAATGTATAGGCCTGCTTTAAGTAAACTGAAAAATTTAAAGTAAAAGCTTCACAAACTGGACTTTTCCAGGAGATTCCTAAAGATAACTTAATAGTTCCTGTTATACATCTAAGACGTGATTGGACTACAGAAATTTTGTTTGTATTTTGACATGTATTCTAGTCTTTCTTCTGTGTGTAACCATACATAAATGTTATTTATAAAAATGGTATCATGTAGCACATATTATTTTGAAACCTTGCACATATGTATATTCATTGTGGCTATTGTTCCATGTCCAGAGAAGGCAATGGCACCCACTGCAGTACTCTTGCCTGGAAAATCCCATGGACGGAGGAGCCTGGTAGGCTGCAGTCCATGGGGTCGCTAAGAGTCGGACACAACTGAGCGACTTCACTTTGACTTTTCACTTCCATGCATTGGAGAAGGAAATGGCAACCCACTCCAGTGTTCTTGCCTGGAGAATCCCAAGGACGGGGGAGCCTGGTGGGCTGCCGTCTCTGGAGTCGTACAGAGTCGGACACGACTGAAGTGACTTAGCATAGCATAGTATTGTTCCATGTCAGGACATAAATATCTGCTTTATTCTTTTTAACAATAGCACAGTATTCTAAAAATACTATTGTTTACCTAAGTAGTACACTATTGAGGGACTGTAAGAATTTTTTTGGTTTTACTATTATAGAATAATATAGTCTCTGCATGCATATTTGATTATGTCTTCACATAAGCAGAGTCAGAAGATATTACCATCTTAAAATATGACACATACTGTTAAATGCCATACAAAGCATTATACAAGTTTATTTTGACCAGTAGTTTGATAATACCTATTTCCCTACATCTTTGTCAACAACAAGTATTATTATTTTAAAGTTTTTTTTATCAAACTGACAAGTAAATGATAGTCTCACATTTATTTTAAACAACTGTGCATCTGTTTGACAAGTATACATATTTTCATAGAAAAGATGAGATTTGAGTTGATCTGAAAGTGAAGTCGCTCAGTCGTGTCTGACTCTTTGCGACTCCATGGACTGTCACCTACCAGGCTCCTCAGGCGACAGTCCCTGGAGTTTTTCAGGCATGAGTACTGGAATGGGTTGCCATTTTGTTCTCCAGGGGATCTTCCCGACCCAGGGATTGAACCTGGGTCTCCCGCATTGCAGGCAGATGCTTTACCATCTGAGCCACAGGGAAGCCTGAAAGGATGAGTTTTATTAATTTTTTTCCTCTGGCTGCAGTGAGCAGGGTCTACTGTTTTTTGTGATGCACGGGCTTCTCATTGTGGTGGCGTCTCTTGTTGCCGAGCACAGGCTCCAGGCATGCAGGCTCAGTAGTTGTGGAGCATGGGCTTACTTGCTCTGAGGCATGTGGAATCTTCCTGGACCAGGGATTGAGTCTATGTCCCTGCATTGGCAGGTGGATTCTTAAACACTCTGCCGCCAAGAAAGTCCCATGAGTTGAGTTTTGATTGGGTACTTTTAGAGGATTTTTCTCATGACATCATCTGGGAAAGTGATTCTCAGTCAGGGGTGATTTTTGTTCCTCAGAGGAACAAAAATTTGGTGATGTCTGGAGACATTTTTCTGGAATAAAAATGGAAATAGTGACAGAAACAGATCTTGGGCTCCACAATCACTGCAGATGGTGAGGACAGTCATGAAATTAAAAAGACACTTGCTCCTTGGAAGAAAAGCTATGACCAACCTAGACAGCATATTAAATAAAAAGCAGAGACATCACTTTGCCAACAAAGGTCTGTCTAGTCAAAGCTATGGTTTTTCCAGTGGTCATGTATGGTTGTGAGAGTTGGACCGTAAAGAAAGCTGAGCACTGAAGAACTGATGCTTTTGAACTGTGGTGTTGCAGAAGACTCTTGAGAGTCCCTTGGACTGCAAGGAGATCCATCCAGTCCATCTTAAAGAAAATCAGTCCTGAGTATTCATTGGTAGGACTGATGCTGAAGCTGAAGCTCCAATACTTTGGCCACCTGATGCAAAGAACTGACTCATTGGAAAAGACCCTGATGCTGGGCAAGATTGAAGGCAGGAGGAGAAGGGGACAACAGAGGATGAGATGGTTGGATGGCGTCACTGACTCAATGGACATGAGTTGGGGCAAGCTCTGAGGGTTCATGATGGACAGGGAAGCCTGGCGGGCTGCATGCAGTCCATGGGCTCACAAAGAGTTGGACACAACTGAGCGACTGAGCTGACTGACTGTCCAGTATTCTTGCCTGGAAAATCCTGTGGACAGAGGAACCTGGCGGACTCCAGTTCATAGGGTCTCAAAGAATTGGACGTTACTGAGCTGCTGCTGGCATTGATAGCCTGTCAGGGTCCTCTGTCCATGGTATTCTTCGGGCAAGAATACTGGAGTGTGTTGTCATTCCCCTCCCCAGGGGATCTTCCCAACCCAGGGATCAAACCTGGGTTTCCTGCATTGCAGGCAGATTCTTTACCATCTGAACCACCAGAGAAGCCCAGGATAAAGTCAAGGATGCTGCTAAACATCAGCCTCCTACAGCAAAGAGTTATCCAGCTGAAAATGTCAGTAGTGCCAAGGGTGAGAAACCCTGATTTAAGAGAAGGATGTAGTAATTTTATATGTGAAGAGGGCTTGAATTAGGTTGTTTTTGGTTAAAATGGAGAAAAAGAATCACTGTGAAAGACATTTAAAAGGAAAAACAGTCAAATTGATGCCTGATTGGATACAGAGAGGGAAAATAAGAAATTGAGTCACAAAGTTTAGAAGCTAGATGGCTGGGATGTGGGATGGCATTAGTGGAGAGAAGTTGTGAGAGAGCCAGTTTGAACTAGTTACAGAATTGTTACTTAAGAAGTAAATGGTGACACTCTGCTATTTCATCTATTTTGCTTTCATATAGTGAGATTTTTATTTTACACTTGGTGCCAGGATTGTTTTGGATTTTTGAATTAAAAAATCACTAACTAGTACCAAACATTTCGTTGCAAACAATTTCTTCTTTCTGGAATGTGCTTCTTTCATCTGTCCTACTATTTTGTCCTTTTCTAAAGTGCTATTTCCTCCAGGAAATCTTCTTTGATCTCTCCAAATGAAATAAAAATACTTTTTCTTTATTTATTCAAAAAATACTTACCAAGTGCCTGCTATGTGCTAGGTAGGCAATGTGCTAGGTATGGAACTGCAGTGGAAAGCTTTAAGCACATGTCCTCTTCCCTTATGGAGTTTAAAGCATAATAGGAGAGTCAGATATTAAAATAATTACAAGTAAAGGAAGAACCATAGGTTATAATATTAAAAAATGCAAAGAAGGAAAAATACAAGTGAGCATTAGTGCCAAAGCATAATAATACAGTTTCAACTGGATAGCCAGGGAAGATCTTTTAGGGAGGTGATGTTTAAGTAAAGATCGGAGCGATGACTAGGAATTAATCAGATAAAGGCTAGAGGGGGATGAGAGAAAAGTAATTGGAGCAGAGACAAATAGAAAACCATTGAGGAGAGAAATACCTTGGTCTGAATAAGGATATGAAAAGAAGTTCGTATGGCTGAAGAGCAGTGGTGAGATAGAGGGGAAGGTGGGTAATGACCAGATTGTTTAGGCCTGGAGGACCTTATTAAAGAGGTTGATCTCTGGGTTAAGGTGGATGGTACTAAAGGCAGGGAGATGAGTAGGAGGACTTTGTTATAGTTCAGGAGGTAAGGTGGTTACTTGTATAAGGATGGTGCCAGGAGAATTAGAGGAGTGGATGAATTTAAGATATGTTCTTCAGCTTGTGAGACTTCCAAGGAGTGATGTATAGATGCAGGCTTGGAACTAAAAAGGAGGTCTGGATTGGAAATAGAGACATGAGAGTTGTTTTAGAGGATGGTATTTGAAGTTGCGGGTGGAGTTGCTTACATTCAAATGAGATAGAATGTAGTTGTATGAAGAAGAAGAAAAGAGGACCTCGAACTGAGTTCAAGGTGCTCTTGAATTTGATCAAGTAGAAGTCAACAAAGTAAATGGGGAAGGAGCAGCCAGAAAGAGAAGGACAAGCAGGAAAGTGTGGTTTCAAGAAGGAGGGGACAGGTCAGTAATGCCAGATGTTGCTGCAAGACCAAGTGGATGAGGAATGGAAAGTATTGATTGGCCTTGGCAGCATGGAGTGCAGTGTTTACCTTAGAGATAGCAGTTTTACTGACATAGTATGATGCAGTAGGGGCAGAAACCAGATTAGTATTGTAATTTATAGTAAAATTGAAAATGCATATATGCGTTCTAGCAGCAATCATCTTTTTGGTAAAATTTATTCAGAGGAAGGGTGTACATAGGACACTTAGTGCAGAGTTGTCTGTAAATTTTAAAAGTTGTAAACTACTAAAATGTCCATCAAAAGGGGAGTTCAGTAAAATTAGAAATTAAAATCCTTCTATGAATTATCCTAGAAGGATTTCCATAAAAATTGTTAGATGAAAACGTGATTCAGATAATGCTTTTTTTTTTGTCAGTAAACTACTGTATATACATAGATATGTAAATATATAAATGTTTATATGAATTTGTATGAGTATAGAGAATGGTATGGAAGGATGCACATCAAACTTTAATATTGATTATTCAGGAAAATGAAGTTGGAGTAAGGAAAGTAGAAAGATACTGTTAAATTTTTATTTTTGTTATACTTGCTGTAACGCCATTTTTTTAAAATTAAAAAGAGGATTGAGGATTGAACTTTTTAAAGAAGAACTCCAGGACATGAGGAAATGGAGAAAGAATATTGAGTAACTTAAGAAACTTTGCTGGGAAGGTATATAAAGATACAGGATGGTGTGTTTAAGAATGAGAGGTGCTAAAGCTTGTTTAAATGTTGAGTAAAAGGATCCAGGAGAGAGAAATTGAAGAGGCAGAGAAGAAGATGGTCTGTGAAATGGGACACCTTAATTATGTGTGATGGGAGGAAAGAAAAAAGACTAATCTGGTTTCATACTGTGAGTGCTAGTGCGGTGGCTTCTGTTTTCTTTAGGATGAATGGAACAGAGTCTGAGAGTGAGAGGGAAGTTGAGAGTCTGAATAGAGTGGAGAAAAGTGGGAACTAGGTGTTTCAGCAGTGGTAGAGTAAGCTTTATAGGGAAATAGTGTGTCATGCGAGGTCTGCTTGACTGCTTGTTTGAGATTGGGCAGCATGATTCCATCTGCCTTGTTGTGTGGTTTTCTCTGGTCCAGTTCAGTTTCTTAGGTTCAGAGAAGTAAGTAGTCGAGGAGTAGGTGGGAGTTTGGCTAGTCCAGTGCATTGGAAGATGGGAGGGGCGGCAGGAAAGTGGAGAGGATTTGCAAAGACCTAAAAGAATAGTCTACAGGTAATTACCCCTGGGACACTAGTTATAATTGCCCACATCCAGGTACCGTTTTCTGTTTTTGTCTTATGTTGACTGCACTGCCTTGACCACCACTGCCTGGTGGGCTGTAGTTTGTAGGGTCGAAGAGAGCCAGATGTGACTGAACATGTGAGTGGGCACATACCCATGCATGTGCATGCGCGCGCGCACACACACTACCCCTCTTTTGCCGTGACGTTAACTATGAACAAGATGTAGCTATTTTCTAGTTTTCTTATGTCTCTTGAAAACAGATCCTGGGGCTTATCTTTAAATATAAAACTTATGTAAACCTGTGTGTGTGCCCAGAATCTGGAAAGAAAGCAAACTAAGAAAAAGCAGTAGGTTTAATTGAAGCTGAGAATGTGACCCAGATGGTTCCTGTTGCCAATGCCCACATCATACCTAGAAAGATGGTGTGTTTTTTTTGCAAACTTTTCTATAGATTGGTCAATTGAGAGATTATTTTGAACCTTGTCATTGGACAGTACTCTTTATTTGACTGTTATCTCATTGGTTTTTATCAGTTTGTTATTTATGTTGTCATTTTAGAGAAGACATGATCAATAGATGTGACATCTTAGGAACAGATCTCAGGAATGTGTTTTATGGCTATCATAACAAAAGAATCCCCTGCAGAATCTGAGTCTGAAGGACTCTGACTTACATATTGATCTTTGGAGGTTTGTAGTTTTTTTTTTCAAATACAAATTGTAGATGTCTTCTTTTTAAAATTACCTCAGAAGTGTTGGCGATCAGATGGCTGCCTTCTGAGTACTGAGTGCTTTTACATAAAATTTTTTATGTCCTTAAACAACTTAAAGAAAAAATTAAATTCTTAAAACATCTCTTGGAGATAGGTTTGATTATTCTCATTTTACAGAGCCTCAGAAAGGTTAAAACGTGCTTTTCCAAAGATCTCAAAACCAGAAAGGCCTAGAATTCTAGCTAGATATGTCTAGCTTTAAAAACAGTTATATCATATCATATAATGTCACTGAGAAAGAACTCATGCATGTATCTAAATAACGTCTTCCCTCTTACTTTGTAAGGCTTAGCAAATATGTGCTTGGGGCTGGGACCTCACTGTTTCTGAGAAGCCTTATTTATCATACTGCCTTTATCAAGTGTTTCTGACAAAGTCCACATGATGATACCCTAACCTTGTCTTTGTAGACAGCTAGAGCCTCGTCAGAGACTTTTTGGAGGCTATATACTGTCATGCTGTCAAATGCCTGGAAAAAGAAGGGAAGTTACTGTTTATTAGCTTAGATATGGTTTACAGCACAGATAATACCCACAGTTTTCCACACACTTTTAAATATTTCATTTGGTCTTATTTGGAAGCTAAGCATTTATTGCCCAGCTATTGTATTTCACAAATGAGGAAAGTGAGACTTGGATAGCGTAATGAACTTATAATTACACAACATCTGGGATTGAAGTCCAAGTCTGTTTGACTCTAAAGTTTTGTGCTTTTTTTAAAACACACAGTGCTCTATTTTCCATCTCTGCTTATCATCTTGTGGCATTATCTTTATTTTTTTGTGAGGTTTCAAAGATATTTAAAAATTGTTTTATTCTGGACTTCAGGATTCTGAAGTAATAGCTCTTACTGAAGGGTGATAAAAATACATACACATACACTTTATAGGATAAGGAAAATATTCATATGTTACATATTTTTTAATCTTATAAAAACACTTAGTACCCTCAGTACATCTAGATTCTGGCAGCTGCCAGATATACATTTGGATGCTTAAATTGATAAGTCAAGATTTTAATTTTGCTGCTATGGTTAGTGAATGGTGTCAGATTAAACATATTTCCAGAGAGTGAGATGCATCCTGGTATCATTTTATACAGTCTGTTTATGCTGTAAATACAGGGTATGCAGACAGGCAATATTAAAATGTTAGGATGTGCTTCTAGTCCCCTGAGAAACGTTTCTAGTTCCTAAAGACATTTCTGTGATGGCCGTGGCCCTTCATATATGGGATGCCCTTGTTATCTGAATATTTTTTATTTCATGCTGTGTAGTCACAAAGATTGCATAGGGAAACAGAAGTTACCATAATGTAAAAATATTTGCTGATTAATTGTCCACATGTAAATTTAGTTCCCACTCAAACACTCATCCTGGATAAATACTATCCCTTGCCCATCCTGTTAGTTATAATGTGTCACCGATTGTTGAAAAGATGTAAAATTATTGTATTCAACTGCAAAGTCAATGGCAGATTTTGCAAAAATTCTGGAGATAAAAATTTAATGAAACCAAGAAAAGTGATGTCAAAGAACTATTGCCAAACTTGCAGGCAGAGCCGGTGGCATTGCAGTTCTGACAGCATTAGCCAGTGAACAACTGAGGTAGAGAAAATCCACCAGAATAATGACTTGTTATTTCAAAAGAAGGATCTGATTATTAAAATTAGAGGAAATTTGATGATGTCCAGGTATTTTTGGAAGAATATCTCTCACTGTAATTGTGCTAGTGCTAATTAGATAAATAGTGTATCTGGTGTCAGATCAGTATTACTCATCTGCTACTGCTGCTGCTTTAGTATTACAATAGTTGCATTTATTATTCAAATATTATTAAATTGAAGATAAAATACACTAATATTTGATATTTCAATTTTTTACCTTAATGGAAACATTTTTCCCCCCACATTCACTATGAGACTTTGTTCCCTATTGTAAGTGAATAGATTAACAGTCCTTTTCAGATAATTGTTATCCTCACATAATGAGACCCTTCTGTGATGGTTATATACTTTATGTATTTGTATGTTGTTCCTTTTAGTTATGCTGTTAGTGAGCAGCAGTTACAAAAGCTGTTGTGGTGAGTTAGCTGTGGGATTGACTCATCCTGAGTAATATTGTCTTTTAACCAGTAATTCAAAGAAACAGAACTCAGGTGAGCAGTTGTCTCTTCTAGCAGAATGGCCAACAAGCAGGTTACATTTCTATCTTGGAGAAAGGATTTCAGGTCACTCATTGAATCGAAAAGCATTACATAAATAAAAACTTCCAGTTAGGAGTGGTTTAGGGGAATGCAGTAGTATTGTTTTTGAAGTCTTTTTTTTTTTTCTGTTCAGTAACATTGCCCATAGCTTTAATGTTCCTCAGATTTGAAGATGAATACATTTTGCAGCTTCCTAATCCATTTGAAAAGGAAAATGTGCTTGTAATAACTTTACCAGCCTTAATTTGGCCCACTGGTAAACTTGGCAGGTTCAGCTGCAACAGCCAGAATGGAATCTAATGTCCTCTCTGGCTGCTTTCACCACAGCCAAGGTTCTAGATGCCCATTATTTCTGGAGATGATGTTCCTTTTAATCTTGGAGTCTGTGGAATACCCCAAGGTAGTGTCAGTGTCAGAGAATTAAGTATTTTCTGGGTTCTGAAACATGTAAACAACATGTATTAGTTTAAATTATAATGCATAGTTGGTTTTCTGGTAACCTCTAACAACATGCAGAATCAGGTTGGTTTTTTTTTTTTTTTTTTTGAGACCTATAAAGTAATGATACCTTACAGCCATTCTTCAAATAGAGCTCATTCATTATGACCCCCATTTACATTCCTGCTTCCCTTGAACTTAGGCCAGAATATTTATCTGTGCAATTTAAGTAGCAACATGTTAGTTAAGTGTTTG
Organism: Bos indicus; assembly: GCF_029378745.1. NCBI lineage: Eukaryota > Metazoa > Chordata > Mammalia > Artiodactyla > Bovidae > Bos > Bos indicus. Next base: position 13,893,361 of record NC_091782.1, on the reverse strand, counting down.
ATTTAAAGTAGCTGGCATTTCAATTTATTTTTCCTTTATTGGGAAATTTCTTCCCTTTGAAGAGGGGTTGAATTAGTCTTTGTGTGGTTTAGATAAGTTACTTGATCTGGGGACAAAACGTTGCAGGATTTGTGGAGTTGTCTATGGTACCTGTGTGAGAGACACGTCATGAATCTCTTAATAGTTGTGAAATTGCTTTTCGTGAAATGTCTGACGTGTGACTGGCTCCTTCTCCTCCTTTTTATGGCAAATCATGTAGCTCATATATCATGCCACCCATAAATCTCAATTCATATTTGTCCAAGGATTTTACTCTGAGATTCACCTTCTTAGAGCTGAAAAGGTTCAATACCAAATGGTTTCTTTTTATTAGTATGATTAAGAATGTATTTTCATCAAACTATACCATCTGTTACAAAGAGAAAACAGGTAGATACATTGATATATTCTCCTCATTTTTTTTCTTCTTAACCTCCATCCAGTTAGCTTATAAGTATAAATCTCTTAGATCGAGTTATTTAGAAAATAAAAAAATTTATGTATTGAAAGGCTGGCTCCTTCAAAGCAGAATTTAGCCTTCTTTTCGTCCCACATATAGTTCGTATTCTATCACATATATAGTAATGTTTCAGAAAATGTGTTGAAGTTATCTGTAACTACAATGTTATATGTAATATAAAATTACAGAAATATATTATCTGGTTGAAATTACATTTAGCAGACTGAATAATTGATGGTTTCTCATTCCGGGTCCAGTGCCTGGCCCAGAGTTGGCATTCAGTGACTGTTTGTTGACTTAGCTCATTAATTAATTGATTGATTCTTGGGGTAATTTAGTCTGATGACTAAATGAGATTTATGAACAGTCATGTAACCTTTATTATGATAATGTATTTTAATAATCCTGCAAGAACAGAATTTGAAGCACGTTTCTTTTGTAGTAAGTTTACAGTATTTATAAGGGTATGAAATATTTTTAAACACAATTTTAAAAACTACTATTTGTTTATTCTTAAGTATTTATTTACTTATTTGGCTGCACTGGGTCTTAGTTGCAGCATGTGAACTTTTAGTTGTGGCATGTGGGAAGTATTCCCTGACCAGGGATCAAACCCAGGTGCTCTGCATTGGGAGCACAGAGTCTTAGCCACTGGACCATCAGGAAAGCCCCTAAAATTTGCTATTTAAACTTCTATTAGTTTTGCTTTTTTTTTTTTTTTTTTCGTTCTTTCCAGTGAAGCTCATGGGTGATATTCTTCCTGCCTAGATCTCTTTGTTTTTAAGTGACCCTTCAAGTTTACGTATGTATAATCCAGGAGGTCTTTTGAAGTTCCTTCCGGTTCTTGCAGTTTAGGAAAGAGTGCTCAACCCGCACCACACCCCCACCCTCCCCGCCCCAGTTCTATGGTCTTGAAGAGTCCAAAACTTCTGTGCTATTTGGGAAATCTGAGTCCCAGGACTTAATTCTTTATAGCTCCTGTGCCTCTCATTTCTTTTCTTCTTATGTGCTAATTTTGTATTATATCATGGTGTTCCAGATATAAAACTCAAGACAGTTTCCAGTTCCTCCAGAAGAGTCCTTTCCAACAGGAGCTTTAGAGACTAATGTGGACTTCCAGGAGAGAGAACAAAGGGCTTAACATTATCCATCCCATTATCAATGCCTTAAAAAATCTGTATTGGACATTATTTTTCATTTATTCACTGACACATATGTAACAAGCCAGGCACTGGGTAGTCAGAGGTGAGTGAAAAATAGACAGGTTCTTGTTTTCATGGGCTGAAGATCCCCCAGAGAAGGAAGCGGCAACCCACTTGCCTGGAAAATTCCATGGACAGAGGAGCCTGGCAGGCTATAGTTCATGGGGTTGCAAAGAGTCGGACACAGCTGAGCAACAGAGTGCACGCATAGATCAGTAGGGGTGCCAGGTAATCACGCAGGCATACAAATTGATGTAGAATTCTAACTGTGATAAGTGCTATGTAAAAGAGGTACACAGTCCTGGAGAACATTTAATGGAGAGCTTTGACCTTTGGGGGGATGGGGGTGGGTGAAGATTAGAAGGAATCATGTGGCCAAGTAGGGTGTAGGAGTGAGGAGTGAGAGGCACAGGTGAGTTTCTAGAGTCTCTTCTCCACAGGGCTGCCATCTATATTTCCTTTTGGTCACTTCTGTCTCTAGGAGCCCAGTCTGGTTGGCTGTCTTCTCCTCCAGGATTTTCCCTTAGAACTTCCAAGTTCTTCTCCCTCTCTTAGGCAGAGAACTTCTGTTAATCTTCAGATCCTATTAAAAACTGGAATAATTTTTATACATTAACACTCCATGTTCCTGCCAAGATTTCACCTCTATCTAGATCAAGGGAACTATTCTTTTTTAAAAAATTTATTTTTTTTAATTGAAGGATAATTGCTTTACAGAATTTTGTTGGTTTCTGCTAACCATCAACATGAATCAACCAATCAACATATGCAACCAATACATACATACTGTCCCTCTTGAACCTCCCTCCCATCTCCCTCCTCATCCCACCACTCTAGGTTGTTATAGAGCCCCAGTTTGAGTTTAGATCGAGGGAACTGTTCTTAAACTATATGCTGGCAGCTTCATTATTCATTCATTTTTTCATTCATTCAGCAAATATTTACTGGACACCTGTCCTCTGAAAGCAAGAGAACTTTACCCCGCCTGACTGATGCTGGAGCATTGCCCTTCCCTTTGAAACTTTTCCAGACTAGTTTGAACAACCTGAGCATTGTAAGCATTGAGGATTCAGCAAAGTGCAGATTGCACAAAAATGTCTATCTTAATGGAGATAATGTTCTAATGGGGAGAGACAGACAATAAAATAAATAAAGCAGGGAGGAGGGACTAGGATATTTATGGGGTGGGATTTGCAAATTCAAACAGGCGAGGCCTCATTATACAGGTGACAGCTAAGTAATGACCTGAAGAAGATTAGGGAACGAACCAGTGTGGTTGGAGTGCTCATGGCTGAAGGAATGATAACTGACCCCGACATGGGGACATGCCTGGTGTGCTCCACAGATGGGAAAGAGGCCCCTCGAACTGTAGCAGAATGGAAAGTAGTCTGTGGATCTGATCCCACAGACTACTTGGAGTGAGCTTGGAGTGAGATGGGGGAGCCATTGGAGGGTGGTGAGCTGAGCAGTCCTGTGATCTGATTGATCTAACTGCTGGGTGGAGTGTAGGCTGAAGAGGCATGAGCATAGAAAACAGAATGGAGGCGAAAGGTGGTGGCAGTCTCTTGGGTGAGAGTGGAAGTGGTGAAGTGAGGGGAAATGCTGGAGGTTCTGATATATTTGAAGGGAGAGCTAATGGCATTGGCTGGAAGATATGCATGGGATAAGAAAGGAGTCACAGGTGGCACCAAGGTTTTTGGCCTGAAGAACTAAAAGGATGGAATTGCAGTGACTGAGATAGGAGGACTGTGCAAGATAGGTTTTAGAGTAGCTCTAAAACATTTTAGATATGAGATGCCTATTAGATGTCTTGAGTGGAAATGCTGAAGAGGCAGTTGAATATGTGTCTGAAGTCTAAGGTAGAAATCCTGGCCAGATATATAAAATTAGGAGTTACCAGCATGAGATGTGTCTCAAAGCTGTGAGACTGGATGAAAGCCCAGTGTTGAGGCTGAGGTTAGGAGAAGGGTCTGGTACCCCAGACCAAGGAGGAGCTGCCAGTGATGGGGGAGCAAAGTCAGGGGAAGGTGGTGACTCGGAAGCCAAGGAATAGAGTGACCCATTGTGTGGTGCTGCCAAGGGTTCATGTTTGATCAGGCCTGATAATTGACAGTTTAGCAACATGGAGATCGTGAATGCCCTTGTGGAGCAGTTTTAGATGAGTGGTGGGGTGGAAACCTGATTGGATTAGGTCAAGAGAGAAGGAAGAATTGGAAACAGGATATATCAACATTTTTGAGAAGCTTAGCTGTGAAAGAAAGAAGTAGGGCAGTGGTTGCCTACTTTCTGGAGGCTTCCCTACACAGTCACTTCTGGTATCTGTCTGGGGAAGTTACTTTTGCAGAAACCTACTTATTACCATTAAGGTTTTTTCCCTCCTGACAGCTGTCATTTTGAGTTGCTTTCCTTCTTTGCTCTGACAGTGCCTAAGTTAGGACGTACTAAAATCTTGCTTTCTTTCTGATCCTCAAATATGATGCAAAAATATTGAGCCAGCCTCTGTTTGAGAACACAGATACTGTCCTCCACAGCAGGTTAACAGGAGGGTGAGTTTGGAGACACAACATTTCCTAAGACTTGAGGCAGGCAATGCTGTGTGCACAAAGAAGGATAGCTCATATTTATTGAGTGCTTCCTCTGTGGCAGCACAGTCTGCGTGTTTTACATCATTATCCATTTAACTGTAATAGCTACTTGGGGTGATAGAGCTTCATAAAGAAAATCTTACAGGTAAATAACTGGGATTTGTGACAACCCTCTTAGTATTGTGTTTTATCTTACCACCTTTGATAGCTCATTGGAATATCCATGGATGTTTTATGAATGACTATGAAGTGCCAGGCACATTTATGGAACCAGGCATTAAAAGGAGTCACATTGTAGGTTGCTTTTAAAAAAATATTATGAACTTCCGGTTGAGAAGATAGCTTTTTTTTTTTTTTTCCTTAACTGAAAGGCTAGATTTTGGGAAAAACAGCCCAATCCAATGAAAATCCTCCAAAAGATCTTAATCCTTAGAATTTACACATCCCTTTCACACATGGGTTCTGTTGTCCTTTTCTGCAGTTATTGATTTTTCCTGGTGCCTTTTCTATAACGTCTGCCTGGCCATATCCATTCCTTATGGATTTATTGCTCATCTTTTTACCCTGCTCTCTTTAGAGGAATACTATGTCAAACTTTTATCCCTTCCATCAGATTACAACAATTTAAAGGTAGATTGTGCTCCTGGCCTAAACATGTTGACAATGACCCTTAACAATATTTGAATTATGGTTTGGTTTTCAGGTAAGCATTTTAGTTGACTGTTTTCCTTTTATGTGTGGACCTTGCTTCTTTTCTCATCTACATATCTCTAGGGAAAGATAAATGCCTGAATTGGGCAAAAAAGAAATTTTGCTTTGAAATTGCTCTTTTTTAAGATGTCATCTAGGAATGCACTATTTAAAAAATTTTGAACTTTATAGGCACATTTTCAAAGAAGAAGGAAAATACTTTAAAAAAATGTGTTGGCAAAACCTGAAAAGAAAGCTCTTAAAAAAGGACTCCAGCCTGACAAGAGGAAAGGAAGAAATGATTACTGATGATTTCAATTTCCAGTAAATTACAAAGCATACATAATAGGCTTCGAAGAGAGATGATTCCTGTGGCATACTTCATGATGCCTTTACAGATAAGTGTGTAAATGAAAGGGAAATTAATTGTTTCAGCCTGGCAAATCTATACCATTTTGGTGGAGTGAAAATGAATGAAATCACTTCTGTCACTCTTTACTAAAAATAACACATGTTTTGATGTGTTTCTAAAGCAGTGTACTTATAGATTTGCTACAAGGAAACTTAATACTGAATCAGAGGTAACTAAATAATTATCAGAAAGTAAGAGGGATAATAGTATTTCATATAATTTATACTACAAAATTTGGAAATTACCTGTGGCTAGGAATGATTTTTTAAACTCCTTAGAACTCCCCCCCCATAATATTATTAATAAAACAAAAAGTCCTTGTCATTAGGAGCTTATATTCTGGAGAAGGAGATTGATAATAAACAGTTACATAGATAATTGTATCATTTAAGTTGTCACATGGTAAGGGCAGTGAAGGAAAAGATATCTTACCTGAGGAAATAATGTTTAATTTGACCCTTGAGGAATGACAGGGGGTCTTGCCTGGAAAATCACATGGATGGAAGGGCCTGGTGGGCTGCAGTCCATGGGGTCGCTAAGAGTCGGACACGACTGAGCGACTGCACTTTCACTCTTCACTTTCATGCACTGGAGAAGGAAATGGCAACCCACTCCAGTGTTCTTGCCTGGAGAATCCCAGGGACAGGAGAGCCTTGTGGGCTGCCGTCTATGGGGTCGCACAGAGTCAGACATGACTGAAGCGACTTAGCAGCAGCAGCAAGCCAAGTATAGGGGAAGGGAGAAGCTTTCACAGAACTGAGAGAAGCAGAGAGTTGGGTGGTGTGGATGGAGCAAGTGAACAGGAGGAGTATAGAAGACAAAGTGAGGCTGGGTAGTGAGCTGAGGACAGGTCTCACAGGGCCTTGTAGGTCATGTTGTGGATTTTGAACTTCATTTGGAGAACAGGGAGACACCATTAAAGAATTTTTAGCAGGTTTGCATTTTCAGATCATCACCCTGGACAAAGGACTCAAATAGACGTCTTTCCAGACGTTATGTACAAATGGTCAGTAAGAGATGCTCAGCATCATTAGTCATTAGGGGAATCTGAGTGAAAATCACAGTGAGTTAACACTTCACATCCAAAAGGATGGCTGTTATAAAAACAAATGAATGAAAAAGGAAAACAGCAATTCTTGACAAGAACATGGAGAGATTGGAACCCTTGTGCATTGCTGGTGGGAATGTAAAATGGTGCAACTGCCACAGAAAACAGTCTGGCTGTTCCTCAAAAAGTGAAACATACTTAAACATATAAAGCTTTTTATTTGAAAAATTTGGTTTAAAAATATATATAAAAGTTAAACATAAAACCCAAAAAGTTAAACCATATGATCCTGCAGTTCTGCTGGATCGGTTCATTTGCTGGTGGACAGATAAACAAACTATGGTCTGTACATACAGTGGACTACTATTAAGCCTTAAAAAGGGATAAAATTCTGATACATGTTACAACATGGATGAACTTTAAAAACAATATGTTAAGTGAAATAAGCCAGATACAACAGGAAAATGTTATATTATTTCACTTATATGAATACCTGGAATAGGCAAATTCTTAGACATAAAAGCAGCATAGAGGTTTGAAGGTCTCAGTTGGTGGAGTATGAGGAGTTATTGTTTAATGGTTCACTATGTTAAGAATGGGTTACTATTAGTTAAGAATGCGTTTTAGTGCAAATCATAGGAAACCCTGTGAACTACAGCTTAAATAATTGGGGTGCTTATTCTCCTTAAATAGTGAATCTTGAGGTTGCCAGTCCTGTGTACAGTTCAGTAATGTCTTCTGGAGCCAGGCTGTTTCTTCCTTTCCATTCTGATATCCTTAGAATGTTGGCATCATCTTCATGCTCATCTCTGCCGGACACCAAGGCCCTTGTCTATATTCTAGGCAGGAAGGAGGAGGAGGATGAGCAGGAAGGAGTAGCATCTACATTACCTGTATCAGGAAAGTGCACTGGCTAGAGCCTTTGTGTCACCCTGCACTTCTTTTTCTTATATGCCACATCTAATCCATCACCAAATCCTTTTGGTCCTACCCTTAAAATATATCCAGAATTGGAACCACTTTTTGCCATATCTGCTGCATGTACCATGATCCAGGCTATCACCAGCTCCTAGATTGTTATACTGGTCAAATACCTCATCTCCCTGCCTCTGCTCTTGTAGTTCTATAATCTGTTCTCAGTCCCTGGAATGCCTTTTTTTTTTAAATGCATAATTCACATACCCCTAAATTTACCCTTTTACAGTATACAATTCAGTGATTTTTTAGTCCACAGCATCATGTAAGCCCAAAGAAATATTTACTTTTGAAATATAAGTCAAAATCTTATCAAAACCTTCTAATAAATGATCATCTCGTTCAGGATAAAAGTCAAAAGTTCTTGAGCAGTCTACAAGGCCCTGCATGATCTGGGTCCCTGTGCTTATCAGATCTAATCCCCTACAGCTCACTCCCCTCGTCGTTCTGCCTCACCCACATGGGCCTTCTTGCTCTTCCACACCAGACAAGCTCCTGCTTTGAGATGTGTGCGCTTGCTGTTCTCTCTGCCTGGAATGCTTCCTTTCTCACCTCTTTCTGCTCTTTCCTCAAATGTTACCCTTTCAGCAGGCCCTTTCCTGACTATTTTGTTTAACATTGCAGCTCACCTCTCTGTACACACACAGACACACTCACATACTTATTGACACACGTTCACCACATTCCTTATGTCCCTTTCCCACTATTTTTCTTTAGTCTTCATCGCCTTCTAATATAATGTATAATTTACTGACATATTTGTTTATTTTCTGTCTTTCCCTACTTAATTATAAACTCCTTGAGGGCAGGATTTTTTCCACTGTTTGATCTCAGCACCTTGAATAATTATAGTATATGTTTGTTGAATGACTGAACCATGATATATGGCACCCCAAGCTACAAAAGAAGCTAGCCTTTAGATTAGTAGAGGGTTGGGGATGGGTGTTGACTGAGCCCATTTGAAGTTGCAAGAGCTGTTATAGTATTATTTATTTGACGTATATTTACTACTAATGCTAAGCAGTGTGGTTACAGTGGCAAATAAGACATTTGTGGTTCCTGTTGTGATGGCATTTACATTCTAGAAGGGTGATATATAAATATATATATAAGGTAAATGAACAAGATAATATTAGAAAAAGCAGTGGTTGCTGTGAAGGAAATAAGACTGCCTTATAGAAAATGAAGGTGTGTTATGGGGAGACACTGCTTTATATTCTGTCATCAGAGAAGACTTTTTTAGAAGGTGACATTGAGCTGAAACCTGAATGACAAGGAGGAAGCAGCCAGGTAGATATCTGTGAGAAGCCTCTTCCAAGCTTGGGAATAGGAAAAGTGAAAGAGTGTACTATTGTACAGATGAAACCTGGTAAGTGAGGGGAGTGGCAGGAGATGAAATTGGACAAGTTAGACCATACAGGGCCTTTTAGGTAATGGTAAGCTTTTAGGTTTTTAAGTCAGTTGGAAGTCATTAGAAAGTTTAACCAGGCAAGAGATATGATCTGATTCACATTTTGAAAGGAAACATACTGGAATGGGTTCACATACTCATTTGCCTTCAGTGGGGTGGTATAAAAGTATATAGCAGACCCATATAAGCAATAATATTAAAGCTATGTTGATAAATGTCAGTTTTCCTTTGGCCTCAGTGTTGGGAGACCGTGAAGAGGGGACCAGCAAATAAACCAGGAGGCAGAGTTGTTTCTTTCCTGAGCCCACCTAATATAGACCAAGTGGAATTACGTACCTACCCAGTGTTGTTGCCAGATTTTTTAGTTTTCCAAGAGAAGCTAGGAATCCAAATTGTTTTGTTAAATATTTAAATTTATAAATGTTAACAGCTGATCCAAATAGCTTATGAAAATACAGCAAGCCAAACAGAGCAGTCTTGCAGGTAGGGTAGGATTCTGTAGAGGACAGTTGGCAGTCTCTAGATTAGAATGATGACAGTGGAGATCCTGAAGAGCAGGAGAGATTGAGATGTTTCGAAGGTAGTATCATTAAACATGATGATAGAGTGGGTGTGGAAGATACAGGAAAGAGGGAGGCCTCGTGTTAGCACTGTATTTCTACATGAATAGCTGGGTGAGTGGTGGTCCATTTACCAAGGTAGGGAAATCTGAGGAAAGGCAGATTGTGCATGCAGTTAAGACCAAACATTCAGTATTGAGTCTTTTCAGGTTTGAGATGCCTGTGAGTCATGCAAATGGAGATTTCCAGAAAAAGCTGGATGCAGAGGACTGGCACATGGAACTCAGATTTGGATTGGAGATAAATTGGTAATTACTGACACACAGAAGCTATGGGAGCCAACGAGCTCTGCTAGGGTGAAGGACTGAGACAGAGCAGAGCAGAGGGCATGTGTCCAGCCTTAGAGCCATAACTATTCTCTTGTTAACCATCGCTGTGCTCCCTTTCTGTATACGCTATATATAAACTTATGGGTTAAACATGTAGTTAAATTTATATGTTTCCCACTTGAGAAAATAAATTCTGCTTTTATCTTTTTTAGTGACAGTGATCCTAGGAACCTCAGGAATTCTAATTTACAAGGAGGAATTACTCATATACAACTAGAAGAAATGTCTGGTTTTATATTAAACTTGCTAGAAACAGAAAGAAAGCAGAGCTTTGGCTAGTTTCAAGTAGAGGTTTCAGGGTTGGGGTCAATCCCAGATGAAAATTTTACAGTTGGCCTTTCTGTCTATGCTCCACTTACAAAATTCTCCTTCTTGAGTTCTTCTTTCCTGTTCTTCCTCCCATCTTCCTCAGATATTTGAGCACCTACTATATGCAAAGCATTGTACAAGCATAGGTAATATAATAGTAAAAGCAAACCAAAAAACTGTGAAACTATCTAAGGTATGTTCAAGCATTCTATTATTCTGACATCCATTTTGTGACTTTTCCTGCTTTTTATATGGGAGGGGTAGTCTGGGAAGTCTGAAAATAAAAATCAGAATAAATATGAATAATTCACCACAGGCTACCAGAAACATTGTCATTAAGTTTCTCTTCACCATTTCACCTTTGCCCAACATTAAGACAGCTATTGTATCTTCGACTTGCCGTCCTTCCGATCCAGCGGTGAATGTACGTGAAAGAGAAGGGCCTGCTCAGTAAAGACCAGGTGAGGGCGATGCTGTGTGCAGAGTGTTGCCGCTCCAGCATTCAGCATCATCGATCACAGCAGGAGACACGTCACAGCTTTGCTTTGGAGTTAAATTCAGAGTAGTGAGTTTTATTTTTTAAAATTTGTGCTTTAATCCTTTAGGTATCTTAAAACTTGCTTCCAGTGAGGCACCACCAAAGATCTCTTGCTAGTTGGCCCAAGTCTTTGGTGTCCAGAGAGAGCAGTGTTTTCTTGAGATAGACTTTTTTATTTTATAAATCTTTATAAAGTTGGCCCTTTGGGTTGACCTTCAGGTATTAGACATATGGCTTTTGTTTAGTGCTTTAAAAAAGAACAAAAGCAAATCTGAACAGAGCCTGGCTTTTCTTCTTGTTAGAATTTTGTATCTGCTTTTATATCATATGAACGCCTGGAGGCATCTTAAGATGGACATGATTTTATAAATCTTAAATAAAAAATAAATGCTTTATAGGTTTGGGATTTGAAAGTGTGCAACACGCTGTAAGTCAGTGAATCTGTTGTAATACAATAAGGTTTATTGTAATACAAATCTATTTTTCAAAAATATGGCCCCTGGATTACTAGCATAATCCATAAAGTGGGCCCCACTGTGGAGCATTTCATGTTAATTTATTATGCCTCCACTGTGTGTCTTATTACTTAGCACTTATTAAATGCTAGAAATTTCTTAGGCATTGAACAAAATCAGAAGATGGAATTTGACCCAAGTCAAAAGGTTTCTAGACGCACAGGCCCAGGAGAGAAGCAGTGGAGGGAAAAGTCCTTCTTTTCCGTGCACCTCCTGTTTTGGTGCTGACGCCCCTGCTATACTAGTGACTTCTGAGGGATTTCAGATCCATTTTGAAATTTGGAGCATGTCTAGCAATGCACATGGTCCATGTGTCCTGGTCATTGTAGGTATTAATAACTTTTAAGAGTAAAGCACTTGTTGGCATGTCTCGTTGCTGGTGATGTTAATTTGATCTCTTGTATTGTACGCTGTCTGCCATGTTTCTTGCATTGTAAAGTTATTATTTTTCCTTACTAATTGATAAATATCGTGTACTGAAATACTTAAAAAAATAGAGCAAAGCACTAATAGTATTAACATCCCTGTCCTTCAGTGTGTGAGAAACCTTTAAGACTGGTAGTCCAACCACCAAGGGGTTTCTAGAAATATTTATTTCCCTGAGCTTGTGAACTCTAATATAGCACAGATTTTCTCTTTAGCTCTATCTCTATAAGTCTAATTCCATACAGAGCCTAATACAGAATCGTGTTTTAAAATATCTTATTTTTAATATCTGTAGTCAAGTCTCATTTATCTCTTATAATTGGTCTGCTTTCCATTTTATTTGTGGTGCGTTTTTATACCCACATTGAATTGGTCCAACCACCCGTTATGCTCCTGTCATTTGGCTCATACCCAGGGAATGTAAGTCATTTTTCGTATTATCCTGAGAAAAAGATAATCAAATAAATCTCTTAAAAAAAATTAATAGATATTTCAAAGCCAACTAGAAGTGATTTGCAGAATGTTTTTGATCATCTGTGCTTCTGCCTTCAGTTAACATAAATAATCAGAGTTGGCTGTGGCACAATATAATTTTTGAATGGAACAGTCATGTGGTTGTAAATTCTTTGAAGACCAGCCATCTGTCCTAAAGGAGTTTAGGCACCAGAGTCTCAGATTCTTTACTTAACTTCTACCCATCTTGGAAATTAGTGTTAACCCTGAGTTCATTTGGCTAGAGGAATAAATATATTTAAATAAGGATGATGTTGGTAATATTCAGTTAAGATATGAACAGTTAGAAGTACATTAGTTGTTGACATTAATAGTTGATATCTGTTAAATGTGATACAAGTGATTAGAGAGTTGGTAAACAAAAGGCCCTGAAGTTAGTAAATTTAGATTAAAAAGCGATGTAGCTAGTAATTATAGATATTAAAATTACTCCTGCTTATATATAAGAAATGTTAAAAAGAATGATGTAGATAATACTTGTCACTCCTAAAATGTACTTGGATTTCAGAGTTAAAATCAGAATGAATACTTTTATCATCTCTCCCACTCCTCCCACTCCCATTTGCTTTTTATATTAGCGTTGACAATACATGTGCTCCTCAGAAACCCCTTAATTTCCCCAAAGTATTTATAATTTTCTTGTCTTTTGAGTTTAATACTATGGACTCAATCATTGCTTTTTTTAATCTTAAGAAACCAATGAATTCCTCGGCATCAAATATGTAGGAATAGATACATACTGGGTGACATTCTCTGCTAAAGGTGTACCTAAGTGCTATGAATTTACATAGAGTGGTTATATAGTCTAATATGCAGTTCTGATGTTTAATTTTATCCATATCTCTATCAATAAGAATACAGATTAAGCTGTTTTGTCAGAGAGACCCAATGACTTTGATAAAATTTGTTTTGTCACTTAACAGTCCAGGCCTGATAGGCACTCTTCCTTATGACCTCGTGGGATGCAAGCTGGCAAAGTGGCTCTGCCAGCCTTTGCATGTGACTTCTGTGATTCCTCTGGTGAACTCCATGGTAGCAGAGGAGTGTACACCCAGTGCATAAAGACCAAAGCTTTGAAGTATAATTCATTGCTTTCATTCACATTCTGTTGGTGAGAACTTAGCTACTGATCATACCTACCAGCAATGGAAGCTGGAAAATGTAGTCTCAGTTAGGTTGCTGTGTATCAGCTAAAATTTGCTGAAGGATGAAGAACAAGTTTTGAAGGTCGACTGCTTTATTTTTTAAATTTATTTAAAAATTATATTTATTGACTGATTTCTGGCTGTTCTGGGTATTCATTGCTGCACAGGCTTTTCTCTAGTTGTAGTGAGTTGGGGCTATTCTCTAGTTGAGATGCACGGCTTCTCATTGTGGTAGCTTCTCATTGTGGAGCACAGGCTCTAGGTGCACCCAGGCTCAGTAGTTGGGGTACATGGGCTTAATTGCTCTGCAGCATCTGGGTTCTTTCCTGGCTAGGGATCAAACCCATGTCTCCTGAATTGGCAGGTGGATTCCTAACTACTGGGCCAACAGGAAAGTCCTGCCACTTCATTTTATATCTAATGTTTTCTTTGTTTATAACATAAAATTCAGTGTCAGTTCAAAGTGAAGCACTTTCCCCTGTCTCTCCCCAATTCCAACCTCTCAAAAAGAATAAAGAAAGAGATCTGCTTGCCCTTTTGTTGAAATGGAAGATTAACTTGATACATTAGATCTGCAAAATCAGAAGATATTGATAGAATCACTTTTTGCCTTGCAGAAGTCTTTGATAATATTTATATATTTTTAAAAATATGTCTATCAGAAGGCCTGTTGACCACTTGTGGAAGGATAATAAAAAGAAATTTACTGAGGTGAGCATATCTAAGCCCTTTTAGGTGAGTGGTTGTTTCTAGTGCCGGTAGTAAGACTGGTACAGTTTGATGCTATTGTTCATTTGAATCCTGCCTCTCTGTTTTGGAGCACAGACTCATTAAACACCTTTTTGATTTCCAGGCAGTTCTCCATACATAGAGAAAATGCACCAGTCATGCAGTCCGTAGATATTTCTGATTGCTATAAAAATGATTTCTCATGATTAAAAAAAGTAGTTGGAAATCATAGTGATATATTCCCTCCTTCTTTAGGAAATTAGTTTCTGATTATGATTTTGACTTATATTGAAGTGGCTTATCTACAGGGATGGGATGTGCTTATTGTGCCAGCATATGTTATTTCACCCGTGTGACAAAATACTTTTATTGTAAATGAGTAAATCATTCTGGGCTTCCCTGGTGGCTCAGGCAGCCTACAATGCAGGAGATCCAGGTTCAGTTCCTGGGTTGGGAAGGTCCCCTGGAGAAGGGAATAGCAAGCCACTCCAGGGTTCTGGCCTGGAGAATCCCATGGACAGAGCGACTCAGAAAGAGTCGCTCAGAAAGGACTGAGCGACTAACACACAAAAATCATTCTGGTGACTACTTCAGTCTTAATTTCACTAAGGATGAGTTGATTTCTAAGGACTTGATTTCCCGGACAGTGACAAGATGCCAGATTTAGCTGGCTTGCTCTTGTTTGATACCTACTGCCACTCCATATAGAGACAGAAAAGGAGGGATGAAGAAGAGAATTAATTGTTCTGATCTCTGTTGATTCATGTCTTATTATGAGTCTTGAAAATTTTAGCTAGAGGGCAGAAACTACCTCTTTGTGGTTTATTTTATCGTATATCAAGCAAAAGTGGCTTTAAGAAATAGCTGAAAAATTTGCCCAAATACTATCAAAATGAATATCAGCTTTGCCAAAACTAAAACTAGTTTCCAAATGGGTGGAACTTCTGAAAATGTGTACATTTTTCAGAAGACTCATGATGTTGGACTTACTGGAATGTAGCTCTGCATAAAAATTATGTTCTGTAGAAGACAACTTAGATAATTTTGTGATCAAGGTAGCTCATGCATTTATTAAATAAACATTGATTTAAGCATTGTTATGTGCTCACTATTCTAATAAGAATCCGTTTCTCTACTTTCAGGCAAGACTATATAATTTTTCCTAGGCATTTTTTATTCTTGGAAATCCTAAAGATGAGAAGTTCTTCATCCTGTCTTATAACATTTCATGATGTATAATCATTTAGAAGTTTTTTCCTGACATTCTATCTTTATGGTTTTGTTTTACCATAGGAAAATGAAAAAACCCCCAATAGCCAGTTTTAAAAAAAATAAACCTTCTATTCTTGGAAACAGTTTAAAGTTACTTCTCAGAATTTTAACATCTCGGCTAGATACTCTTATTTCTGTCCATTCTTGTATTTTTATTTAACAAATCTATAAGCTAATATTTATTGATAGTGATTAGTAACTGGAGAAACCTCAGTAGTGAAGGTTTACCTAAGTGATTAATCTAGCTGAAGGGAAAAGACTTAAATATGTCTTATCATTCTCCTCATAATTGAATAGATGTCTCAAAGTAGCTTATTAATAAATGAGCAGTACAGACAAAACTGCTAAAGAATTCCAGATAGGCAGCAGAACACAGACTTTGAAACCATGCAGCCTGGATGTAATTTGTGGGCCTGCCACTCACAAGCTGTAAGTCTAGACAATTGCCTAGTCTTCCTGTGCCCCGGTTTCCCCATATGTTAAATACAGATAATAATGGTATCCATCTTACAGCATTATTGTAAGATTTGGATTAATTAGTATATATAAAGTGTTTAGAACAGTGCCTGGTACATAGAAAGCATGATGTAATAATAATAGTGAAAAACACTGTATACCTAAATGCTGTTGGAAGATTGTGTGGTGGATTAAGCTAAGATTTGAGGCAGAGATGGAATTTGGATAATTTATAGGAGTGGAGGGGCTTGTGCAGGCAAGGTGGGAAAGTATGAGATGTGTAGCAGACACTGACCAGAATGGTTGTGAGCTCAGAGTCGTCTGAAACATAAGGATTTCAGTGCTGGGAAGAGAGGCAGTCTTAGGCCCGGCTCTCAGAGACTTTCAATGTTATTGTCAGGAATTTGGATTTAATCTTTGTAGGTGGTAGGTACATGAGTGGTAATAGGCATTTTTTAAATCTTTTTATGAAGTAGTTTGTTGGATTGGTGGAGGCAGATGGTGAGAGTGGTGGCAGGTGACACTGCAGCCAGTGCACAGGCCTGAAATGGGGTGGAAAAAGAAAAATGGTGAGAAAGAGATGTTTGTAAGAGACATCATTGTGGAAAATTGAAAGGTTTTGCCTGCCTTTATTTTTTGAGAAGTTTTCTCTTACCTAGGATGTATTCTCCCTTCATTTGTTATCTTTAACTACAGAGGGAAAATCAGATTAGGGAGTAGTCTATGGGTGAAATATCACATTTTTCGGGTGGCATGCTTAGATTGAAAGTCCAATTGGAAATGCATAACAGGCAGTTGGAAATGGACTGAAACTCAGGGGAGAAGTCAAAACTGGAGTTAGAAATACAACAGTCATCTCATTAGAGCTAGTGTTTGAGCAATGGGGAGAGTCAAGATCTTTGAGACAGAGAATAGGAAGAGCTGAATCTCCTGCTTGAGGAACATCTGCTTTAAGGGAACTTGATGGAACCGCCAAAGAACTGTGAGAAAACCACGATGGTGTTAACAACTTGCATTAAAGAAGAGAAGAGAGTTTGCAAGCTGACTGCATAGTCAGCAGTGTTAGAAGTAGCAGAACAAACAGAAGGAGGCCTAAAACAGTTATTGCATATGGCAGTAAGAAGGCCATTAGGAATCTTGGTAAGTAAAGTTTCAGTGGAGTTTAAGAAATCAGATTTTAGGACTTTTCTTTGAGAACTATGGATGTTAAAGGAAGAAGAAATATATGGTGACTCTACCCAGTGGCTCAGCTGGTAAAGAATAAAGAACCTGCCTGCCAGTCCAGGAGACACAAGAGACGGGAATTCAGTCCCCATGTTGGGAAGATCCCCTGGAGAAGGAAATGGCAACCCACTCCAATATTCTTGCCTGGAAAATTCCATGGACAGAATAGCCCATGGGGTTGCAAAGAGTCAGACCTGACTGAACGTGCACCACTACCACAAGTAGGTACTAATGAAGATTTTCAGGCAGAGCAAGAAACCAGTGGAGAGGTAAAGATTAAAGATTTGGGGGAAGAAGGTGGAGTGGACTGGTGGGGAGGTCGAATGAGCTGGCGAGGAGCTGGAGCCAGTGGGAGAGATCAGGTGGAGCCTGTGGCTTAACTTCAGAAAAGAGGAGGCCCACATTCTTGGGCAGTGGTATCTTGTGCCTGGGGCAGTGCTGGACACTTAGAAGGTATTTGGAAATATATATAAAGGTATGACTGAAAGGAAGAAGGCAGGCTAGGTATAAAAACACAGAGGCAGTGAAAACGGGTGAGTCTATAGTGCCTGATGAGTAAAATTCTGTTATTAAGGTAGGAAACAAGATCATCAGACAAGGTGTTGATGAGGATGATAACGATGGTTAACGTCTACCTGTGGTTCAAGCTCCATTTTAAGTGTTTTGCATGTGTTATCTCATTTATTTTCCAGATAAACCTGTATGTACTATTTCCCCACTTAGTAGATGGAGAAATTAAGACAAGAAAGATTAACTTGTCCAAAAACATACATTTTGTAAGGGCATTTGGGGATTAAACCAAGATCGCCTGACTTCATAGGTCATGATCTTAACTATTGGGCTCCTGCTTCCCAAGCCTTGAGGAATGAATAGAAGATTTCAGACATTCATGAGATTCAGAACATTTATGGTAGAAATGGTGCCTGGGAAGCAAGCCATAAGATATAGTTTAAAAAATCTTTTTTAATAGCAATGAATTTTTAAAAAATTACTTCTTTGTTGGTTGTTCTAAAAGTAACATATGCTAATTAAAACTTGGAAAATAAAGTATAATTTTGACATTAATAGTCCCAAACCCAGAGATAACCATTGTTGACGATTTTTAGTATTTTCTTGTAGCTTTTTTCTAAGATTATATTATGTATGTATGTATGTATTATATATGTATATTACTCTAACATATATATAATTTTGTGGGATTTTCATTTAAAATTTTTATTGAGTGTTATTTCATATTATCAAATATACCATAACTTTCACCATTTCTCTTTTGTTGATGATCAAGTCATTTCTGTATTTTGTTCTGGTTCTTCCTGCATGTTTGTTTTCTGAACAGTTTTCCTCCATGCCCTGGGAGATATGACCACAGATACCTCCTGAGGTATAGCTCACAGCATTGCCAGCACTGGGACTTTGGTTTTTCTCCCCCAGAAAAATTTTCAAAGTTTTTCAAACAAAAGGCTTTGCTATGTAAGTATGTTATTACATTTGCTTTATCACATATCTGTTTGTTTATCAATCCTGCTATGCAGCTTTTAAAAATCCATTTCAAAGTAAATTGCAGACATTAGTAGACTTCCCCCTAAATGCTTCAGCATGCTTATTATTAACTAAGAATTCACCATTTTAAAAAACATGTTTCCTTTTGATATAAAATCTACATTCAAAGAAATATACAAATCTTTAAGTTTACATTTGCTGACTTTTGATAAATCCATACACCTGGAATGCTCAACCTTTTATCACTTTTTATGATCTTAAGATTTAAAGAAATCCCAGGAAATTGCTCTGGCTAGCCCACCTTGGGTTTGACACTCTGACCTCACAAAATGAGGGGAGCAACATTTTGAACATATAAGAGAATGCTGGGCAGATAGAACTAAAGATACCTACTGGAGAGAGCTTCCTGAAAGTCGAATTACACTAATGGAATTTAGACAGCATGCCTTTATGCTGGGCAAAAAGCATGTAGGTTGGTTTTATTCCCTTTAGAATGTTGGCTCTAATGTCCCACAGTAATGATTTTTTGTTCTATGTACTTGTGCTTCATCATTTTTTTCTTTAATTGATGTATCACATGTTTTGCATGTCTTAAAAAAAACAGATCGTAAACTCTTGAGGGCAAAGACCACTTTTTTTTTTTCAAATCTCACTTCATTTCTTATATAGTGGCATTGATGGTAAATACTCAAATTCTCCAACCAGCTATGTCCTCTGTGCACCAGTGAAGGTGCTTTTAGCTGCAAGTAATAGTAACCTTCACTCAAAGAGGCTAAATAATCAGGAAGTATACTTTTGTATGTAAAACTAGGTCAGCTTCAGGGTTGGTTAATTTGTGGATTAATGACATTGTCAAGAACCTAGAATTTTTCTGTCTGGGCTCTGCATCATTTCTGTGTCAGTTTTGTCCTTAGACTATATTCTTTCACAATCCTAGGGTGACTGTTACATGTCCATGTCCAGGCATTAAATCTAAATGCAATAATAGTATTTCTTCCCTTCTGTCCCTCAAGAGTCAAGAAACCTTTCCCAAAAGCCCTCTAGTTGACCTCTGTATTTTACTGGCTAGAACTCATTGATGTTAACAAACTCAAATCAGTCACTTGTGAAGATAATGGAATCATGGTGACTTCTGATCAAAATTTACCCATTTATAGGTCATCTCTCCCCTTTCCACATGGGAGAGGAGTGGACACTGATGCAATCAGGACTCTTAGAAAGAAAGAAGGAAGGAAAAGAAAGAAGGTAGATTGATTGTGTAGGCAACAGGTAGCACCTATTACATAGCATTAATCAGTTCAGTTCAGTCGCTCAGTCGTGTCCGACTCTTTGTGACCCCATGAATCGCAGCACGCCAGGCCTCCCTGTCTGTCACCAACTCCCAGAGTTCACTCAGACTCACGTCCATTGAGTCAGTGATGCCATCCAGCCATCTCATCCTCTGTCGTCCCCTTCTCCTCCTGCCCCCAATCCCTCCCAGCATCAGAGTCTTTTCCAATGAGTCAACTCTTCGCATGAGGTGG
Source organism: Bos indicus (assembly GCF_029378745.1). NCBI lineage: Eukaryota > Metazoa > Chordata > Mammalia > Artiodactyla > Bovidae > Bos > Bos indicus. The sequence goes on along the minus strand of NC_091782.1, from coordinate 13,873,440 downwards.
CCAAAGTACTGGAGTTTCAGCTTTAGCATCATTCCCTCCAAAGAAATCTCAGAGCTGATCTCCTTCAGAATGGACTGGTTGGATCTCCTTGCAGTCCAAGGGACTCTCAAGAGTCTTCTCCAACACCACAGTTCAAAAGCAGCAATTCTTTGGCACTCAGCCTTCTTCACAGTCCAGCTGTCACATCCATACATGACCACAGGAAACACAGCATTATTACTTAATGAAAATGCCTGATCTTGTCCTCTGAAGTTGGTGGTCATTGGACACATTGAAAAAAATACCTGTATTTGATTCTCGTTGCTGTCTAAATGCTTTCTCTGTTGGTGACATTTTATACTATTTATTGACCCCAGTCTTTTACATTTTAGGCACTTGAATTTTTTTCCCACTTCTTCCTGGGATTTATCTGTCTTTGTCTCTTACTGTATTTTGAAAACGTGCGTTTTAACTGTTGCATCTTAATTTCATCTGACATTAGTTTCTGTAAGACTAATATCTAAGCCTGGGTTCTTTGACATACAGACCCTGAGACAAGGATTAAAGTGCAGATCAAATCTGAAAGCTGCAGGTCAGATCTTTTGCAGGGCAAAAGGAAAAGAAACAAGGAATGATGCAAAGAAATTGATTTGATACAGAACTATCTCTTGCTTCACAACAAGCTGTGAAAAGAAATAGCAGGTCTTTCAGCAGGTGTGTTCACTTGCCTACAGGATTTCTCTGAAAGGAAATGAAAATGGTTGCAGTGAGGAATTACATTTGAGTAGTCCTTGGCTTCCCTGGTGGCTCAGACAGTAAAGCGTCTGCCTGCAATGCAGGAGACCTGGGTTCGATTCCTGGGTCAGGAAGATCCTCTGGAGAAGGAAATGGTAATCCACTCCAGCACTCTTGCCTGGAAAATCGTGTGGACAGAGGAGCCTGATAGGCTACAGTCCATGGGGTTGCAGAGAGTCGGACACGACTGAGCGACTTCACTCACTCACTCACTCAGTCCTTGGAAAAGAGAAAGAAAAGGGTGGGGCAGGGGGGGGATTTATCTGCCTGGTTTCCTCCTGTCTCCTGTCCTAGCTGATCGAGATTTATCCCATGGGGAGCTAACTCCTCTGTACTCCCAAGCATCATCCAGACCCTTTGCAGCCACTCAGGATGCTAGATCCATGCCCTCAGTGTGTATTTCATCTAAGTCCAAAGTGACTTGGATGAGATACCAACAGAGAAAGAAAAAGACAGACACACATAGAGGTGGTTGCAGGTATCTGAGAAAGTATACAAGTTTGTGTCCCATTATACCTAAGACGGTTGAAATTTTTGTCATAACATTACTTTGGTATTTAGTTATTTGGAAACATTAGTTTCAGAAAATAAGCCAGAGACTGCTTTTACTATTCAAGGGGCTATAAAGCTTAAGATCATCACCTTATGAAATGTTTTACTTTTCTCTGGTCTTGGAATCTCTCATAGGAAGTGTTGGCAATGTTTCAAAGCCAACCATTTGGCTTCGAACACATGGTATTGGTTGTTGTGGATCTAGGTCAACATTGACTTCTCTGTAGTCATCTCAAAATATGATATGGCTGAGTGGAATGGCTCTGGGCACTCTTGGATTGTCCAGTCTTTCCAAGTTTATAGAGACTGATGGGTTCTTTGGATCTCCAGACACTTGGACATCCTCCGAGTATTGGCTTTGAGTTCTAGGTGTTCTTACCAGGCCAGCTTCTTTTCAAAGAGAGCAATTTTTGCTTTTTGTTCAGAGTGCAGAGAAAAAAAATCCTGTTGAATTGGTGGTGGAAGAGGCACAATCTGATGGGATGAAGGAAAGAGTATCTTTCCTGGGTTGCTTTGGTCTTTGCATTCTTCGTGTGTTTCTTTTGTTTTCTTGGGTTAAGATCTCTTTGCTTTTTCCCATTAATATGCTTTACTTAAATCACTATGATTGCTTAATAGAGTAATGGTAGCTGTTTTGGTGTGGGAGCTTACAGGATGAGTTTGTCAGAGATGAATGTTAATTGGATGCATCTAATAAGCCTGAGGATAGTTCTGCTTCTGTGTCGTCATAGGAACTGAGGCAAGCATTTGGCCATTCCCGCCATGTGAATGGCTCTGAGTGCTCTTGACCCATTCTGAATTGCCTAAAGTGAGTGGCACTGGCATGAAACTGTGGCACAGCAGAGCCCATTGAACTGCACTGAAAGCATGAGGATGTTTCACCAGTCTTTGGTTTGTGCTGAGGGCTTCCCAGGTGGCACTAGTGGTAAAGAGCCTGCCTGCCAATGCAGGAGATGTAGTAGATGTGGGTTCAGTCCCTGGGTTGGGAAGACACCCTGGAGGAGGGCATGGCAATCCACTCCCGTATTCTTGCCTGGAGAACCCCATGGACAGAGGAGCCTGGCAGGTTCCACAGGATTGAAAAGAGTTGGACACGACTGAGCAACTAACACTTTCATTCACCTTTTTTAAAGTGTTCTGAAAGGATCTGTGTTCTCTCATCAGACTTTAGTGTCTTGACTTAACCTAGGGACATAAGGTGACCTTAAAACACACAGCTCTACATATATCTAGTTAGTTGACCCTCTTCTTCCTGTTTTAAAAAATTAATGAAATGACTACCATGTGCTTTATTTAAGATAACCTGAAAATAAAAGCTCCGCACCCCTGCTCACCACCATTTTCTAGTCCAGAGAAGATGATGGTCTCTCTTCCATTCACCTCGGATACTTCTTACTTGCTGTGAGTTGTGAGGCTACTTGTAAGGCTGATGTAAGGTGGGATATTTTCTCCTTTTTGATGCTCTGCTTATGAGCTAGAGTCATAAAAATTCAAGAATTGTGCCAAATGTTCTTTTGTTGATGACTGTGATTTAGTCTGTTATGTAACTGTAATGTATAATTTACACATCCTGAAGATCATCAGTCTCTGTGCAGAGCGACTATATTTAACCCTCACTTCTTTGGAAAAAGAGAACATTACCAATTATCTTTGAAACTATATTTGTGAGACAATGCACATTGATCCACCCTCTGTCTCCATTTTTAATTTTTGGTGTGTTAAGTAGTACTTTATGGTTTATTCTGTGCTTTAATGTATAAAGGCTCAGAGGAGAAAGAGAGAACTTAGTGCTAGTGACTGTATCTTGAGACTTCCATGGCTTCTATTGTCTAAGACAACAGACAATAATATCCCTGTCATCTCTATTAATATGCAGGTCCAGAAAGGACAAAAGGGTACATTTCTTTCCACTATTATCTCTTTGTTGTAGAAGGGGAGTGGAAAGAGAGTATTTTGAAATATTTAATAGTGAATAGTTAGTAGTAAGAAAATAACACTTCCTTTTCCAATAATGTGATGCTAGTAGTGCTTGTATCATTTGAAGAGTTTTTGAGGAAGAAAATGGTTAATTTTGGTTTTCTTTTATCTTAACCTTTGTAAGTTAAGTCCAGTTTTAAGCTCAAATCCCGTAACAGTGTCTTTTAAATAAATTCGCGTATTTACCACCGAACATTTTGCCTCATTGCCCTGCCTCAGGCTCTGTTTATATGAAGTTGTCGATGTGAAAGGAAATGTTGACTGTGTTCACACAGGACTGTGTTCCCTTAAGAAAGAAAGCCTTGAATGAGAAAATGATGTTCTCATTAAATCAGCTCTTTAAGAGTAGGTGGGAGGAATTGCTATCGATCTAATGGATTTAATAGTTCATATACAAAGTCTGTGGAATAGAAGTAATATTCTGCAGCTGAGTAACTGTAGATTAATCCATCTTTAGACAGAATTCTGGAAGCATCTGTAAAACTGGAAAATTACATTTCTCTTCCCTTTTTCAGGCACAACTGGACTAAATGTATTTCCCAAATACTTTAGAATCAAATTATATCCACATAAGTAGGTCTACAGAAAATTATATGAAAAATTGAAATAAAATCATAAGATATAAATGTTAGATTCTTCTTGGCTACATTTATTTTGGTGCCAGTTTGTTTGGAAGGGCTGCAGTGTTGAAGGGTAACCAGAGGTCACTTGTAGAAATTCTTTCTTCCTTGGGTGATTCTCTAATAACTGGTGGTGGTCTATTTTAGTTCAGTTGGATGAAGTAACCCTTTTAAGAGGGGTGGTGAAGTCAGACATTTAAGCTTCTCTTCCCGCTCTCCCTTTGACCCTTTTAAAACCCCTTTCTTTTATTCTACTCACTGAAAACACATCACTGAGCCCTCCTCCTTTGTCAGAAAAGGCCAGTCCATCCTTTCCCCCTTCCTGCCCTAACCTTTAATGAGTAGTTTGTTCTGTGAAGATATGTGGGCTCCCAAGACATGTGAGAATTTTGATAGATATAAGTGACATTCTATGGATGGAAATGAGGAAGACTTTGTTCATGTTTCATTCTCATATGAACTACATATTCCTTTTATGTTTTACACCTACAAGATATTCAGTTTAGGTAGCATATACTGTTTGAAGGTTCTCGAGGAAATAAAAAGTAAATTAATAACAATAATCATAATAGTAACAACTACATCTCTGCTTATTAGCAGTGAAACAAATGCAGAAGGAATTGGAACTTTTAAGTAAATTTACAAGTAAAAGAAGAAGAGACTCATTATTAAGCATAACAGTAGTACCATGTGTTTCCGTAGAACATTGCCATTTACTCTTGACCTGAGTTTAGTATGACCTTATATGATAGCAGAGGAGTGGATTGCTTGGACTGCCATTGTTTCTTTAGCTTTAAGATCTCTGGGTCTAAGTCTTCACACCAGCAATTTTAATTAGCATTGTTGCTGTGCTGTATTATCAAACTGCTTGAGTAGTCAGATAGTCTATTAGTGGCAGCTGTTCTTCATGTTTAATCTTTTCCCTCTTCTGCTTCTTTCATCACTGTCAACTTTCCAGCTTGCAGACTAGAGCATATGTAGCCATCTTTATTTACTTTTGTTCCGTGCTAGCATTTGCCTTCCACTAAATGAGGTTGTCCTTTATGAGACAGCTGGTAATTTATTTCTACAGTCAAGGCTCATATACTGCATTTCAGAACTTGGGATATGTTAGTAAGGCTTCAAAAATGAAAATATCATCTGAATGAACATTGTACTGATGGTGAGCTACAGACAACACTCCCCCACCCCCGCTAAAAAAAAGCCAATATCTGAATGTCTAGTACTTGTGTTTGTCTGTCCCATTAATAGTAGACTGTGAGAATGGCTATAAATAGATATATATGTGTGTGTCTTCATATTAATCTCTTTCTCCAAAGCAGAATCATTCCTTAGGGTCATTTTTATGAGCAGTACTCCTAATTTGATTTTACATCAGTCCAAGGAGCATTTTTTCTCTTCCATTTACATCAGAGTTGTTGAAAGCATCATTGAACTTTTAAACCAAGTTAGGAGCACTGCTTAAAACATGCTTTTATTAAATCAACCTGATAAGAGAAATTCTATAAGCCAGACAAACTCTAAGGTTCCCAGGGCTCTAATGGGGTCCACAGTTAGCTACTAGGTTAAGGGTGGGGTAGTATGACTTCCTCAGAATTTATACTTGGACTGTACAATTCAACCTAGTCAGAAACCACTGCAGTTAATAATGTAGCTTTTTGACTGGCTCTTTGTTATATTTTTGTAATTTGGGGGTTTTAGACTATGCACACTTTAAAATCTTATCTTTATATGTATTATAATGCTAAACTTCAGCATTAGGGTACATGGAAATACTTAAAGTCTCAACCAAAAAATTCTATCAGTATAGTAGTTAATTAAATGTATTTGTATAAAGAATAGTTTACAATGTGGGTTCATTGTTAAAATCCACCCCTTCAGAATTAAAAATTTACTTCTTAAAGGTAATGAAGATGTTTCCTAACATTTATTGAATGGTTGATGATTGCCTCTAAAAGGGTTATGTTTGTTTCTGGCAAAGGGTCAGGTAACTCTCAACAGCACCTCTGATAGAGAATCTGGTGAAGATTTTGCAGAGCATATTACATGAAGCTGTTAAAGAAGGATTAATTTCAGTGTAGTAAGCAGACCTCCAGCTTTCGCTTTGCTCTGGAGGCAGTGGACAGGGAGCCTGCATCCCTCTTCTTCAACGGGCCACAGTGCTCTGGAAGAGTGAACTCCGTCTGCCCATCTCATTTGATGGCAGCTAACTGAGAGTCGCCATGTGGTGTTTGGTATGCACACATTCTGCAGACACTGCAATGAAAAGGGTGATGGGGTCCACATCATCCCTTGCCTTCTGTAAAACTTAGTGGTAGTTTTCCATTGCCCTGTGGATCAAGTGCCAAACGTCCACTCTGAGCTTTGAAAAGGACCTTAGACCATTTCCTTTACCTTTCCTCTTCATGCCCACGTTTAGGTTAATTTTTTTCCAGAATTGCACCTTATGCCCTTCCTGTTATCTATTCAGGTAAATCTTTACTCTTTACTCTTCCATGTGAAAATGTTCCAGATGTGAAAAGTGAATGGTTTCCCTTCATACTTTGAATTGTGCATAGTGAATATGTAATTAATCATCATCATTGAAATGGGATTCAAATACACTAAATGTATTTACAGAATAATATGGAAGAAGAACACAGGGAAGGAAATCCTTAATTCTGGGAAATTCACAGAATATTTTACAAAGAAGATAATGTGTATCTAGGTCTTCATGGATGAGTAGGAATTTTCCAGGTGTGTTTTGGACAGAAGGAGGAGAATACATGAAAAGTTATGACATCTTACATTTGCAGCAACATGGATGGACCCAGAGATGATCATACTAAGCAAAGTAAGAACGAAAAAGGTAACACCATATGGTACCACTTACATGTGACATCTAAAATACAACAGCAATGAACGTATTTATGAAACAGAAGCAGACTCACGGGCATGGAGAACAGCCTACGCTTGCCACAGGGTTGAGGAGGGAAGGATTGAGAGTTGGGGACTAGCCAACTGTCACACACATGGTGGATAAACAACGAGGTCCTAAGGTCCTACTCCATAGCAGAGGCAACCACATTCCATATTCTGTGATAAACCATAATGCAAAAGAATATGAAAAAGTCTATATGTATAACTGAGTCACTTTGCTGTACAGCAGAAATTAACATAACATTGTAAATCAACTACACTAAAATTTTAAAAAAAGAAAAAAAATTTATGGCCTCGTAAAGCAACATGGCATGTTTAGGACACATTGCTGGCCTCTACTGTATGCATGCTTGTTAGGTGCTGGTGCTGGGAGGCTGTATCTCTAATAGGATTTGTATGACAGGCTTTGAGCTGCAGAGGCCAAGCCCATATGGTTCTTTTAGAATGTGCTATACTAGCACATTACAAGCTGTTTTAGGCACTTGGTAAATATTTTTTCTAATGAAACATGAGGCTCAGAGTAGCTGGCTTTCTTTGATCAGGGAAGAAGAAAATGTGAGTAATTCCTTTAAGGGCCATATTCATTCATCATTCATCAGGCATTCATTCAACAAATATATATTGAGGCTGCTCCACTCAGAGCAACAAGGGAGATATAAAGATGTTTCTACCCTGTTTGTGCAGTGCTTCTTCTCCAAATTCAGGATTTTATTAGATTTTTCTTTTGAGAAGTGTTAATTCTATGCCATTTTATTATGTTTTATGCATACTTGCTACTAAAGCACTGTGTAGTTATTGCTTTCTCTGGAAGGTTCAGCATTATTTTAACCTGCTCCACTGCTATATTTCAGGAGTTCTCACTCTGCATTTTGAGGAAAGTGCAGGTGCTCAAATGGCTGGCATTTGTCTACATTTTTGTGCCTTTCTAGCCAATATTTATAAGGTCAAGAAGGCAGATCATGTGGTGTTACAGATGTGAAAGCTGATTTGTACAGAACTTTTTAGGTCTAATGTATCTTAGCTGCCATTCTTTACAGTTGATGCAAAGACGACATAGTTTAACTGTAGCGAAGTAAAACAGAATAAACCTGAAAGCAGAGTAGGAGCTTTACTCTTTCTTTTTCTTGGGCTGTATGGTTTGTGGGATCAAAGTTCCCTGACCAGATGTTAAACCTGGCCTACGGCAGTAAAAAGCGCGGAGTCTTAACCACTAGACTGCAGGGAATTCCTGAGACTTTGTTTTTAAAGATTACACTCTTGGTTATGTCATGTTTACTAGTGTGGGGAAGGTTCTTGAGGATTATTTTAAATTCATTCAGTCCTTCTCTTCCTTCCACCCACTGCCCTGTTCCTTTCTCTGCTTCATCGCATATTTGAGTAATTTCTTTGTGTCAGCAGTGTGCCGGGAATTACACACTAGTTTACAGCAGTATCCTGGGTACTGGTTTACAACAGTACACATTGTGTTCTGTTTCCTCAAGGAGAGCTATTGACAGCAGTCCTTCTCAACGCTGGCTGTACTTTAGCCGTACACGGAAGCCTTGAAGTATAGGGTCCCCAGGCTGGGGTCCCTGCCCTGGAGATTCTGATTCAGTGGTTCTCAATGAGTAGGTAGGATTGCAGACAGGTTAATACATACATATACATGCACACATACATACATATATGTATAGCATGTGTGCTCAGTCGTGTCCGACTCTATGACCCTATGTTCTAGAGCCTGCCAGGCTCCTCTGTCCATAGGATTCTCCAGGCAAGAATACTGGAGTGGGTTGCCATTTCCTCATCCATGGGATCTTCCTGACCCAGGAATCAAACCCATGTCTCCCATGTCTCCTGCATTGGAAAGTGAATTCTTTACTACTGAGCCACCTGAGAAGCCCCAGACAGATCAATAGAAAATTTCAATTCTCTGAAGTGGGGCTGTAGGATAGTTAGTACTAGGGAGCATCACCTAGTCTAGTCTAAGAAGATGAGGGTTGGTGGAGGAGTGAGGAGGTTGTGGATGCAGAGTGGAAGGTGAAAGCCTGTCTTAGGGTTTGGGGAATAACATGTATGAACTGCTGGAAGAGAAAGCATGGGAAATTGGTAGTTTACTGTGGTCCGAGCATAGAAGAGGAGGCATAGAGTATCCAGAAATGAGACTAGAGAGGCAAGCAGGGTCCAGATCATTCAGGGCTTTGTCAGCCAGGTTAAGAAATTTGAATTTTATCCTCAAGACAGTTGAAGCCATTGATATATTTTAAATAGTGGATATCATATTGAGTTTATTTTATACAGGCACTCCTGCTGCTCTCTGGAGAATGCCTTTGAGGGAGTTAAGAACAGAATTTGAAGACTTTTACAGCAGTCTGTGCAAGAAATGGCACGGCTTGAATCAAGGTTGTGGCAATGGAGATGCAGAGAAGTGGGCAATTTAAAGAAATGTTCAGTTGTTAGAATATTCTGACCTTAGTTTAAAGTAGATGTGTTGAGGGAGTGAGGTGAGAGACATCAATGTGTAAAGACTCTGTTCTTGGCTTAGAGTCGTGGATACCATTCACTAAGATGGGAATTCAGGAGAATGGGCAGATAGAGCAGGGAAAGATCATCAGTTTAGTTTAAATATACTGAGTTTGAGGTGCCAGTTGATATCTACTTGGGTATATCTAGGCATTTAGGCATAAATGGTCTGAAGCATGGGAGTAGGATCTGGGCTAAAGATACAGATTTGGAAGCCATTTACATTTGTAAGAAGGTAACTGAAATCATATGAGTGCATGAGATGATTCAGTGTTTGTAGAGAGGGTGGGGTGTCTGGGTTAGAACTCTTATGGACAGCAACATTTTAGGAAAGGGGGGGAAAGGGACGCCTTAGAAGGATATTGAAAACGCGTATATATGGTATCTAGAAAGACGGTAACGATAACCCTGTGTGCGAGACAGCAAAAAAGACACATGTATAGAACAGTCTTTTGGACTCTGTGGGAGAGGGCGAGGGTGGGATGATTGGGGAGAATGGCATTGAAACATGTATATTATCATATGTGAAACGAATTGCCAATCCAGGTTCGATGCATGATACGGGATGCTCAGGGCTAGTGCACTGGGACGACCCAGAGGGATGGGATGGGGAGGGAGGTGGGGGGGAGGGGTTAAGGATGGGGAACACATGTACACCCGTGGTGGATTCATGTCGATGCATGGCAAAACCAATACAATATTGTAAAGTAATTAGCCTCCAATTAAAATAAATAAATTTATATTTAAAAAGAAGAAGGATATTGAAAAGGAGTGGTAAAGGTAGAAGGAATAGCAAGAGGGTGAATTGTCATACAAGCCAAGAGAACTTTTTAAGAAGGAACGAGTGATCAACAAGGTTTAATGTCATAAGATCAATAAGAAATTTTTATTTGCTTTAACAGGATGTTCTGTCAGAAGGAAGAGCAGTCTCATGGCATGGAGAAAAGTGGGTTGAAGGGTGTGAGGTCAAAGAATCACAGGGAAAATAAAACCATGCTGCACACCTTAAACTAATACAGTGTTGTATGTCAGTTGTATCTCAATGAAACTAAAAAAAAAAAAAACAAAAAAACATGAGTTGACAGTTGTTTTCAGAAGTTTGAGACAATAGAGATAGGGTGGACTGGTGGTAACCAGGGGCACAGGGGTTGAAGGAGAATTGTTGAGACAGGAGAAATTTAATTATCCTGTTGATTCCCTCCTAGAGTGATCATTTATTAAAGACCCTCTGTGAGCCGAACTCTGCTCTATGCTGAGAATAGCTCTTAATTCTAGCGGAATAGCTACTTAATAATTGAATAACAAATAATAATGGGAAGCACTATGAAGGAAATAAGCAGGATAGTGTGGCTGAAAGTAACAGTGAGACCTATTTAAGATAGTGTGGTCAGGAAAGGCCTCTTTGAGGAGGTGTCATTTTAAATTTAAATCTTGGGCCTTAGAGACAAGATGATGGAGAAGGACTTGAGCTCACCCCCCCTCATGATATCACACAACTAGAATCACACAACTAACTGCTAAACAGCCATGGACAAAAAATTGAGATCTGAAGAATGAGGAGACTAGGGGTAAAGAGCCTAGGAAACAGTCTTTCATTCAGAGAGAGCATTATGTGTGTAGGTCCTAAGGTAGAAGCACCTTGGTGTGCTCTAGAAACCATCAGGGACAGAAGACTTGTGGCCACAGTGAGGTGAGCTGCAACAGTAGCATGAGTGTGGCCATGTATACGTGGTTCTAGTTTGTGTTTTATTCAAGAACAGCGGGTAGCCACTGGAAGATTTTAAGCAAAATAACACAATCTGATTTAAATTCTAAAAACTTCACAATGGTTGTTTTGTAGCTAATGGGTTACTAATGAGGGTGGGACAAGAACCGAAGCAGGGAAGTAACTTAGTGGCTACTTGGCTCAGGAGGGAGAGAGAACCCGGTAGCTAGTGAAATATAGTGTGAAGATAGAATCAACATGTTGTGGCTAATGATTGCTGAAAAGGTCGAGGGATGGTGAAGAGGGGCTACTTTGGTATCTGATTAATATCTGCATAAATGTAACACAGTTGACTCAGGTGGGAAAATGGAAAGGTCCCCAGATTTTCAGTGTGGGATGGAGCTGGGAGGACATGCAGAATCAACACCTCCTATTTTATACGTGCTTAAATTTGTTTGTTTGCATAAGAGATTTTAACTGAGCAACTGAATTAGATTATGTGGAGGTTAGAGGAGAGGTTTGGTCTAACATTTAAAATTATTTGGTGTATAGGTGTGTTTCAAGCCACGAGAGTGGACATATTCACCTGAGAGAGGATGTAGAGCCAAACTCTGAGCAATGACAGTATTTAGAAGTCAAAAAGAGGAAACAGAGCTTGCAAAGAGAATTGAGACAACAGCCAGTGAAGTAGGAACTTGGGAGAAGGTGGTATCATGGAGGCTAGGAAGGGTGTTTCAAGGAATGAAGGGAGTAAGCAACTCTGTTGAGTGGTTTGAATAAGGTCAGAAAAAGGGCTATGGCTTTGGCACCATCTAGATTAATGGTTATCACTGCAGGATCATGTTCAGTATTGTGGTAGGGTTAGAAGGTGAGTGAAAGCAAGTGAGGAAGTAGAACTATACTGATTGCACTGAATCTATTAGAATTTCTCTAATTCATTCTTTTAAGGGCTCTGTGATGGTCCATGGTATGTTCTATCATGATTTATTCAAGCTTTCACTATTGATGAGTATTTGCTTTGTTTTCTCTTTTGCCTTTGAAAATAGGCTATAATGAACATTCTATACTTCCCCAACCTACATGGTGTGTGTGTGTGTGTATCCATCTTTTGTTGTTTAGTAGCTAAGTTGTATCTGACTCTTTGCCAACTCCATAGATGGTAGCCTACTGCCAGGCTCCTCTGTCCATGAGATTTCCCAGGCAAGAATATTGGAGTGGGTTGTCATTTCCTTTTCCTGGGAATCTTCCCCACTCAGGGATAGAACTCATGTCTCCTACACTGGCAGGTGAATTCTTTACCACTGAGCCACCAGGGAAGCCGTATCCATCTTTATACGCTGGTATTTTATGTAATTTTTGCTGGTATTGCTAATTTCTCAAAAGACTGTAAAAATTCACATTTCACCTGTTCTTTCTGAGAGACTCATAATGCAGGGAAAGGGAAGATGCACAGTCCTTGACTAGGGAGGAGGTGGTGGGGTCTAAAGTACACGTAGAAGGACTGGGCTTTGATAAGGAAAGGAATACTGTTTCCACTGTAACAGGGAGGAAGGAGAAGATTACTTAGTTGTCCATAATTTTGTAGTTTTGGTGGTAATAACATGAGATATTCTATAGTCTCAGTGAAATAGGATATAAAATCATCAGTTGAAAGGAGGAACTTGGAAAGCTCAAAGTGTGAAATCAATCCTAGAAAGTCAAAAAGGGTGTAGGATTGCTGGGCCATGTTGAATTTAAAATACAGTCACAATGTGTGGTTTTTCTCTAGCTGTATACTGTGATGTTGGTTTGTACTCAGATAAAGTTGATACTTTGCATCACTAGGGCTAGAGTTTGCTAATAAGCAAGAGTGACTGGGCAGAGGGCAAAGGAAGTAAGAGAACTCTGCAAGGGAATGATTGTATTATACATAGACTGCAAATAAAGCTGAACAAAGAGGGACAGAAAGAGGCTATAGGATTGTGACAGAATCAGTAGGTTAGAAGGTTCAGTGAGGAGGAAGAATTTTAACAACAGAGATACTAAAACTAATGAACGGGAAGGATGGGGTGGGGTGTTGGAATGTGGGATGTGTGAATTTAGAATTTTGGCATGGGTAAGGGTTTCTGTTGACCAATTCAAGGAGCTGCCCATGGATTTGGATCACTGAGATACAGTGGAGAAGGGCTCATGAAAGAAGTTATCAAGGATCTGGGAGGCCAAGTTATGTTTGCATAGTGCACATTTTTGTTGACATATGATGACAGGAGTGGGAGTGGAAGGGAAGAGTCGGGAGTGCAGGTTTTCATTCGGGTGGAATGAGGGTGGAGACGATAGATGACGGTACAGCCAACAAGCAGGTGGGGCTTGAAAGCGGTCTGCAAGAACATAGAGATTTGGAGACGTGGGCAGAGTGCAAGAGGCCTGCTGGGAGGGTACTGGGGAGCAGACATAACTGCTTCCACTACTCCTGGCCTTGGAATTTGTGGGACAGGGGAATTGAGAGAAAAATAGTCACTTCTTGAGAGGGCTGCTGGGGAAGCATGTTTATATGCTGGTGTTAAGGGAGTGAGGGAGAGGTTGGGAAGGGAAAGACTGGCTAGCAGACCTTCCTGACAGGGGAGACTCGATCGGCTGTAGAGTCTTAGTGGAGAGTTACCCTTGGCTGCCTCGTAAAGGGAAGAAGGATGGCAGCCCAGCTAGAATTGGGTGGCCAGTCCTTCTCTCCTCTGCAGAAGGCAGCAAGAACAGCTGCTGAGGAGATGTAAGAGGAATGGAGAAGATTTCAAATAACAGCTGTGGAGAGAAGAAGTGACACGGAGAAGGGTCGTCAAGAGATGTTTGAGGGCTCAACTGGAGATGGAGATCGTTAGGCATAAACTTCTCCTTTCCTGCCTCTTCCATTGCATATGCAATATCTATTTTCTTTTATTCCCACCAGCCTGAATTCATTACTTTGTCATCTATGTTTCAGTAGTATTAAACGCCTACTTTGATATCTCTTAATCACAGTGTGTTACATTGCTTTACTTGTTTTACCTTTTAGAGCGTAAGTTCGTAGACTGTATCCTAGGTTAAGTCTCATTTATCTCCTCTTCATGTCACGTGGAGTAGTCACTGGAATATAATAGGTGCTCAGTTAATGTCGTTGAATTGAATCAAATTACATAAGTATGGTTATTTTATTTTCTAAAAGTTCTTTTTCATTGATATGACACTGAATATTCTAAACAACTGGCTGGTTTTTGTGGGTACAGTGTGCTCACTAAGGGTAAACCATCCTGTTTCCATTTCATGCAAGAGCAATACTTGTGCAGAAGATTATTGTATCCCACTCATCTCTACAGATTTGGCATGAACTTATTTGCCTTTGGAATTTCTGTCAGCAGAATCTTTGTTTGCCTCATTATTGACCTGACCACTTGGCTGGTAGGGTGTTCTTTGAGAATGTAGTGAATGGCCATATTCTTCTGAGTCAGTGGTGCTGTGCTAACATTCTTTCCCTTCAGAGTGAATGGTACTATGTTGTGTTACTTAAAAGCTGTGGCTTGATGTGGAGGAGAGAGCTTTTGTTATAAAAAGAACCCAATGAGCAAAATAAAAATGTCGCCTTACTTTCAAAATATTGGAAATACTGTACTGACATGAAGACTATACAACCATAGAAGTGAAGAAGTGAAGTCGCTCAGTTTTGTCCGACTCTTGGTGACCCCATGGACTGTAGCCTACAAAGCTCCTCTGTCCATGGAATTTTCCGGGTAAGAGTACTGGGGTGGGTTGCCATTTCCTTCTCCAGGGGATCTTCCCCACCCAGTGATCAAACCCGGGTCTCCTGCATTGCAGGCAGACCCTTTACTGTCTGAGCCACCAGGAAAAATATTAATTTGCCCATTAATGTGCTCATATTGTTTTGTGGGTAGGAAAATGAAGGTACATAAAGTATTATTCATATTCCATGTCAGTAGTCACATTTATGGAAGGAGGCTTCCTTAGGTTCCCTCTAAGATAGAATTATAGAATCTCATATTAGACAGTAACATGGAGAGCAGATGGTCCAGACACCCTGAACATTTGAATCCTCCTTCAATATCCTCAATGGTTAGATGTTGAGTGTCTGCTTGTATACCTGTAGGGATCAGCAGTTTTCCTGAGAGCAGAAACTAGGTTCTGCATTGACACCACAGCATTGCTATCTCTGTAACAGTAGTTCTCAAACTTTTCTTTCCAAGAGCCCTTTATACTCTTAAAAAGTATTAAGGATCTCAAAGAGCTTTTGCATGTGCATAGTATACATATCAGTGATTATTTACTATTTAAAAATTTAATATTGAATGCCTTACATGTCAATGTAAATGCTATTTTTATTGAAAAATAACTCTTTTCCAAAACAAAACAAATTTGATGAGGAAAGCGGCCTTGGAAATGTTCCTAATAGCTGCTACAGTAAATAAAAGACGGCTGGGGTTCTCATATATATCGTTCATTCAATCTGTTGTAATCTCACAGGTCATGTAGCCTCTGTACATACATGGGAGGCAAAAACTGCTTAGAATTAACAAGTTTTGACCTCACGGACCTCCTAAAAGGGCCTCAGGGACCACTACGAGTCTCCAGACCATACTTTGAGAACCAGTGCTGTCTTGTCCACCAAGAGATGGGACAGATCGATGAACTAAACTGCTAGAGACTGGAATGAAAGAAAAAAATACATACAAATGGGGCTAAGAAAATACCATCAAATGTTGAGTGCCTACCATGTGCCTGATTGTAAAACACTGAAAACTCTAACACTTCGATCAGTTGTTCCCTGTCTTTTTCAATGTGAAGATACTCTTTGACTTCAAAAAATATTTCAGGATTGTAAATTAGCCATTTTACTTATAGAATCCATCCTTTGAGAAAATGACAAAAAGCTACTTTGAATTTAGTTACCGTTTGTAAGTAAGAAATTCCTGTTTTCATCATCATACCAGTGTCTGGACATTTGAAAGCCAGTACTGTGTCTGTGTTCCTATACAGTTGATCCTCAGGTCCATGAGGATTTAAAAAGCCCTTGCAGGTAACTCTGTGCGTGGCCTATGTAGCTGCGCCCGCCACATATGATCCATGGGCTGGGAACCATGGTTCTGTGTGGTATTTTTCCCCCTGAGAAATCATTCATTAGTTCTTGTCACCAGTCTTAAAGACGTTGACTGATAGTTGTGTTGAAGCCACTAAGACTTGGTACTTCAGTTAAGATGACTGGGTGTCATTAAGAAAACAAAAACAAAAAGCCAAGAGAAACAGATGTGTGTGCTTCTGGGGCCTGCGGTTCTCTTCACCTGTACTTCTCTTGCCAAGAGCAATAGATGGGCAGTGGCAGTCTGAGTCCATCTCCCCTGCCCTGTAAGATGGTGCTGGGAGCTAGTGGAAGAGAATTGTGTTGAGAGAGTTAATACTGAGTTAGAGAGAAGTGGAAGAGTGGTAATGGTGCAATGGGAGGAGTGAGAAATTAAATGGTATCTTTTTAGAAGTCTGCCTTATTGCAGTCTGCATTGCTCCTTGGGGATTTTTCTACTGAGTACAAGAAAATCAGCAAGCACTTCCTGAAAAACCCAGATGAAATTACTGCCATAAATTTTTATTTTTTGTTCATGGCATAAAACCCTTAATTTAGATGGGGAGGGTTTATTGCCAGTGTTTTCTTGGCATGGCTAAGTTCAATTAATTTCAGATGACAAGCTTACCCCCGCCCTTTGCCTTTTTTCTGCACCCCGCCCCCCTTCATATGTGGAAAGTACAATTTGTTATTGGTTTGCCTTTGGCTCTGGAGACCTCATTAAGGGCCCGAGAAAGGGATTTTATCTCTCTCTCTTTGACACCTTTCTGTTTTCTGCAGGATTCAGACTATTTGCATTGTCACATGGAAAGTATGTATGGTGTATGTGTGAAGGGGAGGTTAGCGGATAAAACTGGCAGTGTTTATACCTTTTAAATATTGCAAGTTACGAAATTTGTTACCACAGTGTTCAACTAAGATAGGGACCTCAGCCTTAGATGAGGTCTCTGAAAGGAATGTGGGCACATTTAGACAGGAAAACTTCCTTAGCTGTCCTGACAGTTCATATGTAACATACCTGGCTGTTTGAAAGCAGGAACAAGATGTCAACAGAATACTGTATTTACTCACACTGCCTGCTGCACCTTCTTGTTCCTATCAGAATACTGTGAGCATATCTTGCAAACAAGGGAAATAATCTATGGTGTTCTGTTTTGCTTTTCTCTGCATGGTAATACAGAATCTATTGTAGTGTGAATAAAAGGAGTCACAGGAGATTCATTACTGTTTGTGAAGTGTACTGTCTGTGTCTTTTGGTGTGTGATTCTTTATTTTACTTACAAAGCAGATATAAAAATTAGAATTGAGGTGATAGAGAATATATCCTGCATAAATAATCAATTCAAACAAAAGTTTTACCATTATAACATAAATACCCTGCTTCAGAGGTTGGAGATTAGAATCCTGTTACATTAAATGCTCGACAATTAATTAGCTATTGTCTATAAAGTTCCCAGGATGACAAGTTACTTAAATACTATTATTAGGGAGTAGCTGGATTAGTAATAATAATGTTCAAGTGCCATTGGTAACAATGAGGAGAATTTAAAAATAAAGATAAATGCGTGTGATCATAGGCCAAGTGATCTGTGTGCTGAATGCAGAGCAGGCAGTCCCTGTGCGCAGTGTTTTCTGAGACTGCAGCGTGGAATGTGCAACACTTGGCACAGTGTTCTGAGGAGGGTGAGACAAAAGTGCTTAATTTGTTAATATTTTTTCTCTGCTTTTTGTGTATTGCTTAACCCCTTGTCAAAATAGTGTTCACTTAGGAAAATGAAAGAGAAGAAAGCTGACAGAAAAGAGGCTCGGCAGAAGGCCAAGTGTAAAAGATGAACCCCGAGTTGTTGCTGACAGGCATTGTTTAGATTCCAGATATGCTGGGTCATTCATTAGTGTGTGTGTGTGTGTGTTTCAAAATATGGTGTGTAATTGGTATGAGAAAAACGTGTGGGGACTTCACTTGCTTGTACAGGTTTTTGTTCTGTGGAGCTTATATCCTTAGGGTCCCATCCGTTTTGGATGTAATTTTGTGAGAAAATCAACATGGAACCAAGAACTGGCCCAAGCTAGTAATGGGAGAAAATTACCAAAGGTAGTAGCGATAGGCACGAATCCTTATTATGGAGAGTGAAGCTTACAAGAAGGAAAGGTGTGGGGCCTCTTGAATTTTGGAATCAAAGATTTAGAAAATCGGGTGGCGTGCAGGAGCAGTGGTGCTCGTCGGCTGTTTCCTGTGTCCCCTCCTGGTACTGGCCTCTGCTGCTGGCTCTGAGCAGAAGGGATGCGTGGCCCTTCCTGGCCAGTGCACTTGGTCCAACCTTTTGTGGGCTGCTTCCTTCTTGCTCTGTTGTTGTTTTTTGGTGCTTGGGGGGCAGGTGCTAGATAACAGAGCAAAATAGAAAGCATTTAAAAATATACGTGTACTTCTAAATAGTGACGAAATTCAGCTTATGTTCCACAGACCTGTTGAGCACGATCTGCTATTTAGAAGCATGTGTTGCATCCTCTTCTGCATGAATATGGAGTATGGATGACTGACTAGTTCTGGTGTTCTGACCAGTCCTTAATACCTCATATGAGTCCTGGGAAAACTTCACTGTGGGAGAAACTGGGATAGGTTGAATTTGGTTTTAGATATTATAGACAGGTGCCTTTGGCAGCCAGATTCATACAGATGACCAGATTTTGCTCTCTCATATTTAATACTTTGTTACTCCATTGTTGATCTTACTGAAGATTTTTATTAATTTGAAAGTAACTTTATAGTCGGTGTTTCTGTAAAGCCAACAAAATTTTGAGAAAAACAGTGTTAAGACTAAGGGACACCTCAGCCTTAAATCTGTTTGTTACCAGCATATCTGATGCGTGTTATCCTCGCTGGCTGCCTCTTCCTGTAAACCTGGCTGTTGCCACCTCGCTTGGTTGCTTACAGTTTGACTCTAGTCAAGCTTGTTTAATTAAGACTTGAAAAAACACCTCCTGTCCTGCTCAGACTTGGAAGAATAGCCAAGTCTGAAGCTTTTTCTTGCTGTCATGGTTGCTCAGCTAGTTGGTTGGAGCAACAAGGTTTGGAGATCCTCTAGTACATGATGATTTTCATTGTAATAGGTCTGATTGTAAGCAGTAGTCATAGTATTGACGATAGTTCTGTCCTACTGAATATCTCATTGTTTCCGCCCTCCCCTCCTCTCCCCATCCCTCTTTTTCTCTCCCTCCTCTTTTCTGAGAAACTTGAAGAAAGGAACCCCATGCTGTTGCCATGTGTGGCGTCCAGGAATCTGAATCATTTTGAAGAGCTAGCTAGTTCTAACACTATCCTTAGGAATTATCTTGCTGAATATAGCATCTTTTGTGATGGGTGAAATAATAAAAGAGGGAATGTAACTTGGGAAAAAAAAAACATTTTGGGGGCCTCCATTAGAGAATATAAATCTCAAACCACTATAAAGTTCAGATAATATTTCATCCAGAAATTGTGACAGCAATGGAAGGTGGGAAAAGTTCCCTCCTTGTGTCCGTTTTGAGAAAAACAGTGTTTTTAATTTGGTACAGTTGCATATTCATTTCTAACAGACTGCATCTTAAAAGAATTGGACTTTTATAGATTCTATGAATATTCAGAGAGTCACCAAAACCAATTCTGTCCTTTACCTTCAGCATCCAGACCCATCTGTCATTTGCTTGTTAGAGAGTCCTAGCTCTGCATTGTGAGATTTCCCATTTGAGAAAAAGATATTTCCCACGTGAATGGGAAGAACACACTGGTACCTTTACTGCCGTGATTGAAAGTTTCCACCCACAGGGTAGTTGTTGGAGTGTGTGTGTATCTGTATTGCCAGGCCCTGCCCACTCTGGGATCTGGCATCAACTCTCCTAAGCTTTTAGAAAGCATTGTTTAGGACATTGATGCGAAAGTGGAAGGCGTAATAGATGTTGCCACTAGTAAGTCATCAGGGTATTTGGCAAGCTGGCAAAAGCTAGAAGCCTTATCCATTTGCATTTTAATTGGCGTGACCAGTAGCCTAAAGCCTGAATTTAAAAAGTTGTCCCTTGGGCCCTTTCTCCCTTTCACCCTCTCATTTCCCTGAAGCTGATTTGCATCTTTAAAAAGAAAATCTCACCATTTAAAAACTCATGCCCTTTTTGATAAACTCAGAGCTCTTACACCTCTGTTACTGGTATTTTAAATATCCATTAAAAGGTAAGGATTTTAACAAAAGATCCGGGACAATGGCAGTCTTAGAAGGATGCCCCCCGCCTTTTTTTTTTACTGCAGTCATGTGAGATCAGTGTGAAAGTGGGGTCTGCTTGCTTGCCACAAGCATTTTTCCTATTCTTGCTAGTGACAGAGCACAGCACAGATCACTTTCACATCAGGCTTGTTCAACTGCTTTGTTTTCATGATCACAAAGGGCAAGAGAGCCTTCTTTGCAAATATAGTCTATTTTATTATAATTCTTTTTTTAATTATTATAATTCTGAAAGTGCATGATCAGACTACACATGGGCCCATCTTCCCTGGAAAAGATTTGGAATCACTCTCATACCATCTCCCACCACCTTACTGCTTTAAGTACTTAACTCTGAAGAGAGAAACAGATGAAAGTAATTAAGATGGGATAAGTAAGATATTCTTATTCATGAGCACATCCCCGTCTCTCAGCTACCAGCCCTGTGGGGGCTCTGTTATCGCTCCTCCTCTTTGCTGCCCTAACCACGCCCAGATCTGCCTGCATGGTCATCAGTGTGACTCCGCGTCTCCTAACCCTGGTTCTAGTCCTCCGGGACCTAAGGAAATGACCTAGGGAGAAAGGTCTTCCGTGTTCTTTCCGGGGTAGGAAGGGCATTCCTTGAGGATCTCTTAGAGTACTGGCACTGGGCTGACTATTCTACTTGCATCATGACACTGAATCCTCAGAAGGTCCCTGTGAGATGGAAACAATTATCCCCATTAGCAGATGAAGAAACTAAGGCACAGGGATGTTTGCCTGCACTGCTGCATGATGATGGAGTGAAAAATCCAGAACCCAAGGTCGGTTCTGTTTACATTGTACAGAGTTGCTTTCTTGGTTCCAATGAAATGAATGATCCTTTCAAAAAGATGTTCGAACTTTTCTGTTCTTTGGGTAGGCAGAAGAAGAAAAAAATTTAATTAGATAATCATTATCATTTTTTAAAATAACTGCCTTATTCCACCTAGTAACTATTAATATTTGCTATAGGATCTAAGGCAATGCTGTTGATAGAGGAGAAAACCAAGAAAATTATGATCATTTAACTCATATTTTCAGTTATTATAAATATAATTAACCCATTTCATATGAGAGATCAATGTTTTCAAGAATAGAAGTATTATAGATTGGCCTAAGGAAGCCTTTTTTGATAACCCTTAGGTTATCTTTCCCCACTTTTTCAGAATAGTATTTGGAGCCCTTAATTTTGGATTCTAATAGGAGTTGTAGTGATTTAAAAAAATTAGTTTATATATAGAGAATCTTTTATGCTGTTATTAAAAACAAAAGTGTTTACATGTAGAAAAAAAGAAATGTTAAAAGGCATTTCAAAATCGGCGAGTTCAAAGTTAAAATTTCCATATGTACTCATTGTATTGTGTAACAGGCAGAAAGAGAGTTCTATAATGTTTATAATGTCACTCCAGAGCTTAGATTGTAACATAAAAATTAATACTACTCTAGTGCTGACATTTCTGCCATTATTCTAGACTTACAGGAAACCATTTCGTTCATCACTGCAGCCATTTCTGTCACGTAAGGTTTTGCTTTGTTTTCCTTTATTTATTTATTTTTTAACTCTACAGAATGTTTCGTAGGAACAAATTAGATTAAAAAAACACTTTAAATTAGGTGAGGAGAATTGTCAATGGATAAATGGCTTGGTGTTGAAAATATGTTTAGATAAACAGTTGCGTTTAAAAGAAGAAGAAAGAACAAAGGTTATATTATCATTGTTCAAAATGAAAAGATTTGGTACTGAACTTTGGCCTTTGGAAATGGTATTCGAACCCTTGACCACTAGAGGGCGCTGTGCGACTGCAAACCACTTAATTTAAACCCAAAGTCATCAAATCTCTTCATTTGTTCCTCTCACTAAAAAGATAAAGGATTTATATTCTTGTAATGCCAAGTCAGTTCATACTTAACATTCAGCCTTTAGCTGTAGAAACTTGTTTGAATGACAGTAATGGCTTCATTTCAAGTTATTTAAATGTTTAATGCTGTGTAATTTACTCAAATGTGTATAATCCTTTATTTAACTAGATGAAAATAATATACTGTTAACATTGTTTTTAGCATTAATTAATGTGACTAATTGAAGTTAAAAACACTGAAACCGAGTTCCCTGTTTTGTTGCATGATCAGACTGTAGAGAGGCTTCCCTCTGGCCCAGGCTGATCTGGGTTCAGTGCTCTTCTCCCCTCAGCCCAACTCCTGGCCGCCCGCGTACTTCACCGTCTGCCTGCTGTTTCTGTAGTTCATCTGATGTTAGTATACTGACTGCTACAGTTGGTATAAAACTGATAGCAAAACTGATGAACTGTAGACTAGTTTCCCTCCAAAAACTTGTCATGCATTTTGATAGGAGCATTGTTTCCTTGTTCCAAAATGAATATAATAATGATTAAAATCACCAAATTTCTTAAAAGAAGGGGGAAAATGAAAGTACGTATTGTTGACATCACTAATCCTGGCATTAAGTGGGAAGTCATTTTTATCAGGAAATGGTGGAACCGCAGAATTCCTGCCTGAAGACCCCATCAGCATAGCTATTGTTGCCACTGACTCTCAGTAATAACGAAAAACAAAACCAAGAGCCCCTGCTGTTTTCAAAGCTTTAGTCTGGTCTCTGAAATCAGATGAGTATGAGTCAAAACCAGGTAACACCTTTCTGGCAGCTTGCTTATACTGCTGTGATGTGTTATATTAAAGCAGCCCATTACAGCTCTCTGTTTGTAGGCATAAATAATTCTTTCTCGTTAAACATTGCTCCTCCAGGGTGCCTGAGAAAGGAACAATTTCATCCATTGTAATTGTTGATACATGTCCTTTATTCAAAGTAATTGTTAGGTCACAGAATGCTTTGTTGTTACTTCTATACTCTGAAAGTTTTGTCTATAACCTGGGCAGTTTTTTAGGGTTAAAAATGCAGAAGTATTTCATTCTTTTTAGATTAAATTTTAGATGAGAATTGTTGCCTTGGGGGGAAAAATGTCTTGGTTTTAAAAACACGTCTATAAAAGAATTGTCAGCTCCTTCTCATAGTATTTATATCATCATGTAATGCTTCATATGCAGTGGCACTATTTTATTTTCTATATAAAATCTTAAATTGAAAGCTTAAATTTAATTTCATGAACAAAATGCAGTCATATTTAATTTCATGAGCAAAGTGCACATTGGCTCTGGTTTATTTGTTTACTAACAATTTTTAAAAGAATTTATATGTTTCTGAGATACCATAATTTTCCTTATCATAATTACATGTATGTAAATATCAATATATGTCTATATGTGTTTTAAATATTGTGTGTGTATTTGTATACACATGCATGATAGTTATCTTAGTTGGGCTAAACAAAATAATTGAAACAAAAATTATTCTTAAATATATGTTATATAGCAATTTTAGGAGATAAGCTTATGAAATCAATGAATAACAGTAATGTAAGTTTTTGAATTATTATTTTATTTGCATCATTCTTTCCTTAAATCCATGAGGGACTAGAACGTTCGGTACCTTATAAAGAACTCTTTACTTGATCCTTACAAACATTGTATTAGGGAGTGGAGGTAAATATCAGCCCCACTTTACATTGAAGGAAGTGGAGCCATCGGAACATTAAAGTTCCTTTCCCAAGATCACTGCAGTGGCATGGCCTAAAGTTCGGGCCGAGCTCAGTTTCTTGCTCTTTCCCTCCTCTACCCTTCATCTGAAGGTCACTATGAACCCTGAACAGAGAGACCTGTGCAGGAAGGCTGGCCTTGTTTCCCTGAGTGTTCTAGACTGGCTTAAGGCTGTTTTTGTGTGTCTATTTTCTCATCTCCAAAATGGAATCTAATTAGTCTTTTTTCAGTCTTGTTCAAGACAGGTTAAAGACTAATGGAGTTTTAATTTACTGAGAATTTTGAACCTGGGGGTTAAATGCTATTTACAGTGTAGTTTTTACCTTTCTGTGTTTTTAGAAGGGCGAAATGGCCCTTTTCCTTTACGGGAAAGACAACAGACAAGCTTGAAGAGCAAAAGGAAACAGATGGTGAGGCATCCCCCATCATTGAAACACAAGGAAGTATCTCTTAAATTATTCCTTTTTAATTTCTTATTTACCGCCAAAAGCATCTATCCTGAGTGTTAACTTTTTTTATTTTTGGAGGCCTTGTTTGTTTGTTTTAAAGTGGTTTTAAGTTTACAACAAAATTGACAAGGAGGTACAGAAATTCTCCTTCCCTCACATGCACAGCTCTTGTCAAGAGTGTGCACCTTTTTTTTTTTTTTTTAAACCAAGGATGAACTGCATGACATACCATAACCACCAAGGTCCCCGGTTCATCTTAGGGTTCACTTGAATGAAGTGAGTAGTGTTGCATGTTTGGTGGGTTTGGACAAAAGTATAATGACATGTATCTATAATTATAATGTCATTCAAAGTATCTTCACTGCTCATACAAACTTCTGTACTCTGTGTATTCATCTCCCCACAAACTCCTGGAAGTCGTTGATCTTTTTATTGTCTCCATAATTTTGCCTTTTCCAGAATGGTATATAGTTCGAATCTATTTTTCTTTTTTTTTTTTCTTTCTCCTTGAAAAGAGAGGTTCAAAGCCTTTATAATACCACTCATAGCCCACCCACGTATGGACCGGACAGGCTCTAGGTTGCACGCCCCACCCCACAAATAAATACTGTAGCTTTTCTTAATTATTCCTGATAAACCTTGTTGGGCTGGGTTCAGGACTTGGAATTTGTTTTTCTTCTTCACTGCCTCCTAGCTTTGCCATTTCTTCTCTTCCCACTTGAGGATGAGACTCTTCTTTTTTTTTTAATGTACTTATTGGTATATGATAATAGATAGGCTCATTTCTTTAAGAGATGCAGTGTTATCAGTGTTTGACTGCTAAGATTAAATTAAACCATAAATTAGGACATAGCATTTCCTAAAGACATTTTATGTTTTAATCAGTACTAAGATGAGAAAGATAAATAACTACCAAAGTAGCAATAAAGTAAAGAAGATGAACCAGTGTTATTACTTAATATTATGCAAGAAAAAAATAATTATCTGTTAGGTACATGTAAGTAAATACTAGTTACCAAAAGAAGGTAAGGACTTCATTGTGTCTTGTATGACGGACTCAGGACTTAGTTGGCGGCATCCACAATACTTCTCCTGTTATTTAACCAATCCTCTTCCTTTCCTGCCAGCATCACAACATTTCAGGGCATGTATTGTTTTTCACAGTATTGCATTTGCAGGAACTTCACAGAAACAGGAGACAATACGTTGATATCCACTATAGCCCTGCCCATGGGCTTCCCAGGTGGCTCAGTGGTAAAGAATCTGTCTGTAGTGCAAGAGATGCAGGTTCGATCCCTGGATCGGGAAGAACCCCTGAGGTAGGAAGTGGCAGCCCACTCCAGTACTCTTGCCTGGGAAATCCCATGGATGGAGCAGCCTTGTGGGCTACAGTCCATGGGGTCACCAAGAGTTGAAGATGACTTAGCAACTAAACAACAACAGCCCTGCTCTCATTGCTTGAGTTTCACACTCTTGTTCCTTCTCCTTTCTGTGATCCCATTCATGCCTGGCCTTGAAGAGCTCTCCCAGCATGACCTTTGTAACACCTTCTCCTTCACCTCGAAACTTTTGCCACCACTTTTTCTCATCCAAGTCCCTTTTAGGGTTTTGTCTTCTGGCTTTTCTGCTCACACCCAACATTTACAGTCCCCAGCTACCTCAGAGGAAGCGACAGTGAGGTCACTTGGTGCCTCCTCTGGGAAAGATCTGTGCACTAGTGGTCAGCCCTGAATTTTCAGCTTTGGTTCCCTCTACCTTTGACCCTGCAGATCATGCTGAATTCCTGAAAGAATTTCTGTAACCGACAGGACATGCCAACTATTAATATCTTTCACCTTTTCACTCTCCTCATGGACAGGTCTCTCTGGGCTGTGGCTCCTAACTAGCCCTCTGCACTAATGTATGTGTCAAATAAGCATGAACCTTAGAGCTGGTCTTCTGAAATTGTAGTGTCCTTTCATTTTGCGGGAGAGGTGCATGCTGCTCAGAGAGACTGTTTTGTCTAAGGACACAGCAGGTGTGGAGCAAACTCAGGCCTAGCATCCTGGCCTCCTGATTCTCAGTCCATCCTATAGTGTTTCCACTACATGTCCCTGCCTTTTGGCCGCCAAAAGGCAGAACCTCTGCTGGCTTACACTGGCTGCTTTTCAGAGACTAATTGATCACTAGCCAGCTCCAGGAGATCATCTCTTATATGACCCGGCTTTGGACTATCACTGATCTTTTACAAAATCACAAGAAAAGCGGGGGGGTTTATTAGATAGAAATGTTATATTTCTGAAATTAAAATGACAAAATTAAAAGGTAAATGGAAAAATTGAAAAAATACAAAATTTATATCAGGGAAAACGTTTAGAATCTTTGCTATTTGATTCTTAAAAGAATCAGATGAGCACCCCAGAAGAAAAGTGGGAATAGGATATATGACAGTGGGAATAGATGATTCACAAAAACTGGCAAAAAAAAAAAAAAAAAAAATCCTGGTGGAAAAAAGGTCAATCTCATTGTGAAGCAAAGAGAAACTACTTGTGCTTATCAAATGGGAAGGTATTTTGAATCATGCTCATGGTCATGTTGATGGAGGGTGAGGTTAAATATTCTCTCATACATGTTGGTTCTGAGAGGATTAATTAGTTACAGCAATACATACATACATATGTATAGTGGAATTGTACAATAATTAAAACCGTTTTAGGAGAATTTTATATGACACAAAAATGCTCACAAGTTGACTTGTAACAAGTTAAGTGGAAAAAAGGTACTCACTTCAGTTCAGTCGCTCAGTCGTGTCCGACTCTTTGCGACCCCATGAATCTCAACACACCAGGCCTCCCTGTCCATCGCCAACTCCCGGAGCTCACTCAGACTCACGTCCATCGAGTCAGTGATGCCATCCAGCCATCTCATCCTCTGTCGTCCCCTTCTCCTCCTGCCCCCAATCCCTCCCAGCATCAGAGTCCTTTCCAATGAGTCCACTCTTCGCATGAGGTGGCCAAAGTACTGGAGTTTCAGTTTTAGCATCATTCCTTCCAAAGAAATCCCAGGGCTGATCTCCTTCAGAATGGACTGGTTGGATCTCCTTGCAGTCCAAGGGACCCTCAAGAGTCTTCTCCAACACCACAGTTCAAAAGCATCAGTTCTTCGGCACTTAGCTTTCTTCACAGTCCAACTCTCACATCCATACATGACCACTGGAAAAACCATAGCCTTGACTAGATGGACCTTTGTTGGCAGAGTAATGTCTCTGCTTTTGAATATGCTATCTAGGTTGGTCATAACTTTTCTTCCAAGGAGTAAGCATCTTTTAATTTCATGGCTGTAGTCACCATCTGCAGTGATTTTGGAGCCCCCAAAAATACTACAATAAACTATATTCTAATTTTTAAGTGACATATATGTATATGCATTTTTTAAAAAGCTGTAAGAAAATACACCAAATGTTAAAAGTATTTATCATCAAATGGTTGGATTATGAATGATTATTCTTCAAGTTTTTTGCATGTTCTGTAATTAATGTGTACTATTTTTGAAATTAAAAAATTTTTTAATTAAAAAAGAAATTAAAAAAAATTTTTTAATTAAAAAAGAAATTTAAAAAAAGAAACATTTTTTGTAAGAGGAATGGGGACCTCACCTTCAGATCACACATTCTTTGCAGATCTCCTGGTTCTCATCTGACCTTTTAAAAAGCTGTCTCCAGCTCCTTGCGTTGCAAAGAATGTGTCTAGAGTGAAGTAAAGGCCACGTGGCATGGAAAGAATAGACCCAGCCTCGGAACCAGGACAAACCACTGTGTTGTGTATGCACCGCAGGGCCTGAGGAAGCCACTGCCCCATCTCTTCCCCTGGGGGCTTCTTCTTTTACAGGGTGAAGATATTGGCTCCTGGTATCTGTAAGACCCCATGCTGCTGTAAAATAGGATCATTCTTTAGCACTCTCCTTTCCTTCTTGTTATTGTTGTTTGGTCACTAAGTCATGTCCAACTCTTTGCGACCCCATGGACTGTAGCCTGCCAGACTCTTCTGTCCATGGGGGTTTCCCAGGCAAGAATACTGGAATGAGTTGCTGTCTCCTTCTCCAGTGGATCTTCCTTCTTAGTCCTCTTGTATCATTACATTGATCCTAGGCTGAGATGCCAGACCCACTTTATGATCTGACTCTGGGAAGTTTTATTATCTCTGGTAAAACAAACAAACAAGCAAACCCTCCAAAGATACTTTCTAAAACCTTTAGGTAGTTGGTTTTTCTTAGCAGATATTTTATTGTCTGTTACAGCTATTTCACACTTGTGCATCCATTTTTAGGCTCTGGACCAGTGGTCAGCAAGCATTTTGCTAAACGACCAGAGTACATATTTTAGGCTTTGTGGGCCACATAGTCTTTGTGACATGTTCTTCTTCTCCTTTTTTTTTCTTTTAAACAACCTTTTAAAAGATGTAAAATTCATTCTTTGCTTGCAGGCCATAATCTCCTGACCTCTGTTCATAATTGTAGAGGAACAAAAAATTATTTTGTCATACTTTGTCATACAAACATACTTGTAAACATTTTTCTCTTTTGATATTTCTAAGACAGTTCTTCAGACTATAAATAAAGTAATCCTTCAGGATGACAAAAGTGAATTTATGTGATGGGTAACCAAAAGCACATTATTTTGTCTAGTTCATCAAATGTTGATGTAACCAAAAGCTCTAAGATGGAATCTGCATTATAGGGCTGTTTTAAATTGTTCTTTATATTATTCCTGAAAATTTCTTCGCAATCCTCAATTTGGGTGAAGATTTTAAGAAAACCAATCCTCATGCTTTTAGCAGAACTGCATCCAGTACTTTAAACTCTCCCTTCTTAACATGGTGGTCAGTAGCACAGATTTTATAATCAAACCTGTGTTTGTTTCCAAATTGGTCCTTTATCAACTCTGTGGCCTTTTCAAGTTAGTTAGCTGTGCTCAGTCTCAGTGTGCTAATGGCTAGGAGGGCCGTAGTAGCCTGTTCCTCCTCACGGGTCTGCTCCAGTGTCAAAGGAGAGCACACTTACAGCACAGTCTGCACACAGCTCTTGGCACACGGGAGATACTCAACCAATACAAGATGATTATTACCCCTTTTTGTTTTAAAAGAATATTCAGTGTTCTTTGGGGGAACTCATTATAATCTTACATAGTAGTCAGTGTCAGGAAGTGTTTCCATAACCCATGTCTCATCTACTCTAGAACAGAAACCCAGTCTATGAACCTAAAGTTCTTTTCTTTTATTTAATCTTCATCCTTTGGGTCGCAAAGAGTCGGACATGACTGAGCGACTAACACACAGGCATTGGGAAAAGAAAATTTTCATTCTCCCTGGAGGATGAAAATAGAATGTTTCCTCATTAATTCTAGTTCTGTTAACCTTTTGCCATAAGTCTGATTTCCCTGTGCACTAGTAATTTTTATGTTTCAACTTTCCCCTTGCTGTGATTTTCTGTAGTTGAAGAGCTGGACACCATATCCTAACCAAGGACTGCCTCATCGTTTCACTCCTTCATTCAATAAATGTTTACAGAGTACCTGTCATGTGCTAAACACTGTGCCTGGAGCTAGACATGCAGCTTGAGGAAGACCAGGTCCTTGTCCTTGTCAAGCATAAGTTCTAGCAGGAGAGGTAAATAAATGAGATGTAAAGAAATAAATATGACACTTGCTGGTAGTATTTGAAGAAATTGGTAAGGAGTGGTGAGCTAGCAGGTGACTGAGTTGGTGAAGGGACATTTGGGTAGGAGGATCAGGGAAGGTCTCTCTGAGAAAGTCAGTTGAGCTGAGACTTGACATAACAGAAATTGACCATGTGGAGAGCTACGAGAAGAGTCCGCTAGGCTAATGAACAGCAATAGTAAATTCTATGAAGTGGGAGCTAGCTTGGCTGTTTGAGGAACAGAGGAAAAGGCAATATAAGTTTGAAATCTGGTGATGGGTAGTCTGAGAGTATTGGGAGAAGGTATGGCTATCCATGAGGGCAGAGAGGTAGATAGGAGCCAGAACCACAGACCCGGGTGATACAGAACTTATTCTAAGAATGATGGAAAGCCATTGAAGGGTTTAAGTCAGGGGGTGAAATAACCTGGATATATATATGTTCTGTGAGAATGGGCTATAGGGGGACAGGGATGAGGCAGGCAAGGAGAAGCAAACAAAGAAAACTGTGAAGGAGCTGCCAGTATAGCAGGAAGAAAACAAGGAGAGAGTTTCCATGGAAGTCTGAAGAAGACAGCCTCTCAGTACGGGCAGAGGGGAGATGAGATTGGGCAGTAGATGCTACGCAAGACAGATAAGAGCAGAAAAGTGACCAGTAGATCTGGCAAGATGGAGCTTACTGGTGACCTTACTGGGAGCCAGTTTGGTGGAGTAGTGGGAGGAGAGTATGGAGGGTGAGTTCATACGGATGGCAGTAAACGTACAAGATGAGAAGTGTGTCACTGGGGAAGGAGGCAGAGAAATGGCAAAAAGGCTAGAGGGGACTCAAGGTCAAGGGAGGATGATATTAAGGTATGTTTGCATGCACATTGGAATGACTCCACAGGAAAGGAGGATTTGATAATGCAGGAGAGTGGATCGTTACAGGACTGTGTTCCTGATGTGAGAGAGGGGCTGGGCCCTGGGACTCAAGTGGAAGGTTAGCTTTAAGTAGGAACGAGGTTACTTCTCTTCTTGCTGCAGAGTATGTAGACTGACTGAGACAAAATGGAAATATTACCTTCATGTTCACAGTCCTTGCATTTCATTTGATCTTTGTGGTATATTATGGCCCTCTAGTTCTTTTTGTGTTATTGTGCTGATTTATTTGTGCAATATATTTTTTCTCTCTCTCCGGGCCATGTTTCTCACATACAGATCTGTTTACATGTCTGTCTCTTCCACTAAACTGGCATCTCTTCAACGAGGGTGGTTATCTTTGTATCTCCAGACACAGCTCAGTGTTTGGCAAGAACTGAGCTGAAGGAATGACAGCTACATCAGTACAAAGGACTCGTGTAACAGCTACACAAACATGCGGTAGAAAGGAAGGTAATTTGAGAGCATGAATAAAATTAGATGTTTGCATTACTTAGAAGAATTAAGATGGGTTCTCTTATTTAAGTTGAATAGTTACTGATTACCAGAACTAAGGAGTAGCTAAGGGTAAAAAAAAGACCACCTCCCTACCACATGGAAGAAGGTAGGAATTTTAAAAAATTCTTTTTAGAATGTTTTTTAAAATTTTAAGTATAGTTGATTTACAATGTTGTGTTAATTTCTGCTGTACTTCAAAGTGAATCAGTTGTACATATGTATATGTATATACACACACACACATTCTCTTTTGTATTTGTTTCCATTATGGTTTATTATAAGCTGTTGAGTTATAGTTCCCTGCGCTATAGTGTAGGACCTTGTTGTTTATCCGTCCTATATATAATTGTTTGCATCTGCTAACCCCAGACTCCCAGCCCCTCCTCCCTCTACCCTTCCTCCCCCTGGCGACCCATTCTCTATGTCTGTCCTTCTGCTTCATACGTAAGTTCATTTGTGTCATACTTTAGATTCTCTATATAAATGGTTTCATATGATATTTGTCTTTCTGACTTCACTTAGTATGATAGTCTCTGGGTCCATCCATGTTGCTGCAAATGGCATTATTTCATTCTTTTCTGTGGCTCAGTAGTGTTTCATTCCATTGTACTGCATCAGGAAGGTGGTGTTTTAACAGCCCCTTTGAGCAGGGATGATGTAGTATCTGGCATGCTGTGGTAGAAAGCACAGTTCTAGCTTCAAGAGAAAGCGATATTCAGTATCATTTATGTGAGAAAGGCAAATTCCAGAATGGTCAGTGTTCTTGTGGGATGCCAGTAGCAGGGGATGTTTTGTGTTTAGAACAAGAGTAAATGTGCAAGAGGTGTGACCTAAGCAGATTTATGCTCAAATGAGTGGGAACAACCTTACAGAAAATTTCAGTTTAGCATGTGTACCTCTTTCCCAAATGCTTTCTACTTGGATTGGGGAAAAAGACACAACAAAACAACATAGTTAACTTTCCCCTTCAGCATTATACAGCACATCCTAAATGAAACATGACTTTCTGAGTTACAAGCTGCCCCTGGCAAAGAGGCTGGTTGTAAGAGCATAATCTCAATGTGTGCCCTGAAATTAATGTTGTGTGGGTGCTCCAGATTTGTGTGACGTACTGTAAGTTATATCCAACCCAACTGTTCTTCTCACTGCCTGCATTAAGTATTGGCCTGAAAGGAACCATCTGAATAAAGAAGCTTTTATGCCTTCGTAACTCCTTACTGCATGACCCCAGGTCCCCGCTGTTGGTATTAGGAGCTTTCTCTTCCACTTTTCACTCTCTTGTCTTTAATGGATGGACAGAATCCACATCAGGTGCTCTCGCTCACTCAGCTTCCAGGTGCTGCCATTTCCATTGTGCGGGGAGGAGGCAGGCACTGGCTTCTCCGTCATGTCTCTTCTCTTCCCAGGATGTCAACTGGAGAAAGGTCACAGTCAGAGCTGCCCACCTCACAGAGTTCATTTTCTCCAGATTCATTAAAATGCTGCCTTCATCTTTCACCTGGATTTTTACTTTTCAAAATGCTTTTTGTGGCGCAGCCTCATTTTATTTTATGTTGAGCTGACAACCTAACATCTCGACAAGTATCAGCTGGGAATACAGTTCTGCCCTCACTGTGCTGTGCCATCTTGCCAAGTTCTGTCTTTGTTACTCAGCTTTCATTCAAAAAGGAATTCATTTGAATGATACGACACTATAGTTGTCTCCTTAAAGAAAGCTAGATTCTTGCACACCTTGAAAAAGTATTTATCTGTGAATGGTGCCATTCCTATTCTGTCTTCTTTCCCTTTCACATGTCATCATGGGGTCATCTCATGTTAGAATTAAATCTTCCCAGTTTTGCCTCTCCCTACTCAATGGGATTTTACCCAAGGGGCCCTTGGCTTCTGTCTGTATTTCTTCTTACCTGAAAGAAGCTGATAGTTTTGAGTCTAAACATAAGGCTACTGATGTAAGAGAAGAGAATTTTTACACTGCAGAAGATGCTTAGTTGCTGGTTTACTTCTCCAGCGGGATTTTGAACAAGCGTGGATTCGGAAATGAAAGTTCTTTTCTGGGCTGTGTTGATGGAGCAGTCATGGTGGCATCAGTGGCCCCACTACACCCATGTGGTTCAGAAAAGGTGTTTCCTTTTATAGCAGTGATTCAAGTCTCAACTTGATTTTTTAAATGGTGGAAAGCTGAAGAAATGGGATTTTTTTCTCTCAAAGATTTTAATAGCTTTGCCACTGGACTTTCAGCTTAATCATTGCCTCACATTTGTCACATAAACAATTTAAGTTTTTACAAATATGAAGGACAGTATTTGTTTTATGTTTTCTGCCTTCTGTCCTTTTGATTTTTTTCCCATTATGTTGTGAATTATCAGATAAGCTTAAATAGGAAAGTCAATGCTAGGCTAACCATAGTTTGAGTAACCCTGAGTGTGTGGCGGGCTGGGGGTGGGGTGAGGTAGGACTGAATGGGTTGTGTGTCTGAAATGTGATTTTGTTGATGTGTTGCACACTGGCCCCCTGTCAGCCTCTGCTTACTTTTCATTGCACATTTGGAAACTGTCTTATAGCCAGAACAAAGCCCAAGGAAATCTCCACTCCTACAGTTTTGGTCATGTTCTTGTAGTTTCCATCTGATAACATGGTTTAGAGAGAACTTTTTGAGCTTCTTGAGAACTCCTGAGACTCTTGTTTTGTCTTCGCCTGCAGCCAAGATACTTGAAGCATTGTCAGTCTATTTCAGGGGCACAACTTCAGGTGGAATGTGATACTATTTGGGATGTTCAGATAGACCAAAGGGAACACAACTTGTAACTCTTCTTGCAGTGATAATTCTAGTTCTGTGTATGATGAAAAAATGAAATGGAATTTCAGCCCACGAGACATATACCAAGGCAACTTAGTTGTCAACAGTAGCAGCATCTCATAATTTCCAAAGTTTTCTCTGATTTTTAGTGTGTTGATTGTTCATTCCCTTCTTCAGGGAAATCAGGAAATCAGCCTTTCCCTGCAGTGGCTAAATAGATTCACACAGAGTTTGAAGGTGAATAAGGTAGATCTGAGCCCATCCAGAAGATAAGGACCCACATTTCTTCCCTCCTTTATTCTTCTGCTTTGTCTGCTTGTCCACATTTCTTCTCTGAAGAGACACCAGAGGTGGTCCTCTATGCAGAGTTTGGGAATAAACAGAGTCAGATTCAGTGATGCAGAAAGGGGAGAAAGTGGTTGTAAATCAAAGATGAGACTTGGCGCCATCCTCACTGCCAGCCATGTAATTTTCTTAAAAAAATGGGAGACAGGATAGAGAGCGTCAGATCATACTAATAGACTACTTATCAAGCATCCACATGCCCAGAGATGCCTAAAAGACCAGTAAATGGAGGTGTCAGATGATATATGTGGGTAAATTAATATGATATTCAAATCAATAAAGTAAACAGAAAATATTTTAGAGTGGTCAGCCTCACGAAAGCATAGCACTTACAGATACATAACCTTCCTCTGCACACAGCCCCTCTCTCACACATACACAGGCACAAGCAGAGGCTGGGTGTAAGTAAACTTTTTGAACTTCTGAGCTCTACTTAGCATTTGAGGGAACAGAGAGGAAACAGTATATTGAACACGTGGTACTTCCTGTTAGGCACTTGCATGCGCTTCTCATTTAATCCTCTGTAGTGTTCCTGTGCAACAAGGGTATTCTCGTTTTTAAAGATGAAGAAACTGAAGCTCAGAAAGATCACACCATTAAAAAAGAAAAAAAAAGAAATTGTGGGACGAGGTTTCCAAACCAGGTCTGTGTGACTCCAAAGACCTTGAGTGAATGGATTCTCTTTCCGCTAAACCAGGCTGCCTCATTGGAAAATTACTGATGTCTTTACTCCATGCATTTATATCGTCTTTGCTGGGTTTGAGTCAGGTTAGTGATTCTGAAATGACTCTGGGATGAGGACCTCCTGTTGAGGCTTTACAAAAAACCAAATATCCCCAGTTAGTATTGCTTTCATCCTCACTTTCTTAACTATAATCAGCATTGATTCTTTCTTATTCCCTGATAGTATTAAGTTATGATAACATTAAGGGGACAGAAAATAAAATCAGCAAATACAGATACTGCTTAGTAGATCAGTAAAATGTGACAGTTGGCAACAGTTAAAGAAGGTCTTATCTAAAAAGTATGGACATAAATACAAAGCACAAAGGATTAAAGGCATTTCAGATAAAGACAACTTTGTTTGCTAAACAAGCTTTTTTAGGTGTAAGTGAAAATACAGTCTTGCTTCTGAGCATCTTATAAGCATGATTCTGCCCTTGGCATGACTATCCAATTTTATTTAGACCTTACATCTAGCACCTAGTTGGTACTAGGTAAAGGTTATGTTTTGGACTGAATGTTGTGTCTTCGTAAAATTCATATGTTGAAGCCATGCCCCCTAATGTGCTGGTATTTGGAAATGGGACCTTTGGAGGTGATTAGGTTTAGATGAGGTCCTGAGGGTGGAATCAGTGTCCTTAAAGAAAAAGAGAAGAGATCAGCACCCCCTGACTCCTTACCCTGCAACTTGAGGACACCGTGAGCCAGGAAGAGGGCTCCAGCCAGGAACCAAATTGACTAGCACCTTGATCTTGGACTTCCCAGCCTCCAGAACTGAGAGAAATAAATACTTGTTCAAGCCACCCAGTCTATAAATTGTTATGGCAGCTGAGCTAAGACAGGCTAGATGAAATGAGTCCATCTCTGTCTCTACTAAAGAGACCTTTTGACGACTTCATTTTGCTTCTGTTCCTTTTTACCTCTGATTTGCTGTACTCTCCTCTAGTTTTGACTGTCATCCCCAGTGATTAGAGGACAAAAGCACAGATGAAGATTTCTCTTTCTTTTCCTTCCTCCAACTTCTGCCTCAGTGGAATTCATGCCATTTCGGGAACTCTTCCATTTTAGGAAAGACATGTGTCTTTGTGTCTATCCCTGGTCCTCAGCCCTTACTACTCTTCTGAATCCCACCCGTCCCAGGGGTCCTCTCACCTAAGCCTGGAGGACGTTGGCAGCACCCTTCATAGTGCTATTCCTGCCCTTCCCTCCCTGGGCATATTTTAAAAACCAGTTAACAAAAGTTCCCACTTAAAAGCTCCAAGGGAAAATTAGGTAGAGTAATAACATTTTCATATGATTATTTGCCATATTGGCATTGAGGTAGAGAAATCTGTTAGAAAAACTGCTTGCTCTTTTCCCATGTGTCCATATTGAATAATATAGAGCTAGATATGCTCTCTCTATTCTGAAGCTGTCATGAGCTGTAATAACTGGTTTGACACTTATTATCTTTTTTAATGCAAAGAGGAAATTGTCAGAGTTTGCAACAGTAAAATAGATCCTTTGTTATTTGTATTATTTTCACTTGAAAGTATTTTTTACTCTGTCTTGATAAAACTGAAGTTTATGTGGTAAAAGACGCTGGTATGACATGAAACGCCAGAATTTGGACAGTATCAGAGCAGAGCAGGAGTCAAATGAATCACTAATTGGTATTTTTTAGAACCAGTGTTTATAAGCAAAGCTGTCAGCTTAAATCACAGCCTAACCTCATAGGATCTTAGTGCTTCATCAGAATAATTATTCATCAGTGCCTTTAATATTTCTTTCTGGAATGGTTAAAAGCATCCTCTCCATGCTGGTTCATGAGCACATATCACACAGCCTGGTTTCATTTAGGCCTGTGTTCATTCATTGTAGGAGGAAAGATGTACACTGAATTATGCTTTTAATTTTATATCCCTGGGAGGAATTAATGATCAGATTATTCTGGCCTTTGTGCTATGCTGCCTTGAAAACAATTCTGAAGTGCCTAATGGTTAAGCTTAAAAGCTACCTTCATTTCCTTTCAATGAACCTTTGATATTTAACAGTTATATTAAACAGAGTGAAAAACACAATGGCAGTCCCAAATTCATTTTCTCTAGCCAGTCAAATGAACATTCAGGAACTCAGATGGACATTTCCAAACTTGTTTGCCAGTTTACATTCTTTGAAGAGTTAAAGGGCTCTTGATGGTCACTGCCCTAGGATGGTCTGGGGAGATGGCCACTGAACGTGAGCCATTGTATTGCCAGGCCTGACTCTGCCACTGCCCCTGCCTCTCCCACAGACCTGCAGATAGTCTCTTGGTACTTTTAGAAGTCATTTTTATCTTTTATTAACTTTGGTGGTTGAGTTAGAGCTTACTGTAGGTCTCTTCTCTGCCCTAGACATCTGTGATTTACAGGAGAAAGTATGGTGGCAGCTTTTGGCCAAGAAGCAGCAGGGACTCAGGAGAACACGGCCATACTGGTCTTCTGAGAGCCAAGTAATGAGCCAAGTAATGTATAGAATAACTTCATTCTGAGCAATCAGCAAATATGAAATGCCTCTGTTGATGATGCTGCACTTGGTGCTGGGGGAAGGACAGGGAAATGAAATCATAGTCAATTTGACAGGTAAGTGAGAGCTAAAGGCACAGAAAATAAATTGATGAGTCAAGGCAGCATACTTCATGTCGGTTGAGTGCCTTGTGTGGTAAGTGTGGAGAGCAGGAGTGGAAGTAGTCAGGGAGGTGCTCACAGCCTCAGCTGCAGAGCATAAGTGTGCTGTGTGTAGACCGCACGTGAGGACTGGATGGCAGCAGGGAGCTAGGCTGAAGTGTCTTCCTTTAAGTGTAGCCATTACTAGGAGATTTTTCTGAGAATAAAAGTAGTATTATGGGCTGGTGCACTGGGACGACCCAGAGGGATGGTATGGGGAGGGAGGAGGGTTCAGGATGGGGAACACATGTATACCTGTGGCAGATTCATTTTGATATATGGCAAAACCAATACAATATTGTAAAGTTAAATAAAATAAAATTTTAAAAAATAAATTGCAAAAGTTTGGTAATCTTAAAAAAAAAAAGTATTATTATTGTAGAGAATTTGGAAACTAGAAAAACATATTAAGATTACCCATAACCTCCCAATCCATAGATCACTACTTTGATCTTTGATCTATTTCTTTCCAGTCATGTGTGTTATTTCTTTTAAAAAATAAACTTCAGGTCATATTACACATGTTTTATATCCTGCTTTCTTTTTATGTTGTATTGCTTTCCCCCACATTATTAAGTATTCCTTGAAAACATTTTCAAGGCTGCATGTTATTTCATTACACAGATGTTCCATCATCTGAGGCATATGAGAATGTTTTGTTTTAATATTGTAAATAGTACTTTGATGAATACTTTTATATAAATTTTTGCTTGATCTTATGTATAAATTATCTGATTATTTGAGATTTCAAAAAGTTATATTTCAACTTTCATAGAATTTTCTGTGGCAGTTGAGGAGTTTGAACTTTAGATAGTATCCAGTTTTTTTTTTTATCATGATGTTGACTGAAAAATCTGACTCTAGAAAAGAAATGCAATTATATCCTAGAAAAAGACTGGAGGATGCCTCTGTCCTGGGACAGGTAGAAATACCATACAAGAAGACTATAAGAACTGGTGCTTATATCTGTTGATTGATTGATTCATTCATGTATACGAACAAGGAGCTTTGCCAGACTCCGGGAATGCGGACGGCTTGGACTAGTTTGAGTCACTCTTGGCTCTCTCTGGAACCACTGGAACCACTCTCTGGAACCTAGGCAACTAGGTAGTTGCCTAACTAGTTTCCCCATTTACATTTTTGTTCCTCTTTATTTCCCCACCCAGAAGCTACAGGGTTCTTTGCAAGACCATAAATCAGGTTATGTACATAACCCTGTACAGCTCCGATTATACCCAAGATAAAGTCCGACATCTTAATATGGCAGTTGTACTGCCCATTTATTACCTCCAGCCTTACCGGCATTTTTTGCATTTTCTAAAATGTGCTGAGCGGTGTCCTGTCCGAGGGTTTTGCCCCCGTTGTGCCTCTCTTCCCAGAGCGCTCTTACCCCGGTCTTCCCTTGCCTGCCTCAGACTTACACTTTAGTCTCACCTCAATTTTCACTGACTGAGACAGCCACTCACCCTTATCTTAACTAAGTCATCCACAGAACCCAGGTCTTTTTCTTTAAAGCACTTGTCACAATTTGTAATGAGACCTTTATTTGTGTATTTATTTCATGTATGACTTCACTGAACTGTAAGCTCCATAAGGGCAGGGAGCACAACTTTCTTGCTCACTTTTCCCCAGTACCTGTCACTGTCCTCGTCTTGTGGTAGAGGTGAAAGAATGAAAAGACAGACAGACATAGAGCTTATAATCTTTCTAAGCTTCTGTATTAGCTCTGCAGCTAAGAGAAGAGGAGGACACAGAAGTGATGCACGAGGACTTTGAATGGTCGGTAGGATAAAGATGTGATTAACAGAAATGGCTAGGCTAAGTCAAATTAGGAGAGAAATGATGAAGCCAGCATTGCTGCTGCTGCTGCTAAGTCACTTCAGTCATGTCCGACTCTGTGCGACCCCATAGATGGCAGCCCACCCGGCTCCACCATCCCTGGGATTCTCCAGGCAAGAACACTGGAGTGGGTTGCCATTTCCTTCTCCAATGCATGAAAGTAAAAAGTGAAAAGTGAAAGTGAAGTCGCTCGGTCGTGTCCGACTCTTCATGACCCCATGGACTGCAGCCTACCAGGCTCCTCCGTCAATGGTATTTTCCAGGCAAGAGTACTGGAGTGGGTGGCCATTGCTTTCTCCGAAGCCAGTGTTAGGGATGTGTAATTTAAGGATGAAAGTGGAATGTGTGAGGTAATCCACTGGAAAAATCCAGCAGGTCAGCACCAGTCTCGTGTCTTAATAAAGTAACGCCCTATTCCATACCCATTTTTTATTTTGAGATATTATTTGTGAATCAGCTAACTCTTTTCTTTTTATAATTTATGCCTTTAAAAAAAATTCTTCTAAATTGCAGAGGAAGAAATAGGTTAAAGCCATAATTTTGTCTTATTTGTGCCATCCCTGTTACTGAAGCCCTGACACTTCACCTGTTCTGTTTAGAGGAGAAAAAGAAGTTGGAACTTTACTCTTTGTTCCTTACACCAGCCATTACTATCAACTTCCACCTCAGTTATTTTGGAAAAAAGAAACCTAAATTACAAATTTGGGGAGCTTCAATATTGTTCACGTACTTACTGGGATCCAGCCATAGTATCAGGCTTGTAATGTTAGGTTTTGAATATAGTGTTTAAAGTCTTGGTATTTTGCAGAATTGCAAGATAAATTTAAGTTGGAAGCTGCTTTTTCTTAAGAAATAATAGACATATTCTTAGCCCTGTGAAATGTGAGTAATGCAAGAATGGGTTTGATTATGACTTGAGCAGGATTATAGATCTTGGAAAGCCAAACCTAGATGTAATCTCATTTGTTCACATTACAGATCTAGCATATTTTTAGAAAATAAAAACACAAACCAGACCCCATCTCGTATAGGTGCCTTTTGGTCTTGTGTCTATAGAGGTTGTAAAACTTGTTCTTGGGCTTGATGGTTATTTTTTGTTTTCAAGGTTGAAGCTACCCTTGAGATAATAGTCAGGTACAATCTTGAGGTCATACATAATTTTTTAAAAGTTGTTTAAAAGACCATGCACTGTCTTGCTGCTTGGGTGCCTCTCTATGATGGTGCCCAGCTCTCCTTTTCAGTAACCGACTCAGTCTGACACAATTGTACTGGCTGCTTAACGCTCTGTAAAATGTTATTTAAATATTTCTAACTTATTGTTTCATGCTGGGTTTTATGGAACATAAATTTCTATTTAGGCCACTAATTTACAGTAGAAGTTTGTTACTAATATCACTGCAGGCTCCATCCATCTAAAAATATTGCTCATAACCTACGCTAAAAATATGTTATATATTTGCACTGTATGTAAACAGTGTTGTGTTTTATTAGTGTGCAGAGCTTTGTCTGTGGAAATGTTGATATTGCAGCATATATTTAGAAGGGATAGGAACTCAAGTGCAGTAGAAAGAGTATAGAAAAGTGAAATCCCTGCAGGATGGGATTTATGGAATTTTCAGGGTGCTTTGCAGAATATCTGCATACACTACCTATGTTTTGTTTTGTTTTTTATAAGGCACCACCATCCTATATAATTGACTTTTTTATTAAGATTATAAATTTAAACAAGTAATCGGAATGGTTTTACCTGGTGATACACAGTTCAGTCTGTACAAAAATACAGGGAACTGAGGGAGAAGGGCCCAGAAAGGAAGGGTTGGCAACTTGTTTTGGAGTCTCAGTGGTGCTGAAGGCAGAGAACTAGAGGGGTTGCAGAAAAGTGCCACCTTTTTAAAGTAAAAGCCTTTAAATTAAACAAAATCTATTGAGCTAAATGCACAGGACGGGGTTCTCAGAGGCTCAAACAATGCTAGTTTCATGAAGAATAACCAAAGGCTGAACCAGGACAGTGCAACTTAGAAGCACACGCACAGACGCCACATCTGACCAGGAACTTCATGAAACATCTCCAGCCACGAGATCTACCTTTTCTACAAAGATAAAGTGAAATCTTGCAGAATGTTCTGGGAAGCTCTGTTTGTTTCATGTGTTCTCCATATTGCTAAGTGGTTTATAGAGGGTTGAAACTGCAAGTATATTCAGTTCCAGAGAGGCTTTAATGACCATGTTTTTACCTTCAAAAATATTTATTAAATGGATCAGAAATAATATAAGTTGGATCCTCTTTCTGGTAGTGGAGAAATGTAATTCCAAAGAATGACATTTTTGTTTTCTTAAGTGTCCTTGAGCTGGAGGAGATAATTTGGGGGATAAGAAGTTTAAGACTTCGGAAGAGTTCATTTGGATCATTTTGAGGAACCTTTAGTTCATACAAGTCCTGTAGAGTGGTTACCTGAAAGAATTCAGCCTGAGCTCTAATCCAGTTCTTCCCTAGAAATATTGAGGGAGAGAAGGTAGGTTCATTATGACTGAGTCCCAGTTAAACAAGTTAGTTTCGTTCCTGATATCCTGATGGGTCTGATTCTCCTGGTGAGACAGCCTGTGTGCTGTCTTCATTCATCTTCCTCCTTTTGATAGCAGCAGAGCAACTGGGCATCATCTGGGGAACCCAGAGTTGGCACGTGGTGTCCAGTTGAAAAGATGGTTGTGTCTCAAAACTAGACTGATGTAAGTGCCCACTAAGCCACTAGAGCTGAAGTTTTTTTTAATCATCTTTCAAGGGTATGTGAGATTTGATAACCAGGTTAATTATTGGGAAATATTACAACTTATTTAAAGTACATTTGCAGAAAACTAAGTCCATTGGTTTTGCCTCTAAAATAGTGTGGTGAGAAGTTTAGCATCGTGTACTTACATGGCTCCCCAGAGTGCCAAAAGCCATCATCTGTGATGGAGAATTTTTACAAACAACTCCCAAAGAGT
This sequence comes from Bos indicus, assembly GCF_029378745.1. Classification (NCBI taxonomy): domain Eukaryota; kingdom Metazoa; phylum Chordata; class Mammalia; order Artiodactyla; family Bovidae; genus Bos; species Bos indicus. The sequence goes on along the minus strand of NC_091782.1, from coordinate 13,830,546 downwards.
TTTAATGTAGCAAATGAATCTTGGAAAACTGCTGTTTCTAATTTACTACCTTGTTCAGTGCATGTTAAAGAAGAAGCAGTGAATCATATAATTATATATGATTTTTAAGGCCTCTGAGGTGGCACTTACTAATTGATACTCACTGGCATTTTGCTTGGCCTGTTGGACTGAGGCAGGAGGTCTTCAAAAGCTCATCTCTTGTCTCTTATTAAGCAGAGGTGCTGTGTGAGCAGCTGGCTGCTCGCCATGCTTTCAGATGGCTCGGGTTGCCTTGCTGTCACCACTTGTCTCTACATGGACGCAGACTCCACCCATTCCCCTCCTGTTGATTGTGTTTTATTTAGAAACTTCAAAAATGTTCACATTAAAATGACAAAGCTTTTTTCAAAAACTGACCACTAGGTTATTAAGAAAAAATGAGATAGAATCTGAGTAATAAAAGTTTTTCAGAAAGGACCCTTTTCCTGAGTTCACAATAAAATGAACACTCCCTAACCAACATTTATATCCATAGACAAGGCATTGCCTGCAACTCCCTGAGCTATAATCCACCCCATCTTCAACCTGTGCTTTCATTTTCAAGACCAAGACATCCTTGGGTACATGGATTCTGTGGCCAGGACCATGGCTGCCCTCCCATCTAAGCTTAGGCCTGCGCTCGGCAGGTTGATAAATGTGAAAATTGAACTGCATTTCATGGCCAGGTTCTTCACTTTGTCATTTTCTTTCCGCCCCTGGTTATTTCTTCTGTTCTTATAGAAAGGAAAGCAAAGCCCATTTAACAACTGTAAAGCACACAGTCCATAGAGACCTTAAAGATTACTGGCAACAAAACATATTTATGTCTTTAATAAGGAATTGAAATTTACCACTGACTAGATAAATTTTCCCTTTCTGTTCTTTCTCTCGAAATCATTGGTATTGGGTGAAACAGTTTGGTTTCAGGCTATTACATTAATGTTTTTTGATTTCTGAGGTAATACTGCAGTGTTTCCTGCCAATAATAAAATTTGAGGTAATGCTAAGTTCTGGTGTACATGGACAGTTTTGAGTTAAATATTAAATTATTTTGTATGATTTCCAAGTGTCTGAAGACTAAAAGATGATGACATATGTATTGAATGTAACTGGGTATGAGAGTTTATTGAAAGGGCAAAGATGTGGCTGTAGCGAACAGGTGATATAGTTGAAGGTAAAAACTGAGTGATTATTTGTCGATTCTAAATTAAAATCACTGATGAAATGATCATGTTGCCTGGGTGATGGTCTTCTGGCAAAGTCTTTCTTAAAAGATGAGGTAGTTGTGATGCCACAAATCAGACAGGATATTTAGAGTGGGCTTTGTGATACCTCCTGATCACCCTTTTCCATAATCCTCAGGATACATGGTCAAGCAGGTCTCAGACCCTTTATTTGGAGATGAGAGATCATGAAGCACTGTTGACAGTTAGTGGCGCATGATGAGCTGCGCCATCCACTCCTTTGCCTTATACTTCCTGGCTACTCATCAAGCATTTCTGAATAAGCTTTTTTTTTTTTTTAATGCAACTTTGGTTTTCTAAAAGTATACAAGCAAGAATAGTAGTAAAAAATGATACTTTATTTTATCAAAAAGAATGATATTTTATTTCCTTATTAAGGGATGGGTTTTTTGGTTTTGTTTTGTTTTTTTGCTTTGATAATCTTCTGAGTCTCAAAATCATCCTTGGGATTTCTCCTGCAGAGTAAGACATAGTTAAATCTTTTGGATGGTTATAAGCTAGGAGATGAAGAATCTGCCTGAAATGCAGGAGACCTGGGTTCAGTCCCTGGGTCAGGAAGATCCCCTGGACAAGGGAATGGCAACCCACTCCAATATTCTTGCCTGGAGAGTTCCATGGATAGAGGAACCTGGTGGAATATAGTCCATAGGGTCACAAAGCACTGGACACTTTCACTTACTTACTCAAAGCAAGGAGAAGTTTTGCTTCTGAGAGACAGTCAAATAATCTTTGAAGAAGTATATAGAAACTACCTATAAACTCTTCTTACAAATGCTCTTTTATTAAAATTTTACATACAAAGGTGCTACTCATTCATTGGTCATTCTCCAAATGTTTGAGTACTTCTCTGGGCGTACAGTGGTATACTGCCTGTGGTACAGTATTCAATCTCTTTAAGACAAATTTAAAATACTATCCTAGGAAAACTGAGTTACAGAGGAGAATGAAACATGATTCCTGCCTTTAAGGGGCTTACAATTTGATAGGTACAAAATAACTCTAATAAAGGTAGTATGTGTTAAGTGAGAAACAAATATAGAATACTGTAGGAACCCAGTATTTGTAGGGATAATCAGAGAAGGCTTCCTAAAATATATTTATACTAGGTCTCTCTGTCTGAAAAGTCCTGGGTATCTTTAAAGGCCTAATATAAATATTAGGAAGCCTTCCCTTATTATCCCTGCACTTGCCCTTTTCTACCCATGTGAAACTCTCTAAATGGAAGATCATGGAGAGTGGATATATAGGAGTCAAAAATGATCAAGTTAAGCTTGGGAAATTTAGGAAAATTGTGAAGCCACACCAGAGAAGTCAAGAGAAGAGAGAATAAGGCTTTTCTGATGAGTTGCTGAATCTCTTGGATGTGCTGACGCTGAAGTACAAGCTATCAAAGTGGCTTTGTCCAGCAGGCAAGTGAGAGTGTGGAGTAGAATTTCATAGGGTAGATTAGGTTTTCAGTTGACCCTGCACAAGCTGTGGATGTGGATGGAAAAGATTGCCTGTCAAATTCCTCTGACCTTACAGTGTGTAAGTTAAACTGTCCCAAACATTCTTGACTAATGTCTGAGTTGGTGTTATGGCCTGATATTCTGTTGATAGGGTGGAGGTAATTTCTGTGATTTCTACCTTGGGTTTATAACTGGGGAGTTTGTATACAGAGATGCTAATTGGAGCTACATAAATTCAGAAACAGATAAATAGTTTTATGTTTGTTCTTGTGAAAAAGACAGGCATTTTCTTCCCTAGGTCTAGGGGGAGAAACTTTGAGATGTAAGAAGGGCCTGATGGTTTCTGGAAACCAAAGCTAAAACAGACAAAAATAAAATGAGATCCTTGTTTTCTGTAGCTTTCTTTCTTTGTGTGGTTTTGGGAAACTGTCTTAATAACTTTTTCTGACTCTGTAATCTTTCTTTTTTTCTTAATTCAAGACCACAAATAGGAAAACTGTTATTTGCATTTTGATTTAATTAGCCCTCTCATCAGCACATTCTAATGTAAGTGTTCCCTGATTTATTGACTGAAATTTACTGGATTCTGTATGTATGTTTGATTATGCATAGATTTGTTGCTGTTCTTGAATTTTGGTGTTTTTATTTATCAATAATACAGCTCATCTAGGTATTACGAGTGTTACAGATTTCAAGGATATTTTCATTTCTTTAAAATATGATTGACAGGAATTTCTTCCTATCTCTGTTCGTTCAGTGTGACCTTTCTTTTCGGTCTTAGTACTACCCTACCACACACCTTTGCCTTTGGCTTTTGGAGAGTGATTTTTGTGGTTTTAAAATACTAAGCCATTTATGAAGGAAGTATATACCCTCAATTAAAATACTTTATCCATTTTCATAATTGAATTATATCTATAGAAAAATATTTTGAAGTTATAATTCAGGATCATAAGCAACAAAAAGTAAAAAAATACTTAGCCTTATTCAAGAATGAAAAGCAAGTGTGGACTCAGAGTTTTAATCAACTTGAAAGAGGTTGACATTGCTATAGATTCCACAGATGTTAGAAGAATAAAAGCAGGGTATTATTTACAGTTTTGTGCTAAAAATTAGGCAATTTAGTTGAAATGGACAAATTTGTTGAAAGACAGAATCTACCTATATCTCTCAGGAAGAAATAAATAATCAGAATAGCCATTATCTATTAAAATTTACAGCTAAAAATCCTTCTCACAAAGAAATGCTAGGCCCAAATGGCTTTACTGGTGAATTCTACCACATTTTTTAAGGAAGAAATGATACAGATTCTACATAAACTTTTCTAAAAAAACTGGAACAAAAAGGAACATTTACCAATTCATTCTGTGAGGCCCAGTACCAAAATGGATGAAGATACTGCATAAACATAAGAAGAAAACTACAAACCAATATCTAGTTTTCCCATATAGAACACAGATAAAAAGTTCTTAACATTTTAGCAAATTCAGTCCAGCAATCCATTAGAAGAATAATATAACATAATCAAGTAAGGAATGCAAGCCTAGTGTAATATTCAAAAATCGATTAAATATAATTCACCATATTAACAAACTAAAATTGAAAAATCATCTGATCATTTCCATAGAGGCAGAAAAGATTTTGCAAAGTCTTAACATCCATTCCTAATACTACTGGGAATAGAAGAAAACTTTTTCAAACTGATAAAGGACTTCTATGGAAAGTCAAGAGCTAACATGATACTTAACGGTGAAAGATTGAATGCTTTCTCCTGACATCAGGAATAAGTCAGCGATATCCATTCTCATGATTCCCATTTAGCATTGTACTGGAAGTTCTACCTAGTACAATAAGGCAAAAAGAGAAACAAAAGGCATTCAGAATGGAAAGGAAGAAGTAAAACCATTTTTATTCTCAGACATCATCATCATCTATGTTGGCGTCATCTGGTACCACCAACTCAATGGACATGAGTTTGAGCCAACTCCAGGAGATAGTGAGGGACAAGGAAGCCTGACTTGCTGCATTCCATGGAGTTGCAAAGAGTCAGACAAGACTTAGCGACTGAACAACAACATGTGGGAAAATCCAATGAAATCTACAAAAGAAGTCACTAAAACTGATAAATGAGTTTAGCAAGGGTATAAGATACAATATCATTGTACAAAAGTCAACTGTATTTCTATATAATATCTACAAATAGAAAACTCTGTTTCTATATAATATCTATTTCTATAATTGGCAATGACAAATTTAAAACAATACCATTTACAATAGCATCAAAAATTTCAAATACTTAGGGGGGAAATGACAAAAGATGTATAAGATACTGAAAACTACAAAATATTGCTGAGAGAAATTAAAGACCTAAATAAATGGAGAGATATACTGTGTTTACAGGTCAGAAGATTCAATATTGTTAGGATGTCAGTTTTCAAATTGATCAGTAGACTCAAACACAATCCCAGTTAAAACCCCAGCAGGACTTTTGAAGAAATTCTAAAATTCACATGGAAATGTGAAGCTATATTAATCAAAACAGCTTTGAAAAAGTGCAAAATTGGAGACCTAACACTACCTGATTTGAAGACTTACTGTAAATTGAGAGAGTGTGATATTGGTGTAAAAACTGACAGACTAAGTCTGTCAAAAGAGAAAGTCTGGAAGTAGACCCATGTAGTTATGGATAGCTTATTTTCAACAGAGCTGCAAAAGCAATTCAGTGGAGAAGGGAAGGTCCTTTCAACAAATGATGTTGAAACAAATGGATATCCATATGCAAAAAAAAAGCCCCAACACTTCATTTCATACCTTGTATAACAGATAAAAATTGACTCAAAGGATCATTGATCTAACTAGAAAACTTCTAGAAGAAATCATAACCATTGTGATCTTGGCTCAGGCAAAGGTTTTTATTAATGAATTAGACTTTATTAAATGTAAAAACTTTGGCTCCTCTAAAGACACTATTTAGACAATGAAAAGATGAGCCATAAACTCAAAGTTGCAAATCATATATCTGATTTGCATTCAGAGTATATAAAAAATGCTTGTAACTCAATAACTGAGACAAACAAAAAACCTTAGAGGAAAAAGACAAAAGATTTCAATAGGTAGTTCACCAAGCAGGATTTGTGAATGGCAGATAAGCCCATGGAAAAAATGCTTACTATCATTAATCATTAGGAAAGTGCAAATTAAAACCAAAATGAGATTGAAAAGATTGATCATAACGAGTGCTGGTGAAAATGTGAAGGAACTGTAACTCTTACACTGTCCTACTCTGCTGGTAAGAGTATAAGTTGGTATAACTATAATGAAAAAGTTTGGCAATTCCTAAAGTGGCAGCTTTTAAAAGTGTTAACCATGCACCAACCATATGATTCAAACATTCCACAAATAGATATTTACCCAAGAAAAGTGAAAGCATATGTCCACACAAAGACTTACAAGTGAATTTTCATAGCGGCTTCATTTGTAATATCAAAGCCTGGAAACTACCCTAATGTTTATCAACAGATAAATGGAGAAATAAATTATAATGCATCTGTGCAGTGGGGTACTACTCAGTGATAAAAAAGAATGAACTGTTGTTACATGCAACAACATGGATGGACCTAAGAATAATTATGTTGCGTGTGTTAAAAGATAAACTGAGGTACATTAAAATTTGAAAAGTTATTTAAGCAAACATAGGGTGCAGTTGAGCAGTGTCAAACTGAAAGTGGTTAGGATTGCTCCACCAACAGGAACTGGGCAAGGTTTTTCTAGAGGATTCATGGAAGCAAAGCAAGGAAGTGATTTGATTGGCTCTAGCTTAAGTGGCTACATTGGAGAAGGAAATGGCAACCCACTCCAGTGTTCTTACCTGGAGAATCCCAGGGATGGGGGAGCCTGGTGGGCTGCTGTCTATGGGGTCGCACAGAGTTGGACATGACTGAAGCGACTTAGCAGCAGCAGCTCAAGTGTCTATATTTTCTGGGAAAGCCTAGTATGCTCTTTGTAATTGGTTGTTGTTCTTTGGGACATTAACAAGCAAAATAAGCCAAATAAAAGTACATATCGTATGATTCCACTTATATAAAATTTAGAAAATTCAAAATAATCGATGGTATCAAAAAGAAACATAGTTTGGGAACAGAACTATGAGGGGAGAAATGAACAGTAGGATTACAAAGGGGTCCAAGAAAACTTTGTGGGACAGTGTTCATTATCTTGATTATAGTGATGGTTTCATATGTCAAATTATCAATTTTACACTGCAGAAGTATGCAATTTGTTTCCATTAAACTTCAATCAAGCTGTTAAAAGTAAAACTATTTTCCTTTAAAAGGGGAATGGAATTATGAAGCTCAGAGTTTTTAACCAACCTGGAAGAGATTTTTAGGACTTGAGTGCGACTTCAGCTTGCCTGAGGTATTCCCAATGGAAACAATGAGATATGTGGCTATAAAACTTCCTGTGTTATTTCCTTCACTCCAGAAGGAGAACAGAGAGAGAGTGAAAGACCCAGTCAGGGTTAGGGAAGTGATTTACGAAAGCACCAGATTTAATTACTTTTATAGTTAGGTGACAGAAATGAAAGGTTTCATTCATTACTGATATCCAGCTTTAAAAAAAAAAAAAAAGCCCCAACTATGAAATAATTAGTAACTAATTCCAAGGATTGGCTCAGTGTCTATATGAGGAAGCAGTTCTTCTTGTTTATTATAAATTCACTAGCTATTAGTTTAAAGTGCCCCATTGTTTTTATATTACACTAGTAAATTCTTTTTCTTTTCTCTTGGAAGGAGAAATAAATACGCAACTGCAGTGTGCATAATGATATTCAGACTAATGTTGTTACCAACCAAAAAAACAAATAGCAATGTGTTGTCAGCTTCCAGGGCAGAAATGACATAAGGGGCAGACAGGTTTTATCATTTCTCAGATCCAACTGTTTGATGATAGCTGCGAGATTAGTAAGTTGGAAAGGAAGAAAACACAAAACTTAAATATATGGGGTAATGCCTGTAGAAATAAGATCATTTTCATTTTCTTGCTGTATAAAATTTAGATGCAGACCCTTGGAAGTTGAGTGTTTTAATGAGAAGTCTCTTAACTATGTTTTAAAAATGTAAGCAAACAGATCATCTCTCTGAAGATTATCTCTCTGACTATCTCTCTGAATCACGTTAGCATTCACTGTATTAAATAGGCTGTTTCGGTAGTTAGGACTTTTAGCCGATACCTATTATCATAAGCTAGCTTGAAATGATCTCCTAAAGATGATGAAACAAATGAGACCATGCAAAGCTATAACTCTGTCCATGGAGTGCTTCAAGCTGCAATAGGCAAAGCAACTCAGGAGGAAACAATAGCAAATAAAGTGGCTCTTTTAAGTTCAAAGACAACATGTGAACCTCTACTTTTAAAGAATTCATCTTTGCAAGTAACTATACTTTCAAATTAAATATACATCTGAACAATGTGAAATGGATTCTGTGACCAAAATTAGCCACTGAACTTACCTCCTCCAGATTGTCTATAATTTTAAATGTGATTTTCAACCATGAAGATATATTAATAAGGGTAGGCTAAGCTATGTGGTAACAATAAAATCAGTCTCAGTAACAGTACATATGGGGAAGCCTGGCATGCTGCAGTCCAGACCTTTTTTCAGGTCACAAAGATTTGGACATGACTGAGGAACTGAACTGAACTGTGCATCACAAATATCTGGTTTTTGTTGATGTTACACATCCACCATAGGTCAGATATTCTGTCTCACATAGCGTCTCCCTTGGTGGCTCAGATGGTCAAGAACCTGCCCACAATGTGGGTGACGTGGGTTCAATCCCTGGATTGGGAAGATCCCCTGAAGAAGGGAACGGCTACCTGCTCCGGTATTCTGGCCTGAAAAATTCCATGGACAGAGGAGCCTGGCGGGCTACAGTCCATGGGGTCGCAAAGAGTCAGACATGACTGAGCGACTTTTCCCTTTCACTTTAGTGTCTCCAGTATTGAGACTGATGGAAGCCCCACTGTTGTAACTGTACCAGCTGGAACACGTGGCCTCCTTGGTCATTGCAGAGGGAAGGGAGAGCTGGAGAGCCACACACGCTGGCCTTTTTTCAGCATAAAAGTGACATGCTCTTTCACTCACAGTACATTGACCAGAGCAGGGGTATGGCTCCATTTAACTGCACAGTAGTTGGAGAATTGGTGGGGAGTCCATGGATATTCAGTCAAATGTCCTTGCCTCAGAAGGATGATCAAATTTTTACATAACATGAGTTCCTCTTGGCCTGGCACCTTTGAAATAATACCCTAATAGAACATTTAATGTTAAATAATTAAAGTATCCAACTGATAAAGATGCTTATAAGAAGACTTTTTATGTCACATAAATTTTTAATAGATTCTCATTTGTTAATAAGGAAGGGGGAGAGAGAATCAATACATTCTTTCGTTTACCATTATTCATATAAATAGTAAATTGCCAGTTTCCACTTTCTGAATAATCAAAATGACCTTACTTCGGACCACAAAGTGAGATTGGGAATATATGGCTACAGTAAAAACTTGGAATGTATTTTGAAAACAGACGACAGAGGATGAGATGTGAGTCTGGGTGAACTCCAGGAGTTGGTGATGGACAGGGAGGCCTGGTGTGCTGCGATTCATGGGGTCGCAAAGAGTCAGACACGACTGAGTGACTGAAATGAACTGAACTGAACTGAGTGATTTCAGGTATCTTTAGTTAGGAATTTCTCCTGCTAGGGATCTCTCAGTCCCAGTTTTTGCTGAGTTGTAATGTGCCTTTGACTGTGTGGATCACAATAAACTGTGGAAAATTCTGAAAGAGATGGGAATACCAGACCACCTGACCTGCCTCTTGAGAAACCTGTATGCAGGTCAGGAAGCAACAGTTAGAATTGGACATGGAACAACAGACTGGTTCCAAATAGGAAAAGGAGTACGTCAAGGCTGTGTATTGTCACCCTGCTTATTTAACTTATATGGAGAGTACATCATGAGAAATGCTGGGCTGGAAGAAGCACAAGCTGGAATCAAGATTGCCAGGAGAAATATCAATAACCTCAGATACGCAGATGACACCACCCTTATGGCAGAAAGTGAAGAGGAACTAAAGAGCCTCTTGATGAAAGTGAAAGAGGAGAGTGAAAAAGTTGGCTTAAAGCTCAACATTCAGAAAATGAAGATCATGGCATCTGGTCCCATCACTTCATGGGAAATAGATGGAGAAACAGTGGAAACAGTGTCAGATTATTTTTCTGGGCTCCAAAATCACTGCAGATGGTGACTGCAGCCGTGAAATTAAAAGACGCTTACTCCTTGGAAGGAAAGTTATGACCAACCTAGACAGCATATTCAAAAGCAGAGACATTACTTTGTCAACAAAGGTCCATCTAGTCAAGGCTATGGTTTTTCCAGTGGTCATGTATGGATGCAAGAGTTGGACTGTGAAGAAAGCTGAGCACTGAAGAATTGACGCTTTTGAACTGTGGTGTTGGAGAAGACTCTTGAGAGTCCCTTGGACTGCGAGGAGATCCAACCAGTCCATTCTGAAGGAGATCAGCCCTGGGATTTCTTTGGAAGGAATGATGCTAAAGCTGAAACTCCAGTACTTTGGCCACCTCATGCGAAGAGTTGACTCATTGGAAAAGACTCTGATACTGGGAGGGATTGGGGGCAGGAGGAGAAGGGGAGGACAGAGGATGAGATGGCTGGATGGCATCACTGACTCGATGGACGTGAGTCTGAGTGAACTCCGGGAGTTGGTGATGGACAGGGAGGCCTGGCGTGCTGTGATTCATGGGTGCTACGATTCATGCAAAGAGTCGGACACGACTGAGCAACTGAACTGAACTGAACTGAATGTGCCTTTTACCTCCAATAAAGTTAAACCATTGAGGAAGATAATCTTTATCTTGATTAGAATTATCTTGAGCTTTTATTTAGGCTGTTCCCTGAGTCTTTTAAGGGGACAAATCAAATATGGGAGGAATCTAGGGTAGCAGCAACAGGTACTATTAGAGTCTCTTTGCATTCTTAGGAATGCCAAGAAGATTATTTATATTCAGGCCATCAAATCCAAAGATACTTAGTATCAGCCCAGTCACCTGACCTATTAACTTGTTAACTCAGAGGGAAAGAGCTCATTATTATTTTGCAGATAGGAAACCAAAAAAACAGTAGAAAAGAGAATCCTCACAAAAACTCCTATTAAAAATCAATATCTTTTACTTGAAAACAAGTATTTTAATCTGGTGTTCTGAAGAGCCTCTTTTTGCTTGAGATGCTGGTTGTCCATCATGTACACTGCAAAACCTGGTACTGGCAGCTTCCACTCTGGGACCACAGTCTCCTTGCTGCTTAGCTTCTTCAGTCATGTCTTTCTCTGTGTGACCCTCAGGACTGCAGCCGGCCAGGCTCTTCTGTCCATGGGATTCTCTAGGTAAGAGTACTAGAGTGGGTTGCCATGCCCTCCTCCAGGAGATCTTCCCAACCCAGGGATTAAACCCTGGTCTCCCACATTTGCAGGAGCCACGGGGGAATCTTCCACAATCTCCTTAGAGTTGCTCCTCTTGCCTACCCCAGTATACCTTAGACATCCTGATGTCATCTTCCCTCATATATTATGAGTTTCACAAACACTTGGTAAGCACTTGGTAAGTTTCAGGCAGCAGGATTTATTAAATATAGTTTTGAAGAAGACATGGCCTATGTACTTGAGGAACTTACAGACCAGTTAGGGGAGAGAGACAGGTAAACTGATATTTCAGTATGATGTGGGAGTACTTAAGGGCTTTATTCCAAATGTCCCTCTTTACCTACACTTTCCTTTCTCATACAAGTACATGCTCCTAACAAATTTATCACTGTGGTCTCTTTATTGTGCACCAGCTATTGACTTGAAGTCTCTACATACATATCTTTTAGACATCTCAACTTGGTATGTCCCACATAGAACTTCTGATTTTCACTCCTGTAATCAGTGCATCTCTCCCAGTAAATGGCACTATTATCCATCTATCATCTTATCTTGGATCTTAAGCCTTGGAGTCATCTTTGATTTGTCCCCTATTCTTATTCTTCATATCTCAGCCCATTGGAGAATCCTGTTGGTTTCAACTCTGAAATACATCTTGAATCTTATCTACTGTGGTCATTCTGCACTGCCACCACCCTAGTTGATGCCAACATCATTTCTTACCTGGACTGTAGTGACCTCTAACTGGTTTCCTCGTTATCCCTCCAATTAATTCTTCATGCAGTAGCCAGACAAATCTTAAAATGGAGGAAGATTGAATTACCTTCTTTGCTTAAAACCTTTCAGTGGTATCTCACCATAAAACTTGTCTGAGGCCTGTAAGACTTCATATGGTTTGGTCCCTGCCTCTGCTTCTTCATCTTCGTCTTATGCTCCATTCTGCCTCCCTCAAAGGGTTTTTAGCCATGATGGTCTACCTTCTTTTCCTTGAACTTGCCAAGCTCTTTCTCACCAAAGGATGTTGGCCTTGGTTTTCTCTCTGCCTGTCTGTTCTTTGCTTTGGCTTCTTATTTGGATCTCAGGTCAAATGTCACACATTCTCAGAAAGCCTTTCCTGATAACCCAGCTCTTTATCATATCACTTTATTTCCTTCAAAGTGATTATTATAATACCATGTCAGATAATTTAATGAAAGATTATGACAAACTGAATGAGGGGAATGATAAATTAAAAATCTGATATTGTTTTACACATCTGAGAAGATGTGTGAAAAAAAAACTGTACAGAGGGGAGAAAAAAATCTACAAGTCATGTATGTGGCACAGGACCTGTATCCAGAATATATAAAGAATTCTAAAAGCTCAACAATAAGAAAACAGACAACCCAATTAAAAAAAAAAAAACACTAAAATTTAAATAAGCACTTCATCAGAGAAAATATCCTGATGACAAGCACATGAAAAGATGCTCAGCATCATTAGTCATTAAGAAAATGCAATTTAACAAAAACCAAAATAAGACACCACTACACACCTATTAAAATGATTTTTTTTAAAGCAACAAATGAAAAAACTGGACACTAGGAAGCCCTGGAAAGGATGGGGAGCATCTGGAATTCTCATTCATTACTAGTTGGAAAGCAAAATGGCATGATCATTTTGGGAAAAGAGTTTGGCAGTTCCTTATAAAGTTAAATATACACTTACATATGACCCTGCCATTCCACACAAAAATCTGAATAAGAATTTTTATGCCAACTTTATTTTAATTTACAAAGCCTGTATATAACCCACATATCCCTTCAGTTGGTGAATGAATAGATAAATCAGGCTGCATCCATGTTACGGTCTACTATTTGGCAGTGAAAAAGGAACAGGTTAAAATAGACACAGCAGCCTGGATAAATCTCAGATGCATTTTGCTAAGTGAAAGAAACAAGATTCAGAAGGCTACTTACTGTGCGGTTGCATTCACATGTCATTCTATAGGCAGCAAAGCTAAACGGCATGGAAAACAGATCAGTGGTTGCCAGGGTTAGAGGTTGGGGAAGGGTTTCACTGCAGAGAGTCAGCACAAGGGCATGTGTTGGGGGTGAGAGAACTATTCTGTGATTGCTGTGGTGGCAGTTATTTTATTTTTATCTCAATTTTATTTACTTATTTTACTTTACAATATTGTATTGGTTTTGCCATACATTGACATGAATCTGCCATGGGTGTGCATGTGTTTCCCCATCCTGAACCCCCGTCCCACCTCCCTCCCCATCCCATCCCTCTGGGTCATCCCAGTGCACCAGCCCCAGCACCCTGTATCATGCATCGAACCTGGACTGGCGATTCATTTCACATATGATAATTTACATGTTTCAATGCCATTCTCCCATATCATCCCACTCTCGCCCTCTCCCACAGAGTCCAAAAGACTGTTCTATACATCTGTGTCTCTTTTGCTGTCTCGCATACAGGGTTATCGTTACCATCTTTCTAAATTCCATATATATGCGTTAGTATACTGTATTGATGTTTTTCTTTCTGGCTTACTTCACTAAATTCATAGAACAGCACACCAAAACCACTGAATTTTATTGTCTGTGAACTTCAAAATAAACTTAGAAAAGATCATGGACTTTACTCTGTAAGTACCGGGTAAACCCTGATTTTGGTTTTTTGTTTCATCATGCTGGTTCTTGTACTACCAGACCAACAATATTCAGTTTTATCTTTTTTTCCAGAAAAGAGGTATCTGGTTCCAGGAAGTGTTGGTTTCCCTCAGGCAGCCTGTTTGACAGTGACATTCTTTGAGCTGGTGGTGCTGTATTGATTTTTCTCATTTTCAATTAGTTTTTGTTAAATGAATGCGGTTTTTATTTTCTTACCATGAATTTGCATTATTTCCAGGATTTAATTTTTAATTTTATAGAAATGATGCTTTTTAAAACTACTTGTGGAAAGATATTGTTTACACTTATATTTTTCTAAGAGTGGCATGGTTTTCAGTGCTTTATGATAAACCCAGCATTCTGCATGTGAACTGTAAACTCTATAACCTCAAAAATAGATTAAGAAGGTACATAATATAGTGTTTTCCCCAATTTTTAACACTCTGTGCTCATCTCTAATAAAACAGCTGTGTCCACCAGAGTATAAGAGCATTGAGTTAACGTTTATCAGACCATGTTTTGTACGCTAACTTCATTATATTTTGTCACAATCCATTGTGTAAATGTTAGGTTAATTACTTGAAACCCAGACCTACTTGCTTGAAGAATTTCCATTTTGAAGTACATTGGAGTCATTAGTCACTGCACCTTTTGATCTCCTTTGAAAACTTCCCAGCATTTATTTTCCTATTATCTCCCTCAACAAAGGGAAACCACTTTTTGTCCTGCTGATGTGTGACGTAGTGTGTATAGCCCTGTTTCATGAGTCTGTAGAATACAGGGTTGAATTTGGAATGCATCCCCAACATTCCTGCACCATTTGAAACTTATTCCATTTTCTGATGTCTTCTCTTTTCCAAAAAGCAACTTGATTTATTTATGTAACAGTTACTGCAGTTGTAGCATTTTAATATCCTATCATCTTCTCTCTCCATTTGGGATGATATGCAATATGCAGGGGGACATTTGATGTTCCAGTGGATATCATAAGAGAATGTTGAAGAGCTAAGTAGTGAACATTCTTCATGTAGAACCTATTCATCTGACTGCCCTCAATCACAGGGTGGTACTGTAGCTACATCCTCATCTACATCATAGCATTTCTTTTAAAACTCGTCATTTAAAACCCATAAAACCAAATATTTAAAAGCACTCTGGATGTTTACTTTGCTGAGCCTTACTGTTGATTTTGTTGTTTTATGGAATGCTGTAGAGGAGTCCATTGTTAATCACGTCCTAACCCTATAAAATATGTAACAAGCTGCTGAACAGAATGATGACAGCAGACAGAGAAGAGAGTTTCATTTTAATTCATGCAAATGTAGAGGTTTCCCAGAAAGCCATTTTTAAAGTATGAGCCACATTTTTAAAATAAAACAAAGAATAACGCCTTGGAGTAGAAATCTGTAATGAAACCCATAATAGCTGAAAGGGTACAATAAATTCTGCAGGGAGAGCCTTCCATTTTCTGTTCCTTTTCAAATTCTAATACTAAACTCTATTAGCAGTCAGTATAAAATAATGAGACATGAAGCCCTGCTAGTGTAAAACTATTACTAATCTGTTACTTTGCATAAATTTTCCCTCAAATGATTGTCTGTGGTCGTCTTATGAAGGACCTGCTATAGGCTTTCCAGCTAAACAGATGAGACCTATTAACCATCTCCTTTGAATGAATGGTGTAGGAATTTGCAGGGATTGCACTTTTTACAAGTTGGGAAAAGAAAGGGATTACAAGCAAGGAACACAAGGGTATTTACTCCAATCAGAGATCAGTGTTCTTATGTGAATATGTTAATTGAAGTCCTTTTCATTAGTTTTAGTGCCACATTAAGGAAAAGCAGAAAGACCTTTTTACTCTTATTTTAAAGATCTGTACATTGTAAAGTGTTCACCTTCCTCTATCTCAGTCACATCATTGTTTACTTCTAATAATTACGAAAAGAAATTTATCATTTCCTCTCCCACAAACTCTGATCTTTCTCTGGTTTTTCCTGTTTCAGTTCATGTTGTTTCTTGGTCGGACAGACTTATAATTTAAATGAGCTTTGATTCTTTTTCTCTTACTTCACATGTTTAAACAGAGGCCAAGTTCTTTTGATTCATCTTTCATAATTTCTCTCATATCTGTCTCTCTTTCATTCCCACTGCTGGCATCCTAGTGCAGGCCATTATGGACTCATGACTAAATTATTACATCTTTAATTGGTTTCCCAACCTCTAGTTAATTCCCTTCCAATTCATCCTGCATGTTACCAGTAGATTTATCTTACTGGAATGTGGCTTTTCTTACTCTTATTAATTTGGAAGTTTAGAAGTGATTGTAAAAATAATTGAAATAATGTTATGAAGAGATGGCATAGTATAGGTATGTTGGCTTTGGAACCAAACAAACTTGGGTTGGAATCTCAAATTAATTCCTTAGCAGTGTATGACCTTAGAGATTTTTTTGGGTCTCAAGGTCTTCAACTAAAAATAGCGAAAATAGTATCATGGTTATTGATGTTATATGTGAAGTGCCTAGATTAGTGGGCTCACTTAGTGATAGTTATTCTTAGTAGTAGTATTGTTGTTATCTTTAGGACAAAATGGAGAAAGGGAACAGGGTTTGTAAGATGTGATGCTCCCGATTAGAAGGCATAAAGGGACAAGAGCCCTTTTACATTGGCAGATGCTTCTGAAAGTAAGAAAAATTAAAAATCTTTTATTTCTTAAAATGTTTACATTCTTAGATGTATTTAGATCTCCACTCCTTAAATAGACTACAGAATGTAAATTTTCAGATACATGAACTAAGACTTTACAAACCCAAGGATTGAAGGCCGTTGGTTTTCATGATTAAAAGCTTAATGCTCTCTTTCCAGATGGCAGCTTCATAGAGAGCAATCAGTGCCAAATGGGAACAAAAAAAGAGAGATAGATGTGAGGAAAATTATCAAAGATGAATCAAGAGAACTTTACAGCCAATGTCAGGAGTAAACTGTGACAGAAAAATGGAGACAGAGGGTAGTAGACCTTTTATCTAGTAAGTTTAGGCTGAGAGGAAGGAATGAAATAGGACTCTGGCCGTAGTGTCCCTGGCAACAGGGATAAGGGACGGCTTTTCCACCACAAGCTGGTGACATGAAGTGTTAAGAAGATAGAAGGGTCAATCCCATTCTCCATTGCAACAAAAAGAATTAAATATCTAGGAATAAACTTACCTAAGGAGACAAAAGAACTGTACACAGAAAAGTATAAGACATTAATGAAAGAAATCAAAGATGACATAAACAGATGGAGAGAGATTCCATGTTCCTGGGTAGGAAGAATTAGTGAAAATGACTATACTGCCAAACGCAGTCTACAGATTAAATGTGATCCCTATCAAATTACCAATGACATTTTTCACAGAATTAGAACAAAAAATTTCACAATTCATGTGGAAACACAAAAGACCCCAAATAGCACAAGCAGTCTTGAGAAAGAAGAATGGAGCTGGAGGAATCAAGCTTCCTGACTTCAGATTATACTACAAAGCTACAGTCATCAAGACAGTATGGTACTGGCACAAAAACAGAAATATAAACCAATGGAATGAACCAATAGACCCAGAAATAAACCCATGCACCTATGGGTACCTTACTTTTGACAGAGGAGACAAGAGTATACAGTGGGGCAAAGACAGCCTCTTCAGTAAACGGTGCTGGGAAAACTGGACAGCAACATGGAAAAGTATGCAATTAGAACACTTCCTAATACCATACACAAAGATAAACTCAAAATGGATTAAAGACCTAAATGTAAGACCAGAAACTATAAAACTCTTAGAGGAAAATATAGGCAATACACTCAGTGACATAAATCAAAGCAAGATCCTCTATGACCCACCTCCTAGAGTAACAGAAATAAAAACAAAAGTAAACAAGTGGGACCTGATTAAGCTTAAAAGCTTTTGAACAGCAAAGGAAACTATAACCAAGGTGAAAAGACAACCCTCAGAATGGGAGAAAATAATAGCAAATGAAACAACTGACAAAGGATGAATTTTCAAAATATACAAGCAGCTCATACAACTCACTACTAGAAAAACAACCCAATCAAAAAGTGGAGAAAAGACCTGAACAGACAGTTCTTCAAAGACAACATACAGATGGCTAACAAACACATGAAAAGATGCTCAACATTGCTGATTATTAAAGAAATGCAGATCAAAACTACAATGAGATATCACCTCACACCAGTCAGAATGGCCATCATTAAAAAGTCTACAAACAGTAAATGCTGGAGAGGGTGTGGGGAAAAAGAACGCTCTTGCACTGTTGGTGGGAATGTAAATTGATACAGCCACTCTGGAAGATAGTAGGGACATTCCTTAAAAAACTAGGAATAAAACCACCATATGACCCAGCAATCCCACTCCTAGGCATATACCCTGAGGAAATCAACATTGGAAAAGACACATGTATCCCAGTGTTCATTGCAGCACTATTTACAAGAGCTACAATATGGAAGCAACCTAGATGTCCATCGACAGATGAATGGATAAAGAAGTTGTGGTACATATATACAATGGAATATCACTCAACCATAGAAAGGAATGCATTTGAGTCAGTTCTAATGAGGTGGATGAATCTAGAACCTATTATACAGAGTGAAGTAAGTCAGAAGAGAAAGATAAATATTGTGTCCTAAGGCGTGTATATGGAATCTAGAAAAATGGTACTGAAGAATTTATCTACAGGGCAGCAGTGGAGAAACAGACATGGAGAATAGACTTATGGACATAGGGAGAGGAGGGGAGGAGAGGAGAGGGTGAGATGTATCGAAGGAGTAACATGGAAACTTATATTACCATATGTAATGTATCAACCTAGAGGGATAGGATGGGGAGGGAGGTTCAGAAGGGACGGGATATATATATAGCTATGGCTGATTCATGTTGAGGTTTGATAGAAAACAACAAAATTCTGTAAAGCAATGATCCTTCAATAAAAAAAGTAAATAAAAATAATGTCTCTATATATTCACCAAAAAAAAAAGAAGGGAACCAGTGTGGAGGATAAGTGTGGAAATAAGGACCTTCATGAGTTGGAAAGATTAATGAATACGTTGTTTTCTTGCATGACACTTGTGCTGCGTGGGGGCACTTCATGTGTGGTCATCACCCTTGTATCATACAAATGGAGCTAGCTTCTTCCTTTGCCTCTCTTCTGCATCTCTTTATTGTTGTCATCTTTGAGGAATCTCACAGTGCTTGCCACTTTCAAACATTTGGGAAAACACATTTTAAGGCCAGTAGGAGTTAAAAGAAATGGTAGCAGTTGCTAAATGAGACAATTTTTTTGTAATAATCCCTTGTTACTTAAACAGAAAGAAAATGGCTGAGACTCATCAATTAGTTTACTTCAAGGTTTACCAGACCTTCTGGTCTGGTTAAGCACTGGGCTAGGAAGGACCATGATCTCCAGGAACGTGTGTCTGCCTTCACAGAGCTTACACTTAAGTAAACACAATATACCCACAATACAAGACATTCTATCAGCAGATGTTTGTTAAATTTATGGTTATAACACTGTGTGCCAACTTCTGTGCTAGGTAATGAGGATAAAAGAGGGAATGAGACAGAGGCTGTGTTTATAGTGTTTCAGTTCAGTTCAGTCGCTCAGTCGTGTCCAGCTCTTTGCGACCCCATGAATTGCAGCATGCCAGGCCTCCCTGTCCATCACCAGCTCTTGGAGTTCACTGAGACTCACGTCCATCAAGTCAGTGATGCCATCCAGCCATCTCATCCTCTGTCGTCCCCTTCTCCTCCTGCCCTCAATCCCTCCCAGCATCAGAGTCTTTTCCAATGAGTTAACTCTTCGCATGAGGTGGCCGAAGTACTGGAGCTTCAGCTTTAGCATCATTCCTTCCAAAGAAATCCCAGGGCTGATCTATAGATCTATATTAACTCCAGTTTATAACAGGTTCCTTTGGTATAGTACAAAGCATCCATATAGTTTAGAGTTTTCAGGGATCACACATGTGGTTGGAAAATCAGAAAAGAAATAATTTATCATTTATTCAAGCTGGATCTTGAAAAGGTGGGTAGGCTTTTCAATAAAGTAAAAGAAGGAGTGAAACTTGAGTGAGATATTAACAAAAATAAATGATCAAAACAGGGAAACCATTTGCAGGCCCAAGTGTTATTAGAGAATAAGTGATGGATGAAGCTTCAGCAGTCACCTAGTTTAGTTCTCAGTCTTGAGTGCACCTCACAGTCATCTGGAGAACTTGGTAAAATGCAGATTCCCAGGCACTTCCCCCTCTGAGTCATGAAACCAAAACAGTGGTCCTAGAGAATGCATTGTTTCCTGAAATCCTATTATTTTCTGGTTAATAATTATCTCAGGTGGTTCTAATTCTGTTTATACTTGAAATACACTCAGAGAAACACTGACTTGGTCCTGAACATTCAATCACTGCTTAAACTCCTCTCTAAGCATCTAAGTGTTATCTACTCTTTGCATGAATTGGGACTCTGTCTTCTCACACTGCCTGCTCTGTCTTTGAATAGCCCAGCTAAGAAAGCTCTTGCCTTTTTTTTTTTTTTTTTAACCTTTTGATATTATTGAGCTGAAATTTCTTCATATGTTCTGTTGCTTTTAGCCCCTTCTGCATAAGGCCACAGAAAACAGTCATAGACATTTTCCTAAATGAGAGCCCTTCAACCATTGGAAGACTCTCTTCTGCAATCTGAACACATCCAGGTCCTCATTGGTTTGGTTTTGAGTCCTTTCTCGGTCCTGGATGCTTGCCTCTGAATGCATTCCAATTTCTCTGTGACCTTTGTAAAGTGTTGCGCCCAGAACTAAACATTATTACTGCATGGTCTCTGAGTTGTGAGTGAATAGTACCCAAATGAGCCATGTGGTTTTATCAATTATTTCCTCATATGGTCCTCATAAATATTGTAATGGAAACATGGAGACAAAGGGTTGATTGGAATAACCTTTATGAAGAGCTTATGTACCGCTGAGAAAAGGAAGGGACTGGAACTGCTGTGTGCTTGGTAGTTGATAGCTTCTAAATTAGGGGGCATAATAGAGTGAGGGAGAATACTGTTCTTGACCCTTTTATACTCCCGTGCTTAGTTTTACCCTCCACCTTGGCTTATAAAAATATGCATCTCTTATCTTCTTCTCTCTTATGTTTTTCTCTCTCCCCTTCTCTTTCCTTTTTTTTTTTTTTCCTTTCCTTTCCTTGTGTGTTAAAAATTTTGCATATGTCAGGTTAGAGAGTTTATCTGAGCATTTATTCCCTCCGGGTTTTTTTGGGTAGGGCAAATGCAATACAGTCCTGGAGAATCTGGGCAGCAGAGGAGGGACTTTGGCTGAGGGGCAGAGTAAAGTCAGCCGTTTCCACCCCTTGTCTTCCTCTTGTGGGGCCCTTGACACTCCTCTGGTTGCTACAGAACATTCTTAGGCTTGGGCTCTGGGGTTAAGTTAACCAGAGCTGAAGCTGAACAAGCTGAATTTAAATCATAAATCACCTTTTAGAGGGTTGTGTAAATGTAGGTCTCTGGGTCTCTCCTAAAGCTATTCAACAGGACTGAAGAGTGTTCATGTATCTTCCTGTGGGTTTCATTCTCCAGTGACTGCAGTTTTAACTTGATTTTTTTGAAAATCCACCAACTTCTTTGAGTTTACCCCCAGAAAAACTTAACTGTAATTTTTTTCAAGATAAGGCGTATTCCTAATATGACAAAGTATATCATATAGCCTTCTAATAAGGGGCTGGTGGGTGGGGCAAAGGGGAGGCGGAGATAGTGTTTTTGTCTTTTTCTGTAGGAAGTCTTGTAATAATTTTTCTTGTTTTGTAATCTTACTTATTCAGAAAAGACGTCTAGTCATTAGTTCCTTTGGGTCAAAGTTCAGTGTGTGACTGGGCAAGATCCATACATTGATGTCCTTAAACTTTTCCACTTTCTTGCCGTTTAACAACATGTGGAATTGTTGATGACCATTAGAGTACTTGTTTCTTCTCCTGCTGGTATTTTTCTTCTAGAATAAGGATGCCAGTGGGCTTTACATGAACCCATCCCACTTTCCAAATACTATGAGCGTTTTAGTTTCTTTTTGACTTTGCTGAATAATTTGCAACATCTTTTGTTTGTTGCTTGTTATACCAGATGATTGAAAAGTCCCCTGAGTCTCCTGTTTTTCTGATCCCAAAATTGACAGCTGAATCGTGACAAATGGCTATGTACACTGACCCAAATTCCTTGTCTCTAACTGATGGGTCATATATACTTCCACTAACAAAGCAGCAGGCCTTTTTGGAGTCTTTACTGCAGCATTTCCTCTTAGTGCTAATCGACTTTTATAGAGCTTGATATATTTTCATTTACTTAAAAAAAAAAAAAAACCAAAAAACTGCAGTTCTCTTGGCAAAAATTCGAGCAATGACAGTTCTTTTAATGAGTTGTAAAATTGCCATTAATAAAGAAGAAAAATATGAATTACATGGGGAAGAGTTATTGTTTTCTTTTTTTAACAAGGATTTTTTTTTTAAGGATAATTCAGGCTTTCTAATTGGCCTGGTGCTCAGGAATTTTTGCCGTCCCTATTTTAATTTGCGTAGATCGGTATGCAGGATTTGATCTACGACTTGTCAGAATGTGTTGGGGAGATTGATTCTACCCTGCCTAGCTATTTAGTATAGTGAACATTTGCTATGGCATCAAACAGATCTGGGTTCATATTCAGCTGTGTGACTTTGAGTACTACTCTGAGCCTCAGTTTCCTTGTCTAAAACAAAATGGCTAATACTAGGCCTGCCTCATAGAGTCCAGGATTAACTGAATTCATACATGGAAAGATGTGCTCTTTGCATGTATACAAGTGTACACTTGGCACTCAGTGAATGCAGGTGTCAGAGGTGAGCAAGAGTGGCCCATGAACAGAGTCCACTTCACCACTTGCTGAGAAGACAGCACATTCTTATAAGAGCAGTCATGAACTGCTGATTCCCTAAGCAGTGTGGGTGAAGAGTGGGGTGCATTTTTGAGGAGGATGTGTTTCTGTGGTCAGTCTCTGGTACAAGTTCACTGTGACTGAGCATGTTGTGTCTTCTGCTGGACAGACGATGCCCAGGTGCCTGATTCATGTGGGTGAGGTCCTCACCATTCAGGTGGCTTGCTTTTGTTTTGCTCTAATGTTTTACCCTTGGCTTCAGTGAGAACTTTGTTGGGAGGACCACTAAGTCCTCTGTCAGGTGGGAGAGGAATTTTATTACTGACATTTAAATATACTTTTTCAACTACTACCTAGATGTGTGCTTCTAGAAAAGTTTTATAATTTTTTTTCCTCTTCAGCAATACACATATATAAATGTGTGTGTATGTGTATATATATATACACATATATATATGTGTGTATACATATATATATGTATATATGTACACATACATACTCAATAAATTTTATTAGCTGAAAGGCAGTGCATGGTCTTTTGTCCCTCCTGATATATCCATCTCACCAGATTATATAGTAACTATTTCAATACAAATGTCTTCTGGAATTATAAATTCCATGCGTTCATTTCAGGATCTGCTGATGATAGAATTTATTTCAATATGTAGTCATTCAGTGTGCTTTTTCTGTTCAAGTGTGTATATTTAAAGAAAAAAAAAAAAAACATTGATGTGGATAACCCCAAAAGAAGATTTTTTTAAAATATCTATTTTAAGAAAGTTTTTTTAAATAGATAGACACATTCTCGCTCCTTCCACATAGATGCAAGACGAGCCTAGACTCAGCTAAAGTGTTTTATGTATTTGCTTTTCGGTTCATAGACGATATTTGTCTGTAATGTCAGGGTTTCAGTCTCTGTTGGTATTCCTCATGGAGACTTGAATCTATTTTTCTCTGATTAAGTCAGTATAGAAGTGTTGTCCAGTCTTGTTTGGGAAATTGTTTATGTCGCCCTCTGTGTCACAAGGTCCTATCACCACAATCCATTTGCCTGCTAAGTAAATATTTGCTTGACATACAAAGCAGAAATCAAGATGATTCTGTCTGGCTTGAGCTCCTTACAATGTTTTTTTTTTTTTTTGAAAGCCTTGCTGCTTCTGTTTCCACATCTCAGGTGAGACTGTTCTGTTACTCACTCCACCTTTCCTTCCTCGTGGGAAAGGTGCGTCTGTTGCTGAGCAGAGCAGATAAGGTGAAAATTCTGACAGCATCATATTAGCATGGGTATCTTTTCTCTAGGAACTCAGTACTTTTGTTTTTCTTTTATACATACAGCAAGACTCTTACTGTATGAGTTCAGGTCTATTACAGACTAAATCCTGCCCCAACAGAAAAATAGAGTCTAACAAAAAAAGCCTGCTCTCCAACCGGCATTATCAAAGGGCCATGGTTTTGTAATAAGTATATCTGTACATTCTAATACAGAGAAGCCATTCTTTCTTGCCATGATTTCGCCTGGGCCCTTAAAATAGGAACTTTGGCCTTCTCTGAGGAATTTTGTAGATGAAGCTTCATGCTTAAGGGAGTGTCTGGTTTACCTCTTAGCTATAATTTTGGGCTGTGTGATTGTATGTCTTATTTTAGTTCATGCCATATGTAAAATTGGACTGTTGATAACATCTACTTCCTAGGTTGTTGTCAGGAATAACAAGACACTACATGGAAATCACTCTGAATAGTATCTGGCATATAGTAAAAACTCAGTAAATGTTACCTATTGTTTTCTTCCCTGTATCCCCGAGGATGGACATGATAGGTTTTCCTCTTTGTAACTCTGTATAACATCTAAGATAGGATTCTCTGTTCAGAAGCCTCTTGCAACCACCTTTTCCCCTAAAAAAAATTGTGAGAATTGGTAAAGAAATGGGGAGAAGCTAGATACATCCAAAGGAACCATTAGCATCCAAGAAAAATGGAAACCAACCTCTAACCTGACTCCTTTAGAGCTGTGGGCGGTGCCACAGCACTTTGGGCCTAGGGTTGGATCACCGAGAGTAATGCTCCCCAAGAGGTTTTTCTTTTACTGTAGTGTTAGTTCTAAGTTCTGTAGAATAGTGGTTTCTAAGCCTCAGGGTTATAATTCTCTTTATTGCCTTCATAGGCAGTCACTAAGCTTCTCCACTTCTCCACAGGGTGTTTCTGGGGATCATACGATAAAAGGATTATAGTTTTCTATAGGAAAAATATATGTGTAAATTACTTTGCTAACTTAGACCAGCATCAAAAAAATTCTAGATTTGGTCAAAGCTATTGATGAATTAAAAAAGCAAAGCACATCAAATAAAACATTTTTAGGCTCTTGAAATTGCTTAAAGTCATGATTTTTAGGTTGTAGAAGGACTTATAAATGATCTAGTCTAACCCACTCATTTTATATTTAATAAAGAAGTCCAGAGATACTGATGGTTTTCAGAATTTATACAGCTAGTTAAGGGAAGAACCAGGAGTGAAACCCAGATCTCCTGGCTCCCTGATCAGTGTTCTGTTATATCACATTATCCTTTAAAAGTTTATAAAATATGCATAAATGTTTGATTAGTATGTGTGGTATGGAGACCCTGATGTACTATAAAGTAGACATTCTACACATTAAACATGTGTCTGCTATGCCATAAATTTGACATAACCTAACAGTGATATGTTAGCTATAATATTCAATAAACATATCATTAACACTAATGGTGCTTGTCTTTTTATAATTTAGAAGGGACTTGATGGGAGGAATTTAGATAGCTTGTTCAACAAAGTTTGTCACTTTACAGAAATATTAAGAAAGTTGTCCAGAAGTTTTCCTAGTCTCTTTTAAACTTCTTCCTCCTGTCATACTGCACCCCCAACCTGCCCTTGTCAAGATCACCGATTATGTCTACAATGCCGAGCCCAGCAGTCTGTTCTGAGTCCTTATCCGTGTCACCAGTTCCTCCTGTCTCCTTGACCTCTAAAATTGAAGTGCCCTGGACTCTGTCCATGACCCTCTGTTCTTCTCTGTTTTTCATACTCACACTCATCCATGCTTCAGGGCTGTAAACCATTTCTAGGCTCCTAAATTTATATATTGAGCCCAGACTTCTCTGTTGAACTCCAGACTCATAAATTCAACTGCTCACCTGACACCTTTACTTGACTGTCTAATAGACATCTGAAATGTAACATAAACAAAGTCACACTCCTGGGCTGGCTGCTAGAATCCCCCTTCTGCAGTCTTTCGTGTTTTAGTAGACAGCAAGTCCATCCTTTGGCTCAGGCCAAAAACCTTGACATCATCTAGTCCGTTAGTGAGTCCTGTTAGTTCTACATTCAGAGTAGTTCCTGAACTGATCTTTGCTCACTATTTAAACAGCCCTCACTCTGTAAAGTAGCCTCCAAGGCCCCACAGATATGGTGCTCATTACCTCTTGGGCTTTGTTTTTGTTTTGTTTTTTTTGGGGTGGGGTGCTTTGTTTTTTCCTACTCTTTTCCTTATTTTCTCTACTCCAGCCACACTGACCTCTCCTCTGTCTTTAAACACACAGGTGCTCTTTCCTCAGGACTTTTGAATTTGTTCTTCCCTCTGCTAGAAGCTTTTTCCTCCAGATATCTGCATGGCTCATTTCTTTACCCCAAGTCTTCACTCATATGCCATTTTTTCGGTTAGACCTTCTCTGACTACCCTATTTTGAAAATTGCCAAATGCCTGTGTACTTTACTGTTTTGTTTTTTTCCATAGCATTCATCCACATACTGTGTATATTTACTAGTTTATTTTGTCTTTTTCAAATTTGTTATGTTTCCCACTAAAATGAAGCTTCCCAAGATCTAAAACTCTACATGACACAGAGTAGGTGCTCAGTAAACACATTTGGACTATTCCTTTGTAGGTTTCAGAGGAAAGAATCTGTTTATCTAATTGAGGCTTAAATGACCCAAAGGCTTATTTCCTAGTAGTATTTCTACTTGAAAATATTGTCTTATTGGTGGTTTGTGGGAGATGTTTTGAGTAGTGCTTTTCACTTGCTCTGCTCTGAACTCGTGGTCTGTCATTCTCATAGCCCTGCTGAAGAATTGGAGTTATATACTTGCCCTCTTAGTTCTGAAAGGTTGTTAGCTGCCAGTGTGTACCTTACAGTGAGATGGTGGCCATCATCTCCCTACTTCAACCTTTTCTCTGTGAACACAGGTTTTATATGTACTAACTTGCTGTAGAGTGATGATACAGTAGCACTCGTGTGTGTGTGGCCATGCTTGCAGAATCTTAGATCCCCCACCAGAGACTGAACCTAGGCCCTGGTAGTGAAAACACCGAGTCCTTACACCGGACCTCCAGGGAATTCCCAGTGGTAGCATTCTTCAAGTCCTGTCTTTCTACAGTTTTAGAACGTCGGAATCAATGCTGTGGACCTAGGTGAAAATACCCTCCCTTCTCTGTCCCCAGAGACCACTGGGCGTTGGAGCTGGTGGGTTTTGTTTATACTAGAATTCCAGCTCTAGCACTCATCCAGCTGTGTGGCTTTGAAAAGATTTCTTAAAATCTGAGACTGGGTCTGACATATCACCCTTTAACATGGGTTGCTTCCCTTTGCCTTTTCTGCTTCCCTCTTTTCTTTGTATCCCTCTCCAGAGAAGAGACTCGATGGCTTGATTTTTCAAATCTTATATATAGAGATCCCTATTTGAAAACTCTCCCATGCTTTAAATTTGTATTCAGGGTTAATCTTGTACATTTCAGTATGATCTTTCTCCCTTAATTGTTATTAATGAAACCATCTTCTATACGTGAACTATGTACTGAACAAAAGCCTAGAATCTTCAGTTTACGAGCATTGCAAAGTAAGACAGATATGTCTTGGATATAAGATTAAAGATGACTGCATCAGAAAACATGTGGAAAGAGTAATACAGCTTTCATAGTCCTTCTCAAAATGTCTTTCTTTTTCAAAGAAATAACAGTAAACCCAGAAAAAGACAGATATTATTTTCACACTTCTTTTCAGTGACTAGTAGTAAAAATTAATAATAATGGGAAAAGAACATGAATCCAAATAAGATATTTGCATCTTTCTTTATTTCTTCTTCCTCAAGCTGTTGGGAGCTGACAAATACTACAGTTGATTAACCTCAGAGTCTCGAAACCAGGGGCACGATAACTGATTAGAACCCCCTTCCCTCTTGTAAGGAGTGACCAGTTGCTGTCACCCTCCCATGGCTACTCTAGGGCAGTGGGGCACATCCAGGGCACCTTGTCGTTAATGTCCTTGTTCTCCCTTTATCTTTGTGTCACCATGACCTTTCAGTCTTAAAACATACACAGCTTGTCATTACAGACTCTGCATTTATATACTCCTACTCCTTAGACCTTGGATTTATTGTAATTTGTTTTAACTGATACATTACTGTGGTATACATTATCAGCTGTATGATGTACTATCGTTTTTTAACATTTTAATTTATTTTGGGCTGTGCTTTGTCTTCGTTGCTGCTTGTACTTTTCTCTGTGGCGAGCATGGCTTACTCTTTGTTGAAGTGTGTAGGCTTCTCATTGTGGTGGCTTCTCTCGTTGCAGAGCACGGGCTCCAGGACACGTGGGTTTCAGAAGCTGTGGCACGTGGGCTCAGTAGTTGCAACTCCCCGGCTCTAGGGCACAGGCTTGATAGTTGTGGCACATGGACTTAGTTGCTTCATGGCATGTGGGAGCAAATCACTGATTAGGGATCGAACCCATGTCTCCCACATCGGTAGGTGAACTGTTTACCACTGAGCCACTAGGGCAGCTCGCATCAGCTGCTTTTGATACCATGTTTGATTCTGCATCTTTAGGAGGATAGAAGAAACTGGCATGCTTTACGTATCATAGGAAGTTAAGAGAAAAGCTGAATGCTTGAGGAGGGTGCCACATGTGTATTCCTATGACTGCAGCTATCGTTGTAGACGTGTAATTCATAGCACTTCCTGTTTACAGATACAGCAAGGGGTTCACTCTGTGACCTGAATAATGCCAACAGCTGACTCTGTCACAGAGTCACAGAGAGGTTCTAGTTCTTGCTGAGGGAAGAGTACAGGGCTAGGGAGCAAGGCATACTAAACTGTCTTGCTCGCTTTTCTTAAGTGAATACTCCATGAATGAAAATGTTGATGTTAAAATATACACAAATTAGAATTTGGATGGCTATTGCCTCATTAGTTTCATTTATAAGATTCTGTAGCCTTTCCTTGAAGTGTTGGACAGTAAAATATTAGGGGGGTGGGGGATGAGTGGGAGATTTGGATTTAAGGTGGAAAATTGGAGTTTGTCTTTTTGAATGTTCCTCACTCTGCTACTTCTGTTAGCTATAGCAGGAATCCTTAACTCTTAGCTTCATTTTTTTTAACCTTTTAATAAAATTGTGTCTCTTATTTATCTACTTTTTAATCTTATTTGTCAGTACTAGGGAGAGATTCTGTATAACTTTCAGGTTTAAGATATCTAAAAGATATATGGCATTAAATGATTTTGTTCCAAATTGTTAACTTTATAATTGGAATGTTAATATTGAAAGTTCTCTTAGATTTGTATTTTTAACAGAATACTCTTATGCCTCAATATATTATTAGAAAGATAGAGATCTCTGGGGTGCTTCTGTTCTAAAGGTCAGTTGTTTTTGTTTGTTAGAGTGTTCAAGATCTTTTTCTTTCTGTAAGATAAAATTTAGCAATCTTCTGTGTCTCATTCTTGTTAAAGGCTTAGAGGAAAACTGTGAACAACCTGAGTGTTTGTCTGGGCTCATAGGGAGCCAAAGGAACATATCTCTTGCATTGTGACAAAACAAGTCAGACCTGTATTAAGCATTATATGTATTCCTAGAACCTATGGGACACAGAATTAAAGCATATTTCCTATTCTCTGAGAGTTTTCTATGTAGATGTATAGATATTGTTTCTATGTGTTAGTCGCTCAGTCATGTCCAACTCGTATGACCCCATGGACTGTAGCCCACCAGGCTCCTCTGTCTATGGAACTCTCCAGACAAGAATACTGGAGTAGGTTGCCATTGCCTTCTCCAGAGGATCTTCTGACTCAATTATTGAACCCAGGTCTCCCACACTGCCTCTATATCCTTATCTTTTATCTATATATCTATCTGTATATACACACATATGCATATATACATCCATGAAACAACTGAAATGAAATTTGATGTGTAATCACACACTGACTCCATACAGACTATTACTAGAGAGAGTTCTTTGAATTTGGATGCACTCATTGAGCTTGAGTGCCAAGTACTCTCTATTCCAGTCACTGAGGATACACAGCAGTGAACCAACAGAGATGGTCCCCATTGTTGTGGAGCATATATTTTCTGGTGGAGGAAAGACGGACAATAGAAAAACAAGTAAATATGACAGTTTCATATATGAACACTGCAAAAAAATATTGGTAAAACATGGTAGAGAAGTGGGAAACTTTGAATTGGGTAGTCAGAGAAAATAAAATTTGAGCTGAGGCTTGAGTGACAGGAAGGAATCAATAAGTAAAAATCTCAGGGTGAGGCATTTCAGGCAGGAGTACCCTTGAAAAGTCACAGTGTTAGGATGAGCTTGGTGTGTTCAGAACCAGAAGGAAGGCCATGTGGCAAGAGGGAGGGTGGTAGTAGGTGAAGTTGGAGATATGGCAAGGTGCCCGCCCGATCATGAGGGTCCCGAGTGAGATGGGTTGCTATTAGAATATTTTAAAGACCCCTCCCCACCAAAGTGTTTTCTTTTGTTGTAGTGGACATAGAGACAGACAGGAGTAGAAGCAGAGAGACCATGGCCTGGAGGAGAAGTGATGGCAGTAGGGCCATGGGTGCTAGTCATGGAAATAGAATGCTATGACTGTCTGGTTCAAGATATATTCAGAATCCGTTAATAGAGTAGATACAGAGTAGGGAGGAGAGAAGTTTTTGGTTTGAGCTTCTCTTTGGAGGAGAGAAGTTTGGTTTCATGTGGATGAATGATGGTGAGGAGGAGCAGGTTTGAAGAATGGAAATCAGGAGGTTTTGTTTTAGCCAAGTTAATTTTGAAATATGTGGTTCTGACACTTTCTAGTTGTGATGGCTATTGAACAAATGGTTTCAGTGTCCTCATCTGTAAAATGGTGATGGTAACCAAACCTATGCCATATGACTGATGTAAAATTTTAATTAATTAATATCCCTGAGGCACTTAAAATAGGATTCAGTTCAGTTCGGTCACTCAGTCGTGTCTGACTCTTTCTGACCCCATGAACCACAGCATGCCAGTCCTCCCTGTCCATCACCAACTCCCAGAGTCCACTCAAACCCATGTCCATTGTGTCAGTGATGCCACCCAACCATCTCATCCTCTATCGTCCCCTTCTCCTCCTGCCCTCAATCCCTCCCAGCATCAGGGTCTTTTCAAATGAGTCAGCTCTTCGCATCAGGTGGCCAAAGTATTGGAGCTTCAGCTTCAACATCAGTCCCTCCAATGAACACCCAGGACTGATCTCCTTTAGGATGGACTGGTTGGATCTCTTGAAGTCCAAGGGACTCTCAAGAGTCTTCTCCAACACCACAGTTAAAAAGCATCAATTCTTCAGCACTCAGCTTTCTTTATAGTCCAACTCTCAAATCCATACATGACCTCTGGAAAAATCTTAGCCTTGATTAGACGGATCTTTGTTAACAAAGTAATGTTTCTGCTTTTGAATATGCTGTCTAGGTTGGTCATAGCTTGCCTTCCAAGGAGTAAGCGTCTTTTAATTTCACGGCTGCAGTCACCATCTGCAGTGATTTTGGAGCCCAGAAAAATAAAGTCTGACACTGTTTCCCCATCTATTTGCCATGAAGTGATGGGACCGGATGCCATGATCTTCATTTTCTGAATGTTGAGCTTTAAGCCAACTTTTTCACTCTCCACTTTCACCTTCATCAAGAGGCTTTTGAGTTCCTCTTCACTTTCTGCCATAAGGGTGGTGTCATCTGCATATCTGAGGTTATTGATATTTCTCCCAGCAATCTTGATTCCAGCTAGTGTTTCCTCCAGCCCAGCATTTCTCATGATGTACTCTGCATAGAAGTTAAATAAGCAGGGTGACAATATACAGCCTTGATGTACTCCTTTTCCTACTTGGAACCAGTCTGTTGTTCCATGTCCAGTTCTAACTGTTGCTTCCTGACCTGCATACAGGTTTCTCAAGAGGCAGGTCAGGTGGTCTGGTATTCCCATCACTTTCAGGATTGGATACACATCAATTTCTCAGTCAATGTTAGTTAGCTATTGCTACTGTTGCTGCTGCTGCTTAGTCACTTCAGCCATGTCCAACTCTATGTGACCCCATGGATTGTAGGCCGCCACGCTCCTCAGTCCATGGGATTCTCCAGCCAAGAATACTAGAATGGCCATTCCCTTCTCCAGGGATCTTCCCAACCGAGAAATCGAACCAGGGTCTTGCAGGCAGATTCTTTACCACTGAGCCATCAGGGAAGCTGCTATTAATATTATTATCAGTAATATTAGTAATAGTATCTATCCAAATGAGATGTTGAATAGGCAATGGGATATATAAGTCTGCAGCTTAGGATAGAAGCAAGGATTAGATATTAACTTTGGTAGTTACCAGCATATTGGTGGATATTTAAAACCATTGGACTAGATGGGGCTACTGATGGAGAGAGGGGAAAAGAAGGGTAGGAACTGAGGAATGGGCCCTCTGGTATTTAGAGGTCAAGAAGAGGCTGAGTCTGCAGAGAACAAAGAAGGAGCTGTTGAGACTGGAGAGAAACCTGAAGGGTGTGGCATCTTGGAAGCAAAGTATAGAAAACATTAAAAGAGAAACAGTTGACTATACCAAATGATGCTGAAAGTAAAATAGGAGTGAAAAGGAGGACAAACATGACCATTGGATTGGATAAAGGTAAATTGATGGTAACCTTGACAAGCCATTTCAGTGGAAAGGTGGGAATGAAGTCCCAGTTGGAGTGGTTAGAAAGAATGGGGAGGGAAGAAATGGGGCAGTAACCAGAGAGGGACAGGGGGTGGGGGATGTCTTGGGAAGGTTATTTTAATATGGGAGTATTAAGACACATTTGTATGCTAATTGGAATGATTCAGTAGAGAGGGAGAATTTTATGATATAAGAGAGAAGGGGAATAATTATAAGAACAAAGTCCTTGAATATTCAAAAAAGGGTATGATCCAACAGAGACACTGAAAGAGAGCAGAGATACTTCTTCCATTGTAAATGGACGCAAGTCAGAGTATGGACACAAAAGTCAGATGGCAGATTTGGGGATGGGGTGATGGTAATTTTTAATTTGCATACTTTGTAAAACAAAGAATAAGGTGAAGTCATTAGAGAATAAGATATGCAGGAGGACTTGATGCATTTATTCATAGTGAGTTGAAAAGTGAAAGTGAAAGTAGCTCAGTCTTTGCGACCCCATGAAATATACAGTTCATGGACTTCTCCAGGCCAGAATACTGGAGTGGGTAGCTGTTCCCTTCTCCAGGGGATCTTCCCAACCCAGGGATCAAACCTAGGTGAGAGGATCTAAACAAATGCTAAAGGCAACACAAATCGGTTTTAAAAAAATTCAGAACCACATTCTGAACCATAAGGAAGAGATAAGGAAGAGATAGTCAAAGAAGGTGTGACATAGCAAAGAAGGTATGACACTATTTGCTACTAGTGATAAAACAGAATTGTTAAACTTTTATCTTTAGTTTTATTTTAAACTCCTTCTTTGGTAAGGAGTTTGGCCTTTAAACAGGAAAGGGAAAAAAAAACAAACATTTTTGAGAAGAAATTGAAGCTCAGGGTGGGTAAGAGAGTCAAAGGAAAAGCAAGGATATAGCTACTGCTTTAAAATAGTTGTACAGTCAGGCTCTTGCTAAACTACATCCCTGGGAACTCGGAGGACTTTCAGATCTGATTTTGGAATTTTCACTCACCACGATTGCTAGCTTGATGCCTAATACTACAGGTGATTTTTCTTTTTCCTCCCAAAAGGAGCAACTATATACAAATGGCAATAGGCCTGATTTTTATCCCTGGCAAAACTCTAGAACTAGCAATTAACCTGATGGTTTATGAGCATTTAGGGAAAAATGCATAGTTCTAATAGCCAGTTTGAGTTGTCTAAAAATAAGTCATTACCAACTAAATGGATTTTCTTTTAGAGTTTTGTAAGAAAATCAGGGTAGGTTATAAAAAACAGTGTATATGGAGTTCGGCAAAATTTTGTGGTGTTTTTATGACATTTTTTAGATAAAACAAAGGATGAGCTAACATTTAAGACCGTATTTGTGCAAGGCACTTGATAAAAGGGTGCAATTACATTCAGAGTGCTGGCTTCTGAATCAGTGACCCCCCCCACTGGTTTCTGGTGACAGAAATACCACAGGATTCTGCTCTAAGCTCTATCCTTAATAAAGGTCTTCAGAATCCTAGATGGAAACACAGTGGACTTGTGGAGAGAACTCATGCAGTAGATGATAGAGTCAAAGGACTCTATCATCTATGACTAGATATGTTTAGTCACTAAGTCATGTCCAACTCTTTGTGTCCCCATGGACTATAGCCCGCCAGGCTCCCCTGTCCATGGGGTTCTCCAGGCAAGAGTGCGTTGCCATTTCCTTCTCCAGGGGATCTTCCCAACCCAAGGGTCAAACCCAGATCTCCTGCATTGCAGGCAGATTCTTTCCTGACTGAGCTACGAGGGATTTGTGTTATTTAAGTCATATAGTAAGCATTCGTAAATTCATTCATTTATTGGTAATTATTGAGATCTTTGTGTCAAATATTTCTCTTGGTGGTAGAAATACATAGGAAAGCAAAGAGAAATGAGTCATAGCTTTCAAAGAGCTTCAGTTCAGTTCAGTTGCTCAGTTCAGTGACTTGACTCTGCGACCCCATGGAATGTGCTTTAAATGTGTTAATAAAGCAGGTTTTAACACAGTGGAGCATACCGAGGTTTGGGGCCTAAGGGAGTGTCAATTCAACAAGGGGCTGTTCCAGGCTCTGTAGAAGAGCTGTCACTTCAAGTTCCTCCACCCCTTTTTAAAAGTCCTCTACAGAAGTACCTCTCGATAGTTAAATATCAGGAATATATCTCAGCAATTTTTGCAGCCCCATCTTTCCTTTTCTGCCCATCCTCACCCCCACTACCCTCAACAAAGCAACCCTTCCTAGAACCTCTAACCTTGAGAGTAACTGTGCTTTGTTCCTCATACCTTTGAAGGGACTTAGTTACCTCTTTTAATGTAAATATGGAAAAGTACCTTCACTTATGCAAATATTGAACATTAGCACTTCCTAGTGCCTAGAAGCAGCGTTCCCTCAAAGTTACATTCACTTTTCTGGAGTAACAAGCTATGAAGGTTAAGCGAACAGGAACAGTTTAATCTTGTAATAAAATAAAACTTACTCTAGTTAATGCAAAACACGCATTAGTCATAATAATAACATACCTTATCATTACTGTATTGCATTGTAATTAGTCAAATAGAGAGTGGTTGACCTAAGAGAATGCAATTAGCATTTCTTTTATACATAAAAGTAGATCTTTTTGGGGTTTCTTTTCTTTTTGTTAGTCTTCTATTACCTACAGTTATCTTTACTGTTGACAGTTTTTCTTGAGACCAATATAGTGTAACCTTTTTGTACACGCACACAAATACTTTGACACAGAGGTTAGAAAAACAAAGTTTTGGTGCTGCTAGCAGTCTAGAATTCCCTCTGCTCACTTCCAGAGAGTGTCCTTCTCTGCTTGGACAATCCGTGCATGTATGACTGTTCTTGCTTTCCTAATGTGCACTTTTCCCAACTCTGACTGTACACTGGAATAATTTAGGGAGCTTTTACAAAATTCTGATGTCTAGGTCTTACCGCCTCCCACCTCACTGAGAGTCTGACTAAATTGGCAGGGTGGGGGGGGCACCATCAGTATTTTTTTTCACAGTTCGTCAGGTAATTTTAATATGCAGCTTGAGCTGAGCATCAGCTGTGCATAATGGTACAGTGTTCCAGGAGCGTCACTGTGAACTTCATGGGGCTCCTGTAGAGAGGTCATGCTAGCCTGGAGGGTGTAGGAGGCAAAGAGGAGAGAGACTTCACCGGGCAATCTGAGGACACCAGGAACTGTGACATTAAGGGACTGCTGCCTCGTTCAGGCATTGTACCACATCTGACCTTTTTCATTATTTACTGCTACACCTGGGAATAGGCTTATAGCAGCTTCAGAAAACTCCTTCCAGAGGTCCATCCTGACCCTGCTTTTATAAAGGCACCATGAATAATAGTAGATACAGCTTCTGGTTTGGACTTGCCATTAAATACAATGTGATTGCAAGGAGCAGTCTGGAATTCCCTCTCCCATTCGCCAGCTTGGATATACCTTTCAAGTAGAATCTCAGAGCTTATAAGAAGCTTGAAGGGATGATAAGTCATCCTCATTTTTAGATGAAAGAGTGAAACCTCTAGAAATTTAGTGTACTGCCTAGTGTCATACTAATGCTGCGTTAGAATGAAAATGAAAACCCACTTCTCTTGGCTGCAAGTTCATTGCTTTTTCTATACATCATGCTGTCTTCTAGTATATTCCTTTGAATATTTCCAGTAGAAATATCTCTATATCTTAAAGATGGATTAACCTTTTGTAACTCATTCTGATTCAAGCCCAGTAGGATGGGAAACCTATCTAATACTTGTGGTGCATAATTGACAGAAAATTTACAATAAGCTGGAACTTTGTCATTGAACCAATTGTTGGGCAATATTACATTTTTTTCCTGTATTGCAGAGAATTTCTCAACTGCTTCAGAGTTTCTTGCTTATAAACTGAACAGTATGACCTTGTGGGATAAATTTTGAATGGACTATGCCATCTGCTTGCTGATGCCTGAAGTTCCTTTAAAGGAGACAAAGATTTTCATTCCACAATTAGAAATAAAAGCCTTAAAATGCAAATGCCTTTGAGACATAATCCATTGAAATTCATTCACTCATTCACAAGTCAATCAGTGAGTATAAAAATAATACTAATGGCCCTCTCTTATTTAGTTCCTCATAAGTGTCTAGCTCCTAGATGCTTTGCATACTCATCGTCAGTAATTTATACAAAAAGTTGTGTCAGTATTCTTCTATAAGGAAACCAAGCTTCTGAAAGATCAAGTAACTTGTCCAAGGTCATGCAGCCAGTAAATGCAAGTGCTGAACATGGCATAGACTCTGTCATGAACAATTTAAAAATATAATCATTTACTCACCTTAGATGTATAAGCCAACAGGTCTGGATTAAATTTTTAAGATTCCAAAAACATTCTTTTAACCCCTTTATTATCAGATTTATTATTTCTTATTATATGATTAAATACAAAATCCAAATACTAATTTTTATCCTTTGATTTCATGTATTCCAAGTCTTGTTAACCAGGTTGGCTTTAATTGCCAAAATAAACATGGGGAGTTAGTGTATGATGACTTGTTTGGCATTAGTGTGTGTGTGTCCTTTGGTCGTCTTCTGATAATTGACAAAAGAAATTATGGATTTTGATAAAATTACTTAAACCCCTAAAGGATATCAAGGCATATTTATGCCTAGAAAACCCTGTGTAAAATAATTAGGTGGGCAAGTCATGATGTCTTAGAAAGGTTTGCATATGAGTATGATCATCTTAAATGTATTTTTTTTTAACCGAAGCTCTAGTCCTAGAATATTGAATCCCTGTTCAACAAGGGAGAGTAGTGCCACATTCTTACTTCATATAGAACATTTGTTCTTAGCACTAAGAGGCACATTCACTTTTTGGAAGAAATATTTTGTAATGGCCCTTACCATCTTGAAATAAAATTTTTAGAAAACATAACCTACCCACATAAAAAAATTTTAACCCATATTAATATAAACCCAACTGTTTTTTTAGTGGAACTTAATAGGTTGATTCTAAAGTTTATAAAGAAGTATGAAGGGTCAAAAATAAGCAAGTCACCTATGAAGGAGATCAGGGTGGAAAAACTTGCTTTACTAACAGTCATATCACGAAGGGGCATATGAGTGGTTTCTGGGATGCTGGATAGGGGTTGTTTTACAGCTGTCTTCTGGAAGATAAAAGTACTCCCGCCAATTTCTAGAATGCCCCCTAGAGTGGTACCAACCCCTGCTGAAAACCTCTGATTTAGAAAATTAACTTGATGGGAGGTTTTACAGCTGTATTTTATAGCACTGGTGTTTTCTTTAACCCATTGAGTTGTTTCTTAATTAGTTATCCTAAGTCCCTCAGACCGCATTCTGAGACCATTGCCGCCGATCCCTAATAGAAACTGAGAGCAACCGATCATTATTTTCAGAGGCAAACATGCATATTTTGGGCCAACCTTTTCTGTATCTTAATATTTGTACTTTATTTCTTCTGCTTTATGGACATAACGTGTACCTGCTATAATGAACTTAGTCATTTATTCCATTGGGAATTTAGCTTTAGTCAGACCTTCTAGCATCTAGCTAATGCCATACTGTTTGGTGTCATCTCTGAATTCAGTGGAGTCTACTTGTCATCTATTTACCCGGTCATGGGTGCACATGTTGAACATGTGAAGTTTTATAACTGACCATATTACTATGAACCACTTGAATCCTTTGCCTCCATCCTGAGGCCAACATACAGAAGCAGACATCTTTGAGATGGACTGTCCTATCTATAATGCTGCCTAGGTGATACATATATATATATATATGTCTGTCTGTCTGTGTGTGTGTGTGTATTGTTAAAGAGATAACAATAAAGTTTAAAAACAAGATATATGTTCAAAACTGAGTGAATAAAATAATCTTGCAATCTAAATAATCCTGCCTTCTGAAACTGTAAATGTTTTGTAAAACATTATTATTAAATATACTTTATGACATAATAAAAGGAAATAAGAATCTTAAAACTTTCATTTGATCTTATCACTGCTTTACCATATTCAACAGTTATAAGATCTTTTTAAAATTTTGTGCTTTTCTCGTGTAACATTTCCTTAAACCTTTTCCTGTAGTGGTCGCTGGTACCAGTTCTAATGGTTGCATGATACTCCATCTTTTTGATAAAACCCTACTGTTGACCTCTTGGTAATTTTGGATTTAACAAGTCAGAAGCATCCACAAAGGTCTGTGATCCAGGAATCTTTCTGAGACTGAGTTTGGGTCACCACTAGTGTTGCTTCACAGGTGACCAGGGAGCTTCCTAGCTGGTGAGTGAGCAGAGTCCTCTGCCCAGCATTGCATTGGAGTGCCACCCGTCGTTTTCTTCTGATCGTCTTGTGCAGGGTTGCTCTTATAAAGTGATTAAAGAAAAAAGCCCTCAGAGAGTCATATAAGTTTCTGGATATTGTCAGCGTAGTATTGGTGTGGAATCATGTTCATCTTAGTGGCAAAACTGGTTGTATTAGTCTTAAAATAGTTATCTTCTACTTATAGAATAATTAAAAACTTAGAAAGATTAAATGTTTTTCCACATTTTGCCGGGGAAATGAGATGTTGTCAGTGGTTTTTCAGAATGTGTAAACTTATGAATATCTTGGGATGAAGCAGTTTTTACTATTTTGGTTCTAGTGTGATTTATTTATATTCCCTTATTGTTGGGTATTTAGTTTGTAGAGAAGGAAAATTGCTTTGAGCATCTTGAAAAGTATTAAAATGTTTTATCTTAATATTTTTTAAGCCAGTTTTTTGGAGTCTTCCAAAATGAGCATTTTCTCTTCTTTGCTGGACTAGATCATTCTCTTTATTATTTTAATCACCATTAATTTGAAATTTCAGACCAAGTAAAAGGGACTAATCGGGGGAGGGGGGGCTCATAAATGTGAAGCATTTCCCAATTATAAGCACTTCCGTTTTTGGTAACAGTTTTATTGAGATGTAATTCACATACCATACAACTCACCCATTTAAAGTGTACAATTCATTGATTTAAATAAATTCACAGAGTTGTGCAACCATCACCACAGTTAATTTTAGAACATTTTCATTGTCCCCCAAAGAACCATATGTTCTTTAGCTGTCGTCTTCCCCATTTCTGCATCCCTTCCGGCTTTAGGCACCACTAATTTTTCTGTCTCTAAAGCTTTGCCTATCCTGAATGTTGTATGTAAATGGAATCATAAAATACGTGGTATTTTGCGATTGACTTCTTTCACTTAGCATAACGTTTTCAAGGTTCATCCATATTGTACATGATACGTGTACGAATAGTACTTCATTCCTTTTTATGGTCAAAGAATATTCCATTATATAGTTAAATACATAGCCACATTTTGTCTACATATTCATCATTTGAAAGTGGAATTCTTCAAGAACTTGAAATCCCTGGAATTGACCAGTAATTACTTGGTAATAAGAATGGATATGGGAAGCTTTGTCCATAACAAGCCTCCAACAAGAGTAATCAATAAATGGAAAGGGTGTCCTGACCATTTTCTATAGCCCTTCTTGGAATAGAGATTGCAGGTAAAAATTAAATCTACTCAGAACCCCCACCAAACAGAATCCCTCTTGGTCCATCAGGATGGTGGGAGGGGGAGGAGAGAACATGGGGCTTTATCACGTTGGAACTCAACCAGGTATAATCTCAGTAGATCTTAAATAAAAGGCAGGGTCACCACCTAAAAATATTATGAAATACATATATTAAAAGGTAACAGTATTTTGTTGTTTAGTCACTATGTTGTGTCTGACTCTTTTGCAACCCTGTGGACTGTCTCGCCAGGCTCTTCTGTCCATGGGATTTTCCAGGCAAGAATACTGGAGTGGGTTGCCATTTCTTTCTCCAGGGGATCTTCCCGACCCGTGAATAGAACCCACGTGTCCTGCTTGGCAGGTGGATTCTTCTTTACCACTGAGCCACCAGGGAAGTCCTAACAGTGTTTTTAAATACATAAATGTCTATCTTCTTCCTCACTCCTTTCCCTACTCCTCTTTAGGGGTGGCAGTGGGAGGTGTTGGGAGTGATGGAGATGGAGAAAAGAAAAGGACCAAAATACACTTGGGAAGATAAGTCCAGACTGTCTGATTTATAAGTGGATAGTCTTATATACGATTAGGCCAATTTCTGCATCTGGGCCTTAACACATTTACATGGTAGTTGTGCAACCCTGAACATATTTCTCCTTATACTTAGAGTCAGAAAGAGTGATTTTGTGTAATTTATTTCCCTTGGAAGGCTCATCTCATACCAACACTTTTGTTTCATCAAGATCCTTTATATTTTTCCCTTAAATTTTCAGTGCAGTTAAATCTGACTCTTTATGGGCCATAAGCAAAGACATAAATGATAATAGAAAAAAACATCCTTCAATTATAGCAGGCAAGAGTTCTAGGGTACATTGTTTGGCTGCTTTCTCTTCCCATGGTAGAAAGCTGATAAATGACTTAAAAGGTTTTCCATTTTTTTCATCTTCCCCT
The DNA here is from genome assembly GCF_029378745.1 of Bos indicus. NCBI lineage: Eukaryota > Metazoa > Chordata > Mammalia > Artiodactyla > Bovidae > Bos > Bos indicus. The sequence continues at coordinate 13,789,285 of NC_091782.1, read as the reverse complement.
GTGGGGGAAAACGTAAGCTGTGATGATCAGTTACCCAAAACAAATGTTACTCATATTGTGGGAAAATGAAAAAGTCAACTAAAACTAATATTTGCATACTTATTTATTCAACAAATGTTTGAATACCAGTTATTTGTCAATACCCTTCAGATGCTCAGGGACAAAGACAAAGTTTTACCCTCAAAGAGGTTCCATTCTCTGCAGAGGGTATAGATTAAAAACCAGTCTTTACATTTCAATGAGATACATGCAACAAGAGTGTCCCCGGCAGTGTGAGAGACCAGAGGGGACGCCTGACTCAGGGCGGTGAGGCTGACTCAGACACTGCCTTCGAGGAGCTGCCCTTATGTAGAGATGAGGTGCTTGATCAAAGGGCAGAACCTAGGTGTTACAGAGTGACAGGGGGTGAGAGAACATAGCTTCTAAGTCTTGGGCAGACCAGTTATTTGATACCGTTTCTAGAAATAAATTGTTTAATGGTACTTTAGAGATGCTGAGGGGTATGGAGGAAAAGGGCTTAGCTCTCTAGTGACTAGGTCCCAGGTTGCAGAGCCCCCCTCTCCGCCCTGCACCGCCCCCGCTGCCCAGCAACGTACTAAGTCCTGTAGTTAAAGGCACAGACCTTTCTTAAATGGCAGTTCAACACCTACCCATGCCACTTGGGAATCTTGACTATTATTTCTCCCCAGTCTCCCCACATCCCAGGGTTTTCCTTCCAACCTCATGTATTACTTGGTACTTTGGAATTCTGTTCAGCGTAGTTTCCTCCATCTCTTTACATTCCTAACAATGTTTTGTTGTGGTTCAGTTGTAAGTCGTGCCCAACTCTTTGTGACCCCATGAACTCCAGCACACCACACTTTCCTGTCCTTCGCTATCTGCCGGAGTTTGCTCAAACTCTTGTCCATTGAGTCAATGATGCCATCCAACCATTTTATCCTCTGTCACCCCTTCACCTCTTGCCTTCCATCTTTGTAGCAATGTTTAGCTTTCAGCAATGTTTCATATAGTCAATCTTGGGGCTTCCCAGGTGGCACAGTGGTAAAAAATCCACCTGCCGATGCAGGAGATGCAAGAGATGTGGGTTTGATCCCTGGATTGGGAAGATCCCCTAGAGGAGGAAATGGCAACCCACTCCAGTATTCTTGCTTGGAAAATTCCATGGACAGAGGAGCCTTGGGGGCTACAGTCCATGGGGTCTCAAAGAGTTGGACACGTTTGAGCGATAGAACACAGCACACACACAGTCAATCTCTGTTCTGATAGTGTTTTAGAGGCTTTGCTAGGGGTGTTTGAACTTGTTCCTGAAGTCATCGAGGAGAAATTTGAAGAAATATGATCAGGAGAGGTATGCTTTTTTTATTTTTATTTTTTGAGAACTCCACTGGTAGATAGCAAGTATCAATGGATAGGTATGAAGTTGATGAAGGTACCAAACTAAAAGCAGAAAAACCAGTGGACACTGTGATCATAGTCTAGATGAAATGGGATGAGTTTGTGGTAATGGGGATGAAAAAGATGAACGGAAAGTTGTTTAGGTGATAAATGCAGTAATACTTAGAGAATGATGGACTAGAAGTGGAGTGTAATTCTCCACCTCCTGCCTTGGGTGCTGGATCAGTTTCCTGTTGCTGCTATAGCAAGTTATCACAAATTTAGTGGCTCAAAAGCAGCACAGATTTATTGTCTTACAGTTTCAGAAGTTGGAAATCTGAAGTGGGTCTCACTGAGCTAAGTCACCACTACTGCATTCCTTCCTGGAGGCTCTACGGGAGAAAACCTTTGGGGTTTTTTTTTTTTTATCTTTTTCCAGATTCTAGACTGCCCACATTCCTTGACTCATGGTCTCCTTCAAGTTCAATGCCTGCAATGGCTGGTGGATTCTTTCTTATATTATTAATCTATCCCTCTGACTCCAGATCTCTGCTTTCCTCTTCCACACTGTGATTACTCTTATATATAAAGTAGGTAATCAACAGACCTACTGTATAGAGCAAGGAACTCTATTAAATACTTTGTAATAACCTGTGTGGGAAAAGAATCCGAAAAAGAATAGATATATGTATAACTAAATCACTTTGCTCTACACCTGAAACTAACACATTGTAAATCAGTTATAACCCAATATAAAAAATGAAAAAAAAAAAAAGTCTTGTAATTACATTGGTCCCACCCAGATAATCCTGAGTCATCGCCTCACCTCAAGGTCAGTTTTTTTTTAGCACCCTTAATTCCCCTTTGCCAGCGACGTTGTCTGTTTTCGGGTTCTGGGGATTAGGACAGGGACATCTTTGGGGCGGGGGGCTCTGCTCTCCTTACCATAGAGTCTATGAAGATAGTGGTGCCATTGCCATGTTGAAAAAAGGAAAAATTTGGAGTGGGAGCATTGAATTGATCATTTCTATCTTGGATGTTTGGATTTTAAAGTACCTATGGAACCTTCCAGGAGATATATCCGGTGGGCAGTTGGAAGTGTGGGTCTGAAACTTAGTAGTTACTTATTTCAATGTTGTTCATTTAAGGAAGCTAACTGAAGTAATGATTACAGATAAGATTGCCTGGGATCAGTACACAGAGTAAAAGCAAGAGAAGGCCAGGTGGGACTCTTGAGTAACACCTGTGTTTAAGGGACAAGATAAAGGAAAAGGATCATACAGAGAATGGAAAGGTACTTACAACAAAGTGGAGGAAGAAACAAGAAGAATAAAAGGAAAGCATGGTGTCACAGAAGAATGCACAGCAGTCAGCAGGACTAAAAAAAATATCTGAACAGATCTAATGGCATGGTGAGGGCAGCAGGCCATGGCAGCACACTGAGGAATAAATGGGGAGATGGGAAGTGGAGATTGATGTGAAGGGAAGGAAAGAGAAAGGGCAGTAGCCAGACAGAGGTTATACGCTTGAGAAAAGGTTTTTTTTTTAAAAAATAATAATAATAAATGGTTGGGGGAAAATGATGAGTTCAGATCAGCAGGGCCCTGTGACTTGTATCCTTTGTTATTCAAAGAATTAGTAAAATATATTGATAGAGCAACTATTACTTACTATTTTTGAGATGCCATGAAGCACACAAAAGACAGCTGTAGGAAACTAGAGAATAGCTTCTGGATGACCCTGGTAATTACAGATGTCTTCCTATTCCAGATAGCAAGGAAGATATTACAACATATCATCAAACAATCCACTTAAAATGAGCACCTAGACAAACACTAGGCTCTGAATAGCAATGACTCTGTTTTAGCAAATGGTAAATTTTGTCAGTTGTTAAGTCTCCTTTAGTGATAGACAGGCCATGAATAAAAAGAGGAGATAATAAATGTAACAGCTAAAGCTTGGTGAAACTTTGGGGGTTTTCTTAGCAGCTACATTGACAATATTAGTTTCTTTGTCTGGTAAGTTTGTCTATGAGACAGGCATTATGCAGAACACTACAGATATCAGATTGTTCAATCTTCACAACAGCCCCATCAAGTAAATACTGAAGCATTATTCCCATTTTATGAATGAGGAACTTCTAAAAGGTCACATAGTAAGTCAGTGGGACAGAAAGACTGAATCAGCCATCAAAGGAGCTGGCTTTTAATCTGAATTCTAATAAAAAATTCCAGTTCGAGAGCAAGTTCCAGAATAAGATGGTGTACTACTCTTTTTCTTTACTTTTTTTAAAAAAAGAATGAGACTCCAGAATGCTTATACAGGAAAATGACATGTAAAACTAAGATATCACACTATGCACCAATCACCATCACATTCTCAGAAAATTATGTCCCTTTGGATTGCTGTATTTTGACAAATGATGATCTAGAGAAGAACAAACCAGACCATTAGTTAGTTAAAAAAATAACCCCCACGGGGACTTCACTGGTGGTCCAGTGGTTCAAGGATCTGCCTTGTAGTGCTGGGGACACAGGGTTCGATCCCTGGTTGGGGAACAAAGTGCCGCAGAGCAACGAAGCTGTCACACTGTAACGAGAATCTGTGCAGTGCAATGAAAGATCCCTTACAATGCAGCAAAGATCCTGTGTGCTGCAACTAAGACCCAACGCAGCCAAGTAAATATTTTTTTTCTCTTTTAAAAAGCAACCCTCCTGAAAAATCCAGAATAGAGCTTACAAACTACAGGTCTAAACAGTGGAATTTTTGCTTGCCTGTACAGTAGAAAGAAATCTTCATTGGATTTCAGCTCTCAGAAATTGGAGAATTTCACATAAAAGTACAAATCATCAGCTACTCTTGAGAAACAGGAAGCCTTATTGACACCAGCTCCACATTTGCCCTTGGTTTAGTGGGTATAAGCGCACGGTCTCCAGTATGCCTTCGTCCTCCATGCATGCAACCCACGTGGAAATCTCAGTTTGCCATTCCTGCTTTAAGCCATGTGGCTGGAGAGGAGTCTATCTTTGAGGGGGAAAAAATGCTTTCTAAAAGAGGGATGATGATGTCCTCCTGGTGAGTTTAGTTAAGGAAAAAAAAAAGTAAGGGGAAGGTGAAGGGAAAGAGAGAGGATTGAGGAAGGAAGGAAGAAACTTAATTCAAATCAAAATAAGAGTTTGGAAGGAAGATATCATTTTGTTAGGGCTAGGATTAGCAGCAGGGCTATACATCAAACAGCTCTGATTTGTATAGCCCATGGGAAAGTTGCCGCTTGGGGTTGTACACACCCATCATATACAACTATATGCAGTGGGCTGGATTGGTGATTTCTAAGGCAACTCACAGAATTCCCAACTGAGAAATTTTTGATATAGCTGGTTTATATATATATGTATTTTTATATGACTCCTGAATCCATGATATACTGTCACATAGTAGGAAGTCCTCATGACTGCTGAATCCATGATATACTGTCACATAGTAGGAAGTCCTCATCCCCGCCATCAAATGACCCTTCAAATGCAATAGTTAACTGCAACACATGAGAGCCTGTTTCCCCACAACTGTGCCAGTTGAGTATGTTTTTCAAACTTTTGGAAATTTAGCTGATGAGAGATCTTTATTTTTCTTATTGTGGTGGAGGGGAAATTGAACATATTTTTCATGTTCTGGGGAGGCTTGGCAATTGTTTTTTTTTTGCAGACTCTGCTTAATTCTGTCTCCCAGTTTTCTACATGAGTTTTAGTCTTTATTTTTAGAACTTCTTTGAATATTAGGAATATTAACATCTGTGTGTAATAGGAGCTGTAGATATTTTTTCTCAGTTTGTTATTTGAACTTTTGGTTTGCTTATGGAATTTTTTTATTATGTAGAATTTTGTTTGCTTTTTATATAGTCAAATTTGCCAGTATTTTTCCTTTATACTTCTGGATTGTAGTTATATTTCTTCTCACCCAAATGTAGAGGCATTTATCTGTTTTTTCCCCCGGGTCTTCCTATCTTTTCATTTTTTTTATATTTAAATCTGATTCATTAGGATTTGTACTTGCATATGTTGTGAAGAATGTTAACTCAATGCCACTTACTAAAAAGTGAGTCTTTTCCAACTCCTCTTCTGTTAACTATACTGTATAATATACATATATTTTCATATACAAAATTTATTTTACATTTTGGATTTTCTACTCTGTTCCATTGAGCTATTTATTCATGTGCCCATATCATATTATTTTAGAGAGGCTTTATAATACATTTGAATATCTGCTCTTCTACTTCAAGATTTTCCTGGCTGTATTTTCTTGATTACCCTTCTAAATTCACCTAATAATCAACTTGTCTAACTTGAGGGGTGGGAAGAAGGTGAGAAGGGTTGAGATGTTGTTAAGAATTAGGAGTTTGCTTAGTTGCTCGGTTGTGTCAGACTTTTTACTACCCTCTGGACAGTAGCCCACCAGGCTCCTCTGTCCATGGGATTTTTCAGGCAAGAATACCGAATGGGTTGCCATTTCCTTCTCCAGGGGATCTTCTCCACCCAGGGGTTAAACCAGCATCTCTCCTGTGTCCCCTGCATTGCAGGTGGATTCCTTACCTGCTGAGCCATCGGGGAAGCCCAAGAATTCGGAGTAGTGATATCCTATAATTTTGAGTCTTCATCTCCAAAAATATAGTATGTCTTAACATTTGTTCAGGGGTTCCCAAGTGGCGCTAGTGGTAAAGAACCTGCCTGCCATTGCAGGAGACAGGAGACGCTGGTTGAATCCCTGGGTGGGGAATATCCCCTGGAGAAGGAAATGGCAACCCATTCCAGTATTCTTGCCTGGAAAATTACATGGACAGAGGAGTATGGCAGGCTACAGTCCATAGGGTTGCAAAAGAGAGTCAGACACGACTAAAGCAACTTAGCACACGCACATTTGTCTACATTAAAGTCTACTTTAATTCCATGTTCTTTCTCACACATGTTGTTCCTCCATTTGGGCCAGGCTGAATTTGAAGAGCTTAGCTGGCCAACAGTTAGGATGTAGGCAGAGAGAGGTTAACTGAAGAGCTCTGCTGGGAACCATATTCATTAATCATATATGACTTCATGAAATGACCTTTTCATCATTGATTACTATTGGATCTTTAAGTTAGTCAATCAAAGACATTTTCTGAAGAACTTCCACTTTGCAAACATTTAATTCAAAGTAGATATATGACCAGGTAACATTTTAATGTTTTCTTAGCAATGAAAAAATATTTTAGGACTATCTGTTTTTAAATCCTTTCTAGCACAACTTTTCATTTTCATGGAATACAGTGGTTCATTTTTGAGACTGTTTCACTGATTAAATTTTTATTTTTAATTCTAAGATAAGAATATCGTTGCTTTGGACTTTATCAAGAATACAAAAATATTAAAATAAAACCATTGTTTTTTTTTAACTCATCAGTTTCATAGAGCAAAGAAAGTAACAGTGTTTGTTAATAAAAACTCACTAATGTGCTATAGCCCAGAAAATATAATAGTTTAGCCTAAGAACTTAATAATTATGAAACTGGACTCGCTATAAGGAGATAAATAGATGAATTAACATGTTATGTCTTGCTTTGAGTTTTATTCTCAGGAAATCATGCATACATGTAACCACCTGTAATGTCATGTATTCTAGATATAGACTTTTCATGACATTCTTAATCAAAAAAAGTAAGCAGGATTTATGAGCATCTTTTTCTAAATTTAAGGGATGTTTTTTATATATATTTTTAAAAAGCCTGCTGACTATACTGTCTTATGCATTGTCTTTTTTTCAAAATTAGTTAATTCATATAAAACCTTTAGGGACAGTCTCAGGAAAGTGATGCCATAGTGTTCCACATTAAGCTTGCTTAAGGAATTAAGGTAATTCACTTTATACTATTTAGGCCACCAGCTCTTCTTCTATTGTATGGTTGTCTAGATATCTATTTTTCTTTAGTACCAGTACCTATAGTATTGAGAGTACCAGAAGGAATAGAATTTCATATCATTTTCCCTTTTTATACTGCTTTGGGCTCTGTGTGTGCTGAGAGTGAACTGCAGATAGTGGGTGGTGGTTCAGTGAGAGAGCGACAAAGACAAGTAATTTGGAAGTCCTATTGTCAGCAACACTTAGGAAATAAACCTGTTGCTTCGTTTCCACATATGTCTCTCTTTATGGATTCTACACAGAAGCTGTTTTCTTTGGAGTTTTTATAGCTTGTATGTTAAACGGTTTTTCAGAAATTTTTCTTGTTAACCCAATAGGAAGACATAATGGTCCTCCATGACTGTGTCTCTTAATACAGGGCAAAAATGTGAGTGCAGTTGTCTTAGAATTATTTCATCCAAGTGGAAGGAAAAAAAAAAAACTTTGGTGGGCTCATCTCCCTGTCTGTATTACAAAGCTTTGGATTCTTTAACCTTAAATGCATTGAACCTTTGAGCATTAGAATAAGTGGGCAAAAGTAATAAGAGGATGTTAGAACATTAAAAAAAAAAGTTTGAAAATGTATAGGATGTTGCATTGTCACTCAGATGACATCACTACCTTGACTAAACAGAATGCTTTAGAAGGAACAGCCTTCAGAGAGAGATGTTCCCTATTGGCAACAACATAGTTGACTCCTGTCTATGGGCTACCACAGGGAAGCACGTTCACTCACTATTGAGATGTCAGAATTTTAGATCATGGCCTTCAAGTGTGAATAAGTAAAAAAGGCTGACTTTTAGGTTATATATTAGCTTTTTTATTGGGACTCCTTTCCTGGGAGGGGAAAAATCTGTTGTCTCCAAAAAGAAAACAGAAAGCAGCTTTTCTTTGATTATGTATCTGAGTGAGCCCATTCAGGTGTTTGAATGCAAGGATTCTTGAATCAATACAGATGAATAGGTAAGTATCATGGAATTTGTTAGTCTTATAATTGAATCTAGTTTTGATAATTATTTGCATAGTTTTTTTTAATTTATTTTTTATTGAAAGATAATTGCTTTACAGAATTTTGTTGTTTTCTCTCAAACCTCAACATGAATCAGCCATCAGTTCAGTTCAGTTCAGTCACTCAGTCGTGTCCGACTCTTTGCGACCCCATGAATCGCAGCACACCAGGCCTCCCTGTCCATCACCAACTCCTGGAGTTCACTCAATCTAGTCGGTGATGCCAACCAGCCATCTCATCCTCTGTCCCCTTCTCCTCCTGCCCCGAATCCCTCCCAGCATCAGAGTCTTTTCCAGTGAGTCAACTCTTTGCATGAGATGGCCAAAGTACTGGAGTTTCAGCTTTAGCATCATTCCTTCCAAAGAACACCCAGAGCTGATCTCCTTTAGAATGGACTGGTTGGATCTCCTTGCAGTCCAAGGGACTCTCAAGAGTCTTCTCCAACACCACAGTTGAAAAGCATCAGTGCTTCGGCGATCAGCTTTCTTCACAGTCCAACTCTCACATCCATACATGAATCAGCCATAGGTATACATACATCCCCTCCCTTTTGAACCTCCCTCCCATCCCTCTCCCCATCCTACCCCTCTAGGTTGATACAGAGTACCTGTTTGAGTTTCCTGAGCCATAGATATGGCAAATTCTTATTGGCTATCTGTTTTACATACGGTAATGTAAGTTTCCATGTTACTCTTGCCATGCATCTCACCCTCTCCTCCCCTCCCCCCATGTCCGTAAGTCTATTTTCCATGTCTCTTTCTCCATTGCTGCCCTGTAAATAAATTCTTCAGTACCATTTTTCTAGATTCTGTATATATGCCTTAGAACACAATATTTATCTTTCTCTTCTGACTTACTTCACTCTGTATAATAGGTTCTAGGTTCATCCACCTCATCAGAACTGACTTAAATGCATTCCTTTTATGGCTGAATAATATTCCATTGTGTATATGTACCACAATTTCTTTATCCATTCATCTGTTGATGTACATCTAGGTTGCTTCCATATTCTAGCTCGTATAAATAATGCTGCAGTGAACATTGGGATACATATGTCTTTTTTAATGTTGGTGGGATTGCTGGGTCATATGGTGGTTTTATTCCTAGTTTTTTAGGGAATCTCCATACTATCTTCTATAGTGGCTGTATCAATTTACATTCCTATCAACAGCGCAAGAGCATTCCCTTTTCTCCACACTTTCTCCAGCATTTATTATTTGTAGACTTTTTGATGATGGCCATTCTGACTGGTGTGAAGTGATATCTCATTGCAGTTTTGATTTGCATTTCTCTAATACTGAACGATGTTGAACATTTTTCATGTGTTTGTTAGCCATTGGTATGTCTTCTTTGGAGAAATGTCTGTTTAGGTCTTTTCCCCATTTTTTGATTGGGTTGTTTGTTTTTCTGGCATTGAGTTGTATGAGCTGCTTCTATATTTTGGAAATTAATCCTTTGTCGATTGTTTCATTTGCTGTTATTTTCTCCCATTCTGAGGGTTGTCTTTTGACCTTGCTTATAGTTTCCTTTGCTGTACAAAAGCTTTTAAGCTTAATCAGGTCCCACTTGTTTACTTTTGTTTTTATTTCCATTACTCCAGGAGGTGGGTCATAGAGGATCTTGCTTTGATTTATGTCACTGAGTGTATTGCCTATATTTTCCTCTAAGAGTTTTATAGTTTCTGGTCTTACATTTAGGTCTTTAATCCATTTTGAGTTTATCTTTGTGTGTGGTGTTAGGAAGTGTTCTAATTTCATACTTTTTCATACTTTTACATTCTTTCTTCCTTTTGGTTTCTGCCCTCCTAAGGTTGGTCCAATGGGTTGTGTAAGCTTCATATATGGTGAGATTTGTGCTGAGCTTTTGTTTGTTTGTTTGTTTTTCCTCTGATGAGCAAGGCTGAGTGAGGTGGTAATCCTGTCTGCTGATGATTGGGTTTGTAATTTTGGTTTGTTTGTTTGTTGTTTAGGCATCCTGTACAGGGTGCTCCTGGTGGTTGGTTGATGCTGGGTCTTGTATTCAAGTGGTTTCGTTTGTGTGAGTTCTCACTATTTGATACTCTCTAGCGTTAGTTCTCTGGTAGTCTAGGGTCTTGGAGTCAGTGCACCCACTCCAAGGCTCAGGGATTGATCTCTGGTCAGGAACAAAGGTTCCACAAGTGGTTTGTTGTGGCACTAAGTGAGATTAAAACAAATATCCAAAAAGGAGAAATCCAAAGATGAACTCCAGACAAATGGCAGTTACAAAATCAAGCAAAATAATAATTAAAATAATGGAATATACAGATATACATATACATCCATGAGCAAAGTCAAAACAGTGCATCAAAAGTAAAGTACAGTGGATTGACCCGATGAACAAAGGAAATGAAAAATTATCTTTACCAGTTAAGAACAAAACTAAAGCACAGGCTGGAAAACAAAACTAAAGCAAGGTGCCAACTGGGGACTAAAGCAATGAAAATAAAACTAACAAATATGTTGAGAGGAAATGAGAGAAAGAAAAGAAAGAAAGAATAGCTATGCAAAGTTAAATACAGGAAGATAAAGAAGATTATGCTAAAGATTAACTGCAAGGGGAAAAGAACAGTAGGAAAAGCAAACAAAAGAATAAATGTAGAAAAAGTAATAATAGATTTAAAAAATAAAATTTAAAAAGAGAAAAGAAAAAAAAAAGGAAAACTCCACAGAACTGCAAAGGCCCAGCGCAGAGGCTGAGGTTTATAACAATAATAAAAAATGTGACTGAGGGGGAAAAAGAAAAGCTCAAAAGCTTAATTGGATTTCATAGTGCCAATAAAATCAACAATTACAACATAGGGGAAAAAAAGGAAAAAAAAATCCAGATGATTCTACAGAACAGATCAAAAAATAAGAATAATAAATGTTTTTCTTGAGTCATTGCTGTCAGAGTCCTTTCCCTTGATGGGAGTCACAGTCCACCTCACCTCCCTAGGATGCCCTTCAACACTGCTAATCTCTGGACCGGCTGTAGGGGCAGCTCAGATTCTAATCTGGTCCTACTCCTGTGTGTTCTTGCCTCCAGTGTCCACAGCTATCAAAACTGGTGCATTTTCTTTTGTGGGAACTCTCCATGACCTTTTATAAATTACATAGACAGAGTTCGTCTAGTTGATCGTGTGGATTTAATCTGCAGCTTGTACAGCTGGTGGGGGGTTTTGGGTCTTCTTCCTTAGCCACACTGCCCCTGGGTTTCAATTGTGGTTTTATTACCACCTCTGCGTGTGGGTCGTCCACTGGGGTTTACTCCTGAGGCTGCCCTGGAGGACTTGGGTTTGCCCCAGTGAGGGCCAGGTGTGGAGGTGGTACAGCTGCTTGGGTCACAGGGGTTCTGGCGGCACCGGGTACTCAGGGGAGTTGGCGGCTAGGGCAGCAGGAAATATAGTGCTCTAGAAGGGTGTGGCAACCAGCATTGGCCAGTACGCTCCAGTGTTCTTGCCTGGAGAACCCCGCTCCCTGCCAGAGAAGCCTGGCAGGCCACAGTCTACAGGGTAACAAAGAGTCAGACAGGACTGAAGGGACCCTGTGCGCATAGATGCAGGACTTGTTTTGCCTGTGGCAGTTCTGCCCCAGTGAGAGTCGAGTGTGAAGGTGGCACAGTTCCTTGGCTTATGGGGACCCTGGTGGTGCCAAGTATGTAGGGCCATGGACTGCCTCCGCCTCAGGAGTTATGGCCCTATCAGAGTCTTTTCGAGCCTCTCGTAGCTGGTGATCAGAAGGCCTCTTTGGCCAGTCTTTCTCCATAGCTCTGCCTGTTCAGGCGCTTAGAGGGGGTTCCCTTGCCTGGGGTCCTTCACTGTTCTATTTACATAGTTTTTTAAGGTTTCCTATTAATTATCTTTGTAACCATGAATATAGGAAAGCCTGTTTGTGCAGATATCCTGGGAAAATAAAACATTATTTTGCTTTTTGTTGAAAATACTCCTTTTACTGATTTCATCCTGCATATTTCCCCACATTTAGCCACCCAGCCAACCTCCCTATGTTTAAATTAGAACTGAAGTTGAGCACATTGAGAAAATGACTTTAAGTTCATGGCCAGAATTGTTCAAAACCTCCACCAGGTGACTCAAGGGACAGTGCAGATTGCACACAGAAAGAACTGAGGCTTGTCTGCTCCTTGTCCTGATTCATGCAGAGCCAGGCTGGTGCACTAGCATCAGAAAGGGTAAACATACCAGATAATTAATTGATCTTGAACACAAAATTTTGAAGAACTAGAATTCAGAATTGATCCCCCACCAAAAGGGCTTCTTCTCTTACTGCTCAGAAATTTTTTGGGCTCATTCTGAAAGCTGCCATTTGAATTGGACTGGGAACAAATGTGGAAATGTACTGAAAACAACTCATTGCCTAATCTCTAGCAATTTTATTTTATTATGTGATCAACAGATGTGTTGCAAGTTAGATTCAAAATGAAAATAAAAGTTTAAACAGTTAAAGTGTGGTCAGTAAATTATTTTCCAGACCTGTAGGAAAATAAAGTTAAAATCTGAGAAATATTCAGGTGCAACGTAAATTTTTTTCACTTTATTCCAATCAAATGGGTTTTATTTTTAAATTAATTTTTATTGGAGTATAGTTGCTTTACAATTTGTATTTTCTGCTGTATAGAAAAGTGGATCAGTGATATGTATATTTATATATATATGTATGTATATATATTTATCTCCTTTTTTAGTTTTTTTCCCATTTAGGTCACCACAGAGCACTGAGTAGAGTCCCTGTGCTATATAGTAGTTCTCATTATTAATAGTTATCTATTTTTTATACTAGTGTATATATGTCAATTCAAATATCTCAATTCATCCCAACCCTTTGTTCCCTCCTTGGTAACCATAAGTTTTTTCTCCACATCTGTTTCTCTGTTTCTGTTTTGCAAATAAGTTAATCTGTTTCATTTCTCTAAATTCCACATATAAGTGATATTATGCAATATTCGTTTTTCCTCTTTCTGGCTTACTTCATTCTGTATGACAGTCTCTAGGTCTATCCACATCTCTGCAAGTGACAGCATTTTGTTTCTTTTTATGGCCAAGTAATATTCCATTGTATGTATATGTGTGTGTATATATAGAGAGAGCACATCGTCTTTATCCCTTTCTCTGTTGATGGACATTTAGGTTGTTTCCATGTCCTGGCTATTGTCAGTAGTGCTGCAGGGAACGTTGGGGTGGATGTGTCTTTCTGAATTATGGTTTTATCTGGGCAATATAGGTTTTTATTCTGTTCTTTGTTCACTCTCATCTCTGTCCCCTCGGTTATCTTCTCATGGTTATTTACAAAAGTAGTCAGATAGCAGGAATAATACAGAGAATTTGGACTCTGAAGACTTTATTTCTGGATCTGGCTCTGCCATTTAACTAGTTGTGTGAATCTTTCTCAGATTGGTCCTTCAGCTTCCTTGGGCAAGGTGATAAAAGTACCTGTCCTGCCTCCCTGGCCAGGGCGATTATTATCTTCAGATGATACAATACATTTAGAAACTTTAACTTCCACCAGTGTCATTTCTTTTAATGAGATCACACATCCAGCATCAGCCCTTTAACCTTCTGACACTGTTTCTGAGGGTGAGTATATCAGAAAATTGTTTTCCCAGTCCTTCTTCTACCACTAAATTCTCTGGAATGGGTGTGCCAAGTCCTTACTGTAAGAAAACTTAATTCCCTGATCTAAGCAGCCTTTCCAAGTGCCAATTCTGACAAGAAATGGAATGGAGTGGTAATGTATATATATATTCCTGTACAGTGTGATGTAGGACTTGGTTACACTTGTTTGTAGCCAGTAGAGTTTGGAGATTATTTTAAAAATCAATTCTCAGACTGCAGATCAAAATTACAACTTGGCAAAGAATTTGCCTTTAGGCTGTGCCGATGCTCTTTACAGTTACTCTTTTCTGGGGCTCTAAAATGGTAGAGCTGTGTTGAAGCCAGTGATTTGTAAGAGGGTGCTACATCCCTCACCCACAGAGCTGCAAAGAATTTCTTTCCCTATCTTCCCAGCCCTTAACCTAAGGACCTGTGAACACACCCAATGCATGTAATTTCAGATTCTGGGTTAAGCAGCCTAAAATTTGGCCCACTTGACAGGTAGTTTACTAGTATTTCTGTCTGCTGGGCCCATAACCCTGTGGCATTCTTGCCACTATTATTGAACTATGAAACACCCACACTGCATCCCACTCCCCAAAACCTTTGCCAAGCTCTTAACTCCCCACAAGAGGCTTTAAAATTTTTTAATTTATAACTGTTGCACATATGTGGCATGTAAAATTAGTCTAAATGTTGAATTGCTTAGCAGGTTAAAAATCACTAAAATATTTATGATTAAAATGGAAACACAAGTAGGCTTTATGGCTACTTTTCCTGATATTGGCTTCTATTTATATGAAGATATTCAGCTTTTAGAAATTATAGACAAATCTTGATAAAATAATTGAAGTTGTCAAAACAATGTCTCATTCACACTGGAAATACAACCTATCTGTGTTTTCTTTCTTTTTTTAACAACAGAATCAGTAACATAATTGATGTGTTTTTATAGTTTACTTCTCATTATAGCTTCAATATTGGATCAGAGGTTAAGCTTCTGGATTTGAATCTGATTTTTCAGACTTCTGGCTTCTGGAAAGTTTTTATGTGCTGATGCAGGTTTGCTGTTTTTAGGTCATGGTGATTTGGCTTTTCTAGAAGCTATTCTTTTTCTAAGTGACTGACAGGAATCATTACTCTCTATGGCAAGAAACCAGAAGTTGGCAGGAGCCCTACACCGACTGTCCAGTTGGATTTATTTTTTTAACTATTGTGCCAATTTCCAAATTATCTTCAGTTATAGGGCATCTGTTTTCTTAAAAAGGTTCAAAGTGGGTGATACACATCTAGTGACAGCCCTGCCCAGGTCAGTTGAGAGGGGCTAAGCCCTTCTTCTGACAAAGACCTTCTTCTCTTTAGCACTCTGGACAAAAGCCAGAGATCACAGTACATTCCTAGAACTGCACAAGCCAAAGCCTCAACTATCAGGCAGTTTTGTATTTGTTCCTGAAACTCTCACATTATGACTTTGATTCCTCTTGATTGTTTAGAGGTATGAATCTGACAAGGATCACTTGGTAACGATGGACAGTAAGCACTCAAAGCCTCAGTGCTTATAGCCATGTTTCCTGCCTGAGCTGCTTCCCAGTATGAATTTTAAAATACTGAAAAGAAAAGGGTCAGGGCTTTAATCTGAAGGGATTTCTGAATTTGCCTCTTTTCTGAGAGAATTGATTGAGGTAGAAAGTGTCTCAAGTGAGGGCCACTCTGAAGCTGAGCTCTACCTTTTCACCTCTGTGGGGGACTTTAAAACCATCCCCCATCTCTCCCCTGCTTTGCTGGCCAGGGCCAATTTGATAATAGCTAGCCCAGAATGAAACACATCTGTTTATTTTCCCATATTGGCTGGTAACAACCAGAAATGCTTTTGCTTGTTTGAGCTTTGCCCTCCCCAGAATCTTGGTATTTGTTTTGAATTTGATTTTTGGCAGAATGAGATCCCATGCATGCCAGGCAGGCTCAGGAATGTGTGTTTAGTAGTGTAGGATTTTTTTTTTTTTTTTGACTTGCTTTGGGCTAAAGCTTTCTGTTTTTAAATATCTGACTCTTCTTCCATTGTCCTAGCTGTGCTGTAAGTAATGAATGCATCCTCTGCTTTGGAACTCTGCCGGAGAAGATGCAAATATGTCTATCCCGTTTCTTTATCTAGTGAGTTTACCCAACTGGGCCTACTGCTGCTTTGAAATATTCAGTTCAGTTTAGTCACTCAGTCGTGTCCGACTCTTTGCGACCCCATGAATCGCAGCACGCCAGGCCTCCCTGTCCATCACCAGCTCCCAGAGTTCACCCAAACTCATGTGCTTCGAGTCGGTGATGCCATCCAGCCATCTCATCCCCTGTTGTCCCCCTTCTCCTCCTGCCCCCAATCCCTCCCAGCATCAAGGTCTTTTCCAATGGGTCAACTCTGCATGAGATGGCCAAAGTACTGGAGTTTCAACTTCAGCATCAGTCCTTCCAATGAACACCCAGGACTGGTCTCCTTTAGGATGGACTGTTTGGATCGTTTTTCAGGCCAAGGGACTCTCAAGAGTCTTCTCCAACACCACAGTTCAAAGGCATCAATTCTTCGGCTCTTAGCTTTCTTCACAGTCCAACTGTCACATCCATATATGACCACTGGAAAAACCATAGCCTTGACTAGATGGACCTTTGTTGGCAAAGTAATGTCTCTGCTTTTAAATATGCTATCTAGGTTGGTCATAACTTTCCTTCCAAGGAGTACGGAGAAGGCAATGGCACCCCACTCTAGTACTCTTGCCTGGAAAACCCCATGGATGAAGGACCCTGGTAGGCTGCAGTCCATGGGATCACTGAGGGTCGGACACAACTGAGCAACTTCACTTTCACTTTCATGCATTGGAGAAGGAAATGGCAACCCACTCCAGTGTTCTTGCCTGGAGAATCCCAGGGACGGGGGAGCCTAGTGGGCTGCCATCTATGGGGTCGCACAGAGTTGGACACGACTGAAGTGACTTAGTAGCCAAGGAGTAAGTGTCTTTTAATTTCATGGCTGCAGTCACCATCTGCAGCGATTTTGGTGCCCAAAATGGTCACAGAGTTAGCAAATATTAGAGCCAGGATTTACATCCAGGCAGCTTAGCCCTTAGAGTCTGTGCTTTGTAAGACTATGCTACTTCTCACAAGGTGTAATACAAGGTAGCTTATGGCAAGAACCTCATTGATGAAAAGACCATGTAATTGCCTAAAGGATCCATACTTGGCTACAAACAACCCTGTCTAGAATTGGTTTCCTGTTGGAAGGATTTGGCTTGCTTGATGTTAGGGGGAGTCCATATTTGATGTTTATCAATGAAATGAAAATAAATCTTGTTGATGTTCATTTGGGCTTTGGCAAACTAACTTATTATTTCATTTAAGTGGGGTTCACTTTAGAAAATAAGCTGAATTCATCCTAAAGTCTTTAAAAAATAAAACACTTTGACTATTTCTTTTCACTCTTTCATTTAGTTAATTTCAGACAGGAAGCAAAGGTTTCTCAAGAGGCAAGTCAGGTGGTCTGGTATTCCCATCTTTTTCAGAATTTTCCACAGTTTATTGTGATCCACACAGTCAAAGGCTTTGGCATAGTCAATAAAGCAGAAATAGATGTTTTTCTGGAACTCTCTTGCTTTTTTGATGATCCAGCGGATGTTGTCAATTTGATCTCTGGTTCCTCTGCCTTTTCTAAAACCAGCTTGAACATTAGCTACCTTTTAAAAAAATATTTTGTTGTTGAGATATGATTCACGTACCATAAAGCTCATCATTTTCATAAGGTTGTGCAACCTTTACTACTGTCTAATGTAATGTTTTCATCACTCCCAAGACAAACCTCCCACCCATAAGCAGTCACTCCCTTTTACCCCTCCACCCAATCCCTGGCAACAACTAGACCACTTTAAATCTCTATGTATTTGTTTTTTCTAGACATTTCATACAAATGCAGTCATGTAATATATGGCTTTTGTGTCTGATTTCTTTGATTTAACGTAATGTGTTTGGGGTTTATCTGTGTTATATTATGTTTCAGTACTTTGTTCTTTTTTACATCTGAATAATGTTCCAATGTATAGATATACAGTATTTTATTTGTCCATTCATCAATTTTTGGATATCTGGGTTCTTTTCATCATTTAACTATTATAAATAATGCTGCTATCAGTATTTATGTACAACTTTTTGTGTGGACATATGAATTGCACAGTCATATGCTGACTCTGTGTTTAACTTTTTCAGGACCTTCCAGACTATTTTTCACCGCTGTACCATTTTGCATTTCTACCTTTGGTGTGTATTGGTTCTGATTTCTCAGCATTCATGGTTTTAGAATTTTTGATTTTAGATATCCTTGTAGGTGTGAAGTGGTATATTGTAGTTTGATTTGCAGTTATGATGTTGAGCATCTTTTCATATGCTTCTTGGGTACTTGTATATCTTCTTTGGAGAAGTATGTTATTTAGATCCTTTGCCAATTTTTTAATTGAGTTATTTGTTGTTTATCTGTCCATTGTTTAATTGGGTTATTTGTCTTTTATTATTTAATAAATAATTAAATGAGAGCTGTTTACATATTCTAGATACTAGGCCCTAATCTGAGAGATGATGTAGAAATATTTTCTTCCATTCTGTAGGTTGTCCCTTTTTTGATAATCTCCTTTGAAATACTAAAGTATATTTTGCTAAAGTCCAAATTATCAATTTTTTTTTGGTTGCTTGTGCTTCAGATTTCATATATAAGAAACTATTGCCTAATTCAAGGCCATGAAT
Source organism: Bos indicus (assembly GCF_029378745.1). NCBI lineage: Eukaryota > Metazoa > Chordata > Mammalia > Artiodactyla > Bovidae > Bos > Bos indicus. The sequence continues at coordinate 13,770,596 of NC_091782.1, read as the reverse complement.
ATACATACCTTGGTTTTCTTCCAAGACTTTTATAGTTATAGCTCTTATGTTTAGGCTTTTGATCTACTTTGAGTTAATTTTTTTACGTGGTGTGAGGTAGGAATCTAAATTCATTTTCCTGCATGTGGATATTAGTTGTCCCAGCATCATTTGTTGAAAAGATTATTCTTTCCTCCACTGAATTGTCTTGGTGCCCATGTCAAAAATCAATTGACTGTAGATGTATGGGTTTATTTTTGGATTGCATTCTACTACATTGGTATATTTGTCTATCCTTATGCCATAACCACACTATCTTGAGTACTGTGGTTTTATAGTAAGTTTTAAAATCAGGAAGTTGGAGTCCTCTACTCCACCCACCCCCTAAGATTCTTTTGGCTTTTTTGGATCCTTTCCATATGAATTTTAGAATGAGATTGTTAGTTTCTACAAAGAAGCCAGCTAGGATTTTTTTTTTTTTATTGTATTGGTTTTGCCATACAGCTAGGATTTTGAAAGTTTTGCACTGAATCTGTAAATCACTTTAGAGAATATTGTCATCAAAACAATATCAAATCATCTATTTCATGAACACAGGATATTTTTCCATTTATTTAGATCATCTTTAATTTCTTTAGGTAATATCTTGTGGTTTTCAGTGTATAAATCTTAAGATCAGTTTCAGTGGAGCAAGGGAGGAAAAGGGTAGATTAGAGAAGCTAAGTCTGAAATGAAGTGGAAAGAGTGTGTATGAACTGTGAATTCAAGAAAAATAAGGAGAGAGGGGATGATTGCTTACAAAGTGAATAGGGTAACAAGAGATGTGTGGTTTCAGGATCTGATCTGAGAGGAAGTGGTTTGTGGAGAGAGAGCTGTTAAAGATTGCTGTTGTTGTTGTGCAGTCACTTGTGTCGGGCTCTTTGCAACCCCGTGGACTGCAGCACACGAGGCTTCTCTTTCCTTCACCATTTCCTGGAGCTTGCTCAAACTCACATCTGTTGAGTCAGTGATGCCATCTAACCATCTCATCCTCTATCTTCCCCTTCTTCTCCTGCCTTCAGTCTTTCCAGCATCAGGGTCTTTACCAGTGGGTTGGCACTTTGCATAAGGTGACCAACATATTGAAGCTTCAGCATCAGTCCTTTCAATGAATATTCAAGATTGATTTCCTTTAGGATTGACTGGTTTTATCTCCTTGCAATCCAAGGGACTCTCGAGAGTCTTCTCCAACACCACATTCAAAAGCATCAATTCTTTGACACACAGCATTCTTTATGGTCCAACTTTCACATCCATACATGACTACTGGAAAAGCCATAGCTTTGATTAGACGGACTTTTGTTGTCTAAGTAATGTCTTTGCTTTTTAATACGCTGTCTAGGTTTATCATAGCTTTTCTTGCAAAGGAGCAAGTGTCTTTTAATTTCACGGCTACAGTCACCATCTTCAGTGATTTTGGAGCCCAGGAAAATAAAGTCTGTCACTGTTTCCATTGTTTCCCCATCTATTTGCCATGAAGTGATGGGACCATATGCCATGATCTAAAGATTCTAGAGAGAAGTAGTATCTGATAGGGCAGATGGAGAAAAGAATTGGTGAAGGAAGCAGGACAGTGTGGGAACAGGAACAGAAGTGGAAAGGTAGTCATTGAAAAGGAAAAGTGACAGGAATGGGGAAATACAGTGCAAAGGAGGAGAATTAGAAGACACACTGTCTGATGGCCCCCATGTGTCTCATAAAGTAGGAGGTAGAGTCACGTCTGAGAGTGAATCAGGCAAGGGTTGGGTAGAGTGCTTTAGGAGAGGGTTAAAGGGTTAGAATGGTCCCTATAATGGAGAAAAACCTAGAGGGAAGAGGAACTGCTGAATAACTCTAATGGCCTCAGTATAACTAAGAGGTATGGTAATATATTTTTTCTCACTTATATGCAATTAATCCACATGTGATATACTTTATAATTTACAGTGCTTTTACATATGCTGATTTATTCTGTCTTCCAGTAACTCTGTGAAACAGACAGATGCCTTAATGCATTGATTATCACACCTTCCTTTGTCTTTTCTTCTTTCTCCTTTTTCTTGCAGAGAAAGTTGTCAATCATTGTATGGGTATTTATTATCCACCATATGCCAGGCACTGTGGATTCAACAGTAGATGACACAGATGCAATGCTGCCCTCACCAAAATTAAAGTCTAGTTGGGGAAGCAGACAAGTAAAAAGCAATTACTGTACAAGTATGATAAGTATTAAAATGAGGGAAATGTAGGGTTTTATGAGATCGCATGGGAAGGGTACTGTATCAGCTAGAACTCAGTTGCATATAACAAAAAACCAAAAATGTTATGGGCTTAAGCACACCAGAGTCATGTCTGACTCTTTTGCGACCCCATGGACTGTAGCCCACCAGTCTTCTCTGTCCATGAGATCTTATAGGCACAAATGCTAGAATGGGTTACCATTTCCTTCTCCAGGGGATCTTCTCGATCCGGAGGATTGAACCTGTATCTCCTTTATTGGCACATGAATTTTTTACCACTGAGCCACCAGGGAAGCCCACACAAGAGTAATATCCTCATGTAAAAACAGGTTGAATATAGGACTGGGACTATATCATAGTCCCTGGGACTGCTATGGTAATTCCACGAAAATGTGAAAATTGGTTCCTTTTTTCTGTTCTGCCATCATTAATACTAGCTTCTGTTTTCAAGATTGCCTCCTTATCCAAGATGGCTGATGGGACTCCCAACTATCATGACAGAATTCCAGATAGCAGGAAGAAAGAAGGGAATGAGTGCAAAAGAGTGTATTTCTTAGCTGAGTCAGCAACTTTTAAGAAACCTTCTTGGGTGTCTTGCACAATCCTCCTTCCTTACGTCTCTTTGGTCAGAACATATTCAAATGGCTACTTCTTGCTACCTGCAAGAGAGTTTGGAAATTGTGTTTGTTTGTTTGTTTTTTTCCCAGGTAGGCAGCTATGTGCAAAGCTTAAAAAGTAAAATGAAGGTTATTTTACTAAGAAAAGAAAAATAGACTCTGGGGTGGGCAATTCAGTTTTTGCTGTAGGTAATCAAACCCATCCAGAGTGGTTGGTGAGCATATAATAGGGAATTAAAGTTATTTACTAGCTCACTAGTAACCTAACTTTACTAACAGGGGAACTGACACTCAGGAAGGTTAAGTATTAAGTTGGTGCAAAAGTAATTGCAGTTTCGGGTTTTGAATTTTAAAGCATTATAACTAGGCTCAAACGCATTTTTATCGATCAAAATAAGAACCATTACAATCAACACATTTTTGCCAACAAAAAATAAGTTTGTTTATTCCTGTAGCTTAAAAATCCATGCTTTGGGATTTGATGAACTCTTGGAAAGCATTTTCTGCATCGTGAGGGTTGTGGAGGTGTGTTCCTTGCAAATAGTTGTCGATGCTTGAAGAAGTGGTAGTCATTTGGCAAGAGGCCAGGTGAGCATGGCAGATGAGGCAAAACTTCGTAGCCAGACTCGTTTAACTTCTGAAACGTTGATTGTGCGACGTGTAGTCTGGCGTTGTCATGGAGAAGAATAGGGCCTTTCTGTTATCCAGTGCCAGCTGCAGGCATTGCAGTTCTTGGTACATCCCATCGATTTGTTGAGTATACCTCTCAGATTTAATGGTTTTGCCAAGATTCAGAAAGCTGTAGTGCATCAGATGGGCAACCATACCACCAAAAAGTGACCATGAGCTTTTTTTGGTGCAAATTAGGCTTTGGGAAGTGCTTTGGAGCTTCTTCTTGGTCCAGCCACTCAGCTGGTCATCACTTATTGTTGTATAAAATACACTTTTCTTTGCATATCACAGTCCAACTGAGAAATAGTTTCTTGTTGTTTCATAGAATAAGAGAAAACAAAATTTGAAAATGATGTCTGTTTTTTTTTTTTGTTTTCGGTCAGCTCATGAGACACACACTTACCAAGCTTTTTCACCTTTCCAATTTGCTTCAAATGCTGAACAACTACAAAATGGTTAATGATGAGTTCTTGGGCAACTTCTTGTGTAGTGGTAAGATGATCAGCTTCTATGATTGTTCGCAGTTGGTTGTTGTCAACTTCTGATGGCCAGCCACTATTATGCTCTTCATCTTCAAGGCTCTCGTTTTCATTGCAAAACTTTTTGAACCACTGCTGCACTCTGTATTCATTAGCAGTTCCTGGGCCAAATGTGTTGTTGATGTTGTGAGTTGTCTCCATGTTTTAGGACCCATTTTGAACTCAAATAAGGAAATCACTTGAATTTGCTTTTTGTCTTACATCATTTCCACAGTCCAAAATACATATAAAATAAACAAGTAGTAAGTCATTAGCAAGAATACATAAAGCAAGAAATGTGCGTTAAAATGATGTATAACATGACCACATTTATTAAGAATGTATTCCCAAAAAAAAAAAAAAAAAGAATGTATTCCAAAATCAAATGGCATATTTCAACAATACAAAAACTGCAATTACGTTTGCACCAACCTAATTGTACAGTCCACACAATGAGTTGGTAGCATAGCAAAACTTAAGTCTTCATAGTCTCATATCCAGCATTCTTTCTGTTGCACCACTGCTTTTCATTTTAATATATGCATATAGTATTTATAGTTCAACTAATAGGCGATTTTAAGATTTAGAGCTTTACTTCCAGATATTCTAAATATTCTGTATTTGGGTAGTATTACATTAAGTCCAGAAAGATTTAAGAAGTCAGTGGGATTTAGATATGGTCCATTGAAAAGTTTTTTATAATGGGTTTAATTTAGTTTTTATTCAGAAACTCATTTGGCTTTTGAAACATAGTCATTTCTCAGTGTTGCGCAAATGTTTACAAGTTTTTCCCACCTTAGGGCCTGCTATTGTATTATAAGGAACACTGGTGAAGGCTGTTGTTAGATACCGTTTATTTGAAAAGCAAACCTTTCCCTAGTGAAAACAAATGTTCTTCCATCTTAGCATTGTGAAATGTATTTCATCTTAGAAGATCTCAGTGGGATGAAAGTAATATGAGAACTAGGACTCTGAACTCAGAGGAGCAGGGAGTGTGTGACTCTGGGCAAGTCACTGTCCTAGCTGTAAAATAAAATACTTTTTAAAAAGTGGGTATGAGAATAAATTAGGAAAAAATAATAATTTCTTAGACTTGTATAGTTGAAATAAGCAGATTATTAAGCTGCCTTTCAACCATTAGATTGATTTTCTTCTCCTTCATTATCACAGCTAACTTGTTTTGTGGTTTCCTCCTTTTCCTGACATGTTTACCTATGAGGGAAGGATAGATGGGCAATGGAGTCATTAAGGGTTGAAGAGCAGTGCATGGAGGATGGTGAAAGGACCTGGAGGAGGCCTTTGCTGGATAATCAGCCTGTGACTTTCATTATCTCTGTTTAGTTTGAGTTGTTCAATGACAACAAGAGAGTATTCTTTTTCCTGGCATTTTGTCTGAATATGTGATATGCTGCTGCAAAATGAACAGTAATCGTTCCTTGGTATAGCCTCATATCCCTGGCATTCAGTCTTACCATGCTTATTATTTTCTGAGAGTGAGTGAATGAGAAAGGAGGATGGGGGAAGGAGAGGGAGGAGAAGACTTGTAAAACTGGCTCAACAACTTTAAACTTTTCTTACCTAATCTTTTACTATAGACTGTAGATCTTAAAGCCTAGAGAAGTCATCGAGTTCAGGGGTTTTCAGATTGTGCTCCATGGAACCCAGTGAAAATGTCAGGGCCAAGTGAATGAGGGCTCCTTTCAGTTAAGAGCATGTACCTTAAAGAATATTATAAAAATCAAATGTCACTCCCCTACCTAAAAATTTTCAGGACTCCTCTTTGCCCATGGAATAAAGTCCAAGGTCCTTAGCGTAAAACACAAAACTCTTCATGATCTGCCCACTCTATGCTCACGTGGTTGCTCCCATTCCGTTCCTCATCGTCTGTGTTCCAGGCTCCTGCTGTTTCCCTGAACTTGTCTGGCTGTTTCACAACTCGCTGCATTTGTACTTGGTATTTCTTCTCCACAGGATATACTTTCTCTGTCCTGCATTCTTCTTTGCTCCCATCTCAGTTACCCCCCAGGCTTGAATAGTCCCCCAACCCTATCCCATCACTCACTGTCCTTTGATCCTGCTCTGTTTTTGGTATAACACCAATCACAAGCTAGAACAATATTTTTAATGTATTTATTTGTGCTCTCTGTTTTTCTCACTCTGTGTACTCTCCCCTGGCAATCTCATGGGCTCAAGCGGCATCATTCGATAAAAGACTTCATCTCCTGCTTAGATCTTTCTCATGCACATCCCACAAGCACACTGGCCACTGCATAGCTTCCTCAGAGTAATATGTAGCAGCCCAGCTCACAACAAAATACGTAAAGCTGATTAACTTTACATTCCACCATGGCGGTCTTCCTGCATTCCCATCTTAGGAAAAGACTTATCAGTTGCCCTGTCCCAAAAGCTGGGCATCACCTTTCATTCCTCCCTCTTCCCCATCCAGCTGTTTCAATTATGGCAACTCTTCTTCATGAAATTCTTTTCTAAATCCATCCTCTTTTCTACATATCCATTGCAATAACTCACTGCTCTTTTCTTGACTAAATTATGTATTGTATTATTCTCGGTTCTCTAGAACAGTGCTATCCAATAGAAATATATTATTTTAAATTTTCTAGTAGCTACATTAAAAAAGGCAAAAAGAAACAAGTAAAATTAATTTTAGAAGTGTATTTTAGTTAAGCCATTATATTCAAAATATAATCAACTCAACATGTAATCAATATTTGAAACCATTTATTATATTTTAACACACATACAAAAACTCTACACATTTAATGTATACAACTTGATGAGTTTGGAAATAAATTTATATATGCCCATGAAGCCAAAAATCTATGCTATGAACCTATCCATCATTACAAAAGTTTTCTCCTGTACTCTTTATTTATTATTATTGTTGTTGTTTTTAACTGTTATGATGGTGATAATGATCAGAACACTTAACATAACTCTCTCTAGCAAATATTTATGTATAGCAATACAGTATTGTTAACTGTAGGCACCGTACTATGAGTAGATCTCTAGGTTTTATTTATCTTGTATAAACTTTGTACCCCTTGACTAATACTGCCTCATTTCCCCTCCCCTGGCAACTACTGTTTTACCCTCTCTGTCTTTGTGAGTTTGAATGTTTTAGATTCTTCATATAATTGATATGATGTAGTATTTGTCCCGGAGAAGGCAATGGCACCCCACTCCAGTACTCTTGCCTGGAAAATCCCATGGACGGAGGAGCCTGGTAGGCTGCAGTCCATGGGGTCACTAAGAGTCGGGCACGACTGAGCGACTTCACTTTCACTTTTCACTTTCATGCATTGGAGAAGGAAATGGCAACCCACTCCAGTGTTCTTGCCTGGAGAATCCCAGGGACAGAGGAGCCTAGTGGGCTGCCATCTATGGGGTCACACAGAGTCAGACACGACTGAAGCGACTCAGCAGCAGCAGCATTTGTCCTTCTTAGCATAGTGTCCTCTATGTTCATCTATGTTGTCACAAATAACAATATCAATTATTATCAAATAACAAGTTCAAAGATCAGTGTGAATTTTATACTTGCAGCATATCTCAATTTGGACTAGTCACATTTCTACCAGCTATGGCTACTGGCTACTATATTCAGCATCATAACTATAAAATACAGAATCTGAAGCAAGGATTAGAGTCCTGACATTGTCTTTGGTCGGTTCCAGCCCAGAATGGTGAGGGCAAAGGCCAGATAAGGGAAAATGATGATGTAGTGTATCATGCTGGCTGCTGTGTGCTGTGTGTGCTTAGTTGCTCAGTGGTGTCCGTCTTTTTGACTCCGTAGACTGTAGCCCACCAGATTTCTTTGTCCATGGGGATTCTCCAGGCAGGAATATTGGAGTGGGTTGTCATGCCCTCCTCCAGGGATCTTCCCTACCCAGGGATCGAACCCGAGGTTCCTGCATTGCAGGTGGATTCTTTACCATCAGAGCCACCAGAGAAGCCCAAGAATACTGGAGTGGGTAGCCTTATCTCTTCTTCAGGGGATCTTCCCAACCTAGGAATTGAACTGGGGTCTCCTTCATTGCAGGCAGATTCTTTACCAGCTGAGCTACCGGGGATGCCCACCATGCTGGCTCCCTCACCATCACTGTAGAGACACACGGCAGACTGTCCAGCAAACAGTTTCCTTCCCTCTTCTGTTCCCCATTAATCTGAGTTCACCCCATGGGGAGCTAGTTTCTCTGTGCTTCCTGTACCCCCTTGACAACTGTTCAGAAAGCAGTATGATGTTTTATCCAAATCCCATGCGCAATGCAGCATGGGTTAATGAGAAAGTTGAAGGACGTTGAGAGAATCCTAGAATCAATTCAATAAAAAATAAATTAATTTGTAAAAACAGAATTGTAGTAAAACGATGACAAAAAATAAATAAATTTGCATCAACATATGACTGAGCATTTTGACTCTGGTTTTATCTTCTCTTCAGTCCATTTTCCATTCTATAGCCATGTGTTCTTGTGAAATGCAAACCTGTCATTTTCCTATTTTAAAACCTCCAGTGACTCCTCATTGTTTCCAAGAGAAAGTCTAACACCCATCTTGTTGAAAGTTTTCCTTGATCTGGCCCTGCCTACCTGTCTAGCTTCTGGTCTCAAGGTCCTCCCTCCTGTCTTAAATACTGTGTGTGTTACTTACCTGCTGGATAACAAATTACCCAAACGTTGTGACTTAACAATAAACATTTATCACCTTACAGTTTTAATGGGTTAGGAATTTGAGAGTAACTTAGCTGGATGATTCAAGCTTGAGTTCTGTTACAGGATTGTAGTCAAGATGTCAGCCATGGCTGTAGTCATCCAAAGGCTTAACTAGGCTTCAGTGATTCACTTTTAAAAGCGGCCATTTACATGGTCGGCATGTTGACATTGACTCTTAGAGGTCTGAGTTTCTCTCCGTATTGGCTTCTCTAGAGGACTGCTGCAGTGGCCTCGTAGCATGGTGGCCGTCTTCCCCCACAGAAAGTGATCCAAGAGGGAGCAAAGCAGAAGCCACCATGTTTTCTTTTTTTTAACCTAGTCTCAGAAATATATATCATTGTTTTCATGATTCCTTATTGAAATGGGAGGGATCTACACAAAAACATGAATAGCAGAAGACAGCCATCAGAGGCCATGCTGGAGGCTGGGTACACACATATGTAGCATTTCCCTAAGTCATTCTAGCGTGCCCTACTGCATCTGGGCATTCCTACGTATTATTCTGTATTACCCCAAAGAGTTCCCTCTTCTGTTTCTCTTTTCCTTGTTTGCCTTTATAACTCTGCTGTCACTTACTGTGAGAAGTCCTTTTTTTTTTAACCCATAATATTCCGACCTTACCTGCCACCCATGGCTCCCTGCTATCAGACCACCTTGTCCTCCCACGAGCTGCGCATTTTCATCATAGTTGCCTGTTTCCTGGCTTGTTTCCTGCATTAGACTCTGAGTTCATGAGGACAGAGACCATGTCTTTCTGGTCCACTGATGTCTCTCCAGTGCCCAGCACAAGGCTTGGCAACACACTGTAGGTTCTCAGTAAATAGTTGTTGGTTGGGAAGATAAAGGAAGGGATGGGCGGATGATGGATGGACGATACAACAGACATCTTGTCTCTTCTACTAGACTCTGAACTCTTGCAGAGGAGTGCCCTGGTCTTTTCTTTTCTGAATCCCCAGGGCATGACAGAGCGCCCAGCAGATAATAGGCCCCTAATAAATGTCCTTTTCTCCTTCCTTCCTTTTTTCTCCTATTCTTTTTGATGGAATAAAGATTTTGAGAGGTTCAGCATCTCTACAGGTCTATTATTAGTGATAAATCTGATTATTTACAAACATTTACCTCTTGATTACTTCCTGTTTCAAATATTGCCAATATTCCTCTTTATGTCAACAATGCAGCAGCATTTCAGATAATTGATTTTTGTGTTTAGTAACTATAATAGTGTTTATTAAGGCTGAGTGGGTGCCTTGAACATGGAAGGTGTTTTGTAAATGTTAAATAAATTCAATATATTGATAAGTGCTTTTTTACTGAGTAACTACGGTAAAGCTTCAGATTATATGAAAAGTGAATAGTTTTACTTAGATCTTGATTCTGTTAACAAAAGGAATTACTAACATGTAAGTGCAAGTAATGTGAGAGTTGGACTGTGAAAAAAGGTGAGCGCCAAAGAATTGATGCTTTTGAACTGTGATGTTGGAGAAGACTCTTGAGAGTCCCTTGGACTGCAAGGAGATCCAACCAGTCCATCCTAAAGGAGATCAGCCCTGGGTGTTCTTTGGAAGGAATGATGCTAAAGCTGAAGCTCCAATACTTTGGCCACCTCATGCGAAGAGTTGACTCACTGGAAAAGGCTCTGATGCTGGGAGGGATTGAGGGCAGGAGGAGAAGGGGATGACAGAGGATGAGATGGCTGGATGGCATCACCGACTCGATGGACGTGAGTCTAAGTGAACTCCAGGAGTTGGTGATGGACAGGGAGGCCTGGTGTGCTGCGATTCATGGGGTCGCAAAGAGTCGGACACGACTGAGCAACTGAACTGAAGTGTAACTAAATTGATTCTGGGTTTGAAATTTAGGAGAAAATTGACCTTGATTGTGTTTAAGGCCTGTTCTCTTCAGCTACCCTGTTAGCTATATTGAAAGGCAGCAAATGAGAGGAAGCTTGCCAACAATGCTGACTCTGCTTCCTCCCCAAAGAATGTGAAGAACGGAGATTAGTTACCAAGAACCCACTGGGAGGAAGTACACAAACATGTGGTTACTTGTTCCTTTCACTCTTTTCATTTTCTTTAAAAAATATCGTATGTTTTTCTTTATTTTTATAATTTATAAGTTAATTCTGTTTTATAATTTTTATTTATTTTGGCTGTGCTGGCTCTTTCTCGCTGTGTGGGCTTTTCCTCTAGTTGTGGCAGACAGGGGCTACTCTCTCGTTGTGGTGCGCAGGCTTGTTGCCGTTGCTTCTCTTGGAGCACAGGCTCTAGGATACGCAGATGTCGGTAGGTAAGCTCCCAGGCTCTGGAGCAGAGGCTCAGTAGCTGTGGTGCACGTGCTAGGTTGTTCTGTGGCTGTGGGATCTTCCTGGACCAGGGATCGAATCCACGTGTCCCACATTGACAGGTGGATTCTTTACCACTGAGCCAACAGGGAAGCCCCATAAGTTAATTCTGTATTTACTTCTTTCATTTTCAAATTCCTTACTGGAGGTTCATTAAAAGGGCATGTACTTTGTGATTGAACAGAACTACATTCAGATTCTGACTGCCACTTATTACTGGCTGTGTGTCGTTGGACAAGTTACTTTATATTTCTGATTTTTTCTTTTTATTAGTGTGTGAAATGAGGATAGAAATGACTTTTTATAAGATTAGCATCCTGTTCAGTAAGATATCTTATGTAAAGTGCCAAGTGTGGAATTTGGCCTTCATGCTCAAATTCAAGTAATACCTCCCTCCCCTAGGCTGTTTTTCATAGATTGAAGCAGTGCTTAGCAGTATGTTATGTAATCAGTCACATGACCCCAGAAATAAGAGACTCATTGATTCTGGCAGAAAAGTAGTTTCCTAGACCATCTGACAAAACTGCCTACTTTCTTCCTTAAGTTTGCTTCCCAACCAACTGAAGTGGTACAGTATTAATGTATTGTGCTTTTCCTGTGTATGTTTTTTCCTCTTGTTTTTTTTCATTACCTTTCTCACCTTGTTTTCTTCTCCTTCCCTTTGGTGACAGTTGTTATTTTTAGATCCCTGCCTACTTCCACACTTACTGGTATCACTAAGACTAGTTCCTTCCTGTCTGCCTTTACCATGCTGTAGACTCTAGAGCCTCCCCCTGGGAGCCCTTTGCTCCTAAAACTCGTTGGTGGGATTAGTCACTCAAGGTTTTACTTGGTGCCCTGCCAGGTGGTGGGAGTTTGGATGATGTGCCCTTCTTTTTCTCCATGTGATCTCCAGAGAGGTCTGTATGGGGGGAGTGTGTCCACACAAACAAACAGTCTGGGGTGTCCAAATCTTGAGTTGAGTGGCCTGTTAAAACAGGTCTGTGTCAGGAGTGATAAATAGTTTTTGTGGATTTTGAGCAAGTTGCCGATCGATCAGCTACCGTTTAATGAGAGAGAGACACTGTAAGAGGAGCAGAAGCCCAGCTGCCTGTTCGAGAGCCACCTGCCTTTTCTCTTTACTTCATTTTCTTGCTAATGAAGGAACCAATTGGTTTAGAGCGATCAATGCTGACCTATTTGGATCAGACATTGTTTTGGCATTGCCAAGGCAATTAAATTCAGCAGGGTGAGGATTAGAGCGAGAAAGGCTATAAAAAAGAGAGAAACAAGAGACTTTTTATTCAGCAACAACCACTCTGGTGTTAGAGGTATAAAAAGGATTAGTTTAAAAAGAATTAATCATTAGAGCATTTTCTTTATTGGTAAAATAATCAGAAGGTTTGTTGACATTAGTTCTTAGATTTAGGAAGATAGGAAGCTCTGCTTTGCTGATCTCACTTAAGGTACAAACCTTTGTTATTGACCTCTTTCCTATTTAAAGCTGCGACTCATCCAGCAAGCCTTCTCTTAGAGACTGTCTACTGTAGTAGGTACTGTGACCTATATGTGGTAGATTTTCCAAAGCAGCTCTGATTTTAAATTGTCTGGCCCCTCACCATTCCATTTAGGTGATGTGATTCAGAAATTGTTCATTAGTCTGAACACTTGAAGACTTGATGGAGAGCATAGTATATAAAACCCTTGAGAGTAGGGTACATGAGCTAATCATCTTGGCACACACACCTCTCATTCTTTCAGCCAAGCATGGTGCCTTCCACTCAGATGCTCAATAAATATTTGAGTAAACTGACAGAGTGACTAACTCACTGCATAGGAAGTAGAGTCTTAAAAAATACATAGGATCTGAAAACTTGGTGTTCTAGGGTTAGGGACACAGTAGGAATAAGCATATAAATGCAGCAATGAATAGAGTGAGTTAGGGAGTGGAAGGCATAAACTAAAGTGAGAATTTCCAGACTTTGGGTTTCACCCAACTTGTGCAATTTCCAAAAGTAATTTTGCTAAGTAAAATGTCGACTGTCACCTTTGTCCCATAATACCAAAATATAGAGTGGATATACTTTTGGCCAAAAAAGGGCAATTCTTTTTTTTTTTTTATTTACTTTTTTTTTTTATTTTTTATTTTTTATTTTTTAAATTTTATTTTATTTTTAAACTTTACATAATTGTATTAGTTTTGACAAATATCAAAATGAATCCACCACAGGTATACATGTGTTCCCCATCCTGAACCCTCCTCCCTCCTCCCTCCTCCCTCCCCATACCATCCCTCTGGGTCGTCCAGTGCACTAGCCCCAAGCATCCAGTATCGTGGATCGAACCTGGACTGGCAACTCGTTTCTTACATGATATTTTACATGTTACAATGTCATTCTCCCAAATCTTCCCACCCTCTCCCTCTCCCACAGAGTCCATAAGACTGTTCTACACATCAGTGTCTCTTTTGCTGTCTCGTACACAGGGTTATTGTTACCATCTTTCTAAATTCCATATATATGCGTTAGAATACTGTATTTATGTTTTTCCTTCTGGTTTACTTCACTCTGTATAATAGGCTCCAGTTTCATCCACCTCATTAGAACTGATTCAAATGTATTCTTTTTAATGGCTGAGTAATACTCCATTGTGTATATGTACCACAGCTTCTTATCCATTCATCTGCTGATGGACATCTAGGTTGCTTCCATGTCTTGGCTATTATAAACAGTGCTGCGATGAACATTGGGGTACACGTGTCTCTTTCCCTTCTGGTTTCCTCAGTGTGTATGCCCAGCAGTGGGGTTGCTGGATCATAAGGCAGTTCTATTTCCAGTTTTTTAAGGAATCTCCACACTGTTCTCCATAGTGGCTGTACTAGTTTGCATTCCCACCAACAGTGTAAGAGGGTTCCCTTTTCTCCACACCCTCTCCAGCATTTATTATTTGTAGACTTTTGGATCGCAGCCATTCTGACTGGTGTGAAATGGTACCTCAGAGTGGTTTTGATTTGCATTTCTCTGATAATGAGTGATGTTGAACATCTTTTCATGTGTTTGTTAGCCATCTGTATGTCTTTTTTGGAGAAATGTCTATTTAGTTCTTTGGCCCATTTTTTGATTGGGTCGTTTATTTTTCTGGAGTTGAGCTGTAGGAGTTGCTTGTATATTTTTGAGATTAGTTGTTTGTCGGTTGCTTCATTTGCTATTATTTTCTCCCATTCTGAAGGCTGTCTTTTCACCTTGCTAATAGTTTCCTTTGATGTGCAGAAGCTTTTAAGGTTAATTAGGTCCCATTTGTTTATTTTTGTTTTTATTTCCAATATTCTGGGAGGTGGGTCATCTCAGAGTTATATAACTACCTTGATTTGGAGGAGGCATCTAAGTGTCGTCCACATCTGGTTGGTCTTTGATTCCCCTACTGGTTTCTCATGCTTTTGGACTTGGTTTATATGTCATCCACAGGGAGCTAAATGTCTTGAATAAGAGCTCATGTTTTTACTTCAGAATGTGGTCTGGGGCTTTCATTAGATAACTGCCTCTGAAATTGCCAGGGGACTTTATACCCCTTGCCTTGCAACTTCTTGCTGATGGCACACCATTAGTTAAAAAACAAAAAAATTGCACATCAAAAAATGATCAATATCATTAGTCATCAAGGTAATGCTATTAATAAAACTACAGTGAGATACCACTTTATGCCCAATAGGATAGCTAGGATCAAAAAGTCTGATAACAACAAGTGTTGGCAAGGATTTAGAGAAATTAGAACCCTCATAAACTGATGGTGGCAGTGTAAAAATGGTACGGCCACTTTGGAAAAGAGTCTGACAGTTCCTCAAAAACTTAAATGTGGAGTTACGTTATACTCAGCAATTCCACTTTTAGGTGTGTACCCAAGAGGAATGAAAACATGTGCATGTGAAAAATTGAACATAAATATTCAGAGCATTATTCACAGTAGCCAAAAGGTGAAAAAAACCCAGATGTCCATCAGCTGATGAATGGCTAAACAAAATATGGTATAGCTATGCAATGGAATGTTATTCAGCCATTAAAAGGAAGCAAATGCTGATGCATGTTACAACATAGATGAACCTTGAAAACATTATGCTAAGTGAAAGAAGCTAGTCACAAAAGATCACACATTATATGATTCCATTTATATGAAATGTCCAGAATAGGCAAATCTGTAAAGACAGAAAATAGTGACTGCTTAGGACTGAAGAGATGGGGAAGTAGGGAGTTTGATAGCTAAAATATATAAGCCTGCTCTCTCAGGTGATGAAAATGTTCTTATACTTTTTGTGATGATGATTGTACACCTCTGTGAATATACTATAAACCGTGGAATTGTATACCTTAAATGGGCAAATCATATCTTGCTAAAAAAGTATTTTTAAGTGGGCACTCTTGATATATGTATTTATAAATTTTATACATGTACTCCTCTAGTATTCTGTACACTGTGTGTGTGCGTGCTCAGTCACGTCAGTTATGTCCAACTCTTTGCTGTGTTGTGGACTGCCACCCACCAGACTCCTCCTCCAGACAAGAATATTGGAGTGGATTGCCATGCCCTCCTTCAGGGGATCTTCCCAACCCAGAGACTGAACCTACATCTCTTACATCTCCTGTGTTGGTAGGTGGGTTCTTCACTACTTGCACCACCTGGACAATTCAAAGTGAAAGTGAAAGTCTCTCAGTCTTTACGACCCCATGGACTGTAGAGTCCTTGGAGTTCTCCAGGCCAGAATACTGGAGTGGGTAGCCTTTCTCTTCTCCAGGGGATCTTCCCAACCCAGGGATCGAAGCCAGGTCTCCTACATTGCAGGCGGATTTTTTACCAACTGAGCCACAGGGGAAGCCCAAATTGAGTATACAGTAAAGGTATTAGTAATTTAAGTTCTAGTTATTTTCTTTTCTAACTAGTGAATCACCATCTTACAAGCCCCTGGAATGAATGTAGCTCACTTTGAAAACCACTCTTTTTGACCACATAATAGAGATTAACATGCGTGAGGTAAGCCTGTGTAGGAAGGACGGATTTCTCAAATCCCAAGAGCCTGACACGATTGGACTGTGAAGGTATCTGGAGGTCTCTGCCTTTCAGGGAGAATGAAAGCCTTCTGTGTGCTTTTATCCCAGAATACTCAAATATGTGATGGCACCAGCAGAAAGGTATTTCTGATCAATTCACTGTCCCATCAGAAAGAACTTTGAGTGGCATGTGATGACAATCAGTAGTGGCCCTGTAACCTCATATTTTGTAATTACTCCTAAAATATATTCAATATGTATGTGGGACCCTACAGAGAGAGAAAGGAAAATATTATATTCCCAACTGAGTGACATAAAGCTGTATTTTTATTAAGAGCTTTGACTGACGTTATAAATCATAAATCACTAACGTGAAGGTTGAAGCACCAGAAGCCAGAGAGAAAATAGAACCTGTAAAATGTGCCATTCTGGTAGAGTTTAATATTCATAGTGGCAAGGGTTTTAAAGCTATCATATATACTAAATTAAGGCATCTAATTTTTTATTTCAGTTTTCTTTTTTCAGGTGAGCTAGTCTTGACCTTTTGTGCCATTTCTTTATATATTAGCTGATAACAATCAATTTGGGTGTTTCTGTATTTGAGTGATTGGTTCTTGGGAAAGGTGGTGAATAATTACTGCATATTTTCATAAATCTTTGTATACTGTAAAGCATAGGCTGTTGTGAATGAATGTGAACACCCAACAACATCCAACATGGGGCTGTAAGTTTAGTGCAGGTGTTTAATACTTGTTTATTGGTGGTGATATTGATGTTAGAGAGTTGAAAAAGAGTATTTTGAAATTTCCTAGCTCTGTTTGAAGTGTACAGAGAACATGGTATTGCATTTGCTTGTTTTTTGGCGCAGTAATGTATCATTAATAATTTATTGTGGTGTATCAAGCCATGGAACAGACCACGTCTTAAGCATATTTCTCTGGCAGGCAGAGGTGCAGATTTTATGTATTGAGCTAAAGGAAATGAAATTTTCTCAGCGAGGATAAGCAGAAAGAAATTTGGTTAGATATATGTCTTTAAATGTGGAGAAAATAAGTTTAAAAGATTATTAAACCCTCACCTCTATTAATTAATCTCTATACTATAAATTATCACAGATTTCCTGCCAGTTAAAGACAGTGAAAAGACCAAATGGAGAATTTGGTACATTACATAACTCCTAAAAAATTATTATTACACTGTTGTCTTTTCCCCCTTTGTTTAAAAATCTTTTTAGCTAGTATACAAACCTGCGGTCTAACATAGCTCAGATTCCCTTTTTGAGAAATGATAAGACAATGCATCATAAAACACAATTTATGTAACCCTTTTAAAAATGTAGCTTTTATGATGACATTTTAATATTTTAGAAGTCATGAAAGTTTAACGTTAAGTTTCAGTTTAAATGATTCTCAGGTTTTAGATATTAGTATTTATTAGAAACAGAGTCATTTCAAGGGTAAAGATTAGAAACAGAATAAGTGTTTTCATACATATACAAAAAACTACTGGCCAAAGGATTGATGGGGACTGCTGTTTTCAACACACTTCATTTGAAAAGGACCGTATCCAATCTCTAAACACACTAAATTCTGTTAGTATGTTACTTTTCAGTCAGTGTGAACTCTAGTAGTACTGTGAAGAGACAGGAAAAAGCTAATATATCATGTGCAGAAAATACACAAAACTCACTATTCCAAAGCTCTTTGTTCTCTTTTCCTTGATGACAAACATAAAGCTGTAAAAGACATCATTAAAAAAGTATAAGTAGACTGCAGTCCTAACAGCTAATATAGGTACTAAGTTATGCCATCTTCCTTTTTTCTTTTCTTAAGATGCAAAACAAAACAACCCCTAATGTTGGAGAGGTGATACTGCTATTGTACAAGTTGAATAGAGGAGGGGCCCTAGTTACCAACAACATGATTGGGCTCCAGCCAATTAAGCTGTGAAACTCAAAGCTGTTCTCCTAAAGAAGACTTGTTGTCAGGGCATTTTTATTGGAAGCATTTTCTTGGCACAAAGTGCACATCTGAACATTTAAATCCAAATATGCTAACAGATGTCTCTTGAGCAAGAACATCATAAAACCAGATTTCACTTGAGTGAGGAAAATACTTTTTCCATCATTTCATGTTTTTCGCTTGGAGGTTGCATTTCGCTTAAGACGATGGCCCTGTGGACTCTGATTAGAAGGTAGAATTGGTACATCCTATCAGTGTGAGGTGAGCGCGTGCATTTCTAATCAAAGTGGTGCTACCTAGTTCTGAGAGCATAGAATACTAATGAAACGAACCACTATTTTTCTCTCTTGGTTTTCAGGCCTCTTTACCACAAATGTCTGACACTCTGTGAATTCACTCTCTCTTTTATGGTTCTGCATAAATGTATTTGGCATCTAGGCAAGTCCTTTTCCCAAGTATTTAGTGGAGTAGCTTATCTATTTGGATTTCTCTTCTGGGCACAGATAAAACAAAATGAATGATATATTTTTAGGAGTTTTCTCCCAAATCCATATGTTGTATCTTGTGGCCTTACATGTAATCAGTCACACTGACCAGATATCCACTACTGAATAATGTATGTTAGATATGTGATCCCATTATAAGCTTTTGTTTTATAATTCTAAGTTCAATAAAATCTCTCCCTACTACAAACAAATATGTAAAGATTTTCACCCCGAAACACTACAGTAGTTGAAAAAAAATGTGATTTGATTATTTAGTGTGAAGTTCCTAGTAAAGTGCATTCCAAGAGTAAATTCCTGAATGCCTCATTGTTCATTCCATTCTTTCTTATTACATGATATAGAATGTCACTTCAGAGGCACATCGGATACATAGTTTGACCAAATGGAAACTCAAGACCAAAATGATCAGCAACATAGAGTAGACTTTTAGCAAATGAGAATAACTCAGAAAATATATCCCAAATATATAATATTATACTTTTATTACATTTTAGTAGTCAGAATATTAAAATTTGACCTAATAATATCAGAACCAGAATTCTCAGCAATGTCCCCTGTGAACACTGTATCTATCACATGATATAGTGCATAGCAGCACAAAAATGCTACTAGGAACACTTTCAACTCCAGTCTGAGTTGCAACAGCTCATTTTTCTCTAATTCTATATTCTTCCTTCCTTTGATATTTATTCCATTTAAATGGAAGATAATTTATCACAGATGTCATCATATGTTATTTTGGAGTCTTTCCTCTTATGAAATTTTGAGGTGGCAAAGTTGACATCTACCTTAAATTTGTCCTTACATGACATGAAAATTTCTCAAATAGAATTGTTTCTTGAAACTCATATGTGGAACAGAACTAAAATAGATGGTTTTTGCTTAAGGTTATGAATGATAGCTTATCAAATAATATTATAAAGGTTAAAATTATGATATTATTTAATCTCTTAATAGTTGGCCTGCTATTTAAAAAAATTTTATGGGATATTTAGATTCAAAGCTTATAATGTTTTTCCTAAAGATATCTAGAAAATCTGTTCCTTTAAAATTTTTACACAATTTTTAAAGCTTAACTTCTATTTATAGTTATTACAAAATGTTGGTTATATTCCCAGTGTCTTACAATACCTGTTTAAGCCTGTGTCACACCCAGCAGTTTCTGCCTCCCACTCCCTATTCTGTAGCGCCTGTCTCCCGCTCCCATAGCCACTAGTCTGTTCTCTGTATCTGTGAGTCTGCAGCTTACGTGTTATTGTCACTAGTTTATTGTATTTGTTTGAATTCCACATGTAAGTCCTAGCATACAGAATTTCTCTTTCTCTTTCTGACTTATTTCACTTAGCATGATGCCCTTCAACTCCATCCATGTTGCTGTAAATAGCAAATTTTTGTTCTTTTCTTATGGCTGTTGTATTCTGTTGTGTGTGTATATATATACTGCAGTTTCTTCATCCGTCCATCTGTTGATGGACACTTAAGCTGTTTCCATGTCTTGGCAATTAATGCTGCTGTGAACATTGGGGTTGCATGAAAGTAAAGTTGCTCAGTCGTGTCCAACTCTTTGCGACCCCATGGACTGTAGCCTGTCAGGCTCCTCCATCCATGGGATTTTCCAGGCAAGAGTGCTGGAGTGGATTGCCATTTCCTTCTCCAGGGGATCTTCCTGACCCAGGACTCGAACCCGGGTCTCCCACATTGCAGGCAGACGTTTTACTCTCTGAGCAACCAGGGAAGCATGTATCTTTTCAAATTATTGTTTTTGTTTTATCAGATGTATACCTAGGAGTAGAATTGCTGGGTCATATGATAGTTCTATTTTCAGGTTGTTGAGAAACTTCTATACTATTTCCCACAATAGCTGCACCAGTCTACATTCCCACCAAGAGTGTACGAGGGTTCCCTTTTCTCCATGTCCTCACCAGCATTTGTTATTTGTAAGACTTTTTGATGGCAGCCATTCTGACAGCTGTGTGGTGATCTCTCACTGTGGCTTTGGTTTGCCTTCCCTGATGTTAATGATGTTGAGCACATTTTCATGTGCTTGTTGGCCATCTGCATTTCCTCTTTGGAAAAATGTCTATTCAGGTCTTCTGCCTATTTTTTAATCAGGTTGCTTGTCTTTTTGATGTTGAGTTGAATGAGCTGTTTATGTATGTTAGATATTAATCCCTTTTTGGTAATGTAATTTGCAAATATTTTCTTCCATGAAAAGGTTGTCTTTTCATTTTGTTGATGGTTTCCTTTGCTGTACAAAAGCTTTTAAGTTTAATTAGGTCTCATTTATTTATATTTGCTTTTGTTTCCTTACTTTAGGAGAGGGATCCAAAAAACACCGTTTCTTAATATTTGCAGTATTAATCTACTTCCCATTTATTTGACCATTCTGGTTTTTAGTAATTCATTTTGTATATGAAATCAATAATAAAATAATCATTATTATTGTAGTTTTTTACTCTTAAGATTTCAATATCAAAACTATAGAAGGAACTTTTCAAACCAAATTATATCCATCCAGCATGCTTACCTCTATTTGAGAGCAAACAGTCAGATATGAGCTGTAAGTCCAAACGGCCTATCTTGTTCATATT
Organism: Bos indicus; assembly: GCF_029378745.1. Taxonomy (NCBI): domain Eukaryota; kingdom Metazoa; phylum Chordata; class Mammalia; order Artiodactyla; family Bovidae; genus Bos; species Bos indicus. The sequence goes on along the minus strand of NC_091782.1, from coordinate 13,749,405 downwards.
TCTTTGGTTGTTAGATTTTATAGGAATCTACATGACGTGTGATACTGATTGTGAATACATTCAGATGCCAAAAATGACACTGAAGCAGACCTTAGGCTTTTAACACCCTTCAAGCCTAAGGTTGAAGCCAAATAGCAGATAACTGAAGCCCTGAAGCTTCTAGGTTTTATATGGAACAAGTATATTTTTGTCAGTGTGTTTCATATAAGACCAAATTCCCCATGAAGCCTGGAAGCCTTCCTAGGAAGCCCTGTGAAACATCCTAGCATTGTTTTTCTATTGAATTGGCCACCACATTCAAGCATTATCTTCCTGTGACATTTGAAATCATTCAGGAGCTATTAAATGTACACAGTCAAACTGTTTCCCTGTCTTCTGGGGCTTGAAAACACTGATTTTCCTTATCACTTTATGTGACTCTTAGGAAATACTGGTTGCGAAGACCTGCTAATATGTATCTTTTGGAGATGGTTATTCCAGTTTGTAAATGCTAACTGGTCTAACTTCTGTGTGAGCTAAGCAGGCCTTTGCTGGTGAGATGCTTTTTGCAAATCCAAAAGAATATTTGCCAAAGACCTAGGCTCAGAGGAAAGATAAAAAGGAATTTATATCTGACAGCAATCTTTGTGTCTTTTAATACCATTTTATTGAATTCTTCATAAGGTGAAAACTACTCAGTGAGCCTAAAGATATACAAATTAGACCTGGAAAATCAAGCACATTTGATGTTATAGCACAGAAGCAGTAAAACTTTATATAATGCAATGTGCTTTATTTTTATATCACCTAATTCACAGTATCACAAGACACTTTACAGAAAGAGTCAATTGCAAGCTTAGAAGAAAAAGGAAAATTTTAAGGTGAGATTTAAGGACAGAATATACTCTAATTTTGCAACTGAGTCAGAGTCACTGTGACTTTTGTGCTGCCATTAAAATTATACTTGAGGTTTTTCCAATGGGATATTGTATGACCAAGGAGGGTGCTGGTCCCTGTGCTGCTCACCAGTCGTCCAGTACAAAAACATCGACTCTGCTACAGCTTAATCATTTACTCAAATTCCACGCTCCTATTTATCCTCCCAGTTATCAAGCCAGGCCTTCCACCAGACACCTGTTTATTTGTTTTTGCCTCTGTCTTCTGCTTTAGAGATTTTTATCATGTGATCTTCTAAGTAACCCTTGATTTTCTTCTTGCTATTAACAGTAAAAAACTAAAATCTGATTGAAGCTTTGAATATGTGTTTGAGTTTCACTGTAGGGCAGTGGTTCTTAACCATGGCTGAATGTAAGAATCTCCTAGGGAGCTTTTAAAAATCCCAGGGCACTCCTGGGTGCCCCTCCCTAAGGCGTTAAGTCAGACACTCTCAGTAGTGGAACACAGGCATCACTATTTTTTAAAGCTTCCAAGGTGATACCAATGAGCAGTCAATTTTGAGAACCATTGGTGAGTCATGTGTTATGGAATCCCAGATGCTAGTATTTTTAGGTGTTTTTCCTCCCCTTAGTCTAGTCAGATTCTTTGGAAAAGAAATACTTGCCTAGAGAATAAAGGTCTAGCTGCCATTGTTCTAGTTGATGAACAGCAAAAGAGGATTGGGTACCTCAGTATTCCTTAGTAAATATGGTCCATTAATCCCTTGATTTCAGTAATATACCTATGTATTCAACTGCCTAGGTCAACTTCTAGTCCAAAGACTCTTTTGTCTTCTCTGAAAGGTAAACCAAGTTTTCTGTTGGGGTAGGAGATGGAATCCGGAGAAGGCAATGGCACCCCACTCCAGTACTCTTGCCTGGAAAATCCCATGGACAGAGGAGCCTGGTAGGCTGCAGTCCATGGGGTCACTAAGAGTCGGACATGACTGAGCGACTTAACTTTCACTTTTCACTTTCATGCATTTGAGGAGGAAATGGCAACCCACTCCAGTGTTTTTGCCTGGAGAATCCCAGGGACGGAGGAGCCTAGTGGGCTGCCATCTATGGGGTCACACAGAGTCAGACACAACTGAAGCAACTTAGCAGCAGCAGCAGAAGCAGCAGGAGATGGGATCATCCATTGGATTGAGTGATAAGAAAGGAGTCTAGATACTTAACTGGTTAACATTATTAGCTTTCACCCCATCCACACCTATCTTTCAGTTCTAGTTACAGAGGCATCAAGTCTCAGAGGTTTCTGAGACTTTTCAGGACTCTACAGCCTAACAGATTTATTCTTATCCTCCCCACTGCTAATCAGGAATCAGCTGAGAACTGATCTGTTAAGACAGTTTCCAGCCTTCAAATTTTTATTTATCTTTTCTTCCTGTCCTTTGGCTTTGACTTTTTTTTTTTTTTTAATCTTTTTATTGAGGTTTTAAGTGATTTTAGTGGGACTGAACTTTTGGTCAATTCTTATTTTCCACAAAGCTGTTATTCCACTATCTTCCATTGTTACTGTCTGAAGTCAGCTGTCAGTCTTGTGATCTAGCAAGCCTGTGCATGCAATATGTCTGTTTTTTCTCTGGCTACTTTCCAGATCTACGTTTTGATTTTGATGTTCTTCTGTTTCACTGCAATGTATTTAGGTATGGATTTCTCTTTGCCCTGTTTGGGAGTTCATTGGGATTTATCTGAAGATTAGTGTCTTTCAGTAGTTTGGAAAATGGTTATCTTATACCTAAGTGAATATTGCCCCTCTCTCTTTCTTTATATTTCTTCTTTCTAGAGTCTTGATTAGATGTGTTTGGCTTCTTCACTCTGATCTTCATATTTCCTGATCTTCATTTCTTTTTGTCTCTATACAACTTTCTGTGTAATTTCTTTAGCTCTATCTTCCTTTTTTAAAATTAATTTTCTCCAACTGTCTTTGATCTTCTGGTTAACTTAAATTCTTTGGATTTTTTTTTTTTTTTTTTTACAGACTACATTTTTTAAAGTTTTTCTAAGAATTGTGAGTTTTCTTAAATATACTTTGTCAACTTTGATAGTCTTGTGTTTCCTTATCACACTTGCAGTCTCCTCTTTATTTAAACGTATTAAGCATGTTCATTTATATTGTCCACAGTATTAGGTTAGTAACATCAGACTGTTGTTTCTGCTGACTCTGACTCACTGATGCTTTTTCCTCATGTATTTAGTGATTCTTTTTATTAAGAGCTTGTGTTCCTTGGAATTTTTTGTGGGAATTATTTCAGAACCGCATGTAAGTATGTTTCTCCATGGATGAGTTGGTTAGCTTTTCTCTGGTACTGAAGGACAGTCTACCAACCAAACATCATTTATTTATTTATTTTTATTTTTTTAATTTTATTTTATTTTTAAACTTTACAATGTTGTATTAGTTTTGCCAAATATTGAAATGAATCCACAACAGGTATACCTGTGTTCCCCATCCTGAACCCTCCTCCCTACTCCCTCCCCATACCCTCCCTCTGGGTCGTCCCAGTGCACCAGCCCCAAGCATCCAGTATCGTGCATCGAACCTGGACTGGCGACTTGTTTCATACATGATATTATACATGTTTCCATGCCATTCTCCCAAATCTCCCCACCCTCTCCCTCTCCCACAGAGTCCATAAGACTGATCTATACATCAGTGTCTCTTTTGCTGTCTCGTACACAGGGTTATTGTTACCATCTTTCTAAATTCCATATATATGCGTTAGTATACTGCATTGGTGTTTTTCTTTCTGGCTTACTTCACTCTGTATAATAGGTTTCAGTTTCATCCACCTCATTAGAACTGATTCAAATGTATTCTTTTTAATGGCTGAGTAATACTCCATTGTGTATATGTACCACAGCTTTCTTATCCATTCATCTGCTGATGGGCATCTAGGTTGCTTCCATGTCCTGGCTATTATAAACAGTGCTGCGATGAACATTGGGGTACACGTGTCTCTTTCCCTTCTGGTTTCCTCAGTGTGTATGCCCAGCAGTGGGATTGCTGGATCATAAGGCAGTTCTGTTTCCAGTTTTTTAAGGAATCTCCACACTGTTCTCCATAGTGGCTGTACTAGCCAAATATCATTTAAAAGTTAACTTTTATTTTCAGATTTTTCAGGTTACCTTGATGGTATGAATTCTGGCCTGAAACCTGGATGAGAGTATACTTGTGCTTATGAATTTTTAAAGGCATTTTTTTCCTTTTTTATTTTCTTTTAATATGTATGTAAAGAAAAAGAGGAAAGAATAGTTTTTCTGTTCTACTAAGAATCAAGTTCCAATCAAGTTCCAGGTAAAAAAGACTTTCTCCTGTTGCAAGACAGTTCTTACTTCCTTTTTTCATTCTTTCTCTCTGTTCTTTCTTTTTTTTTCCCTTTCCTCCCTTCCCTCCCTTTTCTTTTCTTTATTTTTTTAAGTTAACCACTGAAAGTGTCACCCTTTGTGAGCTTGGGCTTTTGTTCAGGAGTCCCTGACTCAACAGCTCACCCCATTCAGACCCTAGGCTTTGTCTTCTTTCCCCATGTACGTGTGTGGCCTGCTAAAATCCAAACTGCTCCCAGCGATCAGCAAGTAACCCCAGGGTAGGGTGATCATGTATCCAGGATACCTGGAAAAGTATGAGTTTGTTATAGCTTAATTATTTCTACTTGAAAAATGTCCTGGTTTGGGTAATAAATTATATGGTCACCATACCACAGGGCAAGTATCTGCACAACAACTTGTTCATCCCTGGAAAGGATTCTTTTTTAAAGATTCTTGCCTCCAGTTATTTTCTGTACTTTACTGCCAGCTTAACCATACTTCTGAAAGAATTAAAAATATGTTTTATTCATTATTTTAGATATTCATCATGAGGAGGGATTTCTCCACACATACAGTCAGCTGTGTTGCTGGAAAGAGAAGTCGTGCCTCTATCTTTTAAAAGATCTTCTCTAAGACAGAATCTGAAGATTTCTTTTTTAATAAGAACTTACTGCATACTTTCCTTTTATCACCCTATTGATTATATAACATTCATAGATTAGAAAATTAGTAATTTTCTGTTAAAATTAGTAATTCTGTTAAAATGAAAAATGTACTGTGTAGTAAATTAATGATTTAGATAATATGATTATGAGGAAAGAGAGGAATATCTTAACAACCTTCTCAAATATTGTAACTAGAAATTCCCAGGAGGGTCTAGAATTATTAAAGGGAGTGAGAGATAGTTCTGGGTAAATCTAATGAAAGTGTGTATATATGTACATGCGCATGTTCTTAATTTGTATGAATCCAAAAATGAAATACAAAGTAAACTGAGAAACAAAAAACCAAAGTGGAGGTTAAATTTGTTCCTCATCTACAGATAATAGGTTGATTTGGCCTCATCTATAACAGTGGCATACTATCACTGGTTTCTGATATTCTGAAGAGGTGCCATAACAAATAATGTCTGTCCCTTCATCCCTAAATAGACAGGATATTTTCATTCTGTTACGAATAATTGTTTCCAATGGGAACACTAGTACTAACCCCAGAGTAGCTTCCTTGCTGTGTCTGGCATGGTTTCTTCTGAAAAGAATGTATTAGGCAGCAGTATATAGTTACATACTAAAATGGGTCTTCTATAAAGGAATAAGAAATTGTTATGTAAAGTGTTTACATTACATTTATTTACATCAAAACAGAGTTGCACACGTTCAACCAAAAATGTATATACTTTCTAAACAGAATAAGGTGGTTATAAAAATATATATATATTAGAGTCAATAACTGAACCTGATGAAATATTAGAGACCTCATACATCAACCCAAGAAATTGGTTTAGATAAACCTAACTTCCCTCAAGAAACGTATCCTCTGCCTTGGAGAGTGGCCTTTAGTAAGAGGCAGGGTTGGGGAGTGGGTGTCAATGAGCAGAATAATGCACTTAAAGAAAATTATGACACACAGTATATTCAGATGGCAGTCATTGTAATTCTAATTATCCAGTGCATTCAGGGTACTGGATAGCTTTTTATGATTATAACCATTCCAGGAAGGACAAATATAAGGTAATAAGCATATAGAGCTATCAAGTACCCAGAGTGCATAGTCTGGATAAAATGAATGGTATCAGAATACATCAGCTTGTCTCCAGTTTTCTTTGTACACAATTGCAGTAAAATTTGATTTGCATTGAAGGGTGTTAGGTTTCTTAGTGGTTAATGACTTACATAATGATTTTCTTTTTATCAGAGAGTTAACACAGTTCTTGTTTCTGGATTTACAATGATTTTGTTACAGCCTTCTTTTCATTTAACTTAAATGTCTATCTGCATATATCCCTTTATCATTTAGATGTGTACATTTAAAAAATTAACCTCTGAATATAGTAGTCGTATTATTTAAACTGTGGGAAGATTCTGGCATTCAGTATAAAATTTCCTCCTCTCAGTTTAATTCGTATTTCTCAATTTCTTGTTTCCTACCATACTAACAGATATTGCCAAAGAAAAAGATTCTTCATCCTAGGAATACCCTTTAATATTAATTTGTAGAGAACAGGTACCTATTTAGTCAGCCCCTGGCTAACTGCATGTGCTTAACTCTTGCAGTCTTTCTGCTTGAACTGTCCCTCTGAGCTTTTCTTCACATGCGTCATTGTTGTTTAGTTGCTCAGTCCTGTCTGACTCCTTTGTGACCCCATGGACTGTAGCTTGACAGGCTGCTCTGTCCCTGTGGTTTCCCAGGTAAAGAGTACTGGAGTGGGTTGCCATTTCCTTCTCCAGGGGATCTTTCCCACCCAGGGATCAAACCCACGTCTCCTGCATTGGCAGGTGAATTCTTGACCACTTAGCCATCAGTGTGTGTGCTCAGTCTTGTCCGACTCTTTTGCAACCCCACGGACTGTAGCCCACGAGGTTCCTCTGTCTATGGAATTTTCCAGGCAAGAATACTGCAGTGGGTTGCCACTTCCTTCTCCAGGGGATCTTCCCCACCCAGGGATTGAACCTGGGTCTCCAGTATTGCAGCAGATTCTTTACCACCTGAGTCACCAGGGACTCTACCTGCAGTGCAGGAGACTGCAGTTTGATCCCTGGGTTGGGGAGATCCCCTGGAGAAGGGAATGACTACCCACTCCAGTATTCTTGCCTGGAGATTCCATAGACAGAGAAGCCTGGAGGGCTGCAGTCCATGGGATCACAAGAGTTGGACATGACCGAGTGACTAACACTTCTTTACTTACTTCAGCCACCAGAGAAACCCATAAATTTTCTTCACTTTGCATAACATCTTACCTTTGTTTTTCAAAAAAAGGACTACTGCTTTGTGGATTCCCATGCTTGTTAAGCAGCAGAGGATAATTGGAGTTTGCCTTTTGCCCCCACATCCTGAGTCTGCTTTCTAGTTGTATTGAGCAAGACATATACGATTGCAGACTTGGTTTTAGTTTCCTTGCAGACTTTAGTTTTCTGTCATAGTTATTCCTACACAGTTTTTTGTTTGTTTGTTTGTTTTTTATTGGCTCAAGGTTAACTGTTTTGGGAAAGTAAGTCCACATTTACATTTTTAGTTGAGTAATAAACTGATGTTCAAAACAAAACTTACTACTTCTGTTTTAAAGGAACTGGAATTGCTCAGTGTGTGTGTGTGTGTGTCCATCCCTAGCAACTCAGGCATGCCTGAAATTTTCAGTTTGCCCTTTCCTACAGACCTTGTCTTCCTTGAAGAAGTCTGTTCGATAATTCAAATGGTTAAATTCCTCTGAGTAAGAAAAGGTCTGATATTGTGGCCAGAGTTCGATATCTGGTAACCCTTCATGTTATGGTTAGCAGTCTTAGACAACACTCTGGAAGACGTTGTTCTCAGCCTCAGCTCTCTGACTTAGGTGCTTGCCGACTTTCCATCCTCTGTTAACTTGATACAGTGATTAGCATGTGTTACTATTTGAGCTTGCCTAGAAGATTGTAAGCACTTTCAGGGCACACACTTTCTAACTTACACTGCTGCTGCTGCTGCCAAGTCGCTTCAGTCGTGTCTGACTCTGTGCGACCCCATAGACGGCAGTCCACCAGGCTTCCCCATCCCTGGGATTCTCCAGGCGAGAACACTGGAGTGGGTTGCCATTCCTTCTCCAATGCATGAAATTGAAAAGTGAAAGTGAAGTCGCTCAGTCGTGTCCGACTCTAGTGACTCTATAGACTGCAGCCTACCAGGCTCCTCCGTCCATGGGATCCTCCAGGCAAAAGTACTGGAGTGAGGTGCCATTGCCCTAAGACTTCTTAATGCCAGTCCTAGCACGATAGCATGCATCTTTACGTTTGCTCAGTAAATACTTGATGCTAATAAAAAGCAGGCTACAAGCAATTTAGTTGTCCAGATAAGCCTTTTCACAGTTCTGTTGAACATGATTTTAACCAAATTTATGTTTCATTATTATATCATCAGTGCTTTGCATTCTGAGAAAGAGCTCATGTGGACAACTCAACAGCATTTCTTCCATTGACTCTCCTGCTACTTATCTAGTCCTGGCACATCTCACCTCCTGACTACTCCTACAGTCCTGCTTTTGCCAAGAGACTTAGAATCCCATAGATAGAAAGAATATTGAGATGTGATTCAGTCCATAGCCTTATCTTAAAGACAAGAACATATAAAAGACAACTGTAAGCCTCTTTTCCCCCCTCAAATCTCCAGAGTGATGACTATCACGTCTCAGCCACTCCTGGAGACGGCCTTGTGTTTTTTGCACATTGTGTTCCAAAGATCACTAAAATGTCACTGCTAACTCTGAATTCCTTTTCTTGTCACTATAGTCAGGGGAGAAAAGCCAATGACTCTTTTCTAAGACTCAGTAGGTATATCCATAGGTCTATCAGTGCTTTCAGGGCCACATAAAAGGTATTGATTTCATGCTGATTTCTGTGAAGGGTTCTTTTTGTAGGTTTGTGTGAATGTGCATGTGTGTGTGTGTGTGTGTGTGTGTGTATTGGTGGTATTTGTGTGCATGCATGTATAATTAAAAAGTAATTTGTTTAAAATTGAAACATTTCACTAATTACTTTATTCATTCTGGTGATTATACTAAAACGAGAAGCCTCAGTAAGACAGTTCTCTTAATAGGGTACAGTAAATTTAAATAATTTATTAGATTTTCAAATGCTATTTATAATATTCTATACGAGGCCTAGTGTGCTGCGATTCATGGGGTCGCAAAGAGTCGGACACGACTGAGCAACTGAACTGAACTGAATGCACTTCTGAATATCAATAAATCTAGCTCTGAAGTTTACAGAACTTAACTTTTCTGTGCTTTCTTCTCTTGTCCTTGTGTAGCTTGAATGTTGATAAAAAGCTTATTTTTCAGAAAGATGCTAAGCACTGAAGCATAGAAGACACAACTTCTACTTACTTTGATGTCTATATATTTCTTTTCTAGTTTTGATTTTTAATATCAACTTTTTGGCCTGATTGTTAAACCAGTATTTAAAAGTTTGCTTGTACTGCTCAACACTAAATATAGTAGAATTCTTTCCTGGAGTGCATATTTTATGGTCTCATTAAAACAGAAACAATCACAATAAGTTTCCTTCAGCACAAATTGTGTTTTTAAGTAATGTACTAATAATGTGGCAAACACAATGATGACTTAATCGTGATTGCTCTATTAGGTGAACTTAAAACCTATTAATGTCCAAAGTTTAATCACACATTTTACTCTTAATCCCTTGTGGCTATTTAGCTTCTTGAGAAGAGTAGCCAGCAAGGACCAAAGGACCATGGTCCTTGTCAAATGGTCTCCACACAGATAGCCAATGACCCTAAGGCTCCGAAGGCTTATTGAAGGACCTAATTCTACCCCTCCCCAAAGATAAAGAAATGCACACACATACACATGCATTGCAAACCGTACAGAGAAACTAGAGGAGGTGGTGGAGAAACAAGGAACACAGGTAGAGAAGGAAGCCCAGCTTAGGGTTTTCATAGAATCTGACAGACCTTTGCTGTTGTTGTTTTATGATAGAGTAAGATGCTTTTGACTAGAGAACAAGGTGTTTGGATGTATCACAGATAGAAAGTGGTAGAAACCATGATAGGGTTGGGAAGATTATGGGAAGGAAGACTGGAAAGAGGCTCCTGTGGTCTGAGTGGAGGGTATGGAGAGAAAACCTGGGGTGGGGGGAGGGGAGTCTAAACAGCCCTTCTAGGACTTTCTGGCACCAGATGGTTATCCGTGGTCTCAACTCTGAGAGTGCCAAGAATGTATTCTCTTAAAAAAAAGGAAATAAACACAGAAAATGATAAATTTGTTTTTCTTGATAAAAAGGGGTTTTATCCTGTTCTGCTTCATACTTTAAAGTGTTTTTTCTTTCCTTGAAGGATCTGTAGATTGGTGGTGCGGGCTTTTCATCTAGTTGGTGTTGCCTATTTTGATTTGCAGAAAACGGGTTATGTCAGTCCACACCAGTCCACTAAAACCCCAGCTCTCCACTGCAGAAATAGCCTGAGGAAGTGACACATTACTGTACCTCATCATACAGTGATTAGGCTTAGTGTCTTTTAATAATGAGTGTGACTCCACGTGGGAAGAGAATAGACTGGCAGTTTATACAAAGATATAATTTCCTAGGGATTTTGGTGATATTTAAATTTTAATCACTTTAGATTTTGGGCTGTGAGTGAGCTGAAGATATATGGCTAAAGATTCTGTCACTCAAGGCTCAGAGATGCTTGTCTCTTTGTTGACACAAGTGACTGGATGGCCCAGGAGATGCTGAATTGTGTACATTGCATTTTCCTGTGGGATTCTCAGGGGAGAACATCTAATTGAACTTATTTCTTCCACACTGAGGTGTCGTGATTTGTTGTTGTTGTTAAGTCTGTGGATAAAACTGTCTTCTGTTTTTTTCAGGTCGTCCAAAACAATATACAAATCTCCCCTTCAGTTTCATAAAAATTAAAAATAGACATTGAAGCCATCGAAGGCACAAGGATTTTTAAATTTTATTAATTTTCCTGATTGTAATCACAGGTTAGATACTGATAATGACAGTTTGGAGACATGAAAGAAGATAAGCCCACATCGTGTTTATTGGAGTCACTGTGGGTGCATGCCTTATTTTGTGAGCTAACCTCGTTTACATTACTTTCAATGTGCTGGCGTGTAGATTACAGAAAGATTGGGAAGCCGAGAGATTTATTATTTACAGAAGGTGGACAGTAGAGTCTATTGCTTTAGGAAAACACACAGCTCAGAGCAGCAGCCGGTCTGACATTAATGAATCATGGCAATGGCAGTGACCTTGAGAAGTCATCCATCTCATTCACCCTGTGTTTTTGCACAGGTCTGCATCTCTCAAACATCCCTGGGCAGAACTAACGTCTGCCACATGTTGGTCGAGATCCCTGGAAGGAGGGTCTTCTCTGGTCCTCCTGGCCAGTGAAGATCTGGTGATCCTGCATGGTCTCAGCATCCCTCACAATCACACTGGGCTGGTTTTATTCATTGCTGACTGATGGAACACCCTTCAGAGCTTAAATTTTTCTGTCTTTTGGAGCGTAAGCCAAAGTTAAACTTTAGAAAATAAAAGATCTCATCTGTGCACAGTACACGAAATGGTAAATTGTCCCAGGCGGACTGGATCGCCTTTCAGTAAACTAATACTGCTGAGATCCATTAAAGCAGTAGGGGGCTGCCAAGTACTCACATCCTAGACTCATCAACTTGTTTTTCTGCTGACCAGTCAGTCAGTCAGCAAGAGCAATGTGATAAGTCCTAGATGATAAACATGGTTCTTTTTCAGAGACAGAATGGATCACAGCAGAGAAGAAAAAATGTTTCAGATGAAAAAAATAAATGCCAGAAGCAAGGTCCTTTTAGATGAGAGCAGGTCCTTTCAGATCCACGAGAGTCTCATATTCCATGTAGAAATTTGGGTGTGAGGGGATTTAAAAAACGCCCCACACCAGGCCCTTAGTCTCAGACACCTGCATGTCTTCAGAACATCTCAGGAAAAACCCTTAACTCTGTGGCATGTTAAGGGCAAATTTCAGTACTTGTTTAATAGAGACATTTGTTGCAATGAAATGTAGATCTGCTGTTAGTATGAATTTATTGTGCTGCTCTAGCATCTTTATTATTTCCTATAAAATACAATCTGATTTAAAAATAACTGGTCCTGTGACACTTACAAGGTTGAATCTGATGGAATGTCCATTGCAGATGAATAGCCCTGTAAATAATTTATGTCTTTTGTCTCTTATATGTGGATTCTCTTAGACCTACAGTAATTAGCAATAAGTTCTGGAGTAAACTAGTGAGTGAAAGTATCAGAAAGTCATGTAGGTTAGTGAGTTCTATTGATTCTTTAAAATAATTTTATAGTAATGACTATGGGAAAGAAGCCAGTGTTTTTCCAAGTCTGATTAATAGCTGATTTAATTCACAAGACTTAAAGCCCAAAGCAAAGATTCGTTTGTTTTCAATTCTGTTTTATGTTTTTTGGAGCATTGAAGCTTGCATAGTTTATTTAAATGAGGTATAATTATGATTTTTAATATGAGTGTCCTCCCATTTACACAGAAAGCAGTATATTATATTCAAAAAGGCAGGATGAGTGAGTAGTCCTGGCTTTGAAACAAACAAAGGCAGCCTGGATTCCATACTGGATGTCAGTTCTCTCCTAACACTGACATAATCAAGTCCCTTAGATTGCAAATAATAGAAATCTACTCAGACTGGCTAAAACAGACTGGGAATTTGCAATCAGGATACAGGGGTAGCTGATGGAACGAAGGAAAGAAATGTGGTCAGGCCTCACTAGAGACCAAAACAGGGACTCGAAAGCGGTTGTGAGCTGGTGTTATTTTTGTTGTCCTTCCAGGGATGTACAGTCCCCTGTCTCCCCACTACTTCTGTCTAGAGACTTTCTCTTCTTCCATGACAATATACCACCAATCATGGTTGCCTTCATTTCAGATTTATATTATTTCTGATTTCAAGAAATACCAACCACCTAGCTGGAGCAGTAATTCCTAATTCCAAATTCCCAGAAACAGACTCAGTTTAGCTCACCTTCTCAGGTGGCCAAAGAGCTGTGGCCAAGGGGACAAGGTAGTTCAGCACTGAAAGGGCACTAGGGAGAAAGTTCCAATTTTGCCTAAGATATTTCTTGTCATCCCTCTTCCCTTACCTGTCTCTCTACTTCTGTGAGTATTACAATACTCACATTTTTTAGAGCAGTTACTTCCAGAGTTGCAGAAGAGAAGATACTAAAGATGTTTCAGGCAGAGGAAGCTGCGGGAAGGAGAAGCTGCACAGTGAGTTGAGGGAAATGCATCCAGTCGATCCTCATCGAGTATCAAGGAAATGGCACAGAGGAAACTTGAGGAGCCAGTGATTTGGAGACTCTGCTGGGACTCTAGGACTTTATCTTGATGGCCATCTGTGTGTTTTGTTTGTCTTTTATCCTTCCAGAGAGTTAGTTGGTCATCAAAAAGTTTAATCAGAAACTGACAGATTTTGTATTTTCATAAGCTTACTTGGGCTGAAGTTTGAAGAATGGATTGGATAGGGAAGGGCAAGAATAGAGTCAGAGACATCATTTGAGTGTCTCAGGTGAGAGATGAGAGTCTGAACTCGGGCAGAGTGGTGAAAGGGAAGGGGACATATTTGAGAAATCTTGAGGAGGTACAGTGGGCAAGACATGTTGTTGAATGGCTGTGAAGGGAGAAGAAAGGAATCAAAAATAGTGAATCTAGAAGCAGGCTTGAGTAGAAGATAGTGAATTCAGAATTGGACAATTGAGTGTGAAGTGTCTGTGGGACATCTAAATAGATATTTCTAGCATCTGAGTCTGAAGTTTAATCAGGGCTCAAGGGATTAATTGGGATTCACAAATACTCAGATGTAGTTAGGAGGATGAGAATATATACAGTCACCCCAAGAGAGCATGCAGAGAAGGGGTGTTTAGGCAAGGACCCATTAACAGGCTGCAAAGGTTCTAATGAATGCTCTGATTGTGTATAAACTTTTATACAAATGTATTGGGAATGAGGATGAGGAAAGGGTCCACAGCTTTCGTCAGATTCTCGAAGAGGTCCATGAGTCATAAAGTGGTTAAGGAGCTTAACATGCATTCTGGAAGGGAGCAATACTTTCTCCCAAGGGAGTGAAAGCTGGTTTTTAGGGGCCAAAAAATCTTACTCTCTTTATGTATAAAATGTAGATATACATACACAACACAAGCATACACAGTATGCCTAGGTTATTAAAAATCATAGGGGCAATAAGAAAGAAAATGTCTTAAAAGACTCCTTAGGGAGGTGATAAAAAGGTGGGGATGAAAGGATGCAGAACAGTGGTGTGGCCTGAGAGGAGCAGTGGGTGTGGCCTGAGAGGAGCAGTGGGTGTGGCCTGAGGGGAGCAGTGGGTGTGGCCTGAGAGGAGCAGTGGGTGTGGCCTGAGAGGAGCTGTAGGTTTAAAGCCGAAGACAAAAAGAATCTATAGTTTTTATTGCTGTACCACCTCTTCCTCCTTTCTAGTATCACATCACCATGACCACGCATATACCCAGTACATACTTTATGAAAAATTATATTACACTGAGCTACGTTTACTCGGAGAAGGAAACAGCAACCCACTCCAGTACTCTTGCTTGGAAAATCCCATGGACGGAGGAGCCTGGTAGGCTGCAGTCCACGAGGTTGCAAAGAGTTGCAAAGAGTCAGACACTGAGCGACTTCACTTTCACTTTCATGTTTACTAAGTGTACAGGGAATAAAGAGAAAACATGACATTTTTCAGAAAGAGGTCTTTTTTTTTTGCCATATCTGCTGCAACATTTCTTCAAGACAATGTACATAATAACTGTTATGAATATCTAGAATTAAAGGCACATTTTAAAAACCAGTCTTTTACATTAATAGATGTACCTACTTACTCTGTTGGCTGACTGAGAAAGAAAGTACCATCTGTGGTCTGAGGCTGCTAGAAGCTTCCAAGAATTATTCTCCCTTGGGCCTTTTCTCCACCTCTTCTATAGCGGATAACTTCCTCCCCTGAAGGTATCTGTTGAGCCCTCACTGTGTATATGACACCAGATCTAAGTGTTGAGTAGCTTTGCAGAATTCAAAGAGTATCCAGTACCCTCTTTGAGTAGCTTGTCTCCCTCCCCCCTCCCCCCACGAAGGAAAAGCAGCAGTTCCTTTCAGAGGCAAGCCACTGCTGCAGTATAATGCCAGGAATCACTTTCTAAGTTCCTTTTCAAGGAAAGCTAGGTCGCTATAAAGTATCAAGAGACTGCCACTTTACTATGTAATGTATTATGTACATTTCTAGTCTTAATTCTTTTATGAATTGCTTATAAAAAAAGATGGTCAAATTAACCAGTTTTCACTAATCTTCCCATTCTTTTAATGTAAATTATTGGCCACCCTTGGGGCCAGAGCTGAGAGCAGCAACTTTTGGAAGGGGAAAGCAAGATCAGCAGGTTTCTGGCCACTGTGGTTCAAGTCAGAAATCGTTTATCTGCATTAACTCTTGTTCTAAAGTGTTCACATTTTAAAACACCTGTGGGTGAAGGTATTCATAGAGTAAATGTCTGCTTTGTACACCTCAAGAAAAACAACTTGACCCTGTGAACCTGTGTTCATCTGGAAGCCCTATTGCTGAAAATGGAGCTGTCATCAGGCCTCTACACTCAGGACATTGCAAGCATGCCACGTGTGCTTACCTAACCAAGGACCAAATGCAGCCAAGTTGCAATAGCAACAGCACAGGAATACTAGAAGAAACAGCATATATCACTGCAGGGAAAGATCATCCTTCTTTCCATTCCTGGTGAATGGTTTTAAAGCTGAAAGTCTGTTTTTTTTCCTTCTATTCTTTCAAAAGGCCCATAAAATAGATCACCATTACATTTATCATCCTTTTCTACTTTTTAAAATTTTTTTTCATAAAATCAATCACAGATGTGTGCTTAAACTATTTAGGAACATTTTGATGTTTCAGATCAGATCAAATCAGATCAGTCGCTCAATTCTGTCTGACTCTTTGCGACCCCATGAATTACAGCACACCAGGCCTCCCTGTCCATCACAAACTCCCAGAGTTCACTCAGACTAACGTCCATCGAGTCAGTGATGCCATCCAGCCATCTCATCCTCTGTCGTCCCCTTCTCCTCTTGCCCCCAATCCCTCCCAGCATCAGAGACTTTTCCAATGAGTCAACTCTTCGCATGAGGTAGCCAAAGTACTGGAGTTTCAGCATTAGCATCATTCCTTCCAAAGAAATCCCAGGGCTGATCTCCTTCAGAATGGACTGGTTTTATCTCCTTGCAGTCCAAGGGACTCTCAAGAGTCTTCTCCAACACCACAGTTCAAAAGCATCAATTCTTTGGCGCTCAACCTTCTTCACAGTCCAACTCTTACATCCATACATGACCACTGGAAAAACCATAGCCTTGACTAGACGAACCTTTGTTGGCAAAGTAATGTCTCTGCTTTTGAATATGCTATCTAGGTTGGTCATAACTTTCCTTCCAAGGAGTAAGCGTCTTTTAATTTCATGGCTGTAGTCACCATCTGCAGTGATTTTGGAACCCAGAAAAATAAAGTCTGACACTGTTTCCACTGTTTCCCCATCTATTTCCCATGAAGTGATGGGACCGGATGCCATGATCTTCGTTTTCTGAATGTTGAGCTTTAAGCCAACTTTTTCACTCTCCTCTTTCACTTTCATCAAGAGGCTTCTTAGTTCCTCTTCACTTTCTGCCATAAGGGTGGTGTCATCTGCCTATCTGAGGTTATTGATATTTCTCCCGGCAATCTTGATTCCAGCTTGTGCTTCTTCCAGTCCAGCGTTTCTCATGATGTACTCTGCATATAAGTTAAATAAACAGGGTGACAATATACAGCCTTGACGAACTCCTTTTCCTATTTGGAACCAGTCTGTTGTTCCATGTCCAGTTCTAACTGTTGCTTCCTGACCTGCATACAGATTTCTCAAGAGGCAGGTCAGGTGGTCTGGTATTCCCATCTCTTTCAGAATTTTCCACAGTTTATTGTGATCCACACAGTCAAAGGCTTTGGCATAGTCAATAAAGCAGAAATAGATGTTTTTCTGGAACTCTCTTGCTTTTTCCATGATCCAGCGGATGTTGGCAATTTGACCTCTGGTTCCTCTGCCTTTTCTAAAACCAGTTTGAACATCAGGAAGTTCATGGTTCACATATTGCTGAAGCTTGGCTTGGAGAATTTTGAGCATTACTTTACTAGCGTGTGAGATGAGTGCAATTGTGCGGTAGTTTGAGCATTCTTTGGCATTGCCTTTGGGATTGGAATGAAAACGGACCTTTTCCAGTCCTGTGGCCACTGCTGAGTTTTCCAAATTTGCTGGCATATTGAGTGCAGCACCTTCACAGCATCATCTTTCAGGATTTAGAATAGCTCAACTGGAATTCCATCACCTCCACTAGCTTTGTCCGTAGTGATGCTTTCTAAGGCCCACTTGACTTCACATTCCAGGATGTCTGGCTCTAGGTCCGTGATCACACCATCGTGATTATCTGGGTCGTGAAGATCTTTTTTGTACAGTTCTTCTGTGTATTCTTGCCATCTCTTCTTAACATCTTCTGCTTCTGTTAGGTCCATACCATTTCTGTCCTTTATCGAGCCCATCTTTGCATGAAATGTTCCTTTGGTATCTCTTGATTTTCTTGAAGAGATCCCTAGTCTTTCCCATTCTGTTGTTTTCCTCTATTTCTTTGCATTGATTGCTGAAGAAGGCTTTCTTATCTCTTCTTGCTATTCTTTGGAACTCTAATACTCGATTTTAAATACGTATTTTGTTCTCAGTTCATAAACCAATAATTCAGAGGCCAGGCCTCTGCTCTACATATACTCTTCAGTTCTGCCATGTAATGAAGTGTACAGTATATACATGCTTTGTGTGATATGCTTCGGGGACAGCTTTTCTATTCAGACCTTGCTTTTTGTGTCAGCTGACTGGCACCCGCAGTGCTAGGGAAATGAAGTGGTTCCTTGGTGACTCCCAATAACTGTCAAAATTAATCTGTAGACAGGAAAACATTTTCCTTGAAAATAAGCTGGAGGAAACTGCCAAGCAATGGCTGCACATCATTCTAAGGAGACACTTATTGCCATGATGGAGGCAAGGAATGGGGACACTTATTTTGCAAATTTAAATTGTAAGCCTCTTCTCAACAAGTGAAAAATCAAATTGAGTGGGTTTTTAAAAAATATTTCACTTGCAGATTTTTTTACATTTTGGTAAGTCAAGTCTATCCACTTATGAAGCAGGTCCTACTCTTTCAGTTCTGAAGAACTGAAGCTGGCATTTTTCTCAACCTTAGCCACTAGAGACCCAGATGCCTTACAGCAGCAAAGATGAGACCCAGGGTTCCCCCTAACCGCTTTCTTTTGAGTGAGAGATATCCAGTTGACATTGAGATGAAAATCTCTCTTTCCTGTTGTTTCTTCTGAACCTTGTTTCTGGAAACTAGCAGTTTTCTAATTTATAAGCAGTCTTTTCTTCCATTTTTTTAAAGCAGAAAATTAAAAAAATACTCTATCTACAAATCGTTCATTAAGGAGCATTCAAAAATTTTACATATGGGTTGAATTGGCCTTCAGGGATTGGTTCTTCAGTTGTGTGTATGTGCACTCAATCATGTCCGACTCTTTGTATCCCTGTGGACTGTAGCCCACTAGGCTCCTGTGTCTACAGAAGTTTCCAAACAAGAATACTGGAGTGAGTTGCCATTTCCCACTCCAGAAGAGCTTCCTTCCCCAGGCATTGAACCCATGTCTCTTGCGTCTTTTGCACTGGCAGGCAGATTCTTTACCACTGGTACCACCTGGGGAGCCCTGTAATAGTAGCATGAATGCCATGATTATAAATGAGTCAGATATTTGCTACTTGTTTTCCTTCAGTTCTCATAGCTATGCAGATTAGCCCCCAGGTCTATGGCCTGACTTATGGACAAATGCAAGTTTAAGTTAAAAAAAAAAAAAAGGAGGTGAGGATAACCTGTGGTTCAACAAGCCATCCCTGTCCCAGGTTGGGCAAGCCAGTTATATGATATACCGAAACATAGCCTTCGTGACATACCTCTTTATTTCCCAGTTTGTGAGCTTGAGCAAGTTAGTTAAACACTATGAGTGTTCCTCAGTTTACTCATCTCTAACATGGGGATAGTGGTAGTGCTTTACTTTATAAGTCATGAGGATTTGGTGAGTTAAAATGGGTTAAATGCTTAATACAGCGCCTGGCATATACTCAGTGTTCAATAAATGTTAACTACTTCCTTTTTTTCCTTGCTGTAATTATTATGTTAGTATCATTCAACATTAGCCTTGATGTTGTAAGTGTTAGACACAGTCCTGAAAACACCTTTGGAGTCTGGAAACTGCTCAGTCTTTCAATTTCTATCGTCAGAAGATT
The DNA here is from genome assembly GCF_029378745.1 of Bos indicus. Lineage (NCBI taxonomy): Eukaryota > Metazoa > Chordata > Mammalia > Artiodactyla > Bovidae > Bos > Bos indicus. The sequence continues at coordinate 13,730,054 of NC_091782.1, read as the reverse complement.
TCATTTTCTTAGGTCTTGATTCATTTACACCAAGCTGGTACCTTACTGAATGATTTTGAGGAATCTCTGGGAGAAGTCATAGAGCAGAGAGAATTCATCACCTCTCAAGATTCCCAGGGCCTTATCTTATTCATTAACCTATTTGGCTTACTTTTTCTCCAGTCTGTGGTACATCAGTATTTTCATTTTATCCTGTTAGGAGAACCGGGAAAAAAAATAAGGTTAAAGGATTTGGTCTAGGTTACCTGGGTTTGGTAACAGAACTAGTCACAAAAACCATTCTGACTGTTCTTCATGGATGTGGTTTATTACATAAAGTCCTTCCACAGCTAAGGTACCATATGTGCCATATCACATTAGCTACCAAGGTCAGCCAAGGAATATTGCAGTGTTTTTTTTTTTAATCTCATGAGTTGAATTCCTTAAATGTTAAATCTAAGTATTTTATCATAAATATTTAAAGCAAATAACCAATTTCCACTTAATCATAAAGCACAACTCTTGTTAGTCTGAAAGCATTTGCATGGAAAATTACACATCACGTTAATGTATTTTCTGTCTGCTTTTGTGTCCATATAAAAATAACAAGCCACAGATGCACAATGACATCATCATCACTGAACCAAAGAAGGAAGAAAAGGAAGTTACTTTGTGAGCTGCAGATGTAAACTGTTCCCTGTCAGGCTGTCAGTGCTTTGCTTAGTGTTTTTAGGAGGGAGTCCCTGTGTAGAGTCAGCCGCAAGATCAGGGACAGTTGACACTCACTCCTCCCGCAAAGTGAGTCCAGAATTTAAACACAGTGTCCTCCAAACGTCCCTTGGCATGAATGAATGTGATTTTTTTCCTTAATGCTACATTAAGTTCTCTAGTTCGTCCCACTCAGCTCCACTGCTTCTTCTCTAATGTTGTGTCCAATTTTAAATGATTTGAATGATGGGCCTTCCATCTTTTACCTGGCCAGTGTAACCCCAGAGTGCCTAAGATTCACATGGCCTTGTTACTCCCTGCAACAGTCATGATGCAGCAGACCTGAGAAAGAAGTGGCAGAGCTCACATGATTTTAATTGCTGCCTAATAGGCTATAGCAACCTGAGCATTTTATTAAGAGGGCATTTAAAATTAGCATTATTATTCTAGAAGATGCTTTCACACTGCAGTAAAAATCATGCTGAGAGAATGTCTGATGTGCAACCCAATTTTGCCATTTTCTTAATTTCTTCCCATTACTCCTAGTAATGTACCTCTCGAGCCATTTTATCCTCTTTGTACTTCTCTGATTACATAAATAATTTTATCTTCTCCCTTTCTGTTTTTCCCGGAGTATTCAGGATAAGCGTAATCATAATAATAGAATTGGGGATTATTACATGTAGACTTTTCAGAGTTAGAGTAACTTTTAAAAAAATAGATGTTGATGAATCCCATAGAAGTAAGCAATATGCACCTTCTCATAGCAATAAACAGGAGAGTTGTGTGTGTGTGTGTGTGTGTATGTGTGTTTTTTAACCTTTATCTTCTCTTAAATCATTCAGTTCTGTCATTTCCGGGCCACTCTCTCCTGTTACTGACACTCCCATGAGTGAAAGCCAGATTTCAATATCATCATCTTTCTAGAGAGGAATTTTTATCTCTCCTCTGTGATGATATTTGAGCAACTCTGCCGTCATACCATGGTTATTTAATTCTATTGTATTTATAAGCAATTCTCCAACCTGCTGACAGTTGTCACTTAGAAACCTTACTAGTGTTTTTCCTTTCTTCTCTATACTCATCAAATCCTGCCACTGGACACTGTCTGTGCACTGTCCCACCAGCATTTGGCTACCTTATAAACAGAAGTTAGAAAATAATATGCACTGTTTAATTGAGGTTTTTATATACCAAGACATAAGCATCTAGTTTCATACTCTGTAAAACACCCATGAAATATTCTTAGTCCTTTGCTATTTGGGAGTAACTTATACTCCTCTAAGAAGTAATTGCACATAAATATTATTTGCTTTGATGAACTTTAATAGTTTTTAAATTCTTGTATTCTTAAGTACAGTTCTTACAATGATTACCATTTGTTTATCCACGTTGATTCATTCATTTAGCTAACATTTGAGGACACTGTTGCATTCTACTGGGCACTATGCTGGGTGGTTTGAAAAAGAAAATAAGCAAGAAAAGGTCTCTGTTTTCAGGAATATCAGAGTTCAATAGGGGAAGCCAAAAAGCAAACACTTAACTAGTGTTTACTTAAACAAACACTTAATGTGTGTGTGTGTGCTCATCTGTGTCTGACATTTTGTGAACCTCATGGATTGTAGCCTGCCAGGCAAGAATACTGAAGTGGGTTGCCATTTCCTACTTCCAACCAGGGATCAAACCTGCATCTTTTGCATCTTCTGCATTGGCAGGCAAATTCTTTACCAGTGCACCCCCTGGGAATCATACAATGTGAGACATGCTCTAATAGAAGTTAGGTGAACAATGGTGAGGGAGGAATTACTGCTTCTTAAGATAAGTCAGTACTAATGGGAGACTACATGAAGCATGTGCCCTCTGAGTTGGGCTTTCCAGGAGAAGTTAAGAGAATAAGGGGAGAAAGGTATGCCCAGGAGCAGAAGCCACACTAGCAGGGCATAGAGACCTGATGTACATTGAGAAATAAACCATGAGTCCAACATAGGGCATCTGGTTGAAGTAGCTAGTGATGGAACCAGAAAAATGAGTGGCAGTACACTGAAGTGGAATGCAGTAATCTGCAGCAGTGTTAACCCCAAGGTAATTAACCCTTGCTCTTGAAACATGTGTTTTTATTTATGTATGACTATAGGTGTTTGTTATGATTTAGACTAATGGTTCCCACCCTTAGGTGTGTGTTAAAATCTCTGCCTCTTTCTGATTAGACTCTTTAAGGGTGGCATCCATATATTTTTAAGTTCCCTGGGTGATTCTGATGGGCAGCCAGGGTTGAGAACCATCAATTCAAACCCCCTCAGTGTTTAAACAGGTACCAAGAAGACCTTGTCTTACTGAAACTGGTAAGTGATACCCTTAAGTCAGAAACCATTCAACCCGTAGGTTGGTAGGAAGAGCAGCGTTTACCCCTCTCCACAGAGTTCTTTCCCCTGCTGCTGCTACTGCTGCTAAGTCGCTTCAGTCGTGTCCGACTCTATGCGACCCCATAGATGGCAGCCCACCAGGCTCCCCCGTCCCTGGGATTCTCCCATAGACAGCAGCCCACCAGGCTCCCCCGTCCCTGGGATTCTCCAGGCAAAAACACTGGAGTGGGTTGCCATTTCCTTCTCCAGTGCATGAAAGTGAAAGTGAAGTCGCTCAGTCGTGTCCGACCCTCAGCGACCCCCCGGACTGCAGCCTACCAGGCTCCTCCGTCTATGGGATTTTCCAGGCAAGAGTACCGGAGTGGGGTGCCACCCTACAACTTGTCTTTAAACATGTTCAGATAACTTCCACCTACTAATGGGTAAAACAGATCCTTGTAGCATCATCTTGTTTACTCTTCATAGCTAAGTCCCGTGCTTCCATTTTTAATTTCTGTTCTAGCCAAGTGCAGTCTAGACTCAGTTCTACTGCTTAGCCCACAGTCCTCCCAGACTTCCTGGGTGTTGCATTCCTGCATTTGCGCATGCTACTCTTCTCCCTGGATTTTTCTTCCATGCACATTTTTTCCTTGACATCCCCCACTCATATTTCAGCACTGAGCATCACATCTGAGGTCTCCTGCATGATAGGTGATTCTTTACTGACTGAGCCACCAGGGAAGCCCTCATGCCCAAGAAGCCTTCTCTGATCTTCCCAGTCTGGATTAGGTGGCCTTCCTTTGTGCTGTTATGCTATTTTGTGTAGTGCTTGTAAAATAGCATTTATTAATATATATTGTACTAACTTATCTGCATTAAAACAGTGGGCCTTTTAGGAATTGATTTATTCATATTTATTTCCATATCTAGTGGTTCACAGTGTTCAGCATATAATAGTTCCTCAGTTTAAAACATTGCTAAATTAGTGATGTCAGATATAGTCATAAAAGCGAGTAACTGCTATTCGCTAGCTTTTATGCCAATTACTGAGCACTTAGTATGTGCCTTGTCACGTACTGACCAAGCGCTTAATACATGTATCATTTAACTCCCCAAAGTTAGGTCATGTCACTTTGCCTTTTATGGATGAGGAAACTGAGGCTTTGAGAAGTTAACTTTGAAAACTGAATTGCTCTTTTTGGTGTCTTTCTCAAATTGGAATTTCACGTTTAACCTGAACTGAAGGACTTCTTTAATGTAGCCTGTAAAGTTTCTAAAATGTAATACATAATCATCCAATTATATTCATTTTGTAAATTGGCAGTATTACCAGTTGTCTCTGGTGTTTATCAAAGGACTTTTTTTTAAAGATGGGATCCTAAGTGGCTTAACTAGTATTTTTTTTTTCTTTTTGTCTAACGTTTATACTTTTGCTAGCTTTTTCAGTGAAAATAGAGGAGCAACCATTTGTTCTGTTTGGAAATTAAGAGAGACCAAATGATTAAAATCAATAGACTGTGCCATAGCCTCCAATTCCCCATCCTCTCTTCCTACCAAAGAATCTCTGGAGCCAATAGTTTGAACACCCTCCCTCAGAAACCTGCTCATAAATAGAAAAATCAGCTAGTTTGACTTTCCCCCTCTGCTCCTTTCTCCTCCTCCCTGCTAATGAGCAGTGAAATGGCCTAATGACTGGGACCAGAGGGAGGGGAGGGCAGAGAAGAAAGCCTGAGTAATCTGCACACTGAATTATCAGTCTCTGTGTAATTGAGTTTTCTTTGGCTTCCTTCATTTTGGAGTTTAGCATTTTAAAGACACTGAGGGATGCACTGTTTCTCCAGGCACTGAGATGAGCCATGTTTTCAGTTTCTGCCATGATCATTTTGATCTACCTCTGTGGCTAGAAGACTTGTGCTTCTGATGGAGACTCCAGAAAGGAGGACTCTGAATGAATGACAGGGTTCTCTTTTCCACTGAGAGTCAAACACACAATGGCCTTTTCATGTCCTTGTCTGTTTGACTGTGTGTGATAGAGGCTGGAGAACATGTATGTGGCAGAAGCGGCCCTGGAAGATAAGGAGAATGCTGAGCAGAAAATGAATGCAGCCCAGGTTCACACAAGTCCTGGAAGGGGAAATAGCTGTTGGTGGTGGAGGGTGAACATCGTCCTGGTTTGCCTGAGACTGAGCTGCTTCTTGGACTGTGAGACTTTCAGTAGTAAATCCAGCACAGTCCTGGGCAAACAGGGATGGTTGGGCATCCTGTGTGCTTAACTTTCCTTATCTTCACAAAAGGTTCACAGTCAGTTGGAAATTATTTCCTATTACCTTTAAATCCTAACTCACTGAATGAAAACAAACCAAACCTTGAGAATTTTCTTGAACTCCCTGGAATAAGCAGTAAATTGAATGGCGCCTTGTTGAAAGCTCTCCGCCTGTCACACCTGCGTCTTGTGCTCCAGTTGTCTGGTTTAGAACTCTTGGCTGCCCCACTCCCCACTCCTGTGAGGCATTGCTTTGTTCTTCCGCCCCTTCTTCTTTTGCTTCTGCTGCAGTAACTGCAAGGATTAAAGAGGATATACAGTATGTACTTTCTCTTACTTTGGCACTTGCGTCCCACAGCTCTGCTTCGATTCAGCTGGCTGGGCTGGGACTTTAGGGAGCCTCCCGGCGACCCACAGCTGAATCTATCAGGTCCCCTGCAGCAGCTGTTATCTGAACCAACTGGATCCTGTGACAGCAGCAGAGGAAGGGTGCAGCACGAATGTGCAGGAAGAGCACCAGACAAGCCTGTCTCTGCTCCAGAGAGTCTTAATCACCCCATCTGCATGTGGAGCATGGTGATTGTTCTGGAGAGAGTGGGAAGGGAGGAGATGGTGTTTTTCCACAGTTATTAAGATAAACAGAGCAGCCAATACTGTCTGTGCAGCTGTTTCAGCGTGAGGATGAACGGAATTATTTTATTTTTACTCAGTGGGAATTAACACCCCCCTCTTTTTGAGAGAGGGAGACTATGGCTAACACAATAACTCACTGATTTGAATCTTTCTGCAGAATGGTGATAATTTATGTGACTGTCTGGACATATCCCTGTTTGGACATTTAATTAGTGAAAAACCAGTTCAGAAGATAAAATAGCTAAATAATCTGAGGCAACCATTTGAAGATGTGGTAGAAAGAATAGGACAAGGAAGGGGAGGGGATGGAGGAGCAGCTACAAGGTGACAATGTTATTTCAAGACAAGAAAGAATAAGAATAAAGAGTTGTAGCCCTCAGGCTGAAGACAGGGAAGGAGATGAGGAAGAATGATTATTATCTCTTGTGTTATTGTCCTAAGTACCAGACCTATTTAAAGGTTTACCCTTGTGGCCATAGCAGGTTGGAAGACCCAAGGTCTCAGACTCAGTGAGTAAGTCCAGCAAAGATCCATGATTGAAACCTCTATCCTTATAGGAATAATTACAGGCATGGACACACTTTGGTGAAAAATATTATACTTAAGCTTTCAGATAATGATGGCAGAATGAACACACATTGATTCTCACATCCTTCAGAACAAGATTCTACTAGAATGAGAGTAAAGAAAATTTTTAAAGTATTAATCTACAAGGATAAAAAAAATGGGACGAGGAGATTAAAAACATGGAAGAAGCTGTAAAGCAGATAAATGATTGGTTAATGATTTAACAGGCTCAAGAAAACTGAGTCCAGGGCTTCCCTGGTGGCTCAGTAAAGAGTCTGCCTACCGGTGTAGGAGTCAGGGATTTTGATCTCCAGACTGGGAAGAGTCCATGTGCCGTGGAGCAGCTAAGCCTATGAGCCACAACTATTGAGCCTGTGCTCTGGAGCCAAGGAGCCACAACTGCTGAAGCCTCAGCATCCGGAGCCCATGGTCTGCAACAAGAGAAGCCACTGAAACGAGAAGCCCGTGCACCGCAACTGGCGAGTAGCCCCCACTCACCACAACTGGAGAAAACCCCGCACAGCCATAAATAAATAATGTAAATTAAAAAAGAAAACTGAATCCTAAACTACTAAAGCCTCAGAGGCTTAGAAATTAGGGGCACCAGGCACCTTTGAAGCTATGATGAAGGAGGTAGGTAGGAAGGGGCTAAAATGTGGAGAATTCGTTAACTGTGTGCTTATGGGACAATTAAGAGCTCTGGCTTCTCTTCCCCATTTCATTCAACTTTGACTGCTTCTCTCCCACTCTGATAGAAAACTGGAAGATTTATTTCTTCTCTTTTTTCCAATTCTGTTAAGATAAAACTGACATATAACTTTGTGTAGGCTAAACGTGATGATACATAACATGCTGATTTAAAAAAAACGTTTTATTTTACATTGTAGTATAGGGCTACATTAGGGCTTCCCTGGTGATTTAGTGGTAAAGAATCCGCCTGCCAAACAAGAGACGCAGGTTCAATCCCTGGGTTGGAAAGATCCCCTTGAGAAGGAAATGGGCCACCCACTCCAGTATTCTTGCCCGGGGAATCCCATGGACGGGGAAGCCTGATGGGGCTACAGTCCATGGGGTTGCAAAGAGTTGGACATGACTTAGCGGCTAAACAACAACAACATAGTTGGCTAACAATGTTGTGTTTGTTTCAGGTACACAGCAAAGTGATTCAGTTATACACATACATGGAATCTATTCTTCTTCAAGTTCTTTTCCCATTTAGGTCATAACATGGTGATTTGACATAGATATGTTGTGAAAGGATTACCATATGTTTATTTAACATTTCCATCACCTCAGAGAAGTATCTTTTTTTTTTTTTTTAATGGTGAGAACACTTAAGATCTAGTCTATTAGCAACTTTCAAGTATATAATACAGTTGTTAGCTGTAGTCTCCATGCTGTATATTAGATCCCCAGAACTTATAACTGGAAATTTGTACCAGTTGACCAACATCTCCCCTTTTCTCTCATTTCCCACCCCCTGGCAACTATCATTCTAATATATTTTTAAATAAGTTGAGATCATGTAGTATTGTCTTTCTCTTTCTGACTTTGGACATTTTTTCTTTGATGAAGATAAACAGAAGGTCTCTAAACTGGGAAACCGTACACAAGTGAGAAGGATCATACTGTCGGAGGCTGAGGTGCTCTGAGGCTTAGACTCCACCTCTCAGTGATACCTCCCCCGCCACACACACAGACAAGTATGTTTTCCTTTTTCATCACTCTGAAACTCTGGTAGTCAAGCCCATATCTTCCATGCATACGATTAGAAACATCTTTCTAGAATAACGATCAGTCCAAGAGAGAAGAACTAAAGAATCTGAAAGTGAAAGTGAGGTTTTACTGACTGTTGACCCATTCAGGCAACTAACTATATCTTCAGAATTTCCTTTTATATGTCTGGGTTCCTTTCTGACAACCTCCTTGACAACCAGACATTCGAGGAAACTAATAAGAAACATGAAGACTAAAACAAATAGGAAAAGCACTATACAGGGAGATGAAAACGTTTAAAAAATTATTGCTATCTTCAGAGAGATTAGAGTAAATCTATCAATCTTAGACCAAGAAGAAGCCATAAAAAAGGAGCATTTGAAAAATATGAAATACATTTGGAAATTTAAAATATTAAAGCAGAAATGGAAAGCTTGGTAGAGTGCACAAATGATAAAGCTGAGGAACTCTCCCATAAAGTAGAACAAAATTACAAAAAAAAAAAAAATGATAAAGACAGCCACCGTGTCCTGCTCACCTTCTGCTGCACACAGCGGGGTGTTGCTCCAGGACCTTGCTTCAGACACCTCCTGCCCTACTTTAAATGATTTAAAACCCTCCTGTGGTCACCTCCTCATGCTTCACAGAGAGCAGAGCTAGTGCACGTGGTCAGTTCTAAGAAAGGCTGCATTCAACAAGAGCACCAAGGGAACCAGTTCTTAGTGACTCCACGTCTACTAAACTCAATGACTGCAGAACTCAAACTGTATAGAGAGCACCTGGGATACTGCTTGGCCTCCGATCCACCTGGAGACAATGACAATACAAATGACTCTAGGAGGATTTTTCAGAAAGGATGGGCGAAGAAGCCTCTTTGGGCAGGAAGATCTTTGGTTCCCCACCCATCATAGCACATTGATAACTGCTGACCCCATCACTACCAGTGTTAACTGTGCCTGTTCTGAAATATTGACTGACTTCTTGATACAACCTGATTCTTACTATGTGAATTGCTATTCCTTTAATTTGGCCTGGGGTGGCTCAGATGGTAAAGTGTCTGCCTGCAATATGGGAGACCTGGGTTCAATCCCTGGGTCAGGAAGATCCCCTGGAGAAGGAAATGGCAACCCACTCCAGTACTCTTGCCTGGAAAATTCCATGGACGGAGGAGCCTGGTAGGCTACAGTCATAGGGTCTCAAAGAATTGGACACGACTGAGCAATTTCCCTTTCACGTTTTACTAATTTGACCTGAATGTTTTTCAGACCAGTAAAAGCACCCTTTTTCAATACATTGCACTCCTTCCCCTGATTCCTGGGTTTTGGCACCAATAAGAAACCATAAACTAATATGTTACTTGGTGGGATAAGCAACTCAGTTGATTAATGCACTAAAGTCCTCTAAATTTCAGTTTTAACCATAAAATGGAGGTATTAATTCCTGCCCTCCAAGTTAGGAATTTATATATAGTTTGTGTATGAAGGGGAGTTATTGATATAGAATATAAGTTTTGAGTGTCCAAAAATTGATTCACAATTTTTAAAAGTTATATTCCAACTATAGTTATTATAAAACACTGGCTGTATTCCCTGTGTTGTACAATATATCCTTGTAGCTTATTTATTTTATACATAGTTTGTACCACTTAATTCCCTACCTCTATCTTGCCCCTCACTCCCTCTCTCTTCCCGCTGGTAACTACTAGTTTGTTCTTGATACTGTGAGTCTCTTTCTGTTTCTTTAGATTGACTAGTTTATTGTTGCTTTTTAGATTCTACATGTAAGTGATATCATATAGTATTTGTCTTCCTCTGACTTCACTCAGCATAGTACCCTCCAACTCCATCCATGTTGTCACAAATAGGAAATTTACATTCTTTTTTGTGACTAAGTAGTATTCCATTTTATGATGTGTCTGTATATGTATCATGTTTTCGTTATTCACTCATCTGTTGATGGACACTTAGGTTGCTTCTGTGTCTTGGCAATTGTACGTGATGGTTCTGTGAACATTGGGGTGCATGTATCTTTTCAAATTAGTGTTTTCACTTTTTTCAAATATATACCCAGGAATGAAATGTTTACATTAGAACAAAAGGTAGACTTATATGGAGATTAAAAAATAATAAAAAAAAAAGATAAACAGAGGAAGTATAAAAGTACAGGTAAAGATAAGGAGGTCCAATATTCAAAACTAGGAGTTTCATAAAGAGAGATTTTAAAAAATTCAGGGGAAAAAGTCAATAATTTAAGAATATTTACCGAAACTGAAGTACATGGATTTCCAGATTGTGAAGGCCTTCTGAGTACCCGACCCAGTTGAAGATGATAGACCCATACTAAGGCATCATGAAATTTCATCATGTTAGGGAAGCAGAGAATATCTACAATTTTTTTATTTTGGCTGAGCTATTTCAATCCTAAAAGATGATGCTGTGAAAGTGCTGCACTCAGTATGCCAGCAAATTTGGAAGACTCAGCAGTGGCCACAGGACTGGAAAAGGTCAGTTTTCATTCCAATCCCAAAGAAAGGCAATGCCAAAGAATGTTCAAACTACTGCACAATTGCACACATCTCACATGCTAGCAAAGTAATGCTCAAAATTCTCCAAGCCAGGCTTCAACAGTGTGTGAACTGTGAACTTCCAGATGTACAAGCTGGATTTAGAAAAGGCAGAGGAACCAGAGATCAACTTGGCAACATCCTCTGGATCTTTGAAAAAGCACGAGAGTTCCAGAAAAACATCTACTTCTGCTTTATTAGACTACACCAAAGCCTTTGACTGTGTGGATCACAACTAACTATGGAAAATTCTTAAAGGGATGGGAATACCAGACCACCTGACCTGCCTCCTGATAAATCTGTATGCAGGTCAAAAAACAACAGAACTGAACATGGAACAACAGACTGGTTCCAAATTGGGAAAGGAGTATGTCAAGGCTGTATATTGTTACCCTGCTTATTTAGCTTATATGCAGAATACATCATGAGAAACACTGGGCTGGAAGAAGCACAAGCTGGAATCAAGATTGCCAGGAGAAATATCAATAACCTCAGATACGCAGATGACACCATCCTTATGGCAGAAAGCAAAGAAGAACTAAAGAGCCTCTTGATGAAAGTGAAAGAGGAGAGTGAAAAAGTTGGCTTGAAGCTCAACATTCAGAAAACTAAGATCATGGCATCTGGTCCCATCACTTCATGCTTTATTCTGGGGGGGCTCCAAAATCACTGCAGATGGTGACTGCAGCCATGAAATTAAAAGACATTTGCTCTTTGCAAGAAAAGCTCTGACCAACCTAGACAGCATATTAAAAAGCAGAGACATTACTCTGCCAACAAAGGTCTGTCTAGTCAAAGCTATGGTTTTTCCAGTAGTCATGTATGGATGTGAGAGTTGGAGTATAAAGAAAGCTGAGCGCAGAATTGATCCTTTTGAACTGTGGTGTTGGAGAAGACTCTTGGTGTTGGAGAAGTCCCTTGGACTGTAAGGAGATCCAACCCGTCCATCCTAAAGGAAATCAGTCCTGAATATTCATTGGAAGGACTGAAGCTGAAACTGCAATACTTTGGCCACCTGATGCGAAGAACTGAATCATTTGAAAAGACCCTGATGCTGGGAACGGTTGAAGGCAGGAGAAGAAGGAAACGACAGAGGATGAGATGGTTGGATGACATCACCAACTCAATGGACATGAGTTTGAGTAAGCTCTGGGAGTTGGTGATTGACAGGGAAGCTGGGCATGCTGTAGTCCATGGGATCGCAGAGTTGGACACAACTGAGTGACTGAACTGAACTGATGGGTAAAAATTTCTTTTAAAAATTGAAAAGAAACAGTTAAGCCAGTTTTGTTTTATTTTAATGAGAATTCCAAACACCACAGCAGTAGCAGTGACTTTAGTCATATAATAGAATCCTCTTGTCTGTTAAAAAATAAATCCTTTCTTACAAAGTGCACTTTTACCTTACGTGCATTTCACTCGTAAGTTTTTCTTTCCTTGAACTTCTGAGCCAAGTGTAAAGATTGACATTTTCTTTCTGATCATGGACTTAACACTAATGCTGTACCAGTAAATTCTAGGTCATGAATGGTTGAACTCTTAAGAAGCTTTGGGGAGGGAGAAAAAAAAATCCTTGCCAAACTACTCCGCTTCCCAACCTGCTTGCTAATCCAGTAGAAGTATGGTTTGGGACAGGCTTCAAAACTTCATCAGTGGATAGGACTCCTAACACAAAAGGCATGATGAGTACAGGAAAATGTCTTTTAAAATGACTGGGCAAATCATTAGCTTTGAAGGTGTCCCATGTCTGCCAGCCCCTATGACAGGCGGCAGGCTCTGCAGTTCACCAGTAGCACCACTTGGAGCATCTTGCTCTTTTGTTTTCTGTTCTGCTTGTGTTAAAGTTCTAACACGTTGCAGATTTTAACAACAAAAATCTCTTAGTGCTACCATTAGTATTCTTTCATGCTATTTGGAAGCTGGAGTGTACAGGCTTCTACAGTGTAATCAACCATACAGTTCTGGCTTTAACAAACCCTGAGACAACATACCACACCAGTTTTGGTGCCCAGGACAAGGGTGCTTCTCTGTCTCCTATTATTCGCTTTTCCTGTGCTGTTGGTGTGAGTGGTCTTTTCAAAGTTTTCTGTCATATTATTTTTGTTTACTTTGACTGCTCTGCTTCTGATTGTTAGCTTTGTATGTAGTTGTACTGATACCTGGATTATGTAAATCTGTGGATCTTTTTTTTTTTTCCTTTCCCTGATTGATTCTCTAGGTAAAGGTCCAGAATTTCCCAAAGGGCAAAGGAGGGTCCCTGAAATTTTCTGTGAGCATCGAAGCAGTGTGGGAATAGTAGGTGGCAAGTGTGTGGCTTTTCTGGGTTGAGCTTGTTTTCTCCAAATACATTTCAGTTAGTTCTCTGTTAATACCTGTTATTGCCTGGAACACAGGTTTCTTTGCATAGCTCATAAAGAATACAGAGGCTTTGATGCATGTGTGTTCTGTTGAGCTTTGAAACCTCCAGCCTGACTGTGTAAGTGTGTAGGGTATGAGTTTTCCGTGAATGGAAATAATGCATGCAAGGCCTAGCATATGGGATGAGTTCTGAAGCTGGCAACTTTTGCTCTAATTCCAGTGCTGGTTTCTCAGGGGTCTGGAGTGAAGATCTGTGCCTTCCTTACTCCCTGTGCTCTCTTTAATTATTCTCTTGACCTGGGGCTCAGTTTTTACTTCCATCATTCTGACTGTCTTAGGCAATTCCTGTCTTATTTCTTAGTATGTCAGATGTTTACATTCTTAGAAGGATTCTTAGATTTTTCCTCTGGGAAAAGTAAATTCTTTTTCTGTTTGCCTCTCGTCCTTCTGTATTTAATCTTCTACTCTAAAAGGAAAAAAAGAACAGGCTCCTCCAGCCCTTCAAATTATAAGTTACAGTAAGTGTAGTCCCCACCGTAGTCTTAGGTTTAAAAAAGAGAAACTTCCCTTACCCATCATGATCCTAAAGCAGGCTTGCTACAGGTCATAGCCACCAAATGAGTTCTTGCACATTCATAGGGAAACTAACAAATTTAATTTTCTTCTACTTTTTCTCTAGTGCACAATTCCATTAGACTCATTTGTCTACATTCATGGCAATGCACAGCCTACTGGATAAACTGAAAAAGATAATGCAGCCATTTTAAAGATAAAACTGGTGAAATTCTCTCTCCTGCTCCCAGCATCTTGGTCTAAGAGAAAAGTTAATGAAAAAATGCAAATATTGAACTTTTGGTAATTCGGTTCTATTTCTTAAAATATGCTTTGTATTGGTTTCAGATGTTTCATTGAGTAGTAAAATTGGTTAGCAGTATTCCCATATGAGAATTTGTTCACAGTGGCACATAGCAGAGACAGAGAAGGGGTTGGTTTATGCATATTCACGATCTTTCTCTCCCCTTGCCCTCCCTCCACTTGCTCCTCCCTTCACCCTTCTTTTCTCTTTCTCCCTTCTTCTTCCCTCCATACCTCTCTCTCTCATCCACTTTTTGTTTTATATCTTTCACTTGCCATCTTGTCTTTCTGTAATCCCTTGAAAATTTGCAGATCTAATTCTCTGGGGGGAAACAAAGCAATAAAAAGAAAACTAAGCCATGAAATAAGTAAGGCATTTCTTCCCATGGAATTCAAATCAGTTCCTCTTTCTAGTTCCTAAGAAATCTACTTAATTAGATGTTTGCCTATATCCTGCTAAATATGTACAATACACTCATTTACAGTATATCCATGTTCTCAGGCAGAGCTAGTCACACCTTCCCTTTTGACTCTTCTTTTATTCCTGGAGGGAAAGGTTTTTGTTAATATAACTGTTTATCCTTCCAGTTTAGCAAGTTTGTCTATGAAGTTGTATGCTCAATATCAATAGATCACTTACCAACCAGTGGCTAATTATTTGATTTTTTAAATTTGTTGTCTGTCTCCTGACCTGAAATGTAAATTCCATGGGGAATAGATTTTACCTGTAGTATCCAATCCCATATCCCAGCACCCAGCAGGAGTAGCTGACGCATGCTCGGTTAATATTGATATTTGTTGGCTAAGACAGTGGTTGTGTGTGTGGGTTGCGGGGAAGGGATTATTTCTCTTTTAGCTATGTTTGTTTTGTTTGCAGGGAGGACTTTTAGAGTTCATGCTGCTAAATTAGCTATTTTAAGATTAGGCTACCATGCGTGAATAGGTCAGCAGCTCTTATGTCTTTCTACTTACCATTGCTACCAATATGGAGCCTGAGACTGGGAGAAATTAAGGAACTTGCCTCCGATTTTCTTTCTAATGCATTGTGAAGCTAGTGACCTACTAGCAAGTAGGTCATTCTTTCGGCTTAATCCTGTCAAAAATCATACAGTTTGATGGGTCTTAGTCTTACCTTCTAAACTGTACTATGAACTTCTCCCGATGAAGGTTTATGTCCTGTCTTTCTGGTCCATTTCAAACAGTGTTTAGCAGAATTTCTTGTATCTAGTAAGTGTTTGTTAAATCTTGATCAATAGCAGATTTACCCAGTATACCTACAGGGGCTATTAACTGGTAAATGTGCAAGTAGAAACGAATTAAGCAAATTTACATATTATATCATTTTCATATGATTTATGTAAATAAATATTATAGTTCTTTTGTGATATTAATTTCAAGTATGTTTTCATAGATTGAAGGCATTATGGCAGGTTTTAGGTTCTACATATGCAGAGATGGGGAAAAAGCCTACTGTTCAAAGTGCACATTTCCCCCAAATGAAAAACAATGCTTAAATATTTATCTCTGATGTTGAAATGACTTTCTGTTTTGGGTTACACTGGGTTATGATGTGTTAGTAGTTATTTACCAGTCTTATCCGCTCTGCATGCTAGATTCTATAAAGCATCAATTTTCTCTGGAAACAAAATGACTTCTTGTTTTGTTTGCCCTTCAGGTTGAGTAGTGGAGTTGCTAGAACATAACTGCTCCCTCTGCAGGGCTAATGGTCAGACAGTTTCAGGGCTGTTCTCCAAGACAGTAGCCTCTGCTTAGGCTAACTCTGCAGAGTGCTTAACCTTTCAATAAGTCTTCCTCTCTCATATAAGCAAATGCTGCTGGGACCCTTTGCTGAAGTCAGTGGAGGAGAATCTATAGCTCCACAGATCAGCCAGAGGGCAGGTTTTCTAACAGTAGCAAATCTGTTCTGTTGCAACATGCTTTTCCTAGAAGCTTTTTGTCATTCTGGCAGTAAACTGTTTTCCACTTGCTGCCTTAGCAACAAGACCTGAAGTCACTTTCCCCTCCAATCTGGGTTTGATTAGAAGAGCGTTAACACTGTACCTAGAACTAGAAGAAAATATCATCCTGGGGAAACCCACAGATGTTACCAGCTTCTTGGGCTGGAGAATTATTTATATACATTCTTCATATCTCCTTGCAAGGAAAGGTCAAATGGGAAATTGTGGAAATGGTGAATTCCAAACCCACATGGTCCTGAGTCCCTAGAAAATGCTGTAGTTAAAGTTCTTGTCGTCTTTCTGGCCACAGCAAAGGACAGTCTTCTGCAGAATTCTCCATGGGCACCTCAGAGGAAGAGCCAAAATGTTAGGGGTTCCTTCTTGTGTTGTTAGGGATCCCAGCCTTAGGCTACCTCTAGTTTTCTCCAGAGTCTTTGTTTAACCCAAGAATATAAAGTTCAATTTGAGAAGAAAGTTTTGTTTACAAGAGAATAAAATTCTGATGGATTTTGGCTTTAGTTTATCCCTTGAGAGCTCATTTAAATATTTTTTGCTGAATTCAATCTTATCTTGTAGTAGAATCTGCTCAGTTCAGAAGTTAGGTGATCATGTAACTAGAGGCAAAGGTTAAGGATAAACTGTAACCACAAGTAGGCTAAAGACTAAAGAAACAAAGACTCGAGGATTCCAATGGGTTTAAAGTGAGGGGTGCAAGTTGCTGCTTTGTGTATTCAGTTTGTTAAAGATGTGTTGTTTGTGGCTTAGAAATGAAATATTGTAGCATCCTGACAAGAAATGATGGAAAGAAGATTAAGAATAGGAGTTTGTAGTACCTCCCCAAAACAGGCTGGGAATACAATGAAATCTCCAAGGGAAAAATTTTCTAGGTCACAGTATTATGGTGTCTCTTTGTAAGAAGTGCTATTTTTCTTGGTAAATTAAAACCCCAAACTTCCAGAGTTTGCACAAAAAAAGAAACTCTTCTGTAGGCACAGGTAGCTGGACCAAATATGGGCAAAAGATTCTTCCCTTGTTTCTTTATGCAGAGCTTACTTAGGTCAAGAACGTTTAAAAGAGACTTTTCTAAAGACTAGGGGCTTAAAGCAGGAAGTGACATAGAGGCAGGTAATCTGCATTTGGAATGCAGATTCTCGCCATGGACCATAACACCTATACTGTGGGGCCCTAAAGGGACGACTAGTCCTGGCCTGTGCTCTTGAGGTCCATCTTTGGGCCTGGATGCACCACTTTAACACCTGTAGTTAGGAATGCACTCCCAGACACCCAACAGTCTCTAAGTCCAAAAGAAATTCTGCTTCCAAGGATCTACTCTTTGCATTTCTGTTTAATGATACTGTACTCTGCCACACCCTGCACTAGATACTTTAACTACTTATCTCATTTAAATATCATATAAGATTTGTTTATTGATCCATTTTATAGAGAAGGAAACTGTGATTCAAAAGGTTTAAAGCTTTTTTTCCCATAGCGACACAGCTAATTAAGTGATGGAGCTGGGCGACAAACCTGGTTCTGTTAGACACTAAAGCTAGTACTTTAAAACTCTAGTGCTTCTCAGTTTTAGAGTGCTATCCATGGGGGGTTTAGGTTTAATTTTATCAAAGAAGAATCTCTTTTCACCCACAATATTATAGCTCCTAGAAACTTCTGCACTGAAACATCCTGTTTGGAACTGTTGAGGCCCCAGGCGTTGTGAGCAGGACTAGAAGACAGCTAACAGAGGGAAGAGAGGAGACCGTTGGAAACAGACTGTTGCACCAGAGTTCGTGTGGACGGCATTCATCTCCATCAGAAAGGGCCAATCTGTTGCATATCTGCCTTCCTCGTCCCTGTTTAAGTTTTAATTATCTTCCAACTGTCTGAGCTGCTGTTGAGGACCTCAGAGAGAACAAAGGATAGCTGTCGTATTTTTCAGCAGCTCTCCTTTCTGCACACTGATGAAGTCACTAGCTGCCACTGCCCTTATCATCAGGTTAGATCAGAGTCTGAGTATGCATTGGAGAGATGATGTTGAAAGAAGAAAATTAAGCTTAAGTTTTACCTTTTACTCAAAATCTTTTGTGACAAAGAAAATGTAGGATCTACTTCTTCTTGTTAGGTGTCATGACCCAGAAGCAAGTTTTGTTTTTAAAAAAAAAAAAAAAGGTAGAGAGGACTCTATCTCTCCCATCCCCAGCCCTTGGGTTTTCAATAGCTTGGATAGTGGTTACTGCTGCCTGCAGGATGTTCCATTGTGAGCCTCACTAAGAAAATCTGCTTGTGATCGAGGATGGTACCTTGATGGTGCTTCCTCCTTCTCCCTCTGGACATTGCTCCTGGATCAGGGCACGCTTTCCCCTGAGCTGGACAGGGCCCCTGAGTTCTTAATGGAGAGCTCCAGGATGCCCTACCAGTCACTGAAGTTGGGGGATTAGTTAAGCCTGTTTTCTATTTCTAGTCGAGATCTTCGGTGAAGGACAGAGTCCTTGGCTAAACGATTCTTTGCTGGAGAAAAGGAGCATGGCTTCTTTGCTGTGACTTTGTTACCATTTTTTAATGTGTATTTGAGTAAGGACTTTATGCCACTTTTGTAAATTAGGCTATAATTTTATGGAGACTTAGAGAGTATTGTAGAACTAGAATAATTAAACTTGTTAGGAGCATTACATATAACAGGCTAATCAAGAAGTGTGATGTACAGTGGTGAATTGCTAATTTGACCTCAGGATTATGCAGCAGAGATAACATTATCTTCATTTATACAGAACTTTTTTTATCTGGAGGCATCTCTCAATGCTTTTGCAATCATATATATTATCTTATTAGTTATCACAAACACTATCATTAAGGCTGTAAAATATATTCCAGTACAGTTTTTTATTTTCAGTTTCCTATAATCAGGGGATGAGAGAGGGGAAAGTTCTTTAATTTCTCCCATTCCTGATATTTACACCAGGGTAAAATTTGGGAAATGACTGTTACCTAAACTTGGAGGCTGATTCCATATAATGTTTTAAAAAGAAAGAGAGGGAGGGAACATTAGTGCATCCCCTTAGGTCAGCCTGAACTGTTAACCTTAAGAACTGCCACTGGGGGAAGGCCCTATTAGTCCCTCCCTTGCTCCTCTATCTCCTCAGTATTTGGAAAGCTATCTCTCCTTTGAAAGATTTGACCTAGAGAACAGGAAAATGATCTGATCAAATTCCACCAAACCACATTCCCTCCAAGGTTGCAAATAGCAGCACTCACTGTCACGACCATGTGCGGTTGAAAATGCTATGCTTGTTGAGTTCCTGTGGGTTTAAGGAAATGGATAAAATTAGATTCAGGCCAAGGTGCCAGGCTTAACACACCCCTTCCATTCCAGAAAGCCCAGAGAGATTGTTGCTGCCAGCAGTAAAGAACAACACAATCTGTTCTACTCAGACCATTTAGGACTTATTTTAAGTGAACCCCATCCACCTACCCAAACCCAGTAAAGTCAACACCTTCTGTCTGCCCTGAAGGCTGGAGAGAACAGATCATAGCCAACCTCCTGCTTACCCAGAGGGCGATGGTGAGCACAGCAGTTGCCCTGACTCTCCACACAGGAAGAATGGTGTCTCCCTGCAGCGGGGATGGGAACACAGAGCAGCCAGTCCAGGAGAGGGCATTACTATTGGTTATGAAGATGAGCGATCAGCTCATGTCAAGGAGCAGATGGCTAAATGAGGTGCACAGGGATTGCGGTGAGATTCAGGCTTGAAGAAACAGGAGAGAAAATAGCTCATGATACAGAACCCCCAAATATAGCCTCTATAATGTGAATTTTTTTAAAATTGCCATTTACATTATACAGTTAACTTGGAGGGATGAGAAATGTAAGGAAATTACCAAATTAGTGAATAGCGATTAACTCAGAAGTAAAATTACATCATCTAAATGGAAGGTTGTTTTACACAGCGGAGGGAAGATATTACTAAAACCTTGCCCAGTCTGTCATCTGCTAATTGAAATCTGTTCGTTTAATACGCTTAATACGCTGCATCCTTCAGAGCACATAGTTCATAATTTGGGAGAGCGTTATCAGTTCATCTGTTATTTTTTGCCTTGCTCTTCTTTAGAATTCCAGGATGTGTGTAGCACAATACGTTCCCCGTGGAATTGAGTGACACTCAGAAGAGTCCGTTTGTCTGTTCGTTAACCTGTGAACTGTCAGGTCCCTTTGGAGAATGAAAGGGGCAAGTTGCTCCAATATTAATGCTTGTTTGTCAAAGGTGAAGCCTCCAGGGAGATCCAGAGGGTGAATAGGCTGAGATGCTCAAGACCTGCCCCATGAAACTCTGCACTGTGTGCAGATGCCAGCTCCCTGCGGCCAGGAGGGAGGCTGCAGAGCAGGCTGGCTCACCTCCGCACATCACTTCCTCTGGCCCGGAGACGGCATCCTAGCAGTCAAGTTGGGGACTGGCGTAAAAATATAGGGTTCACATCCTAATGAGAATTTAGGAGCAACATTAAAATACAAGAAACTGTGAGTGGTTTTCAGTAGTGTCTATGGATTTTTTTTTTTTTTACTCTAAATGAGAAAGCAGTATTGATTTCATGCATTTCATCCAATGGGTGAAACCTTTCATTGAGTTGGAAAGTATTTGATTTTGTGTGTGTTCGTGCACCTGTGCACAGGCACGTTCCTAACCACGAGGTAAGGATAGAAGCTGTTATTCTCCAGTGTCAGTGTCTCATGGATGTATAATTGTGCTGACATTTGGGAGTTGAGCTGAACAGCCCCTGGTTTGATTTTCTAGGTAAACCATGTCTAAGTTCTACTTCATTCTCTGGAAAGTGGTACCTCCCTAATTCTGCTGTAATTTTTCTAGACTCAGTTGGAGCTAACCCCAAGGAGCAGGTACAGGGTCTGAAGCCTGTTCAGAGTCTCTCTCAGTCCGTGCTCTGGTAGACTGTATGTTTACGTAGTATATCTTTTTCTCTTATCCTTGGATTTGTTATGATGGAAGCTCATTTTCTTCAACAGATTTTCTCCTCTTTTTACCCCCAGGTATATTCGAATAGTTGGGACTCACAACACAGTGAATAAGATTTTTCACATTGTGGCTTTTGAATGTATGTTTACAAACAAAACCTTCACTCTGGAGAAGGGGCTGATAGGTAAGTGTTACAATTACATTTTTATGTATCACATAGCTATGTTATCTTCAAATATTTTGTTATTCCATTAACTCATCTTAATTCACCTGTTAATCAGCTTTGACTAAGAGCTCTGGTTAACTTAAATGCCTTCTGGCTGAGTGACATAGAAAGGGCTTATATTTTTAGAAGTAGTCAAAATAATAATTCTAGTAAACTTAAAAGAGTGTAAATATTATACTAGTAGTTCAGAATTGGAAATGTTCTAGTGATTCATTCAGATTTGCTCCGTGGGGAATGGTTGTGATAGTCGGGCACAGCCTCCTGTACCAAGAGGCTTTTCTATATTTAATGGTGGGTAAGATCAGGGAGGAAGTCAGTATAATATTGATCCAGTGCTCCTACTTTCCAAGGCTGTGCAGGTATTTTGGCCTTTGATTTGATATGAACAGTGTGCTCAGCTATGAGAATATCTCCTTTTCATAGACACAGCAGTCCCTATTTGCCCTTCTTTGTCAAGTTCACCTCAAGAAAATGACTGCATGTAATTAAAATAAGACCAAAGTAACTAAAGTACCGTAATGAAGATTATCTTGTGACCAGTTCAGCCTGGCTAATCTTTGGAAAGGACATTTTAAATTTCATTTAGTTGTTTGGTTGTTTTCTGTTGTGCTTTGTTTTTGCTTTTGTTTTAGGTCATGTTTAGTCTGGCTGTCTCAGCCCTTAACATTATGATACCGTGAGTGGCTTTTTCTGTGTAGGCTGATTATTCTTCTTTAATCCATGCCTACAGGTTTTTGCTCATTTCCTACCAAGATCATGTTTTGTAACTAACTAGATCCTTGAATCTGCACCTTTACTGCAGCTTTCTTGGAAAAGGAGCTCTCTTATGTTCAAGTGAAGGGATAAGATACCCATGCCTTGGTATACCTAAAGTAGTTCTTGACCTTTACAAAGGGACTCATTTCTCATCTCCTACCCAAGTCCTGTTCATGCTGGGACACAGAACATATTGACAATGTCCTAAAAACATGGTGAAAACTAGAATGAGAAAGATGAGGGTAGCTTAGAAATGTTTACTAATTCTATGAATGGTCAAAAGTCTAAATTTTCATAACACTTTTTGTTTACTAAACATAATCCTTTAGGGAAATTTGAGACAGTAATACTAATAAAGTAGCAAGAGTAGAAATTATTCCAGTGTATAGAAAAGTTTTAGAGCTCAACTAAAACAGTTTGGTTTTGACTTTGCAATGGGTGTAGTTTTTAGTATTAAATATAAATGTTGATAAGCCTTGTGACTTTTTTTTTGGAATTTTTAAAAATTTTAATTGGAGGCTAATTACTTTACAATATTGTGGTTTTTGCCATACATTCACATGAATCAGCCATGGGTATACATGTGTTCCCCATCCTGCCTCTTTGTGACTTTGAAACCATTTGAAAGTTAACAGTGGGCATTACCTGATATTATCAAGGCTTTTAATTCTGTGAGGGGGCATAGAATTGTGATGATGGAGTGTTTTGGAAAGGCTATTCCTTTTTACTTGCTGCCCATGTTGTTTTCTAGACCAGACCTGACTGTGCATGTGATTGTATAGTTAAGAGCATCCTTACTGAGAAGGATCTTATTAGGAACCAAACCACCTTTGCAACCATAGGAGGTGTAGAGCATCTGGCTACTCACTTCAGCCTGGTAGACTGCATTTTGAGCATGTTGTATATAAGGCCCCTTTCCCTTCTTAGTGGATGAAGAACAGGTTTGTAGGCACTGTAATTATCGAAGAAACAAATCTATCTGGCATGAAAGGCCACTGCAGGAATGAAACTCAGAATCATTTGTAGTGAGGGATGCTGCTGTTGGTCTCTCTGTTTTGTCCAAACTGAGTTAGTCAACATTATCAGAAGCCATAATAGTCTCAGACATGTCAAGGGATAAAAGAAGACTGTAGAGAGGCTACAAGTATTTCTGGTGTCTGGTCAGACACTTTTTTCAAGCCCTCTTCTAAGATGCTCACATTGACTGCCAAGAGCACTGCAGTCACTTGCCTGTCGTCCCTCCTCCAAATAGGAGCAGCGGTGCAGGCCGGCAGGTTGGTGTGTGTGCTTGTCGGCAGATGGCCTGCAGTGGGGTCCCCGCTGGCTCTGCTTTTACTGTCTTCATGGCTCTAAGTTGCCCCCGTGCTGGGCAGACAGGGAGCTGGTTTAAGTCATGAGAGCATGTAGGGTGATTTCATTATCCTTTTTCTGGCATGGCAGCTGTGCCAAATTTACAGGGGCATTTGAAACAGCAATGGCCAGCTTTCCATGTTGGTGATCAGGTGCGTTTTAGCTGCACACAGGTCTCAGCCACAGCCATTCTACAGGGACCTCCAAGAAAGAAGTGGTCCTTTAGTGAGGCCACAGTGTATGTAAGAATCACCTGGAATTATTTTTAAATTGTAGTTGCCTACTGCTCCTTCTATCCTATGAGATATGCTGTTCTCCCTTGAGAACCACTGATCCAATGCCAGGTTTTCATAGGGGAAAATATAAAACTACAATAATGTCATCATGAATAACTAGTGGTATCTAGGAGAAGGCAATGGCACCCCACTCTGGTACTCTTACCTGGAAAATCCCATGGACAAAGGAGCCTGGTGGGCTGCAGTCCATGGGGTTGCTAAGAGTGGGACACGACTGAGCGACTTCACTTTACTTTTCACTTTCATGCATTGGAGAAGGAAATGGCAACCCACTTCAGTGTTCTTGCCTGGAGAATCCCAGGGACAGGGGAGCCTGGTGGGCTGTCATCTATGGGGTCGCACAGAGTCAGACATGACTGAAGTGACTTAGCAGTAGCAGCTGTACCCTTACATTTCAAGATTCAGAATTTCTATCATATTTCCTGGCCTTTGTTTCATAGCTCAGGCTACTCTCATTAGAGTGGTATTCTCCTGCTGCTGAGTGTGCTCAGTCGTGTCTGACTGTTTGTGACACCATGGACTGTAGCCCACCAGGCTCCTCTGTCCATGGACTTTTCCAGTAAAGAATACTGGAGTGGGTTGCCACTTCCTTCTCAAGGGGATTTTCCTGACCCAGGGATAGAACCCATGTCTCTTGTGTCTCCTGCACTGGCAGTCAGATTTCTTTACCAACTAGCACTACCTGGGAAGTCCAATATTCTCCTAAATTACTTTAAAAAATACTTGTGTCAGAGACATTGCTTTGTCAACAAAGGTCCGTCTAGTCAAGGCTATAGTTTTTCCAGTAGTCATGTATGGATGTGAGAGTTGGACCATAACAAAAGCTGAGTGCAGAAGAATTGATGCTTTTGAACTGTGGTGTTGGAGAAGACTCTTGAGAGTCCCTTGGACTGCAAGGAGATCCAACCAGTCCATTTAGGAGATCAGTCCTGGGCGTTCATTGGAAGGACTGATGTTGAAGCTGAAACTCCAACACTTTGGCCACCTTATGCAAAGAGCTGACTCATTTGAAAAGACCCTGATGCTGGGAAAGATTGAGGGCAGGAGGAGAAGGGGACGACAGAGGATGAGATGTTTGGATGGCATCACTGACTCAATGGACATGGGTTTAGGTGGACTCCAGGAGTTGGGATGGACAGGGAGGCCTGGTATATTGCGGTTCATGGGGTCGCAAAGAGTCGGATATGACTAAGCGACTGAACTGAACTGTGTCTTTTAAAATTAGATTTAATGTTATTATTTAAAATGTATAATGATGTTAGGAGAAACATGAATAAAAATAACCATACCAGCTTTGTAAGATTTTAGTCTTCCTTTTCCACCAAAGGGTTTTTTTCACATTTTTGTTGATAGCATGTCACTCTTCATACTGCTTCATTTGCACAGACTCTTGGGGAGGCTTTGGAACCCTGTGGGTTCATGCATCCATGGGAATGGGCCCACCTTAAGTGCACCGACCAGACCTGGGCATCAGACTCACAGCTCTTCTCCCACCTTATCTGCTGCTGCCACCACAGCCCTTTCTTATTTGGTGGCTGCTTCTGGGTAGTGCTGGGATGTATTCTTGCCTGGGAGAGTCTTGCCTCTTTGTTAGGAGGCATTTGTAGGAAACTTAACCTCTTACTGCTGGTGCATAGAGGAAAGTTAGAATAGATATGACTGCTATAAATAGATATGAGTGCTATTTAAACATTAAACCTCCCAAAGAATGTATTTGCTTGCCTTGGCACTCCACTTTGTGATATGTCTGTGGCATATGCCAAATCCCTCTAGTTTTTCATAATACTTGCCAAAACTTCCTTTTCATTTAATCTTGTATTTAAATTCACTTCTTTGAATACCGTCTTAGTTGTTCAAGTAGAGGGAATGATACACACCACTAAGGTTAAAGAATTACTGACGCATAGACAACCTGGTCTTATCTGTATGCTGCCTACTTCCTCCCCAGAAGATTATTTTGAAGCCAATTCCAGACACTCTATCATCTTATCCATAAATACTTCAGTATACATCTCTAAAAGTAAAGCCTTCCTTTTTGTGGCCATAATCACAATATCATTATAACACCCCGAAATTGAATCATTATTACTTCTGAGTATTAAATACCCAGTCAGTGTTCAGATGATCATAATTGAATCAAAGTCTGGAGTGAGATTATGTGTTTTTATAGGTTGTTTAAATCAGAATTCAATTAAGGTCCATACTGTCAACAGGTAGCTCTTTTGACTCATAAATCTCTTAAAATCTGTAGCTTTCCTTACACATGTCTATCCCTGTCTTTTTCTTTTAGTTTTCCTCTCTAATTATAATGTGTTTGTTGAAGAAACTAACTTTTTGTCCTGCAGAGTTTTAAACAGCCTGGATTTTGATGATTAGATCCCCATAGTAATAGATCCTCTGTTGTATTTCTTGTGTTTAATAGTTTGATAGAGGCTAAATCTGATTCAGGATTTTTTTTGTTTTGTTTTCTGTTTGTTTGTTTATAAAATGCTCTATAGATGGTGGTATATGTCTATCAAGAAGCAGAGAGAAATCTTTGGTTGCCTCTCTCTCTTGGATAGTCACATCCACTCATGGTTATTAATATTTCCTAGATTCATTCTTTCATAATTTGGATGTATAAAATGATTCTATTCTAATCCTATCATTCCTCCTCTAGAAAAACTTTCCTGAACACTCATTTGATAACCCTAAAATGCAGTTTGCCCAGGAAAAGTAGGATAAATGTCATATTCTTTCTTCTTTTTTACCACTTTTCAAATTAAAAAGGTAGTTACCTAGCATCCTCCAAAGGTAACCAGTAAGATTTGTTTCTGGGGGTTTTGAGGGGGAGGAGGGAGGAAGGAGAATATCATTTTGAATTTATGAGATTAAACAAATTGGACATCTTTTAATCCCTTGGGTTATTTTTTATTGATATTCAGATTGTCCGTATCTTTAACTTCCTCATATTGGCTGTTGAGTCTTTCTAACATGATCTCAGTAGTCCGCAGTAGTTCCTTGATTTCTGTCATGACACAATGTACCAGCTTCATCTTGTACATTTATTGTCTCTGATCTGGAATCAGCCATTTCTGCAGGAAGCCCTGGTTCTGTGAAATGGGAAATGACATTTGGAAACCTCAGCCTAATCGATTCCTATTGGCTTGGTCACTATTCCTAGGCTTTCTCAGTAAACAGAAGTAGGAGATGAATACACATATGTTTATTTATTTATCATATATTCAACAGGTAAATAGTATCAAGAGTGCATGCTGATATTTCTAATTAAAATTCTATACACAAAGCAAGCTCTGGGAGTTGGTGATAAGCAGGGAAGCCTGGCATGCTGCAGTCCATGGGTCACAAAGAGTCAGACACAACTGAGCAACTGAACTGAACTTAACTGACACAAAGTTTTGTTTAACCTTTTGATCTTTCATCTCCTTTTTTCCATACTGAAAATCTTGGCCACTAGTATAAAGCACAATATAATTTATTTGCTTTGTCTTCAGTACATACAAAATAATTGCAGAATTACATTATAATACTACCTTAAACCACATGATTTCTGAAAATAGTTCAAGATTTTTGCAGTAACCTTTTGGGCCCTTAAGGTATATCCCATGAGAGATGTACAGTAAAATTATTGTGTTTTAAAGACACTTAGGATAATTCGTTGGATGGTCATATAGCTATTTCAGTGTACATATAGATTCATTTGTTCCGTTTTGCTTTCAGTATTCAGTGATTGCCTTGAAATTTTTTTGTTTTATAATTGTGTGAAATACATACATAGTTCTAAAATCAAATATACAAAGCTGTTGTGTGTATTTAGAGAAATTCAGTTTCTATTTCTGTCCCCTCTACTCCTGTAGGTAATCTCCTTTTCCCCTTTTTCTGGGGTTATCCTTTTTGGGGAAAAAAAAGGAAAATAAGTAAATATATATGTAACTTGTATTTTGTATCCTCCCCCGCATTCTTAAATAATTGATAGCATACTATATTCTATATATACTTTATTTTTTTACCTTGCCTTTTTTGTACTTAATGCTTTTCTAGAGCTAGCTGTATAGAAAGATACTATTTATTTCTTTTTAATAGCAGCATGGTCAAAGGGTAAATGCATGTATTTCTTTGTTAGATATTGCCAAATTCACCTCCATAGGGTGTATAACATTTTAAAATTCTCATTGGCGATATATGATAATGTCTTTCCCTCACAGCCTGCCAGTGGAGCATATTGTCAGACTTCTGGACTTTTGCCAGTTCGATAGGTGAGAAATGGTATCCCAGTACAGTTTTAACTACATTTCTCTTGCAAGAGAAATTGAGCATCTTTTTATATTTTTAGGGCCATTTGCGTATTTTTCTTTTTAAATAGCTCTTCTCTTCTTATAAGTCTTACAGATGAATGGAGAATATGCTTTTTAGTAAAACTTGAGAGAATAGTAAGTACTTAACACTGATACTAGAGTGTGGTGTTTAGCAGTGCATGAGTCTGGTTTCCCTTCTTAAGGTCTCCTGGTTCTCCTGGAAAGCATAAGCTCTCTAAGTCCCTTTCCTTCGCGCTACCTGTGCTTAAGAGATGGCAATCAGAACATAGAGCTGTAGGCTCAAAATTCAAGTCTTTTTTTTTTTTTTTTAACCCTTTCAGGGAGTAAGAAAAAGCTTCCGTTACCAACTTTAGGCCATTAAGTGGTATCTTTGTGTCTACCAGCATGGGTTCAAAAGACTGGTGGCTTTTTTATTCGACTTCTTGTTAGTAATTGAGGTGGGGCAACCAAACCAGGCAGCACAAGCGCAGGGTGTCTGTGTTGCTGGAGCTCTGGGAACGCTCACCGCTGCTGCCACCAGGAACTGTGCGGTCTGAACAGGAGCGCTGGAGCCCGTGTCCATCAGCCTCTGTGCTACCTACAGTACTACCAGGAGCATCCTCCCATCTTCCATTCTCACCAGCTTCTTCTACTGGTAGAGCTTCAGCAGAAACAAAGCTACAGGGAGAAACCCACACCAGGCTGGCAAGTTTGGGGAATGTAGTTTATGGAACTTCAGCCTCTGAGATACAGTGTAAAGCAAGGGAGTGAATGGAGCTGAAAGCAGATAGAGATATGATGAGTGCAAAGGCAGAAAGTGTGAAAGGGGCTTCAGTCATCAGGAAACTTCCCATCTGACTCACAGTAGCTGGATAAGCCCACTGGCAGGGCATAGAGACGTGGAGCAGAGAATGCCAGACAAAGACACAAGCAGAGTGTGGAGAAAGGTTCAGGGTTTAGGAGGCGTGTGAAGGAACCCAACGTATTTTCTTGCCTAGTAAGATAAGGTTTTATGAAGAATAGTATTTTGAGCTGGGCCTGGAGGAATTTAGTAAATAAAGCAGAGCAATACATATGTGCTGATTTACACAGCAACAAAATGGCTGCTGCTTGTTCCCAGCTGGAGGCAGGAAATAGAAAGTAGGTGGTCTGTACTTGCTACTGTCATCTCAAAATACTCTGAAGCAGTGTGTTTAGAATTCTCTGAGGTCCTGGGAAAGTAAACAATTGGAAGTCTGCTGTAACTGGCTTTTGCATCCACTGAACTGGGGATCTGACTTCCGCCCTTAAAATGTGTCCTCTGGAGCAGAAACAGAGATTTGGGAGTGAGGGAGTTCACCAGGGGGTGGAGGTGTTAGAATGTGGCAAAGAAGCAAACTTGTTGGAATAGCAGAGGGGTCCTTAATTCAGAGAGTTTTCTAAAAATGGCGCTATATAGCGTCTGGATTAGTCTACACCAAGAGGCTTTGCTTTTCCCAGCCTGTTTCTCTAATCAGATACTAAGGCTGGTTCTAATTGTCAGTGAAGCTTAACTTCTTTATCTACTGTAAATTACTTGGCATTAAGCAGACATTTATTAAGAGGCTGCCAAGTGTATCTGAGGCACTGGGGAGGGAAAGATGCGCAGGTGCAGTTTCTGCCTTGGAGGAGCGTTTGAGCTAATGAAGGAGAAAGACACTTAGACGGTGACCACACAGTAAAATAAGTCATCTCTGGGAAGGATTCAGCAGATGCTATAGGAACACTGGAACAGGAGTACCTAACCTGAGTTTGGAGATGGTATCAAGACCTACCTATAGAGGTGATGAAGCTCCTTAAATCTTCTTAAGGAAGAAGACAGAGTCGGGGGAGAGTCACATAAAATGACCCCTGTGTACAAAGGCCTATTTATGTCTGACCCACTTCAAAGCCAGTGCCCTTTCCAGTGGACCACTGTGCATCTGGTAGTGGAATAAGAAGTAAGAGTTATTTGTAGTCTCTCACCCTTTCTGTGGAGAAGATAAGCATTATTTTCTCACAAAGTCTTAGAGTTTTAGAAGAATTCAAATAAAATAAACACCCCACAATAATGCATGAAGAATGTAATACAGTTTGTTTGCCTCCCACCCAGAGAGCCCGGGTTCTCAAACAAGAATGGGCTACCATTTTTTATCTGGGGGAAAGAGTCAGGGACGATTAGAAAATGACCCTCTCACAGTCACTTAGGATTCTCAATTTGGTATGTGGTCCTTCGTGTACAATTAAGTTTCATTGTCTTTTAATACCTGTTGTTTTGTTGGTTTTTTGTTTGTTTGAGAATAAAGATTGCCTGAAAAAGTCTTTATTGCTCTTACTTTATAGAATTTACATGTACCTTTTATAGGATTAAATTTTTTGGGTCCTACTTGTTATAGAAGGAATATAGTAGTGTGTGTGTGTGCGCAGGGAAATGTAAATATGCACAACTTGTGTTTAAATGGGACATCATGGAGCTTGTATCCAATATTATGCAGCAGTATCACTTTCTCACAAACCACAGTTCTGCCTCACTGGCATTTTGAATAGCCAGGTTGTAAATAGGCAGATCATTCTCTGTTACTGACTGTGAAAGCTGTTCAAGCAGCTAAGGGGATGTAAAATCTAATTTTGTTGGTCTAGTTGCTTCCCTGGTAGCTCAGATGGTAAAGCGTCTGCCTACAATGCTGGAGACCTGGGTTCAGATCCCCTGGAGAAGGAAATGGCAACCCACTCCAGTATTCATGACTGGAAAATCCCATGGACCAAGGAGCCTGGTGGGCAACAGTCCATGGGGTCGCAAAGAGTCGGACACGACTGAGCGACTTCACTACAGTTGCTACCTTAGTACCCTAGTCCTCCACCCCAGAACCAGCTAGGTAATTTTTTAACTTAACATTTTAAGTAGGTAATACAAATATGTATTCTTATTTCCCAGTTTTGTTAAAAACATAGCACATATTCATATATGTATTTTTTAAATTAGCAATGTTTTTGGAGATCTTTCCTTACCAATACAAAAAAACTTTCTCATGCTTTATATTTTTTACATTTGTGCAGCATTGGCTAGAGGTGCTATAATTTAATTTATTTAACCTGTCCCCTTTGATAGATATGTAGGTGTTTCCAGTCTTTTATTATCAAAAACAATTCTGTAATGACCCATTTTATAAATAGTGAGGTTTAATCAGAGATGGTTCCAATAAAGCCTAAAACAGACCAAAAAAATCCATCATTACTCCCAGGGCCAGCTATTTAATCTGCAGGGCACTATGCAGAATGAAAATATGGAGCCCGTTGCTCCAAGTGCAGGAAACAAGTGCATTTAAAAGTATTTTAACAAAAAAAAAATACTTTCCCTTTCTTTTGCAATCTTCTGACCTGGCATATTGTTTTTATTTGCTGATTAATGTTCTAAGAAAAATAACTTTTAAATTGTCAGGATGAATTTTATCTTTCATCTTTATATTGTGTAATGGTGGTTTTAAATGCAAATCTAAGGGCATTATCTGCTATGCCAAATGACCAAAGTTACACAATTCATGTTTGATAGCTCATACATGTGTATGTATTACTTCTTACCCAGTACAATGGAAATTCTGCATAAAACTATATTGTTTTTGTTTCACTTCTTAATTCACACACATTTTACCAAAACTTTCTATCTTTCACTTACTCAGTAAGCTTCCTTAATAAGGAAGAATGGAAACTAATACAATATTGTAAATCAACTATACTTCAATTAAAAAATAAAAGAAGAAAGTACTAAAGGGCGAAGAATATACGAGTTGCCCTATTTTTCAGCATGTCATAATCTTTAACATAAGCATCTGGCTAGTATAGGGAAATAACAAGAGTGAAAAAAGGATATGATAGAGTTCTTTGGTTGGTAGTGCTTATTAAAAAGTTGACTTTTTTCCTGCATTGAGGCAAGTTCTGATTGGAAGAGAAAGTGGCCTCTCTGGACCACTTTACTCAGGCACAGTAAATTTACTCAGGCCCAGATTACTCAGGCACAGTCATGGCACCTTGACCTTGGCTTTGCTTTGAGTCTCGCTCAACCTCCACATGTTGTGAGTCCACTGGAATTCCGTACTTCTGGGGCTTGATAAACCTATTCACAAATTGGGCAGTGGCAAACTGTGGACACATGTATGTTGCGTATCTCCTCTGTTCAAGGGCTTGCTCCATTGTCCCCTTAGACTTTATTTTAAAAGTTCAAAGATAAGATTATGAGGGGGCCATGGAACATTAAACTAAATTTAGGTCCCTTCTGAGTGCAGGGCCTGTCTGAAAGAAAACGTTGCATGCCCATGAAGCTGCCCCTCATTACTATTTCTATTTAACATTGCTCTGTACTTTTGGGGGTGGGGAGAGGGGATAGAGGAGTAGGAGAAGAACAAGAAATATGTATGATAGACATTGGAGGAAAGGGACCAAATATCATTATTTATGATGTGATGTGATAACATACCCAAGGGAATGAACTGAAAAATTACTAAAACATAAGAACTCTAAGGAATGTAGTCAGATATAATAGTATATACAAAAATCAAGTTTTCTCAAATATCCACAGTAACCAATTAGTTTAATGGAAAATTTTTACTCATGATAGCCATAAAAACAATAAACACAGTAACAATTCAGGAGCCGTACTTTTCCTTTATACCTAGTCCATCCTTAGCCATGTTAACAGGGATCGTCTGTCCCTGAACCACCTGATGCCATTAGAGATGGGGTAAGGGTCAAGAACAAAGATGAGAGGCAGAAGATGATGTGAGCTCGGAAATGGGATGGGTGTGAGCTGAGCACGTTGGGGAAATCTGCTGGAAGTTGTTAACTTTTTTTCCCACAAACAATATATACCTACCTAGGAATAAGTTCTCATGTAAAGAAACTATAAATCTTTAAGAAACACTGAATAATGGAAAGCTATATTCCAGGATGGGAAACTTTAATATAGTGAACACATTGGTTCTTCCCATCTTAATCTACTAATTTAAGGCAAGATTATTTAGAATCTGTTAGGCTTTAAAAAAAAACAACAGCTTTGATTATGCTCTTTAAAATTTTCCCAAGAGAATAAATAAATGGAATTCCCTTTCCCCCCCCCAAAATGAAGGGATAAAGATGAAATGAGAAGCCTACTACCACTAGATATTAAAATTTGTACTGTGTACTGAGGTAGTATGGTGTTAATGCAAGAATAAACTGGTAGATTAAGCAATCATCCAAACTCTGGATTTGATCTGCGTATACATATGAATGTAGTGCAAGATTAAAGGTGACATTTCACATCCATGGAGAATGGAAAGGTAATGTGCAGATGGTGCTGAGACAGTTGACAATTGAAAACACATGAGATTTTCTTCATACTGTATACGAAACTAGTTTCCTGTTAAGATTCAGATTTTACATTACTCCAAGAGAACTGTTGAGAACTAATAATAAGTATTTATCTGGTCTCAAGGTAAAGAACTACTTCTTCAGCATAAAAGCAAAGGCAGAAACTGTAAACAGAATTCAAAGGCGTTTGACAAACTAGAAAAAATAATTGCAACTTATATGACAATGAGTAATTGTCTTTAGTATATATGAAGAACTTCCCAACTAAGTAAGAAAAAATGTGAATCCCCAATAGGAAATGTGTAACAAACAGTAATTTATTTAAAAGAAAGAAAAACCTAATAGTCAATAAACCGGAGAAAGTTTGGCTTCATAATAATCAAGGAAATGGCAAACTGAATTATGATACCATTTTTGGATTTTTATTGGCAAATATTTCTAATTAAAATTTTTTTATTTACATGAATAGTACAACTAAAATAAAATATTTCTATGTTTTAACTTGCATTAAAGTTTTTACTAAATGGGTATCTTTATGTTTCTTGGCTATTTGGTGTTTTTTTTTTTAATTAATTAACGTCTTCATACTCTTTGTCACCATTTTTGTTGCTTTGTTGCTTATTATTAATTTGCAGATTATGTATATTCATGTTTGTCTTTTATATATATTTTGAAAATATCTTCTCCCAGACTGTTAGTTACTTTTAAACTTGTTTATGGTGTCTGTGTTGTACAAAAGCTTTTTAATTTTGATTTGGCCTTATCTGTCAGTCATTTCTTATCTATCATCTGGATTTTGTGACTTGCTTAGAATCTTCGTCCTCAGTCCAAATTATAAAAATATGCTCCCCTGTAGCTGTGGTTGGTCATCATTTTCTTATATTGTTGTATGTGGGTTTTTAGCATTTAGCTCTTTAATTAATGTAAATTTTTATTCTGTGTATGGTCTGAGGTAGGAGTTTACCTGTAACAATATGTAAACAGTTGTTTTGAATTGAAATCCTTTATTGATTATTTCATTCTTTTCATCATTGTTTAATTTATGTATTTTAATTGGAGGATAATTACTTCACAGTCTTGTGATGGTTTTTGCCATACGTCAACATGAATTTGCCACAGGTATACATGTGTCCCCCCATGCTGAACCCCCCTCTCACCTCCCTCCTCACCCTGTCCCTCTGGGTTGTCCCAGGGCACCTACTTCGGGTATCCTGCTTCATGCATTGAACTTGCACTGGTCATCTATTTGATATATGGTGGTGGGTGCTTAGTCACTCTGTGTCCAACTCTTTTGACCCCATGGACTGTAGCCCACCAGGGTCCTCTGTCCAGGGAGATTCTCCAGGCTAGAATACTGGAGTGGGTTGCCATGCCCTTCTCCAGGGGATCTTCCCAACCCAGGGATTGAACTCAGATCTCCTGCATTGCAGATGGATTCTTTACCCTCTGAGCCACCAGGGAAGCCCTTACATATGGTATTGTACATGTTTCTATGCTATTTTCTTAAATCACCCCACCCTTGCCTTCTCCCACTGAGTTCAAAAGTCTGTTCTTTACATCTGTTTCTCCTTTGCTACCCTGCATATAGGGTTGTTGTTACCGTCTTTTTAAATTACACGTATATGTGTTAATATACAGTATTTGTCTTTCTCTTTCTGAGTTACTTCACTCTGTATAATAGGCTCCAGGTTCATCCACCTCATTAGAACTGATTCAGATGCGTTCCTGTTTATAGCTGAGTAATATTTCATTTCATGTATGTACCACAACTTCCTTATCCATTCATCTGCTGGTGGACAACTAGGTTGCTTCCATGTCCTAGCTATTGTAAATAGTGCTTCAGTGAACATTGGGGTACATGTGTCTCTTTCAGTTCTGGTTTCCTCAGGGTGTATGGCCAGCAGTGGGATTGCTAGGTCGTATGGCAGTTCTGTTCCCAGTTTTTTAAGAAATCTCCACACTCTTCTCCACAGTGACTATACCAGTTTGCATTCCCACCAACCGTATAAGAGGGTTTCCTTGTCTCGACACCCTCTCCAATGTTTATTGTTTGTAGACTTTTTGATGATGGTCATTCTGACCAGTGTGAGATGATACCTCCTTGTGGTTTTGATTTACTTTTCTCTAAGAATGAATGATGTTGAGCATCTTTTCATGTGTTTGTTAGTCATCTGTATGTCTTCTTTGGAGAAATGTCTGTTTAGGTCTTCTGCACACTTTGGGAAAAATAGCATGTAGCATGGATCTGTAAATCTCTTCTAGATTGTGTGTCACATCATTTAAAATACTACTGTAAATTCACATTCATAGCTATTCTTTTTCTCAATTTTCTGGGCTATTTTTTCAAATTTTCTTTTCCAGTGAACTTGAAAATCAGCTTGTCAAGTTTCATTTTAAAATCCTGTTGGCAAGGATGTTTTAAAAGAGAATACTTAGTATGAGTGAGGTTATCACAAAATGGACAGTGTCATATACTGCTGAGATTTGTTGTATAAGTTTTCTAGAAGGCAATTTGATGATATGTATTAAGTGTCTTCGGAGAAGGCAATGGCACCCCACTCCAGTACTCTTGCCTGGAGATCCCATGGACGGAGGAGCCTGGTAGGCTGCAGTCCATGAGGTCACTAAGAGTCGGACACGACTGAGCGACTTCACTTTCACTTTTCACTTTCATGCATTGGAGAAGGAAATGGCAACCCACTCCAGTATTCTTGCCTGGAGAATCCCAGGGACAGAGGAGCCTGGTAGGAGGCCGTCTCGGGTCCCACAGAGTCGGACACGACTGAAGCGACTTAGCAGCAGTAGCAGCAGCATTAAGTGTCTTAAAAATATCCCTTGATCTACTACTTCCACCTTTAGTTTATCATAAGAAAAGCTTCAGGAAGAGCATTTTTTTTTTTACATTAATGTTCAGCATGGTGTTACTTATGATAAGCAAAAAATGGGAAAGACTACAAATGTCCAACAATAGGAGCATGATTAAATAAATTCTAGCACATTAACATATCAAAATTCCTGTATAAGCATTCATAAAAAAGGAAATAGCCATAATATAAGGTAAAATAGAAATAGGATACCATGTTTATGGCCAGATAGATGCTAGTATTTTAAAATTAAAGATAATATCTGTATTTTTATATGTGCATATATTAATTTGCTAGGGCTGCCTTTAAAAAAAATGCTGTATACTGCGTCACTTAAACAACAGAAATTTATTTTGTCACAGTTCTACAACTTGGAAGTCTGAGATCAAAGTGTCAGCAAGTTTGGTTTCTCCTCAGACCTCTCTCCTCAGCTTGCAGATGGCCGTCTTCTCACTGAGCCCCACAGGGCTTTTTCTCCATGCACTCTCGTCCCTGATGTCTCTTCGTCTTGTAGTGACACCTGTCTTATTGGATCA
Organism: Bos indicus; assembly: GCF_029378745.1. Classification (NCBI taxonomy): domain Eukaryota; kingdom Metazoa; phylum Chordata; class Mammalia; order Artiodactyla; family Bovidae; genus Bos; species Bos indicus. Next base: position 13,693,488 of record NC_091782.1, on the reverse strand, counting down.
GAGCCCCATCCTTATGACTTCCTTTAATTTTAATTACCTCTTTAAAGGCCCTGCCTCCAAATACAGTCGAATTCTAAGGTACTGGGGGTTAACATTTCAAAATATGAATTTGGGAGGGATATACTTCAGTCTATAACAATGCATTAAAAAAAGAACATAAGGAAGACTATCAAAATGTTAATAGAGGTTTTCTGGATGGTGGGATTCCAGGTAATTTTCATGTTTTTAATCATATTTTTCTGTATTTACATGTTTTCATCAGTGAATGTGTGTTACTTTTGTAGTCAGAAGAAAATGTTTCTATTTCAAAGGAGACTATTTCCACACTGCATATGAAGAGACAAGGCGGAGTGGGTGGAGCCAGTACCTAAGCCTTCCACGCACCCCAGGACTCACTTGCTCCCACGTGTAGCCACTAACTTCAGCAAAGTCCTGTTCCTGGGGTAGGTAGGGAGTGTAGTGATTCACCTGATGCTTCTATTGAGTAAACCAACAGTCCTGGAGAATCTAGAGAAAAGATGCCAAACCAAAAAGTATATGTATATATATTATATAGTCCCACTTATAAACAATTCTACATCTCAAAAACTTGTGTATAATGACAGGAAGCAGATCCACAGTTCTCTGGGGCTGGGGAGGAATTACAGAGTGGCATGAGGAGACTTCTGGGATTGAGGGAAAGGTTTGTTCTCTTGACTGTGTTAACAGTTTCATGAGTGTGTACAGACATCTAACACATATTGTATATCTCAAATATTGCAGTTTATTGTGTGTCAATTATATCCCAAGAAAGATGTTTAAAAATGGAAAGAAAGATTTCAGTAGCCTTTTGGACATTATGGTATTACTTATTTGTTAAACTAGTGATGTGAAGGCTGTGGTTTTGTGAATCAAATGAAATCTTTGATGTTTGGAGGCTGTTGAAGCAAACTACTGTATAAAATGTTTTGAGAGGGGGCCTCTAAATCCAATGGCCTATTCCTGCCCCATAATTCAGTGTAACAGGGTATGGATGTGTCACTAATTTGAGTAAAATTAAGAGATTGTATGATGTCAGGTGCCTGGTAGGTGAACCAGTCTGGTGCACAGTGATCTTTTTGAATTTATTGGTTCATTAATATTGTGAAGATATGGATATGTTTCTTTTATAGCTGCATTCGATACTTATCTTTTTAAGGACAGGAATCGGTTCAGTGCTACAAGAGAGAAATGTGCTTAAAAATCACAACATTACCTGTGGTAAAATTATCATAAAAACTCCCTGGTACTCCAGCAGGGGATTGCTTCAATTCTGCCCTCATAATGACAGGAAATGGTTGTGGGTAAAGTTGTTTTCCATGAAGCTGTGATGAAATCAACTAAAATGGTAATAAAGTGGAGTGTAAAAGTGAGGGTCTCAAGTGAGATGTAAAAGTGCAGAAGGTGTTAGAATGTTCAAATTAGGATCTTCAGGAAATGATTCTGTGAAATATTAAATATGAATTGATTGAGTTCTCAGCTCTGAACTGTCAGCAGTCAGGCAGCTGGCTATGGGAGTGGCTATGGGAGTGGACTTGCCTGCGTACCGCACCCCACCCGCATCCTGGCTGGGTGGCTTCCATTTCACTAACGACCAGAGAAGCCGGATAACAGAGAAACGGTCTTTGGTGGTGAATGGTAATTTAACAAAGGGTTTGGAGCCCCATTTTCCTTCCTTCTTGCTCAAAACCAAGGAACTTGTCACCCCAGGAGCATTATCGTATTTTTTCCAATGATCCTTTGATGAATTAATGTTCAGTAGGTGCCTGTTACAGACAATTGGAAGCACACTTCCGTAAAACCTCAGCGAGCTGTGGAAGCTCACTAAAATGTATATCATCAGAGATATTTTTTATATTATAGACATAACTTTATACTGAGACTATATTCCAAATGTCCCATCTGTTCCCTTCTTGCCACCACTGCTGCCACCACTCTCATGCACACCACCCCCTCTCCTGCACTGCTGTCTGTCGCGCCTGCCTGCTTTGCAGCGTCCCTGCATCTTCTCTAGTCCTTTCCGTTGCTCTCCACACGCCTCTCGGAACACTCCTTTGCTCACAGTCACTCACGGCCTCTCCGTTGCTCTTAGGATCTCCACCACGGCCCTCAAGGCCCTGTATAATCCGGTGCCTGTGTGTGCCTGTCATCTATGCCAGTCCCCCCTAGCCTTTTGTATTCACCATTCTCTCTGGAATGTCTCTTACCTTGTCCTCATTCTTACTCCCATCACACCCCACCCGCTTTGTCTCCTTAACCTCCTATTGATCCTTTAAATTTGTTTAAATGTCAGTTCTTAAGAAAAGTTTTGCCTGACCCTATACCCCAGTTTGGGTTAAAGTTCTTTGTATAATGCTAATAAATCAGGGTTTTTTTCTTCAGAGTTCTTAGCTTCATTTGTAATTCTTCACTTGTTCACATGGTTCCATAATAGAAGGGTCTGTTTTGTTCGCTGCTATATTCCCAGCATGTGAGATCTCGATATTCAATAAATATTTACTGAATAGATAGATAGACAGTCCGATGGAAGGAAGAAATGATGTGTTGCCTTCTGAAGACCAAACCAATGCAGATTCTGGTTCTCACTCTGCTGCTGATTCACTGTGCAATAAAGAAGTCACAGTCTCTCTGAACTTCCAATTTCTCACCTATAAAATGAAAAACTAACCTAATGATACGTTCTTTTGTTTTTAAAAAGGTATCCTTTTTGTGTAGATAACCGTGTTATTATATAATTTAGGTCATAATACATCATCCTTAGTGATCCAAGCAAGGCCTTCTCTTTTATTTATGTTTCCTCACCTTTGTTGAATCCCACTCCTGCTCCCCTCTCCTTATGACCATGTCTAATATGTTTCATTATGTCCTTAATGTGTATGTATATTTGGAAAAATCTGTAATGTTGGGGGAGGGAGGAGTATATATGTGTTTTAATCATCAATAATGTTTCATGCCATAAGTCTTATTCTTTTTCATACTTTTCTCACCTAGTATTGTGAGTACTATGTATCCTATAGTATACTATAGTATTATGAGTACTATGTGTAAGTACTATGTATCACCTAGTATTATGAGTACTATGAGCTGTACATCATTGTTTCTTAATGTTACTTAGTATTTCATCATAATAACTATATATATTATTAGTGAATTTATAAAGTTCTTACTGTTTGCCAGACACTGTTCTAAGCTCTTTACATATCATCGTCTAGCCTTCATGGCAGTCTTGTAAAGTAGGTGCTGTTACTATCTCACCCGTTCCATTCATTGCCCTGGTGGTGGTGACCTAGGTCACCTTCAGCTTCTTGCTCTCAAAAACAGTGCTGCAGGGAGTTCCCTTGTGTCTGTCTCCTTTGAACCTTTTTTCTGAGGCCTGTATTCTGTGTATGATCCCTGAGTACTCAAGCACGCACATCTTCAGCTTTGATGCATCCTGCCATGCTGCCTTCCTGCAAGGCAGATGCCAGTTTACACTCCCACCACCAGGAGTGCACGTCACAGAGCCTTTTCCTCCCCAAGTCCACACCCACACTTAATACATGTGTTCTACTCTTTGCCTTTATGATGGCCACAAAGTAGTATCTTGCTGTTATTTTAATTTGCATTTCTGTAATTCCTAGTGATTTGGGGGGCCATTGCTGCTGCTACCACCCTGGTGCAAGGCACCACCCCCCTCCTCACCACTGTGCTAGTCTTTCTACTCATGGGTCTCCCCACATCCTCTCTTGTCTTCTATGCTCCAGCCAGAGTAATATTTTTAGAAATAATTTTATTTATTTATTTATGGCTGTTCTGGGTCTTCACTCCTGCAAGGGCTTCTCTCTCGCCAGTAGTGAACGGGGGCTCCTCTTCATTAAGCACACGGTCTTCTCTTATTTTGGAGCTCGGGGTCGAGGGCACGCAGCTTTCAGCAGTTTCAGTCCCCAGGTTCTAGGGCACAGGCTCAGTAGTTGCAGTCCCCAGGCTTAGCTACTCGGCAGCATGTGGGATCTTCCCAGACTAGGGATTGAATTTGTGTCTCCTGCATAGGCAGGCAGATTCTTTACCACTGAGCCACCAGGGAAGCCTCAGCCAGAGCTATTTACTGGACCACTCCTTTGCTCACAATCTCTCTTTAACCCACTGAAATGACAGATGTTCTGATGATGACCCATACTTGTATTTCTAGGATAATTGCTTCTTAGACATGATGTATTTTCTAAATAATTATTGGATTTGTTGGCTAATATTTATTTTAGGGGTTTTACACCTATTTTCGTAGATAAAATGAGCCTATAAATTTCTTATCTTGTCTCTCAGTCATTTTATAACCAAAGTTATATTAAAATGACTTGAGAAGCTTTCTCTCTTTTTCTGTTTTCTGGATCAATATGTAATAAGATATAAATTACCTATGCTTTGAACTAAGTGGTCCTCAAGGTTCTTTGCTAACTATAAATTCGATGACTTGATGAGCTGTTGTAGCTGTGAGTTTTTACCAGTGCTTCACTGGTTGTATGGATTAGTCAAGTCAATTCATGCCTATTCAAGACCTCAGTGATGTCAGAAGGGCTTAACCTACTATGGGCACAGAATGGTATGTTTTCCATCATGTGCCCACGGAAATGAGCTGAAACAGGAGTTCCATAGTCAGCCTGTATCTATTTTTATTCATTTGTTTTATGAAACTTTAGCCCTAAGTATTTGGGTGTATAAATTCTATCATGGATTTCAAGGAACTCTCCTGGCCTCCCTCCCACCCCAGCTGATTTTCTAGCCTTTCCTTTCCTTCCTCATAGAAACATCCTGCTTTATTCCACTTCTCCTTTCTTTCCAGCTGTACTCTTCTCCTTCCTGTCTGATTTTTATGACTCTAGAGGAGAATTGGATTCTTTGAGCCTAAAGACCAAGAGATTGCCAGAAAGGTTGGTTTTGGTAAGATGGGAATACTGGGTTGCAGAGAGAAAGGGGATTTGATCTCTGCAAATTCGGCCGGTGATGGAAAAGAAACTCCCATGCTAGTGTGTAGTTTCATGGCGGAGAGGTTCTGGGTAGACACAGGCTCCAGGTGTCAGCACCCAGCGGCTTCAGAGAGCTTGGATGATGCGGCTTCGTCAGTTTAAACTGCTTTGATAAGCTTTACGTCATGATTCTCTGAATCTTGTTCTCAGAGTTAGGATGAAATCAGAATACGTGACATGGCTGTGCAGACGTCTCCCATTCTTCTTAGTACATATTACTTGAAACTATAATAGTAATTGTCATATCATTTTATTTTTCTTTCTCATTTGGCTGAGGATGCAGCGCATGCAGAGACTGTCAGACAGCGACTACCTGGCATCCACAGTCTATATAATGGCAGTTAAGCTGAGACCCCGAGACTGACAAACAAGCTATTAAATCTAAAAGGCAGGGTTTCTTATGGTAGATCAGTTACAATAATTTTATATCTCAGTATTTTACATATGTGACATTTTGTATAGTAAACAATTAATTGCCTGCTTTTAACATTTGAAAGTTAATGTGAAGGGAGTTATAGAACAGACACTGTGAACATCACCTCCCAAAGTGAAGTGGTAAATGGCTATCGGCCTCTGGGAGGATACAACCTAATTATTCCTCACAGTGCACTCTGTACCTTTTTACCACCAGTTTGGGTTTCATTGTCTTTGATAAACAAGATAATTGATATAAATGAATGTGATCCTGTAAAATTGTTCCCCAATTGCAGGTTTTCATGCCGGAGGTATAATTTTCCTTATGGCACATTACTGTTAATCTTTAAATGGGTAGGTTGGTAATCTACCTTTCAGAAGCAGACATTAGATGAGTCTTTCCTTAACAGAGCTGATAAAAACATTGGGTGTATCAGGTCACAGGGAAAAATGACTAATGGTCACATTAATGAGCAAGGGCACATGGAATTTTGAGCGGGAGGTTTAGAGTTGGGAAAGTAAGGGAACTATCTTGGAGGTAAAAGGAGATGCGGTCCTCCTCAGGAAGAGGACAGAGGCAGTGAAACATGCGCTGGAAAGGAAGGTCTGAAAAGGAAGGTCCACGCTCGGTGTTCCTCTTCTTCCCCAGCCCCGGCTCTGATCATGTCAAATGCTGACTTGGCCACCCTGGCTGACCTACAGGCTGAAGATCTCAAAGAAGCCCCAATGTGCTTTTCCCTCTTACTTAGAGGAAAAGCACTGGGGCTTTGCTAAACCGCCATTTTGTTCCTTAAATGAATACTCTGCCTTCTCAATTCTCTGTTGGAAGTCTGTCTGTAGGAAATGTCAAGGGCCGATCAGGCAACAGAAGCATGCATGTATGCACTCAGCAGGGAAGTCTGGGGCAAGCTCATTGGCAGTCTGCTTTGAGGAACCCATTTCTCTTTCTGTATAAAGTACAGCAAGGAAGAGTGAATGAAGAAAGTTAGCAGACGCATAGGAGAGAGTATAAAACGGCATGGCCGTAACTAATTTTGGGGGAATGTACAACTTAGCACACAGAGTCTTGGTGGTTTAAAAAAAGTTATAATTAATAATTATTGATTTGTCTAGGGCACCGAATATTTAGTTTTAAAAATGAATTTAAACTCACAGCAAGGGAAACCATGGTGAAATGAGATTTCTCCCCAGATAGTTCTCTTTGGCAGTATTATCACAGCTTTTCAAACATCCAGGCTTGCTAAGGGTAGCTTGCTGTCTAGTTCAATGTCGTCTCTTCTCTGAACTGGTGCACTGCCTCCCTCCCCCTCTCTCACTCTTGAAAGGTTAGCCTTTCTTCAGAATACTACAGGTTTTTCCAGCAACATCTGTCAACTTGGCAACGAGCACACCCTAAGGAAATTTTGGACATTTGAAGACCATCTAAATACTGTAGGGAACCTCTCTCTCCTCTCCCCCCGCTCCCCTCCTGCTTTCACCCAAGAAGAGGAGGGCACTCACAAGGCTTTTATCACTGTCCATATCACTGATAAACTATACACCTATTTGTGTCTGTCATTTTTTTTAATGCACTTTGATTTGTTCACTCAATTGTGATAACTCATCAAACCTCAAATTAGTGACTATCCTAGAAGGCAGGTTGTGGGCAGACCCTTTTGTTTAATGGAAAGAGACACCTAACCACTGTACTGTTAGCACAAAGATCCTTCTTTGCTCTAATAGCTCCCATGATCTTGATCTGATTCAGGAGGTCAGAATTGCTGTCCCCAGCAAATATCGACCAGAAGGAACTGCTTTCTTGGTTATTCTGAAACTGCCAGCTGCATATTACACTAGCAGGTGCTAATAGGTTTTTACTGGTCAGTAGAATTGTTACTGGTTCTCCCCTCCCCTGCCTCCTTTCCTTTTATGATTACAAGGTAGCTCATGAGAATGAAAGTCTCCCTTCTGTGAAATACCCAGATTTCTGAAATGCTTGTCCCACCTACCTGTACCATTTTGGGAAGAGCCTGACTCTTCATGACTAGTGAAGTACCAAGCCTGGATATTGTGATTCTTTGAAAATCTTGAGATGCTTTTATGAATATGATCTAATATATTTTTTCACTATTCATAAGAAGGCAGAGAGAAGATAGGATTCTTTTCTCTATGGGTAAAGAAATCAAATTACAGGGTGGTTAAACAGCCTCCTTGAGATTGCCTGGGAGACGGTTTACAGAACTGAGGTGAGCACTTCAGGTACCTGCTTTCCACTGGAGGTTCAAGCTGAAGGCAGGCAGGGTAGCACACATTTGCCCTCTCAGAATTAAAGTATGTAGGCATGATGCAAAGAGAGCTAGAATTCAGAAACAAGATACTTCCTAACTACCAGGTCCCAGAATATTCATAATAAAATTCCATTTAAAAATGCTCATACCCATTTTTCATTTTTGAAGCACCAAGTGTAAACCATTAAAAGAATAATTAATTGAGAGTAATAGCAGGAGGTGCTTTTTAAGCTTTCTTTTAGTGTATTTTCCCTTTTAATGTTATCTTCCCTGGTGGCTCAGACGGTAAAAGCATCTGCCTACAATGCAAGAGACTTGGATTCAATCCCTGGGTTGGGAAGATCCCCTGGAGAAGGAAATGGCAACCCACTCCAGTGTCCTTGTCTGGAAAATCCCATGGACAGAGAAGCCTGGTAGGCTACAGTCCATGGGGTCGCAAAGAGTCGGACATGACTGAGCAACTTCACTTTCTTTCTTTCTTTCTTAGTGTATTTTCATCAGACACTGTGGGCTTCCTGGAAAACACCGCATGATTCTTCAATCTAGATTAACTTTGGTCTCCTGAGGTAGTATAAATTGTCCTTTTTCCTGAGGTTTTTTTTTTTTCTTCCTCATAACTGCTTTACTTAGGAGTATGGGTAAAGTCATTCCAGGTCACTGGCAAGACTTTGATTGTCAGTCTTTGAAGCAAGGTAGACAGATTTCCCCAGGGACCCCCGGTTCACCTGTTGGGAAGCACAGCCTCAGTCTGACCCAGGGGATTGCTCAGCCCTGTGCTGGCCCCTCAGGCTAAGAGTAGGGGAGCCCAGGGAGCAAGTCTCCCTCAGGCATCCTGTAGGGTTTGATTACAGTCTCAGTTCTGAAAGCTCAGTATTCACAAGTTAAGATTCACCTTTACCCATATGTGTCTTCTAAATTCCAGTCTCGCTCCCTTGAGATTCTCAGAGATTCTTTCTTCTCACACAGCTCAATTCAGAATGGTTTATGGGAACTAAAACATGAGAATTTGGTATGGTCTCCCACATTTTTCTCTCTGCCTTCAAAATCTGTGGCGGGAAGTTTCTGCCAATGTGGAATTGTACTTGCCAGAGATCTGATTGGGACATTTTCTGTAAAATGTACAGAGTTCCCCATAATGTTTAAATGCCTCACCGCTGATAACTATTGTTAGTAAAAATGCAAATTTTAATAGTTATTGATACATTTTAAAAGACCATCATTCAAGATGTTAAGACTAGTTACCCATTATTTTAGAATCATTCTGACTTAAAGTTTGAACCAGATACATCCTCCAGCTTAGAATAGAAAGACGTTAACTACTACTTTGTTAAAATGATAGTTGAAAAAAACAAACATTTTCTTGCAAATCACAACTTCTTTTGAGGACCTTAAAAAAAAAAAAGATTTGCACATCCTATTTTCTGTGCTTAACATGAATGAGAAATATTCCTCCCAAACTGTGGTGACATCTCTGATCTTGAGTCACAAAACTGTTGTGGCATGATAAAACCTCAGCCAGTAGTGTGGAACAAAAATAACTGTTAATTTCAACATCTTTCAGGACATAAGAAAAAATAAATCCATGTAAAACTCTTATGATACTAGTCATAGAAAAAGATGCCCTTCACATTATAACTTTTAAATTGTTTTGAGAAAGAGTTTCCAAAACTTGCAAGACCAATTCCAATGACTCTTTGCATGTTAGGTATTTTTCCCCATGTCAGCATGAATAACTTGTCCTGATGTAGGGGACAGATGTAGAATCTTATTTCTCTGACAGATTATTTCCAGAGAAAAGGAAAAAATCACCCCATTGAGATATTGCCTATTAGTTCAAACACAGAGTTTGATGTTTGAAATCTATTTTTTCTGGCATCTGGAAATTCCTTTGTCCTAAATTTAAAGGCGTTGCCTACAGAATGAATCCCTCTCTGATATACTGCAGTGGTTACCTCTATTAAACATCCAATGCTTGATTCTTTTTTTTTAATTAAATAATTTATTTTAATTGGAGGATAATTACTTTACGATATTGTGGTGGCTTTTGCCATGCATCAACATGAATCAGCCACGGGTACACATGTGTTCCCCCATCCTGAACCCCTCCTCCTACTTCCCTCCCCACCCTATCGCTCTGAGTTGTCCCAGAGCACCAGCTTTGAGTGCCCTGCTTCATGCGATGCTTGATCCTTTAAGGTCTTTTTGAATTGAAGATTTTCACAGCTAAAACCTCCAGCACGAATGCTGGAGTTTGAAAACTACACATAAGAGGGTAAACCTCTTAAGCAGTTAGATCCGGAACATGCTTTCCCTCAAAGGCTTCAGTGTAAGAAGTCACTGGTCCTGGTGAGCCTGCACACTTGGGAACCACTAGCCCACTGCATCTCACCTTTGCCCCTGGGAACAGCCACCTCTGATTTCTCACCTCCGTTTTCTGGAAAACTGCCATGTTCTCAGAAATGTTCAGAGCTATAGCTTTCTAAAGTTAGAAAATTTGCATATTTTGGGAGGAAGGAGAGCCTTAAAGTTTGGAAGAGTGTTAACCTTTTCCTATCACTGGCTAAATAGGACCCAGCATGATTGTCAGAGTCTTTATAATCTCAAGATACGGTGTTATTTGGGCAACTTTTGGTGATGTCACAATTGGAACTGTAACAGGAATGATGAGAACACTGAGATTATACTAACTGAAACAGACAAAAATGAACAAAGAAAAAAAGAAAAGAGGTTGTGAGTAATGGGGTCTCCAGCATTCAAAAGGCATGGTCTGTTTTCTTCCCATGCTCTCCCCCTGTAGACGTGACTGAATCCTTTGGAACTGTGTTAGGAAGCAACCTTCCCACAGAGCTGGGAACGTGGAGATAATTTGGGAAAAGAAAAGTTTAAAGGCTTTTCTTCAGCAATGTGATACAATATACTATGTGATTGAAAAATGATTTTTTGATTAAAATATAATTGATTTACTTCAAGCTGGTTTTAGAAAAGGCAGAGGAACCAGAGATCAAATTGCCAACATCTACTGGATCATTGAAAAAGCAAGAGAGTTCTAGGAAAACATCTATTTCTGCTTTATTAACTATGTCAAAGCCTTTGACTATGTGGATCACAATAAACTGGAAAATTATGAAAGAAACGGTAATACCAGACCACCTGACCTGCCTCTTGAGAAATCTGTATGCAGGTCAGGAAGCAACAGTTAGAACTGGGCATGAAACAACAGACAGGTTCCAAATAGGAAAAGGAGTACGTCACAGCTGTATATTGTCACCCTGCTTATTTAACTTATATGCTGAGTACATCATGAGAAACGCTGGGCTGGAAGAAGCATAAGCTGGAATCAAGATTGCTGGGAGAAATATCAATAACTTCAGATATGCAGATAACACCACTCTTATGGCAGAAAATGAAGAGGAACTAAAAAGCCTCTTGATGAAAGTGAAAGAGGAGAGTGCAAAAGTTGGCTTAAAGCTCAACATTCAGAAAACGAAGATCATGGCATCCAGTCCCATCACTTCATGGCAAATAGTCAGGGAAACAGTGGAAACAGTGTCAGACTTTATTTTTTGGGGCTCCAAAATCACTGCAGATGGTGATTGCAGCCATGAAATTAAAAGACGCTTACTCCTTGGAAGGCAAGCTATGACCAACCTAGATAGCATATTAAAAAGCAGAGACATTACTTTGCCAACAAAGATCCGTCTAGTTGAGGCTATGATTTTTCCAGTAGTCGTGTATGGATGTGAGAGTTGGACTATAAAGAAAGTTGAGTGCCGAAGAATTGATGCTTTTGAACTGTAGTATTGGAGAAGACTCTTGAGAGTCCCTTGGACTGCAAGGAGATCCAACCAGTCCATCCTAAAGGAGATCAGTCCTGGGTGTTCATTGGAAGGACTGATGTTGAAGCTGAAACTGCAGTATTTTGGCCACCTATGCAAAGAGCTGACTCATTTGAAAAGACCGTGATGCTGGGAAAGATTGAGGGCAGGAGGAGAAGGGTACAACAGAGGATAAGATGGTTGGATGGCATCACTGACTCACTGGACATGGGTTTGGGTAGACTCCAGGAGTTAGTGATAGACAGGGAGGCCTGGCATGCTGCAGTTCATGGGGTTGCAAAGAGTCAGACACAACTGAGCGACTGAACTGAATTTCTGCTGTATAGCAAAATGATTTGGTTATACATACATACATACATACACACACACACACACACACACACACACACACACACTTTTAAAATATTCTTTTCCATTATGGTTATCACAAGATACTGAATATATTTCCCTGTGCTATATATTCAGTAGGACCTTGTTGTTTATCCATCTATATATAATAGCATACATATGCTAATGCAAACGCCTACTCCCTCCATCTCCCACCCTCCCGCCCACCTGGCAGCCACAAGTCTATTCTCTGTGTCTATGACTCTGTTTCTGTTTTATAAAAGTTCATGTGTCATATTTTGGATTCTACGTATAAGTGATATCATATGGTATTTGTCTTTCTCGTTCTGACTTACTTTACTTAGTATGATAATCTCTCGTTCCATCCGTGTTGCTGCATATATGGCATTATTTCCTTTCTTTTTATAGCGAAGTAGTATTCCATTGTGTGTATGGTGCCACATCTTTATCTGTTCATCTGTTGGTGGATGTTTAGGTTGTTTCCATTCTTGGCTGTTGTGAATGGTGCTGCTGTGAACATAGGGTGCATGTATCTTTTTAAATTATATTTTTGTCCAGATATATGCCCAGGAATGGGACTGCTGGATCATATGACAGCTTTGTTTTTAGTTTTTTGAGAAACCTCCATACTGTTTTCCATAGTCAACTGCACTAAGAAAAGTGATTTTTTTTTCACCTTGATAGATAAAACCAGGAATGAATGTAACTTAGTACCAGTGGTGAATACATTTTGGTAGCTTTTTGATAGTTTCTAAGAAAGATGGGCTTGTGCTCTAATTAGCTATTGTTCTTTTACAGCTGTTCAGACATAACAGCTGTGAATATTTTTTCCTTTAAAGTAAGTTGACAGAAGGTTGGGGAAAAAAAAAAAAGAAGGTTGGATTGCAGTTTGCTTGAAAGCTTGCTTGGTCAGCAACAGTTTCTATGTAGGCTTGGAGATAGGCCCCCTGTTGGGGGAGTCCCTGTAAAAAAATAAAACTGTACATCTGTAGTGGGGACTCTCTAGATGTGACCTTAAGTTGATAGTCCTAGTTGTTTTTTGAAGGAAATACTTTGTATCTCTGAAAGTCTTAGCAGCAGAGAAGAACCTAGCCTAAGACCATTAAGCCCTTGATGGCTGCATGAACCGCTGTGCTGTTAGAAAACAATTTATAATGAAAATAGCCAGGGAAACATTGAATGAAGCTCAACACAAGCACTATTTTTGAAGCTGACAATCCTCTGTAAGTGCCATTTCACTTTAAAAATCTGCTTCAAGTGGGTTTTTTTTTCCCCCTATCTCTCAAAGGTGATCCCTGGAGATAGTTAAATAACATGTCAGTCTTATCTTTAAATATTGCTGGTACAGGTGGCCCTCAGGTCATGTCCTAGTGAAGTAATACTGCCTTTTAAAAAATTTATTACTCCTGAATTAAATTTACAGGCCGGCGGTTGGCCACCCCTGGTGCTGCGTAACAACAGAGAACAGTAAAATTGTTTTCAGATCAGTTTTTCCCCAAGCCTGAGTCATCCCAATATTCAGACACTTGCAGGATGTATACACTTTGTTAACATGCAATTTTTGCATTCAGAAGCAGCAAATTAAATTTGTCTGAACAGAATTGCTGTGTGCACAGAGGGGGAAAAGTAATTTCTGCCTAGGCACTTCCCTTTTGCCTTTGCTCCTAGCACAGGCTACTGTAAGAGGTACACAGCTGAAGGATAGCAAAGGAAAACCGGCAAGAGACAGGCGAGACACTGGATTTTGGCAGTATGGTTTTGTAAACAAAGTGACACAAATTGGGGCAGAAATTCCAGTGGGACAAGGGAGGAAACTGGAAGACTGGAAATACAGCACAAAGCTGAATCCCATCCAGATGGTGTTTTTAATAAATTTATCAGACGCATGTGAAAGATGGTAATGAACACTCAGATGGGGAGTGGCCTGGCCCCTATGGGAGGGAAAACAGTATGGCACCTTCTGTGTGTTGCAGTCAGTTAGAATCAGTCTCTAATTTTTCCCAGGAAAATAGATCATGGACCTTATTCAGATCATTGAGTGATTATTAGGCAGTCCAACTAGGCAGGCTGAGGTTTGTGTTTCTGGGAAGAAGAATAAATAACCAAATTATTTCCTGCTGAAATGAAAGAAGTGGCCCATATTAGTAAACCCAGCAGTGACATTTAGGATATCTCTTCTGTAGGAACTCCTGTAGTGTGACTAGAGCAGACAGCAGTACCATCAGGCATAGAAGAGCTTCTGTAATCTTTAAAAGTCATGTTATTATATACATTTTTCCTCTTCCCCCTGTTTTCCCCCAAACCGTTTCCTATCAGAAAATAATTTAGTCTACCATGAGTGGCCAAACTTTCTATATGTGGGTTATACTTTCAGGGGAAGAGAAGTTGAAAGAGCTGGGGTATATATAGTGCTAATAAAGCGGCTCCTCTGCAGTGGGCATATTTGTTTTCTTTTTAATGTTAGGTCAAGACCCAGAGATTGATCATACTTTACTTTTCTAAGAAAACTTTCCCTGAGAAAGCATTTTTTCTGCTTTATTCAGGAACTTTTAGATTTTCTAGCTTTTGGTAAGGAGCTGTGTTAAGCAAGGTTAAGTGCCATAACCTACATAGGCATCCTTTTCCAGCTCTGATTCATTCATTCAGCAGATATTTATTTAATACCTCCTGTATGCTAGGCCCTCTTTTTTGTCAGTTGGGAATACAGAAGTGAAAAGAAAGAAAAGTTACTGCCCTTGTTAGACTCAGATGCTGAATCTGTTAGATCAGATTGAAGTACTGATTTGGATATTAAGAATGGACATAGCACTGAAACTGTGGTCTCATCCTGGTTATTTACAGAAAGTCGTTATCCATGGGCTTTGTGCCCAAGTCCCTACTCTCTCTTCTTTCCACCTGTTGGCATCATTTTGTCGTTATATTGTTAATTTGACTGATTATTTAAAAAATAGGAATAAGAATTAAGAAAAGTGGTGATCTTCAGATTTTCTACCTTGTGAAGTAAATACAGTTGCTCATCAAGTTGCTAGTAGAGTTCTCGCAAAAGCACTTTCTTGAAAGTAAATATGGGAGTTGGGATAGATTTCATAATACAGTTCATCTCAATGTATTATATGTTACATACTCTGTGTTGGGCACCCTTTGTAGACTCAGACTTTGACTGGAAGTATTAATGAATAATTATGTCAAGATCAAAGTAGAGGGACATCCCTCGTGGTCCAGTAGTTAAGACTCTGAGCTTCCAATGCGAGGGGTGCAGATTTAATTCTTTCTTGGTCAGGGGACCAAAATCCCACATGTACTGCTATGGTCAAAAATAAGTAAACTGAGTTTAACATTTAAAAAATATATATATCAAAGTGGAAACCATAGAATACTCTTCTCCAGCACACAGATGTAAGATATTTTGTTAAGAAGGCAAAGTTCTTTAATGTAGCATATATTAGACAACCTTAAGATTCCAGAGGGTCAAAGGGGGTGGTATTACTAGGGCAGTTTTGTTTAGAGAAATATTGAAGACTGAAAGAATCTTCTTTAGTAAATATTTATAAATATGTCTTTAGAAAAGGAGTTCTGAGTGCTTTTCCCAGTTTTGTTTCCCAAAGAGCTAGAACCATGTCATTAATGATTTTATGATTATCTCTGATGCTGCTGTACTAATTGACTACTGGTTAAAATCAGATCATCTAGGGATAAAACTGTGAAGCAGTAAGATAGCTTAGGAGGAAATTGACAGACTCGGGGAGAATCAACAAGGACAGCTATTAAGACCTAGTAGATACTATAGAGCACATCAGTATTCTAAAGCATTCTGAAAGGTTTACCCTTTCAAGCCCCCTGAATTGCTTTCCATTTTTCTGGTTTTCATAAAAAGTGTTAAAATATATGAAATTAAAGAAAAACACCAGTATTTCATGTTTGTGAAAGAACATAAAGAATATATCTGTAAAGTTTGGAGAGCAAGAACACTTGCATGCTCACCAGCTTGAGAAATAGAACATTACCAAATCTTTTTTTTTTTTTAATGTGAACCATTTTTAAAGTCAGTATTGAATTCATTATAATACTGCTCTGTTTTATATTTTGGTTTTTTGGCCGATAGGCTTATGGGATCTTAGCTCCCCAAGCAGGAGTCGAACCCATGCTTACTGGGCCACAAGGGAAGTCCCAGCAGTGGCAAACTTTCAAAGTCCTTTGTGTGTTCCTCCCCACTTGCATCCCTGCTGTCTTCCTATCCAGAGGTCACCATCCATCTGAATTTGTGTTTACTACTCTCTAGCTCTCCTTTCTAATCTTACCACATAGGTGAGATTCACTAGATATCTATCACTAAACAACAGAAGTAGAATAAATACCCTTTGTGTTTTTCTGACTTGCTTTTCTTAACCAACTTTCTTTGTAAGATTGACCCTTTCTGATATGTAGGGCTACAGTTCACTTATTTTCAATACTGGGTAGTTTTTGTTTGATAGTAAAATTTTACAGTGCACAGGTTGAATAGTAGATGGAACATACCTGGAGAAATGTAGTGAACACAAATAGTAATTTTAATAAATTTCCCAGAATGCTTCAAAAACAAGAGGGAAAAAATGAAAGGAAGGTTAAGAAACAGAATAGAATGGGAAGTCCCAACAGAGGTCTAATGGGAATTCTAGAAAAGGGAAAAATGGAAAATGAAGGAGAATCTGTACTCACAGAAACAATGGTTAAAAATGTTCCAGACTTAATAAAGCCATAAATGCTTATATTCAGTCCTGAGCAGGATAAATTTAGTCTACATATAGGTACAATGTGGGGCTTCCCAGGTGACTGAGAGGTAAAGAATCCTGCAGGAACCTCAGGAGACATGGGTTCAATCCCTGGATTGGGACTACCCCCTGGAGGAGGAAATGGCAACCCACTCTAGTATTCTTGCTAGGATAATCCCATGGACAGAGAAGTCTGGCAGGATACAATCCATGGGGTCGCAAAGAGTCAGATACAACTGAAGCGACAGAGCATGTATGCATGCATAACATAAATTGCAAAACACCAAGATCAAAAAGAAAACCTTAAAATTACCTGTAGAGAAAAAAAATCACAGCTGTTAGAGGGATAGCAGACTGTAACAGACATAACAGTAGAAGTGGAAGACTGTGCAAAAGTATCTTCAAAGTACTGAGGAAAAACAACTTTTCACTTAGGGTTCTATATCCAACTAAACTATTTCTCAAGAGTGGTGGCAAAATAGACTTTCGAACAAAGACTTTGCTGATGGATGTGTTTTAGAAGGAAGTTGAGCCAGGAAGAAAGGAGGGTTAGGATTGAATAAATTGATGAATGTGAATAAGTAAGTTTTGACTATATAAGATCATAATGACTGATTTTGAGAGTATAAAACAAGGTAGAAGTGAAATGTTAGGTAAGAATAACAAGCTAAGAGGCAGATGATTTGTATGAAAATGTGTTAGTATCTTTTATATTGTTCAGGAGAAGGGAACATGTGATTTTTAGTTTTAGTTATTTTTAAGTCTGGCATGCATATCTAAAATTTAGTAAAAGAACAGAGACAGAATGCAGCACTTGAACAGCACCATCTTATAGGATTTTTAAATAGCTCAGCTGGAATTGCATCCCTTCCACTAGCTTTGTTTGTAGTAATGCTTTCTGAGACCCACTTGACTTCACACTCCAGGGTGTCTGGCTCTATGTGAGTGACAGCACCATTGTGGTTACCTGGGTCATTAAGATCTTTTGTGTATAGTTGTTCTGTGTATTTTTGCCATGTCTTCTTAATCTTTTCTGCTTCTGTTAGGTCCTTACCGTTTCTTTCCTTTATCGTGCCCATCCTTGTATGAAATGTTCCCTTGATATTTCCAGTTTTCTTGAAGAGATCTCTTCTCTTTCCCATTCTCTTGTTTTCCTCTACTTATTTGCATTGTTTATTGAAGAAGGCCTTATCTCTCCTTGTTGTTCTCTGGAATTCCACATTTAGTTGGATATATCTTTCCCTTTTCGTCCCTTGCTTTTCGCTTCTCTTCTTTTCTCAGCTGTTTGTAAAGCCTCTTCAGACAACCACTTTGCCTTCTCCCATTTCGTTTTCTTGGGGATGGTTTTGGTCACTGCCTCCTGTACAGTGTTAGGAAGCTCTGTCCATAGTTCTTCAGGCAATGTGTCTACCAGGTCTAAGCCCTTGAATATATATGTCACTTAGTGTCTTAAAAAAACCACATAGAAATAGAATAAAGGAATTTCAATCCATTAGAAAATAGGAACAGAGTGGACAGAGAGGTTGGGGAAGCAGCAAAGGAAAAGTCTTGTTAAGTAGAAGTAAAAGTGAATTAGTATACACCTTGGTAATAGCAATTAATATAAGTCATATAAATCTGCCAGTTAAAAGACAAAGGACACTGAATTTTTCAAAAATCTAATTATATGTTATTCACAAGAGATCAGAAAGAGAGAATAGTGATGCTAAGGATATAGTAGCCAAAATGAAGGTGCTATATTTATTTGACATCAGACAATGTGGATTTTAGGGCAAAGGCATTACTCGAAATAAAGATGACAGTGCACCATGATGAAAGGTTCAGTCTACCAACTGGATATAATTCTAAAATGATATATGTGACGTGACGTGGCCTCAAAATATAGAAAGCAAAGATGGACAGAATTACAAGGAGAAATTGACAGATCGATAGTCATAGTGGAAAATTTAAATAAACCTCTCCCATTAATTAGTAAGCATATAAGTGATGTGAACAGCACAATAAGTTTGATATAGTAGATCTATATAGAACCATACATCTCCCAAATTAGAGAATTTGGAGCACATTCTCTTCAGGCACATGTAAAATATTAATAAGAATCATGTACTGGACCACAAAAAAGCACATTTCATCAAATTCTCCAATGACTCTGTATCATACAGAATATACTTTTTTTTATCCATATTGCAATGTAATTAATTTGAAAAGTTAAAAAAAACCTTCTTATGAATAATTTATAAATCAAAGAAAACTCCTAATGGAAATTAGAAAATACATAGATGCAATCAGCTTTTAAAACACTTTGTATCAGAAAACACCCAAATGGAGGGACATTCTACACCGTACCTGACTAATACTGTTCAAAACACTATATCAAAATTTAAAGATAAAGCAGGATTTAGAGGTAAAATATTAGCTTTAAATGCATTCATCAGAAAAAAAGAAAAAAATTAATTAGTTAAACATTTGCTTCAAATATTTGGAAAAAATAGAATAAATCCAAAGGAACTGAAGGAGGAAATAATAAAAAGAACTGATTTAGTGAAGTATGAAATAGTCAACAAAATAAAAAACTGATTTCTTGAAAACACTAATAACATGTATAGAACTGATCAAATAAGAAAGAAAAGGAACAAATAAAATACTTGGACATACTGTGAAAAGTTTTATGCTGCTATGTTTGAAAACTTAAACAAAGTGAAAAATTTTCCTGAAGGAACCAAGACTAACTGAGGTTAATTTTGAAGGAAATAAGAAGGGGAATAAGAAGTATTCATTTTGTCAGATTTTATGATACTGTAAAATTTTAGTCATTAAAACAGCATGGTAAAGGCACAAGGCTAGGCAAATTAAGGAAACAGAGTACAGACCTTAAGAAGAGATTCGGATATTATGAAAACCTTATATATGACTAAAGTAACATAAATTAGTGGGGGAAAGGACGAACTGTTCATTAAATGGTGCTGGGGAAATCGGCTAACCTTATGAATAAAAGATGAAAGTAGATACGTATTTCATAGCATACCAAAAATAAATCCTAAATAGATTAAAGAACCAACATGAAAAACAAAATTTGAAAACTTTTAGGAGAAAATATAGGAAGATATCTTTATAAATTTGGGGTAGGAAAGAATTTATAAACATGAAAGGGAAAGAACAAATCACGTAGAGGAAAAGATTAAATATTTCAACTCAATACATTAACCAAGAAAGGACTGACATCCTGCCAGTGAAGTGACTCAGAGCCACAAGCACAATTCTATTTGTGTGTGCGTGTAAATATATACATGTGTATGTCTTATGTATTCCTTGAAGAAACTCTTACCTATGTATACAAGAAGACACCTTTGTTTGTAATCACAAAGAAAACAATGGTAACAGTCTAAATGTTCCTTTGGTATATTTATACATTGAAATATTTTATATACTTTATACCGGTGAACTGGATTTATCTCTCTATTGAATGTTCCTGCATCCTGGTTTACTGTTTATGGTAGATGTCAATATTGTTGACCACACATTCCCTTTCTTCTCCTGCGCACATAGCAAGTTAGTTCTCTCCCACCTGCTCTGAAGTTAGGTAAGGCTCAGTGACTTGCCTTAGTCAACAAAATGATGTGTATTGCTTTGGGGGAGGAGTTTTAAGAACCACTGCCCAGTTCACTCTCTTCTCACTGCTGCTGTGATTGAAGAAGCACACAAAAAAAAATCAGTGCAAAGCTTCTGTCACTAGGTTCCCTGTGTAATGCAATGCTGAGGGCCACCTTGCTGATCATCACTGAATGCATATTGTGGGTGAAAAGAAAATGTATGCTGTTTAAGCAACTGGGAGAATGGAGGCTGTCTTGTTACTGCAGCCTGAGCTACCCACAGTGTGATTTTATGTCTCAGCTCAGTTTACTATGCATCTTGTGGCACTTCTTTAGTTCTCTCTTCCAAACCACAGAATACTTCTCTTTCTCTGTGAGGTGGAGGTATCCTTACTAAGTCTCTAAATATAGTCCTTTATTTCTTCTCCTTTCAAAGTCAGATGGGGGCTTTTCTCTAAGCCCCTCTCTGCTAGGAAGCCATCCTCACAGATTATTTCACCAGTGTTTTTGCTTGTTGCTTTAGAGTTAAGCTTCATACTCAAGGGATTCATGGCCAGAAAACCCATCCTCTGTCACTCCCTTCTTCCCTTTCTCTCTTCCTTATCTGTGGATGGCTGTCCCTCTCTCACTCCCTTCTTCCCTTTCTCTCTTCCTTATCTGTGGATGGCTGTCCTCATCTGTAGAGAGTACAGCAAGCAGTGAAGGTGTATGAGATGAGGGCTTGAGAACAGGCGTGCCCAACTTTGGAAAGTGTATGCATTGCTTAGAAGGGACATGGAAGATGATTTACTCCCCATCATTATGCAGTTAGAAATGTTTTGGCATGATAGTACTACTATTTACCCTGTCTCTTTGCATAGAGTATAATATACTAAAAAGTACAGTGTATATCTAATAAGCAATTCTCTTGTTTTTCAATCTACTTTAAAATGACATAAAGTAAGCTACATAGCTTGAATGCAAGTAGCTAAGGTTAATTGTAGATTTTGGTTAAATACATTAAATATATGAAGAAAATTCCAGCACTAATAAATGCACAAAAAAGGTTCCAGTGGACTTAAAAGATCCTTCATCTTTCACCGTTCTCTTCCCAATGTTTACAGAATCTACATCATTTTTGAACAGCTATCATTTAGTGGAAACCCTAGACTTTTATAAATGAACAGGTTGATGTAGACCTGAAGCATATATAGAGACATGAAATCAAAACAGAACTGATGTTTCAAAATGCAGCAGTTCTTGAACAAAGAGATGAGCACATGTGTTGAAATGCTCAGGATAGTAAACAAACAAGGGAAACACATCATGGCTGAAGACAACTGTGTATTCTGAAAAGGGATTGGTTCCATGTTCTGGATTGTTTTCCTACTTTATGAATTCTAAAATACTGAAAGAAAAAAATATATATATAATGCTTCTTTAAACAAATGTGCTACGTTTAAGTGAAATAAGCATATACATGTTCTAGGCCCCACTTCAGACTTCCCAACCTGGGGATCCGGCAAAGGGACTGGGAATCCCCAGGGAATCTGATGTTGAAGATTCCAATGGGATTTGATTACAGGACTTTTACAGAACTGGGGGAAACAGAGACTCTTGGACAGCACAGAGAAAACCTTGTGTGAACCAGGGCCCAGGGAAAGGAGCAGTGACCCCACAGGAGACGGAGCCACACCTGCCTGTGAATGTTTGAAAGTCTCCTATGGAGGTGTGGGTCTACAGTGGCCTGCTGTGGAGACAGGGCACTGGCAGCACAGGCCTGGGAGGTGCGTGCTGGCCTATGTCCCCTTGGAGGCCACCATTAGCCCTGCCTCAGTGCCAGGACTGGGTTGTCTCAGGCCAAACAACTAACAAGGAGGGAGCACAGCCCCACTCATCAGCAGACAGTTGGATTAAAGGTTTACTGAGCATGGCTGAATGTGGTCCACTGGAGAAGGGAATGGCAAACCACTTCAGTATTCTTGCCTTGAGAACCCCATGAACAGTATGAAAAGGCAAAATGATAGGATTCTGAAAGAGGAACTCCCCAGGTCAGTAGGTGCCCAATGTGCTACTGGAGATCAGTGGAGAAATAACTCCGGAAAGAATGAAGGGATGGAGCCAAAGCAAAAACAATACCCAGTTGTGGATGTGACTGGTAATAGAAGCAAGGTCCGATGCTGTAAAGAGTAATATTGCATAGGAACCTGGAACGACAGGTCCATGAATCAAGGCAAATTGGAAGTGGTCAAACAGGAGATGGCAAGAGTGAACATCGACATTCTAGGAATCCGCGAACTAAAATGGACTAGAATGGATGAATTTAACTCAGATGACCATTATATCTACTACTGCGGGCGGGAATCCCTCAGAAGAAATAGAGTAGCCATCATGGTCAACAAGAGTCTGAAATACAGTACTTGGATGCAGTCTCAAAAACGACAGAATGATCTCTGTTAGTTTCCAAGGCAAAGCATTCAATATCGCACTAATCCAAGTCTATGCCCCAACCAGTAACGTTGAAGAAGCTGAAGTTGAATGGTTCTATGAAGACCTACAAGACCTTTTAGAACTAACACCCAAAAAAGATGTCCTTTTCATTATAGGGGACTGGAATGCACAAGTAGGAAGTCAAGAAACACCTGGAGTAACAGGCAAATTTGGCCTTGGAATACAGAATGAAGCAGGGCAAAGACTAATAGAGTTTTGCCAAGAAAATGCACTGGTCATAGCAAACACCCTCTTCCAACAACACAAGAGAAGACTCTACACATGGACATCACCAGATGGTCAACACTGAAATCAGACTGATTATATTCTTTGCAGCCAAAGATGGAGAAGCTCTATACAGTCAACAAAAACAAGACCAGGAGCTGACTGTGGCTCAGATCATGAACTCCTTATTACCAAATTCAGACTTAAATTGAAGAAAGTAGGGAAAACCACTAGACCATTCAGGTATGACCTAAATCAAATCCCTTATGATTATACAGTGGAAGTGAGAAATAGATTTAAGGGCCTAGATCTGATAGATAGAGTGCCTGATGAACTATGGACTGAGGTTCGTGACATTGTACAGGAGATAGGGATCAAGACCATCCCTGTGGAAAAGAAATGCAAAAAAGCAAAATGGCTGTCCGGGGAGGGCTTACAAATAGCTGTGAAAAGAAGAGAAGAGAAAAGCAAAGGAGCAAAGGAAAGATAAGAGCATCTGAATGCAGAGTTCCAAAGAATAGCAAGAAGAGATAAGAAAGCCTTCCTCAGCGATCAATGCAAAGAAATAGAGGAAAACAACAGAATGGGAAAGACTAGGGATCTCTTCAAGAAAATTAGAGATACCAAGGGAACATTTCATGCAAAGATGGGCTCGATAAAGGACAGAAATGGTATGGACCTAACAGAAGCAGAAGATGTTAAGAAGAGATGGCAAGAATACACAGAAGAACTGTACAAAAAAGATCTTCACGACCCAGATAACATGATGGTGTGATCACTGACCTAGAGCCAGCCATCCTGGAATGTGAAGTCAAGTGGGCCTTAGAAAGCATCACTATGAACAAAGCTAGTGGAGGTGATGGAATTCCAGTTGAGCTCTTTCAAATCCTAAAAGATGATGCTGTGAAAGTGCTGCACTCAATATGCCAGCAAATTTGGAAAACTCAGCAGTGGCCACAGGACTGGAAAAGGTCAGTTTTCATTCCAATCCCAAAGAAAGGCAGTGCCAAAGAATGCTCAAACTACCACACAATTGCACTCATCTCACATGCTAGTAAAATAATGCTCAAAATTCTCCCAGCCAGGCTTCAGCAATATGTGAACCGTGAACTTCCTGATGTTCAAGCTGGTTTTAGAAAAGGCAGAGGAACCAGAGATCAAATTGCCAATATCCGCTGGATCATGGAAAAAGCAAGAGAGTTCCAGAAAAACATCTATTTCTGCTTTATTGACTATGCCAAAGCCTTTGACTGTGTGGATCACAATAAACTGTGGAAAAAATCTGAAAGAGATGGGAATACCAGACCACCTGACCTGCCTCTTGAGAAATCTGTATGCAGGTCAGGAAGCAACAGTTAGAACTGGACATGGAACAACAGACTGGTTCCAAATATACGTCAAGGCTGTATATTGTCACCCTGCTTATTTAACCTATATGCAGAGTACATCATGAGAAACTTTGGACTGGAAGAAACACAAGCTGGAATCAAGATTGCCGGGAGAAATATCAATAACCTCAGATATGCAGATGACACTACCCTTATGGCAGAAATTGAAGAGGAACTAAGAAGCCTCTTGATGAAAGTGAAAGAGGAGAGTGAAAAAGCTGGCTTAAAGCTCAACATTCAGAAAACGAAGATCATGGCATCTGGTCCCATCACTTCATGGGAAATAGATGGGGAAACAGTGGAAACAGTGTCAGACTTTATTTTGGGGGGCTCCAAAATCACTGCAGATGGTGACTACAGCCATGAAATTAGAAGACGCTTACTCCTTGGAAGGAAAGTTATGACCAACCTAGATAGCATATTCAAAAGCAGAGACATTACTTTGCCAACAAAGGTCCGTCTAGTCAAGGCTATGGTTTTTCCTGTGGTCATGTATGGATGTGAGAGTTGGACTGTGAAGAAAGCTGAGCGCCGAAGAATTGATGCTTTTGAACTGTGGTGTTAGAGAAGACTCCTGAGAGTCCCTTGGACTGCAAGGAGATCCAACCAGTCCATTCTGAAGGAGATCAGCCCTGGATGTTCTTTGGAAGGAATGATGCTAAAGCTGAAACTCCAGTACTTGGGCCACCTCATGCGAAGAGTTGACTCACTGGAAAAGTCTCTGATGCTGGGAGGGATTGGGGGCAGGAGGAGAAGGGGACGACAGAGGATGAGATGGCTGGATGGCATCACTGACTCGATGGACGTGAGTCTGAGTGAACTCCAGGAGTTGGTGATGGACAGGGAGGCCTGGCGTGCTGCGATTCATGGGGTCGCAAAGAGTCGGACATGACTGAGTGACTGAACTGAACTGAACTGAGCATGTCTCTGCCAGCCAGAGTCAGACCCAGTATTCCCCACAGCCAGCCCCTCCCATCAGGAAGCTTGCATTAGCCTCTTATCCTCATCCATCAGAGGGCATATAGACAAAGTAAGAACTACAGTCCCACAACCTCCAGAACAAAAACCACAATCACAGAAAGCTAACCAAAATGATCACATGGATCATAGCCTTGTCGTAGTGAAGGGGCTTGTGTAACTCAATGAAGCTGTAAGCCATGCTGTGCAGGGCCACCCAACACGGATGGGTCATGGTGGAGAGTTGTAACAAAAATGTGGTCCATTGGAGAAGGGAATGGCAAACCACTTCAGTATTCTTGCCTCAAGAATCCCATAAACGGTATGAAAAAACAAAAAGATACGACACTGGTAGATGAACCCCCTAAGTCGGAATGTGTCCAATATGCTACTGGGCAAAAGCAGAGAAATAGCTCCAGGAAGAGGGCTGGCCAAAACAGAAATGATGCCCAGTTGTGGATGTGCCTGGTGGTGAAAGTCTGGTGCTGTAAACAACAGTATTGCACAGAAACCTGGAATGTTAGATCATGAATCAAATTAGATGTAGTCATGCAGGAGATGGCAAGATTGAATGTAGATTCTTGCTGCTGCTGCTGCTAAGTTGCTTCAGTCGTGTCCAACTCTGTGCGACCCCATAGACGGAAGCCCACCAGGCTCCCCCATCCCTGGGATTCTCCAGGCAAGAACACTGGAGTGGGTTGCCATTGCCTTCTCCAAGACATCTTAGGAATCGGTGAATTAAAATGGATGAGAATGGGTGAATTTAATTCAGATGATCTACTGTGGGCAAGAATCCCTTAGAAGAAATGGAGTAGCTCTCATAGTCAGCAAAGGAGTCCAAAGTACTTGGGTGCAACCTCAAAAACAGCAGAATGATCTTGGTTCATTTCCAAGGTAAGCCATTCAACATCAGAGTAATCCAAGACTGTGTCCCAATCACTGATGCTGAAGAAGCTGAAGTTGACTGGGTCTATGAAGCCCTAAAAGACTTTTCTAGAACTAACACCAAAAAACAGATGTTCTTTTTATCATAGGGGATTGGAATGCAAAAGTAAGAAGTCAAGACATACCTGGCATGTAACAGGCAAGTTTGGCCTTAGAGTACAAAATGAAGCAGGGCAAAGGCTAACAGAGTTTTGTCAAGACAACACACTGGTCATAGCAAACACCCTTTTTCAATAACACAAGAGACCGCTCTACACAAGGACATCACCAAATGTTCAATACCAAAATCAGATTGATTATAATCTTTGCAGCTGAAGATGGAGAAGCTCTATACAGTCAGCAAAAACAAGACCTGGAGCTGACTGTGGCTCAGACCAGGAGCTCCTTATTGCAAAATTCAGGCTTAAATTGAAGAAAGTAGGGAAAACCACTAGGCCATTCAGCTATGACCTAAATCAAATCCCTGCTGATTATACAGTGGAGGTGAGGAATAGATTCAAGGGATTACATCTGGTAGATAGGGTGCCTAAAGAACTATGGACAGAGGTTCCTAACAGGAGGCAGTGACCAAAACCATCCCCAAGTAAAAGAAATATGAGAAGGCCAAAGTGGTTGTCTGAGGAGGCTTTACAAAATAGCTGAGGAAAGAAGAGAAGTGAAAGGCAAAGGAGAAAGGGAAAGATGTACCCGACTGAATGCAGAGTGCCAGAGAACAAGAAGAGATAAGAAGTCCTTCTTCAGTGAACAATGCAAAGAAATAAAAGAAAATAATGGAATGGCAAAGGCTAGACATCTCTTCAAGAAAATTGGAGGTTATCAAGGGAACATTTCACGCAAGGATGGGCAAGATAAAGAACAGAAATGGTAAGGACCTGACAAAAGCAGAAAAGATTAAGAAGAGATGGCAAGAATACACAGAAGAGTTGTGCAAAAAATCCAGATAACCACAATGTTGTGGTCACTTACCTAGAGCCAGACATACTGGAGGGTAAAGTCAAGTGGACCTTAGAAAGCATTATTGTGAACAAAGCTAGTGGAAGTGATGGAATTCCAGCTGAGCTATTTAAAATCCTAAAAGATGGTGTTGTTAAAGTGCTGCATTCAACATGTCGGCAAATTTTTTAAAAACTCAGCAGTGGTCACAGGACTGGAAAAGGTCGGTTTTCGTTCCAGTCCCTAAGAAAGGCAATGACAAACCATGTTCAAACTACTGTACGACTGTGCTCATTTCACATCCTAGCAAGGTAATGCTAGGCTAAAAATCCTTCACGCTAGGCTTCAGGATTACTTGAATCAAGAACTTCCAGATGTACAAGCTGGGTTCAGAAAAGGCAGAGGAACCAGAGATCACAACATCTGTTGGATCATAGAGAAAGCAAGGGAATTCCAGAGAAACATCTACTTCTGCTTCATTGATTACGCTACAGCCTTTGACTGGGTAGATCACAATAAACTGTGGAAAATTCTTAAAAAAATGGGAATACCAAACCACCTCACCTGTCTTCTGAGAAACCTGTATGCAGGTCAAGAAGCAACAGTTAGAACTGAACATGGAACAACAAACTGGTTGGGAAAATTGGAAACAAAGTACATCAAGGCTGTATACTGTCATTCTGCTTATTTAACTAATATGCAGAGTACATCATGCAAAATGCCAGGCTGAATGAATCACAAATGAGAGTCAAGATTGCCAGGAGAAATATCAACAACGTCAGATATGCAGATGATACCACTCTAATAGCAGAAAGTGAAGAGGAACTAAAGAGCCTCTTGATAAGGGTGAAGGAGGAGAGTGAAGAAGCTGGCTTAAAATTCAGCATTCAAAAAACTAATGTCATGGCATCCAGTCCCAACACTTCATGGCAAATAGATGGGGGGAAAATGGAAACATTGACAGACTATTTTCTTGGGCTCCAGAATCACTGTAGACGGTGATTGCAGTCATGTAAGTAAAAGATGCTTCTCCCTTGAAAGAAAAGCTATGACAAACCTAGACAGCATATTAAAAAGCAGAGACATCACTTTGCCACAGAGGTCCATATCAGTTCGGTTCAGTTCAGTCGCTCAGTTGTGTCTAACTCTTTGCAACCCTGTGGACTGTAGCACGCCAGGCCTCCCTGTCCATCACCAACTCCTGGAGTTTACCCAAACTCATGTCCATTGAGTCGGTGATGCCATCCAACCACCTCATCCTCTGTCATCCCCTTCTTTTCCTGCCTTCAATCTTTCGCAGCATCAGGGTCTTTTCAAATGAGTCAGCTCTTCGCATAGGTGGCCAAAGTATTAGAGCTTCAGCTTCAACATCAGTCCTTCCAATGAACACCCAGGACTGATCTCCTTTAGGACGGACTGGTTGGATCTCCTTGCAGTCCAAGGGACCCTCAAGAGTCTTCTCCAACACCGCAGTTCAAAAGCATCAATTCTTCAGCACTCAGCTTTCTTTATAGTCCAACTCTCACATCCATACATGACCACAGGAAAAAACCATAGCCTTGACTAGACGGACCTTTGTCGGCAAAGTAATGTCTCTGCTTTTCAATATGCTATCTAGGTTGGCCATAACTTTCCTTCCAAGGAGTAAGAGTCTTTTAATTTCCTGCCTGTAGTCACCATTTGGTCCGTATAGTCAAAGCTATGTTTTTTCCAGTAGTTATATATGGATGCGAGAACTGGACCAAGCTGAGCAACACAAAATTGATGCTTTCAAATTGTGATGCAAGGAGATCATACCAGTCAATCCTAAAGGAAATCAACCCTGAATATTCATTGGAAGGACTGATGCTGAAGCTGAAGCTCCAATATTTTGGCCTCCTAATGCGAATAGCCAGCTCACTGGAAAAGACCCTGATTTGGGGAAAGACTGAAGGCAGAAGGAGAAGGGGATGACAGAGGATGCGATGGTTGGATGGCATCACCAATTCAATGGGCATGAGTTTGAGCAAACTCTGGGATATACTGAAGGACAGGGAAGCCTGGCGTGCTGCAGTCCATAGCGTCGCAAAGAGTTGGACATGACTTAGCGACTGAACAACGACAACAATAAATATGAGTAGTTTAGAGAATATTAATAAAACAAGTGCCCGTGTACCTATTGCCTCACTTGAGAATAGAATAAGACCAAAAGTTGAAGCCCTTCCAGGATTTCATCTTGGAAATGAAATCAATTAATGTTTAGACACATTGGTAGGGGTCCCTCAAAGATTTCATATTCCTCTTTCACATACAAGTGAGCATAAATTTTGTGTAATAATTCCCTGGATTTCCTTTTTATCTTACATTTGTATATGTACCCCTAAACAAGTTGTATTTTTAGTTTTGCCATTTTAAAAAACTTTGTGTAAATGAAATCCTACACTGTGTTTTTCTGTGCCTTGCTTTTTTTCACTCAGCATTGCTTTTTGATTCATCCATTTGGATATGGCTGTGGTTTATTAATCTCAATCACTGTGTGGTTTCCCATTGTACTAATATTTTGTAGTGTTTGTATCCATTCTGTATTTTATAGGGTATCATGTTTCTTTATAATAAAATTCTTTAGTGTTAATTGTCGCATATGATTTGGTTTGTTTCAGCCTTAGGTTCAACTTTTTAAGAAACTGTTTCGTATGTGTTTTAAATGTGTTCATATCTCGAGGTAGTCAATATGCTGTAATTTTTGTTTTATCATTGATAGTAATTAATTAATTTTGTTTGTAGCAAACTACTGGGATATATTTGGCTTCTTGATGCTGAATCTTGTTTTGGATTCACAGTTCCCATGGAGAACGTTGCAACAATCGCCGATTGTGCCAGTGTGATTGAAGGAGTCAGTCGGAGCCGAAATGCCTTGCTGAATGGGGACACTAAGAACTATGACTGGGATTCTGGTTATACGTGTCATCAGCTAGGAAGCGGTGCGATTGTGGTTCAGCTGGCACAGCCCTACATGATCGGGTCAATACGGTAAGAAGATTCCCTGTCATTTATTACTTTTAAAATGGAAGATACATGTGCAAATTGTGTTTTGGTACATTGGAGATCCCAGTAACTTCAGTGAAGATCCTCCTCTGTTCTTGCCTCTAAATGTTGAGAGGAGGGGGTGGAAAGAAAGGGAGGGACAAAGTTATACAAGGTGTTTGTTTGGATTTTCTGATGATGAGATGCACCAAAATGACTAGATGCAATTTGTGGAGGGAAAGGACCAGGTCTCTCCCTGGATATGGCTTAACCTTCAACTCATGTCTCAGTTTGTTCTGGTTAGGGACTTACAGGATAATGTCCAAAGAGGCTATATGGAATCAAAACTCATTTTCAACTCTAGTAGATGACTTTATATATGAACCAAACATATCTGAGTATGAAACCTGGTACTAAAAGACCTTATTAATAGTCTTCATGTCTGGACTTTTGGTTGTTGTTTTCATTTTGTTTTGGTTTGCCTTAAGAAGGGAACTTGAATCCAGTATTGCTTGATTTGTAGGATCATGTTATTTTAAAATATAAGACTGGTGACATCCCCCAGAGGATATACTTTAGTTCAAGAGCCATCTGGATCTTGAATAGGCTTCCCGTTTTTTTTTTAAGTTCTAAGAGGTCTCTGAAAGATTAATGTGTGTGTGTGTGTATGTATATGCACACACACAATATTAATATGCATATTAATATATATATAAAACATAAGAATATTTTACACTGTGTCTTAACCTTCCAGAGGTGGAGGTGTTGGTGAGCCGTGACTGCCTCCCCCACATTGTTCTCCACCACAGTTGCCTTATGGTTTCCTGTTCTCATTTTAAAGTTAAAATTTGTAATGAAAGAAATAGCACAAAAAATAAGGTATTGTTGTTGTTCAGTCGCCCAGTCGTATCTGACTCTTTGTGACCCCATGGACTGCAGCACACCAAGGCTCCCTATCCCTCACATCTCTCAAAGTTTGCCCAAGCTCGTGTTCATCGCATCAGTGTTGCCATCCAGCCATCTCACCCTCTGACTCCCTCTTCTCCTTCTGTCCTCAATCTTTCCCAGCATCAGGGATTTTTCCAATGATTCAGCCATTCACATCAGATGACCTAAATACTAGAGCTTCAGCTTTACCATCAGTCCTTCCAGTGAGTATTCAGGGTTGATTTCCCTTAAGATTGACTGGTTTGATCTCCTTGCTGTCCAGGGGACTTTCAGGAGTCTTCTCCAACACCACAGTTCAAAGGGATTAATTCTTTGGCACTCTGCCTTCTTGACTGTCCAGTTCACACAACTGTACGTGGCCACTGGGAAGACCATAGCCTTGACTATACAGATCTTTGTCATCAGAGTAATGTCTCTGCTTTTCAACACACTGTCTAGGTTTGTCATAGCTTTCTTGCCATGAAGCAGTTGCCTTCTGATTTCGTGGCTGCAGTCACCATCCGCAGTGATTTCAGAGTCCAAGAAGAGGAAATCTGTCACTACTTCCACCTTTTCCCCTTCTATTTAGCATGAAGTAATGGGGCCAAATGCCCCCCCCCCTTTAATATTTAGTTTTAAGCCAGCTCTTTCACTCTCTACCTTTACCTTCATCAAGAGGCTCTTTAGTTCCTCTTTGCTTCCTGCCATTAGAGTTGTATCTGCATATCTGAGGTGTTTGATATTTCTCCTGCCCATCTTGATTCCAGCTTGTAACTCATCCAAGCCTGGCAGCAGACACCCCTGTTGTATTCCTTTTTCAACCTTGAACCAATCAGTTGTTCCATACAGGGTTCCAACTATTGCTTCTTGACCCACATACAGGTTTGTCAGGAGACAAGTAAGATGTTCTGGTATTCCCATCTCTTTAAGAGCATTCCACAGTTTCTTATGTTCCACACGGTCAGAGGCTTTAGCCTAGTTAGTCAAACAGAGGAAGATGTTTTCCTGGAATTCCCTTGCTTTCTCTATGATCCAGCAAATGTTGGCAATTTGATCTCTGGTTCTTCTTCCTTTTCTAAACCCAGCTTGGACATCTAGAAGTTCTTGATTTGCATAATACTGAAGCCAGGCATGCAAGATTTTAAGCATGACCTTACTAGCATGGGAAATGAGTGCAATTGTCCAATGGTTAGCACATTCTGTAGTACTACCCTTCTTGGGAATTGGGATGAGGATTGACCTTTCTCAGTCCTGTGTCCACTGCTGGGTCTTCCAGATTTGCTGACATAGTGAATGCAGCACGTTGATGGCATCATCCTTTAGGGTTTTGAATAGTTCTACTGGAATTCCATCATATCCACTAGCTTTATTAACAGCAGTGCTTCCTAAGGCCCACTTGACTTCACACTCCAGAATGTCTGGCTCTGGGTGACTGACCACAGCATCACAGTAATCTGTTTCATTAATATCCTTTTCGTACAGTTCTTCCATGTATTCTTTCCGTCTCTCCTTGACCTCTTCGGTGTCTACTAGGTCTCTACTGTTTCTGCCCCTTATTGTGCCCATCTTTGGGGGAAACGTTCCCAGGTGCCTTACTGTTTCCTGTTCTCATTTTAAAATTAGTATTTGTAAAGAAAGAAATAGCACAAAAAATAAGGTAGTAGGATTCTAATAGGCAAAGGTTTTGTGATGTTCAGGCTAATAGTACAGAAGTTAAGTCTGCTTATCAATTCCTGAGGTACACTGACAGTTGATGCTGAATTTCTTGGAGAATTCATTCTGTTAATTTCTTCATTTAAATTGTCAACCTCTTTACATAAAGGGTCACGTACAGGCTGAGTACTCTGGGCAACAAATCACAGATAGAGAAGCTGTGAATTTGTCCTGCAGGCCCGAGAGCTCACATTGTGCTTCAGAAGGGGAAGGAGACAAGCCACATTCAGTCTGGACAAAATAGAAGTACAAATAAACTTCTTTCAGCAAACAACACCCCCTCCTTCCTTTTTCTTAGCTGCATGCATTAACTAATCATGAGCCACCTATTTAATAAGTCATTCTAGAATCCTTGTCATAAACGGTGTGAAACTTATCTGCATATTTCCCATTACAATCTTTTACTCTGTACTTTAAAAATCTGGAAAACAGTTGTCCTTCTCTTGTTTTATAGTCTCCACAATTTCTTGAAGATTACCAATCGTGTCTCTGAGATTACAGCTGCAATTTCTTTCAGCAGGGTTGTTGTGTAACTCATCTGAGCAGGAGACTTGAAATCATTTAAATTGACTGGATACTCTCTTTCTTTCATTTCACTGTTTGGGGCTTCAATTTTCTCTTTATTATGTTTGTTCTGCCATTTCTAATTTGAAGACCCGTCTTCTTGCCAACGAAGATAGAAGCAAACTGGCTGCTTAGCAGCTCTGCCCATTCTCTTTTAACGTTTCCTGTATTCTGTCTGCTTACCTGGTACCACACATCTCCCTGCCACCTAACACTGGTCCATGTGCATCTGAAAGCAAATGTCAGAAATGGAGTCCCACCCTTCTCCTCTTTCCCTGTTCAGGTTGCCTCATACTGTGATTTTCTCATCTCATTTGGTATACCCCACCCAACCATCCATCCACTGAGTCAAAAACATCTTCCTGGATTCCTTCTTTTTCCTCACCTCCCCCACAGAACCGATCAGCTGTCAGTACCAGCTCCTATATATCTCACAGATCCTCCTGTCTTCCCCACGTCCACTGCCATCACTGTAGCTGCACCTTTGTAAGTTCTCTTCTCTGTCTAGCTCTCCTTTCCCTACCTGCAGCCACCTCCCACACTGTTAACACAAGTCTGATATGGTCCTGCCCCTTCCTCAGAGGATTCATGGCTATTATTTGCCTTCAGGAGAAAGTTCAGACAAAGGCATTAAGAACTTGTGGCTCCCTTCTGTCTGTGCAGCCTGTCTCCTGCCTCTCCTCCCACCCCCACACGTACTATCTCAGCCTATCCAGCTACTTGCAGTTCTGCACGTCACCCTCTCTTTCCCTTCAGTTCTTTGAACATGCTGTTCTCACTGCATGTGTATCTCACTGTCTTCTCATCAGTTCTTCTGACCTGGCTCTATGACCCCTTTAAGACTTCACTCCTTTGGGAATGCTTCCCTAACCTTCTGTCATCTCCTGGGCTGATTCAGACATCCCTAGTCAGTGTATTGTGTGTAATTCCTCCCAGGGCATTTGTCATGTTTGTATTATAATTGTTTACTTACTGCCTCCTCCCAGTCTCATCTGATATATAAAGCCTGTGGCAACTCAGAATAAGCGTTCCTTGACAAATTGAATGTGCAGATGAGGTAGTCTATCAATAAAAAAAGGGGGAATATAGCAGAGATATAGTGGGAGATCTAGAATTTTAGATCCAGCAGGGACTTCATGAGGTTGTTGCCACGGTGACGACTCAGAGAGAGACAAACAGGCTTTTTGTGTGGCAAGGCTACCTTGGCTTCTGGCTCTACTCAAAGAATCACAGATGTTGAATCTAACTCCAGAAAAAGGTGTCACTGGAACTTAAGAGAGACATGAGAGAACAGTCCCATTTGGTTTTCTTTAAAAGTGAAGTGAAAATGGTTCTCCCAAACAATTTTTCTTTTCCTGACTCAGAGAGGGTTGGTGAATGTGAGTACAACCGAAGGCAGAATTGTGTATCTCAGCACTGTGTGAAACCTCCATCATCCGTAAGCCTGGCTATTGCTTTTGCAGTGAGAAAATCCATGCAATTGAAGCCCCAAGTAACTGGCTGAACACGCAAAGAGACACGTCTCTAGGAAACTAACATTATGTTGTGAGGAACTGCATTTGCATCTTCTGTGACATGCTCAAGAAGAGGAAAGGGAGAAGGATTTCTCCACTGCCAATGCCTGTGGGCAACGGTGGATATCTTGGCAGGCCATGGTTAGCAGCAGCTGATGTGTCCAGATAGCTGCTTATTGACAAATAACAGGTTGATCAGTCAGTGACCTTTAACCCCCAGCTTCTGCTGTTGGTGATGACTCAGTTGCTCTCCTAGTCACTGTGTCCACAGAAGCCCAGTGATTCTGAATCAGCACCTAAAGGGAGAGCATTCCAGAGCTGGGTGACCAGCATTTTCTCCAGCCAAGAGGGAGGAGTCTGGCAGTCCTGGAACCTCTTCCTCTGGAGGTCCAATCACATGGTACGCTAACTGTAAAATTTCAGGTTTCTTTGTCGATGGTGAACACGGAGGCAAAGGTCTCAAACATGGATTATCTTGATCATTGCATTCTTTATTCCTAAGAAAGGACAGAGTTACTGCGTGGGTAAGATTTCTCTTGCTCGTGTGTTTTCACCCATGCCGTTTCTTTCTTGCCTGAGAGTTTCCCCTGTAGCTGGGTAGACAAGCAGAGCTTCTTGGCAGACAATGACCAAGGCTAACAACCATCTGTGAGACCCTAATCCTGCTAGTGCGTCTGCTACAATAAGTACCCTTGGGGGTCCTGAAAAGGCAGACCTGGAAACATGATCTCTGATCATCTCCTCCTGCCTCCATTTTCTTTCATTCACTCAACAAACATTTATTGAGCCTTGTACTAAGTGCCAGGCACTGTTTAAGCCCTGGGGATTCAGCACTGAGTACAGAAAACAAACATCAGTGCTCTCGCAGAACTGACAGTCTTATTGGGAGGAGGCAGGCAGTGGTGGATATCCAGTAAACAGCACTATTTGTAACGTGTCAGATATTTCAGAGATGGAACCATCAGGAGGGAGGACTTGGATGCGGAGATACTGCAGTTTTAGATTGGGTGGTCGGGGAGGCCTCACCTTGCAGAACCAGAAGGCTGGAAAGGGCAAGCCGCTTGGGGACCTGGGGGATGAGCCTCACAGGCAAAATGCCAGGGCCCTGCAACAAGCATGTGAGCGCAGAATAGGCGAGGCAAGTTCAGGAGCGGCAGAGAGGCCAGGGTGACTGGAGCACAGTGACGGAGGGAGAGCGACAGGCGAGAGGCGGAAGGGGGTGTTCAGGGCGACAGCCCTGAGATGTCTTGTTACTGTTTCTGTTAATGTGTTCAGTCACCAGCTCCCGGAACCATTCCACCGACCGCCGTATACCCATCGCGGTGTTTTGTTAGCTCTGTTAGAGGAGAGGCTTCTTTACTGAGGAGGGGAGGGCGGAGCTGGGGAGCCCGCATGCCTTTGGAAGCTACCTTCTTTGTTCCTGACCGCCTTTGTCCAACCAGCTCCCGGGAAAGAAGCAGGAGGCTAGGACGCCTTGAGTTTATATGAAACTTTCTCCCCATCCTTGGCATTTATTTCTCATCCCCAGGAGCCAGAGCAGGCAGTTTAACTTGGAAATAAAGGCGTTTGTCTTTGTTGTTGCTAGGTTTACAGGCACAATGGAAGTTATTCATTTTGAGAGGAAATGAGAGAAATTGCCTGGAATGTGCCTTAAAAGTGGGTAACTGAGTAGTAATTATATCATTTTCATGCCATTTTAAAAACATTAAGATTTAAATAACAGGAAATCTTCAGAGGCCTGACCACATAAAAATAACTAAGGTAGAGTCATAGTAACTAACCTAATCTACCTGATGTCTTATAGTCCCTCTGTTGCCTAAGGTTAAAACTTACTATCTTTCTGCTTGCTAATCATGATGTCCTTTTAAGTGTTTTGAGGTTAGTATGAGAAATCACATATGCTGCACATTAAGCATGCCTATCGCCCAATCTTTTTCAGCTAATAAATGACAGCACTTTGTTTGAAACCCTAATTATAAGATAGTCAATTAAATTAACAATTCTTACATTAGCTTGAAAATGATGGTTTTGTAATTGATATGAGCAATACTGTAAGTAAAATACCCATAATGCTTTAACTAACCTAATTGTGAGTAAGTAGGCTGTTGAAAGATTGAAACAGCACAGATAGATGAAGCTAAATAAACCCACAGCCTTCCTGGGTGTTATGAGGATTAAGGAGTTAATGACACAAAAATATTTTGAGTTCCTCAAATAACATTTCCTCAGTTGGAAAATATTATATGCATATAGTATGTTAGAACAAAATGAATCTATCCCAAAGTATGTTCTTGGTGGATATTCATAGTCTCCACCAAGTTTGTGGGGGTGACTTAGTTTGTGGGGATGACTTTGCAATAGGGGAAAAAAAAAACACAATTCTGCCAATGAAAAAGTTAATCTGCCACAGAACTTCTGAACCACAAATTAGTTTATGCCTTGCAGTTATTAAGCATGGATAAAACAAAACAATAGCAAGTTGATCCTTGAAAAAAACACCTAGATATGCCACTGTGGTCCTTATTCATCCCAACATATTTTTCCTTCCTTTTGAGCTTTTAAGTCCGTGCTCAGTTCAGCTGGCCTTTCACTGTTGTGTGACTGCAGTCATTCCGGGTTATCTATTCAGGCTATAAATTAGAAATCCAATTTTTTACTGCAGTTTTTTCCTTCTTACCTCTGCTGACCACCCCACCAAACTATTGCTCATCCACTTCCCTCCCACAGGACAGGCACAGAAAAAAAGAAGAACCACAAACCATACCATTTTTGCCCCATTCAGTAGCTCCAAATGAACGCCTAGTCCAATAAGGATGGGGAGAGAAATTGAGCCAATGACTCAAGTGATGCTTTATAGTTATATGAGTATTTGCTACATGTGTGCTGTCCTCAAGTTCTCATAGTCCCACAGATAATCTCAAGTTGAAGATAGTGATTGTAGTATTGAGATGAACTTGGGTCTTCGCAGCAATTTCCAAGTGCCTGGTACAGTTCTCCATGCTGTGAGTACTCAATAAACACTCATTGACTGAGCTGACAACATAGTATGTTAGTGCCACAAAAGGGAGTCCTATCTATCAACTAAATTGGACATCATATTTGCTCAGTGTGTCTGTTCTAAGCATATGTGAGGAAACTGCTAAAGATCTGGCATCTCCCACAAATGACTAAGATGAAGCTCTGGTGTTAGACACTGACATGAGCACAGGTAAGGACGGCTGCCTTGCGTTTCACGCTGCTTCCATTTCGTTCTGTCTGAGTGCTACGCAGGCAAGCATACTTTTATTTACATTAGGAAAACCTTCTTTGTGACCTAGAGAGCTAAAAATTTCCTTTTTGTAGTCTAAAGAATACAACAAATATCTAAAAATATGACTCTTCTGGCTTGGATTAAGATTGCATATAATTCTAGTCAAAATTGGAAAGATATTTTACACAATTTGCTCCATATCAGTCATGCTGAATGTCATCTGTCACAGCCTTGAACCAGAGAATTCTTCCTTGTCTTGCTGATCCATGATTTATTTACCAAGCGTAGTTTCTCTCACAGCCTATCTGCATTGCACTAAAGTCTTCTCTTATCACCCTCAGACCTCAGAACTCTGGTTCCCAGAACAATTGTTGAATAAAAAATTTTATCTGTGGTTCCCAGTAGATGCTAGAGTCTGAACCGTGTGAACACTAAGGGGACCAGAAATCCTGGAGCCTAGAAACGATAGCAGAGTTTGGGGGAACAGTAAATATGTCTCAGCTAGATTCATCCTAGAGGTATTTCAAGACCAGAAAATATTACTATGGCAACTCAGTTGCTTGTTAAAAATACAGGAAGGGGACTAGAATTCAGATATTCTTTGGAAAAACAGGAAAGGTTAAATCTTCCCCCCAAAAAAGTGTGTGTATGTGTGTGTGTTTGTTTATGTTTGATTTATCTCACATGTCAACCATTTATCTCCCTTGAGCGATTAGAGAACTTGACAACTAGTCATCATAAAATATAGCTGAATACATGAAAAGAAAAGTCCTTTCAGTTTTCAAAGATTAACCCATCAAGAAGACGTTTTTACAGAGGATATCAACCCCATTGGACCCAGTATTTTATGTGCAAATATATGTTTAGTAATTATTCAGAATTGTTATTTGAGACCCCTCTAAAACAAATACTTTACCAGTAGTGTTTTAAACAATCATTTTAATAAACTGGAACCATTTACCTTGGAAGATCAAAGGAAGGGAAAGCATCAACCTACTCCTGTGGTTTGAGTCTGGTGATGTTTTAAAGGCTGCTTCCTACAGGATTGGCCATGCTGTGTCACAGAAATGTGGCTGTTCTCATGAAGGCTAGCAGAAGTACAGGGCTTTCAGCAAACTGACCAAAGTTTCTACAAATTTAATACATCAAACTGCTCAAATCTATCTTTTGAGTATTAAGGAAATGAAGTTGTTTTGAAATCTGATGAAGGATCACCTTCATTTAAGAAATTACTCCTTGAATTAATACAACACAGTAATCTATCTTTTAAAACCTTCAGTCCTCAGGTACTCTCAAATCAGATTTCCCAGCCACCACCAGGAGCACACATTTGTCACCTTGTGAAGATGCTTTGGGTGATCTCGGTAGCACCTGGTGTCTGTCTGTCTCTACGCCTCTCTCTCTCTCTCTCTCGACTTTACGCTTGGTAACCTGGTAACCACAGAGGCACTGGACCATAACATCCTTGCATCTCTGGTGAAGGACAAGCAGAAGCGCAGAGATCAAGAACAACTGTTCCACCTCCCCTTCTTCTCCATCCATCCACCTCCATTGTGCATCCTTCTCTTAGAAAGAGTGATTATGATGACAGGCTGGTTGGTGCCCTTACAGGACTACTTTGAGCAACTTGCCTGGACACTCAGGGCCTTAGGTGGGGCTAAGAAATCTTTTTTTTTTTTTTCCTGTTGTGTTAAGGATTCAGGGGGTGGCAAAGAGTCAGACAGGACTGAGACTGAACTGAACTGAACCACCTCTTTCAACAATGTATCAGATTCAGTATAAGGGCTATTGGTTACATAGATAAATGCAGAGTGTGCTTTTCCTTCTGCCTGGATTTTCTTTCCTGTGCCCTTAAGAGCAAGTGGTAAGGTTCCTTTTTCTTCCTTTTACCTTATGATGTCTGAAACTATGTCCCTCAATGATTATGACATTACCAGCCTTGCTGCATTATCCTTTTACTGTAACCAAATACCAGTCAAGACTGTTTCGATTTTCCATACAATTTAATGGTCCTTTTAGTTGTTGTGTCTTTCAGTAGCTCTGGAGGTTTAGCTGCTTCAGTGTCTCCATTTAAAATGTGGAGAGACTGCAGTATAACTTGAGATCCTTTTCTTTTCTCCACCGTGAACATGGCAATTCCAATTTTTTTTCACAATCCTACAGAGCCTCTTATGGCCTTAAAAAGAAGGTGAGAGAAGGCATTGTATCTTCTGGTTCAACCCACCCTCATTTCCTGAGGTAAATTATAGAAATTTTTTCATTAAATGTTGTGGCTCAGACTTGACAACATTTATTTTTATTCCTAGCCCTCATGTGCTCCAAAGAAGCTTGCATTTGGCTTCAAATAACAAAGAAACTGATTAAGAAAGACTATTTATTTATTTATGGCTGCACCATGCTGCTTGTGGGATCTTAGTTGTTCCCCGACCACAGATTGAACCTGGGCCCTTAGCAGTGGAAGTGTGGAGTACTAACCACTGGACAACCAGGGAATTCCCAAGAAAGACTTTTTAAAAATGTTTGCTTTTTAAAAATTATTTGGTTTTGTTTTGCTTTTGTTTATCTGTTTGGTTCTCACATAAAAAGTATATGGGTGGGTGGCTGCTAAGTATTGGTTCTGCAGTTCAGTGAGCTTTTTGATTATCTTGGTCTTTTCCCCTTGTATTTTTGCCTCAGAAAAACAAGACAGCTGCTACAGCTTTAACTACCACGTCTGCATTTAGGCAGGAAGGAAAAGAACAAAGGGAAACACAAACTTTTAAGTGTGGAGAACCCTGACAGTCACGTCTGTCTCTTTTTATTAGGAAAATCCAAAGCTTTATTTGAAGCCCTACCTAGCCAACTTCCACTTAGTTACTAGGTAGAACTGTCATGCCATCAGCCCTAGCACGGCTGGCAAAGAAGTTGAGGGTCATAGCAAGGAGTTGGCTCATCCAGTCAACAACTCTGCTGCAGACCCTACCTCCTGCTTGACTTTTCACATCTGCTTTGGGATTTTTATAAATCTCCATATTTCATATGCTCGGTTTATTTTTAAAAAACAGCTTTATTGAGATATTCATATAATGTATAATTTGCCCTTTTAAAGTATATAATTCGGTATTTTTTTTTCCTATTTACTTTTTAAAATGCCCACAGCTTCTGGATGTATCTAAAATAGTAAATATGATCATTTTACTTTATATTATTCTCAGTTTCAGAAATGTCCTGTAAATAAAAAGCGTATATCTGCTTACTGGGTAATTCTTACCCAAAATGAGAAGCATTACTGCTTATCTATATTTGATTTCTTATTCATGAAATTTACCTCTTGGAAAAAACTAAGTTTCTGTTACAAACTATTACCAGCATTTAATTTACTGCAATTGGTCTTCATGTTTTACCAGCACAGTGAAAGTGGATGTACCTAATAAAATTTGGGAAGCAGGCAAGATCCTAAGTGCCCTCAAAAGGAAAATACATTTTATTTGGTGTGGTTTTATTCTAGCTAAGTGTATTTTAAACATTCCTGAATTTTTTTTCAAGTTGGCAGTCCATATGGAATCTGTTAACCAGACATATTTGATTAACCAAAATACCTGTTTACCTATAACTCAGGTTAGAGAGACTTGACTTTTTTTCTGTACATATAAAATTCTAATACCAGGACTTGACTGCATATCCATGTTATTTTGTAATGGTAGGTTAATTATGTCAAAAGTCCAGCTAGAGATAACATTTTCAGTTTTTAACATCTGGAGTTTAAACAGTCATGCCCATCAGCTCTAGGGTGAAAAGATACATTAAAAGACCTCTGACTTTCCAAGGGAATATTGGACAATAACTATCTTATCACATCCAGTCTTCTCCTAAGTTCTTAGAATGTGCTGTTTGTAAGATTACAGTGAATATTTCTGGTTTTTGGAACTTTTGAAATGAGAAGTACAGTAAGTAGAGAGTGGTTGTAGCAATACTACAATTCTGTCTTGGGAGAAAAAATTAAAATACCCTCTTCTTTCCCTACCATGGTTTCTTGTGCCTTCCCCATCCCCGTTTTACTTCTCCCCCAAATGGGGGTCTTGGTCAGAGCCTTCAGTCCTTTTCCAGGGGAGATACTGATCGGATGTGTGAGTCTGCAGGAGTGAGAGGGGCCACAGTTCAGTAAGCACTGCTTGTGTCTCTTGTCTTCCACTGGGTCCTAAGTGGCATGGCCGGGACTACTTCTGCTAATTCTTCTCTCCTCTCTGTTCCTACCTCTTCCCCATCTCTCTCTCCTCTCCTCTATCTTCACAACAAGCAGACACAATCTTTCTTCTCCTTGGACTTTCTTATTTCCTTTTTTATCTTTTAGGGTGGACAGGGTAAGGTTACTACCTCAGCCCAGGGTAGTTCAGGGCTAGGTAGGGGGGACCATGATCTGTGCTGTACCCACTCTGCCTC
Organism: Bos indicus; assembly: GCF_029378745.1. Classification (NCBI taxonomy): domain Eukaryota; kingdom Metazoa; phylum Chordata; class Mammalia; order Artiodactyla; family Bovidae; genus Bos; species Bos indicus. The sequence continues at coordinate 13,650,960 of NC_091782.1, read as the reverse complement.
GGTGGTACTAGAAGGTGTATTAAGTTGATCCTTCCTCCATTTGGGAGTGGTAAGAAGCAAGTTTTGTGAGTGGAAGAAGGGACAGAACAGACCTCCTAACTTGCTTTGGGTGAAGCTATTTAAGCATAACCAACTTGAGTATGCCGTGCCGTGTCTTACGTCTCTTGCATTAGAGTTTGGGGACAAAATTCTACTAGCAATAAAGTGTCCCTTTGCTTCCCACTTTCTGAGACTTTCCTTGGTGGGTGCTTACCTCAAGAACCTTGTGGGAAGGGGTAGCTGTGGTCTAAGATAATAGATTTTGTTCCTAAGTCCCTTAGGCATATATCATTTAATTGTCCCCTGATGTCTAATGCAAGCCCTTGTCAACTTTTTTCTCAATATCTAACTTTCTGTAATCACTTCATCTGTGAGGATTAAAGTTGTGTTCCAGCTCTGACTATAGCCCGCCAGGCTCTTCTGTTCATGGAATTCTCCCAAGCCAGAATATTGGAGTGGGTAGCCATTCCTTTCTCCAGGGGATCTTCCTGACCCAAGGATCGAACTCAGGTTTGATCTGCATTTCAGGAAGCTTCTTTACCATCTGAGCCACCAGGGAAGCTGAATAATAAAGCATCTATAACCAAATTGTATACTTATTATGAAGTTCATAATAGTCCTGTTAGAAATAGATAAAGCATTATCTATAAAGAATTGTTTGAGAATTAGCAGTAACCCAGTGAATAATATCTTGTTGATAATAGCATTCTTGGTAGAAGGGTAAATTGCTTTGTCATGATTGTGTTTGCTGTAGTGGGATTTTAGCTGTGTATTTTAGTCTCAGAGAAAAAGGAAAGAATTTATGGATATTATTTGGAACTTTTGGGGAAGAACATTGAAATGGAGCCCATCCATTTAAAGAGTCCCTTGGACTATAAGGAGATCCAACCAGTCCATCCTAAAGGAAATCAGTCCTGAATATTCATTGGAAGAACTGATGCTGAAGCTGAAACTCCAGTACTTTGGCCACCTGATGGGAAGAACTGACTCATTGGAAAAGACCCTGATGCTGGGAAAGATTGAAGGCAGGAGGAGAAGGGGATGACAGTGGATGAGATGGTTGGATGGCATCACCGATTCAATGGCATGTCTGAGTAAGCTCCGGGAGTTTGTGGTGAACAGGGAAGCCTGGTGTGCTGCAGTCCATGGAGTCGCAAACAGTCGGACACGACTGAGTGACTGAAGTGAACTGATTTAAAATTATTTTCATTAAAGATTCCAAATGAGTAGCTGTGTTAAAACACTAAGCACTATAAGGTTTTTATTGTTCTGTGATCATACTGCCCTGGTCAGGTATCTTGTAAGATGCTTTTTATAACCCCAGTAGACAGCACTGGAGAGAGAGCAAGGGGATAGAACCTTACAGATTCATTGTCTCCTGGTGACTGATAAACAACCCTGTCTGTCTAATTGGTGTGGTTTAGTCTGTGGTGTCATCTTCCTGAGATAATAGTGTTTTACTGCTGTCATACTAACTGCCTTATCGTTGACCATATAACTTTTGTGTGTTACCTATTGACTTTAATGCTCAAAATCCTCCAAGCCAGCCTTCAACAGTACATGAACCATGAACTTCCAGATGTTCAAGCTAGATTTAGAAAAGGCAGAGGAACCAGAGATCAAATTGTCAATATCTGTTGGATCATCAAGAAAGTATGAGAGTTCCAAAAAAACATCTACATCTGCTTTATTGACTACGCCAAAGCCTTTGACTGTGTGGATCACAACAAACTATGGAAAATTCTTCAAGAGATGGGAATACCAGACCACCTGACCTGCCTCCTGAGAAATGTGTATGCAGGTCAAGAAGCAACAGTTAGAACAGGACATAGAACAACAAACTGGTTCCACATAAGGAAAGGAGTACGTCAAGGCTGTATATTGTCACCCTGCTTATTTAACTTATATGCAGAGTACATCATGTGAAATGCAGGGCTGGATGAAGCACAAACTGGAATCAAGATTGCCTGGAGAAATATCAATAACCTCATATATGCAGATTGACACCACCCTTATGGCAGAAAGTGAAGAAGAACTAAAGAGCCTCTTGATGAAAGTGAAGAGTAAAAGAGTTGGCTTAAAACTCAACATTCAGAAAACTAAGATCATGGCATCCAGTCCCATCACTTCATGGCAAATAGATGGGGAAACAATGGAAACAGTGAGAGGCTTTATTTTGGGGGGCTCCAAAATCACTGCAGATAGTGACTGCATCCATGAAATTAAAAGACACTTGCTCCTTGGAAGAAAAGCTCTGGCCAACCTAGACAGCATATTAAAAAGCAAAGACATTACTTTGCCAACAAAGTCTGTCTAGTCAAAGCTATGGTTTTTCCAGTAGTTGTGTATGGATGTTGAGAGTTGGGCTATAAAGAAAGCTGAGCGCCAAATAATTGATGCTTTTGAACTGTGGTGTTGGAGAAGACTCTTGAGAGTCCCTTGGACTGCGAGGAGATCCAACCAGTCCATCCTAAAGGAGGTCAGTCCTGGGTGTTCTTTGGAAGGACTGATGCTGAAGCTGAAACTCCCAATACTTTGGCCACCTGATGTGAAGAACTGACTTCTTGGAAAAGACCCTGATGCTGGGAAAGATTGAAGGCGGACGGAGAAGGGGACGACAGAAGATGAGATGGTTGGATGGCATCACCGACTCAGTGGACATGAGTTTGAGTAAGCTCCAGGAGTTGGTGATGGACAGGGAGGCCTGGTGTGCTGCATGCAGTCCACGGGTTGCAAAGAGTCGGACATGACTAAGCGACTGAACTGAACTGAACTATTGACTTTAAATGTCTCTATAACTTCTTCACCCTACTCTGCTGCCTCCGTGCTCTTGCATAGAGATCTGGAGGGTCTTGGTCAAGTGTCTGTTGTGCTTGCATGTATCTTCAGTTTGAGAATGTAGCGCCTAGGCCCTTCATCAGTTCAGGGAACAGATTTGGGAATGGTTTTCAGGTTTTCATTTTTAATTAGAATCTCCCTCCTTCCCTCCCTCTCTCCCTCTATTCCTTCTTTTCCTTCTTTCCTTCCTTTACTCTTAGCAGAAATACCAGAAATTTGGGGTGAAAAACAAGCCAACAATTGTCTGTACAGTTGTCACAGAAATAGTGGTGGGATTAGGACTAAGCAGAATCTAACAGCTCTATGTAGAATTTGCTACATGAAAATCTACTGAAAACTTTCAACAGAAGAAAGGGATTTTAGATGTTTCTGGACTAAACTCAGCCTTAAGCTATACCTTTATTTCTTGCTTTGGTGCCATAGCTCTTTATTGCTCCATATGAAGAGCTTTAGTTTTCTGTTCCTGGCACTAGCAAACTTTTTTTCATAAAGCACCAGATAGTAATTTTAGACTTTGTATACTATAGTCTCTGTCACAGCTGCTCCACTCTGGTGAGAGGGCACACTGTGTTCCAATAAAACTTTATTTACAAAAAGAGGCAGCCGCAGGCCATAGTTTACCAGTGCTCTTATCTATTCAACTCCATTTCTCACTAACAGCTCTAGTCCATACAGGTAAAAGTGAAGAATTAGGGAAGCCATTTGCCCTTCATGGTTTCAAAAAGTGTGAATAATAAGTTATTAATATAAGGCTGTTATTTAAAGATATGAGCATTAATATCAGCATTTAGTTTGGGGTCACAGTATACACCATGACCCAGTGATTTTTCCTACTGTGTTTTACGGGGGCTGAGCCTTGGCGACCGCAGGAGGAAGTCTGGCAGATGAGGCCCCACCGCGGACCTTGGTAGAGTGGTTCTGCTTTTACCTGTTATGAATATTGAGGTTCTTCTTCAGTTCAGTTCAGTTCAGTCACTCAGTCGTGTCCGACTCTTTGTGACCCCATGAATCGCAGCACGCCAGGCCTCCCTGTCCATCACCAAATCCCGGAGTTCACTCAGACTCACGTCCATCGAGTCAGTGATGCCATCCAGCCATCTCATCCTCTGTCGTCCCCTTCTCCTCCTACTCCCAGCATCAGAGTCTTTTCCAATGAGTCAACTCTTCGCATGAGGTGGCCAAAGTACTGGAGTTTCAGCTTTAGCATCATTCCTTCCAAAGAAATCCCAGAACTGATCTCCTTCAGAATGGACTGGTTGGATCTCCTTGCAGTCCAAGGGACTCTCAAGAGTCTTCTCCAACACCACAGTTCAAAAGCATCAATTGTTCAGTGCTCAGCCTTCTTCACAGTCCAACTCTCACATCCATACATGACCACTGGAAAAACCATAGGTTCTTAGATGTTTGTAAAAGGGGTTCTGCTACTATAGCATATTTTAAAAAATATTGGTTTACATTTTATATACACCTTTTTGTTATGGATACTTTATAAGAAGTACCAAAGGATTTATCATTGTGTTACTTTAGGAACCACAGATCATCCAAATTAGACTCTGTCTCCCTCTCTTCCCCTACCCTACACCTCGTTTAACAGATTATAAATCTGAGAAGATAAGGTTTCAAGATAGCTGCAGAGTTTGGCCTCTGGGCCCGTCTGCTGTGCCACTGCTACATTTTGCCTCGGATCGTCCTTGTGTCCATCAGAGGCTGCAGGAGAGCTGGTGGAGCCCTTTGTGGTCCAAATAGGCTGAGGGACAACTTGATCCAGAGTGTCGCAGAAGCTACCATTTCCTTCCTCCTTACTCATATTCCTTCTCTCTTTGACCTGATAGGATCACCCAACCTCCTGGATGCCCTAAACTATTAGAGTTTGAACTGTGCTTACAGCTAGAACAGTTCCAGTGCTAGCTCCTTCGAAATTACCCCCAGGAATGTCTCCCAGCCCCCGACACGTAAACATTGTCAGAAGAGCATTAGTTGTAACAGTTTCCTGTGTGACTTGGACAGGCTGCCTCACCAGGTCCCCTCTGCCCTCAGCATGAACCGCAGTGTTGAGTCCTGGGGATTCAGTCCCAGAGTCCTGAGGAGGGTCCTGAGAAGCCTGGGATCTCATCACCGTGACAGTTCCTTCCTTCCCTGGTTTGTGAGGTTCTTAATCTTTTCTGCCTCTATCTTTCTGAATGTGTCAGGGCAGTGAGGCAGAGTGGGGTGTTGTGTGTGTGCGCAGGGGTGTATACGCATGCCCGTATGGCTGCATTGGTGCCTGCGTGGTACCGTACCTGTGTTCTCAGGGTGCCTGGTACAGAAAGAAAGGAACAAGGGGTCCAATAGATAGGGCTTTGGGGCACAGGGGAGGTACATGTTTGTTTTTCTTAATGAGGAAAGATAAGCCAGATGAACAAAAGAAACAGTTTAATTCACATAGTATTCTAATGAAGCCTCATGCTGTGCTTGAGTCCAAGTGACAAGTCTAGCTGCCGAGGGCCTTAGACAGATGTGAGTGATTTATTCATCTCTGCCTCCTTCACTCAGATTTTCTCCTTTCAGCCATCCAATATCCATCACCGATTTCTGTACAGGAGTTTTACCCTGGTAGCTTGCCTGGAATACGTTTTGAAGGATTAGCGTACATGGCGTGGAGGCTGGCCCCTGTACCCAGCATACTCTGGTGAATATTCATGTCAGCACCTGGGAGGGTTATTTCTAAAAAGGCAGCTCGTGCAGAATACATTCCAAAGAGGGAGTGTTTTTCTCTTGTCTGACGATCCTTCAACCAAATAAACATGGGAGGGAGGGGGAAGCCACACTGCAGTTCCAGTGAGTGTTTATGAGACAGAAGCTGCACCCTCACATCCCTCCCCATTGGAGCCTTCACCCGGGGCCCCCCACTCTGGGGAAACAGCAGAGGTGATTCCAGAAAAGAAAATGACAACTGCCCATTTAGCCTTTTGTCCCGACACCCACACTAGTTTAATATAATTATGGCTGTTTAGCAGTTAGAAAAGTTAGAGTTATTAACGTTCAGTTGAAAGCATTTGAATCAAAACTTAAGATCTCAGCTTTGAAGACCTGGATCAAGAAAACTGTACTGAGTGGCCAGTGATCAAAAGAATTCCATTGAAAAACATAATTATCCATTTTTTCCCTCTAGCCGTTATGAAAGATTACATAAAATCTCACCTTTCTTCTTGCCTTTCGCCATTCTTCAAAAGATTTCTCACACAGTTACTTATTAAACTAATTGATTATCTTTTGTTTGTAAGTACTTATCATTGTTAGGATTCTCACTCTTACATATTTGTGAAGAAGATGTCATTATTCTCATTAATGTCTTTATTTTAATGATATGTCATGTATCCCAAAGAGGATTATGATTTGTGAGATACCTCAAACTTCAAATAGAATAATCTGCTTACTCTAAGTGTTTAAATTTTATAGTAGTTGTAACTTATTATAGTTTTATTTTTTTGTTTTAGAAGGTCTTTTTCATGTGAAAGCCTTTGCAGAGGAATTTTGTGATGGAAGTTCATTAGAGATGAGACCTAAATGAAGGAAATTTAGATAGAGTAAATATGAGGGAGAGCACAGGCAAGCACTTCATTGTGTAGGTGTAAATATGACAATAAATAGGAAATTTGGGGACACGACAGAAGGAAAGCAGCCACTTAGCAGAGAGAGGATGTGAAGGTGGAGTGACCTATGCAGGTGCTTCTGCAGAAGGATTGGACACACAGTGTTTTAAAATCATTTTCAGCAAGAGCTCAGGACTTTGTAGATTGTGCCCTGTGGGAAAGAGAAGAGGACTCAAAGCTGGGGCAAAGATTGAAACCCAGATCTGATTTGGGTGAAAGGTCAGGCTGATAAGAAAGAGAGACAGCGTGGGAAGACAGTGCTGGCAGTGTTCAGAGTGCCCAGAGAAGAGATTGGGGGAGAGCAAATGTAGAGATTACACGACTGGATGGGAAGAGTTCTGCCTTGTAATTCACCCCTGCTGGAATACTCTCTTGCCTGTAATATTCAGAGTTGAGCCTTCCCACCTTGTTTTGCCCTTCCATTCTCTCCCTTTATCACCAGGTTGAGAGAATACAAAGATCTGCCTGTAGCTAAACTGTGAGTTCGCCACAGACAGGAATTCCTATGAACACCTGACCCAAGGGACTGAAAAGGAGCTATGGAGCTTATTATTTCTCTTTGGCTCTGCTTCTTGGGGCTTCATAGGCTGTGCGCATGTGGGCACATATTAACATGTGGTCAGAGGAGGGGCAGAAGAGAGAGCTCAAAAGATGAAATCATAGTCAGAGTTGATACATTTCATAAATGACCTCTCAACCGAGACTCTCCGAAATGGTGTGGGGGTGGAGGACTGGCTGGCATATGTGCAGATTGAAATGTAACTCAGGCTACAGATCCCTGAAAGATGTTGTGCTGGTAACTCATCCTGTGAGAAAAGAGGTTTATCTGTAGTTCCATCTCCTTTCCATCATCCTGTCCTGTCCCCGTGTCCTCCTTCAGTTTAACTCAGTGGAGCTGACGATGTGTAAGGCACTGTGCTGGGAACCATGCACCATGCGTGGTCCTGGCTCTAGAAGCACAGTCAGGGCAGTTCCTGCTGACTGGACTTGGTCCTGAAAGCCAAAGGGAGTGTGGGATGGGGATTGGGTGGTGGTACGTGGGGCACCTGGAACTCAGTGACTTTGCTTTCCCGCCATACTGGGGCCACTTGATTACACTGGAGTCAGAAGTGTAAAGATCCAAGAAGGAAAATCCCCTACAACTCAACTGGTAGATTAGTGAGCTTGGAGCTCTAATTTAAGATACCCTTCTCTTCTCACCCTCCTAGTAATTTCACAGAAGTGCGAGTAGGGAAAGAAAAGCTCACACAAGTGCATACTGCCTTCAGCTGTTAAGGGAAGAAACTGATTCTTCTCTTTTGAAATCCCAACAGCCCCTCATGGCAAATGGAGCTGGGCTCGATCCCTAGGGAGCTAAGCCTGTGGTCAGGACAGGACCTCTCCATTTCTGCCTCTCCCACGTCCTTTTTGGATCCTGCTGGTGAACCAGATTGGGCCAATCTCACTGACTGTGTCTACACGTCATGATGAGGATGCTGCTGAGATCAAGGCAGCTGGCCTTGCTGCAGAGAGGGGAATTGATGATGCCAAATTTAAACATAGGGAAAGATCTGTAAAGGCCGCTTATCTGCTTAGCATGTCACTGCTTGAAAAGGTCTGCAACATAATGAGACTTCACCTTTTAAAATATAACAAAACCATTTGAAATGGTTCCCAGTATTTTTGATGCCAGCATCTTGCTTAAGAAGGGGGGCTATATTGAATAGAGTCACCTTGGAAAATAGAAGAAAACAGCTTTTCTTCTCTAGGGCTGTTTGGCCTGGAAAAATTTTTCTCATATATCCACATTGAAAGCATACAATGAAAGAATTTTCATCAAATTGGACTGTGTAGGATGAAATCTAAGCCTTGGCTAAAACTTACTTATTAATAAAGGGTTTGCCAAGTGATTGAATAATCTGTAAAAGATTGCTTGGGCAGTATTTAGCCCATGTTAAAAAAAATTAACCAAGTAAGTTAGAAAAATAGATTTGCATTGAAAGCAGGAAGTGTGCTGATTATAAATTGTTTTTTTCCCCAAAATGTGATAATATATGCAAAAACATTTTGAAGCCGTTGAGATCTGTGTGAATGTGAGGTGAGATTATGATTAGCTGTTCCCCATTCGTTCCACACTCAGTATTTATTAAACGTTGCAGCTGCAGCCATACTGTTTGGTAGTTTGCTGTTATCTTTTATGTCATCACCTAAAACTTGAAATTAAAAACTTAATCCCTCCAAGGAGTGAAATGATGGTCTAAATTAGCTGTTAACAGTTGGTAGTTTTGCATTGTGTCAAAGTTGTGTCCCATCCAGCTTTCTGTCTAGCTGTATCCTGCAGGTGTATTCTGCATTTCAGATCACTTCCCTGGATTATACTGAAGAGGATATAGCGTTTATCCGCTTTTATTTCCCGCTTTCTCAGTGAACTAACTTACATGGTGGAGCCCGAGTATATATGTGTCTCCTCACCTTTCCTCACCCCAGAGCTTCAGTGACTAAACACAGAAGCTGCCATGCCAGACAGCCAAGGGCTTATGCTTACCTTTTCCCACACCAACTGTGAGATAAGATTATGAGCCAGTGTCATTATTTCTTCCTCTCTTAGAGAAGTCACCCTCTTAAGACGTATGAGAGATTAAACAATGTCAGAAGGTACGTGCACGCTCTGATGTCCTCTGACTAGGGTATTTCCCAAGTTCCCCTTCCATCTGGCAAGCAGTCTGCATTTTCTTCTTTTCATGCCCCCTTGGCCCTGCGAGGTTGTGGCCCACGTAGAGGCGGGGACCCATGGTGGTTCCTCCCTGGGAGTTTCCGTGACTGGATCTGCAGGACAGCTACCTGGTCTGCTCCACGTGCTTTGGTAGGGTGCTGGCTCTTGGCTCCAGGCTCCCGCTGGGAATCTCATCTTGGCCAGCAGCTCTTCTCAGCTTGACCTCGCTCCTCACCTGAGGAAGAAGCTGCACAATTGAACTTTCTGACAGCTGGCAATAGGAGCCCTCTCATCTTGGGGAAAAATCCATTTCCCACCAGTAAAGTTGTTCCTCTGAAGCTGTACTCACTCCTTCTGGCAGCTGTGACAGGCCCTCTCCTGCCTCTCAGTAGCAGAGCTTAGAACAGAGCCTCTAACATGATGTTTATCTTTCTGCTCCTCATTCAGAAGAGTGACAGAAAGCACTGAATGAAATTGCCTCTTGTGACCAGAACTCCACCACACCTCTCTCCTTCACCCTTGTGTCCGTCACAAATTCTCTTCTGCCTCATGATCGAACCCGGGTCTCCTGCATTGCAGACGATTCTTTACTGTCTGAGCTACCAGGGAAGCCTGTCATGAGCTCCCATCCCCCTCCCTCTATTCTGGCAGGTGGTCAGCCCCCTCTGACTCCAGGTAACTCCTCAGCAGCCTCAAGTGGCAAACACTCGTACTGCACTTCACTGCCCTCATCCTGCACTGTCTCTGCCTTGTCACTGACACCCCTGCTTTCTCCCCTCCACCCTCTCAGTGCCACTGCTGGAGAGAGTTATAAACCACGCTGACTGTTCTGTCTTTGCAAGGCCACTCCCTGCAGCGCGGCAGGCCTCATGGAAACTATTCTGAAGCCCGTTCTGCTTTTTCACCCACACTGCAGTCCTCCCCCTCTTGGCTTCAACAGAGGCTCTGCTTTCATGTTTCAGTGAAAAGGTTGCTGTCCAGAGTGAGCCTCCTCACCATCCTGGTTCTTCACCTTGTCATCTCTCTGGTCCCATAGCCATCACGTTGTCATTGTCATCCTCATCATCAGAACGTCTGTTCGTTTCTGCCTCGTGCACTCCGCTAGGAGCTTATCTTAGGCCCTTTTGTTTCCAAGCTACAGAAACCAGATGAAGATGGCTTAAGCCTTAAATGGTGAGTTTATTAAAGTGGTTGGGAAATTTCTCATGGAACACCAAGGCAGGAACTCCAGTGGCCCCCACTAGGGCACTGGGGACTAAAATCAGATGTTGGTCATCCTGCAAGGAGGCCAGACAACCCTTCCTGGGCCATACCACCTGTCTTGTTTACTTCTCACTGCAGATGACTTTCTTTACTACTTTGAGCTTCTGATGAAAGAGGGTCCCTCCAGAATGTCTGCATTTTTATCATCATTTTAAATGAATAGCACCAATTATGGTAAAATCTTACATAATTGTAAATTTTTTGTATGAAATCTGATCGGCTCAGCAAGGGTCATATGCCTTCCTGCAACACAGCTGTGTCTACAGAACTCAGGAACCCACTACATATACCTTAAGGTTGGGCCAGAATCCATACTCAAAGAGGGGAGTTACTGGGACTTCCCTGGCTGTCCATTGTTTAAGACTCCGCACTTCCATTACAAGGGGGACAGGTTCAGTCCTTGGTCAGGGAACTATGATCCTGCATCCCACAGGGCATGGCCAATAAATAAATACAATTTTTTAAAAAAGGAAGAGTTACTATGTAATGGATAGGTATGCCAAAAAAAAACAACCCAAAAACCAAAAACCCAAACCCTGTTCTGCATAGACTGACGCAAAAAATTACAAAATGTTAGAACTGGAAGAGCCCTTAGAAACCATCAGATGTAGACCTTTCATTTTACAAGGGATGAAACTGAAACACAAGTTAAGTGACTTGCCTAGTGTCACTTAGTCAATAGTCAGCAAATATTTGTTGAATTGTTAATGGAAGACAGTTATTTCTGAGGAACTTTATTTCTGAAGATTTTAACAAAGAATAGTCTGTACACATTTTTGAGGTCAGAAGTACCTTTCATTTTGTCTGAGAGATTGGAAATGGATCTGATGATAAATTATTGTTATATGGCTAATACCATGGCAGTTGATCTTTGCTTAGTTGTCTGTTTTCGTCCAAATGGGAAAACTCGGCAAGAACAACTGTCTTGACCCCTGGCCTTCCAGTGGAGTCTCCCACAAATGATGGACAGTTAGAAGGAGGCAAAACAGATTCTTGCTGCTGATCCAAAAGACCAGTTCAGTGGAGAAGCTGTTGATCTCCACCGTTAAACCTCAGCCATTGTTCACAATCTGGCACAGAATTAATCCCTTAAGAAAGGGATGAAAAAAGTGCCGCTCAGCACAACATAGTTTGTCATCGCATGCATAATGCAGACTTTCCAATTAGAATGCTATAATTTGGAAACTTTCTTCACAGACTGATGAGAGAGCAATTATTTTAAAGAAGGGAAAATTCAGTCCACTGGGTTTGCCTCAAGTCACTTCTGACTCAAGCCGCAAAGACAAGAGTTTTGAAAACATATTTGCTATTGAATTTCGTATCAAAACACTAGCAAGGAGAGCAATTAGTTGCTGTAAACTGACCCCCAGTAATCAATGGTATGCAGCCAGCCAGAGCGTTTATGGAAGATGTAAGCGAAATCACACCTGCTAATCAATTTTTTAAAAAAGCCTAGCACTTCACTGCTTTTCAGGGAAATTCCACAATAAGAATAAGGAAGATGGAGGAGACAACATTTAATATCACCAGGCATTTCATGCTGTGCTCATTAGGTAGAGGGGTTTGTGGCCACAGCTTAAACACAAACTTGATCTGCAGCGATAGATCTTGGCCAGCAGCTGCCTTTATGCAGCTCCTTTTGAGAACAGCTTCTGATGTGTGGGCGGGGGCGTGCAGATGTCAGGGGTATGTTTAAGGAGCTGCTCTCAATTAGAGTCAGAGGGAGTGTGTCTGTCCTGGGCCAGCTCACCTGGCAGACCTTTTCTGGCAGATTACAAGTCGGGAATACTGCTGTGTTGTTGCAGGTGCCGAGATACAGGAACAGACTTTGCTGGCAGGGAAAGAAGTGAAGGGAGTTGGTGGGGTTTACCGTTGTGCCTTATTAGAACTAAAATTTCTCTCCATGGGAAAAAAAAAAGAGATGGAGCCAATTTCTCATTTAGAGTCTTTAAGCTGTGCTTGCTTTTTTTTTTTTTTTTTTTCCTCCCTTAGTTGAATCAACAGAGGGGTTTTCGTTCCTGGCTAAGCCTACCTTCTAAGCAAATATGCATCTGGGCACATAAAATAAATACCTCTTATATAGAGAACAAACTGGTGGCTGCCAGTGGGAGAATGGGGAGAGGGAGGGACAATACAGGGGGAGAGGATTTTTAAAAGGGTTATTTTGGGATTATATGAAATTGTGTGTGTGAACTTTTTGAAAATTGTAGAGCACTATAGAATTCGAGGGGCTTTCCAGGTAGCTCAGTGGTAAAGAATCTGCCTGCCAATTCAGGAGACACGGATTTGATCCCTGGATTAGGAAATGGCAACCCACTCCAGTATTCTTGCCTGGAAAATTCCATAGACAGAGGCGCCTGGTGGGCTATACAGTCCATGGGTCACAAAGAGTTGGAGGCGACTTAGCAGATAGACCCATAGAATTTAAAGAATCTTTTCATTCAGTTAAAAAAAGAAGAATCTCTCTTTAAAACTCCTAAGTGTAGGTGAAGACAACCTGAGATCCATCACTGTTCCTTTTCCATTCAGGAGTCACCCTGACCCCACATTTTTAGCCTCCAGGGACTCTTAATAGAGGACTAGTGAGGAGATGTCTCAACCAGTATGTGCACTTGGCTGCTGTTCAGAAAAAAGAATTTAGGCCAGGAGAAATTATTGAGGTAAAGATCGATAGAGTGGGCTAATAAAAATTAATATCATCAGCATGCAAACTGTGATAGGCACTGGATTAATATCCTTTAAATATAAAGGGCATCTTGTAAGTCATTAACAAACGAATAAATATAAGTAGAAAATGGGTAAAAATGCTCAAGTTCAATGGTAAGTAAAAAGCTGCAAATTAAAGTAATGAAATATATTTCATCTATCAAATTGGCAGTATTTTAAAAGATAATATACAATACTGGTGATGATGTACAGAAGCAAAGCATTTTTATACACTGCTGGTAGCATGAGTATAAATTGGTACAGCCTGTCATTGGGGGCGAGAGGACAGGTATCCAGCTATTTTATAATACATGTCAAGGTGTAATAAACCCTGTTGCAGGAGTTTTACTTATAGCAACTTTCAAAGACAATAATCATAGATCTAGTTTAAGAATGTTCATCACAGAGGTTTCATAACAGTACAATATTGTCAACTACCTAAATGTCCAACAATAAGAGGACTATTTAGATAAATTCTGGGGCATCCATACAGTAAAATTCTATGAAATCAGTACAAAAGATGAGGGAAAATATTTGATGATGCCAAAAAAAAGTTAGTAAAAAAAATATTCATAATAGATCATTAAGCAGAGAAGCAATTTTTACCATGAGTGTGTTTACAAAATTACTGGAATTATGGGTGATCTTCATGTTACCTTGAGAGAAATTAGAAGACTTCCCTAGTGGCTCAGCTGGTAAAGGATCCGCCTGCAATGCAGGAGACCTGGGTTCGATCCCTGGGTTAGGAAGGTCCCCTGGAGAAGGGAAAGGTTACCCACTCCAGTATTCTTTGGCTTTCCCTGTGGCTCAGCTCGTAAAGAATCTGCCTGCAATGTGGGAAACCTGGGTTCAATCCCTGGGTTGGGAAGATCCCCTGGAGAAGGGAAAGGCTACCCACTCCAGTATTCTGCCCTGGAGAATTCCATAGACTGTATCGTCCATGGGTCCACAAAGAGTCGGACATGAGTGAACAACTTTCACTTTCATAGAATAAGTTACTGTAAGACACGATATGCACAACTTTAAAATTCTTTTAATCTGCTGTTACTTTAAGAATCTCTACTACAGCATTTATGAAACTTACTCATAATTGGTTTTCCCTTTATCTTCTCTGTATCCTGTATCCTTGGGTCAATCTTTTTCTGTGAAATATTTCAAGATCTGGTTAGAGTCTAACCCAAAAGGGACTGATTATTTTCATTTGGATATACTGGTAGAAACACTAACTCACGATTATCCAGAAGGATATGGATTATGTTAAGCCTAGCTCTCCATAAATAACCAAAATTCCATTGGGAAAACAGCCTCAACAGCATCTCTCAAAAAGCTTGTGACCAGGGCTGTTAAATAAAGCAAATGTTAATTATTTTGAAGGTTTTTTTCCCCCCTGGTTTAATCTGCTCTGGCAGAGTTAGGAAGGATTTCAGCCCAGAACATATATGGAACATATGCTATATAAACAGATCCCACGTTTGGAGTAAAAGTTTTTTTAAAGAGAGAGATCAACCATCTTTCTAATAGGCTCGTATTCATCTTGAGAGCAGACAAACATAGAAGCAAAAAGTACATTTTTAAAAGTTACTCAATATAAATTATAATAACACAGACTAACTGCATGAAAGTACTGAGACACTAGAGTAATATTTGAGGAAATGACTAATGAGAGAAATGATTCACTTTCTTATCAAGCATGCTGGTTTAATCTACAAGTAGAATTATTGGACCCTAAAAACAATAGGGTAGATTCCAGTCTGATTGATTCAGAGTATTTTGAGAGATTAAATAACTCAGATGAGTTCAAGAGAATCGGTAGTATTTACAGTATTACACATCTGTTTATGCTTTCCAAAATCTTTTAACAGTTTTCTCTACTTAAAAGATGGATTCTATCATGTTAAATAATATGGATTTCATCATTGATAGCAAACAAAATCACAACTGAAAGCAAGGAACAAAGGGTAAGAGGAAAGGGGAACACAGAGGCATTTCTGATCTGCAGTAACAGCTTTATAGGTGACACTACAGGTGACGCTGAACTTGTGCAGAGGGTTTTCATTGATGGTAATTGCGGGATTAAGAGGAAGCAATACAAACTGCTTTTGTAGAGCGATAGGTTATCAGTTGTCAATTATGCCCCCCACACACAAACTGGGAGTAAAGAAAACATTTGACAGATTACAGAAGAGGGCTTTCATCCTGACACCAGGTTGGAACCATCACTGAGTTTAGACAAATTCCCGATCAGCTTTAAGCCTCACTTTCACCATATATCATTTGATGAGAACAATAATGCTTGCTAAGAGGATTTTTGCAAGGATGTAATGTTATGTAAAACATTTAATATAGGGCCTGGTACACAGTAAGCATTAAAGAAATGATAATGATCATTGTTGTAGTTGTTGCAAATAATGTATTTGCCTAGCAGATATTCATGGAGTGCAGGCACTGTGTGAGACGCTATGCCAGGTCCTGAGTGTGGAAAACTAGTAAGACATAGACGCTGTGTTTAGGGAGCTCACTCTGTTCTACCTAGTGGAGGAGACAAGTGTGCATACCCAGCTGTAAAACAGTAAGATAGGTATCTTGTATGGGAAGGACTTCTGAGGCTGAAATGATAGAAAACAGTGATCTCTCACCGTAGCAGCACTGTCGGAAGCAAAGTGTTGGACTGTACTCTAATGCCATATTATAATATTTAGATTCTTTTTTATTCTGTTGTTTTAAACTGAGGAATAACACACATATATTACACAAAACTTTTATAAATAGCTTGATGAATATGAATATTTGCATGTGTATATACCCATGTAGCTATCACTAGATCAAAATCACCCCATTTTCAGTATCCTAGAAGGCTCCTTCAGCCTTTCACAGTCATTCCTTCCCCAAGAGGGAGCTACCATTCTGACTCTTGTCATTGCAGATATATCTTGTTTCTTTTGAGTTTCTGGTAAATGGAATCACATAGTCAATGCTTTTGGTTCTTATCTGAGCCAAGAAGGGGTATAGGAACAGGACCAACATAATCTTTAAGAAACAAACATTTCCTGATGAACGTATGTTTGCCTGTATCTCCCAATCAGGTAATCTTACCAAAGCTATGCAGGAAGTCTGGAATGTGAAGGAATCTGAAACATAATTAAGGTCATTGGGACATGCTAGTAAGTACTGCTTAGAATACCCATTAGAAAGCACAGGTTTCCCCATAAACAGTGATTTCAAGAATGTTACCTTTGTTCAGCCAAGACAGCTAGAGGTGAGGGCTGAAAGAAGCACGAAGGAGGATCTGGGGACGTCTCCCTGATCAGCTCATGTGAAGATCTTTGCCTAATGGGGGACAGAGGCTGCCTGGTTGGGTGCCTTGTGAAATAAATCCCTAAAGAAACAAGCCTCTCCCTACAGACTGACTCTGCCTTTCATCATACTTTTGTTGGGGATTCACTTTCTTTCCTTGGTCCTGAAAGTGTGTGGGCAGAAGAGACCAATTAGAAGGACAGAGAAGACATGAATCCCCTCACGCCTCCAGCCTAAGGAAAGAGCCAGGCAGAGTGCTGACCATCTTCTGTGTCTTCCCTCTGCTCAGGTTATTGCTGTGGGACTGTGACGACCGGAGCTACAGCTACTATGTTGAGGTTTCCACCAACCAGCAGCAGTGGACCATGGTGGCCGACAGAACCAAAGTCTCCTGCAAGTAAGTGCCGCTCTTTCAGGAATATATGCTAATTTAAAAGACAGTCTTTCCACTAGACTCAGAAGTTCCAATGAAAAGTCAGATCTGGAATCATCAAATTATATTCTTGCTTGGAGGTAAAAGCATTCTAAATATCCTTTACTTCAGTTTTGACTATTAAATACTTGTATGAAAATTTATACGACCAAAGAAGTGGTCCTTATTTTGTGGTTTGAACTTGAATTTTTTAAATGGCACGTATCTAAGCAGGGACGAGAAAGATACTTTCCGCATGCAATTCTCTCTCAGTTCCTCCCCCCACATCCCACACTAGCCCTTTGGGACTTTTTTCTTCCTTAGAGATTTTTGCTGATGCTGTATACAATTAAGTAGGATTCTCGGACTCTCACCTCTTCCCCACCCTCATGTCTTTCTCAGGGTTACCTTTAAATATTTATCTCATCTCCATGTTAGTTACACTGTTACCTTAGGTCTCCGTGGGAAACAGACATTCATGCGTATGGCATCTGGGCTCTGTCTGACCTTACCTGGTTGCGGGGGATGCCAGGCAGAAGGGTTCTGAGCTCTGACCAGCCTAGAACCATGTAAATGTAACTACTACTCAGGTTGAGATTAGCATATTTGCAGCATCCTAGAAGGTTCCCTCATACCTTTTCCCAGTCATTACCTGAAAAGAACGTAGTGCCTTTTTGTGTGGAGACCAGTGCTCTTGGAGGCAAGATAAAGCCAGCAGCTGATATTTTTTCTTTTTTATTTTAATTGCGATATGATTCACATACCATAGACTTCACCCTTTAAAATTGTGCAATTCAGTGGTTTTCCGAGTGTTCAGGGTTGTGCCATCATCACTATGACTATCTTATGTTCCAAAACACTTTCATCACCCCAAAAAAGAAACCTCCTACCCACTAGCAGTCACCCCATTTCCCTCCACCTCCCACAGCCCCAGTACTTTTCTGTCACTATGGATCTGTATATTCTGGACATTTCATATAAATGGAGTCATATAGTGTGTGACCTTTTGTTCCAGGCTTCTCTCACTTAGTATAATGTTTTCAGGTTTCACTCATGTTATAGTATGTGTCAGTACTTCATTCCTTTTTATGACTGAATAGTATTCCATAGCATGGGAATATATAAATAACACATTTTGTTTATCCATTTATCAATTGGTGAACATTTGAATTGTTTCTATTTTTTGGCTATTATGAATATTGCTGCTATGAACATTCCTGTACAAGTTTTTGTGTGGACATGTGTTTTCAGCTGTCTTATGAATATACCTACAAGTAGAATTGTTGGATCTTACACTCCAGTACTCTTGCCTGGAAAATCCCATGGGCGGAGGAGCCTGGTGGGCTGCAGTCCATGGGGTCGCAAAGAGTCGGACACGACTGAGCGACTTCACTTTCACTTTTCACTTTCATGCTTTGGAGAAGGAAATGGCAACCCACTCCAGTGTTCTTGCCTGGAGAATCCCAGGGACAGGGGAGCCTGGTGGGCTGCCGTCTTCTTGGGTCACACAGAGTCACAGGACACGACTAAAGTGACTTAACAGTAACAGTAACATAGTAATTCTATGTTTAAGATTTTGAGGAACTGCTAAACTTTTCCACAACAGCTGCACCATTTTGCATTCCTACCAGCAGCGTATCAAGGTTTCAGTTTTTCCACAATCTTGCCAGTGCTTGATATTGTCTATTTTTTGTTCATAGCCATTCTGGGGTGGTATCTCCTTGAGGTTTTGATTTGCATTTTCCTAATGGCTGATGATGTTGAACATCTTTTCAAGATTTTATAATAGCATTAATGATGGCTTGTTTGCTGCAATGTCTGAGATCCTCACCATTATTGTATATTAATTATATAGAACACGTGTGCTGGTTAGAGTAACACTTGCTACTGTGACAAACAGTGTTTCAGTATGTCAGCAGCTTAACACAGTAGTGTACTTCTCAGTCAGGAGTGTTCCTGGCTGTCAAGTGACTCTTCACAGATGACTGAGGGACCCAGGTATCTTCCTTCTTGTGGTTCTGCCATCACCGAAGGCCTCATCGGCATCATCTGCTTCTGGCTGGCATGGGGAAAGAGCAGAGAGAAGGTAACCCTGGCTCTGAAAGCCTTGGCCTGGGTATGGTCCATTTCATCGGGGAGAGCTAGTCAGTTGCCACACTAGATGCTAGTGGGACTGGGGAAAGTAGTCAGCCCCTGGCTGAGCAGCCGCTTCTCAGGGGAGCACACATCTTGTGGCCATCTCTATGGTAGCATAAGAAAACTCACAGTTATTTAGCAACTAATATTTCTTCACTGCATGGATTTCACCTTATTTTGTCCTGAATATAAATCACCTTGTGTGGGATATTGTCCTGATTTTATAAAAGAGAAAAGGAAGATCTCTTTCACCTGGATCATGTTGCCTCCTTGAACCCAAAGCATTGCTAAACCAAGCTAGATGATGAAAACTGGGAACTGAAGTGATTCATTTATTTCCAAGCTCCAAGAACCCTTTTTGTACACCAGGAAGGCCTTCAAGGCCCGTGAACCACCACCAATATATCTTTCCAGAGTCATTGCTGTTGGGTATACAGCTCACAGGCCAGGCCCTCTGCTTCCGCATCTTTTACACATCTTCCTGGTTACAGTCACCCATCTCTTCAGTCATTTTATGTGTTACAAATTGGATTCCTCATCTCTTTTATGTCCCCCTTTTGAAGATGTTATACAGTTGGGTTTTCAACAAGAACTGGTTGACTAACTACTGACAAGGTACATATCATAATGATTTTGTATTTATTTAAATGGGTTTTCCTTGACTCACTCATTCGATTCTCTCCCAGTAGTCTTGCATTAAGTCATGAGCATCTATTTTTCCTCCTTTTAATTTTTTGTTTCCATTAGTTGGTGGAGTTCAATAATTTTAATGTTTTTTCCCTTGTATTTTAGCACTTAGATGCTATAGCAGTAAGTGTTTTAAAGACTAATAAATAAATAATATATTAGAAGAACAAGAGTAATAGCAGGAAGGTGCGTGCCTGTTAACCCTCTAGGAATCAGTGGAGCCAAAGGCTATGATTTCATGTTTAGAGACATAACCTGAGCCTGTTGTGCCTTCCATTTTTGAGTAAGGTCCTAAGAGATATAGTAGAAGATATACAGATGATAAAAGAAGAAACCGTTTCCTTTTGAACTAATGTACTCTAGAGCAGTCCTCAAGAGAGGATCCTATTAGCTTCAAAAATTATAGCCTGGGTGGTTTTTCTTTTTCTTTTGTTTTTAGTGAAATAAAGTATGTGAGTAACATAAATGAAATTCTGTAGGACCTTTAGATATCATAGCCCTGCCTCTTGATAGCATTCTGCCTAGTCAGGGAATCAGGGGACAGATTTTTGCTGTCCTCTGAAAAAGACTAGGGAATGAGATTCTCTGATGTCTCCTTGTAAGTTCCTGCTCCTGGGGGCAGGATAGTTTCTTTCTTTCTTTCTTTCTTTCTTTTTTTTTTTTTTTTGGTGTCCTTTCTGCTACAGTTGGAACTTTCACTATAAAGGCTTATTTTCTATCATAGATAGTCCTGGTGGGTTTTTTTGTTTTGTTTTTGTTTTGGCTGTTCCACATCTTTGTTGAGGCCTGTGGGATCTTTAGTTGTGGCATGCGGAATCTAGTTCCCTGACCAAGGATCGAAACCGGCCTCCCTGCACTGAGAGTGTGGAGTCTTAACTACTGGACCAGCAGGGAAATCCCAGTAATTCTGTTTTCATATTGACTGCTGTGGAGTTTTTCCCAGCTTTTTGAGATGTAATTGGTATATAACACTGTATAAGGTTAGGGTGTACAACACAATGATTTGGTATATGTATATGTTGTGAAACGGTTACCGCAATAAGATTACCATCCATCACCTCACCTAGTTACAATTTCATTTCTTATGGTGAGAACTGTTAAGATCTCTCATAGTGACTTTGAAATATACAATGCAGCAGTGTTCACTATAGTCATCATGCTGTACGTTACACCCCCAGAATTTATCTTATAACTGGACATTTGTACTGTTCAACTTATCTTCAGCCATTTCCCTCAGCACCCAGACACTGGCAACCATCAATCTGTTCTGTTTCTATGAATTTGTTTTTTTAGATTTCACATGTAAGTGAGGTCATAAAATATTTGTCTGTCCCTGTCTAAATTATTTCATTCAGCATAATACCCTCAAGGTTTATCCATGTTTTCACAAATGTATTGGCTGATTTTATAAAATTACTTTTTATTCTTTTTTCATATAACCTAATCCTGTACCTTTTAACCTTACTCCACTTTTTAATCATTGATTCCTTTTCTCTTTTGGCTTCTAAATTGCTGAACCCTAAATTTATGTCAGCATATTAAAAAGCAAATTAAAAAGCAGAGACATAACTTTGCCAAAAAAGGTTGGTCTAGTCAAGGCTATGGTTTTTCCAGTGGTCGTGTATGGATGTGAGAGTTGGACTATAAAGAAAGCTGAGCACAGAAGAATCAATGCTTTTGAACTGTGGTGTTGGAGAAGACTCTTGAGAGTCCCTTGGACTGCAAGGGGATCCAACCAGTCTATCCTAAAGGAGATCAGTCCTGGGTGTTCACTGGAAGGACTGATGTTGAAGCTGAAACTCTGATACTTTGGCCACCTCATGCAAAGAGCTGACTCATTTGAAAAGACCCTGATGCTGGGAAAGATTGAGGGCAGGAGGAGAAGGGGACGATAGAGGATGAGAAGGTTGGATGGCATCACTGACTCAATGGACATGGGTTTGGGTGGACTCCAGCAGTTGGTGATGGACAGGGAGGCCTGGCGTGCTGTGGCTCATGGAGTCGCAGAGAGTCGAACATGACTGAGCGACTGAACTGAACTGAACTGAAATTTGTGTCAGTACAGTAAAATACTAATATCAGGTTTTATTTTTCTATTATAAGTGTAAAACCTGCCCATGGAAAGTTACTTTCAACTATACGAAAAGATATAAGTGAAGAATAAATATTTACTCTCCCATCTTGTTTCATTTCTTAGGAGTAGCTACTTTTGACTATTATTTTTAGTCTTTATAACTTCTGAATTATAAGTAATACTTTTATATCTCTGCTTATTAGTTTAGCTACTTCACTGACTCCTTGGTATAAAAAAATGAATTTAGCTTACTTACCCACGCCTCATTTTTTGTTAGTTACGTTTTTCTTTTTTGTTCTCTTGTCGTTGTTCAGTCGCTAAGTCATGTCTGACTCTTTGAGACCCCATGGACTGCAGCACACCAGGCTTCCCTGTCCTTCGCTATCTCCCTGAGTTTGCTCAAACTCATGTCCATTGAGTCAGTGATGCCATCCAACCATCTGATCTCTGTCATCCCCTTGTCCTCTTGACCTCAATCTTTCCCAGCATTAGGATCTTTTCCAATGAGTCGGCTCTTTGCATCAGGTGGCCAAAGTATTGGAGCTTCAGCTTCAGTGTCAGTCCTTCGGATGAATATTGGAAGTGAGAACCCCACTACTGTTACTTCTTTTAAAATTAGACAAAATGGTTAAACCTCTATTTTTGACCCATCCATTGTAGATAGTATTTCTTGACTCCCTACTATTTAATGAAGAAATTACCATGACTATGTTTCCCTCTGTCTCTCCCCATCAATTAACTGTCCTAGCTCATTGAAACTGTGAGATTTATGGTATGATTTTCTGGTTTTTGACTTGTTTAAATCTTCCATGTGTTGGCTATAAACTGATTCTGAAAAGGGAAAACCACTCAGAACTCACTGTAACATTATGATTATATAAACATTGTTCACTATAGACCTAGTAATTCATTGGCTCTGTAGTAAAAGAAATGCTGTTCCGTGTCACTAAACTTGTGTCGCTCTTGGAAGAGTTATACTATGTTCAAATCACAGATTCAGCTTTACTACAAGTGCCCAGAATTATTCCATAAATGATAAATAAGTAGCTTTATGATAGCCTGCTTTTTGTTTTCCTAGAGTTCCTAATTGCTTCTTTTACCTGTTACCGAAGCTTCTGAAGCATATTTTCTTCATTATTTCATTATTTTCCTGTTTTTAAATTGAAATATAGTTGATGCACAATATTACATAAGTTACAGGTGTATAGTATAGTGATTGCCAGTTTTTAAAGGTTATACTCCATTTGCAATTATAAAATATTGGCTGTACTCCGAGCATTGTACAGTATATCCTTGTAGCTTATCTTGTACGGGATGGTTTGTACCTCTTAGTACCCTCCTCACACACTTGTCATGACTAGTTCTCTGTATCTGTGAATCTGGTTTTTTCCCTTTTATTAGTTTGTTGTATTTTTTAGATTCCACATGTAAGTGACACCATACAGTATTTGTCTTTCCCTGTCTGACTTATTTCATTTAGCATAATATCCTCAAGACTATCTGTGTTGTTGCAAATGGCAATATTTCTTTCTTTTATGACCCAGTATATTGTATGTGTATACACACACACACACACACACACACACACACACACACACTACAGCTTCTTTATCTATTCGTCTGTTGGTGGACACTTAGGCTGCTTCCGTATCTTCACAATAGTAAATAATGCTGCTATGAACATTGGGGTGCGTGTGTCTTTTCACATTAGTGGTTTTGTTTTTTTATATATATACTCCCAGGAATGAAATTGCTGGGTCGCGTGGTAGTTCTGTTTTTAGGTTTTTGAGACACTGCTGTAATGTTTCCAACAGTGGCCACACCTATTTACATTCCCATCATTGGTTAATTTTTGAACAGACTGCTTCTGAGGCCTACTCTACAACTGTGATAATATGTTTTTCTTTTTGTAGAATTTAGGTAAAGGAGTAATAAGACCCTTTATCCTTTGTAGGAGATACTGTCCTTTGGCCCAGTTACCTTTCTAGATCCTCTTCCCCTGAAAACCTGAGAGGAGTGGAATGTTGGCTGTGTTATCAGGCAGCATTGCTTATGAATAAAATCACCATTGATTGGTAAATTGCCTCTAGCCTGGGAGAACTCCCAGCTATGGTTTTTCCAATAGTCATATATGGATGTGAGAGTTGGACTATTAAGAAAGCTGAGTGCCGAAGAATTGATGCTTTTGAACTGTAGTGTTGAAGACTCTTGAGTGTCCCTTGGACTGCAAAGAGATCCAACCAGTCCATCCTAAAGGAAATCAGTCCTGAATATTCATTGAAAGGACTGATGTTGAAGCTGAAACGCCAATACTTTGGCCACCTGATGCAAAGAACTGACTCATTGGAAAAGACCCTGATTCTGGGAAAGCTTGCAAGCAGGAGGAGAAGGAGACAACAGAGGATGAGATGGTTGGATGGCATCACTGACTCAATGAACATGAGTTTGAGCAAGCTCCGGGAGTTGTTGACAGACAGGGAGGCCTGGCGTGCTGCGATTCATGGGGTCAAAAAGAGTCGGACACGACTGAGCGACTGAACTAAACTGGGAGAACTTTAAAATATCTGATTGGAAGTCATAGCTTTGTGTTTCCTGACTGTGATGAGTTGTGATTAGACGTGTCCCTTGTGAAAGTTCTGGGATCTGTGTTTATGGAGCTATTTCAAGAGAGATTCATTTCATTTTGAAATATGAGGCTTCTAGACCAGAGTGGCTTCACTCTCGCTCAATATAAGTTTTCTGTGCTCATCTGAGCTGTCACCTGCGTGCCAGCAGGAACGGCTCTTGTACAGTTGTGTGGCCTGCTGCAAAGACCCCCTGAGGAGAAATGCCTGCTGCTACCCTGAGTAGGAAACTCCTGTTCTTACTCCTAGGTGAATTTGAAGCCAAATATGAATTGATTGGGTCTTATTTAAGAAGATCCCTCATGAGCATTACACAGAGTAAATCTATAGGTACTTTTTTCAGAAACGATATGTGGAAAGCAAATTTTCAGAATGCTTGCATGCCTGAATCATAGTT
The DNA here is from genome assembly GCF_029378745.1 of Bos indicus. NCBI lineage: Eukaryota > Metazoa > Chordata > Mammalia > Artiodactyla > Bovidae > Bos > Bos indicus. The sequence goes on along the minus strand of NC_091782.1, from coordinate 13,626,166 downwards.
TGACTGGGTGTAGAGTTCAATTCCTTCAGAATTTTGAAAGCTTGGATTTATTGCCATCTAGCATCTAATGTTACTGAAGAGAAAAATCTGATATAATCATATTCTTATTCTTTGTAGTAATTTGTTTTTCCCCATAGATACCTTTAGGATCTTCTCTTTATCTTTGAAGGTCTTAAATTCCACAATGGTATGTATGGCCCAGTGTGAATCATTTTTCTTCCATCCTGCTCAGTTGGCTGCTCTATGGAAGTCTGCCTAATTCCCCTCAGATTTACGAATAATATTTCATTCACCTACCATTTTCTAGAAATTCAACAAAATCTTGATTTGCTAATAGCCTTTCTTTCAGTTTGCAATACTATTATGAATGTATTCCCTTTGTATTTCTTTGATGTCCCCTCATTGGTTTCCAGGAAGGAAGCAAGGTAAATGTGCCTATAATGTCAGCTGTATTGAACTTGAATTCCCAAAAGCTCTACCACATGGGCTGCTGATATTCCCCAGAGACCTCTTTCCTTTCCTTTCCTTGCTTGTGCTTGGCTGCATTTCTCTCATCTAATGCAGCTGTCTTGCTTCCTGCAAAGCTTGAGCTCCTTTCATATTGACCTCATTTGTGTTCATTTTTTAACCATTTCTTCACTTTGTCATAGCCCCATTGACTAATAATTGTGTCTGCCAAAATATTAGTGATCTCTGCCATCATCTAAGACTATGCCTTTGGCAAACATTTTGGCAAATATAAAATATTAGATATAAAAAATTGAGTATTACTGAAAATTTTCCTTTTCTGCTTGAGAATTCTGTCATCCTAATCTGAAACTACCTAGCATCTCTAGAGTTTAGCCTCATTTTCTCATAAACTGTCTATGTGCCTGCCAGATATACTACCCATATTTCCTTTTGAATAAGTTTTCTTCCTCAGCTTAAGTGTTCATTAAAAATAATGTTGTGAAGAGTTTTTAGGGAATTCTCTGGTGGTCCAGTGGTTAGGACTCTGCACTCTCACTGTTGAGGGCCTGGGTTCGATCTCTAGTCAGGGAACCAAGATCCTGCATGGTGCAACCGAAAAGAAAAAAAAAAAAAAAAAAAGAGTTTTTAATAACTTAAGAAACTACTCAGTCAAGATTTTTAAAACAGGACTGAAAATTATAGAAATATTATCACAAGTAGGAAAAAAACTATGAACTAAGAAGAAAACCACAAGGAGACATGCTAAAACATTAATAAGGTTGACTTGGTATATTAGGCTTAGAGAAATTATTTCTGGTTCCCTACGTTTTTGATCAATTTACATGTACATCTCTTAAAATAAAAAAGAAAACTTTATTTTACAAGTATTTTTTCTAGCTACAGCCATTAATGTTTTTAGAGATGTATCCTTGCCGTTATTTGAGTAGCATATGCTGGCAGAGAAGCGTGATTTATTCACTGTCGACAGTAAATTAAAGAAACTAAACGAGCGCTGCACATAGCAATACCCTACTGGCCTTTCAGAACCTTGAAGCCACTTACGCCAGCACAAGTGTTTCCCTGAAAATGGCCCCTGAGCCCCCTCTTCCTTATGCTTCTCCCCTTGGTCCTCTCAGAGCCCCGCTCTCCAAGAGTACTTCTTCCTTTTGTCTTTCCTCGGTACTTTAGAAGCCCATGTCCACTTGAGTCTCCCCACTCAGGGGGGCCGGGCCTGCTTGGAGCACTGCCTGGGATCAGGCAATTTCTGTAGCATCCTAACTTTGAAGCAGTTCCTTCCCTGGGCCTTCCCTGAGGAGCACTGTGACTGTGCCACCTGCCAAGGCCTCTGTGGGGACAGCTGCTCTGCCCCCTGCATTTCAGCCTGACCGCATTCATGTCTGACAAGCAGCCTGTCCCCGTGCTGAATGTACTGTCATTTAGTGCTGGGGAGGGCCGACATTCTGTTCTGGGGTCTGTTCCTGTAACTGATGCTATTTGTTCACTAGGAATCTCAGGACCAAGAGTCATGTTTCTTCCTCTAAGTGCTGCAGTGGTTGAAGACAACGGGATAAATTAAAGGTGGAGAGTTACAGCCTCAGTAAACTCTGCCAAAGTGTAGCAAGATTGAAACACGGGACATTTAAACCTAGACTCTTTATTTATCTTGCCTGCATCTTCTTTGCCATTGTTAGTGATAAAGCTGAAAAAGCTTCCTTGCCGCCAGCTTTGTTTCTTAGGCTGACACTTCACAAAATGAAAATCTCAGGTTGATTCCAGGAGGGCACTGCTAACCATGTGACCTGGGGGCTGAGTGTCAAGGGCTTGGAGTCACTAATGTGATGCAATAGAAAGAAAGTAGGTTTTAACAGAGGAAATAACTTCACCATTGAGACTGCTGATGAGAAGTTCCTGGTTAGTGTCAAGTTTTAGTTTCCAGGATGGGATTGCAGCTCTTGGCTGTCCCGTAGATCCTGTGTTGAAATGTTACCATTTCTCGGGAGTCTGCTGGGGTAATGGGCCTACTGCCCTCCTCAGAGCCCCTCCCTGCGAGCTTGGAGGGCTGTGCTTGCTGCTCCTTCTTGAAGTGTGAGCCAATTAATGGGCTCTGGTTGTGTAATTGTCACTTCTAAATGTTCGACGGAGATTTTATTTTTCTCTTTTTGTACTTAATTCCATTTTTCTACACAGCATTTGACAGCAATGAGAAAAGCTAGTCGTGTTCTTTCCTGTGTTTTTTTTTAAAAGGGCAAACATTGCTGTTACTTTTGTCAAGAGTTTTAGAACTTGAATGATAGAGAAACATGTACCTGTAAAAGGAATGGCAAAAAAATGAGAAAACAATGGAATTCAGATAAAACACAGAGGACAAGTCTGGTTCGAGGCAGACCCCCGTGTCACGATAAGATATCAGAGCCTACCCCTAGAAGGCATCTACCTGTCACACCAGACTTGGAGACACTTGTTCATCAACCTTTCATTTGTGGGTTTATGAGTAGCAGGATTCGATGAGTATTTTGGAATGAAGAACATCAAAAGGGAGTCAGGCACTCCTCCCTGCACACCCAGAGAAGGGATTTACCTCTGTGTATTGCAGAAAGTTTTTAAGGAAAAACTTATTCCTTTGTTGGAAGCCATATGGAAAGTAGATTTCAATGCTCAGTGTGTGAACTGAGTTATAAGTTTAGAGCTGTCTGCAGCTTCTGTGGACTGCTAGTGGAGAGGCTCCATCCCACCCAGACCATCTGACAGGTGATGGCTCTGGAAAGAAATGCAGTCTCCTCAGATAACCAGTAATCAGCCGGGAGAAACTGAGAGCTCTCTTCCCTCTCCCTTGCTTACCCAGAAGCCATGTTATTCTGTGAGGATAATAATTTTTCCATGCCTTTTATAAAAAAAAAAAAAAGAACGTCAGTAAAACTTTATCAGTGAGCTGTGTGGACACACTTAAAATGCACATAATCAGAAAGATTTTTTGTTTTTTGGAAATTGCTTTCATATTAAATTTCTAATGACAAAGATCAGTCAAGACCACCTAGGCTAACTAGCATCCTCTCTCTCCTCTGTACTTTGCTCTGTTAACTGACCCACCCACCCCCGCCGACAGTCTCTCTGTACCCTTTCTTAAGTTGACCTCACTCACTGTAACCACAGTGGCATTTTCCAAGCACAACTCTTGTCCTATATCTGCTTAGAACCCTTCATTGGCTTCCCATTGCTCTCTGGACGGAGTCCATAGTTCTTCACGTGACCTTGAGGCCTTCACACCCTGGCCCCCTCCTGCCTCTCCAGACTTAGTCTTCATTCCCCTCCTTGTGTTCCCTCTGTTTGCATCATCCTCACTTCCTCTCATATTCCAGCTCGAGTCATGCTCTGTCCTCCCACAGGGCATTTGCAGGTGCCATGGCTTCTCTCTGGAACCCACTCCCCTGCTCTTTATCTGGTTAACCCTTATTATCCTTTTGTTCTCAGTTCAAGTCTGCTTTCTCAGAAACTGCCCTGACCACCTGTCACGACCATTGCTTTGCTCTTCCCTCTCATAGAACCCAGCTTTTTTCCTTCACAAGTGATAACTACAGTTTACACTGAAACTCTACTTAGCAAGCTTATTAAATTACTGTTGTTCTTTCCCCACTAGAGTGTAAGCTCCAGCAGAGCGGGGATTTGGTCAGTTTTACTTGCTCTAGCCATGGTCTCTTAACAAGGACCTAGCACTCGGACTGTAAACAGATGAATGGATGAGGGCCACCGCTCTGTCTCCAGTCATGCATACACGTTGGTTTCTTTTGCTCTGCTTCTGTCCAGAGCTCTTGTCATCATAGGGCTCAGTCAGGACCTGTGTCCATCCCAGCTCAAATGCTGTCACATAGAACTAGGAGGAGTTTGTGGGAAAGAATAGAAGTTGCTTGTTGCCCTGGTACTATAATCCTTGTGGACTAGAAATGTGTCTTCCCAGCTTCCCTTTATTAACCCATTATTGATCTATCATCCTTGATTCATTTATAGTCTTATTCCAGAGATTCAGCCATTGCCAGAGGTTTAGTTTTCTCTGGTCTCCACCATCTATCCTTGCCCCTCAAGTTAGTCACTATATCCCCCAGTAACAGTTTATCACTTTAGATTGGTTACTGGCTGGATGTTTATTTTTAAATACTCTTAGAGTAAAGTTTTTCTTTATGGAGGGGTTGAGTGCTTTAAAAACCGTTTGCCAGCTGTGCCCCTTTCACTTTGGAAATTGATTTGATTTAAAATCCCAAGTTTGTCAGGTTAATATGTTTCGGTTGTTTCTCTGGACTTTCAGAATAAAGGGTTAAAAAAGAAGGAAAAAAAAAAAAACTGGCATTATCTCTGGGGAGGAACTCGAAACCACTTGCCAGACCTTGTTTCTCCCAGCAGGGTAGAGTCTTCTACAGAACAGGTCTCACTCTGGAATCCTGGTACTCTGGATCCCTCCCAGAGTTTTAGGATGGCTTGCAGAGGGTCCAGAGAGGTGCTTGGGATACACCCCTTACCATGAGCAACCCTAGATTATTAACCCCTTCTCTCAGGTGCTGCTGCTGCTGCTAAGTCGCTCACATCGTGTCCGACTCTGTGCGACCCCATAGACAGCAGCCCACCAGGCTCCCCCGTCCCTGGGATTCTCCAGGCAAGAACACTGGAGCGGGTTGCCATTTCCTTCTCCATTCTCTCAGATAGGCGTTGCCAATAAAGCAGTGCAGTCTGCCCTCCTACCCTGGGCCTCTAGTCAGAGTCACATAACCCTGAGTAGGCAAGCAAACTCTGTACCCAGAGACACCAGAATAACGGTTGCTGCAGAAATCCATTCGTTAAAATGAATGGTCAGCATGTGATCTGCTAAAAAGGAAAGCCGAGCCTGTTTGTTGGTCAGTGAACAAAGGCAGCAGGAAGGAAAGTCAGTGTCGTTTTGACTATATCTTCTTAGAGTGACCTGCCTCAGTTTGTCCTGGGTCAGAATAAGAAGTGCTGTCATGATAATCATGCCCTGATTAACACTAACTCAGCTTAGTCCCAGGGTGCTAAGAGGCTGATGTTTTCTTCCTCGGTTAAAGAAAGAAAAGAGAGAGAAAGTATTCCTGTTAATTCAGGGGTCCAGCATGCACATAGAATTAATTTATAGAACTAAAAGGGCACTCTTCCTTGACTATCTGATTTATTCTCTTGCCTCAGGGGTCTTTTCCATTCATATTTTCTATTAAATGTTGGCCCTTTCTAGAATGGCTTCTCTAACTCAGTTTGTCGAAAACTAGGTTCATCTTCATCTTCCCCATAAAGCAGCTCCTCTCTTGCTGTCCCTGCTCGAATTGGTGGTGATACAACTTCTCCTGGGCACCTCTTACCCCTCTGACTCTTTTCCTCTCCTTTGCCTTCCACAGCCAGTCAGGCACCATGTCTTTTGTTTTATATAATTTCTTCTTTTATTTCTATTCCCTGTGTTCCATCTTAATTCAGACTCTCATACCTCTCTCCCAGAATATTATATTGGCCTCCAGTGGCGTTCCCTCAGTCTATACTCTGTTTGCATCTGTTGCTGTTCTGGTGTCTGGAATACTGTTGCTGGGTTATCCTGGCTGTGGTGTCTTATTTCCTCGTACAGGGACCTCCAGTGGTCAACTGAGAAACCCTCAGGTCCTTGCTTGGGTCATCGTCTATCTCCACATGACCAGCTCTCCCCAAACTGCTTGTTTTCAACTATCTGTCCTACTTTTAGACCTCACATCCAGATTTCAAGTATATAAATACTACATCTCTCTGACTCTCACCAAACTTTCTAATCTTTATCACTTTAATTCTCTCCTTACAGGTATCCTACTTTACTTTCAGTCTGGCCCAATTACTGTTGCCAAATGAGTCCATGTTTTAGATCAGCTAATTATCTGTATTTCTGCTGGCTAATCTTCAAGTCTCTGCCCGTCCTCTGTTCCCCTTAAGACCCAGCCAGAAATGCTGAGTTCTTCCTTGATCTTTCTCCTCCCAAATACAAGTAATTTGCTCTATTAACTGAATATTCACTGTAATCTGTTTACATCTAAGTTAATAACATTCACTTTTTCTTGGATCCATTTCAGAGAAGGAAGGAAATAAGGGGCTAGGCTGGGAGGAAGTTTGTTTTCTACCAATCCAGTCATTTTTCAAGGTGCTATGCTCCCCCACTCCCATGCTGCCTTGGAAGGACAAGCCAGATTTTTTTCAGAGTAGCCTCTGCTTAATAGATCTACAATCAAATACATAGCCCAACTGACTTTGATTGAGTCATACTTATTGAGTGACCCTAGTAGATAGAGGCAACATTGTGAAGGAAAATGCTGAGGAACCAGGAAGATGTTTCTCCTCTGAAGGAACTTACAGACTCTAAACAATTTCCAAACATTTAGGAACCATCATCACACACACACACACACACACACACACACAGTGTAAAATACAAAACAGGATCCTGGAGTTCTAAAATATTGTGACTCAGAGTACCTTGGAATTCATAGTCCAGACCTCTCAGTTTATTTATGCGGATCTGAGACAGAAGGCACAAGTACATTTCCAAGTCCTCATCTAATGAGAGAGTCCAGATTAGAACCTAGATCTTCTGATTCTGAATCCCCTTTTCCCTGGAATTTTGCATGGCCTATAAGACCACAGTAAAAAAAAAAAAAACAGAGAAGGGCTGTAAGCATATAGACATGATCAGAATGTGGCGTAGGATTAGGTAATTTTTCTGGAAAAAAGCATTTGAGCCTGGCCACCTACTATTGGTTGCATTGTAGCTGGGAAAACTGGTTATTTCCCAACCAAAGGGACCTGTGAGCTTCAGATTTTAAAATCAGACATACAGGTCAGAAATAGACTCTTTAAGAAGGTAGGATGAAGACTATAGATTACAAAGAAGTCCACTTATATTTCCACATAATTTCCTACCTTACTGTCACTATGACTTCCTCCACACAGTATTAATTTGACCAGCCTATTAGCTGTATCATAATTCATACTTTAAAACTTGGTTTTAAAATTACAGTCTCTAAACCAGATTACCTAGGGCTTCATTATCCAGGTTTAGAGTTATTAGCCTCTGTTTTTCTTCCCTTTCCTTCCTATTGCCTACTTAAAAAAATCATTACATTGTTCATTAGGCCATTTATTAGATTATTTCCTTCTACCAAAAGAGACTTGTATTTGTGTTTTTCCTCTGTTTTAAGCCAAGATCCATAAAGCATATTTTCCCCTCAGTTGACATTTTCTTTTCATGATCCCTTGAAATGGAATGTAAGTGAATTTCACCATGGTGGTTGTAAATTACATACTGAGTATCAGTAATAAACATTTCTTACAAAGTTTAAAGTGTAGTTTCAGAGTGGTGATCATCTGGAATTGCACACATTTACCAGATGTTTTGGAGGGAGTTAGTGAGTGCTTTTTGCTCATACACTTTTCACCTCTTGATCCAAATTTATGCAGTGGTTCACAGTCCACATTAAAACAAAAACCTAAAGTGAGCAAAAGAATGTTTGTGTTCTTGGTGATGTGGCTGCAGTTTTGAAGGGAAGGTGTGGTGAGTAGTCATCTTGTTCGTCCTTCTACCTCCAGGCAGGGTTGCACAGTAAACGTGTCCCAGAATCCTGGTGATTTTCCTCTCTTGAAAAACACTGGATAACAGCCCTTGCTTCCTCGCCTCTGGCTCTCAAAGCCTTCAGTGTACATTTCATGCGTGGGGGATGCTCAGGCAAAGGAGGGCAGCGCATGTCGGTGCCGCCACTGTCAGATGAAAGTAACTTGTTTATATTGTTCCTGTTTCCTTCCTGGTTCTCTAGGGAGTTCCCAAATTCTCTGTAGGATTTGGCAGTGGATATATAGGCTTAAAAGAAACTCAGACTGCTGGAGCTTTGAAATGTACGGTCTTTCCTCTAGGGTGTGCTGGGGAAGGGGAAGGAGGGGCTTGTGGAAACTTGGTTATTTGTTTCACATTTCTGAATCTTTTCCTTTTTCCTAAATTAAAATAAAAATCCAAACCTATACTAATCTAATGTTGAAACCCCAAGTTTAAACTCCCAAGAGGGTATGACCCCAAAGTTCATGTTCTCATGTTCTCAGAGCACCAGTGGGCCCCTGTGCCATAGCCTCTGCCTGTTCGTAGGGGCTTCTGAAGACCTCAGGTGCACAGCCACGTGGCTGGATTGCCCTGAGGGGACAGAGGGCCACAGTAAGAGTTAGGGACCAAGTTTTCAGTGAGGCGTGGCGCGTGCTGTGGTCCACAACCGCTGCTGCTGCCGCCAAGTCGCTTCAGTCGTGTCCGACTCTGTGACCCCATAGACGGCAGCCCACCAGGCTCCCCCGTCCCTGGGACTGTCCAGGCAAGAACACTGGAGTGGGCTGCCATTTCCTTCTCCACTGCATGAAAGTGAAAAGTGAAAGGGAAGTCGCTCAGTCGTGTCCTCCACAATTGCAAATGCCTTCAATTTGGGATCTCTAGTCTGGCTTTGAAATGTATACCTTCACATTGCATTAATATCATTGTCATACATTAATATTAATTAACTTTATAAATTTCTGAGGAGATGAGAAGGGAGGCCAGGGCACAGTCTCCTAAGTCATTCCTATTTGTGGATGGAACAACTGATAGTCTCAGGCACTATTTCCTTAAGTCACTTCCTTATCCAAAGTTATCCTTCAACTCGTATTGAATCATTGCCCTGCTAAACCATGCCCCCCAATTCATGGGGCATACGTCCGTGTTAACTCAAAAACATGGATTGATCCATCCATCACTTAGGAGACATATTTTTGCCACCGCTCTAGGTCAGGCGCTGTGCTGGGCGCTTCCCTTCCCTCATGGGCTTGTTAGCTCAGCTTTCCCAGTCGGCTCAGAACCAGTAGTAACTGAGGGGCCTGATCCAAATGTAAATAGAGGCATTTGTGGATTCTGACATACTTAGCTAGACCAACTCTTCTCTGAGTGAGTCAGTGGGGATGACATTTATGGGAGCAAGCAGTATGCTAAATCTGGAAACACGTACTACGTAGACGGGAGTGAGCTCGGCCTTGGTGGATAAGTACAGATCACTCCTCCTGCCTTCAGCATGCCAGAGGGAACTTCGAGTTGCCCTTGAGCAGAGCAGGTCTTCCTGGGGCTGGCACGATCGCAGCCTGCGCACTCAGCCCGTCCACTCCTTTGTTACCTTTGTGCTGGGACAGCAGCCTCAGCCACAGGGAGCCTGACGCGTGGAGCGTGTGTTGCTGCAGGCTGTGCCAGGGCTCCGGCTGCCCTCTCTGATGGGAAGTGTGATGTTCAGTTTGTAATGAGCACTTGCAGCTTCTGTAAACTGTGTAATACCATATAATAAGCAGTAATTTTCCACTTATCCTTAATAACAGGAGTTTTCTGCTTGGCTTTTAGTGATAGCCAAAATGTGGGTGGTTTTTTTCCCCCTTCGCCAGTATGATGAATTTCCAGGGTCATCTTTTTTTTTCACAAGATAGATTGACAAGTTGTTTTCCAAGTGTGTCCAAAATGTGTAATAGCTAATCTTGCCTTTAAAAAAGTCAAAGTCAAATAAAATGGTGCTGAAGTAGCCATTTATAATAAAATGGCTATATACATTCCTAAGCTCGTTTTAGCTGTCTTCTGGCTGTGCTCTTCCTCAGGGGATTAGTAGCTTGAAGCTTAGCCCAATAGCTTGGATGATAAAACTGCCAAGTCTCAAGTTATTGTTTTAAATTTCCTGTAAGAGATTGTATCTTAAGTATAAAGTGAACTTGCCCTAGATAACTTTGGTGTCCTTCCTGGAGAGAGGGGGATGGCTATTATGCTGTGTACTCTTCTTCCCCGAGTCACACAGTCAAGACTGGTGGGAGTTCTTGCTTTGTTGTTTTTTTTTTTTTTTTTTTAATCATTGGGAAATAATTCCAGAAAAGAAACAGACACAGCTTTACATTGTAAGCCTTCTTACCTCCATTTAAAATCATCCTTTGACTTTCCCTTGATGCTCGGAATGCCGTAAAATTCAGTGGGCTTTTTTTTTTTTTTTTTGTAATATATTAAGGTTGCTTTTTCATCAGACTGCCTTCTCCCTTTCTGAGATATAGCTGGCATTATCTATTCCTTCATTTATTTCTGTAGGCCTCTTGGTAACTGCTTACCCCTATCAGATGGCTTGAGCAAGACCAGCAGCTGTTGATTTTGTGATATCAGGGAAGTGTTATGAATCATGTTGATGGGAACCTTGATACTTCCATGATCACTGGGCACTGCCATTTATCTGTCACAGAGCTGGCCTTCCCGCAGATTTCTTACCTGAGACTTTGGTGTGTCTGACTGGCTAAAACTAAGATGTCAGTGAACGGTGGCAAGTAAGATGCAGAAGTTGCTTGAGCTGACCTCACCTTTAAAGGATGATTGTGCCTTTTTGGCACAAAAGGTTGAATTTGTTCATCAGAATGATAGATTGATCCTCTGTGTGCAGAACTCTGTGTGGAGTTATAAAGAAAAGAGAAGATGGACCACTTGCCTGAAGTCTAGTTCAGAAACAACATACATATCAAAAGACTCTCTTGTCAGCTGACTCCTACCAAGTGTTACCTAAAAAGCAAACTGAGGTTGAGTAACTGTTTGCTTCCCCATGTCTGCGTAAAACTTCATTTAAATCACAGAAGTAGTGTGCAATTTATGAAGAAAGTTTATTAGAACTTTCAGCAAGCAAGTCACACTTGTGCAAAGTTAGAATGAAGATCAGCGGGATTTTGGGTGATGTGTGCTCAGGCAGAGACCAGGCTTTCTGCAGATGCCAGCAAGTCCAGTGCTGCTCAGAAAAGTTGCTTCTTGCCCACTTGACACATCTGTACTCACAGCTCTTTGTTTCTCAGATGTGGGTCCAGATACGCCACCGCTGTTTCAGTGACTCTGGGGAACTATTGTTTTGCCTTCTTCCTCCCTCAGGGCCTTCCACTGAAAGGCTGTCCTGCAGGTAGAACTGAATTGACTCTGCACAAGAAGTGCCCTGACTCAGGTGGAAGCAGACTTTTAATCAAACACCAATAGAACAAACCATTTTCTAGTGAAATCTCTGGAGCCGTGGTATCACTGGTGCCCACATTCTCTAGTTGTTTACTGAGATTTGATATCTACCCCAGCAGGTTGTCTTTGGGGTTTACTTAAATCAGTGTAATTAAATTAGAATTTGTAGTCTTATGATACTTCTACTTAGGAATTTTACTTGGAGACCTGTCACTGCAGATCGAACATTGTGGGCTGGCAATCAGTCATGATCAGAATGAGGGTCTTGTCTTCAAATCAGAAGTGGTTTGCCCTACATTTGACTTGAATGTTATTGTTTAGCTTCTGTTAGGATGTTGAGTCTTTGGCTTTCAGGTTTGGGCATAGCTTCTCAAATTGTATGAAATGATGTCACAGACCAGTGTTCTCCTTTAGAAATGTGTACATCACATGATTTATGAATTTTAGTGCAATGAAAAGTAAAGTAATGGGGAAAAGCTATGGATTGAATTTTCAAGGAGGGAACCCAGCAATTGTACCAGTGTTGCCAATTCCTCATTTCTATGCTGTTTGGGCGGAGAAGGCAATGGCCTGGAGAATCCCAGGGGCAGGGGAGCCTGGTGGGCTGCCGTCTATGGGGTCGCACAGAGTCGGACACGACTGAAGCGACTTAACAGCAGCAGCAGCATGCTCTTTGGGAAGGGCACTGAGGGGGAAAAGCACATGACAGAGAGAGAATGGGGAAGAGGGTGTAGGGAAGGAATATAAAAGCTATCATCATAGTTATTACTTCTTAAATGAGGCGTTCCTTTCCTCTAAGAATATCTAACTTAAGTTCTTCTTGAGAGATGAGGAATCTGGCTACAGGAGTCCGGAATCTGAGGTTCCAGGCTCTGAAGTCTTATCCTGTGCAGTACCATTATGCCAAGTGCCCAGGCGATTGCCCCTTCCCCCTCTAGCCAGGGGTTTTTCAGTGTCATTTTGCTTGAGGGTTCTGTGGGCAGCACTGTGTATCAGTATCATTGGTTTCCTTGTGTGGTTTATTTTAGCATTTGAAAATATTCTGAGAAAGGATTCGTAGTTCACCAGACTGCCAGAGAGATCCATGGTGCAAAAAGGAAAGGTCTAAGTGTGAAATGAATACTTACATATTCACAACCTTCAGATGATGTGGAATTTCAAAAAACAGGAAGCATCTTTGTTACCGCATTTTTCTCTTACCTGATTTCTACTTGATCTCCTGTGACCTTGTCCATCTGGGGCACACTATTGGTCTGGGGCCGTTTGCTGCCAAGATGAGTGCTCATCTTTTGTCACTGACCTTCTCATCTTATACCTTGAAGTGTGGTGACCTCAGTTGTTACGCTTCAGCCAGGGGTGCTGGGAGCCAAAGAAGCTCTCTGCAGTGGAACCCTAGCCCTCCTCCCCTGGCTCAGATTTCAGCAGCACTTCTCTCTCTGAAGTAGCATTTACACAGAAATCCTGAAGGTTTGTTCTAGGATATCAAGGCTGGGGAAAGGTTGTAGCCCCAGGCTTCCCTTCAGCCCTTGCTCTGACCCTCCAGGCCCACCTGCCTTCTTTCAGGACTCATAGGCTATCTACCTGCTGGAAGCCTGTGCAGACCTTTATGTTTCTGAAGTGCAGCTCACTTTATGAAGTGCAGTTGGCCCTCAAACAGCATGGAGGTTGTAACTTATGGTCAGCCTTCTGTACCCACAGTTCCTACACATCCATGGATTCAACCCACTCCAGACCTTGTAGCACAGTGATTTTACTATGGAAAATGTCCACATATAGGTGGACTCTTGTAGTTTAAACCCCACATTGTTCAAAGGTCAGTTGTATCTACTATGAGGTTGGTGCTGTGCTAGACAAAAATCTACCAGACCACAAAGTTCAGGAGCCTGTGGGCATGGACTGATGTTTGCAGTGTGGCTGCCCTTGGTGACTGCCCCACCCCAAGGAGAGTTGACCCTGATGGAGGGCAAAACACAGCCATGGATGTGAAAGTCTGTTTTGGAATTGTTTGTTTTAAATGTAAAATGGTTTCAGGCTCAGCCTTTATCTTAGTGATTATGTTCTTAAACTATTATCAGTATCTTGCCAGAAAGAACAGTGTGCAGTATGGCAACATTAAGTGTACATGAATGAAGTAAAACAAGCAAAATAAAAACCCCTGGACTAGAAACCAGGAGACCTGGCTCTCAGCCTTGGTTCTGTCACCGAGGGCAGAGTGTCCTTCAGCAGGTCCTTCAGTTTCCCTGTATCGCTGCCTCCACAGCCGGGGAACACCATCCCTCAAACAGGGCTCAGTGCTGGATTCCCAGGGTGGCTTTTAATAAAATAGTACAGGTTATTGTTTTATTACCAGTAAAAGTGTGAAAGTTATGGAAAACATAAAATCTACCCTACTTTTCTAAAGCTCCTTCTGATATTTATGTTTGTGGTTCTAAAGTTCTCCTAGACATGGCTACTGGTTGGACAGGTATAGCGATACTGACATGCACGTGTGCTGTGCACACAAAACATGTGTGTGAGCTTCTGAGTCTTACTTATGAGGTAGAATCAACCCTGTAACTGCTTCTCTGCATTTCATTAGGCCTAGACTCTGGATTTATCACATATACCTGGGCCCAGGCAGCCGTAAGGACCCCCATCTCTAGAGAAAACCTTGCAACCTCATATAGTCTTATGGGGAAGTGGAAAAATAATATTAACAAGTTGAAATGTATTAAATACTTTTGAGCTTCCTGGAGATGGAGACTGTAATGTGTATAATTAAATTATATTTGAACTGTGGTCATGTGGAACAACAAACCAAGGTGCTGAAACCCAGGTCAGATGAGTTGGTGTTGAAAGAAGGGTCACCTTGTAGTCCTAAAATCACTGAGAACATATCTGCCTGGAAACCTTTTCCTAGAGAACTGTTAACATCCATTAAATGTTAAGTGTGCATTAAAAATGTCTTAATATTTGTATTTTTAGCATGGATACAGTGGTATCAGTTAAAATAATCAGCCCTTGCCGGTAATCTAAAAGTCTTATCTCTTTACTCTTACGTTTTTAGAAGGCAGATGTTTTAAAACTGATTTGAAAATCAAATTTGCCCTTCAGTGATTTCATTTGGAAGAAACATAGAAGTAAACATTATAAAGAAGGCTTTTCAGTACATTATGCATGCAAATGTGGCAGCCAAATTCAGGTTCACAAGTGAAGGTGGATGACTGTTCTGGTTGAGAAAGGTTGAGTTGTTTAAAAGAATACAAAGGTCATCGACCCTCAGATTGTGCTTTTTTGTCATTTAGTAGAAAGGCTATTGCCTCATGTTTAACTCCACCTGCCAAAAAGTAAGACTTGAAAGGCTGGGGCTGGCAGAGTGAGGCCCCATTGATTGTGCAGTGGCTGCTGAACCACTCATGGTGTGCCTGCTCTCTGCCTAGTGCTGTGCTGGATGCGACAGAATGGGGTTTAGGTGGGGTTGGGGTCTTCCCAGAATATACCTCATGACTGGTGTGGGAAATCTGGAGGCTGCAGTCATAGAAGTTAAATATATGCTGCAAGGACAATCTCTGATGTATTTATAGGTTTGTCTGAAACCCCTCAAGAGTCAGGGACTGTGTCTTTGAATCACCACAACAGGGGAGAGCCTGATATGGAGCAGGAGCTTAGAAATGATCCATATATAAATGAATGAATGAGTTTACGAATGAATGAGTAGTTAAACTTTGGGAGTTATATTATTGCTTAATGGAATTGTAACAGATTGTTAAGACTTATAGTGAATTAAATAAAGGTTATCATCGTGGTAGAGCAGAAAAAAGAGATTTGGAATAATCCAAACCAAATTCTTGCTGTCTGTCCTGAAGATCAAAAACTTGAACAGGCAGCATGGAGGTCTGCAGATCTGGAGAGAACAGGTCTCCCAGCTGTGGAAGTGTGACCACCCTGCTAAAAAATCTGCATTAAACCCCAGTTGGCCCAGCTCCGCAGTGGGCAGATAAAGGGAGAGGTTGGTTTCCCCACTGAGCAGAGCATCCCCTGGGAAGGGCTTGCTGGAGTGGGCAGGACTCAACCTGAGCTTTAGGAGGAAGCCATACCTTTTTACGGAATTCTAATCCAGGTTCCTGCAGAGAGACTTATTTTAAAAGGCCTCATTAAAGGAACTGCAGCCAGGAGAGTCCAGTGGCAGCCAGGACCCTTCTAGGAAGAGTTTTGTGCTGCACTACATCGGAGAAGGCAATGGCACCCTACTCCGGTGTTCTTGCCTGGAGAATCCCAGGGATGGTGGAGCCTGGCGGGCTGCCATCTATGGGGTCGCACAGGGTCGGACACAACTGAAGCGGCTTAGCAACAGCAGCAGCACATCTTTATTGTATCTTTTATCTCAGTTCTATTGAAGAATCTTTATTTATCTCGGGTTTCCTGGGGAATGGGCTGAAAACTTTTGGGGGCTGTTCTCCAGTTTCCCACCTCCTTCCCTGCTGGAAGCGTTCAGATTGGCAAGCGGCCGTGCTCTTCGTGGCCCCTTGCTGCTTGTCCCTGTAGCACTCTCCTCAGCCCGAGCAGGCAAGACTGTGGTTGCCTCTTGTTTTGAACTGCTCATGGCTCTCAGAATTTTTTCTAGGTGTATTCTGAATACATCTAGCTGAAGTTATTTATGTATCTATCTCTAATCATTAGAAAGTGTAAAAGGGCCTTCTTCCAACGAATACTTTGAATACCCACTGCAAGTGAGGCACAGAGTCGTTGTTACATTGCTACTCATCGTCCTGTTTCCAGGCTCAGGTTGAGAGCTCACTGAACTCTTTCCTGCATCCTGTAAAGTGGATTTCCTAGGTCATCGGCCTCCCTAGGAAGCCCGTGGGAGGCAAGACTCTCCACAGCCTCAACAGGCAAATGAGAAGATCAGCTTTCACAAAAACAGTAAGAGAGGTTCTCTGGCTTAAGCACTTTGTCATTGGGTGGATTTAAAGAAGGGTGTACATATACATAAAGGAATATTATTCAGCCATAAGAAAGGTTATTCTGTCAGTGGATAGATGTTGAGCACGTTATGCTGTGAGATAAGTTAGACAGAAAGACAAGCTCTGTGTGGTCCACCTAGATACGGAATCGAAAAAAGACAAACCTGTAAAACAGAGAGACAAAAAACCAGACAGTAAAATGGTGGTTACCAGGGGATTGAGGGTGGAGGAGAAGATAAATGGTGCTTAAGGGTATAAACTTTTAATGAACAGTAAATAAGCCATAGAGATCCAGTGTGCAGTATAATGAATATAAACAATAATATTGTACTTAATTATGTAATGTGATAAGTATTGCCATAAAGGCAGTCATATTACAATAAATAAATGCATCAAAGTAACATACTTTAAACTTACACAATGTTACGTGTCACATTTATTCAATTAAAAATATATTGTTAAAAGAAGAACTTTGACTCAGGAGAAAAAGGGAACGGGGTGGGAGATGTAGGGTATGGAAGGCTAATACAGGAAGGACTGCGCCAGCCCCTCTGCTGTGCCTTTGTCTCTCACTGTTGCGGGCTACGGCTTCTTCTCTGAACACGGTCTGTGCTTTCTCATCTTTGTGACATTTCCATATGGTGGGGCTGCTCCCTGGAATGCTAGTCTTTATTGTCCCTCCCCAACCCCTGCCCCTTCTCTGACTGGAGAAGAGTTCTAGGTCATTCTTTATGTCCAGCTCACTGTCATCTCTGAATGTTATCCTGAGCTCCTCAGACTAAACTCGGAACATGTAGAACTCAGGCTAAATGTGAGAAAGCCCCTCTGCCCTTCCTCAATCAGTGCTGAAACTGGACTCAACAGACGTGGCAAGGGAGGGGAGGATTCAGGCCTGGCGAGATGACAGAACCACTTAAGGGGATTTGAGAGAGACCATTTTAATTGCACACCTCTTCTTAGGGATGAGGGAGAAACTGAATCTCGTCTGTTCACTACTACATTCCTGCCACCTGGTTGAAGCTCAGTACATGGTAATGTGTTAACATGCATCTGGAAGGTCATCTGTTTCCTAATCTAGAACTTAAAAATCACGGTATTCAAGGGACTCATGGATAGCACAATCATAAGAAATTATAGGACCCAGAAACGCCACTCGCAGATATATCTACCCAAGAGAAATGAAAACATACGTCCACCTTGAAAACCTGTAAATGAGTGTTCACCTCTTTCTTATTCCTCAAGGCTCTCTCCTCACAGATCTGTGGCTGGACCAGGGTTTACTGCTTTAACACATTGTTAATTTACAAACAAATCCAGAGAGTTCGTTGTGGAGTTTTGAGGTGTGAGAAGAGCAAAGCCCAGACCAGAGGGCACTGCTATCAGACTGAAAGCACCGATCCCACCTTCCGCACGTGTAACTGGCCCATAGCAGCACCGGGGACATGGTGGGGAGTGGGGTAGGGTGGGAGGGGGAGCCAGTGCAGCTTCAGTGGCCCTTGATGGGCCTTCAGCCCCTTTTAGAGTTGGCTATATGTTTTGGCCACTAGGTCAACAGTAGAAGTCCCTACTGGAAATCAAATCTTACACCAGCATTGTAATAGGATTCTCAGTCAGTAAAATTCAGATATTGAAGTCAGAATGATCCTTGTCCCTAATGTTATACTGGAAAATATCTAATTATATATAAATGCAGGAGTTAGAGACATTTACATGAACTTGACCTGACTGAGCCACAACCCTGATGAATGGCTCTTTTGATAATGAAAGCAATCTAATCCTGTAACCACAAAGCTGCATATGAGATGTTGATTCTGTACCAACATCCAGAAGTCTCTCATAGTACATGGTTTTTGAATAGCATGTCTCTGTTATCCTACTTAATGCATTTTTACTACCAATTATTGTCTGACTTGACTCAGTGCTAGTAATTCAATTTGATTATTTGATGACATCATAAATATTAATTACAAAGTTGATTATAGTAATGGTGAAAGAATGGAACAAAGGACCATTTTTATTATGGCAAGTGAAGTCATAGCAAATATATTTGGCCTCTCCTGATTCTATAACTCATACCATTTTTCATTCATCCAAAAAATAAATTGAGTACCTACTAAGTGTTAGGCACTGAACAAGGCAGACAAGATCTCTCGTTTCGTCAAGTTTACGCTCTAGTTGGGGGAAACCAGCAGTAACAAGTAAGTTCTCCCTACTGATAAGTGCTGTGAAGAAAATGACACAAGGTAGGAGCTGGATAGTGATAAGTCTGTGATCTGCAAGAAGCAGCTACTTGAGCTCAGAACCGCCACTCTAAAAAAGTGACATCTGAGCTTAGTGATAAACAAGCCAGCTTTACAAAAGCTGGGGGGAAGAGAATTTAAGGTAGAGGTAAGGCTATAAGAATGGAATGGGCTTGGTGTGTGTACAGAACAGAAAGATGGCTGTGCTGCTGAAGCTTGGAGGAGGAATTAGAGATGGAGAGACTCGTGAATCTCAGATTGTATATGATCTTTAGGTTTTGTTAAGGAGGCTGAATTTGATTCTAAGACTAATGGGGAGCTGTTAGAGGGTTTTAAACAAGGGAATGATGTGAACTGATTTCTGCTTTTTCAAGATCACTCTGGTTGCTGTATGGAGAATGACTTGGAGGGAGGTAAATAACGGAGCGGGAAGACCAGTAAGGAGGCTGGTGCTATAACCCTGCTAAGAGAACACAGGGTCTTGGACTGGGATGGTGATGCTGGAGATGGTAAAAGTGGCTGGCTTTGGAAAACATACTGCTGATGGACTGGACTGGAGACCAGGGTGGGGATGGGGGAGGGGAGAGAAAGAGGCCTTGATGCAGAACTTCTGGCTCTGTCCTTGGTCCTGGACATTTTAGCACTTTACTTTTCCTATCAGTGCCCTGAAAGAAGACAGAAGGCCTTCTTCCTGGGTTTCTAAAGCTAGGAGGGATGACAACTGTGATAGATGACAAACGTGAGATTCAAAATGATCTCTCTAGCCTCTAATGTGGGACCAAACCAAGAGGATGGGACTTAATGGGGATAAATGTGATGTCCTCCACTTAGGCTCAGAAAATCAATTGTGTAAGTACAGTATGGGGGCAGTCAAGCTTGAGAGAAGTTCATGTGAAAAAGTGCTGTGGTTTTAATTGGCCACAAACTCAGTATGAGGTAATGATTAGGATGAGGCTGCTGCAGACCTTAGGCAGTCTTAATGTACCCTAACTGCATAGCGTCCACATGCCCACACACCTTCCTATCATGTCCCATGCTGGTCGGGGTGTGTTAATGCTTAAAGGAGTACACTGAAGGGGGACCAGGTGATAAGAGTTCGGGAAGCTGTTTCATGGGGGGAATCAACTGAAGGAACAAGGGGTAAAGTAAGACCAGGTAAGACAAGACTGAGGGAGTTGTGAGGTCATGATAAGTGTCTTGAAATATGTGCAGAGCTTTTTTGTGGGAAAGAAACCCTGATTCTATTAACCCCTGGAGGTGGGCACTTAACTATTTTATTCTTACAACAGTAAGTAGAGTGGTTTGGTAGTAAGAGAGACTAAAGACAGGAAAGCCCGGGAGCAGTGGTGAGAGATGAGAGAGGCCATGGGCGTCTGAGCAGAGCCATTGCAGTGGGGACGTGAAGTCTTGCGGCTGAGAACCTGAAGTGGGGTGGCCCCCTTGAGGGAAGACAGAAAAAACCCTGTAGCTCTGTGCCATGGTGCCTGGGCAGCCAGTCAGCAGGGTGGACAGCCGACGGCCAGAGGGTGAGGCAGAGGGACTTCTTCTAGGAGAAGTCCCACACATCATTCCTGAAGCACCGGTGGCAAAAGAACTCGCTCTTCTCAAGTCTGTCCGCCCATCAGACTCAAGGTGCCTGGGTTCTCAGCATGGGGAGACTGCCAGCTCCAGGCCACCTGCCCCCTTACACTGTCACCCCCAGCTCCGTCAGCAGGAGGAACTGCAAGCATGAAGGAATCACGCCCTCGTTTTTCATGGACACGGAGCTGTGAGCGTCTGCAGACATGTCTGTGGCCTCTTCTGAAGCTCTCCTACCGCCTCCTCAACCAGTAACTCAGCCGCCCCTGGGGCCCGCCAGCCCCGCTGCCCTGGCTGCCTTGTGCCTTGGATCGCTGTCCTTCACTCCTGCCCATCAGGGCAGAGGGAACAAGGACAGTGACTGGTGTGGAGCCGGGTGTCTGAGTGTTCGACCAGGCTTCATTGTGTGGCTCTCTATTCTTCATGTTTTTGAAAGGCTCATTGTTTAGGCCTCCAGGATCTTTGGATTCGACATCTGAAGGATATAAATGTGAACCACATAATAAATATGTGCTCTTGAAACAACATTAAGTGGCAGCACTAATGACTTCAGCCAGGACTTCAAAGCACAAGCCCCAGAAGTGGCTTCCTTTGGAGAGCAATCAGAATCCCAGAACTCTGGAAACTTGGAGAGAGGAAGCATCTGACCACCTCTCTAGACGCTGCTCTGCATCTCCTTGCACACAGCATTTGGTCTCCTTGGGAAGCGAGCCTGGGGCACCCCGCAGATGAGGAGGCCACTCTAGGACACCCTTGTTAAGTGGTGACACTCATACTGTCCGACCTCTGCTTGTTTCAGCCGTAAAATCCTGTGTCAGATTGTGGTTAGAGAGTCGATTGCTTGCAAAGCAACCCTGCCGTCTCTTGGTCTTTGTTTTATTCGGGGCTGCTCTGTCAGCTGTGGGCTCGCCTTTGATGGGGCACAGCGGTGTTTTTCATGTCTAACTAGTGTTTTAATGTTTGTGAGAGACTGTGGTTAATTGGATCCCCATGGTACCACAAATGGCTTTAGAAGCCTCTTGTGTCTGGGGGGCTAATTCTGGGACTGTGTGTGCATGCGTGCATACCCATGTGCCCTCACACCTGAG
This sequence comes from Bos indicus, assembly GCF_029378745.1. Lineage (NCBI taxonomy): Eukaryota > Metazoa > Chordata > Mammalia > Artiodactyla > Bovidae > Bos > Bos indicus. Next base: position 13,604,850 of record NC_091782.1, on the reverse strand, counting down.
CAGGCACCATGAGAGTTATAAGTGTTCCTTGACCCACATCTCAGGTTTGAGAATTTTTAATACTTGTTTTTTCCAAATTCAAAAATCATGGCATCTCCCCTAGATTTGTAACCTTTCTCCTCTCACCCTTGTTTATTGCGTGTGTTGTTCTGGGGCCAGTTGAAGCAGCCCAGCCAGACTCATCTTGAGCATGTCTGATCCCCACGCGTGGGGATGTTACACATGTCCACTGTCTTGCGGGCCACTGTGTTCCTCCAGCCCCCGCTTGCTGACTTTCCTTTTGCAGGGTTGCAGCAGCAACAAGGTCCCCATGTGCTCCTTTCTGGTTTTCTGCTCAGTGGCTGTGAAAGCATCCAGGGGCCTGCCTGCTGCTCATCCAGAGAAGGGCAGCCACAGGCAGTTCCTTATGCACAGGCTGCCATTCTTTGGATCCTGCAGTCTGATCACCGAGGTGGGGATCAGCATCTTATCAGTTCTCCACAAGAGACAGGGTCTTGCACTCTCATGCCCTCTCCGACACCTGAGGTAAACCTCTTTCTCATAACCTGAACAAGCCTAACATTTATTTGCACAGAGCAGTGAGGGCACATTAAAGCAGATGCTTTTATAAGGGGAGCAGCGGGTACAGAGATAGTTCAGTATACCTCGGGGCAAGACAGTTCAGCTCAGTCACTCAGTCATGTCCGACCCTTTGCAACCCCATGGATTGCAGCACGCCAGGCTTCCCTGTCCTTCACCAGTTCCCAAAGCTTGCTCACACTCATGTCCATCAAGTCGGTGACGCCATCCAACCATCTCATCCTCTGTCAGGCAAGACAGGCTGTTAGGATCTGGGATGCCTAGGAAGTGGAGAAGTTAATCCATGTCTGACCTCTAGGCTCCTGCTCCTTCGTTGCCAATGGACTGTGCTCACTGATCGCAGGTGCATGTATCTTGTTAGTCTTCTCTTGTTATCTGTGTGTCCTATCTGCCTCAGGTGGATTGGTGTCCTGGGAGGTGGTAAAACTCTAAACAAAGATAAGATATCATTAGGAACTTCCCTGGTGGTCCAGTGGTTAAGATTCTGTGCTTCCACTACAGGGGGTGCAGGTTGGCCCTCTGGTCAGGAAACTAAGATCATGCACCTTAGATCTCTTCAACTAGAGCATAAACTTCTTGAAGCCAAGGTTGCATTCTCATAGAGTCCCTAACCTCTCTGCTCTTTGCCTGGCTGGTTAAATGACCATTTCCAGCCAAGCTCAAGTTGTTCTCTGCTATTCTCTCATAGCACTGTGTTCCATTTCTTCCTAACAAGCTGTCACAGCATATAATTCTATGTTATTTGTAATTAACTTTTTTATGTATCTTTTCCAGTAGACTTTAAGTTCTGTAACTGTAGGGGACCATGTCTGCTTTGTTCATATGTACATTTAGAGGTGGACACGACTGAGAGACTTCACTTTCACTTTTCACTTTCATGCATTGGAGGAGGAAATGGCAACCCACTCCAGTGTTCTTGCCTGGAGAATCCCGGGGACAGGGGAGCCTGGTGGGCTGCCATCTATGGGGTCGCACGGAGTCGGACACAACTGAAGCGACTTAGCAGCAGCAGCATCCATATGATGCCTGGTACATATTAATATTTTTTGAGTAACTAAAGGAATGGTTCCCCAAGAGGACATCAAGTTAAGGGCCAGAGAATGTCTCTGTTTTCGTAGATCTTACCAGCTGGGGCCGTCCTTGGCCTTCACCTTCATGTTCTGCTGGGCTAGCTTCCTAATGTACCCTGAGCATTCGGCCTCTCCCCATTACCTCTGAATGTGACTGCTAGTGACTTGACTCAGATGACTCTCAGAGACACTGGGGCCCAGCACTGGGCAAGAGATGGAAGCTACCTGAGCTATTTGTTCCTGTCCCATTTGTCTGTGGAAGGAGGGGTGGATGACTTTAGGGCTCCAGATGCAGAGAAGAAGGTAAGTGGACTTCTGACCAAGTGTGTAAGGACAAATGCAGAGGCCCCCCGGGGGCACGCAGAGGAAGCACCTGCTTTCATATCTTCTGTCCCTGGTGGTGATGTGCCTGTCTCTTAGGAGAGCCCATTAAGACAGTCACCATGAACAGTGGAAATTCCATCAGAAGTTAGTTACCTTAAACTAAATGTGACTTTCCGACCCACATTTATGGATTTACACTAATTAGATTGTGGGATTGCAGCATCACATTTCATTATTACCTTGAAATTACAATTTCATTCTAAATGAACAAGCCTTGTAAGCAGTGTAAGCACCACCTGACACTTATTCTGAAACAAGCCCCGTGTTAAGCTGCAAGTGTTTAGTGGGCAATATTTGAAGAACTCTGATTGAATATATAAATCATGAAAATCAGAAATGGAAAAAACAATGTTAGTTTTTCTTTGAACCATCTACACACTGGTCTCTGGCTCAGTGGCGACCATTCTCTCTCCTGCACATCTTCGTCTTACACAAGCTCTTTCTGTTACGTTCCTGGCATCCCCTTACCCCTGTTCACATCTTCTGGTGCAGAGTTTCTCCATTGCTACTGTTTACATATCATGTGTACTTTGGCTGGTAGTCTCTAAAAACCTTTGTGTTTCATCCAACATTGATTTCGCCCCAAAGCTCCTCTTTCCCCAGGCAGTGGTGCTGGTTTTGACAGTCCTTTTTTCCCTGTCTTTATGAGATGGCCCGCATCCAGAAGTGTGCTCATGGTCCTGTCCAAGATTAGGAATCCTTGGCCAGGGGCCTGCCAGCTGAGCCAGGCAGACAGATAAATTCCAGAAGAGGAATGACAACATAGAAAAGGAGGCTGTACAGCCATGAGACTCAAATAAATCTTATTACTGAATTATCCATACCTCAGAATTGCTAAGAAGTCTCATTGGAAGAAGTAAGACCAAGACAGGGATTTCCAGAGTAAGAAGAGAAATTGGGAAAATTTGGGGAAGATGTTGAAGCTGAGTGTAACACATTTTTTAAAAAAGGAAAAGAAGAAAGAAGAAAAACAAAGGGAATAAAGCGAATGTTTGGCTGAAATGGGTAAAAACGAGCTGGAGGGGTGTGACAAGGTGAGGGCGGACCTGTGGTTGGTGAGGAATTGGGTAGGAAGAAAGAGGACTGAGCATCTAAATTCATCTAATTCCCGTGTAGGCATATCTCCCCCTGCTTAGAAGAATGATGGCTTGGCGCTGTAGTGTGGTGGGGAAATTGTCATGACAATCTACAAATCATCCTCCAAACTCAGGGTTAGAACCTCATTTCTTTTGGCTTGCCCACATGAGATCTATTTAAAAAAAATAAAAAATAGAGAATATGTAAATAAAGCAGTGGGAGAAAAACTAGAATGGGAAGCGAGAAAGAACACCTGTGGCCACATGACCTGCTCGTGATATGTGTATGTGTAACACGTCTAGCTCTAATGTCTGTTCACATTTGCTGGGTGGGCTTTTCCTGTGAGAGACAGAGATTCTTCAACCAGAGCCTTTTCAGCTCATGGTACCCCTACAGGATTACATACTTGATCTCATTCTGTCCACAATTAAAATTAGAGTTCTTTTTCTTTTGTTAAATAGATAAACTGAATGAATTGTCTGTGCTAATTTAGCCTTTTCTCCCTTCATCAGTGTGATATTTACTTTTATTAATACTAATAAGTGTTGTATTTGAGTGGCTACCAGCCCCGTTTTTCAGACAAATCTTACAGTTCAGTGTCAAATGTATCTGATTCATGGTAAGTGCTTAGGCCTTCTCAGGGCTTCATTTCTTCGGAACAATGAGTAATTATTCCAGCTCCTCCCTGCCCTGTGGGGATATTTGGACAGTAAATGAGATCACGTCTCTGACAGCTGCCTACTCTTAGAGGAGATCTGCACTGTTGTTGTTAGGTGAACGCTGTTCTTTCCCAGAGTGCACCCCACCTAATACCTGCGGCGCCACCGTCTCTTGGGGCTTCCACCGGCGGGAAGATTGCAGTGGTGCTGCGCTCAGGTTCCTGTGGCATTCTGAGGGCAGGACTCTCTGGTGCTCCTGGCCTGTACGTCTGTGCACTGAGCTCCTGGGTGTCTGAGACTGAAGGGGAGAAGACGCCAGTGGCCTTCTGGGGGGAGGCTCTGGACTGGGGGCGGCTGGGTGATTACAGGAAGGCAGGTGCTGATTTACCTGTTTGCCAGTTTATTTTCTTTGGGGAGGCAGCGTTTCAATTTACTGCATTCCTTGGAGGTTTGACATATCAATTAGATGTTATCGACAGTAATAGAGGGGCAGTTGCTGTAAATGTGAAGTTTTTACTGGTAGGCCATGAAATGACACCCCAAGGGACTGTAACAGAGGGCGTGATAAATATCGTGTTACCTGCACACGGGCAGAGGGACTGATTAACAGGGGAGGGTGATTCTATCTCCTGCACTAAAATGTTATTTATTCATTTGCTGTCAATCAAACCTTCTGTTCTAATTGGCTGAAAGGTTAAATCATCAATATCTGCTCATAAACCAAGTTAAGGTAGGAAGAAAAGCGGTGTTAAATCATAATCAGTAGCTTGTTTATTTACTGCATTATCACATCTGCGTGACCTTGCAGAGCCTTTCTCTCCCCTCTGGTTACAGTAGCAACCCTGAGCTGGGACTTGCGCCTGGGCGGAGGTTGCAGGGAAGGGGGAGATGGCTGCTATGCCCAGTGGTATGCCTGGGATCTGAAGAAGGCCGCAGTGCTCCATGCAACACAGCTTGGGCGTAATTAGACCATGGCTGTTCTTCCCACTGCACCCTAATGTATGGCTCTCGTATTGCACGACACTTGTAAAAGGAAGAATTATTTGTCGAAAAGACAAATATATTTCCACACGAACAGTTTTATAAAGATGTCAGTGAATAAGTATAGGCATCATTAAATCACATTTTAAAGGCAGGTTTCTCGTTGTGATAAATCTACATTATCAAGTCTCATTTCTGAAATGAATAATACATTGTAAAACTTTATGAGAGTTGAGTAAAGGATCCCTTGTTGGCCAGTTCAAGTGTATATTGTCAAACCGTGCAGAAGGATAGCTTCAGACCCCAGTGAGAACGCTGATGGGGTTCCACCCCTTTCTTAGAAGCAGTATTTGAAGTGCAAGCTACTTTGGGCTGGTAAGGAGCTTTTCTCACTGCCAAAGCAGCTTAAGCAAAGAAAGCCAAGAGTATACTCCCTTTCAGAGGATCTTTCTCCTCAGCTTGGCGCTCAACACAGCTCGCTCTTCAGCAGGGCTGAAAAGCCCAGTCTCCCAGAACCACAGGGCCAAGCAAGGTGGGTGCCGCCCACCCCTGGGTACTACACCCAGCAGCACATGTGGGCGTCCCACCTCCTCCACCTGCCCAGAGCCAGACACTGCGGCCTTCAACGCAGACTGCTTTTCCTTCATCTAGATGTTTAATAAATTCACAATCGTGGTTGTCAATTTCAGTATTTCCAGCACAAAGAGCCATGCTAACTTGTGAATCTGACATACCATATTACCGTATTAAATACCATTGACATGCCATATTAAAAATAAATTAGCCAAAGAGGGTCTAATTGTCTACTCTTTGGAGAGCATCTCTGAGATGACAGGGATAGCAGAATGCCTTCCTCAGTTTGGGTATTATTTGTATTTATGAATGTATTTTAGGTTATCATGTTTGTGGAAAATATAACAAGTGTATAACAGTAGCTCTTATGGCAGAAACAGCCAACATTATCTGCTTTCTCATCTTGTGTGACTGCTGAGTTAATTTTCCCCTTAGTAACACTCGCCCATCTCAGAACCACCTGGTCTTACTTATTCTCAGTGAATAACACGACTTTGTGGCTATGTTGTTCTGCAGTCAGTTGCATGTGAGATGCATGACAGACTCCTAGATGGTCTGACAAAACTGAAACAGTTTCAAGGCAGAGAATTAATCAGAAAGACAGATGTTGAGAAGCTGGTCTTGGGTGGCTGATTTAGTAAGGAGGAAACATTTAGTCTAAGGAAGAGAAAGTAGTAAAAGAATGGCCTCCTTTTCCTTCTGAAGGAATAGACTCACCAGCACTTGGATGCGTGTTGCTTTTTACTAGACCTACACAAACAGCTGGTTAGTCATCAGTAACTGTTGGTATTGCCAGACCTGGTCACAGTCTAGATGGGCACTCACAAACAAACAAACAAATAAAAACCGTGACAGAGAGGTTCTGTCTAGAAAGCCAGACCCAACAAGGGGACGGTTTTTCCCCAATCAGACAAAATGCCATAGAGAACTATAAGAGAAATTACATTTTGTATACATACAATGCATATGCATTGTGATTTGAGAATAAAAAATCAGGATGGTGTGAAGATGACAGCAAGGATTTCCTTTGTAAAGTTGCTTAGTCGTAGCTAAGACAGGTGGCTGTCTTTTCTGTGAGCTTCTGTCCATACTCACCCTCAGTCTCAGGCTAGAGCCCAGGCAATTGCTGGCAGACATTCCAAACCAGGAGTTTTAGGACCTGAACATGGGCCCAGCCTACTTTGATGGAACAGACTATTTGGGAAGGTCTCTGTAACAGGACTGGGTGGAAATCGGCAGGTCCAGGGGCTTGTTCTAGACCAAAGGCAATCAGTACAGCTTAGGGAGTGTCCCAGGCAGGTGACAACAGGGACCCAGCCTTGGAAACTGGGATTCAGAAACAGACTGTGGCCCTAGGAGGGCTGGAAAGGTTATGGCGGGACCTTAGGGCTTTAGGGAGAGAAAGTTGTTGGGTATTAATAGGATAGGGGTTGGGGCCATATTCAGCACATAGCCTGTTTTTATATGGCCACTAAGCTAAGAATAGTTTTTACATTTTAAAAGGATTGTAAGAAATAAAGCCTATGTGACAAGGAGCTGTGTGGTCTAAAATATTGATATTTACTGTCTGACCTTTTACAGTAAAAGTTTGCTGACCCTGGAGGAGTTAGGCATAGACCAGAATGTAGAATAATTTCTGGAACCAGAGGTATGACATGCTTTTTGAATTACCAGGAATAAAGTTGAGGGCCAGATTCTAGTGCCCAGATACACAAGAGCAGGATCCAGAGCATGGCTTACCTAGCAGTTGAGTGATTTCCCGTGTTCCCCCTCACTGGGGTAAGATTGGGCTGGGGCCCAGGTAGAATCCACAGGTGAGAGAGGGTTGGGGGGCTGCTGCAGGAAATCGGTCATGGGCACAGCTGGTGGCAGCGGAGGGTACCTGACATTTCTAGTGATAGTTTACCAAGTGCTCTGCCAGCCTTTGCCTCGTTTAACTTTCCTGACTACCTGCAGGTTAGGTGTTCTCCAGGTGGGACAGCAAGGACTTCAGAGAGCAGGTGACTTGCCCAAGGCAGAACCCGAACCCAGACCCAAATACTGTGGCTCCTATATGGTGGGGTTCCTGCCTCACCCCAGCTCCTCTCCCTCGGTAACCCTTGGCCAGCAGACCCCTCCACCCAGCCAGGGTATCTGTGGAGCACTTTTGAAAGCTGTGTTTGGAACCTCCCTCTCACAATATCCCTGCCATTTCAACCCCCCATCCTCACTGACACTAAAATTACCTCCCAAGTCTTCCTGATTCCCTTATTCTAAAACCTTCCTAGATTTTTCCAGCTTGTGCTTCCTACCTAGTAGAACATAAGCTCATCCTCCTTGTTATAGAGCAGAATGGTGGGTCTCGAAGTGTGGTACCCAGGCGGTAAGCATCACCTGGGAACATGTTAGAAATACAAATTCTCAGGTCTCACCCCAGACCTCCTGAATCAGAAACTTGGGGAATCGGTGCTGGCTGGCTGTGCCAGCGTTCCCTCCAGGCGATGCTGGGGAGCTCAAGTTGGAGACCCAGGGAGAGTACATCACAACACACGGAAGAATCACCCTGGACACACAACTCTATGGACTGGAACATCGCCTCTGTTCTCTCCAGAAGGTAGTTGCTCTGTTTTTCACTGTGACGGTGCTAGAGACAGCGACAACACAGGTCATTGTGTTCTGGTTCTGTTACGCGGCCCAGAGAGAATTTCACTGCTGAGCACTCCCATACTGGGGGAAAATCATAAGAGTTTTGGAACATGTCACATAAACCTAATACTACCAGACTTGTGGGGGTCCCAACATCCAGGTCTTCAGAGGGAACCTGCATTTCCCAAATTCTGCATTTCTGTAGAATGCACACTAGTGTATCTAACCAGACTTATAATTTGCTATGAAAAGGGGTGCCAGCCAGGGGTTCTCAGAAACACTCTGCAGAGCCTGTACCAGTCTTCTGCGTCCCAGATCCACTGGCTAATGGCACATGATTCAAAACTGGGAGTCATGATCTTCCCAACAAACATTGTGAAACTGACAAGAAAATCATAAAAGCTAAGATGTATCTCCCAAAGGTACAGCCAGCACTCATCACGAGCACTGAGTCCACAGGTGGTACAGTGTCAGGTTCATGGTTAATTTAGTACAGGTCCCTCCCGTGATGTTTTGTCACATCCAGAAGAAATGGTTCCAAAAGGACATTTGTCATCTTCAGTTATAGATGAGTAACAGTCCTTCACGAGGAGCAAAGGGTGAAAATAAAGATACCCTGCCCAGAGCTTTAAAATCAATGCCCCTCAAGGGGTCTTCTTCCTGGAGCCGTCTCTAGGCAAGGGCTGGGATTGTTATTAGTGGTGGTGATACTGGAGTGGGGCGGGGGCGGGAGTGGTGGTGGTTGTGGTTCATCTCTAGTTTAAAGGCTTCTTGATACAGAGTTTCGGATCTAGAGTTCTGCTGACTTGATGGGGAGAAAAAAAAAACCAGCTGAATGACAGAACAGCTGAAATTTCATCCATTTCTGCATCTCACACACCACAGCCCTTCAGGACTGCCCAGCAGGACACCAGTGTGATCCTGATGGAGGCTGAGCCACAGCAAAGCGGGGAGATGAGTAAAAATCATCTAGCAACTTTAGGAAGATCTACTTTGGGCTTTCACACACTTGGTTGAACTTTTCAAAAATATTGAATAAACCACTTGCCAGCTGTGATTACCAACAGCTCTATTCGACAGTCCTTGACATAAAGCCAATGGGCATGTGCAACGTCATCAAGCTCTAACAGGGCCGTGGTTAGCAGCTGCTGGGGGCTGCGGGCGCTCCTGGGCCTGGCCCATGTTCCTGTCCCCGGGTGCTGTGCACTCGAGCGTTGCTAAACTGTTTGCCTAGCGAGCCCAGGGGCGGACATGAAGCCTGCCTGTACATCTCCATCACTCAGAGCGCTCTTTATGTTCCGATCTCCAGGAACACAAATAATATTCTTTCTAAGCCGCTCCAAAATACAAGTGATAGAAAATATCATGGAAAAGGTGAACTGCCAGACAGTAAGCCCTCATGACCAAGAGCTTATTCATAAAATGATGACAAATTTATTACATACACTCACGGCCGGCTTTCTGAGATTAATAGCTGATCTATCTGATTTTAAAGCCTGACAGTGGAATCAGAAAGAGTTACTGGTTAGTTTTCTCACCCATCTCCTTCACCCAGCAGCCTTCTTCCCCAAGAAATAATACAGAAAAATAAGCTGATTTAGCTTCAGCAACAGTTCTACAGTATTTTATGGCAGGAGATTTCCATGTGCCAAGGATAACTTTTAACCTTGTTGGATGCATTTTGACTTCTTGGCATCTGCCTTCAACTCTGCAAAACCCTTAGGGCAGGGGACTAGCATGGTGGATAACTAGGGGTAGATTGAAACACAACCTGAAAGGAAGCCATATTTTTGTGTGTCTCACGGCTGCCTGTTTAGTATGAAGTTGTAAAGAAGTCATTGTTTGATGTCTTAGCCTTGGAGGCATGAACGGAATTCAAAGCAGGTGTGAAGAAATACACTGCATCGAATCTTAGGCATGCAAACACACACACACACAGCCTAGGTTCAGAAAACAGGCGGAAATCTCTGAGGTTGCTGGTTGAAGGGGAGTCAGGATTTGCCACAAACAGCAAGGTACCTTCCATGCAGTTTCTTTCTCCCTGAGCCTAATTGAAAGGATCTAACTATAACCCCTGGCCTGCTGTACAGCTAGCCTCTCTCCTTGCCGAGCTGAATCCTCCTACCTGGCTTCGCATCTGATTGTTGTGTCAGAAATTTTCTAAATTATTCAGTGTATGCACTTATCACATGCCCTGCTTGTCTCCTGTCCTGTCTCCATGTCTACCACACTGAATTTTCTGGAGCTCGCAGCTGCCTCTTCCTATGGCACCAGCATAATGATGCCCAGTGGCCTGGCTGAAGGTGCTGAGATGGGTGGAGCAAGGTCACGGGAAAGTTCATTCTTGCCTGGGTCTAGGCCACTGTACAATAGGAATTTGGGAAGGGGTCAGAGACCCCTTTCAGATCAGATCAGATCAGTCGCTCAGTCGTGTCCGACTCTTTGCGACTCCATGAATCGCAACACGCCAGGCCTCCCTGTCTATCACCAACTCCCAGAGTTCACTGAGACTCACGTCCATCAAGTCAGTGATGCCATCCAGCCATCTCATCCTCTGTCGTCCCCTTCTCCTCCTGCCCCCAGTCCCTCCCAGCATCAGAGACTTTTCCAGTGAGTCAACTCTTTGCATGAGGTGGGCACAAAGTACTGGAGTTTCAGCTTTAGCATCATTCCTTCCAAAGAAATCCCAGGGCTGATCTCCTTCAGAATGGACTGGTTGGATGTCCTTGCAGTCCCCTTTGGGAAGGACTCAAAACCAGCCCTGGAGAGCAGGGTGCCTGCAAGGGAACACTCGCCTCTTCTAAGTCTTAAGAGAGGTCTAGGCCAGCAAAGGCTGGGCCTGAAAAGTTACTAACACCAAGTTGAAGGTGGCAGTGATTTTTTATTTTTTAATCAAGAAAGTGTTGGAAAAGAGGAAGAGATGATTTTTTTTTTTTAACTCAACTTTTTTACCCTCAGAAAATCTCCCTGAAGGAAGATTGTTATATGCACAAACTGCCTTACATTCATTCTGGTCATTCCCTGTCTTGCTTTAATTGTGTGGAATGTGGCAGCTTATGCAAGTTCCAGAAGAGACCTTTATGGGGCCAATCACGAATACTTGTCACCTTTTCATTATAGAACTCACATTCAGAGATTCCCAGTGATAAATGACTCTAGGCTAATCTTGGGCAGCTCCATGCTAGGAGCTATAGTTTTCATCAAAAAGAAACTTTATATATAATACTCTGGAGATTTTTTAAGCTCCCTTCCAGTGCTCCCAATTTCTTATCTGTTCAGTTACAAATATCAAGCCCTTAATGGCTGGAGAGGGAGAGTCTATTTTTAAGTTTTTACTGAATAATCTCCCCTCACTCCCTCCCAGTGTGAGGTGCTGCACGAATTTGGCATGTCATAAGATCTGGAAGCCCTAAGGGGCTTAGTGTAATTTTTATGTATGAAATTGGTCAGGTTTGATTCAGAGACTGTCTGGCGGTCCTTCTGGTGGGCTGCTGGCTTTCTTTGCTCTGTGTACTGTTGCGGGTTTTTGAGGTCAGGGCCAGGTTTCGTTCTGCACACACAGGCTTTTGGCATGAATTTCCATAAAAGCAGACTTTTTATTAAACCTAAAACTCAGGGGGCATTTAGCCCTCATTGTATTCTAAATCCCTTTGGTATTTAAAACACTAGGAAATGAAATTGCCAAATTCTTAACATTTGAAAATCGGCTCCTGCCCACGCCTGGTCCTTACGTTTCCAGCGCACACCTAGGGGCGGGTGCTGTGGTGGGACACGTGGAGGTGGCTGTGGTCAACCAGAGCCTGGAGGAGGCAGCACTGTCCTTGGAAGCAACAGGCCTCTTCAGAGTGATTCCAAGCTCCTTAGAGGCTGGAAGGAGCCACTGGCGTCATTAAATCAATACTTGTGCTGAGCATCGTGCTTGCCCGGGACAGGGAATCCTCTGGGGAACAGCGAGCTGGATCTGCCCTTCCCTCCAGCCCTCAGGGCTGCCTGCTGGCAGAAAGTGTGGTCAAGCCGCCAGCTCCTCCATCCTTTCAGGGGAGACCCAGACCCAGGTGGTGATTGTATTCCAGGCAAATTTCAGCAAAATTTCCAAACACCTGAGATGGGTACTGAGAGATCAAAAGTAGGAACATCCCTAATGAACAGCATGGAGCAAATCAAGGTACTGGAGCCAGTGCAGGGCCCCAAGGGAGGAGAGGCAAGTCCTCCCCACCCTACCACAGGCCCGGCCTAGCTTGGTCCAGTCCGTTCTGGAAAGGAGCAGCACAGCGTGTGGAACCCCTTGCTCCTCTGCTCTCCTCACCTCCAGGGCAGGGCCACACAGGTGTGTCTCTTTACCCCACCAAGGACAGGACCCCGCAGCCTCTCACCACGCCAACTGGCTTCTCATTTGCCTGTGGGCAGCTTGCTGACTTCCCTTCTGCCCATCAGCCACTCACAGTGGGCCTCAGCACCCCAGAGGTGCATTGGTGGACTCTGCCCAGGGACGGCAAAACCTTGGTCTCAACACTGCCTGGCTTCTGGAGTCTGCTCAAGTGTTTATTTCCAGGGACATCAGGGACACGTGGCCTCCCACTGTGGCAGCCAGAGTCCCCTTGTTAACTCAGAAACACAGCCCCATTCAGCCACCTCCTGCCAGTGCCCCCAGTGTAGGGACAATTTGCTGGCATTTATTCATCAGAGGGGGAAGAAAAAGATGTTTGTTTGTAATGTGGAATAATGAATTTTGTCTGAAGAAGATGAATAAGTGATCTTCAGTTAATGGCTAATTCTTCAATATCAGACAAACCTGAGCCACAGTGAATTTTTAATACAAAATTCTTATTACTGGAGCCTTCTAGAACTCCAGAGAAATGAATGGAACCTGGAGAATGTGTGGATGAGGACCTCCCAGTCTCCACACCGTGTCTTATGAATCGGTTTGTTGAACTTATTTCAGGCTCTAGATCTCTACATTCTGAGCAAGGTGATCTTGGGTAGTAAGCTATTTCTGAACCAATTTCTTATTCCCTTATTTGTTCATAAATCTCCTTAGAGATGTGAACCTTGCAGCATAAAATCTTTGGACCTAAAAAGCTCAGCTCTATTGGTCAGCTTCCTCAGAAAAACTCATGAACTAAGGCTGCTGAGGAACACCTTTCACCCTGAGAAGGGGGAGGGGAGGGGCGATTAGACCTGGACCCCGATGGCAGGTGACTCAGGCGTTCGGGAGGGTCGGTAGGGACTCCTGACTGTGCAGCCGTCAGCTGAAGTTACACTCTCCCTTGGAGAAGCCCAGCTGGCTCGCTCTTCTCCTGACGGTCTCCTAGAGGAGGCAGACAACAGGCAGGGGTAAAGGTCTTTAATTATATGATCCAAGTGTGACAGAAACCCTATTAGAAAGAACACATCTCTTCTAAAGACTTCCCAGACATTTAGAAATTTCAACAGAGTTTAAATTTGCGAGGGAAAGCATTAAACCTTGTAAGAAGGAAATGCCAGACCAAGAGGGTGCTTTGTAGACAGTAATTTGATTGACGAGGCCTCCCCTGTTTCTACACCACACAAAAGCTCTTGCCCAGATGCAGATGTATGTGTGCGCACACGCATAGAAACAGACAGCAACTCCCACCACCAGTTGTGTACAAACATGGATAAAGAGGCAGGAGGAAACATGCATTTTCTTTTTTTCTGCATGAGACTCAAAACCACCGCGTCTCTGGCACAGCTGCTTTGCAAGAGAGAGAGAAAAGCACTTGGCCCCAGAGTCTGTTTATATGTTTGAGCCGAGGAAGCGATTTTTGTTGCGAGGAGCTCTAAGTGAGACAGACAGAGTCAGAGAATAAGAGAGAGAGATAATTATCTAAATTATGTTCGTGCTATTATCGAAGACGAATATAGTTAAAATGTAATTAAATATGACGGGCTAGCAGGATGTAAGGCAAGCTTTGGAATGCTAATCATCAATTACTGCGTCCCCTTAGGGGAATCAAGGAGAGCTGCATAGCAGAGAGAGGGAGCGGGGAGCTTGGGGATGGGGGCTGAGCGAGATGTGCATGGAAACAGCCCCCCTCGTCTGTCTCCCCCACACTCTGGTTCAGACACTCCTCAGAGGTCCCAGGACACACACCTTTCTGTAGCTGCCACAGGGCTAGAAGGATTCCGCTCAACTCTTAGGAGGAGCTGACAGGAAGATCTCGACCTTCTCTTTGAGAGGAAACTTCTCTTAAAGGGAAAATTAGGCTCTGAGCAGGGATAGTGAAGCCAAGACCTGCTCAGGTTAAAGCATTAAATGCGAGTGCATTCACCAGAGAGACCTAAGACCTACCTTGGCCAGGAAGTGTAAAATGCCCACCTACCCACCCTCCACCCTGCCACCACCCCCCGCACCACTGCCCCCACCCCCCCCCGCCCACACCCGCCCACCCCCCCCCCACCCGCCCACCCCCCCCCCACCCGCCCACCCCCCCCCCACCCGCCCCTGCAGCGTACTCCTGGTCCAGAAGTCCCTGGGGCGGGAGGAAGCTAGGGGAAGGCTGCTCTGGACTGTAACTGGGACAGGTGACAGCCATCGTCCCAGCAAACTGCTCCCCACCAGACACCCCAGCCCGCGGAGGGGCTCCACCTCAGTTGAACACAGGCTCATGCAAGGCCCATCCCCGGAGAGTTTTAACTGGTCTCCGAAGCCCCATGGGTTACCCCAACATGTAGCCAGGATTGAGAACCCATTGGTCTCGCTGGAACCTGACTTCTGTTAATCTGGCCACAGAGGGCAGGCATCCAGCACTGGAGACCGTGTCAGCTGCAGGGTCTCTCCACGAACGCCACTCATACTGTGTTGAGGCCAAGAAGAGAACAGTGTAAGACAATAAATAGATTTTTTTTTTTAACAGAAACATAATTTGTGTATCACTTCGTTAGATTCCCCAAGAATTTTGAGGTTTCTAGGATTCCTGTATAAGAGTTCGAAATTGAGTTCCCTCTATTTAACACTCCCTGAGCTGTATATAAGGCTGGGGTAGAATGCTGGCGACCCCCTGGGCCGGGGGCAGGGTTGGGAGTGAGCGAGGTGGACCTGGCCAGGGCAGAGCCCCCAGGCATGAGGGTGACACCCCAGGGGAGCAGCCGAGGCCATCACGTCCACCTCGGCGCCAGCCAGTGTTGTCTCCACACAACCCCAGGACGCCAGTTCATCTGGTTTTCAAGAGGAACCAGAAGTTTTATTTTTTAAAAGTATCTATTTACCTGACTGCCCACAGGGTCTTAGTTGAGGCATGTGGGATCTAGATCCCTGACCAGAGATTGAACCTGGTACCCCCTGCATTGGGAGTGTGGAGTCCCAGCCACTGGGCCACTAGGGAAGTCTCCAGGAATTTGTATTTTTGTGTGACATCTTTTAATTTTTAAACGGCAACTAAAGTTTTAAAAACTACTCTGTAAACCAGCAAAGTGTGTCTGTGAGCCTCCCCTCTGTGACCTGACCAGCCTATGACCAAAGGGTCACAGGTCCCCAGGGGCTCCTGACAGGCTGTGTCCCTGCCCCCTCAGGGCTTTGGTTGGTTAGACAGCCTTGGCGCCGTTCTTCCTAAGCCTGGCACATAGAGGGCTGTGGATAAATAGGTGCTAAATGGAGGGACAGACAGAGTGAATGGCACAAGCCCAGAATCCCCTCTAGGTCGGGGCAGCAAGTCGGCCATAAAATCCAGTTAAACGTCCTGCTAGACAAAAGCATGTACTCTCAGGTGCCAGATGGGTCACTGAGGCCTGCACCGTGGAGGGCTTCAGTGTGGCCTGGCGCCGGAGATCTGGGCAAGAGGGGGGCGGCAGGCCGTGCCAGGCCGGGAGCCAGGGGGAATGCTCCAGGGCCCAGTCTCAAAGCGGTGACGATGCCAGGGTTCCCACCTCACCACGTCGTGGAAGACGCGCCCACCCTCACGTGCCCAGTCCATCTCCCTCACGGCGCGTGTTTAGATGTGGCTAAAGAAATGAGCATGGTCCTTGGCTCATGGCAGCCGGGTGGCAGACTAAGAACAGCACGCTCGGGGGGAAGAGGGTCGGCAGGTCAGCTCGAGAGGCGCACCCCACCCGGCAGAGGTCTTCAGGCCCCGTCCAGCACCCGGAGGCTCACCCACACCTTCAGCACCGCCCGGCCCTGTGCCCGCGGCTTGCGGGGGGTGTGCCACTGTGTATGCTCAGTTGACAGGGGGCAACTTCAGTATTTCCTTCCTTTTCGAGAATCTTTTCTGAAGGTTTACCTTTGCCTTCCAGCCCTGCTCGCGCAGGTTATAAATAAAATGCTCCCCACATACCCTTCCCACTCCTCACCACCACAGCCTTCTCTCCTGTTCTTGGCTTTGCTCTTTTTTTTTTTCACTTTTGAACCTTTACATTTTTTATCAAAGATATACATGTTCAGTTTTCAAAGTCAAGTAGGCGCACAAGGCTTATAACAAAAGAGCAATAATCCCCTGCTTCACTCTTTTCCAGCCCAGACCCTGTTCATTTTGAAAAAACAATACGTTCAAAGAAAGTATATTTAATATGGTTTAAAAATATAAAACTATAAACAGTGAAATGTCTCGTTCCCACCCACCTCTTTGTCCAGAGGTGACAGTTTATGTGTAAACATATAAAAATGTGTGTTTTTCCCATTTTTTTAAATACAGTTTTTCTGCACCTTGGAGATCGCTTGAATTTCTCGCTTCCCGTCTCTCCTGCTGCGCGGTCTCTGGTGGTAAGGGCAGAGACGCACCACAGTCTACCTAACCAGGCCTGAGTGATGCGCGTTTAAGCTGGTTCTGTTCTCCTGTGGGGCTAACAGTACTGCAGCGCCGGCTCTACGCCTGCCACACTCCTGTGCTGGGAGCACCCCTGAGTTAAAGCTTTTGAAAAATCTCATGTGGTTCTGGTTCCCACACCTTCCTCCCCTCCAGAAGCATTTAGATCTTCTGTTTCTCAGCAAGATGCTTTGCTTTCTCCTTCATTGTAGCGGCCACTCAGTGGCCTCTAACTTAGAAACATATGTCCTTCATATCTGGGAAAATTTCTTGTGCTATTCTTACATTTTATAACTTGTGTCTTTTCTGCTCTTTTTTTCTGAAACATTTGCTAATTGGATAGTGAACCTCTTGGTTTAATCATCTCATTCTCTTATCCTTTTTCTTCCATTTTCTCTTTGTCATTTTGATTGGTATTCTAGGAAATTTCCTCGACTTGAGTTTCTATTTTGTTGAATTACTTCTTTCAATTCATAATTTTAATTTGCAAGATCATTTTCTTATTTTCCAGGTATTTCTTTTTCACACTATTTTATTCTTATTTCAAGGGTGTGATAATGTTTTCTTTTCGCTTTCTAGGGGTAATATAAGTTTTTTTTCTGAAGTTTTACTCTGCTTTCTAAACTTTATCTATATCCTCTGAGTTATCTTTCTTTTCCATTTGTGTTTGGTCTCTTATCGTTCATGTCAGAGTCTTTGGTGATCTTCGGTTGTTTGCAGTGAAGCGTTAGGCACTGAGAAAGCTGTCAAAAAGCTTTTTCTGTGCGGGGGTTTGCGGACTTGATTCAGGGTTATCAGACCTGGCTCAGGCGTTTCACTGAGAGACCCCTGTCCGCTCATTCTGATCTAGCCTTCTGGGCACCGCCTGTTCCTTCTCACAGAAATGCTCTTCAGGTCCATTGTGTGGGTCTCAACCCACTTGTGACTTCACCAGAGAACTTCTTTAAAGATATTATCTAAAGCCATGTGCTCCTCTCCGTTTACTTACACTGCTTTTTTTTTCCATAGCCCTTCTTTAAACTCTTCTATTTCTTTATTTATTTTATTTGTCTCTCTCTCCCCCACTAGAAGCTAAGCTTCTTGAGGGCAGAGTTGAAAATAGGGCCTTCCTCATTAAGCTTTCAAGAAGTATTAACGGAAGCAAGCATAGAGGGACAGAGGGGAGCAAGGTAGGTGAGTATCTCTAGCTCTTTCCTCTTGGGCTGGTCAGAGTCTCAGAGGGGTCCTCCAGTCCCCTGCCTGTGGTTAAGCCTGAGTCACGGTGGCCTGAGAGCCACGAGGGGGGAGGGGGAGGGGGCTGGAAGTCGTGCCGTCTAAGGTGTTCACTCATGTGTATTCCTTGTGCTCAGTCCCTGAAGGGCCCACCCTCTGCTGTGCCTGGTGTCCCAGAATCTAGACCCGCTCTGTTAAAGGACTCTAGAGTGAAATCGCTATCTCCTGCTGAGGTGGAAAAGGGCTCATCTCCGCTGTGCAGGAAGAAGAAAAGGGGGGTTGGGGAGCCCACCTGCTCCTTTTACCTGTTTTCAGCCAGCCTCCTGCCTGCCCCCACCTTCAGCAGTGGCTGGTGACTCAGGACATGAGCCGTTCCGGGGCCTGCAGTGTGAATCCACTTGTTTCCTGGGTGTTTCTCTCTGAGGTGTTGGCAAAGAAAGATGGTGACGTCTTTCGTGCTTTCTTTGTGCTTGTTTTATGCTCGTGTGTGTATGTGTGTGTGTATTAGAACACATATATGCGATATGAAACATACATGGAATTTCCTAACTGCCCTTTGAGTGGAGGGAGCAAAGGTTAACCCACTTATTCAGTTTGCTGTGTTGAACTGCCATTCTGGCCCTGGCCAAACACTCCTGGCCCTCTCCCCGGTGTCCACCAGTTCTGCTATAGAAAAATTCTGACATTCTCTTTCTCCTTAGAGCACAAGTGGCAAAATCACGTAATTTTTCAGAGCTGAAAAGACCAGGCACCCTTGGCATAGAATCTGCAGGATCCCCAGAGAAGACAGGACAAGGCTGAGGATGCAAAGGCGGTCTCGGCCAAGCCCTTTGGGCCTGTGTGGTACCACCCCGCTCTCACCACTGACAACCACACCCTCCTCTCCCACCTGCCAGCTGCCTGTCCTCTGCTTGCTTTGGATAAAGACACAGCTATCCAGAGACCTGGCACACCCCCCGGAGGGACTGACTCCACTTTCCCCCTAATTTTTATATTTCCAGTTTAGTTAATTTCACCTCTGGCTAATTCTTTCTCTCATTAAACACAGACACCATTTTAATCCCTTCTTTCCTTCCTTCCTTGCTTTCTTTTCATTTCAAGAACTATTTAAAATGCAGAAAAGAATAAAAACTATTATAACATTCATTCACATACTCACCCCTGGAATTGACTGTAGTTAATGTTTTTCACATACACTTTGTCTTTTTATTTTCATCAAAGAAATGGAACATTGCAGTTGGTGTTGAAGTGTCCTTTGTTCCCCATCAGCAGAGCCCACTCCTCACCCTCTCCTGAGAGACAGCCGCTCTCATGAATTCAGCGTATCTCCTTCCCCAGAATAATCAGAGCACACTTTACAAGCATGTACGGTTTTCGTGAGTAACATGTGCACAGCGATCGTGAAGCCCCCTGTGGACCACACCGTGGTCTGCAGTCAGAAGAGCCTTTCAGGATGAGAGCTCTTGACCCGCTTTTTCACTCTCCTTGTTAACAGACCACCTACCATATTTCAGTGACAGCCCCAGGATTTCATATGTGTTGTAGTATTTAATCCTCATTCCTCAAGCAGCAGCTTTAAAGAGACTGTTTTAAATCACTTGTTTTTCTGGCTTGTTTAATTACTACTATGGCAACAACAACATTTTTTTCCTTCCTTTTTTAAACTTCATATACATAATATTTCAGCCTCATTATGGGTTAAAGTAAGTTTTATGGGTGGGTCTTGGAACTCAATCAAAATGTATGGCTTTATTTCTCTGAAAAAACTGCTTCCAAACTTTAAACAGCCAATTACCAGGGAGGTTTTGGAACACCACCAGGTTATGAGTTGGGACCATAGTACAGTTTGCATTGTCCTCTGATTATGGAAAGACCGCTGATCTCCCCAGAGAGATCGTAAACTTCATCAGGGCAGTGCTCCATCTTGCATGTTTCCCATAACACCTAGCAGGCACCAACCCCAAGAGTGCTTTCGCCAAATACTTGCTTAATTCCTTCAAAGCCCAGCTACCTTGTCTGCCTCCAAGTAATGGGTATAATGGGTGCTGATGGAGTGTGGTGGGAATCTCTGCAGTAGTCACTAAATCAACACCAGCAAACTCGGTGACTCACAGTGGGGTCCCTAGGAAACGGTGTGTCTTGTCCAGGTTTGTGTGGCTGGCAGGTGATTACAGTAGTAATAACAGTATCAGCTCTTTCTCTTAGAACCTAGCGTATGCCAGTGCTGTTCTAGGTGTTTTACATTTGTTAATGTATTTAATCTTTACGCACACAAAAAGTTAGATAGTTATGTCTGTTATCCTCATTTTACAGAGAGGAGACTGAAGCCCAGAAGGGTTAAGTAGCTGGTCTGAGGTCACAGAGCTGGCTAAAAGTTCAAACCCAGGAGCCTGGCTCCACAGCCCACGCTGTCAGCCACTTTGCCATCCTCCCTGTGGGTCACGAAAGGCCACGATTAAAACCTGCTGTCTTGACTGTCACCCAGCGAGTCTCTCAACTGGAAATATTTTACATAATAATCCAGTACTGGCGTTTTCTCTTGCTTCACATCACATGATCTGTGTTAAAGGCTTGGATAGCAGGCAAGCTAGAAACTTTTTTCTAATACACATTCTACCAAACTAAATAGTACAAAGAGTGCAGAAGTTTACAGCTAATGTCTCTTGAAGTTCTTCCACCCAAACAATATTTTGGCAAACATGCTTGTAGACCTCTCTCTTAGAATACATATGTGTATAGATATTTACAATTTAACATAATCGAGACCTCATTCTAGATGCATTTTTGTGATGGAGGGTGTGGTATTATTCCCATCAGCATTGGACAAATGAGGAAACTGCAGCTCAGCGAGGGCTTGTGATTTGTCTGCTGCAGAGCTGGCCAGTGCCGGGGTTGGGACGTCACTCCTGTGTGGGTTTTTCTGTTTGGGGTAAGTGCTCAGAGCAAAGGCTGTGCATATTTTTTGACACTGGTAGTTCCTGTTCAGACACGTCCTCCCAGCACCCCGCCTTGGCTCTGAACTGAGTGATGATGTTGCTCTGTTGTCTTCCTGGGAGTGTCACCTACTACAAAGGAGATGCAGAGTCGTGGACAAGTAGGGGTCTTCATACAGCTCTCTAGCTCAGTAAAAAAGGCACTGAGCTTCTGCATAGACCAAGCGGCGGTGGCGGCACCTGGCTCTGTGATGTGTGAGCCTCCTCGGGGTGGCGCCGTGACTATGCATGTGGCTCCGACACAACCATGACTGTCCCCCTGCCGCCTCGTCATTCCTTGCTGGGCATGCGGAGAGCCGTTTCGAAGACATTCGGGGGAAATGGAAGCCGGTACTTGGGAGGAAGAGATGCTCCTTACCTCATCTTGACTGGCTTCCCTTCCTGTTCATGCTTTGGTCTTAGGGCTGTCATCCAGTTTGCTGAAGATGAAATCATCTGTTCACCTCTTGGGCTGTGTTAGTGAAAATGAACTCTAATATGATTAGATATTAATGCAGTGCAATGGAGGATTGGTATTAAATTGAGGCCTTCTGATCTTGTTACTCCAGCAGTGCTCCCTCCTGCTCAGACTGTCGCCCTGCAGCTCCCCCCGCAGAGGGTGGGGGGCCAGGGCCTGAGCCCCCAGGAGGCGGGACGGGAGATGGAGCCAAGGGGGCGACAGCGGGACAATGAGTGGGGTTCAGGCCCAGCTCCCCCCAGGATGCCCCACAGTGAGCCCTCACTCCCTTCAGGGCCTCAGCCTCCACCCCACACGTAGGGCAGGGTGGGGGTGGGGTCGTCCAGGGGGCAGGAGCGCGATGCCAGGCCTGTCTGTGCTCTCAGAGCCCTGAGCATGTTGTTGAGGGTTGTGAGCTCACGAGAGTCAGGTCTTACCTGCCTGTCCAGAAGCACTGGACAATTTTTTTGGATAAGCACAGGACTTAAAAGCTAAGAAGAGTCTTCTCTGTCTCCTCCACTCCCAGCTCCCTCTCCATCCAAATCCCTTTTGTGAAACTGGCTGAACCTAATATCAGAGCTATGGTTTTCCCAGTGGTCATGTATGGATGTGAGAGTTAGACCATAACGAAAGCTGAGCACCGAAGAATTGATGCTTTTCAACTGTGGTGTTGGAGAAGACTCTTGAGAGTCCCTTGGACTGCAAGGCGATCAAACCAGTCCATCCTAAAGGGAATCAGTCCTGAATATTCATTGGAAGGACTGATGCTGAAGCTCCAATACTTTGGCCACCTGATACGAAGAACTGACTCATTGGAAAAGACCATGATGCTGGGAAAGATTGAAGGCAGGAGGAGAAGGGAATGACAGAGGATGAGACAGTTGAATGGCATCACCGACTCCATGGACATGAGTTTGAGCAAGCTCCGGGAGTCAGTGATGGACAGGGAGGCCTGGCGTGCTACAGTCCGTGGGATCGCAAAGAGTTGGACTCGCCTGGGCGACTGAAGTGAATGGTTGTCACTGGCTGAGTCACTTGCCCTAGCTCTGTTGCCCTGGCCTGGAGTAGGGGTCTGAGAAGTGCAGTGGAACAGCTCTGGTGTGTGCTGTCACTGCCACTGGCAGTGAGATGGGGTTCTGATTCCTGTGCTTTGTGAACCCCTAGCTTCCCCTACCTGCTGGAGAAAGAACGCAAGTCTGTGCTCAGCCCCCGTGCTTAGTGCAGAAATGACCCCCAGGCCTGTCGGAGCCCAGGTCCAGTGTTGAAGCCCCACGGGGCCTTCCTCACAGGCCCACCCTGGGCTTGGGCTTTCCAAGGGAGCTGTGTGGGTCTGCGAACAAAACACTGAGAAACTGGGCCAGGAATGCAGACCCTGGGGATGGTCAGGTGGCATCACCTTCATGTATGAATAGCCTTTCTACAGACAGAGTGATTTTTCTTATGCTGTTTCCAGAAAACTGCTTCCAGAGGCACAGACTTTGCACATAGGATGGTAATGACTTTTTAATGACCTCAAGGGGCCTGGTGTCCAGGCAGCAGTGAATCAGTCTCCGTGGGCGGCTCATGGTGAAAGGGAAGATGGAACACCTGAAAGCAGAGGGGGAGCAATAAGCCACAAATACGTGTATTTTCTTTGGTAGCATTACTCGGTAATTAGACAATTACAGGAAACAGCGTCCCAGCAGCTGGCGGCTCCGCCATGTGTGCGGAGGAGGGCTGCGGCAGCCGCGAGCGCCTCGCGCTGCTTCTGAAAGCATGAGCCGAGTTTGCAGCCGCGGGTGCCGAGCGCCTTGTGCCTTCCGACGAGCCGGGAGCGGTAAATCGGGAGCAGACCACTTCCTCTCGGGAGAGACTGGGGGCCTGCTCCACTGGCCCAGCCCCTGCCGATCCATGAGGAGGGGCGTTTAAAATCCTGGGGCTGCTTTTGAGCCCACCCATCCAAAGACTAAACTGTTTGGGGGATGCGTTGGGAACCAGAAAAAGAGGGCTGAAGGGAGGCCAGTGGAGAAACTTGCCTTTTCTTCCCCAGGGGCCTCCACCACTTGCATGAGGGGGGTCAGACATGGGAGCCCAGGGCTCTCACGGCAGTGAATGCCCCCTCCCAACCTGCAGTGCTGGGCCCAGCCGCCCTGCCCTTGGCCTGCCTGCCTGCTTCAGCTCCTCCTCCAGGACCCTCCCAGGAAGTCACTGTGCCCACCTGGGTGCAGCCATTAGGCCCACAGCCCTCTGAGGGCAGCACCATTGTGACCCTGTTACTTCATGAGCCCCGCCCGCCTTGATCCCTCCCCCGTGTGGCCACACTCGTCTCTACGTGCACGGGTCTGCATCTCATGCTTGCCTGTGTCGAGCCTTCACAGAAGGGCAGCACCTCCTTTGCTGAGATTGTGGGGCACCATGTACTCCTGTCCCCACTCCACGCAGTGGGTGGAGACCCCCGCCCCCTCCACATCCTGGGCTCCGCTGGGCCGAGCCATCAAAGGATCACAGGACGGTGTAACCAAGCAGTGCTTATGCTTCTCCTCACAGGTCCTGGCAGTCGGTAACTTTTGAAAGACGCCCAGCATCCTTCATCCGAATCGTTGGAACACACAACACAGCAAACGAGGTAAGGGCCCCCTTTGGTGAAAGACACAGCGGCACTTCCTGCTCTCTGGGCAATGCCTCGGCCCAAGTGAACTGCAGCTGTTGGTTCCGCCCATCAGTGGCCTGTTGTTCAGACAGCTTGCTTGGTACAGGAAGGAGGAGCCCTGCTCGCTCACAGGGGAACTGTTGTTACCGTTTCTGGGTGTCTGTTCACCACGAGCAGCAGGCAGGCCCTGCAGCTTCACTTCGTCCCCTGTGCAGAGACCTGGAGAGTCCTCTCCCCTCCCAGACGCCAGCCCTCTCAGTGTCCCTGGGCCCCTAAGTGTGGTGTGTGAGGAACCCCAGCTCCACGGGGCGGCCGGGACGCACAGTTGCAGGTTTTCTCTGTCTGTCTACCCAGTCCTATGCCGGCCTGCACATAGTGTTCGTGGGCGAGCCTCTTCCTCCCTGGCCTGTTCCTCTCCTGGGCCTGGGCCTTGTTTCTGGGCAGCAGCTGTGATTTGGGGCCATACTGTCTGGGTGTCCCTCCACCTGTGGAATTCATGAGGGAAGAGTGGGTGAGTTATTTTCTCAAGTTTGGGCTCCTGAGGCCAGGATGGCCGGCAGGTGAGGTTCCTGGGCCTCAAACGTGCTGTCTTCTCTGGCTGGAAATGGCTCTGGAGGACACAGTGGGTTCCTTCAGATGAGAGAGGGGTGGGCAGTGCCTGCAATGCCTTGAGGGCCCAAGGGAGGGCGCTGTGAGCGACAGCACAGGACCCGAGTGCAAACCAGGACCATGCCAGACCCCTGGGACTGCCTCCCCCAACAGCCTGCATCCCTCTGGGCTCCAAGAGCCACCCGGGGCCCACTCATACCACTTAAAGTGAGAAGAACGTCTGTTTCCATTTTGAGTGCAAAATAATCCATCTGTAAGTTAATTGCTTAGCCTCTGTTCCTCAGGTGGGCATAGAGTAAGCGCTGGCGGTGAGGGGTTGGAGTTGGCAGGTGGCCATGCCACAGGTCCATCTGCTCATCACGCTCTTGCTTTTACACAGTCAGATGTGCTTAGCACACACCCTGAAGGCCTGACCACTGGTTAAAGACCACAGTCGTAAGAAACAGTAAGGTTGAAGCTCAAGAGGTAAATGAAAGGCATAAAAATAGTAACCATCCTGCAGTTTCACCCCTGCGTAAACTTCTCAGGTCTGTACAGGACCAGTGTGCTGGGCGTGTGGCCAGGGCTGCTGCGTGGGGCTCCATACCCGGAAGGGGCTCTGTGCTTGGGGTTTAATGCTCTCCAGCATCCTCTTCAAATTCTTGGAAATCTTACCTTTGGATTTTCTTTTTAAGGGAAGAGCATCCACCAGGGGCTCCCTGCAGGCCAGCCTTCACCCCTTCTCCTTCCCTAGGACAGGTTCTCAGCCACCCACCCTGACCCCTGGTGCCTGGACCCACGCAGCCTCCTCAGCCTGCCCTGTGCCCACTGCCACTCCCAGTGGGACCCCCACACATTTGTGAGGAGAGCCAGGATCTGGTGTGGGTCCCCTGTGCTAATCACAGGTTGGGGCCCTGGGTGCCCTGAGGGTCTGCCCTGACCTGACGCTGTCCCCCGAGCTGGAGCGAGCATAGCATCAAAGAGCAAATGAAAACCCTGGGGCATATCAGGAGAGACCCTGGGAGAAAAGGAAAAGCTTTCTCTCTGCCTTTTGAAGGAGAGACACTACATTTCCATTTTTCACTGAGCCCCACACGTTACACAGTGGGCCCTGGATCGCGCATTATTTGTCAGATGAGAGTTCTCCAGGGCACATCAAGGTGCTTCTGGTTCTTCGAAAAGCATTTTAAGCAGTGAAAATATTGTGATAACGTATATTCATTTTGCCTTTGTATTTATTTAGAATAAAAATGATACACACCCACAATATATTTCTTGCAGAGAAGAGCTTAGAAACAGAAGCCTGAAACTTTTGCTTACCTTTTTATTTCAAAACAAACCTGAAAATTATAAAATAAGCCATTGATAGTTTTTAAAACACAAAATTAAAGAATTCTAAACATCAGGTCATAAAAACACTTTTTTATTCTTTGAAGATGTAACAGAAGTATAAATTTGAATCTGTATTTTAATAGATATTTGAGCCCCAAACAAAACATCATAGTTTTAAAATTTTACCAATAAGTCTCAATTTTTTTAACCACTTAAATTACATGTATATTACTAAATTAGAAAACAGTTCGAACGTATCTTTACTTAACAGTATATGAAGCTAAAATTAAATATTTTTATTTGCAATCCCTTGTTTCTTATGTAATGCATTTTTTTTTAAAGCCGTTTTATTTTCTTTAGTTCCTGAATGGGACTTTGTAATTGTCATTTAACAGTAGAAGGAATTCTTAAGTCAGAGAAGGCTGAGAAGCACTGGAGCAAGTCAGGTCAGGGTCTTCTTCCAGGTCTTGACCCCTAGGCCCTCACTTCAGTGACCAGAGGAATAATTTCCCCTTACAGAACTCAAAAGCTGGCATGCCAGATCTCTCCCCGATTAGTTTACAAAAATATCTGCAAGGAGCCCCAGCCACTTGGGACCTGCCAGTTTGGAGACTGGAGTCCCCAGTTTGAATGGGTTGACTTAGGTCACTAATTAACTGGTGACCCCGTCATATCTAGCTGATGAGCAACTTGCTCAGCTGCTTTATCGAGTGAGTTATTGATCAGGAAGAAAAACCTCAGTGTGGTGTTGCCAACCTGGGAACATCTCAAATCATAAAATAAACAATGACCGGGATCACAAGGCAAGATCCATAAGCTGTGTCATTCTCAGAGCAAACAAGAAGGCACAAGAGTTGATTTCATGGAGTATCGGGGATGTAGCACAGCCTCAAAGAGAACGTTCTTTATTGCACCATACCAGTTCTGGGCGTCATATCCCCCTTCTTGGAGATGGGCAGGAATGTGTGCAGAGTCAGAGGAGTGAGGGAAGGAGGGTGCCTGGGGTGGGTCAGTCAGGACTCCTGGGGGGACTGTGATGGCACAGCCAGCAAGGAAAGCAGGCAGGGGTCCAGGACAAGCCTGGTCCCGAGTCCCATGTAGCCAGAACCACGCCATGAGAAGATGGGTCAGGACGCCTCTTCCTTACAGTGGAGGACGGGGTGGAAGGCAGGCCAGGATTCTTCAGTCTGTCCTGGCTTATCTGCCAAGGGGCATCAGTACCCTGCATTGACTCAGAGCCAGGACCTGTTTCCCTTTAGATAGTGAATGTTACCAGCCCACAGACTGTGCTAATTTCAAGAAGTGTAGATGGAGTTGGTTTCTGTCATGAGAGGTAAGATGGTGTGTGCAGATAGGGAAAGAAGCGTGCCAGTTCTCCCAGGTAAGACTGTTTGCTGCAGGCGCTGCCCCATGCGGAGAGGGTGTCAGAGCAGAGCCAGGTGGGGAAGTGCAGCTTGGCACCCCTGTGAGTTGAAGAGCATTCAGCAGGAGGGCAGGCTGTCCGGGCAGAAGGTGGGAAGGTGGCGCGTGTACGTGGCTGTAACTGCTGGCAACTCTGGGGATGTGGCAACAGGAAGGGTCCAGAGCTAAAGTCCTTGGGGATTTCTTGCCCAATGTGGTCACATGTCTGTGTTGCTCTAGTCAACATCTGGCCTCAGGCTAATCCCCGCCCCCCTCCCCCTCCCCCAACCCCTCCACCAGGGCCAGCTCTTGGGTGATGACCACCAGGCAGGCTGCGGGCATTCAGATTTCTTGGTCACCTGTCCGGGCACGCTTCTGATTTCCTCGGCATTTCATGCCTCTCCTTTGGGAAGCGCGTGTCTGCTGTTGGCATCTGTCTCTTATCTTCCTCTGTGAGCACCAGGCAATGAATTCATTTAATTTTTTAGCTACATTTACGACTTCTATCAATAAATTCCCTTAATGTTTACCTGTCGAAGACAGCGCCACTTGGCTCCAGTGACCTCCTGCTCCTTGTCTGCTCAGCATTTCCTTGTCGTCTATCTCAACTTCTCAGAACGTTTTTCCTTTCATTGCCCACCAGGGAGCCTGTCATCCTGCCCCTCCTCCTTGGCTCTGCCCCTGGACGCGCCCCTCCCTCTGCCACTCGGAGGGGAGGCGGCTTTCCCATCCTCCTCTCTTGCTCAGCACTAGAGGGCAGGCACATGTCGGTTTGTCTGTCAGCGAGTCCCTCCCCCCAACCTGCTCTCCTTCAGTTATTTTCATTCATCTGATTTTCCCTGATGCCTAGAGCCGAAAAGGTCTCTCTGGCTTTTTCCTCCATCACTTTCTACTGGTCTAGTCGCCAGTGCAGCCGTGAGGTCCTTCCAGCCCACCTGCCTTGACTGCTGCCTGACCCTGAGCTACTTGGGAGGCAGACGTGGCTCTCCTGCCTGCAGGAGGTTAGAAACGGCCTTGTGGACAGGACCACAAACATCCTGGCGGATCTGAAGTTTCCACTCATACTCACGCAGCAGCTGTGCTGGTTCTGATGCGGTGTCTCTCACAAACCTTTCATTCGCGTTCAGCTAGTCACTGCAAAAGAGCAGCAAAGGCACGCTGCTTCGTCCTTAAGGAGGTGTCAGTCTGTCAGCCTGTTTCTTAAGCCTGTTTCGCTTATGCCCGTTTCTTATTTTGGCTTTGATGAAGCCTGGTTGGAGAGCAGGTTGTGGAGTGATTTTTCAGGAGGTAGAGACCTCAGGGACACAAGCAGTCCCACGGGCTAGAAAGGACTTACAGGAAAAGCTTCCTTTCCGCAATATGGAACGACCAAGTTCCTGCTCACAAGAACCCACAGGAAAGAAAGCCTTTGCCGAGTCAGTAACAGAGAGTGAGGATGGGGTGGACAGTCTGTAGGCAGCTCTCAGGGCTCCAGTTATGTGTTGAACTTATGTAGCTGAGGAAAGAGGCAGTGTGGTAATTTTTTGTCTTATGTCCTGGCCCTAACTTGGGCCCGGCACGTGTGCGCACAGAGTACCTGCTTCCTGAGTGAGCGGATGAATGATTCCGTCTGTCCGTCCATCGCTCCCTCTCCCCATCAGGTAGCCAAATAAAGGAAAAGGTTCAGTCAAACAACTTCTCATCCGCGCGGTCCTTGGGGATGAACATCACAGCGTGTCCAAAGATAGAAGCCAGCACAGAAGAATCCATGTAGTGGGGTTACATTCATACAAATGTCAGAAACTAAGCTATGACATCTAAGGATGTGCACACAGAAAAGAAGTGATTATCATTAAAGGCAGGCTGTGCTTTTAATAGTAGGGCGGGGGCTCAGATCAGGAAGGGACCATATGGTGCCAGCAGTGTTTCTGGTTCTTGACCTGCATGCGGTGTACGTAGCTGGAGTTCACTATATAGTTATTCAACAAGTTGTACATTTGTATTTTATGCACCTTTTAGTGCATAGTTTTCACAATAAAAAAATGTTCTGTTTTAAGCAAAAGGGATAAACTGATGAGGAAACCAAAGCTGAGCAATGTTAAGTGATTTGTAAGAGTTTCAATTCAGGCAGTTTGGCTCTTAACATCCAGGGTGCTCTATCTCCCAAAAAGGCATAATGTTGGGTTGGCCAAAAAAGTTCATTCAGCTTCCCCATGACTCTAGTAGTGCCTATTTGTCTTTAACTTCATTCGAAACAGTTTGGTTAGATATTATTGTGACAGCTGTCATATCACTGTGCATTTTAAAAAGTTTATCAAAATTGTGTAACCATTTTTGTGTAAGCATTTTATTTTATTTATTTTTTAATTTTATTTTATTTTTAAACTTTACAATATTGTATTAGTTTTCCCAAATATCGAAATGAATCCGCCACAGGTATACATGTGTTCCCCATCATGAACCCTCCTCCCTCCTCCCTCCCCATACCATCCCTCTGGGTCGTCCCAGTGCACTTTTTGTGTAAGCATTTTAATATTGAAGATGGAAGTAAAAAGCAACATTTTTGGCATGTTATGCTCTATTATTTCAAGAAAGGTAAAAAGACAACTGAGACACGAGAAAAGATTTGTGCAGAGTGTGGAGAAGGTGCTGTGACTGATCGAATGTGTCAGACGTGGTTTGTGAAGTTTCATGCTGGAGATTTCTTGCTGGATGGTGCTCCCTGGTCAAGTAGACCAGTTGAAGTTGATAGCAACTGAGACATTAACGGAGAACAATCAATGTTTTACCTCGAGAGATAGCTGGCATACTCAAAATATCCAAGTCAAGCGTTTAAAATCATCTGCACCAGTTTGGTTCCGTTCCTCGCTTTGATGTTTGGGTGCCACGCAAGTTAAGTGAAAAAACTGTCTTGACCTTATTTCCGCATGTGATTCTCTACTTTAATGTAATGAAAACATTTCTTTTTTAAAACAAATTGTGACAGGCAATGAAAAATGGATACTGTACAATAATGTGGAACAGAAGAGCTTGTGGGGCAAATGAAATGAACCACCACCAGCCAAAGGCCGGTCTTCATCCAAAGGTGGAGTTACGTATATGTTGGGATTGGAAGGGAGTCCTCTGTTATGAGCCCCTTCCGGAAAAGGAGCTCATAATTAAACAATTAATTCCAACAAATACTGCCCCAGTTAGACCAACTGAAACCAGCACTCGATGAAAGGCGTCCAGAATTAGTCAATAGGAAACACATTATCTTCCATCGGGACAATACAAACCACAAGTTTCTTTAATGAACAGGCAAAAACTCACCATTGACTGGGGCGTCCTTGGCTGGGACATCCACTGTACATACCAGATTTCTATTTATTTTGGCCTTTATAAAATTCTCTCAATGGAAAAAGTTTCAGTTCCCTAGAAGACTGTAAAAGATACCTGGAACAGTTCTTTGCTCAAAAAGATTAAATGTTTTGGGAAGGTGGAATTATGAAGTTGCCTGAAAAATGGCATAAGGCTGTGGAACAAAACAGTGAACATGTTGTTCACTAAAGTTCTTGGTGAAAATGCAAAATGTCTTTTTTTTTTTTTTTTTAAACAAAAAAACCTGAAGGAACTTTCTGGCCAACCCAATAAATAGTAAAGCCACAGAAAAGAGCCCAGCTCTGCCCTGGCTGGGTCATCAGATCAGATGTTGGTGAGCAGGTGGTTCCTGAGGGCAGGCTTTGTGCACCAGCCTGGGCTCAAACCAGGAGAGAAACCCAGGCAAGGGCCCTTCCCGAGAAGGGCTGTAGCTTCAGCGCCTGACAGAAGTCAACCCACAGGAAGAGCACCTGAGCCTGGCTGGGGACGGGGGTGACGTGAAGCACAGGAGCCCGAGCGAGGTTGCAGTGAGCGGAGGCAGTGGCGGCAGGTGGGCACGGCCCTGGATGGGCAGACAGCGCCCAGGCTGTGCAGTGGAGGCTTTGGGAGGGTGGAGGGTGCAAATTCCTCCCGGCTCCCGGGAACCGGCTGCAGGAGGGTCCGCACTGCCGACACCAGCAGGGTGGAGAGTCTGTAAGTGGCTGCTTGAGCTGCCCTCCAGGACCAGTCAGCGCCGAGCCTGGAGTGAGGCAGAATTTATTTACAGGCTCTGTCGGGCCCGTGAGTGGCTATGGGCTCCCAGTGCCATCCTCGTTCCCATAGCAACATGTGGCTCTAGTGAAGAAAAAAACAAAAAGAAGGAAACAGATTCTGGGTTTTTTTTTGTTTTTTTTTGTTTTTTAAAAAAAAGGTTCCCTCCTGGCCTGGTGACAATTCAGTTCAGTGGCTCAGTCGTGTCCAACTCTTTGTGACCCCATGGACTGCAGCATGCCAGGCTTCCCTGTCCATCATGAACTCCCGGAGCCTACTCAAACTCAAGTCCATCGAGTCAGTGGTGCCGGTGACAGTGGTGACAATTATTTCCCAGGGCCTGCCCCCTGGTTCTGGTCACTCCCTTGAGGATTCCCTCCCAGGCAGCATCCACCAAAGGATATCGTCTGAGAAACAGCCTCAACGCACAGGGCAGAGAGGGGGGATGAGCCCAGGAGGAGAGAGAAATAGGAAGGAAGGAACGGGGGGCCTTGTCCAGTGTGAACTAGGAGATCTCGGCCTTGGTGCCAGCCTTGCCCTCAACCAGCTTTATCCTCCCTGGCTCTCAGGACACCTCCCTGGCTCTCAGGACACTTGTCTTTAAAATAGGGAGAGTGGACTAGATTTTAAAGCTTCCTTCCCAGTGAGACAGAAAAAAAAAATCAGAAAAATATTTAATTTATAGTACAATTAATACAAGACCTTTTATAGACGTCTTTATATTTAAATGATTTTAGGAAAGATTTTATTGGGAAAACAAAGGGAAAGTGACACAACAGTGAGCACGTCACTGTTCCAGACGTTCCACGAGCCTTATGACTGTTGCAGTGGAGCAGTTCAGCTCCAAACGCCCCGCCTGGGAAGGTGCCCACAGCTTCTGAGCAGGTGGGGCCTGGGGGCCACTGGGCGGCGAGATGGACGAAGACCCCAGCTCGTGAGCGTGACGTCCAGCTGTGTCTTGCTGCGGAGCCAGTGGTGAGGAGTCAGGCCGAGATCTCCATGGAGCCGGTGCTCTTCAAGACCAAGCAGACACATCTGGATGAAGTGAACAGCTGCCTTGGGCGGTGGGGCCACTAGAGCAGCCTCTAGGGGAGAGTAGAGGGCGCCAGTAAGGCCGTGTCTACCAGTTCCCCCTGGGAACCAGAACATTTCTCCTTTTTTGCCTTAGTTTTCCAGATTAATTAAGAGAAAGAATCTCTCTTCTGGGAGCTCTGGAGTATGCACACAGGAAAACCGAGGTCAGGGATTCCAGGGCTGCCAGAGGTGACATGTTTTGGAAAGGCTTTTCTCCAGAACCTTCCAGGCAGTAGAGTTTCAGATACCTGTGAGTGCCCAGGCTTATGGGAAGATGGCAAAGTGACATTAGAAAGTTTAAAAAAAGCCATTGCCATATAGAGACATTGCCATTGCAGTGTCATCAAGAAGCTTACTCTCATGCCTAGTAGGAATAAATACTTGTGCAAAACTACTGGGGTATCCTATCACCCCAAAGCAATGCTAAAAAGTTGTTGCTCACAACCTGGAAATATCTTGCTATGAAATGGGAAAAATATAGCAAGAAATATCTTGCTGCTGCTGCTAAGTCGCTTCAGTCGTGTCCGACTCTATGTGACCCCACAGATGGCAGCCCACTAGGCTCCTCTGTCCCTGGGATTCTCCAGGCAAGAATACTAGAGTGGGTTGCCATTTCCTTCTCCAATGCATGAAAGTGAAAGTGAAGTTGCTCAGTCATGCCGGACTCTTAGCGACCCCATGGACTGCAGGCTACCAGGCTCCTCCATCCATGGGATTTTCCAGGCAAGAGTTATCTTGCTATAACTGGCCTAACTGAAAACCATGTTTTGGGCTGTTCAGATGTACATACATGATACTCTGATTTTAAAGTGCCATGTTTTATTGGAAATACTTGGTCTTCATTTTTAAGGGAACAAAGATAAAACATCTCTATACAGTCTAGACAGACTTGGAACTTCTGTTCCTGAGACAAGTGTAAGAAGATGTAATTGTCAGCATCACCAAGCTCAGTAGGGTTTGCTGAGCACTGAGTGTGTGCCATGCTGCCATACACACGTTGCGAAAGGAGAGAAGAAGTCTTCAGGGTGTGTAATTCAGAAGCCAAATCTCTGTGTCTGACTTACGGGCAGATATCATTGAGAGGTAGGTATCTATTTATAAAGATATGTCACCTCGTAAATGTAAGCTGAAAGCTTGGCTCAGAAATCCTATTTGTATTGGTTGGTATGAAAGAAATCTGTGAAAATTACTCACGAGAAGCCTGAAAAGCAAGGTAGAGTAATTGATCAACATTTATTAAATTTTCCTGATTTCTGCTACAGTTCACAGTGGGTTCTGCTACAGTTCACAAGTGGACTCATAGGCCAACTTGGGAAAATTAACAGAGGCCTCTCTCTCTGCTTTTAAAAACCTTGGGGACCTCTCCAGGGGAACAGTGGATAAGAATCCACCTGCCAGTTTAGGGGACAGAGGTTCAATCCCTGGTCCAGGAAGATTCCACCTGCTGCAGAGCATCTAAGCACGTGTGCCACAGCCACGAGCCCGCTCCCCACAGAAGAGAAGCCGCCAACTGCAGCCAGGAGCCCTGCTCGCCACAACTATGCAAAGTCTGTGCACAGCTCCAAAGACTCAGCACAGCCAAATAAATAATAAAATTTTTTAAAATGTCAGGGGAAATGGCATTAAAATGTCTCAAAAAAAAAAAAAACCACCTTGAAGACATGTTGAACAAAGAGTGCTTGGGGAATCACTCTAATGAAAGCCGCAAAGAGTGGCCAACAAAGGAATTCCCTGGTTCACCAAGGAGGGGCCGCACATACGTGTGCAGCCTCTCCAGGGCTCCCAGAGAAAAGAGGACCCCAGACTGTCTCCAGCAAGTCGAGCATTACAGCTCCCAGAGAGGAAAGGAAAGGGATAATAAACAGCAGCCACAAAAAAGGACACGCAGATGGTGACTCGGGCTGTGTCAGCCTCATACACACGACTACATTCCAGATTAACCAGCTTCTCCCGGGGGACGGATCCTCGAAGCTGGTTTAGCAAAGGTGCCCCTTCATGAGCAGCGGCCATCAAACTGCTAATGGGAGGCCTGACTGCTGAAGAGGGGAGGGAGGGTGACTCGGCGACGGGGGTAATGGTTCTGCATAAATCCGAGCACAGCTCTGCGCCTCATTCACTTTGTCACAACCTTTCCAAGGGCGGGGGTCGCAGTCTTGGGAAGATTTGGAGGAAAGAAATGGAATCACACAAGCTTCTGAGTGAAAAGAAACTCAGGACCTGGCTGTTCCTCCGAGAGGGAAGCCCCAGGTATGGCGGGACAGGCCCCTCGAGGCACTGACGACTCCTCCGGGCAACAGTGACCCTGCAGTGTCTGCATGAGGAGAGCACGGCGTCCCCACGTCCCCACCAGCACACCTCTGCTGCTGGTGCCCGGCGGCCTGGGGTCCTGACAGAAGAGCCCCAGCCTTGAGCCAGACGGTGGCGGCATCCAGGCCTGGCCTGGGTGTCGGCTTCCCACTGTTGCTGTGCGGGCTCAAGGCTGGTGGGTTGAATTATTGACTGAGACCGCTGAGCTGGCACATTGTACAGAGGGGGGCGGCGAGGCCCAGGCCTTCATCTGGACGTCCTCCCTGTGCCTTCTGCCCGGAGGCCACTCCCGCCCCGGCCATGAGGCTGGATTTCGAATACCTTCCTCCTGACCTTCAGGCAGGATCACACTCACAGGCTGTCTTCCTGCTCACTCGCTGTCCCTTCGTCTGAGTGAGGAGCTGTCCTGGCACCCAGAGGGCACAGGAGCGGGAGCGGCCCCACCCCGAGGTGCACCCCCTCCCGCTCCTGGGCTGTGTCCCTCTGTGTGGGGTCCTGACAGCGGGGCCTGCGTGGCCTGGCGCCTGGCCAGCGTTCATGCTCAGTGAGGTTGCTGAGGTTTGAAAAACAAGCCATGGAAGGAGGATCAGAGGCCGAGTCCAGGTCCAGTGCTCAGGAGCCTGGGGGCACCATGGTCCCCCAGCCTCTGTCCTCCTGGGGGTACCCCAGCCTCTGTCCTTCCAGGGGGGGATCCCAGCCTCTGTCCTCCCAGCAGGGACCCCAGCCTCTGTCCTCCCAGGGGACCCCAGCCTCTGTCCTCCTGGGGGGACCCTAGCCTGTGTCCTCCCAGGGGTCCCCAGCTCTGTCTTCTCAAGGGGATTCTCTGTCAGTCTTAGCAAGCCTGTTATCAGGTGGTGTAGTTTATCCTTTTAAAATGCTTCTTTGCTGCTTGTCCCACATTGCTGTGTTCTACCTCAGAGGATTTCAAGCTTAAGGGTTTGCTGTCATCTGCTTGCTTTCTTCAGACCCTTGTATTACTTGTCACCACAAACATATTCCTTTTGTGATATTTTTAATTGAAGCAACACTTGTGTTTAAGCGTCTCCTCTGTCCAGAGGCCCTGGCTGCCCGCCCGGGCCCAGGCCAGGCCCCAACCAAGCCCTCTGAGGCACAGCCTCTTGCTCCACGGTCCCTGCAGCTCCCTTCCTGTGCCATCACATGGGGCTGGGGTGCCCACAGAGGACCCCTCTGACCAGACCTGCCTCATCCTTCCAGGCCCAGCTCTGGAGGCGTGCCCCGCCCCACACCCTCCAGGCTCCCTGCATGGTCAGAGCCTGTCCTCACTCAGCGTGTGGTGCACCCTCCCAGGGGCCAGGACTCACTGGAGGGGTACAGGAAGTGCCTCATGTTTTGGGTGACCGCGTGCGTGCACTCGGACCTCCTGAGCCCCGTGGATCCCTCTCCTGTTCGGGTCCCAACCACCCCCAGTGTCCAGCACCCCCCTGCCCCCCAGCCTGACACCTGGGGATGCCGATCCTGCCCCACTCGCCGCCCTGAGCACGCTCGCTCCGTCCCCGCTGCACCCTCTATCTCTGCACCCTTCTTTCTGTTTGTAAAACATCCTCTGCACTTGGACTCTTCCCCATGCAGCTTGTGACTGGATAGCTGTTTCTTGTGTGTTGCCTATGAGTCGGCAGAGCCCGCTGGGTGATGGAGATGCTCAGGAACCCACATCAGAGTTAGTCGGTCCCTTGGTGACACCCTTGGGACTCCAGGGTCACAGCCTGAAGCGCAGCTTTGACCGGTTCCTCACCGTCACTGTGGAGGCTCCGCCGGCAGGCTTCAGGGGCTCCCAGTTCCCCCACTTGGGGCAGAGCCTACGCTGAGCTCCGCAGGGTCAGGGAGACGAGTGGGCCTGATTCCCGGGGATCCGCCACCCGACGCTGAAACGGCCCCAATGGGTGTCTTGGGAATAACAACCATTTGCATTGCTCCCTCAAAACAGGTAGGTGGGTGGGCTAGAGCCAGTCGCGCAGTTACGGTTTAGTCTCGCAGGTAGAGAGAGGCTCTAGACAGTCCTCCAGGCTTCTCGCGCCCAGCGCGGGCAGAAACCCCCGCCCCCGGCCAGCGCCGCCAACGGGCCCCTTCCTCTGGTGACGGCTAGTCAGTCAGCGGCCCCTGCGCTGCCGTCTTCTTTACTTTTCACTTCAGAGTTTTTACTGATTTGTTTATTCCTGTGTGAGGCCCTGAGCGGGAGAAAGGAGAGCCACACCTGAGTCCTTGAGTCGGAGGGGAACTGACAGCTCAGGGCGCGGGCGGGAGGAGGCGGCCCAGGAGCCGAGAGACGGAGGGGAGGCCGCGAGGGCGGCGACGGCGGGCAGCCTCGGGGTGCGTGAGGCAGACACAGCCGGCGGGGGAGCGGGCTGGGGCACGCGGGGCTCGCGTCAGAGCGGGGAAGGCTTCTAAAGCTGGTTCACTGATGGGGCAAGGGTGTTATGGAAGCAGAGGTGTGTTCTCGGGGGTCATCTCCATGGCTCCATCATGTCCTTGCTCATAAAGCAAGAGACTGTCGGTTACCCACCAGGAGATGGTTCTATCACTTCAGAAGCTTGAAGAATGTGGAGCTGATGGAGAGTAGATTAATAGTTGCTACTTAGAAGAGGATTTTCAGATTGACCCCAGGTAGCTCAGGTGAGAGCCAGTGGTCCTGTAGACAACTTTCAAATCCCCAGAAAAGGCCCTCCTATCAGGCTGCTGACAAGTAAGTACCTGCCAATGGGCCCAAGTGGGGAGATTTGCTCGGGAAAAAAAAGGGGGGAGAAAGAAAAAGAAAGGAAGGAGAGACCTGGGCGCTGATCCCGGGCAGCTAAGGCCATGGGGGTTCACAAGAGGCAGCGCCAGCCTGAGCTTTAGAGGGCGGGGGGGGGGGGGGGGGGGGGCTCACGGAGAGAAGCAGCAGGCTCTGCCGCACAGAGGGCCAGGCTCAGTCAGTCCCACGTTAGTCTGAAAGGCAGGATTTAAAACAGTGGTAGACAAGTGAAGTGGGGATATGGGAAATAGTGATGCAGGGAGGTAAGCACGGAGTTTATATTTTAAGTATGATTTCCCGGTTGATTTTACACTTGTCTTCTCCTCTGTGAACCTGATTCTGCAGAAGGAGGGTGCGTGTGCATGCGTGCATAGTGGATTATGCCCGTGTGTGTGGTGTGGGTGTGCGGGGTGCGAGTGTGCACAGTGCGTGTGCTTGAGCTGTGAGGTCATAGAGCTCCCAGGAGGAAGGGGCAGCCCCACCCCCAGCTCTCTGCACCCCTGAGCCCCCTGCAGTCTCCTCCGCCTGGTCCTTCCTCGGGGAGGGCGGCCCATGGCCAGCCTGGCCTGCTTCCCGCCCACTCCCAGAACTCCAGTGCCTTCTCCTCCACAGTCCAGCCTTTATCCAGGACTCAGGAAACGGGCAGATCCAAGTTCAGTGGCTCCTCTCTAGCCAGTAGGCCCCTCAGAAGGAAAGGGTGCGCCCGACCCAAGCAGAGTGAGGCTTGAGCTCTCCTGGGAGCACGGGGTGGCCAGGGCTGGGAGGCTGTGCCATCTCTCACAGCTGTCCACACAGGCCCAGGCACGCGGCAGTCCTTTCCAAGCAATCCCTGCAGGCTGGTTACATGCTTCTATAAATCAGTGACAGCTTTACTACGACTCACATCGTCTTATATCTAGGACCCTGGGCTGCTGTAGGAGAAGTCTGGAGACCCGAGGGAGGAAACCCGTGGGGTGCAGTAGCGTGGTGTGAGAACCAGGCCCTGCCAGGCGTTTGTCCAGGACGCTGTGGTTCTAGCAGCAGGTCTTCTGTCTCCTGATTCCCCAGCCATGGTGACCTCTGGCTCCCTCAGCCTCAGCTCCTGTCCTGTTATTGGCCCAGCGCACTGGTGTCTCCAAGGCTGTCTGGTGCCGTGAGGCCCCTCCGTAACTGGCACTCACCCCTAAATCCCACTCCATCTTTCTGCTCCAGAGCCTCACCCACCACCACTGACACCTCTCCTCACAGTTGGCCGCTTGGAACTTGTCAGACATCACTTGGCTGGCTGTCTCCTCCCCAGCGCCTTTACCCATGTTATTCCCCTTGCCCAGAACACGTCTAACCCTGTGATGTTCTTGCCTTCCCTCCAAGTCTGTTAACTTTATTTTGTTTTAATTTTATTGAGGTACAATTGATTTACAATGTTAATTTCTTATAAACAGCAGGATGACTCCAGTTATGTGTGTGTGTGTGTGTGTGTGTGTATATATATTCATTTTCTCATATCCTTTTCCACTGTGGTTTGTCAGATGTTGAACACAGCTCTGCGCTGTAGAGTAGCACCTTGCTGTGTGACCGCTCTGCAGTTTGCACCTGCTCACCCAGAACTCTCAGCCTTTCCCACCCCTGCCTCTCCTCTCCTCCCTAGGCAGCCACAGTGTGTTCTCTCTGAGTCTGGTTTTGTTTCATAGATATGTTGGTTTGTATATTTTGGATTCCACATATAAGGGATACCACATGGTATCTCTCTCTTCCTGGCTTACTTGTCTTAGGATGTTAATCTCTAGATCCATGTTGCTGCAGATCTGCCTATAGATTGTGGTGGGGTGAGAGGGGGCAGCCACATGGCTTGCAGGATCTTAGTTCCTTGACCAGGGATCAAACTTGCACCCTCAGCAGTGAAAGTGTAGAGTCCTAACCACTGGACTGCCAGGGAATTCCTGCTTGTTAACTTTTAAAAGGACTCTCTTGAGGGCTTAGTCTCCTAAGTTCTATGAGCAGTGACCTTCAAACAAGTTGTTTTTATTGTTGTTGCTCCGTTGTGTCCACTCTTTGCAACCCCATGGGCTGCAGCATGTCAGGCTTCCCCATCCTTCACTGTCTCCCAGAGTTTGCTCAAACTCTTGTCCATTGAGTGATGATGCCATCCAACCATCTCATCCTTTATTGCCCTCTTCTCCTCCTGCCCTCAGTCTTTCCCAGCATCATGGTCTTTTCCAGTGAGTCAGCTCTTCGTATCAAGTGGCCAAAGTGTTGGAGCATCAGCATCAGTCCTTCCAGTGAATGTTCAGGACTGATTTCCTTTTCAGTTGACTGGTTTGATCTCCTTGCTGTCCAAGGGACCCTCAAGAGTCTTCTCCAGCACCACAGTTTGAACGCATTAATTCTTTGGTGCGCAGCCTTCTTTATGGCCCAACTCTCACATCCATCCATACATGACTACTGGAGAAACCATAATTTTGACTATATGGACCTTTATTGGCAAAGTGATATCTCTGCTTTTTAATACACTAAGTTTGTTATAGCTTTTCTCACAAGGAGCAAGCATCTTTTAATTCCATGGTGGCAATCACTGTCCACAGTGATTTTGGAGTCCAAGAAAATAAAGTCTCTCATTGTTTCCATTTTTTCCCCTTCTGTTTGCCATGAAGTGATGGGACCAGATGCCATGATCTTAGTTTTTAATGTTGAGTTTTAAGCCAGCTTTTTCACTTTCCTCTTTCACCTTCCATCAAGAAGCTCTTTAGTTCTTCACTTTCTGCCCTAAGGGTGGTGTAGTTTGCATGTCTGAGGTTATTGATATTTCTCCCAGCAACCTGGATTCCAGCTTGTGATTCATCCAGCCCGGCATTTTGTAGGATGTATTCTGCATATAAGTTAAATAAGCAGGGTGACAATATACAGCCTTGATGTACTCCTTTCCCAATTTGGAATCAGTTCATTGTTCCACATCCAGTTCTGACTGTTGCTTCTTGATCGGCACACAGATTTCTCAGGAGGCAGGTAAGGTGGTCTGGTATTCCCATCTCTTGAAGAATTTCCCAGTTTATTGTGATCCACACAGTCAAAGGCTTTAGCATAGTCAGTAAAGCAGATGGTTTTCTGGAATTCCCTTGCTTTTTCCATGATCCAGCAGATGTTGGCAATTTGATCTCTGGCTCCTCTGCCTTTTCTCAGTCCAGCTTGTACATCTGGATGTTCTTGGTTCACGTATTGCTGAAGCCTGGCTTGAAGGATTTTGAGCATTACCTTGCTAGCTTGTGAAATGAGTGTAATTGTGCAGTACTTTGAACATTCTTTGGCATTGCCCTTCTTTCGGATTGGAATGAAAACTGACCTTTTCCAGTCGTGTGGCCACTGCTGAGTTTTCTGAATTTGCTGGCATATTGAGTGCAGGACTTTAACAGCATCATCTCTTTAAAATTTGAAATAGCTCAGCTGGAATTCCATCACCTCCACTAGCTTTGTTCCTAGTGATGCTTCCTAAGCCCTGCTTGACTTCACAATCCAGGATGTCTGGCCCTAGGTGAGTGACCACACCATCGTGGTTATTCCAGTCATTAAGACTTTCTTTGTACAGTTCTTCTGTCTGCATATCCCCTAAAAGGGCTTTGGGCAAAAAAGTATAATTTTTCGAACATTTTAAGTAAAACATTTGTTCGTAAGTTTAAATATAATTATTTGTGTTAATATGATACAGGAAAAAATAAACATTTTAAAAGATGGAAGCTGAGGACTAATTATTATGAATACATAATTGATGACATGATTTACTAAGATAGATTTTAACCAACTCGTTGAACTAAGGGACACCAAATCTGAAAATAATTGTGGAATCATTCATGGGTTTTAGCCAGTGTATTTTGAGAATGTCTTCATAATTCTGGAAAAATTCCAGTTACGTTTAGAAGAATTACGTGAGTCACATATACAGTTCAGTTCTGAATTCAGAACATCTCCCCCAGGCCACGCTTCCCCCACTTGGGGACCAGGAGCTGCCAGGGCCCTCACTCATGGGAGGGCGCATGCTCACCCTGGGCTTGGCGTGCCCCAGTGGCACCCAGCAGGGCATCTCAGGGCTGTGCTTTCCTCTCGGGATGTGGGCGAGGGTGTCAGGATTCAGTCACTTCGCAGGCAGTTTTGGAAAATACAGAATTTGAGGATTTGGAAACTGATTCCCTGAAGACTGCCAGCGTGCTTCTTGGAAAGAAGATGTGTGTTCCTCAGACTGCAGACCCCACTGTAGAGGGTGTGACTCTGCTCTGTGGAGAGCTCAGGACAGGGAGCAGGGACCCCAGGAGGATATGTCGTTACACACTGGAACAAGGACTTCCCGTGTGGGCCAGGGAGGGCTCCTCTGCAGACCCTGCTCTGACTGGGGCTGCCCCTACTGCCCCGGCTCACGCCCAGACGTCGCTCCTGCACTGGGCGTGAGGCTCCCGCCACCCCAGTCATGCTGCATTTGCTCAAGGTCGGGGCCAAGGCTCAGGCTTGCTCGCCGAGCTCTGTGCGGTACCCACCTGTCTGCTCAGTGGTGCTTCCTGAGTGAGTCACACGGGAGTCACCCAGCACCTCCTGGGGACTGTGGGAGGCCCGCTCCTCCACATGAGGGTGTCTGCTGCCGGTTGGCCCAAGTCCCGTCAGGTTGAAGTTCCCTCCCCAGAACTGCTGCCCAGAGGATGAATTCATACCAAGAACGTGTTTCTTCCTGAGGCCACGGCATGAGGTCAGCCGGCTCCTTGGTCCCTTGGAGATCCCCTGGGGTAGTGCCCTGCTGGCTTTTCTTTTTTTTAGAAAAGGACTTTATGGCAGTACAATTCCCATGTCATACAACTCACCTATTTAAAGCATACAATTCATTGGCTTCTAGTATTTTCAGAGTCTTGCAGCCATCGCCACCACCATCAACCCCACTAGCTTCTAACCCAACTGCCAGATGTA
This sequence comes from Bos indicus, assembly GCF_029378745.1. Taxonomy (NCBI): domain Eukaryota; kingdom Metazoa; phylum Chordata; class Mammalia; order Artiodactyla; family Bovidae; genus Bos; species Bos indicus. Next base: position 13,562,413 of record NC_091782.1, on the reverse strand, counting down.
AGAATTAGTTAATTTAAAGAGAAAGAAAAGCTCGTGAGACCAAAGTAACCCAAATCAGAGAAGTTCGGTGGGAATGTTTTATAGGAATCCACACCACGCTGCCTGTAACTCTTAGACCATCAGCCCGCTTACTTTTACCCTGAAACATACCCAGCCTTCTAGTTGCTCCTGTCTGCGCCCGCAGCAGGGGGCAGAGGACTCTGACTCCCCTGGGGACCGTGACCCAACTCGTCACAGCCCGGGTTGGACGCCGGCCCGCACTCACCGCCTCTCCTCTCTCACAGGTGTTCCACTGCGTCCACTTTGAGTGTCCCGAGCAGCAGAGTGCCCAGAAGGACAGCAGCGACGAGCCTGGGACAGGGGGCGCCAGCGCGGCCGGGCAGCAGCTCGACCCCCACGCCCTGCAGGCCCCCAGCGGCAGCTCCCTGCCCTCCAGCCCTGGCTCCAACTCACGCTCACCCAACCGGCAGCACCAATAAAGGAGGCGCACGTGTGGAGTGACTCGGGTGGCCAGGTGGCGCGGGAGCCGTGTCCCCCGCCCGAGCAGGGATCCCTGTGGACTCCCCCCACACCCTCCCCCTGGAGGAGCAGGCCTGGCTGCAGAAAGGGACACAGAACGGGTTTCCTCCTAAGGACACAAAGGGGCTGCTCTATTCTCCTCAATTTGTTCAAATCAGGCTGGTCTCCAGAGGGAGAGAGTGGGTCTTCAATCTTCATCAAGTCCTCCATTAACACCCTACCTCTCTAACCTGCAAGGGGCACAGAAGGAAGTAGTAGGCAGGCCCGGGTCCGCATACAGAAACGGCACGCAGACACGGGCCGCGCGGGCGTGTCGGGCCTTCCCCCAGAGGCGCCCTGAGAAAGGAGACTTCAGTGTGTTTACTTTTATGGACATTGCCCTGGCAACTAAATGGTTTTTTATTTCTTTTAGTTACTCTCCATTTGCTGAATCATAGGTATTCCAGATCTTTTTGAAAGGCTCAAACCACAAATCACTTGTTTCAATCCCTTTTGATGCTGTAATTTTCCTTCTTTAGTTTTGAACGGTGGAGTGTGGGGTAGAGCGGAAAAATAGCGTGCACGTCTCCCTAGGGAGGGATGGAGGCAGGGCTTCGTGGTCTGACAAGGAAAATCCTTTGAGGAAGTTCAACAAAATACACAATGAACAAATCAATCTGCGGACACTGGAGTTAATAATCACTCAAAGTGCCAGGTTATTAACCTGTCATTCCTGAAATGTATCCCACCTTTAAGCTTGGGAGGCTGACAAGGAAACAGTGACTATGCCACCAGCTAATTGAACGCTCAGAAGTGTGCACAGATAAACCCGCCCCAGCTAATGTAAGGCTCACAAGTGTGCACAGATAAGCCTGCCCCAGCTTCTGGCTAGGCTGGGCCCGCCCTGTTTGCCACAGGTTAGTGGAGGTGTGTGGAGACGGCCATCCTGCTGGTCAGGGTCTGGAATACAAGAGGGGCCTCTCCCGCCCGCTGGTGATCAGTGGTTGCTGCTTTTCCCCCAGACCATAATACTCAGCTAGGGATTGGGGGGATGGGGGGGGACAGTTCTAAGCAGCTTTCCTCTTAATCCTCACCGAGACCATCTAATCTGACAGTTGTCACTTGATCTGGCCTGCGTGTCTGAGTGATGTCCGCCCAGCGCTAACCGCCCTCTGAGAACCCCTCCCCAGCTTCTCCCGGTGGCTGGCTGCGGCCATCAGGCCCTCCGCGCACCCTGCCTAAGGCAGGGTGGGCACTTTCTTTCTGTCTTAAGCACACATTGGTCATAGGTGTGCAAAGAGCCAGTGGGTCAGCTCTTTCCTCCCAGTGTTACATAGATGTGAGTGGCTTATCGGTCCCGGGGTAGTGTCGCTTCAAGCTGCATGAATAAACCAGATGGTTGTCTTTCTGCGGGTCCCCCTCAGTGCCCTTCACTCTGATCTCTGTCTGTATCCCCCCGTGTGGGGTGAGTGGAACCCCTGGGTTGAGGGGCAGCTTTTCACCGTAGGAGGAGGGCTCTGGTAACAAATGGAGCCTCTTGCTTGCTCACCGTGGGTGGGTGACCACCTCCCTCAGCGTCCAGCCCCCGGTTGCCAATTAGAGCCTGGCATTCTTGTCCACTCAGCACCTCCTCAGGCGGTGCATTCACTGCTGACAGGGAAACAGGAGGAGCAGGGGACTCGGGCTCGGGCAAGGTTCAAATCCTTTGCAGGTAGCACCGGTTCACGGGCTTAATCACGGAGTCACCTGTCCAGAGAGGCGTCCCAGCCTGGAGGCCGGCACTGCTGACCTGGGGAAGGTCCAGAGCCTTCCAAGCCGTGGCCCTGCAGCATCCCTCTGCGTCCAAGCACTGGGGACGAATGCCACCTGGCTACTCAGCTGCCAACAAGGAGGCACGAACCGTGCCTGGCTGGCCAGCGGCTCAGCCCTTCTCTCGTCCCCGGTGAATTCTCTCCACCCTGAAGTCTGTCTGGAGAACAGAACTGTCTCCCTGCTTCTGCAGCACTTCACTCGCCCTTGTTATCACGTAAAGGGAAGGAAGGGACGGTGATGCCACCCCTCCCCGGCAGCTGCCTCCCGGGCCCGATGGTCTGGAATCCTGTTCTGAATGCTGACAAAGCCCAGCAGGGCCACTCCAGTCTGTCTCCTGCTACGAGGCAGGGGCTCCGCCTTCCCTGATGAGCCTTCTGGTTTGGGGAATGGGGGGCAGTCAACAAGTCCGTAGGGGACTGATATCTCCAGAGCCCTGGCCAGTCCTACAGAGGAGTCCCCCCACCCCCGACCCCGCCGGGAACCACATGGACCAAAATGGCCCCCAAACTCCGAGAAACCAAAGGAGCCGAGAGGGAGTGCAGGGGCTGAGACCCGGCTCCAGGGAACCCCACCAGACCCCTCCGCCCAGCAGCGGGTAGAGGCCGAGTCCCTGGGGAGCTGTGGGCACCAGGCTGCGGGTTTGGCCAGGCTGGGAGGGGGGCAGCGGCAGAGGAGGGCCGGTGGCTCCCCACACCCCGTGAGGAGGCAGCTGCATGGAGGGGGGTTGAGGAGGTTGGGGCAGAGGGACAGAGGGGTGCTTACACCACCTTTGTAACCAGGTCACGAGATAGAACAAGCGGAGCCTTTTGCCCTTCACTTTAGATAAAGCTCTGTGCAGAGTAAGAGGCAGACTCCTTTGGGGGAAAGCGTTCAGTCACCTCCTGGAGCTCCTTGGAGGGCTGGCTCTGAGCACGGCGGGCGGGGCACGTGCCACATGAGCCCCATTCAAGGCCAGCTCAGGTAAGGCCGGGTGCCAGGCACTCAGAACTTGAAACACACACACTTGTCTTCCCGTATTCTGTTTTTTTCCGATGCTCTTCTGATTTTAGTTAGAGCCATGAGCCCGTGATGGATATGGGACTCTTCTCAATTGCTCTTTAAATTATCACTTTTTAAATCTTAGTAAATAAAGTGTGTTTATTCCTGACAAATACATTAAAAGTGTGTTATCCCTAGAAGAGTTAGGAAAAAGAGAATTATTTTCAGCGAGAGTGGGATGTGTTTGTTAGACGGCGTCCTTGGCCAAGAAGAAAGAGCTTCTGAATTGTGCAAAAACTGCTCAGGAGTTACGCTGTCACCCCAACTGTCAAACCACTGTGCAGACACTGCCGGCCCAGCCAGCTTCACTTTTTTTTTTTAATTTAGAAGATAACAAAATTGTAATCACTTATCCTTTTAGAGCCACGGGGAAAGGAAGGTCTTATCTGTGATAAGAAGCAGAGCATCCTGTGTGCGGAGGCCAGCTGGTAATAAAGAAAGGGAGCATTCCCATTCCCCAGTGCAGCTTCAATTAAGAACCTCCCTTCGGACAGAGAAGAAAAGGTGTCAAAGGAGGGAAACAAAATTAAATGTGTCTCCTAGGAGTTTTTCCTCATTAGTGGTTTGCTTTTTGTGTTTTTTCCTGGTGCGATTTCACGCCCATTTTCCACGTGGGTGGCCAGCTCCTCTGGGTGCGGCGGCCGGGCAGGTGGCCGTGGGCAGCAGTACAGGCCACGATCCGTTTATTTCTGTGGCTGCAGCCATGGATTCTACGTTGTCTGTCCTCACAGTGGCTCCAGCAGGAGTCCAGTGCTCATTAGCAGCCTGAGGGATGTAAAATGCAGTCCGTGGTTTTTATTGTAGCAGAAGTTGTCCTGGGCCTGGTGTCCACTCAGGAGTCACTGGAGGAGCTGGGGAAGGATGGACAGGGCAGCCGGGACTCACCTGTTTCTCCCCCTGGAAGCTGACCTGGTCACACCTGGGTGACTGGGCAGGATCCTGAGGCCCTGGCGTTTTGCAGAAAATGAATGAATGGTGAGGGGGACTTGCTGGAGGGTAAGCCAGTTTCTGGTACACCCCAGCCCTGCCCTGCATAGGGGTGAAGAGAGAGGAGAGGACGTGCTGATCCTGCTCGTGTCTGTGAGACAGGCCATACCTCAGCAGAGCCGAGGGCCTGCGCGCCCACCACATAGCCCGGGGCCCTGCTGTCAGGATCTGTTGAACGGGACGAACCGTACAGGTGCTGGGAGCTGCCCCCACTGCAGAGGTGAGCACAGGTGTGCACTGCTGAAAAATCACTCTTTTTAAAGTACTTTTTATTTTAAAAAAAATACTAAAGAATGCTCATGGAATAACCTAGCGGAGGGGTGGGGTGCCCTCCCTTTGGTCTGGCTCTGAGCTGGGCTGGTCACTCATGTCCTCTGCGACCAACTATCCAGACAGGCCCAGCCTTGTGTCCCTGCCCTCTGCCAGCTGGAAGGCAGACTCTGGAAGGGGCTCCCTGACCCCAGGTGACTTTCTGCATTTTTTAATTTAAAAAAAAAAAAACACCCCCCCAGAGGGCTCATGGCCTGAGGACTCCCTTCACCCCCCTCATCGAGACTGGGGCCTCGAGCGCTTACCATTTGCATCCTGCGTCTTTACAGTCCTGAGCCCAGGGGAGAGGATGAGGCTGCCGCCACCTGCCCCCACTACCGTCTCCCCTTGGCCTCCCTGCAGCTGGGACAGCTGAAGCTGCTGCCTGAGAGCCAGCTCCAGGAGGAGCCAAGGCCCGTCAGGTGGGAGCGGAACCCTGGGGCTTGGGTTCCCATGGACGCCCAGGAACACTGCTGACACGCTTACAGCCTGTCACCAGGTGAGCCTCCTCCTTGAGCAGCAATGGGGTGGACAGGACAGTTTCGGCCAGCCGGAGGTGGCCATGCTGCTCGTGGCAGGAGGTGGCCTCTGCTTTCTACCCCGTGTTCAGGTGGCAGGCTGTTCTTCCCGATGGCCGCTTCTAGCCCTGGCTACCTGGTTTACCCCCAGCAGCTACTGGAGTTTCCCAAGACCTGCCTGGGCCCTGACAGTAAAGAGGAGACGGTGTGGGCAGGGACCGCAGGGAGCTCTGAGCGCTGACCAGCTCGGGCCTCGGGCAGCTGCTCCCCAGGGCTCAGCGCCTGGCTTTCCCAGCTGCCTTCTGCGAAGGGCAGCGCCAGCTCCCAGAGGGACCTGGGAGGAAGCGCCAGGAATATGCCTTTGGCCTCTCCCATCTCTGAGGTCTTGAGCCTACACCCCCAACCCCCGCAGAGAAGCCGGTGGAGGGAGAGGTGAGGCACAGACTTGGCCTCTGGGCTGGGGTGTGGGCAGGGGGTTCAGCAGAGAACTCAGCCCTCCTTTGTCTTGGGTTTCTGGGTCTGTGAAGGTTGCTGAGGGCTTCTGGGGCCTCTGGGTGGGGAACTGCTTTTCTGAGTCATCTGTAAAGGAGGACTTGGTCCAGAAGCCCAGACGGTTCATTTGTGGGCAGAATGCAAGCTTCATTTTGCACAACAGCCTAGGTGAGCAAATATACAAGTGTGCATTCACAAGTCCTGATTTCACAGCTGTGAGACGTGACGTGGGCTCTCTTCAGAAACGATGCAGATTCCTGTGGGTTGTGGGCCCTCCCCCAGGGCTCCGTGCTGTCTTCGCCTCTGGGCAGACAGCATCTGGGCACGCCTGTCCCCTGTGAGCCAAGCGAGCCCACTGTGAGACTTCCCCAAGGACTGTGAGGAGGGGTGCAGGCCCCACCGCAGCTCTGAAGCGCCTTCCCAGAACGCCTCCAGGCTCCTGGGTGCTGCAGACATGGGTCACAGCCTCCACCCTGAGCCAGCCTAGTCCTGCTTAAGGCCTGTGAGGTGATCATCGATCCAGCACTTACAGATGATCAGATGCTGGTCGTCTCCAGGGCTGTCCCTACGGGAGGTTTGGGTCTCAGATGTGCCAGGACCCAGGCACACCCACCCCTACACCCCTGGGGGCCCTCGGGGCTGGCGCTCACTTCCTCCTGTCTCCCCCCAGGTATGTGCCCTTGGTGCCAGCAAAGGCCAGCTCAGCAGACGCACCTCCACCCCAGGGTCACCTGAGGCAGAGCCACCCGAGAGAACCCGGCGCAGCAGCTGCGGAGCCTGGACTCTGAGGGACGAGTGAGCACCCCACAGAGCCTCCACCTCGTTCACCCTCTGGCCCGGGGGGACCTTTTACTATTTTCCTGGTCATCCAGGTGGCACTTAGGAAAACCGGCGAAACAGAGAAATCCAGACTGTCATACGATTGGTTTAATTTTTTTTTTCAGCAGGAGAAAAAAGAATAAAGTTACAAGATTCTTTTAATATTTTCACAATGTTAAAACTAAAACTGGGCTCTAGGCTATGTGTGTAAGTAAATCTAGAACACAAAAGGGTTAAATAAGATTTTTCTCTTTTAAAGATACAAGAATTTAAGCTTTCCTTACATTTAACAAACTTCACAGAACAGATACTGCAGGGGAACAAGCCCTCCCCACCCCCCAGCTCTGCCATCAGGAAACGACCAGGGGCTGCGAGCCCTGTGCGCGGCCGGCTCTCCAGGGCCCGCGTCCCGGGGCCACCAGCGGCGGCGGCAGCAGCGGGGCCGGGAGGGCGCCTGGTGGCCGTTTCTGAGATCGGAGCTGGGCGGGGCGCCGAGGCGGGCCACATCACTGAGGACGGCCAGGTACTGGCCAGAGGGCCGTGGCTTGACAACAGTGGTAAACGTGGGCAGGCCTGGCCTCTCAGGCCTGGGCTGCCCAAGAGCAAGACCCTGGTCTCGGTCCTGAAGCAAGAATTAAGGCTGGAGATTTTGCAGCGGATTCCACTCTGGTTGGGAGGGGTGCCTTGGGGGCGGGGCGTTGGGGGGAAGAGCATGATTCCTTATTTCAGTTTTTGGACCAAAACATCTGTAGTTGCAGGTATTTACTGTTAGTTTGTGGACAGAGCTGAGTGACCATTTGTTGTGGTAAGAAAGGGTTAAGTTGCTGGGTTCAACTCTCCCAGAAGCCTGTGCATGGGCAGCTCCAAACGGCCTGGGTCCGAAGGGGCTCTGGGCGTCCAGGCCCCTGCTCAGGCTCTCAAGCGCCCCTCTTCCCTCCTACCCCCCCACCCACCTGACTGGTGAGCACTTCCTAACGGGCCAAACAGGCCCGTCCCCGCCTGGCCTCTACTCCACCCCTCTGCCCTCTGGAGAGGCGCAGGCTGAGCCACACGCCCTCCCTGCCCACCCACGAACCATGCTCTAGACAGACCCACCTCTGTCCCGGCGGCGGGCGCTGCCCCCTCAAACAAGCCTCTGTGTGGCAGAGCAGGCTGGCGGCCCGTGGACCGCGGGGCCACACGGACCTGAGGGGCGAGGCCGCTCCTGCTGCACAGGACGGAGCTGTGGGCAGCGTCCAGCACGGCCGTCGATTCCTGGTGGCTATGAAACATCTTTAAAAGAACCTAGCAGTAGAGGCCAGTCTGTCGGCCACAGCTGCTGTGCTGCAATTAGCCGTATTTGATCAGTGCCGGATCCCTGCACTCGGCGGATGGCAGGCCAGAGCTGTGGGGTCAGGGCGCCCAGTCGCTTCTTGTGACCGGGGAGGGGCCTGTGTAGAAAAGGTGGTTCTTGTTCGTGGGCTAGTCTTGAGTGGAGCTAATTTTCAAAGTGAGGTTATTGTTTCTCGTCCCGTGTGATGAGTTTTTTCATATTAATTCAGGTAAAAAAATTTAAGAACCTGCCCCCACCCCCATTTCCTGCTCAGTGGGAGAGTGAGGCCACCCCCAGCCCAGCCACGGGCTGATCTCAGCAGCTGCCTGCGGCCCAGGCACGTCTGGCCGTCAGGGGTCCTGGCTACCGGGACTAAGGACAGTGGAGAGGTGAAGGCCGGACGCTAACCAGAGCTTCCGGCAAAGCCACGTGCGTCGTGGGGACTTGAACACCAGCTTCTCCTCTAGTGACTCAGAGTCTCCGTCTGGAACGCTTTCCACTTAAGGCTTTTTTAAGTTTGACTCCAGCAGTGACAGGTATGTGTGGTTTTAAATCCACTAGCCATGCTCAAAAAAAATATTCTTCATGTTTTAATTTTATACAATGGCTAGCAGGCACCTTAGAAACCAGCCAGAAATCAATTTCAACCACCATCAACCCCTAAACTACAGTACCAGGATGGCTGGCTAAGGAAAGGAAACAGACTGGCTGTAGTCTGACGCGTGCCCAGTACAAGGTGTCTGGCTGACTTTGTCCTAAATAAGGCTAACATTAGTGAACTAAGAACAGCGTCACGTGGCGGCCAAGCCGGCCTTCAGGAGCACCCCTCCCCGATGCGCTGGCAGGAGCGCCCCACTTTCCGGTCCAGTTTCACCATTTTCATGATGGCTTCCTCTCGGCCACGGCCCATGTGGTCAAACGTACAGTCATGCTGCTCAGGGAGGCGATGCAACATACAGAACACGTAACCTGCAGCAGTGGGAGAAGCAGAGAAGACAGGGTTAGGGTGGCCCGTGGGCCCAGCTCCCGCTCACGTCTGGAGAGTGGACAGTGGTCACAGCGCGGGTTCCTGCTGTTATGACCCCCCAACAAGCGTGGCAGCACGTGCACGGGAGTCCAGGGGCTCCTGCTGCACTGAGGGTGGAACCCAAGGCGCCCGCGCAGTGCCTCCCTCGGACACGCGTGGCCGGCAGCCCCACGTGGGTGTCAGGGAGCACAGAGCTCGCTCCCAGCCGGAGCCAGCCTCAGTACCCAGCTCAGGACACCCACTGCTTCTAAAAGGTTGAGGGAAACCACACACACACACGAGTGGGGCTCTCCAGGAAAAACGGGTCATTTCAAGGGCTGGAGAAGGTACCGTATTTAAAGGTAAAGAACAGAAATGTTGAGTCCAGTTGGTGTCTCAGTGGAGCCGGATACTTTCAACCCCACCTGGGGGGCAGGAGGTGAGGCCCCCCCCGCCACTGCCCCGGGCCTGCCTCCTCCTGGGAGTGGGCAGGCCGCGGGCCAGGCTCTCTGCAACCGAGATGCTGCAGAAGGAAGAGCTGAGGAGAGGGCACAGGGGCATGGGCTGCGTCGGGCGGTGGACAGTCATCTGAGTTTCCTGGGTCTGTCTGGCCCTTTCTTTCAGGGAAGGTGCAGGAGATCTGGGCTGGCTCCCCCATCACCTCATCCCATCAGCTCTTAACTGGTCACACCTCCAGGTCCCAGAGGCCTGAGCTGCAGAGAATCGGAATCCTTTCCTGAACCTCCTCCTGGGGCCTGTACACCAGTGTGCGCCATACTGTTCCCCAGGCAAACAGCATCTCATCTCAGATCTCTCTCAAGCCCAGGCCCCCGCAGGCAGAACGAAGGGCAGCGCCCCGGGGTCCACTGCCCTCCCCATCCTCCATTCCCTTCAGAGAAAACAGGGCCGAGGCAGTGATCTCAGGACAGTGGGAACTGAAGCAAAGACTGGCTACGAAGGACAACAGCTGCTTTACCCAGAGACGATGCCTCAGGACACTCACAGTCCTGCTCTGATGTCCTGATCACACCCAGTGCAGACACATGCCCACGGCCTGAGCAAACAGGCCGAGCCCGAACAATCCATTGTATGAAAAAACACTATTAACTGCTTCCCAGGGAGAGCAGGGCAGTGTGTTTGAGTCTAAATCAGGACGAGGTTTGAGGGAAGGAACAGATGAAACTGCATCTCCCGAGAAGCTGAGCTCCCACTTGGCCCAAAAGCAAAGTGAAGATTAATGAGCCCGTGTGTTATATTTACTGATAAGTTCATTACTTGAAGATATTGGATACCAGTTGTCTTTCTCCTAAAGGATTTCGCAGCAGAAGCGTGGATGGCCTCAATATGCATCCTTCGTCTGACGAGCACAATCATCTTTTTGGAGCAAAGCCCACCCGGGCAGGGAGAAGCGACTGCCAGGTTGAGGCGGGGGTGGGGGCACTGGCCAGCCGCACAGCAGCCGGAAGTGAGTGGAGACATTTCTGTCGCCAAGGCTTAACGTGTTTCTACACCTTCAGCATCTCTAATAAGGGCGGGAGGCCCCCTGCTGCCCTTCCCTGCCTTCAAGATATTGGGGTGATGCAGAAGAGGGTCCCCAGGGCTCTCCTCTCCTCCTGATGGATGGTGCTGGCTGAATAAAAGTAGCAGGAAATGGATTAGCCCTGAAATTAACTCAGCCCTGGCTCAGTCTAACACCTCATTAGTCAAAGGCAGACTGCGAAGGAGGGGAGAAGCTCAGGTCTCACCACACCCCCTCACAGCTCCGCCGCAGCCCGCCTTCTGCCGACTCCAGGCGACCACCAACTCGATGGGTGGACCGGAGGGCCTGCGTTCTGTCTGGAAAAGGAAGCCAGGTACCACGACCACAGTAACCCTGGATATTCTCCCCACACCTGGGGATTCTCCTCAGCCAGGAACACCTTATTTCTCTGTGCAGGTTCTGTGTACCTCTCAGGCACACCTTGACACTTGGCTTTGATTTTTGAAATGTGGAAACTACTGAACAGGTAATTGTGGGAGTAGAGCTGGTTAAAAAAGAAAAAAAAATTAGATGGCATTCACTGGGGAGAAAGTCTGGGGGCAATATTGGAAGGCTCACTTCCCAAGGTTATGCACTGAGGTTAGTAGATGATATAAATTAAGCCCAATTCCCTCTCCTGTCAGGATCGCCCACCAAGTGGAAGATACATGCTAGAACTTCTCCCAAATGCTGAGTAGGTTATCATCTACCAACAACAGCCAATGGGCTCGGAAGTGTCAGTGGGTGGGGTGGACTGCTGGATACAGGAAAGGGGGCAGGGGACTGGTGGGTGGGTTGAATCTTTATCCTCTTTTCTCGGTACCCACAGACCTGTTTCCACTCAAGTGTCATGAATGTTCAATTACTCTCTGATGGAATTCCAGAGACCAAGCTGGGCACATGGAAAGATGCAAAATCAGGCTACTGGGGAACAAGATTATTACTTCAGTGAGGAGCAGTTTCATAGCACAGGGTGTTTACAGCCTCTGTCTTGGGTTGGTCAGACTCAAGCTTCCTCACTCCATTCATCAAAAACCAAGTGGGGCCTTTGCAGAGAGGGTCGGCCAGGGGGAGAGAAAGCAGAAAGGACACAGCTGATCAGCTGCGAAAGGGGCTTTGATACTACCTATCATTATCACTCTCACTCACATACATATATATTTTCATCTATAGGCTCCTTATGGCCCCACAGTTCAGCGTCAAGTAGTTTTAAAAACAACTTCAATACTCTACTCTTTTGCTTGTGATAGCTCTATATACAGTCCTTGGGAGGCATAAGCAGTAAAGAATATGATGATAAGAATGCCAACCCTCCAAAAGAGAGGAAAACAGCCAAGGTAGAAGTTTTTGAAAAACAAATGGTTCATAATGCTAAACATAGTTTAACCTCAACCGCTCCCCCCGACGTACCATACACACAAGCTGCCTGGCTCCTGGGAGCCCTGATCACTGCTTCCCACGAAATACTGGCCTAGGAGGAGGCCAAAGAGCTCTGTTAGGGCTCTGTTGGCTCCTCTGTTACCGGAGCTGTTCTTAGTAAATCTGCACAAAACTAGTAAATCTGCACAAAACACTCAAGAACGTGGGTTAGCGTTTGTTTGCCAGCATTGAAGAGCACTCGGGACGAGCCCTTGATGAAAAGGGGAGGGTGCAGAAGCAGCTAAGCCCCGTGTCCCATGGCCCCCACTCCAGGCCCCTCTCTCGATGCTGCCTGGCTCGGGCAGGCCATCCTGGGTGAGGGGGGAGGCCAGACCCGCACAGGTGGGGTCAGTCAGCCCAGCCCCCACCTCCCACCCCACCCCAAGCTGCCCTGCAAGGGGTCCAGCAGCTACACCCTCAGGGCTTGACAAAGAAAAGGCCTGCCCAGGTCACCACGGCGGCTGACGGGCATGGGCTCCTCATAAGGGACTGTGGCTGTGCACAGCAAGAGACAGGGCAGAGCAGAAAGTACAACCCACGCCCCAGCCAGACACCATCCTGGGTGAAGGACACATGGAGAGGCAGCTCGCGGGTGGAAATGGGTGCCGCATAAATGTGAAGGTGCCTCCAGCTGCAGAAAGTGGACCTGAGGTGCATTCTTCCAGGACTCACACAGGTCTGACATGCAGGTTTCTAAAAGCGCTCATCTGGTGGGAACCAAACTTCAGCTTTTAAAGCCAACATCCGAAAGTCATCCATTCCACTCAGACCCCTTCATCCACAGCTAAACCTCACCTCTGCTCCCAGAGAGACGGGTGTGGGTGTTGTGAGACCACCCACCAGGACTGAAACAGTTTTGACAGATGCCACCATTAAGCAAAGATGATACAAAACCAACACCTGACTGACTAGAAGTGCTATGAAAGTTGTAACAGTATTTCCTGTTTCACTCACTTGTTTACAAAAATCAGTGACAATAACTGCCCAAGAGAACACCCAAGGCAGAGGAGACAGGTCTCTCCCTCTGAGCACTGCTGGCAGCAGGGTGAGGGCCTGAGCCAGATTGCAGACCTGTCGGCCAGTCCTCCCCGCCCCTCCTCCCTGCCCGTCGGCCGGCCCTCCCCTCCTCCCCGCACCCCGCCCCGTTCCTGCTGTTGGGGGGACGGTGGGTGGAGGAGCTGGAGGACCAAGGGCCGAGCCAGCCTCCCACCTGCAGGCAGCACAGCCCCCACCCTTGACTGAGGCCGGGACCCCCAGCCTCTCTTCCCTCTGAACCTCAGGAACTGAGCGGGGGGTTGGAACTGTCTTTTTCTTCCATGGGATTTCCTAAAGCAGATAAAGCGATGCCAAAATTCACAAAGTCTGAGCTCCTGACATTTTTATTCAAACCCTGCCAGATAGAAATGTGGCTTATTGGCTTTATCTTGGAGTAAAAACCCCCACTTAGAGCTGGAGTCGGACTTCCCCGCGGTCCAGGGGTTAAGCCTCTGTGCGCCCAGCGCAGGCAGCGCAGGTTCGATCCCCGGTCGGGGAACCAGACGCCACACGCACAGCTAAGGCTGCAGTCCAACGCAGGCAGCGCAGGTTCGATCCCCGGTCAGGGAACCAGACGCCACACGCACAGCTAAGGCTGCGGCCCAGCGCAGGCAGCGCAGGTTCGATCCCCGGTCGGGGAACCAGACGCCACACGCACAGCTAAGGCTGCGTGCCCCGTGACGATCAAAGATCCCGCGGGCCACAACGGGAGGCCCGGCGCAGCCAAGTAAATGCTAAAAAAGACAATAAAGCTGGCGAAACTGCGCAGGTCTGGATACTTACGGACTTTAATTAAACATCTGTTTTCTGACAAACTTCCCCACTTGGGGGCTCTCCCAAGACGGCCATGTTAGGGAGGCCTCAGACCAGGGTGGGCCTCGGCTCCAGTGCTTCCGTGTTTTCACCCCACTCACAAGAAATGTTGCACACTTTCTTGCTCATTTGGATTTCAGATGTCAGAGGTTCCAGCAGACCCTAGAAACACTGGCATGCCTGGGGGAGCGCGGCGCTGCGAGGGCGTCTCGGGCGCGGCCCTGGGTGGTGCTGCGTGAGCGTGCTGCACTGACACGCCCGTCCCTGCACGCTTCCCACCAGTGACGAGCCCCAGGCAGCTGTGTCCCGGCAGGAGGACAATCAGACACCTGTTATTCAGACAGCAAACACAGCCCGCCCCAGACCTCCCAGAGCTCTCCGAGACACCTTGGTAACGGGCCCTCCAAATCTCAGCTCATCCGTAAGGACCATTTGCTCTCTGAATTGTCCATTTCAATGTAAACAACAATTATGCCTGACTCACATCTGAAATGACTGGGCAAGCTCGTTATAAAGAATCACACTTTTCCAACAACACAGAAGTTTCTTAAAATGCAGGACGGCTAACTGACCTCAGAGCTCGTTTAAAAGCGCGCGCTGGGAACAGCAGGTAGCTATAGGAACGCTTGTTGGAAAACATTAGCCACTTACACTCTCACCAGCAGTGATCCCTGGATTACACCGCCTCCACTGACCCAGTGCCCAAGGCAGAATTTGTAGCACAAAAATGCATTACAGGAGTTTAATGCATTTTATCAGGCACGGTACAGGCAAAGCAGATGCAGGTGTTTCGGGAACGGAATGCACCTGTTTCACACTCTCCTCCATCACCAGTTTCACACAGTGGAGGGAAGAGCAATCACACTCCAAGAAACAGAGCTGGACCCCTGCTCCCTGAGTGGCTGACACAGAGCTCGGCGGGGCTGGGGAGAGAACGGGTGGATGCAGTCAGCCACCCAGGGGGCTGGAACCAAAGCCACTGTAAATCACCAAGTGGGCATCAGTCTGTCTGTTTTCCAAGGGCAAGGAGAACCTGCAGTTCACAAGAGCCCAACGTACTCACCAGGCTTCCCGGGTGGCACTGCCAGTAAAGAACCTTCAGTTCACACGAGCCCAATGTACTCACCAGGCTTCCCGGGTGGCACTGCCAGTAAAGAACCTTCAGTTCACACGAGCCCAATGTACTCACCAGGCTTCCCGGGTGGCGCTGCCAGTAAAGAACCTGCCTGCCAATGCAGGAGACGTAAGAAATGTGGGTTCGACCCCTGGGTCGGGAAGATCCCCTGGAGGGCATGGCAACCCACTCCAGTACTCCTGCCTGGGGAATCCCATGGACAGAGGAGCCTGGCAGGCTACAAGTCTGCAGGGTCACAAAGAGTCGGACACGACTGAAGCGACTTGGCACACAAGCAGTGCACTCACCCGTTTAATGAAAACCAGTGACCACCACCAAGGCAGCGCTAAAACAGACACAAGTGTTTGTTTTCCTCCAAATCAATTAAAATATCAAGTTAAACACAAGCTAAATGCTACAACACAAAGCACTGTGACAGAAGGCCAAGGCACACGAGCCCGCGCAGAGCCGGGGCGCGGGCCCCGAGAGGCGCGTGCATCACAGCCCAGCGTGATGGAGCTCCCGGCACGGTGTGCACAGCTACAGACAACCCACCACCCTGGTCTCCTTTATCGTCGTCTCTTCAAACCTTCAAGCCTCATTCCTGCAAAAGCTCTGACCTCTTTCCTCCATGGGGAATGCCCGTCTACTTCTAGGAACATCTTCCATCACCCGACACCCAGGGAACAGGTCTTCCACCTCTCATTTCTGCCTGTTTTTCAACGGTGTGTGTGTGGGAGAGAAAGTGGGCCAGACCTGCGGCTGGGCACCTGCCCCAGGAAGGAACCCTTGCCTTCAGCTTGGACCTGTGAGAGCCACCTCCCCCCACCCCGATTTCCCTCTGTGAGCTCTTTAACCCCCCGGAGCAGGAGGAGAAGGGGGCTGGCTGCAGGCTCACATCACAACCAGGCTGTGTTATCTAGAGAGGAGCATGTATTTAAAAACTAAGAAAATGGCTCAAGGCAGTTTATGCCACAGGAATAATGACTTGCTCTTTTAAATATCATTTTATTTCAGTAGCTGAAAACACGTAGCATTACCCTCTTAGAACCCAGAGCAGTTTTCAAAATCCAAAAACCCTAGAAGATGCCAGCACTCCTGGCCAGCTCCCCCGCCCCCCTCCAGCCCCCACCCTGGGGGGCCTCGGGGGAGTCGTGAGGAACTGCTTTCCAGAGGAGACCTCATCCTTCTCTCCCAGGCTCCTGACTGGTTGGCCTTCTCCTTCAACAGTCTCCTGTCTGTAGAGTTGACCTTCTCAAACAGAGGGCTCCTAGAAAACCAACTCCAAACCTGCAGCAGAGACAACAGAAGGGTTGAACCTGTCCTACCCAAGAGTGGCCGAGGGCAAAGTGGGCAATCCAGCTGCCAGGCCTCCCTGAAGGCTACGCTGGCAAGAGCCAGTCCATCAAGTCACAGGGCATCTGAGTGGCAGGGCCGTCGGGACATGAGACTGCAGATGCTGCGTGCCTCTCCAGAACAGCGCTGGAGCGAGAGAGGAACGCCCGCCCCTTTTTCTCTGCCGGCCTTCCAGTCCACAGGCTGGGGTCAAGGGGGAGGACAAATACGACAGACCCTCCGGTTAGTGCCCCCTTGCTACGGCAGGTCCCTTATGGGGAAACTCAAGTTCTCTTTCTGAAGAATCCAGTAAGGAGCCCAAATGCTGGATTCCGTTCCAGCTGCACGGCCCCGACAGCCATGTGGCTGCTGCTGAGCCATCTAGCCTTTCAGACCGCAGGCGTGGCTCCGATAAATGGGGTTGTTACAGCCATTAAGGGCCAGAGCAGCTGAAGCCTGACTCGAGGAAGACCCGCTCACCCGTCGGGCTTCAAGGCTGGGCCCCCCGCTCTGCCCCCACCTGCAAGGCTTGCTCATCCTGTCACCTCCTCTGCCGCTCAGTCTACACTCTGCTCCTGTCTCCTATGACAAAGGAGAGACAACAAGGAAATCTTCCTGTGAGTGTGCGATGCACACGTCTCCTCTGTCCCTCTGCACAAACCCCTCTACATACTATAAATGCGCTGCCATAAGCTGACAAGCTCAATAAAGATTTTTGTTGAAGATATGCAAATTTTAGAAAAACCTGATTAAATATATGACGACTACACAGGGCAGCCTGGAAAGTAGTCAGTGGTTAGGGACCCCATGAAAGGGATGCGGAAACTCTCCAAGGACAGCAGGGAACAACTTCTTTGCTCCTGTGAAGGCTTCTCCCAGGAATGGCTGAGAAGTCTGCAAGCCTCTCTCCGAAGCAGAGGCAGACCATGTGTGTTTCCAAGTTTGGTCATGTACTGACTGCGTGCAGAAAAGCCCATGTCTACTTCCCGAGACTGCCAGGCTGGGAGCTGGTGAGAAAGGATGAGTGAGAAAGGAACGGGCTGGAGACGCTGCAGACACGACGCTTCACCTCTGCTGTGCCAGCGCCGCCGCACCCGTCCTGTGTGCTTCTCGAAGGGAGTCTCGTGCTTGTTGTCGCCACACAACTCAAAAAGGTCATTCTGAGGGCCTCAAGGGTACAAGCATGCTTTTCTCTATTTTCAGAAATTTGGGCTTTAAGGTCACAGGCCCCACAACATCTGCTGTGCGCATGTGTGTGGCAGGAGGGCGGGGTGGAGAGAAGAAGGCCAGAGAAGCGAGCTAAAGTTGGTTAAACACACCTCTCCTGGAGGGAAAGAGGCTTACTCTGCGGCAGAGAAATGTTTTAGCTGAAGAGATGAGCTCAAATTTGAAGTCCAACTATAAACTATATACACTTAGAAACTCCCACCGAATGGACAGCCCACTCCAGGATTTGGGAGACTTCCTGTCTAGATGTGAGGGAGGAGCTGACCTCATACCCAGCTCCTTCACCGAATAGTTCCAGTCTGGGTATTAAAGAACCCCATGAACAGAACCTGAACATTTCTCAATCCCAAGGGCCCTAGTTGGTTCTGACAGATCTGAACAGCCGACTCCCCATGGGCTCTGTGGTGCCCAGTTTTCCGTGTTGCCCTTCTCCTTCTCTGGTAGCACCTCATCTTCTGTCCTTTAAATATTAGAAGTATTCAGTGCTGGATCCCTTGTTCTCTCCCAAGGTTTAAATTCTAACTGCACATGCTGCCCCCTCTGAACTGTCTCTCTGCCCAGACCACTCTTCGGAGCTCCATGCCGCCGTATCCAATTAACTCCTTGCTATCTTGGCTACCTCAATTGTAAGATGTCCAAAATGGAACACACACCTCCTCCTTCAGTGTCCCCCAACCTAGGAGAACAGGGCCACCACGCAGACAATGGCTGTGACGTGACCCTGGAGCCATCACGGCATCCTCCCCAACGTTCACATTCAGTTAGCAAGTGCTGTGGATCCTGCTTCTAAAAACCAAATCCACTCTCTTCTTCCCATCCACACAGCAGCCACCTGGTCAGAACCACCAGTACCTCACGCCCAGGCCGCTGCCCAGCCTCCTCCAGCAGGCAGAGTGAGCCCACACACCCCGACCTGTGCAGCACACTCTCATTTAGCCTTGGTCATTAGCCGCCTCAGCACTTCTGCTCCTGGCAGCCTCCCGCTCTTCGCACCACCCACCCCTGTACTCCATGTTCAAGACAAAGGGACCTCACTGCGTTCTTGATTCTGAAGGTTTTGGCTTCAACGGCTCTTCCTCAGGAAGATCTTCCTGGAGCCTCAGATTAGGCTAGGGACCTATTATATGCTTTCATCTCCTGGACTTTTCCTTCAATCACTAGTCACAGTTATAATTTTCAGGTCATTTGTGTAGGTTTTTTTTTTTTTTCCATTTAACTTGTTTTCCTGACGAGATTTCATGAAAGCAAAAAGGCTGCCTCTATAACTGACCACAAGACATGCCTCCAATGGCTACAACGGTGTGCGGCTCACTCAAAGGTTAGATACAAACCATGGTTTCCACTGCTTTCAAAAGATTCATGCACCCCAATGGTCACAGCAGTACTATTTATAATAACCAAGACACTGAAACAACCTCCTGTGGCAGGAGCGAGCGCAGCACGCAGACGGAACAGCAAGGAGGCCCAGGCCCGGGGCGCGGGGAGCCAGGCCTCCGCCTCCGGCCTCGGGGCCGCCGACCGCCCACGGCGCGGCCCGCCACCTGTCTCCACGCCCTCCAAGCCTTCTCCCTCACTCTCAGACAGATTTCTTTTTTTTTTTTTAAGGCTAATTGAATTGACATGTACTTTTTTCACACTAGTTAATTAATTCCTCTTCTAATAGGTCATATGTGAATATAACAGAAATTCAGTTTGTATAAAATGATATTCAGCAAAAAGTCAGTCTCCCATCCCATTCTCTCAGTTACCAACCCAGAGGCAAAGCAACCACCAGCTCTGACACACCTTTGAGAGTCTGAGCATACACGTATGTTTGTGTTCAGGTCCCAGAGGGCTGTTTTAAACTCATAAATCCCATCATGAAATTCACTGTGTAAACCCCTCAGTGCCTGCCCACTACTTTTAGAATAAAATTCTGACACCTGCGAAGGCCTCCCGGCCCATCCGGCCCCCAACCCCTTCACACGTGTGCTCGGATTCTCAGATTCGGACGCCAAGCAGCTCCAGCCTCCAGGGCGGTTGGCTGCTCTTCCCCAGTGCTCTGGACGGCCGGCTCTCCCAGCTTCTGTGTCTCAGCCCCGCAGGCTCCACATCTGGTCCGTCTCGGCACGCACTCCTCTCAGAAGCTTCTCATTCACCTGCTCCCTCACAGACTGCATCTTTCCCCCAGAGAAGAAAGCACCACGAGGGCAGGGCCAGTGACAGTTCTGTTCTCTGTTCCTCCGGAGCTCAATAAAGATTCGCAGAATGAATAAATAATCCGAGTCAACATTTTACACAAAGAAAAGGACTTTCAGCAGTAAAAAGAACATTTAACCCTGGTGCCTGTGCCCCTCGGCCCCTCTCCCGGAGAAGGACCCTGAGCGCCGCGCGGCCTACCCCCGGCCCCTGGGGACCAGGAGGAGGCCCACGGAAGCCACGCGGCCGGCCCTTGGTCCCCTGGGGACCAGCTGGAGCAGGCACACTCTCAAGACGATCACTGCCTGGTCTCAGCTTCCGATGGATTCCTTGTTTTTCCCTCCAGTACCAAGTTTGCTTTCCTAATTATGCTTCTCTGTTGCCATTATTAATATGAGCCTATATTCACTGAGCTCACTCTGAGAGGCAACCCAGAAACGTCCAAGATGGCATTAGATGCTCTCCTGGAACTAACTCATGATCACAAACGAGCTGAGCACAGACAACGGAGAACCGGATATAACCATGTAGATTTCCCCTGACATTTCTCATTTTACCCTAGTATTTTGGCCAATTACTCCAGATTCTGAGGAAAATTAATCCTGGGGTAGCATCCAGTTCAAGGGAAGAGCAATGTAATTGATGCAGGAAAATTAACACAAAGCTGGGCCTTATCTGTACGTCTGGAACTTTCCCCCTCTGAACCTGTAACACTGTAGTGCATGGCTCTAGAGAACACAAGTCATCAAACGTACTAATCACAAGAATGCACAAACTCCATCGTGTGCTGACTCGCATTCCCATCTTCCACTGCAGAGCAGAGGCTGGCTGCTGCAGGGTGGGGGTCCTCACGGGCCAGGGAGGAAGAGCCCCGCTCCCCTCCTTGAGGGACAAGCGGGCCGCCACTGGACAAAGCCTCCCAGACCCATAGGACAGCAGCCGCAGCCTCTGCCCACCACCTCCCGCCCTTTGGCCTAACAACCCATTTCCGGCATCACAAGGAGCATCTTCACGGATACTTCGCAGAAACTCTGGCCAGAAAAGAGCATGTGACACATGCACGAAAACGCCCCGCCCGCCCCCCCGCAGCCCCAGAGAACTTGCTGGAATAAGGGGAGCGGGCCTGGCCATCTGCAATGGGAGGCAGCCCCAGGGGGAGGTGCCCACAGGCCAGGCACCCGTGCCCAGGCGTGCAGCAGGCACTGCACGCACGCGTTACCTGCACAGCAGTGGATGAGGCACCCAAAGCAAAGAGGGGCGTTTCTTGTCATCCAGCCAGGTCCCAGGCACTGTTCTGGGGCAGAGAGTACACTGAACGGTTGGAGTAGCCCTAGCACAACTCCACAGGTGACAAGAGAGGAAGACCGCAGCCTCCAAGCCCCTGGAGGGAAGCGGAGGGCCTCCCCAGTGCACACCACCCCGGGAGCCCGTGCCGGGGCCCCCGCCCCTTCCATGCTGCTCTCTCCCCGCTTCTTTGTGCCTCGGTAACCACGGTTGCCTTAACTCCGGACCCACAGCACAGGGTGTTCTCTGGATGGCAGCTCGAGGGCAGGTCAAGTCTGGAGGACTGAGCCTCCACACCAGGAGGGCTCTGCATTGCTGCCCCCGTCCCTCTCAGAGCACAGAAGAGGCCTTCATTCCCTACGGGGTTCCGCCTCGCTCCCAGCAGGGATGGGAATGACGTCTGGCCAACAAGGAGACACGGAGAGGTGGGAACTTCTAGAGAAGCCAGCTGATGCAGCTACTTTGGGCACTTCGATAATTTACATGACAGACTCCTCTCCCCTTTCAGTCTGGGGCCTCTGAACTCTGCTCCCGGATCTCACAGTCAGTCCTGACCACCCACATGTGCAGTGTGACAGCGTGTCTCCCGCCAGCTCCCAGCACTTCCTCCTCGCCTCACCGGCACTTGAGTCTCTGGGTCTCAGGCCCTTCGTGGCTCTGTCCCCAGGACCCAGCTCCCTGGTGGCGTGACTTGGAGTCTCAAAGGCGGAAGCGTTTGGGTGACACCAGGCAATGAATGAGAGCCAGCGACCCACCATCACAGCACCTGGGGCTCCGGTTAGGGCAGCCTTCTCACATCAGTCTTCCAAAAACGCCTCACTCCCCGAATGCAAGTTCTCGTTCAGTGACGCTGCAGAGCCCGTGTTGCTGTCTGGTCACGGTCTTATCGGGCTCACTGCCGGCAACAGGCAGCCAAACTTGAAGCAAGCGGCAAGGCTCTGCCTGGAGCCTGCCTCTCCAGGGCCCGAGAGTCAAGGTGTAAGGACTCTCACGTGATCATATCAGAACCTTGGTCTGCTTAGGTAAAAGCACTTTCCAGAAGCAGAAACCAACTTCATTGATATTGATCTCTTCAGAGGAAAGGTGCTATAGAAATCTCATCTAATAAATAAAGGATTCAAACTCCAGTGTTGGGCTGTCAGTCCAGGAAGGGAAAGGAGCTATCAGGCTCAAGGAGTCAAGAGTATTTATTGGTCATCTGTGCACTGTTTACAGAGCTCTATTCTAGGGGCTGGGTGGAAGAGAAGAAGGAAAAAAAAGTCACTAGTTCCTGCCTTTAAAGACAGCTAAAGATGCACAGAGAGGAAAATGCTGAAGGACACAAGAAGCAAAGCAAGAAATCAACTGCAAATAAAATCAATATGCTCCAGCTCCGTGTAATAAATCGGGGGCACTGAGGAGAGGTCACTGGCTAAGGTGTCCTGGAGGAGGTATTTTCAAGGAAAACAAGGACATGAATTAGCACTCAGGAGAAAATGGAATGAACACGTCAGTAAGAATTAAGTGCCGCTGTGTCTCACATTACCCAGGCACAGCGGGGGACACAGAGGTGGCAACGCCATGGCCTGTCCTCCAGAAGCGTCATATCCCAGTGAGTGACAAGGGGCACATGGGACAAGGGAACCCATTCAGAAGGCGACATAAACTGTCACCGGTCACTGGACTGCATCACTGAGGTGGGGAAGAGCTCAAGGAGCAGCTAAGACCCACACGGCTGGAAAGAGGGACAAGGCACCCTGCAGTCACACACTCGCTGTCTAGGGCACCCATGGCCCAGGGTGGGAACACGAGAAAGTGGTGGGAGCTCAACAGACCTGGGTTCTGTGCCAGCTGCTTCTTTAATATTTCTGAGTTGCTTGACTTCAAAGCTTGAGTTTTCCACCTCTGTAAAATGGACCATCTGTCCACCCATGCTAAGGGTCACACAATATAACATGGTTTCAGGCATCTAGTGCAAAGTAGGTGCTCAATAAAGCTGCTCTTCCTGCACCCAGAGGGTCACAGCTGCAGTGGTACAGGGCTCACCCATCCGCTCACCGAGGCAGCACCACACACCAGGTGCTATGGCAGGGCCAAGAGCGGCCGAAGAACACAGCATCAGCCTGTCCTCCAGGGCTCACGGTGTGGAGAAGGGCAGACAGACGGCCCGAGTGTGCTCTGAGAACTCCAGCAATGGGGCTAACCGGGGGCCCCACAGACGGCTTCTGAGCGGCCCCACGAGGAGATCAGCAGGGGAAAGGTTTCGTCACAGAGACACCCAGATTTTGTGAGGGCCCCTGATGGAGCAAACTGTGGAGACGAGCCCTGAGCCCAGCCTGGCCGTCCTGCCCCGCCTCGCCTCTGCACCCCCACACTGTTCTCCAGGCCCCATACATGGACTTGGGCCTGGAGGACCGGGGGTGCTGGGAAGCCAAAGCTACCGTGAGGAGATGGCTTGCAGGAGAGGAAGGTGATTTGTGACAGGTCTGTCCAGAGGGCAGAGAGCCGAGAAAGAAGGGCATGTTATACAGAGAGGGCAGTGTTTGTTAGTGCAGTGGAGGAAGCACCTAGTCAGTCTAAGCTGCCTGGCAATAAGACAGGCCTCACCCCTCCAGGCTGGACCTACACAGGGGCTGGACTACCGGCCAGGGCCCTGCTGATGCCGTTTCTGCAGTGTTGGGTCAGGAAGCTGGACAGGCACCAGATGAGTAACTTCTAGGTCATTTCAGTGCTTGGACTCTGAGTAAAGAGAGTGATGGGGTTGATAGGCAGCAATGGGAGACTGGTGTGGTTACACACAGTAGGTCTGTGACCTGCCAGTCTCTGTGACCTCCAAAGAGCCCATCTTGTCCATTTGGAAATGAATCACAGGTTTTACTTAGGCAAATACACCCATCTGCAAAGTAGAGTATTTAACTAAGCCAAAAGCGTATCACATAATTTTAATTAGACCAAGCAAGCAATGCTCCTCTGACAGCATGTATGTCTTGACTGATTCTCCCCCTCTACCAATAAAAATTCAAGGCAGATAAAGGTATGTAAAAATAAATAATGCTACGGTTTTCTATCTAAACCTTATTCTTTAAGCTAGTTATTCCCTTGGGGAAAGCTCAGGTTTTACATGTACGCTGGCATCAAGAGTCTCCATGGAGACCAGCCCCGACGTTCTCCTATGCACCTGCTCAGGCCTGCCTTCACACACAACCACAAAAGGACTTTTCCCCTAAAGAGAGCCCGGAGGTTCGCCAGAGCGCCACGCTTCTCTGACTTCTGACTTGTTCTTGCATGTTATCAGCCAATACTGGTGGGGTGCCCACCCAGGCCACATTAGCCAGGGCTGTGAGAGCCAGAGCAGCACGTGGCGCTGGCCTCTGGGGAGCTTAGGGTCTACAGGAGAGTGGAGAGCAGCGGAGGAGGGCGTGTGGCACACACGAAGACGACGCAAACCTCCAAGTGCGAGAGAAGGGAGTTGCCTAGATCTGATTTAAAACCTCTGATGTGGATGACCTCACTGGAAATTTCTAGTAACTCTCTTTTGTCTTAAATTATCTTTGCATTCCTATAAAAATGAGCTATGAAGCATGTAGGTAGTGTGTGAAACCCTGGGGTCTGTTAGAACTGCCTGGGCAGCTGCACTTGTGCTTTCTGAAGAAGTGCCCTCAGCTACTCAGGCACTCCGCAGTGCTGGTCTCAGGCCCGCGCTTCTTAGGAAGTTCTACTCCGGAGGGAATCAGAGAGATGAGGAGGAAGACGGAGGGTGTTTAGTAGCAGCAGCAGATTATCTACGTGCAATGTACCGAACACAATCTGTTATAACTACACACATAAAAGACATTAAAGAGGACATTTCTTCACCAATATTTTGTGAGCAATTTGTTATTATTTTAAAAGAAATAGTATTTCAATCCTATTATTTTGACTAAATACTATTTTTTACCACAACTACTCTAATTTGGTGACATTTTGCTGCAAATGATCCATATAAGAGTCCCAAGTCCTGAACCAGGTTCTGGAGTCTGAACTAAGAAGTTAAGAGAATAATGTGTATTAATTTGGGGGAAAGAAAGGCCAAGAAATCTTCTGGGTACTTCAGAGGAGATAAGAACAGAAGTCCAGCGGGGGACAGGCAAGGATACGAAATGAGAAGCTGCACTCAGTGGGGGCTGAAAGCCGTGCTGGGGGCAGGGAGTGGTGAGCAGTCTTTCGGTCAGAAACTCCTCAGCACTCCTTGAGTCTCAGATTAAAGCCCGCGTAAGCACACAGGTGTGATATGAGGCTGTGGCCATCTCTCTGGCCTTAGTTTCCTCCTTTACCCAAGGTGGGGGAGGTTGGACTGATGAATGATTGCTAAGGCCCCCTCTAATCCTGGTGCTATGTGATCCTATTACCTATTACCCACAATCTGTGTGTGTGATTTTGTATTGTGGTAAAAGCATTTAATTCAAACAAAGCATTTCAAAGCACTGCTCAGTGTGCCTTGCTTTCATTACCTCAAGTGAGAATAACCCAGAACAGTATCTTGGGTGTCTGCTATGATTTTGGCCTTCAGAAAAGAGGAGTGACCTCAGGTCACAGGTTTCC
Organism: Bos indicus; assembly: GCF_029378745.1. NCBI lineage: Eukaryota > Metazoa > Chordata > Mammalia > Artiodactyla > Bovidae > Bos > Bos indicus. The sequence continues at coordinate 13,537,138 of NC_091782.1, read as the reverse complement.
CCACTACAGCTAGACAGACACGTTATGACCATGAACAAAGAGCATGTGTTTCAACCGTTAAGCACAGGACAGAAAAACTCTTTAAAACACACCTTTGTTAGGCCACATGGTAGCTCACCAGAACTAGAGCAACCATCTGGGGAAAATGTATTTGAACATTTCCTGTGGTTTCCTAAAACGTATTTCACAGGTAACAACTTAAACTCTGTCAGGCCACCTATGAAAAATCTACAGCCGAATCACACATGAACGGTAAAAACAAAACAAAACTGAATGTTTTCTACATGAGATCAAAGAAATGGCAAGGAGGTTCATTCTAGCCAGTACAGTAACACAAGAAAAGAAGTTACAGGCATACAGATTGGAAAGGGCTTCCCTGGTGGCTCAGATGGTAAAGAATCTGCCTCTTATACAGGAGACCCAGATTCAATCCCTGGGTTGGGGAAGATCCCCTGGAGGAAAGAATGGCAACCCACTCCAATATTCTTGCCTGGAGAATTCCATGGACAGAGAAGCCTGGTGGGCTACAGTTCATGGGGTCACAAAGAACTGGAAACGACTGAGGGACTAACACTTCACTCTGGGTTTCCTGGTAGATCAGATGGTACAGAATCCGCCTGCAACTCAGGAGACCCTGGTTCGATTCCTGGGTTGGGAAGATCTGCTGGAGAAGGGGTAGGCTATCCACTACAGTATTCTTGGGCTTCCCTAGTGGCCTCAGCTGGTAAAGAATCCACCTGCAATGTGGGAGACCTGGGTTCGATCCCTGGACTGGGAAGATCCCCTGAAGAGGGGAACAGCTACCCACTCCAGTTTCTGGCCTGGTGAATTCTATGGACTGTATATAGTCCATGGGGTCGCTAAGAGTTGGACACAACTGAGCCACTTTCACTTTTAGAACTAACAAGTGAACTCAGTAAGGCTGCAAGATAAAAGATGATATACACAAGCTGGTTGCATTTCTGAGTGGCAGCAAAGAACAATCTAAAAATAAAAATATCTATTTATAACAGCATCAACAAACTAAAATACTTCATGGGTTAGACCACTGTTAAAATGGTAATTCTGTAAACCTTTCCAAATGGGCAAGATATCTGAAGTATAAACAGACTCTTCAGAAAACAAGATATATGAGTAGCCAAAAGGCATCTGAAAAGGATGCTTAACATCATGTCACTAGAGAAATGAAAATTAACATACAAGAGAGGGATGGTACCACACAACCATTAGAGTAGCTAAAGTTAAAAAGAATGACAAGATTAAATGCTGGCAAATTATGGAGAACTGGAACCTTAATACACTGTTGATGGGATTTTCTTTTAAAATGTTAATGACCTTTCAACCTGGCAATTCCACCTTCACCTATTTGCCCAAGAAACTAAAACCTATGCCCACACAAAGCCTTCTGAGTGAATACTGACAGCAGCTCTAATAATATCCCCAAACTGGCAACAACCCAAATGTATGTCAAATGGCAAATGGATAAACAAATACGGTACTACTGATACAATGAAATAATACTCAACATCAAAGAGGAATGACCTACTGATGTGTGACAACACGGATGAATCTCAGGAATAGCACACTACGTGGACACACAAGACTGCACATACGCAGCAAGAATCCACAGATGCTGAAATTCCAAAAAGGCAAAATTATACCAACAGAGGCAGATCAGTGGTTAACGCAACTGGGGTGGTGTAGGGGCTGACTGAAAATGGGGCACATGGGAACTCCGGAGGGTAACGGAAGTATTCTAAATTCTGAACTTGGTGAGGGCTGTACAACTTAGTTAATAAAACTCACTGAACTTTAAAACAGGTGAATGTTATGATTTATAAATTATATGTCAAAAAATCTATAAAACACACACACGTTACTAACTGGCAAAGAACTGAAATGATTTACTCGTAGAATTTTAAAAATTTACTTTAGTTTTGCAATAAAGCCATTTTTCCCTCTCCATAAAGAAATATTATCAACAGGGTAATTTTATCAAATAGTTTTATAAAATTATTATTGTGTTGCTATTGCTACGACTGAACTATAGAGATAGTTGCAAATTTGCTAACCAGATGGAAAATATTCACTTCAGGGGACAACGGTCCGCTGGTACACCTGTCAGTAAGGCACGAGTGGGGCTTCAGTAAATGTGAGCTGCGCATTCTGCATTTTAGAACCTGGTCGCTGATGCTCCTTTGTTGGGGAGGGGCTCTTCATGTCTCCACTCTCTCTCGTCCTGTTAAAGGGCATGTGGTGCGCTGGGTCTCTGGGACGCAGCAAACTAACGGGCTAAATACATGGAGCTGGTGTTCAGTCAAGGTTTGATTTGTTTTGCTCTAACACCTCAACTTGCAATTTACAAGAGCAGCAGAGGGACTAATCTGTTTGGTTTTAGACCAGAACTCTTATACATTAAAGATTAAACGGGGAATATGGACAAGCACACTCCTGCTTAAGTAAAAGGATAGTGAGAGTAAAAGGAAGAGAGTAGCAAAGGGAGAAACTTTTATTAGAATCTGCCTCAAAGTGTCAGCTCCTTTTTGCTCTCGTGCCTACCGCAGGCTGCATCAACAGTTTTCTATCGTCATTACCGCTGCTTCTGCTTTGGGGAGGGTGGGCAGCACCTCCTTCCCTTGAACCATAAGGTAAACACACACCCAGCTGCTGCCCCAGAACCGCTGGGACAACTTCAGCCTTTCACCGCCAGACTGGGGATAAAAAACAGGAGCCCCTACAGGGCTGGGATCTTGGTCACCGCACTCTCTACGTGCCACACAGAGTGTGTACTCGACACTGGACGGCAGTAACAAAAACACCTAACCAGCCAAACCAACACCTATCCAGTTTCCCCGGATAGGCTTTCTGACAGACCCCATCTAGAACTCTGTCCGTAGAATAAGGCCTTTTATAAGAACACACTGCCTTAGATTCTTTTGAGACACAGGACAGGATGCCAAACGTCCTGACAATTTTAAATCACACTTGAAAGAGAGTTAAAATAAAGGCCTAAGTGTGGGCTTATTTGTGGTGGTTTGTGATGCTGGTGACGCAGGTCACCTACAGGCTCCATAATCAATCACTGCAGCTTCTCGCCCCAGCCCAGACCCAAGGATGCCACCATCTGTTCAGCGTGCAGGCATCCCCGCCAGGATGGGGACGGCTGTGCTGCGAGCACATTCCTTTCCACTGTGTGCACCAGTTCACATCTTCCCTACATCAGTCCTCTAAAAGAACTCAATAGCCCCCTGTGCTTTTCTGTGTGCTTAACTGGAAAAAAAAAAAAAAAAATTAGATAGTATTGCCCACATTCAAAACCGCTGATTTTCACTGCAAACCGATGTCCACACTCTCCAGACTGGAATCTGGAATCTCTTCCCTCTCTTTTGAGCAGTTTCTCCTCACTCAACCCCAAAGCTCCAGCAGGCCGCACAGAGGTCACCTGCAGACCACCGCCCAGCTTGGCCCACGCAGTCCCTCCTTCTGCGCTTCTGAGTCCCACCCTTCCTCTTATGCCCCGACTGTGGAATCCTGTCCAGAGTCTGCCAGTTGGAATTAACCTCTCCCTCCCCAGATCCCTGTAACATACGGCGTGCACCATGATTAAAGCTCGTGGCAGGCTGGCCTGGATGCCGGTTACTTCGTGCATGTGACTGCCTTCCACTTGGGACCAGCAAATTTCCTACTTTGAGTGTATATTTAAATCACCTTGAGGATCCTTGGAAAACTAGCTGATGCCGGGACGAGGCAAAGGTTAAGTACAAGGTCACCCAGAACACACCAAGTTGTGCCAGCGAGCAGGAAACACTTTTCAAAGAAATGGAGGCGTGTCACAAAACATGGAATTCAGCTCAAAGGAATTTCACTGGCCAAACCTGAGACAATTTGAACAACAAAATAATTAAGTACAGCAGTGAATTATAAACCACTGAAAAAATATAAAACCCCATGAATTCATATCAACAAGAGATAAGTACGGGAGAAGGATGCAAATGCTGAATGCAGAGGACTAGAGTCAGAAGAGCATCCTTGCACAACCATCACAGTAGAGATGGGTTCAGGCAAGAAGCATCAGTGATGCTAAATCTAGGAGACAGTTTTGAGGAGGATTAGGACATTTATATAGTCAAAGGATTTCCCACAGATGCTTAACTAGTCAGAATGGCAAAAACACACTATTTTTAGAGACATCAGACAACACCCAGACAAGGTGAATGAATCAACATTAATGTATCAATAATGAGAGGCAGATAAATGTCCGTGCCTCCCAATGTAGGGGCTTTGCTGGTGTCTCAGGTGGTAAAGAATCTGCCTGCAATGCAGGAGACCCGGGTTCAGTCCCTGGGCCAGGATGATCCCCTGGAGGAGGACATAGCTACCCACTCCAGTATTCCTGCCTGGAGAATTCCATGGACAGAGGAGCCTGGCGGGCTACAGTCCATGGGTTGCAAAGAGTCAGACACGACTGAGTGACTATTACATCTCTCAGTGTAGAACCCTGAGGGGAATATATCATCGTCCACATAGTATTCTGGCTAGCAATATGTAATCTGAATCTAATCATGAAGAAACATCAGATGAACCCCAAATGAGGAGTGCTCTATTTAAAAAAAAAAAAAAAGAGGGGGTGGGAAGGGTAAGGAGAAGGGGGTAGAGAAATGTACTCTTTAAAAATGCCAGTGATCACTAAAAACAAAGAAAGGCAATGAAAACAACTTAAGAGTCTTCAAGAGACGTGACAACTAAATGCAATACTTGACCATGGACTGGATTCCATACCAGAGGGCGGAAAATGCTGTTACAAAGTACATTACAGGATCAGCTAGCAAAGCTAGAATATGGACGATAGGTCTGACAGAAGCATCAGTGTCAGTTTGCTAAAGCTGGTAACCGTGCTACAGTTATATAGAATAATTATCCTGAGGAAACACTCACTGGAGTTTACAGGGATAAAGGGCTACAGTGTTTTCAACTCACTCTCAAAGAGTCTAGGAAAGAGCTTTCAACTTTCGAAAAGTTAAAAAGCAATACCCGGTTACTCTTTCTGATTCGATGTTCAGTGTGAGGCCCAGCCAGTCTACATTTTAGAGGCTTCCCAGAGTGAGAAGTGCCCAGAGCAGGGACCCTCAGAGCAGCTGCACCAGCGTGACCGGGGGCCTGTCAGATGGGCACAGGCCCGCCAAGGCAGGAGCACTGGCCCAGTGGGCTGTGCGACTCTGATGCCCACTCTGAAATCACTGGCCTAAGCTATGAGCTCCTACACTCTGTGTTCTAGCTTCTACAGCCATCACAAACCTAGGAAATGCTTGATACAAAATCATACCTCAATAAATACTTGCTGAATTTACCTGACAGTGAAAAGGCAGAAATGACCACTGAGGCACTTGAAGTCGATAAACTAAAGGTCCCAGCTAAAGCATCACTCTTTGAGTTTCTAAAGTGAAAATAAAATTTATTTTGAAAGCAGTAAACGAAGTCCAGATTACTCAAGAGGTTAGTAAAAGCACTGCTGTCCCAAAAGGGGGGCTATCAGCTCACAGTTAAAGTCACTGTCAGTTGAAAATAAGCAACAACGTCCGCAAGCTCTTAGACTGGTATTTAAAAATGAATTCTGCGGCTTTGGGAGGCAATGCACAGCGATGTAAGCAGCATGCGGTGCGCGTCATGCAAGATCTGCTTAGAACACACAGCAGTCACGTGGCTGTGATGCAGCCCAGGTTTGAAGAGGATGGCCAGGTTTCAGAAGAACCCTCTCTAGGTGGCAATGGGAGAGACAAGGCCCCTGTAACGACAACGGGCTGATCAATCTGCCTACTGAGCTGAAAATGAAACAAATAAATCCATGTTTATGCAGTTGTTTTCCATCTTGAGAAGTTAAGGCGCTGAAGATACACTGGGATGCAGGGTATCGTTCCAGCCACACCACATGCCTTTTCTAATTGGCACCCAGAAAGATTTCACAGGAAGAGGGTGTTACTTTGGTATTGTTGACTTAAAGGTTATCTCGTCACAGCAAGGCAGATGAAAATTCATCTTCAAAATTCACCTCTTCGTTGAAAGACCATGGAATGTCTTGGCAATTAACAATTCCTATCACCTCTAGCTGTTCCCTATGTAAGAAGGCTCAGAACTCGCCTTACAAATTGCTCTTTTGAAGATCAAAGGGGAGCTGAATGTGTCTGTGTGCTCTCGATGAGACTGTGATTTAATGGAATTTTTAGAGGAGGCTTGCTGGCAGTGTTTGGATGACAGCCCCAGGCGGAGGATTCTGGGGAGCTCGGCCACTCTTCCCTTCGGAGCGTCCTCCCTGTCTTTAATTGGCACCTCATTAGAAATTAATGAAAATGACATCCTCTGTTCTTCCTGCTCTAGGCACCGAATGCTACAAAAAGGCCCATCACAATTCATAACACATTCAATTTATATAGCAATGGCTCTTGAGCATTATTTATGAGATGTGAATTTCTTGTCAGCAGTTAATAACCTGTACAGAGTGGAAGGGGAATGGAAAAAAAGATTGTGAATATATATATATATATAAAGGCTTTCTGCAGTGGAGAGGTGTTCTGTTTGAGTTTAAACTGCCTTCCCGAGTCTTCACTTTCAGGAGTAAATTACTGTTTCCCCTCCTCTAAAACCTTCCTGGGCAGTTCAATGTCTCTCCAGCACTCTGTGCAGCCTCAAGGAAGTAACTACACAACTCACCTTTCCCTGAGAGATCCAAGCAGACAGGAGGAGGAACACAAGCTACTCATCGGGGACAGTCCTAGAGGTGTGTGTTCCCATCGCTGTCCTTTGTCTTTTCAAGTGTGGCAGTTGACTCAGTCATCTCTCCGGGCACGTAAGTGTGATGCTCTCTGTGGGTCCAACTGAATGCTCAGCTCTCTCTAGGAAGGCTACATCTGGAGAGACTGCAGAAAGCTCAGGGCTTTGTCTCCAGCAGAAAAATCGAATCTCTATAAGCAGACCCTCAAAACGGGGCGCAAGCCAAGGGACATGTGTTACATCACCTGAAAAGAACGCACGTCTGTGGCAAACGGATCGGCACTTACTTAGAAGCCAGCCTCCTGCTGAGAGGTGGAGAGTGCGGCAGGGGAATCTGCGCTTACCAGACCGGCCAGCTGGCTTCACTCCAGGGACACATGAAGCCATCCAACATGCACTTCTAGATCCTTTCAGCTGGGTGCTTACGGCCTTGGGAAATGGGCGGTTTGCATCAAAGCTCAAGGACAAAGTGGGAGACTCGGCAACAACACCTCTGGGTCTCTCAGCGCTAATCTGTGAATTCTAACTGCTTACCTGAGGCGGAGAGGAGATATCAGCCACTGCCAGAGGCGAGGCGGTTCACGGGATGGACCAACTGCTTGACCCACTAGGGCAAATCCCGTGTAATACCCAGGATTCAGTTACTTTCAAGAAGGAAAGAAGAATGAAGGTACAGGAAAATCCCATGATTCTAATTTAGGAATCCCCAAAGGCCTGTGTTACAAAAGCAACAGGCAAACGGTCAGGGGAGCCTTACAACACTGGTAACAGACTGAACTGCTGAAGCCCGCGAAGGGCCACATAAGACCAGAGCAAGAATGTGCAGACAACAAAAGGTCAGACAGACCACTGTGGGCAAAGCTGGTTAGCCAGCAGATCCCAGAGTTTCCTCAGCTAACCACAGCATTCCTTCAGCACCTCGTCAAGAATTTTACGTTACAGCATGGCTGATCAAGATACAACCTAAGAGTAAGGTTCTGGGCTCACCTGCGCCACATTGAGGGAAAACAGGCGAGGCCTGAAAATTCTGCCCATGGCCTCCACTGACGTCTCATCCTGCCTCTCTCCCCACACTCTCACACAAACGCTGAATAGGACAAATCAATGTCAGGCCAAAGGGCCGCACCTCTCTGGTGACGCCCAGACTCCACATGCCAGTCCCCGTTCTACAGCTGAGCACGTTTCTGATATTGCCGAGTACCACACACCACAGTATGCAACAGATTTCTAGTCATGACAGGAAAGGAGTTCCTACTTTGTCTCCATGAGATGTTGGAACGCCCTCCTGTCCTCCTCAATTCCAACAGGGCAGGTAATTGAGGGACAAGGAGCAGCCAAGACCATCTCTTTGCAAGATGAAGGGCTTTGAGTGACTGACTGCCGGGAGAGCCACCTAGTCCTGAGTACTGGCAGCAGTGCTTACAGGAGATCTATGGCCACCCAGGCACAAGCTCACTCCTGAGCTTTGGAAAGGATACAGGGTTCTTAGAGGCCAGAGCCAGCGTGCCTGATGAGAACTCTGTCCCAAACCATACTTTCACAATACAGAAACACTGCAGTCAGCCTAAACACAGCTACACAATTCGTGATGCATGTGGTCAGAGGGAGAAGAAATGTTCTAAGTTTTGCTCCACTGTGGGCAGGCATGAAGTTTTTAACAAGGACACCCCTTTGCAGCAACTCTAAGAGTTGGTATTACACTGAATAACACCAAAGGAAAGGTTACTTTAATGCTATCTCAAGAGGTTAAATGACAATGAATTATGGTTCAAGGAAAATAATTTTCTAGTCAAACTTTAATTTATAAGGGATATGGGGGAGAAATCGTCCATTTATTACACATAGCAAGAAGCTCATTCAAAATTAATATATGAATTTTATGGTACATATCCCAGAGTTTCACTGGGTTTGGTTAACTTCCAAATAAGTCATCAATGAGAAGGAACCACGGGAATATGCAGTGGGGAGGAGCCGAGGGCAGTGACAGCGCAACGCTAATGAGCTATGTGTAAGAGTGGCCGTGGAGGCTTTAGCCTGTTTTGTTATGTCTGAAGGAAACGCGGGGTGTTTAGAAATAATACTCCTCTACTCCCGATTTCCTGAGCTCCAAACCTACAGCCTGCAGGGAGGTACTCAGGGGGAGAAGCCAGGAGCTCAGCCTCTCAGAAGCTAACACCCCCCGCTGGACGCTTACCGCAGCGGCACGATCCCAGTTCCTGCTGCACCAGCTCCAGCTTGGTTTGGCACTGGAAGCACCGACGTCGACTTTTCTGTTTGGACCGGCTGGCCTCCTCGGATCGTTCAGTGTTCTCCAGTAGTCGTGGCCGTTTCACTGGTGAAGCCTCATTCTCAGACTGTGAATCTGCACAAAACAACATATTTGGGCGTCAGGGTTAGTGCCTGGCCTGGCGAGCCAGAGCGGACTAATCTCCTGCCAGGCACGCTGCAGACCAGGCTACTGCCCTTATCCAAGCGCCGGACCTGTGTGAGCCAGAGCCAGTTCTGACTGTCACAAGCGTGCACCTTCAAAGCTGACCTCTCATGAGCCAGGCCTGAGCGAGGAGGGTGGGGTGGCTCAGCAAACATCAGTTCTATGTCATTTTTTATAACAGCCATGCTGACGAGGAGACCGTTCAAGCTGGAAACAGGACCCCTCTCTCTGTACCCCTCCTTTGGGTCCTCACTGTTCACTGCTTGTACCGGTTATCTCTTCTGGGATCTTTGTCCTCAAGTAAACTACAATTCACCAGAGAAGGGACTATGCCTACTATTTCTTTGTATCACCATACTTAGCACAATTCTGTACCTAAAATCAGTCTTTCATGGCAGATCCATATCTTTTCTAGTAAAAATACATTTCTATTCCTATGCACAACTAAATGCACAAGAAATCAGGCTCTAATATTGAAGACTATTCCCGTTTACTGAGAGGGAAGAAGTGTCCTTGCCTGTTCTCAAGCAAGCTGTTCCATGGCCTCCTTCATGGGGTGGGCAGAGACAGCGCCTGGTACTACAACCCCAGGGCTGGAGTCAAATTAGTGGGTGGGAGATGGCAGAGGTGGTGGGGGCTGGTGGTGTAGGGTGCAACAACTGTTTTGAATAACTTTAAAAAGTAAAATGAAATGAAGTTTGAAGTTATGTCACAGGCAGGCTGTAAATACCTTGCCTTCAAAACAAAAAAAGAGCCAGCTCTTGTGGGGCTCTACGCTCCTGGAATTACTGTCACGGAAATACTGACAATGCACCTCTCGCCAAGGCTCCATAGTGACCTGTGCTGAATCGCCTCTGAAAGAGAGTCTCCTAAACGATCTCCTTCAAAACAAACCCAGATCCCACACATTCTCACCCCACCACGACCACCACATTGCTCCAGGCCATCGCCATCTCTGCCAGCCTAGCGGAGTAGCTTCTTAACCCGTCTCCCTGCCCTCCCCTTGTCCCTATAGTCTATTCTCCATCAGGCAGCCAAGCAACCCTGCTAAAAATCTAGTTAGAATCACTTCACTCTCCTGATCAAAATCCTAACAGCTCCCTTTCTTGGAGGAGTTCTGATACTTCCTTCAGCACTCAGAAGGCCCGGCACGGCGGGCCCTCCTCTGGCCCTGTCCCCTGCTGCTCCTGCCCTCTGCTGCATCCACGCTGGCCTGCCAACTGTCTCCTACCCCAGAGCCTTTGCACCTTCTGTTCCCTTTGACTGGAATACTCTTTGCCCAGATCCACAGGGGATCTCACCTCTTAAGTCTTTTAAGCAATATTTTCAATGAGGTCTTCTTCCCTTAAAACCTTATGCAGACCACTCCTGCCCGCTCTTCCTGCCTTTTGTTCCTCCACAGCACTATCTTTTCACTTTATCCTCCAGGAGAACATAAGCTCCTGGAGGGCAGCAAGTTTCACCTGCTTTATTCACTAATGCGCCCTCTTTGCCTAAACTCATTATTTCTTTCATGAATGAATCTTCTCCTTAGGCAGTCCTGATTTTCTATATACTGTGGCTCCAGTGAGAACCAGAAGGCTGTCAGCTGCACTTCTTTTTTCTTTTGGCCGTACCATGAAGCATGCAGGATCCTAGCTCCCCAACCAGGGACTGAATCCGTGGCCCCTGCAGCGGAAGCACACTCGGAGTCTTACCCACCGGATCTGCAGGGAATTCTGGCGGTGTTTCAGTGAAGGCCACCTGGACCCCTCTCCCAGCCCTGCTCTGTGTGGAGTGGAGGCTGCATGTCGCCCTAGCACTTACTGGCCCCGATGGGGACAACTGTAATGGTTCCTCACGGCTGCCATCCCACTGCACCGCACACTGACTTTCAGAAGGCACGCACCATTCGCAGCAATTGTAAACTTCATTCCTCATTTCATTTAGTTCTTGCAGTCCTACATGACATTTTCCCCCAATACAAACCAACCAAACAAGGCCTTTGATGAAAACAATTGAAAGCCAAGTTCAGCCTATTTCCCAGCTCTGCTGAGCAAAGCTGTCCAAACCCAGCCGGTGTGAGCACTGAGGCAGCCAGACATACCAGACCCCTCCTCTTCCCCTACAAAAGCAACAAGCAACTATCTAAATGTAAATCATTACAAAGCAGCCTGCCAAAAGAAATATACCAGGCAGGGGCCACAATGCTCTCCAGGGGTCCTTTTTAAAAACCAACCAACCAACCAACCAAGGCATTATTTGTATTAATAACCCTATTTAGACTTTTTTCCATTGGGTGACAAAAACAGAAAATTCTAGAGTAAAAATCGAAACAGAAAAATGGAGTTTTTTATGAGAGAAGGTCCTACATTTGGAGCATCTATGTAAGAAATTATCCCCCAATTCTGGGCGGGGGCGGGTGGTGAGGAGAGAGATTAGGGTCCACACAAGAAGGGGAAGTGGCTGCAGCCTTTGCATTATTAAGCTGCTTAAAATCCAGAGGGCCATGACATGATGCCAGCACATCTTTAAGAAGGAAGGGACACTCGGATCTTCTTTCACTTGCACTGCGATCTGATACAACTGAGCTTGTGTCTGGAAATGCAATGTTCACATTCAAAGCTGTCTCCAAAGTGAGTCTGTTCCAAACTGTCAAATGTGATGTCTACCTATATAGCACCCATTTCCATTTCTAAAGCAAGCCTCTGCTACAAGAAAACAACTTACTTTCAATATGTCAATATGATCAATGGCTGACAATTTGCAAATAAGAGAGTAATCTGTGAAGATAGTGTTTTTTAATATATGATTTCTAAGATTGAGAAACAGAATTCGTATTTATATAATCATAATCATCATTGATCATCACCAAACAACCCAGTCGATGAAACCCCCAAATTAGGATACGCCTGTCCAAGCCTGATTTCTTTTTTTCTGATTCCCCATCTTGTCTGACCAGTGAACATTTAATAAAAAAAAAAAACAACTAAGGAGTAAGTCTGCATGGCCCCGTCCTGAACTTCTCCTTTACCTGCTCCACTTTACACATGAGGGCCACACCGCTATTTGCTCTGGAAGGCAGGGTGCAGGGGATGTTCCTGAAATAACAGGTAGGCAGGCAGGTCTTCAATGCTGCCAACAGCCTCTGGTGGCACTGCACTGGCCCTCCTAAGGGAACAGCACTCAGCGCTAGTCAGTCCTCTGAGAGGCAACGCTTGCATCGGTGCAAGCCTGAGTCACAACAAGCGGTCCTCAGCGAGTCTAAACTAAGATGAAAGGTTCACCAGAATGTGTCATTTTTCAGAACCAAGGAATCACTCCTAGACATTAAAAGAGTCACAACCTCAGCATTCTGTAATATACCAACGTACCCTGCACTCAGTCAGTGGTCTATTAAGTGGAGTGGAATCCTTGTGCCCTCTGATGCCCCCTACCACAAGGGACTGTTCACCACCCTCCACAAGCTGCCATCCAGGAAGGTGACTGTGTTATATGTAACTTCCTGGAGAAGCAAACCATTCCTTGGCATTTCCTCACAAGTCAACTTAGTGTTTTAATTAGAAGCTGATGAAATAAATAGCGGTCTACAGGATCATCATCATGTCTGCATAAGAAATTTACATCTCCTCTGCTAATTACTTAATGAAACCTGTGCCATGGGGAGAGATGCCCAAATAAGAGAAACAGATGTCCAGGACAGGAATTCTAATTACATAATAATGAACTAAATAATTCAACTACTCAATTATACATTTCATGACAATTTAAAAAGGACCATCAGAAAGAAAAGATCCAATTATGGTCAACACTAAAGGAACCCTCATCTACTGTCTGTATCTGAATAAATTAAACTTTGATTATTTACTTCTTGCTCAGAAACATCACTCTTGTTACCCTGAAGCATTTTCAACTCCTCAACTATGATGGAAAACACCTACCAGTCCATTTGCATAATCTGAACATGGGCAGTAAGGGTTAAATGCAGAGAGAAAGGCGAACAGAAATAACTCTCATACGCAGCTCTAACTGTCAGAAGAAACTCGTCCTTGCAAGGAGCATGCTCATTAGCAGCAGGAGGAGTGTGGCGGCAGGCTAGAAACTGTTCCCACCCCAGGAGTTAGGAGTGACTTCTAATTAAGGGCCTTCATAAAGGGCCAACAAAGCACATTTTCCCCAGTACGCTTTTCCTCGAGAACGTAATCTAGTCTGTGTGTACCCACATGAAAGCTGCCCACACGCCCACGCCAGGCTCACAGTTCTTGACATTCAGCAGACCCCCTCTTCTGCTGTCTACATTTATCGCCTGAGGAAGATACCACATCAGATCTTCTAGTCAAAGCAAAGTTCGATCAAGAATCACGGTGTGATGAAATTAGAAAGGAAAATCTTAAAGTATTTTACTTTCCTAAAGGTAATCGTTGCTTTGTGACAGAGAAACAAGTACCATGATTTTTAAAACATACAATCCTCTGAAGAGAAGAAGTCTTCTAATTGTACTTTCCCAGCCAATAGAAAATAGCGGAGGAAAGACTTTCAATTCAGGAACACAGTTTAACTGGAAAATTTGACTGGAAACAACAAACAGACCTCCTCTTTTAAAATTCTGTTTCGTCTCTGACAGAAATTCACATTTGTTCCTTACTGTCACTGTTCTTGTCTTTATTACTCATGTTCTCTCCTGAAGATTTCCAAATAAATTGTGTCAGGCCTGTCAAGAGTTGAATCCCAGTCTCTCTGAATCTCCCGTCGCTGTGCAGCTGGCAGCCCGCACACACCGACAGAGCTAACCTTGACCACGTCCCTCTGACACCTCGGGGCAGGGCCGGGCGGGCGGGGGATCCTGACCAGACGTCTGCACTGAGAGTTGAGGAGAGGAGAGTGGGTGCAGCGAAGTGGCCACAGAGAAAAGGAAGCGCCTTCTATTCGCTTCACCCACACCTTCCCTTACTTCTAAGAAAGAGAGATGAATCTGTTTAATCTCAGGCTCTGTGACAGCTTTTGAGGCGCTCAATCAGTTTTTTTAGAACCTATCACAGTCTCTTGACAGACTGACATTTATGATCCCAACAGCCTGTGCAAACATCGGTAAGAGCAATAATTAATGAACCCTCACACATCACTGCCATCTCTCCTTCGACCATTTAAAAGAAGGCTTAAGCTGCTAAAACCTCTGTCCATGAAAAACACCACATTCTCACTGGAAAAATGGATAAAAGACACTTCATAAAAATCTGTCTGAAAGGCACTTTCTCTGTTTCTTCTCATGCTGGCTTTCAGTGTGTGCAGGGATTAGCTTCCTCCTCTCCCAGCTTCTTAACTCTGTGTGTCATGAAAGACTTCAGGAGAGAAAACTCCCTCATTACCCATTAAAATTCTGTTTCCATTTTATCCGACTGGAATTGCCCCCTCCTTTCTTATCTTCCTCATGGTCCTAGAACTATTTTGGAATATCACATGTGTTAAAAAGCTGTTACACAGACAAAGAAGTTCGACTCTTTGGAAGAGGTCATTATAATTTTGTGGAGAATGCCTCCATTTTCATTTGAAATACAATACAAAGGTGAATTTAGCTTGATATACTCCTACGATGCCATGTCTTACACCACAAGCATTTTAAAAGTGTTCTCAAATTGCCAGACAGTGCTACTGTGGACCATGAATCCCTCTCCTTCCATCACCAGCCCCCTTCCTCCAGGTTATTCCCCCAAGATAACACTTGCTCCGTATCGTGAGGGTGGTGGTCTCCTCCATCACAGCCTCAAGACTGAAAGCAGACCTCCAACTCAACCCCAAGAAGCATGTAGTCAGCTTTCACCTTTTTATTTTGAACATTTTCAAAAATATAGAAAAATTCAAAGAATAGTACAATAAACACCTGTATACACTCCATTCAGATTCAACAAATAATCTGTCACACTGCTTTCTCTCTCTCCTCCATATGCTCACACAATACCCAACTATCTGAAAATAACCTGCAAACATCAAAATACCTCACATATACACATTTACTAATAAGGGCATTTCCTTACATGACCAAAATATCATAGCTAAGAAAATTAAGCATAATGCCCCCGTGTCCCCTAATATTTGGTCCATATCTGAATTGCCTCCACTGTTTTCAATGTTTATCTTCATTGTTTCAAAGGCATGTCCAATCAAGTTGCAGGCGTTACATTTGGATCTAGGTCTCTTTTAGTCTAGAACAGAATGCCCCTCAAACTGGTCGCCTGTTCATTTATTCAAATGACCTGGACTTCTGGACAGTCCTGGTTGGTCTTCCCGTGGAACATACCGTCATCCTGGACTGACTGACTGTTTCTCCATTTCATCTATCTCCCTATTTTAATGGCGTCATTTACTGGTAAGGAAGGAGATTTTTTTTTTTTTAACTGAACACTTCCTCTGTTTCATATTTGAGACCAGAAATTAAAACTTCTGACAAGTCCCTGCCAAACCCACATGGCTGGAGGGCTGGCACAAGTCAGGGCAGGTGAGGAAGGGCAGGCACTGGGTTGTCAGCCCAGTTCCCACTGCACCTTGGCTGTCGGAGGAGGGGGTGTTCTTCCTTGAACTTGCCCCACTGCACACCTGCCATATAGGACATCAGGCTAGAGTTCACCTGTGCCTTACCAAGGAATGGTGTACTTAGGTGAGTGCTGGGAGATGAGTTAGCTGTCGGTGTCTTAGCCCGTGATTTCTTAAAGTCTGATGGCACTGCCTATGACTAAAGTTGGTCCCAGAAGGCCACAAGTCGCCTCTCCCATTATCTCCTTTCCGATAGCTTCCTGATGGTTTTTGATTGCCCCGCCCCTCCTGATGAACTCCACACTGTTGCTAGCTGTTCCTAAGACATCTCTTCATTGCTGATCATTCAACTCTCTAAACTGAAGGAAAACTTTCACCAGAATAAAAAACAAAGCAAAAGCCCAGGAAGGTTCACTTGTAATAATAATCATAATCTCATTAAGTAAAATAACATTCTCCATTTATCTGATCTAACTTATGTGGTCTTCCAAAAGCCCAGACAACAGTACTTTATTAATTATTTATCACATGCCTAGCACTGGGGCAATGATCTCTCCCTTCAAGGAAGCCACATTCCAGAAAAGACACAAGTAAACTTACAGTACATTAATGTAAAAACAGACTACGGACATAAAATGTGGACATGATAAATTCTGTTGAGGGGGGTGATTAAGAAGCAGAAGAGGGAAAGGTCAAGAAGGTACCTCTTGAACCTACGAACTGTATTATATATATGTAGAAGGACGATCTGCAGCTCTCATTTATCACTCTCACATTTTCTGTTAGCCCTGCTTTTCAAAATACCATTTGTACAAAACCTGTTGCTCATCTAACTACTACCTCTTCTCTTTACCAAAAACCCTCTCAATCAGTAGACCCTTTCACAGTTTGAGGAGCAAAAGTACATGGAGAACACCTGATTGATATGTTTTCAGGGAGATAAAGCTGTTGTATCAGTATAGCTCCCCCTCTCTCTGACTCCAGCTGGTTTCATGGGGGGAGGGGGGTGGGGCTCGTGAACATCTCAGTAGCAATAGTCACCCTCTGCAGCTGTTACTGGCCTGGTAACAACGTTCCTTGTTTTAGTTTCTCCATCAGCAAGACCTGTCCGGCCTGCTCAACTAAACCATATTACTTTTCCCCATAGATTTTTCAGTTACTCATTGTAACTGACAAATTACCCTCAATAGATAATCTTTCCTTTTTATAACCTGCTTGGGTATTTTAGAGTTCAACAACATTACAATGCATTGATTTTTTAAAATATTACATTTATAGCATCAGCAGAGTACAGGATTCAGTTCAGTTCAGTTGCGTCCGACTCTTTGCGACCCCATGAATTGCAGCACCCCAGGCCTCCCTGTTCATCACCAACTTCCGGAGTTTACTCAAACTCATGTCCATCGAGTCGGTGATGCCATCCAGCCATCTCATCCTCTGCGGTCCCCTTCTCCTCCTGCCCCCAATCCCTCCCAGCATCAGGGTCTTTTCCAATGAGTCAACTCTTCACATGAGGTGGCCAAAGTACTGGAGGTTCAGCTTCAGCTGTTTCAGCTTTATTAAGGTAAGACAGAGAGAGAAAGCAAGAATTAAGAAACCCAAGAGAAATATGTACTTCTCATAGGCCTCACGCCTTCCTGTTCTGTGACCACAAGGTTTCTAAGACTTTTTCAGGGCTCAGACTAAGTCTTGAACTTCTGTTCTACTATCTTTTCCAATATTTCCAGAAAACTAAGATCAGCCACTGTTTATTTTCATTTATCCAAGGAAAAGGAAATTTGAGAGAATCCATAAAGTATCTACATACCCAGGTTTTTATTTTCATATGTCTGGGTCTAAGGCAGGTAATATTATTTTCATTTAGTTTCTTAGAATATTCATTCTTCAAATATAAGTCACCAGTAGGGAGAAGTGACTATAGTCACACATACTGCCCAGCTGCTCAAAACAGTTGTGTAATTTTATAAGGCATAATATGAAAAATTTGTTTCATGTAACTACAGAATAAGTAGATTTATTCCCTGTTCTTTAGTGTCCCTATTGATGCCTTATATTTGAAGAAGCCACGTGGGAAGGGACAGGCTAGACATCTTCAAATAATGTTGCACCCTCATATCTTGGTCTCCAAAGCTGATGACTTGCCTGAGGGTTAATGGGACTTGACCCCAGGTCTTCTGCCAGGAACACTGAAAAATAGATGTTCTTTACAGAAAAACACTTCAGGGTAGGGTAAGGACATGGGTAAAGAAGAATGAGGTATTAATTCAATTTTTCCAGCTTTTTGTTAAAAACATACAGACAAAAAGTCAAATATTCCCATGCAAATCATCCGTACCCTCTAACGCTTACAACTGTTTTCCCTGCCCTGACTTATAATGCAAGCCACTAGGGGCAGACGTAGAATTGGCTGAATTTAGTACTCCACTGGTACTAACAAAACAATAATTAATAGTGGGGAAAAAAAATCTATTAACAGAGGTCAAATTCCTAACGACAGTAACCTCGGCACTGAGAGGCTGTCACCCTGTGGGCTCGCTGCTCCAGGTTCAATGTGCAGGGAAAATGTTTGAGCGCTTATATTTTGCTATTTAAAAAAAAAAACAGCTTGAATGCATAACTAAGTAGATGCTAAAATTAAATAGCTGATTTGTTTTTAAACTATTTTTGTTTCTAATTTAGCATCAACTTAATTCAGTTCCTCTCTCTACCTATCACTTAGTTTCTTCCACCCAAGATTTAGTCTTTTGACTCATTACTCCCGGGGTAAATCCTTAAACTTATAAATAAACACATCTGTGCCTCATTTTAACTCTTTCCAACGTGAGGCTAAATGAACCTAAAGTTAGAACCTGACATGATGATAAAGCGTGCCCAGAGAAAGCCATGCCCCGGCCACTCCCACCGCCGACTGAGCAAACTCAGCATTCATCACTCAGGGTTGTATCAGGCTGATATAGGTACTACCAACACTGCAGGAGGCTGGAGAAAGCTGCCTTAAGAGAATGGTTTATGAAGGAAAGAGAACCCCCACTTGTAAAATGAGCTGCTGGAAAATCAGAGACAAGAAACTCTACATGGAATTTTTATGAAGATTATCTTTAGTTCATATTTGAAATACGAGAGGAACAAGTATCTAGCATTTTAACCCCCTCCCCTTCAACCAACTTTGCTCAATACTTCTCATTTTTAAAGAATTATTACTTATCAAGAAGATGTTCACACTATGAACAATCATACTAAAAAAATTATATATTTTATCAATGTTAACTTTCCAATTTTGAAAGTTGTACTGTGGCTATATAAGACAGTATCTTGATTTTAAGAATTACGCACTGAAGTTTTAGTACAACAAAGGTAACTACCGAAATGGTTATGGATGTAGATGTAACACACACACACACACACACACACACACACAGGAACAGTAGAGAAGAGAACAGAGAACAAAGCCACTGAGGTAAAATGTTAATATTTGGGTGATCTGAGGCAGGGAGGTTCCTGAGAACTGTCTTCTTATAAATTTTCTGTAAGTCTGAATCTATGTTTATAAAAAACAAAAGCAATGACAACTATATCCCAGAGTAGCCATACCTGGAGATGACTGGCTGGAGTGTCTACTGAATCCCTCTCAGAAATGCTGATACTGCTCAGGACTGATGGAAAGCGCACGACCAAACAGTGGTAGCAGGTGATCAACAGTAAGGTCAAAGCTCGCCCTTCTCCAGGCTTGTACTTACTTATTTCTAAGTACACTCTAACGATTAGTCACAGACTAGTACATGTCATTCTTTTAGTCTATAGTTCCTCCAACCCCAATAAGGACCCAATTTTAATTGCCATCAATTACTGCAGTGGCTGTTCCAGGAAGGATGATGACCCAAGACCTTAAGATGTGATTTTAATCCTTTAGAAATGGATTTACCAACAGGATGCCAAAGAAAAAAAGTAAATCTGAACCCTGGTGTTACAGGAACTATCAGTTAATGCCAAGCTGGAAAAGAGGTTCTGCTGCAGCTAACACCTCCCGTTCAGATTAGTACTACACAAACCCCCTCCCCCAGCCCAATTTTCTTTTAAAAGTCACCCTCCATATTTGAGCACATAATTCAAGCTATGACATAATATCATCTTTGGAGAAGAGTTGTTCAACTTTCTCTAGAAACAAAGAAGCAATGCCCAACATATTCCCCACCCCGCCCCAGGTAAATTTTGGCCTTTTTTCAAGATAAAAATCTTAAAGATTGTCTCATGTATTCTTCCTTTATCCCTTGCTGAAGTAACAGAAAAATCAACAATGTGAGTAAAGGACCCTGTTTCCTTGCTTATATATGTATACATTTTTTATAAGTTTTGAAAGGGTAGTTAGATGTGGGAAATGCATAGCTTGTAACTAATTCCCCTGTCCACTGAGCTAATAGAGATGTGGTTTATTTAAAATTCTGAGTTGTGGTTCTGCTATCTGGGAATGGCTTTCTGAAACTCTGTGGGTAGATGCTGGTAATGAAACAGAGAATTCAGAACGGCGGGGAGCATAAGGCCAAACAAGCTTTTATAGCAGAGTGTGTGTATGCACTAAAAATAATTATACACATGTAGTGGGAGGCTGGTTAACTGAGCCCACAGAGGCACTTGGCTAGTCAGATAACTAATCACAATATGAAGTCCCCCATGACAAGAATGCTTCCAAGGTTAAACTGTCTGATTTTTAATCATAAAGAAGTAAATTTATTGGCTCAAGTTCTCTCATGTTGGTTGGGATGCAACAGCTAGTCTTTTTATCAAGACTTTATAACCATGAGAAAAGTATCAACCCTCTGTGGCTCCTAAATGGTGATTTGCCTCAGAAAGAAGTTCTCAATTCTAAAAGTTCAGAAAAGAGCTCAGAAAATGAGAGTATTTATTGTTTCTTGTGGAAAGCAAACTTGTCAAATTTCTGTAGGAATTACTTTACACTAATACATATAGTAAAATTTTACTTTTAAAACAAAGCCTAGAAACAAAACAGAACAAAAAAGTCGGATTTCCCCATTCTGATACCCAATTTTCTTAAGAAAGGGTTTTCTCGGTGCCCTGTCATTCACAGCCCCCAATCTATTGAAACAAGGCCGCTAACTGCCCCTGACTCCGCTGACCTGCACTTGTCCCTTTCCAGGTCTTCACTCTCCAGTCTGACTTGGCCTCGGATTGTCACTTCCAGTTTCTGAGTCCACCTCTTTGCCCAACAGATGCTGTGAGTTATGTGAGTTCTTTCTCACTTTCCTCTACACTGCCTCAACTCCTCTTTACTCTGTCATCTGGCCATCAGGTCCCTCTGTCCACATCTCTCTTACCTATCGAGCATTTACCAGGCACTACATACTTCAGATTATTTCATTTCCCTCATAACAACTCCACAGCTGGGTCTGTTATTTTACAGGAAAGAAAATCAAGGCTCACAGAGAGGCCCAGTCATTCTTCCAGTTCTATGGTTGGTAAAGGGGGGCACTGGAATGTGAACCCAGGAAGCCTGCCTACTTTATCAATCTCCGACACCTGTACCTCCCTTCTTTTCAGGATTAGGGGCTTTACCTTGGGTACAATCCTATCCCCTTGATTTCCAAAGAACCACAATGTTCTACCGAGACTACCCTTTGCTTCCGTTCTTCCACCAGTAGTTAAATCAGAAAGCATAATCCTTAGCTTGTCCCAGGTAATTTTAGTTTAAGAGGATTAAACACATTTTCCTCTGATCCCTCCCCCCAGATCCAACTGAAATAAAAACACAAAGATAACAAGAATGAACCCACTGTCATAAATAGAACTCTGTGTGTTTTAACATAATCAGCAAGAGATTTTAAACAGACTTCTAGACATCTATGGGGTGGGAGTAGTTTAAGGCTGAAACCTCATCACTGCAGAGGTGGTAGCCACTGCGTGCAAAGGAAGTCTTAAGAGAAGCAAAACGAGAAGTAGGGTGGAAAGCAGGGGATGCACTGAAAGTGTACTTGTAACACAACTGTACTGACTCTGGGAGCAGGCCAGATCACCTGGCAACAATCTGGACAGCTCTAATCTAGAGAACTGAACAGCCTGTCCAGACAAACCTGTTTTCCATGGTTCCTCACAATCCAGTCCTCCTCCTCTATGAGTCTCTCAGTTTCCTCACAACAAATCCTGCCTATTAACACCTCATCCCCACTCCATTCCACAGAGCCCCAGTAAAAATGCCCATTCAAGAAACAGGCATGGTAGAAACCCTTCCCACTCATCTAGGCCTTGTATCTTAAAAGCTGACAAAAAAATAGGCTTCGTCAGGCAAATGAGGAGAACCTGAAGCATGAAGTAAACGACTAAGACAGACAGGAAAACTGGTATCAAGGTGAGTATCAGACAGCTCCAGGAAGGACGTCAGTCTTTAGATCTTAGGGCCTAGCAGGTATCCAGCATCTTCAACGGGGGAAGGAAAAGGATGACCACTAGGTACTTACTATAAATTCTAGAACACCAAGGATGAAAAGATGATCCTAAAGAGTTCCAGAGGTGGAAAAATCCTACATATACTACTTAGTATCAGTGTCATCTGACTTCTCAGCAGTAACATGAAATGTTAGAAGTCAAGGGAGCAATAATTCTCATCCAAGAATTCTACACCTAGTCAAACTTCCCATCAAGATGGAAGCAAAAAGAGACCTTTTGAGATATGCAAGAATTTCAACACTCTCTTAGGAACTTACTTGGGGGGCTGTATTCCAAATTAAAGGGAAGAAAAGAGAGAAGAGTAAAGGGAAACCGAGGCTTAAAGAACAGCTAGTCTAGTTGAGGTAGAAAGATAGTGGACTCCAGGAGGGAGGTCTCGGGTGAAAGGTGTAAATACAGGTTGGAAAAAGAGAAAGGAAAGTATAAGCACCAAGAAGAACAACCGTATCTAAAAAATTACAATCCAGATATAAAGCAAACTAAAATGTAGCATGACTTTTGAGCAACTGAGGGAACACAACCACCACCAGCACCGCCTGGTTTGGCTCTGATGTAAGATCAGTCTCCTTAAAGGTCCAGGCACTGTGACACTAGACTCACAGAAAACACAAATCTATTCCTAGCACATAACTTGGCCTCCTGGCAGGGAACAGCATTTGCAGAGCCGTAGTAATGGAAATGTCGCTTACTGGCTTTCAATTTTTAGAAACACGCCGTGGACATAACATGAAGACCTGCTGTGGTTACAGGCTGAAAGTAAACAGTTAAAGCTGTGACAATATAAGAGTCCATGTGTAGCCGACAGGAGGCATGATAAGGAAGTACCTCTAGTCAGAGGTACTAATCTCCTCATTAAGAGATGACGCTAAAAACTAATGGATCAAGAAAGAAAAGGACGAAAACAAGTAATACAAACCCCAAATGCTGGGAGGAAGAATCGTTGAGCTAAATCTTTGTGTTTCATACTACCTGACACCTCAGAAAGTAGGGATATAAACATTTTTTTCTTTCTTCTACAGTTAATAATAAAAAAAAAAGACTGAAAGCACTAAAATAGAAACTGTCGAGAGAGAGATGCTGCTCTGTCCCTAGATTATCTTTCTCTTATAAATTATTCTGGGTTATGATGTGCTACCATGTGTTACTTTCGTAAAAATGAAAACATAATTAAAAAAAAAAAAAAGAAATGAGAACCACTTAGGCTCTCTTTGCTCTTTTCTTCTGGGTTAATTA
Organism: Bos indicus; assembly: GCF_029378745.1. Taxonomy (NCBI): domain Eukaryota; kingdom Metazoa; phylum Chordata; class Mammalia; order Artiodactyla; family Bovidae; genus Bos; species Bos indicus. The sequence goes on along the minus strand of NC_091782.1, from coordinate 13,513,746 downwards.
TAACAGCCAGAGACAGTCTCATTTTGGTGGTGGTGGTACTGTAGTCACTAAATCATGTCCGTCTCTTTGTGACCCCATGGACTGTAGCCTGCCAGGCTCCTCTGTCCAAGAGATTTCCCAGGCAAGAATACTAGAGTGAGTTGCCATTTCCTCCTCCAGAGGATCTTCCCGAACCAGGTATTGAACCCTTGTCTCTGATGTCTCCTGCACTGGCATGTGGATTCTTTATTGCTGAGCCACCAGGAAAGCCCACTATAAATTTAAACTATTTAAGGACAATTTGGATTAGCTACTACTTGGAAATATTATTCTCCCCCTCAGTCCACAGTTCTTTGCTGCTCCTGATAGCTGTATTATTTATTCAGAAAATGATGACCTTCAAGGATGAACTCCCTAGTTCATTTTGTCTCAGCTGTCTATATATTAAAAGAGAAAACTTATTTATCTAGATCTCTTTTCTTATCTCTAGGAGGGAACTAATGCTTCTGGGTTTCTGCCTCTAAAGAATCCCGCTTGTGTTTCTTTTCTTGAAAGTGAAAGTCCTCAGTCATGTCCGACTCTTTGCGACCCCATGAACTGCAGCCCACCAGGCTCCTCTGTCCATGGGATTCTCCAGGCAAATATACTGGCTGCTGCTGCTAAGTCGCTTCAGTCGTGTCTGACTCTGTGCAACCCCAGAGACGGCAGCCCACCAGGCTCCCCCATCCCTGGGATTCTCCAAGCAAGAACACTGGAGTGGGTTGCCATTTCCTTCTCCAATGCATGAAAGTGAAAAGTGAAAGTGAAGTCCCTCAGTCGTGTCCTACTCTTAGCGACCACACGGACTGCAGCCTACCAGGCTCCTCGTCCCTGGGATTTTCCAGGCAAGAGTACCAGAGTGGAGTGCCATTACCTTCCCAACCCAGGGATCAAACCTGGGTCTCACACATCGCGGGCAGGTTCTTTACTGTCTGAGCTACCCCTCCTCTAATATTTTCCATTTCTTTCTCTTCCTCATATACTTTTCTTTTGTATCTTAACAAGAGCAAACTGTTTCCCTATCTTAACCGCCTCTGCACCAAGAAATGCTCAATCCCATGTCTCCCACCAACCACCATTATTTTATTGGTTCAACTATTTATTTTAATGGCTCAACTAACTCCTTAACTGAATGACTTGTCTGCTGCTTTTATTTCCGTGTTATCAAAAGTCTCTTTAATGACCTCCCCACCAGGCTCTGGTTTCCTACCATAAGACACTAACTTCTTTCAGGTTTTCCAGTGATCTGCTAGGCACAGGCAACAGCTTTTCTTGGTCCTCATACACCCTGGCCCCTCTTCTTGGGCATCTTTCATGATGCTGCATCAAGTTTTCTCCCTTCTTTAGCTTTCCTAACTGCCTGGCTCCTCTTCTCTTTCCCAGCTCCCTAAGTACAACCCTCGGCCCCTCCCTGTTCTTCTGGACACCTTGCCTCACCCACTTGCACACCTTTCATCACTGCCTCAAGATCGATGAGTTCCACACTAGGTCTATATTTAATAACTTCCTACAAGGACTATCTACAATAACCTATATTTTAACTTATCAAGAACTGAAAATAGTTACAACCAGTTTTTCTCTCCCTACCATCGGTGACATTGTTCTTTCTTCAGTTCCCTGAGTATATAACTTTGCATGCTTTCTTCAGCCAACTCTAATCAACCACTGCATCCTGTTTTTGTTATTTTAAAACATTTTTCTCAGCGTTATCTTTATTCCTCCATTCTGCTGGCCACTACCCATACACACAGCACTCTGAATGAATGGTTCTTTGGTTAAGTCAAATATTAATTTGCAAAAGAAAAAAAAAAAACTTATCCACACAACTCAGACATTTTGCATACTGAAGGAGACTCTGTAACACTGAGATGATCACATATCAGGCTTCTTTAAAATAACTTAAGGCATCAGAGAACTCCATAGAAAAACCACAATTTCTCTAACCGCAGGAAGCCTCCTGATAGGTCAGTTCTGAAGGTGCTGCATAAAGAGGCGTATCCACTTAGAGGCACAAGTGACAAGCACCTGAGCTCCAGATGCTCATAAGTCTTGGAGCAAACGGGCACAGCCTTCTCAGAGCGTTCCTCTGTGCTCCGCGAAGATTTTTTCTATCTCAAAGGTCTAATCCCTGTGGTCGAGTGAAGTTGAGTGATCCAAGTTGAACAGAGTTATATCTCAATTATCCCAAGTATTAAGTGCTTATCCGCTACTCAAAAGCATTGCCAGGTCGTATTTGCAGTTTTCTGTTCACCAGAAAACACAGTTCCCATTGCTAGACTTTCTCTCCACATTCCAGTAGCCCTTTAATCACTCGTGTTGACTCTAAGGCACTAAATTCTAAGTATAAAAAAACACATTTGTATTATATTTGTTCTTAATGATTAGCATAATTTATCCTCCCTGTCCTCACTTTTAAAAATAAACATTACATTTCTTGCTCTCTAAAGCTGGAATAAGTTCTATTTATGTTTCTGTACTTATTCTGTCTCTTTATGGTATAAGCTCCCAGGGGCAAGATGAATGCTTATCACTTCTTTTGCATGTTTCTACAGCATCTACTACAGGACTGTCACAGCAGTCCTTTAATAAAGTATTAGACTGGCTGGCTGACTACAGGGTCTCTGCTTGTCCTATATCCCATGTAAGCAACCACTTCGGAAGGTGTGATCTATAACCACGACAGCAGGCAATACAATAAGATCACGGCTTTAATCGGCCATGATTATGAAATATTTCTGAAACTCCTCGCGATGGGGGTGTCTCAGAAGCAGACACAGGTATGAGGAATAAGTGCCAGCCCACCTGCTGGCAGCAGAGGCAATGGGACTGCCTCTTCAGATAGATGAGCAAGCAGGAAAACGGATAACACAACTTGTCTGGGAAGCAAGCAGCACGATGAGGCAGTAAAAACCCATCAGCATACATCATCCTATCAGGGCCTGGTGTCATTCTCAGCCTCTATTAGCCCTCGCTGCATCAGCGCAAGTCCCAGACACTTTCTCCTGTTTATAATTGCTGATGAGCAGTAATAAGGGCTCCATGCCTCAGCTCTGTCCGTTCCACTTCGGCACCCACCTATTAGGTAATAACTTTTATTTACAGCCTTGCTTGATGCGCTGTTCTATTAGCACAGGCAGGAACTGAGGAGGGCAAAAAAAAAAAAAAAAAGTCTCCTTAATGGGCAGCATCAGTGCGAGGCTCAGATGATTTATAGTGCAGCTTTGCGGTGGTTCTTGCCCGCTCCTGGGAAGATGCTTCAGGAAAGCTGCGTTCCCAACACACTGTCCTCTAGCAGGCACACACGTGCTATGGAGCAGAATCTACTCGGCTGAAAGTCCAGTTTCAGAGGAGGAGAGGGGTGTTAAATTTAAATTCCCTTGGTATCCTTTATAAATAGTGTTGGCTCAGGCATTTTGCCCCAGTGGAGCGATAGAACAGCTAATTAATGGAAGTTTAGGGCTTTTCTCCTTGGTAAGAGTGCAAGCTGTGATAAAATAAATGACCATAATGGCAAAAAAAAAAAACAAAAACAAAAAACAGCTGTAACTGCATTCATGGATCCAAGCAACCTGAATTCACACAAAGCATGTGGACCACAAGCAGCTCACACCAAAGCCTAGGACAGACACACACACACATAAAATAGCAATAAACCTCATCACATTTCCTTTTTCTCTTTATACTGGAGTGCATTTTTATCCTTCAAGTGCAAAAATTCCTCTTGACAAGATTGGCACCCTGGCTTGATATTCACTTAAATCAGCCTTTTCTCAGAGGGGGAGCCAGTGCTTCTTGCAAGTAAAACCTAAACAAGGCCTCTGAAACAAGCCTCTGATTTCAAGTTCAGCAAACTTAAACACACTTGTCCAGCTGGTCTGTAACACAAACACAGCAACTGGCAGCAATGGAGCCTAACTCTCATTCAGGGTACAAGTGAAAACCAGTAAGCTTCCCTTAAACTTTTCTGAACTCTATACATTGTGTGAGGTGCTTTTAAACTCACCTGAGTTTATTCACATACTGAGTATCCAAACATCTCATTATAATGAGCCTTGCTACCTGAATTCTGTTCTTTAATATGTGCAACAAATCAAGCGAAATTTTACCCCCAACTCCCCCAAAAAATCCCCAGAAGAAAAAGCACTGAGCAGACATTTCCCTTTCCAGTTATCCACTCAATGGCCAAAACCACTGTCAGTAAACAGTCACGTGGATGCCATAATAACCTGTGGCTTTTTTCCTATGATAAAACATAGCAAGATGGTACCTTTCAGATTAGAGAAATTTCTGCAATCTTGCCAAATATTTGGTATTCGTTTTGTCCCCCACCCCAGGAGTCAAATGAATTCCTTCAGGACTCGAGATGATGCATGCACAAGGTAAAACATTTTTTTATACTTTTTCCCTTGCCATGACAGATTTACTGTTTTGATCTTTCTTCAATGGTTACATTAAATGCTAATAAAAAATGAAAGGTTTATATCTTCCCTAATATTCTCCTGATGGGAACTTGCATATTACATAAGTAGGTCAAATTTCTAATTTTCCATCTCAAATGCTGATACTGCAGACCGGAGGGGAAAAGCTATACCTGAAGGACCAAAAAAAGAAAGAAAGAATGCAAAAAGAACTGAACTACACAGTTGAACTCACACTCAAAAGCTACCTTCCCTCCTTTAAAGCTTCGAGAAGACCTTCCAAGAAGAGTTACCTACAGTGTGTGACATTGACCAATACAGTTTGTAGTCACTGGCTCAGCTCTCTGGGATTAAATGCGCTGGCTGAACTGTTCCCATGAATATTGACTCTACTAGGAGATAAAGTGCACAACCATAGGTATTTCTAAGATTTATAGGGCTGCCTCTGATTTAACACTACGACCCTTTAGCTTCTGGACCAATCTGAAAGATCTCACATAAACCTCTTGGTAATGTAAGGACAATCAAACATTTCCCTTTAACTGGCATCTGAACACTGAAGTGGAAAGTGCTGAGCACATCAATCTTAACACCCAGGTGAAAAGGAGTTTCTACTCTTGTCTTTGTAAGAACAAAAAATAATATCACGAGCAGCATGCCTGAGAGAAGTGAGTCAGAAAAGGTTTTTGTGGAAAAAAGGAAACAATGAACAATACTATGCTATCTAGTTCACATCACTGTTCATCACACCGAAGAAGATGACCCAAAAGCATAAACATCCTTGAAAAGAAAGGAGAAGAAGAGAGAAGAGAAGAGATGAGATCAGGCGAGGGACAGACCATTAAGATGAATTAGCATGCCTCTTAACAGAGTGGAAAGATGATACTTTCTGGAAACACTTCCCTTGATGTTTAACAGGACAGTTTCTAGTTCCATCTGCTTTCATCTCAGGCAATAATACAGCTCCCTTATGGTCCCACAAATGGTTATTTTACTTGCTATTCTACTAATTATAATCACATTTTTAATATACACACAGCATTTTAAAATTAAACCATCATTTTTTAAGTCTATCAGAAAGAATATTATTTACTCAGCATACTTGCTGGAAGAAGAGAAAAATGAATATAGATATAGTGGAGCAAAAGTCTGTTAACAGTACCACCTAGTCTGTAAACTTGTCTTTTAACTTTTTTCTAATTTTAACCTCAGACATAAAAAGAAATGAAATGAAAATGAAAAAAGTCACATAAGAGTGGTAAACTAGGGAAGGAGCCATTTCCCCTTTCTTATGTGCTACAAAGTCAACCTTGACAAACTCAATCGAGAGCCTAGAGGTAGAGCTGGTTAATGCCACACCTGGAAGGAGCAGAAGTTCTTGGGTGGGTCATAGGTATGGATCCTGCTGAGGAGAGACAAAATTCTCTCAGGTAATTTAAGACAAGGCATGGTTCCAGCTGCCTATTACAGCTTACACTTTAAGGTTAATCAACAGTGAGCACCGACAAATAAAATATAAAATAACATTTCTTTTGCTATAACTCTGCAAATTAAGTCTTAGTTAAAAAAAAAAAAGTTACACGTCTTTAAACAAGAGATCGTAAGAAAAGGCAACAAACCTCCCTCCTTCCCCACATGTATGCATGCTCAGTGGCTCAGCTGTGTCTGACTCTCTGTGACTGCATGGACTGTAGCCTGCCAGGCTCCTCTGTCCATGGAATTTTCCCAGCAAGAATACTGGAGTGGGTCGCCATTTCCTCTTCCAGAGGATCTTCCCAACCCAGGGATAAAACCCATGTCTCCTGCGCTGGCAGTTGGATTCTTTACTACTGAGCCACCTGGGAAGCCCTCCTTCCGCACAAGACACTTTAAACATAAAAATATGACCTCATGAAGATACTCACCTAAATATCCAAATACAGTCCCCAAAAAGTTGACTCAAGGAGATGACTATAGCTCAGATCACAAGTTTTGGTTTAAGGTATAACTTGAGAGAAAAGATGAGGACAAAGGGACTCTTCAGGTTGTGTGTTGCTAAGAAAAGCACACTCTCCTTCACAATATACTTGTTCTTGGCAGGAATGGTGTGAGAATTAACAAGGGAACATGTGCAAAACATTCTGAGCTCTTAAAAGCAATGTTAGCTCTCTCTAGGAATCTGAAGGTGTGATCTACTTTAACTCTCACATTCTAACCAAAAGCAACCTGGACTTGGCAGCACTTTTCAACTTTGCTGACTGCAGACATCCCAGAGTGCTTACAAAGTCGCACACACCTTCATTAATTTTTCTCTCTTAAATACCAAAACCATCATAGTGCCACTATTCTTTTCCACTTAAAGATTACTGAGTTGAACTGTCACTCGCGGTATGTGACTAAAAGCCAACATCTAAAGAAAACCCCTTCCCATCAAGTTCACAAACACGAACTGAACTTTCACTTGCTACAACTGCTGCCTTTTGCAATCTGCTTCTCAGGCTCACAGTTACCAGAGAACAATTTCTTCAAGGGTCCCCTAACCTCTCTCACTTGATGGCTATAAACCCACCACTCTGCACTGCCATCCACCCCTCTAAGTTGCAACACCCTCTGATCAAACAGTAGTCACCTGAGATACACTTATCAACCACTCACACTACATTCGGGCCTTGACTTATTAATGAGTGTAATGCTAATCTTTAGACTTAATTTTTGAAGTACGAAAAAGAAAATGATCTGTGTACTGAAGAAGTCACAAACCTTTTTAAAGTGCACATTACCATCTAAGATAGGGGTTTCCCCAGTGACTCAGTGGTAAAGAATCCTCCTGCAATGCAGGAGACACAAAACATGCGGGTTTGATCCCTGGGTTGGGAAGATCCCCTGGAGAAGGCAATGGCAACCCACTCCAGTGGGTTCTTGCCTGGAGAATCCCATGTTCAGAGGAGCCTAGTGGGCTGGTGGGCTACAGTCCATAAGGTTGCAGAGAGTCAGACACGACTGAAGTGACTGAGCACGCATGCACACCATCTAAGATACTTGGCCATGTATCTCTAATATATTTGTATGTGGGCTTCACAGGTGGGACTAGTGGTAAAGAACCCCTCTGCCAACACAGGAGACATAAGAAACGTGGGTTCGATCCCTGTGTCGGGAAGATCCCCTGGAGGAGGGCATGGCAACCCACTCCAGCATTCAGAGCCTGGAGCATCCCATGGACAGAGGAGCCTGATGGGCTACAGTCCATGGGGTCACCAAGAGTCAGACACGACTGAAGCAACTTAGCACACACACTTGTATGCATATCTGTTGGTTTTAAACTGTATATATGGGCTAACATATAATTATGAAACTAATCTGCAAAACAGAAATTTTAAAAGGCTGAGATAAAGAGATTTTATGATTTTCTACCCACACCCCACATACTGTACCTTATTTGCCCTTCTTCAGAGACCACTGACTTAAAGAGCTTTATTCTAGGGGACTTCTCCAGTAATCCAGTAGTTAAGAATCCATGAATCCACCATGCAATGCAGGAGATGCAGGTTCCATCCCTGGTTGGGGAACTAAAATCCCAAATGCCACAGGGCAACTGAGCCTGCACACCTCAAAGAACTTACATATATAAGTTTTGTGTATATATATATATATATACACACACACATACACACACACACATATATACACATATATATTCAATATATATTCTACATATATATATTCTATATATTCAATATATACATATATTTAATATATATATATATATTCAAAAAGAACTTCATAGCCAAGGATCCTTTTTCTAGCATACATCATTATTAAGGAGGCTGCTTTAGGGCAAACTTATATGGATAGCCTGGCTAGGAGGGGATCAGTAACATCTAATTCAGAGGGTTTACTCTATGGCTCCTAAGAAATGACACCACAATAATTATTTACTATCATCTGTGCCTGAAGCCCTGTGCTCTGGGAGCTGCAGTCACTTGTGCTGGAAGCACCAGAGCAAGTGTTAGAGGCATGGGTCCTATTCTTGAAGAATCCAGCCATTAAGAATACAAGAACATTCCAGCAATGTAACAGTAACAAGTATTGTATTTATAAGAAAATGCTCAGAATCCCCACTATGGTCAACCCGCTGATTCCAGGATAGACAAAAAGATGGAAACAAAGACAATTGGCCTGTGGTTCTCAAAGCAAATCATTTAATTTACTTCTGAAAATCAGAAAGCCCTGTCCTCTAGAGTCAGAGCCATTATTTCAGGCTGAGACAGCAGGCCAGCTTGAGGAGCCTGAGGGGGGCACAGACCAGCTACTTGAGAAGAACTACAGCAAGATGAACTTGATGACCGTTAATGTCTTCAGTCAGAAATCTCAACTTTCCTTCCGGCTTTTTAGGAGATGACCTGCACATTGCATTAATTTTCTTCCAAGCCAGAAATTCTCCATCTTTTTCTAGTTAACAGGGATGTGTTTACCTAAAGGAAGACTTTGGAAATGTGCGATTGAGGGCTCAGTGTCTCACTCTCCATTTCATGTAAGGAGATCTAAAAACATTACCTTCAGTTCCTACTGCAATACTGACAGGCAATAAGGAATTGATCAGTGTAAAATCAATTAATGATACTAGGTATGGCAGTGCATTCTGGTATTGATACTTCTAACTCCTTTCTGCCTAAAACACCTATTGATTGCTATCAACACTATACACATAATCTTTAATGGTTAAGACTAAAATACAAGAGCAGCCACCATTACTGAAGATCTACTATGCGAGCTTTATGTGTATCATTTCTTTTCTTTCTTCAACTTACGAGACTTATCACCTCATTTTACAAATGATAAACAAATTTTGAGAGGTTACTGAAAATCCCATTTTGAGAGAGCCAGGCCAGGATTTGCAACAAGATCTGCTCTAGAATTCTGTTTTAAAAACTATGTCACTACATGTTATAAGTTCCAAATCTATGTTTCTCTTTCTCCATATCATTCAATGATATGTTCTATACTGTCTAGTTAAGAGCATAATTACAATAAAATATGATAAGCAATAATATTTTTGTATTGAAAAGCAGGCTTCAGGATCTAAAGGATGTAGTCAAGTCCTAACTCTATTACTTACCAGCAATATTACCCCAGGAAATATATTTAAATTTCTGAGTGCCTGTCTTTGTTAACTGTAAAAGAGGAATAACTATCATGTAGAATTGTTATGAAGATTAAATATGCATGCATGTAAAGAATATTGAACGGTGCCTGGTAATGCATGCACTTAATGGTATTATTTTTAGATACACAAAATAGTACGACAACAGAAAGGATGAAACACATCTGCCAAGAAGATGAAGGACACGAGTCCATGACCTTCAGGAAGGGCTCCTAGTAGTTTGAATTTCTACGCTGAGCGTGCAGTCCCTTTCCTAAACCCTCAGGAAGACCCAACAGGCTCAAGACTCATTCCTGGATGTGACCTGAACACCTTGGTAGTGTGAACAGTAAGCCCTGGCCTGAGGACAAGACTGGAAGGAAAAAACAAGACCAGAGTAACTGTGTGAAACATTGGATCTGAAATCAAAGGGCTCTGTGTGTTTTTCAGGTTTCTGGCTGGGGTCAAGATGGTGCTCAACTGCCCACTGGCCAAAGCAGGACAGTTGCTCTCACCCCAGGGCAGTTCTATTCTGTCTCAATCAGGAACTACCCAGCGGAGCTTGGGGACTGGACACAGGAGGGATGGAGCAGGTCAGGACTATCTCACACAGCCCTGCTGCAAACTGGTCATTGGGAACAAGAGAATAAAATTAAGTTCTTCAGCATGCAATGCCTAGGCTGAACGCCTCTGAAACCAAGCACGGACAGGCCTGCCTGAGGTTTTAACATCAAAACCATGAGCATTTAAAGGGGCTGGGGTTTCAGGGTAAGTCTGTACACAGAGATGGTTTGTGCTATTTCCACCAGGGAGTTAAAAGGATTTTTAAAGTTATGAAAAATACTCTGACTTCGACCTTTAGAAAAACATGATTATTTTGACTCTTTCAAATATAATCCTTAAGATACTTTAAATAGCAAGCAGCATTACTTAAAAAGGCAAATACTGTTGAAAATAAATTAAGCTACAGGGTAAGGGAGCAACAGGCCTTTTGAGCCCTCTTTAGAGAGCTACAAGATTCATGACTTCATGCTTAATAAAAATGTCACAGATGCACAAAGATCTCTGGGATATTCCATGTATCTGAAAAGAATGATTTCAGTACACACCGTGGCTTTAACATGAATGAAAGGAAATAATTTTCTAAAACTAGTAGGATATTATACTAGTCAGTTAAGCTGATTACCTGTACTTCATTTACCCTTCAGTCACATTATTTAAGTAGTGTTTTTTTAGTGGGCCCACGACTTACACGAATTAGCCACAAGCTATATTAGGCATTGATTTGCATTTTCTGCATGCTTTAGACCTTAATAACATCCTTCAGACGTTAGGAAGTAGGTACATTTTGATGTCCACCTTCTTGGTTCTAGCTGCCAGCATTAACTCAGCCAATTTGACCTCCAAGAGCACTACTCTGACCTCGGCTCACACTCCATTCCCAAATCTAAGCACATAATACATCACTTCACAAATGATGGAAGAAATCAGACAGCACCCTGGCAAGGACACCACATTAAAACCAGCAGCTAATGCCTGTGAATAATTCCAGTAAGAATGAATCCAGGTAAGAATGATGTACGTACCTGTACCACAGGATCTTTTGGTTGGTGTGATTAACGAGACATGAGCTGTATCTGTGCATGGCCCACCTAGAAACAGAAAGGCAGGCACAAGAGTCAGTTCATATCCTCTGCATATCCAGAGGGGCTGTCCTGGATAAAGAGAAACCTAAAATGGAAGGGATCAGCCTGTAAGCATGCATAAAGAGGAGCAGTAGGAAAAGATGAAGATGGTGATGGTGGTGGTGGGTTAATTTTTAGTTCAGCAATTCAGTCTAACGGCCCATATTCTTTCTATATTGTAACATCATTTTCATTAAAAAAAAAAAAAAAACTGAATCTCACATAACATTAAGATATTAAAGAACAAAATTTTAACTAGAATTTTCATCTGGGTAAGAGTAAATTACCCATAAGTTTGGGGAGATGAATTTTCCACACAGCAATAAGCAGGAATTTCCTTCTTAGGTTTATCTCAGTGGTCACCCCACCTTTGAATTTACTGCAAAACTGGCCTTATTTAAAGTAGGCGGGGAACCTCCCTAAAGAACAAACTACTTATCAGAAAAAATAAGGATCATTTTAATATTTAAAGACAGCACTGCTAACCAAGAAAGAATATCTAGTTTCATTATAAAAATATGACACAAAGAGGGCCTTCATGGAATTTTCGTGGCCCAGGGAGCTGATGGATAGGTATAATTCAAGAGTATGAGAGACACAGTCAGTCAGTGGGTGAAGACTTGAAACGCAGTCATTTCATTCTACAGAATCAGGACCACAAACAAATTCTTAAGCTGATATTGATATATACTCCAACACCCTACCTTCTGAAACAGGAAGTTACCTTATAAACTTGAAGACCAGAAGTTTTTGACATGCACTGGGTGGGCCAATAGTGATGATCATTAAGGAATGGGACACACAAGCAAATGTTACATAGATATTTTGAAAAGTCTCTCCAGGTGACTAGAATGAAGAAAACATGATTATTTAGCATAACTGTTTATCACTACGGGGCTTCCCTGCTGGCACAGTGGTAACGAATCCAACTGCCAATGCAGGAGATGTGGGTTCAATCCCTGGGTCAGGAAGATCTCCTGGAGAAGGAAATGGCAACCCATTGCAGTATTCTTGCCTGGAAAATTCCATGGACAGAGGAGCCTGGCAGGCTACAGTTCTTGGGGTTGCAAAGAATCGGACATGACTTAGCGACTAAACAACAACAATATGTCATCTATGACCAGACTTCCTATCACTGAAGTTACTCATCAAAATAGGAGGAAATGAAAGAGCTCAGAGTTTGTGCCACCAAGATCCATGGATTTAGGACCCTAGATATCCCACCAAAGAAGTTCATCATTGCTCTACTCTTTCCTATACCAAGGCCCAAAACAGCAGCAAACTGTAGTGGGTGTAAGGAGACACAGAGAGAAAACAGTAAAAGGTGGGGAAATCAAGTAAGCATGTTGTTAAGGTCAAAGAGCACCTAGCGAGTATCTTGATGTGTCACCACAGGTGAGTCTCACGCTCGAGGGCTTATAATCTTATTAGAAAGACAAAATTTGTGCACTTATACAAAGAATAATACATGACAGCAATAAAGAGCTAGATGCAAAATGATCAAGTGCCAAAGAATATGGAACAAGTAATAAATGCTAACTGTAATCAGGAAGAAGGATTATTCATCATTGGCCAGCATTACCTGGAAATACTTCTCAAGGATTTGAAAATGAGGCAAGAATAAATTAAAAGTTACAAAGACCAAAAGAAGAGGGCAAGAAAAACTTACAAGTTTTCTACAAATGTCACATTCAGCAGAGAAAGCTTAACATACTAAAATCCCAGAGGTCCAAATGAGCACTGCTGCTGCTAAGTCACTTCAGTCGTGTCCAACTCTGTGCGACCCCACAGACGGCAGCCCACTAGGCTCCACCATCCCTGGGATTCTCCAGGCAAGAACACTGGAGTGGGTTGCCATTTCCTTCTCCAATGCATGAAAGTGAAAAGTGAAAGTGAAGTCGCTCAGTTGTCTCAGACTCTTGGCGACCGACCCCATGGACTACAGCCTACCAGGCTCCTCCATCCATCGGATTTTCCAGGCAAAAGTACTGGAGTGGGGTGCCACCAGTGATACGAAAATAAGCAACGTGGAGAGACACTGATTGCAAGGAAAACTAACACAGACCCCATATCCTCAAAACCCATCGGGCACTAGCTCTGTAGCTCCATAAAATGTTATAGCTTCTGTTCCCTTGTGTGATTTTTTCCGCTTTTGCTTTTGTTCTTTTGTTAAATGAATAATTCTTATTTCAGGGAAAAAAAGCAGTTAAGTCCTACAACTACTCTTTTTTTTTTGGTCAGCTGTTTATTTTTTAAAATAAATTTATTTTAATTGGAGGCTAATTACTTTACAATATTGTAGTGGTTTTGTCATACACTGACATGAATCCGCCACGGGTGTACACGTGTTCCCCATCCTGAAGCCCCCCCCCCCCCCACCTCCCTCCCCATCCCAACCTCTGGGTCATCCCAGTGCACCAGCCCCGAGCACCCTGTCTCATGCATCGAACCTGGACTGGCAGTCCGTTTCACATATGATATTATACATGTTTCAACACCATTCTCCCAAATCATCCCACCCTCGCCCTCTCCCACAGAGTCCAAAAAACTGTTCTATACATCTGTGTCTCTTTTGCTATCTCGCATATAGGATTATCATTACCATCTTTCTAAATTCCATATATATGTGTTAGTATACTGCTTTGGTATTTTCCTTTCTGGCTTACTTCACTCTGTATAATAGGCTCCAGTTTCACCCACCTCATTAGAACTGATTCAAATGTATTCTTTTTAATGGCTGAGTAATATTCCATTGTGTATGCGTGCCACAGCTTTCTTATCCACTCGTCTGCTGATGGACACCTAGGTTGCTTCCACGTCCTGGCTATTATAAACAGTGCTCTGATGAACATTGGGGTACACGTATCTCTTTCAATTCTGGTTTCCTCAGTGTGTATTCCCAGCAATGGCAGTTCTATTTCCAGTTTTTCAAGGAATCTCCACACTGTTCTCCACAGTGGCTGTACTAGTTTGCATTTGCACCAAGAGTATAAAAGGGTTAGATTTTCTCCACACCCTCTCAAGCATTTATTGTTTGTGGACTTTTCGATAGCAGCCATTCTGACCGGCGTGAAGTGGTACCTCATTGTGGTTTTGATGTGCATTTCTCTGATAATGAGTGATGTTGAGCATCTTTTCATGTGTTTGTTAGCTATCTTTATGTCTTCTTTGGAGAAATGTCTGTTTAGCTCTTTAGCCCATTTTTTGATTGGGTCATTTATTTTTCTGGAATTGAATAGATTAAATGTCAGTTGCTTCGTATGCTGTTATTTTCTCCCATTCTGAAGGCTGTCTTTTCACCTTGCTTATAGTTTCCTTCATTGTGCAAAAGCTTTAAAGTTTAATTAGGTCCTATTTATTTTTGCTTTTATTTCCATTACTTTGGGAGGTGGGTCATAGAGGATCCTGCTGTGATTTATGTCAGATTTATTTATGTTTTGCCTATGTTTTCCTCTAGGAGTTTTATAGTTTCTGGTCTTACATTTAGATCTTTAATCCATTTTGAGCTTATTTTTGTGTATGGTGTTAGAAAGTGTTCTAGTTTCATTCTTTTACAAGTGGTTGACCAGTTTTTCCAGCACCACTTGTTAATGAGATTGTCTTTTCTCCATTGTATACTCTTGCCTCCTTTGTCAAAGATAAGGTGTCCATAGGTACGTGGATTTATCTCTGGGCTTTCTATTTTGTTCCATTGATCTATATTTCTGTCTTTGTGCCAGTACCATACTGTCTTGATGACTGTAGCTTTGTAGTGTAGCCTGAAGTCAGACAGGTTGATTCCTCCAGTTCCATTCTTCTTTCTCAAGATTGCTTTGGCTATTTGAGGGTTTTTGTATTTCCATACAAATTGTGTAATTATTTGTTCTAGTTCTGTGAAAAATACCATTGGTAGCTTGATAGGGATTGCACTGAATCTATAGATTGCTTTGGGTAGTATACTCATTTTCACTATATTGATTCTTCCAGTCCATGAACATAGTATATTTCTCCATCTATTTGTGTTCTCTTTATCAGTGTTTTATAGTTTTCTATATATAGGTCTTTTGTTTCTTTAGGTAGATATATTCCTAAGTATTTTATTCTTTTTGTTGCAATGGTGAATGGAATTGTTTCCTTAATTTCTCTGTTTTCTCATTGTTAGTGTATAGGAATGAAAGGGATTTCTGTGTGTTGATTTTATATCCTGCAACTTTACTGTATTCATTGATTAGCTCTAGTAATTTTCTGGTGTAGTCTTTAGGGTTTTCTATGTAGAGGATAATGTCATCTGCAAACAGTGAGTGTTTTACTTCTTCTTTTCCAATCTGGATTCCTTTTATTTCTTTTTCTGCTCTGATTGCTGTGGCCAAAACTTCCAAAACTATGTTGAGTAACAGTGGTGAGAGTGGGCACTCTTGTCTTCTTCCTAACTTAGGGGAAATGCTTTCAATTTTTCACCATTGAGGATAATGTTTGCTGTGGGTTTGTCATATATAGCTTTTATTATATTGAGGTATGTTCCTTCTATTCCTGCTTTCTGGAGGGTTTTTATCATAAATGGATTTTGAATTCTGTCAAAGGCTTTCTCTGTATCTACTGAGATAATCATATGGTTTTATCTTTCAGTCTGTTAATGTGGTGTATTACATTGATTGATTTGCAGGTACTGAAGAATCCTTGCATCCCTGGGATAAAGCCTACTTGGTCATGATGTATGATCTTTTTAATATGTTGTTGGATTCTGTTTGCTAGAAGTTTGTTAAGGATTTTTGCATCTATGTTCATCAGTGATGTTGGCCTGTAGTTTTCTTTTTTTGTGGCATCTTTGTCTGGTTTTGGTATTCGGGTGATGGTGGCCTCACAGAATGAATTTGGAAGTTTACCTTCCTCTGTAGTTTTCTGGAAGAGTTTGAGTAGGATATGTGTTAACTCTTCTCTAAATTTTTGGTAGAATTCAGCTGTGAAGCCATCTGGTCCTGGGCTTTTGTTTGCTGGAAGATTTCTGATTACAGTTTCAATTTCTGTGCTTGTGATGAGTCTGTTAAGATTTTCTATTTCTTCCTGGTTCAGTTTTGGAAAGTTGTACTTTTCTAAGAATTTGTCCATTTTGTCCAAATTGTCCATTTTATTGGCATATAGTTGCTGATAGTAGTCTCTTATGATCCTTTGTATTTCTGTGTTGTCTGTTGTGATTTCTCCATTTTCATTTCTAATTTTGTTGATTTGATTCTTCTCCCTTTGTGTCTTGATGAGTCTGGCTTATGGTTTGTCAATTTTATTTATCTTCTCAAAGAACTAGCTTTTAGTTTTGTTGATTTTTGCTATGGTCTCTTTTGTTTCTTTTGCACTTATTTCTGCCCTAATTTTTAAGATTTCTTTCCTTCTACTAACCCTGGGGTTCTTCATTTCCTCCTTTTCTAGTTGCTTTAGGTGTAGAGTTAGGTTATTTATTTGACTTTTTTCTTGTTTCTTGAGCAAAGCCTATATTGCTATGAACCGTCCCCTTAGCACTGCTTTTATAGTGTCTCATAGGTTTTGGGCTGTCTACAACTAATCTTTACTTAGTAACCCCACATAAGTGATCCTTAGGGGTTTTTTTGACAAAAACATGGGGATAATAAAATTGCCTATAAACCATGAAGTCAATGAGATCATCTATATAAAAAAAGACTTCACAAACTATAAAGCTTTATGTTATATATCTTCACTGTCTCTGCCATGAGGTTTTATGAACCCAAGGGTCAAAACTCACTTTGTCATTTATTCTTGGGTCATGACTATATGGGAGAAGGCAATGGCACCCCACGCCAGTACTGTTGCCTGGAAAATCCCATGGATGGAGGAGGCTGGTAGGCTGCAGTCCATGGGGTCGCAAAGAGTCAGACACGACTGAGCGACTTCACTTTCACTTTCCACTTACATGCATTGGAGAAGGAAATGGCAACCTGCTCCAGTGTTCTTGCCTGGAGATCCCATGGACAGAGAAGCCTGGTAGGCTGCAGTCCATGGGGTCGCACAGAGTCGGACATGACTGAAGCAACTTAGGAGCAGCAGCATGACTATATCAGAGAAGGAAATAGTAACCCACTCCAGTATTCTTGCCTGGAGAATCCCATGGACAAAGGAGCCTGGTGGGCTACCATCCATGGGGCCACAAAGAGTCAGACACGACTGAAGTGACTTAGCAGCATGACTGTATGGACAAAGGGCACTTTAATAGTGTTCAGTAAGTGACCACTGCAAGCGACTTGATCAAATCAGGAAAGAAATATACATTTTTTAAAAACTTTTTTTAATTGAGGTTTAACATAAAGATAATGAAATACTAGAATGAAGTGTACAAATCTTAAGTATATACCTTAAAGGGTTTTAAACATATATACTTGTGTAACAACCACCAAATAAAAATACAGAAACATTTCTGGAATCCAGAAAGTTCAAGGGCAAATTTTAAAAATACAGATTCCCAGATCTTGATTCTGGAAATTTCGATGCTCGATGTATGGCCAAGATCATTGAGTTCATACAATACTGTGAGCCATACAAAACACAAGGGTCAATAACAGCTTAACTAGCAGAATATTTGTTTAAAAGGACATAAAATAATTCATTTACTAAAATTGTTAAGAACAGAGAGAAATTAGTTTAATCAAATCCCCTGAAGAAATTTGGCTGGGACTCATGAATTAACTCTCCCATGTTTACAAATGCAATCTTTACCTCATCTGAAGGTTGAAGGTTTATCCTTTTGAAAATTCCTAGTGAATGAATTTCTGTAGGTTTTGGCAAATCCGCAAATAACTTTAAGGCTACCTAGCATATCTCAACATGTATCATCATGAAAGTGTTCTCTAGAGAGCTTGTTAAACTAACAACCCAATCCAATGTATTCACTACATTACAGTAAAGCACAAACAGAACCATAGTTGAGTCAAAACAAATTGACAGCAAAAGTAACCGGCAGTGATAATACATCCCAGCTTTGATAATTGGACAATATTATAAACACAGAGCTTGGAATTAAGTTTGGTCTGGCAGACTATAACCTATGAAAGTCTTTAAAATCCAGAACAGATGCATATGAGCAATGCACATATATTCTACACTAATTGTGCTGTCATATAAAATTCCTATACTTTCAAATAAAAGGAGTAACCACAGGAGGTTACGATATCCACTCTTACACAATTAACTGCAAGTCAGTTGTGTTACACTGAATTCGGGAAATTAAGGGACAGTCAAAGGGACCCTTGCCAGGTTTTGGTTCACAACAATAAAAATACAGCATTAGTCTCGTGTGGGTATGGCAAACCAAGTAATTTTGAGAGTTGATGGTAAGGGTCAAATTCAGGGCATCTGTTCCATAAGGGAGTGGAGCTGGCTAATATCTGTGAGGGGGGCTGGCATATGGTCTCATAAATCACTTATAAATTCTGCTCCTATTTTTGGCCTCTTCCTTCCAAGCAGCAGGTTGGGCAAAGCTAATACTTGAAGAGCAAAATGAAGAAACCTTTTCAGGCCTGGGTTCTACAGGTAAATGTAGAGATGCTGTGTGTGTTGGGATCAAGAGTGGAAAGTTGGGAAAATTAATGCATTTCTAAGCACAGGACAATTCACACCATTACCCTCTATCCTATATTAATAGCAAGTGAGTTTGGAACAATGAGTTTGGGGTTGTTAAATATTAAAAATAAAATCACAGTTAAGGTTCCTTGCTTAATATGACACTCACTGGGAATTCTGAACCAGACAATATCAAGATTAACTCAGTTGAACTTTTTAGCCAATCACCATGAGTGTTTTCTGCTTTCTTTTGCTAAAGCAAAATTAAATATGTGAACTTTTTCAAGTTTCTTCATCATCTGAAGATACTTAATACTATCATTTTTCACTTGACATTATATTCAGAACTTTTTCCTAAGTTTCCACAATTCAGAGTCTGGAATTTGCATGTAAATAATGTCTGGTAGCTTGTGGCTTGTGACTTAAGTCTGAATACTCTATCTTGTCTTCTAGGGATGCTTCTATTCTTGTATCAAAGGTGTCATACATAATGCAGCACCATGGATCACATTTGCAATTCCACATGAGAGCTATGAAATGAAATTCTTCAACTGTATTCCCAAGAAGCAGAAATCTTTATAGCCTATGCAATAGGGCAGTGGATTTTCTTCAGGAGACTGTACTGATTTCAACGGTGTAAAGTAAAAGATGGGTCAAATCTGCATATTAACTTCATTTGTAACCTGCAAAACCAGAAGGACTGCATAAAGGTATCCTGTCAACTATCAACTTTCACATTTCAAGTGGAAGTGGCAGGAATCTTAAATTTTCTTTTTCAGCCTCCTGTAAAGTTACTTAGCATGTCAAAATACACTGAGCTTCCGATGTAGCAGTCAATCCAAATGACTGAATGGAGACTATGACTCAGGAAAAAGCCCAGAACACAAGCTGCTTTTATGCTGGCCCATCATCTTAGGCACTCAAAAATCTAAGGCTGAGTAAATACAGAAAAACAGTACTCTCCTTAACCTTGAATAGAAATCAACAATTTTCAAGAAAGGTCTTATTAAAACAGCTGTGATGAGTGGTTATTTTTGGCTCCTGATTCCACTAGTCCTCACTGGCTGCAGTTATACCCCAGCTAAACCACATCAATTAGGAAAAATGGTCTGTCAAGGAGTCAGTCAGCTAAAAATTGCCAGAAGCTCGATAATCAAATATTCTACTATCAGCTCTTTCATGGTAACTGCAAAACATTAAAACACAAAAATAGCCATTCTTTTTGTAGATTTATAACACTTCAATATTCCTGCTTAATTAACATGACATTTACATAACAGTATCTAATTAATTTCTAACTAAAGGCACTGTGAGCTAATTAGAAATGCATCATCCTTTTTTAACCAGCTTGTCAATTCCACTCTGTCATAATCTGGACATTGTTTACCTTTGCAACATCTCACTTTCCCAGGCTTGCTGTTCAAAAGGTGATTTCGGACAACAGATTTCAAGAGCTATAATTCTCTCCTCACTCTAGAGAGTCATATCTTATGGAGTGTTTCTTTGATGAGCCACTTAAAAAAAAAAATCTATGCAATGGAGATAGTGAAATAAACTCAACACTGTCTTCTGATGTGGCCATATTAAGAATTCAGAACTCTTTTAAAAAATGTACAAAGAATGTATATTCCTTCAGCAATAAAACATTTCTTCTATAAAAGCCTTCAAAATACACTTAAAAGAGTAAATGGTAAAGCATAAATATTAGGGATAGATAAAGATGCACAAGAAAATAAACCATCTCTTCAGAAAAGAAGACCCTATCCCACTTTGGTCAACAAAAGAGTCCGAAATGCAGTACTTGGATGCAATCTCAAAAATGACAGAATGATCTCTGTTCGTTTCCAAGGCAAACCATTCAATATCACACTAATCCAAGTCTATGCCCCAACCAGTACTGCTGAAGAAGCTGAAGTTGAACGGTTCTATGAAGACCTACAAGACCTTTTAGAACTAACATCCAAAAAAGATGTCCTTTTCATTATGGAGGACTGGAATGCAAAAGTAGGAAGTCAAGAAACACCTGGAGTAACAGGCAAATTTGGCCTTGGAATACGGAATGAAGCAGGGCAAAGACTAATAGAGTTTTGCCGAGAAAATGCACTGGTCATAGCAAACACCCTCTTCCAACAACACAAGAGAAGACTCTACACATGGACATCACCAGATGGTCAACACTGAAATCAGACTGATTATATTCTTTGCAGCCAAAGATGGAGAAGCTCTATACAGTCAGTAAAAACAAGACCAGGAGCTGACTGTGGCTCAGATCATGAACTCCTTATTGACAAATTCAGACTTAAATTGAAGAAAGTAGGGAAAACCACTAGACCATTCAGGTATGACCTAAATCAAATCCCTTATGATTATACAGTGGAAGTGAGAAATAGATTTAAGGGCCTAGATCTGATAGACAGAGTGCCTGATGAAATATGGACTGAGGTTCGTGACATTGTACAGGAGACAGGGATTGAGACCATTCCCATAGAAAAGAAATGCAAAAAAGCAAAATGGCTGTCTGGGGAGGCCTTACAAATAGCTGTGAAAAGAAGAGAAACGAAAAGCAAAGGAGAAAAGGAAAGATATAAACATCTGAATGCAGAGTTCCAAAGAATAGCATGAAGAGATAAGAAAGCCTTCTTCAGCGATCAATGCAAAGAAATAGAGGAAAACAACAGAATGGGAAAGACTAGGTCTCTCGTCAAGAAAATCAGAGATACCAAAGGAACATTTCATGCAAAGATGAGCTCAATAAAGGACAGAAATGGTATGGACCTAACAGAAGCAGAAGATATTAGGAAGAGATGGCAAGAATACACAAAACTGTACAAAAAAGATCTTCACGACCCAGATAATCACGATGGTGTGATCACTGACCTAGAGCCAAACATCCTGGAATGTGAAGTCAAGTGGGCCTTAGAAAGCATCACTATGAACAAATCTAGTGGAGGTGATAGAATTCCAGCTGAGCTATTCCAAATCCTGAACGATGATGCTGTGAAAGTGCTGCACTCAATATGCCAGCAAATTTGGAAAACTCAGCAGTGGCCACAGGACTGGAAAAGGTCCGTTTTCATTCCAATCCCAAAGAAAGGGAATGCTCAAACTACCGCACAATTGCACTCATCTCACACGCTAGTAAAGTAATGCTCAAAATTCTCCAAGCCAGGCTTCAGCAATATGTGAACCGTGAACTTCCTGATGTTCAAGCTGGTTTTAGAAAAGGCAGAGGAACCAGAGATCAAATTGCCAACATCCGCTGGATCATGGAAAAAGCAAGAGAGTTCCAGAAAAACATCTATTTCTGCTTTATTGACTATGCCAAAGCCTTTGACTGTGTGGATCACAATAAACTGTGGACAATTCTGAAAGAGATGGGAATACCAGACCACCTGATCTGCCTCTTGAGAAATTTATATGCAGGTCAGGAAGCAACAGTTAGAACTGGACATGGAACAATAGACTGGTTCCAAATAGGAAAAGGAGTTCATCAAGGCTGTATATTGTCACCCTGTTTATTTAACTTATATGCAGAGTACATCATGAGAAACGCTAGACTGGAAGAAACACAAGCTGGAATCAAGATTGCCGGGAGAAATATCAATAACCTCAGATATGCAGATGACACCACCTTTATGGCAGAAAGTGAAGAGGAACTCAAAAGCCTCTTGATGAAAGTGAAAGAGGAGAGTGAAAAAGTTGGCTTAAAGCTCAACATTCAGAAAACGAAGATCATGGCATCTGGTCCCGTCACTTCATGGGAAGTAGATGGGGAAACAGTGGAAACAGTGTCAGATTTTATTTTTCTGGGCTCCAAAATCACTACAGATGGTGACTGCAGCCATGAAATTAAAAGACGCTTACTCCTTGGAAGGAAAGTTATGACCAACCTAGATAGCATATTCAAAAGCAGAGACATTACTTTGCCAACAAAGGTCCATCTAGTCAAGGCTATGGTTTTTCCTGTGGTCATGTATGGATGTGAGAGTTGGACTGTGAAGAAGGCTGAGTGCCGAAGAATTGATGCTTTTGAGCTGTGGTGTTGGAGAAGACTCTTGAGAGTCCCTTGGACTGCAAGGAGATCCAACCAGTCCATTCTGAAGGAGATCAGCCCTGGGATTTCTTTGGAAGGAATGATGCTAAAGCTGAAACTCCAGTACTTTGGCCACCTCATGCGAAGAGTTGACTCATTGGAAAAGACACTGATGCTGGGAGGGATTGGGGGCAGGAGGAGAAGGGGACGACAGAGGATGAGATGGCTGGATGGCATCACTGACTCGATGGACGTGAGTCTAAGTGAACTCCGGGAGTTGGTGATGGACAGGGAGGCCTGGCATGCTGCGATTCATGGGGTCGCAAAGAGTCGGACACGACTGAGCGACTGATATGATCTGATCTGATCTGATCCCACTTTACTCTAAACCAGCAATTCTCGAACTGTTTTAATCAGAAAGGACACACCTAATCTGTCCACATAATTGAGTTTGAAAAGCACCATCGATTACAAACAAGGATACATAAAGATATAACAAGTGGGAATCTAAGTTTACAGAAAATCCTCAAGCCAGATAATAGCCCTCCCACTTCTCCAGATGAAATTTCCAAATTAAAACATTTACAAAACTTGTTATTCTAAGTGTTAATCTCTCAAAAGTTCTAACCCTAACTCACTGCATGATCTCTCATACCATTTGGATCTGAATTAGACATTCATGAGCACGGATTTTCAAAGTGGGTACAGAAGCTGCTATTGGTAGCTCCCTGTTCTGTTCATAAAAGGCCTCTCAACAAAATTTCATTATCATTCCACCCCCCACTCTCCTGAATAATTGTTGCTGGGCTGCTCTGCAAATATTGTGTGTATATGTGTGTGTGTAAGTGTGCTTGTTAGCCTATTTGCACAATAGAAATAAAATTTAAAATTCTCCCACATCACCTTCCCCAGGGAACACCACGACAAGCAAAATGAAATCAGGAATACTTTGCATTTGCACAGCATTCAAAAACACTCGTACAGGAGCATGCATGGACATCTTACGGGGTCAGTGGGATATGTTCTGGAAGAATGCTCTCTTGACCCCAGCAATGACCTTAATGGCATGAGCTTTTTTTTAGTGGCAAAGTTTTATGCATCTTGATACTCTAGCATATTAGCTGTTCAATATGTCTTTTACTACTGAATGCAAATGATTCAGGCCAAAATCAATTATCACACATACATAGCTATTCAGAAGGGAAATTGAACCATTAATAAACAGTTGACTTTCACCATATTTACATGCTTTAATCTAACATGTTAGTTCTCAAACATTTGCGTCTTAGGATCTTTTAACACTTAAAACATGAAAGACCTTTTGTTTATGTATGAGGTGATGAAGTGAAGTCACTCAGTTGTGTCCGACTCTTTGCGACCCCATGGACTGTAACCTTCCAGGCTCCTCAGTACATGGGATTTTCCAGGCAAGAGTACTGGAGTGGGTTGCCATTTTCTTCTCCAGGGGATCTTCCCGACCCAGGGGTCGAACCTGGGCCTCTAGCATTGTAGGCAGACACTTTACCATCTGAGCTACCAAGGAAGCCCTTTGTTTATGTAGGTTATAGCTATTGATGCTTACCTTATTTGAAATTAAAACTGAAAAAAAATTGTAAGTTTTCATTTAAAATTCACAAAATAATTACATGTCAACATAAAACATGTTTTTTATGAAAAATAACTACACATTTTTAAAAAAATGAAAGCAGCCTTGCTTAAAGGAAGAAACCTAGGTTTTCACATTTGCATTCAATCTGTTACAATGCATCACTCATCTGAAACATATGAAGAAACACCGCACTCACACAGATATATACTTGGAAAGGGGAGGGCCTGGTGGACCTCATTAATGGGTCCTGGGTACCTCTACAGGTCTTTGGACCACACTTTGAGAACCACTGGTATAGAATAAAACCGGTTAATATAATTTCCAAGTTCTCCACACTTTGTTCACATGCCAACTGACTTACTCTAGTCTTGCAAAGACCAATCAGTGCACTAGTACAAATAACAGTCAAAGGTTTGCCTATTCTCAACAAAGCATTAATATTTAAATAACATTAAATACTTTGGTGCTATATTGTCGAGTTATAAAACCACCAGCCCTGGAGGCTACTCTAGGTCCTTTGCATTTCTACAAAAATTTTAGCATCAGTTTGTCAATTTACCTACACACACACACAGAGAGGAAGTAGACTGCTGGGTTTATACTGAATCTTTATTTTGAAACAACATCTTAACAATACTGAGTCTCCTGACCCATGAATCCATGAAGGCAAGGAATAGTGGAATAAACTCTACAATTATAACTTCAACCCAGAACATTCTATTTCTGCTACTTATGTAAGAAGAGTAAAACCATGTTTCATGTAACTCAAAGGATTCTGAGCAGTTAAATCTGTTTGATTTCAGTTTTCAAATGTGATCTCTTACCTAGAGCCCTTATAACCAAGGAAGAGCATCCCATGTACTCACACACACTGACCACCAATACTCCAAACTGTGATAATGTCCAACAGAAATGAACACTGAAATTCTTAAGACACCACCATCTCGAGGTTCAAAACTAGAAAGAATCCTTTTTTGAGAGGTCAAAATATCACCTGGTGAATGAAGTCAGTTCTATTTTTAGACACTTTTGTTTCTGTCTGTGACAAAGCATACTTAATATGGATATGAAATCAGGAGCTGTCACTTCTCCAATTTAGACTTCAGTTCTGACTATTTACAGGCTTAAGTAAGGCCCAACTCAGATTTCTACATTTGCATTATACCATCAACATGAGCATGAATCTCATAACAACATTAATGAAGAAACCACTCAGCATTACAAGAGCTTTTATTTTTTTGACATAATTTAGCTACCAAGAGTGTTTTCATCAATCCTGTCCTGTGTCTACAAATCAAAGAATGCACTGCCATCCTCAGAAAAGTGACTTGTGCATGTTCTCCATAAGAGCGTCAGAAAAAATAGAAAAATACGTCTGTTTAGGCCACAGGTATCATCCCATGGGCATGTAAAAAGAATCTTGAACATAGGTACCCCTCTTCCCTGACTCGTGCTGAGTCTCTCCTATAAGTAGCTGTACCACAGCTGGCAAATGTGACAATGATCAAAGTGACAATGATCAAAAGGAACTGTAGTCAAACTCTTTGTTTTGTAGAAATAAACACTAGCAGGGCCTACTAACAGGACCTTTCTTTGCAAACAATAGTTGAAAATGTCATAATTTGAATTATGTAAAGAAGTGTTTATACTGGTATTCTGGAATTTTAAAAATTCCTTACCAACATGGCATCCTATTGTTTATTAAATCTAAAGAATTACCCTTTTGACAGATCAAAAAGTGAAATGTTTTATGAAGTAACATATGAACACAAAATGTAAAGTTATACGTAGCCTTTTTTTGGCATGGGCAACTCTGAATTTTCAGAGAGTTCACAAACACCACCAAAATATATTCACTTAAGTTTAAAATAACACACAGATAGATGCCCCTATAATAATATGGTATTTTTCCCTAGCCAAACATGCCTGTCATAATAAAACTTAGATTTAATTTAAAATCAGCACAGTGTCACATATTACCAGTATCTACACAAAATAAAAACAGTATGACAGCTGCAAAGGGCTAAAGTTATGTGAAGTGTGGTTGTTCACGGTGACCTTTACTTTCACAGCCAAGTATAGAGCATTTCATTTAATAAGAACATTAAAAAATCTGCATTTGCAAAGAGGGGGCAGAGATGATGCTACTTCAAAACCTAGTATGAATATCAATAACTGTATAATCTCATTAAGTGCCTGAGGAAACCTTTATGGGAAACTAACCTTTCAGATTTGTGGGCTTCTTAAGGAATCCTTGAAAAACGGGTGCTTAAAGTGTGCCAGTCTCTCTCGCAAAGGGGAAGTTTGAAGGGGGAAATACAGGTGATAAAAGAAATACCTATCGGCAAAACTTGCTGTTTCACAACAAGCAGGTGGCTATTTGCACAGTTAAAATAACAAAAACGACAAGTCTTGTTATTCTAAAAGCTCTGTTAAAAGAGATGACCTGTCACCACAACAAGACAACCAAATTTCAAAATTAGGGAGGAAAACTGCCTTTCTGAGTTAACTTCATCTTGAGGTTACTGAATGGCACAGAAAATAATAAAGAGTATTACACAGCTGCTCAAAATCCAGTTCAGGCAATGTGAAGCCCTTCTTCAGTGTATCAAAACACATGAGCACATGAATGTTCTCAAAAGTATAAAAAACTAATGAACTTTTCTAAATATCTAAATCATTTACTGAATATTGCCTAGCTGGCTATTATGGGGAAGAGCAAAGTAGAATAAAATCAAGTCTCTGCTAATTTTGAGTTTAGCCTCTAAACTGGTACAGAGATGACTCCTCATGTCCATGAGGGACCAACACAACGCATCATTAACATGTTCCGGGAGGAAGTCAGGACTCCTGGGGGGAGGCACGTGTGGACGAAAGGGTTCTGAGGTAGGCCTCCACAAGCACGAATAAAAACGGCAATATGTGCTGCCACGGTGTCTTTGGGGGACAACAAGAATCTGGTTTCAGTTCAGAGCTAAGTATCAGCGCTGGGAAAGGCAGGGAGGTCAAATACAATGAGGTTCCAGATTACATGGGGGAAGGATTTCTGATAAAAGATTAAGAATCTGGATGATCAAATTTAGGCAGTGATGAGTCAGTGAAATAATGCCCTTTTTTATTTAACACAGTATCAATGGGAGATTCATCTGACAAGTTTATGGACTAGGACAAGATTAGAAGCAAGAACAGTCTAAAGATTACGGCTAGGATTTCCCTGGTGGCCCATGGTTAAGACTCTGTGCTCCCAAAGCAGGGGCCCTGTGTTCAATCCCCGGTCAGAAAACTAGATCCCACATGGCTGCAATTAAGACCTGGTGCAACCAAAGAAAAAAATAAATATTTAAAAAAATAAAGACTCTGGCTGTAATCCTATGAAAACACAATGGTGGAAATGACAATTTCCAAGATCTTTAATATTTCTCTACTGAGCTAACACTAAAGGATCACAAAGACACATTAGGAAATATAAACAGCATGAGTGCAATTACGAAAAAGATTTAAATTGTGAATACCTAAAGTTAAGAGCACCTTTAATAGAAGAAATTTTAAAAATAAAAACAATGTATATAACTTCCTTCCAATAAATTTTAAAATGTAAAGGAAATAGGTATTTTTATAATAATACTACCAAAACTGACTTTTAAATGAGGTCGGAAATATAAATAGTCCAATATCACATATCAAGCCAATCAGTTTTATGAATAAGTTCTTTAAGTTTTCAAAGAATAGACACATAATGCCAGAACATAAGACAAAACGCTTGTGTTAGGGCACAGGAAAAGATGAAAAACTTTCTGTGAGATTAATGCAACTAATACCTAGATAAGAATAGCATGCCCACCATATATAAGCACACGCATACACAAAATTAACTCACTTATTAAAAAGGTACAAAATCTAAAATAAAATTAGCATTTTGAATTCATCAGTACTGAAAGATCTGAGAGAGCTTATCCAAGGAATGCAAAGGTGGTTTAACACTGGAAGTTTATTAAATTGAGGGATTACATATTAAAGGAGAAATCTATATGATCATCTTAATAGATTTGGAAAAAGCATTTTATAAAATTCAATATTTCTGAGTTAAAAAACTTAGCACACTACAAATAAGTTTCTTAACCTGATAAATAATATCTACAAGAAACCTTGCACCACCTGGTTTATAAGAGTAAAATATCAGAAATAGTCTTAAAAAAAAGAGGAAATAATAATAATAATAATAGAGAATACTACATAGCAGTTTGAAAAGAACTGGGCTGACCTGGAAAGATTTCTTATTATATTGTTAAGTAAGAAAGCAAGTTACAAAACAATATGTATAGTATGTTCTCATTTGTATAAAGAAAACCTTGTATTTATGTACACATGTATACAACTGCATATAAAAATAATATATAATCCAAAATAAATACACAGTGTAAATAAATATACTCTTCAAAGAGTGGGAATTTGAGGTGGGGAGAAGGGGTGAAGGTATTAAATGAGTATTTTTACCTTCTATTCTACATAAACCTGTCTTTGCTTTACTTGTATATTAAAAAAATGAAATTAAAACTTAAGAAGACAACAAAGTGGCCAGCAAATAAGCAATTTAAAAGTCCTGGTTTTGCTTTAATTCTGACTCTATTTTTAGACTACAAAAACAGCCAGATGACACTAAAGTGCCTGAACAAGTTCTGATCCAATTAACATTGTGGGATAGAAATAATTTCCATTAAGAAAACACTGCTAAACTGCTCAAGTCTTTCTGCATTTTGACCAGGATTCACTTAATGACCCCATACATTGATTCCTAGTGAATTACAACCGTTCAATTCAATACAGCATATAACTGTACATTATCAGACTGTACTGCAAAGTATCAATCTTTTTAGAACACAGCCCTAATAAAAACAGCATGTTTTATAGAATCAGCTTCAAGATAAATAAATGCACTGGAAAAAAATACCTTTAAATTAAAATCAAAAGAGACATTTAAATTTTCGGCATTCTTCATTATGGGAAAGAATTTCCCACTTTGAGACTATTATATATCAGAAAAGCTCCATCTGTTGTATAATTATCTCTGATAAATGGCCTGATGCTCCAAGCTTCATTAGAGAAAAGGGAAGGGAAAGACACATACAGAGAGAACTGTAAATAAATCTCCTCACCATATTTCACTTAAAACCAGCCCAGCAGGAAGTCATAAAATATTTTTTAATAGGTAATATTTTCTAAATGTTCTACTAGAATAAGTCAGCTGGTTTTGCACACTATCCAGTCTTCAAGTAGGCATAGTCTGAAAAGAGAAAACTAGCTTTACTTAGCAATAATTAGAAATTTAATTGGTAAAAACAGACAAAAGTTCAGCCACTCAGTGGCAGTGATATTAATTTTCCAAGGGACTGCTTTGTCAGACAGGAATCAAGACTAGCAGCCAATGAAGCCCTATGCACGTTCAAAGACCCAAAGGCAGTTTAGCAAGGAAATCTGTTAAAACGCACCACCATTTTATTTTTTAAATGCCTGGGGAAGCTGGCTATGACCAGGAACCAGTTTCCAAGGAAACAACAGAACTCTCTTTGTTTAACAAAATTAATTTAACCACAGATAAAGAATGCTCTCAAATTTCTATTTTGGGAATCACTGTTACATTAAAGGAAAATCTAGCCAGCACTCGGAAATGAGGCTTTATTCATTAGAAGTCTTCACTAACATTCCGGTTAGTACAGTTCTCACTTTTTCTGTATACTTTCTTTTGGTTACAACAAAATCATCTCTTGTGTTTATTAATATGTAGTAGAGAAAAACAGGGAAAAAATATTTCAGCACTGTGGATAATTTAAAAAGGCCCAGCGCTGACTTCAGCCCTGTCATGTGACTCAAGGCAGGTCACCATTCAAACCTTTTCCTCGTCTGGAGAATAAGGAAGAGACGATGTGCCCTGCCTATGTTGCACTGTCAGGACAGTCCCAGAAAAATGTGTGTCAAAGGGCTCTGTAAAACAGGGGTTGACGGACTTTCTCTGCAAGGGACCACTGGGTCTCTGCAGTAACTACCCAATTCTGCTGTTAAAACGCAGAAGCAGCAACAGGCAATACATAAATGAATGAGCGTGGCTGTGTTCCATTAAAAATGTATTTAAGAACATCGGAATTTGAATTTCATATAATTTTCACACGTTGTAAAATTACTGTTCTCTTGATCTTTTTCATTTAAAATCACTCGTAGCTCATGGAACATACAAAAACAGGGGATGGGCCAATTTGGCCTGTGGGTTATAGTTTGCCAACTTCTCTTATAAACTATCACTTTTTGCATGTATGGGTTGCTGTTTATCTCTTAGTATGAGCCTCTACAGAGTTCAGAAAGTGTTCTGTATGAGGAGGGCCCTCTCTGTTAGATTAGAACGTCAGAATATTTAAGAACAAGTCCATTTCTTGCCATTGCCCTTCCCTAGTAGCAGAGGTCAGTTCCCCTCCTCTCCTGCCTAGAAAGAAACAGACAAGCCAGCTCTCTACCAACACCTGAACTTCCATCCACTATGCAGTGGGACTGGCCAACCTCCCCTTCCCCCAAACAAAAACCCCGACAAACCCTAGCTAAATAGGTATGTACATCGTAAGGCCCCCCAACAGGTCACGAGTAGGGATGTCCAGGCCATTTAAGAGCATAACAACAGAAAACCTAATTTATAGGAGAAATAGAGAAAAATGTCTTCTAAAAAATCTTTTAAGTCCAATCTGTGAGACTCTCACTTGAGGTGACCAGTCAGCTGCCCATCTTGTTAAGGCTGTCAGGGCAGATGCATTGCAACTCAAGATAAGATAGTGAAAGTGACTGTCAAGTACAGTGAAGACCCAGGTGAGAGTAGACAGCCTGATCCATTAACACCTTCAACTGTGACCCACCTAGGAGAAGAACAGTGGAGGAAAAGGCAGCAGGGGCTTGCAGACATTAACAGAGAGCAGAACTCCCTACCATGCAACCACCCTGATGGCTTTAACAACTAGCTCCAATGTTCAACCCCACAGCCTGACATTATCTTCTCTTTCTTCAAAAGTTGGCTCAAGAAACAAAGTACAAACCACAATTCAGCACCTCAATGGAAAACCTGGAAATTGGCAGAAAAATACTTAGGTAGTAGCAAAAGCATTAAGAAATATATGTGATTTTATTCAAGTGTGCAACACTGTCCTCTGCAGTCCTTTCTACTACAAATCATCACACAGACAGGCAGCTACTCGGTGGCAGCTGGCAAGCCAGGCTGCTCTGGGATCTTGGGCGAGAGATACAGAATCATCCAGGGCCTCCATTTCCACATTTGCAAAATAGGTACGGTCACAGTACCCATCTTACAGGGTATTATGATCAGGAGGCAGGTTAATACAAACAAGTATCTGGAACAGTGCCTAATACTTGTAAATGCTCTGGTGATTCCTATTACCATTTTTATAGCGTTTAAATATTATGACAAGTCCTTTTGGTCACTGTTAGCATTTTGTTTACACTGTGTTTTGAAAATGTTCCTAGTGCCTAAAGGTCCGTGGAATCTTCTGCAGACACCATAAGATGGGAGAGGAAGAGACGCGTGTGCTCAGACAAAAATACCACTTGGAGGTTTTGGACACCTGTTTTGTTTGACCTTCAGTCAAGGAGTTTTAACAAATTCTTTTAACAAATTCAAAAATCTGCCCTGTTCTCTGCTTTATACACTCTTAACCAAGAGTTCTTATCTTATCTGCAGTCTTTTTAAAACCGTATTAACGCACCCAGACTCTTGCCACGTGTTATGTTCATTTAACAGTGAGAAGCAGAAAGTAGATGTAAGCAATACTCATGCTCTTGATTATCAGGAAAGAAGACACGGCACTTCTGGTCCTACACAGTAACAACAGATCCATAACTACTGTACAGCTTACAAATTAGGCTGTACTTGGATTTGGAATTCCAAACCCATTTTCCAACAACTCCCACACCTTACTTCTCCATAACTCTGTGGGGAAGCTAAGGGTCAACAGATGGAATTCTGATCTCTTAAGAATACTTAAAGATTAATATACGTAATCCCCTGATGCCTCTTCTTCCACCTAGGTACATCACAGTTGAAGAACTATGCAAAATGTCAATGGATCAGGCTATCTCCTCTCACCTGAGTCCTCACTGTACTTGAAAATCATTTTAATTATCTCCTGTTGACTTAAAATGCATCTGCCCTGAGAGCTTTCTTTTCTTATCCCCATAACCCCCATCCACAAACCAGGAACACATCTCCTCACTCTAGCATAGTTTTCAACCTAGGTGAGATGGCAAGACCCACGTGTGAAAGCTTTTGCAAATGACATGCTTCTTAACCACTATTTCTGCTACTGCCTCCCTTTTACTCTAAAATTCTTATGCACCTGTCTAGGAGAACAAGTCAGGATCTCAAGAAGAGGCGTACATATTTGAAACAGTGACCTCCTGGTGGACAGAGACGTTAATCTTACTCATTTCAGTACCCAGCACTTAACCAAGTGTCATTTAGCAAAGACTGTTAAATGAAACCACTGAAATAGTTTATTAAAGAGTTTATTAGATAACCAATCATACCATCACCAAACTGAGTATTTCTTGTCAATTTACAGCTTCCTGCAGCATTTTCGGGAGAAGGCAATGGCACCCCACTCCAGTACTGTTGCCCGGAGAGTCCCATGGATGGAGGAGCCTGGTAGGCTGCAGTCCATGGGGTCGCTAAGACTGGGACATGACTGAGTGACTTCACTTTCACTTTCCACTTTCATGCATTGGAGAGGGAAAGGGCAACCCACTCCAGTGTTCTTGCCTGGAGAATCCCATGGACAGAGAAGCCTGGTGGGCTGCAGTCCATGGGGTCGCACAGAGTCAGACACGACTGAAGCAACTTAGCAGCAGCAGCATTTTCACAATGTTGAGGCAATATGCTATGATTGTTGAAAGTGAGAGGGACAGAATAGGATAGTTACACAGGTAGCTGTAGGGGTCCCAGTAGGGGACTACAGCTAGAGAGGGAAACCTAGGGAGACCACTGTGAGTTAATGATTACTCAAGAAAGTTACCAGAAAGAACGTCATGGAACAAAGCAGGCTTGCTTAACTATAACGCTAAACATAAAAGCACGAGATATGCACCAGGTCACGAGGTAGAAGAAAAATGTTACAACTCCTATTGATCTGAGTAAGCATCATGATAATCCTAGTTTGACCTCACAGGGTCAGACATTCTCCTGCCCAATATGATGGAGGGGCAAGCAATATAAGACTGACTCTACTCAAAGAAGGCAGTCTTTTCCCCCTCCCTCACTTTCCCTTGACTATATTACTGTAGCCCACTTAACCTTCGAGGCAGAGCTCCCTCACCTGTCTGCCTGCATCTCTCTCACAAGCATCCTATATTAATAAATCTACTTCTTACGTATCACTTTGCCTCTTGCTGAATTCCTTCTGCACTGAGACACAAAGAACCTGAGCCTCAGTGAAGTCCAGACGCCAAGTGAGTGATTCTAATTAAAAGACCATGGGTTCAAATCCCAATCAGGGTTTTGGCTGGGTTCAAGTCCCAGCACATGTGTCCCAGTCTGAGGTGCACGGTTTCAAAGGCAGAGGCCTTGAAAGTTTCACAGGCTCTGGAGCCAAATCAGTGGGTTGGAGCATGAGCTACACCGGGAAGCAAGAGCTCTAAACTTCAGATAGAAGTTACTGAACCATTCTATGCAACTGCCTCATCTTTAAAAACAGGATTAATTAATAAAAGCACCTACCTTATAGGGTATTGTGAGAATTGTATGTAAAGAGCTCAGAAGATAGTCAAACACTTCATAAATACGAGTGAACATTTTCATTATTATTAACAAAGCCCATACCATACAATGAAATTTGTTCCTTGGCTTTTATGACCTGGAAAGTGAAAGTTAGTCGTGTCCGACTCTTTGCGACCCCATGAACTATACAGTCCATGGAATTCTCTAGGACAGAATACTGGAGTTGGTAACTTGCCCACTATTATTCACCCCCTCTCTGACTTCTTCAGTTGCTTACTCTGTTCTGGTTTCTGTCAAAGTTCTAGCATCACTGCTTTTCTTTCTTCTCCCTCTCGGCTATCTCACTGAACTCCTAAGGCTTCACCTATCATCTGCGTGGGGATGAAGCCAACCTTGATTTCTCTCTCCTGAGCTCTAATTCAGACTGCCTAGTTGAACACTTAAGTCATCACTGTATCTCAGATTAGCAAATCTCCTTTCTCTAGGTCTTTGAAAGGCCAAGATTTATAATAATGAGCCCAACAAGAACTGGGAAATGAGATTAGCTTCTGAGAGTTTCACTTAAACAGTTAAAGCAGTGATGTCTCCAGAAAGAGAATGGATCTGAAACTCGTTTTGGGTTGGCCAAAAGGTTCATTCATGTTTTTCCATAATATCTGACAAAAAAAACTAAACGAACTTTTTGGCCAACCTGACAGAGCCACACATCCTTAATCAGACTTAAAGTATTTATGTATATCAAAAGAAAAAAACATGGCAATCTACAGAAACCTAGAATGGCAAGTTATAGAAACACAGCAGGTGCTATGTCCCAGGGGCTCACAAGCTCAGGGCAGGTCCAAGCCCAGGGACAGGAGGGGGAAAAGGGTATGAAGATGGAATCTTGTGCTGAACACAAGACCTTCCCTGTACGTCCTTAGAGTCCCCTGATAATTAGGCTCACTCAATTAAAATTTCACTTCATTTAACCCCACTTGCTCTGAGTCCATACTTTGCTATTTGTTATGTAAATCCTTTTTATGGATCTGCTTCCCAAACAGATCTGACTCCAGAGAAAATGTTTTAGTCATATGGATATAGTATTTTTATTTCCAATCCCTGTTACAAGGATTTTTCATGGTGAATTAATCAAGTAACTTTTGGTTACCCCATTAAGTTTCCACATAACCTTAATTACAGAGAAAAGAGCTGATCTTACCAACATGTTGTTGTTTGATCACTAAGTCATGTCTGACTCTTTGCGACTTCATGAACTGCAGCACGCCAGGCTTGCCAACATGAATATTTCTATTCTCTATGGCAGTTACATTTCATATTATGAATAAACTGATTAAAAGCATGAGTTCTGAAGACAAATGCCTAACTTTGGATCCTGTTCTGGTTTCTACTAGTTTGTTTTGTGTGTGTGCTTAGTCACTCAATCATGCCCAACTCTTTGGGACCCTCTGGACTGTCGCCCTTCAGGCTCCTCCGTACATAGAACTTTTCAGACAAGAGTACTGGAGTGGGTCGCCATTTCCTCCTCCAGAGGTCTTCCCAACTCAAGGATCAAACCCATGTCTCCTGTGTCTCCTGCACTCCAGGCAGATTCTTTACCTGCTGAGACACTGGGACCCATGAGCAAATTACTTGATAATTTTGTGCTTGTTTCCTTATCTATAGAATGGGGATAATGAGTATTCACACCTCAACGAGCTGTCATGAGGAATAAAAGAG
The DNA here is from genome assembly GCF_029378745.1 of Bos indicus. NCBI lineage: Eukaryota > Metazoa > Chordata > Mammalia > Artiodactyla > Bovidae > Bos > Bos indicus. The sequence continues at coordinate 13,477,846 of NC_091782.1, read as the reverse complement.
AAAATACACGAAACATATAGAACAAAGTCTTGCACATAAAAAGTGCTCAATTAAAAAAAGCTGTTGTTATCTCAGAGCACTCGGGCTGCTCAAGTTGTTTTGATCCTGGCCTGATCCTGATGTGTGGATCCAATCAAATGCTGTTCCATAAAATGAGATCCTGATCAGCTCCAACCTTGCCTTAGACAAGGAGTCCTTAACCTAAAGGTCAGAGTGAGCTTTAGAAAAAGTTTTATTCAAAACTGAGTATAAATGGATAGTGTGTATTTTTCTGAGACAAGGGGTCACAGCTTCTCAATAACCCCAAACAGATTTTTAAATATAAAACAAAGCCTACTATCTTAATATCATCACTACCACTTTCATCTATTCTTCTCTTCTTATGTAATTTCTACACCTTCTCCTAGGCCTCTTTCAACAGTTTACAACAATTTAAAAATTCTCTCTATGCAATATTATCTAGTATAATCCTTCCCTTTTCCAATACTGCCAGGTTACTTCTCAGAATAACTATGGCAATATTCCTTCCTTTGCTCAAAAACATGACTACTGTCTCAACACCCAAGCATCTTCACTGAGCATTCAAGCCGCTACGGCATGGCTATACTCTGTCCAGCCTTGTCCTCCATAAAAGGCCCTAAAGGAGTGAGCCACTTGACACTGCACACTCCATGCAACTTTCCTCCGTGTGTCTGTCTTCAAACAAGTAAACCAGTAAATCAACACCCTCCTTCAACAGTCCATGTCTTTAACACATGGAAAAGGACCATTAAAATGGGTGCACACAACTGTGTACCGGGGTTTCTCAACTTTGGCATTACTAACATGTCAGGTTGGATAATTCCTTGCTGTGGAGGGCACAGTGTCAGAGGTTTACAGCACTGGGGGGAGGGGGAGGAGCAAAATCACTCCTAGCTGAGAACTGCTAATTTATTATAAGAAATATATTTAATTTCCTCTGATAAACAATAAGTTCTTTGAGGACAGGGACTATGGCCTTTTTAACTTTTATATTCTCAATTTTACCTAGTATGACAGTTTATGATAGGTTTAGATAAATGTTTGTTCTCTGCTGAAGTTAGAAGACAAAATATTCTAACCTACCATATTCCAAGGATTTCTAGATATTCTGAAAATTTGAAACACCAAATTTCAACCTGTTATTTAAAGCTTTTAAAAGGTAAAAATGGCTGTCATTAACATCACTATAATTTTCAACAAACTCTGTCAATTACAGTTGTGCTCTAAAGGAAATGGCTATAGCACTATAAAGCTTAAGTGGACAATGGACTTCCACATCATATATGTGATAATAGTATTCTATCACTAAGGACTTATAGAAGAGTAACGGAAATTACTTCCTCCTCCCTTCAAATATCCTATGTATACAGGATATAGTGTTATCTCAGTTAACTGCCTAGAAACATTCAAAGCCTATTTAGTGAGAAAGGCAAGGCTTCAATGGAAGGTTGCTAAATCAGGGTAGTTCCCTAGACCAGTGGTTCCTCAATTCTTGCTGCATATTAAGAAGTCTCTGAAGAATTAAAAAGAACATATCACTGAGCCTCCCTCAAGACCAATTAAATTAGATTCAGGGAATGGTACTGAAGATTAAAATTGTTCTAAAAATCCCCAGTGCATTCTAATTTACAACCAAGGCTGAGAACTGCCCTAGACTGGTTCAAAATCTCATGTACCCTGACAGTTAACATAAAAGGCACTCTTTTTAGAAAAGTTTAAGCTCAATGGAAGGCTGAAACTTATTCTCTACCTTGCTGACTTGGGCCTGTACGTTAACACTTAATCTTGAATTAAAAGAGCTGCTAGTCTTTTCCTGGGAGAGGCATTACAAAGAAACTCATGATATGATTCTTAGGTGGCCTTCTCTACCACTTCACAGGATCTGGGCACTTACACTCCTCTTTACTTGGTGCAGTTACATTCAGCTCTGTCGGAAGCGGCTGCTGGCTAGGACTAAGAGTTGGCGTGGTTAGCGAGGTATTCTTGTTGTCACTGGTGGTCTCTTCGGAAAACAGATCTGATTGGCTGTTACTTGTACTTGGAGTGGAATCATCGTCTGGTTGTTTCTTTTGAAAATCTGAAGAGAAAGAGTGAAAAGAACAAATTTAAATAAGAAGTTCACAATTACCCTGGATATTAGAAAATAATGAAAGTGTAAAAATTAAAACTAATTTGAGTGATTAAAAAATGTAACTAACATACTGGTCAAAACCTTAGAAAATTGGTGGAGAGTCAATGAGTTAAAGATTCCCATGGTCCTTGTATTATTCAGGTAAGTGGTGGACATGCTGATTTTAATGTAAGACTCAGAAAAGCCAAATGCATGTTAAAATTTTAGGGGTAAACAAGGATAAAAGGAATAAACAAAAACTGTTCAAACCAATACTGGACAGATTAGAAAGTGAAAAACAGCCGAGGAAAAAAGCAGGGTAAACAAAAAACAAATAATAACGTGGTAGGAGTAAGTTCAGATATACCACTAGTGGTAATAAATGTAAACAGGCTAAACTTAGTAGTTAAAATACAGAAAATTAAAACTAAATAAACAAAATCCTGTTTGGAAAATTATGGTGTTTCCAAGAGACATACTGAAAATATTAACAAGAGAGAAAAATTTTAAAGTATAGAAACAAAACACCAGTAAATACAACTGATTAAAAAGCTAATCATAGCTATAAGCACTGTATGGAAATGTAAACTTTGAAGCAAAAGCGTTATGAGAGGTAAAGAAGATCATTATGCAACAGCAAAAAACAAAATTACCAGAAATATAAAACAACTCTTATTTAATATATATGCACCTGAAAACAAGGCCTCAAAATATGTAAAGCAAAAATAATTGGAAATCATTGGAATCTATGGGATTTGATGATTAGAATTTATGGGAAACCAACAATTAGATGAGGAATTATTTTCAAAGACACGTGGAATATTTATAAAAACTGCCTAAAACCTGGATAAATTCTGACCACACATTATGTTATAAAGCAAATGTCTCAAGAGATAACAAAGAATTAGTAAGAAAGAAGCATTATTAATTGACCAGAGAGCAATTAAGTTAAAAACTGGTAATAAAAATCTTATATATCTGCAAGTTTTTAAAATGCATTTTAAACTCAAGGGTCAAATGAGAAATTAGAAAATATGTATAATTAAATGATAATATAATTACTCCTTAGCAATATCCAGTGAAGACAAAGATGCACATACATTATCTATACCCTGTCATTCTATTAGTAGGTATATACCTCAGAGAAAATCAGCACAGAAGTACAAGGATGCTGATTATATACTGTTTGTAATACTAACAAGTCAGAAGCAACCTAAATGTCCATAAATCGTAATATATTTAAATAGTGGAATAATGTACACAGTGAAAATCAATGACTATTGCCACAACACATTAACATAAATAAACCTCAAAATTATGTTGAACAAAAGAAAGTCACTAAAATAATACAGTAAGATTGTACCACATAAACATTAAAAACATGCAAAACAAATCATATATTCTTTCAGAATATGTATCTCTAAGTCACTAAAAAATTAACACAGTTCAGGACAGCGGTTACCTCTGAGATTGGCAGTGAGCAGTGGGATGTGAAGTGAGAGCTATGCAGAAATATTCAAAATTATAGGTAATGTCCACTGGCAGAGAATAGATTAAAATGGTATATTCATTCATTTGATGAAATAATGTATGGTAGTTAAAATATTTATAAATGAACAGAGCTGTAAGTACAACAGAAAATCTCAAAACAATGTTGAGAGAGAAAAGCAAGCTACAGAAAGATACATATGTCTAACGTGCTATGTGTGTTTTGCTTAGTCATTTACTCCGTGGAAGGAAACTTATGACCAACCTAGACAGCACATTAAAAAGTACAGACATTACTTTGCCAACAAAGGTCCATCTCGTCAAGGCTATGGTTTTTCCAGTACTCATGTATGGATGTGAGAGTTGAACTATAAGGAAAGCTGAGTGCCGAAGAATTGATGCTTTTGAACTGTGATGTTGGAGAGACTCTTGAGAGTCCCTTGGACTGCAGGGAGATCCAGCAGTCCATTCTAAAGGAGATCAGCCCTGGGTGTTCTTTGGAAGGGCTGATGCTAAAGCTGAAACTCTAATACTTTGGCCACCTAATGTGAAGAACTTACTCATTGGAAAAGACCTTGATGCTGGGAAAGACGGAGGGCAGGAGGAGAAGGGGATGGACAACAGAGGATGAAATGGTTGGATGGCATCACCGACTCAATGCACATGAATTCCAATAAACTCCAGGAGTGGTGATGAACAGGGAGACCTGGCATGCTGCAGTCCATGCAGTCGCAAAGAGTTGGACACAGCTAAGCGACTGAACTGAATGCTCAGTTGAGTCCAACTCTGTGGCTCCACAGACTGCAACCTACCAGGCTGCTCTGTCTATGGAAGTCTCCAGACAGGAATACTGGAGTGGGTTGCCATTTCCACCTCCAGGGGATCCTCCCAACTCAGGGACTGAAACTTGCACTGTGTTTTCCCAAAGCTTTTCTAATTTTCTGTTGTCACTGAAGTCTTTACAGGGCATCTGAAAGCTTAGATCTGAACTGAACAAGGGTCTTCAATTCTATCTGTAATTTTTTTTATATCTTAAAGCCAGTGGTATGTATGTGACTGCTTAAAGTATTATGTTTAGTCTCTGTATGCTTCCTTATTAAAAAATCTTATGCTGGACTATGAAGGGGGCTTCCCTGGTGGCTCAGACGGTCTACAGATAATACTTTTCTGTATCAATTCAGAGAAGGAACACAAGACCCTGTACACTCCACATCACCTTATCTTTTGAACCAAAGAAGCTGTTGTTACGCTCAATAATCTCATCAGAGTCACTATCCTGACATATTCTGAGCATACGAACTGCTAGCATTTATGTTGCGTTTACCATGTACCAGGCACTGAACTAAATGTTTTATCTATTTAACTCATTTACTTTAATCCTCCAAACAACCCTACCAAGGGAGGTATACATTACCACCACTTCGTTGATGAACAAACTGAGGTTTGGAAATTTTAGGTTAATTTGTTGCAATAGCTAGTAAGCAGTAGAATCAGGATTTAAACATAGGTTTATCTGACATGAAAATTCATGGTCTTCAGTCTTAACCACAGGATGAAAAGACCTCCATGTCAAACCCCCACCCATTTATAGGACCAAAGGTGAATGCAATGGATTTAGCCAAAGAATCACTAATCTGCTGTGCCCATCAGTGATTTAAAGCCTCTACTATTTCTGTGTATTTATTTCTCCTAGCCACTTTCTTACTTTTCAGTGTTTTGACATTTTAAAATGGCTTATTATCCCAATGTTAGTTGTACAGCACTTTTAGAGAAAAGGGTACTACATAAGTGGAATAAAAATATTGCAGATAATGCTTTTTTAATATCATGTCATCTCATTAGCTCTATGTCAATAATCACTGTGTCCCTCCTATAGCCACTTCTTTAGCACTTAATTGGAAATAAGACCCTAGAAGAACTGAAATTGAGTCATCATTGTACCTTTTAACAGAATCCCCAACGCCTCAAGACAGACACACATAGAATCACTCACTGAGGCACGATAACTCTTTGAGGTTAAATCACATTGGTGTCCGAAGACAATTACCAGGTCCCACCTACACAATCTCCAGCCCGTGTTTACCGTTTCTTGATGTCGAGGTGCTCCTCTTTAAATAAGTTTTCTTTTGTGAATCTGCAGCTGACAGATTCTGACAGAATCTGCAGCTGTACCTTCTTTTACCCCATCTTCTCACTGATGTCTTTTATGTACCACCACAGGACGATGGTGTGAAAAAAATCACAGGGCTAACAGTATTCTTCACAAACCAAATTGGCTGCAAACAAGAGGACTAGTAGAAGCTTTATACACTCTCCATTTCAATTCAATAAAGAAATCAGAAATAACAGAATTTCACAATCAGAATTAACTTTAAAGATCCAGCCCGATCCTCTAACTTTACAGATAAAGAAAGTAAGAGCCAAGAAAGTTAATGCAACTCACCAGATGAAATTCAGTTAATTATAAGAGTTTTCTAACTCCCAGGCAAAAGTTAGCAGCCTATATGATACAAAAGCTTTAAAGTCAGATCTGGAATCAAATTCGGACTTTGCATATGACTAAAAGCAAACTGTTTATTCTTTGGGGGTCTTGTCTGTAAAACGAAGGGAATGAGTTATTTCTACCTCTCAGGATAGTGTGGATTAAACAAGATAATGTACATAAGCTATCCGCACATGTTCAGTTCAGTTCAGTGGCTCAGTCGTGTCCGACTCTTTGCAACCCCATGGACTGCAACATGCCAGGCCTCTGTGTCCATCACCAACTCCTGGAGTTTACCCAAACTAATGTCTATCGAGTCAGTGATGCCAGCCAACCATCTCATCCTCTGTTGTCCCCTTCTCCTCCTGCCTTCAATCTTTCCCAGCATCATGATCTTTTCAAATGAGTCAGCTCTGTGCATCAGATGGCCAAAGTATTGGAGTTTCAGCTTTAGCATCAGTCCTTTCAATGAATATTCAGGAATGATCTCCTTTAGGATGGACTGGTTGGATATCCTTGCAGTCCAAGGGACTCTCAAGAGTCTTCTCAACACCACAGTTCAAAAGCACAAATTCTTTGGTGCTCAGCTTTCTTCATAGTCCAACTCTCACATCCATACATGACCACTGGAAAAACCATAGCTTGACAAAATGGACCTTTGTCAGCAAAGTACTGTCTCTGCTTTTGAATATGCTATCTAGGTTGGTCATAACTTTCCTTTCAAGGAGTAAGTGTTTTTTAATTCCATGGCTGCAGTCACCATCTGCAGTGATTTTGGAGCCCAAAAAAATAAAGTTTGCCACTATTTCCACTGTATCCCCATATATGTGCCATGAAGTGATGGGACGAGATGCCATGATCTTAGTTTCCTGAATGTTGAGCTTTAAGCCAACTTTTTCACTCTCTTCTTTCACTTTCATCAAGAGGCTCTTTAGTTCTTCACTGTCTGCCATAAGGGCAGTGTCATCTGCATATATGAGGTTATTGATATTTCTCCCAGCAATGTTGATTCCAGCTTCTGCTTCTTCCAGCCCAGAGTTTCTCATGATGTACTCTGCATATAAGTTAAATAAGCAGGGTGACAATATACAGCCTTGACGTACTCCTTTTCCTATTTGGAAGCAGTCTGTTGTTCCATGTTCAGTTCTAACTGCTGCTTCCTGACCTGCATACAGATTTCTCAAGAGGCAGGTCAGGTGGTCTGGTATTTCCATCTCTTTCAGAATTTTCCACAGTTTATTAAGACCCACACAGTCAAAGGCTTTGGCATAGTCAATAAAGCAGAAATAGATGTTCTTCTGGAAGGAACTCTCTTGCCTTTTTGATGATCCAGCGGATGTTGGCAATTTAATCCCTGGTTCCTCTGCCTTTTCTAAAGCCAGCTTAAACATCTGGAAGTTCACGGTTCACGTATTACTGAAGCCTGGCTTGGAGAATTTTGAGCATTACTTTGCTAGCATGTAAGATGAGTGCAATTGTGAGGTAGTTTGAGCATTCTTTGGCAATGTCTTTCTTTGGGATTGGAATGAAAACTGACCTTTTCCAGTCCTGTGGCCACTGCAGAGTTTTCCCAATTTGCTGACGTATTGAGTGCAGCACTTTCACAGCATCATCTTTGAGGATCTGAAATAGCGCAACTGGAATTCCATCACCTCTGCTAGCTTTGTCCATAGTGATGCTTCCTATGGTCCACTTGACTTCACATTCCAGTATGTCTGGCTCTAGGTGAGTGATCTGCACATGGGCACTCAACAAATGATAGTCATTAAAAAGAAAAAAGTCTAAAAAGAAAAGAAAATGATAGTCTTTAAATAAAGAACTATATCTTCCTTTTAGCCCTGATGTTTGCATTATAGTTCTTAACCTCTTGTTCCTTTCTTTCTGTATCATTCAGCATCCAATTTATGACTAGAAACAGAAGTAAAAAAAAAAAAAAACAAAAAACCTCCAGAAGTCTATTCCAAGGACAGAGGGAGCAGATATATATCCCATGTAAAAAGTAAACAACAAAATAGGCAGACACTGCCTCCTGTTACTCTACTCCGGAAAGCAGTGCAAGAGAGGTCAGAAATAGTCACTCCATTTGATCCAGAAACAGAAAAGACTTGTTACTTGTTGGTTTACAGTTCTCATATAAATGGGAAAACTAGAGCTCTCCAAGCTTATCCATCTTTTTGAGGGGGGGGGGGAGGAATAATTATCTATTTTTGTAAATTGGTAGAGTTTATCCTATATACAAATGTATAAATTTGGCCTTGAATAAAGTTTCTCCAAAATAAACTGTTTGGAAAACCTAAGTTAAAACTTTTGAACTTTAAAGGGATTGCTGCTGAAAAGGGAACAGAAGCCAAGATCTTGGTAGCTTATCTTATTATCAACTAAGGGGAAAAATAATTTCTCAACAAACGTACTCTTAGAACCTGAGGTATCCAGAAATGGGATGGTTCCACAAGCTAAAAAAACTGACCTAATGCTACCAGCTGAGCCAAAATGACCAGTGAAGAAGTCCCTGGGGCTGGTTACAAACATACTCACTAGACGTATTTTTTTCCATGATTTTACTCACAGGTCAATCTTCTTACTGCAAAGTGCACCTCAAAAGACTGGGAGCACCAAGAAAGCACATTGTCCTTCCTGCTGACAAGCTCATTCACCTGGGCCGTCTCACTGGGACTATACCTTATCTAGTCATTACTCAAAACCTATATATATATATATATATATATGTATATATGTGTGTGTGTATATATAATTTATCTCTTAGATGAAACTACACAGATTTGGCAAGATGATTAGCTCACTTAAACTCCCACCCTGCTTCCAGATTATGATCATACCTATGTCTTTTTGAATGATTTGCCATTCTCTTCTCCAGAGGACCTCTGTGACTCAGGGATTGTACCCAGGCCTCCTGCATTGCAAGCAGATTCTTTACCATCTGAGCTACCAGGGAGGCCCTTTTTCAAGGCAGAGAATACATACAAGTGATTTGGAAAGGATTTTGCCAAACTTTTTCTTTAAAAATTAATTATTTTTTAAAAAACATTCCTTGGTAACCTTTTTCCTCTTCATAATATACCCTGATTAGTTTTCCTTTGTCACTTATAGATCTCTGTGATCACTGATAGGCACAAGGAATGCCCATTTATCATATAGAAACCAAGCCAATTCATTTTTGTTCAGTTCAGTTACTCAGTCGTGTCCTACTCTTTGCAACCCCATGGACTGCAGCACACGAGGCCTTCCTGTCCATCACCAACTCCCAGCGTTTACTCAAACTCATGACCATCAAGTCAGTGATGCCATCCAACCACCTCATCCTCTGTCGTCCCCTTCTCCTCCCAGCTTCAATCTTTCCCAGCATCAATCTTTCCCAGCATCAGGGTCTTTTCAAATGAGCCAGTTCTTCGCATCAGGTGGCCAAGGTATTGGAGTTTCAGCTTCAGCATCAGTCCTTCTAATGAATATTCAGGACTGATTTCCTTTAGGACAGACTGGTTGGACCTCCTTGCAGTCCAAGGGACTCTCAAGAGTCTTCTCCAACACCACAGTTCAAAAGCATCAATTCTTTGGCACTCAGCTTTCTTTATAGTCCAACTCTCACATCCATACACGACTACTGGAAAAAGCTATGACTACCATAGCTTTGACGAGACGGACCTTCTTCGACAAAGTAATGTCATTTTAGTGTTATACATTTGCAATCACCAATTTTTCACATTATAAGCAAGATTTCATCAAACTTCCTCAGGTTATATTGCTAGAAACACATCAACGAGGTAAAAGAGGATGCATATTTTTAAAGCATTTGGCACACGCTGTCAAGATTTTCTTGGCACGATTCCCTGTGATTCCCCATAGCACAAGACTTACTATGGTGTGTAAGAATCATCTGTTCACTTTTCAGTCTCCCACATTACACAGGCCCGGGACAAAAACAGTGCTTCATAAATGTTAACTGGATGAGTAAGTGGCCAAATGTTTTTCAGCAGAAAGCCTATCACTGAATTACATTTCAAATTATTTTATCAATTGTTATTTTAAACCCTTCAAAAACTATTGTGTGTGCCTCTAAGGGCAGTCCTAAGCATCATCTGGTTTAGCAATTCTAAAAGATGAAGTGCTATGAATTTCTATTTTCATAATCAATAAGGAGAGGTGAGAAATTCAACTGCATTTGTTCTAACTCATTCATTAAATCTATCTGGCCACTAATAATGCTTCTATAGGATTGTTAGAGACCACTAAATCTGGATATGGCTTAAACTGGAGGTGAAAGAGGAACTAAGAATTAAGTGCCTACTGTGACTAAGACACTCCGCCAGAGATCTTACATTCATTTTCTCATTTAATTCTCAAAATAAACTGGGTGGCAGATGTCATCTCCACATTTCAGCAGAGGATGAGGAGCGTGGCAAGTCTAGGCAAACTTCTCCCTCCTAAATATGCTGGAGCTAGGGTGTGAGACCCAATTTCGGGTAACTCTGGCATGGAAATTGCCACTACAGAATGCATCATCAAAGCAACCTTGGCCCAGCCTGTAGGGTGACTTTTCCAGTCTCCACTTTCCATTCCCAGGCTCCAACCCCCCATATGACTCTATATCACAGATGACAACTCCATGTTGCCACTGGGAGCTTTAATTTGGTATTTCACACCATAAAATGCTTCATGTTTCAAGTACCCAATTAAAGCAAAATTGAAATGTTGAAAATAAAAATTCAGTTCTGATATTTCCAAAGTCTGATTCATGCAAGGCATTGTATAATATAAAAAGCCTCCTCTAATGAAACAGGGTCCTTTCTCCTCTTTTCTTCATCCCTTCTCCTAGTTTATCTCCACAACAGGCTACAGCTTCCTCACATAAACACATCTCTAGGTTTTTTAAAGCTTCACATTCCCACCCCAACCACAAACCTTAGATATCAAATTTTAAAAAGCTACAAAGCCATTAGCAATAGCCAACCAATTCACAAGTCTGCATTCCATTCCAGCCTTCTAATTAAAATATTAAACTCTAAAATATTAAATTTAAATGTTAATCTGGGTTAATAGCCTCAGCAAAAAACAAACCGGTTTAATCAAGAATGACCAAGAAGCAAAGGACAAACTAACTCCCATTAAAATCTTAAAATGCAGTCACCTTCAGTTCAGTTCAGTTCAGTCACTCAGTCGTGTCCGACTCTTTGCGACCCCATGAATCGCAGCACACCAGGCCTCCCTGTCCATCACCAACTCCCGGAGTTCACTCAGACTCACGTCCATCGAGTCCGTGATCCCATCCAGCCATCTCATCCTCTGTCGTCCCCTTCTCCTCCTGCCCCCAATCCCTCCCAGCATCAGAGTCTTTTCCAATGAGTCAACTCTTCGCGTGAGGTGGCCAAAGTACTGGAGTTTCAGCTTTAGCATCATTCCTTCCAAAGAACACCCAGGACTGATCTCCTTCAGAATGGACTGGTTGGATCTCCTTGCAGTCCAAGGGACTCTCAAGAGTCTTCTCCAACACCAGTTCAAAAGCATCGATTCTTCGGCGCTCAGCTTTCTTCACAGTCCAACTCTCACATCTGTACATGACCACAGGAAAAACCATAGCCTTGACTAGACAGACCTTTGTTAGCAAAGTAATGTCTCTGCTTTTGAATATGCTATCTAGGTTGGTCATAACTTTCCTTTTGATCCTAGCTTCTAGGGAAAACTGTAATCTGCTCAATGTGGATGGCAACCCACTCCAGTATTCTTGCCTGGAGAATCCCAGGGATGGTGGAGCCTGGTGGGCTGCCATATGTGGGGTCGTACAGAGTCGGACACGACTGATGCGACTTAGCAGCAACATGGCTTGGTTCATTGTAACTTTCTTTCATGAACCCTCTCCTAGCTTCTTTCTTTCAAAACCAAACCAAAACCTGTAGCCTACCAGATTCTCTCTCACGATGATTCCTTCTCTTTAAAATCTGTACGTCTTCATTGACTGATACTGTTTTGATACTGCCTGATACTTTCAGTCAAGTTTTGAAAACATACATAATTATTTATATAGATGTATATATGTACACACCGTATACTCTCTTGTTGAAGATAAATGACTATTGTCCTGTGTTCCCTATTTATGTCCACAAATCTGTCCACTTTGAGGTATTACCTCAGAAATTAAAGTGGACCTTGTCTTCTGTCCTTTTTCCCTTCTCAGGGGGATGTGACCAACATTCTCCTAGAGGCTGAAGTCAGAAGCCTGGGAATTATCTCAGACTCCATGTGCTCCCTCTCTTAATTCTACATCTCAAAAATCACCACATCTACTCTTTACTACTCCTAAGATTTCTAGAATCCACCCACTTCTCCATTACCACTCTAGCCTGAGTCGTCATCATCTGTCAGATTCCTTCACTAGCGTCTTGCTTTCTTTACATCCTATCCTCTCTTTTCCCACACTCTAATCCATTCTATATAAAGCAATCAGAGTGATATTTAAAAAAGTCATTTTCCTCCCTAAACCCTTGACTGACCTTCCACTGCCTTAATAATCAGCTCCACATTCCTAAGCTTGCCTTCCAAGTTAGACATCTCTCCATGAACTGGCTTCTGGCTATCTCTTCAGTCCCATCTTAAGCCACTGCTCCTCTCTCCCCTCCCCTGGCTTCAGCCATTCTGGACAGCTTGGGCTCTTTTAACTTTTCATTTTCTCAACCTGGAGTCTTTTGATCAAGGCATGTGAGAGACTCTTTTTCTTTATCTTGCTATTCACACCTTGGTATCTCCTACTCATTTTGAACCTTAACATAAGCACTCTTTCCTCAGGGAAGCCCTTAAGATTACCCACAGAAGACACTGAATAAATACTTTTTGGACGAATGAATGAATGTCTTATTCACTGTGTATGCCAGTTCCTAGCAAAATGCTCACCACATAATATAGATTTGTTGAATTTAACTTATTTAGTACTGGTGATAACAAACTAAGTTTAAAAACATTTGTTCTCTTCGACATTAACAGACTTCAAATTGCTATAAAATTTATTTCTAGGAAACAACAATGTGTCTACAAACAGCAGAAATATTAAGCATCCCTGTCAATAAGCAGATGTGTGTATTTTACAAACTATCCCTGCACATATAAAATATTTCCTCCTTACTACTCACTACAGGTAACTGGTTCTGACAGAATTCAAAAAGGTCTGCTTACCAAAAAGCTGCAAGCTTTTATTTCAAAATACTAGAAACAGCACTTGACTCGCTCCCAAAAGTATGTCTTCCAATGCTTCTTGCAAAAGTAGCCAATAGATACTACACGACGGCATCAAACTTATGAGCAAAACTCTTGTCAGTAATTAAGCTTATTTTATAATCTGGTTTATCACTCAAATTATACAGTCTCTAGATTCTTCACACCTATAGCGCCTACTGCTCAAGTGTGAACTAGCAAAAAAAAAAAAAAGTTATTTAGAAGAAGGCTTGTTTCTTATACAGCACTTATTCTGCAGACTATACAGTTTTCCCAGCAATAGTGTCTCATATTCATTTACAGGGCATAAATTAACATGTTAACACTACGGCAGATATCTAACAATCCATTAGTACTACATAACACAGTGCACAAGAGACACATTTACCTCATTTTGGTCTATCAAAGTGTCAATTTTTTTTAAAAAGCTGAAAGCACAAGAAGTTTTCTGAATATTGTGACATTAATCTGGTTTCAACAAAATGAACATTTGATGATGTGTGTGCTTATATATAACATCCTATACAGCTCAACCATCAAAATAAACAACACAGTAGGCACAGTGTGTAAATATTAGGCAAAGCTGACAAAATAAAACATGCCAATTAGAACCAAAACAACGAAACAAAAAACCCTGACCTGTTTACAAGTGATCCTTCGTACCATCTAAGGACCTCCCCTCAATCAGTAGTCCTTCCTGTCATTCACGAACCACTCTGATGGCACAGGTGTGACATGAACATTGCTAGAGAGGCTGGAGCCTGGAAGATTCCCACCCCCCCCAGTTCAGATCCAAGGTTTCAAATGCCCCAGAAAGACTTTAATGACAACAGAACAGAAAATTAGAAAAGCTTTGGGAATACACAAGCAAAAGAAAACCCTCCTTTTTTAGATCCTTGATTGTTTTTACAATTATATTCATAGTTTTCATGCTACCAGCCCTTCATTTTACCATGTAGAAGTGATAGGAGAAAAAGACAAAGTCCCTCCTGCTGGGCACCCCCTTTTGGGAAAGCGGAAGGAGAGCAGTGTTTGTGCTCCTACCCACTGTTCCCCTCTCAACTGTCTCTGCTCCCCTCCAGGTGTGACAGCAGCTCGTACCGTTAATCATATTTTTCACTCAGTTCTCAGTCTTCCCATCTCACAACAGGGTCACATACTACCAAGCTTCAGTCCTATCACCAAGCTGAATACTTCAAAGTTTCAGGAAATTCAACTCAGGGTGATAGCGTTAACTCTTGAGACACACTCTCCCTCAAGATAAAACTTGTAAATGTTCAGCACAAATTATTATTTTTCAAACAATGTAAAATGGTGTATTTTGAGAATGGCAGTCTTTCTCAAAAAGTTACAGACCACACGTTGGTTCAAAGTGCTAAGAGAAATTTTTTTAAAGGATGAAGTGATAGGTTTGCTAACATTTTCTTATTACACCTATTAAAGCATACTAGGGGATTCTCAGTGAAGACTATGATTTTCACTAGATCCAAAGACCAGGGCCGACTAATGTTTATCCAATGAACTCAAGGTAGCAAAAGAATATAATGTCTGTATGATTCATAATCCCCAAAAGGCATCTGTCTAATCGTAGAAAGAGTATGAGTTCATAACTATGGATAGTTATGAAAAAGTTGCAGCATGAAAGAAGGCAAACTAGTTCTTCACATAAGGGTATCAAGTAATGACCTAAGAGATTTTTTTCACTCATGAGAAGAGCTGGTGCAGATACCTACAGACCTCCATCACAGTGTGAGGGCAAGCTATTCAATGTCTCCTGCTTCAGTTTTCCCCTTCTCTAAAATGGGAATAATCCTCATTATCTACTTCATAAGGTGATTAGGTGGATTATGTTCGATAATTAAACGTTAAAAGTTTTAGAACAATGCCCAGCTAGTAAATCTCAAATTAACTATGGACTTTTTATTACCTTCTGCCTTCTTGCACACAATTTAAAAATTTGCTAGTCTGAGACTGAAAAATAATTTATCTGGAGTGAAGGAATGACTAGAAGGGAATTATTCACCTACTTTGTCTTCATAACAATGTACATGAGATAAGTCAATCTGGGGTTATAAACTCAAGTTTACGGAGGCCAGGCAGATAAGTGTACAAAGTCAGCTGGCTAAAAATAGTAGCGAGTGATGGCTATTATTGCTAACTGGCAACTGTAAGCCTCACCTAAAGGTACCTGATTCCAAACTTAAAAACAAAAACCTCTGAAAACAACAAATCTGTGACCTGAAAGCCTGTAGTTTATAAGACTCTTTGCTGCTACTGCTGCTAAGTTGCTTCAGTCGTGTCCGACTCTGTGCGACCCCACAGACGGAGGCCCACTAGGCTCCCCCGTCCCTGGGATTCTCCAGGCAAGAACACTGGAGTGGGTTGCCATTTCCTTCTCCAATGCATGAAAGCGAAAAGTGAAAGTGAAGTCGCTCAGTCGTGTCCGACTCTTGGCAACCCCATGGACTGCAGCCTACCAGGCTCCTCTGTCCATGGGATTTTCCAGTCAAGAGTACTGGAGTGGGGTGCCATTGCCTTCTGTGATAAGACTCTTTATTTAAATAGAAACAGAGTATTTATGACATAGAAGGTTTGTACATTGCATTATTAATTCCACATATTGGTAAAGAAAGGATTCATCAGATATACATGGTTAGATATACAGAGCAAACAGGAAAATACAGAGATAAAATATATACAGAGAGAATCAGATCTGTGTTTAAATCCTGGCTAAGCTAGTCAGAAGCTGTATCACCTCAACAAAGTTATTGACCCTATTCATGATTGTTCTCATCTGCAAAAACATCTATCCAAAAAGATCTATCCTCTAAGACTGTTGTGAGAATGGGAGATAATGTGCGTGTCCCTCATGAAACAGAGGCACTGAATAAATTTCTGAAGGAGTAACAAATTTGAGTGTCATGTGGTCTGGAATAGATTCTTACCCTACGGTTCCTTGTATCAGTTTGGCCTAATGCAGCATGCATTAGATGTCTTAATGTGCATCAGACATGTTAAAAGATGTCTCATGGTCCAGTGTGATGATTTGGACAGGGAAATATAATCCTCTTACCAGAAGGGCCAGGAAATACCTGGGAACAGTAATACAACCTAGGGTTCATAACATAGGTGCACAGAAAATTTTGCATATAACTGTAGGTTAACCTTGCAAAATTATATGGGCCTGTGTATACACAGAGGCCTGTTTTTCTCTTCAGAAAATGGAACATAAATACTATAATTCTGAAAGATATTACAGATGGAAAGGGTCTAAAAGAAGTCAGATTGAGTTCGAAAGAAGACCTGTCTCAAATATATGGCCATTACTAGTGATTTTATAACACTAGATCAATACAATAGATCAATACAATAGACCTAATTCCGACTTTCCAAGTTGCTGATTACTGGACAGTGTGGGCTGAAGAAACGGTCTTAAGTTTCTACCAGGCTCTATTAAATTATATTATTGCCTTATGAAAAATCTGAATATTGCAGTAAACCTATATATGATGATACCAGTTTATTGAAAATAAAGCCTTACTTGAGAAAACTGTTTTTTCCAGACAACTGAAAACCCTGTTCTTTATAAAATACAAGATTGTTGTTGTTTAGTGGCTAAGCTGTGTCTGACTCTTTTGCAGCCCCATGGACTGTAGTCCACCGGGCTCCTCTGCCCATGGGATTTGGGGCAATACTGGAGTGGGTTGTCATTTCCTTCTCCAGGGGATCTGCCTGATCCAGAGATCAAACTTGCAGTTCCTGCATTGGCAGGCAGATTCTTTACCACTGAGCCACCAGGGAAGCCCAAAAGGCAAGATGCTCTGACACCAATTCAAAATGTGATTTGTTTTAAATTAATGAGGCCATGCTATGTTTACTTTATTTTGTTTCTCTTTTAATGACTGCAACTCAGGTTTGCTCCTGAGTCTCAGATGGATGGAGGCTACTAAGTTAATGTACTGAAATATTTATAGGTCCTTATCTAATGGGAAAAATAAGTTATTACAAAATTCTTCAGAACCAACTGCCTTATACTAACCAAATAATCCAATATGATTTTGTCTAAATTTCATTTAAGACAGGTGAAATTTGATATAACTCATTTTAAAATACTTTTTCCATTTGGGAATATGCTTTTATTTCACTTGCAAGTATGGGTAAATGCATTTTGAATGGGATGAGGAAGAGGAAGTTACTAATATCCACTTTAAAATTATCTTTGAAATACTTAATGATGTGATATAGGCAAATTCTTCAAGTTGTAAGGTCATATTAATACTGAACAAATTAAGTGACAATGTTATGTGTAGACACAGCTCTGAGTGCCCCTACTTTTATTCTAGGTAGCCCAATAAGTGGTTATGTAATTCAAATCCTTTATAACTTCTAATTTAGGTTAATTAAATTTGGGCTTAGATCTTACATTAAAGAGAATTTTCTTACTGTTAATTCTGATCAGTAAGAAAAGAACATGAGATACATTTCAACTGTCACCACTAGGACTCAGCCTTCATAGATAATGTCCTTGGCTTCTAACAGGAATGCTGTAAGAAAGAACCATGTAAAACATACTTTTTAAAAACAAATTGAAGTATAGTTGATTTACAATATTGTGTTAGTTTCAGGTATACAGCCAAGTGATTCAGTATTTTTGAAGATAATATTCCATTATAGGTTATTACAAGAACATGGGTATAACTCCCTATACTATACAGTATACTCGTATTGCTTATCTATTCCATAATAGTAGTTTGTTAATCCTATAGCCCTGATTTGTTCCTCCCCGCTTCCCTCTTCCCTTTGGTAACCACAAGTTTGTTTTTTGTATCTGTGAGTCTGAAACACACTACTCTTTGAAGGGCTGTAACTGAGACCATGGTTCACTACTCTTCTCACTATCTACTTCAGAGTTCACAGGATGCTGACCTGTATGCATTTCTGTTTTTTCTCTGACTCCTAGGAAGCTCAGATCTCAATCTGCACTCTGTCTTGAATGTATATACAAGACATTTATGGCATGAATTTCTGTGTTCAAATTCATGTTACTAATAAATCTGAATTTTCCCTTTATCTTGTTTTCTTCTTTTAAAAAGAGTATATTGTACTCTGTATGTTATTTTTTAACTAAACTACCATTTGTTTAGAAAACAGTGACAAATAAAAATAAATACCATAATCTCATTTTACATGGGGATTTCATAAAGATAAATACCTGTAAATACTAAATATTTAAGCCTGTATCTATGCTGAAATGAAGGCTACTAATAAAACCAAAAGGTACAAAATTATAGTAAGTCCCCTATGTACAAACCTTCAAGTTACAAAATTAAGATGTGAATGTGCATCTGGTTCCAGCAAGGAACCAGAACCTGTGCCATCAGCGTCAGGCATGACTGACATTGCAGCTTGCCCTCCGTCTCCCATGGCTGACAATCCTTCAGCTCTACCATCTCCCACCACCTCTCCTTCCTTCAGTCAGTAACTCTTCTTGCCTGTTCACTCAACACCAGTCCCTGGAAGCCAGCTGTTGTACTGTACTACTGTACTTTTCGAGGTACTGTACTGTGAAACTAAAAATGTTTCCTTTATTTTTTGTGTTTATTTCTTATGTATTATTTGTGTGAAAAAGTATTATAAACCTATTACAGTATGGTACTATATAGCTGATTTTGTTAGTTGAGTACCTAGGCTAACTATGTTGGACTTACAAACAAATTGGACCAACTCACTCTTGGAACTGAACTTGTTTGTATGTAGGGGACTTACTTTACTAGAAAATGTATGAATATGTCAAATTAGGAATAAAATTATACATTAACTGCATTAGAACTTCTGTATGAGGCTGCTGTTGCTGCTGCTAAGTCGTGTCAGTCGTGGACTCTGTGCGACCCCATGGACTGCAGCCTACCAGGCTCCTCCGTCCACAGGATTTTCCAGGCAAGAGTACTGGAGTGGGTCACCAGTGCCTTCTCCTTCTATGAGGAGACCTTTTCAAACTGTTCATGGGGTTCTCAAGGCAAGAATACTGAAGTGGTTTGCCATTCCCTTCTCCAGTTTTGTCAGACCACGTTTTGTCAGAGCTCTGCATCATGACCCGTCCATCTTCGTTGGCCCTACACGGCATGGTTCATGGTTTCACTGAGTTAGACAAGGCTGTGATCCACGTGATCAGTCTGGTTAGTTTTCTGTGATTGTGATTTTCACTCTGTCTGCCTTCTGATGGATAAGGATAAGAGGCTTGTGGGAGCTCCCTGGTGGAAGGGACCGGCTGTGGGGAATTTGGGTCTTGCTCTGA
The DNA here is from genome assembly GCF_029378745.1 of Bos indicus. Classification (NCBI taxonomy): domain Eukaryota; kingdom Metazoa; phylum Chordata; class Mammalia; order Artiodactyla; family Bovidae; genus Bos; species Bos indicus. Next base: position 13,458,232 of record NC_091782.1, on the reverse strand, counting down.
TATGCAGGGCCATGCTCAGTAAATCTTTAATCCAATTTTCTGTTGGTGGGCAGGGCTGTGTTCCCCGCCTTTGGTCTGGCCTAAGGACAAACTATGGTAGGGGTAATGGTGATTAATAGCAAACTCCTTCAAAACAGTGTTGTATTCAGTGCCCCTTACTCCACAGCAACTGACAAAGGTCCGTCTAGTCAAAGCTATGGTTTTTCCAGTAGTCATCTATGGATGTGAGACCTGGACCATAAAGAAAGCTGTTCAGTTCAGTTGCTCAGTCGTGAGGCCGTCCATCACAAAGAAAGCTGAGCGCTGAAGAATTGTTATGTTTTTGAACTATAGTGTTTGAGAAGACTCTTGAGAGTCCCTTGGACTGCAAAGAAATCAAAGCAGTCAATCCTAAAGAAAATCAGTCCTGACTATTCACTGGAAGGACTGAAGCTGAAACTCCAATACTTTGGCCACCTGATGCGAAGAACTGACTCAACGAGAAAAGACCCTGATGCTGGGAAAGATCGAAGGCGGGAGAAGAGGACGACAAAGAGGAAGAGATGGTTGGATGGCATCACCGACTTGATGGTCATGAGTTTAAGCAAGCTCTGGGTGGTGGTGATGGACAGGGAGGCCTGGCGTGCTGCAGTCCACGGGGTCGCAAAGAGTCAGACATGACTGAGGGACTGAACTGATGAGGAGACCACAGTTATGGCTGTCGGGTTTTGGTTTTGTTTTTTTTCATTTTACCTTTCAGGGCCAAGAACACATGCAGAAAAAATATCAACTAAATATAACTGAACAAATTTTAAGGTAAGACGTGCCAAGTCTAAGTGATAGATTTAAAAATGTGAGGAGCTGAAAAGTAATGGACAAACAGAAATGAACAGAGGATGCTTAGGAGGCTAGGTATAACTTTGCCAAAGCAGTACAATTTTCCCTTGCAACTCACACTTCAACTCTCTCAGCACTACTCATGCAAACCTAAAAGGGATCTGCTCCATCACTTTTGCATCTTCACCGGTACTTTTTCAACAGCAAAAACATCTCACCAATACAACCAACCCCAAAGCTCCCATTTCATGAAAGTGATGTACCATTCCACTAGACTCTCTGTGTGAGTAACACTGTAGTGCAAACTCAAGGGAAAAGGCCAGCATGTCAAGAAAGGCTACACCACGTTCTGAGTTCCTCTTTTAATTTTGTGTTTATCAACCTGATTGATGTTAAGTTCCATTCATCTTTTTTTCTAAAAACTAAAACTGAGAATGACAAGGAAAATTTACATTCTTTCCAGCCACGTTCTTGCTGAGATATTAGAGATGCTGGCATGCCCAGTCAGGAATGAATAGTGGCTCTAGAAAGATAGCTAAAGGATGAGCTTTTGTTTCAGTTTTATTCATTTCAGATAGGAAAACATTACATTACAACCTTACTTGCACAGATAACAATGCTTCCCCAGAAATCATTTAAAAAGAGCACTGACGAGCCTGTCAACCAAGTTAAAATCCAGCAATACTTTTTTTAAAAAAATCAATCGTTTCCATTAACCATTTCATCATAGCCAGTAATAAATAACCCATAAGTAATATTTAATGTACTGCTATGGATAGATGGAAGGGAAGGAAGAAGGAAAGGGATGCAGGTTTAAAAGAAGAAAATTAGCAAAACTGACTTATACTAGGAGTAACTATAATTGTAGGGACATATTAAACACTATGGACTAGATTTTTATCGGACTGGTTTTTGCTGAATTGGCTACAAGTATCTACATAAGAGAAGTGATTCTTTGTGACTACTCTAGTGACAGACCTTGTCACAAAAATCTATATTATTTACCTTGTCATTTTAAAGTAATTTCAAAGAATATACTCACGTAATTTTGGAAACGAAAAGCTTTTAGAAATAATCTAGTACAAGGTTTTTGATCTAAAAACATCTTCAAAGGCATCACTAGCATTTTAAAGAAAGAGAATAGAAAAGGAAATATGAGAATGCACAGCAGATAGTAAGGTTACATTTTATTTTATAAAACTTGTGAGTTTGTCATACATATGTATTAATCACATACCTATGTGTATATTGATTCACAATGCAAAATGTATTTACCATAGGACATAGTAAAAAGTTGTAATAACAATGATCAAATACACCTTCATTCCACAAATGAGGAAACTAAGACACAGGGAAGGAAAGAAGTAGACTCGTTCTGGTCATCTTAAATCACGGAACCAAGAGCTCAAATCAGAAACACAAAAACGCCTGATTCTCCAAGTACCCTACTACAAACCCTAATCCATAACCTTCCCAAGATTTTTATACAGTACTGTTAACTGCTGATTCTTTAAAAAAAAGTCTGGTACAGCATTCAGACAGTTGTGAACTATCAGTCCTGAACAACTCCAAAAGAAAGATAAACCCTTCCTGATCTACTTTTCTTAAAGACGTTTCTTTGTAGCTGAAGGGATTCCTTGGTAGCTTAGTTGGTAAAGAATCCGCCTGCAATGCAGGTGACCCCAGTTCAATTCCTGGGTCGGGAAGATCCGCGGGAAAGGGGATGATAGGCTACCCACTCCAGTATTCTTGAGCTTCCCTTGCGGCTTGGCTGGTAAAGACTTCGTCTGCAGTGCAGGAGACCTGGGTTCAATCCCTGAGTTGGGAAGATTCCCTGGAGAAGAGAAAGGCTACCCACCCCAGTATTCTGGCCTGGAGAATTCCATGGACTATACAGTCCATGGAGTTGCAAACAGTCGGACACGACTGTTTACAAGTGACTTTCACTTTTCACTTTCTTTGTAGCTGAAAGCCAGGAATGACAAAAATGTTCTAATGCTTCTTAAAAAGCAACACAAAAAATACATATCAAAAGTTTAAATGAGCATACTTTTCCCTCCCCTCAAACCAACCACAAGGGTGAAATGTGCATGTTTTATAATCCAACATTTTCACTTTAAGAAAATTGTTTTAAGGACAACAAAGTAAGTACAAAAAGATGTGTGCACGCTCGCGTGCATGCGTTTTAATGGTGACATAGGAAAAGGACATAAAAATCAGCTTGAAAGAATCCACAGTGGCCAAAGCTAAACATTTTGAGCATTAAAAATGAAAAGGACAGTAATGGATTATAATGTACTGAACAAAACAGGAACTCATGAGTTCACACCGATATCATTTAAAAATCAGAAGAGAAAGCTCTTTGTTACAGTAGAAAGCAAACTAGTAATTACAAAAGAAATATGGTTAATAAAAACCATCAACGGATGCTAAAACCAGTGGGTAAAATTTTGCTGAGGAACAGGGTATTTCTACAGTCTCAAAGCATCTCCTCACAAACTCCTTAATAATTAGAAAGGAAAGAGCAATTTTATAGTGGAGAAACCTGGGGATTTCACCTTAATCACATGTCTTCTGATACAACACAATGAGGATACAACATCACTGTTGTAATATTCCCCCCAAAATGCGTAACTTGCATCTAATCATAAAGAAATTTCAGACAAACTCAACACTCTACAAAATAATTGACCCAAATTCCTCACTGATGTCAAGGTCAAGAAAAACAAACAAAAACAGGCCGAGGGACAATTTCAGACGAGATATGTCAATTTAATGTGATGGATTAAACTCTGATCCCAGGGGGTGAGAGAGACTAGTATAAAGGGGGTATTACGAGACAAATGATGAAATGTGAATACAGTCTGTGTACGCATGTAAGAGATTCGATAACAAAATGGTATCAGCATAGATTCCTTGACTTTGATCATTTTATTGTGGTGATTATGTAAAAGAATATCTTTGTTCTAAAGGAACTACACAGTGAAATACTAAGATTAAAAAGACACTGTGTCTCCAATTTATGCTCAAGTGGTTAAGGCGATGATGTGCACATGCACGTGTGTGTGTATCCACACGTACATATACAAAGAATGATAAAACAAATGTAAAAAACTGCTGAACTTGCATAAAGGATATATGCAAGTTTCTTGTATTCTTTTTTGCAGCTTTTCAAGCTGAAATTGTATCACATTTTTTAAGTTTTTAAAAGGTGTGTACATGGAAGCAACCCAAGTATCTCTTGGTGGATGAATTAATAAAACACCGTATGTGCATGAAATGGAATATTATTCAGCCTTAAAGAAGGCAATTTTGTCACAAGCAAAACATGGATGAACTCTGAAGACACTGTGTTAAATGAAATAAGCCAGTCACCAAAAGACAAGCAGCATATGGTTCCACTTACATGAGGTATCTAGAGTAGTTAAATTCACAGAGACCAAAAAGAATGGTGGTCACCAGAGGCTGGGGAAGAAGGGAGAGCTGCCGTTACACGGGTATGGAGTTTCAGTTTTACACGATGAAGAGAGTTCTTTCTGGAGGTTGTTTGCATAGGATGTGAATGTGCTTAACACTACCGAAATGTACACTTAAAAATGGTCAAAACGGTAAACGCTATGGTATGTGAATTTTACCACAATTTAGAAATATAAAAAATATGTAATAATTCTATAAAGAGATACATACAAAATTAGTCATCACAACCTTTTCTGTAACAGTGTTAACAACCAAAATGTCCTTTAAGAGGAGATGAGGCAGGACTCTATGTATAGACACAGTGGAAAGCGGTGGAAAATGGAGGCTTAAAAATACTGCATTATATATACACTATTTGTGCATAAAAATTAAATTGGGGTTTTTTTGGTTCTTTTCTCCCCCCAAAGTCTTAACAGTGATATACCGTAAGTTTAGGAATAGTAATATCCAGGTGGTAAAATTACGAAGGAAAATATTTTCTACACTTATGTCGTAAGTGGCTGTTTCAAACAGTCAGTATATGTGGGAGACCCGGGTTCAAGCCCTGGGTCAGGACGATCCCCTGGAGAAAGAAATGGCACCCCACTCCAGTACGTTTGCCTGGGAAATGCCATGGACAGAGGAACCTGGAGGGCTACAGTCCATGGGGTTGCAAGAGTTGGACATGACTCAGTGACTAAACCACCACCATGTATTTTTAAATACTGAAAACATAAAGAACATGACAGGTACCTGCATTCTCACCACCGAGGTTTAAGTAATTTTAATCTCTGAGTATGCACTACGTCTGTGTGTCACCAACATGTAAGAGGGCGGCACGGCTTTCTAACAGAGCTACATCTACCCTCAGCTTCCTCAATGGAGCAACGGCAGAGGAAAAGACAGGATAAGATGCATCAAGACCAGAGCACTCAGGCCAGCTGAGGGATCCCTGAAGCTCTGCTCGGATGGGCTGCAGAACAGCCCTGGAACCCCCGGCTCTGTATGTGGGTGCCCCTGAAGGAGCGGAGAAGGTCCCCCTTACTCTGTTCTTACTCTGCTCCCTGTGTCTTCTCTGGCACTTAGCATTAATTGGCATGTATCCTTCCAAACAACCCCCTCAGGGATTATGCACATTAAGACCATGTGAAGGAGAAGTTAGCCCCTACAAGATCAAAGACGTGTAGTTTGGGTAATTAATCTTTGATTCACCCGATTTTGCGGTGAACATTTAGTAATATGCTGGGTTTACCATCAGTCACTTACATTTGGTGAACAGGCAGTCACTTGGCTACTGTCCAGAAGAGCTGGGAGAGGACATGAGAGCACAACCTATACATCCCTCAAGAGAATGGCAAAGTTGAGTTTTTAAAGGGCCCAAAAAAGAGCCCACATCCTAATTAGGGAGTCTTGGCAGTGATTGGGTACCTTTGTGTGGATCCTCCCCAATGGGAGGTGCCACCACAGCCCCTGCTCTGGGCAGAGATAAGCTGTTTCCTTTATCTACATTAAAACACATACACCTTTCACCTAGCAGCTAATGCCTTTCAATTAATTGTATTATCAACATCAACTAATGCATGGGCAGCCTGGATTGCGGGAAAATTTTTATCAAGACGTGGTTATCTAAGCACTTACCTCTAAAATGGTGATAGGTTGGTGGTTATAACGCTTGTTAAATAAGCACCATCACACTTTGAGAAACAAAAGTCTGAACTGTGACATAGTCTAAATTCTTCCTGGAGATGAGTGAATACTGGGTCAACTTAAAGGAAAATGTAAGATGTTATACTGACTTAAGGATGAAAACTGTTGTTGTTGTTTAGTTGCTAAATCATGTCCGACTCTTTTGCAACTCCATAAACTACAGCCGCCAGGCTCCTCTGCCTATGGGATTTCCTAAACAAGAATATTGGAGTCGGTTGCCAATTCCTTCTCCAGGGGATCTTCCTGACCCAGGGATCCAACCTGCGTCTCCTGCATTGGCAGACTAATTCTTCACCACTGAGCCACTAAGAAAGCCCCTAATGATGAAAATGTTTGACACAATGTATGCATGAAAGCAAAACTCAGAGGGAGAAAGATTTTCAAGTCTTCTTTATAATGTATTCCTGCACTATGAACGTGCCTATCTTATTTAATTAATTAGCTGGAGTACCCCACCATGCTTATCCTGATCAGAATGTTACACTTTATGAATTGAAAAATCTGAGATGAAGTATATGGCAAAAAAACAGGGTTTACTGTTATCCCAGAAGGTGAACTGCACTCAACTGCCCTGGGCTTGAACTCCAGCTTGTATCAAACATCAGAAGACCACAACAGGAGGGCTACCCCAAGGGTTGGCTATCACTCAGATAATACTAAAAATATCCTCTACTCATTTCCTGATATTTTATGTTGTGTGTGCCTACCTACAACACTTACCAACTCTGTAAGAGGTTCTAAACTAGAAACGGTCATGGGGTTCCTATTCTCTGTTCCCTAAGTGACTCAGGACCTCAGAGAGGGAAAAAACAAAAACAAAAAACAGATTAGCAGACTAAGGTTGAGATTCTGCTCCTAAGGCAAAAACTACATTATGTTTTACATAAGCTCTGAAGCAACAAGCAGAATTAAATAGACAAGTGTTGTCTGTTCAAGTAAGAAAAGTATGTATTATATAGAAACTGCATTGTGATTTTATAAGTTTTTAGATACATCATTACATAGCTTAACTTTTAAAATATTGGGTTGGCCAAAATGTTCCTTTGGGATTTCCGGGACATCTTATGGAAAAACTCGAATATAAGGTTTTTTAGCCAACACTGGGCTTTTTTAACCAACTCACTATACTCAGATATTTAATATTATATGTTAAAATTTGCTTACAAAGCTCCTAAGTTTATATCTATTGGTCCACTGTTATAATTTGTTACCCTCTATTTGATGAATCATTGAAATCATACCTTCCTTGAAACATATTTATAATTACATAATTTTTAAATATTGGGTTGGCCAAAGATGTTATAAAAAAACTTAAATGAACTTTTTGGCCAACTCAATACATTATAATTTGAAATCTGTGCCTAAAGTCCAACATCTGGGCCCACTGAAAGCCGGTCCCTATTGCCTGCTTCTCACCCTCCCCGCCATGTATGGTCATACTTACCATTTTCTTTGCATGTCACTTTTTTTGTTGTTGACAATTGGACATTTTAGATAATATATTATACCAACTCTGTTCACTTACTCTTCCCCTGTTTGGTTAGTTAGTTGGTTATTTGTTTAGGGACTTGACTGTACTAATTCTGTGAAGTCTTTTTGACCCTGCAATGCGCAGCTCAGACTTTCCAAAGTCCCTCTTCAGAATTCTGCTTTGTTTTTATCTTTTAGCCAAGATTCCCATGGGTCACTGCTGGGTCCATATAAAGCACACGCTGATCAGAGGTTGTGCTTAAGTCTCCTTAGTCAGTTAGGTTTTCAACCTCTGAATGCATATGTGGCTTGGAGATTGCTTTCACTTTTCAAGGAATTTATGATTCTGTCCTGCATTAAGCCAGGGCTCTTTCTGGTCACTACTGAGCAGTACATCCTTGGGCATGCACACAGTCTTCCACTTGACTGGGGATCAATGTGTGGCATTCTGGGAATTCCCCTGGGGTCAGAAAAACTTACTGTTTAGTCAATACTTGTTCTTAGGTTGTGCTTAAGCATTTTGAACCGGTAAGATTTCCGCATTTTGCTCCTAGATCTGTGTTTGGCTTGAGGAATACTTGCAGGCCCACCCCACATCCAACTCAAATTGCTTCTGAGTGCCTACAGTCTAATGCACGCTCACAGCCTTCCACATCCCCCCAAATTAACGTGATCCCAGGAGGGTTTTAGTGTGAGTGGGTTTTTCTTCTTTTTTGTCTGTCGTTTCCCTTGGTTCTCTTAAATTTCTGGCTGGTTTACCTTTTTGCTTATTGCTACCAACATCACAGAGCATAGTCCCTCTCTTTCTTGCACCACCGTTTTCAACAACGACCTTAGGTGTGACTTCTTGTCAAGGCTTTGTTCCAAATAAAGTCAGTGTCTGCATATCCCCCATTCCCAACAATGCAGAAGCCTTACCAATACACAGACGCCGAGGGTGAGGACAGCAGTTCCCTTCTCACAGTGACACCCTAGCTCTTCCTGGCCTGCTCCTCCCTCTAAAGAATCCTTTGAGCAAGCTGAGGAAGGGCAATGAGGGGTTTGTGTCAGGGGTTAATGTTAGGGGTCAGGTACATCTGGGGCAGAGTCCTTGCCCACGGAGAAGAGAAGCTGGGTCAGGGAGGGCACCTGCAGCCTGTCGGTCATGCCTGTCCAGAACATCCTTCTGCAGTATAATACTGGAGGCAGATGAGGTGCTGGCTGCCTGCCTCTTCCAGGGTGAAACCATATCCCTGGACTTGGAGTGAGGAGGGAGAAACAGCTCGGTATTCTTGGCCACATCTTCTTGGAGCAGACCTTCTGTGACAGGGAGCAGGGAGAAGTAGTGGATGGGAGTAGGTTTTGACTCAAATGCCAAATGTTCTTGCCATTCCTACCAAGATTAGGTTTTTGTTGAATAAATGTTTCTCTACCTGCTGTGTGCCACTGAGACAATTCCCAGAATTTTTAAAATTTCTTTAGAAATAATTTTCATTAAATGGTTGTTTCACTGAGGGGAGGGGGTCCATCAACCTTCTTACACAGCCATTGTAGAAATTTCCACTCGAAACTACTTCTAGAAAATTAAAACATGCATATGAGATAATAGAATCTGCACCTTTCCTAGATTACTGATACATGCTTGCTCTGTTATTGAATGACTCAACACTGCTTATACAATAGTGTATATTTTAGAAAAAGAAAATGCAAAAATTTTTAAGAATTACATTAATGAGAAATTCCCAAGTACTGATTAAGCAATGTAAGTTTACTGTTTGGTGACTAAATATAAATACTAATGAAAACTCAGAATGTGAGTACATTAGAAAATGTACCACTTTCTTCCTTTGCAAGGATTATTTTTAAGGGTTCCACAGGTAAAATACACCATTACTTAAATGCTGGACATAGATGCCCAGCCATGTATCATCTTGGTTGCTTAGAAACCATGAGGCATGGCCTGAATAAGCAAAATTAAAGCAGCAGAAGGAAGGAAACCTTTTGTTAAAAAGAGGTTCAGAGGAAAATGTCTTGGCTGTAATTATGTATTTTGAAAACGAAACTGCAAAGTAAACAAACATAATGGAAGGTTTAGGATGTCACATATAAAGATGTCTTCTTAAGCAAAAAAGCACTTTAATTCTTACTGCTCTTGAGTTACATACTTCAACTCAGTTGCAGTACAGTAAGAGAAAAGAACAATTTTAATACATGCACGAAATTTCCATAACCCCATGCATCAAAGTGTCAAAAATCCACCAAGAAAGAAAAGCTGACCTATATTTATGAACCCCAAAGGTCAGTGTGAAATCAACTATACACTAGGCTCAGGAGGTGTAAAAATGTAATTTCCACTCAATTCTGACCATTAATAGAATGAATCAGATGTAAGGCAACCAGCAACAACTTTGCACATTTAACAAGAAATGTTGAACCTGACTTTATTAAAAACAATAAAAGAAGATCTGTAAAGAATGCAATGCCTCTAATCACACAGAGGAAATGTTTACATAGCTTGATCCCAGTTTATATTCTCTAGGAAATAACCAGCACAATTTATAGTTGGTTATATCTAAGCAGAAAGTGATCAGTAATAATTAAATGAACTTAAATTCTAATTGTTGGTACTCGTTCTGGATCATTATCCTCTCAGAAGATGTATGTGTCTGTAAGTTACATACTCAACTTCTTTTGAAATAAGGCAAAATTTTAAAAATAATAAACTGCAAGAGCAAGTGGCTAAAGCAAGAATATCTCAAGCAAGAATAAGATGTTCTGCTTTTTTCCTTTTTAGAAAGAGAAGAGTGGGATGATTTCTAAAGCTGACAATAGTTATAGTTCCTGTAGCAGACAGGAACATTACCTTAGCAACCAATAAGAAATAGCATATAAAATTCAAAAATCCTTGGGCACAGTCTCTCTCACAGGCTTTTATGGTTCATTTGTTTGTGGGCTACAAATCTTAGGAGACTTACACAATTTGCAAATGGTGTCCATCTTCCTGGCTGTACAGAGATCAAATAAAAGGAAAGTACTCAGCACTCACAAAGGGCCGTGGGCCCCTGTATGTTCCAAAGGTCAGCAGGGGACCCGTATGCTTCTTCATATTTCCTAACAGTATCGTCATCACACAACCTGATTTCCACTTAACATTTCTTGATCATTTCTTCAAACATGATGAACAATGTGAAACTCCTGAGAAAATGGACTATTTCCTATCCTCTTATATTCAACCTAATTCCAGGGCTAGAGAAGTTTTATTTAGTATCCAAACTGGCTTTCTGTTCAGTTAACACACACAAGGCACACAGGAAAGTACCTAGCATATAGAAAATCCAGTAAAGGGGAATTGCATCCTCAACCTCATCCTGCAGACAACCTCTCCAGCACAGAACTCACTGAGGGCTTTTACCTCATATCTAATGGCATTTATTTCCATTCTGCTTCAGCTAACCATTCTCAGACCTTTAGGACAATAACCTGACCCGTATTTTAAATTCCCTATCACATACTCTGACCGCAATCTACTGTACCTCCAGGGTCTGCACTCCTCTCCTTTATTCCTACTTTTCCTGCTTTTCTTTCCCAGTTCCTCTTAAGTGATCAGCGTCTTGTCACTCTTTCATTCTTATCTTGTTGTTCAGTCGCTCAGTCATGTCTGACTCTTTGCAGCCCCATGGACTGCAGCACGCCAGGCTTCCCTGTCCTTCACCATCTCCCAGAGTTTGCTCAAACTTATATCCATTGAGTTGGTGATGCCATCCAACCATCTCATCCTCTGTTGTCCCCTTCTCCTCCTGCCTTCAATCTTTCCCAGCATCAGGGTCTTTTTCAATGAGTCCTTATCTAGTCCAGTCCAATTCCTATGGTCCATTATTTGGCCTATTGTGACCAATGCCTAACTCCCTTGCAACCTTTGTCTTCTGTTCCATAGGCTCTAAAAGCAAACCTGCAAATCTGAATCAGTCCACCAGACCCACAGTTGTCTTCTAATCTAGACTACTGAACTCTGCTAGAAAGTTATGCAATGGGGCAGACTTAGGGCCACTTCAAAACAAATAGGCCATTCCAGCTCTCCCTATGGGCTAGTTCCTTACCTTCAGCATATAAACTAGTCATTATATGGTCCTATGGGACATGCAAGGCTCTCTTTTGATCCTTGACCCCATAGCTAACCACTGTCTCTAATCTGTATCTTATTTAAGATCCTCAAGATAGAAAATCTAATGATTTTAGGTTTAATGGGGACCATAACACCAAAAGAACAACTCATAAAGAAAAGACTGATAAACTGGATGTCATTAAAATTAATCTCTGCTCTGCTAAAGACACTGTCAAAAAGATGAGAAGATAAGCCAAGGACCAGAAGAAAATATTCCCAAAAGACATAAAGGATTGTTAGCCAAAACAGACAAAGAACTCTTAAAATTCAAGAATACCAACACAATACAACTATAAAACAAGCCAAGACTTTGACAGATGCCTCACCAAAGATGAACAGATAAGCACGTGAGCATATGAAAAGATGTTCCACATCACATGCCATCAGAGAAATGCAAATTAAAACAAGATACTATCACACACTGATTAGAATGGCCAAAATCCAAAACGCTAACAATACTAAATGCTGGTGAGGATGTGTAGCAACAGGAACTCTATCCATTGCTAGTGGGGATGCAAAATGGTGCAGCCACTGTGGAAAACAGTTTGGTGGTTTCTTACAAAATTAAACATATTCTCACCGTATGACCCAGCAATCAAGCTCACTGGTATTACCCAAAGGAACTGAAAACCTATGCCCACACAAAACCTTACAAACGTGTTTACAGAAGCTCTATCCGTAACTGCTAAAACATGAAAGCAACCAACATGTCCTTCAATAAGTGAATGTATGAATAAACTGTTGTACCTCCAGACAATGGATTATTATTCATGGCTAAAGAGAAATGAACAAAGAAACCATGAAAAGACATGGAGGAAACTGAAATGCATATTACTAAGTTAAAGATGCCAATTTGAAAAGGATAAATAATGTATGACTCCAACTATACAACATACTGGAAAAGGCAAAACTATGTAGACAGCAAAAAAGATCAGCAGTTGCCAAGGGTTACAAGGAGGGAAGGAAGAAATGGTAGAGCATAGAGGATTTCTACAGCAGAAAAACTACTCTGCATGATACTAAAACAGTGAGTATATATCATCATACATTTGTCTAAACCCATAGACTATACAATATCCTATGGACTTGGGGTGATAATGATGTATCAGCGTAGGTTTATCAATCCTAACAAACATACCACTCTGGTGGGGGATGTTGATATTGGGGGAGGCTGTGCATGGGGAAGAGGGGAGGGAATATATGGGAAATCTCTATACCGTCCACTCAATTTTGCTGTGGACTTAAAACTACCCTAAAAAATAATAATAAAGTCTATATATATATATATATATTTTTTTTTTTTTAAGATTTTCAAAACATATATTCTGGCTTGCTTTAGCCTTAAGAAGTGGGATGCACAGTCATAATACTGGGAGACGATACTGCCTACATAATAAGGATTAATAACTCAAATCAATGACTAACACTTGTTCACTGAGTAACTGATTACTGAGGGTCAAATACTGTAGCTAGTGACCTTACCCTACTTTAAGGAAATAGGGGCTTACAGAGATGAGGAAACTGAGGATCCAGAGAATAATTTGTCCTACGTCACAGAGCTAGGCAAAAAAAAAACAGAACACACCCCCAGAAAGCAAATATGCATTGAAAAAGTTAATATTAGGAAGTGGTTTCCTTAAAGCATTCATATGGTCTCAGGGGGATGAAGTTCCTCAATGTGAGGAATTGATTTGGCAATGCTGGTGAAAAGAGGTAAACCTTCTATCAATCATGCTTAAACTCTGAGATGTGATTTTAAATCAACCCAGAAAAAAAATATGAAACACTACTACTGCAGTTATTTTCTTTGAAGAAATCAGATTTGAAATTGTAATCTGCCTTGTTAATTTAATCTTTACACTATGATATAATTCCAAGATTAAATCTACATGTTGAATACAATTCATTATTGCCTAATTCTTTTTAAAAACTCTTTAGTGAGTAGAATTAAAATAATTGTATTTATCAAATTAAATGCTTGAACTGCAAAATACCATTCAATAAATAAAATCTTACTTCTCACTGGTTATTCAATTTAACTCTTTAAATAATGTCTAGGTCAACATTTTAAATGTCTGCTGAAGTCACTCTATTTTGAGAATCATTCTTTAAAACTGATGGTCTCAGTTTTAGACAGGCATACCTTGGAGATATTTGGTGTTTGGTTCCAGATCAACACAATAAAGCAAATCTGGTCGGAGCTGAGTGACTCATATGGATTTTCTGGTTTCCCACTGCATGTAAAAGTTACCTTCACACTATCCTGTAGTCTAGTAAGTGTGCAATAGCATTAAAGTCTAAAAAACATACATACCTTAATTTAAAAATACTTTTTTGCTTTAAAAAACGCTAACCATCATCTGACAACACAAGATTGTCACAAACCTTCAATATGTTAAAAAAAAAAAAAAAAACATACAGTATTCAGAAAGCACAGTAAGCAAAAAACAATAAAACGAACTACCTAAAGTCTCTATTTGGGTAGAAGACCCATCATCAGCTATCAATAGACAATCTTTTTTATTTTTTTCTACTGATTTTACTTAACTTCAGTTTTGTAAATGACACTGGAAATTGTATTTATTTTTACTTACTTTGGTCAAGGATCTTTAAAAAGATGCTGCATATTTTTCAAGACAACTCAGCAGATAAAAGATGTGCTCCCTCTGCTGGCTTTGCAGTAGTTCTTTACAGATGCTCCCTTACCACTTGTCTAGCCCCTTGAAGTTAGACAGCGTCACTGACTCAATGGACATGAATCTGAGCAAACTCTGGGAGACAGTGGTGGACAGAGGAGCCTGACATGCTAGTCCATGAGGTCGTGAAGAGTCAGATATGACTTGGTGACTGAACACCACCACCAACCCCTGGAAGTAGAAATACAAACTTTTTTTTCCCCCTAATTAAGTAACTTGAGAAGGCTGGTGCATCCCATTATAATGTACTGGGTGGCTTTTGGGCAAAGAAGATTGATCAAGGGTCTGTTTACAAATAGCTAAGGAAAGAAGAGAAGTGTAACAAAGGGTGAAACAGGAAGATATACCCAACTGAATGCAGAGTTTCAGAAAATAACAAGGAGGGATAAGGATGCCTTCTTCAATGAACAATGCAAAGAAGTAGAGGAAAACAACAGAATGGGAAAGACTAGAGAACTGGAGATATATCAAGGTAATATTTCGTGCAATGATGGGCATGATAAAGGACAGAAACAGTAAGGACCTAACAGAAGCAGAAGAGATTAAGAAGAGGTGGAAAGAATACAGAGAAGACCTATATGAAAAAGGTCTTAATGACCCAGATAACCATGATGGTATGGTCACTCACCCAGAGCCAGATGTCCTAAAGTGTGAAGTTAAGTGGGCCTTACGGTGCATTACTGCAAACAAAGCTAGTGGAGGTGATGGAATTCCAGCTGAGCTATTCAAAATCCTAAAAGATGAGGCTGTTAAAGTGTTGCGCTCAATATGTCAGCAAATTTGGAAAACTCAGCAGTGGTCACAGGACTGGAAAAGGTCAGTTTTCATTCCAATCCCAAAGAAGGGCAATGCCAAAGAATGTTGCAACTACTGGACAACTGCACTCATTTCACTTGCTAGCAAGGTAAGCTCAGAATCCTTCAAGCTAGGCTTCAGCAGTATGTGAACCAAGAACATCCAGATGAACAAGGTGGATTTAGAAAAGACACAGGAATCAGAAATCAAATTGCCAACATTCACTGGATCACACAGAAAGGGAATTACAGAAAAACACCTACTTCTGCCTCATTGACTACACAAAAGCTTTTGACTACATGGATCACAAAAGACTGTGGAAAATTTCTTAAAGAGATGAGAATACCAGACCACACTTTACCTGTCTCTTGAAAAACCTGTATGCAGGTCAAGAAGCAACAATGAGACCCTCACATGGAACAACTGACTGGTTCAAAATTCGGAAAGGCGTAAGACATGGCTGTATGCTGTTATCCTGCTTATTTAACTTTTATGCAGAATGCATGATGCAAGATGCTAGGCTGGTTGAATCTGCAGCTGGAATCAAGACAGAAGAAATATCAACAACCTCAGATACGCAGATGATACCACCTTAATGGCACACAGGGACAAGGAATTAGAGAGACTCCTGATGAAGGTGAAATGGGAGAATGAAAAAGCTGGTTTAAAACTCAACATTCAAAAAACTACAATGGTGGCATCCAGTCCCATCACTTCATGCCAAAGAAATGGGGGAATAAACGGAAACGGTTGACGATTTTATTCAGCTCCAAATCACTGCAGACAGTGACTGTAGCCACAAAATTGAAAGACACTTGCTCCCTGGAAGAAAAGCTATGACAAACCTAGACAGTGTATTAAAAAGCAGAGATGTCACTTTGGCAGATGAAGGTCTGTATAGTCAAAGCTATGGTTTTTCCAGTAGTCATGTATGGACGTGAGAGTTGAACCATAAAGAAGGCTGAACAGTAAACAATTAATGCATTTGAATCGTGGTGCTGGAGAAGACTCCTGGGAGTCTGCAAAGAGATCAAACCAGTCAATCCTAAAGGAAATCAACCCTGAATATTCACTGAAAGGACTGATGCTGAAACTTGAATATTCTGGCCACCTGATGTGAAGAGCTGACTCACTGGAAAAGACCTTGATGCTGGGAAAGACTGAAGGCAAAAGGAGAAGAAGGCAAAAGAAGATGAAATGGTTAGACAGTATCACCAACTCAATGGACATGAATTTGAGCAAACTCTGGGAGACAGTGAAGGACAGGGAAGCCTGGTGTGCTGCAGTCCACGGGGTCGTAAAGAGTTGGACACGACTGAGCAACTGAACAACAGACTAGTATCAATGGACTTTCCCCTTTCTTCTGGATTATTGTGCTTTAAAATCTCCACTTTTCATATGGGCTGGAGTGGAGAGAGAAAAGGAAAAAGTCTTACACAGAAAGAAAGGGGAGGTACTGGTATCTTTCACTAAATAAAAACATTCAAGCATGTCATCTGGCACATCTGAATTCACGTGAAGGCTGAAACTGAACATAAAATATAACTGGTAAATTCTAATTTGTTTTCAAAAGCTGAGGACGCATCAGCTTCAGTAAAAAGACCAATTTTGGATTAACACCTTTTCAGATCCAGAGAGGATGGAGGGGGATGGAAAATCAATGTAAATGCTAGAAAATATTCTTTCATTAGAAGTTAATTAATTTACAGAATTTTAATTGTTTGCAAAATAAAATTTATTTTGAAATAGTATATATCTAGAAGTATTTAAACAAAAGTTTTAATTTCACTTCCTTACACACCTAAAGCTATTAATTTTAATTGTTTTGCCAAGTACCATTAAATGAACATCATGAGAACTGTGAGATATCCTGTGAATGACTGACTGAACTATCCCTAAAAGGCTTCTTCTATGGAAAATGTGAAAATATGCCTTCTTCTAGACTATCAGTAAAAAGATGAAAGGACTTGTGATCAAGGCACAGTTGTTAATTGTGTATGGTACATTACCACAGAAAACTAAGACATGGATTGGCATGTAAAATTTGGCACAAATAGAGAAATGTGAATAAATGGAAGGGTAAATAATCCTTCCAAACAGAGCTGAATTACTACTTTAAACTACTGACTGTCACACACATGCTGTTCTAATTACGTAGTTAAAGCAGACTGCACACCATTCCTGCGAGCCTCCTGTAATCAACAAGCTTGGTCTCACACTTAGGTAAGGAAGGGAACATTGCAATAAATACAAGTTCTATTAATTTAGATCAAACAAGCAGCTGGCTCAATGACATCAACTCTAGCTAGAAAAACATTTCAATTTGATTTACACTCAGAAAGGCAAATGTTCCACCTTAAAAAAAAAAAGACCACGACTAGCAAAGATATTTCAAACTAAGATCGCAGGAACCTATCTCTTGGATAGGGATTTACTTGCAGCCATCTTGGCTAAAGTGTTTAAATTTTTCAGCTAGCAGGTCCCTATAATGTCTTTTCAGTAGGCTTCTAATTGAAAAGTCAAGTGTTAAGTCTCTCATTTGTGTCTGACTCTTTGCGACCCCAAAGACTGTAGCCCACCAGGCTCCTTTCTGTCTATGGAATTCTCCAGGCAAGATACTGGAGTGGGTAGCTATTTCTTTCTCCAGGGGATCTTCTCCACCCAGGGATCGAACCTAGGTCTCTTGCATTGCAGGTAGATCTGAGCCACCAAGGAAGCCCAAGCTTCTCGTTAGCTTTATACAAAAAGGATATATTTTTTTTTGCTAAGTTATTATAACTTAGCAATCTTTGTATTAGCATTCTGGGCAGACAATCAAGGCTTAGGACTTAAACAGAGTAGCAACATGAGCTCTGTATAGTAAATTCACAGTTACAAAATCAGGTCTGATTGTTACTTTCTATTTCCTAGATTTGAATAGATGATAATAAATGAATTTAGAACAAACCTTTCAAGTAAACAAAAGCTGATCATAAACAAAAGAATCTGCACAACTCTAACTCACCCTTGAACAACACTAGAGGTTTGGAGTGCTAAGGTTTTCCTCTATACAGTGGAAAATCCATATAACTTTACAGTTGGCTGTCAGTAACCTCAGTATCCAAGGTTTGTGCAGTACCATAGTATTTACTATTTTAAAAAAACTCATGTTTACTTACAAAACAGAAAAAGACTTAGAGAAAGAACTTATGGTTACAGGGGGCGGGGGGGGGGGAATGAGGGGAAAGGACAGTTAGGGAGTTTGGCATGGACATGTACACACTGCTATACTTAAAATGGATAACCAAAAAGGTCCTAGTGTACAGCACAGGGAGCTCTGCTCAGTGTTGTATGCAGCCTGGATGGGAGGGGAGAATGGATGTATGTATACATGTGTGGCCGAGTCCCTTCGCTGTTCACCTGAAACTAGCACAACATTGCTGACTGTACCCCAATACAAAATAAAAAGTTTTTTAAAAATAAAAGCTTCATGTAACATTTTCCCAGTTTTTAAAGCAGACAGTAAAGAATCTGTCCACAATATGAGAGACCCAAGTTGATCCCTGGGTTAAGATCCCTTGGAGAAGGAAATGGCAACCCACTCCTGTCTGGAGAATCCTGTGGACAGAGGCGCCCAGCGGGCTACAGTCCATGGGGTCGCAAAGAGTCAGACAGTTTTTTTTTTTTTTAAAAAAAAAAAACAACAACAACAAAAACCCCATGTTTAAGTGGACCCACAAAGGTCAAATCCAAGTTGCTGGATGTTTAGCTGTAAGATAAGACATGGGCCAACGATGCAGGTCCACTTGAGCTGAACGAAGTTCAAGGGCCCCTTTGGGCTCTCCTGAGTACCAGCCTCTTGCAGGGATAAGCAACTTATCTCAGTTGCCCTTAATTATACCTTCTGAAAACAATCCAGACTTTCACCTTCTCCAGCAATTCTTCAGTACATTTTATAGAAAGTGGGTGCTTACAGTTTTGTTCTCTTTTGAACAATGAGGTCCACGTCTCCCTGTAACCTGCTCTCTCACTTCTGGCCCTTCCTGCCATACTTCCATGAGCACTGCACAGGGCTCCAGTGACACTCCTAATACAGTAACATAACTGTCTCAAAGACCTGACAAAGATATTCTGCACAGGGCTATTTTTCTACTGGTGAAACTTTCACACAGAAGACATGCTCAATGAAAAAACTGATTAAAGTATAGCATATCCATATAGCTTGGATTATTATACCACCATTAAGAACACTGCCAAAGATTATCATCTTTGCTACATGATGGAACAGTTATTATCTTTATATTGATTAAACTGCAATATGTAACAGAATTATTAGCAATATCATTAACATGGATAAACGTTCAAAATACAGCAAAAAATGGAAGATGCAAAACTAAGCAGGCTTCCAATTATGCAAAATATATATCTTTAAGATATATATTTAATACACATTAAAATATATTAAAATGTCTAGGCAGGAACCTTACTGGGCAGTTAAGCATTAGCTCCATTAACTAACAAGCTTTTGAGGTAGTTATAATTATCTTCACTTACAGCTGGAGAAACTGAGGCTCAGAGAGACTAGTAAATTTATTCAGAGACACAGAATTAGACAGTGGCAGAGTCAGGATACAAGGATTCAAGTTTATTGGACTCTGAAGTCTGAGCACCTTCCTCTATGCACCAAGGAAGGCCTTTAGAACTATGACAGGTTTGTATCTAGACCTTGAACTGAGGTCAGGACTGAGCAAGCAAGGGGTAGTCTTCTGTTTCCAGAGGGCAAGACAAGAAAAGGCAAGGTTCAGCACAGTGGGATAATTAGAGATAAATACTTCTGAAGAGCAATAGTTAAATCGAAGATGAACCTGACACTGTGTTAAGTACTGAGGCAGATAGTCAGGAGGTGAAAGAAAGTTGTAGGAAAAAACCACCACAGGATTACAGGATACTATGTATGATTTTAAGGAAAAAAAACAAGGCACAAACATGAAGCAAATGCCTGACATAGTACCCAGAGTGGAAAAGAAACAAAAAACATGAGGCAGTGCAGAATGCAGCAACTTGCATATAGAAAGTCCTGAGTTCTTTCATGGCGACATGACCTTGAGCAAGACAGCTTTGTCCTTCAGTGGTATCCTTAATCTATCACATTCTTATTCAAATTATTGTTTTTAACCTTATTCCAGATACTAAGAACGTCAGCAGGTTTTTACTCCATTTATTGCCCTTCTTCCTTTTAGTTACTGTTGTCCATTTTGGTTCTACGTCTATTTTAAACTGCACAAGAACTGGATTTATTAGTTTTCACAGCCAACGTTCACTTAAATGACAAATTTATTTCATCCCCTGTTGTTCGTTTCTTCTAGCAGATTTTTCATCTGCCATCACACCCTTCCCTCCCTAAAGGTTTCCTTCCTTCTTTCCTTCTTTTTCTCTGTTTTTTATATATGTCTTAGAAAGCAGATCTGTGATTAACAGACCCCCTTGGTTTTTGTTTTCATGAAAGTGCCTTCTCATCTTTATTTTTGAAGGGTATTTTCACTGTGCTTAAATCATAATTTGAAAATTTTTTTCTTTCTGATTTTTTAAAGATGCCATCCTACTGACTTCCGGATTTCATTGTTTCTGTTGAACAGTCAGCTGATGGACTTAGTATTGCTTCTTTTAATGAAATGTGTCTTTTTCTCCAAATGCTTTTTACTTTAGTATCTTTACTAGGACAGTTACTCAATTCTCTGTGCTGCCTGTCAGTTTTACTATGATAAGCACTGCTGTGGATTTCTCAGTATGCAGTGTTTTGATGAGCTCAACAGAAATTAGCCAAACTGAATCACAAGGGAAAAAATAGCATGAAAAATAAAGAACAGAGTGTCAAGGGCAGTCAAACAAAATCTTACACATGTGTAACTGTGATACTAGAAGAATGAGAGAAAACAGGGCAAATATAATGTTGAAGAAATCACACCTGAAATTTTACAAAATTAATGACACCAAATCCCAGGATTTCAAGACACTCAGAAACCAGGGATCAATATAAACACCATGCACACATGCACGCGTGCACACATCTGCACACACACACAAACTGCATCTTCCATTCAAAGTGTTAAAAAACTAGGATAAAAATCAAATCTTAAAGATAACTGAAGGAAAGGAAGATACGCTTAACAGCAAGATAAGAATTACAGCAGATATTATACTCCAACAATGAAAGCCAGAAGAAAATGGAACAACACGTTCAAAACTGCTGAAAAGAGTCAACCCATAATTTTATACCCAGGGGAAATATATTTAGAAAAAATAATCATGAATAAAGACCTTCATCCCTGCACATACACAAAGGTGAAAGAATGTATTGCCAGCAGACCTGTCTAACAGGAAATGTTCAGTAAGTTCCTCGGGAAGAAGGAATCTGACATCAGACAGAAATCTGTATCTTCACAAAGAAATGAAGAACACTAAAAATAGAATAATTTAAGGTAAACATAAACAGTGCTTTCCTTAACTGGATTTGCTCCAGGAGATAGGTGACTGCTTAAAGCAAAAACAACAGTAATGCAATAAGTGTTTATATATAGCATATATAAAAGTAAACTATGACGAGGAACAAGACGGCAGAGGAGTAGGTGGACGTGGAGTACATCTTTCTCCATGGATACATCAGGAAGTGCAATGCAGAACACCAGCTGAGAATGGACAGGAGGACCTGACCAGCGGAAAAGAACACATAGAACCACATGAAACTTGGTAGGACGAAGGAACTAGGGGGAAACAGGAGTGCTTGTAGGACTGGACCTGCCCTCGGCGGGTAGGGGAACTGATCCCCACAGCAGGGCAATCATCTGAGGCAGAGGAGAAACACTTAAGGCTGAGACTGCAACAGCTGAACTGTGGCAGCCTAAATGGAACGAGAATCAGACAGTCCTTGCTGCAGCCACACGTACCCCGGACAGGGATGTAGATCCCCTGGAAGGTGCAGCAGCTGGGAGCTGGAGTTTAGGGATTGTGGAGCAATCCCAGGGCGAGGGCTGCTGTTGACTGCAAAGAGACAGATCAAGGGGATGTGAGGGAGGAGATTGTGGTGGGAAATGCCTGTGGAGGAAAGCCAGGCAGCCATGGAAGCAAGATGATACTGCTGAGTCACGTGTGGGGGGTGAAGCCATCACCATAGCCTCCTGTCCCCTACACACCAGCACTGGCAGCTGAACAATAGAGAGGCTGGGCCATCAAATGCCTGACACACTGAACTACAGAGTAGGACCTCACCCAGGGTGCCCCTTTAAGTGCCTGATGGGCCGATCTACAGAATAGGACCCTAGCCAGGGGGGCCCCTCTATGTGCCTGACACATGGAACAACAGAGAAGGACCCCAGGCAAGGGACCTTGCTAAGTGCCTGAAAGGGCAGAGCTACAGAGAAAGACTGGCCAAAGAGGCCTTCTGATCACCAGCTACAAGAGGCTCGAAAAAAGACTCTGATAGGCCCATAACTCCTGCAGCAGAGGCAGTCCATGTCCCTGCACACTTGGTGCTGCCAGGGTCCCCTCAAGCCAAGCAGCTGCGCCACCTTCACGCTCAACTCTCACTGGGGCAGAGCTGCCACAGGCAAAAAAAGTCTTGCATCTATGCACGCAGGGTTGCTTTGGTAGTGTCCAACTCTTTGTGACCCTGTAGACTGTAGCCTGGCAGGCTTCTCTGGCAGGGAGGGGGGTTCTCCAGGCAAGAACACTGGAGCATATTGGCCAATGGCTGGTTGCCACACCCTTCTACAGCACTATATTTCCTGCGGCCCTAGCCACCAACTCCCCTGAGTACCCGGAGCTGCCAGAACCCCTGTAACCCAAGCAGCTGCACCACCTCCACACCTGGCCCTCACAGGGACAAACCCAAGTCCTCCAGGGCAGCCTCAGGAGCAAACCCCAGTGGACAACCCACATGCAGAAGTGCAAAAAAAACCATAATTGAAACCCAGGGGTAGTATGGCTAAGGAAGAAGACCCAAAACCTCCCACCAGCTGTACAAGCTGCAGATTAAATCCACACAATCAAAGAGGCAGACTCTGTGTCTATGGAACATATAAAAGGACATTGAGAGCTCCTGCAAAAGAAAATGCACTGGTTCTGATAGCTGTGAACACTGGAGGCAAGAACACACAGGAGGACCAGATTGGAATCAAAGAGCTGCCCCCACAACAGGTCCACAGATCAGCACAGTGTTGGAGGGCATCCTACGGAGGTAAGGTGAATTCTGACTACCAGCAAGGGAAAGGACTCTGACAGCAATGACTTGAGAAAAACATTTATTATTATGCTTTCAATTGTTCTGTAGATTCTTTTTGATTTTTTTTTTCTTTTTTTCCTTCTTTCCGTCCTCTGTTGTAGTGGTCGATTTTATTGGCACTATGAAATCTAATTAAGCTTTTGAGCTTTTTAATTTTTTTCTCAAGTCACATTTTTTATTGTTGTTATAAACCTCTGCCTCTATGCTGGGCTTTTACAGTTCTCTAGAGTTTTCTTTTTTCTCTCTCTTTTTTAATTTTAATTTTTAAAATCTATTATTTTTTCTACATTTATTCCTTTGTTTGCTTTTCCTACTGTTCTTTTCCCCTTGCAGTTAATCTTTAATGTATATAAATCTTCTTTATCTGCCTCTATTTAACTTTGCATATCTCTTCTTTTCTTTCTTTCTTTCCTTTCATCTCAACATATTTGTTAGATTTATTTGCATTGCTTTATCCCCCAACTGGCACCTTGCTTTAGTTTTCCAGTTTGTGCTTTAGTTAGTTTTGTTCTGATAGATAATAATTTTTGGTTTCCTTTGTTTACTGAGTCAATGTATTGTACTCTATTTTTCTTCGACTGTTTTGATCTTACTTATAGGTGTATGAGTATATGTGTATATGCAGTCACACTTTTTATTATTGTTCTAAACCTCTGCCTCTACATTGGGCTTTTGCAGTTCTGTCGAGTTTTCTTTTTTTCCTTTTTGCTTTCTTCTTCAGTTTTTATTTTCTCTTTTTTATAATTTTAATTAATTTTTTAAAACCTATTGGAATTCACCTGCAATGCGGGAGGCCTGGGTTTGGAAAGATCCCCTGGAGAAGGGAAAAGCTACCCACTCCAGTATTCTGGCTTGGAGAATCCCATGGGCTGTATAGTCAGTCCATGGAGTCACAAAGAGTCAAACACGACTGAATGACTTTCACTTCAAACCTATTGTATTTTTTATACACTTATTCTTTTGTTTGCTTCTCTTACTGTTCTTTCCCCCTTACAATTAATCTTTAATGTATATAAATCTTCTTCATCTACCTCTATTTAACTCTGCATATCTATTCTTTCTTTCTTTCCTTTCCTCTCAACATATTTGTTAGTTTTATTCTCATCGCTTTATTCCCCACTTGGCACCTTGCTTTAGTTTTGTTTTCCACTTTGTGCTTTAGTTAGTAACTGGTAAATATAATTTTTGATTTCCTTTGTTCACCAGGTCAATCTACTTTACTGTACTTTTGTTGGACTGTTCTGACTTTGCTCATAGGTGTATATGTATATCTGTATATTCCATTATTTTAATTATTATTTTCTTGATTTTGTAACTGCCATTTGTCTGGGGTTCATCTTGGGTTTCTCGTTTTTCTTTTAATCTCACTTAATGCCATAACAAACCACTTGTGGAGACCAGAGATCAAACCCTGAGTCTTTGGAGTGGGAGTGCTGACTCCAAGACCCTAGACTACCAGAGAACTAACCCTAGGGAGTATCAAATAGTGCACACAAAGGAAACCACCAGAGAACTAACCCTAGGGAGTATCAAATAGTGCACACAAAGGAAACCACTTGAATACATTGGCATAACCCAACCACCAGTAGCACCCTATGCAGGACACCTCATCTAAACAGCAAACAAAACAAAAATACAAACCCAAACATCAGCAGACAGAATTACCACCTCACTCAGCCTTGCCCATCAGAAGGAAAAAGACAAACAGAAACTCACCCAATACAAACCTTACACAGACCACTGGACCAACCTTAGGAGGAGGGCAGAAACCAAAAGGAAGAAAGTATTCAACCTTGACATCTGGGAAAACAAGACCTCAAACACAGTAAGTTAAAAAAAATAATAATAATGAAAAAGCAGAGAAATACTACACAAATGAAGGAACAAACTAGAAACACAGAAGTCCAAATAAATGAACAGAAATTAGGCAAACTACCTGAAAAAGAATTCAGTAATGATAGTAAAGATGACCAAAAACCTTGAAAACAAAATGGAGAAAATGCAAGAATCAATTAACAAAGACCTAGAAGAATTAAAGGATAAATATACACAGACAAACAACACAATTACTGAAATTAAAAATAACTGCAGAAGGAATCAATAGCAGAATATCTGAAGCAGAAGAACGAATCAGTAAGCTGAAAGATAGAATGGTGGAAATAACTTCTGAAGAGCAGAATAAAGTAAAAAGAATGAAAAGAATTGAGGATAGTCTCAGAGACCTCTGGGACAATACCGAACACACCAACATTTGAATTATAGGGGTCCCAGAAGAGGAAGAGAAAAAGAAAGGGTATGAGAAATTTTTTGAAGAGATTACAGTTGAAAATTTCCTCAACATGGAAAAGGAAATAGTCAATCAAGTTCAAGAGGCACAGGATAAACCCAAGGAGAAACATGCTAAGACACATACTAATCAAACTAACAAAGACTAAACACAAAGAAAGAATATTAAAAGCAGCAAGGGAGAAGCAACAAGTAACATACAAAGGAAACCCCATATGTTTAACAGCTGATCTTTCAGCAGAAACTGCAGGCCAGAAGGGAATGGCAGGATATATTTAAAGTACTAAAAGGGAAAACTCTACAATCAAGAGTATTGTACAACCAAGAGTACTGTATTTGGCAAAGATACTCGTTCAGAATTGATAGAGAAATAAAAAGCATTTCAGACAAGCAAAAGTTAAGACAATTGATTACCACCAAACCAGCTTTACAACAAATATTAAAGGGACTTATATAGTCGAGAAATACAAGAAAAGAAAAAAGATCTACAAAATCCACCCCAAACAATTAAGAAAATGGCAATAGGAAGATATATATCAATAATTACTTTAAATGTAAATGGATTAAATGCCCCAACCAAAAGACACAGATTGGCCGAACGGATACAAAAACAAGACCCATATATACACTGTCTAAAAGAAACCCACTTCATACCTAAAGACATATATAGACTGAAAGTGAGAGGATGGAAAAATATATGCCATGCAAATGGGAAGCAAAAGAAAACTGGAGTAGCAATCCTCATATCAGACAAAACAGACTTTAAAGAATATTACAAGAGATAAGGAAGGACACTGCTGCTGCTGCTGCTAAGTCGCTTCAGTCGTGTCCGACTCTGTGTGACCCCACAGACGTCTGGCAGCCCACCAGGCTCCCCCGTCCCTGGGATTCTCCAGGCAAGAACACTGGAGTGGGTTGCCATTTCCTTCTCCAGTGCATGAAAGTGAAAAGTGAAAGTGAAGTCGCTCAGTCCTGTCCGACTCTCAGCGACCCCATGGACTGCAGCCTACCAGGCTCCTCCATCCATGGGATTTTCCAGGCAAGAGTACTGGAGTGGGATGCCATTGCCTTCTCTCAAGGAAGGACACTACATAATGATTAAGGGATCATTCCAAGAGGAAGACATAACAATTGTAAATATTCACGCACCCAATATAGGAGCACCTCAATACATAAGACAAACACTAAGAGACCTAAAAGGAGAAACTGACAGTAACACAATAACAACAGGAGACTTTAACACCCCACTCACACCAGTGGACAGATCAACAGAACAGAAAGTTAATAAGGAAACACAAGTCTTAATACATTAGATGAGATGGATCTCCTTGATATCTTCAGGACATTCCATCCAAATGCAGAAGAATATACCACCTTCTCAAGTGCACATGGAACATTTCCCAGGATAGACCACATCTTGGGTCATAAATCAAGCCTCAGTAAATTAAAGAAAATTGAAATCATATCAAGCATGTTCTCCAACCACAACGCTATGAGACTAGATATCAATTACAAGAAAATAACTGTAAGAAACACAAACTCATGGAGATTAAACAACATGTTTCTAAATAACCAACAGGTTACTGAAGAAAGCAAAAGGGAAAGCAAAAAATTTCTAGAAACAAATGACAATGAAAACACGACAACTCAAAACCTATGCAGCAAAAACCGTTTAAAGAGGGAAGTTTACAGCTATACAATCCTACTTCAAGAAACAAGAAAAACATTGAATAGACAACCTAACTTTACACCTAAACAACTGGAAAGAAAAGAACAAAAAAACCCCAGAATTAGTAGAAGGAAAGAAATCATAAGATCTGAGCAGAAATAAATGAACAAGAAATGAAAGAAACAATAATATAGGTTAATGAAACTAAAAGCTGGTTCTTTAAGAAGATAAACAAAATTGACAAACCTTTAGCCAGACTCATCAAGAAAAAAAGAAGAATCAAACCAACAAAATTAGAAATGAAAAAGGAGAGGTTACAACAGACAATGCAGAAATACAAAAGATTATGAGAAACTATTATGAACAACTATATGGCAATAAAATGGATAACCTGGAAGTAAAGGACAGATTCTTAGAAAAGTACAATATTCCAAGACTGAACCAGGAAGAAATAGAAATTATGAACAACCCAATTACAAGCACTGAAATTGAGGCTGTGATCAAAAATCTCCCAAAAAAACAAAGCCCAGGACCAGAAGGCCTCACAGGAGAATTCTATCAAACATTTAGAGTATAGCTAATGTCTATCCTTCTAAAACGGTTTCAAAAAATTTTCAGAGGAATTTTTTTCATGTTGTTTCTTCCAAACTCATTCTACAAGGCCATCACCCTGATCCCAAAACCAGACAAAGACAACACAAAAAAAGAAAACTACAGGATAACATCACTGATGAACACAGATGCAAAAATCCTCAACAAAATTTTAGCAAACAGAATTCAGCAACGTATCAAAAAGCTCATACACCATGATCAAGTTGGGTTTATTCCAGGAATGCAAGGAGTCTTCAATATACACAAATCAATCAATGTAATACACCATTTTAACAAACCGAAAGATATAAACTATGTAAGAATCTCAATAGATGCAGAAAAAGCCTTTGACAAAATTCAGCACCCATTTATGATTAAAACTCTTCAAAAAATGGGGCACAGAAGGAATCTACCTCAACATAGTAAAGGCCATATATGGTAAGCCTACAGCAAACATTATTCTCAATGGTCAAAAACTGAAAGCATCCCCCTAAGTTCAGGAACAAGACAAGGGTGTCCACTTGCACCACTATTATTCAACATAGTTCTGGAAGTCCTAGCTACAGCAATCAGAGAAGAAAAAGAAATAAAAGGAATCCAGACTGGACAAGAAGTAAAGCTCTCACAGTCTGCAGATGACATGATAATGTACACAGAAAACCCTGAAGATAGTATCAGAAAATTACTAGAGCTAATCAGTGAATTTAGCAAAGTTGCAGGATACAAAACCAAAACACAGAAATCACACTTGCATTTCTACATACTAACAATGAAAATATCAGAAAGAGAAATTAAGGAATCAATCCCATTCACCACTGCAACAAAAAGAAATATCTAGGAATAAACCTAAGGAGACAAAAGAACTGTACACAGAAAATTATAAAACACTGATGAAAGAAATCAAAGATGACATAAATGGAGAGATAGTCCATGTTCCTGGGTAGGAAGAATCAGTATTGTGAAAATGACTGTACTACCAAAAGCAATCTACAGATTCAATGCGATACCTATCAAATGACCAGACATTTTTCACAGAACTAGAACAAAAAATTTCACAATTCATACAGAAACACAAAAGACCCCAAACAGCCACAGCAGTCTTGAGAAAGAAGAATGGAGCTT
Source organism: Bos indicus (assembly GCF_029378745.1). Classification (NCBI taxonomy): domain Eukaryota; kingdom Metazoa; phylum Chordata; class Mammalia; order Artiodactyla; family Bovidae; genus Bos; species Bos indicus. The sequence continues at coordinate 13,429,226 of NC_091782.1, read as the reverse complement.
GAGGAATCAACCTTCCTGACTTCAGATTATACTATGAAGCTAGTTAATACGACAGTGTGGTACTGGCACAAAAAACAGAAATAGAGACCAATGGAACAAGATAGAAAGCCCAGAAATAAACCCATGCACCTACGGGCACCTTATTTTTGACAAAGGAGGCAAGAATACATAATGGGGCCAAAACAGTCTCTTCAAATAAATGGTGCTGGGAAAACTGGACAGCTACATGTAAAAGAATGAAATTACAACACTTCCTAACACCATACACAAAGATAAACTCAAAGTGGATTACAGACCTAAATTTAAGACCAGAAACTATAAAACTCTTAGAGGAAAACAGAGGCAGAACACTCGATGACATAAATCAAAGCAAGATCCTCTATGACCCACCTCCTAGAGTGATGGAAATAAAAACAAAAGTAAACAAGTGGGACCTGATTACACTTAAAAGCTTTTGCACAGCAAAGGAAACTATAAGCAAGGTAAAAAGACAACCCTCAGAATGGGAGAAAATAATAGCAAATGAAACAACTGACAAAGGATTAATTTCCAAAATATACAAGCAGCTCATACAACTCAATGCCAGAAAAACAAACAACCCAATCAAAAAGTGGGGAAAAGACCTAAACAGACATTTCTCCAAAGAAGACATACCGATGGCTAACAAACACATGAAAAGATGCTCAACATTGCTCTTTATTAGAGAAATACAAATCAAAACTACAATGAGATATCACCTCACACGGATCAGAATGGCCCTCATCAGAAAGTCTACAAATAATAAATGCTGGAATGGGTGTGGAGAAAAGGGAACACTCTTCCACTGTTGGTGGGAATGTAAATTGATACAGCCACTATGGAAGACAGTATGGAGATTCCTTTAAAAACTAGGAATAAAACCACCATAGGACCCGGAAATCCCACTCTGAGGCATATACCCTGAGGAAATCAACATTGAAAAAGCCATATGTATCCCATTGTTCACTGCAGCACTATTTACAATAGCTAGAATATGGAAGAAACCTAGATGTCCATCAACAGATGAATAAATAAAGAAGTTGTGGTACATATACACAATGGAATATTACTCAGCCATAAAAAGGAATGCATTTGAGTCAGTTCTGATGAGGTGGATGAACCTAGAACCTATTATACAAAGTGAAGTGAGTCAGAAAGAAAGAGATAAATATCATATTCTAACTCATATATACGGAATCTAGAAGAATGGTACTGAAGAATTTATTTACAAGGCAACAATGGAGAAAGAGACATAGAGAATAGGCTTACAGACATGGGGAGAAGGGAGGAGAGGGTGAGATGTATGGAAAGAGTAACATGGAAACTTACATTATCATATGTAAAATAGATAGCCAATGGGAATTCACTGTATGGCTCAGGAAACTCAAACTCTGTATCAACCTAGAGGGGTGGGATGGGAAGGGAGACTGGAGGGAGGTTCAAAAGGGAGGGGATATAGGTATACCTATTCATGTTGAGGTTTGACAGAAAACAACAAAATTCTGTAAAGCAATTATCCTTCAATAAAAAGTAAAAAGAAGAAAAGGTAAAATGTATGACAATTTACCCTCCTACTGGAAATCCAAGAAAATTCCTATTCTTTACATCCTCACCAATACATCGTACTTTCTCTGTACTTCCCTAATGATTAAAAGTTCGAAGAATTCTTTTCATGTTTATTGCCTGTTGGAGATCCTCTTTTGTAAAGTGCCCGTTTTTTCTGCCTATTTATCTATAGAGTTTTTTTAAAGGGGGGTGGTCTTCTTTTTTAATTAATATATAGGTATTCCTTATGTATTCTGGATATGAGTTTTCACTTAAGTCACTGCCTGAGAGATGACAACCATTAAAACCACAAGTACTGTGTTGTTTCCGTATTATAGAGATCTGAATGAGAAAGGTAAAAAAGACTTAATTACACTCTTATGTAAAGCGTTTTGCTTGTTGATATTCAGTAACAGCAACAACAAAAACCCCAAATAAAGTAGAGGTAAAGGCAAATGGTAAAATCAGAACTGCTACCCTTCCTGAGATCAGGAGATTGAAAATTTGTACAGTTTATAGGATGACTGCTAGCCAGGGAAACCTTATATCAGCTATCAGAAAGAAGGCTATCCACCTGCAATAATTTGCCAGCGAGGGAAACCTTATATCAGCTATCAGAAAGAAGGCTATCCACCCGCAATAATTTGTAGATACATATTTCAAGAACTAGTTTTTATAACTATATTGATTAAGATGATTAAAGACGCCTGATAGAACATTAATGGCTTCTTCTATAAATCTTAATTTTTCAAGGTAAGAGTTCAGATAGAACTGAACTAGCTAGCAGGTCCAAGACTAAAGATTTGGGCTCTTACTAACTTGCCAGTCCTGCTCTATCTATTAAGTAAGGCTCAAATTAAGATGGTCAAGAGAAACAGCTATGTCCATGTTGAGCGTCAAGGTCAACCTCACTGAAAACACATCTAATTAAGGGTGATTAAAACAATTCCTTACAAGCAAACAACAGAGCTTCATTTAGAGTAGGCTGTTGTGCCTCATGCTTTCTTCCTAAAGACAGGCAAGTCATCTAGTTACACTCTACCATGGAATTGTAAATGGAATGTGTGAAATCTATCCATGATAAACAAGAAGCTAGGCCAAGATCTCACAGCCTCACATCGAGGCAATATGAAAGGCTGCAATTTGGAACTTACTCACTAGCACATTAACTTCTACCTTATTTTGCTGTCATACAGGACAGGTCAGTAAGTGACTTCCTTACTACCAAAGCACTTTAGGTCAGACAAGCTTTAGCTGCAATGGGACATCACCTTCTGAACCTAATCAAGCGGATCTGCAGTTTTCTGAGGAAACTAATGGGGGAAAAAAGACATCTTTACCAGACAATAAATACAAGTATAGAATATCAACAATTGTACATTCAGACTGCAGTTTGTGAAGGCTAACCAGAGATGAGTTTTCTTCAAAAAAAGAAAAATAAATAAGATAAAAAGACAGGAATATCTCTTCAAAAACTGTAACATAATATAGAAAATCTGGTGTAACATTTACCTAAAACTCTCTTAATTTACCACACAGACATTTAGGTCCTACAAACCCCACCCAAAATTTATAATGGAGGCTAGAGTCCTATGTTTTCTAATTTACATTGTTACCTTGTTTTGAAAAAAAGAAGTATGCCATCTAACTTTGCGCTCTTAACTCTAAATTTTATTTGGAGGTAAACAAAAAGGAAAGGAAGAAACTTAGCCTGCTCCTGGGCGTGGTGGTATTTCTGGAATATTGGCTTAAGGGAGGCTTACAAGACTCTACATAACAAGGACTGAAGACATTTCTCAAACATTTTGTTAGCAAATGTGCTCTCCTAAACAGAATGACAACTTGGGGAGAACAACTCCTTGGGGAATGTTAGTTAACCGGTTAAACCTTGGTAAAAGCAACGTATTCCTGGTTCCTACAAGAAGTCTGCATGAATTAGAGAGAAAACAAAAGCCAGACTCCATAGCAGGGGTGGCTCAGAGGAGATGGCTGTGTGCCTACCTGAGACTGTGGCTGAGGGCTCTGTTCTGCTGAGTCAGTGTCTTCCACTCACCTCACCCACCTCCCACCCTTCTAAGATATCCAGATTGGTTTCAAAGCCTCTGCCGAGAGCATCAGCCTTTTGTACAAATATTAATATTTTATGCCTACCAAGGCAGCCAGCCGTGAAGAACAGTTTTTCTTCAAAATTTCGCTTTGATTCCTTGCTACTCTCTCAGAGCTACTGAAAGCCAGATAAGTTACACACACACTGCTGGGTTTTTCAAGCCTTAGTATATTCATTAATATTTTATAGATTTAATTCCAAGGCAGCTAAACAATATATTCTATTAAAAATGCTCTATTAAAAGAAGAGGTTCCTTTAGAAGGGCAGGTTGCAGCCTAAAATATACTCCCAAAAGGAAAAGTTAACCTTAAGAAGAAAGGTATCTCCACGTGCTACTCCAGGTTCCTCTGTTCTTTGAGAAGGACCTTAAAGAGTCCATGGGGTTTCTGATAAGGACTGAATGAGAATGGACTACTTGTAAACAATGGAGCATTTTTAAAGCTTGCTGAATTTACAGTTAAGAAGTAATATTTAAAAAAAAGAGGCAGAGGAACATGAAAGAAAATTACTCTGATCTACACTAAATATCCTTTATCTTAAGGGACTGACAGATGTTAATATCCAGGAACACGGTTTTGCTGCTGCTCATTATTCATTTTTCATCACTAGTGTCCTGTCCTTACAGCCCCATAGGTTCCTGAAAGTCTCTCTTCCTGGACTGGAGATTTGAGAAAATATTTATGAAATGGGGCAGGAGTCCAATTCGTTCCAAAAGAAAAACGCCAGTAAATCCATTCCTTATATTATAAACACTAATCAATTTAAAAACTGAGATCTGGAATTTCAGAAAGAAAACAAGCCATTGTGCAGGCAGGAACTAAAACTAAATTTGCTGCCCAAAGAGAAGACCCACACTTTGAGAGTGATGTCTAAGCTTTATACTGTCCACATAAACAGAATATAAAAAGATATGATACCTTTCACACATGTAGATGGGAGATATCCATCTTGGGTGCTGCATGCTAAGTCGCTTAGTCATGTTCGAATCTGTGCAACCCTATGGACCGCAGCCTGCCAGGGTACTCTGTCCGTGGGATTTCCCAGGCAAGAATACTGGAGTGGGTTGCTGTGCCCTCCTCAGCGCATCTTCCCAACCCAGGGATTGAACCCATGTCTCTTATGTCTCCTGCATTCGCAGGCAGGTTCTGTACCACCAGCACCACCTGGGAAGCCCCAAAGTTCATCTAAAGAGAGATCCTGAAATAATACAGAAACTACATGCTTGCATAACGTGATGCAGAACTTCAAAGCTGAGTAAGTGTACTTATATTGCTATAAGCATTCCTAATGTTATCTGTGGGTAAACAAAGGCCCTGATCACAGTGCTGAAACACAGTGCAAGAGAAGTTGTTCAAGGACCTGAGACTGGAGAAATAGGATTCATAAAGAAAAACTGTAACAATGAGTCAAGTATAAAATGATCCAGTACAAGCTGAACAGACTGAGCGTTTATAGCACAGAGAGATTGGGGGCGGGGCGGGGTCCTTTAAGAACTGGATTTTGACGTCAAGCTGGAAAAGGATGTCAATTTATACTTTAAATTTTTCAATAGCTTTACGAAGATGTAATTCACATACTACAATTGTATGTAATTCAACAGTTCGAAGTACATTCCCAGAGTTGTGCAACCATCACCACAACCAATTTCAGAAATTTTCATCATCCCCCAAAAGAAACCCTTGCCCATTAGCAGTGACCTTCCCACCCCACACCACCCTCACCAGTTCTCTCCAAGCTCCCCTCCCAGGCCTAGGCAACCACCGATCTACTTTCTGTTCCTATAATTTGCCTATTCTGAACATTTCATATAAACAAAATCATACAATATATGGTCTATTATGACTGACTGCTTTCAGATTGCATTATTTTTTCAAAGTTTATCCCTTTTACAGTATGTATCAGTACCTTCCTTTCTATGGCTGAACAGCATTCCCTGTATGGCTGTGACTGGCTAAAAGATGAGCAAACAAGTTCTTTGTTGGATTCATCTTCTCTTTAAAGGCTTATGTTTTTATAGTCGTAAATACCACTAATTCGGCAGTACTAAATATTTCACATGGATTAAACAGACAAAAAAGAATGATGAGGAAAGAATGATGAGTTCAAAAGAATTATGCAAGATTTTCATGTGCACTTTTTAAAATAATCTGACTGCAATATTAATTCCATTTCAAAAAACAAAAGGATTCAGAGAAATTTTCTTTCTCATTTGATATGCATAACATGCCACTTTTCTTCCTTGACTTGGATACTTTATCCACTTAAGGGGAAAAAAATAAATCAGCACGTCTAGTTAAGAAGTGAAAGCATTGTTAAGTGATCATGAAAAACATATTGATGCAACCAAAGCAAGACCTTCACCTTTCTTAAGTGATACCCATTCCTAGAAGTATGCGGCTTGTGAATTCTTAAAGAGGGGAAACAAATGCTTTTAAATGCTGCCATGCTTACAGCAATTTAATTAACACCCTTAAGTTAGAAAATAAAACATTTCTAAAGTAAAAGAAATAAACGGGCCCAATATTAAAATGTACTGACCTCAACACTGAAATCTGGAAAGAACATCTCTCAGATGAGTATGTGACATATGAACATCACCAGATACACGAGAGAGTCAAACCAAAGGAGAAATAGTGAATAATATACGTGTACTTTTTATTGAGGTAAAATTCACATAACATAGAATTAACCATTTTAAAATGAACACTTCAATGCGGCACATTTATAATGCTGTGTGACTACCTCCTCTATTCAGGTCCAAGCCATTCTCACCAGCCCATAAGGAAACTGTCATGTTAAGTGGCTGCTCCCCATTTCCCCCTCCCTGTTGCCCCTTAACCACCAATCTGAGTTCTGGATCTATAGATCTACCTAGACTGTGCAATTCATATAAATAGAATGATACAATATGTGACCTTTCATGTCTGGTTTCTTTCTGTTGTTCAGTCACTAAGCTGTGTCTGATTCTTTGTGACAACATGAACTGCTGTCATGAAGCACGTCAGGCTTCCCTGTCCTTCACTATCTCCTAGAATTTGCTCAAACCATCTCATTCTCTGTTGCCCCCTTCTCCTCCTGCCCTCAATCTTTCCCAGCATCAGGGGCTTTTCCAATGAGTTGCTCTTCACGTGGCTAAAGTACTGGAGCTTCAGCATCAGTTGTTCCAGTGAATATTCAGGGTTGATTTCCTTTAGGGTTGACTGGTTTGATCTCCTCGCAGTCGAAGGGACTCTCAAGCTACTTTCTCAAGAGCATTCTCGAGCACCACAGTTTGAAAGCATCAATCCTTCAGCGCTCAGCCTTATTAATGGCCCAACTCTCACATCTCTTTACTTACAGTAAATGTTTTTAAAGTTAACCCATGTTTCCACATGGATCTGTACTTCATTCCTTTCTATGGCTGGATAATATTCCTCTGTACAGATGTACCACAATTTGTTTATCTATTAATCCAATGATAAGACATATGGGCAGTTTCTACATAGTGCTGCTGTAAATATGAATCTACGTGTACTTGTTTCAACACCTGTTTCAATTCTTTGGGCTATACATATCTAGTAAGAGAGTTGCTGGGTTGAGTAACAAATACATCCTTGAAGAAAGGAATATTGAATACAATTAGTGATTTCTACAACTGGCCTTTATACTAGCCTGATTTTCTTCCTAATAATGGAGAACTTTAAACACCAATATAAAGTATTTAAGACCAAACTGAGGAAGTAAATAAAAATACCAATTAAATTACCTGAAATCTTTTCAAAAGCTATTTTTTTAAACCTTTTATTTTGTATTGGAGTACAGCCAATTAACAATGTGGTGATAGTTTCAGGTGGACAGCAAAGGGGTTTCAGACACATATATACATGTATCCATTCTCCCCCAAACTACAAAAGCTATTCCTGATTCATTCTCTCATTTTCCAAAAAGTAATGACATTTTTCTTGTGGGTGTATAAAACTGCTCTTACATTTGGATTTCTCTCTCTCTTGCCAAAATGAAATATTTCCTCCTTGCCTGTGCCAAAAAGATTATAGGCAGTTTAGAGGCAGTGCATTACTGATTTTTCTTTAGAAGAATTAGTTTTCTTTTAAAATACAAAAACTTCCATGTTGTGATTAAAACATCTAATTGTTAGCAATTATACCTCAATCAGACCAACTAACATTCAATGAAAAGGTGAGAACATTTACACATACACACATACACACACAACCAGCTCCTTGCCAGAAAGGTTTATCAAGTAAATCAGAAAGACTAAACCTTCCTCAATTCAGAGTGTTTGGCTAGCTTAACCTAGGAAAGCCTCTTCTACCACTATAGACTTGTTGAAAGGTAATTAACCACTTTTTCGCCTAGTAAATTAGATGCTGAAAAATTTAAAAAAGGATGTAGATCTCAGTTGCAAATTTGATTTTACTTATTTGCAAAGAATATACAGATTCTTTAAACCACCACTACCCCCACACATATTCGTGGCTTCCAAGTTTTTAAGGGAAAACAAAAGCAAAAAAACTTGACGTTAGCAGAACTGTACTAGAATCTTGATCTCTTGAATTCCAGTCTAAGGCTATTTGTACCAGGCTGTATTGTGCGCTATAAAAATCAAAAGAATGGTAATCCTCAAGTCAAATATTCTGAATTAGTAAAAATTATTCAACTGCCTGCTCTAAGGTAAAATTTGACCAAATGGCAGAGGAAAACCACACTGGGAAAGGGCCACAAAATTTTAGTTCTGGACCTCAATACTTAGGTGATTTGTGACCTAACCAAGTCACATTAGAATTCTCTGGGCCTATTTCTTGAGTGGGCAGGGAGGTTATAAGGATTAAATCAGAGAACTCTGTAAACTTAGTATAGTGCCTGAAACATAGCAAACTCTTAATAAGTGGTAGCTGTTGTTATTAAAAGAGATGCATTAAAAAAAAAAAAAAAGAACTGATCTGCTCCTGTTGCAGAGATTAGGTAGAAATAACCGCATGTATAAATAGCATCTCCAGGAAGATACAGCAACAGTACGAAATAGCATGGCATTGTAATGACACTAAAATCATGATCAGGCTTCCTGTTGGTGAAATAAAAGGCATTTTCTTCCTAAAAACCTTTCTGACTACTTTGAACAAAAGGAAAAACATAAGCTGATGCTGAGTCTGGAAAAGCAGGCTAACTTTAATGGGCATTTTCTCAAACTTTAATGGGCATTCAAATGACTTGGAGATCTTGCTAAAATGCAGATTTGGATTTGGTAGATTTGGGGTAGGGTCTAAGATTTTACTTTTGTAACAAGCTCTAAAGTGGTGAGGATGCTGTTGGTCTGAAGATCACACTGTGAACAGTACAGGTTCACAGGATACCATATTCAAACAACCATAAAAGCCTAACCGTGGTCTGAACACCATATACTGGATTTCCAAATCACAGGATCAGAATGGTGCTAATACCATCCCAAATCCACAAAGATCTATGTTTAAGTGCTGATGGTTTCTTAAATATTCACCTAAGCCAGTTTTTCTCTTCCAGAGCACACACTGCCTCAAAATGATGCTGATGTCATTCTCTCTGCCTCACAAAACAGAAGCACCTGTGGCTGAACAGGGAAGCAGGGGCTGCCCTAGGCAGCCTTTCTGAGTCAGGGATTCCAAGGTTTTAACAGCAGCCCAACTCAATTTTATCTTTAATGACTCATGCAATGGGTAAAGATAAGAGGTATTATTTCTACCACCACTAATTTTTCACCCTTCACCTTTAGACATCCTCCCCAAGAGAAGAGATATGGTACCACAACTTATCCAGGAAAACGAGAAGAAGAAAACTACACCTATACCAATAGGAAGAAAGAAGTGAGAACTTTTACTGTTATTTAAAGAACCCGGTTTTTTCCTAACCCCTCCTCCTTCTAGGTTCCACCCTACTTTTCCAGTCAATGCAAAGTTCTAGTCCTTGGGGGTAAAACCGAAATTTAAAACTTCCTTGGTATAATCAATGGAGAGTTAGGGAATCACTAACGTATATCAAGAAGATAAGCATTTAGCTATGAAAAGTATGGTTCACCCTTCTACCCTGCCACTGCTCTCACCTCCACCTTTTAAAAAAGGGCACAGTAGCAGACATAATGCTCACTGGCTTTCAAAGAAAAATCATTAATCTTCTCCACATTACTTATCACTGCAGCTAGGATAATGTTTGCTCTAATCTAACAGATTTTCATTTCAAAACCAATTGTAAAGCTCAGCAGGGTGCTATATACAACTTTAATGAGAGCTTCTTACCCAAGACTCCTCCAATATATGCTTGTTCAAAATTGTTGAATTTTTACTGGTGGGGGTTGTTGAATGAAGCAATGGCAAGGTTAACCAAGATACAGAGTTTAAAAAATGAAACTCACTTCCTTCTGTACCTTCTCTATGCATGTAAGTATAAACATCAGTAAACTGGACCCAGCTGATGACAAGGTTTATGTTTACCTACAGAAGCCAGCATTTATGTTTACCTTGAAGCCAGCTTTATCTGACTCCTTTTTGGACCCTTTGCATTGCCTCCTGTGGCTGCCTACAATTAATGCAGACAAGGGAGCAGCCCTGTAAACCTGCTGACAGCTGTTTAATGGGAGAGGTCGAAAGTAGTGGACGTACCCTGGCAGTGCGCTTAATGGACACACAAACACCACAGTCATCAGCCTGAAGTGATTCTGGCAGAAAATTAACTCGGAGATACAAAACTCATTTGGTGAGAAGACCCACAGCAATCTGGACAACATCGGACTGTATAATGGAGAAAGGGGCAAAACAAGAAGATGTGTTTTCTAAACTCCTCTTTCTGGAAGAAGCATTAAAATTTTTTCTTTTTCACACACCACTGTGTAGCTTTCTCATTTTAACACACACACTTGCAACTGCCTTCTCTGTGGACATCAAATACTAGTATTTAACTGCTATTTAATCAAATAGTACTATTAAATAGCATTTCACTACTATTTAATTATGCAATGGACAGAGTATGTCAGAGATTTGTTACCACCAAAGTGTTGCTAAAGCACAGTATTTTATCAGATAACCCAGAAGATGTTTTTACATCATCTGAATCCTATCTTTTCAATCCCCTCCCCCCACTACCAACCCCTTCACTGTAACACTGGGGTCAGAAGAAGGAAGAAAACTAGTATGTACTGAATCATAAATTGTGACGCCCTCCCGTAAGAATGTAACTAACATATATTATCTTCCACTTTTCATAACTATTCTGCCGGTAGATATAAGCATCCTTAATTTACATATGAGACAACAGAGACTTAAGACTCATTTACCTGCCCAGTTCACAAAGCAGTAAAGTAATGGAGCTATGATTTGACTATTAATCCGCCTGAATATACACTCTATGCTATACAGGCCATCCTACAACTAAATAACAAAGGCTATTATTATAATAAAACCAAAATTGCTATTTTGATATTTATGTCTGATATGTCTTCTGTTGACAAAAATATTCAAGCATAAAAAGCAAAACCAAAAAAGTAGTAAAATAAAACAGGGATCTTTCGTTTTAATTTCAGGGAAGGGACAGCCTTTCAATCTGACATAAAACTCAGAAGTCACAAAAGTAAAACCTGATAACTTTATATAAAAATAAAAGCTTTCTGGACTTCCCTGGTGGTTCAGTAGTTAAGACATGGCACTTTCACTGCAGGGGGTGCAGGTCAGATCCCTGGTCAGGGAACTAAGATCCCACATGCCTCATGGACAAAAAAACTAAAAATAAAAACTTTCTGCCTTTCAACACATACCATAAATGGTTAAAATGGCAAATAACCGGGGGAAGTAACCAGCACACAGTACAGAAAAAGGCCTCATGTCCTTGATAAGGTTTCTCACAAATACAAAGGAGGAGGACAGAAAACCTAATAAAAAATGGACAAAGGACATAAACACAAATGCACAGAAATCTAAATCACTTTATATGCATGTGGAGAAATTTTCTACCTCAGGATATATGAATTGAAACAAAACTAAAATATTTTAAAATCTATCAGATTGGCCATGATCAAAAAGTGTGTCCTCTCCTGCCAAAAGAGGGGACTGAATGTACTCTCAAACACTGCTAATGCGAGTATGTCCTGCAACCTCTCTGGGGAGCAATTTGGCAATATCGATATTAAAAATGCACATACCCTTTGACCTATTCTATTTCTTGTAGTTCACCTGAGAAATATAATAACTTATGCAAAGTGTCCAATGCACACAGGTAATAATGCGACATTGTTTTAGTAAAAAACAGGGGTATCTAAATATCCAGCAACAGAGAACTGGTTAAATTTATAGTATAACTATATGGCCATTTTAAAATAAGAAGAAGAATCAACTTTAACACTATTTCTACTGATAGGAAATGACCTCCGGAATATAACTAATGGAAACAACAACATACAATTGATAAGAAAACCAAAATGAGTACACATACAGGTAGGCAGACTGGGTGGATACGGGACAGCAAGAGATTTACTTTTTGTGATGGACTCTCTTGTACCTTAAAAATTTTTTGCAGAATTTGTGTATATTTTCTGTGCAAAAGTAAATTGGCACTTATACTTTTTTAATTTAAACTATATTTTAAAAGATAGTGAAAAAAAGAAAAACATTATGAGATAAATTGTAACCATTTATGATGTGCTACAACATATCACTTCCAGTTTTATGCAGATAGAATTGATATACAACACTGTAAGTTCAAGCTGTACATCGTGTTGGCTTGGTACATTTATAAACTGCAAAATGAATACCCCCACAGCATTAGCTAACACCTCCCTCTTTGTCATATAATTACCACTGCTTTTGTGCATGTTTGATGAGATTTTTTAAGATCTTCTCTCTTGGCAACATTCAAGTATGTAACACAGTATTATTAGCTATAATCATCACAGTGTCCAGCAGGTCTCCAGAACTTACTAATCTTCTACCTGGAAGTCTGTACCCTTTGACCATATCTTCTCATTTTTCTCACTCCACAGCCCCTGGTAAGCACCACTCTAACTCTCTGTCTCTCTTGGGTTTGGTATTTTTAGATTACACAGAGGTGATATCATACATTACTTGTCTTTCTCCATCTGACTCATTTCACTCAGCAAAATATAGTATTTTAATGTGCTTTGTATTTTATTTCAAAGTGCAAACAACTAAAATATTTTCATTTAGTTATATGAGAAGATATTAAAAAAATATGTAATGTCAATAGATCCCTTTTATAACAAAGATTAGAGACGACAAGGCTAAAACCACGTTATAGACTGTTACACTGTGTTTTAATTATTTAGGAGACAAGTTAAAAGTGACGTTATCTAACCCACTTTATTTTGAAAGCCACATAAAAACATGCTAAATTCATAGTCTACTGGGATAACTGGCTCTCCAGCTGTGATAAATCCACCAAGGACTGTAAAAGAGAGCTGACCCTAAAAAGCCTGTGAAAGCTGGGGAAGTAAGAGAGGGGAAAAATAATTGTAATTATTTTTCAGGAAAACTAGGAATAGCACAGTTTTGAGAATAAAGGGAGACATGGGAGAACAGGCCAAAACCCAAACTCCAAGATCAAGAATGCGGACATGAATATTATTTTCTGTTGTTTAAGAAAATACTCAGTTAACACCTATTTCCGTAAAAGAAACAGCACAGATTTAGGGGGGAGTCGGGGGCGGGGGGGGTGCCCCGCAGGCGGGGAGTGAAACTGGAAAAAAAAAAAATCAACCAAAGAAACTACTTAGAAGACAGAATGTACATCTAGAAATGTTTGGTTCTTTTTCTATAAAAGAGGGGGCATCCGTGTGTGTGTGTGTGTGTGTGTGTGTGTGTGTGTGTGTGTTAGTCGCTCAGTCATGTCCAACTCCTTGCAACTCCACAGACGGGGTGTGTGTGTGTGTGTTAGTCGCTCAGTCATGTCCAACTCCTTGCAATACGGGTGTGTGTGTGTGTGTGTGTGTTAGTCGCTCAGTCATGTCCGACTCCTTGGAACTCCACAGATGGGGCATCCATGTGTGCGTGTGTGCATGTGTGTGTTAGTCGCTCAGTCATGTCCAACTCTTTGCAACTCCATAGAGGGGGCATCCGTGTGTGTGTGTGTGTGTGTGTGTGTGTGTGTGTGTGTGTGTGTGTGTTAGTCGCTCAGTCATGTCCAACTCTTTGCAACTCCACAGACTGTAGCCTGCCAGGCTTCTCTGTCCATGGAATTCTCCAGGCAGGAATACCGGAGTGGACTGCCATTCCCTTCTCCAGAGGAGTTTCCCAACTCCAGGCAGGAATACCGGAGTGGACTGCCATTCCCTTCTCCAGAGGAGTTTCCCAACCCAGGGATGAAACCCTGGTCTCCTGCATCGCAGGCAGATTCTTTACCGTTTGAGCTACAGGGAAGTGTATTCATTTATCTGGCTGCATCAGGACTTAGTCGTGTCATGCGGGCTCTCCAGCTGTGGCATGTGGGCTCAGTAGCCCAGAGACATGTGATCTGAGTTCCCCTACCAGGGATTGAACCTGTGCTCCCTACACTTCAAGGTGGATTCTTAAACACTGGGACCACCAGGGAAGTCCCCTATACCTCTCTGATAAGACACAAACACCATATCTTTGCCCCACCCCAACACCAGCTTTTCAAGTATCAAACACAGAAATTCTAAAATGCGTATTTACCATGACAGTATCGTGTACTTTGCAGTTTAGTATTCACAAAATGAAAAGACAGGCTCTGCTAAAGTGACTTCAGAAAAAAAATATGAACAGTGGTTGAGTGGAACTAAGCCGATCAGGCTTTCAGACTTTATTTTAAAAACACTGAGCTACCTCAGGAATGCATGGCTCACTGGGCACACTAATAACTAGCTTCCAATACCAGTTGAAGTCATTGTGGAATGCAAAGGCGGTCCTTCTAACTGAATGCCAAACAGTCCCTGCCCAGATATCCCACAGTGTCTCCTCCTCCTGTGCTATATCCCAAACCTTCCTGCCTCTCTGTGAATTGAAAGCTACCCTTGGGGTTGGTGTTTCTACAAGTGATCAATCATTGGGAAGAAGCTGGATGAGGAAGTTGATCCATTTTCCCAACATGGCTGGACTCATAAAACCATTCCCTCACTCCCCTTGGCTTTGGGCACCTGCCACACACCCTCAACTCTAAAATTTCTTATTATGCCTATAATCCTTTCACTAGGGGGTCATTTAAGACGATATCCTCTCAGATATGACAACACTCCCACCTACCTCTCAATTTGATGAGTTTGACAGGAAGGCAAGCAACCAGGCTAGGAAAATTCAAGACATTTTTTTAAAAAAGGATACTGTCACTTCTACACTGATCCTCTACCTAGGTTACAATGAGTCTGGTTTACAAGGTTAATAATGTAGAATAAAACGTTTCTAGAAGTCTCTAAAGTTAATTCTCAAAAGACAGATAAAACCATATATTAACATTCAGTTCAGTCACTCAGTCGCGTCCAACTCTTTGCGACGCCATGGACTGCAGCATACCACGCCTCCCTGTCCATCACCAATTCCCAGAGTTTACTCAAACTCATGTCCATTGAGTCGGTGATGTCATCCAAACATCTCATCCTCTGTCGTCCCCTTCTCCTCCCATCTTCAATCTTTCCCAGCATCAGGGTCTTTTCCAGTTGAGTCAGTTCTTCCCATCAGGTGGCTGAAGTATTGGAGTTTCAGCTTCAGCACCAGTCCTTCCAATGAATGTTCAGGACTGATCTCCTTTAGGACGGACTGGTTGGATCTCCTTGCTGTCCAAGGGACTCTCAAGAGTCTTCTCCAACACCACAGTTCAAAAGCTTCAATTCTTCAGCACTCAGCCTTCTATATGGTCCAACTCTCACATCCATACATGATTACTGGAAAAACCATAGTTTTGAGTAGACAGACCTTTGTTGGCAAAATATATTAACATTAATCCTATACTAAAAAAAAAATCACCAAAAATATCATCTTCACACAAATTTTTTTCAGCCCATGAAACACCATTTCATCTGCTGTGCTTTTTAAATGCAGCCATATGTGTTTTTATTCATAACTCTCATTAGAGAAATCCATTAAGAATAGAGATTTCAGTTGCTGAAAAATTACAAGTAATTGACCTATTTTTAAGGGTTTTTCTTTTAAAAAGCAAGGCTACACAAGAGGAAAGCACAATAACAAAGTTAACGTCAACGATCGTTACAACTAAGTTTGTAGGCAGAACTCAGTGTAGAAATAAAACTTTAACATGGTCTCTAGGTTTGGGCATGGATTTTGTATTTTAGAAACTCTTAATTACACCTACCATACAGAAAACAAGCAATACTGTGTATGTAACACTTTGTCTCTACATCACTGTTAATCTCTACTAAAGAACTGCTCCTTGAAATCAGAATGATTTAATCTAGGGGGTTAAAGACAAAGTGCAGCAGTCATACATTGCGTGCTTACTATCTGTCACAAATCTTTTATTCTTTTTCAAATCTCACAACCTACCCCTTAGAGGGTAAGTTTGACTGCTACTTCTCATACGAGCATACTGAAGCCCAAAGTCAAGACTGCTGAGTGCATAAAATGGGATTCTGATCCAGATATATTTGACTCCAAAACCTAAATTCTGAACCACTGCCTTCAAGTCTCGGGGTTATATGCAAAAAGTGGTCTGCCGTTCTATATCACTACTGATTACTGAATTTGTGGCACCTTATAAACACACTAATCTGAATGTAACTGATTATGCTTTACAAGTATGCAGAAAGTTATAGAGAATAACATGAACTGTTTTCTAGCTTTGCCCAATTTAACATTTCACTGTATTTGCTTCAGAGACGTTAACAAGAAAGAAAACATTGCAGGTTGAAGGTGCAGGTCTGATGTTGCTCCTTCTCCACTTTCATTCCCTTCTTTCTTTCCCAGAAGTAACCACTCTCCGAAATTTGGTTCAGAGCTTGCTTTTCTAAGGCATGTTTTTATACTATTTCTACAAACAAATATACATTAAAATGCATGATTTTTGCATGTTTTTAAACTTTGTGTAATGGTGACATATATGTGTATGTATGTATGTATGTATGTATGTATCACTCAGAAATTTCCTTTTCTACTCAGCTATGTTTTTGAGACCTATTTGACTGCCAGCTGCATAGTGTTCCACAATGTGAACAAACCACAATTAGTGTATTCATCTGATGCTGGACAGTTAGCTTGTACCTAATTTTTCTGCTAATACAAACACTTGTTGTACCGTCTCCTTTGTACAAGCATTACAGTGTATCCCGGGTTATAGACATAGAAGTAGAATTGCCAGTCCAAAGAATATGTTGCCTTTACCAAATATTGTCAGACTGTTCATGAAAGGGATATAACCTCACATCCTTGCCAACACTTTATGTTGCTAGACTTTTAAATTTCTGCCAATAAGAAAGGTATGAAATTATCTCATTACCATTTTAATCTGACTAGTAATGAGATTGAGCATGTTTGCATAATTACTAGCCACAATTTTTTCTAAAAAAGAAACAGCAGCACAGTTAATTAAGCAGCAAGGGCAAAGATGCGATGTAAAGGGGGATATATCATAAAAGTAGATATTCAATATTGGAATTCTAGATAACAAAGAGAAACAGTTTTACAAACACACACACAAAATGCACACATACACACACACACACACACACACACACACACACACACACTCTCCCCTTTCCCTGAGGCTTTAAAAAATGTTTTCATCTGTCCATCTTGTACTTATAAAAAGCAGAAGGCTAAATTAAATGGTCAAAGGTATTTTCCAATTAAAAATGTAATCCAAAATACAGTCAAAGCCTTTTACAGGAAAATCATATACCTCCATGTGTGAATGAATGAATGAGTCAACAACACAGTAACTAGCAAATTGGTTTGTGTTTAGAAAACCTAAATAATTATTTTCTGAATTTGAAGAACGGTACCTGTATCACCTTTAGGCACCCTTACAAGAAACAGTATTTTGTGCCAAAAGAGACAAAAAGAAGTGGGTTGATGCTTAACTAAATACCACCTTCTTGGGGGGCACAGAGGTCTCCCTTTAGAAAAAGGGCTTCGGGAGGAAGAGAATTTCAGATAAATGACAATGTGAGTGAAGACATGACTGAAGCTAAGATGCATTCTACCATCTGTGCTTTTTAAATTAAAAACAAAAATCTCTCAATATTTTACCAATTAGAGATCAAAATTAACAGACTTTTTTTAACCAAATTTTTTTTTTAAGGTAACAAAATATTCTCTGATGCTTAAAGTGCTTCATTTGTTAACCAAATTTTTAAACTAAACTTTTAAATAGTTTTATAAACTTTTACAGAAAACATGTAAGACTAATACAAAAGCTCCTATACACCCTTTACAAGACTCAACAGTGGTTTACATTTTGCCCAATTTGCCTTATCATTCATTTTCCTCTGAATATTTTTGGAACAATATGAGAGTAAATTGAAAAAATACACAAAATACAAAAAGAAAACAAAATCCTCTTTTAGCAGTAAATATCTGGATATTAAGACCTATAAATACTTAAGCAGCCAAAACACCTTACACCTGACTCGGGAAAAGATTTTCCTGTAAGAAGCAATGGTTTAAATGGCATGAGTTTAACTTCACCTACCCATTATAGGTTAAAAAGGGCAGTGTTTCATAAATCCTGCTTAGTGGAGATCTTTACAAAATACTGATGCCTGCTCCCATCCCAAACACTTTTACTTATTAATTGGTATGGGGGAGTGACTTAGGCACTGGGATTGTTAAAACTCCCTGGAGATTTTAAATGTGCAACAAAGTTCTGAAATCAGTTTTACAGACTGGGCATCTACACACTATTTGAAATACTGGTTCCAGGAAAATACAGTACAGTTCCAAGAAACTGGTGAAATAAACAAGGAAAATATAACCAAATTTCAAAGGGAGGCAGGCAGATGGTTTTAGGCAAACACTTCTAATTGTGTGCTTTGTACGTGCTGTTCGGAGCTGCAGGATGCAAAAAGGCACGGCAAAGGAGACAGGCAACACACACGACGAAGACAGCAGAAGGCGGCAAGCACCACACTAACCGCACCTTAAGACTAACAGGAACACAGACCACATTTACTTCAAAAGTGCACAGGCCTGGTGACTGGTCCAGAAAGAAAGTGATGTCTGAGATGGTCATTAAAGGATGGAGAGGAGTTCACTGAGAAGACTGAAGTAGAAGTGGAAGAACATTTTTGGAAACAGAATCAGCAAGAACTCTGTGCCACAGAAATGTTAGCAAATGATCAATGTTCCATTAAAACCCCAAAGGAGGTTGAGAATCCTGCACCTAGGAATCAAGGCATCTCAAATCTGTATTTTAAGGGTTAGGGATGATGTATTTAACAGTGCCTGGCACAAAGAAGTGATCGGTAAGGAGTTTTCTTGTCCCTGCACCTCCCTTTTTAGTTCTCTGGTTTGAAACACAAAAAGTTAACTGAATAAAATTCAGAATATACAGAAAGTATAATTATGAAAATAAAGCCATCCATAATCATACTACCCAGATCACCAATGTCATTTCAAGTAACTCCTTACTAAACTTGTTCATCGACCCAGATATTTTACTCTTCAATACAGAAAAGAATTCTACAAAAAACAGCGAGCCCCTCAGCCATCATCCTTTCTGGTGAACACTGAAAGAGGATCAGTTAAATTGCAGTATGGCCACAGCAGCCACTAGAGGGTGGCCAAGGCTGATGTATCTCACCCTCCCCTACTTTCTCAAAGGCCTTTAGTTGACATTCAGGTTAAGATTTCTGGACCCTATCGCCTCATTACATAAAGATTAAAAAGTCATTTCAAACAGAAAGAAGAGACTCCCTCAGGGCAATCAACAGTTCGGATATCAAATTTGGCTGCTCAGATATTTGACCAAATGCCTCCCCAACTTCGAACAAGATACAGTTTCTCCAGCAGGGATGAGAGTGCTGGCATCACCCAGCATGCAGCAGCGTTCCACCACTGCTTCTCCCAGCCCCACCCCGACTTAAAATGCATTATCAGGCTGAAAACCTTAATTCTGAACACTTTACAGAATTTCCCTCAAAGTCAAAACTCAGATGTCAAAACTGGGTATACCCATCTCTTTTTAAATTCTTGTATTACTGTTTTACCAAGAAAAAAAAAATAGTATTTATGAAATACAGCTATGTATCCTTTAGTTACCTGAGCAAATGGCTAAAATCATTTTGAAGATTTACATACTGTTTTATTTCTCCAGAATCCTAATTGATAAGGTACACTCACAAGGAATTACAGTATTAGATCATATTTTAAAAATAACAGATTTCCAGACAACCAGAAAATTAATTAATATAAAATAACTGTGCTGCTGATTGTGAAGAATTAATTTATATTCTGTGAACATAAAGATTACAAAGTAAAATGGTAAGAGAATCGGGACAAAATAAAAACACACAAAACGCCGTTCTGTTTGGTGCTTTAAACACAAGCACCACAAGGCACATATCTACCTCCTTTAAAAACAAACCTTGGGGAAATGCAAATTAAAACCAGACTGAGATATTACCACATACTCACTGGAATGGCTAAAATTTGAAATGATTGACAATACCAAGTGTTGACATGGATGTGGAGAAACTGGAACAGTCATACATTTTACTAATGGGAATATAAAGTGGTACAGCCACTTTGGAAGACAATTTACCACTTTCTTACACAGTTACCATACGCTTGCTGTACTTCATCATACATACAGAATAAAAAAGCAGAGAGATCATTTTGCCAACAAAGGTCTGTCTAGTCAAAGCTATGGTTTTTCCAGTAGTCATGTATGGATGTGAGAGTTGAACCATAAGGAAAGCTGAGGGCCAAAGAACTGATGCTTTTGAACTGTGGTGTTGGAGAAGACTCTTGAGAGTCCCTTGGACTGCAAGGAGATCCAACCAGTCCATCCTAAAGGAAATCAGTCCTGAATATTCATTGGAAGGACTGATGCTGAAGCTGAAACTCCAGTACTTTGGCCACCTGAAGTGAAGAGCTGACTCATTGGAAAAGACCCTGATGCTGGCAAAGATAGAGGGCAGGAGGAGAAGGGGATGGCAGAGGATGAGATGGTTGGATGGCATCACCAATTCGATAGACTTGAGTTTGAGCAGGCTCCGGGAGATGATGAAGGACAGGAAAGCCTGGCATGCTGCAGTCCATAGGGTTGCAAAGAGTCGGAGATGACTAAGCGACTGAACATACAAACAATCCACTCATTCCATGTCTTGGGCCTGCCCAGCAGCACAGCATGAGAAACACCAAAATGACCTGGCTCCTACATCCTTACCATGGTGCCTAAAACCTCCACTACTAGACTCACACTTTTTTTGAGTTACTAAAAGGTGTTCGAGAAGTCTGCAACCATTGTACAAAATATGCAGTTAAGGATCCATATTAAGTACGATCAAATCAATATAGATTATGGGTACTGAATTTCTTTTGAGGGAGATGAAAATATCCTAAAATTAGATTGTGGTGATGGCTGCACAACTCTCATGAATATACTAAACATGACTGAACTGTAAACTCTAAATGGGTGAATTTTATGGCATGTGAATTATATCTCAATAGTTATTTTTTTTTTAATCAACATAGTTTATCATGTTAGTTTAGAAATCCAACACTGGAAACAGAAAATTCTTAATGCAGCATGAAGGTATGGGTTGATGATGGGAAACAGACAGGTGTCAGAGGGGGAGCCTCAGCATCCCCTGGGAGAGGAACATGGATGGGCAGAGAGGAAAGCGCATGCAGCCGCTTGGCGAGGGGACAGTGAGCCTCAGGAAGGAAAGCGCAAAGACGCCTAAAGGCACTCAGGGCTGGCCCTGAACATCTGTCGCCCTTAATAGAAACTTGTTGTTTTTCTACAAACTTAACAGTAATGTTGGGTTTGTTGTGGGTTTTTTTTTTCCTCCTCTCCTTTCCAAATTCATGATTATCAAGCTTTTTTAAATCATCTACTGAAGTATTTTACCTAATTTACTTCTTCACCTTTACAACCACCCTAAAAAATTAGATGGATAATCACAGAATATTGAGACCTTTTAAGTTAAATAACACATTGCCTATTTTCCTATTTCTACATTAAGAGGAAATTTATGCACAGAAAAAGTGACTTACCCAAGGTTACCAAGCTAAAACTTAGAAAAAACAGACTTCTAATCCAATGCTGATTTTATATACCAGCATGCCTCACCTAGGTTAGAAGTGCACAAAAAGTCAGGACTTCCCGAGTGGTCCAGTGGCTAAGACTCCCTGTTCTCAGTGCAAGAGGCCAAGGTTTGTTCCCTGGTCAGGGAACTAGATCCTACATGCTGCAACAAAGAGCCTGTGTGCCACAACTAAGACCCTGAGCAGCCAAATAAATAAACAAGCATTTTTTTTTAAAAAAAGAAGTTCAGAAAGGGTATAACTGTTTCTTAAAAATCATATAATCATGTTCCTATGTACAAAATTCCTTATGCATATGAAAAATGGTTTTCTAATTACCCCAGTAAAAGTCACTCAGTCATGTCTGACTCTTTGCAACCCATGGACTATACAGTCCATGGAATTCTCCAGGCCAGAATACTGAAGTAGGTAGCCTTTCCCTTCTCCAGAGGATCTTCCCAATCCAGGGATCAAACCCAGGTCTCCCACATTGCAGGCAGATTCTTTACCAGCTGAGCTACACAGGAAGCCCAAGAATACTGGAGTGGGTAGCCTATCCCTTCTCCAGAGGATCTTCCCGACCCAGGAATTGAACCGGGGTTTCCTGCATTGCTGGAGAAGGCAATGGCACCCCACTCTAGTACTCTTGCCTGGAAAATCCCATGAATGGAGGAGCCTGGTGGGTTGCAATCCATGGGGTCGCTAAGAGTCAGACACGACTGAGCGACTTCACTTTGACTTTTCACTTTCATGCACTGGAAAAGGAAATGGCAACCCACTCCAGTGTTCTTGCCTGGAGAATCCCAGGGATGGGGGAGCCTGGTGGACTGCCATCTATGGGGTTGCAGAGTTGGACACGACTGAAGTGAATTAGCAGCAGCAGCAGCTCCTGCATTGCAGGTGGATTCTTTACCAACTGAGCTATCAAAGAACTATAAAAGAGCCAAGTACAATCATGTGGTGGTGGTTTAATTGCTAAGTCATGTCCAACTCTTGCGACCCCCATGAACTGTAGCCCACCAGGCTACTCTGTCCATGGGATTTTCCAGGCAAGAATATTAGAGTAGGTTGCCATTTCCTTCTCCAGAGTATCTTTCCAACCCAGGGACTGAACCTGAGTCTCCTGCAGGCAGATTCTTTACCAACTGAGCCACCAGGGAGGCCCTAAATATAATCAGAAGTACACCCAATACCGTGTCACACATACTCAATTCAACTGGTAAAGAAAGGCTCCGCTATCAAGTTGCAGATTTTAGCAGAATGCAGCAATGGAGTTGTTCATGTTCTTTTCAGGGTCCTGAGACAATCACAAACTATTAGATATGTAAAGCATAGCCCTATGGGAGTATCTATCTTCAAATGTGACTTTGCAATTAAGCATTTACCAGTATCTTTCATATTCCGCATACAAAGTATTTAAAGAAAAGTTCAGCTAAATTAACAAACTAAAACAGAAAAGTTAGAGCTCTTGACAATCTG
Organism: Bos indicus; assembly: GCF_029378745.1. Classification (NCBI taxonomy): domain Eukaryota; kingdom Metazoa; phylum Chordata; class Mammalia; order Artiodactyla; family Bovidae; genus Bos; species Bos indicus. Next base: position 13,405,886 of record NC_091782.1, on the reverse strand, counting down.
TCATTACTACATTCCCACTGAAGCTCTAACAAAGGCTTGAAAAGACTAACAGCTGTAGATGAAAGTCAAAGGCATACCACTGAACCTGAATTAATCTAAACAAATGATGCTATCATATATGAACTTTAAAATCCTATACTGAGGCTTCAGGCTCCAAGGCAGCCTGGATCTCTCTGATGAGTTATCTGTCAGAAATTAAACAGAGTAAACATTTTTTCTCCACACATTCTTCTCAATATTCTCATTTCATCAGGCAGATAAAAATAAATGAGAAAATATAAACTTTCAATTTTAAAGAAGGTAATATTAACTGTAACCTATCGTTATTCTGGTGACTAATATCCATTCCCAACTTAAAAGTCAGTGCTAACTACCAGTTGTAACATCTGCTCCCTTAAAATGTGTCCAGATCAAAGCAAAGAGAGGTCTCTAATAGGGATGTGAATACAGTTGGAAAGAGAAGACCTAGTCTGGCCCAGAAATTTCTTGGGGAATCCTCTCCAAAAGTAGCTAAACCAAATCTACTTCCAAAACAAAATCTGGATGGTGGCTACACATTATTGGTTATGGCAGGGTGTCATAAAGAGTTCAGAATACAGCCTTGGCAGGCTCCTGCAAACTCACGGATGTATGAGAGCAAACGAATGGCAGGCTCTTCCACTAACATGTGGAGATGCTTTTATCTCTTCTGATATAACCATTTTCTGATATTTACCATTTTCTGAAGATTGAAGGATGGGAGATAAACACTGACTTTTACAACCTGACTTTCAGCAGTGTTCTGGAAGTTACTTGCTGCTGAGGGAGAAAAACAAGAAACCCATCTCCAAATGTGTAGGGTATGAGTGGAAAGTGAGGCCAAAAGCATTTTATCCTTTGTCAAAACGCCACCTAAACCTCATACTTTCTCCCTTTCCACACAATATCGTCTGGCATCAGAATCACATACACAAGAATTTTTTATCTAAAATTTTACTTTTTTATTTGATTAGTAATATATATGTATATATTATTCTACTACGACTTCCCTGGTGGCTCAGATGATAAAACGTCTGCCTACAATGCAGGAGACCCAGGTTCAATCCCTGGGTTGGGAAGATCTCCCGGAGAAGGAAATGGCAACCACTCCATTATTCTTGCCTAGAAAATCCCATGGATGGAGGAACCTGATAGGCTATAGTCTATGGGGTCGCAAAGAGTTGGACATGACTGAGCGACTTCACTTTCACTTTTTTTCATGTATGTATAGGGTTCAATATTCAAAAGACACAAAGAGGTTTAATGACCCCTTTCTGCCCAGATATTTCAGTAATTCAGCTCCTCCAGAGAAGGCAATTCAGGTACTTACTATTTACTAATAAGAGATATAAGTGAACCAATTCTAGTAAAGAAATAAGGGAACCAACCTTGGAACAACACTGCAGGGAGGATCCTAAAGGGAATTCTTAATTACAGGGACCTCTGAGCCTTGTACACAGCATTAAAAAAAAAAAAAAAATGATTATGGATTTAAATAGCTATTACTAGAAATTCCATTTTGATTCTCACAGATCATATCACACTCAACACTAAGCCTATGCCCTTCAGAAGAACAACTGAATTTATTTTTTTATTTATTATGTAAATACTAGACAAACTCCTCAAGAAGTTTAAGTACTGTCCTCAAGAATATTAAATTTAAGGTTAACAGTGAAATTATCTGTGGAATAGATAGGGAGAAAGAAAACAAAAGAAAGGGAGATGGAAAAACAAGGAGGTAGGCAGGATCTCCTGATGGCTGGCTACACATGTCCACACAGAGTGGAATCCTCATATTCAAAATATTTACTATAAACAGAGCCGTGAAACTGGCTGGGCTAGAGGGGCACAAGGTGAAGTAGATGACTTCTAATCCTAGCTCTGGAACACTTGTTAATGAGATGAGGCAAAGGCTATGTGAAAACGACCTAATTTAAAAACTCTAGCTTGTAGAAAGATCCCCTAAATGAGTATCTAACCCTGCTATGCATGTGAATCATCTGCGGATATTATCAGAATGCAGATTCTGATTCAGCAGGTCTGGGGGGTAGGGGCTGAGAATTTGCATTTCCAGCACCTCTCCAGTGATGCTAACATAGATTGTCCCTGGATTATACTTGGAGTATCAAGTTCCTGAATCATTCCTTCAAGAATTCAAGGTATCTATTCCACAATCTTATGAGAATTTTATTTGTGAATAATTCAGTATGGCAATGTATACCACCCACCTCTGTGAGTACCTACTAAAATTGATTTGGGTTGCTTTCTCAGTTGTGTTCAAATTTTCTATAAGTCTCTCTAGTTCTTAAACGTAAAATTAATTAAAAATACTATTCTGTAGCAGTGCTTACCATTTGGCAAGAACTTAGAGCTGTTACAGGATAACATCATAATTTCAAATTTTAAACTGTTACACTATTGTTCAAGTTAATTATGACCACTTGATTAGTAGTAATTCCTAAATCCTGGGCCACAGACCTGGTGATGAAATTTTTCACAGCTGAATAAGTGTAAGGACACAGTTTTTCAAAAGCTGCATCATTACCTATTATGTTTGTTATACTTTATGCCAACTCTATGTTGGTGATTTCTTTTTAAATGTACAACTAAATAAAATAAAAGTTGGCAATCCTATGTTGGTCGCTTCAGGTTGTGACTTTATTTACTAATGGAACGGTGCTGGCTCTCGCAGCTGAGTCTAAATTTGGGGTGGAGGTGTGGACAGTGGGTTAAGATATTATGCACACTAGGTGGGGCAATTCCTAAGGCCCTTGGAAGTTTGACAGCCTAAGATTTCATGGAATCTATACCTTTTGTTCCTCTCTCCTCTGTACAACCCAGAGCTGACAAAACTATCAGTTTAAAAAAAAAAAAAAACAGCTCACCCTGTGCTCTGAAGGCTGAGCTTATGTCCGTGTCAGGCAGAAGTTTGTTTTCTCCTGAGGAGAAACATGTGGATGAATCTGGTACCCTGAGCTATTTGTAAAGAAGCTATGTTTTAGCTGGGTGCAAGGTTATTTTGCATTAAAATACATTGCAGACTTCCTGAAGAAAGCCAAATTTATATTTAATTTGGAAAAGACAGCCTCTTAACTAGGCAAATTTCACAAGTTCTGTATAAAAAAGAAACAATTAGAATTATTTAGTGTGAAATAAAAATTAGTGTGAAATTTCTCACCATCCCACATTCTATTACATTAAACGCAGAGACAGCTGGTCAATTTAACTTACATCTTCTGTTATTAAATATCACCTCAGGACCATTAAACTCACTCTCTCCCCAAGTCCTTCCCATACAAAAGGTTACATATAATTATATACTGTGTGTCAAACTGGGAAGACGACCACGACCTTCTCTGAGGTATGATGAAAGCTGAACTGTCATCACAGGAAACTGATGCAAAAGTAACCTGTATTATGTATCTTCAATATGAGCCTCAGAACTATACTGTGCAGGGGGGAAGTGCTGAAGTAGCTGGCTCTAACTTCCAACTGTTCACTCAACACACCACGAGAAGACTATTCCGGGTCAATGATTTGATTACCTAATTAATAACTTTTTAAAGGGATGTCAAAGAACCAGAATTATAGGCTTAATAAATCCACCAAACCTCCATATATGTGCCCATGTCCCCTGAATTGTACATTCAGTTTAGTAGTATAGACTGATAACACCCAAGTAGTCCACCTCATACATAACAAAGAACTATAAACCTACAGTAATATTCTGAATCCCATCCTGCTCTAGGAACCTGATCAAATTTAAGACTTTTCAGCTATAATATTCTCTTGGCAAGTTGCACATTATTAACTATGCAGAATGTAATAACTGTATAGTAATTAAAAAGATTTTCTAAAAATCCATCATAGTAGAAAAATGATTATTTGATTTAATGTGTTCAGATTCTTGTGTAACACTGTATAAATGGAAAGCTATTTGTCATAACTAGCACAGGAAGCAAAATTACTGATTGTGATGGTGTTTTGAGAAAGTTTCTGTCAACACTATTTTCTACTTCTTACAATAAATAATTCTACTACATAAGCTGAAAATATACATGATCATGACTTACTAAGAATCAAGTTTAAAAACTCACAGTTCTTATTCCATTCTTTACATAACCGTTAAATGGTCCCAGCCTTAACAAACCTCCCTCATCAGAGGGAGGATCAGATTTAATCAAACTGGTGCTTGCCTGTTACAACCTAGAATCAGCAGTACCACCTTGTCCAGAGCTCCACTTTCCACAGTTCCAGTTACCTGTGGTCAACCCCAGTCTGCATAAACACTATATGCAAAATCCCAGAAATAAACAATTTCTAAGTTTTAAGCTACACACCATTCCAAGTAGCGTGATGAAATCTTATGCTGCCCAGCATCCCCCTACTTGGGTTGTTCTGTCCGTAAAGAATCCATCTGCAATGCAGGAGGCCTGGGTCCCATCTCTGGGTCAGGAGGATTCCCTGGAGAAGGAAATGGCAACCCACTCCAGTATTCCTGCCTGGGAAATCCCATGGACAGAGCCTGGCAGACTAGAGTCCATGGGGTCACAAAGAGTCGGACATGACTGAGTGACTAAATCACCAACCAACCACCAGTCCCTTAGTTTAGGAGAAAACATAGCATATGTATGGTTCAGTACTATCTGCAGTTTGAGGTATCTGCTGCGGATCTTGGAATATATTCCCTGCAGATAAGGGGAGACTACTGTATACTCTGACTTCAGTTCAGTCGCTCAGTCATGTCCGACTCTTTGCGACCCCATGAATTGCAGCACGCCAGGCCTCCCTGTCCATCACCAACACCTGGAGTTCACCCAGACTCACGTCCAGTCAGTGATGCCATCCAGCCATCTCATCCTCTGGCGTCCCCTTCTCCTGCCCCCAATCCCTCCCAGCATCAGAGTCTTTTCCAATGAGTCAACCCTTTGCATGAGGTAGCCAATGTACTGGAGTTTCAGCTTCAGCATCATTCCTTCCAAAGAAATCCCAGGGCTAATCTCCTTCAGAATGGACTGGTTGGATCTCCTTGACTTCAGTTACTTAGTTATAATTATCCTTCCAGAAATCCATCTTAAATATTTTGATCTAAAAAGGAAATAAAGGTACAAAACCAGTTTTTAACCCTTCTTTCCTCCTTTTTCTCCTCCTTTCTATATATCTCCTGCCCTTCCTCCTTCCCTCCCTCCCTCCCTCTCTCCTCCTCTCTTTTAAAAGAAACACCATGAGAAGTATGTAACTAAATTTGAGTCTAAGGAGAAAAAACATAGTCACTAGGGTATGCAGTCCTGAATCTGCAACTTACTAGTTATGTGAGACAGTATATGAAAACTAGTTCCATAAATAATTTTTAATTATTGAAAAATGTCCCTGTTCAATCAAAAAATTCACTTGTGACAGTACTGTGGTCATGAATTCTTTAAATATCATTTTCAAAATGCTAATATATATCATCATTTTTTTCTCACAAGAATTCTATGATAAAGATGGAATAAGTAAGTAACATTATCATTGCAAAAAGTAAGTAAGCTGTCTCTGAGAGTGGTTAAATGATTTGCCCAAGAGCCCAAAACTGAAGGACAGAGACTTGTCAATCTTGTTTAAGAACGTCTTCTACTACACTGCATGATTCTGATCTAGAAAAGCTAGATGCTATTAAAAGTTTATTTTTGGCAATGAACATTAGTTCTTATCGGCAATGCAACAATACATACATACCTATACTCATTTTATATATTGGCACTAAAAAGAAATTAAGGTTTGATTGCAAGGAATTATCCTTAGAAACCATCTATCAATGTCTGTATCTTCCGGTAAAGATATTAAATCCTATCTTTGATACTTCAGTGCTCTTTTACAAAAAATGTGTAGACAGATCTGTCCAGTGAGAGTAGATATATGGAATATGTCCATAACAGAGCTCAAAATAAAACTATCCTACATGGAGTTGCAGGGAGTTGAAACGGCACTAAAGAAATTTATCAGATTTTCTGCAAATGTGCTGAGCAGGCTCTCATTTTCAATCTCGCTCATAAAAAAACTTCAAAGCACTGCTCTTTCAGAAGCTGATTATCTCCTTGAAGGTTGTCCATCTCTTCTTGTTACAGGTTGAGCATTTCACTACCCACATATACTTTCACCAATTTTGTGATGCCAAGAAAATCGCCCACTTTCAGTTAAAAGGGATCATAATGATTTTCCAGTTCAAGCCCTGCTGATTACTGAACGAACCCCCAAAGAACTGTCACTCCGTTTTTCACTTTGGTATTCCTTCACCACATGCTGTTGATCTCTATACATCTAGACATTTAATGAAAGGGATGAAAAATTTAAATGGCTAAAGTTTGCAAGTATCTCTGGGTCTCAGTTTTCCACACCATTCGTACTCTACAATAACATGTGTTGGGCTAAAAAATCAAGTTTGAAGATTATACATTTATATGTTACCCACTCAATTATCAAAAATTCAGAAGTTACAGAATCAAAGGCACAAAAGAAAAATTTGTTGCATTTAGTATTGGCCACTTTCAACTTAAAGAACAGATTTTGTTTCTGTCTTTACAAGAGTACACTCACTGCCTTTTTCAGGACACTGTTCCAAAGTGGAAGGAAAGAAGGACCGACGGGAGGAGGAATGGAGAGGGGGAGGGAAGGAAACCCCACAGAAAAAGAACACTCGTCACATCTTCAAGGTGGACAGTACTGTAATGCTGAGAGCTGATGTCTTGAAAAGGATTCTTCCTTTGTCAAAATTCTACTAAATATGTACTATCAGAAATCAACTTCATAACAAAAGTTTTCTATAACCACAAGATTCCAAACTGAATATATCCAAGTTCTAGAACATTATTTTGAAGCCCCTACCATAGTCTCTCATCTTCTACACCCAACTCCATGCTAACAAAGTTTTAAAAATACAGTACTCAAAATTTCCTCCAAGGACCCACACTGTTCAACTAGAAAGCTGGCCCCAGGAAGCTGAATGACAAGCTTTGATCATCCTTCAGTCTGATATGAAATACAACAAAATTAAATAGGAAAGCTGACAGGAAGAAAGAGTGAGTTGACACTCAGTATTAGAGCCCTAAAGAAAAATAAATTATAGAGTTGTTTTCATTCAGAACACAGAAGATGATAGAGAACCACAGAATAAACAGTGACTGAGGGGTATCCAAAGGCAGAAGGTTTTTTAACATTACAAGTTCATTCACTTATATTTCATTAATTTCCATTTATAAGCAAATACTGTGTAATTTTTAATAATTATAAATTAAGTTGAAATACAGCAATCTAATTCAGAACTATACTCTAGGCTTCCTGTGGGTATCATCTTTGTACTCATAATGTCTTCAGAGAGATTGTCAACTGTTTATTATTGAACCATACCTAATTTATGAATACAAAGGCTTTTATAACAGAGAGACAAGGTACTATATTTTGTTATTTTTTAAATCACATGTCCAAAAATTTTTTTCTAAATAAGAAAAATCACATCTTCTCCGAGTACCCTATAATTCAGATTCTATTATGATCAAAGATTTTGGACACAAAAGAGGAAAAGGGTAAATTTTACTGAACAACCACTATTTATCACCTGCTAGGCATTGGGTCAGCTATTCCAGCATCTCACCTTCAAGATTATAAATATCTAGTTAATCATAAAAATATAACTATCTCCTTTTGATCACTGAGCAATTTGATCTTGGAATTAGTCTTGTTTGCAGTTTAATATGACAATGATTTCAATAGATAAAGAGAAATAACAAAAGTTTAGTAGAATTTTAGCCACCTGAAACCAAATCTAAACCAGAGTCAAAACTGACAGATCTTGAGCCCTAAAATTTCAGTGACTGAGAGCTATTCTTGTCTCTATTTCAAATAATGGGAAAACTAAAGCATAAATCAAGCATAAAGGTATCACATGACTATTAACACTGCATTCACTTAATAGAGCAATATTTAGACTTAAAAAAAAGGAGATGAAAAGAACTCAAGCCAACACAACTCACTTTTTTTATGCAGAACTCATTTTTATCCCCAGCGACAAAGAAGTTATCTTTAGTTCTGCGTCCCTGAAATTCTCTACAGGCCATGCTGCGAGCTGAGAATGTACAAATACATGTTCTGAAAATGGTTTTCCAAAACTGGATACATTAGACATCTCAGTATACCAATTACATCACACAAATTTAATATATTTATCTGTGATCACAGGCCAAATTAACAGTTTTTAAAAAGAACAAATGCTAACATCAAGCTTGCAATTTTGTGGCATAAAAAGTAATGCTACATTCTCTAAAATCTGGAGCTCTGGACATCTGGCCAAAAGCCAATGAAAAGATTAGATTCTAATACAGTTTGTGCTGCTCTGTGGAAAGATCCCAGGAACACAAAATAAACTGAGCAGAAAGAGCAGCAGGATGGAGATCATTTATAACAGAACGCAGACTATCCCACAAGATACATCTGCATCAGGCTTTTAGTTCTCTGCAGTTTCAGGGGCACTCTGTACCCTCCAAAAAATCGAACACTAGTAGAAATGGATTTGTGAAAGAGGGGAACTGTGAACCAGTTTAAGAAATATCTTAATAAACACTGTTTCTAGGGAATTAAGGTTATTATACAACTTGGAAGTTGGTACCATCCACTACGGGTCAAGTCTGCTGCTGCTGCTAAGTCGCTTCAGTCATGTCCAACTTTGTGCGACCCCACAGACGGCAGCCCACCAGGCTCCCCCGTCCCTGGGATTCTCCAGGCAAGAACACTGGAGTGGGTTGTCATTTTCTTCTCCAACAGGTCAAGTTTAAGCACAATGAATAAAGATGAATCCAAGTGCTTTCCACAGGAGGGCTCAGAATTTACTTTGGGATTTAAAAATTCTCCTTTGCAGAAGGATACACAGCATTCTTGCATTTCTAAATTACCCTACATTCTTCAACATGGTCTCCTTCGTGTGTAATTAGAGCAAACCCTGAGCTTTATCAGTGCACCAGAGAGTCAGTATCTATACTTTTTTCATTTATGGAAACACTTCCACTGACATATAAAGATAAGAGAATTAGTAAGCAAAGTAGAAGGTAAGCACAAAACCAATAATCAGGATCTATGGGCTTTTCACTATTTCAAAATTTTGTTTGGAGGGATGGGAAAGCCAGTTTCTAGAGTTTATAATTAATTAATAGACACTGGGTCTTTGCAAGTGATAAACATGAGAATCAAGATAGTTCTCATGTTGGATCCTCTAGGTTTATCACAGGAAACCTTTTGGTTTGTTTATCTGAATTTGCTTTCATATTTTAAAAAATCTTAAACTCCATCAGAGGATAATTATTAGCAATTCTGTGTGCCACTCAGAAGCGTTTTCTTAATAGTAAGTTTTATTTTTAGGACAGTTTTAGATTTACAGAAAAGTTGCTAAGGTGGTATAAAGAGTTCCTATATACTTGGAACCCAATTTCCCCTAACATTAACAATCATATTGTATGTTTACAATGTTAATTGTATGTTTGTTACAATTAATGAAACAATATTGACACATTACTGTTTCTACTTTGTTATATTCATTGTAATTTTTAGGTTCCACATATAAGTAGTAACATACAGTATTTGACTCTATCTGACTTATTTCACTAAGCATAATACCCTGCAGATTCATGTATGCTGTTGCAAAGGGCAAATTTTCATTCTTTGTTATGGCTGAGTGGTATTAAGCAACCGAACAGACAGACAGTAATCCATATATGTATCTTCTTTATCCATTTGTCCGTTGATGGACACTTATGCTGCTTCCCTATTTTGGCTATTATAAATAATGTTGCTATGGACCCTGGGGTACAGGTATCTTTTCAAATTAATGTTTTCATTTTCTTCAGATATATACCCAGGAGTGGAATTACTGGATCATATGGTAATTCTATTTTTAGTTTTTTATTGAGGACCCTCCAAACTGTTTTCCACAGTGGCTGCACCAATGTACATTCCCACCAACCGTATTTGAGGGTTCCCTTTATTCTACATCCTTGCCAACATCTGTTATTTCTGGTCTTTTTACTGAGAGACATTCTGCCAGGTGTGAGGCAACATCTCACTGCAGTTCTGATTTGTATTTTTCTGATGACTAGCAATGCTGAGCACCTTTTCATGTGCCTGTTAGCCATCCTTACATCTTCTTTGGAAAAATGTCCATGCCAGTTTTCTGCCCATTTTTCAATCAAGTTGTTAGATTTTTGATATTGAGTTGTATGAGCTATTTATACATGTTGAATCTCAACCCCTTAACAGTTGTGATATTTTCTCCCATTTAGTAGGCTGTCTTATTTTGTTGATGGTTTCCTTGCTGTGCAAATGTTTTTAACTTAAATCATGTCCCATTTTTTATTTTTGCTTTGGTTTCCTTTGTCTTTGAGATCAAAAAAAAAAAATACTGCTACAATTCATGTCAAAGTTCTGCCTATGCTTTCTTCTAGGAGTTTCATGGTTTCCAGACTTACAGTTAGGTGTTTGATCCATTTTTTCCTTTATTTTTGTATATGATGTGAGAAAACGCTTGTTTCTTTTTATTTTTACATGTAGTTGTCCAGTTTTCCCATCACCACTTACTGAAGAAACTGCTGCTTCTCCACTGCACATTCTTGCCTCCGCTGGCATAGATTAACTGACCACAAGTGCATGGGTTTATTTCTGGGCTCTCTATTCTATTCTCTCTGCTGATCTGTGTGTCTGCTTTTTGTTCAAGTTCCATGTTGTTCTAATTACTGTGGCTGTGCAGTAAAGCCTGAAGTAAGGAAGCACAATATCTCCCATACTATCCTTCTTTCTCAAGATTATGCTGGCTATTTAAGGACTTTTGTGTTTCCATAAAATTTTTTAAATATTATTCTAGTTCTGTGAAAAATGTCATTGGCATTTTGATTGGGACTGTGTTGAACTTGTAGATTACCACGGAGACCATGGTCATTTTAACAATATTAACCCTTCCAATCCATGAACACAGTGTATTGTTCCATCTGTTTATATCATTTCTCTAATTTCTTCCATCAGTGCCTTATGGTCCTTCAAGTACAGGTCTTTTACACTTCCTTAGTATTTTATCCTTTTTGATAAGACAATAAATCAAACTGTTTTCTTAATTCCTCTTGCTGATAGTTTGTTGTTAGTATATAGAGATGGAACAGACTCCTGTATGTTAATTTTGTCTCCTGTAAGTTTATCAGATTCACTGATGAGCTCTAATAACTTTTTAGATGGCATCTTCAGCATTTTCTATATACAGTACAATAATGATACATTAACTTTATTAAATTAAATGTGAAGTGTAAAACTCATTTATATTTCCTTTCAGTTCAGTAGCTCAGTCGTGTCCGACTCTGCAACCCCATGAATTGCAGCACGCCAAGCCTCCCTGTCCACCACCAACTACTGGAGTTCACTCAAACTCATGTCCATCGAATTGGTGATGCCATCTAGCCATCTCATCCTCTGTCGTCCCCTTTTCCTCCTGCCCCCAATCCCTCCCAGCATCAGAATCTTTTCCAATGAGTCAACTCTTCGCATGAGGTGGCCAAAGTACTGGAGTTTCAGCTTTAGCATCATTCCTTCCAAAGAACACCCAGGACTGATCTTCTTTAGGATGGACTGGTTGGATCTCCTTGCAGTCCAAGGGACTCTCAAGAGTCTTCTCCAACACCACAGTTCAAAAGCATCAATTCTTCAGCACTCAGCTTTCTTCACAGTCCAACTCTCACATCCATACATGACCACTGGAAAAACCATAGCCTTGACTAGACGGACCTTTGTTGGCAAAGTAATGTCTCTGCTTTTGAATATGCTATCTAGGTTGGTCATAACTTTCCTTCCAAGGAGTAAGCGTCTTTTAATTTCATGGCTGCAATCACCATCTGCAGTGATTTTGGAGCCCAGAAAAATAAAGTCTGACACTGTTTCCACTGTTTCCCCATCTATTTCCCATGAAGTGATGGGACCGGATGCCATGATCTTCGTTTTCTGAATGTTGAGCTTTAAGCCAACTTTTTCACTCTCCACTTTCACTTTCATCAAGAGGCTTTTGTGTTCTTCTTCACTTCCTGCCATAAGGGTGGTGTCATCTGCATATCTGAGGTTATTGATATTTCTCCCAGCAATCTTGATTCCAGCTTGTGCTTCTTCCAGTCCAGTGTTTCTCATGATGTACTCTGCATAGAAGTTAAATAAGCACAGTGACAATATACAGTCTTGATGTACTCCTTTTCCTGTTTGGAACCAGTCTGTTGTTCCATGTCCAGTTCTAACTGTTGCTTCCTGACCTGCATATAGGTTTCTCAAGAGGCTGGTCAGGTGGTCTGGTATTCCCATCTCTTTCAGAATTTTCCACAGTTTACTGTGATCCACACAGTCAAAGGCTTTGGCATAGTCAATAAAGCAGAAATAGATGTTTTTCTGGAACTCTTTTGCTTTTTCGAAGATCCAGCAGATGTGGGCAATTTGATCTCTGGTTCCTCTGCCTTTTCTAAAACCAGCTTAAACATCTGGAAGTTCACGGTTCATGTATTCCATTTTCTATTCCAGGATCCTATCCAGGACATCACACTACATTTAGTCATCATGTCACTTTAAGCTGCCTCTTAACTCTGACAGCTTCTCAGACTTTCCTTGTTTTTGATAACCTTAATAGTTATGAAGAGTACTCACCAGGTATTTTGTAGAACATCCATTGATATGGGTTTGCCTGATGTTTTTCTCACAGCTAAGACCAGGTTTTAAGAGCCTGGAGGATGAAGACTGTAGGGGTGAGTACCCTTCTCATCGCATCATACCAAGGGTATAATGCTATCAACATGGATTATCACTGTTGACGTTAATTTTGATCACCTGGCTGAGGTGGTGTTTGTCCGGTAAAGTTACTCTTCTCCCCCTTTCTATACTGCATTCTTTGGGGAAAAGTGACTGCTACAGCCCACATTTAAGGGGTGGAGACTTGGGCTCCCCCTTCTTGTGGGAGACAATCTGGAACTCTTTTTGCAGAGATTTTTGCACATTCCAAACAATCTGGAATTCTTTTTGGACAGCAAGTGGGTCTCACACTTTTATTTATTTAATCAACCACTAATTGTATCAGTATGGACTCATGAACATTTATCATATATGGTATAATCCACTTCTTTATTTATCTTATTGCTCCAACTGTTTCAATTCTGACTACTGGGAGCTGACAATGAAAACATTGGTTCCAACATTCCTTTGGCATGCTCCCATCATTGTGGGGTTTTTTAAACACTTCCTTTACTTTCTGACGTTACAATATGATCCATGCTCATCTTGTACATTTTTGGCCCCAGTCTTAGAACTGGCTGTTTCTCCAAGAACTTGTTTCTGTTTGAAGAACGATATTAAAAACCAATATTTGGGTGCTAGGTATGCTCATTCCTAATGGGATGTCATTGCTTTTAAGTCCTGTTAGCTGACAGAGCAAGGAAATACATATATGTAAACTAACCAGTGTGTACACATATTTATAAATATTTCTGTAGGCAATCCATTTATATCTATAATAAGCTAAACATAAATTCTTGCTGATGTTCCCAACTCTAGTCTATTACCATACAGACCACTTCTTTCTATTACTGAATAATATTCCATTGAATGGATGTACCTCAGTTTGTTTATTCATTCATCTATTGAAGGACATCCTGGTTAATCCCAGGTTTTAAAGGTCATTATGAAGCTACTAAAAATACTCATTTTTGCAGGCTTTTGTGTGGTTTTAAGTTTTCTAAGGGGGCTTCCGTACAGAAGTTAACATCATCTCTTCTTCCCAATCTTCCAATTCTGTTAATCATCCACTGAAGTCATCAAAATCTCTTCCCACCAACGCTGTGCATCTGCCCAAGCACCCTCAAGTTATCTAGTACAATTTTCACCACATGTCTGCTAACCACTCTTTTCAAAACTCACTCATGAATTTAATTCAACTGAATGGCCTATTATGTACCAGACACTGTACTGTACTAGGATTCAAAAGATGAATGAAACGGTAATGTTGGCCCTCAATAAATAAAGCACGCCACTTGACATGAAAAGCAGAGTGCTTCGCAGCACATGCAAGCTAGCCCCAACAGCTACTTCTCCCTACACAGGCTGTCTTCACCCAAAATAGGACCCAGCCTGGGGCTCCCCAAAGATATGACCCAGCTGTGCATTTTTATGTAAGTCTCTCTACTTCTGCCACTATGCATCTAAGCTGGCTAAATTCCTAGCTGTCTGGTACATGGGACGTAAAACTATTGTCATCACAGACAAATAGGTGTTCCTGAGCCTTACTCTCACCAAGGCAAAGCAACGCCTTTCTTCCCTTTATCCCTATCTCCTTTACAGGGCTTGGAATCACATACCAGTTACACTCCTGAAAATATAAAAACTAAAAGACCACACCAGAGAATACTAAAGCTGAAATGCTACAAGCTCTTCTAACTTAAAATTGCCTACATCTCTATAATACTTACTTTTCCCAATGGAAATAAGAAAATGGTATAAATAACTCAATTTCTATTTTTTATATGAAAAATGACTGGATAACGCAAAATAACTTTATAAGGAAAATAACACATTTTATTCTGCAAATTTACTTCTCCCTACCTAATTAACATAATAAAGACAGTGCTAGGCAAAAACTAACATATGAGCTTCAAGAGTATTATTTTGACCCACTTTTGGGAATTTATCCTATAAAAATAATTCAATAGAACAGTACTATTCCATGTAGGAAAGTGTTCATTATTTCATTATATATAATGATGAAAAACTGAAAACAACAAGAATAGTCCCTAAGTAGAGAAACAGACAGCAAATGTGGATAAATTAAGTCAATGGCATAATACACAACAATTCAAAATGTTTTTATAACAGAAATAAATATCTGATATAATGACAAAGAAATAGTAGAATAAAAATGAGAAATACATTTACACATCGCAAAAATATGTGTATTTATGTAGAAATTGACTTAGAAAATAAAATTAATGTTTTTTTCTTAAAATTTTCTACAATAGACGTTTGAAGAAAAAAAGTTACCTTTACTTTAGATTGAATTTTGCAAGTTCTTCCAAATCATATTGAAAAATCAGGTGGGGGGGGCGGGCAGTGGGCGGGGTATAGAATCTAGCTAGGAGGTGCAGGGGATGACAAGCCCAAGAAATAAAAGGAGTTAAAACATCGGACTTGCCTGATTTGAATCTAGGTCTGCCAGCTAAACTCTGTAACCGTGGGACAGTTACTAATCTCCAAGACTCCTCCATAAAATTTGCTCTTAAAGTCTTATAAATAAAAAACAATTCGTGTATAACATGTATATGATAAATGTAAGCAGTTATTACTCCATTGATAGACATGCTGATCAGATTACAGTGCTGAACAGAAATACTATGAAGACTGTCAATACAATCTTAAAGCAGCACGTATTTTGTGTTGACTATTTGGTGTTGGCAAGACTGCAGCTTTTGAAAATCTGCCTTAAAACTTTTTTTCTATAAAATAAGAGCCCACAAGTTTAAAATACTTTTAATTAGAATTATTTATTTGATAGTATCCTGTAAAAACTTACCTACTGACTTTTTAATATTTCAAACACATTTGTTTTGTTAGTTTTGTTTTACTTTGTGTACTCATTAAAAGGCTTTTTTAAAAATAAAATCTCTTTTTTATTAAGAAAAATGAGCTCTGCTTCACTCATCTTAAAATTTCTCCCAGCACAGTACCCAACATATATTGTCAACTTTCAATAAATATTTATAAACTGAATTCTTTAAACATTTTTATTCCCACTGAAAAATTAAATTATGCAACATTCGGCTAAGGAATAGCCATATCACTGTGCATTCCTAATGCAATTTCCAAAAGGGAATTCCTTTCTTATTAACAGAAACCCAGGAACAATGTGCACAAGAAACAGGGTAGAGTCATTTTGAATTCAGCTGCATTCATACGTTCTTTGGGTTGCTAAAGGTAACTAAGGTTGAGAATTTAGTGCTTGCAGTAAGTTCTCCTAAAACCCTTGTCCTTACAACTGTGGATGAGACTGACACCCAAGACAGAAATTTCCCTCACCTTAAGAAAGGTGAAGGAAATAAATTTCACCTAGGTAAATCACATAAAAAGGAGAGGAAAAAACTGGTTAAAAGGATCTGCTGCTACTGCTAAGTCACTTCAGTCGTGTCCGACTCTGTGTGACCCCATAGACGGCAACCCACCAGGCTCCCCCATCCCTGGGATTCTCCAGGCAAGAACACTGGAGTGGGTTGCCATTTCCTTCTCCAATGCATGAAAGTGAAAAGTGAAAGTGAAGTCGCTCAGTCGTGTCTGACCCTCAGCGACCCCATGCACTGCAGCCTACCAGGCTCCTCCAGCCATGGGATCTTCCAGGCAAGAGTACTGGAGTGGGATGCCATTGCCTTCTCTAAAAGGATCTGCCAGGAGTCAAAAGCTGCCTTTCTGTCCTTGACACAGCATACAGCATCAACAGAGCCAACATCCTCACACAGGTGCCTCCAGCATTATGTCACTTTTCCACTTCTACCCCTGTCTTTTACTCTCATTTATTCAAAGGAACTGTTCAACTGCCACCCCACTGCCAGCAACAAAGGCTGAATCAGCTAGAGACAACATTCTGGAATACTATCATTAGGATCACCCCTCCTCTCTGAGATAGGAAATTTTAGAGCTGACTGCTATTTATTGTACACCAGTCAGCCTGCACAATCTGCCTGAAGCGTAGCCACTAAAGGTGAACGCTAACCAAGCATTCAGAAGAGCACCAGCAAAAATCTGGCCCTACAGCTTGGTAAATCTTCATTGTTTCAAATTACCCTAGTGAGCCACAAGATGTAACAAACTGCTTAATCCAGCCTGATTTGTAACTAAGCAGCTGTGTTTTATTGATGGAAATTGGAACATAAAAGTCACAAATCATATATTTAATATTACAATGACAACTACACTGTATTTGATAAATACAGACACCCTGAAGAAGTAAAGAAGTACCCTACACCCTGCCAAGCACACAATGTCAAAACAGTGAGAAATGCTAAGACTCCAGCTCATAATTAGTCATTCCACTGCTAGGGAGGTGATGGCAGGCAATTTCTGTGGGAAAAGTAATGTCTGAGCTTGGAATAAGCAGTCTTTCTCTACCGAAGAAGTGGACACTTAAGAACTGCTTCAGCCTGCTCATAAATATTCCTGTTCACTCAGAGCCAGACACCAGGTGGTCTACCTAATCTAACTGATTCCTAGTAGAAGAAAATGCAAGAAAAAATCAAAGAAAGAATAAGTGTCTTCTCATTCCCCTGGTCCACCATGGGAAGTAAGCCACCTATCCTCTAAGACACTTTTAGGATTTTTTCTTCCAGGGACTTTAACCTCTTTGCTCCGTCTTTGGAATCATAACACCATATTCATTACATAACTATCATTTTTTCTAACAGAAGCCAACATACATACCATCAACTTGTTCTTTGAAACATAAACACACAGTTCTAGTAAGTAAATGTAAAATGCCAAAAGTTAGAAATCAAATTCTCTCACTGATTTCTATGGCATATCCTGTTTAAGTGGTAGTTCAATAATGACTTGTCTTTACTGGTGACATTCATTCTTTAAAGGAGGATTTCCAAAGCTTTACCCCCCTCAAAAAATAAAGAAAATATCACAAGCAGCCCCAAAAGAGTTCAGAATTACATGCTAGAGAGAAAGAAAGAAGAAAAGAGACAAAGCAGGGAGGAAGAGCGGAAAGAAAACGTCACTATATTGTGGTCTACAATGTATGTATTGCTATTTTTAAACCAATCATCACTATGGGACAATCTGGATTTGGTTAGGCTGAGTTCAGAAAACATCTTTAAAAAAAAACTTTAGGGTTGATTCTTGTGCTTTTAAAGAAAATGGATAATCTGTACCAGTACTTTATTGTTACTAATAATAGTAAACAGCCCATGTTGCCGATAATTTGAATAAAATAAGTCTCTTTAAAAATAAAATGATTTCTTAAAGATTAACAAAAACGAGCAATGGCTGTATTTTTAGCTCTGTGGTTTCATTGTAAGGCTGAGGATGTTATAACAAAGACAAAAAGTGTGTCTTGGGATAATAAATACCCAGATTCTTTTTCCAGATTGATAAAACACTTCCTGAGCACATTAAATGTAATCCAAAAGTAAGCTTAGACCCCAGAGATTGTCATTACAGATGAAAAAATATATGTGTATCATGAAGCAACCTAGCGGTCACCAACTTAAACAAGTGATCCAACTGGGCTACTAAGTACCAGAAGCAACACAACCTGACTTTGTAGAACACCTAAAGACCTTTATATGTCAACTATAAAGCAATTCTTGCAGAACAATATTTAAGCTGAATTTAATCATGAGGGAAGAACCAGTAAGAGAAATCTGGAATGCTGAACAATGTATAAAATTTACAATCTGATCAAGACTTAGAATCTTAAAAAAAGCTTTTTTCAAGTCAGTCACTTTTTTTTTTTTTTTAAGGAAAAACAAAGAAATAAACCAAAAAATGGCAGAGAAACCACTGTGAATTAAAATAAAATTGAGACATAATCAAATGCTTGAACCTTGACTGGATACTAGATTGAAAACAAAAATTTTTTTTTAAAGCTGAAAAAAAAAAAAACAGGGGGACAATTAGAGAAATCTGAATAGAGACTCTTTTTTAAAATGTTATGAAATTGTGGATTTTTTTCTTGGTAAGAAGTGGAAGTGCATGCTAAAGAATTCAGGGGTAAAGTGTCAGGATATCTACAAGCAGCAAGGTAGCAAACAAACCCAGGGGGAGAGAGGAAAAGCAAATATCATAAAATACTAATAACTGGTTGATCTAAATGAAGAATATACAAACACATAAATATTCATTGTTCTAGTCTTTTAACTATCCCATAGATTTGAATATTTTGGGGAAAAAGGAAGAACGGAAGCAGGGGGTTTTATCCAGGTGCTTTGCTTATATCCCCAAAGAACACCCAAATCATCATTTCTTTTCTCTCAGTAGCAAAAGATGATAAATTAAATGCTGATGTGTGATAAGCAGTACGGATATAAAATTCTTTCTTTTTCCAAGTACAGGAAATACTGCCTTAAAAAAAAATTCAGAAGAGACCTTCAAGGGTGAGTGAATTTTAAAAAGCCTAGTCAAAGGAACAACACAGTTCCCAAACCTTATTACATAAGTTAAAAGAAAAGCCCCAATCAATTTAAAGAAAGCCAGTCAGCAAGAGTAGTAAAATATTGTCAAAAAATGTAAATCATATTGCCCATTTATAAACTTAAAAAGCTTTATCAAACATGATTTATCACCATGGACAAGAAAATCTTAACATTTCATTTGTTTATCTTCAAATGAGTTAAGTGTGAAAAGAACGCTGAATATAAGAAGTTTAATAACCAGACATCTTTTTTCTAGTAGGATTTCATTATGTTGCTTTTAATATGTAAAAGCTAGATTAAGAACGATCTATGAAAAATATGAAATTCCAAAAGAGCGACTGTAAAGAATAAAAAAACTGAGCTGCACACAGTGGGAACTCAAATATTTGCTAAATACAGAAGACAAAAGTACAATCTATGCATTTAAAATGCACTACTGTGCCAACAATATAGAGGCATGTGAAAAAAAAAATCCTTAATTAAGATTGCAACATTGTAATTATCAGACATATATAGCATAGCCCAGCAAAATCCTAGCAAGAAAACTGGCACAGTGACTGTTTGAAGTAGTATATTTACTCTATCAAAAACTAATCACAATTCCTGAGGGGATTCTCCTTCACAAGAAAACCCTCCACAGACACACAGAAGGAAAACGCCTCTCCCATGAGCCAAGAGAAACCAATGATGAGAGATGCTTTAAGAATCGAGGCTATTCCTTATATCTCTGGAGGCTTCCAGAACCACTCTTCCAGTGAGAAATACTCAAGCCTGCAGAACTTACAGAGACCGTTCAGATGACACTGGGTTCTAATGCAGATAGATAGCCTTGGTGGAAACTGACTCCCAGGAATACACACTCTTGTCCCTGGTTCATCTCTTTAGAGACTAAAAAGTCTATACCCAGCTTAAGGACACTTCCCACGCCCAGAGTCATTCTTTCCACATCAACTGAAACAGTAAGCTTCACTTCCAAGTCTGTAACTAATTTAGACTAAGAATCAGTACTTGAAGGAAGACTAAATATAATGGAAGAGGCCAGGAAGACAGAGTGAAGAGTTATACTGGCACTGTCTAAAACAGTTGTTCCCTGTCACGTGTCACTGGGCACTTGGAATTTGTTCAATCTCAACTGAGATGTGCTGTAAGTATAAAATACACACCAAATTTCAAATTATGAAGAAATAAATGTACAATAAATACCTTATTGATAATTTCATGATGATATTTTGAAATATTTCATATACACTGGATTAAAATAATAGAAGTTAATTTCACTTTATTTTATTTATGTTTTACATATGACTACTAGAAATGTTTACATTACATGCTGCTCATATCATATTCTTATTGGACAGCACTGACACTATAACCAAAAAGAGAGCTCGATGAAAGCAGGAGCAACTTTATTAGGGGGCAGCTGTGCTGTGCTAACTGACTTGAGTTATGTCCAACTGTCACCCTGTTTATTTAACTTCTACGCAGAGTACATCATGAGAAACGCTGGACTGGAAGAAACACAAGCTGGAATCAAGATTGCTGGGAGAAATATAACAATAACCTCAGATATGCAGATGACACCACCCTTATGGCAGAAAGTGAAGAGGAACTCAAAAGCCTCTTGATGAAGGTGAAAGTGGAGAGTGAAAAAGTTGGCTTAAAGCTCAACATTCAGAAAACAAAGATCATGGCATCCGGTCCCATCACTTCATGGGAAATAGATGGGGAAACAGTGGAAACAGTGTCAGACTTTATTTTTCTGGGCTCCAAAATCACTACAGATGGTGACTGCAGCCATGAAATTAAAAGACGCTTACTCCTTGGAAGGAAAGTTATGACCAACCTAGATAGCATATTCAAAAGCAGAGACATTACTTTGCCAACAAAGGTTCGTCTAGTCAAGGCTATGGTTTTTCTTTTTTTTTTTTTCCTTTTTTTTTTTAATTTTTTTTTATTTTTAAACTTTACATAATTGTATTGGTTTTGCCAAATGGTTTTTCCTGTGGTCATGTATGGATGTGAGAGTTGGACTGTGAAGAAGGCTGAGCGCTGAAGAATTGATGCTTTTGAACTGTGGTGTTGGAGAAGACTCTTGAGAGTCCCTTGGACTGCACGGAGATCCAACCAGTCCATTCTGAAGGAGACCAGCCCTGGATTTCTTTGGAAGGACTGATGCTAATGCTGAAACTCCAGTGCTTTGGCCACCTCATGTGAAGAGTTGACTCATTGGAAAAGACTCTGATGCTGGGAGGGAGTGGGGGCAGGAGGAGAAGGGGACGACAGAGGATGAGATGGCTGGATGGCATCACTGACTCGATGGACGTGAGTCTGAGTGAACTCCGGGAGTTGGTGATGGACAGGGAGGCCTGGCGTGCTGCGATTCACGGGGTCGCAAAGAGTCGGACACGACTGAGCGACTGATCTGATCTGATCTTGTGACCCTATGAACTGTAGCAGCCAGGCTCCTCTGTCCATAGGACTCTCCAGACAAGAATACTGAAGTGGGTGGCCATGCCCGCCTCCAGGGGATCTTCCCAAGCCAGGGATCGAACTCAGATCTCTTACATCTCCTGCATTAGCAGGCAGGTTCTTTACCACTAACACCACCTGGGAAGCAGTTACCATGTTTCAAGTGGGTACTAACTACTTCAAATACGGTATCTTTTTTTAGCTCCCACAGCTTTAAGAAATACATACCCTGGTACAAGGAAATAAAAATCTGGCTTGAGGGGGAGGGAGAGGTTAGACAAGAAACAAACAAAACCCTACTCCATCTTTCACAGAGCTAGTAAATACCACAAGAGGGATTTGAACTCAAACCTTCTGGTTCCAGACCATAAGTCTACAACCCCTATGTCAAAATTTTGTCCTGGGACAAGAAGTATCACCTGAGAACTTGTTAGAAATGAAAATTCTCAGGCCACACACCAAACCTAGAGAATCAAACTCTGGAGGTGTCGCTCAGTAGTCTGTATTTTAACAAGCCCTCCAGATGATGCAGATTCAGTCCAAAAGCCTGAGAACTACTTCCCTGAGCAGGTAATAGCCAATCAAATCCTCCCAAAGGCTGCTAACTATGAGAATTATGAGAAAAGGCTAGTCCCTGTCATTGTGTCCTGTGCTGAAGCTCTTCTAGAGACTTGCTCTGTCTGGTAAGCACTGAGGCTCTGCACAGACATCCTGACTTCCCAGAGCATCCCTTCAACAAGCCCATCGTCCAGGACAGCATTTCACTGAACATCCAGATGGATTAGAGATTTAAATGCAAACAGAACAGCAGAAATACTACAAATATATATACATATATTTATAGTTGTTAATGTCATTAGACATATATATATATATATATATATATATACACGTTTCTAGTGACATTAGGGTGAAAGCCTAAGTATGACCCAAACTCTGACACTATAAAAGACTGATTAAGTGAATGATATCCCCCTCCCCCTCAAAAAAGATGCTGAACACCATGAGCAAGGTTTAAAAACAAAAACAACTGGGGCAGGGTGATTTCTGCAACAACTATCACAAAGAGCTAATTTCTTATTTATAAAAAGAATCCTAACAAATCAAAAGAAAAAGAACAACCCAAGAGACAATGCCTCTCCAAATTAGCTAATTAAAATAGATGAGTCACAATAAAATGCAAGTGCTCAGTTTCACTCAAAGTAAGAGAAATGAAAATTAAAATGGGAGTGACCGCCACTTTTCAGATTGGCAACAATCAAAAGGTTTGAAGTCATGTCTAAAGGTAAGCTTCGAATACTCTTGCCTCACCCCCATGCCTTCAGTTATTCAGTTTGTGATCATTTCATTCAGGAATTACTTAGGCCAAAAGCTTAATATCATACTTGATTTGATCTCTGGTCTCTCTCTCTTTCCCTTTCTCTCCTCACCCACATCTGATCGGCCAGCAATCCTGCCAACTCCACCTTGAAAATAAGATTCCAAATTCAACTACCTTTCATCATCCTTACTGTCATCACTCTGATCCAAGCCACAGTGAACTCTCCCCTGGATTACTGCAGCGACCTCCTCACTGCTCGTGTTCCTGTCCCCCAGTCACGTCAAAACACAAAAGAATCACTCTAGCTGCTAAAATGCAGAGCAGATTACATTACCACTGTGCTCAAAACCCTTCAATGGGTTTTCATCTCATTCCTTTAAAGTTAGTCTTCGTCATGATACACAAGCCCCTACATGACCTGAGCCCCTCACCCTTGACTTCATCTCCTACCACTCACCGTCTGCTCCCTCTGCTGCAGTCACACTGGCTCCCCACTGTTCTTAAACATCAAGAACACTGCTGCCTCTGGATCTCTGCACCTGTGTTCCCTCTGCCTAGGGTGCCCATCTCCTAGACAGCTACACGGCTACCTACCTCACATCCTTCAGATTTTTACTTAAATGGCATTCTCTGGTCACCCCATCTAAAACTTCACTCTTCACATACTCATACTTCATATATTGCTTTGAAGGTATCCTCTCACTGATTCATAAGCATCCAAAGATGCTAAGAAAGTCTGGCTATCTCATTCTTCTTAAGTAGGGAACCTGGTGTGAAATGTCTTTTGGCTGCATTTTTTTTTAATATGCTGAGTTAACAAAAGTTTATCTTGTATCAGGACTTAATTCATTTATCTTACTATCTGGTGTACTTATCTGGTTTGAAAACCTCAGTCTTTAACACTGGAAATTTTCTTTTATTATTACTTTGACCCTCCTCCCATTTTTCTCTGCTTTCTCATTTTGGAACTATTAGACAAAGTTTCTGAGGGAAAATAATTTTGAATTTAGACTCTTATACTCAGTCAAATGGCATTCATACCAAGAGCAAAACACTAACATGGCTCTCAAATTTACCACATGGATATTTCTGATAACAAAACCATAGCATACTCTTCAACAACAACAAAAAAAGTTTTCTCATCAGCAGGAAGACAGAGTTGCAAGCAAAAGGAAAAAAAAAAGTTAAACTTAAGGTTATATATATGGAGATCACTATTTTTGTTGTTTTTAACCAAGCAAACAGCTAATTCCAAAGAAACATGATTATCAAAAAACTTTTGGTGCCCTTATGCAATATAATAGTACCTTAAACTTAATCTGTCCAAAACTCAACTCATTTTCCCATCAAAAGTTCTTCTCTGGCAGTCTTCTTCATTTCAGTAAAAGGCATTTTTCCAGTTGCTTAAGCCAAATATCCTTGAGTCATCTTTAACTCTACCAAAAAAACCCTCTCAGATCTATCTTCAAAGTGTATCCAAAGCTACTAACAATTCCAACTCCACAGCCCTGATCCACACTATCATTATCTCAAAGCTGAATTACTGCAATAATCTCCTAAATAGTCTTTTTGCCTCCCCCTTTGCCCGTATAGCAGCCCAAGTAATCCTTTAAAAACTAAGTCTGATCACATCACTGCTCTGATATGACCAAACCCTACTCTACACTGACCTTCATCTCATCAAGAGTAAAAACCCTATTTCCGGCTCCAGCTTTTACTGGTCGCTTGCTCTTCACCAGCCAACAGTGGCGTCTCTGCTGGTCCTGGAACACATCTTGACCACCTTCCCTCCAGCCTCAGGGCCTTTGCACTTGCTGTCACCTTTGCCTGGATAACCATGCCCTATGTAACAGCATGACTAGGTCTCTACCTAATGACTTCCCCTACATAAAACAGGAAACCTACATATTCACACACCCTTTTCCCTAGCACCCCCTGTTTAGCAGTCCCTGTTCCTCTTCCTCTTTTCTTCCATAGCACTCATCACCATCTGACGTACTACATATTCATACATTGATCTCTCCTCCCATAAGAATATAAGGTCCCTGAAGGGCAGACACTTCACCAGCTTCATTTTCTGCTGTATTTCCAGTGCCGGGGTAGTGCCTAGTATACATTAGGTGTTCAGAGTCCCTGACATAGAGTATGAGTACTCAGTAAATGTTGGAGAAAGGATGAGAAGGGAAGAGCTAACAACCTACATTCAGGCCACGCCTTTAAATGAGCAAGAACAAGAAGAGCTGTTACAAGAAATACGAAAACAAGTCAGTGTCAAATATTTATCTCAGAATAAGGGCTGGCTTCAAAGGAGACATGGAGCTAATAAGAAAAGCATTTAGCAAGCAGTTATTTTAATTTTGCAAAACAAAAAGAAATCCAGTAAGCTTATAGTTAGAAACTAAATTGAGGGAACCTGAACAGCTTGAATTACATGGGGAGAAAATAATGCAAAATATGTCAGGAATGGAGAGACAAAAATGACAAAATAAATTTCAGAGCAGTGACATTTCTGGCAGGGGGTGGGGGGGACAGGAAAGAGTTTGCAACAGATGTAGCAAGATACCACAGCAAGGACAAATTTTGGCAGGAATAGAAAGTATAAAGGTCAAACTGGAGATACATATTGAGACCACATATTTACACAGCTTACTGGGAAAGCAGCACTAAAGTTCATACCCAGTGATACAGAAAGAATCCCATGTGCTTCTACAGTTATCAGGAAAAAGCATTAAACCACACCGTCCACTAGGGTAACAATACAGCTGTGTGAAGGCAAAGATAACGTTACTATGGGAATTTGGCTTCATCTTGCCACCTTTTTTTGCAAATTTGGTATTTTACTCCATATGTAGCATTTACAACTTCTACCAAAAAATCTAACTCACACAGTATTTCCTCTCAGCTCCAATAACCTTAACAGTTTCCAAAATATGTGCTATAAGAGCAAAGATATGCAAATAATTAGAACACTTTTAGATCTGCCTGAAAAACTCAGAATTTCTTCCAAGAAAATACTAACTCTTTCTGACCCCATGGACTATAGCTGGCCAGGCTCCGTCTATAGAATTCTCCAGGCAAGAATACTGGAGTTGGTTGCCATTTCCTCCTCCAACAAAGCTATTAGAAACCAATATTTTAAAGAGGATGTTTCATTTTGAAGGTATAGCCAACATTAATAATACTCCCTTTTAAAGGAAGTACATTTGAAATCAAGCAAATCATGACCTAGGGTCACTTAGAAGAGTCCCAGGGTCACCTAACCTATCTGGCTCTTACTGTTCTCCTCTCCTCTTAATCCTGATCCAACACATGTATGCAAATGGTCCTCAAAAGCTCTGCTCATCAGGACAGTGGTATCTACACAGGGAATAAGATTTAGATTCACTAAGTCTGAGGCAGGGCCAAAGTATTTAGAGCTTGCAAAAATCCGGCCGGTAACTCTGAACTACTGTTTAACAACAGACAATTACTGCATTGAGAACACTTGGGATGTTTTTAGGTTTTATAGGTTTAGATTTACAATCCCAGTGCCACATACTAGTACAGGTATCTTTCTTTTTCTCAGAAGAACGCACTCCAGGATCATATTTTAAACCTTTATAATGTGAATTCTGTTTTTCCTACTGACTTCCCATTTGAGCATTAACCTTTTGCCAATAAAGTTACCAATTAGAGGAATGCTAGATATTGTTACCGGGAAGACTTCGACAGCACATTCTCTGAATGACTGTTTCAAAACCTAGAAACTCCTCTGAACATCACCCCTGCAACCTCAGACTCCTCCTATATCACAGCACTGCATTCTTCTCATGCTCAGAGATCTTCTGGCTACTCACCTGAGTCCCCTCCTTTGTTCTGAGAGTTTACAGTATCTTCTAGATGGGAGTTAAATTTCAAACTTCGCCAGCAACTGCCATAATCCGATTCAAAGTAAAACTACTCCAATCTAAATACTTTTCATTTTTTCCAAGGCTATGAAGTCTCTGAGATTAATCATTGACTTACACTCAGAAGTAAGTTTTAAAACTGATAAATCATAGGCTATCTGAATGTTAATCATTTTTGTATTCCCCACAACTGGAACACTTAATAAGCTTTCTGAAATTTCTTTCACTGTTTGACTTAGGCTTCCTATAACATGCTGTGTATGAAACAAAGTTCCCTTTTAAACATATGATAAAGGAATAAATAACCAAAAAAAAAATCCTCCTTTCTGGTTACCTAAGAATGCTTAAATAGAACATTCCTTCTTTCTTCAGAGATTCATGTCTTGCTGTAATGATTAAACTTTCCTGGATAGAAAGATAAAAGTAAATGATTTGCCAAAATGCTTTTTTGCTTTTTTTTTTTTTTTTTTAAACTAGGCAAAAGTAAATCTGGACAGAGGATTCAGGGGGTTTCACTAATTAAATCACTTATTATTATCCACTAAACTAAGGATAAAAACCTAGAACTGGGGGCTGGCCACTGTATGTCATTTAAGGAAATTGGTTATTTCCAACTTCCCTTCATGGATCACAGCCTTATGGTGGCGAACGGGCTCATGTACCTCAATGAGGCTATGAGCCATACCGTGCAGAGCCACCCTAGACGGACAGGTCATAGTGAAGAGTTCTGACAAAACATGGTCTACTGGAAGAGGAAATGACAACCCACTCCAGTATTCTTGCCATGGACAGTATAAAAAGGCAAAAAGATATGACACCAGAAGATGAGCTCCCCAAGTCGAAAGGTGTCCAATATGCTACTGGGGAAGTGGAAGTGAAAGTTGCTCAGTTGTGTCCAATCCTTTGCAACCCCATGGAAAGAGCGGAGGGCAATCACTAATAGCTCCAGAAAGAATGAAGCGGCTGGGCCAAAGCAGAAATGATGGTCAGTTGTGGATGTGTCTGGTGGTGAAAGTAAAATCCAATGCTGTAAAGAACAATATCTCATATGAACCTGGAATGTTAGGTCCATGAATCAAGGTAAACTGGACATGGCCAAGCAGGAAATGGCGAGATTGAACACTGACATCATAGGAATCAGTGAACTAAAATGGACAGGAATGGGAGAATTTAATTCAGATGACCATTATATCTACTACTGTGGGGAAAAATCCCTTAGAAGAAATGGAGTAGCCCTCACAGTCAACAAGAGAGTCCGAAATGCAATACTTGGGTACAACCTCAGAAACAATAGAATGATCTCGGTTCATTTCCAAGGCTAACCATTCAACATCACAGTAATCCAAGTCTATGCCCTAACCACTGATGCCAAAGCAGCTGAAGTTGACTGGTTCCATGAAGATATAAAACATCTTCTAGAACCAACATGGCCCACCCCACCCCCCTGCAAAAAAAAAGATGTCCTTTTCATCAAAGAGGACTGGAGTACAAAATGAAGCAGGGAAAAGGCTAACAGTTCTGTCAAGAGAACGTTCTGGTCATAGCAAACACCCTTTTCCAAGAGACAACTATACACGTGGACATGACCACATAGTCAATACTGAAATCAGATTCATTATATTCTTTGCAGTTGAAAATGGAACAGCTCTATACAGTCAGCAAAAACAAGACCGGGAGCTGACTGTGGCTCAGGTCACAAGCTCCTTATTGCAACATTCAGGTTTAAATTGAAGGAAGCAGGGAAAACCACTAGGTCATTTAGGTATGACCTAAATCAAATCCTTTATGATTATACAGTGGAGGTGACAAATAGATTCAAGGGATTAGATCTGACAGACAGAATACCTGAAGAACCAGAGAGAGAAGTTCATAACATTGTAGGGGACAGTGATCAAAACCATACCAAACAAAAAGAAATGCAAGACAGCAAAGTGGTTGTCTGAGGAGGCTTTACAAATATCTGAGGAAAGAAGAGAAGTGAAAGGCAAGGGAGAAAGGGAAAGATATACCTAACTGAATGCAGAGTTCCAGAGAACAGCAAGGGGCGATAAGAAGGCCTTCTTAAATGAACAATGCAAAGAAATAGAGGAAATCAACTCTGAATATTCACTGGAAGGACTAATGCCGGAGCTCCAATACTCTGGCCACTTGATGTGGAGCTGACTCACTGGGAAGACCCTGATGCTGGGAAAAACTGAAGGCAAAAGGAGAAGGTGGCAGCTGAGGATCAGATGGTTAGATAGCAACACCAACTAATGGACATGAATGTGAGCAAACTCCAGCAGAGAGTGGGGGAGAGAAGAGCCTGGAGTGCTGCAGGCCATGGGGTCACAGAGAGTCAGCCATGACGTAGCAACTGAGGAACAACTTCTTCACTTCCCAAAGGAAATATTTATGTGCAGGTGGTACTGGTAGTAGCTTACAAAGCATAATTTTTGGTGCTTACTATGACATTCAACCACTGTCACCACCACTAAGTCTGCTTAAATCCTCTCTTAAGTAGTAGCTGATAAATGCCACCAGAGCTCAGTCACTTAAGGTCACATGTTAGAAACTCAAATATTTTACCTGAAGTAATGCAAGTGAGTAAAGTAAGCTGAATTCTAAACTACAGGCAGTGCCAGTCTGTGGCAAACTCAAGAAGGCCTGCCAGTCTGAAAGGGCGACATCTAATCAACTCCAAGAAACTGGAGCTACACGGGAATTAAAAGAGCAAAGAAAAATACTACATTTTGTATAGAGAATCCAAACATTCAAAACTTTGTGAAATCAGCCCTAGTTTAAAACACTGCAGGCCAAATCAAACACATGTGCAGACAATCTTGACTTTCCACTTCCTGTTAAAATATTAATACAAACGAAGAACTGGTTATCAATTTCAGTCTAAGGATATCTGCACAATGCCAAACACAGTGGAGACTTGTCAGAAGACTAACAAGTCTTAGAGACTTTTTAGAAGGGCGGCTAGATCTAAGATTAAAAGGTAACTTAGCTGTTGAAACAAACCAGAAGAATAAAAGGCAAATTTCACACTGATTCATGGTTTCACAGAGATGTGCCTCTCCTGTTTGCCTCCCCTCCTAAATACTCTTTTACCTGTTCCCCTTTTTCCTTCCACAACTGCTATACTTTGCTCTGCTGGTTTTGTACTAACAGCTTAAATGGTAACATCAATCTCAACTTTAGTGAATTTTTTACTTTGAAAGTTAAAATGTTAGAAATTAGGTGTTTATAAAAAGGTATTAAATTCTAAGATCTTCTTTGAGCCAAAATTATTATAGTCATGCATCTTCCAACTACCACTTTCCTATTCCTTGCCCCACCTAAGATCTTAATATTTAACTATTTGTTGAACTGAAAGTCATCTTCCCTCAAAGCTCAGTTGGTAAAGAATCCACCTGCGATGCAGGAAACCCTGGTTCAGTTCCTGGATCAGGAAGATCCACTGGAGAAGGGCTAGGCTACCTACTCCAGTATTCTTGGGCTTTCCCTCATGGCTCAATTGGTAAAAAATCTGCCTGCAATGTGGGAGACCTGGGTTCGATCCCTGGGATAGGAAGATCCCCTGGAGAAGAGAAAGGCTACCCACTCCAGTATTTCAGTCTGGAGAATTCCATGGACTATAAAGTAAATCCATGGGGTCACAAAGAGTCGGACACGACTGAGTGACCTTCACTAAAGAGAATGTACTTACAAGGAAATTTTTAAATCTTTATTTTACAAAAGGACTCCCTTAAATATTCCACTCCTCCAGTGCCTCACAAATGCCTGGTGCTCAGTAAATACTCGTTATGGATCTTTATTTACCAAGCTAGGAGAAGCTGAGGGAACCGAAATACTTGGAAGTCTTATACAATTGAACAATTACAAATGAAATATTCCTTTTAAATTTTTCCAGACAATTTCCACATTCAACTTGAGACTGTATTAAAAAGAAAAATACAACTGCTGCATCAGCCGCATGAATATATAACACATACAGCAATGTCCTCTCTGAAAATTAACAGACCAAGTCCTAGGCATTTCACATTCTCAAAAGGAAGATATGCTGACAGCATCTGTAACTGGCTCACTGTCTTGCACAGCTTAGCTGGACCTTGCCCTGACATCTGGAAGAGCAACTCACTCTCACAGTCATAGACTGGAGTGTGTAACACTGGATTCGGGGATGTGGAAGTCCATCCTGCTTCCAAAGAAGCTTTGAACAAATCATCCTTCCTTGAAGCCAAAGTTTATGCCAACTCACCATTAGCAGTGCTAGCAGGAGTAACACTGCTTTGTTCATATTAGGTAGTCAAATACAATTTAAAAGTTGCCAGAAAGTTAAATGTCTACACTCTACCATCAATTAAAGAGGAGCCTATAAGAAGTGACTGGTATTCAAATTTTTAGTTTGCTTTCTGACACCAACTGGGGGTACACAGCAGCTAAGATTACATATATCTGATCCACCATTCCAATCCATGGTTCTGCTACTTATAACCCACTTCCACCTCTCAAATGTACAATGGGGAGGCCCAGACAGCTTTACCTTAATAACCCTTAGTTCATCATACTCAATTGTAGTTTTCAGTTTCCTTTTCAGTAGTTCTAATTGTAAGGATTGGTATTTATTGACCTTTAATGTCACTGAAAGAAATCCTACACACTATCTTATAATTACCATATCAGTCCAGGAGATCCATTTTATAATTACATTATAGGAGCTTAGAGATCTTACTTCTCCTATATATTGAAACATTCTGCCATTTCATCATCCTGGAAAACTATGTTACTACTACTCGTCATTATTTATCAATTATATCAAACTATGCTTTAAAAGTGGAGAAAGCAATGGTAGCCCACTCCAGTATTCTTGCCTAGAAAATCCTGTGGACAGAGGAGCCTGGTGGGCTGCTGTCCATGTGGTCGCACAGAGTCAGATACGACTGAAGCGACTTAGCATGCATGCATGCATGCTTTAAAAGACTGTAATAATAAGAAAAAAGAAAAATGATGGAATTGTCTACACTGAAGGATGATGAGACAGAGAAGGAAATCGTATCCTCAGTTTCTCACCACATTGTGCAAGATACTCGTATCATCTTTCAAGAAGAAATAAAAGAAGACTAGAGACACCATCTTTATAAACTGAATGCAGTTGAGAATTCAGAACTTCTCATTTTCTGCCCATGATAGCAAAGACAAGACAATTAACAGACGATGGTTAAACAATTATTAAACAAATTAGATGAACAAAAAGAAACAGAAAGCAACACTCTTGACTCTAAGAATACATTTATAGAGATAAAAAGAAAATGACAGTCATCTATCACAAAGGACACTGGTCACACAGTATTTTGCAAAAAACAGACAGACTCCTATTCTGTTAAAAGTAAACGTGACAGCATTTTCACCTTTTATGAGGCCTGCATGCCAAAACTTATTTGATACAAAGAAGTTTACTACGTTTAAATTCTAACTAAAATTCCTAAGAGTTTTTCATCATCCCTTTATTCTTACTTCTGTACAGTATTCATAAAAATGACTTAAAATATAAAAATTATGAATACCCACCATACCTAGGTGGTAAATGGTTACAACCTACCAGAGATTCAGCATCAATTTTCCTCATTCCGTCATCTATATTCACTCTCTTGAACGTTGCTACACAGCTTACATCATTTATAAATACAAATATATATATATAATTGGTTCAATTTTTACTATACAATTCATGTTGACTTTCTACAAAGAAAAAATTTTAATTATCTTTGTATATGTTTATACTGAATAAACATAGTTTACAATAGTGAAATACTATATCTATTCCTCAGCTTCTTTCAGTAAAAAAAAAAATATTTTAAACTAAACTGAAATTTACCTTTTGGTTTAAATAATAATCCTACACTAACAGCTGGCATTCCATATTATCTACCTACCCATGCCCAAAATCCCCTGATATCTTATCTGCTCCCATATGGGTAAATGTTACCTTTAAAAAAATTCACAGAAAAGCATCATTCAGTCTTATTTTTGAAATAATGGTAACAGCTTCTGTTTATTCCTGAGTCCTGACTATGGCCCTATCCTGATTTATAAGTATCAACCTCAACGTGTGATTTTTTAAACTGCCCCTAAATTCTTGGAATAGAAGAAATATGTTATTCCTATGAACATAAGATAACAGGATTTAGTCAATCCAAATTCTTCTATCTATACATCTACATCACCAGCATTTCTATCAGCCTTTAGGCTGGAAGCATTCGCTGCGTGTGGCTCCCCCAGGCTCAGGACCCTGATTTTCTTAATTCTCTCTTTGGAAAGCTTCATGCAGTTTACATTTACCCACTTCCCTCACCATGTTATCCTTAGAAATATATTCCAATTGTACTTTTTGTGCACATGAACAAGTAGTAAGCACAGAAATAAATTCCTGGTATAATTTTTCCAGGAGAATTATACTTTACCAAGCAAAGTACTGCTTATCCTACAATTAATTTTAATATTGTAACATGGAAGGTTTTTTTCCTTTATGTTTTAATCTAGGGACAAGAACAAATCCAGTAATAGAACGTCAACATTAATTTGAGGGGAGATGAAAAATGACTTAATAACACTGCAGCAGGATTAATATTGTACGATAGATCATGGAGCCATAAAACTCTTGACAAATTCATTTTTGTATCACTGTATATTCTTGCTAATAGGGCAGGGCATATCTGAAAGGCTGCTAATACCTTACTGCACAAATGCCCATCAAACTGCACTGCAAGGGGATGTGTTTTGCAGCAGACGGGAGAAAACAGAACTGTCCTCTGCCGCCTGCGTTTAAATGCAACATGGAGAAGAATAAAGGCAGAATGATTTCAAGCAGGAAGCTAATGCTTGCCTGAAAGCAAGTGGTACAATTCAGAATATGAGTTGATGGTTGCCAGGAAATTGGCTTCCACTTCAAGATCCTCTAGCCAAGGAATTAAGAGTAGAAAACAGACAAAATGACAAAAGAGAGATTTTACCCCCAACAGTTATCAAAATCAAGTGCCAAGCCAACAGGCCAGACAGAATACTCGTTTGACACAAAAGAAGTCAGCAGGTCCTCAAAGAAAACACAAACAGAAAGAAGCTGCCACATCTTTACACTAAAAATAACTTCTGCTTTCAGTCAAGATGGACATAATAACTTGAGAGAACAGTTTTCAAAGACTCTGGACAAGTGGTAAAAAAGGACAGTGGTTCCCGAGATACAGGAAACAAAGGAGGCAAGCCCTAAGGCCGTCTAGCTTACCTCCTTGAAGAGAGTTTCCAGGCCACAGACGGGGAGTGAGGTGAAGCCCAGTGGCGGCACTGGCTTCAGGGGCCTGCACCTTGTGCGGCCGCAGCTCACAAGGAGCCTGTGTTTGCCTTAATGCTCTACTGGTGCCATCTTGAAATCCTAAATACTGTTGGGCAAAGGCCCACTGTTCATTTTACAGTAGGACCTGCAAATTGTATATCAGTTTCTGCCCAGCAGATGCCCTGAGCTGAAGAAATGAGATGAATCTGGTAAGTCTGATGCAGCTCGAGTTCACAGGACAGAATAATACAGATCATCACATGCTTACTTTAAAAAAAACAAACAAACTAAAGGCTGAGGAAATAATCATCCAAAGGATTAGGTGGTACCTGTCTTACACACTAGGTTGGGAACATTGCCTATTTCGAAAGGTCAGATGGAGAAAACTCATAATCCAGGGACAATGAGTAAAAGCAAATGAGGATTTGGCCTCAGAAGTGAAGAATTAGCCCCAGGCAGAGCACCCACTCAGGATTCACCTTAAAAAAAAAATCATAAAAGCACAACTTCGAAAGACCAAATTGCTTCCAAGTAGGTAAAGCTCACATATGTGGCTTCTAAACAGAAATTATCAGGTACACAAGTTAGGAAAACACAACCCATATTAAGAAGAATAATCAACCATTCCCAATCGCTAAAGTCTGAATGTGTGTATTCCCCTCAAATTCGTATATTGAAATCCTAACCCCAAAGGTGACAATATTAGTAGGAAGAGCCTTTGGGAGGCGATTAGGTCACGTGTGTAGAGCCCTCATGAATGGTATTAGTGTCCTTGTGAAAAAGATCCCACAGAGCTACACAGGCGCTTCCACCATCTGAGGATACAGTGAGAAGGCTGTGATACGGCAGAGTCCTCACTCAACCTCACCTGCACCCTCATCTTAGACTTCCAACCTTCGGAACAATGAAAAACAAATTCCTCTTGTTGATAATCTACCCAGTATTCTGTTACAGCAGTCTGAAGGAACTAAGGCAGCAACCCACCCAGAACTAACAAAGATGTACAAATCACCATATAAGGACACTAAACAACATTACCAGCAGAATCTGCAGGCTGCTACTAAAGCAGTACTTAGGTGGAATGGTATAGCATTATCCATCTTTTATTAGAAAAGAAGATCTTAAAGCAATAAACTCAGCTTCCACATTAAGAAATTGGAAGCTGAAGAACAAATTAAATGTAAACAGAAGAAAGAAAATCTAAAAGATCAGAGTGAAAAAAAAAATTTTTTTAATAGAAAAACAAGAGAGAAAAGAAATGAAACCAAAAGCTAGTTCTCTGATACAACCAAAAAACTGATAAACTTCCAGACAGACTGAACAGGAGGGAGGGAAGATAGATACAATTACCAATATCAGAAATGAGAGGGGTCATCCCTACAGTTTTACAGATATTAAAAACACAATGGAGTACTATGAACAAGTATGTCACAAATATGACAAGTCGCATGAAACAGACAAAATCACTGAAACACAAGCCACTAAGACTCACTCAAAAAGAAACAGATAACCCGAATAGCCTGTATCTTTAAAAGTAATTGTGTTTTTTTAAAAAAAAGGCTTCCCCAGTGATCCAATGGCTAAGACTCCAGCTCCCAGTATAGGGGGCCCGGATTTGATCCCTGGTCAGGGAAGTGACGCCCACATGCCATGGCTAAAATCCAGCACAGCCAAATATGTAAGAATTTTTTTTTTTAAGTAATCATGTTTACAGTTAAAACCCTCCCACAAAGAAAACTCCATGCACAGATAGCTTCATTGGTGAATTATACCAAACATTAAAGGAAGAAATAATGAAAATGCAAACCAAACTCTTATAGACTCCTGAAGTGGAGGGGATACTTACCAACTCATTCTGTGAGGTCAGAACTTACTCTGGTAACAAAATCAAATAAGGACATTACAAGAAAACTATAAACTAAATGATGAATACAGACACAAAGATGCTAAATAAAATTTTATCAAATTGAATCCATATTAACCATTAAAAGGATAATGCATCACAAAAGAAAGAAAGAAAGTGAACTCGCTCAGTCGTGTCCGACTCTTTGTGACCCCGTGGACTGTAGCCCGCCAGGCTCCTCTGTCCTTGGGATTCTCTAGGCAAGAATACTGGAGGGGGCTGCCATGCCCTTCTCCAAGGGATCTTCCCAACCCAGGGATCAAACCCGGGTCTCCTGCATTGCAGGCAGACGCTTTATCCTCTGAGCCACCAGGGAAGCCCCCAATGCATCATAAAGTGGGGCTTATTTCAAAACTGAAGGACTAGTTTAACATTTGAAAACTTATTGGTATCTCAATTTACTAGATTCACAAACTAAGAGAGAAAAGTTATATAATCATCTCAACTGACACAGAAAAAGCATTTTACAAAACCCAACATTCATTCTTGACAAAAACTCTGAGCAAATTAGGAATAAAAGAGAACTTCCTCATCCTATTAAAGAACATTTATTTTAAAACCCACAGCTAACCTCATAATGATGAAAGATGGAACACTTGTCCTCTTAGATAAGATGTCTGCTTTCACCACTTCTATTCAACATTGTACTTCAGGATCTGGCCAGTACACTCAGGCAAGAAAAAAGAAATGAAAGGCATCCAAACTTGAGAGAAAGAAGTAAATTCCCCTTATTCACAGAAAATATGATTGTAGAAAACCAAATGAAATCAACAATAAAGCTACTAGAACTAATATGTTAAGTCGTTTACCAAAGAGGATACAAAGTCAATACACAAATGACCAGAAATAGAAAATCTTTTAAATAATATTTATAATAAGAACAAAAATATTAAATGCTTAAGGATAAATCTGAAAAAGATGTGAAAGACCCATACAATAAAAACTATAACATACTGCCAAGAGAAATTAAAGACCTAAGCAAATGGAGAGAAAGATTCTGGATCATGGATCAAAGGACTTAAGATTGTTAAAACCTCAGTTCTCCCTGAGTTGATCTATATATTCACAGCAATCCCAATCACAAACTGATACCTTCTTCATAGAAATTGACAAACTAATTCTAAAACTCCTACTGCAACAAAAAAGAACCTCCAACAGCCAACACAACTCTTGAAAAAAAGGCTGAAGGGTTAACACCATCTGATCTAAAAAGTTATTATAAAGTTTCAGTAATCAGAAGTGTGGTACTGACATAAAGATAGACAAATAAATCAGTGCAAGTCCAGAAAAAAAAGAAAATCCACATGTAAACAGACAACTGATTTATGATAAAGGTCCAAAGGAAACACAGTGGTGAAAAACAGTAGCTTTTCCAACTACTGGTGTGGAAAAATAAATAATTAACATGGATCCCTGCCTCAGACTTCATATAAAAATTAACATAAATCACAGATCTAAATATAAAGCCTAAAATAATAAAACTCCTTGAGAAAATGGGAACACCTTCAAAAGCACAATTTTTTACTTGAAAAAAAAAAAAAAAAGAAAAAAAGTCTTCAAAAGCGTACCTATAGGAGAACAAATAAATGAACTGAACTTCATCAAAACTAAAACTTCTGCTCTTCAAAACTCACTGTTAAGGAGATGAAAGGCAAGGCACAGAGGAGGAAAAACAGTTACAAAGCATTATCTGAAAAAGACTTGTATCCACACTTAACAAAGAATTCTCAAAACTCAGTAATAATAAAATGAACAATCCAAACCGAACAAAAAATTGACAGTTCATGGAAGAAGATATAAGAACAATAAATAAGCCTACTGAGTACTGAGGAGATGCTCAATGTCATTAGAGACATACAAATGACAACCACAACAAGGTATCAGTACACATCTATCAGAAAATTAAGACTGATCGGACCAGTTGTTGGGGAAGCTATGGAGGGACCAGAATGCCCATACACAGCTGGTGGGAGTGTTAAACGGTGTGAGGTTGGTAATTTCTAAACAGTTAAACATACAACCTATCGTGATTTAGCTATTCCATTCCTAGAAATTTTCACAAAAGAAAAGCAATATATGTCCATATAAAAGACTTGTACTTGTACTTGAATATTTCCTGCAGCCTTATTTGTCATTGCCAATACCTGGAAGCAACTGATACGTCCATCAACATATAAAGGGACAAACAGCTTGTAATGTATCTACACAATAGAATGTACATGTGCTCAGTCGCTAAGTCATGTCCAACTCTGTGACCCCATGGACTATAGCCCACCAGGCTCCTCTGTCCATGGGACTTCCCAGGAAAGAATGCTAGTCTGGGTTGCCATCACTTTCTCCAGGGGATCTTCCGACCCAGGGATCGAATCCACGTCTCCGGCGTGGCAAATTACCACTGAACCACGTGGGAAGCCTTCAACGCAATAGAATACTACTTAACTATTGAAAGGAATGAATTACTGATACAGCCAACAGTATGGATGAATCTCAAAATAACCAGGTTGAAAGAAGGCAGACACCTCTCCCTCAGAGTATATATACCATGTGATTCTATTTATATAAAATCTACAAGTGCTAACTAATCTAAACTGACAGGAAACAGATCAGAGGGAACAGTAGGGAGAGATGTCTAAAGGAGCAAGAGAAAACTTTTGTGGATGACAAGTATGTTTACTACCTCAACGGTGGTGATGGTTTCACAGGCATAATACATATGCCAAATATATCTCAATAAATTTATCAAAACTAAAAATGTAAATGTTCAATAAAAATATTTCAAATACAAACCACATAAACTAATTCAGACCACTATCTTGCCTCCACTAATAATACTTTCTCCTTTCTTTTCTTCAGCATTTACAACACAACCAGTAAAAAGCACGTCTCAAACTGGAATACTGTCCTGCAAATTTTCCCTCAGATATTCTGCATTACAACTAAGGAATGCTTTTATACTTAATGAAATGTTTAAGTTCCTCCACCAAACTGATCTTCCTACAGCCTGTTTATCTCAACAGTGTATTATTCTGAATTATACATAAAGTATGATGTGAAGAGCTGACTCACTGGAAAAGACTCTGATCCTGAGAAAGATTGAGGGGAGGAGGAGACGGTGGCGACAGAGGATGAGATGGTTGGATGGCATCACCGACTCAATGGACATGAGTTTAAGGAAACTTGGGGAGATAGTGAAGGACAGGGAAACATGGCATGTTGCAGTTCATGGGGTCGCAAAGAGTCAGACACGACTGTGTGACTGAACAACAACATACACAGAGTTAGACTGCTCTGGGTGAGACCCTACTTGTAAAAAGGTCAAATCAGCCTTCACAGTGCCTCCTATGAATCATTATTTTTCATTCAGAAAATGAACTTGAGTGAAACAGCTATTTCTCATTATTTATATTAACTTCACAGAAATGGACTTCTTTCTGCTACAGTACAAGGAAGGAAACTGAGGCAGCTTAGAATGAAACTTGTAAATGGAAATGCAAGGAGACAGCTCACCAGTTCATGGCTAACTGACCAGTGATACTAGGGCAGTGATGCATCACTTCATCCAGTATGTGATCAAAATTACTTTTTTGTACACTGAATTCTACTTTCCCATTGGTTAACATAATTTCACTTCCAACTGACTTTCAACTGATGAACTGAATAACTTAAGGCTAACGACAACCTTAAAGGAGCTAGTTAGAGAAAACTGTAAAGACTACTGTGAAGAGCAAGAATACCTTTGTGATATGAAAAATTACTCCCAAATGTACCTGTATATGAAATCTTGAAAGCAAAAAATACTTTAAGGAGGAAATTTTTTCAAAGAAAGTAAGTCATGATGATAAGAGTGACAGGAATGAGAGGTACCCAAAAGAATTATCTGCTGTCAAAAGGCAAAAAGCTGCCGTTTACATTTTTAAGCCCAACAGTTTTGACTAAAGCAACAATTATCTTCCTACAGAGAGTACTCAAAATCTCAGGTTACTAAAACCATCTCTCTGACATAGAGAATTAATCTAGCCTATAACACAATATACTAGCTACTCTATTGCTCACTTAAGATGATAGTA
Organism: Bos indicus; assembly: GCF_029378745.1. Lineage (NCBI taxonomy): Eukaryota > Metazoa > Chordata > Mammalia > Artiodactyla > Bovidae > Bos > Bos indicus. Next base: position 13,365,698 of record NC_091782.1, on the reverse strand, counting down.
AATGTTTTACTAAGCAGATGAGAAAGAACATTTCAGAAGTTCCCCCAATGTAAAAATAGGGAATAGTAGAAAATAGTTCTTAATTTATTCTATGGAGAAGTCAGAAATAACAACTCCAGGCAGTATTCAGGTTCTCATTTTCAAAAAAAACCCCAGTGGAATCACTTTCTTTCAGAACATCCAACTCAGACATTCTCAATATAGTGCTCCAGAACTGCGCTAATACAAAGTACATCAAAACAGAGCTGTGCTGTCGCATGTGGCTATTTAAGTTAAATAATGTGGAAAAGTCAGTTCCTCAGTCATGCTCGGCACATTTCAAGTGTTCAACAGCACATGTGACTAGTGGCTACTATACTGGACAGCACAGATGTAGACCAATCCCACCAGCATAGAAACCTGCATTGAAGAGCACGCGTCCCCAGTGATCAAACTTACAGTAAGATGGTGGCTCTCTTTCACAAATCCTTAGTCCTTTAGATAAATGAGATTTCATTTTAATGAAAATTACATTTGCATTAAAAGACAGTTTTGACCCAACCAAAAATGGGCATAAGATCTAAATAGATAGTTCTCCAAAAAAAACATACAGATAGCCAATAGGCACATCAACACTGCTAATTATTAGAGAAATGAAAATCAAAACTATAATGAGGTACCAACTTATACTGATTAAAATGGCTATCATTAAGTTCACAAATAACAAATGCTGGAGAGGGTGTGGAGAAAAAGGAACCTTCCTACACCATTGGTGGGAGTGTAAACTGGTACAGTCACTATAGAAAACAGTTTGGAGGTTCCTTAAAAAAACTAAAAATAGGGTTGCCATATGATCCAGCAATCCCACTTCCGGCATATACCTGGAGAAAACTATTTCAAAAAGATACATGTTCAAAGCAGCAATACTTACAAGAGCCAAGACTGGAAGCAACCTAAATGGCCATCAAGAGATGGATGGATGAAGATGTGGTATAAATACACAAATGGAATGCTGCTCAGCCATAAAAAAGAATGGAATAATGCCATTTGCAGCAACACGGACTGACCAGAGATTATCATACTAAAGTGAACTCAGAGAAAGACAATTACTACATGATATCACTTATAATGTGGAATCTAAAATATGAAATCATTTATGAAACAGAAACAGACTCAGAGATGTAGAAAACAAACTTATGGTACCAAAGGGGGAAAGAGAGTGGGGAGGCATAAACTAGGACTTGGGATCAGCCGACACGAATTACTACATATAAAACAGATAAACAATAAGGTCCTTTTGTACAACATAGGGAACTATATACAATATTCTGAATAAACCATAATGGAAAAAAAAAACACAGTCCTATGAATCGATGCTTTTTAAAGTCCAAGTACTGAGGCCACTCACAGAATGAAATTCAAGCTTTAGACACCATCAACACAGAATGCAGTACAGATTTTTTTTTTAATCCTATAATGTTCCCTTTACCTTGAGTGTATTTAACTACTTTCCAAAGAGCCATCAATAATCTCTTGCACTAAGGCTGTTCTACCCATTTGGAACATTTGAAAGCTGACAGAGAAGACAATCATGACAGCTTTACCGAATCAGCAACTCAGGAATTGAGACAAAGCAGTATAAAATTAAATTTAAAAAAAAAAAGCCATGGATACAGTTACAGAAGATCTAATTAATGGCTTTGACAAATGAACTCAAGGGAGTGAAGTGCCAACAAAGCTCACCAAGTGCAAAGGTTGTTCAAAATAAACTATCACCTTATTAATGGATATAAATACTGCTAAACTGCATGAATTCAGGTTCATTTTCATTTAGGTGGAATCTTCATTGAAACCATACATTACTGACTTCACAGCACCTGTCTTTCAGTTGACTGCCAAGAAAACCACTAAAATCCCAGTTTGCACCCAACAGTGTGCTGCTGCTGCTGCTGTTGCTAAGTCACTTCAGTCGTGTCCAACTGTGTGCGACCCCATAGACGACAGCCCACCAGGCTCTCCCATCCCTGGGATTCTCCAGGCAAGAACACTGGAGTGGGTTGCCATTTCCTTCTCCAATGCATGAAAGTGAAAAGTGAAAGTGAAGTCGCTCGGTCGTGTCAATTCTTAGCGACCCCATGGACTGCAGCCTTCCCGGCTCCTCCGCCCATGGGATTTTCCAGGCAAGAGCACTGGAGTGGGTGCCACTGCCTTCTCCAAGCCAACAGTGTATGTGAGTGTTACCTATCACTCACCTAACTCTTTCCCTTAAATCTCTTCAGTCAAAATAAAACATTTTCACAATGTCATATATAATTTAATAAGGCCAAAAACCTCATGAAGGAAAAGGAAGAACATAAAGTATAGCACCTTGTCCCAACTATCAATCCACTAAGAGCATAATCCCACTCAAATAAAATAACAGCTACCGTGAAACTAAGAGCTATCCTTCGATGATTTCAAAAATCATACTTTGGTTAAATCCTAACTCTTCACAGATCTTCAAAATGAGCACGTTCACAATACCATTTACCTGCAAAGGCCCCAAAAAGGCTAGGCAGCTACATCTGTTATTCGAACAACATATTTGATGCGCATCAGACATCTAGGGATGTATTTTCATCAACAGAAGAAACATCAATTATTTCTGAAGTCTTACAGAGGCAAGTATAGACTTTGAATGGCTGACAAAATGAAAAGACTTGTTTGATGAACTGATGCTACATGCTGAAACCAGTTTTATGTGACTCTTCTATGTGTAGCTCTAAGAGGTGCTGGTGCCTAAGTCAAACTTTAAAAAAAAAGAGCGGGGGGGGTGCAGGTACTGCAATGAGTGAGATGTAACAGCTGGGTCCTTCCAAGCCTGATAAATTGCAAACAGGTTAAAAACCAGGAGAGACGTTGTTTAACTTCAAGGAAGGAAGCAGGAGAAAAACTCAATACACACAACTAATTTTCATTTTTTTCTTCATTCCTATGTACCCAAAAAACAATCTGGGGAAACCACTATTTAGTAAGGACAAGAAATATCAAGTATAGGAATTCGATACAAACGCAATATGAAACCTTCGTTTCCGTTATTAAGCCAGAGGGGAAATAATGCAAATATGAAAAGCAAATGTTGTTGATGCTTAAGCAAACCTCAGAAATAAGTGTGAGACTGTGGACTAGAATGAATCAAGAATAGACTCAGTCATTTTAGAACTTAGCAACATGAAGAAGGGTGCCCCCAAAGTTTCTCCAGCAATCAGTAACAAATTTAGAATGTGTTCATCCTGTTAGACAAAAGGTAGTCAAATGAACAAGTATCAAAAGCAAAAATTTAATCTCAATTAGTGAGACAGTTGGCCAATCCAAAACCATTTCCTTCGCACAAAGAATAGCATCTCTTTCATTTACAAAACACACTTTAATGTACACAAGCACACAGCTGTGACTTTATTACAATTAAGCACCAGGAAACTAGATAGCTTAGAAAAAAGTCAACGTAACCTAAGGCCTAGACTATGAAATTCAACAATAACAAGAATTCCAAAAGTACTTTGCTCTGCATCAAGAATTTGATAGTGAGAGGAGCTAAAAAGTATAGTCAAATGAAAGATAAGATATATTCCTGAGGCAGGCTGGATGACATCATTTAGATCTCTTAGGGAAAAAAAAAAAAAAAAACACCTTTATCAAAACCACAAGCCACGTCACTGAATTTTTCTTTCAGATTGATAAAATAGGAAATTACTTTTAATTTTCTCTTTTCCTAATTCACTGTATCCATATTGCTCACTTAGCACACAGTATTTTATAATTAAAAATTAATTAACTATTTAATCATTACCATGACTTTAAAGACACAGTATTGATTTAGACATATTCTGTGACACAGTGCTTAGCTACTATATGCATGATAAACCTACTGCATTAATGAATAATTTCATGAATACTTGTGGATCATTACAGACTGAGGAAGAATGAATTAAGAGTCCTAGATAAAGGCATATTTAGGTTTTGTGTTTTGTTTTTTTTTTAATGACTAGGAGAGCTTCTATTCCACCTAGCCTGCCTGCTATTTGAGTCAAGACCCTTAAACCTACTGGATCCTGGTCCTCAATGATAGGGTACTACAGTAATTCTTGCTAAATAACCAAATTCTGTCAATATTCAGTTACTGGAATGGGCTCTTCTGGCCTCTGAGTACACCAGAAAAAAACTGGCTGGAACCTTAGGATGTACAAATTTTTGTGACTTAATTTTTACAAAATTCCAAACTTTCAAAAACTGCAAGAACAGTACAAAGAACTCTCATTTACCTTTTAGCCAGGTCCATCAAGTTTTCACACTTCTTGGCATGAAAAATCTGGTAGGTTTTGTTGTTTTTTTTTTAAATCTATGATCTATTTTTTTTCCCTTCTGGAAATGACTTTACATTATGACAAACCCTCTAATTTTTCTCACTTTAGTGATATTAAATCAAATAGGTAACCACAAGAGAACCTGACTGTTTCCTAGAGATAAACACGCAACAAGAATTTAGTAAGCAGGGTTCATTCTCATCAGAGAAATAGTTTCCCTAAGATATTCTGGAAGTAGGTAATTCCTAATTACTGAATTCAGGTAGGAGATGGACAGAAAAAGATTATGAATTGACTGCAACAAATTTCAGTAACTACTAAACCAATTTTCTCCAATATCTTAAGTTTTTCTGAGTAACTCATTACTCTGACCACTACTGGAACTTAATTCACCAATATACATTTCTCTTATTAAGAAAAAAAACAAACCTCCAAATAGTCTAGAGTTTTTTTGTTTTGTTGTTGTTTAGTTGCTAAGTCGTGTCTGACTCTTTGTGACCCTATGGACTGTAGCCCGCCAGGCTCCTTTGTCCATGGGATTTTTCCAGGCAAAGATACTGGAGTGCGTTACATTTCCTTAACTGTCCTGAATTACATCCTTAAGAACTTTGGGAGAGAATTTCATGATATCCCCAAATTACTGAATACATTCTGGGGTGTTTGAAAAACATAATAAATTTTCTTATCAGTTTGTTCTGATGAGCAAAGACAGAAAAGCAAGCATGCAGTCCTGGAAATAAGTACGCTCTAGGGCAGAGTGCCATCTTGCTCATTCACTGTCCCAGTTCTCACTGTTAAGAGATTGAAAACCTCCCTGTAACTGCCAGCCATCCTTCCTGCTTATTTTCCCTGCAGAATAGCACAGACCAAATGTCACCCTCCCCCTCACCCTCCCCCACTATATGAGCACTTAGCCTCTCGCCTCCTACTGGTCCTCTGTCAGATGTCTGCTCCTGCACCCTTCCAAAGAGGAGCCTCTGCATCTAGTTTGCCCCAACCTAAGTCTCCATCCTGTTTGGCCTTTTGAATGCATAATATCCTGCCAATAGTTAGACTTACCCCAATTAGTAGCTACAGAGAAGATCCTTTCTTTCCATCCATTCTAAGCCTTCTTGCCCACCCAGGATCTACGGCATTCTACATCCTCTGCACAACAGTAAAACTTGTTTTTCTTTTTAATCTCTAATGAGACTTCTAGAGACAGTCCATTAAGCCCCCATTTTTTGTCAAAGAAACAATTCTAGTTCTGTGATAATCTGCAGAATACAAATTAGTGACCCAGGCTGATCCTTGGAAGTTTTATTTTTCAGCTCTTTTTTCCCCAGCTTAAACATTTTAGTTGGTGCTCTCCTACCAACATGACAATTGTTTCTGAGAACTCTTAACATTGTGGTTTATATACAGCAGCAAAAACACCAGAATAAGAGGATTGAGATAACATATTACAGTCACTATGAAAATTCACATGAAAACCCAAGTTAGGAAAATGTGGCAATGTCTGGAATGGGGAGTCAGACACCAAGAAAGAAAAACAGAGCCTCCATGCAGGGGAGAAGTAGTGACAAGATAGAGACTGGTAACATGCAGGGAGACTGTAACTGTATTAATAGACTAAAGGACACTTAATAAGTATATTAAAGACGGTGGAAGCCAAGTTCCTCACTATGAAAGAATGGCATTACAAAAACAAGAAAGAAATTCTTGAAAGAAAACTAAAATGAATTCTGTGGTGTCAGGTTGCAATTGGAGTTAATATGAATTCGTGATTTTCAATATACTTAGATAAAGTTAAGTGAAGTCACTCAGTCATGTCTGACTTTTTGCGACCCCATGGACTGTAGCCTGCCAGGCTCCTCCATCTGTGGGATTTTCCAGGCAAGAATACTGGAGTAGGTTGCCATTTTCTTCTCTAATAATTGAATAAAGATATAGATAAATATAGAGGTTAAATATATATGTATCCACTGAGGGCCTGAAAGCAATACCACACCAATAGCAATAAGCACACTAATTACCCAGATCCTTGCTTCTGAACACTCTTTTCCTCTAAAAGGAACCAAAGTTCCTTGGAGAAATGAGTGCCTCCAGGACTGGGGCAGGGAAAGTACAAGGTGAGCCTAGAACATCATCTTGTGCTGAAAAACAAGAAAATGTTCAAGTATACTTTATCAATGGACATGTCAAAAAGACAGATATCAGCCTGAAAAGGGCTCTCACTGGGACAATCTGAACATCAAAATATATAATGGTATTAACAGATTATAAGTCACTGAATAAACAAGGAAATCATGAGTCCATACAGACACAAATAAATGGTGTCATGGAGGTGGAACTCTCTACTTACAAGGATTTTTCCACATAACACTTACTACTTAATAATAGCAAAAAGAGTAGCATCACCTAATGAAGCCTATCAGACAATACCTCAACAAAGCAGTCAAAGCAGTCCTCATTAGCAAGGGGTCAAACTGAAACTTGACCCTTGAGTGATATTCCAATAGTACGTAACTTGAATCATGAAGAAATAACAGATAAAAATCAAGAGACAGTCTACAAAATAACTGTCTTGTAATCTTCAAAAGTGCCAAAGTCACAAAGTCAAGAAAAGACTGAGGAACTATTCCAGAGGGAAACAAACACATCACGGGGACATATGATATAAAAGGCATCATTGGGATGGCTAGCAAATGGGAATGCCGGACGGCTGGATGGCACCACCGACCCGCACATGAATGTGAAGTGAACTCCGGGAGTTGGTGATGGACAGGGGGAGGCCTGGCGTGCTGCAATTCATGGGGTCGCAAAGAGTCGGACACGATTGAGTGACTGAAGTGAACTGAACTGAATAGCAATGTGCGTGCTAAGTTACTTCCATCATGTCCGACTATCTTCAACCCCATGAACTGTAGTCCGCCAGGCTCTTTGGGGATATCATATATCCCCATAATACAATTTCCTGATCTTAATCATTATACGTGTTACATAAGAAAATGTTTTTTGTTTATTTTAGAAAATACTAAAATATTTGGAAGTGATGGACCATCAGATCAGCAACTTACTCTCAAATCGTTCTAGAAGTTATGTGTGATTTGTTTCTTAAGGTGAAAAAAGAAAGAAAACCCATTTAGGAATGTGGCAAATCTAGTTTCAAAACCAGATTCAGGCACTTACAAAGTACAAGGCTTTAGAGAAGCTGCTTAATCTCTCTAAACCTTTTCTGCTCATTTAATAATGGGGATCAGTCTCATGATCCGGGGTGAGAATTAAGTGAGATGTGTTTATAAAACACCTTAGCACAATTCCTGGCACTTAGTTATGCTGGCAGTTATACCATCTTCTGAAGATAAAATTTGATAACACTTGGTTTCCCCTAAAATACTTGTAAGGGAGTACCCAATCCTGGCTGCATCTACCATCTTGCAGACTTCTGGTTGTCAACCACAGCTGCAATTTGCAATCCTATAACACAGATGCATGATCTGTCACTGCCTTTGTACAGAAGGAAAACATGAAATGAAACTGTCTATGGTTCTCCATTTGTCCACAGCCTGCAGTCTGGTTTGAGGTCATGCATTAAGAAATCTTTAAGTTAATTTTCTGGGCCACGCTGCCAGTGATGGCTTCACCTCAGCCCACAAGGCAGCATTACTCAGTATCCTACTCTCACTCAGCAGAACTAATTTGTCCAAGACAATGCATGCTTGTTGTGATTTCAGCAAGGAGGGTTTTCTCAACTGAAGAGCAACTAGGGAAGAACTGCATAGCTCAAAGGGGATAAAAAAAAAAAAAAAACAACTCCATTATCTGAAATGTGGAATAACAATCTTATAAACACATTAGGTCTCTGTTGCCAGCATGCACTCACATAATCCCCATCATGCTCTGTCCAGAGTGTGCAAGGTGTACACGGATATGTGCTGCCAACAAAGACCTGAAACATTTGTCACACTCAACATTTGGCTTTCAAGGATTTAACACTTGAGGTTTTCAAGGCTCACTATATGTAATCATTTTGCTAGGTATGAATTTAAATTCTGTTGCAGGACAGCTGTGCAGGCATGAGTTAGTGAACTGATCTGTAAGCCTAAGCAGACCAGGTCATTGTGGTTCTACAGTTTTTGTTTCACACAGGATCTTAAGTAATTTTCAGAACAATTATGGGAGGTATGGCATTTTCACCCACGTTTATACCTAAGAAAACTAAGAAAATGATATGCTTCACTGGTATCTTGAAGGTTTCAGAACATATCTCCCACAAATTTCAAGGGCATACTATACTGCTACTTCAGTTGTCATCCCTAAACTACCCAATTCAACATCTCTGAGAGTAGGTTCTATATATACATTTGTCCCTACAGTGTTCAATGTAAGCAATAAACATAGCAGATATTCAAGAAAATTATCTTCTGAACAAATACAATTTCTTTCCACATAGTACTTCTTTTTCAAGTTTCAGCAGTCCAGGTTACAAGTGTTTTCAGAAAGAAAGAAACAGTTTAAGTTTAAATCGGAAGCCTGAAGAACTTGCCTCCATTTGGTCTCAACTTAATTTTGGATCTGAAAGATAAAAGTTAACAAGAATAAGGTCTTCTAGTGAGGTCCTATTGAGTTCACATGAGATTCTCATATATTCAGTTATTTATATATTTGATGATTTACATGACATCATTACCACTTCTATCTACAATGTGCATCCATATTATTCAAACTGACATACTTTGACTGGTGAAACGACACAGATAAAACACCACCACAGTCAACAGAAAATACATGGTTAACTGCTTAAAACTGTAATCATTTAAGTAAAAAGAAAAATCTGTTTTTAACACTGTACATGATGTTAACAACAGTAGGCCAGATTTCAGATTTGAAGCCATTTTTATGAGTCCAATGCTAACATTTCTATCTTGATGAAGTCAGGCTAAAGGCATTTGCAGGAAACCATCACTACTGTGGAGAAACTACACTGGTAACACTGAAACAGCCTTTGCTGCCGCTGCACATTACTGTCACAGAGCTAGACCGAAGCTTGATTTATCCATCTTATAACTGAAAATTGTGCCCTTTGACCAATATCTCCCATTTCACCAATTCCTTAGCCCCTGGCAACCACCCTTCCACTCTCCGCCTGAGAGTCAGACTTTCAGATTCCAGGTATAACTGAGATGACACAGAGTTTGTTTCTTTGCTGGCTTATTTCACTTAGTATAATGTCCTCTAGGTTCATCCAGTTTGTTGCAAAAGGCAAATTTCCTTCTTTTTCATGGCTGAGTAACATTTCAGAGTGAGAGTGAGAGAGAGTGTGTGTGTGTGTGTGTGTGTGTGTCACAGTGAGTAACATTTCAGTGGGGGTGTGGGGTGTGTGACATTTTATCTGTTCACACACTGACGACACTATAGTGTGAGTAATGCTACAACAATGAAAATGGGAATGCAGGTATCTCTGAGATACTGATTTATTTCCTTTGGATATATACCCAGTAGCAGGACTGCTGGATCATATGGTAATTCTATCTTAATTTTTTGAGGAAGCTTACTATATTTTCCATAATGACTGTATGAATTTACATTTCCATCAACAGTATACAAAGGGTCTCTTTTCTCCATGCAGCTCACCAACACTTGTCATCTTTTGTCTTTTTGATAATAGACTTCCTCGTGTGAGGTAATACCTCACTGTGATTTTGATTTGTACTGACCTGTACTTTTTTTAGATTCCAGGTATAACTGAGATGACAGTGTTTGTGTCTCTGCCTGGCTCATTTCAGCTCTTTTTACTGTTCAGTCATGTGTATGCTTCTTTGGGGGAAAAAAGTCTACTCAGGTCCTTCACCCAGTTTTTAATCAGGTTACTTGGGAGGGGTTTGCTACTAAGTTGTATGAATTCCTTATATATTTTAGATATCAGACCCTCATCAAATACATGCCTTGCAAGTATTTTCTCCCCTTCCATATACTGCCTTTTCATTTTGTTGATGATTTCCTTTGCTGTGTAGAACTTTTTATTTAATGCAGTCATATTTATGCCAAGGTCAATAGCAAAGAGCTTTTTCTTTCCCTATGCTTTCTTCCAGAAGTTTTACAGTTTCAGGTCTTACAGTTAAGTGTTTCATCTGTTTTGAGTTCATTTTCATGAACATGACAGAAGGTGGCTGTCCAGTATTCTCAACACCATTTAATAAAAAGACTACTCTTTGTCCATTGTATATTCTCAGCAGCCTAGTCAAAGATTCAAAGTGAAAGTGAAAGTGAAGTCACTCAGTTGTGTCCAACTCTTTGCGACCCCGTGGACTGTAGCCTACCAGGCTTCTCCGTCCATGGGATTCTCCAGGAAGAATATTGGAGTGGGTTACCATTTCCTTCTCCAGGGGATCTTCCCAACCCAGGGATCAAACCCAGGTCTCCTGCATTGGAGGTAGACGCTTTAACCTCTGAGCCACCAGGGAAGCCCCAAGACCAGCTGACTGTATAAGCAGATATGCTTATATGTGGGCACTCGATGTCTCTCCAGGGGCCTGTGTCTCCTTTATGCCACTACCACAGTGTTTTGATTACTATGCCTTTGTAAACAGTTTGAAAGCAGTAACAACCAGCTTTAATTAACCAAGATCAACTTGGTTTTATTTGGAGTCTTTTGTGCTTCCATACAAAACTGAAGAAAATGTGAAAAATGCCATTAAGAATTTTATGCACTGAATCAATATGGAAATTGCTTTAAGTAGTTGAATATTTTAACAATACTCTTCAAACTAATCAAAACAAGACACTTCTCCATTTATTTGTGTCTTTAATTTCTTTCATCGGTGTCTTTCGAGTTTTCAGTTTATTTTAAATCTATGCACAATTATTCCACACCAGCATCTAGATACAAGAGCCAAATTTTCTCCTTGAATAAAAACAAATCTAGATATTAGAACTGCTCATCAGTAAGGTTTTATTACACTGCTTCTAAAGAGAAACCACTTACCTGCATGTATTAATAATTATAAACATAAACAGGTTAAAAGTAAAGAAGGGGAAAAGATATACCATGCTAACATTAATCCAAAGAAAGCTTGAGTAGCTAAACTTTAAAACAAATATTACCTAGAATAAAAGTAAGTTATTTCATAATAATGGATCAATTCCTAAAGATATATGAAAATCCTAAACATTTTTGAACCTAATAATAGAGTTTCAAAATACATGAAGCAAAATTTGACAGAACTGTAACGGGAAAAAATAGAAAAATACACATTTATAATCAGATATTTCAACACCTCTTTCCCAATAACTGATAAATACAAGGAGGCAAAAACAAAAAAACATATACACTTGAACAAACACTATCAACCAACCGAACCTAGTTGGCATTTACAGAACACACCACTCAACGACAGCAGACCGTACCTTCTTCTCAAGCACACATGAAACATTTACCAAGACATGACATACTGGGCTATAAAGTAAGTCGCAATAAAGTATTAAAAGAACTGAATTCACACAAAATATATTTTCTGAATACAAGAGAATTAAAATAAAAATAATATTAAAATATCTGGGAAATAAATACCCAGGAAAGGAAAACATAAAGGAAATATTATAGTATACTGAAATGCCCCATAGCTCATAATACTTATATACCCTTAATAATGTAAATACAGAAGAATTATTTAACTAAAAGTTGCACTGTAAACATATCTGGAGGGGAAGGGGATAGGGGAGCATGGTGTGAAAAAGCAAACATTTTATACATTGTAACAAAAAGCTTAAAATGCCTAAAAGTGATCAATCAAAATGTAGCAATATATGTACACTAATCATAAATACACGGAGTATAAATTTAGAAGAAAAAGAAGAACTGAAAGTAGCTGCATCTGGAAAAGCTGGAGAGAGTAGGGCAGGGTGGGGCATTTTGCCACATGTAATATTTTGGCTATTTCAACTATGTGCATGTAGTACTTTGACAAAATACATACTTTCTAAAGAGATTTCATCTACCTCATGTCATTTGATTCCTAGTGAGGGAGGTATAATGACCTCCATATTCCAAATAGTCTGCCCAAAATCAAAGCCACTACACTTTCTTGATAAATTATATTTACACAATACTTAAACACAGACAATTAAAGGAGGGTAAAAAATAGTTTTCTGTTCTCATTTTCATTTCTGTAAATACTTTGTTTCCACTCTCACTACTGAAGATTACTAGTTTATTGGTTGCATAGAATAAAAAGGAATATTGACAATTAATTTCCTATTGATAATGGATTTTTAAAAGAAACTGGAACAAAGATTGATTCTTGGCAAATGTGGAGAGCAAAATTATACTTAAAACCCAAGACTAAACAGCTTCTTTAATTATTATTTTTAATTGTGGTAAAATATACATAACATCAAATTTACCATCTCAACCATTTGAAGCGACAGTTTAGTGGCATTCTGTACAATCGCCTCTAGAATCACCCTTCCCTCCCTCTGCACTGACAGCCACCATTCTACTTCCTGTCCTGTCAATCTGACCACTCCAGCTAGGTGCCTCCTGTAAGCGGAATCGGTTATGTCCTGTTCTGACTGGCTTATCTCACTCGGCACTGTGTCCTCAAGTTTCACCCACGCAAAACTTTTAAAAACTAGTTTCCAAAGCAGTAAAAAAAAAATCAATTTCTTTGATAATGCTGTGAGAAATTAAATCACCAATGAATTGAAGAGATACTAGTTAACAAAAAGTAATGTTCCCTCTCCCTCAACCATGATTCTTTAGTGGGCACTAAAGAATAAGAAGAGTAAACCACCAAGAAAAGGTTTGTCGGTACTTTATAATGTGCATGAAGGAAGGGAAAATCCAGTTCTGCTTTTGAAAACTCAGGACAATTACTTTCCCTCTAAGGCTGTGCACCTGTGCGTTGTGCAGCAAAGGTCTGTAAGAAAGGGCTTCTGTAAACTCAGACTGAGTCTTTGTTTTCTCTCTTAAGGGTGAGGCCACACAAAGACAAGAGTGCTGACAATGTTAGGTGTTCACAAAATACCGAGTCACGGTACACATAAACCAGTAGCGAAACAGCCTCCATTCAGTCATACAGAGCACAAGCAGAAAATACATGAAATCTGACCTTTACAATATACTTTGAAAAGGTTCCCTTGGCTGCAGTGTTTTTTAAAAAAAAAACAGGCTTGTTGTGTGCCTTTCCATTCCCTTCCATTCTCTTATTCAGAATCTCTACCCTGAATACCCTGCATTTATTTCCATCTAAAACCCACACAGAGGTCCCAGACAGCCTTTCAATGCAGCCGCTAAACAGACAAAGGACGCCAGCCCTTTGAGATATCAAAAACACTACTCTGATATTGGGGTGCGCCGGTTCTCTGAATTCTGATTTATGCTGGAACTAGAGTCACCCACAGAATTTTAACAAGGACTGATAACCAGCAGTGCCTCAAGTGTCCAGGGGTCTGACAAGCACTTAAGCAAGAGCTATGCTTTTCACAGGTTCAAAATATTAATATCAAAAAAGTAAAACATCCGCTTAAAACAAAGTCAGATATTTTATATGATAACCATACATTTTTTAAAAGTGTTTTAGGCAAGACATTCATTTTTGTCTTATAAAGATTATACCATCTGGCATATACAAAAATAAATGAATACCACTGCGAAGATTATGTCAATGATATATACAAAAATAAGTGATTACCACTGCTAACTAATCTAAGACTATGTCGATGATGTTCCAACACAAAATTCCCACTGTCCAAAATCACCTGCTTCATTGTTATTCACTAAGCAGTTGGCCACAACCCCTCAAAAGACAAAGTGTTACATATACAACACCGTCATTACCTAAGTTCTTAAATGCTACAAAAGCTGTAAGTGACACCAGCTCCATGTGACACCCACCGTATGTCAAAAACAACACACCTCACTCATCCCAAAAGAAAACTGCATTTATTGCTTTTGACTTTCCTTTCAATGAAGACAAATTTTGGCCAGTAGGAAGCATACAAGTTTTTTTTCTCTTTTCTTTTTTAGGCTGCTTCTCCAGCAGTACTTTGAGAGTAGAATTTTGTCTGCTTTGTGATATCTCATAAAACCAGACCACCTGATAGAAGGACATCATAAAAAGGTCTATTCCCAGAGAGCACATATATCTTAGGACATGAAACACTTTATCTTAAGTTGGGGGCCAGGGGGAGGTGATGGGGTGGGGGTGTGTGTGTGTGTGTGTGTATTTATATATATATGTGTGTGTGTGTATATATATACATAAAGACTTGTGAAGTTTAGGGGCTTAAAGCACTAATGATACAAAAAACATTTTTAGGACATCTTAGTAATTCTTTAATTGCTATATGAGATAAATTTCATTTATAACACAAGTATGTTTAAGGAAAATTTTAAGATTAAAATAATTGTAATAAATATGTCTTAAAAGATATAATGTGCATGTAAAAACAAAGTTGTCAACTGTACCTACTGTACTGAACAAGAATAAACTTAAGTAACAAACATCAGCAAATGAATTAACAAATGGTAGAATAACACATATAATCCCTTATAAATATTCACAAATAAAAATGTTGTTGCCACTTTGTTACAGATTTCTTTCTGGTTCCATCTTCAAGATTACTAACACAGCACAGTCACAATGAAAGGAGAAAAGAAACTGAAGTTGGAAGATACATAAAAGATGAAAAACAAGCCAGTTTTTATCCCCATTACTTCAGTCTATTTTGAAACTCATTAATTTAATAGACATTAGGAATAAACCAGTGTTTTAGGTAGGAAAGACTGTAAGATTTCTTGCAATCAAATATTCCATGATCACCACTTCTTAATAACTCTTGATTAATGGAGGTTTAACATTTCTAGACTTCCTAAAAACAATGTTATAAAACACTTATGACATATACTGAGTAACCGAATGGGCACAGAAGAAATGAACAATCTAGGTTTCTGTTGCCATTAGAAGTACAGAATCTGTGTTAAAAGTATTTTAAGAGAAATTTCTTCTCACACTAATCTGTGCTTCAAGCATGGGAATAAATTTAACAGCGACTGGATCTTAAACCATATTAGCCAAAGAAAACACCATTGTCATCTTATGCAAAGCTAGCAAATTCAGTGATTTCTGAAGACACTGATAATATTTTTAAGTCATCTGTCTTGGCCTGTTAGTTCAGTCAACAGAACTATGTTAAGAAGGCAGGTAATTCTCTTTATTCAGAAAACTGTTCTACCTCTCAGACGGTAAAGCGTCTGTCTACGACGCGGGAGACCCGGGTTAGAGCCCTGGGCTGGGAAGATCCCCTGGAGGAGGAAATGGCAATCCACTCCAGTACTATTGCCTGGAAAATCCCATGGACAGAGGAGCCTGGTAGACTACAGTCTATGGAGTCGCAAAGAGTCAGACACCACTGAGCGACTTCACTTTCACTTTTTACTTTCACTATCATTCTGAGTGTTAGTCTTCAAAAACTGAGTACAGTGCCTTTAATAATATTGTTATAATGACTTTCTTTTAAAACCATCAATAGGGCTTTCAAGACATTATGACTGTTAGAAAGGTGTAGTTTAGTCTAGCTCAGTCCTATTAAACTAGCTTCTTCCAGTTCAGAGCTCACTTTTCCAGAAACATTTTCCTCCCAACAGGGTATACCTATATATTTTTTAATTATTTCATAGAAATGCATTCCTCTTGTTCTCTCTTGCGTGTATAGGTTAATAAACGTTAAAATCTTGTGTAAGCCCATTACCAGTCTTTATATGTGTAACTTTCCCCTTGGTATCTATATTTCAAAGCTTTTGATAAAGTTCTGTTTTTTCCTTCAAAACAAGTCCAATGGAAAATATTTAAAAAAAAACAAAAAGCAACTTCATTGCTTTCCTTATGCCAAGGTTAGATTCGAGAGCTTATCTGGTATATCAGCCAAAAACAGAACTCTATTATTTTTAAGTATAAATACAAATACAATATTTGAATCAACTTATGAGAGGTCTCCCTATGGAGCGAGTTAGTAAACTGTCAGCCTATAAAGACCTATTCAAAGACATCTGTGTTTTAAATATTTGATGAAAGTGTTGCTAAAATTCCAAATAGTCTTAAGTCACTGATAGCTCAAAATTCTATTTATCATGTAAAAATAAAGTAACATGCTCACAACTAAGAAAAAATCTTACATTTTCCTCATAATTTTCAAGTATCTTTGGGGGGGGGGGGGACTCTATTGCATTAAAAACTTGGTTTGATATATCAGAAAAATAAAGAGGCTAACACAGTTATGTTTTATAGACCTTCACCTTCCTAAACATGAATAATGCAAAATTCAGAAACTGCAGCAGAATTAAAGTCTGCAGAAATTTTTAAAATGTTGCTATCATGTCTTGATCATGGGAAAAAACAAGCGGATTTGAAATGACAAACTTTAAAAGTTACTAAGTCCATAAGGAAACTTACAAAACTATATTTTATGGAGGTAGTAACTATTTACCTTTCTTTCCCCCCTTTAAAAGTGCTGATCTTTAGTAATGGCTCTTCTTTGTGAGCCAAAGAGTTAAAACCATCTCTTTTACTCCCAAATGAGCATCAGTCCCACTCAAGAGGTGCCATGTTTTATTTAAAACATACTCTTTCTCAGTAACCACTTTGTTCTAATTGGCAAGGCAAAGCCATGTCCCTGAAGCACACAGCTCATTACATTCAGTTTGGATTACAAAAACACACAATGAAACAAACTGCATCGAAATGTACAAATTAACAGTGCAGGAGTATGGGACAGAGAGGTGGAACTAGACTGTAATATGGAACAAAATCCACAGGGAGGCTGGGGAACAAATCACTAGTGTCTCAATAAACCATACAAGGTTTCCAAATGAGCAAATACATAAGGCTGAGGACAGGTTCTTCCATAATTCAACCAAATTGCTTAAATATGGATACGGCAAAACCAGACTTTTTCCCAATACTATTATGCATACATGTGTATGAGGGAATAGGAATACCAACAAGAAGGTTTAACAAGTGAAACCTGCAGGTTGCACTGTCTAAATATGAAACTCATCTTTGCCTTCACACTGACAATGTGCAAAACAGCCCTGCAATTAAATCACACCTCATAATATTTTTGAAAAAAATCTTCTGAGAAGCAAAACACAGGAGACTAAATTAAAAATAGTGCATCACTATGCAGTACAGAGGGCAGGGTTAATGAGCTAAAAGTTATATGAACAAGAAGAAAGACATTAAGAAATGAAGATCTCACCACCAAAATAGAAAAAGGATTAGACGTAACACTCCCCCCACCACACATGCACATCTTTCCCCAAATCAGCTACTCTGTGAAGCTTCCAGCACTGTTTCTCCAGTTTTCCCTTGAGATCGAAAGACAAAATGCAACTGAACTAAAGGAAAAGAGAACAGGAAAAGTGTCTAACCTTAATCTAAAATGCAAAACAATCCAACAGCTACATTCTTGCAGAGTGTTCACAGTACAACCCTGTCTACACCAGCTGCCTTCACTGCTGACAACTCAAATAGTGGTGCAAGACAGGGACTGGTGTGTAAACACCTAAAATCAAATTTCAGTTCTCTGCTTTAAGATTTGTTTAATTTTTGGAACATTATTTAATCCATCAGAGCTGCCGTGTCTTTATCTGTAATATGGAGATACAAAATCGCCAAGGCTGTGAAGTTCAAATGGGATAATACTGTACAAGACGGCTTTGTAATATAAAAGGGCTGCAAAAATGTTAGCTATTACTACTGCAATTACTTCTTTTCGGGATTCTGCTGCCTTATTAAAAACAGACAAAGTTGTCCATGCACTGCCTCCATCTTATTTTACAAACAGTAATTCTTATTTCATTGCTATTTTAAGTATCCTTTTCTGGCATTCTCTTAAGATTATGTACCCTTGTTGGTTTTCTCCAAACCAGAAGTCTTAGCTGAATGTATTTTTTTTTCTCCTCTATAGCCAATATTTAGTTTAACAGTAAATTAAGAAATTTAAAACTTTGGTAATAGTTAAGACTGCTTCCCAGGTGGCTCAGTGGTAAAGAATCCACCTGCAATGCAAGAGACACAGGTTCAATCCCTGAGTCAAGAAGATGCCCTGGAAAAAGAAATGGCAACCCACTCTAGTATTCTTGCCTGGAAAATCCCATGGACAGAGGAGCCTGGAGGGCTACAGTCCACTGGGTTGCAAGAGAGTCACACATGACTTGGCGACTAATATTTAAGACTATTAACATATAGTCAGTTCTACTTGATACACTAAGAACCAGTTTGAGCAGTTGGGGTATTTTTAATGCTATAAAATTTTGTATCGTTAAAGATCATATTTTAGTTATACATTAATGGTCTGAAACTAATGCTCTATCTTGTTTCCCACCATGCCTTCTACGGACTAAGAATTAAGTATAACCAAGAAAAGATCAAAAAGCAACCTTATGATTACCCTCTAATTCAAGCACAAAGGAAACAACCAGACTCAGAACTACTCCAAGTGCCTGCAGCACATGGGGTTAAGACGAGCGAAGCACA
This sequence comes from Bos indicus, assembly GCF_029378745.1. NCBI lineage: Eukaryota > Metazoa > Chordata > Mammalia > Artiodactyla > Bovidae > Bos > Bos indicus. The sequence continues at coordinate 13,346,857 of NC_091782.1, read as the reverse complement.
GAAGTGTCACGGTGCTTTCTGAGTCTACCTGAGAGTTACCCATGTGCCCACCAAATCTAAAAGAAGCCCATAAAACTGAGTGATCATTTTTATTTAGTCTGCATTTGTCTGAAACCATGAAGCATTAGCACTGAATTCATCACTTTTCATGTCATAGAGGGCCGACTTTATTATATGAAAAGGAGTCAACCAGATCTAAGCAAAGCAGATCTCAGAACTGGGGGGTCTCCAAGCCTCTTTCACAAAGGTGCCCATCAGTACAGAATTTAAGTATACACCTCTTATAGGTCTTTTTGTTTTAAAAATAGTTATATACTCCTACAGTGGATTAAATGGTATGTGTACTCAGTTGGCTCAATCATGTCCAACTCTTTGCAACTCCATGGATTGTAGCCTACCAGGCTCCTCTGTCCATGGAATTCCCCAGGCAAGAATACTAGAGCAGGTTGCCATTTCCTACTCCAGGGGATCTTCTTGACCCAGGGATCGAACCCACACCTCTGGCATCTCCTGCACTGCAGGCAGATTCTTTACCACTGAGCCACACGGGAAGCCCCAGTTAAATGGTGTGCCCCCTTCACAATCCCCCTCCCCCTCCCAAAAAAAAAAGGTCCACCTGGAACCAGTGAATGTAATCTTATTTGGAAATAGGATCTTTGCAAACATAATTAAGGATTTTTTATATAAGATCATCCCAAGTAAGGGTGGGGCCCTAAATCCAATGACACTCATCCTCAGACAAGACAGACACACACTGGTGAGAAAGCCATCTGTAAATAAAGGCAGACTGGAGTAAGGCATCTAACAAGCCAAGGAGGGTTGGCAGCAACCGGAAGCTAGAAGAGGCAAGAAAGAGGTTCTCTCTCAGAGGCTCCAGCCCTGTGGCTGACATCTTGATTTCAGACTTCTGGCCTCCAAAACTCTGAGAGAACAAACTTCTGTTGTTTTAAGCCACCAAATGTGTAGTAATTATAGCAACTTTAGGAAACTGATACCAGTAAGAGTGTATACATTATAAAAACCAGCAATTTTTAAAGAACGATAAAAACAAATCTTAGTAGAAATTCCAACTACCTTGTGCAATATCACCATTAGAAACCACAGCTTTAGACTGATAACGTGGGCAGAACCAAGTTCAAGAAACGGAGCCAAACTATCTCAAAACACTCGGTGACTATTAAATTTCTTCCTCTTTATCTAAAACAATGACACACGCTCACAATTTTTCTACATAGGCCTAAAATAAGTTGTCTTTCTGCTACTTAAAGCACTGAGCATTTTGTTTCCCATTAGAAATGCAACAACTATTTTTGACATAATTTCCATAACAAGATCATCTTCAATTTATCTTGACTAGGTTAATAATTACCCCACTCCAGTACTCTTGCCTGGAAAATCCCATGGACGGAGGAGCCTGGTAGGCTGCAGTCCATGGGGTCGCTAAGAGTCGGACACGACTGAGCAACCTGACTTTCACTTTTCACTTTCCTGCATTGGAGAAGGAAATGGCAACCCCCTCCAGTGTTCTTGCCTGAAGAATCCCAGGGACAGGGGAGCCTGGTTGGCTGCTGTCTATGGGGTCGCACAGAGTCGGACACAACTGAAGCGACTTAGCAGCAGCAGCAGCAGCGTAATAATTAACCACACAATTTTAAAATGCTTATTAGTAAGACAGCAAACTGCTGTAGACTAAGAGGTGAGAAAAGGCTGCCAGGGTTTGGCCTTGCTAATCAGTTAAGGATCTGCTGCCTCTGCCTTGCTTTCAATTGAGAGCAAGGAAGCCACATCACAAAGATAGGGTTTCTAATACAGATACAGTGTTACACAGTCAAGCAAGTGTTAAAACAGAGAGAAAGCGAGAACATGAGGTCATGACAACCGTGGTATAAAAACAGTAGTTGAAAATCAACTTACATGTCTGTCCATCGGCAGAGGACTAGATAAACTGCAGCAGAGTTCAATGAAGGTGACCAATGATTTATCAACCAAACTGGGGCACGGTGAAGTACAAAGGGATAATACTAATTTCACTGATTAAAAAAATCATAAACTAAGACTGTTCCAGGAAATTAAGAAACAAAAATCATAAACTAAGACTGTTCCTGGAAACTAAGACTTTCATGATAATAGATTGTAACAGTTAACATGAACCAGAGCAACATGTGTCAAAATGATTACTTTGGAAAAGCGTTTTGAAAAATACAGGAACTTCCCTGGTGGTCCAGTAGTTAAGACACCATGCTTCCAAAGCCGGGAGTGAAGGTTCAATCCCTGGTCAGGGAACTAAGACCCCACATTCCACATGGCCAAGGATAATAATAAATGCAAGTTGCGGGGTAAGTAGTGTAACAAACCACTTTTACATATCAAAAACAGAATCACACATTGTTTATATAAATACCTATTCATAGTAAAAAGTATAAAGAATAACTATGGTAAAAGAAAACTGTAAGATTTTAGTTCCCTTGTAAGATATGTTATAAAGCAAAAAAAAAAAAACCTACAAAATGTTTACTAATTCTAGGTTAGCTTGTGGACGTTTATTACTACTTTACAATATTCTGAATTTCAGACATCCATACCAGACAGATACACACCAATGGACAGAAAATGATTCAGAGAATCTGATGAGCTAAACTGTCTCTCTCTAACAAATACAAAATGAAGCAGGCTAACAGACTTTTGCCAGGAGAATGCACTGGTCATAGCAAACACCCTCTTCCAACAACACAAGAGAAGACTCTACACATGGACATAACCAGATGGTCAACACTGAAATCAGACTGATTATATTCTTTGCAGCCAAAGATGGAGAAGTTCTATACAGTCAGCAAGAACAAGACCAGGAGCTGACTGTGGCTCAGATCATGAACCCTTCATTGCCAAATTCAGGCTTAAATCGAAGAAAGTAGGGAAAACCACTAGACCATTCAGGCATGACCTAAATCAAATCCCTTATGATTATACAGTGGAAGTGACAAATACATTCAAGGGATTAGATCTGACAGAGTGCCTGAAGAACGACGGACGGAGGTTCATGATATTGTACAGGAGGCAGTGATCAAGACCATCCTCAAAAAGAAATGCAAAAAGGCAAAATGGTTATCTGAGGAGGCCGTACAAACAGCTATGAAGAGAAGAGAAGCAAAAGGCAAAGGAGAAAAGGAAAGATAAACCCACTTGAATGCAGAGTTCCAAAGAACAGCAAGGAGAGGTAAAGCCTTCCTCAGCGATCAATACAAAGAAATAAGAGGAAAACAATAGAATGGGCAAGACTAGAGATCTCTTCAAGATTAATCAGAGATATCACGGGAACTTTTCATGCAAAGATGGGCTCAATAAAGGACAGAAATGGTATGGACCTAACAGAAGCAGAAGATGTTATAACAAGAGGTGGCAAGAATACAAAGAAGAACTATACAAAAAGATCTTCATGACCCAGATATCCATGATGGTGTGATCACCCTCCTAGAGCCAGACATCCTGGAATGTGAAGTCAAGTGGGCCTTGGAAGCATCACTACAAACAAAGCTAGTGGAGGTGATGGAATTCCAGTTGAGCTATTTCAAATCCTGAAAGATGATGCTGTGAAAGTGCTGCACTCAATATGCCAGCAAATTGGGAAAGCTCGCAGTGGTCATAGGACTGGAAAAGGTCAGTTTTCATTCCAATCCCAAAGAAAGGCAATGCCACAGAATGCCCAAACTACCACACAATTGCACTCATCTCACAGACTAGCAAAGTAATGCTCAAAATTCTTCAAGCCAGGCTTTAACAGTACATGAACCGTGAACTTCCAGATGTTCAAGCTGGATTTAGAAAAGGCAGAGGAACCAGAGATCAAACTGCCAACATCCCCTGGATCACTGAAAAAGCAAGAGAGTTCCAGAAAAACATCTACTTATGCTTTATTGACTACGCCAAAGCCTTTAACTATGTGGATCACCACAAACTGTGGAAAATTCTTCAAGAGATGAGAATACCAGACCACCTGACCTGCCTCCTGAGAAATCTGTATGCAGGTCAAGAAGCAACAGTTAGAACTGGACATGGAACAACACACTGGTTCCAAACAGGAAAAGGAGTACGTCAAGGCTGTATACTGGCACCCTGCTTATTTAACTTACATGCAGAGTTAATCATCAGAAAAGCTGGACTAGATGAAGCATAAGCTGGAATCAGGTTTGCCAGGAGAAATATCAATAACCTCAGATATGCAGATGACACTACCCTTACAGCAGAAAGCAAAGAAGAACTAAAGAGCTTCTTGATGAAAGAGAAAGAGGAGAGTGAAAAAGTTGGCTTAAAGCTCAACATTTAGAAAACTAAGATCATGGTATCTGGTCCCATCACTTCATGGCAAATAGATGGGGAAACAGTGACAGACTTTATTTTGGGAGGCTCTAAAATTGTTGCTGTGAAGAAAGCTGAGTGCCAAAGAATTGATGCTTTTGAACTGTGGTGTTGGAGAAGACTCTTGAGAGTCCCTTGGACTGCAAGGAGATCCATCCAGTCCATTCTGAAGGAGATCAGCCCTGGGATTTCTTTGGAAGGAATGATGCTAAAGCTGAAACTCCAGTACCTTGGCCACCTCATGCGAAGAGTTGACTCACTGGAAAAGACACTGATGCTGGGAGGGATTGGGGGCAGGAGGAGAAGGGGACGACAGAGGATGAGATGGCTGGATGGCATCACTGACTTGATGGACATGAGTTTGAGTAAACTCTGGGAGCTGGTGATAGACAGGGAGGCCTGGAGTGCTGCAGTCCATGGGGTCAAATAGAGTCAGACACGACTGAGCAACTGAACTGAACTAACAAATACATGACAATGTGTGTGTTATACTTGAGTAATCTTTCTTGGATTTTTGGCTTTAAAGAAATCAAAGAATAACCAAGTTAACAGTAACCAAGTTAACAGAATTACAAAAACATAAATACCCTATTCAAATGCTTCATTTTAAGAGCAGCAGTTGCCTCTCTTCTGGGAAAAGGTGATTTGAAAAATCGACCTATGACAAGCATACAGATTCTACTATCCTCCTCAAATTCCACCATCCTATAAAATACTCAGAGTGGGTGTTTTCTTTATTCTATTTTACTGATGGATACAGGGTTCCCACAATTTCTAAAAGGGAACATGCATTACAAGAAGTGCTTAAAATGTTCAGATTCACTAAGTTCCTCTTACTATACATCCTCAAAACTCAGCTGTAACCTACTGATACCATTCTTCCTTTCAAAAGTGACTAGAATCAGGCCACTTCTACTCTACACTTCTAACAGGAAATGGAAGCAGAAAAGAATTTAGAGTGTAACTCCAAAGCAGTAAGAGTCCCAGATTCATGAGGAAACTGTTTGCTTATTATTGCCCTGTTCTGAAAAGTTTCTTGAAATTCAAGTCACCTCAAGGAAAACTGCTTGCATTTGGCTTAACTACCACTCCCCATCTCATGCCCACCACTGCTGGATCATTTACCCTGGATGTCAACACTGAGATTCTCTCTGCTGCTGCTGCTGCTGCTAAGTTGCTTCAGTCATGTCCAACTCTGTGCGACCCCATAGACCGAAGCCCACCAGGCTTCCCTGTCCCTGGGATTCTCCAGGCAAGAATACTGGAGTAGGTTGCCATTTCCTTCTCCAATGCATGAAAGTAGAAAGTGAAAGTGAAGTCACTCAGTCGTGTCCAACTCTTAGCCACCCCATGGACTGCAGCCAACCAGGCTCCTCCATCCGTGGATTCTCCAGGCAAGAGTACTGGAGTGGGGTGCCATTGCCTTCTCCGCCCTCTGCTGCTAGCTACAGCCAACTTTATTTTGCTCATTCCAGAAAGAAACTAACCACTTCTGGAGTCTGTCGGACATAAGGAGAATGCACTTAACTTTTAAAAATTTCTAATTTTTGCAATTACTTAATAATAAAAGTCTCAACAAAGTCGAAATTAATTAAAACTCCCGCAAATACTTACTTTGAGACTACCAAAATTAAATTTTTCACATAACCTCCACTCAGCTTTATCCCATGCAACTAAATACATATATTTTAAAACAGTATACAACACATACTTCAATCAGCATTTAAATAATGTCCCTATGTTATTTTTAAAAGAGAAAAAAAAAACCACAAGCTAATGGCATGGTAAATTATGAAACTCTAATCACTTTGGATTTATACAGAAGATTAGACAGCAATGAACAAGCTTGGTAATTTTCAGACTGGATACAACTTATGCAGCAGTGAGGAAAAAGGAACCTTACTTTAATACTAGCTATTTCAATCCCTTAAAGCCTCTTTCCAAAGTCCACTTTAAATTTAAAACAATAAGTAAAACAATATCAAGAAATAAAGTGAATAGGATATTACGATGCTAAGTTAATAATTTTCTCCCAGCTGACAAAGACTACTAACAAATATATTCATTGATAATCACATTTTTCTCCAATGTTAAATACCATAACGCAACATCTATGCTTATTCATGTGAATAGGGACCTGAAAACAGATTCCTTTGAAATCAAGTCCAGTTATCTCTAGAGTCATAGTAGAACATGCTTCCTACATGACATGTATCATTTTCTTTCTTTATCACAATGTTCTTCACCACTAACAAGGCACAGACACAACTAATTACGAAGCAAAAGTATGCTTAACTATCTTTCCACTAAGAAATATATATCTGAAAATTACACTGAAACTAATTTTCAGAAAATTAAATTAACCATTACAAGTTGAGATGATTTATCTCCTTTAATCTTCAACTGACAAGACACGTGGAAACTGACGTAGTAATGCACTAAAAGTATTACTTTTTAAAGGAAATATTCTATAAAATGGGCTTCCCTAATGGCTCAGCAGTAAAGAATCTGCCTGTGATGCAGGAACAGGAGATATGATCACTGGGTCAAGAAGATCCCCTGGAGGAGGGCATGGCAACCCAAGCAAGTATTCTTGCCTGGAGAATGCCACGGACAGAGGAGACTGGCCAGATACAGTCCATGCAGTTGCAAAGAGTCGGATACAACTGAAGCAACTTAGCATATACACTCACAATTCTTAAAGGGTTAGAAAACAACTTCCCACACTGTGATTAATCATCCCTCCCTTATTTTTCCAATTTTATGTGAATCACGGAATAGCAAGTTTCTTAAAAGTTAGGCTTAAATGGAACAATATGTTCAAAATCATGTCTGCAGTTTAGAAGAACCCGCTTACTTTGATTTTGCAATGAAGTACTTTTGTCAGTCAATAAATAGACATATTAGGGTCCTTTTTCTTTTTTAAGAAATTGCTAAAAATTATTAAAAACCACATATATGCAATCTAAAGGTCTTTAAGAATAAACTGGTTCTTTTTACACTCAGCACTTGTTAAGTTTGTCTTCTGATAAGCATCTGTCATCAAAGAATCTACTGAAACAATTTCCCACCCCTTGGAAACTATCTTCAGGCTCACTCCCTTGTAACGTATAACGGTCCATGGATCACAGCTACTCTCTGGTTACCAGACTCCTCCGTCCCCCACAGCAAGCATTTCCGAGGATGGTAGAGATGAGTTACTTCAGTCAGGTCATTAAAATCTCTGCCTCCCCCACTTGTGATCATCCTGTTTGATATTTCTGACATACATATTTTTTTCAGCAAACTCATTATGTGAAAAGCATTGCTTTAATGATAGCTGAGCTTCAATACAGTAGTACGGGAGGTCGTTGTGAATTTGATACTAAATGTCCCTAAAAGTCTAGATCAGTTGGTATCTAAAACTCAAAAATTCATAAAATGAGTTTGCACTCAAACAGAAGTAACACCCCAGGCATTTCTATAGTTTTAAGAGGCAAGACCACCTTCTGTATACCCTAACACAGCTCAAGGAAATTGGGATCAGTTCATGCTTCCACATAGAAAATTACATAGTCCAAGTTAGTCAAGAGCTCAGAGCAAACCAAGATCATAAGAAATCAGCTGGTTAACACCTTGTCTAAAGATAGAAGGGAAATATGCCCTATTTTCCAAAGAGAATGAGATCTCCAGTAACTCAATGACTTTCCAATGAATTTCTGCAATTCAGTGGCTTTAAACTTTTTAAACCATACTCCATTGTAACATATATTTATATCACAACCCACTGCACATTATTTTCATTTATGTATCTCAGAAATTTCACAAATAATATCTTACCCTTGATATCTGTGATGCACCCAGACTGTTTTCCATTGTACTCAAATTTTAAATGCTAAATTGATTTCTATACCCACTAATGATCCACAATACAGTTTGAAAAACTGCATTAAAAAGTAGTGTTTCAACCAATAAAATGTTTATATCATCCTAATATAACTATCAGTAGCATGTCAAGAAATTTTTTGCTTTCTATTATAAATATTTACTGATTTGTTAAGTAAAGCCATACAAAAAGCCAATATGAAATGTTTAATGAAAAACAAGAGTATGGCAGGTAACATAAAGGGGGTAGAAAAAGTTAAAACTAGACAAGACTTTAAACATGTTTTTACTCATTTTATTCAATTTAATGCAAATATGTTGTAACAAACTCACTTTCCCACCATAGCTTTGAAAATGAATCTTGAAAAATCTCTTTAACTAACCTAATGGTACACAACAGCTATGTTTAAAGCAACTTTTCCACCTTTTAAAGTATATATACACTTTAAGATACACTTTATTTTTTTTTTAATTTACCAGAATACATTTATTCATAAAATAACATTTGTATGGCTTATGAAATTCATCTTATGAAATTCTTTGATATCATTTCACGTATTTCAACAAACTGAGGAGAAAGTTTTTTTTTTTTTTTTTTTTTCATGTTTCAATGCCATTCTCCCAAATCTTCCCACCCTCTCCCTCTCCCACAGAGTCCATAAGACTGTTCTATACATCAGTGTCTCTTTTGCTGTCTCGTATACAGGGTTATCGTTACCATCTTTCTAAATTCCATATATATGCGTTAGTATACTGTATTGGTGTTTTTCCTTCTGGCTTACTTCACTCTGTATAATAGGCTCCAGTAAGATACACTTTAAAAGACTACTTAAAATCACAGAGGCTTTTGGACAAAGTAATCTTCATGCTGTCTTGCACATTTCATGCCTTTGCTGCAATAATGCATTTCTATACTTTATCTTCATACACCAACAAAATCCACCACTTTATCTTTAAAGTTCAATGATCTTTTTTCTTCTGAATTTCAAAAAGAACACCAAATGCTGCTTCAGCAAGCAAGATGTTGTTTATGAGTCATTCCTTTCAAATGAGGTTGGGGAAATCAGGAGCAGAGGGGTAGAGATAAAGAAGAAAAGAGAGAATATTTTCATTACACACTTGAAAATATTCTCAATATTTTTAAAAGCAAAAATAACAAAGCTGTACAAAGTGTAAATGGACACAGACCACCAGAGATTCAAAAAATAATGACAACCATAGAAAATAAAACTGTAACAAATCCAAAGAAACATGGCTGAACTATTTTCACTGATAATCTTTAAATTTTATATTTATTTAGGGGCATGAGACAGTTCTTTGAGTACTGGACGTGAACCACCTGACTCAAGGTACCTGACTTTCCCCCCAGCTACACTTCACTGAATCACATGGGGGAACTAGTTTTACATGGAGAAAGACACACAACATACATGTTGTCTCACTGCTACTCTATCTTTACTACAAATGAAAACATGGAAGTGTTAGGTCTCTCAGTCATATCTCACTCTGTAACCCCATGGACTGCAGCTGGTCAGGCTCCTGTCCATGGAATTCCCCAGGCAAGAAGACTGGAGTGGGTAGCCATTCCCTTCTGAAGGGGATCTTCCCAACCCAAGGACTGAACCTGGGTCTCCTGCATTGCACGCCGATTATTTACCATCTGAGCCATAAACTCTCACCAGTGAGAAAGCATTTCTTCATATTTGTTATTGCAGATAAGCAGAGCAAGAAAAGCAGAACACATTCACTTACCATGGCAGAGATTCCGTTAAAAATTGAATAAAAGGTACCTTACCAGTACCTTTTCCTTTTAAAAACCTAAAGAATTTGACAAGTTCCAGACTTTTAACAGAAACAAACTGCCAACTTTCCCAACCTTCCCAACTCCATCCAACCTATCCCCTAGTTTAGGCATAATGGTCTAAAGATCACACTATGATTATTTCTTTGTCCAACAGCACAGTGAATAGAAGATGAATACTGACAAAGATTCTCTCCTCAACCAAATTCCAGCCAGGGTCTGTCCTCTCCTCAACCATGCTTCAACCTTGGCCCATAAAAACTAGAGTATCAACACAAATGATTTCATATACTCATATCCCCCTATGCTAATAGATGTAAATAACCACTAATACAGTTTTTAACAGCTCAAGGACCCATCCCGAGGATGGTCCTAGTCCCTCTTATTAAAGTGCCTCTCTGCGAAAGCTCAAAGCTGCCAAAACAATTTAAGATCTGTTCTAGCCAAAAGCTAACCATAGGCCCCTGACTACCCTATCCTACAGCATTTACTTAAAATGGCTTAAAATGTGAATGCTTCCTTCATCCCCCTTTGAGATGTATGTGCATCTACTAAAACTCAATCACTCAGTAGTGTCCTTCTCAAGGACATGAAAGCCATTTCTCTAACTGTACTCACTGGGAAGAATAGGGCTTCAATCTCTCACTTCCTCTCCGTAGGAGGATAAAATCCTCACTTCAATAACTGTCAACTAACACACACAGCCAGGCTAATCATCATTTATACTAACCAGCCCTTTGTGATTTTTCTACTCCCCTGATCATCCTGAGACAAGCTAGCAATCCCTCCCCTACTCCCTCATTCTCCCTTTAAAATGCCCAGTTCCCTCTAGACAAGTCCCCTCTTCCCTACTACAGCAGTGTGTTACTGATTAAAATCTGTCCTTAACCTAACTTGTGTGCTGGTTTGTCTTTGACAAAATAATAAAAGTAATTAAAAAGGTAATAATGAAAGGTAAACATATCCCAATTAATAAAGACTTACATAAGATCATTAGATGTGGAGTTCTTAAAAAACAAACAAACAATCTTAAAGTTTTAACTTCGTGAAAGTGAAAGTCACTCAGTCGTGTCCGATTCTGTGTGACCCTAAGGACTGACTAGTCCATGGAATTCTCTAGGCCAGAATACTGAAGTGGGTAGCTATTCCCTTCTCCAGGGGACCTTCCCAACCCAGGGATCAAACCCAGGTCTCCCGCACTGCAGGTGGATTCTTTATCAGTTGAGTCACCAGTGAAGCCCAAGAACAGTGGAGTGGGTAGCCTATCCCTTCTCCAACGGATCTTCCCAAACCAGGGTCTCCTACATTGCAGACAGATTCTTTACCAACTGTGCTAAGAGGGAAGCCCACTAACTTCATGAAGGAGTCATAAATCAAGGAGTCAATCAATCAGCATTTAGGGGGTGGAAACGGCCCTTGGCAAACATCAAGCCTAAGCCCTTCATGTTACAAATGATTAATCTAATGCCCAAAGAGGTTAAGTGACTTACCCAAGGTGATTTCGATGAGGGTCTGAATTTGAAAAGCCAATTCAGCATTATTCTCTTTCTGACTCCAACATGAAAATATTCTTTCTCTTGTATTCTCATTGGTAAAAGCAACCTTCACCATTAGTCATTCAAGTCAACATCAAAGATGAATATATACATATATATATATATATATGTATATATAAAACCCCTCTATAACATGAGTGTTTACAATCCCACTATAGCCCAACAACCGTAAACTGAGGAAAGTTTGTTTGAGACAAGTACACATAAGATTCCATTTCACTCAGGGAAGACTTTTTCAACAGTTCTAAACAAATATATAAAGCAACTTGGTGAAGAGAAACTACTTTCACACACAAGCAAAGAAAATAAAAACCCACGCATAAACCCAAAAGATAGACAGCCTTAAAATAATTTAGACCGTCTTGAAAACCGAAAGAAGAAAAATAAAAATAAATTGAAAACCCTTTTTCTGCACTTACCAGCAAAGCATTTGGAACAGAGGTTCATAGTCTTGCTGGACCTGGGGCAAAAAAAAAGAAAGAAAAGAAAGAAGAGCTAAAACTTCAGTTATCACTCTAATCAAAACATAAAGATGTTTGAAACCTAAGCCAAGATCTTCCTGGCCAAGGAACTAAACTAATAAACTAATGAGAAATCCCTAGCCAGCCAGCCACCCCTACCCCACAACAAAACAAAAACAAGACAAAAATAAAATAACAATATAAAGCACACCTTTGTAATCTATGAGTTAGCCAATATGTTATTTTTTGTGACTAGCAGCTTATATGGTGGCAAGTTCAGGAATACTGTAAAAGGCCCATAACATAATAAAAGAATGAATTTATCCCACAATTGCCACATTCCCTGTGTTTATAATGGAACACGTATCACAAACTCATCAAAAAAGGGAAAATTTTATCTGTAAAGAGGTAAAACTTGCTCCTGATGTACACACTTGATTACCTCTATAATATTACTTTTGTCTTCTTTCCCCTCATTCTAGTCCAATTTCAGATCCTGGTCACATTATGACCTTGTCATTTAAAATTCTTTTTACAGATGTTCCCAATCAAATTATTTTTCATGTCCTTTCATCTGTTAATAATAACTACACTTCACTGAATACTAAATTGGGATGGGCACTTAACATACACGATCTTATTAATCCTCCCAGCATCCCAAGACTGAGTATTACCACACTGCTTTGTTTCTAAAATGCACTTTTTTAAAAAGTCCCATTAACATTTCTACAACCAGGAAACATCACAGAACTGGCTACAAGTGATAAATAATTTAAAGAGGAAATGTTTCCACCATGTCCTCCAAGGAGTTATTAAACTGAATGGTCTTAGAAATCAAAGCCATACAGTCTCATCCCCATTTAAGAGGGGAGTAGCTTGCCCACGGGCACATCGCTGGGGAAATGACTGCAGAGGAAGCTTCTGACCTAGGGTCTGAGCTAACTCCAAAGGCCATACGAACTACAAAAACCTTCTAGAATACTCTTGGTTGAGTAAACTGACCTTCTACAGCCTCATTCCTCAGCAATTCCCCTTCCAATATCTGAGCCTTTATCCAGAGCCACTCATACACATGGAATATGGCAACCATCTTTTGCCCTCCTCAGTAAACTTTACAATTAATGAAAGCCTCCCTCAGGAAGTATTCCCTGATGATCATGACTGTCTTCTAATATACTGAGACCCAAGATCTGTCAGTAATTATCACAGAGTGATAAAATGAGGAGACGGGGCGTGAAAGGAGGCAGGAAGAGGTCACTAGAGTTCTCTATCCCAGAAGAGATGCTATGTAGACAGCGGTTAGGCACTCAGGTGTGTCCGACTCTCTGCAACCCCATGGAATAATATGAAGACATCAAAGGTGGTAAGAAAGTTTTCAGTATTGATAAAATGAATAAAAATTTTTTAAAAATGGACAAAGAGATTTGTTAACAGTGACATCTAACATTTATTACATGTCTACCACATGGTTAAGCATAACACCAAATTCCTTTAACCTTATTTTTATCAAAGAGCAAACTGAAGTGCCAAGAGGGTATATAACTTTCCTAGGTTTACAGCACTCTTAAGTAGATGAACCTGATCTAATTCCAAAGCCTGTGTTCTTTTCATCATGCTGAACTAGGGCCCCTGCCTCAGTACAGAAGCTAAGAGGAACATACTCTAGACATTGGGGAGAATGGTCCTACACCTGAAGATTTAATCTATGGTAATCAAGGCAGCACACGGAAAAAGTAAAGCCCTTAACCTGGAGGAAGCAAAACTTCTGCCCTCCTCTCCAAATACACATAAAATACACAGGAAAGCAACCCAAGGCTGCCAGTCATTTCTGTTCCAACCCAAGGAAGAACTGAGGATGAAGGAATTTCTTTGTTGACAGAACGATCCCCAGGAGGAAGGTCTCCTCCTGATGTGATCACTGTCTCTTGCCCCTCCGGTGCCACAGAGAGACAGAGGTAACTGTTCATCCTCTGCTGCTCCCCAGGATCCAGCAGGAAGCACGGAGAGCCTGAGAGAAGAAGTGAGGGCACCAGGAATCAAGGGTGCCAGTTTTCACGTCTGTGTTTCACCAGCTGGTAAGAAAAAATGGCAATGCAGCATTTTTTCCCTCTTGCCCTTATCTCTCTTCAGATACTTGATGCATTATATCCACTTCAGATGGCCGATGCATATATACCCACTATAGCCATATATTATATCCATTCTACTTTCTAAGTAGGAACTTTTCAGCAACACAGTTATCAATCAGGCTATGAAAGAAATAACACAGATACTGATATTATTAATCAAAACAGAGATGTCTAAAATCTGAAAAAAACCCAGATTTTGGCCACAGAATTAATACCTACTGGTAATGCCAACTTGGATCCCATATGTCAGCAACAGTGAACTTGAAAAAACTGGCAGAGGCTTCTGAGACTCTTGCTCCTTTTTCATGGTTGACACATTAAACTTGAAGCAAATCACACATATACAACTACCAAAAAACATAGTGTGATCATCCTGCACAGTCTTGGACAGACTACTACAAGTACTCTATGTGGCAGCAAGTATGAAAGAGAGATACTGGGCGGTGCAAGGGTAACTGCAGTTTTTGCATTGTTGAAATTTGCCATTTGATATTGGAGTACATTCTTAAACAAGTGTGGTTATGTCATAAATCATTTTAATGCACATTTCTCACTTGATTTTTTCTTTGCTAATAACAACAACACAAGAGAAGACTCTACACATGGACATCACCAGATGGTCAACACCGAAATCAGATTGATTATATTCTTTGCAGGCAAAGATGGAGAAGCTCTATACAGTCAGCAAAAACAAGACCGGGAGCTGACTGTGGCTCAGATCATGAACTCCTTATGGCCAAATTCAGACTTAAATTGAAGAAAGTAGGGAAAACCACTAGACCATTCAGGTATGACCTAAATCAAATCCCTTATGATTATACAGTGGAAGTGAGAAATACATTTAAGGGCCTAGATCTGATAGACAGAGTGCCTGATGAACTATGGACTGAGGTTCATGACACTGTACAGGAGACAGGGATCAAGACCATTCCCATGGAAAAGAAATGCAAAAAAGCAAAATGGCTGTCTGGGGAGGCCTTACAAATAGCTGTGAAAAGAAGAGAAGCGAAAAGCAAAGGGGGAAAGGAAAGATATAAGCATCTGAATGCAGAGTTCCAAAGAATAGCAAGGAGAGATAAGAAAGCTTTCCTCAGCAATCAATGCAAAGAAATAGAGGAAAACATCAGAATGGAAAAGACTAGGGATCTCTTCAAGAAAATCAGAGATACCAAAGGAACATTTCATGCAAAGATGGGCTCGAAAAAGGACAGAAATGGTATGGACCTAACAGAAGCAGAAGATATTAAGAAGACGTAGCAAGAATACACAGAAGAACTATACAAAATAGATCTTTACAACCCAGATAATCATGATGGTGTGATCACTCACCTAGAGCCAGACATCCTGGAATGTTAAGTCAAGTGGACCTTAGAAAGCATCACTACGATCAAAGCTAGTGGAGGTGATGGAATTCCAGTTGAGCTATTCCAAATCCTGAAACATGATGCTGTGAAAGTGCTGCACTCAATATGGCAGCAAATTTGGAAAACTCAGCAGTGGCCACACGACTGGAAAAGGTCCGTTTTCATTCCAATCCCAAAGAAAGGCAATGCCAAAGAATGCTCAAACTACCACACAATTGCACTCATCTCACACGCTAGTAAAATAATGCTCAAAATTCTCCAAGCCAGGCTTCAGCAGTACATGAACCGTGAACTTCCAGATGTTCAAGCTGGTTTTAGAAACGGCAGAGGAATCAGAGATCAAATTGCCAACATCTGCTGGATCATCGAAAAAGCAAGAGAGTTCCAGAAAAACATCTACTTCCGCTTTATTGACTATGCCAAAGCCTTTGACTGTGTGGATCACAATAAACTGTGGAAAATTCTGAAAGAGATGGGAATACCAGACCATCTGACCTGCCTCTTGAGAAACCTATATGCAGGTCAGGAAGCAACAGTTAGAACTGGACATGGAACAGACAGGTTCCAAGTAGGAAAAGGAGTACGTCAAGGCTGCATATTGTCACCCTGCTTATTCAACTTATATGCAGAGTACATCATGAGAAATGCTGGGCTGGAAGAAGCTCAAGCTGGAATCAAGATTGCTGGGAGAAATATCAATAACCTCAGACATGCAGATGACACCACCCTTAAGGCAGAAAGTGAAGAGGAACTAAAAAGCCTCTTGATGAAAGTGAAAGAAGAGAGTGAAAAAGTTGGCTTACAGCTCAACGTTCAGAAAACTAAGATCATGGCATCTGGTCCCGTCACTTCATGGGAAATAGATGTGGAAACAGTGTCAGACTTTATTTTGGGGAGCTCCAAAATCACTGCAGATGGTGACTGCAGCCATGAAATTAAAAGACGCTTACTCCTTGGAAGGAAAGTTATGACCAACCTAGATAGCATATTCAAAAGCAGAGACATTACTTTGCCAACAAAAGTCCACCTAGTCAAGGCTATGGTTTTTCCAGTGGTCATGTATGGATGTGAGAGTTGGACTGTGAAGAAAGCTGAGCGCCGAAGATGCTTTTGAACTGTGGTGTTAGAAAAGACTCTTTAGAGTCCCTTGGACTGCAAGGAGATCCAACCAGTCCGTTCTAAAAGAGATCAGCCCTGGGATTTCTTTGGAAGGAATGATGCTGAAGCTGAAACTCCAGTACTTTGGCCACCTCATGCGAAGAGTTGACTCATTGGAAAAGACTCTGATGCTGGGAGGGATTGGGGGCAGGAGGAGAAGGGGACGACAGAGGATGAGATGGCTGGATGGCATCACTGACTCGATGGACGTGAGTCTGAGTGATCTCCGGGAGTTGGTGATGGACAGGGAGGCCTGGCGTGCTGCGATTCATGGGGTCGCAAAGAGTCAGACATGACTGAGCGACTGAACTGAACTGAATGACATTAGTTGTTTATATTTAGAGTTTAGAAATGATGTTAGACAAAAAGCAAATTCAAGCTATTTTCCTGAGTTCAAAATGGGTTGTAAAGCAGTGGATACAACCCGTAACATCAACAGCATATCTGGCCCAGGAACTGCTAATGAACGTACAGTGCAGTGGTGGTTCAAGAAGTTTTGCAAAGGAGATGAGAATCTTGAAGACGAAGAGTGTAGTGGCAGCCATCGTAAGTTGACAAAGACCAACTGAGAGCCATCATCAAAGCTGATCCTCTTACAACTACATGAGAAGTTGTCAAGGAACTCAATGTTGACCATTCTATGGTCATTCAGCATTTGAAGCAAACTGGAAAGATGAAAAAGCTCAATAAGTGGGTGCCTCTTGAGCTGAACAAAAATTAAAAACATCATCGTTTTGAAGTGACCTCTTCTCTTTTTTATGCAACAATAACAAACCATTTCTTGGTTGGATTGTCATATGCAACAATAAGTGGATTCTATATGACAACCAGCAATAACCTACTCAGTGGCTGAACCAAGAAGCTTCAAAGCACTTCCCAAAGCCAAACTTGCACCCCAAAAAAGGTCATGGTCATTGTTTGATGGTCTGCTGCCCATCTGATCCACTACAGCTTTCTGAATCTTGGTGAAACCATTACATCTGAGAAGTATGCTCAGCAAATTGATGAGATGCACCAAAAACTGCAACATCTGCAGCTGGCATTGATCAACAAAAAGGGCCCAGTTATGTTTGTACCAATCTGATTCTTAAGTCTCCACTGCTCCAAAGAAACTGCTCTTACTGAGATATCCAATGGCTACCATGTTTCTAAAACCAAATTTGAAGATGTCAAATCTTAATCCCTGAAATTTACAATCCATGGAATTCATTTTATTGGGGAAAGGTCTTTGCACAAAAATTAAGCTAAAGATTTTGAGTTTACTCTGTATTATCGCAGTGGGCCCTGAATGAATGGATTAGAAATGCTTTTGTGACAGGCAAGAAAGTTTGGAAAAACACAGTGAGGAGAAGGCAAAGTGAAGATGGAGGCAGAGCCTGGAGGAATGTGGTCACAAAGCTAGGGATGCTGGAGCAGCCACTGGAAGTAGAAAGAGACAAGGAATGGGTTTTTCCCTAAAGCCGCCCAGAAGGCAGGCAGTTCTGCCAGATTTGGGGCTTACTAGGCTTCAGAAACTTAGGAGAACATATTTCTATTGTTTCAAGCCATCAGATTTGTGGTTAATTTGTTAGAGCAGCCCCAGAAAACTGATACACAGGGTTATGACCCTGACATCATCTTACTCCCTTCTCTCTCAGCATCATTAACCAAATCCATCCTTCTCGAAACTCTACTT
The DNA here is from genome assembly GCF_029378745.1 of Bos indicus. Classification (NCBI taxonomy): domain Eukaryota; kingdom Metazoa; phylum Chordata; class Mammalia; order Artiodactyla; family Bovidae; genus Bos; species Bos indicus. Next base: position 13,328,496 of record NC_091782.1, on the reverse strand, counting down.
TTGTCTTCTTGTCACTCAGGTCCCAGATCTAATCTACCCACTACCCGCCACCCCATTTCCCTCCCACATAACAGCTACCTCTCAGCCACCTTCACTGGCTCCTCCACTGTCAAGGCCTTTGTGTGGAGGTCCCAGGACTCAGTCCTACTTCCAACTTAGTGATCTCACATAGTCCCATGGCTTTAAATGCTATACACTGAAGACTCACAAATGTATACATTTGTCCCAAACCTCTTCACCTTCTTCCAAAGTCATACATCCAATTGCTTATGTGACATCTTTACATGTAGCTCAGACACAACATTTCAAACTAGAACATTCAACGTTCCCCCTAAATTTGCCTGTCCCTTTTTGTCCACCTTTATAAATGGCAACATCTTCTACCCAGTTGCTCAAGTCAAAAATCTAAACATCAACTTTGATTTCCCTCTTTTCTGCAGTCTCTCATACACAATACTGAGCAAGATCCACCAGCTCTATTTCCAAACAGACTTAAATTTGTCAACTTCTCTCCTTCACCAGTGCTTCCACCGTGACCACCACGCTCTCACCTAGCCACAGTAAATGACTTTCCAGTGGTCTCCCCAGGCCCATGCGTCACCCTTGACGATGATTTTCTACACAGCAGCCAAAGCAATCTTTTATTTAAAAGCTAAGTTGTGCTATTTTCTTTCTTAATTCCATCCAATAATTTCCTATTGCATTTAGTGTAAAATTCAAACTTCTTACGAAAGCCTTAGCCCCTCACGACCTGTCTCCGCCCACCTCTCCTCTTCCTTCCTTACATTTCGCTCGTCTCACCTACCACACTTCAGTTACACTCGCCTTTTTATCTGTTCCTAGAAATCAATGTAGAGCTCCTGCCCACGCTGTCCCCTCTACCCTTAATCACTGTAAGATTGCGTCTTTCTTCTTCACTCGGGTCCTAGTTCGAACCTCCTCAGTAGGTTTCAACTGACCACCCAATTTACATTAGTCAGCTTCTTGTTTTCTTCACAACACACCCTTCTTTGATACCTCATCACCGGTCTGTTGTGCACTGACTCTCCTTCAACACCAGAATGTAAGTGTCGTAAGAGCAAAGACCCTCTTGGGCACTCTTGTTTGGTACGTAACAGGCATCCAATAAATACTTGGTAAGTGGGGAAAAAATGAATCCTCTCTTGAAGGTATGAACCATAAAAAAATCTAAGAAAAATTTTAAATATATTTTGTAAAAGTCATAGAAGACCTCCTAGAAGGTCTGTAAAACCTCCTAGAAGACAGGGCATCCACAATTCCTACAGCTGTCAGCCTGTGGTCTCTCAGGAGTTGTCACACTGTAATGCCTATAAATGGTAGCTAATGCCACACTGTGTACCTGGCATGATCTGTCACTCATGAGGTTAACAGGTGGCAGACACTTTCAGAAGTTTTCTTCCCATGAGATAAAGTTGCAAAGAATCCAGCTTAAACTGTTTTCTTCTTTCAATAAATACTGTTTAGTGATATTTCTGGTTTTGAAAATACATATCTCTTGTACAAAATTTAGAAAGAGAACAGAAGCATTTAAGCAAAATGCCAAAGATCACTGATAATCCTTCCCCCAAACATAAGAGTAACATTCTGAAATCATTCCTTCTTATCTTTATGGATAGATATATGTAATAAGAACTTATATTTAACAGTATTGGTAAAGTTGTGTGGTATGCTCATATATGTTTTTATAACATATACACACTGCATATTTTATCTTGCATACATCAAATAATTCACAAAAAATATATAATACAATAAGCAAATTTCATTTTTTATTTCCATTCTTCAAAAACATTCTTGCTGCTCTGTAACAGTTCATTATATACTAATAGTATAATTTAGTCACTTTCTTACTGTTGAATATTTAATCTTTTTTCTAGATTTCTATTATAAATGTTGCTATAATGAGCATTTTTAGACATAAATCTTCCATCACAAGTCTTTGACTGAATAACTTTCTTAAAACTGACTCTGAGAAGGACATTACTGAGATGAAAAAGTATGATTTGGTAAATACTGCCAAATTACTTCCCAGATAAGTTCTACCAATTTATACTTTCATCAAAAGCATCTGAAAGTACATTTTTTCCCATGTACTCTTACCAACATTAAGTAATTAATTTCAAATCTTTGTTTGATGGGAGAAATGGTTATCTTGCTTTAATCATGTGTTTTCTTTTGAAATAAAAAAACCTAAATTTGAAAGATAGTAATTTTTTTTAATGAAAAATAAATGAACCTTCTAGCTAATTTGTCTCAAGGAATTAGAAGAACATTCCTAATAACTGAGAATTCTAAAAACATTTTATTTACAATACTGTTTTCTTGACATTCATACAACACCCTCTCTCACCAAGCAGGAACACACACACACCAGGCCCCCCTGAAATACTGCAACACAAATGTGGAAATAAAAGCAACCCTGACGCTGTGTCAGTGAGGAAGAAACTGAGGCACAATAAAAACAGAGACGAGTCAAAAGGAAACACAAAAGTATCAGCACGTAAATATGCCAAGCTGTTCCAGCCTAACATCTCTGTATTTCTCTAGGTTAGACATGGATCATAACATTTGTAAAAACTCTAGACGACAAAGGGATTTCTTTCTTAATGAAGAAAACCAATCTGCAAAAACCAACTAGTCACATTTCCTAATTCAATCTCTTTAATAATCCAAAGGAAGGAGGAGAAGACAGGGAAAGGAGGAGAGTTGGGCAAGGATGTGTGTATACATGCAAAGACGGAAAAAACAAACCACAATGCCTTCTCCACTCTAAACATCATTCCAGTCGCCTCAGAAGTAAGATTAGATGATTGAAGACTAGTAACAATCTGCATGCCACCTCATACACTTACAGCCAGAAAAGTCGTAATTTCCTACAACAGCTAGAAAGCAGCGAACAGCTCTACTAAAGCTATACTCTTTGCTCACCCCAGGCAAACAAGAAAAAGGCCAGTTCAATCAGATGACATCCTAGCAGAATGACAAACCAGGCTTTCAACAGTGCATCCAGCCTGTCTGAATTGTTATACATCACTCTAAATATCATTCAGACAATGCATGCAAAGTTTTCAAGGGGGTATTACAAAGGAAAAAATTTAGTTGTTACTACGTGGGATTCGTTCCCAGAATGTAGCAATATCAGTCATGCTACCTGGAGAAGGAAATGGCAACCCACACTCCAGTATTCTTTCCTGGGAAATCCCATGGACAGAGGAGCCTGGTTACAGTCCATGGGGTCACAAACAGTTGGACTGAACCGAGCAACTAAACAACAACAACTTTAAAAGCTAATTTCAATCTAATAATTTAGATTCCAGGTAGTATTGTAACGAACCGTGTCTTAATATTTTATACCCAGATTCAAGGACAAGAAGGACATATAGCATAGGTCTCTGTTTTCTGTGTTTGAACCCCTACACTAAAAAGATATACAGATGTAAAATAAGTAACATTATCATCTGTAACCCTGTACACATTACTAAAAGGTAAAACAAGATGAGGCATGCTTATCAATAAACTAGTAAGAAGAAGAATAAATATTAAAACATGTAAATAAACCCCTTGTGACTGCAGTCACAAAATTAAAAGCTGCTTACTCCTTGAAAGGAAGGCCATGACAAAGTTAGACGGCGTATTTGAAAGCAGATACATCACCTTGCTGACAAAGGTCCATATAGTCAACGTTATGGTTTTTCCAGTAGTCATGTATGAATGTAAGAGCTGGACATAAGCTGAGTGCTGAAGAATTGATGGTTTTGAATTGTGGTTCTTGAGAAGACTCTGGAGAGTCCCTTAGACAGCAAGGAGATCAAACAAGTCAATTCTAAATGAAATCAACTCTAACTATTCATTGGAAGGACTGATGCTGAAGCTGAAGCTCCAATACTTTGGCCACCTGATGTGAAGAGTGGACTCACTGGAAAAGACCCTGATGCTGGGAAGATTGAGGGCAGGACGAGAAGAGGGCAACAGAGGATGAGACGGTTGGATGGCATCATCGACTCAACGAGTTTAAGCAAACTGCAGAACATGATGAAAGACAGGGAAGCCTAGAGTGCTGTAGTCCATGGGGTCAGAGAGTCAGACATGACTTAGCAACTGAACAACAACAAACCCATGTACACGAGCAGGAGGAAAACGATACAATGAACTGAATACAAATGCCAAATAATTTTTCCACACAAGACACTATCAATTCTAACACTCACTGTATACAGTGGCTATAGCTGTCTTACCATATATGCCCATACAAACAGAAAGGTTTTCATTCCTAAAATTATCTTTCAAGAAACAGGAATTGCTTCAAAATTAAATCCTTACGTTTGAGGTTAGCACAAATAATTTTAAATTAAATACAAACAGGGTAGAAAGGGAAAAAAAGAAAAAGCTTCCCCAAAACCTGGAAGTGAAAACTCTAGGCATGCTAGTCATGCCCAGAGGAACGGCATTTGGGATTTCAAAACAGGAAGACCCTGCCAATGGAACCAAACTCCCAGCAATATCCATCCAGTCAGAGTCTGTGAAAAGGGCAAGTCAGTGAAGTTCTCATCTCTGAGTATAAACACTGAAGTCTGGAAAAATGTCACACAACACTATGCTGGATGCTTTGTCAAAGTTACTGCACCAAATAAGTTTCCAAAGGAAGTAAAACATAGTTTTAAACACAGAGTAAATACTTATTTCTGGATTGTGAGGTCATGATTACAAGAGGTAATCATTCAGCTATCACTGAAAAAGGCCTCTGAAAATCATTTAGAAAGTAATGCAATAAAAAAACTTTGGAAAGTTAGGAAGATCACAAATAACACCAAAATGATGGCAATTCTCCTAATGTTATATGGATGAATTCTTGTGGCTTCAGATACAACTTCCAGAGAGCAACATTTACAGTTTTTTTAATGCTCAACCTCAAACAACTTGTAAGGAAGTAAATAAGTGGGAAACTGTGGCCAATTAACCTTAAATATGTTTTTAGTGAATAAATATTAAAGACATTCATAGCTGTGAAGATGTGGAGCATTCATGTTTCATGAGCGTGGGAAAGTAGTATTTTAAATGTGTATTAGGAATATATTCAAATACCTATAATTTGTTAGTATAGCCTATTCTTAAATATGCATGTACAGTTACTACTGGTATAAACTGAGAGAAGAATATATGAGATCGTTATTTTATTTTTTAAAACTACATGTAAATCTAAATTTTCTGAAAATGAAAAAGTTAAAAGATTTTTAAATTATATATGTGAAATTAATTTTAATATTAATTATTTAATATTTTAATTATTTTATCTATGCTCCTAAAAATGCCAGTATTTATGGTGATCAAAGCTCCTATTGTTCTTATTAAGAAGATGGAGGAATGTCTTATATCTGGATCTCTTCATATGCAAATATATGTACTATTTTAGGAAATTCAAACTCTGTATTAGAATAAAACTAATGCTGTGCATCGGAGAAGGCAATGGCACCCCACTCCAGTACTCTTGCCTGGAAAACCCCATGGATGGAGGAGCCTGGTGGGCTGCAGTCCATGGGATCGAGAAGAGTTGGACATGACTGAGCAACTTCACTTTCACTCTTCACTTTCCTGCATTGGAGAAGGAAATGGCAGCCCACTCCAGTGTTCTTGCCTGGAGAATCCCAGGGACGGGGGAGCCTGGTGGGCTGCCATCCATGGGGTCACACAGAGTCGGACACGACTGAAGTGACTTAGCAGCAGCAGCAGCAGCAGCAATGCCGTGCATAATTCACTTTTGCAGTAAAGAAAATAGTGGGGGGGTGGGAAACTAAGTTCACTGTTATCCACTTACCTAAAGAAATTGCATACGAGTTGATTATTAAACATTTCTCTTAAGTAATTTACACCCATTTAAGTTTTTTACAATTGTACATCAATGGAGCATACTTTCTGGAGTGATGCAAATGTTCTGTATCTTGATCTAGGTGGTGACTATGTAAGTGTATACACTGGTCGAAATCCATTAGATTATACACATAAGACTGAGTTTTACTACAAATAAATTATAGTTCAATAAAGTATTACTGGTTAAAAGACGATTTTTTAATTCTACACTACATTATTACTACTGCTGGTTTATTGGGGCTTTCAAGGTGGCTCAGTGGTATAGAATCTGCCTGCCAATGCAGGAGACACAGGTTCAATCCCCTGGGTCAAGAAGATCTCCTGGAGAAGGAAATGGCAACCCACTCCCGTATTCTTGCCTGGGAAATCCCATGGACAGAGGAGCCTGGCGGACTACAGTCCATGGGGTTGCAAAGAGTCGGATACAATTTAGCGATGAAACAACAACTGGTTCATTACATAAGGAATTTCTTTGTGTTGCTTGGAAAACAATACAGGGATTTCCCAACCATTTGCTATAGAAAACAATACCTGAGAATTACTGAAAACAGACAACTTAAGAGAGAGAACAATGAGGTATCCCTTGCCCTTACCTTTTCTCCTGGCTAGCCATGCTGCTGCTGCAAATAGTTGAGGATTATGAGACACTACACTTAGAGAAGTCAGTGTCTTCACCTGAACAGTGATTAAAACAATTAACTGGCTATCAAACTTCTGTAATGGGTTAGAAATTTACTAAAGAACTACTTCCTCTAGAAAAAAAAAAAAAAAAAACTGACCCTTGCATTTTCTCTCATCTTTGCAATCACCATTATATAAAAACTATTAAAGAATTATTACCCAAGTAACAAACACTTCTGTTTCATCCTGGCTAAGTGTGCACTTATCTGCTCTTATTATTAAGATAATTTAGGCTTTTAACCAGAATATTCACTTATCCGTATTTATGGAAAATCAGATCAAACGTAGGGTAATTTTACTAAAAGATGGAAAGTAAACCTAACACGTCATTATTAGATCTTTCTTTGTCAGAAAATGAGTCATAAACGTGGGAGATGACAGCTACCAGCCAAGCCTCAAGGTGAAACAAGCTGGCACCAGCAGCTCTATGGTTAAGAAACAAAAACCTAAGGTGCTTCTAACCCTGGAAAACATCCAGGTGAAATGACGTCTACAAGATGAAACATTGTGGTTCATGTCATTCCTTTAAAACTCATGTTTAAAACTATTAAATATGGAGGAAGGGAAAGTAATATCCAGCAAAACACAAACACAAAAAATTAATATCCAGTTAATGTCACTGACATTAAAAAATAAATGTCATTTGTACTTGATTTGTTCAAATTCTAAACATCTCATATATTACATCAGTCTGCCAAGATATTTTCGGGGTGGGGTGGGGAAGCGGGGTAGATGAAAAGGTTGGGATCCCACCAACCACGAATGTAGGTGAGAAATGGATGAAAGGTGACAGCAAGAGAGAAACAGCTCTCGTGCTGAGCCCACTGCTCATGGAAAAGGAATAAATTTCAAAGTTTAAATTTCCATTCTTGGCGATTTTAGTCATTCACTGCAAAGACTGCCTAAATCCTGCAAAAGAAAATTCTCCATTTAATCACCCTGAGCAGTCATAATCTCCAGCAGAAAAAGAGAAAGAGCTAGAAGGAAACTCAAGAGTGTATCTTTTCTGCCTTGGCTTTAGTAAGACTTAAAGTATCCCTGTTCTATGACCACAAGAGATTTCATTTCTACTTTTTGTGTCATATTTCACTGCGGTCCAAACCTCAAAATCATTAATATCTAATGCCTTACTTCATAACTTTCCCACCATTGTAAATGCCTTAATAATCTTGTCATCAGGGTGAAAACACAGGCTGCCAAAGAGCTAAGTGCTAAGCGCAGTGACTGAGCGGAAAGGGCCTGTCTTGAATGTACGACCTCAGCTTTCTGTTTTCTCGTCCATTAAAACAAAACAGGCGTACTTTCCTGGTGGTCCAGTGGTTAAGAACCCAGCTTGCAATGCAAGGGACATGAGTTCCATCCCTGCTTTAGGGAACTAAGATACCCCATGACTCGGAGCATGTGGAGCACGCCACAACTAGAAAGTCCCCGTGCCACACAGAAAGATCTGTATAAGGGAACAGACATTCCCTGTGCTCCAACTAAGACCCGACACAGCCAAAAAAAAAAAGTGAAACTGGTTTCTGCCATTTTATGAATCTATGATCACACAATAATACAACCATATATAATCTAGTGGAGGTTCATTGGTAAAGATTCCGCCTGCAATGCAGGGGACTAGAATTTAACCCCTGGGTTGGGAAAATCCCCAGAGGAGAAAATGGCAAACCACTCCAGTGTTCTTGCCTGGAGAATCCCATGGACACGGGCCTGACAGGCTACAGTCCACGGAGTCAAAAAGAGTCAGACACGACTTAGCAACTAAACAACAGCAACAACAATATAATTTCATAAGAGAATTACTAAACTCTCCACTATTTCTAAGCTAAATACCTACTAAAACCTTCTGACAGGGACTATTTCCTAATTTTTCAGTTTTCTCACTCTGAAATATCTTCCCTAAGATCTTTCTTTAATGCACCATGACAGTCAAAGTGAAGAGGAACTAAAAAGCCTCTTGATGCAAGTGAAAGTGGAGAGTGAAAAAGTTGGCTTATCCCACTGCTGGGCATACACACTGAGGAAACCAGAAGGGAAAGAGACACGTGTACCCCAATGTTCATCGCAGCACTGTTTATACTAGCCAAGACATGGAAGCAACCTAGATGTCCATCAGCAGATGAATGGATAAGAAAGCTGTGGTACATATACACAATGGAGTATTACTCAACCATTAAAAAGAATACATTTGAATCAGTTCTAATGAGGTGGATGAAACTGGAGCCTATTATACAGAGTGAAGTAAGCCAGAAGGAAAAACATAAATACAGTATACTAACGCATATATATGGAATTTAGAAAGATGGTAACAATAACCCGGTGTACGAGACAGCAAAAGAGACACTGATGTATAGAACAGTCTTATGGACTCTGTGGGAGAGGGAGAGGGTGGGAAGATTTGGGAGAATGGCATTGAAACATGTAAAATATCATGTAGGAAACGAGTTGCCAGTCCAGGTTCGATGCACGATGCTGGATGCTTGGGGCTGGTGCACTGGGACGGCCCAGAGGGATGGTATGGGGAGGGAGGAGGGAGGAGGGAGGAGGGTTCGGGATGGGGAACACATGTATACCTGTGATGGATTCATTTTGATATTTGGCAAAACTAATACAATTATGTAAAGTTTAAAAATAAAATTAGAAAAAAAAGAAAAGAAAACAAAGATCATGGCATCCGGTCCCATCACTTCATGGGAAATAGATGGGGAAACAGTGGAAACAGTGTCAGACTTTATTTTTCTGGGCTCCAAAATCACAGCAGATGGTGACTGCAGCCATGAAATTAAAAGACGTGTACCCCTTGGAAGGAAAGTTATGACCAACCTAGACAGCATATTCAAAAGCAGAGGCATTACTTTGCCAACAAAGGTCCGTCTAGTCAAGGCTATGGTTTTTCCTGTGGTCATGTATGGATGTGAGAGTTGGACTGTGAAGAAGGCTGAGCGCCGAAGAATTGATGCTTTTGAACTGCGGTGTTGGAGAAGACTCTTGAGAGTCCCTTGGACTGCAAGGAGATCCAACCAGCCCATTCTGAAGGAGATCAGCCCTGGGATTTCTTTGGAAGGACTGATGCTAAAGCTGAAACTCCAGTACTTTGGCCACCTCATGCGAAGAGTTGACTCATTGGAAAAGACTCTGATGCTGGGAGGGATTGGGGGCAGGAGGAGAAGGGGACGACAGAGGATGAGATGGCTGGATGGCATCACTGACTCGATGGACATGAGTCTGAGTGAACTCCGGGAGTTGGTGTTGGACAGGGAGGCCTGGCGTGCTGCGATTCATGGGGTCGCAAAGAGTCGGACACGACTGAGCGACTGATCTGATCTGATCTAATCTGACAGTCAAATACTAAATATGGTGAAGGAAAGAACCTGTGATTTCTTTAAGCGCCATTCCAATTACATGACTTGTCATCAATGGTTTTAAATGCAAAGGTATCATTGACTCATATTTATTAACTGGTTTTCTTATCACCTTGGGACTGTTTTGTGCTACCACTGGTATAAACCCAATCCTACTTCCATACTGTATTTCCATAGCTGTTTACTTTCCTTAAGAAAATTATCTTGCCTTAATCCTCTTAAATGCCATATTATGCATATTCATCAACTTTTCAAAAATACCAGATATTCTGAATTTTAATCCAGTTGTCTACTGAATGACCTATCCCACCCAACTTGATGCCATTCACAAATTTAATGAGCATATTGTGCACCTCCACCTAAGACTCTGCTGGAAACATATGGAGCTCAAGATCCATCTGACAGAATTCAACTTAAGAGTACACAGCTTCCCTCCCAGGGCTGAGAACCTGTGCTGAGGCAGGGCTAAACTGTTCAAGAAGAACTTTGTAATCATGAGTCAGTCTATCTGCCTGGCCAGACAACTCTGCCACTTCTCACAAACAAAACGCTACCTAAACCACCACAAGAAAACCAAGATGAAAGGCTGTAACCTGGCAGAAAACAGGTAACAGAGGGCCTATAGTGGGTGCCCTACAACGGTGAGTCTGCAGCAGCACCATCTGCACTCAGTTGCGTGAAAGTCGCTCAGTCGTGTCCAACTCTTTGCGACCCCATGAACTGTAGTCTATGGAATTCTCCAGGCCAGAATACTGGAGTAGGTAGCCTTTCCCTTCTCCAGGGGATCTTCCCAACCCAGGGATTGAACCCAGGTCTCCCACACTGCAGGCAAATTCTTTACCAGCTGAGCCACTAGGGAAGCCCAAGAACACTGGTGGGTAGCCTATCCCTTCTCCAGTGGGTCTTCCCGACCCAGGAATCAAACCAGGATCTCCTGTATTGCAGGTGGATTCTTTACCAACTGAGCTATCAGGGAAGCCAAGACCATCCATAAGACAAACAAATATGCCCAATGTCAGTTGCCAAATGCTCTCTCAGCCAGTGGAGTTATTTTCCAATATAGAGGCTTATTTCCACTCCTATCATTTGAGCTGAATGTTAATGAAGAACCAGTTATTATTTCCCCAAATCTGTTTATGTCTTATGATTGATTACACCTTTTTGACCTGTTGCTGTGACCACATTATTTAGTTACTACCTAAATGAGTAAGTGCAACAAGAAACCATTATTTCTATAAATCTATGTTGAATACTTTAAATTGATTAAAAGACAGGTTGCTATTTTAAAAAGAAAGAAAGAAGGATGCTGCCAGATTAGGCATTAGCAAGACAACTCAAAGACTAAGGAACAAATCATACAAATCTAAAAGGTACTTTTAAATTGCTTCACAAATGTCTTTAGATTCTCACCCCATTAATAACATTAAGACTGGATGTTAATTAACTAGCAAACATTTATTTAGGCATTCATGTGCCAGTCACCCGCAAGATTAAATGACTTAACCATTTTATGCTAGCATATACTTTACAATTATTAACACATTGCTTTTATCGTTGGCATTTTTCACATGAGAAAACTGAGGCGCAGAGAAGTTGAGCAACCTGCTTAAGTGCACATGCTATAAAGACGCAGAGTGAGTGTTTCAGCCCAGGAGGCCAGTTCCAGAAGCAATAAGCCAAGCTATCGCAGACAGCACATTTATTATTTGTGTGGCAGACACAAGAAAACATGTATGGCTCTCAAATTAGTTGACTGATATGCAAAGAAAGTATCTTAAGCCTACCACCCAAACACACACATACACACATTTTAAATTGAACACATCTAAGCTTTTTTTCCAGAATTCTGTGCTTTAAAACATCTCCACTTACTCATCAATTTTATTAAAATAAGGGATTTCTGGTATACATTTTCCATGTTGTGGAGCCAGTCACAAAACGCAATGACAGAGTAAATGGCTTCATATTAACTACTGATATTATCAACATATCACATTTTCTTTTCCCAGGAAAAGAAAAATATTCACAGGATTATATGTAACGTTCTGAGATCTTACCCATGATTAATCAGTGCCATAACACAAGGAGTTTCAGGAATACAAAAGACAGAACTACAAAAATCTTAAAAAGAGAGAGAGAAGAGAAAGACATGAACTATAAATGAAATCTGAACATTCATAAATATTTAGATCTGTTTTCTGGATTTCATTAATTTCTCTACTATACTACTGAGTATTAAACTGCAATAAAATATCAAAAACAAAATTTTATGTTTATAAAATTCACCTCCATACCTTAGATACTAACACAGAAAATTGTTCTTTGAAACTGTAAGTATAAACAATATCACACGTCAAGCAGACATCTGGAATATGTTTATCCAAGCACAGAAATCTAAGGAAGGCAAAGCAAAATATTTTTCCATGATACAGCTAATGAAGGTATTTTTTTAAAGCATTCTATGCAATAGCCACCCCCCTCATCAATGTAATAACTACTTCAAGCAATGGGTGCTGAAGCCACTAGGTAAAAGGTTATTAAAAAACAAGTTGAACATTGTCTTGAAAGTTGAAGGACTCTGAACATGGTCTCAAAGTTTCATCCTACCAGTAACTCACTAAATGTAAAAAGTCATGCCTTTAGAATCTCAACCGTCAATACCTTAACCAAGTGACCAAATTTAGCTACACAAATAAGGAGATAGCCTGACATTGTTTTTCTTGATGCAATGTACACTTTCATTTTAGATTATATTAGGTGTTTTTATGATTCTCTACTTCAACTCACTTTATTTAATCACTGGTATATAAAAAAGTACACAACCTCACCTATTAGGAATCCTTGCCAAAAATGTTTAACTTAAATCATGAAAAAGCAATGAGAGAAAGTTAAAAGGTGGGATAACTGGTCTATATTCTTCTAAATCTCACTGACATGAAAAGCAAAGAGAGAAAGAGGAACTATTCTAGACTAAGAGACTAAAAAAAAAAGAGAGAGAAACAACTATCAAAACATCTAGAAAATCATTTTTGGATCCTAGATTAGGGGGAAAAAGAAAAAAGGAGGGGTTACATACGCTCTAAAGGGCATTTCTGGAACAACTGGGAAAACTTTAACATGTATATAAAATAGCTGATATTACAAAATTCTTACTAATTTTTTTCAGTCTAAAAATGACACTGCGGTTAGAATGTGTGCCCTCATCCCATAAGATCCATGTTGAAATATTTAAGAGGCGAACTGTCACAACATCTGCAAATGGTTTGAAAAGGTATATTTATAGAAAGAGGTAAAGATGATAGCGAATATTAAAAATTACTGAATCTAGGCAAAGAGTATATAGACATTCAGTATACCACTTATTTCAGCCTTTCTGTGGGGTTGGAATTTTTCAAAATAAAAAGTTGAAGAAGGATGTCTACACAAAGCCTTGTACATGAATCTTTGCTATCCGTGACAGCCAGAAACTAAACCAAGCCAAATCCCCAGCAATGAATGAACGGATGAACAAATGTGGTATTAACCACAGAACGGGCTACTATTCTACAAGAAGGAGGAACACACTATGGATACATGCTACAGCATGGATGAACCTTGAAAACAGTCATCTCAGTGGAAAAAAAGCTAGTGTTCTATATATTATGATGCCATTTATGTGAAATATAAGAAAAGTTACATCTACAGAAACACAAAACCAATCAGCTGCCTGGAAGCTGGCAAAGAAATTTACCACCAATAATCCTAAGGAAACTTTTCAGGGTGATGGAAATGTTCTAAAATTGTACTGTGGTAATAATGGTGGTAGAACTCTGTAAATTTACTAAAAATCATCAAACTGTACAATGGGTGAATTTCATGGTAGGTAAATTATACCTGATTTTTATTATTTTATTACTATATTAACAAAAAAGTTGAGAAAGAAACAATCTATAATCAAAAAAAAAAAAAAAAACAAGGTAAAACAATTAACAATGTGGAGATGAATAAATCCAGTTATCTGCTAGTGTAGACCGGAGGCAGGGAGCAAAACATCAAGCTAAGCTATATAATAAAACTAGTTACATTTCTATTAAAAATAAAACATTCAATAAAACGTTTAAAAGAACTCCAACCACTTACTGTTCCATTTCCAAATAAGGTCCCCAACCAAATGACAGTGTATAAATCAATTTTATAATCAAAAGACTCTGGCTTCAACAACAAAAAGACAAATAAACCAATTACAATACAGGCAAAGGAGGGAATTTCCTGGTGGTCCAGTGGTTGGGAGCCTGTACTTTCACTGCCGAAGGCCCAGGCTCAAACCCTGGTCAGGCAACTAGAATCCTACAATGCAGAGCACGGCCAAAAACAGAGGGGAGAGGAATAAAAAAAAGAGACATTTCTCCACAGAAGATAAAACAAATAACCAATAATCACACCGAAAAGATGCTTAATTTCACTTACTTGTTAGCAAAATGCAAACCAAAACCATGATACCAACAAATTTGACAACCTAAACAAATGCATAAATTCCAAGAAACACACAACCTATCAAGACTAAATCATGAGAAACAGAAGACATGAATACATTAATTACTAGGAATGAAGTTGACTCAGTCATCAAAACCCTCCCAACAAACAAAAGTACAGGACTAAACAGCTTCACTAGTGAGTTCTACCAAATACCAATCCTCCTCAGACCCTTAACAAAAAAATATTAAGAAAAGGGAATGCTTCCAAACTCATTTTAGAAGGCCAGCATTACTCTACTACCAAAGCAAACAAGGACACACCACAATAAAACAGAACTACAGGCCAGCTTCCCTTATGAACACAGATGCAAAAAGGCTCAACAAAATACTAGCAAACCAAATTCAACAATACATTAAAAGGATCATACACCATGACCAATTGGGATTTAGTCTATAATGCAAGGATGGTTTAAGATCTGCAACTCAACATGATACACAGTTTTAACAACACGAACTACAAACATCATATGATCATTTCAGCAGAGGCAGAAAAAGCACTTAACAAAATTCAGCAGCCACCAATGATAAAAATTCTCAACCAAGTGGGCAAAGTGGATATATTAGAAAAGACTTGCATGTAAGTACTGAAACCTTAAAATTCCTAGAACAAAACATAGGTAGGAATATAGATCTTGGCAATGATTTTCTGCAATCTGACACCAAACGCAACAAAGGAAGAATAAACAAGTGGGTTATATAAACAGCTCATTCATATAACTCATTATTTTATTAAAAATCTGATTTTAAAACAGGCAAAAGATCTGAATAGACATTTATCCAAGGAACACATACAGATGGAAATGGGTACATGGAAAAAATACTCCACATCACTAAACATCAAGGAAATGCAAATTAAACCACAATGAGTCACTATTTTATACTTGCTAGAATGGCTATTATCACAGAGACAACAAATAAGTATTTGTGAGGATGTGGAGAAACAGGAACTTTGTACAGTGTGGGCAGAAATATAAATTGGTTGCAACCACTACAGGTAACAGTGTGGAGTTTCCTCATAAAATTAAAAAACTGACCTACCATAGGACCCAGCAATTTCATTTCTGAAGTATTTATCTGAAGAAAACAGAAAGGCTAATTCAAAAAGATAAATGCATTCCCATGTTCACTGCAGCTATTTACAGAAGTCAACAACCTAAGCTTCCATCAATGGATGAATGAATAAAAAACGATGTCACACACACACACACACACACACACACACACACACACAAAATGGAATATATTACTCAGCCATAAAAAAGAATGAAACCATGCCATTTGCAACAATATGGATGGAAGGAACTTCGGGGTATGCTAAGTGAAATAAGTCAGAAAAAAAAAAAAAAGATAAATACCATATGATCTCACTTACACGTAGAATTTTTAAAAACCAAAAACTTGGGCTCATAGACACAGAGAACAGAATGGTGGTTGCCAGAGGTGAGGGACAAATAAGTGAAAGGGGCCCAAGGTAAAAACTTCCATTTAAGTCATGAGGATGTAATGAATCGCATGCCAACTATAGTTAACAATAATACATCACATATTTCAAAGTTGCCAACTGAGTAGATCTTAAAAGTTCTCACCACAAGAAAAAAAAATTTTTTTTTTTGCCAACTGTGTAAAGTGACAGATGTTAACTAGACTTGTGATGATCATTTTGCAATGTATACAAATCAAGTCATTGTTGTGCACCTAAAATTAATTTTTTTAAAAGTCTAACAACAACAACAAAATCATAATGGGACACACTTAATATCTATTAGGATGGTCATAATTTCTAAAAAGTTTTGACCAGGGTGTGGAAAAACTGAAAGCCTCATCCTCAAGCACTGCTAGTAAGATGTAAGCTGGTACAGCCACTGTGGAAAACAGGCTGGTGGTTCCTTAATTAAGACACGGAATTACCATATGAACCAGGAATTCTATTCATTAGCAAGTACCAAAAAGAACTGTGAAAAAGTGTTCAAACAAAACCTTGCACATGTATGTCTGTCTCAGCAGTAGTCACAACCACTAGAAGGTTCAGAACACAAATGTCCATCGGTTGATGAATGGATACACAAATGATGGTATATAACCACACAATAGACTATTATTCAGCTATAAAAAGAAATGAAGATGCATGCTGGAAGACAGATTACAAAGTGACTGTGGTGGATTCATGTTGATGTATGGCAAAACCAATACAATATTGTAAAGTAATTAGCTTCCAATTAAAATAAATAAATTTAAATTTAAAAAATAATAAAAATAAAAACATACAAAGTGAAAGAAGTAGAGACAAAGTGCCACAAATTGTATGATTCCAAATTCATATGAAGTTATATAAAATAGGCAAATCCACAGAGGCAGAAAGCATATTAATGATGGCCAGTGGCTGGGAAGAGGGGGAAATAGAGAGTGACCCCTTAATGGGAGCAGGTTTCCTTTTGGGATGATGATGAAAATGTTCTAGAAATAAAAAGTAACGATGACTGTACAACACTGTGAATGTACTAAATGCCACTAAATTATACACTTTTAAATGGTTAAAAAGATGAAGTTTGTGTTATATATATTTTACAATTATTTTACATTTTTTAATAACTGTGCTTATGGGTATACAGCATATTTTTGAATTTAGACTATCATAATTTTTCTACTTCTTTTGGCCTTTCTGTATACCACAGATCCCATACGGCTTCCCTGGTATCTCAGACAGTACAGAATCTGCCTCCAATGCAGGAGACACAGGTTCAATCTTTGGGTCAGGAAGATTCCCTGGAGAAGGAAATGGCAACCCACTTGTTATCTTGTCTGGGAAATCCCATGGACAGAGGAGCCTGGCGGGCTACAGTCCACGGGGTTGCAAAGAGTTGGACATGACTGAGCGAGTTACACAGATAGGTCATACAACAGGTATGCCATAAAATCTAACATTTGTTGATCGCTTACTAAAGGCAAGACACATGCTAGTAGGTATTTTTTATATATTTTAATCCTAAAAAACCTATAAAGTAGGTAAATATTATTACCCCCATTTTATATATAAGAAATGAAGGCTCAGAGAATGAGATAACAATGAATAACAGACAAAACTGGAATTCAAACTTTAACATTTATAAGGTTAACTCAAAGATAAAGGAAGGGAATAAAATGATCTCTAAAGCACAGAAGTAAGGTATTTCTGGTAATACATCTCTATGAATAATGCCACAGGAAAAAAAGAAAATCACATCCTTCCCCAAACTGTCCTGATGGTAGCTTTCTGGAAAAATATACAGACAGAAAGTCAACACTAATCCTAAACGATCTTCAATATGACATACGCTAGCATCTTTCCACCAGAATAGAACCAAGACTTTAATTACTGTGCTGGTTATTGTTTCCAGAGAACTCAAATGGTCCAAGAATTGTCACCACTCATTTTGAAGTTCACCATGAAGTGTTGTGGGAGGTCAGCTATATATAAGCATACAAGGAAAGGAAATTTCTTTATAATATATATTCCCAGTCTCTACCCAGACCCAGTGGATCAAAAATCTTTGAGCTAATACCTTAACATCCTTATGTTTTTGTAAAAGCCTACCCCAGCAGAAAGCCAAATTTCAGAACTGCCACAAACAAATGGGGAAAAAAAATATTTTTAGTCAAACAGAACAAAGCAAACAGGCATGGTCCAATCAGCACTGACTTTAGAGCACAGGAGCACCTGACATTTGTAATCTAGCTATGATATCAGATCTCTTTACTGTACACTTACATGTCAGGCAACATAATTCTGTCCAAATACACTTGAATCTTTGCATTAATTCATGGTACTGAACATATCAAAGTGTACCCAGAAATGCCTTTAAGAAATCTTTTATGGATTAATTCTAGCTGCACATATATGTATATGCATTATGTCTATTATGTATTTATATGTATACAAATGTACACATACATATATCATTAACCTTTATACCATTTAGCAAGGTGCCTGACGATCTAGCCTCAAGTAGCTTTCAAATAAACAAATACAAATAAATCTAATAAATATTTACTGACACCCACATTATAGGCCAAGTACTGTGCTTAGGTGCTTACAAATCTAGCCAAGAACAAGACAAATTCTTGTAACACTTATTATTAGCAGGGATATCAGTCATTAAGCAGGCTGCTATGGAAGTATCCATCCCTTTTCATCATTTTCCTTATTTTACTTTTAGATGTGAATATTCTGCTTCATCTTTCCCTGGGGCATTATAGGATTCTCACTTTGTCTTATCAATCCCTTTAAATTCCCATTTTCATTCTACATGGGGAAAATGTACATCCAAGCAGCCTCCGATATTATTTCAAAGCAATTGGAAAAATTCCAGAATCCACATTTCCATTGGGCTGAGACTTTCCAATATGCCAAATAATGATACTTTATGACCTAGAAGTTCCAATGAATTGGTAGTAAGAAAACATTGATCTGCTTCAGTGGCACTGTAATTGGAATGGTGATTAAATGCATCATGTTAAATTTACCCTGGGCCTTTTCCAGTGTGGCAAATATAAAATGAGCTATCAGCATGAGCAGAGCCTAAACCACTTTCTTTCTAAAATGGTACTTCTCCTGCATGTCAAAGGTGATATGTTTGAGCTTCTCCATTAATAATTAGACAGCATAAACGTAACAAACCACATACACCCACATACAGGTGTCCACAGGATGCACACTGCTCAGCATGGTTTACTGTACTGAGCACCTTGGGACAACCTTATGTATGTCAGAGCAGTGCATGCGCACCACTATAGTTAATGGTCTGTCAGCATTTCCATTATAAAGCAATTTTCAAAGGTTTATTGCTCTGCTGAAGAATTTGCTCTGAGCTGAAATTTGGCATTCCAGAAAAGCAAAAACCATAGCCCATAGTTGTTTATTCCCTTCCAAGTAGGCCAAGAGTTTGTTTTTGGTTTGTTTGGGCAGGGGGGGGTTGGGTTTTTTTGTTTTTTTTTTTTTTTCCTAGTTAACTTGCCCTTTATTTCAGAATTTTCTCATAAAGCCCTCTGGGACTATCCACAGAACAAAAACCACATACCTCACAAAGGGATTACTGTTTGGTAATAGCAGCTAGAAGGTAAAGAGCACAAATTCCAACTTATATGGAAAACTATTTCTAAAAAGCAAGCATATTTCTGATGAACAAATTGTAAGTTTTAAAACTTTATCAGTTCTACCTAGTTATACTATTCATGCTACCAGAGTATGCTGCCATTTATATTAAAATCAATGGATAGTTTTTAAATCCTCATCAATTGTTAAACTGTCTTTTATCTTTCCCACTCAAGAACCATAGCTACTACTGACCTAACGTGATTTTACCTACTCTCAACTCCCTCTGACCCTGCAAATTAAAGGGGAAAATTCTTTAAGTAAGAGGTAGGCATCAATACCAAGAAATGTTACACTGTATAGTAGATAGAAGTCTGAAGGCAATTTAATTCACAAGATGATCAGTCCCTGAATCAGAGAGTTCGCAGAAAACAATTTTGGTAATCGAGAAGATTGGTACATTAGTGAGAAACTAACAATTTCATCCAATCTCTGGAAACTGTTTTATTAGTCTGAAAGCCTGCCAGAATACTTCATGCTTCAAACAAGGAAAAAGACTGTTTTAGTATTTCAGTTGGTTTCTTGTTACTGAATCTAACTTGAAAGCTTAAATATTTACACTTTAAATTACAAGGTTTTTCAACTATATAGCTAATTATATTTCTGATACAACTCTATTCAATAAATATCAGACTTTTAAGAATGGTTTTCTAAAAAGTTCTCATTATGTACAAATAAAGACCCTCTAAAACTGGAGATCAGTGATCAAACCAACTTTTAAAAATGAACACTTTTTAGAGAAGCACTCATTCCAAATTACTACTGATACTGGTTAATATATTTTGCCAATTTTCCAACTTTACATTACTCTGAAGACAACTAGCTGTAATTAAAACCATCTATGATGAACAAATTGTAAGTTCATACTGTAACAACATGTTTAGTAAATGGGATCCAATTAATGATTATAGCTACCGGAAATACAAACACAAATGCATCAGACAAGGACATTAGAAGGGTCCAACAAATATTAAAAAACAAAATTTTGCTTTAGAATTTTTACTGATGTTGTTAAATTCTTTTAATAACATACCTCACATTAAGATTCCAAACTGATTCTACTTTTACCTTCAGCAGGGATTAACCTTACCTGCCAAATTTAGAAGTATAAATGCTAAAGTCAAAAAGTCAGATTTACCAAGGACAAAAAAACAAACTAATCAAGACAAACCTTCAACAGCATCAGTGTTACAAGTTAATTGGTTTGATGTATAGCATCACAGATTAAAGTCACTTTAATCTTCTGCAATTTTGTTAAAGGCCCTAGCTAGTAGGTCTGTCCAGTAACCAACCCAAGGACCTGTGAGTGCTTCAGATTTTTGTAAAAGAAACCCAAGACAGCCCTGCAGACCTTCTCTGAGGCACATCCTATTTTACAATATAACCCATGTGCCCCAAACCTCAGGAGTCTCTAGTCTGCCTACATGTTTTATTCTTCTCTCTAGTACTAATCACAATGGGTTTATCAGTATATACTCATTATTTACTACTGTACGTTTAATTACTTTATTCTTCTCTCACCACCACTTGCAACAAAAATAAAAGTTCTATGTAGAATTGTGTTTACCGCTGTATTTCCAAAGCATGGAATACTGCACGGAATAAGTCTGCTCAATGAGTTAATAATCCTATTATCACAGACACTACTAACAAACAGATTATCCAGTCCCTACAAAACACAAATGGAAAAAAAAAAAAAGCACAGGAATAGTATATATACTCTTCTTAGGGAGTTAAATCAATTTAAGAGTAAAACTGCAAACATTCAATACTGCCTATTATTTGAGATTATAAATTTTACATTGACTTTCTAGATAAAAGGATTTTACGTAAACTCTACTTGGAAGATTACTTTCCCCTGAGATTTTCCTGAAAACAGGTATCTTCTAAAAGCCTATCTAAGTGAGTAAAATTTTTAAATGGCAATTTGCATCTCAGAAGCACCAAAAAGGCAGTCAGCTATGCAATTTATTCAGAACAAAGTATAAATACATTTTAAGTATCAAGGATAAGCATGGGAAGAAATCTTCACACATTTTCAGTAAGAAATGAATTACAAGGTTTTCTGCAGCATTGTTTCAAGTAAATAAATGACTAAATAAATAGTTAAAATAAGACTGGAGGGGCCTTGTTCACCGAAACTTGGTCTCCCCATGTTGTTCTTGCTCTCACCTTCTGGCTGAATTTCCATCTGGAGTGTGGAGGCTCGTCAAGCCTACTAATTATGTCTGGGCTTCTAAGATCTGACCAGGGAGGCCTTAGTGTCTCCTCTCCTTCGGGAGAACGGGAGGACGCCTGCGGCCTATGTAGGTGACGCAAATTCCTTATTTTGGAATTTTATTAGCTTTCCACGTAAACCAAGTTATTCAGCCTCTTTTCTTCACTGAATTTCCTCACTGAGCTATCCTTATTTGATCACTCTTTATATCTTTAATTAACATTTAAATAAGCTATTGTTTCCTGATCCCGCTTTGAATTCCCTGGATCCACCGGGGCTGGACCCTGGCAAGTGGCACCCGGAACAGGCTAATTCGAAGGATTCTTCGGCAGAACATTCAGAAGCTCGCGACTGAGCTGCATCTGGCTGTTTTAAGAAATAAAAAAGGGGGAGATGCCGGGAGCCAGCATGAAGAACTCCGCCCATGGCAAAAGTCATGAGGAAGGAGGCTCGGCATACGCAGAGGCAGGATCGAGCCTCAGGAGTCCCCCTGGAAATTCTCGAGCATCTACCCTCAAAACCAGAGTCTGCCTACTTTACTGCTTTGTGCTCTCACCTATACCTCTGACTTTACGGGGGGTTGTCCCCCACCACCTCTCTCTGAAAAAGAGTTAACTTACAGCTCCAGTTAATAAAGTTCCTGGGCGTGCCAAGGGTGTTTCAACCTACAAACTCCTTTGGAAGTCCTCTAGCCTGCCTGAATAGGTTCTTCTGGCCACATGTGATTGTTCAGAGCCTCCCAACTGTGAGAGGCATGAGATGTTCTAAACTGTCTAAATACAGATCCCTTTGAGCAGTTAAAAGATTGATTAGAAATTGTATTGGTGAAGGGTTTTTCACTTGTTGGGCCATGTTTGCTGCTAAGTTTCCATATCCCTTACCTACTGTGTCCCTGAGAGTGTATTGATTAATATAATTGGTGTATAGGAAATAAATAGTAGCTTTAATGTTTGTAACCTTGGACCCTTGAGTTAATTCTTTTCTTGTTACAGCCCACCACACCTTTGCCCTATAGGAATGCAACTTTATCTAATGCTTTCGGAGGGTGGCGCCTGACTTTAGAACAATCATCTTTAGAGAAAAATAAGTTTTCTGAAAAAGGGATCTTAAAATGTTGACAGGCCTCTGGGCCAGAAGATGATGTAAATCACCTAAACTTTTGCATATGATAAGTTTGCAGGAAGAAAGCCTGGCTTACTGCTGACTCTACCCCTTCCCCCATTATCCTCTATGCATAATTTAAGGTATAAAAACTACTTTGGAAAATAAAGTGCGGGCCTTGTTCACCGAAAAAATAGTAATAATAATAAAAATAAGACTGGAAAAAAACCTGAATATCTATGAAGAAACTAAAGTGTACTGTATTTCTTGAGACTAATGTGGAACTATCCAAAAGAATGACATAATTCTATCCAGTGACATGGAACAACCTATAAGATGCACCACAGGAAGCAGCACACACCCAAACACGTACTGTGTAAATGTGCCACTGTCAGGCTCTACACAATACAGAAGGATGCCCACCCACCATCCAAAAAGGCTGATAAGAAGCTGCCATAGGATAAAGGAACTGAACAAGGGTAAAATGATTTACTTCTCACCGTAAATCATTTGAAACTGTCTGAATTTTTATGACGTGAATATTAGTTTTCTTTTTTTCAAACGGAGGGGGAAACCGCAGAATAAAATTAGAAAGAAACTTTATTCAAAATATGCAAAGATAATAGGCATTTCTATGTCCATCAGGCATAATGGTTAAGATTAGATCAATCTCATTTGACTCGCTTATTTCAAGTATTAATTTACATACTTTAAATTATGTAAACCCAGATACAGAGTCCACCTGCAATGTGGGAGACACAGCTTCAATCCCTGGGTCAGGAAGATCCCCTGGAGAAGGGAATGGCAAATCATTTCAGTATGCTTGCCTTGAGAACCCCATGAACAGTATGAAAAGGCAAAAGATATGACACTGAAAGATGAACTCCACAGGTCAGTAGGTCCCCAATATGCTACTGGAGAAGAGTGGAGACAAAACTCCAGAAAGAATGAAGAGGCTCAGCCAAAGTGAAAACACTACCCAGCTGTGGATGTGACTGGTGACGGAAGTAAAGTCCGATGCTGTAAACAGCAATATTGCTTAGGAACCTGGAATAGAACAGTCCACGAATCAAGGTAAATTGGAAGTGGTCAAACAGGAGATGGCAAAAGTGAACACTGACATTTTAGGAATCAGTAAACTAAAATGGACTGCAATAGGCGAATTTAATTCAGATGACCACTACATTTCTACTATGGGCAAAAATAAATTAGGAGAAATGCAGTAGCCCTCACAATCAACAGAAGAGTCCAAAATGCAGTGCTTGGGTGGAATCTCAGAAACGACATGATGATCTCTGTTTCCAAGGCAAACCATTCAGTATCACAGTAACCCAAGTCTATGCCCCAACCATTAATGCCGAAGAAGCTGAAGTTGAATGGTTCTATGAAGACCTACAAGACCTTCTAGAACTAAGACCCCAAAAATGTCTTTCATCATAGGGGACTGGAATGTGAAGTAGGAAGTCAAGAGTTAACTGTAGTAACAGGCAAGTTTGGCCTTGGAGTACAAAATGAAACAGGGCAAAGACTAACAGAGTTTTGCCAAGAGAATACCCTGGTCACAGCAAAAATCCTCTTCCAACAACACAAGAGACGACTCTACACATGGACATCACCAGATGTTCGATAACAAAATCAGACTGATTATATTCTTACCAGAAGCTCTATACAGTCAGCAAGAACAAGACCAGGAGCTGACTGTGGCTCAGATCATGAACTCCTTATTGCCAAATTCAGGCTTAAATTGAAGAAAGTGGAAAAGTCCTACTGGTCTAGTGGAAAACCACCAGACCATTCAGGGATGACCTAAATCAAATCCCTTACAACTATACAGTGGAAGTGACAAATAGATTCAAGGGATTAGATCTGATACAGTGCCTGAAGAACTGTGGATGGAGGTTCATGACATTGTACAGGAGGCAGTGTTCAAGACCATCCCCAAGAAACAGAAAGGCAAAAAGGTTGTCTGAGGAGGTCTAAAAATAGCTGAGAAAAGAAGACAAGCGAAAGGCAAAGGAGAATTCCAACAAGTAACAAGATAGCCTTCCTAAGTGATCAATGCAAAGAAATAGAGGAAAACAACAGAATGGGAAAGACTAGAAATCTCTTCAAGAAAATTAGAGATGCCAAGGGAACATTTCATGCAAAGATGGGCACAATAAAGGACAAAAATGGTATGGACCCAAGAGAAGCAGAAGATATTAAGAGGTGGCAAGAATACACAGAACTATACAAAAAAAGACCTTCATGACCCAGATAACCATGATGGTGTGATCACTCACCTAGAGCCAGATGTCCTGGAGTGTGAAATCAAGTGGGCCTTAGGAAGCATCACTACGAACAAAGCTAGTGGAGGTGATGGAATTCCAGTTGAGCTATTCCAAATCCTAAAAGATGATGCTGTTAAAATGCTGCACTCAATATGCCAATAAATTTGGAAAACGCAGCAGTGGCCACAGGACTGGAAAAGGTCAGTTTTCATTCCAATCCCAAAGAAAGGCAGTGCCAAAGAATGCACAAACTACCACACAATTGCACTCATCTCACACGCTAAAAGTAATGCTTAAAATTCTCCAACCCAGGCTTCAACAATACGTGAACTTCCAGATGTTCAAGCTGGATTTAGAAAAGGCAGAGGAACCATAGATCAAATTGCCAACACCCACTGGATCATCGAAAAAGCAAGAGAATTCCAGAAAAATGTCTACTTCTCTTTACTGACTACGCTAAAGCCTTTCACTGTATGGATCACAACAAACTGTGGAAAATTCTTCAAGAGATGGGAATACCAGACCACCTGACCTGCCTCCTAAGAAATCTGTATGCAGGTCAGGAAGCAACAGTTAGAACCAGACACAGAACAACAGACTGGTTCCAAATTGGAAAAGGAGTACATCAAAGCTGTATATGTCACAGCTTATTTAACTTATACACAGAGAACATAATGCAAAATGCCGGGTTGGACAAAGCACAAGCTGGAATCAAGATTGCCGGGAGAAATATCAATAACCTCAGATAAGCAGATGACACCACCCTTATGGCAGAAAGTGAAGAGGAACTAAACAGCCTCTTCATGAAGGTGAAAGAGGAGAGTGAAAAAGCTGGCTTAAAACTCAACATTCAAAAAAATAAGATCATGGCATCCAGTCCCATCACTCATGGCAAATAGATGAGGAAACAATAGAAACAGTGACAGACTTTATTTTCTTAGGCTCCAAAATCACTGCAGATGGTGACTGCAGCCATGAAATTAAAAGACACTTGCTCCTTGGAAGAAAAGCTATGACCAACCTAGACAGTATATTGAAAAGCAAAGACATTACTTTGCCAGCAAAGGTCCATCTAGTTAAAGCTATGGTTTTTCCAGTCGTCATGTATGGATATGAGAGTTAGACCATAAAGAAAGCTGGGTGCCAAAGAATTGAAGCTTTTGAACTGTGGTGTTGGAGAAGACTCTTGAGAGTCCCTTGGACTGCAAGGAGATCCAACCAGTCCTCCTAAAGGAAACAGTTCTGAATATTCATTGGAAGGACTGATGCTGAAGCTGAAACTCCAATCCTTTGGCCACCTGATGCGAAGAATGGACTCACTGGAAAAGACTGCTGGGAAAGACTGAAGACAGGAGGAGAAAGGGATGACAGAGGATGAGATCGTTGGATGGCATCACCAACTCAATGAACACTGAGTTTGAGCGAGCTCTGGGAGTTGGTGATGGACCAGGAAGCCTGGCGTGTTGCAGTCCATGGGGTCGCAAAAAGTCGGACTCAACTGAGTGACTGAACTGAAGAGATACACGTTAAATAAAATTGAATGCAAGTTGGTAACTGCTGGAGCTACATCATGGGTGTGTGCGTGTGCTGTCATGTCTGACTCTTTGCAACCCCACAGACTGTAGCCCACCAGGCTCCTCTGTCCATGGGATCCTCCAGGCAAGACTAATAGAGCAGGTTGCTATTTTCCTACTCCAGGAGATCTTCCTGATCCAAGGATCAAACCCACATCTCTCTCATCTCCTCTCTTGGTAGGCGGATTCTTAAACACTGTGCCACCTGGGAAACCCTACATCACAATTACAAAGGTGATTTATAATTCTATTCTTATTTTTTGCATTCTCCCATATTAAAATGCAAAAATATCAAAAAAAAAAATGAGATGAGCCATAGGTTGAAAGAAAATGTTTGCAAAAGACATATTAATAAACCTGATATTTAAGATATGTATTTCTATATCTGATAAAGAACTATTATTCAAAATACACAAAGAACATTATATGTAATTAGGGAAATGCAATTACAGTGACAGTAAGACCCCATTACCATATCCACTACAACGGCTAAAATCCAAAACACTGACACCACCAAATGCTGGCAAGCTGTGGAGCATCAGGGCTGGTGAGAATGTAACAAGGCACAGTCACTTTAGAAGACAGTGCGGCAGATTCTTGAAACACCTACCTCACTTCATACATAGAAATTAAATTCAGGTGGACTACAACTCAACTATAAAAGGCAAAACAGCATGGCTCCTAAATGGTTAGTCTAAGAAAAGTGTTTTCATGTGCTCTGAAGATTTCTCAGAATGCCCAAAGCACTAACCATACAGAATTACTCCACTGGTATACATCCAAGTTAAGAATATCTCATCACTGAAAGACCCAACCAAATAAAAAATTAAACTACAAATTAAGAAAACCTATCTGTAGCACACATAACTTAGTGCTAATATGCATAATGTATAAGAACTCCAACAAATCAATGAGCAAAAGACAAACCAAAAAAAAAGGGACAAGGGCCAAGAAAATATTTTTAAAATATGACAATGCAGTAATCAAGGAATTTTAAGTTAAAACTACAATAACATGAGAATATCAAGAGCATGGATAATTATTAAAAAGAACCACAATACGAAGTATTGGCAAGAATGTGAAACAATCAGAAACTCATCTGTACACTTCTGAAAAAGTCATCTATTAAAATAGACAAGTATAGAAATCTATGTCTTAAACACTCCAAGTTATATACCCAGGAGAAACACATGCTCAGGTACACTGTAGGATATGTACACAAATGTTCACAGTGAACAACCCAAAGGTCTATCAACAGCAGAATGGATGAATATATTGGCACACTCCTAGAATGGAATAAAATATAGTAATGAAAATGGATGAATTAAAACTACACCCAGCAATGTGCATACATCTGCCAATACTGACCGAAAGAAGTCAGACTTGAGGTACAAAGTGCCTCTAGGATGCAGAGGGATCCTATTTTGTGTTCTGGCCAGCGGGTACACAGGAATTCACTATGTGACAGTTCACTGAGATGTACCCGTCAGCGGTGTAAAATTTTACACATGTATGCTATGTACATTTAATTTCACACACAAAAAAATGAAAGCTGAAGATAAACAAAACACAGTATATCCATAAAATGGAATAGCTGGCCACAAAAATGCATGTCATTATACGGACAGACTCTGTGAACAGTGTATTAAGTGAAAGAAGCCAGTCACAAAAGCCCCTGCTTCATCTTATTTCATTTCTATGAACTATCCAGAAGAGGAAAATCTATAGAGGCAGAAAGCAGATTAGTGGTTGCTGAGGGCTGGGAGGGAAGGGGGAAGGCTGGGTTGCTAGGGAGGTGATAGCTAACACACACGCAGTCTGCTTTGCGGAGATGAAAATGTCTGCTTGGTTACTGTACCCTCTCTGGCTGCTCTCCAGATGCTGACAAAGGAAGCTCTGACAAGTTTCTGCTTGCTTTTCAGTGCTTCTGCAGAGGGACAAGCACTCAAAGCTGCCTGCTCTGCCATTTGACTAAAGTCACTCCTAGGTTTACATTTAAGGTATTACGGTGGTTACTTTTAAGGTTCTATGGTGGGAGGAACTATCAAAATAGTTTAAACTGTTTCAAAGAAAAAACTGAATTTAGAATAACTTCTGCTATTCTATATGGTGATGCTTATATTCTCGGATTATCAAGAACTCAAGAATACCATGACTATGCATATCTTAAACTGGTAAATGATACTGCTTTGCAAATTATCAAAAATTAATCTGATAGTGTTCCTTCGGCCATACTTCTGGTACTCTGGGTACCTTTTAACTATCTGATTACTCCATGAAATTCACTATTAATGATAATAATACATGTCAACTACATTTATGAAATCTTTTATTAGAGTATTCATAATCTAATCCATTCCACACAACAGGCCAATGAGAGAATGTAACAGAATAGATGTTACAGAAAAGGCAACCATCTCTCAAATAGGGAAATGCCTTCTTCACATCATGTAAGTGGGCTTCCCCGGTGGCTCAGTGGTAAAGAATCCACCTGTACTGCAGGAGACCAGGAGACACGTGTTCAATCCCTGAGTCGGAAAAATCCCCTCAAGGAGGGCATGGCAATCCACTCCAGTATTCGTGCCTGCAGGATCACATGGACAGACGAGCCTGGCAGGTTACAGTCCACAGGATCAAAAAGTCGGACACAAATGAAGCGACAGAGGATGCACATCATGTAAGTAGTCAACAACAGAGTCAGAAGGAGAACCAAGAGTTCCTGGCTCTTAGACTCACGGTCTTCAAAGGCAGAACATATTCATTAAACAGCTGTTAACTGGGAACATATGCATAACTCATATGCATAAATTTCTCACTCAAAATTATTAATTATTATGACTCTAGAAAAGCAAAGCTTGTATGTGTTTAGCTGGGATAGAATACAGAAGGAACTAAAGCGATTCTTGCTATTATGAGCAGCTACAGCTAGCAGGTACATGTTATTTTTTTAAATTCCTGTTTCTGTCTTATCTAAAAATAAGAATGAGTGCTAAATGCAAGCAGTAACATAACAAATTACAAAGCCTGGTTGTTCACATGAAGTATCATGAGAGGTATCCTAAAGATGATGAATGGAACATGTATTAACATGCCAAATCTTTTCACTTTTCTAACACAACTCCATAAGTAATCAGAAAAAAAAAATCATCAAAATAAATCACTGTTTAAAATATATACTGTGAAGCTTCTAAAAATGAAATATATACTTGAAAACAATAAAAATAATTATACAATAAAGGTTAGATCAACAAACAAAAATACATTTTCTATTATTTCAAGTCTTGTTGGTTACTGAATCATGCTCAAATCAAACACACTCTAGGCAGTAGGTAAGTATTTTACAGCAGCAATGCCCATAGCAAATTCCAGACTCACCAAGAGGGCCCCATAACCCAGTATCAAGGACACTGGGTCTCAGGGGCATTTATTACTTTCCTCTCACCTTCCTATGCCTTTGTTAACTATAACACAACAAGTAAGCTATTAAATTCAATGCCTGACTCTCAGGCTGACCTCTCTCTCCTCAGAATGGCAGATACTACTAGTAGCATACCCAATCATACCTCCTTCCTCCTAACTCACAAAATCTGCTTTTTTTTCCCTGTGGCCCCAGCCATAGCACCAGGGGAGAAATCAAGACTGGTTCAGGACTGTATGGCATCCATTGCTCCTCTCTGCCAACAAATGGTGTAGATGTGGCCATGTAACTCAGTTCTGGCAAATGAGACATAAAGGAAAGTTTCTGGAGGTGGGAGGTGGCAGAGAAGTTAACTTGGCAAAGCTTTATTCTCTAATTATATAAAAGACAGAGAAGAAGGAGAAATTCCTTCTCTTCCTCCTCCATTGCTTCTTCAAATGTCTCCATGTGAATGGGGATCCTTGCGGCTACAGTAGGCATTTTATAACCATAGTGGTTAGGACAAGCACACTGCAGAGCTGCTGACTCTACCCTGGAACCACTGACTCCAGACCGCTTAAGTGAAATAACAAATGTCTGTGCGTTTAAGCCCACTACTCAAAGGATGGTCCACAGATTACCATCAGACTACAAAGTGTGTGTTACTAGCCCACAATGAGAAAAGTACAGAAGTTGAGAGCAAGCTTTCAGAAACTTTTTAGCAATTTTAATTCTCCCAATTTTATGAAATATAGCTCTGCAATAAATTGAAATTTTGAAGAAAAAAAAAAAAAACTGGCCCATCACATAGTAGAAAAACATTTAAGTCATTTCTTTGGGGTATTTAAGTCACTAGGGGCCAAAAACATTGGGGGACTTAGCATTATCCAAGAGAAAGTAGTCTAGACAAGTCCTCTTATATTCTCACACATTTTAAAAGCAGTTCAGTTCAGTTCCTCAGTTGTGTCCAACTCTTTGCGACCCATGGACTGCAGCACAGCAGGGTTCCCTGTCCATCACCAACTCCCAGAGTTTACTCAAACTCATCTCCATTGAGTCGGTGATGCCATCCAACTATCTTCATCCTCTATCATCCCCTTCTTCTCCCGCCTTCAATTTTTCTCAGCATCAGGGTCTTTTCAAGTGAGTCAGTTCTTGCCATCAGGTGGCCAAAGTACTGGAGTTTCAACTTCAACATCAGTCCTTCCAATGAATATTCAGGACTGATCTCCTTTAGGATGGACTGGTTGGATCTCCTTGCAGTCCAAGGGACTCTCAAGAATCTTCTCCAGCACCACAGTTCAAAAGCATCAACTCTTCGGTGCTCAGCTTTCTTTATAGTCCAAATTTCACATCCATACATGACTACTTGAAAAAAACTTTGCTTTGACTAGATGGACCTTTGCTGGCAAAGTAATGTCTCTGCTTTTCAATATGCTGTCTAGGTTGGTCATAACTTTTCTTTCAAGGAGCAAGCATCTTTTAATTTCATGCCTGAAGTCACCATCTGCTGTGATTTTGGAGCCCAAAAAAATAAAGTCTGTCACTGTTTCCACTGTTTCGCCATCTATTTGCCATGAAGTGATGGGATGTGAAGTGATGCCATGAAGGAGTACGTCAAGGCTGTATATTATCACCCTGCTTATTTAACTTACATGCAGAGTACATCATGAGAAATGCTGGACTGGATGAAGCACAAGCTGGAATCAAGATCGCTGGGAGAAATCTCAATAACCTCAGATATGCAGATGACACCACACTCATGGCAGAAAGTAAAGAACTAAAGAGCCTCTTGATAAAAGTGAAAGAGGAGAGTGAAAAAGTTGGCTTAAAACTCAACATTCAGAAAACTAAGATCATGGCATCTGGTCCCATCATTTCATTTTAAAAGCAACCTTTCTGCAAATAAAACTTACCAAGTGAAATTAAACAAAAATAGAAATGAACATGATCTGGAGAATAGCACTTTGGTCTCTCATCTAATCATCATTTCTAAGAATCCTAGAGCACTGTGCAAAAGGGAAGTCATGTAAGAAAATTCAATGCACATACAATCCAAATGACATGAAAAAACTAATCTCTAAAAGAATAAAGCATAAATGATTGAATCATTATGCATTCCTGATGCCATAATTATGCAGCTACATTTCAGATGTTAATTCTCTTTAGAATATAATATTATCTGACTTCATTAAACTAGTCCAGAGCTCAGCTGAGCTGATCAATTACAGGTTCACAGACTGAGCTATGTGACATTCAAACTTGCCAGTCAGTCTTGTTTTAAAAAAAAGTTAATGCACAATGGAAAACTTTTTTTTACTCACCTATTACAACTTTTCCAAATCACAATCTACAAAAATTTTTAATCATACTCTGAGATAAAAAAGCTGCACATATGAAAAATTTATAGCTGGAGACTTAGGAAACTACTTATACCAGGAAGATGTAACACCATTAATAAAAAAAACTTATGGTTCCACCCTACAGTCTTTTTCCATTAAACAAACCAGGAAAACGGGTTTCCCAGGTGGCACTAGTGATAAAGAATCCACCTGCCAATGCAGGAGACACAAGAGATAGTTTGATCGCTGGTTCTGGAAGATCCCCTGGAGGAGGAAATGGCACCCGACTCCAGTATTCTTGCCTGGAAAATTCCGTGGACAGAGAAGCCTGGTGAGCTACATACAGTCCATGGGATTGCAAAAGAGCTGGACGTGACTGGGTGAATGAGCACACAATGCACACATTAGAAAACACACAGGAAGAAGAGTCTGTGAATGCCTCTTAGGAAAGTCAAAAATGATAAGAGAACATAAAAGTAGAAATCTAAGCCCAAAGAAAAGCCCAACTGTACATGAGATGGTATGACATTACGATGCTTTGTCAAGGCCATTTGTTTTTCAAAAGGCTATATGTTAATTTCTCAAAAAATATGCCAGATTCTGTAATCAATAGCTAATAGAGCTTGTCCTGAAATTATGTGTACATTAACAAACATCTTAACAGCCTTAGATTAACTCAATGATTAAATGCTTAATACTAAACAAGGCAACCATATTTTTGGCAAAAATCATGGAATCTGCACCCAGTACCAAACAGATAGCAATCTACACAGAAACAAAACTAAATAACAACTGTACATTCAAACTGCCTTGGACTTGAACTATCAACAAGATACTCTTTCCCACTCCAAGGGTGGGGGTGTAATCCACATCAGATCAGATCAGATCAGAAGCTCAGTCGTGTCCGACTCTTTGCGACCCCATGAATCGCAGCACACCAGGCCTCTGTCCATCACCAACTCCCAGAGTTCACCCAGACTCACGTCCATCAAGTCAGTGATGCCATCCAGCCATCTCATCCTCTGTCGTCCCCTTCTCCTCCTGCCCCCAATCCCTCCCAGCATCAGAGTCTTTTCCAATGAGTCAACTCTTCGCATGAGTTGGCCAAAGTACTGGAGTTTTAGCTTCAGCATCATTCCTTCCAAAGAAATCCCAGGGCTGATCTCCTTCAGAATGGACTGGTTGGATCTCCTTGCAGTCCAAGGGACTCTCAAGAGTCTTCTCCAACACCACAGTTCAAAAGCATCAATTCTTCGGCGCTCAGCTTTCTTCACAGTCCAACTCTCACATCCATACATGATCACAGGAAAAACCATAGCCTTGACTAGACGGACCTTTGTTGGCAAAGTAATGTCTCTGCTTTTGAATATGCTATCTAGGTTGGTCATAACTTTCCTTCCAAGGAGTAAGCATCTTTTAATTTCATGGCTGCAGTCACCATCTGTAGTGATTTTGGAGCCCAGAAAAATAAAGTCTGACACTGTTTACACTGTTTCCCCATCTATTTCCCATGAAGTGGTGGGACCGGATGCCATGATCTTCATTTTCTGAATGTTGAGCTTTAAGCCAACTTTTTCACTCTCCACTTTCACTTTCATCAAGAAGCTTTGAGTTCCTCTTCACCTTCTGCCATAAGGGTGGTGTCATCTGCATATGTGAGGTTATTCATATTTCTCCCGGCAATCTTCATTCTAGCTTGTGTTTCTTCCAGTCCAGCGTTTCTCATGATGTACTCTGCATATAAGTTAAATAAACAGGGTGACAATATACAACCTTGACGAACTCCTTTTCCTATTTGGAACCAGTCTGTTGTTCCATGTCTGGTTCTAACTGTTGCTTCCTGACCTGCATACACATTTCTCAAGAGGCAGATCAGGTGGTCTGGTATTCCCATCTCTTTCAGAATTTTCCACAGTTTATTGTGATCCACACAGTCAAAGGCTTTGGCATAGTCAATAAAGCAGAAATAGATGTTTTTCTGGAGCTCTCTTGCTTTTTCCACGATCCAGCGTATGTTGGCAATTTGATCTCTGCTTCCTCTGCCTTTTCTAAAACCAGCCTGAACATCAGGAAGTTCACAGTTCACATATTGCTGAAGCCTGGCTTGGAGAATTTTGAGCATTATTTTACTAGCATGTGAGATGAGTGCAATTGTGTGGTAGTTTGAGCATTCTTTGGCATAGCCTTTCTTTGGGATTGGAATGAAAACTGACCTTTTCCAGTCCTGTGGCCACTGCTGAGTTTTCCAAATTTGCTGGCATATTGAGTGCAGCACTTTCACAGCATCATCTTTTAGGATTTGGAATAGCTCAACTGGAATTCCATCACCTCCACTAGCTTTGTTCATAGTGATGCTTTCTAAGGCCCACTTGACTTCACATTCCAGGATGTCTGTCACATTCGAGGAGGTCAGTGATCATACCATCGTGATTATCTGGGTCGTAAAGATCTTTTTTGTACAGTTCTTCTGTGTATTCTTGCCATCTCTTCTTAATATCTTCTGCTTCTGTTAGGTCCATACCATTTCTGTCCTTTGTCGAGCTCATCTTTGCATGAAATATTCCTTTGGTATCTCTGATTTTCTTGAAGAGATCCCTAGTCTTTCCCATTCTGTTGTTTTCCTCTATTTCTTTGCACTGATCGCTGAAGAAGGCTTTCTTATCTCTTCATGCTATTCTTTGGAATGCACATAGAAGTGAATATTTATCTTGTAGAAAAAGGTTAGAATAAAGATCTCACACTCATCAGGCACATATGAAGCATATTACAGCAATGGCAGGAGCAGTGGGAAGATAAACACACACAGCTAGGAGCAACATATGAAGACTTTATAAAAGCAGAAACTGCAAAAATACTGTCAAAAGTCAGCTTTATACATGTTGTAATTGTGCATAAAACTGGCAAATCTAAGTTATTTACTAATATTTCAAAACACATAGAATAGCATGCACAGTTTTATTTAAGGCTTTTAATGTTATTAAATTGAGAGGGAGTCTAAACCACAGACAAGATTCTTTCATCAGAGAGTACAATTTAAGGGTTTTTTTTGTTTTTTTTTTTTTACCACAAGTTCATTCCCAACACCATACATTCCAATTTGGTTATGACTTTCTCATAATATACACTGAGGTTAACTTGTTTAAAAGATAGATTATTTCTTTTAATAATCCTGATATTCAGCAAATGCTTTAGTTGGTACAAAGTACTAATGATTTTTATTTTAAAGAAGAAAGTCATGATGATTACATATTTAATACAGATTAACACATGACAATAACAATAAATGCTTTTCTTTTAAACTATGAAGTAGCTCTGATGTACATTTTTTTCAAAAGAATTACTCCCATTACTCTGCAGTTTCACTGCTTTCAAATCCAAGAACAAAATCTATACTAAGAATGAAGCCTAAAAGAAAAATAAAAGGGGTTCATTTCACCAAATCACCACACTTTCTACTTCATTAAAACTTTCTTTATGCTTTATAATTTTCAATGTTAGAATAAATTACCAGATAAAAGAATAGAAGCATAATCTAAGGCCAATAGCTTCTTGATTATAACTGCTATAACAAGGAATTACTTGCAGCACATACGTGGATATTCATACAAACAAATACCAAGCCAAGGTAAACTCTTTAACTGAGCAAACGTTTGCTGAAGAGATCAGTGTGGAATGGTGGGTCCTTTCCATGCTATGAGTTCCTGGTGGCTCAGACAGTAAAGAATCCACCTGCAATGCCGAGACAAGGTTCAACCCCTAAGTCGGGACGATCCCCTGGAGAAGGGAATGGCAATCCACTCCAGTATTCCTGCCTAGAAAGTTCCACAGACAGAGAACCCTGGCGGGCTACAGTCCACGGGGTCACAAGGACTCGGACACGACTGGGCGACTGACACTTTCACTTTCATTCCATGCTATGATAATGAAAAGTTTCCTCCAATTTCAGCAATCACTAGTCCTGCCCAATATGAATTGTTTCAGGATTCAGCCTATCAAAGCAACTAGGCTTGTACTTAAACAGGTCAAGTCTAAATCTGACCTTAGACTTCCTTGTGGAAGGAAGGAAGAGAGGCCCAGAAATGCTTAAGGGACCTGTCTAATATCATATTACTCCTCAATTAAAACCCAGCATCAGTTTGTTGTCTAGTTTGGTTGTGGTACTCAAGGTTGAATTTCAGCATATTCTTTAGACTTGTAAGACATTTTTTCAACATCTCAAACAATCCAATTTTGTTCAGAAATAAAAAGAAATGAGTTATCATACCATGAAAAGACAGGGAGAAACCTTAAAGGAGTACTATGAAGTGAAAGGGGCTTCCCTGGTGGCTCAATCCAACCTGAAAAGACTCTAATTTGTATGATTCCAACTATATGACATTCTAGAAAACTCAAAACTATGGGACAGCAAAAGGATGGGGAGTTCCCAGGGGCTGAGGTAGAGAATGGGATAAAAAGGCAGAGCACATACAATTTTAGGGCAATGAAAATACTCTGTAAATTATAGTGATGAACAGATGTTGTTACATTTGTCCAAACCCACAGGAAGTACCACACCAAGAGTGAACGCTAACATAAACTATGGGTTTGGGGTATGTATGAGGTGTCAGCATAGGTTCATCAGCTGCAACAAACAGATTCAGTTGGGTGACGCTGAATCACCCATTATTTTTTGGGGCTCCAAAATCACTGCAGATGGTGACTGCAGCCATGAAGTTAAAAGACGCTTACTCCTTGGAAGGAAAGTTATGACCAACCTAGATAGC
Organism: Bos indicus; assembly: GCF_029378745.1. Taxonomy (NCBI): domain Eukaryota; kingdom Metazoa; phylum Chordata; class Mammalia; order Artiodactyla; family Bovidae; genus Bos; species Bos indicus. The sequence continues at coordinate 13,291,260 of NC_091782.1, read as the reverse complement.
ATATTCAAAAGCAGAGATATTACTTTGCCAACAAAGATCCGTCTAGTCAAGGCTATGGTTTTCCAGTGGTCATGTATGGATGTGAGAGTTGGAATGTGAAGAAACCTGAGTGCCGAAGAATTGATGCTTTTGAACTGTGGTGTTGGAGAAGACTCTTGAGAGTCCCTTGGACTGCAAGGAGATCCAACCTGTCCATCTTAAAGGAGACCAGTCGTGGGTGTTCACTGGAAGGACTGATGCTGAGGCTGAAACTCCAATACTTTGGCCACCTCATGCGAAGAGTTGACTCACTGGAAAAGACTCTGACACTGGGAGGGATTGGGGGCAGGAGGAGAAGGGGACAACAGAGGATGAGATGGGTGGATGGCATCACCAACTCGATGCACATGAGTTTGGGTGAACTCCGGGAATTGGTGATGGACAGGGAGGCCTGGCGTGCTGCAATTCATGGGGTCGCAAAGAGTCAGACACGACTGAGTGACTGAACTGAACTGAACCTTAACAAGTATTCCCTCCTTGGGCAAAGGGACAGGAATAGATTAAGAGGGCTGTATCAAGTATCTGATTTGATCACTGTCTCTCAGTGAACAGAATCTGAATAATCTATGGTTAAATGCTTAATCTGGCCATCCCATAACAACAGGAAACAAGAAACCACTGCCAGTACAAACAGCTTTTAACATTTTTAACTAATTCAGTGTTATTAACCTAAGTTCATGGTTGTTCCTTTCTATTGCAGAGGAAACACAAGGAGGAACACTTTTGTTAACACTGGCCCTACATCAAAATACCCACCTCCCAGCCCCATGTTCAGTGACCTAAACACACAACTGACTTACCGTTGAAAAGGACACTATCTTTGCACTAGCCATGCTTTAGAGAAGCTGGAAAATTAACACTGGGCACATTACTCCATCACCAGTGAAATTAAATTGGCTATTAGGAAGCAAAAAGAACAAAACTGTACTGACATACACCACTTGTACCCCAATGACCTGAAATGTTAATGTAATTTATCCAGGGACATTTTTTGAACTTATGTAACCATATACCAGCATCCAGAGGAATAATTTTTTTAAACTACATCTGTTGAAATTCTAAATACAGTCTTCAACCCCACTCCTGTCTTAACCCCCAGCCCTAAAGTCCTTGCTCTCTCAACACAGAATCTCTTCTTTCAAACCCCAAGAAACTAGGAACAAAATCTCAATGAAAATTCAAAAGACTTAAAATTCTTGTTTTTACCCCTTAGGGGTCATTGCTATGTTCAAAACCCTATATCGTGGGTACCTTTTGGCTAAGGAGACTGGACAACAGCAAAACCCCAGCAGCCCAGCTGTTTTCCTTTCATATTAGTGAACGGGGGAACCTGTGGAGGAGGAAAAGATCTAGCCTGCCCCAGAGCTAACAGCCTCCCTCCCGGTACCTGTTGCTGGCCTAAGCAGAAAGATACAACAAGCAACCAAATCTAGGTCTCTGGCATCACTTTACAGGACATTAATAATGACTCTGACAGTCTGGCCAGCCACCACCCAGCTCTGTAATAATTTAGCCCTCATAATCCCAGCCCACCCCTGCAGGCTACCTCTTATGACACACTAGCGCACAAAAGTAGGGGATCTAACAAGGAACTTTTAAAAGCATTTAAGATGAAACAGCAATTTATGATCTAAAACTATATACCTTTTTAAAAACACTTTCCATTAATGAATATATCTTTTATGACAGATGTTTGCAGAGCTTAAAACGTATCTGAAAAACTAAACTCTGAACAAATTATTTTCAGCAATTTTTTCTCAAAACTTTTAATACAGACGTTTTTAATTCCTTTAAAAATTTTAGTTCAGAGGAGTTATCTCATCCTGGAGGATTTTTCCAGCTTGATCTTCAGTTCCAAGTGGCTCATTCTAGCCAACTCTGGAACATCTCCAGTGAAAGATCCTCTCTGAACTCCCTCAGCAAGTTAGTCCATTGTCTGACTGACCTCTCTGTCAGGTAAAATTTTAGCAGCAGATTAGGACATTTTTCTTTTTCAGTTCCAGAACAAAGTTGTTTTCAGATCAAAAAGAACTGCTGCAGCATCCCTGCTGACACAATAGGATAAAGCAAAGAAGAAAAGCACTGGTTAATACCACTCAGCTACTGGGAAGTTTATATCCAAAGCTTGAATATAGTTTTGAAATACGAAGCTTAAAGTAACATGGACAGCCAGAGTGTGTGGTTTTGCTGCTACATTTTTTTAAATTAAATCCTTTAATAGCTATGTTGTCCATTCACCTTTCTGTTAATACCAAGAAAGGGGAGGAAAAAAACATTTCATGTTGGTAAATGCTTTATTGACCTAACTCTTACCCAATAAAAACGACCCATATCTCACAACCTCTAAAAGCTTCTGGGTTTTTTTTTAAGCCAAATATATAAAACATCACATGCAAAGGTTTGCTTTTAATCCTTATAATACAGTCAGGAGCTAGCACTAATGGTCTGTACCCATGCATGGCCGGTTATACAACACCCTCAAAAAATTCCAAATCAACATCTTTGAGGTATAGTTTAAAATTAGTTCAAAGAATTAAATCAAATATATCCGGTAACAAGTGTCATTTAGTTTTTCATACCCAAACTCAGATTCAAAAGGATCTATTATATACACAATATCGTCTACCAATAATGAATTTAGTACTATCCGCATTTAGACAAAAAGCATGTTTATTCATCCACTTCATTCAGTCAGCTAAATGCTGTTAAAATACTTGCTAAATACAGGCAAAACAAAGTTCCAGACCCACATATTTAACTACCTTTGATTATGCAGTTAATCCATTTAGTTGAGTGTTCTGATACAGGGAGATACGTACATATTTGCTAATTACAGACAGAAAAAGCTGTCCTGAATATCTACAAGAAATAATTAACTCTAGTATGCAAATCCATGAGGGTATCAAATAAAGATGGTTCCATTCAATCCTCCCCACTTTCTAAATTTCCATCTCCCATACAACCCCTAAAAAAATCACTTTTGCATCCGGAAATGAAAATTAAGAGGTAGAGCAGAAACGTGTTCTTGCTGGACCAAAGATCTGTGAAGCATCCTACCTCAAATAAAGATAATCTGAGCAAGATGGTCCCAACCCATTCTCTCTGTCATTCTATCCAATCCCCGCTCCAAGGCGCAGTTTGCTAGGAATATAAGGCCAGCAATTACACACATCATGAGGTTGAATGACGAACAGCATGTTTACTTAGGCTGATAGTCAACCACAAAAGGGTTGGATGTGAGGGGTTTCCCTTCCAAGTTCCTGACCCCAATTGTGACCAGCAAGGATGTCTGCTCCACTCACAATGTTAAATCAATACAATCAAACCTTGTTTGTAGGATTACTTCAATGGACTGAGAAACGGTTATTTGGAGCAGCTAGCTGTCCTGAAGCAAAAAGGAAACAGTACCCTAGCTGTTTAAGAACCTTATCAGGAACAATGGGGACTAAGTACTACTTATGCAGTGAATGAAGAAAATTCCTCTTTTTACTTCTCATTCCACCTCTGATTATCAAGTCTCTCTCCCTTGCCACTCCAAGAAATCTGACTAATCAGATCAGTACAAACACTTGTGAGAAACTCAACTAATTCTCCCAAACGTAACAGCTTGAAGTTGCTTCCTTTACTTCTCTCAGCTTCAAAAAAATATCTACACAACTAGAAACAAAGGAAATAATCAATTCCCGTGGCAATCTGGGACTCGTATTAAATATTAAATAAGAACATTACACTAAAGAATTTTTACCTCCACAAGCATGGGAAAAGCATCAATGAAGCAATGCTTCCAAATGAGAAGTGATATGATTTGTCCATGCTCAGGGTAAACAATAAAAATCATCACTGTATTTATTCCCATTGGAGAAAGGATGACATATTGTCAAGAATGTCATTAAAATATATATACCATTGAATACCTATACAAAACTCTCTACCTTCCTTCCACATGCATGAAGTGCTTGTATAAATATACAACATTAAAACCCAAGATCCATGTGTCACTCAAGGATATGATTGCTGCAGGCACAGAATTAATTAGTACATTTTGAGAGTTCCCACAATGAAGCAGGAATTTCTTCAAAGAAAAGGAATTTAATAAATATGCATAAATAACTAAATATCCACAGTAACCTACTTCAATAAGCCAATTTATATGTGTGTGCATTTTAATCTCAGAAACAAGTTCAAAAGATCATGCAACAACCATTCCAGGCCAAAGGAGATGGCACTCTACCACAATAATATTTTTGCATGAATTTGTGCATAAGAGGCTCATTTCTCTTTCTACTACACTCCAAAATGCCCTTTGCCTCTATCTTAAACAGGCACACATCAGGCACACATTGTAACTAACCACTGTTTTTTACAGACCTTTAGAGGTTAATATGGGAGAAGGAAATGGCACCCTACTCCAGTACTCTTGCCTAGAAAATCCCATGGATGGAGGAGCCTGGTAGGCTGCAGTCCATGGGGTCGCTAAGGGTCAGACACGACTGAGCGACTTCACTTTCCTGCATTGGAGAAGGAAATGGCAACCCACTCCAGTGTTCTTGCCTGGAGAATCCCAGGGACGGGGGAGCCTGGTGGGCTGACATCTGTGGGGTCACACAGAGTTGGACACGACTGAAGCGACTTAGCAGCAGCAGCAAAGGTTAATATGAGAGACTGACCAAAGATAAAATTAACTATCTACTTACCACCTCAAAAGAACCACACTGTTTTAATGTGCATTAAACAAATATAAGAACTGTTACAATAAGAACATATTCTAAAAATACAGTCTTTGACATACAACAGGGATAACACCCTTCCTTTTCTGTATTTTCTTCCATAGCTTATCATAACAGAGAAGTGTCTATTTTAAAACCTTTCCAGGTAACAACCTAGAGGGGTGGGAAGTGGTGGGAGGTGGGAGGGAGGTTCAAGAGGAAGGGGACATATGTTTACCTATGACTGATTCATGTTGATGTATAGCAGAAACCAAAGCAATATTGGAAAGCAATTATCCTTCAATTAAACATAAACTTTAAAAAATAAATAAAACCTTTCTAGGGCTTCCCTGGTGGTCCAGTGGTTAAGAATCCTCCTGCCAATGCAGGAAACATGGGTTCCATCCCCAGTCTGGGAAGATCCCACATGCCTCAAGGCAACTACGCGTCCAGAGCTCATGTTCCACCACCACGAGAAGCCCGCACACCCCAACGAAGAGTGGCCCCTGCTCGCTGCCACTGGAGAAGCCCGCATGCAGCAACAGAGACCCAGAGCAGCCAAACAAATAAATCTTTTAAAAAATAAAAATAATTTAAAAAACCTTTCTAGAGCTACCTGTTCTGCCGTAATACTGACAGAGATGCCTTCTCATACCACTAAGACATAGACAAGAAGTCCTTCACCTACTCGGGAGTTACTAGCAACTCTACTTAATAGCTTATACCAAGAAATAATAAAGAATGGTATTCTACTAAAGTTAAAGGAAGAAACAAATCAGCACCCAGAGGATTCTAAAAGCTGTCAGGGAAATGAAAACAAAATCTGGATAACTGATAACCTGAACTGATTTCGTTTCTGCTGTGCCTTCCCCATCTTTGTATTAACCCAATTTAAAATAATCAATTTCCTTTATCTTCCATCTCACCTTTTCCCATTAGGTTACACATGCTAAGCCGGCAAATTTCCAAATATTCAAGAAATAAAAAACTTCTTCAAATGACATTTTACAAAGAACATGAATATAAAACTGAAAAAAAAAGTCTTCTATAAAGGTAAAAATATTTTCTAAATTCAAATGTAAAGCCTTCATATACTATAAAGTTAACTACTGTAAAAAAAAAAAAAAAAAAAAACCCACAAACAATGAACATACACTGAAATCAAGGATTATAAGGATCATATACTGATATTAAAATACTATACAAACAAGACTATATAGACAGCAATCAAGAAAATACTGACCCAAACACTTAAATTGCTAATGATAACAGATCAGTTTTTATTTTAAACAGGTCACCTCAGAGCCCTGAAAGTGAAAGTCGCACAGTCATGTCCGACTCTTTGCGACCCCGTGGACTATACAGTCCATGGAATTCTCCAGGCCAGAATACTGGAGTGGGGAGCCTTTCCTTTCTCCAGGGGATCTTCCCAACCCAAGGATCGAACCCAGGTCTCCTACACTGCAGGCGGATTCTCTACCAGCTGAGCCATAAGGGATGTGCTTTAAACACAGATGACAAGATCCACTCAAAAATGACAACGTAAGTGCAACAATTAATGCATTCGTGGTAACTGACATATTAAAACTGAGTTTATGTTTAAAATAAAATTCTTACCAAATGTTTACAAAAGCCATTAAAAAGTACCTCCACAGAACACTAAGCAACTATTTCAAATGCTCTAAGCCACAGTCTACTACATAATAGCTCTGAACCACCTCACAGGAGCATCTCCAAAGGAGAAGCAGGGGACAGGGGCAGGGATGGGGGCAGGGACAGGATTTATTCCTTCTAAAATTAAAAATACTAAAATGATTATTTGACCCTGAACTCTAAATATGTGTAAGAAGATATAATCCCATACTCCAGTATATCCCTATAAACTGCTGTCCTTCATAGTCAAAGATGAAACTGATGACTGCTCCTCTAGTAGCCTGAGTTCACTAGATTAGCCATCTCACCCAAAGACGGGCTGGAAAATCCCACAGGTAAAACTCTGCCCCAAGCAGATAAGCCAAGGACCAACAGGGCAGCCAGTTGGCCAAGTTCAGCCCACCATTTATCTTTTGATGACCCACAACTAAGAATGATGTCATAAACTGAATTGTATCACCCCCCGCCTCAAGAAAAGACACACTGAAATCTTAACCTCCAATATCTCAGAATGTGATCTTATTTGGGTATAGGGCCTTCACAGAGGCAATGGAGTTAAAATGAGGTCATAAAGGTAGGCCCTAACACAGTGGACCTGGGAGGATGTGAAGTGGCACAGGGAGAGATAACCATCTACAAGCCAAGGAGACAGGCCAGAACAGATCCTCTCCTCCCTGAGACACCCAAGTTCTGTTGTCTAAGCCATCCAGTTTCTGGTGATTTGTTACAGCAGCCCTAGCAGACCAGTACAAATGGTTTGGTGTTTTTTTTTGTTTGTTTGTTTTTTTCATTTCAAGCATTTGGGGAGGGAGGGAAATCTAAGAATGTTATTCTGCAACATATGAAAATTATACAATGTCACATTTCAGTGTTTCACTGGAACACAGTCACACTTCTTCACTTAAACACTGCCTACAACTGCTTTTGCACTGCAATGGCAGAGCTGAGTATCTGCAACAGAGAGTATATAGACTAAAATACTCTCCAGCCCTTTCTAGGAAGTTTCCCAATCTGAGATAACTTTTGTGGCACAAAGCATCACATCGTACAGTGTAGATGCACCCAGGAAGATCAAGATGTTATCATTTTCCATCTTTCTCTCAGCTGCCCTTCACTTTCCTGTTTTTCCAAAAACTAGTTACATCACACCCACTTTTCAAGGCTACTATGCATAGATTAAGTGATGGATAAGTGTATGTACTTCTTTAAGCTGTAAAATAAACATATAAAGGTTATAAAATTTTACCACACACAAGTTGTAACAAACAATTTTAAGGGCAATAACTTACATATTCCTGTACCATGAACCTGAGAAATCCATCAATGTTAGCAGATTTATGTAACTAATAAGATTAGATAAATATGACTAAATAAAATAACCTCAATATGACTGTTAATAACAGACCCAAGAAGCATAACTACATAAATGATCCCACTAAAACTCAGTTAAGATTGAGCAAGCAAACAAGTGTTTTATATTAATTAAGGCTGTATCTGTCTTTTATTATCAAGCTACCAATTTATCGTTCAAATACTAGGGGGGCTAGCACATGGAAAGAATGATAAATTGTGTCTGCAGTTTAGTTTCAATTTCATAAAAGCTAAAACTCCCTAATATTAATTCATTCAAAAAAAATTAATTATGTACTACTGCTATAATCAACCAGAGAAGGCAATGGCACCCCACTCCAGTACTCTTGCCTGGAAAATCCCATGGACGGAGGAGCCTGGTGGGCTGCAGTCCATGGGGTCGCTAGGAGTCGGACACGACTGAGTGACTTCACTTTCACTTTTCACTTTCATGCATTGGAGAAGGAAATGGCAACCCACTCCACTGTTCTTGCCTGGAGAATCCCAGGGACGGGGGAGCCTGGTGGGCTGCCGTCTATGGGGTCGCACAGAGTCGGACACGACTGAATCGACTTAGCAGCAGCAGCTATAATCAACTGTTTGGCAGCATAGGATGAGATGATTAGATAGCATCAATGACTCAGTGGACATGAAGCTGAGCAAATTCCGGGAGACAGTGAAGGACAGGGGGAGCCTGGGGTGCTGCAGTCCATGGGGTCACAGAGTCAGACAGAACTTAAGCAACTGAACAACAACCTACCATAGTTGAACAAAAAGGTCACATACCCTATGATCCGATAATTCAATTACTTGCTACCATCTGTATACACATGTATACCAAAAGACATGTAAAAGAATCTTCAAGCATCACTTTTTTGAAATAGACCCAAAATGGAAATAATACAAATGCCCTTTTTTTTTTTATTTTAATTGGAGGCTAATTACTTTACAGTATTGTAGTGGTTTTTGCCATACATTGACATGAATCAGCCATGGGTGTACATGTGTTCCCCATCCTGAACTCCCCTCCCCCAAATGCCCATTAATAGTTGAAGGGATAAATGAATTATCATATTCACATACTGAAATACTTTGCAGCAGTGAGAATGAATTTACTCCTACACACAATATGGAATAAAATAACAAACATTATGACAAAAAGCAAGATATACAAATAACGACATTTTTTGCCTGTGCCATATAGCTTGCAAAATCTTAACTTCCCCAACAAGGGATCGAACCCAGGTTCCAGCAGTGAAAGTGCCAGTTCTAACTACTGAACAACCCAGGAATTCCCAGGAGTGGCTACTTAGGAGAGGCAGGTGGGAATGGTTGGGAAGAAAGGCATGAAAGGGACTTCAAAGGTGATGGGAATGCTCTATTTCGCTCCATTAAGTCATGTCCGATTTGTAAAGGCATACTGGGCTATAGAGTTATGACTGGTACACTGTGTTGTATGATATATCATACCTCAAGAAAATGGTTAACCAAAAACTTAGGTTCCAATTGAGAAGCTGCTTCCTAAGATTGCTGGAAGTAAACATGCTCCCACTGGACTAACTCTCCCAAAGACAACTATAAACTCTGGACAAAACATAAAAAGTGCTTCCAGTGCCTTCACTGGAATGAAGAACCAGAGGACAGAGCTCAGAGTGACCCCACCAGGTAGAAACTGAGGGTGAAATCAAGGAAAGGAGAAAAGCCACATAGGGAGAGGTCTGGAGTCTACATATAAACCTGGTTATATATGTTTATTATATAAACACATAATCTCTGACTGAACCCTGAAATATGTATGTATGGAACAGACTACAAACATCCCAGATAAGACTAGAAACTGGTGGGCTGCAGTCCATGGGGTCGCTAGGAGTCGGACACGACTGAGCAGTCAACCACAAGTGTGGATAATTTGTAGTTCAATGCCATTCTATTAAAGCAGAAGCAATATTCTTTGGAGGTACAAAAAGGATTCAGAATTTCTACAATGAATTGGTAATGTCCAGGATGCAATTCCAAATTACTACAATTCAAAGAGGGAAACACGCTCCACAGAAGACAACCAATGGAGACCAACATCAACATAACATGGATACTATAATTAGTAAAGAAGAATTGTTTAAACTACCTTTACCAACGTTTATAGTGTTAACATCTTACATAACTGTTATACAGTTATGTGCTGTGCTGTGCTGAGTCGCTCAGTCACGTCCAACTCTTCATGATCCCATGGACTGTAGCCCGCCAGGCTCCTCTGACAATGGGGATTCTCCAGGCAAGAACACTGGGATGAGTTGCCATGCCCTCCTCCAGGGGATCTTCCCCACCCAGGGACCAAACGCAGGTCTCCCACACTGCAGGAGGATTCTTTACCATCTGAGCCATCAGGGAAGCCCTTATCCAACTATAGCAAGCAGTAAATTAATGTGTGTGAGTTGATTAGTCCTGTCCAACTCTCTGCAACCTTGTGGACTATAGCTCATCAGGCTCCTCTGTCCATGGAATTCTCCAAGAAAGAATACTGGAGTGGATTGCCATTTCTTTCTCCAGGGGATCTGCCCGACCCAGGGATCAAACCCGGCCCTCCTGCATTGCAGGCATATTCTTAACCATCTGAGCTGCCACAAAACTATTCATTTACAAACCTATGTGCATTCTGTCAATCAATCCACTAATGTTCTTTTTTGGACCTAGCATCTAACCCAAGAACCCACAGGGCCTTTAATTGTCATGCACCGTTGGTCTACTCCAATCTGAGGTCATTTCCTTTATAGACAAGAATTTATTTTAATTAATTTATTTAATTGGAGGACAATTTCTCTACAATATTATGGTAGTTCTGCCATACACTGACATGAATCAGTCACAGGTGCACCTGTGTTCCCCAACCCATAGTCCAAAGGTCTGTTCTTTACATCTGTGTCTCTTTTGCTGTCTTGCATATAGGATTGTCATTACCATTCTTTTAAATTCCATATATACACATTAATATGCTGTACTGGTGTTTCTCTTTCTGACTTACTTCACTCTGTATAATAGGCTCCAGTTTCATCCACCTCATTAAAACTGACTCAAGTAAGTTCTTCTTTATAGCTGAGTAATATTCCATTGTATATATGTACCACAACCTCCTTATCCATGCATCTGCTGATGGAAATCTAGGCTGCTTCCATGCCATAGCTATTGTAAACAGTGCTGTGATAAACACTGGGGTAATGGCAACCCACTCCAGTATTCCTGCCTGGAGAATCCCATGGACAGAGGAGCCTGGCGGGCTTCGGTCTATGGGATTGCAGAGTTGGATAAGACTGAGCGACTAACATAACACTACACATTAGACAAGAATTTTAAAAGCAGCTACTGTGACCATAAATAAGAATTAAAGAGGAAGATATGCTCACAACAAATAGGAAACCTAAGTAGAGGTAGAAACTATTTCAAAAAATGTAAATTTTAAAATGAAAAATAAAATATCTGAAACAAAAATATTCATTGGATACAGACTAAAGACAGAATAGTCAGCACACTTCAGAATCAATAGCAATTACCCAATCTGAATAGAGAGGAAAAATCAAAAAAGAAAAGTGAACAGTTATCTATGCCACAGGTATAACTAGACTTCTGTAATCAGAAGAGAGAAAGAATGGACCAAAAAAAGTATCTGAAAACATAATGGCTGAAAATTTCCCAAATGGAGTATAAGATGGAAATCTATAGATTCTGGGAGTTCAATGAACCACATGCAGAGAGAATACAAAGAAAATATGTAAATATATCTGTCAGTAAGCAAAAATAAAACATTAAAATAGCCAAAGAAAAATGATAAATCACAAAAATATGAATTACTGCTGACAAAAAAAAAAAAAAGTGGAGGCCAAAAGACAGTGGAAGGATCTTTTAAATGCTAAAAGGATAAAATATCTGACAACCCAGAATTCTATATTCAGCAGAAATATCCTTCAGAATGAAGACAAAATAAAAATATTAGGGAAAAACAAAGAGAATGCATCACCAGCATACCAAGAACAAATGCTAAAGGAAGTTAGTTCACTTAGCAGAAGGCAAATGATACAAGACAGAATCTCTAATCTTCAAAAAGAAATGAAAAACACAGGAAATGGTAACTCTGTGGGTAAATGTAAGATTATTTTCTCTTAATGTCCTTAATCATATGTGACTTTTTAAAATATTAAGTAGCATACAGCTAATAACTAATGGGTCAAAGAATTAATGAAGGAAATTTAGAATATTTTTGAGAACAATGAAAATGAAAACCTAACATATTAAAGCTTCTGGGATACAGCTAGAGCAAATCCATAAGGAAACTGGTATCTGTAACTAACTACAACTTTTTTTTAAAATGTCAATTCTATAATCTAATTTTCATCTTAAACTCTAGAAAAAGAAACAAAATGAGGCCCAAAGCAAGTGAAAGGGAAAAAAAGTTAAGATCAGAGCAAAAACCAATGAAGAAGAAAAACAGCAGGAGGAAAAAAAAATGAAATAAAGGTGATACCTTGAAAATATTTTTTAATGTCTTTTCCTAAACTGACCAAGAAGAGAGAAAAATCAAATACTAAAATCAGGAATCAAAGGGAGACATCACTGCCCATCTTTCAGAAATAAAACCAATCATAAAGGAATAGTAACTTAGAAAAAACTATGCCAACAAGGTAGGTAATTTAGGTAAAATGAACAAATTCCTAGAAAGAAAGAAACTACCAAAACCATCTCAAGAAAAAACAGAAAATCTGAACAGATCTACAGGGAAAAGATTCAATTCTTTCCCAAAAAGAAAAGCCAGGTCCTGACTGCCTCACTGGTGAATTCTACAAAACATTTAAAGGAAAATTAAGACCAATTCTTCACAGACTTTTCTCCCAAAATGGAAGAGGGAACACAGTACAACTTACACTGAGGCAGCACTACCCTGAGACAAAATCAGATAAAGACATCACATACACACACACAAAAAAAACTACAGCCCAGTATTCCTATGACTACAAACATTGAAATCTTCAACAAAATGCAAACCAAATACACAAAAAAAGCATTCACACTCGGACAAACTGAGATTTATCCAAGGACAGCAAGTTTTAACACTTAAAATCAATGAATGTAATATACCATGTTAATACAATAAAAGACAAAAACCCATATGATCATCTCAATGAACAAAAAAAACACCACACACAAAACCCCCAAAAATTAATCACAGACCTAAATATGAATTAAAAATTTAATAATACTCTCAGAAGAAAACTTAGGTACAAATCCTATGACCATTGATTAAGCAATGGTTTCTTAAATATGACACCAAAAAGCACAAGCAAAAGATAAATTAGGTCCATCAAAACTTAAGACTTTTATGTTGCATACAATCAATATAGTGAAAAGACAACTCACATGATTAAAAAAAAACTTTTGGAAATCATATATCTGCAAAGGTACTTTTATCCAGAACATACAAGAAAGTCTTACAACTCAATAAGACAAATAATCCAATTTTAAAATGTGTAAAGAACAGACATTCCTCCAAAAAGATATACAAATGGCCAATAAACAAGTGAAAAGATGTTCAACATCATTAGCTATTAGAAAACAAAACACAATGAGATAGCTGCTATGATGGTTATAATCATCAAGGCAAATAATACCAAATGCTGATAACGATGCAGAAAAACTGGAACCATCACACACTGCTGCCTGAAATGAACAATGATATGGCCAGTTTAGAAAGGAATTTGGCAATTCCTCAAGAAGCCACACACATCCACACAAAACTTCTATTCAAACGTTCACAGAAGCATTACTTACTAACTGCCAAAAAAATAAACTGATCTATGATAAATAAAAAGTAGCATAAACCACATAATGGACAAAATTCTTCAACAAAAAGGAATGAGTACTAGTACACAGCATGGCTGAACCTTGCAAACATTCTGTTAAGGGAAAGCAGCCAGATGTAAAAGACCATATACTTTATAATTCCATTTATATGAAAAGGTAGGAATGGCAAAATCTACAGACAGAATTAAGATTAGCAGTTGCTTAGAGTGAGGGCAAGGGGTGGGTGGAAATAGGGAGCGACTGTTAACAAGTATATCATTTCTCCCAGGGGTAGCAAAACTGTCTTAGAATTAAATTGTGGTAACAGCTGTACAAACCTGTGAATATACTAAAAAAACAGTGCACTAAATACTTGAAATTGGTGATGTGTATTGTATTGCTATGTGAATTATACCTCCAGAAAATAAAGACATAGCAAACATGCCAATAAACTAAAATTCTAAAAATGTTCAAGAAACAGGGAAAAATAAAGAAAGGAACAAAAGAGTTGGAAGGAACAAAAGAGTTGGAACAAACAAATATTAAAACAGTAGACCTAAATCCAATCATATCAGCAATTACATTAAATGTTAATGGAATAAGCACTCTAGTTAAAAGGCAGATATTGAACAAATGCATTTTTAAAAACAAGAACTAAATGCATGCTGTCTACAAGAGACATACTTTAAATACTAAGGATCAAAAAAGTTGAAAGTAAAAGGACGCTAAAGAATAAGCCAAGTAAGTAAAACAACATAAGGCTCAAGTGGCTACATTCCTTTCAGAGGAAAGTGAACTTTATTACCAGAGAAAAGAGGGACATTTCATAAAGATAAAAAGGTCAATTCATCAGGGAAAAAGTGACAAGAATAAACAAATATGGGCCTAATACTAAGATTTCAAAATATATAAAGTAAAAACCTGCAGAATTTTAATAATAGAAAGACAAATCCACATAGTTGGAGATTTTAATACTCCTCTCAGCAACTGATAAACAAAACCAATAATACAAAAGGTCCAAAAACACTACCAATACCCTTGAACTGACTGACATTTACAGAATACTATACTCAACAACTACAAAATATATATTCACCCATCCCAACACACTTCTGAATAATCTATGGATTTAAAAAAAAACACACAAATGAAATTAGAAAATACTCTGACCCAACTCAAAATAAAAATACAATATACCAAAATTTGTGGCATTTTGCTAAAGCAGTACTGTGAGAAAAAGTTATACTTTTAAACGCCCAAATTTAAGAAACACTCCTAAGAAAGTAAAAAACAGCAAAGAAAACCTAAAGAAATAAAGGAAGGAGCAAAAACCAGCATAGCTGAAAAACAAAGAAAACAAAAGAAGATTAGATTTTTTTCAAAAAGATTAGCAAAACTGATAAACACCTATTTACCAATATCAGAAATGAAAGAGGCAATATCACTGTAGACTTTATATATATTAACTGAATAATAAGTACAATGAACAACTTTATACCAATAAATCAACTAAGATGAAAAGCACAAGTTCCGTGAGAAATACAACTTTTAAAAATGGACATAATGTAGACTAAAATATTCTAAAGCCCTCATTCTATCAAAGAAACTGAATTCCTTATCAAATGAATTCTCCAAAAGAAACCACAGGCCCAGATGGTTTTACTGGCTAATTCTCTAATACTGAAGGAGTAAGGCCAATGAACACAAACTCTTCTCAGAAAACAGAAGTAACATTTACCAACTCATTTTAAGGTCAACAAAACCAGATAAAGAAAACTATGGATAAATACTCTTCACGAGCATATTTGCAAAAATTATTACCAATATACTAACAGAATTCATCAATATATTAAAAATATGACACATTACCAAATGAGGTTTATCCCAGAAATGTTTTTTTTTTTTTAACATTAAACAAATAACTCATCATCATCCACAGTACTCAATGCAGAAGAGATCTCTTTATCACAAAAACCTAACAATGCCCCTCTAATTTTCTCAAAACTGTTTGGTGACTCCCCACACGCACATACAATACAGAAACTGTGACAGAATGGAAGCTTCGTAACACTGCCTCTGCACAGGAGCCTCATCTCCGGCTACCAACCTGAATAGGGATCTCACACTCCAGCTGCACTGGCCGCACCCTCTGCGAGGATGTGGCACTCCCCTCTCCTTCCTTTCCCTCTCAAATGCCAAACCTCCGCCCTTAGCGGAGTTCCTCTGAAAGCCTTCCTGACTTCATCAGGTTGCTTTCATTACTTCCCTCTCTACAATCCCACTGCATCCTTTGCAGTCCTCAATTGTCATAGATATTACCATTATTTCTTTGTCTGTCTCTCTATCCAACTATCACCTACAGTTAAGTCGCTTCAGTTGTGTCTTGACTCTTTGCAACCCCATGGACTATAGCTCACTAGGCTCCTCTGTCCACGGGATTCTCCAGACTAGAATACTGGAGTAGGTTGCCATGCCCTCCTCCAGCGGACCTTCCCGACCCCGAGACTGAACCCATCTCTCTTAAGTCTCCTGCATTTAGTAGACAGGATCTTACCACCAGCGCCACCTGGGAAAACCTCAGTCATCACAGCAGAAGCCAAATCTTTACACCACACTAACAGAATAAAGGAAAATCATATGATCATTTCAACAGATACAGAAAAATCATTTGACAAAAGTCAATACGCATGTGTGCAGAAAAAACTCACAGAAAATCAATAATTAAAGAAAATGGCAATAAAGGCATCCAAGACAAACTCACATACTTAACTTCCAAGAAGTGCTAACCTCAGTAGCAATATTCAACATTTATATATGCTTATTTATCTTCAATGGTCCTCCAAAAACCCTACTTTAAAAAAAAAAAAAATTCTTTTTTAAGTAGGGAGCTATTATCCTCCCAACTGGTATTAATAGCAACTCTGGATCCGAAAAGTTAAATCATATACCCAAGTAAGAAAGCCAGTACTAGAATCCAGTCTTTGACTAAAAGTACTTTTCAACTATAGTATGCCATCTTGTCTAGGTGATTACAGCAAAGAGTAACCTATTCAAACAGCCATTATAGTTCATTAGTTGATAAAACAGGGTAAGTAACACTAACATGGAACGAAAAAATGTTAAGCTCACAATAAAAAGAACCTAAAATTCCCTTTTCTCAAATGGCTGTGCCACAAAAAGAAAAGTACCCAATGAACTGTCTCTAGTATTTTTCTTTAAAAGGTCTAAAATGCAACAGATAAACTGGTTAATTCAAAGCCTTATCTGAATTTATATTTTTAATCCGCTACTTGTCCATGCCTTAACAGCTGTCAGCTGGAAGCTGAGGCCCACAGTTCCATAACAAAGAATCCAAAGTGACATGGCTACTTCTGAGTTTCTGTTTCAAATGAATTTTTCATGCAGGAAAATATGAATGCTGTCTTAACATCTTTCCATCTGTGAAACACCCACAGCCAGCAAGTTCCACAGTGAGGTTGGATTTGCTTCTTTACTGCACAACATGCACTTCACTTCAAAGTACACAGGGAAACTCAAGTGTCTTCAAATAACCTGTCCACAAAACTACCAAAGCAAAGACAGAACTACCACCCAGCTGCCTACAGACCAGTCATTGCTATGTATCTTCTTGTATTCCCTAAAGGTGAACATCTGACTTCAAGTCATCTGTCTAGGAAAAACATTAAACAATTAAGATAAAATAAGCCTTCTCCACAAATTAGCCTTCTCCTTCTCCACAGGAGTCCTCTTCTGTGTGAACACCCCAGGGCCTTATAAAAGAGCCCAAGTGTTTCATGGTAACACAGTGCCCTTTATACACAAGTTCCTAAAAGGTGCAGGTGAATTTCTTATCTGATCTTACTACTGTTGACAGTCAGTGACCATGAGGTATCTCTCACTGAGTTTATTGTGACTGAAATAAAAATAAAGACCCCTCTTCTCCAAGTAACAGAAAATTCAAAGGTCACCAGAAATGCACTACGAAGTGGACTACACCAGCATCTCAGACACGCCTGTACTCAAAATGTCTCCTTTAACAATCTTTGGGAGTGTCCTATAAAAACCAGTGGGTGACCTAAATTTTTAATCAAGAAATCAACAAAACAGCTTTGTCATGATTACTTTATGGATAAGCCAATAACTTCACACTTTAATTTCAACAAGAATTCAGAAATGTTCAAATACTGTCTTTAAAAATAAAAAGCTCTTTTAAAATATAATTTTTTCTTATTAATTATCTAAGAAAAAAGAAAGCAGAAGTTATCAAATTAATTTCAAACTCCCTCAAGTACCACTTGAATACTCATCGGAAGGATTGATGTTGAAGCTGAAGTTCCAATACTTTGGCCACGTGATGCAAAGTGCCGACTAACTAATTGATAAAAGACCTTAAATACTGGAAAAGATTGAGAGCAGGAGGAGAAAGGGGCGAAAGAGGATTAATAGTTGGATGGCATCACCAACTCAACAGACATGAGTGTAAGCAAACTCTGGGAGACACTAAAGGACAGGGAAGCCAGACCTGCCACAGTTCACAGGGCTGCAGAGGTGGACACAACTTAGCAACTGAACAACAAGTACAACATCATGTAACACCACTGAGCAAACTACAGGCTAATATTCCTATCTTCACAATATCACCCCCAAGTCTAATTTCAAGAAGAAATTTCAAATGTTCAAAGAATGATAACCCCAACCAATCACCTTCTAACAAACATTTTTTGTAAAGTTCACCTCTAGCTGAGTAATTCCAATCAACTGTCCCACTATCAGCATGGGGTTAGCAGAGCTGCTGCTGTCTCAAGGTGAAAGTTAAGAGCAGGTAGGAGCAGCCACTAGAGATTTTTGGCACTAAGGCACAGACCAGAAATTGAGTAAAGCAGTCAAAGATTCAGGAAGACTTAAGGATGAAAACCCAACTCCCAGTTTCATAGTCTGCACAGAGAAGACATTTTTGCACCCATTAAGTGAAGTCACTCGGTCGTGTCTGACTCTTTGCGACCCCATGGACTGTAGCCCACCAGGCTCCTCCATCCATGGAATTTTCCAGGCAAAAATACTGGAGTGGGTTGCCATTTCCTTCTCCAGGGAATCTTCCGGACCTAGGGATCAAACCTGGGTCTCCCGCATTGCAGGCAGATGCTTTACCATCTGAGCCACCCTCAAACACGATAAACCACATTATCTGTGAGCCATTCCTATTCAATCTTGCTTTCCATTCCCAATGTCAACTCCTGTCTCCTCAGAACCTTTAAATTCTGAACTGAATTATGAGGCCAATTTACTTTCTTCACTCAAACTGTTCAAACCACATCCCCAAGACATAAAGTTCCATTTCACTTAAAATCTGTAAAGATAAACCACTACAGGTATTTTAAAATTCATGTCAAACACCTAAGTTTCTAAATTTTCATCAAAAAGGGAAATTCTTCAGTTAAAAAAAAAACCCTAAGACAATCCTTATTTGCAATTACAGATATAGTTTTATTACCTGGATTTAAAAAACATAATTTCAACAGAGAAAAAAATTATATATATATATGAAAATGCTGAGAAGTCTTATTGTACATATGTGTGTTTTTAATTTTCTTGAATTGGTCTTCACACCAAAAAGGCTGTTCCACCAGTGTGCATCGTTGGTGCTAATGTGAACTGGTGCAGCCACTGTGCAAACAGTATGGAGGTGACTCAAAAAATCAAAAATTGAACTACCATGTGAAATGGCAATTCCACTTCTGGGTATCCATCTGAAGGAAATAAAATAACTATCTTACAAAGGTATCTGCACCCCCACATTCACTGCAGCATTATTAATAATTACCAGGACATGGAAACAACCTAAATCTGTATAAATGGATGAACAGATATAGGAAGGGTTTTATAAATACAATGGAATATTATTCAACCATGAGAAAGAAGGCACATCTGTTATTTGACACACCACGTATTGGCCTTAAGGGCATTATGCTAAGTGAAATACGTCAGAGAGAGAAAGATAAATACTTTATGACATCACTTATATGTGGAAACTTAAAAAAAAAAAAAAAAACTCAGATAGGAAGAAGAGACTAGTGGTTGCCAGAGGAGGGGGTGGGCAGCAGATGAAATAGGTGGTGAAGGTGGTTAAAAGGTATAAACTTCCAGTTTAAGATAAGTCCTGGGGATGTAATGTACAGCATGCAGACTACAGATAACTATACTGTACTGTATACTTCAAAAGCTGCTAAGAGAATAGATCTTGAAGATCTCATCACAAGGGGAAAAAAATTATTGTAACTATGTTTGCTAATGGATGGGGAGTTTACTGCAGTGATCATTTCACAACATAAACACATATTAAATCATTATATCAATTATATCTCAGGTTTTTTTTTTTAAAGGCTGTTCCACACAGATATAATACCCTTGACAATATGCTATATCCCTTCTCCTAACCATTCTTCATCACATCCCACAGGGAATAAGAATCCTGAAGGAAAATCTATAAACCTTCCCATGTAGAATCATGGTAACTATTTAACAGTTCTCATGTTTAATTAAGAAACTATCATATTGCTTCTCTTAGATCCCCAGATAAGTGTGCAATTATGGAGAAAGTTATCTGGTAAGAACATAGAGAAATTGCCTACATAAGTGAACGCAACCATTTGTATTCACTTTAGCAGCAGCAGCAGCATACAGGCAATTTCCCTTTATGTAGATAGAGTCAGGCCTCAAAGCAAAAGTCCCATTTAATTTTTTATTTAAATTCAAAAACAGCTTTAAAGTTGTCACTAATCTTAATTAATCATGGTATGCTTCATCAGCCATATAAACTTGATAAAACCTTTACCCTTAAATGACCTCTTGGGAAAGAATAAATGTCTCTAAGTCCTCAATGATACGAGAATGCCCCACACTCAAGCAGCTTAGTGTATGCTATCAACCCAATCCATCCACCCATTTTGGACAAAAACGATTTGACCTGATGGACGTCAACAAATGGTCCAAAGGCCACTTGTATGGAACTGTCTGGCTTGTCTTGCAAAATAGGTGGATGTCTAGCCTTAGAGTTAGGCAGTTTTTATAATCAAAGCCATGAGTAACCATTTGAAAATATGTTTGACAAATCAATTTGGTTAAACCAGATGGAAAAGCTGTGAAAACTAAAGCTTTTCAACAATAACACCAAACAGATCACTGTTAAAAAGACAAAGTATAACTTAAAGAATAAAATTTAACTCACAAAATTTTATGTCATTCCCTTCTTGAGTGCATTTTTAAAAAACAATACTGAGACCAGATCCAGACTAAACAGGAAGCAGTGCCATGTTTCAATTCTCCCATTTCTACCAACCCCCTGGCGGGGAAAGACCATGTGTGCAGAGCAGAACACACGGAACATATTTTCTGTCCCTACTACCAACAGGTCAAAATTTTAGCAAGCACTAAAAACAGTGAAATTTTAAAATAAAGCTCGTTACCCATACTTAATGCCTACTAAGAAGTATTTGTAAGTAAATTCTGGAATGTGAAAATCACACATAATACCTAGGCTCCATGACCCTTTTCCAGCTCTCTCTTTAGTTATAGCCAGAGGAGCACAGGTTTTTATCTGCACCCAGACATATGCAGAATAAAAACCTAGCACTTTCATGACTTGTAAATGGAGATGTTAACAATAGTTTTAACCCCTGTAAGTCTTTCTTACTTCTTTCTGTGAAATACAGAATCATACTACATCAGAGGATTAACCTAAGGATTAAATCAACTGAAAGTGTAAAGATGCTGGGGTGGTGCCTTCCACTGTACCCCAAATAAATCACGCTAACATCCTACTCAAGCCTCTTGTCATGGAAGGTCTGTCCTTCACATCCCCGCTTCTGCTATCTGAACTATATCCATTCTTCAGAATCTTTTAAGTCATTCTGATGCCTGCCTTATCTTTAACACAACAACAGCCTTCCTAATCTTTAATATTCAAATGTATTTAATACCTAGTAGCATTCATCATTCTATTTAATGAGACACTGCTCCAGATTTTAATATTTCAAAAGCATACAGTATAGATCTCAAGCAGAGAAAAAGCTCCAAGCTTTCATGGAGTATCATCTCATCTTATGTTCACCTCAACGCCTACTGGGGCTTTAACAGATACTAAGCAATATTCAGTAAATAAATGCCATATAAATAAACAACCAATTAAAGGCACATAAACCACAAGTCGTTCTGGTCAGAAAAGGTAGCTGAGTTGGCTTTTGAGAACACAAAAAAGAAAATTTACGACACATGCTATAACTAACATCTAGTCTACCTTTTTAGAAGAAATGCTAAATGAGTATCCCCCTGAGCATTAACACTAGAACAAGTTACAAACAAGGAAAGACATAATACAATCAATTCCTTACCCAAATGATACCTCTAACATTAGCCACTTCTACAAAGAGTATAAAATTTAACAGATATTCTCAGCTCAGAATTAGCATTCTGTTTTCCCCTAATTCATTGTATTTCTAAAGAGTCAGCCAGCAGGGGAAGAGGAAGCTCATTAACTAGTCAAATAATAAGGCTAACAAATTTTTAAACTGTGGAAAATCTAATTAAACTTCTGAATATTAATCACAAGAGTCACCAGTGCCCATGTATTTATAATATTTTATAATATTATTTTCACATCATATAAATGGAAATACTCCATCAAACTGTCACTACTCACCTCAACTTCTTTTGGGATATAGAGGTACATTCCAAACAAATAAAATGTAAACACACATCTTTTTGAAGCCAGAAAAATCAGTATTAATCAAAAGTCAAATGACAGTGGAGAAAAGTTGCTACTTTCTGAAACATGACCCAAACTGACTGAAGTACAAGGCCAGCCTCATAATCCCAGCAGTGAAAGTCGCTCAGTCGTGTCTGACTCTTTGCGACCCCGTGGACTGTACATAATCTCAGTGACCATTTATCAATTTAGTCTTCATCTGCTGTTCATCCCAAAGCTTCATCTTTTGGGACCCTCCCCAAAAGCAAACCTCATCTTTAGTCTGTGACCATAAAATTCATCAGAAAATAGCTAGGGCCCTAGATTATATATTTCTGAGATGCAGTTTAAGGAGCATCACAGTATCTGTTGACAATTAGACAAGCACAGTTACAAACGATATGGAGAAGAACTTACAACAAGAGGAAACACTGAAAGTTAAGTTCAAATTGCCAAACACAGACTACTCAGATAAAACCTGCTCTAGGCAAAAGTGAGTCATGATTGTCTTTATTAAAAAGGGCTGAGACAGGGCTTCCCTGGTGGCTCAGTGGTAAAGAATCCGTCTGCCAATGCAGGAGACATCCCTGATCGGGGAGGATCCCTCATGCCCCAGCGCAACTAAGCCCATGCACAACTACTGAGCCTGTGTTCAAGAGCCCAGGAGCTGAAACAACAGAGCCCACGCGCTCGAGGGTGCATGCTACACGACAAGAGAGCCCACCACAGTGAGAAGACCACACGCCGCAATGAGAGGAGTCTGTACAGCAACAAAGACC
This sequence comes from Bos indicus, assembly GCF_029378745.1. NCBI lineage: Eukaryota > Metazoa > Chordata > Mammalia > Artiodactyla > Bovidae > Bos > Bos indicus. The sequence continues at coordinate 13,268,167 of NC_091782.1, read as the reverse complement.
CCACACAGCCAAAAAAATTAACATAGAATATTTTTTTAATTTTTAAAAAAGGACTGAGACAGACAAAATGTAATACTGTAATGTAATACAATATTGTATTACAATACAATAATGTATACAAAATGTAATACCTAAATTTTCTTTGTCCTACTTAAAAAGTACTTCCATATATGTTATCATATTTGATCCCTAACACAACCTTTCTGAAATGCAGGAAACATGCTTACTTTACAATGAAAAAAATTAAGATGTAGAGAGAGTCTGTCTTACAAAGCTAACAAGTGGTGGGGAAAAGATGTAAACTTAGGACTTTCTCGTTCCAAAGGCGTAACTCTTTGCATCACAAAATGATGTCTTTCTAAAGCAAGGGCTAGAACATGGTATTGGAAATGTGATTAACCTGCTTCCATAGACACAAAAATATTTTTTAGTAATAGATACATGAACAATTATATGCCAACACACTGGGCAACTAGAAAAAATAAATTCTTAGACACACACAACCTAACAAAATGAGTCATGAAGACAGAAAAGGCTGAACAAACCAATTACTGGTAAAAAAAAAAAAAAACTATTCAGTTGCTCAGTTGCATCCAACTCTTTGCAACCCCATGGACTGCAGCATCAGTAATCAAAATCTTTCCAACAAACAAAAGTCCAGGCACAGATGGCTTCACTTGTGAATTCTACCAAACATTTTCAAAAGAATTAATACCAATCCTTCTCAAACCCTTCCAAAAAAAAAAGAAGTGGAGCGAATACTTATAAATTCTTTTTATAAAGCCAGCATCACCTGATAACAAAACCAGGCAAGAAGAGTACAAGAGAACTATAAACCAGTATCCCTAATGACATAGATGCAAAAATTCTTTAAAAAAAAAAATTAGCAAATCAAATTCAACACTATTATTAAAAGGATCATACACCACAATTAAGTGGGATTTAGTCCAAGGATGCAAGGATGTTTCAATATCCACTCATCAATCAGTGCGACACAAACAACAAAATGAAAGATTAAAAACCGTATGATCATATCAACAGGTGCAGAAAACCAACTCAAGATGGATTAACAACTCCCAACACAGAACTTGAAACCATATAACTCCAAGAAGAAAACAGTAGATAAGCTCCACGACATGAGCTTTGACAATGATGTGTTGGATCTGACACCAAAAGCAAAACATTAAACAAGTAGAAAGTAAATTAAAAAACATCTGCACAGCCAAAGAAATCAATAGACTGAAAAGGCAACCTACAAATGGGAGAAAACGTTTACAAATCATGTATCTAATAAGGGTTAATATCTAAAACATATAAAGAACTCATAACAGCAAAAAAGCAAACAATCCAACTAAAAAATGAGTAGAGGAACTGAGTACATTTTTCCAAACAAGACATATAGACAACAGGTATAAGAAAAAGTTGATATCAGAGAGGATCACCAAAAACTTGGAAGAAAGAATAAGCATTCACATCACAATCAAGATCCTAAATGCCTCACCAAAGAACTACTGTATCTCTCTTGTGAACCTCAAACTTCTAACCGCTTGCCTTCTCAACTGCTCTTATTCCTAAATGTATTGGTTTACCTTTTTTGGACCAAAACATATAGAACTGCAGAAGCTTCAGACCAGCACAAACCACCATAATTAATACAATTTTAAGCCAGCCCATTCTTCACAAGTGAAAAGGAGAAATAAGAAATAAAATTTTTTGCAATTTAATCTTAATCTATGAAGTCTCATTATTAATATTAGCAATACCTGTATTTTATACATGAGAACACAGACATTGCCCAAGATCAGTCAGGATTGTAATAGAAAAGTTGATTCCAGAATCCTCTATTAACTACTATATTAGGTTGGTACAAAAGTAACTGAGGTTTTGAATTGTTGAACTTTGCTGTTTGATACTGGAATACATTCTTAAATATGGTTATGTTATACATCATTTTAATGAGCATTTCTTGTTTTATTTTTTGTTACTGACTTATTACTTGCTGTTTATATTTATTTTAGTCTATGGAAATGATGTTAGACAAAAATCAAATTCCAGCAGTTTTTTTTAAATTCAAGTTCAAAATGGGTCATAAAGCAGCAGAGACAACTCGCTACAAAGACATGTTTGGCCCAGAAACTGCTAACGAAGGTACAGTACAGTGGTGGTTCAAGAAGTTCTGCCAAGGAGATGAGAGCCTTGAAGATGAGGAGTGTAGCGGCCGGCCATTAGAAGCTTGCAATGACTGATTGAGAGCAACTGTCAAAGCTGACCCTCTTAAAACTACACGAGAAGCTGCTGAAGAACTCAACGTAGACTATTCTACAGTCATTCGGCATTTGAAGCAAATTGGAAAGATGAAAAAGCTCAATACATGGATGCCTCATGCTACTGCTGCTGCTAAGTCACTTCAGTCGTGTCCGACTCTGTGTGACCCCACAGACAGAAGCCCACCAGGCTCCCCCGTCCCTGGGATTCTCCAGGCAAGAACACTGGAGTGGGTTGCCATTTCCTTCTCCAATGCAGGAAAGTGAAAAGTGAAAGTGAAGTCGCTCAGTTGTGCCCGACTCTTCGAGACTCCATGGACTGCAGCCCACCAGGCTCCTCCGCCCATGGGATTTTCGAGGCAAGAGTAATGGAGTGGGGTGCCATCACCTTCTCTGGGGTGCCTCATGAGCTGACCAAAAAATCAAAAAAATCATCATTCTTAAGTGTCATCTTCTCTAATTCTACACAACAATAATGAACCACTTCTTGATAGGATTGTGATGTATGATAAAAAGTTGACTTTATACAACTGGCAAAAACCAGCTCAGTGGTTGGACTGAGAAGCAGCTCCAAAGCACTTCCCAAAGCCAAACTTCCGCCAAAAAAAGGTCATGGTCACTGTTTAGTGGTCTGCTGCCTGTCTGATACACTACAGCTTTCTGAATCCTGACGCCACCATTACATCTGAGAAGTAGGCTCAGCAAATTGATGAGATGCACCAAAAACTGCAACACCTGCAGTCAGCAGTGGTCAACAGAACGGGCCCAAGTCTCCATGACAATGCTCGACTACACATCATACAACCAACACTGCCAAAGCTGAAAGGACGGGGCTACCAAGTTTTGCCTCATCCACCATATTCACCTGACCAACAGACTACCACTTCTTTAAGCATTTCAACAACTTTTGTAGGTAAAACGCTTCCACAACCAGCAGGAGGCAGAAAATGCTTTCCAAGAGTTCGGTGAATCTCAAAGCATGGATTTTTAGGCTACAGAATAAACAAACATTTCTCATTGGCAAAAAATGTGTTGATTGCAATGATTCCTATTTTGATGAATAAAGGTGTGTTTGAGCCTAGTCATAATGATTTAAAATTCACAGTCCAAAACCACAATTATGTTTGCACCAATCTAATATAATCATGCCCTAATATGTCCCTCCATTATATTTTTAAATTAAATCAATATATGCACTGTTTACCTGAACTTATGTCTCCCCTAAAGATGGCACATTCAGAAAAATATTTTGCATGTTGATTTCTCCCTGTCTGGTGGACTTATAGTGGGGTTAGGCCACCATAAATGGCAAAGCAAGATAAAAGCCTTATTTTTGTGTGCTTGAATTTTCTATCCTGAACATATATTACTTTTGTAATCAAAAATACAATAGGCGTTATAATATTTGTTTTTCCCCTCAATAATTTATTTTGGCAGGAATTTTTACGCAATCTACTTACTTATCCAAGTTTCTAACAGTACAGTTTAGAGTCTTAGAGGTTTTAGTATTTTCTTCCTACTTCTTGTATATATGACACTGCTCACAAGCAAAAACTTGGAAACAGAACAGACTTATAAAATGTACTGTTTAAGCAAATTTTATATACCATAAGTTCCCTTCCGGAGTACAAAACTAATGTTTGGAACTCAGAACTCCTCACTTTCCCTTAAAAGCAAAGTTGTAAGTATGGTTAAAGCTCCTAGATTATCCCAGAAAGATTATTTAACCATATTATTACTGAATTCTAGTAACAGATTGGAGAAGGCAATGGCACCCCACTCCAGTACTCTTGCCTAGAAAATCTCATGGGCGGAGGAGCCTGGTAGGCTGCAGTCCATGGGGTCACTAAGAGTCAGACATGACTGAGCAACTTCACTTTCACGCATTGGAGAAGGAAATGGCAACCCACTCCAGTGTTCTTGCCTGGAGAATCCCAGGGACGGGGGAGCCTGGTGGGCTTCCCTCTATGGGGTCGCACAGAGTCGGACACGACTGAAGCGACTTAGCAGCAGCAGCAGAAGCAGCAGTGATAGGATTACTGACCTAGGTATCAAAATCCAGGGTCAAGCTATACAATAGCAAGAAACAGAAGTTTTAAAAAATCCAGCTTCTTTTTGAAGCTCAGGAACACTCCTCGGCACATTTTTTAAACAGGCAGTTTGCCTTGTCATCTTCAGATGGCCCTTTAGTGTGTGCCCCCTCCCCATCCCTGCTCTCATGTGACCCCTGTGCCCACCTGTTATGGAACTCCACCTCAAGCCTGGTCTCCCATGATGCAACCTTACCCAGTGCCCTCTTCACACCGATCTTACCAATGTAAGCCTCACTTTCAGGTGTTAAATTTAGAGTGATATGAATGAACCAACTCACACTAAATCCCTTAATTCTAAGCTGGAGCATTTCTGATCACATAAAATGAAGTGAAATATTCAGACCACACCAAAACAGACATTATGACCTAGAAGTGCACCAATCACAATCAACTTCTCACAACTCTTCTACGCTTTTTTTTTCTAAGCCCACCAAGGTTTGAAAAGAACCAAATCATCAAAGATATCTACAGTGGAGAAAAGATTAAAAGCAGAGAGAGGACACCCTCTGAGAAACTTAAAAGTTTAGAAATACAGTACACAAAGAACATGTGAAATTAAAGAACTATGACTTAGTTTAAATTAACACCAAATGTTAAGGGAATACAAAAATTATATCTTTAGAGACGGTATACCTGCAGCTGACCCTGGAACAATATGGGGTCAGGGGCACTAACTCTTCATGCCATCAAAAATCTATATATAACTTATAGTCAGTCATCTGCATCTGCAGATTCAATCAACCAGAGTTTATATAATACTGTAGTATTTACTACTGAAAAAAAAATCCACATATAAACAGATCTGAGCAATTCAAACCCATGTTATTCATGGATCAACCTTATATGACAAGTAGGAGGCAGTAAGACATTCCAGGAAGAGAGAAAATGAGAAGGCAAGGAGTTTGGAAAGCAAGATAGGTCCGTGAGGTAATAAAGATACCACACTGGGTTAAAAAAGGAAAGGAGCGTGGTTTTGATCTGGAGGTATATGGGACCAATTTGAAAAGAAGATCTCAAGCAAACAGTACAGTACAGAACTGAACAGACTAAAACGGGACCACTTCCAGGCAATCCTTTGCTTTGCAGAGTGTCCTATATACTGTAGGATGTTTAGCAGTATTCTTGGCTTCTACCCACTTGATGTCATTAGCACCTCTTCTCCACTAAGTGATAACAACTAAAAATATCTCCAGACACTGTCACATGTCCTCCAGGGGACAAATTCAACCTCCCCACCACCCGTGAAGAACCACTTACCTAGTCTAAGCCCTTTTATGAGATAAGGAAACTGAGTCTCAGGGAAGTCACATAACTTGCTAAGATCACATAGCCTGATTCTGGTTTTGTCAAGAGCTAGAAGATAAGTCATGGAGAAGGCAATGGCATCCCACTCCAGCACTCTTGCCTGGAAAATCCCATGGACGGAGGAGCCTGGTGGGCCACAGTCCATGGGGTCGCTAAGAGTCAGACAAGACTCAGCGACTTCACTTTTCTTTTCACTTTCATACATTGGAGGAGGACATGGCAACCCACTCCAGTGTTCTTGCCTGGAGAATCCCAGGGAAGGGGGAGCCTGGTGGGCTGCCATCTATGGGGTCACACAGAGTCAGACACGACTGAAGCGACTTAGCAGCAGCAGAAGATAAGTTTAAGAAGCATGTTAAATTGGGCTTGCAATCTTCTTAAGGAATGCTTAGAAATATTTCTAATGATTCTTTAGAAATTATCACAAAATTATTTTTGATGCCTAAACTGGACATTTTAGATGTAACACATACTATATATGCTATAATCTTTTCTCTTGTTTCTGTACTGCTTTAAAGAATTCATGTTTAACCAACAAGTCCCAAACAAATCAAAAAATATATTAAGCTACAAAAGGAACCAAAGCAGGAACCGGGCAACTACGGTAAAACATTAACTGGTCAGATCCCTGAGTACCTGAGGAGTCTAAGAAGCCAATTTTTCCTAACAGCTGAAAACCTATCCTAAGTACCAAGTTGTGGTTCCCCATGCCCCCAGTTTTAACTGTCTTAGGCAGTTATCTTTATTTTATATACTGCCCTGCCCTCTTAAGCAAAAATATAAAAATACCACAAAATTTTAACTCTATTTTAAGATTCAGGGTTATTATAAAATCCATTTGTAATTATACTACAACGCTTTGAGATCAGAGATTATTATAAGGAAGGAACAATTAGTTTTATGTGGCTTATATAAAGTATGCTGCTGCTAAGTCGCTTCAGTCATGTCCGACTCTGTGTGACCCCATAGACAGCAGCCCACCAGGCTCCCCTGTCCCTGGGATTCTCCAAGCAAGTACACTGGAGTGGGTTGCCATTTCCTTCTCCAAAGCATGAAAGTGAAAAGTGAAAGTGAAGTCGCTCAGTCGTGTCTGACTCTTGGTGACCCCATGGACTGCAGCCTACCAGGCTCCTCTGTCCATGGGATTTTCCAGGCAAGAGTACTGGAGTGGGTGCCATTGCCTTCTCCTATGCAAAGTATATGTGGATAACATTAGGTGGTTAGGTAAAACAGTATAGTCTGAAGTCAGACTACAGAGTTTCTGAATTTCATTTCAAAGAGTAAGCATTCATCCTGTTCTTTTGGTGCGTAAATGACATTAACAGGTCTATTTTCCAAAGATCATAAATTAATGAAATGACAGAAAGCCCAGATCCCAGTAAGAAGTTCCATTTAAACACAACAGGCCAAACAGGAGGCAGAGGCTGCCTGACCTACTGTGGCAGTGATGGTAAAGAGGGAGAGAAAAATATAAGATATAGGCAGAAGATCAGTTTGGTGAATAATGGAGGAGGTATAAAGGTCAAAGATGACTCTGGCTTCTGGCTACATAGGTATAACTAAGACTGGGAAAACAGTAAAAGAACCTCATTTCCAAGGAAAAAGATAACAAGTAAGATTTGGTTTTTAAAGTCTAAACTCATTGAACTCAGTAACCTAGGTTTTATTTAAGCAAGTTAAATCTCTACTAAATTTCACCCTCAGTGAAAAGGGGAGAAATAAGACACATCCAATTTATTTGTGAAGACTGAATAACACGGTAATAGCACTTTGGAAAGAACCAGTCTAAGAAATGACTTTTTCTCTTTTTTTTTAATTCCTGGCAAAACTACCCCTAAGTACAATCTTCACTGGGTACCTTTATTTCCCTATCTAAAACCTTTCCAATCACCCTAAAATAATTCACATTCAGGCCACAAATGGCTTCTTCCTGGACGTTCTGGTCCATCGTGCTGGCTGTTTTATTTCAGCACTGTGTTTCACCTCTGCCGTGACAGTCTTTATAGCATGTGTTTTTTCAGGAAAATTACAAGGACATTAATTCTTAAAGTTTCTTTTCCATTAACACATTTTTCATCTCTTTGTGTTTCTTCTACTCTATCTTATCTACTTCCTACTACCCCAATCCTACTTCAGATCTGTACTACATACTTCAATAGCTTGAAAGTCTCCAACTTTTTCCAAAAAGTTTAAAAAAAATTCACCCCACTACCACCATTACCCACCCCCCAAAATCCTCCTGGCTGTGAAGTTCTGACTCTTCTGGACAAAAAGGGAGAAGTTAACATGTGTTTCTCTTTGTGTTAAACCTCAAGAGAGAAAAGGGTAAAAGCTGGAACATCACACACTCTCCCTTTCAAAAGAACTTCCAAAACTGACTCAGACTCTGTAAAGAAAACCACAAGTTTAACAAAGACTAAGAACGGACAGGTAGGAAAAAGGAGAAGAACAGATGACTGTAACACACAACCTGCCAGTTGGTCCTGTATTTCACTGGACACGGTTCACAGCCTGTATCTGCCATCGTGTCCTTCAAGAGTAACTGCCCTCCAGAAAAATTCCTGTTTAGGTGAAGGATGGATATCAGACACGGAATTAGACAACATTCATATGTTGTCAGAGGTGAATCAATTAGATAATCCCTCTAAGAACTTATTAAAGTTATCAAAGTGTGGTCCCCAGAGGAACATCAGCATGCACGTCACCAGGGAACTTGTCAGAAATGCAAATTCTTCGTCTGCATTTCAACAAGTCTTTCATGTGACTGATACAACCTACCATTAAGATCCTCAGCACCTCCTTGAATCTAGGTTTATTAGGTACACAATGGTGCTTGCTCTCTGATTAATGTTGAGATTTCCCTGTATTCTTGAATATCTAGAACAGTGCCTGACACAGACTATCTGACTCAATAAATGTTTACTGAATGAACTGAGTGAATGGCCTTAAAATAAACTTCCCCCTTACTAAAATCATGTTAATGGTTTAGTATTAACCAGTTATACAACCAACTCATATATATATAAGAACCAAAGTTCTTATAACCAAAGTAATCTTAATTAAGCAACGTGCACAGAGAGCTGTGATGGTCAAGTGGTTAAGGCCTTGGACTCAAGATCCCACGGGGTCTCCCCAAGCAGGTTCAAACCCTGTTCACAGCACTTCTCAGCGCTTTCCTGTTCAAGTCACAGAATGACTGGGCTCCCCTGGTAGCTCAGACGGCCAAGAATCTGCCTACAATGCAGGAAACCAGGGTCAGGAAGGGTCTGAGACACCCAAGGGTCTCCCTTGGGTCAGGAAGATCCCCTGGAGGAGGCCATGGCAACATCCTCCAGTATTCTTGCCTGGACAATCCCCACGGACAGAGAAGCCTGGAAGGCTACAGTCCATGAGGCTGCAAAGAGTCAGGCACGACTGAGCATCGAAGCGCAGCATAGCACCTGAATAATAAAACAGTATTCACTGATATGTTTTAAGATTTCTGTCAAACTTTGGAGTTGATTTTTTATTTAAAGATCTACTTCTACAGGAAAACATGACGTTGAAGAACCTCACTTGTCAAAATCAGATGTAAGTTAACGAAAGTTCCATACAAAATAGAAGTTTAAAGGAAGAATTCGATAGCTTTCTCCTCAATAGTCCTTATTAGCCCCGTCTATAACTGTCTTCAGCTTCATATAATTCAAAACCAATAATATTAATTTAAGCAGGAAACATATCCCTCCCCTATTTTTTCAAATAAGTCTTCATTGGCACCCTCTCCAGTTTAAAAGTTCCACAGCAAGTTCAAGTTATGACAACTCAAGCAGTTCTATTTCTGCATTTCCTAATTAAAAACTTACCAGAAAAATGATTTCTAACCAAAGCCAGAAAGAAGTTAGCAGAGAGTAGTTCATGATTAGGCTACAGAAACAAAGGGAACTCCACAGAGGCAAACTACCCGGTTTCCCCATTCAGTGCTGCAACTTCAGAAATCTAACAATCCTTCATTTACTCAAAAAATGAAAATGATAGGAAAATTCCCTAGTGTTGACAGCAGGTGATTTTTAACTTCACTGCTGCCTGACAGGCACCTACAGGCTTTACCTGGCCTCAATCTGTCCAGTTTGGAACTGCCAATTAGTAGCTTCTCAAAAGCAAATCTCAATGAAAGCCATTAAAAAAAGTGCTTTTCAAAGTGTCAAATACAATGGATAAGTCAAACTCAGCACGTTAGAACAAAATAAAACCTGGGTGCCCAATCCAGGCTGTAATTGTCAGAGCCAAGGGACAAAGGATATCACTCCAGTGCAAAAAAAGGATCAAATTCTCAAAACAGCTGTGATACACATACTCCTCCTCTTAAATACAAATACTCTTAAATACTGCAGCAGTCGAACAGGTGTCTTCATTCCTAAGCTCACCCTTTCTCAACTGAGGTTCCGCAAGACAGAATTAAGCACTAATGCCCTAAGGCACAGGCTGGCAAACCTTTTCTGTAAATATTTTAGGTCTGTCAGACCACATGGTCTCTGTCACAACTACCCAATTCTGCCAGTGGAGCTTGAAAACAGCTGTCAACAGTTAAGTAAATGAACGAGGGTGACTGTTCCAATGAAACTATTTATGGACACTGAAATTTGAATTTCATATAATATTCACAGAAATACTATTCTCTTTGCAATAAGCATAAAACATAAAATGATTCTTATAAAAGATTTTAGTTCTTTGGCTAGATGTAGCTGAGCAGCAGTTTGTCAACCTATTCCCTAAACCATCCTTTGTATATAAAAGATTAACATCTCTCTTATGCATGCAGAATGGTACTAATTACACACCATACTACAGAGAATTGAAAAAATGCCACTCAAATCATTTTTCATATGTCTACAGTGCTCTATGTAGTACAATAATACCCTGTCTAGTATGAAACTAACTGGTGAGATTTTGTTAGCAGTTGTTAACTTGGACAAATAACTTTAAGAAAAGTAACTTTTAAATTGTGCAAAGTCTCAAAATACAAGAAATATAAACAGCAACTTTCATATCCAGTATATGAAGTCACTCAGTCCTGTCCGACTCTTTACAACCACGCTCCTCCGTCCGTAGGATTCTCCAGGCCAAGAATACTGGAGTAGGTTGCCATTTCCTTCTCCAGGGGATCTTCCCGACCCAGGGACTGAAGCCGGGTCTATCTGCATTGCAGGCAGACGTTTTACCGTCTGAGCCACCAGGGAAGATCCATATTGCACTGGATAATATAAATCAAACTACTACAAATTAAATCTCTGGTTAATAGGGACTTCCTTGGAGGTCCAGTGGTTAAGACTCCACGCTTCCACTGCAGGGGTCACAGGGTCAATCCCTAGTCAGGGGACTAAGATTCCACATTCTGCACAGCATAGCCAGAAAGAAAAAAAAAGAAATCGCTGGTTAATATATTGCCAGAAATAGGAAAGCCCGGAATTCAATGATCTTTCAATATATTTTGTATCTTCAGATACTGTTTCTTCGGAAAGCAGAACCTACCTGATTTAAAATCACAAGCAAAAATTACAGGATTGCCTCAGACACTTACATAACGAGACTTGAGTTCTAGCTCCACCTCTTTCTAGAGGAGTGAGCCTGAGCAAGTTCCAGACTCCCTTTACTCATCTGTTAAGGAGAGGAAATATTTGCAACCCTCCTAGAGTCAAAAGTACATAACCACACTTAAGCGAAGAGTCTTGTGTACTACACAGTGCTACAGAAATACCAGTTGCCATTATTAGGTGCTCAATGGCTTTCTTCATATTCTCTCTTTCCACTTTTTTTTAAAACCACCCTCCAGTGCTAGTTTCTGCCAAGCCGCAGGTTTAGAGGAATACTGTGCATCTAGTTGTACTTCATTCAACACATTAAATTTAAGCAAGAGAGGCTCTGTGAGGGCAATAAAGATGACTGAGATGGTCTCGGCACTCAGTTTAGAATAAACTCAAACACGAAGACATGGTCAGTTAGTGCTCTAAGAGGAACAAATAAACCAACATGAATACTGTAAGATAAGAAAAAGTTTCACGGGTATATAATAAGGCCCCAGGTAGGTGATGGGAGAGAGACTGTACAGAGGGAACTGCAAAAGCACACGCAGAGGTAAGAGAACACTCCACACACTCAAGAAGGCAGGACAGTTCAAGTTCTAAAATTCCAAAAGGACAGTTTCATTTTTAAAATCTAATCGGAAGACAAAAATCCTCCCATTAAATCTCTGAAAAGCAAGTATCTTGAAGGATAAGCAAAGGGCTCATTTTAAGCTAAAGGGTTGGGAAAATTATAAACCATGCTAGCTAGCTTCAACCCACTTAATCACTTCCCAAAGCACTTTACAAACATGATCTAAGAGGATATGTGTATGGGGCACCAAGTTACAGGGAAGGGATGTCTCGTCTAGCAAATCTCTGAGGAGGTGGAGACTGGCATACCTGGCTCTCTTGATGACATGTGCATATTTGTGTTAAGTCACTTCAGTCGTGTCCAACTCTGCAACCCCATGGACTGTAGCCTGCCAGTCTCCTCCGTCCATCGGATTCTCCAGGCGCAAATACTGAAGTGGGCTGCCATTTCCTTCTCCAGGGGATCTTCCCAACCCAGGGATCAAACCTACATCGCTTACGTCTCCTGTATTCACAGGCAGGTTCTTTACTACTAGCACCACCTGGGAAGCCCCCTTGATGACACATTCAATGTCTTGATGACACATTCAATGTATCAATCTGCTTCAAAGACCATCTCCTTAAATTCTGCAAGCTACCAGAGTTCTCAGTAAGAAAAAGCAGTAAGGCAAGTTAACTCTTAAGAGTTTTGTGTGCTTCCTTGAGAGCAGGGGGGAGTGGGAAACCTTGCCTGCTCCCTCTGGAGTTCATCTTCTTTCTTACATCATTAAAAACCTTGCCTATAAACTAATTTCATTGATGTTTTCTTCTCCTTTACCAAGAACAATAAAATAAATTTACCTTGAAGCTATGCCTGAGCATGGCAAATTTTAACCCAGAAGGCTAGTGAGTGATGAAAACAATATTCTCTCATTGTCACCTCTCCCTCTCAAGACTGCCACTGCGTCAGTCACACCACTAGTGGAAGATTAAAGACTGCCCAACTTTCTGCTAGGCCTCTGACGGAGAAGGCCATTCCCCACCCCACTCCCTTGAACCTGGGCAGGCTCTGTAAAACTGCTTTGACCATTACAGAGGTAACAGAAGTGATGCTATGCCCCTTTCCAAGCTGAGCCTGTCAACTCCTAGAAATAATCATAAATTGTTTTTTAAGGCCCTAAGTTTTAGAGTAATTTGCTAAGATAACTGGGGCTTTCACCACACTGCAACCAAAATACTGCTTCACTTATAAAAGGAAATAAAGGAGTTACAACTTATCGGACAGGTTTCTAAAAGAATATCCTGTCAACTCTCAGAGCATAAAAAAGACAACCGAAGTGCCCTAATTCCTCCTAAGAAACCAGAATGACCTAGTGTCAGTCAAGTTACTTGAAAAGGTTATAAAAATCAAACTCCATGAGTATACCCAAGTGATGCATTGACTCTTTACACCAAAAAGAACCCTCTGGTCTGGAAGGTTGAGATACCAAGAAGAAGTCATCTCCCGAAAGTAGGATTTAGAAAGGAGGTCTGGAAGGTTGAGATACCAAGAAGAAGTCATCTCCCGAAAGTAGGATTTAGAAAGGAGGTGGGTAAGAGACCATTTTCACTTTATGCTATATACAATTCTGAATTGCTTCAAATAAGCAGATAATACTTTTAAATATTTAAAAAGATATTTCCTTTGAAGAAACGAAACCACTGTAGCCCTAACAACTTTTAAATGCCTTTTTGTTGCACTAAGATGATGGCAAATACCATTCTTAGCTAGGCTTTCACAGAATGAAAGATTGTGGCAGCCCCCAAATGGAAACCTATGCTTTCTCTGTGTCTCTCTCTCATCCCACCAGCCACATGTCTCTGAACAGCGTGGCACTACCATTTAGCACGGGCTTCCCAGGTGGCGCAGTGGTAAAGAATCTGCCTGCCAATGCAGGAGACACAAGACACAAGGGTTCAATCCCTGGATCTGGAAGATCCCCTGGAGAAGTAATCGGCATCCCACTCCGGTATTCTCGCCTTGAAAATCCCATGAACAGAGGAACCTGGCAGGCCACAGTACACGCAGGTGCATCGCTGGACACAAGTGAAGACTGCACACACGCACCAGCCAACACAGCGCTCAGCCAAGGGAGGGCTCAAGACTGGAGGCTGTTTTGACTTCCTTCTTTCAAGCTTTGAAGGGTACTAGGTAAAAAGACAACTGTTTCAGAACCTCCTCCCATGCCTCCAGCAACTGTGCTAGGCTTCCTTGCAAACCATTTTCCATAGTGTTCTCTTCCTGAGGCCTCTGCCACACTCCTCACCTGAAGAAAATTACCAAGATGGCTAAACACATGTGAAAAAGACTGGCAAAAAGTCAAATCAGAGAGATGAGGGGCTAACAAAAAAGGAAAATAATTCCTCCCTTGAATATCTAAGTTTTCATAAACTGTCCAGATCTCTAACCTATTCTCTTTAGACCAATTCCTTGCTTCTAAGAAACTCCATCAGGAAGCATATATAAGAAAGATGAAATTCAGAACATTTTGTTCTACTTCCAATTATTAATGTCATGTAAACAACCAAAGTGGGAAGGAAATCAACACAAGAAAAGCTACAAGCTTTCTAAATTATCACAGGGTTTTGCTAGGTTCTTCTCTGATGTATCATTAAGTGTTTAAGACTCACTGTTGTCTAGAAGACTTTCCAAGGGCCTGTCCCAACCCTCAGTTTATGGCAGATTCCCTTAAAGAACAGAACCAAAGGTTTAGCAAGTTCCAGCTACCAACTTTTTCTTCCAAAACATTATTTATTAGAGTCCTATGATCTCAGATTCAAGTTATTCCACTTACTAAACCCTAATACTACAAGTCAGTTTCCATCCCTCAGAGGAAATCACAGAATACATAAATCAAGATATAACATGAACTGATAAATAAGAGTTCTATAAAAACTTGATTAACAAAGAAAAATGTAAGTACAAGTTTGGCAAATTTAGATATTAAAAAAAGCTTAGTAAAAATGACCAAGGATCACCCATACTAAATACATTAATAATACAGAGCAAGTGGAAGAGCAAGAGATGGAGAAGAATCATGGAGCACTATTTTTCAAGTAGTATAATATATGCAAAGTTAAGAAATGATCTTCTATACCCAGCATTACTCATACATCTATTGACTTCTGAGATATGTTCCAATCCCTTTTTTTTTCCCCCTAAAAACTACAAGGTTCCACATAGATGGTAGAAAAATTATTAGAGTTCTGAAAATGTTAAAGAACCATGAGATGTCTGATTCAGAAAAGAAAAGGAAAAGGGGTCTCATTTACCAAAGATTGTTGGATATAGTAAAGGTTTTTTAATGAGGGAAATGTCAAGTAACTGAAAAAACAGGCTCAAATGTCAAGTCATTAGGCAAACATGGTCTCTGAACAGAAATACAGTGGGCCACAAAATTCCCAAAAC
Source organism: Bos indicus (assembly GCF_029378745.1). Lineage (NCBI taxonomy): Eukaryota > Metazoa > Chordata > Mammalia > Artiodactyla > Bovidae > Bos > Bos indicus. The sequence goes on along the minus strand of NC_091782.1, from coordinate 13,252,947 downwards.
AAAACTCTCATATTAGCTCTCAGTGTTGCCTTTGGCTTCGGGGAGACAGGCAAGATTTTACAAAACTGGACCATAAATGAAAACAGGCACACTTTTGTTTAAAAAGTAAATCACCTTAATAGTCAGTACACAGTGGGCTAAAGGCATTAAGATTTAAAAAATCATCCCCAAGTAGAAATCAATACATAACACATGAGATGGTTTGCAACTGGGGTGCTCAAAGGGCTAAGGTATCTCACGTACCATATCTAAAATCAAATCAAAGAAACTAGAAAACAAGGCTGAAATATAAAGCTATCTAAGAAAATCACAATCAATTGTTGTCCATTACCTGATGTTAGGTAAGAAGGCATGCTGATAAGCGACTTTTGTGTTATTGTTGTTAAAATTTAAAAAGCAAATTAGGGTATCTATAAACAGGAGAACAGAGGAACAAAACAGTGGTATACTCACACAATAGAAAATATTAAAAAGCACACAATAATAAAAGGAACAGACTACTGATGAATATCAAAACCACTATACTGAGTCAGGGAAGCCTTACAAAAAGAATACATATCACCCAAATCCGTTTATATGATCTCCAAATCAGGCAAAACTGATCTACAGTAGGAAAAAAATTTTCCCAGGGACAGAAGAGGGGGAGGAGAATGACTATAAATTCAAGTACCTTGAATTCACAAAAGTAATGCTCTGAACTGAGGCAAACTTATAAAAGCATTATAGTCACAGATGTAGTATAACCTCAAAAGATTGTAGTCAACTGGTTCTGTTTTATTAATGTAATTAATCTTCCTCTTATCTCTGATTTTTCTAATCAACTGGCTTCATGAGTTTGGTTAGCATAATTATGGCCCCCAAAGTCTTAGGAAACCTTCAATATAAGAGTTTCGTCCTTTGGAAGCAAAGGACCAGGCCACAGTTAGCAATATCTCAAAATTTTAACACCAGTCCTGTGAAGATAATCATGCCTGAAGCAGCCATCTGGTTTCTCAGCTGTAAAATTCAGGTTATTGTCCTGCCCACAACAGGCTTGTGAGGATAAATGAGGTAACATACATTAAAGTATTTTAAAAAGTTATTATGATTTCACAATGTCACTTACTGTTGGACAAATAAGGAAAGATTACTTCAACAGGAATAGGGTCACTTAAGAGAACTTTCCAGCACAAACACGTGACCCCCAGTAATTAGTGCTGACTCACAGATATCTGTATGAGTCAAGAACTACGAACTACTACCCCCGTACGACAGGTCCTTTTGTATCACCCACGTTCAAGTACACAAAGTAACAGGGGAGACACACTGTCATAAAATGGCTCAGTGGCACTCTCTCAGTCAGCGCTACCTCTGGCAAACCCAAGGTTCACAACACTACTAAGCAATTTAAAAGCCCTAATTCAAGCAGTTATCACCAAATAAATTATCTTGACCATTGCAGACAGATTCCCCATGAAGACCAGCAGCAGCACCTAAGGATTTAATCAAGACCTCACTGTGATTTTGAAAATTTCTCCTCAATCCCTACAGTTACTCAACAGATTCAGCAAAACTTTAAGATTATTCATTTCAGGCTATCATCAAAAAGTCTACAAATAATAAATGCTGGAGAGGATGTGGAGAAAAGGGAACTCTCATACACTGCTGGTGGGAATGTAGATCGGTGCAGTCATGGTGGAAAACAGTTCAGAGGTGCCTTAAAAACTACAAAGCACAGCTACCACATGATCCAGCAATCTCACTCCCAGGTATATTTTGGGGGGAAAAGAAAAGTTTAATTTTAGAAGACACATGCACCCCAATGTTCACAGCAGTACCATCTACAGTTGCCAAGACATGGATGCACCCCAAGTGCCCATCAATAGAAGACTAGTTTAAGAAGATACAACATAGGGGCCTCTCTGGTGGCACAGTGGGTAAGAACTCATCTGCCAAAGCAGGGGACATGGGTTCAATCCCCGCTCTGGGAGGACTCCAGGCTGCACAGCAACAAAGCCTGTGCGCCATCACTCCTGAGCTGATGCGCTAGCGCCCATGGGCCGCTAGGCCCACATGCTTATACTAAGTCCACCAAGCCCACATGCCGCAACTACTGAAGCCCACGTGCCCGGACTGTGCTCTATCTACATCGAGAGGAACCACCACAACGAGGAGCCCCAGGTCACCACAACTAGAGAAAGCCCACGTGCACCAGCGAAGACCCAGTGCAACCAAAAACAAATACATAAATATATATATATATGCAGATGTGTGGTGGAATCGTACTTGGCCATAAAAAAAAACCTGACATTTGCAGCAACATGGATGAACCTAGAGAATATAATGCTCAGTGAAATAAGTCAAATAAGTCAGACAGAAAAAGACAAATAAACGCTGTATATCACTTACATGTGGAATCTAAAAAAATAATACAAATGAATCAATATACAAAAGAGGTTCACAAGACACAGAAAACAACAAACAGGGAGAGGGACGGGGAGAAGAACAAATTAGGGATATGGGACTAACAAGTATTTTATACTTGAAATAGATAAGCATTAAGGATTTACTGGACAGTACAGGGAATTATAACAATATCTTATACTGGGTTGGCCAAAAAGTTTGTTTGGGTTTGTTTTTCCATAACATCTTACAGAAAAACCCAAATGAACTTTTTAGCCAACCCAATAATAAACCATAATGAATGTAATCTGCAAAAAAACAAACAAAAAAGATTACTCATTCTAATGAGAAACAGTACCATACTTGAAGACAGGGTCATCTGCAGAAAACTGAGATATACTTAAAAGTATAATTTCTCTCTTTTTTTAAAATAGTGATTGAAGGGAAAAAACTAAGTTTCATTTAAAAGTAGTTTAAGCCTAAAATTCTAGGCTCAAAGTTTATAATCACCACATGCCCTGTAGACAAAAGAAACAAAAAGAAAAAGGGGCTGATTACAGTTTATCCCAAGGCCTTCATCATTCGTTATTTACTGATTAGTTATAATGTGCTCAGCACCATTATAAATTACAAAAGATACAAAAATGTATCCTTTATACAACCATGTAATAACGGAAATCTGGGAAGAAGTACGAAATGCATACTAAATCCTTGAGCCAACTTTTCAAAGGGTCAACAAAGGCTCTTCTTTGTCCCAGAAGCAATTCAACTGTACAGAAAAAAAAAAGATGAAAATATTTAAACATTTGCTCTCCAGCACAGCAATGGCCCACCTAAAAGAAGACTTAAAACTGTGGACACAAGTTATCTTTCATACCAGAAGCAGCAGATAAATAGTTTTAAAATATCATTTAAAGCTACTTTTTTGATTCAGCAGAGCTACCACAAAACAAATATTTAAAAGCCAAGTCCAGCCAAAGTCCTTGCAACATGTGGGAGGGGAAGTCTGAATTTCAAATGTTTAAATGAAAGAAAGGGTGAGAACTCCTGTGTGAATAGAAGATGAGAAGTACTAAATACAGTCCAGCTACTTGCTACTGCCTATATATTATGAAAATATATCTAACCTTCTTTTTACAGGAATCATCACTATTTCCAAGCAGTTTAGAGTAGAAGTGTAGCATAATGAGAATACAAGCTCTGAAGAGAGTCAAGCCTCTGATTTGGTATGCAAAATCTTGGAAAACTAACCCAGCAATCCCACTACTGGGCATATACCCTAATAAAACCATAATTTCAAAATGACATGTACCACAGTGTTCACTGTAGTACTATTTACAATAGCCAGGACATGAAAGCAACCTAGAAAGCAACCTAGATGTCCATCGACAGATGAATACATTAAGAACTTGTGGTACATATACACAATAAAATATTACTCAGCCATAAAAAGGAACGAAATCTGAGTCAGTTCCAATGAGGTGGATGAACCTAGAGCTTGTGATATAGAATTAAATAAGTCAGGAAGAGAAAAAAAAAATATTGTATATTAACACATATATATGGAATCTAGAAAAATGGTACTGACAAACCGATCTGTAAGGCAGGAATAGAGAACAGACTTGGGAAGGAGAGGGTGGGGCACACTCAGAGAGAGCATAAAACATGCATGTCACCATACAGCTAGTGGGAGGCTGCTGTGTCACACAGGGGGCTCAGCATGGTGCTCTGGGACAGCCTGAGGGGTGGGGGGCGGGGGAGGCTCAAGAGGGAGCCGACGTAGGTACACTTTTGGCAGATTCATGCTGCTGAACAGCAGAAACCAACACAACATTGTAAAGCAATTATCCTCCAATTAAAAATAAATTTAAAAACAGGAAAAAAAAAAAAAAAAACCCTCGGTTAACTGACTAAACTTCAGTTTCCTTGTCTATAAAACAAGAAACCACCAGTATTTCACCAACGACACAATTCCTATGAGGATTAGGGAAATAATACATATAGAGTGACAGTTATCCTGTAAATGGCAGCAATTCTTAACTGCTTCCAGTATTAATGCATATTTGAGCTAATACCTAAAACAAAAAAAACTGAAATAAAAAGAAATTAGAAAATACTGAGATGAAAACAATATACAAAATTTATAGAATGCAGTTATGACAGTGCTAAGAGGGAAATTTATACCTGTCCATATCTGTATTAAAAAAGATCTCAAATCAAACTAACATTCCACTTTAAAACATGAGAAAAAGAGCAAACTAAATCTAAAGAAAGCAGAAAGTGAAAGTCACATCCGACTCTTTGCAACCCCATGGACTACAAAGTCCATGAAATTCTCCAGGCCAGAATACTGAAATGGGTACCTTTTCCCTTCTCCAGGGGATCATCCCAACCCAGGAATCGAACCCAGGTCTCCCACATTGCAGGCAGATTCTTTACCAGATAAGCCACAAGGGAAGCCCAAAGAAAGCAGAAGAAAATAATAAAGATAACCAGAAAATAATGCCATTTAAAAAAGAGAAAACAATAGAGAAAATAAATGAAATCAAAAGTTGGTTCTTTGAAAAGATCAACAAAACTGACAAACTTTTAGCTGGACTGACCAAAAAAAAACAGAGAAAAACCAAATTATTGGGCTTCCTGAGGGGCTCAATGGTAAAGAATTCACCTGCCAATGCAGGAGACATGGATTCGATCCCTGGGCCAGGAAGATCCCCTGGAAAAGGAAATGGCAACCCACTCCAGTATTCTTGCCTGGGAAATCCCATGGACAGAGGAGCCTGGCAGGCTACAGTCCACCAGGCCACAAAGAGTTACGCATGACTCAAGGACTAAAACAACACCAACGACAAATTTTAAAACTTTCCACAAAGAAAAGCCCAAGCACAAACACATTCACTGATGAATTTACCAAATATTTAAAGAATGAACACAAATTCTTCACTCTTCCCAGAAAAATGGAAGAGGAGGGACCACATCCCAACTCTATCTATGAGCCCAGTATTATCCTGATACCAGAACCAAAGATATCACAGCAAAAGAAAACTAGAGACCAAAAACTCATATAGTCACAAAAACCTTCAATAAAATTCTAGCAAACCAAATCCAGCAACAAATAAAAAGGATTATACACTAAGACCAAGTAGGATGAATTTTACAGTATGTGAATTACCTCAATATAAAAAAATTAAGCAAAAAAAAAATGATAAAGCAATTGAAACTTACTTTCTACATTTAATAATGTAATATTAAGGCCATATTCAAAAATTTTCAATCTCTTTCATAACCAGAAAATGCTAATCTCGAGGTTTTAGCTGAAACAAATAGCAGCAGCAGCACTTCATACATGCATCAAATTCTAAGCCAAGAGATCAAGCACCACCTTTCTAATCTTTCTGGGTTAAAACAGTGCGCAAGCCCACCTTGTCTGCAGATCCAGGCAATGACTGGACCTCCCTGTCAGTCTCCACGATGTAAAGCAGCAGGAAGTCAAAAGGGCTTCAGCCTGGTAATTCTAAAATGCAGCAACAAGTTGCCAATATACTTATGAGATTACTACACTATATCCACATAATTTTAAGGGCTTCCCTGGTAGCTCAGCTGGTTAAGAATCTGACTGCAATGCAGAAGACCCCGGTTCGATTCCTGGGTTGGGAAGATCTCCTGAAGAAGGGAAAGGCTTCACACTCCAGTATTCTGGCCTGGAGAATTGCATGGACTATATAGTCCATGGGGTCACAAAGAGTCAGACATGACCGAGCAACTTTCACTCACTCACATAATTTTAAATAAATTTAAAGTGTATCTTTGTGTATTTACCATTGACACATATTTAACATCAACATATTTACTTTTAATTCTCTTCCAGTAAATAATTAACAGGGCAGTATGCAATTTTATAAGAGCTCACCTAAAAATTCAATGACCCAACTGTCCTTGATCACAGAATTCAAGTGCTGAAATGCTTATAATTCCTCAAAATCATAATACAGCAGTCTTATAGCTAAATAAACAGAAGCCTTAATACCAAATAACATGCAGCAAAATCAGATTTTCATAATACCTGAAAAATGCAACTCAACCTTAATTCTAAATCACACTATGTATGGACTAATTCGTACTCTCTTCTGGGTCATACCAACCCATACAACCGTAACCATGAATAAAAGAGTATAAATCAGTATAAACCAAGAAGTACACCCCACACATTACTTCATATCTCACCTAATTTTTCCTAAATATATATACTGAACTTTATTTTTAAGAAACAAATTTTATCACCTCCCACACAGTTTCTTTCTACACCATCCCCACATATGGGATCCAGTGTCTTCAACAACACAGATGTACTTCAAAAATACAACATATAATTGGAACAACTTCAGAAAACATATCTGAGTATTTAAAGGGATGAAAGTGAAGACTAAATAGACCTTCTAGAAAAACCAAAGTTGAGTAAGGAGGATTAAAATCTATAAAATTAAGTAAAATATCAAGACAGATGAAATGAGTGCCATCTTGTCCACCAGAACCTAGAGACTACAAGGACAAATCAAAGTACCTCTTAAAGTCTAAGACGTTAGAAGTTCAAGCTTTGTTTTTTTTAAATATAACCTAAAAACAAATTATTACTGGAAGAGAATTAAAAGAAACCAAAATTATAAACAGATGCAAGAAAAGTTTCTTAATTCAGGATTACAGGCTTCTTGGATCATTAACAGAAGCTGTTAATTTTGGGTACACGTGGAACGTAATTACAGCAATTTTCCACAAAAAGTACCTTAGTACCACGCTGGGCAAGAATACTGCTGAGATGAACGATGTGACTAAAAAGGCATTACTTAAATTCTTCTAGCACTCTTAAGCAGCAGAGAAGTCCCAATCATCCTCTTACTGGACACTCTCTGCAGCATGACTCTCCTGCCACTTCCTCATTGCACCATCCCGTCTCTTGGTTTCAGAGAACCTATACTGACCTGACTTCTCTGTCCATCCATCCCCCTTCCCAAGCTCCACCTATTCTACTTGTGTATCTCAGGGTTCCATCCTCAGCTGTCGTCTCATTCTATACAATTGGATCTCAAAAGGAAAATGATACACAGGGTAACAATTCAGTTGCTCAGTCGTGTCTGACTCTTTGCGACCCCATGTCTGCTAAACCCCAGGCCTCCCTGTCCATCACCATCTCCCAGAGTTTACATTGAGTCGGTGATGTCATCCAACCGTCTCATCCTCTGTCGTCCCCTTCTCCATCTGCCTTCAATCTTTCCCAGCATCAGGGTCTTTTCAAATGAGTCAGTTCTTTGCATCAGGTGACCAAAGTATTGGGAGTTTCAGCTTCAGCATCAGTCCTTCCAATGAATATTCAGGACTGATTTCCTTTAGGATGGGGTAACAGTCAAGGGATAAGAAAAAAAGGCAAGAATGAATTGCACAAATCCCACCTTAGATCCACTAAACTGGAGCTGGGAGAAGCAGCAGTGATGTGATTTTTAGAAAAGACTCCCAGAACAATTCTGACAACCCCATTTGTACTTGAAGAACCACTGGTCTAACAGCACTTCCTGTGTGATCCTAATTGCTCTACCGGCTTTAGCTATGATCTATGCACTCATGTCACCCTAAATGGCGCAGCCCTAAATTTTGAACACCTAAGGCATTTCCACATTGGGATGGTCCATAAGTCCTAAAATTCAATATACCTGATACCATTTTTGTAGAGTGGCAGTAGGAGTAGTGGGAGAAGGCAATGGCACCCCACTCCAGTACTCTCGCCTGGAGAATCCCATGGACGGAGGAGCCTGGTGGGCTGACATCTATGGGGTCGCACAGAGTCAGACATGATTGAAGTGACTTAGTAGCAGCAGCAGTAGGAGTAGTAGTAACAGAAATAATAATAATACAAACCAAGAAGTGATTAGATAGCCTGGCTAAAAACAGACTCTATCCATCTACTGGAATACTCTGTTGCCATTTAAAGAAGCAATTTGAAATGCATATGCTGTTTTGGGGAGAACGCTAAGATATATTAAGTAAAAAAGGCAAGGTAAAGAATAGCATGCACTTCACTACTCTTATTAGTGGTAGGGGGAAAAAAGGGGGTAAATGTAGTGTATGCACAGGAAACTTCTGGAAGGATACTCAAGAAACTTAACCATGATTCTTGCCAGAAAGTGGGACTAAGAATATGGTGTAGGAAGGAGACAGCCCTTTCACTGCATATTCATCTCTGTTGTTCAAATTTTTTACTGTATGTACACATTCTTTTTCAAATTAAAAAAAAAAGCAATTAAAAGATACTATAAAACTATAGATATCTTTACATGCTATCTGAAAAAGGGCTTGTATCCAGAATACATAAAGAACCTCTATAAATGAAGAAGAAAAATTAGACAACACAATAAAAAAAAAAAAAAAAAAACGAACAAAAGGTCTGAATGGACACTTCATAACAAGTTTTAGCCAAATGGCCAACAAAGAAAGATACTCAATTTCATCAGTCATGAGGAAAATGCAAGTTAAAATCACATTGCTGCAACCCTACACAACTAAGTAGAAAGAGACAGTATTGATGTCTCTTTACAATATCAAGTATTGATGAAGACTGTATCAAAACAAAGTATTGATGAAGATGTGAAATAACCAAAATTCTCATCAGGTGACAGTAGTGTAAACTGACACAATCACTTCAGAAAACTGGCAGTACCTACTAATTTAAACAAACATCTTGTAACCCAACAACTCTACTTCTGGGTGAAAAAGCCAAAGAAACGCGTGCCTATATCCACCAAAAGATATGTGCAAGAATGTTCACAGCAGCATTATCCAGAGTACCCTACACCCACCAAAAAACTCTAAAAAGTACAACAGGTAAGTTACGTGAGCATACAATCGAGCACCACAAAGCAGTGAAAAATCACTGCCTCTCTTACACAAATGTAGATGAATTTCAGAGTTACAATGCTGAGGGAAAGAAGCCAAACACAAAAAAGTAAATTCCATATGATTCCACTTACATAACATTCAAACACAGACAAAACTAATCAAAGTTGGAGTTATCAACTAGGGTAGGACACAAGGAGACTCCTGCTGGGGTGCCAGCATGTGAGCCTATGTCAGTCTGGGCAGGCAGCGGTTATACAAAACCCAGGCATGAGACCCACACAGACACCTCACCAAAGAAGATTACAGATGAAAAGTAAGCATCTGAAAAGACGCTCAACATCATTTGTCACAAGGGAACTGCAAATTAGAACAAGATACCAAAATACACCTCTTAGAATGGCCAAAATCCAAAACAATGACATCAAATGCCAGGAAGGATATGTAGCAACAGAACCTCCTATTCACCCCTGATGGGAAAGCAAAATGGTACAACCACTTTGGAAAAACAGTTGGGCAGTTCCTTCCAAACTAAACATTCAAACTAAACATATTCTTATCAAACATTCCAGCAATCACACTCCTTGGCATTCACCAATTAGAAAACGTATGTCTACATAAAACCTTGCACACAAATGTTGATTAGCAGCTTTATTTATAAATGCCAAGACTTGGAAGCAATCAAGATGTCCTTCAGTGGATAAATGGATAAGTGGATAAAACTCATACATCAAACAATGGAATATCATTTTGCTAAAGAGAAATGAGCTTTCAAGCATATTCTTAAGTGAAAGAAGTCAATCTAAAAAGACTATTAACTGCATGATTCCAACTAGTACATGACATTTTGGAAAAAGTCAAACTATGGAGACAATAAAAAGACTAACAATTGCTAGAGGATAGAGAAATGAACAGGCATAACACGGAGGATTTTCTGGACAGTGAAACCGTCCTATACGCTACTATAAAGATGCATACATATCATCATACACCTGCCAAAACCCACAGAATGTAAAACCACCAGGAGAGAACCCTAACAGCAGCTGTGGACTTTGACAATGATTGTGTCAACGTACCTTCACTGACAGTGACCAGAAGACCACTAACGGGGATGCTGACAGTGAGAGAGGCCAAGCATGTGTGGGGACAAAGGAAATAGAGGAGCTCTCTGTATCTCCTGCTCAACTTTGCTTTGAATCTAAGCTGCTCTAAAAAATAACTTTTTTAATTCATCAAAGTGTACACTTAAAATGTGTGCCATAAACAAAGTTCGGCCTCAGTAAAAAGAAAAAAAAAAGTAGAAAAAGATTTAAGAATAAAAAAATTAATCTATAGCTTTAGAAGTCAGGATAGTGATTATCCCTGAGGAGGGGCAGTGACTGGAAGGGCAGAAGAAAGGCTTCTTAGGGGCAGGAATGCTATTTCTTGATACAAGCCCTGGTTACATTCACTTTGTGAATATCTGTGAATATTCACTTTGTGAAAATTCATTTCACTAGACACTTAAGACTTATGCATTTTTCACTATGAATGTTATACTTCAATAAAATATTTACACTTTAAAAAGGTATAAAAAAAGGAAAACATAAATAAGTGGGACTATCAAACTAAAAAGCCTCTTCTACATAGCAAAGGAAATCAGTAACAAAATGAAAAGGCACTTTACAAATGGGAGAAAATATTTGTAAATCATATATCTGATAAGAAGTTAACACCCAAAATATATAAAGGACTCATGACTCAATACCAAAAACACAATCCAATTAAAAAGATGTGAACATTTTTCCAAAGACGACATACAGATAGCCAACAGGAACATGAAAAGACGCTCTACATCACTAATCATCAGGGAAAAGCAAATCAAAACCACAGTGTGGTAGCGCGTCACACCACTCAGAACCGCTACTGTCACCAAGACAAGAACTATCAAATGCTGGCAAGGACACGGAGGAAAGGGAACCCTTGTACACTGTTGGTGAGAATGTAAATTGGTGTAACTGTTACGGAAAACAGTACAGGGCTTCCTCAAGAAATTAAAAAATTGATCTACCATATGATCTAGCATTCCCACTTCTAGGTATTTATCTAAAGAGAATGAAAACAGTAATTCAAAAAGATATGCACTCCATGTTCACTGCAGTATTACTTACAATAGCCAAGCCACAGAAACAACCTAAGTTGTCATACACACACACACATTTTCTTTGTTCACTCATCCACTGACGAATAAATACATGCACACGCATACAAAGAATGAAATCTTGCCACTTACAACAACATGGATGGACCCTGAGGGCATCATACTAAATGAAAATAAGTCAGATAGAAAAATACAAATAAATACTGTATGCTCTTACTTATATGTGGAATCTTTAGGGGTAAAAAAGGTAACATGTACAGAACAGATTGGCAGTTGGTGGTAGCAGGAGGTGAGAGGTGGCGAAATGAGCGAGGGGGTCAAAAGGTACAAACTTCCAGTTATAAAATGAATGTCATGGGTGACTACAGTTAGTAATATTGTATTATGTATTTATTTGAAATTTGTGTATTTATTTGCCAAAAGGTAGAGCTTAAAAGTTCTCATCACAAGAAAAATAATTTTGTAACTATGTATGGTGATGGGTATTAACTAGAGCTACTGTGGGATCATTCTGCAGTATCTACAAAGAGCAAATATAATGTTGTACACCTGAAACTAATGTGATATATCAACTATACCTCAATTTTTAAAATGTGATAAAAATATACTGACATGCTAATTCATCAAAACGCATACTCAACATTTCTAAAGTTAATCATGCCTTTCCCACAACCTGTTCATCATCTTTCAGATGGAATCACTTCAACTTAAGAAATTCCAAAGTATAAACTTTCTTCTACCAAACCAGACTTCACACACAACTGAGAGCTACCTTAGAGGCTGCTTCTACCATTTCACACTGGACTTACAAACAAATGGACTCACAAACGACCTTTCAAAAGCTAACGAGTGTGCAGGCAGAACTTCTATACCCACTGTATGTGACTGACCATCTTTTACCCAACTGCCCATGTCAGAAGTCTTGCTGCCTCTCTTTTCCTTTCCATGCCCCCCAACCAATCTGCCTCTGCTCTTACACTCAAGCCCTGCTCTTCAGTCCTCACTGCCCCAGTGCTATGGAGTGAAATGTTTGTGCCTCCCTAGCATTCACATGTTGAATCCTAATGTCCAGTGTGATGGTGTCTGGAGGTGAGGCCTTTGGGAAGCAACTGGATCATGAGGGCTCTGCTTAGATCATGGATCAATACCCTTTTAAAAGCAGCTGGAGAGAAGTCCCTCATCCCTTCCACCATGGAAGGTTATAATGAGAAGACAGCAATAATGAGGAAGCTGGCTCTCATCAGACACCAAATCCACCCATGCTGTGGTCTTGAACTCCCAGCTTCCAGGACTGCAAGAAATAAACTGTTGTTTACAAGCCACCCAGTCTATGGCATTTTGTTATCACAGCCCAAACACCCCGTTTTTGGCCCACATTCATTTGCAGCTCCGCTACTAGAGCATCCACTCCGAGTTACTTTATCTAGGGTTCACAGACTCTCTAGTCCACAGGTAGAAGTGCATTTAGATCTAACTGGTTTCCTTTGTGATCATCATGTTTTACTTTATGCTTTATCCCAAAAAGGGGTCTGCAGGCTCCACCAGATTGCCAAAGAGATCCACAGCCCAAAAAGGTTTAAGTGTTCTAACTAGATTCTGCTTCAATGCTTATACCCTCCAATTCTCCTCCACACTGTGGTCAGGGTAAATTTTTTGAAACATAAATATCATCTGCCATCCATACTTAAAATCCTTAAACATGGTACCAATGGCTTTCAGGATAGAATCTAAATCGAACAGCCCAACAATCAAGTAAGTTCCCGCGTGGCCCCTGCTCATCCCCTCAGCTTCATCTTGCCTTCCTCCATAGATGCAGCTAACATCCTGAACTGACTCAGCAATGCTCTGAGTTCAGTATGCTTTCTCACTCCTCCCTGTCTTTGCCTAAGCTGCTCCCCCTGCCTGGACAGCCCTTCCTCCCCTCTCCCTGTGGTTAACCCCTGCTCATCCTCCGCTGCCAGCTGAAGCACCACCTCCTCAGGGAAGCCCTCCTGGCCATGCCGCTCCCAGGCCTGGAAAGATGCCGTCAGTGTTCTCACGGCTCTGTGACCATCTCCACAGCACCTTCTGCAGGGTGTTTTGCTCATTTACCGTCTGCCACCCCTTCCACACTGTGAGCTTTCTTAGAGCGGAAGCCAGAACAGGGTATAACATGCCTAGCAGAGCTCAAGACACACAATAGAGTACTTAACAATGCTTGCTGAACAAGGCTCTGGAAAACGGCCAAACCAGCTTAAGCCCAGTCAGAAACCTCATCAACTAACGATGTGGAACTGGTCTGGAGATTACCATAAATGCAAACTGCCAGCTGAAGCAAGACAGTTCTGCATCTATTAATCTGCCACCAATGCTCCTTCATTCAAGGCTGAGAAGTTAGCCCTTAATAAATGTAACTACCCTGGTCGGGCACTGTGCCAAAGGGCTTGACAGGCATTAGTTCACTAAACATCAAAGCAACTCTGGGATATTCTTTTTTAAACAAAAAGAGGCAAAGAGGTAAACCACCCAAAATCAAGCAGAAAGTTATAAACTCAAATTTTCAAACCAGGTCTTTGATTTCAAAGCCATACCCAGCCACTGACCTCAGATGTTTTCTGAAGATAAGAGATCAGCATGCCCTTCATCTTTGGAGGCATTTTGGAAGGGCCTAGGTTGGATGAAGGCTTCCCCAGTGGCTAAGTGGTAAAACATCGCCTGCCAATGCAGGAGACACTGGTTTGACCCCTGGCACAGGAACATCCCCTGGAGAAGGAAATGGCAATGCACTCCAGTACTCTTGCCTAGGAAATTCCATGGACTGAGGAGCCTGGCGGGCTACAGTCCATGGGATAGCAAAAGTCAGACACGACTTAGTGACAAAACAACAAACAGGCTGGATGAGAGAGGAGCCCTTCCTTGGCCTCTTAGCAAATAAAAAATGTGTTATCCCCCAACCAACACTACAATTCTTTAAAATTTAATGTAATTTCCCCCATGTATATTCTTGAAAAATCTTTTCAAATAGAAGGGCTGTGATTTTCTTCCCCCAAGAACAGCAAATAAAGCAGGAGATGAGCAAAACATCGAACTCTCCTCATCAGGCTTGAGGTTGAAAAGGAAAAAGAAAAATACCTCCAAGGCATGAACTTGGTTGTGGCAACACCAATAATAAGAGAAAGCAGACTCTCGAAGGCCTGAGGCAGAGACACCACGAAGTACTCGCCTTTGAGAAGGTACTGTGAGGCTTCGCAGAAGATAGAGTTCTAACAGATGGAACACCAATCCTGCTGAAAGCGGCTGCCACTTCCACTAACTTTAGTTTGGAATTTGCACTACAGCTCTCATCCTATGATCTTTAGCACTTTCCTGTAAGACCCCTAGGGACTCACACCCTACACTTGAAGAAAAAACAGAATGTTTTCTTTAATCTCACCCACACCACCTGTTCACATTAGTTTCTCAACACCTTACAAATGTGGTCACCTCATATTTTGACTAGAAGTCGGTGACCACAAAGCATCTTCACTCCTGATTAACATATTCCCCATCCTCATCCCCTTGCAAGCCAGTCCCCCCGACCACTCTGTGTGTCCTTACTCTTCCAACCCACCTCCAAATCAGTGTCTGATACAGATCTGTCCAGTGAGTTTTCTGCATCCCAAAGTTAAACACAAAACCAGAACAATCCATTCTTCCTGTCCCTAACTCCAACCAAATACACATACAATATAAGTAATTTATCCACAATGAAAACTATTCGGGGAAACCTGGGGACCATTCAACTATGGAATCCTAAATATCTAGTCACCAGACAGTTTAAAACCAAAGAGGAAAAAAAATACAGCCTTTAAGGACACACTTCCACAGAAAAAATTTTCTGTGGCTATCATTTTCTAAATTAATACATACTGATATTATTCAGATTGCAAACCCCCAAAGAGACTCTTAGAGTACACCATGTAACACTCCACACTTTTATAAGACTGTATCTTTATCACTTTAAGTTACAGCAACTGTTCCATTAGATCCTGTCCCACATTTGGCAAAAACAAAGATTAGCTTTACAAATAAAATGCACAGTTTAAACACATCTTGAAAGTGCTACAGTACTGCGGGGTGGGAGAAGGAGCGACACGGACAACAGGTAAAGCTAATTAACAGTGATCTATACAGATCCAGGGAATATAGGCCTCAGAGAGTACATGACTATGTCCCCCCAATCAACAAAGGAATAAACCAAAAGGTCCTCTAAGCAAGGATCTGTGTGGATCAACATGCAAAAAAACACCTTTATTTTTAGAGGTGAGTAGCAGTTTTGTGTTATACTAAAAGGGAAAGGCAAAATAGATAAAAATGTATAACATGCAAAGTTTTATATGCAAACATAATGACTTGAAAAACCTGGTTTTCTGGATTTCAATGACATCTGAAGAAAAGGAATACAGTCCATCCATTGCTAGGACAGACACCAAAAAAATCTTAAATCTAAAAACATACACTGAAATACACCACACTTTTTCCCACCTCCAGTTTATTATTTCTTGCAGGTTAATACACACCTGCACAGTTAAGAATGATTATATTATTCCATCTATTTTGCCTCATTCATTATGCTGAAAAAAATTCAGGAGAACTTTGCCAGCACATCTATCTATATAAGATATTCCAAAAAGGGTTGAAATTGAAAAACAATGACCTGAAATAGGCAGAGACTGTCAAAGTATGGAAAGTGAAAGTGAAGTCGCTCAGTCTTGTCTGACTCTTTGCAACCCTATGGACTGTAGCCTACCAGGCTCCTCTGTCCATGGGATTTTCCAGGCGAGAGTACTGGAGTGGGGTGCCATTTAACTGATATGCAAAGCCCCCACCCAATTCATAGTCTCCAAAGTCCTGCCCCATTCTTCCCGTTAGGTATCCATTAATCTAGAGGAACCTTCCCACACTGTGTTCAGGAATGTTACCAGCACAAACATGTAAGAAAACCACGTCTGGCCCAAGAACTTGACTGCAGGAAGAGTATATGCGATACTTTTGAATGGTTAAAATACTTCTTCCAAAAGTGTGGCTAAAAGAGTGTGATTATTTATATAAATGCACTTCAACTTACCGGTGTGTGTGAGTCCAGGAGACAGATAAGACATGAATAACTGTTACTTCACATCACTCCACTTAAGCAGCAAGAAATTAGAACAGGTATTCCCCAAAAAGTCCCAAGTACACCACCACCAACCTCACTCTTTACCAGGACTTCAATGAGGCAGCAGTGAGGCTACACAGAGCCTGTCCACTGCCGAGGTTCTGCGGCGTGGTCTGCTCCTGCTTCCCTTCTCCCCACACCGGACTGGTCACAGTTGCGGTCCATGATCTTTCCCAGAACATTCTTCTGCCCTAGTAAAAAAACTGCACCTGTCTTCTGATACAGGACACTTGGTACAGTAGAATGAACAGATGCAGTTAGCTAGTACTACATCTTCTTCCTACTGCATTCTCCCTTCCTCTGGTGAACAGCTGCAGCCATAATTTCAGATGTCCAGCTCTGCCCCGGGCCTCAAGGGATGACATGACATTTTCATTCATCTTGTGCCATTTCCTCAGTCCACTGCGTGGGTTTGCCCAATGCTGCTGGATAATCCAATACACATTCCACCTTCCTCTGAATATAGAGACTTGAATTTATCAGAAAATCGAATGCATTTATCTCTGATCACATATCAAAAGCTATCATATGAGATTCACACTTGTGAATCTACAAAAGTCACAGTCCAAAGTGCATACCTTCAAAAATTCTCATTAAAGAGAAAAAAAAAAGATTCTCTATTAGTCCAACATCTCCCTGCATAGGCCTCTGAGGTTGCCAGTTTAATAAAGGTAAGAAAGGGGCAAAGATGACTGACCCAAAAGCTAACATGAAAAAAAAGTTCAAATTATAGACTAACTTATACTGAAATTTTAATTCCCAAAAATGATCAAAGGAGCACTTCCTTTGTTAATCTGAATTAACAATAGCAGTGCTTCTCCCTTTAGAAATAAAATATGTTAGAGCTGGAAAAAGAAAAAGAGCTAAATTAAACAAGCCTCACATTCTTAGAATATGAGAGAAAACACGGATCTAAAGAACTCACAAGTAAATACACTTGAAAGTCAAGTTTATCTTAATAAAGTTCTAGTTTTATCTTAATAAAACTAGAACAAAAGACAACAGGCTTGAAAATCCTGGCTGCCTCTCACGCCAACATTCTAGAAGAACATTATCCAACAGAACTTTTCAGGAGGATAAAGTGTTCCGTATTTGTGTTCCCCAATGGGGTAACCACCAGTTATTGAAAAATATTACTTAAAATACAGCTAGTATAACTGAAAATTGAATTTTTATTTAATTTTAATTAGTATGAATTTTAATAGCTATATGTAGCTAGTGGCTACCATCCTGGACACACAATTCTAAAATACAGTCTTAGATTCTGATTATTAAAAACTTCAAATGAAGCTCTTTAACTTCCCTTCTGCATTAAACACACAGAAAATTTCTTCCTTATTATCTCATTCAACAACATAATTTTGTTACCTAGGGACCCAGCCCAAAGCAGGATCAGCCTGTTTATCAAACCCCCTAGCAGAACAGAATGATATCAGTCATCCACCCAGGTGGAATGAAGGCTTTCTTTTGCAAACCACTCTGGCACAATGTCCCACAACAAGGCTGAATCTGAACAATTTAAGTGTCTCATTAAAATTATATTAATAAAAGTTTTGAGTTGTGACTGGCCAACTTCCTACATGTGGGTTTGTTTAGATACTGAACTTAACCTTTTTTCAAAAAGAAAAAGAATGTTTAACTTCAATCTTGATCATTAATTATTGTGGTAGCTCAAAACTTTGCATCAGTTTGCACAGACACAACCTCCTCATGACCTAATAAATTCAAATAATATTAGCTCTCACCCTCTTCATACTCTGCCCTCCATAAATATTTAATACACAGGGTTTTTTTTTTTTTAAAGAACTCTATATATTCAAAGAATTCTTAGCCCTCTGATTTTTCTAGTTTCTGGTTAATTTATGAAAGCTAATGTTAACTTTAATACCCAATTAAGGACTATGAAAGAGATTTTTAGTCAAAACTTTTCACCAGACAAAAAATTGGGTCTGCCTTTTTTTTTTGGGGGGGGGGGGGGGGAACGGGCGAAGTGAGAGTAGTGAATGGGGAGGAGAAAAGGATTATACCAAAAAAAGCATTATGTCCTATATTGTTAACTGGATCTAACTCTAAAAAGCCATTGACTCAAAACAATGTAAACAAAGACCATGGTTTCATTAAAAAAAAAAAAAAAAAATTATCTCCCTGTGATCCATCTATCACATCAAAGGGCAAATTTTGTATTTTCTGGATACCTTAAATGTATTCAGGAAAATGGGGCAAACAGATAGATAAACATACTGACAGTAAACGGGCTTCCGAAGTGGTGCAGTGGTAAAGAATTTGCTTGCCAATGTTGGAAACGCAAGAGACAAAGGTTCAATCCCTGGGTTGGGAAGATCTCCTAGAGGAGAAAATGGCAACCTACTCCAGTATTCAGGATTATTCAGGAAAATCCTATGAAGAGAGCCGCCTGGTGGACCACAGTCCACAGCATCACAAACAGTCAGACATAAATGAGCACATGTGAGCGCGCACACACACACACGATACTTCATTTAAATCATTTTCCATCTTCAGATGCACACAAAATTCAAAAGATGCAGAGTAAAACTGCGTGACTCCCTGACATTTACCCAAAGGAGCTGAAAACTGATGTCCACAAAAACCTGCACGCGGATACTGATAGCAGCTATATCTGTAATTGTCAACACTTAAAAGTAACCAAGATGTCCTTCAGTAGGTGAATGGATAAACTGATACCTCCAGACAATCGAACCTTTTAAGTGCTGTAAAAAAAAAAAAAAAGAGCTATCAAGCCACAAAAAGACATGAAGAACCTAAATACATATTTTAAGTGAAAGAAACCAACCTGAGAAGGCTACCTACTGCATGATTCCAACTATATGACATCTATAAAAGGCAAAACTACAGAGAAAGTAAAAAGATGAGTGGTTGACAGGGGATGGCAGGAGGGAGCAATGAACAGGTAGAGCACAGAGGATCCTTACAGTAGTGAAAACTACTCTATACACTATAATAGACACATGTCACTATACAGTCATCCAAACCCATAAACCGTACACCACCAAGAGTGAACTGTAGCATATACCATGGACTTTGGTGACAAAGACTTGTCGAAGTAGATTCATCACTGTTATAAGCACACCACTGTGGTGGAGACGCTGATAACAAGGGAGGCTGTGCATGGATGGAGCAAGGGGTATATGGGAAATCTCTGTACCTTACTCTCAGTTTTGCTCTGAACCTAGAACTGCTCTATAAACATAAAATCTTGTTTTAAGAAGTCTGTTGTTGTTTCTTAGTCGCTAAGTCATGTCTAACTCTTTTGTAATCCCATGGACCATAGCCCACCAGGTCTATGAGACTTCCCAGGCAAGAATACTGGAGTGGGTTGCCATTTCCTTCTCGAGGGGATCTTCCCGACCCACGGATCCAACCTGCATCTCCTGCAATGGCAGGCAGCTTCTCTACCACTGAGCCACCAGAGAAGCCCTAAAAAAATTTAAAATAAATAAAACTGCACAAATGAGCTGCTTTGTGTTTAAGAGAATGTTTAAAGAGGGGTTTTCTAATCAAATGGATAATTAGTGACATCACTGGAATGAACATTCTACTGATTAACTACTGAATCATGCTGTGTTCACATGGAATTTAAAAGCCCAGGTTAAGCTGGGTGAAGCGTGGCAACATGTTCCAAGTGGAAGACAAACTGAAAAATCAAAAATGAATGTGAGCGAGAGGGCCACACACTGCCAGGAGCAAGCATACTTGGCAGATAACTCACAGAGTGACAGAAGCAGAGTTCTATACCAACTCCCAAAGCCTGGTCTCAGAGACCATAAAAGAAATAATAAAAATAAGTAACCTCTGTTTAATCTAACTAGTCAGTGTCTTGGCTGAATCAACTTTCTACTAGTAACCAATTCAGCAACAGAATTTATTTTTTAAGATTACTCTTGATCTCTGCTCTAACCCCATCTTTATTTAAAATTCATCATTATTTAGCAGATTTAGTTGGTAAGTAAAATGCCTCTCAACAGAATAGATCACAAACATGAAACGCTAATAAAATCTATTTCCCTAAAGAAAATGTACCCATGTAATTTATGACATGATTCATTAGAAAATAAATCATGAATGTCTTTTTATCAAAACAATGAGACTCTTACCAAATAAATCCCGTATCTAAAACACTCCATTATTCCCTAAATATCTGACTGATCATTTATATCTACCATACTTTAAATTTCCTTACAAAAAAAAAAAAACCATACTTCTCAAAGCTGCCATTAAATAACACTGTGATTCAGACTGTCTCCAATTGTAAAGGCAGAATATCAATAGTTTTAATTAGATATTTATACTTAATAAGTAGAATTAGGGGAAAAAAGTCCACCTTTCCCCATCCTAATTAATTATCCTTTCTATTAACCTATAATACACTCAGTATCTTCTTTTCTTCCTTTTTTTTTTATATAATATTCTAGGTCTACTCTTTGAACAACTTTTGAAAATATTTGTGAAGACTCTATATCCCTCAGTACACTGTTTCAACAAATACCACTTATATCTATATAATTTAAAAGTGCTTTTACATATATCTGTATTTCAACTGAAGAAAATGCACCAATTGACTATTTCATTTCAGATTTGACAATCATAAACTAGCCTGATTTCTGCATGATTACTGAATGCCTAAAATAAGCCAAGAAAATGCTCATGCTTGTATTTCACTAAAAATTTTCAGGGAAAAAATTGTTTATGGTCATTAACTCTGAAAACATTTATGAGCTACACAAACATCTTCCAAATTTTATAAAGAGGTAAACCTTCAACAGTTTGCAAGGTAGCAAAGCTTCCCACCAGTCTCTCTGTAACACAGTAACTTAATTACCTCCACACAATTTCACAATACAAAACTAGAAACAGAATGTGTTCCAAGCACTAACATATTTGCACTGCTGCTCCTCCTGGCATTCTCCTTCCTAACTGCATTACCACAAGACCCACCTGAAAGCTCTATTTCAACCAACCCCACCTGACTGGTGTCCTGAGTGGATAATGCTGGGCAGCAAATCCTACACCCTAAGTCACTGGAGAGAAGAGCAGTCCTAAAGGAACTGCCTTAGTCAGTTAATGCCAGAACATTCTGCTAAGAGGCTCCTCTGCAAAGGGCTGGGTGTGGGCCCTGGCTAGCTGACTTTATAGACCTGTGGCTTCCAAAGAGTGCAATGCTGACTAAAGTTTTTACAACACCCTCACCTTCATGTTCATGAAGGGAAAAGCCAAGAGGCCTCCTCAGTGGCGTGTCTCCACTCTCCCTGGCTCACAGACACACCTTCTCCCCAGTCTTCTGTACCTCTGGACTTGGCAACACGCCACAAACACACAGACACCGCATTCTCTCTCTCACACACACAATCATACCCACATACCCAGGCAACTCTCAAGATCATCCAATCATCTTTCACATTAAAGAAGTCACCTCACAACCCACTCAAAGTTCTTCGACAGCTCCCCAGTGCACTCAGGACAAAAATCCAAAGTCTAAAGCATCACCTATGGAGCCCTGTGTCACTAACTGCTCTCATCACTTCAGCCACGTTTCCGGCTGACCTGTCTTCACAATCTACCAATCCTCTACAATGAACTTTCAGCTCCTCAAATTTGTAGTGCC
This sequence comes from Bos indicus, assembly GCF_029378745.1. Lineage (NCBI taxonomy): Eukaryota > Metazoa > Chordata > Mammalia > Artiodactyla > Bovidae > Bos > Bos indicus. Next base: position 13,230,726 of record NC_091782.1, on the reverse strand, counting down.
CTAACATTCAGTCCTTCACCCATGCTATCCCCTCTACCTAAAAGAAATCACTCTTCTATTTCCATTCTCTCTTAATCTTCCTACAGGTCTAGGCTGGGCAACACCCTCCAGGCTAGCTTCCTCTATCTCTTCTTCAACTGTAGTAGGTGCCCCTTCCAATACACCCTCAGTTCAGTTGCTCAGTCTTGTCTGACTCTGCAACCCCATGGACTGTAGCACGCCAGGCTTCCCTGTCCATCACCAACTCCCGAAGCTTGCTTAAACTCATGTCCATTGAGTCGGTGATGCCATCCAACCATCTCATCCTCTGTAGTCCCCTTCCCCTCCTGCCTTCAATCTTTCCCAGCATCAGGGTCTTTTCCAATGTGTCTAATGCACCCTACACCAAGCCGAATACACTCACTGTAACTAGTGTTTCACTATTCTATGCCCCTTGCTCCCAGAGAACAGTGCCAGTGCTCCTCTTGTCTATTGTACCAGAGCCGCTCAAATATTTGCTAAATACATTCTAAGTTTACTTAATGAATGTAACTTAATATGAATGCAGCCCATAAATAAGGGAAACATGTCCCAAGTCAGTCATGATATAATGGAATCTAGGCAGCAATTTCCTTATACTTTCGTATAAAGTGCAAACTACAAATGCGTTTAGGAAAGGTTAAAACATTATACATTAAAAAGAACACCTTTCATCATAAATATATTAGTTTTTTTCCAACTCCTGTTAGTTCTTCCTTGGTGGTTCAGTAATAAAGAATCCATCTGCAAAGCAGGAAACTAGGGTTTGATTCCTGGGTCAGGAAGATCCCCTGGAAAAGGAAACAGCAACCCACTCCAGCATTCTTGCCTGGGAAATCCCATGGACAGAGGAGCCTGGCAGGCTACATACAGTCCATGGGGTTGCAAAAAAGTTGGACACAACTTAGTGACTTAACAACAAATAACAAATTCCTATTAGGCAAACTGTAGTTCATAAAAAGTATCATAATGAAAGTACCAAAAAAGCAGCTCTGGTTGCTTCTCGGACAAGTCTGGTATGAGTGTAACTAACTATTCCTCTCTACCACCAAACTCGCCTTGCATTACTCAGAACCTTGCTCAGTTTCTAAGTCCTGACATAGATCTTTTATTAAGGGTTCCACTTATAATAATGGTCCCAAGGACATAAACGTGTTGCCAGGAAATAGACCTGATACATCCTGGGCATTAGCTGCCACTGGCAGCTACTTTCTTTGAGCCACATGTCTTCTTATGAGTTACAATCTGAGGCTTGTGACACCAGATTTTTCCAGGGCAGCAGACTGATGTCATAAACGTGATGGTACTAAGCACTCTAAAGAGCTCACCAGCTCCACCCTGAAATCCCTGAATGCAAAAGGAAGCTTCCCATCTGTAAATAAAGCCTCAGTTTCCCCAGCTATATATAGAGAATGCTTCCCACTTAGGTTTTTGTGGGAATTAGACAGCCTATGAAAGTACTTAGCAGACAACACCATTATTATTTTCAAGTCAAAAAGACGGGGAGACTACAAAACCTAAGATATTTTCACATCTTCAGAACTTTTGGTAATACCATAACTTATTTTTCGCTAATATCCTTTCAGCAGGAAATTTCTGTGAAACAAAAGGCAGAAAGATGAGGAAATGAGAATCGATTTTTTTTTTTTTTTGGTCATAACCTTTGATTACAAACTCCACAGTAATCTACATTAAGATCCACTTTCTAATTTATCTCTGCACTCCCAAAAATCATAGCCTTAATTTCTACTTCAATCATCCCTAGGATCTGAAAGACAGTAAAGATATATCTTCAATACATCTTTCCAAAATGCTCTCACAAGAAATAATCATTTCCTTACTGCCTCTACGCACCTTCGAATATACTGAATCTTTGGAAAATAAAAAAGCTAAATCACAAAAGTTGGCTTTCAAGGTCTCCAGTTTCTTTCCAATAGACCTAGAGTCATGAGTTATAATGGAAGCACCTGTCGGGTAAAACGGGTGGCAATCCTTAAAACTCCAAGTGTAACAAGAACTTAAACTGTAATTACAGGTGGTAAAGTTGACTTCCCACCTCATACATTTTCACTCTAACACAGGATGGCCAAATAATAATATAAGCTGGCCAAGGTGAACATTTCTATCATTAAAAAAAGAAATGGAAGAGAATTTGAGCCAATTAAGCATACAGGCTCTCACGTTCCTAAGTCAAGCTGACTTGAGGTTTGTTGTTTTTTGTTTTTTGTTTTTGACAAGGAAATCTTACAGATCTTCTGAAACGTGTTTTGAATGAAGGTGAGAGACCTCAAGAGTCTTGTAACTTTACCCAAGCCTGGGTTCTGGGCTCAACTTTTTAAAATGGGTGACGTGTGAACAGCTTCCTAAAAGCAAATGGGACTAGGATATAATTTAGGAAGTGATGATGCAAGTCTCTGGGGGACAGGGAGGAGGGGAGGTGAAAAAGTCAGAGGAAATACCCTCCCGGTTCCTGGGGGCACCAACTCAAGACCAAGGAGGGAAGGAAGGACCGGCCTCCAAAAGCCGAGGAAAGGGGGCACCCCCAGCTCCAGCCGAAGGTGCCAATGCCGCCCCCTCACCCTTCCCGCGGCCCTGCCCCCCTCACCCGTGGCCCGGGAGGCCCCTTTCGGCCCGAGCCTCCAGCAGGCGAGTCCCCGAGGGTGGCAGCGCACCCCAGGCAGGGCCTTCTCGGCCCACCGCACCCCCCAGCTCTCCCGAACCTGGAGCCCCTCCCTGCAGGCCCGGCCTGGGCCCAGCCCGAGGGTTCCGGCCTCCCCGGGCCCCGAGGCCTGCCCTGGCAGCTCCGGCGCCCGCGCCCCGGCCCCCGCCCCCACCCGGCAGGGCACTCACCCCCAGAAGCCGCAGGGACAGCGAGGCGGCAGACTGGGCGCTTTGCTGCGCTCGCTCCCAGCGTCTCCCATGGTGCTCGGCGGCGGCGGCGGCGGCGGCGGCGGAGCTCGGCGGCGGCAGCGGTGGCAGCGGCTGGGCCTGGGCCCCGCTCGAAGGAGGCGGCGGCGGCGGCGTCGGGGGGCTCAGGGCGGGGGGAGGGGAAGGGAGCGGGCGGGCGCGAGTCCGGGGCTCCGAGCCGGGATTCCAGGCCGGTCAGCTGGAGGCGGGCCGCACCACTCGGCCTGCGGAGACAGGGGGTGGGGGTGGGGGGAGGCCGGGGAGGAGGCGCGGAGAGTAAGAGGGAGGGGAGCTGAGGAGGTGGGGCGTGCGGGTGAACCGAGGACCGCGGGGCGGGGAGGAGGGAAGACCCGGCGCCCTCGGCAGTTCCCACCGCCGCTCCCAGCCACAGCGATGTCCCGTGCGGCGGCGCTGGGAAGGACCTCAGGCCCCCCCCGCCGGCTCCGGCGTAGCAGCGGCCGCTGTGAAAGCCGCGGCCCCGCTCGCTCCGTAACACCCTCCCCTCCCCCGGAGGCTGCGCTGACCGGACAATGGCCGCTCCGCCCCCTCCCCGCCTTGAGCACCCCTCCCGAGGAGTCACACAATGGTCTCGCCCGGGGGGGTGAGGGGAGCCGCCGCCGGAGCCCGGCAGCTGATCAGCTGGGCGCCGGGCGTGCCACTTTGTTCAGCTCCTCAAAGGAAGAGGACGGGGCCGTGGGCAGAGCCGAGACCGCGGGGCTGTCACTCGACGACAGGCCTCGGTGGCTTTCGTATCTTTCGGGACTTTTAAGGTCTGAGGGAAACTTAACCTTCCCCCGCCCCGTGAAGAAGGGGAAAGCACGCTGCTGAGTACTCTGGGGCACGTTGCCTCCCGCGAAACGGGAGTGGTACGCCCCAAGCGAGGAGGGGGGAGGAGCAGACTAGTTGTTTAAGGGTAAGTTGGGCCGGTCCCGGAGCGGCGGCCGAGCATCGCGCATGCGCCCGGAGACCCCGTAAGCCGGACCGGGGAGGGGCTCGGAGGAGCGTTTCCAAACCCGGAAGTGGGGCTCGGTCTTCTTGGGGCCGTCGGGGTCTTCAGCTAGCCGAGAGGTGCATGGACCCTGCTCTCCTGCCCCTGGGAGATGTCGGGGGGCATTTCTCAGTGAACTGCTAACCCCTGAAAAAATCTCTCTTCCTAGATCTCCTACACCCAAGCTCACTCTTCCTGTTCCACCTGGAGAACTGGTCTCCCTTTGGCAGCGGTAAACTTTTGGGAATGTCCCTCCTCTCCTCCGCACCAGCAATGGAGAGGGAGCAAGAGGGTAGTGTCTGGGTCAGATTCCGTGCTCTTCTATGCCTATCGGTGTCCCCAGCCTTAGAGACACGAGTTCACTCCCTTTGCCGAAGCGAGGACAGCGTCTGTTCTTACTGGAGTGGACATTTTGGTTTTCGGAGGGGAACTATGGCCAAATCAGTGATGGAAATTTGGGAAGTGACCACAAAGTTTGAGCCACTAAAAAAACGAGTCCTTTAGCGCTCATTGTCTCTTAATCCTGAACCCATTCTAAGTTTCAGCCAGTCGTGAGCAGAAGGTAATTATTGATGACTAATTTCAACAAGGAGCAAATTTCCACCAGATCTGGAGAAATGACCCAAAGCTGAGGCCCTTATGGGCGAACTTCTCAGTCCCTGGGAGGCTTCCTGTCTTTTTTTTTTTTTTTCCCCTTGTTTTCTTTTCTCACAGTTCAGCATGTTCACAGGCGGACTTGAAGACCATTCACAGGGGCCTTGAACCCCTTTTCCTGGCACAGAGAGGAGGAGGGCTTGCCAGTTAACAACCACAAACCCTATTGTAAACAGACGTTGCTTGCTGTCCCCTCCTGCCCCTCACCAATTAAAGTTTTCTAAATAGTCACAATTATTTTAAGTTCAGTGCTGCTGCTGCTAAGTCGCTTCAGTCGTGTCTGACTCTGTGCGACCCCATAGACGGCAGCCCACCAGGCTCCCCTGTCCCTGGGATTCTCCAGGCAAGAACTGGAGTGGGTTGCCATTTCCTTCTCCAGTGCATGAAAGGAAGTTGCTCAGTCGTGTCCGACAGCACTGAGCTCCCTCGCTCACAGCACTGGTATGAAATGCCCGTTTTGTTTGTGCATGCTCTGTGGACTTATTAAGGTTCTTGTTGCGTCTTCTGACTTCTAATAATCTGGGAGAGACATCAGTGAGCGGGCCTGAAGAGAGATCTTAGGGGCCCACCTACCTCCTATCTCGTAAATAGCAAGGATCCCACTTGGTTTAGCATTCCTCCTAAACAGGCTCTTACTGATAAAAACAGTTATTGCAAAAATCAAACCACTTAAAGCCAAAGTACTCCCCAAATGAAATGGTGATTTATTTTGCTTAATATTTAGTTTCGACTTTGTGGATTTTCACAAGACTTCAATAAATATTTCTGTCAAAAGCCTATAGAGTGGATGAAGTCATTTGGCACATCTAGCTATCAGTGAGCTTGTGTTTCCTTAAATCTTCACTTAAACTGACATAAAATTGCCACATTCATGAAAGATTTACAGCCTTTGAGTTTAACAAACTGAGATTAAGTGGGACTCTTGCTGTTAGCATCTTGACAACTTTCTATTGTATGTGGGGGAAAAAAAACCTAAAAGCAAAAGGAAATTTTTATGTAAAACATGATTGTCATCTTACAAACTGCTTGTCTACCTGTATGTTTGCCAGTTATTCAATTTAACAAGCATTTATTAAGTACCCAGTATGTACCAGGCATTTCCTAAGGCTCTGTCCCTCCTACTCCCCTCTGCCCCTTCCTCTGTTACCCAGCACACTTCTATTGCCCCTTCATTTATTTATTACCTCTATGTCTCCCGTACTCTGATCAGGCAGAATTGGTCCCTCCTTCTTCTGCGCAGATAGTCCCCATTATAGGCCTAGGAAATTTATATGTCTGTGTGTTCTCACAAAACCTAGCTCCAAAAGGACTAGCTCTTAGAAATTGCTGTTAATGTACCGACAACCAAGTGGGGTATTACCTAGATTAATTTTATTACCAAATACTGTTGTTTTATTTCTATATATACCTTTCTGTTAGTGCATGTTCTGTAGACTTGTGGGCTCCACCAGTCTCGGTGGGACTGCAGCAAACTCAATCAGTGTTTGTTGAATGAAAGAGCTAATCTGATAAAAGTCACTCTTAGTCAAGGCTCTTTTGTCTGCCAGTACAGAAACCTACTGAAACTTCTTTGTGAAAGAAAAAAAAATTAAGGAAATAATCTTACAGAACCCAAAGGCACAGAGAGCAACAAGATCTCACGAAGGACTGGAACAATGATTTAACTTACCAGCATGAAGCCCAGTAGGTATTCCTTCATTATCTCTTTTTCTCCCTGGTCAAATGTTGTTCTCTCTACAGAGCTGCTGCTTCTTTGCAGACTTGCCTTCACTGCTTCTCTGGGAACATAGTAGAACGTGGCTGTCCACGTTTACATATCCTCGCTTCCAGAACATGGCTGTCCAAGCTTACGTATCGTCATTTCAAGAACTAACAGAGATTGGGACTTCCCCGGTGGTCCAGAGGCTAAGACTCTGTGTTCCGAATTCAGGGTCCCTGGGTTCGATCCCTAGGTCAGGAAACGAGATCCTGCATGCTGCAACTAAATAATCCGTATGCCTCAAAGATCACAGATCCTAAGTGCTGCAACTAAGACCCAATGCAGCCAAATATTTTTTAAAAAAGAAATTGGAAATAGCCAAGAATTTAGAACTTGCAGAGATTAATTAGTATCTATAAACCTCATTTCCCAGGAGAAAGAACTTTATTGATCTAAATCATGACAGATTGTCTATTCCTCGTACAGTCTCCTTTAGCCAGTGGAGCGTAATGTAGTCAGGGCTCTTTACTTTGTAATGCAAACATGGCTGCTAGAGGCCCACCCTTGTAGCCTACAGTTCTCAAAGAAGATCAGTGATATTCTTGGCAAAGATTCCAAAAGGTGTCTACCACAGACCAAAACAGGAATAAATGGGCAGCCTGAAATTGAAAAGCGTATAGAACAATGGACAAGTTCAAGAATTTTCCAACAAAGGAACTGCTATTTAAACTATTTCAGGCCTAAATTTAAATGGCACTCCCTCAAATAAGCCTTCACTAATACCCTGCACCAATTAAAATTATGTTACTCCATTTTTATCTTCTGTGGCACTCTCTTCCTTTGCAGCACTGTTCACAGTTTATAATTAAATATTTATTTGTCTCCTCTCCAAAGATCATGTCTGTTTACTGCTATATACATAATGCCCTGGGCATATTTGGTTGGCATTCAATAAATATTTGTTGAATGAATACAAAAGCACAATAATTTGTTCTATCAATGTGAGACTCATATATGAATTGGCATCCTAATCAGGCTATCCTGGGGAAACGTCTCCATCACCACTCAAATCACCTGAAGGCACTGAAGCTCACAGTGAACTTTTTTGTTACACAGCAGTTGTAAGAAATAAGACCCAGTGTTCATCTGCTTCCTCCTATTATCTTCCTGCTGCTGCTAAGTTGCTTCAGTCGTGTCCAACTCTGTGCGACCCCATAGATGGCAGCCCACCAGGCTCCCCCGTCCCTGGGATTCTCCAGGCAAGAACACTGGAGTGGGTTGCCATTTCCTTCTCCAATGCATGAAAGTGAAAAGTGAAAGGGAAGTCGCTCAGTCGTGTCCGACTCTTCGCAACCCCATGGACTGCAGCCCACCGGGCTCCTCCGTCCATAGGATTTTCCAGGCAAGAGTACTGGAGTGGGTTGCCATTGCCTTCTCTGTATTATCTTCCTAGCTGGCTGCTAACTCTTCATTTTTAGTTCCCAAAGTTTCTTTGTGAAGAACCCTTGAACCATTTCCTATAAAGTGCCCACTCAATTGGCCGAAAGCTCAGAGAAAACCTAAAAGTTCAGGACATCATCAAATTAGGGGACCAAAGTGTGGGGGGTAATTGGCAGAAGTGCTTTCGTCATAACTGTCTTGACTATTTTCTACTGTAGATTACATTCCAAATGAACCTATAGTGTGACTCTTTGGAGTAGTTTGCAATCACCATTGGCCCAAAAGGAGCCATCTACATGGCCCACAGGGTTTAGGAAAGGATAATATTAATGCTTCAGCTGCTCCTGAAGTACCAACCGAGGTTGTATATGAAAGATGTGATTCAAGGGCAGAGGCTCAGAAGGGCTTGTTGTTCAGTCACTAAGTCACATCCAGCTCTTTTTGACCCCGTGGACGGCAGCATACCATGCTTCCCTGTTCTTCAATATCAGAGGAGCTGCTTTCTTGGTAACACTGAGTCCAAAGACCTTGGCCCTGAAAGTCACAACCTAAAAGGAGGCACAAGTAGAGACCTGAGACAAAACAGATGGTCCTCCAACTCTGATTCTAATCATTACCCCATGACTCTTAACTCCCTTTCATCATTATCATTCATTCTTATTAGTGCTGATGTTCAATCCAAATTCTAGCCTCAGTCTTTATCCTCATCCTAATATTATCTGTAAAATTTAATCCTAGATTGTAAACCTAATCTCAACCCTAATACTCAGAGCTTAACAAGGCTCCTTGCCTTCCCACTGTCTTATTTTCCCTCGCTCTTCTGCTTGTATCCCTTGGCCCTGACCCACTCCAAGAAACAGAGAACTCTTTAATATCCTGAGCCACTGGGGAGATTGGGAACCAGTTTCATTAATCCTAAAAAAAGATCCTTGGGCTTTCAGGAAAGAGAAAGTGGATGAGTCTCTCACCTGCACAGGACACAGAAATCCTCCACAGTCACAACATGGCCTGTTGCCCAATTCAGGAGCTGCTTGGCCTCTGAAAGCCCGGGGGGGGGGGGGGGGGGGGGGGGGGCGGCGGCGGGGAGGACGCAATCCAAGTATAGACTCAGGAGCCTGTGGTACAGCTGGCCAAGAGCAGGAGATCTGACACCTTTCTGCAAAATGATCAGGTTAGATTAGAAGGGGGGATGGCAAACCATGTTCTCAGAGCAAGAATTCTGGTTTCTGCTCTCCTGCCTCACTTGAGTTTGGTTTTCCAAAGGGAAAAAAAAAAAAAACTTTTTCTTTTTTTTTTTTTTTTTTTAAGTTGCTAAGCCAGCCCCTCCCTGAGCTTCCTTCTGGCCCTCAAGTTTTCTGATGTGCAGTTGATTCTTTCAGTCACTTACGGTCCAGTTGGCATGGATAAACTCTCAGAGCCAAGGGAAAAGAAGAGCAACCAAGCATACCGTCTCCAGCTCTTCTCAGGAAACTAAAAATAAATAAAATGAAGAGTGTGATGGGGAGGAGAGGGGAGGAATGGAGAAAATGCTGCCATTTCACGTCCTCTGTTCTCTTGCTCATGAAGCAATTGCTGATTTCCCTGCTGCTCACACCCGTCTTGGTGTGAAATTTGATTTTTACTGACTTTGAAATTTCAAGAATGGGAATATTGTTTTTCCCAGAAATACTTGACCTTTGTGGAGAAAAAAAATTCAAATGATGAAAAAGTAAAAGTTCTTCCTAATACCACCCGCCTCCTCAGAGATATGCTTTGTTAACAGTTTGGTATATAGCTCTCCAGGCTTTTCATTTATATGTGAGTATATAAATGGGGTCATTCAACACATAGCATATTCTAGCTGATTATTTTTAACTTAGAAATATGTCTTGAACGTCTTCTATAATCTACGCATATAGCTTTGCAGTCTTGTCTTATAGCTAAATGTATTAGGGTTCTCCAGAGATATATGTGATATATATATATGTATATACATGTACATACATATATGAGTGTGTGCTCACTCAGTCGTGTCCGACTCTGCGGCCCCACGAAGTGTGTAGCCTGCTGGGGTCCTCTGTCCATGGAATTTTCCAGTCAAGAATACTGGAGCAGGTTGTCATTTCTACTCCGAGGGATCTTCCTGACCCACCTTCTATCTACTAATGGTTAATATAATATGAAATCATATATAAAAATATATATGATAGCCATATACGTGAGATTTTATTTATTATATCTATGAAGTATAATCATATATATTGTTATTTATTCATTTATTTATATTTACCATGTATGTAAAAAGAGATTTGTTATAAGGCGTTGGCTCATGCAATTACAGAGGCTGAGAAATCCCAGGATCTGTAGTCAAAAGACCTGAGAACCTGGAGAGCCAATCGCTTAAGTTCCAGTCTGAACCTGAAGACAGAAAACTCATGTCTCAGTTCAGAGACCATCAGGCAGAGAGTAAATTCCCTCTTGCTCAAATTTTGATCTATTCAGGCCTTTAACAGGTTGGATGAAGCCTCCCACATTGGGGAGGGCAATCTGCCTTACTCACTCTACTGATTCAAATGTTAATCTCATCCAGAAACATCCTCACAGACACACCCAGAATGTTTAACCAGATATCTGAGCAGTCCATGGCCAGGTCAGGTTGACACATAAAATTAAACATCACACTAAAATGACAGGCTCCAAAATCAAGTTGACTAAGTTGGAATCAGCCTCCTACCAACTATAAGATGAGCCTCTAAGGGAATTCCTTAGCCTGTCTGTGCCTCAGTTTCCTCATTTATTACTGGAGAGCTTTTCACATGCCTAATTTCTCTTTGATGGCCCTACTTTTCCTGATCCCAGGCCTTTTAAGAGATGCACACACAAACTAGGCTTTGTTAGGAAGCCCTAACCTCTGGCCATAGAAATTCAGATTAGCTCATGGAGAACCAGGGCCATCCCTGGCCTGACTTGCAGTCTTTGCCTTCTGATAGAAAGTGTCCTTGGGCCCATGTAAGCCCAGAGCTTGATAGGGACCCTCCGCTTGGAACCAGGCCACCAAAAACCAAGACAAACAAAAAAAAATATCTTGAAAGACAGCTAGGTCCAGCTTTCTACTTTTATAAAAAATTTTACAAGGAATCTTCCCCTATAATCCTATTAATGTCTTGGATAAATTTTTTAGAAAAAGAATTGCAATACTGTTTAACATTTGTTTGTTTTCAGTAGCTAGGTCGTGTCTGACTCTTTGCAAAGCCATGGACTGTAGCCCTCCAGGCTCCTCTGTCCATGGGATTTCCCAGGCAAGGACACTGGAGTGGGTTGCCATTTTCTTCTCCAGGGGATCTTCCTAGACCAGGGATCAAACCCATGGCCCCTGCATTGATAAGCAGATTCTTTACCACTGAGCCATCAGGGAAGACCAATTTCCCTCCAGAAAGGCTGAACCAATTTATATTCCCTCCAACAGTGAGTAAGAAGACAGATTTCCCAGCACCTCAGTAGCACTGGGATATCATTACTCTTTCTAATCATTGCCAAGGTCAAAGGTAAAAAATGAAAACCCAATGGATGTTTTAATTTGCACTTTTGGGTTATTAATGAGGACCAGATTTTTTTAATATCATATTTTTATATATGATATAAAAATAGTTGAATTTGAATCTGGATTTATTTTCGTGTGCATCATGTATTTATAGCCTTGGTCAATTTTTCTACAAGGATTTTTTTTCTTATTTAAAACATTTATGTTGGGACTCCCCTAGTGGATAAGAATCTGCCTGCCACTGCAGGAGATACAAGCTCTATCTCTGGTCAGGGAAGATCCCACATGCCATGGAGCAACTTAGTCCATGTGCCATAAATACTGAGCCAGTCCTCTAGGGCCCGTGAGCCACAACTACTTTGCCCCCACATTCTAGATAGAGTCCATGCTCCGCCACAAGAGAAGCCACTGCAAAAGAGTAGCCCCCACTCACTGCAACTAGAAAAAAGTCAGAGCAAAGCAACAAAGACCCACTGCATCCAAACACAAATTTTTTTAAAAAGACATTACTGTTGATATTGAGAATATTAACCTTTTATCATATGTACGACAAATTATTTCACTGCTATTTATTTCTTAACTGTATCTAGACTTTTGATTTTCAGGAGTCTAAAATTCAGAGGAACTCTGCAAATGAACTTTGGCTAATGTTTGAATTGCCAACACACAGACACTTCTTTCTTAAGGCCTCTAGTTTATAGGTTAAAAAGAAAAGGAATGAAAGGGAAAAATACAGGAAATTGGAGGAGATGGGGGCAAGCACTGAGGGAAACCCCATCCCCCCAGGCCCCCAAATCTAGCTCATCTCAGGCAGGCTCAGCTCTGCCTCCTTGGGTCAGCCTAGCTCCTTAGCGCTCAGGTGCCAGTCCTGAGCTCCCTGAGGTGACTCACCCAGGATCTGCCTCAGCCTTTCTGATTTCCTGTCTAGAGGTGGAAAAACAGCCAGAAGTAGTGGCAGCATAATTCTGTCAGTCCCTGGAGATTGGCCTGAAGTTCCCCATCAAGTCCCTCGCTCAAGTTCGCAGACAGTATCTAGGAGAGACGACCAATACATGCAACCAGGCTGGGCTCCACGACCCAGTGGGAAGAACCAAAGGTCTTTGAGGAAGGTGGAGTGGTTAGGGAAAAGGCTTAGAATTCATTGTTAGGTTGAAATTAGGGAGAAAGCCAGCATTGGAAGGACTAGGCTGGGGAGTCAGGAGAAGGAATTTAGAATAATACCAAGCAGAACTGGTGGCTTAGGTAAATGGTTATGATTGGGGAAGAGGCTTAGATGTTCAGGATGGGGTTGAAAGGCAAAGGTTGGTGTCTTAGACTGGATTCCTTTCCCCCTACAAAAGCTGGCCCTGAAACAAGGATTGGGAGATACAGAGAATACTAATAGGGGTGGTGAAGTGGCCAATAAAGGGTGTGTCATCAAGCAGCTATCACTGGGAGTGGCTAGAGTTCTCCCAGTGACTAGTGACTAGTCCTGCAAAAACTTGATAAAATCACACCTTGGTGGTATCCTATCACACCTTAATGGTATCCCATCACACCTTAATTGTATCCCATCATACCTTAATGGTATCCCATCTGAGGGAGGGGAAGCTGAGTATTTACATATAGCACTTCAGTCAGCCTTGTGCTGGCAGAGCACAAGAAACAGCTTTCAGAGAAAGCCTTCAGGCAAAGAGGTGCAGAGACTGGCCTGGCCTGCAGTAATGGGATCATTCTGAAATGGTCTGTCCCGAGGGATATAGATGGGACACCTGCAGTGTCTGCCATAGCTGGAACAGTGTGCGTGCGTGTGTGTGTGTGTGTGTGTGTGTGTAGTTGTGGGGGGGGGGTTGATATTTGGTAAAATTATCCAGGGGTTTCTTCCTAAGGTTATGATTAATCCAGTAAAGCTAGTTACCTTCTGATTAGGAGTTAGGGAGCAGAGATAAGGTTACAATAGGATTAGAGAATTAGGGTTTGTTAAGGGCACTCAGAGGCTACTCATCACATCCATCCAAAGTTACCCAGCTAGCAGGTGATGAGCTGGAGCAGGATTGTGGCCTGGTCTGTGTTACTCCAAAGCCCATTAAGAGGACAGAGTGCAGGCCGGCCTAGGGAAGGGGGGAGGTGCCCGCTGGACCCATGCTGCCCGGGCTTCTCCCCTGCAGCCAGGGAACGGGGCGAGGAGGAGGCTGTGCAGCTGCCATCTGTTCTCTTGGCTCCACTGCCTGGCAACTGCCCACCCATGTCTGCTCCCTGCTCTGGAGGAGGACCATTCCTCCACAGCCCATCAGGCAGGATGAGGAACGGTGGCCCAGCCAAGGCCACACCGCATGATGGATTCAATGATTATGACTTTCTGATGTGGGGGCTGTTCAGTGGTGCAGCAGACCCAGTCCCATCTGCTGTATCTTTCTTTAGAGAGCTGCTGGAAAGAAAAATCTGCATACTGCTCATGCTAGAATATGAGCGGGAGTGTGTTGTGTATATACACAGGCACAGGTGTGCACACAGGTGTGAACTTGGGTGTGTAGGGTGTGCATGTGCGCATGTGCACCCAGGTGTGGAGTTCAAAACCATCGCTGTTCTATTTCCTTCTCAGAGTTCATTTAGCAAATAAGTCATTGGTGAATAATAATGTGATCCTTTTTTTGGATAATTTCCACCTACAAGTAACTCTGGAAGGTGCTTTATGTACCTTGGTTATTGTGGTAAATATAAACCTTACAGCTACCATGCAAGAGAAATTTTATTTTCTTCATCCTGCAGATGAGGAGACTGAAGTATTGGGGGCTAAATTAGCTATCCAAAGACTTAATTTTTAAGTGGTAGAGTAAAGATCTGAGGGCTTCCCTCATAGCTCAGTTGGTAAAGAATCCACCTGCAATGCAGGAGACCCCAGTTCAATTCCTGGTCGGGAAGATGCAAGAGATAGGCTACCCACTCCAGTATTATTGGGCTTCCCTTGTGGCTCAGCTGGTAAAGAATCCACCTGCAATGTGGAAGACCTGGGTTCGATCTCTGGGTTGGGAAGACCCCCTGGAGAAGGAAAAGGCCACCCACTCCAGTATTCTGACCTAGAGGATTCATGGACTATATAGTCCATGGGGGTCGCAAAGAGTAGGACAGGACTGAGCGACTTTCACTTTCAGGACTCGAGACCGTGACTCTGATTCCACAGTGCATGATAACTAATTTCCATCTCCTCCCAGATCTTCTCAGAATGAGAGTGAACAAATTACTGCTACACATGACAACAGGAACCATTCATATTAAATTAATGTTGAGCAAAAGGAGTCAGACGTAAAATACTTGATTCCAAAATGCATAATTCCATTAATGTAAAGCTCAAAATCAGACATAACTAATCTATGCTGTACAGGGTTAGGAGAATGGTTACCCTTGCAGAGGGCAGGTGATTATTGGAAGAAGGCACTAAAGGGACTTCTAGGGGCTAGGAATAGGTAATATAGCATATCTTGACTTGGGTATTGGTTACAAGGATGCATTCGGTTTGTTCAGATTCGTTAATTACATATGTATGATTTATGTACTTTTCTGTGTGAATGTTTCACCTAAAAAAGAGCCCAAAATGAAAAAAAATATTTCCAGGGGTTTTGAGAGATTCAGAGAAAGAAAGCACCCCAAAACCTGCCTTTGTGATGGGGGCCTTAGGAAGCCCCTAGGCTATGGAATGGGAAGGAGGGTTAAGGTTAGTGGACTCCAAGCTGAGTGCTCCAGGGGGCTGGCAAAAAGGCATGATAAGGATCTAGGAAAATTAATGATAGTTCTGAGTATATAGACCAGGACACAACAGAAACTTTCAAAGGTGGTTGTTATGTAGTGGCCAAGAGAAGATTGTGGCCTTTTGACTGTGGCTCAACAGACCTAGGTGGATGTCCTGGCTCTATCCTCTACTGCCCAGTGAACTAGATAGAGCTGTTCATCCTCTGGGAGTTGGTTACCTCCCCTGCTCAATGGGTCACTGAGACCACAACCTGCTATGAGTATTAAATGATGCGATATAGTTAAAACACTGTCACGGAGCATGGTTCCTGGCAGGCATTCCGCAAAGGTGTGTTTCGAAGGTGGAGGAAAAGATGCTCTGGCATCTGAGAGCTCCCTTAAATATCAGGAGGTCTGGAAGGTGGAAGATGCCTCACATTCACTCTGGGTATCTGAAGCCAGAACAGAGTAATGGATCATCCATGAGTTAGGACCTGGTCTGTGATGGGAGGGAAGAAGTCAGATCTCAGCCGTGGCAGCTAGCACAAACTGATCCACTCGGCAGCGAAAGTCCTGCTGCAGAGATTCCAGGAAAGAGAGCCAGGAAAAGGATCCTGGCTTAGGGCAGCAGGGAGAGGTTTCTAGATTGGGAGCCTAGCCAGAGAGGAAGTTTGGGGGAGAACTATCTGATATAATGGAGGCTTATGAAACTGTGTGCTATAAGCTCTTCCTCTAGGAAAGTGTTTGGAGTCTACCCCTCAAATTTTTTCCACAATATACAGAGATTGGTAAAATGTGTCCTAAAAACTGGTGAAAGAGGACTTCCCTGGTAGTGCAGTGGCTACGATTCCGCATTCCCAGTGCGGGGGGTCCGGGCTCAGTCCTTGGTCAGGGGACTAGATCCCACATTCTGAGACCCACTGCCACCAAATAAACGAAACAATAAGCTGATGAAGGAACCAAGTTTAGCCACACTGAGACAGCAGGAACCCTCTGAAAACACAGCTGACAGATGAGGTATCTAAGGAAGAACTTTCTGACTCACCCCCTAACTCAACCGCCAGCTACCCCAAAAGGCTTCCTGCCTGGTGCCCCACTTAGAAATCTGCACTTTCTCTTTCATACTCCTGAGGCATACTCCACACACTGCCTATGGGCCTATGGGCCATGCTACCTGGAGAAGGGAAACAGGCTTGTGTTATTTTTCTGCTTATAACGTAAAACCCAAATAATAGTCTTAGACATGACAGCAATTTATTTCACCTTCATTTAAGAGAAGTCCAGAAAAACTTGTGCTTTAAAAAGTACCATCAGTGACTTCCCTGGCAGTCCAATAGTTGAGGCTTCGCCTTCCAATGCAGTGGGTGTGGGTTAGACCTCCGGTCAGGGAGCTAAGATTCCACATGCCTTGTGGCCAAAAACCAAAACATAAAACAGAAGCAATACTGTTCACAATTTCAATAAAGACTTTTTAAATGGTCCATATCAAAAAACCCTTTAAAAAAATAGATACCATCAGAAACATGAAAAGACAAGCCATTGACTGGGAGAAAATATTTGCAAATCATATATTTAATAAAGAGCTGGAATCTAGAATATATAAAGAATACTTGAAACTCAATAATAAAAAGACAAACAATCCAATTTAAAAATGGACAAAGGATTTGAACAGACATTTCACCAGCGGAGATATACATCTTAGTCATTCAGTTCAGTTCAGTCGCTCAGTTGTGTCCAACTGTTTGTGACCCCATGAATCGCAGCACGCCAGGCCTCTCTGTCCATCACCAACTCCCGGAGTTCACTCAGACTCACATCCATAGAGTCAGTGATGCCATCCAGCCATTTCATCCTCTGTCGTCCCCTTCTCCTCCTGCCCCAATCCCTCCCAACATCAGAGTCTTTTCCAATGAGTCAACTCTTCGCATGAGATGGCCAAAGTACTGGAGTTTCAGCTTTAGCATCATTCCTTCCAAAGAAATCCCAGGGCTGATCTCCTTCAGAATGGACTTGTTGGATATGGGGTAGCTGCCCGCACTAAATGCGCCGGTCGCAGCCACCCACACTGAATCTCTTAGTCATTAGAAAAATGCAAATCTAAAAAAGACTGGATATGTGTTTATGTATAACTGATTCACTTTGCTGTATAGCAGAAGCTAACACAACATTGTAACTCAACTATAGTGCAATAAAAAAATTCAAAAATTAAATAAGATGCAAAAATATATTGTACAGCACAAGGAATATAGCCAATATTTTATAATAATAATTTAGAAAAACACAATGACATACCACTCACAACCACTAGTATGCCTATAAGCAAAAAGCCAGACATTAACAGGTCCTGGAGCATATGCAGGAAAACTGGGACTCTCATAAATTGCGGAAAGGAAGGTAGAAAGGCTCAGCCACTTTGGAAAAGAGTTTGGCAGTTTCTTAATAGGCTAAACATTTGTTTACTATACAACGCAGCAATTCTACTCCTAGAATCTACCCACCAAGAAAATAAAAATATATGTCTGCACAGACTTGTAGAAAAATATTCAAATAGCCAAACAGTAGCCAAAAAGTGGAAATAACCCAAATATTCATTAATTGGTTAATGATATATCTCTCTATTAGAATATGATTCAGCAGCAAAAGGAAAAAAGCACTGATACCTCCTACAATGTGAGTGAATGTCCAAAACATTACGGTCAGGGAAAAATGCAGAAGTCTACATATTCATGATTCCATTAATATGAAATGCCCAGAAAAGGCAAATCCATAGAGGAAGAAAGTAGATTTGTGGTTGCCAGAGACTGGGTAGGAATGAAAGCCAATGGGCAGAAAGGCTGTATTGAGGATTGCACAACTCTGTAACTTGTTAGTCTGGTGGTCCTCTAGTGTTTGTTCATTTTTATTGAGGTGTAATGTACATATGAAAAAGTACACAAACCCTAAATGACCAGTTTGATTGACATCCCCTCACACACATGTATACCCTGGCATAACCACCATCCAGATCAAGTGAACATCTCCGGTACCCCAGAAGGCCCATCCTAGCCAGTCCCCCACAAAACCTAACACCACCACTAACAAAACCCCCTAACCGCCATTCTGACTTGTCACCGTAGAGGAGTGTTGCCTGTTCCTAGAAAAATACCACCTAGAGTGCACACTCCGTGGGTGTCACCCTCCATTTCTACTCTCATGTGGCCCTTAATGTTGACCCTGGGCTCCTCGGCCACTATCTTCTTATTGCAACACTCTGCTCCACACTGGACACCACCCGTCTTGTCTTTCTTCATCCCCTCGAAGTGCCACTAACACATCATGATGATGTTGATTTTTACTGAAGATTTGGAGTCAATTGGGAGAACTATAACACAGGATAGAAAACAACCTGAAGTTCCCTGGTAGGTGTCACGAGCCCTAGAAGTGCACTGGCCACCCTCTGTCATTGGGTGGGTTCTCCCAGGTCTCTTCATCATGTGATTGTCTGTCCCCTGCCCCATGTTGTTATGCAAAACAGTTTCCGTTAGCCTACAGGCCAGGCCGAGCACCCAGTCTTTCCTGCCAAAATCACCTATGGAGACTCATCAAAGTGTTTTCCTGAATGAAAGAACCTCCTATTCAGGAAGTAGAAGAGACTGTATCGGCTTTCTCTTAAATAGCGCTTTGGTTTTTCCTGCTTTAGTCTCATTTTAAAGATGAAGAAATTGAGACCCGCAGAGGATAAATAACTTGCCCTGATCAAAAAGCTCTTAATGGAAATAAAACTGGAAATTGAGCCCTGACTCCAACGTCCACAAGGTGACTTGTTCATCTCTGATCCCTAGAATTTAGCCAAGTGTCAGAGATCAATTAACGCTTGCTGTAGTTGAACTGAATTAAAGGATGGATTTGCGGGAGGAATGTACCCTAGGCCTTCGTAGGAGAGCTGGAGAGGAGAAAGGGCAAACTGTTTAAGGAGTTGGCTGAAGGCAGAAAAGGGGGAGGGGACAGGGTCCTCTGGCTTCCAGGGAGGGAGCTGCCCCCTCGCTGCTTGCTCCCATCTCCTGCCCAGCCTTCCAGGGGGGCCGTGCTCTGGGCAGAACCCGCTGCCATCATTCATCAAGGTCTGGCAGCCTGAGGAAGCTCAGGGCTTATCCTGTAGGACACTTTCAATCAACTTCAGTTCAGTATTCAGAGTCTAAATGACTCTGAAATGTAAATAAAATTAAATTAATGCTACTGTATTTGTCTCTGGTTAGGGTTGTAATGGGCTCCAGTAATGCCGCCCCTGAGATCAGCCGTGGGGAGAGAAGCCCAGACAACAGCAGTGCGACCAGCTTTGTGTCCCCCTTACCCAAGTCCCCCCTACATCCTCCCTGTTCTGGAAGGCCCCTCATCACCCTCTCTAACTTTTGGATCTTTGGAATAGAGTGGAATGGCTTTTTCTTTGCCCATCAAGCTAAGAGCCACAAATGGCCTCCTCACCAGGACTTGATCCCCGGGTCTACTCACCCCTCCACAGCCTGGGCCCTGTTGCTCTAGACTGGGGTTTCTTAACCTCAGCACTGTTGACATTCTAAGACCGATCATTCATTTGTGGGGGTTTGTCCTGTGTCTACCCACCAGATGCCAGCAGCTGCCACTCTCCCAGCTGTGATAATCAAAAATGTCTCAAGGAGGGGAGTGGGGGGACTAAAGGAAGGGGGAAGTGTGAGGGAGAGGGGCTACACAATTCTGTGATGTCGGGACTTCCCTGGTGGTCCAGTGGCTAAGACCCTCTAGCTCCCGAATTCGGGGACCTGGATTGGATCCCTGGTCAGGGAACTAGATCCCACTAAGAGTTCGAATGCTGCTATTAAAGATCCCAAGTGCTGCAAATAATAAGCCTAATAAGCAAAAAGAGCTTCATGACCCAGATAATCATGATGGTGTGATCACTCACCTAGAGCCAGACATCCTGGAATGTAAAGTCAAGTGGGCCTTAGGAAGCATCACTATGAACAAAGCTAGTGGAGGTGATGGAATTCCAGTTGAGCTATTTCAAATCCTGAAAGATGATGCTGTGAAACCGTTGAACTCAATATGCCAGCAAATTTGGAAAACTCAGCAGTGGCCACAGGACTGGAAAAGGTCAGTTTTCATTCCAATCCCAAAGAAAGGCAATGCCCAAGAATGCTCAAACTACTACACAATTGCACTCATCTCACACGCTGGAGAAGGAAATGGCAACCCCACTCCAGTATTCTTGCCTGGAGAATCCCATGGACGGAGGAGCTTGGTGGGCTACAGTCCGTGAGTCACAAAGAGTTGGACACGACTGAGCAACTTCACTTTCACACGCTAGTAAAGTAATACTCAAAATGCTCCAAGCCAGACTTCAGCAATACGTGAACTTCCAGATGTTCAAGCTGGTTTTAGAAAAGGAAGAGGAACCAGAGATCAAATTGCCAACCGCTGGATCATCGAAAAAGCAAGAGAGTCCCAGAAGAACATCTATTTCTGCTTTATTGACTATACCAAAGCCTTTGACTGTGTGGATCACAATAAACCTCAGAAAATTCTTCAAGAGATGGGAATACCAGACCACCTGATCTGCCTCTTGAGAAACCTATATGCAGGTCAGGAAGCAACAGTTAGAACTGGACATGGAACAACAGACTGCTTCCAAATAGGAAAAGGAGTACGTCAAGGCTGTATATTGTCACCCTGTTTATTTAACTTCTATGCAGAGTATATCATGAGAAACGCTGGGCTGGAAGAAGCACAAGCTGGAATCAAGATTGCTGGGAGAAATATCAATAACCTCAGATATGCAGATGATACCACCCTTATGGCAGAAAGTGAAGAGGAACTAAAAACCCTCTTGATGAAGGTGAAAGAGGAGAGTGAAAAAGTTGGCTTAAAGCTTAACATTCAGAAAACGAAGATCATGACATCTGGTCCCATCACTTTATGGGAAATGGATGTGGAAACAGTGTCAGACTTTATTTTTTGGGGGCTCCAAAATCACTGCAGATGGTGACTGCAGCCATGAAATTAAAAGACGCTTACTCCTTGGAAGGAAAGTTATGACCAACCTAGACAGCATATTAAAAAGCAGAGACATTACTTTGCCAACAAAGGTCCGTCTAGTCAAGGCTATGGTTTTTTCCTGTGGTCATGTATGGATGTGAGAGTTGGACTGTGAAGAAAGCTGAGTGCTGAAGAATTGATGCTTTTGAACTGTGGTGTTAGAGAAGACTCTTGAGAGTCCCTTGGACTGCAAGGAGATCCAACCAGTCTATCCTAAAGGAGATCAGTCCTGGGTGTTTTTTGGAAGGACTGATGCTAAAGCTGAAACTCCAGTACTTTGGCCACCTCATGCGAAGAGTTGACTCATTGGAAAAGACCCTGATGCTGGGAGGGATTGGGGGCAGGAGGAGAAGGGGACGACAGAGGATGAGACGGCTGGATGGCATCACCGACTCTATGGACATGAGTCTGAGTGAACTCCGGGAGTTGGTGATGGACAGGGAGGCCTGGCGTGCTGCGATTCACGGGGTCTCAAAGAGTCGGACACGACTGAGCAACTGAACTGAACTGAACTGAACTGAATAAGCAAAGAAATAAATAAAGTCATTTGTTCCTAAAAAAAAAAAAAAAGTCCTATGGAGTCTTTTCAGTCTCCACCGAGTTGATCTATCCTGCTTCCCCATTCAGTTTCTTAAAGCGTATTAACATTGTACTGGAAGTGGTAAATGACCTTCCAACCTTTGGACTAAACACCAGGAACCCTGACCTCGTCCATCCAGAAGCCTCTCTCCACGGCCTCACACTCCAGTCCCCAGTTTACCCAGCCCAGCCTCAAGGACTACCCACCAAGAAACCAACAAAGGGGTTTTCCTTGAGTACCAATTTCTCTCCAAAATTTCTCCATTGGTGGAGATGCCCCAAGTGAAGGACTTCTCAATAAATTTGGGATATCCCATGAAGGAAGCAATTTCTTACTGACAGGATTCCCAAACTCATAGAAACTCATAGAAATAAAGAACAAAATGTGGTTGCTAGAGGCTGGGGAGTGGGAGAAATGGGGAAATATTTATCAAAGGATATAAACTTCTACCTATAAAATGAACAAATTCTGGGAATCTAATGTGAAACATAGTGACAATAATTAATAATACTGTATTATATACTTGAAATTTGGTAAAAGAGTAGAACTTAAATTTTATCACCGTGAAAAATTCTCATTATTGAGGGGATAGAGGTGTTAACTAACACTATTGTGGAAACTTCCCTGGCGGCTCAGACAGGAAAGAATCTGCCTGCAATGCAGGGATCAGGTTCGATCCCTGGATCAGGAAGATCCCCTGGAGAAGGAAATGGAAACCCACTCCAGCATTCTTGCCTGGAGAATCCCATAGACAGAGGAGCCTGGTGGGCTACATAGTCCACGGAGTCACAAAGAGTCGGACCCGACTGAGTGACTAACACTTTCACTTTTCATTGTGGAAATCATTTCCCAATATTTTTACATTTCAAATCATCACATTGTACACTTTAAACTTGTATAGGTTATATGTCAATAATAGCACAATAAAGCTGGTAAAATGTGGGTGGGGGGGAGGATATTGTACTTTATACCCCAATAACCTAAAAAAAAAAACCAAAACAGAAAAAAGTAGGCCCCCAACACTTTTTAAAGACTGGACTGTTAGAATTCTTCAATTTCTTCCTAGTACTTAACTGCCCATGGGGTAAGGGGCCCAGGAGGGGGCAATTTGGGGGCTGGTGGAAAGCTCTCCCACCCCCACCAACACCCCCTCCCCCACACCCCCAAGTCATGCCATGCTCCGTGGGAGCTGGGAAGGGAGAGGAGCTTTAACCTCCAGGGTTCAGAAGTCCTAATAGCAAAGGCAATGGCAGTGAACATGCCTGGGGTGGGGAGCGGGCGGTTGGGGAGGAGGGACAAGTCCCGTCTACTCTGGTCCTGCCACCTCACTTAGCCAGCTGTGGGAAAACAATCTGGGATTTTTAACTCTATTTATAGATCTCTTAAAGCTTTCATGCGGTCCTAAAGAAGTCCTCCCAGAGCATTCCAGCTTACACAGAGGAAATCAAAGAAAATGAATTAGAATCACAGGACAAATCCTGAGCCCATAAGTCTGGAAGCCTGGAAGACTCCCCACTTCCTACTGTAGTTATTACCACAAAAAGAATTAAAATCCCATCCCCTACCCTTGGATTTCATCAAAATCTGATTTCTGCATACGTGTTTGCTACATTTCTACTTTGTGCCACAGTCTGTTCCTGTCAGAATTTCCAATCTTTGACAGTCAGTAAAAGGCACAGTTCAAAAGTACATTCCTTATCTGGAAGATGGCCACCAGCCAGCTTCATGTCTGTAGGATGTTTATTTCACCCATGGCTGCTGGACCCACTAATTTACCAAGGCCTGGGGATCTGGACCTGGTTGCATGTGTGCCAAGTCTTTGGGCTGATTTGAAGTTTTTCTCTAATTTGACCATGGTGTGTGTGTGTGTGTGTGTGTGTGTGTGTGTGTGTGTGTGTGTACGTGCACACTAAGTCACTTCCGTCGGGTCCAACTCTTTGTGACTCCGTGGACTGTAGCCCACCAGGCTCCTCTGTCCATGGGATTCTCCAGGCAAAAATACTAGAGTGGGTTGCCATGCCCTCCTCCAGGGGATCTTCCCAACCCAGGGATCGAACTCGAGTCTCTTACATCTCCTGCATTGGGAGGCGGGTTCTTTACCACTAGCACCACCTGGGAAGCCCTTGACTATTCTAGGAGACCCCAATGCAGATGATAAAAAAAATGCACTGACAAGACAGAAGGGTGAGCAACCCACACACCTTCACATCGGTCCATCAGCACAGCAGTGACTTCCAAGTACGGCCTCGGCTCTTCCAGGCGTATAGAAGAGCTATTTCGGTCACCCCGTCATTGATAGACACACACGCCCGGCCCTCCAGAAGACGGATGGAAAGGAGTGGGTCTAAAGTGCAGTGGGAAGCAATGAAGCCGCCCGCCCTCAGTGACTCCTCCAGCTCCCCCGTGGAATCTCTCTCTGTATCAGACTCAGGACTCCTCCAGCCTCTGCCTGCCTGCTCCCTCCTGCTGCAGCCCTGCTGGGCTGTCCCCACCTCCCAGCTCTCACCCTGAGAAGGCCTGGACCTGGAACTTGACGGACCCTGTGTCTCCCTGCCACAGTCAGGAAGACATCCAGAAACAGAGCTGGACTGTAAGGAATCCAGATCCAGATGGTTTTCCAGAACTTTCCTGGAGAGCTGAGGGTAAATCCACATCTCTTTCACACCAAAGCCCATTCAGGGCCAACAGGGTGAAGGAAGATCCCCTCGGCCCACCTGGACCCTGCCCTCCTACCCTGACCCTTCCAGCCCCAGGCATCTCTGTGCTTCCGGCAGGGTGAGGCATCAGCACGTTATCGATGGCGCAGAGCTTGGTCACAGCGCCTGTTTCCCTTTTAGTTTTTGATGGATGATGAATGATTGGAGCAGGAAGAGTGTGTACGAACGAAACAGATGAGGGGAGGGCCGGCACACAGACACAGAAAGAAGCCAGGAACAGGAGGAAGAGGGAGAGGCCCAGACAGCAATCGTTGACTGAGGAAGGACAGAAAGAGATGAGTTGGGAGAGGGGGAGAGTCAAATGGGGCTCTAACAGAGACCAGAGCTGATCGGAGGAGCCAGAGGAGTTGAATATATTACCCACATGGATCTCAGTTTCCTCATCTGTAAAATGACAATAGCAGCTTACTTGATAGTGTTATGGGGCGGATCAAATGCATCAATATACCTACATGCTCAGAACAGAGTCTGGATGTTTCACTGAATATAAACAGGAGCTCTCTTACTTTCATCATCATCATTATCATCATCATCACGTCTAGTTTCCAGCCTTGGAGTGCAGGACATGTGGAGAGAAAGATAAGCCTCCTTTGTCTCCACCTCCCCATCTTTCTCATAGCCCACGTTCTTCTCGCCAAGCCCACCCTCTGCCAACACTTCTCAGCACCACTCTCCATCTCTGGGGACACTTTTCCTCCAAAAACTCCCAAAGTTCTCTCTCTTCTGCACTTCCTTGCTACACTGGACAAGTAGTTCTGTTTATTTGAACTATGTATGTTTTAAAAATGGACACATTGGTTGTATGCGGTAGGAGATAAGGCTGAACAGATGGTTTGGATTCAGTGCTTTGAATGCTAGTGTTTGGGTGTTGTTCTGCAATAAATGGAGAGCTGTGGATGATGTTAGAGCAAGAGAGTGTGGTCCAGTCTAAGCATCCATAGGGCTGGCTTTTAAGGACTGTTCGGTATAGGGTGGTGTTTTACGCTCTTCTCAGTCACTTATGTGTTTGTGAGAATGAGTTGCAAATGCTTTCACGGGAAGAGTTCTGATAGCAGAGAGAAGAGAAAGCACGAAGGTTTGGGAAAATTTGGCCTGGGGACACTTGGCCCCAGTATAAGGGGGATATAGACCACAAGCAGCCAGAGTGAGGCATTTTATTCCAGGCACTTTGTGGGATGGGAGCCAAATAGAGAATGGTACACACCTAAGTGGTGCCGTGTGTGCACACACATGTGGGGAAGGGGCTCAAACACACACTTTGTGACACACAGTAGAATCTTCTGTGTTATAGGGATGAGAAGGTACACCACCATGATTACAAAAGCATAATCTGACACCATACTGCCAGGATGCAAATCCTTGCTTATAAATGTGCGGGCTTAAAAAAAGCTCTCTGCACCTCAGTGTCCTCATCTGTATAATGGGTGTGATGCTATATTTAAAATGGATTACCAACAAGACCTTCTGTATAGTACAGGGAACTCTGCTCAATGTTATGTGGCAGCCTGGATGGGAGGGGAGTTTTGGGGAGAATGGATACATGTATGTGTATGGCTGAGTCCATTTGCTATCCACCTGGAACAACCACAACATTGTTAATCAGCTATACTCCAATATAAAATAAAAAGTCTTTAAAAAATGGGCATGATGATAGCACCTACTGTTTTGAAGAATAAATGAATTAATATACTTTAAATGCTTAGAATAGCACCCAGCAACAGAATAAGTCTTCAGTATATCCTGGTTCCTATCCTTATCATTATTATTCTACTATTAGCAGCATTACTATGCCACAGAGTATCATTATACCATTATTATTTGTTGTAAGACATTGAATTGAGAATGAGGACGCCTTGAGCTCATCTTGGTCTCTGAGATTCCTCCTTCTCATCTCAACCACTCCTGTGGGGCTGTCCCCTCCTCCCTCTTGTCACAGGCAAGGTCTCCAGGGGCCAAGTTAGTTGACTATGGCCCTGTCCACTGACCCTTCAGATTGGATCAGGGATGGTAGCTGCCCTGAGCTCTGACAATCAGAGGCTCTGTCTGGGCATTTGAAATGAAGAAAAGGAGAGCTCTAGGGAGCCTGAGTCAGAACCAACTTGAGGCTGGTGCTGTAATCTAAGCTCCTTTGGGGCAGAGACCTCATTACGCTGGGGCCCAACTGTGATGGTAACAGTGGCTTCCACAAGATACGCCTCTGTCTCTATAATAATAAATCCCACCTTCCTTCCTTAAAGTAGTTTCTGTTGCTTATAACTAGAGTGCTAACACACACAGTCTCCTATACACGTATAATCTTATTTTGCGTGTGTGTGTGTTTACAGATATCCTCCCACTCCAACATACACACACTTCCAGTTTCAGTCTCCTGTCATTAATCAAGGTCATGCAGGTACTCGAGCCCCTGGGGCCAAAAGATAGACGCTTACAGCAGTCAAGGCCTTCCTCTCTTGCAGCTGCTTCCTCCCACTCAGGCTCCAGTCCTAATGACTTCCCGAAGTTCCATAAATATGACTCATGCAGCCACGCCTCCACGTTTGTGCACACTTGGCATCCTCTCCCAGAAGACCTTCCTTTGGGCTGATGACTCCTCCAGTTTTGAGGTTCAGCTCTAGGATCACCTCCTCCAGAAAGCCTCCCCCACCGGCCCCACCCCTTCTCCGTCTGCTCTCCTCCTCCATCCAATGCTTCTCCTCTGCACCTCGGTGACAATCCTACCAGCTGAGCACAGGCCACACTGTCTGTTAATCCATCTGACTTCTCATGACCTGGGAGTCCCCTGAGGGGACTGCAGCTTTCATTTCTGAATCTCCAGTGTCCAGAGCAGTGTCGGATACACAGGGGATGCTCAGACTGTACTGAGTAAGTACAGACATCGGAGTGGAGGGTGTGGAAGGACGTTTTAGTGTATTTTTACTATTATACTATGTATCCTACATATGCTATTTATACTGTATGTTTTATTAAATTAGTATTTCTATGCTATACTAGGCTCTTTTTCTGTATTACCCTCCTTGATCTTCCTCAGAGTAATCTTCAAGGTAGAAACTGTTATCTTCATTTACAGCTCAGGAAACTGAAACTTAGCAGGTATGTTAGTTAGGACTAGGTTACGTAACAAAGACCCCAAGAGAGAAGCTTTTTTTCCAGCTTATATGAAAGTCCATAAGTGAGCTGTCCAGGCTGGAATGGCAGCTCTTCTGCACACAGTCCTCAGGGTTTGCTTCTCCACCACTCCTAGTGTGGCCCTTGTTATCAGGGTACAAAATGGTGGCTAGAGCTCCAGCCATCACTTCTTTGTTCCAGCTAGAAGATGGACGAGGGAGAATGAAGAAGAGGGCAAACAAAGTTTGACTTTAAAGAAGGTTCCTCAAAGCTGTCACATGACACTTTTGTTTATTTCTCATTGGCCATAACTTAGTCATATGGTCACCTACGTGCATACAAAAAAGGCTGGGAAGTGTCATCTGGATGGCCATGTGCTGAACTAACAGTTGGAAGTTCTAGAGACGTCCCTGGTGGTCCAGTGGCTAAGACTCTGCATTCCCAATGCAGGGGGCCTGAGTTCAATCCCTGGTCAGGAAACTAGATCCCACATGCAGCAACTAAGAGTTTGCATGCCTCAACTAAAAAAAGATCCTGCGTGCCTGCCAAAACTAAGACCCAACCCTGTGCAGTCAAATAAATAAATATTTCAAAATAAAAAAATAAAAGCTGGAGATTTTGTGATTATGAATGAAGAGAGGTAACACCAGCAGTTTTGCAACACAAAGGTTAAGCAATCTACCCAGTGTCACACAGTGGAGAAGTTTCCAGGGCTGAAACTCAAGTCCATTTCTGTGAAACACCAGACGCAGGATTCCTTTTCGTGAACTGTGCTGCTTCTTACAATCAGAAGGACAGGGCAAGGTGTTCACCAAACTTTAAGGAGGGAGTAGAGCATGTGCCCGGAGAAATATCAATAACCTCAGATATGCAGATGACACCACCCTTATGGCAGAAAGTGAAGAGGAACTAAAAGCCTCTTGATGAAGGTGAAAGTGGAGAGTGAAAAAGTTGGCTTAAAACTCAACATTCAGAAAATGAAGATCATGATATCTGGTCCCATCACTTCATGGGAAATAGATGGGGAAACAATGGAAACAGTGACAGACTTTATTTTGGGGGGCTCCAAAATCACTGCAGATGGTGACTGCAGCCATGAAATTAGAAGATGCTTACTCCTTGGAAGAAAAGTTATGACCAACCTAGATAGCATATTCAAAAGCAGAGACATTACTTTGCCAACAAAGATCCGTCTAGTCAAGGCTATGGTTTTTCCAGTGGTCATGTATGGATGTGAGAGTTGGACTGTGAAGAAAGCTGAGCGCCGAAGAATTGATGCTTTTGAACTGTGGTGTTGGAGAAGACTCTTGAGAGCCCCTTGGACTGCAAGGAGATCCAACCAGTCCATTCTGAAGGAGATCAGCCCTGGGATTTCTTTGGAAGGAATGATGCTAAAGCTGAAACTCCAGTACTTTGGCCACCTCATGCAAAGAATTGACTCATTGAAAAAGACTCTGATGCTGGGAGGGATTGGGGGCAGGAGGAGAAGGGGACGACAGAGGATGAGATGGCTGGATGGCATCACTGACTCGATGGACGTGAGTCTGGGTGAACTCCGGGAGTTGGTGATGGACAGGGAGGCCTGGCGTGCTGCAATTCATGGGGTCGCAAAGAGTCAGACACGAATGAGCGACTGAACTGAACTGAACTGAGAGCATGTAAGGGATCAGAGATAAGGAGAATTCTGAGGTCAAGGTTAAAACAATATGTGCATTAAAATAAATTTCTGAGTCAGCCCCACAGGGACTTTCACAGGAGGGGCTTGCAAATATCAACAACAGTAGAGGCCGGAGCATCCTCTCAGATGCTCCTCTGGGCTGAGGCTCCCAGAAGGACTGGGGTCACTTCCTGAAGGGGCAGAGTTTGCAGCTCAAGCCCAGACAGGACCCCAGGGAGGATCTAGTAGGGGGCCGGTTTTCCTACTGACAGTCTGCAGCTTTCCAGGTGGAGAGAGATTACTAACCTCTAATAGGAAATTGCTGGATTTTGTTCCTGGAATGAAGCCTCAATCACTTCACAAGTAGAGGGTTTAGTCTTAAAGCTGTTTTGGATGAGACACGGTTCTGTTCTCCCAGGCAGACCCTCCAGGGAAGGTGAGGCACTCAGGAGCCAGTGGGGATGAGAAGGAGGGGTGAGCGAAGATGCGGCCTCTGTCAGTGGAGGCGAAGTTCTTCCCTTCCTGAAGCCGGCTGCCACTTCACGGGGAGGATGGGAGGAGGATGGGAACCTGCTGGACAGCGCTGAACGGTGTTGAAGTTGGGTTCTGGCATGCTCGCATTCTCTTTCAAGCTCTCCAAACACACTCTCCCTTCAAAAACATATACAGTGCTCTTTGCAGCTACTTGACTTTGAGCAAGTCACTTTACATTGCTGAGCCTCAGTATCCCCATCTAGGTAATGGGAACAAAATACTATTTTGCAATCAGAATAGAGGTTACCCGTAGGGATTATTGACGGATGGGATGGAGGAGGCTTCTGGGGCACTGCGAATGCCTGGATCTAGGTCTGGCTGACGGTTCCACAGGTGTACATACAGCTAAAGATTTGTTGAGCTGTATGTGCAGTTAAGGTGAGGGTGCTTTACTGCAGGTTAAGTTACCGCTTTTACAAAAGTAAAGCATCAGAGAAGACACCCCTCGTTCTCAAGTCCAGCGTGAAGGGCGGTTATGAGGATTCACAGAGAGGCTGAAAGCAAAGCATTTCACACAGTCTGCCTGGCACTGTGTGTTCTCTTATTCCCAATTTGCACCCCTGATGGATTTGTAAGACATAATCTCAAGGAAAGCAGTTCCTCTAAGTCTTTCTGGGGAACAAAGCTAGGAGTGTGATTAACTACATCAATCAGCTGGGAAAACTTCCCTGACTTATCAAACTTGAGGCATAAACACAAAGGACAAATGAGACAATCCAGGTTTCAGGCGAGAGGTCCCACCACGCCCGTTTTGGAGTTTGCTCAGGCACAGAGGGAGAAAGGGGCTTGCCCACGATGGCCAGCCTGCAGGAGGCCCAGGGAGGTCCCGCACCCAGCCCCCACCCAGACTCCCACTCCAGTGCTCTTCCCGGCCCAGGAATGGCCCAGATGGTCTGAACGCCAGGGACTGGCTCTCCCTCGCCCCCCTGTGGCCAGCCTGGGAACACTCGCGTTGCTAGGCTGCCAGCCCCGGCCGTGCACAGATGGACGAGGTGGCAGCTGCCCCTCCTCTCTGAAACCCTCGGACCTCATGACAAGTCAGCCACGAGTCATCCCAAAGGATAAATGAGTGGGAGAAGCAGCCCCACCTCCTTGAGGTGGAAGCAGGAATCCCAGTACAGCTTCCCTGCCTTGCTGCACATGCTTTGCAAAACTGGCTTGCCTGGCCCCTGCCTTTACAGGGTTGGGGTGGGGTGGCACAGAATGGCTGTGTTATCTCCCAGGGGCCTTGGCTGACCCCTTGACCAGCCAGCCAGCTCCGTGCGGAGCCCCCATATCTAACGTGGCCCCTGAGAGTCCCATTCATTGCCTATGTGGTTTGCCTACTGTTCTTAAGCACCTGCTCTCAGTGTCTCTTTCTCTACCTTCCCTTCTACCTGCTCCCTGACACATAGTCTCTAACCCAACCTCATTCAGCCAAAAATCCTTCCTGGCTGAGGTGAGAGCTCGCCAGGGACACCTGTCCACCCTGCAGACCACCCAGCCACTTTCTCCATCCCAATAAATCCCAGTGGGTCGCCCCTCCAAAAAAAGGCTTCAAAGCAATTTGGGTGTGGATGACTGGGTTTATTTGTTCCCTCCTCCACTCCGTCATCCAGTAGGCATTCATTGAGTGCTCACTGTATGCGGGGTATTATGCCGGATACGGAGAATGCGGAGATGCAAATGATGAGAATGCGGAGATGCAAATGATGGTCACAGTTCCTAATTTGGCACTCAAAAAATATTCCTTTTTACTCTTTCCCCTTCCCGTTAATAACTTTGGTTTTGATTTTTTTTTCCTGTTTATTAGCTGTGTGACCTTGAGAAGAAAATAAACAATAAAAAAAATCATTATTATAGATGCCAAGTACTGTGTTAGGTGATTTACATCTGTTATTTAATTCTCCTGACAGCCCCATTCCCACCTTCCCCAAGCCAGGTGAGGAAATGAAGGCTCAGAGAACTTAAAATTCACTAAAACCAAACAGCTGGCAGAGCCACAGTTTGAACCCAAGTTGCTCAACTTCTCCAAACCTCTGGTTCCTCATCTGTGATGCGGTATATGTATCATAAAGTCCATGCTCAACACAGTCAGGCATGTTTTAGAACCTGTTCTGTTTTTTCCTGCTTCGAGGTTCTGGGTACAGACCTTGGCCAGGGCCTCATCTAGTGGCATAAAGACCCAAGGCTGTAGTTAAAGGTTTCTGAGGTCTGTCCAGGGGGTCCTGAGGCTGCCTCTTCTCCTACTGACTCGTCCACTCTGCAGAGTTTGCAGCAATCTCATCCCAGCATGGCACAGCTCAGTGGGAGGAAGCGGAAAGTGTTATATTGTTGTTTATTTTAAAAGTCAAGTGTGTGTCTGAAAATAATGTTAATGGATTCATCAGAAGATGGTTCTGAGTAACTTCATTCATAATAGCCAACAACTGGAAACAACACAAATACCAACCAACAAGAACTTAAGTAAATAGTGATTGTATATGTGTATATATATACATTATATGTATTTACACACAATATATAGAATAATGCTGCTAATAGTATACAGTGAAACTACTCAATAATGAGAAAAAATTGCTATAACCACATGCAACACCATGCAGGAAGCTCACAGATATAATGCGGAGTGAAGGAAGCCAGGCACCAGTGGGAATTTGCTGTATGATGCAGGGAGCTCAAACTGGTGTCTGTGACAACTGGTCTGAATGATGGGATAGGGTGGGAGGCAGGTTCAAGAGGGAAGGGACATATGTATACCTATGGTTGATTCACGTTGATGTATGGCTGCTGCTGCTGCTGCTAAGTCGCTTCAGTCGTATCCGACTCTGTACAGCCCCATAGACGGCGGCCCACCAGGCTCCCCTGTCCCTGGGATTCTCCAGGCAAGAACACTGGAGTGGATTGCCATTTCCTTCTCCAATGCATGAAAGTGAAAAGTGAAAGTGAAGTCACTCAGTCGTGTCCGACTCTTAGCGACCCCATGGACTGTAGCCCACCAGGCTCCTCCATCCATGGGATTTTCCAGGCAAGAGTACTGGAGTGGGGTGCCGTTGCCTTCTCCGTGATGTATGGCAGAAACCAACAAAATATTGTAAAGCAGTTATCCTCCTGGTGGCTTCCCTGGTGGCTCAGTCAGTAAAGACTCCACCTGGAATGCAAGAGACCCAGGTTCAATCCCTCGGTCAGGAAGATCTCCTGGAAAAGGAAGTGGCAACCCACTCCAGTATTTTTGCCTGGGAAATCCCACGAAGAGAGGAGCTTGGCGGGCTATAGTCCATGGAAGCACAAAAAGTCAGACATGACTTAGCAACTAAACCACCAATTATCCTCAAATTAAAAATAGATAAATATAAAAAAAGAAAGAAAGTGAAAGTCACTCAGTCGTGTCCAACTCTTTGTGACCCCATGGACTCTACAGTCCATGGAATTCTCCAGGCCAGAATACTGGAGTGGGAAGCCTTTCCCTTCTCCAGGGGATCTTCCCAACCCAGGGATCAAACCCAGGTCACCCACATTGCAGGCAGATTCTTTACCAGCTGAGCCACAAGGGAAGCCAATAAAAAAGGAAGCCAGGCACCAAAAACATCTCATGCTGTATGATTCTATTAATATGAAGTGTGAGAAGGGGCAGGATTAATTTAAGCCAGTAGAAACTGTAATAATGACCCCCCCTTACAGGGGTGTTGGATGGGGAGAGGTCTGCACCTTCTGAGGTGCTGGGAATTAGACATGTTCTGCATCTTGATGGAGATGGTGGTTATATGAGTAAGTTATGACCAACCCAGACAGCATATTCAAAAGCAGAGACATTACTTTGCCAACAAAGTCTAGTCAAGGCTATGGTTTTTCCAGTGGTCATGTATGGATGTGAGAGTTGGACTGTGAAGAAAGCTGAGCGCCGAAGAATTGATGCTTTTGAACTGTGGTGTTGGAGAAGACTCTTGAGAGTCCCTTGGACTGCAAGGAGATCCAACCAGTCCATTCTGAAGGAGATCAGCCCTGGGTGTTCTTTGGAAGGAATGATGCTGAAGCTGAAACTCCTATACTTTGGCCACCTCATGCAAAGAGTTGATTCATTGGAAAAGACTCTGATGCTGGGAGGGATTGGGGGCAGGAGGAGAAGGGGACGACAGAGGATGAGATGGCTGGATGGCATCACTGACTCGATGCACGTGAGTTTGAGTGAACTCCGGGAGTTGGTGATAGACAGGGAGGCCTGGTGTGCTGCAATTCATGGGGTCGCAAAGAGTCAGACACGACTGAGCAACTGAACTGAACTGAACGTGCTAAGTTGCTTCAATCGTGTCCAACTCTTTGCGACCCTATGGACTGTAGCCCAGCAGACTCCTCTGTCCGTGGGATTCTCTAGGCAAGAATACTGAAGTGGGTTGCCATGCCCTCCTCCAGGGGTTCTTCCCGACCCAGGGATCGAACCCACGTCTTTTATGTCTCCTGCATTGGCAGGCGAGTTCTTTACTGCTAGAGCCATCTGGGAAGCGCTACAAGAGTATATCCATATGTAAAAATTAATTGAACTGTACACTTAAGGTTCATGCACTTTATACATATTAGAACTCAAATAATGTCAGGACTTCCCTGGCGGTCCAGTGGTTAAGACTCTGTGCTTCCAATGCAGGGGGAGCAGGTTGGATCCCTGGTCGGAGAACTAAGATCCCACATGCCACACAGTACAGCCAAAGAAAAAACAAAACCCAAACCACTTAGTTCACAGAAAATAATAACGTATCCCAGGGGGATACCCATACCCTGCCACTTCTCCAGATTCCCAAATGGATACATGAACACTTTGCCTAAGGGAGGGGCAGGAGTCTGGGCAGGTGAGGAGTTCTCTCAAGCGAGGAGACAGATGGGCACCCACTGTTCTCAGATGCCTGCCCATTGTTCTAGCAGCCTTTCCTTAATTGTCCCCTAAATCAACTTGAGGAGGTCTTGCCCTTGGTTTGTGGGGTTGCTCCCTGGGGTTCTCTCCTGACCCAATAAGCAAATTAAAGGAACAGTGCCGATAACCTGTAAATCCCGGTAAAGACCTGCTTCTTAGGTAGAGACAGTGTCCTAAGCCCTTGCAGATACTTTACCTCATTCAAACCTCTGGAGTTTACTGGATTTTACTGCTGAGAAGTGGAGCCTGAGAACTGAGGGCCTTGTTGCGGTTGAGTCTCCTGGTGAGTTAGTAGCGGGGAGCTGGGTGGGAGCCCCGTCTCTTCTCTCCTCACCGAGGGCTCCCTTTGGTTGGAGAAGGATGGGGAGTTGGGATGGGATCCCTGATCCTGGGGAGGGGGCGGTCTTTCGGAGAGAGGGCGGGGCTTGGTGAGAAAGCACAGGTCAGCCTGAGACCAGCCAATAGGAAGATGTGTGGAGACTGGGCTGGTTATGGGCGCGTCTGGGGTGCTTTGAAAGCTCAGTCTTGGGACTTCCCTGCTGATCCAGTGGCTAAGACTTCACTCTCCCAATGCAGGAGGCCTGGGTTCGACCCTTGGTGAGGGAACTAGATCCCACAGCTGAAAACGAAGATCCCCCACATTGCAACAAAGCTCAAAGATCCCATGTGCCACAATTAAGACCCGGTGCAGCCAAATAAATAAATACATTAGAAGGAAAAAAAAGTTCAGACTTTCCCTCCACCCGCACCCCCACCCCAGGGGAGAAGAGAGCTGAAGCCTCCCTGCTTTTCTGTGCTTTTCTTTTCCTCCTGCTCTCCTGCTGGGCCTCTCCTACCCTGGCTGGTGCCAAACCCTTTCAGGACAGTTCAGGGTGTGGCTTTTGCTTTAAGAGGATTTCCCGTGATGGAGGCTAAGGCCAGAGAAATGGGATGTGAAGCAGCTCTAGGCAGAGAGGAGGGGAGGGAGAGGGGCAGACTGCTCTCACCCTGATGCAGAACCATCCAGAATCAAGCCTGTTGATCCTAGTTCAAGGGAAAATACACCTGACTGGGAAAAAGATGAGTAGACACAAAGCCTGCCCTCCAGCCAGCCCCGAGGACTAAGGATGAGAGAACTAGCTCAGCCCTTTCCTTCTGGGAAGTTCTCTCTGCTGTCTAACTCTCATCCCTCCTGTTAGAGTTCTTCCTGGCCCATTCTTTCTTCCATCTTCAGTGGAAATGCAGAGGCCAAAGAAGGTGAGTAGAGCAGGGAGGCAAAGAGACGCTCACTCCAGGCCTTACCTCCTTGCCCTTCCCTCGAGCTCCTGGGCTCCTAAGAAATCTCTCCCAGACCCTCCTCATTCAGGGAAGACCCACCTGCTGGCCCTCTGCACCTTCCTTTCTGGATCCTTCTTTGGGTCTGGGGTGGTACCTGGCACAACCTGGGCACCCCCAGGGCACAACCAGGGAACAACTCAGGAAGAGTGGGTGGCAGCGGCAAGCTGCTCCAACCAACACATGCATCCCACGCCCCAGGGCTTCTGGGACACCTATTTAAATACCTAATACTTCTTAGTTTTAATTATGATTTTTTTTGTTTTTTACTGAATAGGTCCCAAATCCAAAAGCCGAGAACTCTGCACTTCTCTCCCCAGCCCCCATGTTCTTCTCAGGCGCAACCAACTTTGTCAGTTTCTTTGAGTTTCCTTCTGAAAATATTATGTACAGACCCATAAATACATGCATATTCTGTGTTCCTGTTTTATAGAAATACAGTGTTCAGCATTTCACAGGGGATCTTAGAGGTGATTCTATATGAGCACGTATCAAGCTTTCCTCACTTTTATACAGCTGCACTGCATTCCCGTGTATGGATGATACCATATATACAAAGCACCTGGTAAGTGCCAGGAACTGCATTAGGTAGTGGGGTTATAGAAACCCCCAAAAGTGCCTGCCCTCATGGGGTTTACAGTCAGGGGGAGACAAAGATAAGAACCTTTTCTGTGTATTTAATAATGGGAGAAATATGTTTTAAAATAGAAAGGCAAACAATTATTAGGAAAGGCTTAAGTGACATCTTATGACAGAGCAGGCATTAACCAGATGGGCATATGGGGAGGGGGATTTTAAGGGGAGGGAACATGTACAAGGAGTGGACACAAGACATACTGGGCACTTACTGATTCAGTACAGCGTGGTGGGGGGCGGGGGGTGCGGCGGGGATGGGGAAGGAGGCTGGAGAGGTCAGATGGGCCCCAGCGGGCTTGCCTTGTCAGCCACAGAGCAAGGCAGGGCTCCAGGCTTGTTCGGTTCAGTGGGGAACACGGAAGGGATTCAAGCGTGACTGACATGATCGGGCTGGTGTTTTGGAAAGATCCCGGTGGCTGCTGTGTGGAGGAAGATGGATGGGAGGAGAGACCACCCGAGCAGCAGGGACCCTGGCTGGGCACTCCATCCACCAGCCTGGAGGCCTCAACACCTCTCTGGCTCAGCAGGGTCATCACAGCCTTTTCTGGACACATTTCCTCTCCTCCCAAATGTAGGAGGGGGCACAGCAGTGGATTAAAAGAGCCTCCAGCTCTTGCCATGACTTCAGCCTCTTGCTGAGCAAACTGACTTCTGAGTTCCCCCCTAACTCCGCCCCGCTCCCTCTCTCCTCCCAGCATCTCTTCCTACCTGGATGCTTTAATGCAGACTGTGTGCTCTCTCTGCTACCAGACTCTGCTGGCCCTCACCGCTTTTCAAGTATGTCTGCTCAGCACCTGGAATCACTCAATTAGCTCCTTTTCAAGCGGGTGAAGGTGGTCAACAGTACGGTGATGATGTAACTAGACGTGTGGTGGAGAGCACTTTGCAGCACATACAGGTGTTGATTATAATGCTGTACACCTGAAACTTACGTAATTAAAAGAAAAAGAGCTCCTTTTCTACTTCCCTCCTCTAAACTTGCAGGAGGGTTCCCATTCTCCAGGGAACTGTCACTCTCTCCTGGCTGAGTTTTCAACCATTTCTTGGGTTCCCACTTCTGTTTGGGTTTCCCTGGCTCCCCAACTGATGTCTCAGCCAAAGGATGCCCAACTTGGTTACCTCCCCACTAGACAGGAATGGGTGCCGCTCCCATTAGGCCAGAATTGGGTTTCCGAGTCTGGGGGTGCTCCCTTCCTCTCCCCTCTAGTCCCCCCAGCCTCGGTTGAATCCAGTTGCCCCTTTCTCAGGAAGCCCCTGCAAAAACCTCCCATCCCAAACTCCCTCCTCTCTCTCCTTCCGTCCACTTGTGCTCTTCTCCACTTTGCTTTTATGACCTGGAAGACCGACCTCCAGATCTGTATCTTTTGGTCTGTTTGGCTCTCTGGCTTCTCGTTGAGCTTGGTTGATGGGAGGCACTAGTGATCGATCTGAGAGCAGCAGGAGAGAAAGGCCAGGGTATTTAGCACCTCTCTCTCCCTGCTGGGTTGCAGTTTGGGCCGGCTGTACTTCCCCACCAAGGCCATGGATTGCAGCACCTGCTGGGTGGGCTGCCAGCTCCAACAGCTACAGCCCCCTCCCTCTTCCCCTTCAAGCCTGGGATAGTAACCAGCCCGGTTGCTTCCTCACCTCTTATTAGTTTACCTTAAAGCTGCCCATACCTCTGTAAATAGTCCATTTATGTGCCTTGGAAGCCCGCCTTCCCGCCAGTACTGCTGGATGCATACCTTCCCTCCCCCACCCCATCACTATCCCTCCACCCTCCTGCAGGGGTCTTCCATGTTGGACAAGTTGCTTAAGCTCTCAGTAGTTTTCAGGTGGGTAAGTGGAATGACTGTCAGACTTCATTCCGAGGGCGGTTGTAAGGATTCAGTGGGAATTCCCGAGTCCTGGGTCTAGCACAGAGCCAGGGTCGGTAAGTGTTTCGTGCTTTTCCCTTCAGAAAGTGGCTTGCTTTCCAGATCCGCCTTCAGCTGACCTGGGAAGGTAAGAGCATCTCCTGGTTGGGGGCGGGTGCGGGGGTGCTGTGCATTGAAGAGAGGGGGTAGTTAGGGGCTGGAGGGAGTGCTCCTGATGAAAAATCCTGTCCCCAAACCATATGCGTGACGGTTCTGCTAGAGAGTGCTGCTCAGGGCTTCATTTGCCTTTTAAATAGAGAGTGGGATGGGCCTGGGGGTTGGGGGAGTGGGTGGGCGGTCTGCTTGTTACCGGAGGACCAGACGAGGCCGCTCCCCTCCCCAGGCCCACGCCGCCCGCCATTAGCGCAGCCCGGCCGGGCGCTACTCTCACTCCATTAACCTTCAGGAATAAAAAGAACGATTTCTTAAGTCAAGAATAATTAATTCAACCAGCTTTCCTCCTCAGCTTGCTGCTGCGCCGGCTGGACCGCTCGTGCGCTGGCTGACAAATTAATATCTATTATTTATATTGGGCTGGAGAGGAGCCACATGCCTAGGGACTAGGGGGCGGAAGCAGGGGGGCGCTGGGACGAGAGGTGGGAGGTAGAGAGACAGGGAAGTGGGGAGACAGCTCAGGGCCGGGGGCCGAGGAGGGGTAGGAAATGCAGAAACAGAAGAAAAGACAGCGGCTGGACGGAAAGCAGCAGAGGCGGCTGAAGGAGCTGAGGGAAGGCGGGCTGGGTGGGCTGCAGTCCGGGCCCCGGGGGCGGGGCCCTGGCTCGGCTCCCTGCACCTGCGGGGGTAGCCGGAGTCTGCCTGTCTAGGAATCTGCCAGCCAGCCGGCCTCCCGGCCCCATCTAGGACATGCACTGGCATATCACCCAGCACTCAGGGCGAAAGCTCTTTGAAGATGGGTCTTGAGACCCATCAGAATGCACAGAAACGTCTCCTCTCTCCCAGGCTCCTGCCAGCCCCAGGCCTGCTCCCTGGGTGGCTCAGAAGGTCTCCCTGAACTTCCTCTGCTGAGAGTCAGAACCACAGGAGGCTTGGAGGAAATGTGCCCTTCCCCACCTTCCCCTTTCTCCTTCCTGCCGTTTCCCCTCACTTTCTTCTCTTCCTACTTCTCATTCCCTCTTCCTCTCCCAGATGGAGTTGCGGGAGAGGGGCGGGCACTGGTCAGGCACCTTCCTCAGGGCGGGGGTCCTGGGGTGGGGGGGAACATAGGATGAAGGCACTCCTCCGTCTATGCAAAGACTCAGGACTTCTTCCACATCCCACTCCCTGCAGGATGCAAAGCCAGAATTTACTTGGTTACTCCATTCTTGACCTGGCATCTTTTTAAATGTGTCTCAGTGGTAAAGAATCCAGTTGCTGATGCAGGAGACTCAGGAGCTGTGGGTTGGGAAGACCCCCCTGGAGGAGGAAATGGCAGCCCACTCCTGTATTCTTGCCTGGAAAATTCCATGGACAGAGGAGCCTGGCCGGGTACAGTCCATGGGTTCTCAGAGTTGGACGTGACTGAGTAGGCGTACACATTACACGTTGAATTATCTACTTATTTATCCATTTTCTTCCTTGTTCAAATGGAGGACAATTTCAAGGATGCAGCTCGATGAGTTTTTATATAGGCACACACATCCCCTTATAACCACCAATCACGTGGATCAATCATTGTGGAGTGAAGGGGCTTCTGGGGTGCTGGAAAGATCGGAAACATTTCCAGCACCCCAGAAGCCCCTTCACTCCACAATCCCACTTCTGCTCTCTACCACTTTGAAGTAACTATTATTGTGACCTCTGTCACCACAGATTAGTTTTGCTTGTTAGTGAAGTTTATGTAAACAGAATGACCCGGTAGATACCCTTTTGTATCTGGCTTCTTTTGCTCCACATTACCTCCATGAGGTTCGTCATCTTTGTAGTAGTAGCTCATTATTTTTCGTTGGTGTGGAGCACTCCACTGTATGAATATATACCACAGTTCTCTCAACTGTTCCCTCTTGATGGATACCTGGATTGCTTTCAATTTGGGGCTATAAAAAATAAAACATTCTTGTATCTGTTGTGCTCTGCAGATTGAGAGCAGTGTAACCTTAGGCAATTGTGATGCTGTGATTTGTAAGAAATATG
The DNA here is from genome assembly GCF_029378745.1 of Bos indicus. NCBI lineage: Eukaryota > Metazoa > Chordata > Mammalia > Artiodactyla > Bovidae > Bos > Bos indicus. Next base: position 13,190,297 of record NC_091782.1, on the reverse strand, counting down.
TATATTTTTTGCCTACAGTTCCTGGCTCACAGGTCTCAAAACCCTTGGAATTTCCTGAATGATGCGAGGCGTAAGAACATCTTTTGTTTTAGTATTTGCTCTTGTCCTCAGTTCCTTAAATCACTGCAGAGCCATTAAGGTGAAATGGGTGTCTTATTCATAACAAGCCCCTTTTCACCACACCTGTTGTTGCTGTTCAGTCACTAAGTCATGTCCAACTCTTTGTGTCCACATGAACTGCAGCATGCCAGGCTTCCCTGTCCTGCATTATCTCCCAGAGTTTGCTCAAACTCAAGTCGACTGAGTTGGTGATGTCATCCAACCATCTCATCCTCTGTTGCCCGCTTCTCCTCCCTCCTTCAATCTTTCTCAGCATCAGGGTCTTTTCCAGTGAGTTAGCTCTTCGAATCAGGTGGCCAAAGTATTGGAGCTTCAGTATCAGTCCTTCCAATGAGTATTCAGGGTTGATCAAGGTGAAATAGGTGCGTTATTCATAACAAGCCCTTTCCCACCACACCTGAATTTATGTTAATTCAGTGACTTTGGAAAGCCCCTGAGCACAGGGCTGGTTGCCAGAGGCGCCAACCGCATGAATCAAGTGTTGGAACTCTGCAGAATGGGGAGGGGCTGGAAGTTGAGTCAATGGCCAGTTATTTAGTCAATCATGCCTTGATAATGAATCCTCCATAAAACCCCCAGAATAATGGGGTTCAGAGAACTTCCAGGTTGGGAAACAGAAAGCTTCTTGGTGCCATTGCACTGGGCCCCGAACTCCATTAGGACATGAGTTCTTTGGTTCCGGACCTCACCCTGTGTATCACTTCATCTGGCTGTTGGCTTGTATCCTTTAATATCCTCTGTAATAAGCCAGTAGTCTAGTGGATAAACGGGTTTCCTGAGTCCTGTGAGCTGCTAGAGCAGACTTGTCAGACCTCCAATCTGTGGCCTGTTGGTCATAAGCACAGTTAACAACCGGGGTTGGTGACTGGCATCTGAAGCTGGGGGCAGCTTTGTGGGACTGAGCCCTTAGCCCCCGGGATCTGATGCTGTTTCTCAGTAGGTGGTGTCAGAACTGAGTTGGATTGTAGGACGCCGGCTGGTGTCACAGAGAGCTACCTAGTGGGACGTGGGATACCCCCTCTGCCCACCACTCTACCCACATATTGGAATTGAGGGTGCTGAATCTTTGAGCAAGTTACCTGACTTCTCTTAGCCCCAATTTCCTCATCTCTAAAATGAGAAGGAGGAAGGATTTTAACAATCCTATTAGAGATCATGAAGATTAAACAATATATGCAGAGTGTCCAATGCAGTGCCTGGCACACAGTAGGTGCTTAATAAATGCCATTTCCCCTATCTTGTAATCTGTTGGGATCTGGGAAGGGAGATTGCAGTGTATACTTCCCAGCCTGGGATCCTGAGGTCAGAAAGCTATCTCCATAGCAACCAGCATTACAGCAAATAATGACAACACCAATGACTATTTGCTGAGCACTCGTACAGCTGATGGTGTGCTGTCAGGACTTTTGCTGTCATTTCTACCATTATCTCTGGCTGCTCTGTGAGACCTAGTTCTCTGTGGCCTCTCAGTCTTCTCAAAGCACCAGGAATGATTCCCATTTTACAGACGGGGAAACTGAGTCTCAGAATAATTGAAAAGACTTGCTCCAAATCACTCATCCATCTGACCTGAGAGTAAAGACACGTCTCTTTCACTTTCTGTGCCTCTCGAAACTGGCAGAGGGTCTGGCTCAGGATGGGTGCTCCTGTTTGTGGAATAGACTGAGAAGGAAATCCCTCCTGTGCCCAACCCTTCCTCCCGGGCAGTCATTCTCTGGGGAATCATGACTGCCTCTCTGTGCATATGGTTCCTCCCCTAGAGAGAAACTTCTTGTGCCTTACACCACTATGCAATAGGACTTCGCCGGTGGTCCAGTGGTTAAAGAATCCACCTTGCAATGCAGGGGATGCGGGTTGGATAGCCTGTTTTGAAAGTGAACTGGGTCACCTCATTTACTCTTGCCCTGCATATGGAAGAACTCAGTGTTTGGGCTAAGAGACTCCCTGGGATCGTCACATTTGGCCTCTAGCCCAGGGATCGGTCCTAAGGAGGTCAATGATCTGCCTGCTCTCCAAAGCCCTTAGAGAACGGGCTGCCTTTCCTGATGATGGGGGAGGAAGCAGAGGAGAGAGACCCAAGGCTGGGGACACAGTGCTGGGAGGCTGGACGCCTGCCTCCAGCCGGTCCTGCCCCATGGCCTGTCTGGCCTTGGGCAAGCCTCATTTCCTCTCTGGACCTTGCTTACCTAGTCTAGGACAGGTCAGGATGAATGCAAATCTTTCTCAGCTGCAATGCGTTTTCTGGAAGAGAGGGAGGGGCAGTGTCACTGGATTTCAGAGAATTCGATGAGTGGGGGGCGGGGGTGGGGTAGTGGATGCTTCCGCAGTCCACTCAGGGCCTTGGGCCTTAGAGGTTCCATGGAGCTTTCTTCCCCTCCTGCAGCTAATCGGAGGAGGGGCTGCTAATTGCAGGGTGGAGGGCCGCTAATGAGCCCGCTAAGGACCTCGGAGGCGGCTCTGATGGTGCTAAAGGGCTTCCCTGAGTTTCCTTAAAAGCCCTGGTGGCAGTGAGGCCTCCATTAGCAAGAGGATTAATCACCAGGCAGGTCTCGGCCACCCCCTTCCAAGGTGCCCCCAGCTGCTCCCAGCCACCCCTGCGGTGCCCTGGGGCCTTAGAGATGCCCCCGCTCATGGCCTGTGCTAGCTGATCTCCGACAAGAGAGCAGGGCTGGGAGCCGGGAGTCTGAGGGGCTGGGCTTGGGGAACACGGGGGACACAGGGATGAGGGGAATGGAGACCCGAGAAACAGGGCCAGGGGCCTCTGGGAGCGATTGCAGGTTATGACAGACCCCTGGAGAATGCAAATGATATGCAAAATATGCAAACGATTAGTGATTAGTCGTGGGTCAACAGCTTGGCTCGTTTGAGGAAGAAGTTGACAACTCTCTGCTCTGAGCCTCTGATTGGGCCCAGGGGAGGGTCAGGCAGAGTGGCCTTGGTGGGCCTACCAGACCAGGACCTCTGACGCCTCAGTTCGCCAGCCCTCCTGGGCACGCTCCTGTGCCACCCCCTGGGGCAGGGAGGGGTTCATGCTGCCAGAGGCTCAGAAATCCCTGTTCACCCCGCAGACTGTCTACTCTCTCAGAGTCCAGGGCATCCCTTGCCATTCGCTTTCCAGGCCTGTGAGATGTGTGACGTGTGAACATCTCTTCTCCCCTGCCCCTCTGAGTTCGCACTGCCCTTTCCCCTGCAGCCTCTGAGTCTCTGTCTGCCCCCTCTCTGTGCCAGGTCCCTGGAGAGCTCCACCTCCTGCTTTCCTGGCCCACCTGTTACTTATTCCCAGTGACCGTCCCTCTGTGCTCTTGAAGGACAATCTGCTATGATGCCCTTGTGCCTCAATCACTTAATTTGTCCCTGGTTCTCATTTGATGGGTTCAGAGGGCCCAGCCAGTCCTGGGGTGGGGGTGGAGGTGGGGTGGAGGGAGGACCTGCTCCATCATCTCAGCTCATCAAAAAGAAAAAACAAACCCCGCAGTTGCCAGTCAGGCCATCCTTGAGAGCCACCCAGGGGAACCCCGAGAGGGCGCCCTGTCCGCCCCCTGCTCCCCTGTGCTGGCCAGCCTGAGCAGGGAGCTCCACCTCTGGGTCTTTCTTTGGGAAAGTGAGAGGCCCTGAATCCAGTGGGGAGAGAGGCCAGGGGTATAGAGGGGGGGCAACCAGCCCGACCTTCACCCCAGGGGTGGGGGCTACAGGGGCCTGAGATCAGTGACACTCGACCCCATAGTCTGACCCTTTTCAGTAGGTAGCAAGCAGGGACCAGGCAGTTCTGAGCAGAGGGCAGGAGGGGCTGGACCAACCCCCCCTGCCATCCCCACGGGGGTCTACCCCCATCCCCTGACATCCCCACGGGGCATCTCCCCCTCAACCTCCGCTGGCTCCTATGCCAGCTGCATTGAGTGCTGACTCCAGGAGGAGAGCTGGGGTTCACATCATCCTACATGGTAACATTAGGGGAAGGACACTGACTGAAACCGCCCATCCTGGCCAGGAACCATAGTAACCATTTGCGTGATGTATTTTATGACAGAAGGTCCTGGTAAGGAACACGGAACTAATAAGCCACCATCAACCAGAAGAGTTTGGGAAAGGTCAAAAGGAGATGACACATGTCCTTCCGCCACCCGGAATCCTTTTTGCTGGCATCTGTCCTGGCTGAGCAATGTGTGTGCCACCAGGAAGGACCCTGAGTCTTAATGATGGGCTAGAGACAACCTGCAAACTAATCCTATCCCCATGAAACCCAAGACTGCAAGCCATGTGGCAGAGCAGTTCTCCTGGGTTCTCTTACCCTCCTGCTCTCCGCCCAGGAGCCCTCCCCAGTAAAGTCTCTTGCTTTGTCAGCATGTGTCTCCTCGGACAACTCATTTCTGGGTGTTAGACAAGAGCCCACTCTTGGGCCCTGGAAGGGGTTCCCGCATCCTGTAACAGTAACACCTGGAGCCAGATGTGTTGCTGTTGGGGGTGACAGTGATGGCATCTGTCCCTCATCTGGCCCAGGGACCCCTTCTCGTTCCCCGCTTCCTCCATCACTCTCCCTTCCTTTCCCGGAAGAGAGCTCAGGGAGGTGATGAGGGGGGACCTGGGAGATCTGGGGTCTGAGCCACGTTGGCAGCTAGGACTCCCTGCATGGAGCTCCCTCACCTGCTAAATGGGGATTGTCTGGCCTGCCTCCTGGGGTTGTGGTGAGAACCAGAAGAGAATGTTGAAGGGCTCTGGGGACTTGAAAAATCTATGCAAGGGTAAGGTCTCCAGTGCACAGTCTCCCATGAGGACTGCTCTGCAGGCTCACGTAGTTGTAGAAGTTAGTGTGTGCTTGTTAAACCTGCCCTTTGCCTTCTGCACCCTGGACTCCCAATTCTGAGAACTCTCTTACACACACGTGCCTCCACTGTTGGCCACTCCCCTCTCCGCCCCCATCTTTGGGACAAAGACCCCCTTTCCTCAGTCTTTTTCTCTCTTCCCAACCCATCCTTCTCCAGAAGTGTCCTCTGTGACATTGTTAGGAGGCTGAGAATCAGACCCCCACCTCCCAAGGGCCTCTCCAGACGTGAGCAGCATCAGCTTTCTAGCGTCCCCACTCCCGCAGTGACATAGACACCGCTGGCCGCCCCTGACCTTGAGGTGGCACCAAGATCCTCTTTCAGCTCTCCTGTCTGCTCCCCCCGCCATCAACCCCCTCCCCCCCAGCCTCAATCCTCCCTGCCTGCTGGCGGGCTGGAAGGCTATCTCGGCAGCCCCGAGCGGGGGATCAGGTGTGTGGTGGTTAGGGCCCACCTCCTCCCTGGGGCCCAGGAGGAATCAAAGGACTTCTCTTTCCTTCTTCGACTCAGCAACCTGAGCCCCCATCTCTTAAAACTGGAGCTGAGAAATGCATCGCTGGGAAAGGACTTGCAGAACTTGGCTGGATTCTGGGCCACCCGAGGCCCAGGTTGCTTGGCTGGGCTGGGCCTGAGGCTGGGAGGGGTGGGCAAGAAGGAAAAAAGAGTGTTGGATTAGGTTGCCTACCTCAGCTCAGGCATAAAATTTAAGGAGCACCCCCAAATATTTTCACGCAATATATGAAAAAATCAGAATTAATGCAAAACAAAACATCATCGTGCTATGCAGAAGAACGTGCCCCACACTGCCCTCCCCTCCATGCCCCCACAGAGGTCTGTGTGCTAATTTTCAGAATCTGTAAATATGTCAAGTTATATGGCAAAGGGAAATTACATGGTTGCAAATAGAATTGTTAATCCGCTGACCTCAAGATAGGGAGAGTATCCTGCATTGTCCAGGTGGGACCGATGTAGTTACACGAGTCCTTAAAAGTGGAAAAGAGGCAGAAGAGCCAGAATCAGGGAAAGAAACGTAGTGACAGATGCAGGGTCAGACTGATGTGACATGATGTACTGTGATGTACTGAGATGTGATGAGGATTCTGCTGGCTTTGAAGACAGAATGGGGCTATGAGCCATGGAGTGCAGGCAGCCTCTAACACCTGGAAAAGGCAAGAAAACAGATCCTCCCCTGGAGCCTCCAGAAAAGAATGAAGTCTTGCTGACACCTTGGTGTTAGCTCAGTGAGGCTACTGTCAGACTCCGTCCTACAGAAATATAAAATAATAAATTTGCTGTTTTAAGCCACTAAGTTTTGTGGCATTCTGATACAGCAGCAATAGGCAGTCTATCAGGCTCCTCCACCCATGGGATTTTCCAGGCAAGAGTACTGGAGTGGGATGCCATTGCCTTCTCCGAGGAAACTAATACCATCAGCCAAATATCAATGTTTTAAGTAAAAGCAGGATCAGGAGACTCAAGGCTCCTGTTAGGGAATATAAAGATATATATATATATATATATATATATGTTGAAATCTTGCATGTCTAAAAAATGTCTTTATTCTACCCTCTCGTTGGTTGATAGTTTTGCTGGGCATGCAATTCTTTATAGAAAACCATGTCCCTCAGAATTTAGAATGCATCAATTCATTGTCTTCCAGCTTCTACTGGTAGGGTTGAAAATCTGAGTCCATCCTGATTCCTTTTTCTTTGCAAGTGACCTATTTTTTCTCTCTGGAAGCTCTTAGGATTTCTTTTTTAAGCACTAATGTTTTGACATTTCACAATGGGGTGTTTTTTTAGGGGTTTTTCTGGTCATTGCTCTGGATGATTTCAAGCATGTATTTTAGTTCTAAGAAAATTTCTTGCATTATATCTGGTTTCTTTTCCCCACTCCATACATTGTTTTTTCTTTTTCCAATACTCCTAAAAGTCATACATTGGATCTTCTAAGCTGATTGATGAATTTTCTTAAATTTTCTCTCCCATTTTCTCATTCTTTCTCTTTTTCTCTACTTTGTAGGAGATTTCCACAACTTCATTTAAAATTTTTATATTAAATTTAAGCAGTTATTCTTTAAAATTATTTTTTAATTTTTAAGACCACTTGTTTTCTGAATGATTCTTTTTATAGCATTTTATTTTTATTTCATGGATACAACATACTCTTATCTCTCTGCAATTGTTTTTATATATTTTTTAATTAAGTTTTCATCTGTTTCCTGGTTTCTGTTTCCTCAGATTTCTATTTCTCTGCTTTTCTGTTTGGTCTCTATCTTTTGGGTTAGAGACTTTTTGTACACATGTGCTGATCCCTGTGGTCTGTTCATATTTAATAGTGGGTTACTAGGAAATCATTTCGGAGAAGGCGATGGCACCCCACTCCAGTACTCTTGCCTAGAAAATCCCATGGACAGAGGAGCCTGGTAGGCTGCAGTCCATGGGGTCGCGAAGAGTCAGACACGACTGAGCGACTTCACTTTCACTTTTCACTTTCATGCATTGGAGAAGGAAATGGCAACCCACTCCAGTGTTCTTGCCTGGAGAATCCCAGGGGACAGGGGAGCCTGGTGGGCTGCCATCTATGGGGTCGCACAGAGTCGGACACGACTGAAGCGACGCAGCAGCAGCAGCAGGAAATCATTTGACAGGTCCATGGGAAAGCTATCAACTACTGGGCCTCCTGGAAGGGTGATCAGGTGGGGACCCAGCTGCTTCATAGATAGAAGCCCAGTGTCAGTATATTCTCTTGAGCTGGTGAATTTCTCTAGAAAAGATTTCCAATCTTCCCTCTGGAGGGAAGGATCCTGAGACCTGAATAGGGGAGCAAGAGTCCCCTTGTTCAGAATATAGACTTTCATTTATCATCTTTTCCAGCAAAATACCTGTAGTGAGTTATTTGATGGCTCCCCCAAAAGACGCCCGTGTTATAATTCCTGGAAACAGTTAATGTGAATATGTTTGGAAAGAAGGACTTCAGAGATGTAAGTAAGTTAAGAATCTTCAAATAAGGTCATCCTGGACTATTAAGGTGGGCTCTAAACCCACTGACAAGAGTCGTATAAGTGACATACAAAGGAGACACACCCAGAAGCCCTTGTGAAGATGGAAGAGATTGGACTGATGCAGCCACAAGCCAAGGAACACCTGGAGCCTCTAGAAGCTCAAAGAGGCAAGAAGGATTCTCCCCTAGAGCTTTGGGAGGGAACACAGTCCTGCTAACATCTTGATTTCATACTTATGGCCTACAGAGCCATGAGAGAATAAATTTCTATTGTTTGAAGACACCAAGTACTGTTTCTATTGTTTCTGGGAATTCATTATGGCAGCCCTAGGAAACTTACCCAGCACCTTACTTCCAGCTGGCCTGTTATCCCCAAAACCAGAGGCCTTGTCTTTCAACCTTTCCTGGGAATATGCTGCCAGTCTTCTGCTGGGGTGGAATCAGTATTAACTAAGGTCTGAGAGGAGACTTGAAGATCTAATTGCTCCTACTAGAGACTTTTCAAACTACTCTTCCAGTTTTCAGCCTCACTCCTTACCCCTACCTTCAGTGGTATTTGGCATCTTTAATGCTCAAACCTTGCTTAGGTTCTGTGGTGTGAATCATCTAGTTTCTTTTTTTTTAATTGGGGTATAGTTGCTTTGAGGGGCTTCCCAGGTGGCTCAGTGGTAAATTATCTGCCTGCCAATGCAGGAGATGTGGGTTCAATCCCTGGGTTGGGAAGATCCCCTAGAGAAGGAAATGGCAACCCACTGCAGTATTCTTGCCTGGGAAATCCCATGGACAGAGGAGCCTGGCGGGCTACAGTCCATGGGGTCCCAAAGAGCTGGACACGACTGAGCAACTACACAACAACAGAGTGGCTTTACATTGTTGTGTGAGTTTCTGTTGTACAACAAAGTGAATCAGTTATATGTATACATATATGCCTTCCCTCTGGGACCTCTCTCCCCCCATCCCACCCATTAGGTCACCACTGAGAGACCAAACTGAGCTCCCTGTGCTATACAACAAGTTTCTGCTAATTATCTATTTTACAACTCAATCAAAAAATGGGCAGAAGATCTAGATGGACATTTCTCCAAAGAAGACACACAGATGGCTAACCAGTCTCACTCACTTTCTTGCAACCAGTGAAGTTGCTCAGTCGTGTCCAACTCTTTGGGATCCCATGGACTGTAGCCTACCAGGCTCCTCCATCCATGGAATTTTCCAGGCAAGAGTACTAGAGTGGGTTGCCATTTCCTTCTCCAGGGGATCTTCCTGACCCAGGTCTCCCGCATTGCAGCCAGACACTTTACTGTCTGACCTACCAGGGAAGCCCCAAAACAGACAAGTGAAAGTCTCTCAGTTGTGTCCAACTCTTAGAGAGCCCATGGACTATATAGTACAGCACCTTATCGTTCCTCGCCCCTCCCCGTGAAAGTCGCTCAGTCATGTCCGACTCTTTGCAACCTCATGGACTATACAGTCCATGGAACTTTCCAGGACAGAATACTGGAGTGGGGAGCCTTCCCCTTCTCCAGGGGATCTTCCCAACTCAGGGATCAAACCCAGTTCTCCCACATTGCAGGCAGATTCTTTACCTGCTGAGCCACAAGGGAAGCCCAAGAATACTTGAATGGGTAGCCTATCCCTTTGCCAGTGGATCTTCCCGACCCAGGAATTGAACCAGGGTCTCCTGCATTGCAGGCAGATTCTTTACCAACTGAGCTATGAGGGAAGCCTTCACAGATGGCTAAGAGGCACATAAAAAGATGCTTAACATCACTAATTATTAGAGAAACGCAGATCAAAACTACAATAAGGTATCTCCTCTCACTGGTCATAAAGGCCATCATAAAAAAAGTCTACAAACAATAAAATTTGGAAAGGGTGTGGAGAAAAGGCAACCTTTTTGCACTGTGGGTGGGAATCTAAATTGATATAGTCACTATGGAGAACAATATGGAGGTTCCTTAAAAAACTAAAAATAGAACTACCATATGACCCAGCAATCCCACTACTGGGCATATACCTTGAGAATCATCTAGCTTCTTGTTGGCATGCTGCTGCTGCTAAGTCGCTTCAGTCGTGTCCGACTCTGTGCAACCCCATAGACAGCAGCCCACCAGGCTCTGCCGTCCATGGGATTCCCCAGGCAAGAGTACTGGAGTGGGCTGCAATTTCCTTCTCCAATGCATGAAAGTGAAAGTGAAAGTGAAGTTGCTCAGTCGTGTCCGACCCTTCGAGACCCACGGAGTGCAGCCCACCAGGCTCCTCCATCCATGGGATTCTCCAGGTAAGAGTACTGGAGTGGGGTGCCACCCCTTCCAATCTAGGGGCTTAAAATGCTGCTTTTACAGTAAAAGTCCATTACCACCCGTCTACCAGGCTTCCAACTTCCAAAATTTTAATGACATCTCTCATCTGCTATCAGTTCTTCTTCCTCCTTTTTCTTTGTATGGGTTTTGGCTTTAAAAATATCTTTAACTGTCATTTGGTGGTGTTTTAGGAAGAAACAGAGAAAAATGTGTTCCTTCAAGTACTTTGTTTAATCTAAAGGTTTATATAATTAACACGATCAGAAGATTCATATTCTTTAATTATTTTAGAGTTTGATTGCTATATGGAAATTCATGCACTCCAGTTTGCCACAGACCTCACCTCTCCCTGCAGTGCTACACTTAGTTTGATTGGTACGTTTATATTTCCCATCTGGCTTCTTCCTGTAGGCATTTACATCTGTTATCACTGATTTAGGTAACCTCCAGAGAGATCAGAACTCCAGAGGACCATGGTGAAGGGGGTGGTATTTGATGAGACAATCTCTGCTTAAGTTTCTCCATTTGAAAAATCACTTAAAATCTCTACTTAAAAAACAGGACAGAGGGACTTCCCTGGTGGTCCAATGGTTAAGAATCTGCCTTCTAGTGTAGGGGACACAGGTTTGATCCCTAGTCTGGGAATTAAGACCCCACATGCCTTGGAGTAACTGAGCCTGCCCTCTGCAACTAGAGTCCGTACACCACAAGGAAAGATCCCGCATAACACAACAAAAATCCTGCGTGCTGCAACTAACACAGTCAAAAAAAAAAAAAAAAACTGGACAGAAAAAGTAGAAAAAAATCAGTTGGAAAATTGCAGCAGGAGGGACTTCCCTGATAGTCCAGTGATTAAGACCTGGAGCTTCCCACTGCAGGGGGCACAGGTCCAATCCCGGGGCAGGGAACTAAGATCCCATATGCTGCCTGGTGTGGCCAAAAAAATTTGAGGCAAGAGAGGAAGGACTTAAGGCTGGCTCACCTTGGTTTGGTTGAATTTCTGAATCCTTGGTTGAATAATCCACTGACTCCTGCCTGGTGTTTATCCCTCTGCTTCAGTTTTTCAATTTGGCTAATAACCACATTCATCTGTGCCCAGTGGAATGAAGTTGGCATGGTGAGATAAGACATAAAAAAACCTCAACAGCCAGAAAAAAAGAATGAAATTCTACCATTTGCAGCAACATGGATAGACCTAGAGAATATTATCCTCAGTGAAATAAGTCAGAGAAAGACAAATGCTGTAAGATATCACTTGTGGAATCTAAAAAATAATACAAACGAATGTATATGAAAAACAGAAGCAGAGTCACAGATCTGGAAAACAAACTAGTGGTTACCCAAGGGGAAAAAGAAGGGGGAGCAGCAAATTAGGGGTAAAGGATTAAGAAATACAAGCCACTATGTATAAAATGGATAAGCAACAAGAATGTATTGCATAGCACAGGGAATCACAGCAATTATCTTGCAATAACTTTTAATAGAGTGTAATCTGTAAAAATACAGAATCGCTATGCTGTGCACCTGAAACTAATATAACATTGTAAATCAACCATACTTCAATTTAAAAACAAAGACAAAAAAACCTCAACAGAAGGAAAGCTGGGAGCTTTGCTATTTTCTTTTTATCTGCAGCTTTACAAGTTATCTTGATCAATATTGAATTGTATTGCACAGATACATCTGTTCCTCCTCATTGGAACTAACTGCCTGGACCCTACTGGCCTAGAACACTGTATTGAAAAGAGAAATCTTGATACTAAGAGCCAAAGGCCTAGGGGTCCTTGGCAGTCCATTGTTTAAGAATCCGAACTTCCAATGCTAGGAGTAGGGGCGGGTTTGATCCCTGTTAAGAGAACTAAGACCCCACACGCCATGTGGCCACAAAATAAATACATAAATACAGTTTAAAAAGATTGGTGTTTCCCAGCTGGAAGACGTGAATACCGCACTCTGGGTTCCTTAGCAATTCCCATACCCCTCTGCCTCCAGTAATGGAGGGTATAGGGATCTTTCAGCTACAGGAGAGACAGAAAAGCTTTAGGAAGGAGTCTGAGAGGAGCTAGAGATGCAAAAGTGGTAGAGGCCAGGGTCTTCACTGATGACTGGGGGGCTGAAGGAGATGCTGAGCAGGTGCTGTGTGGAGACGGGTAGGAAAAGGAGAGAGGAAGGTGGAACTGATTACCATCCTCCAGTGAGAGCCACTGAGCATTGGTGAATATCAACCTCTCCTCCTTCTCCTCCTCCCTCGAGCCCCAGGGGCTCCAGCCAGATCTTCATACAGCCCAGAGTTCTGTTCAGTGGAGGTCGTTGGTTGCACTGAGTGTAATGTGTGCATCCTGCATGCTCTGTGCTCCCAGGAGACGGACCCAGGGAAAGCGTGTCCAGTATTTCCCACCATAACTGTGCTCTCCAGATCAACCAGGAGCAGCCACCTCCTCACTACCCAGCAGAGCTGGTGTGCCCTGGTTCTGGTCCAGGCAAGGGGAACTGGAAAGCAAAATCTAGACAACCCCAGACCCCTCCAGCTCATCCTTTTCTTCCCCCTGCCCTGCCCTGCCCTCTGCCATCCCCTAGGAAGCAGCAGACACAATCAGCAACTTTTTTTCTTTTTTTTTTTTTAAATAAAAAGGCACTTTAGGGCTTTTATGGAGGAGGCTGAGGGCCATTAAGATACAAATTAAATCTTTGTGGGAATGGCCAGGAAGCAGATTCCCTGTGTGAGGACGGCCCCTCACTGGTCCAGCCTCCCTCAGCCCCAGGCTTCCACCTGGCCTTGGGCCCCATCTCCCTCCCTCCCACAGGCAGGATTCAAGTGCATTTTAGCAGTGGAAGGAAAATTAATCTGTCTTGGTGTTAAGTAGGTTACAGGGCAGGGCTGGAATGGGGTTGAGGGAGAGAGAAAGAAGCGGGCGGGGGAGGAGTGACGGGAGGGGGAGTGGAAGGGGAAGGGGACCCTGCCCGCCAGACTCTGCCTGTTCTATTTAACCCTCTCACCACGCGGAGGAGGGAACTGCTACTGCCACCCCCCGTTTTACAGATGGGGAAAACTGAGGTTCCTGAGAAGTAATATGCCCAAGGTCAGGCTGCTAGTGTCAGCTGGGATTTGACTCTCCTTCTAGAAGGTTGGAGAGAAGGAGAGAGAGGTGCACATGCAGTGTACCCTGCCCTCCATCCCTTCCATCCGGCCCCCCAAAGCATTTAATCCAGGAGCCAGGAACTCCTCCAGCTGCACTTTCCTGCGACCGGTCATTCTTGAGGGTCCCGCAGAGGGTTGTGATTTATTTGGGCCAGGGCACCAGAGCATGTAAATCATCCCATGTACGGGTGTGTGTGTGTGTGTGTGCTTTGGAGGGGTGTGGCCAGGGAGGGCCCATTAGAGCCAGTCTACCCAGTTAACTGTTGGGAGCCACGCAAGGCGTTTGTTAGTTTGGATTTGGACCGAGGGGCAGAGGCGGGGACAGAAGACGTCTTGGGCCACGCATGCCCCACCCGGGGGGAGTTGGGAACCTGGTGGGGAGACGGTGGGGGAGGGGCTGCCCTCGCGGCGCCGGGCGCCACGTGCCTCCAGACGCTGGTGCTGGGGGGCTGACCTGTCACTCATTCACTCACTCGGCAAATGTTTATTCCGCACCCGCCGCGCCGCTGGTGGGGGGCTAAGTGCTTCCGTTAGAGAGCAATAAGAATGAGAATAATGCGTATTTCATCTTCCTAAGAAGCACACTTTCCTCGCAGTTCTAACGTTTCTGAGACCAGGTTGCGTCTTACAAGCAGTGAAAGCTACAGTTATAGTCAGCAGTGTTTTAGTTTTCTCAGCAGTACATAAAGTCATGGTGTATTCAAACCATGGCAGCTCAGATTTGATGAGACTGGGTGACAGTCATGCTTGTACCTCCTCCCTGCCAGCCGCTCTTCTGACCCCTTTACACGTATTAACAGGTTAGTGCTTCCCAACCACCCTGAAGTAGGAATTATTTCTGTTGCCATTTTAGAGATAAGAAAACCGAAGCACAGGGAGGTGAATTTTCATCTCCACCCCCACCCCGTGGGCGGCCTTGTAAAGTCCAAGGCCAGGCTTGTAAGCACAGCAGAGCTGTGTGCAGGGTTAACAAAGGGACCTCAGAGCCCTCCCTGGAAACCTCCCACCCAGAGTGGGTGGGAGCCCTCCCCTCTCAGGGCCCCCAAACCTGCTCCCCTGTGTGTGGGGTACAGTGATCAACCACCGAAGCAGCTGCCATTCCTAACAACCCAACAGCTATGGGCTCAGTCCAGGCCTCTGGGTAAGTCTGGATAGAATGGCCATAGGAGGTGAGGGGCTAAGGGGGGCAGTGGGAAGCCACGGAGAAACTCAGAGCTGGAGGTACAGCACCTTATTCCTTGCCCCTCCCCGTGAAAGTCGTTCAGTCATGTCCGACTCTTTGCAACCTCATGGACTATACAGTCCATGTAATTTTCCAGGCTAGAATACTGGAGTGGGGAGCCTTTCCCTTCTCCAAGGGATCTTCCCAACCCAGGGATCGAACCTAGGTCTCCCACATTGCAGGCGGATTCTTTACCAGCTGAGCCACAAGGGAAGCCCAAGAATACTGGAGTGGGTAACCTATCCCTTCTCTATCCCTTCTCCCTGGGATCTTCCAGACCCAGGAATCAAACCGGGGTCTCCTGCATTGCAGGCAGATTCTTTACCAACTGAGCTATCAGGGAAGCCCCTCTCTGGAGTAGACATGGGCATGTCCTAGGATTTGCTTCTCTCTTTTTCCTGGTCTGTCTCAGGCTGGGACAGCACCTGCTGATGGGGAAGATTTAGAGTAAGAGGGAAGAAAGGGAGAGAATTTACTAGAAATCTGCCCCCTCCCCTTATCATCCACACTCCAAAGCAGGCCAAAAGCCACATTAGGAGACAGAGGGCCTGGGGTGCCACCCGCCCCCATCAAACCTGTGTCTCTCTAGGCCTCAGTTTCTCTAACTGGACAATGGGATTAATTCTCCTCAAGAGATCCTCCAGCGGTGGTGGTGCTAATAAATGCTGATCCCCGGGCTTTAACAAAGGCCGCTGTGTCCTCTCACTCCAGAGTATGCACCTGCACCCCAGTTCAGGCCTGTCCCTTCCCCAGCCTGCCCCTGCCAACTGGTGGAAATGAAGACCTCACCTGCCAGGAGGAGCCAGGAGGGGTGCTTGGAGCCCTGCCAGCAGCTCCGAGCTGGCGGCTGGCTGTGTTCTCTTCCCGGGGCTGGCAGTAATTAATCAATCAACCCATCCAGAGGCCCAAGGCTGCCCTTGGCAGCATCTCCCGGACACAACACGGTGAATGGAGACAGCAGCAACTCCAGCCTCGGCCACGTGGACCTGGTGTCCGGGTCTGAGAGGGGCCTAGAAGAAGCAGGGGGTCATCTTCTCCAGCCCGATGCGCCTCATACTTGTTCACTCATTCAACAAACGTTATTAAGCGCCTGCTATGTGTCTTGGGTCAGACAGACTCTCTGAAAGCAGAGCCTGAGACAGGGATTCAGAGACATATGGTTCTTTTGAGGGTGCTTGTCAGGAACCCTGTGTAGAGGAGGGAGCCGTCAGTCTGCTCGAGCTGCTATAACAGTAAGACAGGGTGGCTTAAAAACAAGGCATTTATCTCTCATGCTTGTGCAAGCTGGGAATCCAAGATCAAAGTGCCAAGCGCCTCAGTTTTTTTGTTTGTTTTTGATGTGAACCACTTTAAAAGACTTTATGGAGTTTGTTACAACATTGGTTTTATGTTTCGGTTTTTTGCCCCCAAGGCATGTGGGATCTTAGCTCCCAGACCAGGGATCAAACCCTTGCCCCCTGCATTGGAAGGTGAAGGGTTAGCCACTGGACTGCCAGGAAGTCCCTCGATTCAGTTTTGGTGAGGGCCATCCTCTTGGCTTGCAGACATCTGCCTTCTCACTGCGTGCTCTCACAGCCTTTCCTTGGTACATGCTCATGGAGACAGAGAAGGATTTCTTATAAGGGCATCAACCCCATTATGAGGGTCCCACTTTCATGACCTAATCTATACCTAATTACCTCCCAAAGGCCCACCTTCAAATACTCTCACACTGGGGATTGGGTCTTCAACATATGAGTTTGAAGGGGGGACACAGCTCTTCGGTCTGTAACAGGATTTAAAGACATGGTCTCAGCTTACGTCTCACCTTGGTCTGATCGGCAGGGAGCTCTGGAGTATAAATGGCACCGCAGAGTTACCTCTGGCTTTGAGAGGAGGGCCAGCCCTTTTCAGCCCCTTCTCAGACAGTCATTGGCGGTTAGCCACGGAGCTGGGTAACCTCCAGGACAAGGTGTTTCCTATCAGCCTAGGATGAGCCTCCAGTGAAGGGACAGCTGAGACGCATTAGCCGCCAAAGTTGATAGTAGCTGAAGGATGGTGCACCTGCCCGGGTGCAGCAGGTTCTACTACACCAGAGGGGCTCGACGTGTGGTCTCTGGACCAGCCGGCGTCTCAGCATCATCTGGGAAATAAAACTTGTCAAGTCTGGTTCCAAGACCCCAAAATAGAAACTCTGGGGATGGGGCCCAGTAAGCTGTGTTGTCAACAGCCCTCCTGACGATCCTGATGCCTACTTACTTTGGAGAACACTTAACTGAGGATATACAAAGAGCAATACAGTCACCATCTCAGTGTCGAGAGACTTAGAGTCCAATGTGTCCAGACCGGCAGGCTGCACACGGGTCTGCTTGTGGGTTTGTGCCCCCAGATCTGTGCCTGAGAGCTCAGCTCATTTGACTAGAATTTCCTGACAGTGGTGACACTTGCCACCAACTCCTCACAGACCTCTGTAGCCTAGGACCTCCTCCCCTCATTCCATCTCTTCTCTCATCCCCCACAGCAGCACCACTATAAGGGGAGGGCATCCATGTTCAACCAACACATACTGAGTCTCTTCTGGGCTCTCTCTCATAAGCTATTTTATTTGATCCCTCCCTACAGCATCCTGTGTTGTAGGTATTAGCATCTCTGTTTTATAGCTGAGGAAACTGTGGCTCAGAATAACTTGCCTTAAAGTGATACCGTTAATAAGGGGATGAGAACTTGCCCTTTCAATTCCAAGCTCAGTGTGTATTCTTCTATAAACAATTTTGGCAGAAGTCAGAAGAGCGGTTGCCTTGGGGTGGGGTTAGATATTAGATGGGATGCACAGGGGCCTTCTGTGTTACTGGAAAGGCCGTATTTTTCATTTGGGCGGTGGTGATACCCACATGTGTCTAAGATAAAAGTCACTGACCTTTATACTTGAGATTTATGCATTTTGTTGGATGTAAATTATACTTCATTTTAAAAAATACAAAAGTAAAAGTCCTGAACAGTCACAAAAAGATAAATATTATATGATTTCACTTATATGAGGTCAACGCTATATATTGTTGCCCTACTTATTTAACGTATATGCAGAGTACATCATGTGAAATGCCAGGCTGGATGAAGCACAAGCTGGAGTCAAGATTGCTGGGAGAAATATCAATATCCTCAGAATGCAGATGACACCGCCCTTATGGCAGAAAGCAAAGAGGAACTAAAGAGCCTCTTGATGAAGGTAAAAGAAGAGAGTGAAAAAGCTGACTTAAAATTCATTAAAAAAGCATTCATAAAACTAAGATCATGGCATCCGGTCCCATCACTTCATGACAAATAGACAGGGAAACAATGGAAACAGTGACAGACTTTATTTTCTTGGGCTCCAAAATCACTGCAGATGGTGACTGCAGCCATGAAATTAAAAGATGCTTGCTCCTTGGAAGAAAAGCTATGACAAACCTAGACAGCATATTAAAAAGCAGAGACATTACTTTGCTGACAAAGGTCTGTATAGTCAAAACTATGGGTTTTCCAGTGGTCATGTATGGATGTAAGTTGGACTACAAAGAAGGCTGACTGCCAAAGAATTCATGGTACTTTTGAACTGTGGTGTTGCAGAAGACTCTTGAAAGTCCCTTGGATGGCAAGGATATCCAACCAGTCAATCCTAAAGGAGATCAGTCCTGAGTATTCATTGGAAGGACTGATGCTGAAGCTGAAGCTCCAATACTTTGGCTACCTGATGTGAAGAGTCGACTCATTGGAAAAGACCCTGATGCTGGAAAAGATTGAAGATAGGAGGAGAAGGGGGCAACAGAAGATGAGATGGTTGGATGGCATCACTGAGTCAATGGACATGAGTTTGAATGAACTGTGGGAGATAGCGGAGGACAGGGAAGCCTGGCGTGCTGCAGTCCATGGGGTCATAAAGAGTTGGACACGGCTGCGCGACTGAGCAACAAGAAGACTAATTTAACTCATAGCAATGGAAAATAGGATGGTGGGTGCCAGGTGTTGAGGGGAGGGGACAGGAAAGATGTTGACGAATGGAGAAAAGAGTTTCAGTTTGGAAAGATGAAGAAATTCTGGAGATCAGTTGTACAATAACGTGAATATAGTTAACACTACTGAACTGTACACTTAAAAGTAGCTCAGATGGTAGGTTTTATATTATGTGTATTTTATCACCATTTCAAAAATATTAAAAATAAAGCTCTCAAAATTTGAGATGCTCTATGGGGTCAAGAGCCACTTGAGAATTAATGACGGGCCTTGAATAGTACCGGCCAGGGACTGGCCTCCAGAATAAATTGGCTCATACTTGGGAGTCTGGAAGTCAGAGAGGGCAAGACTTCCCATCTGATTCCTGAACTCCCTCCCACAGCGTCCCTGTAGATGGTTTCCAGCCTGTGCTTAAACAGCTTCTAGGCACAGGGTGTTGGTTCCACCTACACTTAAGACAAAAGTCATGCAAGCTAATGCTGGGTACAGAGAAGATGCAGACACAGAGAAGAATGTCTCTCCTCTTTTTGGAGCTCCGTTACAAAGTCTGTACATACATGTATGAAGCCTGCCCTCTGCCCTGTGGTCCCTGTTTGAGGTCCTAGGGCCAGGGAAGTGACTGTCAGCTTCAAAGGACCGCCCTGCAGGGTTTTGTTTTGGTTCGTTTTTTGGCTCCATATCTTTCTCACTTGATTTCTTCTCCACTCTCCTAATACTTCCAGGGCCAGACATCCAGGACACACTCAGATGGACCCGGCCCCTTTGTTGTTGCCAAACGAGTCAACACAGTGGGTGGCAGGACTATTCATCCTTGCCCCAGAACAGCTACCAGTAAAGCAACTCACATGGGAGTGACTGTGAATCAAAGAACTTGTACACTAAGCCCGATCACAGTGGGTGCCTCACTTAGCTTCCGTGGCGCTGGGTCTCACAAATGCCCACAGTACCAGTCAACACAAGGGATACTGTGATAAAGAGTGAAGTCTTAGAGGGAAGAGACAAGGCTCCTAACTGATGGGAGCTAAAATCTCTATGTTTGCAAATTTTACAAAGCCATGCGACCATGTGAACGCTTGCGAACTCCCCTTGGAGGATCTTGGAAGGGCCTGTTTTTAATTTTATTTATTTACTTTTGGCTGTGCTGGGTCTTTACTGCTGTGTGCAGGCTTTCTTTAGCTGCAGTGAGTGAGGGCTACTCTCTAGCTGAGATGTGCAGGCTCCTCATTGCAGTCGTTTCTCTTGAAAAGACTCAGGCGCTTGAGGTTCAGGAGTTGTGGCTCACTGGCTTAGTTGCCCCACCACATGTGGGACCTTCCCGGACCAGGGATTGAACCTGTGTCCCCTGCATTGGCAGGCAAATTCTTAACCACTGGACCACCAGGGGAAGTCCTGAAAGGGCTTAAGTGAAGGGCCCTGAAGCAGAAACTAAATCAGCTCCATTGAGAATTCACCTGTGAGCTGTGAGTCCCTAGGGGGCTGGGCATCCCTGTAGGGGTTTGAGGACCCTGACCATCCTCACTCCTGACCCCCATTGTTGCACCCCCAGATTTCTCTCTTGCGAGTTCAGCATGGCCAGTGCTCTCTATGGTTCCTCACAGAAAGGTCTCTGGTTTCTGTCTGACCTGGTAGCAGTTTGCCCACATTAATTTAAAAGGATCGAGAACTGAGTGGCATACTGTTCATTCCCTCCGGTGGCCTGGGGGGCAGCGTGTCACAACCAGGCGCCACCCCAGCCTTCATTCAAGGATTCATTTGGTGGCTCTTTTCTGAGCACTTTGAACCAGGCCCCAGGGTAGGCCTGGGGATCTGGAGAGAAAGCAGGAGGGTCCCTGCCCTCGGGGAGTCCAACCCTTCCACTTACAGAGCTGCGGCTGTAAAGTTACGACTCCCACCCCACCCTGTACCCATGAAGTTAGCTTTTGGTCCCCATAGCAGGAGGGCCTACCCACAGATGCTTGACTCATTCTATCTTATTATGTCTCCTCCACTCGGCCATGCTGCCAAAATCATTTTGGATCTTGCTTCTGTTGTGCCCCCGTCTCCCTCCCGGCTCCGTGTCATCTGTGACTGTGATAAGCCTGCCTGTTATGTCTTCATCGCAGTCCCTGATAAAAGTGCTGGGCCGCCGAGGACAAGGACAGAGCCTGGAGGCACTAGAAGTTTCCCTCCAGGTGGACACAGATTCCTTAATTAGCATCCTTTGGGGACAGCGGTTCAATCCACCCAACGACATGGTCACCCAGCCGTGTGTGTCCATCTTGTTCACAAGGACATCACAAGATGCCTTGTCACGCGCCTCAGCGACGTCCAGACACACCACGGCTGACACAGTTTCCTTTCTGTCAGGCTGCCAACCTTGTCGAGAAAAGAAGAGTGGAACTGTTCTCCAGTCACTGTTGCCACACTTAAAAAAAAAACTTTTTCCTGAAGCGTGTATTCAGAAAAGACCGCCAATCATAAGCGTACAGTTTGACACGTTTTCACAAGGGGCACGTGATGTCATCAGCACCCAGATGAAGGAATGGGAGGATGCCAGAGGCCTGAAGCCCCCGGCCCCTGTTTCTGTTTCTAGTTACTTCCCCCTAGGCGACCCCTTCCGGTATTCCTGGGCCTCCCTGGTGACTCAGCTAGTAAAGAATCCCCCTGCAATGAGGGAGACCTGGGTTCGATCCCTGAGTTGGGAAGATACCCTGGAGAAGGGAACAGCTACCCACTCCAGTATTCTGGCCTGGAGAATTCCATGGACAGAGGAGCCTGGCAGGCTGCAGTCCATAGCATTGCAAAGAGTCAAACACGCCTGAGCGACTTTCATTTTTCCCCCCTACTAAGAGTAATTATCTTGTGACTTCTAACACCATGGATTAGCTTCTCCCATTTTTGAACTTCATATTAGTGGAATCATATAAGATCTTTTCATCTGTACCTGGTTTCCTTTGCTCAACATTATCTGTGAGATTCTTCATATTATTCCTTTTTTTTTTTTTTTTTTGGCCACCCCTGCCTCACAGCTTGTGGGATCTTAGTTCCCGGACCAGAGATCAAACTGGGGCCTCCAGCAGTGGGAGTGCAGGGTCCTAACCACTGGACCACCAGGGAATTTCCTGTATTAATTTTGTGGATGCTTAACAAAGGTCCGTCTAGTCAAGGCTATGGTTTTTCCAGTGGTCATGTATGGATGTGAGAGTTGGACTGTGAAGAAAGCTGAGTGCCAAAGAATTGATGCTTTTGAACTGTGGTGTTGGAGAAGACTCTTGAGAGTCCCTTGGACTGCAAGGAGATCCAACCAGTCCATTCTGAAGGAGATCAGTCCTAGTTGTTCTTTGGAAGGACTGATGCTGAAGCTGAAACTCCAATACTTTGGCCACCTCATGTGAAGAGTTGACTCATTGGAAAAGACTGATGCTGGGAGGGATTGGGGGCAGGAGGAGAAGGGGACGACAGAGGATGAGATGGCTGGATGGCATCACTGACTCGATGAACATGAGTTTGAGTGAACTCCGGGAGCTGGTGATGGACAGGGAGGCCTGGCGTGCTGTGATTCATGGGGTCGCAAAGAATCGGACACGACTGAGTGACTGAACTAAACTGAACTGAACACTCCATTATACGAACATAGCACTGTTGATTTATCCATCCTACTGTTGATGATCAGAGTTGCCTCTAGTGGAGGCTATTGTGAGTAGCACTGCCACGGACACTCCACTGTTTAAAATTTGGTGCACATAAGTACTCATATTTTAATCTACCCCAAGGGGTGCAACCTCTGAGTCATGATGTATGCATTTTGTAGATTTTGCCAAATAGTTTAGGAAAGTAGTTGTACCACTAGAAATACACATGACTGAGGGACTAGAAATGGATGAACCTCCTCACCAACATTTGATATTGTCAGTCTTTTAAATTTTATCCCTTCCCTGGGGATGAAGCGCTATCTCACTGAATTTGCATTTCCCTGATGACTAATGGTGTGGAGCACCTTTTCATGGGCTTATTGGCCACTTGGATGGCTTCTTGTGAAGTGCCTGTCTAAATCTTTTTTTTTTTTCTGTTTAAATCTTTTCCTCATTTTTCTATTGGATTGTCCACCTTTTTCTTATTGATCTTCTGTAGTTTCTTTTTTGTATTCTAGATGTGCACTGACTCTGCTCTTAACTTCAGCCAATTATTTTTGCAAATGAGTGCATTTGATCCCAAGGGGGAAGGAGTGTCTCTTTAATGGGAAGCCACATCACAGAGGGGCTGGTGAGTCCACTTGTCATGTTCGTAATCAGGTTCCCTGTTGCTCTAGAAAAGTGGTCCAAGTGTCTGGGACCACCTGTTGAAGGAAACAGGGCAAAAGAGGGCAGGCCCAGTAGCCTGAGTAGGGGACTGTGAGTTTCCTTGTCAGAAATCCTGAACCTGGGCACTGGCCTTACCACTTCTGAACGTGTGATGTTGGAGAAGTCACTAAGCCTTCCTAAGCATTTATTCCCTTCTCAAGGAAATAAAGATAATAATACCCATTTCACAGGGTTTCCTGAGGTTAAATAAGAAAACAGTTTATTGAATATAATATTCTATGCAAATGTTGTTTATGTCTTAGAGCTGAGAGGACCTCATGAATCTGGCTTAATAAAATAGCTGCCCAATAAATATGCATTACTGGGTGCCTGATGTATACAAGGTAGGCAGTCTAGCAGTGAAGAGGCTCTGATGTCAGATTACCTAGTTCACAAACCAGTCCCACCACTACTAGCAGTATGTCATTAGGCAAGTTGATTAGCACCTCTGTGGTTCAGTTTCCTTATCTGTAAATGGGGATGTGTGTGTGTGCTTAGTCATGCCCAACTCTTCACAACTCCATGGACTGTAGCCTGCCAGGCTCCTCTGTCCATGGAATTTTCCAGGTAAGAATACCAGAGTGGGTTGCCATTTCCTCCTCCAGGAGTTAATAGGGATAGGATAGTACTAACCACACAGCATCCATACATGAATTAAATTAGATCATTTATATAAACACCTATACCACGCTCATAGAAAGCACATAAATGTTGACATGACATTTGTAATCAGGACCTTACCTATGTCCTCTCACATTTTCATCCAATGAAGCAAAGTGTGTATTATCATTTCTATGTTATAGATGAGAAGAGGGTAAATGAAATGCCAAAGTCACTTGACTGGTAAGTACTTGAGGTGGGATTTGAACTCAGGACTCTGTGGATATGTCACAGCCCAGTGCATCTAACTGGGCTGCCCTCCAGCTCATATTTGTCTACCCTATTTTCAGGGACATCAGGAAAGCCTTGTCAAATGCTTCCCTGGATTTTTCACAGTGGGGTAGGGGATAAGAGAAGCCTGAGCCCCTGGATGCCCCAAGAGGGTCTTGGGTGTGCTCAGACTGGTATGCTGAGAAGAGCTGAGAATGTGAAATTGGTGAGTCCAGGAGCCGAGCTGCAGAGCCACAGGAGACAGGATCACTGCATGGGGGCTCTCCCAAGTCCCAGCCCAGGCAACCTGGGATGGCCCCGGAGCTTTCTGTAATAAGCCTGCCACATGGCTGGACAGAGACTGATGACTTCTGGTGGCTGGGCGGCTTCCTCCGGCTTGTCCTCTCTGCTTATTTATCACATTTGTCCCTCTGGAGAGGCAGGGCCATTGCTTACACTGTCCAGAACAGGGAATGCAATAAAACTAGTTCTACAGGAGGCCCTGAGCTTGTCCCCTTCATGGAGAGCAGAGGGGCACTCTAGGATGAGGTGGGGGTGGGGCAAGGCACCTGCACCAATGCCAGCCTGAACCCATTTTCCAGGAGAGCTCCATCTCCAGCATCATGGCCAGGACCGCAGTGTGGAACATCACTTCCCCTGCCACAGCTAAGGTGGCTCTAATAGCATCTCTAACAGCATCCCAACACCTACTCCCACCACCTCAGGCACTGCCACCACCAGTAAAACTAACACTGTTGCTGGTGACATCACTGTCGGGCAGAGGCAGCCAGCATCCCTACCACCATCACCATCACCACCATCACCATCATCATCACTATCACCACCATCATCACCATCATGACCATCATCACCACCATCACCATCACTACCATCACCACCACCACCATCACCACCATCACCACCATCACCATCATCACCACCATCACCACCATCACCATCACCATCACCATCACCACCATCACCACCATCATCACCATCATCACCATCACCACCATCACCACCATCACCACCACCATCACCATCACCATCACCACCATCACCACCACCATCACCATCACCATCATCACCACCATCACCATCACCACCACCATCACCATCACCACCATCACCATCACCACCACCATCACCATCATCACCACCATCACCATCACCACCACCATCACCATCACCACCACCACCACCACCGTCACCATCACCACCACCACCACCACCACCACCACCACCATCACCACCACCACCACCATCACCATCACCATCACCACCATCATCACCACCATCACCATCACCACCATCACACCATCACCACCATCACCACCATCACTACCGCCACCATCACCACCATCACCGTCACCACCGTCACCGTCATCACCAGCACCACCATCACCATCACCACCATCACCACCGTCACCGTCACCACCGTCACCATCACCACCATCACCACCACCACCATCACCATCATCACCACCATCACCACCACCACCATCACCATCACCACTGCCATCACCATCACCACCATCACCATCACCACCACCACCATCACCACCATCACTATCACCATTACCACCATCAACATCACCACCATCATCACCAACAGGAAGGTAATAACCAGCTTGGCTTCACTACCTGCTTCAACTTGGCTCTAAAAACAAGGTTGTTAGAAATTTCTTAGCTCTTTCTATTTCCACTTTTGACTTCTGCCCCCTCTGGGACCTCCCTGGCTCCTAGAAGTCATGTCCTTCTTGTGTGGCTTCTCTGGTTCTATGGTCACAGTGTAGATGTGAGGGGAACTTGTCTCTAGACAGACCTGAACTCATCTGTGGCACATGACCAAATGAGAGGTATAGAGTCAGCCACTTGCTTCCCTGTTCCTCAGTAGCCTTGTTTGTATAGAGAGGAAAGTAAAATTCACCTTACTAGGTTATTGTAGGGCTAACAGTGAAATGTCTGGCACATATTAAATGCTCAATGGAGCTTCCTATGTGGTTCAGTGGTAAAGAATCCGCCTGTAAATGCAGGAGATGCAGAAGACGCAGGTTCGATCCCTGGGTCAGAAAGATCCCCTGGAGGAAGAAATGGCAACCCACTCCAGTATTCTTGCCTGAAAAAAAAAACCCCATGGACAGAGGAGCCTGGTGGGCTGCAGTCCATGAGGTTGCAAAGAGTTGGACATGACTGAGAGACTAAGCATGCATGCACAGTTGTTCAATATGTGACCTGTAAAATGATAATCACAGTTACATTATTCCTGGGACCTCGTGGTGGCCCAGTGGCTAAGACTCCACGCTCCCAATGCAGGGTTCCCGGGTTAGGGAACTAGATCCCGCATGCCACAACTAAGACTTCGGATGCTGCAACTGAGGATTCTGATCAACTGAAGATCCCAAATGCTGCAACTAGGACCCAGTGTAGCCAGATAAATGAAAAGAAATATTTTTTAAAAATCACATTATTCCTGGGTGAAACTGCTCTCCTAGATATCAAATTCCTAAAATGACAGCCTCTGTGCATCTTCCCAGAGAATCTCTCGCACCTCCCCTTCCTGGTCAACAGGCCCAGGACAGTGGCTTCTCTCTCCATCTCTCTCCTGACCCAGATTCGATGAAAACCCAAGTGTCTCACTGAGCGGAGATGGCAGTCACATCTCCAGGTCTCATCGCCCTATTAGGACAACATCAGTGTAAACATTAGTTATTCACAAACCCAATTACATTTTGATTGCTCTGACCTGAGTGAGATTGGGGTTACTCTCAATCCACATTTGTCTTTAGGCACAAGCTTCCTAAGGTGTGGGGAGAAGAAAACAGCCTCCTTCCTCCTCTATGGTACCCAAGCAAGAATCTTCTCCCGGGTTCCCAAATTTCTTCTTCTTCCTTTGCTCCAGAAGGCAACCGTACCTGGGCGCTCCACCCAGGAATGGGAAGCAGAAGTCCTGGGCTAGGGACAAAGCGAAGCCCAAACACCTTTGAAATTTCAGTTTGAGTAAAAGGAGCAGCTCCCCAGGGAAGGGGGTTGAAGAAGACAGGAGAGAAGCTGTCTGGATTTGGGGTGGGAGTGGCAAGCTGACCTCCCAACACCTGGGGCACATGTGCTCACATTCTAGACGGTCATGTTCCTCTTTGAGTCTTGGATCTTCCCTCCCAAACCTGCTTCTCCTGATGTCTTCCCATCTCAGTAAATCCTTCCACTTGCTCAGGCCAAAAACCTTGGAATGGTCCACACTTCCATTCTTCCAGCATCCAGTCCATCAGCAAACCCTGTTGGCTGTACTTTAACATCTACATCTAGACTGTGGCTGTTTCTCACCACTCCCACTGCTCCCATCCTGCTCTAAGCCACCATGGCCTCTTGCCTTAATATCATTATTATGGGCTGTTGACCATTACAGCCCCCTGAGTGGTCGGTCTCGCATTCCATTATGGTCTATTCTCAGGACAGCCACTAGAGTGACCCTTTGAAACCATCTGTCCGATCAAGTCACTTCACAGCTCTGAATGCTGGAAAGGCCCCTGTTTTGCTCAGAGTAAAAGCTGAAGTCCTTAAAATGTTGACCAAACTGTAGCTGACCTGGACCCCTGCCTCCCCTCTGACTTGTCTCTACGGCTCTCCCCCTTGCTCACTCTGCCCCAGCCACGGAGATGCCAAGCACAGTCCTGTCTCCGGCTGTTGCACTTGCTGTTCTTGTGCCTGGAAAAGTCTCCTCCCAGATATCCACATGGCGTGTTCCCTCGTCTCCTTCAGACCTCTGCTCAAATGTCACTTTGTCACTGAAACCACCTTTGTCCATCAGGTCCCAGAAGAAAACAGATGGCACACGCAAATTCAGATCTTTTAAGGAGAGTTTACAAAGAGGTGGGCAGGGTGTTCAGAAACCATGAAGGATAGTGCAGGATCCCTAGGCTCTTAACAGTGAGGGGCTGTGACATCCCGAGGACAGACAACAGGTGGTGAGGTCTTGTTGGTGGGAGGCAGCTGTTACATTGATAAATTCTAGGATGCAAAAAGGATTGAGTGGAAAGGCAACCTGCTAGGGGCTGAGATCCTTGGTGGAGGGATGAAGCCAGCCTGGGTACTCTCCCCTTCCCTCTTATCTGTGGGGCTCCCCATCAGCCAGACTTAACAGAAGCTAGAGAGCAGGGGGTCCAGGGGATGCAGAACCCAGTGGAGAAGTGTGGTGACCGAGTCTGGAGAGGCAAAGGGAAGGTGATCAGGTCATCACTCATGACTACACTATCTAAATATCACTTCCAGGGACTTCCTGGATGGTCCAGTGGCTAAGACTCCATGCTCCCAATACAGGGAGCCCGGGTTCCACCCCTGGTCAGGGAACTAGATCCCACATGGCGCAGCTAAGAGCTCGCATGGCAAAATGAAGAACGGAGATACTGTGCACTGCAAGTGGACCTGGTACAGCCAAACAGAATTTTAAAAGTATAAATACATATAGGCTTCCCCTGTGGTTCAGATGGTAAAGAATCTGCCGGCAATGCAGGAGACCTGGGTTCAATCCCTGGGTTGGGAGAAGGAAATGGCCACCCACTACAGTACTCTTGCCTGGACAATCCCATGGACAGAGGAGGCTGGTGGGCTACAGTCCATGGGGTCTCAAAGAGTTGGACACGACTTAGTGACTAATACTTTCATATATGATAAATATCCCTCCCAGCACTCCATACCTTGCCCCTGCTTATTTTTCTATATGCCATTTGTCACCTTCTAAAATACAGATTGTAAGCTCCATGAGGACAGGAATTTTGTCTGTTTTTTGTCCCCTGATGCAATCCTGCCATGTCATAAATGCTCAATGAATATGTAATGAACTGTGGTGCTGGAGAAGACTCTTGAGAGTCCCTTGCATTACAAGGAGATCCAACCAGTCAATCCTAAAGGAGATCAGTCCTGAATATTCATTGCAAGGACTGATGCTGAAGTTGAAGCTCCAATACATTGGCCACCTGATGTGAAGAACCGACTAATTGAAAAAGACCCTGATGCTGTGAAAGATTGAAGGCGGGAGGAGAAGGGGACGACAGAGGATGAGATGGTTGGATGGCATCACTGACTCAATGGATGAGTTTGAGCAAGCTCCGGGAGTTGGTGATGGACAGGGAGGCCTGGAGTGCTGCAGTCCATGGGGAAGCAAAGAGTCGGACATGACTGAGCGACTGAACTGAACTGAAATATGTAATGAAGGAGCAAATGGAAGATTAAAAGAGGGAAGCAGGGTGGGAAGGGCCAGGTCAGATCTAATGGGGCCTGAGCTCCCTAGATCTCACCCTGGGAATTGCCATCCGTAATGGAGAAAGAATGCATTCGTTGTTCGAGTAATTGGTAGTAACTGATGGTAATTTCGAGTAATTAAACACTAATTAATTCAATGAGTCAGTAATGTATTTATTTATGGTATCTGTGTTTGTTCCCTTATAAATATTGGTATTACTTTTGTCAGGCAATTAAAATTCTTTGAGGAAGTCACTGGGGTCCTCGGAGGTTACAGAAGGAGTGTGGGCCCCAAGCTGGGCAAAGGCTGAAGTTGGAGTGCATGGGTGTAGCAGTGGCTGGAGCAGGCATTGTGAGATGAGGGCTTCCCTGGATGTTTGGCTGATGTTGGTTTGGGGTTGGGAATTAAGAAACTCACTCACAAAACCCTTTCTGACTTTCTTACTTCCTCTTTCACGCTCCTCTCCCCCACATAACTATTCTTTCTAGACTGGGATATATGAGGTCCCGGCGGGGGGTGGTCACTACATATAGGAGGTTTTCCCCTCCCCTGATTTCTTTGCTAAGAGAACAGTAGTGTCCTGAGCTCCTGGACTTTGACCTGAGCCCTGATCTCCTAGGCATGAGCATAGCTAATTCTGGGCTGGATAGAAGGTGGAGGAGAGGAAAGGGGGACACCCCAGCCTATAGACCCTGAAGGACCCAGAGCAGGACCTGAAGGGCTGAGAGGAGTTGTATGGGGTGGAGAATGCAGAGTCCGAGGCCCTGGGAGTGAGGAGGGCGGATGTCTCAGTGACTGTGGGTCAGGCAGGTGCAGTCCTGGTCTCATGGCTGGACTTGCATGGAGGGACAGAGTGATGACCCCCAGAGAGGACACCTTTCTAGACTCCCAATCCGCTACCCCCAACACCCTCAATCGAGGGGTCTCAAGCCTTTCCTCCCCTACCATGCTTTGATTTTTAGATCCTCCATGGCCAACTGGCAAATTAAAGTTATTGTAAGTTAGGGGAAAAAAGTACCAAATGGACACAGAGAAAGCAGAGAAAAAAGTCAGTTCAGGGCTGGGTGTCTCAGAGGTCATAGTATGTAAGAGATCTCTCTCTTCATGAGCCTCCATAATGCCTGTCCCTTTCCCTGTGCTTCAAAGTGGCAGCAGGCCCTGGTGTCAGATGACACTTCTTTGACCTGTGATGTGTTGGGCAAGTTACTTAACATTGGTGAACCACAGTTTCCTCATCTGTGAAACAGGGATATTAACAGTACTTATCTTGTATGTGTTAATCTCTGTCATGTCCAACTCTTTCAGACTCCATGGACTATATATAGCCCACCAGGCTCCTCTGTCCATGGAATTCTCCAGGCAAGAATACTGGAGTGGGTTGCCATGCCCTCCTCCAGGGGATCTTTCCAACCCAGGGATCCAACCCAGGTCTCTTGCAATGTAGGCAGACTCTTTTCCATCTGAGCCACCAGGGAAGCCCAACTATCTCAGAGTTGTTATAATGTTTAAATGCACTTAGGTACATAAAGCCCATAGCCCGTGCACCCTGGCAGGCAGGAAGTGCTTCTTCTGCCTGAGTTATTACAATAACTAACGCAGGTGACCAGTCACCTGTGACTTAGTTTCTGCATTCCAATTTGGCCTCATCCCTAATCACAAAGAATCTCAGATCCCCTGTGGTTCTGACCAGCCCGAGGAATTCTCCCTCCAAGTCTCAAATGAAAGAGCGCTGTCCTTCTAGATCTACATCATCTTTGTTTAGTTCAGTTCAGTTCAGTTCAGTCGCTCAGTTGTGTCTGACTCTTTGCAACCCATGGACTGAAGCATGCCAGGCTTCCCTGTCCATCACCGACTCCAGAAGCTGGCTCAAACTCATGTCCATTGAGTTGGTGATGCCATCCAACCATCTCATCCTCTATTGTCCCCTTCTCCTCCCGCCTTCAATCTTTCCCAGCTTCAGAGTCTTTTCCAATGAGTCGGTTCTTCACATCAGGTGGCCAAAGTATTGGAGCTTCAACTTCAGCATCAGTCCTTCCAATGAATACTCAGGACTGATTTGCTTTAGGAGAGACTAGTTGGATCTCCTTGAAGTCCAAGGGACCCTCAAGAGCCTTCTCCGACACCACAGTTCAAAAGTATCAGTTCTTTGGTGCTCAGCTGAACATCATCTTCGTAGCAGCCCCCAACATCAGTCAAGGGGGACTTCCCTGGCGGTCCAGTGGTTAAGACTCAGTGCTTCCACAGCAGGGGGCACAGTTTCAATCCTTGGTTTGGGAACTAAGATCCCCCATATCACAACTTAAAAGATTCCACATGCTTCAACTAAGACCTGGCACAGCCAAATAAATAAATACATTTTCTTATAAAAAAGAATTGTCTTTGCTCTGCTTCGGCATCTCCCCTGCAGCCCGGCTCTGTAGTGGCCCCAGCAGCTGAGTGACCTCCAGCTTCAGGTTCCTCTCTGTCTGTAATTCACCACCACTGCAGTCTGCCTTTGTCTCCCTATCTCTGTCTCTGTTTCTGTCCTGCTGTCTCTGACCCCGTCCCTGTCTCTCATTTCTCCTCCTCCCTCCTCCTTTGTTCTCTATTTGTCTCCCTTAATTAGCCATATTTTGGAACCGAAGTGTTTTCATTATGTATTATTTATCGAATGGCCGAACATTTCCTGTTCTTAATTTAAAAGGCAGATCGATAAAATGCTTTATGTTCCTTGCTTAAAACAAAACAGAGCTAAGTTAAGTTGTTCTTGGTTCACGTGGCTCTTTCTTGCTTCTTTTTTCATTGGAAGGGAAAGTTCTTTATCCTCATTTGCTTAATTGACAAGAACACTTAATTCACTCACTACCTCATTCATTCAATTAATTATTCAGAAAACAGCTATTGAGTCCCACTTGTGTACCAGTTGTGAGTCTCAGGGAACACAAAGATAATACAAAGCAGTGTTCCTGTCCTCAAGAGGTTCCTATCTATCTGGAGAAACTTATCTGGGCGCTGATATATGGCAGAAAATGTTAGAGGTACTGTGTCAGTGGCTGAAAGTGTGGGATGAGGCCCAGGGAGGGAATGGGAAAGGCTTCCTGGGTGGAGAGCAAGTTGGGCTGAGAATCCAAGGATAAGTAGATATCTTGATATGAGCTTGCCCAGAAGCAGACCCTAAGGCAAGGAAAAGAGTATGCATGCACGCTTGCATGCTAAGTCGCTTCAGTCATGTCTGACTCTGGGTGACCCTATGGACAGCAGCCCACCAGGCTCCTCTGTCCACAGGATTCTCTAGGCAAGAACACTGGAGTGGGTTGCTATTAGGAAAGGCGTGAAAGGAGTTAATTTGGAAGGATCCCAGGGTGCACTGGGCTTCCCTGGTGGCTCAGTGGTAAAGAATCTGCCTGCCAATTCAGGAGCCACAAGTTTGATCCCCAGTCCAGGAAGATCCTCTGGAGAAGGAAATGGAAACCCACTCTGGTATTCTTGCCTAGAGAATTCCACGGACAAAGGAGCCTAGCGGACTACAGTCCACAGGTTGCAAAGAGTTGGACATGACTTAGTGACTAAACAATAATAACCAGATACACTAGTATGGGAGTGGGGAAGAGCGACCTGGAAGGAAGAGTCAATATAGGGGATATCAATGAGCAAGTTTTCGCTGTGGGCAACTGGGCTCAATTCCCATCAGCCATTGGTGAGAGCCACCCTGAGAGGCATTAATTCCTCAGCACTTCTGGCCTCCTGCCCAGTTGGCAAAGTGGACTCTGGTGACCAGAGACAGCCTTCAAGTGAAAAAAAAAAAAATGCAGGTTCTAGGGACTTCCCTGGTGGTCCCATGGCTAAGACTGCAGAGGGCCGGGGTTCAATCCCTGGTCTGGGAACCAGATCCTACAGGCCGCACTGAAAGATTTGTCATGCTACAAGGAAGATCAAAGATCCCAAGTGCTGTAATTAAGACCCAGCATAGCAAAAAAAAAAGAATGCAGGTTTTGGCCATTGGTAGTCAAGTTGTTATGCACTGAAGTGGTGAGGTGCTGTGGGGCCTGACATCATCTGCTACAGTAGGCATTGAGGGAGGGGAGAAGGGCAAGTCAGACAGCTGGAAATACGACCAGTGGCAAAGGGTGGGGGTGACCCCAGGAGCCCACATACAGTTTGGGATGGTTTCAAGATTCAAGTTGAGGAAGCCCGGCTTTGCATCCCCTGGGCCTCAGCTACAAAAAGGGGATGGAAATCCCTTCCCTACCCATCTGAGGCGATTTGCACAGAACACCCTCCCCCAACTTGGACCCTGTGGAGCAGAGCTCAGTTCAGCCCTTCCCCTGAATTTCCCCACCATGCCTCCTGCCAGCCTCCAAGGCCCTGGATATGCAAAGCTCTTTATGATGCCCTGTCGATATCTGTATTGGTGGAAGAGCGTGGCTGGGGACGGATGGAGCCAGGGGTCCTATCCATCAGTCACTTGGCTGCAATCTCTAAAGAGATTTTAATTGTGAGTTCAGATTTACGCCGGTCATCAGTAGCGCCCGCCCGCCTCTTTAACTGGCTGAGAGCAGGGCCTGGAGGCCTGCTGGGGTTTGCCAAGCGGACGTCTTGCAGCAATGCTGAGGAAATATTTGCTGCAATGAAACAATGAGCCTGGTAGAAAGCAATCGTCCTAAATCGTGTCCTGACAGCCCACCAGAGCTCTTCCCCGGGGGGAAAGTTAGGGGGCTCCCCTCTATTAAATGCGCAAGTTTCTTTCGAGAGCTGCACCCCTGCTACCTGTCTAGGGAACAAAGATGATGGCCTCAAACCTGAACTGGAGGGAAAATGAGGCTGGGAGCACCACCCTCTCTCTTCTGGGCCATATGGAAGAGAAGACAGTGCAAGAATAAGGTGGTGGCTGTGAAGGTGGCAGGGGGCAGGGAGCCCTGAGTTAGGAAGACGTGTACCAGGCCCACCCTGAACAAAGTGTACAGTAAATTTTAGCCCCATTTTCAGCTGAAGACCCATGCAGAGGCTAAGGGAAGTGGGAGGGTAGCCCAAGATCACTCAGCAAGTTATCTTTTTTTAATTAATTAATTAGGCTGCCCAGGGTCTTAGTTGTGGTGTGTGGTATCTAGTTCCCTACGTTGGGACCATGGAGTCTTAGCCACTGGACCACCAGGGGAGTCCCCCACACAGCAAGTTATGATGGAAGGGGCTGGAAACCTTGGGCTTTGGTATACTGGCTTTCTGCATAAGGTTTTATCTTTGGACTCCTCAGTATCCCTTCCTGAACTCCCTTTCCTGTATCTCAAGCCTTCTTCATTCCCTCTTTAGGGGACCATGGCCCCTTCACTTTCAGAATTTTCTCTGGGGAAATGACCTTGTTTCCAAGGGCTGGCACTTCTGAGTGAGTTTAAATGGTTTCCTCTCTGAGGTTCCTCTCTACCTATGGTGTAAAACTACTTATATCCTGATGAAAGGAGAACCTCGGGGAGAGGAGGAGGGGGTAAGGGGGGAGGAAAAGAAGAGATCCTTCCTACATTGGGAAGCCACCCAGTTAAGGCCTCTCATTCTGCCTTCAAGGCTCAGCACTCAGGAGCAGGTCTGGCCTCAGTTAGTTCAGTTCAGTCAGTTCAGTCGCTCAGTCGTGTTCAACTCTTTGCAGCTCCATGGACTGCAACACGCCAGGCCTCCCTGTCCATCACCAACTCCTGGAGTTTATCTGGGAGTTTACCCAAACTCATGTCCATCAAGTCGGTGATGCCATCCAGCCATCTCATCCTCTGTCGTCCCCTTCTCCTCCTGCCCCCAATCCCTCCCAGCATCAGAGTCTTTTCCAATGAGTCAACTCTTCGTATGAGGTGGTCAAAGTATTGGAGTTTCAGCTTCAGCATCAGTCCTTCCAATGAACACCCAGGACTGGTCTCCTTTAGGATGGACTGGTTGGATTTCCTTGCAGTCCAAGGCACTCTCAAGAGTCTTCTCCAACACCACAGTTCAAAAGCATCAATTCTTCGGTGCTCAGCTTTCTTCACAGTCCAACTCTCACATCCATACATGACCACTGGAAAAACCATAGCCTTGACTAGATGGACCTTTGTTGGCAAAGTAATGTCTCTGCTTTTCAATATGCTATCTAGGTTGGTCATAACTTTCCTTCCAAGGAGTATCTTTTAACTTCATGGCTGCAATCACCATCTGCAGTGATTTTGCAGCCCCCAAAATAAAGTCTGACACTGTTTCCACTGTTTCCCCATCTATTTCCCATGAAGTGATGGGACCAGATGCCATGATCTTAGTTTTCTGAATGTTGAGCTTTAAGCCAACTTTTTCACTCAACACTTTCACTTTCATCAAGAGGCTTTTTAGTTCCTCTTCACTTCCTGCCATAAGGGTGGTGTCATCTGCATATCTGAGGTTATTGATATTTCTCCCGGCAATCTTGATTCCAGCTTGTGCTTCTTCCAGCCTAGCGTTCCTCATGATGTACTCTGCATATAAGTTAAATAAGCAGGGTGACAATATGCAGCCTTGATGTACTCCTTTTCTTATTTAGAACCACTCTGTTGTTCCATGTCCAGTTCTAACTCTTGCTTCCTGACCTGCATATAGGTTTCTCAAAAGGCAGGTCAGGTGGTCTGGTATTCCCATCTCTTTTAGAATTTTCCACAGTTTATTGTGATCCACACAGTCAAAGGCTTTGGCATAGTCAATAAAGCAGAAATAGATATTTTTCTGGAACTCTCTTGCTTTTTCGATGATCCAGCGGATGTTGGCAATTTGATCTCTGGTTCCTCTGCCTTTTCTAAAACCAGCTTGAACATCAGGAAGTTCACAGTTCACGTATTGCTGAAGTCTGGCTTGGAGTCTTTTGAGCATTATTTTACTAACGTGTGAGGTGAGTGCAATTGTGCGGTAGTTTGAGCATTCTTTGGCATTGCCTTTCTTTGGGATTGGAATGAAAACTGACCTTTTCCAGTCCTGTGGCCACTGCTAAATTTTCCAAGTTTGCTGGCATATTGAGTGCAACATTTTCACAGCATCATCTTTCAGGATTTGAAATAGCTCAATTGGAATTCCATCACCTCCACTAGCTTTGTTCATAGTGATGCGTCCCACTTGACTTCACATTCCAGGATGTCTGGCTCTAGGCGAATGATCACACCATTGTGATTATCTGGGTCATGAAGATCTTTTTTGTACAGTTCTGTGTATTCTTGCCACCTCTTCTTAATATCTTCTGCTTCTGTTAGGTCCATGCCATGTCTGTCCTTTATTGAGCCCATCTTTGCATGAAATGTTCCCTTGGTATCTCTAATTTTCTTGAAGAGATGTCTGCTGCTGCTGTTGCTAAGTCGCCTCAGTTGTGTCTGACTCTGTGCAACCGCATAGATGACAGCCCACCAGGCTCCCCTGTCCCTGGGATTCTCCAGGCAAGAATACTGCAGTGGGTTGCCATTTTCTTCTTCAATGCAGGAAAGTGAAAAGTGAAAATGAAGTCGCTCAGTCGTGTCCCACTCTTAGCAACCCCATGGACTGTAGCCCACCAGGCTCCTCCATCCATGGGATTTTCCAGGCAAGAGTACTGGAGTGGGGTGCCATGGCCTTCTCCGGAAGAGATATCTAGTCTTTCCCATTCTGTTGTTTTCCTCTATTTCCTTGCATTGATCCTGAGGAAGACTTTCTTATCTCTCCTTGCTATTCCTTGGAACTCTGCATTCAGATACTTATATCTTTCCTTTTCTCCTTTGCTTTTCACTTCTCTTCTTTTCACACCTATTTGTAAGGCCTCCTCAGACAGCCATTTTGCTTTTTTGCATTTCTTTTCCATGGGGATGGCCTTGATCCCTGTCTCCTGTACAATGTCACAAACCTCTGTCCATAGTTCATCAGGCACTTTGTCTATCAGATCTAGTCCCTTAAATCTATTTCTCACTTCCACTGTATAATCATAAGGGATTTGATTTAGGTCATACCTGAATGGTCTAGTGGTTTTCCCTACTTTCTTCAATTTAAGTCTGAATTTGGCAATAAGGAGTTCATGATCTGAGCCATAGTCAGCTCCTGGTCTTGTTTTTGCTGACTGTATAGAGCTTCTCCATCTTTGGCTCAGTACACTTCCTCATTGGCTCAAGCCTATTTTTTAAATTTTTGAAGAATTTATCCAACAGAAACAAAACAAAATTGTAGCCCACAAGAATTTTATTCTTGATATCTACTGTGACATTGCTGATGATAGCAAAAACAAACAAACAAACAGGAACGCTGAATGTCTATTAATAGGAGAATCATTGGATACATTATGGTCCAGTTTTGGAATATCACACAACTGACAACTGTTAAGAAGGAGGTTGACCTAATTGTTGACTTAGAAAGTTGCACATGAGGGACTTCCCTGGTGTTCCAGAGGTTAAGAATCTGCCTTGCAATACAGGGGATGCAAGTTTGGTCCCTGGTTGGGGAACCAAGATCCTACATGCCAAGGAGTGACTAAGCCTGAGTGCCACAACTAGAGGGCCCATGTGCCACAGCTACTGAAGCCTGAACACTCTGGAGCTGTGTGTGCCGCAACGGCTAAGCCTAGGAACCACAGCTACAGAGTGTGTGTGCAGCAAGGAAAGATCCTCACAACTCAGTGACGATCTCCTGTGCTGAAACTAAGGCCCGATGCAGCCAAATGCAAAAATCAAAAAATAAGTTTTTTAAGTTGCTCAAGAGAAAATCAAGTTGCAGAGTGATATGTGCACTTGGGTACCATTTAAAAAAAATCTTTGTATGTTTATATTTTGGGGGGAGAAAAGGAAAAGCACATTGAGGGGTCAGACTAAGATTAGCTTCAATGACGTGTGACAGAAAAAGAGACCACAAATCAACAGTGTGTTAAACAGGATAGCTTCCTTCTGTCTCACTTAAAGCCCGGAGGCAAGTGGTTCAGGGCTTGTGTGGTGGTTCTACTCCATGAGGTCATCTAGGTTCCTTCTATCCACCATGATTAGTGTCCATTCCCGAGGTTACCTCATGTCCCAAGATGGCTGCTTTAGCTTCAACCATTATTTCAACGTCCTAACCGACAGGAAGGAGGAAGGCATCCAGAGTAGCATGCCCTCTTCCCTTAAAAGGTCATTTCCTCAAAGTCTCATTTAAATTTTGGTTACACCCCAGTTGCCAGAGTCTAGTTCCATAGCCACGCCTAGCTGCAAGGGGGGCTGGGAAATGTATTTTCTTCCCAGGTAGCCATGTGTCAGAAGACAATGGCACCCCACTCCAGTACTCTTGCCTGGAAAACCCCATGGACGGAGGAGCCTGGTAGGCTGCAGTCCATGGGGTAGCTGAGGGTCAGACATGACTGAGTGACTTCACTTTCACTTTCATGCATTGGAAGAAGGAAATGGCAACCCACTCCAGTGTTCTTGTCAGGAGAATCCCAGGGATGGGGGAGCCTTTGTGGGCTGCCGTCTATGGGGTCGCACAGAGTTGGACACGACTGATTCGACTTAGCAGGAGCAGCAGCAGCCATGTGTCCAGCTAGAAGTCTCTTAGGAAGAAGAGTATAGGTATGGGGACAACTAATTGACTCAGACGAGGGGAAGGAGACAAACTTTAAATTGATTACTTTAGAAAGGGAGTTTGGGAAGAGACATAGGCAGTAGTCAAATATTAATTTTTTACATCCTATGCTTACTACTTTATCTGTTTGAATTATTTTAAAATGAGTTAGGGAATTTCCTGGCAGTCCAGTGGTTAGGATGCCATACTTCCGCTGCAGGGGGTGTGAGTTCAATCTCTGGTCAGGAAATTAGATTGCACAAGCCACGAACTAAGATCCTGCAAGCCATTAAGTACAGACATACACAAAAAAAGTGACTTTGCTACTTTTGTAATAAAAAATCCCAATAACATATTTCTTAAAAACCTCTCTGATGGCTCTTGTAATTCTAGCATAAACTCTAAATCTTTTAGCATGGCATTCAGAGCCCTCTCACATCGCCTGGGCCACACTTAGCAGATTCCTTTCTCCTCCCTGCATGTTGCAACAGCCACACGGAATGTCCACTGCTCCCAAGCACTCCCCACATCTGTGACTTTGTGCATTCTGGTTCCTCTTCCTAAATGCCCTTCCTGCTCCTCGTTTCATCTCTACAGCTGCTAC
The DNA here is from genome assembly GCF_029378745.1 of Bos indicus. Lineage (NCBI taxonomy): Eukaryota > Metazoa > Chordata > Mammalia > Artiodactyla > Bovidae > Bos > Bos indicus. The sequence goes on along the minus strand of NC_091782.1, from coordinate 13,151,191 downwards.
TCAAAAGTCATTTCCTAGAAACCTTCCCTCCTTGCCCTGGGTGGTCACCCCTCTCCCTGCGCCCTTGCTGCCTCCAGGCCTCTTTTACAGCAGGTGCTGTGCCTCTGGTGGTTTATCTCATCTGTATTCACTTTTCCCTTTAGACCAGGAGCTCCTCAGGGGCAGGACTGTCTCTCATTGGTTCGTGCCCTCCAGCACTCATGCTAACACCTGTTACATGGTAGGTACGTACATAGTAGGAATGTGCCAGATGCTCTCTATGAGCATTGTCTTATTTAATTCACATCAGCCTATCAACAGCCTCAGATATGCAAATGATACCACTCTAATGGCAGAAAGCGAAGAGGAACTAAAGAGTCTCTTGATGAGGGTGAAGGAGGAGAGTGAAAAAGCTGGCTTAAAACTCAACATTCAAAAAACTAAAATCATGACATCCAGTTCCCATTATGATGAATAGATGGGGGAAAAGTGAAAACAGTGACAGATCTTATTTTCCTGGGCTCCAAAATCACTACGGATGGTGACTGCAGCCACAAAATTGGAAGACGCTTGCTTCTTAGAAGAAAAGCTATGACAAACCTAGACAGCATATTAAAAAGCGGAGATATCACTTTGCTGACAAAGGTCTGTATAGTCAAAGCTATGGTTTTTCCAGCAGTCATGTATGGATGTGAGAACTGAACCATAAAGAAGGCTGAGCAATGAAGAATTGACGCTTTCAAACTGTGGTGTTGGAGAAGATTCTTGAGAGTCCCTTGGACAGCAAGGAGATCAAACCAGTCAATGCTAAAGGAAATCAATACTGCATATTCACTGGAAAGGCTGATGCTGAAGCTGAAGTTTCAATACTCTGGCCAACTGATGGAAAGAGCTGACTCATTGGAAAAGATCTTGATGCTGGGAAAGAATGAAAGCAGGAGGAGAAGAGGACGACAGAGGATGAGATGGTTGGATGGCATCACTGACTCAATGGACATGAGTTTGAGCAAACTCTGAGAGATAGTGGAGGACAGGGAAGCCTGGCATGCTGCAGTCCGTGGGGTCACAAAGAGTCAGATACAACTCAGTGACTGAACAACCCTGTCAGGTCAGTACCATCATTCCCCATTTTACAGGAGTGGGTGGAATGCTGTGTAGTGGTCATAGACCAGGAGCCTGCCTGGATGCAGGTAATAACACTGAAGCAAATTTCTTTTTTTCTTTTAAGAATGTATCTATTTGACTGTGCTGGGTCTCAGTTGCAGCACATGAGATTTTTGATCTTTGTTTCAGCACACAGGATCTTTAGTTGCAGCATGTGGGATCTAGTTCCCTGACCAGGGATTGAACCTGGGATCTCTGCCTTAGGAGTGCCATGTCTAAACCACTGAACCACCAGGAAACTCCTGCAAATTTCTCTCTAAAGCCTCAGTTCCACATTTGTAAATTGGAGTTCATGAAACCACTGAACCACCAGGAAACTCCCACAAGTTTCTCTCTAAAGCCTCAGTTCCACATTTGTAAATTGGAGTTCATGATACCTGGTGGCACTCAACAAATGGTGGTGATTATTGGCTGTCAGATGTCTGAGGCCACACTCTTTCCCTCCTCCCCTCTTCCTCTCTTTAGCCCTCCTCTAGTCGGGAGGAGTCATGCTGCTAACATCCTTTGCCCAGCCCTGCGACCAGGTCCAGGTCAGGTCAGGTCAGCCCCAGCCTAATCTCCCACAGCCCCGATGTGGAAGCTGGAGGAACAGGGGAGAAGGAGGAGGACAGAAGTGTGGTGTCCTTCGAGCGGTCTCAGCCTCCTCCGGCTCTTCTCAGAGCACAGCTCTCTGGGCAGAGCATCTTTGCTGCTGCCTTTGGTTCTCTTCCACCTCCGGGACCTTGAGTCACCCTCCTGGGGATGGGATGAGGCACAGGGGCACCTGCAGTTCTCCCGACCCTGAAGAAAACAGATATCCAAGACTCTTACCCTATGACCCCCAGTGCCAGCCAATGCCCACCTTGGCAGCTAACCCCTACAGCCTCTGACCTGGCTGCCCTCACCCCCATCCTTGGGCACCCATTCCCTGCTCTGCCACCCCAGGAAGAGAAATCACCTGAACTCCAGGGAAGGACTTCCATGGCTGCTCAGATGGTAAAGTGTCTGCCTACAATACAGGAGACCTGGGTTTGATCCCTGGGTTGGGAAGATCCTCTGGAGAAGGAAATGGCAACCCATTCCAGTATTGTTGCCTGGAAAATCCCATGGACAGAGGAGACTGGTAGGCTACAATCCATGGGGTTGCAAAGAGTTGGACATGACTGAGCGACTTCACTTTCACTTTCACTTTCTAGGGAAGGGACACACAGAGGCTTCCCATTGGTTGTTGTTCAGTTGCCAAGTCGTGTCTGACTCTTTGCAACCCCTTGGACTGCAGCACGCCAGGCCTCCCTGTCCCTCACCATCTCCTGGAGTTTGCCCAAGTTCATGTCCATTGAATCAGTGATGCCATCCAATCATCTCATCCTCTGTCACTTCCCATGCAGAGGAACAAGGTTCTAGTCTACTCCTGGGAACCCTGGGAATCCAGCCTGTAGATGACCCTAACTGAGCTTCACACACACACACACACACACACACACACACACATTTCAGCAGTGATGTCCCTGGGGACCCTACAGCTCCTCCACAGTGTCCCGTGATCAGAGGGCATCAAGCCTCTCACCCCCTCCCCGTAACTAGAAGCCTTGAGGAGAAAATGTCTGCCCCTCCTTGTCCTCTGGCTTCTGCTGTGTCTAGAATCAGCGTCTCATTCAGTGAGACCTTCTGGACTGAGTCAGGTGGCAGTTGGCAATCTGTTGAACCAGGCCCCAACTTTGGTCACCCCCCACGCCCACACCCACACCCTAAACCTGAGCGGAAGTGTTTGGGAGGCAGGAGGTCAGGGAGTGAGCGAAAGGGACTCTGGAAGGATTCTCCATGCATCTCCTCAGGTGCCTAGTGGGCTCTGAGGCTGAGTCCTGGGAGGGCAGGAGGGGGGTCCTTCTCCTCTCAGGGTTTTGGGAGGGGAGTCACTGGGCAGTGACCCTTTACCGGGCTGACCAGGACACTTCAGGGTTCTGTGTTCCAAAGCTCTTGCTGCCATGCGTCACCCCGCCCCCTTTTTTTTTTTTTTTTTGCTGCTCATTTCCCTGCTTCTGAGACTGCCTATTTTTTTTCTTTTTGGCCACACTGGGAGTCTTGTGGGATCTTAGTTCCCCGACCAGGAATTGAACCTGTGGCCCTTGCAGTGGAAGCACAAAGTCCTAACCAATGGACCTGCAGAGAAGTCTCCCTGAGACTGTGTGTTGGGGCCAGCTCCTGACTGTACTCTAGTCTCCTCCCTCAGACGGGCGGGGTGAGGTAGGTATAGAAACCTCAGCCTCTTTTACCAGAAAGGGGCCTCCTGAAGGCCAGAAGTGCATCCTCCAGCAGATGCGGAACTGGCAAAAGCTGGGAGAGGACCCGCCTCCTGCCACACGGGGGAGGGGGGCTGGGGGAGGTTGAACCCCAGCCTCAGGGGCGCTCAGCTGGGGAGGGGTGGCTGGCCAGAGGAGGCCGGCGGATCCCAGTGTCTCTGCCCTCTGCCCCCCTCCCCAAACTGCCTCCTTCACCTTTCCCAGGCTGTGTTTACCTTGGCCTCCTCCTCTGCCCTGTTCTCCCAGCCGATCTGATTGCTGTAATTAGTTAATCAGTAACTGGCATAATTTCCCCCTGATTAATGCAGGAATAATCACCCACCAGGGCTGCCAGCAATTTGCTTATCAGAGTCACTTTGAAACAGCTTTGAAAATGAACGATTGGCACCTTCCTTGGGGTTAAAATTAGAGCCAGAGGAGGCAGCCCTCAGCCTTGGGCGTCTGGGATGTTGGGAGGGGCCAGCAGGGGAGCTCCCACCCCGCTCCCTGTGTCCGGGCCTCCGACCGCCTGTAGAGCAGACTTGGGGTCCCCCAGGTCTCCTGGCCTCCCCCGACCCTGAGCAGTCACGGCTGCTTCTCAGGCTCAGGATGGCATTGGGCTCCGCCGCCCCCCAGGCGGCCCGCGGCCTCCGGAGCCGGCTGTGGGTTCCCACGGCGTCTGGCTCCACAAATGTTTGCTGAATGGATGAAGGAGAGATGCGGTTCCTGTCTCCTATGTACCGGCTACTCGGGGCTCCCGGGGACACCCGGAGACAGGGCACACGTACTCACGTCATTTACAGCCAGGCGGTCGTTTCAAGGGCGACGGCAGTGCTGAGGAACTCTCTGGGATGGAGCTCGTGTGTGGAAGCCAGGACTGGAATCCTGTCCAGAAGTGGGAGGCTGTGGATCAGGGCGGCAGGAGGGGCCTGCTCTAGGTAATAGTAATAATAGTAGCAATAGCAAACCATAGCCAGCCTGCCCTTTTCTAGAGCACAGGAATTGTACTAGGCTCTTTACATCCATTATCTCACTTAATCCTATGGGATAATAACAAACACTTAACACCTTTAATAAACATGCACTACGTGCCCTTTCTGCTTCTTTATAATTTTACTTTTAATTACGGCAATTTCCAAACAAACATAAAGAGGAGTTGCAATAATAAACTTTTCTGTACACAGTATCCAGGTTCTACAACTTACTGTTTTTCTAAATTCGCTCTATCTATTCTACCCTCCCTTCTTGTACTTGTCTGAGGATCTTAGAAGCAATCCCAGACGTTGTATCATTTCACCTGCAAAATGAGATGCAGATTGTAAGAGAATAATCCTCACAGGGTTGTTGAAGGATTTAAGGACATCATGGTCTTAGGACACATATCACTCTAGAGATATTGGTAATTATTATTACAGAAGTGGGAGATTTATTATTACAAATCTTGTCTAAATCTGCAGGGTCTAGAGGAGAAACAAAAGGCAGAGCTAGGGGTGTGAGAGCCTTCGGGTGCTGAGAAGGGGTCTCTCAGACAGGTTTTGGGGGTGTGGGGCAGGGGAGGCTGGAGTGATTGTTAATAACATTTCCCATGAGGGACTTTCCTGGCGGTCCACGCTCCCAATGCATAGGACCCAGGTTCCATCCTTGGTCAGGGAACTTGGTCTCACATGCCACAACTAAAGATCCCACATGCTGCATGTAAGACCAGGCACAGCCAAACAAATAAATTTAATTAATTAATATTAAAAACATTTCCCGTGAGTGTGAGTCCCCTATGGAGCTGTGACTGGGGACTGAGATCGTGAGGGATGCTGTGGCCTTATAGCTGAGCCAAGGTCCCTGCATGTTCCACTTGGCTCATCCGGTACACACTTCTCTCTCCAGCTCTCCTTTAGTGGCTGAAAGAGCTGAGGGAAAGAGGCAGGCAGGTAACCAGAGGCTCTGGAGGACCGGCTCTAACTGTCTCAGAGGTAAGCATCGTAGCATCCGGTCAGGGGAACTCCAAGGGGTCCCTTGAGGACCTCTGTGTGCTGGGGCTGTGGATGCTCTGTTTTGGATTTGCTCCCAGGTACACCACTGGGTAATGGGAAAGAGGTGGTGGACACCGCTGCCCCTGGCCACTAGGAGCCTGCAGGCTGGCTGGAGCACAGCGAGTTAAGCCATGATCTCTAACAAGACACACACTGCCACATGGTGGGGCATGATAGTCCAAATCGGTTCCCAGGCCTGGCCTCCTGGGGCCCTGACCCCGAGCACGGGGATGTCCCTGTGTGCACGCACTGGACTCACACTCCTGGCACGTAAACGCCCTGTCCCGCACACACACTGTCAAGGCACACCTGTCCCAGAAGCTTTTGTCAGTATGAGAAATAACATGTTCATTTAGAACAGTTCTCTACCAAATTGGTGAGACTGTATGATAAGTTGCATTAGGAAAACAATTTAAACTCCACAAAAGAATTCAAAAACGGGTTTTCTTTTTAAAGAACCAAGCTGTTTCCCATGCTAGGGTGGCTGACTTCAGCCAGTCTGCAGAGAGTGCAGGAAATAAGCTTGATGGATTACACATGGCAGGGGGTGTTTGTATTTCTCAAGGTGAGACTGCTCCCCTCCCCTTCCTCCCATTCCACAATGTCACCGTGGGTAGGTCCCACTTTCTGCCATCAGGGCTTCCTACTCCCTTTGTACAACATTGATGCTTGGTGTCCATCTATTTCCTTCTTTGAACTCTCTCTCCATTTTGCTGACACTGAACTCATTCATTTCTCCTCCTACTTCTTAGGCGGCTACTCCTTCTCCTCCACTCATCCTCCCTCTGTCTTCCCCTTAAGCACAAGCTGCTGCTCTGAGATGTCATCGCCAGTGGAGATCGCTTCTGGCACCACAATCCCCGGATCCTGCTCTGATCTCGTCAATCCTCTTGTCTTCGACTCTTTTATTGCCACCAACCAGACTCCCCAGTATATCCCTACCCCTCGTCCTGATATTTCTCCAAGGACGCCTGGCCGGCAGTTCCTCTTGTGTCCTGGACACTTCCACTAGATGCTCATTCTGGAACCTCAAATTCAATTTGTCTGTATCAATTTGTCAGAATCTTCGTCTGCAAATTAATTTATCCTTTGCAAATCTCAAACCTTCAACCGGCACTACAGCCCTTTTCAGTCCCTTTATCCAGAAACTTGGGAGCCACACCCAGACCATAACCATGTGGATCCAGGGGGTTCCACCCTGAATATCTCTTCCTTTTACCTTCTCCTCATCATCCCCACTGACCGCTCCTTGGGCTGAGCCTCCTCCCTCTCACAAGGGTCTCTTATCTTGCTCTATCTCCCACCCACCCTCCAAACCCTAACACAAGGGTCTCTTACCTTGCTCTATCTCCCACCCACCCTCCAAACCCTAACCAGAGTATAAAGATGGCTCAGGAAGGCATACGTGAGCTCTCCATGGTTGTTCCCAACCAACTTCTTCCCCTTCAACTCCCTGTGCTCACACTTCCCTTCCCTGAATGTTTCGTGTAAACATCACCCTGGGTGTGACAGCTTTCTCAGAAGATACCAGGCACTCGCATACATTTGTCCCTCACCCAGTAAGGCCCTTCCCTGCCCATTTCCGATTTTTACTAATTCTATTCCTATTCACTTTTCTTGTAGGATCTTAATTCCGTTCCTAGGGATTGAACCTATGTCCTTAGCAGTGAAAGCATTGAGTCCTAATCACTGGACCACCAGGGAATTCCCCTTACTTTATTGGTCAACATTGGGCTTAGCTTCAAATTACAGGTGTGTGTTCAGTCACTCCTGAAGTAATAATAGACTTAAACAAGATAGGTGTTATTTCTCTTTCCTGCAGAAGTTCAGGTGGAGCTCTGCTCCATAAAGTTCTCAGGGACCCCGACTCATTCCAGTTTTCTGATTTGTCAGAATCTTTGTCTGCAAGTTAGATTTTTGCTGTTTAGTTGCTCAGTCATGCCCAACTCTTTGCGATCCCATGGACTGCAGCACGCCAGGATTTCCTGTCCTCCACTATCTCCCAGAGTTTGCTCAAACTCATGTCCATTGAGTCGATGAAGCCACTTAACCATCTCATCCTCTGTCATCCCCTTCTCCTCCTGCCCTCAATCTTTCCCAGCATCAGGATCTTTTCCAATGAGTCGGTACTTCACATCAGGCGGCCAAAGTATTGGAGCTTCAACCACAGCATCAGTCCTTCCAATGAGTATTCAGGCTTTATTTCCTTTAGGATTTACTGGTTTGATCTCCTTGCTGTCCAGGGGACTCTCAAGAGTCTTCTCCAACACCACAGTTTGAAAGCATCAGTCCTTCGGCACTCAGACTTCTTTATGGTTGAACTCTTGCATCTGAACATGACTACTGGAAAAACCACAGCTTTGACTATGTGAAATCAGCAAAGGGATGTCTCTGCTTTATAATGCACTGTCAAGGTTTGTCATAGCCTTTCTTCCAAAGAACAAGCATCTTTTAATTTCATGGCGGCAATCAGCATATGCCATGATATTGGAGCCCAGGAAAATCTGAAGATCCTAAACCTTCAACCTGCACCACAGCTCCTTCAATCACTTTATCCAGAAACTTGGGAGCCACTGCCAACCCAAGACTGTAATCCCCATCCTCATGATCTAAGATGACAGCTAGAGCTCCAGCCATCACCTCTGTGTTCTAGGCAGCAAAGAGAGCAAAAGATATGTGTGACTGCTTCTAAGGAAGGCTTCTAGAGTGCATCTCCACTCATCTCCCATTGGCCAGCTGCAAGGGAGGATAGGAAATTTAGTCTTTATTTTGAATCATGTGCCTGGCTAAAAATCTAGTCTCGAAGAAAAAGAGAGGATATTGGAGAATAGCTAGAAGTCTCTGATGCCATCAGACAGAGGCCCATTTAAATGCCTCTCCCTTTAAGTGCCCTCTCAGAGCCCCAGATGGAATTAACCACTTTTTCCCTGGGCCCCTGACTATAGTACTTACCAGAAATTCCCTCTGCCATCTCTTAGTTAGTTCTGGAGTTATCTTCCCTCCCAGACTGTGAGCCCCTGGGGGCAGGGGCAGAGTGTTCTACATCCTTGAGCCTCCTTATGGCCAGTTTCAAGTAGGACAGAGAAGGTGCTTGGTGAGTATGTTTCAACCAAATTAAGCCCTTGAGCATCTCGGGTTCTTTCTCCCTGGGGACTCAGGCCTTTGGCGGTGCCTAGTCACTGTTGGGATCGCTGTCTACAGCTGGTGCACTTGCGGAACTACCTTGTGGCTGTGATGGGTTTGAAGGAAAGTTATGACCAACCTAGATAGCATATTCAAAAGCAGAGACATTACTTTGCCAACAAAGGTTCATCTAGTCAAGGCTATGGTTTTTCCTGTGGTCATGTATGGTCATGTATGGATGTGAGAGTTGGACTGTGAAGAAGGCTGAGCACCGAAGAATTGATGCTTTTGAACTGTGGTGTTGGAGAAGACTCTTGAGAGTCCCTTGGACTGCAAGGAGATCCAACCAGTCCATTCTGAAGGAGAGCAGCCCTGGGATTTCTTTGGAAGGAATGATGCTAAAGCTGAAACTCCAATACTTTGGCCACCTCATGCAAAGAGTTGACTCATTGGAAAAGACTCTGATGCTGGGAGGGACTGGGGGCAAGAGGAGAAGGGGACGACAGAGGATGAGATGGCTGGATGGAATTACTGACTCGATGGACGTGAGTCTGAGTGAACTCCGGGAGTTGGTGACGGACAGGGAGGCCTGGAGTGCTGCGATTCATGGGGTTGCAAAGAGTCGGACATGACTGAGCGACTGATCTGATCTGATCCGATCTGAACAGGGTTTTATTGAGGCCTATATATCCATATAGAGGTCTATATACCATTATTGAGGTATATATTCCATAAGTGCCCTAATCTTAAGTCTCAGTCAATAATTTCGAGTCTTGATGTATCACCACTCAGAGCAAGAGAGAGAATGTTAGTACATCTCCCTTTACCTCCTGTAAAGGGACCTTGGCTTATCCTGTAGTGTGGATATCCTTATCCTCTAATAATAGAGTTTCCCAAACTTTCTTTTATTAAAATTTATTCATTTTTTAATTGAAGGATAATTGCTTTACAGAATTGTGTTGGTTTCTGTCAAATATTGACATGAATCCCAAACTTTCTTGACTCATGGTATCCTTAAGGTCTTAATTTTTTTTCACAATTCCCCTAAATGAAAAGAAATGTTAACAGTTCCATTTATTAAGCAGTTATATCCAAACAACTTAATAAGCATCCATGTCCTAACAACTTAGCAGCTGTTAGAAGAAATAACACACATCCATTAGAAAAAAGAAAGATTTCACTTTACTCTTAACCACAATTTCTTACTTGTGGGATGTGTATACCTGTTGGGCACCACACAGCCTCCCAAACCTTGACATCAGATTGGACAACACCAGCCTCTTCCTCGGTTCCTGTTCCACACTGATTTTCACATGGAGGAAAACCTAGCTTCACAAAGATATGACATTGTAAAAAGAATTGCAGCACAATCTAGTGTTTAGTTGAATGAGAACTATTCAAACTAGTCGCTTGTATGTTACACAATAGATGTTGTGTTTTCTTTGAAATTTTTAAATATCCCACAGTGCTTCTGTGAATTCACTGAGGTATCCCAGGGCACCTTAACTCACAGTTTAGGAACCATGAGCCTGATACAGGGAAGGGACTCAACAAATAGTCATTAACTGAGTAACTGGCTGCTTGGGTGAATGAATGAACCGTGACGGGATGGGAAGTCCAGGAAGACCCCAGGGAGCTCTGAATGGAAAGGCCCCTTTCTTCTCCCCCAGGTCAGTGGCTCCAGAAGGCTATCAGAGTCCAAACAGGAAAGCAGAAGCCACTTTCAAACAGTAGGAACTCAATACAGGGGATTGGTTTTACAAGTGGAGCAAGAATAGAGAAGCTGAGCAAAAGATGGTGAGGTGACTCAGAGGTTAGTGAGAGCAAGATCTGCTATTATCCCTGGTTTGTAAAGATGACGGGAGGAAGTTATTCTCAGGCTTCAGGGGAAACACAGTTGCCCTGTTGAGCAGGACTTGCTGCCTGGAAAGAGATGTGAAAGCTGCTAAAGATGTCAACAGAGGCACAGAGAGAAGGGGCAAAAATTCCCTGGCGTTTCCCTTCTTCTTGCCTTCCAATCTCTCACCAATGCTTTCTGTAAGTCCCAAAGAGCAGGAAACTGGTTGGCCTAGAGCCTGATAAATATAGCCTGCAGGGTCAGTCCCTGCTATAGAAAAGAGTTGGGGGAAGGATGGGTTGAAAAACAGACCCAGGATATGCTCAAGACAGGTCAAAAGAATTGCTTACCTATGAAACAGAGACTGGGCTGGGAGGAGCGTCACTTCACCCAGGCCCTTACCCTGACTTGGGAACAAGCCAGAATGTCTAGGACTGGGCAAGTGGACATCCTGTGTTCCCCCAGACACTGGGGAGACTCTTCCTTATCAAACTGGAACTGAGACCAAGCCCATAGAGCTTTGGAGACAGACTGACAGCGATTTCCATCAGATCACTCAACCATTCTGAATTCTGGTCTCCTCACTGTAAAACAAGGGCTTGGGCAAGATGATCTATTGTTTTCCTCCTATTGTCAGCATCTTTCAATGAATGAGTAAGCTGGACTTTGAAGGGGGAAGATGTCCCAAAGGGCAGCCTGAAGATGGAGGAGTGGGTGGGCAAGAAGGTGGAGACAGATTCTATCCATTTATCAAGTAAAGCAGGGGCTGGAGACAGGTCACCAGCAGATTGCCTGCATCTGAACCTACTGGCAGGATCTGGGGAGTTGTCTTCTCCCTGGAGGCACTGCCCAGGCCCAGGAGTTTTCTTCAGAGGGAGAAGAGACTCAGAACAGTCTACACCTTGGCCTCACCTCTTAAAGGGTGGAGAGAGCTTGGCATCTGGGAGAAGGGATCATCTAACTCTGGAGGCATCTGCAGTGATCCCGGGGAGGGAAACAGAGTTTGCGAGAAAGATTTAAGGGAACCTGAAAAGCTGGAAAAGGGATGGGGAGGAGAGAACTGGACCCGAAGTTGTCAAATGGCTCATAGACCTGGAGAAGTTCAGAATTAGAATATACTTGACATATTATCTACTGCAGTCCTGTCACTTTACCAGTGAGGAAACTGAGGCCTGGAGAGAGAAAGTCATTTGCCCAAGACCTCCTCATGTGTTCCAGCCAGTCTTCCAAATCTCAGCCTGGTTCTTTTCTGAGCTACAGCCTTGTCACCAAGAACAAAACCGACTGGATCTGCGTCCCATTACCTAAGGGCTCTGCTCTGGGCTCTCTGTTGCTCCAGAAAGTGAACTGAGTGGTGAGTCTTTATTAAAACATGAGTCTAATATGTGGCCCTACTAGAATATCAGTACCCAAAGACAGAGATGTTATCTGCTTTGTTTCCCACTGCGTCCCCAGCACTTAGAACAGTGTCTGACAGTGAACACGTTTACACAATAGATGACTAATAAGAACCTACTGTCTAGCGCAGGGGACTCTACTCAACACTTAGTAATGGCCTATATGGGAAAAGGATCTCAAAGAGTGGATATATATACACATATATGTGATTCACTTTGTTAATCTTGAAACTAACACAATATTGTAAATCAACTACACTCCGAGAAAATTTTTAAAAAGAACAGTGTCTGGCATGTTATAGGAACTATTTTAACAATCCCACTCTGAAATTACAGTCTATTGGGGATGATATTCTAGGTACAAAGAGCCCCAAATGGTGGACTTTTCAGGCTTTGGTTGGGGGAGCTATATGAGATTTTTTTTCCCCCTGAATACCTGCCCCATTGGCCCCTGGGGAGACAGTTTTATCTTTCTGCAGTCCCCTCGCCCTCAATATTCCCATCTTAGGATTTCTCCCGTTGGATCTGCTCTATCACAGAGTCTCTCCCGTCTCTTTCACTTCCTTCTTCAAAACCTCTTGTGGAACTTCATGCAGGTTAGGAGGACAGCACATAAGACCCTCCCTCCCTCTTGGCCCCAGCCTGGAAGACGTCAGTTCCAAGCTCCAAGCCCACATTCTCAAACTCTCACTAGGCCTCTCCTCCTGGATGGTTGTTGTAGGTGGAATTGTGTTTCCTAAAAAGATATACTGGGGATACCCATGAATGTGATCTTATTCAGAAATAAGGTCTCTGCAGATGTGATCAATGCTAGTCCCTAAATCCAATAACTGGTATCCTTATAGAGGGAAATTTGGATGCAGACACAGAGAGAACACCATATGGGGAACCAGTAGCTATGCCTGGCCACCTGCTTTGATGGCCGATGAGTCCACATTTGTAGGGGCAAAGGATGCTGAGAATTTCCCATAAGGCATCTGGGAGCCAACTGGGATTGGTCTGTAGTCTTTCCAAAGGAATGGACCAGCAGATGCCCAGAGACTGATGGCAGATGAAATGGCAGCTGGAGAGTGCCACATGCACATCAGGGAACAATGACAGGTGAGAAAGCCCAGCAGTGAGCTAGCAGGGGGGTGTCTTTAAAGAACCTATGAAGGTCCCCTTGTGAGGAGGAGGCAGCTGAGCCCTAGGAGACCTCCACTAGAGTATAAGACAGTACCAGGCAAGTAACACTTTTCCTGCTCCCCTCATCCCCAGACTTTGGCGGGGCAGAGTGGCCTGGTGATTGGGGGAAGGAAGTGGGGCTCTCATGGGGAGAGACTAGAAGCAAGTGAAACACGTCCATCCCTTCTCACAGCAGGGGGCTGGCCACCTTGGGTGGGTGCCTAGGAAGAGCCTTCCAGTTTGTATGAATGTGCCTCTCTGGAAAGATGTAAACTGGACTTTAAAAAGACTTTATCATGGAAAAATTTAAACGCATCCTCAAGTGGAGAAAATTCTCTAATGGACTCCTATGGTCCATTGCTCAGCTTCAGCTGTTCTCAGCACATGGCCAGTTTTGTTTCATCTGCACTCCCGCCCCCTTTTTCCCCCTTAATGGACTGGACGTTTTAATTACCAAATGAGACACTTTTTGTTTCATAAGCAAAATGAGAACTTTTCACTGCCTAAGAGTTGTTTCTGCAAGGAGATCAAACGGGTCAATCCACAGGAAATCAGTCCTGAATATTCATTGGAAGGATTGAGGCTGAAGCTGAAGCTCCAATACTTTGGCCACCTGATGCAAAGAACTGACTTATTGGAAAAGACCCTGATGCTGGGAAAGATTGAAGGCAGGAAGAGAAGGGAATGACAGAGGATGAGATGGTTGGATGGTATCAACGACTCGATGGACATGAGTTTGAGCAAGCTCCGGGAGATGGTGATGGACAGGGAAGCCTGGCGTGCTGCAGTTCATGGGGTTACAAAGAGTTGGACATGACTGAGCGATTGAAATGAACTGAAGAATTGTTTTGGTACTGTTTAGGCTTGTGATTCAGAGAAGGCAATGGCAACCCACTCCAGTACTCTTGCCTGGGAAATCTCATGGACCGAGGAGCCTGGTAGTCTGCAGTCCATGGGTCGAGAAGAGTCGGACATGACTGATGAGATTTAGCAGTAGCAGCAGCAGGCTTGTAATTGACATCTCCCCTGTCTGTGCTGTAATTATTGCAAGGTCATGATCCCTGTCCTTCTGACCTCATGTAAGATGCTGAACCATGGAGGACTTCTGGGAATGATCACTGGGTGGATGGGAGATGGTGATGATGGCAATGAGGATGAGCAGGATCGGAAAGTAAGTGGATGGTAGGACTTCCCTGGTGGTCCATGGCCAAGACTCCGAGCTCCCAACGCAGGGGACCTGGGTTCCATCCCTGGTCAGGGAACTAGATTCTACATGCCCCAACTAAAAGATTCCACACGTTGCAACTAAAAGAACATGAGTGCTGCAACTAAGACCCAGTACAGCCAAGTAAATAAAATAAACATTAAAGAAAAAAAAGAAAGTAGATGGCATGCATGTGGTTGCAGTATGGGTGACATGCAATTGGCATGTGGTGGCATGTGGTGGTATGTGGGTGGAATGTGTGACGTGTGTTAGGGTGTGGTTGGCCTGTGCGTGGTACCTAGGTGGGAAATTGGGTGATGTGTGGTTGGCACATAGCCGGGGAGTGAGGTGTGTTTGCTGGTTCACTCTAGGCTCAGAGCGTGTAATGATTTATCTGATTCGCCCTCCCTTGTGCCTCCCCTCCTGGCGGCTGACTGCATCTCATACATACCAAGGTTCTTATCACATCAAGAATTCATAATCATCCCAAAATATTCAATGGGGATATGAAATATTTACACACAAGGCGCCAGACGATGAAATGAATTGAACCCATCCCCAGACCCCAGCAGAAACCTGTCTCCTGCAGGGACAGCAAAGGGGCTGAGAAGTGGGGGTGTCTCCATGGGTCCCATCCCGCCTTCCAGAGCTCTGGGGTCCCCAGGGCACATACTATGAGTCCTTGTTTGATGGGGGAGGAGCAGATCTCCAGACTCTTCCTTGCTGTCTGTTTAGGCACCCCTCCCCGACTCTCCCTAGGAAGGTAAGGGCCTTGTCCTATATTCTAGAAGCCCAAATCTTGAAAATGGAAACAATCACAGAATTCACTCATTCGTCTCTCCACCAGATGCAGCAGGAAACCTTACTTATCTGTTTGCTTAACTCCACCAACAGGGAGCTCATTACCCTTATTTAATAACGTGTGGTTAGAAAGCTCTTGTATTGAAACGCCTGCCAGTTCCACTCACCAGCTCTCTTCAGCCTAATGACCCTTCAGCTCCCTCTGAAGGTCACCTCATTCATCCCCTTGCAGTCTGGATCCTCAGTGTCTTGAGGCCCCCAGCCCTGCCAGCCACCCGGGGATACCCTGGAGCACAGATGGGCTCCTGAGCAGCCATAATGGCCTTGTCTGTTTAATTAGCATGCGATTAGCCTAATGCATATTTTAACATCACATCAGAACTGCTCATCAATCACCAGCATCTGGGGACAGACAGACAGTCAACCTGCAGAGCCAGGAGGAAGAAGGTCTTCTCAGTGAATTTTCAGGGACACAGCACCCCCAGAGGGTTACAGGGCAGCCTGGAGGGCTGTGTCATGTTAAAAGGCTCAAAGTCCTTCTCTCCAGCTTCCAGGGCAGGAAGATGATGCCCAGGCCTCAGTTTCCCCAGTTGCAGCTCTACCCCGACCTGGGCCAGCAGAATCGACTATGGCTTCCTGCTCATAATGTTGAGTCCTCAAGGACACTGTCTCCCCCATCAGGCTGGAAATCCTCTGAGGATGAGAATCCTTTCTTCTCTCTTCTTGCCTGTCTTCTCACTCCATCTGGAATTCCCAGACAAGAACTAGGATCTGGAACAGAAAGAGCCCAGGACTGGGACTCACTGAACGCACGTGTTGTGTTGCCCAAGTCGTGTCTTCTGTCACCATCTGTCTTCTGGCAGAGTCTGTTTTCATCCTGGTGGAGACGAGAGAACAGAGGCTTGCAAAGCAGATCAGTGTCACCTTTCAGCTCTGCCAGAGGCTAGCTGGGTGACCTCAGGAAAATGTCTTAAGCTCTCTGAGCCTCCGTTTCCTCAAATGCAAATGAACTGTAATAATACCTACCTTATGGTGTTGGTGGGAGAATTAAAAGAGTAAAAACAGAGCCGGCTAACACACAATGCCTTCTTCCCTCCACCCTCCCTCTGTCCCTCTTCTCTTCCATCTCAGACTGAATTCACAGCTCCCTCTGTGGACTGATAACTTTGCCAGTGGCGGGGTGATACAGCAGATCCCTGGGGGACAAAAGAAGCTTTAATGTCAGTGCTGGGTGGAGCCCTGAGTGTGGAGAGCTGCAGTTTGTGCTGAGCGGAGTGTAGCCCTGGGTCTATGAGGCAGGGCATTCCTGATTGACACATCTTCCATGAGGATAAACCAGAATGTGTCACTGTTACTGTCAGACCCTGAGCAGCAGAACACGGAGGAGCCTAAATATTTCATGGTCAAATTCATCAATAATGGAGACAGAGACTAAATTACATAACTGTCACCTTTCTGTTAAATAATATTTTCTGCGGGGGCCTGGGCGGGGCAGTGGAGGCCTTTATTACAAGTCATGAATGATTTAGGCCAGGAAATAAAAGGGATCAGGAAGAGAGGAAGGGAGAGGGATTTTCTAGGATCACCCAACTCACCATCAGGGATGGCTGGAGGGAATTGAAAAGCGTGAGGGTTTTGGGGGAGAGGGTGCTGGATGTACCTATGGGAAGGCTTTGCGGGCTGAGGCATGACTTTCACAGCAGGACAGGGTGATTAGCATGCTAACCTCAGCCTCACTGTCAAATTGTTCCTCTTATATGGAGAAGGACAGACAGAAGCTCAGACAGCAGGAAATCAGAAATTTGGAGCTATGTGTCCCCATCAAATAGAGAGGTACCCAGCGTGCAGGAGCTTGTCTCTCCCATCAGACCAAGGGCTTCCTGAGCGCAGCAACTGTGTCTCCCCATGAAACTGGGGGCTCCCAAGGCCAGGGCCTATGCCTTCCTCATCAGAGAAGTCCCCAGGGCAAGCACACTCCCTGTGCAACGGTCAGCGCTGTGCGGCTCAAACAGGCCCCCCGATGGCATGAGCGTGATGCAACGTCTGCCCTGATGTCAGAGCAGCAGTTCCTGGGGGGGCGGGACAGGCCTCGGTGCCCCCTAATCGGAGTGGGTCCCTGTAGGCAGGAACTATGTCTCTTCCATCAGCCTGGAGTCTTCCTGAGGTCTTGGCCTCTACCTTTTCCAGTGGACTTGGGAGCCCCTGAGGACGGAGGCTGTGTCTCTCCTCTCAGACTGGATGCTTCCTGAGGGGGGCGCCTGACTCCTTTTCCCACACCTTTCTTTGCTCGGTGGAGGAGGGAAGGGCTGAGTCCCAGCCGCCTTGGGGTGTCCTGGGGCCTCAGTAGCAGCAGGAGGGCCCTCCCCTCCCGGGGAGGGAGCCCCAGTGGGCATGTGTGCAAACTCACCCTGCACCGTCAGCCCCGCTGTGGGAAGGGCGAGGGCTGGGAGCGTGGTGCCGGCTAAGTGTATAATTACACACTACTTGGGGTAATTTTCCTCTTCCTCAAGAAGCGCACGTTGGCCCTGATTTTCCTATCTGCAGATTGTAAGCTCGTAATTAGCAGCAAATTACCCACACAAGTGACAAATTTTTGTGCTTTCAAGTAAACAGACAAAATACCCACGGTTCATAAATTGCCTCTCGGTGCAACAGGCACCTGGCTCCCGGGATGCCCAGCCTGCCCACACGTGGTGGGGAAAGGGGGCCAAGAGCGGCACGGGGCGGGGGCTGCAGTCACGGGATTCAGGATGGACTGGCTCGCCTTCAGAGTCAATCCCCCCCCCTCTCCCCGGCTGGCCCCACCAGGTCGGAATCCTTGGTCTGGGTCAGGTTTTCGATGCCTGACACAGACGTGGACCACTAGGGTGGCGTTACTGGACAAGAATTAGGTCCTCAACCCTCATCTGTCACCCAGGTGCTCATTATAACCAGTCTCGTGTCTTTTCTCAGCCAGTATCCCCTCTTTGGGTACCACACGCCAGCAGGGTGCCACTTCTTACTTGCCTTTTTTCATTTTTCGGTTGCACCCTGTAGCATGTGGAATTCTTGTTCACCGATCAGGGATTGAACCTGTGTCCCCTGGATTGGAAGCACGGAGTCCTAACCATTGGACCGCCAAAGAAGTCCCTCTTACTTATTTGCCTTTAAACAGGAGTTCTTAACCTTTTCTGGGCCATGGATCCTTAGGAGACAGGGCATTTAGGAGGTACTTAAGGTTGAATGAGGTCTGGGACTTCCCTGGTGGTCCAGTGGCTAAGACTCTGAGCTCCCAAAACAGGAGAGCCTGGGTTTGATCCCTGGTCAGGGAACTAGATCCCACTATGCCTCAACTAAATATCCTGCATGGAAACAGCTAAAAGATCCCACATGCTGCAATTAAGACCCAGTCAAATAAATAAACAGATACATTTTTTTAAAGATTACATGAGGTCATAAGGGTGGGGCCCTAATCTGATAGAACTGGTGTCCTAATAAGCAGGGGAAGAGACACCAGGTCTCTCTCTCTCTCTTTTTCCCTCTTTCCTCAAGTGCACAGAGGGAAGGCCGTGGGAGTCTACACTGTGAAGGCTGCTGTCTGCAAGCCAGGAAGAGAGGCCTCCTAACCAGAAACCAGCCCAGCTGATACCTTGATCCTAAACTTCAGCCTCCAGAATTGTGAGAAAATAAATTTTGGTGTTTTAACCACCCGGACTATGGAATTCTCCTAGGCAACCTGAGCAGATTAACACACCAGGCAGGTAACCCTCTGGGCCAATTTCCTCCTAGGTAAAATGGGGGTAACCATGGAGCCTCCCACATGGGATCAGGTATGAAATTCTTATCAGTGTCCCTTGCACATTGTAAGTGCTGGATGCCTGTGCTATAATATTTTAGGATTTCAGTGAATTACTCTCTTTGCCCTTCCTCTTCATGTTCATTCATGTCCTTTCCCATCACGTTTCCAGATTTGATGAATGCTCATTTAATAAGATTTGATTTCCTGTGCTCGCCAGTATTTTTTTTTTTTTTAATTTGGCTGTGCCAGGTCTTAGCTGAAGCACACAAGATCTTCATTGTGGCATTCGGGATTTAGTTCCCTGACCAGGGATCAAACCTGGGCCCTCAGTAGTGAGAATGTGGAGTCTTAACCACTGGACCACCAGGGAAGTCTCTCCCAATACTCTTGAACTCCACACTGCCAACCCCAAACCGCAATGCCTCTGCTGCTGCTGCTGCTAAGTCACTTCAGTCGTGTCCAACTCTGTGCAACCCCATAGACGGCAGCCTACTAGGCTTCCCCCGTCCCTGGGATTCTCCAGGCAAGAACACTGGAGTGGGTTGCCATTTCCTTCTCTAATGCATGAAAGTGAAAAGTGAAAGTGAAGTCGCTCAGTCGTGTCCGACTCTAGCGACCCCATGGACTGCAGCCTACCAGGCTCCTCCGTTCACGGGATTTTCCAGGCAAAAGTACTGCAATGCCTCTACCCTCCTGCAAAGGAGATGCCTCACTGTGGAGGCAAATAGGATCTGAAGTTACATACTCATATCACCCTCTCTGATCTCAGGGTCTTCACCTTTGAAGTGGGGTTAATAACACTTACCTCATCAAATTGAAAAAAGGTAATATGTGTAAGATGCTTGGCCCGAGCGTCTGTTACCCGTGGCCACAAGATAACAATAGCTGTCATCAGTATTATTGTCCCTTGTTATCTGTTACTGTGGTGGCTCCCAATGAAACACTCCTCCAGGAATCATGGCCTGTGTAGTCCCCTCCCACATTTGATTCTGGGCTGGCCAGATATGTGCTTTAATCAATAGAATACAGTAGAACTGATTTGGGTCAATTCCGGGCCTAAACCTTAAGAAGGCCTGATGGTCCTGATGTGCTGAAGCTGGCTCGTACCTGCTTGCAAGGGCTTATTGTTAAATTTTCAGGAATTTATGAACTGATTGACATCAAGTTGGTAGCCTGAAATTAATCTTGATGAAAATATTTGCCCTATAGAAATTGGCAAATCCTATATACAAATTAGGGGCCTTTCTTCTTTTCTTCTTTCCCCTCCCCTTCCTCCCTCCTTCCGCCTCCCCCTTCCCTCCCTCTCTCCATCCTTCTTGCCCCCTCCCCCCAACTTACTTGTCTCCTTTTTCTTTTTCCTCCTGCAGGGCCAGTTGCCAGCACCCAACTACTTGACGGCTTCCACTTTTGAACTTTCGTGAACCTAAACCACCACATACGAAGTTCAGCCAGTATATAAAGAATCCACCTGCAATGCAGGAGACACAGGAGATGCAGGTTCAATCTCTGGGTTGGGAAGATCCCCTGGAGGATGAAATGGCAACCCACTCCAGTATTCTTGCCTGAAAAATCCCTTGGACAGAGGAGCCTGGTGGGCTACAGTCCATAAGGGTCAAAAAGTGTCAAGCTCTGCTGAGTGACTAAGCATGCACACCTTTGAGGAAAGACTGTCCCTTGGAAAAGTCCCACAGGGAGAGAGAGCCCCTGGGATTACATTGAGAAAAACCAAGGAACTCAGATAAATGACCTGGTAGAGCTACTTCAAGCACCCCGCAGCCTTCTGAGCCCTGCTTGACCCGTGAGTGAAGAGGCCATGGACAGTCCAGCCCCAGGAGACACCATCACATGGGTCGGAGATGAGCTGTCCTGATGTAACCTGTCTGAATTCCTGACCCACAGAGCTGTGAACATTTGAAAGATGCGCTGTGTTAAACCATTAAATCTCAGGACTTCAGGATGCATCAATAGATAGAAGCGCTGTCCACCCTGAGGCAAAGGGCCAGACACTCTCATCGCTGTGTGCCTTTCATCCCCTTCTGCATTTCCTGGATCCCAGGAAGCTCAAAGGAGAGGTGCCCAGCTTGCCACACCGAATAGGGGAAGCCCTACTGGCCCCTGAAGCACCCTGATCTTCAAGGGATCCTAGGGGGTCATCCTGACTCACACCCCTCCCCCACCCCATATAAAGAGATGTCGGGGGAGGGACTCTGCTGGGCTTCTGATGTGGAGCTGAAATAGGAATGGGGCCCTCCCCTCCCCTGTTGACATTTAAAAAGGACAAAATCAGGAGGAAGGTAAATGTTACTTTTCTCTTCTCCTGGGGACCAGAGAAGAGACAGGCTGACCCAGGGTTCGCATCGTTTCAAGCTTAGTGAGGGCGCTGGAGTGCTGGGTGTGAGGTCACTGCAGGCTGAGGGGGTGGTCACTGCTGGTGGACTTGACATCCTGCCCTGGAGGTTACTCGGGACTGGTGTGGGGTTAAACTGCCCTCTCAGTCTTGCTCCAGAACCCCTGCGGCTGGGTAAATCCAGTGATCCCATCCAGGGGAGAGTCCACGGGTCTGCAGTATCCCCAAATTCCTGACAGCTACTAATTTGGTGGATTTGGAATTGGAATCCTGAGAATCCTTGGAAATTCCTGAAATCATGCTGTATTTTCTACTTCCTATAATACTATATTTGTGTGTTTTTTAAAAGTGAATGACCATAAATAATAAATGATGAATCATTTTTCTGTAATGGGGTTGTGTTAAAAGTTTCAGAGGTCTTTTATTAAAAACAGAAAAACAAAAAACAACGCTGGACTTCCCTGGTGCTCCAGTGGTTAAGACTCTACACTCCCCATACAGAGTGAAGTAAGTCAGGCAGAGAAGGAGAAATATCGTATGGTCCCTTATGTGTGGAGGCTAAAAAGAAATGACACAGGTGAACTCACAAAACAGAAAGAGACTCACAGACTTAGAAAGCGAAGTTATGGTTGCCAGAGGAAAGGGATAGTTAGGGAGTTTGGGATGGGATGTACACACTGCTATACTTAAAATGGATAACCAGCAAGGACCACTGGAACTCTGTTCCATGTTATGTGAGGGAATCTAGGGGAGGATGGATACATGTATATGTACAGTTGAGTCCCCTGCTGTTCACCCGAAACTACCGCAACATTGTTAATCGGCTATATCCCAACACAAAATTAAAAGTAAAAAACAAAAGACTCCACACTCCCACTGCAGGGGGCTCAGGTTTGATCCCTGGTCCCGGAAGACCCTGCATGCCATGTGGCACAGCCAAAAACATAAAATAAACACGTGGTTCACTGTTACTGTAACACTGTTACTGCACACCTTGTTTTATTGTGCTTTGCTTGGTTGGTTTGTCCTGTTCACAAATACTGATTTTTTTTTTTTACAAATTGAAGGAAGATCTGTGGCAAGCTTGTGTCGAGCAAGCCTATCAGTGATATTTTTACAACAGCATTTGTTCACTGCCTTTCTCTGTCACATTTTGGCAATTCTTGCAGTATTTCAAGCTTTTTCATCATTATTATACTTGTTATGGGGATCTGTGATCAGTGATCTTTTGATGATACTACTATGAATTGATGAAGCCTCAGAAGATGTTGGCATTTTTTAGCAATAAAGTATTTTAACTTAAGGTATATACATTGTTTTTAGACATTTAATATTTATTGCACATTTAATAGACTATGGCACAGTAAGAACATTACTTTCATATGCATTGGGGAATGCATATGCAAAAATAATTTGTGACTTGCTTTATTGCAATATTTGCTTAATTGTGGTGATTTGGAACCTGTAATACCTGTAATATCTCCAAGGTATTCCCATACTCTGAAACAACATATTTTGACAAGACTATGTATTTCAATAACATGTAAATTTGCTGCCTCCTAATGTAGATATTTGAAAGAGAAAATATTAACATAAAGGAGCATTAACACAAAATTAATGTCTAAAGTCATTAAAAATGGAAAGATACAGGTATTTAATATTTTAAAAATTTTATTCTTAAAATTTTTTAGGGACTTCCCTGGCAGTCCAGGGGTTGAAACTTCACCCTCCAATGCAGGGGGTGCGGGTTGGATCCCTGGTGGGGGAGCTAAGATCCCACATGCGTTGTGGCCAAAAAACCTAAACATAAAACAGAAACAATACTGTAACAAATTTAATACTCTTTACAAATGAATAAATAAAAATAAAAAAATTTAAACCCACAAGGCACCACTTGACCTGATCTTCATTTTGTAACAAAAATTCCAGACACAGGAAAAATAGAAACTCTTGTGCTGACATTGTTGGAATTGTCAAGCAAATGTCCAAAATTGCCTTCAATTTGATGGTTAGGACTCACATTGCTTCATCTAAGCTCATTTTTTGTTTAACAACAAAAATGCTTTGTCTGCTTTCCCTGATTTTCTTTTTGCCGGCAAAATTGATATTGCCTTTGCTCATACAGATTTTAGATCAGCTTCTGATTTGGGGTCTGGGAATTCTGCAACATTCTTATTTTCTTCTCTTTGCATTTCTCCCACAGCGAATATTCAAGCACTGGAAAATGTCAGTGATCGTGACTGGGTAGTACTTGAAGAATGTAACATTCAGATGCCAGCAAAGTTAACAGGACAACACATACCAAATTGCCAATTTAAGGGCTTATTTTGCTTCCAAAGCTTATTTCTTGGAATATCACTCAGAGGCTTTGTATAAGATATACTATACATATAAACTTATTAATATTTATTTTATCTGTAAGAATGACTCACCATTGGCAGCAGACAGGGCTCCCAACATACACTGACATAATAGCCACAGCTACAAGCAAGACTGACAGTTTAGACAGTAAAATTCCTACCTATGAGCTCTTGACCCAGTTCCCAGAGACACTGACCTTAACCTTCAACACCATGTATCAGGGTTTTCAGCTTTTGCTTTCAACTTGACATCTTCAGCTGATCCCTTCAAAGCAGTCACATCTCTATGTTGATTATGAAGCTTTAACTCTCACAACAGAATTACAATACTTTCTCCCATTTTTCAGTTTTCTTGACTGACTTTTCTTGAGACTTGGAATTTGAGAAAGAGAATTTCTAGAAATCCAGTGAAGACACTTGCACTGTAACACTAGGTCTACAGCATGGCTTGAGGGACATGGACTTTACCCAAGAAGCATGAACTCTTGACATGCCTGCCTTTGGATGGGATTTTGTTGCCCAAAAGTTCATTAAAAACAGAGCTGGACTCTCAGTAAAAAAAAACTCCCCACCTCGCTGGCTCCCCTGCTGAACTGGGGCTCCCCAGTTCTCTGTCTCCCCTGCTGAACTGGGGCAAGTTCCTCATGTCTCCAGACTTCACTGCTTCATTTATTTATTTTGGCTGTTCTGGGTCTTCATTGCTTTGCCCCGGCTTTCTCTAGATATAACGAGTGGGGACTGCTCTTCTTACGGGGCCGGGCTTCTCACTGCCGTGGCTTCTCTCGTTGTGGAGCACGGCCTCTAGAATGTGCAGGCTTCAGTAGTTGTGGCTCTGGGGCCCAAGAGTGCGTGAGCTGTGTAGTTGTGGGCACAGGCTTAGCTGACCCGTGGCATGTGGAATCTTCTCAGACCAGGGATCCAACCCATGTCCCCTGCATGGACAGGTGGATTCCTATCCACTGGACCATGAGAGAAGTCCCAGACTTCGCTACTTTAGAAGCAATAGGAGTATTTCTAGCAGGCGACAAAATGGTTTCATTGAACTGGAAGGTATGTTTTTCATCAGGCCCTTTTGGTTTCTCATGCTAAAAGGGGGATTATAGTGTTGACTGAGGTGCTTGACCTTAATAACCACTGGGGAAAAATGGGCAAGGAGGTATATGGGGTATCTCCTGGTAATTCTGGGTCAAGTCGTTAAAGTTAATGGAAGACCACAGTGACCCCAAACAGGCAACACCATCAAGAGCTCAGCCTTCTTCAGATGAAAAATTAAGACTGTTCCACTACATAAATGACCCTGACCAACTGAGGTGTTTGTGAAGGGCAAAAGGGACATGGGATGAAGTGGTAAATACCAACTATGGTCGTGTGATTAGATGCAGAAACAAGAACTATAGTTTTACCCATATTGCACCTCTTTGTGATGAATATATCGATTTATTTTAATAAAATTTCTTTTTTTAACTCCCATCCCCATTCCCTATTATATGTACATAGGGATTTTTTGATAGTTATACCTGCAATTTGTTCAATGGGTTATAGAATATCAACATGGGATAATGATGGAATTTGAAAGAGAATGGACATCCCAGATAGCCAGATATAATTACTGATATGAATTTGGACTGAACCCTGTTGGATAAAAGGGTAAGTTTTCGTTAGTGAGGAATAATGATACTGTTATCTAGAAGCAGGTTTTGGTGGTAGTCCTGGTCGTGGATGAGTTTAAGAAAGGAAGAAGAGTATATGTTGACCTCATGCAGCCAAGAGGTGGATTGTTGTAGATATTTGTTATTCTTCTGAGCTGCCTTTAAACTTTCTTTCTTTATTTGGGACTTCATATCTTATATGTCTGCCTTCTTCTTAGCTCATTTTCCCAGGATGCCTTGCATCCTGTATAGAGAATAGTTAACCATTTATTGAGAACTTGGGTTGTACCAGACCCTGTGCTAAACACTTTTCCTTCTATATTTCAGTTCCCACAACTACTTTACATGGTGGGTTAACTTCATATTGGAGCCAAGAAAGCTGAGAGTCAGAGAAGTTAAGTAACTTGTCCAAATCACACAGCTAATAAATGGTGGAGCTGAAATTAATCAGTAAGTGGTGAGTCTGGGGCCATCTGACCACAGGGATAATGCTAATTTTAACCATCTGCTCAAGGTGATATTTGTTTGTTGAACACACATATATAGTCATTATAATTTCAAGTATTAAAGGTATTACTTGAGGAGCATGAAGGAGAACTTAGTGGAGATCCAGGAAGACTACAGGGAAGAGATGTTGCCTGAGTCACTGGGATGTGGGGAACTCGTTAGACAAAGGAGGATGGGCAGGACACTCCAGACTGTGGTAACTGCAGGTGCAAAGGGCCAGAGGAATGAACTGGCATGAGCGGACGGGCCATGCTGCAGTATGTGGGGGAGCAGAGGGCGGGAAGTCAGACCCTGGTCCCTCAGAGAGCTGTGAGCTAAGCTCAAGGAGTCTGCACTCGATCCTGGGGTCTGTGGTGAGTCACAGAGGGATTTTAAGTGGATTTGCAATTCGAAAATCTCCGGCAGAGCAGGATGATGGTTTGCATGGTGCGTAGGCTGGAAGCAGGGAAGCCTTTGGCATAATCCAGGTGAGAAGCGAGCTGGCTCAAACTGCAGAAACAGTGGTGATGGTGATGGGAGGAGGAAGTGGATGCAGGGGATGGATAGAGAGATGTGGAGGAGGCAGAAGTTGCAGGACTTGAATGTGGATTTAAAGAGGGAAGGAGGCGAGAGGGTTTGGTCCCAGGGGTCTGTCTGGGTGATGTGGAAATGGAGAGCCATTGGCTGAAAGAAGAAATGCAGGAGGAAGAATGAGGTTGTCAGAGTTAAGCAGAGAGGTGGGCAGTCTCAGGGAGCCCGAGGCTGAAGATGCAGCTAATAACAGCTAACGATTACTAATCGCATGTAGCACACTGGGCCCGGGGCTAACAGCCAACGCCACAGGGGCATTCGGAGATTACGTGAGTTAACACATGGAAGAGGTTCAGAACAGTGCCTCTTGCAAAGTAAGCGTTCTGGAAGAAACTGCTATTATTATTACTATTACCAGCCTTGTTTTACAGACAGGGGGGTTGGGACTTAAAGTGGGTAAGGACAACCTTGCTTGTCCAAGGCCCACAGGCAAGAAGCTGCAGTCTGACTCCAGGGCAGTGCCCCTGACGTCATATCACCCTGTCTGTTGAGGAGGGGCATAGATGAAGTCCCACAGCGGTCACACAAACTCGATAAAGACGGAGCGGGGTCGGGGGGGCAAGAGCCCAGGGAGCACTGACAAACCTGTCCCAAAGTTCCCTTGCCAATTGCGTCCTCTGGGGGCCCCTCTGGTGCCCATGCTTTAATGCTCAGACTGCTCACCCTGGGAATGTTTTTCAACAATGCATTCCCAACACATCCCTGCGTCTTACCCAAGAATCTCTGCCTCAGTGATTGTAGAGGAGTCAAGGGTCCTGGGCCGACCTTGAGAGGACCTAGAGCTCACTGTGAATCCCTTCAGCACAGGAACGATGCCGAGGGCCCTCCACTGAAAGATGTGGGTAAATGTGGAACCTCCTCAAGGACTGTGGTGAAAGATGAGATAAGGGAGTTCATGTGCTCCAGGAAGTTTAGTTATTATTATTATTGACCATTGTTATTGTTATTGGTGCTCATTTTCTAAAATAATCGTATTTATTTGTTTTTGGTCATGCTGGGTCTTCATGCTGTGAGGGCTTTTCTCTATTGTGGCAGATGGGGACAACTCTCTAGTTGCCGCGCACAGGCTTCTCACTGGTGGCTTCTCTCGTTGTGGAGCACGGGCTCTAGGCACGTGGGCTCAGTGGCTGTGGCTCCCGGGCTCTAGAGCACAGGCTCAATAGTTGTGGCACATGGGCCTAGATGCTCCTCAGCATGTGGGATCTTCCCTGATCAGGGATTGAACCTGTGTCTCCTGCACTGGCAGGCAGATTCTTTACCACTAAACCATGAGGGAAGCCCCTGGTACTCATTTTTCAGTCTCCATGGGTTAGCACAGCGTCTAGGACTCAGCGAGCGCCTGTGGAATGAACGCCTGAATCAGAACACCTCAGGTCTCTTTCTACCTTCTCTTTGATAAATCACTTGGAGCCTCAGTTTCCTCACCTGCAGACTGGAGACACTCATCCCCACCTCCCAGGGTTCCCGCGATGAAATGAGAGAACATGAATCTGTGTTTTGAGGACTGTGGAGTGTTCTACAAACGCAGTGCACAGTCAAGCTCTGCTTCCCCTCCCAGAACGCAGTTGGCAGCAGACCAGGGACGATGAGCGGGAGGCTGCCTCGGACTGGTGGGAAGTTCAGTTCCTTGTCAGACAAGTGGGGCGAGGTCAGCAGGGTGGTCAGGAATTTGTGGGCCAGGTGTGGGCCGCCAACGGCTCTCTGGGTCCAGGGGGCATTGTTAAGGTTAATGGACTGGAGCCTCCTCCATGCCTGTCTAATGGTTTGGCATCAACAAAGGAAGCATACACAGCACACAGTATATTCAGTGTCCTGAATGTATACTTACTTCTGCACGTATGTGTGTGTACATAGCTGGGGGAGGCTCAGCTATCTCCCAGAGTAAGGAGGTGGCAAATGTCAAATCTTTGAGAAGCTTCCTCTTACGCACAATGCAGAGAGCTGGAGTACTGGGGACACTTGGCTTTGTTTGTGTATCCAGGCTGATGTCTATAAGCCAACCTTGTGCACGTGTGTCTGTCTGACGGGGCCAGTGGTAAAAGTGAGGCCAACCAAGGGGTTATAGACCACAGCGAACACAGGTGGTAACGTGGCGGTGGTGTTGAGGGTGGGCTGGTGGGGCCTCCTGGCTGCCGCTTCCACACACTGTACACATTTTTTCCTGTAGATCAGACCCTTCCTTAAGAAGGAATGGAGGGGGTAGGAGGAGGGGTGTCTTCATCCCTCAGTACCCAGTGTTCAACCAGCAGCCTCTCCCTGACAATTCAGTGCTTGCAATATCAATTTTCCCTTCCGGAAAGCAGTTCACTTTTGCTATGTGATTGGGAAGGTAATAGGTGGGAGCAACTCCCTGCCATGGCATTTTTATTTAAGTGGAGTGAACACATTCTGCCTGGCCCTTCCTCTGAACCTGTGCTCAGACTGCTCCCACCGTTCTGAACACCTTCATTCGAGCTGACATCTCACCTATCCCCAAAAGCTCAGCTCAAAGGCACCTTCTTTATTATACCTTCTTACCTCTCCTCTCGTGTGATAGAAATTAATTCTCTGTTCTAGGTACTCCGGGTTGCAAAAACTACCAGGTAGGCATCCGGTATGGCTCCGAGGCCAACAAATCTAAGGGGGCGTGTTACACTGGACGTTGGGTCAATGTCCTTCCCAGGTTTAGGCTGTACGGTCTTGGGGTTCAGCTCTGTGTGGCCCAAGATACTGAGGCCTGCTGCAGTGGTGGGTTAGTAAATGTTTAACAACCAGCTCTCTAGGAGAAAGACCCTGACTTGTACTACACGCCAATTTTTGTGATATAAATACTCCCACCGTGTCTGACAAAGCTATAGCAATGACACTAGGGAAGGAGCAGTTGAGAAGAGATGTGTACACTCAGCTGCGAGCTCGTGTGAGCTGGTTCCAGGACATGATTGCTGATTCATGACTATGCTCCAGAGATGTTGACATCAGCTAGTGTCTGGCACATAGTAGGCCCTTGGTGCATGTTTGAAAGAATGAATGAATCGATGAATACATAAATAAATAAATGGATGAAGAGTTGGATGAGTGGGTGGATGGGAATCAAGTTGCTCGGGCAGCAGTGATTCACAGTGGCTTTGGCAGGGGGAGGTGAGAAGAGAGAAGAGGTTGTTCTGTGCTGGGCAGGGCTGCTGGTGTCCAGCACCAGGCAAATCCAAAGTACCCCAGTTCCCCATCTGAAGGGACCTCCTGCCTTCCCCCTGCCCCGCCAGGCCTCCCCCAGTGCTGAAGCAGCTTTGCTTTCTCTCATAAATAACCCATAATGCCGTTGAACATGGTTTTCTTGTTGGGGCTTTTGTTTCTTCAGTCATGACAAAAGCCGCACTAATGAGTTATTGGAAAAACCAAGCCCTGCCAGAGGAGGCTGGGTGAGCACAGAGGGGGAGGTGCGGATCTGGCCAGCCCAGGAGGCCGAGCAATTCCCTGAAGAGAGCTTGCCAGCTCCTGAGAGGGGCCTTAAAAAGTCCTGATGGTTCATCTGTGTCCAGGGCTTTACACAGACCAACCACCTCAACCACAAGGAATCCTCCTCTGTGAGCCACTGGGCAGGTGTCATTAACATCCCCATGCTCCCAGCTGTTTCCACCGAAGGGCTTTGGTACCCACTGTTCCCTCTGCCTGGAACACCCTTGCAGCCGGATATCCCCACTCTGTTCACTCAGGTCCTTGATCTGAACGTTACCTCCACAGAGGGGCCATCCCTGACTACCCTGTCCAAAGAGACACCTCTCCTTGTTCTCCATCCCCTTGTCCCACTTGAATTTTGTTTTGCTAGCATCAATCATAATCTGATGTCTCGGACTGGATGGCAGAATGCAGATCCCAAGATAAGGATCTGAGGGCAAGTAGTATTCAATGACTCCAGGAAACACCCATGGGAGGATGGGGAAGTGACACAGGGGAGGGAAGACAGCCAATAAAAGCTGCAGTAATTATTAGCTGTGGGGACCTGTGCCCCAACCCCGACGGGGAACTCTGGGAGCCAATGCAGGACACACACCTTGGAGACATTCTGCCCGAAAGGGGGAGGGAGTCGCAGTGTTTATGCAACAGCCCGGTGAGTCGCTGGCGTAGGGCTGCTCCCACGGAGCTGAGAGTTTCTGGCTCTTCTGGCTGCTGTGGAGGCAGGCACAAAGGCCTTGGGCAAAGGCAATCAGAAGTCAGCCTGAGGGCAGTGAAGTTAGCACAGTAGGATATGGGCTGAGCACCCACAGGCTCTTCTAGACTTGATATGACATAACACTGTTATGTTGTCTTCCCAGCTAAACGAAAGGGAGGGACTTTGTTATGTTCACAGGTACAACCTCTGTGCCTGGAACACTGTCTGGTAATCATGACAAAGTTGTCGAATAAATGGATGCCCATTTTACTGATAAAGATGATGAGGCTCAGAGGCATGAAGGACTGTGCCCACACTGGACCTGTCCACAACAGGAAGTATTTACTGAGCACCCACTTTGGGTCTAGCACTTTAAGTCTCTCTGACTCCAGTTTCTGGGCTTCCCCCTAGTCATGTCCTCTCCCAGCCTGGGTCCCAGTGAGGGGGAGGTGTGACTTCCTGGACTCCATTTCACATCCCTGGCACATGAATGCTCCTCTATTCTCAGTCTGACCTGGTGACCTGGCAGGGACAGGTCAGCCAGGATCTACACTGAAATGTTATTTTGTTTTCCCATTTCGCTTGGAATAATGGCTGACAATTCCACCTCCTTCATCCCAAGAAAGGAACCAAGGTCAGAGACTGAGTCCAGGCTTTCTTGCCTCAAGGAGCTTTGGGTTTTGTTATCAATGCAGCAGGGCCACTCCCACCCAGTTAGGGTAGGAGGTGGAAGTCTCTTGAGGGGGAGCGAAGAGAGTGGACTAGATAAGGGATGAGGAAAAAGTGAGTGACCAGGAGGGAGAAGGGCCTCTCCAGCCCAGGAAGGAACAAAAATCTGGGGACTTTTGTTTGGGGCCTTGTGTCCCTCTGGCCTGCAGTGCCAGATGGGGATATTTGTGCAGGCTGGATGATAAGTGTGGAGGCCCTGAGGGTCTCCAGGGTCCTCTGTGGTCACTTAGAGGGCTGCTGTGGAGACCTCTCAGAGCACGTCTAGGGCAGCTGGCTGACTGAGGCCTGGCCTAGGGTTCAGGAGCCAAGGCAACAAGAGTCAATTACCATGGCAACCACAAGGCCTGAGGCCTCTTCCCTGGGTCCCGGATTCTTCTATGACCTTGGAGACTCCCCTCAAACATAACTAAAGCAGATTTTTCAACACTCTGGCAATTGGAGGCTTGGGAGCTGAATTTATTTGACTTGAAAAAATAAAACGATATGACATTTATTGCGTGTGGATGTTGCTGAGTAAATTCAAAGCCACTCCAGTGCAGAGGGACCTGTGGGCCTGTGGATGAAGGCGACTGAGCTGAGAGGCACACCACCAGCCTCCCGTCTGCTAGTGGATCTGGCCAGGCAAAGCCAACCCTTGGTCAGGCCTCCTGACTGCTTGGAGGGCACTGGAGACCATGGGGGAAACACTGGAGGAACTTAATTTTTTAAAAAGTATATGAAAATCACATTTGCTTATTTCTGATTATAAAAATAAACATACTGCTTGCAGAGATACAGGGATAATAGAAGCATACAAAGACAGAAATAAAAATCACTCATAATCCCATCACCTACAATAATCATTAAAATGAACTATCTGTTCTTCTCATCTTCAGTCTGTATAACAGCTTTTACATAATTGAGACCATATTAATGTTATTTATATAATTTATACTCTATCTATAGAATATAGATAGGTGGCAAAGGTCCCTGAGCTCTGAATGGAAAACAAATGAGAAACACAAACACACACTCACATGTCAACCTGCACAGACAGTGCAAAGTAGAGCAGGGGGCAGAATGCTGAAAAGTAATAAGTCCCCAGTCTGCTACTAAACAGCACCATGACCCTGAAGAAGCCACCTTACCCTCTCGTGCCTCAGTTTCTTAATCTGTAAAATGGGGTTGATGAAACCTCATTTAACTACCTCCCAGTATTTTGGAGAGCATCATATGTGAAAGTCCTCCATCTACTGTAGTGGTGTCATTAGGCCATGATAAAAGAACCAGGAGCTCTAGCTTTCGGCATTACATTTTCTGTGTGACTTTGAATCAATTCCTTCGTTTCTCTGGTTCTTAGTTGCCTACTTAGTTAAATGAAGGACTGGACTAGGATTCCTAAAAATAAAACTAATAATTTTTAGAATGCTCACCATGTGTCAGGCACAGTATGGAGCACTTCATATGCATTTTCTCATTTAATCCCCCTAATTTAGCAGTCCTATGAACTTGGCACTATTCTTATCACCATTTTTTGGACACAGAGAGGTTAAGCAACTTCCTCACATTTACTCAGACAGTAAGCAGTAGATATGGGGTGAAATTGGACTCCTGAGCATTGCTGTCAACAAAACTCCTACCACGATAGAAGAGTTCTATATCTGCATTGGGCAGAAGGGTAGCCACTGGCTCTGTGTGACTGTTGAGCACTTGAAACTTGGCTAGTGTGACTGAGAAACTGAATCTGAAATTTGACTTTATTTAAACTCAAATACTAGTATACATTGGCTATGTATTTGGCCAGCATAGCTCTATTATGTCAGCTTTTGGTCCCTCTTCTCTGTAAGAGCGGAGAAGGCAGTGGCACCCAACTCCAGTACTCTTGCCTGGAAAATTCCACTGACGGAGGAGCCTGGTAGGCTGCAGTCCATGGAGTCGCTAAGAGTCGGACACGACTGAGCGACTTCACTTTCACTTTTCACTTTCATGCATTGGAGAAGGAAATGGCAACCCACTCCAGTGTTCTTGCCTGGAGAATCCCAGGGACGGGGGAGCCTGGTGGGCTGCCATCTATGGGGTCGCACAGAGTCAGACACACGGCTGAAGCGACTTAGCAGCAATTTAGCAGCTCTGTAAGAGGGAGCGTCAAGTAGTGGAGAAGAGTATAGACTCTACAGTCTGTGGATCAAATTCTCTGATTGGAAAACCAGCTTTGCCACTTTTTAGCTGTGTGACCTTGGGGGAATGACTGAACCTCTCTGTTCCTCAAATCCCCCTAAAACCGGGCGGATGTGAGGGCAAATGGCATTTAGGCTGAGCATTTCATGGCTATGCTACTGTCTACATACTCCTTCAGAGAAGTCCTGGGTTAAAGGATGAACAGTGTGAGGTGGGGCTAGATTGACTTCAAAGGGCTGAGTGGGAGGGCCCCTTGGGGTCTTCTTTCCACGCTCGCTCAGGGGTCAGATGTGTCTCCTGAAGTCCCCCGGGACGGTGGGCGTGGGGGTTCTCCGAGGAGATCCAGAGTTAATCAAAGAGGCAGCGAGTCCCCAGGGCTTGTCGTGTATTTGGAACAAGGGGCATGTGGGACCAGTCCTGGGACTCCTCCCATCCCCTAGCGCATCGGAGTGGTGGGGGGCGGGGGGTGGTGGCTAAGCCTGGCGTGCTGGGGGTCAGAGGGGCTGCGGGCTGGGGTGGGATGGGAAGAGAAGGACGGGGAGCGGGGGACGGGGGGATGAAGTACAGAGTAGATGACATCAGCTTGTCCTGGGGTCGGGTCAGAGCAGATGGAGCTGCAAAGGGGCCACTACGTAGCACGCTGGGGGCGGGGGGCGGGGGTGGGCGCCGTTCCTGCCGTATTCTATGTGAATGGCGCCCCCTGGAGTTTATGCCACACAGCGGTCCTGTCTGTGTGGGTGCCTGCAATTGTTCCAGTCCAGATTTCCTGCTCCCCTCGCCCCCATCTCCCCCACCACTTTGCAGGGCTCAAAAAGAGGTGATGGTTAAAGGAGAAAGAATTTTGCTGGAGAACTTAAACTGCAAGGGACCTGGGAGAATCACGGGTCCAGTCCCCAGGCCCAGCCTTGGCCCCCTCTCCTCCCATAAGTTCCCTTCACCCCTCTCCTCCCTTTCCTCCTTTCCCCTCACATCCCAGCCTGTCTTTTCAAGCTTGAGAACATTTGATCCTGCTTCCGAGAAAGAGCTGTGCTGGAGAAGGTGAGAAAGAACCAGCTCAGTGAAATTTGACACGCCTTGCACTGGCGCCCTGGGGACAAAGGACGGAGAGCCACCCCCAGCCTGGCAGACCTCCCCACCCCCCTTTCAGGAAACTCACCTGACCCACACCTCCTCCCCTAGAGGGCATCCCGGAGTGAGGCAGCAGTGGAGGGTCACAGCACTTGTGTGCACAGTGATTTTCCCAGAATGCCCTGTCCCTCACTTGCCTACTTCCCTTCCCCAAGAATTCGCTTCCCCTCAGCCTCTCCATAACTCAAACATTTCTTCTTATATATTTGCTGTTTGTCTGGATCATTTGGGTCTCCCTTATCCTGGAGATTCAGGGCTTGTCCAGGGCTTACTTTTGTTCTGGGCAGTCAGGGTAACCAGAACTAGTTCATTGTGTTTATCTGGTTTTGGCTGCACTGAGCCTTCGTTGCTGTGTGTGGGCTTTTCTCTAGTTGCGGCGACCAGTGGCTACTCTCCAGTTGCGGTGCATGGACTTATTGTGGCTTCTCTTGTTGCGGAGCACAGGCTCTAGAGTGCGCCGGCTTCACACTGTGAAGCAGTAACTGGCATGCAGACTTAGTTGCCCCGCGGCATGTGGAATCTTCCAGGACCAGGAATCGAACCCATGTCCCCTGCATTGGCAAGTGGATTCTTAACCACTGGACCACCGGGGAAGTCCTCAGTTCATTTTAATGAGCAGACGAATGGCTGCCATCTGCTCAGTCCTGCACTGGGTGCTGTGAGTGATTCACACAGTATCAGGATACCCCATCCTGCCCTGGAGCTCACAGCACATGTGCCATTCTAAGCCTGGGGTGGGGGGTGACATCCATGAGACCGGAGTGCCAGATGGGGCCTTCCAGGGAGGAGCTGGTCTCCAGGTCCTCTGCAGCTGCCTGAGCCAGGTGTGTCTCCCTAGAGAGGCCACCGGAGTCAGGTGGGGATGGGACCTGGTCCCCAGAGAGACTGGGTTTTCCTTCCAGGGGGCATTGACTTGTGCATGCCAGCTTCACAGTTTCATCTTCAAACATGCCTGGTTCCCAGGAGCCCAGAGAGACATTTCTGTTGGGAGAAACACCCAAATAAAGCACCAAGCTGCTTCCTTTGCTCTGGGTTTAAACTCGGAAAGCTGCAGGCAACCAGGCTTAGACGCGTGTAACAATCTTGCAGTAGAGCCAGGAAGTCAGAGTAACCACGCCCAAGCTGTCCTTGTTCCCCATCCCATTCACACTTACCCTGTGTGGGTTCTTTATTGTGGTCAACAGTTATCTGTTGCTGTTTCTATGTCCTGGCTTCTTTTTTATACCAGAATCTATGAACCTGTAGCAGCAGTCTCCGCACTGCCTGTGAGGGGCCTGAGGGCAGGGCTGTGTCTCCCCTCAGACTGGGGATCCCTGAGTCAGGGCTGGGTCTCCCCTCAGATGGGGCTCTCTGAGGCAGGGCTGTGTCTCCCCTCACACTGGGGCTCCCTGAGGGTCTTTTCTTGTTGGACATCTCCACCAGGATGCTCAGTATGATGTAGGCACAATGCCTGACTTAATAAATATTTATTGAATTAATGAATATTCAAGAGAACCTGGCTTTTCCACCCCATTCACCTGCTTCCCAGACCCAGCAGCCAGCTGGGGAAGCAGAGCTGGGTAAATCAGTGCTCCTTACACCTCCTCAGAGTGGGAAGACCATGTGTTTTCAAACCAAATTACTTTTGATCCACTGAACTGTCAGCTCAAAAAAGTTAAACAAAAATGTCCCCTGTTCTAACGTTAGTGTGGACATAAGGAGCTTGGGACGACCCAGGTGACCCTCACTTGGGAAATGGTAGCATCCAGGTCTCAGACACAGCTCACAAGGCTCTAGAGTCAGGGCACATCAGCTCATCATGGAAATGAGAGAGGGATCATCTCACAGCGGGGCAGGGTGCAGTCATGACACAGTGGCCAGAAAGAAGGGAAGAGACTCCTGTCTCTTTTGCACCTCCCCACCCTGTCATTCTAGGACTGGTATTTTAGTAACACACTGTTAAGCCAGTCAGTAAATGGCTCTTTGCCTCAGTTTTCACATCTGTAAAATGGAGGGGGCCACAAGTCGTAACTCACCTCACATTTAAAGGACCAAGAAGGAGAGTGGATGTAGAATTTCTTGGACAATTAAAATATGAGGGCACCCTTATTAAAATAAGTAATTTACAAGAGAATCTGAATAAATTAGCCTTTCAAAAGTGATCACGGTTCCTAGTCTCACAGTCTAGCCTCATCAATTTTCATTGACCGGTTCATATGATAAGCACTTATTGAGCACCCAACCCACTCTAATATTCTTGCCTGGAGAATCCCATGGACGGAGGAGCTTGGTGGGCTACAGTCCACGGGTCGCAAAGAGTTGGACACGACTGAGCGATTTCACTTCACTTTCACTTTAAGTGCCAGGCACAGTGCCAGGTGCTAGGGATGCTGTGGAACCCTCCCCACTTCAATCAATTCCTCACACAGAGCCAGAACAAGCCTGATACACTACAGTCAAATCCTGCCCCTCCTTTGTTAATAACCCTGCCATAGCTCCCATCTTGCTCAGACTAAAATCCAACATCCCGCAATGAATGCAAAACTAGAATGATCTGTCCCCTTAAACCTCTCTGATCTCGCTCCTGCTACTCTCCCTTCACATACTCAGCTCCAACCAAATCCTCCCTGTCACCACACGGCCTTTGCACGTCTTCCCCCACCCCTCCCTGCAATGCCCTTCTGTCAGACACTGGCACGGCTTGATCCCTCTCCCCTTTAAGGTCTTCAGATGTCCGTGGGGTCTTCTGCGGACACTCTCGCTAACATTTCAGCTCTCACATTTCCTACTCCTCTTCCTAGCTTTAGTATCTCCCTTACTATCTAAATACTATCGGGACTTTTCTGGCAGTCCAGTGGTTAAGACTTTGCCTTCCATTGGTGTGTGGGCTTGATCGCTGGTTGCGGAGAAAGCAAAACATAAAACAGAAGCAATGCTGTAACAAATTCAATGAAGACTTAAAAAATGGCCCACATCAAAAAAATCTTTAAAAATTAGAATAAATACTATTGACAGACTATATCATCTGTCTCTTCACCAGAATGTTACTTCCAGGAGAGCAGGGGTTCTTGCCTGTTTTGTTCACGTTGAATCTGTAGTGCCTGCCACATAGCAAAAACCATTAAATATATCTTACATGAATGAACATGTGAACAGTGGACAGGGTCCCTGCTCTGAATCCTGCACTCCAAGAGCAGAGAGCCTGCTGGGGGTCTGGGGGAGGGGAGTAGAGGGGTCTACAGGACCTGGTGGGTGACCAAAGTCTCTATGGTCCCTCCTTTCCAAGGATGTCATTGCAGGATTGCAATAGTACTAGTCTCGAGCAGCACGATTTATAACAGGAGTTAACTGCTTACTAATTAGCAGCTGGAACCATTAATTGGCTATTTGTTAGAGCGGGAATTAATAAACTGGTCTTTCAGCAGGGTCATAACTCTCCTCATTCCTCGCCCCTCCCAGCCAGCCCTCTCCTACCTGACCAGAAAGTGGCTTGCCCCTAAGATTGAATCAATACCTCCCATTGCATGATTTTCCAAGACGGTTTCCCTTGCAAGGTGATGACGCTCTCTCCCTGCAAAGACTCTTGCGCTGTCTCTCCTGCTTTTTTCTTCCAGGCTCTGACTTGCTAGAAGCCAATGATCGAATGATCGAGAGGCAGGGGGAGATGGGGGAACTTTCTAGTAACGCACTCTCACAACAAAAGCCCCAAGTTGCGCTGCTTGACAGAGGTCTGGGGCTCCTGGTTGTCCAGCCTCTCACGCACGCCCTCAGTCAGCAGCTACTTAGTCTTCCAGGAGCCTATAGGCTGGGCTTTCTCTAGGGCAAAATGATGGAGTTTTTCTTAGAATGTCATGAGTGGAACCCAAGGGCTGGCAGTGGGTGTTGACCACCAGGCCTCCAGGTGGCTTCAGTCTCAACTCGTGCCCAGTGGCCTCCTTCACTGTTGCCTCGAGTCCAGTGGTCTAGCTTTCATGCCCCACCCCCAAGCGCCCGATCTGGGGCGCAGAAGGATTGTTCTCTATTCCAGAAGAGAATAGGAACACTTCTTGTGAAAATATTTACTAAATACCTAGGAAAGAGCAAGCCTGTAGAGTCCACTTCAGCCACTTAGCAGGTGCGTGAATCACTAGATCTCTCTGTGCCATTCTACGAGAATAACAGTCCTGTCTCACGTAGTTGTTGTGAGGATTAAACAGTTAATGCACATGAAGGGCTTAGAACGGTGCTTGGCATGTGGTGTCAGCCATTACTATTATTACTCGTTTCTCTCAACCACTCTGTGAAATGTGGATCCTACTCACTTTTCAGCTGGGGAAACTAAGGCCCAGAGAGGTTAGGACTGGAGCTCAGGACCCATGGCTCCCAAGCCAACTGTTCCTTTCCTTCTCCTATTTGCTTCTCATTGTCAGGCCCAGGACTTTGTCAGAGGCAGCAAAGACAGGCACACCTAGGGGAGGAGATGACTGAATTTATAGGCACAGACAAGCAGGCTGTCAAGGTATTTACACTGCACACAATTAGCTGCCGAGTATTCACAATGGATTAGCTACAGCAAATGTTCAATCCCAGCCGCGGTAGAATTTGGTCCTCTACTCTCCCCTCCTTTTTGTCCCTCCCCCGTCATGAGTCTTCTCTCTCCTCCAGGCCAGGGTAGGTGTTCAGAGACAGTAAACTCAAGAGATGGTTAGCTGAGTCAGTGGGGTTCCTTGTCCACCAATAATGCATCCCAAAGCCAAAAAGGAGCAATTAACTGCTATTTGGGGTTGGCTAACTGAAAAATAGTAAGGCAGTTTACCATGACATGGACAAGTGCCCATCCAATTTAAAATAGGCAAAGCCAAGGAGGGCAGGAATCACTGTGATCACTCATTGAGAGCTTCCTGGAGGAGATGACGATTTTCAAATAATGGGAAGAGGATGATAATAAAAGAAGGTACTTATCATCGCACCCTCAGTTGGTACCACTTCCTTTCAGACTTCGTGGGGAAGGTGGGTGGCAAGATACAGAACCTGATAACTCTGTATGTCTGTGGGGGCAGAAAATGGATTTTTCTCTTTGGTTGGGGATAGAGGGGAATAGAAAAGATGGCGGCATTGAGGGTATCCTAGGTCGGTGGTCTGTGGTCTATGATGGGAATCATTCACTGGTTCATTTAACAGATCTTCAGCTGGCATCTGCTGGGTGCCCAGCACTAAGTGGGTCTGGCTTCCCTTATTCAGCCATAGACCCACAGGAAAGCAAGGAGAGGAAAATAAGGAGAGGCCAAAGGAGGCTCAGTCAAGTGGAGGTGGGCTGCAGAATAAGATTCTTCCCATGAAAGATTATGAAAAAGAATATATGTGTAACTGAACCAGTTTGCTGTCCAGTAGAAATTAACACAACACTGTAAATCAACTGTATTTCAATAAAATACCGGGGGGGGGGGGGATTCTTCCGGTGGTCTCAGACTTCCTGAGATGGACAGAAGGAAACGCGGAGGTGGGCACAGCCGCCCCTCCCTTCCTAGGCTGCCTGGAATTTCCCCAGAGGCCTGAGTCCTGCCGTCACACCCCTGAAGTCAGGGGCAGGTACTCCAATGAGAGGCAGGAGAGGAGAGACCCAGCAGGAAATGGGTCTGGGAAAGAGGGTGACTTATCCTTTAATTATTTAAAAAAATTTTTTTTAAATTTACATGCTGAAAAATTAAGTCTTGTATATGTTCTTTCAGTTTTGACAAATGCGTCGAGTCATGGACCCCCATCACAGCCAAGATGTTAAACAGGTCCGGGGAGTCGGGGAAGAGAAAGGTTTGTAATCTCACCTCTTGCTAGTTGCGGTTTTCTGCGCTCCCACGGGTTGCCCTAACACAACCCTTGCGCACACGCCGAGATAAATAACGGCGACAGGTGGAGCAGGTGAGATTAGCCAGACCCGGGGAGGGGAAAGCGATCGGAGTGCGGGGGAGGCCGCCCGCTTCGCTTGCTCGCCTTTGCCTCTCCCTGCCCGCGTTTGGGAGGCGCGCTCTACCCACCCCTGCTCCCGGAGGGCGGGTTTGAGGTAGTGGAGTTCGGGAGTGCGGGGACCACGTAGCCGGAGCCGGCCCCTGGCTAGGCTGCCGGAAGAGAGGGCGCGCCTGGGGCGCTTGGGGGCGCCTGAGGTCCTGAGCGGAGGCAGGACGGGGAGAAGGACGAGCTGCGGAGAACGGGGGTAGCCTGGGGGAATTTCAGCTGCGGGGTCCTGCGGACAGACCTGTTGGCAACCTGTGGGCCGCGCGCGGCGAGGGCTGGAGCTCTGATCGCGCCCTGTTCGCCCCGGGGCTCAGCCAGCGGCTCCCGCGGCGGCCCCCGCGCCGGACGCGGGGAGAGGCAGCGGCTGCCTGGAAAGGGGCGGGGCTCGGCCGGGGGCGGAGGGACTCCAGGGCCACGCAGACAGCCCTGCAGACCCACACAGCGGGCGACCGGCTCGCGCGCCTGCAGGACCCTGAAAGCCGCGGGCGCCCTGGTTCTTCCCCTTCGATCCCCCGCTTCGGTCCCGCCCCCCAAAAGTGCAAAACATTTTACAAAGTGTGCAGTGCCCCGCGGGCTAGGTTAGAGTCCCCGGGGCGAACGGCCGTGCTTGTCCAGCGAGAGGACTGGGATCCGTGCACCCGGCTCGGTCTGGGTGTGCGAGAGCTGGCGGAGAGCGAGTGCAAGCGCGCTGCAGAGCCCGCGCCGAAACCCACGTCCCTTCGCCACTGTCCTCGGGATAGATGGATCCATTTCTGCTTTCTGACATTTTCCTGCTGGGGGGATGGGGGGGCGGAGAGAGGGAGAGAAGGGGGGAAGGGCAGAAAGGGGTGGGGGGAGAGAGAGGGAGAGAGGCAGAAAGGCAGTCCGCTTCCCCCAGCCTTGTTTTGTTTTCTCTAATTGGTCCTGGGGGAGGCGAGGAAATTGGACAGAGGCTGGGCCCGGCTAGCTGGGCTGCCTTTAATTGGCTCCTTTTTTTAACTGGAGGGGAATCAAACAGGAGAGCGAGCGACAAAGGGTGGGAGAGCGAGAGACCGAACGAGGAGCCGCGAGGAGGAGGGAGGAGGGGAGGGGGAGGAAGGAGGAGGTGGGGGCAGACCGGGGGAGGCGGGGGGTGGGGGGGGAGCGCGGAATGAAAAGCTCGGGGTGTGGGGGGAAGCAGTACAGCGAAGCCCAAGTTGCCGAGCTAGCCGAGAGCTCCCACGGCCCGGAGCCCCGCGGCCGCCGCGCCCGGGAGCCCGGCCCGGCCCGGCCCCGCCTGCTTTGGGCCCCCGCCGGCAGAGGCCGCCGGGCGGGGGCGGGGACGACCAACTTGGGGCGCGGCGCAGCCCCGCTCTCCCTAGAGCTCCGAGCCCGGGAGCGCCACCGCCGCGACCAGACGGCGGGAGCGGAGCGCGGCGAGCGGAGGCGGCGAGCGGCTCCAGCGCCGCAGCCCCGGCCTCGGCGAGAGCGCGAATATTTTTCAAACGACTCAAACTTTCCTTCTTTCCCCGCGTTCTGGGGCCTCTCTTGGATGGAATTGTTCTCTTCATTCCCGCGGGGCGCTGGGGCACGATTCCTCCCCGGGGTTCCTCCGCGGCTCGGCTAACTTCGCGGACCCGGGGACCCGTGGCTCTCGCCCCTCGGCTGAGCCCAGCCCGCGCGCTTCTCCCCGGCTCTGGAGGCCCAGAGTCCGGGCTTTTCGCCTCCGAGAGGACGCCTAGCCCGGCCCCCTTGGATCGGGCCATTGAGCCCCCAGCACCGGCCGCAGAACTGGAGATAGCGGATTAACCCGAGCCGAGCCCCGGCCTCCCCGCCCCCGCTCCACGGAGGGGCGTCCCCTGGGCGGGGAAACGACAAGTTTGTCAGTCGTCGGTGGCCTGTTGGATCCAAGCGCCTCCGCCTCCGCGGAGGGGTCCCTGGAACCCAGAACCCCGAGAGGACAGCCCTGGGGACCCGGAGAGGCTCGGCGGCCGGGCTCCTTGGGCCGGGGCGCTGGCTGCTGCGCCGGGCGCGCCGAGGCACCCGGGGCCAGGCCAGCGCCCCCTGCGTCCCCACGCGGGCAGCGGCCCCGCCGGAGGAGAAACCCGGAT
This sequence comes from Bos indicus, assembly GCF_029378745.1. NCBI lineage: Eukaryota > Metazoa > Chordata > Mammalia > Artiodactyla > Bovidae > Bos > Bos indicus. Next base: position 13,108,850 of record NC_091782.1, on the reverse strand, counting down.
CGCTGCCGCCGCCGCCGCCGCCTCCTCAGTCTCCTGGTCTCCGCCGCCGCCCCCTCCGTCGCCTCTCGGGGAAGGGGAAGACGCAAGGGGCACCGAGGGGCCCCGGCGGATGCGCCCCCCACTGCCTCTCGGGCTGCGCCGCCTCGCGGGGATGAAGCACGGGCCGTGAAGATGGAGGTGACCTGCCTTCTACTTCTGGCGCTGATCCCCTTCCACTGCCGGGGACAAGGAGTCTACGGTAAGAGCCCGCGTCCGGCTGAAAGCCGGTTCAGCCCCGCGCGGAAACTTTGCAAGAGGCGCAAAGTGCGCGCTGCGCGGGTTTGGTGGGTACCCCGGCTCGGACTCTGGAGTGGATGCCCGGGTCCCCGCCCTTTTCCAGAGCGCGAGGAAATCGAGCTAGCTGCTTCAGCTCACGGAGGCAGGTCGTAGGGTCTGGCGTTAAGCCGGGGATGCCAGGGGGAGGTAGTATCCACTTTTCCAAACCCTGCCTGGGGCGGGAATGAATCGGAAGCCTTAAGAGCATCCAGTTGGCCTCGGAGACCCTGACAGACCGCACACTGGGGACTGAGAAAGCGACTTGCACCGAAATCTTGTCCCACCCTAACTCGGCCTCTGGAGTGGAAGCCAAGCGCTGCACGATCTGGAGTTGCGCGCGGCTTGCGGGCGAGCCTGGTTGCCAGCTCCGCGGCCCGGCGGCGGGCTCGCCTTCCCAGCTCTCTCGCTGGGCTTCGCTTCTTGACAGCCCAAGCGGATGCAGGCATCCCCTAGATCCGGCTCCCAAGATGCCAAGATCCCTTCTCGGACCTCTTCTGAGCCGGTTAGTTCTTCCCGTCCCCGGTTCTCAGCTACAAAACCCCAGCTCCACCTTCCTTTTCCCTGCGCGCACACAGACATTCAGCCACGGTCCCCGGGAAAGCAAACACTGCACGCGCCCGTCAGGTGACGTGTCCAAACTCTGCCTCCTGCCCACGCAGCTTTGCTCCCGCGTCCGCACGCCCGGCTCTCAGGCGCCAAGGGAACTCTGGTTACCCGCTTCTCCCTTCTCTCTCATGGGTTTTCCGGGGAAGATCCTGCGAGCCGGCATCATCCATTCAGTGTCCCAAGGGCTCATCCCTCTCAGGAACCCTCCGTCTGAGTTCTAACAGCCGGTAATGCCTTGACCCGCAGCACAAAAAGTCTTTGGGGCCCGGTGGCCTTACCGTGCCTTTTCCTGACTGCAGGGTGGTCTGTGTGGGTCAGTTTTTTAATGCGGTGTAGCTGGGGTGGGGATGATTCTCTTTCTTTAGGGTGGATCAGGAGAGGGTTTGAGCTGTTCTGGGGAGGGGGTGGTAGCTGAGGTATTGTCCCCTCAGTTGCTATCCTCAAGTGCAGATGCTAAATGGCTCTTTCTCGGGATGCCTGGCAAGAGGGAGGGGTATCCTGGGGGGGTGGGGCGGGTATCTGTGAGGTGACATCTTCCTGGCCCTACACAGCTAGCTAGCTTGGGTTTAATTCCCCAGGGAGGCTGGCTCAGGCATCTGGCCAAACTCTGCTTCTTAATTAGTTTGTGTGTTTCTTACTGCCTGGCCCTTTACATAGGCCAGAAAGGGAAAGAAGAGAGAAGAATGCAGCAGGGACTGAGAAAGGCTGGGCTGTGGAGAGGAGGCCACTGAGCGGGTTCCAGAGGCCTCGGCCTCCCCGGGGCAGGGGAAGATATCCGGGTGTACTGAGCGGGTCCTGTTTCTTTTTTTCTCCTCGAGATTTCCCTACAGCTTCACTGCCTCCTTAAGAGGTGACCTCAGGAGGCACCAGCCAAGGCCTCTGCCTTCTCACCACGCCCAGGGGCTCTGGAGAGTGATGGGGAGCCCTCCGCCTCTGCTGCTGTTCTCTGCGCTGCTCTTCCCTCTCCGTGCCCTTGGGCAGATCTGGCAGGCTCATCTCCTGGCCGTCCATCTCCTCCATCCCCTCTAGCTTCTTCACCCTTCTCCAGGGCTGCATGAGACCCATCTTGAAGAGGCTCTCGTGAGCCTAGCCTGGAAACCCCAGCCATGAGGGCAAGGGGTGGGGCAGTGGTCTCTGTGGACCCTCACTCATAGGACTCGGGGGCCAGGATTTAGCCATTGCCTTATAAGTCCCCCTTTCACTGTATTTTCTCCACTCCCTCGTGTGCCTGGGTTCTAGCTGCTCTCAGAGCAAATCAAGGTGGGCTTGGTGCACTGGGGCAAACCTGGAGCTCTTGGGTGACATTCTTTCCACTTGCCCTTTGAAAGTTTACCTCCAAGGAAGTCTGGAGCCTCTGGGGAATTGCAGGGTGGAAAGCCTTAATCGGGGTGGATGGAGAGAATGGAAGATCTAGTGTGAGGAGAAGGATGGCAAGAGGCTACGATGCTGGAAATTTGGCCAGCTCTAGCAGAAGGGACAACTACTCTATCACTGGGTCTGGGTTAAGAAACAGTATGGAGAGCTAGTTCTTCTGCGCCCCGCCCCCCACTCCAAAGCAGGTGAGAAAAGAGTAAGAGTGTGGGGGTGAGAGATGGTCACTCATGCCCATCCATCACTGTATGTAGGCACCCAGCATTGTGCCTGGCACGGGCAAATATTTGTTGTGTGAATGAAGGGCCATTGTTGGGAGGAAGTTGAGGAAATGCTTCTTGAAATTCTTTCTCCCCTAGAAGTCTGTCCAGGATGGTTTTTAGCAGGGTAGTGGGGGCTCTTTGAGAGTCTCTGCTTAGGGTGAGTCATGGAGTCCTAGGCTGGCAGCCAGAGGGCACCTTAGCTGCCATGGCAGTGAGCGGGGAGGCAGAAGCTTTTACTCAAGGCACAAAAGATAAAAGTGTGCCTGGACAAGGGAGTCCCTGCATCTTCACAGCCTGTGTGGCTAAGGGAGTGGCAGATTAACATGGAAGCTGAACTGAGAAGAGGGAGGAAGAACAGGACATGGAAGGTAAAGCCATCAGGATCTTGCCTGGGCTGTGGCTCTCTGCTGAGGCTGGTAGGAAGAAGGTGCCTGGAGCTCTATGCCCAGCTTCCCTCAGAGTGTCCACTTGTTGGCTCTGAGGTCCACTGTCCACAATAGGGTTGGGGAGGTGCTCTCAGTCTGGTCAGGTGGCTTTGCTCTTGGGAGCACAGATGCTACGGCAGCTGAGTACTGGAGCAGATGGTGCATTTGGAGCTGGTCTCCTCTTCCCTCCCGCCTCCCAATCTCCTGGGCCAGTTTGTTGTGCTCCGGGGTGTATCTTGTAATCTGCTTTCTGGCATGCTAGGGGGAGGTGGGCTGGCCACAGAGACCTCGTTCTGGGGCAAAGACAGTAGCCAGGTGATGGGGGAGAAGTGTCCTGTGTGTGGTTAGCATCAGAGAACACCCTCTCATCCACTCTGGCTTCCTCTCTTCCTCCCATAGCTGCTGGACTTCTAGCCAGCAGCAGGTCAGTGGGACTCCTCTCCCTTTCAAAAACACAACAAACCCCTGGATTATTTAATATGCAGGAGTGGGAATTGACATTATCCTTAAGACAGGTTGTTTGCAACTTACTGGTGGAAGTCAAAATATTTCACTAAAGGTGTCATCAGAAACTACTATCCTATGCTAATTTTTGTGGGAACATGAAGACAGATGTTGAATAATTTGACAAGAGCAACATAGCTTACAGAATTATCACCAAGTCAGGTTTTTCCCCTCCTCTGAGGGGTGTGGAAAGGGAATTTGAGGAGGTGTGTCTCCCAGTGCCATCTTCTGGGTGTTGATCTGGGTGTGGGCACCCGTGGGAGTTTTCACTGACATTTCTACCCCATGCCTTGAAACTGCCTGCCCGCTGGCGAAGGAAGTCATAGCATATGAAAACTCTGGCCTCCCAGGGCAAGCGGAAGGCTTGGGGTTTTCTAAGTATCCTTGAGAAGGTCCCTGCCTCTTGTCCCTTCTTCCTTCTCAATTGTGGAAACTACATGAGGGAGAAAGAGGACCTTGTGTTCACAAATCCAGGCTGTTTTGTTTGCTTCGTCAGCATTATCTGCACCCCCACCTCCCACCCTCCAAGTTTAAGTTGGCCCCTCAACTAGTCTGAGGGCTCCTAGGCCTCATTTCAGGCAGGAGAGTCCCCCCTTCAGGTCAAGATCCACACGACGTCCCACCCTATGCTGCAGGCTGCAAATCTGTGCTTCCTGCCTGGAAGGGGGCTCTGGGAAATGGGGGTGGTTAGAGAGGAGGAGTTTGTTTATTAGCTGGGAAAGCACCTCTTCGAGGGGCTGGCTGCGGACATGCTGAAGGCCTCCTTGTAATTGGCCAGACCTGACTGTGAGCTGCTGGGGCCAGGGTGGCAAAGCCTCATTTAGAGCCTGGTATTAGCTCTGCTTTGCTGAAACATGGAGGGACGGGGCGGGGGGCTCCACAGGGAGAATGGAGGGAGCTAATCACAGCCGCCAAGGCCGGCAAATGAATGATGCAGGAAATCAATACCTGGGGGCGGGAGTGGAAATCCGGGCAGTGGTAGCAGCCACTGCTTCTCCCCAGCTGCCCAGGAGGCACGGGCAGGACTGGGAGGAGTGAGACAGCCAGGAGTGTGAGGCCCTCCTCTCCCCCATATCCTCCCCGACCCTGCTCCCTTCCATCTTCCTCTCCCCTACTCTTACCTGTTATCTCCTGGTGGCTGGGTTCACGGAGGTTGGGCCAGGAATGCCCCATCAGGCAAAAACATGGAAACTGGGAGATGGGACCTTGGGTCTCTCATTCCTGGATGAGCCCTCCCCGACTCTGGCCTGCCTCTGGACTCTGGGGCCTGACAAGGGCCCAGGGGCCCCGGGACCCTGCCCTGTGCCACTGGCACTGCCGCTCCAGATGTGGCCAGCAGGGGGAGGGCTTGGCCATCACATTGCTTCTTGCCTTTCCTGGGCTCCCTTGGCCTCAAGCCTCCCAGTAGGATGAGAGTTATTCTAATTACTTAGCCTCTGGCCCATGGGGGCTCCGTAGGGCCTTCTGAAGCTCCAGACTGCCCCCACTAGCTCCGGTGTTCCCACCCTAGCATCCAGGGCATTTGCCTTTGGTCAGAGCCACACTTCCGACACCCTGGGTTGGAGGAGAGCTTCCTGGTGGGGCTTGGCTGGGTTGGTTCCTGACCCTTGGGGCTGTGTGCAGAGCAGGGGCTTATACTGTGGCAGAACTGCCTCTTTGAGAACCTGAGTATGGCCCCTCTTCTGCATCTTCCTCCCCACAGTCAGAAGACCCTGCTGGGCACTGGTACTGGGTGTTAAAGGGCCCCTGTTACATTTAGATGCTGATACGGAAGGCAAGAGCAATGCCTAACTCAAAGGAGTGAACCTTTTTTTCTTAATGCAATCTCCCTTTCCCCATGCCTATGAGTAACACGTGTTTTCTGCAAAAACAATCAGAGAAAACATAAAAGTATAAGGAAGAAAGTAAAACTCACTTGACATCTTGCACTGCATTCGATGATGATTCTTTCGGGCATCTTCTTGTGCAAAGAGGACTGCACTTTTTTTCCATTTAGCCTCATCAGGTCTTCGTCGTGGCACGTGGGATCTTCTGTTGTGGTGCGTGTGCTCAGTAGTTGCAGCGTTTGAGCTTAGTTGCTTCACGGCATGTGGGATCTTAGTTTCCTGGACAGGGATGGAACCTGTGTCCCCTGCATTGCAAGGCAGATTCTTAACCACTAGACTACCAGGGAAGTCCTAGGAATGAATATTTTAGGGAGAATTGTTGGTTATAACAACAACATCTTATAGGTGTGTAAGTGCCACGTGCATTAACAAGCATTTTCACACCTCTGCCTGCTTTGGTTCCATAACATTCTGAGAGGTCAGAACAGTGGGTCCTACGGTCCCCATTTAGTAGATGAGGGAACCAAGGTTGTAGGAATGTAAGGATTTGCTCAAGGTCATACAGCTGGTAGGAAGTGGCTTGGAGACTCAATCCCAGTGGGCCTTCTGATTTGGAAGTAGGAAAACATGGTGTCCATCTCCTGTGTGCTCAGTCGCTCAGTCGTGTCCAACTCTTTGTGACCCTGTGGACTGTAGCCTGCCAGGGTTCTCTGTCCATGGGGTTTCCGAGTAAGAACACTGGAGTGGGTTGCCATGCCCTCCTCCAGGGGATCTTCCCCACCCAGGGATCGAACCTGCATCTCTATCTCTCTCTCATCCATCAGCAGGTGGATTCTTAACCACTAGTGCCACCTGGAATGCCCGGTGTGCCTCTCACTATCCATTAAATTACTGAGTACCTCCCTGATTAAGGCCCTGTTCTGAGCATCGATAGGGCTACTGAGATAAATAAGATGCAGGCTCTGCCCTCAAAGAGAAGGAGAGATGAATCACATACAAGATGGTGGTTCCTGGAAGATCTTGATAAATGCCATGTGGCAAGGGCAGATAAAGGGCTGTGGGAATTCCAAGGGAGAGGAAATTACTTCCAAAGCGTTTTAGAGGAGGGGGCATTTGAGCTGGCTTTGACAAATAGAAGTAAGGAGCCAGAAGGGCATCCCAGGTGGACGGCTTATTATGGCAGAGGCAAGGAGGATGTGTATGTGTTGGGGGCGGAGGGGAGTAGTGAGTCATTCATTTGGGCTGGAACGTAAGTTGAAAGGGAGTCAGGGCAGTGAGAGTTGGAGCAGTAAAGGAAAAGTAATAAAAATTGCTAACATTAACTTCCCAGGATGAGATCAGGAATATGTATTGTCTGCTTTAATCCTTATTACAATCCCTTAAGAGAGAGTAATTCATCAGCCCATTTTATCAAAGAGTAAACTGAGGGATCAGAAGGGTGGGTTTACTTGTCCAAGTGTCAGAGCTGGGCTTGAACCCAGATTTGCTGATTATAAGACCTGTGCCTAGAGGCAGTAGGCTGGACTCTTGGGTTTGGGAGATAGTATCGGGAGGGTCTTGAGCAGGTGAATGGGGTAATATGACCAGGGAGCTCATATTAGGCTGGGTAGCCCTGCAGCTGTGTGTTTTGAGGAGGCTAAGCTTAAGAGGAGGAAGACTGGTCAGGAGATCTGGCAGTTGTCTGGCGAGGTTGTAATGAGAGCTTGATCCAGGGTTGGGACTGTGAGAATGGACAGGAAGGAGTCAGTATAAGAACTGCTGCCAGTTGACACACATTTGAGTTTGGCTCTTTGTGGAGCACCTGTGAATTTGGTGAAAGAAACACGCTCTTGTTGTCCTAGAGTTGAAGTTCAAGTTGAAGGGAGACAGGCAGTAAAGAAGTCAGTGAATAAGTATATAATGCATTCTCTGGTGATGAATTCTACACAAAAGGGCAAAGCAGCCAAGTTCAAGTTCATATACATTAATTAGGAGTAGGGGTGCTCCCGGAGTGGGTCTCCCCTCCCTGAGCAGAGACCTGAAAATGCCCGAAGGAGGAAGTCCCACAGACATCTGTAGGAAGTGTGATCCAGGCAGGAGAATAGCCAGTGCAAAGGCCCTGGGGTAGAAACATGCCTGGACTGTTTAGTGACAATGGGGAGTCCAGTGTGGCTGCAGTGGAGTGAGCCATGGGGAGTAGGAGGTGGGATTAGAGAGTTAATGGGGCCAGACTGTTTGCAGCCATGCAGGCTATAGAAGGTCTTTGGGTTTTATTCTGAGAGAAGTGGGAGCCCTGGGAGGATTTTGAACAGAGGAGGGACATGAATTGACACCTTTTTAATAGAATCTCTCTGGCCACCATGTAGAGACTAGACTGTAGGGGGTTGGGGATGGGGGTGGGGGATGGATCCGGTAGAGACTGTTACAAAAGGCGAGAAGTGAGACTGCCCATCACTAGGTCCTGACAGTGTTTCAGAGCTCGGACAAGGGATAGGAGCTGTTTGGAGTTGGGAAGCTTGGTACACAATGGCAATGAGATAGAACAAAGACCACAGGAAGTCAGACAGGTTTGGCGCAGTGGAGTAAAGTAGTTCAACAACGGGACTTCTGGTAAGGAATCCGGGTTTGAACCAGCTGCGGGAGCCTGAGAAATTACATCTGCTTTCAAAGCTGTGGCTTTACGGCTTGTCAGATGGGTTTGTGATAAGCATGTGATGAGCCATACCTGGGAAGCCCCAACTGTGCTGGGCACTTAGCAAATCCTCTGTGAATAGTTTCTTTTTTTTTTTTTTTTAAGTCTTCATTGAATTTGTTACAATATTGCTTCTGTTTTATGTTTTGGTGTTTTGGCCCCGAGGCATGTGGGATCTTAGCTTCCTTACCAGGGATGGAACCCGTACCCCCTGCACTGGAAGGTGGTCTTAACCACTGGATTTCCAGGGACGTCCCCTCAGGGAACAGCTTTATTTGAATGACGGTGTCGGTGCAGTTTTGAACTTCATGCGATTCTGGCACTGGGATGTCTGGGAGAGATGTTGATGGAGCAGGTGGACGTGGGTGGGGGGTGCTCGCTCAGGAGGGAGACATCTGTTCTGAGAGATGGACTCGCATATCTGGATTTATGTCCACACAACAATGTGGGCTGAGACCACGAGGTGGGAGGAAATTGCCAAGGAAGCGTCCAGCAGAAACTAACATAACACTGTAAAGCAACTACACTCCAGTAAACATTTTCTAAAAAATGGCCAACGAAGACAGGATAGACTGAGAGAGGAGACTGGGCTAAGACCAGTGCCCTGGAGGGCCGGGGAGGAGAAGGTGGAGACAGACCAGGTGGCCCCAGGGAGGTAGGAGGAGACTCGAGAGAGGACAGGAATCAGAAAGCCAGGGAAGGGATGGAGTCCAGGGGAGAAAGGGCCATTTGAGATGGGAGAGGAGCTGGAGTAAGGGCCATCTGGGGACTGGGAGGTTGGTGGGGAGGCGGCTGAAGCATAGAGTGGGGTGTTCGAGGGCCAGTGGGAGCCCCCCGGGGATTTCTGATTCGGTGGGTCCGAGGCTGAGCAGAGATAATGCATTTCCAACAAACTCCTGGGGAATGCCGGTGCGGCTGGCTCACGGGTTGCTGTTTGAGCAGCACGAGTAGGCAGGAGAGAGGAGTGGACTCAGGTGGGACGACTTGGGTTGGCAGGTCAGGGGGCAGCTCACTGAGGGCCCCTGACCCAGGCGTCTTGCCTTTCTGAGCTCAGCTTCCTTATCTGGAAGGCTGGTTCAGGCACACCCACCTCTTGGGATTGCAGAGGAGCCGAGAGGGATAGCACTTTGTAAACTCCGAGGCGCACTATGAGGACTCTGTTTCACGAGAGCAGAGGGCTGGTGGGCAGATGGTAGGGAGCCCCGGGTGTGGGCGGCGTATGGAAGCAGGAGGTGCAGGCCACAGGCCAGGGAGGGCTGGAACCCCAGTTTCCCTCACCAGGCTGGGCCTTCTGCCCATGAGAAGCTGGAGCTGCAGTGGAAGGGGGAGGTGACCTCTGTGGGGGAAAGGGTGACATGTGTGGGCTTGGAGTTGCTGCTGGGCTGGCCTCGGAGATTCCACCCCAGGCTCTTCTTGGTTCCTTTCCAGTCCCAGACACTCAGACGAGATTGACTTTGATAATCTGGAGGGTTGGAAGCTGTGCAGAGAAGTGGTTCTCAGCCCGGGCAGCCTGTCAGAACCACCTGGAGAGCTTTTTCAACAACAGATGCCTGGCTCCGCCCCCAGACCTGAATCAGAAACTCCGCAGGTGGCATCAAGGCAGCTGTGGTCGGAAGAGCCCTCCAGTTGATTCCTGGGCACAGCTGGTGTGGACAGCGCATCTGAATGCGTCAGGCCCAAGCAGATGCCTTCTCCCTTGAGTTTTCTGAGGGCATCTCTGCGTTTTCCAGGTCACCGTCCAAGCTTTGTTTCTACCATGATCATCTGGACACTCAGGTCTTAAAAAAAAAAAAAAAAAAAACCTCACTATTTTTTAAATGATGAACCACGGGACTTTCTAGTTTTGTGGTTCTAACTGGAGCATCCAGGTCAGGAGCCTAGGAGACTGGACTCTCTTGCCCTTCTCTGACCAGGGATTTTCCAGTCTCAAACCTAGAGAGACCCTAAGAAACTGCTCCAGGAATGTCATTTTCAGTGATTTTCAATAGGCAAATTATGTTACCTTTTGGAAATGTGGCCTTTTTGTTCATTGTCTTCTCATTTTAGAGAAAATGAAAATTTCAGAGCTGGACCACATTGCAGCAGTTCAATGTAAAGCAAGCGGATATTGAATGAGTATCTGCTGAGTATCTGGAGGGGCGGTCAGCGCTGTGGCTGCAGGAGTGAAGGACACCTGCCCTCAGGAGCTCACAGTGTAGCAGGAGAATGGAGTCTTTCCCAGCGTCCTCACCTTACAGTTGGAAAAGCTGAGGCTTAGCTCAAGGGACTTGCCCAAGGCCCAGCAGTTAGCAGGTAGTGGAGTCAGGATTTGAACTCAAGGCTGCCCAATGCCAAGTCTCATGCTTGCCTGAGTGTGACCTTCCTGAGGGCAAGAACTGACCATTGTTTTGTTCCCCAGATTGTACTGTGGGTGATGGGGTGCTGATGAGGACCCTCTGTCCTATTGTTGTTGTTGTTGAGTCACTCATTTGTGTCTGACTCTTTGCAGCCCCGTGGACTGCAGCATACCAGCTCCCAGAGCTTGCTCAAACTCATGTCCATTGAGTCGGTGATGCCATCCAGCCATTTCATCCTCTGTCATCTCCGTCTCCTCCTGCCCTCAATCTTTCCCAGCATCAGGGTCTTTTCCAATGAGTCAGCTCTTCTCATTCAGTGGCCAAAGTATTGGAGCTTCAGTTTCAGCAGCAGTCTTTCCAATGAATATTCAGGATTGATTTCTTTTAGGATTGACTAGTTTGATCTTCTTGCAGTCCAAGGGACTCTCAAGAGTCTTCTCTTGTCCTATACCAGTTAGGAATCACATTCTAAAGACTTCCCTGGCGGTCCAGTGGTTAAGACTCTGCCTTCCAGTACAGGAGGAGCGGGTTTGATACCTGGTTGGAGAACTAAGATCCCACATGCTGTGCTGTGAGGCCAAAAAAAAAAAAAAGGAGTCACATTTTGTTGCCAGAACCAAAGAACTGACTACAGAGTCTCAAACAAATTAAAGCGACTTTCTTAAGTCTAGAAGTAGGCTATGCACGGCTGTACTGGTGGCTCCTTGCTCACTAGAGATCCAGGTCCCTTTCATCCTGCTCTTCTGATCTCCTTACAGTGGTGCTTCTCAAACCTCCTGCATATTAGAATTACCTGGAAATGTTAAAAAAAAAAAAAAAAAAAAAGCGTTTAGGTCATATATCAAATAAATCAGAATGTCTGGGAGTGAGAACCAGGGATCAGCATTTAAAAAAAAATCCCCAGGTGATTCTGATGTGCAGCAAAGTTCGGGAACCCTTGCCTTAGAGCACTTTGCCTCAAAGTCACCAAAGGGCTGCTAGGGCTCAGCCGTCATGACACATTCCAGACAGGAAGAAGGAAGGAACACTTACAAGGGCGAGTCATTTACCCAGTCAGAAAAGTTGAGTCAGCTTTTCCAGGAGCCCCCTCCCAATGATGTCTGCTTACATCTTACTGGCCCTTCTAGGGGGAGGGAGGCTGAGAAATACAGCCTTTTAGATGGATTCTCACCTAAGAGAATGTCAGGGTTTATTTAGATAGAAGGGGAGAATGAAAGCTGGGTACGTAATGAGCAGTCTTTACCACAAATCCCCACCTCGGGATCAGCTGGTGTTTCTTGAAATGAGCAGATTTAGATGGATGTGAACATCTGTTCCTCTCCCCACCTCCCTGGACCCTGCCAGCCTAGTTCAGGTGGGTGGGCGGGTGGGGGGCTCTTGCTGCTCTGAGGATGCCCAAAAGGAACCTTAGAGAAGATGAAGCCAGGGCAAGGAGGAGGCTTGCTAGCGCCCCCCACCCGACATTCCTATGAGGCCCAGCTGCCCATCCGCTAGTGCTCATCTCCTCCTCCTCACCCCAATGCACTGTTCATTTATCCTTCTGTGAGGGTGTTCATTTCCCCTGGTTGGTACCTCTCTCCTCTAGCAGGTGGGTCCTCTCAGTCCCAGCTGCAGGAGAGCTCTGTGGACCCTTCTTATTCAAGGGGGCAAGAAACGGAGGGACTCTTCTAGAAGCTATGATCTACCGCATCTTTCTGCCTCTCAGTAGGCCCCACACCCACCTGAGCCAGGGCCACCCCACCACTGTTTGCTCAATGCCTGGTCCTTTGTAGGAAAGTTCTTCTGATTGTCTAACCTTCTTTCAACTTGCTGTAGTATAACATCTTATCAGAAAATTTCAGGTGACTTCCTTTGGTGGTCCAGTCCCTTGGGATTCCATGCTTCTAAGGCAGGGGGCCTGGTTTCGATCCCTGGTTAGGGAAGTAGATCCCACATGCTGCAATTAAAGATCTAGCACAGTCAAATAAATAAATATGAAAGATTCAGGAGCTGAGGTCTTTGAACTGAACTTGAATATCTCCTTGGCTCTGAGACTTTCCCTCTGTAATTCTTAAGAAACTCTAAATGAAGGTACTTCTCCCACCTCTGAGAGGGACATCGGGAGGGTAGAGGTGAGGAGGGAGTTCAATTCTGGTGGCTTCCTCTACCTGGGTTTGGCTCTGGTGTTCCAGTAAAATGCGGGGAGCCCTTGATCCCCTGGAGAAGAGAATGGCAACCCACTACAGTATTCTGGCCTGGAGAATTCCACGGACTGTATAGCCCATGGGGCCGCAAAGAGTTGGACACGACTGAGTGACTTTCACTTGGGGAGGCCAGTTTATCTCCAGCAAAAGACAGAAGCCATGGGGAACACATGTATACCTGTGGTGGATTCATTTTGATATTTGGCAAAACTAATACAATTATGTAAAGTTTAAAAAGAAAATAAAATTAATTAAAAAAATTAAAAAAAAAAAAAAGAAGGCAAGCTGAAGGTCTTTGCTGTTGCAAGACCTGGCTTTACTTGCCTTCCTGGAATAAGGGCACACAGTAGACACAGAGAAGGCCAGGAGATGGAGCTTGAGGGTGTGGCAAGAGCTCAGCTGCCAGCTAGTGGTCTTAAGTGACCCAGAGGCACTGGAATGTCAAAGATTCAGTGCAGGAAGAGACTGAGACCAGAGGAGGTGAGGTCAAGGTCACACAGCAACTAGGTGCCAAGACTGAAGGTAAAAGTCATGTCCAGGGACTTTCCAGCTGGGTCTTTCTTATTCTCTATTATTCTGTAGGCTCAGGAAAAGCCAGGACATGACTGCATGGCATTTATAAGCCCAGTTCATACCCACATCACTAATAAAGCTCCCCTCATCCCTGTAAACTACATGTCTTATTCCTGGGCCTCACTGCCTTGGGACTATAGGATCTGGGGCTCGCTCTGAGTCCAGGCCTCCTGTTTGGATGTTAGAGTCTTTAATGAGGTGTCAGGGAGGCCCTAGGAGGCCCCGCTCCTTGTGGGTGGAGGAGGCAGTCATCTTGGTAGATGAGCTGGAGGTTGCTACCAATCTCCACCAGGCCCCACATCTCTGTCACATGGCCTAAGTTCCATCTTAAAGTCATTATTCATGTTAGCTGATGGAAACACACTCACTGTTTCCAGAAGGTTGCCCTGAGAGTGCCAAGCATCTTTCAAGCCTTTTTCCAGTGATCCAGGTTGGTTGATCACATGAGTTAAATCTTGAAGCCTTGGGATTCAGGAAAGGAGGTTTCCAAGGAAGAGACAGGTGAGGTAAGGGAGCGTGGTAGGGTATTTGGTGTGTGTTCGTGTGTGTGTGTCTTAAGCAACATGAGAGCCTTAGGTACAGCCATGTGAGAGGTTTAATAGTGGACACCATGATGGTCATAATTGGTTTGGACTCATAGTCTTAGCTTCAGTTCCCCAGAAGCGATCCTGAGACAAGGAGCCAAGTGCGGGTGGTTTATTTGGAAGATGAGCCCAGGAATCTCTGATAGAGGAATGGGGATGAGAGACAGGGACATAAAGCAACCAATGGAAGGTGCCTTGTCAAGCCAGTCACCACCGTGTCCCTTTGGCGCCCTCTGGGACACTGTGTAAAACACACTTAAGAGTCATCCCACCGTGGGGATGTGGGAGCTGGGGCCTGAACACACTAATTTCCATCTGTCGTTGGGAGGGCTGCCCCAGGGGGTGTTAATTTCCTGGTACTTGGCCCACTGCGCATGCACACGCTGGCAGTGTGAGCTCTGAAGCTCACACTGAGAGGAGCAGGTGCTGGCCGTTGTGCGCTGCAATGGTCAGGGGAGGGAATACGGCAGAAGAGGGGATATGGGTGACAGAGGACGAGATGCTTGGATGGCATCACCGACTCAATGGACGTGAGTTTGAGCAAACTCTGAGAGATGGTGAAGGACAGGGAAGCCTGGTGTGCTGCAGTGCATGGGGTAGCAAAGTGTCAGACACAACTGAGAGACTGGACAACAGTTGGCAGGGGGCACCTACAGCCTGTACTGCCTCCTGGCTGAGCCATCAGTCTTGCTTTTTCAGATCCAGCCTGCTTTGCTGAACTCTTTGTTCTTAGAACTTGTCTTCTGTATGAATCGTCTCCAATTGCAGTCTGAAAACACTCTCCTGTGGCCATGAGCTCTGTGAGCTGCTCATTTGCTTTCTAGGATCCTGGGAACAGAACCTCCAGCACGTCGATTTCCCCAAGACCTTCCTGATAGAATCCAGACTCTCCCTAAAGGATTGAGGGGACCTTATAGCGGGGGAGGGCAGGGTGGAGGGTCACTGGGCAGCAACTCAAGAGTCTATAGGGCCTTTGGGCATGCTACCAGAGGCATGACCATTAGCTTCCCATCTGCTGAATTCAAGACTAAGAAAGAGATAGGAATGATCTCTGAGACTAGAAGACTGCCTCTTCTTTCTGCAGGCAGGATTCAGTGTGGGTAAGAAGGCTGATTGCATTCTGCCTACTCCCCTCTCCAGGCATCACACCTCGTCCCGTGGGCCAGGCTCACCTGCTTCCCTGGATGTCCTGGGGCCTGTGGGGCAGGATCAGAACAACACCTTTGTCCTGTTGTGAATTTCCCTCTGTCTTTCACTGCCAGTGGGGACCTGCGATTAACTAATTAATTAATCAGATGTTTACTGAGCACCTCCTGTGTGCCAGACACTGTTCTAGGTGCTAAGCACACAACACAAAGAGATGATCTAGAATCACAGCCCTGTAGAATCAGAGCCAGGAGGAAACTTAGAACATATGTCATCGTTTGTCAGGAAAGAAACCTGAGGCTGAGAGAGGGCAAGAGAAGTTCTCAAATCACACAGCAAACAGGCAGCCCAGCTTGAGAAATCGTGGAAAGTCAGAGGTAATGAATGTAGAGATCACCTAGCTGAACTGGTCAGCTTTTAGAGACTGAAACCAGTGGTCAGAGGTGAAAGGTCACTCCAAGTTCTCCCTGCCAGGGAATGCAGCCTTTTCTCCCACTTCTATCTCCCAAGTCAGGTTTGGGCTCTAGGTTACTGAGAGGAGTATGTATGTGTGTATCATAGCTTCACATGCCAAGGGCAGCAGGCAGGAGACATAAGAGACTTTCCCCAGATCAAGCCTCCCCACGTCCTTCTGGGGCATTCAGAGGCTGAAGCAAGTCCTCCCCTCCGCCCCTGCCTTTCCCCAGCTTCCTGTACAGCCGTGGCCCCTGGAGTTGCCCACTGGCACAGTGGCCTTGGGCGGTGCTGGGAGAGCTCAGCACTGAGGGAAGCTCTAAAGTGCCTGAAGCACCGACACCCTGTCTGGCTCATTGCCTCCCTCATTTTCTTGGGAGCTGAGAGCAGGGGCTGTGGGGCTGTCCAGGCGAGGGTGGGCTGCACCCCCTAGTCTCTTTCCGCTCATTCACTGGAGCTGGGACCAGTGAAGGCAGTAGCTCCTTTGGGCTCCCCTTGCAGAATTATAGAGCCAGGCTGAGGGGTGAAAGGAGTGATTGATGGAGAGCTGTGGTTGCTGGTAGAGATCAGTGTGTGTGTGTGTGTCTGTCTGTCTGTCCATCTGTGTATGGAAAACCATTGGCAGGAGGTAAACTGCTCTCACTGGAAACTTCAACAGGAGCTGGAATGCACTCCCCAAGTCCTCTCACCCCTGGGCATGTACACTTCATCAGTGTTTTTCATGCATATATAAATATACGTGGACATGCATGTGCTGAAGGTGTGCGTATGTGTGGCGATACACACAAGAACATGGGTTTATGTGCAGGGAGTCCTGTATGTATGTGTGTGGAAGGCACTGCAGACCTCTTTGGGGGATTCTCTGGATCTGCCTTTATCCCACTGTCCCCCCAGCAGCCCCTTGACTTGTCCCCCCTCGTCCTTGCCTTGACTCCTAGAGCCGTCAGCCCAGCACTCTGTCTGGCCTGCGTTATAACTGCCTGCCATCCCTTCTTAGGAGGCCTGGAGTGGGGGCAGGGACAGGCCGAGGCTGGCCCGAAGCTCCTGGCTAATTTTCCCGGCCTCCATCGATCCAGCAGCTTCTCCTGAGTCTATTAGCAGTCGGCGAGTGAAAATATCCCCCATCGCAAGCCCTGACCTGAGACAGGGAGGAATCCGTAGCAATTTGTTCAAACAGAGGGAAGCATTTCCCTCTGATTTGTATTTCAATTTATTCCAAGCAGGAGGGGCGTCAGGGTGGGGGCGGGGCAAGCCTTGGCATGGTGGCCAGAGTTGGGCCCCTGGGCCATCCCCCTTGGCACCCCTGTGGCAGCTGGGGTGGCAGCTGGTACTCCCCATGGTGCCAGGAGGTGGGGGCTGCAGAGGGGAGGGTGGCGCCCAGCAAGGGGGACGGGAAGAGAGACCCGCCAGCCTTCCCAGCAGGCCCTGCTCGGCTGGAGAGCTCAGTTGTGGATTCGATTTTCACAAAATACAAAGCCGCCAGCTTGGAGCCTCTCTCCCAGGCACTGGGCCCTGTGCCAGGCGTGCGCTCACCCGCTGTGCCTGTGCCAGGGTGGGGGCTGGGCTGGGCGCATGGACCCAGTGGCCCCAGCTGGGTTGAATGGTGGAGGGTGGGGTGGGGTGGGGACTCTTATTCTCCTAAAGCCCTCCCCAGCCATCCTCCTAGGAACAGAACTGCTCAGGCTCAGAAGGGAGCTGGCACCTTGGAGAGTTCCCTGGCAGGGCGGAGAGCCCCTCACTGTGGGAGCCCTGAGCAGTGTTCACGTTTCATTCCTGGACTGAGTAGACTGGAGCTCACTGGTCTACTTCCCAACCTAGGAAGTCTCTTTTGAGCACCTGTGATAACAATAGCTCTGGCTGACATTTATTAAGTACCAACTACTTGCTGGGCACTGGCAAGCACCCAGTTTTTGCAGGGTCCCAGCTTCCTCCTGCCCCTCATTCTCCTCAATCTTGCAGACTCTTCTGCCGCCTCCCTCACCCATCCCTGCTCAGCGTTTTCAGTTTCTCCTGGGAACGATGTCTCCTTTCCTCCTGAGGGTGGCCCTAATGACTGAGGGCCTCAGGACTGATGTCTCTGCAGCGCTCCCCCCCACTGCCCCCGCCCAGCTTTTCCATGGGACTCCACAAACAGGCTAGCTTTCTTTCTTCTGGATCACTTTCTTTCACTGCACCTTGCCTTCTCATCCCCACCAGGGTCCAGGCCTCTGCAGAGGTGGCTCCATGGCAACCAGAGAGGAGGATTCTGGGAAGGGTCAGCCAAGTGGTCCTGCAGTTCCCCGCCTCCCCCGCAACCCCTACCCTCCACTGTCTCTTTCCCTCATTCCTCAGTGCCCCAGGGAGGAGAGTAAGTGGAGAAGTTCTTCACACCGAGGTGTCAGTGACTCGCTGCTCTGAGGTCAGCTGTCGCACATGACTCGCCAGGCTTCCTGACACCACCAAGGTCTAATTTCAGAAGCATGCAACTAAATATATCAAAGTCGATGAGTAATCATCTCGCTCGCTCAGGTAGGAGTGTAGGGACGCAGTGTGGCATGAAGGCTTATAGCAGAGGGTTCTGCAGTAGAACTGGGTTCAAGTCCAGCCTCAACCACTCACTGGCTGTGTGGTCTTGGGCACAGCAGTTATACACAGCACCTCAGTTTCCCCCATGCACAAGCCAATGAGGATGATAGCATGCACCTCAGGGGGCTGCGGTGAAGAGGAAATGGGGAAAGGTGTGGAAAGCCACTCTGAGCCCAGTGCCTGGGCTGTTCAGAGGAGGCCCTGCAAAGTGAGTGACTGCAGCGTCCCAGCCTGCTCAGGCCTGCTTGGTGAGTCACGGATCTGCCACCAGGGAGGGGACACGTGCGGTTCTACATACAGGCACGTGACACAGCACTGAGGGAAAGAGGGAGCGAGACCCTGGCCCTGGAGAAAGAGTGGCAGGATTCCAGCCCTCCTCCCATCTCCCTCTCGGGGATGTTGACCAGCAAGGATGTTCTCTCTGAGCTACTCTGTGCCTTGGGAGACAGCTGTGTTTTGTACCTTTACCGCCACCCACATGGCTGCCCATTCCAGACCTTGCTTTCCTCCTAAAAGGCAGCTTCCCCCTCCCCCTGTCCTTAGCCCCTGCTGCTGCTGCTGCTAAGTCGCTTCAGTCGTGTCCAACTCTGTGCAACCCCATAGACGGCAGCCCACCAGGCTCCACCGTCCCTGGGATTCTCCAGGCAAGAACACTGGAGTGGGTTGCCATTGCCTTCTCCAATGCAAGAAAGTGAAAAGTGAAAGTGAAATCACTCAGTAGTGTCCGACTCTTTGCGACCCCATGGACTGCAACCTACCAGGCTCCTCCATCCATGGGATTTTCCAGGCAAGAGTACTGGAGTGGGTTGCCATTGCCTTCTCCGGTCCTTAGCCCCTAGGAGCCTCCTAATGGCAATGACTTTTCTGTTCCTGGCTGTGATTGAACTTGAGGCCAATTGGCCTCCCCCATCCACAGGTCCTTCACTTTCCCCCCACAACCAACTGGGTTTCAAGTCATTTATAAGTTGTTCAGAGGCTCAGCATTATAATCAGATCCTACGGTGCATGCCACTTATGTGGTTTCTAAAATTTTAGCCAAAAAAGGAGAGAAACCCTTCCATGATGAAAGAAAAAAAAAAAATCAGAATACTTAAGCATGGTGGGGGGGGAGGTATTATATTTCTTGATTTATAAATATACCTGATGTAAAGAAAATATGTTCCCAAACTTTATGCTTCTGGAATTGACTCCTGAAAAAAAAAAAACAAGATTATTCATCCCATTGTTAAAGCAGGAATTTAACCTGCTTTCCCTCCCAGGGGTGTTGTCCTTTGAAAGGGACACAAGAGAATGAACAGTGACTAATCTGCCAGTGTTGACGGGTCATATGAAGAACCCACAAAGCAGGGAAGGGGACCGAGAGTGATGGCGGTGGGGGCAGGAATACTGTCTTAAAAAGGGTGGTCAGGGTAGACCTCACTCAGAAAAGAGCGGAAGGAAGTGATGGGGTAGCTCTGGAAATCTAGGGAAGAGCAGTCCAGTAACAGCTGCAAGTGCAAAGGTCCTGAGGCACAAGTGGGCTTGGTCTGCTTGAAGAACAGCAAAGAGCAGTGTGACTGCAGTAGTGGGGAGTAAGATACAGGGGTGGGTGGGAGCAGACGTGGGGCATAGCAGGCTACTGAAAATGCTGTGGCTTTGACCTGAAGTGGAGTCCTGGTCGGGTTTGAGCAGAGGAGAGATGGGATCAGACTTAGTATAAAGAGATCTCTCTGGCTGCTTGTGGAGAACAGATGTACCAGGCAAGGAAGGAAGCAGAGTCAACCTCTCTGTTATAAAAATCCAGGCAGGGGATGGTGGTGGTGGCTCAGTCCAGGTTGGTATTTCAGGGGTTGGGTTCAGGATCAGTTCTGAAGACTGAGCTGGTGGCTTGGATGCAGGGTGTGGGAGGAGAGAAGTCAGGGATGACTCCCAGGTTTCTTCCTTTTTTTAAACTTTATTTATTTATTTTTTAAAATTTACCTATTTGGCTGTGCTGGGTCTTATTTGCAGCAGGCAGGACCTTCAGTCTTCACTGTGGCATGTGGGATCTTTAGTTGTGGCATGTGGGATCTAGCTCCTGACCAGGGATCAAACTGGGCCCCCTCCATTGGGAGCATAGAGTCTTGCCACCGGACCACCACGGTAGCCCTGAGTCTCAGGTTTCTGGCTGATGGTGTGTTTTCAAGATGGGGGTGAGGATTGGCTCCCAGGCCTTGGGGTTGCTGAGGGGCACTAAGTGCTGTCCCCTGATGTCATCGGATGTGGAGAGAGGCATAAAGTTGATCAGGCCCTTACATCTCTGCTCCGTGGTTTTTAAGCCTTTAGAGCTAATCCTCCTCCCTCCTCCTGAGCTGGGGTGAAGATCAAGCCCAGAGGAACTTTGCAAGGGCTGCATGAAGAGGTTTCAAGCTGTCAGGTTGTGACACCCATAATTTCACCCCAAAGCCGGGTAGGATGATGCCCAGGAACCCACAGTGGCCTGGGGTGGGTGGGTGGGGCTCAGAGTGCTACCCCCAGCAGAGTGGAGATGGTAAGCTGTCCAGAAACACTGTCTTTCCCTCCCTTGCCCTCCTGTCCTGGGGTCTAACGCCCCACCTGCTCTCGAGCTGCAAGATTGATTTTGTGTTCAGAGTTGTTACTGTTATTATTATCCACTTAAACAACTTCATAGGAAAAGAAAAGGAATCCAATGACTATCAAACATGAGCCATTCATTCTAAATTCCCTGCCCATTCCTGTCAATATATTTTTACATAGCAGTAAACAGTGGTCCACTCTGCACTCTTGGACGACTTTATCTCCTGCACACGTCTCCTGGTATTGACTGAGCCCTCAGACCTGTCAGCTTAATGGCCACAGGGCACCCCCTGCATCGATGTGCTGGAGTTTGGTCACTGTTTCTCCAGTGCTGGGTGTTTGGGCAGATGCCAATTTCTTCTTCTTCTAAAGAGCTCTGCCGTGAATATCCTTATGTGAATTACTTTTTCCTTTTAAATTATTTCCTTGGGGCCTATTCCCCAAAGTGAGATTGTCTAATAGGTCATAAGATAGGAACAGTTTTATGATTCTCCTTTTGCACTGCCAGGCTGTGTTACAAAAAGTTTGAGCCGGGCTTGTGCAGAGGCCAGCCATAGTGGATTTTATCATTTTAATTTATTTTCACTGGTGTCATAGGTGCCTTATGGCCTGCTTCTTTGGGCCTTTTCAACACCTAAAAATAATAAGACCTGATCTGCACAGAACTTTACAGTTTACCTGGCACTTTCTGATATGTCATCTCACTTAATAAGACGCGATGCATCTAATATCATTGGCTTCTGTTTTCTATGGTGAATTGGGGGGTTTAGTCACGCCAAGTGCTGGAGTGGAGCTTCCAGCCTGTTCTTGCAGGTTGTTTGGAAAGAACTTGTTTCCACTCGCCACCATCCCGTCCTTTCTGAGCTTCCAGGGCCTCAGATGCCAACTTCAGCCCCCGTCCACTGCCTCAAGCCCCCTTGTCTCCCTCGGCTTCCACAGCCAGGCCTGTGTCAGGCTGCAGGCCATGCCCTGTGCTTCAGACTTGGGTCTCAGCTCGCGGGGTGGGAAGAAGCCACTGGGCTTTTTGGGTCAGAGGGGGCTTTGGGGGTTCTTTGCTTTAGCAGAGCTGCCACTCCCTCCATACCCTGACCCAGGGGCAGCCCAGGCTCTGCGTTCTGGTTTGGGAGCCTGGATCTGGCAGTGCGTCTCTGGTCCCACCCAGGATGTGCTGGTCCAGAATGTGTCCCTAGTACTGGTCACAGGTATGCTGGAGCCCTGGTGACTGAGCCTCAGGCTCCAATGAACAGGGTCACTCAGGGGCCTGTCAGGCTCCACGACTGAAGCTGCAGCTCTCAGACTAGGGGGAACCTTCTGATGGTGGACACACTCAGAGGTGTGAGTTTGGTTTTATTCTGCTCCCTTCTCACTGTACATCTAGAGCATGTGCTGGCAACGTGCTGTGCTTGGTGGATTCCATTCTTATTGTATTTAATACTTCCAATAGGGAGGATTCTTATGCCCATTTTACAGGCAGGAAGCTGGGGCTGGAGACTACAGAGTTAAATGATTTGCCCCAGGTCACACAGCAATTATTGCAACAGCCTGAAGGAGAACCCCTGTGTCTACGCCAGCCCTGCCTCTCCCATGGAATCAGTTCAAGAGCTTTGTTTTGTCAGGTGGGAATGTGGTCATATCCAGAATTTGGCCCAGTGCCAGGACCCAAGGCCAAGTGAACTGCAGTGATGGGGTCTCCAGGACTGCAAACCTTGTGGTGTTGAATAGTGAGACCCCGGAAGAAACACCATGTCCACTGGTCCCATGTCCCTGGGCTAGTCAAGCTCAGGTCCTGAGGCCTGAAACCATCCTCTACCCTGTTGGGTAGTAGCCTCTCTTTCTCGCCATCCTCCTGGGGAGAGCCTTCCTCCCAGTGATCACCTCTTTCAGTCCATGTTTTTAAAATATAATTTTATTCATTTTTGGCTGCACTTGATCTTCGTTGCTTTGCATGGGTCTTCTCTAGGTGCGACGACCGTGGGCTGCTCTTGGTTGTGGTACATGGGCTTCTCATTCAGTGACTCCTCTTGTTGTGAAGCACAGGCTCTAGGCACACAGGCTCAGTAGCTGTGGTGTGCAGGCTTAGTTTCTCCTGGGCACGTAGAATCTTCCCAGACCAGGGATCGAACCCGTGTCCTCTGCAATGGCAGGCGGATTCTTATCCCCTGCACCACCAGGGAAGTCCTCAGTCCACATTGATATTCTGGTCTGTCAGGATTATGGCTCTTGGCATCCCCCCACTCTTCATTCAGTTTTACATTTTCCTCTTGCAGGCCCTTGGAACAGGGTCCCAGGCCCTATGATCAAATGGAAAGGGAACTGAAATTTATTGAGCAGTTACTAGATACCGGTGGTTATGCTCTGTATCCACATTGTCTTGTTTAATCCTCACAACCTAGAAGTTACTTCTGCCAGAGCTGAGATATAGTGTTATCCCCATATTTCAGATGAAGGGACTGAGGCTTCGAGAAGTTAAATAACTTGCCCAAGGCTGTGGGCAGCCCCTCAGACTTGCACTTACAGCCTTGGCTCAAGCAACGCCTGACTTGTAGTGTGGGCCTTTCTGCCTTCTCTTCCCCGAGTGTCCTGCCTACACTGGGTAGAATTGCCCTGTGTGCTGTGCCATGTTCACTCTCTTCAGTCGTGTCCAGCTCTGTGCGACCCCATGGACTATAGCCTGCCAGGCTCTTCTGTCCATGGGACTTCCCAGGCAACAATACTGGAGTGTGTTGCCATGCCCTCCTCCAGGGGATCTTCCTGATCCAGGGATCGAACCTACATCTCTTACATCTCCTGCATTGGCAGGCGGGTTCTTTACACCTGGGAAGCCCAGAACTGCCCTAGGGCACCTTGTTGTTGAGAATTGATCTCCCTGCCCACAGAGAGAACGTCTTTTTATAGTTCCCCCAGGGGATCTCAGAGCCCTCACTTAGAGGGCTTTCCCAGAGGCCTGTCCTGACATCCAGAGTTCATTAGTTTTGTGCAGACTAGACTTCCATTGATACTTGGTGAAGACTCTGAGCAGAGCCCGACACTCTCAAAACCTGTGTGCCTTCTGATGGAGCCAGGATGTAGGTGCAGTGGTGCCAGACCTTCCAAGGGATGGGGGTGTGGCTGGACTGCCCACCACTTTCAGCAGAGGAGTGTTGTCAGGAGCGCCTGGCTCTGCCAGAAGCAGCAAGCTCTGCAGACAGCATCAGGTCTTGAAAATAGATCCAGGCCTTATGCATCATAGCGGACTCTGCAAGCCATACCAGGCCCTGCCTCTGACTGTGAGAGCAGCGCTTGTCTTCACGCTCCGTCGTAGTGATAGGCTGGCAGCCTGGGCCCTGATCTTTCAGCTGTGGCTGCCTTTCTTCACTCAGTGATGGTGCTCTTGGACCCGGAGGTCAGAGATACATACAGTCGGGTTGGGGAGGGATTTTTGTAGCCAAAGGGGAGGTCGGCTGAACGTGGATTTGGTTTTGATAAGCAAAAAAGCCCAGTTGCTGAGAGCAGACTTTAATAGAGTCTGTAGCAAGCGGGGGGCAGAGGTTCTTTGGGGAGGGGGCCGTGCCTGATTGGCTCTACATCCCAGAGCTGAGGGCAGGACAGTAGGTGCTCAGGAAATGTTACAGAAGGGATCCAGGAATCAGTGCAGATGAACAGGCGATGTGTGTGTGTTTGAAGGGTTGGGAGGTCAGGGAGCAAGAAGGAAGATGGAGAGGAAAGCATCCTGGACTGATGTCTAATGCCCTGGGGGAGTGACCAGCAGTGGATAGGGCCGGGGAGATGATGCTTCCCTTCAAGATGACAGGCACTGAGGTGAGGCCAGAGGAGATGGTACTGCTTCAAACTGGTTTTCCCAGCATGGAATTGGAGCCTCCCCTAGACCCCAGCACTCCTGAGAAACCAGCTGGCCTGGCCCCAGGCCTGTGGCCCAGAGGCCAGGCTTTGGCCAGCTCTGCATACAGGTCTGTGCAGAGGGCAGGGTGAACCCTCAGTGTGGAGTGCACAGAAAGGTTAATTTCCCTGAGAGGTCCTTGTTCGATGGCCCGTGGTCCATGGGAGAGGTGCGTGGCATCACGTAGCATCACAAGGCCCAGGCGGAGCCAGCCAAGCGCCTACCCTGAGAGTCTCATTTCAGACCCCGGCCGCCATTCTCTGAGCAGCTAATTAAAAGGGAAAAGCCTGTTAATATTTCAGCACTGTTAACTCTGCTAAATTATTAAGTGTCCATTTGCATTATGTACAAAAAGGGATCGATAAACATGTGGGTACCAGGAGCTGGGAGGATGAAGGAGGAAGAGTTTCTAAGGATGCGCCCTGGGACAAGCCCACCCAGTGACATGGAGACTCTGTCCTCAGCTCTGTGTCAGGCACTTGGAAACTGGAGATGTGGAGGGCTTAGCACAAATGTCAGAGAGTCCGATGGACTCCAAACCAGCAGGATGCCCTTGGGCAAGTTACTTACCCTTGCTAAGGCTCAGCTTCCTCATCTGATTAATGGGAACAATAATAGGCTTGTTATGAGCAGTAAACAATTAGATATAAAACACTCAGTACAGTGCTGGCCCAGAGTAACTTATTATGTGTATGTTATGATGTTATTGTTATTTGATGGTGATGGGGGGACACCTGAGACATAGCCCCAGCCCACAGCAGTCCTTCCCTCCATGCTTCCTGTCTGCCTCTCAGCAGGCCTTTATCGCAGCTCTTCTTGACTGTCCACTTCCCCAGTTCAGGATTTGGGTGTTGGAGCTCTCGCCAGCACCCAGCTCAGCACCTCACACTTATGAGGGTTTGTTGAATGACGATCTGATAGAAGGCAGGACCAGAGCACAGATTCTGTTTCCATATCGCCTGGCCTGGAACACTCGGTGATGCATCTGAGAGGTGGTTAGGGTGGTGGTACTTGCCCTGCCAGCCAGTAACTGGGGCGGATGGAACCAGCTTCAGGTGGGGAAGTCTGTGGCTCCCACTTCTTTTCTCTCCTTGTCCTCCCCTCACTGTGCTCTGTTTGGAAGTTTCCTTCAGCCTGCAGACACACTCTCCATGAAAATCAGGAATAGGGAATAGGACACCAGCTCCCACTCGGTCATGATTAACCTTTTAAAATTTAGGATGGGTAAGTTCATTTGTATGTGTGTGTGTGTGTGTATATACATATATATATATATATATATATATTTAGATTCCACATATAAGGGATGTCATATGATATTTTTCCTTCTCTGAGTTACTCCACTCAGTAGAAAATGAACTTCTGGTTGCTGGGGGAAAAGGGATAGTTAGGGACTTTGGGAAGATCATGTACACACTGCTATATTTAAAATGGGTAAATATTTTTTATTTACACAGAGACCTATTGTATAGCACATGGAACTCTGCTCAACGTTATGTGCTAGCCTGGATGGGAGAGGGGTTTGGGGGAGAATGGATACATGTGTACGTATGGCTGAGTCCCTTCACTGTTCACCTGAAACTGTTAACACAGCACTGTTAATCGGCTGTGCTGCTGCTGCTGCTGCTGCTGCTAAGTCGCTTCAGTCGTGTCCGACTCTGTGCGACCCCATGGACTGCAGCCCACCAGGCTCCCCCGTCCCTGGGATTCTCCAGGCAAGAACACTGGAGTGGGTTGCCATTTCCTTCTACAATGCATGAAAGTGAAAAGTGAAAGTGAAGTCACTCAGTCGTGTCCAACTCTTCACGACCCCATGGACTGTAGCCCACCAGGCTCCTCCATCCATGGGATTTTCCAGGCAAGAGTACTGGAGTGGGTTGCCAGTGCCTTCTCCAGTTAATCGGCTATACCCCAATACAAAATAAACAGTTTAAAGTTTGGGAAGAATAAATAAATAAAACTTAGGATGGCGAGGAAAGCTGAAGGAAAGCGATGGATGGGGCTTTTAATCAAGGGGTTTCATTCCCACTGCTGTCTGTCAGCCTTGTTTGGCCCCCCATCCTGCTGTTGACTCCTCCTGCACTTGGCCAGCATCTGCCCACCTCCCCCCCAACCCCCGACCCCCTTGGCTAACATCCAGGGAGAAAATTCTCCCATGGGGGATGGGGATCTTTGATGAAATTCCCCTTCCAGGTTGCAGTGAGAATTCTCTTCAGGAGCCCAGGGGGCAAGTTGGAATTTGCCGTGAAATGAGTCCTTGAGAATTGGTGGCTTCCTCGCTGGGCCTCCTGGTGCTGTCAGTCCCTACCGCACCTGTGACTTGGGGTGATGCTTTTGGAGGAAGGAAGGAGTGAGCTGAAAGCACCTGCCAAGGACTTGCCATTTCTGCTCAGCGGTCCTCCTTACCACGTGGCCCCATTGGCGACAGCCTTCATGCTACTTGGCTCTTCTCAGCCAAGGGCCTGGGGAGGGGCATGTTCCTTGACTCCGTAGCCATTATACTCTGTGAAGAAAGGGCTTTATGGTCAAATGGAAAGCACTGGAATAAACCAAGTTATGTGGATGTGTTTGCATGTGTGCCTGTGTGCTCAGTCGCTTCAGTTGGGTCTGATTTGGCAACCCTGTGGACTGTAGCCTGCCAGCCTCCTCTGTCCATGGGATTCTCCAGGCAAGAATACTGGAATGGGTTGTTATGCCCTCCTCCGGGGGATCTTCCAGACCCAGGAATCGAACCCGCATCTTCTGCAGCCCCTGCGTTGCAGGCAGGTTCTTTATACCACTCAGCCACTGTGTTTACTGCAGGCCTTTTCAGAGCCTTTAAGAGTATGTGCTCTTTTGTGCTGCGACTCAGAGGGAGAGAGAAGGTACAGCATCCTTATCTGGCGATGGGCTCTGTGAGCCTCGTGTGGCACCCAGGTTGGGAGACAAGGTATTTTCTTTTCCTGGGGGGATTTGCTGATAAAACTTAGAAGAGTGAAATATTGTAGCAAAAGTCTCCTAGACCAAAAGCAGGGAAATGGTTCCAAAATCCTGTCCTAGTTTCTATCTACCAAAGTGGCCTCAGAGAGAAAACAAATCCAGCAGTACCTCTGAAATTCCCAGGGAGTTTGTTACAAATATGGACTCTGAAGAGTCAGGCTGATGGTTCTGCACAGGGCCTGGGAATCTGCATTGCAAAGGGCTCCCCACCAGTCCCCCACAGGGTGATACAAGGGGGGAGCAGGGGAGTCCATGGAGGGCAGCAAACTGAGTTCCAGGCTAGCAGACAGAAAGCCTGAGTTCGAGCCCCAGCTCTGCTAGTGCCTGTGTCCATGAGTGGGAAGAGGGCTCCCTTCTCCAGGCCTCAGTCTCCTTCTCTACCAAAGGAGGCTAAATAGGACTTTAGAAATAATGCCCTTTCTGGCTCTTAGAAATAAGGCCAGGAGCCTGCAAATATACAATGGACCCCAGGAATGTATCAGGCCTCACCATCTGTGGTAGATAAGACAACGTCCTTTCATGCAAAGCCCTTGCAGGCCCTGGGGAGATGGCGTTTTGTGAGGAGTGCAGATCACATACAGAATAATAACACTGGCTGGCATGCTTGGGGGCTTCTGTGAACCAAACAGTTTTAAACACTTCACCTACATTTACTTCCTTATTCCTTTCCACAACAACCCCATTTTACAAATGAGAAAAACTAAGGCTTGGATAACTTGCTGAAAGTCTTTCTGAAAGTTGAGTGTATAAAAGGGCTCCATTCCTCCCCTCTGGTTTTCTGACCTCTCTAAAGTCCTTCACAGCCCTCAACATGAATTTGGAACAAATTTGTGAGACATCCCTAACGGTTTAGTGTCTGCTTCGAGTCCCTCCACCCCTGGGATGTAGCGTGGGCCACAGAAGGTGGTCTCCTGTCCCCATCTCTTGGTCATGTTTAATCATCTCAAGACCTGTCACTTCTTGACAGAACATATACTGTTTGGGATTTCCCTGGTGGTCCAGTGGCTAAGGCTGTGCACTCCCAGTGCAGGGGCCCCAGGTTTGATCCCTGGTCAGGGAACTAGAAGTCACATGCCACTACCAAGAGTCCACATGCTCCAACTAAAGATCCCGGATGCCACAGCGAGGATGGAAGATCCTGAGTGCTGCAACTAAGACCAGTTGCACTAAAAAAAAAAAAGAAAGAAACACATACTGTTTGGTCAGGTATTTTACATACATTGTATTTAAGTCTCACACCAGCCCTGGGAGAAGGCATTATTGTTCCCATCTCTTGCTCCTGAGACTGAGGCTCAGAGAGGTGAAGTAACTTGCCCGGTGTCACCCAGCTAGAGGGTAGCAGAGCCAGAAATGAGCCCCAGATTGTCTGCTCTTTCCATGTCTCTCCAGCAGACCCCTCCTCCGCCCAGTTTCTCTTGTCACGACCCCCCCACCCCGCCCCCCACTTCAGGGTCATCCTAGCAATAACCACACTCTGAAACCATCCTGTTCATTTCTGTTTCCTTCTTTGCCGTCCGTCTCCCCAAGAGTGCTCTTTCAGAGCTGGTCCTTGTTTGCTTTTCATGACAGTCTCTTGAGCACCCAGCGCAGCGGCTAGCTGGAAGCATTTGTCGTTCGATAGACTGAATGAAGGGATTATGTCACAGTGCCTCTTGACTCAGGCCCTGGCCTGGTTGCCTTTGGAATGAGAAGATGCTGTTTGCTGGCAGTGCCTTCTGGGGGTGTGTGGAGTGAGAGGCTGAGACTCAGTGGGACACAACCCCTTTTGGGGGGGACTATAACTTGGTGGGATCTCTGTTGGTTTAGGGTCAGAAACATAGTTCTAGCCATCCTGGGGGTAAGAGGAGTTGGGGGGGGCTGACTCATGTTAATGAAACAGTGGGGGTGATGGGCAAATTGGAATGCCTAGGCCAAGGGGGCCTATGTGTGTGTGCATGTGCTAAGTCGCTTCAGCCGTGTCCTGTGCTTTGTGACCCCATAGACTACAGCCTGCCAGGTTCCTCTGCCCATGGGGTTCTCCAGGCAAGAATACTGGAGGGGGTTGTCATTTCCTCCTCCAGGGGATCTTCCTGACCCAGGGATGGAACCCGTGTCTCTGATGTCTCCTGCATTGGCATTTGGTTCTTTACCACTACGCCACCTGGGAAGCCCAAGAGTCCTGGGTGCCTTGCAACTAGCCAACACTTGCTCCAGAAGGAACATCTACACTGGGAAGAAGTCGGTCATGGGAAGCGGCTCATCAAGAAGGGCTTAGAATAAAGGGAGAGGGTGATTGAGGAAGCTGGATAACCTCAGTGGACAATGTCATCAAAGGGAGGTGGGTGGATGCTCTGTCTTTATCTAATAAAAGTGATACAGTAAAATCTTAAGCAAATACCTTGGTGCCTTTTTACATGTGCATCCACCCTTATAATAGCCACTCAGATTAGGACTATGGATATTTCCGTCTCATTCGATGGGATCCCATCTCCTCCCCAGAAGCTTCTCTTGTAACTTCTTAGTAAATAATCCCTCACCTCCACCCAAGGGCAACCATGGCTTAGACCTCTGTTACTCTAAGATTGTTTTTTTTTAGTTCTGAATTTCAAATAGATGAAACCATACACTGTTTCCTCTTTTATGTCTGAGTTCTTTTCACTCAAATTGTGCTGTGAGATTCAACAGCATTGTTGTGTCTACCCATAATTCTTTTTTCACTTCTGTGTAATATTCCATTGTATGAATATGTGAGAATTACTTTACCCTTGTTGCTCTTGATGGACATGGGGGTTGTTTCTTGTTTTTAGTTGTAATAAATAAAGCTGTTGTGAATATTCTTGGACCTATTTTTTGGTTGTCATAGGCACCAATTTCTATTGGGTACATACCCAGAAATGGGATTCCTGTGTCATGGGGTATATACTTGTTTAACCTGAGTTTTGTTTGTTCAGTTGCTCTGTTGTATCTGACTCATTGCAACACCATGAATGGCAGCACACCGGGCTTCCCTGTCCTTCACTATCTCCCAAAGCTGGCTCAGACTCATGTCACTGAGTTGGTGATGCCATCCAACCATCTCATCCTCTGTCACCCCCTTCTCCTCTCACCCTCAGTCTTTCCCAGCATGAGGGTCTTTTCCAATGAGTTGGCTCTTTGTATCAGGTGGCCAAAGTATTGGAGCTTCAGCTTCTGCAGCAGTCTTTAGCCTGTGTAGGTGCTGCCAAAATCTCTTCCAAAGAGGTTCTACCATTTGAGAGTTGGATAGTCTTAGTGGTTAATGTCATTAAAGGAAGTTGGGTAATCTTAATGATGTCATTATCCATGATGCCAACTCATAGCCCCGTGGCCAATGAGGAAGCGAACCTGTCAGGTAGTCAGAAGCCTTGGGTCTGCGGGTCAGGCCCCATCTTTCCCAACTTGTGCTGTCCAGGCCCTGAGAAAGTTCAGCTGTCTAACTCACTTTCAGAATTCCTTATCAGTCACCAAAGCATCTGTCATTACAACACTGCCTGGCAATGGGCAAGCCACGTTGTCCAAGATTACAGCTTATCTTCCACTGGAGCCTGTTAAATTGATGTCTTCCTTGTTGAGAGGCACCCCAAGCCGTTTGCAGACATTCAGGCAGCCTCTGGTCTTACCAGCAACTGGCACACACATCATACATTGGTGGGTTGTTTCCTGATGAGATTTCCTGAGGACCTTGGCCACAGATGGCTATCTCTTCTGATGCATTTCCATTTCAGGGGGTGACAGTTTCAGACTTGTTCCCCAGATTCCAGGGGGCACCTTACATGGGGACTACGTGCTATTGATAAAATTCATAGAAAGTGTGAATTGAAAAAAGATGTCAGAAGTTATCTAGTACACGCACCTCCTACAGGTGGGGAAACTGAGGTCCCTGAGGTCTGACTTGCCCCAGGTCACACAGCCTAGGTTCATTGCTCTGGGGCAGCCAGACTGGACACTCAGACCCTGGGTTGGTGGCAGCTGCCACTGTTTGCAGAACCTGCTGCTATTTGCAGAGACTCTCGTGGTTAAACCCAACCTACATCACTCCCAGTGGTTGCACCCCTCCCCTGCCCCCACCCTCTGCTAGCTACTTGACCTGTGGCCAGGCTGCCTCTGTGGACCTATCTCTGTCATTAGTTCATGACTGTCCTGTCACTGTTGGTTGGAGAGACTCTGTTAATTAAGGTACTACTTGTGACAACAGTAAAAACACATCAGAGTTCTACTAAGCACTTCTCATTTATCCTGTGTTATCATCACTCCTGAGGGCTTCCCAGGTGAAGCTGGTGGTAAAGAACCCACCTGCCAGTGCAGGAGATGTAAGAGATGTGGGTTTGATCCCTGGGTCAGGAAGACCCCCTGGAGGAGGGCATGGCAACCCGCTCCAGTATTCTTGCTTGGAGAATTCCATGGGCAGAAGAGCCTGGCTGCAGTCCACAGGGTCACAAAGAGTCGGACACGACTGAGGCAACTTAGCATGCACGTATCATCATTTCCACCCTTGTGAGTTGTCAGGGTTGGTAGCATTCTCTCATCTTAGAGATGAGAGAATGAAGGTCCAGAGGTCACTAGTGTTTTTCCCTGGATAATATGGAATATTAGACTGCCCTGTCAACCTGCAGGAAGTCCCCCTATTCCTTGAGGACTGGTTCAAAAGCTACCTCTTCCACAGTCTTCTGTGATTCTTCCTCCAGCAGTGATATCTTTCTCCCCTGACCTCCTAGGGATTTCTTTACCTCTTTTACAATGCTTAGCACCTTCACCGTGGAATATTCCTATACATTCATTCATTCAGTGTTCACTGAGTACCTGCTGTATTCAAGGCTGGGGATACCAATGTAAGCTCACGGTGGGGCAGGCAGAAAGATGAGAATCCTGAGTTTGATAGTCACACAGATTGATGCTTTGTTGCTGTGCTGGAAAAGTGATGGATGCAGAAGCGGGGAGGATGTAGGTCAATCATGGAATGCTTGCTGGAGGACGTTACACATTGTATGAACAGGTTTTATCTCCCTGCGCCTCTTTGGGGCAAGGGCTCAAGTTTTCACCCTATTGTGTTCCTCGAACCCTGGATTAGCTCTCCTACCTCCACCTCGTCCACCCTCGTCTGTGAGCAGACATGTTTGAACTTGAGGTCTTGCCCTCTTTCCCAGAGCCCAAGTACTGGTGGGCTGGGGGCTGGTTTGCTTTCAGGACAGTGGGGTTGAGACACCAAAGGAGGGCTGTGAACTTCTCCGGCCCCATCATTTTCCCTTTGGTCCCCAACCATATTCTAGCTTTGATCCCCCAGCCCTGGCCAGACCCCAGCCCCCAGGCATGGTGAGAGGGTCAAGGAGGACATGTAGTCTTAGGAGGACTTCCAGGTCCCCCAGTGAAGACTTCTATCCCTGGGAGAGGGGGCTGGCATAGGTTCCGCGAGCAATGAGGGAATGATAACAGGCCTTGGGTGAGGGGTGTGATGTGCAGTCTGTGGGGCTGGGGGATATCTTGGTCAGGTTCACTAAAACCTGACCTGAGCCTGGAGTGGTTGGTGGGAGTGAGTTCAGGCAAGTGATTTTCTGAGAAAGTGCTCCCAGGACAAATTGAAAGAGGACGAGAGAAACAGCTGGGTGACAATGAGGTTTTGTTGACTTAGTCTCAGCCAGTCCCCAGGGGTCGGGGCAGAAGGGCTCTGGAGCATGAACGGACCCATAGTCACCCCACTTGAGGCAACACAGCTGGGCCTTTGCATCATGTCCATCAGGCCACTGGTGTGTGTGTTGGGGGGGGGGGTGTTGGGCAAGGGGTGACCTCCTAGGCATGTTTGGTCCAGGCAGTGCTCACTGTCTGAAGGCAATTCCTTGGGGCAGGTGAGCTCTGCGTGCCTCGCAGCGGACACCAAAGCTGGGAATGGAGGCACCTGCCAGATGTGGAGAGCAGCCTCCACGACTGGGGTCTAAGACATGATGCTCATTGAGTGATAACCAATTTGCACAGCCTCCTCACAATCCTTGGCTCGTTGAAAAGCACCTCTCTCTCTCTTTTTTAAAATATTGTAATTTATTTGTTGACTGCGCCGGGTCTTAGTTGCAGCACACGGGATCTTCCATCTTTGTTGCAGCACGTGGACTCTTAGCTGCGGCATGGGGGATCAGTTTCCCGACCAGGGGTCAAACCCCAGTCCCCTGCATTGGGATCATAGAGTCTTAGCCACTGGACCACCAGGGAAGCCCCAAAGAGCACAGATCTCTTGCAAGAGCAGTGGGATGGGGAGGAATTGCCCCTTTCCTGAGTCCTTGACCCTTCTGGTTCTGGCCTAGGGGCCCCAGGAGGAGCTCAACGGGATGAGGCCTCTGAGGGATATGGTGGGGAGTTCTGGGTGACACACTCAGGAGGGAGCCTTAGACCTCCTCTGGCCTCCGAGTCTCCTACCTAAACCTCCCCGTCTCCCACCAGCTCCAGCCCAGGCTCAGATCATGCACGCGGGCCAGGCGTGTGTGGTGAAAGAGGACAACATCAGCGAGCGCGTCTACACCATCCGGGAGGGGGACACCCTCGTGCTGCAGTGCCTCGTCACTGGGCATCCTCGGCCCCAGGTAAGCCCCCGCCCTGGCTTGTGGGTGTCCCTGCCCTCGCCTCCTCACTCCCTGCCCCACTCCAGGATCAGAAGAGACAGTGGGACCTGAGATTGGAGGCAGATGGTAGCAGGTCAGCAGAAGACAGGAGCCTGGGGCTGGGGAAATGGCTGGAAAATAGACTCTGTGGGGAAGGGCTAGACCATGGGCTTACTCACCTGGAAACACTGACAACTGAATGTCAGCTTTTCCATCCCACTCCATTCCCTGTACCTGCTGAGCGAATGCTCCCGCAGGTAAACCTTCAGCCACTGTGTGAAGTCAGACTGTGTGCCAAGCACTGTGCTAGGTACTTTCTCCAGTGTTTCCTCCTTGAAACCTCACAGCCAGACTGTGAGGAAGGCATTAGGGCCTCCATTTTAAGATAAGGAAATCAAGGATCAGAGAGGTTGGGTAAACTCCCAAGGTCACCCAGCACTTGTGAGGGCGGAAGCAGAATTTGAACCCAGAACCAGTGTTCTCTATGGCTTAGCACTCTTTCTCTTTCAATTGAGGGGACCCAGGAGTTACCAACAACATATAACACAACTGCAAGCAAACAACAACAACAAGCAAACAAAAAACACATAATACAACCACTACTTCAGGAGGTTTCCAGTATGCAAACCCCACAGAAGATGGGTATCTGGAAAAGCCAGATGTGAATTTTGTCCCAGACCCACTGTATGCTTCAGGCAGGAAGTGTTGGCTGGTTATCACTGAAAGCTGACAGGAAGAGGTAGGAGGATGGGCTGAAGGGACGGTGGAATTTGCTAGTGAGCTGCTGTGACCTTTAAAAGCAGCAGAAAAGGTTTTGGTTGGCTCCTAGGAAGCACAGTGATTGCAAAGTTCTTTTTTGCGGGGGGGCGGGGGGCGGATAATATTGGGAACAGGGACAGCTTTAGTAGGTTTGACCTTAAGACAATCAGATGGACAAGAAATCCCCAAAGGTTTTAGTCTGAAACTATCATCATTGCTTGCTTCTTCTTAAGGATTTGTTTGGAAGTGAAAGCAATGCTGCCAGTCTTCAGGATGCTGCTCGTCTAGGTGTGACTTTAGGGGTGGTCCTCTCTAAAGCCTAACCCTAAGAGAGAGAAGGCAATGGCACCCCACTCCAGTTACTCTTGCCTGGAAAATCCCATGGAGGGAGGAGCCTGGTAGGCTGCAGCCCATGGGGTCGCTAAGAGTCAGGCACAACTGAACGACTTCACTTTGACTTTTCACTTTCATGCATTGGAGAAGGAAATGGCAACCCACTCCAGTGCTCTTGCCTGGAGGATCCCAGGGATGGGGGAGCCTGGTGGGCTGCTGTCTATGGGGTCGCACAGAGTCGGACATGACTGAAGCGACTTAGCAGCAGCAGCAGCAAGCTCTCCCTAAGGCTGCACCGACCACCTGTGGGTGTCCCCCTTGTGCATCGCGTGTAAGAGTCATTCATGGGTGTGACGGTGTGTCCATGCACCCGTTTTCTATTCCTGTTTATAGTTTCATTGTTCTTCCTGCTACCTAGGTTCAATCCCTTGGGCTCATATTTGACTCAGCCCCATATCAGTCTCCACCTGCAGCCAGGCTCTGAGGCCTATCTTTTTATGTCTCTTGAGTGGATCTCCTTCTATTCCTCATTACCCCTTGAGGTCAGACCTTCTGTGCTGTCCCTTGGACTATGGCGGTAGACTGACTGGCCTCCCATCCCCTCCCCCAACCCATTCCTGCACCCTGTTCCCAGAGTCACCACCCTCAGACCTGTTACCTCACATCACTCCCCTGCCCACCTGGATCCACATCACCTACCAGACCCAGTTCAGGCTCCTGAGGGTGGAATGGAAGACCTCCCACAGTCTAGCCCCCACCTACCTGTCCTGTCTGATCTCCCACCACCATCCTCCTCACACCCTGTCTTCGGTGAACCTGTCCAGAAATACCCTGTTCATTCTTGCTGTAGCCACTGCTCACCTTCTCTCTCTCTTTTTTTGAGTACCCCGTGTGGCATGTGGGATCTGAGTTCCCTGACCAGAGATGCAACCTGTGCCCCTGTACTGGAAGCATGGAGTCTTAACCACTAGGCTGCCAGGGAAGCCCCTAGCCGCTGCTCTTTACCTCTTCTGAAATGCCTTCCAGTGCCTTTTTTGCTCATTTCCTTGCAATAAATATTGAGCACCTGTTATGTGCCAGGAGAAGGCAATGGCAACCCACTCCAGTACTCTTGCTTGGAAAATCCCATGGGCGGAGGAGCCTGGTAGGCTGCAGTCCATGAGGTCGCTAAGAGTCAGACATGACTAAGCAACTTCACTTTCACTTTTCACTTTCATGCTTTGGAGAAGGAAATGGTAACCCACTCCAGCATTCTTGCCTGGAGAATCCCAGGGACAGGGGAGCCTGGTGGGCTGCCATCTATGGGGTTGCACAGAGTTGGACACGACTGAAGCGACTTAGCAGCAGCAGCAGCAGCTATGTGCCGAGTACTATGATGGGTCCTGAGGATACAGCTGCAGTTCCCATTGCCATGGAGCATCCACAGTCTCAGGGTGGAGCAAGTACCATCTTATGACCTGCTTTGTGGTCACATGGGGGAATGAGTGCTCCTGGAATTCCCTAATGCCAACTAACAGCAAGAGAGAGGGAATGTCTATGGCCAAAAGGAAGAAGAACTCTACAGCAACGGCAGTGAGCAAAAGCTGAAGAACCTGGTCCTTGGAGGGACATACTCACTTCAGAGACAGTAGTATTAATACACACAGGGGTGGTATGAGCTGAGGCCACAGGCTCATCTATAACTAGAGCTGGAGCTGGACCCTCTACCTAAAACTGGAAGCTTAATATGAGTGATACCACCTATGAATGGGGACCAGATCTCTGCCCCACAGCCCAGAGTCACAGCAGGGAGCAGACTTTTGCTTCAGGGTGTGGGTGCAGAGTCACCTTTGAGGGAATAACCCTAATCCAGTCTGTATCTTGCACTGTCCAAGTGGTAAGGCAATCTTAAGCTGCGAAACATATAAAAAATGGTTTGAACCTGTAAATCCATGTATCTTGAGTGTAGGCAGCCATACAGTTACACCCCAGACAGGCATGTCAGGGCCCAAGTGGGACTTTTGAAGTAATTCCTCCTGAATACAATCCCATGGGGTGAAATTTTAAAACATCTTAAAATGCAGTGCTGGGAGAGCCAGTCCACAGACCCCAAATAATTGAACAACTCACATCTGAGAAAACAGAGATCATAGAGCAGTCTGGAGGGAATCCTTAAAATAAATATGTTTAAAATGTTTAAAGAGATAATGGAAGGAATAGGATCCACAAGACAGGAGATTATAAACTGGTCAGTTAAGGATATGGAAAAAAGCGAACAGAAATCCTAGAAGTAAAAAATGATACAGTCTTTAGAAAAATTTGACCTCAAAGCCATAGAAGTAGCTAAAGAAGAAACTGGTGAATTGGACAATAGATCCAAATCAGCTACAGTGCAGTCTGGAGAAGACAGGGATGCCAAGTGTAAAAAGGAAGTTGGGAGAATGAGAAGCTATAACATAAATCAAGGCATTCTAGAAGGACTAGATAAAACTTAGAGGCAGCAATCTTTAAAGAGATAAAGGCTGAGAATTTTGTAGAACTGAAGAATGCTATAAATTCTTTGATGGATAAACCAGGCCCTAAGCAGTTTGTAAACAAACCCCATCTAGGTAAATCATGGTAAAACTGCAAAATGTCAAGTACAAAAAGAAAAAAATCTTTTTCATGGTCTTGTTCTTTCTCCAAAACACCCTCTGATCAACGTCTGAATGGCCTGAAGCTGCTGTTCAGTTCAGTCGCTCAGTCGTGTCCGACTCTTTGCGACCCCATGAATCGCAGCACACCAGGCCTCCCTGTCCATAACCAACTCCCAGAGTTCACTCAAACTCACGTCCATCGAGTCAGTGATGCCATCCAGCCATCTCATCCTCTGTCGTCCCCTTCTCCTCCTGCCCCCAATTCCTCCCAGCATCAGAGTCTTTTCCAATGAGTCAACTCTTCGCGTGAGGTGGCCAAAGTACTGGAGTTTCAGCTTCAGCATCATTCCTTCCAAAGAACACCCAGGGCTGATCTCCTTTAGAATGGACTGGTTAGATCTCCTTGCAGTCCAAGGGACTCTCAAGAGTCTTCTCCAACACCACAGTTCAAAAGCATCAATTCTTCAGCGCTCAGAAGCTGCTGTAGTCTTCCCCAAGTTCTGTAACCCCTGAGTCTATCAGGGTAGAGTAAGGGTGGTGAGATGAGAGTATCAGAGACACACCATCACCCCTGCCAAATTCTGTTGGTCACATGGACCATTCCTGGTACAAAATGGGAGAGAACTACAGAAAGGTGTGACTATCAGGAGGTGGAGACCACTGGGGGCCATCCAAGGTAGAGGCTGGCTACCACATAGACCTCTTTCATACATGAGAAGTCTGAAACTAGGAGATAAGTAAACTACCCATGCCACTAAGCTAAAAAAATGGGATAACAAAAATTTAATCAAAGTCTTACTCTTCCAGGCACTAACTATATACTCGTTTAGTTTTCCCAATAAGCCCAGGAAAGGAGTAATATTTCCATTTTAGAGATGCAGAAAGGAAGGCAGGAGAGGTTGGGTAACTTGCCCACAAATCGATTCTCTTAACAATTGCACATTCTAACTTTATAAAAACCTCCTCCATCTGCTCCTAGATTGCCCAGGCTCTTCACTGAGAGGTCCCACCTCCAGTGTGCATTTCTTCGAGGCTGTTTGGGTTAGCTTCCCAGGCCTGTGTATAGCCTGCATACACTTGTGGAAAAGTATGGGAGTGGGCGGGGAGCCCCCGCGCCGGGTCCGATTGTGTCCTGCCTGGCTGGCCCAGGTGCGTTGGACTAAGACAGCTGGGAGCGCTTCGGACAAGTTCCAGGAGACGTCAGTGTTCAATGAGACGCTT
This sequence comes from Bos indicus, assembly GCF_029378745.1. Taxonomy (NCBI): domain Eukaryota; kingdom Metazoa; phylum Chordata; class Mammalia; order Artiodactyla; family Bovidae; genus Bos; species Bos indicus. The sequence goes on along the minus strand of NC_091782.1, from coordinate 13,070,108 downwards.
CGCATCGAGCGCATTGCGCGCACGCAGGGTGGCCGCTACTACTGCAAGGCTGAGAACGGCGTGGGCGTACCAGCCATCAAGTCCATCCGGGTGGACGTGCAGTGTGAGTCGGGTCCCCTCTCAGCCAGGGGCCTGCTCCTGGGGGCTCAGGCTGGGAAGAAGGAGTGGGGAGGAGGGTGGAGACGTGGCACCTCCATGGAAAACAATGGCAGAGACTCTCTGCCGGGTTACAGAAGGGCATTTTTGATGTTCTTTCGATTTGCACTACCCTGACCCATTCCCAGAGAAGGTAATGGCACCCCACTCCAGTACTCTTGCCTGGAGAATCCCATGGACAGAGGAGCCTGGTGGGCTGCAGTCCATGGGGTCGCTAAGAGTTGGACACGACTGAGCGACTTCACTTTCACTTTTCACTTTCATGCTTTGGAGAAGGAAATGGCAACCCACTCCAGCATTCTTGCCTGGAGAATCTCAGGGACCGGGGATCCTGGTGTGCTGCCGTTTATGGGGTCGCACAGAGTCGGACACGACTGAAGTGACTTAGCAGCAGCAGCAGCAGCAGACCCATTCCCATCATAATCAAATATGAACCTTAGAGCATCCCTGTAAAGTGGTCAGGGAGGCCAGGACAGGTTGGATTATACCCATTCCACAGATGAAGAAACTGAGACCAAAGGCTTGTGACTTGCTCACTGCCTAGGTCTCTTGACTATGGCCCAGTGCCCTTCCCACCACACCTCGTATCTCTGCTTTTGTCCCAGGGCAGCTCTAAAACTTCCCTAACCCAACATTTGCAGGACCAGGCACCCCTCAGTCCTCGCTGCTGGCTGAATGAGAAGCCTCCAATCCCTGCCTGCCCTCCATGGATTCCCTTTGACCCCAGGAGGCTATCTGCCTGCTTACCACCCACCTCTGTGCCCATTCAGGCTGACCTAGGTACCCAGAAGCTGTGGGGCCAGGCCCAACGATCTATCTGCCACCATCTTAGTACCTACAATCAACCTGCCTATTAAATACACCCCCTGCCCCCCAGATGGGACCTGATAGAGTGGTGAGCAATGAAACCCCAGGCCCTCTCTTTTATCCCCCATCAGCCACCCAGGAGTCTGCCAAGCCTTGGGGCCAAGGGTCATTTCTCAAGTTTTTGCAGCGGGAAGGAGCTGGCAGGCATGGCCTGATTTCCAGTCTCAGCTTATTCCTCTATCCCGTGATAGGAGGTGAAGACAGCCCCCCTGCCCCCACCGCCCCCCAGTGCAGGTCCCTGGGGAGGGATAGCTGAGACACCCACAAGTTCAGTCCCCTGTCTCTGACAGGTTGGTCAAACTTGCAGGGCTGGCAGAGCATGTAGTTCTCTGGAAGCATCCCATGAGGGTGGCTTAACTTTCCCTGAGGGCTGCCACGGGCTCAAGGCAACCCCCCCCCCCAACCTAGGGGTCATGCAGCTCTGACTCCACCGGGACTGTGCCCTTGCAGACCTGGATGAGCCCGTGCTGACGGTGCACCAGACAGTGAGTGATGTCAGAGGCAACTTCTACCAGGAGAAGACGGTGTTCCTGCGCTGTACGGTCAACTCCAACCCACCTGCCCGCTTCATCTGGAAGCGGGGCTCCGACACCCTGTCTCACAGCCAGGACAATGGGGTTGACATCTATGAGCCCCTCTACACCCAGGTCAGAATGGGCGGCAGCTGGCTTGCTCTCCTCATGGCTTACCCCACACTCTTCCTTCTGTACCTCCCAAAGGAGAGGTGCAGGGGGGCTGAGGCCTCACCACCTGGAGTTCCAGGGACTGCCCTGACTCCAACAATTTTCTTCTGACATCAGAAGCAAGCATTCTGATTGGGCTTCAGACAGCCTGGGGTAGACAGAACCAAGACAGAAAGGTCAGGGAGCCGTGATGACAGGAGAGCCCTTTAAGAACATCGCCAATTAGGAAAGCATCCCTGGGGGGCAGACAAGTCATCCCCACCTGTCGCTGGCTGGCAGGGTCTTGGGAACCCATGGCAGGCACAGGAGGGGTTGGGATAAAGATGACTCACTCCCCAAGGGTCTCCTGCCATCCCAGGAGATGGTGATGAAGCCATCCTTCAGGGGAGAGCTTTCAGAGGCAGCTTTCCTAGCTGTCAAGACTCCACATGTGGCCATGGCCTGCAGGGCCAGCCCTGTATTTGTATGGATTGTGAGACAGAGCGGGATTCCCGCCTTACCCTTCCATTTCCTCAAATGGGGAAACCGAGGCTGGGTCCTGGCCATTGTGTACCAGGACACCCTCGGACCCATGCAAGGCCAGGGTATGGGGAGTGTGGCATCCACTCCAGGCTCAGTCGTGAATAGGAATTTGCTTTAGCCTCTGGTGCTTGGTGAGTGTGTGTGAGAGCCCTGGAGACCCAAGCAGGCCCCTCACCCTAGTGGTCGCTGCCCAGGGGGAGACCAAGGTCCTGAAGCTGAAGAACCTACGGCCCCAGGACTATGCCAGCTACAGCTGCCAGGTATCTGTACGCAACGTGTGCGGCATCCCGGACAAGGCTGTCAGCTTCCAGCTCACCAACACCACGGGTACAGACCCCTCCCTGCCCCGCCCCTTGCCCGCCTGTGCTGTGTCCTCAGCCAGGACTCCAGGCACTTGACCACGAGTCTGTGCCCTCTCCCTCCTGCCTGCTTCCTCCTCCCCCCACCCCCCCAAGAGGCCTTCTCTCCTTGCCTCTGCTCCCCCACGTCTAGCTCTGCCTCAGTCCCCTGAGACCCCATTCTTGTCCTCCCAGCACCACCAGCCCTGAAGCTGTCTGTGAACGAAACTCTGGTGGTGAACCCTGGGGAGAATGTGACGGTACAGTGTCTGCTGACTGGTGGTGATCCCCTCCCCCAACTGCAGTGGTCCCATGGGCCAGGCCCGCTGCCCCTGGGTGCCCTGGCCCAGGGTGGCACCCTCAGCATCCCTTCAGTGCAGGCCCGAGACTCTGGCTACTACAACTGCACAGCTACCAACAATGTGGGCAACCCTGCCAAGAAGACTGTCAACCTCCTGGTGCGATGTACGTGGCTTTGGGGGTGGGGGGGCATGGGGGAGGGAACTTGGGAAGCAGACAGGGTTCCTGTTGCTCAGGAACTGGAAGGGGAAAGGGGCCTGTCTTCTTTTCCTTGGTAGGAGGGAGAGGCTGAGGAAGAAGGTTCCAGGCACTTTAGTTTCCCTGTAATTCAGGTGTCTGCCAGCAGATGGCAGGACTAAAATTTGTATAAAGTTTTTTTTTTTTTTAACTTTTTATTGGGGTATAGCCAATTAACAATATGATATATAGAGTTTTATTTACAGCTTACAGTCTACATTTTCAAATATAACCTCAGCAAGCCAAGATGTGGGAAGGGCTGCTGTTGATCACTTTGAATTTTTTTAGATTGGGAAACTGAGGTTGCCTAAGGCTAAATTTGGACATTCTAGTCTCAGAAATTTCCTGACTTCCTGCCTGTACAACTGTTTCTACAAGATTAATAGAATCAAAGTGAAAATAAAACACATTTTCACATGCTTCCTATGTAAATCTTTATTAGCAAAGCATTTCAGTAAGTATGAAGATGATTACTAAATGTAAAAATGATTAAAACTTGGAGCACAATCTAAAGAAGTACAGATACTTTCCTAACTAGATTTCAGCCTCAGTAATGATCATTAGCTGCTTGATAAGATCTTGATTTTACTGCTTTTCTTATAAGGAGAAACCTTTAAATTCTTCTGCTTGTACAGCTTTAGGTTACTGTTTTTAAATTTATTTTTAAAGTTTTTTTTTTTTTAAAGATCCAGGCTTGTTTCCAGCTTTTTAGCATTTGAAAGTAAAATACAGCTTTTGTCAAATTCAATTGAGAATCTTCTGATGAAATGAACACTCTTCTTTGTTCATCTCTCACTGACCAGTCTCTCCCTGATTCTCCTCACAAAAAAGAAGCTGGCACTCTATGACTTTTTACTTAATTCTGATTAAGTAGTGAGAAAGATAATAGTCAAACTGTGGTTATATAATGACTACTTTTCCCTTTGATGGTACTTCTCTCATCAGAAGATTGTTTTTCTCCACCTGATTCCATTTGACCTTTAAAATTAACCTGGCTTGATAAGATTGCGATTTACATCAAATACTTGTGGTCACCTCTTGGGGTGACATACAGCCTGTTTCACTCAGCCCAGTCCTGATTTATGGCTGTTATAGAGTCCTTGCCAATGAGCACCTAATATTAAGCATTCTGTCTCTTGGCATACATAAAACAATATTCAGATTTCTAAAAGAGGCCACACCATTTTCTTTCTAAACTCTGTATTTTTATGTAATTGCAATAAGATGATTGTATTAGTCTTTTTTTTTTTTAATGACACAAACTGTTGCAAAGAACTAAACAGCATAAAAGGGCAAGTTAGAAGTCTCCCCTCAGTCCCCTTCAGTCCCATTCTCTACATATAACCAGTAGTATATTCTAGTGCTTCCTTCCAAAATTTGAATTTTGTATATTCCAGGTTTAAAACAACAATAAATATAAAGCAGCATAGTAGCTAACAACATAGGCTCTGAGTGTGAATTCAGAGCACACTGAAGTGTGTGTAAATAAATTGGCTATTTACTTCTTTGAGCAAGTGGATTAAACTGTCTGAGCCTCAGTTCTCTCCTTTGTAAAGCAGGGACAATAAAATGCCTTCCTCACAGACTGTGGGGTGGGCTAAATGAAGAAACACATTTTAGGTGTTTAGAACAGGGTCTCTCATAGTGTATGGTCAACTGTGGCTGTATTGATTACTAAAACTGACTTTTCTACAGCCAGCTTTTTTTGAACTTTTGGAAACACATCTGAGCAAGCAGAACAATTTCCAAGCAGAAAACGTGATGGTTTCTCCTGGGAATGGGGTTGTAGACCCCGACCTCCAGGAAGGCCAGCTGGAGGCGAGGAGCCGCATCTGGATGGCGATGGTGAGACAGGGAACCCTGGCTTTGGGCCAGCCCCAGCCACCCTTTCCTCTCCTTCCACCCATAGCCATGAAGAATGCCACATTCCAGATCACTCCAGATGTGATCAAAGAGAGCGAGAACATACAGCTGGGCCAGGATCTGAAGCTGTCATGCCACGTGGACGCAGTGCCCCAGGAGAAGGTGACCTACCAGTGGTTCAAGAATGGCAAGCCAGCACGCATGTCCAAGAGGCTGCTGGTGACTCGCAATGACCCCGAGTTGCCTGCCGTCACCAGCAGCCTAGAGCTCATTGACCTGCACTTCAGTGACTACGGCACCTACCTGTGCGTGGCTTCCTTCCCGGGGGCACCTGTGCCCGACCTGAGTGTCGAGGTCAACATCTCCTCTGAGACAGGTGGGCAGCTGGAGGTGGGGCAACAGGGAGGATGGGAAGGGGCTGGAGAGCCCCACAGAGGGGAGGGGGCAGCAGCTTGAGAAAGGGAGGCTGCAGTGAGGAGGACACCATTTGTTCATGCTGCATGCATTTATTAAACATGCATTATATGCCAGGCACTGTGCTAGGCACTGCAGTAAAGTGGTAGGCAAAACAGGTTCTGCCCTCATTGGACTTACTAGCAAATGTGTTTCAGATCATCCCACAAATAAAGATATCACTGCAAACTGTGATGCATAAGAGTCAGGAAAGAGTTTCCTAAGATAGCTTTGATCTAGATCTGAGGGAGGGGCAGGATTTTAGTAGGCACAAGAGAGCAAGAGGGTGGAAGAAAAAGGCAGGCCAAGGAATCAGCATGTGCAAAGACACTGAGGCAGGAAAGTCCATGAACCATTTGGAGCCCTGAAAGAAGGAGAGTGTGGCTGGGAGAATGGAGTCAGATGAGAGTGGAGAGGTTGGCAGGGGCCAGATTTTGCAGAGAATTTGGGTCTTTATACCAATAATAAAAAAAATAATAATGAAATAATAGCCAACATTTAGTGAGTGTTCACTGTATGTTCTGATGATTTTGTATTTATCTCATTCACGTTCAAGATTTACTATGTGGGGTAGATGGTTCATCTTCAGGTTTTAGAGATGAAGAAACTTAGGCTCAGAGAGTTTAACACATCAACTGGAGGAGTGTTGGTGGTGGAGCTGGGATTCAAACCCAGGCAGCCTGACTTCAGATCTTGCTCTCAGCCACCCCTGAAAGGTTTACACTTGGAAAAAGAGTTTGGAGGGACTGACTCTGGACAAAGTCTCTGGAATCTCATCTCCAGCCCCCACTACCTTGCATTGAGTTGCTGGCTGACTTTGGCTAAACCTCTTTGACTCTCTGGGCCTCAGTCTCTCCTCTATGAGACACTGGACCAGGTGGCCTTGGAGGCCCTTCCCATCCTGATACTTGAACAGGGAGGAGCCAGAGGCTGGAGGCGTCAGGAAAGGCTTCCAGAAGGAGACAGACCTGAGCTGGGCTTAGGGAGTGAACTAGGCTCCACGGATTCCACAAATCCATTTCTTAAATCCTGAGCCATGTCCTGGGTGAGGAGCTGGGGAACCGAGCCATGAACCACAGCCTCATTCTCAGAGCTCACTGCCTAGCCAGAGAGATAGACCTGTTGTGGAGGGGTCAGGCAAGGTGCAGGAAAAGGAAGAACAAACCTTAGAGAAGACTCAGGAGCTAAACGTGGGGTCTGCATTGCATCCTGGGGACATGAGATGAGGACCAGGCTGCCTGGGGTCGTCAGGGGAGACAACTTCTTAGAGGAGCCAAGTTCCATGTGAGCATTTGCTAGGTGTAGGCAACAAGCCCAGGAGAGGAGGGACAGGGAGCCCCCAAGGTATAGGAGACTTGCTGTATCCAGGAAGTATGTTCCTTACAAGTGGATCCCACAGCTGGGACTCAGGATGGGAAAGGGAAGATGAAGCTGAGGGTTGACAGAGGTAAGGGCCTTGTTTCAGAGCCAAGGGGTTTGAGTTTTAACCTGAGGGCAGTATGGCCTCAAAAAGGGGGGACAGCCCTTTAGCTTGTGGGACATAACAGGGTTGAGAGCTGGGATGTTTTAGAAACAGGGAAATCAATGAGGGTACAGGGCCATTTCCTTCGTTTGGCTATAAGCTTGATGCCTAGGGCATGGAAGCTTTTAAAGAACGTATGGAAATGGAGTAGAATTGGAAAAATAAATTAATTGGCTCCAAAATGCAAAAAGAAAACTACAGAATTAAAGTCAATAGATGTATAAATGCTTACAGAGCATAAATTATGCCAACTAGATAACTGGACCTCAACTTGCCTTGTAGAGTTATTTACAATTTATATTTAATGAAGACATTTTAACTTTTTTGATGTGATATGAGATGGGACCCATGGAAGTCTTTTTTTTTTAAATTGGAGTATAATTGCTTTACAATGTTGTGTTAGTTTCTCCTGCACAGCAAAGTGAATACACAGTATATACACAGCTATATGTATACAAATATCCTCTCTCGGGAAGTCTTTAAAGACTCTTCATTTGGGCAACGTGTTGAGTTGGATTAGGTTTGGCTGTGAATGACAGAAAAAGCCTAAATAATAGTGGCTTTAAATGAGCTATATATGTATTTCTTCTTCTTCTTGTAAAAGTGAGCAGTCCAGGCTGGAATAGTAGTTCTGCTCCATCAAGTCCTCAGAGCCCCAGGCTCCATCTCATCTTGCTATTCTGTTCTCCTTAGCATGTGCCACTTTGTCCACAATGGCAGTGCCAGCTGCAGCCATTAGTCTGCATTCCAGCCTGCAGGAAGGAGGAAGAGAGGCACAGCCTCTCCTCACCACCTTGGCCAGAATTTAGTCACATGACCACAGCCAGCCATATGGCAGGCTGGGAAGTAGTCTTCATTCCGGCTGTGTGTCCTGCAAAAGCCCAGATAGTCTATCACTTTGGAAGGAAGGGTGAGGATGCTAGGGGACCGACTACGAATCTGTGATAACACTCCAGAAAGAGAAGATGGAAGCTTTCACTAGAGCAGGGCGGATGGGCTGGAGAGGGGATTAAGGGAGAAGCTATTCAGCAGAACTATTTAAAAAGTGGAACCCCTCCACCCCCCAAATAAATGAATAAAAAATGGAATCCCCCAAACTTAGTAATGTTGGGGTTAGGGGATAAAAGGAATCGGCCTGGACGACTTCAGTACTCTTTCTAGGTTGGGAGACCTTGAGAGGTAGAGGCCCAGGAAGTGGAGAGGGTTTGGGGGAGGGGAGTTCTACTTTGGAGAAACTGCAGGATCTGTGGGAGCTCTGGGATGGGAAAGGGAGGTTCGAACGCGGCGGGAGGGAAGGGGGTGGGGTCGGGGGAAGCTCTAACCTGGCTATCTCTCCCCTGCTCCGCAGTGCCACCCACGATCAGCGTGCCCAAGGGCAGGGCCGTGGTGACTGTGCGCGAGGGCTCGCCAGCTGAGCTGCAGTGCGAAGTGCGGGGCAAGCCTCGGCCGCCTGTGCTGTGGTCCCGCGTGGACAAGGAGGCCGCGTTGCTGCCATCGGGGCTGCCCCTGGAGGAAACCCCAGACGGGAAGCTGCGGCTGGAGCGCGTGAGCCGCGACATGAGTGGGACCTACCGCTGCCAGACCGCTCGCTATAATGGCTTCAACGTGCGCCAGCGCGAGGCCCAGGTGCAGCTGAACGTCCAGTGTGAGTCCCACCGCCCCACCCAGACTACCGCCGAGCTGTCCCTCCCGGTCTCCTTCACCCCTTCACCCCCACCCTCCGTGTCCGACCAAACCCCTCCACTTAACTGCTGGTACCCCAACCCCTCCTTGACTCCCGCGCTGTAGGACATGGAGGCCCATGACCCTTGCGGCACTTGTACCCCATCTTCATTCCCGGGGACACAGTGAGCAAAGAACTGATTTTGACAAGTGGAAATGAGAGTTTGAAGGAAGAAGGACCTTCAAGGGAACACACTGCCTCAGTGTGATGATGAGTTAACCTGTGCTGTGTGCTTAGTCGCTCAGTCTTGTCCGACTCTTTGCGACCCCATGGACTGTAGCCCGCCAGGCTCCTCTGTCCATAGGGATTCTCCAAGAAGGAATACTGGAGTGGGTTGCCACACCCTCCTCCAGGGGATCTTCCCAACCCAGGGATAGAACCCAGGTCTCCTGTATTGAAGGCGGATTCTTATTCTCCGAGCCACCAGGGAAGCCCGAGAGTTAACCTGCCATGTGTCAAGCACTGTTCTGAGTATCTTAATGCACTAACTCATCTAGTCTTTCACAGCTCTGTGTATAGATTCTATTATTCACCCATTTTTACAAATAGGGAAACTGGGTCACACAGACATTAAGAAACTTTCCTAAGATCTCACAGCTATTTAGAGGCAGAGCTGGGCTTTGAACCTAAGCCATCTTGCTCCGGGGATCATGCTCTAAACCCTGACGTTGTGTTGCTTTTCATCACACGGGGTGAGGGGACCCTTTGAGGCACGAATAGAGGCCCCGTCTGGGAAGCTCGGCTGGAAGTTAAGGCGGGGAGGAGAAGGCATCTGCAGGTCGGGAGGTGTGGCTGTTGAGTACGCCGTGTGTGTCTGCCCTGAGACCCTTCCAGGCTGGGGGGGTTGGGGAGGGGCGCGGGCGTAGGGGTGAATGCGTCGCCTCCCCGTGGGGCAGCTCTTCAGATCCTACCCGGTGGGGAGAGGCCCCGCTGACCGCCGCCCCCGCCCCCAGTCCCGCCGGAGGTGGAGCCCGGCTCCCAGGACGTGCGCCAGGCGCTGGGCCGGCCGGTGCTCCTGCGCTGCTCGCTGCTTCGAGGCAGCCCCCAGCGCATCGCCTCGGCTGTGTGGCGCTTCAAGGGGCAGCTGCTGCCTCCGCCGCCCGCCGTCCCCGTCGCCGCCGAAGCCCCCGACCACTCCGAGCTACGCCTCGACGCCGTCACCCGCGAGAGCAGTGGCAGCTACGAGTGCAGCGTCTCCAACGATGTGGGCTCGGCCGCCTGCCTCTTCCAGGTCTCCGGTGAGCGTCCCAGCAGCCCCGCCCACCCGGGCCCAGACCCCGCCCACTCGGGCCCAGACCCCGCCCACTTCCATCCCCGCCCACTCCCGGCCTGGAGCTCCGCCCCTTCCGCTCACGTGCACCCGGTGTGTGCACCGGGTTTAGGCCCCCTGCCTTGTCAGGGCCCGGCCATGCCAGGTGTAGCAGGCCTCTTGGATCTAACCCGGACCTCTTCTCGCAGCCCTCCCCACTCCGCACGTCCACTCTAGCCTTCCCGTTTCAAGGCCCATTCAGACCTGGCCTCTGACAGCCCCACTCCTGTTAAAGCCTTCACCAGGCCTAGGCTTTGCGCCTCCAGAGCCCTTGGGTACTAGCCCTTGCCGGTTCTCACCACGCTCACGCCCAGCCTGTATGAGGCATAGGCTTCGCCCCTTCCAGCTCTCTGCTTACACTTGTTCGGGTAGTACGCAGCGCGATCTTTCCAGCTGGGTCATCAATTAGGTTTAGACTCACCCGCTCAAGCCCTGGGTACTGCCCCATCTCAGCCATCACTCTTCAAGCCCCTCTTCCTTTGTCCTTGGCCCCCGAAGCTGCATATAGGGAATCTGTTCCTGACTGCAGGCCTGGTGTGAGGGGCCTGAGCCGTAGCTTGGGGGGATGGGAGAAGACGCCCCCGCTCGACAGCTTCTCTGGAACATGGAGGGTGGCGCTAGGCCAGCCAGCACACAGTTCCTGAACTGTCACTCTAGAGGTTCCGGCCTCTTGGCGCCCAAAAATCCCTTTCAGTCCCATGTCTTCAAGTCATTCGAGAGGGCACTTTGAGGCTGCAGCTGGGCAGAAAGGGCTGGAGGTCATGGTGAGAGCAGAGGGTAAAGGAAAGGAGCTGATGGGATTGCCGAATCACCCCATCTCCACCTCCTATGGGGAAAGCCAGCTCCCTGTCAGAAGTAGCGCCCCGAAGAGAGCCCAGATGTTCCTGTCCCCCATTTTACAGCACCCTGGCTCTCCCCACAGCCCCTGACTGGCCTGGTATCCCTTTAGCTCTTTTCTGGATCTCCTCACCCAACAGTGGGGGCTGGGACCACAGGTCACTGGCCACCTCCCCAGTCCTTCCCCACCCCACCCAGCCCTGCCAGCCAGAGGCCCCTGTGACATTTCCCACCTCCCCCCCTCTCTCCTGTTCTCCCACACTTTCCTTGTCTCCCCACCTCTTGGTCTCTATCTCTCTTCCCTTCCTTCTGCCTCAAAATCCTTGACCTTTCTTGGTGTCTTCTCCCCACTGCTCTTCCCCTGTGTCTTCTCTAACATCTCTTCTCTGTGTCTCTCCATATTTCTCTTTTCTGGCCTTTCCTTGGTCTTTCCACTCCATCCTCACCAACGCCACCTCTTGGATTCCCAATCTCCCTTTCCTCCTTCTTCCACCTTCCCTCCCACCCCATTCTCCCCAATCTCCTCTTCTCCCACCGCCTCCTCTCCTCACAATATTCCTTGTTTTTGTCTCCCTCCATCCTGCTCTCTGTTCTGCCCATCCTCTTCTGTCTCCCTCTCCTATACCTCCTCTCTCTGTGTCTCTCCCCACCACCCACCCTTCATGGCCCCGTGCCCCACTCCCCACCCTCTCAGCCAAAGCCTACAGCCCGGAGTTTTACTTCGACACCCCCAACCCCACCCGCAGCCACAAGCTGTCCAAGAACTACTCCTACGTGCTGCAGTGGACCCAGAGGGAGCCTGACGCTGTTGACCCCGTGCTCAACTACAGACTCAGTGTCCGCCAGGTGGGCCGAGGGGGACAGGGGCCCAGGTGCAGGCTGGCCCTGGGAGTGCTTGTCAAGCCAGGGGAAGGGGTTGAAGACACATTGACCCTCTTATAGAAGGCTCTTCTGAGCCAGAGCCACAGTATTCTGGACACAGCAGCAGGAGCTGGGAGGCTCTAGGGACTTATCCCCGCTGAACCAGTGCTCTGTGCATGGCCCTGGGAATTAGGCAGGAGTCTGCTGGGTTCATGTGGGGGAAGGGAGCAGAGCCATTTCTGCTCACAAAACACAGAGTCTCCTCTTACATCAGAAGCTTAAAGCAGGAGCTTAAGTCTCACCCACAGGATGTCTAGGATGCAGGGCCAGAGCCACCCTGCTGGTCTCGTGTCCAGTCTCGTTCCATGCGGTTCCACCCAGCTAAGGGGTAGTTGGGTGGAGGGTAAGAGTGTGACCCCGGGGCAGACTGCCTAAGCTAAACATCAGTTCTGTATTAATTTGGGCAGGCTACATCTGTTTGGCCTCAGTTTCTTCATTTGTAAAATGGGGGTAGCTATAATATTCCACCTGATAGGGCGGTTATCTTGAGGATTAAACAAGTTAATAATCACATCGCATTTGGAGCAGTGCCTAGCATACATTAATTGTTCAATACTTGTTCATGTGTGTGTGCTCAGTCGTGTCTGACTCTTGCGACCCCATGTACTGTAGTGCACCAGGCTCCTCTGTCCATGGGATTCTCCAGGCAAGAATACTAGAGTGGGTTGCCATTTCTTCCTCCCAACCCAGGGATTGAATATCTCTTATATCTCATGCACTGGCAGGTGAATTCTTTACCATTGCCCCAAGATAGCCTGGGAGGAGGGGCATGGAAGGGGTGACTGCTCTGTCTTACAGATGAGGAAACTGAGGGCCCGGCTTCCTAGTTAGACCTTTGCTCTTTCTGCTCCTCAATGCTGCCCCCACAGTCACACCAGGGTCTGGGCAGGTGCTCAGGTGGAGGGCATGGCCTGTTGGGCATCTGGGACTCCCTGTATCTACAGTTGAATCAGCACAACGCCCTGGTGAAGGCCATCCCGGTGCGGCGTGTGGAGAAGGGGCAGCTGCTGGAGTACATCCTGACCGACCTCCGAGTGCCCCACAGCTACGAGGTCCGCCTCACGCCCTACACCACTTTTGGGGCTGGAGATATGGCCTCCCGCATCATCCACTACACGGAGCGTAGGTGGTGGTGGCAGCGGTGGTGGTGGGATAGGTGGGCCCATCTCATGCTCAGGGGACCCCTCATATTTCCCGCATGGTTCCTGAGCTTGGGGTTCCCCAATCTCCAGTGTCCTACTCTGTTACTGCAGGCCAGGTGCCTCTGGCCCCCAGTCCTGCTCTGGGGACCCTGTTTCCTGGTCCTAAGCCCAGGCACCCTCTACACAGCCCCACACCTTGGTTCTGACTTGATTTTCCTGCTTGCTTTCTCAGCCATCAGCTCTCCAAATTTGTCAGGTGAGATACCCCTGCCTACTTCTCCTTACCTTTAGGGTCACAAAGCTTCCCCTGGAAGGGGGGAAGGGACCCCCAAGAGATACCCAGAGAGAAAATAGCGTGGAGGCCCGCCATTGGCAGGAGAAGCAGGAGGGAGCAGGGCTGGGCTTGGAGATATTTGCATCTGGGATTTATTTTGGGGCTTAAAGGCTTGAAGGGAGGGTGGAGTCAAGAGGACATCTCTAACTCAGGGTCTTTTGTCCTCACTTAGCACCATTCACTGTCCCCAGAAGAAAAATGGAAAGATCAGGTTAATCCACCTTCTCTGTTCCCTGGGGCAGGGGTCCTTAATCTGAGATCCCTGGACTGACTGCCCCCCAAATGATCAGGGTGGGCCCATGAAACTGCAACCTGGAAGGGCCTACAAGTACTTCTTTATTTTCCCTAACTTCTTTCAGAAATTTAACATCCCCTTCAATGATGCATGTAGGAATATGGTGTAATCATTACCTGATTGACTTTGTCACCAGTGGAAATCCAGTGTTTTTACATCGCCTAAAAGTTGTTACAGCTATCTGTAAACATCATTTCCATTCATTAGTATTTCAAAACTACAGTACTTAGACTTAACACTAGATCTTGTGATTTAGTTAGATAATAGAGAAGCCCACTTATTATTATATCATGCATTTGTTTTTTGATGACCGTATTTCAGCATAATATGATTTCCTTTGTAACCCTATGCTTTTCATTTTATGCACCTAAATAATCTGCAATGGGGTCCTTAACTTCATTAGACATCAGAAGGGTGTGTGGCACCAAAAAGGTTAAGAAGTCCTGTTCCGGGAACAGATGTGTCAGGGGCCCTGTTGCCTGGTTTCTGGAGCCTTGGGATCCTGGGCCCACTACTTGGATGTTTGGGAACTGCCTAGGGGTTACCAGGAAGTTAAATCTGGATGAGGGCACCTGAGCAGGCTGACCTTCTTTGTCTTACTCCCTCCCCACCCTGCCCTGACTGCAGACAACACCTGCCACTTTGAAGATGAGAAGATCTGTGGCTACACCCAGGACCTGACAGACAATTTTGACTGGACCCGGCAGAATGCTCTGACCCAGAACCCCAAGCGCTCCCCCAACACTGGTCCCCCCACTGACATAAGTGGTACTCCTGAGGGTGAGGAGATGGCCTGCTGCTCCAAATGGAGGGATGCTTCAGGGAGGGGTCTAGCGCCGGGGAGCCCCAGTCTGAGGAGAGACACAGCCCTGCCTCAGGGAGCGCCAGTCTTAGGGGAGACACAGCCCTGCCTCAGGGATCCCCAGTCTGAGGGGAGACACAGCCCTGCATCAGGGAGTGCCAGTCTTAGGGGAGACACAGCCCCTACTCAGGGAGCCCCAGTCTTAGGGGAGACACAGCCCTGCCTCACGGAGCCCCAATCTGAGGGGAGACACAGACCTGCCTCAGGGAGCACCAGTCTGAGGGGAGGCACAGCCCTGCCTCAGGGAGCCCCAGTCTGAGGGGAGACTCAGCCCTGCCTCAGGGAGCGCCAGTCTGAGGGGAGACGCAGCCCTGCCTCAGGGAGCCCCACTCTGAGGGGAGACACAGCCCCTCCTCAGGGAGCCCCAGTCTGAGGGGAGACGCAGCCCTGCCACAGGGAGCGCCAGTCTGAGGGGAGACACAGCCCTGGCCTACGGAGCAGCAGTCTGAGGGGAGACACAGCCCATACTCAAGGAGCTCCAGTCTGAGCGGAGACACAGCCTTGCCTCAGGGAGCGCCAGTCTGAGAGGAGACACAGCCCTGCCTCAGGGAGCCCCAGTCTGAGGGGAGACACAGCCCCTCCTCAGGGAGCCCCAGTCTGAGGGGAGACACAGCCCTGGCCTACGGAGCAGCAGTCTGAGGGGAGACACAGCCCATACTCAAGGAGCTCCAGTCTGAGGGGAGACACAGCCTTGCCTGAGGGAGCGTCAATCTGAGAGGAGACACAGCCCTGCCTCAGGGAGCCCCAGTCTGAGGGGAGACACAGCCCCTCCTCAGGGAGCCCCAGTCTGAGGGAGACACAGCCCTGGCCTACGGAGCAGCAGTCTGAGGGGAGACACAGCCCATACTCAAGGAGCTCCAGTCTGAGGGGAGACACAGCCTTGCCTCAGGGAGCGCCAGTCTGAGGGGAGACACAGCCCCTCCTCAGGGAGCCCCAGTCTGAGGGGAGACGCAGCCCTGCCTCAGGGAGCGCCAGTCTGAGGGGAGACACAGCCCCTCCTCAGGGAGCCCCAGTCTGAGGGGAGACACAGCCCCTCCTCAGGGAGCCCCAGTCTGAGGGAGACACAGTCCTGCCTCAGGGAGCGCCAGTCTGAGGGGAGACACAGCACTGACTCAGGGAGCCCCAGTCTGAGGGAGACACAGCCCTGGCCTATGGAGCAGCAGTCTGAGGGGAGACACAGCCCATACTCAAGGAGCTCCAGTCTGAGGGGAGACACAGCCTTGCCTCAGGGAGCGCCAGTCTGAGGGGAGACACAGCCCCTCCTCAGGGAGCCCCAGTCTGAGGGGAGACGCAGCCCTGCCACAGGGAGCGCCAGTCTGAGGGGAAACACAGCCCTGCCTCAGGGAGCCCCAGTCTGAGGGGAGACACAGCCCTGGCCTACGGAGCAGCAGTCTGAGGGGAGACACAGCCCATACTCAAGGAGCTCCAGTCTGAGGGGAGACACAGCCTTGCCTCAGGGAGCGTCAGTCTGAGAGGAGACACAGCCCTGCCTCAGGGAGCCCCAGTCTGAGGGGAGACACAGCACTGACTCAGGGAGCCCCAGTCTGAGGGAGACACAGCCCTGGCCTACGGAGCAGCAGTCTGAGGGGAGACACAGCCCATACTCAAGGAGCTCCAGTCTGAGGGGAGACACAGTCCTGCCTCAGGGAGCGCCAGTCTGAGGGGAGACACAGCCCTGCCTCAGGGAGCCCCAGTCTGAGGGGAGACACAGCCCTGGCCTACGGAGCAGCAGTCTGAGGGGAGACACAGCCCATACTCAAGGAGCTCCAGTCTGAGGGGAGACACAGCCTTGCCTCAGGGAGCTCCAGTCTGAGGGGAGACACAGCCCCTCCTCAGGGAGCGCCAGTCTGAGGGGAGACGCAGCCGCTACTCAGGGAGCCCCATTCTTAGGGGAGACAGAGCCCCTCCTCAGGAAGCCCCAGTCTGAGGGGAGACGCAGCCCTGCCTCAGGGAGCACCAGTCTTAGGGAAGATGCAGCCCCGCCTCAGGGAGCCCCACTCTGAGGGAAGACATAGCCCCTCCTCATGGAGCCCCAGTCTGAGGGGAGACGCAGCCCTGCCACAGGGAGCGCCAGTCTGAGGGGAGACTCAGCCCTGCCTCAGGGAGCCCCAGTCTGAGGGGAGACAGCCCTGCCTCAGGGAGCGCCAGTCTTAGGGGAGACACAGCCCTGCCTCGGGGAGACACAGACCTGCCTCAGGGAGCCCCAGTCTGAAGGGAGACAGACCTGCCTCAGGGAGCACCAGTCTGAGGGGAGACGCAGCCCTGCCTCAGGGAGCACCAGTCTTAGGGGAGACGCAGCCCTGACTCAGAGAGCGCCACTCTGAGGGGAGACGCAGCCGCTACTCAGGGAGCCCGATTCTGAGGGGAGACACAGCCCTGCCTCAGGGAGCGCCAGTCTGAGGGGAGACGCAGCCCTGCCTCAAGGAGCCCCAATCTGAGGGGAGGAGACACAGCCCCTCCTCAGGGAGCCCCAGTCTGAGGGGAGACTTAGTCCTGCCTCAGGGAGCCCCAATCTGAGGGGAGACACAGACCTGCCTCAGGGAGCGCCAGTCTTAGGAGAGACACAGCCCTGCCTCAGGGAGACCCACTCTGAGGGGAGACACAGCCCCTCCTTAGGGAGCCCCACTCTGAGGGGAGACGCAGCCCTGCCACAGGGAGTGCCAGTCTGAGGGGAGACACAGCCCTGCCTCAGGGAGTGCCAATCTGAGGGGAGACACAGCCCTGGCCTACGGAGCAGCAGTCTGTGGGGAGACACAACCCATACTCAAGGAGCTCCAGTCTGAGGGGAGACACAGCCTTGCCTCAGGGAGTGCCAGTCTGAGGGGATACGCAGTCCTGCCCACAGGGAGCGCCAGTCTGAGGGGAGACGCAGCCCTGCCTCAGGGAGCCCCACTCTGAGGGGAGACACAGCCCTGCCTCAGGGAGCCCCACTCTGAGGGGAGACACAGCCCTGCCTCAGGGAGCGCCAGTGGAGGGGAGACACAGCCTTACCTCTGAGAGCCCCACTCTGAGGGGAGACACAGCCTTGCCCTCAGGGAACCCCAGGCTGAGGGGAGACACAGGCCCGCCTCAGGGAGCGCCAGTCTGAGGTTAGACACAGCCCTGCCCTCAGGGAGCCCCAGTCTGAGGGGACACACAACCCTGCCTCTGGGAGCCCCAGTCTGAGGGGAGACACAGCCCTGCCTCAGGGAGCGCCAGTCTGAGGGGAGACACAGCCCTGCCCTCAGGGAGCCCCAGTCTGAGGGGACACACAACCCTGCCTCTGGGAGCCCCAGTCTGAGGGGAGAGACAGCCCTGCCTCAGGGAGCGCCAGTCTGAGGGGAGACACAGCCCTGCCCTCAGGGAGCCCCAGTCTGAGGGGAGACACGCTCCTAACCTACTAGACTGGGAAGAAGAGAAGCAGCCAGAAAGCTAAGAACTCACAAGTCCTGGCCCAGAGTCCTGTGCTGTGCTGAGGCAGGGAGGACAGATTGGGGTGGTGTGAGGCACCTGGGATTCAGATAGGTGATAGAAGGGCAGAAAGGAGTCAGGTGGAAAGGGGACTGGGAAGGCTGAGGAGGAGAGTGTTGGTACATCTCCCCTTCTCTGAAGGCTACTACATGTTCATTGAGACGTCAAGGCCCCGGGAGCTGGGGGACCGTGCGAGGTTGGTGAGTCCCCTGTACAACGCCAGCGCCAAGTTCTACTGTGTCTCCTTCTTCTATCACATGTATGGAAAGCACATCGGTGAGTTGAAGGACCAGGGAACCTGCCCGAGTGAGTGCTGCTGCTGGGAGGGGGCAGGGGTCCACCGGAAGCTGGGGACTGGTCTGCCTAAGGCCTGGGCTTCCCAACTCGGCCAGATCACAGGGAGTGTGATTGTAGAGAGTGTGAGCAGAATCTGGGCAAGAGGAAGGTCCAGAGAACCAGCTTGTCTGAGATAATCAAGATAAGACTTGAGATAATCAAGTCTTCCTGAGTCTGCAGAGAAAATGGCTTCAGCAGGATGAGGTGGAAGTCTTAGAGGGGATGGAGAAGTCAGCTAAGAGGCTGCATATATTGAGTGCCTGCCAGGTGACTTTCTGGATGCTCTGCATCTGTGGTCTCATTAACACTCACAGCCACTGAGTGAGTGAGGTATTACCATATAAACCAGAGAGGTTAAGCATATGCCCAAGATCACACAGCAGCCCAGTTCTGCTGACTCTCCCAAGCCCTAAACACAGGGTTGGAAGGGAGCTGATTTGTGAGCAGTGAGGGGAAGTCCTACTTCCTATGCACAACCGTGAACCCAAGAAGTGTGCCCTTCGGGAAGAGACGGCTCTGGTAGGAGCGTCACATTAGTCAGTGAACTTGTCCGTTCAACCGTCACCTCCAGGTGTCCTGCTCTGTGCCTGGCTTCGGGTACTTCAGAGAACAGAATGGACAGGTTCCTCATCCTCTTGGCACCTCCAGTCAAGTGGGAGAGACAGACATGAAATAACTCGTTGCGCCGGGTAGAATTTAGCGACCACTGTGATGTGTGTCTGCAACAGCAGGACGGGGGTCGATGCAGCTGATAACAGGGAGACTTGACTGACTCTAGGGACCTGATTATGGAAGACTGCTGAGGAAGTGACAATTTTAATTTTCTTTGTTTACATATTTACGGGAAAGGTAATGTCTTTTGCACAAGTCAAAAGGTACATAATGAGAGCCCCCTTCCCATCCCAGTCCTCCTGCCACCTAGAGTGCCTCTCCAGAGGCAATCAAGGTACTAGATTTGAGGGGGGGCGGCACACTTCCAGAAATGCTTTATGTGTATAGAAGCCAGTACACATGTATCCTTTTTCCCCACATTTTATATACTGCGTTCTGTGCCTCTTGACAATCATGCCCTAAGAGGTCACAGAAATCTTCACTGTTCTTCTTGGCTTCACAGCAGGGGAAGTGACTTTAACCAAGTGTAGACCTAAAGGCTCATTGTGAAGTGTCCACAGCTGAAGCAATGGGTCAGGCTAAACTGATGAACCAGAATAAGGGGGATGGGACCTTCTGCAGCCGCTGGAGCCCTCCAGGCTCTCTGCACAAGCCAGTTCATCCGTGACTGAGTCTGGACTTTGTGAGAAGCTTCCTGTGAGATAGGTGGGGGTGGGGATGAGCGGGACCACATTGCCCACCTAGAGTAACCAGTTCAAACCAATCCTGGTTTGCCCCAGCCTTTCCTACCTTTAGCACTAGAAGTCCCACATCCCAGGCAAACCAAGACAGGTGGTCATTTTGTCCTCAGCTCAGGAGAAGCACGGGGAACCCAGCTGGCAAGAAGAGCATGTTGGATACAGGAAGGCCCTGGGAGATTAAGCTTTAAGAGCTGGGGTGCCTGGGAGCAGAGAAAGCCCTGAGGGAGCTGTCTGTGTTCCAGAGCTTGCTAGGTGTCCCCCAGTAGGTGGGACAAACACCAATCATTGAAAACTCCTGGGAGGCAGACCTGAATTCCACCTGAGGAAGATGCTATAAGCACCAGATCTGCCCAGCAAAGGAGTCCGCTATTCTGTCCCTGGGTAGGAGGAGCGTCTAGCAGGGGTGCTGTGGAGGGGACCCCTGTGCCAGGTAATGTTACTCCCCCGCTCAGCCCTCTTCCCTCACTGTCTTCTCCAGGCCTCCCACACCTGGTCCGCCCCTGCCTGCTTCTCTGATCTCATTTTCTGCTGCTCTCCCGTGACTCCACTCAGCTCAAGCACACTGATCTCCTTGCTTTTCTTTTATATTTGAGGCAGGTTCCTTCGTGCCTTAGAGGCCTTTACTTGTGATGTTTTCCCTGACCTGAAATGTTCTTCCCCCATCATTCAGGTCTGCTTGGAGAGGTCCCTGACAGCCCCACGTAAAACACTTTTCCATCCCTTTCCTGTATTATATTCTTTATTGTGGTTTCCACCCAACGAGCATAAGCTCCAGGAAGCAGGGTTCTTTGTCTTATTCATGGATGTGTCCCTGGTGTCCAGAACAGAGCCTGCTCAATTAGGTGAATGAGTGAATGAAAGGGAGGTAGTGGAGCCTGGATTTGATGACCCCTGAGGTAACTTCTAACTCTGAGATGCTATGAAAGTCCCTTTTCAGTCCTGATGACAGTCATAGAAAGTTCTTCATTGAGCATTCAAATACTGAGAGCAGGTAGCAGTTTGATGGGAGCTTTCCCTGTGGAATCAAATGAGAGAAGATGAGAATCCCAGTAACTACCACTCCACAGAGTGGGGAGTGCTCTGGGCAAGGGGAGCTACAGTTTAAGGCCTCAGAATTCACAAGTAGCACAGAGGGCTCCCACCTCCAACCTGGGAAGAATTCCTGGAAGAGGTGGTGTTTCAGAAAGACCTTGAAGCACAAAAAGGATTTGGTCAGGGGAACATAGTAGGGGAGGGCATCTCAAGCAGTGGGAACAGACCCTGGCAAAACCCAGGGTCTGCAAAGCTGGACTATGTCCAGGCTGCAGACTGTAGCTCAGTTCAGCTCCGGAGGTGACAAAGAAGAACATAGTGAGCAGGCGCCCTTAGGGCTCTGGCTGAGCCTGTGAAAGGCTGTCAGGAAGAGGGGAGATCTTGGAGCTGGTGGAATGACCAGGGAAGGGGGCAGAACTTCAGTTTTGGTTTGAGCAGTGAAAAGGTGGGGTTCTCCCATTTGAGTCCTTGGAACAGGGTGGTGAAAGAGGAAGGAAAAGTTTGAAGATTGAGGCTAGACCCTGGGGATTCGGGGATTGGGATAGGAGAAAAATCTCCAAGAAGGGGGAAGAGAGGGAGTTCCCCTTGGGGGCTGGTGAGAAAACTAAAAGGCACTGGGGCTTGGGCCCTGCCTATGCCAGTGTGGCTCCTCCCAGCCCTCTGGGTGCTGGCTGCAGCCCTCTGAGGGCCCTGTCTGCTGGCAAGGGTCCCCACAGGCCTGGGATCTTTGGGGTGTTCCTCCCCCAGGCCCAGACCTGCTGCTGGGGTGGGGTGGGCATTTCCTGCTGTCCTGGTCCCTCCTTTCCCCACCCCTCCCACCCCACCTGGCAGCTCCAGGCACCAGATGTCCCCAGACCTTGTGTCTCGCTGACTCTCCTTGGTCCAAGCCAACTCCTTTGCTCTCAGGCAGGTAACATTTGGTGGCCCTCCCCCACCGGGGGTCTGTCTATCTGGTGTCACAGATGGTGTGGCATTGTCTGTGGTCAGTGCCATGGAAATGCCAGGCACCAGGTGCCACCTAAGATTGATTCCCCTTCCCTCTGAGCCAGGTCTTCATGTCACAGGGGGCTCGAGATAGGCTGGCAGCACCAGTGAAGGGGCACCCCCTTGTCTGGGTGCTCCTTGCCAAGGCTGGATCCACTCTTCCTTTTTCCAGTGCCTGTTAGCACCTCCACAATTCCAGGCCCCTGGGTCTGTGGGCAGAGGGGCTCAGCACCCCCTAGGTTAATACCTTCAAAATTTCACATTTTACCACAGCTATGTAGCACATACACTAATACTTTTCTTTAAGTCACCTCCTTTTTTCTTAGCTTTGTCCTAAGCATCAATATTAGAGAAGTTGTGGATTTGAAGCGCTCACTTTATTCACCTCTTAAAACATAAGTATTACATTTTTATTGAGGTATAATTGACATTATATTAGTTCCAGATGTACAACATTATGATTTGACATTTGTGTATATTGCAAAATAATTGCTACAATAAGTCTAGTTAATATTCCATCACCAGAATATTTTTTCCTTACGATGAGAACTTTTAAGATCTACTCTCTTGGCAACTTTCAAATATGCAATACAGTATTAGTAACTGTAGTCACCATTACATTACATCCCCAGGACTTATTTTATAATTGGAAGTTCAACCCTTTTTAGTTTCTTCACCCATTTCACCCACCTGCCACCCTTCAAGTGTTAAATTTTTAAACTTGGTTCCTGTACCATCAGGGGATTCACTGGTGGTGCTAGTGGTAAAGAACCCACCTTCCAATCCAGGAGACATAAGAGACGTGGGTTCGATTGATGTGTTGGGAAGATCCTCTGGAGAAGGTAATGGCAACCCATTCCAGTATTCTTGCCTGGAGAATCCCCACAGACAGAGGAGCCTGGCAGGCTACAGTCCATGGGGTTGCAGAGAGTCAGACATGACTGAAGCAACTCAGATCAGATCAGATCAGATCAGTCGCTCAGTCGTGTCCGACTCTTTGCGACCCTATGAATCGCAGCACACCAGGCCTCCCTATCCATCACCAACTCCCGGAGTTCACTCAGACTCATATCCATCGAGTCAGTGATGCCATCCAGCTATCTCATCCTCTGTCATCCCCTTCTCCTCCTGCCCCCAATCCCTCCCAGCATCAGAGTCTTTTCCAATGAGTCAACTCTTTGCATGAGGTGGCCAAAGTACTGGAGTTTCAGCTTTAGCATCATTCCTTCCAAAGAACACCCAGGGCTGATCTCCTTCAGAATGGACTGGTTGGATCTCTTTACGGTTCAAGGGACTCTCAAGAGTCTTCTCCAACACCACAGTTCAAAAGCATCAATTCTTCGGTGCTCAGCCTTCTTCACAGTCCAACTCTCACATCCACACATGACCACAGGAAAAACCATAGCCTTGACTAGATGAGCCTTTGTTGGCAAAGTAATGTCTCTGCTTTTGAATATGCTATCTAGGTTGGTCATAACTTTCCTTCCAAGGAGTAAGCGTCCTTTAATTTCATGGCTGCAGTCACCATCTGTAGTGATTTTGGAGCCCAGAAAAATAAAGTCTGACACTGTTTCCACTGTTTCCCCATCTATTTCCCATGAAGTGGTGGGACCGAATGCCATAATCTTCGTTTTCTGAATGTTGAGCTTTAAGCCAACTTTTTCACTCTCCACTTTCACTTTCATCAAGAGGCTTTTGAGTTCCTCTTCACTTCTGCCATAAGGGTGGTGTCATCTGCATATCTGAGGTTATTGATATTTCTCCCGGCAATCTTGATTCCAGCTTGTGTTTCTTCCAGTCCAGCGTTTCTCACGATGTACTCTGCATAGAAGTTAAATAAACAGGGTGACAATATACAGCCTTGACGAACTCCTTTTCCTATTTGGAACCAGTCTGTTGTTCCATGTCCAGTTCTAACTGTTGCTTCCTGACCTGCATACAGATTTCTCAAGAGGCAGGTCAGGTGGTCTGGTATTCCCATCTCTTTCAGAATTTTCCCCAGTTCTCAGCATAGCATAATGACTGGTATCTACCATTATATGGACAGAGGAGTCCTTGGGGTTGCAAAGAATCAGACACAACTGAAGCAACTTAGCACACACTTACCTCCAGAAATCAATGCAGGAGCATCATATACCACCAAGTGTGTGCACTGTGTGCTTTGGGAATCTTGCTTTGTGTTCAGACTTGGGCCCCAGTGTCCTAGGACAACTCTCCTGCCTAGAGGAGGAAGGGTGTGTGTGGGTGTGTTCCAGGGTGGGGGGGAATTACTGATTAGGAAGTAAGGGAAGTCATGAGAGAAACTTTGCCAATTGTCTTGATGAACGGAAGCCGTGCCGCTGTCCTCTCTCTGTCCCACGCTGAGGTCCCCTCTGGGATGACAGGATGCTCACCAGTCTGCAGTGGGGAGAAGGTCCCGTCCAGTGGGGGCAGTGCTGCAGGCCCTGGTAGGGAGTCGAGGGTGGTGAATGGGGAAAGCAGAGAGTGGCCACTCACTGCCACCTCTCCTCACGCCCAACACAGGCTCCCTCAACCTCCTGGTGCGGTCCCGGAGCAAAGGGGCCCTGGACACGCATGCTTGGTCCCTCAGCGGCAATAAGGGCAACGTGTGGCAGCAGGCGCATGTGCCCATCAACCCGAGCGGGCCCTTCCAGGTGAGTCACCCGGGCCTGCCTCTGCTTACAGCTCTCCCGGCCTGGGGCAGGCTCCCGGGAGCTGAGGAGGGAAGCATGCAGGGATGGGGGGACCTTCCTGGGAGACAGAGGGTAAAGGCTGGGAGCAGAACCTCCCTCACCACGCTCCCTGCTCTCTGATCCCACTCCAGATTATTTTTGAGGGTGTCCGAGGCTCAGGCTACCTGGGGGATATCGCCATAGATGACGTCACCCTGAAGAAGGGGGAGTGTCCCAGGAAGCAGATGGATCCCAATAAAGGTGCAGGGCAGAAAGTGGGTGGGGGGGCGCCTTTGTCAGGGGAGGTGTTGTTGGTGCCTGAATTGGGGTTCCAAGTGGCGGGGTGATGGGGTGCATGTGTTGGTAGCTGTGGAAACAGGTACTGGTGTGTTTGGTACCCACCTCGGGCCCCACCCTGGTTCAGGCTGTGGGCTGCGTGGACAGTGAGACGACCAGACCCTCCTGTGAACTAAGCTTACGGTAGCAGCATCTGTGTCTGGGAACGTCTCTCTGTATGTATATGTGTGTGTCCAAGTGTGAACCTGTACCCCTTCCCACACTGGGGCCCAAGTGTTTGCAATAATATCAGTTCGAGGTTACCAAGAAATTACTACATTCCAGGCGAGGTGCAGATACCTGTATATGTATGGTCTCATTCATTCCTCACCACAGTCCTCTGGGGTGGCTCTTCTACTCATTTTATTTTTATTTTATTTTTACTTTATTTATTTTTGTCATTCCCCATTTTCTTTTCTGTTTTTGGCCACACCACAAGGCATGTAGGATCCGTAGTTTCCCAACCAGGGATCGAACCCCTGCCTCCTGCGGTGGAAGCGTGGAGTCTGATCTGCTGGGTGACCGGGAAAGTTCCCTGTTAGACTCATTTTATAGATGAGGAAGCTGAGGTCCCTGAGGTCGAATGAATTGCTCTGTGTCTTCCTTAGTGAGCCACAGGCCAGGATTTGGACCCAGCAGGCAGAGTTAACCCCACCTCACATCTTGCAAGTGTGTCTATGTGTACAGAGCGGGGCAGAGGAACGACCCTCGCATGGCTTGCCTGCCCGCCTGCTCCTCCCTGGCCCTGCCGAGCTGACCAGAGCCCCGGCCTGTGTCCCTTCTCTCTCCCATCACAGTGGTGGTGATGCCAGGCAGTGGAGCCCCCCGCCAGCCCCTCCCACAGCTCTGGGGGCCTGTGGCCACCTTCCTCTTGGCGTTGCAGAGATGATGAGAGCTGCGTGGCCTGCCCCCACCCCGCCCCCCCGGCACACCAAAGTGTCCGCATCGTACCAAAGACTGACCCCATGCCAGCCGGGGTGCCCAGGGGCAGGGCCGCCTGCCCAGGAGGGGGCCGGCATCGGCCGTGAGGAGGAGCAGAGAACAAGGACAAAGGCCCAACACTGAGGCCCCGGAGACGGTTGTTCGACACACGCACACACCCACACACCCACACACACACACAGAGATATATTAAAGCACAAGTTTCTATCCAACCTGCCAGCACCTTCTTTACTGCAGAGACAGGGGACTCTCCTGAATGACGCCCGCCCCCCAGGGACCTCAGCGCCACGTGGTCCTTGTTGGGGCTGCAGCCGCAGCGTGTTTCTGCCCTTCGTCTGGCCCCGACTCCAGGCTCAGCTCAGCCCAGTGGCTTCCCCAGCAGGAGCCAGAAGGGGAGTGGGCATAGGAGCTCTGACCTGGGCGGGACTCTGGGACTCCCTGGGATGGAGGAGGCCAGGGTCGGAGGGGCCCTGAGGAACTCTGTGAGCTGTGTGGATGACACGAAAGATGAGGCACTAGCTGCATGGAACCCTGTTCCCAGAGTGAAGGCCAGATGCTGGAGAGACCAGGTCACCCCCAGCGCCTGGCCCATTCACTCCTGGGGTGTCATATCCACGCCCTCCCCCACCACCACCACTGTGCCCCCTTTGAAAGGAGCCAGTGCAGGGTCTTGGGCCTGGGCAGTCTGAGGACTGACCCCTCCCCACCTTCCCCTCCCACTGCACCCCCACCCCACAAGCAGCTGGCTTCCTGAGAGCACAGCCCCCACCCTGGTCATGGGCCTAACCTCAGCCTCCCCCCGCCAGCCCCCACTGCATCCCCAGGAGCCAGGGGAGGGGTGGTGGCCAAGCCATTTTCTGGGCTGAGGTTTGACTTTGAGAGGAGCAGGGAAGTCCCGCCTTTATGATTTCATGCCTGCATGTCGGGCGCTGATTTAGAGGTAGAGTGAATCTTCTCTGTTTCTTATATCCCTGCTGTGAACGGGTGCTCTGGGCGGGGTGTGTGGGGGGCTTCCCTGTCCTCCTCCACCGCAAAGCAGGGTCTGGCTGTCTCTTCCTTCTCTACCCAGGGTCAGTGAAGGAGCAGGGTTTGTCGATGGCCTGAGGGGACAGTTGCTGGTCACCATATTCCCTGGGAGTTGAGGCTCATGCCCCCAAACTGAAAAGAGGCTCCATGCCCTTGCTTGAGTTGGGGGGCTGAAACGGGCATGAGGGGACCTAGACCTCCCCCTCACCGTCACCCCTGAGCCCCCCTTCCAGCTGTCCATGGGACGGAAGAGGCCCAGCCCTTTTCAGGGTGGACTGTTACGCATGTGTGCGTGTGGCCGTGTGTGTGCGTGTGTGTGCACATGTGAGCACGTGTGGACCCATCTGTTGCCTGTGTATCACTGTGGTGGGTACATCTCTGGCAGGAGTGTGTGCAAATATACATCTGTGTGTGCAGTTATCTGTATGTGAGGCTGGGTCTCACCCCACTCTGTGAGTGCCTCCGGATGTCAGCACGTCCGTCATTATGAAGGAATGTTTCTGGAGCGTTGGCCAAGTATGCCACTTTAGCCCTATTGTGTAGTCTCGAGAGCCCTGCCGCCACCTGAAGTTCTACCTTTTATCCCCGACGGGAGACAAAACTTACAGATGACCCTGTGGAAATGAAGGCCACTTTGGTGGAGGAATCACGGGGCTCCTCCTGGAGCATTTGGTGGGAACAGCTGCAGATGAGAGGCAGCACTGCAATGCCAGGAGGCAGGCAGGAAACCAAAGCAAACGTGCCCATCTCTTCTCTGCCAGGCCTGAGTTATCATCATCACCAACAGCGGGTGGGTGGCCAGGCCAGGGCTGGAGTGGGGCCTCCTGATACCCAACCAGCAGGGCTGCCTTCCCGGCCCCACCAAGGCCTGTCCTAGATGAGTGTCTCCAGGTTTCCAGAGCATGCTTCCATCGCGTCTCTGGGTGTTGTTTAATGGTCCCATCTGTGCAGGGTCTGCTGCCCCAACTAGACTGTGAGCTCCTCCTCTGAGCCTTCCAGCCCTCCCCCGACCCATCCCCACCTCATACCCAGCACAGGTAGGCCTGTTACAGAAATCTCTCAGATTTGCCCAGCGGGATGGATTATAGAAATCGGTGGTTCCCGGCCTGGCTGCAGAATAGAGTCATCAGAGGGTCTTTTAGGAATCGCCAATGCTCAGGGCCCCCTCCAGAGTGCCAGTTTAATTGGACTGGAGTGCAGCCCGGCATCAGGAATGTTTAAAAGCTCCTCAGGAGAACCCGAGAGTGGGGACCACTGACCTATCCCCTGCCAGCTGCCTCCTCCGTGCCCTGGTGAGGTGGGTGCTGAACATTCAGAGCACTTGCTCCTTGGGGTTCCGTGGCGCCCCGTGTCTGCTGCCCTCGGATGACCTTTGAATACATCTGTCCCCGGCTCTGATTGCTCCGTGATGGGGAGCTGGTCCCCCTCCCTCACCTCCACATCTGTAGAGCTGAATACAGAAAAGGGACTTGGTGTATGTCAGCTGAGCTGAACCTCCCACTCATGGCCCCTGAGTTCAGGTCTGTTTGGAGAGAGGGAACATCTGGGTCACACGGACAGAGAGTGCAGCGGGGGTAGAAATGGGGAACCGCCAAAGGGAGATCGGGGTGGACCGTGGGAACCCTAACTGGAGGGTGGCTTGACCTGGGCTCACAGAGCGCCCGAGGGGGCCGCTGAGGTCCTTGGTCCTCACCTGTCTGCGTGTCCCAGCAGATCTGTAGGGGATGTGGGTGTTAGTGTGTGCTGATGTGAGCAGTGTGTGATGTGTGCACCTAGGGGTGTGGTAGCCTCTGTGCGTGTGCGTGTGTGTGCGTGTGTGTGTGTGCGTGTGTGTGTGTGCGTGTGTGTGCGTGCGTGCGTGCGTGTGTGTGTGTGCGTGTGTGTGTGTGCGTGTGTGTGTGCGTGTGTGTGCGTGCGTGCGTGCGTGTGTGTGTGCGTGTGTGTGTGTGCGTGTGTGTGTGCGTGTGTGTGCGTGCGTGCGTGCGTGTGTGTGTGTATGTGTATGAAGGGTCTGCAAGGAATAAGTATCAGCACGTGTCCCCGTGGAACTTGTGAGTCAGCACCTCTGTGCCAGCATCACCTGTGTCGTGTGTCTTTGTGTGCCAGTGAGTGTCAGCATCCGTGTGTTGGTAAGCGGCCCACGAGGACCCCCAGCCTGGGGGAGACCAGACTGGCTGGATCCAGTGCATCTCCCCAGTGGCAGTCTCGCCCTCTGGGTCAGGGTGGCTGAGGCATTTTGTGGCCTTAAAATGGGGGGTCCAGGATCTGTCCTCAGGGTGTTGGGGTCCTTCACCCCTGGCTCCTCCAGGTTGGTGTCTGGGGGATAGAGGGACTCCTGGGGCCAGGTGCGGTCTGGGCGGGAGAGAGGGAGTCTCAGCTTGGCTGGCCTGCCCTTGGGACCACAGACGGCCTCCCAGGGCGTGGAGCTAAGCCTGCTGACCAAGCCCCGTCCTGCTGGGACACGACATCCGCCTCTGCTCTCTCTGGGACGCCTGACTCCTCTTTCTCATTCACTTTCCCCTCTGTGCTCAGTGACAGCCCCAGGCTCAGGCCATCAGTGCTGGGAAGGGCCTCAGGGGCCCAAACTCCTCACGGGACAAATGACAGTGAAGCCAAGGGCAGGTGGGGAGGACTTGGCCCAGCTCACATAGCCAGCTGAGGTGGAGCCAGCCTTAGAAGCCAGGCACCGCAGCCCTGGGGCTGTCACACCTGTGGCCGCTGCCCTGCCAGGCAGCCAGGAGGAACTTGGTCAGACAGCCCTGTCTCTGGGTGCTGCTGCAGATGTTACAGCTGTTACTGGGCCCTGCACTGGGAAAAGGACTGCCTCCCTGCCCTAATTCAGGCCTCACATCCCAGGCCACAGCCTCTCCTGCCCCAGGTCAGGCCTGGCTGCCACACAGAGGCTGCCACCACCCCTGCCCACACTGGCTATAGCTGCTGCCTGCCCCCCATCCCCCCCCGGCCCCGCCCAGGCTCCCACATAAAGGGGCTCTGTCTCCCTTCTCTGTCCTCACGTGAACCTGGGCTGGGAATGAAGGTCCGTGTGCCCTGGTGTCCTCGTCCTGTTGACGTTCCCCCTAAGGATCGGGGAAGCCTGGGGGAGAAAGGATAATCCTTGTGTTTTCTTCTCTGGACAGCTCAAGGGGGAGAGGGGGTACTTCCAGGGTCTGTCTTCAGGAATGGGATGGCCGAGTCTGCCCTGGAGAGTCACCACTTGAGTTTCTGGGCTCAGGGAAGCCCGCCTCAATTCCAAAGGCAGGCTCGTACCCCTCTCTGTTGTCTCAGTGCTGCTGTGTACCCCTACGAGAGGATGTATGTGTGTGTGAGAGAGAGAGGGGATGTAAGAGTGTATGCGTGAGGGTGTGTGTTGGGGCAGAAGGATCCCACTTTTCCTGGGGATCCCTTGACCCTTAGAGCTGGAAGGGACCTTAGGAGCCACTTAATCCAGTGCCCCCACTGAACAGGTGAGAAAGCTGAGGTCCAGAAAGATGGCCCTTGCCCCCCACCACCCCCTCTCCTCCTATTTCCTGCCTTCATTTCCAAGGGGCCCCCCTGGGAATGCTGTGCCTCCTGGCACGCCCCCTACCCCCAGCCACCCATGTAATCATCATCTCAGTCCAACTCTGCTGGCCCGTCTGCCCTGGTGGCCTCTGAGCACCCTTCCTGCCCCAGGGCAGACAGCTCACCAAGGCCTTTATCCCCAACCCAAGAGAAAGCCCAGGAGAAGGAGGGGACTGCCCCAGCCCTGAGGCCTCAAGGACTCGGGAGAAAGCCAGCCCCTCCGTGCCCAGGCCCACCCCCACCACCACGGTAAAAGCACAACTGGAGACCCTCATTCACGGGTGGAATGGAGCGGGGTTGTTTCAGTCACACGACCCCGTCCTCACCCCTTTGCCTTGCTCTCTGTCTCCACCCCAGCCTCTGCCCCCATTTTGTTCCCTGTTCACCCCATGCCCCAGCCCCACCCCCAAATGTAACCTCTAGTTGCGGACGCGGTTGTTTCAATCAATAAAGCTGCAGTGTTCTAGCCTCTGGGGTCAGGCTGTGTGTGTTTGGCGGCAGGTGAGCCAGGCCTGGAGCAGGTGTGGGTGGGAGGCCAGGGATCCTGCTTAGGCCCCTTCTTCCCTTTGGCACCTGATTTCATGGATCCTGCTCTGTGGTCTGGACAGTGGGGGCCTGCTCCTTGGTCTCTAGTTAACCAGTTAACTTGGGTGCCCTTGTTTATTAATTCCTTCCACAAATGCTAGGCAAATGCTACCTTTATGGGAGCTCCTGTTTAGTGGGGGAGATGGACAATAAGCTCATTAAATACACTGGAAAATGTATCCTTATGAACACAATTAGTGCTGTGACGGGGAACTGGTGTTGTGAAAAAAAGGTAAGAGGCGGGTGTTATTTGGGTTAGAGCTTCAGAGAAGACTCCTCTGGAGAAGAGACACTTAGAAGACACCTAAAGAAGGATAGGAGTTTGCATCTGGGGACAGAGGGAATCTTCCAAGCAGGAAACAGAATATGCACAGACCAGGAGGGGTGAGAAAACTTAGAAGACTCAGAACTTGCCTGGTGGTCCAGGGTTGGGAGTCCTCCTGCCAGTTCAGGGGACACAGATTTGATCCCTGGTCTGGAAACTAAGATCCCACATGCTGCAGGGCAACTAAGCCTGCGAGCCACAATTACTGGAGCCTGTGTGCTCTGTAACAAGAGAAGACACCACAGTGAGAAGCCCGAGCATCTCGAGGAAGAGTGGCCTCCGCTCGCTGCAACCAGAGAAAGCCTGCGCTCAGCAACAGCAGTCCATGGGGTCGCTAGGAGTCGGACACGACTGACGACTTCACTTTCACTTTTCACTTTCATGTATTGGAGAAGGAAATGACAACCCACTCCAGTATTCTTGCCTGGAGAATCCCAGGGACGGGGGAGCCTGGTGGGCAGCCATCTATGGGGTCACACAGAGTTGGACATGACTGAAGCAACTTAGCAGCAGCAGCAGCAACAAAGACCCAGCACAGCCAAAAAAAAAAAAACCCAAAACTTAGAAGGGTCAAGGAAAGGGAAAGAAGCCAAAGAAAGAGAAATAAAGTTGCCACACTACCTGTACCAACGCTTCCCTTTCCCTGCCTGGCACTCCTCCCCCACCCCCAATCTCTGTGTTCCTGTCCTGCCCCAACGCCCCACTCTGCACTCTATCTGGGACTGCCTCCCTTATTCACCTCCAGTTAACTGCCTCGTCCCTCAAATAATTTTGTGCCAACCTTTCCTTTTTTTTCAGGCCTCCCTTGTGGCTCAGCTGGTAAAAAAATCCGCCTGCAATGTGGGAGACCTGGGTCCGATTCCTGTGTTGGGAAGATCCCCTGGAGAAGGGAAAGGCTACCCACTCCAGTATTCTGGCCTGGAGAATTCCAAGGATGGTATAGTTGCAGAGGGTTGCAACATAGGGTTGCAGAGAGTTGGACCTGACCGAGCGACTTTCACTTCACTTCCTTTTTTCCAGACCTCTCAGAATCCTAAAAATCCTATGCTTTCCTTGAGAGAAACAGGCTTGCCAAGGTCACGGGGGCAGGTAGGGACAAGGAGAATTCACTCTTCTGAGAAGGTTTGCGAAGTGACCCCAAATCAAGGGCACATGTGTCATGAGATGACATACTAGGAAATAAAGCAAATGACAGGAAGAGAGGTGATCATGCTACTCAGTAGTAACAGGCAGACAGAGCAGAGAGATTCATTTCCATGTTTCAGATGGGGAAACTGAGGCTCAGAAAAGTGACAAGATGGTGGGCTCCATGCCCCAGCCTTATCAGCTCACACCTGGGATTTCTCTTCCAGAGCTTGGAGGCTAGCACTGCTTGGGGTTGGCTCATTGGGTGCAAAGAAGAGAGACTTGCTGAAGCCCAATCACATTCAGGAGCGTTACTGTGAGGCTCTGTGTAGCCGAGAGGACAGACACACTCAGAAAGCTGAACACAAGAGCTGTTAGTGGGGTGGATTTCTTCAACCAGATGGGTATTCTGGATTCATGGTAGTTTTGGGAAATTATATACTCCTCACCTGGCACGGTAAGTGAAATTGAAAGCGACATTGTTAGACACTCAGTGTGCCTGACCCTTTGTGACCCCATGGACTATAGCCTACCAGACTCCTCTGCCATGAGATCCTCCAGGTAAGAATACTGGAGTGGATCACCATTCCCTTCTCTAGGGGATCTTCCCAACCCAGGGATCAAACCTGGGTCCCCTGCATTGCAGGCAGATTCTTTACCATCAGAGCCACCAGGGAATGGCTGCAAATCCTTTGTTACCCTACCCACTGGGAAGGGGACCCCAGCTCCCTTCCCCTCAAATCTGGGTTGGCCTTAGTGACTTGCGTCGCCTGTAGAATGTGCCACCCTGAGTTGAAGATGCCTTGCAGCATCAGCTCAGGCCTCCTGGAATGTTCTCTCTGGGAGCCCTGGACTGCCTTGTAGGACACCCAACTCCCCCGAGACTGACACCCCAGAGGGACTGAGTGAGGGGCACCAGTCGACCATCTCAGACCAGTCGAGGCATCCAGCCATCTCCTGCAAAGCACTCGACATGAGAGTGAAGTTGCCTCAGACCCTCCAGACCAGCCCATCCACGAACTGAATACTTCTGTCGATGCCACAGGGAACAGAAGAATGTGGCCCAGCCCCAGCTTGCCCAAGTTCCTGACCCACGGAGTCATGGGGTAGAATAAAATAAAATAAATGTTGTTTTAAAACTCTGAGGTTAGGGGTGGTTTGTTAGAACAGAAATCGAAAACCACCCTGGCATGACTCTGCCACTTCCCAGCATCTGCATCTTTTTACCCACATGCCTCTGTCCTGACTTACAGTGTCGACTCCTTCATGACTACCGCTTTGCAGGTATCGCAACCTCTCCAGCTCTAAGTCTTCTTCACCACCTTCCAGGGACAGCTCCCAGCCTTCATGGACTCAGCTTCTCTACAGAAAGAGCCCACTGGACTGGCTCCTTATTTTGTGCCCATTTGTACTCATCTCACTGGACAACCTGCTAATTGGTTGCCCTTGGGTGAAGTGCACCCCTGATCTAATCAGCTGGATTAGAGGAAGGGGCCATGAATATTAAAAAACGTGGCCGCTTGGGGGCTGTGGTGGACCCACTTCAGAGGGCAGGGAGCTGGCAGGCACCATGAGCATACTTTCATGGTTCTTCCCTCTTTCACTTCTCCTCTAAGGACAGCCTGTTCCCAGAGGCACACTTATGAAGCAAGAACACAGTTATGAAGCATGTGCAGCATGAAGTTGATCCCATCCAAGTGCAGATCTCAATGCAAATTATACAAGCCGGTCAGGTAACTGAGATAACAACAGATAACCCGGGAACAGAGTCTTATGTTACGCACTTCCAGTGACTCAGATATTTATCTTCTTACGTGTTTATTTATTTGGCTGCACCCACCAGGTCTTAGCTGCAGCATGAGGGATCTTAGTTTCCCAACCAGGGATCAAACCCGGACCCCCTGCATGGAAGCAAAAGTCACTGGACCACCAGGGAAGTCCCTCAGATGTTTTCATTTTCCTGTTTACAGATGAGAAAACTGAGGCTCATAAAGGTGCTGTGGTTACCCAAACTCATATAGTTACAAAGGGGAAGAACCTGGAGAAGAATCTAGACTTTTTACTTGGGTGCCAATGGCAACCCACTCCAGTACTCTTGCCTGGAAAATCCCATGGACGGAGGAGCCTGGTGGGCTGCAGTCCATGGGGTCGCTAAGAGTCAGGCACAACTGAGCGACTTCACTTTCACTTTTCACTTTCATGCATTGGAGAAGGAAATGGCAACCCACTCCAGTGTTCTTGCCTGGAGAATCCCAGGGATGGGGGAGCCTGGTGGGCTGCCGTCTATGGGGTCGCTCAGAGTCGGACACGACTGAAGTGACTTAGCAGCAGCAGTGTTTGTTCATGTCAGCCAGATCCTCTCCTTCTCTTCCTCCCCTTTGGGATCACTCTGCTTTCTCTCAGCTCATCCCCAGGAGCTGGGAGAAGCATGGCCCTTTTCCTGTGTGGCCCTCCACTTCAGATGGAAATTGTCCCTGGGCCTGATTTTCTATTTCTAGCTGCCTGACCTTTTGCATATGTCCTTTGTGGAAAGCTACTATAACACCTTTTTAGAAAGAGGTTGTGTATAAATAAGTCCAAGAAAAAAGTCGAAACCCTTCTCCTTGAATTCACCACAACCCATGCCTCCAGACTGCTTCTTGAACTGCCTGCTCCCAAATCCATCTTCCCTGAGTACATAGCCCCATCAGACCCAGAAGGGGTCCCTGCTCTGAGCTCAGTTTGGCAGGACCCTCCTCCCCCAGTGAAAAATCCTACAACTGGATCCATTACCCTGTCTCTCTAGTATTTTTGGTCTTAAAAAATTTTTTTTTTGCTTTTGGCTACTCTGTATGGCATATGGGATGCTAGTTCCCCAACCAGGGATGGAACCCACTCTTCCTGCACTGGAAGTGTGGAGTCTTGAACAATGGACTGCCAGGGAAGTCCTTCTTTAAACATGTTTTGAGTTTCCCATTTCTCTCAGGCCTCATGAGGCCCAAGTTCAGCCGAATGGATTCAGCACTTTGCAGAGCCCTGTTCTGTCTACACATGCTGTGCTAAGTAGAGACCCACTCCCAGCAACTGCCCCCACCCAGGACACCCACCAATTCACTCTCAACTTTGAGACGGTGAGCAGTAGAGTAAACGATGAGTCAGAGAGGCTGAAAGTGCCAAATGTTCCCACAGCGGGAGTTGCTGCTGGCATTTAGAGAAGTCTATAATATATTGTTGAGAGAGAAAGGCAGACCAGAAAAGAGCACGCCTATTGCTCTGGCATTTTTTATTTAAAATTATATGTGTACTTGTGTGTGTGTGTGCATTTTTTTCAAGTCCTGAAGAATATTCACTGGGTTATCTATTGTTATCTCAGTGGTGAAATTTCAGATGCTTCTGACTCGTATCTTTAGACTTTTCTGTTATTGTCTGAATACTTTTACATGAACATGTATTATTTTTAATAGCCAGGAAAAAAAATCTATTTTCTCGAGAAAAGAAAAGCCAGAAGTCATCAAGGACTATAGATTAGAAATAAAGGTCACTTTCTATTATTAGCACTATTTTTATAACTATACATCACAAAGATGGGGAAAGGGCTTTGAACCTAGGCCTTAAAAATCTTTTTCCTGCTGGTTTATTCAAATGAAAACACTCAGACAGTTGGGAGGAAAGGGAGAAGAATTGGTCTGAGTTGATTTGGAGTGAAGAGGTGGGATGTTAAGCTGAGTTTTGACTAAGAGAAATCCCAAGGAGAAAGGATAACACTCCTTTCAGCAACAAACACTAACATTTGAGGTGTGCCCAAGCCCCGTGCATGTGTGAGTGTGTGCATGTGTGCATAGGGCTGGCACATGGATGAGTGCATGTGCGTGTCCTGTTTCGGACGCTGCGGCATTGGCAGCCCCTGTTCAGCGCTGGCATCCCCCTCTCTCTCATGAATGCAGGGCCATGTACTGAGCCCTCACTCTAGCCAAGGTGAGTGTGTGGGCAAACACACCCCACTGGGAGGGAAGTGGGAGGGCCAGCCTGTAGGCAACAGGCAAGAACTGCCTTTGGTTCCTTTGCAGACTCCTTTCTGACCCAAGCAGCATAAAGCTCCTTGGAAACTCTCAGACCCTTGACTGGAATCATCCAGGCCTCTGCTGACATCTGCGTCAAGACTAGGGTGGGAGAAGGGGTCCTGATTCCACGGGGGAGGGAGAGAGAGGGTCGGAGGAGAGGTGGAGAGAGACGGAGCCCAGGGAATGGAAAGAGCCCCAGGAGGAGGGACAGGGATGCTGGGCCCCAGTTCTGGGTTGTGACCTGCAATAAGGTAGCCCCATCTGGGCCTCCATTTCCCTGTAAATTGGGGGACAGAATGGGGAGGTTTGAGTTTGAACAGTCTTCCAGCTCTGGGATTGAAGGAAATGAGGGGGTTGTGGTATTCCTGAGCAATGCAGGGAAAGGAGTCTCCCCCATAGTGGTTATTGGGAACCACAGAGTCCTCTTTGGGCTGGGACTGAGCATCTGTCTGTCACTGTCCCCCTCCCCAACACTGGGGACCCCCTTAGCCAGGCCCACCCTCAGTCTCTGAACTGGGCCCCATCTCCCCAAGAGGTGGGCAGGAGTCCTTGCGGGCACTGAGCAGGCAGGTGGTGGGTTCCGTGCTCAGGGCTGGGCCACCTACCGAGTGCCAGTGGCATGGCTGAAGGTGAGCAGGACCCACCGGGTCTGGCCGAGTGGGCCCTGAAGCAGGGGGTCTTCTCAGGGTGGTGGATGTCAGGATCGCTGTAGGACTGAGCCAGAGACAGAAGAGGAAAGAGGAACGCCCCTCAGGGAGGACGGCTCCAGAGCAGGAGGGGGCTGCAGGTGGACCCTGGAGGGTTTCGAGGGTGGCAGGACTAAGATGGGGGAAGGAAATCCTCCTTCCGTGGCTCCCCAGAGATATCAGAAAAGCCCTCTTCAGCCCAACCTCTCTGCTCTAGTGGTAGAGGCAGCCTAATGAATGCAGAAGTTCTCCAGGAGGTCATTGGCCAGCCCTGGACATCCTATCCTGGAATGAGGGTGCAAGTGGGTGGGAGGTAGGGCCTAACTGGGTCTCAGAGATGTTCCTTCACCTCTTCACCCTGGGTCCAGAGATGGGGACAAGATGGAGGAGGAGCAGGGTGGAGTGAAAATCACCAATTTCCTATCCCCCTAAGATGGGAATCTGAGGCCCTTTCCTTTGTCTAAAGGGCTTCCCTCAGTGGCTCAGTGGTCAAGAATCTGCCTGCAGTGCAGGAGCTGCAGGAGACTCGGGTTCGATCCCTGGGTCAGGAAGATCCCCTGGAGGAGGGCATGGCCACCCACTCCAGTATTCTTTGCCTGGAGAATCCCGTGGACAGAGGAGCCTGGCGGACTACAGTCCACAGGGTCATAGAGAGTCGGACACGACTGAAGCGACTTAGCGCGCACGCAGCATTTGTCTAAAACTTGAAAAACAGAGAAGGTTCCGGATGAGTCAGTCCCCCATCTCCCCCTCCACACATATGCACGAGCACGTGCGCGCGCGCACACACACACACACACACACACACACAGAGGCTGCTGGAGACTCTGGCAGGAGGTAGGCGCAGCATCCTGGTGACTTCTGGCCTGAGAAGTAGTGATGGTGGGGTTGGGGCAGGAGTCCTGGTCTCTGTCCCTGTGTCCAGATCCCCAGTCTCTGAGGAAGTGGAGCCCCCTCCTCTGTGGGCCTGAAGCACACCCTGCCTTCAGGGCCTGCTCGGCACAGGGCCACACCTCTAGAGGCCTCCCTGCATTGCTCCTCTTGCCTCACTCTTACCTGCCAGTCACCATGGGAACAGCCTCCAGGGCAGGCAGAGGTGCCTGCTGCCTCCAGACCTGAGCAGGGCCTGGCCACTCTTGGCTGTGAGAACCGAGTCAGTGTGGGGATTTCAGCACTGCAGAGAATCTCAGGTCACCCCCACCATGGCTGGCCAGGGTCATCCCTCCAATATCCCTTCAGCCCTGCTCGAGCTGTTCTAGTGACCAGGAGCTCAGCACTTTGCAGGCAGGGCACTCCCTCTTGGCCAGCTATTGTCCCCTACCAGCCCTCGGCATCTTGTGCGATGATGAGGGGAGGCCATGGCAGGATGGAGGTGAGGGCTTGCTTCTCTGCGCCAACATTTCAGAGTGGGCTGGGGAAGCCCAGGCTGTCTGTCTTGAGTCGCTGATTGGAGGCTGTGGCTCTGCCTTGAAAAATGGTGTAATGCACTTGGGAGGGGCTGAGCCTGGGGTCCTGGCGTCTGGGTTCTCTTCTGGGCTCTGCCTTGCACTTTCTTTAGTTCCTATCTCTGAGCCTCAACCTTCCCACCTGTAAAATGGAAGGAATTTGGACAAGTGATTTCCTTATTCTCCTAGATCTCTGACTTCCAGTGTTCATTTGCTATTAGGGTAAAGAATTGGAGAAGGCAAAGGCAACCCACTTCCTCTTGCTTGGAAAATCCCTTGGGCAGAGGAGCCTGGTAGGCTGCAGTCCATGGGGTTGCTAAGAATCGGACATGACTGAGCGACTTCACTTTCACTTTTCACTTTCATGCATTGGAGAAGGAAATGGCAACCCACTCCAGTGTTCTTGCCTGGAGAATCCCAGGGATGGGGGAGCCTGGTGGGCTGCCGTCTATGGGGCTGCACAGAGTCGGGCATGACTGAAGTGACTTAGCAGCAACAGCAGGGTAAAGAATTGGGCTTTCCTGGTGGTTCAGCAGTGAAGAATCTGCCTGTAATGCAGGAAATGCAGGTTCAGTCCCTGGGTGGGGAAGATACTTTGGAGAAAGAAATGGCAACCAACTCTAGTACTCTTGCCTGGAAAATCCCATAGATGGAGGAGCCCGGTAGACTACAGTGCATGGGGTCACAAAGAGTTGGACACAACTTAGTGACTAAACAACAGCAAAGAATTGGATGTGCGAAGTCATCACTAATAGCCAAAATCAGTGATTCTTTGTATGTCTGGGTTGGCAGAGGATGGATTCCTCACATTTAATCTGAGGCCCACTGCCCACATCCCAGACCCAGTACTGTTATCTGTCCCCCAGGCTCTGTCCGGGTTCTTAGGTTTGACTGAGTCGTGCTCCCTTTTCCAGGAACTGAGTCATCTCCAGGCCAGGGTGTATTGCTCTTTCTGCCCTGTTGTCCCGTGGGTCATCTGCCCAGCTACCAGGTTTCCTGTCCACTCTGGGCTCATCCAGTCAATTCTGAGCCTACTTTTCTCTCCACCTGCTCTGCCTCCAGAAACTCTGACCTCCTTCTTGCCTCTAAGCCCCAGGAGAATTTCCATTCCTTTCTCTCCATTGTCTGCTTCTCCCTGCTTAGATTCTGACCCTGGAGGACATAGTAGCATTTTTTACTATACAGTATTTTTTCATTTATTCGTTCATTCACCTTCTCAGTCACTGGCAGATGGGAGGGGCAGACCTTGCTGGTTATTGATGCTGCGTGCATGTTAAGTCGCTTCAGTCGTGTCCAACTCTTTACGACTCTATGGACTGTAGCCCACCAGGCTCCTCTGTCCATGGGGATTCTCCAGGCAAGAATATGGAGTGGGTTGCCATGCCTTCCTCCAGGGGATCTTCTTGACCCAGGGATTGAACCCGTGTCTCCAGTGTCTTTTGCATTGACAGGCGGATTCTTTACCACCGCACCATCTGGGAAGCCCCAGAGATGCCACAGTCTCTCCCTTTATTCTTTTGCCAACCTCCCATCATAGAGTTTGAAAAACCAAGGCACTCATTTCTCAGCCTCCCTTTCAGCTAGCTGGCCTATTGACACAAATATGACCAATAAGATAAAAGAGGAAGTCCACTGGGGGCTGTTGGGAAAGGGTTTCCTCCCTATTGAAAGAAGGAAATTTGGGAGAATCATCCTATCTTACCACCCTGGCCTTGCCCTGCTTCCTGCTCATGGGCATGATTGTGTGTGGTCATGATGCCCAGAACAGTGGCAGCCATATGGTGACCACAAGGCAACAGGTAGAAGGGTAAAACCCAACTCTTTGAAGACGGTGGAGTGGAAAGGTAGAATGAGCCTGGGGTCTTTAATTATTGTTTGAGCTGTGGAATTGTTCATGAAACTCCCCCTTCATACTTCTTGTTAAATAAACAAGTGTTATAACGGTTAAAGCTTTATCAATAAGATACCATTATTATTATTATTTTGCTATCACCATGAAGTGAAGTGAAAGTTGCTCAGTCGTGTCTGACTCTTTGTGACCCCATGGACTGCATAATCCATGGAATTATCCAGCCTGGAATACTGGAGTGGGTAGCCTATCCCTTCTCCATCAGATCTTCCCGACCCAGGAATTGAACCAGGTCTCCTGCATCGCAGGTGGATTCTTTACCAACTGAGCTATGAGGGAAGCCTAACAACAACAATTTAGACATTCATTCAGTTGGTCATTTACTTACTCATGAATTCACTCATGCATGTATTCACCTTCTTGCTGAATTAATTAGGATAGTGGTTCAGATGTTCTAACAGAGACCCCGCATTACAATGGCTACATTAAATAGGAATTTATTTCTCTCACACATAATAATCTGAGTGTAAGTAGTCAAGGGCTGGGGTGGCAGCTCTGAGAATTCATGGACCCAGGTTCCTTCTAGCTTGTTGCTTCACCAGCCATGGGGTGTTCTCTTGTCCACATGCTCCAAGATGTCCCCACCACATCACATCTCAGCTTGAGGGAAAGGAGAAAGGCAAGAGTCTCTGGTTCTTTTTTTTAAAGTTCTCTCTGGAAGTTAACATACCTCACATTTTTGTTCACATCTCTTTGGCCAGAACTAGCTACAAAGTTCTGGCCATTCCTAACCAGAAAGGAGACTGGGAAATGCATGCTGATCAGGAAGCAACAGTTAGAACCCTATATGGAACAACTGATTTGTTCAAGGTCAAAAAAGGAGTACGACAGGGCTGTCTGCTGTCGCTCTGTTTGTGTAACCTATACGCTGAGCACATCATGAGAAACACTGGGC
The DNA here is from genome assembly GCF_029378745.1 of Bos indicus. Lineage (NCBI taxonomy): Eukaryota > Metazoa > Chordata > Mammalia > Artiodactyla > Bovidae > Bos > Bos indicus. The sequence continues at coordinate 13,029,043 of NC_091782.1, read as the reverse complement.
TGGATGAGTTACAAGCTGGAATCAAGATAGATGGGAGAAACATCAGCAACCTCAGATATGCGGATGGTACCACTGTAATGGCAGAAAGCAAAGAGGAACTAAAGAGCCTCTTGATGAGGGTGAAGGAGGAGAGTGAAAGAGCCACCATAAGAGTAAATATTAAAAAAAAACTAAGATAGTGGCATCCGGCCCCATTACTACATGACAAATAGAAGGGGAAAAGGTGGAAATAGTGACAGATTTCCTCTTCCTGGGCTCCAAAATCACTGCGGAAAGTGACTGCAGCCATGAAATCAGAAGATGATTGCTTCTTGGCAGGAAAGCGATGGCAAACCTAGACAGTGTGTCGAAAGGCAGAGACATTACTCTGCTGACAAAGGTCCATATAGTCAAGGCTATGGTCTTCCCAGTGGTCATATACAGTTGTGAGAGTTGGACTGTAAAGAAGACAGAATGCCAAAGAATTGATGCTTTCAAACTGTGGTGCTGGAGAAAACTCCTGAAAGTCCCTTGGACAGTAAAGAGATCAAACCAGTCAATCTTCAGGGAGATCAGCCCTGAATATTCACTGGAAGGACTGATGCGAAGTTGAAATTCCAGTATTCACATCCATCTGATGTGAACAGATGACTCATTGGAAAAGTCCCTGAAGCTGGGAAAGATTGAGGGCAGAAGAATAGGGGGTCACAGAATGAGATGGCTGGATAGCATCCCCAGTGCAATGAACATGAACTTGGGCAAACTCTGGAAGATGGTGAGGGACAGGGAGCCCTGGCATGCTGCTGTCCATGGGGTTGCAAAGAGTCACGTGACTGGGCAACTGAACATCAGCAACAAGCTTCAAAGTTCTGGCCATTCCTAACCGCAAAGGAGACTGGGAAATGCATGCTGTATTCTAGGTTGCTGTGTGTCTAGCAATAAATTATAATTTTTGTTTTACTGTGAAAGAAAGTGAGAACAGATGTTGGTGGGCAACTGGCAGTCCTATTGATTTTTCCACTCATTCATTCATTCGCTCATTCATTCATCAAACATGTATAAACACATACTTTGTAGAAAGCACTGTGCCATGTGCCAAGGCCCCAGATCTCAGGATCTAGTAGGAGAATTAGGCAAGTCTAGACATTCAACATCCAACAGACTTCTGTGTGCACCTGCCCTGCCCAGACATGCGTCTGAACCAAAAGGCAAAGAGCACCAATGACATTACATTTGGGGGCCACGTGTTGGTCCACCTGCCCTCGTGTGTGCTACCCCTTCTGAGCCCAGGAATATGGAACGAAGGAAGGGAGGACAGTGACGATGGCAAGTGAGAGCATGTCCCTTAGAACAAATCTGTGCTTAGAAAAATCCTCCTGAGATTCTAACGAGAATCCTGCCTGCTGAAACTTGTGCTCTCTCTTTGTTCTTGGGTGTGAGAGGCATCAGTACTGGCATCTCCCTGGGGCCCTCTCCTGATGCCTCTGAAGACAGACTGTCAGTCTCCCACCCTTGGGGCAGCGAGGTGACTCACTTCCTTTGGAAAGCAGAGACTGTGTGCATGGTCCACACTCTTGCTTGGCCCTCCTGGGTGCCACAGGACTTTGGTAAATGGATGAAGAGTCAGGGATGTGTGCTAGATTGTATTTTCCAAAATTGACTTCAGCGATACTTCTTCCAGAACCTGACCACACCTCATTAAAAGTGAATCTATTGTCTCTTGTCTTCAAATTGGGGAGACTATGACTGCCTCTGCCAAGAGAATGCGACACAGCTCTGCCTGGGTCTGTCTGTCCACCACTCTCATTCTGTCTGTCTCTTAATACTCTCCCTGGGAACTCATCTCCACGCTGGGAGAAAGCACAGTGCTGGCAGAGACCCCATATCAGTGTCCTGGACAGCAGCCCCAGGTGAGGTCCCAGCTGAGAGCTACTCAGTCACCCTGAGTGAGTGAGTGGGTTTCAGATCGCTTCACCACCATCCTTCAAGCCACCCTGCCTGAAGTGCTGGGTGCAGTGAGGTGATCTGTCCTCACGGTTCAGTTCAGTTGCTCAGTCGTGTCTGACTCTTTGCGACCCCATGAATTGCAGCACGCCAGGCCTCCCTGTCCATCACCAACTCCCAGAGTTCACTCAGACTCACATCCATTGAGTCAGTGATGCCATCCAGCCATCTCATCCTCTGTCGTCCGCTTCTCCTCCTGCCCCCAATCCCTCCCAGCATCAGAGTCTTTTCCAATGAGTCAACTCTTCACATGAGGTGGCCAAAGTACTGGAGTTTCAGCTTTAGCATCATTTCTTTCAAAGAAATCCCAGGGCTGATCTCCTTCAGATTGGACTGGTTGGATCTCCTTGCAGTCCAAGGGACTCTCAAGAGTCTTCTCCAATACCACAGTTCAAAGCATCAATTCTTCAGTGCTCAGCCTTCTTCACAGTCCAACTCTCACATCCACACATGACCACAGGAAAAACCATAGCCTTGACTAGACAGACCTTTGTTGGCAAAGTAATGTCTCTGCTTTTGAATATGCTATCTAGGTTAGTCATAACTTTTCTTCCAAGGAGTAAGCATCTTTTAATTTCATGGCTGCAGTCACCATCTGCAGTGATTTTGGAGCCCCCCAAAATAAATTTTGACACTGTTTCTACTATTTCCCCATCTATTTCCCATGAAGTGATGGGACCGGATGCCATGATCTTCGTTTTCTGAATGCTGAGCTTTAAGCCAACTTTTTCACTCACCACTTTCACTTTCATCAAGAGGCTTTTTAGTTCCTCTTCACTTTCTGCCATAAAGGTGGTGTCATCTGCATATCTGAGGTTATTGATATTTCTCCTGGCAATCTTGATTTCAGCTTGTGTTTCTTCCAAACCCTGCCCAAATCAAAGATTCATAAGCATCATTGTTTTAGGCCACAAAGTTTTGGAGAGGTTTGTTATACAGCAATAGATAACCGTATTTTGCTGTTGCTGTTGTTTTGTCACTAAGTTTTGTCCAACTCTTTTGTGACCCCATGGACTGTAGCCCTCCAGGCTCTTCTGATTGTGGGATTTCCCAAGTAAGAATAGTGGAATAGTTTGCCATTTCCTTCTCCCGGGGATCATCCCAACCCAGGGATTGAACCCACATCTCCTGCTATGCAGGTGAATTCTTTACTGATGAGCCACCCACAAATTCTTTGCACCTCCTCTGATCAAGAGTTGGAGACTACTTCTCCTGCCCTTGAATCTGGGCTGGCTTTGCCCAGTAGAACACAGCAGAAGTCATGGGCAATGATCAAGCCTAGGCCTCAAGGGCCTTGCACATTCTCTTCTCACTTGTTGCTGCACTAAAATGCCACGAGAAGTAGCTGAGCTAACCTGCTAGATGTTGGAGACAAGGCCCAGCTGATGGGCAGCACCAACTTCAAGACATGTGGAAGTGAGTTCACCTGAAAGCCTTCTGTCCCGTTCAGACCGCTGACTGCATGTGAGCGATCCCTGGCAAGAACCCAGCCCAGACTGCTCACCCCCAGATTGAGAGTAAATTTTCTTGTTTTAAGCCCTTGATTGTGTTACATACCCGTTCAGTTCAGTTCAGTTCAGTTGCTCAGTCGTGTCCAACTCTTTGTGACCCCATGAACCACACAGCACGCCAGGCCTCCCTGTCCATCACCAACTCCCAGAGTCCACCCAAACCCAAGTCCATTGAGTCGGTGATGCCATCCAACCCTCTCATCCTCTGTCATCCCCTCTCCTCCTGCCCTCAATCTTTCCCAGTGTCAGGGTCTTCTCAAATGAGTCAGCTCTTCGCATCAAGTGGCCAATGTATTGGAGTTTCAGCTTCAACATCAGTCCTTCCAATGAACACCCAGGACTGATCTCCTTTAGGATGGACTGGTTGGATCTCCTTGCAGTCCAAGGGACTCTCAAGAGTCTTCTCCAACACCACAGTTCAAAGCATCAATTCTTCGGTGCTCAGCTTTCTTTATATTCCAACTCTCACATCCATACATGACTACTGGAAAAACCATAGCCTTGACTAGATGGACCTTTGTTGGCAAAGTAATGTCTTTGCTTTTTAATATGCTGTCTAGGTTGGTCATAACTTTCCTTCCAAGGAGTAAGCGTCTTTTAATTCCATGGCTGCAATCACCATCTGCAGTGATTTTGGGGCCCCCCAAAACACAGTCAGACACTGTTTCCACTGTTTCCCCACCTATTTGCCATGAAGTGATGGGACAGGATGCCATGATCTTCGTTTTCTGAATGCTGAGCTTTAAGCCAACCTTTTCAGTCTCCTCTTTCACTTTCATCAAAAGGCTTTTTAGTTCCTCTTCATTTTCTGCCATAAGGGTGGTGTCTGTCATCTGCATATCTGAGGTTATTGATATTTCTCCTGGCAAACTTGATTCCAGCTTGTGCTTCATCCAGCCCAGTTTCTCATGATGTACTCTGTATATAAGTTAAATAAGCAGGGTGACAATATACAGCCTTGTCATACTCCTTTTCCTATTTGGAACCAGTCTGTTGTTCCATGTTCAGTTCTAACTGTTGCTTCCTGACCTGCATACAGGTTTCTCAAGAGGCAGGTCAGGTGGTCTGATATCTACACCCCTGAAGATACCTGATAATATCACTTTCCTGTTTCTGAATCAACCTATGAACTGAGAGGTATTTTGAGAGCCCAGTGCTGTACCAGGTATGGAGGTGAAGTAGGTGAGATTGTTGGCCCCAGGAACTGATTGCCTGGTGGAATTGCAGGGAAGATGAAGTCTCACTGGAGTTAGATTGCTAGCTGACAACTCAAAGCATTCTGCCCCAGTCATGGTGAGGGGATGGTAGCCCAGCAGCACATGGGCTGCTTAGCTGCCAATTGCTTTCAACCTCCCTTGCATCCATGAACCATGGGACTAAGCTCTCTCCATGGGACACGGGAGGAAGTGACTGAGGTCACCAGACTAAAAAGCCTATAGGACAGTTGGGCTGCTTTTCACCCTGAGGGGTTCGAAGGAGCTGGGGTCTCCACATCCCTTTTGGAGAAGAGCTTCTTACCACTCTGACACTCAAACTCCGCCAAGGAAGCTACGATTCTCCTATTTGCATTTTGGGTTCTCTCTTACAGGAGTTCAGTTTTAACCTCTTTTATTCAACCAGCCTCTCCTGCAAGGTGGCCTGCAGTGGCCCAGGTCTAAAGACTTGGAACTGGACGTTGGGAGAAAATGGGCAGTGTTTATTCTTAATAGAATGTAAGCTCCGTGAGGGCAGGGCCTTTATTCTTTTGGTTCAGACTTATTTCTCCAATCCAGTGCTGGAAAAGGAGCGTGACTCAAAGGTAGATGCTCAATAAGTATTTGTTGAACAGGTTAGTAATCCTGGAAAAAATAGCATTTCCAGGTCCAAGGACGATGCTTGTCTCCTCTTCAGATGGGGGCTCCTGGAGGGCATGAATGTGACTTCCCCTCAGACCGGGGCTTGCCAAGGACAGTTCTGTTTCTGCCTTCAGACTGGGGCTCCCTGAGGGCAGGACTGTGTCTCCCCCTAGATGGGGGCTCCTCAAGGACAGGTCCGTGTCTCCCCTCAGACTGAAGGAAAGTGAAAGTGTTAGTCTCTCAGTTGTGTCTGACGCTTTGCGACCCCAAGGACTATAGCCTGCCAGACTCCTCTGTCCATGGGGTTCTCCAGGGAAGAGTACTGGAGTGGGTTGCCATGCCCTCCTCCGGGGATCTTCCTGACCCAGGGGTTGAACACGGGCCTCCTACATTGCAGGCAGATTCTTTATCCTCTGAGTCACCAGGGCTGTGTCCCCACTCACACTGAGTCTTCTTGAAAGCGGGGCTAGGTCCCTCTTCAAACTGGTGCTCACTAGCTGGCTGTGTCTTCACTGATACTGGGGCTCTCCAAGGCAGGGCTGTGTCTGCCCTCAGACTGGGGCTCCCCAAGGACCTGAATGTGTGTGTCTGTTCTAACTGGGGCTCTTGAGAGCTGGTCTATGTCCGCTTGTCAGACTATGGGTCCCTGAGGGCTCACAGGGACTTGTTGAGCAGGGATGCTTTTCTCCGTCTGACTGGACTCCTTGCTGCAGACCTGGATCTCCTGTCAGATTGGGTCTCCCTGAAAGCAAGGCTGTGTTTCCCCTCAAACTGGGGCTACCTGAGTCAGGGCTGTGTCCCCAACCCTGTCTGAAACTCCCTGAGGGCAGGGTTTCATCTCCCCTTCATACTGGGGCTTTCTGAGGGTTGAGCTGTATCCCCCCATCTCTAGACTGGGTCTTTTCTGAGTCAAGTCTGTCTCCTCCTTCTGCTCAGCTCCATAAATCTGGAATCCCCTGAGGGCAAGTCTCCTGGTCCCTTGATTTTCTCAGGGCCAGAGCAGCGCCTGGCTTCTGGTACGAACACAGGCAGGAATATTTGGTGTTCCTCCCCTGCTCCCAGCCTCCTCTAATTTGGGCAGTGACTGTAGCAGGGGCTACAGATGGCATCCAATGATGGCAGAGGGTGGTTAAGCACCCTTGGAATGAAGCTTAGCCTCATTACAGCTTGTTTGAGAGAAGAGCCAATTAGGAAGGCAATTTTCCTTAAGCAGTCTGGAGAATGGAGTGAAACGATACCAGACAGGAAAACAGCAGGCTCACCTAGGCTGGCTCCATGGAGGCCCCTGCCCACCCCCTCTCCTCCAAGGAGCCCCCCAGCCACTTGGATGTGACCAGTGGGTAGAGAGGGACAGTGAAGCCCCACTTGAGGTCAAGGTTCCAGAATTCTACATGTCCAGCTCCTCCCCCAGGCTGCCCTCCACCAATTTAACATCTCATGGGAATAAATAAACACCCCCAGCTTCTGAGCTTCACGCTCATGGCATTGGGAAATTTTTATTGATCCCTAATCAGCCTTCTTTGGGGCTGCAGTTTCTTTCTGTTATATCCTTTGTGAGGAAGGAAAACAGGAAGCATTCTCAGGAGAGGCTCGGAGGCCCTCTCGCCTCCCCGTCTTCATTCACAAAGTCCTGTCTCTTTTGTTCTCCAGCAGATTCGGCAGATTCGGGAGCAATGGTTTCCCGGGAGTTCTGTGTTGGCTGGGACCGCATGGGGAACAAACTACAGAAACCCAGCTTAAATGACCGAACTAAGGGGGGGAAAAAGGAGGGGCTGGGGGACTTAGGGGAAGGATTCAGAATACCTTTCATAATCAAAGGAAGGGAGGGATGAGCAGGCAGGAGAGCCTTGGAAACAACTGGATGCCAGGACTCAAATGCTAACACCACATTCTCTCATTTCCTCTCTGGTGTCTACCCCTCTGCCTGAATTCTCTTAGATCCTCTACATGGTAGGCACTATGGCTTTCTCTCTTTTGTCTCATAGCATCTCCATCAGGGAGGAAGGGAACCTCTCCCGGCTTCAATTTGAAGAATTTCCGGGGAGAATTCTGATTGGCCCAGCTTTGGCTCACTCCTCACCTGGTCATCTATGGCCAATGGTGGGGGATGGTGCATAATACACTCCCTCTACTAGGATCCCAGAGCTGGACAAGTGGAGTGTATCCCCTAGAAGATGGGGAAGGAATGCCAATCTCAGGAGAGGGGAGCAGGCTGGGAAGACCATAAAAGAGTACTCAATTATGGGGGCACAGCTATCTCCTTCCCTCACAGTGTGGCAACCTGTGAAATAGTTTATCTGTCTCCTTCATTGAAACCAGCATAAAATAAGTTCCTACTATTATCACTCATGGTATGCAGATGAGGAAACTAAGGCTCAGTTCAGTTCAGTTCAGTTGCTCAGTCATGTCCGACTCTTTGTGACCCCATGAATCGCAGCACACCAGGACTCCCTGTCCATCACCAACTCCCGGAGTTCACTCAAACTCACGTCCATCGAGTCGGTGATGCCATCCAGCCATCTCATCCTCTGTCGTCCCCTTCTCCTGCCCCCAATCCCTCCCAGCATCAGAGTCTTTTCCAATGAGTCAACTCTTCGCATGAGGTGGCCAAAGTACTGGAGTTTCAGCTTTAGCATCATTCCTTCCAAAGAACACCCAGGACTGATCTCCTTTAGAATGGACTGGTTGGATCTCCTTGCAGTCCAAGGGACTCTCAAGAGTCTTCTCCAACACCACATTTCAAAAGCATCAATTCTTCAGCGCTCAGCTCAGTAAAGCTAAATAACTTGTCCCAGCTCACACACGGCTGCTAAGTGAGAGAGCCATAACTTGAACCTCAAACTCTGGGTGGCACAGATCTGGGAGGAAGGCGAATTCAGTCTATATGATGAGCTGAAGTTGGACATGTGAAATAGAACTCCTAATATCAGGCAGATTGTGCCACGTGTCAGCAGGGTTTACATAGAGCTGAAAGAAGTGATGCCAGGGGGCAGAGTTGAGCAGGCTCCAGCAATCAGGACATGCTTCCCAATGCTGTGCTGTGCTCAGTCACTCAGTCATGTCTGACTCTCTTGCAACCCCATGGACTGTAGCCCTTCAGGCTCCTCTGTTCATGGGATTTTCCAGGCAAAAGTCCTGGGGTGCGTTGGGATTTTCCTCCTTCGGGGGACCTTCTGACCCAGGGATGGAACCTGCCCCAGGCTTCCCAGAGGAGGTGTCATTTGCGAGCTTAGTGGGATGGTTTGGGCTGCTCCAGAGAGAGGGAACAGGCAAAGAGCTGCAGGTGCTGGCAGCTGGGAGTCGAGTGGTGCCCATCCTGCGGCAGCGCAGGCATTAGACTTGGGAGCGAGCCCTTTAACTAGCTGAGCCACACTGGAGGCGCAGCGCCGAGCACAGTGACAGGCACACAGTAGGTGCTCAACAAGGGGTGGTAACTTACCCAGCTTAGGTGCTGACCACACTGCCAGGATTCCTCTGTCAGCCTGATGATCGATGGAGGCTGTGAGAGAGAACATTCTCAACTACTGAGCACCTACTGTGCGCTACGCACTTTACCACATTCTGCAGAAGGTAAATCCTGAGAGCAGGGATTTTGCATGTTTGTTCTGTATGCGTTTTGTATGTGTCCTGCGCATAGTAGGGGCTCACTGTATATCTGATGAATCTGCAAGGTAGGCCTCATAACCCTCATTTTACAAATGGAGAAACTGAGGCTCAGAGAATTAAAGGGAACTTGTCCAAGGTCACGTGGCTAGAAAACGAAGGAAACGGGTTCTGTTAATTTTGCAAAGCTATTTTTTTTCAGTGAGCAACCCCAGCGCCTCCTTGGGAAGAGGTGGTTTCCAGGTAGAGAAGGTGGGGTTGGGGTCCTGCCTTCCCCATCAGACTCACTGATAAGAGGTGTGTTTCGCTCTCCCTCTGCCCTTGCTGGGCCCTGCTCAGAGTTTAAGCTCTTTAGACCTGGATGAGCGGCAGAGGAGAGAGGGGACTGGCAGAGGCTTGAATGGTCTGGCGCCTGGGGGTGTACCAGCTGCTGCCTGGGGAGTCTGGGGGAGGCGGCCTTAGCAGCAGTGCCGCCTGCTAATTAGGCCATGGTTTTTATGACTCACTACTCCAAGATGTCATTTTCTAGGCTTGGAGTTGGGGGTGGGAGTGGAGAAGGCACACACGCAGTTGTTTTTAATTACATTTGGTTTGCTAATTTCTGATAGAAAATAAATATTTACCGGGAGCCATATTTCTTCATTTCACGCCGGCTGACTTCTGAGTTTATCGGGAGCCCAAACTGGCACCTCCAGCTCACCTCCTGCCCCCACCCACCGCCTCCCACTGGAGTCACACACTCAGGCTCCAGCTCCAGCTCCGAAGATAGCCGGGGAAGGGGGAGGGTTGGGAGGAGATGGAGAGATGGGAGGGGATGGAGCGATGGGAGGTGATGGAGAGATGGAGGAGATGGAGTGATGGAGGGGATGGAGAGGTGGGAGGAGACAGAGAGTTGGGAGGAGACAGAGAGGTGGGGGCGAGGGTGGGTTGTACGGGAGGCCCTGCTTCTTCGTGTGGCAGATCCACTATTAGATGTGGACAGAGGGGAAGGGGTCCCGAGGACGGGTGCCCCTCACTCCTGTAGCACAGTGGCTGGAGCAGGGAGGGGCGGGGGTCCAGAGGCAGCTGGCCCCAGCCAGGAACATGCCCTCTCTTTCTACCTGTCAGGATGACCTTTAAGGGCACTTCTGGCTCCCACATCCTAACAGGTGATGATGGATCTCTCCAAGGACTGGCCTTGGAGGGCTCTTTTGAGAGATGGGAATGGCAGAGAGCTTTGGGAGGTCATCTTGTCCACTCCTCAGCCTCCTGATGGGCCCTGGGCTTGGGAGTTTGGAGCGAGGGATCGAAGAAGAGGAAGGGGACAGAGGGAAAAGCTGTGGGAAGAGAGGAAGAAAGTCAGGGTGAATTCCCCTAGTGGGGAGATAAGTGGTGCCCACAAAGTAAAGACATCTGCCCTTCTCTCTGTTGAGGGTGAAGGTCTTAGAATTTACATAAAATTCTGAAGGGGACACATAAAAAGGGGGGGGCCTCCCTGACGCTGAATATGGGAGAGGAAACTAGAGGCCCCTTAGCTGAAGGCTGAGCTGAGGCAGGGTGGAGAGCTAGAGTAGGGCAGAGTTTCTCACCATCAGCACCATTAGCTTCTGGGGCTGAATAATCCCTTGCTGGGACGGGGGATGGGGTGGGGAGGGGACGGTCCTAAGCACTGTGTCCTTGGTCTCCACCTCCAGGTGCCAGTGGCCCTGCCCCACCACCCACTGTGACAGTCAAAAATGTCTCCAGACATTGGCAAATGTCCCTTGGGGTGTGTATGCATGCAAAATTGCCCCGACTGAGAAGCACTGTCTAGGATGTCTGGGGCTGAGGGTGGGGAGAGAGAGAAGCTGCAGGAAGATAGAAAGGAGCTCGTGCGGACTCAGGGCTGAGAGGTGACAGGGTCCCCTGAGAGATGGGGAAGAGAGAAGGAGATTTGGGGACTAGAAAGTAGAGAGGCCCCTGCCCCCAGCCTGGTTTCTAAATCCATGTTAAGCCATGATTGTGTTGTTTTTTTCTTTTCCAATTACATTTCAATTTAGCTCAATTACTTTTCCATTATTGTTCAAGCGACTCGGTTTTAATTGAAGCTGCTGGTTCTTATCTCTCTCATTCTCCCACATAGAAGAGGGGGAGGAAGGGGGACAGCTGGGGTTAGAGGAAGCCCAAGTGGCAGTATTCCGGGAGGCAGTGGGCATCTTTAGCTGAAGGACCAAGGCCTTGAGGGGTGGGACACATCCAGGAGCTCTCTGGGGTACCCCGAGTGCTGCAGGAGGAGAAAGGGAAAGCTGTGATAGTAACAATTATCAAGTACTGGACATTTTTGCAGCTAAAACCAATAAGATAACTACTACTATCAAACCCATTTTATAGGTGAGAAAATTAAGGCACAGGGACATTTAAAAATGCCCTGATTCACTTACCTGATAAGAAGCAGCGATGGAAGGCAGCCCAGCCCTTTGCCCCTGAGTTTCGGTGCTTAGCCTCAGGCTCTACTTCTCCCTTGTGGCTGTACCCACTGACTCCCTCTCAGCTCCTGCCCCGTCTCCCTGACCCTCCCTCCTGCCCAAGCTCTGAGGCTCGCTCTAACTCAGTTCCCTCAAGGGTGTTTAAGTTTTTGTTGTTGTTCAGTCACTAAGTTAACTCAGTCACTCCTACAGGAAATCAACTCTGAATATTCATTGGAACATTCATTCAGCATCAGTCGATGTTGAAGCTGACGCTCCAATACTTTGGCCACCTGATGCAAAGAGCCAACTCCATTGGGAAAGACTTTGATGCTGGGAAAGACAGAGGGCAAGAGGAGAAGGGGCAAGAGAGGAAGAGATGATTGGATGGCACCACCAACCCAAAGGACCTGAGTTTGAGCAAACTCCGGGAGATAGTGAAGGACAAGGAAGCCTGGCATGCTGCAGTCCATGGGGTGGCAAAGAGTTGGACACGACTGAGTGACTGAACAACAACAGTCACTAAGTTGTGTCTGTTTCCATGTCTATAAACTAAGTATTAATAACACAGGGTGTAGGTGGGTTAAAGTAAAAGAGATGAAATGCGTGGAGTAAAAGGCTTAAGAAGGATAAGGAGTTTTCTCAGGCAACCTTACTGTCAATCCTGAGCCACAGGTAGAGCACGGATCAACCTCCCCGCTTCACAGAGCAAACAAATGAGCCCTAGAAATGCATTCAAATCCTGAAGGAGGTGGAGCAGAGACTGGGACTGGGATCCCCCTCTTAATTTTGACTTTTGCAACCCTGTGGCAATTGAGATGAAATTTGGGTATAAACAACTGTTAACTTCCTGAGCCTAGGATGGTGAGGAATTTGGTTTTTTACTCTCCCACCTTCCTGTTCTTCCTGAGAACCCAGTGAATTCACAAAGGGGCTGTCCCTGAAGCCCTGAGGGTGGGTAAGAAATGGAGCTGAGAGCAGGCAAGCACCGCTGCCATTCAATTGCTTGTACTTGGCTTTCTCAGGTAAGAGAGATGACTTCCATTAGAAGGAATAGAATATTAGACTGAAAGTGACCTTAAATGGTTTTTCTCAAAGAGCAAAAACTCTGGAAGTGTGTGGTTCCAGGGTTGGTCAATAACTGGGTTCTTCACAGATCCCTCTGCTCTACCACCTTCAATGTGTTCATAATATCCACCTGACGGTCACAAGATGGCTGCTAGAGCACCACATCACAGCTTTCCAAGACAGCATCCTGAGCTGCAGGAAAGGAGGGAGAAGAAGGAGACTCCCCTCTTTAACCTCTCTTTCATCAGTAAGAAAAGTCATTCCCAGAAGTTGTCCTACACATTTCCTCTGCGTCTTATTGGTTAGAGAACTGAGTCACACATACAGTTGTCTCAAACTGTGAGGGATTATGGGAAAGTCAGTCCCTAGCATCTTTCCCCAGGGTAAAGGGTACACCCTTTGGGGTGGAGCCCCAGCCTCCTGGAAGCTCCTCCTACCTGGGGCGTGGCAGACCTTGACTTCTGAGCTCTTCATCTGGAGCCTCCCCTAAACCAAAGCCCAGTGAGTAGTGTCTACAAAGAACCTCAGGATAAGCAGTATTGGTGCCTACCTCTCTGGTTATGAGATTGCATCTCCAAATTAGCTTGGTATTTCCCACTGTCTTTTCATCTTTTTGGAAGCATTTAAGTTTGGTTCTTAAAATATATTTTCCCCAGTGCTTTTTGTTGTTTTTAAAAGGAAGGTTGATCTGAAAGACCTAGCAAGTCATTGCCTGGAACAGGAACTGCAGTGTCTCACAGAGAGGAGTGGGCTGTCACACTTGACTTAGACTAGTGACTCACCCTCAAGCCTGAGCACACTGCTGAGCCCCAAGAAAATTGGGGTCTTCTGAGAGAAGGACAAGGGGGAGTGGTTGGCATGTGGGTCATCCACAGCCCACACCACAGCAGTGATAATTATTGTTGAAATCCCAAGGGCAGGGCCCAGGAGACACAGACATGACTTGCCTGTGAAATACATCTTTTTCCCGTACTTTGAGATTTATTGACATTTTCCTCCAACGAGTATTTTATTTTTTAGTTTGACACAACCACAAACTCACAGAAGGGTTGGAAGTATGTTACAAAGAACTATTTGTTTTCTGAATCATTTGAGAATAAGTTGCAGACCTGCTGTCCAACCACTTCCAAATGCATTAGTATGGCCTATATACAACAGAGTTCTCTTGCATTGCCACAACACAGCCATCAAAATCAGGAAATTAAAATTGATACATTACTACCATCTGAGCCTGACACTCTGTTCAGGTTTTGACAACTGTCCCTCTAATATGTTTTATAGCAAAAAGATGCAGTCTTTTTGCTATAAAGAGTCATGTACTGTGTTCAGTTGTCATGTTTCTGTCATGTGAATTTTCCTTCACTCCAAAACACTTCTTTGAGTTTTCCTTGACTTCAACATGTTTAAAGATTACAGGCCAGTTATTTTCTACAATGTCCCTCAGGTTCCATGTGTTTCCTCATAATCAGTTTCAAGTTACATATCTTTTGCAAAAAAAAATCAAAGAAGTGATTACACGCTCTTCTTATTGCACCCTAACAGCCTTCAATATGTGTCATTTCTGATGACGCTCACTGCCAATGAGCGGTTTTTGAACATATGTATATAAATCATGTTCTGGACTTCTGGGCATCCTGTAACTGCTGGTCTGAACTATCAGTGATAAAGCAAACCGAGGGCCAAGACTACCCCTGTGCCAAATTGCCTGTTTGGGGCAATTCCATGGTTAATTCAGGGAAGAAAGCAATCAGGGAGAGCTTCAAGGAAGAGATTACGTATGTCCTCCAAGAATGGGAAGGATTTGGCAGGGACTGAAGGGAAAGCACTCCAAGGTACATGCAAAGCCTCAGAGATAAGGAAAGTAAGGCATGTGTGCCAGAGACAATGTTATGTACTCAACTAAGCAGTGCCATTTCTCTCTTGGGTACTCAGAAACACTATATTTCCCAGACTCCCTTGCAGTACAGTTGGCCCATGCGACTGAGCTCTGGATAACAGAATACAGATGAAACCAATGAGCACTGTTTCTAGGCTTCCCATAAATTCTTCTGCTTGGTCCTTCACACTCTCTCCTCCTCTTGCATGATAACCACACAGACTGTGACTTGAGGATGGTGATGTTACCAGATGACAGAGCCTGGCTCCCTGAATGTGTGGGACAGAACTCCGCTCCTCTCCCATCAGATTGTGACATGAGTGGGAAGTAACCTTGCTTATGATAACCCACTGAGATTTGGGGGTTATTTATTACAGCAGCCGTCATACCCTGAGCAAGACGGTTATGTGATGGAGACCTCAAGTAAACCAGTAAGTACGATAAGCATGTGTGAAGACTATGAGACAAGATGAATCCAGTTACTAGTAGGACCTTGAATGTCAGGCTAATGAATTTGGAATTCTTTTCAATAGAGAATAGGAAGCCATTTAAGGTTTATGAGTTGGGGAAAGACTTGAGAAAAGTAGTATTTAAAGAAGAGGTGGTTTCTAGAATAGCTTAGGTTGCAATGAAAGAAGCGGGAATGGCATTTAAAGGTTCTTGTGGTCATCCAGGTAAGGGGGAGGATTCAATAGGATTTAGATCCAATTGACAGTAAACTCCAAGTATTAGTGACTAAGTCAAAGTGAATATTTATTTCTCTCGGACAAAAGATGTCTGAGTGTATCAGTCCAGGGCTGACCCCCAGGCCCTTTTTGTCTTGTTGCTTTGTCATCTTTAGCAGATGTATTAATTCTACTTACGTATTCACCATGTGACTTCCTGGTGGTTCAGATGGTAAAGCGTCTGCCTACGGTGTGGGAGACCCGGGTTCAATTCCTGGGTGGGGAAGATCCCCCAGAGAAGGCAATGGCAACCCACTCCAGTGCTGGGAAATCCCATGGACGGAGGAGCCTGGTGGGCTACAGTCCATGGGGTCACAAAGAGTTGGACATGACTGAGCGACTTCCCTTTCTTTCTTTCTGTGCCATGGAATGAGATGGCTGCTTGAATACCAGCAGTGAGTCATATCCACTTTCCAGTCAACAGGAAGAAGAAAGGGACAAGGAAGGGGGTGCCCCTTCCCTTTGAGGACACTCCATAAAGCTACATGTATCAATTCTATTTACGTATTCACCATGTGTAGCTGCCAATGAGACTGGAAAATTTGGCCTTTATTCTACATGACCCCAGTGCCCAGCTAAAATTGGGAAGATGGGCAGAGTGGATTTGGAGGGATAATTAACAGTCTTTGCATGGGGGTGGTGGTGCCTAAGCCCCAGGGATGGTGCTGAGATTGGGGAAGCAAAGGGAGGACCAAGAATACTGAACAACGGAAACAAATAGCCCTCAGTTCAAATCCTGGGTTCTCCATTTTACTTGTTAAGTGATTAAGTCAAGTATGTTTCTTAACCTACTTGTGCATGCTAAGTCACTTCAGTCCTGTATGACTCTTTGTGATGCTATGGACTGTAGACCACCAGTCTCCTCTATCCATGGGATTCTCCAGGCAAGAATACTGGAGTGGGTTGCCATTTCCTTCTCCAGGGGATCTTCCCAGCCCAGGGATCTAACCCATGTCTCTTACATCTTCTGCATTGGCAGGGAGATTTTTTTACCACTAGCACCAAAAAGATCTTAATGACCAAGATAACCACGATGATGTGATTACTCACCTTGAGCCAGACATCTTGGAATGCAAAGTCAAGTGGGCCTTAGGAAGCATCACTATGAAAAAACCTAGTGGAGGTGATGGAACTCCAGCTGAGCTATTTCAAATCCTAAAAGATGATGCTGTGAAAGTGCTGCACTCCATATACCAGCAAATTTGGAAAACTCAGCAGTGGCCACAGGACTGGAAAAGGTCAGTTTTCATTCCAATCCCAAAGAAAGGCAATGCCAAAGAATGCTCAAACTACCACACAATTGCACTCATTTCACATGTTAGCAAGGTAATGCTCAAAATTCTCCAAGCTAGGCTTCAATAGTATGTGAACTGAGAACTTACAGATGTTCAAACTGGACTTATAAAAGGCAGAGGAGCCAGAAATCAAATTGCCAACATCCACTGAATCAAAGAAAAAGCAAGAAAATTCCAGAAAAACATCTACTTCTGCTTCATTGATTATGCTAAAGCTTGACTGTGTGGATCACAAAAAACTGTGGAAAATTCTTCAAAAGATGGAAATACCAGATCATCTTTCCTGCCTTCTGAGAAACCTGTGTGCAGGTCAAGAAGCAACAGTTAAAACCAGACATGGAACAATGGACTGGTTCAAAACTGGGACAGGAGTACATCAAGGCTGTATATTGTCACCCTGCTTATTTAACTTCTATGCAAAGTACATCATGTGAAATGTCAGGCTGGATGAAGCACATGCTGGAATCAAAATTGCCAGGAGAAATATCAATAACCTCAGATATGCAAATGCTACCACCCTTATGGCAGAAAGCAAAGAGGAACTAAAGAGCCTCTTGATGAAGGTGAAAGAGGAAAGTGAAAAGACCAGCTTAAAACTCAACATTCAATAAACTAAGATCATGGCATCTGGTCCCATCACTTCATGGCAAATAGATGGGGAAACAATGGAAACAGTGACAAACTTTATTTTCTTGGGCTCCAAAATCACTGCAGATGGTACCTGCAGCCATGAAATTAAAAGATGCTTGCTACTTGGAAGGAAAGCTATAACAAACCTAGACAGTGTATTAAAAAGCAGAGACATTACTTTGCTGACAAAGGTCTGTCTAGTCAAAACCAGTAGTCATGTATGGATGTGAGAGTTGGACCATAAAGAAGGCTGAGAACTGAAGAACTGATGCTTTTGAAATGTGGTGTTGGAGAAGACTCTTGAGAGTCCCTTGGACTGCAAGGAGACCAAACCAGTCAATCCTAAAGGAAATCAATCCTGAATATTCATTGGAAGGACTGATGCTGAAGCTCCAATACTTTGGCCACCCGATGTGAAGAGTCGACTCATTAGAAAAGATCCTGATGCTGGGAAAGATTGTATAGGAAGGAGGAGAAGGGGATGACAGAGGACCAGATGGTTGGATGGCATCACTGACTCAATGGACATGAGTTTGAGCAAGCTCCTGGAAATGGTGAAGGACAGGGAAGCCTGGCATGCTGCAGTCCATGGGGTTGCAAAGAGCTGGACATGACTGAGTGACTGAACAGCAGCAACAAGCACCACCTGGAAAGCCCAAGTTTTTAGTTAAAAAGAATGATACCACCTCCCCCATTGTGAAATTAAATGAGATATTAAATGTAAAATGTATGGCACATTGAGGATGCCCAACAAATGGTAAACTAATTTAGCCCTTGAGAGGCAAGAAAGGGGACCGAGGGGAAAGATTGTAACATCATTCATTCATTCATGTACACAACCACTGATCATCTCTTTATTGACATGCTAGGTACAGTGCTGGACTGTGGAGATAAACAGAGAATAAGGCTCTGGCCCTTCTGAAGAAGTTCTCCAGCCGTAACGACAGACAAGTAAACAGGTGATTAAACCATGATGTAGTGGAAAGCCCTGCCTCACAGGCTCAGCCAGGTTACAGCTTTGTCTTCCTCCTCCCCAGGAGAGTGGCGGGAGCTCTCCAAGGTCCTGGCTTGGGTCCACCACTCCTGCCATGTGGGCCCTGCCAGCCATCAATCAGTGAGTCATTAGCAGGGGGAGAATTCTCCTCTTCTGTCTCAACGTGGGGCAAACTCGCACTTTGAGCACACAGGAAAAGGTTAGGAAGGGCCTGAGTGGGGACGAGGAGAGAGCTGGGTGCTTGCAGCAGATTGTGCCTTGGGTTGTCATGGGATATAGGTTGGGTATAGGTAACATAGTTCTTAGAGGTAAACTGGCAAAACGATTGCTATTGTAATGGGCTTCTCTGATGGTGGAATTTCAGACATCAGCCAAAGGAGATGGGTTTTCCCTTTTATAAAAATAAGAATTTGGGTTCTAATTCTGAGGAGATGGAGTAAGCATGCCCCTATCTTGTCTCCCACTGCCTAAAACTATAAATCTTGGTCATGGAGCAGGTATCAGAGAATCCGAAAAAATAAATGGTAAAAGAGTCAGACGCGACTGAGTGACTGAACTGAACTAAACTGAGGTGGATTAAGTAAGAATTAGAAGTTTTGCCTGTCTGATAATGCCCATCCTGGATTTAAAGCAGCCTGAAACTCAGAAGTGCTCACTGGGTGTGGACAGAAAGAGATCCCATTGAGAAGCTTCTATTTCTGGGCCAGGGAGTAGGAAAGGGTACCCCATATGGGTTACCAAGAGCAGGAGACATCCCATGATGCTTTTATGTCACCCCTTCTTTTTCTGGCCACAGCCCCCAGGCAACACTGTGGTGACCGTGGTGACGGTTACCCGGTGATGGAGATTTAGTCAGCAGAGCAGGTGTCCCTCTCTGAGCTTATCCCTCACCAGAGCATGTGATCCAAGAATAGGGCAGACCTGCTCCCCCCCCACCCCAGATTTCTTTTCTGTCTGTAACTCTGGGAAGGGAGGCTGCAGGGATTTGAAAGTGTCAGGTGGATCATGGAGAAGTGGGAACTCAAGAGAGGAATCCCATAACAGTATGTATGAATTCCAGGCCTCACTTCTGGGCTGTGTATGTTTGGATCTGATCCTAAACAGTTTATCCAGGCCTTGAGAACTGAGCTAACATTGTAGGTCACCGCCTAAACTTCAGACTGGCCACATATGGGACTGTCCCTCAAAACACTGCAAACATTTTAAGGACTAAACTGATATTGGAACCACAACATACAGGAGGCAGAACAGAACTGAACTTGCAGCCTAAACTTAACTTGGTTGATTACCTGCTAACAATAAAAGCCCCCAACACACTTCTTAGGATGTAAGTAAGACCCAGAATATCTAGGATAAAAAACAAAATTGCTTGGCATGTTAAGAACAAAGAAAATCTTAACTCACAAAGAAAGAGAAAAGCAACAAATGCCAATCCCAAGATGACACAGATGTTGGATTATCAGAAAAAGATTTTAAAGCAGCTCCAAGAAGTTAGTGTGAACACTCTTGAAATAGAAAATTAGAAAGACTCAGCAAAGAAACAGAAGATATAAAAAAGAATAACCAAACAGAAATTTTAGAACTTAAAAAAAAAAAAAAACTGAATTAAAAATTCACTGAATGGGTCCAATACAGTGTGAAAACGACAGAGGAAAGAATGAAAGAACTTGGGTGACTGACAGTTATATAATTTGAACATTAGACAGAAAAAAGACTTGGAATAAAAGATGAACAGAATTTCAGGGATCTGTGGGACAATAACAAAAGCTGAACATTTGCATTAACAAATTTTTAGAAGTTGAATTCAAGCTATGTTTTCTGACCATAGTGAATTAAACTAAAAATCAATAACACAAAGGTAACTGAAATATCTCCAAACCCTTTGAAATTAACATACTTCTAAGTAACTCATGAATCAGAGAGGAAATCTTAGAGAGAGAATATTTTGAACTGCATGAAAGTGAAAAATACCAAAATCTGTAGTATCAGTTGAAGAAATGCTTGGAGAAAAAGTTATTATTTTATGTATTTATTTTTATGTATTTATTAAATACTTATATTAATAAAGAAGAAAGGTCTCAAACCAATCATCTAAGCTTTTTTTCTTAAGAAACTGAGGTGGAGTGGGAAAGTACAAAATAAACTCAAAGTAAGCAGAAAGAGTAAATAATAAAGATCAGAACAGAAATCAATGAAATTGAAACCAGGAAGAAAATAGAAAAGAATCAATTAAACTAAAACCCAATACTTTTAAAAGATCACTAAAATTTATAAACCTATAGCTAGACTGAATTTGGCAATAAGGAGTTCATGGTCTGAGCCATAGTCAGCTCCTGGTCTTGTTTTTGCTGACTGTATAGAGATTCTCCATCTTTGGCTGCAAAGAATATAATCAATCTGATTTCAGTGTTGACCATCTGGTGATGTCCATGTATAGAGTCTTCTCTTGTGTTGTTCGAAGAGGGTGTTTGTTATGACCAGTGCATTTTCTTTGCAAAACTCTATTAGTCTTTGCCCTGCTTCATTCTGTATTCCAAGGCCAAATTTGCCCGTTACTCCAGGTGTTTCTTGACTTCCTACTTTTGCATTCCAGTCCCCTATAATGAAAAGGACATCTTTTCTGGGTGTTAGTTCTAAAAGGTCTTGTAGGTCTTCATAGAACCGTTCAACTTCAGCGTCTTCAGCGTTAGTGGTTGGGGCATAGACTTGGATTACCCTGATATTGAATGGTTTGCCTTGGAAACGAACAGAGATCATTCTGTCGTTTTTGAGATTGCATCCAAGTACTGCATTTCAGACTCTTTTGTTGACCATGATGGCCACTCCATTTCTTCTGAGGGATTCCTGCCCACAGTAGTAGATATAATGGTCATCTGAGTTAAATTCACCCATTCCAGTCCATTTGAGTTCGCTGATTCCTAGAATGTCGACATTCACTCTTGACATCTCTTGTTTGACCACGTCCAATTTGTCTTGATTCATGGACCTGACATTCCAGGTTCCTATGCAATATTGCTCTTTACAGTATCTATTTTGCTTTATTGACTATGCCAAAGCCTTTGACTGTGTGGATCACAATAAACTGTGGAAAATTCTTCAAGAGATGGGAATACCAGACCACCTGATCTTCCTCCTGAGAAATTTGTATGCAGGTCAGAGAGCAACAGTTAGAACTGAACATGGAACAACAGACTGGTTCCAAATAGGAAAAGGAGTTCATCAAGGCTGTATATTGTCACCCTGTTTATTTAACTTATATGCAGAGTACATCATGAGAAACGCTGGACTGGAAGAAACACAAGCTGGAATCAAGATTGCGGGGAGAAATATCAATAACCTCAGATATGCAGATGACACCACCCTTATGACAGAAAGTGAAGACGAACTCAAAAGCCTCTTGATGAAAGTGAAAGTGGAGAGTGAAAAAGTTGGCTTAAAGCTCAACATTCAGAAAATGAAGATCATGGCATCCGGTCCCACCACTTCATGGGAAATAGATGGGGAAACAGTGGAAACAGTGTCAGACTTTATTTTTTGGGGCTCCAAAATCACTACAGATGGTGACTGCAGCCATGAAATTAAAAGACGCTTACTCCTTGGAAGGAAAGTTATGACCAACCTAGATAGCATATTCAAAAGCAGAGACATTACTTTGCCAACAAAGGCTCATCTAGTCAAGGCTATGGTTTTTCCTGTGGTCATATACGGATGTGAGAGTTGGACTGTGAAGAAGGCTGAGCGCCGAAGAATTGATGCTTTTGAACTGTGGTGTTGGAGAAGACTCTTGAGAGTCCCTTGGACTGCAAGGAGATCCATCCAGTCCATTCTGAAGGAGATCAGCCCTGGGATTTCTTTGGAAGGACTGATGCTAAAGCTGAAACTCCAGTACTTTGGCCACCTCATGGGAAGAGTGGACTCATTGGAAAAGACTCTGATGCTGGGAGGGATTGGGGGCAGGAGGAGAAGGGGACGACAGAGGAGGAGATGGCTGGATGGCATCACTGACTCGATGGACATGAGTCTGAGTGAACTCCGGGAGTTGGTGATGGACAGGGAGGCCTGGCATGCTGCGATTCATGGGGTCGCACAGAGTCGGACACGACTGATCGACTGATCTGATCTGATCTGATAGCTAGACTGACAAAGAAAAAAGAGAAAAGACACAAGTTGCCAATATCAGAAATGAAATAAGGAACGTCACTACCCCCCTCACAGATATTAAAAATAAAATACTGCAGACATCTCTATGTCCTTAAGTTTAACAACCTTAGTGAAAGGTCAGCAAATCAAAGCCCATGGATCAAATCTGTCTCACCATCTATTTTTGTAACTAAAGTTTTCTTGGAACATGGTTCTACTGCTCTGAATATTACCCCTCTCCCCATTCATGTCTACTTAGAAACTCAGACTGTGACCTTATTTGGAACTAGAGGTTTTACAAACGCAGTTAGTTAAGATGAGGATGAGGATGAGGATGGGCCCTAAAGCAAGCATGACTGATGTCTTCATCAGAAGAGGAGTGGAAAATCTGGATGCAGAGATACAGAGGACACAGAGGGAAGGAGGCCAGGTGAAGACTGAACTTAAGAGGGGAGTCATGCTGCCACAGTGATTCTTCTGGGGCTGCAGAAGCATGGGAGGATTCTTCCCTAGAGTCTTTAGAGGGAGCATGGCCCTGCTAACACTTTAGTTTTGGACTTCTAACCTCCAAAACTGCGAGAGAATAAATTTCTGTTGTTTTGAGCATCCCCAGAAAATGCTAAAATACAATTATGTAGACTTAATCATCGACTCTGTCTGCAATGAAAAAGAGGTAGGTTCTATCCCTGGGTTGGGAAGATCCCTTGGGGAAGGAAATAGCAACCCACTCCAGTATTCTTGCCTAGAGAATTCCATGGACAGAGGAGCCTGATGAGTTACAGTCCATGGGGTCGCAAAGACTTGGATACAACTGAGTGACTACACTTTCACTTTCAGGAAACCAATCCCACAGCCGTGCTCATTCATTTATATATTGTCTACAGGCTTCCCAGGTGGCACTAGTGGTAAAGAACTCACCTCCCAATGCAGGAGACGTAAGAGACATGGGTTCGATCCCTGGGTCAGGAAGATCCCCTGGAGGAGGGCATGGCAATGCATTTCAGTATTCTTGCCTGGAGAATCCCATGGACAGAGGAGCCTTGGTGGGCTACAGTCCACAGGGTCACAAAGAATTGGACACGATTGAAGCGACTTAGCCAGCATGGTTGCTTTTACACTATAACAACAGAATTGAATAGTTGTGACAGAGAACATTTTCTATCTACCCCTTTACAGAAAAACTTTGATGACCCCATATGTAGATTAAAGAGATCAAGTCCTTAAAAGTCACAAACTATCAAAATGCACCCAAAAAAAAATAACCAGAATAATCCCATTCCCATTAAAAAAATGGATTTGCAGTTTAAAAACCTCCAAAAAATCTCCTGGCCTGGATGATTTCTCTAGTGAATTCTAACAGACATTTAAAGAAAAAATAACACCAATTCTACACAATCCCTGCCAGAAAACAGAGAAGGGAAAATTCCCCAACTCATTTTACGAGGTAAGCATTATCCTGTGCACAAGCCAGATGAAGAAGAAAACTACAGACCAATATCCCTCATGAACATAGAAGCAAAAATCTTAAACAAGATACTAAAAATTTGAATACAACAATATATATATATTAAGAAGAATACCCCATGACCCAGCAGAGTTTATTCCAGGAATGACAGACTGATTCTACATTCAAAAATTGTTTGATGTAATCCATCATATGAACAGACCAAAGTAGAAAATCCACATGATCATTTCCAACTGAGATAATAGATGTATGTGGTTTTAAGCTGCTAAGTTTTGTGATAATTTTATACTCAGAAATAGATCATTAATATTAGCAACACAGTTAATATTAGTATTAGCAGCTCATCTATTCCCCCTTTATTTCTTCCCCTACCCATCTCATTCCCCCAGAGAAAATATTTTCGTAACCTCTAGGGAACCACTAACCTGAGTGTGTTATCTGTCTTGGACTTTTAAAAATATCAGTACTTTTACTTAAATGTATACATGTCCAAACTATACATGGTATATTTTAATGTTTTCATGTATAAATGGTATCACACTGTGTGCAATTCTTCTGTTAAGTATTCTTCTCTTAATCTTGTACTGTGATATCCATCCATGTTCTGTGTGTAGATCTTGTTCATTCACCTTTTATACTTATAGTATTCTACTGCAGGATTATGCCACAGTTTATCTATTATTCTGTTCATGGACATTTAATTTGACCCCCCCCCCCTTTTTTTTTTTTGCCTTTTCCAGTGTTGTTGGGAACCTCCTTGTATATGTCTCTCTGTGTGTATTTCTCTGGCGGGGGTGGGGGGGCGGAAAGCTTGGTCTAATCCCTTGGTGTTAAGGCTTCTCCCGGAGTTCATAATGAAGTGGTCACAATCCCAGTGTGTGACGAGTGTGCGCGTTTGTGAGGGTCTGGGACAAAGAGTCACACTGTAACAATAAGTGACAATGGGTGGAAGTCATTGAGCCTCATCTCTGTACCTGAACCACGCACTTGAAGTAGTTAAAGAGGCATAAAATGTCTCTTTCAAGAGGATTTAGATGCTATTTATCAAGCTTCCTGAGAACCTCTGACTCTCTCTCGACTCCTGCCTTGCCTGCGTAGCTTCTTCATCCCTCACTTTCCCCATCCTGATCCTGCAACTTTTGTCAAGAGCTCAAGAGCAGGCGTTAGGGGCAGGTGCGGAAGGGAAAGAGAGCCGCATGCCCAATCTGTGCCATGATGAGGGGCTGGGAGCTGCCAGTGAGACAGACAGAATGAAGAAGGGGCACCAAGTGGGAGAGAAAAAGAAGAGGCAGAAACAGGGGGACGTGGCGTGGAGGTGAGGGGAAATGCCCTCTTCCTCCACAGAGCTCAGCTTCTGTCTGGACCAGCTTCGCCCAAAGTGTATGTGAGCATCATGGGTCCCCTGAGATGCCACAACACGTGCACACTCACAACATACACTCACCCAGATAAGCAAGCATACACACCATGCACATACAACAAGCACACACACCATGCACACAGATACGTATCGAAACCCGTGTACAATACATACCCCCCACGTACACAGCAAAACATATATGCATGTAGTGACACACAAAAACACCTACGAATGTCTCATGTGCGCGCACGCACACACACACACACTCTCTTTCTCTTGGTTAAATAATAGCAAAAAATGCTTTATCCCCTAACCCTCTCCCATAGATTCCCAGTGCACATCAGAATATCAAGGGCTTCAGAAAGCTGGATGTGAGAGAATCCCACTCTCTCTTGTGTAGGAGCCTTCACTTGTTTCTTATCATTTACTTCTTAATTGTGACTTTCATATTGCCATTTGTTTTTCAACATAGAAATGGTTTATGTTTCTTTTTAATTAGGAAAGTAATGCATGCCCAATTGCAAAAAAAATAAATAAAAATTGATAAATCATTAGAGCAAACACAAAGAAGAAAGCACAGAGGGGGAACTATAGTTTAGCATCTATCTTTCCAGTATTTTTCTCATAAATATGCACATGCTTTCCTCTTTTTCATACATTTTTATATCTTTTTTATTTGATAATATACATTAAAATCTCTAAACGATTACATGGCATTCCACATTATCTGTTGTGGCAGATTGTATTTACCAAAGATGGCTGGAACACCATCTCTCATCTCAGAAGCTCACTTTGATAAATGGAGTCTGAGTTCTGTCCCCTGGAACCTGGGCCAACTTTTGTGACTGCCTTGAGCACTTCAACACTCTGAGGTTAGTCAAAAACATTTCCACCTTGTACTCTCGGAATTCTGGCTTTCGGAACCAGACACAGTGCTATCAGGAAGTCCATGAAGAGGTTCCTGAGAGAAGCAGAGGCCCCAGGGCTACAGTCCCAGCTGAACTCTTGCTTGGCAGTCAGGACCAACTTGCCAGCCAGGTGAAGAAGTCACTTTGAAGTGATTTATCCAGCTTTAACCGAGTTGTCCCAGCTGGTGCCACATAGAACACACGGCTGCCTGGCTAAGCCCGGCCCAGATAGCAGATATGTGGGAGAAATAACTGATTATTGCTGTCTTAAGCCACTAACTTTTGGGGTGATTAATTACCCAGCAACAGATAACTGTAAGATGGGTTTATCGTACTTCATATATGCATCACACTATAGATGCATGTTTAAGTTGTTATTGATGTCCAGCTTTCTTCTTCAGTCTGTCCTGTCTCCCGGTTGGCTGCAGCCCCTTCTTCTTCTTTTTTTTTTTTTAGTATTCATTTATTTTCATTTATTTATTTGACTGTCCCAGGTCATAGTTGTGGGACGTGGGATCTCCCATCTTCATTGCAGCATGTGGGATCTAATTCCCCAACCAGGGATCAAACTGAGCCCCCTGCACTGGGAGTGTGGAGTCTGATGCGCAAAGTCCGAGAGTGTAAAGTCATGGACGCTGGACCACCGGGGAAGTCCCTGCAGCCCAAGGGGCCCAGTACTGGGTCAGATGCATGCACAGGGACTCGGAGTGCTCACTACAGGGGCTGGTGAGCGGAAATGGAGGATCTCACGGGGGTCCGGAAGGGAACCTGCCTTCCCAGTCCTCTGCTCCTGCAGCCTGCTGTCTGCTCTTGCTAGACCTCCTCTCCACTGCACTTAGCACGGGCCCCCACGGGTCCCTGGGAAGGACAGGCAAACATAACACAGGGGGACAAAGGTGGCCTGGGGGGGTGATAGAGAGCTGTATTCCTCCAAGGCAGCAGAAACAAACCTGGGTGCCCACAGACTTCCTCTGGAGTCTGGTCTCCCGGAGTGAGCTGAGGGCTGAATGGTGCAGAGCCAGGCTGGTGGCGCAGAGAGAGGCTGCAGCTGTGGGCAAGAATGCCCGTGGACCTGCTGAGGGGTCTTCACTCCTCAAAGACAGTGACCCTCTCCTCGCAAACACACCCTGCTGTCACAGGAAGGTGGGAGCAGTCTGAGCTGGCCTGGGGGGTGGGCAGCGCCTCTGGTTATGCTGGGTCTCCTGGCGGCCAGGCAAAAGGGCTCTCGGTCTGCACTGAGCTGCTGAAGCGGGAGCTGGGCTGGGAGTGGCTGGTGGAGAAGCTGCCCTCGGGAAAGGCAGAGTGTGAGTATCTGGGAGGGGCTGCAGGGTCCCCAAAACACAGCCACCCTGGGCGGACCACCTGCCTCTAGGATCTTGGGAGTCAGAGGAATCTCTCTGCCACTCCAAAACCATGCCCCATGCCTGGGTTCAGACCACTGATACTTCTCAGTTTAGGGCCTTTCCCCACCCCAAATAAGAGTTCTCTGAAGCCAGATGGAGAAGTCTGGGTGTTTTCTTCATTATAATCTCTAAAGCCAGCTCCCAGGGACTGCTATCAGCAGAGCTGGGAGGGACCTTGAGATTAGAGGGGGGCTTCCCTGGTGGCTCAGACGATAAAGAATTCACTTGCAATGCAGGAGACCCAGGTTCGATCCCTGGGTTGGGAAGATCTCCTGGAGGAGGGCACAGCAACCCACTCTAGTATTCTTGCCTGGAGAATTCCATGGAGATAGGAGCCTGGAGGGCTACAGTCCATGGTGTTACAAAGAGTCAGACTCTTGCTGTGAAAATGAAAATGACTAACACTTTCACTTCCCCCCACCCCACCCCAAGACTAGAGAATCCAGGGCTTTGCCTGTTTGAATGCGTACAGGAATCACTTGGGACCCCATAAAATGCAGATGCTGACCCAGTTAGCCTGGGGTGAGGCGCATGGTTCTGTGTTTCTAACCAGCCCTGCACGATGCTGGTGCTGCCCTCGGTGAGCCTCGCTTTGAGGAGCAAGGCTTTAAGCCACTGCTTCAAGTTTAGGAACCCAGGAAGGCAAATGTATGGTCTCAAGGCCACACACAGAATTAGAACATGCACCCCACTGTACCGCCAACTCTGCACAGCCCAGGACAGGTACAACACTCCTTTTCAGCCAGCCCCTCCAAGGGAGAAGGCCTGGAGCCCCCACTGTTAGGGGGAACATGCTGACTACAACCACCGCCCTCACCAGGCACTGTCGTAACCATCTGTGTGAGTTATTTTACGACAGGAGATCCTAGTAAGAAACGCAGAACTAACAAGCCACCACCAACTGGAAGAATTTGGGAAAGGTCAAAGGGAGAGGTCATGTGTCCTTCCCCCTCCCAGAATTCTTGCTGGCATCCATTTTCCCTGAGCAACGTGTATGCCACCAGGAAGGACCCTGAGTTAGAGTGATTGGCCAGGGAAGACCCAGAAACTAATCCCATCACCGTAAAACCCTAGACTACGAACAGAGCAGTTCTCCTAGGTTCCCTTACCCTCCTGCTCTCCGCTCAGGCGCCCCCTTCCCAATAAAGTCTCTTGCTCTGTCAGCACGTGTGTCTCCTCAGACAATTCATTTCTGAGGGTTAGACAAGAGCCCACTCTCTGGTCCTGGAAGGGGTCCCCCTGCCTGCAATACCAGTATGGCCAAGCTGGGAACGCAGGCACTTGCTGGTAGGGGTGGGGCAGGCCAACAGGGAGATCTGTTGGGGCTGAGAAGCCCTTTCTACCTCCAGAACAGGAGAGGCAATCTTTCTGCACCCAGAACACCGTGCCTGGGGCACCTGGTCTGAAGCAGAGAGGAGGTGAAAGAGCCTAGAGGCGCCCTCTCAGCCCCTGCAAGCCCTGTCCTCTCCCAGGGTCAGCCCACTGCTGTGCACACGTACACACGCTCATATAGTCACGTCACTCAGTAGCCCCCTTCTTGATGAGGGGTCATCTCCCATCATTCACTCTTGACCTAGCCGCCCCGTGCGTGCGTGCTAATTTGCTTCAGTCGTGTCTCACTCTTTTCAACCCCATGGACTATAGCCTGCCAGGCCCCTCTGTCCACAGGGTTCTCCAGGCAAGAATACTGAAGTGGGTTGCCATTTCCTTCTCCAGAGGATCTTCCCGACCCAGGGATCGAACCTGGGTCTCTGTGTCTCCTGCATTGGTAGGTGGGTTTTTTACCAAAATAGCCCCCTGGGAAGCCCCCCTAAATGCCCCAGCACAGTCTAAATGCTTACGTAGGAAGAAAATCCTGACCCCAGGGCTGAGAGAGTTTTCCGCTCCAAGTGCACACAGGGTCTACCCAGCCCTGGAGTTGGACTAAGGAGAGAATGTTGACGAGCCCTCAGTCTGAGTCTGAGGGTGGAGGCACAGCGCCTGCCCCTTAGGCAACTCCCAATCTGAGGGAGGAGGCGCAGCACCTGTCCTCAGGGAGCCCTCAGTCTGAGGGAGAGGAGCTCCCAGGCTGGCTGGTCATCAAGCTGCACAAGGGAGAAACTGGAGACCCTGGGACAGGAAAGATCTCTGGTTCTAGACCTAAGGTCTAGATTATTGTAACATGTGAGAAGCCACAGATTTCTGCTTCTGCTGGGAATGTGCTGAAGCAGCAGGAGACCTGGAGGCAGACGGCAGGAAGGAGTTCCCACTCATAAGAAGCGAAGGCGCCAAGATGGTGGGCTGGGGGCTTCCCAGGTGGTGCTAGTGGTGAAGAACCCGCCTGCCAGTGCAGGAGGCATAAGAGATGTGGGTTCCATCCCTGGGTCAGAAGATCCCCTGGAAGAGGAAATGGCAACCCACTCTAGTATTCTTGCCTGGAGAATCCCATGGATAGAAGAGCCTGGTGGGCTGCAGTCCATGGCGTCGCAAAGAGTCAGACATGACTGAAGTGACTTAGCAGCAGCAAGGTGACGGGCTTGGTGCAGAGGGGATCTCCTCAAGCTGCAGGCTCTCTCCCCTGATTGGATGCTTACCCTTGAGGCTCAGTTGCCATCCCACAGGGAGGAAGGGGGAGGGCCAGGTTGCTTTACAAAACTGCTTTTATCTGAGGAAACACTATCCTTGGAAATGAAGAGGATCTAGCAAGACCCCCTGGCCAGGTGTCCAGGAAAAGCAGAACTCCCCACCACTCCCCCGAGCACTGCTGCCCTCGTCAGTAGCCCCCTAACTCAGCATTTCCTCCATCACTAACAGCACAATGGCCAGAACTCTGGGCTACCACTAGGAGGCCTGGGTTCAAGTCCTAGCTCTGCTGGTTTGCTGTGTGACCCCAGGCAAATAGGCAAACTTCTCTGAGCCACATCCATCACAGAGGGAAGAGAGCCTAGCACCAGGGATTGTTGTAGGGTTAAATGCAATGGTTTCAGTGAAAGCAGCTGGTAGGTTGTAAATCATTGCATAAGCATGATGGCCTATTACTACAGTTAATTGTTATCATATACCTTACTGGGGTGGCAGCATCTTGAATCCCCTGTCAAGGGTGATGTGACCCCTGCCTGCCCGCTGAGGTTGCAGAGTCCAAGGCAGGAATGTGGGCCTTCATGTATGGGATCCTCTTAAGAGCCAAGCCTCATCTTCAGAAGGAAGCCAGTTAGGACCCCCTGGGCCCTGTCCCCAAAGATTTCCACAGCCTGGCCAGGAGGAGGTTGGGGCCTGTGGAAGCCACGTCTCTCTATTCAGCCCCATCCCCTAGGCCCCAGGAGCTGACAGCCCAGAACACTAAGCATTAGCTGGTCACAGTTCTTCTTTCTAAAAAAAAACACAACTCTATTAAAATAACAGCGTGATTTAGTTAATTATTCTCCACAGTAAGTAGGTAACTGTCGAAATACAATTCATCCAGCTCCCTGCTGCTTGATTGAGTTTCTTAAAATCCCTCTTTGCTCTAGTCACTGCATCCCCTTCCCTAAGAGTTTTTAGAGGCTCCCAAGTTTGCACAGGATAAAGTTCCAAATCCTAGCTCTGAGATTTTGGGACCTCCACCATCTGGGCCCTCCCCCCAACCCTGCCTCACTACAGGACTCTACCTTCTGGAAAACTAGACCATCTATTCTTTATCTTTGTTTCTGTCTTCTTCAGCTGAGCTCCTTAAAGAGTCTGGTCAAATCCAGCTTCCTCTGCTAAGCCTTCTTTGACTGCTATAGCCCAGAGTTTCTCAAAGTGGGCTCACACCATTGGCCTCAGAATCGCATGAAATGTATAAAAGACAGTGGGTTTTAGATGCTGATTCATGGGCCCTGCTCTGGGTCTGTTGGACCAGACACTATGAGGGAGGGGCTGTCTGGGACTTCACTCACTTAATCACCCCTGCCCTTACCCATCATGCACCACTGCCCCAGCTTTTGTAGCCACCTGTCCTGCTTGAAGCCCTGTAGCCCTTGTCCCGGACCTCTCACGTGATACATCACTTGCAGGAACATGACGGTCTAGACATACTGAAGGGCTTTCTGACTATAAAACACTCAAATCCTCTTTTTTAAAAAAAATTTATTTGACTGAGCCAGGTCTTAGCTGCAGCATGTGGGATCTTTATTTGTGGCATGTGGGAACTAGTTAGTTGAGCCATGTGGGATCTAGTTCCTTGACCAGGGACTCCAGGCCCCCTGCACTGGGAGGGTGGAGTCTTGGCCACTGGACCACCAGAGAAGTCTCAAAACACCCAAATCCTTAACAAATCATATATAATGATGTGGGGCTTGGGAGAAGTCGAGGAAATCTTCAAGACTGCCCCAAGGGGACATGCTGGCATTAGCCCCACAGGAGGGGTCGCTAAGAGTCGGACACGACTGTGTGCCTTCACTTTCACTTTCCACTTTCATGCATTGCAGGAGGAAATGGCAACCCACTCCAGTGTTCTTGCCTGGAGAATCCCAGGGACGGCGGGGCCTGGTGGGCTGCCGTCTATGGAGTCACAAGAGTCGGACACGACTGAAGCGACTTAGCAGCAGCAGCAGCAGCAGCAGCAGGGATCACTAAAGGGAAGGCAAGGAAACTGACCAGGCACTCTTGCTTCAAGTGGAGAGTTGACCTGCAAGGAAAAAAAAAAGTAGAGACTCAGTACTCCAAGCCTGTGTCCCCTGGCTACCAGTAAAAGCTGCCACAAATCCCCTGTCAAGGAAAGTACACCAACTTAGTATCCCCAGGATTCCTATAGATCAGGATTAAGAAAAAAACTCATGAACAAAGTTCACCAAACACTTATGAAAAGGAGCCACCATACCGAGAGCCAGCAGAAACAGTAAGCAACAGATATGAATTCCCACGAAGTTCAGATACAAGGGTAATTAGACATGAGTTACAAAATAATTATGCATAAAGTATTTTAAAATTATAAATAGAATTGCAAAGACGATCATGCAACAAATCTGAAAAATGGCAAGGCAGATTTCTCTTTTTTAATCTTTTGGTTGCACCACGTGGCATGTGAAATCTTATTACCCAACCAGGGATTGAATCTGTGCTCCCTGCTTTGGAACCTCAGAGCCTTAACCACTGGACTTCCAAGGAACTCCGAGGCAGATTTTTTTAAAGGACTGGATTCACCTCATAATAAAACAAACTCAGTAGATGAGTCAAATAGGAGATTAGATATAGCTGAAGAAAAAATTCGTGAAGCAGGGACTAGAGCTGAAGACAGCATTTTGATTGCACTGAAGCAAGTCAAGGAAATGAAATATGGGAGAGGGGTTGAAAGGTGTGAAAGACTAGTTGGAGTCTCAGAAGAAGAGAGTAGATGGAGAAGAGATTGAAATGTTTAAAATGATTATGGCTAGAAATTTTCCCATTTTGATTAAAAATGTGGCTTCACAGACACAGGAAGTACAGTGAAAAGGAAGATAAAATTTTAAAGCCTCATCTAAACCACCAGGCCAGGCTGCTTGAACTTTTGGGGATGACTGTCCTCCTGAAGATGGCCCTTGGCTATTAAGAGAAAGTCATCAAAAGAATATCAAACAGAAAGAAAAAATTCTAAAAGCAGCCAGAGAGCAGACAGGCCTCATGTCATGCCACCTTATAATGTCAATTGCTTGCAAATGAGCATGTCCAATCTCTCCTGCCAGAACCAGGCCCCTTAAGGCCCACACCCCCATCATCTGTGAGCCCATAATAATCATTGAGACTCAGGTTTTCCATTTGCAAAAGATGGAGGGAGTTGGCAGTTATGGCGGGAAAGAGTCCTGGCTTTGGAGCTGGGGGCGCCGGGGAGAAAACTCTGGCCCTGCTACTCACCACCTGTGGTCATTTTTGTTTTCCTGGGGCCAATGCTCACACCTAAGTCTTTAAAAAAAAAATGAAGAGCAAGATAGCAAAACACCCATAGAAAGAGTCTTATTTTTTGAAAGATTGACTTAAGTACCAGCTCTGTGCCCACATACATTCTCTCAGGAGGCCCTTGCGATATCCTGGTAAAGTAGTCATCACCTGGGGAGGGGACATCCTGGGCCAGAGCACAAGAAAATCACCCCTCAGCCCATGGCGTGCTTTTGTTGGTCTGCGCAAGGTCCCCCATCTTCACTGTCTTTCCTCTCTTTCATCCCTGACGCCCACTCTCGTTTTCTCCCTGACGCCAGCACACATTCTGGTGTCCTTGATTATACATGCCTATTCTTGTTAAATATGTAGTGTTGGTTGCCTGAGAATGTGTTTCTAATTTCCACAAATGGTATTTTGCTGTGGACCTTAATTCTGTTTCTTTTTTCCCTCTCAACACCGGATGCTTAATATCTATCCCTGTATCTGTCTACACACCTTTGTTGTTCAGTCGCCAAGTCGTGTCTGACTCTTCATGACCCCATGGACTATAGCACACTAGGCTCCTCTGTCCTCCACTCTCTCCCGGAGTTTGTTGAAATTCACATCCATTGAGTTGACGATGCTATCTAACCATCTCATCCTCTGACACCCCTTTTCCTCCTGCCTTCAGTCTTTCCCAGCCTCTTTTCTAATGAGTCAGCTCTTGGCATCGGGTGGCCAAAGTATTGGAACTTCAACTTCAGCAACAGTCCTTCCAGTGACTCTTCAGGGTTGGTTTCCTTTAGGATTGACTGGCTTGATCTCCTTGTAGTCCAACGGACTCTCAAGATGTTTCTCTAGGCTGTACATTGGGCATGTTGCTTTTTCATTACAGCTTAGCATTCCATGGTGTTCCCACTTCTGAGGTGAGTCCATCAAGGCTTAGACAGCCTAGATGACCTTGCCCCAGGGTCACACAGCCCATCAGGAACTGGACTTGACTCACAGATTCAGAGAGAGATGCTCACTGCCTCGTCTCACTGGGTCCGCTGACCTCCCTGCTCAGTGGAAGGGGAAGGTCCCTGGTCAGTCCTCCACTGGCATCTAAAATACCACTCATCCTGGTGCCCGGGTTCTGGGAGGCTCCATCCCTTCTTCTTCCGAACCTCTTCAGTGGCTTTCACTTACAGTATTTAATGGAACATATTTAATTAGGTAATATAATTTAACTGATTTAAGTAGGTAATATAAGTGCATGTTTCAATATTCAGAAGATATAAAATGGGATACAGTGAAATCTCAGTCTCTGCTGACCACAGCCACTAGGTTCCCCAAGCTGGAAAGACCCACTGCTCCCAGAGATATTTAATCCTTACACAAAAAGATGTTTACATGATGTTCCTATGCTCTCATTTTTATGCAAATGCTAGCATACTCATTTTTTCTTTTTTTGGCTGCACTATCAGCTTATGGGATCTTAGTTCCCCGACCAGGGATTGAATCCAGGCCCTTGGCTATGAGAAAGTCCTAACCGCTGGACCATGTACTAGCATACTCTTCCCTAGCATCCTCTTTATACTGTTCTGTGAAGTGAAGTGAAAGGTGCTCAGTCGTGACCAACTCTTTGCGACCCCAAGGACTGTAAAGTCCATGAAATTCTCCAGGCCAGAATACTGGAGTGGGTAGCCAGCCTTTCCCTTCTCCAGGGGATCTTCCCAACCCAGGGATCGAACCCAGGTCTCCCGCATTGCAGGCAGATTCTTTACCAGCTGAGCCACAAGGGAAGCCCATAATCTGAGTAGAGCTCAACATAATTTCCAAGGACAGAACAAAAGCATATGGATGGGCCTGGAGTCGGGAACCGTCCTGAATGGAGCCCTTCCACCTGACCCAGGGTACAAGGCGCTCTTGTGCAGATAGTCACATAGGGTTTTCTAGCATCCCTGTGCAGCAGGTGGGACAGATCATCCAAGGCTTTGCTGCTGGGAGGAGGGGGGCCATGGGGGAGAGGACTGCTTGCCCTTAATGAGGCAGTTGACACAGCAAAAGCAGGGTCATACTGGTTTACCCTGGCTATGGGGATGATGAAATGTTCATTTTATCTGGGGACTGCAGGAAAGGGTGTTGCTGAAGGGGGATGTTGCATATTGTTGAAGGGGAAAACATGCACACAAGAGGGCGTGGGGAAGACAGTTAGCAGACCTCCCAGGGAGGTCCCAGCCCTTTTACGATGTCCCCCAAAGTGCTCCAGTCTGGCCCAGCCCTCCCTCTTCTTGCCTGACCTTCCCCTATCATTTAAACTCCAAAGGCCACTGGAGCTGTCAGATGCCTGAGTGAAAGTAGTTGAGACTCACACGAGGGCCTTGTGCAACCTTCTCCAAATGTCTCCAGTGTCTGCCCGATCTTCTGATTGTACAAAAATGAGCTCGTGCCCTAAGATCACCTTTCTAACTCTTTACAACAGCCCAGCTTGCCTCTGGAGCCTGACAGCTATATTTTGTTTTGTTTTGTTATTTTTTAAAAAAAGATTCTATTTTATTTATTTGGCTGCCACAGCTCTTAGTAGTGGCTGAGTTGGATCTAAGTTCCCTGACCAGGGATCGAACCTGGGCTGCACTGGGAGGGCAGAGTCTCAGCCACTGGGCCACCAAGGATGGAATAGCATGAGCCGATCCTCTATTTTGATATGAGCCCTCTGCCTGGATTGGTTTCCCATCTCCCTTCCTCTTCCACCAGGCAGATGTGTCCTCTCCATGCTCCACTCCTCACCCAGGCATCACCTCCCTTAAGAAGCCCTCCCCCAGGCTCCCACTGCCACAGACCCCAGTAACCAGCGCTCACACTCAGTGTGACAGGTTGAATTGCATCCCTTCAAATTTGCATATTGAAGTCCTAACCACCAGGACCTCAGAATGTGGTCTTTTTTTTTTTTTTAAATAGGCTCATCGCAGATTCAGTTAAGATGAGGTCATCCTGGAATAAGAGGGGCCCCCAAT
This sequence comes from Bos indicus, assembly GCF_029378745.1. Classification (NCBI taxonomy): domain Eukaryota; kingdom Metazoa; phylum Chordata; class Mammalia; order Artiodactyla; family Bovidae; genus Bos; species Bos indicus. The sequence goes on along the minus strand of NC_091782.1, from coordinate 12,992,996 downwards.
CCAATGTGACTGGTGTTCTTATAAAAAATGCCACATGCAGAGAAAGAGCCACACGCAGAGATGATGTGAACGTACTGTCTGTAAGGAGAGCCAAGGGTTGCCAGCAAACCACCCGAAGCTGGGAGAGAGGCCTGGAACAGACTCTCACAGTCCTCAGAAGTCACCAACCTGCTGACACTTTGATCTCACAGCCTCCGGGCTGGGAGAGAATGGAGATGTGTTGTTGAAGCCACCCAGCCTGTGGCGCTTTGTAACTGCAGCCCTAGACACTGATGCCCTCACTGAGCTCTCAGCTGTGCAGACTGAGACTAAACTCCTGGTGAGGATGAGTGAGTGCGTTTCTGGACTGCTGCAAGGGGCTGCTGGCACCTTCATTTACACTCTGGGAAACTGAGGCTTAAAGCTGGTTAAGGGGGAGAGCCAAGAAACGGACTCAGGCTCCTGAGCCTATGTGTGTGTTTGTGTATGTGTGTGCTCAGTTGCTCAGTCGTGTCCGACTCTTTACAACCCCATGGACTGTAGCCCTCCAGGCTCCACTGTCCGTGAAATTCTCCAGGCAAGAATACTGGAGTGGGTTGCCATTTCTTACTCCAGGGGATCTTCCCAACCCAGGGATGAAACCCGCGTCTCCTGCATTGGCAGGCAGATTCTTTACTACCACGCCACCTGGGAAGCTCAAGCCTGTATTATTAATCACTAGCCTATATGCCTTATAGTAGTAGCACTTAGTAGTAGTAAAATTGACGGAAGACCCACAGCACTACTCCAGGCTCTGGACTCAGTGCTGAGGCCTCCCACAGCCCCATGAGGGAAAGAAAAGACGCCTTCCAGAGCCTCAGGGGGGCTCGCCCAGGCTCCCTGTCGGTGAGAGGCTGGGCCCGGATTTGATGCAGGGCCTTCCGTCTCCTAGAGACAGTCACGTGTCCCAGCCTGGGTGCACATCTGTCTACTGGCTCAGCTGCAGGAGCCCAGCAGGGTGCCGGGCACAAATGCGGTGGGAAGAGTGACCTACACGTGCCTCCAACACGGAGGCCTCCTTGGATCTCATAACAACATTTCATATACTGCTCCAGGTATCGACAGAATTCTCATCTCAGCCTGCTAAATGCCTGCCTAATTTTCCACTCTATTGACAGACTCCATTTTACTTAACTGGCCCCTATTGTGTAGCAATTGGATGGCTTCTCATCCTCTCCTAAACTAGGGGGAGGCGTCAGGGACACCCGTGCTGTGTTGGCGGTGGCTTCTGAAGGAGCTGGCCTAGGAAGAGCGTTTCTGTGCCCACAGCAGCAACAGTGGCTGGCTGGGGAGAGGCTTGAGGACACACCTGGCCCAGGAGGTGTCGGCCCATCCCTGGTCACCCTTGAGTTTTGTCTTCAGTCCCTGCTCACTCCTGCTGACCCCCTCCAGGGAACAAAGGACAGAGCTCCCCCATGACCCCTCCCTGTCCTCTCTTATCCTTCTCCGACCCCTCACTCTCTTGTCTTGCCCACCCTTCTCTAAAGCAGAATCCTGGAATTCTTTCCAGAATGTTCACTGAGTACCCACCCAGTGTCCAGCCCTGATTTCAATGCTGGGGATACAGCCATGAACACAAGAGACAACATCTCTGCTCTCGAAGCTGACACTCCAGAATGGACCAACGGACTCCAGGCAGAGAAATGTCAGGTAGGAACATGCATTATTGTAACAGTGGGAGAAAGGTGATCATTTAAGCAGGATGGTCCAGGAGGGCCTGAGAAGATAACCAGGCTCCTCTGTCCATGGGATGCTCCAGGCAAGAATACTGGAGTGGGTTGCCATGCCCTCCTCCAGGGGATCTTCCTGACCCAGGTATCGAACCAGCATCTCCTGCATTGGCAGGCAGACTCTATACCATTGTACCATCTGGGAAGACCTGAGATAAACAGAGATCAGAACAAAGAGAAGGAGCTGATCAAGCAGACACGTGGAGGAAGAACTTTTCAAGCCAAGAGAACAGCAAGTGCGAAAGTCCTGAGGTGGGTGAGTCTGGCGTGCTCCAGAAACAGTGAGGAGGTTGGTGTGGCTGCAGTGGGCAGGCCAGAGTGGCCACGTGGTCGGGGGTTTCTGGACCTCCCCCTCGGCTCTGGCTTCTCGGCTTGGGGAGATGAAAGGATTTACACAGACACAGGCTTGAACTGGTTTGTCTGAAAGGATCCCGAGAGGGGATGAGGTAGATGCAGAGGCAATAACCCAGGCCAGAGATGATGGTGGCCCCTACCAGGGTGGTAGCAAAGTGAAAAAAAAAAAGTGAAAGTTGCACAGTCATGTCCGACTCTTTGCGACCATGGAATTCTCTTTGTGACCGACTCTATAAAGTCCATGGAATTCTCCAGACCAGAATACTGGAGTGGGGAGCCTTTCCCTTCTCCAGGGGATCTTCCCAACCCAGGGATTGAACCCAGGTCTCCCGCATTGCAGGCGGATTCTTTACCAGCTGAGCCATGTGGTAGCAAAGATGCACCCATAGACACAGACACACACACACACAGAATCATTCTAGATCAGTTTTGAAATTAGGACTGACATCAGGTCTAGAAGGAACTTCAGAGATCATTTCTCAGTCCCATTTTAAAAGTGTACTTATTTGTTTGACTGTGCTGGGTCTTAATTGCTGCACGTGGGATCTTGAGTTGTGGCATGTGGGATCTGGTTCCATGATCTGATCAGGGATCAAACCTGGCCCCCTGCACTGGGAGAGCAGAGTCTTAGCCACTGGACCACCAGGGAAGTCCCTCCCAGGTCCCTTTAATAGACTAGGTCCAGAGAGGGAGGTGACCTCTCTGTGCCACACACAACCCCACACACACGATCATTCTAGATCTAGCTTGTAATTAGGACTGACATCAGATCTAGAAGGAACTTCAGAGATCATTGCCCAGTACCATTTTAATAGGCTATAAAACTGAGGCCCAGAGAAGGGAAGGGACTTATCTGTGCCCCGCTCACCCCCACCAATGGGAACACAGATCTGGAATCTGGTCTCGCCACCTCTGCTCCCATGCTTGCGCTCCAACATCCCTCTCCGCCTCTCGAGTGTTTGTGTGTCTCCTCCCCGCTTTGTCTCTCTCTGCTCCCAGCCTCTGTCTCCCTATCTCTGCGGATGCCTCCGCATTTATTTCTCCTCCTGTCAGGCCCAATTTGGAACATTAATTAGTGATGAATTAGCAACGTAAATCCCAGCGGTTGCTGTCGCCTGGTGCCCACGGGCTCTTGGAAGGGACCTTGCAAATCTGATCTTGATACCTCTCGCCTCCTCTCCTAGGGCAATTACTTCTCACATCATTTGTCTGTGAAGGCTGTGGCCACCCACCCCCCTCCACCCTCCCAGCCCAGCTGAGGACAACAAGTTCATCTTTGTCAATTAATTATTGAACGGTTTATTTCGCACCGGGAGGTGATAAGAGAAGGGAAAGCCACATGTTGTGAAGTCATCACTGTAATTATACAGACGCTGCTGCAGGCCTAGCATCACAGCACTGCAGGGGCCAGTGGGGGCAGGGAGGATAAAGGGGAGAGGCCCACCAGTGGGCAGGAGGCCTGGCTGTGTGCCCTTGGGACAGCCCCTGGGCCTCTGTGGATCGTGATCATCAGGCACTCCCACACTGGGCTTTCAGAGTCCCATTCCAAATGCGGAGGGGGAGCCAGGGAATTAAGCCGAGTTCTAACCATAGGTGCAGGTCCACGCTTCTTCATCTAGGGCGACCTGAGGGTGGGAAGGCTGAGATTATCCTTAGAGTCCTTTCCACCTGGGCTTAGGAGCCCCATAGCATGCTCAAAATATGTTTGCTTGGTGGAGGCACTGGAGGGGGTTTCTAGCAAAGGACTCTTACAATGGATTGCAAAGCCCGGAGCCTCTGTCTTACCCATGCTGCCCCATTACCTACACCTCATCTCCGACTCCTCTCCCCCTTGGCTCACTCCACTCCAGCCACACAGGTCCTCCTAGCTACTCCTTGCAAATGCCAGGCACATCTCCACCCCAGGGCGATTGCATGTGCTGCTCCTTCTGGATGCAGGACTCTATCCTCAGAATTTGTTTGGCTCGTTCTCACCTTCTGCAGGTTGTGAGCAAGCATCGCCCTACAGTAAGACTCTCCCTGAACACCTGATTTAAATATGCACCCACCCACCAACCATCCACCCAAACACAAACATTCTCTCATTTCTCTTCCTGCTTTTTTTTCCAGAACATTTCATCACATTTGACTCATGATGTGTTTTACTTATTTATTTGTGTATTCTCCATCTCTGTCTCTTTGCCAAGTACAAGCTCCACAAGGAGGGCCGGGGTTTTTGTCTGCTTCCTACCTGTTCCCGACCCCTACCCCCACCACACACACCCACCAATATCTTCTCTGTGTCTATGGCCCTAGAACTCTGCCCGGCACAAAATAATGATTAGCATTATCGATATTCCTTCAATAATGATTAACGAAGAGCTAATAATGCATGAATGAGTATCTCTGTGGGATGCAGTCTGGATGTGGAAAGATCAGGGGTCATTTCCTTTTCTGGGAATAGGCTGGCAAGGTCCCCCCGCGGCACCAGGAATTTAGGAAGATTCTTAGCAGAGATGGGGGGTCCTGGCCAGGGAGGAACGCTGCTGGAAAAGTCATTTTTAAAGCAAGAGTTCCATTGGATTTCATGTCTGCACACGCCTCGGGGCTGGCATGTTTGATGTTGCCCCTGCATCGGTCACACACAGATTGGTCCCCCGCCCTCCTTCCAGTTCTCCCAAGGGAGGGGACAGGAACAGGAGAAGCTGCAGACACTTTGATTAACTCCCCAGCAAGAGTCCCCACGCCTGTCTCCTTCTCTCCCCAAGGCTGGAATGGGGGTGGGGGACAATGTACTGAGGCTGAGACCTGGGGGCACATCTCACAGTGTGGCAGAAGGGGGAGCTGAAGCCTTCAAGGGAGGGGGCACTGAGGAACATCTGAGGGACAAGGGATGGGCTCTGCCCATCAGGGAGAGATGGAGGGACAGTGTGAGGATACAGAGCAATAGGTAGGGAAGGAGGCCAGTTTCTCTTTGGGGCAGAAGGAGATGCAGAGAGAGCCAGGCACGGTAGGGGGCTTCAGGCACTGATAGGGATGGCAGTGGGCCCTTAGGGGGTCCCTGGCTCTTCTTCCAGGACCCTGTCACCCTCAAGCTCCTCTCCTCCCCATGGAGCTATGCTGCCCTCCCCTCCTGAAATGAAGATGGTGATTTTTTAAAGCCAGTTTTCCCCCAAATCTCTGGAGATGCCGGAGCTGCTGTTTCCATGGAAACCTTCCCCCACCAACCTCCCTGGGAAGGAGGAGCTGGGCAGCGGCCCCCGCCACCCCCGCCCCCACACCGCCCCTGCTCCAGCCTGCAGGGGAGCCCCAAGCTGAAAATAATCCCCCTCCCCCAGATTTTACCAGCAGGGGCTCCGCTTGTTCACTGAGAGGAAGGCAGGTGGTTCTGTCTCTTGGCTGACGACTAGATGGGGGGGACACTAAGACCGAGGCCAGAGAGAAATGGGGCTGCGGGGGGAGGGGGATGATGCACGATGCTAGAGCAAGGTCTGCCTTCCTGAAATGACCGTCCAGGAAACCAGTCCCCAGGGGCCGCCCAGGAGCAAGATCTCTTGTCCCAGGAAATCCCCAAAGATCCCATTTCTCTCTGGCCCTGAGCTCTCTGCAGACTTTCCCTCCCCAGACCCCAGACCCACCTGAACTCATCAGGGATCACATTGCAAACTATAAAAAGCAAACAAACAAAAACCAGTCCAACTCAAGTGAAGAAGGGATTTACTGGGAGGACATATCCTAGCTTCTTGAATTGATGAGAAGGCTGGAGAGGCAGGCTCAGAAAACTGGTTAGAAGAAAGAAAGGCTGGTGAAGAAGACGTAACCAGAGTCACGCCCAGGGGAAGCCCACCTTGGGCAGGAGTCGCTGCTGCCTCTGGACACTGGCCACCTCTGGATGCCCACGTATCTGGACACTGGCACATTGTGAACAGTTTGTAACGGTCCCACTTCTCCTGATTCTGGGGGTGGTGGTGGTGGTCACAGGAGTCTATACCTGTGTTACAATTCATAGAACTGTACACCAAAAAGGTTAAATCAATAATGTAGAAAATGAAATCCTGGGCAAAAACACCCTCTGGCCCAGATGGCTTGTGTGCCCACAGCCCAGCTGCCCGGGCTGGGGAGGGCCTGTCTGCTCCCCTTTGGCTTCCAAAATGGGTCGGAGCTCTGCCTCCCAAGACTCACACACGGGGAGAGTCCACCAAGAGGTGGAGAGTTTGGGTGCCGAGTGGCCGGCAGATGGGCCATATCCACTTTCCCAGAGAAACATTTGGGTCCTTGGGAGCTTCCTCAGAGGCCCCCACTTCAGTCAGGCCAGTCCCCTCCCAGAAGGAGGGGAGAGAGGAGGTTTCTGATGGAGTGACACACCCCGCAGGTAAACGCCAGAGAAGACACACACTCAGGCTCCAACACACGCTTCTAAAGCCCCCATGGCTAGTTTGATCAGCAGGAGTGTGTGTGTGTGTGTGTTAGTCACTCAGTCGTGTTCAACTCTTTGCGATTCCATGGACTGTAGCCTGCCAGGCTCTTCTGTTCATGGAGTTCTCCAAGCAAGAATACTGGAGTATTGAATACTGGGGATTGAATCTGGCTCTCCTGCATGGGAGGCAGATTCTTTACCATCTGAGCCACCAGGGAAGCCCATGATCAGCAGGAGACTTTGGTCCCAACTTTCTGCATGATCTTGGATGAGCCCCTTTCCCATCTGTGCTAAGCCACCTCCTCTGTAGAGTGGGGGCTTCTCTGTGGGGCTGTCAACTCCAGCATGCTGAGCAAGGAGGTGGAGAATGAATGTGACTGCACTTAAGAAGCCTGGGTTTCTAGTGTTAGTCTGTCCTGCTTCTGTCCTGGACTACAGAGTGGGGTGGGGAGAACGACCCCGTGTCAGGGAGAAACCCCCTGAGGATTCCCTTGAGAAAGAGCACTCTCATGTCAAAGGACGAGGCCCTGGGGACCAGGAGGGCCCTCTCACTCCAGCTAATAGGAAAGCAACGCCGGGCAGAGCCTGTCCTCAGAGCCGCTGCTCTGGAGCTTCTCTGGGAGCCTGGGTGGGGAGGAGCAAGGCGCAGAGCCTTCCCCAGGCCAGGCCCAAGAGAGGCTGTGTCCCCTGAGACCCAGCCCTCAAGGGTAGTGGAGGGGCTTTATTATGGGGAGGCGCTTTATTACGGAGCTTAGGACAACCCCACCTTGGGCTCCACACACTCCAGCTCTCAGTGTCTCAGGGACTTGGGGAGGGAAGCCCCCCAGTCCTCTCCCAGCGGTGCTCCCCTGGCCCACAATGAAAGTGAAAGCCACTCAGTCGTGTCCGACTCTTTGCAGCCCTTTGTCCATGGGATTTCCCAGGCAAGAATACTGGAGTGGATTGCCGTTTCCTTCTCCAGGGGATCTTCCCAACCCAGGGATCGAATCCGGATCTCCGGCATTGCAGGCAGATTCTTTACCTTCTGAGCCACCAAGGAAGCCCACGCTAACCTCCACCAATTCCACCTGTGTCTGGGGCTGGAGCCTGCTTTCCAATGGGGAGCATACCGAAGGCTTGTGGACAGTGTCCTCACTGGGGAAATGTAATTCCTGACTCTGTCACTGCAGGAACCTTGCCACCCAACTCCACCCCACTGGGCTCTAGGTGGAAGTGTCTGGGGAGGCTGTAGGCCAGGGGAACAGCCACAAAGTGACTTCCTGCACAAATCTGAGAGTCCGGACCAGATGGCTCAGCATCTGGATAGAGTAGGCTGGGGGTGGGGTGGGGTGTGTGGGTACATGTTGGGCGTGGGAGGCACATAATCCAAGTCAGGCCCTCTCTCTTCCCTTCATTGACCTCTCTCACCTCCCTGGCCTCCATCTGGAGCTCTGCTCCCTGGGCTAGGACCCCAGACGGGGAGGAGGGGAGGGGAGGCAGCAGGACTCTCTAAGGGGCCCCATCCTCTACGGCAGGAGGTGAGGGGGACATGCCATGGGTGGCACAGAGCCTCTGGGAGTGCATGCACTAAAAACAGAGTCTTTTCCACAGTTGTAAAAGTCACACATTGACTTGTCATGCTGTTGAGCCTGCACGAGAAAGTCAAGTGACGATGAGACACGATGAGTCAAGAGACACGAAGCTGACGGTCAAAGGGGATACCTTTTTCTGGCCTGCTCCCCCAGCAACCACAGGGCACAGCCACCTGGCTCCACCAGCTTGGGGAGGGGTTGGGGGTCCAGGAATCGGAATCCGTAGGGTTCAGGGGAATGGACAGGGGACGAGGGTGAAAATGTCGCTGGGAACCATCATTTACTGAGGTCTCTGTGGCCTCTCTGGCAATAGAGATAAAGGTACCCCTCAATTCCCTGGCACGTTCTTGGCTTGTGGAAAAGCACTCAAAGAAGCAATTAGAATCCAATACGTGGCGACTTCCCTGGTGGTCCATAGGTGGAAAGTTCACCTGCCAATCCAGGGGACAAGGACCGCTTCAATGCCTGGTCCGGGAACTAAGACCCCGCACACTTCAAGCAACTAAGCCTGTGCATCACAACTACTGAATCCTGGGTGCCTAGAGTCTGTGCTCTACAACAAGAGAAATGACCGCAATGACATTTACAGCAACATGGATGGACCTAGAGGTGTCATACTGAGCAAAATAAGTCAGACAGAGAAGGAGAAATATTGTATGACACCCCTTATGTGTTGAATCTAAAAAGAAATTATACAAATGAACTTACAAAACAGAAAGAGATTCACAGACTTAGAGAATCCACTTATGGTTGCAAGACGCGGGGAAGGGAGTTTGGGATGGACATGTACCATTGCTATTTTTAAAATGGATAACCAACAAGGTCCTACTGTACAGCACATGGAACTCTGCTCAGTGTTATGTAGCAGCCTGGATGCAGAGGAGAGTTTGGGGGAGGATGGATGCATGCGTTTGTATGGTAAAGTCCCTGTGCTGTTCACCCGAAACTACCACAACGCTGTCTGGGAATCGGCTATACCCCAAGACAAAATAAAATGTTTAAACAAACAAGCAAACAAAAAACCTGCAATGAGAAGCTCAAGCCCTGCAACTAAAGAAAACCTGTGTGCTGCAATGCAGACACAGTGCAGTCAAGAATAAATTTAAAAAAAAGAGAATCTAGTAAATGCAGTTGGGAGGGTGACCTCAGGATATGGACGCACCCAGGAGGGATACCCCAGGAGGGCAGGAGACAGACCCCGAAAGTCAGGGGAGGCAGACGGGAAGGGAGAGCAAGCGGCACCTGGGGGGCTGGGAGCAGGAGGGCCTCAGGAGTAGACCAGCTCCGCAGGAAGCCGCTGCCGTGCCCTGTCAGTGCTTCCTCCTGCCTCGTATTAACTGACTCTTGGCACAAAGAATGATGGAAATGTTCTAGACATGCCCCTCTCAGGCAAGTAGCTACCAGCCACACATGACTCCCAAGCACTGCAGATGTGGTTAACATAACTGAGGAGATGAGCTTTAAGTTCCATTTCATTTTTAAAATATTTATTTATTCGACTGTGATGAGTCTTAGTTGTGGCATGCAGACTCGGAGTTGCAACACGTGGGATCTAGTTTCCTGACCAGGGATTGAACCTGTGCCCCCTGCACTGGCAGCACGGAGTCTTAGCCATTGGACCACCAGAGAAGTCCTAAGTTCCCGTTCATTTTAATGTAATTTACAGGTAAAAGTAAACAGCCACCTGCGCCTCCTGGCTCCTGGATGGTACAGTGTGGAGACAGGGGGATACATCTGTGATTTTACGTCCAGTTGGAAACACAGGCAATATACAAGTACCTACGCAGTCTAGGTTATGATCAATGTTATGGAGAAAAATCTAATTACAGAGGGATGTAGTGGGCTGCTAGTCTAGAAAGGTGGTCAGAGAAGGCCCCTGGAAGGAGGCAAATTGTGCAGAGACCTTAGAGAAAGGAAGGCGAGAGTTGGGTGTCATAGGGAAGGGCATGATGGCAGGGGTTGCAGCTCCAAAGGCTTGAGATGCGCGTTCTCAGGGGTCAGAGTTGCTGGAGCACCGTGGGTGGGTGAAGGGGTGGGGACAGGCAATGAGGTCCACGAAGAGCCTGGGGCCCAGAGCTCAGGCCTGGCAGGCCACTGAAGGAGCACGGGTTTGAGGCTGTGATGTGCAGCGCTTGTCGTGGCTACGATGACTTCAGTTCAGTTCAGTTGCTCAGTCATGTCCGACTCTTTGCAACCCCATGAATTGCAACACGCCAGGCCTCCCTGTCCATCACCAACTCCCAGAGTTCACTCAAACACATGTCCATCTAGTCGGTGATGTCATCCAGCCATCTCATCCTCTGTCGTCCCCTTCTCCTCCTGCCCCCAATCCCTCCCAGCATCAGGGTCTTTTCCAATGAGTCAGTTCTTTGCATGAGGTGGCCAAAGTATTGGAGTTTCAGCTTTAGCATCATTCCTTCCAAAGAACACCCAGGGCTGATCTCCTTCAGAATGGACTGGTTGGATCTCCTTGCAGTCCAAGGGACTCTCAAGAGTCTTCTCCAACACCACAGTTCAAAAGCATCAATTCTTTGGTGCTCAGCCTTCTTCACAGTCCAACTCTCACATCCATACATGACCAGAGGAAAAACCATAGCCTTGACTAGACGAAACTTTGCTGGCAAAGTAATGTCTCTGCTTTTCAATATGCTATCTAGGTTGGACATAACTTTCCTTCCAAGGAGTAAGCGTCTTTTAATTTCATGGCTGCAGTCACCATCTGCAGTGATTTTGGAGCCCAAAAAAATAAAGTCTGACACTGTTTCCACTATTTCCCTATCTATTTCCCATGAAGTGATGGGACCGGATGCCATGATCTTCGTTTTCTGAATGTTGAGCTTTAAGCCAACTTCTTCACTCTCCTCTTTCACTTTCATCAAGAGGCTTTTTAGCTCCTCTTCACTTTCTGCCATAAGGGTGATGTCATCTGCATATCTGAGGTTACTGATATTTCTCCCGGCAATCTTGATTCCAGCTTGTGCTTCTTCCAGCCCAGCGTTTCTCATGATGTACTCTGCATAGAAGTTAAATAAGCAGGGGGACAATATACAGCCTTGACGTACTCCTTTTCCTATTTGGAACCAGTCCGTTGTTCCATGTCCAGTTCTAACTGTTGCTTCCTGACCTGCATATAGGTTTCTCAAGAGGCAGGTCAAGTGGTCTGGTATTCCTATCTCTTTCAGAATTTTCCACAGTTTACTGTGATCCACACAGTCAAAGGCTTTGGCATAGTCAATAAAGCAGAAGTAGATGTTTTTCTGGAACTCTCTTGCTTTTTGGAGTTAGTGAACCTGCTGTGCCCTTAATCTGCCTGCACGCCCCTGTTTCTGTTCTGATAAAGGAAACACACGGGCTCAGTGCTTAGTCCTGCTGCTCCCTCCCCCAGCTCTGGCTCTCCGAGTCTCTACCCTCACCTATTCCCCACTCCCTTGCTCCTTACGTCTGCCCACCTCTTGGGCTGGTGTCAGCCAGGTCTCCCCAGGACTTGGTCCCTCTGGCTGGCACACCCTCTGCTTCCCCTGGTGGCTCAGCAGAGACAAATGTGCCTTTGGGTGCTGTCATTCAGCTCCCATAGGACAGCATAGACAATGTCCTGCTGCAGGCACCAGACTGAGGTCCCGGAGGCGGGGAGCTTGGCCTTTGTTGCTGCTGTCCCTGCCCTCCAGAGTTTGTGCAGCATCACAGGATCGCGTGGGCTCGGGATTCATTCCTGGCTCTGCCTCTTCCTGGCAGTCATCTCGGGCAAGTCAGATTAACCTCTGTGTGCCTCAGTGTCTTCATCTGCAAAATGGGAATAATAGCAGTCCTGGCCTCCAAGGGGTTTTTTGGGTGAGTATTCAGTGTCTTAATCCACATAAAGTGAAAGTGAAGCCACTCAGTCATGTCTGACTCTTTGCAACCCCATGGACTGTAGCCCACCAGGCTCCTCCGTCCATGGGATTTTCCAGGCAAGAGGACTGGAGTGGATTGCCATTTCCTTCTCCAGGGGATCTTTCTGACCCAGGGATCGAACCCGGGTCTCCCGCATTGCAGGCAGACGCTTTACCGTCTGGGCCACCGGTAACCTCACCTGTCTGTTAATAGAGCGCTGTGATCAGAGTTCACAGCTCACAGTGAACACGGAAGCCGCCATCACTGTGGCTATAATTGGTATTACTGAGCCTCCAATGGGGCTATGGTAGGCATGTGGGAGCCTACGAAGAAGGAAGAAACACATCTTGTTCTCAAGGAATTTACCATCTTATTGGGAATACAGAGGCTTACAAAAATATAGAACTTTTTATTCTGGAAGGGCAGCTTCAAAAAACATTTCACAAATGTTTATGCTGTTAATGTTTCTTGTGAGCATCTGTGATGCATCTGTCCTTAGAGCAGCTGGTCACATTTTCCCAGTTCTCTGCCTTCTGGATATGCGGCTGAGTTTTACTCGGAGGCCTCAGTATGGGAAGGTGGGCAGGTGAAGTTTGGGGGCTGGTTCTAGCCAACGATTTGGGAGCAAGAGTGAAAGTCTCACTTCCAGGCCTGAGCATTTAATTATTCGTGCAAGACCCTCCTGAGTTTATTCTTTACCCCTGGCACAGCTTTTCTTTCAGCCTGATTACCCCAGTGGCTACAATGAGCAGAATCTCCTGGTGAACACAAAAAGCAAGTGAAAATTAAATTTGGTTGTTTTAAGCCCTTGCAATTTAGGAGTTACTTGTCATTTCAGCATAACCCAGGGCTTCCCTGATAGCTCAGTTGGAAAAGAATCTGCCTGCAATGCAGGAGACCCTGGTTTGATTCCTGGCTCGGGAAGATCCACCAGAGACGGGATAGGCTACCCACTCCAGTATTCCGGCCTGGAGAATTCCATGGACTCTATAGTCCATGAGGTCGCACAGTGTCGGACTCAACTGAGCAACTTTCACTCACTCAGCGTAACCCAGCCTCTCCTGACTGATTCAGCAACTGAACTGGTGGAGAGGGAAAAAACCCAGTCAGCACCATCACACTACCATTCATGAGTCTCCCCTCAGTCACGATCTCTGCACTGGCATACAGCTTACACAGTTGTGATCTGTGAAGAGTATCCACTCTTCTGCCCTACTTTCCCACCAAATATTTTCTCCCTACATGTATACATCAGTGCGAATTCAGTTTGGCTACTAATAACAGAAAACGCAAACTAAGAATGACTTAAATACTGAAGGTTACTATAATCTCTCAAGTAAAACCTCTAGAGGGAGGCAGTGGGAGGAGGGCTATTATGGCGACCCCACGGTAATGAGGGATCCAGGCTCCGTCCGTGTTACTCTGCCATTCTCATCAGGTGGCTCCCTCCAGATGGCTTAAGATGGCTGCTGAGACTCCAGCAATCACATCTGCATCCCAGCCAGAGGAGAGGAGGAAGTTATGGGGTTGAGGGAGGCGAGACACTGTCTCTCTAATGACATGTCCCATATGACTGTTCTGATTATGTCCCAATGGCTATAATTTGGTCACAAGGCCACATCTAGTTGTAAAAGAGGTTGGGAAATGAAATTTCTTATTCTGGGCAGCCAGGCTAATCACCTAAATTAGCTAAATTACCCTGCTGGTTTTTTTTTCTAAAGTAGAGAGAGGTGGTTCCAGGCAGGCCACTAGTGATCACTGGCCACAGTATAGGATGGTATTCTGGCACATATAAATTTCATGATTTGATAAGCGCTTCGGACCTTTTATAATTTTTTTCACATTCCAGATAACCATATTAGTGCGAATTGCTTTTCTCCCTTTTTGCTATTTCCTTGAGACTTATTTCCAAATGTGCAATAACCTGCTAGGCTGAGGGGTGTGACTTGTCCTCTCTGGCAATTGCTGCTGTTACCTCTTACTGGACTGGATGCCCAGACATCAGCTCAAACAACCCCAGAGCTGTGGGGGGTTGTGAGCCAACATTCCTGCTTCTTCCCTGCCCTCCCAACATCTGCTCATGCAATTTAAATTTATTTTTTACTGATTTAATAGGTGTGTTGTTTAAGGATATTTTTGTTCTCATGCCATTCATTAGCAGCCAGCTGAGATTTGGGCCTGGGCTGGTTTAACACCTATATTTTCTCAAATAACAACTATTTGTTGACAACTGGAAGGGACACTTAAAAGCCCATTTTAGAGTTAAGAAAACTGAGGCCCTGAGGCTGAAGTGTCTTAGTCAGTCAGTCATGCCCAACTCTTTGTGACCCATGGACGGTAGCCTGCCAGGCTCCTGTGTCAGTGGGATTCTCCAGGCAAGAATCCTGGAGTGGGTAGCCATTCCCTTCTCCAGGGCACCTTCCCAACCAGGTGTTGGACCTAGGTCTCCTGCCCTGTAAGGTGAGGGGCTAGTCTCACACTCAATTCTACAGCTAACTAAGCTGAGATGGGGGGTTATGACCCCACTTAGCATGGGGGAACTGAGCCTGGGCTCTCAAACCTGTCTGCTCTGCTGTTGGGTCCCAAGGGCTCCCCCAAACTCTGGCTCCGAGCCTGTGTGGACAGTAAACCTCATGCAAACACTTCAAGGAATGAGATGGGTGAGTGATTCCAGGAGAGCTAGGGGCAGGAATAGAGAGTTAAGGTTAGAAAGGTCAGAAGGAGAAAAAGAGAGAGAGAAAAAAAAGCAAACCCTAGTCTGAAAGACACAGACTGAGCAAAAAAAATGTAATTAAGCATTGATTTTTCTCTACTTTTTCTATGGTTTTTCATACATATGTATGCATGTGTGTGTTTGTGTGTATGTAAATGTAGGGTAGTGTTAGTTGCTCAGTCTTGTCCAACTCTTTGCGACTCATTAGACTGTAGCCCTCCAGGTTCTTCTGTCCATGGAATTTTCCAGGCAAGAATACTGGAGTGGGTTGCCATTCTCTTCTCCAGGGGATCTTCCTGAACCAGGGACTGAACCCGGGTTTCCCACGTTGCATGCAGGTTCTTTACCATCTGAGCCACTAGGGAAGCCCATATATAAATATATATGTATGCATATATATATATATTTCCATACACACATATACATATAGTAGATATGTCAAATGACATTAGGGATTTAACTTTGAAAAAGAAAGGTCAGGAGGAGAAGGACAGGCTGACCAGCGCATGACAAAATTCTGCCAACTACTTTATATAGACTGGATAAACAAGGTCCTACTCTATAGCATGGGGAATAGTGTATTCAGTATCCTGTAATAAACCACAATGGAAAAGAAAAAAAGTTTAAAATAAACAAATAAAAAATAAAGGGGGGCAGTTCTTACCTGAGTCCTAGAGGGAGGGGAGGGAGGCCCACAGACAATTAGCAATCCAGGGTCAGAGCTGCAAGGGGCCCAGTGGGTATCAATTCACTAGCCTCTTCCCTTAGCTTCTCCTCCCGCTCAGACCTCCTTCCTGAACTCAACTCAAACGTGTGTTTGCCTGCTATGCAACATCTCCACTAGTCTGTCTAATGGACGCTGCAAACTCAGCATGTTCGAAACTGAGCCCCTGTTTTTTCCTCCACAAACCTTTTGCACCCCGCTCAGTAAATGGCAACAGTATCCTTTAGGTTCATTAGGAGCAACTGTGGAATCTTCCTTGACTTGACTCTTTTACAGTCCCCTCAGTCCATCAGCAAATCCGACAGGCCCTACCTGCCACATTGAGCCAGAACCCACCCACTTGGCATACCTCCACCGCTGCCCCCCACCCCTGGCCCAGTCCCCACCACCTCTGCCCTAAAGGACTCGAGAAGCCTCCTCACTGGTCTCCCTGCTTCTGCTCTTGACCGCCTATCATCCACTCTCAACACAGCAGCTAGGGCGATTCTTTAAAAACACAAGTTAGGTCATGTCCTTCCTGTGCTCAGAAGGGCTGCTCATTTCACACTGAGTAGAAGTACAAGCCCTCACAGTGGGCTACAAGATGTATACACTCTGGTCCCTCACCACCTCTCTGACTTCGCATCCTAGCATGCTTCCCTTTGTTCAGTCCACTCCAGCTTCCCTGACCTCGCTGGTGGTTGGTTCCTCAAGCATATGGGCACTCTCCTACCACAGGGCCTTTGCACTCACTGTTTCCCATGCCTAGAGAGCTTCCCCCAGATGTCTGCAGCACTCGCTCCCTTACCTCTTTCAGGTCTGCTCCATGTCACCCTCTATGACTCTATTTAAAATTTTGACTCCACCCCCATTCAGAGTTGTTGGATATCCCTCTTGCTGTTCAGTCATAACCCCATGCAACTGCAGCATCCTAGGCTTCCCTGTCCTTCACTATCTCCTGGAGTTTGCTCAAACTCCATTGAGTCGGTGATGCCATCCATCTGTCTCATCCTCTGTCGTCCCCTTCTCCTCCTGCCCTCAATCTTTCCCAGCAGCAGAATCTTTTCCAACAAGTCGGCTCTTTGCATCAGGTGGCCAAAGTATTGGAGTTGCAGCTTTAGCAAAAATCCTTCCAATAAATATTCAGGGTTGATCTTCAGGATTGACTAGTTTGATCTCCTTGCAGTCCAAGCAACTCTTAAGAGTATTTTCCAGCACCACAATTTGAAAGTATCAATTCTTCAGTGCTCAGTCTTCTTTATGGTCCAACTCTCACATCCCTATATGACCACTGGAAAAACATAGCTTTGACTATATTAACATTTGCCAGCAAAGTTATGTCTCTGCTTTTTAATATGCTGTCTAGGTTTGTCATAGCTTTCCTTCCAAAGAGCAAGCGTCTTTTAATTTCATGGCTGCAGTCACCTTCTGCAGTGATTTTGGAGCCCAAGAATATAAAATCTGTCACTGTCTCCATTTTTTCCTCATCTATTTGCCATGCAGTAATGGGACTAGATGCCATAATCTTAGTTTTTTTTTTTTAATTTTATTTTTAAACTTTACATAATTGTATTAGTTTTGCCAAATATCAAAATGAATCCGCCACAGGTATACAGGTGTATGTTGAGTTTTAAGCCAGCTTTTTCACTTTTCTCTTTCACCTTCATCAAGAGGCTCTTTAGTTCTTCTTTGCTTTCTGCCATTAGAGTGGTATCATCTGCATATCTGAGGTTGTTGATATTTCTCCCGGCAATCTTGATTCCAGCTTGTGCTTCACCCAGCCTGGCATTTCATATGATGTTCTCTGCATATAAGTTAAATAAGCAGGGTGAGAATGTACAGCCTTGTCATACTCTTTCCCAATTTTGAACCAGTTCTTTGTTGTATGTCTGGTTCTAACTGTTGCTTCTTGAACTTACCCGTCTTACCCTGTTTTCAATTTTTATTTTGTTTTTTATTTTTTGTCTGTGTTGAGTCTTCACTGTGGCACGTGGGCTTCTCTAGCTGTGGCACGGTCTCAGTAGTTGTGTGTGGGCCCAGTTGCCCTGCAGCATGTGGGATCTTAGTTTCCCGACCAGTGATGGAACCCACGTTCCCTGCGTTGCAAGGTGGGTTCTTAACCACTGGTGCTGTGCTTAGTCGCTTGGTCGTGTCTGACTCTTTGCGACCCCATGGACTGTAGCCCACTGGCATGTCTGTCCATGGGGATACTCCAGACAAGAATACTGGAGTAGGTTGCCACGCCTTCCTCCAGGGGATCTTCCCAGCTCAAGGATCAAACCCAGGTCTCCTGCATTGCAGGTAGATTCTTTACCATCTGAGCCACCAGGGAAGCCCCCTTACCCACTGGACCACCAGGAAAATCCCTACCCTGCTTTATCTTTTATTGCACTCATAGCCTTTAATGCAGGATGTAGCACAATCATTTCTTCTGTCCCTATCAGCTTTTCTCCACTATATCTGAGCTCCACGAGGGGAGGGATAGTTGTTTCTTTTGTTCACTGATGTCCCCCCAGCCCCCACGGTGATATCTGGCACACAGTAGGCATGCAGGAGATATTAGCTGAATGAATGAATCTAGTCCAGCCCCTCATTTCACAGATGAGGAAACAAAGGCCCAGAGAAGTGGGCGGTATGGCTGAGACACACAAATAAAATCAGTGTCAGGACCCAGGAGCAGCCCAGGCGCCTGCGGACTCACAGCCCAGTGCTCCTCCTGCCCCTCCAGGCCGGGTAAAGCTGAGAGTGGCAGACACTGGTGGGACCCCCTCTGCAGTCACCCTGGATCCCTTTAACCGGTGTGTGTTCATTGCCAAGTTCAGTGCACTTTGCAGCTAATGTCAGACACGGTGACCTTTTCCAGAAATTTCCCTCAGGCTATTGGAGGCACCTCATCTGTAAGGAGAGCTGGAAGTGTCTGGGGCTTGCATTCCTTCTTCTCCACACACATCCAGCCTGTAGACAGTGACCGATGAGAGGAGAAAAAGACCAGGAATCTCACCTTGAAGCAGGACTAACCCTGAGTGTGAGTTACACATTGGAGTTCCCGCAGGATCAGGCTGATTCACCTTCCTGCACACCTCCCTGTGCTTGGCTTTTTCCTCTTTCCTCCCCTGCTTCTCCCTCCCTCTTCCCAGATTCTCAAGTGAGCATTCTCATAATATATTACCTGTGTATGAATCCTCAGCACAGGGTCATTCTGGAAGAACCCAGCTTAAGACACGGGCTTCTGTGCTAACCTGGGATAGGCTTGTGAACAGTCAGGTGTAAGAGAAAGACCACAAGGTTTAGAGACCCTGTTTCAAATCCAAGCTCAGCCCTCGACCTAGTGCAAGATTGGGGGAAAACTCCTGGGCCGTCTGACCCCAGTTTCCCCAACTGGAGAAATGACATGGATTATACCTTTCCACAGAGTTGCTGTGAGAATTAAATGAGTGACTATGAGAAGGACCCTGGGCCGTGGCCAGCAGATAGTACTTGCACAATAAACATTTGTTGCTTCTCGGTCATCCATCTGAAGTCTGTTTGTGACCCCAGTTACCTGTTTGGTCCTCCGGATTCCTCCCCAGCAGCTGAGCAGATGTTGCATAGCTCTGAGTGTGATGAATTAGAAACTTGTTTAAATGTTTTCTTTTTTGTTGGTTGCATTGGGTCTTAGTTGCAGCACATGGGTTCTTTGTTGTGGCATGCAGGCTTCTCTAGTTACCATCCATGGGCTCCAGAGCACACGGGCTCAACAGCTGTGGAGCACGGGCTTAGCTGCTCCGTGGCTTGTGAGGTCTTAGTTCCCCGACTAGGGATCAAACCGGGTCCCCTGCATTGGAAAGTGGATTCTCCCTGGATCACCACGGAAGTCCCAGAAACTTGTCACTTCAGGGAATGCTGGGGACATAAAAGAAGGGTATCCTGAGGCCACTGAAGCATCTCCCAAAGGACGACAGAATGAGGTCCAGGCAGAATAGGACTGTTTGGGAAGAAGGGTGGCAACAACACACACACACACACACACACACACACACACACACCCCCGACAACTCCCCATGGGTTCCCACACTGCCAGCAGCTGACTGGTATCACCAAGCAAGGAAACATTGCCAACCCACTCCAGATCGTAAAAGCTGGTCCTCAGCTAGGTGGGCAGCCTGCCTTTGGGTGACATAATGGCGCCTGCTGTGGACAGAGGTGAGACCCGGGAGCCCTAGAAGCCTGATGGCTTGAGGTCAAGGAGGGCTGTGTGACCGCACGATCCTTGGAGGCTCCCCGGCGGTGTCCACTGCCTCCCACGTGCTAGCAGCTCCATCCTGGATGGCTCCCGCGCTGCTCGGCACACTCTGCTCATCCCGCCCCTCTCCCGCATTGTATCTGTAGCCCACAGCCCTGTCCCCACGACCCCCACTTCTGTCTCTTGTGACCAGGCTT
Organism: Bos indicus; assembly: GCF_029378745.1. NCBI lineage: Eukaryota > Metazoa > Chordata > Mammalia > Artiodactyla > Bovidae > Bos > Bos indicus. The sequence continues at coordinate 12,973,222 of NC_091782.1, read as the reverse complement.
TCTTAGAAGCCAAGGTCAAGTTTATTTCTTTTGGAGGACAATCTATTGCATTAAAAAAAAAATTTTTTTTTGGCTGCTCTGGGTCTTTGTTGCTGCACCTGTTTTTGTTTTGTTTCTAGCTTTAGAGAGCGAAGGCTACTCTCTACTTGCAGCGTGCAACGCTGTGGCTCTCTTGTGGTGGAGCAGAGTCTCTAGGGCACACAGGCTTCAGTAGCTGTGGCGCGTGGGCTTAAGAGCACAAGCTTGGCAGCTCTGGCGCGTGGGCTTAGTTGCACCTCAGCACGTGTGATCGTCCCGGGTCAGGGACTGCACCTGCGTTTCCTGTAGGCTGATTCTTTACCACTGAGTCCGGGGAAGCCCAATAGATTGTGTTTTATAGCTAAAATTTTAATCCCTCATCAAATCCAACCTGCCCCTATGTTTTGTAGACACAGCAACGGAAGCACAGGGAGGATACACTGGCTTTCTCAGGGTCTCACAGTGAGCTAGGAGCAGAGCTAGGATAGAGTCCTGGATGCCGTTCTGTTTTATTTTGCCACCACAGTGACCAGTGAGAGCAGGGCCAGAGACACACTCATCCTGTCGGGGCAAGGCCCCTGACACAGCCTTTCAAGAGGTCCCATCTGCTGAGATGGCCCGAAGCATGGACCACACAGAGAGCTGGCCTCCACCAGCTTACAGTTTTCATCTGGGGTGGAGAAAACCTCAAGGAAGACAAGAGATCCTTACAAAGCGCCCGCCAGGCATTGGGCACTGCACAAACACCAAAATATTAAATCTGAGTTTTCAATGGAGTCACCCACATAATACTAGAAGTGAAATTCCAAAGTCAGATCTTAGTACAGAATTCACCGAGGAAATGTTCAAGGCTTCATAACTTGCAGCGCCCTCAGCCAAGTCAAGTGCACGTTAAAAGGACAGATAGTAGAAAAGAGAGAATTTGCTGATGAGATTACTTTGGAGAGGGCTCTTGCTATGTGTGGACCCCATGCCACACCCACTATGATGACTCTAACGAAAAAAACACAGGTAACAAGTGTTGCAGAGGATGTGGAGGAACTGAAACCCTCACGCACTGCTAGTGCCCACGTAAAATGGTCTACTTGCTTTGTAAAATAGTCTGGCAACCCCTCAGAAAGTTAGTTACCCTTTGACCCAGCAATTCTACTCCTACATATATTCCCAAGTGAAATGAAAATATGTCCATGCAAAAACCTGTACATGAATGTTCATTGCATCATTATTTATAATAGCCAAAAAGTGGAAACCACCCAAGTGTCAAGTGTCCAGTGATGAATGGACACAGAATGTGGTATATCCTTATGATGGAATATTATTCAGCCATAAAAAAGAATGAAATATTGATCTATGCTACATCATGGGTGCACCTTGAAAACATTATGCTGCGTCAAAGAAGACAGCCACCAAAGTCGACATGCTTCTGTTTGTATGAAACGTCCAGAGCAGGCAAATCCATAAAGGTAAGAAGTAGATTAATATTAATAGTTGTCCAGGGCAGGAAAGGGGGAAATGGGAAATGACTGTTAATGGGGACAGGGTTTCTTTCTGGGGTGATGAAAGTATTCCAAAATTGATTGTGGCGATGGTTGCACAACTCCGAATATACTAAAAATCATTGAATTGTATGCTCTAAAAGGGTGAATTTTATGATGTGTGAATTATATCTCAATAAAGCTGTCATTTAAAAAAAAAAGTGACTGCGGAGCCATCACTTACCTAAGAGAGCAGAACAAATCATAGGCCTGCCAGTGTTTTTATTTGTGCCTGGGGAAGATAACCCCCACCGAATAAATCTGAAAGAGACTCTGGGACACATTTTTTAAAAGTTGCAGTATTTGTTCATCACCCCACTTATATATATGCTATCTTGTTTAAGGTGCTTATCCAACCTGCTCAGGACTGAGAGCTGCCGGAATCCAGTGTTGAAAAGACCTTGACAGGCTGAAATGTAAAGGAGGAAAAAGACTGGGGGAAAAGTGATCTGGTATTTAATATCTACATAAATTCAGAAGAGGGTGAGGGTGTTATATTCGATAGACGTTTGTGTGAAAAAGACCTGGTTTTAGTCAACCAGAAGTTTAACAGCTGCTAACCATTTGGTGTAATAGCCACACAAGCTTGCTCTATTTTCAGTTCAGTTCAGTCGCTCAGTCATGTCCAACTCTTTGTGACTGCATGGACTGCAGCACACCAGGCTTCCCTGTCCATCACGAACTCCTGGAGCTTGCTCAAACTCATGTCCATCGAGTCAGTGATGCCATCCAGCCATCTCATCCTCTGTCGTCCCCTTCTCCTCCTGCCCCCAATCCCTCCCAGCCTCAGCGTCTTTTCCAATGAGTCAGTTCTTCACATCAGGTGGCCAAAGTATTGGAGCTTCAGCTTCAATCCTTCCAATGCTCTATTTTAGATTATGTAAAAAGAAATAAAACCACTAGATTAGAGGAGGTGATAGTCTCAATGTGGTGAGAACCCAGCTCACCTGTTGTGCTGTGTTCTGGGCATCATGTAAGAAGTACACTGGTAAACATTAACCAGTTCAGAAGAAAGTGATCAGAAATGTAAGTGCCTGGAAACTGTGTCAGATGAGAACAACAAAAATATCTGAGTGTATTTAACCAGAACACAGAAGATATTGCAGCAAGCCATGTAACTGTCACTTGAAAGACTGGGTGGACTGGCATTCTTTAGGAATGAGCAAGGATCGTGCTTGCAACTTACAGAAAGGTGGTTGATGTTCTGTCCAACTCTTTTGAGACCCCATGGACTGTAGCCCGCCAGGCTCCTTGGTCCATGGGATTTCCCAGGAAAGAGTACTGGAGTGGGTTGCCATTTCCTCCTCCAGGGGATCTTCCCGACCCAGGGATCGAACCTGTATCTTTTTATGTCTCCTGCATTGGCAGGCGGACTCTTTACCGCTAGCGCCACCTATAGAAAGGTAGGTTTGGGTTTAATGTAAGGAACCAAACTAGTAATCAAAATACACTGCCTCAAAACGAAATTAGGCTAGCTATAGTTTATTGCAAATAAGTGAAGGCGCTTTTTAAAAATATGTATTTATTTGGCTGCACCAGGTCTTAATTTTGGCACTCGGGATCTTCGATCTTCGTTGTAGCATGCAAGATTTCTTAGTGGCCTCATGTGGGATCTAGGTCCCTGACCAGTGATCAGACCCAGGCCCTCTGCATTGGGAGCAAAGTCTCAACCACTGGACAACCAGCAAAGTCCCCAAAGGCACTTGTTTTTATTTGCTTGCTTTGAACTGGTAATACATTCATATGGCTCAAAAAGCAACCCAACACAGAAAGGTTTACAGTGAAAAGACTTACTCCTATCCCGAGTTATCCTATACGCGTGCATACAGCTTTTCAACTTTCCAAATCTCCTACAGATGAATAAAAACATATACTCTTATCCCAACACCATCAACAGAAGATCGGATAAAGAAACTGAGGGAATATTATTCAGCCATGCAAAGAAGGAAATCTTGCACTTGTGACAGGATAGACAGAACCTGGGGGCATTGTGCTGAATGAAGTGTCAGACAGAGAGAGGCAAATACTGTACGATATCACTTATATGTGGGATCTTAAAAAAAAACAAGTTCATGGAGGGACTTCTCTGGTGGTCCAGTGGTTAAGACTTCGCCTTCCAGCGCAGAGGGTTCAGGTTCAATCTCTGGTCAGGGAGCTGAATCCCACATGCCTCACTGCAAAAAGACCAAAACAGAAAATAGAAACAATACTGTAACAAAGTATAACAAAGCTCTGCAGAGGAACTCCCTGAAGTTTTTCATGTTTAATCTTTTCTTCTGGTTTCTTGAACATATTAACCACAGCTGGTTTTAAGTCCTGGATATCCAGATCACTTGTGGGTCAGTTTCTATTTTTCTCGTAACTAAAGTGATCTGGTCCTGTCTCTTGGTATGCCGACTGATTTTTACTGAATGCCATACGTTGTGATTTTAAAACTTCATAGTATATCTTAAATATCTGTTCATTCATATATTGATATATAGATAAACAGAGAGATACAGATATATTAAAAAAATTCTTCATTCTGTAGACAGGCTTTTCATTAACAGTATCTCCAAACCATACTGCAATTCTGCAAGGCACGCATTTTGTGCCTATCATACCAATGATGAACACGGGGTGCAAAAAGAATACATGACTTGCCGAGAGAAATTCCCACAACTAAAACCAAGAAGGATGGGGTTTCATGTCCAAGTCTGTCTAGCTCCAAAGCGAGGGCCCCACCCACATCAGCTGTGAACAGCCATCACAGGCGGGACTTGAGGATCCCACAGGGTCAGCAGTTGTAGGGACAGTCCCAGCCAGGCTCTGCTGGTTGTGAGACCCATTCAAGTCAGCTCGGGAATAAAGGGTCACATCAGTTAAGAAGTCTTATGGCTATAAAAACCCTGTGTTAGTCGAGATGTCACTAGGAAGTAGGCAACTCACTCAAGTTAGGATAATTTGAGGAGGGCTTGGGATTTCTTTGGAAGGAATGATGCTAAAACTGAAACTCCAGTACTTTGGCCCCCTCATGCGAAGAGTTGACTCATTGGAAAAGACTCTGATGCTGGGAGGGATTGGGGGCAGGAGGAGAAGGGGATGACAGAGGAGGAGATGGCTGGATGGCATCACTGACTCGATGGACATGAGTCTGAGCGAACTCCGGGAGTTGGTGATGGACAGGGAGGCTTGGCGAGCTGTGATTCATGGGGTCTCAAGAGTCGGACACAACTGAGTGATTGAACTGAACTGAACTGAACTATGTACAAAAGAATCAACTTTGTACATAATAATTAATTATGTACAAAAGTATGGGTGTGACTTAGAGAGCCCACAGGGGAAATCAAAGAAACCCAGGAGTGGCAGCAATGGAGCTCAAAGATCAAAGGGATGAGGGTTACTGGAACTCAGAGAAGAGAGAGTCGTGGAGAACAGGCCACCTTAAGAGGAGCAGTGATCTTCCTCCAGCCCAGGTTGACCTCACAGGTAGAGAGCCAGGGGAATAGACAACCTCAGGGTCACTATTCTCCTGCTTTCTGGTTTCTATTGGCCAGGGCTTCCCAGGTGGCTCCGTGGGAAAGAATTTGCCTGCCAATGCCGGGACCGCAGGAGACTCAGGTTCGATCCCTGGGTCAGAGGGGATCTAACGTCTCTTAATGTCTCCTGCATTGGCAGGCAGGTTCTTTACCATTAGCGCCACCTGGGAAGCCCTTGAAAGGGGCTAATTCAGTGCAAAACTGACATAAAACCCTCCTGACGGTTACCTTGGTGGTGCCCCATAGGCTGACAGCTTGGCACCAGTGTCTCTCTGTCCTCCCTTCTACACACCTCTGGGACGGACTCAAACCATGGTTACCTATTGTCAAGGGCATTCTGGGGGAGGTAGTGGATGCTGTTGGTGCATCCAGATTGCCTTTATCAGGCTAGTACATCCAGCTCCAGCCGCTAAGGGCTCTCTCACAACTGCTCCTTTTTCAGGAGAATGACTCTTGGTCAATAGATCCACCCTGGCTCCAGGCTGCCAATGACTGCCTGCTTGAGGAGGAGGTGATGCCCAGGGGTCAACTCCCTGGTGCTGCTTGTGCCCCAGTCTCCTGCAGGTTGCCCCTCACCATGACCTGATTTTCTCTCCTAGCCTTGGCTGCCCCTGCTCTCCTGTTCCCACATTAAGCCATCCACAAAGAACTCCTATCTTAGGCTCCACTTGTGGGGAGACCTCAGAGAAGACATCCAAGGCCCATGCAGTGTGAGATTCAGGGGGCAGGAGTTCTACATTGCACAGAGCTCCCCAGGGGCGAGAACGGCAAGCTCCTGCCTCCTCCATCTTCTTCCTCTTCTGGTCACTGCACAGAGATTCTTGGAGCTCCCTGTCTGTGCTGCATACACTGCTGAGCTCCGCAAGAAGAGGCACAAGAATGAGCTTCTTCTTTCAAAGGGTTTAAATTCTCATTAGCGAGGCAGGAAATGCCTGTAAAAAGGGAAACAGTCTTAGCACACAGCATACACCAAAGCCCAATGGTCGGCCTCCACAGACAAGAGTCCAGCAGGTATCCAGAGAACAGAGATGCGGCGGTAGTCAGGGAGGGCTCCCTGGAGGAGGTGCCAGTCTGATGAAAACTTCCAGATGCAGGAAGGAGGTTGCAGGAGTGAGCTAGGGGCCAAGGGGGGCCCAGGAGTTCCCAGGCATGAGTGAGCCATCTGGCAAAGTGGAACTCTGTGCAGCGAAACACGGAAGATAAGATGGGAGAGGTAGGTTGCTGCCTGGGGGCGGTTGGAGGGATAGGATATGGGGTGTGAGCAAGGTTCAGAGCTGGAGGGGTTGGGAGGAGGAGCCTTAAAATAGAGGATCCACTTGTCTTGGTCATTGTCGTCCCACTTCTTCCCCCACAACACCTAGTGCTGGGCACAGGGCAAACAGGTTGTAAGTGTTCACTGACTCCTACACAAGGAGACCCCTCACCCTCTTCCTGGGACCCATGCTTCTCTGAGCAGGAGCGAGGGCTGTGGGGTGGGGGGGGGTGTGGATGATGGATGCAAACTTCTGGGTCAGCAAAACCTGGTCCCCAGAGAATTGGGGAACAGGAAAGCCCGCCCCTTCCATCCCAGCAGGAATTTAATTAGGAGAGCCAATTAGTGGACTGGGAAGGAGAGAGAGAGAGACACTGGTGCCTGTGTGCATGCAGGAGTGTTAGTGCTGGGGATAATTTCAGGCATGTCTTTGAGGGGATGAAGCCTGCAGGGACTGAGGCTGCTGTAGTTGGATAAGAGCCAGGGCTCCTGTGCTGGGCTGACTCCGGCCCCCTCTACTAGGGACGAACCCCAGGGGTGTGTGCGTGCATGCCCACACCCACATCAGACACTGACACACCCATGCACATACAGTCACATACACCTTCATACATGTGCCCTCTCCCTGACATCTCCTGTGCACTCACGTACACACGTAAACACACACGGAGATGCACAGGTGCAGGAAGACAAGTTTTGACCTCCATGGCTCCACACCAGACTCTTAACTGTGCTAGAATGTCCTCAGCTGGGCCCCAGGGCCATTAGCAGAGCTGGCACCCTGCACCATACAGAAACCATCCCTTTGCCCTCACACCAGGCCCTCCACAAGCTCCTCTCCCTCTGCTTGGCTTTTTTGAAAGGAAAAGAAACTTCTCAAAGGAGATGTCAGTCTCCCTTGTTTCGAAGTCCTGTATGGTGGCCCAGTGTGAGGAAGTTCCTCCTCCCAGTTAGCATCAATCCTCTGCAAAATCAGGCAGGCCAGCTCCCGAGGACAGAGAATGTTCCCATCCAATGGCATAGCTCAGGTCCCAGGAGGGCCTGAGCCACACTCCAGACCCAGGTTACACCAAAGGGCTTTGGGTCTGGGCTCCGAGGGTTCTAACCCAGCTGTGAGTGACCTTGGGTGAGTTACTAGACCTCCCTGAGCATCAGTCTCTTTGACAGTGATGTTGTTTAGTCACTAAGTTGTGTCTGACTCTCCCGTAACCCTATGGACTGTAGCCCACCAGGCTCCTCTGTCCATGGAATTTCCCAGGCAAGAATACTAGATCGGGTTGCCATGTCCTTCTCCAGCTCCTTGTCTGTAAGTGAGGACAACTATGGTTCCAGGGCGTGTGAGGAGTGAGTGAAATTATACCTGTAACATGCTTAGCACAGAGCATAGCATGAGTATGTGCTCAACAAATTTAACAGTTATCATGGGAGCCCAACCCCAGCACTCTTGGCTTCCCACTCTCCCGCCGGAATCTACTCTTGCCCCCCGGGCCTGGCTCTTTCTTGCCTTCTTTCCCTGTCTCCGAATAAGAAGATAGGTTATTAGTACAAATTTGATCAAAATGACACGTGGATTAGCATGTACGCTGAAAAGTCTAATTCTGTTTACTGTTCTAGGAGAGCATGCAATTATGATGGGAGCTGGGACAGAGTGTTTTTAATAACATTTTTTGTTAAGATTTAATTACAGGAAATTGTATTTTCTTAATCACTGAAAACTCAACTGGCTAGGAAAAGAATCGTGATAATTTTGTTTGCAGTTTATTAAATCCTTAGGATATTCTTTCTCTTACATTTGCTTTTATTATGTGCTGCTGCTAAGTGCTTTTTAACCCTTGGAGCTATGAGGAGGGAGGCCCACACAAGGCCATCCCCTATGTCTCTCACCTCCAGGCCCTCCCACTCCTGGCAAATTTGGATGCAAATAACCTCATAAACTAAAGCAACGTAGGGAGTTGGGGTGTTTGGCTTCCAGTCAGGCAAAAGAGAACAGGTACATTCCCATCCTTGATTGAAGTTGGGAGGCTGAGGGCCTTCCCCTGCGGTCTAGTGGTTAAGACTCAGAGATTTCAATGTAGGAAACTCAAGTTGGATCCTTGGTCAGGGAATTAAGATCTCACATGCCATATGGAGTGGCCAAATAAAATAAAATGAAGTTGGTGGTCTGATAAACCATCCTCTGAATGTCTGGCCCTCCCACCAGCCTGCCCTGGAAACACGGGGTACTGCCCTACCAAGAACCCCCAAGGAAGACGATGAAAATGAGAATGTCACCCATTCTTCACTCGCGAGGTGACCCCGAGCACCTCAGGAGGTGCAGGGCCTGGGGAGATGCCATGAGAGCCAGATGCCTGCTGGAAAACTCTGGGAGAGGTCTCAGTCCTACAGCCGGCCTTGCCTGAGTTTCCTGCCAGGACTGAGCTAAGAACTGAAGCCACAGAAATGGATGAGACGGAGCTCCGCCCAGGGTGTCCACAGGGCCCTCCCACTTCCCTTCGCAGCTTCTGTGCGCCTGAGAGGGGCACAGGGAGGCAAGGCGTGCTGGAGGAAACAGGAGGTGTGAAAACCAGAGGTGCAGAGGAGCTGCAGTCTTACCAGTTCCTCCAGCTAACCATGCTCAGGGGAAAAGAAGCAGTATTACCCACAACATAAGGAGTGATGCTTATAAAACCAACGTGAGACGCTGGCCCGCAGGGATGTGTGCGGCTGTGATTAGGTAAGTATTCCTCAGCCAAAGGAAATCAGCCCCTCCTGCAAAATCCTGTGCCCCAGAAGTGTGTGCCACACGGAGGTGGAGGCGGAGGTGTATCTAGCCTAGGGCTCTCTTGGCCCCAGTCGCAGCTTCCTCTGCACCTGACCCCGTGACTAGCCACGTCTGGACCGTCTCCATTCTGCCTTTCCCCCAGAAAGCTCCTCCCTTTCAGCAGCAACGGCAACTGTGTCTATAGCCCAGGGCCCTCCTGCTGCAAACCAAACCCGTGCCATGCCCCCTCGATCCTTTGGGAGAAATAGGAGAGGGGGACAGTGAGACAATGAATGGACTTCCCAGCAGATCAGCCTCAGCTGGTGCAGCTCCACGTCTTTCCACTCTCCTCTAAACTCCGAGCCCCCCGGGCTCTCTTAACTGCCCCCCCCCGCCCCCCCCAGGATGGCCTCTCTGTTCCCTCCAGGTCCCTTTGTTCTCTGGGATTTGGGGGAAGCAGGTCTGACAACCTTAACCCTTGATGGCAGAACACACCACATCAAAGAGATGGCAAGAGAGGCGCTGGATAATAGATGGCTGGAAGCATGAATGATACATATGCAGATAAATGATGGATAATGGGCCCGCATGATGTATAGGCAGCCGCCCGAGTAATAGACGTGTAGGTATGTATAGATTGATGGAGAGAGACAGTTTCGGAGACAACACAGGGCAGTTGGAAGGACTGATCCAGGAGCCATGATAGATGCCTTGACCCTAGATGGGCAGGGAAATGAGAGGCAGGGTCGGTGCCTAGTGAGACAAAGCAGAGGGATATCCTGAAGAAGGGCTTCCTGAAAAGAAGAGACTAGAAAAAAGACAATGGGCTCAGGATGGACACCCAGATGCTGCTGTCGCCCAGGTAACCATGGTGGGTCACAGGATACAGGGAGCGAGCTGAAGGAATCTGCACACATGGACAAGTGATGGATGTGCCAGGAGATGACAGATGGGCAGGCCCAGAGGTCAGAACACTCATCTCTGTTCCCCTTGGCCTCGCTCAGCTGCTGGGCTGGGCTCCCAGACCCCTGGAGCAGAACCACGCGGCGAGGTGCTGAGCCGCTGCTGGCGGCGCGGGGGCGCCCACGGCTGGGGTGCTCGCGCGAAGGGGCGGGGCGGGGCGGGGCGGGGCGGGGCTGCAGGCGGCTAAGGGTCCAGCACCCTGGAGTCTGTTTCCATGACGGCTAGACCCACGTGACCCGTTCTCAACTCCTCCCTCTCCTTGCCTTCATAAATAATGTCCCTGGTTGAAAACTGCTCCCCAAGGCAGGGCAAGAGAAAGGCTTCTTGCTGCGCTGATTTCCCCAGAATCGAAGCAAGTCTTTGAAGGCCAGAGGCTCTGCCTTCCGGAGCTGCCCAAGTCAGTTTGTGCCTTTCCCATCTCTCCCTCTGCCTTGCCCCTCTTCCCTGTTTTAAATCGTTTCCCTCCCCCTCCCCCTAGTGCTCAGGGTCTTTCCGACCCCAGCTCCTCTCTGGAACCAGCCGAGAGAGACAGCTATTGTTCTGGAAAGGCCAAGGCAAACTCCTCGGAGAACGGGGCGGGAGGCTTGGGGGTCGCTGGAGCAGATAAGACCCTCTATCAGCTAAAGTGGGGATGAAACCTAGCTGAGGTAGGGGCCTGTCACAACCTGAGTCGGCCACCCCTCCCTGGCCGCGCCCCCCGCGCCCCACCCCCAGATTCAGAATAAATGGATCTGGGATGGACACCCGTGGATGGCCCTTCCTCAGCCCCAGTTCAGATCTGCCTGCAGCTTTGATGGTAGAAAACTGCAGAGAAGGAGATAGAAGGAGCTGAGGCCCGTAGCAGTGGCCTCTGGGAGGTTGGGTTCCTGGAGGTGGAGCTGTCGCCAATGCAACAAAAGATCTCTTGCCTACACCTCTGGCTCATTGTGTCCACTGGAAGCCGGAAGCACAGCCTCAAGCCCTCCAGAGGAGAGAAACTCCGCTGCTTCCAAGTCAAACCTTCACAGTTCTTTTCAGCAACTGCTTATTACCCAACCCCAGGGCCCCTGGAAACAGAGAGCCATGGAGAACCTTCTGCAGAGAGGCCAACTCCAGAGGCACAGAGAGGTTAAGTGAGGAGATCAGTGTGCTACAGCCTCGAAGCTGCAAAGCTTTAACCACCATCAAACCTGGGGAAATCTCAGTCCTGGAAAGTTACAGAAAGCATCAGGGAAGGAAGAGTGCAGAGAAAGCAGTCAAAATGTTGGTTATTTTTCATGTGCTGGTTCCCCGCCTCCGCCCCTGCCAACCAATGGCCAAGTGCCCATCTCTGCTTCATACACCCCCTCCAGTTCATTGCCACTGAGATTTTTTTTTTAATCTGGCTACTTTGCCTCTACCAAAGGTGACACCAAAACCGTCTTTAACAAGCAGTGGTGGGGACTTCTCTGATGGTTTAGTGGTTAAGACTTCTGCCTTCCAATACAGGGGGTGTGGGTTCGATCCAGGGTCAGGGAGCTAAGACCCCATATATCTTGCAGCCAAAACCACAAAACAAAATAGAAGCAATATTATAATAAATTAAATAAAGACTTTAAAAACAAAAACAAGCAGTGGGGGTTGTCCAGGCTAGGCCAGAGTTGGCGGGGTGGAGGTGGGGAGAGAAGGAATTCCAGCCAGAAGAGGACAACATAGCAAAGGCAGAGAGGCATGGAGGGTGGGGGAAACAGCTCTGTATTCCTGGGGTGAAGTTTCAGCAGGAGCAGAGAGATTTCAGGAGAAAGAGGCAGGACTCAGATCACAGAGGTCTTGTTCTCTATCTAAGAAGCTCGCGGTAGGGAACCACTGAAAGGTTTTGAGCAAAAGGATGTAACAACTTTAGATTTGTAATACGGGATGGATTGGAGGCAGGGGGTATGGACAGAGACTGAGAGGCCAGTTAGGAGGCTACTGCAGTCCAGGGGAACAGTGGGGAGCCTCGTCAGGGTAATAAGGACTGGGTTGGGGAAAAGGGAGGGTCAAAAATATTCCGGTGCTCAAAGCCATCAGGACCTAAGAGAATGAAAACAGAGCGAGCAAAATCGAAGTCAAGGCTGATTCCTGGGTGTCTGGCCTGGATGTTGAGGGTACAGTCTGGCCCCTCGCCAGAGGATCAGGTGGGAGGAAAAGCAGACTTAGGGGAAGAGGTCCAGTTTGGAGCAATTGAGTTGGAGGTACCTGAGAATGCCTGGACCGACTATCTGGGGGTAGTTGGATACTCTGGCCTGAGCCCCATGGATGAGGGCTGGAGCAGCAATGTTTTTGGTGGCTGAAATCCCGAGGGAGAGTAGAGGCAACTGTCCAGGAGAGACTGTCCAGCACGGGCCAAGGTCAGAAGGAGCCAAGAAGGAATTGTCAGAGTCGAGCGCTGTGCTGGGGAGGGAGGAGAGGGAAGGGAGGCGCCAAGTCGGGGGCAGCAGAGAGACCCAGTGAGAAAACCCTGAGGCTGGCTGTGGGAGTGGCACTCATTCATATTTTAAAAAATTTTTATTGAAGTATAATTGATTTACAATGGTGTATTAATTTCTGCCATACAGCAAAGTGATTCAGTTATATACATATGTTCTTCTTCATATCCTTTTCCATTACGGCTTATCACAGAATATTGAATAGAGTCCCTGTCTGCAGCAGGACCTTGTTGTTTCTCCAACCCATACATGCTAGTTTGCGTCTGCTAACCCCCCCCAGCCCACTCTCAGCCCATCCCTCCCTCACTCCACCCCTTGGCAGCCACAAGTCTGCTCTCTTTGTCTGTGGGTCTGTTTCTGTTTCATAGATATGTTCATTTGTGTCGTATTTTAGATTCCACGTGTTAGCGATATCATACTGGTATTTGTCTTTCTCTTTCTGACTTGCTTTGCTTAGTATCATCATCTCCAGGTCTGTCTATGTTGTGGCAAATGGCATTATTTCATTCCTATTTATGGCTGAGTAGTATTCCAGTGTGTGAGTGTGTGTGTGAGTGTGTGTGTATATGTGTGAGTGTGTGTGTGTGCACGCATGTTGTTTCCATGTCTCGGCTATTGTGAACAGTGCTGCTATGAACCTAGGGGTGCATGTATCTTTTTGAATTATAGTTTTATCTGGATATATCGGCATCTTAGTAATAATCAAGGTCTAGCTGGAAATGGAGGGGACTGCCAAACTGAGGAACTCAGACAGAGTTTTAAAAGGTGTGGGCAAGGTGCAAAGGTGTAGCTAGGGTCTAGGGGAGTTAGCAAGGGGTGGAGAAACTCCAGGGCTGGCGATGGTGGGAGCCAGGCCTGAGGAGGGAGAGCCATGTGGAGGGGCAGCTGGACAGGAGCTACGGTCGGTGTGGAGGGATGCAGCCAGCCCTCCGTGTGGCTCACAGGGAGCAAGTCAGGAGGCTAAACTCCTCAGCCTCACTCTTAGCCCTCCCTCTGTCTCCTGTGTGGCTCCCCAGTGCTGGGGCCTACCCCAAGCCAGAGGGCTGGGGGTCTGGGCCAGGCAGTCCACAGAGCTCAGCCCTGGAGCCCACGCCCTAGCTGCCAGGCTATACCACCTTGGTGAGCAAGCTGATAAAACCCTCCCCCAGTGTGACTGTTAAGAGGCAGCAGCCCTGGATCTTGTTTCTTTGTTTCAGCTCCGCTTCCTTCTGCCCAGCTACCCCTTCCTCCAGAGCCAGGAGAGCCCCCACTTAAGCCCTTCCTGTGTCCATCTCCCCACAGAGAGGAGGGGCTCCTTTCCGCTAGCTCCAGCAGACAAACCCCAGAGCAGTGGTCTTGGGTCCCCTGCCCATTGCAGAGCCTGGACTAGGGGAAGAGAAAAACCATGCCAAGCAGTAGCCATCCTGGAGCCTGCAGGCAGGAAGAAAGTGGCCGCTGCTAGGAAGAGGAGACGCGGATGAGAGCTGGAAATGTGACGAGGAGACAAGCTGGGACCAAAACGCGGCCCTTTGTGTTTCTAAATGAAACAGGAGGTGAGAAGACAGCAAGGGAAACTTTCCTTCTTTGCCCACGGCTGGGCATGGACCAAAAATACAGAGACTTGTACTCGCTCACACCCGTAAACACACACGCTTGCATATATATAAAGCTCCAAATATATGTAGGCACGTACACAACACTTAAACAAACATGCTTGCTCACTTTACACTCAAGTACAAATATATACACAGTCACCAACATATATATACAGTAGTAGTCATGGGAGGTAAGGCTACACTTCATAAACAGACAACTCCAAAATCTCGGTGGCTTCAAAAAGCAGAGACTTCTTTCCTGCCCATCACAGCCTCTGCTCCTGGTAGTCACTCTAGGACCCCGACTGACACCCGTGCTGGTCACTGTGTCAGCGAGAAAGAAGACTTCTGAAAGATCTCACACTGGCAATTAAGTCCTTCTGCCCAGGACTTCCCAAAGGTTAAGACTCCGCATTTTCACTTCAGGATGCGCGGGTTCAATCCCTGATTGGGGAACTAGGATCTTACATGCTGAGGGCTGTGATCAAAAAATAGTTTGTTGTTTTTTTTAATTTAACAAAGTACTTAGGAAAAAATCCTTCTGCCCAGAAGTGGTGCATTCTTTTCTATTCATTGGCTACTACTACTACTACTACTAAGTCACTTCAGTCGTATCCGACTCTGTGTGACCCCATAGACGGCAGCCCACTAGGCTCTCCCGTCCCTGAGATTCTCCAGGCAAGAACACTGGAGTGGGTTGCCATTTCCTTCTCCAGTGCATGAAAGTGAAAAATGAAAAGTGAAAGGGAAGTCACTCAGTCGTGTCCGACTCTTCAAGACCCCATGGACTGCAGCCTACCAGGCTCCTCCATCCATGGGATTTTCCAGGCAAGCGTACTGGAGTGGGGTGCCATCGCCTTCTCCGATTCATTGGCTAGAACCAGTTAGGTGATGCCACTCAAGGAAGCCAGAAACCTAGAACTTGATAGCAAATAGCACTAATTACTACAACACAGCTCACACACACACACCTACACTCACTCACTGCTCTTCCCATGGTTTCTTATTTTATCCTTTTGTTATCTTAGACTCAAAACAACTCCCTGTTCCCAGCAATCAATGTCCACTGCCAGGAACCAGAGGTCATGGAAACTTCCATCCCCTTTAATTTTCAGTCTTGTCTGCTGCCCCCAACTCCCTCTCTCTCACCTGGGCCTTGTCATCTATCTCCTTCCATGCCCACTGTTCCTTGCCACACACACACACACACACACACACACACACCACGGCCCTGCGCTTCTTCCTGCCAAGGAGAAATACAAGGGACAGCTGCGTGTTTATTCAGCGTGACTTCACACTGCCGGCCCACCACTTGCTTCCATTTCCCTGCTTCCTCCCTTTCTTCTTTTTGTGATTGCCTTGGGAGCTTACAAAGTGTGAGCTAGTGGCTCACAGAGAGACGGGCTGCTGTGGAGCTAGACGGATGGGGAGGTGAGGCCCAGAAGGCTCCGTAGTGAGGGGAGAGCCGGCAGGGGCAAACAGAGACTCCAAAATGAGAGAAACATACAAGTGGACAGTGGCAGAAGAGAGATGTAAGATACGGCAGAGAGAAGCAGAGACACAGACAGTGATGGAGGCAAATGGAAAGAGACCCAGATTGACAGAGACAAAAACAGAGAGAGGGGACTGAAATAGGTGGAGCCAGACACAGAGGGTGGGCCAGAGAGGTGAACACAGAAAAGAACAAAGAGGGACTTCCCTGGTGGTCCAGTGGTTAAGACTCTGAGCCCCAATGCAGGGAGCCTGGGTTCGATCCCTAGTCAGGGAACTAGATCCCACATGCTGCAATTAAGACTTGGAGCATGCTCAGTCACTTAGCCGTGTCTGACTCTTTTGCAACCCCACAGACTGTAGCCCGCCAGGCTCCTCTGTTCATGGGATTCTCTAGGCAAGAATACTGGAGTAAGGTTGCCATGCCCTTCTCCAGGGAATCTTCTCAACCCAGGGATCGAATCTGTCTCTTTTGAATCTCCTCATTGGCAGGCGGATTGTTTATGACTGGGCCACCTGGGAAGCCTGTGGAGCAGCCAAATTAAAAAGAGAGAGAGAAAGAAAAAAAAGAAAAGAGAAGATTGCTGAGCTGCAGGGTGGAAGTAGAGATGTGTCCAGGGTGCGTCTGTATATGTGTGTGTGTCTGAGTTTGAGTATTACCACACAGCCCTGGTGTTTAAGCCATGCTATGTTTCATCGAGGTGGATGCAGGAAAGTGAGCACTGAGATAGCTTTGAAGATAGGAGAAAATGTGTCCTTTTGCAAACAAGTGGCTGGGGCTTGAGGCCACGCTCAGGGCACTGGCAGGGTTTCCTTGGAGATTTCCTGTGCTGAGCGTTGGCTCTGTCGGTTAGAGGGTCCTGTGGGTCCTGATCTACGAGCACGCCCCAGCTGCCGCACCCGCTGTGTCCTGTGCTCCAGCTCTGACCCTGGGGGAGGAGAAGGGGGGGCAATGCAGTCCCCGCTCTGGGCAGGGCTGGAGGGTCCAAGGCTGAAAAGGGTGATGAACTCCTGCCTTTGGGAGCCTGGGACTGAGGAGAGATTTAAACCTCCTTCATCCACTCCCCAAATAGTCATGGAACCTGTGTCAGGCTTGGTACCAGGCCCTGGAGACGCGGTAGAAGACAAAAGCCACAATCTCGCAGCGTAGGTTGTAGTCTAGTGGAGCAGACAGACTCCAGACTAACCGCAGTTACATGATGACGTGCGTGCGTGCGTGCGTGCGTGCGTGCTGAGTCACTTCAGCCATGTCCGATTCTTGGTGATCCTATGGACTGTAGCCCAGCAGGCTCCTCTGTCCATAGGATTCTCCAGGCAAGAACACTGCAGTGGGTTGCCATGCCCTCCTCCAGGGGATCTTCCCGACCCAGGGATTGAACCTGCATCTTTTATGTCTCCTGCATTGGCAGGCGGATTCTTTACCACTAGCGCCACCTGGGAAGCCCTTACATAATGACAGACCGGGTTAAATGCTGCAAAGGAAAGGAGCTCATACAAGAGAGAATGTTAGCGATAGGATCCTCCTTCGGCTGTGTGTTCAGGAAATCTCTCAAGTAGGGGTATTGTGACCAAGACCTTCCTGTGAGGAGCCGACCAAGAGCAAGAGTGGGTGTGGTGGCGAGGGGGCAGTGGGGAAACAGGGCCCAGGAGGAGGGAGCGGCCCCAGCCCAGGCCACAAAGCAACACTGAGCTCGGGAGCTGTGCCAAGTCCTAAGGAGGGCCTAAACGGCGGGAACAGGGGCGCCTCCGGGGTGAGATGGGCCAAGCGGGCAGGAGCCTGCAGGGCACCCTCCAAAGAGCATGGATTTTATTCTAAGGACTACGCGAGAGTCGTGAGTGAGTGGTATCCATCCGCACGTGTCACGCACTTGAGTCAGGGGCTGGGACTCAGTGAAGATGTCAGCATAGAAGTAAGAGGGTTAGGACGTCCCTGGCAGTCCAGTGGCTAAGACTCCATGCTCCCAATGCAGGCGGCCCAGGTTCGATCCCTGGTCAGGGAACTAGATCCCACATGTGGCAGCTAAGAGCTCATATGCTGCTACTAAAGATCCCGAGCGCTGCAACCAAGGTCAAAGATCCTGCGTGCCTCAACTGAGACCTGGCGTGGCCAAATAAATAAATGAAAATAAAAGGCTCATTTACAAAAAAGAAGAAGTAAGAGGATTGTGGAGCAAAGGAAACCAACACATCTGATCCGGTTACTCCTGAACTCCCTTCAGTGGCCCCTCCCTCCACCCTCAGAAAAAGGTGCAGACCCCTTAGCAGGGCTGGCTCGGCCTTCCCACCCTGCCCACCCCCCCACTTCCTCCCCGTCCCCTCCCCTCAGGCTCCATGCTCAGCGCTGTGCCCTCCCCCTGGAACACCCTCCCTGCTGCGGTCTCCCGCCACCTGCCGGATCCTAGCCAGGCTTCAAGACTCAGCTCCGATCTCCTTCCCCTGCGTGAAGCTCTTGCTGAGCCTGGCTCTGTCCTCAATGAAACTGCACAGACTGCTCCCCCACACACTCCACCGTGGGCCTCAAGCACCATATGCCCAAGTACCCTCTGCTGCCCTCAGCTGCCCGTGTGCCCATCTCCTGGAAGGAGTCCTCGAGAGCAGGGCTGAGCAGGTCAAAATTCCCAGGTGAGTGACCCACCCGTGGTTATGGATATGATCAGTCGCCAAGCTCTTGGTCCAGAGGGGCTGGTCCAGCTCCTCCTGCACAACACCGTATCAGGGTTATCAGAGCTAAACCTCGGTTAGTAGAGAGAAGAGACTGGAAACCAGAGTCTAGGAGGTTAGTCTGAGAAATCTTTCCAGCCTTTTGCTTCATAAATGGAAACCCACTCCAGTATTCGTGCCTGGAAAAATCCCATGGACAGAGAAACCTGGCAGGCTACAGTTCATGGTGTAGCGAAGAGTCGGACACGACTGAGCGACTGAGCACATCCCTGTAAACAAGCTGGGTTGCCAGCAGCTTTGCTGGAGAAAGTTGGGTTAGAGCTCTCACTCTTGCCACAGTTGCTCAAACTGGCATAATCTGATCTGGAAATACAGCTTCCACGTGTGCCAAGGTTTCTGACAGTGCACAAAGGATACAGGCATCATTAAGCTGGATGGAGCGATCCTCCTCGAATGGATCATGCGATGCTAACTCTTCATACATAAAATTTTTTAAATGTTAAAAACTTTTTTTTGGACTTCCTTGATGGTCCAGTGGTTGAGAGTCCGCCTGCCAGTGCAGACAACACCGGTTCAATCCCCTGATCTGGGAAGATTCCGCATGCCACGGGGCACCTAAGTCCATGGGCCACTGAGCCCAGGAGCCCTAGAGCCTGTGCTCTGCAACAAGAGAAGGCCCCGAAATGAGAAGCCCCTGCACCGCAGCTAGAGAGTAGCCCCTGCTCGCCGCAACTAGAGAAAGCTCTCACTCAGCAACAAAGACCCAGCACAGCCAAAAATAAACACATAAATACAAAAAAGCCACACTTTTTTTTTTTCTCAGAAAATGAATACAGATCAGAAATCATAAGAAAGGGCAGGTCATAGTTTGGCAAATAGGGGTCCAGGGCTCCCAGCTGGGAGGGGTGTAGCCAAGGGGTAGAGGCATGCTGAGGGCTCTGGGTAACTGAGGCAGGAGCCTGGCGAGAAGGCCAAGGAGGGAAGACACTGCCCGCTAGCCGTCAGGTACGGGTAACTCAGGGCAGCCTCCGGGGTGGGCTAGCGTGAAAGTCTGCCTAATCCTAGGAAAGTGAGTCTGCCACAGGCAGATTTTTATCCAATTTGCCACCGTCTCCTGCAGGGACTGCATGTGTTGCCAGGGTAAAGGCCAGGAGAAAGCCTGTCCCCCAGGAAGTGGCCTTTCCAAGACTCTTACTGTGCTTCTGTTTCAAGGAGGACATGGGCATCAGCGCCAGAGAATCCCCGTGGGAGAACCTTGGGGGTGGGCAGTGGGGAACAGAGACGAAAAGTTAGGCAGAGGTGGGGAGAGGTCAGGAGAAGCAAGGCAGGGGCCAGGTGAGTCTGGGAAGAAGGAAGTATCACAGGAAATGGTGAAGATTCACGAGGGCCCCCCAGCCCACAATCACTGGGAGGGAGCAGGAAGAACCCATGGAGGGTCTGCCCCTGGAAGATGAAAAGCTGGGAGGGAGAGGATTTGGGGGCCAAGTCTAATCGCCCCCATGGCTGTTGGCTCCCCTCTCCCTGAGTAACAGGAGGGAAAATGGGGGTTTCTGAAGTCCAGCGTGGTTTGGGTGTCCATAAACCAGTTCCCAGAGGACCACACAGCCAAGCAAGAGCCCTAGATGGCCAGACCATCCTATCAGCATCCACTGAGGCTAGGACCACACTTTGTACCTGAAGAGAAGGTCCCACTCTGCCCTGAGCCTGACAGTCAAGACACCTGCCCTCAGCCCCACATTGAGCAGCAGGATAAGCAGGCCTGAAGTGGGCAGAAAGAGGGTTAGAGGGCCTGCATGGAGCTAGCTGGCCTAGGGGAGTGTGGCAGCCTCACTTTTAGGCAGAAGGACGAACAGGAATAGAGAGAAGGGCCAGGAGGAAATAGAGAAAATAAGAGGAGGCAATGGAAGCTGCTGTAACAGGCAGATCCACACAGCTCAGTGGCCTGACCTATAAAGTTCACTTCTCCCCAGCTGCAGTCTCATGCAAGCGTTGCTCTTGGGGTGGCCTGCGGTGTGACCACGAGGCCCCGGCCCCCTCCCTCCTGTGGCTCTGCCCTCCTTTAAGCTCTCTGACTCCTCCCTGTTCAGCCAGCAGACAGGACAGACGCTTAGGAAGATGCTCCCAACTCTGGACCTCTCTGCCTGGAAGGTGCCCTGCACACGTTCTGCTGGTGAGAGCTGGGAAGTGTGGCCCCACCAGATGGAAAGGGGATCTGAAAAGTGGGGTCACTGGCTGAGCAGATGCGCCTCAGACAAAAACTCCACACCATGGAAAGGGGGTCCTGGACTGCGGTGGATTGGGCCAAACCTGCCGCAGTCACTAGCACTGCTTGGACCAGTATTCTGGGCCAGGTGTTTTACAAAGTGTGATTTATTCTATTCTTTACAATAACCCTTGAAAAGTAAAGAGCATTAGACCTGTTTTATACGAGGAGAGGGCTTCCCAGGTGGCGCTGGTGGTAAAGAACCATTGATGCTTTTGAACTGTGGTGTTGGAGAAGACTCTTGAGAGTCCCTTGGACTGCAAGGAGATCCAACCAGTCCATTCCGAAGGAGATCAGCCCTGGGATTTCTTTGGAGGGAATGATGCTAAAGCTGAAACTCCAGTACTTTGGCCACCTCATGCGAAGAGTTGACTCATTGGAAAAGACTCTGATGCTGGGAGGGATTGGGGGCAGGAGGAGAAGGGGACGACAGAGGATGAGATGGCTGGATGGCATCACTGACTCGATGGACGTGAGTCTGAGTGAACTCCGGGAGTTGGTGATGGACAGGGAGGCATGGCGTGCTGTGATTCATGGGGTCGCAAAGAGTCGGACATGACTGAGCGACTGAACTGAACTGAAGAGACTCAGGTTTGATCCCTGGGTTGGAAAGATCCCCTGGAGGAGAGCATGGCAACCCACTCCAGTAAGCTTGCCTGGAGAATCCCACGAACGGAGGAGCCTGGTGGGCTATAGTCCGTAGGGTCACAAAGAGTCAGACACGACTGAAGTGACTTAGCACAACACGCGCATACCAGGAGGAGTGGAAGCTCAAGAGAGGCTGAGAGGCTTAGCCCGAGGGGGTGAGGTCTGGATTTGAACCCAGGTACTTACTGAACCCAGGTATTAGGGCCCATGATGTCTCCTCTTCCCAGCTTATCCGGCCGGTTCTGTAGAAAACCACAGAGATGGAGACAAAGAGGCAGGGTTGGGGCTAGGGGAGCGTGGTGGCGAGAGCTAAAGGAGAGGGACCAGGGAGAGACAACAAGCAAGAGGGAGGGACAAGCACAAAGGTTCACCTAAAGTTCCCACTAAGGGAGGAAGCAGTGAAGCTGAAGAAGAGGACGCGCCGGACAGAGACCCAGGAGGGCCAGGCCTCGCCCCTCTTCACACCTCGTCTGGTTTCCAAGGGGGCTCAAGACTGCCTGTTCCATGGGCTTTCTCTGCCTGGCCTCACCCTTCAGGGGAAGGGTCTGCTGTCTCCGTCAGGCCTGCGTTTGAGTCCTGTGTGTTATAGCACCAGATCCTGAATGGTTGAGCGCTCCCTGAAGACATAGTGGGTAAAGATGCTTTGTCAACAGTGACAGAAATGGTTCCGGGGTGTTTGCCAGAAAGGGCCACAAGATGGGGAGTGGCCTGGGCCCTGGGCAGTGGCACGAAGCCCAGCTGGAAGGAGAGGAGGGTGGAAACAAAGCCTCGGAAGGCAGCAGTGTCTCCTAGCTGCTCTATCAGGAGCAGCTCTTCCTGATGGGAGGGTGACTCGTGAAATGAAAAGCGCACGGGCCGCTAAAAGGCTTTACTTCCCCGATGGCATCCCTGCGTTTGGCATGAGGCTCCAATGAGGGAGAGTGCATCACTTGACCCTCTGGCTCCGGCAGCTGATAGAGGGTGGCTGCCCCCCGCCGCCTTGCGGTCTCCAGAACAACTTCCACAGCCTGGCTTGTAAATTGTTATGGCCCATTGAAGAGCTTGCCCTTAAATGTCCCTTACCTGGGAATTAAGGTGAAGACAGGCAAAGGGACCTGCCTTTGGCATAGCCCGAGGTGTGGGCTGACAGGTGGGGGTCAGCCTTTTTGGGAAGCGCAGTTGGACAGTAGATCTGGAGTTAATTTTTTGTTAAATGCCCTTGTCCCCCAGGGGATCGTTATGTCCAACAATTATTCCAGCTCCTGGGGCAGGAGGCAGGGACAGGCTTGGAAAGGTTTGAGTGGACTAAGAGCATAGACCTGCACCTCTATCTGGGGGTCCCCTCCACACCCACCTCCTCTCTCACTCTCCCACCTTTTCCCCATCCCTCCTTCTCCCCAACCTCTTGCTCCCAATTTTCTCTCTCACCCCAGGTGTCTGCACAATTCCTGGGTTTCTCTTTGCCACACTGGACCCTGAGGGCTGAATCGAGGAGGATTTTAATGAATCTGACCCAGGCCAGAAGGCCATGGTCGGGGACATCACTTGAGAGGGACGAACCAGCTTCCCTTTCCAGCTTCACTTTGGGGACAAGGAGAGGTCAGCTTCCCGCGACTCCCTGGAGGCCCTTCTCTGCAAGAAGGTAGACCATGAGACCCGAGACCATGGTCCCTCCTGACAACGACCCTTCATGCCTCCTCTCTCTCCTGTGATCTTTTTTTCGTTATGAAACAAATCTCACATTCAGAAAAGGGCATGAGACAAATGTTCCATTTAAGAAATTATTTTAAAGCAAACTCAGAGTGGTCACCCCCTCAGCCAAGGACCAGGATGCGGCCAGCACCCTCCGACCCCACGGGCCCTTTCCTCCCCATCTCCATCTTCCCCCAGGTCCCGGGCAATCGCTTCTTGCTTCTCATTATAGTGCGTGAGCTCCCTCCACAGTAGGGTATGGTTTTTCTGTTTCTGAACTTTACATAATAGAACCGTGTGTTACGGATTCCTTCATGTCTGGCTTCTCCCTGGCAACCTGATGGTGTGTGTGTGTCTCACCTGTGTGGTTGGCGTGGTCACAATCCATTCTTATTGTCTGGGAGAGGTTGTCACTGCCCATGTGCCCCAACCCCACCACCCGTCTCCCCAGCCCAGGTATCCCCAGCTGCAGCCCCTTATTGCTTTGTTTCTTTAACTTTTTATTTGTATTAGGGTATAGCCGATTAACAAGGTTGTGATGGTTTTGGGTGAACAGTGAAGGGACTCAGCCATATACATACATGTATCCATTCTCTCTCAAACCCCCTCCTATCCAGGCTGCCACATAACATTGAGCAGGGTTCCCTGCGCTATACAGTAGGACCTTGTTTTTTATCCATTTTAAGTACAGCAGTGTGTACTCCCAAACTCCCTAACTGTCCCTTCCACCTGGCAATCACACATTCCTTCTCTAAGTCTGTGAGTCTCTTTCTGTTCCCCTGTTGCTCTGGGGAGAAGACACCGACAATCCTCACAGCAGATCTAGGGTCCTCTGCAGACAGATCACACAGGGCGGAGTACCAGGGTTGGACTGAACCCCAGCCTTTGGGCCATGGGGCCAAGCCTCACACCCTGCTCGGGGTGCTGGGTATTAGCAGGGAGTGTAGGGAGAGTCTGGTATCCACAGAGAGAAGTTCTAATGGCATCCCAGGCATTGGCATCAGAAGCTGGGGAGAGAACTTGAAATAGCATGTGGTGCCTAATTGTTGCCTGGTAGATGTTTGCCGAGTGAGTGAATGACTACCCTCCTGGGAGCCCTCAAATCAGGCTGCTGGGTGGCCAGCACTTCTCGCCTTCCTCCCAGCTGCCGCACAACCAGTCCTTGGCACTTGCGTCTCTTTCTGAGGCTCTGCAGGCCAGCAGACCCCTCCCAGACTCGTAACCCGGCTCCTGCCTTCCCTCTGGGTGAGGTTAACTGCTCCACGCTTGCTCATCCCCTGCTTCCGGGCCCAGGACGGAAGTCTGTGGATGCCACCTGTCACCTGTTACTGCCCCCACCCCTCCTCTTAGGTCTGATCTCCAGCCCCTATCTGACTTCGCTGCTTTGCTGGCTCTGATGAACTTCAGGGAGAGGCGAGGTGCGGCAAAAATAACACATCAATTGAGTTTGCAAGGCAGTTCTTAAGGTAGAAAGCACTTCCTAATACACTAATTGAGTGTGGATAGTTATTATCTTCCTGTTATAAGTATTTTACATTTTTAACTCATTTAACCCTCAGAACCACCCCTGCAGTAGGTACTATTATTATCCCTGCATTATAGAGAAAGGAACTGAGAAGTTAAGGAGCTTGTCCAAGGTAGAGACGCCAGAGAAAATACAGAATGAGCAGTGAAATTTGAATTTCAGATAAACAAGGAATGTATAAAAGTATAAATATGTTCCGAAAGTTGCATATTAAATTCAAATAGGCACCTTGTATTTTGGATTCATTAAATCTAGTGACCCTAGTCCAAGGTCACTGAGCTGGCAGTGGGCAAGTCAGGTTCGAACCCCTGCTTGCCATGCTCCAATGGAATCTGCACTATGACCCCGAGAGCTGGCAAGAGAGGCAGATGGATTTGAGACTGTTTAGTAAATCAAGCCAGCAAGGCTAGGAAACATTCGATATGGAGGCTTAAAAAAGCCCAACTTCTGGCTCCTGTAGAGTCAGAGAGGAGGCTTCTTGTTGAGGATCTCTCCCGTAACAGGAGGCAGAGCCTCCAGAGGCCAGAGCCAGGGTTTCTGGAGGGTCCAGATCACCTGGGAAACGAATGGCCACACCCTCTAATCCTATTCTCCACTCTGTCACCAAGGGGGACGGCCCAGCCCTGCCTGGCTCAAATCCAGGCGCTTCAGTCCTTCCAGCTCTCCTGCAGCCCCCGTTGTTGTTTTTCAGTCCCTAAGTTGTGTCCAGCTCTTTGTGACTCCAGGCTCCCCTGTCCTCCACTACTCCCGGAGTTTGCTCAGACTCATGTCCGTTGAGCTGGTGATGCCATCCAGCCATCTCATCCTTCTCCTCCTGCCCTCAGTCTTTCCCAGCATCAGAGTCTTTTCCAATGAGTCAGCTCTTTGTGACCCCCATTTCCAGCCTTAAAACCCACAAACAAACCATCTCATCTAACTGCAAGGATGTCGCCAGGGCCTGCCCTTTGCCTTCCATCCTGCCTCCCACTCCCCCAGGGCTAATCGCCTCACTTAGATGTGATGTAGCCCCAAGACTTCCCAACTGTAAAAATTGCAAAAATGAATGTGACAGTGTCTGAGGCTGCAGATGCAGATATATGCTGTTATTTTGCACTAAATAACGCATTTAATTACTTCTTGGTGGGGAAGCCTGTTTGGCAGATAGTGAAGGCATTGCTAATAATAGCACTTTGCACCGAGGGCCTCCAACACAGAGGAAGAACCATGAAAGGGCCCCACTTCTGTTCCAGACAACTTGAAAGCTCCGCGAGCGCTCATGCCTCCTTCCTCAAGAGCAGAGGGAATTGTGAAGAAAATGCTGTGGGTTTTTGCTTTTAACTCACTGTTTTGATCCTTTCCAGCCATCAGAAAGTAGGACCCCTGGAGAGACTGGGGCAGGGGCCGTTGTCTGGTGGAAAGAGAGTGTGGAGGTGGGGGTGTACCCCTCTTCTCCGTCTTTCTACCCCATCTCAAAAGGCAGGGTCGGAGGGAGTCCCCCCAAAACAGTGCCTACCATGGCTAGGACACAATTTTGTGCCAAGAGCATAGAACAGTGAATCAGGAGAAACTGTTTTGCCAGTTTGGGCAAATTGCACTCCACATCCAGGTTCAGTCCTGCTGTGAGATGTTGGGCCTCATGTTCCTCACCTATAAAATGGGGCTTATGATGTCTATAGTACAGGGATGCTCTGAAGGTTAGCTCTAGGGTCTCTTCTACAATTAAAAATCTCCATGATTGGGACTTCTCTGGTGGTCCAGTGGTTAAAATCTGCCTGCCAATGCAGGGGACACAGGTTCAATTCCTGCTCCGGGAAGTTTCCACATGCCACGGGGCAACTAGGCCCACGCACCACAATTACTGAGCCCGCACTTACAGAGCCAGGGAGCGGCATCTCCTGAGCCCACGTACCCTAGAGCCTGGGCTCTGCAACAAGAGAAGTTACAGCAATGAGAAGCCAGAGCATTGCAACTGGAGAGTAGCTCTCACTCACCACAACTAAAGAAAGCCCACGCACGGCCATGAAGACCCAATGCGGCCAAAAATAAATAAATAAGAAGATACTAAAAAATCTCCATGATTTAGGTGGCAGAATGCTCCCCAGAGCACCTGGGGCACCACTTCCGCAGGCTGTGTTCCTGGTGTACCCAGCGTCTCATCTTCTCTGGGCTGTTCCACGGGCAGGCTGCAGTCGGCCCTGGCCTGTCTGCGGGGTGTGGGCAGCTGTGCCTGCATGCCTCGCTATAGCACACAGCCAACAGCCCCAAGTGGGGTTGCCTCCCTCCCTGGCAAGGGGGTCAGCTGGAGTTTGAGGTGCTGGTCCCCAGGAAGATGTCTTTCAGCCTCCTGGATAGCTGCCCACATCTGCTACCTCCTGCCCGGACTGGATGCTGGGGACCTGGGGCCTGTGTTTCCAGCCCAATTCTACAAGTATTTGCCTAGCTGGTGGGGGAAGTGGCTGAGCAGGGGGGCAAAAGCATCCCCAGATTCAGGGCAAAAACTTACTAGGCATCCCCTGGGAGAATCACCACATATACATACAATCTCTATGATTTATCCAGCCTCTACCATCCAAACATAGAACTAGAAGTTACCTTAGAGCCCATCAGGTCCAACTAAATCCCTAACCCATTTTATAGACGAGAAAACTGAGACCCAAAGAAGGGGAGTTCCTTATTAGCTGTATCAGTGCTGGGAACCAAAGCAGGCTGGCTGTCACCCACGCAGGGTGCTTTCTCACACGTATCCTGGCTTGCTGCTGTGTGTTCTTGGGGAAGTCGCTGGACCTCTCCAGGCTCCATTCGTCCTTCCCTGTAGAAGGAAAGTCTTGGATTAGATGCCAAAATACTGATGGGGATTGAGACTGCAGGGCCTGGACATGAATCCTGGCTGTGTGACCTGGGAGAGTCATGTCAGCTTCCTGGGCCTCAAGTCCTGCCACCTTCACCAACACTATCACCGCACTAACCCCCCACAGGGCTTGCTGTGTGGAGACCTTATGTATTCTAAGTTGCTTTTCTTGAACAAACTCATTTGTTCCTGACAACAGTCTTGGGAAGTGAGTCCTATTGTCGTTGTTCAGTCTCTAAGTCATGTTCGACTCTTTGTGATCCCAGGCTCCTCTATCCTCCACTACCTCCTGGAGTTTGCTCAAATTCATGTCCATTGAGTTGGGGATGCTAGCTAACCCTTTCTCCTCTTGCCTTCAATCTTTCCCAGTATCAGGGTCTTTTCCAACGAGTCCGCTCTTCAAATCAGTGGCCAAAGTATTGGAGCTTCAGCATCAGTTCTTCCAATGAATATTCAGGGTTGATTTCCTTTCGGGTTGACTGTTTTGATCTCCTTGCTGTTCAAGGGATTCTCAAGAGTCTTATCCAGCACCACAATTTGAAAGCATTAATTCTTCAGTGCTCAGCTTTCTTTATGGTCCAGTTCTCACATCCATACATGACTGCTGAAAAAACCATAGCTTAGACTATGCAGACGTTGTTGGCAAAGTGATGTCTCTGCTTTTTAATATGCTGTCTAGGTTTGTCATAGCTTTCCTTCCAAGGAGCAAGCATCTTTTAGTTTCATGACTGCAGTCACTGTCCTCAGTGATTCTGAAGCCCAAGAAAATAAAATCTGTTACTGTTTCCCCTTTTCCCCATCTATCTGCCATGAAGTGATGGGACTGGATGCCATGATCTTAGTTTTTTTAAATACTGAGTTTCAAGCCAGCATTCTCACTCTTCTCTTTTACCCTAATTAAGAGACTCTGTAATTCCTTTCCACTTTCTGCCATTAGACTGGTATCATCTGCATATCTGAGGTTGTTGATATTTCTCCTGGCAATCTTAATTCCAGCTTGTGCTTCATCCAGCCTGGCATTTCACATGATGTACTCTGCATATAATTTAAATAAGGAGGGTGACAATGTACAGACTTGTCATATTTCTTTCCCAATTTTGAACCAGTCAGTTGTTCCATCTCTGGTTCTAACTGTTGCTTCTTGACCCTCATACAAATTTCTCAGGAGATAGGTAAGGTGGTGTGGTATTCCTATCTCTTAAAGAATTTTCCAATTTGTTGTCATCCATACAGTCAAAGACTTTAGCATTGAAGCTAATAGTCTTTGAAGCAGAAATAGATGCTTTTCTGAAATTTCCTTGCTTTCTCTGTGATCCAGTGAATGTTGGCAATTTGATCTCTGTCATTTCTAAACCCAGCTTGTTAATCTCAATTCATGTATTGCAGAAGCCTAGCTTAAAGGATTTTGAGCATAACCTTGCTAACATGTGAAATGAGCTCAACAGCCAGTTTTCATTTCAATCCCAAAGAAAGGCAATGCCAAAGAATGCTCAAACTACCGCACAATTGCACTCATCTCACACACTCATAAAATAATGCTCAAAATTCTCCAAGCCAGGCCTCAGCAATACATGAACCATGAACTTCCAGATGTTCAAGCTGGTTTTAGAAAAGGCAGAGGAACCAGAAATCAAATTGCCAACATCCGCTAGATCATTGAAAAAGCAAGAGAGTTCCAGAAAAACATCTATTTCTGCTTTATTGACTATGCCAAAACCTTTGACTGTGTGGATCACAATAAACTGTGGAAAATTCTGAAAGAGATGGGAATACAGACCACCTGACCTGCCTCTTGAGAAACCTATATGCAGGTCAGGAAGCAACAGTTAGAACTGGACATGGAACAACAGACTGGTTCCAAATAGGAAAAGGAGTACATCAAGGCTGTATATTGTCCCCCTGCTTATTTAACTTCTATGCAGAGTACATCATGAGAAATGCTGTGCTGGATGAAGCACAAGCTGGAATCAAGATTGCCGGGAGAAATGTCAATAACCTCAGATATGCAGATGACACCACCCTTATGGCAGAAAGTGAAGAGGAACTAAAGAGCCTCTTGATGAAAGTGAAAGAGGAGAGTGAAGAAGTTGGCTTAAAGCTCAACATTCAGAAAACGAAGATCATGGCATCTGGTCCCATCACTTCATGGGAAATGGATGGGGAAACAGTGGAAACAGTGTCAGACTTTATTTTTTTGGGCTCCAAAATCACTGGAGATGGTGATTGCAGCCATGAAATTAAAATACGCTTACTCCTTGGAAGGGAAGTTATGACCAACCTAGATATTAAAAAGCAAAGACATGGGAAGGGAGGTGGGAAGGGGGTTCAGGATGGGGAACACGTGTACGCCCGTGGCAGATTCATGTTGATGTCTGGCAGAACCAATACAATATTGTAAAGTAATTAGCCTCCAATTAAAGTAAATAAATTTAAATTAAAAAAAAAAAAGCAGAGACATTACTTTGCCAACAAAGGTCCATCTAGTCAAGGCTATGGTTTTTCCAGTGGTCATGTATGGATGTGAGAGTTGGACTGTGAAAAAAGCTGAGTGCTGAAGAATTGATGCTTTTGAACTGTGGTGCTGGAGAAGACTCTTGAGAGTCCCTTGGACTGCAAGGAGATCCAACCAGTCCATTCTAAAGGAGATCAGTCCTGGGTGTTCATTGGAAGGACTGATGTTGAAGTTGAAACTCCAATACTTTGGCCACCTCACGTGAAGAGTTGACTCATTGGAAAAGACTCTGATGCTGGGAGGGATTGGGGGCAGGAGGAGAAGGGGATGACAGAGGATGAGATGGCTGGATGGCGTCACCGACTCAATGGACGTGAGTTTGAGTGAACTCCAGGAGTTGGTGATGGACAGGGAGGCCTGGTGTGCTGCGATTCATGGGGTCGCAAAGAGTCGGACACAATTGAGCGACTAAACTGAACTGAACTGTATAGTAGTTTGAATATTTTTTGGCATTGCCCTTCTTTGGGATTGGAATGAAAACTGACCTTTTCCAGTCCTGTGGCCATTGCTGAACTTTCCAAATTTGCTGACATATTGAGTGCAGCACTTTAACAGCATCATCTTTTAGGATTTTAAATAGCTCAGCTGGAATTCCATCACCTCCACTAGCTTTGTTCGTAGTAATGCTTCCTAAGACTCACTTGACTTCACACTCCAGGATATCCCGCTCCAGGTAAGTGACCACACCATCGTGGTTATCTGGGTCATTAAGATCTTTTTTGTGTATTTCTTCTGTGTATTCTTGCCACTTCTTAATCTCTTCTGCTTCTGTTAGGCTTTACTGTTTCTGTCCCTTATTGTGCCCGTCCTTGCATGAAATGTTCCCTTGATATCTCCACTTTTCTTGAAGAGATCTAGTCTTTCCCATTCTGTTGTTTTCCTCTATTTCTTTCCATTGTTCATTTTAGAAGGCCTCCTTATCTCTCCTCACTATTCTCTGGAACTCTGTATTCAACTGAGTATATCTTTCCCTTTCTCCCTTTGCCTTTCACTTTTCTTTTTTCCTCAGCTATTTGTAAAGCCTCTTGAGACAGCCACTTTGCCTTCTTGCATTTCTCTTTCTTTGGGATGGTTTTGGTCACTGCCTCCTGTTCTGTCCATAGTTCTTCATGCTTTCTGTCTACCAGATCTAATCCCTTGAATCTATTCATCACCGCCACCGTATAATCATAATAGATTTGATTCAGGTCATACCTGAATGGCCTAGTGGTATTCCCTCTTTCTTAATTTAAGTCTGAATTTTGCAATAAGGAGCTCATAATCTGAGCCAGAGTCAGCTCCAGGTCTTGTTTTTACTGACTGTACAGAGCTTTTCCATCTTCAGTCAAAAAGAACATAATCAATCTGATTTTGCTATTAACCATCTGGTGATGTCAATGTGCAAAGTTATCTCTTGGGTTGTTGGAAAAGGGTATTTGAGTGTTTTCTTGACAAAACTTTGTTAGCCTTTGACCTGTTTCATTTTGCACTCCAAGGCCAAACTTGCCTGTTATTCTAAGTATCTCTCGACTTCCTACTTTTGCATTCCAATCTCCTTTGATGAAAAGGATATCTTTTTTTGGTATTTGTTTCAGAAGATGTTGGACTTCCCAAGTGGCACTAGTTGTAAAGAAGCCACCTGCCAATGCAAAAGAATAAGAGATGTGGGAAGTGAGTTCAATTCCTGGGTTGGGTAGATCCCCTGGAGAAGGAAATGGCAACCCACTCCAGTATTCTTGCCTGGAGAATCTCATGGACAGAGGAGCCTGGTGGGCTACAGTCCATAGGGTTGCAAGGAGTCAGACATGACTGAAGTGACTCAGCAGCAGCTAGAAGGTGTTGCAGGTCTTCATAGAGTCCTATTATTATCCCCAATTTATAGGTGAGATAACTGAGGCCCATGGGGATCAAGCAACTTGCCCAAGGTCATGCACCTCTTAGGGATGTCACTCGGAAGGATTCGATGTCCACTGCGTATCCCAGTGGCCAGCACACAGTGGGCCAGGCACATGATAAGTGTCAGTGCCCAACTCCCACCTCCAGTCTAGTCGGTACTTCCAGGAGTTCTTCATCACAGTCAAGACTCACAGGGGTCAGGAGACCTTGTACACACCATATGGCAATAGATCAATAAAGTGTTGTAACCAAAGATTGGAAAAGAGATTAGGGGACTCAGCTCCTGGAGCAGAACTATTAAAAAAGAAAGAAGCTCTCAGCTCTGCAGTGGAGGAGTGGGAATGGGACCCACGCCTCCTCTTACATGCTGGGCAAATATCAGGCAAGGGAGCATCCCTAACCAGCTCAATGTGACTGCTGTCGGCCATAAAGATGCAGCTTATTGGCGCTATGGTGACGGGAGAACAGAGGAGTAACAAAAGGACCTCTTTGCAGGCAGATAAGGAGGTGGGTTTATTACCCTCAGCAAAGAGAGATGCTTGGGGCTGGAACTCCCACCCTGATGACAGAAGACAGCCCACCTCACCAGGCCTCAGGGCTGTGACTCTCCACCAAACTTGGTCCCAGGTGGGAAGATGAGTCAGATTCAGCAGGGCCTTTGCTCCTCGTCCTGGTCCTTCGGGGGACATGTCTACCCCTCATCACAATCACAGAGACCAGAATGAGCTTCCTGACCTTTGCTGTCCTCCATCCTCACTTATCTAGGCAGAACTGTTCCACCTTCCTCTGTCCTTCCTTATGCAAAAGTTGACTGCCTGGGTTCAAATCCCAGTTCTGCCTCTT
Organism: Bos indicus; assembly: GCF_029378745.1. Classification (NCBI taxonomy): domain Eukaryota; kingdom Metazoa; phylum Chordata; class Mammalia; order Artiodactyla; family Bovidae; genus Bos; species Bos indicus. Next base: position 12,940,880 of record NC_091782.1, on the reverse strand, counting down.
GCTGGCTGTGTGAGCTTGGGCAAGTTACCTCTCTGGGCTTCAGTGTCTTCATCTGTGAAATGGGTGTAATGACAGAAACCACCTCATGGGAATGGTGTGGGGATTAAACAAGGCTTGTAAAGTGTTTACTTAGCCCAGCCTGTGACACTCAGTAAGACCTCACTAAATGCTGCTATTATTATTAAGACCAATTTGGCTCTTTAAAAAAAATGTTAGTGTTAGTCGCTCAGTCCTGTACAACTCTGCACCCCATGGACCTGTAACCCGTCAGGCTCCTATGTACATGGAATTTTCCAGACAAGAACATTGGAGTGGGTAGCCATTCCCTTCTCCAGGCGATCTTTCCAACCCAGGGATCAAACTCAGGTCTCCCACATTGTAAGAGGATTCTTTACCACCTAGGCCTCCAGTTTGGCTCTTACCATATTATAATCTGATCATGAGTCTGTCTCTTCAACTAGACCTTGGGCTCTTGACCTTTCATATCCTCCTAACAACCTCATAACATAGTTATTATTGTCCCCATTGTAAAGGTGATGACCCTGAAGCTCAGAGCTATTAGCCAGCCACACAGTCAGCGGACAGATCTCAAAGTGGACTTTATGGCCCTTACACTTCTCTCCCAGGCACTCAGCCTAGGTGACCTCCAGAGGCTCTCAGTTCTGCTGCCTCAGCCTGTGGCTCTGTGCTGGCCTGTTAGGCAGTTAATAATGGAAGATGCTGCCCTGGACTTCAGGCAAGAAATAGTTAAAGAACAGCAGTCTCAGCTCCAGAGGGCACAGAGGCCAGAAGCTGGGTCTTCAGGCCCCTGGGGAGTGAGGTGCTGGGAAACTGAGCTGATCTGAACTCTGAAGGGCAGCTGCCACCATTCAGACAGAAAACACAAGCCCAAGGCCTTTCATAACCAGAAAGATGCTGCTTCTGAGAGTGTGTGTACACATGTATCCAGAAACATACGCAGACACACACACACAGAGTGATACACACACAGACATGTGGGAGCACGCACACACTCTCACACATGTCCACTGATTCCCCTAAAGCCTTATCAGAGGGAACCATTTAATTTGCTTCTACGGAGAGAGACTCAACGTTGCAATGGAGATACCTGAGGCTCCTTGTCATACAGGAGGACTTGGGTGATTATGGGAAGCATAACTCAAAGACTGGCACTGCAGTGAGGGGAGGCAGGGTCACTAGAGATGGCCTCAGCAAGATTTCAGTGTGAAAGTGGGAGAGGCCAGAGAATCACAGGGTTAGCAGATCTGATCTGCTGTGACTGAGATCCATCCAAACAATTTACATGCCCAGCCTTCCCCTCTCCCTGCAGAGGTGTCGGATTTTAGCGGATATCAGATCCACCTGGAGAGTTACACGTTCAGATTCCTAGGCCACCCAACTGGAGACTTTCACCCCCACTTAGCAAGTGTGGCAACTGACGCCCAGCAAAGCTAGATAACATGTCCAGGACCACGCAGCAGTGCCGAAATCGTCGAGGATCCACGCTCTGAACCACCATGCTGAGTTCTGTCTCAGGCATCTGGATACTCAGGCGTGAGCATCATTTAATCCCTGCAGTGGATCCTCTGGGGGAGCAGGAAAGGGAGCAAGGGGCCCAAGGGGGTGAAAAGGGTCAGGACCCCAGGCTCAGAGGCCAGAGTTCCAGGTAGGGCTCTGTTTCCCCTGGGGGCTGGAGACCAGAGAAGAAACTGAGGCTCAGGCGCAGCTGTGTGGGCTGGCCGCAAGATACATACTTAGTGGTCAAGGACCCTGGCTCTGCAGTTTGCAGAGGCTGTGTGACATTGGGCGTGCAACTCAGCCTCTCTGAACCTATAGAGAAACAGCGATCCCCACTACACAGGGCTGATTTGAGGACTGAATGAGCTAAGGCACACATCCCAGCCCCAGGGAGGGCCTGCTGCTACTGCTAAGTCGCTTCAGTCGTGTCCGACTCTGTGCAACCCCATAGACGGAAGCCCACCAGGCTCCCCCGTCCCTGGGATTCTCCAGGCAAGAACACTGGAGTGGGTTGCCATTTCCTTCTCCAATGCAGGAAAGTGAAAAGTGAAAGTGAAGTCGCTCAGTCGTATCCGAATCTTAGCGACCCGATGGACTGCAGCCTATCAGGCTCCTCCGTCCATGGGATTTTCCAGACAAGAGTACTGGAGTGGGGTGCCATCGCCTTTTCCGTGGGAGGGCCTGAGTCAGTGGTAATTTAAACTCCTACAGACTTAACCATGGGTGATTCCTCTGGCAAGGGCAGCATACACAGCCTAGAGGCTGCCCGATCCACTCCCCCTGGCCCAACCTGGACCACCTGGAAGCCCACCCTTGACTCACCTTCCTCTCCAGCAGGAGAGCAGAGAGGAAGCCGACCCTGGCCCCAGATACAGCCAATCCGGAGCTCCTTATAGAGTTTCTTGCCCCCGCCCTGGGCTGCCATCTGTGCAGGGCTGGGTGGACCTGCCAGTCTCGGAGGGCGGTTAATTTATGACCCTCCCCGCTCCTCATCTACACCAGGCCAGCAGGGCCTCAAGCCCCAAACCTCAGCCTCTCAGAGGGAGGAGGGGAAACAGAATCTGAATTAGTTCCAGCTTAAAATCAATCCTTCCCAGCAACAGACAGCCAAAGGGGCACAGAGAAGAGGCCTGCTTCCTTTTAATTTATCTTTTTTTTTAAATTTTTTATTTTTTTCAACACCAAAAACATTGTGTATTGGGGTATAGCCAATTAACAATGGTGTGGTAGTCTCAAGTGAATAGCCAAGGGCCTCAGCCATACATACACATGTATTTATTCTCCCCCAAACCCTGCTCCCATCCAGGTTGGTGGGTAACACTGAGGAGAGTTCCATGTGCTACACAATAGGCCCTTGTTGGTATCCATTTCAAATACAGCGATGTGTACATGACCTTCCCAAACTCCCTAACTATCCCTTCCCCCCACAACCCCGCAGCAATGATAAATTCGTTTTCTAAGTGTGTGAGTCTCTTTCTGTTTTGTAGGTTCATGGTTGTTTTTATTTTTTAGATTCCACATAAAAGGGATGCCATATTTCTCTTTCTCTGCCTGACTTCATTCAATACGACACTCTCTAGGTCCATCCACGCAGCTACAAATGGAGGCCTGCTTCCTTCAACTCCATCTACCAAAGCTTTTGTCTCACATCTACCCCTCGTTAATCCACATGCTTTACCAGGAGGCACAAGGCTGAGCCAGCAAGAGCAGAGACTGCCAGGGTCCAACCTTGAGTGCTTACAGGCTACGCAACCTTGGACAAATGGCTTACCCTCTCTGTGCATCTGCTTCCTCATCTATAAACCAGAGATAATAGCAGAAACCATCTTTTAATGCTGTTGTGAGCATTACATAATAATAGAGACTGATTTCAAACAATCCCAGGCATATGGTAAATGTCAGTTGTCACTACGAGCTGCTGGTCCTTCTGGTGTCGTTGTGGGCCCTGGTGGGGCGGGCGGTGTAGATATCAAAAATGAGGCAGAAGGACTACATGGCGGTGAAGGGGAGGGGCAGAGGGTGTCTGGAAGGAGCCGCAGCAGAAGTCTTGGGGGTTGGGGAGCTTTCTGGAAGAGGAAGTCTGGGCTGAGGCTGCCCAGCTCGGCTCCCACCTTCGTTTGTGCTCGGTCGCTCAGTCATGTCCAATTCTTTGTGACTCCATGAACTGTAGCCCGCCAGGCTCCTCTGTCCATGGGGATTCTCCAGGCAAGAATCCTGGAGTGGGTTGCCATTTCCTCCCTCAGGGAATCTTCCCCACCCAGGGATCAAACCCGTGTCTCCTAAGGCTCCTGTACAGGCAGGCAGATTCTTTACCTCTGAGTCACCTGGGAATCCCGGCTCCCACATTATCCTCCTTCATTCTTCACCTGTTTCCCATTCTGCTGCCCTCCTGAGAGAGAAACAGACACAGAGAAGTCACCTGCTGCTGGGCATCTTTCCCTCATGAGGCTGGCCTCAGGCCACCACTGTTCCTTTAGGGTCTCTGCCTTCTGGATGGGTTGGCCTAGGCCTTTATCAGGACGGGGTGGTCACTGCTGCTGGGGACAGTGGAGTGTTGAGTGGAAACCAGAAGTCTCTGTTCACTTCAGGAGTATCCCAGCAGGGCTCCTGATCAGAGAGCATCTGGTCCTAACCATACATGGGGGTGAGTCTCACTCCTTATGGTTATTTCCCCACTCAGACTTCCAGCTCTGAAGAAATGGTGAGTCTTCTCTCCCCTCAGACTGGCGCTCCCTAAGGGCGGGGTTGTGTCTCCCCTCAGACTGGGGCTCCCTGAGGACAGGACTGTGGTTCCCTTCAGTTTGGGGCTCCCTGAGGGCAGGGCTGTGTCTCCCCCTAGACTGGGGCTCCCTGAGGACAGAACTGTGTTTCCCTTCAGACTGGGGCTCCCTGAGGCAGAGCTGTGTCTCCTCTCAGTCTGGGGCTCCCTGAGAACAGGACTGTATCTCCTCTCAGTCTGGGGCTCCCTGAGTCAGGGATGTGTCTCCCCTCAGACTGGGGCTCCCTCAGGGCAGGGCTGTGTCTCCCCTCAGACTGGGGCTCCCTCAGGGCAGGGCTGTGTCTCCCCTCAGACTGGGGCTCCCTGAGGCAGGGTTGTGTCTCCCCTCAGACTGGGGCTCCCTGAGGCAGGGCTGTGTCTCCCCCTAGACTGGGGCTCCCTGAGGACAGAACTGTGTTTCCCCTCAGACTGGGGCTCCCTGAGGGCAGGGTTGTGTCTCCCCTCAGACTGGGGCTTCCTGAGGCAGGGCTGTGTCTCCCGCCAGACTGGGGCTCCCTGAGGCAGGGCTGTGTCTCCCCCTAGACTGGGGCTCCCTGAGGACAGAACTGTGTTTCCCCTCAGACTGGGGCTCCCTGAGGCAGGGCTGTGTCTCCTCTCAGTCTGGGGCTTCCTGAGGCAGGGCTGTGTCTCCCCTCAGACTGGGGCTCCCTGAAGACAGGACTGTGTCTCCCCTCAGACTGGGGCTCCCTGAGGACAGGACTGTGTCTCCCCCCAGACTGGGGCTCCCTGAGGCAGGGCTGTGTCTCCCCTCTCAGTCTCCTTCCTGGGTGGCACCTCACTTCTCTCCTGGAACAAGACTTAGGCTTCGTGTCTGCTCTAGGGAGGGAATGCTGGCTGTTACACTTCAAAATTTCCCTTCATCCTGTCTGGGTGGGTGGACAGCAAGATAGATAATTAAAGTCCTGGCAAGCAGTGGAAAGACCTGTTGAGATCCAGAGTCGGGGTTTGGGCAGTGGAGCCTGAAGGAGGTTCTGTCCAGGCCACAGCCTCTTTCCAGGTCTGGCCTTAGGCTCAGGCAGCAGCTTTCACAGGCCTGTCTCCAGCTTCAAGAGCACAGAGGAGCGTGGATGGCTCCCCACTGCCCAGCCTTATCCCAAACCCCAGAGGGAAGCTCCCAAGCTGTGAGAGCCGGCAGGTCCATCTCTGCATATGAACTACACTGACTGCTTGAAATTGAGTTTCAACTAGTGCTTATTGAATGAATAATCGCCAACACTCTGGCCAGTTATTCCCCAGCCTAGAAGGCTCACATCTACCAGCTTCCATCTTTCCAAACTCTCCACATCGCCAACCAGCTCAGCTGCAAATTCTCTCAACCTGCTCTGACCCACTGTGGCACTCAAGTGCGCCCATGGGTCTGGTCCACTAGTAGACTCACTAGTGAGTTTTCTAAAACACTAATGCTTTGGCTCCACCACCAAGGAATTCTGATTTAATTGGCTGTGGGTGGGGCGGCAGGGTATTGATTCCATTTAACTCTCCAGGTGGTGCTGACATGCTGCTGTGGTTGAGAACCAAAGGAGCAGGCTGTGGTCTCCTCCATAGAGAAGATGAACTGGGCACTACATCCTGGTGCCCAGTGCTGGGCCTGGCACACAGCAGGGGCTCCATGTTGTTGTTCGGTCACTAAGTCATGTCTGACTCTTTGCGACCTCATGGACTGCAACACACCAGGCTTCCCTGTCCTTCACCATCTCCCAGAGTTTGCTCAAACTCGTGTCCATTGAGTCGGTGATGCCATCCAACCATCTCATCCTCTGTCGTCCTCTTCTCCTCCTGCCTTCAATCTTTCCCAGCATCAGGGTCTTTTCCACTGAGTTGGCTCTTCACATGAGGTGGCCAAAGTACTGGAGCTTCAACTTCAGCATCAGTCCTTCCAATGGATATTCGGGGTTGATTTCCTTTAGGATGGACTGGTTTGATGTTGTTGCAGTCCAGGGGACTCTCAAGAGTCTTCTCCAGCACCATAGTTCAAAAGCATCATTTCTTTGGTGCTTGGTGCTCAGGTGCTCCATAAATGTTTGTAAATAAAAGATTTAATGACAGGTGGGCCAGTCCCCTTTCTGGAGGTGCCCAAAGGTACACAGGACTGGCATCAGTCTTCCTCTACAGCAGGTGAGGTGATGATTAAGAGTTTATCTCTGTTGATGGGTAGTCTGGATTCAAATTCTGCCAGCTTTTTGGCCTTGAGCAAGTTGAATCACAGTTTCCTCATCTGTAAATGGAACTAATCACAGCCTCTACCTCACAGAGCTGTTCTGGGAGGATGGAGTGTCTGTCTGTAAAGGCTTAATTCAGGTGATTTGTGTTCATCTGGGTCTTGGCAGGAAACAGATGGTTTATTCAAACCACTGAGGAGAGTTTACCAAAGGGGGTGTTTGCAGAGAGGTGGGTAGAGTTAAGGAAGGCATCAAGGAGGGAGTGTAGAGAACCCCAGGGCTAGAAACACTGGGGCGCTGTTAGCACCCATCGGCCTAGAGGGGCACAGAGAAGAAGCAAGAGCCCAGAGGTAGAACTCTGCAATAGGAGAGGGGCTGAGACAGGTGCCACGGGTACTGAGGAGGCAGCCGCTGCACCCCGAGATACCTACCTCAACCCCCTCCCTTGGGCAATGCCAACCAGGGTTCACTTCACAAGGAGCCCTGTGATGCAGTCCGCAGAGGGAGGCACCAGGGCACAGGGCAGAGGGTGGATTGGGAGGAGAGGACAGAAGATCTCCAGCCCCCTGACATTCGGCAAACGCTGATGAAATATTATTACTACTGTTACTGTTTGTGTGACTTGTGTGGACTGTCTGTGACCTCGTACCTCGCTATTAAACAGTATTGTTGGCACCTGTCCGGTCTCCTGAGCATAGCAGATGGTCCAGGACCCCAGCCCAGCTCCTCAGCCACCCCATCCCGGGTGCCTCAGACACACTGGAGGGAAGAAGGGCTGAAGGAAGGAGCACAGCTCCATGTTCAGCCAAGGGCTTCAGCTTGTTTGACAAACCATCAAAACGGCTTTGCGGGAGCAAGCTTCATTAAAATGGAAGCACAGCGCTCTAGTATGCAGATGGGGCCACTTTATTACTTTTTAATTTGTTTACAGAAAGCCCATATTTGGTGTACACCATCTTTGCAAATAGTAACAAATGGGCATGTTTGCTGCCTCCAAAGCCGTGTTTCCCTGGATAAATAGACTGAAACTGTGTTTGAATGCTGCACTGGGTTACTCTTAATAGAATCTGACATGCTCCTCGGATTGTGTGGGAGGCTGGAGGGAGGACCTGAAGTGTGGGGGGGGGTGTGTGTTGAGTATGTGCAGCGTGTGAGGTGTATGTGTCGTAATCTCTCCAGACGCGCTTTCTTGGTCTACATGATAAGTGACCTGGGCCAGATGGTCTCCGCAGCCTTTGAAGCTTTCCTACGCCACAGCTTCATGATTTCTCTGCCACTCTAGAAACTACAAACCTCTCTGAACCACCAGCCTTCCAATTAATTCCCAAGAGAAGCCCTCTTCACTAAAATGAAATAAAACCTACAAATTACCAAATGCATTTCGAAAATGGGTCAAATTGAATGAAGAATACTTAATGGAGTGTAACTATTCCAGTGACAGTTCAAATGCTTATACTGTAGCCCCCCCAAGAACAACAATATTCATAAATCCATTAGGACTCTCAAATGCTGGTTTCACTCATTCTTAGTTGTGTGATGTTGGGAAAGTTACTTAACCTCTCTGTGCCTCAGTTTCCTCATCCGTAAAGACAGGATGGCAATACCTTCCTCATGGGGCTGTTGGAGGGATTAGATGATTCTTGCAGCCCATTCAGAAGAGGTGTGGCACCAGCAAGAGCTCAGCCATTGTTAACTACCATCATTCATATGTATGGTAGTGTGTTTCTATTAAAGAGAAAGAATTTAGGACAATCTCTGTTACGTAAGTTGCCCATTCAGAATCTGTCCTGACCTGAAGAAGTGACCTAGCCCCCAGGTAACTCCCCATCACATCTGCATGACTTACCTACCTCACAGCACTCTTCACAACCTAAACTCCTCCTTCTTATATCTCTCTGTGTATTATCAGTCTCTCCTCATCTGGGTGTTTGGTCCACAAGGGCACAGACCTTGTCAGTCTTATTCATGGCTATCTCCCCAGCACCTAGAACATCATTGATTGGTTCTCCATAAATTCTTGTCCAATGAATGAACAACTACATTAGTAAAGCATGTGATGTTGGCCAGACATAAGGATGAACCCTGGAAACCTTGGTCAAGGTTGGGCCTGGAGGGAATGCCACATACATGCATTTCATGTTTTAACACATACATCCAGCCTGTAAAGTCTCTGTTCACGAGATTGTTCATTAACTGGATTTTTATTTTTACTTAGGAAAAGCAAGATTGGGCTTCCCCAGTGGCTTGGTGATAAAGAACTCGCCTGCAAGGTAGGAGGCACAGGAGACGCAGGTTTGATCCCTGGGTTGGGAAGATCCCTTGGAGGAGGGAATGGCAACCCACTCCAGTACTCTTGTCTGGAGAATCCCATGGACAGAGAAGCCTGGTGGGCTGCAGTCCATAGGGCCGCAAAGAGACACGGCTGAAGGGACTGAGCACAAAGCAAGATCAGAAAAGAACACAAAAAAGGAGCAAAACAACATCCTGTTTCTTGGTGTGAAGTCCCCGGCCCAGCACCCTTACGCCATCTCCTGGGCCTCCACTAGAGAAGCCTTGGATGGGGTGACTTCTTGTCTCAGAAATGGGTTCCCAGGGAGCAGAGTCAGCCTGGAGAAAATGAGACATACTTTTGCATACCCAGAGCTTTAGAGTTTACAAAGTTCTCTTGGAACCCCATCCCACTTGATATCTCCTTGTGAGAAGGGAAAGCCCAGGCTCCCTCCAGGCCTCATTCCCTGCCCCCCAGTTTTACAGATGCGGAAACCAGGGGTGGAGGCAGAACAGACTTGCCAGCCTTCCCCCAGCCTATCCAGGACTCTTACCAACAATACCTCGAGGCCTCCACAGAACGGGTTATTAATTACCCTGCTGGCTAAAGCAAGGAAAGAGGTCTGTGCATTTCAGATAAATTTTTCAACTACAAAGGGAATGAAACTAAAAGGAACAGCTCCTATCAGTTAACCAGGATATTCTGTTAACCGGGAACACACCCCCCACCACCCAACACTCTCGCTGGAAGCATACCTTAAAAATCAGTTCTTCTCAGGATTTTAGAAGTTGTGTTTCTTAGAAACTGATCACTACAGCAAAGATTCAGAACCCAGCATGATGAAAACAAAGAGCACACCTTTCCTGAGAAATGTTTAAAGGCACTCTGCATTGCAATTATAATCCCCAATATTTATTGAATATGCCTTTATTATGCTCCAGACACTGTTCTAAGCCCTTCAGATCACAAACTTATGATATATCATGTTCTCCTCCTTATAGATGAGGAAACTGAAGCACAGAGTGGTTAGGATCATGCTGAAAGTCACATAGCTGGTAAGTGACAGAGCCAAGGTTCATAGTCAAGTAAGAGGTCAGTATCCTGAGCTACACTCATCACCCTTACATCTGGCTGTATCTCCAAGAGGGGGAAAAAAAATCTTAGTAAATGTTAAAGTAAAAAGATACAACAATATTGCTAGAAATCAAATTTTATTGACAAGGTTTTAAATCACAAAGATAGCCATTAGTAGTGAAAAATCATGACTGTCCCGTTGGATGTAAAATTCTCCTTTTACAGGATCAGTGTGAAGCTTCAGCAGACAGCACTTTGGCTGGTGGGCCCAGCAGAAAGTATGTTTGAGTCGCAGTGTGATCCACCGTGATTACTTCTGCATCCCAGGAATGCCATGCTCATCTCACCAATGTTCTTCTTTTATACATGAAAAAAGAGAAGCCCAGAGAGGTCAGGTGACTCATCAGTGGTCACACAGCAAATTAGCAGGTGAACCTAACCTGCTCAGTGCCATGAACATAACATCTGCCACATGACTCAGTCCTGTCCTTTGCACCACAAGCCAGAGAGGAAGGCAGAGCCCAGATCACGGTGGGCCAACTGGTTAGCCAGCTGAGGGCCAGGACCAGCTCCCTCCATCATCCCAGCCACAGTTGGGGTCTATTTTCTGCCTAAGTGAAGCTGCCACTGCGGGGTAGTCACTTATGAGTTTTAGCCCTTGGTTCTACTTGGGAGAGGAAAAAGGAAAGGCCAGACGCCTACTGATCCTTTTATGTGGGGGCCAATGAATCCCTTTTACTTCTCAGAAACTTCCAAATAACCCTCTCCCTTCCAGTAATTCTAGGAGAATGAAAATTGACTACCACCCGCTTGTCCTACCACCATTCAAGCTAATCGCTCAGGGAGAGGCCAGGGACCGCTTTCTTTGTGTGCCCGTGGCCTCGCCTCCTTCTCCCCACAGGCCCCGGGGATACTGATAATCCCCATCAGTGATGTCGTGGGACTGGGCTGGGGGGAGGTTGCTGTCCTGCAGGGGGAACCTGAAGACCGAGGTCTCCAGACAGGTGGCCGGGAAGTGAAGGGGACAGAGGAAGGGGGCCAGGGGCCCCTCTGAGGGTCTGCGGTGACGGCTTTCGAGTGAGGCGGCAGCGGCTTATTACAGCTAATTTCCTTCCCCTTGCTAGAACCACAAATCCACAGGGTTTTCACAGCATATTTGTGTATCTGGCGCTCTCAGCTCGCCTCCCCTCGGGGACCATAAGAGATGCCAAGGAAAGAAACAACATGCTCCCCCATAATTTCAAAGTCAGTTCCAGAGTTAATAATAAATTAAGAGCTGCAGGCGGGTGGAGGAGGAGTCCACACGGAGGGCCCACTCTGTGCTGGGGCAGACCGGCCCCTCCAGGAACATCTTCTAGGAATCAGGAAAAATAGTGGAACACTGGCATCTCAGATGCTGAGGAGGTTTTTCCAAGGTCCCAGGCCCACTGACTCCAAATCTTTGTGGCACCAAAGCCAGTGGGGTCCCCACCCCACCCTGATGGCTGTATGAGGGAGGGGAGAATTGAAGAGCATTCTCTCCCCCAGTTTCTTTATCCCTCCCAGGGGACAGTGGGAGCACTTGGAGAAAGGCAGAACAGTTTTTCAGGGGGAATTGGAAAATTCTTCTCCCTGGCCAATGACTAAACCCATTCACCGCTGAGGAAATTTCTAGACCAACAGCCACACCAGTTGGAAATCCAACAGTCTCAAATTATCTATGCAAATTTGTTATTCATTGTTGGGGTTGTAAGAAGACTATCTCCCAGACTGGAAGCTCCCTGAAGACCAGGGGCTCTGCCACCAGGCTGGAAGTGTCATCAAATCTAGTCAGAGCTAAGATTGTGAAGGGACTTGGAAGTGGCAGTGTGAGGAGGCCAGGCAGGTTTAACCCTGAGAATACAGGGTGTGGTATGGACAAGATAGCCGCCCTGAACTACTAGAGGGGCTGTCCTATGAATCCTGTAGAATCCACTCCTTCTGTGCTATTCCCAAGAAGAAGAGCTAGAATTAAAGGGAGGTGACTCAGGGGACTGGACTTTGGTTCCAGAAAAGGATGACCTTTCTAAGAGTGAATCAGTGAGAAATAGTGAGCCTCCTAAGACGAGAAGTGAAACTTCTGAGGAGGGTCCAGAAGCACCTGGTGGCTGCTGGGCCAGGGGGCCTTTAAGATTCTTTCCAAGCCCAAGAGGCAGTCAGTGATGGTGGAGGTTCTACTCTCACCACCCCCAACCCTGCAGCAGGGCTCCTCCTGATAACCTCAGGGAGGGGCCAGAGGAGATGAGCAGGAGGACGCAGGGATGTGAAGTGAAGTCGCTCAGTCGTGTCCGATTCTTTTTAACTCCTGGTGGACTGTAGCCCACCAGGCTCCTTCGTCCATGGGATTTTTCCAAGCAAGAGTACTGGAATGGGTTGCCATTTCCTTCTCCAGGCGATCTTCCCAACCCAGGGATCGAACCCAGGTCTCCTGCATTGCAGGCAGATGCTTTACAGTCTGAGCCACCAGGGAAGCTGGAGGACACAGGGACCAGCTCCAACCAAAGAAGCCACTCAATACATTAATCAGGCAATCAAATGCATCAGAGAAGGATGAACACAGTGGTGGCTGTTGTAGGCTTGCAAGACTGCCCGGAACAGACCGGCTGAACAGATAAATAAGTAGAAAAATAAGTCTTCCTTGCCAACCAGAGTAGTGTTCTATCCTCACCTGCAGGGGGCACCGAGGCCTCGACTCACCCAGCGCTCCCTGGGACCCACTCACTCTTCACCAGGGAACCAGCGTCAGGGCAGGGAGTGACTTGCCCACAGTCACAAAACCACACAGGGGCAGGGCTGCGGCAAAGCCCTAGAGCTCGAAAGCCAGTGCCCTTTCTCCTGCTCTCAGCTGCCCCCACAGCTCCACCTGTTCCTGCAGTAGCTGGGATTCCTTTTAAAAATATGTTCCTCTCAGGTCCCAAAGTGGACAGAGACAGTATGTATTACATGTTCTCTGCCGGCCTGGGAAGAGCAGATAGAATGATCTCCTGACATTTCTGGAATCTACTCCAGTCTTCACATTTCCTCTCATAGCCATGTTCTCTCCCAAGCAACTGTGGAGTATGGGCACCAGTCACCCTTCACCTTCCCCAGCCCTCAGGCTTCCTCCCAGGAGCCCTTCCACATCCAGTTCCTCCAGCTGCTCCTGAAGGGCCGGTGAACTCCTCCACTGGAAGGCAGTGGAGATTCAAAGTATATTCCCCCACCCAGGAGAATTTGCATTTTAAGTCAATCTCTGTAAGAGGGAGAGGTTTAACCTGGAGTCTAAAGCATGGACATTAAGGACTTTCTGGATGCTGGGGAGAGATGTGGGGGTCAGAGACGCCTTCCCAGGGCTTCCTGATGGGAAAGAAAGGCCAGGGTGGAAGTGGGGGTCACCATCCAGGAGGGGAAGCAGATAACAAGGACCCCAGGCACTCTTCGCAGGGCAGGGGGCAGCTCCCCACCCTCCACCACTTATGTCCTAAACTGGGCATGTTCTACAGGGAACAATGACCTCTCCTAAATTCTAGAGAGCAGGAACTAGGATGTTAGCACTGATCCACAACTGGACAGATCAACCACCAGGACTCACAGCAGACTATCCTCCTTCAGCCCACAGAGCAGACACCTCCAGTTAACCAACTCTGGTCCCCTCCTCGGGTTCATTAACCACACACTGGGTGCCAGAGAACGGATGCACTGACCTCTGGAGGTTCCCACGGAAGACTTCCGGCTCCATCAATCCCAAGGAGCTGGAAAGGCAGCGCAGATTCTCTGTAGGGGACTTGCACAGATACCAACCAACCGGAGCTTGTTCACAGGCTCCAGAGCAGGGCTGTGAGCAGGGCTCCCGGCTCCTGTCTTTTCCCCGCCAACAAGCACACCCCCGACCCAGGGCAATTTCCCCAGAAGAGCGCTCACGCTGCGCCCTGCCAGCCTCGGCGCCAATTGACTGGATTTCAATCAGAAATCCATCTCCCTTAAGGACCGCTTTGGATACAAGCAAAAGAAACCTGCAATCTAGATGCTGATGCCTAGCCATAATGGGGGGAGCCGGAAGGAGGCCGCCTGCCCAACCCGGTCCCTACCCGGGCCAACCCCGGCGTTCAGCGAGGATGAAAACCGGCCTGGGCTGCAGCCGACTCAGCTTCCAGGGACCTAGGAAGGGGCGAAGCCTGCTGTCCCTGCGTCCCCGACACTGGCGGGCACAGCCGTATCGCTGAGTCTGGCCGAGGAGGGTTAATCCTGCCGCTGCAGTTAGCCAGCCTCGGGGAGCCAGCTGCGCGTTCTGGGCGAGCCCTCGGCGGGGGTTCCCTGGACGCTCCGGAGAAGGGCTCTCCTAGGACGGCTAAGAGGGACCAAAGGTTTCTTTCTTTCGGAGCACGAGAAGCCGCAGGCTCGGCACTTCTCCCCACCCACCCACCCCCAACCTCATCGCCAGCTGCCACTGGTCCCTCTCCTGGCCTGTACTGCGGTCAGGAAAGGGTCACGCGGAGCCAGGGTGGCTGCTCCACTCCGCTCCCACCCCAGACCCCGCACCGGGCGAGCGGGGGCGGGGCTGCGGGGACGGGAAAGACCCCGCGGAGCGCTGGCGGCTCTGGTGCACGGCGCGGGCAGCCTCCTGGTAAATAATGCACGCCTCCCAGCGCCGGCTGCAGCAGGTAGTGTATCAAAGTAATATCGCGCCGCGAATTGCAGTGTAATCGCCGTAATTTAGGGCCCCGTGGGTGAGCCCGTTTCGGCAAGGCTGCGCGCCCGGACGGCCAAGGTGACTGGAGCGTCTGCTCCGGCTTTGACCTCTGGATTTCCTCCAAGCTAAGTGAGGCCATAAAAAATTCAGAAGCCCAGGCTGTCTCCTAGCAAATGGGGTGTGGGCAGAGAGATTGTATTATCTATCTAGACCCAGCGAGACGGATGCACCCGCCAGGAATAAAGCGATGTCGCCGATCGCGCTTAGGAGGGCCTCCCGGGTGGTCGAGCAAGGCCCAGGCAGTGTGTTGGGGGTGTCCAGCCCAGAACAAGGAGATGGTTTTTCACTAGACTCGGGGTGCCCCTGCCGCGAGCCATCGGATCCGTCCCTCCCGCGGGCTGCGCAGCAACCAGACCCTCCCAGGACCGCCGCGGCGCTAGGGAGTCGTTCCGGCATTAATATTCCTGCCCAGGTCCTCCCAGGGGCCTGCCGCCCGCCTGCCCTCCCCCAGCCCCGTAAGGGGAAGTCTTTGTGGGCTAGAGAGATGATAACAGGAAATGCATTTGCAGGCTCCCTTCTAACTTCTTGATGGGAGCCAGTTGGAAGCGCTCGGAGCTGTGCTGTCCCTCTGAGCTCGGCTCCCGGTGACCTGGAAGGTGATAATCATGAGCTTCTCTCAGGAAAGACAAAGAAATGGAAAAACTTATCGGGCCCTGCAGCTCTGTCACATTGCGTTAGCCGAGAGCCTTGTGTCTGTGGCCCCAACTCGGTGTTGGAGGGGCTGTTTTCCGTTTTCAGGAGCTCTCCACCCCACCCCTTACTCTCGGCGCCCAGGAGTTGTCTCCTCCTCACCCCTCTCGGAATCATTTTCATCTCCCAGTGAAGAGATGTGACAGATGGCAAGCTTTCTGGAACTGACACTCTGCTGATCGTCCCCAACCCCATCCCGCCCCCCTGGTTGTTTCTCTTGCCTGGGCTGTGAACTTGGGAGCCAGGAGGGCCCTAGAAACCAGCGGTTCTGATTAAACAAGCCGTGGGGCATTCTGACAGCAGAACGTTCCACAGCCCAGCAAGAAAGAAGGAGATTTGTGTGTGAGGAAAGATGTCCAGGATATATTGTTCAATAGAAAAAGCAAGTTGCAGCACAGCATATAGCGAAATATCTCATTTGTGTTACATTTTAAATAAAGGCTATATATACTCACAGGCTTGCCTATGCGGAGAAAATGTCTGAGAAGGAAAAAAGACTGTTAATGGCTGTCCCATGGGATAAGGAGGAGAGAGGGACTTTAACCTCTCACTTTGAAATTTTTGTTTTGTTTGATTTTTTTCAAAAATGATTGCATTTACTTTCACAATTTCAATATAAATCTTTTTCCAAAAAAAAAAAGAAAGAAAAGAAAAATAAAAAGAGACCTCCAGTCTAACTTCTTCATTTGAAACAGAGCTTAGGGAGGGAAAGGCACTTTTCCAGGTTGCACTGTGCTCACAGCTTGGCCTCAGGCCCTATCCTCCGTGTCCCTTTACCAGGCTCCTTCCCAGGCGCAGCCTGGCCAGCCAGGCTCAACAGGCCCAGAAGAGAATCGGGGGCCCCCTTTCCAGAGCAGGAAGGGCCCCTAATTGGAGTGTGACCTGATGTGAGGGAGCAGTCTTTGATTCCAGAGACAAGAGTTGGGAGCGGGTTTGGACACCTGGCTGGGTGGCCGGCACTTGTGCATGACCCTGCCCTTCTCCAGGCCCCACAGGCCCAGTCTTACCAGGGGTGGGAATAGAAGGGCTATGCCTGGGGTGACCAACCATTGTGATCTGTCCGGAACTGAGGTGGTTCCCAGGATTTGATCCATGGAGTTCTCCAGGCAAGAATACTGGAGTGAGTAGCCATTCCTTTCTCCAGAGGATCTTCCCAGCCCAGGGATCGAACACAGGTCTCCTGCATTGCAGGCAGATTATTTGCTGTCTGAGCCACCAGGGATGCCCCAAATTAGAACAGTCCTAGGCAAATTGGGAAATAGTAACCCTTCTTGTGCCAGTTGTGTCTATGGCAGCCCACTGACAGTTTGGCAACTCAAGGTTGAAGATTCTAGAAGGCTGTCTCCAGGCAAGGACGGCTCATCCTTGTTCTGACTTCTCTGAAAAGTGTGAAGCTGTAAGGGTTAATTTACTTGTTGGTTATGATTTCCTCTCAGTCCAAGCATGCATAGAAGCGTGTGCACACGCGTGCACACACACACCCGCCCCACCATGCTTCCTTACCTCTCTTAGTCTGTCTAAAGGCACATCAGCCAGGGCCCAGCAATACCCGCCTCTGTCTCTTTGAGCAACATAATCCTCAAGAAATTCTGGAGCCTTTAATTACACACGGGGCTCATCGCAATTTCTCATCTCTCCCTCCCCACCTCAGGAGACAAAAAAGAAATTTCACACCCTAGTGAGCCCAGCTCATCTTTTCCTCTTTGATGCCAGCCTGGGGTTAAAAAGCAGGGACAAGCTACACACGCCTCCTCTGGGTTCTGATTCCTTTGCTGATTTTGAGATTCCAAGCATGCATCCTAAAGATCTAATCTGATTTTGCCATGCCCGCCTTACCAGCCGATGAATGGCCCCCCTGGCTTCCGCACTGCAGCACCCAGTATTCTGCAGAAGGCCAACTTCCACCACCCCTCTCACCTGCTGCTGGCCCCACCTGACAGCCCAGAGGAGAAAGGGCTAAGGTTAAGAAGGTGGTGGTTGGCAGAGGCCGGGGGGGGGTGGGGGGGGGCATGGGGTGGGGTGGGTTCAAGTTTCTGTTCTGGTCACATCTAGCTGTGTGACTTTGGACAAATTGCTTCTCCCCTCTGGTTTTCTCATTCATAAAATGGAAGGGGTTGACCTAAGTGGTCTCTAAGGTCCCTTTAAATGCTGTATGTGCATAGTTGTTTAGTTGTGTCTGACTCTGCAACCCCATGGACTGCAGCCCACCAGGCTCCTCTGTCCATGGGGATTCTCCAGGCAAGAGTACTGGAGTGGGTTGCCATGCCCTCTTCCTGGGGATCTTCCCAACCCAGGGATCGAATCCAGGTCTCCCGCATTGCAAGCGGATTCTTTACCGTCTTAGCCACCAAGGGAGCCGAAGGTCCTTTTAGACCTAATAAGCCAGACTTCTTCAGTTTAAATCTTGGCTCCCCCTTCTAGCTGGGGGAACTTGAGCAAGTTACTTAACCTTTCTGTGCCTTGGTGTTTTCATCGACTTCACTGAATTGTTGTTGTTGTTCCGTAGCTAAGTTGTGTCTGACTCTTTGCGACCCCCATGGACTGCAGCACACCAGGCTTCACTGGGTTGCAGTAAGAATTAAATGAGTTCATATTTGAAGAGTGCTTAAAACAGTGCCAAGCACATGTGAAACCCCTTGTGACAGAGAGACTGGTGCCCCTGCCACACGCCCTCAACACTCTCTAGTCCCATGTGTAGCACTTGGACTTGCTCCAGCTCCAAGCACCTGTGTCTCTGTGCCTGACAGCTTTCTCCACCCACTCACCCCCTCCCAGTCTGCTTGCCCTGAGCTCCAGGCAGGCTAGAAGTGCAAGCAGTTTAAGTGCCCAGAGAAACCTTTAACCAGTGATCTTAAGGCATTTGCGTATACATACCCAGGCGAGCTTGGCCCTCGTTGAGATAACCAAGGCTTATTCTACACAGTCTCCCAGACTGGGTGGTAACTGCTCTTCAATGCAACCTTTGTTGGATTTCCACCTTCCCTGTCTCCCTTGTCCAGTGCTTCTCAAGATCACCCACCAAATAAACGACTCTGCACTCAGATCCTGGCCTCAGTTGTTACTCTGTGCTAGTGCAAAGACAGGACCTTCGCTCATTGCAACAAGCTTGTGCAGTGAGTGTGGTCATTCCATGTCACAGATATGGAAACTGAGGCCCACGGAGGCTCCGTGCCCTGCCCAAGATCACACAGTAGGCACGTGGCCCAGCTGGAAATTGAACCCCTTGGCTTATGCATCTCCACCTTCCTCCCTCCTCTCCTTCTGAGGGGCTGAATCCTGTTTCACAGTGGACACCTCATTCCTTCAGAGCCAGGGCGGTGGCAGCTCCTTCACTCCAGGAAGGGAAAAGGGGTGCAGAACCAGGCTGTCTGTGAAACTGCCTCCCTGGCAGACTTGAGAGGCCACCCAAGGACTCTTTTCCAATCACACAGACGCCCACAGACCCCTGGGGTCTGCAGTCCTGGGCAGAGCAATCAGGCTCTTGGTACCACTGCCTCAGTTTAAGTGCAAACATGTAGGGACCCTTGGAGGACAGTGGCCTCCCAAGGTGCCAGGGTGGTACTCAAACATTGCCAGTCCCGAGAGGGCCCTGTCCTTCTGGGCCTCCAACCAAGCCCCTGTCTTGGCCTCTGGAAGTGTGCACTGCCAGCAAGAGCAATGGGCCATATGCCTGAGAAAGAGGGAGCCATGCCTCACAGTCACCCCTGGCAGAGGGCCTCACTTCAGACTTGGGCTCGTTACGGTTCCTGCTGTGCTGAGTCAGGCTTTCTACTTACCAATGGCTTTTATAGGCACACAGCTCCACATTCACAAAAGCCTTCCTTCCTTCTCTGCACCCTTCTTTCCCTCCCTGGAGACAACAGCCGCTGCTGCTGATTTACTGTGGCTCCTTCCAGAGATGTTCTATGGATAGACAGGCACACATATGTAGGCGTTACAGCACATTGTTCTTTTTCCCTCCAAAACAATTTGTCTTGGAGATTCTTCTACAGGGGTATGTGAAGACCTTCCTCATTCCCTTTTACAGTTGTCTAGTATTCCATAAGCATTTACATCTCATAACCAATTTAACCAGTCCCCACTGGATGGTTATTTTGAGTTATCCTTGATCACTTGCTAATACAAACCTTGTACCTGTGTTTAGTTGCACACTTGGAAGTGTATCTATAGGAAAAATAGCTAGATGTGGGATTGCTGGGACGAGAGGTACATATATATACTTGTAATTTCGAAAGATGTTGCCCAACTGACCTCCAGTCACTTAAACTCCCACCAGTTGTGTGCCCTGCAGAGGGCTAACTGTGCCAAGTGTGTACGGACATTGTTGACTTTGCCCTCATGACAGCTGGGGAGGGTGGCATGATTATCCGTGTCTGATGAGAAAATTGAGAGAGATTCAGTTTTGCCCAAGATCACCTCCCCCCCCAAAAAAACACAAAACTTTGAGCAGTATTACCTGCCAGGCTCTAGGCTAAGTGCTTTACATTTGTTATCTTATTTAACCCTCCCAGTAACAGTATGAGGTGGTTACTCTTAGAACCACCATTCATTCAGTTGAACCAAGTGTTGGAGCTCAAAGAGACTGAGAAGCTTTCCCAGTTCCACACAGCCAGTAAGTGGCAGAGTCAGATTCGAAATTTCTCAGTGTGCCTCCAAAGTCTGGGCTTTAGCTGCTCCCAGGAGGCTCTTAGAGACTCCCTGTTTAGTGCCTATCATGTGACACCAACTTTTCTAGGCACTGTGGTGCTCAGTCGTGTCCAGCTCTTTGCAACCCCATGGACTGTAGCCCACCAGGCTCCTCTGTCCATGAGATTTCCCAGGAAAGAGTACAGGAGTGGGTTACCATTTCCTTCTCCAGGGGAATCTTCCTGACCCAGGGATCAAATCCACATCTCTTGCATCTCCTGTTTTAGCAGACGGATTCTTTACCACTAACGCCGCCACGTAGGAGGCTGAGGCACTGTGGGGGCGGGGCAACAGCCAAGTCCCCGAGAGGTGTGAGACATGTTCTTCAGTAGCCAGAGAAAAGATCAGAGGCAGAAAGGATTACAAAACTGTTTTTCAGGGACTTCCCTGGCAGTCCAATGGTTAAGATTCTATGCTTCCACTGCAGGGAGGCATGGGATCCCTGCTAAGAACCCACATGCTGCGAGGTGTGAAAAATAAATTAAAAAAAAAAAAAAGGCCAGGACTAGAAATTGCTCTGCTGACCCCCAGACTGGGGCTCCTCACTCTGAACGCTGCACGGTGCTGCCTCCTGCACACACTTAAACCAAGAGAAGCTGACCAAGCAACTTAGTGTGGCAGTGAGGAGGAGAGGGGGGCTCATTTATTAAGCACCTGCTGCATACGCATAACCATAGGTTCCACAATAACCCTTTCATCTTACAGTCCCCAGCTGAAGCGGGGTGCTAGGAGTCAAAAAGCTTGAGGGTAAGTGGAAGCAGATTTGCAAGAAGCATGAAACCCAAGCAGAGGGCTTTACATGCACTATGGCATGAACTGCTGTGAGTGAATAGGGCTGATTATAGGTTATGAACCAGGACATGATTTCTATCAAATTTATGTTTGAGGACACTGAGCCTGGTGGCAATGCTTGGCACGTGCTGTTCCTCTGGCTGGAATGCCTTTCCTGGGCTTGAAAGGTCTCTGTGACGCATTCCCTGATCCCCGCAGAGTTTGACCAGGTGCATTCACACCCCCTTTGCTAGGTGAGAAATGCCCCAAGGCAGTGGCTGGCTCTGGTCCAGTGTCAGGCACATAGTGGGAGCTCCACAAATGCTTATGGAATGAATGAATGAATGGAGCGATGAAGGCCTGCCTGAGAAAATGGCAGCAGGAAGATAGAGGAAATGTGAAGCCAAGTTGAAGGAAGATGGACAGGGCCTCGTGAGTGGTTAGATCTAAGAATAGCTTGCACTTACATGGTAATTACTGTATAATGGGCCCCATAAGGGAGGCACTATTTTTTATCCCCATTTGACAGATGGGGAAACTAAGGCTAAGTGAGATTATGCAGCCAGTAAGTGCTTGAGGTCACAGCTAGTAGGTAGGAGAGTTGAGCTTTAAACTCAGTCTGGCTGAGGGTGCAAGCTCTATTTTATAGCTCTCTCATTATTGTATACAACTTACAAGAATTAAAGCGCCAATACTTTGGGCACCTGATGCGAAGAGCCAACTCACTGGAAAAGACCCTGATGCTGGGAAAGATTGAAGGCAGGAGGAGCAGGGGACAACAGAGGATGAAATGGTTGGATGAAATTGTCACTGACTCAATGGACATGAGTTTGAGCAAACTCCGGGAAATAGTGGAAGACCAGGAAGCCTGGCATGCTGCAGTCAATGGGGTCGCAAAAAGTCAGATACGACTAAGCGACCGAACAGCAAGGGCTGAAAGAGGTGAGTAAAATCGAAATCACCCATCCTAGTAAACTGGGATGATAATGCTCAGAGACCCCAGGTATTCTGACCTGTAATCAGTTGCTTTATCCCTGCCTGCTCACCTCCTTCTCATTTATTACCTTGAACATTCCGACAGGATCCAAGCTTCCATCCCTACAGATTGAACAGCTTGGACAGAAAGGGCAGAGTCTTCTCCTTTTTGAGACCCAGAGTGCAGAAGTGGGGGCTGGGGGGCCTGGCAGAGTGCCAGCAGGAGTCAGCGCCCCGCCCAGCGGCTCCTTGCCTGCCCCAGTGGCTCTGGGCGGACAGCCAGTCCAGCCCCTGGTGCCATCTCTCTGCTGCGCCTCCTCTCTCACCAAAGTCACACTCCGCACGCTCAGGTTCCTTTGTGGTGGGTGTTTTGATTAATTTTATTCTAATTAATTCAGTAATCTCAAGCTGTTTGCAAAATCTGCACCGAACGCTGCTCCGTGATGGATCTGCAGAAGGGGCTGCAAACACACGATTCATTTCTCCGTTGGAGCTATATATATCTTATGGCTGGGAGAGGGTGGGCTGGGGAAAGAAGCAAGACCGTTCCCTGCCTGCTGGCTCTCAATGTCATTTCCCAAATGCCCTCTCTTCCCTGGGCTGGGCTTGCTGGCTGTGGTCCCGCTTATGCCTCTTCTTTTTGGTGGGGCCTGGGGTGGTTTGCTTAACCTCATCGACTTCAGCACCCTCATCTCAAAATGGAGATGAAACACCTGCCCTGGCTACCTCATAGGCCCTCAGAACCAGCTAGAGTATGGGGACAGGCTTGAGAAGCTGTAGAGAAACCTGAAGGGCTGCTGACGTCTTTAATGGAGAGACAGGAGAGTGTGATGGCTGAGATGCAAACTGGATTTTCTTGATCGACCTCTTATTAGCTGGGTACCTTGGAGAGATGACATCACCTTTCTGTACCTCAGTTTCTACATCTGTAAAATGGGAGGGAGTGAAAATAGCATCCTCCTCATAGGGTTCTTGTAAACAGTAGTGAATATGGGTTTTTAGAACAGTACTTGGCATGGAGTCAAGCGTTAAACAGAATATTATCATGGTTATCTTAGTCATCTTCATACCTTTAAAATCTTCTGCATGCAACCCAAATACTCAGTTATGCAAGAAGCCTTCTCTGACTAGCCATATGGAAACTTGTACCCCAGTCCCAAAGAATGCATCCTTCCCTCATTTCTCTGAATGTGCTGAAGTTTTCACCCATAGTCTCCATATCTTCTTTGGGTGGCTCACTTTTCTTTTAGCTCAATGGAACACCTCAAGTTACAGGGGTCATCTTAGTCCGTAACTCTTACCATGGTGGGATTAAAAGGGCTTGGCCCGTGGCTGTTTCAGAAACCCCATCTAAAGGGATTTAGAGGCAGCAAGATAATTATAAGGGAACTGGCCTTGAAGCTGGGTTTGCTAAGTACACACAGTGATTTTAATGTAAATCTAAATAAATATAGAAAGTTTTTGAAATGGAGGCAATATCAATTGTCTATATAAAGAATGATCCTCTTTTATATGGAGGGAAATTTGGAAATGATAGAGACAAATCCTTCCCCATACATCTTTGAAATCTGTTCTAGTGCTATAAAGAGAAAAACCAACCAATAAAACAACCAAACAACAAGGTAAAGGAATGAGGAGGGAAGAGTGGTCAGGGAAGGTGTCATCTGAGCCAAGCTTGAGAAATGAGAGAAAGCCCATTGTGTGACCTTCTGGGCACCAGCACTTCAGGGTGAGGGCACAGCCTTAAAAAGTCTTTGAGACAGGAATGAGCTTGGGGTATGCGATAGTGGCTGAGGGGGATGGCAGGATAAATCAGAGAGGCAAGGCCACAGGTCCAGACCAATAGGCCTTGTGGGCCAGGGAAAGAAGTTAGATTTCATCCTAAATGCACTGGCAGCCCCTGGAAGACTTTAAGCAAGAAAGTGACACAAACTTATATATATATATATATATGTATATATGTGTGTATATATGTGTACATATATATATATATATATATTTTTTTTTTTTTTCCTGGCTGCAGCATGTGAAATCTTAGTTCCCCAACCAGGGACCAAACCCATGGGCCCTACAGTGGAAGTGCAGAATCTTAACTGCTGGACCACCAGGGAAGTCCCCACAACCTTATTTAGATTTTAAAAGGTCACGGTAGCTGCCTTTCCAGAATTCATCCATCCATCCTTCCATCAATTCATTGACAACATTTACTGCACACCTACTGTGCGCCAGGCACTGGTGGTTCAGAGTTAAGCAGGACATTACCCTCCCCTCATGGAGTTCAGCTGGAGACAAAATGAGCACAGACATGCTTTAAAGGCAGGGTGGCAAGTGGCATGGTAGAGCTGCATACAGGATTATCCCTAGAGGTATGGACTAGGGGTCTGGGATTGGGAACAGGAAAAGCTACTGGTTAGAGCAGTGGTTCTCCAAATTGAGTGGCATCAGAAACCACTGAGCCCTTGTTTAAAACAGATTGCTACTGCACGCAGCCTCCTGCCACTGATTCTGATGCATTCACTCTGGAGTGGGGCCTGGGAATGTGCACTGCTAGCTACTTTCCAGGGGTACTGATGCTGCTGGTCTGGGGACTGCACTTTGAGAACCCACTGGGATAGGAGGCTGTCGGCTCCTGTGACCAAAAAAATGCTAGTTCCAGGAATCCATTTCAGAACTGGAGACTGGACAGCTCCCAGCATCTCCCTTCAGTGCTTATCTTCCGCCCACGCCCGAGACAGGAGAACCCACTGAGGACAGCCATTTACCCACCATCTCCTTCCATCCACTGCCCCCTGGATTCCACTCACAGCCCCTCTTTCCCCTCTCCCTCCTTGGGAGGCATGTCTTCAAACTTTGTCCTGAAACTGAAGGAGCAATTTCACTCTCAGTTGCCTCCATTGATTCCTTTCAGGCTGCAGAAGACCTGTTACCACTCATCCCAGCTCCCAGCCAGCCAACCAACAGCCCTCATCTCCCTCCTTCTCAGCTCAGTGCCTTGGGCTGGGGAATTCCAAGTCCCTCAGCCTTCATCTGCTTGTTGCAGCCTTATTCACCTCACACCCTAGTAATTCTGCCCCCTGCCTTTCTCTGTTCCCTGAACGTCCCCTCCTCTCCCTCACCAGCCCCCACCTCCCTCACCCCTCTGCCCATCCCATCTGTGCTAAATTTGGCAAGCTCTCCCATGGAAACCTAAACTGCCAGGTTCCTGGTAACTTCAGCCCTTAGTCCCTCAAATCGATAAGACTAAGGCTTCTAACATCAATCAGAGCCCCAAATTTCAAAATTTGCAAAAAATTCCTCAGTTGGGGGTTTTCCCAACTATCCTTCAAGACCAGGGTTCTCCTTGGATTTCCAGTAGTCAGCTGACCCTGCTCCCCACTCCCCCCACTCCCCCCACCCCCACCAGATGGTAAACGCCCCAAGAACAAGGAGCTTGGGTTGGCCACTCAACCCTGAGATAATGTGCTCAGCACAGTACTGAGTAAATGCTCAGTAAACAGCCCCGTTATCATTACCCTCGCCATGAGTGTGTTGTTGCTGTTTCTGTTGCCTCCTCCCCTTGTGCCTTGCCAAATGCCTGGCACCATAGGGTCTCAAAGTCTTCCAGCTAAACACGTAGCAGAATGCAGAGTTGTCATTCTCACCTCCCTGGTCTCACCTCCTACTGCCTCATTCATCTGTAACAGCTTCTCCCTCATTTGCCTTTTTTTTTTTTTTTTCTCACTGCCTCTGTGTTCTAAGCTGGAGCCTTTGAATGAGTTTTGTGCAATAACTCCCCACCCCCAACAGCCAGATCTTGGAGGCCTGGGAGATAAGTGTCAGGAGATTTTGGTGGGTAATGTGTTCTGGGAAGTAGAAAACGGCCCCCCTTACAGAGATGCAATTATACAGGTTACACGTCCTTAGCTTCAGACACAGCCACAGAACCCAGGAAACCTGGAGTCAGCTCAGATGGTGCATGGGACCACATTATACAGAATATTCTCCACTTGCTGTAAAGCTGTTGACAAATATACAAGAAACGAGATGGTTTTCTTTTTCTTCTTTTTTTTCCCCTCTTTTAGCCAAACACTGAAGGCCCTCGTGAGTCACAAAAGTTTTGAGAAATTACTCAGGAATGTAGGAGGAACACTCCATATTTTCCCCTGTCAAAGGTTTGGTTTTCTTATTTATTTACTAGTGTGCCACTGGGTAAATTGAACTCTGAACAACATTAAAAGGAAATAAACATATCTCTCAGCTGCTCACGGACTTGGTGCTCGCCAGGGAGTTGGGTTATCAACAAGCCTCCCCAGCCAGGGATAAACTTGCAGCCTGGAGGTGGGGTGGGGGCCTGGGAGCATACAAAGCGGGGGACCTTCCACTGCCCACTGCAGGCATGATGGAGCTCCTTTTCCATCCACCGGCTTGCAAGACCCACAACAAACATCTGCATTCAGTGCCCACAGTAGCTTGGGCAGACAGAATGATTCCCTTTTATCCCCACCTTTCTAGATCTTGTGCTTCTCACCAACGCACTACACCACACACACACACAGACACCAGCAATGACAAACGAGAACCACAGGAGGAATGTCATCTCAGAGTCACATCTGCATGGTTGAAATCAGAGGGTGGGATGCCTGCGAGCATTCTTATGACCTGTTTACAATCACCGAGAATCGATACTTACTTTTGGGAAAGAAAAAAAAAAAAAATATATATATATATACACATACACACACATATATATTTGTGTTGGATGGATGGATCCCTCTCACTCTGAAAACCATGACAGATGAGTTTTGTTCACCTCTCTATGCATTTTAAAGGTGCCTTTAAACTCATGAAATTAGAATCTGGGTTGCTGGTGGCACCCATCCAGCCCTGACCTGGCCTCCGCTCTTTCTCAGAGGGGTGGGGGCAGCCAACTAGGGCCTCATTCAGAATTCTATCTCGCCTGACTAGTGTGACGGCTTCTCTGTCTCTCTCTCTCTCTGCTCAGTTTCCGTGATAAGAAAAGCTGGGTCCTCTCCCCAGGGGTGCAAGCGAGGCTCGGTGGGTTTACAGGGGTGAAGGCAGCATCCCCACTGTCCTGTGGTCTTCCCAGGCCCCAGTCCCACCACAGCTGTGACTCACGGCTGCTTGGGGTCAGGGCAAGCAGCCCTGCAGGCTCCAGGACTACAGAATATATTCTAACACTCATTCTCCTGCCCAAGAACATGCAGTGGCTCCCATTTACCCACAGCAACTAAGTAGGCAGTGACTGCCTGAAGCTTTGGGTTGAAAAGGACTCTAAGGCCGCTGTCAGTTTCAGCAGGGAGAGTGCAGTGATTGACTAGTAAATATCTGAAGTGAATGGAGGCAGGTTAGAGGCACTCGTGCTGAAGAGCCATCTTCCCTGGCTTACAGAATAAAGTTCAAATACCTCTACTGCTCGTCCACGTCTCTCCATTGTCAGGCTTCTCCAGCACCATTGCTTACTCCCGTCCAATAAGCCTAGTTAAGCCAGGCTTCACAGCACACCTGGCATGTGGGAGCTCGGTCCAGTCCCTGTGGCTCAAGCTGGTGGCCCTGCCCTCCTGCCCCTTCTCCATCTCTTGTGTGTATGAGTTTAATTTTTACTACTTCTTGAGGTTCAGCTCAAATCCTC
Source organism: Bos indicus (assembly GCF_029378745.1). Classification (NCBI taxonomy): domain Eukaryota; kingdom Metazoa; phylum Chordata; class Mammalia; order Artiodactyla; family Bovidae; genus Bos; species Bos indicus. The sequence continues at coordinate 12,913,583 of NC_091782.1, read as the reverse complement.
CTCTCCCATTAAGGCCTCCCTCACAGGGACCACAACCCCGTTCTCCCCCTCCACCCACATTGATCACAGCTGTTCTGCCCCACCCTCCCCCATGTGGCCACCACGAATGGTGATTACAAAAATTACGGGAAAATATCTGTGGCACAGTTCAGTGCAGAAAGCAGGACACAGCACAGCATGAGCAGGAAGAGCAGCATCGTGTAAGAAACGCTGAGCGACCACATCCAGTAGAGGCTGAGGGGACAGGCTCTGAAGCCAGACTCCCTGGGTTTAAACCTGAGCTCTGTCTCTTCTACTGTACGACCTCTACAAGTCATGTAACCTTTCCATGCCTCAGCTTCCCCACCTGTAAAATAGAGATGACTAATAGAGTACCCTTTCAAGCGAGTTAATCTTCAGAAAGCATTAAACACAATGCTTCATACCACCACAGACGCCACTGGGATGCAAGCTCAGAAAGGTACAGACGTTTGTGCCTTTTATTCACTGCTTTAGCCTGGCACCTAGGATAACACCCAGCACACAGGAGGCATCAACAAGAGTGTGTGAATGAGTGAAGGGGGGATGGGGGAACAACACATGCACCAATCAGAGGCTGCCACACATCCACTCTGGGGGAACAACACATGCACCAATCAGAGGCTGCCACACATCCACTCTGGGGGAACAACACATGCACCAATCAGAGGCTGCCACACATCCACTCTGATGGGAGAGGCAAACACACACTGGGACTGTCTACACAAGTCTGTCCACAAGCACTGAGAGCTCACTGGCAGGGGCACAACACAGGGATGAAGGAGGCCAGGGCCCTGTGGCAGAGGTTGCTAGTTATCGTCCTTCCGTCCTTCCCTTCCTCTCTACTCCTGGAACTTCTGGCTGGTCACATAGTCGAACAGAATAAAGACTACATTTCCCAGACTCCCTTGCAGCTAGACAGCCCGGTGACTAAATTCTGAGGTATACAGTGTAAAGGGAGATGTCAAATGATGGCTTCCAGAATTCTCCTTAAGAGATAGCTGATATTCACTCTTGCTCCAGTCGACTGGAAAGTGATGTAATCGCTGGAATAGGAGCAGCCATGTTAGACTGTGAGGAGAACTTGGTCATGAGAGCCGCCGATCATGGAGCCACAGGACAGTGGAAGCCTGAGTCCCAGAGGACCATATGGAGCAGAGCTTTCCTATGAGCCTTGAACTCCAAAAACTCCTAATGCATAGGCCAATATTTGGGAGTTTACTATCACCTGCAGACCATCTCAGTCCTAACTGATACTGACTCCATCACTGGAAACTCAGTCAGCTGGGTGTAGCACAGAAGGAAATAGACCTACTCTGCCAAGTGTGGTGATGATGGCTCTGCACAATATACTGTAGGAAAAGTCTCAGAGGAGGGAGGACCAGGCCCAACTGGGAGGGGGATGTCAGGGAAGGGGATCCAAGAAGGCTTCCTGGAGGGAGTGACACCTACACTGAGATCCATGGAATGGGGAGGAGTTTTCAAGATGGCGGGATGTGGCGGGGGAGGGGTGAATGTGGCGAGAAGGACTTGGACAAGCCAAGGCTGGGAGGAAGGGCGTTCCTGGCTGAGGCACAGCAAGTGCAAAGTCAAAGAGGCCGTGACTGAACAGGGCTGATCTGGTGCAGTCTGAGCACAGCGTGCACAGGAATGGGATAGGAACCATGAAGGAAGGAAGATGAGTTACGGATGTTTTCATCCTTGTGTGGATGAAGGCTTGGAAGCTGGGCACAGATGCCTAGTGTGTAACGTGTATGCATGCGTGCACAGTTGCTTCAGTTGTGTCTGACTCTTTGTGACCACATGGACTGTGGTCACCCCAGGCTCCTGTGCTCACCCCATGCTCCTCTGTCTATGGAACTCTCCAGGCAAGAATACTGGAGTGGGCTGCCATGCCTTCCTCCAGGGGATCTTCCCAACCCAGGGATCGAACCTGCATCTGTTATGGCTTCTTCATTGGCAGGCGGGTTCTTTACAACTAGTGCCACCCGGGTGGCTTAACCTCACACAACTTGTGTGAGACAAGTACTCTCATAATCTCTTTTCGCAGATGCAGAACCCAGGCACAGGGAGATTAAACCTCTTGCCCCAGGCTTCACAGCAGGGAACGATGGGGCTTGGATTGGAGGCTGAGCAGTGGACTTCTCAGCCTGGTGCCCTCCTGAGCCCCTCTGCACTCTCACAGGAACATGGCTTTGCAGAAGATACTCTCAGCCCTTTCCATCTACCTGCCCTGACCCCTTTCCCCCATTTGGTATCGTCTGTGGGCAACATTAGTGCCTGGCTGGCTTACAGCAATACTGTTGCAGTGGGCTCTTGTCTAACACTCAGAAATGAATTGTCCAAAGAGACATAAGTGCTGACAAAGCAAGAAACTTTACTGGGAAGGAGCACCCAGGCGGAGAGCAGGAGGGTAAGGGAGCCCAGGAGACCTGCTCTGCCACACGGTTCACAGTCTCGGGTTTTCTGGTGATGGAGTGAGTTTCCAGGTTGTCTCTGCCCAATCATTCCGATCCAGGTCTTCCCAAGTGGTGTGCCCATCACTTAACCAAGATGGATCCCAGTAACGAAGGACTCTGGGAGGTTGGTAGGACATATGGACTGATGGCTCCTGTCTCCTTTCGACCTTCCTCGAATTCTTCCAGTTGGTGGTAGCTTATTAGTTTTGCATTCCTTAACTGATGCAGGGGGTTACTGTGGTGCCTGGACAGGGCGGGCTGTTTTGGATAGTGGTTCCCCTAACAATACCAGGAGATTTTGATCTTGGTCCTTAGGGAAAGAGAATTGAAGGGGCTCCAGGGAGCAGAGAGAAAGCCCAGAGCAGCCAAAGAAAAGGACACATCTGAAAAGGGGACCCCAGATTCATTCAGGCAGGGTCCTCCTTTCATTTTAGAGGAAAGATTTCCATCAGGAAGCTTCACATCTCTAATCCTGTGTCTATAATAAGGAGATAACCATCATCCATATATTAGTGTGTTTCTCACGTTATCTTGGGGTTTCCCCAGTGGCTCACACAGTAAAGAATCCATCAGCAATGCAGGAGACCCAGGTTCAGTCCCTGGGTTGGGAAGATCCCCTGGAGAAGGGAATGGCAACCCATGCCAGTATTCTTGCCTGGAGAACTCCATGGACTGAGAAGTCTGGAGGGCTACAGTTCATGGGGTCGCAAAGAGCCGGACACGACTGAGCGACTAAGCACCCATGCATGTATGTTATCTTATTTTTACCCTCCCACCAATCCCATGAGTTTGACACACTTACCATCATTTTACAGATGAGACAAGGCACAGAAATGCTAAGTAACTTGCCTGGCTTTGCTCAGCTCATAAATGACAGCACCGAGAACCGCCCCTGGTCCGCATGACGCCCAAGCCCACACCCACAGTGGCCTGACTCTTCCAAGTCCTCAGTCAGAGATCTTTCTCTCCATGACAGAATTCTGTTCAGACGCAGCTGCCTCTTCCCTCAGAAGCTCCCCTCCCCCTCCCATCCTGCTCCCACAATCTGTAGTCAACATATGCCTTGAAAAGGCGACAAAGCCACAGACGTCCTCAGAGGTTTTTTAAAATGTATTATTATGCAAGAGCTGAGCGAATTGTTGCTAGAAACACCCCTTGCCTTACTCAGTCCGGGCACGTTCAGAAAACCCTTCCTAAAACATGAATTTGAGCGCCTTCGGGCACCAAAGACCTTGGACTGGTTCTCCTGCATCCCCTGCCTCTGGGAAGGAGGCCTCTTAAATACTGCTCAGCTGGAGGAGGGCCTTTTCCGAGATGGAGATGTGGGCTTCCTTCCCTTTGGCCACGAGTCTGTAATAACCTCTCCACAGGCAGAGGCCATGCTGCACAACCCCATTGGGCGCCGTCCCCATCGAGCACAGCATGCTTCCGTCCCTGTGGTCAGCCCACCTCTTCAGCAACTGGCCTCAGCCTTCCAGCACCCCACTGCCCATCCCCTCAACCCTTCTGGGACGTTGTGCTGGCCTGAGGCCCACCGGCTCCAGGCCCTGCGACATCTTAAAGTCCAAACTCGAGTCTGACTGATGGCTGGATGCTGGGTAGCCCGCATGTCTGGAGTTCTTCCCAGGAGAAGCCCCAAGTACAGCCCAGTAAATCAATAAACAAATTAATAAGCAAATACTGCTGTCTGCTGAGCCGGACTGGGACTCCTGGGCGAACAGATTTCAAATCAACAACAGACAGCCACAGGGGATGCCGGGAACCGGGGCACCATTTCTTGGTGGAATTTTCAAAGCCCCCCATGGGTCCCAGGACTAGAAGCAAGGTTAGGGGGCAGGGGCCAGCAGGGAGCTGTAGGCTGTTGTCACCGAAAACGCCTTTCCATCCTCAGCGTCATCTTTCATCCTCACTTGCTCCAGTTCGCTCTTTCCTGCCGAGAGCAGGGCTCGGTGCACCGCTGGCAGGAGCTTTGATCTGGGTACCAGGAATGATGATGTGGGTGACAAAGGAGCCCCGAATCACACGAGGCACCAATTAGGGGAGTTGGCCCTTTATCGCTGACTCGCAGCTACACGGCAGTAGCAACCGCGTAGCTGCTTCTGTGCACTTCTGAGTGGGTCTGGCGGGTCGAGGGAGGCCAGTAGGGAACTGATCTCTGTGGATGCCACCTCCATCATCCCCTCAGCTCTGGGCAGCCAGCATCCGATCCTCCAGGCAGGGAGACCCTGGCAGAAACCTCCCTGCCAGCCCCCTCCACCCCTCCACCCCCTCCGGCATGCAGAGGCCCAGGGGCCAGGGTCAGATGCAAACAGAAGTGCCTGGTGGCTGAAAATAGACCCAACCGGACCTTAGGAGAATCTCCAGCCAGGAGGCCTGCGGCGCCTTTTCTGAAAGGGCCTCCTGAATGCCTGCGTCCTCTCTTTTGTGCTCACAAATGCCACCCAATCGCAGCGAGGCCGCTGAAGCTGAATAAGAAGAGAGAGAGAGTGTCTGCCTGGGGCGCTGGCCTCTGGGCTGTCTGCCAGGGCTGTCAGGCTGCCCAGACTTCAATACCAACAGAGTTAAGGGACAAGGAAACAGCTCCGGTAAAGGCTTGGAAGTCGGGGAGGGAAATGACCTCTCTTGTGAGGCAATAGAGTTCAGTTACCCAGGGCTTTCTGGCACGAGGCTGTCGCAAGGCCCCACGCAGGCAGGATCCTCTGGCGGGTGGACGCAGATGGTGCCCCCAGTCAGTGGAGCCGGCCCGTGGCCCTGCCCCGTCTGGCTGCCCAAGGCTCTCACGGCAAAGGAGCCTGGGCCCACCATTTCCTTTCTGGCCATCGGGAAGGGGGTCCTGTCAAGCTGCCACAGCTCTCAGCAAGCACATTTCAGAAACAGGGGATGGTGCCTCCCCTCCCCAAACAGCCCGGGACACCTGGAGAATTCTGATCATGAAATGCACGTGCCGAAAAACCTCTGATGACCTGCTGATGGCCCACAGAACAACATCAGGACTCACAAACATCCCTCCATTCCTTTGCTGCTTCAAACAATCCCCGGGTGCCTCTCTGTGCCAAGCCCCTTTGAGAAGGTGTCCAGCTGGTGACAGTGAGCAGGACAGATATGGTTCCTACCCTCTCTGAGCTGGCAGTGGAAAGGGAAGCCTGGCTCTCAAATTCAAAAGGTGGGCTCATGTGGGCAGGGCGGGGAGATAGATACTCCCTAGAGCAATGGTCCCCTGACTCTGGGATCTAGTGCCTGATGATCTGAGGTGGAGCTGATATAATAACTATAGAAATAAAGTGCACAATAAATCATCCCCAAACCGTCACACATACACAAACAACCAGTTTTCCATGGGAAAATTGTCTTTCACAAAACTGGTCCCTGGTGCTAAAAAGGTTGGGGACTGCTGTTCTAGAGGGAGGGTAGATTTCAACTGGGCCTGGAAGGCCAGCTAGGCTGGGGGCCAGAGTGCATTGCAGAGGGTGGGGAGGGGATATTGGCTGGGGGCATAGGTCGGGAGGACCCAGTCAGCCAGGGACGGAGAAGCGGAGGCCCGCTGACTGGAGGGCGAGGCTGGGGCAGACACGCACCACTCCCTCTTGCAGGCTGGGTGGACGTGCAGAGGGCCCTGCCCCAGGCCCCGACTCCGGCTTCTCAGGCCACTTGCTGTCAAGTGTCACCCCACCGCCAAGCCTCCCACATGACCACCGTCAGCACGTGAGAGGAAGAGAGAAGGGAGTTGGAGACAGTGAGAGAGAGAAAGAGACCAGCTCCAGGGGCACAGGCCGGGTCCACTTCCTTCCCGGCCCCAGGGAATACCTAAGAGAAGCCCCACAGCCTGGCGCCAGAGCTCAGACCCTGGGGCCACACCCCGATTCTGCCCCTTCCTAGCCGTGTGGCCTGCGGTGAATCTCTTCCACTTTTCATCCTCCTTGTGTCACTTCTCCGTTTGGAAAAAGAAGGTAAAAATAGCATCAGTGTTCTGAGGGTTGTTGTGGGGATTAAAGGAGTTAATGCATATTAAGTGGCTGGAGCAGCTCCCAGTTCCCAGCGAGAGCCCTGTAAGCGCGACTCTATTATTACCCGAGAGAACAAGGTGTCGGCCTTTGCCAGAGGGAGGTGCCCGGGCCAGGCCACTTCAGCAGCGTGGGGAACCGGGGACACGAGTGAGAGGAGAAGAAAACCCTGGAACAACAGGCCACTCTGGACTCCTGAGCAAACTGGAGAAAACTGGGGGCCCACTGGGCCCAGATGTATGTGTGCGTGGGTGTGTGTGTGTGACTTACATGCAGGCAAAGGCACTTGTCTCTAAGTGTCCAGCTTGATCAGTTTTTACACATTTCCATCACCCCAGAATGTTCCTTCAGGGACACTGGTCCTCCACACAGGCTGCATCACAGCAGGGAGCCTACACTCCATGGGGGCATGAAATAATCTTTTGGGGCTCTACTTCTATCTCTTGCATCTTATTCTTTTCAATTTGCCCTCTTGTATGTACTCTATAATATACATTAGCTCAGTTGTGTGTGTTTAGAATTTATTAATAAATAAACTTACATTTGCTGGGGTTATGAACTTACTATTTCCTGCTTGTCCCCTCAGCCCACCTTCACCCGGTCCTGAGAATCCCTGCCCTAGGGTGTCAGGGAGGATTTGGCTAATGGGAGACTTAATGGGAAGAAGAAAGTGCAGTCAGGGACTTTATTCCCACGGCTCCCTCCCTGCAGGGCCACCCCAGGTGGCTGTGTCCCTCCACGTCTGGGTGCTCCACTCTCTCCCCTCCCCTGTGGACTGAGGAGTGGTCACAGCTCTGCACCACCCCTTGTAGCTTCTCTACACCCACAGCTTTATAAAGAGGTTCTGGGGCTTTGCAGGTGCCACTAGCGGTAAAGAACCTGCCTGCCAGTGCAGGAGACATAAGAGACTTAGGTTCGATCCCTGGCTTGGGAAGATCCCCTGGAGGAGGGCACGGCAACCCACTCCAGGATTCTTGCCTGGAGAATCCCATGGACAGAGGAGCCTGGCAGGCTACAGTCCATGGGGTCGCAAAGAGTCAGACACGACTGAAGCGACTTAGCACACACGCAGGTAAATAAACTTGCTTGAATTACCCTAAATTAAACAGGACATCTGTTTCCTGCTGGGACCCTGACTGATATACAGACACATCCTCAAAAATGTTTTACCCACAGGGGTGTGTGATCAAGATATTTGGAGATCACTGTTTGCTGCACAGCGTGGTGCCTATTTGTGGATCTGGTCCCATGGAAGCCGTCTTCTCCAGGCTTGGAAGCAGCAGGCATTCAGATAATCTGCTGCGCAGGTGGAGTCGACTGGACTACCACTCATGGCTCACTGGGGGTCCCACCCTCTCAGAGACTGATGGTCGGGGGTGATGGCAGCTCCCTTTTGCTCAGCTAGCCTTCTCTCTCAGTTCCCGCCATTTCCTGCTGGGGATTCAGCTGTTTCTCAAGTGGCTGCTACTTGATTAGTTCAGTGTCTTGAGAACAATGAAATGACAGCCTCACCCCGAATGACATGAGGAGAGTTTAATAAAGAGCTTGTTTGCAAAGGTGTGTAGGCAAGGCTTAGGGAAGCTGATAAGGGGTGCTTCAGTACCCAGGGCCGGCGAGTGTGGGGAGCCCCGGAGAGAGCTGCAGTGGAGGGAAGGCTGGTGGGGAACCGTGGGCAGAGGGACATGGCCAGCCCGTGACCTTGAGGGGAGGAAGCTGGGGTAATAGATTCCCCATCCTCACTGCCTCCATTCCTGAAGCCTAGCTGGAAGCCAGTGGGCAAAGGAGCCCTCGCAGGCGTCCAGAGAAGCAGCAGTCATCCGGGCCAGGGAGCCGGGCGCTGTAAACTCACATCCCCGCAGGCAGATCCGGGCAGGCAGCTAGCTAAGCCATGATGTGGCTCACCCCAGGCTCCAGCCTCATCACCGCCAAAGGGAGTCCAGGCAGGTGGTGGAAGGAGGGGTGCTCCTGCTCTCTGATTCCTTACAACCTCAAAGAGAGGAGGCGAGGGAGACAGGAGGCCGTAGATAAAAACACAGTTGCCTCCAGCAAAGCCATTTAGGAAGAGCTCCCGAGACTTTGTTCACCGCAAAACACACAGATCAGGTTCTCGCTTCCTCCGGAGCAGCAGGGGGGCAGTGCGGGGCTGAGTGAAAGAGGAGGGGTTCTCTCCCTCACCCCTGGGAAAACTCAGAATCCTCAGACCCGGCTCTGCCCGTGTCTAACTGTAGCTCCAGGCAGGATCCTGTATTTCTCTGGATCGCAGTGTCCTCCTCTGGAAAGTGGCAATAACAGCACCCACTTCCTGGGGTTTTTGGAGAAGTGAGTGTGACAACACTTGGGGAAGCGTATGTTCCTCACCAGAAGAGACGGGGGATGGCAGGCACGTGCCGTTTTATGGAATACCCAAAAGGAGTACTCGTCTTTAAATGCATCTAGTTGAAATGACAGGACCTTTCCCTCGCCCCCTAAGGGTTTACTGAACATCTTAATGGGCTCACTGCCTTGTGGGCTCCTGGAGAGAAGGAGGGGGTGGGAAATCAAACACCGACGTGAAACAACGGGAGAACTCTGGGCTAGGGTCAGGCAGAGTTTCAAGGTAGTACAAGGAATTCTGAAAGAAATATTGTCCCCCAGTCATGTCCGACTCTTTGTGACCCCATGGACTGTAGCCTCTCAGGTGGCCCTAGTGTTAAAGAACTTGCCGAAGAGACTCAGGTTTGATCCCTGGGTCAGGAAGATCCCCTGGAGGAGGCAATGGCAACCCACTCCAGTCTTCTTGCCTGGAGAATCCCAAGGACAGAGGAGCCTGGTGGCTACAGTCCATACTGTCACTTCAGTCGTGTCCGACTCTTTGTGACCCTTGCACTGTAGCCCGCCAGGCTCCTCTGTCCTTGGGATTCTCCAGGCAAGAAGACTGGAGTGGGTTGCCATTGCCTTCTCCAGGGGATCTTCCTGACCCAGGGACTGAACCCAGGTCTCTCGCGTTGCAGACATGTTCTTTACCATCTGAGCCACCAAGGAATTCTGAGCAGGGGGAAATTGGGCTTGGGAAGGCAGCTCTGGAAAAGTCAGAATTCCAGGTGAGAGGAGTCACCTGGTAGAAGCAGGAGCCTGGAACACTAACAACAGCCAAGAGGGAGGCAGGGCACGGGGTGCTCCCTGTGCTCCTCCTGTTTTTCCATCCTGCCATCCTCAATTATGTCTCCTCATGACATGAGGTGCCTGCAGCAGTTCCAAGCCTCGAATACATTCTCAACAGCTTCCCAAGTAGAACTGAAGGGGTCAGATGGAGAAAAATGTGGGTGGACTTCCCTGGTGGCTCAGATGGTAAAGTATCTGCTTGCAATGTGGGAGACCCGAGTTCAATCCCTGGATTGGAGAGATCTCCTGGAGAAGGAAATGGCAACCCACTCCAGTATTCTTGCCTGGAAAATCCCATGGACGGAGGAGCCCGGTGGGCTGCAGTCCATGGGGTCTCAAAGAGTCGGACATGACTGAGCAACTTCACTTTCACTTTTCAGTGTAAGAAGAGAGGATGACTTTCTTCTCACATAGGTCTCTTACAGAGGAAGAGAATTTCCTAGAAGTCCCTGCATATTACTTCTCATGTCTCATTGCCTTAATGAGGCCACATGCCTACCCCTAAGCCAATTACTAGAAGAGGGAGATGGATGGTCGTCATGGATTTGCACCAATCATGATTCACCTGGTGGCTAAGCACATTGACTCCTGATAGAGCTCTCCCCCACTCCAGTACTCTTGCCTGGAAAATCCCATGGACGGAGGAGCCTGGTAGGCTGCAGTCCAGGAGGTCGCTAAGAGTTGGGCACGACTGAGCGACTTCACTTTCACTTTTCATTTTCATGCATTGGAGAAGGAAATGGCAACCCGCTCCAGTATTCTTGCCTGGAGAATCCCAGGGACAGAGGAGCCTAGTGGGCTGCCATCTATAGGGTTGCACAGAGTCGGACACGACTGAAGCGACTTAGCAGTAGCAGCAGCAGCAGCAAAGGAGAAGGAATGCTGTGGGATAGGCGATGGACAGTGTCTGCCACGTCCATCCCAGCTCCCGCTGCGCCCCTGTTGCAGCACAAAGAAAACACACCACTTCAGGCTCCTTCCACCACCTGCCCGTCCTCCCACTTCATCTATCATCCTTCCAGCCGCACCCTGGAGCCCAGCGCTCAGGGCCACTGCTCCACAGAACTCACCAGCCTTCTTCCAAACTCTGCCACTCTGCTGTTGGCTCTCCTGCAGCAAACGGCAAGGCCATCCATCAGTCTGAGGCAGAAAGGTGAGTGGCTTCCTAGACTCTACCCCCTTACTCTCCGTGTTCCCTCTTCTCCTCGTTTTGCCTGCGCTGGGTCTTCGTTGTTGCGTGTGAGCTTTCTCTAGCCGTAGTGCGCTTCTCATTGCAGTGACATCTCTTGTGGAGCATAGGCTCCAGGGTGTGTGGAGTCCTCGTGTCACATGGGTTTAGTTGCCCCAGGGCATGTGTAATCCTCCCAGACCGGGGCTAGAATCCGTGTCCTTTGCATTGGTAGGAGATTTCTTAATCTCTCAACTACCAGGGAAGTCCCATATTCCCTCTTTAATCACCCCCTTCCTAGGTCTTCAAGATGTCACCCCTTCCCATCCCCGTGTGATTGCTTCGGCTCAGGCCCTGGGGCCCTGCCATCCCTGCTTAACCAGGTCCCTGCTTGCAGTTTCACCTGCTTCCAGACCAGGGCTGGCAGTAAAGTGAGGCAAGCGAGGCACCTGGGGGGCAAGATGTTGTGGGGAAGCCCTGCTCCCACTGTCCTCTACAATGCAACCAGCTGATGCTTCTAAAACACGAATCTGATTGCAATGCCATTTACGCTCAGACCTGCCCAAGAACTCCTCTCTACTTTGGTAAGGAATCAGACTCCTTAGAACGGTCTTCACCCATCTTCTGTTCTCCCCTCTTTTTTTTTTTTTTTTTTCCTTTTATGAGATATTTAAGACCTACACAAAAGGTGTAAATCATAATAAAATGAATACCCTTATATAAGCACCATCATTCAGCTTAAGAAACAAAATATTACCAACACAGTAGAAACCCCCTGGGCACTTCTCCCCAGTCACATCCACCTCCCCAGTTATGGAGATAATCACTAGCCTGCTTTTTTTTTTTTTTTTAAAGTGCGAAGTCTTAACCACTGGACTGCCAGGGAAATCCCTGCTGCTGCTACTGCTAAGTCACTTCAGTCGTGTCAGACTCTGTGCGACCCCATAGACGGCAGCCCACCAGGCTCCCCCATCCCTGAGATTTTCCAGGCAAGAACACTGGAGTGGGTTGCCATTTCCTTCTCCAATGCATGAAAGTGAATGTGAAGTCGCTCAGTCGTGTCCGACTCTTCGAGACCCCATGGACTGCAGCCTACCAGGCTCCTCTGCCCATGGAATTTTCCAGGCAAGAGTACTGGAGTGGGGTGCCATTGCCTTCTCCAAGGGAAGTCCCTAGTCTGCTTTTTTCTTCTTTTTAATAAATCTACTTTTTAAAATAATTCTACTTATTTATTTACTTTCGGCTGTGCTGGGTCTTCGTTGCTGCGAGGGCTTTTTCTCCAGTTGCGGTGGGCAGAAGCTACTCTCTAGCTGCAGTACACAGGCCTCTCACTGCAGGGGCTTCTCTTGTTGCTGAATAGGCTCTAGGGCACTCAGACTTCAGTACTGTGGTTCCCGGCTGTAGCGCACAGGCTCAGTAGTGGAGGCACATGGGCTTAGTTGCTCCGTGGCATGTGGAATCTTCTGGGATCAGGAATGGAACTCGTGTGTCCTGATTGGCAGGCAGATACTTTACCACTGAGCCACCAGGGAAGCCCCTCAGCCTGCTTTTGATGTTTGCTATTTAAACAGCATATGTTTGAGTAGTGAAGCAATATATAGTATTATTTTGAATATTTTGCATGTTTTAAAACTTTAGGGAAATAGTATCATATGGTTTATGTTCCTCTGCAACTTGTTTTTTTCAAACATTATGTTTGTGAGATTTATCCATGTTGATGTGTGTAGCTCTAGATCAGAGGTCAGAAAACTTTTCTGGAAGAGAAAGATAATAAAATTTTAAACTTTGTGGGCTGAACAATCTGCTGCAACTACTCAGTTCTGCCACTATAATGTGAAAAAAGCCATAGACAATATGTAGATGGGCAAATGTGACTGTGTTCCTATACAACTGTAATTACAAAAACCGTAATTACAAAAACAAACAAATCAAAAAGCAGGCTGGATTGGGTGTATTTTGCTAATCCCTGCTTTAGATCATCATTGCTGTATAATTTTTCATTGTATGATACACTGCAATTTATTGATCTTTTTTCTGCTGATTGATATAAGCAATTGAATTATTTTCCCAACTCTTGCATTCATGACTACATAAAACTATTCATGCACATCCTTTGCCATGTAGAGTGGATGGAGAACCTATCCCTACCCCATTAACTTTGAGTTTGGCCTAATGGAATTTAACCAATAGAATGCTATCGAATGTGATGCAAGCATCATTTTAAATGATTTAATTTGGCCTCTTGCAGTCCTGCCATTTGTCATGAGAAGAGCTTGCTCCCAGCACACTGTTCCTCCTTCAGCCTCAGTCCCCAAATGAGAGACACAGAGAGCCGGGGCAAAGCCGGGCAGACTCACCCCGGCTAACCTGAAATCCTGCGGGCAAGGAGCACTCCCTGGGCTATGACCCGCCCACGATGAAGGAAGGAGAGCCCAACTCGGTGTTCGAGGCCATTCTGGACACTGTGGATCCAAACAGGGACAGCCACATCACCCTGCACGAGTACTTGACCTTCATGATCAGCTGTGAGAACGAGAAGGGAGACTGAGAAGCTTCGAAGGGAAGCCTTCTGTGACCAAGGGAGGAGCTGTACCAGGACCTGACTCGGGAACAAGCCGACTGCTTCGTCTCCCACGTGAAGCCCTCCATGGACAACAAGGGCTGTGAACTCCCCACTGCTTCTGACTATGTCAAGTGAACCCGCTCGCTCCTCATGAATTGATCCTCTGCTCCTAGGTTAGCCTGGCTCTCGCTGCTCACCTTGCTGCTGACTCGCTGCCTGTCATCTCATCTCTGTGCTCTTAAGAAAAATACTCCCAGACAGTGATACTTTCCAACGTAACCTTAACCTGCTTAGCTTGGGACAACATTTGATAGAAAATGGTGCTTTGATAAATTGCTTCTGGTCTAGTCACCAGGTTGCTGTGGGGACCCAATTCCTGTCTTAAAGCCAGCTGCCCCTTTTCAACTGCAGAAAAATCTAAGCGGCTGGCTGGTTCGCCTCTTGTTCTCCCTCTCCCAATTTTCTGTTTTCATGTAAAAAGCAAATGACTTGACTCCTCTCCCAAAAAAGGAAGTAAATGTTTGTTGTAAGTCACTGAGAATTGTTTGTTACACAGTATGATTACAGCAGTGGCTGATTAATACAATGGACATTTAAACTGTTTTCAAATCTTTGCTATTACAACAAAGTACACAATTGTAATATGTCAACTGACGCACCTTCAACTTTTTTAGTTAATGCTGATTTGTTTTCCATAGTTTTGTATCAACTTACACTCCACCAGGGGTGTATCAGAGTTTCCATGATTCCACATCCTTGTCAGTGCTTGGTTTTGTCAGATGTCTGCTAATCTGATGGGTGTGAAATTGTATTCCCTGTCTAACTCTTACTCATCTTTCCTTTTCTCTGAGCCTCCTTCCCTAACTCCCCAGTGTGAACTAAGCCCAACATTCTCAACAAATCCATAGCTCCTTCTGCTGCAAGACACATGGGATCTTAGTTTCTGGACCAGGGATTGAATTGTGCCCCCTGCATTGGAAATGCAGAGTCCTAACCACTGGACCACTAGAGGAGTCTCAGTCCATAGCTCCTTAAGCTTGACTCTCTCACAGTTTTGGAGCATGGCATTGTATTTATCTTTTAGCCTGTCACCACACAGTGATCCTGTGTCCCCCAGCCCCAGTATAGAGCTCACAACATAACCAGTTCAGTTCAGTCACTCAGTCGTGTCTGACTCTTTGCGACCCTACGAATCGCAGCACGCCAGGCCTCCCTGTCCATCACCAACTCCTAGAGTTTACTTAAACTCATGTCCATGGAGTCGGTGATGCCATCCAGCCATCTCATCCTCTGTCGTCCCCTTCTCCTCCTGCCCCCAATCCCTCCCAGCATCATAGTCTTTTCCAATGAGTCAACTCTTCGCATCAGGTGGCCAAAGTACTGGAGGTACAGCTTCAGCATCAGTCCTTCCAAAGAAATCCCAGGGCTGATCTCCTTTGGAATGGACTGGTTGGATCTCCTTGCAGTCCAAGGGACTCTCAAGAGTCTTCTCCAACACCACAGTTCAAAAGCATCAATGCTTCAGTGCTCAGCCTTCTTCACAGTCCAACTCTCACATCCATACATGACCACTGGAAAAACCATAGCCTTGACTAGCCGGACCTTTGGTGGCAAAGTAATGTCTCTGCTTTTGAATATGCTATCTAGGTTGGTCATAACTTTCCTTCCAAGGAGTAAGCGTCTGTTAATTTCATGACTGCAATCACCATCTGCAGTGATTTTGGAGCCCAAAAAAATAAAGTCTGACACTGTTTCCACTGTTTCCCCATCTATTTGCCATGAAGTGGTGGGACCAGATGCCATGATCTTCGTTTTCTGAATGTTGAGCTTTAAGCCAACTTTTTCACTCTCCTCTTTCACTTTCATCAAGAGGCTTTTGAGTTCCTCTTCACTTTCTGCCATAAGGGTGGTGTCATCTGCATATCTGAGGTTATTGATATTTCTCCTGGCAATCTTGATTCCAGCTTGTGCTTCTTCCAGCCCAGCGTTTCTCATGATGTACTCTGCATATAGGTTAAATAAACAGGGTGACAATATACAGCCTTGATGAACTCCTTTTCCTATTTGGAACCAGTCTGTTGTTCCATGTCCAGTTCTAACTGTTGCTTCCTGACCTGCATATAGGTTTCTCAAGAGGCAGGTCAGGTGGTCTGGTATTCCCATCTCTTTCAGAATTTTCCACAGTTTATTGTGATCCACACAGTCAAAGGCTTTGGCGTAGTCAATAAAGCAGAAATATATGTTTTTCTGGAACTCTCTTGCTTTTTTGATGATCCAGCGGATGTTGGCAATTTGATCTCTGGTTCCTCTGCCTTTTCTAAAACCAACTTGAACATCTGGAAGTTCATGGTTCACGTATTGCTGAAGCCTGGCTTGGAGAATTTTGAGCATTACTTTACTAGCGTGTGAGATGAGTGCAATTGTGCGGTAGTTTGAGCATTCTTTGGCATTGCCTTTCTTTGGGATTGGAATGAAAACTGCCCTTTTCCAGTCCTGTGGCCACTGCTGAGTTTTCCAAATTTGCTGGCATATTGAGTGCAGCACTTTCACAGCATTATCTTCCAGGATTTGAAATAGCTCAACTGGAATTCCATCACCTCCACTAGCTTTGTTCGTAGTGATGCTTTCTAAGGCCCACTTGACTTCACATTCCAGGGTATCTGGCTCTAGGTGAGTGATCACACCATCATTGATTATCTGGGTCATGAAGATCTTTTTTGTAGAGTTCTTCTGTGTATTCTTGCCACCTCTTCTTAATATCTTCTGCTTCTGTTAGGTCCATACAATTTCTGTCCTTTATTGAGACCATCTTTGCATGAAATGTTGTCTTGGTATCTCTAATTTTCATGAAGAGATCTCTAGTCTTTCCCATTCTGTTGTTTTCCTCTATTTCTTTGCATTGATCTCTGAAGAAGGCTTTCTTATCTCTCCTTGCTATTCTTTGGAACTCTGCATTCAGATGCTTATATCTTTCGTTTTCTCCTTTGCTTTTTGCTTCTCTTCTTTTCACAGCTATTTGTAAGGCCTCCTCAGACAGCCATTTTGCTTTTT
Organism: Bos indicus; assembly: GCF_029378745.1. Classification (NCBI taxonomy): domain Eukaryota; kingdom Metazoa; phylum Chordata; class Mammalia; order Artiodactyla; family Bovidae; genus Bos; species Bos indicus. The sequence continues at coordinate 12,897,182 of NC_091782.1, read as the reverse complement.
TCATTTCTTTTCCATGGGGATGGTCTTGATCCCTGTCTCCTGTACAATGGCACAAACCTCCGTCCATAGTTCATCAGGCACTCTATCAGATCTAGTCCCTTAAATCTATTTCTCACTTCCACTGTATAATCATAAGGGATTTGATTTAGGTCATACCTGAATGGTCTAGTGGTTTTCCCTACTTTCTTCAATTTAAGTCTGAATTTGGCAATAAAGAGTTCATGATCTGAGCCACAGTCAGCTCCCGGTCTTGTTTTTGCTCACTGTATACAGCTTCTCCATCTTTGGCTGCAAAGAATATAATCAATCTGATTTCAGTGTTGACCATCTGGTGATGTCCATATGTAGAGTCTTCTCTTGTGTTGTTGGAAGAGGGTGTTTGCTATGACCAGTGCATTTTCTTGGCAAAACTCTATTAGCCTTTGCCCTGCTTCATTCCATACTCCAAGGCCAAATTTGCCTGTTACTCCAGGTGTTTCTTGACTTCCTACTTTTGCATTCCAGTCCCCTATAATGTAAAGGACATCTTTTTTGGGTGTTAGTTCTAAAAGGTCTTGTAGGTCTTCAGCTTCTTCAGCGTTACTGGTTGGGGCATAGTCTTGGATTACCGTGATATTGAATGGTTTGCCTTGGAAATGAACAGAGATCATTCTGTCATTTTTGAGATTGCATCCAAATACTGCATTTCGGACTCTTTTGTTGACCATCATGGCCACTCCATTTCTTCTAAGGGATTCCTGCCCACAGTAGTAGATATAATGGTCGTCTGAGTTAAATTCACCCATTCCAGTCCATTTTAGTTCGCTGATTCCTAGAATGTTGATGTTCACTCTTGCCATCTCCTGTTTGACCACTTCCAATTTGCCTTGATTCATGGACCTAACATTCCAGGTTCCTATGCAATATTGCTCTTTACAGCATTGGACCTTGCTTCTATCACCAGTCACATCCACAACTCGGTATTGTTTTTGCTTTGGCTCCATCCCTTCATTCTTTCTGGAGTTATTTTTCCACTGATCTCCAGTAGCATATTGGGCACTTACCGACCTGGGGAGTTCCTCTTTCAGTATCCTATCATTTTGCCTTTTCATACTGTTCATGGGGTTCTCAAGGCAAGAATACTGAAGTGGTTTGCCATTCCCTTCTGCAATAGGCACTTTATAAATAATTGTTGAATGAAGGTTTGATGAGAAACTTTAATCAGTCTGGTCAGCTCCTGTCCCAGGGGAGAGTATGAGCTGAGATAACAACTCATCACAGGTACAACACACACATCAAGGTGTGTAAAAGGTCAGAAACCAATTACTCTTCATGTGGTATCTGACTTGGGCTTTGAATGCTACTTGTTTTTATGCTAAAAATGTGATCCGACCAAGGTGGATCTCAAGGGAATAGCAGTAGCTAGAGAAGTGAGTGAAAGCTAAACCCTAAGGGTCTAGGAATGTTTTGTGAGCAAATGGAATCTAAAAAAACAGGTTGCTTGCATAGTAAATAACTAACATTTCTTGCACACTATTCCAAGTACTCTATACATATATGGAATCCTATGATAACCCCATGAGGGTGAATATCAGAGAAGGAAACTGAGAAAAGTGATTTGCCCAAGGTACACAGCTAATGAGTGGAGACCAGGATTGATTTGAACTCAGACAGTCTGGCCTCAGTGCCTGAACTTTTAATCACCATCCTCTCCTGCTGTTCTGGAAACCTTCACACACACCCCCAAGGCAATTGCTCTAGAGATCAAGGGACTAGACTTATCCCAGAAACCCCTTCTCTGAACCGTGAGAACGCCTTTGGATGGTATGGTTTTGTGTGGCATACCCAAAAGCCAGAGTTCTGAGAACTCCTTGGGAAGCATCTCCGTTGCCATTCAGTGTGACAGAAAGAACACAGGTCTGGGAGCCAGGAGACAGGTTTTAATCCAAGTTCAGCCACAGTCTTAGTTCACGTTATTTTTTGTTGCAAGAAGAAAAAAAAAAACCAATAATTTCAAAATTTCCCAAACAAAGAGGGAAGATATAAAAAATGGGCAGTGCTGATAGAACACCCACGGGTTGATCCAAGAGACAGACCGTGGATATGACCATGCATTCATTCTGTCCCTTTCTCTCTGGGCTGAGAACAGCATCACATTTCAGGGTCAGATTTCTGGGAGGTGAAATCTGATTGGCCCAGCTTCTGTCAGGTATCTGATTGTTATCTTTTCTGGCCCAATCCACTGTGACAAGGAAGGTGAAACCACATAAACTTCAGAAAAGAGGGGCTGCTATGAACTAGGCAGATAGCTCTAGGTGTCTAACAAAATTACTAACTCACTGTAGACCTTAGGGAAGCCATCTTCCTTCCTGGGACTCAGTTTTTCTCACTTGTAAAATGAGAGATTTGATCTGTATCTTGTTCACCATGACATCTACTATGCCTCACACATAGTAGATGTTTAACAAATGTTTGTTGAATAAATGAATGGACTCGAATGACCTCTACGTTACTTTCTGATTCTTGTAGTGTCTGTCTTGTAGAATTCTTATATGTGAGATATGCAGGTGCTGGGAGCTGCCAGGGAGGAAGAAGAGGAAGAGGAGTGCAGATAAGCACGTGCTGAAGGTGACCAGGGAAGCCAACTTAAGCAATCTTTTCTCTGGGCATCTTTCCAGTGCCAATCCTCTGTCCTCAGCAAGCTGTCTTCTGGACAGAATTTGGCTTCTTTAAAGGACCTTGTCCCTGGAGAGATAGTGCCCTTTACAAGCTGCTAAACTGGCTTCCTGAGAATAGCCAGCACAGAGCCATTTGGTAACAAAATCCAAAGGCGAGAACCCTGGATTTGACTCCAAGAGCTAGAATCCAGACTCTTCCACTTATTTTTTTTTAATATTTATTTATTTATTTGGCTGTGAAGAGTCTTAGTTTCAGCACACAAAATCTTCATTGCATCATGCAAAATCTTTCGCTGTGGCACACAGACTCTCTAGTTGTGGCATGTGGGCTCAGTAGCTGTGGTATGGCGGCTTAGTTGCTCCACAGCATGTGGCATCTTAGTTCCCTAACCAGGAATTAAATATGCATCCCCTGCACTGCAAGGTGGATTCTTAGCCACTGGATCACCAGGGAAGTCCTCAGACTCTTCCACTTATTAGGTGATATGAATGGATCACTTAACCCCTCCAAACATCAGAGTCTTCATCAGCCAAACAGATATGAGAATATTTGTTCTGCTTCATTCATAGGAGTTCTCAAGGCATAGTACATGTAAAATTGTCCAAAATACTTGAACCACATTTATGGTATGCTAATGAGGTATGAGGGCTACCCTGGTAGTTCAGCTGATAAAGAATCCGCCTGCAATGCAGGAGACCTAGGTTTGATACCTGAGTTGGGAAGATCCCCTAGAAGAGGGCATGGTAACCCACTCCAGGATTCTTGCCTGGAGAATCCCCATGGACAGAGGAGCCTGGCCAGCCATAGACCACGGGGTCACAAACAGTCGGACATGACTGAGCGACCAAGCACAGCACAATGAGGTATGAGGCACAGCATTATGTGCTGAAATGGATTATGTTATATAATCTTCCCAAGAATTTTATGAGATACCTACTATTTATTTTATCCTCATTTTACAGATGAGGCAACTGAGACTCAGAGGTTAAGTAACTTGTTCAAGGTCATACAGTTGGTGAGCAGCCGAGTCAGTTGCCATGCCTTGAACCACCAGTCTCTACTGCCTCTGTCTATGTTCCAGTGATAGACGCCTGACAGTGTGCTGGTAATTATTATTCTTACTTCCCAGGGCCCAGGCTCCCTCGCAGAAGCTAAACACTGAAATTTAAACATTGAGTATCCAGATGTATGAACATCCAGAGAAGCAGAACTTCAGGGTTCTCCCAGAAAAAGCAAACAAAAACACTCAGTCTACAAATTATGTGAAATACGAAATTTCTGGGCAGTAAGTGAGAGAAACACAGCTCAAACTGGCGTACTCAAAAGGGAGGATGTGTTGGCCTCCATCCTTGTTGGCCTCCATCCTGGGAGAGGCAAGAGCAAGGCAACTGGAACCTCAGGTCCAAACACCCACAAGGCACCGTCTCTCTCACAGTCTCTCACTAGCTGCTGCTTTGTGCACTCTGCCTGCCTCACCTCATACTCCACAGGAACTTCTTTCATGGAAGGCAGCACAACTAGGGGCAGTTCCAGGGTCACAGCTCTGCAACCAAAACTGAGACGAGGTTTCATTTCCCAGCTAGAGATTAAAAACCTCAGTGAAGCTCTCCTATTGGCCAAACCTGAGTCATGAGCTCTCTCCTCTGAACCAATCACTGTGGCCAAGAGCATATGATTCTATGACTGGCTACCCTGCTCAGGGAGCTACATGGCCCCCCATGTGACCAGTGGGAGTGGACTTGTTATCAAAAGGAGGGGGGCGGTAGAGATGGCAGCACAGATATGGAGTCTGGAGGAATCTCTGAAGCCAACGGTCACCCCAATTTGTGTCCCTTCCAACTTTTCCTCTTTCTCAATCCACACCTACTAGTAAAAAGTCACCTAGTGGGCTATCAGTTCCATATTCCCATCTCCTTCTTCAGAAGGGTTCAGGCCATCTTCTTTAGGGATGGAGGAGAGGGTCTGTCCTCTCCTACAGGCCATTTATCCATGGATGTACCTCAGATTCCTTGTCTGCAAAGGGAGGGTGACCGAGCCTGCCCAACCTTCCTTACAGAGCTGTGTGAGGACCACAGAGCTAATGGATGTGAAAATTTGCCTTAGAAAGAACAAAGTGCCATATTTACAAACACAGGATGTATTTATTGATTTATTTATTTTCCTTTGTATCCTAAAAAAGGATTTGAGGTAGTTTACCAAAATGTACACAATACAGTGGGATAAAAATAGATAAAGTGATAGAACAAAGGGAAAGCAAGGGTAGAAAAAGAAAATAAAGCCAAGGAGAATGCTAGTACATGAAAATCTATGCTCAAAATCCCTGAACAAGTTCAGATCTGAGCTTCGTCGTGAGCGAAATAGTGGATGTATAATCAGTTACCAAAGGTACAGTAGCCATGAGGTAAAATCCTATTAGCATGCCAGGAAGGGCACATAGCCTATCTTGATGCTAATATCTGATAGAAATCTCTTCTTATCAAGAAAACATTATGGAATTCCCTGGTAATCCCGTGGTTAAGAATCCACCTGCCGGAGTGACGCGCACTTCCGGAGTCTCCCGGCAACTTTAGTAAGCGTGGTCCGCTTACTAAAGCCAAAGAAAGAAAAAAAAAAAAAAAGAATCCACCTGCCAATGCAGAGGACACAGGTTAGATCCCTGGTCAGGGAAGATTCAACCTGCTGAAGGGCAACTAACCCCTTTGCCACAACTGCTGAAGCCTGCTCACCCTGGAGCCTGCGCACCACAACTAGAGGAAGCCTGCGTTCAGCAACGAAGACCCGGCCTAGCCAAAAATAAATAAATTAGTTTTTAAAAATATTATGGAAGGACTGGTCTCCATATTCAACAAATATTTAGATTCCTGTCCTTTTATTTTCGAGATGCCCCCTGACATCTGCTTCAGGGTGTCAGGTGGGTTCATCATCTATTTATGATTTGGTTTAATTGAGCTAACATCACTGGATACCAACTAGGTAGAAAGCAAAAACCTTTTTTTTCATCTATTTTGCTTTTTTTTTCTATTTATGGGAAAATGAGGTTAGGTGCAGGAGTGGTACATGAGTTCCCCCTTAAAGTGTGGGACAAAACAGTTCGAGCATCTTGGCTTAGCTGAAACGTATAAAAATCACTAAGACATAAAACTGATCCAAGCAGGCTATAAAGACACGGCTCCCTTTGCCTCAGAACCTGGGCTATAATCTCCTGTCCTGGAACAAAATTCAAACATAAATCAGCCTCCACTGTATTTTTAACCACCTACGAAATTCTTCATTTCCTGCCTGTGATACTTCTGACAATGAAAGATTTCAATCTCCCCCACTCCCGCTCTGAGAAGGTGCCCTTAGGGCAGTGGTAGGGGTCCAGGCCTGGGCCCTCTGGGTCCAGCAAGCCCACGATGGGGCTGGGATGGAAGAATAGACTTAGGGGTCTCCATGACAAATTTGCCAGGGCTGGGGCTAGCCAAACAGTGCTTTTGTGCAGGGTTGAAAAGGGCACCCCCTGCGCAGGAAATCCTTGGGTTCCCACCTGGAGTGCCCTCTCCCATCTTCAACTTACCCAATCTCGTTTATCCTCCAAGACCCATAGCCTCCACAAAGCCACCCCGAATATGCATGGCATTCTTTTTTTACCCTGAGCTCCTAATGTATCAACAGTAAGTACCAAACAGCTGGCTTTTAATTATATGTTGTCTGGCATTCACTATTTCATGTTGTCAGTCTGTCTCTCTAACTAGATTGATGATATCTTGAGGGTAATGATTGCTTCTTATTTTACACGTCCACCTTACAATCAACGAGGGTGCCTTTTATCTGGGCACTTTACAAATAACAAGGCCGTTAAAAACATAATCCTACGGTGTCTAAGCTATCTAGTCTCCCCAGTGTGCCCATTTCATAGACAAGAAAATTGAGAGCCAAAGAAGAGGCTTGACTTGCCCAAGGTCAGAAAGTGAGAACCTGACCTGGCCAAGAGTGAATCCAGTTCTCCTGTTTGCCAGTGTGCTGCTTGATTTCCCTTAAAAATTAGCTACAAAATTCCCAAATAGACAGTTCAGGACGCTCACTGGAGAACAAAGACAGACAGACAGCTGGCCAACGGTAATCCATCTGCATATGGACAGAATTTCCGGCACAAAGCCAGGCCAAGCTGCATTAGGCTAGACAAACAGCCCCCATGGGAATCAAAGCTGGTCTTTGAACGTACCATGGGGTGAAAGGATCTCAGTGGGTTACCTGGGGTTCTTTCAATCTCCCCAGCACCCGTCTGCAATGTCTGGGCATGTGAAACCCACAGTTGATCTCAGTAGGAAGGATGAGTAGAGAGGTGAAGAGGGTGTCTCCTCTCTGAATAGAGTGTATGTGAGTGGCTGCATTTTGCAGTAAATGACACATCCTTAGTAACAGGAAATAAACCAATATTGGCCCAAAACTCCTAACAGCAGATGGTTTACAATAATATCAAAGTTGACAGAAACTAGTATCAAAATAATAGCAAAAAATACGAATGGCAACAACTGCTAAGCAAAACCCCATAATGAAAAGCTGGAAGCAGGTGCCTTAGTCTTGCTATCTCTCCTGGTCACTCACAAACCACAGTATCAACCACTTAGTATTTCTCACAACAACCCTATAAGTCTGGCATGACGAGCTTATTTTATAGTCATGGGAATCAAGGCTCAGCGAGTTTAAGTGTTTTGCCCCAAATCACACCACAGCTAAGTGGCAGAGCTGGGACTGGAATCCAAGTCAGCCTCACTCCAAAATTCCCCCTTTTACTACAACCCACGTAGGCTCTCATTCCAGCTTCAATTCAGGCATTTTGTCCCATTAGCAGGTACGTGGGACAGGCTCTGGTTTGGAAAATCCAAGGCTCACTGGGGAGAAGGATGACAGCTCACCCATCAGTTCACCGGGAGTGGGGAAGAGAGACAAGGGACTGACATGAAGCATACCCACGGCTTTTTCTTGGTGCCAAACAAACGCAGAAGGAATCACTTTTAAAAGAACACAGTGTTTTTCCTTCTCTTCTCACCTCCCCTGGGCCTGTGCCTATGATAATTGGGAAGCAGAGAGTCTGGTTTTTCTGGGATCAGAACCAAAGCTATGAAGAGTGTTCTGACAGTAAATGCTGTTGATTGACAGTTGATGGACAGTGTTCTAGAGTAAGTTTTTCCTGGGCTGAGTGTTAAGCTAAGAACTGCACTAAACAACTGCTCAACAGCCTGCTTCCTGTTCAGATAGAATTTACTACACTTTCCTGCTGTGGGCCTCAGTCAGGCAGCCAGATGAGATGGTATCTCAGGTTCCCTCCAGCTCCATCATTCAGTGACTCTATCAAGAAGAGAAAACAGATCTGAAAAGACTTTTCCCCCCAAACACTGTCAAGGTTATTATTCACACACAGAAACACAGACTCGAACAGAGAGATAACTGGTCAGAAAATAAGAAGCTGCAATGCTGTTCTCATACTCTTTGACCCAATAATTCCACTTGTGTGAATTTATCTTAAAGAAATAATTCAAAAGGACAGAGCTATGTACACTAAGATAATTGCTTTAGCATAATTTGGTGGTAACATCCTATAAAATAATACAAGAATAAGATGCGTTCACTTGGTGGCAATATACCCCACTGCAAATGTTGATTTCAAAACATGGGGAAATGGGACTTCCCTGGTGGTTCACTGGTTAAGAATCCCCCTGCCAATGCAGGGGACACAGTGGGGCAAGTAGGGGGAGGGGCGGGTTTGATTCCTGGTCCAGGAAGATTCCACATGCCATGGGGCAACTAAACCCACGTGCCACAATTACTGAAGCCTACACACCCTGAAGCCTGTGCTCTGTAACAGGAGAAACCAATGCAATGAGAAGCCTGTGCACTATAACTAGAGAAATCCTGTGCTCAGCAACAAAGACCCAGTCTAGCCAAAAATGAATATAAATTAAAAAAAAATTTTTTTTAAGCTTTAAAAAAAGCACATGGGAAAATGTCTATTTCAAATATCCATTAATGAGTCATGAAATAAACTTAATAGGTCTCCTGCCACTAGCTTTTTTCAGTTGAACAGACTGGATTAGAAGACATTTGAGTGCATCATAGGTGGTAAAGGTGTTTATTAGGGAACATTAGTTTCGGTTATATGGGTAACTGGGTTACCAGACAAAATTGGATCCCAGTCAAAGCATTTCAAAGGACATGGGTCTGCAGCATACTCTATGGACAAGACTGAAAGTGAAAAGTGAAAGTCAGTCGCTCGAGTCCAACTCTTTGTAATCCCAAGAACTGTAGCCTGCCAGGCTCCTCCGTCCATGAAAGTCTCCAGGCAAGGGTGCTGGAGTAGGTTGCCAATTCCTTCTCCAGGGGACCTTCCAGGCCCAGGGATTGAACCCGGGTCTCCTGCACTGCAGGCAAATTCTTTACCGTTTGACCCACCAGGGGGAGGTATGATAGGACTACAACAGCGTAAAATATAATGTCTGAGACCAAGCCCGGACCAGAATACACGGAAACAAAGGCAGGAACTGCACTGAGTGGTAGGATAAAGGAAGCTGCTTTTCACTTAAAAGTCTTCTGTGACGTTTGTAGGCTGTTACAATAAAACAAGAAAAATAAGAACAAGACGAAAAGGATGAATAACAACAGACCATTGTCAGTTCCCAAAGGGCCAAGGGGCTCAAGATGGGGCTTCGAGGTGAGGCAGTGCTTCAGTATGGTCTTGAAGGTCCATAGTGAAGAAATGACAGAATTGAAGGGATGGGAACTGACTTCTTCAAACAGCGCAAAGTGGTCCCTAAAAGCTTGAAGGACACAGATGACGATGTGGTGAAAAAATAGCGTCTCTTGTGCTGTAAAGTGGCTTTGGGTAAGTAAGGAAAGGCATAGCTCCACCCCTGGGCGGGGCATTGTTCCTTCCGGACCAATCCAGGTACTCTCTCCCCACCGCCTTCGACGCTAAGGCCACAAAGAAAGGTTGCCCCTCACAAACATGGCCGCACCAAGCTGGCCACGCCCCTCAGTTAGATGGCGACCGCCGTTAGTCCCGCCTCCCGCCACCTCGGCGGCCAATGAGGGAGAAGCACGAGACTTTGCACATGCGTGGCGCCACCAGTGGGCGCGTCCAATAATGACTCCGGGAACCCGTCGAGTAACATGACTAAAAAGAAGCGGGAGAATCTGGGCGTTGCTTTAGAGGTGAGGGGAGAAACGGGGGCTGCAGCATGTCGTGAACTTCTCCCCGCGGCGGATGGTGGGTCGGCCGGGCTACTGGTTGGAGGAAGGAGTAAGAGGAGGAGATGAGGGCGACGTGGGTTTGGGAGAGGGACGCGAGGGTGAGAGACGGCCCGCTGGGAGAATCGAAGGTTGCAGGGCCCGAGGGGTCACGAGAGGTGGGAACAGAAGGTGAGGGGACTTCCAGAGGGGAAGAGACTCGCGGGTAAGGGGAGCCCCAAAGAGGGCGCGGTACGGAAATTTGGAGGCCCTGAGAGGAAACGTTTAAGTGAAAGGGGGAACCCAAAGGGGGCGGGTACTCGGAAGTAAGGGGGATCCCCAAGGGGTAGAAATCTGTAGATGAGGGGACCCCCGAAGGTCAGGGACCCCATACTGTTTAGTATATCACTGGTGGCCTGAGATGGGGAATTTTTCTTCTGGGGTACTGAAGCATGGAGCTTGAAAAGTACTTTGTGAGAATCTGTAGAGGATTCGGGAATGGTGTTCTCAAAGAGCTTAAAAAAACTGCATAAGGAAGGGAAAGAAAATTGATGCCTATTGAGCAAGTGCTATTTGTTACTTTATTTGCATTCCTGGTTAATCCTCACTACAAGCCTGTGAGATTTTTACAGATGGGGAAACAAGTTTCAAGTAGAGCCGGAGTGGAAATGGTTGAGGTGCCCAAATTCAAGCACAGGTGGTTTGCCTTCTGCTGCATCTTGTTTCTCCCGGTTTATGGTTCCCTTAGATCAGCCTTTCAGCAGTTGCAGGAAATATACTGGGCACTTGTCTTCTTGAACTTAGTCCCAGTTCAGTGGTTCTCAGTCTTAAGAATGCATTGAGGATCATCTGCCTTGTTAAAAATGGGGAGTTGAATTCTCCCCCATCCCAGGTAATTCAGTAGAACTTGGGTGTGTATTCTTAACAAAGTATCTGTATTTTTAACAAGCTCCACCCATGCTTAATGCAGGAGGTTTTAGTACCACCACTTGAGAAATATTGGCCTACTCGGTAGGGAACAAGGTTGATGGAATCTTCTTGCATTGGGATGACCAAAAATTTCATTCGAGTGTTTCTGTAAGATGTGGAAAAACACGAACAAACTTTGGGAAGACAGTTCAATCCCTGAGTCGGGAAGATCCGCTGGAGAAGGAAATGATGACTCACTCCAGTATACTTGCCTAGATAATTCCACGGACAGAGGAGCCTGGCGGGATACAGTCCATGGGGTCAGACACAACTGAGTAACTAACACACAATAAAATCAAATATAGATGCTAAAATGAGATGGCACTCTGAAATGGGAAAAGCCTAGACTTTATAGCCTATATTAGGACATGATAAGCTGCTGTAACAGAAATCCCAAAATTCGGGGTTTTGTTTGTTTATAAAGGATCAGATAGTAAATGTTTTCGGCTTTGTGGGCCATATAGTCTCTATTGCAACTACAGTTAACCCTCGTTGTTCACAGATTATGTATTGTGCATTTGTCTCCTTGCTAAAATGTGCTTGTAACCCCCAAATCAATACTTGAAACGGTTCAGTAGTAATTACCAAACTGACTGAAAGCATTGGGATTTGATTCACCTGAGGCACACATGTCCAGTTACAGTCAAACAAGGCAATAGTGTGTCTTTATTTTTCAACTCTTCTGTGAGCTATGAACTAGTGTCCTTTTTCTGGTCTATTTAGTGCCAAGTTTCCTGCATTGTTGTGCTTTTGGTTGGTGATTTTGCAGTTTAAAATGGCCCTCAAGTGTAGGCCTGAAGTGCTGTTCAGTTTTCCAAAGTGCAAGAAGGCTGAGCCATGCCTTATGGAGAAAATGTGTGTGTGAGAGTAGCTTTCTCAGGCATCATTATATAATGTGCTGTTGGATGTGCGTTCAATGTTAATTAAACAACAGTATATATTAAATAAGGTCTCTTTAGACACAAGCACACAGGGTTTTGTATTGATCAGCTGATAAAAGTGTTGTGACCGGAGGCTCTCTGGAACCTAACTTGGTTCAGTATTTGCTAATTTTTTGTTGGCAACTTTATAGAACATAACTACCAAAATAATGAGACTCAGCTATACTAAAAAATAACCAAAAACTATACTTAGCACAAAAAGCAGCCATAGGCAGTATGTAAACTAATGAGTGTTCCAATAAAACTTTATTTACAAAAGCAAGTCATACATCCAATAAAACTTTTATTTACAGAAACAAGTCGTGGACTGTATTTGACCCACAGGCCATTGTTTGCCAACTCCCGGTCTAGGGTACCAGGACAGTAGTGGTTCTGCCATATTCCTTTGGTCTTGTGGTTCTGCTGTCCCCCAGAGCCTTGTTGTCACCTCATGAATGAAGCTAGGTTGCACCACACTGAAGTGTTCACTGACAGGAAAGATAAGAGTGGAGGAAGTACACTCAGTGTCTTAAGAGTACTGGGCCCAAAGTGCCCTCTCCCCATTGGCAAAGATTGCAGCTAAGATGCAAGGCCTGTAAGGGGTGGCTCGTAAATACATTCATCACCTAGGAGACCATGTGCCCAACTAGGGCTCCATTTCTGTGGAAGAAGAAGTAAGTGTATTTTACTGGACAGCCTGTCTCCTCAGCAGACTGCATCTTACCTCACAAGGTAGTTTTGAGGATTAAATGAGAGAGTGTTTGTAAAGGAGCATGTGTGACACACAATGGATAGTCAATAAACAAGGCTTTCTCATTGGTAGCCATCCTTCCATTGTAAGTAAGTTTGGACTTTATAGTTTCCTCATTGGTAACATGAAGGATTGAACATCACCAGGGCTTGCAGACTCAGTGACTATGGTCCACATATAGATCATAGATGTTCATAGATATCTTTTGTTTGTCTGATACGGGTTTTATTTATTTGTGATAATACCTTTCCTTTTTTCATATTTTTATTTACTTTCTTTGTTTTGGCTGCTTACTTGTGACAGCTGGGATCTTACTTTGGGTCTTTCTTTTGACAAGTGGGTTTTTTTTTTTAAATTCCAGCATGTGGGATCTAGTTCCCTGACCAAGATGGAACCTGGGCTCCCTGTATTGGGAGCATGAATTCTTAGCCACTGGACCACCAGGGAAGTCCCTGATGTGAGTTTTAAAAGTGTTTTGAATATGGTGATGTGCCTGCTCTCCTAGTGCCTTATACCAATCAGTTTTGCCTGTTTTTTTTATTAACCTGTCAATGTCAATATAAGTATTTACACTGGTCATCTTGATGATTAGGTTACTTTTGTTTGGATATTCTAAGGTTTGAGCTCTGCAACTGTGTGCGTGAGAAAAAACTTGGCTTCTGGCTGTCTCTTCACCTTGCTCCTCCTTTGCCCCCTGCAGATCTGAGTATTGAATGTGCTCTGGTGTTCAGGAGCAGCAGATATTGTCCTGTTATTAAAAGTCATGTGCTCCGAGCCAATGAAGTGGTGATTTAATAAAAAATGTTTGTTAATCTGGCGAGTACGGTAAAACCCCCACAAGTGAGTGATTTCAGCACCTGCAGACAGTCTCCACTTGCTGTAATGAAGCAGTTACTGAGCAGGCAGCGCTCCCCCTGAGGGCTGGCTCGGGCCAGCTGGACTGGACAGTCACCTCCCAGGACATTAAGGCATCTCTCACCCTCCCCCACTTGTGGCTCCTTTCAAAGCCTTTTTATCCAACTCATGTGCCACCTTGTGAGATCTCAGATTTGGGGAAAAACTGGCTACCAAGTTTTATTCTGAATAACAAGAGAGAATTATAATTCAGATGAGAAATCGCCACCTCTGGTACTGATTTTCAAATTGTGTGGGAGGAGGGAAAGATTGTATTTCCTTCTAAACTGATAGAAGGATTCTGCCTGAGGGAAAGCTTGCGTTTCAGTCTCAATGGATAGGATTTTGGCTCACATAAAACCTGTTAGTTTTTTAATTTCTGATAGTAATGACCTGTTATTTGGTCATTGTACTTTCCCGCCACAACTGGACCATTCACCTTGGTGTCTTTAAATGTTTCAATAGTCTTAACAGATGTGCAGTGTCTTGGCTGACATTTAGAGAGTTGGATCTGGTGCCCAGTACAAAAAATCTATCAGTTTGGAAAACTTTTAAGCTACAAGTTACAGAAAACTGACCTCAGTGACCTAAAAAAACAAGAATACACTTTTTTTCCCCCATCACAAGAAATTTGGAGGGAGGTAGCTACTGACCTTAGTTCAAAAGGTTAGCTATGTCAGGGCTGGTGTTTCTGCTTTTTCTTAGCTGTTTCCTCTGTTCACAAGATAGCTGCCACAGCCCCAGTCATCATATTCAACTTTAAGTCAGGGAGGAAAAGAAAAAGGAACTATAACACTCTTTGTCCTTTTTGTCAGTGAAGCATAAGCTCTCTTGGGAGTCTCCCAGCTGACTTCTGGATCATCTCTTTGCTTAGAACTGGAACATGACGACTTCTGGCTGCATTGAGGCTGGAAAAGTATCTTTGAGCTTTTCTAACTTCTATGGTGGCACACAAAGGAGGAGGGGCTGGGAATCAATGTTGTGTTGACCAACTAACAGTATCTACTAGAGGGAATAAAAGTGAGTGGTAGTCATTTAAAATTCACTGGAATTCTTATCAGAGAAAGAGGCCAGGATCAGTGATGGTGAAAGACAGGTGGTAGGATGAGAGGAAAAATTGACCAAGGCAGGATGAGCACCAGGAGGAGAGGAGCCTGGACACTTGTGTTTGTGTGATGTCAGCCCCCGCTGTGAACTCCCTGAGGGCAGTGAGAGGCAGCAGCACTGAGTGTGGCTGAAGACCGTCTCGGTTCCGAAACAGGCTGTGTACAAGGCTGGTGCGAACCTACCAGCTTTCTAAGACAAAGGTTAGAAGCAGCCTAGTGGGCCATCAATAAATATTTACTGAATCGGCCTTGAGAGGCTAGAGGAGGCATTGAACCCTCACCTCTTGACTTCTGGGCCCAGTTGACTGGTTCATCGGTCAGAGGTCAGGAGCCCACAGTGGAGCAGGCATCTGGACACCGCCTTGCTGGCTGCCGCCCAGCCAGGGGCTTGGAGAAAGGCTTGAGGCCTGTGGACACAGTTCAAGGGCGACTGACCATTAAATAAGCCTCACCTGCTGCCAGGCACAAGCGACAGGTTGCCATTGGGCAGGTGATTTCTCTTGGGCAGCCTGTGTCTGGCTCCACTCCACTTGACGGGGGTCAGGAGACTAAAACCTCATTACCTAACGCGGCTGGATGTCAGCGTGTGTGGAAGTGGCTGTTTGCCAGCATCTTAATTAATGAATTCATAAGGCGCGGGGTAGATGCCAATTCTTAAAAAGGGCTCTGAGCCTTTCAGCGATGAAGAGGCTTTTGCTAATTTATCAAAAACTATATATTGGGGGCAAGAAGAGAAAACAAAGCTCAGGTGTTCTGGCCCAGGGACGACTGAAGGCTCCAGGCGCAGACTGACATGGCTCTGCTTGTGAGCTGCTCAAAGGCCAGGGGGTCTCAGAAGGCTTCAGAGCTCGTGAGGGCTTCAGCCGGGCCCCCAAGTTCCTGACCTGGGGCAGGGAGTGACTCTCCAGAGAAATGACCAGCCCCTTAGCTCTCTGCTTTTCCTGAAACTTGTTCATTGATTACAAACTGGATGGGTTTGCTGTCGTCTGCCCAGCCTAGCAGAGAAACTTCTGGTGATTTGGGAGCCGTGATGGAGGTTTCTGTTTTCTACCCTCAGAAAACAAAAGAGCCTCCTCCACGGAAAACATCCCTTAGGGGCTATCAGGGTAATCCGTCCTCTGGGGTTTGAGGCTGGTCCCCTGGAAAATCAGGGCCCGTGACCCCCACGTGAGTTGGCTGTGTGGCTTCCAGGCCCCAGATGGAAAGCCGGAGACCATCTGTGCTGGCGGGCTGGCTTCTCTCCCCATCATAATAAACGTCCTGGGGCTTCCCTGACGTGTAAGAATGAGTGGGTTTCCAAAAATCCAGTTCCTGGACTGCTGGGGCTGGAGATGAAACAGTTGACCCCACTCTTCAGGCTGTGGATTGTTAACAAGTAAGAAGAAAGGCTATGGGGAAAGAAGAGGTTTTCAGGCCCAACTAGCCCACCTTTTTCCTTCTCAGACACGTATTTGTTCTGTGCGCTTTGTCAGGGTGCTTTGGCAGCATAGGTCGTTTGGGGGAGGGTGCCTCGGATGTCTGAAGCTCAGAGTTGGAAGGTAATAATTGCCTTCAGTGTGAGGACATGCTGGGCTCCCATCTCACTGTCTCCAGGCAAACAGATTTCAGTCAGGTTCTTCCCTCACAGCAAGTATCTGTTATGTGGACAGAAACCAAGCAAAGCCCTTGTACAAGATTATTCAGAACAGAGAATCTGTTAAAGCCAGATCAACAAGCTTAGATGGGCTTCAACTGGGATGTGTAATGATTTTGTTCCACAGAACCCTTCTTTGTCATGAATGTTTTCATGAGGGATTTTGGTGAAAGAGCTTGAAGTGGTGGAAAGAGCATGAGCTCTGAAGCAGAAAAACACCGATTCAGACCCCAATTCTGCCACTTCCCAGTGCTGTGACCTAGATGGGTTTGCATAAACACACAGGAGTTTGCTCCTCTGTAAAAAGGGGAAGGTCCCTTTCTTGCAGAGTTGATGCAGACATTGGGGAGCATGTGGGAAGCTGCCTACAGACTGGCCCAGGGTGTAAGTGGAGGTTTCGCCTAAGAGCTGAAAGTGGCTCCAGGCTGGTGGCTCTGTGTGTCCCCCTGGGCTGGTGGCTCACAGCGCTGACTCCCACCACCACCCCCTCGGGTACCGGCTGTGTGACCCTGGACAGGTTACTTCATCCCCGTGGCCCAGGTTTCCTCATCTGCAGGATGTGGGTACTGACACTTCTCCTCACCGCCCAGGGTTATTGTGAGCGTCCTGTGAGGGAGCCATGTGAGGCGTTTAGAGCAGTGCCTGCCCCCAAAGTGCTGGCTGCTGCCAGTATTACTGTGGACCTTGGGCTTCCAGAGGCTGCTCTGACTGGCGCGCTGCCATCCAGACACATGTAAGTCCATGATTTGGCTTGGGCTCAGGTCCCTCGACACCGTGCTCGTTACTGGGTCTTGGTACAGGAAGGATCTGGCCAGGCCGGGGTAGGATATGTCCCGTGACCACTGCTTGACCCCTTAACTCATTCTCAGCCCCTGTCACTCATAGCCCAGAAGCTCCCAAGAGCAAGGCCGGCAAGACTGGAAACGACTTCCTAAAATCGGAAAGCACAGTGGCTTGCCTGGCAGCGCCAAGCCCCAAGTGTGCCTCTGCCCTTTTCCAGAAGAAAGTCTGGCCCTAGACAGCGGCTCCTTAGGAAGTGGGCGGGGGCCACCTCCCGGGCTGTCGGCATGTTTCTGGGAGCACCATTCAGCACCTTCAGTAGGAGAATCTTCAGTGGGAGAGCCACAGCCTGCAGCTTGTGCTTGTTAGCAGACCTGGAAATGGCCGCCCGTGGGCTTGGCCTGACCAGGATGCTGAGTGCTTATCCTTCCCTGCCCCCAAAGGGGCCCCTTCAGTACCAGGAGGCTCCACACTCCTGAAAAGATGCCCCCTGGGGATTCTGGGAGAATTTTACAGTTTCTCTTAACACAGTAGTTTTATGGCATATAGGACCCCAGGGAGACTTCCCTAAAGCTGTGAGGATAGGGTGTTATTCCCCAAGTCAGGTGGCAGAGGCGGTTTTGCTTAATACTGAACTGCCTGCAGGGAGCCCAGAGCTGCTTCTGACGGAGGGGCCCTGGCCCCGATGCCAGCCAGCAGGAGCAGTGGCCTCACTCGGCTGGGGCCGGGGCCTGTTCTGACCTTAGCGTCTGCCTTCAGAACTCCGAGATCTGCTGCAGGAAACACCCCCGCCTCTGGGGAGAATCCTTGGTCTTACACTTTTCCCCACTGAGCCTGCTCCTCTGCCCACTCTCTGAGCCACTGCCCAGCCTCCAGTCCCCTAGCCCCAGCTTGGGTAAGAAGGGCAGCAGTTCCCGTTCTGATTGGAGGAATCCCTCGTGGGCCTTTCTGGTTAAAGTATTGAGTTGGCCAGAAAGTTCGTCCAGATCTTTTCATAAGATGGTACAGAAAAACCTGAGCAAACTCTTTGGCCAACACAGTATAGACTTTCTGGCTCCTGTCTCCAGGACCTCCCCCGGGGCCCTCAGTTCCCCACTCCTTGAAAGATGCTCCCTGCCTGTCTCCTCCTCCTTCCTCCCCACACGGCTCAGACTGGCAGTCTCCATGGGTAGGTTTTAGCCACTGCTGGTCTTGGGGTCAAGAGCACACTTTACTGTCAGGACAGGCTGCCTGTTCACCACCTGTTTCCCGGCCCCCTGAGCTGCTTGCACACAAGTGTAGACAACACCTAGCGGGTGCTTGTGTGGCGTGCCAGAAGGCAAGCAGTGGTGCGGGGCTCACACCACGGCCTCACTGATTGCTCGGGCCCCTGTGCGGCCATGCTCTGCCTACGGCCTGAGACACACTCTTCATGCCCCTGTATTAAAACACACTTGGTCTTCTGAGTTTAAACGTAATGCATGGACACTTCTCTCGTCCGTGTTACTGTCCGCCAGGGGCATCCACTCTCTGCTCCCACACAGCCTGAGTGAGGGCCTGCCTCAGTGCCCACCGTAGCTGTTCCTGTACCTGTGAGAGTCACAGCCAGCAGACTGCTCCAGGGAAGTCCCAGAACTGAACCAGTGGGGCAGCCACGCTCCTCCTGCCGAATGCCTGCTCTCTAGCCTGTTGGGCAGGAGTCCCGGGAGCCTCCCTGGCCTCCAGAGTGTTATCTTCCCTTCCCGTCGGAGTTGGTCGGATCTCTGATGGAGCCTCTTTCTACCT
Organism: Bos indicus; assembly: GCF_029378745.1. Lineage (NCBI taxonomy): Eukaryota > Metazoa > Chordata > Mammalia > Artiodactyla > Bovidae > Bos > Bos indicus. Next base: position 12,878,501 of record NC_091782.1, on the reverse strand, counting down.
GAAGTCCTGGGCTTTGCGTTCCTGCTCCCAGTTTAGCTGAGCACCTGGCCCCAGAGAGCCGCAGCTTCAGGAAACCTGGGCGCCAGCTGCCAGCCCCCAGCCCCCACCTGCTGTTCTGCATCTTCTCAGATGCCCGCTGGGGCTCAGACCACGCTTGAGTCTGTTCTGCCCCTAGCCGCTGCTCTTGGCCTCTTGACCTCTGCTTCCACCAGGCCCAAACTTTACAACGTGGCACTGGCTCCAGACCAGCCCAGGTTCATCCAGGGCCGGGTCATAAAATCCCCAGTGCACCGCATCCCAAGCCGGCTGGGGAGGCCGGTCTGGAGGCATGGCTGTTCTGAGGGCCGCCCTGCGGGCCCTGCTGACCCTCCGTGGACGGGACGGCCGTACCTGAGCCGAGGGGCCCCCTCCGGCTGCTGCCAGCCAGTGACCAACGGGGAGTTCACTCCATTTCACACCCCTGTTTCTTGCTCCTCTTACTCTTGCCACAAATTAACTCAATTTTCTTTTTATTCCCTAAAGATCTAGTTGAAAACCATTCTCTAATAATGATAGCAAACACTTGTTAAACCTTCACTGTGTGTGTGAGACACTGTTCTAATATTAATACCTTACGTGTATTGCTTTGTATCATCTTCACAACTCTTGGAAATAGGAAGCATTATTACCTTTGTTTTATACTCGAGTAAACTGAGGCACAGAATTAAGGAAGTCACCTAGACGTAGCAGGTGACTGGCGAGTCGCCAGAGTACAGCCCGTACTCCCTGTTACCACACTTCTCAGGAACTACAGCCCATACTCCCTGTTACCACACTTCGCAGGAACTATAGCTTCAGGCCTCCGCGCACTTGGTCTTCCAACTGCTTGCCCAGCTCTGACCCTTATGCTTCCAGAATCTTCTTGACATTTGTCTCCTTATTCTGGTCCTAACCCGTGTTTTCTGTCCTGGTCCTGGCTGTCCTGTCCTCTGTTGCCTTCAGCCTGGTGGCAGAGAGGAGGCTGATCAAAGACTATAGATTTGTTTGGGGGAATCTGCGAAGCGTGTTACCTACGTGCTTGTCACTGTTGTCTGAAAAGCCAACTAGAGGCTTATTTTAGGTCTTGTTTCCTGGGTGCCCGCCCGTATTTCAGGTTCCATCTTGCTGGGCTGGCTCTGCTCTGTGGCCATGACTCCCTGACCCCGGTCACAACGTAAAAGACGCATCTTGACCCTCCCTCCACGCCTGATTGGCAGCCAGGAGCCACCAGAAAATGTACTTACTTTTGGCTCTACTTCCTGGGTCTTCGTTGCAGTGAGCAAGGGCTACTCTTTGTTGCGATGTGCTGGCTTCTTATTGCAGTGGCTCAGTTGCCTCATGTCATGTGGAATCTTCCCAGACCAGGGATCAAACGCGTGTCCCTGCATTGGCAGGCAGATTCTTAATCACTGAACCAGCAGTGAAGTCCCCAGGTCACTAGAACTTTTGCACCCATTATTATGGCTGCTTGAGAACCGGCTTCTGCTTCAGCAAGTGCTGCAGGGTGTTGGACTGCGGGGGGCACCTTCTGAGGATGGGTCTGGGGCCTGCTGAAGAGCCTCCCGCTGGCCCCAGACTGCCCTCGCTCTGCCCACAGCAGGCAGCTGGGTTTAAAGGAGAATTTGATGTTTAGAAGGGAATCAGAGAGAGCTGCAGCAGGCCATAAATATTCATGGAGGGAGGTTAGAACTTGAGTCCCTAAAACCTTGATTTGTGTTAGTCTGTTTATGCTCATTAAAAAGTGGTAAGTGAAAGTGGGGTATTCATGGAACTGCAGATAAATTGGGCTCGTTGAGATAAAGGCCTCCAGCCGCCAGCTCCACAGGCCCTGCCTAGAGCGTCACAGCAGACTGGTGTGCCCACTTGTGGTTTGCCAACCTCAATTTAAAGATTTTGCTTAGCATGATAAGTTCCTGGCCCCCGGTAGCCTTGTAGAGGTATTTAGGGATGGAAAGCCCCGAAATTCCTCCACAAAATGACATGCACACCAGGGCCTGGCCAAAGGGTGGCAGGGAGAAATCTAACCTAGCGCTAATACTTGCATGGGGTGGTCCACAAAGTATATAATCTATGTGCATGTACCACTGCTTCTCTAGCTTCTTTCCGCTTCTGTGGGCATGAGGGGAGGGTTTCAGACTCCAGGTGCTAAATGAGACCTAGCCCCGCTCATTCCTCCATGGCTACAAACACAGGGACTGCAGCAGGGCAGGCTTTGTAGTGGCCACAGAGGAGACAGATGGCCACCACGCCTTCTAGGGTAGGAGGTATACAGTCAGCCTTCCTTAGAGGCCAGGCATCACACACATAAGTGGAGTGGGTTGATCTAGGCTAGGTGTGACCCTGGGCTGCAGATTTATATCATCTACCCAAGGGGCTCCCACAGTTTGGCAAGATGAGGTTTGGACACCCACAGCTGGATGACATAATATGCGCTTGGCTTCATGAGAGAAGGATTGGCTCATCTGCCCAGGGAAGGAGGCAGTACCTCTCCAGCCAAGGGCCGCAGAAAAGGCCTCATGGAGGAGAGAGCACAGCAAGAATTAAGCTTTGTGTGGGACCCAGCATAGCATTTGGTGCCTTGATTTTGGTTTCTGCACCAGGAAATGGAAACCACAAGTCTTAGGGCCTGAGGGGCGGCTGTGTGTGTCAAGGGTGCTGCTGTGAAGGGCGGGCCTTACGGCGGCCTGTCACCTGTTCCTCTTGGCTCCGTCCCCACTAACCTTCACATCAGGCTGTTTCCGTTCCCCGAGCCTGGCTCCCCGGCGCTGGTTTCCCTACAGCGCGTGTTCAAGACGGCCTTTGGCCTCCCCAGGCAAAGGCCCATCTCCTGGCTAGGGCTGTTCCCAGGACAGCCCTCCCTTTGGTACCCACTAGCAGGAAATACGGAGAAGGCAGTGGCAACCACTCCAGTACTCTTGCCTGGAAAATCCCATGGACTGAGGAGCCTGGTAGGCTGCAGTCCATGGGGTCACTAAGAGTCGGACACACGGTGCGACTTCACTTTCACTCTTCACTTTCATGCACTGGAGAAGGAAATGGCAACCCACTCCAGTGTTCTTGCCTGGAGAATCCCAGGGACGGGGGAGCCTGGTGGGCTGCTGTCTATGGGGTCGCACAGAGTCGGACACGACTGAAGCGACTTAGCAGTAGCAGCAGCAGCAGGAAATGACACAATTAACCAAGCAATTAACTCAAGGCTCTGCAGTGGCTCCCTCCCACAGAGCCTTGCTTCCAGAGCTGGAGTTGGTGGCAGCTGGGGCTGCAGGGAAGGGGGTAGGTGGTGTGTCATTTGGGCTGAGCGTTGGGACAAGGGAAAGAGGCTGACCCAGAAGGACCAGGGTGGATACGGGCCAGGAGGAGGGGCTGAAGGCCCAGAGTCTTCAAGGGCAACTGACACTGTCCCCAGAACACTAGGGATGCTGGAATTGGTCTGCACGGTCATTGATTTCCATCTGTACAGGGGCCACTCCAGAAAGGACTGGAGCAGAGAGCTGGCTGAGACCTTTAAGGAGAGGGGCGTTCTACTTTGACTTCTCAGTAAAGTCCTCCTATCTAGGGGACCCAGTCTCCCATTTGTGAAATCAAAGTGGTATTTGCTATCCCTCCCCCGGTTGTGGTAACAGTGAGTGAGGTCATACGGAAAATCAAGCATGAGCTGGACCCAGGGCACTGTTCAGTCAGCTGCTGTGAGGGACACAGGGCCCCCTGAACTCCCACTGACTGCAGTCTAGGCTCCACCAGCAGGGCAAGAAGCAGCAGGCCCAGACCCAAAGAGGTGGCCGATAAGACACCTGGACACAGATGGACACAGGTGAACTTTGAAAGCCAAATGCGTGACACCAGGACCTTGGACGATCCAGTCTAGTACTTCATAAAGCATGTCCCCATAATTCAGATTATTTCCCCAAGAACACATCTCTGAAACTATAATCAAAATAAATGGGAGAACGGGCACCTTTGGCATGTAGCCTTTCAGGAGCTTAGCTATTTTACCACACGTTACAGCTACCTTGATGCTGGTCAATGCTTTTGCACAAAAACCAAGTCAGAAACTTTTAATCTGTACTTTTAGTAATTTTTATTGAATCTCATGGGAAAATGTGTATTATTACAACTTGGGTTATTTTAAAATGAAGTGTACCAATGTGAAGAAATGCCTCTGCTTTTTGGCCCCTAGACGTCTAATCACGCATGGAGTGCTTTGGAAAGGCAGAGGCTGCCCGTATCACCTCATTCATTCTAGGATCTGCCTGTGTAGCAGAACTTGCCACATTCAGGGCTCTGGTTGTTCCTGCTGTGGGGCCCAGCTGGGGACACAGCTGACTGAGGGGCTGCTCCTGTCTGCCCCATCCCATGTTTGGCCCGGTGGGTCAGGGCAGCTCAGAAACCCTGAGCAACATTCACAGGGCTCAGGCTGTACCATGTGGACACAGAGGACAGCAAAGCGTGGATTCGGGGTGTGGATGCTGTCCTAAGACTCCTAGAGACTCCTTCCTCCTCATCCCAGGATCCCAGCTGTCTTGAAAACTGGAAGAGTCTGCCACCCATCTCTACCTGCTGGGTGTGCTGTGTCTTTCAGATCGATGGGCTGGAGAAGAAGCTGTCACAATGTCGGAGAGACCTGGAAGTCGTGAACTCCAGGCTCTGTGGGGTGGAGCTGAGCTCAGAGGCCAGGTGATGCCCCTCCCCACGGCCCCCACCCCTTCGTATCTGTCCCTGGGTCCTGACCTTCAAATTCCACCCCTCACCTCCCCCTGCCTCCAGAGACCTGGGCCCTTTTTCCTCTTGTCCACCCTGCCCTGGCGCACCCGCTGCCCCTTGGGTGGGAAAAAAGCTTGAGCTATTTTGACCTTCCCCCCTCACAGGAGGTCTCTGGAGAAGGAGAAAAGCAGCCTGATGAACAAAGCCTCCAACTATGGTAAGAAAGCTTCCCATTGCCAGCCCCACCCTCCAGTCCCAGGATCAGGAACAGGCAGACAGCCTGGGGAGCCCACAAAGTGATGGGGGTCAAGGGTGCACTTCAGGAGGGGGCCAGCCCTCAGGAGGCCACAGGACTCCACTGAAGGCCCAGCAGCCTAGGAGAGGAGCAGGGTTGCTCTTCTGTTCCAAGGGGGACGGAGAGGCCAGAGGATCTGTTCTCCCCCTTGGGATCAAGGGGGTGGTTGGAGCCAGGCTGAGATCCCTCCCACTCCCCTGACTTGGGAGGCCTGTTCTGGCCCTCTCCTTGCAGACCTCCATTCCCTCCCAGGAAAACCTTGCGATGGGAACGATGGTAGTAGGGTCTTTGGGGTCCAGGATGGACAATGAACCTCCCACGTGGGTGCCGTGAAGGGCTGCTGTGGGTGAAGCGATGCTGCCATCTTCTGGGTGCCGGGCGCCGAGCCAGGGGGAGCCCACACCGGGCCCAGAGCTGGAGGGTGGCCGCTGCCCCCCACCACCCCGCTGCCGCCCTGCCCAGTGGCCTGGGAGGTAAAGGGTCTGCAGAGGCTCCTCGGGCTCTGTTGTAGTCACCCTGGGGGGCCAGAGCTGGCCCAGAATCAGCCCTAGAGTAGTTTATACGGCAGGGAACCTCCCTGAGGAATTTGAACGAACACCGTAAGCACGGTGCGTGTCACATACCCCTGCCCAAGGCTGGTTTGCACATATCCCCACTCCCTCACAGAGGGAGAGATGAGACCTCAGTTCCCCCCTCAAAGCTGGCAGTTTTCACACAAAATTGTAGCATTTATCACTCAGTTGAGCCCTCACAGAGTACCAGCCACCTCTGTGTCATGAAAGGACACAGCATGGCTGTGGATCAGCTGGGCTGGCATCCTCCAGAGGCAGCCTGACCACCCCGTGAGCACAGACGGCCTCCGCTCACCATCACTAGTTCCTGCTTAGCTGGGCATCCAGCAGAGGGCAGACTGGAGCACTGCTTGTGTGGCCCCACCTTTTGTCTGCTCCCCAAGGGGGGCCCAGCTGCCCTCAGTCTCTGCTTGACCAGATAAGACACCCCGGAGGGAGGGGCGCCACGGGGCCACCCAGGGACGAGCCGGAGGACCCTCCTGGGGAGGCCACGCCACCACCTCACTGGGCTCTCAGGCGTAGCCCTTTTGGTGCCTCTCCCACACATGCTGTCTTCGGCTGCATTTGGAGAGAAACAGTTGAGCAGCATTGGGGCTTGGGGCTTTTTTGGGCCCAGCAGCTACAGCCACAAGGTTTTGAGGATCTGTGCTGATCGAGGACACCTGTCCACCACCTTTTTTCCTCCCAGAGAAGGAGCTGAAGTTGCTTCGGCAAGAGAACCGCAAGAACATGCTGCTGTCTGTGGCCATCTTCCTCCTGCTGACCGTCATCTACGCCTACTGGGCCCTGTGAGGCTGCGATTTCTCCGGTCAGCCCTGGCTTCCCCTCAGCTCCGTGATCATAGCTAAGCAGGCCCTTCGAGCCTGAAGAGGACCAAAGTACAAGGCTGTTTCTCCCTGACCCAGACATTGGAGCAGGGCTTCATGTTGGCCTGGCCCCTCTCACCTCCCATTCCCGCTGTGGGCTTGGGGCTCCAGAAGGACTTCGTGCTGGCTTAGCCCAGGGGAAAGGCAATAAAGAACCTGTGTGCCGAGAAAATGTCATGACCCGATGGCAGTAGGGTGGCATTCAGGATTCAAGGGAGGAAAGGGGCTGTGAAGGTAAGCCCCCAACCCAGGTGGGGAATAAGGCGGTGACAAAGCACCTGCTCAGGCAGAACCTCAGTGGGAGCCACATCGAGAGCTTGGGCTGCTGGGCTGAGGCCGACCTGGCACCACTTGTCCCTGTGCCCTCCAGACACGGTCTGGCACCCCAGTTGGCGCCTGCCTGTGATCACAGCAGAAAAAGTGCAGCCTGGGGACTCGTGCTTGTGTGGTGGTCCCACTGGAGGGCAGAGTTAATCCAGTATCTTCAAGAGGCAGCAGGCCTGGTGAGGTGTGGCAGAGCCAGTGGGCAGCCAGGGCCACAGTCACGACCAGACAGGCTCAGGGTGAGTGGCCAGGAAACCTGGCAGAGTTTGCAGGAGGGGCAAACGCAGACCACCCCGCCCCTGCTCACAGCCTCTCCAGCATAGGCGCCGGAGGCTGGAGCAAGGCCAAGCAGGGCAAGCAGAAGGATGCAGGGGCTTGGGAGCCGAGATCACACCAGTTAAGTCAGAAAAGCCGGGAAAGGCACTGCCTGGGTGCTCAGGCCGTGGAACGTGAAGGACCCACCCAAGCAGTGTGTAGGCAGAAGGCTCTAGGGGAGGACCTGCTGGGTGACAGGACGGAGAATGCGCCTACAGCAGAGAGGGAAAGGCACCCGCGGCCTCCAGTGCAGATGCAGAGCCATGGCTCCCTCCCCATCTAGTGGCACTAATTGGTCTGACGCCTCTGTTATTTTAGTCGCACAGACTGATCCCGGGTTGTCACGGTGCCACTGGGAGTAGCTGAGTGATTCACATGAGGGGGAGGGGCCTCCTGGGCTGCGGGGTCTCTCATTCTCCAACCCCTGCTTCTCACAGGAGCCACAGCATTTTCTGACTCTTCCTTGGGCCCCTCTTGGGCAGCAAGCAGCAGCCCTGGGAGCCCTGAGCTCGGACACGGCGCTGATTAAACCAGCCCCTTCTCCCCACTTCACTGAGGCGAGCTTCCTCCCCTTCAGCTCCCAGCCCCAGACCACAAAGCACAGAGGACACACAGCAGCCCCAGCACAGAACCACACAGGCGTTAAAAATATGTCTTTAATGATCCAAGGTTCTGCAAGACACACGGATACCCAGAATTGGGTGGAAATACAGCATCTCAGCGGTGCTGCTGACAACCTGGGGGGAGGGGCTGGATGCGGGCTGGAGACCCCTGAGGTGGAGTCGATTCCAACCTCATGGGAAGCCTCCGTGCCCTCTATCTCCATGGAAACCAGTTTAGTACACGGATGGGGCCCTAGGGAGCCCCTGTGAGCATCTCCGAGAGGTATTTCCCATTAAAAACCACCACAGGTTCCCTCCCCCACCCAAAGCTACTGCCCAGCTTCCCCCTCCGCCCGCCAAGATATAGAGGACGTGGAGTGACCACATAAGGACAAACAAAAGCAACTGTGCCTCCTGTTGGGGAAGAAAACAAAGGAGCGGGGAGGGTGGCAAGGTGTCTGGGGCAACCAGGAGTGCCATGATCACCAGAGGACTGGGTGCCACCCAGCCCTGGAGGACCCTGTTACAGGGGGCCGCCACTGCTGGCCACAGAAAACGCAGCTCTTCAAGACTGCTTCCTCCCCTTCTAGAGCTGCCCAGGGTTTACACTGAGAGGGCTGGGGCACAGACAGACTCCACAACCCCAGGAAGCAGTCACACCCACTCCCAGACATGCCACCTGCATCCTATGTAGTATCAGACGGGGTCCACATGCTTCCCTTCCCGGCCTGCAGGATGGTCAGAGGTGTGGGCTGGGAAGACCAGGGCAGGGCAGGGGAGGAGGCAGTCTTCTCCAACTTGGCATCAAAACAGAACAAGTTCAAGAAAACAAAACTTTGATTTATATAGCAGCTGCTCCAGCCAGCTCACAACAGTGGGCCTCCCCTCTCGGAGTTTGCCCAATAAAAAGCTGGGCAAGGCAGGGGCACAGGCGCCCTCGGACAATGCACAGAACTCAGAAAAGTGAGTGTGTGCTACAAGAGAACAGCTGAGCCCTGCTGCCCCTGACACGTCCCCCGCTGGCCCCAGGTGCCCTGGGCCCTGACCTTGACCTGCTGCAGGAGCTGACGGAGTCCTGTCCTGGCAGGGGAGACAGTTCCCAGGCAGTGCTCCAGGGAGGAAAGTTCAGAGTGTCCCACAGAAGGAACATGTGTCCTCTAAAGGCTCCAACTGAGCTCTTCAGAGGAGCAGGAGGGGCCACCGCCCTCAAGGCCAGGCTCCGAACGACAGGGCGCTGGGCAGGGTGGGCGCGCCCCAGGCCCTCAGGCGCTGTGCGTCTGGATGAAGGAGAGGACGTCCTCCTTGGACAGCTTGTCTGGGTCCTGGGGCTTCTGGGATTCGTGCACACGGATGCCATCCCCCCACTCCCAGAAGAGCCGGCCATAGTAGCAGATGCTGGGGGGAGACAGGAGGTCAGGGGCTGCACCCAGGGGAACAGGACCAAGAGACCCCCACCAACCTGACACCTGTGACGGGAACGATTCCGTCTGGCAGCCAAAACATACCCAGTAACCCCGCTCCTCCCGCCTTCCGGAGCCCGCTTTTCCAACAACACATAGCTTCTACTGCTAACGGCATCCTACTGGATCCTCCCATTACTGATACTCGGGGCTTATCTGTCTCTGCTGCTCTAACTGAACAGTATTAGTGTGGTGACACTAATTACAGGTGCATTAGAGCTACTGCTGCTGTTGAAACCTATGACCAAGAGTCTGGCAAACAGACACTGGGTCTGAGAGCAAGGCTGTGGGCCTTGCCACGTGCCTGTGCCAGGGTCGGCCCTTCACACTCAGGATGCCCACCCAACCTTCACAGCCAGTCCTGACATCACCCGCCTCTCCCTGGGCTCACCGCCCAGTCCCAGACACACCCTGCAGAGACCACCATCCCACCCACGGGGGAGGCCCCTGCCTGGGCAGCAGTGAGTCTCAGGGCGCAGGTGTGCCCCAAGAGCTGGCATCCTGGTAGGAGTTCCTGGGGCTGCTGAGGGGGCAGGCCTGGAGGAGGCCTACTTACTGAAATGGAGCAATGGCATCTGCAGGGAGGTCAAAGGTAGAGTTCTTGGTTTTCTTGTTATAGAAGAACTTCCTCTTGAAGCTTTTGCTGAATCCCATCGTCCATGGCTCTGATGGGAGGAAGGGGACAAAGGCTCAGAAAGGACACACAAGACCCTTGAGGGATGAGTCAGCCTTCCTCCCTGGCTCCTCCATGCCCTCTCCCCCAGACAGCAGCAGAGAACAGCCTGGGAGGACACAGCCCTCATCATCAGCCCAGAGCGGCTCCTGGAGGACGCCGAAGACGACGACTACTCAGCAGCCCCACCTCCCACCAGGGCTGGCAGAGGGGACAGGATTCTGTTAGCCAGAGGGAAGAAGACTCAACAGGAGATATAAATGGCCAGTCTGTCTTTCTGGATCTGCCACTGCCCGTGAGGAAGGCCCTTCTCCTGCCATAAGGACACCATATGTACAAGTTGGGCCCCACTCTCCAGCCCCAGCCCAACCCCCAGGACCACCAAAGACGCACGAGCTCAGGGAAGGCAGTCCCCCTCAATACACCTGGCTCTGCCCACCTCAGTAGGAAGCCCTGAGCTCCGGCCCAGGCGAGGTGTGGGCCAGTCGCCCTGGCTGAGGGAGGGGGTCAGGGAGGGGCTCATCACCCACCATTCACCGTCCTGACGATGTAGAGGCCGGTGGGCACGAAGTGCCGGTCGTCCCGCCCTGTGTAGCTGAGCTTCGGTGTGCCACTGGAGCCCTTAATGATCTTCATTTCTAGCCTTGATTTTCCCAAGCAGGCGTGCAAACAGGAAGTGTGTGAGAGAGTCAGTCCTGATGTTAATCTCTGACTAATGTCAAAACCAGCCAACCCAATACTTGAATCTCGGCTCAACATAAAAGAGACTGAGGCAGAGACATGAGTTGCTCCAGGTCACACAGTGGGGTGCTGGGTTTAGAACTCAGCCTCTGAACTCCCAACTGAGCAGGGGAGGCAGGGGAATGGCACATGCCTCTGCTATGTTGCTGCTGTTTGCGGGGTGTCAGGGTGACACCAGCTGGGGTGAGATGTGAAACCCCAAGTGCCACGGGGCCTTCGGCTCACCAGCCATGGTGTCAGCGTAGCCACTAAAGAGTTAATTTGGGAGCAGTGAGACCAGGTCTGGCTCCAGTGGCCCGGTGGGCACACCCAGGAAGAGACCCCCAGATCCAAGCCCCCCGCACAACGGCTGAGAGCACGAGGAGGCACCTAGCCCCTCCAAACCCCAGGCTCAACCCCTCTCGGCACCAGGGGCTTGGATTTACAGTGCTGAGGCAGCTTGCACTCTGCCTCTCGTGGGGACACTCGTAACTGTTACAGCATCAATGAGCCCGTATTTCTGCCTGACTCGCACCCGCCCTACCCCCCTCCTGACGGTGCTGAATCAGCTCAGCCAGGGGCCTCTGGCTGCCAGGCAGCCATGCAGACAAAGGAGGGGGAGTTAGAGGAGCCGTGGGGCCACTCGGCACCGCGCCCCCAACTCATCTCTACAGAAAAGCAGAGGAGGAGTCCTGGACGCTGCCACGCACCCCACCCCAACTCCTCCCAAATCCTGAGCTCCCTGGCTGAGCCACGCACCTAACAAAAATCTTCTCCATCTCCTCCAGCCGGTACACCTCCTTCACCCTGTGGAGAGAGGTGCAGAGATGACGAGGGCTTCCCGGGGCACCTGTCTGGGCAGCAGGAGGAGGCAGGAGGCTGCTCCTGCAGGCCCTGCACCACCCAGACCACCAAGAACAAGGACCGCAGCCTGGCATTGCCTCCACAGACAAGCCCTAGGGTTCACAGCTGCCAAGCACCCTGAGCCTGGCCCAGGGCAACTGGGGAGCAGAGCCATGGCTGAGGAGGGCGAGAGGGAGGGAGAGGAAGGTCTGGAAGCGATGTCCCTGTCAGTGTTCCAGCCCCACGTCCCCAGCACTAGAGGCCAGGACACTAAGGGTCAGGCTCTTGTCCAGGTCTGTCTGCATGGACTTTAGGCCTTCGGGTAGCAGAGTTACTTCCAAATCGTCCTAACAGGCCTAATTCCATCACAGGTGAGGAGACCCTTTACCCAGCCCCCCAGCCCTGAGGGCCGTTGAGCACACCTCTGGAGCCATTACTGGGTAAGGTGCCCAGAGACTGAGCAACCAGACCCCACACAACACAGACAGGGTCCCTGAAGCGGCTTCTCAGGACCTGGCAGACAGGACATTTTAAAGCATGAGAGGAAATTGCTTTTTTAGACTTTCAGAAGATTTCTATAAAGTGCATTCTTACTACTGGATTTAATTCTAAGTAAATTTGTATTAAAAAGAATAATGAAAATTATTTTTTCAGTCTGTAGACACACGAAACCCCAAAGATAATAACATCAGACCTCAGCCCAGACTGGAAAAGTCTGTTCTCCGTCTATCTGCTGACTGTTCTTATCCTCCTTGCCTCCCACAAGGTCTGCACCTTTCATATCACCTCACATGGCAACAATCCGTGGCCTTCTTCCCATGCACCAAGGATCCCATTACCTCAAACCACCCTTCTCTTTATCACATTCAAAAACTCCCATTCCCTCACCACCCTCTTCTTACCTGAAAAAAATGAAAAGGCCAGGATTGATATGCTAATGATACCCAAGCATGGATGTGTGGTTCACAGGTGCATCAGCGCCCTCAGAAGCACGTGTATCTGAAATGAGGACACCTGAACCCCAAGCAATGACTCTCTCTGCTGGAGGTTGGCCTGCTGTGACAGGCGGGACAGGGAGATACTCCAGGGCAAGCAGGCACCTCTCCAGGACCCCCAAGCACATCACTCATCAGGGTGGTCTGACCTCTAACGCTGGCCTGGCCTGGCCTCCACTGAGCCCTCTCCCACCTCACAGGGCAGGGGGGCAGGTACTAACCAGAAAGAAGCAACGGGGGAGGAGGATATGGGGGGAGAGGTGATAGGCTCACCTGATGGGATTCATGTCAGGCCGACTGGGCTTGGAAACAGCTTTCACAAATTTCTCAGCAAGCTGAATCCTACAATCCAACAGAGTCTCTCAGAGGCAAGTAAGGGTACCTCTACCTGGACCCCTGCCCCCAGAGCATCTTCATGGCACCAGTGGGAGGACACTCCTGAATCTGCAGCAAAGCTGCTCTAAGAGGCGGCACCCGCGTGCCCCTGGACGCCCCCTCCTGCCCTTCTCCACCAACGTCTTCAGGGAGGCCCGCTCCCCCTCTCTGGATTCTGACCTCTAATTTTACTACATCTTGGTTGGTTTTCCTCAAGTGTAACTTTGGCTGTGCTCAGTCACCTCCAGCAGAACTTCAAGTATCATCTTTATTGTAAATGTCTGCGCTTTCACCCCAAACCACTGATCCACAGTGCACCCACTCAGATGAGCCAACTTAGGAGTGATGTCAGCGGCATGGCAGTTTAAGGGTGTTCTGTAACTCCCTTTAAACAACTGATTAGCATCCGTCCATGAATGAAAGTGGGAACTGGGGACCCAGGTGAACTGACTTAGGTGGGGCCACCAAGCACAAAACACATTCTTCAGGGGAGAAGACCCTCCCTCTCCCCATAAGGTCACCCTCTTGCTCAGCCTTAAAGCAAACATCTCTCCTGATCTAAACAGCAGCAAAGTGGAGTGCACTGGTATTTATGAAATCAAGGGTGAGCCCTGGTGAATGAAAGTGCCAACATCAACTTCTCACCCTGCCCTTGGAACCAGCTACCATTAGAAGAGGGAAACTAAGGATGTTCTTAAGCAGAGAAGACCTGAGTGAGGAGCCAAGCCACAGAGGCCGCTGCCATAGCGCCGCCCTGGCCCACCTCCCCCTCTGTCCCCCAGGGCCCCTGTCAGACCGTTGGTTGAAGTGCTGCTCCCGCACGTCGCTGCCGTTCAGCACGAGGACATCGAGGATGTGGATCGCACTTATCTTCCGCTGGGCCTTCCCCTAGAAGGACAAGGACACTGCCCACCCTGCCAGGCACTGGCCTGGGGCCCACTCCACCCAATGTGGCCTGCTGGCCTCCGTTCTACCTAGAGCTGGGGGAAGGGAGGTGCTCTAAACACATTTCTCTCACCTCCCTCCCAGTTGATGCTTGGCCACAGACTGGCCCAGGCTTCTGAGCAGACAAGAGATCTGAGGTCCTGGACCAGCCCCCTTAAAGCTCAGACCCGGTGAGACTGCCGCCATGGTGCTCTGGGAGGAGCTGGCTTCCCACTCTGGCCCTCTGTTCCCACTGACTGTTCTGAAAGTTATGTGTGTAGTGGTAATACCCAAAGCTCAAGGGAAATAACAACTTGCTTCTTTCCCAAGGAATCCTTGGTCAGTAACAATATCTAAAAACTACACAGCAGGTTGACTAGGGCCTTTGCTACCCAGAGATGATCAAGATTTCCTGCACAGAAGGAGACTGTGAGCCTTCCTACCTGAACATACTGTGGCTTAAAGCAACTATTGGAAGAGGAATACTTACAAAGCCTTCGTTGGGCCCTGGGCCCTGCCAACAACCACACAGAGTGTAACCCAGTTAACTTGGGGTGTGTGTGGCGGGAGGCAGTGAAGGGCCAAGCCCAGCTGTGCCTCAGTTCCCTAGATGGCAGAGCCACAACACGCGAGCAGAACCACCTCTGACCTCCCCTTTCAGCTCGTGGACAATCTCCACAGAGAGCAGAGTATCCCGCGGCAGCTCCGTCTTCAGGTCCAGCTTGACCCAGCGGTCTGACTGGCGGCCATCCCACGTGTAGATCTGAGACTTCTACGGGCAAACAGAAAGGGTTACGTCAGGCAGAACAGGGACTGAGCGGTGAGAGGCCAGTTCTCAAAAAGGCTTTCAGTTGGTGGCTCCAAGCTGATGGGGCTGGAAATGCCAGAAGAGGTCTGGAGAAAGGAGCTGGTGATACTTCCTACGCGAGGAGGACAGTGTTGTCCTCCGCTGCCTCGGCGGAAGAGGAGTGCTCTGACTTGGTCCCGCCGCAGGGAACAGGCTCAGGCACCATTCAGGAGGCCTGAGTCCAAGATCAGAGGCCCTCAGGCAAGATCCAGCTTGGTGTATGTGTGAGGAGGGTTTAGTGAAGGATCCAGAGAGCAGAGCAGAGAGAGACAGTGAAGAGAGAAAAAGATAAAATGTGAGAGGACACAGAGAAAGGAAGTGAGGAAGAGAGAAAACTACACAGGAAGACCAGTCAGAGTTGGGGGGAGAGCGGTGAGGACTCTACCCAGTTCAGATACAGAACTGCCGAGGCTTTCCCTCACCTCATGTTAGATTCCAAAGGCACCAGAGTAAGGACAGGTGGTGTCTGCGAGACAGGGGTGGCAGGGGTCGGGGCAGTGCTGCAAAGACACGGCTGCCAGGGCTGGAGCCGCCGAGCCTGCTGACCGTCCTCCTAGCCCAGGAGGCACCACGCCACCAGGAGGAGGCAGTGCTCCCGGCGGCAATGCACCAAAGTGAACAAGCAAACACACGAGTAAGTGCAAGAATGAACGACACATGGGTAACTCAGAGGAGGAAAGGAAGGGAAGTTTCAAGAAATACCTTCCCTGGGGTCAAAGCGCCAGCTCCTCAGTGCCAAACAAACGCACGCCAAGTGTGGCAGGCGGCTGTCCAGATTCCCACAGACAGCACGGTTCCACCACCCAATCCGGGGAGGGAACCAGCTGCAGACTTACCCCCAGGCCGATGAGGAACTTCTGCTCGCTGCCAGACACCATGCAGCGGTAGTCGAGCACTGGGCGGATCTTCTCCAGGGTCTTGGCAGTAAGCGGCGTGGGCTTGTAGCTGAAGATGTCAATCTCAGTGCCCTGCAGCCCCGGGTCAGAGAAAACATGGCTGGGTTGGGGGAAGGGACAGGCGCTCAGTACGGGCGCCTGGGGGATTGGGGGCAGAGGGTTAGGGCAGGCTGGGGGGCAGGGGGCGGGTGGGGACAGGGAGCACTTGCTCTCTGAAACATGCCCCCTGTTCTACCTAACCAGGAACAAACTGGGATCTAATTCCATCTACTTGGAGTGTTCCTTTAGGACCTATTAGAAGAGGCTGGAAAAGGAAAGAACACCGAGTCCCTGAGTACAGATCGATTTACCAGAGCTATAAGGAAATGTCACCCGAATATAAAAGCCTCCCCTTCAATAAAATTGAAAGCAAAGACTTGCAAGCAGTTGATTTGAAAGCAGTTAGGTGATCTCTCCACCTGTTTCAGAAAAATTTACACATGCTGTTTTTTTGAGGCCATCTTGAACCTCATTCTCCAGTCCCTGACTTGCACAACAGCTCAAGATTTGGGCCAGATTTAATGAAGCCCAGGGAAAAGCTAGAATTCAGGTGGCAGGAAAACAGAGGGCAGAATTCCAGAGACCACTCACCAGAAACAGAGCTTAGGTCTGGGCCACTCCATTATGGAGCTCTCCTGGCAGCCCCTCCTGCCCCTCTGACCAGCTCCTGGCCTAAGACCACCTCACACTTCATGCCTCCCCTGCAGGCACATGGCACCCTAAACTTGCTGGGGAGTAAGAGCCAGCACCACCCTTGGGGCAGCAGGAATGCCGATCACAACACATCTCAGGCCAAGAATCTTCAGGTAGCCTGGTGGGCTCTGGGGGAACTCAACACTCTCACCAAAAGTCCCGCCTGTAGGAGGTCTCAGCCCACTCCTGAAGCCCACGTGGTACCTGCACAAGCCCCCTGGAGGCCAGGCACCTGGGGGTCTCAGTGATACCACCTCTTACCAGGCCTCTCTAACTCTTTCTTTTCACCAGACAGCAAGCTTACCTGGATGAGCTCGAAGAACTTAGATTTTGGGTCTGTGGAAGAAGGAGCAACTCGAGCCTGGTCCGGGATCTGAAACGAGAGAGCAAAGAACTTCAGTTTTCAAGCACACTTTTGATCAGGGTTGTGTGTGAGCCTACACACAGACTCAGACTGGGCAAGAAGAAATGGCACCCAAGGAAGCTGGAAAGGGGGGCTGAGGTGGCCAATTCAGTCACTGCTCCCTTTCAGGCCTTGTGGTAACACTCCTTCAGAGCCATTTACCTTTCTCGGGGCTCTCTGCGGTCAATACTGCTACCCAGGACCACCAGCAGGAAACAGGCCTGTTTACCCACCACCCTTGTCCTTGGTGACCAGTCTGTGGGGCTAAACTTGAGTGAAAGAGCCAAGGAAGTAACTCCCAACAGTGCTGAGACGTCCAACTCTTGAGTGCTGTGGGGGCCAGCCAGGCTGGGAGTCGGTCCCAGTCTTCTCGAAAGCGTCCCTGCCCTGGAGCAGAACTGGGTTGGGGGACACTCACCCCCCAGAGCCGGAGGCACTCTTTCCGGATCTCTGCCTGCCGAGGCTCGATCAGGGTCCTGGGAAAATGAAGCCAGTAAATGACTGAAACCTCTGAACAAGGAGTGTATCTCCTGCACGCCCATCAGAACCCCAGGGAGAGGGAGTCGCGTGAGGGAACGTGTGCATGCGCACATGAGGCCAAGCCGCCATTACCCAAGCTGCTTGTAACACTCACACAGCTCTGCCTCCGGGAGATGAGCGCACAGGGGCACGGGAAACGAGATGATCTCCTTGTTCAACCACAAAGGGAAGGGAGGAGCCACCCTCCTGACCACCCTGGATGGCAGGGTCCCCAAACACCCTTCTTCCAAGTACCCATCAGAACACACTGGTTCCTTCCCTGACACAGGCCACATTAAGTCCATCCCGTGGACGTCGCCATGCCCGAGAAAGCTGGACGAGCTCCTGCTCACCCCCTACCAGAGGTTTTCCTTGACCAGGCCTCCCTCTCCTAGCCTGATGACTCTTTATGTCCCCTGAACATCAGATCTTCTACACCTGCCCCCCTACATTCTCTGATGCACTGGTAACAATTTTTCCCGTATCCTTTGCCTGGGTTACTCTTATCTGTCCAAAGACAAAGTAAAGCCTTTGAGGCCGAGGTTCATGCCATATGCTTCTCTGGCATCCTTCACAGGATACGGTAAAGTATGAGATTAAAAAAGTAGGTATTTTTAAATGTTCGTAGAAATGAAGTGAAGAGCTCGGTTTGGGGTTGGGGGGTGGGGAACAAAACATAAAGGTCTTCCGTTGAAACAGGTGGATTCTGGAAAGGGCAACACTCACGTGTCTTGGACAAAGGCACGGATTTTGGCCAGAGCTTTGATCTGCAGACTACAGTGGCTGGAATTAAAAAAGAAAAGGATTTTATCTCAGAAGGATTACCAAAAAAGACAGCTTATGGTCATCAGGACAGAGAAGTTGAGAGAGCAGTGGCCATCTTATGTTTGGGGAAGGGGTTAAAGTCAAAAAAGAACCCCTTCGACCATACCCTTAAGGTACAGTTACATGGATCTGATGAAGGCTTAGGGTAAAGCAGAACTGAGTCAAACCCTCCAGACACTCAGATCCCAAGCCCAGCCAAAAGGAAGGTTCTGATCTCATTCTTAAAAATTTGAGCACTTCCCTGTGGTACAGTGGATAAGAATCCACTGGCCAATGCAGGGGACATGGGTTCGATCCCCAGCCCAGGAATATCCCACATTCCGCACAGCAGCTAAGACTTTGTGCCATAACCACCGAAGAGCCTCCAGAGTCGCAACTACGGAAACCCATGTGCCTAGAGGCCGTGCTCTGCAACAGGAGAAGCTGCCGCAATGAGAAGCCCGAGCACCTCAACAAAGAGTAGCCCCCTCTCACCACAACTAGAGAAAGCACGCTAGCAGCAACAAAGACCCAGAGCAACCAAATAAATTATTTAAAAAAAAAACCCTGAAAGCCGTAGTGAAATGATTTTTTTGGCTGCACTGTGCAGCTTGTAGGATCTTAGTTCCTCAAGCAGGGATCCCCAAACCTGCAACCTTTCAATTAGAGTCCTAACTGAGGGACCACCAGGAACTCCCTGAACTGATTCTGAATGAAGCAACAACACAGACCAGACCTAGTTCAAGTACACACTAAACTGACTCACCTGCGCTAAGAGCCGCCCTTACTACCTTAGCCTCCACGACTGTTAGAGACACGCTTTTTCATTTAAAAAGTGAGACGTGATAAAGCAAGAAAATGTGACCTACTGACAAGAGAGGGAAAACAGTCCAACAGAACAAGACCAAGAGATGATCCAAATGTTAAAATGATCAGACCAGACCTTGAAAATAACTCAAACACAGGTTAAAGCATCTAGTGAAAAAGGTATAATATACTTTAAAAGATGGAAAAATACTGGCAGAGATAGATAAAAACTGTGTTTTTCAAAAGCAAAAATTCTAGAAATTAAAAATATATTAGAAATAAATGGTATTATTTATTTAGCTGATTTACAGAAGTATAGTTGATTTACAATGTTAGTTGCAGGTATACAACACAGTAAATCAAATTTTTATATATTATACTCTATTTAAAGGTATTATAAAATACTGGCTATGTATCCCTGTAGCTTATATTTCACACATAGTAGTTTGTGCCTCTTAATCCCCCATCTCGCCCCTCCCCTCCTCCCTCTCCCCACTGGTAACCCAACAGTTTGTTCTCTAAATCTATCATGCAATTTGTTTTATTATTCATTTTTCTGATTCCACATATAATGATAACTTATCTGTTTGACTGATTTCACTAAGATCCACTGCTCTAGGTCCATCCATATTGTTGCAAATAGCAGAATTTCATTCTTTTTTTTTAATGACTGTAATATTTCAGTGTGTACTAGGGTTTCCTTTCTTCCACTTCCTCATCAATATGTGTTATCTGTAGACTTTTTGATGGTGGCCATTCTGACAGGTGCAAGGTGATCACATTTAATTTGCATTTCTGTGATTATTAGTGATGCTGAGCATTTTTTCATATACCTGCTGGCCATCTATATGTCTTCCTTGGAAAAATGTCTATTCGCGTCTTCTGCCCATTTTTTAATTGATATTGAATTATATGAATTATTTATATATTTTGCATATTAGCCCTTTATAAGTCTTATCATCTGCAAATATTTCCTCCCATTCAGTAGGTTGTCTTCATTCTGTTGGTTTCGTTTGCTATGCAAAAGTTTTTAACTTTAATTAGGTTTCATTTCTCTATTTTTGCTTTCTTTGCCTTAGGGCCTGATCTCTCCACCTCTAAAATTTCTACTCTCTATGTCAGAGTATTCTGCCCTTGTTTTCTTCTAGATTTATGGTTTCTGGTCTTACATGTAGGTCTTTAATCCATTTTGGGTTTATTTTTGTATATGGCATGAGAAAATGTTTTAATTTCATTCTTTTACATATACCCACCCGTTTTTCCAGCATCACTTACTGTCATAGAGACACAAAGACACAGAGACTCTTTTTTCTCCAATGTATATTCTTACCTCCTGTGTCATAAATTAACTGACAAAAGATAAAGGGAAAATCTTGAAAGCAGTCAGAGGAAAAAGGACACATGACACACTGACAAAGTTTATCACCACGGCTAGTTTATCCCCCACGGCTAGTTTATCCCCATGACTAGTTTATCACTATGGCTAGTTTATCCCCACGGCTAGTTTATCCCCATGACTAGTCTATCCCCCATGGCTAGTTTATCCCCATGACTAGTTTATCACTATGGCTAGTTTATCCCCATGGCTAGTTTATCCCCATGACTAGTTTGCGAGTTTTTAATCATGAGTAGATGTTTAATTTTGTTGAATATTCTTTCTGTATCTACCAAAATTATTATTTTTCCTCTTTATTCCTTTAACACAGTGAAGTACAAAAAATAGTTTTCAAAAGGTACACAAATCTTGCATTTTTAGATAAACTCCAGTTGATCATAAGCATTACTCTTATACATTGCTATATTTGATTTACTAATTTTTAAACAGTTTTCTTTACATTTTTGGTTGTGCTGGGTCTTTGCTGCTGTGCAGGCTTCTCTCTGGCTCCGGAGAGCAGGGGCTGCCCTCCAGTCGCGACTCCTGGGCTCTACAGGCTCTATAGTTGGGATGCACCTGCTCTGTTGCTCCATGGCTTGTGGGCTCTTCCTGAACCCATGTCTCCTCCACTGGCAGGTGGATTCTTTACCACCGAGACACGAAGGGAAGATTTTCTGTATAGGCTCATGAGGGGTATTAATCTATAAATGTGCAGTCTTTTGACGTTTTGGTGAGATGGTTGGATGGCATCCAAACTCAATGGACATGAGTTTCAGCAAACTCTGGGAGACAGTGAAGGACAAGAAAGCCTGCCATGCTGCAGTCCATGGGGATGCAGAGTCAGACATGACTGAGCGAATGAACAACAACAAATGTATATATTTAAATGCTATAAATTTCCCTTTATTAATCCTTTTTAAATTCCTTTAGAGAGAGATATATATATATATGAAGGAACATATATATTTATCTATTCATCTGTCAGTGGACATTAAAAGACATTCAAATTGGAAAGGAAAGCAAAAAATTATTTACTTGCAGAAGATATGGTTATATACGTAAAAAGTCTTAAGGAATCTACCAAACTACTAGAACTAATAAGTAAATGAAGCATTCACACAAAATATGTAGTCCATATACAAAAATCAATTGTATTTCCATAAACTAGTAATGAACAATTAGAAAATGAAAATTTTAAAACACCATTTACATACCCAAAAAATTCTTAGAAATAAATTTAACAAAAGATGTGTAACATCTCTATACTGAAAACTATTAAACTGCTGAGAGACATTAAAGAACCTAAATAAAACTTCTAGATGAAACTTCTGACTGATACTCTAGTCAGAGTATTTTCATTACTTTAGTACAGTGAAAGTTTTTCAGAGAATCACCAACAAAAATAAAAAATTGATAAACTGGATTTCAGCATCAAAATTTAAAACTTCTTGGCAATCAAACTGAAAAGGAAGAAGTAAAATTATCTCAGTTTGCAGATGACATGATCTTTTATGCAAAAAATGCTAGATTTCACAAAAAATTGTTATAATAATCAGTCACATTTCTACACACTAACAACAATCTGAAAATGAAGTTAACTACTCCATCTACAATAGCATCAAAAAGAATAAAATACTGAGGAATAAATTAAATCAAGAAGTGAAAGACTTGTACACTGAAAGCTGTGTAACACTGCTGAAAAAAATGAAAAGAGATATAAATGAATGGAAGGGCATGCTGTGTTCATGGACTGGATCACTTAATATTGTTAACATGACAACACTCCCCAAAGCAATCTGCAGATTCAATGCAATCTCTACCAAAACCCCAATGGCAGTTTTTGCAGAAATAGAAAAACTCATCCTAAAAATCATATGGAAACTCAGGGGACCCCAAATAGCCAAAACAATACGGCAAATGAAGAACAAACCTGGGGGCCTCATATCCTGAGTTCAAAAAAACTCACTACAACACCACAGTAAAAAGTATGGTACTGGCATCAAGACCAATGGAACAGAAGAGAGAGCTCAGAAATAAACCCTCACATGTATGATCAAATGATTTTCAAAAAGAGTGCCAAGATTATGCCATGGGGAATGCATATAGATACTCTTCAACAAAAAATGTTGGGAAAACTCAATATCCACATGCAAAACAATAGTTAGACACTTACGTCACATTACCTACAAAAATCAATTCAAAATGGATCAAAGACCTAAACATAAGAAATAAAACTATAAAACTTCTTTCTCTCAAAAGAAAACACAGAGAAAAGCTTCACCACACTGGATTTAGCGATGGATTTCTTGAATGACACCAGAAGCACAGGCAATAAAAGAAAAAATAGATAAACTGGACTATATCAAAATATAAAACTTCTGTGCAAAGGGCATAATCAATACAGTAAAAAAAACAAAACCCCACAGAATACAAGAAGATATTTTTAATCATATATCTGATTAAGAAATTAATACCCAGAATGTATTAATAATTTCTATAACTAAACAACAAAAATCAAGCAAATCAATTTAACAATGGGCAAAGGCAGGTCTGTCAAGATGGCACAGTAAGACCCTGAGCTCACCTCTTCACATGGGACATCAAAATTACAGCACAGGAGCCTGGAATGTCAGGTCCACGAATCAAGGCAGATTGGAAGTGGTCAAACAGGAGATGGCAAGAGTGAATGTTGACATTCTAGGAATCAGCGAACTAAGATGGACTGGAATGGGTGAATTTAACTCAGATGACCATTATATCTACTACTGCGGGCAGGAATCCCTCAGAAGAAATGGAGTGACCATCATGGTCAACAAAAGAGTCTGAAATGCAGTACTTGGATGCAATCTCAAAAATGACAGAATGATCTCTGTTCGTTTCCAAGGCAAACCATTCAATAACACGGTGATCCAAGCCTATGCCCCAACCAGTAATGCTGAAGAAGCTGAAGTTGAACGGTTCTATGAAGACCTACAAGACCTTTTAGAACTAACACCCAAAAAAGATGTCCTTTACATTATAGGGGACTGGAATGCAAAAGTAGGAAGTCAAGAAACACCTGGAGTAACAGGCAAATTTGGCCTTGGAGTACAGAATGAAGCAGGGCAAAGGCTCATAGAGTTTTGCCAAGAGAACACACTGATCATCGCAAACACCCTCTTCCAACAACACAAGAGAAGACTCTACACATGGACATCACCAGATGGTCAATACCAAAATCAGACTGATTATATTCTTTGCAGCCAAAGATGGAGAAGCTCTATACAGTCAACAAAAACAAGACCAGGACTATGGCACAGACCATGAACTCCTTATTGCCAAATTCAGACTTAAATTGAAGAAAGTAGGGAAAACCACTAGACCATTCAGGTATGACTTAAATCTAATCCCTTATGATTATACAGTAGAAGTGAGAAATAGATTTAAGGGACTAGATCTAATAGACAGAATTCCTGATGAACTATGGACAGAGGTTCGTGACATTGTACAGGAGACAGGGATCAAGATCATCCCCATGGAAAAGAAATGAAAAAAGCAAAATGGCTATCTGAGGAGGCCTTACAAATAGCTATGAAAAGAAGAGAAGCAAAAAGCCAAAGAGAAAAGGAAAGACACCCATTTGAATGCAGAGTTCCAAAGAAGAGCAAGGAGAGATAAGAAAGGCTTCCTCAGAGGTAAGTGCAAAGAAATAGAGAAAAACAATAGAATGGGAAAAACTAGAGATCTTTACAAGAAAATTAGAGATATCAAGGGAACATTTCATGCAAACATGGGCTCAATAAAGGACAGAAATGGTATGGACCTAACAGAAGCAGAAGATATTAAGAAGAGGTGGCAAGAATACACAGAAGAAGTGTACAAAAAAGATCTTCACGACCCAAATAATCACGATGGTGTGATCACTCACCTAGAGCCAGACATCCTGGAATGTGAAGTCCAGGAGACCTTAGGAAGCATCACTACGAACAAAGCTAGTGGAGGTGATGGAATTCCAGTTGAGCTCTTTCAAATCCTAAAAGATGATGCGGTGAAAGTGCTGCCCTCAATATGCCAGCACATTTGGAAAACTCAGCAGCCACAGGACTGGAAAAGGGCAGTTTTCATTCCAATCCCAAAGAAAGGCAATGCCAAAGAATGCTCAAACTACCGCACAATTGCACTCATCTCACGCGCTAGTAAACTAATGCTCAAAATTCTCCAAGCCAGGCTTCAGCAATACGTGAACCATGAACTTCCAGATGCTCAAGCTGGTTTTAGAAAAGGCAGAGGAACCAGAGATCAAATTGCCAACATCTGCTGGATCATCGAAAAAGCAAGAGAGTTCCAGAAAAACATCTATTTCTGCTTTATTGACTATGCCAAAGCCTTTGACTGTGTGGATCACAATAAACTGTGGAAAATTCTTCAAGAGATGGGAATACCAGACCACCTGACCTGCCTCTTGAGAAACCTATATGCAGGTCAGGAAGCAACAGTTAGAACTGGACATGGAACAACAGACTGGTTCCAAATAGGAAAAGGAGTACATCGAGGCTGTATATTGTCACCCTGCTTATTTACCTTCTATGCAGAGTACATCAAGAGAAATGCTGTGCTGGATGAAGCACAAGCTGGAATCAAGATTGCCAGGAGAAATATCAATAACCTCAGATATACAGATGACACCACCCTTATGGCAGAAAGTGAAGAAGAACTAAAGAGCCTCTTGATGAAAGTGAAAGAGGAGAGTGAAAAAGTTGGCTTAAAGCTCAACATTCAGAAAACAAAAATCATGGCATCCAGTCCCATCACTTCATGGCAAATAGATGGGGAAACAGTGGCAGACTTTATGTTTTTGGGCTCCAAAATCACTGCAGATGGTGACTGCAGCCATAAAATTAAAAGACGCTTACTCCTTGGGAGGAAAGTTATGACCAACCTAGACAGCTTATTAAAAAGCAGAGACGTTACTTTGCCAACATATGTCCGTCTCATCAAAGCTATGGTTTTTCCAGTAGTCACGTATGGATGTGAGAGTTGGACTATAAATAAAGCTGAGAGCCAAAGAACTGATGCTTTTGAACTATGGTGTTGGAAAAGACTCTTGAGAGTCCCTTGGACTGCAAAGAGATCCAACCAGTCCATTCTAAACGAAATCAGTCCTTAGTATTCATTGGAAGGACTGATGCTGAAGCTAAAACTCCAATACGTTGGCCACCTGATGTGAAGAGCTGACTCATTTGAAAAGACCCTGATGCTGGGAAAGATTGAAGGCAGGAGGAAAAGGGGATGACAGAGGATGAGATGGCTGGATGGCATCACGGACTCAATGGGCATGAGTTTGAGTAAAATCCATGAGTTGGTGATGGACAGGGAGTCCTGGTGTGCTGCAGTCCATGGGGTTGCAAAGAGTCGGACACGACTGAGTGACTGAACTAAACTGAACAGACCATCTGTCTATGAGAACCATGTGAAAACTAGCAGAAAAGATTTTTCAGATATAAAGAAGAAATCACCATGAGATGGGTAGGAGGGGCAGAGATGAGGTATAGACAACACCCAAAACCCTGTGTG
Organism: Bos indicus; assembly: GCF_029378745.1. Taxonomy (NCBI): domain Eukaryota; kingdom Metazoa; phylum Chordata; class Mammalia; order Artiodactyla; family Bovidae; genus Bos; species Bos indicus. The sequence continues at coordinate 12,852,882 of NC_091782.1, read as the reverse complement.
GGTAACTCACAAATGGAAAGAGAGCCACAACTGCAGGGGTTCTCCCCAAGGACTGAGGCATCCAAGCTCCGGATGGGACTCCCCCACCCAGGGACTTCGCAGAAGAGAGCTGGAGGGCTGTAGGAAACAGACCCCTAAGGGGTACCTGCAAACTCTCACATACTCTCAAGTCCCAGCACTCAGATAGTAATTTGAGAGGAGTCTGGGTGAGACCCACCTGCTGATCTTTAAATTAGAGAGCCTCCCTGAGACAGGAGGCCACTGGGGCTCCTCCTGGGGACATATGGTTGGGGAACTAAGATCCCATATGCCATGAGGTGCGGCAAAAAAAAAAAAGCAAAATTAATAAACTGAAATCTGCTGCATTTCCATACACTAACAACAAACTATCAGAAAAAGAAATTAAGAAAACAATACCATTTACAACTGCATCAAAAAGATAAAATACCTACAAATAAATCTAACTTAAGAGGTAAACCAAGAGGTAAAAGACATGTACTCATAAAACTGTAAGACACTGATTCATTCAAGAAACTGAAGATAACAAAAACAAATGGAAAGACATACTGGAAGATACCGGAAGAATACTGTTAAAATGACCACACTACCTAAGGCAATCTACAGTCAATGCAAACCCTATCAAAATACCAATGGCAATTTTTACAGAACTAGAACAAATAATTCTAAAATCTGTGTGAAACCATAAAAGACCCCAAATAACCAAAATAATCTTCAGAAGAAGAACAAAGCTGGAAGTGTCATGCTCCCTAATTTCAAACTAGGAAATATGGGCAATTAAGCTATGACCAAGGAGGCAAAAATATACACCGGGGAAAAGACAGCTTCTTCAATAAATGGCGTTGGGAAAACGGAGAGCTACATGCGAAAGAATCAAAACTGGCCTACTTTCTCACTCCTTATACAAAAATAAACCCAGAATGGATTTAAGGCTTAAATATAAGTAATACTTGAAACCATAAAACTTCCAGAAGAAAACCCAGGTAGTATGCTCTTTGATACCAGTCTCAGCAATTTTGGGGGGACATATTTCCTTAGAGAAGGGAAACAAAAAACTAAACAGTTGGTACTACATCAAAAGCTAAAAAGCTTTTGCACAGCAAAGGAGACTAGCAACAAAACAAAAAGGCAGCGGACTGAACCGGAGGGAGATAGCTGCAAACAATGTATCTGATAAGGGGTTACAATACAAAACATAAAAAGAACTCATACAACTCAACATAAAAAAAACACATAGATAAATGAAGAAGATGTGGTGTGTGCGTACACACACACATAATGCAGTATCAGTCACAAAAAAGAATGCAATAGGGCTTCCCAGTGGCTCAATAGTAAAGAATCTGCCTACCAATGCAGGAGATATGGATTCAACCCCTGGTCCAGGAAGAACCCAAATCCTGCGGAGCAACAAAGCCCATGCGCCCAGCTCCTAAGCCTGTGCTCTGGAGCCTGTGCAACTACGGAAGCCTGCACGCCCCAGAGCCCTGTGCTCTGCAACAAGAGTAGCCACCGCAGTAAGCAGCCCACACACCGCAGTGAAGAGTAGCCCCCCTCACCACAAGGAGAAGAGCCCACGCTACAACAAAGACCTAGCACAGCCAAAAATAAATACATTTTTTTAATTATTAAAAAAAAACACGTGGAAGGGAGAGGCTTCCCACACCAAGGGATTCTCTGTAGACAACTTTAAAGAAGAATGAAATAATGCTATTTGCAACAACATGAATGGACCTAGAGATTATCATACTAAGTGAAGAAAGAGAGACACAAATATCACACAATATTACTTTGATGTAGAAACTAAAAAAATGATGCACAGGTACTTATTTACAAAATAGACTAATAGAAACTGACTCACAGTCACTGAAAACAAACATGGTTACCAAGGGGCAAGAGGCAGAGAGTGATAAATCAGGAGTTTGGGATTACCAAATACAAGCTGCTACATATAAAACAGATAAGCAGTAAGGTCCTACTCTATAGCACAGGCAAGTATATTCAATACCTTGTAATAACGGAAAAGAATCTGAAAAGTAACACATATACATACATAAACTGAATCACTTTGCTGTACACTAGAAACTAACACAACACTGGAAATCAACTATATTTCAACTTAAAAAACACTTGATTAAACTATAGTTTTAAAAAACTGATTAAAGAATAGGCAGAGGATTTAAATATTTTTCTGTGGAAGACATACAGATGGTCAATAAACACATGAAAAGATGTTCAACATCACTAATCTAATCAGGAAAATGCAAATCAAAACCACAATATCACCTCCCCCTGTCAGAATCAGTTCAGTTCAGTCGCTCAGTCATGTCTGCCTCTTTGCGACCCCATGAATCGCAGCATGCCAGGCCTCCCTGTCCATCACCAACTCCTGGAGTTCACTCAAACTCATGTCCATCGAGTTGGTGATGCCATCCAGCCATCCCAAAAAGACAACAAATAACTGTTGGCAAGGATATGGAGAAAAAGGAACTCTCATGCAGTGTTGGTAGGGATGTAAACTGGTACAGCTACCATAGAAAACAGTATAAAGGTTCCTCAAAAAATTAAAAATAGAACTACCATGCGCTAGTCACTTCAGTCGTGTCTGACTTTGCAATCCTATGGACTATAGCCCACCAGGCTCCTCTGTCCATGGGGATTCTCCAGGCAAGAATCCTGCAGTGGGTTGCCATGCCCTCCTCCAGGGGATCTTCCCAACCCAGGGATTGAATTCAGGTCTCCGACCTTGCAGGTCTGAGCCACAAGGGAAGCCAAAGAATACTGGAGTGGGTAACCAGCCTATCCCTTCTCCAGGGGATCTTCCCAATCCAGGAATCAAACTGGGGTCTCCTGCATTGCAGGCGGATTCTTTACCAGCTAAGCGGTATACCAAGGAAGCCAGAATTACCATATGATCTAGCAATTCCATTTCTGGCTATTTTTCTGACAAAAATAAGATATATGCATCCCAATGTTCACTTCAGTATTGTTTACGATAGCCAATATATGGAAGCAATCTAAGTGTCCATCAATAGATAAACAAAGAAGATGTAGTATATATATACACAAAGGAATATTACTGAGCTATAAAAAAGAATGAAATCTTGCCATTTACAACAATGTGAATGGACCTAGACAGTATTATGCTAAGTAAAATAAGTCGGAGAAAGATACATACTATACAACTTCACTTATATGTAGAATCTAAAAACAAAACAAATGAACAAACATTAACAGAAGAAACAGATTCTTGGATATAGAGAACTAACTGGTGGTTGCCAGAGGGGAGGGGAATGGGGAGTATGAGTGAAATGACAGAGGGAGATTAAGAGGTACGGACCTCAAGTTATAAAATAGGTAAGTCACCAGGATGTAATGTACAGTACAGGGAATACAGTTAATAATATCTTAATAACTTTTTATGGTGATGGATGGTAAGCAGACTTTGGTGAACATTTTCTAACGTATAAAAATATCAAATCGGACTTTCTGGTAGTCAAGTGGTTAAGAATCCAACTGCCAATGCAGGGCACAAGGGTTCAATCCCCAGCCCGGGAAGATTCCACATGCCTTGGGGCAACTCAGCCTGTGGGCCACAATTGCGGCCTGAGAGTCCTAGAGCCTGTGCTCCACAACTAGAGAAGCCGCCGAAACTAGAGGCCTGAGCACCCCAATTAGCCTCTGCTCACTGCAATTAGAGGAAAGCCCATGTGTAGCAATGAAGACCCAGCACAGCTGAAAATAAATAAATAATTTTAAAAAAAATCAAATCATTATGCTGTATACCAAAAACTAATATGATACTGTAAGTCAATTATACTTCAATAAAAAATAAAATTTAAAAAAAAATGGGCAAAGGACTTGAATATATTTCTTCAAAAAAGATATACAAATAGCCAATTTGCATATGAAAACATATTCAACATTATTAGTCATTAGAGAAATGCAAACCAAAACTACAATGAGAGCCAGTTCAGACCTACTAGAATGGCTATTATGGAAAAAAAAAAAATCAAAAAATAACAAGTGTTGGTGAAGATGTGGAGAAATTGGAACCCTGATGCACTGCTGGTCGGAATGTAAAGTAGTGCAGCAATCCCACTTCCAGATGTATACCTGGATGACGTGAAGGGACGGACACAGTTACTTTTCACACCAACATTCACAGCAGCGTTATTCTCAATAGCTGAAACGTGAGGAAGATCCAAATGTTCTCAACAGCTGAATGGATAAACAAAATGTAGTATGCACATATAATGGATTATTACTTAGCCTTAAAAAAGGAATGAAACCCTGACACATACTACAACATGATGAATCTTAAAAGCATTATGCCAAGTGAAACAGCCAGAGGCAAAAGAACAAATGCTGTATGAATGCACTTATATGAGGTACATGCAATAAGCAAGTTCACAGAGAGAAAATAACAGAGGGTGCCAATGGCTGGGGATGGGGGAACAGGAGTCGTCATCTCCCGGGTATAGAGTTTCCGCTTTGGATGATTAAAAAGCTCTGGAAATGCATTGTGGTGATGGTTACAGAACAGTGTGAATATATTTAATGCCACTAAATTTCACATTTTAAAAAAGGTTAAAATGAAAAAAAAAGTTAAAATGATAAATTCTGTTACGTGTATTTTACAATTTAAAAATGGACTCAAAAAAATTTTAACTTCTGCTTATCAAAAGACATCATTAAGACAATGAATAGGCAAACCACAGATTGGGAAAAACATTCCCAATATACCAGACACAAATCAATTTACCAGGCTGCTTAAACACTCTGCAACTGGGAGCTCTGAGAAGACCAGTTCTGCCATGCATCCACGCACACCCGTATGAAACTGCAGCACGGCTCAACAAAAAGAAGTCCAGAACTGTGACAAAGCCTTGGCTTTGCTGATTTCCGGTCCCGGGCCTGCTTCCTCATCTACAACACGCTGAAACTTAGTACCAGCTCCACCTTGGTGCCAATTCTTACATCAAGATGAGAGAGCTTATGTAGCAGTACCACAGAATGGAAAGTTAAAATACTGAGAGAAGATGGATAAAGACTTCCTCTCCTCCTATGTTTCCCTAGGGCCACCCATACATTCAACCTTCTCTGGGAGACTTGGGGTTCCATTTAGAAATTACCTTTCCAGTACATGTTTGGCCCCCTAAGCAAGCACTTCTATTGATTCATTGCTACTATACAACTCTCCAAGCTTCCTCAGAAAACTGTTCAATGAGGTTTGCCCACTTAGAAAACTGAGCCAACCGGCACAACTTTAAATTATCACCACTAACAAGGAGGGGAAAACAATTAATGAAGGTTAAAACAAAAACAAAACCAGCATTCAGATGGCCTATTTGAGACACTCATGGTCTGGCAAAAGTTTTGATACCAGAAACTTCCAAAAGCATGCTATATACTTGCTTTCCAGCCATCTCTTGCTTCCAACCAAGGGGCTTCATGGGACAGCAAACTATGATGGCCTTCTACAAATGGAAGGAATTAAAGGGAGATTATTCCTTCCTCCAAGGACACAAAACAAGTCTGCCCTCTAGCTTCACTATCATACTCAGGCTCTCACGGGCAGGGCTATGCCAGCCAGGCTCCCACCAGCCGCCCTCTGACAAGGCATGGGAGCAGGATGAAAGTCCTCAAGGTACTCAAAGTCCTAGGGAGCCCTGGAGCGAGCAAACCGATCTCAGCTACCAGTTTTTCAAAACGGACAAAGTGATACCAAGAGCCAGTCATTCAGTTCTTCATTCTCTTCATCCCTAGGGCTTTCCTGATACCCTGGGGATGCAAGCAAACAACAACAACAAAAAGAAACGAAGGAAAAAACACACTGGTCTGCTTACCCCTCGTTGGACCGTATCATGTAGTCAGTAAATTCATGGTCTCCCTTGATCACCTCCAAGGGGACCACAAGGTTGACGTCAGAATCAGTGTTCCGCAGCTGGTTGAGTTTAATGTTGACTGAGAAGAGGTAATCCCGCACTTCGTCTATGCCCACCTTCAGGCCCTTGCACACCACATACCTGAGAGGAGAGACCCTGTCACTCCACTGAGCAAGGGCTTCCCCGGTATAATTCCTCCTCCCTGAACCTCCTGCTGAGTCACAAAACCCCTGTCTACATACCAAGAACAGAGTGCTGCAAAGTTCACCTCAAATCCTTCCTTCTTATGTTGGGCTGTGTTTCTACTCTCTATGGCAGTAGTTTCCAATTACCCTGTGCCAGGCTGGCTGAATCACCATCAGCTGGGGAAGTCTGCTAAGGGCAATGACTCTCCAGGGATGGGGCCCAGAAATCTGTGTTTTTAACAAGCCACCTAGCAATTCGGACTGGCTGCCTCTTCTCTCACAAGATGCACGGGCACTGCGTCCCATCTGGGATGCACACAGTGACTCTGGTTTGTGGCCCACTTGTCCTTCAGGTAACCCTTCCTTGGTCTCCTTCACCCTCCTGGGCCAAGCCAAGGATCGCCCACAAAAATGTGGTGAACAAGGTTGGTGGAGGAGGCAGAGGCTGAACAGTACGTCAGAGAACCAAGAAAATCCAAGTCCTCTTGGCTCCAATCACTTTTTTAAATCAGGGTTTTTTAATGTAGCTTGAGTTGCTCATGCCAGAGATGCACCAGGTTTTCCTGTTCTGACATTTAGCCAACTAGTCCGATTCAAAGGGAGAGGAAAGCCTCACCTCTCTGAGTTGGCAGGACGGCTGGTAATCGGCTTAAAGAGACAGACTCGTTCAAAGCAGCAGTACAGCAGGTAGATGAGCCCCACGCTGAACGGTGTGAAGAGGTCAAAGGTTTTACAGATAAAGTGGCCTCCTAGGTTAAGAGAAAACACCAACGATAGTCAGCAGCTTCCACTCCAGGAAATGAGTTGGGTCATCTCAGGGACTATGACAAAGTCAGGGCCCAGATACCTGGGCCCATTAAAAGTCACAGGCCACAGAAGGGAAAGAGTTGTAGAGGGGACTTTGGGGATTCCATAGCACTTTCCCCCCTAAAGTCCTCATTCCACCATGTGTCATCTCATACAAGCAGACCATTAGCTAACTTTCAAGCCAACCCCAACACATGTTCTTGTACAACAGGGCCTCTGGTGGGTCCTGGGTGGGGAGACGGCAAAGTGTCACCTGTCCGGACAACAGACAGCGCCATGAGGAACTGACAGAGCAGCAGCTGTTTGCTGAGGATCTCCTGCAGGTTCTCCTGTCCCTCCACTGAGAAACCCTGAAACGAGAACGCAAGGATCAGAGCAGAAAAGAGAAGTGACGAGGACTGAAGGGTGCTCCGACCTCATCTTCCCTGAACCTTCTTCAGGTGTCTCCACTGGTCTCCACCAGCTGACTGACACAGATACAGTCTGGTGTTTAGATTCTCTGGCGTGGTCGTATGGCTCCCTGTGGTAAAGACAGCACCTGGGACCCAGGCCTGCCTACTGAGCCAGTGCTGTTTTCCTGCTGTATCGCTCCTGGGGATCTGCTCCTCCAAGGAGATGGTCCAGAAAATTTTAAAACTCATGCTGGAATCCAAGGGAAGGATACGGCAGAACAGAGGCAAAATACGCTGGTCACAAGCCAACTACAAGTCAGGAAACTGAATGCCCTGGTGAGTCCAGTGAGACCCAGGGAGCACGTGTGGCTAAATCTGTATGGGCTCCCTCAGTCCTGGGCTGACCACTGAAGAGGCCCCAGTCTGGTGACAGGAGAAACTCTGCCTAACTCTGATAGTCACAAGAATCTTCCTTTCTCTGCTGACCACAGATTTACTCACAAAACCCCCCCTCCTGTCCCAGGACCATGGAGCCTCTTCCTCCAGCTGGCAGAGTCTCTGGGCAGGCTGTTTGTATGAAGAATGTATGTTGCTGTTCTTGGAGTGGTCTCCCTCCCTGTGAGATCCCAGCAAGGAGCAGAGAGCCAAGCTCACAGGGGAGTGAGGGACGCCAGGGGCTATGATGGGAAAAGAGGCAAGTTATTGTTTAATGGGCATAGCATTTCAATTTTGTAAAATGGAATAAGTTTTGGAGATCTGTTTCATGAAAGCATGATTATAATTAACATAACTGAACTGTAAACTTAAAAATGGCTGCAACAGTACATTTTATGTTATGTGATTTTTATCACAATAATTAAGAGAAGCAAAGAGGCTGGCCTCCATTTAACTGGCCCCAGCCTGGTCTCCAGAAGTAAAAATGTTCAGTAATGTCTTCCAGATTTACAGATGCTTCTTAAAATGCACAGCTGTTTATAGGGAGAGGGGAAAAAAAACACACACAAAAAATCCCATGTGGGTCACCAGTCTATGTTGGCTAAGTCAGAGGGACAATCCTTGAGTTTGCCACTCGAGCTGATGCCCTGCACGGCTGCCTCCCCAGCGTATCAGACCCCGACAGGCTCAGTGGAAGCGGCCCCTCCCTCCACCCAAGCCTATCTGATGTCCCCTGCTAGGCACCAATCTTTGGGGACTGAGGGCACGCTCGGCTCCTGTGCTGACATCTTAAACATTTCTTCACCTCTCCACACAGCTACTGCTTAAGAGGCTGCCCAGGGGGCTCCAGAAGCTTTTTGCAACTCTGGCCATGTGACCCTGGATTAACTGCCGCATTCTCTGACCTTTCTCTACACTAAGCTGTGGCTCACAACTTTTCTGGTAGTCCAGAGAAGACTACCGGCAGCGTCAGATTACTAGGGGAGAAAGCTGCAGGGGTGCCTCTACGCCTCAGGCAGCTGCCCAAGAAATGGGCAACCTGAGTATCTTCTTCAACCCAGCCACTGACACAGCCTCTTGCAGAGTCTTAATATGGAGTCTTAATTAACATGGAGTGGCTGCGTTTGGTTACGTGGTCACCTATCAGCTGCTCCTGAGGCTTAGGAGTGGCCGTGTACAGACAGCCTCTCCAAGAGCAGCGCCTGGGTGACAAACGATGGAAACGTCCTTCCTGTCGGCTCTGCCGAGTTCGTCTTAGTCACGGTGCCCCCTCACCAGGCCTCCACCCTCACCAGAGGCCTGTTGAGGAAGTGAGCTGGGCAGATCCGCCTGCCCCAAGCAAAGATGACCATAACAGCAGAGCCTTGACAAAGTTACAAATGGAAAAGATGTACAAAAAGAATAAAAACATACATCATCACCCCATGAAGAGCAGGTTACCTACCCCATCAGCCATCAGAAAGTGGACGCCCTTGTGATCGGTGTTATCCAGGACGAAATTCCTAAAAGCATTGATGTTCTCAGGGCGGGTGATGTCTCCGTCTCCATCGATCCCACCCTCACCTGACAGACAGGACACAAGGTTCACATTTAGCTCGTCCGCCCTGTGCCTCCCTGGCAGCGGGACACAACCTCGCCAGGGCTGTGAACACAGGTACCAGGCAGGCCTCAAGGCCCAGGAGAAGAGCTCTGTGAGGAGCAGCTCAGTGAAGGACCCGTCACACAAGGCTGCCCTGCAGTGATGGGCCAGGAGGCAGAAACAGGGCCCTGCTACAGTAGAGGAGAGCTCAAGAGGAGTCAACCAGCCGTGAGCCATCAACTGAAACAGGTCTTCATGTTCAAGATCAAACGTGTGTTTAAAGCACTTACATTTAGGAAGCAATATCAACTTCTTCATAAGTTCTGTTAACAAAGGACTTGGAATTTCCTGCCAAGTCACAAGAAGCAAGACAGAGTGGAGGGAACTGCTAGGCGGTTGCTGAGCATCTGGCATACAAGGCTGGGGATGGGTGTGGGTTTGTATTTGTTAATAACCCTGCCAGTTCTCAGCCAGAGATCAAACAGTTTTATTATCTCCTGTCACCACAAGAGAAGGAAGGAGAAATTAACATGGATCTGCTGCAAGTTTGCCTACTGGAGGGTTAACCTGGATCCCACAGGCCTGGGGTAAAAGGCATAGTCAAAAGGAGACTGAGACCTCATGACATGGGCTGGGAACCCCAGGCTGAGAGCCCCGGGACAGAAAACATGGCACGTGGACAGTAACTCCTCCTGATAAGACTTGTCCCTCTGGGTCCCTGGGGCCTCCTCCGTGTCCCTACCGTAGTAGGGCTCGAAGAGCTCGCTGGAAGCGGAGTAGAAGTCCTCCAGCTTGAAGTCGTGAGGGCCCTTCAGAGTCAGCCCGAAGCCCTTGGCGTGCCACCTCTTCCTCCACAGCACGTACTCCGAGAAGCCGCCCGGGCCCGCACAGACGTCGGCAAAGTACAGAAGCTCCGCTTCCCGGTCCTTCACCAGCGGCTTCTGCAGAGGTAAGTGGAAGCCAGGGGAGGAAGAGGGGAAAAATGCCTCAGTGGGGAGCAGGAAAGAGAAAGCAGGGGAGTAAAATAAGCCTTTCAGCAAGCACAGTGCAGAGTTCCTGCCAGAGCCACAACCACCAGGCAAGTGTCCTCTAAGACCACTGCCTTCAGTCACCCATCCCCACCTCAAAACACCCCTGATGCCTTTCACACCACCATACCCAGCTCAGACTCCTAATAAAACACCCTAATGGGCACCCAAGTGTGCATGTTTTATTTCTCAGCATCTTTTCCCCACCATATCCTGCCTTACAAAAGTCCCAACGAGTGGGGTAGATGTTCTAGCCCCCCACATGACAGACAGGGAAAGAGAAACGCCGAGACACAAATCGACCTGTTCACAGTCTGCAGCACTGCTTAGTCAGCATCCCGTCAGCCTGAGCAGGAGACGCAGGCTTCCTGTCCAACCAGAGTCTGAGGGGCTCTCACATCACTTCCTCCCAGCCCAGGGCCTCACCTTCCAGATGACAGTCTCTGCGTCCCTTTGTCCCTTCCTCCTAGACGCTACCTTTTTTTTCCCCTCCAATTAAGTTTTTATCATGGAATAATTTTAGACGTACAGGTAAGTTGCGAGGACAACGTTCGCACATGTCCTTCACCCCGCTTTAGTAACATCTTACACGGTCAGCTGTAAAAATTAATAAACTGACATCACGGGTATATTTCTATGAACTACAGCCCAGACATGCTTCAGACCTCACCAGACCCCTCGTTCGTTCCACGACTCCATCCAAGACCCCACAGTGCCCTGTGCGTCCTCCTTTTTTGCACACCCCCGCTCCTGCCTTTGCCCCTCTGCTGACCAGGGCCTGCGCAGGGCAGAGCTGGAAGCTGGTTAGATTGGGAGAACAGGAGCCACTGACCTAGGCAGCCATCAGAGCATCCAGCCACCTAAAGAATGACTGAATTACACTATCATCATTTGTATTTGATGATTAGTTCTGGCCACTTAAGTGGCTTTAAATTCTTAATATAAAATGCTGGGCGTTCCCTGGCGGCCTAGTGGTTAGGATACTGGGCTTTCACTGCTGTGGCCCAGGTTCCATCCCTGAACTGAGATCTCACAAGCCGCACAGCTTGGCCAAATTAATTAAATTTAATGTACGCTGAATGCAGATCTAGACTGTGTTTACACTTCTCTTCTACACACCTGGGCCCTCAAGGGTGAATTCCACTTGTCTCAAGCCTCCAGGGCAGAGACGTGCCATCTGCACTGGTGACAAGAGGCTGAGCTCCAGAGGGGTGACCGCAGGGGACCCTGATGAACATCCAGCAGAAGGGCTACGACAGCGCAGCCTTCTCTCCCTCAAAGTCTGGCACGGCTGGGTGCTTGTCCAGAGCTCTCTAACTGCCAGATAAAGATCAGAAGGCTTCAGGGGAAACAGTTATAGGAAAGAAATGGAAATACTAATGCTCACAGTCCAGTCACTTGTGAGGTGACAAGGGCTCTGCATCTGATGATGGTTATCTAGCTTGATCACAACAGTAGAAAAAGTCTCTGGAGAAAGGGACTGTAGCTAAAAATACACTTCATCACCCTGTGGCAAGCCCACTCAGTGTGCTGGGCCACATCAGTTCCTTCTCCCTTCCCTCTGCTCCACCACCCTAACATTCTTTGTTCCTGAGCCATCAATTATTCATATTTTCTTATTGTATTCATTTGCACACTAAAAAAGACCTAATGGCATACGCCAAGAATATTATGCAGCACTTCCCAGGCTGCAAAGCGGTAGTGAGGCAGGCGTCACAAGTTTAAGGCCTGCACACACTGCAAAGAGTGAACACACTGTTCCTCATCACAGGCCAAGCCCTAGCCCCAGGCGCCAGCTTCTCCATGTGAGAAGACTGTGAGAAGAAAGGAGAATGAATCAATGAAAGCACCTCACCTCCAAAAAGACAGCATAAATATGATCTGTTCTGTAATTTCAAGACGTGTCACCCTCGCAGGCCGCGGCCAGCGCTCCTTTCACAGAAAGGACGGCCAGGGTTCTCACCTCTGCCACTTACTGACTGTGCAGTCAAAGGCAAGAACACGATTTATGTCTTTAAGCTTGAGCTTCCTCAACGACAAACTGGAACTAATGTAGGTTATTTCTTAAGGCTATTGTAGGATTAAACAAAGTACCTTATGTCGAAGACCCTTAAAAACTGTACGATACTGAACAAATGTTAAGACGACACGAAGTTCAACTCGATCAGCCAGCTCCCTGAGAGTCAGGCCCTTGTCCCTCCCCTCCTTTTCTCTCTGCAGAGTCTGGCGCAGTGCTCCACAGGCAGCGGGGACTTTGTAAGTGCTGTCTAATTTCTTCTAAGACAGCGCTGAAACTTAAAGATCTACATTCAGCTTTTGTATCCTGTTATGCTTCATAGCCAATGCTTTCTTACCACAACGATAACCGCAGGCACACAAGTCCCTCATGTAACGTTTATATATAATACGCTTCCATATACCCAAAGAATCTAAACGCCCTTCTCTTCCTGGCCCCTTCCAATTCTTGCTTATGATCTCTTTATTTCCCTAGCCTCTTTTTTCCTTTTACCACAACCTGTAGAAGCAGAAACATGCTGAAAAACCTCAAAGAGCCTCCCCCCAGCTTCCCATCTCCAACCTCCTCACACTTTGCTAGGCTTCACATTGTCTGCACTCTTACTCTAAGTTCCCTGATCCAAGAGCCACTGAGACTCTAGCAAACCTGGGCGTGTGCCTGGGGCTTCTGCCACTCCCACGTCTGCTGGGACTGCTCTAAACACAACAAGCCTGCTGGGCTTGGCGGTCACTCCAGTCCTTGGGAGGAAACAGGGGTGAACAGACAGAAGCAAACACTAGGAGCTGAAGAGAAATCACTTTTATAGTGGAGCGTAGAAGAACTTCTCTGGAAGGGCAATTCTCCATGGCCACTATCAATCAATGCAAGTCAAGAAGCTGCCTGAAGCATCGCAAACACAGCCACCTTTTCCTATGTAACATCTCCACCCTCCACCTGAATGGTACGACCCTGATGCCTACTTCATTTTCCTGACAGCAAAAGACAATAACCAGATCCCAGCTGCTGGAGGCGTTTACATTCAAAAGCCCAAAATGACGCTGTGATTTCCCATCAACCTGACAGTTCCTCTGCCAGGCAGGGATTTAAGGGAAATCATTCGGAGCTCAGAAAATTAAATCAACACTATATCAATGTAATTTTCTCAAGATGCTAATTCCAAGAGCCGTTTCGTACAGCTTGCTGGTACTGTAAGGTGGGAGGGAGACCTGGGAGAGAGAAGTAACTACAGGCTGGAGGGGTCCACCTGCCATTCTGCCAGCATGGAGGAGACAACCAGGCAGGTGAAGCTGAAGCAGTGAAGAACTTGGAAAACAAATTTCTTTAAGCAGTGGATAATCGGGGGCCTACCAGGAGGAGGCTGAGTGAGGCAGAAACTGGACTGGGAACAGCCGGCTCCTGGCCCCTGCACTGTCAGAGAACGAACCTTCTAGGACAGGGTGAAAATGCTTTGAAACTCTGAAGGGAAAGCTAGAATGAAATGTCCTTTTTTCTTTCTCTATCATATGGAGGGTCTGTGTTCAGAAAAATGAGAGTAGTAAAGTAGAAAATCATTCCGATCCACCACCTGTAATTAGGATCCCACACGAAGCTTGTTCACAGAAGCAAAAAGGGAAAGTGGCCACGTGTGAGGCACAGATTTCAGAGCTGGAGCAAACCTTTAGAGCCTCTTGGTTCTCCTGGTTCTCGGGCAGGTTAGTAGGGCTGATTTCAGAGATGAGGTAGCTGAGAGGCAAAGAAGGTGTGACCCTGAGTGACACCACCTGTGACTAAATGCTGCACTTCCTACCTGCCCCCGACCTTCAGACACGATACTGATTGTAAACAGACCAGTGAAAGAACCCAGATGCCCACATTTCATTCAACACTCAGACATTTCCCAGAGTACTGCCCTCTCATACCAGAAACAGCAGCAACCAAATCAGATGATGTCACAAGTTTCAATCTGGAACATTAACTCACTGTAAGGACTGCTCACAGTCGTCCCTCAGTATTGACAGGGGATTGGTTTCAGGTCCCCCCACAGACACCAGAATCTGCAGGTGCTTGAGTCCTTTACATAAAGTGGCGGTGTACAGCCGGCCCTCTGTATCGCAGAGTCAACAGACACAGAGGGCTGACTGCACTCAGACTCCACCCGACCCTGTAAGAGGCAGGCTCAAGCTTCCTGGTGGCAACTGGCCTCTACACGTCGACGAGCATGGAGAGGCTCTACACACATCCAACCCTCACCCTTACCTGCTCTCAGGTCCCCAGAATGCCCAGAACCTAGCACCATGGGGAAAGGGAGCACATCCATGTATTCCTGGTGTGTAGCACTGTGCCCGGCACAACGCAGGGGCTGGATAAACACATGTTTAATCAGCGCAGCAGGGAGGCCTATGCACTAACTTGTGTCCTCACCTCCCTGCTCCCTTGGCCTATGCAGGCCACACCTGCTGATCTGGTCAGGAATGCCCCTCCTCCACTGCTGCAAGCCTTGCACTCCTCCACCTGGAGTGAAGAGCAGGCTCTGCAGAGTCGGGAGCTGGGACTCCGGGCCTGAAGCCCTAGAGATAACTGCTTACTAGGGCACTCCTGGGACCACAGGAAGCACTGTGGAACCCTAGCTGAAGAGCTCAAAACAAAACATATCTCATCACAGAATGCATCTCCATCACCCAGCAGGAACACTCTCCTAGCATTGTGCAAATGGCAATTTCTGAGCCACTGAAGCTGAAGCCTATTTAGCACTATGAATTCAGAAGCAAAATCTTGTTCTCACCCCATAAGAGTCCCTTGGATTTGTAAACATGCGATCGAACACAAAATCCATGTTAGCCATCTTCATTGCTGCCCTGCAACAAAGCGAGACAGAAAAGCATACTCAGTACCAGACAGATGGGAGAGCTGAGGCTCAAATGGGAACATCGACCAGTGTGCATCGGGGGAGGGGAGGGGAGGGAAATGCCAGCAAACCTGTTGAGGAAGAAGACTCCTCGGATCATTTCGTAGGGATTGGCCCGGGTCCGAGCTCGCCGCATCTCCTCCCCATCCAGAACATCAAACACACTCTGCCCGGAGAGAATCAGAACCACAAGGTGAGCAGCATCACCCTCAGGATGGAGCTTGAGGAGCCGGATTCACAGCCCTCTGAAAAGCTAGGCCTCTGCTGCATCCCAGCTCTGAAATGACCAGATGTGTGACCCCAGACAGGCAGCTCGATCACTCTCCCTCTCAACTACCTCACTTGTAAAATGGCACAAAATAGAAGGGAAGCAAGCACGTGCCTGCCACATGGTAAGTGGTATTAATCCTTCTGGCACTGCTAACCCTCGCTGCAAGCCTGCTTCTCCACTCCAGCAGCAACTCGGCAGGGACCAGAGTTTTGCTATGAAGGGTGTACCCAGAAAGAGGGTAGGCAAACCAAGATCAGGCTTTTCTGAGGGCACCTACCTCCCAGCAAGGAACCCTTCTCTTTCTTCTAATTCTCTCTGGAAAAAGAAAGCCCCACTTTACCTGAGGATATTTCCAACTCTCTACCTGCCAGAAAAATAAGCTCCGTGAGGCTCGTCTCAGGCCTTGCTTCTCCTCCCACTCATTTTCTCCTCAGTTTCCCTGGCTCACCCTGCCCCAGGCAATGCACCTCCTGACCAAAGTCAGGTCAGGTCAGAAGATGTCAAGGGGAGAGTAACACCGACTATCTCTTTTAACTCTAACAACACGGAGTATTTTTTTCTTCCCAATTTAAAGATAAGGAAACTCAAACTCAGAAAAGCTAAAGCAAATGGTCCAAGGTCACTCAGCAAAGAAAAAAAAGCCGCAAAATTAGGATTTGAATTCAGCTCTGATACTGAACAATGATTCCAAAACTTCCACTACGCCAGCCCCCCTTCAGGGTTACGATGAACCCACCCACTGAAATTAAGTGGTTCCCTCCCTGGCTACTGACCACAGGGACAGAACAACACTGCAGGGCAGGGGAGTCACCAGGAAAAAGGATGCTCACAGAAACACGCCAAACTGACATCTGCTCTCCAGGAAAAAAATCTTAGCTAAATTTCAGGTTCCCCACAACCGACTCAAAAGAATAAGAAAAACCCAGCACAGCCCCTCACACAAAATCTTCAGCGCCAGCTCTAGCCATGAGGCCTTACCTTACACTTCAACACACTGCGAAGCAGGCCTTCCCCACAAAACTCTGTTTCATCTTCAATAATCATCTTTCTCTACAGGAAGAAGAAAACAATCCATAATGACCACATGTGACTGCATTTGGGGGGAATCTAGGGTTCTGAGTGAGCAGAGCAAAAGGGGGCTTGAGTCCCTGCCAGAGAACATCAACCCCTGAGGGACGGGAAAGAGAAAAGCCTAAATCCCCCTGGCTCGGCTCCAGACGGCTGCGAGAAGGAGCAGCCCCCTGGGGGCTCCCACGAAAGCACCATATGGATACAAGACTTGTGAATGCTGAGGCTGAGAAAAGCAAACAGGGAGGAGACACCCAAGCTGTCTGTCCCTAGAGTGTGGCGGGGCAGAAGGATGGGGGATATCTGGGAACACCCAAAATGACAGAGGCTGTCCTTTAGCCAGGAAGCCTCTTGCTCCTTGGTGAGTATGAAGGCAGGACCTCAGGCACTGACTTGGCAGCGTCACAGAAAACAAGGGCGTGGGAGCCTCATGGGGATGTTGAGTTCAGCGTCATGTACGAGTGAGGCTGCCTCTAAATCAGCGGTGCTCAAACTCGGTATTCTCAGGTTTTACGCTCTTTAAGATCACTGAGGATCCTAAACAGCTTTTGTTTCTGTGGGAGATAGACGTGTATATGTGTGTGTGTGTGTATTTATATACCTTATTATTAGAAATTAAAACAGAGATGTTTAAATATTTAGTAAGAAATATTTACACACTCAGTCGTGTCCGACTCTTTGCGACCCCATGGACTGTAGCCTACCAGGCTCCTCCCTCCATGGGATTCTCCAGGCAAGAGTACTGGAGTGGGTTGCCATTTCCTTCTCCAGGGGATCTTCCCAACCCAGGGATTGAACCCGGGTCTCCGACATTCCAGGCAGATGCTTTAACCTCTGAGCCACCAGGGAAGCCCAAGTTTAAAATGTTATATTAATATCAATAAATGTGTACGGAAACTATATTCCAGAAAAAAATGATTGGGAAGAGTGGCACTGTTTTCCCTGTTTGCAAAGCTCAGCACCCAGCTTACACAAGGCAGAGAGTCTCCTGCCCACATGTGCATTCAGCATGTGCTATCACGTGTCATAGCTTCTGGAAGACTTCTCAGGACACTTGCAAGAGAATGAGAATGAAAAAGGCAAATAACTGTTCAGAATTATGAAAATAACTGACCTTGTAGACCCTCTGAAAGGGTCATGGAGATCCCTCAAGTCCCTATACTTTGAGAACTGCTCTCTGGAACATGCTGATCTGGTAAAACTATATACTTAATTCTTACAATTTTTCAGAAAGAGAATAAACAAATTCCTTTTGTAACAGCTCTCTCATTCCTTTCTGAGGACAGGGGTAGTCTTTTTTATCTACCTGGAACAGTGCCCAGTAGTGACCAGAATATACACAGGTGTATAATAAGCTACTCTAAAAAGCAGCCAAGAGGAAGACAGAAGTTATGCATTTTGTGCTGCCTTGCAAGGTAAATGACTAGGAGGGAAAAAGCCCAGCATGCCACATCTTCCAGGGGCATATCCGTGAAGCTCTTGACACCCTCTTGACGTAGCTTTATTCCTGCTAGAAAGCTCAAATTCACACTTTTCTTAAACTGTGAGTATACAGATACACACACCTGATTTGAGGAGGAGAAATGTCAGAAGTGTCAAGAATTCAGAGTACATTTTCCGCAACTCCTACCTTCCCCACAACCATCCAATCGCTCATTTCCTGAGTGTCAGGAATTTCAGTGGTACATTCTGGGAACCATGACACCTGCTCACAGGCACTGGGCTACAAACAAAAGAGAGGCAAGTAAGTCAGGTAAGGCAGACCCTCAGGGCCAAGCCCCAGCTCACCAGGGCTTTCCCCAAAACGATCAAGAGGGGCTCAGAGTGAGAAGTGTCCAGGAAACTGAGGCCAACGGCAGTGTCAGACCTAAAAACGGAGCCAGACTTCTGAAGTTCAGCTTCTAAAGGCCAGGGCCAATTCTGGTTTGAATTCTAAGAAACTTCTCCAACTTTCAAAGTTTCTTTCATTTGTTCCAGTATTATTTGATGAACACCTACTGTGGACTAAAAGCTCAGTACACAGAGGTAAAAAGACATAGTCTTTAACTCAGGTGGCCTATAGTCAGAGCAGTGGGGACAGAGAGAAGAATATAAGTCTATAAGGTAATTACATCAGGAAGACAGTGCAATAAGCCTCACTTACTGATGCCTTTTATTGCAAGACACAGTAGAAACTGGCTTCTCTAGTGCTGCTTCCTCTTAATTTTTCAGTCACTTTCCTTACCAAGCTAAAACTGTGGTTTTCATCCTGGCCACACTAAGATTATCTGTAGACCTTTTAAAAAGTACTGATGCCTGGGCCCCACCCTCAGAATATATGATTCTGTTGGTCTCAGAGGGATTGGGTATAAGGACATTTTTTTAGAGGTCGCCAGGTGATTCTAATGTGCATCCAGAACTAAGTTCACAGGGCTGAGGAGACAACGATTATAAAACCTAACTAGGTGGCTAACCTGCATTGGCAGCTCCACATTTTCCCTCCAAGCAAGTGTGGAGAAGAGATTCAGCATTGCGAATTGAAGCAATGAGATTAAAGGTAATATTACATGCTCTGAAAGGCATAAAATGGTATCTCAATGCAAGGTCTTGAGGGCAAGCCAACTACCATCAACAGAGAAAAAGTTTAAAAGAAAAATTACTGAAAACTTTGTCAATGAATCTAGCAGTGAATCATGGCTTCTCCTCCTGGTCAAATCCAGTCCCTTTAGGTATAAAAGTTGTGAATTATAACCTGTAAAAAGAAGCCCATACACAATATGGATGCTCCTTTGGAGAGGAACAGCAGATTCAACCTCCCCCGGAAGTGTGAACATCACAGCTACCTACAAAGTGAGCTCTGTCTAAAGCTCCACACCTTACACTCCGTATTCCTGGACAGCGGTGCCACTGGAGCATTCTCCATGCGGTGACTCCAGGAGTCGGATGTTCACCTCAGGCCGCCCAGACCAACTACCTTAAAGGGGTGGGGCTTCCCTGATGCTCCGGTGGTTAAGACGCTGTGCTTCCACTGTAGGGGGCACAGGTTCAATTCCTAGTTGGGAAACTAAGATCCCACATGAGCTGGCATGGTCAAAAATAAGCAAACAATTAAATTTTAAAACAAAAACAAAAAACAACCACAACCACACACACACAAAAAGAAGTGGCCACCAACAAATAGTTGAGGCCAACTCTTAACCAAAAGATTATCTTTAAGGAAAAAAAGTGAATTATGGTAAATGGTGATTAAGTCAGTCTTGCCTCAAAAAAATTATTCATGGAATTCCCTGGTGGTCTAGTGGTTAAGACTTGGAGCTTTCATTGGCATAGCCAGGGTTTAATCCCCAGTCAGGGAACTAAGATCTCACAAGCTATGTGACAAGGCCAAAAAACCCCCTTTTTCTTCAACAGCCTGTCTCTATTAAAAACAGATTTTATGAGCCAATTTCAGATTCCAAGTTTAGCAAAGTTCTAATTCTGCCCCATTGAGAGGGTAGGGACTTTTCACTCACTTTAGATAAATGAGGACATGGAAAGTACCAAGGAATTTGGAGGTAGAAACCTACATCTAGCCCCAATTATAAATATTTGCCTATTTTGCATTGTTGAGTCTCCGTACAACTACAAGGCAACACAGCAGGACCACTCTCAGAATCCAGCAACTCCTGGTTTGTTAGCGTCTTACTCTGACACTTTATTAGGCTTTTATCATGCACAGGTTCACAGAACTTCTTTGCTGAACTGGAACATCAGGGAGACAAATAAAATATCAATTTTACAGAGTTCAGAGCAACATCTGAAGCTCAACTTACACCAACTGTATAGGCTAGGCATTTGTGTTTTACCTTCTCTAGTTTCAACTCTATAATGGTAACATTTTACCATTATTTTTAGGTACTTTTATTATACCCACTTCAAATCCTCTGTGGACTAAGGTAGGGCATAAGTAAATGAATAAAAATAAAATCTCAACATTATCTATGCCATCAAAAGGGAATCTCTTTAGATATTCAGGATTAAAACAAACTCACACCCAAGGAGATAAGCAGAATAAACCCACAAGAGAAAAGCTATTTGGCATAAACAAACACCTATTTAATATCAGGATATCATAAACCTGAGGAGGTGCAAGGACCTTGGCGGGCACCTGATCTTTTACTCACACAGTAGGAGAGTGGCCCTCATTTGGCTCACATGAATCCTTTCAGCAGAGGGCGCTCACTACCTCCTTAGGCATGTTCATCACTGGTGAAAAACTGTTATCTATTTATACAAGTTCTTTGTGAGAGACACACTCTGCCTTTCTGTATCTTCTACCCACTGGTCTTAGACCCAGTCTTATATGAAGCAACAGGAAACAAATCCATATCCCACCGTATCTCCCCCAGGCTCCTCTTTTCCATTTTGGACACCCCCATATCTTCCATGTAAGTAGTTCCAATCCCCACCAACCACCCTGATCATACTGCCTCTGGGGACTTCTGGTTTGTTAATACGGTTTCATAAAGACATAAATGGCCTTCCATCTCCTCGCTACACAGGTACCTCTGGCTCATCTCGCCAGTTCACATTCAGCTCTTGGTCAAAGCCTTGCAGTGTCAGACCCAAGCCTCGTCGACCTTTCTGATTAGAGGCCTCAACGATGTCCTTCCGACCCTGGCTGTATTTACCCAATCCTTCACCTTCCTTGAAGCCCATCTTGGCCTGAAAAAGAGAAGTAAATGGTGCATTTATATGAGCAAACAGAAGTGGAGCACTTACATAAATAAGACATTTATTCAGTCTTTCTACTGTGTCAGACACTGTATTAAATTGAGAAATACAAACGAGTAAGGCCTAAAGTTTTCCTTCTAGCCTAATAACTGCAATTTGATTGTGAGCCCCGTGGCTGTCTATTCTGGAGGTGAAAGTCTAGGGCAACCAGAAGTTGGATAAATGAGAAGGACCTCATAGCTGTAATTAAAGGCACCAAGAGTACATAATGAATCTCACTGGACATTTGCACAACTACCCTTCCAGCTAATTTGTCTGATTAAGTGAGAAGTAAATCTAGAGCAGAGCTGATAAAGAGAACATAATTTAAAATGGAACTGCTTCCAGCGGCAACTTCTAAACCTTACCCTTAACCAGTCAAATGGCCTTACTAAGGAAGGACAATGAGGGCTTGTAGGAGCCCACTTAATCAAGAGATTAATTGAAAAATCACTTCATGTAAAACTGAGGTACGGAAGGTACTGTAAGACTGGACAGAAACATCTTTTTAAATGTCACAACTAACTAAAAAGCTTACACTAACCTCTAGAGTCCTGGGCCCAGTTACATATCCCTAAAACCAGAGACCCCAAACCCACATACCTTTGTCTAATAAAAGAACTCCAACCTAAAGACCTGTTTCCTCTAGAGGCCTGTATTTCCTGTGGAAGGGGCACTGCAGGCTCAGCAGCTGGATGAAATTCCTACAGTAGCCACAAACCTTTCCCCAGGTCGGAGTCTGAGTCACCAACCCTCCCATCTCCCACTTTCCCGAAGTTTTTGGCCCCCAAATCAGAATCCTGACTACGACTTCAGAAGTGGCAGTTCTCATTCTCAAATGACTCCAACAGAAAATGGAGACGTCAACTATATTTGTGAAGCTAGACAGAAGACAAACTTGGATTTCCCTGACCTTTGCACATATACTGAAGTCTGGTAAGAGAAGTATGCAAGTCTTTTCTTCCACCTTCCTCCTGTGGTATATCAACAGGGTACCAAAGCTGGAAAGGAAAACTGGGCCCTCCTTTGGAAGTTAACACAGAAGACAGCTCTACTCCCATTTAGGAACCTGGGAGTGAGCAGGATTTTAGTCTTTTTTTTTTTTTTTTTAAGATCACTCACTAGAGCAAAAATCTCAGCATGAAGCCTCCTTATCCACCAACACACATCTGTGTGCTCACATCTGCTCATAAGAACTCACTACTAAGGAGACCAAAGGCTGCCCCAGCTCTGGACAGGAGAAGCAGGCCTGAACAGCCGCTTCCCAGGGATGATTCAATGTGATACATGTATCAGGAAGGGGTCACGCCCTCTCTACTGAACTACAGCAGCTGGGAAGCAGAGGGAAAACTTACGCCCTCGCTTTGCTGCTTCTCCTACCAACAGTTTCCCTCCTCTCATTCTGCTGGTAGAGCTTTAGAAACCCAACCCAAGTGCTGACATACCATGAGCTTCTGGGACACACTGTTATACATGGAGTAGCGGGAGGAAGTTCCCTCCACAAGAGAGTCTGCTTTGAATGCATCGTCGAAAGAGTCCGAGCTGCGTTGCTTCCCCTCAGTCTCGCTGTCAGACCCACTAAGGCTGGTAGCAGATGCTAGAAAAGAAAAAAAGAAAATGTTTTAGTGTGTTTATGGCACAATATAGCCTCTAAAAGTTCAAGTTTCATTTATACACCTAGTGTTCGGTATATGCATTGCACACACACAGTTCATTAAGTGACCCAGGTCAAATGTATTCTCTCCCTCGTCTAAACTGTGTAATCTTGGGCAAGGCCACTGAAGGCTCCTAAGGGTATCTGACACACAATGGGAGTTCAAAATCCAGTTTTCCTTTCCCATCTCTTACAAAACTGGGATGATACCTTCCTCATAGAGTTGTTTGAAGATTAAGTGAAAAAATATATTTGGGAGTGCAGTGTCAAATAAAAAATTTATTAACAATATGATTATTATTTCTGCTGCTGCTATTTATTAGTTGAACATCCCTTTCTAAACACTGATACCTGTTTTCATTTTCAACAATTCTATCATGGGGACTACTAGTTTGCGATTGTCTAACCTAGCTTTCTGTTTTCATGGCCCTTCAAACTTGTGGCTGAGAGGGGGGTGTCTACAGCACAGCCTCAAAGAGCTGGCTCACAGACTGAAAGTGGGGGAAGAGAAAGGAAGAAGTGAAGGGGGAGGTGGGGACAGGAAAGGAAGAGGAGGAGGAGAGAGAAGACCGGGGTCCAAGCAGCTGAACTGAGGCGGGGAATAGAGGAGCTGCAACTAAAGACTCCAGGAGGGAGCTGCCGGCCTGGGGGAGTCAAGCCATTAGCTCATTTGTTAGCAATTTTGTTGCCAAAAGACTCCAAATAAGACCCACCTCAGCAGCTACTAGAAGTGGTGGGTTACTTGTCTCCCGGCCAAAGGTGGGATAAGCCACAGTCTAGATAATCACTATAACTGCATCTTTCCTTCTCTTTGATAGATATGTGAATCTCTTAGATTTTAAGGAATTCCCTGGCAATCTAGTAGTTAGGACTCAGTGCTTTCATTGCCAGGTCCCTTAGATCCCTGGTCAGGGAACTAAGATCCAGCAAGCTGCATGGCATGGCCAAAAAAAAAGAATAAGATATCCCAACCCAATATAGTTTTATTCAAGTCGTTTCTTAGGCAAACCCACCCAAATTTGGAAATAAATTCTATCTCAAAGATCAGTTAAACAGGGGACTTCTTTGGTGGTCCAGTGGTTAAGACTCCATGCTTCCACTGCAGGGGGCGGGGGTTCGATCCCTGATCAGGGAATGCAGATCTCCCGTGGTGCACAGAGTGAGCAAAGAAAAAAAAAATCTGGTAAAACAATTTCTGCATATTACCACTGAAAATGGTATAAACCACAAGCCAGGAGGAATGCAGAACAGGAAATTACAGTGGCAGTGTTCAACCTGATCCCAAGGTTAAAGAAGCTGTACAGTGCTCAGGAGTACACAAACCTCATTAATAGGCAACTGTGTTTGTTCTTTGGTGGAATAGTAGTTAAGACTCCCTCTGCCAATGCAGGGGTCACAGGTTCAATTTCTGATCTGGGAAAATTCCAAATGGTGCCGGAAAACTAAGCCCCTTCATCCCAGAGCCTGTGCTCTGCAACGAGAGAAGCCACTGCAGGGAAAAGCCCTTGCACTGCAAGGAAGACTGGCTCCTACACGTCACAACTAGAGAAAACCTGCAAGCAGCAACGAAGATCCAGTGCAGCTCACAATAAAAATTTTTTAAAAGAATGAAGTTTTTTAGTTTCTTCAATTTATGAATATTATTCTTGCAAACATCTGGTAGTTATTAGGATATAAATGCTTGCTATTTAGACCTAAATACTAACAAACCTGTTAGGTATTTCTTTTGTTATTTTAAAGGCATAGTGAAAAAAGTTAAGGCAACACTAAGAGTGTCAAGAACCAAGAAAACTTGGGAACCTCCACTCCATGTATTGAAATGATGAGACCACCAAGAAACATTGTCAACTGGATAACAGAAGACTGAGACCATATCCATGAGCATGGCATCCTAACTTTAATGTTCTCAAAAAGGACAATAAGAATAAAATAGAATAAAATTTTTATTTCTTGTAATTACAAAAAGAGCTTTTGGAAGGCAAGATATACAAGACCAATAAAAGTGATTAGCCATACATGTGCGGTCGAGGCAGAGAGAAGATACCAAAACGATTCCTTGGAACAAGTGGGAAAAGTGAAGCCTGATTTCTATTTTTATATCACTAGAGTTTATAGTGGCTATCTTTTTATATTTCTTGATTTATGAACCATGTGAATATATTAGCTATCAAAATTTTAAATAAATGTTAAAAAAAAAACCCCTAACTTAGCAACATAGCACAATTCTTTTAAGAAAGAAAGGAGGTCCTTGAGAAGAGACGTTGACTCAAAGTCTGGCTGCTTGTGGGAAGCATTTGAGGAAAGGCACAAAAGACAGCCATTTAAAAAAAATTCTCTATACACTCAAAATGGGCTTTATACAGATATTCATAACTTGAGGATTACATTCTAATTCTAAAGCCTGTCTGCACTGATCCATCCATCTCCTTGTGAGAACACGGATTCGCAAAGGGTTGACATTCAGAGAAGAGCAAAGTCTTCCCTAGCACAAAGGCCTGACTTTCCCTTCCACAGAGCTCCAACAGCACCAGTATTCACACCATTAGCACAGCATTCATCACACTGCCTGAGAGGCAGTTGCCACATGCCACCCCACTGGACACAGTCACTCCTAGGGAGCAAAGACTGTGCCACAATTAACCTTCTATCTCTAACACTTGAACTGAGGCTTTGCATTAAAACAAATAAACTAGGTACTCACTGTAGTGAATTTAAAGAACTGACATCCAGTTGTCATCTCTGCTAAGCATCTAGTGAGTGTACAACTCCTTAGGACATTCCCTCTTACAATACCTCAAACATGTGGTGTAAGACATCCAGCCCCCAGAAATACAGGGAAGGATACATGTCATTATATATTAGGTTGGGGCAAAAGTGATTATGGTATTGGATTGTGAATTTTAAAACCATTATTAACTAGGCTCAGTTCAGTTCAGTCTCTCAGTCGTGTCCAACTCTTTGCGACCCCATGAATCGCAGCACACCAGGCCTCCCTGTCCATCACCAACTCCTGGAGTTCACCCAGACTCACGTCCATCGAGTCAGTGATGCCATCCAGCCATCTCATCCTCTGTCGTCCCCTTCTCCTCCTGCCCCCAATCCCTCCCAGCGTCAGAGTCTTTTCCAATGAGTCAACTCTTTGCATGAGGTGGCCAAAGTACTGGAGTTTCAGCTTCAGCATCATTCCTTCCAAAGAAATCCCAGGGCTGATCTCCTTCGGAATGGACTGGATGGATCTCCTTGCAGTCCAAGGGACTCTCAAGAGTTCAACACCACAGTTCAACACCACAGTTCAAAAGCATCAATTCTTCGGCGCTCAGCTTTCTTCACAGTCCAACTCTCACATCCATATGTGACCACAGGAAAAACCATAGCCTTGACTAGATGAACCTTTGTTGGCAAAGTAATGTGTCTGCTTTTGAATATGCTATATAGGTTGGTCATAACTTTCCTTCCAAGGAGTAAGCGTCTTTTAATTTCATGGCTGCAGTCACCATCTGCAGACACATCTTTATTCATCAAAATACAAACTATTACAATCAACACATTTTTGCCAATAAGAAGTAAGTTGGTTTATTCCTGTAGCATAAAAATCCATGTTTGGGGTTCAACAAACTCTTGCAAAGCATTTTCTGCCTCCCACTGGTTGTGGAAGCATTTTCCCTGCAAAAAGTCATTGAGATGCTTGAAGAAGGGGTATGGTGGATGAGGCAAAACTTGGTAGCCCAATGTGTTCAACTTTTGAATCGTTGGTTGTGTGACATATGGTCAGGTGTTGTCGTGGAGAAGCACTGGGCCCCTTCTGTTGACCAATACTGATTGCAAGCGTTGCAGTTTTCAGTGCATTTCATTGATTTGCTGAGCATACTTCTCAGATATAATGGTTTCACTGGGATTCAGAAAGCTGTAGTAGATCAGATGGGCAGCAGACCACGAAACAGTGACTATGAGATTTTTTTGGATGCAGTTTGGCTTTGGGAAGTGCTTTAGAGCTTCTCAGTCCAACCACTGAGTTGGTTATCGCTGTCATATAAAATCCATTTTTCATCATACA
Source organism: Bos indicus (assembly GCF_029378745.1). Lineage (NCBI taxonomy): Eukaryota > Metazoa > Chordata > Mammalia > Artiodactyla > Bovidae > Bos > Bos indicus. The sequence continues at coordinate 12,825,874 of NC_091782.1, read as the reverse complement.
TCACAATCTGATCAAGAAATGGTTCATTGCTGTTGCATAGAATAAGAGAAGATGACACTTCAAAATGACAATTTTTTTGATTTGCTGTCAGCTCATGAGGCACTCACTCACCGAGCTTTTGTACCTTTCCAATTTGCTTCAAATACCAAATGACCATAGAATGGTGGACGCTAGGTTCTTTGACAACTTGTGTAGTTGTAAGAGGATCAGCGTTGATGACTGTTCTCAGATGTCATTATCAATTTTCAATGGCCAGCCACTATGATCCTCATCTTCAAAGCTCGTCTCCTTTGCACAACTTCTTGAACTACCACTGCACTGTACGTTCACTAGCAGTTTCTAGGCCAAATGAGTTGTTGATGTTGCAAATTGGCGCCACTGCTTTATGACTTCAAGCTCAAGAAAATGGCTCAAATTTGCTTTTCATCTAACATCATTTCCATAGTCCAAAAAGTAAAGATAAACAGAAAGTAAAAAGACATTAGCAGGAAAAAAAAAAACAAAAAAAGGCGAGAAATGTGCATTAAAATGACGTATAATATCACATTCATTAAGAATGTATTCCAGTATCAAATGGCAAATTTCAACAATACAAAAACTGCAATTACGTTTGCACCAATCTAGTATTTGTCCAAATACACAGAGTGTGCAACATCAAGAGTGAACCGTAATGTTGTATCAGCATAGGTTCATCAATTTTAACAAATACAGCACTCCAGAGACAGATGTTGCTAATGGAGGAGGCTGTACACACAGGGGCAGGGGTGTAGGAGGTCCCTTTCTACTTTCAATTTTGTTGTGAAACAAACGCTCTAAAAAAAATAAAATGAAGTCTTAAAAAAATTTTTTAAGGTTCAACAAACAATTTAAGCATGAAGATGGAAGATCTATATCCTAACAGAGAACTGTGTCCCCTTGGACTACTCTTTAGCACCCTGTACCAAGGCCAAAAAAGGACACCTTATACTGTTTAATACATCAGGCAACAACTTTGGTTCAGGACCTGTTTTTATAAACGGTCCATGTTGTATACAATGGAGTACTATCCAAAAGTATCAGTCCTACTCCCAGAGAGCTTAAAAATCCAACAGCTAAGATAAATATGCGTTTTTCAGTATATATGACGTTCTGCAAAAGAAAAACAGGTCAGCATGTGTGAAAAAATCAGAATAAACTTAAAACCAAAATTCTGGCTTCTGAGGAGGAATGTTGGCTGAGACAATCCCTGAATGAGAGGCACCAAATTGGCCTTCATACTCTTAAGGTGACCCTCCAATTCCCTCAACAAGGAGCCGATGTGCTTACATGGGCCAATGTGGCACACATCACAGAGTGCTACTCAGAAGGACAGACCCAGAACGTTAACAATGAGTAACCATGGAAACTGAGAGGTATGGTGATATTTATTTTCTGTCTTGCCTTTCCTGCATTTTCTGTGTGAGAAATAAGAATATATTAGTTTCAAAATTAGGGTTTAAGAAAGAAAAAAAAACGATAAAGAAATAAAGTCTCATTCAATAAGCCTTGTGCAGAATTTGTTTCCAGAGTAATCTTCAGAGGACAGCAGATATGAGGGAAAAGACCTGAGTAGCTCAAGACTAAGCCTGGGCCTCTCATCGCCCATGCAGAGGAGAGATGTGCGCTCAACAGAGCTCCCACGCGCTGAAGAGCTGTGCTTCCCAAGGTGCAGCGTCTTTCTCCTCAGTTGCTCCTGACTCTAACCTGTACTGCTCAGTAGGGGGCAGCTCCCTGGGCACAGCCCTAAAGTTTCTCAGGGAAGCCCAGGGATCCTGCCACCGGACTAGCCTAGAACTTAGCATGTTACATCAGTTGTTATTTCTTTCACCAGCTATCTGAAGACTCACACATCTGTCTATACAAAGGTTAGGAAAGCTTGGTATCCTTCTCACAGGACAATGTGCCCTTGATCCAGCTCTAGGGAGCTGCCAGGCTGTTAGGTTTGCTTAAGGATCCATCAGTGGGCACCCATCAAAAATATGATTACCATTCCTGGGCATGTAGGGTTGCTGCCACCGTCAGATCCCAGAGAGAGAGAGATCTTTTGTTTTGTCTTCGTAACATTTTTGGACCAAAATGACAGAGAGAACCAAATGTGGGTGCGAGGCTCACTGGGCAAATCCTTGGTGGCTCAGGTGCAATACTCCTGGACTGGACTCTTACACAAAGATCTTTCCACTCCATTCCTCTTTCCAAGGTGTCACCAAGAGTACAGCTGTCCCGCCCAGGGTCTGAGAATGAGGCTGATGGGAGCTAAAATATCCGACTAGGCTTTTCTTTGTGAGATGGAGAAGTGTGCTGGATTAGCAGATAAGCCTTATTTCTCCATTTCACGTGCTATTTAAAGCCTGTTCTTAGCCTGACACCATTGAAGCCAAGTGCCCTGGAACAGTCTTGATGGCCACAGACTGCCACGGCCACTCTTTTCAGATGAAAAGAAGACACCTGTCTCTGCTGCAGCAAGAGCTAAAGAGAAAGTTTAGCCTCCCAAGACTGATAAGAATTAGCAAATATTGAGCAGACAATCTTATAATGAGGATATAAATTAACAGGAGTAATAAGGTTGGTCTATTAAAATCATGAGTTTCATTAAGAACTTGCCAAAGCTGGGTGGCATTCCCATTTACACCCCAGGAGCTTCCCTTCTAAAACCTACCGGAGAGCCCAGCTACTGACAGAATTGTTCACAATAGAACAGTAGGTCAAACACGTCAGGATTAAAAACGAGAGTGACCACACACAAGGCGGGGCAGTGCTGACCATGAACGGCCACGGCGAGCAGCACACAGACGCAGGAGAATAAACTACGCGCTGCAATAAACACCACATCCTGCCCAACCACTGCTGCGGAGCACACTCATTCCTGTTTAGAGACTCAATTTCTCCTTCATGCCGGACAAATGGTAACTCGTTAGAGCAATTTAAACAGATACCGATAAAGGAAGTTTTTGATTAAGGCCATGAATCTGGGCTGACAGGAAAACGACGGTGTTTCAGGGAAAAGAGCCTATTTAGGGAAGAATTAAAACCTGGTGGAGAGAAGGCACTTTCGGCTGAAGGAGCCCGGCGACTTCCAGAGCAACACGCTGTGGGAAGGCTGGGAGCCCACACGGGATGTGCAGCTGAGGAGAAAAGGAAATCGTCTCGGGGTCTAGACCAACCTATCCTGTGACAAACAACCAAAAAGAACAAAATGACTGCCATCTGCCGCTCCTTGCTTAATTTCCAAGAGTATATTTAGGCTTGAAAATGCCTTCAAACCCCTCTTAAAATACTCAAAAGAACACACGATGACCCAGTGGCCATGACAACATCCCTTTTCTTCTTTAGTCTGGTCAGATGTCAGTCTCAGACTGGCAATGCAGCTACCCTGTCAATAATGCAAAATAAACAAACTGATTAAACTAAATAGACCTATTAATGAGTCACCACATTGATCTAGCAAAGGAAGCACAAACAAGGCCCAGACAGACAGACACAGCAACTACTCATGTTTTGTTTTTCTATCTGCACTCCCTAAAGAGCATTTTTCAATCATCTATTCAACAGTGTGTCCAGGTAGCAGTGGCTGGAGAGGAAACACATCTGCTTTAATGCAGTGTGCTGAGCAGCAAAGTCACACAGAGCTCTCAGCAGATATGCAGTTTCTGGGGAGACAGAAAACTACCAGAGCACACTGTCCAGGGGATGCCTGAGAGAAGTCACCACAGAAGGAGATGACAGGGACGCAAGGCACTTAATGAAATGATCCTCTGCAGACTGGAGGAGGGGTGGCACAATCAAAGAGGTGAAGCATTTTAAGGCTCTTAGAAAAGATACCCCTGTTGCCTTCCATCAGTTCTATTCAGTAAATATTTTAGTTCAGTTCAGTCGCTCAGTCATGTCCGACTCTTTGTGACCCCATGAACTGCAGCATGCCAGGCCTCCCTGTCCATCACCAACTCCCGGAGTTTACTCAAATTCATGTCCACTGAGTCGGTGATGCCATCCAACCATCTCATCCTCTGTCGTCCCCACTTACTGTGCCATTTATTCCATGCCAGGCATGGGGCTTCAGGGGGAGGGGCACAGACAGCAGTCTTGCTGATGAAGACACCAGACCCTCATCCTCAGAGCCTTCTGTGGAGCAGCTGCTGCTGCTGCTAAGTCCCTTCAGTCGTGTCCGACTCTGTGCGACCCCATAGACGGCAGCCCACCAGGCTCCCCCGTCCCTGGGATTCTTCAGGCAAGAACACTGGAGTGGGTTGCCATTTCCTCCTCCAATGCATGAAAGTGAAAAGTGAAAGTGAAGTCGCTCAGTCGTGTCTGACTCTTAGCGACCCCATGGACTGCAGCCCACCAGGCTCCTCCGTCCACCGGATTCTCCAGGCAAGAGTACTGGAGTGGGTGCCATTGCCTTCTCCCTCTGTGGAGCTGCCCCTTCCTAAAACTAGCTGACCCAGGAAGTTAACAGTGTTTGCCTCTGCCTCATTTTTCTGCCAATCAAAGGGACCAAACAGCCTATTGCCAGACATATACAATGTACTGGCCACCTCTAGATTTCCATTCTGTACACACAACAGGAACAGTCAAACCTGACTGAGTCATATGGTACTACTTCTGAAAAGGTTAAAGCCATTTGCCAGAATTAAGGGGAGTTTGTGGGAGAATGGGAGGGAGGGGGGATAATCTCCACAGTTACATTTTTAAAAGCTTGAAATTTAAATTAGACTGGTTCCCTTGAAAGAGTCTTAAGTATACACCTTTATCTCCTGGGAGTCATTCTCTTGAGAGCAAATGTCCCCTGAGATTCGCTTAGGACCAGATACCTCCACCACCTAAGTATTCCCCTAGGCACACACTCCCCTTCTCCCTTGCAGGCCATTTCTCCTGCTCAAGACTGAAGATTCTACCTTCAAGTTGCTCAAATCCCAGGTGATAAGCAAAATTCCCTTCCTCAACACTTGCCAGAACCGACTCACCCAATATATTTTTGCCTTCCCAAATTAGCAACCTCAATGACATAAACCCTTTCCCACCCACCCTAAAATCCATTGTGACAACTTTAAAGCCGCACCTATCCCCACACAGAAGGTTATAAGAAGAGTCTCTTATCTAGCGGGGATCATGGCCACACCAAATGCTTCATTAGCTGTCTGCAAGGTCTGTCAAGTTCCTCCCTTCTGGACCAGCAATTCAGTACACCTGATGAGTTACCGCCCTTCAATTAGCCAGCCTCTTGAGAATAAACTGTATTTTTTTCTATCACCCTCAAGGGAATGCTTTACACTATCTCAGTCACCAATCAGTCACCAAATTTCATTCCAATTTACCACTGATCCAGCACAGGATACAAAATCCAAAACTGCTGGGGGTATTGGGTGTCCAAAACGTCATATCCACCCAGCACTGGGAACATGGCATTTGGAAACAGGGTCTCTACAGATGTAATCAAATTAAGATGAGGTCATACTGGATTAGGGTGGGCCCTCATCCAATGACTGCTATCCCTCCTAAGAAAAGGGAAATTTGAACACAGACACACACAGAGGCAAAGACTGGAGTTATGCTGCTGCAAGAACACCAGGAATCGCCAGCAACTAGCAGAAATGAAGACAGGCAGGGCAGGATTCTTTCTTAAAGCCTTGGGAGGCAGCATGGCCCTGCTGTAACCTTCGTTTTAGACTTCTAGCTTCCAGAAGTCTGGAGAATATATTTCTGTTGTTTTAAGCTACGTAGTTCACGGTACTGTTAGGAAATTAATACAGCTGGCAATTCAAAGAAAATGCAAACAGAGCTACTTCTAATTGTTTGGTATTTCAGGCAAGCTCCAAGACAGAAAGCTCCACAGAAAGCACCTGTGGAAACTGTGAACATCTGTCACCCTAGAAAATAAGCAAAGTAAAATGCTAGGTTCAACCAGATCAGTGAAATCCTTAAAGCTTAATGCAAACAGCGAACACAGGGATGCTCCAATTCCTTCGGGTGTTTCTGACCATAACTGCCAAGGGAACTGAGAAAACAGAATGCGAAAACCTGAGGGAAATTAAGCCAGATCACCACAGCAAAGAGTCCAGCCCTGTGAAAGAGCCCCTGGATCACTAACAGCTGAGAGCAAGGGGCACTCAAGGCTCACCACTATGTCTACCTGGCTGAAGGCAGCAAAGAGTGCCACTCACTGGAGGACCACAACAGAACCAAGGCCGCCTGTAGAAAGGCCAGCATTTTAGTTACAACACATTCCCAACCCCCAACAGGAGAATGGCAAAAGAGAAAGTCTACAGCCGATACATCTCGGTAGAATTTGCCGAATTTTCCTCATGGGGCAGTGGGCTATATTCTGCCCAACTGAGGCATCAGGGATTCAAGCAGCCAGATGGTCAGTGGTCTCTGACCAGAGGCAGGCTTACCTTTTGCTGCATGATTGACAGAGGAAGGAGGCTCATCATCAGATGTGGAGCTGAGGCTCAGGGCAAGCTCAGCAACTCTTTTCTTCTGTTTCTTGAGAGGGGCAGTGCATTCTGAATCATTTCTCCTCTTCATTGTTACTGCAACCATAAATCCAGATAGTCAGCTGCCCTGGTCAGAGACACTAGGATCACAGCAGGGAATTCCAGAGAGTAAACCATTAATGGGATGAAAGCTGGCAACTCCAAACAGCTCCCAGTGCCAGTGCTTGAACAGCTTCTTCCTCAGAATGATACCCAGGAAGGCTAGCCAAGCTCTGGTTTTCAATAAGAGCTGTCAGTTTGACTGGAAAATGTGGTGCTCACCGACCCAGAGGTCTCTGGGCCACTGGTGTCAAATGCTAAAAAGTCATGGATCAACTCCACAAGCCACAAGGGAAAAAAAGGCCTTAGGTACTTGCTAGTCTATAGTTTTGATGCAACAAGGGACACGTGTGATGATAAGGTACACTGGAAATCAATCATGAAACCTAATGAATATCAACAAATATTTTCAAGGTGAAAAGACTATCCCAGAAAGGCTACTCCATCGCCATTATTATTTCACCAGGAAAATTAAAAGATTACACAGTATGATACAAATACTGGTTTTTGGTTTACTTCAGGATGTTTGAAAACATGGGAGAATTGGGAAAGTTTTTAAATGGAGTAAGGAATGGAAGCAGTGGTTGACTTGACTGAAAAAATGGAAGAGTGGGAAAGTTAGCAGGACCAGACATTATATCATAGGACTCAGGTACAAAAACAGAAATTTTAAGAACAAGAACCCGCCTCCAGAAAAAGAGAATGGAAGGAGGCGAGGCACGGTGTCACCATCATCCATGCCCATGTGTAAGCATGAGAGGCAAACATGAGGGGGGGAAATGAGATGGAATGAAGTAATAATGAGATTCCTGAAATCATTCCTCAAGGAGTGATTAAATTGAAAAACAAGAGTAGGTGAAAACAGAGTGGCTATAAGAGGACTCAGAAAAGAGAAAGTACTCAAAAATAAGAGCAAACACTTGGGTGCTCAGCTGGCCTGCAACTGCTTGGGGAAGGGGAGCTGCAGGGACACAAGAGCAGGCGAACAGCATGGGTCAGGGCAGCAGTGCTGAAATCCAAAGATATCACTGATCCCTCATGATTCAAACATGAATCACGTGTCACTTCTCTCTAGCTCAAGGATGAGCCAGCCAACCCAACACACAATCTCCTCCTTTCTAAGGAGGCAGCCTCTTAACTAGGCACAGCCAGGAGCTATCCTAAGAAGGAAGAACAGGAGAAGCTGAACAAACAGAAAACAAAACCAAGCTGAGCTACATTTAACTTTAAAGTACGGTCTTAAAAATCCGCCCCCTCCCCGCCCCCGCAACCACCACCAGCTCCAAGGCCCATAACCTAAGCAAAAAGGGCCCTCTGATTCCTAGCACGTCTGGGGGAGGCTGGAAGCACAGGAAACTCAAGAACTGTGTGAGATGGATGCAGGAAAAGGAGTGGAAATAGTGTGCGAAAGGCAGGAGATGCTGGTGCTCCGCCCCTACACATCCTAGATCTGGACCTTCCAAACCACCTCATCCAACCCTCTTTTCCTTTGCCACTGCAAGGAACTGAGGCCCGAGAGGGGAAGGCCGCGCAGCCAACCGACCACAGCTCAAGTGACCTACACATCCAAAAGAATGTGCCCTGGCAGGGAACTCTTCGACTCGCTGCTCTCCCAGGGAAGGGGTTCAGATCCCCTCTCCATCTCCCCAGGCCTGGGTTTCGCACCGCCACCCGTTATCACAAGAAGCAAGAGATGAGCTCGCGTCCCTCCCGGCCAGCCTTCTCATTTGTAGACAACGTGAGTGTGTGAAGAATATGTGCGCAGAGACGTGTGTCAGCAGCGGCTGGTGGACTGGAGACAGGGCGCGGGGGAAGAGACGAGGGATATAAGGGAGGAGGGGAGAGAGAAGGGGCGGCAAGGGTCACGACCGCCAGCGCGGGGGCCGAGGCGGCGGCGGCGGACGTGAGGATGCTGAGCCCCGCGTGCCCGCCCGCTCGCCGCCCCCCCACCCGGGGCCGCGCGTCGGCACTCACGCTGAGGGAAGAGGGCGACCTGCCAAGGAGCGGAGAGGGGGGGCGGTCAGGCCGCCGATGCCGCCGCCACCAGGCCTGGCCCAGCCGCTGCCAGAGCCGCCGCCTCCTCCCTCAGTTTCGCTTCCCCACTAGCCCGCCCCGGTCCGCGGGCCGCCTAGTCGCGCTCGGGTCCCGCCCTGCGGGCTGCGCAGCCTGATGACGTCAGGGCAGCCGGCTTCCCCCACCCCTCGCGGGCCCTGGCCCCGGGGAAGACCTGCTCGGCTTCGGGGCCGCCTCAGCCCCACCCTGCCCAGGGCCTGTCCAGGGCGCCTGCGCAGAAGACCCGACGCGGAAGGACTATAAAATCAAGAGCAACCAGGTCTCTTGTTTTCTGGCACTAGAGGACGAGAAACAAACGTGGAAAACAGAAAAGGCAAAGTGGCATCACATCAACTCCTCTCTCAATCAATTGTTTTAATTTTACAGATTAAGAACAAGTTTAGAGAGGTAAAGGATAAAATGGTTTGAAGGCACACACACCCAACCTTGTTGTTCACTGCTGTTATCTCCAACATAGAGAAACAGTGCAACCTCTACATATACTGAAGTAAAATCTGGAAGAAAGAAGGAGAGCTGTCTATGGCCTCTTACCGTATGGACACATAGGGCTTCCCTTGCCAAACTCCTCTTCTGATCTTCAGACCAATGGGGCCAGAAGTTTGCTGAGCGTCCTCGGTGTCACCTTGTTCCTGGAGTCCAAGCTTGTTCTGCTCTCCCGGGACAGGCCAATGACTGGAGACCAGGGCTTGAGGCAAGGAATACAACTTCATTCTGAGAGCTGATTGACTGAGAAGCTGACAGACTATATCTCAAAATAACTATCTTGCCAGGTTTTTTTTAATAGATCAGCTATGGGGGGGATGTGAGGAAAACAAAGTAAAAAGGCCATTGATCTTGCAAAGATCTCCTAGAATAGAGAGTCTCAGGCAGGGGATGTGTTAATTTCTCACATCTTGCCATCTACAGGTGGACAGGGCTCTGAACAAAGGCGCTTTAACAGTCAGGCAGAGGAGCAGGATTCTCTGAGGCAGGGCTTACAAGTGATTATAATAACAAAAGCAATGAAAAGCAAGTCTAAGAAACACCTCCAACTTGGAGTCAGAATGGGCCTGCAACAACTTTACACCCATAAACTCAAGTCTGACCTTCAGTTCAGTTCAGTTGCTCAGTCGTGTCCGACTTCGAGACCCCATGAATCGCAGCATGCCAGGCCTCCCTGTCCACCACCAACTCCCGGAGTTCACCCAGACTCACGTCCATCGAGTCAGTGATGCCATCCAGCCATCTCATCCTCTGTCGTCCCCTTCTCCTCCTGCCTCTAATCCCTCCCAGCATCAGAGTCTTTTCCAATGAGTCAACTCTTCGCATCAGGTGGCCAAAGTACTGGAGTTTCAGCTTCAGCATCATTCCTTCCAAAGAAATCCCAGGGCTGATCTCCTTTGGAATGGACTGGTTGGATCTCCTTGCAGTCCAAGGGACTCTCAAGAGTCTTCTCCAACACCACAGTTCAAAAGCATCAATTCTTCGGCGCTCAACCTTCTTCACAGTCCAACTCTCACATCCATACATGACCACAGGAAAAACCATAGCCTTGACTAGACGAACTTTTGTTGGCAAAGTAATGTGTCTGCTTTTGAATATGCTATCTAGGTTGGTCATCAGTTTCCTTCCAAGGAGTAATTCTTTTAATTTCATGGCTGCAGTCACCATCTGCAGTGATTTTGGAGCCCCCCAAAAATAAAGTCTGACACTGTTTCCACTCTTTCCCCATCTATTTCCCATGAAGTGATGGAACCAGATGCCATGATCTTCGTTTTCTGAATGTTGAGCTTTAAGCCAACTTTTTCACTCTCCACTTTCACTTTCATCAAGAGGCTTTTGAGTTCCTCTTCACTTTCTGCCATAAGGGTGGTGTCATCTGCATATCTGAGGTTATTGATATTTCTCCTGGCAATCTTGATTCCAGCTTGTGTTTCCTGCAGTCCAGCGTTTCTCATGATGTACTCTGCATAGAAGTTAAATAAGCAGGGTGACAATATACAGCCTTGACGTACTCCTTTTCCTATTTGGAACCAGTCTGTTGTTCCATGTCCAGTTCTAACTGTTGCTTCCTGACCTGCATACAGATTTCTCAAGAGGCAGGTCAGGTGGTCTGGTATTCCCATCTCTTTCAGAATTTTCCACAGTTTATTGTGATCCACACAGTCAAAGGCTTTGGCATAGTCAATAAAGCAGAAATAGATGTTTTTCTGGAACTCTGTTTCTGTTTCCATGATCCAGTGGATGTTGGCAATTTGATCTCTGGTTCCTCTGCCTTTTCTAAAACCAGCTTGAACATCAGGAAGTTCACGGTTCATGTATTGCTGAAGCCTGGCTTGGAGAATTTTGAGCATTACTTTACTAGCATGTGTTCTCCCATAAGCCTGCTCTTTTTTCAGTGAATGGCACTGAGGTAGGAGATGGATGGGCCCCTCGGCTGGACAGCTGGTGTTTTTCAACTGGAGTAAAATTGAAGTTTTGCTTTCCCCAGACACTCCAAGGACAGAAGCTGAGCTGTGCTGAAATAAGGAGATAAAATGACCTCTCCTGAAATCAAGGAAGACTTCCCTGTCTGCACATGGGCAGTAAGGCTCCTTAGGGGTCAAAAAGGGAGGGGGCGCCACCCCATAGTAAGTGTGGGCAAACCCCCTACAGGTTTTTGTGGTGGAATCCATATTAGCAAAAAGTTGTGCACGCATGTTGGGGAGGGTTCTAGAACAGGTCAAGTGTGGGAAAAGAAATGAGATAACGGACCAAAGATTTAAAAAAAAAAAAAATGGGAAAGGACTTCCCTGGTGGTCCAGTTGGCTAAGACTCCATGCTCCCAATGCAAGAGGCCTGAGTTGCATTTCTGGTCAGGGAACTAGGTCCCACAAGCCGCAACTAAGACTTCACAAACTGCAACGAAAACTCCTGCGTGATGCAGTGAAGACCAAAGATCTGCATGCCGCAACTAAGACCTGGTGCACCCAAATAAATAAAAATGAAATTAAATATTTTTTAAAAGATTTGTTTTTGCAAATGGAATGAAACCTTCAACAATTTTTTGAATCAAGGCAAGAATAATGCTTTTTCAAGGAATACTAGAATTCTTCCAGTATGTTTGAGTTAAAACTTCAATTGTAGTTTTTTGTTCTAAGATGAATGAATTCATCTTTGGTTAGATCAACATCTTAATCTCTTTGATTCAGTTTATTTAAGAAAGAAATGGACTGCATATCTGTGGTTCGACTTAGAAGCCATAAGATAGAAATAACTTTTGAAAGACTTCTAAAGTGTTCTAGAAATTTGCAGATTTCTCTTTCCAAAGAAATTTGACAGAATTGTATATTACAACTCTGTCTTAGAAAAGCATATCTTCCGGTTTCTTCCTTATTAATCACTTAACTGAAAATGTTTTTTTAATTTTTTAGGAAGCATTTATAACATTGACCTCATAACATTGAATTGAAAGGTTTAACTCATTCACATGATCAAAAGTATATGTCAGGTAAGCCATACATGAAAAGCAAAACTCTCATAATGTCCCAAGAGTGGATTTTCCTTTCCTTCTTTGTTTTTAAACTTTCTGTTCCAGTAAAACTTCTGCCCTTAGTTTGAAAATGTGCTTGAAGGCATATCTTTATGAAAACCAGCAAACTTCCATGTGGTACAGAAGGAATTTATATTTTGCTCTCATCTCTTTACAAAAAAAATTTTAAATGCATTTGACTCAAAGATCTGCCTCTGATAAAGTTGATGGCATTTATGACTATTGACAAAACCTCTTTTTGAGGGCTGTTAGAAAAATTTTTTTGCCAGTGCTTGTCTACGTAGAAAGATAATGAGTGATGTGAAGAGTTTCCCTTCTTATGAAAGTAGTAAAATGAGATGCTTTACCAAGCATCTCAGGGGCTCCGTCTGTGCAGAATACAAAGTTTTCTTCCCAAAAGTTTTATTTGGTAAACAATATGTTTACTTTTTTCAAAATGTTCATAGCCTTTGTAGTTTCCAAAAGGACTCACAAGATAAGAATTCTTCCTTGATGACATCAGTATGAGTACAGGATACAAAAAGAGGAAGCTGGTGACATTGAGAGCTGCATCTTGCTTAGATGCCCTTTTAGGCTGGGAAAATGTAAGATGCTCTTTCAATTTTGCTTACATTACACTTCAGTTCACATTCATTTTTACACATGCACACACACCATTTGTGTTCTAACACATTGGATAATTCAAGTAAAACAATATAATACAAGGCTGTCATCATCAATTACTTTTCCTTGACATTTCATTTTAAACTGGCTTTGTGAAAAATAGCTGGCTTGAAATTCAACAATAAAAAAACTAAGATCATGGTATCTGGTCCCATCACTTCATGGCAAATATAAGGGAAAAAAGTGGAAGCAGTGGCAGATTTTATTTTCTTGGGCTCCAAAATCACTGCTCATGGTGCCTGCAGCCATGAAATTAAAAGACACTTATTCCTTGAAAGGAAAGGTATGCCACACCTAGACAGCGTATTAAAAAGCAGAGACAGCACTTTGCCAAAAAAGTCCCTATAATCAAAGCTATGGTTTTTCCAGTAGTCATGTACAGATGTGAGAGTCGGACTGTAAGGAAGGTTGAGTGCAGAGCTGATGCTTTCGAACTGTGGTGCTAGAGAAGATGTGATAGTCCCTTAGACAGCAAGGAAATCAAACCAGTCAATCCTAAAGGAAATCAACCCTGACTATTCATTGGAAGGACTGATTCTGAAACTAAATTCCAATATGTTGGCCACTGATGCAAAGAGCCGACTTACTGGAAAAGACCCTGACCCTTTCTGTGAGAAAGACTGAAGGCAAAAGGAGAAGAGGGTTACAGAGGATGAGATGGCTGGATGGCATCACTAATTCAATGGACATGAACTTGGGCAAACTCCGGGAGATGGTGAGGGACAGGGAAGTCTGGCATGCAGCAGTCCATGGGGTGGGATAGTTGGACAGGACTTAGTGACTGAACAATTGAAAACAATATAAACACATTGTTTTTATGAACCATTTGAAGTAAATTATATAGGCATGATACCTCTTGATCCCTAAATACTTAAGTGTTTATGTCACAAGAATAAGGATATTCTCTTCCTTAACCATAGTATAATTATCAAAATCAGGAAGTTAACACTGATACGATATTTTAATCTCCAGATCTTATTTATATTTCACCAATTGTCCCATAATGTACTTTGTAGTAAATAATTTTTTGGATAAATGAGTAAAGAAAATGTGGTATATTAGAGAACAAACTTATCATTGCTAGGGGGAAGGGATAGTTAGGGAGTTTGGGATGGACATGTACACACTGTTATATTTAAAATGGATAACCAACAAACACCTACTATATAGAACATGAAACTGTGTACAAAGTTATGTAGCAGCCTGGATGGGAGGGGGGTTTAGGGAAGAATGGATACATGTATGTGATGGCTGAGTCCCTTTGCTGTTCACCTGAAAATATCACAACATTGTTAATCGGCTGTACCCCAAATCAAAATAAAAAGTTAAAAAAAAAAAGATAGAAAATGTGGTATTTACTTACATAATGGGATAAAGAAATCCTGTCATTTGCAGCAACATAGGTATAACTAGAAGGCGTCATGCTAAGTGAAATAAGCCAGATAGACAAAGAGAAATACTATATGGTATTACTTATATCAGGAATCTGGGGGTTGGGGGGCGGTCGATCTCATGGAAACACAGAGTAGAAAAGTGATTGCCAGGGGCTGGGAGGTGTGGGGTGGGGAATATAAGCAGAGGTTGGCAAAAGTGTACGCAAACTGCCATTTTTAATATGATAAGGTCCGGGGATCTAATGTATAACATGGTGACTATAGTTGATAATATTATATTGTATAATTGAAATCTGCCAAAACAGTAAAACTAAAATTTTTTCACCAAAAATAAGAGGGTAAATATATGAGGGGACAGATGTGTTAATTTCATGGGGAGGGCAACTCATTCACAATGCACACATAAATCATCACACTGCACACTTTAAATAGCTGAAATTTAATTTGTCAATGATACCTCAATAAGCTGGAAATTTTTTTCTGGTCCAGGGACCTACCCAGTATCATACATCAAATTATGTAATGTCTCTTTAGTTCTCTTTAATATGGAACAGTTTCTAAAAGTTTCTAGTTTATAACCTTGACATTTTTTAAAAGCTGTTTCGTGAAATGCCCCCAAATTGCTATATAATGTTTCCTCATGATTAAACTGGAATCATGTACTCTTGGCAAGGATAGTATAGAAATGATATTGTGTTCCTCTTATGGCAGGGGAGGGGCATGATGTCTCTCTGTACCATTACTAGTGACAGTAATGTTGACCACCTGTTCAGCTGTTTAAGGGGGTGTCTAAGTTTCTGTACCATGACATTACTATTTCTTCATTTTCCATTAACAAGTATTTTGAAACTATCTGCATGTTCTGTTCCTCATCAAACCTTTACCAACAAGTTTTAGCTTTTGAGGATGACTCCTGCCCAAATCAATTTTCACTGTATAATCTACTAAATGGTAGCCTTCTAACTCCATCATTCTTTCTGACTTCAATGGTCGGCATTCTATTGTAAGTTTTCCTCCTCCCTAATGTATGC
Organism: Bos indicus; assembly: GCF_029378745.1. Lineage (NCBI taxonomy): Eukaryota > Metazoa > Chordata > Mammalia > Artiodactyla > Bovidae > Bos > Bos indicus. Next base: position 12,810,654 of record NC_091782.1, on the reverse strand, counting down.
ATGTATATATGTATGTGGTTATAATAGCATTAGATCATTATACATTACTATTGTTATTTATTTTAATGCTCCAAGTGACATTTTTGAAAGAATTTTTGTATGGTTTTTAAATAAATTGCTTTTATGAACCTATAGATAAACAAGTAATTTGTGTGTTAAGTAAAATGATGTTCAAGAAATATGTATAGTAAGTTGTAGAAGATGGCAAGTTTTACACTTTATCTGGTTTCATCACCGTTAATGACTTTTAATCCTCAGACGAAGATTATACAGTAGTAGCTCAAAAATTGAGAGATTGGTTCAAGACGGCAGAGTAGAAGGACACGTACCCACCTCTTCTCATGGGAGCAGTGAAATCACAACTGCTGAACAACCATCAACAGGAAGATGCTGGAACCCACCAAAAGAGATACCACACTTCCAAAAACAAAGGAGAAGCCACAGTGAGATGGCAGGAGGAGTAGGAATCCCCGGAGAATGTGACTTTGAAGGTCAGTGGGATTTGATTACAAGACTTCCACAGGACTGGAGGAAACAGAGACTCCACTCTTGGAGGGCACACACAAACTCCTGTGCACACCAGGACCCGGGGGAAAGGAGCAGTGACCCCACAGGAGACTGAGCCAGACCTACTTGCTAGTGTCAGAGGGTTTTGTTACCGAAAGCTTGGCCTCTCTATCACTGGTCCTGAATCAAATCCCAGAGACAGAGTTTTAGATGAAGTAGAAAAGGATAACTTCATTGCTTTGCCCGGCAAGGGAGGCTTCTGCTATGTCTCAACCCCAGAGGATATGATGAAGGGTTTTATAACAGTGGTTCAGAGGTGGGCTCTGTAACAAGATTAGGGTGTAAGCAGGGTTTACAGTCTCAATCTACAATCCCATGGATGGAGGAGCCTCGTAGCCTTATTAATCTCAGGTGACCATTTCCTAATCTTGATAAACTTCTCTGGTCCCTTTAAGAGAGTCCCTTGGACTACAAGGAGATCAAAAGGAGATGGACTACAGTCCATCCTAAAGGAAATCAACCCTGAATATTCATTGGAAGGACTGATGCTGAACCTGAAGCTCCAATACTTTGGCCACCTGATGTGAAGAGCCGACTCATTGGAAAAGACCCTGATGCTGGGAAAGATGGAAGGCACGAGGAGAAGGGGATGACAGAGGATGAGATGGTTGGATGGCATCACCAAATCAATGGACATGAGTTTGAGCAAGCTCCTGGAGATGGTGAAGAACAGGGAAGCCTGGTGTGCTGCAGTCCATGGGGTCGCAGAGTAGGACAAGACTGAGCAAGTGAACAGCAACAATCTCAGGTAGTCATTTCCTAGTCTTGATACGCTTCTCTGGTCCTTTAATCTTGACTAGGGTGGTTTCTTGGCTGCCCTATTTTTTTTTAATTAAATATTTATTTATTTTTAGCTGGGTCTTCATTGCTGTGTACAGGCCTTCTCTAGTTTCAGTGTGCTGGCTTCTCATTACGGTGGTTTCAACTCCAGAAGATGGTGAAGGACAAGGAAACCTGGTGTGCTGCAGTCCCTGGGGTAGCAAAAGTTGGACATGACTGAGTGAACAACAACAATTCTTGTTGAGGAGCACAGGCTCTAGGGCATGAGGGCTTTCAGTTCAGTTCAGTCGCTCAGCCGTGTCTGACCCTTTGCGACCCCATGAATCGCAGAACACCAGGCCTCCCTGTCCATCACCAACTCCTGGAGTTCACTCAGACTCACATCCATCGAGTCAGTGATGCCATCCAGCCATCTCATCCTCTGTCGTCCCCTTCTCCTCCTGCCCCCAATCCCTCCCAGCATCAGAGTCTTTTCCAATGAGTCAACTCTTCGCATCAGGTGGCCAAAGTACTGGAGTTTCAGCTTCAGCATCATTCCTTCCAAAGAAATCCCAGGGCTGATCTCCTTCAGAATGGACTGGTTGGATCTCCTTGCAGTCCAAGGGACTCTCAAGAGTCTTCTCCAACACCACAGTTCAAAAGCATCGATTCTTTGGCGCTCAGCCTTCTTCACAGTCCAACTCTCACATCCATACATGACCACAGGAAAAAGCATAGCCTTGACTAGACGGACCTTTGTTGGCAAAGTAATGTCTGCTTTTGAATATGCTATCTAGGTTGGTCATAACTTTCCTTCCAAGGAGTAAGCGTCTTTTAATTTCATGGCTGCAGTCACCATCTCCAGTGATTTTGGAGCCCAAAAAAATAAAGTCTGACGCTGTTTCCCCATCTATTTCCCAGGAAGTGATGGGACCAGATGCCATGATCTTCGTTTTCTGAATTTTGAGCTTTAAGCCAACTTTTTCACTCTCCACTTTCACTTTCATCAAGAGGCTTTTGAGTTCCTCTTCACTTTCTGCCATAAGGGTGGTGTCATCTGCATATCTGAGGTTATTGATATTTCTCCTGGCAATCTTGATTCCAGCTTGTGTTTCCTGCAGTCCAGCGTTTCTCATGATGTACTCTGCATAGAAGTTAAATAAGCAGGGTGACAATATACAGCCTTGACGTACTCCTTTTCCTATTTGGAACCAGTCTGTTGTTCCATGTCCAGTTCTAACTGTTGCTTCCTGACCTGCATACAGATTTCTCAAGAGGCAGGTCAGGCGGTCTGGTATTCCCAGCTCTTGAAGAATTTTCCACAGTTTATTGTGATCCACATAGTCAAAGGCTTTGTCATAGTCAGTAAAGCAGAAATAGATGTTTTTCTGGAACTCTCTTGCTGTTTCCATGATCCAGTGGATATTGGCAATTTGATCTCTGGTTCCTCTGCCTTTTCTAAAACCAGCTTGAACATCAGGAAGTTCACGGTTCACGTATTGCTGAAGCCTGGCTTGGAGAATTTTGAGCATTACTTTACTAGTGTGTGAGATAAGAGCAATTGTGCGGTAGTTTGAGCATTTAGTAGTTGTGAAATTATAATTGTTGCACACTGTCTTGAACGGTTTTCTGTCCCTTCCTAGAAATACTGGTTCTTATTTTTTTACATCATTCACAATTTTCTCACAAAGTTTTTATCATATATATCACATAGTAATACAGTGTTATAATCTTGTGGTTTTTAGGATAGTTAAGAAAAGAAGGAAAAATACAGTCTTTCATATTAACCCACGTATACACAAATTCTGGTGCTCCTCATTTTTAGCTATGGATTTGGGTCATTTTCTGGTATCATTTCCTTTCAGCCTAAATTATTTCCTTTAGTCTATCTTATAACAGAGCATAGCAATGCTTCCTGTTTTTACCTAGTATTGTCTTTATTTTGGTTTCGTTTTTGAAGGACAGTTTTGCTGGATATAGAATTCTTCATTCAGCACGCTGCATATGTCAACCCACTGTTTTCTCCCTTGTTTTGGATGAGATTCAGCCAACAGTTGTATTAATTAATGCTCTCTTTATGTGGGGTCATTTTTCTCTTGCTACTTTCAGATTTTCTCTTTGTCTTTGAACACTAGACTAGGATGTGTCTAGGAGTGGATCTCTTTGTATTAATCTTACTTAAGGTTTGTTGCATTCTTGGATATATAGATTCATGTTTTCATCAGATTTGGGAAGTTTATGCCCATTATTTATAAAAAGTTCTGCCCCTTATTCTCTCAACTCCCCTTTGGATACAACCATTAGACACATGTTGTATGTCTAATGTCTGTAGGATGTTGTCCCACAGGTCTTTGACCACCGATTATTGTTTTCAGTTAAAAAAAAAACTTCAGATTGGGTAATTTCTATGAATTTATATTTGAGTTCAATGATTCTTTTTCCTGCCATCTAGAATCTGCTGCTAAGCCCCTCTAATGAATTTTTCATTTAGTTATTATACTTTTTGTGGTAACTCATATCTGCTGCTGCTGTTGCTAAGTTGCTTCAGTCATGTCTGACCTTGTGCTACCCCACAGACGGCAGCCCATCAGGCTCCACCATCCCTGGGATTCTCCAGGGAAGAGCACTGGAGCGGGTTGCCATGTCCTTCTCCAATGCATGAAAGTGAAAAGTGAAAGTGAAGTCGCTCAGTCGTGTCTGACTCTTAGCGACCCCATGGACTGCAGCCTACCAGGCTCCTCCATCCATGGGATTTTCCAGGCAAGAGTACTGGAGTGGGGTGCCATTGCCTTCTCCAGGTAACTCATATATTACATATAATTTACCATTTCTAAAGGTATATAATTCAGTGGCATTAAGTACATTCATATTGTTGTGCAACCTTCACCACTATTCATCTCTAGAACATTTTCATCCTCCCAAAATTGTTATCATTAAACAATAACTCCTATTCCTCCTCTCCCCTTAATCCTTGGAAACCACCATACTTCTTTCTATCTGTATGAACTTGTATTCTAAGTATTGCATATAAGTGGAATCATACAATATTTGTCCTTTTGTGACTCTCTTTGCTTAGCATAATGTCTTCAAAGTTCATCCATGTTGTAGCATGTGTCAGAATTTCCTTCCTTTTTAAGGTTGAATAATATTCCATTATATATATATATATAATCAAATATATATATAATCAAAATGTGATATATATATATCACATTTTGATTATTCATTAATCCATCAGTGGGTGCTTACATTGCTTCTACCTTTTGGTTATCATGAATAGATTTCTTGGAAAATGAGTATACAAGTATCTGCTTGTGTCCCTGCTTTCAATTCTCTTGGGTATATATCCAGAAATGGAATTACTGGATCATATGCTAATTCTATACTTGATATTTTTAGAAAATGCTATAGTATTTTCCATAGCAGCTGCACCATTTTACATCCCCACTATCAATGCACAAAGGTTCCAATTTCTCCACATCTCCACCAACACTTGTTATTTTCTGGGGATTTTTAGTGATTTTTTTGTTTTTTTTTTTTTATAATATCTATCTTAATGGGGGTGATAATGAAGTGACACTGCAATCTCATTATAGTTTTTATTTGCATTTTCCTAATGACTGGGGGCTTCCCTGGTGGCTCAAACAGTAAAAGAATCTGCCTGCAATGCAGGAGATCCAGGTTTGATCCCTTGGTCAGGAAGATCCCTTGGAGAAGGGAATGGCTCCCCACTCCAGTGTTCTTGCCTGGAGAATTCCATGGACAGAGGAGCCTGGAGGGCTACAGAGCATGGGCTAACAAAGGGTCGGCCACGACTGAGGGACTGAGTGACTCACAATGATTAGTGATGTTGAGCATCTTTTCATGTGCTTATGAGTCATTTACATATCTTCTTTGGAGAAATGCCTATTTAAGTCCTTTGCCCATTTTTCAGTGGGTCTTTGGGGGTTTTACTGAATTATGGGAGCTCTTTATATATTCCAGATACTAATTCTTCATTAGATATATGATTTGCAAATATTTTCTCTCATTCCACAGGCCACCTTTTCATCCTTTGATGAATTACATTTTTTAATTTTTTTTTTTGTTTTTTTTTTAGCTTCTGGCATCTTTTAATTTCCTAGAATCTGTATACAATTAACTCCAGCAGGGCAGTACTCAATACTGTTTAAGCCTCACATTTTAGATTAACTATTTAATATTATAAATGTGAATGCACATCCTCATAACTGGGAAACTAAATGACATAGATTTACTCATTATTTATGTAACCATACAAAATTTTATATGCAATGGGAGCTCTTATACCATAGAATCTGACCTTATAAATTATGCTATGCTAAGCTAAGTCACCTCAGCCATGTCCAACTCTGTGCGACCCCATAGACGGCAGCCCACCAGGCTCCCCCGTCCCTGGGATTCTCCAGGCAAGAACACTGGAGTGGGCTGCCATTTCCTTCTCCAATGCATGAAAGTGAAAAGTGAAAGTGAAGTCTCTCAGTCGTGTCTGACTCTTAGCGACCCCATGGATTGCAGCCTAACAGGCTCCTCCGTCCATGGGATTTTCCAGGCAAGAGTACTGGAGTGGGGTGCCATTGCCTTCTCCGGACCTTACAAACTAGCTTACATATAAAACACAGTTACTCTTTGCTCATCTGTCCTAACTTAGAAAGTGTTGCACCAATGCTTAAGATGTGATTAAAACAGATGCGTTCTCAACACAAGGTTAACAAACCTTGAGCTCCACCCTAGAAATACAAACCTATAAATCAAAAATTGTTTCACCAGAAATAGGTTATGAGCAACTCTTACCAAAGTAGTACTATAGGGAGTTACAATGTTGACCAAAAGAAGACACAGGTTTCTCACTGAACTTTTTTTAATGGGTGTCAAATTTTGTAACAGATTTTTGGTCAAGTTGTTTTCATTAAAAAGTAGTGATTTTAAAAACTAATAACTTAAACTGCCACACACAAAACATAGGGTCCACAAAAACATTCTCCTTTCTTTCTGAAAGTTTTATGATGCATTGTTGTCATTAACTGGTCTTTTACTATTAAACTTAAATGGCCAATTGAGACAAACTGTCTGAGATCGTTCTTTCACTGCTGATTAAGACTGAGGTGGCAGTTATTGGGGATAGTATTCATTTAGCCTTCTGAGCTTTCTGGGCAGACTTGGTGACCTTGCCAGCTCCAGGTGCCTTCTTGTCCGCTGCTTTGACACCACAGCGACTGTCTGTCTCATATCACGCACAGCAAAATGGCCCAGGGGAGGACAGTCAGAGAAGCTCTCGACACACATGGGCTTGCCAGGAACCATATAAATGATGGCAGCATCACCAGATTTCAAGAATTTAGGGCCATCTTCCAGCTTTCTCCCAGAACGATGATCAGTCTTCTCGTTCAACTCAGCAAACTTGCAAGCAATGTGAGCTGTGTGACAATCCAGCACAGGTGCATATCCAGCACTGATTTGGCCTGGATGGTTCAAAATAAGCACCCGACCTGTGAAGCCAGCTGCTTCCATTGGTGGGTCATTTTTGCTGTCACCAGCCACATTGCCACAACGAACATCTTTGACAGACACATTCTTGACATTGAAGCCCACATTGTCCCCAGGAAGGGCTTCACTCAGTGCTTCATGGTGCATTTCTACAGACTTCACTTCAGTTGCCACATTGACTGGAGCAAAGGTGACCACCATGCTAGGTTTGAGAACACCAGTCTCCACACGACTCACAGGGACAGTACCAATACCACTGATTTTACAGACATCCTGGAGGGGGAAATGCAAGGGTTTGTCAGCTGGGCGAGTTGGTGGCAGGATGCAATCCAGAGCTTCAAGCAGGGTGGTTCCACTGGCACTGCCGTCCTTTCAGGTGGCTTTCCGTCCCTTGAACCACGACGTGTTAGCACTTGGCTCCAGCACGTTGTCACCACCCCATCCAGAAACTGGCACAGATGCTACTGTGTCGGGGTTGTAGCCGATTTTCTTAATGTAGGTGCTGACTTCCTTAACAATTTCCTCGTATCTCTTCTGACTGTAGGGTGGCTCAGTGGAATCCATTTTGTTAACTCCAACAATTAGTTGTTTCACACCCAGAGTGTAAGCCAGAAGGGCATGCTCACGGGTCTGTGCGTTCTTGCAGATACCGGCTTCAAATTCACCAGCACCAGCAGCAACAATCAGGACAGCACAGTCAGCCTGGGATGCGCCTGTGATCATGTTTTTGATGAAGTCTCTGTGTCCTGGAGCATCAATGATGGTAACATAGTACTTGCTGGTCTCAAACTTCCACAGGGAGATATCAATGGTGATATCACGCTCACGTTGGGCTTTAAGTTTGTCCAAGACCCAGGCATATTTCAAGGAGCGCTTTCCCATCTCGGCAGCCTCCTTCTTGAACTTTTCAACTGTTCTGTTGTCGATCCCGCCACATTTGTAGATCCGATGGCCAGTCGTGGTGGACTTTCCTGAATCTACATGCCCAATGACAACGATGTTGATATGGGTCTTTTCCTTTCCCATTTTTGCTTAGGTTTAATGGTGGTTTTCACGACACATGTGTCCTGGCAGCAAACCCGTTGTAAAAAAGCTCAAGTTTTTAATTGTGATGAAGTCCAATTTATCTATTTTCTCTTTTGTTGCCTGTATTTCTGACATCATATCCAAATAATTATTGCCAGGTATAATGACATGAAGATTCTCTCCTATATTGTAATATTTTGAGTTTTATAGTTTTACTCTTCCACTTAGGTCTTGAATCCATCTTGAGTCCATTGTTGTAGGTGATGTAAAGGTCCAACCTCCTCTTCTTGCGTATGGATATTCAGTTTTGCCAACACCACTTGTTTTTTTTTTAAGATTTATTTATTTATTTTTATTTTTTTGGCTGTGGTGAGTCTTATTGCTGCACATGGGCTTTCTCTAGTTGCAGGACGTGGGGGCTACTCTCTAGGTACGTGTGTGGGCTTCTCATTGCAGTGGCTTCTCTCAGTGGAGCACGGACTCTAGCTGCGTGGGCTTCAGTAGTTGTAGCACGTGGGATCAGTATCTGTGGCTCCTGGGCTCCCAAGCACAGGCTCAGTAGTTGTGGCACACAGGCTTAGTTGCCCCATGGCATGTGGGGTCTTCCCAGACCAGGGATCAAATTGGTGTCCCTTGCATTGCAAGGTAGATTCTTAATCACTGGACCACCAGGGAAGCCTTCCAACACCACTTGTTCAGAAGACTGTCCTTTTCCCGTTGAGGTCCTTGCATCTTTGTCAAAAATCATTTACAATCACTTGACCATGGAGACTTCCCTGGTGATCCAATGGTTAAGACTCCATGCTTCCACTTTGGGGGACAGGGGTTCAATCCCTGGTCAGGAAACTAAGATCCCACATGCTGTGCGATGCAGCCAACAATTAAAAGAAAAAAATTTTTTTAAGTCACTTGACCATATGGGTTTATTTCTGGGTTCTCTATTGCAGGGGTCCCCAATCCCTGGGCCACAGACTAGTACTGTTTTGAAGTCTGTTAGGAACGGGACCACACAGCGGGAGGTGAGTGGCAGGCAAGTGAACAAAGCTTCATCTGCCACTCCCCATAGTTCACATCACCGCCTGAACCATATCCCCCTCATTCCATGGAAAAAATGTTTTTCATGAAACTCATCCCTCGTGTCAAAAATGTTAGACACCACTGCTCTATTCTATTCCATTGGTTGATATGTCTGTCTTTATGCCAGCACCACACCGTGTTGATTGCTAGAGATTCCATATGAATTTTAGGATAGATATTTCTGTTTCTGCAAAAAAAAAAAAAATTAATGTTGTTGGCATTTGGATAGGGATTGCATTGGTTTTATAGATTATTTTGAGCTGTTACTGTATTCTTCAACTCCAGAATATCCTTGGGTTCTTATTATTTCTATCTCCTTATTGAAAATCTCTATTATTGATTCATTGTGATCATAATTGCTTTGAATTCTTTAAATATAATTTCCTTTAGTTCTTTGAACATCCTTATAACAGCCTCTTTGAAGTCGTTGTCTGCTAAATTCAGTATCAATAGTCACTCAGAGTCAATTTATATTAACTGTTCTTTTCCAAGTATGGGTCATACATTTCCATTTCTTTGTGTGTCTTATAATTTGTTGTTGCTGTTCTTGTTGTAAATTGGACATTTTAGATATCTTGTAGTGAGTCTGAATTCTAATTCCCCCCTGCAGGTTACTGTTATTTCTATTTGTTTATCTGTTTATTGTTTCTCTGACTAGTAACTTGTCTGGGCTAAATCCATGAAATCTGTCTCTCCAGCAGAATACAGCTACAACTTCTGTCATTTTTAAGTTATTTTTATTTCTGTCTTCCTGAAGTACTTACCTCATGTACTTCACAACTGAGTGACTAGCCACTGATCAAACAGAGCTTTTGTCCAACCACCTCAAGCCACTAAACAATCTTCTGTCCTCTACTGACAGGTCTGTGTATGGGGGGGAGTGTATTCATAGTTTAGGCCACCATTTTCACTCTTAAAATTATGACCAACCTAGATAGCATATTCAAAAGCAGAGACATTACTTTGCCAACAAAGGTCCGTCTAGTCAAGGCTATGGTTTTTCCAGTGGTCATGTATGGATGTGAGAGTTGGACTGTGAAGAAAGCTGAGTGCCAAAGAATTGATGCTTTTGAAGTGTGGTGTTGGAGAAGACTCTTGAGAGTCCCTTGGACTGCAAGGAGATCCATCCAGTCCATCCTAAAGGAGATCAGTCCTGGGTGTTCATTGGAAGGACTGATGCTAAAGCTGAAACTCCAATACTTTGGCCACCTGATGTGAAGAGGTGACTCATTGGAAAAGACTCTGATGCTGGGAGGGATTAGGGGCAGGAGGAGAAGGGGACGACAGAGGATGAGATGGCTGGATGGCATCACCAACTTGATGGACAAGAGTTTGGGTGAAATCCAGGAGTTGGTGATGGACAGGGAGGCCTGGCATGCTGCAATTCATGGGGTTGCAAAGAGTCGGATACGACTGAGCAACTGAACTGAACTGAACTTTCACTCTTATCCAGCTTTTACTTATTGTTATGCCCTTCTATATTTCCTCTGCACATACACAAAACTTCAGGGTTGGCCAGGAGCATGTAGCTGATCGGGCCCTCTCTTATCTCTGTGCATGCATGCAGCTTCATCCTGGAAGCTTGCCCCAACCAAGGCTACAACCTTAAGATGGTAGAGCCACTGGCCCTCCTCACTGCTACCTCTGAGACTGTCCCTTCATCAACAACACTGTTGGGTGTTTTTGATCACTATCCTCTGTCCCCACTGACCAGAGCAGAGAAGGTGCTGGTCCTGACTGTCTTAAAATTCAGAACCTCTGTATCAAATAGCTGAGGGAGAGAGTGATGGAGCAGCCTCAGGCCAGAAAACCACAGATTCCCACTCTTCTTACCTGAAGTTCAGCAGTTTTTCAAGCATAAATGCTTCTCAGATTGTTGTATGATTTTGTTTCGTTTCTGGGGAAATGAAATGGGTGTTTTGTCACTTTTTTCTTTATGTCAACTATTGCTTTTGTCCCAGTTTCTTTTGGGGTCAATGAGATGCCGATCTCTTCACTTGGCCATACCTGAACATCTTGCCTCCAGTTTCCTTAAATGCTCAGGGAAATTCCTTGGTGGTCCAGTGGTTAGGACTCTGAGCTTCCACTACAGGGGGCACTGGTTTGATCCACGGTCAGAGAACTAAGATCCCACAAGCCACACAGATAGGCCAAACAAATAAACAAAAGACCTCTCAGTATTTTCTAAGGAAAATTAATATGCAAATACAGCCTGTACAAATACTATGTGTTCGTTTATACCTTTACTTCAAAACACAGACAATGTACAAAGAGAGTTTACAGTGCAAAAAAGCACCTGTGCTACTTGCAGAATGTGTAACTCTATACGTGGCCTATATTGTGTTAACACTACTAAATTATCTTACATAATATCCAGTAGCAGTTACTTCAACCATTAGACAGGTTTGAAAACAACACACTTCTTGACTGCACACTTGCTCACATTACCAAAGGCCAAGCTGCCTTATGGAGTGTTGCTGCTGCTACGTCACTTCAGTCGTGTCCGACTCTGTGCGACCCCATAGATGGCAGCCCACCAGGCTCCCCCGTCCCTGGGATTCTCCAGGCAAGAACACTGGAGTGGGTTGCCATTTCCTTCTCCAATGCATGAAGGTGAAAAGTGAAAGTGAAGTCGCTCAGTCGTGTCTGACTCTTAGCGACCCTGTGGACTGCAGCCTACCAGGCTCCTCCGTCCACGGGATTTTCCAGGCAAGAGCACTGGAGTGGGGTGAAGGATTCTCATTTGGACTATCTGGTTTGCAAAACCTGAACCAACAATGGAAACAACTTACCTCCTCTGTTTGATCTTGTTTGATCAACAAATAATTTTTGATAGAAATTCCTCAAAAGCAACAAAGATATCAGAGTTATCAGTGTGAGAAACACATTGATCCCTAGGTCCAGAGTTGCCCAGTAGCTGGCCAACTACATAACACAAAAACACAAGACCGTAATCATCTATTGTTGTCATTCTTCAGTCGCTAAGTTGTGTCCAACTCTTTCTGATCCCATAAACTGCAACATGCCAGACTTCCATGTTCTTTACTATCTCCTGGAGCTTGCTCAAACTCATGTCCATTGAGTAGATGATGCCATCCAACCATCTCATCCTCTGTTGCCCCCTTTTCCTCCTGCCCTCAGTCTTTCCCAGCATTAGGGTATTTGTCCAGTGAGTCAGCTGTTTGCATCAGGTGGCCAAAGTATTAGAGCTAAAGCTTCAGCATCAGTCCTTCCGTAAATATTCAAGGTTGATTTCCTTTACGATTGAATGACTCCTAAAGAAAATGGTGTATTATCTAATAGTATATCTAATAATACTGTAATTCTGAAGGAATGATGAGTAGAAATAATATTTTAAAATATCTACAGCAACTTAAATATATTTAAACAGCTATGGTTTCTATTGGTGACAAAGATAATCTAATATTCTGTGGCTTGTTGTCAATTGTATTAGTTATTGATTGCTACATAACAAATTGCCCCAATGTTTAGTACCTTAAAACAACACAATCTCACACCATTTCTGAGGGTGAGGCATCTAGGAGCCAACTTAGCTCAGTAATACAGGTTTCTCATGAGGTTGAAGTCAAGCCATTGGCCATCTGAAGGCTTGACTGGGCTGGAAGATCTACCTCCAAGCTCATTTATATAGTTGTTGGTAAAATGACTTGAGGAACACTATTTCATTCTGAGTGGCAATTTGTCCAGCTGAAAAACTTTAATGCTTGTTTCCCTTGCAGCTAGATGTGACTTTATACTACATGCTGGCCAATGATGTGTAATTAGAAGTTGTTGGGTGGAAATTCCAGGAAGTCTTAAAACTTTTGCTGTCATGGGCTCCTAGGCAACCCTCAAGGATGGTGAAGGATAGAGATAGGAAGAACTTGAGTCCTTAGTAACAACTGAGCCTCCCTTCAGCATTTATGGGGGTAGGGGTAATGGCTTGTTTAGGGCCCTCTATTAGCCTAACCTAATTCTGAAATGCATATACTATCTCATTTCACCCTCACAGAAACCCTGAGTGGAAGGATTTTTATTATCCTCATTTCATGGAAAGGAAATGAGGAGAGGTAACCTGACTTGCCCAAGCTCATATAGTAAGCCAGCTGTGTCTGACTCCCTGGCGAGCGCTCACGACCACTGGACCAGACAGCTGTGTACCCCGGGCAATAACGGTAGTAATAGCAATAGCTAACACAGGAACTCTTGCTGTGTTCCAGGCACTACGCTCCAGGCTACATACTTACCATTTCATTTAGTCTTCACAACAACCCCCATGACACAGGTATTACCATCCTTATTTTATGGATGAGAAAACTGAGGCTTGGAGAATGTAATTCATTTGCCCATGACTCAAAGAGACACACGGGGCCAATACATGACCTCATGTATACTTTAGAAAGCCATCTTGGGATAAGGTATGGGGCATGGATTAGAACAGAAAAGAGCAAAGACTAGGCACTTATTTAGAAAGCTCATCGAAGGATTTTGAGAAGCGAAGAGGAAGGGCTGAGCATGGTGCACTCTGTCCCAGGACCTGGCATTTAAGATGCGAAGTATGTTGGCTGAGGAAGCTCCTTGTAAGAAGCCATATGCAAGAGGATAACGTTAAGGACATATATGTCTCTCCTCTTGAACTTTTAGGAAGTTCCTTCCATTCCCCTTAGTCTCTCATCGCCTTTAACTTCCAGAATGTCCACTGTCCCAGTCTCACCCAATGTTTTTGAAGGGAAGATGATGAATGGAAGAGAAGAGGTGATAAATCTATTTGCTTTATAATGTTCAGTTCAGTTCAGTCATTCAGTCGTGTCCGACTCTTTGCGACCCCATGAATTGCAGCACACCAGGCCTCCCTGTCCATCACCAACTCCCGGAGTTCACTCAAACTCACGTCCATCAAGTCGGTGATGCCATCCAGCCATCTCATCCTCTGTCGTCCCCTTCTCCTCCTGCCCCCAATCCCTCCCACCATCAGAGTCTTTTCCAATGAGTCAACTCTTCGCATGAGGTGGCCAAAGTACTGGAGTTTCAGCTTTAGCATCATTCCTTCCAAAGAAATCCCAGGGCTGATCTCCTTCAGAATGGACTGGATGGATCTCCTTGCAGTCCAAGGGACTCTCAAGAGTCTTCTCCAACACCACAGTTCAAAAGCATCGATTCTTCGGCGCTCAGCCTTCTTCACAGTCCAACTCTCACATCCATACGTGACCACAGGAAAAACCATAGCCTTGACTAGACGAACCTTTGTTGGCAAAGTAATGTCTCTGCTTTTGAATATGCTATCTAGGTTGGTCATAACTTTCCTTCCAAGGAGTAAGCGTCTTTTAATTTCATGGCTGCAGTCACCATCTGTAGTGATTTTGGAGCCCCCCAAAATAAAGTCTGACACTGTTTCCACTGTTTCCCCATCTATTTCCCACGAAGTGATGGGACCTGCCGGAGTCCAGCTCCAGCAGCCAGGGATTCAACCTGAAGGGGTGAGCGGTGTCAGCGAGAAACTGAGGCAGCCTCTCAGTTTCCTTGGACTGCCTCTTTATTTCAAGCTTATGATCCTCTTTTATACTTTTACAAAAGCATTAGGTCAGAGGTTTGATATTTTCAGTTCCCACTGACCCAGATTTGTTGTCTCCATAAATCATTGTTGCCCCTCAAAAGGAGTTTCTGCCTCAGCGATTTTCTTATCTACTTTTTCTCATGTATCCTTGTGAATACACTGTAACTCATGCTAATGTCTGGGCTGCATACAACATTCCTCAGTTTATTTCTTATCTTTCTAAGTCCTGTTTGCCCCTAGTATCCTAAGCTCACTATTTCTTAGAAAGGGATTCTAGCTAATAATATCTCTAAAGTCCCTAATTTCTATAAGCTATAATGCAGAGTTCCAAAGAATAGCAAGAAGAAATAAGAAAGCCTTCTTCAGCGATCAATGCAAAGAAATAGAGGAAAACAACAGAATGGGAAAGACTAGGGATCTCTTCAAGAAAATCAGAGACACCAAAGGAACATTTCATGCAAAGATGAGCTCGATAAAGGACAGAAATGGTATGGACCTAACAGAAGCAGAAGATATTAAGAGATGGCAAGAATACACAGAAGAACTGTACAAAAAAGATCTTCACGACCCAGATAATCACGATGGTGTGATCACTGACCTAGAGCCAGATATCCTGGAATGTGAAGTCAAGTGGGCCTTAGAAAGTATCACTACGAACAAAGCTAGTGGAGGTGATGGAATTCCAGTTGAGCTGTTTCAAATCCTGAAGGATGATGCTGTGAAAGTGCTGCCCTCAATATGCCAGCAAATTTGGAAAACTCAGCAGTGGCCACAGGACTGGAAAAGGTCAGTTTTCATTCCAATCCCAAAGAAAGGCAATTCCAAAGAATGCTCAAACCACCGCACAACTGCACTCATCTCACACACTAGTAAAGTAATGCTCAAAATTCTCCAAGCCAGGCTTCAGCAATATGTGAACCGTGAACTTCCTGATGTTCAAGCTGGTTTTAGAAAAGGCAGAGGAACCAGAGATCAAATTGCCAACATCTGCTGGATCATCGAAAAAGCAAGAGAGTTCCAGAAAAACATCTACTTCTGCTTTACTGACTATGACAAAGCCTTTGACTGTGTGGATCACAATAAACTGTGGAAAATTCAAGAGATGGGAATACCAGACCACCTGACCTGCCTCTTGAGAAACCTATATGCAGGTCAGGAAGCAATAGTTAGAACTGGACATGGAACAACAGACTGGTTCCAAATAGGAAAAGGAGTTCGTCAAGGCTGTATATTGTCACCTTGTTTATTTAACTTCTATGCAGAGTACATCATGAGAAACGCTGGGCTGGAAGAAGCACAAGCTGGAATCAAATTGCCGGGAGAAATATCAATAACCTCAGATATGCAGATGACACCACCCTTATGGCAGAAAGTGATAGAGGAACTAAAAACCTCTTGATGAAAGTGAAAGTGGAGAGTGAAGAAGTTGGCTTAAAGCTCAACATTCAGAAAACGAAGATCATGGCATCCGGTCCCACCACTTCATGGGAAATAGATGGGGAAACAGTGGAAACAGTGTCAGACTTTATTTTTGGGGGGCTCCAAAATCACTACAGATGGTGACTGCAGCCATGAAATTAAAAGACGCTTACTCCTTGGAAGGAAAGTTATGACCAACCTAGATAGCATATTCAAAAGCAGAGACATTACTTTGCCAACAAAGGTTCGTCTAGTCAAGGCTATGGTTTTTCCTGTGGTCACGTATGGATGTGAGAGTTGGACTGTGAAGAAGGCTGAGCGCTGAAGAATCGATGCTTTTGAACTGTGGTGTTGGAGAAGACTCTTGAGAGTCCCTTGGACTGCAAGGAGATCCATCCAATCCATTCTGAAGGAGATCAGCCCTGGGATTTCTTTGGAAGGAATGATGCTAAAGCTGAAACTCCAGTACTTTGGCCACTTCATGCAAAGAGTTGACTCATTGGAAAAGACTCTGATGGTGGGAGGGATTGGGGGCAGGAGGCGAAGGGGACGACAGAGGATGAGATGGCTGGATGGCATCACTGACTTGATGGACGTGAGTTTGAGTGAACTCCGGGAGTTGGTGATGGACAGGGAGGCCTGGTGTGCTGCGATTCATGGGGTTGCAAAGAGTCGGACACGACTGAGCGACTGATCTGATCTGATCTGATAGTAGAATATGCTAACATTACAGCAATCCTTAAATCTTTAGCTTCTATCTATTTTAATTATTCCTAAGCCCTAAATTCAGCAAACTCCTTTGCCATAAATGCTTTTCTCACAGATGAGCTTCAGATAGCAATCCCTCCCATGACCTCAAGCTGCGGCCTGCGTGCTTACCCTGGAACAGTCTTTTGCAACAGTCCTTGAACAAATGTCAGTGATTAACTTTATGAATTATTCTCTGAGCCCAGCTGCAGAAGGCTTTGTGCCTTCTTAAGCTCCTCTCAAAAACAATAAGCACCTTAATATTCTTTTCAGTCAACTCAGCCGAGGAAAGGACAAAACAAGTCAGAATCACAAGGCCTAACTCCTTCATCCCAGGACCGTGCCTGTGGAATGAGGAGAGGGGGCTGGGGCTGTGCCTCCATTTTGTCAGTAATGCCTAACGCGGCTCCCGACATCTCCCCCTTTTTTATTTTTTAGAGCATAGGTATGAAACTCAGTAGATAGAGCAGAAACTCTTCGGTTGAGTATTCTGAAAAGGCACGGGGCTATTACACAAATCAGAACTAACAGGCATAAGCACATGGCCGCATTAATCATTATTGTAGAAAAGGATCCATGGGAAAGATACCCCTCCAGATTTTCAAAGAGGGAATTAGAAAGCCACTGAGAGGAAAAGTCAGACTCTGCCTGCTTCATATTCTGAATATCCTGATGTAACTTAGAAATATCTAAGATGTAACTTAGAAATAATACTAAAATCTGAATGATTCCAGATGCCTAAAATATGATTCCTAATGCATTCCCAAGAGTGCATGGACTCATTCACTTGTAGAGGGGTAACGCACATCCATTTTAAATTCAGCATGGCATCTTAAGGATAATTTAATTTTTAAGTTTGTAATTTCTTGCCCCATAAGTAGAACTGCTTCTTCTAAAGCATTGACCTTATTTTCTATTTTCTTATCTATAATTTCCTGTGTAGTAAGAGCTACGGAGACATTTTTGGACAGCTGATCGACAAATGAGGCCTTATGTACTTCTTTTGACAGGACAACAGCAGAAACCGTGACTGATGCAATTATGGCAATCAAGGCAGTTATTCCCACAACCAGAGCTGCAATGAATCTCTTAGGTCGAGAAATTAAGCCATTAAATTCATATAAAACTTTTTTTTTCATATAAAACTTTCAATGCATAATCATCAAATCATTATCCCTCTAATTTTACAGGAACCATCAAATATGGTGGTTGTTTTACAATCATCACAGCCTTATAATTATTATAATCATTCCCATCAACATAATTTGATATAGAACAATTCACACATATAACATTGTAGACAGTTTCTCCTTCAGTAACTTCCAAATCACTCTGATTTTGGGCCAATAAAAAGGCATAGGGAGAATGTACACAGGCCCGTACAATGTATCTTTGTTCTTTTAAAGGTCTATGTAAAGTCACAGGTGCCATAGCAGCCAGTGCTTTCCATAACTCAGGCTGCATGGGACCCGTCCCATTGAAGCTCACTAAAGGAGGAACCCATCCATTAGCATGCCACCTAGTAATTACTAAAGGCATAGGGAGAAATGAATTATTCCATGTGGACCTCTAAGGTTCTACATAAATCAAGCCCCATCATTGATTCGAAAGATAGGGGCACCCCCATTCAGTCAGAAAATGTCTGGTGGCAACAATGGGAATAGGTGACCTTAGGGCATACAAGCATTTTTTCCAACGAGGAAAGCCAGAAGTTCTGCTTATGCTTTCCCAGACCTGCAGTCCTTGTTCATCAGACTCCGGAGTGGGGAGTGCACAGCTCAGATAGTCATTTAAATGAGGGGCTGCATTTTTTAAGGCATCAAATAGTCTTTCTTGCGCTCCCGGCATCAGCAGCTGTAAAGACCAAAAGTCTCTCTTGCCATCGCTCTCTCGGAGAATCAGTAACCATGACGTTTAAAGAAGTGCTAACGCATCCTGAGCAACTGATCTGATCTGATCTGAACGTGTCCATTCAAAACCGGAGATGATCCTTGTAAGGAGGAAGGTATGGCAAAGCAAATAGGTGGATAAATGAACACGCCTTAAAAATTGAAGGGAGTGCTGACCACTGTTTTAACATTATCAGGATAGATAGAAGCCCCGCCCAAAAGAAGAGCATCATTAACAAAAATATGAATGGGCTCATTCATCCAATCAACAGGCTGGAAAGAAGGTGGATTAGGCAAATAGGCCCAATGAACCTTTTCTGCCTTGGCTGACAAGCCAACACAGCAAGCACAGCCACAAACATTACCATAGGAGTGGATGCCATGGTCTTAGTTTTCTGAATGTTGAGCTTTAAGCCAACTTTTTCACTCTCCTCTTCCACTTTCATCAAGAGGCTTTTGAGTTCCTCTTCACTTTCTGCCATAAGGGTGGTGTCATCTGCATATCTGAGGTTATTGATATTTCTCTCGGCAATCTTGATTCCAGCTTGTGCTTCTTCCAGCCCAGCATTTCTCATGATGTACTCTGCATATAAGTTAAATAAGCAGGGTGACAATATACAGTCTTGACGAACTCCTTTTCCTATTTGGAACCAGTCTGTTGTTCCATGTCCAGTTCTAACTGTTGCTTCCTGACCTGCATATAGGTTTCTCAAGAGGCAGGTCAGGTGGTCTGGTATTCCCATCTCTTGAAGAATTTTCCACAGTTTATTGTGATCCACACAGTCAAAGGCTTTGTCATAGTCAATAAAGCAGAAATAGATGTTTTTGTGGAACTTTCTTGATTTTTCCATGATCCAGCAGATGCTGGCAATTTGAGCTCTGGTTCCTCTGCCTTTTCTAAAACCAGCTTGAACATCTGGAAGTTAGAGTGCTTATGAACTTAAAATAGAAGCTTCCAGGGATCTCCCTGGTGGTCCGGTGGTTAAGAATCCACCTTTCAATGTTGGGGACATGGGGGTCCATCCCTGGTCAGGGAATTAAGATCCCACACGCCAGGAGGCAACAAGGCCCATAACCCACAGCTCCTGAGCCTGATCATGCCAGAGAAAGCCTGTGTTCCACAACAGAGACCCAGCACAGCCAAGATAAAATTTAAAAGAAAAGACAGAGAGAGAGAACCTTCCACAGGCAGGGGGGAGGGGTGGCATCAACAATGAGCAGTTCAAGCTGTCCCTCATACTCAGCACAGACCTTTGAGGGAGAGGTCACCCAACTCCTATAATCAGAGCAGGTCAGAAGGAAGTGCCCTCTTATCTTTTAGAGCTAGTAACTGAGACTTCTGCTTCATTGACTATGCTAAGACTTTAACTGTGTGGATCACAACAAACTGTGGAAAATTCTTCAAGAGATGGGAATACCAGACCACCTGACCTGCCTCCTGAGAAACCTGTATGCAGGTCAAGAAGCAACAGTTAGAATCAGACAGGGAACAACGGACTGGTTGCAAATTGGGAAAGGACTACATCAAGGTTGTATATTGTCACCCTGCTTATTTAACTCCTATGCAGAGTACATCATGGGAAATGCCAGGCTGGATGAAGCAGAAGCTAGAATCAAGATTTCTGGGAGAAATATCAGTAACCTCAGATACGCAGATGACACAACACTTATGGCAGAAAGTAAAGAGGAACTAAAGAGCCTCTTGATGAAGGTGAAACAGGAGAGTGGAAAAGCTGGCTTAAAACTCAGCATTCAAAAAACGGAGATCATGGCATCCAGTCCCATCACTTCATGGCAAATAGATAGGGAAACAATGGAAACAGTGACAGACCTTATTTTTTTTGGCTCCAAAATCACTGCAGATGGCATGTGCAGCTGTGAAATTAAAAGATGCTTGCTCCTTGTAAGAAAAGCTATGGCAAACTTAGTGTACTAAAAAGCAGAGACATCACATAGCAGAGACATCATAGTCACTGCTATGGTTTTTCCAGTGGTCATGTATGGATGTGAGAGTTGGACCATAAAGAAGGCTGAAGGCCAAAGAACTGATGCTTTAGAACTGTGGTGTTGGAGAAGACTCTTGGGAGTCCCTTGGCCAACAAGGGGATCAAACCAGTCAATCCTAAAGGAAATCAACCCTGAATATTCACTGGAAGGACAGATGCTGAAGTTGAAGCTCCAGTACTTTGGCCACCTGATGCAAAGAGCTGACTCATTTGAAAAGACCCTGATGCTGGGAAAGATTGAAGGCAAGAGAAGGGGGCAGCAGAGGATGAAATGGTTAGACAGCATCACCAACTTAATGGGCATCAGTCTGAGCAGGCTCCGGGAGTTGGTGATGGACAGGCAGGCCTGGCATGCTGCAGTCCATGGAGTCGCAAAGAGTCAGACCCAACTAAGCGATTGAACAACAACAACTGAGACCCACAGAAGTTGGGTAACTGGCTAACGGTCACAGAGCAAGTAAAAGGTAGACTCGAAGCTCAGACTCTTCCCCATCACATCTGCCACCTACACAAGTAATAGAACCTGATGCAGCCAACTCAAACCAAAAGAAAATGTTTTGGAAGGATACAGGCCAGCTCACAGGAGTAAGGCACAGCTGGACCAGGCTGTGCCAGTCTTCTGACTCAGGTGTACGCCACAGAAATGACTGCTGGATACAGTAATTAGAAAAAGAATATATTGAAAGGATTACAAGGATGTATCAGAAAGAGGTTTAGCAGCTACAGCTAGTAGTAACACCCAAAATTGTGCCACAGAGCCAGTTTGGTGGTTCTATAGTCACTACTGCCCCCAGCACCTGGGCACACACACCAGAGCTTATATGGCAGATGCCCTTGACCAGGGACCATCCTGCAAGCGCCACTGTCACGACTGCTTCTAGAAATGACTTATCAGCCACCTCTCCCACAGAACATGATTCTGCTGGGCCCAGCATCTTTAAATCCCATTCCCAGTTCACAGGTTGAGAGTGCCAAATTAAGGCATCCTTGTTCTGTATGTTGGCGAAAGCAATGGCACCCCACTCCAGTACTCTTGCCTGGAAAATCCCATGGATGGAGGAGCCTGGTGGGCTGCAGTCCATGGGGTCGCTAAGAGTCAGACACGACTGAGCGACTTCACTTTCACTTTTCACTTTCATGCATTGGAGAAGGACATGGCAACCCACTCCAGTGTTCTTGCCTGGAGAATCCCAGGGACGGGGGAGCCTGGTGGGCTGCTGTCTATGGGGTCGCTCAGAGTCGGACACGACTGAAGTGACTTAGCAGCAGCAGCAGTTCTGTATGTAGCTCTAGCCACAAGGAATTCTTTGGGAAAGCAAGTACTTTCAGCTTCTTTGTGGGGAAGAGGGCTTTGCTTCATAAGGAAGGGAATTAGTTATTAATATGAAAGTAGTCTGGGTGATGAATAGTCAAAAAAGACAAATGTAGGTGAGATAGATGCAAGAAAAGGACAGGAACCGAAGATTTTTGTAACAGCATCTTAAAATAATGCTTAATTTGTTTTGACTGTTGCAGCTGGAGATTAAGGTGGAAAAGAAAATGGGTGATAAAGAATTAAAGTAAAAATATATCCTCAAAAATGAAGCTCTTACATATTATTTAAAAATATGCTATCTTCAAATGAATATATGTAAAAGAACATATCCATAAGAACAATGTATCAACATATAATATAGAAATATTTAATAAATTATAATTTTTATTAAATAAATTTATTGTATAAATAAAACAATAGTAATTATATTAATAAAATACATATGGTCTGTATAATTAAAGGGGCTTCCCTCGTGGCTCAGATAGTAAAGAACCTGCCTGTAATGTGAGAGATCCAGGTACGATCCCTGGGTTGGGAAGATTCCCTGGAGAAGGGATGGCAACCTACTCCCGTATTCTTGCCTGTGAAATTCCATGGACAGAGGAGCCTGGTGGCTACAGTCCATGGAGTCACAGAGTCGGACACGACTGAGTGACTAACACACATGTATAATTAAAACAAATGAGGTTACTTTCATGAAGGAGAGTGCTCATCAAGCAAAGCCTCATCATTTTGAGATTAAAAACATCATTGTTTGGTTGTAGAACTATTCCAGTCTTTAAATACTAAATCCACACATCAGTTCTCCAACTCCCAGCTCTCTCTTTCAGATACTGTTCTTTGATCCTGTGGTACCTCCTGCAGGCCCTGGACTCATCTATAGTCTAATTATCACCTCCCTCCTGTCTTCATTTTCCACCCTAACCAGGCTTGAATCCAAGCTCCATCACTTCAACCCCTCTGCACCTCCACAGGACCCCCTTATCCAAAATCCCATTTCTGGAAATGTGTGGATGAAGGCACACCCACTATGCTGGCTTTTAGGTAGGCAGCACTGCTAAACCACTTCCAGAGGATCTGATAAACCTTTGTGGCAAGCTTGTGATCTTTTGACTCTTTACTAGAATGTAGCTTACAATGGCTTTTTTTCTTTTGTTTGGGGCATAAACACCTAGAGCAGGACCTAGTAAAAAATGGGCATCCAACAACTAATGCTGAATTGAATTGCAGACATCCAGAATTCAATAAGCGACTAGATGACTGAGAAGTCACTCAAGATTCGAGTATTCACAGGTCCTGGGGAAGATGGACCGCAGGGAGGGTGGGTCTGGAAATTGGACTTGACGTGGGGATCCAGATTAGACTCTGGTAAAGCAACAAGCTTGCTTGGAAATCAAATTGATGAGCTCGGGTAACCCCTGGTGGGCACACTGTTTGGGGATGCTGCAGACAAAGGAATTCCAGCATCTGTGTCTTTATCGTGCAGGATTCATAGGCTCATCTAAAATGAAAGAATCAGATAAGACAGTTCATTACTTTTCATCAACACAAGGTCCCATCTTCTCCTCAGGAGCTCCTACAGCTTCAACCCCCATTGATGGAAACAGTTCAAAGAGTTGACCAGCTGGGAAGTTTTCTGGTGTTCAGAAGAACAAGCGCTTGGCCTCCAGTTACCAGCGGCAGCATTCTGCTCAGATCAGGCCCTGCCGCTGTTAACAAGACTGCTTTTCTGGGTAAGAGACAGCGATACTAGGATTTTAACCATCTTAGACTCTTCTTAGGTTAGGACCACAGTGCAAGTTAGACATTCCTTCCTTTAATTTCTATGTCAAATAGATTAATTGTAGACTTTTTTTTTAGAAGCCTAGGGGAATGAGTTGTTGAGACAGACAAACCTAGGGCACGCCTGATTTATCTTCAGATAGGAAGTGAGGAGATTCTACACAGAGTCAGGCTATAAAAAGCCAAACAGGCAGTTGGAGAGAGGTGCCCATCCCAGGCGCTCTTGGAGCTGTGGTGACTGCCTGGATGGTTGTTCACAGAGCAGAAAGTACTTGAGAGAGAAGGGCTGGAGATAACGAGGGGATTTAGGTCCTTCTATAAAAACAGCAGTTTCCAATCAGAAAATCAGATAACAGGTATCCAGCTATCCAACCCACAAAGGGCAAAGTCCCCCGCCCTGGCAGAGTCTGATTGCTGGCATGAAGACTGGCTAGAGGTAGAGTGAGCCCTTTCTAGGTTAACATAATCAGATGGACACAGGACACCTGCCACTCACTGCAAAGCGCTTCACAGAGCTTGCTGGCTGCATTCATCTGCTTAATAAAGCCAGAATCCGAAACAAACCCTCTTTACCCAGTTTCTCAGAGCCCTGTTGCAGAGAACATGCCTTTAATTAGAGCCAGAATGCACAGTGGTGGGGTTCAGCTGTACTGTGGTTTGGCGCTGCAAGGCAAAAAAGTTACCACGTATCTTCCCAGGCAAGCAAAATGGAGATGGTGTTTCATATCAGGTATCGCTTTGGGAAAAGAACGTATTGTGGCTGAGAGAAACGATGTGAAAGTTTGGGTTAATTTTTGGTTTGTGTCCTTTAATAACAGAACATTTAAGTTTGTTTCTGAGCAGTGCAATAATTGGAATATTTAGACCTCACAATAACAGATCAGGGTATTTTAGATATGAAGAAACTGAGGCTCAGGGAGGTTGAGTAACTTGCCCAAGGTCACACAGTTACAAATAGCAGGACTGGGGATTCAAACCCGTTTTTAAAGTCTTTTTTTTATTTAAGAACTCATTGTCTGAACTTGTGTGCACCCTTGAAACATGTGTTTTGGAAGGAGAGGTTGCAAGTCACTGTGTCCAACAGCCAAGGAAGAGAAGAAAAGGATCATGCTGTGAGATCAGTCTCTGCAGACAGCCTTTAGGCTCTTGAGTTAAGAGGTGTCTCTTCTGAGGATCTTTCCTCCAGTGATGTATAAGGCTGTTCCCTGCAGCACTGTTTTAAAACAGAGTAAAAAGAGGGAAGCTACTTGTCCCCAACATGGTAAAAAAAAAAAAAAAGTGGAAGTGTTAGTCACTCGGTCGTGTCCAATTCTTTGTGAACCCCTGGACTGTACTTCTGTCCATGGAATTCTCCAGCATGGTAACCACCTGACCATTTAAGAACCAGTTAACTATAGTTTTAACTATACAGCTCATTTGCAGTCACCCAACACAATTATATAGCATGCAACATAAATTATAAGGATTTTAGTGGCAATGACACAAATCTTACTAGAAATGAAACTGATTTTCTCAAGCCTAGATCTTGTCAGAATGTAAATGGCTATTCATACCAAATGATATCTTTTTCTTGGTTGGTTGGGAGCAGACTGATTTTACCATGGATACTCTGCCTTGGTTTTACTGAAGTTTTGTACTGTAGGGTTTGGTGGAATTGGGAGCCTAATAGATTCTGTTCTTATTTCAATGTAGATTATTGGAATTGCAGATAGAAGTAGTCAGATTACTATGGAACCAGATTTACTAGACCATTACTAACATTTAGAAAAAGCTATATCCATAATTTTTTTTTTTTTTTAAGATTACAACTCCTTGATTTTAATAAAGAACTCCCACTAGGTGAATTTCCAGATTTCCTTTTTTTCATTCTTCATATACCACTTTATGGGGTCTATGTCATTTTTATTGCCATTATTTTTTGTTTGTTTGTTTTAGTTGAAAGTATATATTCTGAGATCTATTTAATAGGACTTTGAGAGTTGTATGAACAACGAGTAAAGGGTTTAAAGCAACTTAGATTTAAAAAGAGAAAAACTGGAAAAACAAATTCATGGTGCAAACACGTAACAGAGTACTAGGCAGCTGTGACACAGAAAGAGAAGATTCCACATGTTCTGACACGGACCAGTCATCAAGATGTGACTGGAAACAGCAAGGTGCAAAGCAGTGTGCAGTTTGTTACCATCTGTGGGAAAGAAGGCCTACATGTATGTTTTGCTTGTACAGACAGAGAACATCTCTGGAAGAACATAGGAGGAAGCAGCACCACTCGTCACCTCTGTGCAGGGAAGTGCCACTGGGGCACAAAGGTGACAGGCTTTTCACCCTAGGTCCTTTCGTACCTTCCGATTTCAAAACATGCAACCATATTACCAGATGATTTCAAAACATGTGACCCTATTACCAGATGATTATATGCAGATGACATGATTTTTTTTAAACATTCATTTATTGATCTATTTTTGGCTACACTGGGTTGTTGTTGCTGCGTGTGGGCTTTCTCTAGTTGTGGCAAAGAGAGGTCACTCTTTGGCTGTGAGGGCTTCTCTGTTGCAGAGCGTGGGCTCAAGAGCGTGGGCTCAGTAGTTGTGGCGCACAGGCTTAGCTGCTCCAAGGCACCCAGGGATCTTCCTGGACCAGGGATTGAACCGGTGTCCTTGGCATTGTGACATGAATTCTTAACCACTGGACCACCCGGGAAGCCCGGCACGATTCTGTACATAGAACACCCTAATGACTCTATAGAAAATTACCAGAACTTATAAATGAATTCAGCAAGGAAGGATACAAGATTAACACACAGAAATCATCTGCATTTCTTTACACGACTAGTGAAATATCACAAAAGTGATGTAAGAAAAAAAACAATACCTTTCAAAAGTCACACTCCAAAAAATAAAATACTTAGGAATAAACCTGACCAAGGAGGTGAAAGACTTCTACACTGAGAACTATAAAACATTAATAAAGGAAACTGAAGATGACTCAAAAGAAATGGAAAGATATCCCATACTCTTGGATTGGAAGAATTAACATTGTTAAAGTGGCCATACTACCCAGATCAATCTACACATTTAATGCAATCTTTATCAAATTACTCATGACATTTTTCACAGAACTAAAACAAATAGTCCTAAAATTTTATATGAAGCTGTAAAAGACCCAGAATTGCCAAAGAGATCTTGAAGAAAAAGCAGCAAGCAGGAGGCATAACCTTCTCAACTTCAGACAATACTACAGTAAATTAAAACGGTGCAGTATCTGCACAAAAAAACAGACATGTGAGGCTCAGTGGAACAGAACAGAGAGCCCAGAAATAAACACACACACCTACAGTCAATTAATCTTTGACAAAGGAGGCGAGACTACACAAGCGGAAAAAGTCTCTTCAGCAAGTGGTATCAGGAAACTTGGAGACCCACATGTAAACTGATGAAGTTAGAACACACCCTCTTACTATACACAAAAGTAAACTCAAAATGGCTTAAAGACTTAAACATAAGACATAACACCATTTAGGACTTCCCTGATGGCTCAGAGGGTAAAGTGTCTATCTACAATGCGGGAGACCTGGGTTCGAGCCCTGAGTTGGGAAGATCCCCTGGAGAAGGAAATGGCAACCCACTCCAGTACTCTTACCTGGAAAAATCCCATGGATGGAGGAACCTGGTAGGCTACAGTCCATGGGGTCACAAGGAGTCGGACACGACTGAGTGACTTCACTTTCACTTTCATACACCATTAAACACCCAGAAGAGATCACAGGCAAAACATTCTCTGACATAAATTGTACCAATGTTTTCTTAGGTCAGTCTCCCAAGGCAACAGAAATAAAAATGATGCAACCAGTAAGGGGTTAACTTTCAAAATATACAAACAGCTTATACAATTCAACAACAAAAACCCCCAAATAATTCAATCAAAAAATGGACAGAAGACTTAGACGTTTCTCCGAAGAAAAAATACAAATGGCCAATAGGTACATGACAAGATGCTCAACATTGCTAATTATTGGAGAAAGGCAAATCAAAATTACAATGAGGAACCACCTCGCACCGGGGTCAGAATGGTCATTATTAAAAACTCTACAAATAACATGTAAGAGAAGATGTGCAGAAAAAGGAACCCTCCTACACTGTTGGTGGGAATGTAAGTTGGTACAGCCACTATAGAAAAATGTGTTGAGGGTCCTCAGAAAACTAAAAATAGAATTGCTATATGATCCAGCAATCCCACTCCTGGGCATATATCCAGACAAAACTCTAATTCAAAAAGATACCTGCACCCCTTATATTCATAGCAGCGCTACTCACAATAGCCAAGATATGGAAACTAAATATCCACTGACAGATGAATTGATAAAGATGTGATACATATATATAACGGCATACTCCTCAGTCATAAAAGAAGAATTAAATAATGCCATTTGCAGCAACATGGATGCAAACAGATGTACTTCAATCATACTAACTGAAGTAGGTCAGAAAAAGAAAGACGAATCCCATATGCTATCACTTAAAGGTGGAATCTAAAATATGACACGA
This sequence comes from Bos indicus, assembly GCF_029378745.1. Lineage (NCBI taxonomy): Eukaryota > Metazoa > Chordata > Mammalia > Artiodactyla > Bovidae > Bos > Bos indicus. The sequence goes on along the minus strand of NC_091782.1, from coordinate 12,782,464 downwards.
ACAAACCTATCTACAAATCAGACGCATGGATGCAGAAAACAGATTTATGGTTGCCAAGGGGAAAGGGAGTAGGGGAGGGGCTGGGCGAGAGGCTGGGGTTGGTAGATGAAGCTATAATATAGAGAACGGATCAACAAGGTCCTACTGCACAGCACAGGGAACTACATTCAGTGATAAAATATAATGGAAAAGAATATTACAAACAGAAAGTATATATAACTGAAGGCAATGGCACCCCACTCCAGTACTCTTGCCTGGAAAATCCCAGGGGCGGAGGAACCTGGTAGGCTACAGTCCATGGGGTTGCAAAGAACTGGACACAACTGAGTGACTTCACTTCACTTCGATTCGCTGCAAAGTAACAACACTGTTATCAATTGTACTTCAATTAAAAAATAATAATAATAAAAAAACAAAAATAAGCTGTCATAGCTAACCCGGATTTTTGGAGTTGGTCTTTGGACATGAGTCTACCATTTCCCCAGACTGTCAACTTTTCTGATAAAAGCACCTCTCCCTTATAAAAAAAGTATTTATCTGTACAATTCTAGAAATATTTATATCCCATGCAATGTATAAACAAAACACATAGACAGGGGATAAACAGGAGACTGTTACATCAAGATGGTAGTAATCTTCCTTCTATTTCTCCAGAGTTTTTTGATTTGGTTATAATGGCTATTTTTTTTTAAGGTTTTAAAAAAATTTTATTTTTTATTTATTGGGAGGATAACTGCTTTACAATATGGTGTTGGTTTATAATGGCTATTTTTAAAGTATTATTTTCTATGTTTAACTTATTCTTCCTTGACAGCACCAGTATTTCAATCAGTAATCCTGTTGAGAAAGATGGACGTGAAGACTAGGGACACTAGAATCCCAATATACAGAAGATTCAATAATGGAAAAACCTACCATCGCTATGAAATACCTGTAATATAAATAAAGAACTACAAAGAAAGGTTCCATAGGCAGGCAGTAAAAATGGAGAGGAAAATACTTTTCCATCTGGAAACAAATCACTGAATGACATAATGCACAACCAGTTTCCTACTGGAGCTCCTTGTTTTAAATAACTACTCTGCAGCTTCCTGTGTTTTCCTTCCTTCTCATCACTGGTAACCAAGGATACCACAGGTTTTCCTACGCTTCTGTTTCCCAAACATCAAACTAGTTTTGTTTAAAACAGGAAAGCAGCAAAAGAGAAATGGCTTTTAATTTTTTTTAAAGCATATCAGGTTCTCAATCATGCCTGACATTAGGTAAAACAGATACTTTAGGTAAAACAGATACTTTGGAACTCCAGCTGAAAGAAGGGAATTCACTCCATCCTAAAACCAGGAAGTGGTGACTCATCTCTGAAATGAAAAGGCGACACGCCAGTCAGGGGCTTAACAGAGCCATCTGCTGCGGTCACAATCTTGGGCTTGGCTTCTGAGGCAGACATTCACTTGAGTATATCATCTGATACAGTGACTTTCTTGGTTGCGATTTATGAGCTGCCAGTGTTTACTTGTGAGACTGTCTGGAGCTGGAAGGAAAGGAAGATAAATATACCAAAGCCCAGCTGAGCAACTGATCGGTTTTACATTTTATTTTCAGGAAATGACATCTTGTTTTCACAAAGAAGAGGTATGCCATCCTCTCAAATAGAGGCTGCCTTTGCCTTCGGGGGCAGCAATAGGGGTAATACCCAATTTGTCCCAAACAAATGTCAACAGAGGTGCTTCTGAGGTACCCAAACAATAACAACAAGTTTAAAAAGTACAACAGATATATATAACCCATACAACATGTAGTGAACAGAGTCTCTCAAGGACCCTGAAGCAGTCGGGGCTTCAGACAATGGTGGCAGCAGGGACGGCCCAGGCGGAGGCTCGTGATGGAGGGTTTCCTAACTCATTCTGTCCCAGTGGGTCCATCCCACGCTCTCAGAGATGCCCAAGACCGTCCAAGAGAATCTTCCAGACCATCTGAAGTTCCTAGTGCCTTGCAGTCTGTCCACGCCCCTGGAGCACTGTCTTCAGAACAATCTCTTTCCTTTGGAGACAAGAGAGAGAGAGAGAAATAGAGGAGGAGCCTGCATTTCCTTCCTTGGCCTCCCTGCTGCCCTCCTCAGGCCTTTCCCCACACAGCAGCCACGGTGAATCAAGACACAGATGTGAGGTCACATCACTCTGCTTACAGCCCACCCTTCTCTTCTTCCAGAGTAAAAGTTGAAGTCCTTCCAAAGGCCTATAAATCTCTACTCAGCCTGCCCTCTGCCCAACCTTCTGACCTCACTTCCTCTTCTCCTCCCCATCGCTCATTCCACTCCCGCTATGTCGCCTCCATGCTGTTCCTCCAAAACCCTTTCCCTAGACAGCAGCATGGGCACCGCCTTTAGAACTTCCCCCAACACCACCTTCTCCTTAGTGACTACCCTGACTACTGTATCAAGGACTGCCAACACTCTTTCCATCACTCCTGGCCCCTTTCTTGCTTTATTAGTGAGAAAGCACAAATCACATCTAACTAATTAGATTTTCACTTCTTCTATTCCTCATACCTAGAAGAGTGCCAGGCACAAAGCTGGTTCAGTTAGTACCTTTTGGAGGAAGGAAGGAAATACATATACAGCAACAAGCAGGGAAGAGATGCACCTTCAAAGTCTGTCCAGAGAGGGAGGGGGTGGGAGGGGCTATTCACTGGCCTCTAGTGTTTTCCATTAGCTTCTGCTTCCTTGATCCCAGAGAAGCAGGGATCTTGCTTACACCAAAGGCAATCTCAAGACTTTCTTTGAGATTAAGGTGTGGAATGCTTTGGAAGGCAGATTGAAAGGGTTATTACATTTATATATAAGGGGATAATAAGGGTTATGGAGGAGACATCCATCAAGGGACAAGGCAAGGAATGACAATAAGTGACAAAAGAGAAGGGAAGGAAAAAGGGAGGGGCAAAAATGAGAGGGTGGTGATGGAGAATTTTTTTTTTTTTTAAGCTTCTATTAACAAATCTGATAATTTTTGATCCCATGATAATTTTGCAAAGGATAAATTTTTAAGAGTCCAGCATTATAAACTGTGAGTGCATGTATGTGGACACCTGCCCCCACCCCATGCCAGTCTTGCTGAGAGCCACTTTATCTTAGACAAACACTGTCCTTATACCAGGTGGGCATGCTGACTTCATGCACGTGACCTTCTAGGTTCTTGGTGCAGGACTGGGTACTTGCTGGGAATCCCCTAGTAGTCCAGTGGTTAGGACTCTGAAATTCCACTGCCGCAGGCACTGGGTTCAATCCCTAGTCAGGGAAATAAGATCTCATCTGCAATCCACACGGTAGAGTCAAAAAAACATAAAACATCTTGGTAACAAGTATTCTCTCTGGATGAGGTCAACTTGGCAGACACTGTTACTGCTGCCATTCCCTACATAGTCCTTTATGAGGCTCTGTCTTTCAACAGGTGATGATGGGTAATAACCAGGGAAAGCCTGCCAGGTGCTCTCTTCAGAGACAGAGTTTCTCCTGTCCTGTGTCTGGATCACACTCCTCCTAGCCTATAGGAAGCCGGCAAGAGCCACAGGCTATGTGATCTTACCTGGGCCAATCTTCCCAGAGACCACCAATCTCTCACAGATTCGGGAAAGCTGTGGTCCATAAACCTTTCTCCCCACCTCAACACCCCCGAAAGGCCATGGACAACTCCCACTAGCAGCCTCACTTTCATATTATAGTACCAAGGGAGCTGGGAACTGCAATCTGAAAAAGTCTCTGGACTGAAAATCCCTGTTCTAAAGGACTGGCAAGATTTTATTCTAGATAATTTGCTTTTTTCTTTTTTGAGCACAACCCAAAGAAACTCCGAGGGAAAGCTTAAAGTGAGAATGTTAACACTCATGTGAACCGACCAACACTTAATGAGAATAGAACAAACGGGGAAGGTGGGGGGCAACTGACAGAAGACTCAGCTCCAGCACCTCCCCAGCTCATGTCACAAAACATCTTTCCTTCAGAAAAACCTCATGTCAATATCCCAGAAGGCTGCAATTACTCACGCGACACGTGCTTAACATTCATTATCTGCCCCAGCTCCAGGGCACCCTTTCTCCAACACAGGATCTGGCACCCTAAACTCTCCTCCTCCTCCCCTCTTCTGGATAATCTGGCCCCACAGACTTTACTGAGGATCTATGGCTAATCAATCATAAGGCATTACTCTCCCATGGGGATATGGGCCTTGAAGACACCAACCAGCCAGGCAGGCCTGGAGTAGCACTGCTCTTGGTGAAATCAGACAGGCAGACCCTCCTCTCCAAACCTGTGATAAGCGCTCCCCTACCCAGGAGGAAAAGGGCCCTGCCAGTGTCAGAACAGTGACAATTACAGGCCTGCCAATTCTACTTTCCAGATCCTACATTTGGTCCTTTAAAAATTCCCATGCACTGGGGATTAAACCGGCTTTCAATTGGCAAAGAAGGGTGGTATCTGAACTGAGAATTTCCTCTAAACTCCACACTGCAGCCCACTGAAGCTGCTGATGGCTCTGGCACCTGTTTCCCTAAATCAGGCCTCAGCACCTCCGTCTGTCTCTGGAGAAAACCTCAAAGCTGCACTTGCTGCGATAACTGCAGAAACCGAGACTGCTGCCAGAGCTGCTCTCAGCCAGTGCGTGCATCAGGCAGGCCGATCCGGTTTACTTTGTCGGCTCCCAGTGTCACCAAAAAGGTACCTGCTTTAGCCTTCGGAGAGAGAAGAGGGGTCTGATATTATCCACCTTGCAGTATTAACTCTGCGTGAGAGGAGTCACAGATGAATTTAGGACACAGGGTCCTTCTTTCTCTTTCCAATGGCTGCATGCATCTACCATGCTTGGACTTTTGAGAAGAAACCTAGTCAGCGGGCTGGGTGAAGAAAGTCTATATGGGTGTGTGGAGAGAAAGGAACCCTCCTCCACTGTTGGTAGGAATGTAAACTGGTACAACCACTATGGAGAACAATACTGAGGTTCCTCAGAAAATTAAAAAAAGAGCTACCATAAAACCCAACAATTCCACTTCTAGGTATTTATCCAAAGAAAATGAAAACATTAACTCAGAAAGACATATGCACCCCCAGTGTTCACTGCAGCATTAGTGACAACAGCTACGATACAGAAAGAACTTAGGTGCCCATCAACACATGAATAAAGAAAATACACATACATAAATACATACACACACACACAAGGGGCTACTACTCAGCCATAAAAAAGAATGAGATCTTCCCATTTGCAACAACATGGATGAACCTAGAAGGTACTCTGTTAAGTGAAATAAATCAGAGAGAAAGGCAAATTCCATACGATTTTACTTAAATCTGGAATCTAAAAAACAAATGAACAAACATAACAAAACAGAAACAGACTTATAAATACAATCTACAAAGAACAATCTGGGGGTTTGTGATAGCGGGAATGTGGAAAGTGATAGCAGAATGGGTGAAACAGGGGAAGGGAATTAACTTCCACTTACAAAATAAATTAAGTCACAGGGATGTAATGTACAGCACAGGGAATATAATCAGTAATACTGTAATCACTTTGTATAGTGACAGATGGTAACTAGACTTATTATGGTGATAATTCTGTAACGTATAAAAATATCAAGTCACTAGGTACATCAATTTTACTTCAAAGAAAAAAATAAAAATCATAACATCCAAAAACCAAAAAGCAAAAAAAGAAAGTACTTGGGTATCCCCACCCACACACAGACGCAGCAAACTTAAGCTCACAGGCTTGGTCAAATCTGGGTTCCCAGGTCAGCATTCCTCTCAGAAAGGGGAGAAGAAAACAGAAGGCATTCACAACACCTCAGCAGACACCTCCTAAGCCTCGGCTGTCCTCATGCTCCTCTGGCACCATACAGACCTTGTGTCCTGTTTGGGCCACTAAGCAGGGCCCTGCGAGGAACAAACAGCTCACTGCTTCTCACACCTCTGTGCTTGTGCTGATTCCTCTGCTTGGAAAGCATCATCCCCAGAGCCGTTGGAACTCAGTTCAAATGTCACTTCTTCTGTGAAGCTTGTTCCCATACCTCCAACCTGTCCAGGTCAAATTGAATGTCCTCTCCTCTGCAGTTTTTTCAGCACCCTATTATGGAACTTGCACGCAACCTACTTGCTTTTCTGTCTCCTCCACAGATCGTGAGAGCTGAGATAATACCTTATCTCTTTATTCCAGTGCCTAGTGTAATGTTTCTATAAATGGTTAAGGACTGATGAGAGGTGGAGAGAAACAGCAACGGATTCTGCCAGAATCAAGTGGCTCCTAGGAGGATTAAAACACACACACACACACACACACACACACCTATAGGGACTCAAAACTGGGCACAAAGTCCAATAGCACATAATTGTCAAAAAAGCAGAAAATACTTTGACTTCAAAGAGCCACCTGAGAGCTGCCCTACCCTCCCAAAGGTCAGAATGTCTTCCTTGGGCAAAACAGGCTCAACACCTACCCTGTGACTGGTCTGCTGCCCCTGCAATGGCTCACCAACCAAGGGCCAATTCCACACTACAGCTGCTTACAAGTCAGCATCAGATTTCTGGCCTGATTCAAAGAGGCTGATATTTGCTGAAGGGCTAGGAGAAAGAAAGCAATAGACAGAAGATCCTGTTCTTAGCACTGTGGCATTTAAGCCTTTGGCTTCTCTTAACTCAGAAAAGGGTACATCCAAATACATACATGAACATGGCTTCCCGATGGCCAGGTGGTGGGAAGCACCTGGAAGGGCAGTGAGCTTTTGATTCTTCTTCTCTGACTGGCCCTTTATGTGCAACCAATTGACCTCTCAGTACTCTGAGCTTTCCCAGAGGGTAGAGCTGTATAGGATTTCTAAAGGGACTGAACATGATAATCAGATCTACCCTCCTCCTCTGAACTCTCATCCCTGCCTAATAACCAATTCTTCTGATCCACTAGTTTCCTTGTGCTTTGCCCCAGGATACATTCTTTTGCCACAAGGACATTTAAGTCTCAAGCAGAGTGGCTCTGCAATCCTCAACAGAGCAGGCCCCAAGTGTGATGAGATCACTTGTGTTAGAGGAGCAGATACTCTCTATGGGAGTATGGTTCCTTGAGGAAACTCACCCACCCCCACTTCCCTAATCTCTTTATTCAAAGTCTCTCCGGGAAACTTTTTTATAAGGACGCACAAAGTTAACATGCTTCCCTGGTGGCTCAGAGGTTAAAGCATCTGCCCACAATGCGGGAGACCCGGGTTCGATCCCTAGGTGGGGAAGATCCCCTGGAGAAGGAAATGGCAACCCACTCCAGTATTCTTGCCTGGAGAATCCCATGGAGGGAGGAGCCTGGTGGGCTACAGTCCAGGGGGTCGCAAAGAGTTGGACACGACTGAGTCATACTAGTACTAGTAAAGTTAACATAGTAGGATTAAATTAATCTCTTTTTGGCTTAACGTTATGCCCGATTTGTGTAGTTAAGCTGTGACTCTTACAGATAGAACCTATACATCTTTTCTTCATATTTTTTGGCATTTTCCAAGTTCTGAATCTTTGACTTGTACAAATCCTATTTATAATTTATTGTGTACCCAACCTAAGGTTTCTGCAACCTACCGACAGCAATAGACAGCAACTAAACTGTCTTGAACGACAGCCCCATCTAGTGACTAACACTGTAAGTTGTCCACCCGTGTGTTTTTCTATTCCCGTAACTAAGACACAAACACCTAAGCCTCCCCATTCCCCGCTGCCCACATATTCCATCTGCCTCAACTGTTTCTTACATGGTTATTACCTTTAGCTTCCTTTACTTTCCCCCATTTCTTCCACCTCCTTCTTAAGCTCAAGAATCATTTATCTGACTCTTCTGGATCCAAAAAACTCTTTAACTCTGTTGAGGGGACTCACCTCTTTTCATACTCACTCACCTTTTCGTTCCCTGATGAGGACAATTCGTCGTTCTTTCACTTCTGAGTTCAGATTGTCTACCATCTTACTAATGCAATTGTCCAGAACCAGGGAGCGGGTTTTGGACTTGATGTCCTTCCGACAAATGGGGCATTCTACTTTCCGCTTCATCCACTCATTGATACAGTAGGAGCAGAAACTATGGGCACAGTTCAAGGTGACAGCCTAAAATGGAAACGTGAACACACACATGAGAACTGTGACCCTTACTCCCCCAGGGCCGTTGTGATCTCAGAGTTACGAAAGGAGTTAGTTCTCAAGACGAAATGGAAATTTAACCATAACTTCATCTAGAGGGCTTACAAAGGGTATCAGAATCATTCCTAGGAACTGTAAATTTTAAGCTTCATGTTAGATTATTTGTTTTCTCTCTCAAAGTTAAGCTCATAAACTCGGGCTCCAGGTAGGCTGATTTGTCTTATTTTGTTCCACCAACTCAGTTCACACTGCCAACGTGGCTTAGCTGTCCTGCAAATACAAGTCACTGGACTTAAGTAGGACTAGAAAACGTGCATGTCTGATACAAATACATCACTAGTTCTCTCATAAAAAACAAATTTATGTCCTAATGGTGAATTAGAACCTCAATTTTAATTCACACAGTGAATACTCAGTATACAGAATGGTAGGAGAGCCTTATCTCTACTCAAAAGAAGCTTTAAAAAGTATACGTAAAAGAACTTAGGCTAGGGAAAAAGAATCTAAAAACAAAATAGGAAAAAAGGTAATGGGTTCAACTGACAGTGCCTTAAGTAATATCAATAAGCCTATGAGAAGAGAGAAAGCAGAAAAAGGCCCGTATCTGAGGCGCTCCTGCGCAACCCCAATGATCAGCTTTCTGCCAAGGTCCTTATTACTTTTCAAAACAAAAACCATACTCTTCGTTACCCTTGTTTTTGTACCTCTCCTAAGATACAACTTTTTCTGGAACTAAAAAGTTTTCTTTCTTGCTTTTGGGAATGCAGGGGGAAATAACACAAACTTTGCATTATTTTCCAAATTCCAAGTGGAGGCCAGAAGGCCAACTAGGAAACATTCTCAGTAAAGAATGAGACATACAAAAAAAAGAAAAAAAGTAGAAATAAAGAATGAGACAAAATTCTCATAAACAGGACTAAAAACCTGCTTGACTAAAATGAAATCTCTTCCCCAACACTGATTTTAAGAGAGGACCAGCAGGAAAGGTCAGCACATGCTGTAAACCAAACAAAGATCAAGTTATTTGTCTCTTACATGTCGTGCAGACACTCCAGGTTGGCTAACTCATGACCTATTCCAACCCCTTTCCTTGTAGTCTTCTATTACGGTGCATAAGTCATGTCGAAACAGTACTAACTGAGTTTCTCCAAAGTAGGGAATCAAATGACTACAAACTATGGGGAAATTATGATCTGAAGTCAAAGTAGATCCAAAGCAAAAGAAACAGGTCTATCCAGGACAGATTTTTCAGGAGGCTAATAGACCCAAGCTCCCTAAAGGCCACCAGAAAAAAAGGAAGCTGTGTGTGTATGCGTTTTCTTTTTAATGAGTCTGAAAAGCACTATCATTTAACAACTTTAGTTTAACACTTGTTGTGTAAGATGAACTGGACAAAATGGTATAATTTGTGAAAATAAGAGAGTCTATGCAAAAAGAAGACAGGATAACAAATGAAATCCTAGGCGTGATGTTTCATTAAGGAGCCTCAGAGTCCCTGAAAAATGTTCCATTTGGCCACTGAATCCCGTGATCATACCTCAATGACATTTACCCCCTTGTTCAAAGGCTGCACTGCACGCCCACTCTCAGCACTGTTTCCATTCAGAGCAAAGAAAGACTAGCTTTATTGAGTAGCTTTATTCTGATACTTCAAATTTCTAATGCCATCTAATTCTGGATTCTGCCAGAATCAAATGTCTCCCAGGAGGTTAAAAAAAAAACAAAAAAAACCTGCAGGAGCTCAACACTAGGCAAAAAAAAAAAAAAAAAACCCACAAAATCCAACAGCACATAGTTGCTGGAATGTAGGAAACATATGACATTCTGACCTGTGGGAGGGTGGGGCAGCCCCTAGATGGTTCTTCAAAACCGAAGTGTTTTCCCTCAACAACAAAAAGATAAAGGCTTTATTATAGCCCCAAACACTGATTCTGCCAAAAAAAGAACTCAAGAACAAATGAAGTATGAAAAAAGCCAGTGGAGGTAAAGAAGACCACAAAGACAAGTGAGAAGTGGCCACCCCCAGCAGCCACTTTGAAGTCAAATAGCTACCGTAAGTTCCTGCAGGAAAAATCTCTTCAGAATGTTACCCTAGAGCAGAAGCAGTCTGTGCAGCGGAGGCTCCATTCAGGGATGGGAGAGTGAGAAGGCATGAGCCACTGCTCATCATTACCTCAACGAAGTATTCTGAGCAAATAATGCACTGGAGCTCATTCTCTAGCACGTCATTCATGTGGCTAAGAACTTCCTCCTTCTGTGCTTGCACCTTCTCCTTCTCTTCCTGCAAAGACATACAACCCCACCTGTCATTCGGGAGAACTAACAAGAATGCAAAACAGGACAGAGCAGGATTAACAGTCTGCAGTAGGATTCAGAAAGAATCTAAATTAAAAATTCACCCTGGCGTAGTAACACAAGAATAAAATTCTTGCCCCAAGGACTACCGCTTCTCAGAACTGCTTTCTAATATAGGGTGCTGTCATCCTTTTTTTCCTTTCTCGACTTCATGAGTATGTATTGGTATTGCAGTTTTGGTCTCCTTCCCAAAAATAACCAAATGAGAAAAACTGAAGTCAGCATACCAACCCCACCAACCATCCGAGGCCAGAACGAGACATTAGGTATTCTATAGCACACTGCAGTTCAGAGGGGATACAAAACCATCCTAAGCAGCCAAGAGCTCACTGGATAAGAAAAGAAACGAGGAACAGTCCATAAAGGCAGGAAGCCTGAATTAGTGTATAAGGTCCTCTGTGTTCTCTGCAGATGTCTCTCCTACAAAATAAGGATAATACCCAAGGTGCCTGGAGGCAGGAGGCTGGAGAGATGGCCTGTTGAAGTATCTTCAGGCCTCATGCTCTGTGATGCTTGTTACTTCCCACTCCTGCCGTGCAATTTCCCTGTGCTTTCCCCAAGAGACAGACTGCTGATGGACACTCTTTTCAAGGAGGATCTAGATGTGCTCTCTTGAAGTCAACATTTATTAAGTGCCCCTAGCGCGGAGAGGAAAAGCCAAAAGAGGGTGTATTTGAGAGGTTATTTTTCATGTTTTATTTTCTCTTATCAAAGCAAAGATTGTGAGACTAATCAGGACAGTGAAGAGGGAATGGACCCATTTATAACTAGAGTCAAGTTCCTTGAAAACTTTTGAATTGCTGGATTTAAAAAGATGTGGTGGCGTCTTAGAGGCTGGGGAATAAAGTACTACATGATTTAAATAGAGGATAAGGATAGCAAATCAAGTGGAAAAAGAGTCCTCGCCTTTCTGTAATCTGCTCCAGATGTGTACTTGAGGAAGGGTGGGCTGAGAGATGTAGTCAGACTCAGGCATTAATTTCCCATCAGAGGATGCAAACTGGTGGCCTGTGGACTACATCCAGCCTATAGACTTATTTATTTAGTTTGGCATTCATGGTATCAAAAAACTGAACCTGTTGCTACTACTTGAAAATTGTGATACTTCACATAAACATCTGGATTTCCATTTTCTGTGGAAAACTCCGATCTGACAACACTGGACCTGCACTTCTGGTTGGCAACTGGCTGCTGGAGAGAAGAGCTGCCTCTTGGGGTATGGGTGAGGGTGGAAATCCGCCTCACAGCTCCCCACTGTGTTCTTACACCCAGGCCACTTCATTCACTTCTTTTATCAGTCTGACTCCAGGGGGCATTTGAGTCTACAACCCCTAATTTAAGAGTGTCATTGATTTGATGTGAGAAATAATTACACAAATGCATCAAGATGAACTACTTTTTATTTTGACTACACCACCCCTTAGCCTATGTGAGTGAGACACTCTGAAGGAGCATCTACCACAGACAATGGACTAGACTGCAGGATGTATCATTTCCAGCATTTCGCTTCTGAGTGAGGGAAGGAAACAGGTGTTGTCTTACAGGCAGAACCTTCTATAGGCCTAAACAATTTTAAAGATTATTTCCCTTGAGGCAGGGAATAGCCATACCTCTCCCTTCATTCACCAAAGCAATCCTTGCCCTGTTGAGAATGCTGAGTTGCATGTACTAACCAAATTATTCTAAACCTTCTTCTTTCCAGTACCTTGGTCTGCTCCAATTCTTTGTCCTTGGCTTGAATGATCGCTTCAAAGTTCTTCTTGCTGCGATTTAGCTCTTCCACCAGAGACCGATACTGCAGAAACACAGCAGATACACACTCAAGATGCATGGCACTATATTGTTCCTGTTAGCCACCATGCCTGTCCCTCCCTCTGTCAGCAGCTTTGGTTCAAGAGATTAATGGATTGGGCAATTTCAAAATAATGTTTTTGTTTCTTCAAGACATCCCAGTTAAATGCTGCTTTTTTTTTTTTTTCCAGGGAAAGGAGCAGATAGGGAGGGAAGCCATCAAATCTATTAATCCCTCTGGAAATAACCCAACCTTCATGGTCATCCAAAGTAACTGAAGAACTTCCAGAGTGTCTGACTTTGTGGGTTTGGCTTGGGGCCCAGGGACTTCATTTAAAAAACAAATTTATTGGAGTATAGTTGATTTACAATGTTGTGTTACCTTCTGCTACACAGCAAAGTGAATCAGTTATACACATATATGGGATGTGCATTTTTCAAAAAGCCACCCAAGTGACTCTGGGAACCAATGCTGAAGAACTAGTAACTAACTCTAAGGCTACCCAGAACTAGGAGCAGCTTTTAAGAAATAATCAGGGATATACAGGATTCTGGAAAAGGCGATGGCACCCCACTCCAGTACTCTTGCATGGAGAATCCCATGGATGGAGGAGCCTGGTGGGCTGCAGTCCATGGGGTTGCTAAGAGTCGGACATGCCTGGGCGACTTCACTTTCACTTTTCACTTTCATGCACTGGAGAAGGAAATGGCAACCCACTCCACTGTTCTTGCCTGGAGAATCCCAGGGACAGGAGAGCCTGTTGGGCTGTGCTGTCTATGGGGTCGCACCGAGTTGGACACGACTGAAGCGACTTAGCAGCAGCAGCATACAGGATTCAGGAAAACTAGATAACTGTTTTCATTGAAAAAAAAAAAAAAAAAGACCTTTAACCTAATATTTACTCTATAAATCACATACTATGTGCTGATAAGGCAACATTGCCTGAACTCTGCCTTGGTATTCTAGAAACTGGCATGCCCAAGAGCTAATGGCTTATTTACCATGACTCATTGCCTACATCAAATGTCAAGAAGTTCCATTTCTATGAAACATAATTTCTGAGTTCCCTAATGCTTAAGTATAGATTATATTTTAAATTTCATTTCAGATCGTTTTTTAAAGAAGGTGGTTAAGTATTCTGAAAAGGTATCACTCAAAGAAATACATTTTAAAATGCGTGGGCTCAAAAAAAAAACAGTCAGTTATATCAGAAGTCCTTAGTATTCACCTTGACTACTAATTAGGTGCCTGTGCCTTAACTTTCTATAAAATGGGAAAACAGGTGCCCCTCCTACATCAGGGTTGCTGCTGCTGCTGCGTCACTTCAGTCGTGTCCAACTCTGTGCAACCCCATAGACAGCAGCCAACCAGGCTTCCCGTCCCCGGGATTCTCCAGGCAAGAACACTGGAGTGGGTTGCCATTTCCTTCTCCAATGCATGAAAGTGAAAAGTGAAAGTGAAGTCGCTCAGTCGTGTCCGACTCTAGCAACCCCATGGACTGCAGCCCACCAGGCTCCTCCGTCCATGGGATCCTCCAGGCAAAAGTACTGGAATGGAGTGCCATTGCCTTCTCTGACATCAGGGTTAGTAAGAAAAAACAAAGACATACATGATAGCACTCAGGAAAGTTTTAAAATCTCTATGTAAAGGCAAGTTGTTATAATTATAGGTCTGGAAAATGAAAAAGAACAGCTTCAGAAGGACAATCAACTGGAACAAAAAACCACCGTGTTTCGTTTGAGGGTAGTAAGCCCCCAGGCATGTCGTCAGAGAGCCACGACCTGAAAGTATCCTGCGTCGGGTTAATGAAGGGGGGTGGCCAAGCGCCTTAGGTTAAACGACAGCGTTCTCCGGTCTGTCTCAGAAGAGTGTCAGGCATTGCGGGTGCAGGGTTCTTAATGATCCTTCAAGGATTTTCAAGAGCAGAACCGTCCTCTTTTCCAGTCAATTTCAAAATGATATCTGAATATTAATTTAATAATCCTCTAAATGGGAAACATGCCCACCCTCCCAACCTAGAAAATACACAAGCTTAGAAAATAAAATTCCAGAAAGATTGAATTTTTCACCTAATTCTTTCCAAGGCTGTTTGTGAACCCAAAGAAATCAAAGTGGGCAAACTCCCAAGCATGCAGGAATATGTGACTGTTAGCACTGTAAGAAGGTTGACAGATAGCTAAGCAATAAAAGAACTAAATTCGAAACAAATTCTAACCCGAAGGCTCATTTTTCTCAAGAAGATATGAACGCTAACCTCCTGACTTAAACTACTAATCATCACACATAACTGACAGAAGACAAAGCAGGTTTTTAAGATGCAAAAGAACTCATTAAAAGATAAACAGAGCGAGGTACTAAAGTTAAATTCAATAAGTAACAGACAATCTTTTAGGATAATTTTATTCCTGTGAGTCTTGCCCGTTTAGTAAATTGATATGTTTCAGTGGCTGGTAAACTGCAAATTCTCAACCTAAGCTAAGATGCGTAATTGGAACATTCTTGAATGGTTTCAGAATGGCTTCAACTCAGGAATAGTGAGGTAATAGGATGCGTTGCAGGCCCTGGTGGCCAAGTCACGGCTCGCAATTTCCCTCTGCTGTCCTCACCTTTCTGAATGTGCAGCCATTCCCCCAGAGAGCCTCCTAATTGCTACAGGCTCTGTTTCATCTTCACTAGAGCATCTCGTGCTCAGATGAAGACGTAAGCTTTCACACTGAGGTCTGGCATGTCTGTGAGGTTCCAAATCTCAGACCTGATCCTGTGAGCTGCTGCCACCTGCTCTGGCTACAGATTGGAGGTGCTGCAGAGGGGTGTGCTAAGTAGCAGAGGCAGCCAGTGGGCACATGAAGCCTGGCTGCCCCCACTCTCACCCACTATAATCTCAGGACAACAGCAAGCATAAGTTACCTCCTGCAGAGCCTGGGCCAGCTGCTGCTTCAGGTCCTCTTCACCTTCCTCTTTCTCCAAACCCTAAAAAGCCAAAAACAAAATGGAAGGCTTCCCTGTAGAAAGGGGAGAAAGGGGCAAAATACAGAAACAAGCAGAGCTGCTAGCAGAGGCATCTGGAAACAACAGGGGGAAGGGAGGGAGTGGGAAATCTCCCGTTTTACTTTAAGCTGTTGGCTCAAACACTGCACATCTCACGGCTGCCACCTTCAAGTCACCACTCAGGGTGTTCTGGAGAAACTCTGGATTAATACTCCAAGTCCCCTTCACTGGCTAATGCTATGACTCTCAAAAGGATGGAAACTGAGAGTTTCTGCATCACCAAATATCTAAATTGAAATACAATCTCCTGGGCTGGCACTCACAGCTCCGCCATGTTTCTTTCCTCAGTTCTGGCCACTCTGTCTCTCACTCCGAGTCTTTCCCACCTCTGGCCCATAAGCTGTTCCTTCTCCGCCTGCCTGGGCTGCATTTCCTCCAAGGGCCCCCTCGGGTGTAGATGTCTTCCACAGCATCACTCCCCTACATCCAGCACCCTCCACGAGAACCTCTGGGTCCTTCCCTCCTTAAGAATTACCTACCCGCTTAATACACCAACTGGAAATTGTTCTCTAATTTAAATCTACAGACTTTTGAAACTACTGTGATTATTTTGTGTATATCTTGTCTCAACAAGATCCATTCCTTTATGACAAAAACCATTTATTAAGCATCTTTATAACAACCCAGACCCAAGTATAGTGCCAGGCAACGTGGGTGCTCAAAAAAAATTCTGTGTGGGAATTCCCTGGCCGTCCAATTGTTAGGACTCTGCACTCTCACTGCTGAAGACCTGGGTTCAATCCCTGGTCAGGGAACTAAGATCCCACAAGCTGTGGAGTGCACCCACTCCACCCTGCCCCCCCAAAAAATCTGTGTGAAATAACAAGGGTTTAATGAGCTTCTGAGCAAGCAGCAAGGGTAGGATAAATTCCTAGGGCTTGGTGACAGAGGAAAATGCAGCTAGTAATAAAGGACTAGATATACCTCACTATGAGCAATTTATATATGACCCTCTCATTCCTAGAGAAATTCCCTAAACGGGTCCTTTTTGCCTTTCTTTACCCTTTTAGTATGGAAAGATTTGACAGCTAGCTACATCTTGAAGCATGCCCAGAGCAGCCACAAATATTAATCAACAGTAACTCTTGTTATTGAACATATTAGCCTTTAAAGAGAGTTCTGCTCTGGTGAAGGTGTCATACACTAAATATGTAGAGATTAACCTCCCTCTATTAATTTCAAGAACCAGTCCAGGCTGGAAAAGGGCAACAAAAAGTACACATAAACAAGCAATGTATACCCTGAGAAAGACCTACTTAATCCATGGCCTTTGCTAAGACCATCAGTTCCAGGGGATAGCAGAGCTTAGATGAAATCTATAAATTGTTCAGAAATAAGCCAACACAAGTGGTTGTTTCTTACCCTGAGTAAAGTAAAGGAAAGATAAAAGCTTATTCACTTCAATCCTGATTGGCCCTTCTTAATTCTAAGTCAACAATGGGGAATTCTTGACATTCAGTCCTACCTGAGGAAGTGGGTGGGAGTAAATCACGTGGTTCTGGCCAGATGGGAACTGACATTTTGAGCAGAACCAGGATCAGCCCTAGCCAAGAAGCTCTGTGCAAGAGCTGATCAACTAAACAAATGACTCAGGGATGCAGACACATTTACTCTCACCTTGACACAGCTAAGACAGTCATTTTATCTACTGAAGAGGTAGACATCCTATGGAAGGTAGCACTCAACCCAACAACTGAATGATGGTGTACCTGCCCCCTCCCATGCTGGCTACTCAGGACAGAAATAAACATTTTTCCCTTTCTAGCCTCCCACTTCCTAGGTTAGCTACAAGTAACAGGTAAATCAAGGGCAGAGTAACCAGCTGACCTCTATCTGCCTTGGGTACAGGAATTTGGCTTTGACCTCAGGGCAGAGGAAGATTACTCATGAAAACAACTAATACTTTAATTGGAGTGTACTGTAATTTGGCGGTATCTTGACCTTCATCCAGCCTCTCTCTAAATTCACCTCAGCTCTGAGATGCCTCAGCTTTTACAACCTCACGCATCTTGGCTGGTTCTGCCAGTCCACTTACCCCATGTTGGCAACCCAACTCTGGTTCCTGATCCGATCATCATGCAGACCTCAAAGTTTTCTGATCACATTACATCTCTTGTCCCTGGCACTAAACATATGGTCCCTGATCTAGAAACAGAGAGCTCTGGTCACAGGCTCACAAAGGGCCTGCCCATCACAAGGGGTATCTTGTCCTTCCCTCCTGTGTGGTACCTCGAGATGCTGCTGCTCTTCCTGGATAGTCTTCTCGAGCTGCTCCACTCTGGCCTGCTGTTGGGCCTGCTCTGCACACAGCTGGGACTGTAAATCCTGCAGTTCCTGCTCCATTTTCACAATCTTCTTTGAGCTCCCTTTTTTAGTCTGCTTTTTCACATTCAGAACAGCCACCTGTTTTTCCTGCATCTGTGTTTTCAGCATTAGGATCCTGGACATGGTTACCTTAAACAGCTCTAAGCTGCTCTGAGATGCTGAAGGATTTGAAGCTTTCTTCTTCTTACGAAGAAGCTCTATAACTTTTGCAGGGCCTGGGTTAACATGAGCCCCTGTGGTCTTCACACTTGGCTCAAAAGAAGTCAACTTAGGATCCAAATATTCAGAAGGTTGACTGGCCACTTTACCCTTCCCATGTGACTTCACTTGCTGACCAGGTTCACAAGACAATTTACTTATTTTGGATTTCAAATTTGAGGGGCCTTCAGCTCCAGAACCCTCTAATTCATCCAAACTAAATTTCCTTTTAGTTCTCAAGCCCTTATTTTTTTCCATCATCTGGTCACTTTTGGGGGAAAGACAAGGATAAATCCTCTCCCAATCTTCTTCAGTAACTTCATATTCATACTCTGCATTCTCCTTATTTTCCAGAGGTACCCCAAGCTGGATGTGATCTCCTTTATGGATAGAATAGACCTTTAAAGGTTCTAGACGTTCTCTGTTCAGCCAGACACCATTCAGACTCTGGGGAAAGGGAAAGAAAGACAAAATAAGCGTCATGATTTTCCTCCTCTTAATTTTTCTCCTGCTGCTGCAAAACCTTCTGTCTTTTTAGGAAGAAAACACTTGAGAACAAATAGAAAGAAAAGAAAGGCTCATAAACCACCATTCTTAGAAACAGAACTCTTCAAATAGTGCTTTGGCTTATTACCTATATGACGTTCATGTCTTCAGAGAACTGCCTGTAAAATAGGCAGGAATCACCTTATTACTGGAGGATGAATTTACTCAAATAAATGCAGTAGCATTAAAAACTGAAATCGAATAGCTCTACTGATATAAACTAGGGGCAAAGGGCCAAGACTAGAAAAACTGCTATTAGTAAAGGAAGTAGCATTCTAATGATGAGGTTCCAAGAAAGTCATGCAGGCACTATCTCTGCCTGTGTATGACCCCTGAGCACATTGGGGAATTGAAAAAAACACTCCCCAGAACTCATAAACCAAGAAAGAAAGTACCAACACCTAGCACTGTGGTCAAACTGAAGGTGGGATCTGACCCAGATAACAACCCCAGAAAGGAGACACAGGTTCAATCCCTGGGTCAGGAAGATCCCCTGGAGAAGGGAATGGTTATCTACTCCAGTATTCTTGCCTGGAGAATTCCATGGACAGAGGAGCATGGCAGGCTACAGTTCATGAGGTCGCAAAGAGTTGGACATGACTGAGCAACTAACACTTTCACTTTCAATGGGTAATAGAACAGAGAGGTTAAGAGCCAGAGCGCTGGATTTATACAAACTTAGGTTTATAGCTCAAATGAACCACCTTGGGCTTCTTAATTGCATGGCCTTCAGCAGTTTACTCTTTATGTATCAGTTTTGTCTGTAAAATAGTACAGTTCCCACCTCATGCTGCTCCTGTGAGGAATGACTGAGATGATTCATGCAAAACACTTAGCACAGTGACTCGCATATAACAAATGCTCAATATTTACTTTTGTGGTTTAAATCATAGTGTGGAGATTAAGAGCATGAACCCTGAAGTCAGCCTGCCTGGGTTTGTAATCTGGCTCCATTACTTAACAGTTGCATGATTCAGGCAAGTTTCTTAACTTCTCTAGGCCCCAGTTGCCACATCTATCAAGTGGAAGATAATAACAGTCTCCCTCATGGTATTTGTGTGGATTTAATGAGATAACATGTGTAATATACTTAGAAAAGTACCTGGCACATGGTAAGCATTATGTAAGGGTATATGCAAGTGCTCACTACTATTTTCTGGCTCAGCTGATTTATTAACAAGCACTTCAACCCTATGCTCAGCATCTTGCAAGGTAAACATACTGAGTGCAAAAGCAGAAGATATGAAAACAACTTTTAGCAGCTGACTCTGGAAAGAAAAACACAAGGGCATATTTAAGCAAATGTGGGATTACATAGAACAGCCTATAAATGCAAAGGAATATCCTGTAGAGCTGAGTTAGCTAAGAGATGCTAAGTGGGGATGAAAGGTCCTAAAATAGACTTGAAGCAAATGCAGGATTTAAAGTTTAAAGAGACAAGTGGGCATTTTAACCCATATCAAGGACTTAACTTTGGGGGACAGGCCGGAGACGAAATTCACATCTGAACTGGGACTAAAGGTTATGTTTATTAACAAAGGAGAGGAATGGAGACCAGAAGAAGAATCAATTTGAAATTATACACAGGAAAACAGCCTCAGGGAAAGCAATATAACACAGGTGGCCACCTAATGCCAACATTTAAGAAAAACTCAAAGGCAAAGTCAAGGTTAATAAATAAAGAGGTTATAGGAGTAGCCTAAGATGAGAGAAAACAAGGATTCCCTAAAAAGCGGGGGCAAACTCTTTAAGACCTTTGGCAGCCCTCCACTAGATCCTCTGCATTAACCTGCCTCCTTCAAAGCCCTTTAGGTCTGAAAAATAAGCTTTCAAAATTTTCCGATCACATTTTATCCTTGGATCCCTCTGTTTACCCATTAATCACTCCTTGGTGACACCTAGTGGTATAATTTGGACCAAAGGCCCAAATTGGGTTCGTTCACAAAGCGACTATAGAAAAGATGAAAACACCACGGCTATATAGGAACAATCAAGTACTGCCCAGGATATGATCTCAAATACAATGGTTTAAATAAATCAAACTCCTGTCAACACTTTCTTGATGCTGGTTTTCATAATCACCAGTTTGAATAATGTCAGCAGCAGCAAAGTAATAACCAAAGAAAAGCCTGCCCAATGTCTGAGTCATCAATGGAATAAGGGTGGAATAATCCTCAGCCCCTTAAATGCTAATTACTTCACTTGATGCTTAATCTCTGTCTAGAGTTTTAATCAGTTGTTGAGAACAGTGGAAATCCAAATCCAAAAGCCAATGTTTCTGTGCAGTTCCCTAGATGATTTATGTAGCTCATAAATGGTTCTCAGCCCTAACCCTATAGAGTGAAATCACCTGGAAATGTTTAGAACAAATAGCAGTGCCTGAGTCTTATCCTCAGACTGAATTAATTGGTCTGAGATGGGAACGAGGCAACAGGATTTTTAAAGCCAGGTTTAGACGCAAACACCTTGTACAATCATATCAAGACACAAGGCACCTTTGCAGTCAACCCTTCACCCATTCCCAGGCATCTATCTACTCATCTGGTCTCTACATAGGTCTGCCTTTTCCAAATGTTGTATAAATGGAATCATATACAGTATGTACCCTTTGGAGGCTGGCTTCTTTTGCTTAGCATGATGATTCTGAGATGTGTCCACTTGGTTGCATTACAGTAGTCTGGTATTTTTATTGCTGAGTAGTACACTCCAGAGTATGCGTGTACCAGCTTGTTTCTCCATTCCCTAGTTGTTTCCTCCAGTTTTTGGTGATTATGAATAAAGCCACTAGAAACATTTAGGTACAAGTTTTATGAGAACATAAGTCCCTATTAATCTGGGGTAAATACCTAGAAATAGAATTACTGGTTAAGTGATTAACTGTTTAACTCAAAGAAACTGCCAAACTGTTTTTCAAAGTGGTGGTACTAGTTTGTTTCCTCACTTGCAGTGTTTAAGAGTTCCAGTTACTCGGCATGCTCATCAGCACTTGGTAATGTATTATTTTAGCATTTCTAATAGGTGTACCAGTCAATATTCTAAAAAATTCTTTACTAGAACATAGCTACAAACATTAAAGGGTATATAAATCATAAATGTACAACTATATGAATATCACAAAGTGAACATTTCAGTGTAACTACCACAAGGTTTAAAAAAAAAAATCCCACATTATCAGCACCCCAGAAACATCCCCGTGCCTCCTCCTAGACATTAACCACACCCCTTGCTCCCTGCCATAAGGTGGCTACTAGCCTGGCTTAACATCACACATTAGCTTTGCCTGGTTTTGAATATTATATAAATGAATGACGTTCAGTTCAGTTACTCAGTCGTGTCTGACTCTTTGCAACCCCATGAACCGCAGTACACCAGGCCCCCCTGTCCATCACCAACTCCAGGAGTCCACCCAAACCCATGTCCATTGAGTCGGTGATGCCATCCAGTCATCTCATCCTCTGTCATCCTCTTCTTCTGCCCTCAATCTTTCCCAGCATTAGGGTCTTTTCAAATGAGTCAGCTCTTCACATCAGGTGGCCAAAGTACTGGAGTTTCAGCTTCAATATCAGTCCTTCTAATGAATATTCAGGACTGATCTCCCTTAGGATGGACTGGTTGGATCTCCTTGTAGTCCAAGGGACCCTCAAGAGTCTTCTCCAACACCACAGTTCAAAAGCATCAATTCTTTGGCGCTCAGCTTTCTTTATAGTCCAATTCTCACATCCATATGTGACTACTGGAAAAACCATAGCCTTGACTAGATGAACCTTTGTTGACAAAGTAATATCTCTGCTTTTTAATATGTTGTCTAGGTTGGTCATAACTTTCCTTCCAAGGATTAAGTGTCCTTTAATTTCATGGCTGCAATCACCATCTGCAGTGATTTTGGAGCCCAAAAAAAACAAAGTCAGCCACTGTTTCCACTGTTTCCCCATCTATTTGCCATGAAGTGATGGGACCAGATGCCATGATCTTAGTTTTCTGAATGTTGAGCTTTAAGCCAGCCTTTTCACTCTCCTCCTTCACTTTCATCAAAAGCCTCTTTAGTTCTTCACTTTCTGCCATAAGGGTGGTGTCATCTGCATATCTGAGGTTACTGATATTTCTCCCAGCAATCCTGATTCCAGCTTGTGCTTCATCCAGCCCGGCACTTCACATGTGCTCTGCATATAAGTTAAATAAGCAGGGTGACAATATATAGCCTTGATGTACTCCTTTCCCAATTTGGAACCAGTCTATTGTTCCATGTCTGGTTCAAACTGTTGCTTCTTGACCGGCATACAGATTTCTCAGGAGGCAGGTAAGGTGGTCTGATAGTCTCATCTTTTTCAGAATTTTCCACAGTTTGTTGTGATCAACACAGTCAAAGGCTTTAAGCTTAGTCAATAAAGCAGAAATAGATGTTTTCTGGAACTCTCTTGCATCGAAAAATTGCTTTTTCGATGATCCAATGGATGTTGGTAATATGATCTCTGGTTTCTCTGCCTTTTCTAATCCAGCTTGAACATCTAGAAGTTCACGGTTCACATACTGTTGAAGCCTGGCTTAGAGAATTTTGAGTATTACTTTGCTGGCGTGTGGATGACTGCAATCGTGCAGTAGTTTGAACACTCTTTGACATTGCCCTTCTTTGGATTTAGAATGAAAACTGACCTTTTTCTAGTCCTGTGGCCACTGCTGAGTTTTCCAGATTTGCTGGCATAATTGAGTGCAGCACTTTAATAGCATCATCTTTTAGGATGTGAAATAAGCTCAACTGGGATTCCATTACCTCCACTAGCTTTGTTCATAGTAAATGCTTCCTAAAGCCCACCTGACTTTGCATTCCAGGATGTCTGGCTCTAGATGAGTGATCACACCATCATGGTTATCTAGGTCATGAAGATCTTTTTTGTATAGAAACAGAGCAAGACCTAGCTGAGCAAGATCCAGTTTTTCCCACTGCCAGTCCCTCCCATGAGGAAGCTTACACAAGCCTTCAGCCTCATCCACCAGAGGGCAGACAGAAGATGAACCACAATCCTGCAGAGGCTAGAATGAAAATCACATCACAGAAAGTTAATCAGAATGAAAAAAACAGAGGGCTATGCTCCAGATGAAGGGCCAAAACTTCAGAAGAACAACTAAACGAAGTGGAGATTAGGCAACCTTCCAGAAAAAGAATTCAGAAGTGTGATAGTGAAGATCATCCAGGATCTTGGAAAAAGAACAGAGAAGATGCAAGTAATGTTTACCAAAGACCTAGAAAAACTAAAAAAAACAAGCAAACAGAGTTGAACAATACATTAGAAGGAATCAATAGCAGAATAACTGAGGCAGGAGAATGGGTAAGTGACCTGGTGGTCACTTACAGATGTCTCACATCCATAAGACAGAATGGTGGAAATCACTGCTGCTGAACAGAATATAGAAAAAAGAATGAAGGAAAATGAAGACAGCCTAAGAGACCTCTGAAAATGAAAAGTGAAACTGTTAGTTGCTCAGAGACCCCTGGGACAACATTAAATGCAACAACATTTGCATTATAGAGATCCCAGAAAGAGAGAGAAAGAAAAGACCCCAAAAAATATTTTAAAAGATAATAGCTGAAAATTTCCCTAACATGGGAAAGGAAATAGTCAACCAAGTCCAGGAAGCATAAGAGTCCCAGGCAGGATAAACCCAAGGAGGAACACACCAAGACACATAGTAATCAAAACTGACAAAAATTAAAGATAAAGATAAAATATTAAAAGCAACAAGAGAAAAATGACAACTAACAGACAAGGGAACTCCCCATCAGGTTATCAGCTGATTTTCTCAAAGAAATCCTATGAGCCAGAAGGGAATGGAATGATATATTTAAAGTGGTGAAAAGGAAGAACCTACAACCAAGAATACTCTATCCAGCCAGACTCTTGTTCAGGGAAAACCTAAAACCAAGAATAATACTTTACCCAGCAAAACTCTCATTCAGATTTGACAGAGAAAGCAAAAGCTTTCTAGAGAAGCAAAAGTTAAAGAGAATTCAGCACGACCAAACCAGCTTTATTTGCAACAAATGGTAAATGAACTTCTCCAGGCAAGACACACAAGACAGGGAAAAGACCTACACAAAATAAACCTGAAACAATTAAGAAAATGGTAATAGGATCATACATATTGAAAATTACCTTAAATGTAAATGAATTAAAATGCACCAACCAAAAGACATAGACTGGCTGAGCAGA
Source organism: Bos indicus (assembly GCF_029378745.1). Lineage (NCBI taxonomy): Eukaryota > Metazoa > Chordata > Mammalia > Artiodactyla > Bovidae > Bos > Bos indicus. Next base: position 12,757,839 of record NC_091782.1, on the reverse strand, counting down.
TGAAAACATGTGCATGAACGCACTTCCACTTACCACATCACTCTGCTTCACCCCCAAATTGTATGTAATTATTTTAATCATGTTATCATTGTGACTTGCAACTGTAATTATCTTTTTTAAAAATATGAATTTATTTATTTTAATTGGAGGTTAATGTAATTATCTTTTATTTTTTTGTCTGGCTATTGACTGTGAAAACTGATAAATATCTTCTACTATTGTAAAAAAGAAAAAGACGGTGAAGCAAACAAAAGTGAAAATGACAGGACCCCTCAAAATATTCGTGTTCATCATTTCATAATATCTATCACAGCTTTACTCCACAATCTGAAGAGAAGAAAATATAAAACAAACATCTTTTCCCAAGGGAAAAAAAAAAAAGAATATTCCATAGTTTATTTATCCATTCTACTGTTGAAAGATATTTGGGTTGCTTCCCTGGGAGTGAAAATATTGTGTGTGTGTGTGTGTGTGTGTGTGTGTGTGTGTGTGGTGTATGTGGTGTGTGTGGTGTGTGTGTGTGGTGTGTGTGGTGTGTGTGTGTGGTGTGTGTGTGGTGTGTGGTGTGTGTGTGGTGTGTGTGGTGTGTGTGTGTGTCAGAGGTTCCCAGATGGCTCAGTGGTAAAGAATCTACCTACCAATGCAGGAGACATGGGTTCAAACTCTGGGACGGGAGACCCCCTGGAGAAAGAAATGGCAACCCACTCCAATCTTGCATGGGAAATCCCATGGACAGAGGAGCCTGGGAGCCACAATCCATGGGGTCACAAGAGTGGAACATGACTTAGCACTACACAACAACAATGTATGTATGTATGTATGTATACATATATACATACACACACTTTAATAAATAATGACAAATAATTTTCCAAAATAGTTGTATCTATTTACATTTCTATCAAAAGACTACTTGGCTCCATACCTGTGTAAATATATGGCATCATTAAAATGCAATTATAGTTACTCTGACAACAGGGTGTGTCGTGGTATTCCATTATGTATTTCACAGATCATTAATGAAGCTGAACAATGTTTCATGGATACGGAACAATCGGACAGAATCTTTTGTGAAGTGCCTAGTTCTTGCCCATTTTTAAAACTGGGTTATCTTTCTTTTTCTTATTGATTTGGAGTTCTGTATACATCCAGTGGCTCAGATGGTAAAGAATCCGCCTGCAATGCCGGAGACCTGGGTTTGATCCCTGGGTTGGGAAGATCCCCTGGAGGAGGGCATGGCAACCCACTCCAGTATTCTTGCCTGGAGAAGCCCCATGGACAGAAGGGCCTAGTGGGCTGCAGTCCATGGGGTTGCAAAGAGTTGGACACAACTGAGCAACTAAGCGCACGCGCGCGCACACACACACATCCATCCAAGTATAAGCCCTTCACTGATTGTATCTTTAGCAAGTATCTTCCACTTTGAGCATGCTTTCTCTCTCTTGATATATTTTGGTGAATGGAAATTCTTAATTTTAATGTGATACCATCAGTATTTTTATAAAGTATCCCATGTATGGGCAAAATTGGAAACAGTTGAGAACCACTGCTCTAGCTGCTTGCTGGGAGGCGGAAAGCTGCATTGCCCCAAGCAGCAAGGTTTGTTCAGACTCAAGTGTCCCCAGAAGGGGTTAAACTAGATCATCTCTAACGTCCCCTTTCCAGTGCCAATTTCTATTCTGCTCACGGTGCCTTGCCAAGAGTGCCGAACCAATTTACTTAACATTTATGCTCTCCTTCAACACCATGCCAACTCAACTTAATCCTAGTGCAGGAAGATACTTTCTCCAACAGCTTAAATCTAGCAGTTTTATGCATGCAAAATAAGGCTGCTGGGCAGGCCAGCAGGATACCTGTGATACTATGAATTATAATAAGAAATATATATTTGGTATTCATCCCCATTTCTAGCACAGAGTTTCTAAAACCCTTGAAATTTCCTAAGTGGTAAGAGAGATCAAGGTATTCTTTGTTATGTTAATGAGGTGACTTTTGGAATGCCCCAGGGTCACCTACGAGGTCTGGCTGCCAAGGGAACCAATCCAGTGACTGGAGGGCTGGAACTCCGTCTATCTTAGTTAACATCAGATTTCAGTCCCACCCCTCAAGCCCTGGGAGGGGAGAGAGGCTCGAGGTTGATCATCACTGGCCAGTAATTCAATCAATTACACATATATAATAAAGTCTCCATAAAAACCCAAAAGGATGGGGTTTAATCAGGGAAGCTCTGTGTATTCTCCCATATACAACCCTAAAGGAAATCAGTCCTGAATATTCGTGGAAGGACTGATGCTGAAGCTCCAATACTTTGGCCACCTAATGCAAAGAACTGACTCATTGGAAAAGACCCTCATGCTGGGAAAGATTGAAGGCAGGAGAAGGGGACGACAGAAGAAGAGATGGTTGGATGGCATCACTGACTCAATGGACATGAGTTTGAGCAAGCTCCAGGAGTTGGTGATGGACAAGGGTCACAAAGAGTCGGACACGACTGAGCGACTGAATTGAAGTGATAACATCTTTTTCATGAGGATGTTCACCTGTATCCCCGACCATATCCTTTTACAATAAACCGGTAAATGTAAGAAAATGTATTCCTGAGTTGTGAATCACTCTGAAGCTGATTAATTATATCCAAAATGGGAGGTGGCCATGGGAACCTCTGATTTAGCCAGTCAGCCAGAAGTACAGGTTAAAACCTGGACTTGCAACTGGCACCCAAAGTTCAAGGACAGGGTCCTTGGAACCTCCAACGTATAACCAGTCAGAAACACAGATGTTAGTTAACCTGGGGTTGTGACTCGTATCTGAAGTGGAAAGCAGTCTTGTGGGACTGAGCCCTCTATCTGTAGAATCTGATGCTATCTCAGGTAGACAGATGCGGAGTAGGGAGGGAAATCCCCCACACCTGTTGGAAATGGTCTCAGAATCATCTTAATACCCTTCCTCCTAACAGGTATCTTTAAAATCCTTTCAACCAGAGCAGTGCAAAGTGGTGTCAAAAGACATTTCATACTTCCTAATCCTTAACTGGTTACAGTAGAATTTCTCTCACTTCACAATCTATATTTTCACTGTATTTGCACTTTAGGTACAAATTTCACATATGCACTTCAGGTACTTCCTAATTGCTGGGTCTATACATTATTTCAACTTCCTTAGTATTTGTGGTTATCAAATTTGTTTCAAGCAAAAAAAAAAAAAAAAAGTTAAGGAAATCTTCCTTAGATTAGAGCACTAATACATGAAACATGTTAAAAGTGAGGGACGGGGTTTGCTGTAGGAAAGGAGGGGGAAGAGAAGGAGCAAGTGTAATCAGTGCAGCTCCTCCTGTTCCCCATGCCCTGAATCACAGGTGTACCCTAGAATCATCATCAGATTCCCAAGGTCTCTGGACCTTTGACTCACAAGAGACGAAACTCCCTGGTAACTTAGTTTCTGGAACAGGACCTATTGCCCCAACACAGGTGTTCCTTTGCTGTTCAGTCGCTACCTCATGCTGCACTCTTTTGTGACCACATGGATTGCAGCCCCCAGGCTCCTCACTCCGTGGGATTTCCCAAGCAAGAATACTGGAATGGGTTGCCATTTCTTTCTCCAGGGGATTTTCCTGACCCAGGGATCGAACCCTCATCTCCTGCATTGGCAGGTGGACTCTTTACCATTGAGCCACCAGGGAAGCCCAGATGTTCCTTACAAAGTAACTTATTTTGGCATAATCTAACCTCTGGCAGCATAGAGAAGTAGCCATCTCTGGGCAAGACAAGTAAGTAGCTATGGTAGAAGATACATTTTTTAATCTTTTAATTTTGTACCATGTATTACCTTGAAGGAGGGAAAAAACCCTAACCTAAAAATAAATAGGCAGGAGGGAGATTCAAGAGGGAGGGGATATACATATACCTATGATTGATTCACATTGATATATGGCAGAAACCAACACAATATTGTAAAGCAATTATCCTCCAATTAAAAATAAATAAAAATTTTTAAAAATCCAATAAAAGTATCTAGGCTTCTCTGGATTACTGTACCTTGTTGTCCTTAATTGTCCACTGGCCCTCAGCATTCTGTTTCAAAATACAGTGGTTTCGGGAAATCATCAGAGGGCAGATTTTTGATACCAACTGGTATGTAACACCAAATCCTCGCCCTACAGTCACCTAGGAAGATAATAACAAAGAGACACAATCAGCCAGGGCACTGAAAAAGGAGGTCCTTTACCGTCTTGTCAACCAGCAGTATTCACAAGTCTTGACTTATGAAACCAGACTCCCACAAACCCCAAATAGATCGTTAGTCATCTCCTCCTTCATTTGCCACTGGAGCCACTGAGTAGAAAAAGGCAAAAAGCTGTGATGAGATAGTTGAACAGAGTTAGCCATGGAGTATTAGGGTTGGTTAATGAGAGTCAATTCCTAGGCAGGTTGATCAGAAGTCGGGGTCCCCGAAGAGGAGAAAGGGGTCTGGGGCTCTCGAAGCAGAGACAGGGGTCTAGGGTTCTCGAGGAGGAGGAAAGGACAAACTTTTTTTTTCCCTCTACATTCCTTAGTCTTAGTCACATATACCATTTTTTCCTTTAAGCCCAGAACTGATAATTACACAACAAACAACTCAGTTTAAACTTCGTACTAAGGATTATATAACAACAACGTATCCTGCTTGAGGACAGTTTCTCCTTCCTGAAAACCTTCTGGCTAATCCTGTTATCTTAAAATGTAAATTACGGGAATAGGTCTAGTAAGATCTTTACAACCTTGAGACATTCTTTTGATTTATTATTTTAATAACTAGTTAAAAAGTATATAACTCCCTTGCTAACACTCAGGAAGGGGGGCTCTCCATCCCCCTCTGATATCTACATAGAAGCTTTCCTGTCCCTTTTCACTTTAATAAAACTCTGCTGTACAAAAGCTCTTGAGTGATCAAACCTGGTCCCTGGTCCTGAAGTTAAATCTTCAGATTCTGAAAGGCCACTCATAGGATGGAGGATTCCTTTCTACACACCCCCATCAACTAGTCTTAAACACTGCCAAGAACTATAGCTTCTATACAAGACAGTCTCTCCAATTTTTTAATGGCTCTGACTTGGCCTCTTTCTTCCTATAAATTCCATTCTTTGACCCAGGCTCTGCTCTGGGCACCACCAGAAAAATCTCCAATCCCCCCTTTTCACATGGCAGCTATGAAGTATCTATTGAATCTTCCCTTTTCTTGACCCTGTGTTTCCAATTACTTCGAAGTAACTCCATGGCATAGGTTTGAGTCTTTCTGCCATCCTATGGGTCTGTGAAGAGACCTCTGGTTTGCTTTTATTCCTGGATGCCACATCAAGAAAAATAAACCTAATTTTTATTACACAGATGGATGCAAGTATCACTTTCCCAGTCCTAGATATTATCACTGGAGCATATAAAATGCATTGGCTTTCATGGCAGATATATCACACTGTCAATGTATCCTTAGGCTGAGGAATAATTAGATCTCTTGGTCTAATCCTCCCCTGAAAGAAAGAAGGAAAGTAAGCCGAGCACCAAAGAACTGATGCTTTTGAACTGTCGTATTGGAGAAGACTCAAGAGTCCCTTGGACTGCAAGAAGCCCAAACCAATCAATCCTAAAGGAAATCAGTCCTTTAGGAAATATTCATAGAAGGACTGATGCTGAAGCTGAAACTCCAATACTTTGGCCACCTGATTCAAAGAACTGACTCATTGGAAAAGACTTTGATGCTAGAAAAGACTGAAGGCAGGAGGAGAAGGGGATGACAGAGGATGAGATGGTTGGATGGCATCACTGACTTAATGGACCAGAGTTTGAGCAAGTTCCGGGAGTTGGTGATGGACAAGGAAGCCTGGCATGCTGCAGTCCATGGGGTCAAAAAGAGTTGGACATGACTAAGTGACTGAACTGAACCCTCCCCTAAAAATTTTTATGCTAAATCATGTCTCTTCTATCCTGAATTTGACTAGTTGGATTCCAGTGCAGGATCAATTGATTCCTATTAAATTTCATCTTGTTAGTTCAGCCTATCATGAGCTTGTCAAGACCTTTCTAAATTTTTCATCTGCCATCAGACATACTCAGTATCTCTTCCAGCTTGAGTCACCCACCAAATTGATATGATGCCCTCTGTACCTTCATTCAAGATACAGATAAAAAGATTAAAATAGGCTGCAACCAAAGGCAAAGCTCTCAGGACAGTCTAGTAAACATTCTACCACACAATTCAGCGATCGCCTTCAACAGTTATGAAATGAAAGTCGCTCAGTTGTGTCCGACTCTTTGTGACCCCATGGACTATATAGTCCATGGAATTCTCCAGGCCAGAATACTGGAGTGGGTAGCCATGACCTTCTCCAGGGGATCTTCCTGACCCAGGGATCGAACCTAGGTCTCCCGCATTGCAGGCGGCTTCTTTACCAGTTGAGCCATCCCTAGTGTCTCAAGAGGGTAAAGCATCTGCCCACTGGGCAGAAGACCTGGGTTCGATCCCTGGGTGGGGAAGATCCTCTGGAGAAGGAAACGGCAACCCACTCCAGTACTCTTACCTGGAAAACGCCATGGATGGAGAAGTCTGGTAGGCTACAGTCCATGGAGTCACAGAGTCAGACAAGACTGAGCAACTTCACTTTCAACAGTTATAGTTCAACCAAAAGATGAAAAAGTCTTTATTTTCCATTTTATCCATAAGGACAGGTTGCAATGAACTCCCAGTTCACATCTAACATATTTTTTTGACAAACCAGTCGAGTTCATAATAACCCTGTGAAGGAAGGAAATAAGATTCTTCTGGAATCCAGATCACAGAATTTGCTGCTTTTTCTTCTTGGTACACAAGTCACCTCTTTAATGATCTATAACCCCAACCTTACCTGGGAATATTAAGCCAAATAGTCTGTGGTTTTCTAAAAGACGCCCCTTTTGTTCCTTTTGAAATTCTTTCAAAATAATTCCTGTCCTCAGTCCCTCAAAAAGCACCACAGCTCTTTGCCCCAATCTATTCCTCCCCACAAACTCTCATCTCAGTAACTCATACAACCACCCAACCCACTGCTTAGCCTCAAACCCAGGAGCCATCCATGTCCCTCATCCGGATCCACATTCAAATCATCAGCAAAATCTACTGGCTGTTAATTCAAATATGCCCTAAATCTGTTCACTTCTATCAGTGGCCTCTATCTTAATTCAAACCACACTGCTTCCTCTAGTTACGCTGTTTTTGCTCCTGTGCTAGCCCCCATTCTTTACACAGTAGCTAGAGTAGTAATATAAAAACCTTAAACCATGTCTTCCCCTTTCTTAAAATTCTCCTTCCTTCCACAGTCTCTAAGGCGCTCAATGTCCTAACTCCATCTCTTCAGTTTATCTCACATCATGGTTAGAAACACTGACTTCTACCTGAGGGTATTTTCACCTGTCTCCTCTGATTAGAACATTCTTCTTTCAAACATTTGCATGGGCTCCTTCCCATCTTTCAAGTTTCAGCTCCTCAGAGGCCTAACCCTGATTACCTGATCTAAAGTTGCTGCCTGCTCCTTCCCTCGCCATTGCATCCCTTCACATTATTAGCATGTGCTTACCACAATCCAAAAGTACCTTGCTTGTTTCACTTATTTTTGTCTACTTTTGTTTTTCTAAATTTATATTTAGAATTTAAATTTCATGAGCAGGGACCTTATCCATCTTGTGTACCACAGTATTTCTGTACTCCTTAGAGCCTCTTTCTGCTCAGTAAATATTTGTGAATAAATGGAAGAATAAAGAGATCTTGCTTATGAGTCCTCCTGGATTCCAGGAGATGGGTGTTTTTTAGGTCAGAAGTTGGAAAATGGGTTATTACCACTGGAAACCACGGAGCAGCAGCCAGGAACCTTACAAATCTGACTTGTTTGCCTTTAAAATGTAGTGATCACCTCAACCAAAATCCTGAGTCTGAAGTTTCTCAATGTTTTGACAGTTTGCCAGAAATTAATTATAGAAGTTCCTCTGAACACACCTATCCTTTAAAAATGGAATGTTAAGGATTTATCTGTCATCCATATTCAATAAGAATTTCCATTTAGGTAGCTTTATTTCTAGCAAGAAAGTATTCAATATTCCACTTTAATATTTGAGGGGAGACAGACTGCCATTATGGGTAGCCTGGAGAAAATAATACAAAAAAGGGAATAATGAGTGCTTTTTCTGAAATTGCCTATGAACTCTGAATCCAGGAAAAGAAGGAAACACTTTTTTGTCTTTCCCTTCACTATCTGGTCCTAGAATATACCCTGATACACTGATAATTCATCTACACCATGGTCAGAGTCTGCATGAGCTTATCTGAATATCCATCATCATTCATAACATAAAAGTAAATTTCCCAAGGGAACTGAGTGCCAACAAATTATCAATTAACGGCTATGGGTTGTTTCCATTTACAAAGTTGTGCCAGCCTCTTCACTTACTGACAGTATTAGCCTACAAGTTAATCCTGTCCTTACCCACCTTTACTAATGCTTTCCTCCTAGGCATGACTCCTGCATGCGTGTATGCTAAGTTGCTTCAGTCGTGTCCGACTCTGCAACCCTATGGGCTGTAGCCTACCAGGCTCCTCTGTCCTTGGGATTCTCCAGTAAGAATACTGGCATGGGTTGCCATGCCCTTCTCCAGGGGATCTCCCAGACCCAGGGATCAAACCAGCGTCTCCTGCGACTCCTTCATTGCAGGCAGATACCATTGAGCCACCGGAGAAGCCCAGGCATGACTCCTACTGTATCCCAAATGACCATCAACTCCTCTTGGATGATCCTTTCCCTTTTAACAACTCTCTTAGGGCTTCCCTGGTGGCTCAGCTGATAAAGAATCTGCCTGTAATGTGGGAAACCTGGGTTCAATCCCTGGGTTGGGAAGAACCCCTGAAGAAGGGAATGGCTACCCACTCCAATATTCTGGCCTGGAGAATTTCATGGACTGTATAATCCATGGGGTCACAAAGAGTTGGACACAACTGAGTGACTTTCACTTTCACTAGGGCAAAGAGCTTCGTGAAAACCAAATACAAGAGAAGAAAAAAAGAAAAATGAAGATACAGTGGTTTTCCCCAAAGGCATAGATATTTATAGGGCCTGGGAACTAGCTAATTTGCAATAAGTCTATCTGTTTTTCTACCAAGCTCTCTTGACTGGTTTAAGAAATTTAAAGACACCCATTCAGGCAGACAATTTGCTACAGTATTTCCTTCAGTGAAATGAGAGGAACTTTCATTATTACAGCTGAGACTTTGGGGGAACTGGGAAGGCAAGAAACTGACCTTACTCTGCTGTTGTAACTAAATGGTATCAGCATACCTCCTAAAATCTTGTGTGCACCATCCTGTGCTATGGTTTGGGGACTGTTACAATTAGCAAGACATCACGTCTTGGCTTTGACTCAAGCTCTGCTCATACACACTGCATGCTGTGTACGAACCATTTCCTAAGATCCGACCTGCAGACAGCCAGGCCTATGAGGAGAGCCCCATTAGAGGTAGCCTCACAAAAAATTATCCGATAGTTTAAAATATGTATAGGAGCACTTTATAGTCCCCTTGCCCTTGCTGCAGAGTCTTTAACTCTTTCCGCCTGCACCCTCCCCAAGATTCTCAGTACTACCAAGCTATTCAGAAGCAATGAATTAATGCATCACAACTGAAATTTTTTCTTTTTTTAATGGGGGTGGGGAAAGTTGGGTGGGCTGTGCAGCACGTGGAATCTTAGTTTCCCAACCAGGGATGGAACCCGTGCCCCATGCATTTGAAGGGCAGAGTGTTAACCACTGGATGGTCAGGTAAGTCCCCATGGCAACTGAATCTTAAAGAATGAATTAACATGACTACTAAATTCCTTATAGGGTTGTGTGTGGGTGTGGTACACGTGCAGGGCTTGCATTAAGTGATGTACGTGAAAGTTTGGCCCTATAGAAAGTAAGGTATAGTTACTATCATGCAGGTGTTAAGTATCGTCATTTGTTAAACTTCCCCAAAGTAGGGAGACTTCCCTGGTGGTCCAGTGATTAAGAATCTGCCTTGCAATGCAGAGGGATGTGGGTTCAATCCCTGGTAGGGGAACTAAGATCCCACATGCTGTGGAGCAACTAAGCCTGCACACCACAACTACTGAGCCCACATGCCACAATAAAAGATCCTGCATGATGCAGTGAAGATCCTGCATACCGTAACTAAGATCAAATAAATGAATTAATTAAAAAAAAACCTTCCCCAAAGTATATGCTTTTGGAAAGGGCCACGCAGGGAAGGTCAATGCTCTCAAACTGAAAGAAAGAAGGCCTAATGTGGACTTTTAGGCACTGATAACACAGAGAGAGAGAGATTTGGGGGCACAGGTATCTTCCGGGTGTTCTTCAATTCACAGCATACAAGTACAAGTAATCCTTTATAATCACCAAATCTAGCAATATTTAAGGCTGAACTTGAATGCCTCCTCTGACTGTTCTTAGGATGTTGTTGTTCAGTTGCTAAATCATGTCTGACTCTTTGAGACCCCATGAACTACAGCGTGTCAGGCTTCTCTGTCCTTCACTATCTTCTGGAATTTGCTCAAACTCATATCGATTGAGTCGGTAATGCTACCCAACTATCTCACCCTCTGTTGCTCCTCCTCCTGCTCTCAATCTTTCCCAGCATCAAGGTCTTTTCTAAGGAGTTAGTTCTTTTGCATCAGGTGGTCAAAGTATTGGTGCTTCAGCATCAGTCCTTCCAATGAATATTCAGGGTTGATTTCCTTTAGGATTTACTGGTTTAATCTCGCAGTCTAAGGGACTCTCAAGAGTCTTCTCAGAGAAGGCAATGCCAACCCACTCCAGTACTCTTGCCTGGAGAATGCCATGGACGGAGGAGCCTGGTAGGCTGCAGTCCATGAGGTCGCTAAGAGTCAGACATGACTCGAGACTTCACTTTCACTTTTACGATTTGGAGAAAGAAATGACAACCCACTCCAGTATTCTTGCCTGGAGAATAACAGGGATGGCGGAGCCTGGTGGGCTGCCGTCTATGGGGTCACATAGAGTTGGACACAACTGAAGCAACTTAGCAGCAGCAGCAGCAAGTCTTCTCCAACACCACAATTTGAAAGCATCAATTCTATGGCACTCAGACTATTTTATGATCCAACTCTCACATCTGTACATGACTACTGGAAAAACCACAGCTTTAACTATATGGACTTTTCTGGCAAAGTGATGTCCCTGCTTTTCAATACATTGTCTAGGTTTGTCACAGCTTTCTTTCCAAGGAGCAAGCATCTTTCAATTTCACGACTGCAGTCACAATCCACAGTGATTTTGGAGCCCAAGAAAATAAAATGTGTTACTGTTTCTACTCTATCTCCATCTACTTGCCATGAAGTGATGGGACTGGACGCCATGATCTTAGTTTTTTGAATGCTGAGCTTTAAGCCAGTTTTTTCACTCTCCTCTTCACTTTCATCAAGAGGCTCTTCAGTTCTTCACTTTCTGCCATTAGAGTGATATCATCTGCATATCTGAGTTTACTTCTCCTAGCAAACTTGATTCTAGCTTGTGATTCATCCAGCCCAGAATTTTGCATGATGTACTCTGCATAAAAGTTAACTAACCAAGGTGATGATATACAGCCTTGATGTACTACTTTCCCAATTTTGAATCAGTCTGTTGTTTCATGTCAGGTTCTAACTGTTGCTTCTTGACCTGCACATAGGATTCTCAAGAGACAGGTAAGGTGGTCTGGTATTTCCATCTCTTTAAGAATTTCCCACAGTTCGTTGTGATCCACACAGTCAAAGGCTTCAGTATAGTCAATGAATCAGAAATAGATGTTTTTCCGGAATTCCCTTGTTTTCTCCGTGACCCAAAAGATGCAGGAAATTTGATCTCTTGTTCCTCTGCCTTTTCTAAATTTACCTGGTACATGTGGAAGTTCTCAGTTCATGTACTGCTGAAGGATTTTGAGCATTACCTTGCTAGTATGTGAAATGAGTGCAACTGTACAGTAGTTTGAACATTCTCTGGCATTGTCCTTTGGGACTGGAATGAAAACTAACTTTTTTCAGTCCTGTGGCGGCTGTTGACTTTTCCAAATTTGCTGACATACTGAGTGCAGCACTTTTACAACATTGTCTCTTAGGATTTGAAATAGCTCAGCTGGAACTCTGTCACATCTACTGGCTTTGTTTGTAGTAATGCTTCCTAATGCCCACTTGACTTCACACTCCAGGATGTCTGGCTTTAGGTCAGTGACCACACCGTTGTGGTTATCTGGGTCATTAAGACCTTTTTTGTATAGTTCTTCTGTGTATTCTTGCCACCTCTTCTTAATCTCTTCTGTTAGGTCCTTACTGTTACTGTCGTTTATCGTGCCCATCTGTACATGAAATGTTCCCCTTGACATTTCCAATTTTCTTGAGGAGATCTCTGGTCTTTCCGATTCTATTGTTTTACTCTATTTCTTTGCACTGATCACTTAAGAAGGCTTTCTTATCTCTCCTTGCTATTGTCTGGAACTCCGCATTCAGTTGAGTGTTTGTTTCCCTTTCTCCCTTGCCTTTTGGTTCTCTCCTTTTCTCACTTATTTGTAAAGCCTTCTCAGACAACCGTGCTGCCTTCTTTTCCTTAATACTAAATAAACCACAGCTTGGCACTTGATTAGCCTCTGCATGGATGTTCTCAAATTGCTTCATTGTATAAAATCCTCCTTTCCCCATTCAAGCAGTGAACTCTTTGAGAATAGAAGTCATTATTTATCCCTCTCGTACTATACCAAACAATGTAAGTACTCAATAAATACCCAAGAGACTGAACCGAGATTACTTAACTTACAGGAAAATTTTAATTAAACATACAAAATTACCTAAAGACTTCTTTGTCCTTCACACAAATGTTTCCAAAACCAAAACGGTTCCCAGTCACCCCAAAATGGTGCCTGATCTAGCTATCCTTTCCAAGTAGACTGCATTCTCTTTTCCCGCTCTCTCCCATCATCCTCTGTAAAACCACCACCTCAGGCCTAGCGGCCCCCAACCGAAACCGTGCCTCACCTCTCAAGTGTCTTTGTTTTGCATTTATGACAGCACCAGAGAACGTCATAAACGGCCTCTGGTGAGAATTCTCATATTTCTGAAGCCCTACCCCAACCTAGGAGGTGCCAATGGGCTGTACCGAGACTCACAGAACTGTGGCCCACATCAAAGCGTCAATTCTCATGAACTAGTAAAGAAAAAGACACTTTTACGTTAAAGCCTGGGTATTTTAAGGGACACTACCCCAAACTCGCAATCGTTTTCAAAATAAACTCGAGAAAGTTTCCTCTCTCAGCAGTCCTCCGAGCTTCCCTCTCAGACCCCGGGCGGCTCCATGATTCTCGGAAGTCCGGGCAGCTCCGCCTCCCAGTTCCGCCACCCGAGCGGGCGCCGTCGCGCTCCGTGAGACCCACAGTCGTCTCCTTTCCCCTCGAAACCCCAGCAGTCCTCACAGCCTCTACGCTCACCTTTCGCTCTGCCCCTCGACCAGGCTCCTTCCCGCAACCCAGACACCTGGCCCAGCTCGGCCCTTGGGCCTAGGGCGCTGTCCAAGGGGCCATCTTTTCTCCCGCACACCTCCCACCTGAGACCGCCCCCGCCCCCCGCCTCCAAACCTCTGGCACCAGGTGCCTTTCTCCGTTCCCTCCTCACCCCTCCCACCCCTCACCGCTCTCCTCTACTTCTCCCAACTCCTCCTTCCGGTTCATCCCTCCCGCCCGGAAACAAGGCCACCCTGGGACCCCAGCCTCCTCCAAACCCCTTCCCTCGCCTCAAGAAGACCCCTCCCGCTCACCTCGTTGCCATCCTCCAGCAGCAGCCACTCGGTGTTCATCCCCACTCGCCGCAAGCACCAGCTCCGTTCACCCGCGCGGCCTTCCGTGACCAGGGAGCCGGGATCCCCCATAGTCCACTCGGACCAGGGTAGCAGTCAGCACACAGCGACACCCTGACGTGGGTTCCCGCCGCCTCTTGGCTTCCTCGCGGGCGCCATACCTACACCACAGACAGAAGCAGTCGCTACGGGCTCACGATCGTTGTGAAGGTTCGCTTGGGCTCCGCCCCCAGCCCGCCCCCGCCAGCAAGCGGGAGTCACTGCGCCTGCGCGAGAGGAGGGCGATTGGCGGCCGGTGGCCCAGGTGAGGGTGATGTAGGCCAGGTGAGGTGGTCTAGGCCAGGTGACGGTGGTCTAGCCCAAGGTGCGGCATTTGCCCCCCCACCCCCGCCCCAGGCACTCTAATGCTCCTGTCACACCTTGACCACCCTTTGTAGAACCCTTACCCCAGTCTTAGCCTCCACAAACTGGAGTCTCTTCTCACTTTCCTTCCTTTTTAAAAATTTTGCTTTATAACTCTAAGTTATTTAAAAGTATGACCTACTATTAAACAACTTTTAACTTGTGATGTTTTAAATCAAAGTTGCTTTAAATAGCACCTCTTTTGCACCATCTCCTTTATTTTTTTTAACTTAGACTGAAAAAAAAAAAAAAAAAAAAGGAAACCCTTGGCAGCATAGTGGTTAGGACTCCTCACTTTCACTGACACAGGGTAGCGCAGTTCAGTCTCTCGTTGGGGAATCAAGATCCTGCCAAAAAAAAAAAAAAAATCCTGCAAGTGTAGCCGGGCGACTCACCCTTCCCCCGCCACTCTCCCCGCCCCCGCCCCCCCCCCGCAAAAAAAAAAAAAGTATAAAAAAAACTTAGACTTTATTAGGCAAATCTATCCAGGCAGAAAGCAGTTACCTGCTGCTAAGTGTGGAAGCCAGGGGGCTGAATGCAAATAGACTTGAGAGAATTTTCGGAGGTGATAGAATTGTTCTAAAACTGGATTGTGGTATACACTGGAACATAATATCGTACATCAGTTATATTTCAATTAAAAATAAGTAAATAAGTGAAAATGAAACTGGATTGTAGTGATGAGTATAAATTTACTGCAAAATCCTTGAAGCATGCATTTCTGATGGATTTTTTAAAAAATTTTATTGATATATAGATTCACAATATTGTGTTAATTTCTGCTGCACAGCAAAGTGACTCAGTTATACATATATATTCTTTCCCATTATGATTTATCACAGGATACTGAATATAGATTCTTGTGCTATACAGTAGGACCATGTGATTTATTCTATATATAGTAGTTTGCATAGAATGCAATGGCACCCCACTTCAGTACTCTTGCCTGGAAAATCCCATGGACGCAGGAGCCTGGTGGACTGCAGTCCATGGGGTCGCACAGAGTCAGACAGGACTGAGGGACTTCACCTTCATTTTCACTTTCATGCATTGGAGAAGGAAATGGCAACCCACTCCAGTGTTCTTGCCTGGAGAATCCCAGGGATGGGGGAGCCTTGGTGGGCTGCTGTCTACAGGGTCACACAGAGTCAGACATGACTGAAGTGACTTAGCAGCAGCAGCAGCAGTAGTTTGCAGTTGCACATCCCAAACTTCTAATTTCTCTCTCTCCCTACCCTTCCCCTTTGGTAACCATAAGTTTGTTTTCTAAGTCTGTGAGTCTGTTTCTGTTTTGTAAACATTTGTGTGTTTTTTTTAGATTCCAATAAAAGTGATATCATATGGCATTTGTCTTTCTCTTTCTGACTTACTTCACTTAATATGATAATCTCTAGTTTCACCATGTTGCTGCAAATGGCATTATTTCATTCTTTTTATGCCTTGCTGTCGTTGCCAAGTCGCTTCAGTTGTGTCCGACTCTGTGCGACCCCATGGACTGCAGCCTACCAGGCTTCTCCGTCCATGGGATTCTCCAGGCAAGAACACTGGAGTGGGTTGCCATTTCCTTCTCCATTTTATGCCTTAGTAATATTCTATTGTATATATATACATCTTCTTTATCCACCAATGGATGAATTTTATGAATTATCCTCAACAAAGCTATTAATTAAAAAACAAACAACTTTAGACTCTTTCCTTTGATTCTCCAGCATAGTCTTGTAACTGCTCCCTGTAGTAACTACGTCTGTTAATAACTCAATGCCCCCTTTCGTCTTTTAATTTTTCGGTATGTGGTTAACAATTTTCTTAAATTCTGTTGGCAGAAAATATATATACTAAATAATGAATTATACAAAATGAGATAATAAATGGCTAACATTTATTGGCCTTTTATACAGTCCATGAGATTCTCATGGCAAGTATACTGGGGTGGTTTGCCTTTCTCTCCTCCAGTGGATCATATTTTGTCAGAACTCTCCTCTGGGACCTGTCCATCTTGGGTAGTCCTACACAGCATGGCTCATAGGTTCATTGAGTTATGGCAAGCCCTTTCACCATGACAAGGCAGTGAAGGAACTAGAGATCAAATTACCAACATTCTCTGGATCATAGAGAAAGCTAGGGAATTCCAGAAAAACATCTACCTCTGTTTCATCAACTACGCTAAAGCCTTTGACTGTGTGGATCATAATAAACTGTGGAAAGCTCTTAGAGAGATGGGGATACCCGACCATCTTACATGTCTCCTGAGAAACCTGTATGTGGGTCAAGAAGCAACAGTTAGAACCCTGTATGGAACAACTGATTGGTTCAAGATTGAGAAAGGAGTACAACAGGGCTGTCTGCTGTTAGCCTGTTTGTTTAATCTATACACTGAGCACATCATGAGAAATGCTGGGCTGGATGAGTTAGAAGCTGGAATCAAGATAGGTGGGAGAAACATCAACAACCTCAGATATGCAGATGATACCACTCTAATGGCAGAAAGTGAAGAGGAACTAAGGAGCCTCTTGATGATGGTGGAGGAGAGTGAAAGAGCTGGCTTACAACTAAATATTTAAAAAATGAAAATCATGGTGTCTGGCCCCATTACTTCATGGCAAATAGAGGGGGAAAAGGTGGAAGTAGTGACAGATTTCCTCTTCTTGGGTTCTAAAATCACTGTGGATAGTGACTGTAGCCATGAAATCAGAAGACATTTGCTTCTTGGCAGGAAGGCTATGACAAATCTAGACAGTGTGTTGAAAAGCAGAGACATTACTCTGCTGACAGAAGTCTGTATAGTCAAGGCTGTGGTCTTCCCAGTGGTCACATACGGTTGTGAGAACTGGACTGTAAAGAAGGCAGAATGCCAAAGATTTGATGCTTTCAAACTGTGGTGCTGGAGAAGGCTCTTGAGAGTCTCTTGGACAGCAAGGAGATCAAACCAGTCAATCTTGAGGGAAATCAGGCCCGAATACTTGTTGAAAGGACTGACTGATGCTGAAGCTGAAGCTCCAGTATTTGGGTCATCTGATGCAAACAGCCAACTCATTGGGAAAGCCCCTGATGCTGGGAAAGATTGAGAAGAAGACTGAAGATGGCATCACAGGATGAGATGGCTAAATGGCATCACTGATGCAGTGGACATGAACTTGGGCAAACTTCAGGAGATGGTGAGGGACAGGGAGGCCTGGTGTGCTGTAGTCCATGGGGTCACAAAGTGTCAGACAGGGCTGGGTGACTGAACAACAACAATAATATTTATTGAGAGCTAAGTGTCAAGTTCTAGGCCAAGCACCCTATGCACTTTATCCTGTTTGCTTCTCATAAACAATATAATGATGGTGGCTACAATTATAATTTCTACTTTAGGAATGATGAGAAAAGGGGCACAGAGAGGCTTAATAATCTTCCCAGAGTAACAAATTACATAGTGGTGGAGGCTGCCAGTTCGGGTCTATTTCCAGAAACTGGTTTCCTAACTAGGTTTCAGTCCCAGCCTGGAACATTTTGTCTGTGTGCCTTTGAGTCAGGAAAATTGGTGGGAGCTGCACCTGCACTCATGGAGATGCCTCCCTAAGCTTTGAATGAGTGTCTGTCCCCCCTTCTCATCTTAGTGTTCTGTCCCAGGAACAGCAAGTGCACCTGAAGGCCAGCCTGACATTTAGTTATCACGTCTTCTTAGGCTCTTCTTGGCTGTGACAGTTTCTTGGACTTTCCCTATTTTTGATGAATTTGACAGTTTCCAGGAATATTGGCTAGGTATTTTGTAGGCTATTTCTCACCTGGGACTTGGCTGATATTTTTCTCATGATTAGACTGGGGTAATAGGTTTTGGGGGGGATGACCACAGAGATAAGTTGCCGTTCTCATAGCACATTAAGGGTACATGCTATCAACGTGAATTATTACTATTGATGTTAATCTTGATCACCTGGCTGAGGTGGTGTTTGTCACGTTTCTCTACTGTGAAGTTACTCTTGCCTTTCTTTTCTATACCCATGTTCTTTGGAAGGAAATCATTGCAAAACCCACACATGCATTGAGTTACGCTCCACTTCCTTAAGGGCATGGTATCCACATAAATTACTTGGAATTCTTCTGCAAGAGAAATTTGTCTCTTCTCCCCTACTTATTTATCAAGTAATTTTTGACATCAGTATGAACTCATGAATACTTATTTTATACTTTGTGCTATAATCCAATACCACTTTGTTACTCAAACTGTTCCCACTTTGGCTGTTGAGAGCTCTTTCTACTGGCTACATTGGTCCTTTGGCATACTTCCATCATTGTGTTTTACTGAGCACTTGACTTCCTAGTGTGAGATGCTCTCAACCTGGTATGAGCCATTTCCCCAAGGAGTGCTGGTTCCTTTTACTGGAAAATGGTGTTAGAAACCAGGATCTAGGCGCCAGGTATGCTCATTGCTACTGGGATGTTCTTGGCTTCTAGGTTCTCTCAACTGGCAGAGCAATGAGTATATGTCCTGGGAAGCCATACATGTGAATACTAACCCTTTTATATCCATATGGGCTTCCCTGATAACTCAGTTGGTAAAGAATCTGCCTGCAATGCAGGAGACCCTGGTTCAATTCCTGGGTCAGGAAGATCCCCTGGAGAAGGGATGGGCTCCAGTATTCTTGGGCTTTCCTTGTGGCTCAGCTGGTAAAGAATCTGCCTGCAATGTGAGAGACCTGGGTAAGATCTGTGGGTTGGGAAGATCCCCCGGAGAAGGGAAAAGCTACCCACTCCAGTATTCTGGCCTGGGAATTCCATGGACTGTATAGTCCAAGGGGTCGCAAAGAGTCAGACACGACTGAGCCACTTTCACTTATATCCAAATATCAATGAATATGTATGAATGCAAGCATGTATGCTGTGTGTCTATGTAATAACATAAGTATACACATAAACATGCATATAAACATAAACATACATATATATCTCCATCTGTGAGTTAAACATGTGCATAATGATGTCTTACAATGCTAATGCATTACTGCTGGATCATTCTTGCTTACCTGTGACCTTCCACTACTCCAAAAGTGAGAAGCCTGGCTCCCACCATATGCCATCCATTTACTTAATCATCAGTTCCAGTATACATGTACAGTGGTTTCAAAATTGTAAACCCATACACCCACGGAAAACAACTTTATCAGTTACACTATACAACTTACATGCAGGTCTTTTGCCTTTAGTCTCAAAGACTTAACTCATTTCCAAAGTTACTTAGGTCAGCACCCTTTTCCCCCACCCCCTTCAGAGAGACTGTTTCATACAGTTAGATTCTTTTGCCACCATCTGCATTCTATCTGATGGAGAAGGCAATGGCAACCCACTCCAGTACTCTTGCCTGGAAAACCCCATCGATGGAGGAGCCTGGTGGGCTGCCGTCTATGGGGTCGCACAGAGTCAGACACGACTGAAGTGACTTAGCAGCAGCAGCAGCATTCTATCTGAAATCCCCGACCGCCTAAATGATTTTTTTTAATTTATGTATATTCAAAGGTTCACTCTTTTGAATGCAAAGTTCTACAGGTTTTGGCAATGTCTAGTGTCATGCATAGCATCACAGAGAATAGTTTCATCACCCTAAAAAGATCTCCCTTGTTTTATGCAGTCAACCTTCTCCCATGCCTGTGCCTTACTTGTCTTATTTAACAATGTATCACAGCCATCACTCCATAGCAGCATATGCATATAGTCCTCCTTCCCCTTTGCAGATGTGTGCTCCTCCACTGTGCGGATACACCACTGTTTATTGAACCAGTCCCTTACTGATAGACACTTGGGTTCTTTTCAGTTCTTTCACTATCACAGATGGCCTTGCAATGAATCAGTAGGTACATTTTTGAGTACCTATTACATGATTTTTGTATATTATCTTACTTGATTCTCATTTACCATCCTGCATCCATTTACCTGTGAGGAACCTGGGGCTCCTGGGTTGCCCTCGATCTCATTACCATGAGCTTCTTGAGGGGTTATGTCTTGTTTTCCATTGCATTCCTGGCATTTTTACTGAATCAATGAGTGAAACTCTACTAATAAATGGCAGCACAGGGGACTGAAGCCAGGGCTGTGAGATTGGATCTATCTAGCCCCAAAGCTGCATTCATTACAGTCCAGCAGCGGTCTCTAAGGTGGGATGTCCATATCTCAGGGAGCGCACAAGATGAGCCCATTTGCTTGTGGAAAGAATATATCAGGATATCTAATTAGGATTTTATCCTGTTCTTTTAAAAATGTCCACTTGGGGGACTTCCTGGTGGTCCAGTGGTTAAGAATCCGCCTACCAATGCAGGGGCCACAGGTTGTATCCCTGGGCTGGGAAGATCCCATAGTTATGGGGCAAGTAAACCCCTTGTGTCACAACTTCTGAGCCCACACTCTAGCCAGTGAGCCTCAACTACTGAAGCCAGTGCACCTAGGGCCTGTGCTCCGCAAAAAGAGAAGCCACCGCAATAAGAAGCTTATGCACCACAACCAAGAGTAGCTCCCTCTTGCCACAACTAGAGAAAGCTTGCACGTACAGCAACAAAGACCCAGCACAGCCAAAAATCAATAAATATTTTAAATGTCCACTTTTGTGAATACTTTTTACTTACATAAAAGAATGTAGGGAATATGTGTAGACTTTACATGAATAAGTAAATATTCATATGTCAGATTGTATGCTCAAACTTTGTTCTGATACTAAGAGTGCATGGTGAAAACACTTTGGAGTTACTGTCTTCTAAGATTTGAGGACTTTATTAACTCCACTTCTCCTGTGAAGTGAAAGTGAAAGTGGCTCAGTTGTGTCTGACTCTTTGTGACCCCAAGGACTACAGTCCATTGAATTCTCCAGGCCAGAATACTGGAGTGGGTAGCTGTTCCCTTCTCTAGGGGATCTTCCCAACCCAGGGATCAAACCCAGGTCTTTCACATTGCAGGTGGATTCTTTACCAGCTGAGCCCCGGAGGAAGCCCCAGAATACTGGAGTGGGTAGCCTATCTCTTCTCCAGAGGATCTTCCCGACCCAGGAATCAAAACACCCTACAAATCACAAGATAGTCCCCAAAATAAGAATTATCTAGTCCAAAATGTCAATAGTGGTAAGGGTAAGAAATTTTGCCTTATACTCATCCCAAGAGGGAGAAATGGAGAGAGCAAGAGAGCAGGATGCAGATAAGGAAGTAGGGTGTTATCTGTATCTGTGGATCTAACACCTGTCTCATTACGTACATCCAATTAATGCTAATTGAACAGAGCAGAAGAATGTTAGAGTTGGCAAAGGAGAGGTTTGGGGAGTGGGAAAGGAAAATGACAAGAAGAGGAAGCACAGGGCAGGAAGAAGAACGGGAAAAGGAGGGGAGAAATATGGAGAAAAAACGCAGCAGATTGTTTTCCAAGATGATTGCAACAAGATCGCCCATGCCCTGCACTTTCACAATGTGATATTGACATTCCTCACATTGCAAGATGGCATCTCTATTTCCTTCCCTTGAATCTGGTGGGTATGTGACTCCAGCAGAAGTAATGCTATGCCATCAAAGGTGATACAGCTTCCACCTGGCTTTCTGGGATGCTCTTAGAATCCAGTCAACTGTGAGGAAGTGGAGAGGTCACCTGATACGGCCACATGTACATGTTCTGGCCAATAGGCTGAGGTCCCAACTAATATGCCAGCCACAGGATTAAAGGTACCCCCTAGAGGATACCAGTCTTTGAGTCATTCTGCTGAGGCCCCAGACGTCATGGTCAGTCAGTCAGTTCAGTTAGTTCAGTCGCTCAGTCATGTTCGACTCTTTGCGACCCCATGGACTGCAGCACAACAGGCTTCCCTGTCCCTCACCAACTCCCAGAGCTTGCTCAAACTCCTTTTCATCAAGTCAGTGATGCCATTCAATCATCTCATCCTCTGTTGACCCCTTCTCCTCCTGCCTTCAATCTTGTCCAGCATCAGGGTATTTGGCCAAAGTATTGGAGTTTCAGCTTCAACATCAGTCCTTCCAATGAACATTCAGGACGGATCTTCTTTAGGATTGACTGGTTGGATCTCCTTGTAGTCCAAGGGACCCTCAAGAGTCTTCTCCAACCGCACAGTTCAAAAGCATCAATTCTTCGGTGCTCAGCTTTCTTTATAGTCCAACTCTCACATCCATGTGACTTCCCTGGTGGCTCAGATGGTAAAACGTAAGCCTGCAATGAGGGAGACCCGGGTTCGATCCTTGGGTCGGGAAGATTCCCTGGAGAAGGAAATAGCAACCCATTCCAGTACTCTTGCCTGGAAAATCCCATGGACGGAGGAACCTGGTAGGCTACAGTCCATGGGGTCGCAAAGAGTCGGACACGACTGAGCGACTTCACTTTCTTTTTTCTCACGTCCATACATGACTACTGGAAAAACTATAGCCTTGACTAGACAGACCTTTGTTGGCAAAGTAATGTCTCTGCTTTTTAATAAGCTGTCTAGGTTGGTCATAGCTTTTCTTCCAAGGAGCAAGTGTCTTTAATTTCATGGCTGCAGTCACATCTGCAGTGATTTTGGAGCCCAAAAAAATAAAGTCTGTCACTGTTTCCACCATTTCTCCATCTATTGGCCATGAAGTGATGGGACCAGATGCCATGATCTTCGTTTTCTGAATGTTGAGCTTTAAGCCAACTTTTTCACTCTCCTCTTTGACTTTCATCAAGAGGCTCTTTAGTTCCTCTTCACTTTCTGCTGTAAGGGTGGTGTCATCTGCATATCTGAGGTTACTGATATTTTTCTCAGCAATCTTGATTCCAGCTTGTGCTTCATCCAGCCTGGCATTTTGCATGATGTACTCTGCATCTAAGTTAAATATGCAGGATGACAATATACAGCCTTGACATACTCCTTTCCCAATTTTGAACCAGTCTGTTGTTCCATGTCCAGTTCTAATTGTTGCTTCTTGACCTGCATACAGATTTCTCAGGAGGCAGGTAAAGGGGTCTGGTATTCCCTTCTCTTTAAGAATTTTCCAGTTTGTTGTGATCCACATAGTCAAAGGCTTTGGCATAGTGAAGCAGAAATAGATGTTTTTCTGGAACTCTCTTGCTTTTTCTATGATCCAATGGATGTTGGCAATTTGATCTCTGGTTTCTCTGCCATTTCTAAATCCAGCTTGAACATCTGGAAGTTCTTGGTTCACGTACGGTTGAAGCCTAGCTTGGTGATTTTTGAGCATTACTTTGCTAGCCTGTGAGATGAGATGATCCTAAAAGATGATGTTGTGAAAATGCTGCACTCAATATGCCAGCAAATTTGGAAAACTCAGCAGTGGCCACAGGACTGGAAAAGGTCAATTTTCATTCCAATCCCTAAGAAAGGCAATGCCAAAGAATGCTCAAACTACTGCACAATTGCACTCATCTCACACGCTAGTAAAGTAATGCTTAAAATTCTCCAAGCCAGGCTTCAGCAATACGTAAACTGTGAACTTCCAGATGTTCAAGCTGGTTTTAGAAAAGGCAGAGGAACCAGAGATCAAATTGCCAACATCCACTGGATCATCAAAAAAGCTAGAAAGTTCCAGAAAAACATCTATTTCTGCTTTATTGACTATGCCAAAGCCTTTGTGTGGATCACAACAAACTGTGGAAAATTCTGAAAGAGATGGGAATACCAGACCACCTGACCTGCCTCTTGAGAAATGTGTATGCAAGTCAGGAAGCAACAGTTAGAATTGGACATGGAACAACAGACTGGTTCCAAATAGGAAAAGGTGTACATCAAGACTGTATATTGTCACCCTGCTTATTTAACTTATATGCAGAGTACATCATGAGAAACGCTGGGTTGGATGAAGCATAAGCTGGAATCAAGATTGCTGAGAAAAATATCAGTAACCTCAGATATGCAGATGACACCACCCTTACAGCAGAAAGTGAAGAAGAACTAAAAAGCCTCTTGATGAAAGTGAAAGAGGAGAGTGAAAAAGTTGGCTTAAAGCTCAACATTCAGAAAACGAAGATCATGGCATCTGGTCCCATCACTTCATGGCCAATTGATGGAGAAATGGTGGAAACAGTGACAGACTTTATTTTCCTGGGCTCCAAAATCACTGCAGATGTGACTGCAGCCATGAAATTAAAGACACTTGCTCCTTGGAAGAAAAGCTATGACCAACCTAGACAGCTTATTAAAAAGCAGAGACATTACTTTGCCAACAAAGGTCTGTCTAGTCAAGGCTATAGGTTTTCCAGTAGTCATGTGTGGATGTGAGAGTTGGACTATAAAGAAAGCTGAGCGCCAGAGAAGTGATGCTTTTTGAACTGTGGTGCTTGAGAAGACACTTGAGGGTCCCTAGGACTGCCAGGAGATCCAACCAGTCCATCCTAAAGGAAATCAATCCTGAATGTTCATTGGAAGGACTTATGCTGAAGCTGAAACTCCAATAATTTGGTTACCTGATGCAAAGAACTGACTCACTGGAAAAGACCCTGATGCTGGGAAAGATTGAGGGCAGGAGGAGAAGGGGACAACAAAGGATGAGATGGTTGGATGGCATCACTGACTCAATGGACATGAGTTTGAGTAAACTCTGAGAGTTGGTGATGGACAGGGAGGCCTGGCATGCTGCCGTCCATGGGGTCGCAAACAGTCGGACATGACTGAGTGACTGAACTGAACTGACATGAGTGCAATTGTGTGGTAGTTCTTTGGTATTGCCTTTCTTTGGGATTGGAATGAAAACTGACCTTTTCCAGTCCTGTGGCCACTGCTGAGTTTTCCAAATTTGTTGCCATATTGAGTGCAGCACTTTAATAGCATCATCTTTTAGGATGTGAAATAGCTCAGATGGAATTCCATCACTTCCACTAGCTTTGTTCATTGTGACGCTTCCTGAGGCCCACTTGACTTTGCATTCCAGGATGTCTGGCTCCACCGTTGTGGTTATCTGGGTCATTAAGACCTTTTCTGTATAGCTCTTCTGTGTATTATTGCCACCTCTTAATATCTTCTGCTTCTGTTAGGTCCATACCACTTCTGTCCTTTATTGTGCCCATATTTGCATGAAATGTTCCCTTGCTATCTCTAATTCTCTTGAAAAGATCTCATCTTCCCCATTCTATTGTTTTCTTCTTTTTGTTTGCATTGATCACTGAGGAAGGCTTTCTTATTTCTCCTTGCTCTTCTTTGGAACTCTGCATTCAGATGGGTATATCTTTCCTTTTCTCCTTTGCCTTTAGTTCCTCTTCTTTTCTCAGCTATTTGTAAGACCTCCTGGGGCAACCATTTTGCCTTTCTTTTTCTTGGGGATAGTCTTGATCACGGCCTCCTGTACAATGTCACAAACCTCTGTCCATAGTTCTTCAGGCACTCTATCAGATCTAATTCCTTGAATCTATTTCTCATTTCCACTGTATAATCATCAGGGATTTGATTTAGGTCATACCTGAATGGTCTAGTGGTTTTCCCTACTTTCTTCAATTTCAGTCTGAATTTGGCAATAAGGAGTTCATGATCTGAGCCACAGCCTGCTCCCAGTCTTGTTTTAGACATCATGGAGTAGATTTAAACCATCCCCGCCATGCCCCATTTGAGTTCCTGACCTACAGAGTTTGTGAGCATAATCCAATGGTTGTGTTAAGCCATTTAATTTTGGCATAGTTTGTTATACAGTTTTAAAAAATTGGAACAGGAAGGGTGTGTGAGGGCTACCTTCGGAGAATTGTCTGCTTTATACAGGCTTCCCAGGTGGCACTAGTGGTAAAGAATCTGCCTGCCAATGCAGGAGATATAATAGATACAAGTTCAATCCCTGGGTCCAGAAGATCCCCTGGAGGAGGGCACGGCAACCGACTCCAGTATTCTTGCCTGGAGAAATCCATGAACAGAGCAGCCTGGCAGGCTATGGTCCATCAGGTCACAGAGAGTCAGACATGACTGAAGAGACTTACCACACACGCACTGCTTCATATACTAGTTAGGGTAATGCTTGCTGCTGTAATGTACAAACTCCAAACTTCAGTGGCTCTACACAGTAAAGGTTATTTTTTACTCAAATAATTATTCAGTGCAGTGTTTCTGATTGGTGGACAGCCTTCCATTAAATCACCCAGGAACTCCAACTACTTCTATTCTGAGGCTTCTCTATTCCCCAGGGCTTGGGTTCGTTTGCATCCAGAAAGCAAAACAGGGGAGGAAAAATGGAGAAGGCACACCTGCTTAATTGTCTTATTTCAAAAGGGACACATATTTTACTGGAGAGAACTAGTCACATGACACCATCTACATCCAAGGAAGGCTGGAAAATGTAGTCCCTGGTTAATCAGCCAGTTTCCAGAAACAGGTCAATTTTTCAATAGACTGCTACATTTAGTCACCTTGGGGATGGGGTGAACAGTGAATGCACAACTGGTTCTCCTAGACTTGGAGGAATTCAGGGTGTGACTGTTGGAGAGTTAAGGCCCCAGATGGGATGATCCAGCCTTTGTCTCTGGGGGTTGGGGGGCAGGGGTGGAGAGGTGGGGCTGACAGCTCTACATTCTCTTTAATTCTACTTTTTTCTTATTCATTTATCCTCCCATCATCTCTTCTCTGCCCATCTCCAAAATGGAAGACTCAATGCTGAAAAAATCAAGGGAAGATGTCTTTTATTTTTGAAAGGGAACTTTTTAGAAAACCCGAAGTAGGCGAGGAGGGGGAAAGGCACCATCTGCTTAGGATGGCTTGTTTATTAAGTGCTATTTTATGTAAACATGGGGTTTCAAGTATAGAGTTACATGTCTGAAACCTTTAATCAAGTTTATTATATTTTGGAAGTACTCAGGAGTCATTGAATTTATTATATTCTGCAGTTATCTGTAATCAGTAATTAGGGTGGATGATTTGGAGGTACTTGAAATTAGTATTGTAGGAAACAAACTTCTTCCTTTTTTGTTTGGGCCCTGGCTGTTTCTTTAAGCATCTACAAACTGGTTCAAATATTTATTACCCATCTGATTCTATTTAAGGGGAGTGAGGAGGTAGGAAAGAGAGAAGGAAAGAAGGCAGTGAGAATCAGGTATCAATAATTACTGCCTTGTTTTCCTCTCATTGCAGAGTTGGCTTCAGAGTGTTTATTTTTAGAAGTAATACATGGTATCAAGCATCTAATATAAAATCAGGCCTGGGGTGACTTGCCGTTGAATCAAATCACTGTAAGTTGGCTACTCTGGGACTACAAAAATCACGAAGACTCGTAACTTAGTGTGCCTTTGTCCAGGGTTGAGGAAAGGGGTGAGAGTGGGGCTGTTCATCATTTGCAGAAGCTTGAGTTCTACAAACCAAGGTAATAATGCAATTTTCATCACATGTTTTTGGACTCATAAATTTATTGCACTATCAGCTCTAGTATTTATTATTCAGGACTTATTGAAATGTGGTTACATTTATTACAGCTAGTAGCAGCCTTCTCTATTTCCATAATATATGGAGTTGTGTTTTTCAAACAGGTTAACACTCAGTAATGAATCTTTTAAAACTAAGTATTAAAAAAAACTAAAGATCATGGCATCCAGCCCCATTACTTCATGGCAAGTATAGGGGGAAAAGATGGACATAGTGACAGATTTCCTCTTTTTGGACTCTAAAATCACTGTGGATGGTGACTGCAGCCATGAAATCAGAAGATGATTGCTTCTTGGCAGGAAAGCTATGACAAACCTAGACAGTGTGTTGAAAAGTAAAGACATTACTCTGCCGACAAAGATCCATATAGTCAAGGCTATGGTCTTCCCAGTGGTCATGTGTGGTTGTGAGAGCTGGACCGCAAAGAAGGCAGAGCGCCAAAGAATTCATGCCTTTGAACTGTGGTGCTGGAGAAGACTCCTGTCCCTTGGACAGCAAGATCAAACCAGTCAATCTTGAGGGAAATCAACTCTGGATACTCATTGGAAGGACTGATGCTGAAGCTCCAGTATTTTGGTCATCTGATGCGAACAGCTGACTCACTGGAAAAGTCCTTGAGGCTGGGAAAGATTGAGGGCAGAAGGAGAAAAGGGCATCAGAGGATGAGATGGCTGGATGGCATCACATGACGGACATGAACTTGGGCAAACTTCGGGAGATGGTGAGAGACAGGGAGGCCTGGTGTGCTGCAGTCCATGGGGTTTCAAGGAGTCAGACCGGACTAGGTGACTGAACAACAAAGACTCTTGACCACTATTTTTGAAAAATGGAATACAATAGAACAGGTCAGAGGCCATCACAAATAGTGAGGGCAGGTGCTGTTTGTGAGATGTTGCTCATATTTGTGTATGTATCTATATGGGTCTTAATGTAAAATGTGTTGTCGGTTTTTTTTTTTTCACTACAGGTTGGAAGGGTTTTTGGTTCTGGACAAGATGGAATAAGCCCACTGTAGTCTCTCTGCCAACAGTTACAACTAAATATTCTGGACAAAGTACAACTACCTGATAACTGTGCAAAGTAAACAAGCAAGCAAATTGGGGAGCTTGGAGAAGCTATCTGTATTGGGTGTCTCAAAATTTTTTTCCTTTTTTCTTTCACAGCTTTGACCAGAGAGTAGGCCCTCTGTAGGGGAGTTCACAGTAGCAGAGTCAGCAAAAACTTCAAGAGAAACATACAAGAAAACAACTCTTGTTTCTTCTACTCTTCTCACAGCTTTACTTCTGACACCAGACATGTGTGGGGTTTTTTTCCACACCAACCATTTCTCTTAACTGTCCAGACACCAACTGGGTGTCCTGCAGTTCGGTTCGGACACTAACTACCTGGAGTTAATGCAGACCTCAAAGATTCAGGGCTTATTCCCACAAGGTTGTCCGTTTCAGATGCCAGTCACACGTCTCAGGATACCATCTTTACTTCTGAATAACTAGCTACCAATCAGGGGTTCCCATAACCCACCTCTTCCTCAGGTTTGATAATTTGCTATATCAGAAATTCAAGAAAACAGAACTCAAGGAAACACTTACTTACCTTTACTGGTTTATTATAAAGTAACAGCCAGATGAAGAGGTACATAAATGGAAGTCTGGAAAGAAGGGAGCTGAATGGAGCAATTTCTGTCCCTGTGAAGTTGGGGAGCACCACTCTACCAGCACATGGATGTGTTCAACTGGAATTTCTCTGATCCTCTTTGGTAAGGATTTTTTATGAAGGCTTTATCACATAGGCATAGTGAAAGTGAAAGTGAAGTCGCTCAGTAGTGCCTGGCTCTTTGCGACCCCATGGACTGCAGCCTACCAGGCTCCTCTGTCCATGGGATTTTCCAGGCAAGAATACTGGAGTCGGTTGCCATTTCCTTCTCCAGGGGATCTTCCCGACCAGGGCTCGAACCCAGGTCCCCCACATTGCAGGCAGACGCTTTAACCTCTGAGCCATCATAATTGATCATTAATTCAATCCCCAATCTTCCTCTCTTCCCCAGAGGATGGGTGGTGAGGCTGAAAGTTTCCAAGCTTCTAATCATGATATAACCTTTCTTGTGACCAGGCCCCCATCCTGAATCTATTCAGAAGCCCACCAAGAGTCACCTCATTAGAACAAAAGATGCTCTTACCACTCAGGAAATCCCAAGGGATTTAGGAGATCTGCATCAGAAACTAGGAGGTCAAGATCAAATGTCAGGAAAAAAGATAATCCTAACACCCCTTGTTGTTTTTGGGTTGCTAAGTCATGCCTGACTCATTGAGACCCAATGGACTATAGCCTTCCAGACTCCTCAGTCCTCTACTATCTCACAGAGTTAGCTCAAATTCACGTCCATTGAGTCAGTGATGCTATCCAATAACCATCTCATCCTCTGTCATCCCCTTCTCCTTTCGCCTTCAATCTTTCCCAGCATCAGGGTATTTTCCAACGAATCAGCTCATCAGGTAGCCAAAGTATTGGAGATTCAGCTTCAGCATCAGTCCTTCCAATGAATATTCAGGGTTGATTCCCTTTAGGATTGACTGGTTTGATCTTCTTGCTGTCTAAGGGACTCCCAAGAGTCTTCTCCAGCAACACAGTTCGAAAGGATCAATTCTTTGGGTTCAGTCTTCTTTACGGTTCAACTTTCACATCCATAAACGACTAGTGGAAAAACCATAGCCTTGACTATACACACCCCTATCTCTCAAAAAATTAAATGACTTTAGGAGCTCTGTGGCAGGAACCGGAGGCAGAGACCAAATACTTATTTCTTTCACAAACCCTGTCTCTCTGACCAGACTTGGGAAAAGGGTCGTTCCAAGTCAGAATTCTCATTAAAACTTCTCTCTCTCTCTCCTGGACCGGCCCCAAGGGTGGCCCTCAATTCTGGAGCAGTGGTGGCAGCAGTGTGGGCAGCTGACATTTACAGAGAAACACTGTCATTCTGGTTAACGGACTGGGAAACGAAGCCTTGGTGAGCCGAAGAGGACAGGGAGAGTCCCAGAGAGGGGCCAGCTAGAGAAGGGGGCTCCCCTAATTCTGTGTGTGAACTGGCACAACTTTTGCATCATCAGAAGAAATCCTAAACAGCCGAGCAAAGCGTCTGAAAAACTGAAATGACACTGGAACGACAGCCCACAGAAACAGAGACAGAACTTGCAGTTTGAACTTAACTGGATTGATTGCCTGCTAAAACAAAACAAAATCAACGTTTTCTAGAGTAGGGGTCAGCACACTGTTTCCATAAAGGGACAGATATTACATAGTTTAGGCTTTGTGAATCATACAGTCTATCACAACTACTCAACTCTGCTGTTGCTATGCCAAAGCAGCAATAGGTAATGTAAATAAACAGGCAGGGTTGTGTTCCAACAAAACTTTACTTATAAAAACAGGAGGATGGAACTCCCTTGTGGTCCAGTGATTAGGACTCTGCATTTTTCACCAGGTTTAATCCCTGGTCTGAGAACTAAGATTTCAAAAGCCTCACAGTGCAGCCAAAAATAATAAAGAACAAAACAGGAAGAGAGCTGGATTTTTAATAAGACCCAGAGTCTCATTCAGTAGCTCAGCGGTAAAGAATCCGCCTGCAATGCAGGAGACGTGGGTTCAGTCTCTGGGTTGGGAAGATCCCCTGGAGAAGGAAATGGCAACCACTTCAGTATTCTTGCCTGGGAAACCCCATGGACAGAATCTGGCAGGCAAGGAATTAGACACGACTTAGTGACTAATGACAATAACAGAGTCTCATACACGGTACTCAAAATGTCCAGGATACAATCCAAAATTGCTCAACATAAAAAAAAATTAAGAAATGAATTATGAAATGAAATGAATTCTGAAATGATTGGGTTCATGAATTTGGGTTTTAGAACCCAAAACCACAATATCTGAAATTAATATTCACTGTATGGGTTTAATAGCAGAATGGAGGTGACATAAGAGGAGTCAATGAACTTGAAGAAGAGAAACTATCCAGTCTGAAGAACAGAAAGGTGGAAAAAAAGATTAAAAGAGGGAGGCTGGCGTGCTGCGATTCATGGGGTCGCAAAGAGTCAGACACAATTGATCAACTGAACTGAAATGAACTGAATGAATAAGAGTATTAGGGACTGTGGGTCCAACATTCTTTAGAATCCCAGGGGATGAGTAAGAGATTGGTGCAGGAAAAAAAAAAAATTAAGATGTAGCTGAAAGATTCTCAATTTTGGTGAAAGATAAGATTACAGATTCTTGGGACTTCCTTGGAGGTCCAGTGGTTAAGACTCTGTGCTTCCACTACAGGGGGCACAGGTTCAATCCCTGATCAGGGAACTAAATGCTACATGGTGTGGCAAAAATCAGAAAAAATTAGAAATTAGTCACCTCATTAGAACTAAAAGAGGTACAGATTCAAGAAATTCAGTGAATCCCAAACAGGATAAATGCCAGCCAAACAAATAAACCCTCCAAAAACCAAAGAAACAAAATGACCCAGTCAGACACATAATTAAACCCAAAGGAAAGAAAAAATATCTTAAAAGCACTCTCAGAAACAAAACAATATGGTGGTTCCTCAGATAATTAAAAACAGAATTACTATATGATCTGTCAATTCTACTTCTGGGTATATACCCCAAATAATTGAAAGCAGGGTATCAAAGAGATATTTATATACTCATATTCATAGCAGAATATTCACAATAGCCACACACACAAAAAAGGAAGCCAACTGGTGATGAATGGAAAAACAAAATATATGCATGTAATGGACTACTCAGCCTTGAAAAGGGAAGTCTAACATATGCTCAGAGAAGGCAATGGCACCTCACTCCAGTACTCTTGCCTGGAAAATCCCATGGAGGGAGGAGCCTGGTGGGCTGCAGTCCATGGGGTCACTAAGATTCGGACATGACTGAGCGACTTCACTTTCACTTTTCACTTCCATGCACTGGAGAAGGAAACGGCAACCCACTCCAGTGTTCTTGCCTGGAGAATCCCAGAGACGGGGGAGCCTGGTGGGCTGCCGTCTATGGGGTCACACAGAGTCGGACACGACTGAAGCAACTTAGTAGCAGCAGCAGCAGCAGCAACATATGCTACAACATGAATGAACCTTGAGGACCTTATGTTAAGTCAAATAAGCCAGTCACAAAGAGACAAGTACCATATGATTCTACTTATATGATGCACCTAAAGTGGTCAAATTCATAGAGACAGAAAGTAGAATGGTGGTTTCTAGGGGCTGGGCAGAGGGGGAAATATGGAGCTATTAATAAGTTTCAGGTCAAGATGAAAAGTGTTCTGGAGATGGATGGTGGTGATGATTGTACAACAGTGTGAATATACTTAACACTACAATACACACACATACATACACACACACCCCTGGAGAAGGAAATGGCAACCCACTCCAGTATTCTTGCCTGGGAAATCCCATGGACAGAGGAGCCTAGTGGGTTACAGTCCACGGGGTTGCAAAGAGTTAGACAGGACTTAGTGACTAAACAACACCACTACTATATATATATAGCCATGCGCGTGGTTTGTAGGATCTTAATTCCCTGAGCAGGGATTGAACCCAGGTCCTGGCAGTTTTAACTGCTAGACTGCCAGCTCATTCCCCAGAAACGATTAAGATGGCAAATTTTATAATATGTGTATGCACCTTTTACTACAATTAAAAAAAAAAAAACCAATCTGATAAAAAATTATTTAGATATAGAACAATGATTTCAATTGCTATGGATCTCTCATCAGAAACTGTGATGTGAGAAGTGAGAAGACAGTGGGACATCATTAAAGTGCTGAAAGAAAATAACTATATCTAGAGAGAACAAATTCAGGAATGAAAGCAAAATGAAGTCAATTTTCAGATGAAGGAAAACTAAGAGGACTACACACTTCCTCTAAGAGAAGTGCTCAAGGGAGTTTTTCAGGCTGAAGGGAAATAATAGCAGAGGGAAACTTGGAACAGAAGCAATCAAGGAAGAACATAAATGTAAATATCTCCTCTTAAGTTCTTTAAAATATGTGTAACTATTAAAAGCAAAAATTGTAACAGTGTCTGGTAAGGTTTTCAATGTATCCTGACATAATTTACATAACAACTCTAACATAAAAGGGGAAGAATATATGGTTGAGAGGCATCTACATTTTACTCGAAGTGATAAAATATTAACTGTAGGGAGTTAGTGTATTATAATCCTGAGAGCAATGTCTTAACAAACAGAGATATAACCAAAAGTGAATAGACATATTACAGTGAAATACTAAAAAATATTCAAATAACCCAAAAGTGGCAGGAAAGGGGAGAGACAGAAACAAAAGACAAAGAGAACAAACAGAAAACAATAAAATGATAGATCTTAAAGCCAACCCCATCGATATCGTTTGTAAATGGCCCAAATGCATCAAATCAAGAGACTGTCAGAGTACACTGGAGATCAAGGCCCAACTACATCCTGTCTTTAAGAATCCCACATTAAATACAGGCTAAAGGGATGGGGAAGGATGGAGACCAGTGGCTTGAAGAGAAGGTCTGGGTTCTCCTGTCTCGGACAGCTAGGTGGGGTAGGACAGGTATGTTAGGGTCATTACAGAGACAGGCTTGGTATCCTCAGAGCAAGTAGCGGGGTCTCAGGGTCTGGCTTCCAGATTCCCCACCTCCAGCTATCAGTTCAAGAGGGGACTTTCACATTCATCACTCAGAAGCCACAGCTCACAGATCACCTGCTGAATCAAAATCAACATGGATTCTCCTTGCTTCTAAGAATTCTAATTCAGCCTTTGCCAAAATAAGGAGATGCTCTGATAGGCTCTAGCTGCAGCTATCCTGGCAAGTTGGCACAGGCTCGGAAGAGTGTGGTCACTTACAACATGCTGGATGTTCTCTGATCCTGTGTGAATCTCACCTTTTTCATCGTGAGTCTAATAAATTGACTTCTTGGCGTCTGCAGCAGCTTTCAAATGGTCTCCAACCAGGAAGGGAGAACTGGAAGTCCTGAGGAGAGGTATGAAGGGCTCAGTTACTGGGCCTTAGGTTCTGACTCCAATCCTTGAAGCTTTACAAAGCAGTATCTGACGTGCGAAGTCCAATCCAAGACAAGCCAAACCCTCAACATGAGATTCACGCCTCTAGGAGCAACAAGGTGACTAGCTGAGGAATCTGTGCCACTCTCCTCCCCTCATGGATGAATAAAAACAGAAATAGGGCCTAGTTAAGTGGAACGGTAGAGGTTCTGATCGCAGAAAGAACAGATAGACTGCAGGTCAGAGAATGCCAAGATTCGAGTGAAAAGTTTTCACCAATTTCCTAACCATGATTAAACATATTTCAGAAAACGCTTAACTTTCTACATCAATGAAAAACAGAATTCTTGAATGAAGCCAAGTCTAGGTCAGTTATTTTCTCTACCAGCCTCAGGAACAATGAATGACCTCAGTCCAAATAATATCATATAGAAATACCGTCCACATTTTATGAAAAAAGTTAAATTCTAAGTCTGAGCATGAACAATCACTTGAGTTTCAGTCAGATCCATCCCCTATACCCATATGCTTATCAGAAAGTCTGGTCTCCATTTTCACAAGTTCTTATTGTAAATAATGCCATCTGTTCTTCCCTTCCTCCGTGGTTTCGAATCCTGATTCTGAGCCAGGCATACAGTCTCCTGGAATAGACTAATCCCCCAACCTCAGGACTAAGTCCTAGCCTGTGAGTTGCAAGAGGAGATATTATGGAGTGGCCTTCAGGAACCTTATATAAAATACTGCTCACACATTTCCCTGCACTTTTTCTTGTCTCCTTTCTTTAATCCATCTTGTTGCTTGGAAAATGGATATAGTAGCTGGAGTGCTAGCTACCACCTTGGCCAAGAAGACCTGGAGGAGTCCAGGTTCCTAAAGACTTTGTGAAACAGACTCATCTTACCAGCCCTGAGTTGCCTACTTTTGGACACTTGTGGTAGCGAGAAGTAAATCCCCATGCTGTGTGAACCCAGCTGTTGTTTTTGGTTTCTGTTACGTGTAGCTGAATTTGATCCTAATGTAGCTCCTAATGACTGAAACCAAGAAACACTCTCCAACGAATCCTAGGGAGATGTTCTTGGTGGAGAAATTACCATTCCAGTCCATTCTTTGTAGAAGAAAAATGCAGTCAGCTGCCTTTCTTAAGACATTTCACAGTAAGGTTACCAAGAGAAAAACTAACTACCACCACCAAAACCTCAAAAAAACCCAACCCAAACAAAATAACCCCAAACCAAAACCTAAGTGAAGGGCCAGGCTGTGGAAGGCCTGTCCTCTAGTTCTTGCTCTTGATGACCCCTCCTTGGCCTTGGCCTGGGTGGGTTTTCCTCTGTGAACAATGAGGGTGTTGAACTAGATGTCTCCAGGCTTTCATCTAGTGCTGAACTTCCCGTCCATTTTCTAACCTCCATTAGACTATATACTCCTTTTTGCATAAATGAAATAAACCTCAAGTGCTTTTCACAGTGCTTTGCACACGGCAAGGTGCCCTAT
Source organism: Bos indicus (assembly GCF_029378745.1). NCBI lineage: Eukaryota > Metazoa > Chordata > Mammalia > Artiodactyla > Bovidae > Bos > Bos indicus. The sequence continues at coordinate 12,721,710 of NC_091782.1, read as the reverse complement.
ACACATGAGCAATGAAGAATCACGAATCACGTGACTTGTTTGTGTCCACAGTATCTGCACAGAGGAGGTGCTCGCAAGTGTTTACCAACATCCTCTGAGGCTGCCTCCCGTCCTCCTGTCGATCCTGTGCCTGCCCTACAGAAAGCTCGTCCCCCATGCTTACAGGCATCAGCACGAAGAGCCCGAGAAAAGGAGACTTTAGGTTCGGGGTTACGCAAATCCATGGCAGAAAAATCAGCAGTGGAGGAGGAAATACACTATTTATTTACAGTTCTTTCACTTTATCCACAATTTCCCATACAAACATAAAAACTAAAAAAATAAAACCACCACTTGGGAACACAAGTGTCTTTCTTTAATTAGTCCGGTCGAGGGAGGACCACAGCCCTCTCACTCTGTGAAGGAGGCTATTGAGGCACACGGACGGGGAGCAGGAGAGGGCTGGAAAGAATGCCTGAGAAACGGCTCCCGGTGAGAAATGTAAGATGCCGGCGCCGTGGGCGCCACTGGGAGACTCAGGGCCTCCCCGACAGGGGACAGCACCCGGCTTCCCCAGAGGGTGCCGGCTGCCTGCCGCCTCCCCCTCCACCTCTTCACTGCTGAACACCCGGCATCCAACACAGGTCAACCGTCTGGTGAGCTGCGTGGGGTGTGATGGTGACAGTGGAGGGGACAACAAATGCCTCTCTCTGGGAAGAGCCCCAGGGCCCAGGAACACACAGGAAACCCCTCTCCCTTGGCACTGACAGTCAGTCACAGCTTATCTTGAATACCATGCTGCCTTGTAAAAAACGTGAAAACCAAAGCCCTCCCCCAATCCCAGGGGAAAGGCAGGGGGCCAGAAACCTGCAGAGGGGCTTCTGCCTCTGCAGCCCTGTCCCTGGGGGCGGGGGGAGCAGCTGCGGTGAAGGAAGGGGAGCTCTGACTGCTGAAGACGGGGAAGGAACAGGGCAAATGCGCCACGGGGGCCTGGGCCTGGGGGGCGTGAGGCGGGGAGGAAAAACTCGGAGACACTGATGCTCATCAGAGCAGCTCCAGCTGTCGGCTGTGCTCACTCTGGCCGACGCCCGTTCACTTCCCTCACAGGAGGCGCGCCTAGGAACCAACCTGGAGGCGCCACCTGCCTGGCAACTTCATCTGTGCTAGTGACCTAGATTGCTTTCACATGTTGATGCACGTTATAAATATAAAAATCATATCTGCTACAAAGAAGACATATTTATACATCTTTACCCATATACATAATAACACAATTTACACATAATAATATCTTGGAGTGGGTCATCACGAAAAAAGTTGGGGGGTTCGGAGAGGTGATAAGCCCCTTTTCCCTCCCCTGACCTGATCCTTCTCAAGGGATGCGTGTATACTTGGTCACTGGGGCCCTTCCCAGCTGGCTGTTTGACAGGGCTGGTCCAGACACATTTGGACATTCGGACGTGTAACTAAATGCTGATGGGTGTGTACACCTACATACACACACAGACGCAGGCACACGTACAGACATCTGTGTGAGAAAAGGAAAAATAAAATTCCTAGCCCTTGGGTGTAGGTCTCTCCCCAGAGTTATAAGCATCAGTGCCTCCTCTGAGAATAAAGCTCCTAGGAAGTTGCCCCTCACTGGCTCAGACTTGGGCAGAAGGGGAAGGGCTAGGAGTTGGGGGTAGAGGGGAGGGGACAGGAGTCTTTTGAAAACATAAGGCATTTTTGACCTATGATCAAATCAAACTGTCACAAAAAAAGCAACGGTGTCAGTTGGGGCTGGGAGGCAAGAGACAGCCAGTCCATGTAGGGCAATGTGAGTTGAGACCCTGAGCCTTCCCCTTCTTCCCTCCGGTTTCTCTTAAAGGGGCAGACAACCCTGTACCTCCTTTTCTGTCCTCTCCCAGAGCTGAGCCCATCCACGTTTCATGGAATACTGATAGCGGTCCAGGAGACCCGTCCAGAGACATGGAGTGGTGGACAGGCACGCCAGAAAGTTAAGACCTGGGCGGCGGATGTGAGCTTTTTACAGCAGGAGTGGTTCCTGGCCGGAGTCCACGGCTCGCACAGTGGCCACAGTGATCAGATTGCCATCAGAGATGGGGGGCGGTCTGGGTCCCCCTGGAGAGACAGCACCTATCGGCGGTAGTGATTGGGGGCGTCGGCGAACATGTACTTGAGTCTATAGGCCTCGGCGAGGAGCAGCCCAATCTCTTCGTTGCCCCAGTGTATCGTAGGTAGGTTTTGCAGCAGCATGAGGAGACCCTGGAATGCAAGAAAGGACTTTTATCATTTGATCACCTCGGGACTACTGACCAAGGGACCCGAAGGCCGTGGAATGGAGCCCCTCCTGGGTCACACATCCCCAGGGTCTGGCCTCCCTCCTCCCATGCGGCACATGGCCCTTGGCCCTAGTTCTCCTTCAGGAAGCCTTGAAAAGCCTCTGCTGAGTCTCTGATCCACTAACACCTGCCTCTTTAGAAATATTATAAATAGAGAATGACAACAATAAATGAGCATCTTTAAAGGAGAAAAATAATCACTCATCCAAATATACCTCTCTTAATTTCAAAGTATTCCTGTCTTTTTTTCACATGCACATTTCTTAAATAGCTATAATCATAATTATGATTTTACATGCTTTTTAATCATCCTTTTTTACTGTAATTTTTGTGTTTTTCTGCACAGCCTTCAAAAAATGATTATTCTCAATGTTAGTACTCCATCCTGTGGCTATACTCTAATTTACTAAAACAGTTCCCTTTTATTAGATACTTCATTTATTTCCTTTAAGGAAAAAAAAAAAAACCTTCATGGGGAAGACTGCTACGAACCTTTTTGCATTGGACAGTCTTTCTCCTAATCCCAATGTTTGCTTGTTAATCACTGTATTTATCCTCTGCTCTGTTCCCTAAAGACTGTCCTCAACCTACCTGTCCAGCTTATTTCCCACTACTCCCAAGGTCTGAGCCTCATCCAGCCGGGTCCACTTGAGCCACATTTACCTGTGCCTCCAGGGTTTAATTTAGGTTGTTCCTCTTGCTTGGAACACCTCCTCTTTTGCTCCTCTACCTATCTAAATCCTATTGAGTTTTCAAAGCCCAGCTCCCTCAATCAGCTCCACGGAGATGGCCTATTACAGAGGATATTAGAATAAAGAGTGAATGTGAAATCTTAGGTTATCTCTATAATTTAGTTACCCTTGCCTTTGCTGCCACTTTGTGTTCTTTCTCCAACTCTCTTTCTGAACTGGATCTTATTTTTCTGATTATAAAAGAAACAGCGGCAAGACAAAACCCAGAAAGAGACTGACAGATTTGATACAGTTTTGAAACCTCATTATATCAAGGCACAAAAACAAGGTTAAAATACAAGAAAACTGACTACAGGAAAATACTGATAACACTTTTAAAAGACAAAAGGTTAACATCTACAATAAAAAGGAAGTACCTACAAATCAGTAAGAAGAAAAGGAAAACCACTAAATGGAAAAAAAAAAGCGGGTGCAAACAGGTAATGTACAAGATGCCAGAGGCCCATCAACACGCTGTAACCCTGCCACTGGCCGATGCGTGCCCGCTAGCAATGTCTCATAGTTCTTAGTGAAGAGGTCTTGCGTATCTTTTACAACATTTCTTCCTTTAGTAACAGAAGTTGAGCTGGGCACAGAGATACACGGGAACATCACTGCTGTGTATGGCCAGTATGATAAGTTCTGGCCAATCTGGGGGGGCAGTGTGACTCCTGGGTTCTGCCCTAAACTACTCCTCCCCTTCCTAGAAAATGGTGATGAATGGAGGAGTTTGAAGCAGTCATCTTAGACCCTAAGAATAAAGCTGTGTGTTGAAGACGGCAGAACGAGAGAGAAGAAATCTGAGTCCTTGCCACCCTGGGGCCACGTTAGCCCTGGACTCTTACACTCAGCCTCTTCATGGAAGAGAAGCAAACAACTACTTTGTTTTAAGCCACTGTTATTCTCTGGCCTTGGTTTCAGGAGACAAGTTTATATCATCTTAACAAACTCAGGCCACATCTGTCAAAAACCAGAGATGCAGGGACTTCCCTGGCAGCTCAGTGATTAGACTCAGTGCTTACACTTCCAGGGCCTGGGTTCCAGCCCTGGTTGGGGAACTAAGATCCTGTAAGCTGCACAGTGTGGCCAAAAAAAAAAACCCCAACCAAACAATACCCCTCTCCCACAAAACAGAACAAAAAAACAAAGGGGAAAAAAGTACACATGGTCACTGATCCAACTTAACTTCTTAGTACTTCTTGGGAAACATTTGCACTCCTGCACAAGGGTCAGCACCGCACCATTGCTTCAAAAATGGGAAAAGGACATGGAGGAGGTGCCTGTCAATACCGGGAACTTAGAGAAAACGACTGTCCAACTTATGAAATACAACCAGCACCTATAAAAAGAAGCAGGACTACATGTGTCAAGGTAAAAAGATATCAAAGACGTTTTTAGGGGCGAAAACAAGCAAGTTACAGAAAAAGTTATGATCCCACTTAGGTAAAAGAGAAAACACAACTATATATTTGTATATGCATGTATGTATGTAAAATTTTTAAAAGGCTAGGTGGTGAAACTGCTAACACTGGTTACCTTTGAGGATTCGAGAACTTTTGCTTTCTCTCATAATATTTCTCCTCATTTTCAATTATTACAATAAAGTCTTTGTATACTACTTATGTTACAGAACGTTTTCCCCCTAGTAATACACATTTTCCTGGACATTTGTTTACTCTGTTGAAAGTAAGAGAGCACAAAATAAACCACCCTTAACTTCATAATCAAGAGGAAGCTACTTTTAAACATTTTGGCATATTTCCTTCCAGTCCTTTTTCTGTACATTTTTACATAGATGAAACATTTTCTCTAAATACTTTTGAATCTGTTTAGCACTTAATATAAGCATTTCCTCTAATATTAAAAACTCCTTTTAGACATTTTCAACGGTCAAAGAATTTTCTATGATGCAGAAGTATCCTAATTTACTCAGTATCTTCCTGTTTTGAGCATTTAATTATTTCTGGTTTTTCACTATAATGAAATTATAATGAACAGTCTTGTGCATAAAGCCGTATTTTAGATTATTTCCTTGGGCTAAATTCCTAGGAATAAAATTACTGTGTCAAAGGGCATGAACACTTTAAAGGTACCTAAGACTCATCCAGGAAAAAAATCTCCTGTCCCTGGATCTCTACCAGGGCTTAATACTCTCATTCAACAATCTTGGCTAATTGTAAACACTGTCCCTGGATTTCCAAACCCGAGAATCAAACTGAAAGCCACAAGTCAAGGGAATTCCCTGGCAGTCCAGTGGTGAGGACTTTATGCTTTAGCTGTTGAGTGCACAGTTTGATCCCTGATCAGAGAATTGATCAGATAGAGCAAGCTGCACAGTGTGACCAAAAAAAAAAAAGCAAAAAACAAAGATAAATCTGTAAAATGGAATACCCTGCACTCAAGTTATTAATGCTTTCACAGTTTTTATATGAGCATGTACTCATGTAATGTGTGAAAAATACAAAAATGGGAAAAATTATACACATCTATGCATTCTGACATTATGGAACATCTACTATATTTCGTACCAATGATAAAAAGAGGTTACAGAAACAACATACTTCACAACGTCATATAGAAAAACCTGAACAGGACTTCCCTGGTGGCGCAGTGGATGATGGGAATCCGCCTGCCAGTGCCGGGGACATGGGTTTGATCCCCGTTCCAGAAAGAGATTCCACATGCTGTGGAGCCAACTAAACCTGAACGCCGCCAAGTACTGAAGGCTGCACGCTCTAGGACCCGAGAGCCACACATGATGGGCCCTTGAGCTGCAACTGCTGAAGCCCTGCACCTAGAGCCTGTGCTCTGCAGCAAGAGAAGACACCACAATTAGAAGCCTACGCACAGCAACTAGAGAGATGCCCCCGCTCTCGACAACTAGAGCCGCGAGTGTGGCAACGAAGACCCAGCATAGCCAAAAATAAATAAATGAAATACAGTGGTGTGTACGTGTCAAATAAGTAAATAAATAAAAACCTTAAAAAAAAAAGAGGAAAATCCAAACAAACTTTATGGCCAACCCGATATACAGAATATTTCCATTAAGGGTTATGTACAGACAATATGTATTTATTCACATAAATGTGCATGGCAAAATGTCTGGAAGGAGATATATCACCTTTGTATGGTAAGATTTCAAGTACCTTCTTTTTTCTTATTGGTATTTTCTAATTTTTCTATAATGGTTTCTGTTAGTCGCTCAGTTATGTCTGACTCTTTGCGACCCTGTGGATTCCACCAGGAGGACCCCACCAGGCTCCTTTGTCCATGGAATTCTCCAAGCGAGAACAATGGAGTGGGTATCCATGCCCTTCTCCAGGGGATCTTCCTGACCCCAGGATCAAACCTGGGTCTCCTGCACTGCAGGCAGATTCTATAATGGTTACATACACTTGAAAAACTTATAAGCAAAAACAACCAACAGTTGATGTGTCTAGAAGAGAATATTTTTTTCTAGGAGAGAATCTACCTGTAATTTCCAGTTTTTCTAGTCTTGCTAGAAACCTTCCAGAAGTCCTGAAATAATTCTACCCTTGAACATGTCAGCTTCCTACTACCTCTCCCACCAACAGTTGAGGCTTAGGTGGGAGGAATCATTCTGCCACCTGGTGGCCGTACCCAGGAACTGCACCACCCACACACAGCGCTGTAAAAATGGGAAGCCTGTCCATGCATTGGCAAATCAGGGATAAAGTAGAAACTGAATTATCACGGGTGGGAAAAGATGCTGTCAATTACAAATCAGGTACGTTAATCAAGGGGATAGAGAAGATACACTGGTGAGGTGGGGAACAACTGAATATGTGTTACAAAGCCAGCTCATGGGAGTACTAAGCATTAATACACAGTCAGGTGAAACACTGCAGGTGTGAGAAGACAGCTTATGGGGCAAGTAGCTGAGAGTGATTCCAAGTGAACAAGAAGAGGCAATGGCTCTCAGAGAAGACAAGCTCGAAATGGCTGGAAAATGTTGAGAATCCAGATTCCAAAGGAAAAAGAAGAGGAAGAATGAGTCATGTGTGAGGGGGTCAGGGGAAGACAACAATCAGACAAGGGGGCTGAAGGAGAAGGGGTAGCAGGTAATAAGCAAAGTCCTTGGTAAGAAAACGTGCAGGGGAAACTCATTAGAGAATGTTCAACAGATGGAAGAACTGAAGAACAAGAGGGGGACCATCAAGGATAATCACCATTGTGGTGGTAATTACCATTTATTGAGCACTTGCTACTCACCAAATGGGGGTCTCCACTTGTACTCTAGCACATTTAAGCCCCCTATCAACTCTACGAGGCACATCTTATGCCCACTTCACATACGGAAAAAAGTGAGGGTGAGGAGTTAAGAAACTTGCATAGGATCACAGAGTAGTGCTGGGCTAGGATTTGAACCTGGGATATGCAGATCAGGAAGCAATGGTTAGAACTGGACATGGAACAACAGACTGGTTCCAAATAGGAAAAGGAGTACGTCAAGGCTGTATATTGTCACCCTGCTTATTTAACTTATATGCAGAGTACATCATGAGAAATGCTGGGCTGGAAGAAGCACAAGCTGGAATCAAGATTGCCAGGAGAAATATCAATAACCTCAGATATGCAGATGACACCACCCTTATGGCAGAAAGTGAAGAGGAACTAAAAAGCCTCTTGATGAAAGTGAAAGAGGAGAGTGAAAAAGTTGGCTTAAAGCTCAACATTCAGAAAACAAAGATCATGGCATCTGGTCCCATCACTTCATGGCAAATAGATGGGGAAACAGTGGAAACAGTGTCAGACTTTATTTTTGGGGGCTCCAAAATCACTGCAGATGGTGACTGCAGCCATGAAATTAAAAGACGCTTACTCCCTGGAAGAAAAGTTATGACCAACCTAGATAGCATATTCAAAAGCAGAGACATTACTTTGCCAACAAAGGTCCGTCTAGTCAAGGCTATGGTTTTTCCAGTAGTCATGTATGGATGTGAGAGTTGGACTGTGAAGAAAGCTGAGTGCCGAAGAATTGATGCTTTTGAAGTGTGGTGTTGGAGAAGACGAGAGTCCCTTGGACGGCAAGGAGATCCAACCAGTCCATTTTAAAGGAGATCAGTCCTGGGTGTTCTTTGGAAGGAATGATGCTAAAGCTGAAACTTTGGCCATCTCATGGGAAGAGTGGACTCATTGGAAGACTCTGATGCTGGGAGGGATTGGGGGCAGGAGGAGGAGGGGACGACAGAGGATGAGATGGCTGGATGGCATCACCGACTCGATGGACGTGAGTTTGAGTGAACTCCGGGAATTGGTGATGGACAGGGAGGCCTGACGTGTTGCGATTCATGGGGTCGCAAAGAGTCGGACACAACTGAGCGACTGAACTGACCTGAAAAATACTTTCCTAGTCACATAAGTTTTCTGTGTGTGTGTGTGCACGTGCTCAGGGTTCTTTACTTCTCATTGTGAAAAATCACATCTGAGGAACTGAAACCCCAGAAGGTAACCATGACAAAAACATGTTAAGTGCTTTTTTTTTCCTTTTTCTAAAAATGGTGACTCAAAGGCAGACTTGTAGACTTGTAGCTCGTAAGGAGACAGAAGCAACATGCAGCCTCTGAAGGGAATTGTTATAATTATTGCCTAAAAAAGTAAAGTTATACAACTATTGTCAAGGACATAAGACAAAGCACTACTTTAAAACTAGGATGACTGAACAGTTGGGTGAAAAACAGCTGAACAGGAAAGGGAAACGGACTTAAGAATAATCTGAGTTGCGACAAGGATCCATCAGTCCTGGATGCATCTGTTACCTGAGTATCTTGAATCACAGGGTTTCCTGTTTTACCTTCCACAATGCCTTTGCTGAAATCTCAAATCAGCATTCTTACAGAAGTAACAGTCATCATTTTGTTAGGATTCAAAATTTCATTCCAGAAGCCATCAGGATTGTGAATAAATGCCAGGCCTTTCATTTTACCATCATCAGGTTTCTCTACACACTGGACTCCCAGTTTTTCAAACATTTTACAAGCCCCGTGAACGTCAGGAATAGCAATTTCAATGTGACCAAATCCCTGAGGGCCTGAATCACCACTGTGGTAACTCTGGTCCCAGTGTCTTCAGCGCTCCAATTGTGTGTCAGTTCAAGGGCAGCTTTTCTGGAGATGGCCCATGATGCAGCTTTTATTCTTGGCCACACCATGTAGCATGTGGATCTTCCCCAACCAGGGATCAAACCAATGCCCCCAGCAGTGGAAGTGTGGAATCTTTACCACTGGACCACCAGGGAAGTCCTTTCCCTTATCTTCTGGGTGTCATTTTTACCTTCCTAAGCCAAGAACAGTGAAAATTTCCTAGTGGGAAAACCTAATTCTGGAAGTAGTCTCATTCTAAGAATTCTAGCACAAAAATCCAATGACTTCTTATGATCCCTGCTGCTGCTGCTGCCAAGTCGCTTCAGTCGTGTCCGACTCTGTGCGACCCCAAAGACTGCAGCCCACCAGGCTCCTCTGTCCTCGGGATTCTCCAGGAAGAACACTGGAGTGGGTTGCCATTTCCTTCTCCAATGCATGAAAGTGAAAAGTGAAAGTGAAGTCGCTCAGTCGTGTCCGACTCTTAGCGACTCCATGGACTGCAGCCTACCAGGCTCCTCCGTCCATGGGATTCTCCAGGCAAGAGTACTGGAGTGGGGTGCCACTGCCTTCTCCATAGGATCCCTAATTCGCAGGAAATCCTCCCTGCTGGGATCTGGGTCGCAGCAGCAGCTGAGGGTGGCCTTGTCGGTGAGGCCGCCGGATGCGGGCTCTGGTTCTGCCGAGGCCGCACTGCTGTATGGAGGTCTAAAGGAATACTGCAGCCACCCACACTCATGTGGCTCCCTAAGTAAGTGTTCTGAAACAAATCCCTCTTGTTTTGAGTATCAGTGAAACAATTCCCCGGGTCTCAATAAAAACTTTCAAACACATGTTCTTGTTATGTAAACTTTTTCAGCGTCACATTTATTCATAGGTTTCCCGGCGTCAAAAGTACCTAGGACATTTAGTACAGGACTCCCCCTATCGGACGTTCAGCACAGGACTCCCCCTAGAGGACGGTTAGTACAGGACTCCCCCTAGAGGATGTTTAGTACAAGACCCGCTCTAGAGAAAGTCAAGTCCCGCTCCGATGTTTGCTTTGTTTCCATGTCGAGGAATTGCATCCTTTCTCACACCTGCCTGCTCTGGGTGGAACATCTTTAGTTCCCAGGGTACTAAAATCTGGGCACTTTCTGGGGATGATTCAAACTGGCAATTTACTGGATTCTCTGAAAGTGGGGCCTGTGTTTGGGCAATGTTCCACAATCCCACCCTTGAGTTCCCACAGAAGTGGTGGGTGGATGCCATCTGGTTCAAGGGCTTTATTTACTCTTAGTTGGGGTATCCAGGCCTGGAACAGCCCACGGGCTTAGCACTATTTCATTTAACAACTCTGACCTGTCTCCTGCAAAAGTCACTTTCAGGGTGGGAATCTCTCCAAGGTTTTCTTCTATAAGATGAAAGCAAAGGATTGAGACCAGCTGCTCCTCTGGTTTAAGAGTCATCAGCAGGTCCCACCAACTCCTCTGCCAGTTCCCTTTTTATGTATTTAAAGGAACTCTGGTTATTAGTCTTGGAGCTCCCTGCATGGGGCTTCTGAAGATCACTTCTGAGCCATCTGAGGGCTTGTCAGCACCTGCCCTGACATCTCTGTGGGGTCCCGTGCTCTCCTGGACTCCCAGAGATGCTGCTTTTCCCAAAGGGGAATTTTTAGGTTACTCTCTGACTTGCATTAAATAATGTATCCAGGAAATCATTACCTCCATAATAACGGAGGAGGGGGAGGAGGATGTAAACAGCTCCAGTGGCCCACGAGGTCCCTGGCCAGGCCCTGAGGGAGCAGCAGGATGCACAGTCCATGCCCAGAGCCCAGCTTCTGGGTCTCCACCATTTGAGTCAACCCTGTACTTGACTCCTCCAGGTGACCTTGGCTTAGTCACTTCATCTCAGGTGTGACTAGGCACACACTGAAGTCATACTCACCATGACTCAGTTTCCCTATTTGTGAAATAGGGGTAGTTATTACAACTTTTCTTGTGGGATGGTTGCAATGAGCTAACACAGAGAAGCACTCAGGATAGTGCCTGCTACATTAAAAGTGCTGTGAAGTCTCTATTATTAGATTGAACCTTATTAAACCGCCAATACTTGACTGTGTGACCTATAGACAATTTCATAAAATGCAACTGGACATTATCATCATTATTCTATTCAGCCAGCCCAGGCTGAGGGCCAGAATCGCTGAAGGCCCTTCTACCAGGAAAGGGCCTTGGCCCAGCTCTGCCGGAAGCCCCAGTTTCAAGCGGCCCACAGCCCAGAGGACCGGGCCATTCTGCCCCTATGGCCCCTGTGCACAGACACGCCTGAGGTTCCCTTGCTCAGAGGTCTCTGCAAGGAAGCCTCTTGGAGTGATCCTCCTGTGTCCGTTTTCAGTCCTCCACCCCAGGCAGCATGACCCCAGACTACTGCTCGGCCAGGGAGAAGCGGGTGTCCTTCCCTCTGGGGGCTCACCATGGCTGGGTAGGCCAGTGGCGCCCTTTGCCCCTGCACCCTCTGAACACCTCCTCTCCAGCCCCATTTGGTCATCCAGCTTGGTCTTACCCAGGATTAGCCTATCAGGGTTTACTCAGGTAAGTTAAAAGTCACTAAAAGACTTGGGTTCCTGAAGCTATCTTCATTTCACCACTTCCCAGACTCAGAGTACACTGCAGGAACTAATAATATTAGGATTAATAAGCTCACTGCTTTGAAGGCCACAGGCTAAGTATACCATTCTGACAGCTTCAAGTGCAGCAATTTGTATAATCCTCATTAACAGCTCTAGAAGGTAAGTACTCTCATCCCATTTTACAGGTAAGAAAACTTACAGGGCTAAGTTAGTCAGATGAAGGTTGCAGACCTAGAAAAATGGCAGAGCTAGGATTTGACCCCAGGCAGACGTCCCAGAGACTGTGGCTTAACCACTGGACTATTCTGCGTAGTCCCCAACTTTAGAAAGGGGTGGGGGTCGCTGGTTCCCCTGATATATCCTCCACTGGCTCCCTTTACAGCTGGCTCCCCTTCCCTGCTCTTTAAGGGTGATAAATGCCTGGTCTGCTGAAACTGCCGCAAACTCATTTATTTCTGCAGCCACTTCACCTGGTTCTTCTTTGGGCAGTGTGGGCCATCTTTCTCTGCAGAGGTCACAGGCCCGTATCTCCCAACACCACACAATGTTCTCCTGCCCTTGCTGTGTCTCCTAAGGGACGCCACTGGCCTACCCAAGCACAGCCAGGCGCCCTTCTTCTTTCATTATTCATAGAACTGTAGATCTGTGGAGTTGCGGGGAACTCTGCAGATTATTGTTTAATCACCCACTCCGTTTTGTCTCAAGGAAAGAGGGGAGATTGCTCTACTGAGGAGGACCAGCTGAGGTGTTAATGAGTCAACAAAAAGTCCATTGTCATTCTGTGGGTTACTGCAGAAAGGCCTCAGATCCATCAGATAATCGAATGTGCTGCCCAGCACAGAACATCTCCATGTCTAACATAGTTTTAAAGTCGCAGACTATGGTCCTATACTGTCGATGTTGTGAATTGCTACGCACCATTCCAGGAGTCACCTCCACTCTCCCTGAGCTAATCTGGGAAGTGCTTCTATCGCATGTGACAAGGCCCTCTGAGCCTGGCTCATGATAAACCAAACTAGACTGCGGGCTCCCGATAGCTGCGGCACTTCAACCACAGTATCGAAACTGACAGCTCACCCAGCGGGTGCCCAGCCCAGCCCCTGTTCATCCCGGGTGCCACACATGCTTCTAGCTGGCAGAAGGCTCAGCGCGTTGCCCACTGCCCTGGCACCTACCCGCAGAGGCCCACTCCTCCCTTTCTCTCCCAAAGCCCTTCCTTGGGCAAGTCGGGTCCTGTCTATCTACCTATTTGTGGGGCAAGTTTCTTGTGCTTTAACCACCTAACACCAATTACAGAGTGGGCCTGCCTGGGGGTCACATGGAGAGGCTGCTGTTCCTGAGAACGCCCACGTATTAGTTAGAACTTAGAAAAATACCCAACCTTCTCTGGCTTTCCCCTCCCTCGCATTTTTAAAAGGAATATATGCCCATTAAAACAAAAACACCCCCAAACCCCTCAGTTCAGCAATGTACAAAGCAGAAAAACAAAAGCCCACTGCTGCCACCCCGAGAGATTATGACTGTCAAGTGCCCCCTGGCCCTCCTCTCTGCAGACGGCAGAGCCCAGCAGCCTCTCCCCTCAGTCCCCAAGCCCTGTCCCCCGCTCCTGGGCCCCCGCAGCAGCTGGCGGGCTTCCACCACCTCTTCGGTCTTCCTCGCATCCCTACCTCGGGCTCCAGGACACTACACTCCCACTGATCACCCCCTCTCTCTCCTTGCCCGACCACCTCTCCTCCTTGACCTCCCATGGTGGGCGGGGGGGGGGGGCACCAGGGCTCAGGCCTGGCTCTTGTGTCTCCTCTGTTCACTCCCACCTCCTTGGGATTTCATTCAGGGACCCGGCTTCAAGGACCATCTAGCCAGAGGCTCCTAAACATACATGTCCAGTCTGGACTCCTGTCTCTTTCAAGCCCAGACTCACAGGATTTATCTCCCTACCCTATCTCTCCATTTGGATGTCTAACGGTGTTTAAAATTCATCATGCCCCCAAACGAACTCCTGATCTTCCTCCACAAACCGGTTCCTCCTATAGCCTTCTTGCAAACTGTGGAATCACCCTGACTCATCCCTTTTGGTATACTCTATATCTGATTTCTCAGAAATTCCTGTTGGCTCTGCTTACAAAGTGCATCCAAGACCTGGCCACTTGTCACATCTCCACTCCCCCATCCAGGGCCAGGCCACCCTTGTGTAGCCTCCGGGGTGGGCCCCAGCATCCACTGGCCCCACCTCAAGTCCACACTAGTGGGGTCCCCTGAAACTGTAAGTCAGATGATGCCCCTCTTCTGCACAAGACCCTCTCCTGGATCCTCTTCCACTCGGAGTAAAAGCCAAAGTCCTGACTCTGGCTACAAGCTGCCATGACCTGAGTCTCCTGTGACTTCTCGGGCCTCTTTCTAACTCTTTCCTTGGGCCACTCTGCTCCAGGCAACACTGACCACCGTCATGGTTCCACAGACAGCTCAGGCACACTGCAACCTTACTGCCTCTGCATGGCTGCTCCTGCTGCCTGGACGCTCTCCCCGCAGATACCCAGATGTCCACGTGGCTCCCTCACCTTCTCCCAGCCTTTGCTCATGTCACCTTCTCAGTGAGCCTATCCTGACTACTTTATTTGAAACTGCAACCTGTCCCTTCCCTACCACCTAGTAATCCTTTTATCCTTTAAAAAAAAAAAAAAAAAAGTATCCACCTTAAAAAAAAATTTATCATCCTCTAATATTCTTTTTAATTTACACTGCTTTTGTTTACTATGTCTCTCCCCAACTAGAACGTAAGCTCTACAAGAACAGAGCTCTCTATTCTACTTTCTATATGTCTTACTCCCTCAGTGGCGCTGAGCCCACTGCAGGCATTCAATAAATGCTTGTCAGCGAATGACAGGAAGGCCTCTTAGACCTGCCCAGGTGCTCTGCAGCCCTTCCGGTGCTAAGACCCTTTCACACTGAAGAACTCTGGGCCCCCAGAGCTTCCTGCTACCTGGGAGGGGCACCCTCTTCTGAACATCCCCTCACCTTTGCTCTTCCCAGCCAGGTACCTGGTGGGGCACCTTCTCCTTGCACAGCCCCATGAGCGGGATAATGCCCACTCTGATGCTCATCCCCAGCACAGGCTGAGCTCAGGCCTCTCACCTGAAAGTCCTCCTCATCCAGGATCTCTTTCCTCCACTTGATCAAGAAAGCTGCACACACGTAGAGATGAAAGTGGGAGAACCCTTCTGGTTCAGACTGGGAAGGGGGTAAAAAACCAGAAAGAGTTAGGTCTCCAAGCCCTGATGAGAAGCTGGCTCCAGCCCTCTCAGACCCATCCTTCTGCGCGGGGGGCAAGCAGAGCAGCACCCCCTCCATGGCTGGGTGCACAGAGGCCCTGCCCTTGAGGACAAGGCAGACACAGAAGCAGAAAGGAGGTGGGGAGGACTTCCGAGTGGGTGCAGCAGGCAGGGAGCCGAGTGCCTCAGGGACAGCCTGGCATGTGTTTGTTGAGGGGGAGGTCTTCCCATACCTGGTACGTGTCCCACAGGCGGATGGTGCAGCGCAGGGGAAGCTCTCGCATCAGCAGGTTGTTCATCCAACGGAAGGCAAACTGTAGGTATTCCACCTCGTACCTCCTGAAGTGATTATGTACCTGCTCTAAAACAGAAAGGGTCATTGGCCCCCTGAGCGCAACCTAGGGGATCGGACCCTGACTCACATAAACCAAAAAGGCAGCTTCTGTTTCCTTTTTTAATTTGTTTATATAGCTGTGTTGGATCTTCACTGCGTCATGTGGGATCTTTCGTCGTGGCGCTTAGGCTTGGTTGCTCTGTGGCATGAGGGATCTTAGTTCCCTGACCAGGGAGTGAACCCATGTCCCTTGCATTCCAAGGCAGATTCTTAACTGTTGGACCACCAGGGAAGTCCCAGTTTCCATTTCTTTTCAGCTCCTCCCCCTGGGGAAGCCAAACCCGCACCTGACTGTCCGGTGTTGGATCCCACCACCTCACAGCACCGCTGCTTGGTTAGCTCAGCCCTGCACGTAGGAGAACTATTTGGACATCCCACAGCGACGTTCTGGGGGCCTTTCTTCCTTTGCAGGGCTGCTCGAGCCATCAAGTGAGGGAGACATAAGGCTCACTTGGCTGCCTGACCTTGTTACGCATCACAGAAGGAGACGCAATGGAAAAGAACTGTGTGGGTCACCTTGGCCATCCTCCCACCGGTGAGGATTCCTCTTCAGCATCTCTGACAGATGGCAGCCAGCAGGGACTTAAACAGCCGGGGAAAGAGGTTCACCGACTCCACTCAAGGGCAGCCTCTCCCACTGATTAAGTGATTCACCGGAAAGTGCTTCACCACATTCGACAGACACCAGCTCCCCCTGCAACTCCCACCCCATGGTGTGGGCGTGGTGTTCTGGAGCAACCCAAACACACCTGCCCCCTGTTCCATACGGCAGCCCTTCAGATACTGCTTGATAGGATTTGTTTGTTTGTTTTTTTTTAATCACTATCCTCCTCAATTTCCTTATCTATAAATGGGGATACTTATTCAAACCTCAGTCAATCTGGGGGTGAATAAAATGAGAAAATAAAAAGTGTCTACAACAGCACCCTCATGTGGAAAATATTACAGCTTTTGAGACAGTAACTATCAATAATGGTTATATCTAGGGAGCAGAATTTAAAGAAGGGGAAGGATTTTTACTTTTGGGGTTTTTTTGGAATTGTCTAAATTTTTGCAGTGAGTATTACTTCTATAATTCAAAGCACTAAGACATATACATTTAAAAATACACTATATCCTAACATACTATGCCTTTTTTTTAATCAGATATTTTTGATGGCAGAAGAGGGGGAAAAAAGGCCAGACCAGACAGTGGAAACAACTACAGCACAGGCCCTCTGGAAGCCAGCCCCTGTCAGACAGCTCAGCACTCGCCCCATCCCAGGAGCCAAGCGAGGGAGACAGGAGAGCGGGGTGTGGGCCCGGCATGGCGCTGACCGCTGGGCCAGGCAATGAGGCAGAGAGCTAAAAGCATCCCACATGCAATGCATGGGGAAACAGCAGCAAATAATCAAATAAACTCCAGGGACTGAAACCCTAAGTTGTAAAAAGGAGCTGGAGTGAGTGGAACAAATCAGGGAAGGTTTTCAAGGGAAAAGAATCTGGGAAAGGAGAAAGATATGCAATCTCCATATGAGGGACGGGGGGAGGGAGGGACGAGGAATGCGCTGGTGAAGCAGGAAAATGCATGATGGAAAACCAGTTAATGGGACTGATTAGTTGTGTCGCAACTGATAGAATTAACTGGTGCTGGACACTCCACTTAACAGAAGACCTTGCTGTTAGACCTGTGCGCGATCTGCATGAAACTTAATCTCAGCTTCTCTCCCTGGGCCTCAGGTTCCTCATTAGTCAACAGCAGGGCTTCCTGACTTGCCTTCAGTTCTAACACTCCAGGATCCCATGGTGGGGCCAAAGACTTACTGCAGGGCTCCTGTTCCTCAAAGACATTCTGCTTCAGGAGACCACAACTCCTGCTCCCCACCCAGATGGGTCACAGGGAGCTATGGGATGTCCTGCTGGGGTATCAGGCATACCTGAGGACCCTGCATCGAGCCCAGAAATCCTGAGTCACATCACAGCGGGAAGGACACAGTCAGACTACAGACTTGATGCTAAAAGCAACAGAGAACACAGGTGGGTTCGGGGCAGAAGCGGGATGTGACCGGAACAGAGCTCTGGAAAGACGGAGGTGTGTGACAGATGTGTGCAAAAGAGACGAGGATGGAGGAGGCGAGTGCTTCTAGGAGGAAGCTGCAGAAACTCAAGCATGGCTGGACCAGAGCTGTGGCTAGGGCCATGAAGAACAAAAGGGTGAATTTGAGGAGAGATGCTGAAGGAGGATTGGCAGAACCTGGTGACCGCAAACAAAGGCGAGAAAAGAAATGTGACCTAACAGCAGAGTTCTCGCCTCACCTTCCCGGTGAGATGTGGAAGGATGTCAGCATTGCCAACAGAACTGAATGAACTGGAAGGGGTCACGGCCAGGACAGGGGCTGAGGAGACACCCCCCACCCACCCCACACCAGCATAATCACACTCTGTGTGATTCACACTTGTGTCAGAATCACACTGCTAGAGAGTTCTTCCTCTGAACCTACCATCGATCCGACTGACAAGCTCTTCCAGCGCCTTGACCTTCTTCTGGATCCCTGGTTGTGCAAAGGTGTAGTTATCCTGCAAACGACACAGAACTCAGGCCGAGCAGGGAATGTCACACCATCGGGCCACCCCTCCCCCATGGTCACTGAAACATGTTTCAAAGCAGAAGGTGTTTCTCCAGAGCTGCTGCCAGTGTTGTGGGGAACAAAGGAATCTCAGAGAACAGCAGAGTGTGGGGGAAAGGCATGTGCTTTGGAGGCAAACTGCATGGCTGGGAGTACAGCAGAATGGGGGGACAGGGCCTAATGAGAAAGGCAGAGCAACATGGGGACTCCCCTAGACTCCAGGGGACATTAGACCATTGCCTGTTTTTTTTTTTTTTTGCTGCACAGCACAACTTTCGGGATTTAGTTCCCCAACTAGGGATCAAACCCATGTCCTCAGGAGTGAAAACACAGAGTCCTAACCACTGGGCTGCCAGGGAAGTCGTCTAGGATCACTGCCTTTTGAAAGCTGTAAAACTAACGAATGAAGTAAAGATGGATGGACCAAAACGGGGGGAGCCATGCTGGGGCCGGAGTTCGGAGGCTGTCTGATCAAGAAGAGCAACAAGGAACCCAAAGGGAGCCCCAAGCAGGGCATCCCGAAAGGGCAGAGTCGCTCACCTGGATCCCGTCCAGCAGCTTGCTCATGCACCAAAAGCTGTCGGCTTCTATGCTTCGCAGCATGTCCTGAGACAAATTGGTCACATCAAAGTTCTCCACATCCTCTTCTGTAAAACAAAAGGTGAAGAAAGTCCAGAGGTTTTCTCTAAAAAAACGGATAGAGAAAGACAGAGTCTAGTATCTTCAACGGGGTCCTTAAGGCCCAGAGGGAGCCAGGCTCACGTGAGGCCAAGGAACAGGGGCCTGCCCACCACCGTCCCCTTGCCAGGTAGGCAGGAGTGTCCCAGGAAGGCGCTCGAGAATCTCATGACAACACTGCACAGGCCATTTCTCACACCGGGTTGGCTGGGTCCAACACATCTTTCTCTTCCACTGCATTTTTCATTTAGTTTGAGGAAAAAAAAAACAAAAAAACTTCAGGCTTCATGTTCAATGAGCTATATCCAGCCCCCTGGAGGCAGTCTGGAAAAATTCTTTCATTTCAGAAATTCAGTAAACTAACACACTCACTCTTACATGCAGTGAGAACAGTTGGGCTCAGGGAACCCCCACAGGTCCTTTTAAAGACAGAATCCCCCCGTTCTGACCAGGCAGACCCAGGGCCTCATGCCTCAGAAGTGAGGATGAGTTGTGTGAAGGACGATGGCCCAAACCCATGAAAGCTTCCAGGATTTCATCTCAACCAAGCTGGCAGTTATCAAGCTGGGTTCTGCAAAAACCTCCATCCTATAGGATACTCAAGTTAAAAAGGTTCCATGGACAAACACAGCAGAGAAACGCTGCATTATATATCCTCATCTTGGAGACTCATAAAAGGATTCGAGGAGTTATTAGGAATTCTGCATTAAGAAAATCTCCTTCATCTGGCTTACTCAGCACTCCCCCAGTTTCTTTAGCCTTGGCACCTCTTTTAAAGAGGCCTGCCTATGAGCGAGTCTTGGAAACCCCACACTAAGTGACAAGAGTGAGAGGTTGTCCAACTGGTCTGAGATGCAAGAAGGAAGAACACAGGAGTCTTCTAGAAGAAGGAATGTGTGATGTTTCCTTCCTGCGGGAGACAAGGTGGACAAGACAGGCCACCTCAAGCCACAGGCCCCTTGCATGCCCATCAGAGGCCACACACGGAGACGTTCGGGCCCTTGCGCTCTGTGTCAAAGGCAGCCTCTCTCCTTGGAGCCCTGTTTGAAAACAGCATGTTCACTGCAGACCCTGGTGCCGCAGAGACACAGGTATATGACAGAATGTATTTAGAATCCAGACCTTTCCTTTATGAGAATTATCATTCTATCGAGACTTACAACTGGACCTTCTCAGGATGTTGTGGAACAACTCTCCGATTCTCATCCTATATAAACAGTGTTTTTCTAATGGACCTCAAGGGCTGTAAAAACGCTTTTGGGGAGGGCGGGGTGCTTTTTCAGAAAAAGTATGAGCCTGGCAACAGTGTAAAAACTCCACAGTTAATACAAGTAAAGCACCGACAACAGACCCTGGCACACGGTAGGCATGATATAGTTAATTTTAGGTGGGGTTTATTAGGAATTTGTAATGACATGGGGAAGCATGTCACAGCGTTGAGGGAGAGGAGTAAAGTACAAAGTTATTTATGGTTTATTCTCAACTACTGTACATACAATATTTATGTGTCTGTATAAGCACAGAGGAAAAACAAAATATATCACAAGGGTTTACAGTGCTTATTCCCAAGGTAGTACGGATAAAGAATTTTTATTTTCTTTAAACCTTACTATTCAAAATTTCTACAGTAAATATAACTTTTGGTCAAGAAAAAATGCACATGATTCTAGCAAAAAGGAGCTACCATGGACTACACCTGCCTTTTACTACCAAAAAGAGAACAAGATTTTGTAAAACACTAAGCCTGCAGAAATGAAGACTTCAGATAATATACAAAGGTCTATTTGAGAAACCACACAAAAAAATCCTTCCACGAAATACCATCTTTCTTTTTTTTCTAACTTAACCATTTATGTAGTGGGTGTTTTGCCAGAGTGGGGGGTGACCAGATGTATACTATTAATTTAATCAAGTGATACTGGGCTCCAAGACCCAGCTCAGAATCTTCCTTTTTCTTTTTGCTTCATCTCACATTTCTAAGATCCTTCTGTGTTGCTGTTCAGACCTCCAGTTCACTGACCCACACAGGCCATCACCTCTTTACCTATCTGTTTCCCACCAAGGATGGATACCCAGGGGCCCCCAATACCCACTACCACAAATAATGGCTGGAGGAACCACACAAGAACTGCTGTGGGCCAAAGGACCTAACCACGGGTACCAGCAGACCACTCTCCAGGAGCAGACTCCCAGCAGTGCGCTAGGGAACCATATGGACTCTCCCCTTTAGTGAGTGTGGCGGATCACACTAACCAGCCTGGGCAGTAGCTTCCCTTCCTCTGAAAGAAGAAAAAAAATGAAGCCCGTAAGAAAGGCTCAAGATAAAAGCTCTCCCACTATTTGTACGTGTTTCACAAATGAAGATCCTGAGCTCCACGATAATCTGAAGGGTCTTGTCCTACCTGGGCATTTCGGAACACTGCAGCAGAAACGTCACTGGAAATGGGAACCACGCACAGCAGAGTAACTGGGAGAGAGCGCCAGGCTCCCTGAGTACGATGGGGAACAGGCTGCCACATGAGCCCCGGTGACCTGTGGCCTTTTTGTCAGACAGAACAGTCAGCGGTCAGGAGCATAGACTCTGAAGCCAGATTGTGCAGCTAAAATCCTGGCCCTGTCATAAGCTCTGTGACTCTGGGCAAATGACTTTGCTTCCTGAGCCTCAACGCCTCCTCTCTGAAGGAGGTAACATCCTACCACCAGTGGGGCACATTGTAAGGATTAAACAAGTCAATACATGAAAAGTACGAACAGTGCCTGGGATAAAATAAGCATTACACAAATGTTAAGTATTAC
Source organism: Bos indicus (assembly GCF_029378745.1). Classification (NCBI taxonomy): domain Eukaryota; kingdom Metazoa; phylum Chordata; class Mammalia; order Artiodactyla; family Bovidae; genus Bos; species Bos indicus. The sequence continues at coordinate 12,700,200 of NC_091782.1, read as the reverse complement.
TGTTATTAAAGCCTCTGTTATTTTAGATCTCTGCTATTTGCAGCCAAACCTAACCTAATTCCAAACGTACCTTAAAAATAAAAGACAAATTTCAAAGCTTTCCATTTCTACCTCTGGCTCTTAAGGAAGAAAATCGAAAAACATGAGGTTCAAGTTGATAAGAACCTGCTCTCAGTAACTGTGCAGTTCCCAACCTTAGCTGTCCTCGGGAGAAGGGGGGTCAACAGAGGACACTGAACCCTCTCTTGGGGCCTCGCGAACTGGGAGCTGTCCTTTGCCCATGTTCTGCCCTCACGCCCCGCCTCCCTGTTAGCTCTTGGCTTTCACAGACAGCAGGGGAGCTCACCAGCACTTCAGAGAGTGGGAGGAGGGTTTAGTTCTAGTGTTCTGCCTGCTGGGACGATAAAATTCACACATTCAGTCAAAAACTGTGAGCTAAGTGCACCAGCAAAAAGCAGCAGAGAAAGGGAGGCCCACATGCTCTCGGGAAGGGCTTCATTCAGCATCAACAGTCTGTTCAGAAGGATCATTAAACATCCCACTTGAGAAAATTCAACATATAATTGAAGCTGGAATGGGAAGCCATGCCAGCAATGCCGTCTCAGATGAGGGCAGCGTCTCTGGTTGTCATTATGGAGCATTCAGCAGCCAGGACTCGGACTGGAGGGAATGAGATTTTTAAGGGATATTTTATGGCTGTTTTAAGCGGCAAAGCATCCAAAAAGAGGAAACCCAACAGCTCTTTATAAAAATCGAATTGCCCACTCTAGGCTTGACAAGAACATGCTGTCAAGCCCAGCGTTATTACCCGATAAATGTACCCGAGTGGTGGCCCCAGTCAAGTGTTCATTTTTCTCAGAACTCCAGATCTCAGGCCTAAAACTAGCCTCACCTGTGCCTCAAACACTCCCCAACAGCTTCGGGAAGAACTGGTTTTACTAAAACTGGAAAGAGTAACTTGTCCACTCAGTGCTCGAGGCATTTCCCAGAAAGCATCTGTGATCGCAGGGCAATTGCTAGATTTTGTGATCTGTTGGGTAGGAATCAACCAGCCCAACCCGCACACAAGAAGATTCAAGGCACCAGACTACAGACAGCCCTTCTATTTTCCAAAGCCTCTGGCTTATCTGATTCCTGTCTGTTTTTTTTAACTGGACTTATGAGAAGAGCTTACATAATATTTTCTGACCACAAAAGTAAACTGCTTGAGAAAAGGAAAAAAATAAATCTTTTCAGCCATACATCTAAAGAACCTCATAAAACAGGAATTAAATCTTTCATCCAGAAAAACACAGTTTTAAGAAGAGTTCCAAGGAATTCATCCGATCACCTGAATGTAATAATTTTAAAGGGGTTCAGTGCTATAGAAACTTGTTGGGTATTACTCATCTGGCATTTTTCAGGCAAGTATCTGTGACAAGGCCACCAGAGCCGAGTATGGACAAGGCGGAGGGACCCCTCGGTTAAACCCAGCAAAGTCAAACCACTTGACAAAGAAAGGACAGTGAGGAGAGGGAAGAGGTTTCTACAGAGCAGAAACCCACAGGAGCAGGTGGGTCTGTTTCAGGAGAACCCTGTTTCAGACTGTGAGAGGAGAAACGCTATTTCTAAGACAGAGAAGCAGCTGACGACAGAGCCCTCCCCAACACAGTGCCGGTCAATTAACGCAGAACCACCTCTGGCCATCCACTGCTCAGCATGGGGCACTTGGCTAAAATGAATTTTAAAAACCAACACACCACCAAACCGACTCTACTTTTCTGAGGTTCTTGTATTACTTCTACTTTTATTTAATGAACACTAATGGCTGCTGCTTATTTAACTTATATGCAGAGTACATTATGAGAAACACTGGGCTGGAAGAAGCACAAGCTGGAATCAAGATTGCCGGGAGAAATATCAATAACCTCAGATATGCAGATGACATCACCCTTATGGCAGAAAGTGAAGAGAAGAGGAGAGCGAAAAAGTTGGCTTAAAGCTCAACATTCAGAAAACAAACATCATGGCATCTGGTCCCATCACTTCATGGCAAATAGATGGGGAAACAGTGGAAAGTGTCAGACTTTATTTTTTTGGGCTCCAAAATCACTGCAGATGGTGACTGCAAGCATGAAATTAAAAGACGCTTATTCCTTGGAAGGAAAGTTATGACCAATCTAGATAGCATATTCAAAAGCAGAGACATTACTTTGCCAACAAAGGTCCGTCTAGTCAAGGCTATGGTTTTTCCAGTAGTCATGTATGGATGTTTGAATTGGACTGTGAAGAAGGCTGAGTGCCGAAGAATTGATGCTTTTGAACTGTGGTGTTGGAGAAGACTCTTGAGAGTCCCTTGGACTGCAAGGAGATCCAACCAGTCCATTCTGAAGGAGATCAGCCCTGGGTGTTCTTTGGAAGGAATGATGCTAAAGCTGAAACTCCAGTACTTTGGCCACCTCATGGGAAGAGTGGACTCATTGGAAAAGACTCTGATGCTGGGAGGGATTGGGGGCAGGAGGAGAAGGGGACAACAGAGGATGAGATGGCTGGATGGCATCACCGACTTGATGGACGTGAGTTTGAGTGAACTCCGGGAGATGGTGATGGACAGGGAGGCCTGGCGTGCTGCGATTCATGGGGTCGCAAAGAGTCGGACACGACTGAGCGACTGAACTGAACTGAACTGAACTGAATGGCTGCTGGTTAAATCAGCCTCTTGATGCCTGGATTACAGGAACCCAAACTGTACGAGTATTCGTGTTAGAGGGGCAAGGGAGGGGGCAGGTCCAGCACACACTTCACCTTCATCTTCTAGGACCTGCCCAAAGACCACCCACAGAGCCAGGCAGCACGTCCCCGAGACTCTTGTATGCCAACAGGCCCTGGGAAGTCCAGGGTTTGGACTGGTGGTCAGCTGCCCACAGGTTCCTCATCTAGGCTCAAACATCTTGACTATGTCGGCTACCTCAATTTCTCCTGTCATGGTGTCTCATTTATGCTTCGGTCAGATAAAAGAGACAGCAAGTGCACACGTCACCTGGCTCACCGCCAGGGAGATGGCAAGCCACAGTTTGCCCTTGGAGAGCTTACCTCTACATGGGAGGAAATCCAGCCCTGGACATCCCACCAAACTCTCACACTGCTCTCAACTGCCCACTGAAAGTAACCCTGCTCAGCACTCTGACTGGGCGTCTCCACATAAGTCTGTTGCTGGAAAGAGCCTCAAATATTCCTCAAATTTCTTAGCACATACAAGGCTGCTTCGTCTATGAAGACGGGGCCAGGAGGCACCTTGAGGAAAGGGGTAAAGTGCCAGACAGGATGAGGGCTAAAAATTCAGCATCAGCCCCACTCTCCAGTTCCCTCCAAACCCAGAGCAGGAGAATGAAAGGTGGAATATTCTTTTTTAATGACTCAATTTATATAAAGTTTAGAGACAGGCAAAACTAACTGAGGTGTCAGAAGTCAGTAAAACATCCATAGTTGCCCTTGTGTGTGTGAGAAGGACTATATGCTTTTATTTTCTGTGAATAAACATCTAGAAGGATAGGCAGGGATTTCTGTCCACTTTGTTTATGGTCATATCCCCTGTGACTAGAGCAGTGCCTGGTACGGTGTAAGAATCAATAAGTAACTGCTGAATAAGTGATGGTGCTCCATCTCTATCCCTTACGAAAAAGAGAGAAGAACTTTTGGCTAAATCAGCACAGTATCAAAATGCTGTGATTCACTGCCCTCCAGTGGCCAAGGCCAGCAAAGCTGTACTATTTCCTGAATATCTTAAACCACTATGAAATTTTCATTCTCTCATTCATTCAGTGCTAAAGAATCTGCCTGCCAATGCAGGAGACACTAGAGACACAGGTTTGATCCCCTGGGTTTGATCCCCAGGTTGGGAAGATCCCCTGGAGTAGGGAATGGCAACTCGCTCCAGTATTCCTCCCTGGAAAGTCCATGGACAGAGAAGCCTGGCGGGCTATAGTCCATGGGGCTGCAGACAGTCAGCACTCACTCTTCATCTAGACACATGTGGAATTTATGGACACCAAAATGAAAGCACTGGGAATGTTAAGATGTTTCAAATAGTCTCTGGCCTCAAAGAATCATAAAGACCAGTGGCAGATGGCAGGACGGAACACACAGTAGCTGGTGTTGTAGAGCCCTTCAAGGGGGAAATGCATAGTTATGGAGAGAGTGCCGCTGGGAGGTGGTGGGAGGAGGGAGGGAGGAGGTCTCAGGGCAGGCTTCCAGGAGGAAGGGGAGCCTTAAGGAATGCAAATGGATTAGCCCAGGGATAAAGAAGTGGTACAGGACAAGGCTTTAGGTTAAAGACGTCAGTTTTGGATTTCTGCCTTTAAGAGGTGAGGCAGAAGCAGAGGACACAGGGCCTTGCACAGCAAGCTACAGAATGTGGACTTTTTCGTCTGTGCTGTGTGGCTTGTGGGGATCTTGGTTCCCTGACCAGGGACTGAACCCAGGCCATGGCAGTGAAAGCCTAGAGTCCTAACCACTAGGCCACCAGGGAACTCCCGGGAATCTGGACATTTTAAACTGTAGGTGATGAGATGCTAGTGAAGGGATTTAAGCAGGGGGGCTGAACAGGCAGGTCTGTGTTTAAATGGTGTGAAAGATGGTTTTGAAGGGGATAAAAACCAGAGATGGGAAAACATACTTGGCCATTTCAGCAATCCAGGCCTGAGCTAGAGAAGTCATAGGAGGAATGGAGAGAGAAAGCGATTCAAGAAATAGTTAGAACATGAAACCATCAGAGCTTTGTAACTGATCGGATATGAAAGAATGAGAAAAAAGAATTATTAATACAAACAAGTCTTAGCATTTCTGGGCTTCCCAGGCAGCGCTAGTGGTGAAGAACCTGCCTGCCAATGCAGGAGACATGAGAAATACGCGTTTGGTCCCTGGGTGGGGAAGATCCCCTGGAGTAGGAAATGGCAACCCACTCTAGTATTCTTGCCTGGAAAATTCCAAGGATTGAGTCTGGCAGGCTATAGTCCATGGGGTTGCAAAGAGTCGGACATGACTGACTATGCACGCACACACGTAGCATTTCTGACTTAAGAGACAGGAAATGTTGGTGACTGAGAGAAAAGGGTGGCTGGGCATAGGGAGAAGAGGAATTAGTCAAACGCTGAGTTTGAGGAGCCAAAGGATAGCAAAGATGTTGTTGTCCATAAATAGCTACTACCACTTCCTCCTCGATGAAAGGACCCTTAAGGGTACTGGTCACCTGGGATAGACTGTTTTCCAGGCTCACCTGCCGATGGGAAACGCCGTTAAGTCTAAATTCAGATGAGAGATTCAAAACCAAGTGTTACGTACTTGGGAAGTGTCTTCCAATGGAAAGAGTATGTCTTTCTTCCTTTCCCTCTCCATACTGGCTGGAATATAGATGTGATGGCTAGAGAACAAGCAGCTATCTTGGATCATGAGTAGGAAAACACACACTGAGAATGGCAGGACAACAGAGAGAGGCTGAATCCCTAATATCATGGAGCCTTGGACTGCTCACCTCCTGACTTTTAATGTGGGAGAAATAAACTTTTCTCTCTTGCTTACAGTACTGGTACTTGGGGCTCCCTGTCAAAGTAGCCAAGCTAATCCAAATCGGTCATTTATGACATGTCATTGTTGTTCAGTCCCTAAGTCATGTCTGACTCTTCGTGACCCCATGAACTATATGGCACATCAGGCTTCCCTATTTCCCAGAGTTTGCTCAAACTCATGTCCATTGAGTGATGCCATCCAACTTTCTCATCTTCTGCCGCCTCCTTCTCTGGCCCTCAACCTTTCCCAGCATCAGGGTCTTTTCCAATGAGATGGTTCTTCGCATCAGGTGGCCAAAGTACTTGAGCTTCAGCTTCAGCATCAGTCCTTCCAATGCATATTCAGGACTGAGTTTCTTTAGGATGGACTGGTTGGATCTCCTTGCAGTCCACGGGACTCTCAAGAGTCTCCTCCAACACCACAGTTCGGCCTTCTTTATGGTCCAATACTTAACATCTGTACATAACTCCTAGATTAACTACAGCTTTGAGTTCTGTGGGCAAAGTGATGTCTCTACTTTTTAATACGCTATCCAGGTTTGTCATGGCTTTTCTTCCAAGGAGCAAGGATCTTTCAATTTTGTGGCTGCAGTCACCATCCACAGTGATTGTGGAGCCCAAGAAAAAGAAAATCTGTTACTTTTTCCACTTTATCTCCATCTATTTGTCATGAAGTGATGGGACTGGATGCCATGATCTTAGTTTTTTGAATGTTGAATTTTAAAGCAGTTTTTTTCACTCTCCTATTCTGCCCTCATCAAGAGGCTCTTTAGTTCCTCTTTGCTTTCTGCCATTAGGGTGGTATCATCTGCACATCTGAGGTTATTGATATTTCTCCCAGTAATCTTGATTCCAGCTGTGAGTCTTCCAGCCCAGCATTTTGCATGATATATTCTGCATAGAAGTTAAATAAGCAGGGTGATAATATATAGCCTAGTTGTACTCCTTTCCCAATTTTGAACCAGTCTGCCGATCCACGTCTGGTTCTAACTGCTGCTTCTTGACCTGAATACAAGTTTCTCAGGAGACAGGTAAGGTGGTCTGGTATTTCCAGCTCTTTAAGAATTTTCCACAGTTTGTTGTGATCCACATAGTCACAGGGTTTAGTATAGTCAATGAAGCAGATGTTTATTTGGAATCCCCTTGCTTTTTCTATGTTCCAATAGACGCTGGCAATTTGATCTCTGGTTCCTCTGTGTTTTCTAAATCCAGCTTGTACATCTGGAAGTCCTCAGTTCACGTACTGTTGAAGACTAGCTTGAAGGGTTTTGAGCGTTACCTGTAACATATCTGAGCATACATGTCATGCAGGGAACATGAGTCAGAGATTTTAAGACTTCCCTTCTGGGACTTTAATTGCTACTGTGCTTCTTAGTAAAACCTGAAATGAAAATCCTGCTATACTACCTCATGCAGAGGAGAAGGGGGAGAGTTATTCGTTACTGTTTCATTTTGCAATGAAAGAAATCACCAGGCATTGCTCTTCTTTTGAAAATAGGACATGTCATGGATCCCTCTCTTCCAGACAACTCCTCATTCAGAACACAGTTGCTGTTATGCAGCTTATTTTGGTGATGACTATATTATCAATTACATTATATTCTGAATTAGATCAATACTGCCATCTAAGTCCGAAAGGATTTGAGAGAGTCCGGAGGTATTTCACTGTCTCAGGGGTCACAGTCCGGAGACTGTGTTTCCCCGAGGGTGAGCCTCCAGCACTATCACCGCTGGGCCCAGACACAGCCGGCTTATCCACAGAGGACCCACTTCAACGTGAGCTGCGGGTTTCGGCAAAAAAAAAAAAAAAAAAGCGGGAACTGAGGGGGAGTGGGCGCTAAGTTAGGTACAGAAAAATTCTGTCAACAGAGGGCAGTCACCGGATCTCCCCATTTTCAGCTATTTTACAACAAACATGATATGAAGCATGAAGCAAGCTCAGGTGCTACTTTATAAAAGTAATGGAGAATAGGGACTTCCCTTGTGGTCCAGTGGTTAAAAATCTGCCTTTCAACGCAGGGGATGAGCATGATCCCCGGTCAGGGAGCTAAGATCCCACGCGTTGCGGGATGAGCATGATCCCCGGTCGGGGAGCTAAGATCCCACGCGTTGCGGGATGAGCATGATCCCCGGTCGGGGAGCTGAGATCCCACGCGTTGCGGGATGAGCATGATCCCCGGTCGGGGAGCTGAGATCCCACGCGTTGCGGGATGAGCATGCTCCCCGGTCGGGGAGCTGAGATCCCACGCGTTGCGGGATGAGCATGCTCCCCGGTCGGGGAGCTGAGATCCCACGCGTTGCGGGATGAGCATGCTCCCCGGTCGGGGAGCTGAGATCCCACGCGTTGCGGGATGAGCATGATCCCCGGTCGGGGAGCTGAGATCCCACGCGTTGCGGGATGAGCATGATCCCCGGTCGGGGAGCTGAGATCCCACGCGTTGCGGGATGAGCATGATCCCCGGTCGGGGAGCTGAGATCCCACGCGTTGCGGGATGAGCATGATCCCCGGTCGGGGAGCTGAGATCCCACGCGTTGCGGGCAACTAAGCCCGTGCGCCTCAGCTATGGAGCCTGTGTGCTCTAGAGCCTGATGCGGCAAAAAATAAATAAATACATATTTTCAAAAATGTTTTTTAAAAGTAATAGAGAACAGATAGCAGAGGAGATAGGAGACAGGCCAAACAAGGTCCTGTGGGTCCCACAGCTCTACTAGGGGACATCCTCCGTGCTACAGCTCAGGGAGATGAGGCGGTGGGCGAGGCTGCCTGGGGACACCTGCCTGGGATGACAAGGCCACCGGCCTGGCCTGTTCCCCGGGTGAAGGATCCCAGAGGCCTCCCGTAGTAGGGACAGTCATAACAAAACTCTTTTCACAGCAGCTGCCTTCCTAGGATACGGCACTATTAGAGAAAGGGAGCAAAGCAGCATTGTTACTCAGACAAGAGAACTGTTCTTGGAGGCCACAAACAATGTTGAGTCTGTGTTCAGGAAAGGCCTTGAGGCTGGAGAGAAGTCTGTATGCCTTGTTTCTTTGAAGCTTAATTTATATCCAGCAACTGATGAACCAATAAATAAAATGTGGTATGTTCATACAATGGAATACTTATTTGACCATAAAAAGGAGCGAAGCACTGACACAGGCTACAACCTGGATGAATCTCAAGAGCAAGCTAAATAAGAGAAACTAGACACAAAAGATACACATATCACAGGATTCCATTTTTATGAAATGTCCAGAAAAGGCAAATAATAGAGACAGAAAGTAAGAGCAGGTAGGAATAGAGGGGGTGGGGGGGCTTGGTACTGATGGATATAGGGTACAGAGTTTCTTTTGGGGTTGATGAAAATGTTCTAAAATTGACTGTGGTGATGGTTATAAACTCTATAAATATACTAAAAATTACTGAATTGTACATGTTAAATGGGTGAATTATATATGAATGACATCTCAGTAAGCTGCTATCAAAGAAACCCCACAAAACTAATTTGTAAAATTACTGCACCTCCAATAAAAATTCTTCTTACTTCCTGAAGTAGGTAGGTTCCCTATTTCCTGAACTTGGCAAGTTTATCCGGAAGAAGAGTCAAGACAATTTTTTAAAAAGGATGATGAAAGAGACCAGCCCTGAAATAATAATAAAACACCCTCTAAAGCTCAAATATCCAAGTTGTGTGGTACATGCATAGTGTGTGTGTGTGTGTGTGTGTGTGTGTGTGTGTGTGTGTGTGCACGCGCGCGCTCATTTGTGTCTGACTCTTTGTGACCCCATGGACTGCAGCCCGTCAGCTGTCCATGGAATTTTTCAGGCAAGAATATCGGAGTGGGTTGCAATTTCCTACTCCAGGGGGTCTTCCTGACTCAGGGATTGAACCTGAATCTTTTGAGTCTCCTGCTTTGGCAGGCAGATTCTTTACCACTGAGCCACCTGGGAAGATGCATAGAAATGGAGATAAATGGAATAGAAATAAGCAAAACCATGTAAATAAAGGAATTTATACTATATTATGAAGAGAGATTTCACACCAGTGAAGAAAGTATGTACTACATATAAACAGTGATAAATAATGAAGTATCCAGTTGGAATAATAACTTTAAATATCAACCCCACTGTAAAAGAAAATAAATTTTACGAATAGAATTTAAAAATCTAAATGTAAAATCAGAGCCACAAGAGTACTAAAAGAAAACATGGAAGAGTATCTTTGTAACATTGAGGTGGGGAAGGTAAAACTTCCTAAGCAATATACGAAATCTAGAAACCACAGAGGAGGAGGTATTTCCTTTGTGTCCTGCTTTGCAATGACCTACTTCTTTGTGAGCCCCTCAAGTCCCCACTAGATGGGATGCTCCACAAGGGGGAGCACACCTGTTACCTTACTCACTCTATCCTCTGGCATAGAGTAGGAGCTCAATAAACACCTGAATGGACACCTAAATCTGAATGGGCAGATTTGACTACATAAAAATTAGGAAGAGCTATATAAGGAGACATAATAAAAGCTGAAAAGATAGATGATGGTCTGGGAGAGAAAAAAATACTAGGTTGAACCATAAACAATTCCCATGGAGTGGGTGTGTCAAAAAAGGTTGAATACTAGCAACACACAGCAGATGAAAAATGAGTATATCTAATCCACATAAAGCTCTTAAAAAACGAGACCAACAGAACAACAGAAGAAAAAAAAAAGTGTAAATATCTGAACAAGCAGATGACAAAAGAAACAAATGCTAATACACAAAAGAAAAGATAAACCACCTCGCTGATGAGTAAGTGGCAATAAAACTGAAACACAAACCGTGGTTTGTCTGCCAGACTGGTGAAACACAATTAGACTTGCTAACAAGGATGTGAAGAAAAAAAAAAAAAAAAAGGATGTGAAGAAAAGCGCACCTAAGCATCAGTGGCTGGAGCACAAGATGCCATAAGCCTCTCTGCAGTGTAAGGCAGTAGTATCTATTTGGCCTGCTTTTAGGACTAGCAGTTTCACTTCTATGGATGCTCTTTCAGAAAATCATGTATTTCAAGACAAAGGATAAGAAAATATGCATAAGGATATTCATTAAAATGTTATCTATAATGGCTAAAAATTATAGATCATTTAAATGCCCTACTATAAAAGAACTGTTCACTACACTATAGTAAAGCTAAATGAAAATAGATGGAATTGCTGAAAATGACGACACAGACCTGTATGTCTGAACCTGGAAAGCTGGCCAGATACTTGTGAGTGAAAGCAAGAAAGACTGAGAAGCGTATGGATAGTCCGATTCTATTTTTCTGGGCAAAACAAAGAAAAATAACACATGGAGGTCTGTTCTCACAAAGGAAAAGGGTTGGAAAAATACACATCAAAGGGTGTTATCTCTTGTGGTGGAGGGTAGGGGTGAGGTAACAACACTTCTTTATTGTTTTGATCTTGTTTTTTAAACAAGCAAGTACTTCTACTGTAATTTGTTGCTTATTTTGGTTTTTTGTTTGAGGCAAGGAGTAACAAGAAATGTGCTTTGCAGCAGAGAATGGAGAAGATCCATCTAGACTGCGACGCCACCAAGTCATATAAAGAGCACAGATGAAAGTCAAAGCCGCTCAGTCATGTCTGACTCTGCGACCCATGGACTATAGAGCCCATGGGGTTCTCCAGGCCAGAATACTGGAGTGGGTCACCTTTCCCTTCTCCAGGAGATCTTCCCAACCCAGGGATGGAACCCACGTCTCCAGGAATGCAGGTGGATTCTTTACCGCTGGGCCTCCAGGGAAGCCCAAAGAGCACAACCATTCAGGTCAAAAGATGGAGGTTTGAGTTCGGGAAGCTCATTAAATCTCTGTCTTCGATTTCTCACTTGTAAAATGGGTTCATATATCTACTTTAAAGAGATACTGGGGGTTACTAAAGGAAATAAGGTCAAAGTACTTTGCAAATGGTCAAGTGTTTTAAAAATTATGGTAATATTACTGGTTGGCATGGCAAAGTCCCAGTTTGAAAACTGGGAAAATAAGAAAGATGGATGGGAATTGATAGATTGAGACTTAAGAGACATATCAACAAACCAGTAGAATGTGTGGACCTGATCTGAACCTTGATTCAAACAAAATGTTAAATATATTTATGGGAATCTAGAAAATTTGAATACTGCTGTATATCAGACTATATTAAGGAACTATTATAACTTCTTAGACATAATAATTACATTGTGGCTGTGAGTTTCTTTAATCATGATCTTCAACTGACACATATGGAAATATTTATGGATGAAATTATACATTGCTTTACATTGAGATCTGCTTACTCACAAAGATAAGCGAGTAAAGAATTGACAGAGGTGTGAAGTTGGGTGGCAAGTGTATGAGGATTTATGGTATTATTTTTTTCTACTTTTACATATGTTTAGAAATGTAACATAATTAAAACTTTCATAAAACATGAATGGGCCTAGCTAGGAAATGCTTTCCTAGCTCTGGGAGGAGGTACCAAAGACCCATCTGAAGGCTGCTGCAGAGGTGAGGCTGACTGCAGCCTTACTCAGAAAGGCCTCCTTGCTGAGGAGGGGCAGAGAAGCCCACACTGTGCTGTGTAAATGCTGTGGGCGAGCAATGGTCAGCAGGTGGGGCTGACAAAGCAAACACCCAGATCAGAATGCAGTCATATCGATCAGAGAAAGGCGCAGTGCACGGTGGGGCTGACGGTGTTAGGGCAGTAACGGGATGGATGCCTACAGAAGGTGGAGGAGAATCGGGGACAAAAAGAACAAATGACAGCTCACAAGATAATTAACAGCCAACTAGAACCGCAGCTGCTGAGGATTTCCTAAACTGGCATAATAACTGGCTGCATGCCAGCACTTAGATCTCAAATGTAGATTAATGAATGGATTAATAATATCTTCCTGGGCTCAACCTTGGGCTCCCCTGCTGGTTCAGTGGTAAGGACTCCATCCGCCAATGCAGGAGACTTGGGTTCAATTGCTGGGTCGGGAAGATCCCCTGGAGAAGGAAATGGCAACCCACTCCAGTAGAAAATCCCATGGACAGAAGAGACTGATGAGCTACAATCCATGGGGTCACAAAGGAGTCCGGACACGACTTAGCAACTAAACGACGACGACAAGGCTCATCCTTTAATACCATTTCAGAAAAGAACTCCTGCAAGAATCAAATCCCAAAGCATCAGCTGCACTGCTCTTTATAATTAAGTTAAACACACAGAATGAAGGCACTTGCAAAAACTGATCAATTGATAAGGGGGGAAAATAAAAGTTCTCCAGCAAAAGCTTTATTTATATGCTTTTGCTTAAGGTCACTTAACAGTGTGGACAAGAGTGTGACTTTCCACCCTTACTCCCAGTTCTGCCCTGGTTGCTGTCACTTAAGGGAAACAAGGAATGACATTATTTGGTTGCCTTCTTTTTCGAGTCATAAAAACAAAACAAAAAAAAAGCTGCCTCATGAAAGACCAAAACACCATCCCTTTGGTCCCACCGGAAAACCTGCAAGGGAAGGATCAAGTGAGACATCTCTCATGCCCCCCACTCCAAGGGGCTCCATGCCAGCCCCTTCTCATGACTGACCTACCCTCTGCGATGGCATCATCTCATTACCTACCACCCCCAGGGCCTGAAGAGAAGGGTTCTAGTCCCAGCCCTGCCACTAATGAGGCAAGAAAAGGGGCAGAGGAGACGGATAGTTTCCTAACATCCTTTCCCACATTCTGATTCCCACATGAACTTCTCTTTGACTGACTAAGAGAACAAAAACATCAGGCCATATGACAGATGGGTTTTCCTGTGACTCTTGAAGCACAAGTGTTAGGGAAATTAAACAGTCCTGTTTGGCTTCAGAGACAAAGCAGAGCAGGCCTCTGACCTTGCGTCTATCCTGCCTGGACACAGCCCTGACTGCTTGCTGTGAGTGCAAGCCTGGCAGCACCAGAGATAAGATAGGGGCTGAATTTTGAGACTGTTGAGCCCATGGAAGGGGTCTGGCCAACCAAGCCCCAGGCTTAATGACATTCCAAGTTTTACATGACAAAACAAACAGCATTAAAATGAAATAAGAGCTGCAATTTGTTCACAGATTGATGATATCAGTTTGCATCCTGGGATTATAAGCGGAACCCCGAACTGCAATTTTTGAAGTCTCACCGTGGAGGGGATATGCTGCCTGGACCTTTGCCAAATTGGGACTCCAGATGTGCTGTGACACAGGATTTCCAGGGCTGTTTGAGTTTATGGATGTTGGTCAAAACTCAATTTGATGATGTATCCTCTGCCGTTTCTATTTCTCTTTTCTTTTAATGTTAGAATATTGAAAGTAAGTGACATAATTCTCTAATAAATATTGAGAGTGAAAGGCACTCAATCATGTCCGACTCTTTGCAACCTCATGGACTATACAGTTCATGGAATTCTCCAGGCCAGAATACTGGAGTGGGTAACCGTTCCCTTCTCCAGGGGATCTTCCCAACCCAGGGATTGAACCCAGGCCTCCCTCATAGCAGGCAGATTCTTTACCAGCTGAAACACCAGGGAAGCCCAAGAATACTGGTGTAGGTAGCCTAACCCTTCTCCAGGGGATCTTCCCGCCCCAGGAATCAAACCAGGGTCTCCTGCATTGCAGGCGGAATCTTTACCAGCTGAGCTACCAGGGAAGCCTAATAAATACTGATATTGTTTATTTGAATATAACGAGTGGCTTCTTTTGTTAACAAATCCTTTGAACCTGAGACAAAATAGAAAACTTTCTTCAAAACAACAAGAGATGAAGGGAATCTTAATCCAACAGGAGAAGCAGAGAATCCTCAATGCCTTTTGAGACTGCCTGATTCAGGCATGGCCAGAGTAGCTCTTACAGAGCTGGCACTGTAAGAAAACCTAACTGCCAGGGACTTCCTTGATGGTCCAGCGGTTAAGAATCTACCTGCCACTGGAGGGGACATGCATTTGATTCCTGGTCCTGGAAGATTCCACGTGCCATGGGGCAACTCAGCCCATGAGCCACAACTGCTGAGCCTGCACTCTAGAGCCCACGAGCCGCATGCTGAGTCCACACGCCACAACTACTGAAGCCCCTCGTGCTCGAGAGCCCGTGCTCTGCAACAACACAAGCTTCTGAAGTGAGAAGCCTGTGCAGCACAACTGGACAGTAGCCCCACTTGCTGCAATGAGAGAAAGCGCACAAGCAGCAATGCAGGCCCAGTGCAGCCATAAATTAATGAACTTTTTAAAAAGAACCATCTTCCTTATAAAAAAAAAAAGTGACAAGAACCCAGTGAGGTAAGGGGTGAAGAAAGAAGTGGGAGAAACCAAGGTCCTGGAGCTCTCCTTGGCCCATTTCATCACCTCCCACGTGAGCTGGAACCTGGCACCACCCTGCCTCCTCTGCAGGCCCGTACCCTGTTCTAAGATACGGCATGAGAACTAAAACATGGAAGCCTGATGTATAATCTGAAATTCCAGCTTTCACAGATGAGGGCCTGTGTTACAGCCAAGTTCAAAATAATCCTAAAAGAACCTCAGATAAAACATCAAACCATCTGTTTATGGTGGAACATAAATATGTCAACTTGGCCGTTCTTGTGGCAAAGCAGGTCTTTTAGGTGAGATCTGTGACCATCTCGAGGGATAAATTCCAGGCTGCTGTTGCTGTTAAAACAGGTTCAGCTGTGTATTCTAAAGCCACTATCTCTTTTTTTAGCAAGATGTGCCCACTGGCTGCACTCTTGGGAAAAACAAATAGACCACAGATAAAAAAAGAGCAATAGCTTGCTCAACTTGGTACTCATGCTTCTTACCCACATATTCTGAGAGGAAGACGACAAAGAACGGAGTGACCAGGTCATTAATTCCCTGGACATACCCACTGGCAGGGTGTCGGATGGCCCAAATAAATAGAATTCTTTCGAAGATCTAGGAAAATGAGAAAGAAAGATGTCAGGACATTAAATCATGAGGATACTCTCCCTCCCTCCGTTTACCGCCCTCACAATTTAACTCAGCACTGCCGCAGAATTTGCAGGAAAAATTTAAAAATTACTGTGGGACAAAGGAAGTCTGTAAATACAGAAAGTTTTGAAGATACAAATTGCTTTTAACAGGGTTTGGTAAAGAATCCATCCACCAATGCAGGAAATGCAGGTTCGATCCCTGGGTTGGGAAGATCCCCTGGAGAAGGGAATGGCAACCCACTCCAGTATTCTTGCCTGGGAAATCCCATGGGCAGAGGAGCCTGTGAGGCTATAGTCTATGGGGTTGCTAAAGAGTCGGATATGACTTAGCACAGCAACTAAAAAACAACAACAACAACAGGTACTTCTTGCCCTTTACTTCTCTTTCTAGTATCTAGTCATCGTGATATGAATTTGGGAAACAGAAAGGAGAGTGACATGGGTGGCTTAGGGAAAGGGTTGCTATGGATGTCATTAATTCAGGCCACCGTGCTCATTTGTAGATGCTGTTTCTCTATTTCCAGGAGCAAGATATCGGAATATCTAAGTTCTGATACATTTTCCAAATCTCTTTTGCTCATTACAGTACATAGAGAGGAAATCTCTTCTCTACCACACTCTTCTTTCTCCCTGCTGAGACGGAAAGAAATCTAGATCTGGATTTACTTCTAACCCAGCCTGACTAGGAACCAGTGACAGACAATAATACATGCAGGAAGTCATCTCACATATCAGGATGCAACCCGGACGTTCGCTGGGGATAGGAAGTCAAATGAACCAAATCCTACAGCTGGGAAAGCCTCTGTGGTTAAGTATATTAGCCACAAGAAGCCAGAGGCTTAGTCTGGAGAGAAAGAAAAGACCCTTAGGATCCCTTTACAGAGTCCCGACCGTTCCTTTCTCTTACCCTCCTGTCCGCTTTCACTAGACGCTCAGGGCTTCCTGTCTCCTCTCAGCCTGCTGGCACCCATCCTGGCTTCAGCCTGCTGACCACAGCTCCTGGGCCCAACACATCCCTCAGACTGGCTCTAACTGGACTGTCTCCTGTCTCTGGAGCACACCAGAGGGATGACAGAGGTGACAATCACCACGTGCAGGGGGGACAGGAAATGCGGGGGCCTCCACCACACCTGTACTCTGCGGAGCCCCATCAGTCAGCTCTACAGGCAGACTAAAGAGGCCTCCCGGAGGTCAGGCGCAAGGGAGCAAAAACATCCCAAGGAGAAAAGTGAAAAAGAGATGGTTGTATGGTTTTGGAGTTGGTTAGCTAGTGTAGGAGAAACGTGGAGAATCTAGCAACACAACAAAGGATGTTTCCCAGCCCAAATCCCGTGCTGAGTCTGCCCTCTAGCTGGCCAAGCCAGCCGACAAAGACTCCCATCGTCAACACTCCTGTCCTAGCAGGCAGTGTGAGCATGGCCCTGTCTGGAAGGAGCTGGCCTCTCTGCCTCCCCTAGAGGGGCCTGCTTGCTCCCTGGGGCTGAGGGGAAGGGCGTGGCATCCTCATCTGAGTCAGGCCCAACATTCCAATGGGGCCCCTCTGACATTCTTTCCTCTGCTGCTAAACGCCCTCCTCCCTCCCTTGAAACTAGGGCTCAAGCTAGACCCACCATGTTCAGGAAGCTCTCAAGAGTTCCCTGCCCACTGTCTCCTCACACCTCCAGTGGCCTGTGTCTGACTGGATGTCTCTATCAGAAGCTCCTCCAGGTCAGCCCTTCTGAAGGACTTATCAGCGCTTCTATTTCAAACTATCAGTTCCTCGTAAATACACACATCCCTGGTGAGTAAGGGCAGGGAAGCTAGCCATTCAGAAGCAGGAGACCTGCAGTAATCCCTCTCTAGTAAGGATGGGACAAGCAGACATACTCACGCCATGCAAGTGGAAATGCTAAAGAGATGGAAATGGAAGAGCACCACGCCTGATGACTTGCGGAGACCATGGAGTCTTCACTACAGAAAAAGTCTGGGACAAGCCTCTCTACCTCTGAGACGCCTCTGCTACTAGTGTGGGTAATTCTCACTCTTCTCAAGTATCTTTCAGGTTTGTAAAGCAAGTCTCTCAATATTCAGTGTTACTTAATTCTCTGCTCCCTGGCTGGCAATTTATTCTGTTTATGATGACTGTAATCTCCTAGATGGAAAGGTGATTCAAGGAAAACTGGAAAGATTGCAGTTTGAGTTTCTTTCTCTGTATGCCGGTTCCACTGCCTGGAGAATTCTTTTAAACGAAGTACTTTGCCCTATCTCCGAATTTAAAGGAAGCAGGCACAGGTGAAAGATCTGAACATCTTCAAGTTAAAATGAGGAATAAGTAGGGCTGAGCCAAGGGAAACTGAAAGGGAGACACAAAGATACCCTGAGTGGGTTTCTACCTTCCTTTGAGCTGATTCTTACAGGCAAAACAATGGCATGACCCTCAAAACCTTCTTTACGCTACTGCTAAGGTATGAGGGATCCCGTCATTAGACACATCTACATTTAAACAGAATTGTGAACATAAAGTCAAAAAGAAATTATTTTGAGCATTTAAAATCACATTCTTTACTATGAGGATGAGTGAAAACGTAATTCGAAAAGCACTTCCACCCAGAGTCCCAGCTACTATTAAGTTGTAAAGGAAATCCCTAATCTCGAGGAGTTTATACTTCTTGCTTGGTCAAAACGTAACAGCCCCACTGAAACCTTTCAAGTGCTTCGCTAACTGCTGAACTGTTAGGTCTCAACGTATCACTACTAATTTGCCTTCTGGGTATGCATCTGAAAAGAACTTAAAATAGGGACTCAGATACTTGCACACCCGCATTCACAGCAGCACTGCTCACAATACCCAAAAGGTAGAAGCAACCCCAGTGGCCGCTGACAAACAGCAGACCAACAGTGTCTCACATACATATAATGGAACAGAAGTTCGTTTTCAAAAGGAAGGAAATTATGACAACATGAACGAACCTCGAAGGTATTATGCTAAGTGAAATAAGCCAGTCACAAAGGGACAATTACTGTGTGATGCCATTTATTTGACATACCTAGAATAGTCAGAAAAACATCTATTTCTGCTTTATTGACTATGCCAAAACCTTTGACTGTGTGGATCACAATAAACCGTGGAAAATTCTGAAAGAGATGGGAATACCAGACCACCTGACCTGCCTCTTGAGAAACCTGTATGCAGGTCAGGAAGCAAGAGTTAGAACTAGCCATGGAACAACAGACTGGTTCCAAGTAGGAAAAGGAATACGTCAAGGCTATATATTGTCACCCTGCTTACTTAACTTCTATGCAGAGTACATCATGAGAAACACTGGGCTGGAAGAAGCACAAGCTGGAATCAAGATTGCTGGGAGAAATATCAATAACCTCAGATACGCAGATGACACCACCCTTATGGCAGAAAGTGAAGAGGAACTAAAAAGCCTCTTGATGAAAGTTAGAGAGGAGAGTGGAAAAAGTTGGTTTAAAGCTCAACATTCAGAAAACGAAGATCATGGCATCTGGTCCCATCACTTCATGGGAAATAGATGGGGAAACAGTGGAAACACTGTCAGACTTTATTTTGGGGGGCTCCAAAATCACTGTAGATGGTGACTGCAGCCATGAAATTAAAAGACGCTTACTCCTTGGAAGAAAAGTTATGACCAACCTAGATAGCATATTCAAAAGCAGAGACATTACTTTGCCAACAAAGGTCCATCTAGTCAAGGCTATGGTTTTTCCAGTGGTCATGTATGGATGTGAGAGTTGGACTGTGAAGAAAGCTGAGTGCTGAAGAATTGATGCTTTTGAACTGTGGTGTTGGAGAAGACTCTTGAGAGTCCCTTGGACTGCAAGGAATCCAACCAGTCCATCCTAAAGGAGATCAGTCCTGGGTGTTCTTTGGAAGGAATGATGCTAAAGCTGAAACTCCAGTACTTTGGCTACCTCATGCGAAGAGCTGACTCATTGGAAAAGACTCTGATGCTGGGAGGGATTAGGGGCAGGAGGAAAAGGGGATGACAGAGGATGAGATGGCTGGATGGCATCACCGACTCGATGGACATGAGTTTGAGTGAACTCTGGGAGATGGTGATGGACAGGGAGGCCTGGCATGCTGCGATTCATGGGGTCACAAAGAGTTGGACACAACTGAGCAACTGAAGTGAACTGAACTGAGAATATTCAAACTCATAGACACAGGAAGTAGAATGGCAGCTGCTGGGGAATGGAAAATTATTGCATCATGGGTACATAGCTTCAGTTTGGGAAAATGAAAAAGTGTTGTAGAGATGAATGATGGTGATGACTTAACAACAATATGAATGTACTTAATGCCACCGAACTATATGCTTATAAATGGTTACAACAGTAAATTTTATGTTATATATTGTTACCACACACACACAAATCACTACTCCCAGCTTTATCAAGTACAGCAAACACAGGACTAGGAATTCTAGCAGCTTCCAGTCTTCATTCAGTCACCAGATGGACTCTGAGTCTGGGCAAGTCCCTTAACCCCTCAAAGCACTACTCAACCCACAGGTTTGTTACGAGGATTGAATGAGAACCCACAAGAAAGTGCTCTGAAAAACCAAAGCTCCATCTGCGAACACAAGGTACCATCATGATTAGCCATAAACCTGCCCGAAGTTGGAGGCGGGGGCAAGCACTCACCCACACGGACAGTGCCGCAGAGGTGTGTGGGGGTTGGGGGAGGGCCAACAGTGTTAAGCAATTCTCTCACCTCCTGTACAAGAGGCTGCTGGAACAATGGAATGAGAGGATTCGTCCTTGGAATGTCAATGTGAATCTGAAAAAGAGAAGCCGTTATCCAAAAACACAAATGCCAGTTCGTTCTTTTGAGAAGTTATTTTCTTAGGATCTGGGAATCAAAGGGAGTGAGAATGAGAGTCAAATTTTATCTTTAGGAAGAACTTTAGAAGGCTTTAGAAACCTACCTGTCCATGTGGAATACATTCCCATGACAGCAACAGCTAACTGAACAGTAATGAAACCTCCCTGAACAAACCACTTAACACCAAACAGCAACAGGCTTCACAACTTAGCAGAACCAGCTGCTTTTCCCTATTGTCTGCCATCTGTTTTACTCTGGGCCTGTACTTAAATTTAACAGGTAGGATCAAAATGTGTATGCCTCTTTCAGATTCTTAATCCTCAACAGTCCGTAAGAACTAAAAGAGCTTGGAAAGCTCCAAAACTGTACCAGGAGAGGGAACCAGAGGGAGCTGGTGCTGAATGCCTGGCACTGAGAGTTCTGGTTTCTGTTACCAAAGACGTCACAATGACTGGTTTTGGCCTTGGGATTTACCGATGTCTAGTAACCCACAAGGCTTCCCTGGTGGCTTAGCAGGTAAAGAACCTGCCTGCCAATGCAGGAGACATGAGTTCAATTCCTGGGTTGGGAAGATCTCCTGGAGAAGGAGATGGCAACTCACTCCAGTATCCTCGCCTGGAAAATCCCATGGACAGAGGAGCCTGTTGGGCTACAGTCCATGGAGTCATGAAGAGTCGGGGACACGACTGAGGGACTAAACGACAGCAACAACCCTAAGGACTGTCTCAGGAGCAGCTGAGGCTACTTCTGCTCTTGGGGCCTGTTGTAGACAGCTGCGCGCACCCAGTATCTTCCCCTCTGCAACCATCAGGCTCCTTTTCACACCTTCCACCTTTCCACAGGCGGTGTGGACTGCTATGGGCGATGGCAGGGCTCTCCTGGCTAAGGCTGCTGATGGCTATGGCTCCAACAGACAGACACACAAGCCAAAGAGACACTGCAGCTGTCAGAAGGACACACTGATGTCACAGGCCAGAGGGGTGGACTCACTCAGCGAACTCATTCTTCATCTTGTGTCCCACCACCCTGACTATTCGCAAGGGCTGTCTGTGGACCAGCGGCGCTGGCATCGCCTGGGAGCTCACTGGAAGCCAAGGGCTCACCCCAGGTGTCCTGAATGAGAATCTGCATTTTACCATAATCCCAAGTTAGAATTTTATCAAAATCCTAGGTGATTTCTATGCATATTAAAGTCCAAGAAGCACTGCTACTGACCAGGGACTCCCCAAAATCTATCTACTGAAAATGTCTAGGGACTTCCATGGTGGTCCAATGGTTAAGACTCCATGCTTCCGCTGCATGGGTTTGATTCCTGGTTGGAGGACTAAGATCTCACATGCCGTATAGCACAGACCAAAAAAAAAAAAAAAAAAGAAGGCTAAAATCAGAGCTACTGAATTAGAAAGAGAGGATGTAGTTCTGGGAATAAATTTAATTCCTAACCACTGTAGCCTGAAGATGTGGCAAACCTGTACCCCGAGAGCACTTCCAGGAGCCGCACCTGAAGATTATGACTAGTGGGCAAAAGGGCAGCAGGTGATGACGTACCTGTCTGTAGGTATCCTGGTGATGTTCCTCATTTCGAGAGTCATAATACTGTTCAATGAAGCCAAAATACTCCTCCCGCTTCCGCTGCAAGGTCAACTTCCTCCTCTCAGTGTTTGCTGGGAGATAACCCTGTAGACAGGACCACTTGTCAGATGGGGACAGGCACTGGCTGGATGAATCCTTAACTTTTATTTTAGCCTGAACAGTGGCTTTGAAACTTTCAAAGGAAGGGAAAGAAAGCTGCCAAGAGGACAAGGGTAAATCCCTTTTTGGTTTTGGCCACCCAGGGTTTGCCCTGTCCTCATTCAATGAGATGCATGTGTGGGTAGATGGGAAGCCCAGCCGGGTTTCTCGGGGTTATGTATTCCTGCAACGCTGGGCGTGGGTCCTGCTGGGAAGCACTGCAGAGCTCTGAGGTTGGCACAGTAGAGCAGCGAATGTAGGTCAGTGGGAGGGAACTGGACCCAAGTCAGGACTCCTGGGGCTGCGTGTGTGCGAGGCAATCCTTCCCAGGGTCACGGAGAGGTGGCTGCCTCCACGGCGCATCTCAGTGGCGTGCCGTGTGAGCCTGTGCTAGTTACGTAATTCTTTCCCGCAGTGATGTTGAGAATTACCAGCTTAGGAGGCTGAATGGAATCTGTGACCCAGCAGCTGCAACGTCCAGACATAGAACTTCTGGCAGCAGCCCCTCGCTCCTGGCTCCAGCTCCGGGCCACCCCTGATCTAGATCCCACTCTCAATTCTGACATCTCTTGTTCCCCTTCCATTCTCACTGCAGCTACTTCTAATAGCATTTGGACTTCTTAGAAGGAGCAGGGGCAGTGACTCCACGGCTACGAGAGTTGGGGGTGGGGGCCGATTAGGAGCAAGAGTTGTTCTCTCGCAGGCAGGGAAGGGACACGTCCACAGAGCGAGCAAGTGCCTGGTGAGCCGGAGCTGTGCCGGGCCCACCTCTGTGCATCCTCACAGCACCTGGCATCGTGCCCGGTAAACAGCTTGCCCTCAATAAATCCTTATGAATGAATGGATTTTACGGGCTCAGGAGATCAAAGTGTTCCTACCACAGTGGCTGGCACAGGGCTCCATGACTTAGTGAATGTGGGACGAGTGCAGGCTTCTGAGGGAGGCCCGTTTATCAACTCTTCACGGTTGGGAAGTGGGTTTAAACCCCCTTAGTCATTACTACTGAGAAAGGAGGGAAGCACAGGGAAAGTGGGACCTGCCACAGGAGAGATGGCTCACCCAGCCTCACTGTACTCCTCCTCAGTGCTGAGAAGGCGCGATCGGGACTATCCACACAAACCTAAGCTCTTCTACACGAGTGGAACAAACTCTCAAGGATGTGATTCTTTATGCAGAGACAGGACTTCAGTCCCATATCAGGTAGGACCAGAGAAGTCTACGGGGCAAGACTGATGTGCCCAGACCAGCCACCGCAGGAAGGGGGGCGCTGTGTGAGGCTTGCACTTCTCTACCCAGAGGGCAGAACTCACCGACAGGAGTCTCCAGGTTACAGGCCGAACCTCCCTGGGAACCCCCGGCCAGCTACACTTCCTCAGTTCATCTGCAAAAAGATGAAGGTGTGGTTGGACTTAGCCCTTCCCGTGGGTGCCCAGAAACGAGCCTCAGCCAGCACTGCCTGGTGCCCCCCAGCGTTTCAGGAGGATGACCGCCATCGCCACTGCCACCACCACCGCCAGCTACCGACAAGCGCGGGTGAAAAGCCCAAAACAACAGCCCTGAGCAGCCAAGGTCATAGCTCTGCAGCAGTGATCCAGTCAGCTCAGAGATTAGAGTTAGAGGGGGGAGGAAGACCAGGAAGTGTGGATTTCAGGAGGAATCGCCTGGAGGTAGAGGAGACCGAAGCCAGAATGGGTGCGCTAGGCTCTACAGGCCACGGAGTCCAGTCCCGCCTAATTTGGCCCCTGATTTCTAGTTAATGTATTCTGACTGCGATACCTGCGTGTCACTTCAATGGGCACCAGATCAGGAGATGCTGGAAAAGTAAAAGAAGGAAGAATAAAGAGCAATAGCTTCCGGGTCTCTGAGAATTCCAGTCACTGAGAGGTCCGAGCTTGCCCGGGGCTCACGAGGGCAGGCGGGGTTGACTCACCCAGGTCGGTGTTGTGGCTGGAGAGAAGCTGACGGAACTTTTCCAGGCGGGTTTTCTCCCGGACGGTCATCGGGGGTGCCCCAGAAGCGTTCTGGTCTGAGATGCGGGCGACGAGCGGGATGACGGGTCGGAGAGGGAGTGACTGCTGTTTGTGGAGCGGGTTCCTCAGGCATGAGTCACCTGAGGGGTCGTTTGAAAGAGAAAGAGGACAGGCTGTGTGACGAGCGCAGATCCAGAGACACCTTAGACCTGACTGCTGGGCACGGGGCTCCTCCAGAGCCGCGGCTGCCAGGTCGCCCAGAGCAGGGCCACCACCCAGCTGCCCTCCGTTCGCTCAGGGGAAGGGCTGTGTGTTTATCATACATACCAAGGCACCTTCTGCGCAGAGACTCCAGCTACTGCAGCAAATCTGACAAATTTTTTGTGACTTCATGGGAAAAATCTATTGTTTTCTTTTTATCCCAACCTGGAACTTTTCTTGGGTGTCTAATAGTGAGTTTGGGGGCAACGTAGTCAAAGGCAGTATTTGCCTTCCCTTTCCTCGTCTCAGAGCACATGGAAAATGACACTGTAAAAGCACATCACGAAAAAAAAGGTGATGGCTGCTCTCCCAAAGCCCCAGGCCCCAGCCGGCTGCCCCGAGGGCTAAGAGGGTCAGTACCCCTTGTACAACTTTCACCTGTTTTTGGCTCACACGTGAGAGGCTCTGACCTAAGGCGGGTCCTCTGTGCTTCGACATTTCTCACCAAAATGAACCGGCTTTTAGTTCTGCCGGGATATGACTGAAATAACAGGCACACGGACTCAAGCTGAACTCTATGTCTGGTTCTAGACACTTCTGAACAAGATGGTGGCTAGGAGAAGTGAGCAGGAGAGTGCTAACATTCACTGACTGCTCACTAAGGCACTGAGCTGGTCACAGTTACCTACATCCTCTCATTTGACCCTTACAACATACTACAGCAGGAATTTACCACGATTTTGAGGGAACTATAGCTCAGAGAGATCAAGTAATTTGCAAGGGAGAGCTGAGTTATCTTGGGTCTGTCAGATGCCAAAACCCTTATTTATTTTACTCCCCCAAACAAAACTCAGTTTTAAATTCTGACCATCCTTTCATGACTGTTTCACATTCTTTACATATTTGGGCCTTAACAAGTAGTCAGCACAACAAGAATTAAACAGGGAATCCTCACCAACCACCACTAGGAGGTTTACAGACTCAACGGCCACAGGGTACTTGGTCTGGATGCCTAGTGCGACATGGGGCTGAGAAAATGCAGACCACACGCCGCTACAGAGCTGAGACTGAAGGCAGCTTCCGGTTATCAAGTGACTGGCTGACCGACGCTCACAGGAGGGAACCCCGTAACGGGAGTGCTCTGGGTGGTCCTGGCTGCACAGGGGCAGCTCGTCAGGGATCGTGGTGGGGCCTTCCCCTCGCAGTGGGACCCTCCGGAGACCCTCAGTCTCACGTGAAGACACTTTCCACAGCCAGGAGCTGTGGTCACCTGGCCAGTGGGCACTGAATGCCTGTCTGGGCGCGTCACTGGGGCCCAAATCAGAGATGTGAAGTGACCGTGAAATGATTTTCCAGGCCTTACAGCCTCATTGCCAAAGCACATCCTTGTCTGAAACTGTAAAAGTTGTTCTCTGAGAACAGGAGCCAGGACACGGACCAGGGCTCTGACATTCCACTTCCTTTTCACCCTTTACCACAGTCAGCTGATTTAACTCTCACCAGCAGGAGGGTGCTTCCCCCTCCAGCTCAGAACGACTGACTCCCATAAAACACTTTAGGACAACATTAGACATAGCAATGGATACTAAAAAGAGTACACTAAGGTGTCTCCAAGCATCTCATAAAACCACCATCATCTCAACCGGTTACTGGTGCCAGTTTCCTGAAAAGAAGGTGGGATCTCCTCCCGCCCCACCCAAACCTGGCAGGCAGGGAGCTGTGACACAGGGACTCTGTTTCTGAGGAACAGCAGAGAGACGACCTGCTGCTAGGGGCTCTTCCCCAGAACGGAGGAACGGTACCAAACATGTTTGAAATTCAGCCACTAACAACTTCAACTACATTTCGTCAACACACTTCAACTTGACCAGGTCCAAAGAAATGTGAAGCAACCACACCATAAGTGTTCTGGACCCCAGCACAGGGAAAGGAAGGAGAGAAGGGCAGGCAACACAGGGGTGTCAGATGTGAAGCCCCGGGTCCCAGGGCCAGGCAGCTATCCAGGCGGGAGAAGCAAGCACAGCTCCTGACCAGTGAGGCCCTCTGAGGACCCTCAGGCTCCAGCTCACTTATTTATCATCCAGTGGACGATCTAAGGGATGCCCCCCCAGAACCTGTTTTTATTTAAAGTGCGCTCTGCTGAAAAGGCTGAGCCTATGGCGGGAAGCTGGACAGACTTACTGGAATTTCTGGACAGCTGGGCGTCACTGCTGGACTTTATGACCTTGTAGCTGGCAGGTACATCCGATGTCGTTGACTGGGACCGTTCTGGTTTCACCCTCAGCTTGCTGTGGTTTTCCAGCACTTGGGCAGCGGTCGCCAGAGCAACTTTTGAGTTCAGAGTTTGGAAAGCAGGGGATGAAAAGTCCTCTTCCTCGTCATCACCAATGTCCCAAGCATCACTGGTGTTCCGGGCAAACTCGTGAAAACTGGAGGCCTTCTTATTTTTCAGAGGAACCGTGCTGACTTTTGACCGTTCTTTAATGAAGCTTTAAGAAAGGAGACACTGTTAACCAAGGAACAGTCTGACATATCCGACCACTTTCTCTTAACAGATTATTAATAGTATTACAAATTATCTCATACACAATCATTACCCTCTTCAAATAAAAAATATCCACATCCATTCCTTATCTAGAAGCGTCTAGACCAGCATTATGCTGCAGTACCAGATAAAACAAAGACAGAATCACTTTCCAAACATTCCACGTGCTCCTCTGTACATCCCAGCCCCTGCACTTAGGTGAGGCTACTGGTTCTGGCCAATGGGCTGAGGAGAGAAGTGAGGCCGTCCCTTCTGAGACAAAGTGTAAGGAACAAGTGTGAGTTCTCCCTTTTTTTTTTTTGCCAAACAATGTGGCATGCAAAACTTCCCCCGCCAAGGATCGAACCTGTGCCTCCTGCAATGGAAGTGCAATGAACCATCATGGAAGTCCTACGTATGAGTTCTCTGTAAGCCTTGTTCTGCCGTGATAACTGGCGAGGCTCCAGGTGGTGGCATCTCCTTCAGCCTGGATGACAGAGTGACTATGTGGAGCAGAGCCTGCCTTCCACACCCGCTTTACCCTCACTTGGTCTGGAAGCACGAGTGAGAAATAAGCATCTGTTGTGTCAATCCACTGAGATTTCAGAGTTAATCTGTTATAGCACCATATCCTAAAATATCTTCTAGAGCAGGACACCAACTACTGGTAGAACAGGAGATGGTTTTAGGTAGCCCACGTGTATTATTATTAAACACTGAGTTTCAAAATGAACAAGTTGTTCTCTTTTTATTCTGTTAAAGTCCTGCTGCCTTTGAGGAGGGATCTGAGTTTGACGCCACTCTGTCTTTAGGATTATTTTTTAACAAAGTGAGGGCAGCCTCAGGTTCAACATTTTGTAAGCAAGAAGATCTGGCTTAGAATGTAATTAATGAGACTGTTTTGTGTTTCACTGTATTTCTAAGGTTATTTTCTATTTTGGGCAAATGATACTGGTTTTCCACTTACAGAACTAGTGAGATTTATTTTAAAAGTAAATCTAATTGAGTACATAAGTTTATTTTTTCAAGTGCATTTAATAATAGTATAAAGTATTACAAAAAAGTCGTGAAGACGGTACATGACTTGAGTTTGGGAAATACTCAATTAACTTGTTGAGAGCCAGGTAGACCATTCTAACTTTCCTGAATGTTTCCTCTTTTTTTGGCTGTGCCATGAAGCATGCAGGATCTTAGTTTCCCAACCAGGAACTGAACCCACGCCCCCTGCAGTGGAAGCATGGAGTCTTAACCACTGAACCGCCAGGGAAGTCCCCCTGAAGTTTTCTTCTTTCTGTGAATCTCTTACGGTCTGGTGGCCCTTATTCTGGTTCCAGGGGACTGTGTGGTTGGGATGTTTCTATAACTGAGTCTTATCTAACATCCTTCATACCCCAAGTAGGGAATCAAAGAATACAGCCTCAAGTAAATTTACACCTGAGGACTGGAATGCGACATCATTAAAATGCCTCACTATTTCCCTTGGCAAGGCAGGGCAACTCTAGTCTAAAAACCAGGCTCTGCCAGAAGAGCTGAAGTCCCCCATTTCCAAGAGATATTCTTCCCTTTATGGGCTGGTCTAATACCTATGACACCTCCCAAGATATGTCCAACAGTCATTCTGAAAGATAACTATTGTTAGCATTGATAAAGAAAGACTGGTAACTCACACAGCTCATCGGAATGACCCTATTATTAACACCAAAAAAGGAGTAAGATATGACAGGCATATTTTCAAACACTAGCCTCACAGAGTAAAGGAAAACGCATCACATGAGATGCAAGAGATAACATGAGATTACACGATGTAACAGCTCAAACGTGATGGAAACGAGAAACCATTTTCCACCCACTAAATTAGCAAAGATTCAAGGACGTATCCTCTCGGTGCTGACCCAGGTATAGTGAGACCAGCTCTCTAATAGCACAGGTGGGGGTGTATGTCGCACCACCTTTCAGAAAACAACCTAGCGATACACATCCCATCAGCCTTAAAATGACTCATAACCTCTGACCATAAGAAAATAATCAGACAAGGACCTATTGTGTAGCATATGGAACTCTGCTCAGAGTTATGCGTCAGCCTGGATGGGAGCTGGGGTTTGCGGGAGAATGGATAGGTGTATGTGATGGCTGAGTCCCTCTGCTGTTCACCTGAAACTCTCACAACACTGTTAATCAGCTGTACTCCAAATCAAAATAAAAAGTTTAAAGTTTGAAAAAAAAAGAATCAGAGTCAAACAAAGGTGATCTGAAACAGTCTATAATGGTATTATGCATTTTGGTTAAAAACTGCAAACATAAACATCTAGAAATTACAAATGATGAAATATACTACAGTTCAGCCACCAGATGCCACCGAAAATCACATCGTGAAGGCTATTTAATAACACTAGAAAGTGATCTCAATAAAGTGAAAATTGAACGAAAATTATGTATTTTTTATGATCTCTGTATTTCTTAAAAAGTATGTGCACAGAAAAGACCAGGAAGAAAACACATCAAAAATGTTAACACTGCTTATCTCTGGGCTCTGGAATGATAGTTGACACTTAATTTTTATACTTCTCTGAATTATTCATGTTTTCTACAATGAGCATATTATTTTTATTAATCACTGGAAAAGGTTGTTTTGTTGGCTCTTGTCAATCCCCAAAGAAAGAGTACTTCTAAACCTACTGAAAAAAAAAAATAAAACTGCGGCAATGCAGCACAAAAATCTGCTCATCAGAAATCCACCGAGAGGCAAATTACTCCTCTATAGACCCTCTGAGGCTGTACGTTCTGGACTCGTCACTATGACAGCTTCTCTGTGAAAGGGAACCCAGATCCACAGCCTGCAGTACTCACCTCAGAGCGTCCGCTGTCAAGACCAAACAGGCAGATGTGTCAGAAAGAGCTGCCATCAAAAAAGAATGGAAAAAAGCACAGAAGGCTGTTGTCTTCCTCCTTGGAGACCACGCGAACCTCAAGACTGAGCATGACAAATTCAACAGTGATATGAAGTGCTTGGGAGGGCGAGGTTATTATTTGTTTTTCTCCTGGTTGGTGTTTTCTAAATACCCTCTTGAAGTCTTAAGGATTCTTTAGGGATGTATGGCTGAGTCCCTGCATTGTTCACCTGAAACTAACACAGCATTGTTAACTAGCTCTACCCCAATACAAGATGCTTTTGGTGTTAATAAATGACTAAAATCTAAAAAAAAAAAAAGAATTCTTTAGGGAATTCCCTGGCGGTCCAGTGGTTAGGACTTGGCACGTTCACTGCTGTGGGCCCACGTCTAATCTCTGTTAGGGAACTAAGATCCCAAAAGCTGCTCTGCATGGGCCAAAAAGAATCCTTTAAATAACCATGAATCAAGAGGCTCAAAATCAAGCTGAATTTTGATTCAAGTCAAAGAACTGACTGGATACGGTTAGTCTAACACTGGGTAAAGCAATAGGGAGACGCTGGAACGGATTAAAACATGGCACCAAGAGATGGGTCACGCTGAGCACTGGGTTCTGACAGACGCTGAGCTTTCTATACAAGTGAAGAAGGTAAATTAGCTGAGTGGTGGGTACATGAGTGTTTGTTATCTTTTTCCATTAACCTTTTTATGCATTTAAAGTATTTCATTATATTTTTGAAGCAGATGAAGGTTCAAAATAAGTAAACTAGAATAAGAATTGGAATTATTCAGATGAACACTTTGCAAATAGACATTGGAAAGAAATACTCCAACACAATGGAGAGGAGAAAAGGGAGGAAAGGCTGCCTTTCCCTGTGGTGAGAAGACACGAGAGAGTCCAAGCTGTCCATTTACAGTCTGCTAGAAATTAGAGATACCTACCTCACAAAAGCCCAAACTCAAAGTCATCAGCCAGTTAAAGAAGTCAGCTCTGTCCTTAGGAAAGAGACCTTCACGGAGGAAGGGGTTGGCATCACCTATAGGGGAAGGAGTCTGAGGACAGAAGAAGGTTGTAAGAACCGCTCTCAAGAATGAAAGAGGAGGGAATTCCTTGGTGGTCCGGGGGTTAGGACGCTGTGCTTCCACCACAGGGGCTCGGGTTCACTCCCAGTTGGGGAAGTAAGATCCTGCCAGTCACGTGGCACAGCCAAAAACAAACAAAAAAAGAGGAGCGTGCCAGTGAAGAGATACCTCTCAGAGGAGCAGAAAGAGTACAACCCTGCAACAACGATGGCAAGGTTTCAAGGCTTCGACGCTTTCCTACGTTTATTAACATTGTTCTCCGCAGGGAATCATGTAAATTCACACATACATGGTTCTGCTGTTGTCGTTTAGCCTCTAAGTTGTATCCAACTCTTTTTTGTGACCCCGTGGACAGTACCTGCCAGGCTCCTCTGTCTGTGGGATTTCCCAGGCAAGCATACTGGAGTCGGCTGCCATTTCCTTCTCCAGGGGATCTTCCTGACCCAGGGATCGAACCCGTGTGGCAGGCAGATTCTTTACCACTGAGCCACCAGGGAAGCCCTTATATACATGGTGGTTAACATTTGTTGGCTGTTCACCAGGTGCCAGGCTCTGTACTACTGTTTATACATACCCATTTTTCTTACTAATGCTCATTCATTACCCTATGGAGGTACTATTATTATTATTCCTATAGACAGATGAGGAAACTGAGGCTTCCTATGGTCATGAGCAGGCAGGGAAGTCTGGGCCCAAATCCAGGTCTACCTGTACTTTCTTACCAACCTGCCTGGAAGAACGGGTTAAAAAGATGAATCAAGATGAGGCCGACTAGGATCTGCAGCCTGGGAAGAGGAGTTACCAAGCAAACTGAGCACATTGCACCACAGCTATAATCTCCACGTGCCCATGGCTAGCAGCCCCAACTCTGTAGGGAGACTCTCCTCTACATCAAACAGGCTGTGTGTGTTGGTAGCCAGAATGGGAAGAAGCCACATCTGGGGATGTGGCTCTTGGAGGAGAAATGTCTCTCTTCCCTTTTGACCCCAGCAGTCACAGTAAAAAGTGAATCCAGGTGATTCTAGCTGGGAATGCCTCTGGCATATAGGCTGCCTCATTTTAACATGGTCCCAACTTAACCTATAACTAACCCAAGGCACAATAATGCCACAGTGTGGCTTCAAGTTTAACCAAAATTATTTAAACAGAACTACACCAAAGTTACAACCAAACTGGCCTCATACAAACACCTCTTTACAGCTGTATGCCACATTATAGCTTAAAAAGCACTTTCACAGATACCTCATTTAATCCTCACAGCAACTTTGTGAGGGGAGCCTTATTATTTCTACTTCATAAATGAGGAATCTAAGGGTCAGAAAAGTTGAGTAATTTGCCCAAGATCATGGAGTTAGTAAGTGATGCATAAAAAGTGATTCAAGAAGTGCAAGTGACACTCAAAACTCACAAATACATAATGACTGACTCACGAAGAGAAACTCCGTTGTTTGATGATTAATAGCTTGTTAAATCGGAGAAGGCAATGGCACCCCACTCCAGTACTTTGCCTAGAAAATCCCATGGATGGAGGAGCCTGGTAGGCTGCAGTCCATGGGGTCGCTAGAGTCGGACACGACTGAGCGACTTCACTTTCACTTTTCACTTTCATGCATTGCAGAAGGAAATGGCAACCCACTCCAGTGTTCTTGCCTAGAGAACCCCAGGGACTGCGGGGCCTGGTGAGCTGCCATCTATGGGGTCGCACAGAGTCGGGCACAACTGAAGTGACTTAGCAGCAGCAGCAGCAGCAGCAGCAGCTTGTTAAATGGTAACACAAACCACAGGATATTTTGGAGAAGAGTGGCTACAGGTTATAGGGGTTAAGAAACAAAAGATCACTCACTCTGTGATTGCATTAACACTATACTGTTTTTACTGATATGGCTGTTTACTTAGTAGAAATATGACAAAAATTTATTTGACACTGCTGAAATCAGATTGATTATATTCTTTGCACCCAAAGATGGAGAAGCTCTATACAGTCAGCAAAAACAACACCAGGAGCTGACTGTGGCTCAGATCATGAACTCCTTATTGCCAAATTCAGACTTAAATTGAAGAAAGTAGGGAAAACCACTAGACCATTCAGGTATGACCTAAATCAAATCCCTTATGATTATACAGTGGAAGTGAGAAATAGATTTAAGGGCCTAGATCTGATAGATAGAGTGCCTGATGAACTATGGAATGAGGTTCGTGACATTGTACAGGAGACAGGGATCAAGACCATCCCGGTGGAAAAGAAATGCAAAAAAGCAAAATGGCTGTCTGGGGAGGCCTTACAAATAGCTGTGAAAAGAAGAGAAGCGAAAAGCAAAGGAGAAAAGGAAAGATCTAAGCATCTGAATGCAGAGTTCCAAAGAACAGCAAGAAGAGATAAGAAAGCCTTCTTCAGAGATCAATGCAAAGAAATAGAGGAAAACAACAGAGTGGGAAAGACTAGAGATCTCTTCAAGAAAATTAGAGATACCAAGGGAACATTTCATGCAAAGATGGGCTTGATAAAGGACAGAAATGGTATGGACCTAACAGAAGCAGAAGATATTAAGAAGAGATGGCAAGAATACACAGAAGAACTGTACAAAAAAGATCTTCATGACCCAGATAATCACGATGGTGTGATCACTGACCTAGAGCCAGACATCCTGGAATGTGAAGTCAAGTGAGCCTTAGAAAGCATCACTAAGAACAAAGCTAGTGGAGGTGATGGAATTCCAGTTGAGCTGTTTCAAATCCTGAAGGATGATGCTGTGAAAGTGCTGCACTCGATATGCCAGCAAATTTGGAAAACTCAGCAGTGGCCACAAGACTGGAAAAGGTCAGTTTTCATTCCAATCCCAAAGAAAGGCAATGCCAAAGAATGCTCAAACTACCACACAACTGCACTCATCTCACACGCTAGTAAAGTAATGCTCAGAATTCTCCAAGCCAGGCTTCAGCAATACGTGAACCGTGAACTTCCTGATGTTCAAGCTGGTTTTAGAAAAGGCAGAGGAACCAGAGATCAAATTGCCAACATCCGCTGGATCATGAAAAAAGCAAGAGAGTTCCAGAAAAGCATCTATTTCTGCTTTATTGACTATGCCAAAGCCTTTGACTGTGTGGATCACAATAAACTGTGGAAAATTCTGAAAGAGATGGGAATACCAGACCACCTGACCTGCCTCTTGAGAAATCTGTATGCAGGTCAGGAAGCAAGAGTTAGAACTGGACATGGAACAACAGACTGGTTCCAAATAGGAAAGGGAGTACGTCAAGGTTGTATATTGTCACCCTGCTTATTTAACTTATAT
Organism: Bos indicus; assembly: GCF_029378745.1. Classification (NCBI taxonomy): domain Eukaryota; kingdom Metazoa; phylum Chordata; class Mammalia; order Artiodactyla; family Bovidae; genus Bos; species Bos indicus. Next base: position 12,666,195 of record NC_091782.1, on the reverse strand, counting down.
ACAGAGTACATTATGAGAAACACTGGACTGGAAGAAACACAAGCCGGAATCAAGATTGCTGGGAGAAATATCAATAACCTCAGATATGCAGATGACACCACCCTTATGGCAGAAAGTGAAGAGGAACTCAAAAGCCTCTTGATGAAAATGAAAGTGGAGAGTGAAAAAGTTGGCTTAAAGCTCAACATTCAGAAAACGAAGATCATGGCATCTGGTCCCATCACTTCATGGCAAATAGATGGGGAAACAGTGGAAACAGTGTCAGACTTTGTTTTTGGGCTCCAAAATCACTGCAGATGGTGACTATAGCCATGAAATTAAAAGATGCTTACTCCTTGAAAGCAAAGTTATGACCAACCTAGATAGCATATTCAAAAGCAGAGACATTACTTTGCCAACAAAGGTCCGTCTAGTTAAGGCTATGGTTTTTCCTGTGGTGATGTATGGATATGAGAATTGGACTGTGAAGGCTGAGCACCGAAGAATTGATGCTTTTGAAGTGTGGTGTTGGAGAAGACTCTTGAGAGTCCCTTGGACTGCAAGGAGGTCCAACCGGTCCATTCTGAAGGAGATCAGCCCTGGGATGTCTTTGGAGGGAATGATGCTAAAGCTGAAACTCCAGTACTTTGGCCACCTGATGCAAAGAGTTGACTCATTGGAAAAGACTCTGATGCTGGGAGGGATTGGGGGCAGGAGGAGAAGGGGACGACAGAGCATGAGATGGCTGGATGGCATCACTGACTCGATGGATGTGAGTCTGGGTGAACTCCGGGAGTTGGTGATGGACAGGGAGGCCTGGCGTGCTGCAATTCATGGGGTCGCAAAGAGTCGGACACGACTGAGCGACTGAACTGAACTGAAGGGATGTAAGCAAGTGGGGAATTCGGTAAACCCAGTCATATCAATAACTAGAGGGGCTTCGCTTGAACTAGGATTCTAACTCAGAACTAGGATATCAATTCAGAAAACAATAAATTTAGAAGCCTGTCATACCACCAGGTGGCCAATGGGGCCACTCTGCGGTAAGACTAGTTTTATCTGAGCAATAAAAATTATTGCAGGCAGTATTATCACTAATGGCAATAATTTGGCAAATGGAAGTCAATATACACAGACGGGGAATAACTGGTTGTGCTTGTGCAGTTTAGATGATTGAAGATCCAACGTAAAGGCTTCTGCTGTGATGAGGATTAACCACTCAGTAATTAATGGCCTAAAGTGGAACGATAATCATGTATCAGAGGAAGTAATAAAAATGTCCCAACAAAGGTACTAAAATAAGGGCAATAAATGTTTTATAGTAACAATCTGGAATTGTAAAATGGTCCAGTGCAGACCTACATGTTGTCCCTTACTGCAGAGTGCTAACACCAAACCACCGTGTGCGCACACAAAAAAGGGGACGCAGTGTATTCGGCGACAATTATATTCCTCCCCAATCACAGAGCTAAATAACTACTTCTACTGGTCGCATGAATGCAATTCTGCTGAATGACCCGTGGAAACACTCATGGTTTTATATTGTTAGCAGGTGCAAAACAAGAGTGTATAAAGTTTGCCTTTGCAGTTTGGGATATGGTGATATTTTAAGACCCATCCTAAATACAGATTCAAGGAAAACTCAGCTGATGACAGGTGCAGGCAAGGTATGGTGACTCTGAACCAAACATAAAACAGGATAGTACATCCCACTGCCCTACAAACACGGACAAATCCTGGCTGTGAACAGAATTGGCTAAAAGGAACAGAATACTCAACTCTGACACTTAAATTGTAAAGACTGTGACGTCAAGGTACTGAGCTGGTGTCTCTGCAATTCTCTTGTCTTTCCCTCAGGTTACAAGTTAACTGTTAACAGTTTTTGGCACCTTATTTTCACATTAACACATGCAAAAGTAGGAAATGTGAGTGGAGGCAGAAAGTGGCTTTCTTCACAAAATCATCTCTTACTGATTGGAAAAGAAAATCCTGCTAAAAACCCTCCTTTAGACTTTTCTTTTACAGCTCACTGGCCAGAACCAATGAGATGAGCCCATCACAGATTAGTCACTGGTATTACCAAGGAATTATTATAAAAGGCTTAAACTAACCCAGATGCGTACTCTAAGTACACTGTTGCCTGTTCAAGAGCTGAATGAATCTATGGTCTTGAGCAAGGAAGAAGCAGGGGCCAGGAAGGCAGCTGTGTAGGTAATTAACAATGCCTGCCCCACTGGCCAACAAACCAGACAGTCCACTGTGAGTAAAACTGGGAAATAGAACCCATCATACTTAATGGAAATATTACACAAATAGCACAGAAAACATGTATCCCCGTGAGAAGATCTAATACAAGATACATACTAAGAAACACTGAAGAAAAATCTACTAAGTAAATGGAGGGATTTCATTCCTTCTTTCCAAAAATATTTACTTAGTAACTTAGGACCTAAAATAAGGGCAATAAACATTTTATAGTAACATTTACTGAATTTTCTTTTCTGCTTGTCTGCGTGTTAAGGCACATTGGTGAACAAAAGCAGGTGTTAAGGCACACTGGTGAACCAAACAAAGTCCCAGCCCTCAGAGAGCTTACACTGGCAATTTCTGATTAAAAAGACAAAGCAAAATTGCATTTTACAGAAATGAACAGCAGTCATGCTTCACAGTATTTCAGAAGACTATACCTTCTACATATTGGCCAAATTGAAAAAAGGATGGGTTGGTGGAATTAGAGAAAAGTTCACCACACATTCAGTTAAGTTATTAAAAGAATATTAAAATATTGATAATGCATATTTGTAAGGTATTTTTCTAGGTATTCAAAATACTTTAATGTATATTCTCTTTACTTCCCCACTGACTATGAAGGAAGACAGGGTGGCTATTATGACACAGGCCCCAGAAGGATGAAATCTAGGTCTCTTGTACCTCTTAAATCATTCAGCTTTCACTATGAACAACAGCTTTCCTAGAGGTAAGCCTCTAAGATTAAACCTGCAAAAAGAGGCCAAAGTTCTTAGAACACGTGAGAAGATGACCCATCGTTTAAACTTATTGTGACTGAACGATGGCCTATGAGAGAAAGGTGGGATAAAGTGATAATTGGGGGTATGAATACACACCCACACATCTGGGATTTAACTAGGGCTCTTCTGTGTTTGAAAATAATTAGAATTTTACTAGAAGAAATAGCCTCTAGGGATCTTTTAACTCCACCGTCTGGCTGGGTTTCCTTGAGTGTGTCAAAGTGTCAAAGAGAAAAAGGACCTGAAGAATGCCAGCTCCATAGTTAAGTTCTATTTGCCCCGGTTCTCAGAAAGTAAGGAAGGAAGAGGGGAGGTCTACCTATCTATCTATTTATATCTTTAGAAGCATGGTCTCCAGAAGCCAGAAGATCATCAGTCAGCCAATTTTAGGACAATATTTACCAAATAAAGACCTTCTCATAGAACAGAGACAAACCCTATATAAACTACCTTCCAATGTAAGAAAAAGATCTCTGATGTAACTTAATTTTACACTTAGTAACAGACTGCTTAGAAGTAAGAAGACTGTTCATCTTCTGATCCAAAACAGAACAGGGGAGAAGCTAGAAAAGGTCAAAGCAGAAACTGTCACTTCTACAAAGTAGGGAAGGGTTCCACGCGTTTAAGAAGAAGTACATGCATGAGAGGAAAAATATCTTGACTTACTTTTTGGTGAGCCGAGGGTCCAGAGGAGGGTGCTGTGCTCCATACACAGGCTGGATGCTAAAAGCGAGAAAAAAAAAGGAAGACACGAGTTGTCAGGAAGGTAGATATATTGGGTGAGTACCACCTGCATCGCAACGTTGGAAGGGACTGAGAGAAACAGGTGACCTCCAAGAACAACTATGCCCAAGCCAAAGGACAGCAACCTACTCTTTAAAAAAAAAAAGTTCATCATCTTCCCTGGTGAGGTTTCAGCACCCTACGCAATTATCCGGAAGTCCTATCCGGACAGGCAGCATGGGAAGGCTTACAGTTGGACAGAATACAGTTCAAATGCAGGTTGTGGCATCCACTATAAACTTTCACTAAATGGCCTGACCACTCTGAACATGCTTTCTTATCTGTAAAACTGGAATATCGCCTACCCCAGAGGACCACTTGGACTACACAACAGTGAAGCAGCCCCACAGATCAAGGGAGGAGTGACCCAAGGGGTTCTCACAACTGCTGGCAAGGGTATAAACTGATACAACCACTTTGAAAAAGTTTGGCTATATTGAGGAAGAACAAAATATGCATACTCTAAGACTAAAGATACATACATATACATATACATATATATATGTCTTTAGAAAAACAAAGATATGTGTATCAGGAAACATATAAAAGTGTTCATAATCTCAGATATATGCAGATGACACCACCCTTACGGCAGAAAGTGAAGAACTAAAGAGCCTCTTGATGGAAGTGAAAGAGGAGAGTGAAAACACTGGCTTAAAACCCAACATTCAGAAAAATAAGATCATGGCATCCAGTTCCATCACTTCATAGGAAATAGATAGGGAAACCATGGAAACAGTTAGAGACTTTATTTTTTGAGGCTCCAAATCACTGCAGATGGTGACTGCAGCCATAAAATTAAAAGACGCTTGCTCCTTGGAAGAAAAGCTATGACAAACCTAGACAGCATATTCAAAAGCAGAGACATTACTTTGCCAACAAAGATCAGTCTAGTCAAGGCTATGGTTTTTCCAGTAGTCATGTATGGATGTGAGAGTTGGACTATAAAGAAAGCTGAGCGCTGAAGAATTGATGCTTTTGAACTGTGGTGTTGGAGAAGACTCTTGAGAGTCCCTTGGACTGCAAGGAGATCCAATCAGTCCATCCTAAAGGAAATCAGTCCTGGGTGTTCATTGGAGGGAATGATGTTGAAGCTGAAACTTTGATGTTGAAGCTGAATCCAATACATTGGCCACCTGATGTGAAGACCTGCCTCATTTGAAAAGACCCTGATGCTGGGAAAGATTGAAGGTGGAAAGAGAAGGGGATGACAGAGGATGAGATGGTTGGATGGCATCACCGACTCAATGGGCATGAGTCTGAGTAAACTCGGAGAGTTGGTGATGGACAGGGAGTCCTGATGCGCTGCAGTTTATGGGGTCGCAGAGTTGGACACGACTGAGTGACTGAACTGAACTGATAGCATTATGGATCCTTTTAGCTCCAAACTAGAAATAACCCTACTGTCTATCAATAGAGAAATAAACTTTCATGTGTTCATATAATAAAACACTTTACAGCAATGTAAATAAATGGAGTAAGGTTGCAAGTAATGTGAATGGATCTTACAAATGTCATGTTGAACAAAAAAAACAAGCAAAGGATAAAACAGTAAATAGTGTATGATTCTATTTACACATACATCACAAACTGGCAAAATGATTTCTATCACTTGGAGATCATCCATATAGTAACACAATAAAGGAAGCACAGAGTGATTAGCATGAAAGGATGTGGTTATCTCTTGGGGAGAAGGAAGGAGGTGTGATCAACGACAGACACGGGGGCTTCCGGGGCGTTCACTTTCTGATTATTTATCAAGTTTATCAAGTTACCATACCACACACTTGTTTTATGTACTTTTCTACAGTAGTTCAGTTTAAAAAAAAAACGAAAAAAAAGAGTGACCTGAAATAATTGTATACTAAGCCAAACTGTGGTTTAAGTACAAAGGCAACAGAAAAGCATGCTTCAGCATGTAAGAACTCAGGGAATCTGGTTTCCTTTACTCCTTCCTGAAGAAACTACTAGAGGAAAAACTTCAACTGATAATAATAAATGGAGACACTATGGCAAAAGGCTGGTAGTGGACAAGAATCCACCTGCCAATGTAGGGGACACGGGTTCGATCCCTGTTCTGAAAAGACTCCGCATGCTTCCCCATGCCCCGGCGCAACTAAGCCCGTGTGCCACAACCACTGAGCCCAAGCTCCAGAGCTGGCGAATCGCAACGACTGAGCCCACACGCTGCAACTACTAGAGCCCGCCCGCCCACCTAGAACCTGGACTTTGCAACAAAGGAAGCCCCTGCACCACAGCTAAAGAGTAGCGCCCCATGTAGAACCAAGACCCGGTGCGGACAAAAGTAAATACGTACGTAAATTTTTAAAACTTTGTAAAGATTGAGCCTTAAATTTGAGGCTTTCTGGTTGCAGAAGAGAATGCAAAAATAATGTAACTGGCAAATGTTAAAGTGGGATGGAGGAGAAGTGGACTCAAATAAGTAGACTGATTTCCTCATCTTTTACTGACAAGGTTCAAAAAGACACTTATAACTGGTAGTTCAAGTACTATATAGGTATGTTGTTGTTGTTGTTGAGTCTCCCAGTCGTGTTTGACTCTGTGACCCCAGGGACTGCAGCATGCCAGGCCTCCCTGTCCCTCATCATCTCCTGAAGTTTGCCCAAGTCCATGTCCACTGCATTGGTGATGCCATTCAGCCGTCTCATTCTTTGATGCCCTGATATACAGGTATGTTTAAAGATATAAAATAAAACTAAGAAAAATAACTATAATCAACTAAAAGCAGATGGAAAGGAGGCAGGAAATAGTACTAATTTCATCATTACTCATGGTAGGGAGTCAACAGATACTATCTGAAGAAACATGGTATAAAGTTATACACAATCACTAGAATAAAAAGATAACTCTTTCAAATCATCAGAACCTACACCAGGATATACCCACCTCCCAAAGCAAGTACAGTCCTGATAGTGAAAGTTTTTTAAAAGAAAATATTAAAAATAGAACTAAAACTAAATATATCAGTCACTCCAATAAATATATATGGGTCGAACTTACCTATTAAAAGAAAAGGGATTATTATCAATGGGACTGGTAAAATCAACTACAGTACATCTGCTAAAAAGAATGAGGTAATTCTATATCCACTGACATGAAACACACATTGAAAAAAAGATGCAGAATTATATGCACAATAATAATTCCATTTTATGTAAAAATCTTTAAAATAAAGTATATCCACGTACTGACATATGATTGCATTTATGTATTTACAGTCCATTTCTGAAAGAACACATAAGACTAAGAAGCAGTGGTATGGAAGTGGGACTGATGATTTGGAGGGCCCTGTGGCAAAGACTAAGTTTTCAGTGCAAACCTTCTTACACCTTTCTCAATTAGTACTGTATACATGATCACCTTTCTAAGAAATAAATTAAGCAATCTTAAGAGCACTGGGAAGTTTAAATGGGATAATGTGTAAAAGGTCCTTCAGCACAATTCCTATAGGTAGTTAAGCAATAACAGCAGGTGGTGAGGTAAATGCTGCCCGGCACACACTCAGTGCTTAAGAAATGTTGGTTTTCTTCCTCCCCCCGATTTTTGTAATTTATTTCTTACTAACATTTAGAAAACAGAACAAGTAGGTTTACCAAGTACCTTTGACATAAAGTACTTTGACATAAAGATGTGATCCTAAAGTTGCTTTTAAATAAAAATGTAGTCAATCTGATCATTTTCACATTGATTTCTACTAAGATTCCAAAGAGAATATTTGTGTATCAACCTTTAGCTATGAGTAGGGCCCTGACCCTTTTAGTAGTAAGATTTCTGAACATCTATGGAAGGTTATTAAGTAATTTGTAAACAAGCCATCACATGTACTACCACAGAAATACAAACAATGCTACTTGAATGTGTTTACAGTTTCCCAGGCAGAGGAAAGGAAGAGAGAAAAGAAGGATTAAAGAATACAGGAAAGTCTGGCTTAGAGAGAGAAAGCTTAGACAAAACAAAAAGCACAAACTAGAAAACCCAAAGGGCCATTTGTATTTCAGCATTTGCAAATACTCTTAAGATGAGTACACTTGAACTCTCTAAGTAAATAAGCTTCTATGTTAGCAAAATATAAAGATCAGAGAATAAACTCTGCAGGAAGATATTAATGGGAAAGTTGGGCTGGGTGACTGAGTAGCAGAATAAGAAAGAATCCTTAGATTCTCTCCATAAAAGAGTATTACCACCTGCCAGTAATACAGCAAGAAAAAAAGCAATCCTAATGGTGCAGGTTTAGGAGCTAAAGGCCATTAATAATCACCTAGGAAAAGGACCTTAACATCACTGTAGACTATTTTTTAAAGACGTCAGCCCCGAGTGCTGGCATAGCCAGAAAGGCCAAGATAAATGATGGACTTTATCAGCAAAGGTATCAGAGCCTAAACTGAACTTATTTCTGAACTAAAACCATAATGTATCTGTTAACATTTTTAATTAACATATTCCTGAACTAAACCATAATTTGTCTGTATCTGAAACACCTGGATAATTTATCAGTTTCACTTCAGTTCAGTTCAGTTGCTCAGTCGTGTCTGACTCCTTGCGACCCCATGAATCACAGCACGCCAGGCCTCCCTATCCATCACCAACTCCCGGAGTTCACTCAGACTCACGTCCATCGAGTCGGTGATGCCATCCAGCCATCTTACCTCTGTCGTCCCCTTCTCCTCCTGCCCCCAATCCCTCCCAGCATCAGAGTCTTTTCCAATGAATCAACTCTTCCCATGAGGTGGCCAAAGTACTGGAGTTTCAGCTTTAGCATCATTCCTTCCAAAGACATCCCAGGGCTGATCTCCCTCAGAATGGACTGTTTGGATCTCCTTGCAGTCCAAGGGACTCTCAAGAGTCTTCTCCAACACCACAGTTCAAAAGCATCAATTCTTCGGTGCTCAGCCTTCTTCACAGTCCAACTTTCACATCCATACATGACCACAGGAAAAACCATAGCCTTGACTAGACGGACCTTTGTTGTCTCTGCTTTTGAATATGCTATCTAGGTTGGTCATAACTTTTCTTCCAAGGAGTAAGCGTCTTTTATTTTCATGGCTGCAGTCACCATCTGCAGTGATTTTGGAGCCCAAAAAATAAAGTCTGACACTGTTTCCACTGTTTCCCCATCTATTTCCCATGAAGTGATGGGACCAGATGCCATGATCTTAGTTTTCTGAATGTTGAGCTTTAAGCCAACTTTTTCACTCTCCACTTTCACTTTCATCAAGAGGCTTTTGAGTTCCTCTTCACTTTCTGCCATAAGGGTGTGTCATCTGCATATCTGAGGTTACTGATATTTCTCCCAGCAATCTTGATTCCAGCTTGTGCTTCTTCCAGTCCAGCGTTTCTCATGATGTTCTCTGCATAGAAGTTAAATAAGCACGGTGACAATATACAGCCTTGATGAACTCCTTTTCCTATTTGGAACCAGTCTGTTGTTCCATGTCCAGTTCTAACTGTTGCTTCCTGACCTGCATACAGATTTCTCAAGAGGCAGGTCAGGTGGTCTGGTATTCCCATCTCTTGAAGAATTTTCTACAGTTTATTGTGATCCACACAGTCAAAGGCTTCGGCATAGTCAATAAAGCAGAAATAGATGGTTTTCTGGAACTCTCTTGCTTTTTCCATGATCCAGCAGATGTTGGCAATTTGATCTCTGGTTCCTCTGCCTTTTCTAAAACCAGCTTGAACATCAGGAAGTTCACGGTTCACGTATTGCTGAAGCCTGGCTTGGAGAATTTTGAGCATTACCTTACTAGCATGTGAGTAGGAGAGGCAAGAAGTTAGAAAAGGAAGAGAAGCCCAGATGACTAAATGAAGACAAACTGAAAGAGCCTGGTGATTGAGGTGCTCAATTTCCGGGCATGTATAATTCACCTATCGACCTGTGCAATACACTTCCACTAGACCCAAACTCAACTCTAGAGCAGGCTGGTCTCCACACACCCTAACCTCAAACGCTAAGCTGGGCTCTTCTCCCCATCTCATTTAAAAAATCTTATCCATCCTGAAACATTCCTTCAAACTCTACACCCTGTGCCCCATGAGACTTTCTCTGAGCCTGTCCCCAGCATCCACTAACCCATGCCTTTGATGATTCCCTAAAACACAGAAATTGAGGTTTACACTGCTTTTAAAGAATAAACTATTTTTAAAACAAACTAGATTTAGAGCATAATATAAAGTATACCCAGGTAGGTGCTCAACACCTATGTGAGAAATAAGACATTATGGAGTCGAAACCCCAGCACAACCCTTCTCAGGAAACCACTAAGTCTGGAATTTTTCATCCTCATTTTTGTTTTTATATTTCCTATGCATGTATCGTGAAACAATATAGAGTATTGTTCTGCATGTTTGAAAAACTTCATATAAATGGCATCACACCATATTCACAACTTACTTTGATGCTAAATCATAAATGCTACTTTAAATCTTATTTAATTTCATGGCTGGCTGGCTGATTTCTCCAACACACATTTAAAAAACATTTGCTTTACCACAAGAGCAAAAGGCATTTAACTCACATTTTCAAAAACAAAGAAAAGTATAGAGAAAGATACAACAAACACCCACAAACCCATCACTCTGACTTAACAAATAATTAACACCTGTCACATTTCTTTTTCTTTTTTTAAGAAAATAAAGTGTTAAAGAGACTTCTGAAGTTCCAGTTGCAGTCCCCAGCCCCATTCCCCCGCCTCCCCAAGAGATAACCACTATCCTGAAGTGGATACAAAATCCTTCCCATCTGTTTTTATACTTTTACATATCTTTTTTTATGTTTTAAAACTTCTACATGAAAGACTGCACACTGTACATATCGGTCTACATCTTGCTTTTCTCACTCAACAGTGTGTTTTCACCCAGCTCTGCTTTTCGGTTTTTCTGATTACAAAAGTAACATATGCTTAAGTGGAAAAACCAGAAAGACAATAACACTGAGCATCCTCTCCATGGGGAAGCTGAGCTGCCGAGTACTTTCAGATTCTCCAGAGCAGTGGTGGAGCCATGTCCTTTTCTGTAGTCCCCTCACCACCTGGCAGAGCATGACACACACCAGCAGGCGCTTAACAATACTCAGTGAGTCAAGCCTGGAACGATGAAGAACCCAGGCCTCTGTTTAAGCTGACTCCTGTCTAGCTACACCTAAAAATGAAGAGGCAGTCACACTGTGTCTCAGAGAAACCAAACCACATATACAGAGAAAAGAAGGCCACGGGCTGTGCCACAACAAAGGAAAACATGAAGCAAAAGTCTCGGTCAACCTCCATTGTTCCCTTCAATAAACCAACACCGCAGAACGTGTTGGCAGAGCTGGGTAGTTGGAACAGAGCAAAAAGCTTGATAGGAAAAAAGATCAACAGGTGTTTGTTCAGCGCTGGCAGAGGAGCTAAAGCAAACAAGGGAACAGAGCTATCCACTTTGAAGCCAAACACGCTGGCAATCAACGCAGGGTCACACGCTCACTCGATGGAAGTCTTCCAGAACTGGGGATCCATGCTGCTGCGGTGATAATTTAGTATCTCCTAGTCACTGACTTAATCAGTAAAGCATTTCCAAGCTAAGAATAGGTTGTAGTGTACCTGCCCAGACAGGCTGGGACCATTACACTGAGTCTATCAGATTCTTTAAAGTTACAAAAAACAACCAAATGACAGAGAAGGTTTCAGTTAAAAATCTACGGGCTCCTAAGTAATTCAAGGAATCAGACACTTCTCAGAGTCACTGAATATTAAAAGAGCTCCGTGACTTTAATAACACACGTGCGTGTGTGCTAAGTCACTTCAGTTGTATCTGACTCTTTACAACCTTATGGACCGTGGCCCATCAGGCTCCTCTGTCCATGGGATTCTCCAGGCAAGAATACTGGAGTCGGTTGCCATGCCCTCCTCCAGGGGATCTTCTGACCCAGGGATTGAGCACCCAACTGTTATGTCTCCTGCATTGGCAGGCAGGTTCTTTACCACCAGTACCACCTGGGAAGCCCACTTTTCCTTAAAAAGAGGGTGAAGCCGTTCCCAGAAAGATTGGGGATGAGATTGTGGGGAATTAGCCAGGCTTTGGCTCACATTTGTCTCTCCTATTCCAAGTCTCATCCATACTTTCACTGGAAGCATCTACATCCTTGAACCAGATGAGGTGCTTGGGCAGAGGGTTATTTCAATCTTAGCAGAGACTGAGGGAAGGGAGAGGCAGCAGCAGAGTGCGGACCAGGGGTCAAGAAATTTGCAGTGTGATTTAGGGCTACTTTCCCTCTCTGGCCTCAGTTTCCTCAATCAGCAGTGTTCTCAGGGTCGAATTATAACATTCTATAATTTCGTGACACTCAGACGTGCGGTGGGGCCAGAAATTCACCACTTTCCAAAGCACAAGACAGAAAAACTTACCTTCAGCGCTCCCCACCCACCCCTGAGCTATTCTTACCTATCAATCATACCTCTGTGCCTGACAGAGCAGAAGAGAAACATCCAGTGACAGGAGTTGGAGTTGCCAAGTTTAACACTCAACTTCAGAACCAGTAAAAGCCTCAGAGCTCCTTCAATCCAAATATCATTTCATAGATAAGGAAATTGAGCATGGAGTAGTTAGTATGTTGTCCTAAACTGTGGCTCTTTCTGAGGATAGGATACCACAATCTTACCTGACCACCTACGCCAGAAACCTGAGGGTGACATCCCTTCAGCCCACCTTTCTCCCTTACTCCCCAAATCCAGTGATTTACCAAGTCCTATAGATATTCCCAAACTTGTCCTTTATTGTCATTACGCTAGTTGAAGACCTCATGGCCTGTCCCTGTACTAACTGCAGCAGACTCTTAACTACAGCTGATTTGAACAACGGGGGTAAGGGGCACCGACTCCACTCACAGCCCAACCCAGGGATGGAACCCAGGTCTCCCGCATTGCAGGTGGATTCTTTACCAGCTGAGCCACAAGGGAAGCCCCCACTCACAGCACAGAGACCAATGAGGAAGGTACAGCAGTGGCCCAGGAAAGAGAGGACTCAGTTTGATCCTGAAAGTAGGGAGTGGAAGTGATGAGAACTGCTCATGTTCAGGATATATTTCTGACAAGCCAACACAGAACCTGCTAATGAACGGGATGTAGCAGGAAGAGAAAGAGAATGAAAGACATTAGGATTTTTGGTCTGAGGGACTTGGTGAATGGCTGGACTATTTACGTGAGACTGGACAGAGTAGATTTGCAGGAGTGGGCAAATGTGGAAATCCAAGAGTTCTGCTTGGATGTGTTACGTGAGAGATGCTATTAGCAAAACAGAGATGCACTAATTGTTCAGTATCCAGGGACTTCCCTGGCAGTCCAGTGGTTAAGACTCTGTGCTTCCACTGCAGAGGGCACAAGTTTGATCCCTGATCCCACAGGCCGCACAGTATGGCCAAAAAAAAATTTTCAGTATCCACTGGGGAAAAGCATCCAGCATCAGAAATCAGATTTCTTTCAATCTAATTTAAGGCTCTCTATTCAGTGGTTCTCAAAGTGCAGCTCCCAGCTTAGCAGGAGTGGTACCCTTTAGGAACTTCTCAGAAACTTCACTTCTGGTGCTCCACCTCAGTTCAGTTCAGTCGCTCAGTCGTGTCCGACTCTTTGTGACCCCATGAATCGCAGCATGCCAGGCCTCCCTGTCCATCACCAACTCCCGGAGTTCACTCAGACTCACGTCCATCAAGTCAGTGATGCCAACCAGCCATCTCATCCTCTGTCGTCCCCTTCTCCTCCTGCCCCCAATCCCTCCCAGCATCAGAGTCTTTTCCAATGAGTCAACTCTTCGCATGAGGTGGCCAAAGTACTGGAATTTCAGCTTTAGCATCAGTCCTTCCAAAGAAATCCCAGGGCTGATCTCCTTCAGAATGGACTGGTTGGATCTCCTTGCAGTCCAAGGGACTCTCAAGAGTCTTCTCCAACACCACAGTTCAAAAGCATCAATTCTTCGGCGCTCAGCCTTCTTCACAGTCCAACTCTCACATCCATACATGACCACAGGAAAAACCATAGCCTTGACTAGACAGACCTTAGTTGGCAAAGTAATGTCTCTGCTTTTGAATATGCTATCTAGGTTGGTCATAACTTTCCTTCCAAGGAGTAAGCGTCTTTTAATTTCATGGCTGCAGTCACCATCTGCAGTGATTTTGGAGCCCAAAAAATAAAGTCTGACACTGTTTCCACTATTTCCCAATCTATTTCCCATGAAGTGATGGGACCAGATGCCAATGATCTTCATTTTCTGAATGTTGAGCTTTAAGCCAGCTTTTTCACTCTCCACTTTCACTTTCATCAAGAGGCTTTTGAGTTCCTCTTCACTTTCTGCCATAAGGGTGTGTCATCTGCATATCTGAGGTTACTGATATTTCTCCCAGCAATCTTGATTCCAGCTTGTGCTTCTTCCAGTCCAGCGTTTCTCATGATGTACTCTGCATAGAAGTTAAATAAGCACGGTGACAATATACAGCCTTGATGAACTCCTTTTCCTATTTGGAACCAGTCTGTTGTTCCATGTCCAGTTCTAACTGTTGCTTCCTGACCTGCATACAGATTTCTCAAGAGGCAGGTCAGGTGGTCTGGTATTCCCATCTCTTTCAGAACTTTCCACAGTTTATTGTGATCTACACAGTCAAAGGCTTTGGCATAGTCAATAAAGTAGAAATAGATGGTTTTCTGGAACTCTCTTGCTTTTTCCATGATCCAGCGGATGTTGGCAATTTGATCTCTGGTTCCTCTGCCTTTTCTAAAACAGCTTGAACATCAGGAAGTTCACGGTTCACATATTACTGAAGCCTGGCTTGGAGAATTTTGAGCATTACTTTACTAGCGTGTGAGATGAGCGCAATTGTAATGGACGGAATTAGAAACTCGGAAGTGGGGCTTGGCAATCTATGTTTTAACAAGCCCTTCCAGGTGATTCATTAAAGTTTGAGAAGCACTGCTCAAAACCATACTCCTCATTGCTAATGAACCCCTGACAGTAGCAGTGATCCTGCATTAGGCTCTTTCGTGCTCCCGTAAACTGTCTGCCTAATCAACAACAGGCAGTATTTTTTCCACCCAGGACTCACTGTGGGGCTCCAGACACACCACTGATCAGAGTTCTTCAATTCGAGTTTCTGAAACTAGAGCAAGGAGAAGAAACAAATAAAAATAGAAGCTACTGTAATCACAACTAGCATTTTCATAATGGCTAATGTTATTGAGTACCTTCTATGTACTTTCCATGCATTGAAGTGAAGTGAAGTGAAGTTGCTCAGTCGTGCCCAACTCTTTGCGACTCCATGGACTGTAGCCTACCAGGCTCCATCCATGAGATTTTTCCAGGCAAGAATACTGGAGTGGGTTGCTGTTTCCTTCTCCAGAGGATCTTCCCAACCCAGGGATAGAACCCGGGTCTTCCGCATTGCAGGCAGACGCTTTACCGTCTGAGCCACCAGGGAAGCCATGCATTACCTCATTTAATTCTCATTAACAGCCTTATAAGGTAGACACTCTGTCCTCATTTTACAGGAGGAAACTAAGGCACCAAGAGGTTAAGTAACTTGCCCAAGGTCACACAGAAAGTGGCAGAGCTGAGATTTGAAACCAGGTTGCAGAGCTTGCACTCTTTTTCATTTTTTCTCCCTTTTCGGAGATATCATTGACACATAATCTTGTGTAAGTTTAAGATGTACATTCTGTTGGTTCAGTACACTTACAGTCTCTCTCTGAAGTTTGGTCCACAGTTGGTTGAATTTGTGGATGGATACAAAATCCATAGATATGGAGGGCCAACTGTACCACCACCTCATATAAAGGACTTGAACATCTGCAGATCTTGGTATCCAAGGGGGTCCTGGAACCAATTCCCCCCAGACACAGAGGGACAACTCTACTGCAACATGATTACTACTGTCGCATTGGCTAACACTTCTATCATGTCACATAATTAACATTTCTTCTTTGTGGTAAGAACAATTAAGATCTAGTATCCTAGCAACTTTGAAGATTATAATACAGTGTTGTTGACTATAATCACTATGCTGTCCATTATCTCTCCAGAACTTATTTATCTACTAGTTTCAAGTTTCCAGAGCCTGTATTTTTAACCACATGGTACGTACTGCCTCCTGTCTTCCTAGGCATCCACACAAGGACCATTTGAAATATTAAGCACATGGGGCTCTTATGAATAACTGAGAGCACTTATAAAGACGTTTAATTCCATAAAATTACTATATGAAGCAATTCCACTTCTGCATATAATCAAAGGAGTGGAAAACATACTTTCACACAAAAAACCTGCACACGGATTTCACAGTTTTATTCATAAGAGCCCAAAAGTGGAAACAACTCTAACGTCCATCACCTAATGAATGGATAAACAAAGTGAGGTACATACATACAAGGAATATTATTCAGCCGTAAAAGGAATGAAATACTGATACATGCCACAAGAATAAGCCTTGAAAACACTACATCTAAAAGAAACCAGTCACAAAAGGCCTCTTACTACATTATTCCATTTATACAAAATGTTCAGAATACGTAAATCCATATAAATAAAAAGATCAGTGGTTGCCAAGGGCCAGAGAGCGGTGGGCGGGGGGGAAGGGGGAGTGACTACTAATGGATATGAGGCTTCTTTTCGGGGTGATGAAAATACTCTGAAATTAGTGTTGATGGTTGCACAAAACCATTTATACTCTAGATGAATGTACTAAATACCACCAAATTATACAGTTCAAAAGGGTGAATTTTTATAATATGTGAATTATCTCAATAAAGCTGTTATTTTACAAAAGGATTTTTAATTCATTTTGAACTTGAGGCTATTTTACTACATAAAATTCCTATTACTTGCTGTAATTAAGGTTGCTGGATCATGATCAAAGAAACTGAAAGTCATCTGCTATCGTTTTGAATTTTTACCTTTCAATTTGCAAAGAGGAAGCTAGTCTCACTTCTAAGTTGCCATGGACCTAGACAGTTATCTGTGTCATTTCTCCACCCAGACAAAGTTTTTCTTCACTATGACCGAAAGAGTACAAATGCAAAAGTTCTATTCTTGAGAAAAATGTACTAATATTTTCCTTACATCAAAGGACTTTCTCTCTAAAAGAATTTTTATTTTCTCCCATAACCAAGGGCTCCTAGGGCTTCCTTGCTAAAAGCGCATAGTTGAACAATATTTCTCTTCAACAAGCAAGGTACTGAACACCATTATGAATCATGGCAACATTTTAATGTCTTAAGATAAACAATGAACATAAATACCTCTTACTGGAATAAGGATCAGAGAAATATTCTTTTAAATGCATACTTTCTCTAATAATAAACAGAAATATTAATAATTAGTATTTATTGAGCAACTATAAATAAACATTGTTTTAGGTTCTTTACAAATAGATGTTTAATTCAATCCACACTGGAATCTTGAAGAAAGTATTTTTATCCTCTTTTCACAGATAAGGAAACTGAGGCTTAAAGAGATTAATTGTCCTTGATCACACAGATAACACTCCAATAATAATCCAAAGCTTTCAGAATTCAAATGTTCTTTCCTCTATCCTTTTGTATTCCTCTTCAAAATGAAAAAGGAAGCCACAAACTTAAAGAAACTAAAAAGATTTCTCTTCCTATCTCACAAAAAAATAGTGCTCTGCAAAAAATATGACTGCTTCTACATTCCAAAAGAGGAAATATAGAAAATAAAAACTGTTAGTAACAACCAGCAGTTGGTAGGCACAAAAAGATTATGCCATATCCCACATATCAAACACTGCTTCCTGATTTAACAGTTTTTCTATAGATTCTGATTATAACTTTTGATGTCAAAATTTAATGATCTCACCATGGAAAACCCCAGAGAACAGCAGTTAGCGAGACTAGAGAGCTCCCTAGACCAGGAAGGAAAAGGAATCAGTAGGCAGGAAGTGGTGCCTATCTAAAAACATATAAGTCTTTAGCATTAACACTGTTATTCCACAACATTTCAATCTGAAGTTATTTATGAATTCCCTTAACCTACTTTTTACTATATTAAGAAAAACTGATCCCCGACTGTCTAACAGGATCCTATCAATAAGTAAGTCCACTATATAGCCACCACTGTCCCTGATTTCTCTCTTGCTACTGATAAAACAAACCAAAAAAGCTACAGGTTTAAAGGATTATTCCCCTTATCAATCAACTAGGAAGGGTAGCACATGGGGTACAATCAATCATGAATTTCATCGTCAAACAGACTGTGGCTGGCCGAAATCTTAAATTTAAGATTGAAACATACACTCCTCCTTTTACTTCTCAGCACTACCCCCAAACAAATTGAAACTATAAACCAACACTAGACTGATGAATGGACAATTGTTAAGAGTCTCAACGTATACCAAAAAGGGGTGGGGCGAGAGTGGAGATTATCTTAGAAATAATCTGTTCTCCACCTAAACAACTCTAGAATGAAAGAATTTAATGCATTTGCACAAGAAGTACATTACCAGGCAGAGGAGAAGAGGCCACTGGGGTATGACAAATCTTTAGAAGATGCTAAAGAAATCATCTCGATTCTGTTACCCTGTAATAATTCCTAATGGGAAAGGACCAACTCAAGATATCTTAAAGTGAGGTCGAGTTGAAGAATTTCCCTCACTTTTCTTGTCCCCACCCCTGCCACGCAGACGGTCTCAAGCTCCCACCAGAACCCTTCTAGGAGTCCAGGAGGAATATTCGTACGAGGTGCGGGGGGGGCAAGTGAAGGGGCCATCCTCGTGCAAACAACCACCTGTGCTTGATGAAGACCCCCGCCCCCTCAAGAAGGAGTTCTTCGTAAAGTGAGAAGCAGCTCTGAGGATAGCCTTCCAAACCCAGAACCGACACTAATTACTCACCTAACTCCACTGTCCCCTATGCACGAACTCCGGCCACCTCCCGGCTGAGGGAAGCCCCTCAAGGGCCCGACGCCCCCGGACCCGGGTCTGCTCCCACACCCAACCATCTCCAAAGCTCGCCGCCCACTCCTTTGCCTGACAGCCGTCCTGCCACCACCAGGCAGTCCCAGCTCCCCGCCCCCCGCCCTACGCCCAGGTTCTCCAAACCAGCATTCTTGGATCGCTGGCGCCCCAGGCCCGCGGGATTTAGGGTTTAGGATTTAGAAGGGTTTGGTCCAATCTCCTCTTCCTCTCAGCGTCCTGGGCTCACCTCCCCGGCAGCTTGGCGCTCCTCTTCCAAAACTGCTTGCTATTCTCGGCCGCCATTGCTCCGGCCCGGGGAAGGCCTTGTAGGCGGGCCAGGGGCTACCCAGAGAAATGCCCCCAGGACCCCGCAATCGCAGGGCCAGCTCAGGCCGCTTCCCTGCTGCCGGTCACCCGCTCCCAGCTCCCGGGGACGCCATCTTGGATGTGGGCACCCCCCAACCCAGCGCCGCTGCCATTGGTGGGCTGCGCAGGCTGTGGGAGACGGACCAATCGGGAGCCAGAATCCTGCAGGCCGCTGAAGCCGAACGGTGACGTCAGGGGCTGGGCACACAGGTGAACCGAGAAGGCGGAGCTTGGACGAGCTGGGAGGCGGGGCTGAAAGTTCCTTCTCCTGGGCCGGGGAAGAAGCAGGTAAAGAAAGGGACCTATGGGAAGAAGGAGAAGGTGCTGTTTTCTTTGGGGGTAAAGAGGTTCTTGAGTCAAATATTTTTTATGTATTTATATATATATTTATGTATATAAATCTTTGACCTAAATATAAGGGCCCATGTATTGGTTGCTGCCCGTTTTTAACATCTCCCAATTCAATGACACTCTGGTTATTATCCTTCCCACCACTCCCCTCGTTCCGTTCGGACTCCCATTTTTTCAATCGGTGGAGGAAAATCAGTAACTGACCCGACGGTCCAGAGTTGCTAACTGTTCAACACAACACGTGACTAACGGTTGGTTCATAAGAGCCTCTCTCTCCTCAGATAATTGATCCCTGTGAAAGGACTTGTGCCGTGCCTGAAATTCAGATGATCAAATCTCTGTTTCAAGCAATAACCGTCACTTTCTGACCAAGAGAACCTAGATGTGGACAAACTGTTCAGGAAATATTCTTCTTTTATCTATCCAATTCAGACCGCCAATGGACATCTTTAATCCCTTACTAATCTACTATAAATCTTCACCCTTGATTATATTTTCGATCGAGTTTTGACTCAGAATGAGATTTAAATTAGCATTTTGAATCCTTTGAAAGTTTTGTCAGTGTTTTTTGCCCTTTTTGAGTTTCTGTGCTTGTATACCACAGTGATGAGGGGCCGGGGAGGGCAGGAAGCACACCCCAGTCCACATAATTTCTGTCCCATCAAAGGACTCTTGAAGTGGGCTGATTGTTCCTTACCCCTCACTCCTGGTTATTGCTAGCACAGTCCTTCCACATATTGGAAGGTCTAAAGGACCTCTTTTTTAAAAAATATAAATTTATTTATTTTAATTGGAGGCTAATTAATTTACAATATTGTAGTGGTTTTGCCATAATTGACATGGATCCCCAACAGTTGTACACGTGTTCCGCATCCTAAACCCCCCTCCCACCTCCCTCTAAAGGACCTTTTTAAATAGGCCCGCCAATGGCCTCTTCCTACATAGACATTACCCCCGTTTTTAAGTTGTTTTTGTCCCCTAATTTCACAATCATGAAATTGCATTAAAAGGACTATTTTAATTTTCTCTGAACGTCTCATGTTTATGTAGACGTTCATCTTATTTTGTCATTATTCATATTTATTCATATTTATAGACGTATCTTCCATCAAACAAAAGTCCCTCTACCCTTTTAATCATTTTAGTGGCTTTTCCTTGGCTGTTATTTTTCACAGGATGCAGTGACTAGCACTGCATACTGAGATCCATTAGGGAGTTCCTGAGGTTTTTGTTTAAGCTGATGTTTTTGTCATTATTCTGAAACCACCAGAACTTTTACTGGCATTTTGAATTTTTCAAGAACTGATGTCTTGAAGGAATAACCTACAACAGCTTCTGATCCCTTTCCTTGGGGGCAGCTGGCAGTTCAGAGTTCATTGTCTTAAAGATGTCACCTGAATTGTCTTCTGTGTGAACTGCCTTAGACTTGTCCACATGGCAAGTCATCTACCACTTTCCAGCCTACTCATATAGCTTTAGAAATGTTCCAAGAGGCACTCCCAATTGACTTGACATTTCACTATGTGGAAAGCAGAGTATAATTTGTGTACCTAGAAAAGTCTCAAAGTATTCCTTTTTCTTAATCATTTATGAAATGTTAAATAACACTGATTCCCAGAGGATGCTATTAACATTGTTCAACCCTGAGAAGCCATTAATATTCCTACTTTTTATTTTCTACTTCTAAGCCAGTTTCCCATCCAAGATTAAAAAAAAAAAAAAGTTGTCTAGTGATAACTTTTAAAATTGTCTTTGTTAAAGAAGCTGAAATCCTTGAGCCTTTTTTCACCACCACCACCACTGTGACCAACCAAATCTAAACCAAGCACATCCTTACAGCAGCCTGCTAGGAGGCCTCTTCCACTCTCGTCCCCTTAGAGTCTATTCCCCACACAGCAGAGGAGGAGAGAGAGCGCCTCTTAGAAGGTCAGTCAGGTTATGTCACTCCTCTGCTCAATACCCTGCAATGGCTCTGTCTCACTTGGCATAACATTCCAGCTCCTTAAAGACTCTCTGTGATTTGGTTCCACTCTCTTCCTCGCTTAATCTGCTCCAACCACACTTACTGGCCTTTTGCTGTTCCTTGAACACTCCAAGCATGTTCCTACCTCAAGACTTTTGCATTAGCCACTGCCTCTGCTTGGGATTCTTTCCTCTCAAGTATCTATTTTTCTTTAAAGTGTTACCCCTACCTGCCATATTTTATACCTGTTTCTTGTCCATCTCCATCCCCTAGAATGTAAATTCCACATTTCCAGAATGTAAATGTAAGGCAAGGATTTTGTCAGTTCTGTCTCTGCTCTTCTTGCCTAGAATAGTGCTTGGCACACAGTAGGTACATAATATTTGCTGAATGAGAGAATGAAGAGTATAAACTATTCTTGTCTTTTGGTTCTATGTTGTTCACGTGCGTTTTTTGTTGGAAAAGATGATAGAAACCATTTTTCCAATCCCTGGCAGGTGTGTCCACCTTACCAAAGAGCCTATAAGCTTATTTATGCTCTTTGTTGAAAAGCAGCCTTCCTTTCCTGGGAAAGAATGTCCTCTTCAAACCCTTTTGCAGCTTCAGAGGGATGAACTTGTACCTAAAATGATGAGGGACGGAGGTCATCTACCTAGCCACCTGTCCATCAAAAGATGATAGCTGTGGCAGCAAGACCACCCTCACACCAAACTTAAGGTGAAAATCATTGGTTTGAGGTTCCCAAGGGGTGCATGGAGCACTTGGTAGAGACCCTTAGTGATACGCACTGACTGGTCCATTATACTGGTGCTTCTTATACTTTTTAAAAATTTATTTATTTTTGGTTGTGCTGAGTCTTCGTTGCTGCACAGCAGGGGCTACTCTTTGTTGCAGTGTGTATGCTTCTCATTGCAGTAGTTTCTCTTGCTGCAGAGCACAGGCTCCGGAGTGCCCGGGCTCAGTAGATGTGGCCCAAGGGTTTAGCTGTCCCATGGCATGTAAGATCCTCCCAGACCTGTGTCCCCTGTATTAGCGGGTGGGTTCTTAACCACTGGACCACCAGGGAAGTCCCTCTCATACTTTAATATACATGTGGGTCACCTGGAGATCATGTTATAAGTCTAGATTCTGATTTAGTAGGTCTGGGGTGGAACTTATGTGATAGAGGATGAGATGGTTGAATGGCATCACTGACTCAATGGACATGAGTTTGAGCAAACTCTGGGAGATGGTGACAGACAGGGAAGCCTGGCGTGCTGCAGTGCATGGGTTTGCAAAGAGTTGAATATGACTGAGTGGCTGAACAACAGCAACAGCCGCCTCCAGGTGACCCTGATGCTTGTAGACCTCACTTTGGAGACCTTTTGTTCGTGGAACAGGGTGACCTATGATCCTTAAATTTATTTCAAAATTTATTCATTATTTTGAAACTGTAAGTAGAAACTCTCAATGTTGTCTGGCTACAAGTTTTTAACTGTTCCCTCTTTAACTTCATCTTCATTCAGAAGAGAGTAAAACAACTTAGATTGGAGCAAAGAAGAGTTTGGAGCAAAGGGAATGAGCTATGTCTGGGTTGCATGTGGACT
Organism: Bos indicus; assembly: GCF_029378745.1. Classification (NCBI taxonomy): domain Eukaryota; kingdom Metazoa; phylum Chordata; class Mammalia; order Artiodactyla; family Bovidae; genus Bos; species Bos indicus. The sequence goes on along the minus strand of NC_091782.1, from coordinate 12,643,194 downwards.
CAAAAGAGGTGATTCTATCTCAATCCTTAGAGAAAGTTCCATGGAAGAGTTAAACCGAGAATGGAGACATGAAGGGAAAGAAAAAGACCCGAAGGACCTTTCAGAGTAACAGCTACATAGGGAGATAAAAATCAAGAAAAAAAAAAGCCTTTGGACTAAGTTCCAAAGAGATCACTAAAAAGTGAAAGTGAAGGATCTGACTCTTGTGTCCCCCATGGAGTAGCCTGCCAGGCTCCTCCGTCCATGGGATTTTTCCAGGCAAGAATGCTGGAGTAGGTTGCCATTTCCTTCTCCAGGGGATCTTCCCAACCCAGGGATCAAACTCAGGTCTCACACATTGCAGGTAGACTCTTTACCATCTGAGCCACCAGGGAATCCCAGAGATCACTAGCAGACTTTAATCTCGGTGTAGGAGTGGAGTGGACCCTGTGCTGAGAGAATTAAGAAATGAGAGCAAGAAGCAGACTTCACAAAGCACTGCAGAAAGTTGGACCACCAAAGGAATGGTGAGGTCAGACTGGGATCCAACAGCAAAAGGGCTTTTTCAGCACCTAAACAACCACTGAGAGAGTCAACTGAGATCAGTTATGTCAGGGAAGGCAAAAGGCTAAGCAAAAAGACTGAAGAAGCAAGAGGTTGTAGGAGTAAAGAAAGAGAGAGTAGACTTTGAAGGGGTGGAAGAAAGATAAAACATTTCTTTCCTAGGAATTTATTCTAAGAAAGTCAGTTAAAAAGAGGGAGGGGAAAAGCTCTGTACACAAAGGTGTTATTTGCCTTGTAACCAATAACAAACGGGGTAAATCAAAAGATTACAAAGGTTTAAACATGAGAAGATGGTTATACAAATTATGGCATGTGGTTTGTAGACTTGAACCAGGCTATGTCATTAAATCGTGCAAATTTGCATGCTACATAGCGCATCAGAAAAGTTTATGAAGTGATGTCCAGCAGGGAAAAGGCAGAATGCAAAAAATCTTTGCCTGATTTCAATAAAAATACATTTGACTCTTATCAAAGAGTAGAAGAAAACATGGAAAATTTTAGCAACTTTTGTTAGTAGAATTATACATCTTTTTCTTTCTAGAATTCTTCTCTAATGCTACCATATTTTTATCATTATAAAATATACGTCATATAATAAATTAGGGGGTGTTGAGACTTCCTTGGCAGTGGTTAAGTCCAGTGGTTAAGGCTCTGTGCTTCCACTGCAGTGGGTACGGGTTTGATCCCTGGTCAAGGAACTAAGATCCCACATCCCACATAGTGGGCCAAAAAAATATAAGTAAGTAAATAAATACGTTAGAGGGTAGCAGACTTTTTCTATAAAGGGCCAGGCTGCAAACAGTTTTCAGCTTTGCAAAATTATCAAGGCTGTGTTCCAATAAAACTTCATTTGTAATTACAAAAATTGGAATTCTATGTGATTTTCCCAAGTTAAAAAATATTCTTCTTTCAATTTTTTCCAAATATTAAAATCTGTAAAAACCATTCTTAGTTCACAGACCATGCAAAAATACTGTACCAGATTTGGCTATGGATGCAGTTGGCCAACCTTGCAGTAAAGAATAAAGAATAAGTAACATTTGAGAATAAGATTAAGAAACAAAAAAACCTTCCAAGTCCCCATTTTGCCCCTCCTCGATCCCATCCCCCTCCCTCTCTCCAGTGGGAACCACAATCCACTCTCTTCCATGTTAAACACTTTCACTATATATGAGCCTGTCTATAAACAACATGTTTTTCATGTTTTGAAACTTTATAAATAGCAACACACTGTACATATGCTTCAGCAACTGGCTTTTTTCACTGTGCATTCTGTTGATACAAGGAGCTCTAGTTTGCTCATCTTAACTGCCCTATTGTGTTCCATAATGTAAATATTCCTCGATTGCCATCGCCAGTTATTTCTATTTTGAGCTGTGCTCAATTAACATTCTTCTACACATTACCATGTGCACAATTTTCTCTCGTGTGGTGTTTTTCAAAGGACAGTTTGTCAACTGTTACAGTGAATTGAAATACATTTAGAAGTTGGAACTTTTAATGAAATAGAATAAATGGGGACATTTATACCTGATACACAAAATTGACAATGTTGTGTCAATTATATCTCAATGAAAAAAGAAAAAGAATAGACAGGATTAGAAAAGATCAGAGAGTTACATGTAATAGGAAAAGGCATTACTGTGCAAAATTTTTATTTCCACTTTTTACACACTTACACATATGTGTGTATGTGTGTACTCGATTGTAATGTAAAACATATATCTCAGTAAGAGAGTGTTGTCACAAAGTTTGAAAACCCGCTGCTTTAAGGTGCTGAGGGATACCCAGGAAAAACATGCTGGATCATAGAATGTGCACAATTTCTACTTAACTGGATACTGAAAAATGCTCTCCAAAATGGTTTTTCCAATTTACACTGGTCCTCACGGCAATGGGTAAGAGTTACCATTGCTTCACATCCTCACCAGTAGTAGGTTTTTCTCGTGGGATATTAAATATACCACATACACAAAAGATTGTATAACACTAATATGTATAGTTTGATGAATAATGGTAACATTTCCCTGAACGTCCCCCACTCCCCACGCTATGCAACAGGACATAACCAGTACCTTAGATACCTCTTGGGAGTCCCTTCCTCTGGGCATTCCCCTGCCTTCAAGTGTAACCACTGTGCAGAATTTTGTATTAAACATCCTCTGTATATGTATATTTTTCACCTGTTTTTGTAACCTTAAATAATGCATTGTTTGTATTAATGATTTAATGATATTGTATGGTATTCATTCTCCTGTTGCTTGCTTCTTTTAGGCAACAGGATGGTTTTGAGATTTATCCATGTTGATAGATTATAGCTGTAATTCACTCATTTTCACTGCTGTATAATATTCCATTTTATAAATAGCTCCACTTACCTATGTCAGGTCCATGAATCAAGGCAAATTGGAAGTGGTCAAACAAGAGATGGCAAGAGTGAATGTCGACATTCTAGGAATCAGCGAACTGAAATGGACTGGAATGGGTGAATTTAACTCAGATGACCATTATATCTACTACTGCAGGCAGGAATCCCTCAGAAGAAATGGAGTGGCCATCATGGTCAACAAGAGAGTCCGAAGTGCAGTATTTGGATGCAATCTCAAAAACGACAGAATGATCTCTGTTTGTTTCCAAGGCAAAGCATTCAATATCACAGTAATCCAAGTCTATGCCCCAACCAGTAATGCTGAAGAAGCTGAAGTTGAATGATTCTATGAAGACCTACAAGACCTTTTAGAACTAACGCCCAAAAAAGATGTCCTTTTCATTATAGGGGACTGGAATGCAAAAGTAGGAAGTCAAGAAACACCTGGAGTAACAGGCAAATTTGGCCTTGGAATACGGAATGAAGCAGGGCAAAGACTAATAGAGTTTTGCCAAGAAAATGCACTGGTCATAACAAACACCCTCTTCCAACAACACAAGAGAAGACTCTATACATGGACATCACCAGATGGTCAACACCGAAATCAGATTGATTATATTCTTTGCACCCAAAGATGGAGAAGCTCTATACAGTCAGCAAAAACAACACCAGGAGCTGACTGTGGCTCAGACCATGAACTCCTTATTGCCAAATTCAGACTTAAATTGAAGAAAGTAGGGAAAACCACTAGACCATTCAGGTATGACCTAAATCAAATCCCTTATGATTATACAGTGGAAGTGAGAAATAGATTTAAGGGCCTAGATCTGATAGATAGAGTGCCTGATGAACTATGGACTGAGGTTCGTGACAATGTACAGGAGACAGGGATCAAGACCATCCCCATGGGAAAGAAATGCAAAAAAGCAAAATGGCTGTCTGGGGAGGCCTTACAAATAGCTGTGAAAAGAAGAGAAGCGAAAAGCAAAGGAGGAAAGGAAAGATCTAAGCATCTGAATGCAGAGTTCCAAAGAATAGCAAGAAGAGATAAGAAAGCCTTCTTCAGAGATCAATGCAAAGAAATAGAGGAAAACAACAGAATGGGAAAGACTAGAGATCTCTTCAAGAAAATCAGAGATACCAAAGGAACATTTCATGCAAAGATGGGCTCGATAAAGGACAGAAATGGTAGGGACCTAACAGAAGCAGAACATATTAAGAAGAGATGGTAAGAATACACAGAAGAACTGTACAAAAAAGATCTTCACAACGATCACAATGGTGTGATCACTGACCTAGAGCCAGACATCCTGGAATGTGAAGTCAAGTGGGCCTTAGAAAGCATCACTACGAACAAAGCTAATGGAGGTGATGGATTTCCAGTTGAGCTATTCCAAATCCTGAAAGATGATGCTGTGAAAGTGCTGCACTCAATATGCCAGCAAATTTGGAAAACTCAGCAGTGGCCACAGGACTGGAAAAGGTCAGTTTTCATTTGATTCCCAAAGAAAGGCAATGCCAAAGAATGCTCAAACTACCGCACAGTTGCACTCATCTTACACACTAGTAAAGTAATGCTCAAAATTCTCCAAGCCAGGCTTCAGCAATATGTGAACCATGAACTTCATGATGTTCAAGCTGGTTTTAGAAAAGGCAGAGGAACCAGAGATCAAATTGCCAACATCCGCTGGATCATGGAAAAAGCAAGAGAGTTCCAGAAAAGCATCTATTTCTGCTTTATTGACTATGCCAAAGCCTTTGACTGTGTGGATCACAATAAACTGGAAAATTCTGAAAAAGATGGGAATACCAGACCACCTGATCTGCCTCTTGAGAAATTTGTATGCAGGTGAGGAAGCAACAGTTAGAACTGGACATGGAACAACAGACTGGTTCCAAATAGGAAAAGGAGTTCGTCAAGGCTGTATATTGTCACCCTGCTTATTTAACTTATATGCAGAGTACATCATGAGAAACGCTGGACTGGAAGAAACACAAGGTGGAATCAAGATTGCCGGGAGAAATATCAATAACCTCAGATATGCAGATGACACCACCCTTATGGCAGAAAGTGAAGAGGAACTCAAAAGCCTCTTGATGAAAGTGAAAGTGGAGAGTGAAAAAGTTGGCTTAAAGCTCAACATTCAGAAAACGAAGATCATGGCATCTGGTCCCATCACTTCATGGGAAACAGATGGGGAAACAGTGTCAGACTTTATTTTTCTGGGCTCCAAAATCACTACAGATGGTGACTGCAGCCATGAAATTAAAAGACGCTTACTCCCTGGAAGAAAAGTTATGACCAACCTAGATAGCATATTGAAAAGCAGAGACATTACTTTGCCAGCAAAGGTTCGTCTAGTCAAGGCTATGGTTTTTCCTGTGGTCATGTATGGATATGAGAGTTGGACTGTGAAGAAGGCTGAGCGCCGAAGAATTGATGCTTTTGAACTGTGGTGTTGGAGAAGACTCTTGAGAGTCCCTTGGACTGCAAGGAGATCCAACCAGTCCATTCTGAAGGAGATCAGCCCTGGGATTTCTTTGGAGGGAATGATGCTGAAGCTGAAACTCCAGTACTTTGGCCACCACATGCAAAGAGTTGACTCATTGGAAAAGACTCTGATGCTGGGAGGGATTGGGGGCAAGAGGAGAAGGGGATGACAGAGGATGAGATGGCTGGATAGCATCACTGACTCGATGGACGTGAGTCTGAGTGAACTCCAGGAGTTGGTGATGGACAGGGAGGCCTGGCGTGCTGCGATTCATGGGGTCACAAAGAGTCGGACACGACTGAGTGACTGATCTGATCTGACCTATGTTACTACCAGTGAGTATTTAACTGTTCCAGGTCGACCTGCAGCCTGAAGCATAGTGAGAAAAATAGATGCTTGTGGTTGTAAACCACTGGATTTTGCATCATTAGGGTGACCATAACTGATTAGTACAGAGTGAAATGGAAAAAAAGTAGCAGGGGAAAGAGAGCTAGGAGTACCCTTTCAAGAAGCTTAGCTGTGGGGAATTCCTTGGCAGTCCCCTGGTTAGGGCTCAGCACTCTCAGTGCTAGGGACTTTGTTCAGTCCCTAGTTGAGAAACTAAGGTCCCATAAGCAATGCAGTATGGCAAAAACAAACAAATGAAAAACAGCTTAGCTGTGAGGAGATTGAGAAGCTAGTTTCCTCCTCTTCCTCCCTGCCATCATTGCTGTTCTGTTGTAGTTCTTTAGATGCCTATAATATAAACGCCTTTCCCATGTATGGAGAATTTTTCACTCTATGAAACCTTGTGGGAAGCAGAGCCCACCTACCAGTAAAATGGCAGCTACTTACTTTCCCATCCTTTCTTGTGAACTAAGTCAAGTGCACATGTCATAGGCTCTGCTGATGAAATTTTCCCAAAGTGTACTTTGAATCATCAGGAGCTTATGATGCAAAGGAAAACGAGAAGAAGAGAATTCATTCTTGGTGAGCAGTACCAGTTGTGACAGCAACACCCAACTAAAGGGAAAAGCTCTGGCAGCGGCAATACCTAGAGTCTTGTGCCAGAAGGCCTCTCAGTGTAACTTCAGCATCAGATGCTCATCACTGGCAGCAGCAGAGTCTTCAGTGGCCCAGCTCTGTGGCATGATATTGGCTGCCATCCTGTAAGCAAAACCTCCGAATGTGGTGTGATAGATGATGGTGTCAATGCCCCAATTCTTCACCTTTCCCTGCATCTGTGTTATCTTGTGGGACCTTCTTATTCTAACTCTTGACTGAGTCTTGTGACTTGCTGTGATCAAGGGATTTTAGCAAGCATTAAAGAAGCAGAGGGCTTCCCATGTGGCACTAGTGGTAAAGAACCTGCAGGCCAGTGCAGGAGACGTAAGAGACTTGGGTTCAGTTCCGGGGTCGGTAAGATCCCCTGCAGGAGGAAATGGCAATCCACTCCAGTATTTTTGCTTGAAGATTCCCATGGACAGTGGAGCCTGGTGGGCTATAGTCCATAGGGTTGCAAAGAGTCGAACTCGACTGAAGTGACTTAGCATGCATGCAGGCATACAAGCAGAAGCTTGGAAGACATTCATGTGGCTGCACTTGCTCTCTGTCTTAGTCTGTGTGCGATTATATAGCAAAATTCTCCAGACTGAGTGGCTTGTAAACAAGAGATATTTATTTCTCACATTTCTGGAGGCTGGAAGTCTAAGATCAGAGTGCCAGCATGGCCTGGTTTTGGCAAAGGCTGTCTTCTGGGTTGCAAACTGCCAACTTCTTGCCATGTCCTCACACAGAGGAAGGAGCAAGGGATCTCTCTGCTACTTATTCATTCAGGAAGGCTCCACCCTCCTGACCTAATCAACTCCCAAAGGCCCTACCATCTAATACCATCTCAATGGGCATTAGGTTTTCAACATATGAATTTGGGGAGGACAAAAGCATTCGGTCTGTAGCACTCTCACTGCTGGCCTCTGCCATTGCAACATGTCTAGGCTAGCCTGTTGGATGATGAGAATCACATGGACCTAGGCCAAGTCTCTCTGAGTTATCCCAGCTGAGGCCATCCTAAGTCAGCCAACAGCCAGTTGACCCTCAGGCATATGAATGAACTCAGCCAAAATCAACAAAACTGTCTAGTCAACCAACAGTTGACCCCAGATGTCAAGTAAGTCCAGCTGAAATCAGCCCAGCTCAGCCCAGCCCCAGAGAAGCTGAACCCCACAGACTTGTGAACTAAGTATTGTTCATTGTTAACATGCCGCTGAGGTTTTATGGTTATTTATGTAGCATTGTTGTGGCAATAAATAACTGACCCTTTGCACACATCTATGAGCTATGACTTTTCTGCTTAAATAAGCCTCAAGAGCCAGTATTTGTTGCTTGCCCTGACACCAAGACTGAATGTAAATGAGAGAGAAACACAGGGTCAAAGGAGAGATTGTTTGAGCTGGAAGAGACTTTGGCATGCTTACAGGCAAAGGATTGGAGGCAGTTGTGTTTGTTAGGACATGAGTTTGGGTGCAAAATTAACAGTGCTTTAACCATGACAGAGGGCTTCCCTGGTGGCTCAGCTGGTAAAGAACCTACCTGCCAATGAAGGAGACGCAAGAGACAAGGGTTCGTCCCCTGGGTTGGGAAGATCCCCTGGAGGAGGGCATGGTTACCCACTCCAATATTCTTGCCTGCAGAATTCCGTGGACAGAGGAGCCTGACAGGCTACAGTCCATGGGGTTGCAAAGAGTTGGACACAACTGAGTGTGCACGTGTGCACACACACACATCACCATGATAGAAGTTTATAGTTTCCCTTGGTCACGTAGGAGCCTGAGTAAGAGTGGCAGCCCTGCTCTGTGAATCTTCAGAGGCCTAGATCCTTCTGTGTTTATTATGTCCTTGTCCAGTTGGCCCAAGGTCACCCTCTACTCCCCCTACTCCATCCACATTTCAGCTGTTGGGAAGAGGGAAAGGAAAGATTTTCTCCTTAATACGTGGTGTGTGCATGCTTAGTTATGTTTGACTCTTCACCACTCAATGGACCGTAGCCCTCCAGGCTCCTCTGTCTGTGGGATTCTCCAGGCAAGAATCCTGGGTTGCCATGCCCTCCTCCAGCGGATCTTGCTGACCCAGGGATCAAACCCGTGTCTCCTGCATTGCAGGTGGATTCTTCACCCCTGAGCCACCAGGGAAGCTGGTCCCATTCATTTCTCCCCCTTTCAGCCTATTCTCAGGAATTGGTCATATGGCCACACTCAGCTGCCAGGAAGGCCAGGAAAGGCAAACCTTATTCTGGCCAACCGTGTGTAAATTCCTGCTTCTGTGGAAGAAGGGGAAAACAAATAATAATAGTTCTTCCCATGTCAATGAGGAAAAAGGGATAATTAATGTAACAGGATCTCTGTGGTTGACTTTATTAGCCATTTCCTTCCTCCTTCCTTGGGAAGGGGATTCATTGTTTTTGGAAAGGTTGAGCAACTGTGTTCCCAGTTGGCATGAATCATGATATCTCTTAACCAGTTATGGCAATCCTACTGAGCTTGTCAGAAACTGATTTCCACAGCCTCCCCTGCAGTGTTGGGTGAACATGTGACCCAGCTCTGGCCAGTGAGCCAGGAAAAGAAGGCTGCTGGGGGGTTCTGGGAAGTGGTTTCCTTCCTAGGAAAGAGACAAATGCAGAGGAGAGTTTGGCGCTCTCCTGCTTGTGGTACTGATGTGAGACTTCTTACCACAAAAGAAAGGTCAAGAGAATCACAAATGCCAAACTAGAGCCCTGGCACCTTCTTGAGGATTCACATGACCTTGAGAGATGAGTATGAGAGAGCCAGGTGGAGAATGGGAGGAAAGACATTGGAAGAAATGAGAGTATTATATACACAGGAAGGAATGCACAGAGATGTTCCTGGAAAATTGGATTGGAGTCAGATGGTAAGGACTTTGTAAGCAGCAGTGTGATTTATTGTCTGAATCGCCTCATTCATAGCTGGGACTGGTTTCCTGTTTGTTGACTGATTTACCACAAAGCGTGACAGGCATCTTCCTTTTGTAGGTTTAAGAGGACTGCCCATCTCTTCCCCTATTAGAGAGTTAAAATACTTTTGTTTTGGAAAATCTAGGCTCTCAAAGGCAAAGATCTTGATTATGTGGGTGGGTCGGGGTATAGATCTGAAAAGATGAGCGAGCAGGGAATCACTTCCGACTCCTACTGTGAATGGGGTTTCCCTACCCTCGGGGAATGGAGAAGTGCCTAGTTCTGCCCGCCTTGGGACCCGTGTTTGACCCCGTAGCAACAGGATGATTGATGGGTTGGCTGCGTGGACCCCAGGCTGGGGACTGAGTTGTGAGCCACAGCCTTTGGGGCTATGAGCAGTGGGACCACTGAGGCTAGGGCATCCAGCCTCTCACACTCTCACATGACTGACCGCACAGCCTGAAGTCCAGAGCCCTTCCATGAGATTCTAGAATTGGGTGAACCTGGGAATTCAATGTGACTCCATCAAGGGGAGAGAGAAAAACACTTGGAGTTAGAATTTTCCCCTAACTCCTTGAGGAAGACGACTGAGTCCGATTTTATATTATTTTTTAAAAAATAAAAGATAGAAGAGGGGGCTTCCCTGGTGGTTCAGTGGTAAAGAATTTGCCTGCCAATGCAAGAGACATGAGTTCGATCCCTGGTCCAGGAGGATCCCACATGCTGCAGAGCAGCTAAGCCTGTGTGCCACAAATATTGAGCCTGTGCTCTAGGGCCTGGGAACGACAACTGCTGAGCCTGTGAGCCCTAGAGCCCGTCCGCAACAAAAGAAGCCACCACAATCAGAAGCCTGTGCTCTGCAACTGGAGAGTAGCCCCTGCTTGGCGCGACTAGAGAAAAGCCCACACAGCAATGAAGATCCAGCATAGCCAAAAATAAGCAAGTAAATAATTTAAAAATAATAATAATAAAACTGCTTTCTCGCACTAGAGTGTCCGATTATGGTACAAATTCCTTCTGTAGTATATATACAAAGCCAAAGGAGAGGGAGTGAGAAGGGTTCATAAATTATCTCAGCAGTTCTTTTTTTTTCTTTAAGTTGATAGATTTCTTTTCAAGAGAATGTATAAGATGTATCTCAAAGAACTCAAGCTCCTATATATGCGAATTATCTATTTTCATTTTTTAAAAATCCAATTAAATTGGCCTGATACTGCCAGGCTAGGAGGAAATCCAACCTCCATTATGACCAGAGCTCCTCTGGCCCTCAGGGATGCCTCAGAATCCAGAGGTGGAACCTGGTGCCAGAAACGGGGGCCAAGCTCTTACCCACGGCCATCATGGGGCTGTGGGCGGCTGCCTTGTACAGCCCACAGAACAGACTTGAAGCCCACCAGCCCCTGTTTTAAACCCCACATAAGGTGTAGGCATTTTTACTGAGGTGTTAAAAAAAAAAATTCTTGAAGGAATTCCTTGGCTGCCAGTGGTTAGGACTCTGCACTTTCACTGCTAAGGGTAAAGGTTCCCCAATCCCTGATTGGGGAACTAAGATCCCACAAGCCGCATGGCACGGCCAACCAAAAAAAAAAATTATGACACATATGTTCTAAACCAGGGATGTACATTTACTTTTGGTGGGAGAGTGAATTTGTAACAAGCATTTGGTGTTTTGCTTATATCTAGTATTTTTACAATTATCCTATCTATCTATCTATCTATCTGTCTGGGACTTCCCTTCCTATACAGAGTGTGCAGATTTGGGCCCTGGTCAGAGAGCTAAGATCCCAATGACTCATGCCAAAAAAACCAAAACCTAAAACAGAAGCATTATTGTAACAAGTTCAATAAAGACTTTAAAACAAATGGTCCACCGGGACTTCCTGGTGATCCTTGCAGAGCTGGGGACTCAGGTTCAGTCCCTGGTCAGGGAGCTAGGATCCCACGTGCTTCGGAGCAGCTGAGCCTGAACACCACAACTCTTGGGGCCGTGTGTCTCAGTGAAGGACCCTGAAAGACACAACGAAGATTCCAGATGCCGCAGCTAAGATCTGATGCAGCTAAATAAATAAACAAATATATTTTTTAATGGTTCACATCAAAAACAAAACAAAACCTTTTAACTGACGTCGGTGACTTGGGCTCTTCTTTTTCTTTTTTATTTATTTGGCTGCACTGGGTCCTAGTTGCAGCATGTGGGATCTAGTTCCCCGGCCAGGGATGAAACCTGGGCCCCCTGCATTGGGAGCACAGAGTCTTAGCCACTGGACTGCCAGGGAAGTCCACTTTATAATGTGCTCATTGCTATTAGTTATTTCCCTGCCTCAACTCAATAATGCCAGAGATCCAGCTGATGGGAGCTGGTAGCAACATCCTCTGTTGTAACCACAAGTCGAATTGTGAAAAGAACTAAAAATATTAAGGGAATTCTTTGGCTGCCCAGTGGTTAGGACTCTGCGCTTTCACTGCTAAGGGTAAACGTTCAATCCCTAATTGGGAACTAAGAACTAAGATTCCCCAACTAAGAACTAAAGTTCTTACCATGATTGTGTAAGTCTAAGATACTATCAAATGCAAGATGCATTAATATTTCAGATATCACTGAGAGAAAAATACTATTAATTAAATTATGCCTTCATGCTTTCTTGCCACTTTGTATTTTTTATTTTCTACTTATCAAAATGATTCTAGACTTGTTTATCTTTTATTTATTTTGGCTGCACCAAAGACCTGCATGAAAGGTCTTAGTTCCTTGACCAGGGATCAAACCCATGCCCCCTATATTGGGAATGCAGAGTCTTAACTAATGGACTGCCAGGGAAGATAGTTTTAGACTTATTTAGATGTAGATTTTTTGTATTTTTTGTTTATTTATTTAATTTTGGCTGCACTGGGTCTTTGTTGCTTTGCAAGGGCTTTCTCCAGTTTTGGCGAGTGGGGGCTACTCTTCATTGTCGTGCACAGGCTTCTCAATGCAAACGTTTCTCTTGATGCAGAGCCCAGGCTCTAGGTGCATGGGCTTCAGTATCTGTGGCTCACAGGCTCTAGAATTTGGGCTCAGTAATTGTGGAGCACAGCCTTAATTGCTCCGTGGCATGTGGAATCTTCCTGGGCCAGGGATTGAACCCATGTCCCCTGGGTTGGCAGGTAGATTCTTATCCACTGAGCCACCAGGGAAGTCCCTAGACAGAGATTTTTAAATCACATATTGATATTTATAAAAATATTCAACTTTAGAAGTAATCAATAAAATACAAAAAGATGCCCTCTCAATGTTGACATCCTTAGCATATTTGCTTTTGTCCTTATGCCTGTTGCCTCATGGTAACAAAATAGCTGCTGAGGTTCTAGGCATCATATCACATTCAAGCTAAGAAGAAAGAAAATGTAGAGATAGTGTTACCTAAAAACTGGGTTTACTTCTTGGTAGGCGCCAATAGACACAACCAAGCCAAAGATAGGGAGAAGGAAGGATTTATTATTACTGGCAGCAAATAAGAACAATGGGGATCTTTTCCAAAGCAGTGTCTCCCTGAACAGCGGATTGGGGAAGTTTTAAGCTCGGAGGTACATGCATATTCATAAGAGGGCTTGAGCAGAGGAGAATTCAGCATAGAATTGGGGCCAAGGTTGACAGAGTCCAAGCTTTAGTTGACCTAAAGTAGACTTCTGTTAGCAAAGAAGAGGAAATGGGTATTGGGAAGGAAGCTGATGATATCTTCTGCAACACAACTTAATAAACAGTAGTTTTACATAGATAATAAATAGTAGTTTTACATAGATAATAAATAGTAGTTACCCCTTGGCATAAAGCAAAAATGACAATAGCAAAAACTCTTACATAGTACAATGCTTACCACGTTCCAAGCACTGTTCTGAATGTTTTAAATATATTAACTCGTTTAAGCCTCACAGCAACCTTATGAGGTAAACACTGTTATTATCCTTGTTTTATTTTAGTGTTTTTTTTATCATACTTCATATGCTCACGGTTAGACTTATCATAATCTTTGGTGCATGACATAGCCCTAACTGATCCATGCATAACTCCTTTATTTACTTTAAAAATATTAGTTATTTTTAGTAAAGTAACATTTACCCTCAAATCCTCTACCCAAAGTAAAATTAGGATCTTGTCAGTAAATCAGATCTGACTATATGATCTCCCCAACCCATTTCACTTCCTCCCCTGGCCCGAGGTGATGGTCATTTAGAATCCTAAGTTCATCATTCCTTTATTTTCCTTATATAGTTTTGTAGTTTTATCGCATCTGTATATAGAGTCCAAAAATTGTGTATGTGTGTGTATAACATACCTATAGTTGCTTTTAACTGTATATCTTCTTTTGGTACTTTTTTCATTTGCTATTACATTACTAAGATTCATTCCAACTGTTCTGTGTTGCTACAGTAATTCATTTTGATGACTGCTTAACATGCCATCGTGTGAATATGTAGCAATTTATTCATCTTCAAACAGTTCTTTACTGAAGTACCTATTACGTTCTTAGTGATTTTTTTCCTTTTCTGGTTATCCACTGGACTAACTATCATATCCAGGATTGCTAAAGGCTTCATGTAATTTGAGCCGTTTTTTTCATCATTTTTAATCGCTGCATGAGATCTTGCAAGACTCGCAATGATGCTTTGCAAATTATTTGCTTTGTGTCATCAGTTATTTACATTGGGCTCTCAGAGAGAGGCTGAACAATAAAGACTTGATTTGATGGGCTTGGTGCACACATAGAGCCCTTAGTTTCAGCCTAGAGGAATGTTGTGGTGATAAGGGAAAAAGGGGAACATCAGTTCATTGGTGAATATTTCTTTGTTATGATCACTTTTCCTTCCCTGGTCAGCCTGGCAAATGTGGAAGTTTGGATTTTGACCACTGAGATAACAAGAATCCCCTGCACCTCAGAAAATTCCCTAACACTCCTGACGCAAAAGGTAGAATCCATTTCCCCTCCCTCTGAAAATGGCCCAGCCTTGGTGATTCACAAGAATAAAGTACAGCATTATTTACAATAGCCAAGACATGGAAACAACCTAAATGCCCATCAACAGTTGACTAAGGAAAATGTGATATATATATATATATATATATATATATATATATATATGATATATGCATGCATATCATATATATAATGGAATACTATTCAGCCATAAAAAAGAATGAAATTATGCCATTTGCAGCTACATGAATAGACCTAGAGATTATCAGACAGAGAAAGACAATACCATTTGATATCACTTATGTGTAGAATCTAAAATATGACACAAATGACCCTAGCCACAAAACAGAAACAGACTCAGGAACATAGAGAACAGATTTGTGGTTGCCGAGGAGGAGAGTGGGATTGAGAGTTTGGGATGAGCAGTATAAACTATTCTATATAGGATGGATAAACAAGGTCCTACTGTATAGCAGAGGGAACTCTATTCAATATCCTGTAATAAACCAAAATGGAAAAGAATATGAAAGAGAATGTATACACACACACACACATAACTGAATCACTTTGCTGTACACCAGAAACTAACACAACATTGTAAATTAACTATACTTCAAAAAAAGAGAAAAGAACAGAGTCCAGTAGAAGCAACCCTGTGCAACTTCCAAGGCCAAGCTGAAACAAGGTGATACAGCTGCCCCTAGTTCACTCTTCTGGGGACATGCACTCTGGAGAAGCCAGTCAGCAAGAGGTGAAGAAACCCAAATGCATCCACACAGAGAGACCCCCAACTGACAGCTGGCAGCAATCGCAAGACATATACGTGAATGGGTCTTCAAGAAGAGGTCCCCCAAATTCATGAGTGGTGACAAGATCTCCTGGATGTGTCCCGTCCAAATTCCTCATCATGTACAGTGTTAAGCTAACCTCCAGAGTCCTCCACGACAGAATCCGCGTGCATAATAAATAGTTGTCTTATGTGTCTTATGCTACGAAGTTTTGGAGTAATTGTTATGCTGTTGTTGTTTGGTTGCTGAGTCGTGTCCGACGCTTTGGCGACCCCATGGACTGTAGCCCACCAGGCTCCTCTGTCCATGGTATTTCCCAGACAATGATACCAGAGTGGGTTGCCATTTCCTTCTCCAGGGGACCTTTCCAATCTAGGGGTCCAACCCTCATCTCCTGCATTGGCAGGCAGGTTCTCTACCGCTGAGCCACCAGGGCAGCCCATAATTTGTTATAATAACTAGTAAAATTACAGAAAGAGAAAAAAGTAACCAGTATACCCAATTTTAAAGATGTGGGGACTTCCTTTGGTGATCCAGTAGGTGAGACCCTGAGCTCCCACTGCAGGGGGCATGGGTTCAATCCCTGGTTAGGGAACTAGGATCCTACAGGCTGTGTGCCACAGCTGAAGAAAAAGAAAATGTGGAGGGAACTCCCTGGTGGTCCAGTGGTTAGGACCCCATGCTTCTATTGCAGGGGGTACAGGTTCCATCCCTGTAGTTGGGGAACTAAGATCCCACAAGTTGTGCAGCAAGTCAAAAAAAAACAAAAACAAAACAGATGTGGAAGCCAAGGCCTGGCAAGGATACGTATGCAGTAAATGGAGAAGCTAAGCAGAAATAACAATATTCGTGCCTGGGAAATCCCATAGACAGAGAAGCCTGGCAGGCTACAGTCCGTGGAATCAAAAGAGTCAGACAGGATTTGGCCACTAAACAACAGCTTATACTTTAAAATGGGTAAGCTGGTGAGTTTTATGTTATGTGTATTTTACCACAGATAAAATTTAAACATTTAAATAATTAAATAATTCCAGAAAATGTCCTAACCATGCTTGTTTCAGAATGTGGTATTTTTGTAGTTCTGTTGCTCCTGCTGGTTCTCCCAGTGCCTCGTTCCTTATACGCTCAGGTATTTTTCACTATGTACTAGTCATTGTCCCTGGAGAATTACTAAGGTAATTCTTTAAGGACCAGCACAAAGATGTATCCCTCCCGAGAGGATGTGAGCTCGTTTCTCCCAGGCACTTAGCGACACTTCCAGTTTAGGACTGCTTTATTTTTTATTTTATTTTTGGCTGCTCTGGGTCTTCGTTGCTGTGAACGGGCTTTCTCTAGTTGTGGCGAGAGGGGCCTTCTCATTGCAGTGGCTTCTCTTGTTGCAGAGCACGGGCTCTGGGACACGCAGGCTTCAGTGCTTGTGGTTCATAGAGCCCTGGCTCAGTAGTCGTGGTGCAGGGCTCAGTTGCCCTGCCGCATGTGGGATCTTACCAGACCAGGGACTGAAACTGCATGCCCTGCATTGGCAGGCGAATTCTTAACCACTGGACCACCAGTGAAGTCCTAGGACTAGTTTAAACTAGATTTATTACTTAAAAGTTTTTTTTAAGTACTTCATGTAATTTGGGCTACAAATCTGTAAAAAGTTAGTTACGTGACAGTGTCTCAAGGAGCATTTTCTCCTGAAATGTTCAGTTAGTACTAAGTTAACTTTCCTTGGAGTCTCCTGGGAGAAGATGGGGGCAAGTTTACTTCTGATTCCCCTTTATTGTAATCATAACCCTTTGGGGCCATGACTAATATCGGGAAGGCCTTCTAATAGACTCCCCACCTTGGTGGACCCTGAGCTTTAATTTCATCCCACGTTACCATGCAGAGTTCTCATAATGAAATTCAAGTTTGCCCAGATTGGCAAAGGGGCTTCCCAAGTGGCGCTAGTGGTAAAGAACCTGCCTACCAATGCATGAGACTTAAGAGATGTGGGTTTGATGCCTGGGTGGGGAAGATCCCTGGAGGAGGGCATAAAAACCCACTCCAGTATTCTTGTCTGGAGAATTCCGTGGACAGAGAAGCCTGGGATCACAAAGAGTCGGACAGGACTGAAGCGACTAAGCACGCACACACAGATAGACAAATACCCTCAGAGCAAATTTGACTTTCATGCTTGCTTACCTGTCCCAGTTCCTGAAGTCCTATAGTCTTTTGTCTCCTACTTCCTATCTTGTCAGCACTTCTGTACTTTTAAGAATATTTAAAAACTATTTGATCCAGCAATTTTTAGGGTTGTTTTTTTTTAATCAGCAAGTTGGCTCCACTAACCTTAGCAATCAGAAGTCCTTCTACTTTATCTTTTCTTTCTTTTTATTGATTTCTGTTCCTTTATTTGCTTTCTTCCTCCTATCTTTTTTTATTCTTATCATTGGTTGGATTTTTTTCCCCCTAACTCCCTGAGTTGAATGCTTAGCTCATTATTGTCTTTTCTTTTTCCATGATAAGGCTATTCTATTTTAAGGTTTTAAATTTCCCTTAAAGTACACCTTTCATTGTATTCCTCAAGTTTTGATACATAGTGGAGGAGTGATTACTCAAAACCTATTGTTTTCATCCACTCACCCAGCAAGCCTGTTGTGCTGCTACCCTGACTTTTCTCCTGAGATACCTGCACAGAAGGTCTGGACAATGCACCAATTTTCCCCTTCAGGGGCAGCAATGATAACCCAGGGCAAAACCGGAAGAGAGAAAGAGCACAATTTCACTTTCTTTATTCAGTATTTTAGGCTTCCCTGGTGGCTCAGATGGTAAAGAGTCTGCCTGCAGTGCGGGAGACCCGGATTTGATCCCAGGATCGGGAAGATCCCCTGGAGAAGGAAATGGCAACCCACTCCAGTATTCTTGTCTGGAAAATCCCATGGATGGAGGAGCCTGGTCAGGTACAGTCTATGGGGTTGCAAAGAGTTGGACGTGACTGATTCTTTCTTTCTTTCTTTTTTTTTTTTCTTTTAATTTTATTTTATTTTTAAACTTTACATAATTGTATTAGTTTTGCCAAATATCAAAATGAATCCGCCACAGGTATACATGTATATACAGGTATACATCCTGAACCCTCCTGATTCTTTCTTTCTTTCTTTCTTATTCAGTATTTTCCAATTCTGGCTACAGATGAAAATCACTAGGAAGTTTTTAAAAATACTGATATCTGGGTCATACCCAGAGAATGTTCTAGCTGGTGTGGGGTGGGGACTGTCAATGATTATAATGGGAAGCCAGGGTTGAGGACCACTCCTCCATTTACCTGCTCACTGCCACCAGCCTGGGACTGCCTCTTCCTTCCTCCCCACTCAAACTCCCAAACACTTTTAAACAGCCTTCTGTCTTCTCTAAGCTGTTACTGCCTGGTTGCCCACATTTCTCTCTATTGTTTCTCCAGTTGAATTGGGGGAAGGAGGCAGAAGCCCTGGGTAATTTACCACATTGGCAGGAATCAGAATTATCCCCGGCCCCGCTATTGTCTGTCTTCACAGGAAGTCTCAGCATGAAACAGCAGCACTGGTGTGGCATGACCGCCAAAATGGGCTCCCTGTTGTCAGGGGTCTTTACCATCACGGCCGTGGACTTGTACCTCATCTTCGAACAGAAGTACTTAAGGAGAAACAATTGCACTGAGCAAATGTCACAGATCAAGAACACAAGTATCCTGATAAAAGTGTTCATCATCTGCTGGAGCCTGACTATCGTCTTCCTCCTATCTTTCATCACCATCCTCGTCAGCTGCTTGCTCCTATACTCAGTGTACGCCCACATGCACAGGGGCCTGCTGATCTACATCGTCTGGATCTTTTTCTACGAAACTGTAAACATTGTGGTACAGTGCCTCACCAATGACAATTCTTCCGCTGCGGAGGTCAGAGTCATGCGCTGGTTTGGTCTGGTGTCCCGTATATGCATGCACTCTTTCTGGATGTTCTTTGTCATCACTTACGCCTACATGATCTACAAAAATAAAAGCCAGGGCAATATCATCTCCTACAACAGACGTATTTCTACCAGCAATGGAGACTTCCTGCCGCGGAAATCCAAGATAATCAACTTTTCCCGCCGCTACAGTGAGTAACATGGCCCTGTTCCACGGTAGGGTCTCATGGTAGTTCATTTTCCATCTCATTCACTTTTCAGCAAGCAGAGACTCTACTGCCACCCTTTTGGGAGAGATACGGTGAGAAAACGGATTACCATCGCCTCTGGAACACCTTGCTCATAGAGGATGTTTAATTAGAGGACATTGTTATTTATCGAGTTCTCCTTGACTTCCTCTTTCCTTTTCCTGTCAGTACCACCTCATTGGTCAAAATGAAGACAGGCAGGGATGAAATGAAGCTGAATTGCTGTCTGGCAATCCTTTCATCTTAGTGTGTCTTCATCAGCCTTCAACTCACAGCTCTCTGATGTAACCCTAGAATAGGCAAACCTGTATTTATATCTCAGATTGTTGTAGCAAAAAATATATCATTGGGGTCTTGAGGTGGTTTTTTGCTGCTTTTTCTCCCTGTGTCATCTATACTATATTCCAGATAAGTAAAAGAATAAAAATAGAGAGAAATCATACTTTATTTTCTGTCTTGACCCTTCCATCCTCTCCCCCAATAAAAACTGTCAAGGAGCACAAATGCACTTGTGATTAATCAAAGGCTATTTGTTAAACTCTTCTGTCGGTCACTGTGCAGGACACACTGTGTATTTCTCCACTGCAGGAGGATACAAAAAAGTATAGGATATAATTCCTGACCTTGAGGATTTTGCAGTTTAGTGGGAGAGATTAAATCATGTTTATGTTTATGAATTGATTAGCCAACCACATAAGATGGTACAAGATTACACATGATCACATATCAACAAACTTCACTTTGAGTTCAGGGGTCAGGAAATGTCAGAAGCAGTTTAAGCCAGAATGGAAGACGCACTGAGGAAACCTCTACTTCAAACATTATAGACATTATGTTGCTGCTGCTGCTAAGTCGCTTCAGTCGTGTCTGACTCTATGCGACCCCAAAGATGGCAGCCCACCAGGCCCCCCCGTCCCTGGGATTCTCCATGCAAGAACACTGGAGTGGGTTGCCATTGCCTTCTCCAATGCGTGAAAGTTAAAAGTGAAATGGAAGTCATTCAGTCATGTCTGACTCTTAGCGACCCCATGGACTGCAGCCTACCAGGCTCCTCTGTCCATGGGATTTTTCAGGCAAGAGGACTGGAGTGGGGTGCCATTGCCTTCTCTGACATTATGTTAGAGGTTTACTAATAGCTTTCCTGGAAGGAGTGATGTTGAAGCTGAAACTCCAATACTTGGCCACCTGATGCGAAGACCTGACTCACTGGAAAAGACCCTGATGCTGGGAAAGATTGAAAGCAGGAGGAGAGGGGACGACAGAAGATGAGATGGTTGGATGGCATCACCGACTCAATGGACATGGGTTTGGGTAGACTCCGGGAGTTGGTGATGGACAGGGAGGCCTGGCGTGCTGCAGTTCATGGGGTCTCAAAGAGTTGGACACAACTGAGCGACTGAACTGAACTGAACTGAATAGCTTTCTTGAGGTATAATTGATATACAATATATAGCACAGGCTTCCCTGGTGGCTTAGATGGTAAAGAATCTGCCTGCAGGGCAGGAGACCTGGGTTCAGTCCCTGATTTGGGAAGATCCCCTGGAAAAGGAAGTGGTAACCCATTCCAGTATTCTTGCCTGGAGAATCCCCATGGACAGAGGAGCCTGGAGGGCTGCAATCCATGGGGTCACAAAGAGTCGGACGCGACCGAGCAACTAAACCACAACCACAACAAATACATGTTTAAAGAATGCAATTTAATAAGCTTAGGCATAAGTATATCCCAGTGAAACCATCACTGAATTGAATACATGAACATGTGTATCACCCCCAAAAGTTTCCTCTTTATCCTTATCTCCTGCCCCTTCTTGTACTACCACCCCCACCCTGCCACCACAAAGCACTGATTTGCTGATTTTCTGTATATGTTAGTTTGTATTTTCTAGAACTTTACATAAATGGAATCATAGAGTATATAATCTTTTTTGCCTGATTTCTTTTGCTCAGCCTAAGCCCTTGAAGATTCGTTCATGTCATTATGTGTATTGCTAGTTCATTATTTTTTTTAATATTTATTTGGCTGCCCTGAGTCTTGGTTGTGGCATGTGGGATCTTTAATTATGTCATGTGAACTCTTAGATGCTGTATATGGGATCTAATTCCCTGACCAGGGATGGAACCCAGGCCCCCAGCATTGGGAGCTTGGAGTCTTAGCCCCTGACCACTGGAGAAGTCCCTATAGCTCTTTCTTTATTGCTGAGTAGTATGCCATGGCAAGAATGTACCACAGTTAATCCATTTGCTCACTGGAGGACATAGAATGGTTTGTAATTTGGGGCAATTAAGAATAAGAACAGTATAAACACTTGTGTATAAAACTTTGTGTGGACTTAAAAATTCCGTTCATCTTGAGTAAAGGTGGTGCTAGTGGTAAAGAACCCTCTGGCGGTGCAGGAGATATTAGAGACGAGGGTTCAATCCCTGGGTCCAAAAGATCCCCTGGAGGAGGGCATGGCAACTCACTCCAGTATTCTTGCCTGGAGAATCCCATGGACAGAGGAGCCTGGCAGGTTACAGTCCATAGGGTAGCAAGGAGTCAGATGAGACTGAAGCAACTTCAGTTCAGTCGCTCAGTCAAGTCCGACTCTTTTGCAACTCCATGGACTGCAGCACGCCAGGCCTCCCTATCCATCACCAACTCCCGGAGCTTACTCAGACTCATATCCATTGAGTTGGTGATGCCATCCAACCATCTCATCCTCTGTCGTCCCATTCTCCCACCTTTAATTTTCCCAGCATCAGGGTCTTTTCAAATGAGTCAGTTCTTTCCATCAGGTGGCCAAAGTATTGGAGTTTCAGCTTCAGCATCAGTCCTTCCAATGAACACTCATGACTGATCATCTTTAGGATGGACTGGTTGGATTTCCTTGCAGTCCAAGGGACTCTCAAGAGTCTTCTCCAACACCACAGTTCAAAAGCATCAATTCTTTGGTGCTCAGCCTTCTTCACAGTCCAACTCTCACATCCATACATGACTACTGGAAAAACCATAGCCTTGACTAGACGGACCTTTGTTGCCAAAGTAATGTCTCTGCTTTTGAATATGCTATCTAGGTTGGTCATAACTTTTCTTCCAAGAAGCAAGTGTCTTTTAATTTCATGGCTGCAATCACCATCTGCAGTGATTTTGGAGCTCATAAAAATAAAGTCTGTCACTGTTTCCACTGTTTCCCCATTTATTTATCATGAAGTGATCGGACCAGCTGCTATGATCTTCGTTTTCTGAATGTTGAGCTTTAAGCCAACTTTTTCACTCTCCTTTTTCACTTTCATCAAGAGGCTCTTTAGTTCCTCTTCACTTTCTGCCATAAGGGTGGTGTCATCTGCATATCTGAGGTTACTGATATTTCTCCTGGCAATCTTGATTCCAGCTGTGCTTCATCCAGTCCAGCATTTCTCATGATGTACTCTGCATATAAGTTAAATAAGCAGGGTGACAGTATATAGCCTTGACATACTCCTTTCCTGATTTGGAACCAGTCTGTTGTTCTATGTCTAGTTCTAACTGTTGCTTCTTGACCTACATAGATTTCTCAGGAGGCAGGCTAGGTAGTCTGATATTCCCATCTTTTTCAGAATTTTCCACAGGCAAAGTTGTGATCCACACAGTCAAAGGTTTTGGCATAGTCAATAAAGCAGAAGTAGATGTTTTTCTGGAACTCTTTTGCTTTTTCCATGATCCAGCAGATGTTGGCAATATGATCTCTGGTTCCTCTGCCTTTTCTAAGTCCAGCTTGAACATCTGGAAGTTCACAGTTCATGTACTGTTGAAGCCTGGCTTGGAGAATTTTGAGCATTACTCTGCTAGCGTGTGAGATGAGTGGAATTGTGCGGTAGTTCGAGCATTCTTTGGCATTGCCTTTCTTTGGGAATCAAATGAAAACTGACCTTTTCCAGTCCTGTGGCCACTGCTAAATTTTCCAAATTTGCTGGCGTATTGAGTGCAGCACTTTCACAGTATCATCTTTCAGGATGTGAAATAGCTCAACTGGAATTCCATCACCTCCACTAGCTTTGTTCATAGTGATGCTTCCTAAGGCCCACTTGACTTTGCATTCCAGGATGTCTGGCTCTAGGTGAGTGATCACACCATCATGATAATCTGGGTCGTGAAGATCTTTTTTGTATAGTTCTGTGTATTCTTGCCACCTATTCTTAATGTCTTCTGCTTCTGTTAGGTTCATACCATTTCTGTCCTTTATTGTGCCCATTTTTGCATGAAAAGTTTCCTTGGTATTTCTAATTTTCTTGAGGAGATCTCTAGTCCTTGCCATTCTATTGTTTTCCTCTATTTCTTTGCATTGATCGCTGAGGAAGGCTTTCTTATCTCTCCTTGCTATTCTTTGGAACTCTGCATTCAAATGGGTATATCTTTCCTTTTCTCCTTTTCCTTTTGCTTCTCTTCTTTTCATAGCTATTTGTAAGGCCTCCTCAGATAACCATTTTGCCTCTTTGCATTTCTTTTTCTTGGGGATGGTCTTGATCATTGCCTCCTGTACAATATCATGAACCTCCATCCATAGTTCTTCAGGCACTCTGTCTATCAGATCTAATCCCTTGAATCTATTTCTCACTTCCACTGTATAATTGTAAGGGATTTGATTTAGGTCATACCTGAATGGTCTAGTGGTTTCCCTACTTTCTTCAATTTAAGTCTGAATTTGGCAATAAGGAGTTCATGATCTGAGCCACAGTCAGCTCCCGGTCTTGTTTTGGCTGACTGTATAGAACTTCTCCATCTTTGGCTGCAAAGAATATAATCAATCTGATTTCGGTGTCGACCATCCGGTGATGTACATGTGTAGAATCTTTTGTGTTGTTGGAAGAGGGTGTTTGCGATGATCAGTGTGTTCTCTTGGCAAAACTCTATGAGCCTTTGCCCTGCTTCATTCTGTACTCCAAGGCCAAATTTGCCTGTTACTCCAGGTATTTCTTGACTTTCTACTTTTGCATTCCACTCCTCTATATTGAAAATGACATCTTTTTTAGCATGCACACAAATATCATTTTAACTTTTTAAGAAACTAGCACTCTTTTTTCAGAGGGGCTGTACCGTTTTACTAATAAATTTCCATTGGTTGCGTATGAGAATTCCAGTTTCTCCACATCCTTGCCAGTACTTGATACAGACAGTAAGATTTTCATTTTAGCCCTTCTAATAGGAATTTCATTGTGCTTTTAACTTGCATCTCTCTAATAACAAATAATGTTGAGCATCTTTTTGTGTGCTTATTTAACATCCTTATATCTATTTTGGTAAGGGTCTGTTCAAATTTTTGCTCATTTTTTTATTATATTCACTAGTTTATTTTTTATTTTCCACATATAAATGATAACATGGAGTATTTTTCTCTCTCTGATTTCACTAAGCATAATACCCTCCAGGTCTATCCATGTTGTTGCAAATGACAAAATTTCATTATTTTTAAATGGCTGAGCATAATCATATTCCTATATATAGGAATACTATTATATATATTATTATTGTATATATTATTATATATATTCCACATCTTTATCCATGTCTCTGTTGATGGACATTTATATTGCTTCTACTCTTTGACTATTGTGAAAACTGCTTCTCTGACTATGGTTGTCCTCAAATTCCATCCATTGTTGTAGCAGGGTCAGAATTGCCTTCTCATCTCACACACTAGTAAAGTCATGCTCAAAATTCTCCAAGCCAGGCTTCAGCAATACGTGAACCATGAACCTCCTGATGTTCAAGCTGGTTTTAGAAAAGGCAGAGGAACCAGAGATCAAATTGCCAACACCTGCTGGATCATGGAAAAAGCAAGAGAGTTCCAGAAAAACATCTATTTCTGCTTTATTGACTATGCCAAAGCCTTTGACTGTGTGGATCACAACTTTGACTGTGGAAAATTCTGAAAAAGATGGGAATATCAGACTACCTGGCCTGCCTCCTGAGAAATCTATGCAGGTCAAGAAGCAACAGTTAGAACTAGACATGGAACAACAGACTGGTTCAAAATCAGGAAAGGAGTACATCAAGGCTGTATACTGTCACCCTGCTTATTTAACTTATATGCAGAGTACATCATGAGAAACGCTGGGCTGGAAGAAGCAGAAGCTGAAATCAAGATTGCCAGGAGAAATATCAGTAACCTCAGATATGCAGATGACACCACCCTTATGGCAGAAAGTGAAGAAGAACTAAAGAGCCTCTTGATGAAAGTGAAAGTGGAGAGTGAAAAATTGACTTAAAGCTCAACATTCAGAAAACAAAGATCATGGCATCTGGTCCCATCACTTCATGGGAAATAGATGAGGAAACAATGGAAACAGTGTCAGACTTTATTTTGGGGGGCTCCAAAATCACTGCAGATGGTGACTGCAGCCATGAAATTAAAAGACGCTTACTCCTTGGAAGGAAAGTTATGACCAACCTAGATAGCATATTAAAAAGCAGAGACATTACTTTGCCAACAAAGGTCCATCTAGTGAAGGCTATGGTTTTTCCTGTGGTCATGTATGGATGTGAGAGTTGGACTATAAAGAAAGCTGAGCGCTGAAGAATTGATGCTTTTGAACTGTGGTGATGAAGAAGACTCTTGAGAGTCCCTTGGACTGCAAGGAGATCCAACCAGTCCATTCTGAAGGAGATCAGCCCTGGAATTTCTTTGGAAGGAATGATGCTGAAGCTGAAACTCCAGTACTTTGGCCACCTCATGTGAAGAGTTGACTCCTTGGAAGAGATTCTGATGCTGGGAGGGATTGGGAGCAGGAGGAGAAGGGGACGACAGAGGATGAAATGGCTGGATGGCATCACTGACTAGATGGACATGAGTCTGAGTGAACTCCAGGAGTTGGTGATGGACAGGGAGGCCTGGTGTGCTGCGATTCATGGGGTCGCAAAGAGTTGGACACAACTGAGCAACTGAACTGAACCGAATATTCCACTGGGCTTCCCTGGTGGCTCAGCGGTAAAGATTCTGCTTGATCACTGCAGAAGATGCAAGTTTGATCCCCGGGTTGGGAAGATACTCTGGAGAAGGAAATGGAAACCCTCTCCAGTATTCTTGCCTGGGAAATCCCATGGACAGAGGAGCCTGGCTGACTATAGTTTATGGGATTGCAAAGAGTTAGACGTGACTTAGCAACTAAACCGGAGAAGGCAATGGCACCCCACTCCAGTACTCTTGCCTGGAGAATCCTAGGGACGAGGGAGCCTGGTGGGCTGCCATCTATGGGGTCGCACAGAGTCGGACACGACTGAAGCGACTTAGCAGCAGCAGCAGCAGCAACTAAACAACATTATTATTATATGTTTACACCACATTTTATTTATCCATTCATTCATTGATGGGTATTGGGGTTGTTTCCACCTTTTGGCTATTGTGACTAGTGCTTCTATGAATGTTGGTGTACAAATATCTGTTAGAATCTCTGCTTTTGGTGGGAATAGCCTCAGAAGTGCATATGATAATTCTATGTTTCATTTTTAGAGGAACCACCATCCTGTTTTCCACCACAGTGGTGCATCCCCCCGCCAATAGTGCACAAAGGTTCTAATTTCTCCTAATCTTCCCCAGCACTTATTATTTTGAGTTTTTGATAGTAACTACTCTAATGGGTATTAGGTGGTATCTCATTGTATTTTTTAATTTGCATTTCCCTAATGTTTAGGGATGTTGAGCATTTTTTCATGTGTTTATTAGTCCTTGTATATCTTTGTAGAAATGTCTATTCAAGTCCTTTGCCTATTTTTGGTCATTATTTACATCATTGTTGGCTTATAGAAGTTCTTTATATATTCTTATTTATCGTATATTTGATTTGCAAATATTTTCTCCTGTTCTTTGGGTTGCCTTTTCACTCTATTGATGTGTTCTTTCATGCATAGAAGTTTTTCATTTTGGTGTGATCCCATTAATATATATACATTTTTTTTTCCTTTTTTTCCCTATACTTTTGGCATTATATTCAAGAAATTATTGCCAAACCCAATGTTATGAAGCTTCCCTTAATGCTTTTCTTTTTAAGTTTCATAGTTTTAACTCTTACATTTAAGCCTTTGACTGATTTTGAGTTAATTTTTATGTATGGAGTAAAGGCAGGGGTCTATTTCCTTCTTTTTTGTGTGGATATCTGATTTTTTCAAATACCATTTGTGGAAAGGACTATCCTTTCCCCCGTTGAATAGTCCTGCAATGCTGTTGAAAATCATTTGACCATATGTATTAGTCTGCTCAAGCTGCCATAACAGAATACTACAGACTGCACGGGTTAAACAACAGACATTTACTTTTACTCTCACAATTTACTGAGCTTTACTCTCACAATTCTGGAGGCTATAAATTCATGATCAAGATGCCAGCAAATTCAGTTTCTGGTGTGAGTTCTCTTCCCAGCTTGAAGACAGCCTCCTGCTCTCTGTCATCATACGGTTTTCCTTCTGCACACTGGCTGGTGTCTCTCCCTCTTTTCATAAGGACACCAATCCTACTGGGTTAGAACCCTACTCTCATGACGACATTTAAGTTTTACAGCCTCCCTGAAGGCCCTGTCTTCAAATATAATCACACTGGGGGTCAGGGCTTAAACACGTGAATTTAGGGGAGGAGACACAATTTTGTCCATAGCACCATATACACAATAATTTATTTCTGGGCTCTCTATTCTGTCATATTGGTATCTATGTCTGCCTTTATGCCAGAAATTCACACTATTTGATTAGTGTATTTAGCTTTGTAATATACTTTGAAAGCAGGAAGTGTGGCACCCTCAACTTTGTTCATCTTTTTTGAGATGTTTTGGTTATTTGGAGTCCCTTGAGATTGTATATGAATTTTAGAAAGGATTTTTCTATTTCCTAAAAGAAATGCTGTTGGGACTTTAATAGGAATTACATTGAATCTGTAAATATCTTTAGGTAGTATTGTCATCTTAACAGTATTAAGGAGTATGTTTTTCCATTTATTTTTGTATTTTCTTTAATAACTACTAGCAATGTTCTCTAGTTTTCAGTGTAGTCTTTCACGTCCTTGGTTAAATTTATCCCTAAGTGTTTTATTCTTTTTGATGCTATTGTATAGACCTGTCTAGGTCAAGAAGCAACAGTTAGAACTGGATATGGAACAACAGACTGGTTCAAAATTTGGAAAGAAGTATGTCAAGGCTATATATTATCACCCGGCTTATTTAACTTCTATGCAGAGTACATCATATGAAATGCTGGGTTGGATGAAGCACAAGCTGGAATCAAGATTAATGGGAGAAATATCAACAACCTCAGATATGCAGATGATACCACTCTTAATGGCAGAAAACGAAGAGAAACTAAAGAACCTTTTGATAATGGTGAAAGAGGAGAGTGAAAAAGCTGGCTTAAAACTCAACATTCAAAAAACTAAGATCATGGCATCCAGTCCTACCACCTCATGGCAAAGAGCTGGAGGAAAAAATGGAAACAGTGGTAGATTTTATTTTGGGGGGCTCCAAAATCACTGCAGACAGTGACTGCAGCCATGAAATTAAAAGACACTTGCTTCTTGGAAGAAAAGCTATGACAAATCTAGACAGCATATTCAAAAGCAGAGATATCACTTTGTTGACAAAAGTCCCTGGAGTCAAAGCTATGGTTTTTCCAGTAGTCATGTATGGATGTGAGAGCTGGACCATAAAAAAGGCTGAGCACTGAAGAATTGATGGTTTTGAACTGTGGTGTTGGAGAAGACTCTTGAGAGTCCCTTGGACAGCAAGGAGATCAAACCAGTCAATCCTAAAGAAAATCAACCCTGTATATTCATTGGAAAGACTGATGCTGAAGCTGAAACTCCAATACTTTGGCCACCTGATGTGAAGAGGCAACTCACTGGAAAAAGACCCTGATGCTGGGAAAGATTGTAGGCGGGAGGAGAAGGGGGCAACAGAGGATGAGATGGTTGGATGTATCACCGACTCAATGGACATGAGTTTGAGCAAACTTTGGGAGATGGTGAAGGACAGGGAAGCCTGGAGTGCTGTAGTGGATGGGGTGGCAGAGAGTCAGACACGACTTAGTGATTAAGCAAGGGGATTGAAACCCACCATTTTCCAAGCTGTTCTCCTCATCTTCTCCACCCCCTCGCTCAGCGTGCCTCGCCTCCACCTCGGCACTCTCCACCTTAGTGCAGGGGCCACCCTCCAGCTGGTGCTCATTCCAGACTCCTCCCACAGCCCCAGGTCCCAAACACACAGCCCCACACCCCTCTGTTGCCTTGCTTCACCCCATTTCTTTCAACAGCCTCTCAACTGCTCTGCTTCCATCCACTCTTGCCCCCTTTCTGATTCATGGTCCCCATAGTAGCAAGAAAGATTTGTCTTAAATGCTCTGGAAGGTGCTCTGTAGTAGGGACGAGGTGAGGCTTGGTTGATGGGGATAGGGAAATATCCGAGCATCTATCCACCGCCCAGCATACTGCCTCCCCCGCCCTACTTGAAGCCCTTCAGGGCCTGGGGTACAGTGAGAAATTTGTGTTTCAAGACCTAAACTATGGAGTCACAAGCAGTTGGGAGGTTAAGGGGGAATAAGGTGTAAAAATATTTGGACTAAACCTTGAAAATACTATGCTGGGTCAGGGAAGGGATAAATTGAGAAGTTAGGATTGACTTATATAGACTACTATATATAAAATAAATAACTAATAAGAATCTACTGTATAGCACAGGGAACTCTACTCAATACCCGAAATGACCTATATGGAAAAGAAGTTAAAAAGCAGTGGATGTATGTGTATGTATATATATATATATACTGATTCGCTTTGCTGTATAGCAGAAACTAGCACAACATCATAAATCAACTATGTGCTAAGTCGCTTCACTCGTGTCCGACTCTTTGTGACCCTATGAACCATAGCCCGCCAGGCTCCTCTGTCCATGGGATTCTTCAGGCAGGAATACTGGAGTAGGTTGCCATGCCCTCCTCCAGGGGATCTTTCCAACCCAGGGATCAAACCTGCATCTCTTATTAAGTCTCCCGCATTGGAAGGTAGGTTCTTATCCACTATACTCCAATAAATTAAAAAGATAATAATAAAGAAGAAAATACTATGCTGTGAAGTAAGCCAGACCCCAAAGGACAAATACTGTATGATTCCATTTATACAGGGACCTTGGAGGTAGTCAAATTTATAGAGACAGAAAGTAGAATTAACGGGCTGGGGAGCGAGGAGGGAGGAAAAACTAGTGTTCGATGAGTACAGGGTTTTTTCCTGGAGGATATGAAAAGGTCGAGGTGGGTGGTGATGACTGCTGCCTAGCAGTTTGAATGTGCTTAATGCCATTGGGTTTATGTTATGTATATTTTGGTGTTGTTGATTAGCAGCTAAGTCAGGCCTAACTCTTCTGCGACCCCATGGACTGTAGCCCACTAGGCTGTTCTGTCCATGGGATTCTCCAGGCAAGAATCCTGGAGTGGGTTGCCATTTCCTTCTCCAGGGGATCTTCCCGACCCAGGGATCAAACCCACATCTCCTGCTTGGCAGGTGAAGTCTTTACCACTGCACCGCCTGGGAAACCCTATATATATTTTACCATAGCAATAAAGCAATTGCACTGACCCAAAAAAAGAATATTTGGGATTGATGGGGTGAGTGAGGAGCAGACGGCTGGAGGGAGGTGACTGGCAGCACATCTCTGCTCTGACAGGACTGAGGAGGAGCCCTGTCCAATCATCTTATAAAGAAGCCCTGCCGCCTTCCACCTGGCTGTCCCTCACTGGCAACACACCAGTCAGAGGCCTGCCCACGTTCCCCTCGCGTGTGACTCGTCCCCGTGACTTCTACCCTCACAGTGGTAGCTGGCCAGTGTGGTGAGTGAGGAGAGGCAACTTTGCTCTCGAGTTCTCCAAACTGGAAGCTGCTAAGAAGGCAATTCCAGCAGGGAGGGGTGTTTGCTCCAGGGTCCTCTGCCATAAACACCCTCAGCAGGTCTGTGTGAGTGCTGGTCACCTCCACCCTGGCTGGGGGCAGCCCCTAGAGTTCAGGTCTCACAGGCGGGGGGGTCTGCCTGCTTACATTGCCTGGCTTACTGCTGTGGCACCTTCCACCTGGGCAGACAAGATAGTCAGCCTTGCATCCGTCAACCATCTCCCCATTCTACTTACTGCTAGAGGAATCCTGTGACTTGGGATGATTCTGGGTCAGACCCAAGGAGTAAAGCTGGGAAATGCCATTTCTAAGGGCTTGGACAAAAAGAAGTGGATGCCCAGGAGAAGGTCAGGGGGTGATTCCAGGCTCTTGAAGAGCCAGGCTGGTTTCCTGAGAAAAAAATGTTTTTAATCTATTTATTTTTGGCTGTGGTGGGTCTTCATTAACTCCACGTGGGCTTTTCTCTAGCTGCGGTGAGCAGAGGCTCCTCTTCTCTGTGCTGCCCGTGGCTTCTCCTGTGGCAGAGGGCGGGGCTCTGGATGCATGGGTTTAGTTACCCTGCACCATATGGAATCCTCCTGGACCAAGGATCGAACCTGTATCCGCTGCATTGGCAGGCAGATTCTTAACCACTGGACCACCAGGGAAGTTCCATCCTGAGAAAATTTTATTTATTTTCAGAGAAACAAATATCCCAGAGAGAAGCCCAGAACTGACTCTTCCAATATTCCATTTAAAAAATTTATGTATTTATTTACTTTTGACTGCCCTCGTCTTTGCTGCTGCACACAGGTTTTCTCTAGCTGTGCAACCAGGGGCTACCCTGTAGGTGCGATATACAGGCTTCTCATTGCAGGGGCTTCTCTTGTTGGGGAGCATGGGCTGTAGAGTGCATGGGCTTCAATAGTTGCTGCATGTGGGCTCAGTAGTTGTGGCTCGAGGACTTAGTGGCCCTGCAGCATGTAGAACCTTCCTGGACCAGGGATCGAACCTGTGTCCCCTGCATTGGCAGGCAGATTCTTAACCATTGTACCAGCAGGGAAATCCATCTATCTTTATTCTAGATACTCCAGTTCAGTCTCTCAGTCGTGTCCAACTCTTTGCAACCCCATGGACTGCAGCATGGCAGGCCTCCCTCTCCATCACCAACACCTGGAGTTTACTCAAACTCATGTCCATCGAGTGGGTGATGCCATCCAGCCATCTCATCCTCTGTCGTCCCATTCTGCTCCTGCCTTCAATCTTTCCCAGCATCAGGGTCTTTTCAAATGAGTCAGTTCTTCACATCAGGTGGCCAAAGTATTGGAGTTTCAGCTTCAGCATCACTCCTTCCAATGAATATTCAGGACTGATTTCCTTTAGGATGGACTGGTTGGATCTCCTTGCAGTCCAAGGGACTCTCAAGAGTCTTCTCCAACACCACAGTTCAAAAGCATCAATCCTTCGGTGCTCAGCTCTTTTTACAGTCCAACTCTCACATCCATACATGACCACTGGAAAAACCATAGCCTTGACTAGACGGACTTTTGTTGGCAAAGTAATGTCTCTGCTTTTTAATATGCTGTCTAGGTTGGTCATAACTTTTCTTCCAAAGAGTAAGCGTCTTTTAATTTCATGGCTGCAGTCACCATCTGCAGTGATTTTGGAGCTCATAAAAATAAAGTCTGTCACTGTTTCCACTGTTTCCCAATTTATTTGTCATGAAGTGATGGGACCAGCTGCTATGATCATAGTGTTCTGAATGTTGAGTTTTAAGCCAACTTTTCCACTCTCACTTTCATCAAGAGACTCTTTAGTTCTTCTTCACTTTCTGCCATAAGGGTGGTGTTATCTGCATATCTGAGGTTATTGATACTTCTCCCGGCAATCTTGATTCCAGCTTGTGCTTCATCCAGTCCAGCATTTCTCATGATGTACTCTGCATATAAGTTAAATAAGCAGGGTGACAGTATACAGCCTTGACGTACTCCTTTCCCGATTTGGAACCAGTCTGTTGTTCCATGTCCAGTTCTAACTGTTGCTTCTTGACTTGCATACAGATTTCTCAGGAGGCAGGTCAGATGGTCTGATATTCCCATCTCTTTCAGAATTTTCCACAGTTCAAGTTGTGATCCACACAGTCAAAGGCTTTGGCATAGTCAATAAAGCAGAAGTAGATGTTTTTCTCAGAGAAGGCAATGGCAACCCACTCCAGTGCTCTTGCCTGGAAAATCCCATGGACGGAGGGGCCTGGTAGGCTGCAGTCCATGGGGTCGCTAGGAGTCGGACACAACTGAGCGACTTAACTTTCACTTTTCACTTTCATGCACTAGAGAAGGAAATGGCAACCCACTCCAGTGTTCTTGCCTGGAGAATCCCAGGGATGGGGGAGCCTGGTGGGCTGCCGTCTATGGGGTCGCACAGAGTTGGACACAACTGAAGTGACTTAGCAGCAGCAGCAGCAGATGTTTTTCTGGAACTCTCTTGCTTTTTCCATGATCCAGCGGATGTTGGCAATTTGATCTCTGGTTCCTCTGCCTTTTCTAAAACTAGCTTGAACATCTGGAAGTTCACGGTTCACGTATTGCTGAAGCCTGGCTTGGAGAATTTTGAGCCTTACTTTGCTAGCATGTGAGATGAGTGCAATTGTGCGGTAGTTTGAGCATTCTTTGGCATTGCCTTTCTTTGGGATTGGGATGAAAACTGACCTTTTCCAGTCCTGTGGCCACTGCTGAATTTTCCAAATTTGCTGGCATATTGAGTGCAGCACTTTCACAGTATCTTCTTTTAGGATATGAAATAGCTCAACTGGAATTCCATCACCTTCACTAGCTTTGTTCATAGTGATGCTTCCTAAGGCCCACTTGACTTTGCATTCCAGAATGTCTGGCTCTAGGTGAGTGATCACACCATCATGATAATCTGGGTCGTGAAGCTCTTTTTTGTACAGTTCTGTGTATTCTTGCCACCTCTTCTTAATAGCTTCTGCTTCTGTTAGGTCCATACCATTTCTGTCCTTTATCAAGCCCATCTTTGCATGAAAAGTTTCCTTGGTATTTCTAATTTTCTTGATGAGATCTCTAGTCTTTCCCATTCTATTGTTTTCCTCTATTTCTTTGCATTAATCACTGAGGAAGGCTTTCTTATCTCTCTTTGCTATTCTTTGGAACTCTGCATTCAAATGGGTATTTCTTTCCTTTTCTCCTTTGCCTTTCACTTCTCTTCTTTTCATAGCTATTTGTAAGGCCTCCTCAGATAACCATTTTGCCTCTTTGCATTTCTTTTTCTTGGGGATGGTCTTGATCATTGCCTCCTGTACAATGTCATGAACCTCCAGCCATAGTTCTTCAGGCACTCTATCAGATCTAATCCCTTGAATCTATTTTTCACTTCCACTGTATAATCATAAGGAATTTGATTTAGGTCATACCTGAATGGTCTAGTGGTTTTCCCTACTTCCCTACTTAATTTAAGTCTGGATTTGGCCATAAGGAGTTCACGATCTGAGCCACAGAGGAGCTTCCTAATTCCCACAAGCCTGACACCAAAAGGAGTACCCTTTATGCCACCTTAAAGCACAACTGCCACTGGAACAGCAGAGCTTCCCAAGGAGTATCCCAGGTCAATGACGCCCCCACTTCCCAAGGATGTGCTCCCCTTTAGCTAACGAGGCCAGAGCCCATGTGCCTCGACTTCCAGCCTGTTGCTTGTTCATCCATCACTATTGCTGTTAGCTCTTCCATTTACATCTAGTGGCTTGAGGCTTTGCCCCAGGCCAGCTCTGCCTTCTCATCGGGTATCTTCACATTTTTTTTTTCCCTGCAGCCAATGTCTCTGGTAAAACGAGTATAAAATGAATGACAGGAAGTACTCCATTGTGATAGGCACCTTCTGTTTCCTCAACACCATCCAGTTCCTCATCTTTGAAATGAATGAGTTTGCCTTCTTTGGCTATGAAGAGAGGTTCAGCGTCTACCAGAAGACCAAGTCTGAGCTGGTCTCTTGGGTTGTGACCTACAAGAAGAACATCGGCATTAGCCTGTCCACCGTCACCCTTCTGGTCTGCTCCTTGTTCCTCTACTGCATCCACACCAGCAACTACATGGGCATGCTCTGCTACAGCGTGTGGATTATCATCTATGAGCTGCTCAGCCTCTCCATCATCCTGCTCACCAACATGGCCATCAAAGAGCAGTTCAAGGAGCTGGGGTACCTGCACTTGATCTTCCAGATCTCGCGGATGCTCCTGTACTTGTTCTGCCTGCCCTTCGTCACCAAGTACGGATACTCCGTCTTCAAGGACCCCAGGGCTGTAAGCAAGATTGGCCAACGCAGACGCTCTAGCATCAGCACAGTCGAGTCGTGGCCACCCGTCGGGATGGGAAGCTTGTACTGCAAGCTGAACTGAACCGTGCCAGGAAGAAGGAAGAGAGGGCAACAGCACTCCCCAGCGATGGCTCCCACTTCCCTGCCTGCCTGGGGTTGATTCTGCTTGCCTTTTCAGAGTTCTTGAGTTTTAAGTGCTTAAGAATGGCTCTTGGGGGGC
This sequence comes from Bos indicus, assembly GCF_029378745.1. Classification (NCBI taxonomy): domain Eukaryota; kingdom Metazoa; phylum Chordata; class Mammalia; order Artiodactyla; family Bovidae; genus Bos; species Bos indicus. The sequence goes on along the minus strand of NC_091782.1, from coordinate 12,607,547 downwards.
CGGGTGGAGGAAGGGAGGATTGCGTGGATCAATTACTGTACATGTGTGTGTTTGTGACTTGTTTTGGCCTTTAACTGAAGACCGCCTCTGTGCTTGTTTAATCATCTCTTTGGTGTATGCTGTGGTCTCTCTTGGTACCCTGCTCTCTGCATAGACTTAGTTTCTAACTTTTCTCTTATGGATTGCCCCACCGATGCCTAGTTCTGCTGAGTCCTCTATGAGCAGTGCTGCTCGATAGAAAAATCTGTGCTGATGTGACTGTTGGATGTCAGTGCTGTCCACTGGTCACATGTGGCTGTTGAGCAGTTGGGATGTGGCTATTAAGATCCAGGAATCAAATTTAAAATTTTATTCCACTTCAGTTAGGTTCCATTGCAAGAGCCATAGGTGGCGGGCTTGTGGCCACCATATCAAAGATTTGCAGTAATTTGCAGCCTCATTTTACTCCTGAGTATAACTGTAAACCCCTTTCCAGCTTCATGCATCACTCTGCTTTCCTCATGGTGTTCAAAAAGCAGTTCCTCATGTTGGTTCGTAACATGGCAAGAAGAATCCCCATTTAAGAAAGTTCCATGATTTCTCAAATTAAGCACTATTGACATCTTGGACTGGATAATTCTGTCTCATAGAGGGCTGTCCTGTGCATCGTAGGATGTCTAGCAGCCTCCCTAGCCTCCATCCACTAGATGCCAGAAGCATCCCCCAGCCTTGTGACAAACAGAAATATCACCAGGCAATCCCAAACATTCTCTGGTGGGGGGCAAAACTGCCCCCAGTTGACAACAACTGTTTTCAAAAAATGTACCCCAAGCCTACTGAGAGCTTATGCCACTACTCTAATGGAGAGCATCTTTTACTGAGAGCTCTTTACGTTCACCACTGTATATAATTTTAACCCTAATGTTCCCATTTTATGACTTGATGAGATTTGAGACTCAGCACTTAACTGATATGATCAAGATCATACAGTATCAAAAATCAACATTTGAATCTAGATCTTGTAACTTCTCACGTGAATGTCCTACTTGGTTCCCTGAAGTACTCTTCAGTGTCAGTTCAGTCGCTCAGTCATGTCTGACTCTTTGTGACCCCATGGACTGCAGCACGCCAGGCCTCCCTGTCCATCACCAACACCTGGAGTTTACTAAAACTCATGTCCATTCAGTTGGTGATGCCATTCAACCATCTCATCCTCTGTCATCCTCTTCTCCTCCTGCCTTCAATCTTTCCCAGCATCAGGGTCTTTTCAAATGAGTCAGTTCTTCACATCAGGTGGCCAAAGTATTGGAGTTTCAGCTTCAGCATCACTCCTTCCAATGAATATTCAGGACTGATTTCCTTTAGGATGGACTGGTTTGATCTCCTTGCAGTCCAAGGGACTCTCAAGAGTCTTCTCCAACACCACAGTTCAAAAGCATCAATTCTTCGGTGCTCAGCTTTTTTTACAGTCCAACTCTCACATCCATACATGACCACTGGAAAAACCATAGCCTTGACTAGATGGACCTTTGTTGGCAAAGTAATGTCTCTGCTTTTGAATATGCTATCTAGGTTGGTCATAACTTTTCTTCCAAGGAGCAAGTGTCTTTTAATTTCATGGCTGCAGTCACCATCTGCAGTGATTTTGGAGCCCAGAAAAATAAAGTCTGTCACTGTTTCCACTGTTTCCCCATCTATTTCCCATGAAGTGATGAGACCAGATGCCATGATCTTTTCTGAATGTTGAGTTTTAACCCAACTTTTTCACTCTCCTCTTGCGCTTTCATCAAGAGGCTTTTTAGCTCCTCTTCACTTTCTGCCATAAGGGTGGTGTCATCTGCATAGCTGAGGTTATTGATACTTCTCCCGGCAATCTTGATTCCAGCTTGTGCTTCATCCAGCCCGGCATTTCTCATGATGTACTCTGCATATAAGTTAAATAAGCAGGGTGACAGTATACAGCCTTGACATACTCCTTTCGCTGTTTGGAACCATGTTGTTCCATGTCAGTTCTAACTGTTTCTTCTTTCTTACCAAGTTAAGAAGGGGGCTCTCCTTTTAGAATAATTCCTTTTCCTTCCAAAAATGGTGGAAGTGAAGTTGGGGACACTGTTTTGAGCACACTCCTCCAAACAGATGGCAGCCCACTTTTACTGAACACAATTTGTGCCTGGTAGTATTTGAACAATTCGCTCAGCTCTTCCCACCACCCTGTGCACAGATTTAGATCTAGGCCAGGTCCCAGAAGGGTTTCCCAGGTGGCACTAGTGGTAAAGAACTCACCTGCTAATGCAGGAGATGCAAGAGATGTGGGTTCAATCCCTGGGTTGGGAAGATCCCCTGCAGGAGGGCACAGCAACCCACTCTAGTATTCTTGCCTGGAGAATCCCATAGACAGAGAAGCTTGGCCGGCTACAGTCCCATGGGGTTGCAAAGAATAGGACACGACTGAAGCAACTTCATTTTTTGGGGCTCCAAAATCACTGCAGATGGTGACTGCAGCCATGAAATTAAAAGACACTTACTCCTTGGAAGGAAAGTTATGACCAACCTAGATAGCATATTGAAAAGCAGAGACGTTACTTTGCCAACCAAGGTCCGTCTAGTCAAGGCTATGGTTTTTCCTGTGGTCATGTATGGATGTGAGAGTTGGACTGTGAAGAAAGCTGAGTGCCGAAGAATTGATGCTTTTGAACTGTGGTGTTGGAGAAGACTCTTGAGAGTCCCTTGGACTGCAGGGAGATCCAACCAGTCCATTCTGAAGGAGATCAGCCCTGGGATTTCTTTGGAGGGAATGATGCTGAAGCTGAAACTCCAGTACTTTGGCCACCTCATGCGAAGAGTTGACTCATTGGAAAAGACTCTGATGCTGGGAGGGATTGGGGGCAGGAGGAGAAGGGTACGACAGAGAATGAGATGGTTGGATGGCATCACTGACTCGATGGACGTGAGTCTGGGTGAACTCTGGGAGTTGGTGATGGACAGGGAGGCCTGGCATGCTGCAAGTCAGGGGGTCGCAAAGAGCCGGACACAACTGAGCGACTGAACTGAACTGAACTGAACTGAAGCGACTTAGCATGCAGGTCCCAAAATGACCACCAGATGGCAGTCAGCAACAAGCTTTTGCTTAGTGCTGTTTGCCTTCTAAACCAGATCCTCTAGGGGTAGCTGATCTGGGACTTAGGGAACCTCAAGCTGATGACTGAGGATTCATAGTGTGTGTCTACGCTCTAGTCTACAAGATGTGTGTGTGTGTGTATGTGTGTGTGTGTGTGTGTGTGTGTGTGTGTGTAGAATTGGTGGAGCAAGAAGCAGAGTTCTAAGAATCAGCTCAACTAAGAGTCACCGGCTGCCTGAGCTACAAGGCTGTGCTCCTGCTTGACACCAAGGGTCCTTGGAAAGTGGTGTGTCCACCTCCACTTCCCAGCCTCCTGTTCTCTCCGGAATCCCTTCCACTCCACCGTGCCCACTCTCGCTCTTGTTTTTCAATCTTTATCTGTTGATTTGCCCGAGCCAGGTCTTAGTTGCAGCACACGGGATCTTTGATCTTCACTGCGGCATGCGGGATCTCAGTTGAGGCATGTGGATCTAGTTCCCTGATCAGGCCCCCTGCAGGGATTCTCAGCCAGTGGCCCACCAGGGAAGTCCCGAGACCACTCCTGTGGAGGTGACCTCCACACTACCCAGTCCTGAGCTGAGCCTTCTCTTGCCAGGCCTCTCCATGGCTTTTGACCAGCTGATCCCTCTCTGACCTGCAAACAGGTCTCTCTCTTGCCCTTTGAGACACCAGGGTCACCCCTCTCTGTTCACCACCCACATCACTGGCCCTTCTTCTCCGTCTCCTTTGCTGGCCCCTCTGAACCTCCCCGACCTGCAAGCATTGGCAAGCTCCCAGGCTCAGCCCTTGGTCCCTTTCTCTCCTCCATCTCGGTCATTCCCGGCTCTCCTTGTCCAGGCCCCTCGTAAGTAGCCTCCATACAGACATCTTTGGTCTGACCTCTCCCTGAAACATGTACTCGTTGGTCCCGCTGCCTCCGTGCTGTGGCAGGTGCTTCTACATGGTTCCCAAAGGTCCCTGCCAATTGATACTCACACTCATCACCTCCCTGCCAATTGATACTCACACTCATCACCTCCCCTTGAGTGCGAGCTGGACTAGCAACCCTCTTCTAACCAATCAAACACAGCAGAAGTGATAGGGTGTCATCTCTAGGATTAGGTTACAAAACCGCGATGACCTCAGGGTTGTTCACTCTCTCCGAAGGAAGCCAGCTGCCGCACTGGGAGCATCTGGAGAGGCCAGCATGGTCAGGAAGGACCTCACTAACCAACAGCCCCCAGGGACCTGAATCCAAGCAACAATCTCCTAAGTGAGCTTGGCAGCAGACCCTCCCTTTGTTGAGTTTTGAGGGGGCCATGGCCCTGGCCAGACACCTCCACTGCAGGTGAAAGCCCCCAAGTCAGAAGACCTGTGCCAGCTGCCCCTGGGTTTCTGATCCACAGAAACTGTAACATAAATGTGTGTTCTCTTAAGCTGCTACATTTGGGGGTAATTTGTTACAAGCAATTGATTGCCAATACATGCGTCCAGGTGGCACTCGTGGTAAAGAACCTGCTGCCAATGCGGGGGATGTTAGAGGCTTGGGTTCGATCTCTGGGTCAGGAAGATTTCCTGGAGGATGGCATGGTGACCCACTCCAGTATTCTTGCTTGGAGAATCCCAAAGACAGAGGAGCCTGGTGGGCTACAGTCCATAGCATCACACAGAGTTGGACACGACTAAAGTGACTTAGCACACATGCACACATATCTCAAAACGTGTTGAGGGCTTCCCTGGTATCTCAGTGGTAAAGAATCTGCCTGCTAATGCAGAAGACATGGGTTCCATCACTGATGTGGGGAGATCCTACATGCCTCAGAGCAGCTAACCATCGAGCCTATGTCTAGAGCCTGGGAGCTGCAACCTCTGAGCCCATGTGCTGCAACCATGAAGACTTCACACCCTAGAGTCCACACTCTGCAACAAGAGAAGCCAACTCAACAAGAAGCCCATGCACTGCAACTAGGGAGTAGCCCCCACTCACCACAACTAGATAAAATCCCACGCAGCAGTGAAGACCCACCATAACCAAAAATAAATAAAAAGGTGTCACAGTCCATACTGTGGTTTTCCCCCAGAAAGCTGCCTTAACTCAAAGTCTTTGTCACCTCGACCCTTCTAGTTGCTCAGGTCAAGGACCCAGGAATCATCCTTGGGTTCTCTCTCTCTCTCTCTCAGCCTTTATCCAACCCCTCAGCAAACCCTCCCAGCCCCACCTTCAATGTGTACTCAGATCCCACCGCTGCTCCTCACCTCCGCTGGCACCGTCCCGGCCCAGGCTGGCACCATCATTTGCCCAGGTTATTGCAGTAGCAGCGTCCTGTCTCCCTGACACCGCTCTTGCTCCCTCTGCAGTCAGTTCTCCACCCAGCAGGCAGAGGGATCCTGTTGAAACCCAAGGCAGATCATGTTCCTCCTCTACTCTGCTATTCATATCCCGCCAGGGCCCCCTGCCACACTCAAGGAAAACTAAGCCATCGTCATAGAGTGTTGAGAGCTGAGTGATCCATTTCCCTGTCATCTGTCTGACCTCCTTCCTCACCACCCTTCTCTCCCTCCCTCTGCTCCAGCTGCCCGGGCTGCCTTGCAGTCCCTCTTAAACACCCAGCACACTCCAGCCCCAGGGCCTTTGCACCTGTCTCTTCCTTACTCCAGGTGTCCACTGGCTTTCTTTCTTGTTTCTGTTGGGAGTCTGCTCAAAAGCCATCACAAAGGTCTTCCCTGCCAACCCTCGTGAAGCGGCCCTTCCCGCACCCCCTCCAACCCACTTACGCTGCTTTACTTTTTTAAAAAAAGATTGCTTTATTGTTTTTGTTTGTTTGCCTCATGACTTAATGGATCTTAGTTCCCCGACCAGGGATTGAACCCTCGCCCTCAGCAGTGAAAGCGCAGAGTCGTGATCACTGGACCACCAGGGAATTCCCTACCCTGCTTTACTTTTTCCTTCACACATGCTATCACCTGCCTTACTGTATATATTGGGTTTGGTCAAAAGGTTCTTTCAGGTTTTTCCATACGATGTAACTGAAAAACCCAAATGAACTTTTTGGCCAGGCCAATAGTTATGTTCCCCCCAAAATGTAAGTGCCATATTTTCTTCATTGCTATTTTCCCAGCACCTAGAACAACATCCAGCACACAGCAGGTGCTTGGTAAATATCTGTGGGGTCAATGCACCCACCCCCTCAGCAGAAGAGGGTGTTCCTTGATTTTCAAATGATGCTTATGGTAGCTGGGCTGGCGAGGGGTGGGTTACGATCGCTCCTTTGACCTCTTCCTACTCCTTTTTTTCTCTTCTCACTCACATCTGGAGACCATGGTGAAGACTGTGGACAGTCACAGAGTTACATGTGGGGAAATACCCACAAAGGATACAAGAAGGTCAGCTTCCTTGTCCCTTTCCTCCTCCCCTAATCCTCTCCCTGTACCAGCTGCTGACACTAGAAATACCCCCTCATCTCCCAGCCTTTCGAACAACGCAGGAGTCCCTGGGAAGGGAGGTGTCCTGAGCTCTGCCCCTCACCCCAGTGACAACCTCTGACTTTCCATCTTCGCTTTCTTCACCACGTTTGCTGAGTATTTACTGCATAGAAGGCTAGGAACAGGGGATGCCTTGAAAAGTAAGTCACAGCCCAAAGGACTATGGACACATTCCCAAGGACTCCCAACCTACTGAGCTGTGGGGGTCCTTGAGGGGCCATTTGGACCCCCAGTATGATCGGTACTGAGCGGGGAGCACTGGGGGCCACAACAGGAGTCCAAACTCTTAGAGGTGGGAGAGTCAGGGAAATCTTCCTGCAGGAGGAGACATTTAAGCTGAGTCCTGGAAGAAAGTCTGATTTAGCTCTGAGAGGGGAGGGGAGGAAATGGAAAGGTGGGAGCCTGAGAAGGTGCAAATCCCCTGGGGACAGTAGAGCTGTGCTCTCTTACGCGGTTTCCACATCAGGGTGAAAGCTCTGCTCAGGGGAACAATGGTGTCAAGAGGAAGCCAGCAGGTCGGAACTTCCCCAGAGAAAAGGGGGTCTCCCCTTTTCCCACGGCCTCTGCTGGCCGCTCCCAGGGGCGCCTGCTCTTGAGCGTAACAACCACGGAATATTTCTGAGCATCTTTCCCACCTCACTGCTGTCACCTGTAAGTCCAACGTCCAAAGGAGGACAGACTTCATTCTGTGTTGACTTTTCCCCGCCTGTTTCAAGATGTGTAAATGTTTCCATAGGTCTTACTTCTTTTTTCCTCCCAGCCCTGGTCTCCATTTCCCCTGCTTTCTTTCGCCCCAGAAGTCCCCACATTGAGCATTGCTGTTCTTGGCCTTTGAAGCCCTCATCTTTCCCCTTCTTCAGTCTCTTCTGGCTATCACGGGTCTTGACGCACAGGCTGATGCTATACTTTCCTTGTTCCAATTACCCTGCCCCCCAGCAAGTGGTTAACGAGGGCCCCTGAGAGCCAGCCGCCAGGTGAGCCTGCCCTGGTGACGAAGGCTGAGCCCCCGACCCTTGGGACAGCCTTTCACTGAGCGAGCTGCCCCGCAAAAGGCTCCTCAGCTTCCTTCCTCTTCTCTCTGCCCCTCACCACTTGTTAGTAAAACTGATTTTTTTTTTAACCATTGAAGTGTTTAAAAATAAATAAATTAGGATTTTCTTCCCTGGCAAACAGGTTTTACAATTAGCTTCTGACTGTGTTCATTTTGTTTCATAAACAAGGGCTTTGCTTTAGGTGTGCCTATTTGTGCATATGATTGTGTCTGTGTATCCGTGTTTGTGAAGGCACATGTTTGTGTATGTTGTGTATTTGCCTAGTTTTGTATGGAGAAGGAAATGGCAACCACTCCAGTATTCTTGCCTGGGAAATCCCATGGACAGAAGAGCCTGGCGGGCTACAGTCCACGGGGTGGCAAAGAGTCGGACACGATTGAGCGACTAAACAACAAAAAGCCTGAGGTAAACAATTATTTGGTGATTGTCAGAAGTAACTTACATATTCAAGATACAAAAAGGTTTAAAAAATCATTAAGACTTTATATTTTTCTAAAATCTTCTGCCTCCTACCAATGCTTCCTTTCCTTTCCGAAATACATCCTGCAAGGGGAAACACTGGTTGCATCCTATTTAAAAGGGGATGTTTGGGGACTTCCCTGAAGGTCCAGTGGTTAGGACTCCAAGCTTTCACTGCCGTGGCCTGGGTTCAGTCCCTAGTTGGGGAACTAAGATCCCGCAAGTCATGCAGTGTGGCCAAATAAAAAATAAAAGGGGGATTTCCCTGGTGATTCAGTGGTTAAAACTCCATGCTTCGAATGCAGGGGGCATGGGTTTGATCCCTGGTTGGGGAACTAAGATCTGACATGCTGTGAGGCAAAACCAAAATAAAAATAAAATATACGAAAGGGGATGTTTGTTTTTCCTCTTACCCCGACAGCATGATTCACGTGTATTTTATGAGTGATATGGAGAATGGAACTTCCATCTGTCTTGCTTCTCAAACAATTGGGAACAAAATGATCCCATTCAAAAGAATTGGGAGAAAGCAGTTGCAAAAGTATCCAAGCAACTAGAGGTCCTATGGAGTCCACTAGTAGACACTCAGCAGCTTCTTTTCAAGGATTCCCAGCTTCTGGCATTTTCCTCTGCCCAGGCTGAGCCTCCTACTGGCTACCTTGACTCAACCTGACCCCACCTGCCCCTCACTCTGATCTAACAATCACTTGCATTTTCTGGCCTGATTGAGATGATTTTATTTAGCATTGGATCACTTTTGTGCAATAGCCACCCTCCTTCTCCACATTCTGACAACTCAGAACATACTTTTGCTTCCTAAACATGTTCATTCACGCCTTCTTTCTCATTTATCCATTCATTAAAATGCAGGGCTTGTCAACTATGTGCTGGGCTTTGTGCTAAGAAGTGAAACAAAAATAAAAAACAAGATACAGTCTTGGCTCTGAACCAAGAAGGGTGCCCGTGAGGGAGTAATTACAATATTATATGATAAATCAAGTAACAGAGGTAAGTCCAAAGTGCTATGTTCTCTCTATTTCTCAGTGGTTCATTCAACAAATGTTTATTGAGCACAGGTATGTTAGATGTTGGTACAGGAATGAAGAAAACGAAGTTCCTACTCTCATGAAACTTGCATTCTGAGGAGGGAAGACAAGTGTTAAGCTAGTGAACATGTAAGTGTATATATATTAAATTCATGGGACTTCCCTGGTGGCCCAGTGGTTAAGACTCCAAGTTTCCAATGTGGGGGCTGTGGATCTGACCCCTGTTTGGGGAACCAGGATCCCACGTTATGCGTGGCCTGGCCAAAAATATATATATAAATAATAATTTCAGCTAGTAATAGCTACTAGGAATAAAATTAAGCAAGGTGATATAATAGAGTTTTATCCCAGATAGTGAGATTTAGCCATTCTTAGTAATTCTATCCTCTTGTGATTGACTGTTTTAGAAACAGGCCCAAGACCCAGTAGAGAGGGGCATCTAGGAGGTCTTTGAATGATGGATGTCTCTCTGGGGAGGTGGTGCTTTACAGGATGGGGAAGATCTGTGAGAAGGGCTTTCCAAGCAGAGAGAAGAGCAAATGCAAAGATCCAAGCACAGGGAACAAGTTTTGTTGTCAAACTCATGTCCATTGAGTTGGTGATGCCATCTAACTGTCTCATCCTCTGTCGTCCCCTTCTCCTCCTGCCCTCAATCTTTCCCAGCATCAGGGTCTTTTCCAATGAAGAGTCGGCTCTTCCCATCAGGTGGCCAAAGTATTGGAGCTTCAGCTTCAGCATCAGTCCTTCCAGTGAATATTCAGGGCTGATTTCCTTTAGGATAGACTGGTTTGATCTCCTTGCAGTCCAAGGGACTCCCAGTCTTCTCCAACACCACAGTTCAAAAGCATCAATTCTTCCACTTTCTACCTTCTTTACGGCCCAACTCTCATGTGGGTACACGACTACCAGAAAAACCATAGCTTTGACCATATAGACCTTTGTTGGCAAAGTGATGTCTTTGCTTTTGAATATGCTGTCTAGGTTCATCATGGGTTTTTCTTCCAAGGAGCAAGCATCTTTTAATTTCATGGCTGCTTAGCATGTTTTAGGAACAGCCAGAAAGCCAGTAACCGGAGCTCAGTGAGTGAGGGGATGGGGATATATGGATCAACTGGTCCGGCTTTGCTCCCAAGCGCTCCATTGTGCCTTCCTGAGTATCAGAGGGGAAAGCCATAATTAAGTGCCTCCCTTGTGGCTGTGATCCTGAAGGCTGGATGTGGATCGTGAACTTGGGAAGGCAGAAGTGAGGTAGAGGCCGTCTTCTTGCCACCTTTGCATCTGACAAACAAGATCGTGAGTCACCCTGTTTCTCTGCAGCCACGTTCCAGTGATCTGTCACTAGCTTATGGGCAGCTGTAACCTCCAGATCCCTGGATTACTATTGTGGTGGAGGTTTTTGGAAATCAGTAATTCCAAAAGTGGCCTCCTGATTGCCACCTTCCAGAGCAGGGTGGTGGAGCAGCTCTCCTGGCAAACAGGTTCAGCAATGCTATTCCAGAGGTCATCCCAGAGACCTAGCACAGAGCCTCTTGTCCTCTTCCAAAGATTTAGAAGAAACCAGTTCCTTATTCAATCCCCTTTTGCCTCAAGTACCTGGAAAGGTCTCTGCTTTCCTGCATTTGGTCCTGAGATACACGGGGCTTTGGGAAACCCGGCTCTCCGCTTTGGGATGTGTGTGTGTGTTAGCCACTCAGTCCTGTCTAACTCTTCATGACCCCATGGATCGTAGCCCTCCAGGCTCCTCTGTCTGTGGAATTCTCTAGGCAAGAATACTGGAGGGTTCTCCACGGGATCTTCTCGCCCAGGGATCAAACCCAGTTCTCTCACACTGCAGGCAGATTCTTTACCATCTGAGCCACCAGGGAAGCCCACTTTGGGATCAGTTCAGTTCAGTCCAGTCACTCAGTTGTGTCCGACTCTTTGCAAGTCTCACCCCACATTTAAACAGAGAAGTACCCACTGAACTCTACTTTCCGTTTCCCAGGGCAGATTCAACTTCATATTCATAACAAAATATTTTTCCTCACTACCTCAGGGTAGTTTAAACTTGGTCAAACAATTGTTGGCAGTCTTAATAAACAACTCCACCAATTTCCCTTTGTCTGCCATGCCTGATGAATTGCTCAGAGAATTTAAATACACATGGCAGGCTTGGTTTCCTTTGGCTCTGTCTCCCTGAATAGGTTACACTTGACTAGGTGTTCACTGACCTGCCCTTTATTACAATTCCCACGGGTTAGCCAGATATGGAAATGACACTGGTATGAATTTCCAGGTGACTTGCCAATTAATGTTTACAGAGTGCTACTTTGAGCAAGTGTTATACAAAAAGCACCAGGGGAGATGTGAAGCTTCCCTTTAGGACTTCCCTGCTGGGCCAGGAGTTAAGAATTTGCCTGCCAACACAGGGGACACGCGTTCGCTTCCTGACCTGGGAAGCTTCCACGTGCCACAGAGCAACGAAGCCCGTGTGCCACAACTACTGAGCCCCGCGCTCTAGAGCCGTTGAGCCGCAACTACTGAACCCAGCAGGCCACAGCTGCTGAAGCCTGAGCCCTAGAGTTTGTGCTCCACAACAGGAGAAGCCACGGCAATGAGAAGCCCAGGCACCTCAACGTAGAGCACCCCCCACTCACCGCAAGTAGAGAAAGCCCATGCGTAGCAACGAAGGCCCAGCACAACCGAAAAATAAAATAAAAATGTAGAAAAAGAGCTTCCCTTCAGGTGCTGACAGTCTAGCAGAGAGAGAGAGAGATAGACCATAAGAACTCATGCTGGTTTAACTCTCAAAACAATGCCGTGGACTGAGCGTACTGTGTTCCCCATTTTACAGATGAGGAAACTGAGGCCCAGGAAGGTTATGTCACTCTCCTAGAATCACACACAAAGCGCCACCGCTGGGAGTTTAACCTGGCTCCAGACAGCCGCAGTTAATTCCAACTACTGTGCGAAGCTCAGGGAAAGCATCGGGGGAGGGGAGGAAAGCAGAGTTCGAAATAATTCAGTCTAAGGGAACCCAGGCAGGTTTCGTCACCCCAGAAAAGAAATCTCCCGTTTATGGTCAAGTTCAGCAAACATGCATTGGACCTGGACTTTGTGCTGGGTCTTGAGAAGGTGCTGGTGATATAAAGATGAAGGAGACCTGCTTTCCTGCCCTTGAGGGCTCACAAGGTGGGAGGAGAAGCCAACAGCTAAGAACATGAATTGTGAGTAGATCTGGCCACGATGACAGAGTAGGAAGACCCTGAGCTTACCTCCTCCCACACACCTCCCAAAATCACAACTATTTACAGAGCGATTATCTGTAGAGTGTGAGAACAACCTGAAGACTAACAGAAAAGATCGTTTACAAATAAAGACATAGAGCAGTAAACACCGTGAGATGGGTAGAGGAGGCAGAGATGCTGCGTGGTTAGGACCTGCACCCCTGGGTAGGCAAGCCGCAAACAGGAGGACAATCACAACAGCAGCGGTTCTTCCCAAGAGGTGAGGGTCCAAGCCTCATATGAGGTTCCCACTCCAGGGTTCCTGCACTGGGAAGAGGAGCCACCAGAATGTCTGACTTTTTATTTATTTGTTTTTATTTGTTTTCAGAACATGTGACTTTAAAGGATAGCCAGGCTGACTTTCCGGAGAGCCTGAGGGATGTAGGAAATGGAGCCTTTGCTCTTACAGGTCGTGTGTGACGTATCACTGTGCATTCCGGGGCACAGGCAGTAATATGAAAGGAGCCTGGATCAGACCCACCTGCTGGCCTTGAGAGACCCTGAGAGAGGTGGGAGGCAACTGGGACTCCCCTTGGGTATACAGAGCCTGGTGGAAGTCATTTTGGGGAGATTGTTCTACCACAAGCACCCGTGCTTGGCAAACACCATCTTGCCCCTCTCTAGTCTACTAGCACTAGGCGGTGTGGCGGGGGGCGGGCAGCACCAGCTCTGAGACCCTCCAAGCCATGCACTCAGCTGCCCTGGGATCCAACCCCCTCCCCCACAACCAGCAGGCCAGCAGCCACCGCATGAGCCAGGGCCTCGCAGCCAAGCAGGCCAGGAGCCAGCCCCAACTACCAGCATGCCAGCAATGCTCAGCCCCACCACAGCAGAGGGACACGTGCCGCCCACATAAGGCGCACCCCCAGAGCATATAGATTTGATGACCAGAGGGGAGTGTGCAGCCAGGACCCACAGGACATCTCCCACATAAGGCCACTTCTCCAAGATCAGGAAATGTTAACGGCCCCAACACATAGAAACTAGGCACAGAGAATCAGGAGACAGAGGAAATATGTTTCAAACAAGACAAAAATCTCAGGAAAAAAAGAACTGAAAAAAGTGGAGATAAGCAATCTACCTGATCCAGAGTTCAAAGTAACGACCATAAAGATGCACAATGAACTTAGAAGAATGGATAAACACAGTGAGGATTTTAACAAAGAGTTAGAAATATAAAGAAGAACCAAAGAGAGCTGAAGAATACAATAACTGAAATTAAACAAACACTGGGAGGAATCAACAGTAGATTAGATGATACAGAGAAATAGATCAGCAAAGTGGGAGACAGCAAAGTAGAAATCACCCAAACTGAATAAAAAAAATAATAATTAAAGAGCAAAGATTGCTTAAGAGACTTCTGAGACAACAGCAAGCATACTAAAATTCAAATTACAGGGATCCCAGGAGGAAAAAGAGAGCAAGAAAGGGACTGAGAACTTTTTTTTTTGATTACTTATTTTTGATTGGAAGATAATTGCTTTACAATATTGTATTGGTTTCTGCCATATATCAACATGAATCAGCCATAAGTACACATATGTCCCCTCCCTCTTGAAACTCCCTCCCACCTCCCACTCCATCCCACCCTCTAGGTTATCACAGAGCACAGGTTTGAGCTCCCTGTATCACACAGCAAATCCCCACTGGCTGTCTATTTCACATATGGTAATGTGTATGTTTCCATGCTACTCTCTCAGTTTGAGGGACTGAGAAATCTGAAGAGATAATAGCTAAAACTGTCCTAATCTGGGGAAGGAGACAGGCATCCTATTCCAGCAAACAGAGTCCTAAACAAGATGAACCCAAGGATGTGCATGCCAAGACACACTGTAATTAAAATGGCAAAATAAAATGGCAAAAATTAAAGAGAGAACCTTAACAGCAGTAAGGAAAAAAACAATTAGCTACATACAATGGAACTCTCATAAAACTATCAGCTAACTTTTCAGCAGAAACTTTGCAGGCCAGAAAGAAGTGGCACAATATATTCTAAGTAATGAGAGGGAAAAAATCTACCACCAAGAATACTCGACCCAGCAAGGCTGTCATTTGGATTTGAAGGAGAAAAGAGTTTTACAGACAAGCTAAAGCTAAAAGAGTTCAGCACCACTGAACCAACTTTATAAAAAATGTTAAAAGGACTTCTCTAAGCAGAAAAGACCACAACCAGAAATATGAAAATTACAGGAGGAAAAGTTTTATTGGTAAAGGCAAACATACAGAAAAGGCAGTAGATCAACCACTTATGAAGGCACTGGAAAGGCTCAGTGACCAAAGCAGTAAAATCATCTTTATCCACAATAAGTAGTTAAGGAACACATGAAACAAAATGATATAAAATATGAGGTCAAAAAGTTTAAAAGTGAGTGAGGAGGAGTAAAAATACAGCATTGTTAGAATGCATTTGAACTTATGAGATCATAAACTTTAAATAATCATATTTTATATATATATATATATGTTGTTGTGTACAAACCTTGTGGTAACCACAAACCAGAATAGATACACACATAGAAAAAGAGAAAGGGAACCAAACATATCACTAAAGATAGTCATCAAATCACAAGGGAAGAGAGAAAAACAAGAAGAAAGGAACCAAAGAGAGTTACAAAAACAACCAGAAAACACAAAATGGCAGTAAGCACAGACATATCGATAATTACTTTAAATATAAATCAACTAAATGCTCCAATCAAAAGACATAGAGTGGCTGAATGGATTAAAAGAAAAAGACCCATACATGCGCTGCCTACAAGAGACTCACTTCAGATCTAATGACATTCAGGCTAAAAGTAAGAGGATGGGACTTCCCTGGTGGTACAATGGATAAGAACCTGCCTGCCAAGGCAGGGGACATGTGTTGATCCTTGGTCCGGGAGGACTCCACATGTCGAGGATCAACTAAGCCCGTGGTCCACAGCTGTTGAGCCCAAGCTCTAGGGCTCACACACCGCAACTCCTGAAGCCTGTGTGCCTGGAGTCTGTGTTCTGCAACCAACGAGAAGCCAGCACAACGCTCAGAAGCCCACGCACTGCAATGAAGAGTAGGTCCTGCTCGCTGCAACTAGAGAAAGCCCACCTGCTGCAATGAAGACCCAGCACAAACAAAAATAAAACAAATAAATTATAAACAAGCAAACAAAAAAGTGAGAGCATGGAAAAAGGTATTCCTTTCAAAAGGAAATGAAGAGAAAGCTGGGGTCACGATACTTATATCAGAAAAAGTTGACTTAAAAAAAAGACTATAGCAAGAGACAGAGAAAGACATTACATAATGACAGAGATCAATCCAAGAAAAAGATGTAACAATTATAAATATACATGAACCAGACATAGGAATACCTAAATATGTAAAGCAAATATTAATAAACAAAAGGAGAAATCGACAGCTACACTGTAATTGACAGGAAGGTAATTGTAGGGGACTTTAGCACCCCACTTACATCAATAGATATATCTTCTATACAGAACTAATACACAGTGGGCCACAAAACAAGTCACAATAAATGTAAAAAGATTTAAATCATATCAAGCATCTTTCCCCATCACAATGATGTGAGACTAGAAATCAACTACAAGAAAAAAATTGAAAAACACAAATGTGGAGGCTAACAGTATGTTACTAAACAAGCAATGGATGACCGAAGAAATCAAAGAGGACATCAAAAAAATACCTAGAGATAAGTGAAAATAGAATCACAATGATCCAAAACCTATGGGATGCAGCAAAACCCGTTCTAAGAAGGAAGTTTATAGTAATACAAGTCCACCTCAGGAAACAAAATAAACCTCAAAAAAAAAAAAAAAAAAAAAACACGCCCCAAACAAAAACCAAACACAATCTAATCTCACACTTAAAGGAACTAGAAAAAGAAGAGCAAATAACACCCAAAGTTAGTAAAAGAAAAGAAATATTAATAATAATGATCACATCAGGACAGAAACCTGCCATAAGGCATTGCTGTGGTAGATTTCTATCTTCTGCTGCTGCTGCTGCTAAGTCATGTCAGTCGTGTTCGACCCTGTGCGACCCCATAGACGGCAGCCCACGGGTTCCCCCATCCCTGGGATTCTCCAGGCAAGAACACTGGAGTGGGTTGCCATGTCCTTCTCCAGTGAATGAAAGTGAAAAGTGAAAGGAAAGTCCCTCAGTCGTGTCTGACTCTTTGCGACCCCATGGACTGTAGCCTACCAGGCTCTTCCATCCATGGGATTTCCCAGGCAAGGGTACTGGAGTGGGTTGCCATTGCCTTCTCCGTTCTATCTTCTGCTGCTGCTGCTAAGTCGCTTCAGTCGTGTCCGACTCTGTGGGACCCCATAGACGGCAGCCCACCAGGCTCCCCCGTCCCTGGCATTCTCCAGGCAAGAACACTGGAGTGGGTTGCCATTTCCTTCTCCAGTTCATGAAAGTGAAAAGTGAAGTTGCTCAGTCGCTCAGTCGTGTCCGACTCTTCTCGACCCCATGGACTGCAGCCCACCAGGCTCCTCCGTCCATGGGATTTTCCAGGCAAGAGTACTGGAGTGGGGTGCCATTGCCTTTTCCATTCTATCTTCTAGAGGTCTTCAAAATATCAAGATTCCTGCACCTGCCTGAAGAGTCTTTCCCAGTTACTTGACAAGGCTGCTTGGAATCCAAGAGTCTCCAATTTCAGGGGGGACCAGGCAGAGAGAAGATAAAAATGTTTCAATTTTACCCATAAGTATAGTTTACAAAATTGCTGTTAAGTCATACCTAACTTGAGGGAAAGGGCTTCCCTATGTCTGGGAAACATAGATCAAAACCAGTAAGATTTCATGAGACTTCCCTGGTGATCCAGTGGCTAAGACTCTGAGATCCCAATGCAGGGGGCCCAGGTTCAATCAAGGAGATCCAACCAGTCAATTTAGGAGATCCTAAAGGAAATCAACCCCTAATATTCTTTGGAAGGGCTGACGCTGAAGCTGAAGCTCCAATACTTTGGCCACCTGATGCGAAGAGCCAACTCATTGGAAAACCCTGATGCTGGGAAAGATTGAGGGCAGGAGGAGAAGGGGACAACAGAGGATGAGACGATTGGATGGCATCACCAACTCAATGGACATGAGTTTGAGCAAGCTCCAGGAGATGGTGAAGGACAGGGAAGCCTAGCATGCTGCAGTCCATGGGGTCACAGTTGGACACGACTGAGTGACTGAACGACAACAGATTCAATATCTAGTCAGGGAAATAGATCCCACATGCCACAACTTAAAAAAAAAAAAAATCCCAAGAAAAACAATTTAAAAGAAAAATAAATAAATAAATAAGATCCCATATGCCACAACTAAGACCTGGCACAGCCAAAAAATAAAAACCCCAAAACAAAAGCCAATAACATTCCAGATAAAAACCATAAAAATTATAACCATATCCACCAGTTCACTCACTGACCAATCTTTTTGGTAATTTTTTATGAAGCATTCAGCTCTTTCATCAGGATTCTTTAATTTCTTACCCAGTTCAGCAGAGTGATCTGAAATTTATCTGAGACCTGTACTTGTAAAAAGGTCTTTCCTATAAATCTTCTTAAAGGTGAAGCACTTTTCAAATCAAAAACTAGAATGAGGTACCAACTCACTCTGGTCAGAATGGCCATCATTAAAAACTCTCCATCCCCTTCTCCAGGGGATCTTCCTGACCCAGGGATTGAACCTGGGTCTCCTGCACGGCAGGCAGATTCTTTGCCATCTGAACCATCAGGGAAGCACATCAGAAACTCTACAAATAACAAATCCTGGAGAGGATGTGGAGGAAAGGGAACCCTCCTACACTGTTGGTGGGGATGTAAGTTGGTACAGCCACTGTGGAAAAGAGTGTTCCTCAGAGAACTGAAAACAGAATTACCATATGACCAGCAATCCCGCTCCTGGGCATATATCCAGAGAAGAGCATTCTTTGAAAAGATGCATACATTCCTGTGTTTATAGCAGCGCTATTAGCAATAGCCAAGACTCGGAAAAAACCTAAATGTCCATTCACAGATTGTGGTACATATACACAATGGAATGCTGCTGCTGCTAAGTAATGTCAGTCGTGTCTGACTCTGTGCGACCCCATAGATGGCAGCCCACCAGGCTCATGTCCCTGAGATTCTCCAGGCAAGAACACTGGAGTGGGTTGCCATTTCCTTCTCCAGTGCATGAAAGTGAAAAGTGAAAGTGAAGTCGCTCAGTCGTGTCCGACTCTTCACAACCCCATGGACTGTAGCCTACCAGGCTCCTCCGTCCATGGGATTTCCCAGGCACAATGGAATACTACTCAGCCATAAAAAAGATTGAAATAATAATATATAGCAACAGGAATGCAGCTAGAGATGATCATATTAGTGAAGTAAGTCAGAAAGAGAAAGACAAATACCATATGATACCACTTATATGTAGAATCTAAAATATGACACAAACAAACCTAACTACAAAGCAGAAACAGACGCACAGACATAGGGAACAGACTTGTGGTGGCCAACGGGGAAAGGGTTGGGAGAGGATGGAGTGAAAAGTTGGGGTTAGCCGATGTAAGCTATTATATACGGAATGGATAAACAACAAAATCCTACTGTTAGCACAGAGAACTATATTCAATATCCTATTATAAACCATAATGGAAAAGAATATTTAAAAAAGAATGTGTGCATATATATGTATAACTGAATCACTGCAGTACAGCAGAAATTGACATAACATTGTAAATCAAGTATACTTCAACAATAATTAAATTTTAAAAAAGGTTAAGCACTTTGCAACATCATCAGAGTACAGTAAATGTCTATAAATGACAAAAGGCTTAAAAAGGCACAAACACCTCCTTACAGTGTAATCAGTGAAGAACTTGGTTATAGTAACTAGAATAATGGCTGATAATAATCTTAACTCTTAAAAACCTTAATCTCGTAAAAAACAACAGACAAGTTTTTGTGAACTCTGTCATACTAGCATTTCCTGAGTGGAAAACGTATGCTTTAGTTTTCCTCCTGTAAAAAGGCAAAGACCAAATCAGCAATTAATGTTCCATTATTAAATGTTCCATTTCCTATCTGAAATGACCCAGGCATCTCAGTTTTCCTGCTAGAGTGTAAAAAGGCCTTTTTTTTTTTTCCCCTTCACTGTTAGAGAGCGAATATGATTAAAGTTTCTGAGAGCACAGTTCACATCTCAAAGGCACAGAAAGAGAAATGCCAATTCCTTCTAGAAAGCTAACTTTTTCTAATGGCATATTCAAAAACTAGTTTTAGAACAGCAAAAGATTCCCATTTTGGTTATTTTCAGGGATTTTTTTTTTTTCAGTTTCTAAATAGCCAGTTCAGTTTAAACAAATGACAGTAATAGACAATAATATATATTTTCATTTGATCACACTTCACAGGCCTCATTTTCAGAGGAACAAGAATCAGCACTGCAGTCCACCTTTATCTCACTTGTTAGCTCAGCACCTGCAGCCTTTCTTAACATAAAAAGCAACAGCCAGCCCACAGCTGTGGCCACTGGCTTATTGTTTCACTTCTTTTTTCCCACTTTAATGGCGGTCAGTATCTCTGCAACAGCCTTAGAGGTGTCCGAGTTCTCTGTGCTCTCTTGGCAGCCCTCATTCATCAAGGGCACCACCACAGGGCCCCACACACTAGTGGACAGCCACCCCGGGATTCCACCTGTAACTCTGGGGTTCCACACACTGCTGGATGGTCTCCAGAACTTTCCATTCCCCGTCCTTATTTCCCAGCATCTCGGGCTCACAGGCGTTTCCTTGGTCTCTTGGCTACTTGGGCAATTGTTGGGCTGCACCCCAAAGGCCTGCAAAGCCTATACTTGCCCAGATTCAAGACCAAAGAAAGAGCCTAGAGTCAGCAACAGAGCCATCAATGGTTTAATGAATGAGAGGAGCTTATATGTCCAAAGTAAGGTCCTGGAGCAACTCCCCACCACATGCAGCAGACGGCAGGCAGCCAGGACATGGCGGCCGTCTTTGCTCCCAGGATGGGGAGGGAGGGGTTCCTGGCTGTAGGGGAAATTGATGTCAGGTTGGCTCATCAGTTACCAGGGAAACTAACAGAGGAGTATGTCCCTCGCCGCCCCTTTGACAGGCTATCATGGTGATGTTCTGATTTAAAAGTCAGAACTACCACTAGCTGGGGCAGGAGCAACTATGTAGGAAGGTCAGTCATATGAGTAGTGTGTAGTATATATATAATGGAATATTATTTACCATATAAAGAAGTATTGTCATTTGCAACAACATAAATGGATCTATAGGGTATTATACTAAGTGAAATGTGTGTGTGTGTGTGTATGTGTATGTGTGTGCACGCGCGCTCAGTTGCTAAGCCAGGTCTGACTCTTAGCAGCCCCATGGACTGTAGCCCACCAGGCTCCTCTATCCGTGGAATTTCCCAGGCAAGAATATTGGAGTGAGTTGCCATTTCTTTCTCCAGGGGACCATCCTGACCCAGGGATCGAACCCGCTTCTCCTGCCTGTATCTCCTGCATTGGCAGGTGGATTCTTTACCACTTGAGCCACCTGGGAAGCCCTGCTAAGTTAAATAAATCAGAGTAAAAGAAATACTACTTAATCTCACTTATATGTGAAATCTGAAAAACAAAACAGGGACTACCCTGGCAGTCCAGTGCCTAAGACTCCATGCTCCCAATGCAGGGAGCCCGGGTTCAATCCCCGGTCAGGGAAATAGATCCTGCATGCCGTAACTAAAAGAGTTCGCATGCCACAGTGAAGATCCCATGTGCTGCAACTAAGACCCAGCACAGCCAAACAAATTTTTAAAATAAATTAAATAAATAAATGAAAGACAAACTCATAGATACAGAGAACAAAGAGGTGGCTGCCAGAAAGGAGGGGAGAGGTGTGAGTGAAATAGGAGAAGGAGATTAAGAGGTATAAATCGCCAGGGGAGTTCCCGGTATTCCAGTGGCTAAGACTCCTTGCTTCCACTGCAAGGTCTGATCCCTGATCAGGGAACTAAAATCCACAGTCATGTGGAAAAGATGAATAAATATATAAATCTCCCATTACATAATCAATAAGTCACAGAGGTATAATAGACAACATAAGATATGTGATTAATAATATTGCAATAACTTTGTATGGAGACAGATGGTAAATAGACTAATTGTGGTGATCATTTCATAAAGTATTCTATTGTCAAATCATGTAGTACACCTGAAGCCATCATAATATTGTACCTCAACTCTCTATTTCAACTTAAAAAAAAAAAGAAAGCTATTAGAGCTAGTTACTCCTGCCTCCTCTTACCAGTCCCAGTGCAGCTAAGTAATAAGTCAGTGCTGTCCATTAGCATAGCTGAAGTCCACACTCAGGACTTTCCATGGGCAGGGTGAGAAAACTAAAAGCTCACAATTAAATTCTTAAAAGTGAGTATCTTTGTCCCTTTTAAAAGTGCCATTTACCTAATATCATAATAAAAATCCTCCCTCCCCTCTCCCCCCAAAACCATTAATTACAATATGAGATAATAAGGAATTCAGAGATAGTACCAAGGTGGCTATCAGCTCTGCAGGTAACTCATGGATAAGAAAACACTTCTTCAGGGTTTGCTGGTGGTCCAGTGGTTAAGACTCCACACTTCCACTGAAGGGAGCAGGGGTTCAATCCCTGGTCAGGGAATTAAGATCCTGCATGCTTTGTGGTGTAGTCAAAACAAGAGAAAGAAAGAAAAGACTCCCTAGGGGAAGGGACTCACAAGTTAGGCTTTGAACAATGAAGATAGTTTGCTGAGCCAATAGTTTGGGGGGTTGTGGAAGGTGAGGATGGAAGAGGGGCAGAAGGCATCCCAGAAAGAGGGGCCAGCAAGCGCAAAGACGAGGAGGTGGGGGACACGTGCAGTGGCGTGTCTGAGGAGGTGGGAACTCAGTTGTGTTGCCATGGCACAGGTGGGCACCCACTAAGGGAAGCTGCAGAGTGAGCAGCCACCATACTGTGGCAAGGAGTTTGCACTTTGCTCTGTGGATGTGTTTTTGAAATAATTTTATTTTCTTTTATTTGG
Organism: Bos indicus; assembly: GCF_029378745.1. NCBI lineage: Eukaryota > Metazoa > Chordata > Mammalia > Artiodactyla > Bovidae > Bos > Bos indicus. The sequence continues at coordinate 12,585,134 of NC_091782.1, read as the reverse complement.
CTGCACTGGGTCTTAGTTGTGGCATGTGAACCTCGTCCCCCGATCAGGGATTGAACCTGAGCCCCCTGCACTGGGAGCAAGGAGTCTTAGCCCCTAGACCACCAGGGAAGTCCCCTGGGGCTGTGTTTTTCAAACTGAGGGTTATAACTCATTTAACTATGGTGTCAGTGGAAGTCAATTTAGTAGGTCAAGACCACTGTTTTTAAAAATAAAAAAAGAAATAAAATGGAATAGAGTAGAATAAAATGTCCTTTTTGTAATAAGTGAAATAACATTTCACTTTGTGAAAATGTTGCTTGAGTTTTGTATGTTGTGGCAGATACTACAAATTTTCCATCAATCCATTCTCCTCTTTTTCATGGAAATATTCAGATCCCCAAGTGCTGGCATGTGGCCACCAGCAGAAGACTCCATTCTCCAGCCTCTTTTGCAGACAGGCGTGGCCATGTGCCTAAGTTCTGGCCAATTCAGTGTGAGCAGTGGTGGTGTGCCACTTCTGGGTCCTGCTCCTGAAGAAATGGTATACACTCTTTTGTGTCTTTTCCCACTGGCTGGGATACAGACTTGATGGTAGGAACTACAACAGTCACCTTGGGCCCAGAGTTTGAAGCTGTGGTCTGAGTGTTAAAGCCTTGAAAAGCATACCCCCAGACTGTAAAAGAGAAGTCAAGTTATACAAAAGATTAATTTCTAACTTAGTTAAGGCATACTCACATTTCTGTTACATTGTGTCAAACAGATCCCTAATATACAGGCATGTGTGTATGTATGTATCAATATGTACATATGTATGTGCTCATATATGAACATGTGTTTACACATACACACCCCTCGGGCCACATATAAATTATATAAGGATTGTGATTTAAAAAAACAGAGAAACTGGGGACTTCCCTGATGGTCCAAGAATTAAGAACCCACCTCCCAGTGCAGGGGACATGGGTTTGATCCCACATGCCACAGAGGGTACCACATACCACTGAGCAACTCAGCCCACCAACTAAGTGCCGAAACTACCAAAGCCCACACGCCCTAGAGGCCATGCTCTGCAACAGGAGAAGCCTGCGCACAGCAACCAGAGAGTAGGTCACCCTCACTGCAGCTAGAGAAAGCCGGTAAATAAACAAAACAGAGAAACTGCCTGCTCTTAAAATATGCTTTAAGTAAGTGAGCAAGGTGATCAAATTTGTGTTCCCAAGCTGAAAGGAATCTTATGGCTCACTAAGATCATTCGGTCTTTCTTATAGATGGGAAACTGAGGTCCATAGAGGTTAGGTAACTGATTCAAAGTCCTAAGTAGCAAGAGCTGGTCCTTGACCCTTGACCTCTGATACAGACTGGGCGCCTGCCACATCACCAGTTGACAAAGATTTGTTTATCTTGCTCTCCTCTTCTAATCTTCAAATGTTCTTCTGCATCACGTTGTTTCCCTAATTTTCTAATTAATTCGATTCAATTCAGCAAACATCGATTGTAAGTAAACCTACTACATGCTAAGTTGTAAAGACATAGGAAAGAGCTTCACAGAAAATTCTGGGAAGGAGGTTCAAAAGGAAGGGGACATACATATATCTATGGCTGATTCGTGTTGATGTATGGCAGAAACCAACACAATATTGCAAAGCAATTATCCTCCAATTAAAAATAAATTTTAACAATTAAAATTAAAAAAAATTTCCTTAGCCCACATGCTCCAGAGCATGTGTGTTGCAATAAGAGAAACCCATGTGCCACAACAGACACCCAGTGCAGCCAAAATAAATAAAAATTAAAAATTAATTAACTTTTTTATTAAAAAGTTTCTTAACTGGTATCATAAATAGATACATAAATAGATCTGTATTTAGGCATGGATGGGTATCTATACATACATACTCTGACCTCAGAGAGGGTAAGAAGCATGACACCCGAGGAGCAATTGTGTACATCTAGAACCCAGATTTGGTCTTTAAGTATAATTCTTAGGGTTCCTTACAGAAGTGGTTGATTCCGGGCGGGGGAGGCAAAACGGAACATGAGCCTGCAGCATCTTGCAGTGACAGGAAGTAAAAAAGTGCTCAGGGAAGGGTGGGAGGGGTGTCCCTCTTGGTCTAGTAAGACCAAGGTGGTTAAGACCAGGTGGTTAAGAATCCACCTGCCAATGCAGGGGACACGGGTTTGATCCCTGGTCCAGGAAGTTCCCACTTGCCACGGAGCAATTAAGCCCTGGAGCCACAACTACTGCGCCCACATGCCCTAGAGTCTGTGGTCCACAAAATGAGAAGCCCGTGCACCGCAACTAGAGAAAGCCCTTGAGCAGCAACGAAGACCCAGCACAGCAAAAAAATAATTCATTAAAGCAAAACAAAACAAATTTGTCACCCATGATGCATGACTTGCCTAAGTTGCCAGCTGAGGTGGGGCAAGGTGACACTGCCTTCTTTTTTCAGCAGTCATACTGCAAACAAGTGTCCTTCTGTGGTAAATTTAGGGCCATGTTTTTTGCATTTTTGTGCTTATTGTTGGTGACTTTGCTTTTTGAAACTGCATGCTCCCCCCACCGTGTGTTAGATAAGCTTCTCCCAGGCACGAGCTATAGGAATGTTGGCCATGAGTTTAATGTGAATGAGTCAATTATATATATTAAATAAGATGAAGCACACATGAAATGTTTGTGCCCAGAGGCTCATAAGAACCTAACCTTGTATTTCCCCTCAAAGCAGTTGTTCACTATTCACTAATTCAGTGTTTGCAGCAACTTAACAGAACACAGCTATTATGAATGACAAAATTTGACAGCATTCAGTAACACCTTCTATGTACCTGGCCGACCCTATACTTTCTTTGACATAATCTTAAATATTCCTGACAACATCTAGAAAAAAGTTTTTGTCTTAGGCTTCTACCGGTCATCTAAATGCTGAAGTTGGCTGGCTCCTCTATCATTTTCTAACCCCTGACAGATGTCTGATTAACTGGGTACTTTGTACTTACATTTTTTTTTCCAAGTAGATCAATAATATTGCTTTTTTAATTTATTTTTTAAATATTTATTTTTATTTGTTAATTTGGCTGTACCAGGTCTTAGTTGTAGCATGCGGGATCTAGTTCCCTGACCAGGGATCAAACCCAGGCACCCTGCATTGGGAACATGGGATCTTAGCCACTGGACCACCAGAGAAATCCCCCAATAATTTTTCTTGATTACTATATTCAGTTCTTACCAATGTCAGAGAGAAAATATTTACTGAGGTGAGATACACGAACTTTTTTCTCAAGAATTTCCTGTGACTTATTGGAATAAACTTAAAAAGTTGAAAAAATAGTAAAATGAACATCCATAAACCCTTTGAAGACTTGTCCCGTGGGAGGGTGATCAGTTTCATACAGAGTCAGAGAGTGGAGCTTGGAGTAAGGAAGGAAAGATAGCAGAAGACAAACTTAAAAGCTTGAAACAGGGAAGAATCTTCTCTCTTTGGAGAAAGGATGGACTCAGCTAAGGCAGAATGCCTGCAGACAGGGATGTGGGGGAGTTGATCCCGGCTCTGGGTAGGAAGGAGGTCTAGACAACAGGTCAAGTTGTCCACGAGTCCACAATCCACTGTTTTGTCTGAGCTGTAGAACTGCCACAGAATGGTTTTCACAGCAGTCGTATATTGTTTCAGCCACTTCATGTATTAACTCAGCATTTGCGTGCAAACCTGAGAGCCCAACCTCCATCTGTAATGCGGATTCCCTGGAAAGGTGTGTCGAATTCCAAACCAGTGATACACAAACAAACCTTTGAATCATGACCCTACAGAAGCTGGAGAACTGTCTGTTCTTTTGACTTGTCCTTGAGCTCTTTGAGGCATCCCAACTGCCCTCCTAGTGCTACTCTTCTGGGATTGTGGGACTCTCTGTTTGCCTTATGATGGTTTTCTAAACTTCAGATTCCAACAGGGATTTGACCAGACAGGAACAAAGAGGACCTGAGATCTGGTCCCTCTGAGTTATATTCTCCCAGCTCAGTTCCATGATTTTGTCTGAAGTAAATGCCCAAGGTAGCAGATAATCCTGCTCTACTAGGAACCTGCCAGTGATGTCTTCAGCCAACATTCTCTTCGTAGGCCTCCAGTGGCTATTTGTATCTGCATAAGAAGACTCCTGAAAGTCCCTTGGACAGCAAGGAGATCAAACCAGTCAGTTTTAAGGGAGATCAACCCTGTATATTCACTGGAAGAACTGATGCTGAAGCTGAAGCTCCAGTACTTTGGTCATCTGACGAGAACAGACGACTCATTGGAAAAATCCCAGATGCTGGGAAAGACTGAGGGCAGAAGGAGAAGAGGGTGTCAGAGGATGAGATGGCTGGATGGGATTACCAATGGAATTAACATGAACTTGGGTAATATATGGGAGATGGTGAGGGATAGGGAGGCCTGGCATGCTATATTCCATGGGGTCACAAAGAGTTGGACATGACCGAGAGACTGAACAACAAGAAGTAGATGACTTATTTTTGGTGCTTGGTTACAATATATTTTAACAGTTTATTATGTATTTTCTTGTCAGTTCTCCAGCTATTCCATGTGACTCTCACCTTTTCATAAGATTGTAAACCTCAACCTTACATCTGCCCCTAATATATTCATCATTTAGGGCCTCTGTAAAGCCAAGGGCAGTGGCAGTGTGGTGTGTAAGAAGGACCATGAACTTGGAGACAGATAAACTTAGGGTTCTACTCGTTTACAATTGACCCTCCGAATCCACACCTGCAGATGGAAACCAACCAACTGCAGGTTGAAAATATTCAGAAGGGACTTCCCTGGTAGTCCAGTGGCTAAGATTCCATGCTTCCAAAGCAGGGTTTGATCCCTGGTCAGGGAACTAAGATCCCACATGCCACAACTAAAACCCGGCACAGCCAAATAAATAAATATTAAAAAAAGAAGAAGAAGAAAATATTCCGAAAAAAAGAAATTACATAGATTTCCAAAAAAGCAAATCTTGAATCACCCACACTGGCAACTATTCATATAGCATTCACACTGTATTTGGGCTTCCCAGGTAGCATTAGTGGTAAAAAACCTGCCTGCCAATGCAGGAGCCATAATGAGATGCAGGTTCGATCCCTGCAGGGTCAGGAAGATTCCCTAGAGAAGGGAATGGCAACCCATTCCAGTGTTCTTGTCTGGAGAATTTCATAGACAGAGAAGCCTGGTGGGCTGCAATCCATGGGGTTGCAAAGAGTTGGACACAACTGAGCAACTAACACACGCACACTGTATTTACAACTATTTACACAGAATTTGCATCATATTAAATATTATAAGTACAACAGACTAGTTCCAAATTGGGAACGGAGTATGTCGCCTTGCTTATTTAACTTATATGAAGAGTACATCATGCAAAATGCCAGGCTGGATGAAGGGCAAACTGCAATCAAGATTGCCAGGAGAAATATCAATAACCTCAGATACACAGATGACCACCCTTATGGAAGAAAGTGAAGAGGAACTAAAGAGCCACTTGATGAAAGTCAAAGAGGAGAGTGAAAAAACTGGCTTAAAACTCAACATTCAAAAAACGAAGATCATGGCATCCAGTCCTGTCACCTCATGGCAAATAGATGGGGAAACAATGGAAACAGTGACAGACTTTATTTTCTTGGGCTCCAAAATCACTGCAGATGGTGACTGCAGCCATGAAATTAAAAGACACTTGCTCCTTGGAAGAAAAGTTATGACCAACCTAAACAGCATATTAAAAAGCAGAGACATTACTTTGCTGACAAAGGTCTGTGGAGCCAAAGCTATGGTTTTTCCAGTAGTCATGTATGGATGTGAGAGTTGGACTGTAAAACTGAGTGCCAAAGAATTGATTCTTTTAAACTGTGATGTTAGAGAAGACTCTTGAAAGTCCCTTGGACAGCAAGGAGATCAAACCAGTCAGTCCTAAAAGAAATCAGTCCTGAATATTCTTTGGAAGGACTGATGCAGAAGCTGAAACTCCAATACTTTGGCCACATGATGCGAGGAACTGACTCCTTGGAAGAGACCCTGATGCTGGGAAAGATTGAAGGCAGGAAGAGAAGGGGACAACAGAGGATAAGATAGTAGGATGGCATCACTGACTCGATGGACATGAGTTTGAGCAAGCTTCGGGAGTTGGTGACGGACAGGGAAGCCTGGCGTGCTGCAGTTCATGGGGTCGAAAAGAGTTGGACAGGACTAATCGACTAAACCAACTGACTGAAGTATTATAAGTAATCTAGAGATGATTAAAAGTATATGGGAAAATATGAGTAGGTTAGGTACAAACACTATGCTGTTTTATCTAAGGGACTTGAACATCTGTGAATTTTGGTATCTGAGGGGTGTCCTGGATCTAATCCCCCACCCCCATTCCAAGGGCTAACTATACTAGCCATGGGACCTTGTTAAATTATTTAACTTCTAAGTTTTGGTTTTCTTAACTCTAAAAGGGAAATGATTCTATGCTAATAAAATGTCTGTCACATGCTAGACATCCAATAAATGGTCATTGTCACAAATGATATCTGTATGACACCACTGAAATGAAATTCTAGAACAGGCAAAACTAATCTAGAGTGACAGAAATTAGATCGTGGTTGCCTGGGGCCGGTGAGGGTGGGATGGGTCATCAACTGCAAAAGGCCAAGGAAAGTTTTGGGGGGGTGGAAACATTCTGTCTTGATTGTGGTAGTGGTTACACGGGCATGCACATTTGTCGAAACACATCAAACCGTGCACTAAAATAGGTGCTAGTTAGTATATGTAAATGATCCCTCGATACAGTTGGTTTTAAAAATAACATTCATTCCCTTCCTCTCTCCATCAATGAAAATGTGTTAGATTAAGACACACATTTCAGAGCCAAATACGCACTTTACTTTTAATTTTAGACTATTCATATTACCATATAATTTCCCCCATGGATTCATGTAAATAAATGTGACTTGGCTTGGTATCAAATTTCACTTTTCAACTGACTTATAAAAGTGGAGAGATGTGTCATAAGGAGCGTGAGAGGGCAGACTCTCGTCGTGGAAGTACATTTAGAACTTCCCCGGTGGTCCAGTGAGTAAGACTCTGCTCTTCCCATGCAGGGGGCACAGGTGGGGGGACTAAGATTCCACACGCCGCATGGTGTGGCCAAAATACAAACAAACAATAATAAAACTAAACAAACAAAAGCAAGTATACTTAAAGACCAAACAGGTTTTAAACAAATCACTATCTTTGACTTGCCTCGTGGTCCAGTGGCTAAGAATCTGCCTACCAATGCAGGAGACATCTTTTCAGGATGTCCAGGAAGTCCCTGGTCCAGGAAGGTTTTAGATGCCACAAGGCAACTAAGCCTGTGTGCCACAACTACTGAGCCTGTGCTCTGCAACAAGAGAACCCACCGCAGTGAGAAGCCCACATACCACAGCTAGAGACCACGCCCCGCTCGCCGCAACTAGGGAAAGCCTGTGCGCAGCAGTGAAGACCCAGTGTGGCCAAAAATGAATAAATAAACAATTTTTTTCAAATCACTATCTTAAGGAAAATACATTTTTCTGGTGAAATAGTATAAGCTTGCCATAAAATAAATGATAATGAGAGAGCTTGGATGAATGGAGTGACCTGGGGGAGCTTTTTACTTTTACTTACTCAGCATGACCCCACCCCACCAGTACCGCCTCTTCTCATAAGGGTACCTCCTTCTTCCTTCCAAAGGGAGAGGGTGCACGCCAGATACCTTTCAAGGAATTTCCTTGGAATCTGCTCCCAGACACTTTTGCTTCCTTTTCACTGGGCATAACTTTGTCATGTGTCCACAGCTAGCTGCAAGAGAACCTGAGAGATTTAGTCTTTATTCTTAAAGACCATCCTGTTGTTGCTAGTTAGTCAGTTAAGTGGTGTCTGACTCTTTTGTGATGCCATGGACTGTAGTCCGCCAGGCTCCTCTGTTCATGGGATTTCCCTTTCCTTCTCCAGGGGATCTTCCTGACCCAGGGATCAAACCCACACCTCCTGCATTGGCAGACAGGTTCTTTACCACTGAGTCACAAGGGAAGCCCCAAAAGAAGGCCAAATGACTAGCTAAAAATCAAAGGTCCTATTACTAAGGAAGAAAAAGTAGATGTTGACACAGGCAACGATTCATCTCTGCCCAAAGCCATATCTAGTAACAGAATATTTCATATATAATGGTGGAAAATTAGAAATTACCAAAATTAATAAAGCACATCCATACTATGGCCATATCAAAATGCTTATGTTTGCCCAGTTCTTGAAATGGAAGCATTTCAATAGTAATTGTTAAGTAGGAGAAAAACAGGCTACCAAAAATATGAGCTCTGTTCTATAAATTTATATATAGATCACATGTGTATATATATAAATATGGATGTGCTAAAAATATTTCTCTCTGGGTGGTAGAATTACATCATAAAACTTTAATTCATTTTATACCATTACTTTTACTAAAAAGAATGCATCATTTTTATAAGCAAAAAAATATCTTTTCACTTCGAAAATACGTGGGCATCTGTGTCTGATGAAGCGAGCAGTGGCAGGGTGGGATTAAGGGCTGGGGAAGCTCTCCATCATTTTCCACACAGTGGTATTCCGTTGCTGGTTTCCTGGGAGCCCCTGGACAGTGGTGTCCAGGCAGCTATTGATCCCAATGCCTAAACTCAGGAAAAAGGTTTATGCTGAAATGGTGGGTATCACCATGGAGAAGACGGTGCGTAAAGCTGGGTGAGGAGGTACAATGGAGCAGAAATCACGCTGGGCGTCTTCCCTCGGCCTCCAGAGCCACTCCCTGCCCTTTTCAAGTTTGTTTCATGCCTAGAAAAGTTGACCTATGTGAACTATATCACATCAGACTCCCTGTCTTCTGGCTTTCAACTGGGTTCAGTCTACGGGAGGCCCTGGTAGGAGATCAGAGGATGGGAAGAGAGAAGCAGGGGTATTTCTTCCTTTGGCTCCCTCCATACAGGGCTAACACAGGCTGACTGTTTCTCCCAAATGGAGGTTCAGCTCTTATCAGGCTGGCTTCTCCTCCAGCCCTCAGGCCCGAGTGAGGAAGTGTGCCCACTGCTGCCAGCCCCAGGGCACAGGACTGCCCCGTGTGGTTTCCCAGCACCTGCCCCACACCTTTGTAAATAGCTCTTTTTTCACACTTGCCCTGCATTACCCAATCTGAGTGTGCCATCTGTTTCCTGCCAGGATCCTGGCCAACACAGACAGTGCTCCAGGGTGAGGACAGGAAAGAACACCCAAGTTTAAAGGGCAAGGAGAGGGAGAGGACACGGGACCCCAATCGACAGAGGAGTTCAAGGCAAACCAGGGGTTACGAAATCAGGGCAGCGGCCAACAGTTTTATGTAGATTGCAAGGAGGTTAAACAAGGATGAGATCTCAAAGGTATATTGGGATTGGCCATCTGGAGGAGGAGCTGGGAAGAGAATTGGGTGGGTGGTTCTGGGAGGAGGGATCTGAGTTGGAGATGGAGCAGAAGATAAGAGATGAAGAGAGGTGAGAGAAGGGGATGGGAGCAGAGGAGAGAGAGAACCAGGGCAAAGGGAGGAGGAGGAGGAGGCGGCCTGGCCACGGGGTGAAGAAATCTGACTCTGTAGTCCAGATAAGGAAGCAGGTAATAACTCCAAGAACAAGTGTGTAGGTACTGAGGTACAGCACATACCTACGAATACCCAACACCCACACCTCCACACACTATACTGTACACTCACACCAGCACACACACATGAACATATCTACACCACCATGCTTCACCCCATACACCGAAGACACACACACTAGCACATGCACACACACCTCACCACCTCATTATCCCTACACCACACCACTCCACGAACACAACAGCCACACCAGTAGCTGCCAGATCCATAGATCTCTGGCATCCACGCAACATCAGATCTTTGCTTTGCTGTGACACTTGACTATTAACCGGCATTCATGTTAAACCCTGAGAAAAACCTGCTTCAGTCCACCCATGCATGAAAAAGGAGGAGTTCTCAGTGTTTACAGCATGGTACCAGGGGGACAGTAGGTGCTCTGTGGATAAACCTGGAATGGCCCCATGGTCCCTGGCTCTCCCCTGTGGGAGAACTGGGCAAGGCTATACCTGGCTGTATGTTCTGACCTCCTAAATGATTTAACCCAGGGGGGCCCTAAAGACTGGCCTCCAATGACCACAACCCAAATGCCTGTCCATCTGATGGAATATTCCAGAGTGAAAATGAACCACGCACTACAATATCCATGAATCTTCATAATATTGAGTAAAAAGAGCAAGTGGCAGATCACTACATACATGCCTGATAGTCAACATTCAAGAACAACAGAAACGAAACACTACATAATTTAGGAACATATGCCTATAAAATAAAAACTTTTTTTTAAGGACTTCCCTGGTGGCTCAGTGGTGAAGAATCCACCTGCTGATGCAGGGGACATGAGGTCATTCCCTAGGAAGATTCCACATGCCACGGGGAAACTAAGCCCGTGTGCTCTAGAACCTGTACTTTGCAACAAGAGAAGCCACCACAATGAGAAGCCCACTCACAGCAACTACAGAGTAGCCCCCTGCTCACAGAAACCAGAGAAAGCCTATGCCCCGCAATGACGACCCAGCGCAGCCAAAAATAAAATAAATAAATAAAATGCCTGTTCTTTAAAAAAAAAAAAAAATCTAAGAAATGTAAAAAAATGCTAAACAAAATTCAGGACAGCATGTTACATGTGGCAGAAGAAAGGACGGGACTAAGAAAGGATCGTGTAGATAGATGAGTGTCATTGTGAATGTCTGCTTCTTGAACTGCAAGCTGGATTCATCACCCAACATCAGTTCAGATCAGTCGCTCAGTCGTGTCTGACTCTTTGCGACCCCATGGACTGCAGCACTCAATATAATATTAATAACAGGTCATGCTTGGACCAATGATGAGAATATATCATGAACCAAGGATTAAGATTAATCTAATTCTGTACATCGGATGTCCTGTTACAGTAAATAAAAATAAAGACTGTCTTCTCAGCTTGACCCTAGTTCTGCTTATTTTTGTACTTCCTCCCACAGCAATGCTGAGGGGTCACTGCAACCTTGTTCTTGGCAATCGGGGTTACTAGCGCAAGGCTGGGCAGGAAATGAACTGGGGGATGAGGCCATATCTGCTTTAACACTGTTCTCGATGGGTCCTTTGTGGTAAGGGTTTCCAAGAACCAGCAGAGCAGTTGAGGGAGCTGAGTAACATTTACAAGAAATGTGCCCCTGCCCCACCCCCTCACCACCCCGCCCCATCCCCTCTCTCTTCCCTTTACCGCCTCCAACTCTTCCTCCCCACTCAGGCCCAAGTGAAGGGTAACTCACAAGAGCCAATAATGAATATTTCCATAGAACCAGAACTGCTTACCTGACTTTCTGGAGTCTGAGCAAGAACTGCCCTGACCTCCATTCAGATTCTGGGCCCTGAAGGAAACTTGAGAGGACTAATCCACACAAACACTTATTAAGTAGCAGCAGAGTGATAGTGAGCATCAACCACCTGGGTCCAAATTCTAACGTAGCCACTTCTTAGGTATGCAATTTTTGATACTATACTTAGAAGCCTACACCTCAGTTTTCCCCATCTGCAAAATGGGGATGAATAATAACATCTCACTCTTGCAAAGTTGTTGTAAGACTAAGACATGCAAAACATGCAAGACAGAGCTGGGGCACTTAGTAGGTACTGAATGAGTGTTAGCTATTGTTGCTAAGTGTTATGAAGGATGCAGATGAATCAATGAGACCATGGTCTAGGGCAGGAGTTTGCAAACTTTCTTCTGTAAAGGGCCAGATAGTAAATATTTTTGGCTTTGCTGGCCATAAGGTCTTTGCCACGACGACTCAGCTTTGCCATGAACAGAGTCATAGACAATTTGTAAATGGATGAGCTTTATTCATTAATGCTAACAATTGAATTTCACATAATCTTTACCTGTTATGAAATATTATTCCTCATTCAGTCTTTTTTTAGCCTTTCAGAAATGTAAAACCCAGTCTTAGCTTACAGGCCATATAAAACCAGGTAGTGGGGCAGACTTGCAAGCTGTGGCTCACCACACCTGGTCTAATGGGGAAAAAACATTAACCCCTCTGGATTTCTTTGTTACCTGTATGTTCTGTGTCTCACTTTACAAGTGAACAAACTGAGGCTCATTCTTCAAAGTCCAGCCAAGGGCAGTAATAATTCCATCTGCTGCCACCTTCGGGGTAAGAACACATTTATTTCATTACTTTTAAAATTTTATTATGAAACATTTAAGGCAAACCAAAAAATTTTAAATATAATGCCGGGACTTCTCTGGTGGCCCAGTGGTCAAGACTCCAAGACTCCTTCAGGGGGCACAGATTAGATTCCTGGTCAGGGAACTAAGATCCTGCAAGCCATGAGGAGTGCAAATACTTTTTCATCATCTGGTTTATGAAATAAAGCATTGCCCAAACAGTTGAAGACCCCCATGCAGATACCCCTCCCCAAGTTACAATCACCCTATCTCTACCCCAGAGAAAAGAACCACCATCTTGACTGGGAATTTATTACCATGTACTTCTTAGTGGGCTTCTCTGGTGGCTCAAACAGTAAAGAATCTGCCTGCAATGTGGGAGACCCGGGTTCGATCCCTGGGTCGGGAAGATCTCCTGGAGAAGGAAATGGTTACCCACTCCAGCATTCTTGCCTGGAGAATTCCATGGACAGTGGAACCTGGTGGGCTCCAGTCCTTGGGGGTCACAAAGAGTCAGACTAGGTGACTAATATTTTCACACTTCCTTAGTACTTTAAATATAGAAGCATTCTTAATCAGGAGGTAATATTTCTTTGCATGTACATACACCCTTTAATTGGATTTTAATAATCCAATCAAAGAATATCTCTACTGTATTCAGAGATTAGTCTCAGAGGGTGTAAAAAGGCCCTGAGGCATCCAGTAAGAAATGGTGGTAGTATCAACATTCAGGGTTGACTTCCAAGTCAGCTTTAACCATTGCTCCCCTCTATATTCCTGGGGCTACACCCGATCCCCTCTCCACACTACATTTTAAACTTCTCTGAAAAGAGACTGATCTTTCATCCTTCCTATACAACCCCTAATATCTTGCACCTACTCTCTTGTACTTTTCTTCAAAGAGACACTATCTCCTATCATCATCCCTGGCAGTCTCCATAGAGGATGGGGAAACTGCCAGAAACTTCAAGGGAAAAAAGGGTGGGGCTTTGATTTCGTTAGAAGTTTGGAGTAACTTTTAGGCCAAGTGTCAGCTTTACTGGAAAGGATGAGGTATGCAACCCCCATGCTCCAAGAGATTGGAGTTTCTGCGTGTGTTTGGTGTGGATGGGGGCAGGGGGGGGAGCAGGGGGCATAGAGAAAAGGGGACCTGACAAAATTAGCTCCCTAGAACCAAGAAATCCTTCCTTCCTCTCTGATGGCCACATGGGGGCTGAGCCAGGATTTGGGATCCAGTCCAAGCTTAAGGGTAGACATGAGTAGCGGTATTTGCAGCCTGGACCCTCAGCCTGACAAGACAGCATCTGGGCCAGTGGTCAGAGGGTGTGTGTATGCACCGGCGGTAGGGAGCAGGATGACCCAAGGGGAAGTCTGCTACTGATGGCTTCTAAAGAAACGAGAAACCAGTATTTTACAAATACTTGATACACACACGGACAGTGGTACTGCAGTGTACTTTTAGCGCATCAGATGGGAGTCGGGCCACGTGCACCAAGTGCATTCGTGGATTCTACCATTTAAACTCTCACATAATGAACACGGGGCTTAAACAGATCCCTGCAAACAAGCCTTGGACTGAAAATGCTAATTATCCCAGCATAAGCAGTAAGAAAATGGCAGAGCTAACATTTCAGCCACTCCCATTATAAGCATTTTTTTTTTTTTTGGCTGTGCTGGGTCTTCGTTGCAGCACAGGGGCTTTAGAGCACGCAAGCTTAGGTTCCCAGCCCAGGGATCAAACCATCTCATTACAAAACTTTTTGTGAAGCACATTGGAAAGGAATGGGCTTCCCTGGTGGCTCAGATGCTAATCTGCCTGCCAATGCGGGAGACATGAAATATGGGTTTGATCCCTGGGTCAGGAAGATTCCCTGAAGGGAACAGCTACCCACTCCAATATCCCTGCCTGGAGAATTCCATAGGCATTGGAGCCTGGCAGGCTACAGTCCTTGGGGTCGCAGAGTTGGGACACGACTGAGCAACTACTGGAGGAAAACTCTTGTTTATTGATTGTTGTCAATGACTAAACCCCACACCAAAGGTGAAGGGAACTTGAATCAGAACTTAGAAATAGCACAAGTATATAGTATTCCAGTAAACTCAACATGTATCAAAGGCACATGCTCAAAATGTCTTACTAGTGGGAGAGATAATCGCAAACAGCCTCAACTGGTAGCTTAGCAAGATTTTGGCATCTCTAGGTCTCCTTGTCCAGTGGAACTTTCCAGCAAATGCTCTACTGTTCCATGCCTATGGAACTTCCAGTGGCCTTTCATGAAATCTGACTAGTGCTGGTTTAGCCCAGCCCTAATATAATTCATACTGGGAACAGAGGTTGGGATTTCACTGGGCCCCTGCAGCCAAATCTCGTCCACACAAGAACTGGCCCATCTACTCTTTGGCCATACATTCATTTCAGAAAAGTGTGTATCCCAGAAGCCCTATGGCAAGCAATCAGATTCAGAGAGACCACTCCCCCTTTCCTTCCCAGGGTAGATTTTGGCACTTGGCACATTAGCATGCCTCTGTATGGATAACACTTAAGCCACAACTTAAGACAAAAAGTATTTTATTCAAAAAACGCCAAGTATAAAAAAAAAAAAAAAATAAGATCTCTTTATTCCCCTGTACAGTATTTCACTCAGATAAAACCAGCAGGCTACATGCTGCTCAGAACACAGCCCCAGAGAGGATCCGGAAGGCACACCATCCAGAACTGCTTTTCATATATCTATCCTATATACACAAGTCAGCAACGCCCCTCCCCCATCACCCCCCGGACCCCACGCCCACTTGGGGAAGCCGGCGAGGGGGCCCCCCCGCAGCAGTCAGGGAGCTGCGGCAGCTATCCCGCCTGAGTCCCGTCACCCTACAAACCAACAGAGCAAGCATCGCAGCCCTCCCCAAAAGGTCCCCAAGTCAGAGGAGGAAAGGAGAGAAAAGAAACTATGGCAGCAGCCGTGGAAGCTTGGAGCAGGAAGGGAACCAAATAAATAAATAAATAAATACATAACATTGACCTCCAGGTTAGAACGCGCATCATCTTTCCAAGGAAAAAAAAAAACCCAAAACAAAATAGGTAAAATAACTTAAAAGGCAAAATTAAAAAAGAATTAGATCAACTACAATCCTTTTGTACACTACCATGCCAACTGTACACACATTTACAGTTTTTCTGTTGATTTGCATTGTTTGTGCATTTGTGTGTGTGTATGTGTGTGTGTGTGTGTGTGTGTGTGTGTGTATGTGTGTGAGGTCTTGGCTTAGAAACAGTTAAGTAAAAACCAAAAAGGAAGACCAGTTCACTTGGGAGTTTTACTAAAGGTGGAAAAAGGGCAGGTGGCTCAGCGTTTGGCCCTGTAGCCTCTTCCATGGCACCTTTCACATGAAGGATGGGGGGAAAGGGGGAAGGGAGAAAGAGAGGGAACCAAACCCAGGCAGATTTTTGGAGAAGCAGCAGGTAAAAGAGGCAAGTTCAAGTATTTCTCCCAGCACAGCCGGAGTCCCCACAGAAGGCACTCAGAAAGTCGGAAGAGGTGACAGGGACTTAAAATGGTGCTAATCCTAACCCACCCCAACCCGCGCGCCCCCGCCCCCGCCCGACCCGTCAGGGCATTCAGCAGAACTCTTGATGAAGGGAACAGTTCCATGGCAGGATCCTGACCTACTCCCACCCCCACCGCCGCCCACCCCTGGGATTTTGCAGAGCCCAGCGATGCTGGACATCAGTGAGAAGGAGAGCTTCTATGGGAGGAGTGGAGGCCTAGGACGCCTGGAGTGGAGCCTCTTCCTCCTTTTTGGGAGGCAGCCTCCAGGAGCCTGGGGTCTGGAATGAGTTGTATATGTTGCTCCTGTATCAAGCACTGTCCTGCTTGGAGATTAAGTGTCACTGGTACTTGGGAAGCTGGAGACAAGACACTTCCCCTCCTTTGAGCATCTGACAGGGAGGGAAAAACCTGTGGGAGAAGCTATTTGCTGGGCCCTGGCGACAGGCTGTGGAGATGGATCTCAGCAGTTTCCTGGGGCAGGAGGACGTCTTGCATCCACGGATGGTTCTGGATTTCTTCGAAGGTTGGCCGATCTGATGGTCTCAAGGCCAAGCACCATCTAATGAGATGTTGACACTCTGGAGAAAGAAAGGGCTTAGAATGACTCAACTTGCTTTTGCAATGTAAAGGTCTTCCCACCTTGCTTCCCAGGGGCCCACAGGTCAGGGATCCAATCGAGAGACCGGGCCCTTTCTAGAAGGCTGCTTCTTCAATGAGAAGGTATTAACTAACATCTAGATCCTCCAGTTTGCTTTCAGCAAAAAAAAAAAAAAAAAAAAAGCTCCCCTCTTAAACCTGTGGTTTTCAAACTTCAAGACCTTTCCCACGACGCCCACTTACCAAAAATAGGAAGGATGATGACAAGGGATTTTGATGAGCCATCACTAAGCATGATGAGGTGATTCAATTCACCTACCGACTTATGAATATGAACACCACCCACGATGAGGTCACTGGAACTGCAGTATTTAGAGGGCCTGGCCTGCCTTAAGGGAGAAGGCTCAAAGAGCCCTCAACTTTTTACTCCCAGGCAAAACAGCCAGGAGTTAAGGGATCAGGATTTTTGGATACTCAAAAACAAACGAAAAAAATCTTTCAGTGATACTAAATGATCTTTTTCTTCCTAATATTCTCACAGGTGCAAAAACACCCACAAATGCACATCATTTGATTCCTGCAGACTGGCTCTCTAGCATGAATCACTGGCCAAGAATCCTGCTAAACCAAGGGTCACAGCCTCTCCTGGGGAGTAAAGCTCTCCAAGCTCGTCGGGGACTATCAGCCTCGTGATTCCAGCCTCTCCTCAATAAGGGGCTTCCCAGAAGTTACCTGAGGAGACCCGCTGCCTGAAGAAAACTTGGCCCCTGACAATCTCCTCATCGTGCTCAAAGGGAATATCTCCGCACACCATGTCATACAGCAGGATCCCCAGAGACCAGACGGCTGCCGACCTGCCATGGTAGCGATGATAGCGGATCCACTCTGGAGGACTATACACTCGGGTCCCTGGGCGTCAGGGGAATAAGAAGGAAAACATGCTTTTAGCAAAAATAAAACTCAAAGCAACTGAGAGGTATGCTGAGTAACTTAAAAAAAAAAAAAAAAAAAGGCACCACCCTACTTCTGTCAGCAGCTGAGTGAACTCCAATCCGCCCCCTCCCCAGGGCTAACAGGAGTGGTTGAGCAGCTTATGGCAACTCTCCAACCCAAAGCATTACGGACTTCTCTATCAGCCCAGACCATAAACAAACAGCTCCAAGAAACAAACAGGGCCAGCCACAGACCCAAGCACCAGGCTTGGATGTGGGAGGACCACCCACAACTGGAGGAGATGAACACATACATAATCAAGGAAAGTATCTCCACAGACTATCCTTAAATTGCATTAAAGGTCCTTGCCCAGGAGCGGGTTAGAGTGCCACCTCAGATATGATCCAGGCAAGGACACTTGCACAATATCCTAAGTCAGGGTGCCCTTTAAGAGGCCTCTGAATGCAAGGGCAGACACCCACACCCCTTCCTCCATCCACGGAGAGGTTGCGCTGCTGGGCTGGCTTCAGACCACGTGATTCCTGTTTACAAACTTTGAGTTGTAAAAAAAAAAAAAAAATGTGGGGCCATCCCGCTGGCGCTCACCAGGGGGCAGCAAAGACTGGAAGGAAAAAACATGGGAGGACCCGGCCAGCCATTAACTGTTAAATACAAAAAAAAATACAGCCCAACCCAGCGTCCTCCAAGGGCAAATAAACACAAACCACAAGCCCCAGTCACAAGTTTTGAAAGGCTGTCGTTTGTTAGGTTAAGCCGCTCAGATGATGACCCACCCTCCTCTGCTTTGATCTCCGAGCTCTCCATTCCATCTTTTCTGAAAGAACCCGCTCCAAGCCCCTCCCTAGGATAGGTTTTCATCCTCTCTGTGGAGACACCCAACTAATTTTCAAACCAGCAAGAGATCCTATTTCACAACATTCATTCCCGACTCCCTCACTCCACATCACCACCAAAGTAAAATAATAATAACAAGAACCAACAAAATGAATTATTTAGTGAAACTACTCTTCTCTTCCTTATTCGTCCCTAGATCAAAGGGGAGGGGAAAAACACACACACACACACACTGCAGCTCTAAAAACTACCTCACCGAAAACTCCCTTATAAATCAAAACAAAAATGACAAAACCGGCAATCAATTTTCATCTCTCCCGCTCTCTCCTCCTCCTGTCCCCCTCCCTCCCATCCTTCTACTGGCGGGGAAACTGGGTCAGACTTCAGAAATCTGGGCTACGGCCGGTTGCCCACAACCTCTTATTCATGGAGAAAGCTTGGAACCCACTGAATTTCACTTAAAAAATAAATTCATGCCAGAGACATTACAGGTTCAGCTGGCTCGAAATTCCCAGCTTTCCTACCCTGGGAAGCCCTCCTTCGCCCCACCCCTGTTAGCATCGAGCCAGGCGGCCCGATGACCTTTACAAAGGGCCGGGGAGGGAAGCCTGCCGAGGCCTCCAGGCCAGACCGAGTCACCTGGGCAGTTCCCCTCCCGGGGAGCTCCCCCTCAGGCCTGACTCACCATCGAAGTCCGTGTAGACGGTGTCCTTGAGCAGCGCCCCCGACCCGAAGTCGATGAGCTTGAGCTCGCCGCGATTGAGGTCGATAAGGATGTTCTCGTCCTTGATGTCGCGGTGAAGCACCCCGCAGTCGTGGCAGTGTCGCACCGCCTCCAGCACCTGCCAGAAGAAGCTGCGGGCCAGCTCCTCCTGCAGAGCCCCCCTTTCCGTGATAAAGTCGAAGAGGTCTTGCACCGGCTCCGGCCTCTCCAGGATCAGGACGAAACTGTCGGGCCTCTCGAACCAGTCCAGGAGCCTAATGACGCCGGAGAAGCCCGAGCTCACCTTCTTCAGCAGAACCACTTCCATGGGCACTCGGGTGCCATTAGGCTGCAGAGGGGCGAGGGGGGCTGCAGTTAGGGCGGGGGCGGGTCACAGGGTGCCCCACTCCACCCATCCCGGGGGGTCGCTCCCTCCAGGATACTCACCAGCTCTCCCCAGTCGGAAATCCGGTCCTTCTCCACGTGCTTGATGGCCACCTGGAAAGCCCCCCCATAGAGTCTCTGTTAGACATTCCCTCGCCGGGGGGCAAAACACACCGGCGTGCCCCGGCCGGCTCGCCCTCCCCGCAAGCCAGGCACCCACTCACCGGCAAGTTGTCGGCGACACGGATGCCTGAGTACACCGAGCCGAAGCCGCCACTGCCCAGGAGCGGGCCCACCTGGTACTGCGACTCCAGGGGCTCCTTCTCCTTGCCTAGGAAAGGAGTCCCAAGAGACTCAGTGACGGCCCGCGAGCCCCCCAGCTCCCACCCTCGAGGTCCAGCCGCCCCCCACCTCCATCCAGGGTTGGGGGGAGAGAGGCACTTACCCGGCGCCAGCTTGGTGGCGTGCAGGTCGCTGCAGGGCGCGGCGCGCAGGTGGGCAAGCGAGTTGATTTTGGACAAGAGCATCCCCACCTCCAGGGTGTCGGCGAAGAGGCTGTGTCTGGAGGAGCTACTGCAGTAGGGGCTGGGGCTGCGCCGGCGGCTGTGCCTAAGGCCGGGGCTGAGGCTGCGGGTGGCGTTGCGGCTGCGGCTGCGGCTGGCGCGGAAGGCCGAGGGCGAGTCGGAGGACGACTGGGGGCGCTGCCGGGGCTGGCGGCTGACGGACACGCCGGCAGGGTCAGGCAGCGCCGCGGGCGGCAGGGTGGGCGGCTCGAGGGGCTGGTGTGGCAGCGCTGCGGCACAGGGAGTGTATAGCTGTAGCTGCTGCTGCTGCTGCTGCTGCCGGTCCCGCCACCGCCGCAGCCGCCAAGTCCTCTCCGGCCTCCTCCGCCACCGCGGCCGCTGCAGCAGACGCCCGGCTCGCCCTGCCGCCAGGAGTAAAAGGGGCGGAGCGCGCCGGCGGGGAGGGGGCGCGCGGGCGGGCGGGGATGGGGCGGGGCCTCTCCGGGAGGCCTAGGCGGGGGAAGCCGGGCGGCCGGGCCGGCAGGGGGAGGAGAGGGGGTTGGGGAGCGGCGGGACAGGGCGACTCCCCTCCGCACCCCCCCGCCTCCCCGCTCGCGCTCCGTCGCCGCGCCCCGGCCCCGCCCCCGCCGGCGCGCCTTCAGCCAACCAGAGGCCGGCTCATCTGCATAACGAGGCGCGCTCCCCGCCCACGCCCCGCCCCGGCTCTCGCGGTCAGAATGGTCTCTACGCCGCCACGACGTGGCGGGAAGGAAAAGGCGCCAAAATGGAGGGGGAGGGGCGCGGGGCGTGCGGGGAGGCGGGAGCCGGGTGTTGAGCCGCGAGGGAGGAAGGATGGGGAGGGGCGTATCGATTCAAACCCAAACAATAACAAAGCCATCAAAGGCCGCCCGAGGCCGGCTCTGCGGCTCTCCATTTCTCGGGGTTTTTGGGTCAAGGGCTAAGAGCTGGAGCATAACAACTTGCGCAGAGAAGACAGCCTTTGGTGTGTCAGGCCCCGAGGCCCGGCGGCCGGCGCGCCGGGGTGTGAGCGACTGTGTGTGTGGGGGGGGGGGGGGGGGGGGCAGGGGGAGGGTGCCGACGAGGGTGGTCTTTCTGTGTGACTCAGACGCGAGACCTCCAAGTCGGCTTGGGCGGGTTGACCACGCGCTGTGGGCTCGGGCTGGATTCTCTGGGGTTTGGATGTTGGGGGCGCAGGATCTGCAAGATGTGAGTCACAACGGCGGCTTCACGGAGGTGTCACAGGCCTGGAATAAAACCCGGAGAGCTCCGCTCGCTCGGGGGAGGGGTCCAGATCGCGATTGTCACAGCCAGTGAAAAGATCGGCCCCCAGATCCCCTGGCAGATTTTTATGTTTTAAAAAAAGCAGAAAGGTTCCAGTGAATCCTGATGCCGAAGAAGTCTGATGTGTGTCAGAGTGCCCAGTAAAGAGGAAATCACGAAACAAATGTTAGTATTGTGATGCCAGATGCTGTCTCAGCCCCTTCTGTGAGGGCGGGAGAGAGAGGAAAATGCCTTATCTAAAAGCGAGGGTGGGAAGGCGCGCTAGATGTAATCAGAGTTTTCACGTTGTATTCACCTTCTCATCATCCTGTTATTACCAGTCAGGCAATAATAGCAATTATTGGCTGCCCCCAGTCTTGACTCAAAGGAAATTCCCCCCTCACCCCCGCTCCATGCCCCCTTGGAAATAACACGGAAACTGACCAATTCGACTTTCATCCTTTGTCCTTTTAAACTTCTTGTAGAGTTGATAACGACGTGTGAAATGAGTAAATTAAAATTCTTTGTAATCCTTAAATTGAGTTGTCGGGTCCTCGTAAGTAATTGAAAGCTAACTACATCCTCTGTTTATTTTTTTTCAAGTTTCTGCCACTTAAAAAATGAGGTCTGAGGATCTGTATAGCTGCACTCATTAATGAATTTAAATGTTTCATTAAAAGTTTTCTACAATGCTGTTATATAAAGATGCTCAGATATTTCACAACTTTTATTATCTTATGAAATATTACATATTTTCCTTTTGTGTACTGTGGCCTAACATTCATTTTTGATGACTAGGAAAAAGCCCAAGGGAACAAGAATTATTCCTTTTTTACAGATAGGAAAATGAAACATAAAATGACACAGGGTCATACAACAGCTAAGAGAAGAAAAGAAGAGAACACAAATTCGACTCCTGACTATCCAAAATTTTCCTCTTGTTGGGCTCTAAAACTGTCCTTGGTACTGAGTAAGACATCAAGTATCAATCAATGTATGTGACCCCCACCTCTCATAAGCCCTACTGGACTATTCTCACTTGTTCCCACTTGTCCAGCCTTTGTAGAGCTGGACTTTCTGCCTTTGTAGAGGTAGTCAACTTGTTCTGAGAATGCCCCCTCTACACTTTCATTTAAAGTCTTTCCAGACTTCAGGACACAAAATAGTTCCACCCCAGATTGCTAGGCAAACTGTCTATGCCACTTAATCATGTATTTGTTTCTTGTTTTTTTTTTTAATCTATTAACTTTTCAGTTATTTATACCTTGTCTTCCTATTCCTTGAATGAATACTTTATCCAATATTCATTGATGAAGGGAAAAACCAAAATGGGTCCCAACAAAAAGGTCATGATTAAAGTCATTTTATACCAAATTTAAGTGAATTAAGTGGGCTTAGGCAAAGTAAAATAAAGGTTAGGAACAATCTTTAAACTGGGTTAGCCTGCTTTCAGATCTGGGATCTGGCACCTACTAGTTAATGTGACATTCATGAAGTTGCTTAACCTTTCATCAATCAGATTGATCGTTCCTCAAACTGCTTTAGACTCTGAATGGAAATAATGGCACCTCCCTCATAGGACTGTTGTAAGGAGCAAGTGAAATTCTACACATAAAGCTCGTAGACTGGCACGAAGTAAATTTCCAATAAATATTAGCTATGATGGCAATGATGCTGATTATGATTATAACGATGATGAAAAGGAAGAATTTGGGGATGGTCTTGCACCTTGGAAGTTTCAAGGATAAAACGCTAGCTAGTTAGATTTTAATCATCTTGGGAGAGAATATGATTCAAACTAGTTGTATACATTCAGTCAAATTCACTTTCTCTAGATCTTTGTAGGGTTCAATCTTAAATTAGCGTTAGCTAGAGTGATTAACATCTCATATGTCTGCTTCATATGATGGGTACTTCACAGCTGGAAGTTATAAAACATGGACCTTGCTTGGAAAAGAGCTTTTATTTACTTAAAACCGCTTTTAAAGATGATTATTAAACATTCAAGTATATTTTGCATTAAAAGTTACTCTTCAAAGGTAGGGAATTTGATGTTTTGATTCATCAACCTGTAGTTGTAATAATAAAAACAAGCACACCTGTGATGTCTCAAAGATTCTAACAAAGAATCAGAAAATGAAGGCCGTAATTATGCTAACAATTCTCGGGAAAGGGGAAAATTGTTTTATGTTTATTTGAACAATAGCCAAATTAATCGTTAGGTGGTTTCCATATTCTACCTGATTTGGATTTAATCAAGGTATGGTCAAAAGAATGACTACAGCAATTTCTGTAATCACACTTTAGAAGCGGTTTGAAAGGGAGGCCTATTCACTATCTTTTAAAGTACCGCTGGGTCTACTTTGATACACTTATATAACTAGATCTCTTATCAGTTTTTCTCTATAAATTATTTGCAATTAATTGAATAGAAATAATTTGGGTCTGCATCTCTTATTTCTCTCCTAAAAAGAAGGATTACTGAATTTTTAAAATTTAAAGTTTAATTTTGAAAAAATTTATCATTATTTTTTATTTTACTACTTGTTTGGCAAAATAAAAACAAAGAGGAAAATTTGGGAGAAAGTCAGCTGCAATACACTTCTTTCTATACCTTAAAATGTCTCCAATTATCTCAACAGTTGTAAGATTATTTAGAAAAATTTAAATTTCACATGTGTGGAATATATGTGAAAACTCCCTACAAATCGTAAGACATGAAATAGTCTAAATTTAAAAAGACTGATGCCTCTGGGAATTCCTTGGCTGTCCAGTGGTTAGGACTGCGGTTCCACTACCAGGAGCCCGGCTTTGATACCTGGTCAGGGAACTAAGATCCTGAAAGCTGTACATGGCATGCCTGCGCCACCCCTGCCCCCCAAAAAAAGACTGAAACCTTGATGGCCAACAGGCACATGCAATGTTGCCCATCGTCTCTAATTATTAGAGAAATGCAAATCAAAACTACAACGAGGACTTCCCAGGTGGCCCAGCGGCTAAGATCTGCCTGCCAGTGCAGGGGACACTGGTTTGATCCCTGGTTTGGGAAGATCCCAGTGCCGTGGAGCAACTAAGCCCATATGCCACAACTACTGAGCCGAGCTTTGGAGCCCTCAAGCTGCAACAATTGAAGCCTGAGAGCCTAGAGCCTGTGCGCTACAACAGAAGTCACTGCAAAGAGAAGCCCACACATTGCAACTAGAGAAAGCACTCACAACAACGAAGACCCAGCCCAGCCAAAAAAAAAAAAAACAACTACCATGAGGTATGACCTTACACCAGTCAGAATGGCCATCATTAAGAAGTGTAAAAGTAAAAACTGCTGGAGAGGGTGTGAATAAAAGGGAACCCTCCTACACTGTTGCTGGAAATGTAAGTTGGTGCAGCCACTATGGAGAACAGTATGCTGCTGCTGCTGCTGCTGCTGCTAAGTCGCTTCAGTTGTGGCCGACTCTGTGTGACCTCATAGACAGCAGCCCACCAGGCTCCCCCGTCCCTGGGATTCTCCAGGCAAGAACACTGGAGTGAGTTGCCATTTCCTTCTCCAATGCATGAAAGTGAAAAGTGATAGTGAAGTCGCTCAGTCGTGTCCGATTCTTCGCGATCCATGGACTGCAGCCTACCAGGCTCCTCCGTCCATGGGGTTTTCCAGGCAAGAGTACTGGGGTGGGGTGCCATCGCCTTCTCCAACGGAGAACAGTATAGAGGTTCCTCAAAAAACAAAAAATAGAGTTGCTATATGCTCCAGCAATCCCACTTCAGGACATACATAGGGACAAAACTATACTACAAAAAGATACATGCATCCCTATGTTCATAGCAGCACTATATAAAATAGCCAAGACATGGAAATAGCCTAAATGTCCATTGACAGATGAAGAGATAAAGAAGATATGCCATAAAAGAGAATATATTGTAATAGTCATAAAATAGAGTGAAATGACGCCATTTGCAGCAGCACGGATGGACCTAGAGATTCTCATACCAAGTGAAATAAGTCAGAAAGAGAAAGACAAACACCATATGATATCACTTACATGTGGAATCTACAATATGACACAAATGAATCTATGAACAGAAACAGATTCACAGACAGACTTGTGGTTGTGGGGGGAGTAGATAGATTGCGAGTTTGGGATTAGCATACGCAAACTATTACATATAGAATGGATCAACAACAAGATCCTACTGTATAACACAGGGAACTATATTTGATATCCTGTGGTAAACCATGATGGAAAAGAATATGAGAAAGAATGTATATATATATGTATGTATAACTGAACTGCTCTGCTGTACAACGGAAATTAACACAGCATTGTAAATCAACTACACTTCAATAAAATAAATTTTAAAATAAATAAAAAGACTGAAGATCCCTTTTTAAGTTGTAGTGCTTGTGGTAGTGGTGGATAGCTAGGAAATCCAGAATGTCCCAACAGCAGAACAGTCGGGAAATCTATGAAGTCAAGTTAGAACTGGTTCTTGTCATTGATAAGCTGTGACATTTGTTTCAAGTCTGTAAATCTCCCTTAGTCAGCTTCCAGTTTTCTCAGCAAGGTTGGAGAAAGAAAGGGTTTTTGTTATTCAGTAAAGTATATGTAAATTCATTACCCAATTCATTTGTTTTTTTTAAAGAAATGAAAATAACCTAGATTTATTTTTGATTTTTACACATTTAGTTAGTACTGAGAGTTTGAGTAAAATTAATTGAATGTGCTATACACAAAGATTTTATAGTTCCTGGGTATCACTGGATAGGTAAAAATAAAGAAGAGCAGCTTAGAATGTACAAAGGCTACAGGAAGCCTGGAGACTGTTATAGAAATACCTTATTAGAAGATGAGGAAAATGTATGCTTCAGATCAAAAACAGGCAAAGGCACCAAAACTCTGCATGTTTAACTGATAAAGTAGAGGCGCTGTGTGTGTGAGAGAGAGAGAGACAAAATTCACATGTATGAAAGCTGATGAGGGGACTATCTGTCATTTTCTAAAAGATAGAATAAAATTATTGATGCACGACTTGGAAAAGCCACAAAGTGCACCTAAGTAAAAGAAAAAAAATTCACTCAAAAAGATTTCATGGAACATTGAAACACTAAAAAGATGGTAATGAAACATTTGTTTATTGTATATCTCATTTATCATTTAATAATATACAGCTTTATTTTTTTGCCTTTGTTTAGTCTCTATAACCGGAGAAGGCAATGGCACCCCACTCCAGTACTCTTGCCTGGAGAATCCCATGGATGGAGGAGCCTGGTAGGCTGCAGTCCATGGGGTTGCTAAGAGTCGGACACGACTGAGCGACTTCACTATCACTTTTCACTTTCATGCATTGGAGAAGGAAAGGGCAACTCACTCCAGTGTTCTTGCTTGGAGAATCCCAGGGACGGGGGAGCCTGGTGGGCTGCCGTCTATGGGGTCGCACAGTCGGCCACGACTGAAGTGACTTAGCAGTAGCAGCAGCAGCAGTCTCTATAATTAGATTATAAATATACTGAGGGCAGAAACCATTCTTCCACTGAGCATAAAAGCTAAGGGCTGACAGTGGGTCAAGTGAGAGGGGCAGAAAAGAGACTGTGATAACAACCAAAATTGAGCATCAGAGATGTGCTGGGGGCCTTCCCTGGTGGTCCAGTGGTTAAATCTCCATGCTTCCAATGCAGCGGGCATAGGTTTGACCCCCAGTCAGGGAACTAGGATTCCCGCATGCCCTGTGGTGTCAAAAAAAAAAAAAAAAGGCAATTATAATAAATGACCAAGCCTATTAAGAATGCAAATATTTAAAAAACAAAGCAAAATTCATGTAAAGTGAATCCTTTACTTGAATCCTTATATAAATCCTGTGACATAGGCAATTTTACTATCTTCACTGGCTTATAGGTAAGTAAACAGAAAGAGAGAGAAGTAATTTGCCACAGCTAAGTGGCAGAGCCATCCCCTCCCCATCATGCCAAACTGCTTTTTCAAAGAACACAAGATGAGTTTAAGGGATTTAACAAGGTAAGCTATGATTAAGTTCTAACTGAGGGTATATCATCCACAAGGGCAGGGTTCAGAGGAGGCTGAAGAAGTCAAGGAAGGCTCATGGAGGATATAGAACTTGATGTGAAATCTTGAAGGATGAGTAAGATGCAAATAGATAGGAGAGATAGGGGACTTCCCTGGTGGTCCAGTGGGTTTGTGTGTGTGTGTGTGTGTGTGTGTGTGTGTGCGTGTGCGCTCTCTCAACGCAAGGGGCATGTGTTCAACCCTTGGTTGGGGAACTAAGATCCTGCATGCTGCACGGCGCAGGCAAAAGATGCTTTGTATGATGTTCTCTGTATTCCCCTATACTTGGAAAGTGAATGAGTAAAAGTTTCTTTAAATAAATGAAAAGCAGAAAGCCAGAGAGAAAAATCAGTCGGACCTCATGACGTCAAGAGGCAAAATGTGAAAGAGATGAAAAAGATGACAGATTTTATTTCAGTCTTTATTGAAGAAGAAACTAGGAAGATTCTCTATTCAAATCATCTCTTGAAGCTTATGGTTTGGGAATAGTAGCTTACACTGTGGTTAACACATAGGGTGTTCAAGATTCAAATGACGAAGAAGACATGCATTAACATGATTGGATGAAATCCACTTGATAATTTGGAGAAACTTGCATTTTCAACATACACTTCCTCTTTTCCAACTCTGTTTTAGTTCTCTTTTTAGGTTAGGTTCTGCTAAAACAAATATGGACAGCTCACCACAGCCAGAACTAGAAAACTATACCATAAACACAGAACCATCTTTTATGGCCTTGGCCTTCAGTGTATGTCAACATTTCTTTGAATGTCTCGGTTTGATCTTGGGCTCAATTTAGAGAGCAAGTGAGTTGTGCTATCCTCTTTACAGAAATAGTGTTACTTTTCCCCGGATAGGTTAAGCTTGTTTCTGTGTTCAGTGATGCTACATTTAGAGGGACACCCACTCACTAGATGAAAATCAAACTTATCATTGGCACTCATCAGAATTTCTCTGAAGTCACTCTTATGAATGGGAGTTATATTGGCAAAGAGCCCATCTCCTTGTGCAGGGCTGTAAAGACAACACAGATTACATACTTTAGCCCAAATTACATATGTACCCCGAGTTCAGTCTGTCTTTACAAACCAATACAATGTCATTTGGGCTTCTTGCAGCTCTCTGACGGAGAAGGCGATGGCACCCCACTCCAGAACTCTTGCCTAGAAAATCCCATGGACGGAGGAGCCTGGTAGGCTGCAGTCCATGGGATTGAGAAGAGTTGGACACGACTGAGCGACTTCACTTTCACTTTTCACTTTCATGCATTGGAGAGGGAAATGGCAACCCACTCCAGTGTTCTTGCCTGGAGGATCCCAGGGACGGGGGAGGCTGGTGGGCTGCCGTCTATGGGGTCACACAGAGTCGGCCACGACTGAAGCAACTTAGCAGCAGCAGCAGCTCTCTGATCATTGCAGCCAATAATTTTTAAACTCACAGCAATTGATGTACTAGTATTTTGCCACAATCATGCTCTTCTGTTATCTAAGTACTCACTGTCTTCATAGCATCATCTTTAAGAGCAGCAAGCATTACCTGAGTGTTGGCCATGAAAGGACTCATATTTCTCCAATGAGACCATAAGCTCTTCAAGTGCAGAGTTTATACTGTAAATTTTTTAAGATCACGTAGCTCCCTTTGGTAGGTATTAAACAGATAGTTTTTTTTTTTAATGGAATTTAATTAAACCCAAAAGAGAATACATTTAAGATCCTGAGTTTCCCTTGCCTTAATCTTTGCTCCTGCTATTTTTATTGTACATATTACAGCGACAAAACAAGTGGCTATTTGCGCTTTCAAAAATTAAGACTTCAGAACAATTTTTTGCCTTTCTCAGAAAAGTACTTACATTTTTTTTATTTTTAGCTGCGCTGGGGCTTCATTGCTGCGCTCGGGCTTTCTCTAGTTGTGGCGAGTGGAGGCTACTCTAGTTAAAGTGCTCGGGCTTTTCATTGCAGCGGCTTTACTTGTTGCAAAGCACAGGCTCTAGAGCTCATCCGCTTCAGTAATCGCAGCACACAGGCTCAGTAGTTGTGATGCATGAGCTTAGTTGCTCCCTGGCATCTTCCTGGACCAGAGATTGAACCTGTGTCCCCTGCATTGGCAAGTGTATTCTTAACCACTGGACCACCAGGGAAGCCCAGAAAAGCACCTAAGGCTTAGAGAATTAGGTACAGTCTAATTTTTAGGGATAATACTTAATATTAATTGAGCACTAACTATGTGCTAAGCACTAGTCTAGTTAATTTTATGTGCTGTATATACTCACATACACATTAATATATGATAGATATTCGTATGGCATATACATATTTTTTTCCCTTCAATCCTCTTGATTATTATTATAGCCAGGAAGGTAAATAACTTGCCCAAGGCCCACAGGTGAGAGAGGCACAAGCCCTGATACATAGAACATATGCTGATTAAGAGATAGACAACGTATGGGGTAGCTCTTTGTGTGTTAGAGGTCACACTCAGAGCACAGAAGGCCACAAGCCAGATTAAATAAAATCAGGAAGCAAGGTAATGAATGGAAAGACAATAGAGCCAGTGGATAATTTCCTTCAATATTGTGCCCAAGAGAAATGAACGGGGATTGGAACAATGTTGAAAGTTAACGGTGTGAGTGAGTGGTGACAAAGAGGAATGACAGCTGAAAATGAGAGCTTCTGGTAGTCAAGCATGTGGGATAAGGGTTAGCCTTAGGGTGAGAGAAAGCTATAATCTATGGCTATGAGACAGGTATCTCTTGTTTTTTGCAGGGGTATTGACTGATACAGTCAGTTAATCTATAAATACTTGCTGAACAGCTACTATGTCCAAGGTACTGTGCCACAGAGACAGGTAGAAGCAAAAGACACAGTCCTAGTTTCTTCTTATGAATCTTTTTATCCTGATAAGGCAAGACATATGGAATCATGAAGACTGAGCTTGAAGCATAAAGCTTGAAACATAAAGATGAGCTTGAAGGAAACATAAAGATCTTCTCATCTAATCTTTCTAGTTTTACAGATGACCAAAACCAAATCTCAGAGGCAGGAAGTGACTTGCCGAAGTTCCCATAGCCTTTTTAGAGCACGGGTAGAAGCCAGACTTGATTACCACTCCAGGCTCTTTATATTTTCTTATATAGATGTAATTAGTAATGAATGGCAGTATTTGCCAAGTAGAAAATGAGTGGTATAGGCAATGCATTGTTTCTTACCGTAATATGTTTACAATTAAATGCTAAAATTTTTTCTGGGGAATTTTCAGGTGCAGAGGGACTTTCCCAGTTGTCTCCTCAGCTGCTTTAGCATGAAAACAGAAAAAGGCCCTCCGGCGTGCTCTCGGAGCACCTGTGCCACCTCAGTCATATACGTCACACGTGATCTTGACCCATCTAGTCCAGTAGTTCTGAAAGTGTGTGGTCTCCAGATGAGCAGCACCTGGAAACTTGCTAGAAATGCAAATTCTTGAGCCCACTCCAGATCCACTCAATCAGAAACTCCGGGGGTGGGGCTCAGTGATTTATGGTTTAACAAGCCATCAGCTTGCACTGATACACTTTTTAAAAAACTGTATATATAATTTTTCTTTATTTTTGGCTATGTGGTCTTCATTGCTGCATGGACTTTTTCTCTGGTTGTGGCGAATGGGGGCTACTCTCTAGTTGTGGTGCTCCAGCTTCTCATTGTGGTGGCTTCTCTTGTGGCTTCGGGGCTCAAGAGCACAGGCTCAGTAGCTGTGGCTCACAGGCTTAGGTGCTCAGCAGCATGTGGGATCCTCCTGGATCAAGGATTGAATTCATGTCTCCTGCCTTGCCAGGCAGGTTTTATACCACTGAGCCATCAGGGAAGCCCCACTGATGTGCTTTTGAGCTTGAGAAACTCTGGTCTCTCTAAATGGCTCTTCAGAGAGCTTATGAGATCCTTGAAAGCAGAGACCATGTCTTCCATAGTTTATATTTTCCTAGATTAGTACCAAACCTTGAATGCAGTGGTAAAAGTGAAAGTGTTAGTCTCTCAGTCACGTCCGACTCTTTGTGACCCCATGGACTGTAGCCCACCAGGCTCCTCTGTCCATGGGATTTCCCAGGCAAGAATACTGGAGTGGGTTGCCATTCCCTTATCCAGGAGGTCTTCCCAACCCAGGGATTGAACCTAGGTCTCCTGCATTGCAGGCAGTTTCTTTACTAATTGAGCCACCAGTGAAGATGGGCCTGGTGGATGTTCATATGAACACAGTGGATGTTTATAAATATTTCTGAAACAACTATGGGAGTGCACATGATAAGGCAAAACATGCTATTATCCAGCTTTCCTCCTGTAATGATTAGCACCTTTCAATTCACTTTATGTTTTGAGCTGATTAGTGTCTCTCCAACCCCCAAATTTGTATGTTGATGACTTAATTGCCCCCCTTCTGTACCTTGGAATGTATATTTGGAGATAGGACCATTAAAGAGGTAACGAGAGAAATCCCCTAGTGGTCCAGCGGTTAAGATTCTTTGCTTCCAAATCAATCTTTGTGATACAGTTCAGTTCAGTCGCACGTTACCAAATTGAAGGATAAAAACAATATGATTATCTCAATAGTTGCAGAGAAAGCCTCTGACAAAATTCAACACCCATTTATGATAAAAACTCTCCAGAAAGCAGGCATAGAAGGCACATACGTCAACATAATAAAAGTCATATATACCCCAATGTTCATCGCAGCACTGTTTATAATAGCCAGGACATGGAAGCAACCTAGATGCCCATCAGCAGATGAATGGATAAGAAAGCTATGGTACATATACACAATGGAGTATTACTCAGCCATTAAAAAGAATATATTTGAATCAGTTCTAATGAGATGGATAAAACTGGAACCTATTATACAGAGTGAAGTAAGCCAGAAAGAAAAACACCAATACAGTATACTAACACATATATATGGAATTTAGAAAGATGGTAACAATAACCCTGTGTACGATACAGCAAAAGAGACACCGATGTATAGATCAGTCTTATGGACTCTGTGGGAGAGGGAGAGGGTGGGGAGATTTGGGAGAATAGCATTGAAACATGTATAATATCATGTATGAAACGAGTCGCCAGTCCAGGTTCGATGCACGGTACTGGATGCTTGGGGCTGGTACACTGGGACGACCCAGAGGGAGGGTAGGGGAGGGAGGAGGGAGGAGGGTTCAGGATGGGGAACGCAGGTATACCTGTGGCAGATTCATTTCGATATTTGGCAAAACTAATACAATATTGTAAAGTTTAAAAAAAAAAGTCATATATGATAAACCCACAGCAAACATTATCTTCAATGGCAAAAAATTGAAAGCATTGCCCCCAAAGTCAGGAACAAGACAAGAGTGCCCACTCTCACCACTACTTTTTTTTTTTTTTTTAAACTTTACAATATTGTATTGGTTTTGTCAAATATCGAAATGAATCCGCCACAAGTATACATGTGTTCCCCATCCTGAACCCTCCTCCCCCCTCCCTCCCCATACCATCTCTCTGGGTCGTCCCAGTGCACCAGCCCCAAGCATCCAGTATCGTGCATCGACTCTCACCACTACATCGACTCTCACCACTACTATTCAACATAGTTTCGGAAGTTTTAGCCACAGCAATCAGAGAAGAAAAAAAAGAATAAAAGGAATCCAGATTGGAAAAGAAGAAGTAAAACTCTCACTGTTTCCAGATGACATGATCCTCCACATAGAAAACCCTAAAGACATCACCAGAAAATTACTAGAGCTAATCAATGAATATGGTAAAGTTGCAGGATATAAAATTAATACAGAGAAATTCCTTTCATTCCTATACACTAACAATGAGAAAATGGAGAAATTAAGGAAACAATCCTATTCATCACTGTGATGAAAAGAATAAAATATTTAGGAATAAATCTACCTAAAGAAACCAAAGACCTATATATAGAAAACTATAAAACACTGATGAAAGAAAACAAAGATGACACAAATAGATGGAGAAATATACCATATTCATGGATCAGAAGAATCAATGTAGTGAAAATGAGTATATCACCCAAAGCAATCTATAGATTCAATGCAATCCCTATCAAGCTACCAACGGTATTTTTCACAGAACTAGAACAAATAATTTCACAATTTGTATGGAACTACAAAAAACCTCAAATAGCCAAAGCATTCTTGAGAAAGAAGAATGGAACTGGAGGAAACAATCTGCCTGACTTCAGACTATACTGCAAAGCTGCAGTCATCAAGACAGTATGGTACTGGCACAATGACAGAAATATAGATCAATGGAAGAAAATAAAAAGCCCAGAGATAAATCCACACACCTATGGACACCTTATCTTTAACAAAGGAGGGAAAAATATAAGTGGAGAAAGACAATCTCTTTAACAAGTGGTTCTGGGAAACTGGCCAACCACCTGTAGAAGAATGAAACTGGAACACTTTCTAACACCATCAGTAGAGTTCAGTTCAGTTGCTCAGTCCTGTCCAACTCTTTGCAACTCCATGGACTGCAGCACGCCAGGCCTCCCTGTCCATTGCCAACTCGCAGAGTTTACTCAGACTCATGTCCATTGAGTCAGTGATGCCATCCAGCCATCTCATCCTCTGTCATCCCCTTCTCCTCCTGCCCCCAATCCCTCCCAGCATCAGAGTCTTTTCCAATGAGTCAACTCTTCACATGAGGTAGCCAAAGTACTGGAGTTTCAGCTTTAGTGTCATTCCTTCCAAAGAAATTCCAGGGCTGATCTCCTTCAGAATGGACTGGTTGGATCTCCCTGCAGTCCAAGGGACTCTCAGAGTCTTCTCCAACACCACAGTTCAAAAGCATCAATTCTTTGGCACTCAGCTTTCTTTACAGTCCAACTCTCACATCCATAAATGACTACTGGAAAAACCACAGCTTTGACTAGATGGACCTTTGTTGGCAAAGTAAAGTCTCTGCTTTTTAATATGCTGTCTAGGTTGGTCATAATTTTTCTTCCAAGGAGCAAGCATCTTTTAATTTCATGGCTGCAATCACCATCTGCAGTGATTTTGGAGCCCCAAAAATTAAAGTTTGATACTGTTTCCACTGTTTCTCCATCCCTTTGCCATAAAGTGATGGGACCAGATGCTATGATCTTAGTTTTCTGAATGTTGAGGTTTTTTTTTTTTTTGAATGTTGAGTTTTAAGCCAACTTTTTCACTCTCCTCTTTCACTTTCATCAAGAGGCTCTTTAGTTCTTCTTCATTTTCTGCCATCAGGGTGGTGTCATCTGCATATCTGAGGTTATTGATATTTCTCCTGGCAATCTTGATTCCAGCTTGTGCTTCTTCCAGCCCAGCGTTTCTCATGATGTACTCTGCATAGAAGTTAAATAAGCAGGGTGACAATATACAGCCTTGACATACTCCTTTTCCTATTTGGAACCAGTCTGTTGTTCCATGTCCAGTTCTAACTGTTGCTTCCTGACCTGCATACAGATTTCTCAAGAGGCAGGTCAGGTGTCTGGTATTCCCATCTCTTTCAGAATTTTCCAGAGTTTGTTGTGGTCCACACAGTCAAAGGCTTTGGCATAGTCAATAAAACAGAAGTAGAAGTTTTTCTGGAACTTTCTTGCTTTTTTGATAATCCAGTGGATGTTGGCAATTTGATCTCTGGTTCCTCTGCCTTTTCTAAAACCAGCTTGAACATCTGGAAGTTCATGGTTCACATACTGTTGAAGCCTGGCTTGGAGAATTTTGAGCATTACTTTACTAGTGTATGAGATGAGTGCAATTGTGCAGTAATTTGAGCATTCTTTGGCATTGCCTTTCTTTGGGACTGGAATGAAAACTGACCTTTTCCAGTCCTGTGGCCACTGCTGAGTTTTCCAAGTTTGCTGGCATTTGCGTGGAGCACTTTCACAGCATCATCTTTTAGGATTTGAAATAGCTCAACTGGAATTCCATCACCACCACTAGCTTTGTTCTAACACCATACACAAAAATAAACTCAAAACCATACACAAAAATAAACTCAAAATGGATTAAAGATCTAAATTTAAGACCAGAAATTATAAAACTCCTAGAGGAAAACATAGGCAAAATACTCTCTGACATAAATCACAGCAATATCCTCTATGACCCACCTCCCAGAGTAATGGAAATAAAAGCAAAAATAAACAAATGGGACCTAATTAAGCTTAAAAACTTTTGCACAATGAAGGAAAGTATAAGCAAGGTGAAAAAACAGCCTTCAGAGTGGGAGAAAATAATAGCAAACAAAGCAACTGACAAAGAATTAATCTTAAAAATATACAAACAGCTCATGCAGCTCAATACCAGAAAAATAAAAGACCCAATCAAAAAATGGATGAAAGAACTAAACAGACATTTCTCCAAAGAAGACATACAGATGGCTAACAAACACATGAAAAGATGCTCAATATTGCTCATTATCAGAGAAATGCAAATAAAAACCACAATGAGGTACCATCTCACACCAGTCAGAATGGCTGCCATCAAAAAGTCTACAAACAACAAATGCTGGAGAGAGTGTGGAGAAAAGGGAATCCTCTTATACTGTTGGTGGGAATGCAAACTTGTATAGCCACTATGGAGAACAGTGTGGAGATTCCTTAAAAAAACTGATACCAGAACTGCCATAAGACCCAGCAATCTCACTGCTAGGCATACACACTGAGAAAACTATAATTGAAAGAGACACATGTACCCCAATGTTCATTGCAGCACTGTTTACAATAACCAGGACATGGAAGCAACCTAGATGTCCACCAGCAGATGAATGGATAAGAAAGTTGTGGTACATATATACAATAGAATATCACTCAGCTATTAAAAAGAATGCATTTGAATCAGTTCTAGTGAGGTAGATGAAACTGGAGCTTATTATACAGAGTGAAGTAAGTCAGAAAGAAAAACACCAATACAGTATATTAACGCATATATATGGAATTTAGAAAGATGATAACGATGACCCTGTATGCGAGAAAACAGAAGAGACACAGATGTAAAGAATAGACTTTTGGACTCTGTGGGAGAAAGCAAGGGTGGGATGATTTGAGAGAATAGCACTGAAACATGTATATTACCATATGCAAAATAGATGACCACTCCAAGTTCAATGCATGATACGAGGCACTCAAAGCCGGTGCACTGGGACAACCCAAAGGGATGGGATGGGGAGGGAGGTGGGAGACAGGTTCAGGATGGGGGGCACATGTACACCTGTGGCTGATTCATGTCAGTGTATTGCAAAAACCACCACACACCACAATATTATAAAGTAATTAGCTTCCAATTAAAAAAAAAAAAAAAGATTCTTTGCTTCCACTACAGGGGGCACAGGTTCAATCCCTGGTTGGGGAACTAAGATCCCACATGCTGCATGGCCCAAAAAAAAAAATAAGTAATAAAATAAAGAGGTAATGAAGGTAAAATCAGGTCATATGGGTGGCCTCTAATCCAGTATGAGTGTTCTACTTATAAGAAGAGACGATGAGGACACAGAGGGATGCACAGAGGAGGGAAGACCACTTGAAGACAAAGAAGACAAGAAGAGGGACTTCAGAAGAAACCAACCCTGTCAACATCTTGATCTCAGACTTCTAGTCTCCAGAACTGTGAGAAAAATTGATTTCCATTGTTTAGGCCACCAGACTATGATATTTTATTATGACAGCCCTAGCGCAGTAAATACAATTTGTTAAAAAGCTTCTACAAAAAACACTGGAATCCAGAACTTCCATCCAAGCCTATGACAAGACAATATTATTTATAGATGACTCTATAACCATCTTTAGATGTTAATATTAAAGTGTTTATTTAAGAAATTACTCTCTCATGCTCAATATGAGCATGAGTTTTGGAGTCAGACAGAGGTGGGTTTAAATCCTGACTCAGTCACTTGGAAGTTGTGTAATCTTGACCTCTAAAGACTCAGTTTCCTTGTCTGTAATTTGGACCTAATAATAGCTCCCTCCTAGACATAACTCAATAATTGGCAAGTATATCGTAGGCACTCGGTATCTAGTGACTTAAAAATGATAATTAACCAAATTATTCATGCTGGCCTTTTCTGGAAGATGGAATTACGGCAAAATTTTACTGGAATGCTTGAATCAGTTCAGTAAACATAGTACTATGGTGACTTCTTATAGGTCTGGATGAAATGACAGATTATTTTTCAGCAGAAATGTATTGAGTCAAGGGGAATAAAAGAATAAAAGTGTCACGAATGCAACAGAAAGATAAAATCCAAGAATAGTTGAATTGTCTCAAACTGATTAATAATTAGAATGTATGAAGGTAGGAATTGCTGATTTTTGTCTGGTGTTCCCAGAGCCTAATACGACACCTGGCACTTACCATAAGCTCAAAAACTTATGGTTGAATAAAAGAATGAGTGACCTTCTGCAAGGACAGTTGTACAAATTATATAAAGATAATTCAACCCAAGAACATTTACGCTGAACTGGTGGCTCTGTAATATTTTGGTGTCATGGAATCAAAACTTTATTTTTAATCTGGGAATTCCTCTTTGGGGAAACAACCTAAGAATATAAACCCAAAGGGGAAACAAGTGTTATTTTTTTTTTTAATGTCTGCAATTGTAGTAATATGCAAATTCCTGCTTCCCCTAAACCATTCTGACCGTCTTCACAGCCCCTCTCACCTGAGTGGCCCAGTGCCTCTTACTTCTGAGGCTTTGGGATCAGTTTCCCTCATTAAAACCTGTTTGTCTTTTGCCTGCTTATCTTTGGGGCTCTACTCAACCAAGGAATCTGATAAATTGATTTATACTGAGGTGCTAGTGAATGATAATGGCTGAGTGTGAGTCCCCTCCTGGATAACAATTGCATTTCAACAGTACCTTACTCTGAAGAATAAGTAATACATTTCAGGCATGTGTCCTGGCCATTGGAGGAAGATATTTTAAGCAGGGGGATTTCCTCAAACCCCTCAAATTACACCATGTAGACAGCTGCCTATCCCACATGATCTGGCCAACTCCTTGGCATCCAGTTATCAGCACTCAGGGGACACTAGAGGAAACAGGTCCATTCCTCTTCTTAACCAAGCTTGGAAACAGTGGCTGGACTATTTCTGTCACTTAAAGGAAAAGGGCATTTACTCTGGAACCTATCCAGAAGGCATACATTCCCTGGGCTTAGGTTTAGACTCTCCTCTGCCTAATCTCTGGGGATGGCTGAGTGGTACCTAGATTAACCAAAATGAGTGAGCTCAGATGTGGAAACACTGAGAAGGGACTGGTAACGTATCATTAAGCTTCATAGGTGAAAAAGTTCCTAGACATTGATAAGAATTTACATGAGCACACCCATGAGAAAACGTTGAACCTGATCATAAAAAGAGCTACCTTTTATCAGGTGTTAACTATATTAACTGCACTAAAGTAGTTATATATTTTGAAAGATTTAACCTTCTGATATTGAGGAAAATTGGGTTGCTATCCCCATTCCAGATAAAGACACTGAAGCAAAGATAGGTTAGGTCGCTATCTCAGAGTAAATCTGGGATTTGAAGCCAAGTCTTTGAACTCCCAAGTTCTTGGTTGCAGTAGAACCTTAACTGTTGTTCAGTCCCTCAGTCGTGTCTGACTCTTTGCGACCCCATGGACTCCAGTACTCCAGGCTTCCCTGTCCTTCACTATCTCCCGGAGTTTGCTCCAACTCATGTCCATTGAGTCGGTGATGCCATCCAACCCTCTCATCCTGTCATCCCCTTTTCCTCCTGCCCTCAATCTTTCCCAACTTCAGGGTCTTTTCCAGTGAGTCGCCTCTTCACATCAGGTGACCAAAGTTTTGGACCTTCAGCCTCAGCATCCATCCTTCCAATGAGTATTCAGGGTTGATTTTTTTAGAATTGACTGGTTTGATCTCCTTGATGTCCAAGGGACTCTCAAGAGTCTTCTCCAACACCACAGTTCAAAAGCATCAATTTTTTGGTGCTCAGCCTTCTTTATAGTCCAGCTCTCACATTAATACATGCCTACTGGAAAAACCATAGCTTTGACTATATGGACCTTTGTCAGCAAAGTGATGTCTCTGCTTTTTAATATGCTGTTGAGATTGGTCATAGCTTTTCTTCCAAGGAGCAAGTGTCTTTTAATTTCCTGGCTGCCGTCACCATCCACAGTGATTTTGGAGCCCAAGAAAATAAAGAAGCTTAAAAGCCTTCCATATTTCAGAATCAAGAATCTTTAAGCTGAGATCCTAGATACATCATTCTTGATTATCTAGACCCTGATTACTGCTACTAAAAAGGAGTTTGCTGCCTCAAGAGCCAGCTGGTTCCATACAACTATACTTATTTGGAAGCTTTTAAATGTTAAATTAAAATCTGCTTCTCTGTAACTTTAATTTGCCTTCTTTTGGTCTTAATCTGCACTCTTGGAGAACTCAAAACAAAGCTACTTCTCTGCAAGAAGCCCTTCTGATATGGAGACGGATCCTGCACTACTTCCCCTCCCCTGTCTCTGGGGTAGTCTCAGTCCCAGGAGATCTCACTTCGTACCGCTCATCTGCTCAACTGTTAGACTCATCAGTAACACAGGAAAGCTCCAAAGTGCCACCTATGTCTTTCAGAGACTCGGGGTCTAAATTTGGATAATAGGTTTGATCCCAGTCATTTACTCAGGTGCCTAGGAAACATCACCTTGGTAAGCCAAATGACACCCCTCCCCCCCGCCCCCAGATAAAAGTGTGGAATTAATCTAATAGAGCAAATAATCGCTAGCCTTCACTTTCTATGCGCCAAGACCAGTGCTAAGTGCCTTATAGACACTTTCCCTGGGAACCCTCCATGAGGCAAGTACTGACATTATCCCAGTTTTAGAGATGAGGAAACTAAGGCTCAGCTATTCTGAGGTCTTCTGCTTATAACTGCATGTCTTTCTGTCCACATTAGTGAGGGGTGGATCAGGGCAGGATAGAACTTGTCCCCAGAACGAGACTTGTATTTTCCCATCTCTCTTTGCTTATACATTACTGGCCTCTTTCTTCACAAGCATTTGATGAGCACCTCACACAGTTCAACACTTGCCCAACAGTGACTGCAGTAAGGACAACATATGCAAACAAAGCGATGACACCTTCTAAATCTGAACTTCAGGGTCAAGGAAGGCTTTCGAGAAGAGGTAGCAACTGATGAGGGTCTTGAAAGATAAACAGGAAGAAAAGAGTCAACCAGTCAAAGGACAGGATAGGGGAAATTCAAATTTCAGCAAGAAGGAACAGCATATGTCAACACTCAGAGGCACGCATTTGCATGGACAGGAAAAACACATCATATGGTAGTAAGCAGGGTCCAGAAATTTTGTAAGCATAAAACTGAGGGAAAGTTTGCATTTCTGTGAGGTTAAACAAAAATCGTTGCTTTTCAGTTTGATCTGTCCTGCCACAAAAAGCACACAAAGTAAGGACAGTGAAACATTATGTATACAACAGACTGCTCACTGAAGTAAAGTCCAACAGATCATAAGGCAGTCACTTTCCAGCTGCCCCTCACAATACTCCCTTCCAGAGAGATCTGTAGTCTGCCCCTGTTTGAGAAAAGGGAAGGGTGCTCTGTAGAGGATTACAGTCAATTACAGTTACATTTGAAATTCACATGATCACAGACAGACTCTTACCTTGTTGCTGAGTATGGCCCCTGTGGTGAAAAAGGAATGGAAAGAAATCCAACTGGACAGGTAAACACAGGTGATTATAAAGAGCTGTGCAGGGCTTCCGTGGTGGCTCATAGGTAAAGAACCTGCCTGCCAATGCAGCAGATGCGGGTTCAATCCCTGAACCGGGAAGATCCCACACGTCAGAGAGTAATAACCAGTGCTCCACAACTACTGAGCTTGTGCGCTACAGCCCGAAAGCCGCAAGTACTGAAGCCCGTGCATCCTAGACGCTGTGCTCTGCAACAGCAGAAGGCATCGCAGTGAGGAGCCTGGGCACAGCAAAGAAAGTAGCCCCCATTCTCTGCAACTAGAGAAAAGCCCATGTAACAGTGAAGACTTAGTGCAACCAAAAACAAAATAAATAAAATTTTATATACATATAAAATAAAGTTTTATATGTTATATATATATATTTAAAGAGCTGTGTATGCCATTCGGTCGAATATTGATTTTATCGGAAGGATGATAGGAAGTCACGAAAGGATTTTTAACAGATCCAACGAAAGTGCCACTTTCTGTAAAAGCATTGCCTGGCCACCACATTTGGTGGGGCGTTCCTTTAAGTGGCTTGTATTTTTTGGTCTCATCTCTCCTTAGATTCAAGGCCCTGTCTTATATTTATGTGTTTGTGTCTGCATACTACTCATGGATTCAGTGTGTACTGCAAATATGTTTGTCGTCTGAAGAAAAGAAACAAAGGGAAAGGTGTCATTTGGGTTTCTCTTATTTCACAATTTTTCCTGTCAAAATTGAGTTCACGATGTAGAAGAACGAATGAAGTTGGGTAGAGACAACACAAACTTTTTAATGTGTTTATAAATATGAATGTGAATTATACAAGCATATTTATTCAAACAAAACCTTTACTTCCTTTTTATTTTGGCCGAGCCACACCCGGCTTGTGGAATCTTAGTTCCTGACCAAGGATTGAACCCTTGGCATTGAAAGCAAGGAGTCCTATTTAGTACACTGCCAGGGAATTCCCAGAAATGTTTACTTTTTAATTTGGTTAATTCTACTGAACTCAAAAGTACTTGAGACTGTGAGGGATGCAAAACAAGTGTATGCTCTCTTAACTGTAATGTTAACCATGGACTGGAATTGACTTATCCAGTAAATATGTTTTGTAAAATAAGTGACTGTGCTAAGATTCATTTCTAGGGCTAATCCCACCTTCAGAATCCCAGTCATAGTTCTTAAACCTCTAAATCGCCATACCTCATCCCAAGGGAGGATGCTTAAATTCTACAGAAGTCAAACCAAATTGTAGAAAGACCCCACCCTCCAGGACAGTGGTTCTCCAAGGCTGCTCCGTGAACCAACAACAGCAGCATCTGGGCACTTGTTCAAAATGCAGAAATGCACATCACCAGGCCTCACCCCAGCAAGCCTACACAGTGAGAAATTCTGGGATTGACACCTAGCAATTTGGGTTTTAACAAGCCCTCCTGACAATTCAGATGCGGGAAGCTTGGGTTTCAGAACCTCGGCTTCCGGTCACTCTGGTTGGCTGCCCTTTGCCAGGGGAGAGTGGAGGTGAGGAGTACAGGAACCTATTCCCAGTTCTTCAGGGAACTTTATCATCTATTGGTTTCCTTTGCCATTACCCTAATACAGATGGAACGTAAGGCCCATTAGACAAAACATGAACCAGACCTGTTCCACAGAACTGTGAAGTCAGTTTTCCTTGGCTTTGCCCGTGGTCATTAAAAAAAAAAAAACAGCTTCACGAGCCACTCTTGTCTCTGAACTTTTCCCTTTTCTAGTAAAAGTACAAATTCCAGCTGGAGCGCTTGACCAACAACATCTTTCTACAGAAGTTGCTGCCTTCGATGCTTTGCTGAGTTCCAGAGATAAGATAAATAATTTACCAAATGTAGGTTTCTGATTACTCACTCTATTAGCATTTAGAGCAGAGAGCTCCGGCCTCTAGGGAGTTTCATTCGTTCAGATGCAGCCCATCTGCTTTTGTTTTCTTGTGGGGAGTTTTTTTTGGGGGTGGGGTTGCCTGGAAAAGCCAGGGAGCTCCCAGCATCCCACACATACTTTAAGGATGAACTGCCTAAATCTTATGGGTTTTACTGGAAATTCTGGGGAATGCTATTTTCTTATTATTTAAAAAAATACACAGCTGCTAAGACTCTTTTTCCCCCCTCCCTCTCCCCTCTATTTTTTTCTAAATGCTGAGTAAAAACTAAACTCCACAATTCATTTTCAAATATTATACAAAATACAATAGCTTCATGAAAGGGTATTTTCAATATTGTGCAATTTATTTATCCTAAACCCATACCGCACACTGCAAGAGTAATTTCAGGGAATTTTATCAAAGGGATTAAGGAGAGTTTCTCCTAAATCAAACAAAACTGGAGAACAAAAAGGAACAGCCTGTTACATCAAAGCATCATTCTTCACTTATATAATTCCTGAAGTATAGTACCAATATCAGTTGAGATAGATACAATATGGGAAGGTTGCATCTGTAGTTATTTCATGGGCTCTTTACTTTATGGTAAAGACATGTTATTATTATTTTATACAGGTCTTAAGAGTAAACTGAATAACAGAAGAAATCACAGTAAAAATAGCAGTCTGTGGATGGTCCATTACAGATATAGAGGAAAAGCTTGACAGAAACCCAAGAAGTGATACGTTGGATATGCTAAAAAAAAAAAAAATCCCTTATTAATCCTTTTGAGATAACTTGATCAACAAGTTACTTTATCCCTTTTGAAAAGAAATACTGAACCATGTGTCTGGATGGTATTGTGGGTCTTATTTTGGTAATCTCTGTGAGATAGAAATTGCATTTCATTTCCCAGGTAAGATTTTTGTATTTTCACGGATTTTCTTAATGCAGAATTAAGACTGCACACCTTACTTCCTATGGTGCGCACCCTGTGAGTAAGTCAAACAATAACATGATGACATCTGCGAACAAACCTGTTTGCCTGCCGGTGATTTAGTACTAAAGTGATCGGCTCCCAGTACCAAGTTACACTGAAAGTCCCTTGCGTGAAATGAAAGTTGTTGGTTGGTTTGGGGATGGCACCTTGCTGAAACAAGTTAGCTGGGATACAAAAACAATGTCTTAGAACAGGGGATACCTCTTAAAGGTGAGGTGAGGTAAGGACACAGAAGGAATTCCTTGTGCTTCACAGCTCTGGGTTTGAAGCAATTAAAGAGTGAAAGGTGTAAAAATCCAACTTGCTACCTATTTTGTGTTTCTCTGGGAGATTAACCTACTTTCTTGGCTCATTTTCTTCTTCTTCCTACATCAGTTGGTACAAAAGCTATGGTAGCTGGCAGCCTCAGATGACTCCGTCTGCATCTCTTAGCATAGTTATGGGTCTCTCCAGGATGCAGAGAGTAATTTACCTCTATTTCCTTTGCTTTTTCCCCACAGCAGGTAGAAAGGCTGTCCTGTGACAGCCTGATATATTCTCCCCTCGTCCTAAGAACTTGCAAAGCCAGGAGCAGTAGAGTTAACAGTCAGAGTGTATGCTCCTTCTCACTTTTTCCTGTCTTCTGACAGATTCAAGAAGCTGTAGAGGTAAATCTGAGAAAAGTGGCATGTAAGTGCACACACACACACACGCACGCGCGCGTGCATGCACACACACACACACAATGCAAGAACTCACACCCAGCCACTCACTCTCCTCTCCAGCTTGCCGTATGCTGCATTTTAGAAGGTTTCATGTTGCTCCTGCAACATTTTTTTGGTTGGTTGGATGGCTGAATGAAACACAACCTTCTCCGCAGACATCAAAGCCTGTCTCCAGCATAGCAAACTCCTCATCCAGCCTTTCGTCTCTCCGGCTACATTCCAATTTAACCCGGGCTGCCTTGCATGATAATCAGGCCTAATTACCGCTTCATCCCCGGATTGTTGTGCTGAGTTCGGGGAACTGCAGAGTTCTCGCCTCAGTCTGGTCCTGCCATCCCTCAGTCTCCCTCCTGGTCTTCAGCTCACCTCTTTGAGTTCTCAGCTCTAGCCTTTATAATTAGCAAATAGGTGAAAACAAGGACTCTGCCTTTGGATATGGGCGCTCCATCCACTTAGTAAAACGAATTCCTTTCACAAC
This sequence comes from Bos indicus, assembly GCF_029378745.1. NCBI lineage: Eukaryota > Metazoa > Chordata > Mammalia > Artiodactyla > Bovidae > Bos > Bos indicus. The sequence goes on along the minus strand of NC_091782.1, from coordinate 12,540,266 downwards.
TGTGGGAAGACCTCCCCGTGTCCAGGATATTCTGAATACCACAGGAGCTTTAAGAGATTTATTACTAGGTTAAAGAGTAAAATAAAGGCCGTGAGACAATCTCCTCATTCCCCAGAGGTATTTCCCTACTTTCTCTCTTAACACACACACACACACACAATCTTTTTTAAAGTGTTGAGACCAGAAGGAAAGTGAGGTGAGCCAGGACTCGTGGAAACTTTTTCCTGATTCTTTCAGTCGGTAGGATGCATTTGGATGCCATCATTTCTCTAACTGAAAAAGGAATCACGGGAGAAGAATTGAAAAAATGAGAGATCAGATAATCTCCAGTTTAAACCATCCAGCTTATGCTTTACTTTAAAATTCTTTTTCATGTATTACTGTAAGCATTACTGAGTGCCTGCATGTACCAGGCCCGGTGTTAGGTACTGGAGATTCAAAGACAATATGACACAAGTCTTGCCCTTAAGAAGAATAAACGGAGCCTTAAAAGACTGGAAGCAGCTAAGCAAAGGGAACGGAGAACAGGGGGGTAATTAGATGCCAAAGTTTTTCAAACATAAACTGAATGAAACAAAATCAACCTGGAGTTGATCTTTGTTGAGGCTGGTATTGAAACTTGCTGGGCATTATTACTATTCAGTCTATCGTTCACATGTTTAAAAGTTTCCATAATGAAAATTTTAAATATTTAAATATCCAGATCAGACCAGTCGCTCAATCGTGTCCGACTCTTTGCGACCCCATGAAGCGCAGCACGCCAGGCCTCCCTGTCCATCACCAACTCCCGGAGTTCACTCAGACTCACGTCCATCGAGTCAGTGATGCCATCCAGCCATCTCATCCTCTGTCGTCCCCTTCTCCTCTTGCCCCCAATCCCTCCCAGCATCAGAGTCTTTTCCAATGAGTCAACTCTTCGCATGAGGTGGCCAAAGTAATGGAGTTTCAGCTTTAGCATCATTCCTTCCAAAGAAATCCCAGGGCTGATCTCCTTCAGAATGGACTGGTTGGATCTCATTGCAGTCCAAGGGACTCTCAAGAGTCTTCTCCAACACCACAGTTCAAAAGCATCAATTCTTTGGCGCTCAGCTTTCTTCACAGTCCAACTCTCACATCCATACATGACCACAGGAAAAACCATAGCCTTGACCAGAAGAACCTTTGTTGGCAAAGTAATGTCTCTGCTTTTGAATATGCCATCTAGGTTGGTCATAACTTTTCTTCCAAGGAGTAAGCGTCTTTTAATTTCATGGCTTTTAAATATCCGGGGACTATTAACTGTAGAACTACTGGGAGGAAGCTGGCTGAAATACAGAACTTCTGGCTCCACCGCAGTCCTACTCAGAGCATTTCTTGATTTCACGGGGTTCAGGAACCTGCATTTTAAAAAAGCTCCTCAAGCAAATCTCATGAGTTCGAGCAAACTCCAAGAGATAGTGAAGGACAGGGAGGCCTGGCGTGTTGCATCCATGGGGTCTCAAAGATTCAGACACGACTGAGCCGCTGAACAACAACTGAAACTCGAGTTTCTTGGCAGAGGAGGCAGTAAGTGCCTGGAGGGGAGACGTAAACAAGAAGGGAAATAATTTCTCAGAGAAGAAAATCTTCCTTGGGAACCACTTGATGGGATCAGACAATTTCAGAACTAGAAAGAGGACCTTAGAGATCCTGAGTCTAGGCCAGAGCATCTCAACTTGTAATGTGCACAGAGATCACCTGGGGATTCTGTTCAAATGCGGTGGGTTTCAAGGACAGGGCCTGAAATCCTACATTTCTAACTAGCTCCAGGTAAGGACCACACTTTGATCAGCAAGTACTCTTCGCTCAGTCGTGTCCGACTCTGCGACCCCACGGACTGTAGCCCACCAGGCTTCTCTGTCCATAGGACTCTCCAGGCAACAATACTGGAGTGGGTTGTTATTCCCTTCTCCAGGGCATCTTCCCAACCCAGGAATCAAACCTGGGTCTCCTGCATGGCAGGCAGATTCTTTACTATCTGAGCCACTAGGGAAGCCCTTGATCAGCAAGGATTAGTATTTTATAGACAAGGATTAGTATTTTATAGACAAGGAAACTATCATTGCATCTTTTTGTGTTGCTGTTGTCTTGGAAGGCTGAGCCCATGTAGGAGCCTGCTACCAGTTGGATATGGGGAGCAGGCTGCTTTTACATGCAGACTACCAACGTGAGCCAGTCCTGGAGCTGAACTATGGCACAGATTTCTCCTCAGCACCACAGGGATGGTCTGAGGAGCTACTATGTGGCTGTTCTGCCACAGTCTGTTATTTCTTATCGTCCTCACTGTACCTACCAGGTCTTCTTGGGATTCCAGGAGACTTCCTGGGCAAGCATGAGCTCTATTGAATACATGACTCAGTGTACTCACAATGGACCCAGCCATTAGCATAGTTTTGGTCCAGTGTTAGTGCATTGAGCAAGTTAACTCCTGCGAACTGCAAAGACGGTATGGATTAATAAACTGTTAAAAATACTCCCTGAGATCAGGACTGGTGAGCACTCCTTGATACAGGAAATCATGTTTCACACGTTGATTAGTAAATTTAGGGAACTGATTATCCCAGAGCTGGTACAGATTCAAAAGAGCTTTCACACCCTCCCTAAAGGATGGATAAGAAGCTAGTTTACCATCCTTAATGAAAGGGGATGCTTTCGGGGAATTTCCTAACCTTTGAGGTGGAAGTCAAAGAATCTGCCCCTCCCTCTTTTCCCTATCTGTGATAGAACTCTGGAGGAGTCAACTCAATGACTGACCCAGGGGACATGATTTGTAATTGCTAATTTCCAGGTAGTGAGGAGCTACAATAGGATATTTCAACTCAAGAAATTTATTAGCAAAAATATTACCAGAACCACCTTCCTCCACAGACATACCCACCTACCATTCACCCATTCTTTGCCATCACCTCAAATAAAGCTTTTTTTTTTTTTTTTGATCACACTGCTTGGCAAGCAGATCGAATCGGAGCCCCAGTCCTTTGCAGAGGAAGCAGAGTCCTCAAGTCCTAACCAGTGGACTGCCAGGGAATTCCCCAAATAAAGCATCTTTTCTTCTGGCCTCCGAACGGTTTCTGTCAGAAAGGAATGTCTCTGGGTTAGAACGCTCTGGGATCTTTCCCAAAGACACACACTTGTCTCCTTGAAACATCACATGTTACATATTTATCTTTTCCTCCTGATCCAATGACACATTTTGCCTGAGCCCTCTTATCTAGAAATGCCTAAGAGGGCACAGAATAGTGGCAGACAGAATCTCCTGGCCTTCGCAGCCCCCCTCAGAGAGAAGTCTGAAAGCTTTGCTTAGGGGCAGAGTCCAGGGAAAAGTTAATTTTGGGTTCTGGGCCTGTGGACTTGGGTTTTTGCGCCCGCGAGGAGTTGAGGGCGTGGACTGAGTAAACTCTTTGGAGGCCGGGAATGGGGAGCGGGGTAGGGCCTCCCTGGAGCCTCCCGGCCATTAGTAATCTGCTTTGTGAATGGAGTTAAAGGGGGAGGGGGATGTACATACTTGGAATTCCTTTATCTGGGTGGGCTCCTTCTCCACAGACTTTCAGGATGTGGGAAATGGAAGATGAAAGAAGCTGAGTTTTCAGCCTATCAGGTTACGGCGTGTAAAATGGAGAGGGAAAGCGGGGGAGGAGGGGAGAGGGAGACCAGAGAAGGCCGCTCCGGAGAGGGACCAGGGAAACCCAGTTTGGGAACTGGCCGGGGAGAGTGAGAAAGAAAGTGCTGGGCGTGCAGATCATATTTCACATCACATCAGAGCTGTGGAATTTCCTCTCTTCTAGGGGGAGGCCTGTGAAGAGAGAAGTTGGTTTAAGGTTAGTCGATGATGAATAATAGCCGAGAGGCGACGGATTGAGGGTGTTACTAAGGGACTGGTGTTTACAAGCAGAGATTTTTGTGGTGGGGAAAGGGAGGTGGGAGTTGAGGCCATCTTCAGTCTGAGCTGTTAACCAGATTGTGTGACCCCAGAATGGAGTCCATGTATGGATTTTATTTGTGTCTGACCCCTGTGGTATGCAGAGCCTTGAGCTGTGGGCTGAGAAGGGGAGCGAAAGGAATGGGATGATAATTAGAAAAAGCAGGTGAGGGAATCTGGGTACCTGTGGGCACCTTGTGAGTTCTCCTCGGTCGGGGAGTCCCTGGGGCGGTCCCAGCAGGACTGTTTCTGTTTGTATCAAGCCACGTGCTCCACACCACTCAGCTGTCGTGGCCGTACTCTCTGAGGACCCTACCTCCCAAGAGAGGAGTCTATTTTTAAAAATTCCACCCAGGCGCTGTCCTTTCTTGTCTGTTGTGAGAGAGCACCCACCTCAGAACCTCCACCCTGAGTATGAAAGTTATGCAAGTGAGGGTAAGTGGTTCCTAAGGCCAGAGACACCTTTCATTTTTTTAGGGAAGCGTAAAAATAGTAGATGACCATTGGGTCAAGTCTGGACCGAAAACAAAATCCTGCTGTGGTAGAGACAGGCATAAAGGGTAGGGGGTAGGAACATGGAAAGAAAGTGCGTTTAGAGAACGGAATGCTTCTTAAACCCCGATACCATCAACAGGCAATGTATTGTTCTAGTAAGATGATGGGTAGAAAGTTATTAGATGGCATATAAATCACCGCATACATAGATGACAAAAATATTGCTTGTTTTGGAAAAATTAGAATACAATAAAGTATGCTTGTCACAAACCATACCAAGCTTCATTTAATCTTTTTCTTCTTGTTTCAGAAAGCTGTTTGGGATTTTTCAGTCTATCAGGGTCATCATTTTCAGACGTCTATTAGTGCCAATACTGTAGTCGCCTGAGAGGCTCAGTTAATAAAGATTTCTGGTTGATAGCTGGCGTGGACTTTTGCACTCCTCTTTGAATGCGGCTTTGGGTTGGGAGAGGGGGAAGGGAGAGGCCACTGACTCCAGTATTCTGGCCTGGAGAATTCCACTGACCGTATATAGTCCATGGGGTCGCAAAGAGTCGGACACGACTGAGCGACTTTCACTTCAACTATAACTACACTGAATGCACTTTAAAAATATCATTTTACAAACCATACACTCACATTTTTCCCTCTCCTTTCCAAACACCTTCCCCTCAGCTATTTTATAAAAAAAAGAAATATAATACTATTTCCTTTTCTTTGGATTATCTGCTCTCAGCAACCTCTCCAACATGAGCTACAGCCGTAACTGAGCTTCCCTAATCCATGCTGTTCCTTTCTGATGTCCACAGTCATTTTCTAAGTCTAACTTTTTTTTTATTTTTGCAAGGTGTATTAAATTGGGGATGGGTGCTATTACTTGAACTGGTCCTTCTGGATTTCTTAGTGGTTTCCTAAGAACAGGTAAGGGTAGTCACTCAAGAGATATTTGCCTTTGTGCCCAAGTGCAATAAGCCAGCAGCATGTTTTTCTATTGTTAGTTGAAATGAGAATTAATTTTCGAAAGTACTATAGTCAGCTTAGTCCATCGTAACCTGCTGTTGACCTTAGTGGTGGAGGATCTAAGGGCTTGAATGTTAAAATTAGAACTGACTTTGAGTACTGGCCTTATTTACCATCTGGGCACCTTATTTTTATTTAACAAACACTTATACAGCATTTACTATGTGCCAAGCACTCTTGTAAGCTTTTTATAAACATTTGCTCGGCTAATCCTCATAGTAGTGTTATTATTATATAACGCTATTATAAAGTGTTATTATTATCCTTACTTTACAGATGAGGAATCCGACACACGGAGATATGAAGCAGTCTGCCACTTAATGAGCAGGAGCTGACGCTTGCCTCCAGAACACGTCCCCTATTAGGTGGGAGCTCTTTTTCTACAACCATCAGCTTGCAACCTAGGACAAGTCCTTCGGCAGTGCTGGGGGCATGTGAAAGGTGTGAGACCGGGCAGCAGGGAAGGCAGGGCCTTCCATGCGTGCAAAGTCAAAGAGCAAAGCCAGAAGGAAGGGAGAGTTCAAGGGCTGCCCCACCCCTCCCATCCCCGTGTAGCGCAACGCAGCAGGTCTCCAGCACCTTCTTACAACTTGATTCACAGTTTCAGCACCCCACCGTTTCCGCTTCCTTGAACTGCATCTAGACACGACTCTGGTCCCCACCAGCTTCTGACCTCATTACTCATTCTGTTTACAGCGTGGCCTCACCCTTCAGGCTGCTCTGATTTCCCAGATAGGAATTTGGCTGCCCTCATTGACTATGATTCAGATTTTCGCCCCAGCCACATTGCACCAGCCCTCCTGTGTACACAGCCCCTCTGGTTAGACTGGTACCCTGACGTCACCCTGCTCCTCCGTCCCTCCCTGAAACCCCTGTCGTGGGTAAGGCAGGGCTCTGGGACTCTTTCCACTCCAGAGAGCGGAGGCAGGGTTAGGAAGCCCTGGAATGAAATGTGGGGGGAAATCACTGACGGGTTTGGAGCTGAGGGGGGTTAAGGTGAGGAGGAGGGCTTCTGAGGAAGGTGAGGAGGCCGTGCAGAACAGAGGGGAAGGCCGGAGGCAGGGGCATCCGTGAACAGATGAGGGACAGATGAGGAAGGCCTGAGGTGCGTGCCCGGTGGATACGGGAGACACATGACCTCACAACACTTGGTCATTGCCTGAATGTGAAGGGCAGGAGGCTGGGGAAGCTCAGGCACTGTGATGCTCCCAGGTTTCTCATCGGAAGCTTCTGGAAAGCTGATGCCTCAACCCACAGTAGTGAGGTAGTTGTGAAGCAGAAGAACCCAGAATAGTGCCTGGTGATTTTTCTTTTTTGTGCGTGGGGGAGAGGTGGGTTGTGCTGCATGGCACGCAGGATCTCATTTCCTGGACCGGGGATCGAACCTGTGCCCCCTGCGGTGGAAGTATACCAAGTCCTAACCACTGGTCTGCCAGGGAACTCGCAGTGCCTGGTAATCGATTATAGTTTCAAGAAGTGTTTACAAGGACTTCCCTGGAGGTCCAGAGGTTAAGAATCTGCCAGTGCAGGTGTCATGAGTTCCATTCCTGGTGGTCCAGTGGTTTATGAATCCGCCAGTGCAGGGGACATGAGTTCCAACCCTAATCCAAAAATATCCCGCATACTGCTGAGCAACTAAGCCCATGAGCCACAACTGCTGAAGCTCGTGGCAGTGCCCTAGAGCCCAGGGTCTGAACAAGAGAGTCGTCCCTGCTCGCTGTAACTAGAGAAAGTTCACAGGCAGCAAAGAACCCCCAGCAAGTGCAGCCAAAAAATAAATAATTTTTTTAAAAAAAGAAAGGATTAAAGCTTTGCTATAAAATGAAGGGAAAAAAATGTTGACAGAATATATGTATGCTGGATCTCCAGATACTGTCATTTAAATATTAATGTCCCATGGGGAGAGAAAACCAAGAGCCTTGAACACATCTGTCTTAAGGGAAAGAGGAAAAACTGGTGGGAAGAGGCTGAGGAGGGGTAAAAGCGGGGAAGGAGGTGTTTCCTGTTTGAGTGCACCTGTTTGGGACACTGAGAGAGGAGCCCAGAAGCAAAGCCCATGTTTACCTTTAGTGCAGTTCATCTAGAACTTCCCTGTGTCAGGAGAGGTGAGGATGGGGGTACCAAGGCAGAGGGAGAGGCAGGGTCGACAGCCGACTGATCTAGGGGACAGCCTTCAGTCAATCACTGATGCAGGAGTCTGGGGGGCACTGAGGGTGCCCCAGAGGGAGACCCACAGAGAGCACCGGGTGGGACTAGGCGGGGACAGTGAGCCTCGCTGAGCAGGCCATGGCAGTGGTTGCCGTTGTCTTTCCAGATCCGTTCCTTACAGTTGAAGTAGACAGCTAGCCTGTGGTCCCTCCCAACTCTAGAGAAATCCACTGCTATCTGATTACTCAGTTATTTCAGCCTCCTCCTCCTGCGTCACTTCATTTTCCGTCGGCTGTCTCCTTGCCGTCACCCAGTTAATCCCTCTCTCTTACCCATGGTAATTTTTCCTTTTCATCTCTCTCTTCTCCCTAGAAACTTTGGCTGGAATTAAAAACGGTCCTCCAGAGAGGGAAAAACTCATTTTTTAAAAAATGTTTTGTCCATGTTTGATCACATACATGTTTATCATATGTCTCATCTTTTAACCCTGAAGTATCAATTGTTGGGAACCCAAGGACTGTGTCAGGCTCTGAGAAGGTGTTGTATTAATGAGTACACTGAGTCTTACCTATAGATCACAGTTTGATTGATGGAGACGATAGTCCCAGCAGTCACCGTTTATTTGTCCCGTGCTAGGTGCTGTGTTAATTGCTTTCTATTCGTTCTCACTGAATCCTCACAGCGACCCTGTCAATCACACATCAGCCTATCCCCATTGGACAAATGAGGAAATTATGTGTCCAGTTAAAGCTGTGAGTGTTGGTTCCAAGCTGACATTTATTGAGCACTCACTACACTCCAGAGTCTGTACCCATGCTTCATACTGAATCCTCAAATACCATGAGGTAATTATTCTTACGATCCTCATCTTCCAGGTCAGGAACCTGGCTCCAGGAGGTTAAATAACTTGCAAATATCACACTGCCAGGAAGCAGTGGAACCAAGGTTGTCACCATGGGACTCCTAGTCTCTGCTCTTTGACCACCGAATTTAGTTGCTGGAATACCAAAAGAACCTCTGTGCAATTTGGTTTTACCCCTGCAGTGATGCCGGGGAAAGATCCTCCAGACAGCCTTGTATTGAGGTTATGAGGTAAACTGTCTACAGAGAACCCTGGTGGCAGGAGAGGGCTGGGAGCACGAAGTGGTTAATGTCTGAGAAAGGAAGTGCAGAAGCAGCGAGTGGAGTCAGCACTGCCTCTGTGCGTGTCCTGGAAATGCAAACAGCCCTCGGCTTGGCTTCCCCAGGGCTGGCCCCGGGTGGCTGGCGGGAAGCCTGCTGGAAGGGAAGCCCCGGCCTGCCGAGGGAGCAGCCGAGGGACCCTGGAGCCGTGGCTTCCCTCTCTCTGACCTTTAGCTTGCACTGATGAATTGGCAGCAACTGTGTGACATCAGGGAGACATTTTCTTCTCCGTGAGCTCAGAGCTTCCATTTAAAAATTCCTCGGTCACAAGACGGAGGTTGCAGAAGCCCGGGCACACTTGTGGGGGCGGCAGGTGATTGTGCACTTGCTCCAAATCTTCCACAAGTCTGCGTAATCCCAGGGATTCCGGGCAGCCTTGGGGACGGCCATGTAAGGTGCGATCGCTGGCCTGATTTATCCTGTCGCGCTGCCAGCTCCTAGGGGCCCTGCAGGGACTGGCCACACCAGGCAGGCGCCTGGGAGCTACCGGCCTCCTCTGGCAGTTTCTTCCGTGTGCCCGATCTCTTGTCCTTACCCCTGCCGAAAACGAGCACTGGGTTAAAATTAAGTGAGTTCAAGTGTTCTCCAAGCATGTTTTTGCTTGACTCATGTGTGTGAGATGGGGTATGTACGTGTGGGTGTATTTGGTGGGGGATGGGTGGGGGCAGTGAGTAATCTGACCTCTAAAATTTCAGAGTGATAGAGGGGAATCGTTATTTTAATACAGCAAAGATCGGAGTTGAAGGGAACTTAGAAATCTAAATATGGCAAGCCCCCATTTTACAGAAGAGGAAACTAAGCTCAGAGAGGGAAAGCAACTGGCCCACAGCTTCACATCTCGTTAGTGGCAGGCGCAGGACTAAGAACCGTGTCCTTGGGCAGATTAATCTTTCTCCGGGCCTCAGTGATGAAACGACACAGTGGGATTTGATGATGTTCAAGATTTCCTCCAGATCTTAAAATGCAAAACCATAACTGGGTGACTGTCCCAGGCTCCCTGGGGGATCCTAGCGGAGCAGGGTCCTAAACAAGGCAGGATGCATGCTAGGAAGGTGGGAATGGTTAAATGACTTTGGGCCAGGTGATTTCATCACCTCTAATACCACCTCTCCCTTCAGTCCCTCCCCTTGCCCTTGCCTGGAGACCAGCATTCATCCTCCAACAGCCACGCTCCCTTTTCAACCCACAGACATACATATTCTCTGCTGCTGCTGCTAAGTCACTTCAGTTGTGTCCGACTCTGTGCAACCCCATAGACGGCAGCCCACCAGGCTCCCCCGTCCCTGGGATTCTCCAGGCAAGAACACTGGAGTGGGTTGCCATTTCCTCCTCCAATGCATGAAAGTGAAAAGTGAAAGTGAAGTCGCTCAGTCGTGTCCGACTCCTAGAGACCCCATGGACTGCAGCCCACCAGGCTCCTCCGTTCATGGGATTTTCCAGGCAAGAGTACTGGAGTGGGGTGCCATTGTCTTCTCCAACATATTCTCTGATTTCTGCTAATTTACTAGACCACTGTTATTCCAGCTTATGTGTCTGTAGCTTTTCTACTGCCTTTCATTGAGGCATCACTCACTGAGCAAAGGACTCCATACTTCACATTATCACATTTAATCCCCTTCCCTCCATCCTCTGATTTAGGTTATCTCATTATGTTGATGATAAAATCAAGGTTCATAGATTTCGATACTTGCACATTCTAGTAACTAGTAAGTGGTGAATCTCTAAAGTGACTCAAGTCTGACTAGAGACTTAAGCTTCATTTCTTATATTACCCCTCCTGCGTGGCCCACCCCACACCCCCTAACATTGCCTCTCTGGCTGCCCTGAGGCTCTGACTGTGGCCTCTAAGTTCATCTGGATATGATAGGTGCTAAACTTCAAGATGTTCAAGCTGGTTTTAGAAAAGGCAGAGGAATCAGAGATCAAATTGCCAACATCCGCTGGATCATCGAAAAAGCAAGAGAGTTCCAGAAAAACATCTATTTCTGCTTTATTGATTATGCCAAAGCCTTTGACTGTGTGGATCACAATAAACTGTGGAAAATTCTGAAAGAGATGGGAATACCAGACCACCTGACCTGCCTCCTGAGAAACCTGTATGCAGGTCAGGAAGCAACAGTTAGAACTGGACATGGAACAACAGACTGGTTCCAAAGAGGAAAAAGAGTACATCAAGGTTGTATATTGTCACCCTGCTTATTTAACTTCTATGCAGAGTACATCATGAGAAACGCTGGGCTGGAAGAAGCACAAGCTGGAATCAAGATTGCCGGGAGACATATCAATAACCTCAGATATGCAGATGACACCACCCTTATGGCAGAAAGTGAAGAGGAACTAAAGAGCTTCTTGATGAAAGTGAAAGTGGAGAGTGAAAAGGTTGGCTTAAAGCTCAACATTCAGAAAACAAGGATCATGGCATCTGGTCCCATCACTTCATGGGAAATAGATGGGGAAACAGTGTCAGACTTTATTTTTTGGGGCTCCAAAATCACTGCAGATGGTGACTGCAGCCATGAAATTAAAAGACGCTTACTCCTTGGAAGAAAAGTTATGACCAACCTAGATAGCATATTGAAAAGCAGAGACATTACTTTGCCGACAAAGGTCTGTCTAGTCAAGGCTGTGGTTTTTTCCAGTGGTCATGTATGGATGTGAGAGTTGGACTGTGAAGAAAGCTGAGTGCCAAAGAATTGATGCTTTTGAACTGTGGTGTTGGAAAAAACTCTTGAGAGTCCCTGGACTGCAAGGAGATCCAACCAGTCCATTCTGAAGGAGATCAGCCCTGGGATTTCTTTGGAGGGAATGATGCTGAAGCTGAAACTCCAGTACTTTGGCCACCTCATACGAAGAGTTGACTCATTGGAAAAGACTCTGATGCTGGGAGGGATTGGGGGCAGGAGGAGAAGGGGACAACAGAGGATGAGATGTCTGGATGGCATCACTGACTCGATGGATGTGAGTCTGAGTGAACTCCAGGAGTTGGTGATGGACAGGAAGGCCTGGCATGCTGGGATTCATGGGGTCGTGAAGAGTCGGACACGACTGAGCGACTGAACTGAACAAGACTAAGGTCATTGGTGGGACTTCCCTGGTGGTTCAGTGGCTAAGACTGCTCTCAATGAAGGGGCCAGGGTTTGACTCCTGGTCAGGGAAATAGATCCCACATGCCCCAGCTAAAGATCCTGCTTGCTGAAACTTAAGACCCGGCACAGTCAAATTAATTAATTAAAGAGATTAAAGTTATTGGCTTTATTCTTGTTAAGACCTAATCTTTGTCCTATATCAAAACCACAGACTGTATGTACCCTTGAATTTGACCCGTTGTCTCACAATGAATAGTTGGGATTGGGACTCAGTGTAGAGAAGAGTGAGGATCCTTCATATCTTTTTATTGGACAAAAATGTGAGTAAACAGTTATCATTTTGTTCCTCTGATCTTTCTATGAGCTAAAGAGAATGTAAGCCCACCAAGTCATTATCATTGATAAATTACGTCACAAGAGTTGATTTTGTAAAAGTTTCCTAGAGTGGCAGTTGGGGCACTCATGTATAACTGAATTCTGTAGTTTGGGTATTAAAACTCTCTTCTGACCTCGATGAGTCATGTTCCTGTGGCATCTCCAGCTGACCAGCAGGTCACATGAGGTGGCGTGGACTCAGCAGCTGAAAATGCAATAATACCCTGTTAGGCTCCAGGGATCCTCCAGGAGTGGTGATTCTTCTCAAACAAGTGTTGGCAAGAGTCTGAGGGTTGAGAAGCTCAGTGGGTAGGTTTGGGTGTGAACTATGCTGGTACCCTCAGGGACAAGCCATTCCATTGCACATTCTTTGTCCATTCCTTCCCTAAACACCTACTAAGCACCCCTATGGGCAGGTTAGATCTGGGGCTGCATTGACCACTGAGAATTCCAAAACTGATAATCAAGAAGTTAACATTCTAACTGGAGGCCACCATGTACACAAGCAGTATTATACAATGTGAGAAATGCCATCAAAGCACTGTGGTCTCTTAATGGAGGAATAGTTTTGCTGGGCTGGGGGGGTGCGGGGGTGGGAGTGGGGGTGGGGACTGCTCAAGGAAGCTGTCCTCTGAGCCAAATCCTTAGATATGAGGAGAGGACAGTACATTCCAGACCCAGAGAGGAGCTGGAGCAAAGTGCAAAGGCTGGCGTGAGCACACCTGGATCAGGGGCTTGGAGCAGGTTCCACAGAGAGCCACGTAGTCTTTTTATGCAAAGAACAGCTTTTGCAGGTGTCAGCCTATCTCATAACCATCAGCAAAGCTAACATGTATAGAACTGACTGTGTGCCGGGCAGTCTGCGTAGTGCCTTCCTCAATTCTTTTCTTTTTTCTTTTTTTTTTAAAAATTAATTTATTTTTAAACTGGAGGCTAATTCTTCTTTTTTAATACAAGAACTCTAAGAAGTAGGGATTATTCACACTATTATTACAGGTCAGGTTTAGAGTTCCCTCTACAAGGGAACTAACCCTGGTTAGGAAGCATCTGTGATCTTAAACACTGCACTCCATTCCCACCTTTTTTTTTTTTTTTTGGAGGGGGACACTTTTTTCTTACCCCTGGTGGCTCAATCGGTGAAGAAACTGCCTGCAATGCAGGAGACCATGATTCAATCCCTGGGTTGGGAAGATCCCCAAGAGAAGGGAATGGCAACCCACTCCAGTATTCTTGCCTGGAGAATTCCGTGGACAGAGGAGCCCGGTGGGCTACAGTCCATGGGGTCGCAAAGAGTCAGACACGACTGAGCAACTAACACTTTTTTCTTAAGTGTACATGCACATCCAGGCCACCACCTGTCCAAGGGGGCATTCTTGGTGTGTGCCCAACACACAGCAAGCCCAAACAAGCCAAAATGGAGTTTGGAGCAGAGAAAGTTTATTGCAGGGAGTATGGCCAAGCCCTACGAAGCTCATAGTTCCCTGAAGGATTTTGGCAAGCATTTTTAAAAGCCAGGTGAGCCGGGAGTGGGTCGAAGGATATGTGATCAGCTTGTGCACAGTTCTCTGATTGGCTGATGATGAAGTAACAGGGTGGTATCACAGGGGTTAACACTAGCAGTCCTTAGGCTCCAGGAGGCCTGGGGCTATGTATATGCTTCTGGTTATCAAGAACTTAACATGTTCCATTTGGTGGGGGGTTTTCACGTCTGTAAAACAACTCAGGGAATGTGCATCAACTACTGTTATCTAGGTACTTCAGAGAGGAGATTGAAGGCAGGAGGAGAAGGGGACAGCAGAGGATGAGATGGTTGGATGACATCACCAACTCAATGGACATGAGTTTGAGCAAGCTTTGGGAGTTGGTGATGGACAAGGAAGCCTGACTTGCTGCAGTCCATGGGGTCCCAAAGAGTGGGACAGGAGAGAGTGACTAAACTGAAAGCAGAGGAGTGGGGTAGGCCTCTCCTGGGAAGGCCGGGTTCAGTCCTCCTCTGTTACACTGGGAGGTCACCCATTTGGCCTAGACCTATCTCTCCACAGTGTTCCAGCAAGTCATTTCTGCATAAACCAAAACAAGCCTGAAGTTTCATTTGTTACTTTTCTCCATGAGAAATTGAAACTTAAAGAAGAACCAAAACATACCCATAAGAGTCTTATTGTGCCCCTGCTACTGCTCTAGGCATATGCCTTGAGACCATGTTAGCAAAGCTGTGGTTATTATAGGAAAGTGGTCTTTTAAATATGTATGTGGGGGGAGGGTTCAATGCGGGGCGGCGGGGTGGGGGGTGGGCTACAGATGGATGTTAAGTAGGTTCAGATTTTGGAGAGCTTTAAATGCCATTTAGGTAGTTGGAATTTCATCTTGCGGTGATGTGAAGAAAAAGGGGAGGGAGAGGGTGCCTGCTGTGCCCAGGCACTCAGCTAGCATACACCTCTTCACAGCCCAACTTGGTGAGCAGTGAAAGTTTTTGAGTGGAGCTTGGATACACTCAGTTTAAGAAGATAAACCTGTATTGGATGTCTGATAAATTGGAAGGGAAACGGTTTAGGAGTGGAGATTCCACTGGAGAAGGGATAGTAAAATCTGGGGGTGAGGGATGGGAAATTAGTGCCTGAATTATGGTGATGGTGATAATGAACTGAAACGGGACATTGATTTATAAAGATGCTAACACATGAGAAACAATTTTATAAATAAATTCTGATTCTGAAACATTTAAAAAATAAAATCAATTTTCCAATTTGGTTCTTAGATATTTGTTGTTTTCTTTCTTTTTTTAAAATTTTGCCGTGGGCCCCATTTGCATGGCTACAATATAGTCTCTTGCAAATCTTTTCTTTGAGTGCACTTGTGGCCTGCACCTGAAAGAAACTCACAAGCTTGCATCTGAGTCTAAACTTAGCCCCCTACCGACTTGGAGAAGAATCTAAACTTGGCAAAATGCCTCCATCTCCCTTCCAGCAGCAGTCTTAAAAAGTAGTTCTCTTCCTCCACACCCCCCCCACACCCCCCAACTAATGAACTATATCTAATAGCCTCTCTTTAGAGAGTCCTTTGAGAAAGAGATGGCGTTTGTTTTTGACCTCATTATCCATTTCAGCCTGTCCTTGATGAAAATAATCGCCCCTTAGGCAGGTACATTCCTCACATGCCGCTCTCGGCTGGCGGCTGAGACGTTGTTAACCCCGGCGACCATGGGAAAATGCTGCTGTCGGCCTCGGAGAGTCTAAAGGGAGTTGGCACAAGATAACAAGGGGTGAAGAGGTCAGAGTGGAAGCCCCTTTCATCTTTTCAGGCTGTTTCCAACCCAGACAAAGGTTGCCGTCCAGGGGTGCAAGGCCCACGCGGCTTTATTTTACGGTCTGGCTCTGGAAGGGGGTTGGGAGGGCTTTGCGGTATCTGGATATTGTTTTGGAGGCGAATGCCTGGGTCCCGGGAAGTCCTCGACTCCTGGGGGAATGCTAA
This sequence comes from Bos indicus, assembly GCF_029378745.1. NCBI lineage: Eukaryota > Metazoa > Chordata > Mammalia > Artiodactyla > Bovidae > Bos > Bos indicus. The sequence continues at coordinate 12,524,555 of NC_091782.1, read as the reverse complement.
GTGGAAGGAAGGGCAGGCAGCCCCCGCGTCGGCGGAAGAGACCACCCAGCTCCTCAAAGCAAGAGTGTGAAGGGTTTGAATGGAATGAGCTGTCCTGCAGGATTTATCATTCAGAGACAGTGAGATTAAGGGTGTGAGGTCGCATCGCGGTGGCTCCTGGATTTGCAGCAGGAGAGGAAAGGGCGGGGGGTGGGAGGTGGTGGGGGTGAGGATAGGGAGGTGGGAGATGGGGGGGTGAGGAAAGGGGGGTGGGAGGGGCGTGGTGGGAGCAGGGGGCGAAGGGGTTGGATGGAGAGGTGAAGGGAGGATCCAGATTTCCTCCAAGCTTGTTCACTCACTTGCTTTGTGACTTTGAACAAGTCACTTGTCCATTTTGTGAAATGAAGCGACTGGAAGGATACCAGAAGTGCCTCAAGAGACTGCATTGGAATGACAGGGGTTCCGCTGCCCCACCTCCTGCCCCATAGGCTTTTTCAGCTTGCTTCATTGACTGATTGTGTTTTCAGTAATTGAAAGTCAACTACTCTCAGTCCCACCAAAATCCCCCCTCCCCGCTCCCCAAAACCCCATACAATAATGATTGGGGTGGATTTCCCTTTAAACTTATTTCTAATATATATACTGTGTGTGTGTGTGTGTGTGTGTGTGTCTGTGTGTCTGTGTGTGTCTGTGTGTGTCTGTGTGTGTCTGTGTGTGTTAGTTGCTCAGCTGTGTCCAACTCTTTGCAACCCGCCAGGCTCCTCTGTCCATGGAATTCTCCATGGCAAGAATACTGGAGTGGGTAGCTGCTGTTCCCTTCTCCAGGGGATCTCCTCAACCCAGGGATCAAATGCAGGTCTCTGTATTCCAGGCAGATTCTTTACCGTCTGAGCCACTGGGTAAGCCCATATATACTATATATAATATATACTTACCTCTCCATAGTACGCCTACAATTTTGCATCGTGGTTTTCTTCCCCCAGTAAATTCACAGTGCTGGATATCTTTTGTTTGCCCCTGCAGATTTTCTCCCAGTAGCCTGCACCCTGTTCTGTGTCCCTAGAAGGCTGTTGTGTGCTCCTTTGCCCTCCTCTGGCTTTGACTGGGTTGGAGGGATGTTTCCTCTCTGCTTCACTCCCTTCCAGATCCCTGCTGTCTAGCTGAGTCCCTCTATCAAACGCACAGGTCCTGTCTGTGAACGTTCTCCATGTTCCAGTGGGCCCCACTTACCCCTTCAGGTCAAGCCTGGAAGTAGACACAGCTCCCTCTGCTTTTCCAGTGCTGCCCAAACTTTTGTAAATACCCCTTCATTCAACTCTCTTCAAATTTTCCAGTTTTGGGTGTGTCAGTTTTCCTGCTGAGACTGTCAGGGAATATATATTATTTGTACTTTCCAGATTCCTACACATAATCTATGTGGACTAAAGCTGCATAGCAGTGTGTTGAATAGATATATATTGCTGTGTTGTTCAGTTGCTAAGTTGTGTCTGACTCTGCGACTTCATCAACAGGAGCACGCCAGGCTCCTCTGTCCTCCAGGAGTCTGCTCAGATTCTTGTCCATGAGTCAGTAATGCTATCTACTCATCTTATCCTCTGCTGCCCCTTTCTTCTTTGGTCTTCAGTCTTTCCCAACATCAGAGTCTTTTCCAAAGAGCTCTTGGCATCAGGTAGCCAAAGTTTTGGAGCTTCAGCTTCAGCAGCAGTCCTTCCAATGAATATTCAGGGTTGATTTCCTTTAGGATAAACCTGTTTGATCTCCTTGCAGTCCAAAGGACTCTCTCAAGAGTCCTCCAGCACTGCAATTTGAAAGCATCAATTCTTTTGAAAGTATCATTCAGCCTTCTTTATGGTCCAACTCACACCCATCTGTAACTACTGGAAAAATCATAGCTTTAGACTATACGAACCTTTGTTGGCAAAGTGATCTCTCTCCTTTTTAATACGCTGTTTAGGTATGTCATAGCTTTCCTTGAAGGAGCAAGTGTCTTTTAATTTCATGGCTGCAGTCACCATCCACAGTGATTTTGGAGCCCATATATGGTATATATACATATACCATAATTCATTTAAATTGTGGTGTTGGAGAAGACTCTTGAGAGTCCCTTGGACTGCAAGGAGATCCAACCAGTCCATTCTGAAGGAGATCAGTCCTGGGTGTTCTTTGGAAGGACTGATGCTAAAGCTGAAACTCCAATACTTTGGCCACCTCATGCAAAGAGTTGACTCATTGGAAAAGACTCTGATGCTGGGAGGGATTGGGGGCAGGAGGAGAAGGGGACGACAGAGGATGAGATGGCTGGATGGCATCACTGACTCGATGGACGTGAGTTTGGGTGAACTCTGGGAGTTGGTGATGGACAGGGAGGCCTGGCGTGCTGCAATTCACGGAGTAACAAAGAGTCAGACACGACTGATCGACTGAACTAAACTGAACTGATTCCCTTATTTAATATGCTTCCTGTTTCTTCAGTATCAAAATCTCAGTGAACTACTCCCCAGACAAGAAACCATTGTTTCTTTTATTTAAAAAAAAAAAAATTTATTTATTTGTATTTGCTTGCACTGGGTCTTCTCGGGCTTCCTCTAGTTGCAGGGAGCAGGGCTACTCTTCCTTTCGATGCATGGAGAGAGAAGCGCTGCGTTGGCTTCTCTTGTTGCAGCGCACAAGCTCTAGGGTGTGCGGGCTTCAGTACTTGTGGTACAGGGGCTTTAGTTGCAAATTACTAAGTAATACAGCTAGAAATTCAAAGATAGAGGAGGGATGGAGATGAGGGATGGTTAGTTCGAAGAGGCCTGCTGGCTGGCAGGTCCCAGGATCAGGCTGTCTAATTGTCACCCTGGTTGATTTATCATCGTCAGAAGTGGGCCTCATCTGATTTTGTTTGATTAGTATATAAAATAAGAATGCCAGTTTAGCTTACAAAGAGAAAAATGCCTATCAGCTACATCTGAACCTTTGCGTCAGTATGTCCGGCATGTTATGTCCAAGCAGAAGCCAGGTGGTAAATGGAGTAATATTTGGGGAGCACCAATTTTTCTGCAAGGAATGATCAGATGACTTGCAAGCTTAAGGGGACCAGGCTGGCTATCCAAACTCACTCATCCACAGTAGGGATGACCTTGCCTGTGGGCCTTAATATTCCAAGTCTGTTGGCCAAGACTCCCTTTCTTATGCCCTGATAGAGCTCAGGTGTACACTGTCAACCTAAACCTTTGTTAAGCTGCCTTTCCTGGCCCTTGCCCTTTCCTTTAAGGGGTGATTTACAATCAACAACCTGAGCAAAAATCCTGTTAAATTGTTAAATCTTGTTAAATGCAGATTTGGATTTAGTAGGTCTGGGGTGGGGCCTGGGTGTTTGCAGTTTTAATGGATGCCAAAATACCTTCAACCTAGTCCTCTAAGCCACTGAGTCCTTCAAAAGAATGTCTCTCTTATCTCTAATCCCCATTTCTTGGTAATTTATAATTTAATATTCAGATGGGCAATGTTTCAGACCTTGGATGAGGAGCTGGCACTTTGTGGTAACTCCCTAAAGCAGCAGGGGGAGAGCTCTGAGCAGGTGGGACCCCCCACCTGGGGGTGGAAGGACTGAAGGTTGACTGGCTCCAGCTTTGTGGTTTCTTGCTACTTCTCCTCACCCAGAAGCTGCAGACCTGCAACTCACCCTTCACTTTCATTTAAAGCAGGAAAATCTAATTTCCCCTTTTTACAGAGAAAGCAAAACAAAACTTATATGTTTTTGTGAAATGACTTATATTGAGCCTTCAAAGTCAATCCCCTCATAATTTTTAATGGAGAGTTGAATCAGTTCAGTTCAGTCGCTCAGTCTGACTCTTTGCGACCCCATGGACTGCAGCACGCCAGGCTTCCCTGTCCATTACCAGCTTCCAGAGCTCGCTCAAACTCATGTCCATCGAGTCCGTGATGCCATCCAGCCATCTTATTCTCTGTCGTACCCTTTTCCTCCTGCCTTCAATCTTTCCCAGCATCAGGGTGTTTTCTAAGGAGCCAGTCCTTCACATCAGATGGCCAAAGTATTGGAGCTTCAGCTTCAGCATCAGCCTTTCCAATGAAAAGTTGAATACCATCAAGAAATTAATCACAAGTATATTATTAACACTTCTTCACCTTTTAAAAATATATGCTGCTGCTGCTGCTGCTAAGTTGCTTCAGTTGTGTCTGACTCTGTGCGACCCCAGAGACGGCAGCCCACCAGGCTCCCCCGTCCCTGGGATTCTCCAGGCAAGAACACTGGAGTGGGTTGCCATTTCCTCCAATGCATGAAAGTGAAAAGTGAAAGTGAAGTTGCTCAGTCCGACTCTTAGCGACCCCATGGACTGCAGCCTACCAGGCTGCTCCATCCATGGGATTTTCCAGGCAAGAGTACTAGAGTAGGGTGCCATTGCCTTCTCCAAATTATTTGAATACCCACAAGCTGATCCTTTCAACAACATTGGAAGGTAGAGTAGGCATTAGCATCTCTTTTCCAAAAAAATTAATTTTGATATTTATATATCTTCAGCTGCTTTGGGTCTTAGTTATGGCACATGGGCTTAGTTGCCCTGTGGCCTTTGGGATCTTGGTTCCCAGGCCAGGGATGAAACCCACATTCCCTGCATTGCAATTAACCACTGGACCACCAGGGAAGTTCCTATTATCTCTTTTTAAGTCTCCAGTTTCTAGATAAAACAGCTTCAGAGAGGTCAAGTGACATATCCAGGTTCAACCAGCTACTCAGTGAGAAAGCCTAGGTTCAGAGCTTTATTTTTCCCCTCTGTACAACATAGTGATTCAATATTTTTATACATTAAAAAATGATCACCACGAAAGGTCTAGATACCATCTGTCGTCATTCAAAGTTATTACAGTGTTACTGACTATATTCCCTATGCTGTCCATTACATTCCTGTGACTTACTTATTTTGTAACTGGAAGTTTGTACCTCTTAATCTCTTCCACCTATTTAACTCAGCCTTCCATCCACCTCCCCTCTGGCAACCAACTACCAGTTTATTCTCTGTTTCTTAGAGTCTGGATTCAAAGGTTTTAGATGCTCAGCAGGCATTCAACAACTGTTACGTTGTGTACTATCTGCCCCCATCCCTGACATGCATACCACATTTGCCCGCAAAATGGTTAAAAATTACCCAAGGACCCGGAGCTGGGAGCAGACTTGGGACTCAGACCCGTATTGTCCCTCTTCGCCTGGGTCATTTGTCTTCTTGACTTTTACCTTAAAAGAACTGCAGCAGTTGCTGCTTCTCCCTCCAGGTTCAAGTGGTGTGACTCGGCAAATCCTCACTGCCTCTGTGCCCACCTGGACTTTTCCCACCACACATTTGAATTAGCGCCAGAGCATCTCTCCAGGGTCTTCCGACTAGAACGTGATGGAGCCCTACTATGTGCCAGGCCTTGTGCCAAGTTTTGAGGGTAGGGAGGACGTGCCCTCAAGGCCCTTTAGGGTGACAGGAGAGCAGATACAGGCCTCTGCAGCGGTGCGAGGAAACCGCGGTGACGCGCAGGGACTGAGGGGGAGGTGGCAGGCTGCTCCTTCCCATTGGTCTGCTGGCTGTCGATTCTCTCCCTTCACAGGCACTTAGCGTTCTCTGTGTTCCCTGGTCAAGGTCCTTTACTAATTTCAGCTTGGCGATGATTTTTATTTTTGTTTATCGAGATATAGTTGATTTAGAGTATTGTGTTAGTCTCAGCCTGGCATTTATTGTCCTCTGTTATCCGGCCCCTGCATTTTGCTGTTCCCCAGGACCACCCTCTGTACCCTTGCAGCTTCCTGCTGACTGGCCCAGGCATCTGCCTATGACCTAGTCAAAGAATCATAGCAATGACCTTAGCCCTACTTACTGCATCACCCCCTTCAAGCACTTTTTCATGTTATTTTTTAAAATTTACTTATTTTGTTGATATGTTCTCTTTTTATTTTTATTCAGTATAAGTTTGTTGTTTTTTTTTTTGGCCAAGAGGCATGTAGGATCTTAGTTCCCCGACCAGGAATGGAACCTGTGCCCCCTGCAGTGGAAGCCCAGAGTTTTAACCACTGGACCGCCAGGAAGTCCCTCATTTCTTTCATATAATCCTCATAACTCATTGTGGTATGTATCATCGTCCTCATTTTGTAGATAAGAAAACTAAGGTTCAGACAGCCTAAATCACTTGCCCAAGTCACACAGCTAGAGCATGACTAAATAGAATTCACCACCCCCCACTTCAGGTCAAACCCAAAGTCATCCCACTCTCACTGTCTACAGAGATAAGGAGTAGGAAAATGGCATATGTAAGCGGTTAGTAATCTTCCCTCACTCTTGCTGCTCCTACATCTGAAATACTCACTTTCTCCTTCAGGGATCTCAGTGTCACACTTCCTCGGAACAGCCCAGAGACCCTCCGTCACCTCGAGTTCCCTCGCTTGTTGCTTGCTCCCTCTATGCCATGTGATCATAAACGGCGTAAGCTTCCATTGCCTCGGAATCGTTCTCTAGTGATTTCATGGAGGTGCGTCTGAGCCTGACTACAAACTACTATGCCGACTTGATAGAGGCCAACATCCATAATGATAATTAACAATGAGTGTGGCTGAGAATGGAGACGATCTTTCGGAACAGCAGCAGAGGCATTCAGAAGGCCTGACAGTGTCATCAGTACAGTCATAACTCTGGGCTACGGTTTCCTCATCTGTCAAGTGCAGGGCCTCCATCTAGATGTTCTTCAGTCGAGAAATAATTATTGGGCTCCCCCCACACACCAGGCAGGCCTCTAGGCACCAGGGGTAATAACAAAATCTTTGCTTTCATTCTAGCAGACGGAGACAACAGACGTAAATATGTGAAGGGTGTATGATGTCAGATGGTGGTTAAGTGTGGTGGAGAAATAGAAAGCAGGGAAGGGGGAAAGGAAATGCCAAGGAGTGACATTATCTGACTTGCATTTTAAAAGGCTCACTAGCTGTTGGTGGAGAATTGACTGTAATAAGATAAGTGAATGAGCAGGAGACCAATGGGGAGGTAATTGCAGGAATCCAGATTGGGCGGGGGTGGGGAGGCTGCAGCTTGGTGAGGAGCTGTGGTCAGAAGTGGTTAGATTTTGGATATATTTTGAAAGTAAAGCCCGCATCATTCACTGGAGGTTTATATGTGTTGCCCATTCAAGGAGGTCTGCAAGGTCTTTGTCTTGGGAGGAAGGAACACCTGAAGGATGGAGTGGCCGTTAAAGGCAAGGGGGGAGACTATGAGAGAGGCAGGTTTTGAGGAGACCCCCCAAGAGGAAATATGGAGTGAGCAGTGGCTATGTGAGTCTGGAGTTTAAGGAGGAGGCGCTGGCTGGAGATATAAATATGCGGTAGTCATCAAGGTACAGAGGACGCATCGGACACCTCTTAGTGAGCACGTGCTTAGTTGTGTCCGACTCTTTGTGGCCTCATGGACTGTATGTAGCCCGCCAGGCTCCTCTGTCCACGGGGTTTTCCAGGCAAGAATACTGGAGTGGGTTGCCATTTCCTCCTCTGGGTATCTTCCCAACCAGGGATCAAACCCGCGTCTCTTGTGTCTCCTACATTGGCAGACAGGCTCTTTACCACTGGTGCCACCTTAGGCATGCCTTTAAATCCTGTTGGTCCCACCTCTCCCTCCAGCCGATGTCGTGCAGCTGATGTTGGCCAGATTTGCAATGGGTATGAACTCTTGCCTGCTCTGTGTACCTCTAGCTTCCTGCCCAAGGCTGGCTGTAGGACAACAGTGGGAATTCACTCAGCACTGCCACATGTCCAACCAGAATTATGGGAAAGGCGATGATCCTCGGGCTACCCTTAACCAGTGGTGCATGGAAGCTGGTGGATAAATGAAGATCCCTCTTCATCCTTGATAGACGGTTCTGAATCTCCTTAAGAGGGTTCTGTAGAGTCATGCATCAGTCTCCCACAGTGACGCTCAGCTCAGTAATGCATCCTTGAATTTGTTTCTGTTTCTCTTACTCTGTCCCTCATTTCTGCTCTCTAGAATTTCATTCCCATATAAACTACATGCATGCAAACCTTTTATTAAGGTTCTGCTCCTAGGAGATCCTGGGATAAGGCAAGCGGCATTTAACACCATGAGACTGAATGAGATCACCAATGGATTAATGAAGACTGGGAACAGATCCAGGGACTGAGCTCCAGGACCCTTCAACATTTCTAGATGAAGGAGATAAGCAGGTCCTAGCAAAGGAGACCCTGAGGAATAATCAAGAGAATGTAGTGTCATGGAAGCCAAAAGAAGAAAAGTGTTTCAAGGAAGAATGAAGGGTCAGCTGATTCTTGCTGAGTGGTAGAGATGAAGGAGTCATGATCATTCAGTTTAACCACAGTGGAGGGAACTGGTGACTTTAACAGGCAACAGTTTAGGTGGAGTTGTGGAGTGATCAAAATGGTTTTGAGAGAGGAGCTGGAAGGAAAGTAGGGTCAAGAGAGACTTCTTTTTTTCTTTGGATGGGAGAGACTATAGAATATTAATGTATATGTATATGCTGATGGCAAATGATTCAGCAAAGAGGGAAAAACAGATGATGCAGGAGAGAGGAGGAAGCCTTGCTGGAGAGGGGAGGGGACGGGATCAGCAGCCAATGCAGGTGTTTGCCTTAGATAGGAGCAAACGACAGCTTATCCCCAAACTGCAGGAGAGAAAGCTGGGGTTGTGGGCAAATGCTCACAACCCACAACTCACCGATTGCTTGAATTGCAAAAGGTCATTAAGACTGTGAGTCTGTACTCCTACCATCCCCTTTCACAGAGGAGACCCAGAAGAGAGACCCGCCACAGACACACTACTGAGTCGGACACACCACTGAGTCGAAGCCAAGGCTCCTCTGCCCCACCCAGCCCCTTAGGGCTCTCCCCTCGGGCGGAATCCTGACCATACTCTGTCACTCACCCCGTTAGTCTGGTAGATCCCAGGAAGGATGCTGAGGGGGAAACAGAGAAACAGGCAAGCTTCCAATAGGACCAACAGGCCACAGGGGTGAAATAATCTGAAGATCTATTGAGTTCATGGGACTTCCCTACATGTATGTTGGAGTCAGTGGTAATCACTGCCAGGAAGGAAGCTATAAGCTAGCAAACTGGATTGAGAAAAATCTGCCCAAATGCAGGCAGATATGGGACTTCCCTTGCAGCCCAGTGGCTAAGACTCCGAGCTCCCAGTGCAGGGGGTCTGGGTTCAATCCTTGGTCAGGGAACTAGATCCCACGTGCTGCAACTAAGACTTGGTACAGCCATATATATATATGTGTGTGTGTGTGTATATATATATTTAAATGCAGGCAAATATCATCAGTCCCAGGGCAAACAGAAGGGCATATATCCTTCTGGAATATAGATTTCTGGTTTCAAATAATCCTTCAAGCCTTGTTTCCTAATTTGGGGTTTGGAAACTATGGTCCCTCTCAGCTTAGAGAGCCTGAGGAGGGGGCAGTGAGGTTATGGGCCAGGCAGGGCTGGGGAGGCACAAGACTGCTGGTCACTTGGAAGGGCCACACCAGCCTTGCCTTGACTTCCAGGAAACTTTTTTTTCCTTGACTTCCAGGAAACTTGTAAAACCACTATATTCTCTTTCCCCTAATTCCATTCATTTCACAAACACTCTCTGTGCTTTTTGAGCTAAGTGCTCCAGGTATGTGGGGGGATGGTGGGGCGGGGATATATAGAACAGATGCATTGAAAGAGAGATCCTACCTACAGATGTTTACAGGCTTATAAAAATAAGCTCTCTACACATTTAGCTGTGATTTGATTCTGGACAGTCTCTGTTTTCTTGTTATTTCCTTCTTGGACAGAAGGGGTGTACAGTATGGGATGACTATGTCTCTAGCCATTAAAAGATAGCTCCCTGGCTGTGGACTCAAAAATATAAATTATGAACTGCTCTCGGGTACAAATTACTCCCATGTGAGCTTGCTGAGCGTGATCCACTTATCTCTAGGGTTGATTGCTAGTTAAATCCTGCCCAAGTAGCTGAAAGCCTGTTTGTTTTACGACAAACAGGAGAAAGGAACCCTGCTGCAATTCGGGCCTAGGGGAGAACCCTAAGCCAACGCTACCCTCTAACGTGTTTGTTCAGGAAATCCTTAAACTGGCACAGTCTGACGCCTCTCATCCCCCTTCCCACCAAAGCCATATCCGAGGAGACACCTCGGCCGCGGCTCAGACTTCTGCCTCTCGGGCGTGGAGGGCAAGCCGAGGGGACAAGGAGGTGGATGTCAGCAGGGCCAGGGCTGCTTCTCCGCAGAGACGATCAGGAACTCTTCATTTCGGGCTCCCTTTGCAGCTGTTTCCAAGCACCTGCAGTATCAGTGACTTCACAGAATCCTCACGTGTTCCCCGTGAGGGAGGTGGGGCAGGCTTTATTATTACTGTGCTGCTGCTGAAGAGACCGAGGCTCCAAGAGGCCACAGGACTTGGCCCAGGTCACACGGTTAATAAGCAGCTGAGCTGAGACTTGAGTCCAGGTCTCCTGATGGTGACTCGGACACCCTTGTGCCAGGGAATCTCCGCAGTCCCACCCCTCCCCCAGAGGGAGGGGTGGCCTTCCCTCCCAGGACAGGACGACCTCTTTGAGCCCCAGCTTCAGCAGTTGTATGATCTTGGGCAAGTTGTTTGAGAATCTCTGGGTCTCTTTTCTCCATGTGCAAAATGGGCAGAACAATAATACCAGAGTCAAAGGAAGAAATGAGACGTTACAGCAAGAGCAGAACACACTGCCTGCCACAGGGCAAACAGCCAGAAGTGTTAGAGGACTTTCCTGGTGGCGGGGTGGTTAAGAATCCGCCTGCCAATGCAGGGGCTGTGGGTTCAATTCCAGGTCCGGGAAGATTTCACATGCTATGGAGAAACTAAGTGTGTGCGCCACAGCTACTGAGCCAGGGCTCTAGGGCCCTCAAACCTCAACTTCTGAGCCCGCCTGCCCTAGAGCCTGTGCTCAGCAAGAAGAGAAGCCGCCGCGATGAGAAGTCCGCACCCCGCAACAGAGAGTAGCTAGCTCTGGCAAAGCCACGAAGACCCAGCGCAGCCAAAAATAAATAAAATTATTTTTTTAATGGAAAAGAGAAGGCTATAGCACCTCTTTTTCCCCTCTCCCCCAAAAGTCTTTTCCCCTATGGCACAACCTAAAGGCAGTTAAGAACCTTGGAGAAGCCTCTGTGCTTCCCTGCCTCCTCTTCTGTGTGCTCTCTCTTTGATAATGCTCCCTCCCATTTGTACAGCTCTTTTAACTTTTCAAAGTGCTTTCACTACCAGCACCTCTTGAGATCCTCCCTACAACCCTGTAAGATAACAGAACCCGAAATCTTCTTACAGATAAAGGGCAACCAAGGTAGGAGAGGAGGATGGGCTGCCCTGAGACAACAGCTCTGTTAGCTCCGGTATTACTCTGGGTTACTGGGAATCCTTAATCGTGTGGGTTTCCCTTGTTGCATTTGGAAGTGGCAGAAAGGGACCTAATTGAATCTCTGTGAGCTCAGGATTACCCACAGAAGGAAAACAGTGCAGGAGAAAGTGGTTGGAAGCCTGGAATCCCCCCAGGCCACTCAGCCTCCCTGCCCTTCAAGACTTGGGACTGCAGGTTGGAAAGGCAATCCAAGCTAATGAGTAAATTCCAGCTGACTCCCTACCAGTGGGTGAGAGTTGAAAAGGTCAAAGGGCACTGCTCCTGCCTGAGATTCCAGCCTCAGCTCTGCTCCGGGCTATCTGAGAATCTGATATCTGACTGTATCTGACTTGTTCAAGGCGCACCTCAATTTCCTCATATATAACAGAAAGGCTAGATTCATTAGACTGGACTTATAATAGGTAATGTCTCAACTACTTTTCTGAGAATCTGAAAGGGACTTGCTTGAGGACAGCAGTGAACAATTTTTTAAAAACTTTTATCATGAAAGTTCCTAAAACAATTTCAACGTCAACAGGACAGTATTGTGAACCCACAGGTACCCTTTGCCCCGCTTAGATGATCATCTTTCTTGTTGCCTCTCTACCTTCACGTTCTGCCCACTTGACGATTATTTTGTAGAGTTCTTTTTTCCAGGTGAAACTTATAAACATGGACATGCAGAAATCTTAACTGTGTAACACTGAGAAATCGATCTGCCTGTGCAAGCTACACCTCTATCATGACATAGAACCTTTACACTTTGCGAGAACATTCTCTCGTGTTCATCCCGGGCAAATGTGAGTTTAACACAAAGGGTTAGCAAATGCTCTCTTTTGGGGGCTGGCCTGGTCAGAGTCAGATCTGTTGTCTTAAACTGTTATTCTGCTTCCTGCTTCTGTTCATTCCTGTCAGCTGTGTGTCCCTGGAGGTCATGGGCTTCTCCTGCACGCACTCTGTGTACAGTTCTGTTACGAGGACTCTACTACCCTGGCTTCAAATGCTTGGAAGCAGTTCTCTTTTCTTTTTCCTATATACTTACTCTTCTCTGGGTGTTTCCTTGTGTTCTCCTCCATTTTCATTCCTATGACTGCTTTCTTATACTATTCTTATGCTATTTCTTATGCTATTTCTCTCCTTTGGAATAGTCTCACTTTTCTGTGTTCCGTCCATCGTCTCTGGGCTCACTGTCCTTTGTCCTTTTGGTCAAGTCCTGGACACTTGATACTGAGCCGCAATTTCAGGGTCCAGCTCAAGGCACTTAGTCAACAGTGAGTGAGTGAATATACAAAGGGCCGCATGGACTGAGTCACTAAGGACCCCAACCTGTCAGCCTTGCCATTTTGGGATCACATCTCTCTCTCTATATCAAGCATACCACTATTTATCTGCCCCTTTGGAAGCTCCAGCATCTGAAAGGAAGGAGGCTGACTTCCTGGCAAAATGTGACCCAAAGGACCATTCTCCTCCCACTGCACCCCCCCCCCATTCATTAAAATAAATAAAAAAAACAACAGAGCAAGCTGGGCTATCAGGGATACTTCCTGTTTTCCTCTCTTGAAAGCATCCTGGATAGATGAAACTGAGGGATCAAAGGGACTGTCTGCCTCTGGGGCTTGGGGACTGGCAGGATGGCTTTTAACCCTCTGCTGTCTCCTACTGTGAGTAGCATAGGCAGTTTATGTCTTCTATTTCCTGGGAAGATTCAACTTCTTGGGGGCAAGGGCCCTGTTAGTCATTCATTCATCAAGCATTACTGTACCTACCAAATGTCAAGCTTTGTTTGAGGATCTGGATATTCAGCGATGAATATGACACAGTCCCTGGTTTCTTTCATCTCATAGCAAGGACGGCGAGTGCTAACATGATTAAGCACTTTCTCCATGTCAGGCACTCACTAAATGCTTTTCATACATAAACTCACAACAAGTTTATAGGGTATTATTATGACCATTTTACAGATAAGGAAAGCAAGGCTTGTGGAGGTTAAATAACTTGGTATGGGCGCATGACTAGCAGATGTCGGGACTCATGTCAGAGTCCGGTGATCTGACAGCTGAACCCATCTTCTTAGCAGCTACACTATGTCTCACCCAGAGAACCTACCTCCTCTCTGAAACCTGGTAGTTAAGCATGGCTAGTAATTTCTGTCAATGCAGTTTATCTCTAGGCTTGGTCAGGTGGCTTCTGATGACCAGGATTCTTTGCATTCCACTTACTGTACTGAACTAGAATGAATGGAAGTCAGCCTACAGCCCCTGAAGCCTGGAAGCAAGGCTGAGAAACCAAGAGGCCATGTTTGACTCTGTTTGGGGGGCAAAGAGCATATCAGGCTCTTGCTTGCTCCCCTTCTCAAGTTTCTGGAACAGATCAATTCCCCTAGGGTTTGTTTGTTTGTTTGTTTTTTGGCATGGTGGGTGGTGATGGTGATGTATTTTCTCCAAAGCCTTGAAAGAAACTAGAGGTGATGTTAGTAATAATAGTGACCAAGCGAACATATACAGAGCAATTATTCTAGGTCTTTTGCATTCTTGCAACAATAGACAGTAGTATTTTACTTATTTATTACCATTTTCTATTTCTGGGGCGGATCAGAGGCTCAGAGTGATTAGTTAACACATCCAAAATCACACAGCTAGGCAGAGCCAGGATTTGATCCTGGGTTTGACTAACTCTAAAACCTACACTTTAATCATTGTGTCCCTGATGCTGAAACTTGGCAGAGGGAGGAAGGAACTCCCTGCTGAGGTCCCTGACAAACCATAAGAGGCAGGTGAGGATACAGAGTAACCTTGAGATCCACTGGGCAGGGATGCCTGGCACAAAAGGATCTTAAAGTGCTTCCGACTCTGCAATTCTATCTCTTTAAGACCCAGAGCTCCCATGCCAAGCCTACACCATGATCCTCAGAGATTTCAGGGGTGGGGAAACTGGATTGAACATGCTGACATACAATAAGCAAAAAAAGACCTCAGCATTTTTGCCTCGCCTGGGTGGCTCCAGCCTTTTTTTTTTTTTTTTCCTCCTCTCTCTCTCATTTATTTATTACTATGCTATTCCCTGGCCCCGCTGCTGTGTCAATACTGATAAAAGCAAATCGCCCCACAAACAGGTGCAGCTGAAGCTGCCCCTTGGACAGCTGCCAGGGAATGTGATCGCTCAGCTGGGGTGACCTGCCCCTACCCAACCCCCTTCTCAGGTTCCAGTCCAGGGCATGTGTCCTTGGACAGTTAATGTCAGTCTGTGTGTTCAGAGCCTGGCATTTCAGTTGGCATCATGGACTCAAGCTGGTGGGTGTGGTGGGGTGGGGTGGGCCTATGCAGGATAGGGCGCCTCCAAGAGTTATCAGCCAATCTATTTATTTCCTCTTTCTGTTTCTTCCAAGAAATTCATCATCTGATAATCCTATGTCACCAAGTCCCTCTTGCAACTATTTGAAAATATTTTCTAAGAATATCACTGCCTGATTGTTCTAGGTAAGAAATATTTTTTTTCAGACCTACCCACTTCCAAATTCACGCATACACTTGGAATTTAATGATCTAAAAGACATCTTCTGAGTACCTCCTAGGGCTGAGCTGAGAGGTCATCTAAACAAATATCTTGTGAGCCAACCTTGTTATCCAGAATGCGTTTTGATGCTTCCAAACCATGTGACTTGGACTCGTTTGAAAAAGATTATATTTCATTCCCCCTCCCCCATTCCCGTGTTTTGTCCCTAAGCATCCTTTCCCCACTTCCCTAGGGCACTCGCCTTTCCGGAAATGCCCTCGCCCAGCGGGCAGCCTCCACATCCCGAGGAGGTAGGACTGGGACAATAAGGCGGTGGCCGGCGGGCCTGGGGCCGGGGGCTGGCTGGGTGCAGGGGAGGGGCTGGAGCCGCCAGGCCGCCGGACAGCCGCAGAGCAGCGCAGCTCCGGCCGGGAGGTGGTTGCCATGCAAATAAGGCGGCGCCGTGGTGGGGGGGTGGGGGTGGGGAGCTCCCCTTACCCAGGGGCCCTCCGGTTGCCAAAACAGACCATTCCCCAGAACAGTCGCCTAGAAACGGGCGCTGTCATAGCAGCCTGTCTAGAGGCCAGCCAGCCGCGCTGCTGGGAGGAGCTGGGTCAGGTTGTTCAGACCTCCGCGGCACCCCCTCCCCACTGAGTCTCTACCTCAGGGAAGGGAGTGGTGGCTTGGGCCTCTCCTTGGAGCTAGGGGAGGGCGCTAATTGGATTGGAACACTCCAGAAACACATCAGCTGCTCCTCCCTGGGGGAAACGGGTGGGGGTTGCGGGGTGGGGGGCGGGGGGAGGCTGCAGGCTGTCTTTGTGATGACAGGTCTCAGCCTCACCCTCCCAGCTGCCACGCCCTGACCTGGTCCTCACCAGCTTCTGCCCACCCAGAGCCTTTCTGGGGCACAATGTCAAGCTCTTCATGGAGTGGAGGATGTAGGCGTGGATCAGAGAATCGCCAAAGTGTGATCCAGCCATGATAAAGAGGTGCCTGATGCTCTCAAAATTGAAGATGGTGATCTGACCTGCTGTGAAGCAGTCAGGGAGGATACAGGTTCGCTGCTGCTGCAAGGCCGGTACCTTAGCTACTTGGTCCTTCAACACACCCTTTCTCAGCAGGCTTCCCTCATCTGACCCGTCCTATGCTGATATGCCATTCTGAACCTGCGAGCCATGACTTTCCTATCTCATTTGTCACTAAGAGACCTTCTTGTCACTTAAGTGTGCTTCTTGCCTCTTATCAATTAAACTATGGTATAAATTTCTAAGGGGGCTTCCCTGGTGGCTCAGATAGGAAAGAATTCACCTGCATCGTGGGAGACCTGGGATCAATCCCTGGGTTTCGAAGATTCCCTGGAGGAGGGCATCACAACCCACTCCAGTATCCTTGCCTGGAGAATCCCATGGACAGAGGAGTCTGGCGGGTTACAGTCCAGTCCATGGGGTCACAAAGAGTTGGACAGGACTGAGCGACTAAGCACAGCACTGCACATAAGCTTCTAAAAGGCAGAATCCGTGTAATTCTGCAATGCCGCACCTTGAAGAACAAGATAGATTTTAACAAATCCCTTTAAATTTAAGTGCCAGTGATCTTTATCATCCTGAGAAGCCTCTAAGGTTACCTTTGCAGTAACTGTTTTAGATTGCTTTCAGAGAATACTTGAGATTGTTGATTAATCACTCAGTTCTGTCTGACTCTTTGCAACCCCATGGACTGTGGCCCACCAGGCTCCTCTGTCCATGGGATTTCCTAGGCAGGAATACTGGAGTGGATTGCCATTTCTTTCTCCAGGGGATCTTCCTGACCCAGGGATCAAACCCATGTCTCCTGCAAGTATCCTACATTGCAGGCAGATTTTTTACTGCTGAGCCACCAGGGAAGCCCATTTTTTCTATGTTTGTTGGTTTTCCCCAGATCATAAATCCCACTTCTCAAAGTAAAGGCCAGAAATGTGCTTTCTTAGACTCCCTTGCAGCTAAGATATAGGTGTGTGACCTACATTCCACCAATCAGATACAACAATATGAGACTGATTTGGAAGAGAGCAACTGAGGAAGCAGGGACCCAGAAAAGGGGGTGGGGGAGGCACCTCACCTTTAGAATAACAGAGGAGATGCTTGGGGATCCACCCAGTTGAAGGGAGTGAGGTGAGGCAAGTTACAGAATTCATGCTGATTGACAGCTGCTATGGTAGCTTTGCTGGAAGAGTACCTCTGGGGGGTCTGGCTGTCATCTCTGAATTCTGGACCTTTGTAGCAATCATCCCTTCTGGATTCTGTAAGCCTCTTAATCTTTTTAAGTAAGTTCCTTTTCTGTTAAAGTGGATTCTGTGGTTTGCAACTAAGATCTCTGATACAGATGGTTGGACTGATGGATGAGTAGGTGGGTGGAAGTGTGGGTGAAGGGTGGGTGGGCACCAAAATATTGAGTGATTTTTCTGGGGGAGAAGAGATTATAGGCTATTTTTTCTCTCTGGTTCTCTTCTTAGTTTCTTCCTCTTCTTCTTTTTTTTAAACAATGGAATGATGTTACTAATATAATAATGAAAAGCTATCAGGAACCCAGACCTAGGAGAGCTCAAAGTCCAGTGCAGTGCAGATCAGCACGGTGAACGTGCAAGCCAAGTCTGAACACTGGGTGTTCCAAGCCAGGATGAACTCTGGAGATGCCATGACTTTGGACTCAGATCCCGCTGTCTCAGCCAGCCTGCCCTACCACCAGCAAAAAGCCTGCTGGCTTTCTTCTCCCCTCTGAACCCCACACCAAAGGCTGTGCCCACCACTCAGAGGCATGCACTTGGCTCATCCTGCCTTGTGACATTGTTCCTGTTGTTACCCAACAATCCCATTTTACCATGAGCAAGGATGACAAGCACATTTGTGACTCATCCCATATTGTTCTGCCCTCTCCCTGCTCTGGACTCCCGGCGGCACTGCCTGTCCCTTGGCTGGCAAGTACCACAACCTTGCTCTGCAGCTCTTTTTCATATGGGCACATCCCGTTGCCCAGCACAGACTCAGCTCCGTGGAGGCTGAGACTGCAATTAATGTGATTTTTGCACAGGTTTGCAGGATGAAGGATTTTATGATATGTCTATAGAAGGTGAGAATCATATGGTTTCTTTTCACTTTGATGACTTCACCATAGCAAAATTATAAGCTTTTGCAGACAGAGGCCTTTTCCTTCCTTCCTTCCTTCCTTCATTTGTTCATTCATTCAGCACATAGTGAGTAACTATGATGTGCCAAGCACTGTGCTGTGTGCTGGAAATTTAATAAGGCATAAATCCTCTTCTTAAGGTGTTCACAATTTAATAGTAAGAAACAGATATATTGGCAAATAAACAGGAAAAAAAGTGATAGAAGAGTTCAGATAGGCAAGTGTGCAAGGTAGAGAAGAGAGTGACTGGTTGAGGACAGAGCTTTTCCATAGGAATAATATCAAGGGTTCTCTCCGGGACAGCTCTGTGCTCAGTACAGTGCTTGACCTATGCTCATTCACTTAATCCTTACAATCCAAGGCAAGTGCTATTATTACCCCCATTTTGCAGGTGAGGAAACTAAAGCCTGCTGCTGCTGCTGCTGCTGCTGTTAAGTCGCTTCAGTCGTGTCCGACTCTGTGCGACCCCATAGACGGCAGCCCACCAGGCTCCCCCGTCCCTGGGATTCTCCAGGCAAGAACACTGGAGTGGGTTGCCATTTCCTTCTCCAATGCATGAAAGTGAAAAGTGAAAGTGAAGTCGCTCAGTTGTGTCCGACTCTTCGCCACCCCATGGACTGCAGCCCACCAGGCCCTTCCATCCATGGGATTTTGCAGGCAAGAGTACTGGAGTGGGTGCCATTGCCTTCTCCGAACTAAAGCCTAGAGAGGTTTAATGTCTTAGAAGTTTGCATGCTGGTGAGCTGCAGGGCTGATTTGTGCACATACAGCTCTCGGCTCTAACAGTGAGTGTAACTGTTGTGCCGTACTGCCCTGAATGAATTCTGGAAAGGGGAGTCAGTGATCACTAAGCATGGTGGCCTGATGCACAGGACGGGGCACAGAGTGGCTCGTGCCTGTTCTGTTCTGCTCAGGTGGGACACAGGTGCATAGGAGAGTGGTGTAATGCAGGGATGGCCACTCAGCGACAGGTGAGAACTCACTGCCACAGTCTTGGACTTTGGTTGTTTCCTTTGTTCTTGGTGGTTAATTGCAGTGCTGAAGAGTGGCGACCTAAACAGAATTGTGAGGTTGGCAGAATGGGCTTATCCTCCTCAGGACTGGATCAGGGGTACCCCTGGCTTTGGAGTCACAGGGACTTGGGATCCTGTCCCAGCCCTGCAGCTGACTGGCTGAGTGACTTTGAGTAAGTCACTCACCATCTCTGAACCTCACGATTCTTGACTGTTAACTGATGATAATGACCTCAGTGCTGACGTAAGATTAAATGAGATAATGCATGTAGATCAGTTTAGAACTACTGCCTAGCATGTACCAAGCTGGCCCAAAATGGGATCTAAGTTCCAGTCCCTTGTATACAGCTCCAAAACCTAAAAAGCTCTGAAAAGGAAACACATTTGGCAACAAAACCTGTCCTGAACCAGTGCAAAGTTAAGTCTTTCTTTAGTTGCACCTAGCACTTTTCACTTTCATGCCTTGGAGAAGGCAATGGCACCCCGTGTCAGTGTTCTTGCCTGGAGAATCCCAGGGACAGGGGAGCCTGGTGGGCTGCCGTCTATGGGGTCACACAGAGTCGGACACGACTGAAGTGACTTAGCAGCAGCAGCAGCAGTATCATTTGCATTTTCAGAAAGGGAAGCGCAGTTCCACCTAGTATAATGACCCATTATCCATATACTTTATTACAGAAATATCAATGCATTTGAATATAAAATGCAGCCCACATCCTACTAGAGGCATTACAAAGTATATACTACAGACACCGTGTTGCTTTTCTAAAGTTTAAACCAAAAGCCCTGAATTACAAAGCACACCTGACCCCAAAAACACCAGATAGGGGGTTCGGATTGGCATCAGCTTCCCTCTGGACCACTCTCTCTACTTCTGATCTACTTCTTAATCCCAATTGCTCAAATGGTCCTTGGCATCTGGAACCAACCATTGGTTCCAACAGAAATACATGTCCATCCACACACCCTTTGGGCTTCCCACAGGCTTGCCTCCTGCAACCAAGTTCCTTTGCTCCCAGTGACTCCTCCACTCTACTCTCTGCCAAGCCCATACAATTTGGGGGCTCTTTTCCCATACCCTGGTAGAGAAGATGGACTTTGGAAATGTGTCCTCCTCTGACCTGCTGTGGCAGTATGGTCTCAGCAAGTTATTACCTGCCCATGAGCTGCAGGATTATTGCTGGAAGTCCCTATCTGTGCTCCAAATATTGTCTGCTGACTGTATAAGCAATGTCTGGGATATAAATGTTGTGCTGCTCCTTTTCAAGTTTGTATTGAAGCTTTGGTCGTTTTCCTTCTATGAGTTTCCCCCAGTTGACTAAAGCCCAAAATAACAACTCCCTTCATGTGCAGGATCACAATAATTTCTGATGGGAAAAGGGAGTCCTTGTGTTGGAGCAAGTTGGAAACCCCTGAGCTGGGCTATCCAGACTGCATGTCATTTCCCCTTTAACAGAGTGGGAGTCATGAGACCTGAGGTCAGGTTCCAGCCCCTCCCCTGGCTGGCTGGCTGATCTTGGGGGCAGCCCATGTGACTTGCAGAGCTTTGGTTTCCTCATCCTGGGGCAGAGATCATAGAAATTATTTGGCAGGATTGACAAGAAGATTAAATGAGATAATGAAAGGGCTTCGAAAGCTGATGTGTTGCACAAACACATCATAAGGACTGTTGTCATCTTCTCACACATACTGTCAGCTTCTTAAGGGCAGGGGCAGTGTCTTCTGTTTTTACCTTCAGTTCCCTCAGTGACGCCCCCCCAACCCCCGCCCCAGCCTCTATCTCCTGCCCTCAACACAGTTCTATGGAGATGACCTCGTAAGAACACTGAAGTGACTAGCACGGTGGCTTAGCACTTAGAAGTTGCTGGATACATGGCAACTGATCCCTACGCGTGCACTGTCATACAGACAAGCAGTAGAGGGCAGAGGTTCAGTGCATGGACCCTGGTTCGAGTCCTCTCTCTGCCATGTGCTGAGTTTGGGCAAGGTTGGCACTTACCTGCCCTGCCGTCCTCATCCCTCACAGGTGCCTGATGAGAACAGCAGCTAGTTCTTGAGGTGGTTGTGAGAACTGAAGGAGTTGAGACTATGCCAAGCCAGGCGCAAATCAAGCCCTCATAGGCATCAGCTGTTGTTATTATTTTACTAATTGTATCCCGAGGTGGTGCAAGAAGATCATGAGAAGAAATCTAGCTCTTGGGTTTTGTTTAGAGTTGAAAAGGTCTTCAAAGGTGGTCAGAAGCTCAGGGCAGGCTCTTATGGTCAGCACAAATAGTGTAGCTGTGAATACACTTGAGCATCATTCCCCCCAGGTGTGGGCTAGATCCCTAGACCAGACATTGTTGGGTAAAAAGTGTGCATCTTTAGCTTTTGGATAAATATCACAACTGTGCAACACACACATGTTTCTGTTCGCGTTCCTTCCCACCAGAACAAGAGAGCCTGTTTCCTCATACCCCAATGCACCCACATTTTTAAGTGTAAATCTTATTAATTTCTGACTTGTGAATATTTGCAAGATGCACAGAATTCAAAGAGGTACAAAGGGCATACAGGAGCACACAGGGGATTTCCTGTCCAGTGGTTAGGATTTCATGCTTTCACTGTCACGGGTGACGGTTCGATCCCTGGTCTGGAAAGTAAGATCCCTCAAGTCGTGGGTTGAGGCCAACAAACAAACAAACAAACAAAAAACAACCACCTGAGTCCACTCCCCAGAAACACAAACTTTGATCTCAGCCTGTCTGGTAAGTGGAAAGTGGTGTCTCACTAATACATCTCACTATTGTATTTATGTGAAAACAAACTGGAATGTATTGGAGTAGAATGTTGTATTTGAATGAACTTGAAGATAAAACTGGAGACTTCAAAGACATGCTCAAGGGTGGGGCGGGGTGGGGAGCTGCTTCCGGCTGTTCCCCCACCTGTTCTAGGGGAGAAACTTGGTACAAGTCTGAGTTAGCCTATAAGATGAAAGCCTGAGGATGCCCCCTGCTCCCTTTGATTGTATTGGGGCTTTCCGCATCACCCCAGTCACCTGCTTGCAATCCTTCCCCCTCGGCCACCACCTTGCTGTCTGACCCTGAGGCAGTCGCCTCTGCTCTGGGCTTCAGTTTTCCTTGAGGGTGGAATGATTTGAGAGAATAGCATTGAAACAAGTATACTGGTGGTTTAGTCGCTAAGTCGCGTCCAACTCTTGTGACCCCATGGAGTATAGGCTCCTCTGTCCATAGGATTCTCCAGGCAAGAATACTGGAGTCCGTTGCCATTTCCTTCTCCAAACATATATATTACCATATGTAAAATAGATGACCAGTCCAAGTCTGTTGCATGAAGTGGGGCACTCAAAGCCGGTGCACTGGGACAACCCAGAGGGATGTGATGGGAGGGAGGTGGGAGGGGGGGTTCAGGACGGGGGAGGAAACATGTACGCCCGTGGCTGATTCATGTCGATGTATGGCAAAAACCAGCACAATATTGTAATTAGCCTCCAATTAAAATAAATAATTTTTTTTTTTTAAAAAGAAGGGTTGGTCTAGGCCCCCATTTCAGGTGTAATATTCCAGGACTGTTCAACTAATTCATACTGAGGTGTAGATGACTGATAACAGCTTAATTTATTACCTCTCCTGTGGGTGGGATCATTTTAAGAGATGTAATTTCTCATCCCCAAAGAATGAATGTGCCTGTTGCAATTTCAGGCACGGTCACAGGTGAGCGGGGGAAGCTGTAGGGGAGGGGCACCTCGCCTGGCATTCCTCCAGTGGTCACTGGTTTTGGGCAGGGCCTGCTCCGGCCGGGGTGAGGGTGTTGGCCCTGAAGGGACGGACGTGCCCTTTGGTTTCCCTGCAGAACTCACATCACACTTGTTTCTGTTTGGCACTGGCCAAGAGTAGGGTTTTGTCATACAGAAAAACGCTTCATCAGGGAAACCCTCGTGTGTGGCCTGGAAAGCTACCCTATCCCCTGGGGCAGGGGGTGCAGCGGGCAGCGGGGGGCGGGGATGGGGGGCGTTTAGCAGCTTGACTTCCAGGTTCGCAGGTCAGTTCCCATCCTGGGCAGAGTGGGCCGTCCGCATTCTGCCAGAGCAGGTGGTCCCTCCACACCTGGATCCAAGATGGCTTTTCGCCCAGGGAGAAAGAAGGTGCCAAACGCTGTCTGGTTTCATTTTCTGTAAGGAGGTTTGGTTTGGCTTCTGAATTTTCAGGGAGGGTGTGAGAGAGTGGGTGGCTCGTAGCCACCGCAAGCCCATCAGAAATAAGAGAACCGTTTCTCTGAAGTCAAGGCCAGCTGGTCTCATACGGCGTAGAGTGACGTAGCCCAGCGCATCTGCCTTCCAGTCCGCTCAGGGGGGCCACTTTGTCCCCACCCGCTGTCTGGGGCTCCCTGCAGTGGAAACAGCTGAGGGAGTCAGTCTGTGCTCCAGCCAAGGCTGCGGTAGGTGGGGATGGAAACCAGGGACTCTGGTCAGCAGCTCCACTCTCTTGGCAGTGCTGAGAGGTCTGGGCCAAGTCCCCGGGGTGGACGTCCCTCGGTCTCTGTCAGAATCCTCACCTCCATATCCCTTCCTCTTTTCTGAGCGGGGCAGTTTCTCAAGCCCTGTTAATGCTTAACCCATGAGCCTCACCGTGGACAACAGAGCTCCAGGCCCTCCCTACTTAACTTGGGGTCTGTGACTAGCAATCCTGGCCTCACTTAGGAGCTGGTTGGAAAGGTAGCATTTCAGGACCCGCCCTAGGATGCTGAATCCGAATGTGGAGTGTTACGAGATACCAAGTTGGCATGTGAGTGTTAGGGATGCTGCGTGTCCTGAGGAGGCAGGAAGGAAAGAAGGAAGTAGAAGGTCCCTGGAGAGATCTCCTCTGAGAGGCAGATACCCCCTCAGATCTGTTCAATGGCGGGGGGCGCGGTGGACGCAGGAAAAGGCTAAGGAAGACCCTCTAGGAAAACACACTGAAATAGGTAGTTGCCTTGAATGATTTTGGTTTTAACTTCATTTTTACTAGGCAATTCATTACACAGTTAAAATTCTAAGGTGCAAAAGGGTATGGCAGACACAGTTTCTTTCCCACACTTATGTCCCAGCCACTTCCCCTCAAAGGTAACCTCTGTTACTAGTCTAGAGATATGAGATATTATGCAATAAAAGCACATGTGCACGCTTGTGCGTGTTTATGTGTGTTGTTGTTAATCATCAGATCCTTTTTTTAAAAATTCAAATGGTAGGTGACGATAGTGCCTAGACCTTAGTTCCCCTACCAGGTATCTAGCCCTTGTGCCCTGCCTTGGAAGCATGGAGTCTTAACCAATGGACTGCCAAGGAAGTCCCAATATATCTTAAAAAATTTTTTTTAATCTTTTAAAAGAATTTTGGCCGCTCCATCTGGCTTGCAGGATCTCAGTTCCCCAACCAGGGATTGAATCTGGGCCAAGGCATTGAAAATGCTGAATCCTAACCACTAGACCACCAGTGAATTCCCGTCCTTAATATATTTTGGAGCTCATTCTATATCAATATGTAAAGAACATCCTAGATTATATTTCAGCTGAATATTATTCTACTCTAAGGATACGTGCTAAGTTGCTTCAGTTGTGTCCAACTCTTTGCGACCCTATGAACTGTAAGCCCACCAGGCTCCTCTGTCCATGGGGATTCTGCAGGCAAGAATACTGGAATGGGTTGCCATACCCTTCTCCAGGGGATCTTCCCGATCCAGGGATCAAACATGTCTCTTACTTTTCCTATATTGGCAGGCAGGTTCTTTTATCACTTGAACCTTAGTTTATATTGCCATGCCCCGCTGATGTACTTTGAACACTTTTGTTTTAATGTAGCTTAATCTTAATCTTAGAACCTGGGAGGTTATTCAGTCCTAGCTTAGAAATTCTTTCATAGAATCCTACTCCACTTCCGAGACTCAGGTCAGTGTTGCCTCCTCTGGGGAGCTCTACCTCCTTCTCCCATCATCCTGACAGGTACCTTTGCCAGAACTCTAATCACGTGATATTATCAAGGGAAAGGCATGATAACATTTCCTTTTGTATTCTCTCACCCTGTGTTCCAACAGAGTAGGTGCTCAATGGATGTGAATGAAATTGAACTGATCATCCCTAATAGGGAAACCCTCCACATTCTGCTGCTTGAATACCTCTAGTGACAGAGATCTCACTTCCTGAAAAGTACATTCTGCCTTTGAGAGACTGTATCAGAAGCAAAGTACATTTCTTCTGTTAATAATACAACAGGGGATAATAATACTCCAGGGGATCTTCCTGACCCAGGGATCAAACCCAGATCTCCTGCATTGCAGGCAGATGCTTTACCCTCTGAGCCACCAGGGAAGCCCCAGTAATACAACACAGAAATTTAATTCTTCTTCCAGATATATTTAAGATATATATATATATTTCTCCAAACCACTCACTTTCTCTGTGGGTCCTGCTTCCAGACCCTTCTCCTTCCAGTAATTTCGTCCATACATTTTTTGGCTTATAATGTAACCCTTAGAAAAAATGATGTGTGATCACTACACACTTATTAGAATTTGTTGTTGTTAGTCACTACATGTGTCTAACTCTTTTGGGACCCCATGGACTATAGCCCTCCAGGCTCCTCTGTCCATGGGATTTCCCAGGCAAGAAGAGTGGAATGGGTAGCCATTTCCTTCTTCAGGAGATCTTCCGACCCAGGGATCAAACCTGAGTCTCTTGCTTTGGCAGGCAGATTCTTTACCACTGAGCCACCAGGGAAGCCTATGATGGAGTGTGTGCTTAGTTGCCTAGTGGTGTCTAACTTTTTGTGAGCCTTGGGCTGCCATCTATGGGGTCGCACAGAGTCGGACACGACTGAAGCGACTTAGCAGCAGCAGCAGCATCAGGACTGTAGCCCACCAGGCTCCTCTGTCTATGGGATAGAATACTACTCAGCAAAAAGACTAAATTAAAAAGCAAACAGATTGACATACTTAACAACGTTGATGAATCTCAGAACAATTATACTGAGTAAAATAAGCTGGATGAAAAATAACAAGAATTAGTGCTAGGTGATTTCATTTATTTAAAATTCTAAAAAATGCAAACTGATAGTGACAGAAAGCACCTTAGTGGTTGCTCGGGGATGTGGAGGTGGGGAGGAGCGAGAGGAGGGATTATGAAGGGCACAAGGAAACTCTGTATAGTGATGGTTATGTTTACTTGATTCTAGTGATGGCTTATACACCCGTCAAAATGATCAGATTGTATATTTTAAACGTGCAGTTTATTGTAATTCAATGATACCTCGAGAACGCTGTTTTTAAAAAAAAAAAGCCTAAGGAATCCCCCGGTGGTCCAGTGGTTTGGACTTGATGCTTTCACTGCAGTGACCTGGTTCAGTCCCTGGCTGAGAAACTAAGATCCCATGAGCCTTGTAGTGCAACCAAAAATCAATGTCTGGAATTAGCTACATCCCCTCTTGACACTGATTGATGTGGTGCACAGTAGGGCAGCTAGCTCCTTTGATTTTGTTACTATATTCTGTTGATGAAACCCAAGTTTATGTGAGGTTTTTTTTTTCTCCCAAATTTTATTTATTTATGGCTGCATTAGGTCTTCATTGCTGGGTGCGGGCTCTGGTTTTGGCGCTTAGTTTTTTCATTGCAGAGGGCTTCTCGTTGCAGAGCATGGGCTCTGGGCTCGCAGGCTTCAGCAGTTGCAGCACTTGGCTCAGTGGCTGTGGCTCTCGGGCTGTAGAGCACGGGCTCAGTAGCTGTGCTCCACAGCCTTTGTTGTCCCTTGGCACGCGGAATCTTCCGGGACCAGGGATCGAACCTGTGTTCCCTGCATTGACCGGCGGATTAACCCGTGGTCCAGTTAATCCAGTTAATCCAGTGGTCCACTAACCACTGGACCACCAGGGAAGTCCATATGTGAGTTTTAGGAGTGCTATCACTGTCCTTTAAGTTCAGCAAAACTTATAGGACATTGACATCATCAATGCTCACCTGCCAACCCGCCTCCAATTTTTTTTTAATTAATTTATTTTTTACTGAAGGACAATTGCTTTACAGAATTTTGCTGTTTCTGTCAAACCTCAACATGAATCAGCCATACATATATCCCCTCCCTCTGGAAACTCCCTCCCATCTCTCTCCCCATCCCACACCTCTATGTTGATACAGAGCCCCTGTTTGAGTTTCCTGAGCCATACAGCAAATTCCCATTGGCTGTCTATTTTATATATGGTCTCCTCCAATTTTAACGTGAATTGTGTCAATTACCCCATTCGATGTTCATTTCATTTTTTTTTCTAATGGAACAAGGGATGGCATGGAACAGTGGAAAGTATAATATGAACTTTAGGGGTCAGATTCCTTTGACTAGATACTCAGGGTGGATATGTTACTGAGCTTCTCTGAGACTTAGTGTCCTTATTTGTAAAGTGAGTCAGTATTTGTGATCTCATAGAGGTGTGACAATCAAATGACACCTCTAAAGGAAATGAACTTAGTACTTGGCCCATTAGGGCACTCAGTGAAGAGAAGCTAATTTTATAGCTTTGAGATAGAAGGGAAGGGGGCAGGGCACAACCTTTAAAAGAATGAAAACAGTCATTGAGGATAGGGCAAAAACTGGCTAGAACAGACTAGGTTCAAGATGGCAGAAGACTCGACTTTCAGTAGACCTTGAGCATCGTACACCCATTGTAATACGTTAGCTAAGTCACACACCCCCAGGTGCCAGGACAGTTCCCAGGTGGGCCATAGAAGACCAGAAAATGAGCAGTGGTCCATTCCTAGAAATACCTGCCCCTCCCCCCAAATAGTTGGAATAACCCTTCTACTCATTATCCTATATTACCCAGCCCATAAAAATGAACCGCCCCATATTTCAGGGCTTCTCACCTTCTGAGATGGCTCACGCTCTCTCTGTAGAGTGTGCATCTCCAAGAGCCACCCTCGCCTTTTGAGACAGACTGTGTTCTGGCTGTGGAATGTGTAGCTCTCTAAATAAATCTACTTCTTATGTATCACTTTGACTTTCACTGAATTCCTTCTGCACTGAGACATAAAGAACCTGAGCTTCATTAAGTCCTGAGGCCAGGTGAACAGTTTTAGCTGGCAGACTGTGGGTTCGAGGCCCAGCTGGGGTGTTCAGTTATAGCTCCATCACCCTGCCCATCGCAGTATTTTAAAATCTTCATTCTGTGTATGTCCGACATCTCACCTTTGTAACATCTCTGTATCTAATTAGCTGACCTACACACCTGTAAGGGTTTTCCAGGAGGCACGAGTGATAAAGAACCCACCTGCCAATGCAGGAGACATAAGAGATGTGGGTTCAATCCCTGGCTCTGGAAGATCCCCTGGAGGAGGACATGGCAACCCACTCCAGTATTCTTGCCTGGAGAATTCCATGGACAGAGGAACCTGGCGAGCTACAGTCCGTAAGGTCACAAAGAGTTGGACACGACTGAAGCGACTTAGCACATACACACCTTTATCAGACTTTCTAATATGAACATTGAAATGGGCCAGGTCAAAACCAGCCTCATGACATACCACCACTGAGTTTCTCCAGACTGATCTGCACTCCTTGGGTTGGAAGTGATGAGGGTAGCCCTACATTTTTAAGTGGGGTGGCTAATATGCTGACTAATGTAGGAGCTGTTAGGGGAGCCTGGCATGAGAGTAAAAGAGCGGCATAAAATAGAATGGCGGCTACTCAAAAATCGAATGTAGAATTATCATAAAATCTAACAACCCCACCTTGGGGCATATACCTGAACTAATTGAAAGCAGGGAGTCTAACAGATGTGTGTACATCCAAGTTCGTAGCCAAAAATCACCCACCAAAAGGGTGAATCAGTAGCCAAAAGGTGGGAGGAGCCCAAGTGTCTACTGACAGATGAATGGATAAGGAAAAGATGACCTAAACCTATAGTGGAATATTATTAAGTCATAAAAAGAAAGTTCTGCATGCTGCAACATGGATGAACCTTAAAGACATGCTAAGTGACGTAAGCCAGACACAAGAGGAAGACGTTGTATGGTTCTGCTTATATGGGGTCTGTAGAGCCATCAAATTCATAGAGATAGAAAGTAAAATGGTTGGTTGGTAGGGGCTGAGGAGAGAGGAATAAGGAGTTATTGTTTAATGGGTACCGTTCAAGTTGAGAAAATGAAAGAGATTGATGGTTGCACAAAAATATGAATGTGCTTAATGCTACAGAACTGTATATCTGGAAGTGGTTAAAATAGTAAATTTTATGTTACATTTATTTTTCTACCTTCTTGTTATTTGTTTTCTTTCTCCTTTTTGGCCATGCAGTGAGGCATGTGGGATCTTAGTTCCCCCAACCAGGGACCAAACCAATACTCTGTGCAGTGGAAGCTCAAAGTCTTAACAAGTGGATCACCAGGGAAGTCCTTATTTTACCACGATTTAAAAATAAAGTGGAGTAGCAGGCTGTTCAGTGGTGGGGAAAGCCTGGCCCATGAGCTGGAGAGACAGCAGAGTTAGGATGAGCTGGAGTGGGGGTTGGCCTGGTCAGAACTGGGATGAGACGGGAGAGGAGGTCAGCATGCCCTAGTGAGCCCTGAAGTCCAGCTGAGAAACTGGGACTTGAGATCCTCACTGAGTCACTCTTTGGAGTCAAACCTTTGCCTCCTGGTTAAAATAAACACTTCCCTGGGGTGAGTTAACCCAGGGACTCTACAGCTGGCACATCAAGTTAATGCAGATGGGTTTGCAAGCCAGCCACTCGTGGTGGGTTTATGGTTAGAGTGGGGACAGAGTGCAGCCTTCTCGATGGGCAAGTCTCGAGCAGAAAGACACCCCCTCATTGTCCAGGACTGTCATAGCTCTGGGCTTGTATTGCAGTTCCTCCATTCAGAGTCAGAGGAATGTGCTCTTAACTGTTCTGTGCCTCAGTTTCCTCATCTGTAAACTGGGGACAATGTAACCTTGTGGGTCAGGGAGAAAAAGAAAAAAGGTCCATGTGAAGAGTCTGCCACTTTTGTCTTCTCCTTCCAAGGAAGAAGGCTGGCCTGTTGGCATGCCATTTCAGAGGAAGTGAAACAGGGCAAAGCCCAGAGTGGGTCAAATTTCTTTAAATAAGTAAGAATGGGGCTTCCCTGGTGGCTCAGATGGTAAAGAATCTGACTGCAATGAAGGCGACCTGGGTTCGATCCCTGGTTTGGTAAGATCCCCCCGATGAGGCAATGGCTACCCACTCCAGTATTCTTGCCTGGACAGAGGAACCTGGTGGACTACAGTCCATGGGGTCGCAAAGAGTCCGACATGACTAAGCCGTTTATCACTAAGAAAGAATGAACGGGGAGGGAGGAAGAAGAGACTCACAGAACCATTCCTGGTTTGGGGCTGTGAGAAGAGAGAGACAGAGGAGATGGGCTGAGGAGTGGCACTTGGGGAGATCAGAAGTCCCCCTGTTTCGTAGACAGACTTTCCCCATGGCTCGTGTGCTTCCTCGGGAGGTTTTCAGAAAAGACCTATTGTGTTAATTTTCAAGCTGTCTTGGAATTCTGAGCTTCTTTTAAAACAAATTTTATTTTTTTAATTTAATTTAAAAAATGTGAGGGGGTCACACTGTATAGCATGCAGGATCTTAGTTCGCCGACCAGGGATAGAACCCGGGCCCCCTACATTGGGAGCACAGAGTCTTAACCCCTGAACCACCGAGGAAGCCCCTCTGAGCTTCTTTTGAACATTGTTCTAGGACTTGCGGTGACTCATTATATCTGGTTTACATTTGCAAAACACCCAGTGCATTGTAGGGGTTCCACAAATGCTCCCAGTTATTTTGGGAGAAGACAGACCTGAGAGTTGGGGAGACAAGGGCTGGGTGTTTTCAAAGAGCAGAACACTTTCTGAGATTCCAGGCTACTAGGTGAGGTCACAGGAATGGTAGGCCCTCAAACCCTCCCTTCTTTTTAGAGCTGCACTGACTAGTAGGGTAGCTACCTGTCACATGTTGTATTTAAAGTTCAAAAAAAAGTTTAATAAACTCAGTTCCTGAGTCAAACTTCCTAAGTCAAGCACAAGAGGCATTCAATAGCCACACACAGCTAGTGGCTACCACTCTGGCCCACGCAGCAGAGAATACTTCCATCAGCACGGACTCTTCTATTGAGCCGCCTGCTCTAGAAAGATGAGGGAAAAGCCCAAGTAGGTTGATGTGTTTGTTTATACCCTGACTGGTTCCCAAAAGGATCTGAAGCAGCTGAGGACGGCCCGTGGCCCTGAGCCCAGTGCCCTCTGGCTAGAGATGGGAAGGCTGGCGTGTGGGCTGAACTGGGTCACGAGTGGAGTAGCAAAGAGAAGAGGCCCCTGTGGGTTGAGCTCCGGGGCCCAGATAGGAAGTGGGAGGGAAGGCGGAGGTGGGGATGTTGTGGGAGTGAATGTCAAAGGACAAGGCCGTGAGCAGTCAGATGTTGAGCAATGCGAGAGCGAGGGGAAAGATCTCTGTTCCTCTTAGCAATGTATGGTTATCTCACTTGTTTAATCAAGGAGTCCCCGATGCCCTTCTGTTCGTAGATACAAATTCCAAATTCCAGCTAATCAGCGGCAATTACAGGATATGCTGGCTGGGTGCAAGTTCTGACTGGCAGTACGCTGGGTAGGATGCCCGCTTTCGTGCTCACCGCCCGGCTGGTGTGTTTGTCCCAGAGGCGGCAGGGCCGGGAGACATCCTTCTCGGGGTGATGCGAGTGGAAGGTTCTAGTGGAAGGCGGCCAGGTCCTGAGTGTTTTCCTGTGGCACTTTCAAAGCAAAGATACCCTTTAGGAGGATGGATTCTTTTTGAGGGCAAATCAAGAGCTCAAAAAAAAAAAAAAATGTTCACTCGATTTGACTTTTGTGTTAAACTCATTTCTTGGGATTAAGACAAGCCAAACATATATTAAGATGATTTTAATTTAAGCTTTGTTGGAAAGTTCAAAGACATCACAGGGCGAGATGGGGTGCCAAGGCAAGCAGCTTCTTATTGCTTAATTTGAGATAATATATTCCCATAGATTTAAGTTTTACTTTTATTTTGAGGTGTAACAGACTTACAGCAAAAAGCGCTCATCTTTAATGTAGAGCTTGGTGAATTTCTGCATATGTATGTACCTGTATAGCCTCCACCCAGAACAAAATTCAGAACATTTCCAATACCGTAGAGAGTTCTCTCACGCTTCCTCCTGGTCAATTCCCCTTCCCAGAGGTAATTTCTATTCTGATTTCTACAGCTGTCAGTTTAGCCTGTTCTTTCTTTCTTTATTATTTTGGGCTGCACTGGGGCTTCGTTGCTGCGCTTGGGCTTTCTTTGGTTGCAGCAAGCAGGGGATACTCTTGGTTTCAGAGCACGGGCTCTAAGCACACGGGCTTCAGTAGCTGCAGCACGCAGGCTCTGTCGTTGTGGCTCTCAGGCTTGGTTGCTCCTTGGCATGTGGAATCTTCCCAGACCAGGGATGGAGACTCATGTTTCCCCTATTGGCAGGCAGATTCTTATCTACTGCACCACCAGGAAAGTCCTAGTCTGTTCCTGAACTTCATACAAATGGGATCATTTAGTACATATGGTCCACGTCTGGCTCCTTTCACTCATAAGTCCATGAACTTTTTAAGGAAAGTTTTATGAATACGGACCACAATCCTTTGCCTAAGACCACTGGGGCCTAATAGGTTTCGGAAATGCAGGATTTTTCATAGTTTAGAAAGGTGGCTTGATGAGATCACTTACACTGTATATATTATAAAATGCCCCCAGCAGGGTCTAGGGCAGCACTGGGTAAACATACAAACATTTCTGAGCAAAGTCTATGAATATTCACACACTAAGTCGTGTAAATAAAGGCTGTAAATAGCCCCTCCCCCCCTCAGTTAAGGTTGGTTTTGCAGCCAAAGAAGTTCACATCGGGTCAGGCTTTGCAGTCAAATGCCTTAAGATAAAACGTTTTCAGAGATTTGGGGTTTTTGAACAGAAAAAAAGCATAGAGAACCTGCTAGTTCCCGAGGAGCCATCGGCTCTGTGGGAGGCAAGCACCCGCCCGGATCCAGGGCTGATAGAAGGTTACAGAAAGCAGCCTCCCCCAACCCCCTGGAAGTGTGCACCAAGCCAGGCCCATCAGGAGCAGACTTTCTTGGTTAGGGCTGTTGGGGGGTCCACACATGAGCTTCTGACGCTGCAGAAGCATGTGTCTTGGGCATTTTTCTGAGATCTCTGTCTTTGCTTAGATTTTCAAAAGAAATCTACACAAATAAGCCTCAGAGCTCAGTTAGGGGGTGCCCTTGAGGGTCAAAGTGGTGCTTAGTTAGAGCTCCTCTGCTTGGACCTGGCTGTCTAACAAACTGTGTCTCTGATGACAGACACTCAGTGACAATCAGGTGAGGTGGTGAGAGGCGGCAAACATACACAGAGAGGCTGAGGTGTGGAGAAGGAGGGGGAAGGAGGAGAATTTAGGGTTGGAGTTAGGGATGAGTGTGAGGGAGCCAAGAAGAAAATACACCCAGGATCGCTCCTGCCCCCTGTGTATATTGTGTGTGTCTGAGCCCAGGAGAGCTTCTCCCTGGGGTTGGGGGTTATGACTTGAGTTTAGGAGCCTACATGGAACATTTACTTTCTGTCCAGGGCTGAGGATGCAAAGACCAGTAAGAACTTCTCCCTGTCTATAAGCCTGTGGGAGCTACATTGCATTCCTCCCCTCTCCACCACTAAAGGAAACACACACACACACACACACACACACACACACACCCCCAGGAGTGACCTCACAATACAGGCCTCAGGCTCTAAACCTTTTGGGCTTTCCCCTACCCTACCCTCCTAGGTCCCATGTTGATAAAGACCAATCGAAAGGAAGGAAGGCTTTCTTTGCTGACAGCAGCGTGCAGCCACTAAGGTGATGTGTTTCTCAGAGGTGTAGAGTGGTGTTGCTGGCGTTTTAGTTCCTTTCCAATATCCCCCCTTTTTTTTTTTGCCGTGCCACATGGCATGGGGGATCTTAGCTCCCTGGCTGGGGACTGAACCTGTGCCCTCTACAGTGGACGCTCAGAGTTGTAACCACTGAACCACCAGGGAAGTCCCATTTTCCCCACCACTTAGTTGTCCGAGCTTGGAACAGTGCTCTGCCCTGAGTCTCAGTTTCCTCACTTGTAGAATGACTCACTAGGCCTACTACTCCCTACTTTACAGGATGTTGTGGGGATCAAAGGGAATAGTATGAGGAAGACGTCAATGGCAAGGCTCACACAGGTCTGAACTATGCTCACAATTGTGTACTGTGTTCCCAATCTCACAGGCAACCCGCACTCAGCACCTTCAGTAGCAGCATGTTAGGGGTTGTCATTCTACCTGCTAGGCACCCAGGGGTGCTATGGGGCTGTATGGTCTCATGGGTGACTCACTAACAGGTTCTCTGCACCCCTCAATGTGGTTTTACTCTCTGGTTGTAACAGTTCTTTGGAAAATAGTTGCTTGTCAACAGATGTTGATAATAGCCCAAGAAAAGTTATTTTTCACTATAGGCCCCAAGGCTCAATGCCTACAAGTGCTCAAGAGCTGTTTAAGCTAAAGATTTGCAGGGACTTCCCTGGTGGTCTGGTGGCTAAGACTCTGTGCTGCCAATGCAGGGGGCCTGGGTTCAATCCCTGGTGAGGAAACTAGATCCTGCATGTCACAATTAAGATCCAGGGCAGCCAAATAAATAAATATTTTAAACAAATATAAATAAAGATTTGCAGATCCCACCCTCATCCTCTCAGATGCCCGCTGTTGTGGGAGTGGGGTAAAACCCTTCCCCACCATCAAGGGCTGGATGAGGGGCTGGGGCAAGAGCCACCAGTGCCCCAGAACCTGAGAGTTAGAAATGGTCTTTCCCATGGCCAATAGTCCTGCTTCTTGGAATGTTTCTGTACAACAAAGTGGAAAAGTACGAAGATGGTCATCACGGAGTTATTTGTAATAGCAGTTAAGTTGACAGCAACCACAGTGATGCTGGGATAAATGATGGAATCCACGCAAAGCTGGCTCCAAATGTCACAGAACAGCACTTCCTACCTGAGGCTCCACAGACCCAAGCCCCAGGAGGATCCCTCAAGGGACTTCACATTGAAATATGTCTAGGAATCGCCAGTCTCCTCCTGATGATTCAGAATACACATTAGTAAATTAAAGACTCTGAAAAGTCCTCCAGGAAAGAAGCCCATTTAAGCTGGTGTGAGCCAGTGCGTCCCAAACAGTCAGGGAAAGACACACCTCTGAAAAGCAAAATGGCCCTGGTGCCCTGTGGGGCCAGTTTGGGGAACGCTGGTTACAGGAGACTCGAATGGGAAGAGCTGGCTGAAAAATGCAGGTTCTGAGAGTTTCTGCAGGACAATTCAAACTCACAAACCAACCGATGGTCTGTCTGCATTTGGAAAAAGTCTAGCAGGACACATCCCAGAAAGGCAAGGGTGGTTGGGGTGGCGAGATTATCGCTGATTTCAATCTTCATCTGTTCATTGATTTGGGTTTTCTAAACTGCCTTTCTTTGCTGTGTATAGTTTTTATAATGAGTTACAAAAGGAAAAAAAAAAAAAAAGATTGTTAAGAAGACGGAGTGATGGCTGAAGGCCCGTGCAGGGCGCTGCCCCACCTGGAGGAGCTGAGCGTCCAGCTTGGCTGGCGGCTGGCGGCGAGGCCAGGTCCTTATTTAGGCAGAGCCACCCGAGCTCGCATTCCAGCGGGGATTCTTCCCGGCGCATTCCTCCTCCAGCACCGCGCGTCCAGCTGCAGCCCGGCTCCTCCCTCCCAGGGCCTCCCTCGCCTTTGGTAGCCGCCGCCGCCGCCGGCCCAGGCCAGGCCAAACATCTGGACCTCATTAGGAGCCGCCAGCACCAAAGCCCGCACATCTGGCCGCCGCGCGGCGGAGTGCGCGTCAGGGCAGCAGAGGGGAAGGGGCACGTCAGGACAGGGCCGCCCGGAGCGCATCTGGACGTGGGAAGGTGGTGGGCGGCTGGCCGCAGACAGTGCAGTACACTGCGGGCTGGGGTGGCCCGCGCCCCGCTCCGCCCCCGCCCGGCAGAGCAGCTCCCTTCCTGGTGGTAGAGCCAGGGGGGCCCCTGGGACCTCCCAGACTGCGGGGCAGGCCTGGGGAAGAGGCGGGGGCTCTAATCCAGGCCGGGTGCTCTTGCCCTTCGGCGCCTGGGGCTGGGTTCCCCGGGGAGCTTGCCAGGGCAGCTTCAGACCCCATTGCAAAGCAGAAATGGATAGGAATGGGGACTGCCTAAGCTTTGGGTGGCTGAGCCCTGGGGTTGCAGGTCGGAGGCAGGGTCTACATCAGGACCATATGAGAAAGGAGGGAGGTGCAAGGAGACAAGATGGAAACAGCATCCCCACTGCCTTGTCCAGGACACACCCAGACCTGGCTCTGCTCCTGTGGGCCATTATTTGCCCCTTTGGGGTCTGCTCAGCCAAGTCTTGAGCAACCTTGCCGGTTCTTTCCTTGAGACAGAGGTAGATACTCCTGATGTCCTTTCCAAAACGAGGCAGAGATAAAAAAAACCCGCCAGTCAATGAAACAGAAGGTCTATCACCTCAGTTGTCACTCCTCCCCTTTGTCTTAGGGCCCCGGACCTTGGCTCCCACCTGGACAACCCCTTCTCCCCAGTAACCCCCAAATTCTCCTGCTTCTGCTCTCCCTCTGCCGTCTCTCACCCACCAGCCCCTGCCCACCGCAGAGAGTAGCTTACCCATGGGTCCACATGCCCGCACGAGTACCCTCAGAGGAATCCTCAGAAAGCCCTAGTGGGTGCCAGTTGTAGGAGTGGAAGCCAAGGAGTACAGTAGAAAGTTCAAGGGCTTCAAACCCAACAGACAGTCCCAGATCCTGCTGACTAACCCCTCTGAGCACTGGTGTTTTTCAGCTGCAAGATGGTATCTTTTAGAGAACTGTTTGTCTTAAATTTTATTTATTTATTTATTTTTGGCTGTGCTGGGTTTTCTTTGCAGCTCAGGCTTTTCTCTAGTTGCCGTACATGGGCTTCTCACTGTGGTTGCTTCTCTCGTTGCGGAGCTCAGGCTCTAGGGCTCGGGGGCTCAGTAGTCGCAGCTCCCAGGCTCCAGAGCACAGGCTCAATAGCTGTGGTGCACGGGCTCAGTTGCTCCACAGCATGTGGGATCTTCCCAGATCAGGGGTTGAACCCCTGTCTTCCACATTTGCAGGTGGATTCTTTACCACTGAGTCACCAGAGAAGCCCTGAGAAATGTTTTAAGCTCTGTGATAGAAATATAATTCTATTGTATATTTATCCAATAGAAATATAATGTCAACACACATGTAATGGGAGAGGGTATTTTACACTTTCATTTTGGAAGCATTTTTAGATTTATAGAAAAGTTGCAAAAATTATACAGGGAGTTCCAGTAAACTCTTCACCCAGCTTCTCCTAAGGTCAACATCTTGCATAACCATGGTACATTTGCCAAAACTAAGAAATTAACAATGGCACATCAACTTTATTCAGATTGTACTAGTTTTCTCAATCAAATGTAATTTTACACTTTCTTCTAGCTACATTAAAAAAAAAGAAAAACAGGTAAGGGAATTCTCTGGTGGTACAGTGGTTAGGGCGCCTCGCCTCCACTGCAGGGGATCTGGATTCAGTCACTGGCTGGAGAACTAAGATCCCACAAGCCTCACGTCAAGACCAAAAATCAATCAATAAAAATTCAAATGAAAAATTAAAAAGACAGGTAAAGTTAATTTTAATAATGTGTTTTAAGCCAGCATATCCAAAATATTGTCATAGCATTAATCGATATAAAAGACATTATGAATGAGATAGTTGACATTTTAAAAATACTAAATCTTTGAAATCAGTGTGGATCTTACAGCACATTTCAATTTAGAGACAATTTTTTTTGCTTGCTGTGTAGTAAGATTTCCACAAAACATATAGTTGAAACAGTACATTCATATAACAAAGTTGCTCCAAACATACTTGAAAGTTTTCTGATAACTGAATTAAAACTGAGTTAAATTAAACGTTTAGTTCCTTAATTGCACCAGCCACTTTTCAAGTGCTCAATAGCCATGTATGGCTAGTGACTTCAATGCTGGACAGCTCAGATTTAAATAAATAAAATGATAATGTATGAAGACTGGTGTCTAGCACATAGTAGGCATTTAGTAAATAGTGTCTTTGTTATTATATTGGATTTTACCTAGAGTGTCTAAAGGTAAAATCCAATTTTTTTTAATCCAATTTTTTTAAAGATTTATTTGCTTTATTTATTTTTTGACTGCGGTGTGTCTTTGTTGCTGCACTCGGGCTTTCTCTAGTTGCAGACAGCAGGGACTGCTCTTTACTGTGGTCTTAGGGCTTCTCACTGTGGTGGTTTCTAGAGCTCAGGATTAGTAGTTGTGGCCCACGAGCTTCATTGCTCGACAGCATGTGGGATCTTCCCAGACCGGGGATTGAACTGGTGTCCCTTGCATTGCAAGGCAGATTCTTAACCACTGGACCACCAGGGAAGCCACTAAAATCCAATTTCTAATCATGTCATCAAGACTATGTGTCCATCTCCAAGTGTAATTCAAGGAAGCAGAGAGAGAGAGAGAGGGACCAGGTAGAGGGACCCCATACTCTCGCCCCTCAGTTTTCTGGGTTCTTGTGCAGGTTGAATCAAGAGAGGAGCCCTGAGTTCCCACTCAGCTCCCCCTCCTCTTATTTCCAGATCTGAGTGCTCATTTTCCTCTCTGGGCCTCAGTTTCCCCAAATGGATTAAGTAAATGAGAGGGAGTTTGGTTTGGGTTACTGGATCCACCTAGAACATTTTAGAATTATTTCAGGGAATTCCCTGGTGCTTAGGACTCTCTGCTCCCACTGCCTAAGGCCTGGGTTCAACGCCTGGTTGGGGAACTAAGATTCCACAAGCCATGCGGTACTGCCAAAAAAAACAACAAAAAAGAATTATTTGTGCAGGCGACATTTGGTCACCCTCACTTCTCAAAATTCACCCAGTGCTAACTGGTCAATAAGGAAATAGATACGATAGAAAAAGAGGACTTATTTTTCGATTCACAGTGTGGGCAGGGGACCCGCCATTGTAGTTCTTAATATTTGTGTCCACAGATTGAGACACCCTCTCCCAGTCTCGAGATGCCTAGGAAACCTAATTAATTATGGAATTATGGAGCGACACTTGTGCTAATATAGAATAGGGCCGAGGGAGTTAGGTGTCTCGGGGGATATTTATAACAAGCCGTGGCAGTCTGGTGAGTCATGGCTTTGCTTTCCGAGAGGACACACCTGCCTCCCAGGAGGGGAAGCTGCTGCTTGAGGGTCAGCCCCCCCGCTTCCCTGGCCGGATTAGAGACACACACAGTGTTGGGGAGCCCCCCTCCATTCCGTGGGCTCCCCTGGGACACTGATCAGTGCAACCCGTCCCCCTCCCTGTTTCAGCAGA
This sequence comes from Bos indicus, assembly GCF_029378745.1. Lineage (NCBI taxonomy): Eukaryota > Metazoa > Chordata > Mammalia > Artiodactyla > Bovidae > Bos > Bos indicus. The sequence continues at coordinate 12,485,070 of NC_091782.1, read as the reverse complement.
ATTTCCCAACAGCCTCCCACTTCCCAGACTGAGGTTGTGCTGTCCACTGATGAGGCTGCAGACTGGCTGCACCCTGGGAACATCTTATTCCAGAGGGATTCCTTCCGGGAAGGCTTTCTACGGTCAAGCCCAGCTGTGCAACCAGGCTCTTGAGCAGCCTCCATCCAGGGCCAGTCCTTCCGGGATGCGGAGAGGCAAAGTCCAGAGTGGAGAGCAGAACACCGAGCCCTTTCTCTGTGCCAAGCCCTGGGAAGGGCACTTGGCACCCCTCAGCTCACTGAGGTGACACAATAAGCTGAACGATGAGTTCCATCAACCCGTATTTCACAAACTGAGATTTACAGAAAAGCAGCTGGAAAGGAGCACACAGTTAAAAAGTTCTAAAGCCAGGCTTCTAACCCAGGCCTGTCTAAGTCCTGTCTTGTTTTTATAAGATCATCTCAAGCTATTGGACTAACGGTACAAAATATGCATGTATCACGTAACCCTTGAAATATTGAAAGGAGGGCCCAACTGAGAAAGTGGAATAACTTCCAAAATAACAGAAGGAAGCATTCAGTGGCAATATATATAAGAGGGAAAAAAGAATACAGGACTGATGGAACCAATAGAAAATATATTTAATCCTAAATATATTCACAACTGGGTCTTGCCAGGTGGCACAGTGGTAAAGAATCCACCTGGCAATGCTGGAGACACAGGACATGTGTGTTTGATCCCTGGGTTGGAAAGATCCCCTGGAGGAGGGAAATGGCAACCCTCTCCAGTATTCTTGCCTGGAGAATCCCATGGACAGGGGACTGTCCTATGGACTGGTGGGCTACGGTCCATAGGGTTGAAAAGAGTCCGATAGGACTGAATGACTGAGCACACACATTCGAACACACATTTACAATTACATTAAACACAAGTGGATGAAATGTTCCTGTTAGAGGACAGAGCCTGACTCTCTGGGGTTTACAAGAGATACATCCAAGGCATAAATAAGGATTCAGAAAGGTGGAGGGCAGAGCCCAAGTCTACATCAAAGACCTCTGAGACTGTAGGAACTGCCCTCTCTCCCAGATTTCAGCCTCCCAGCTGGTCCCTTTCTTGCCTTGGCTCAGTCATCCTGTGAGCATGTGGTGTAGTAGAAGGCACTCAGGCACTGGTGTTAGATGAACCAACCATGTGACCCTGGACTTTCTAGGGCTACCTGGGCCTCAGTGTTCTCCTCTGTAAAATGGAACAATAACTAATACCTTAGAGAGCTACTGTAAGAGCTGGGAGACAATAGGTTCGTGGCCAACGAGACACTGGAGCTCTTATTATCTTGACTTTTTGTTCATATGGTGATCATTTTAGTTGTGCCTGTGTAATTGATAAGACCCTACAGGCTGCGCTGACAGTGTGATGGAATTATGAAAACCTCTCCTCTGTGTTTTTGGGTGGTCGGGAGAGCGTGGTGGATGGGGAGTCGGGGTGAGCCCACTCTTCCTTCTGTGCTGGGAGGTTCCCCGGAGCCAAGATGCCCTGTTCCTATCTGCTTGTAAGCCTGACCAACTTGTTGCTCTGTCTTTGATTAAGTCACACTCCTGCTCAGGCCCTAACCTTGGCAACTTCGTACCATCCATGTGTCAGAGTCCCTCTTGTCTTCAAGACTTTTGAAGTCTTGCTTTTTGCCCTCTCCTGCTGCCTGTGGGCTCACCGCGGCATTAACCAGCCACTCAGCCCTTCTACATGCCCCTCCGAGCCTGGCCCAGGGCTGCCCGCCTCCTGGTCATTCCGGCTCACACTCCCTTGTCTACAATTCTGGAATACAAAAGCTCTGAAAATCAGACCTTAAAAAATAAATAGGTTTGATATAAACTGATTTGGCTACGAAGCTGGTCTGCCCTGGTGTGAGGCTATTTAAAGTCTTTATTATGTCTCTTACCGTTCATAGATCTTGTCGCAAAAGCTTTGCTGTGTTTAATTGAGGGTGCCGTCCAGACCCTGCTGGGTGCTCTGTAGCGTCAGCACCCGCGTCATGTGAACTTTCTGAAATCCAGAAAGCTCCGAAAACCCACAGGCGTCTGGCCCCAGGGCTTCGGGTGAGGAGCCGTGAGCCTGCAGTAATGACAACCCGCTGTGCGCAGGCGCTTCACCTCTGTATCCGTCTCTCATCCTGGTCAGAGCCCTGTAAGGCGGGCGGTCCTCCATCTCCCGCATGAGGGTACTGAGACCCAGGGTCATCCACCTGGGAGAGTGGCTGCCCACGCTTTCTCCTTTGAGTCTAGTTCCTCGGTTTCCTCAGGAGCTAGTCCCCCACCCCCACACCCCCGCCTCCGCTCCCTGTTTCTGTTTTTCTGACGCTCCTGGGATTTCAGTATATACTAATGCCTAGTTTCACTCATCCGACAGTATTCATCCAGGGCTTCTCATACTTTGACATGCACACGAAATCTTAAGTTGCTGACTCTGAATAGGTCTGCATGTGATAGTCTACATTCCTATCCAGCTCCCAGTTGCTGTCGGATCCCACTTTGAAGAGTAAGGGGCTAAGGGAGAGGTGGGGACACAGAGTTGAATAATATGCAATCCCAGCAGGACTTCCCTGGTTGTCCAGTGCTTAAGGATCTGCCTTGCAAAGCAGGGGGCTCAAGTTTGATCCCTGGTCGGGGAACTAAGATTCCACATGCCACAGAGCACCTAAGCCCACGAGCTGCGACTAGAGAGCCCATGTGCCACAACGAAAAATCCGCATGACGCAACAAAGATCCGGCGTGCTGCAGCTGAGACCCGACGCGGCCAAATAAATAAGAAATGAATTGATTTTTTAAAAAGAGATTCAATCGCTGCTGTTACTGCTCCCATTGTAGAGGAGTTCTCTATGTACCTGATCTAGAGGTGGGTGCTATAATTATCCTCATTTGACGGATGAGGAAACAAGCAGGGAGAGATTAGGTAACTTGCCTAAGGCCACACAGATCATAAGTTGCAGAGTCAGAATTTGAACCCAGTGAGCCTGTCTCCAGAGTTCACGCTGTTGACTACTACACAACATACAACTTGGAGAGCTGGTCCCTGTCAATGCGGTGTGATGAGACAGTCACTACAGGCAGGATTGGCAATAGGAGAGGGGAGGCTTAGGCTCCTTTCTGGCACATGGTCAGTTTTCAGGGTAACTGAAACCCAACCCTTTAAACATCAAAACTGATTCTCTTTAGAAGATCTTTCTAAAATGGATTGTACATCTTCCTGATGTATGTAAGTTGACCTTTTCTTGATCACTCACGACCACTGTTAGAATTACTGATGTTTGCCACAGCTTTGTTTCCCACAGCTATTTCTGTGCATGCTTCCAATAAACTGTGGGCTGAGAAACCAAGTGACCAACCTTGTTAGAAGAACGTGTAAAGTAAGGGTCTGGAGGTGCAGAGTGAGGCTAGAGCAGGTTTTTGAAAGATAAGTATGTTTCACCTTTTGTGCATAACATTTATGAGATTCAGTTTGGTTGCTCACTTACATATTTGCTTATTGCCTGGATTTATGGTTGTTTTTCTGAGAGTTGAGGGGGCTGATTAAACATCCTCTCTACCTGATTTTCAACCTGGAATGTGATCAGACTTCCAGGGGAATTTTTAGAGCTGCCCAGAGTCCTGTTTTATACTCTGAGGTGGGATGTGGGCCTCTGCATTTTGAAAAACTGCATTTGGAACCGTCAGCACTTATTGAGCACCTACTGTATCCTTGCAAGTACTGAACACTATGGACAAGAAAACCTGCAAACCCAGTCCTCATGCATTACAATGAGCTGGATAGACAAGTTGAAACACACGAAATCAACTCGGGCTAGTTCACCTTCAGAGAGAGGACTTGTGACCGAGGCCATCCCTGGGGAGGGAGCAGGAGGCCACTTGGTGTGGCGAGAACAGCGTGGGCTCCCTAACCTGCCAGCAGACTCAGGTCCTCTCTGAATATCAGTTTCCTCATCTATAAAATGGGAATAAGCTGCTCTCCCTCCCACAGTTGTGACAAGAGAAAGCCTAGGGAAGCATCCTGTAAGCTGCAGAATACCACCCATATGTGTGGGGTAAGACTCCTGCAGCCTGCAGGGGACACAGACCGACTCTGGTTACTTCCAGCCCTGATGGTCAGGCTGCGTGGTAGCCCAGGAGGGGTCTCACCAGACAAAGAGCAGCACTCGGGGACAGCTGAGCCCTCGTCCTGGAGTCCTTGGATGCCCGTGTGCCAAACCCGACTATGAACTCTCTCTGCCTCATGTCCTCTGCTGCCTCCTCATTTCTGTGTCCTGGTCCCTGCCCACTCCCTTCTCCCCACAGAACCCTCATCTTCTGACCACTTAATGCTGGGCTGGTTTCCAAGCATCCTGGTGAGCAAGCTGGCTTGGTGAGCCACTGTCCAATAGAGACGGTCCCCACTGGGCAGTTTTAATGCTGGGAGGGCCCTCTGATCTGGCCCTCCTGCACATCCAGCCTGTGAAGGGCTGCCTTTGTGTCAGGCCGAAACTTGGCCTGGGCTGCTGTGGCTGGGGTGTGGGCTCCTATACCCCAAAGGTGCCAGGTAGCGCCTGTGGGGGCCGCGGGCGCAGCTTGCCCTCAGAGAGAGTAGCCCGGGCTGTCCATCACAGAATGCGAGCTATTTTTATGGCAAGAGCAAAGCACTGAGGCTATTAATCCGGCCAGCAAACAGCACCTTCCTGCCCACATCTTGTGGGCCCCTCGGGGAGGGCCAGCCTCAGGACAGGCCGTGCAGCCTGTGAAAGGTTGTGGTGTCCTCGGTCTCCGCCTTCTCCAGGTTTTCAGTGGATGACACTCTCTTCTCAATGGCTTCTTGCCCCCAGATACGGGCGTGTCTGTGTGCTCCCTAATCCCATGATTAAAAACTGCCTGCAGCATTTCTATGCAAGAATGGTCACTGCAGTGTTGGATAGCATAGAGAAAAAATTAGCCCCAGTTTATTGTCTAGCAGTAGGGGAACTAGTTCCCTATTTGGGTATATTTATATGACAGTGTGCCTGTATATGTTAAATTATAGTATCGAAGAAAATTTAACGACGTGGTGTAATATTAGAAGAAAGTGCCCATCTGGCGTTATTTGTATGTGTGTGTGGGAATGTGTTTGTCTACGTTTATCTACACATGTATAAATCACATAGAAAAAAGACCCTGGCAGTCCAGTGGTTAGGATTCCATGCTTCCACTGCAAGGGGAGTGGGTTCGATCCCTGGTTGGGGAACTAAACCCCACAAGCCATGCAGTGTGGCCAAAAATGAAATAAAATTTTAAAAGAGCAGAAGATTTTTATATAAAAATGTTAGCTTTGTTATCTCTGTGTGATATTCCAGAGCAAATTTTGTTTTGTTTTCTCATTTATGCTTTTTGCACATTTTCTACAACAAATGTATTACTTTTATTATCAAGGGGAGGGGGGAAGAAATGTTAATATCTTTAAAACTAAAAACAAAAACAAAACTCTGTCCTCAGGAAAGAAATTTAAAACTCATTTTGTATTCCATACTCTTAAAGGATTCGCAGTTCTCATGAGGGAGTTGTATTTTCAGGGAAAATGAAGCTTTCTGTTAAAGGTGTAACGTCCTAATGGTGGAATTTCGAGCATCAGTGACTTAATAGAGAAATGTTTGGAGGCAGCAAGACTCCTACTTGCCTTGAAATCCACCCCCAGAGGCCTTCTTTCCTGGTTTTCCTCACAGGGAGGTGGCAGAGGCGGCCAGAGGTGAGCAGGGGGTGCAGGTGTTCAGGGTGGACAGAGCCAGGACACTTCCCAGAAAGAGGTCCTTATCACCAACATATTTCAAAGGAATTAGAATCAAGTGTTTATGTTGTCGGTCTAAACAGTGACTAAGTTTTTGTTTCACTTCTTGGGAAAATCACTACCCGCTTCTCTCCAAAGGAAAGAGAAGAGAGGGAGCCTTAACAAACATTATCAGCCTGCCATCAGTGATGACCCCTGGGTGTGCTGGGGAGGGGACAGTGAGGAGCAGGGAGATGAGGGCATTTACTTTTTACCTTTTGTCCTTTATACAGTTAAAAAAAGAGACAGCGTTATGGGTGCTTTTTATTTTGTGCTTATTTGGGTTTGGTTTTTTTTTTGGTAGCCTTCAACTTTTTTTTTATTGTGAACAAAAGATACTTTAGTGATCAGAGGAAAAAATGTCATAATGAAAGGACCGAACAGATGTGGTTGGCCACTGGGTGGGCATCCTGCTGCTCCCACCTGTAGGCTGCGACCACCCTCACTCACTCTAGGGCCAGCATCCTCAGGCTTGCAGCTGCCCACCCTTGGCAGGGGTGGGGCAGGGTTGAGGGGTGGGAGATAGGTCAGAGAGCAAGCAGCCTTGTTTTCTCCCCCTCCGCCCACTCTGGCCCCTCTGAGCAAGGCTCTGACCCCTGGGCAGCAGACCAGGTCAGCTCATATCAACGTCACGGCCTTAGCTACAGCCCCAAGCCTGACCCCGTCTGTGCCTCCCTGCCCTGTGCCAGCTGTCAGGCCTCCCTGCTTAGCTGGACTCCAGCCCAGCCCCTTCTGACCAGCCCTTTCCTGGGCCTGGGAATGCCCCAGCGTTTCACTCACTGGCACATGGTTACAATACTTGGCTGGGTATTCGATGCTAAAACTGCAGTCTCAAGAAAGGCATCTCCGGCCTTCATGAGGACTGTCTGCAATTTATTTGGCCTTGGAGATCAAGGCTCACCCTCTCGGTCAGCAGGTGAGCATAGCATAAGACCGACAGAGAAGGCTGAGTGAGACGGGGAGCCTGGCTGTAATTCATGAGGCCACCTGCAAAAGCATTGCAGGATGTGGGGGCCTGAGACACATGTCCAGTCGTGCCTCCAATGACTGTAATCCCAGCTGGGGGACTTTGAACACATCTCTCTGAGTTGTGCTTCCCAGTCTGAAATGCAAATGATAATGATCTCTTTTATCCGGGGATTCCATCAGGAGCAAATACCTTAATGTATGTGAAAACGCTTTGTGAGCCGAAAGTGCTTAAATGGTATTAAAAAAAAAAACACTTTATTTTTATATTTTTACTATTTATTTATTTTTGGCTGTGCTGGGTCTTCACTGCTGTGCGCAGGCTTTCTCCAGCTGCGGCGAGTAGGGGCTACTCTCTTGTAGAGCACAGGCTGTAGGGCCCATGGGCTCAGTAGTCGTGGTGCACGGGCTCAGCGACCCCGAGAAGCATGTGGAGTCTTCCTGGACCAGGGATTGAACGTGTGTGGCCTGGATTGGCAGACAGATTCTTAACCCCTGGACCACCAGGGAAGTCCTTAAATGGTACTTTCTATGAAGATGTTACCTCACCTCATTCTCTGCTGTGAGCACCACTGTAAGGCTGCCTGTTGCTGCAGTGGGACCTCTAACCACCTCGCTGACAGTCTCACGCTAAAGCTCTTGCGCTAACGGCCCCGTGCCAGCAGTCATGCACCTGCCCCGCCCCTATTACAATTCCCCCTTTTTCTTTGATATTCCTCAATCTTGAGGAGAACACATGAGTATAATGTTTTGGATAGAGAAGTTAATCATAAACTTAGAAGAGGAACCTGGTTTTAGGGAGACTCAGTTTCAACCTACAATCCTGTTTCATCCCTCCGCAAGTCTTTCTAGAAATGGGGTGATGACCGCTCTGGCTACTTCCTACTGAAATGGGGTGCTGTCTTACCTTGATTTGGGGAATGGATACCTAGTTGGAAATATTCCTAAGTTCTAAGTCCTGGTCCGAGCCTTGTATAATACTTTTATCTAAGGAGGTTTTAAACCTCTTGTTGTTTAGTCACTAAGTCGTATTCGACTCTTTGCAACCCCATGGACTGCAGCATGCCAGGCTTCCTTGTATTTCTCTGTTTCCCAGAGCTTGCTCAAACTCATGTCCATTGAGTTGGTGATGCTATCTAACCATTTCATTCTCTGTTGCCTCCTCCTCCTCCTGCCCTCGATCTTTCCCAGCATCAGGGTATCTTCCCATGAGTTGACTCTTTACATCAGGTGCCCAAAGTATTGGAGCTTTGGCTTCAACATCAGTCCTTCCAATGAATATTCAGGCTTGATTTCCTCTAGAATGGACTGGTTTGATGTCCTTGCAGTCCAGGGGGCTCTCAAGAGTCTTCTACAGCATTCCAATTTGAAAGCATCAATTCTTCAGAGCTCAACCTTCTCTATGGTCCAACCTGGCACATCCCTACATGACTACTGGAAAAACCATAGGTTTGACTACACAGACCTTTGTTGGCAAAGTAATGTCTCTGCTTTTTAACATACTGTCTAGGTCTGTTAATAGCTTTTCTTTTAAGGAACAAGCGTCTTTTAATTTCGTGGCTGCAGTAACCATCCGTGGTGATTTTGGAGTGATTTTAGCCTCCCACGTGGTATTAAGGTATACCTAAAAGGAGCTATTGGCCACTACACATATCTCCTTTTTCTGCTAATGTTACCAGAGGAGACCTTGAGGTCATAAGGTTGCACCTCCCATCTGCCAGCAGATACTGCTTTGAGAATAGTTGGTAGCATCCCAAGCATGACATAACTCGGGAAATTCAAGTTCTCAGCAATATGGGCATGAGTCTAAAATCACATCCACTATGGCTCCGCAGTTGTACCTTGGATGTTTGAACCACAGCTATTCCATTTTTGACTTTCAAATGTACTCCCCTCCTCGATGGCCAAGGCAGATGTACAATGCATGTCTGAAAGACCATAAACAGGCTGCTCTGGTCAGTAAAGTTCAAGTTAGATCATGTATCAGCCAGAATGACTTTCCATACCTCAAAATACATGCAGATTTCTCCATCATTTCCCTATATCTTTTTTTTTTTTTTTTTGGCCATGCCACATGGCTTGTGGGACTTTAGTTCTCCCACTAGGGATTAAATCTGGACCCTGGCAAAGAAAGGGTCAAGTCCTAACCACTGGACTACCAGGAAATTCCCTGTCATCTCCATTTTTAATTGCAAATTCTTCAATAGACCAAAACATGTCCCTTGATGTTGGGGTGACTTAGCTGCTTGCCCAGCTAAGGGTCTAGATCGTGTCCCCTGGTGCTAGGCCTCCTTTATATTGATATTTGCCTAGATATTCACATTGGGGAAAACTGATCAGATATTGTGAACAGGCTCAGAGCTATGCTAATGGGGAAACATTTGTATGTCATACATTTTGTCACTTATTCCCAACTGTAACACAAGCATGTGCTTTTAGCAAGAGAGTTAAAGCAGGACATATTTTCCACATATCGGAGAAGGCAATGGCACCCCACTCCAGTACTCTTGCCTAGAAAATCCCATAGACGGAGGAGCCTGGTGGGCTGTAGTCCATGGGGTCGCAAAGAATAGGACAGGACTGAGCGACTTCACTCTCACTTTTCACTTTCATGCATTGGAGAAGGAAATGGCAACCCACTCCAGTGTTCTTGCCTGGAGAATGCCAGGGACAGGGGAGCCTGGTGGGCTATCATCTATGGGGTCACACAGAGTCGAACACGACTGAAGTGACTTAGAAGCAGCAGTTCTCCACATATACACCAAATAAAGACTGATTTGCTTGTAAAGTAAGCCTGGTCAATTGATTGCTAGACCCCTCCAAAGTGGTTTCAGTGGAACACCTCAGGAGTCTCAGATAATTCCCCAAAGGCCTCTTAAGGCCAGGAAATCCATGCCAAAGGCCTGCCGTCAGATTCTGTCTTAGTGGAATTCTTGCTCCCCAAAAATCAAGATTCCTGCACATGCTAGGAAACGATCTCTCCAATTCCCCTGATAAACCTGCTCAGAACCCAGGAGTCTCCAGTTTCTGGAGGGGCCAGCAGAGAGAAAAGAAAAATATCTTCATTTTACTCACAAAGGTATAATTTACCAAATTGTTGTAAGTCATGGGTAACTTGAGGGGAAGGGCTTTCCTATATCTGGAGAACATAGATCAAAATCAGTGACACACCAGACAAAACCCATAAACATTATAACCATATTCAACAGTTTACTCAGCAACCAATTCTTTCGTCAACATTTTATTGAAGCCATTAGGTTTTCCATTAGGAATTTAAATTTCTTATCCAGTTCAATGGTATAGTCTGCAATTTATTAGAGACCTGTACTTGACAAAAAGTCCTTCCTATGAAACTTCTTAAAGATGAAGTATTTTTGCAAAGCATCAGACTAACTGTCTATTAAAGACTTAAAAGGGCTTCCCAGGTGGTAAAGAAACCACCTGCCAACGCAGGAGACTAACAGACATGGGTTCCATCCGTGGGTTGGGAAGAAACCCTGGAGAAGGGAATGGCAACCCTCTGCAGTAATTCTTGCCTGGAGAATCCCATGGACAGAGGAGCCTGGCAGGCTACAGTCCATAGGTTTGCAGAGTCGGATACGACTAAAGCAACTTAGCATGCACGCACGCACAAAGACTTCAAAAGGCAAATTAAAGATCACAATGTTGACAAAGAAGCTTAATCAAGAACCTGTGATTTAACCAGAATTATGGCTGACAGATTATACCATGACATATCCGTATTTCAGAAACTTTATGTAATTTCTAGAATATCTATAGTAGAATTTATCCATGGCATATAATCTGAGATTTATCATTCATTTGACAATGTTTCCCTATGTAATTCACCATGCCAAATAATACAAGTTAAATATTCCTCTCTGAGATGCCTCAGGGGTCCTCTAAAGCATCCCAAAGTCAGCTGGAAGTTAAAAGAAATATAATTAAACTTTGATATTTGGAACAGTTGTCCAAAAGTTTCAAAATACTTGGTCAAATAAGATCATCAGTTCAGTTCAGTCGCTCAGTCGTGTCTGACTCTTTGGGACCCCGTGAATTGCAACACACCAGGCCTCCCTGTCCATCACCAACTCCTGGAGTTCACTCAAACTCACATCCGTCGAATCGGTGATGCCATCCAGCCATCTCACCCTCTGTCGTCCCCTTATCCTCCTGCCCCCAATCCCTCCCAGCATCAGAGTCTTTTCCAATGAGTCAACTCTTCGAATGAGGTGGCCAAAGTATTGGAGTTTCAGTTTTAGCATCATTCCTTCCAAAGAACACCCAGGACTGATCTTTAGAATGGATTGGTTGGATCTCCTTGCAGTCCAAGGGACTCTCAAGAGTCTTCTCCAACACCACAGTTCAAAAGCATCAATTCTTCAGCGCTCATAGGTCACTGTAAGACAATATTTATTTCTTATCCAAAGTGAGAAGAGATCTCAAAAGCAAATACAGATTACTTAAAGGTAAGGAAGTTCATATAATCTGTTATCAAATGTAGCATTCTAAGTAAACTTGTTCTTTTAGCAGAGAGGAACCAAATCTAGCCTTGTGCTACCTAGTTTTAATAACAAAATCCATTTACCTAAATTTAATCTAATCTCAGCCTGAGCATATATAAAACTCCTTTTTTAACTGAAAACATAAATAACTGTTTGTCATACCAGCATTTTCTGCTTGGAAACTTATGCTTTAGTTTTTCTTTCCTCAAAATGCAAAGGTAGGTAAACTTAGATTTGCCTAGCAACCAATGTTCCAATATTTTATCCTATTTGATTTTTTTTTTTGGCTGTGCCATGCAACATGAAGGATCATAGTTTTTTGAGCAGAGATCAAACTTGTGCTCCCTGCCCTGGAAGAGCAGAGTCCTAACCACTGGACTGTCAGGGAATTCCCTTATTCTATTTGAAATGACCCAGATAGTCACTGAATTCCTGCCATTTAACTTAGTTCAGTTTCAAGTTACCAAAATCTGGACAGGCTATTTTAAGTAGATATAAAGTTTTATCATATCAAGTTATTTTTCCTTGCTGACTAATTTGCAACACAAATAAAGTCTGAGTTGATCTCTAATATACAAGACTGCTGGGAGAAATATCAATACCCTCAGATATGCAAATGACGCCACCCTTATGACAGAAAGCAAAGAGGAACTAAAGAGCCTCTTGATGAAGGTGAAAGAGGAGAGTGAAAAAATTGGCTTAAAACTCATCATTCAAAAAACTAAGATCATGGCATCCAGTCCCATCACTTCACGGCAAATAGATGAGGAAACAATGGAAACAGTGACAGACTCTATTTTCTTGAGCTTTAAAATCATTGCAGATGGTGATTGCAGCTATGAAATTAAAAGACGCTTGCTCCTTGGAAGAAAATCTATGACCACCCTAGATAGCATATTAAAAAGCAGAGACATTACTTTGCTGACAAAAGTCCGTCTAGTCGAAACTATGGTTTTTCCAGTAGTCACATATGGATGTGAGAATTGAACTATAAAGAAAGCTGAGTGCCAAAGAATTGATGCTTTTGAACTGTGGTGTTGGAGAAGACTCTTGAAAGTCCCTTGGACAGTAAGGAAATCCAACCAGTCAATCCTAAAGGAAATCAGTCCTGAATATTCATTGGAAGGACTGATGCTGAAGCTGAAACTCCAATACTTTGGCCACCTGATGGGAAGAGCTGACTCATTTGAAAAGACCCTGATACTGGGAAAGATTGAAGGGAGGAGGAAAAGGCAGCGACAGAGGATGAGATGGTTGGATGGCATCACCTACTCGATGGACATGAGTCTGAGTAAGCTCCGGGAGTTGGTGATGGACAGGGAGGCCTGACGTGTTGCAGACCATGGGGTCACAAAGAGTCAGACACGACTGAGCGACTGAACTGATACCTAGGTACAGCAGAAGTATGACACTTAACAAACCAACAAGCTTAAGCTACCTCCGAAAGCAGATATCAATTCAGTACTGAATAGTTCCAGAATCATGAGGGCCTGAAATTCATTTTGGCCCATTTTGTAAATATTAGGAAGCCTTTAATTTGTATGCGCGTACTTTTAAGTCAATCAAATAGAGCTCATTGACAAGTTAACTCAGCGATATTGCAACTGAAAGTGGTCCAGTTTGAAGAAAGGACCTCAAGGGGCTGCACTCAGGAAACAAATGTGAGTTTCCCATAGCCAGCACACTTGCAGATAAGACAAATGCAGGTCAGATCAGGTCAGTCGCTCAGTCGTGTCCGACTCTTTGCGACCCCATGAATCGCAGCACGCCAGGCCTCCCTGTCCATCACCAACTCCCGGAGTTCACTGAGACGCACGTCCATCGAGTCAGCGATGCCATCCAGCCATCTCATCCTCTGTCATCCCCTTCTCTTCCTGCCCCCAATCCCTCCCAGCATCAGAGTCTTTTCCAATGAGTCAACTCTTCGCATGAGGTGGCCAAAGTACTGGAGTTTCAGCTTTAGCATCATTCCTTCCAAAGAAATCCCAGGGCTGATCTCCTTCAGAATGGACTGGTTGGATCTCCTTGCAGTCCAAGGGACTCTCAAGAGTCTTCTCCAACACCACAGTTCAAAAGCATCAATTCTTCGGTGCTCAGCCTTCTTCACAGTCCAACCCTCACATCCATACATGACCACTGTAAAAACCATAGCCTTGACTAGATGAACCTTTTTTGGCAAAGTAATGTCTCTGCTTTTGAATATGCTATCTAGGTTGGTCATAACTTTCCTTCCAAGGAGTAAGCGTCTTTTAATTTTATGGCTGCAGTCACCATCTGTAGTGATTTTAGAGCCCAGAAAAATAAAGTCTGACACTGTTTCCACTGTTTCCCCATCTATTTCCCATGAAGTGGTGGGATCGGATGCCATGATCTTTGTTTTCTGAATGTTGAGCTTTAAGCCAACGTTTTCACTCTCCACTTTCACTTTCATCAAGAGGTTTTTTAGTTCCTCTTCACTTTCTGCCATAATGGTGGTGTCATCTGCATATCTGAGGTTATTGATATTTCTCCTGGCAATCTTGATTCCAGCTTGTGTTTCTTCCAGTCCAGCGTTTCTCATGATGTTCTCTGCATATAAGTTAAATAAGCACGGTGACAATATACAGCCTTGACGAACTCCTTTTCCTATTTGGAACCAGTCTGTTGTTCCATGTCCAGTTCTAACTGTTGCTTCCTGACCTGCATACAAATTTCTCAAGAGGCAGATCAGGTGGTCTGGTATTCCCATCTCTTTCAGAATTTTCCACTGTTTATTGTGATCCACACAGTCAAAGGCTTTGGCATAGTCAATAAAGCAGAAATAGATGTTTTTCTGGAACTCTCTTGCTTTTTCCATGATCCAGCAGATGTTGGCAATTTGATCTCTGGTTCCTCTGCCTTTTCTAAAACCAGCTTGAAATTGAAGAAAGTAGGGAAAACCACTAGACCATTCAGGTATGACCTAAATCAAATCCCTGATGATTATACAGTGGAAGTGAGAAATAGATTTAAGGGCCTAGATCTGATAGATAGAGTGCCTGATGAACTATGGAATGAGGTTCGTGACATTGTACAGGAGACAGGGATCAAGACCATCCCGGTGGAAAAGAAATGCAAAAAAGCAAAATGGCTGTCTGGGGAGGCCTTACAAATAGCTGTGAAAAGAAGAGAAGCGAAAAGCAAAGGAGAAAAGGAAAGATCTAAGCATCTGAATGCAGAGTTCCAAAGAACAGCAAGAAGAGATAAGAAAGCCTTCTTCAGAGATCAATGCAAAGAAATAGAGGAAAACAACAGAGTGGGAAAGACTAGAGATCTCTTCAAGAAAATTAGAGATACCAAGGGAACATTTCATGCAAAGATGGGCTTGATAAACGACAGAAATGGTATGGACCTAACAGAAGCAGAAGATATTAAGAAGAGATGGCAAGAATACACAGAAGAACTGTACAAAAAAGTCTTCACGACCCAGATAATCACAATGGTGTGATCACTGACCTAGAGCCAGACATCCTGGAATGTGAAGTCAAGTGGGCCTTAGAAAGCATCACTATGAACAAAGCTAGTGGAGGTGATGGAATTCCAGTTGAACTATTCCAAATCCTGAAAGATGCTGCTGTGAAAGTGCTGCCCTCAATATGCCAGCAAATTTGGAAAACTCAGCAGTGGCCACAGGACTGGAAAAGGTCAGTTTTCATTCCAATCCCAAAGAAAGGCAATTCCAAAGAATGCTCAAACTACTGCACAATTGCACTCATCTCACACACTAGTAAAGTAATGCTCAAAATTCTCCAAGCCGTGCTTCAGCAATATGTGAACCGTGAACTTCCTGATGTTCAAGACAAATGCAGACCTACCCACAAAGAACAGAGTCTAATTCCTGCAGGACAAAAAAGAAAAAGGTGAAGTCTAACAACTTTGTCAACTTTTTCAGACAAGTATCCTTCCTTTTAAACAACAAACGAGACGCAAATGGAAAGATAGGGAATCATGACCGCATGTGTCATGGCCATTCACCTGGCAAACGCAAAACCAAAAATAACAGTTGAAATAAGTTAAATTTACTTAGCTAACTTCAAGATTTCTCCTAGAAATATTTCTAGTTTCTCAGGGTCAGAATTCTGAAAAAAGTATTCCGTCAAGCCAGCTTTCTCTAACTGTGTATGCGAAAAGAACCAGTTTTGGAATTTCGAAGGAGTTTCATCTTAACTAATTTTCCTCCAGAGTCTAAAGAATATAGCAACCAGGCAGTATTTCAACAAATTTTCCCGGGGACTCCCCTGGTGGTCCAGTGGTTGGGACATCACCTTCCGGAGCAGAGGGTATGAGTTCAATCCCTGGTTGGGGAGCTGAGATCCCACAGGCCTCACTGCTGAAAAACCAAAACATAAAATGGAAGCAATATTGTAACAAATTCAGTAAAGACCTTAAAAAAAAAAATGATCCACATTAAACACACACACACACACACACACACACACCTTCTTTCTCTCTCCATTAAAAAAAAAAAAACAACCTTTCTCTCTCTAGGATCATACTAAAGATCTAGTTTTGCAAAATACACACTAGAAGAACTATCAGATGGAAAGAGGTCTGATTATCACGGCAGGTGTCATCAAATATCAACCAAGCAAATGCACAAAAAGTGTCTCGAAGGATTACATTTCCTTAGCACCAAAAAGGGAGCTTTGCAAAGGGAACCATTGCAAAGGGAAAATCCCAACCAGTGCTCCACCACATGTGAAAACTGACACAGATAGGGAAGGTGTCATTACACGCGAGCTCAAGCTCCATTTTTCACCAAAGATGTCTCAGCTAGCCAATACAAGTACTGATCCACACACATACAACATACAGCTAACTAGCATAGTCCCACAGACAGAAGCACAAACCTGTGGGGTCACAAGCTCACCCCAGGGACTTCCCTGATGGTCCCATGGTTAAGAATCCACCTTTCAATGCAGGGGATGTGGATTTGATCCTTGGTTAGGGAACCAGGATCCCACATGGTGCGGGGCACCTAAGCCTGCAACTACTGAGCCCAAGAGCTGGTGGAGAGATCCTTCATGCTCCAAGGAAGACCCTGCATGCTGCAACTAAGACCCAACACAGTCAAATAAATAAACATTTAAAAAAAATTTATTTAAAAAAGCTTACCCCCAAATGATACACTCAAAAACACAGATACTACAGGCTGCACTGACAGACAATCAGGAAGTATAGTCTGCAATTCGACTTTCATTCGAAGACAGAGACCTCCACGCCGAGTGGCCCAGCTTTCAGAAGAGAACGGGCCCAAAGTGGGCTACTGCCCACAAGGGAAGCAAGTGGAGAGAATTCCCAGCCCAAGCAAGCTAGAGTGACTCACCCCGAGTGACACCGGATGTGGCCACAGCTCTGGACGTTTCTCTGCTCCACACAGCCTCGTGCTGTGGGTGAGAAGAAAGGCTCACTGCTGCTTCAGGGCCTAGGCCGGGCCAGCGGACGGCCATGGCGAGGGCCCTGGAGCTCAGCAGGATGCAGCCTGCAGCCCGTGCCCAGGCCCCTGGCTCACCAGCCAGCCTGAGGACGGCGCGCCTGGAGGGCCCTGGGGAGAAGGTCACCGTCCACCTTTTACTGCACTCTATGCCCAGAGGACCACCTTGAGGCTGACCACCGACCGAGCAGGACCCCTAACCGCCATGCTAATGGTCACGAACTAATGTTCACTTGTGCTAACAGTCGTCCGCTAAGTTTCGCGCTAACGGTCTCTCACTAACGGCTCGCTTGTTTCTTGTCCCTTTATCTAGCCCTTGGAGAAGTTTAACAAAATCCACTAGTTCTCAAGTGTTTTTTTTCCCCCACTAACTACATGTGCCTAGCACTTGGCTTAATCTACCTGGCAAGTCAAGAAGTGGAAGATGCGTCGGGCTCCTCACCAAGGACCTTGTGCTCAGTTTGGGGCAATGGAATGTTGAATGTTAGAAGTTTGCTTTCTTTCTGTCAATGACTGGGAGCTTGAATAAGGAGAACAGCCAGGGAGATGAGGGCAAGGGCAAGACCCCCAATTTGGAGGAAGACGAGTCTGACTGCAGACGGGGGCTCCTGCCCTCCCTGAGCTCCCTGAGACTGTGGGTGAGTCAATTTCTTTCACTGGGCATCAATTTCCCAGTCTGTAAACAAGGAATAGTGATGTCTACCCCAGTTAAGTTGTGGTAAGAGCGAGAGAAGACGATATGCATAAAGCGCTTATCTTGATCAATGTTACAAATCCCTCCAAAGTGAGGAAATCAACAAGGTCCCCCCTCCTTTTATTTGTTTATTTGACTGCGCTGTGAAGTTTGTGGAATCTCAGTTCCCCGACCAGGGACTGAACCGTGAAAGCATGGAGTCCTAACCACTGGACTGCTGAGGAATTCCACCCCTTCCTTTTAAAATTTGTTTTTAATTATTGTAAAAAGGCACATATCATCTTAACCATTTTTAATCCTACAGTTCAATAGGGATAAGTATATTCACATTGCCGTGTGTGCAAGTTTGAGAACTTTTTAACCTTGCAAAACTGAAACTCCAAACCTATTAAACAACAATTCCTCATTTCCCCCTTTGCCTTGTGCCTGGTAATCACCCTTCTACTTTCTGTTTCTGTAAACTTGACCACTTTAAATGCCTCCCATAAGTGGAATAACGGACTTTTTGTCCTTTTGTGTCTGGTTCGTTTTATTTCTCATAATGTCTTTGAGTGTCATCTTTGTGGCATGTGACAGGAGTTCCTACCTTTTGAAAGCTGAGTAATATTCCGTGGTAAGTATATACCACGTTTTGTTTATCCATTTATTCTCAAGGGACATTGGGTTGCTTCCACCCCTTGGTGGGATTGTGGACAACACTACAATGAACAAGCGTGTGCAAATATCTCTTTGAGACCCTGCATTCAATTCTTTTGGATGTGTATACACCCAAAGTGGGATTGCTGGATCATAAGGTAATTTTATTTTTTGAGGACGTTACATACTCCTTTCCATAGCAGATGTATTATTTCAAAATCCCAACAATGGTATACAATGCTTCCAATTTCTCCACATCCTTGCCAACACCTGTTGTTATATATATATATATATATATATTTTTTTTTTTTTTAAGTAGCCATCCTAATGGGTCTGAAGTAAACAGGGTCTCTCTTTGCAAAATTATCATTTCTTCTCATCAGTCCAGCAATTCTGCAAATGAGTCTGATTGCAGGATTGACCCAGCGCTTGGTGAAAGGAGTGTGGTTTCTCTTGGAGAAGCAAGCCAGGTGGGGCAGGAATGCCAGAACTTTCAACCTACCGAGAGCTGTCCACCATAGCCTGTGACTGGGGTGGTGGGGTTGGGGTGTGTGTGCACACACACGCTGCAAAGGCTGGCTGAGTCTACTACTGTGTTTGTTTTGGCTCCAAAGATGCCATCAAGGAAACAAGTGACCCTCCCGGGGGGCCATCCCTTTGTGCGGCCCTTGTCATCCTTCTCAGTGACCTCTCACCACTGTTAATCTTGCTCTTGACATGTCTCCCGAGATTCCCTTTAGTGGAGAAATTCTTGTTGAGAAGTTCAAAGCCAGGGCTTTCTGGCTCTATCTGATGAGCTTCGGGGGCAGGGCCTTGAGTTACTTACAGAGACAAGTAGAGAGGTAGCTTACGTAGGGAGCTGCACAGATCAAAGAGGTGCCCACACTTGGGAAGCTTCATCAGAAGCCCGGGTGATGCCCAGGAGAGGGAGATGACCAAGAGGAGATTCCAGCCACGGTTCCCTGCAGAGAGAGAACCTCAGTCTATGAGGGGCGCAGCTAAGCAAGGATGCTGTTCCTCCCCCAAGAGACAGTGAGTGCACTGGCTAGACCGTGGCTTGTGAAGTCAGAGGAGCCTGGGGTTCAAACTCAACCTGGCTCCACCACATTCTGTGTGGTCTTGAGCAAGTTATGAAGCCTCTCTGAGCCTCAGATTCATCTGTAAAATGGGAAAAGAAAGGATCTCAGTGAGTTACTATGAGATCAGTATTATTTGTCACAGTAGCTACTGTTTATGAAGCCCCCCACCCCAACACCACCCTTTGTGCCAGGGGCTTTGTCAAGCACCTTCTAAGCATGTAGTGTGATACAGAGGTCAAGGGTGAAGGCTCTTGGGAACTGATAGAGCTTGGTTAAAAGCCCAGACCTGCTACTTGCTAACTGCGGGAACCCAGGCAAGACTGTTAACCTCCCAGGGCCTCACCCTGCTTATCTTTAAAATGGGGATGATAAATAGGAATGACAACGCCTGTCTCCCCAGGTATCACACAGTGCCTTTATTCAACAACATGCCTTTGTCAGTTCCATCCTCCCCGTGCAAATGGGAGGGGTGGGATGGGGTGTCCTGAGGCTTTGAAACCATCCTGGTGTTTACTCCAGCCCAGAGAAGAGACTCGGTGGAACTCGTGATTGGAAAGATCTGCAGGAGATTGCATGTTCTGGAATGAAGATGCCATCAGACTGTGACACTGGAAGAATGCTGACCTGATGTCCGGGGGCCAGGAGCAAGGACAGTTGTCTTGTTTAAAGGGGCGGGTCTCCCAACGGACCCACAGCTGACTGCTCAGTCCCTCATTCCCCCTGGTAGAGCGTCCCGGCCACCTTTGTCCTCGCCTGCCTACCGGCTGAGAGCTGGCCCTGGCTGTGGGCTGCAGAGCTTCCTCCACCCAGCACCCCCTCGCCGTCTAGCGCGTGCACACCGCCTGCCTGTGGTCAGATTCCTGAGTTTTCATGCCCACTGCTTCCCAACCCCAGGTGCAAACCAGTCCCTGTCCCTGGGGACTTTTGACTGAGCCTCACACGGGGGAAGGGGGCTGAGATGGTCTCTTGCCCTTACAGACAGAGCAGGAGAGGATAAGAGCTCGGGTGGGTGGGGGCCCTGGCTGAGCCCGAGGGGGCGCGGGACCGTCCCTGGGAACGCTGCTGACCTGAGCAGCTGGGCCTCAGGGCGCCGGCCTGGGCCAACTCTTCTGCCCGCTTTCCCCGCCTCATCGAGGGGGAGGCTCCGCGAACCCGCCGCCCAGTGTCTCCTCCTCCTCCTCCGGGCCTGTCACCATTTCCACACACAGCAGGGTCTGTGGGGGCGGAGGCTTTTTCCAGACATGTATTTAAGTGAGGAGAGAAAACAAGGCGAGTCGCCCAGGATTTGCCAAGTCAGTAGGCAGGAACACAACTCGAGAGGCCAAAAATAAGACGGCGGCGAGGGTCACCCTGCTCTTCTGAGCCGGGCGCTGGTGACGGCCCGTGCTGAGCATTCCACAATCACACTTCTGTCTGAGGGTGCCCCTTCATCCCGGGGCATCGGCCTCCTGGTCAGAAGGTGGCAGAGCCCTGACTGTGGGCAGTGAGCAATGGTGACTCAGGAAAATTCGAAAGGACACAGGGAACACCCCCAAAGTCATCTGGGGACAGGCCCTGGTTCCCCCTGCCGGTCAGGGAGCCAGGAGTTCTGGTCTTCCATTGTAAAGGAGGAATTTCTGAAGTTCTCTCTGGAACTTTGGCAGAATTCTGTGGGATCTTTCAGAGGAAGCATTACGCTTTGGGTGTTTTTCTGGAGGGGAAATTACTAAGATTTCTTTCACCTTTATAGCTATTTGTGAATTAGCTCCTTTTCCCTTTTAGCTCCAGATTATATTTGTCTCTTTATTCTGATGCAGCATCTGTTACCTTGTATGACGAACAGTACTCCCGAAAGCAAGTAATGACAGTAATAATAGCTAACATTTATTCAGCCCTTATGGCACACCAGGTACTGGTCTCTCTGTGTGATTTTTGTGGTTCATCAAATCTGAGGCTCCATCAGTCTTCAGATATGCCATGTATGATGTACCACTAAAGAATACTGCCAATTAATCCACGACATGCCATTGATTTTAAGATTCACTTGACGCTCAGAAATGTTAAAACGGGAACGTTAGAATCAATGAAATGCAGTAACCGATTCTCAGTTGTCATCCTTGCCTTACAGCCTTACCGAGGAACAGAGAAGTTGGGTAAACCTGCCTGATGCCACAGAGCGACTATGTGGTGGAAATGGGATATGAACCCAGGTTCAGGCTTCAAAACCTGGGCTCCTAACTGCCACGCTGTATTGTGGCTGAGAAGTGGTTTCTGTCTATCCACCCGCGGGACAGAAGGCGGGACACAAAACACAAGAGGGAGAGCTGGACCCCACCCTCTGCTCCCTCTTCCTCATTGCCCCCAGGGCCAGTGTTGATGCCCCGTCTAAAAACTGCTCCTCCTCTCACTCCCAGCAGCTGGCACCCTGGTTCTGTCCTTCCTTGCCTCCCTCTTGCCCCTGCTTGGACTGCTGCAGTAGCCTCTTAGCTGTCACCCTCCTCCGATCTTTCCCCCACACCTCCACACACACAGACACACACACTGAGACAGTCATCTTCTTAAAATGTGAATCTGGTCTTGTCGCTGTTCCAAAACCTTGAAGAGATCCAAATCCTAACAAGCGATTTCTCACTCGTTTAGCTGTTTCAGCACCTACTCTGTGCCCAGCTCAGAGGATGGAAAGGTGAGCAACCCCCAGCGTGGTCCGCAGCCATGGTCTCACGGAGAAGCGAGACTCCTCAGTGGGCAGGTATGACTCAGTGTGAAAATGCTTCCAGGGGTGGGAGTGAAATGCTGGGCTGGTGGGAGGAGCACCTGCTCTGGGGGCTCAGCGACCCCTTCGTGGAGGTTGAGTGGGAGTTCACCAGGCAAAGAACAGCGAGGATTCCCAAGCAGAGGGAACAGCAGGTACAGCGGGCCAGAGCTGACAGAGAGGTTGGAGCAGAGTATCAGTGGGGTGTGTCCCAGGTGAGTCTAGAGGGTTAGGCTTGGAGTGGCTGGGCAAGGCTGTCTCTAACTGCCGACACCTTTCCTCTTCAGCCTCTGCTCCCTTCGCCTCCTCTCCCCACGGTGTCTCTCTGCAGTAGGTACTTGATTCTCAGACAGGCATCTTCCTCTTCCCCCATCCTCCACAGGCAGTGACATTCTCATCAGCAAACTTGTCCTTCCAGACCCTCCCTGGTGAAAATAACCCTGACCCTTGACTTAGCTCTCTGGCCTCTTGAGCCAGGCAAAAGCCTGGAAAACTTGTCTTGGGCTCAAAATAGGGGGGGAAGGGGGGATTTTGGAGAATTTTTAACAGAATTCAGCTGAGTAAAAGCCAAAGTTCTTACAAAGGCCTGTGAGACCCTGCACAGACTGGGTGACCTGCCCCCGCAGCCTTGACCCCCATCTTCCACTGTCTTCTCTTTGCCAGCTCTGTTTCGGCTACCCCCGTCTCCTTGCCGGTCCTCAAACACGGCCCCCACCCTGCATCCCTGCCCCACGTCCTTTGCACTTGCTGTTTCTAGTACACCTCTCCCCTTCCTTATTTGTACATCTTCATCAGATTTTGTTCAGATATCACCTCTCAGAGCGGTACATCCTAATACACTATTTAAAATTGCAACTCGTATCATGCTCTTCCCTCCTTTTTCTCCGCAGCACTCACCATCTTCAAGAGCTTGTATGATTCACTTATTTGTTTACTGTCTGTCTTTTCCCCTGAGAGCTGAGCTCCAGGAGGGCAAGGATTTGGATCTGCCTGGTTCACTCGGTGTCCTCAGCACTAGCAGTAGCGCCTGGCATACAGTAGGTGTGCAAATAAGTAAATATTTGTTGGTTGAACAAATGAATTCTGAGTAGTGACTATGTGCCAGGGAGGCTTGGCTCCGGCTGCTGTGGAGGCTGGACTGCCGCAGGAATGGGGTCTGGGTTTCTCCAAGGGTGCCGGCCAGGCTGGTTCTGGCGGGCAGTGGGACAGGTCCCTGACAGCAGGTGAGTCCTGGGTGAATCACGGCTAATGAGATGGTGAGGGCCACGCCAAGCTGCTTCCCACACGGGCGGCCGACAGGTCACTACCTGTCGCCAGGAAACTCCTCAGTAAGGATTGAACAAGACCCTGGGCTGGGGCGGGAGGAAGTGCCTGCCCAGCCCCCCCCCCCCCCACCTCGAGACCCCACCCATTCCTGAGGACTGAGTCGGCTCACCTGGGCTCTCCCCCGCCACCCCCCCAGGCCTTGGCGAGACACTGGTTTCTCAACTTTGGCTTTGAGATTTCCTTCCTAAATGGAGTTTCGCTCACTGCATCCCACGCCCCTCCCGGGTAGGGCCTGTTTGTCAGCTAAGTCTGTCTGGGTCATCCAGTCTGCAGAGGGAAGGCAGCAGGGCCTGGAAAACCCCAGGACCCTCCCTGGGCAGCCCTAGGGAGAGTCATTTGGCCAGAGTTTATTGAGTAGGGGCATAGGATCACTGGGGCTTTTAAAACCCGACTGAATAGTGTGGCGTGGTCTCCCTGACCAAATTCCACCAGGGTGCCTGCCTGAACCCAGGTGAGATGACTCCCTGTCTCAGGTCGGGGCATTGAGTTCCATGAGCTCAGAGTGGGGCAAAGCCTTCTAGCCTGTGGGTGGCCCGCAAGGCCAGCATGAGATCCTGGGTACACAGAGCAAGGAATGCAGGTGGGTAGCCAGGCCTCTGCCCCAAAGCCCAGAAGATGCTCTCCATGTGGCGGATCTCTGGGGAAGATGCTGGCCAGGCCGTATCCCAGTGTCACTGAGTCTGGTTCCCTCCCACGTTTCCTCTTCAGTCGGGGCACTTGGTCTCCCTGCGGGCCCTCTGCCCAGAACCCAGACAGCCTCTAGCTGGGTGGCCTCACCCCAGCCCTCTGTCTGGGTCTGAAATCCCCACCCTTATTTATTCATATCACAGTAACTTGTCTATCACGTTCAATGAATATATTTGTTGGCCAGTCATCAGATGTCCAAGGGGGCACTGCCCAGCTGCCAGGCACAGTGCTCTGCCAATGGATGCAGAGATGGTGAGGCCTGGCCCTGTCTCAAGGGTGCACAGTCTTAGTAAATACACCAGCACGGCTCTCAGACACCCACATACCTATGCAGGGCTCCACAGGCACTCAGAACAGGGAGTGGCTGCTGGGGTGAGCGGTGTTGGGCAGAGCCTCAGAGAGGAGCTGCAGCTTGAGCAGGACTGTCCTTGGGCTTTGCTGACCTACATTTGTCATTTAATCCTCACCACAGCCCTGTGATGCTGGCAGCACAGGTATCATCATACCCATTTTATGGATGACAAAACCAAGGTTCAAAGAGGTGAGGGGACTTGCCCAAGGCCTGTGTGATTAAGAGTGGCAGGGGCTCATCTCGAGTCCCAGTTTTCCAGTCTCCATGCAGCCGTCTCCTGTGCCCCACCTCAAGTTCTCCACATAAACACTACTTGGGTGCTTGGTATGGACCGGCTGCTGTCCACAAGCTGGCGACTTAGAAGTGGCAAGGTACGATCAAGGGGAGAAACCACACGCGTACCCAGCTGCTGAAATCTTTCGGTCAGTTGTCCATTCAGGATTTCTCTGGTGGTCTAGTGCTTAAGATTCCACGCTTCCATTGCAGAGACCACAGGTTCAATCCCTGGTTGGGGGAGTTTCCCATGCCTTCTCACTTAAAAAAAAAAAAGTTGTCTGTTCAACAGGTTCACAGAAAACCAGACAGAACAAAATGGGCAAAGAGGACCGTCCTCACAGAGGCCTCGCTTCGGCAGGAAGGCAGACGGTCAGGTGAGTGAGCAATGCCCTGAGGAGCGTCACACAGGGTGAGGGAACCAACACAGTGTCCAGGGAGGGGCTTTCCAGAATAGGGCATATTTGCCTGTGGTTGTCTCTGAAATGACGTTTGAGCAGAGGAGGCCTGTGGATGGCTGAGGAAGTGTGGCTAGCTGAGGCAGAGGGAACGGCAGTGCAAAGGCCCTGTGGCAGGACTATGCCGGGTTGTTCTGAGGAGCATTGAGCGGCTGAGCAGGTAAGGGAGGGGGTAGTGGGAAGCAAGGTCAGAGAGCTAATGGCAGTAGGGGAGGCACCGATCCTAAAGACCTTGGAGGTCACAGTGAGGTCTTTGCTTTTAACCCTGAGTGAGATCGGAGCCATTGGAGGGTTTTGAGCTGAAGAGTGGCCCAACTTGACTTAGGTTTGAAAAGGATCTCTCTGGCTGCTACGGAGACAGACTAACGTGGCAAGGGACGGATGGGGACAGGGAGACAATGAAGGGCTACCGAGACCATCCTGGTGGAGATGGGTCAGGTTGGTGGTGGTGAAGTGGGAAGAAGTGGTCATTTGTTTTTAGGTCAAGCTGTGCGGCATGTGGGATCTAGTTCCCTGACCAGTGATTGAACCTGGACCCCATGCACTCGGAGCACAGAGTCTTAACTACCGGACCGCCAAGGAAGTCCCAGAAGTGGTCATTTCTGATGTTCTGACACTAGTCCCACACTGGCTCCAGGACAGGAGGGCATCTCTGCCCCGGCCAGGTCCCATCAGAGGTGCCACACCCTCCACCGGAAGCATGGCATGGGGCATGGCACTGCCCAAGCAGCTGTGGAGGCTGGACAGTGCCAGGCCCTTCTTCCATCCCACCGTGTGGCCGCATAGGCCTCCTCATTTCATTTCAAACATTGTGAATTTGGCCCAGCAGCTATCATTCCCCTCCCACCCTGGGCCGGGCCACCAACCTGCACAATGTTTCTGGGAAGCACGTGGTTCATATGTATTAAGAGTCTTAAAATTTTCATGCCTTTCGCCCCAGCGAGTCCCTTTCTGGGAGGTTCCCCTGGAGAAGTCACCTGACACTTCTGGTCAGGTGGTCACGGTTTCTACATCAAGAGCGGCACCTGTGCACTTGTGCCGCCCTTAAATTCATGTTTCCTAAGGATGTTCATGTCAAAGGGCAACACTCACGCTACAATACCAAGCGGATAGAATATTGTGCAGGAGACACCTGTACAAGGAAGGAAGTAGACGATGATTACCCCTGAGTGACTGGAACTTCCACTGAAGAAGAAACTTTGCTTTCTCCATTACACTTTTCTGCTTTGTATGGATGTTCTAAGATGGACATGCTTTGCCTTCATGATAATTGGATTTGAAAGCAGTATTAAAAAAAGAAACAGAAAGGAAATGCGAGTTCCCAGAAGCTGAGGAAGCACAGCAGAGGCCAGGCCCGGAGCAGAGAACTGACCCATCCCTTTCGGGGAAAGGCAGCAGCCACGTGGAGTGGAGCAAGCCTGGTGCCCCGCCAACCGGACAGCCGGCCGCTGGGCTCACTTCCTCCAGTGCGACTGCCCAGGGGCAGAGCTGAGAACGGTGGTGGGAGTGAGCACAGCCGGGTCCACTCCCCTTCCTACTGCCCAGGTCACGGGGGTCTGTCCCCTCTCCTTGGCCCTGCAGCGCCTGGAGTTTGCCCCTCCGTCACCTCTGCTTCCATCACATCTCACCAGAAGCCTGCTGCATTTGTAACCTTGTGTCTCCCCTAAGTATGTACCCAGGGGTTCTCAAAATGTGGTCCCCATACCAGCAGCATCAGCACCCACTCAGGAACTTGTTAGAAATACAGATTCACAGGCCCCACCCCAGACCCTCTGAATCTGAGACTCTGGCAGGTGAAGCCCAGGAATCCATGTTTTAACAAGCCCTCCAGGGCTACAGTTTGAGAGTGATACAGCCCCCCCATGGTCCTTGGTTTACCTCAATTATATCATCTTACCCATTGCCATGATTTCCACTTAAGAGCTGGGACTCTGAGACCATACTTTATTATTTTTTTTTGAGCTCATACTTTTATTTCAAGCTTTGTGCTCCACAGCTGCCTGGACTTCAGGCTGTCCTGTGGAGGTCCGGGTTGGCGCTCGGTGTTCATCGTGCCACGGACATGGGTTGAACCGGAGTTCGCACACTGTGGCATCAGAGCCCTGGCTGCTCTATTGGAAGACCAAGACTGATTCCCCAGGAGACCCTGCGGGCCTGGCCCCCTGTAGGATGAGGGAGGCAGGCTCCCTCCGGTGATGACAGCCAGTGGCAGTCAGGATGGACACACGCTGCCGTGGAGGGGCGCAGCGCCACCTGCTGGCCAGAAGGACGCCAGCAGCGATGCTGGCTGATTAATGCAGGGACCCACACACACGCACGCACACACACACTCAGCAGGAACACCATGACAAGCAAGCACGTGTCCCCTCCCACTGCATGGGGGCGGACGCATCCACACGTGGATGTCTGGGCCCGTGGGCATGTGGGGCTCTCTGCCACACGGCCTGGCAGATAGCACTGAATTCACTCACGTACTCATTTCTTCCTTTACCGAACGTTCTTTCAGATACGCCAAGCCCACAGTTGCTATCCCTGGCTGGGTGATGATCAAGAGACCAGGCAGTAACCAGGCGATGTAGGTAAGGGTCCCAGGAGAGATGCGCCTGGTGAGCTCGCAGAGGCAGCCCCTAACCCATCTAGACTGGAGTTGGGGGCAGGGACAAGTTGCCCAAGAGATCCAGCCCCTGCTGGGTCAAAGCCTGTGAGCGGGAGATGGCTGGGTGAAGGAGGCAGAGGTCAAATAGAGCGAAGCACAGAGGAGGAGCTGGAGGGGACAGTTGAGACCCTGGGCAGAGGGCCTTACACACGGGCCACAGAGTCTGGACTTTGTCCCCGCAGGCAGTGGGGAGCCATGGAAAGCTTCCAGCCGGGAAACAGCCCGGCCAGATTCCGGTGCCATAGCTAGTGACACGTCTGTACCAAAGCACAGGCCCTGAGGGTCTCTCAGCCCCTCCTAGGGCTGGGGGCCTTGCACGTGGTTTGTCCCTGGGTACTGCCTCTTCTTTCTGCAGCAGCAGTCCTCGGACGTGTCTGCGAAGGGGAGAGGTGCACCCCCGCCCCAGTCTCCAGAGAGAAGCCTGTGTCCACTCTAGAAATGAAGCAAACAGCAGCCACTGTTAAGGCAGGCAGCCCTATGTGCCCAGAAGATGCCCATTTTCCACTCACCAGGCTGCCCAGACAGCTCAGAGGGTGAGAGGTCTTCTACAACATAGCTCCCTGTGCCCCCCCAGCTCCCCCTACTAGAGGGTCGGTGCCTCTCTGCACAGATGGTAACTGGATGGCTGCATCGTGCCGGGTGGAAACGCATTTACAGTATGGGACGCTGGCGCTCTGACACAAGCAGGGGTCTAGGGTAGAGAGCCCGAGGGCAGCCGGAAGGGGACCCCGGGGCGGCCGAGGGGAGGGGAGCAGCGTGAGGACTCCCCAGAGAGGAGGTGGCAGGTGGAGCTGAAGAGAAAAGCTTGGCGGCTTCCCAATTCAGCTGGGCCACAGCTTTGTCAATGGCCAGCTCTCTACCCGCCGGGCCCCTGGCCTGGCCCCGGGCCTGCGGTTTTCCTCAGTAGAACAGCGGGCGGCAGCTTCCGAGAAACCCCACCAAGACTTTCCTGTCAGGGCAACTCCAAGTTCCTCTTCAGGAAGGGGAAGTGGGGGAGTTTCTCCTAAGGGCTTTCAGTTTCTTTCTAAGAAGCCGGAGTGTCCCAACCCCGCAGTGCAGAGCCAGGTGTTAAGGGAAGAGACGTCCCACGGCAGGGGCTTTCCTATCTCGGGTTCACAGGTGGACATTCCAAAAGAGGAAAACTGGACCCGAGTTTTGCAGGCCCTTTCCCATGCCCCTCTCCTTTCTTCCCCCTCCAGTCACACGTCCCCTGCGCCCCTCCCTGCCCCCACCAACACGTGCAGTGCATGCACAGAATGTGGCCTGCCCTCCCTCGGGGACCTGCCAGGTGGAAATTTATTTCCTCAGCCCTCCCAGCCGACGTCCTGGGAGCTCAGCTTCCTCGGGGCTCTGCTGGGCGACTCAACATCTGACCCAGATCAAGACCCAACAGGTGACTCCAGCTTCTTGCCGATGCTGGGCCACGGAAGACCTCCAAACTTCTTTGAGGACACACTGTGGGAGCCCCAAGAACTGAGAGCCTGCCTTTTTTTTAAGAAGGCTTGGCTTGGTGGCAAAGCAGAAGTCCTGATGTGATTATAAACAAGAGCCACCATGGAGGCTAAGCACTTACCATGTGCTAGCATTTTACATGAATATCCTCCTGTAACCCACCCCCCCAACCGAGGGGGCAATCCCATGACAAAGACACCATTGTTACTCCTGAAGTCAAGCAACCTGCCCATTCACCCAGCCCGCAAGCCTGTTCTTCCCAGTAGACTGCTTCTCAGAAAGGCGGGGAAGAAAGACTATCAGGCCCTCAAAGGAGCTGGCTGGGAAGGTGTGATCTCCAATATCGCCGATCCTCAAAGCAAGCTCTGAGTGGTGAAGAGCCAGCGATCTAGTTACCGCCGGCTTTGCAGCACGGCCACGGCTGGGGGTCTCCCCAGGACATCCACACTCCTGTCGCCTCTTCTGTTCTCCTCTTACAGGCATCGTGTTAGGGTTTCTGCTTTGCCAACACATGCGTTATGGGGACAGTGTGGGGATTTCCCCAAACCATGACGCTGTTCTGCTCAAAAACATTTGCCTAGAAGTCCACAACTGTGTGACTCACGCTGTTGAGGTGTCAAGAAAACTCACAGCTGCAGGGTGGAGGGGCCGGACCCACACGGAAGGGGGCACTCGGAGGGTGAGCAGTTCGGTACATAAAAATACAGGACACCCAGTTACATTTGAGTTTCAGATCAACTACAACATTTGGGATACCCTGATACTAAAAAAAAAAAAAAAAAGTACTTATCTGAAGTGAAAGTGTGTGTTAGTTGCTCAGTTGAGTCTGACTGTTTGCGACCCCATGGATTGTAACCCAAATCAGGGACTGAACCAGTGTCTCTTACATCTCCTGCATTGGCACACGGGTTTTTTTGTTTGTTTGTTTATTTTTTTTTTTAACACTGGCACCACCTTGGAAACCCCAAGGACCTCCTAGCCCTTGGTTTCTGGCCTCGTTGAAAATCTGCTAGAAGCAAGAAGAGGTGGGAAGTAGCCAAAGAGCAGGTTTAGGGACAAGCAAGACAGCTCTGCTGGGAAAAGTGCTGTCCCTCCTATGCTCCAGCACCCAAGGAGATTGGGGCCTGGGTGCCTGGAGGGATCCTCTGGGGTCAGCCCACCCAGCTTTTCAAACACTCATGGCAACACCTGAGCCACAGCTGGGATCATTGCTAGCTCCCAAATTAGAAAAGTATGTTGTAAGGATGAAATGGCTAAATGGTCTACAAAATGTTAACTACGCAATTGTAACTCAGCTCCTGCACTTTATGTAAATTATATGCGCTGTGGCACGTGGGTCCATTTGAATACATTTAGGGATGTTGTTTTTTTTCCAGTCGCTCAGTCGGGTCGACTCCTTGCGACTCCGTGGACTGCAGCACTCCAGGCTCCTCTGCCCTTCACTATCTCCCAGAATTTGCTCAAATTCATATGCATTCAGCCAGTAGAGCTATCTAACCATCTCATCCTCTGTCGCCCCCTTCTCCTCCTGCCCTTAATCCTTCCCAGCATCGGGGTCTTTTCCAATGAGTCAGTTCTTCTTATCAGGTGGCCAAAGGATTGGAGTTTCAACTTCCGCATCAGTCCTTCCAATGAGTATTCAGGGCTGATTTCCTTTAGGGTGGATTGGTTGGATCTCCTTGCAGTCCAAGGGACTCTCAAGAGTCTGCCAGGGATGTAGCCTCTGAGAGTAAGATGCCCAGGGCTTGGAAGCTCCACATAGAGCTGTTCCAGAGATGTGGAGACAGCGAATTCCTCCAGACCACCAGCTGTATTCCAGGGTCTGATGGCAGTGTAAAGGTGAATCTCTGGAGACAGAGATGAGGGAAGAGCAGGTCTGGGAGTTGGTGAAGCCCCTTCAGAGAGGGTCCCACTGGTCCCTGATAGGGGACCGCTGAGACCCAGCAGGGGCCTCGGGGCCAGACTGGAGCTCCTAGTAGGGCTACAGTCTTGACAGGGAACTGGAGGTCACATCTTGGGGCAAGCCCTGGGTGCTTCCCAGTGGGGATGAGCGCTGCGATTACTTCCTGACCTTTGTCTTCCTGAAAGGCCAGGGATGCTCACATGTAGCCGGCAGGGGCGACACCTAAGGGCTGGGGTTACCCAAGGTCCCCTGGTCACCATCAGCTCCATCTCTCAGAGCCACCACCAGAAGGTAATAGTCTTTGCTGTGGACAATGCACATTTTCTCAGTCTTGCGTAAAAGTATATCTTTAGGAAAATTGGTGAATTATAGTTTGTTCAGGCTGCTGAAGCACAGGACTCCTGCTGCGGAGACTTCAACAACAGAAATTAATTTTCTCACAATCCTGGAGGTTAGACATCTGAAATCAAAGTGTCAGCAAGGTTGATTTGTTTTAAGGTCCCTCTTTTCCTCTTTGTCTTCTGTGGCCTTCCCCCTGCCTAGGTCCTAATCTCCTCTTCTTTCTTTCTTTCGGCTTTTTATTTTTTTGACCACAGCTTTTGGGATCTTAGTTCCCCAACCAGGAATTGAACCTGCGCCCTCAGCAGTGAAAGCATGGAGTGCTAACCACTGGACTGCCAGGGAATTCCTTAGACAAGGGGCTTTCTCTCTCTTTCTAATCTCTTCTTCTGATAAGGACACCAATCATATAAAAGTAGGGCTCACCTGTTGACTTCATTTTATCTTGTGTTTTGCTGAGTTGCTCAGTCGTGTCCGATTCTTTGAGGCCCCCCTGGACTGTAGCCCACCAGGCTCCTCTGCCCGTGGAATTTTCCAGGCAAGAATGCTGGAGTGGATCGCCATTTCCTCCTCTGGGGATCTTCCCAAACCAGGAATCGAACTCCCATCCATCTCTTGTGTCTCCTACATTGGCAGGTGGGTTCTTTACCACTAGCGCCACCTGGGAAGTCCCCATTTTACACTAATTATCCCTTTACAGACTCAATGTCCAAATACAGTCAATCTGAGGAACTGGGGATTAGAACTTCAACATACAAGTTTGGGGGAGGACACAATTCAACCAACAACACTTGCTGATTTTTAACTAAAATTGAAAGTGAAGACAGTGTGCTGGCTTTGGAAATGCAGGTTGGAGATTGGTCCCAAGACCACTCCTCAGAGATGACCAGCTTTCCTTAGACATTCTGGAGCCTCCCCTGCCTACCCAGTTGTTTTGTTGTTGTTTTTTACAAGCCTACCCAGTTATGATCCTGGTAGTTTGGGGACACAGCTTCTGGATGTGGCCCCCACTGGCCAGTGGACTGGGAGGGGTCAGTGTTGCAACCAAAATGCTGGGACTTAGAATAGGGTGAGCAGCTCCCTACTCTATGATAAAGGTCTGGTAATCATTGTGCTTGAACAGATGTGGTCTTTAAAAACAAAGTTTCAAACTCTCTACCCTGAGCTGCTATTTATAGGATCATTCAAGAGTCTCTTTAAAAAAGAGATGAACTCTTAGTGCTTGTGTTTTCACAAAAGTTGTTTTTTAATCGCTAAATCGTATCTGAGCCTTTGTGACCCCATGGACTGTAGCCGGCCAGGCTCCTCTGTCCGTGGGATTTCCCAGGCAAGAATACAGAAGTAGGTTGCCATTTCTTTCTCCAGGGAAGGAATGAACCCAAGTCTCCTGCTTGGCAGGTGGATTCTTTACCACTGAGCCACCTGGGAAGCCCTTTTAATAAGTAGTATATGTTTATCATTAAAAACAGACAAAAAAGAAGGAAAAATTAACGATAATCAGTAATCGGGCCTTCCAGAGATAATCACCGT
The DNA here is from genome assembly GCF_029378745.1 of Bos indicus. Lineage (NCBI taxonomy): Eukaryota > Metazoa > Chordata > Mammalia > Artiodactyla > Bovidae > Bos > Bos indicus. The sequence continues at coordinate 12,452,235 of NC_091782.1, read as the reverse complement.
TAACATTTGGGTTTCTATATCTATCTGTATCTATTGATGTGTCTTATTAATCTCCATCTTTATCTACATTTATATAGCTGAGTTTACTTTAAAGATAAGAGTAAGCTGTGCCATTTCATAATTTCTTATCCATTACTGTATCATGATCACCTCACTAGGCACTGAATTGTTTTCTAAAATGCTATTTTATATGGTGGCAGATACACGCCATAGCTACTGAACAAATTTCCTATTATTGAATAATTGGGTTATTTTACCATTTTTATGATATTGAATGAAGCTGCAACAACATCTTCATAGTTAAATATTTGCCATGATTATCTACTATGAATAAATTCCAAGAGGTGAAATTTTTGAGTCAAAGAGAGAGCACTGTTTAAAATTTTCAACTTTATTTTTTAATAGATAGTATACTCACAAGGATGCAGTATTATATCCAAATTCAAAAGGTATATCCCCATCTCTGTTCCAAAGTCAACCAGTTTCCCTACTCAGAGGCAATTGCTCTTACCGATGTCTCATGTTCTTTCCAGAGATATTTTACATACATATATATATATATACACACACATATACACATGTAGGTAGTATGCGTTTATGTGTATACACACATAAAATAATATGCATATGTATCAAACCCAGGTCTCCTGCATTGCAGGCAGACCTCTTTACTGTCTGAGCCACCAGGGAAGCCCTCTCTACATATACATATATGTCTATGCGTAATTTTTTTCACAAATGGCAATGGCACCCCACTCCAGTACTCTTGCCTGGAAAATCCCATGGACGGAGGAGCCTGGTGGGCTGCAGTCCATGGGGTCACTAAGAGTTGGACACGACTGAGCAACTTCACTTTCACTTTTCACTTTTCACTTTCAATGGAGAAGGAAATGGCAACCCACTCCAGTGTTCTTGCCTGGAGAATCCCAGGGACGGGGGAGCCTGGTGGGCTGCCGTCTATGGGGTCGCACAGAGTCGGACACGACTGAAGTGACTTAGCAGCAGCAGCAGCAGTGTCCTCTATATACTATTTTGCACTTTGCGTTTCTCACTTGAATCATCTTGGAGGGCTGTCCCATATCAGAACATAAACAACTTCCTCATTGTTTTGAGCAGCTGCATGGTTGCCGTTATATGTATGTACTGTAATGTATTTAAATAATTCCCTATTGATGGCCATATAGATTGTTTACTAATTATATATGACTATATAACAAATTACCCCCAAAATATATTAACATAAAACTACAACAAAAATTTATTTTCTCTTATGGTTTCTTTCAGTCAGAAATTTGTGAAGGACTCAGTTGGGCACTTCGCACTTGGGGTCTCCCACGAGGCTTTAGTCAGGTGTTGACTGAGGCCGAAGTCATCAGATGACAGCTGGGACTGGAGGATCATTGCTAAGGTTACTCACTTGTACAGCTGGCCAGTTAGTGCCACCTGTAGGCGGGGTGCCTCGGTGCCTCTCCACGTGGACATCTCCACAAAGATATCAGAACATCACTGCTGCTGTGTCTTGTTGGTTGAAGCAAGTCACCAGGTCAACCTAGATTCAAGAGGAGGTGAAATTGGAAATTCCATCCAGTGATTAGGACTCTACATGTTCATTGTAAGGGGCACAGGTTCAATCCCTGGTTGGGGAATTAAATCCTGAAAGCCAAAAAAAAAAAAGAGAGAGAAAGAAGAGGTGAAATAGATTCCATCTTGTGGTAGCAGAAGCAGCAAAGTCCAGTTGCAAAGAGGCATGAACAAAGAGGTGGGGGTAATTCTCTGGGGGGCCATTATTGTAACAATACTCCCTAGGGATGGTGCACAAAGTTCATTCACTGGGTCAGCACGCCCCACGCATGCACTCAGAGATCTGTGAACTTTGGTCTCACTCTTGGAACAACCTGCTGCCGCCCAGCTTGCTCCTCACTCCCTTCTCAGCCAGTCCAGCTCAGATCTGCCTGGACATAGGCTGTGTCTCTGGTCTGGGGCCCTGTTTATGCCCTTTGGCCTTGCTGATGTATGTGTGGACTTTGATTCAGGTTACCTGCCAGCTTTCCCGCTCAGCCTGGCCTCCACTCTGCTTCCTGGAACTCACAGCCCCACCCCGTCAGCTGTCCTCTGGCAAGGTCTGGTCTGCCTCCCCACTGGGAAAGTTCATACACCTCCAGTGGATTCTTCTTGACCAATTTCCCGAGAAAACTGCTTAATACATCTGAAAGTACAGTATGTGTCTTTCATTCACCCTTTCATTCGCCCCAGCCGAATAAACTCCAGTAATTCAGACCATTAAGAAATTCCATGGTTTATGCTCCAAATTTTAGTCTTTTTTTTGTACTTTAGAACTCATGAGTTACTGAGAATACAAACCCATGATGTTATTTGATAACAGCTATAAAAGGAAAAGATAATACTAATAAGATAGAATCTCACAAAATGGTTTATTGGTTGGATCAAGAAGTTAACATGAATCACATTTTCCTAATTGAATCATACTTTTTGATGTAGTAGCTGGACTTGTTGCCTAAGGACCCTCAGAGGGCTGTAAGACAGAGAATAGAATTATTTAGTAGTCAAAGTTTAGATTTTTTATAAGGGGAAGCCTTTTGGTAAAGATATTAATTTGCTGGTTGTTAAAATGATTTTAGTGTTTCAAAGAAACAAGGTGTACAACAATTTCAACTTTAGTGAAAAAAGATACATTTATTGTAAAAAGGGGGAAAATCTATACAACAAAACATAAAACATAATATAATGTGTGTGTATCTCCTTTCTTTGGAAATATCTATAGTTTCTTATAGAAACTGGTTTCTCAGTAATATCAACTCTTAGGAGAAAAAAAATGTGTGTGTGACAGCAGGGCGGGAGGAAGATGTTTAGATTTATCCTTGTTCCTTTTGAATTTTGTACCAAAATTAAACCAAAACTGTGGGAGCAGATATCACCTGGGAGGGGACATAAGGGAGTTCTCCAGGGTGCTGGAAATATTCTGGTTCTTGATGTGAGTGGTGGCTATGTGGATGAACACCCACGAAAAGTTGTCAATCTGTACACTTAAAATCAATGCACTTTATTATGTTATACTTTCAAGAAAGCAATGTCTATCAATGAAAAATATATATATATTACAAATAATTTTTTACTTTGTGTTTTATCGGCAGGGCACACGACATGGCATGTAGGATCTTAGTTCTCCAACCAAGGGTCAAACCCACGCCCCTGGCAATGGAGGCACAGAGTCTTAACCACTGGACCACCAGGGAAGTCCCCAAAATAATTTTTTAAGAAGAAAAATAAAGCCAGACCAGGCAGGCTGCCAAAAAATAAAGTCAGACCTTGCCTTGCTCCACAAAAGTAAGTATGTTTCTGAAAATTTACTTAAGCCGGTTTCTATAAAGTGCAGCATAAATTCCAATTGGCTTCCGTGATAATGTCTGAGATGCGTTTGTGGACTTACTCTGGTGCTGGTCTTGATCTGAACATTTCGATCCTGCCGTGGTAAACTCCCCACCCTCTGAGTCTGGGCTTGATGATTTTGAGAGAGGGAAAGGTGATGAGTCTCCCTGAAAGGCCTGAGAAACAGGAGCCCAGCAGAGAACAGAGGAAAAGGTTATTAACCAAGCGCCTCTGGTTCTGGGCCCTGCACGCACTGGCACAACCAAAGCAGACAAAGACCTCTTCTGAGAGGCAGGAGAGAAAATAAAAACTGGAAAACAAAACCACGTATGAATAATCCACTCATACGCTCAGCATGTCAACTTTTTAAAAGTCCTTTGACACTCATTATTTCATTTGACCCCGAAACAGCTCTATGAATGGACAGAGCACATGTTGGTCACCCTGTTTTATGAAGGAGGAAGGAAGCCAAGGCACAGAGAGTGAAGTCACATGGAGGCAGCAGAGTCAGAACTCAAACCCGTGTTTTACAATTCTAAGTCCAATGTGATAACTGCCGCTTCCCAGAAAGGTCACAGAGCATCCGGAGTCAGTTCCGGCTTCCCCCACTTACGGGCAGTGTGATTTGGGGTGAACTGCTGAATCTGCACCTCCCTATTCCCATCTGTACAATGGAGCAGGTTTGCAGATTAAATGCACTGGCACCCTGAAAGCATATAATAAGTGTTCATTAAAATTTATCCCTTGTTTTTGTTTCCAGAGATAAAGAGAGACACAATTAAAGTGCCAAAAATGGCAAATAAGAGAATCACGGAGAGAAGAGGGTGAGGAGAAAAAAATCAGAGGCAGAAATGGCTTCAGAATGACAGTGACAAATGGCTCCAGCGTGTCAGTGACTCAGGCAGTAAGAACAGGAAGGGCGAGACCAGGTGGAGGCCGGGGTCAGGCCAGGAGCACCAGTAGCTAGGTGCCCTCACCTCTGCCTTGGCCTTCGACTTGCAGAAGCTCATTGTTTGCATAGGCTAAGGCCCGCTAGCAACTGGCCCAGGACAGAGCTCGAGGCCAGAGGAGAGAAGAGATGCCACCTTGAGGCTTGGGCAGGTGAGCAAGGTGGCTTCGTTCAGCTACTTCAGGATGCCAGACCCTGTGGACAGTGGTGTGCTGGCAAAAAGCAGCAACCAAATCTTTGTTGAGAGGTGAGGAGTAAGAGAGGGACTGATTTGCCAATTTCCATGGTGGGAACCCTCCCACCATGGCCGACTGCATGAAGAAGTGGGCCTTGGGGTCCGGTCATGGGGGAGGGACAGGCAGCCAGGAAGAAAAGGCAAAGGTGGGAGGCCACGGTCAGGGTGAGGGGACCTTGTCCTGGGCCCTAGGAGAGTCAGTGGAAGTGCCACACAACCTTGCACACACCCATTACACCTCTCTGACCTCCACTCACCTCAGTGGAAGCGGAATCACACCTCTAAATGGCTAAATAAACCATGTTGGTGACCTGACAGCGCTGGTGAATCCAGGCCAGAAGGTATTTCTTGGGCACTTACTATGTGCTAAGTTCTGGGATACAGAGATGCATAAATGAGCGCTGAGAGGTAGCCAGGGCCCAGATCACAAAAGGCCTGGTGGACTGTAGGAGGGAGGCATCACATGGACTTCTAACCATGATGCCACCTCTGGAGGGTCGGGACCAGGACCCTGGATTGGAGTTTCAGGTGGGAAAGAATTCCTATGTCTGATGTTTGGAGCACGACCCCCAGGGCACTTCCCAGGTGGCACTAGTGATAAAGAATCCGCCTGCCAATGCTGGAGACGGAACACACGCAGGTTCGACCCCTGGGTTGGGACGATCCCCTGGGGGAGGAAACAGCAACCCACTCCAGTATTCTTGCTGGGAAAATCCCGGGGACAGAGGAGCGTGGTGGGCTACAGTCCATGGGGTCGAAAAGAGTTGGACACAACTGAGTGACTAATACTAACACTGAAGGCAGAAGTAACTAGACTCGCTAATGGAACAAATTCTCCCAGGAGTGTAGCTACTGAGCAGGCATGTTTACCGAGCTGTGTCTGACTCTTTTCGACCCCATGAACTGCAGGCCGGTAGGCTCCTCTGTCCATGGGATTTTCCCAGCAAAAATACTGGAGTGGGTCGCCATTTCTTCCTCTAGGGGATCTTCCCGGCCCAGGGATCAAACCCATGTCTTGTGCATTGGCAGGTGGATTCTTTGCCGCCCTGCTACCTGGGAAGGCTCCACAAAGAGCATAGTTAATCACAACTCCCAGCTATTGAGCTCCTTCTGTGGACCAGGAGCTTTGCCTGCACCATCTTTGGTTTTCACACCAAACCTGCAAGGGGGCATTGCTCAACCTATTTACATAAATAATGGAAGCTCAGAGAGTGATGTGCCCAAAGTCCCACAGCAAACCCACCACAGAGCTGGGATCTGAGCCTTTTAGACCGTCATGGTGCCCTTCCCAACATACCAGCTGCCCCTAGGACTTTGGAAGGATTAGGATTCTGTCTGGCACATAATAGACACTTAAAATTATTATGTTTACAAAATATTAATTATTACAGTCCCTTATTTCATTACATTTATAAACTTCCGCCAGCTTTATTGAAGTATAATTGACAACAAATTGTATAGATTAAGGATGTACAACATGATGTTTTTGATACATTTGTAAACTTAAAAAAAGAGTTGTAAATACTACACACTCACCAGAATGATTAAAATTATAAACAAGCAAAAACAAAAACCCTGATTGTGCCAAGAACTGGTGAAGATGTGAGCAATGGAAGTCTCGTTGTTGATGATGGGAGTGCAAAATGGTACAGCCACCCTGGAGGACAGCTTGGCAGTTTCTTTTTTCTTCTTTTTAATACTCCTTTTAAAAAATATATTTTTAAAACTAATTCATTTTTTGGCCGTGCTGGATCTTTGCTGCTATGTGTGGGCTTTCTCTAGCTGCGGCGTTTGGAGGCTCTTCTTCATTGCAGCGCATGGGCTCCTTATTGCGGTGGCATCTCTTGTTGCCGTGCACAGGCCCCAGGCACCCAGGCTTTAGTAGTTGCTGCTTAGCTGCTCTGCAGCATGTGGAATCTTCCCAGAGCAGGGCTCGAACCTGGGTCCCCTGCCTTGGCAGGTGGATTCTTAATCGCTGGACCACAAGGGGAGTCCCAGCTTGGCAGTTTCTGAGAGTTAATCATACACTTATCGTATGACCCCGTGATCCAATTCTAGGTATTTACCCTAGAGAAATGAAAATGTATGGTCACAAAAAAAGAACATGAATGTTCATAGTTCATAGCAACACTATTCATAATTGCCCCAAATTGAAAATAACCCAACTTCCTTCAGCTGGTAAAGGTAAACAAACCATATATATCCACACGGGGGATTCTACTCAGCAGTGGAAGGGAACAAAGTCCTGGTCCATGAACATCGTGGGTGAGTCTCAGATGCCTGAGGCTGAGCAAAAGAAGCCAGATTCAAACGTCTCCATACTGCGTGCCTCCATCTAGATGACTTTCTGGAAAAGACAAAACCATAGGTCAGGGGACGGAGCAGGGGTTGCCAGGGGCCAGGGGGTGAGGGGAGGGGCGCAGCCAGGGAACCTTCTCAGGGGGACAGAGTTGTTCTATGCCATTGTTTTAAAGGCCATGTCGTGTGGCAAGAAGGATCTTAGTTCCCTGACCAGGGATCGAACCCACACTCCCTGCACTGAAAGTGTGGCATCTTAACCACTGAACTGTCAGGAAAGTCCCTACCCTATTAATAAGTCTTGATTGTGGTAATGGTTTCGTGACTGTACCTTTTGCCAAAACTCATAGAACTATTTTATACAGGGTGGGTTTTACTGTATGTAAATTACAGTTCAATATATCCTAACTCACGTAGTGCCCTAGTAAGGCCACTTTCCACACACCCCACTCAGATTCACCATTGCTGGGAACACTTGGGGACCAGAATCAGGGCTCCCGAGCTCAGGAACCGGCCCTGCCCTTTCTGAAGGGACTCTTCATCAGAACCACTGATGAACTTTAAAATCTGATGTCACAGCCCATTCTGAATCAGGGGAGTCTCATTTAACAGCCTCGGGGTGCAGCCTGGGCACTGGGAGTTTTTCAAAAGCTTCCCAAGTGATTTAAATGACCTAGACACTGAGCTCCCTAAGAGTAGGGATTACAAGTTATTCAACTTTGTATTCCCAGATTCTCCATGAATATGTGCATTGCAGCACATAGAAGCAGACAGCGCAGTGTGACATGGTGAAAGCCTGTAATAAGCACGTGTGGCCACCACTGCTCTGAGTGTTGGATACATAGTCATTCAGCTGACTTCCCCGAGCTCCCCAGGGAGGTAGGATTATGGTCACCCTGCTTTACCCAGCCCAGAGTAATGAAGTCTCACCCAAGACAACACAGCCAATAAGCGGCAGAGCTGTGTGGAGGCCTGGGCCCACTAACCACGGGGCATACTGCCCCCCAGTGTTGGCTAGGAGGAGACTTTGAGTCTGAGTTCATTACTTACAGGCTGGGTGACCATGGACAAGTTACTGAGCCTTGACTGGTTTCCCTGTCCTCATCTGTAAAATGTGGACAGCTGAACTGATGCCAAAAGGCTGTTCCTGAATGAATGAAATGACGTGTGCCAAGGGCTCACTGTAGTGTAAATACTCAGCAAGTTGAGCAATAATGATTGTGAGAAGCAATGAGTGAATGAATGAGTGGATGCCGTTCCCAGGGCCCTGGAGTCAGCCCTGGGTACTGGAGGAAGGAGGGTTCCCCAGGAGGGAAGGCAGGGAGAGACAACATCTTCCATTGACTTGGGGCCCCCGAGAACCCCAGAGATGCCTCCGTCCTGGCCTCTGCCAGCCTTCCCTCTCCTTCCACCCTAGATCCTCTTCCACGATCAGGGCACATGGGTACTTTGAGCCAGCAGACTGCTAGGCAAGCCTCCAGCCTTTTAGAAGCAGGGAGCTTCAAGGTGAAAATCGGAATCCCTTAGAGTCATCCCTACCTGACGCAGCCCGTGAGCCTGGGACAAATAGGGTCGACGGGTGAGGGAAGCCAGAGTGAGGTCAGCCTGGGAAGGTCAGGGGCTCCCCCTGCGTCATAAGGGCCTCTCTGAGCTCTCAGGAGATGAGCCATGGTGTTCCTGGCTTTCTGGTGGGACCCAGCTCTCTTCTACTCCCTGGTCACTGCACATTTTCACATCTTCACACTCATTCACGGAATAATAAGCGACTCCATTCCGGCCGGGTACTTCCAGCTTGCACTTCCTAGTGGCTGCGGGGGCCAGTGGAGCACACAGCAGGGCACACAGCCTCTGGGTTCTGGCATTTCTGCCAAGTAACCCCAAGTGGTGGCAGATCAGGTACCCTCCCAGCGAGGAGGGCAGAGTGGGTGAGTCTTCTTTTGGGCCTTCCTTTATTTTCCCCTTAACACAGGAAAGTCACTTTTGTTCTTGTGATCATGGAATAATATCTCATGTTGAAAAAAAAAATTCAAACACCACAGATGCAGCTAAAGAAGACAGCAGAACGATCACCTGTAAAGGGCGTTGTGTACCCTTCAGTCGGGGCAGATGTAAAATATCTTCACCCAAGCAGGACCGGAACATTCCACAGCCAGTGATTTGGAAAGTTGCCGCTTCCCCACTGTTATGTGACCACAAGCAAGTTCTACTCAACCACTGACGCTTCAGTTTCCTCATCTGTAAAATGAGGATTTGGATATAGTATCTACTTCTAATGTTATTAAGGATTAAGTGGGACTTCCCTAGTGGTACACTGGATAAGAATCTGCCTGCCATTGCATGGACCTTGGTTTTATCCCTGACCCAGGAAGATCCCACACCTGAGGAACAACTAAACCCGTGCACCACAACTATTGAGCCTGTGCTCTAGAGCCCGAGCCTCAGCTACGAGCCCGTGTACCCTGGAGGCTGTGAGCGGTCACCTCAGCTGTAACTCGTGCATGTCCCAACCTGCCCCTCCCGAGGCCACCTCATCTCAGCTAGTGGCCACTCCACCCCAGCCCCCTGTTCTCAGGTCAGAGGCCATAGAGTCACCTCTGGTTCCCTCTCTCTCCCACCGTAGTCACTGTGTAGGGGGGTTTCCACTCTACCTTCAAAATGAACCCAGAATTCGATCCCTTCTCACCACTTTCACTGCTCCAACCCTAATATAAGCCACCTCCCCCTCACTGATACAGTTGTGACTGCCTCTCAGCTGCTTCTGCCTTCATCCCTTTCAGTCTGTTTCAGCAAAAGCAGCAGGACAGAGTCTGTTAAAACAAATCAGATTCCCCTCAAGACTCCTCCTCTCATTCAGCCCTGCTCCCTGACCCCACCCTCAGTTTAGTGGTCTTCTGCCCTGATCTCCTTCCTGCCCACTCTGCTCCGGCCACGCTGACCTCCTCGCTGTTCTTTGCACGCGCCAGGCAGGCTCCCACCGCAGGACCGTTGCACTTGCTGTTCCCTCTGCCTGGAATGTGCTCCCCGCTGCTACCTGTGTGCTGCTCTCCCTTTCTTCTTTCCTTGAGCTTGTTTTTCAGACACTGACTTCTCAGTGAAGCCCTCTTTGATTTTCCTTTAAACACGGGACGCACACACATCCCAGTCCGCCCTGCTCCCTTTCTTACTCCTTTTGTTCTCCTACCAGAATGACAAGGGGTTTCCTGAGACTTAAGGTTTTCAGTTTTAAAACTAGGCAAGTCTGGATGGTTTGTCACTCATTACATCTAATATGTTCTACATTTTATTAATATGTACTTACTTTGTTGAATAAGAACATAAACTCCATGAAGGCAGAGATTTTGTCTCCTTCATTGCTGTACCCCTGGTATAGGAACTGCGTTTGGCTCAAAAAGATGTTCAACAAATACTTGTTGAATGAAGGAATAAACTTACGGCCAGGCCAGGCTGGTCCCCAGAGAGATGGTGCCAAGTAGGTTTTCTTGGGCTTTAAAAAATACCCTAAAGGGGCTTCCCTGATAGTCCAGGAGTTAAGATTCCATTCTTCCACAACAGGGGCTGTGAGTTTGAATCCTGGTTGGGGAACTAAGATCCCACGTGCCGTGTGACTCAACCAAGAAAATTTAAAAATACCCTACAGAAGGGAGGGGGCCTCAGACTGCGGAGGGAGGCAGGAGCAAATCGCTGGGCAAAGATCTGTGACTTGTCTGCTTCACGTGTCAGGGCCCAGGCTGGGGCCCCTGGATGCGGGCTGCTGGTCACTGCCACCCCCTGGTGGTCTCTTATGAAAAAGCAGCCTAACCCACCCTCTAGAGGGCGGGAGATGCTCCCCTGACTTTCCCTCCAGCTCCTATTGCTGTCTCCCCCCTATTTTCTTCACTCTTTTCCCCCTTCTCTGCTCAGCCTACTGCTCTGCTACCTGATGGATGGAGCTTTCACCTTAGTGCACTGTGTTAAAACCTGGTTCCTACATCCAGCAGCTGGGGGGACCTTGAGCAATGACTAACCCTCTCTAAGAGTCAGTGTCCTCATCTGGAAAATGGGGATTATAAGTCCTGAGAGTAAAACAACAGGAACAGTACCTGCCTCAGTAGATGTTTGATATGCATTAGTATTATTACTCTCATGATGGGCACTTGGCAGTTCGCTTGCTTTCTCCTTTATCCAGGTAACCCAGGCTGCACGTCGGACTCATGGGGGAACTCCTAAAACATCCACATGCCTCCCCATCCCAGACCAGTCACATCAGAAATCTTTGGTGAAGGATACCGGCACTGGTATTTTTTTGAATTTTTAACTTATTTTTATCTTTATTTTTCTGTCAGTTCATGCACAGCGGGGACTGAGAATCACCTTGGTGACCAACATTCATGGGTTACTTGGGACTTTCCTAGTTTTGGAGCTGAAAATCCCCCATCCCAGGAACCCCCTCGGCCCTGGGTAAGCCGAGATACGCTGATTCGCCCCCTCCCCAGAGGAACGGACCCATGTTTTCTGAATCTCAAATCCAGACACACGGGCTGAACACAGAAGACTGAAGAGGATTCTTTGAAAGCTCAGCTGGGGGTGGCGGGTCAGCCGCAGCCTCAGCCCGTGGGCAAGCGTGGGGCTCTGCGGAGGAGGGGGGCTGCCAGTGGCTCAGTCCGACAGGTCCTTGTCATTGGGCCCCCCAGGGATCCAGCCGCTGGCCGCCCGCTCCATGGCCTTCACCCAGCGGCCCTTCAGCTCCTCGCTTTCCGCTTTGAAGGTGTAGAGCTGGCCTGACTGCTGCAGCTGGAAGACCCGGGGGTCCGCCTGGGGCCCAGTGGTCACCTGGTAGCCCAGCAGGGGGATGGAGGTGTGGGCCCGCATGTCCTGGGGTGGAAGGGAGGGAAGGGAGTTGTGGCCGCTGCCTCAGACAGCCCTTTGGAGGGTTCCAGCCACACGCCCGCCTCTTGCCCCCCCAAACACCCACGCAGTGGGGTGGGCTGGCAGGAGACGCCTCAAAGAAGACTGGTCGTCCCCCTGAGGCAAAACCGTCACGGCTTGGAGTCTGGGCCCAGCTCTGAAAGCTGCTAACCCTGTGACTCGAGGGAACTAGGGCCTCACCGAGCCTCGGTCTCCTCATCTGACTCATGGGGCCAGTGGGACTCACCCCACCCCTCTGCCGACAGACACGCGTACCGCGAGGGGGGGCAGGGAGCGGCGTTACCTGAGGGGCAGCATAGACGTAGAGCACGAGGGGGTCGTCCCGGGGGATGACACACCAGCCCCGGGGCCCGCTCTTGCCCCACTTGTCCCCCAGAAGCTGCAGAAAGCTGCATATCAGGCTCTGCTCGGACCCCGCCACGGCTCCTTTCTGAAACCAGAGAGAGGGACCGTCAGGGAGCACAGCTCCCACTACCCGATGTTGGCCATCAGAAAGCACTCTTTCTAAACCTCAACGGCAACCCCGCAAAAGGAGAGGCTATTTGTCCCTGAGGCCCTGAGAGGTCCCATCAGGGACTTGTAGTCACACAGCTGGCCAGTGGCAGAGCTGCACTCAAACCCCAGCCAGCCTGAGCTTGGGGCAGGGGCTGGGAGGGCGTATCCCCTGCAAGTCGCCCGCAGGGAGCAGAACGGGAGCCTGAAAAGGGGCGGAGACCATTCCTCTTTCCAGGAGCAGACTGTGGACCAGCAGCCAGGGAAGGTGTGGGCAGGGTCTGGGCCTAAAAGAATGGGGGAGGGTTGGAAAGTGGGCAGATATGGTGGAAAGGATCAACTTGAACCTGGGAGCTGAATTCAGGTAGAATAGGCTGGGATCTTCTCCCACCTCCCAAGGACAGTGGAATGTCAACCTGGCTTTAATGAGGGGTGGCGGCGGGGGGGGCTTGCAGAGGGCAGTGGTGGTACCCAGTGGCTGGGCCGGGTACCACTGAGTGTGTAGCACGAAGCTGAATACAGCTAGTGCCCCAGAGGCGGGAGCAGCCTGGGGAGCCCCAAAGGCAGCAGAAACTACCCGTGGCACAGATCAGAGAGCTGGCTCCTAAGTCGCCGTGTGACCTTGGGTGAGTCACTTCTCTGGGTCTGGGTGTCCCTGGGACAGAACCAGCCAGTCCCTGAAGCCCCTTCCAACTAGAATGGAGTATCAGTCTGCCTCTTCCCTGCAGTGGGACCCTGAGCCTCAGTCTCCCCATCTGCAAAATGGAATCAGCGGCGCCAGCTCTCTTCACCTCCTGAGACTGCTGGGGCATGGGGACGTGAACAGGAGTGCTCCAGGGGGGTTGTGGGATCCCTAGATGGGGAGGCAGGGGAGGGGCAGGGAGCCCAGGTGACAGCCTGGAGCCAGAAGTTGCTTCCATTGGGTGACAGGCCCAGCTCTATTTGGTGGGGGTAGGGGATGTTAGCGGGGGTGTCCATGGGCAGAGAGAAGGGGGATGTGTGACCACGGCGGGCTAGCTCTTCAGTGCCAAGGACAGCACCAGCACTTGGGAGGCTCTGCATACGTTTGCCGAGCGGAGGCAGCTGACCCTCACCTCCAGGATGCCCCGTCTCTTGTCCTCCTTTTCCTCAGGGAGCACGTTTCCGGTGAGGAAAGTGTAGCAGTCCAGGCAGACTCGGTTGGGCCTGTTGGCATCGTACTTGAGCTCCGCCCGGTAGTCCGAGCACCTGGCACACACCACCTGGGAGTACAGGCAGGTGGGGCTTAGACGCGGTTCCTGCCTTGGCCCGGAGCTGGGGACGTGAGAGCCACCAGGGACCAGAGGAAGAACAGGCTTCAGGAGAGAGGTGGAGACAGAGCGGGGCCTCCCCTGTCCTGACTGCCACCTGTGGGGGTTGGTGCTCAGGCTCCAGGGCCCCCAGCTGGGGGGCTTGAGACGTGGGCCCCTCTGAAGGAGCTTAGCCTCTCTCCCTGCACGGTCCCCTTTGTGGGGGCTTGACCGGTACTCACCCCTTGCATCTCATCTTTTCTCTGAATAATCTCTGTCTTTACTTCTGCCATCTCACCTGCCTTCCTGTGGCCCCAGCAAGGGACCAGCCTTGGGACTTTTACCCTCACTTTGCAATGAGGGGGCAGTGACTTGGTGAGGGCCACACCGCTCACGGGTAGCAGCCAGTCCTCCTCACTCGGAACGTGCCTTTACAGTCCTACGGTTGAGCGTTAAGTCATCCAGGTTTTGCAATCCACTCAATCTTAGAGTCAAGCATGTTCTGATACAGAAATGGTGGGCTGGCAGTTTTCACCAGGAAGACCTGTCATGTGTAGTCTTTGCGGGGGGGGGCCCGTTCCCCAGCCCACCACGGCTGCAAGAAGGCTGCAGCAGAGCAGGCTGGGGTGACCGGGTGAAAGAGGCATGAGAAAACCTGGGGAGAAACACAGGCACGGCAGGATGCAGCTTCCAGGAAGACTGGGGTGTCATAGTGAGTCCAGTAAGTGGGACTGGAAATGGGGGCAAGAGAGCGAGCCTAGGAGGAAGGGTAACTCATCAGGGAGCCAGCCTGTGTGCCCAGCGCAGCACGTGGCCTGGGAGGGACTGGTAGGCGAGGGCCTGGGCTTGCCCCACCCTCACCAGGATTCCCGTCTGGCAGGCGGGGAGGCAGAAACTGGGCACCCAACCACCGAAAGGATGACTCACAGAGTACAAAGGTTTGCACGGGCACGAGAAACCCCAGAATCGGGCCAAGGGTGTCTCACAAAGCCCTTACACACAGGGCTTCAGCCTTGGGAATATTTAACTTGAATTTTTTTTTTTTTTTGAGATTTAATTTTTTAAAACATTATTAGAAACTTTTTATTTTCTTCTCTCTCCTCTACCAACTTATTTTCAAAACTTTCAAACCTGAAGACAAGTTGAAAGAATAATACAGTGATACCCCTACCACCAAATTCAGGGATTATGAACATGTATTGCCACGTATGATGTCTCCTTCTCTCCCTTTCTGTCTCTCTCCCTCGCTCTATATTTTTTTCTGAACCATTTAAGTTACAATCATCGTGTGTCTTGTTACTCTTAAATATGTAGCTTGTAGCTCCTAAGAACAAGGACATTCTTCTCCCTACCCACAATGTCATGATCACACTCAGGAAATTTAACATCAACACAGTCTTATTAACTACATATGCCTCATAAGCAAATATCACTCAATGGTCCCAACAATGACTTCTGTATCTGGTTCTGTCTTTTCCCAACCAGGATTCAATCAAGGATCATCTATTTCATTCAGTTCTCAGAATACTTTATTTCTTCCTCATACCCAGAAGGCAGGTACACAGGTGTCGCTCTATAGTTCTTTGGGCCTCTCTGTATTTCTTAACTATTGTAAATAGTTTTTTAGAAACGACTTACAAAGTTACAAGTGTGAGTGGACTCGACTCTTATTTACTGACGTGACTCACTGAGAAGGGAAGTTCATCCCCCAGATCCTGTCTGTTTGGCTCTGGGATGGAACTCACATCTGAACACAGGTGTGTCCCAGTCCTGGAAATTTACTTTTGTCATTGCAGTTTAACACATTTTGGGGACACCTCCCTGACTGGCCCCAACCTGCCCAGCTGGTCTCCTCCTGTTTCCCCCCCGAGGTCATTAAAGACTGAGGTCATTAAAGGGCTCCCTGTGTTTGCGGAGTGAATGGAGAGGGTTGTAGTGTCAACAGAGAACAGCTCAAGTGCAGCAGGTGCTTAAAAAGCAAAGCAAGATCTGCCTCTGATAACGGCCTGAGCCGATAAGACGGAGGAGTGGCCTGGTTCCTTCCTCCGTCAGCTGGCGGCTGCTCCTCTGAGTGGTGCTGTCCCCGTGACAGAGGAAGGGGAAGAAAAGGAGGCCAAGGAGAGGGAAGGGGTGAGCCTTCCTTTGCTGAGGTCTCACTACCGCCCCGGTGTTATTGATTCCCATTGTACAGGTGAGGAAACAGGCCTGAACGTGGCAGGCAGAGTTAGCCCCAGAATGAGTAGGTGCTGCAGTGAGCACTGAGGATCCACCAAGAAGAGGAGGGGATGTAGCTGAGGTCGGTCAAGAAGAGCGGACGGAGCAGGGGGGTGTGTAACAGGCCTGGGGCTGATGAGGAGGTGGGTTCAAGACCTTCAAGGGGCGAAGGGTCTGATACTAGAGGCTGTTCCCTGGTCCTGGGCCCTGGGGTCTTGGGAAATGGTGGTAAGGAAGCAGGGGAATGAATAGGGTTGGCTCTGGGGAATGTCTTGAGCTGGTGGCTTTAACCTGCCTGGGCCTCAGGTTGCATCTGCAGAAAGGGGATTAAGGGTTGGGGGAGACCTGCTTCACAAGTGGACACCGTGAGGTCCGAACGAGGTAACGCACACATCTGGCCAGGTTAGCGCCCAGCGCTTCTGCACCAGCTGAAGCAGGCAGGGTGGGCAGGGCCCGGGCTGGCAGATGGGGGCCAGGGTGGTGGTGTACTCACGTAGCCGCAGGCCCGGCAGTGGTGGCGGCGGCGCGTCAGGGCGTTGAAGGGCTCCTGGCAGCGCATGCACATGGTCACCATCTTGTCCCGCACCCACTGGGGTGCCCGGAGGCCCAGCTCCATGGACTGCAGCTGTGGGGCAGCGGAGTAGGCACTTCAGGACTCCCCTGCCCTCTCCCCGAGGCCCTGGGCCCTCTGCCCACCAGCTTGTGTCAGAGAGTCTGCGGGCTGTGCTTCCCAGTGGCTCCCACATGAAGGGGACCGGATGGATAAAGACCACACTTGGGGGACGTCAATCTCTCCACATCCTGTGTTACAAGTGAGGAAACTGAGGCCCAGAGAGGTCAAGGGACTCAGCAAAGACACCCAGCAGGCCACAGTTCAGAGCTCAGAGCTGAAATAGTCACAGACACTCTCCGAAACTGCCACCCCACCTGCCTTCCACTTGCCCTTGGTCTAGCATTTTTCAGGCACTTTCAAAACCCCAGCCTGCACACACAGCCCCCCTCACCCCCCACAGCCAGTTATACTCATAGCCCTGAAATCCTTCCTGGGAGCAGCTGCACAAAGAGGCTCCCAAAGGACTTTTTTGCTAATGAGGGAGTCTTTGGCACTGAGTTTCTATGAGTAGGGTGATGTTGGGGCGTGGGGCTTCCCCTGATCCCTCCGAATCATTCGTGATGGGTGACATTCCCCATCCCTCCAAGCTACCTAGATAGAGCCAAGAGAGGGAGTCATCTCTGTGTGAAGCTGGAGGCTCCGAGCGGGGTTGGGGGGCTAGAAATACAGAGCCTGCATTTACCTCCTGCTCCTGGGGGTCTCCCTCAGGGCTCTGGACTGCAGCCTTGAAGGTTTCATTCCGCTTCTCAATTTGGTCAATGGCGGCTTGGCAGGCCTGGTGCAGGGTGGGGGTCGGGGGTGCAGGGCAAAAGGAGGTGGTTGAGGGGGAGGCAGGAGGGGCTTGCTCATCTGTGAATCCATCCACACATTCAACAATCACCGCTAAAAGCCTACTGGGTACCGGGCACAACATTCCAAGCGTACAGTGTCTGATTAAAGGCAGGAGAAACTATTTGGCCACCTGACGCGAAGAGCCAACTCATTGGAAAAGACCCTGATGCTGGGAAAGATTGAAGCCAGAAGGAGAAGAGGGCGACAGGAGGTGAGATGGTGGGATGGCATCACCGATTCAATGGACATGAACTTGGGCAAACTACAGAAGATAGTGAGGGACAGGGAGACCTGGCGTGTAGCAGTCCATGGGGTTGCAAAGAGTCAGACACAACTGAGCAACTGAACATACAACAGATGTGAAAACTGAGGCTCAGAGATGATAAACGACTTGTCCCAGGCCATTCAGCGGCAAGATCTGAACCTGTCTGACACCTACAGAGCTGAGGAAGAGCAGGTGGGTGCATGTGTGCTCACACGTACACACACACACGCGCGCACACGCACTCAGCACCCCTCCCTGCCCCACAGTCACAACCCTAGGGGCCCTGGAGCTTTCGTTCTGATACCTGCAACCAGGAGATCATTTCCTCCTGGGACCTGCTCAGAAAGAGAACACAGGTGTTGAGGGGAGCGGCCCCTCCCAGTTTTCCCGTCTCTCCCCGCCCTGGCACCCCCTGCCTACCGGGCTCGCAGCTCCAGGGTTCGCTGCTTCCCGGACACCAGGAAGGAGTGGGGAAACTCTGCGTCAGTCAGCTCCCGCACCTGCTCGGAATGGGAGGGAGAGATGGCTCAGGCTCCCGCCTGCCCCCCCCCCAGGCACTGTGGTGGGGAGGGAGGAGGATCGTGCCCCAGGGACAATTCAGACAGAGAGACAAGGATGGGGAGCTTGTTCAGTGCTCCCCATTCCGTCCAGCCCAGCAAAGGCGCCCTGAGCTGGCCTCGATCTACAGAGCAGACGGGACCTGGGGCTCCCGGAACTTCAGCAGATAAGCCTGCCCAGGGTGAGGTGCAGACTCCCAACAAAGGGGTCACCAAGATGGAAACTGGCTCACATGCTGGGTTTGGGGACACGGCTTTTCCTAGAGCAGACATAGAGCCTAGGATGAGACCCTCTGCCCCATATCGTGAATGAAGGAATTGATCAACCAACTCGACAGATCCGACAGATCCCCACCTCCTATCCTCCACCATCCTCATCCCAGAACTCTGCAGGTTCCGAGGCTGCTGTGAAGGCTGCCGGTCACAGAACGCTTCGCTGAGCACCCACACGTGTTCTCATTTAATGGGCACAACTGCTGAACCCACTGATCAGTTCTAACACTTAGCGGCCACCACGTGTCCCTGTGGGCACTGCCTGTCACCGGCCGCAGTCCTCTGGCACAGCTGAGCCCGTGGTCATCTACCAGTTTACAGGGAATATGGGGGACCGTGGGATGCAGTGAATGACACCACTGGGGTGCAGTTAGCAAAATCCAGACTGAGAGCGACTCTGCCAGAGAAACGATCTGATTTTCAATTAATAAATGAGAGAAAAGTAGGAGAGGGAAGTATGATAGATAAAAGGGCATGTAAGAAGCATATCAGAAATGATTCACACAGATGAGCTGTGAGAAGGCAACTGTGAGACAGCCAAGGAAAACCAAGGGATCTCACTGTTATTAAATAAGTATCATTAGTTTGTTAGATGTAATCATGGTATTGTTGGCATCTTTTAGGGCAAAAAAAAAAAAGAAAAAGAAAAGAGAATCCTTGGGCCTTCACTGGCGGTACAGTCTGAGTTTCCACTGCAGGGGGCAAGGGTTTGATCCTTGGCTGGGGAACTAATATCCCACATGCAGCATGGAATGGCCAAAAAATAAAATAAAGTATCTTTTTAAAAAAAGAGTTCCTGTCTCTTACAGAGACATACCCAAGTATTTATAGGTGAAATTATTATGTATCTGAGATTTCCTCTTAAATAATCCATTGGAAAAGGGGACTAGAAGAGGGGTTGCTGAAGAAACCAGTTTTGAGTTGACAATCATCATAACCAGGTGATGAATACATGAGGTACCATTTTCTCCCCTTACAAGTGTCCATAATAAACAGTGAAAGAAAATCTTTACAACAATCTTGAAAGGCAGATATTATGACCCTCATTTGGGAGATGAGGAAATGGAGATCAGAGAGAGCAAGAGACCTGCCTGAGGTCACACAGCATCTAAAGAGCAGAATGAAGATTCAGACTCAGGGTTTTGGTCTTCACGGGAAGGTAGAAGCACATCTCTTTCTACTCTACCCCAGAGCCCGGTAAACACAGATGTCTCCCAGGCTGTGTGAAGACAGGGTCCTGAAAGGAAGTGAAGACACAGGCCTGGAGCCCAGGGGCCTAGCATGGAGGCACGGGAACCACCTTGGACCACCTGGCACTTGGCCCCTCTGCCAGCTCCCTGCTGCAGGGTGAGTAGGCCTTGGCACACTTTCAGGCGGCCCACCACTCCCGCAAGAGCATGACTTGCTCACGTGAGGCCTGGTCTACTCGTAGGGCCCACAAAACCTGTCCATTCCCTCTAGAAGGGGCCGGATGTAATCTGCTCTTGATACTCTTGACAATGCGGAGGCTCAAAGGGTCTATATCAGGAATCTGGCAAGACTCCATGACTGATGGGGGGAGGGAGAGGGACAAGAAGGGAGAAATCTAAGGTTTGGAGGCCAGAGCTAGGAAGAAACATGACACTTTTCATAGAAGAGGGGACTGGGGAGACCCCTGACCTGAGGGACCACCTCTGCAGGGGTGCAGGATGCAGGTTTCTGGAGGACAGTTCCCCGAGCTGGGCTGTGCCCAGGCTCAACCACCAGACTTGGCTGTCAGGTCCCTGCCAGCCCATGCAGCGCCTTTGTGCTAATTAGAAAAAGACACCCCTTCCTCAAAACACTTTACTGACATCTGTTGGCAAACTGGTGTAATAGTCAAGAGTCTGGTTTGTTGAACCAGAGACTTGACTGCCATCTGCCGGACAAAGAGAACTGTCCATATGCAACCTGTGCTGTCTGCTGTGGCTGCAGAGCTCTCATCTCAGCTGGGGGTGCTCGTGCAGTGCCCAACCTGCACAGCAGTCCATGGAGATGCAGTTGTCTTGGGTCCATGAGTACCCAAGGGCCCACACCCCTTCCTTCTTCCCAGGCTGGCCCTGTGCAGAATGGCGCAAAGATAGGACCCAGGCAGACCGGGAGGAGAAGGGGACGACAGAGGATGAGGATGGCATCACAGACTCAATGGACATGGGTCTGAGTAAACTCTGGGAGTTGGTGATGGACAGGGAGGCCTGGCGTGCTGCAGTCCATGGGGTCCCAAAGAGTTGGACACACAACTGAGCTGAACTGAAACCCTGGGGGGTGGGAATCAGCTGCTGAGATCCAGGGCTCCCTGACACTCAGGAAGGAGGGAGACCAGGAGGGTATGGGCCAGTGGGAGCCATCATGGTGGTCAAAGACCAGACCTGCCTCCAAACCTCAGACTCAGAAAATGATTCCTGTACAAACGCGGCTGGGTGGACAGCTGTGCACCCGCCAGGCCCATGCCATCCAGGAGACGGCGCTGTGTGACCACCAGAGCACCAGACACGCCCTGCAGTGATTGTATCGCCGAGACCGGCAGACGCCGGGAACCCGGTGCACACATCCTGAGCGTCAGACACTCTAGGGAACATATTTATGGATTTCCTCTTTATGACTCTGTTTTGGTCTCTATATTTCTTGGCTTTTCTGTCAATCTTTGCCTCTCTTTTTCTACGCCTGGATCTCTGCCAGTCCTAAGATAGGGCTGCCAGTCTCCAATTTCTGTCTGTAGCTCTCCATAACCTGCCTTTCTCAGTCTCACCCACCACGGCTCCCAGATGTACAAGCGCATGCCCGCTCTGGCCTCTGGGACATTCTGGCCACATTCAGTAAGAAAAGCTGGATGAGACAGAGTAGGGGGCTGCGTTCCCAAAAGACCTCAGTCTGCTGAGGCATGGGGGGTGGGCTGGGAACCCCCAGAAGCTGCCCATGTCCTGCCATCAGCTCTCATCACCCTCAGGCTACACCCCACCCCCAGGCCCTTGTTTCAGCCCCAAATGCCAGCTAATCCAAGTCAGGAGCAGGGGCAAGGCCCTCCTGCAGGGGCTCTCAGAGCTCAGGAGGTCTCCAGGGGCAGAACTGTCCTGCCCTCAGCTCCCTCCTGAGGCAAATCCTGGGAGATGTCATGTGGGATAAGGAGAGGGAAAGGGGAGATGGAAAGGTACTAAGATGGGCCAGATCTGACCTCTGTTTCTTCCAGCCCCGGCCACCGGGACCTAGGAGCCATCAGAGAGGGGTGGCCAAGAGGGTTTTCTTCCCATTTCCTCCACTTATGCCTGCAATTCCACCCAATGCTCTATCCCTCTGGGTTGAAGCCTTAATAGGAGACAGTATAGTATACTGGTTAGATACAGAGGCTCTGGACTCTGTTATATCTGGGTTTTTGCTGTGTGACCCCCAAGCAAGTTACTTAATCTTTCTGAAAGTGAAAGTCGCTCAGTCGTGTCCAACTCTTTGCGACCCTATGGACTATACAGTCCATGGGATTCTCCAGGCCAGAATACTGGAGTGGGTAAGCCTTTACCACTGAGCCAGCTCTTTACCAGCTGAGCCACAAGAAAGCCCAAGAATACTAGAGTGGGTAGCCTATCCTGACTCCAGTGGAACTTCCCGACCCAGGAATCGAACCAGGGTCTCCTGCATTGCAGGTGGATTGTTTACCAACTGAGCTATCAGGGAAGCCCTAACCTTTCTGGGCCTTGTGTTTTTTTTTTTTTTTTTTTTTTTTTAATCAGTGTTTAGGTTCACAGCAAAACTGAGAGGAAGGTACAGAGATTTCCCATACACCCCCTGTGCCCATACATGCACAGCCTCCTCCATTAATAACACTTCCCCACCAGAAGTGTTATTAGAATCAATGAACCTGTCATTATTACCCAAGGTTCATAGTTCACATCACGCTTCACTCTTGGTGGTGTACATTCTGTGGGTTTGGATAAATGTATAATAACTGATATCTACCATTATATAGACAAAGGAGTCCATGGGGTCACAAAGAGTTGGACACGACTTAGCAACTAAACAACGACAACCATTATAGCACCATACAAAGCAGTCTCACCACCCTTAAATTCCTCTGTGTTCATCCCTCCCTTTCCCCTAACCCCTCGTAACCACTGATCCTCTCACTGTCTCCATCCAGAGACAGAATGCGTTTTCCAGGATGTCATAGTATTGGAATCATACAGTAGATGTACACCGTATGTATACATGTAGCCTTTTTAGATTGGCTTCTTCCACTTAGTAATACGAATTTAAGTTTCCTCCATGTCTTTTCATGGCTTTATAGCTCACTCCTTCTTATCACTGAATAATATTTCACTGTCTGGATGTATCACTTTATTTCCTTATTTTTGAAAATGGGATTAACTACAGATATCCTCAGACTGTACACAGTTATTTACTGCAGTCTCATTTGCAGACACTGACAACTGAGAACAGTCTAGATGTCCATCAGCAGTGGACCGGTTGAACGAATTACGGTCCATCCACACACCAGGACACTGTGCATCTATGCAAAAGGATGAGGAAGCTCCAAACGAACTGAGTTCTAATCATCTCCAGAATAAGTAGCTAGTTTAAAAAGTCCAACACAGAATAGTGTATGTGAAAAACACTGTTTATGTGAAACAAAAGTAAGGATGCCATAATGAGTACCCTACCTCTGGAAGGCCTCACTAGGAGCAAAGGCGGCCTCTAGGAAAGGGGGTTAGGGGATGGAGTGCCTATATGTGCAATACATGTCGCATATATTTTTTACATAGTTTGATTTTGGAATGTGTATTATTTACACTTTTAGGTAATAAAATTTTTTTTAAGATTTTTTTAAAACTAAAGAAATGCAGGGGATAATAACAGCCCCTACATCCCAGGGCTGTAATGAGGGTTCAGGGGGATGATGCAGGGCCTAACCCATGGGGACCACTCAGTCAACAGGCAATATTACGGGCTGCTGTCCCTGCTCATTCGTGGCCATCTCTGGATGTGGACACATCCAAGTCGGCAACTGAGCTGACAGTGGACACCCTTCCTACTCAAAGCTGCAGTACTGGCATCCGCCAGGAGCTGGTCAGAAATGCAGAATCTCTGACCCCACACCAGACCTACTGAATCAGAACCCATTATTTTAACAAGACTCCCAGGGGATTCATGCAGTCATAAAGTTTTCAAAGCCCTGGTGTAGATGGTAGGGAAAGCAAAGTGAAGCTGGGTGCTGGGAAGGACCCTGGACAGGAAGGCTGGGAGCGCAGGTGGGAGAGATCTAAGCCTCATCTTTTCCGCCTTCACACTGCCCCAAACCCTCCACACCTGGGCTCCTGGACTGAGTCGCCGGTTGGCCCCTCCTGCTGCTCCCCATCCTGGGTCCCACCCTGGGGGTGACGCCCTCCTACCTTCATGCCGGCCACGTCGATGCGGGTCCTGACCTGGAAGTGGGCGCCCACCTGGATGACCCTGGGCACACAGTAGAGCAGCATGTTGTTGAACTGCAGGAGACACGAGCGGGTGTGTGTGCACAGTGGCGCAGACAGGCGGGCACACCTCGCTGGACGTGGGCTGAGCCCACTGGGCCTTCCTCCACTCTCGCCGTGCGCTGGGCCAGCTCACAGGACAGCCCAAGTGTGACGAGGAAGCGGCGATCTAGCCCCACTCCACCTGGGGTGCTCACCGAGGGGCTGCCCGACCTGTGGACTTCAGGGGACCACGGCAGACTTTGGAGACCCACAAGTCCTTTCTCACGGCGGGTCAAGGGTGAGAGATTGTAGCTCCCGCCCCCAAACTTCCAGGTGGGACCAGTTTCCAGATCTCCAGGAGACCCCTTGGCTTCCTCACTGCAAACTGGGGCTGTTCTTCCTAGCAGCCAACCTAATTCCCTCCTGACTTGCACCCTCTAGGGCTTCCCTGGTGGCACAGTGGTAAAGAATCTGCCTGCCAATGCAGGAGACTCAGGTTCAATCACTGGGTCAGGAAGATCCCCTGGAGAAGGACATGACAACCCACTGCATTCTTGCCTGAAAAATCCCATAGACAGAGGAGCCTGGCAGGCTACACAGTCCACGGGGTCACAAAACAGTCGGACGCGACTTAAACGACTCAACAGCAACAATAGCCTGCCCTCTCTAGAGCACAGATTGACACCACAGGTTTTGGAGCCAAACAGACTTGGTTCAGATTCTGACTCTGTGGCTTCCTAGGACATGTCTGGGAACCCCCTTAGCTGGAAATCCCTGAGGCTTGGAGGCAGCATGTGATTTGTCCCAAGTCAAGGCTATGGTTTTTCCAGTGGTCGTGTGTGGATGTGAGAATTGGACTATGAAGAAAGCTGAGCACCGAAGAATTGATGCTTTTGAACTGTGGTGTTGGAGAAGACTCTTGAGAGTCCCTTGGACTGCAAGGAGATCCAACCAGTCCATCCTAAAGGAAATCAGTCCTGAATATTCGTTGGAAGGACTGATGCTGAAGCTGAAACTCCAATGCTTTGGCCACCTGATGTGAAGAGCTGACTCATTTGAAAAGACCCTAATGCTGGGAAAGATTGAAGGCGGGAGAAGAAGGGGACGACAGAGGATGAGATATTTGGATGGCATCACCGACTCAATGGACATGAGTTTGAGTGAACTCCAGGAGTTGGTGATGGACAGGGAGGCCTGGTGTGCTGCAGTCCATGGGGTCGCAAAGAGTCAGACACGACTGAGGGACTGAACTGAACTGAACTGACCAGTGTGCCAGAGCCATAAAGACAGAGAAGCTGGTTTGTCCCTGCTCTCCTGCAGTGCCGGCCAGGTAGATGCCAGGCGGGCAGGACCTGGGGCAGAGGGCCCATGCCTATGGACTCCCCTCCCCAGTGTGGAACGAGTGGGCTCCCCAAGCATCCCCTTACCAAGAAAAGGTAGCGCTCCATGGGGCCGCTGCGGCGGAAGGAGATCTTGAGGACGGGGCCCTCGCGGAGCAGGGTGTTGGAGGGGTCGACTATATCGTCCTCCAGGCCCAGGCGCTGGTACACGTCCCACAGTTCCTGCAGCCGCTCCTGGGGGAGGGAGGGCCACCCTCAGCCAAGGCCAGGCAAAACCCTGCCTGCTCCTGGAAGGCTGGCCTCGCGTGGGCGGAGATGGGATGTGGGGAGGAGGGCAGCAGGGGGCAGGGTCAGAGGAGGGGCAGACACAGAGACCTGGCTGGGCTGGCGGGGGCTGAGAGCGGCAGGAGGAGGTCACAGGGCCCTGGGATGCCCACAGCTCCTTCTCAGAGGACTGGGGTGCTCACCATTTCAGTGATGGCTGCATTGGAGTGCTGAGCGGCCGAGAAGATCATGTCAAGGGCTTCTGAAAAGGGGGCAGGGTCAGAGTCATCCCCTGAAAGGGTAGCTGAGGCAGGAGGTCCCTGAGGCTTAACCCAGTGGCCTCAGAGCCTGCCCTGAGCACCCCAGGGGCAGGCCCTCCCCTGTAGCCTGGTGCATTCAGTGTCTAGATAATGGGGTTCATTTCTCACCCAGGGTGAAGGGACTAGAGGTCCCTGAAAGACAGGGCCGAGGTGGCTAGCCTCTATGACTTTCACTGCCCGCCATATCCAGGGGTGAAGGCATGGTTTCAAATCCTAGTTCTGCTTCTTTTTGGCTGTGTGACTTTGAGCAAGTCACTTAACCTCTCTGGGCCTTAGTGTCTGTAGAAAAAAAAATGACTAATGCTATAGACAATGTCTATGACGTACAACAATGTTGATGGTTGATGGTCATCAAAACCATCTTTAGCTGGTGCTCCATAAATTAGGGGAGTGGCCTGAGCCTTCCCAGTGCTGCCCCCTGCCCCCCGCCCCCCGATTCACTGGGGGTGTCCTCACTCTGGGCATCAGCCAGGTCTGGGGCCTGGCCTGGCAGCTTCTGGACGTACTCCTTGAGCAGCAGCTCGTAGCGTGGGATTCTCTGCACAGGTTCCAGCATGTGGTGCTGCAGGGTCAGGCTAGCTGAGGCCTCGCTGCTCTTGGGGAGGGAGAGGGGGAGAAGAGGAGGAGGAGTCAAAGGGGGAAGGGGTGGGTCAGGCTGCCCCTGAGGGTTGGGGGAGCCGGCAGGGCTGTGGAAGCCGCTGAGCCGGCAAGGTGTGCCAAATCACTTGGGGAACAGGAGCCACCACAGGCTGGGGGCGGCCGTGCAGGGCTCTGCCCCGTGCCCACCCCAGCCTCACCTGGATGCGGGTGATAACCTCCTGGAAAGGTGGGGATTTGTCTGTCCAGGTGGCCAGCAGCTCGATGGCTCGCTCGAAGTTCTTGACATACTCACTGTACATCTTCAGGAAGGGCGCCAGCTTCTGGATCACATCACCGATGCGGGGGGTGGTAGTCCTGCCGGAGGGGCACCAGGTACTGCCCTCAGTCTGGGGACCTCTTCTCTTGCCTCCACACGGGGTCAGGAGAGGCGAGGTTCCCCTCAGACCACCCCCCCACCTCTGCAACACAGCCTTTCTGCAGCACTCCTGGGCACAGGTATGGGGGGGGGTGTGTTATCTCGGCACAGGTGTGGTTCACCCCTCCTTAGACTGTGAGCCCCCGGAGGGCAGATGCTGACTTCTCCCATGGACAGAAGCTCCCTAAAGGCCCAGCACAGGGTCAGGCCCACAGCAGGTGTTCAATAACCACCTGATGCTTGTTCTCGTAACAATAACAAGGGTCACATGCCCAGCACTGCCCAAGACATGCTGCATGTCTCATCTCATTTAATTCGTCTCATCTCATTTAATTCTTACAACCCTGTGCAGGGGAGGAAGGTCAGTCAGTCAGTGGCCCCTCTTAGAGAGGAGGAAGTCCAGGCTAAGAGAGGTAAGAAAAAGTCATTTAACCTTTTTGTTGAATTGTTACAGCAGAGCATCAGTGATCTGGAGCTGGCCTGCCTGAGTCTGATTTCCAACCACACCACTTACTCCAGCTGTGTGTTCTTGGGCCAATCACCTAGCCTCTCTATACCTCAACTTTCCCATCTGAAAAAATTGGGCATGATGATAGGTTACCTTACAGGGTTGTCCTTTTTGAAAAAAATTATGGAAAAAAATTTTGATCAATCATAAAGTAAAAAAAATATAATAAGGAACCCTTATGGATCCATCAGGTTCCCTGGTGGCTCAGATGGTAAAGAATCTGCCTGTAGTTAGAGAGACCTGGGTTCTATCCCTGGGTCGGGAAGATCCCCTAGAGAAGGGGATGGCTGCCCACTCCAGTATTCTTGCCTGGAGAATTCCAAAGACAGAAGAGTCTGGTAGACTACAGTCCATGGGGTTGCAAAGAGTCAGACACGACTGAGCATCTAACACTAACTATAGATACGTCGCAGGATTTAACAATTACTAAGATTCTGAAGCTGAAATTCCCATACTTTGGCCACCTGATGCGAAGGACTAACTCATTTGAAAAGACCCTGATGTTGGGAAAGATTGAAGGTGGGAGGAGAAGGGGACGACAGAGGATGAAATGGTTGGATGGTATCACCGACTCAATGGACATGAGTTTGAGTAAACTCCGAGAGTTGGTGATGGACAGGGAGGCCTGGTGTGCTGCAGTCCATGGGGTCGCAGAGTCAGACATGACTGAACGACTGGACTGAACTGAACTGAAAGATTCTTTTTGGCCAAGAAATTTTAAAGGACATGCCAGACATCATGGCATTTCCTTGGCAAGATACTAATTTCACCACTAAATACTTTCGTGGGTAACTCTGAAAGCAGAGAGGGTTTCTGGCCTAACCACAAGGCCATCATCACACAGTGAGCTGATCTGAAGACTAAGCAAGTTAATAGGTGTGAAACCCAAAGCAAGGCAAGTAGGAAATCTTCACTTACTGCTGGTGGTTTCCACTACCTCCTAAGTCACTCAGCCTGAGGACCTGATCCATCCCCTTCTCCAGAACACACACACACACACACACACACGACTTATTCAAGCCCTTCACTGTGCAGACAGACAAAGCCCAGAGGAGTCGAGTCATGGCCACATAGCAAGCGCAGAGACCTAACAGGCCAAGCCCAGTGTCCTGGAGGCTGCACCTCGACTTGGCCAGGGCTGCAGTTGGGGGGCCTCAGGGGCTCCTGCTGGACCTCACCAGTCGTCCAGCCGCCGCTGCAGCTCTGGGAGGAAGAACTGTGAGTGGAACTGGTAGATGGAGGAGATGTTGGAGAAGATGAGCCTGACCACGTCCTCAGGGAAGGCCTTGCTGCTGCGGGCCTCCTTCAGCAGCTCCTGGAAGAAGACCTGCAGCCACCGCTGGGTCACTGAGCCTGTGGCAGAGCAGGAGCCCCCCACCCCTGGCCCCAGCCCGGGGGAGACGAGCAGAGTCCCGGGGGCTTTGGGGTCCCTCCCCACCCAGCTTTCAGAACATTTGCGCCTCCTTAATCTCCCATCATCCACAAAAAACCCTGGGAAGAGAGACAGTAATTATTCTGGCCATTTTACAGATGGGCAAACCAAGGGACTTGGCCAGAGGCTGGGAGCTGATGAATGTCAGGAGCAGGCCCATCTTGTATCTGTCAAGGCCTCGGACTTCGCCAGGCTCAAGACCCCAGTTCAGTGATTTAACCTTCTTGCCTTAGGGTTCCTGAAGACAGTGTGAAGGGCTAAGAATGGTGAGGATGCTGGGAGGCGGGGTGACAGATGAGGATGCTGTGTGGGCCCTGGAAGGACTGGCTGGTGTGGTCTCTGCTCCTAGGAGACCAGCCTAGGTACCAAGGGTGGAATCAGGAGTGGTGCTAATGAGCTGTATCCCGATTTCTGCCCAAACTCCAGTCATCAGTTAAAGGACTGAGGCTTCCTAGAATCAGACCTGAGGTCCTAACTCTCAGCTCTTATAAGGTGGGCCAGAAAGGAGAGCAGGGTTAGGGTGAGGATGCCCAGGTGCCAAGGAATGGGGCGGGGGGCGCCCTGGCTACTGGCCTGGTCCAGCAGGTGGAGGCGGGCCACGTAGGCCTGCTCAGTCTCCAGCAGCTCCAGGACAATCTTCTTCTCCTCAGGCTCCTGCAAGGAAGTTGCGGGGAGAAGGAGAAGGAGAGATTTGGTCTCCTTTGATGGAAGCAGTATCCAAAGATGCCCCAGTGAGCGGAGCTCCCAGGACTCAGGCCATGGTGCAGGCGCATCTGGGTTCATGCTGGGATTGAGAGAATGGGGCAGAGTGAGGCTGTGCCTAAGCCTTAAGAGGCCTGGAAGCTTCCACCTGTGCTCTCTTGGGAGCCATGAACTACCATATCTAGAGGTCTAGCTGCCCTGAGGGAGAGGCCACCGGGAGAGGAGAGGCCCAGGGACCTCACGGACAGGAAGCCAGGGGCCCAGCTGTGCCAGCATCCCAGATGAGCAAGCTTTCCAGCTGTCACTGCCCAGGCACTAGGCTTGGGAGATGAGCTATCATGGGCACTCCTGCCTCAGCCAAGAGCTGACTGAAGACACGTGGGAACTCTTGTTATGGACTAAATTGTGTCCCCAAGTTAATATGTTGAAGCCCTAACCTCCCATGTGACTATACTTAGTAATTAAGTTAACTGATGCGAAGGGTGGGGCCCTAACCCATCAGGACTGGTGCCCTGATAAGAAGAGGAAGGGACACAAGGTGTAGGAGAAAAGGTCGTGTGAGGACGCAGTGAGAAGATGGCCATCCACAGGCCAGGAAGGGAGCCTTGCCAGAAACCAACCCTGCCAGCACCTTGACCTTGATGTCCAGTCTTCAGAGCTGTGGGAAAATGTATTTCTGTTGTTTAAGTCACCTGTGCGTGCTAAGTTGCTTCAGTCATGCCCAACTGTTTGTGACCCCATGAACTGTAGCCCACCAGGCTCCTCTGTCCGTGGGATTCTCCAGGCAAGAATATTGGAGAAGGGTTGCCATTTCCTTCTCAGGGGATCTTCCTGACCTTAGGAATCAAACTCACATCTCTTACATCTCCTGAATTGGCAGGTGGGTTCTTTACCACCAGCACCACCTGGGAAGCTCTTTAAGTCACCTATACTGTCCTGTGCTGTGCTTAGTTGCTAAGTCGTGTCCAATTCTGTGACCGCCATAGCCTGCCAGGCTCCTCTGTCCATGAGAATTCTCCAGGCAAGAATACTAGAGTGGGTTGCCATGCCCTCCTCTGGGGATCTTCCTAACCCAGGGATTGAACCCAGGTCTCCCACATTGCACGTGCATTCTTTACCATTTGAGCCACCAAGGAAGCCCAAGAATACTGGAGTGGGTGGCCTATCCCTTCTTCAGGGGATCTTCACAACCCAGGAATCAAACCAGGGTCTTTTGCATTACAGGTGGATTCTTTACCAACTGAGCTACCGGGGAAGCCCTTAAGTCACCTAGGCTGTTCTAGTTTGTTATGGCAGCCTGAGCTAAGTGAAACCAACCCCAAGTGAGACCAACAGAAAAACTATCCAATATCATTCCAATCAACCCACAAAACTGTCAGAAGCAGTAAGCTGCGTGGCCACTACATCTGGGGGTAGTTTGTTACATAGCAAACGATAGCCAGTAGACACAGCATGTACCAGTATGACCGCATCTCCATTCTCTAAATGAGGAAACAAGCACAGTAGGGCTACAGAGACTTGCCCAAGGTCACACAGGGAGCCGAAGAGCTGTGAGCCCTGGTGGTCTGGCTTCAACCCCATAGACAAGAAAACTGAAACCCAGAGAAGGGAGGTGACCTCCCCGGAACCAGCCTCAGGGCAGGGATCAGCACTGACCTCTATTTCTAGTGGGCAGTGTTGCCTCCTTCAGTAGGTAACCTGAGGCCACATCTGGGAGGGGTACCAGGTCCCACGTTGAGTGGTCTCAGACAAGTTCCTTAAGCTGTCTGAATTTCAACTCCATGCCTTAAAGACTCCTACAAGGCTTCCCAGGTGGTTAAGGATCCGCCCGCCAATGCAGGGGACATAGGTTCAATCCGTGATCCGGGAAGATTCCACATGTGTGGAGCAACTAAGCTTGTGCGCCTCAACTACTGAAGCCCATGTGCCTGGAGCCTGTGCTCCACAAGAGAAGCCCCCACGACGAGAGGCCTGTGCACCACGGCAGAGTGCTAATTTCTCTGCAGCTAGAGAAAGCCGGTGCACGGCAACAAAAGCCCAGCACAGTCAAAAGTAAACAAACGCGTAATAAAAATCAATACATAAATAATTAAAAATTTAAAAAGACTCCTTCAGCGAGGGGTATGAGAAATAATGTCAGCAGCAGGTTGCATAGTAGGCACTTAATCAAAGGCCATCAAGGGTGGGAGGGGGTCGTGAATCTAGCTTTCAGCTGATTTCTGGTCACAGAAGACCCCCACCCAGGGGAGGAGTTGGCTCCGGCTGGGAGAGAATGCGTGGGGAGGAGATCAATGGATGGCCCCCCAGTACCCCACTTCTTCCCCAGCCCTCCGGCACCTGTGTCCCCGAGCCAGGGCAGGTCCCGGGCTGGTAAGACTTCCTCCAGGCTCCGCTGGACAGCTTGTTCTTCAGGGAGCTCAGGTACCTCCTGCTGACAGTCCTGGACCCAGATTCCAGGGCCTCCTCCACAGTGGGCTTCTCCCAGGGCCCTGCAGACGTAGGAGCCCTGCACCCAGGCTGCTGATGCCCGGCCTCCAGGCCGTGGACTCTGGGCACTGCTCCTGTCATCCTGAGGAGAAGAGAACAGTTAAGAGTAGGGAGAACTGCACCTCTCTGGTAGGGATTTGGGGGCAATTAAGGCAAATGCGCGGAGAAGGCAATGGCACCCCACTCCAGTACTCTCGCCTGGAAAATCCCATGGACAGAGGAGCCTGGTGTGCTCAGTCCATGGGGTTTCTAAGAGTCGGGCACGACTGAGCGCTTCACTTTCACTTTTCACTTTCACGCATTGGAGAAGGAAATGGCAACCCACTCCATTGTTCTTGCCTGGAGAATCCCAGGGACGGGGGAGCTTGGTGGGCTGCCGTCTATGGGGTCGCACAGAGTTGGACATAACTGAAGCGACTTAGCAGCAGCAGCAGCAGCAACAAGGCAAATTCGAAGAGCCAACTCATTGGAAAAGACCCTGGTGCTGGGGAAGATTGAGGGCAGGAGGAGAAGGGGGCGACAGATGATGAGATGGTTGGATGGCATCACTGACTCAATGGACAGGAGTTTGAGCAAACTCTGGGAGATAGTGAAGGACAGGGAAGCTTGGCGTGCTGCAGTCTATGGGGTCAAAGAGTCAGAAACGACTTAGCGACTGAAAAACAACAACAATGCAAATCAGAGATGTTCACTGGCCTCTGAGTGTCTGGCACATAGAAGGAATCGACAGAGACATCTACTTCTCTCCCGAACACCGTTCTTGGAGGGAACTCCAGTCTTCAAAATGAGTCAGCGTAGACTGTTTCTTGTTTTCTGGGTAACTACACACTTCCCTGTTTAAAATGCAGTGAGGAACCCTTCCTTCTCCACATAGAGGATTTTTTTTAACTTTTTATTTTGTATTGGCGTATAGCTAATTAACAATGTGATAATTTCAGGTAGACAGCAAAGGGACTCAGCCATACGTATACATGTATCCATTCTCCCCCAAACTCCCCTCCCATCCAGGCTGCCACATAACATTGAGTAGAGTTCCTTGTGCTATACAGTAGGTCTTTGTTGGTTATCTATTTAAAATATAGCAGTATGTGCATTTTGATCCCAAACTCCCTAACTCTCTCTTCACCCCATGCTTCCCCCCTGGAAAGGATAAATTCATTCTCCGTAAATCTGTTACTGTTTTGTAGATAAGTTCATTTGTATCATTTCTTTTTAGATTTTGCGTGTAAGGGGTGTCATACAATATGTCTCCTTCTCTGTCTGACTTACTTAGTTGCACATAGATTTTATGTACCCTCCCAGATCACCCTGCCTGTGAGCCTCACCCCAGATTTTAGTCTCTCTATAGCAGGAAATCCCCTAAAACCCTAGTAACTGATACATTGAGGGAAGGTAGGAGCCATAGAACACTCTAAAGGGAGGGTAGAGCTGATAAAGCTGGGACTTTTCAGCGGGATCATAAAAGATGATGCCATGAAAGTTCTGCACTCAATATGCCAGAAAATTTGGAAAACTCAGCAGTGGCCACAGGACTGAAAAAGGTCAGTTTTCATTCCAATCCCAAAGAAAGGCAATGCCACAGAATGATCAAACTACCGCACAATTGCACTCATCTCACATGCTAGCAAAGTAATGCTCAAAATTCTCCAAGCCAGGCTTCAACAATACGTGAACCATGAACTTCCAGATGTTCAAGCTGGTTTTAGAAAAGGCAGAGGAACCAGAGATCAAATTGCCAACATCCGCTGGATCATCAAAAAAGCAAGAGAGTTCCAGAAAAACATCTACTTCTGCTTTATTGACTATGCCAAAGCCTTTGACTGTGTGGACCACAACAAACTGTGGAAAATTCTGAAAGAGATGGGAATACCTGACCTGCCTCTTGAGAAATCTGTATGCAGGTCAGGAAGCAACAGTTAGAACTGGACATGGAACAACAAACTGGTTCCAAAGAGGAAAAAGAGTACATCAAGGCTGTATATTGTCATCCTGCTTATTTAACTTATATGCAGAGTACATCATGAGAAATGCTGGGCTGGAAGAAGCACAAGCTGGAATCAAGATTGCTGGGAGAAATATCAATAACCTCAGATATGCAGATTATACCACCCTTATGGTAGAAAGTGAAGAAGAACTAAAGAGTCTCTTGATGAAAGTGAAAGAGGAGAGTGAAAAAGTTGGCTCAAAGCTCAACATTCAGAAAACAAGGATCATGGCATCCGGTCCCATCACTTCATGGAAAATAGACTGAGAAACAGTGGAAACAGTGTCAGACTTTATTTTTTGGGGCTCCAAAATAACTGCAGATGGTGATCGCAGCCATGAAATTAAAAGACGCTTACTCCTTGGAATAAAAGTTATGACCAACCTAGACAGCATATTAAAAAGCAGAGATATTACTTTGTCAACAAAGGTCCGTCTAGTCAAGGCTATGGTTTTTCCAGTAGTCATGTATGGATATGAGAGTTGGACTATAAAGAAAGACAATCGCTGAAGAATTGATGCTTTTGAACTGTGGTGTTGGAGAAGACTTTTGAGAGTCCCTTGGACTGCAAGGAGATCCAATCAGTCCATCCTAAAGGAAATCAGGCCTGAATGTTCATCGGGAGGACTGACGTTGAAGCTGAAACTCCAATACTTTGGTCACCTGATGCAAAGAGCTGATTCGTTTGAAAAGACTCTGATGCTGGGGAAGATTGAAGGCAGGAGAAGAAGGGGACGACAGGGGATGAGATGGTTGGATGGTATCACCGACTCAATGGACATGAGTTTGAGTAAATTCCGGGAATTGGTGATGGACAGGGAGGCCTAGTATGCTGCGGTTCATGGGGTCGCAAAGAGTCGCACACGACTGAGCGATTGAACTGAACTTTCACTGGGAACTATGCCCTCCACACCTCTCAGTTTAGTTCAGTTCAGTGGCTCAGTCATGTCCGACTCTTTGTGACCCCATGGACTGCAGCACGCCTGGCTTGCCTGTCCTTCACCAACTCCCCGAGCTTGTTCAAACTCGTGTCCATTGAGTCAGTAATAAAAAGCCAGCCTAGGGTCAGTTTCCTTCTCCCTCCAGGGATAAGCTTTCATAGTGTAGCTTTCTTATCCTACATACTGAATCTGCAGACCAGTTACATTCTTCAGATAACAGAGGCCAGCAGCAAGGAATATAGCCAACAACATATGATGTGCCCCATTCCCTTTGGTGTGGGAAGGCCTGTGGTGACGACACAGGGTGGGCAGCCTTATAAGAAAGGCAGACTGGGAAACGCAGGACCAGACAGGTACAAAATCTTCAAAACTCTGTGACGAAGTTTTTCATTACCCCCATTCTGCAACTAGAGAAAGAGGGGATCTTGCAGAAGGAGGGGGGCAGAGGTGGGATTCAGATCAGGCTGGCTGGCTCCTGAGTCTGAGCCCTAAACTGCCCTTCCCCATGTGAGTCAGGGAGAAATGGGTGCAGAGCGTCAATGTGACTTGCCCCACATCACACACTGGCTGGCGGCAGAGAGGAGATTGTGACCCAGTCCCCCGTGGTTCCTCACTGGCTCTTGCACCCCAACACCCGGTTCCTCAGCCCCTGGGTCTGCAGCTCATGGCGTTAGCTGAATCTCAGGCTTTCTGTTCTGTTTGGTTTCAGCTTCTGCATTTCTTCCCCAGGGCGCAGACCAGTTTCTGTTTCCTCTTTACTCCCTCAGTTTCAGATCAGTTAAGGCACTGAAAGACCTCACAAGAAAGCCCATGCCAAGGCACCTGGCCTTGGCCCCTCTCATAAGATTGAGGGGTGTCTCTCACCCTGCTGACAAGACCTCCTCTGATCCCACTGTGGTCAAGGGCTGCCTCCTCCTGCAAGGGATATTTCCAAGGCAGAGCACATGTGCTGAGGGTCTCCACTGGGCATGCCTGGTGTGTTGAGTGGGGTTGGTGGTATCTCTGCACACCCCAGGGGATGGTGGTCCTGGAAGGTGGCACCTAGAGCTGTCCTTGGTGCTGAACAGA
The DNA here is from genome assembly GCF_029378745.1 of Bos indicus. NCBI lineage: Eukaryota > Metazoa > Chordata > Mammalia > Artiodactyla > Bovidae > Bos > Bos indicus. The sequence continues at coordinate 12,416,431 of NC_091782.1, read as the reverse complement.
ACATGCCGGCTGAGGCCTCTGGGAGAGGCGGGGCCAGGTCACCTGCTGAGGAAGCTGATTGGCTCTTCTAGGTCCGCATGATGCTGCCTCCACCATGAAGCCCACACAGAAGGCTTTGTCCACTCTGAGTGCCCTCAGCAGAGTGTCTAGGCCCCTCTCAGGATATCTGTTGGTCATGACCTGGCATCACAGTCATTCCATGAGCTTAGCACCAAAGACAGAAGTCTTCTGGGCAGGGATCTTTCTTTAGGCTCCTGTGTCTGCTACAGGTCCCATGCGACGCTGTGCTGTGCCACCCACAGCCCTCAGGACGGAGGCACTCTTCCCCTAGCTGCTGGGGGCATGGTGGCTGAGAGGTTACTGACTGGATCCCTCCCTGGGAACTGCCCTCTCTGCAAGAGAGCGGCCTCATCTAAGGTCAAGTCCACATCCAATGACTAGTCCACGTGGGGGTACAAAGACCTAGCCCTTTGCCTCGAATGGAACAGCCAGAGGGGCCTCCAGCTCCAGAACTCTCTGTAACAGGCTACATCCACTGGAGAATGCATGGCAGTTCAACTTTTACCTGTGCCCAGTGCTGCCTCCCTCAACCCCAAACCCTCCCCAGTAAACCTCCTGAAGCAAACCTCTATCCCAGAGTCTATTTCCAGAGAACCCTACCTACAACAGTCACAACCTCTAACACAATCCCGGGCTTAAGAAATGCCTGCAGAGTGGATTAATGTCACACACAGACACACGCAATGACCTCCAGCCTGTTCCTTTCAGAAGGAAGCGCCTGCTTTGCTCCTTGCCCATGAACATAAAACACTTAAACCACCCCCCACCTCTCGGTGCCTCCCCTTTCTCACCTATAATATAGGAACAGAGATGGAACCTACCCCCAATAGGCTGATAGATGATTAAATGAAATAAGTAGCAAACACACTCAGAACACTGCCCCATAGATAGGCTGACCACACAGTCTGCTTTGCCTGAGATGGTCTCAACCTCTCCTCATAGGGAGTAAGCTCTTGATAAGTATTAGCTACTATTTCTGCCAGAGGGATAGTAGGTGGAGTTCTGCAGCCCAAACAAGGCATCTGGTCCACCCACACGCACACACCTAATTACACACATCTGGACTCTCCCCAACACACTGACACACACACTCTGGTCTCTGCCCAGACCTGGTGCCCGAAACACTCTTCCAGGCCCTGAGGAGCCTGTGATCGAAGGATGTGGGCACTGTCCGGACAGGAGTGGGGTCCAGGACAAGGACACTGCTCATTGTCAGGGTTCAAGGCAGCCTCTGGCCTGCTCCTCAGCCAGGAGACTGGGAGGGCCTGGGCTGCCCAAGGGCCCAAAGGCAGGCAGCGGAGCTCAAGGGAGACACCAGATAGCCCTGATGACCCTCCCCACATCTACTACCCCATACCTGCTATTCTCAAACACAGTCACCAGACTGGACACAGATGTCAGAGTTTCCTCACTTGCCCCCTCCATCCTGCAGGCCTCCAGGGCAGCCCTCAGCTCCCCTGAAGCAGGGCGGGAGGTCTCCAGCCAGCACACTCAGTCACCCCCACCTGGGGTCACAGGTGGGCTCCGGCATCCTTGGAGTCCCGTCTCTCCCAAGGGCTCAGCAGACCTGCTCCCTGCTTCAGAGAGAAGAAGAAAGAGGAAGTGGTCCCAGAGCCACAGCCCTGAAGGGGAAAGGCCAGGGCTCCCTCAGGGGAGGAGCTTGCTTGGACCCCATCCCTCCCACCATGGGCGCTGACCTTTGACTCCTGTAGACCCCTGGTTCCAGAGGCCACTCCAAGGGGGCAGTGAGGGGCTAGAAGTGGCTTCCAGAACTGGGCTCTAGGCCTGAGACGCTCACCACTCTGGCCAACCACACTTTCTCTCTCACAAGTTTCCTGGGGGATTTTATTTGGTCCTTTCTCCACAACTTCTTCTCTGCATCTGACCCTGTTCACTGTTGTAAGAAAACAGCTTCTTTAATTAAAAATAAATCACAAGCCTATTAGGGGCTGGCAGAGAGAAGTAATGTGCTGTTCCTGCCTCCTCCCTCCCTGGGCTTCTCTCATTTTAATAATTGCTGTCTCCACCTTCTTGCCCCAAGGGAAGGCAACTTCCTCCCCGAAACTCTGATGTTAATAATAACGAACACACACTCTTTCTTAGTGCTGTACAAGTATTTTCTCATTTAACACCACAACAGTCCTATGAGGTGGGCCCTATTATGACCTCCATTTTACAGAAGAAAAAACTGAGGATCAGAGAGGTTAGGTAACTTGCCCAAAGTCACCCAGTAAGAAACACAAAAAAAAGAAGTCAGATTTCTAAAGCAGAAGTCAGCGTCCTACAATTCCAGCAGATTTGGTTGGAAGCCTGCATGACCAGTTTTTGCTGCTCCATCCTCGAGCTTCCCTGCTCCCAGCCCACTGGGTTGTCTCTGCCTCCCTCCTTTAAGACATAGTCTCCCAGCCCTTCCAGAACAATGATCTCTGCTTCTCTTCCCTTTATTCAAGTCTCACAGGCCCTTCAGGGCTCTCCCACTGGGTTCTGGTCTCACTTGACCTGAGCAAGGGCCCTCCACTGAGACTGGTCTTTGTCCTGGAGGGTAGGGGCTGAGCCTCATTTGTTCTGGTACCCGAAGCGCCTGGCAGTTTCACGCTCCAGCGCCTGTGAAACGCTGGGGCCTCCCATGCCCAAGAGCTTCCCTCCCTCAGAGTTTCGCCTAAGCAATTTCTTCTAGCAGATGCCTTCTCCCCTCATGTCTTCTGCTGCTGCTAAGTCACTTCAGTTGTGTCCGACTCTGTGCGACCCCACAGACAGCAGCCCACCAGGCTCCTCTGTCCCTGGGATTCTCAAGGCAAGAACACAGGAGTGGGTTGCCATTTCCTTCTGCAATTGATGAAAGTGAAAAGTGAAAGTGAAGTTGCTCAGTCGTGTCAGACTCTTCTCGACCCCATGGACCGCAGCCTACCAGGCTCCTCCAGCCATGGGATTTTCCAGGCAAGAGTACTGGAGTGGGGTGCCATTGCCTTCTCCGCCCCTCATGTCTAAACCTCACTAACTCTCCTCACTTTCTGTTATGGAGAATTTGGAACACATGCAAAAGGAGACAGAATAATAGAATGCACCCCCATGAACTCATAACTCGGACCCAGCAACCATCAACTCATGGTCAGCCTTGTTCCATCTACAGCCACATTCACCCTGCCCCTTCCCAGACCAGGTTGAAGTCAATCAGGTGATTTCACCCACAAATATTTCGGTGTGCTTCTATGATAAAAAGTAAGGAAAAATATATACTCACACACAATATATACATTGAGAATATTATGCTATACATGCACACGCACTTACAAATATTTTATGCATGTTATACACACGTATCCCTGGAGAGGGAAATGGTAACACACTCTAGTGTTCTTGCCTGGAGAATCCCATGGATGGAGGAGCCTGGCAGGCTATAGTCCATGGGGTCGCAAGGAGTCGGACATGACTGAGCGACTTCACTTCACTTCATGCATATGTGTATGCATATGTATATACAGGAAACACTAATACCATTATCATATCCTAAGAGATGTGTGTGTGCTAAGTCGCTTCCATCATGTCTGACTCTTTGTGACCCCATGAACTATAGCCTGCCAGGCTCCTCTGTCCATGGGATTCTCCAAGCAAGAATATTGGACTGGGCTGCCTTCCCTCCTCCAGGGGATCTTCCCGACCCAGGGATTGAACCCGTGTCTCTCATGTGTTCTGTATTGGCAGGTGAGTTCTTTACCGCTAGCGCCACCTGGGAAGCCCATCCCAGGAGACAATTTGCAGTAATTCCTCAATATCAAATGCCTAGTCAGCAAAGTGCCAATGCCTCACAAATGTCACCTGCTGTGAACTGACTTGTGTCCCCCCTAAATTCACATATTGAAGCCCTAACTTCCTGGGTGGCTGAAATTGGAAATAGGGCCTTTACCAGGTAATTAAGGTTAAACGGGGCTTCCCCAGTGGCTCAGCAGTAAAGAACACGCCTGCTAATGCAAGTGACACAGGAGACTCAGGTTTAATCCCTGGGTTGGGAAGCTCCCCTAGAGGAGGGCATGGCAACCCACCCCAGTATTCTTGCCTGGAGAATTCCATGGACAGAGGAGCCTGGCAGGCTATAGTCCATAGCGTCGCAGAGTCAGACATGACTGAAGCAACTTAGCACACGCCCAAGTTTTAAGGAGGTCGTAAGAGTGAGGTTGTAATTTGATGGGACTGGTGGCCTTTCAAGAAAGGGAGGAGCCCTGTCTCTCCCCACCCCACTCCCCGACTCCCCCACACACCCCTGCACACTCCGAGGCAAGGCCACCTGAGACTAAGTGGTCGTCTTCAAGCTAGGAAAACAATCCTCAGAAGAAACAGCACACTGCCAGGCCTTGATCTGGGACTTCAAGCCTCCAGAACTGTGAGGAATACATTTCTGTTGTTTTTAAGCTTCTCAGTCTGTGGTATTTTGTTATGGCGGCCTGAGCAGACTAACTGATCATCATTAAAAAAAAAAAAAATCAGGATCCTAATAAGGTCCACATGTTACAATGGGCTGTTGTGTCTATTAACTCTCTTTTCATGCATAGGTTCACCTCGTTCTTTCTGTTTTCCCACACCATTTGGCTAAGAAGACGCTGGGTCGCTGAGCCTACAGCTCCCACGGTCTGCTGACTACAGAGCTGGCCCCTGAATCTCCTGTTCCCGTGGTTAGATCTAGGGGCTTGATGGGAAACATATGTAAATACCACTTCTTCCTGGATTCCTCCCACATCTGGGGAGGCCTCCCTCCTTGGTGTTCCTCTCCCCTCCACAGCAGGGCCCAGTTTCTTCCTCTGCCTCCCACCAGACTGTTTCCAGGCTCCCGACAGGCAGGGCCCCGTCCCCAGCAAAGCCCAGTGTCCTGCACGCAGTGGGGCCTCAGGAGGCATGCAGGAAGGACAAACGTCACACCCTGAGCCCAGAGGCTTATCTCACCCTTCAGCTGCCAGAGCCTTGGGCTTCCGAGCAGGGGCTGAACATCTGAACCTGCCCTTCACACCGGGGTGGGGGGAGGGGGCACAGAGTGGGCCGGGGCACCGGCAGGAGGCCACACTAAATTGGCCCAACTCCAAACAGGGCCCAGGCACCATCCGAGCTGCCGAAGAAGGAGGATCCAAGACACCTGCACACCCCTGCTTCCCCCAGATTTTCCAGGGCCCTGCTTCTCTGATCCTCCCACCTCCCTGACCTCAGCCCGTACCATCCTGCCAGCCTTTCTGCCTGACTTGCTTCTCACCCGCAGGCACCACCCGAAGCTCAGCTTCTGGTCCCCTCATTTACACGCAGCCTCTACCACCCAATTTAGAATCTATCCCAGGGATCCGTGGGCATCTCATCTTGCCTCCCACCCCAGCCCGAGTATGCCCAACACCTCCAGGATATCACTAAGGGCTCGTCCCACCTTTGCTTCCAATTCGACACACAATCTCGCAAACCAGCATGGTGATCACATGAAGAAATCCCAAACTCTTTGGCGTGCTGCCAAGACCCTCCTGGCTTGGCTCTTATTGACTTCCCAGTCATTTCTTCCTTATACACATGAGGTCTGGGTTGGGACCCTGACCTGGTAGCTCTGGGCTGTGCCAGCTGAGCTAAGCTGAACCATGATCCCAGGATTGCCTTTCCTGTAAGCTGACCATGGAGGCAGGACGGGACACAAGAACCTCGCTCACTCCTGTGGTCGGTGCAGGGCTCCAGCACTGCCGCAGCTCACGCGTGTTGATGGAGATCTGGGGGTTCTCTATGAACCTCCTTCAGCTTGTCTAGTCCTGGGCTGGGTGTGTGTTTAGCTCCAGGACAAAGGATGCCAACTTTGCCTATAGGTCACCTGTGTCCCTGAAGTTGCTGTCTTGGTGTAGCTGCCTGTTCATCCTCTAGAGTCCCAGCCTTTTCTCATTGGTTCTTCCTTCTTGTTCCCCTCAACTTCACATCCATCTTCCCTTCCCCACTGCGTGTCATGAGGATTTTAGACTCAGAAGCATCAATTCTTTTTTTTTTTTTTTTTTTAACTATTTATTTGGCTGAGCCGGGTCTTAGCTGTGGCATGTCGGATCTAGTTCCCTGACTAGGGATCAAACCAGAGCAACCTCTATTGGGAATACGGGGTCTTAACCACTGGACCACCAGCATCAGTGATTTAAGTACCTGGCCCCTTGTATAAAGTCAAATTCCATATTCTGTTGATCACTTCTGGTTGATCTGCTTCTCTCATCAAATATAACCTCAACACCTTGGGCCAGTAGTTAAACTTCACTTTCCTCATCTGTGAAATGGGGATATTTATAGTACTAATCTCCTGTGGTTGTTTGTAACTATTAAATAAGAGGATTTAAGAGTAAGGCCTTCCAACCAGTCCATTCTGAAGGAGATCAGCCCTGGGATTTCTTTGGAAGGAATGATGCTAAAGCTGAAACTCCAGTACTTTGGCCACCTCATGCGAAGAGTTGACTCATTGGAAAAGACTCTGATGCTGGGAGGGATTGGGGGCAGGAGGAGAAGGGGACGACAGAGGGTGAGATGGCTGGATGGCATCACTGACTCGATGGATTTGAGTCTGAGTGAACTCTGGGAGTTGGTGATGGACAGGGAGGCCTGGCGTGCTGCGATTCATGGGGTCGCAAAGAGTCGGACATGACTGAGCGACTGAACTGAACTGAACTGAACTGAAGAGTAAGGCCTGGTACAGAGGAAGCACTCAGTGAATGTTATTCCTGACAGAAGACCTCTTCTATGGCTTCCCCACTCCCCTACTCTTGATTAATCTGTTGCTTCAGCCTGGAATGTCTCCACCCAGTAAATAACTTTTTGCTTCCTCCAGGAAGTCTTCCTTAATATCCACTGCTGGAATTCCCTTCCCTCCTCAGAGACCTGGTGCTCCTCTCTGTGCACTTTGATCTCTTCTGCCCCATTCATTAAACTCATGCATTCAGTTGGCAAGTGTATCTTGAGCATTTATTACGGTAGAGGCCATGTGTGTCAGCCCGAAGGTAGAGGTTATGGATTAAACACTGTCAGCCCTGAGGCAGAGGTTATGGATTAAACTGCCCCTTAACTCATAGCCTGATGAGGAAGCTGGGCCTATTAACTACTGAAATACAATGTGGGAAATGCTTTGAACAGGGAGCTGTGAACATTCAGAGAAGGGGCACTGAAGTCTGCAGAGAGCAGAGGGTGCCATCAAGGAAGACTTTCAGCAGAGGCAGCCTGAGAGATGAGTATACTCCCCAGGTGGACAAGGTGGGGAAAGGCATTAAAAGCAGAAGAGATATGGGCTTGAGAGACCAGGGCAAGACCAGGAAAAAGAACAGGGAGTCGCGCGCAGTGCGGTGCCTAGGGCCTGGGGAATGGCAGGACCTGGGAGGAGGGGGCCACGGGAGCTTGGCCCTGGCAGGCTTTGTCTGCTGAGCTAAGGTGCTAAAGGGAAGTGGATACAGAATTTTATTTATACACAGGACACTCTGATCCAATGGTCATGAACACATCTCCCTCTGAGTAGGGGTACATCCATTTTAGGGCTTTTGGGGGTCCTTGGCATGAATAAGCCTCATGGCTTTTTTCTCTTCTTAGTTCTGCTTTCAAGCAGTAAGAAAGATGGAAGAACTTAGTTCCCTGTAGCCCACACAGTGGAAAAGAGGGAGGGAGCAGTGCCCAAGCAGGAACTGCAGGGCTGAGCAGCCACATGACAGGCAGTCTGGCTTTCTGGCAAGAAAGCTCTGCCCTGGGATGCAGAGGCGGCTTTATGTGCAGATCGGGGGCACCCAGAGGGCTCCTCATGGGCAGCCCTGGGGCCTCAGAGGGCACTTGGGGGCTGCTAGAGAGGAAATGTCAACATTTGGGACCTGGATGGTGTGTGTGTGTGAGAGAGCAAGAGGAATACCCATGAGATCTCCAGGGGTTTGTGAAGGGGTTTTTCAGGGGCGAGTGAGGACTCTCCAGAGAAGCATTTATCCTCAGTGAGCCAAGCCCTGGAGGGGACAGGCTGGCGTGTTCCCTGGGACCCCCTTGCCCCCCAACCTGGCCTGCAGCCTCAGTCAAGCACAGCACCTGCCAAGAGCTTAGTCGCCTGTGACTGTCAGACCTGGGAGGTGGGGCTGACGTGGCTCCAGAGGAGGTTCAGGCAGCTGGCTGAAACCTGCTCCTGCAGCACTGCCCTTGCCCCTCCTCCCCTCACAGCCTCCCCTTCCCCACTGCAGTCTTCTAGCCCCCTCCCCCCCGCCCTCCCCCCCCCCCTACCTGGCCCAGACAGGGGTGAGGGGGTGGGCTGTCTGGGTAGTCACGTGATGGGCAGAGGCCAACCGCTGGTGCCAGTGGAGGGGTGAGCCTTCCCCGCTAGCCTCCGGCTTTGGAGGAGGAGGGATGAAGAAAGCTCGCCTCCCTCCCAGTCTTTCCTGTCCCCTCCTCCAAACGGCCAGGATTTCCCATCCTGTCCCTCCAGTATTGATCTTCCCGTCTCCTGGGAGGGCTTGGTGACGTCAGCTGCCCGTCAGCGTGAGTGCCAGGCTCAGGCAGCCCTGCTTCTGCCCTGCCCTGCCCCAGGACGCTCCCCACATTTCCCCTTCTCTGCGCCCGGCCCCTTTCTGCTCCCAGTGCTCCTAACTTGTCAGTCGGCGGGATGTGATTATTCCCAGAGCCGACTGGCGCCTGGAGGGACCCAGGGCGGCACACCACCCGCCCTCCGCAGGGGGAGACTCCCTGAGGGCGGGGGGCCTGAAAGACAGCGGATGAGTCAGTCCTGACGCGGGTGGCCTGGAGGTGTCAGTGAGGACCGTGAACAGCTCTTCTTTGGCGTGTGAACCATCTAGCTTCAAAGCTGGCAGTTCTCGGGGACTGGGCCAGGCTTGTGCAAGGCCCGGGCCCCGCCCCTTCTTTATTCCAGAAGGCCTCAAGGTCACCAGAAGCTCGCCTGGGGGTGGAGGGGGGGCCCAGGGTGGCGTCCTGGGAATGAGGACGGAGGGCCTTGCGTGAAACAGCAGCGGGGTGGGGGCTGGCCTAACAGGGAACAAGCTGGAGGCTGAGCTACACCCTCAGCCCCTGGGAGAGGGGGGCCAGCCAGGAGAGGGGGGCCGGCTGGGACCAGAGGGAGGGATCATATTTCTTGGGGAGGACAGCCCCCCCACCCCTCACCCTCAGAGCCAAGGCAGGGGTCTGGGCAGAGAGGCGCCAGATGGGAGCCAGCAATGCAAGGCCTGAGCCCCGGAACAGTGCCAGGCGGCGCCTTCCCAGGCGCCTGGAGGGCGAGCACACGACCGGCAGGTGGGGTCTCACACCCCAGATCAAGCTCTCTTTTATCTCCAAACAGCTATGGGCCTTTCTTGAGGCCTGAAGGGCCCTCCGCAGCAGGGCATGGAGAAACATGAGCAGCTTGGAGGTTCCCAAGTGGAGAAAGGACAGATTGTTTCCAAGCAGCCAGCTGCCCTGCCTGTCCTGATGACCTTTCTCCCGTGAGCACTTCCCAGCCTGAGCTACTCTGCCCGTCTCCTCCTGTTTACCAAGTCCAAGCTTGCTCTGCTGGCCGCACAATAGGTCAATGAATCTGAGACAGGTGTTGAGGCAAGGAAGAGACTTTAAACCGGGAGCCGGCAGACCAAAAAGATGGCAGGCTAGTGCCTCAAAATAACCATCTTATTGGGGTCTGGATGCCAGGTTCTTTAATAGACCAGAGAGAAAGAAGCAATGAGGAACCAAAGTCAAAAGGCAGTGGGGAAGTAAAGTGAAAGGGTCTTCAGTCTTGCAAAGCATCTCTAAGGGAATGGCCTGCCTTTGGAAGGGGTGAGCTAATCTCTTCTATTCACAGGTGGGCAGGGACAAACCATCTCTCCATGAGCTGAACAAAGACACTTTAGTTTATAGTCAAGCAGAGAGGCAGGGTCCTCCAGGCAAGCCATGGAGTATTATATAGTAATAAAAACGATGAAAAGCAAGTCAAAGAAACAGTTTCCAACATGGAGTCAGAATTGGCTTCCTCCCTGCAACAACCCCACGCCAGCCGCCATCCAAGAAGCAGTGATTCTCCATCTGAGATATACAATCAGTGCATCTTCTCCATGACAAAGCTCCTGTTTTCCATCTTTCTGGGAGAGCTGTAACTCTGGGAGAGTTACATAACAAACCACTAAAATCCACTCCTTCCATCAAAGAGCTGTGTGATTTCTTCTTTCTTCCCATCAGGATTCTCTCTTCCTTCTTTTCTTTTAACAAATAGGCACGGTGCTAGGAATGTGAGGAAATGCGACAAATGATGCTTATAAAAAATCTTTTTGGCTGTGCTGGTGTTCGCTGCTGCATTCAGGCTTTCTCTAGTTGCGGCCAGAAGGGGCTACTCTCTAGCTGTGACGGGCGGGCTTCTCATTGCGATGGCTTCTCTTGTTGCAGAGCATGGGGCTCTAGAGCACAGACTCAGTAGTTGTGACACGTGGGCTTAGTGGCTCTGCAGCATGTGGGATCTTCCTGGACCAGGGATCAAACCCATATCCCCTGCACTGACATGCAGATTTTTAACCTCTGGACCACCAGAGAAGTCTCACAAATGACATTGTTAAATCTCACCAGAGGCTTTAGTCCTTATAAGACAGTGGGACAGGATCTTGGCTTCTGTGTCTCTGTCCCCAGAATGTAGCACAGTCCCCACCACAGAGTAGGCCCTCCACTAATCTTTCCTGAATAGGAAGCAGGACACTTGGAGAGCGTAGGAAGTGCTTGTGGGAGAGTAGAGGGTCCTCTTTCCTCCTTTACCAGATTCCAAGGAGCCCCAGCCTGTCCAGCCTCCTCTGTCAGGCCCCACCCTTCAGGGTTACACATACACCCACCCTGCAGTTTTCCACCCATCTCAGGGCTCAGCAAACCACCACCACAGTCCCAGCCCCCTATATTGTCCCAGCTGACCGTTCTGATTGCTCTAGGGCAAATCGGAAAGAAAGCCGGCTGAATGTCGGTGACTCTAGCCTCAGTTTCCCCACTCTTTTCAAGGGCCACCTTTGTCTGGTCTACATTAGGGATATATCCAGTATATGTCTCTGCTGCTGCTGTGCTGGGCTCAGTCATGTCCAGCTCTGCTACCCCATGGACTGTAGCTCACCAGGCTCCTCTGTCCCTGGGATTCTCCAGGCAAGAATACTGGAGTGGGTTGCCTTTTCCTTCTCCAGGGGATCTTCCTGACCCAGGGATCTTAAGTCTCCTGCATTGACAGGCAAATTCTTTACCACTGTACCACCGGGGGTGTCATAGCCAAGCCCACAGCCAATAGCCCACAAGGCTCAACTCCCTGACCTCCTTTCCACTGTTCTCCCTCCTCTGCCTCTGCTCTAGGCATCTGACCTCTTTTCCCTCCAACCTTCCAGACTAACTTCCACCCCCGGGGCCTATGCCTGTGTCATTCTTCCTATCTAGAACTTTCTTTTGCCATATACCTGTCTGGCTCACCCTCTCACCTCCTTTACATATTTGCTTATGTGTTACCTTCTCACCAATGCCTTTCCTCATTCCCACATACTCCCCAACATGCAATACCACAACATGTTTCCAGTCCCCTTCCCTTGCTTTATTTGTCTCCCTTACTGCCTTCCATTATACTGATTTTCTAATGATGTTTATTGCCTCCCGCATTAGAATGCCAGTTCTGGGATTTCCTTGGTGGTCCTGTGGTTAAGAATCCATCTACCAATACAGGGGACACAGGCTTGAGTCCTAGTCCAAGAAGATCCCACATGTTGTGGAGCAACTAAGCCCATGTGCCACAATTACTGAGCCTGCATTCTGTGCCACGACTACTGAGCCCAAGCACCCTAGAGCCTGTTCAGTCAGTCGTGTTTGACTCTGCCACCCCACGGACTACAGCAGGTCAGGCTTCCCTGTCCCATTACCAACTCCTGGAGCTTGCTCAAACTCATGTCCATCAAATCAGTGATGCCATCCAACCACCTCATCCTCTGTTGTCCCCTTCTCCTCCTGCCTTCAATCTGTCCCAGCATCAGGGTCTTTTCCAATGAGTCAGTTCTTCACATCAGGTGGCCAAAGTGTTGCAGGAAGGGGGAACCCTTCCAGCGCCCAAAACTGGGCTCTTGTCTAACACTCAGAAATGAATTGTCCGAGGAGACACATGTGCTGACAAAGCAAGAGATTTTATTGGGAAAGGGCACCCGGGTGGAGACCTGTAGGGTAAGGGAACCCAGGAGAACTGCTCTGCCATGTGGCTCACAGTCTTGGGTTTTATGATGATGGGATTAGCTTCCGGGTTGTCTTTGGCCAATCATTCTAATTCTGAGTCTTTCCTGGTGGCGCACGCATCGCTCAGCCAAGATGGATGCTAGCGAGAGGGATTCTGGGAAGTGGATGGACACGCGGTGTCTCCTTTTGACCTTTCCCAAACTCTTCCAGTTTGTGGTGGCTTATTAGTTCCATATTCCTTACCAGGAACTCCTGTCATAAAACAGCTCATGCGAATGGTTACTAAAGGGCCTGACCAGGGTGGGCGGTTTCAGTCAGTGTGCTTCCCCTAACAAAAGTATTAGAGCTTCAGCATCAGTCCTTCCAATGAATATTCAGGACTGATTTCCTTTAGGATTGACTGGTTTGGTCTCCTTGCAGTCAAAGGGACTCTCAAGAGTCTTCTCCAACACCATAGTTCAAAAGCATCAATTCTTCAGCGCTTATCTTTTTTTATGGTCCAACTCTCACATCCATGCATGACTACTGGAAAAACCATAGGTTTGACTAGATGGACCTTTGTTGGCAAAGTAATGTCTCTGCTTTTTAATATGCTATCTAGGTTGGTCATAGCTTTTCTTCCAAGGAGCAAGCATCTTTTAATTTCATATGCTCCGCAAAAAAAAAGAAGCTACTGCAACAAGAAGCCCATGCACTGCCACTAGAGAGTAGCCACTGCTCATCACAACTGCAGAAAGCCTGTGAGCAGCAATGAAGAGCCCGTGCCCCACAACAAAGACCCAGCACAGCCAAAATTAAAAATAAATAAATAAGAATGCCAGTTCCATGAAGGCAGGCATTTTTGTCTGTTTTGCTTACTGCTATATCTCCAGCATCTGCAACAATGCTTGGCATACAGGAGGTGTTCTATGCATATTGGCTGAAGGACTCAAGGGGCATTTTTACTTTCTGTCCCTCCTGAAGTCTCACAGGGCACCTAGCTTCACTGTGAGCCAAAGGTCATTCTGCCTCTGTGTCCTGCTGGAACCCTGGCCCAGCTCTTCTGTACAACATACAACTTCTACCTAGTCCCACGCAGGGGTGGGGTGAGCAAGCCACATCTCCCTTACTGCCCTGTTCCTCTCTTTGAGGAAGGAACAGGAACTACAACCTGGGGAGGAAAGAGAATGTAAGCTGGAGGCTACATGTGATTCTTCCTTTGGTCCAAGGAAAAAGCACCTTTACGTGGTGCCTTCCTTAAAAACAAAACAAACAAAAAACATATTATGGTCGTCTGCAGAGCTTCTCTGAAACATTTAAATTTCCAGACTCTATCCCCAGAGATTCTTAGGCAACTGTTTGGGCTCAGAGCTGAGCTTTTTTTTTAAAAAAAAGAAAACAAAAACAAAAAAAAACTCCTTCAGTGATTCTCCATCCAAGTAATAGCCTGGTAGGCTACAGTCCATGGGGTCGCAATGAATCTGACAGGACTGAGTGACTTCACTCCACTTCAGTGATTCTAATGTTCTGCCAGAATAGAGAATGAGGGGTCCCGGCAATGTCCTGGCCAGGTGCTGCTGTCCCTCGGTGTCCCAAGAGCACCCAGAGTGAACATGGCTACCCCAGACATCAAGTCTAGATCCTCCAACTGGAGAATTGTGGCTGTGCATGGGTATTCTTCAGTTCATCCAGTAGGTAACCACCTACACACACACAGTTCTACCAGAAACCAAACCAATTCTCAGAGGCGGCACAACCTGAAGCAGGATTTACAAACTTACATGCCAACCAGATCCATGCGGGCAAACCCTGGATTGCAGTAGGTATGTTGTTGAGACGCAGCTTCTACCCTGTTATGACCTGTTCTTTTCAGGAGGGAATGCAGGCCCCGTGGTGCCAGATATTCCTCTCTGTTCTTCCAAAGAGAAATCAGAATTCATAAACTTTAAATGAACTAACGCGTGTTGTTGCTCTTCAGTCGCTCAGTCATGTCCGACTCTTTGGGACCCCATGGAGTGTACCACACCAGGCTTCCCTGTCCTTCATGATCTCCTGGAGTTTGCTCAAATTCATGTCAGTGATGCTATCTATTAATCCATATTTTCACTTAAAAATCCTGATGCTGCCAACAGGTTGCTAATCCCAGTTACACGGCTGCTAAACCACCATATCTAGCAAGGCTGACTGCTCTTACAGGTGGGTGGTCTTTCACACCACCACTTTAGTGCAGTGTCCCTTCCTCCTGCCACCCTTCACGTTCAAGCTAACAGGCAATGACTGGTTGCCCCAGAGCCTCACACAACTTTTAACAGGTGTTCCCTCAGCTCTGCCAAGACTCCCCTGAAGTTTTGCAATAAAGGCTTGTTGCAGGGGTGTGCTGGAGCTGGCTCCTATTGGCTTGTGAAATTCAACTGCACCCATTTCTTCCCAAGTCCACGCTTGTTGACATCACATCAGCAGCAATGAAATCAGCCCTGGTGAGAGTATTTACACCACATTTATCAGCAAGTGCTATGAACCAGGGTTTTTCTTTTCCTAGAAAGCTAGTTCTTAAACACTTATCAGGACAGCCCTGCACAGAAGGATTTAGACTCTGCCATGCTCTTGCCTGGAAAATCCCATGGATGGAGGAGCCTGGTAGGCTGCAGTTCATGGGGTCACTAAGAGTTGGACACAACTGAGCAGCTTCCCTTTCACTTTTCACTTCTATGCATTGGAGAAGGAAATGGCAACCCACTCCAGTGTTCTTGCCTGGAGAATCCCAGGGACGGGGGAGCCTGGTGGGCTGCCGTCTATGGGGTCGCATGGAGTCGGACACGACTGAAGCAGCTTAGCAGTAGCAGCATGGGCTGGTAGGAAAGCAAGAGAGATAGGAATGGTTCTGTTTCTCTTGTTACGTAAGAATTCACATGAATGTGTGCAATAGATGTTGTGACAGCACCTTCCCTTTAGAACCCTTAGATACCTACTAAAAGGAAACAACAAGAATCTTAGTTCTAAAATATTTCTCCCTTGCATGCATGCGTGCTCGGTCATCTCCAACTCTTTATGAGCCCATGGACCATAGCCCGCCAGGCTTCTCTGTCTGTGGAATTTTCCAGGCAAGAATACTGGAGTGGCTTGCCAACTCCTACTCCAATATTTCTTCCTTAATTAAGGAATAATGATCTTACAAGAAAATGCCCAGATTTTAAGAATACAATTTGGTGAGCTCTTACTAGTGTAGCCACTCAAGTAACCACAACCCCAATCAGGATGAAGGATGCTTTTATTCCCCCCCGTCAAAATGTCCTCCTGCCTCTTTTCAGTCATTCCTCCATAGGCAATCACTGTTTTGATTTTCAACCCCGTAGATTCATTTTGCCTGTTTTACAACTTCATTTAAATGGAATTATACATGTGTTCTGTGTGTCTGGATTATTTCACTTAGAATAATATTTTTGAGACTCATCCATGTCATTGCCCAAATCAATGTCTTTTCAGTGCTGAGTATCCTTCCATTGAATGAAAAGTCCTGACGTTGTCTTAATTTCCAAACTCACCCAGACTTGGGACAAGGACCCATTATTGTTTGATTTTTACTGCAGGAGAAGAAAACTTCTTCCCACCTTTCAGGACAAACAGACATTGGGCACAAGAGACTCACCTTTCTCCACCAAGAGGAGGATAACAGAACAGAACACCAACTAGGCGTCTGGTCCTTTCCGACTCTAGGGTTATTACTGTGCTCACTGTGACATGCCCACTCTCCCCTGAGTGAAGAGGTCCCATTTCCCCTCTTCACTCTTGTAGGCTTCATCCCAAGACCTTGGGACCAATTAGTTTCATATCTGTCTTCCATGTTTCTCCTGGAAGGCTTAGTGATCTCACATAACAATATGTCCAGTGACCTGCATGATGTGCCAGAACTCCTGAGACAGTGCCAGTTACGATGTACCTTTTTTGAGCCTAATTAGGACAAGAGGTGTTTCCTGAGTTAAGGCAGGTATGGAACCCCAGGGATTCAGGACAGAAGGAAGGCCCGTGCTCCCCATCCCTACTCCAGGCAAGCAGGTGAACAGAGGCAGCAGCCAGAACGTTTTCACCCCAAAGTAATAAACACGAAGTCTGCATCCAGACAAACCCATTTTCTTTATACCAGGATAAATTCTGACACCTGGTATAGCTCACTCCTCCCCAGGTGAGGTCTGAATTCTTTCTGGCTTTGGCATCACCTCAAGTTGCTTCCGAGAGAAGGCAATGGCACCCCACTCCAGTACTTTTACCTGGAAAATCCGGTGGACGGAGGAGCCTGGTGGGCTGCAGTCCATGGGGTCGCTAGAGTCGGACATGACTGAGCAACTTCACTTTCACTTTTCACTTTCATGCATTGGAGAAGGAAATGGCAACCCACTCCAGTGTTCTTGCCTGGAAAGTCCCAGGGACGAGGAAGCCTGGTAGGCTGCCGTCTCTGGGGTCGCACAGAGTCGGACACGACTGAAGCGACTTAGCAGCAGCAGCAGCAGCAGCAAGTTGCTTCCTGACCTGGTTAGCGTGACATCAACTTGGTTGCAATAATGAGAAATTGCTATTTTGTATTCTGTCTTTTCATTCTAATGGTAGTTCTCCACATGATCCCAGGGACTGCTAATCTATGTACCTGACCATTCTCAAGGTCTACAAGAGTATTATGTATTATTTCTCTTTTTGGGGGTCATATGACATGGCAGGCTGGATCTTAAGTTTCCTGACCAGGGATCAAACCCGAGTCCCCTACAGTGGAAGTGTGGAGTCTTAACCGATGGACTGCCAGGGAAGTCCCAGTATTTCGTTAATTTTCTGCTGTTTATTTGATCCCGCTTTAGGGGCATATGGGTCTTCCCAAAGTTTTCATTCTTTAAGTGGTGCTAACATAAATAACTTTGTAACGGTTAAAGGCACTTTTGCTCATTCATTCATTTTCTAGTGACTATTCACTGGGTTCTTGCCATGTGACAGACACTGTGCCAACCATGAATAGGACAGTCCAATGTGCCCAGAGAACTTACAGTCTAACAGGGGAGGAAAGAAGCAGCTATAGGGCAGTGTGGTAAGCCCTGTGAGGGGGCAGTCACGGAGGGCACGGGACTGCAGGAGGGCACTAACCAGCTGAGCTGGAAGTACAGACTGACAGGTTGCTCAGTTGAGTGAATGCTGAGCGAGATTTTCTTTCACTCAGTCATTTCAGCGAGTATATTATTTCTAGATCATTTGATTCCTTTTCAAATACACCTCTTCTTTTCTCACAATGTCATGTCCTTTTTTCCCCTTTCTTTATTTTCCATTCTTTGCCTTCATTTGAAAACTGCCGTTTTCCCCTTAAAGTTTCTTTCAGATAGATCTATTACATCAAGTTCCAAGGAGTATTAATCCTCCTGTTTTGCCCATTCATGTTCATGTTGGAATGAATGTGTTTTTGAGTATTGCTGTTGTTCAGTCACTCAGTCGAGTCCGACTCTTTTCAACCCCATGGACTGTAGCACGCCAGGCTTTCCTGTCCATCACCACCTCCCAGAGTTTCCTCAAACTCATGTCCATTGAGTCAGTGTTGCTATCCAATCATCTCATCCTCTGTCATCCCCTTCTCCTGCTTTCAATCTTTCCCAGCAACAGGGTCTTTTCTAATGAGTTGGTTCTTCACATCAGGTGGCCAAAGTATTGGAGCTTCAGCATCAGTCCCTCCAATAAATATCCAGGATTGATTTCTTTTCTGTTTGACTGGTTTGACCTCCTTGCAGTCCAAGGGACTCCCAAGAGTTTTCTTCAACACCACAGTTCAAAAGCATCAATTCTTCAGTGCTCAGCCTTCTTTATGGTCCAACTTTCACATCCGTACATGACTTTTGGAAAAACCACAGCTTTGACTGTATGGACCTTTTTTCAAGTGGCTTGTAGTATTTGTATTGTGAAGGTATTTTTTTTTTTTTTTTTTTCTCTTCCTCTTGGTGTCCCCATGAGCCTCAAGTTGTGGTAATTTAGCTACAGGACAGTTTTAACATTCGCTTCCGCTCTGTTCCCTAGGGGTATAATGGCTGTAACTGACCTATTTTTACTTCAATTTCTTCCAGGAAATTATTTAATTACTTAAAAACAATTCACTGAACACTTACTGTGGAAGATACAGAACAACGCAAGACAACACAATAAAGCCGCCTTACAGGGAACCACAGTTTGAAAGGGCCAAACATACACAAAAAGTAAGGTGACTACCCAAGGCAGATAAAAGGCTACTGGCCTTTCCTGTCAGAAAGGAAGGAAAAACAGAGAACTGGAGAAACATGCAGAGGAAAAGCCCAAAGGAGGAGGAGATTTGTGTGAGGAAGTTTCAGAAGGAAGGTGAAGGGTTCCTTCTGAAAAAGGAAGGAAACCCCCCTTCTGGGTGTAGTTGGTAAGGCGCTGTAACGTTAAACGAAGCTGACTTTAAGGTCCCTGTTAAGAAAGTTAAATCAGAAACCAGGCCGAAGGAAATCTTTTAAAGTGCTCCTGGGAGTGGGAGGTAGGTTCGATGAAAACACAGAGGACGAGGAGGCCTCACAGTGATTCAGACCAGAGCAAGCTTGGGCTGAAGACGTCAGCGTGGAGGAGACAGCAATGAGGGAGGCAGCCTGACAGGATTCGGACGTGGAAAGTACATGGAGAATTTTTTGTCAGGAGTAGCCAGCGGAAATGTGGCTGTTTAGAGGACAGGAAGGGAGTCTGGAAGGGCAGATTCCAGGAAACTCGGACTAAGAGTTCAGAAGGCAGACTATTCTCAAGAACTTTCTCACAACGAAGACAGGATAAGTACAAAGGGATCAGGTCACCCATTGCTGTGTCCCTGCCACTCTAGATCCTCCATTTCTTTCCCTTTAAACAGAAGCTTTTGTTGAGCACCCCCACAACTAGCAGGTTCTACGTGTTGCTGCAGGAAGTGTGCACACTTACAAACATGAACAGGGTGCTTAGAATAAATACCTTCCTCACAGGACTGTCAAGAGGCTCAGACTGGAGTCAACTTGTTCAAAACACTTTAAAAAGTGGCACAAATAAGTACGATTTAAGAGTCACCTATGGCTTGTTTTTATCAACTAAAGGTGAGACTATCGGCTCCTTGGAGAATGCTTGCAGGTGCTCACACTGAAGGACTAATTAAAACCTTCCGACCCAACGAAGGAAATTCCACGTACTCTAGCGCAGGATACACAGTATAACCGCGAACTCGAAGGAAGGCTGACGAAGGCTCAGCTGCCAAGGAGAAAGAGCACAACCGCCGAGGAGCAAACTGGGTCTGAACGAGTGAGGAGGGCAGCAGGGTGAGACAAGTCTGGGGAAAGCGAAGGGACTCGGCCTGCCACAGGAGTCCTCGCAGGCCGCGGGGCCAGGGATGCGGGCTGCAAAGGGGCGGGCCCAGAACCGCGGAGAAGACTCCCGAAGCCAGGGATGGGGAGAGTTTGGAAGCGCCTCAGACCATATTGGGGGCCGCTGGCTTCCAGAACCGCCGAGCCCCGCCCCCGCCGCTCTGGGGGCGCGCCCAGGCCTGCTGCGGCCTTCGCAGTCTCCGAGGCCACGGCCCCGGCCGTCCGCGACCACTGACCCCCAGCCCACTGTTCGGCGCTGAGCTAGGGCCCAACCCCACCCGGTGTGTGTTTGGGGTAGGGGGGTCGGGGCCCACACCCAGCGCCAACAGCCACCGCGCCACACTCCTGCATGCCCCGCCACCATGAGTGGTGCGGGCAGGGCCCGCCCCCTGACGCATGACGCAGAGGAGGCGTGGCGCCCGCCCCGTCACGTGACGGGCGAGTGACCTCGCCGCCCCGCGCCATGGGGGCTTCGGACCCGGAAGTGGCGTCCTGGGCTCCCGGCGGTGCCGCGGGGATGGCGGGAGCCGGAGCTGGAGCCGGAGCTCGCGGCGGGGCGGCGGCGGGGGTCGAGGCCCGGGCTCGAGACCCGCCGCCCGCACACCGCGCGCACCCGCGCCACCCTCGGCCGGCGGCGCAGCCCTCGGCCCGCAGGATGGACGGTGCGTCCGGGGGCTTGGGCTCCGGGGACAACGCCCCGACCACCGAGGCTCTTTTCGTGGCGCTTGGTGCAGGAGTGACGGCGCTCAGCCACCCGCTGCTCTACGTGAAGCTGCTCATCCAGGTGTGGGGGCCAGGGGTGCCACAGGGAGATGGAGGGCTGATATGAAGGTGACCGGCCAGGGTCTGGAGGGGGATGGGGGCGGCGGGGGGTCGAAGGCGGTGGATTTGAGGAGGGGGGCGGAGAAGGCGGGGTGATGCGCAGGAGCGGGAGAAGACTAAAGCGGTGAGGGTTTTAGGGATGCAGTGGGCATAGTTTGGGGATGCAGGAGACGAGTGCAAAATGGTCAGCGACAAATTTGGGAGAAGATGGAAGGAATGAGGAATTTCGGGATACAGGGGAGGGGGCATTGGAACGAAGAGATAAGTTTAGGAAATGAAAGAACGGAGGCAATGGACTTGGAGGGGAGGGGCGGCATTTTGGGGTGAAAGAAGCAACAGAATTGGGGGAGGGGTGGGAAGTTTTTGGCGATAGGGTGGAGAGGAGGATTGGGGGCCAAGGCACAGTATTCAGAAGATGAACACTTGTTTAGGGTGAAGGAGAGCCAGAGCTCTGGATTTGATAGAGATGGATTTAAAGCGATTTAGGAGGATGGGGGGGGGGGCGGGACAAAGAACTGGGGTCATGGCCAAAAATTTAGGAAAGAAAGGGGGCATCAGCTTCTGGAAAGAAGAGGACACAGGATTCAGTGTTGATGGAATTTGGCGAAGGCGAAGGATTTAGCACAGGAAAGCTATCGGTTTACAGGAGATGGGGGCTCTGGATTTGATGGCGACGACAGATTTGATGGGAGGAGGGGACAGGATGACGTGCTTTGGAGGAGGGGAGCAGATAGGGAGACGCGGTGGGGGGAGGAGTAGTGGCGATCCGTCTGGAAAGGGGAGTGAGGCGGAGGCTTTGTGGGGGGTGAGGGGAGAGATGACGCATTTGCAGAACATTGAAGTCACGGTTGGGGGCCGGAGTGGTCTGGCCGTATTGGAATTGGCCAGAGGGGCCAGTTGGGAACACAAGGTTGGAGGGTATGTAGGGACTGACTTAGACTGAGGCCAAGGTAGGCTGTCCCTGCAGTCGAGGCTTGCAGGGGCACTGGGTGCATTTGGTCGAACCAGCAGTGCCTTTACAGATAAACTGGGCTGCTTGAGAAAGGGAGAGATGGAGCTGGAAGGGGGCGGGGTGCAGGGGTGGAGGGAGTGCCTTTGGCAAAATTAGGTGGGCGTGACCGAAAGGAGCGCAGCCTAGATGGGGTGGTTCAGGCCTGGACTGATATCTGAAGATTCAACCTAGAATTTTTAGCTAAGAAGCAGGAGGGGTTAAAAATTGAGATGGAAACCTAACCAAATCTTGAGGTTTGATTTGAGTTGAGGCAAAAGGGTATCAGATTTACTGTCCTGATAATGGACTGAGAGTGGGAGATACAGTTGGAAAGAGAGGGACTTGAGAATAGGAGTAATTGAAATCTGGAGTCTGAGGAACCCGGGCCAGTGGATTTTGGAGTGCAACAAGGAATATGACAAAGAATGAGGACATTCAGTCTTGGAAGTGACTGACAGGGTAAAGGTTGAGACTGGTGTCTGGTTGTGATTTGGGAGTAAGGGCTGCTTTTCTTATAAAAATTAAGGTTGTATTTGCACCAATAGAGATCACAAGTTTGGGAGAGAAACTGAGGCTTTGGAACCGGTGGTACCTGAGATGAGAAGCAAGGATGATGGAATGAGATTGGGCAAGAACTGCAACTTCAGGGTGGCCAATAGGAGTGTCTGTGGAGTGGAGGCTGCTGGGGTACGAGGAATTGGGCAGAGGTCTCCATGCGAAGGAAACTGGAAGTGGCTTCATCATTTGGACCTTTGTAGGAGAAGGTCCTCCCTTCTCTCTTGCAGGAGAAGAAGATTGAAATAAGGGTCACTAGGAAAAGCAGTTGAGGAATGAGAGCGAATGGGGAATGAAGGAGAACAGGGAATTAGGGAATGAGGGAGTCGAGAGGGTGAGACAGTCTGGACAGTGGGTGGTAAGGGTGAGTGAGCCCAGCTGGGATGACTGAGGTGGTCTGTCCTGTTTGAACGCAGCTGGTGCTGGGTGTAACATATCTGAGGGTGAAATCTTAAATGGATACAGCTTGGGAATTAGAGATAACATTTTGCAAAAAGGAAGATTCCAGTTTGGGGTTGGGTGGCAGGATTGGAGTGGCAGATTTGGGGGTTGTCCCAGAAAAATGAGTAACGGTAGAGAATCTGCCTGCAATGCGGGAGATCTTGGTTCAATCCCGGGTCGGGAAGGTCCCACACGCCTTGGGGCAACTAACCATGTGTGCCTCAGGTACCGAAGCCTGAGCGCCCTGGAGCCCATGCTCGGCAGCAATGAGAAGCCTGAGCACTGCTACTAACCCCCTCTCCCTGCAACTGGAGGAAGCCCGCTTGCAGCAGTGAAGACCCAAAAACTTTGAGAGGGAAGGGAATGGGGGTGAGATAGGATCAGCAGGCCTTCGATAACACAGGTGGAAGTTAAGAAAATAGACTCCACAGATTTGGGAGCTATGGGAATATGGATGAAGGGACTGAGCAGGTTTAAGGGTGAAATCAAATCAATGGGGCTCCCTAGTTGTGACTGGAGTGGATAAGGCAGCAAAAGGACAGTGGCTCAGACTTGGAGTTGAGGATATAAAGAAATACGGCCTGTATAAGAGAACAAAATCAGAACAAACCTAATCTCAGAACCTTCATGCTTTTAGCCCCTAAGGGGAAAGGTCTGGAAGGGGGAGGGTTCACTGCTTAGGTCACCTGGCCCAGCCCTTCCCTCCAGCTCCCCTGGGCTTGATTTTTTTCTTGTAAGAAGTTCTCCGTCCTGGAGGGAGTTTCTTAAGTCATAATCAGTAATCTGTCATGCGGCTCAGAATCCCATCTGCAGGGGACAGCCTCAACTTCCAGAAACAGTTGACTAAGGTGAAGAAGCAAAAACAAGGTCCGAAGAAGCTGGAAGCATGCGTAGTTCCACTGATAAGGCAGCACTTCCCAATCCTGCTGTTTTTACTTTCACATCCTAGCGGAGCTCCTCCGATTCATCTGGGCAGCTCTGAAGGTCCCCTGCCAGGGAGGAGCCCTCTCACACCCCACTGAGATGCTGGTCTCCTGGACACCTTGCCTCTAGCTGGGCAGCGGAGAATCCTCTCATTAATTGGCAGTATAACAAATGGCCTCACCCCTCAGGAGAACCCCTCTCCTCCTCACAGAGGGTGGGGTGGCTTGGTCCTTCACTCACCCATGGCTTTAGCAGACACCTTAATTATAATCATCATCTGTACAGCAGGAATTATAACCCTACAGAAATGAGGGGGTCATTCTGTCCCAGGGATGTGGGGTGACCAAGGTTAGGTCACTGGTGAGGGATTGTCTGAGCTGGCAATGTGCTCTGCTGGGGAGTGAGAGGGACGTATCTGTGACGTCTCCAGGGGGTGCAGGAGCCGTCTGAAGTTTGGGGCTGAGATCTGGGTGTGATGGGTTTTGGCGTTGCCACCTTGGGACTGAGACTGGAGTGACGTTTTTACCCTGGAGATGAGAATTAACTGAGATTTTTTCCCTGAGATAAGCATGGGGTTTGAAGTACCTGAACATGGGGTGAGGGGAGAGTCCCTGCACTGGAAATACCTGGAATTGGGAGGTCATAATGTTGGGGGATGGGCGGCTTGGATTGTGGTGACTGTGGTGTCTGGAACTGGAAGCTTCTATGCCTCGAGCGATTACATGATGCTGATAGTTAACAGACTGCGATGAAATTCCGGGTATGTTTTGATGGGGAAAGCGTCATCAGGAACAGCCCTGGACTCTGTGGGAGGAGAGTTCGAGGCCTGGGAAAGAGGAGAAGGGAGACCGAATCAGCAGGAGAATCTGACTCTGCCTCTGTGTTTTGTCGATTCTGAAGGTGGGCCATGAGCCGATGCCCCCCACCATTGGGACCAACGTGCTGGGGAGGAAGGTCCTCTACCTGCCGAGCTTCTTCACCTACGGTGAGTGTGCTCCTCAGACAGGAAAGCCCACACCCAGAGAGACATGAAAGAGGCGTCAAGCAGGGAGCAGGGAGCAGGCCCAGCTGGGCCCGGGGAACAAGGGGGGGCCGCATGGGGTACCCAGCGTCAGAACTGGTGTGGGAGTGGGGTCAGGGACAGAGGGGTGTTGGGGTGGGAGCCAGTGACCAGCACGGCTGTGGGACAGTTCCTCTGCCTGGGCTGCCCGCGGTCAGTGGGAGAGCAGATAGGTGGCCGAGAGAGGGCTGTCCGGGACAGGGGTTCCTGTCATCTCTGCCACCCCAGGCTGTGCCTGGGAGCGAGGGTGGCGGCGGTTTTCCTTTGTTTCCCTCCTGAGCAGTCTGGCTGTCCTGTTACCAGTTCTTTGGCCTTCCTGCTCCTCCAGCAGGAGACCTGTTGGGACCTCCTGGGTTCCTTTCCTCCCCTGTTCCCCAGGCAAGAGTGCCCTCTCATTCAAGCACCCCCATCCCCTGGGGTGGAACACTCAGGTGGGTCTCGGCTTCACCTCTGGCCCTGATGACCTGCTCGAGCTCAGGGCTGCTCTGGCCTTGCCCTCCTCGTCAGCTGCTGCCCACCCAGGCCCTTCATACAAGCACAGCAGCTCTGCCTGCCTGAGGGTCTCTCCATCGAGAAGCCCACCACGGTGGTTGGGGCTTGCCCGATGCCAGCAAAGCCCACCAGCTGCCCACACTGCTCATCCCCAGGCCCACAGCCGGCCAGGACCATTTCACATCTACCATCCCTGCCCGCCTCCTGAACTTCTTTAAACGTGCCTTTGCTCTCTCAGCTGGGCTGATCCCCACATGCTCCCTCCATCCTTGCTCGTCTTATCTGTGTAGTCAGTCCAGAACAGTCCTCTGAAAAGCTTTCCTTCTGCTAAATAACTTAGGCCCTTGCCCGCGCACCGCCCCCCCCCCCCACCTTTTTTCCACGTCACACACTCTTGGCAGAACCTCACGTCCCATTTCTCTTCCAGTTTGGCCACTTTATTGAGTACAGCATGGGCCAGGTGGAAGATGTTGTTTTGAGGGGAGAAGTCTGTTCATATTTGTTTCATTTAAAAATTGTCAGTGTCGGGGAGGAGGATGTCACAGGTTTAGGGAGCTCCCCTCACCCCCCCTGCAACTGGCACACAATGAAGCCAGTGTACACAGTGGACACTCGCCCTGCAGGAGGCTGGGTGGCGGGCTGCCAGCCCCATGCCACCGTCTCTCTGTACACGGCCGTGCCGGGCTCTAGGCCTAGAGAGACCGGGACCCAGACTGTCTCTGTTGATGTCCCACAGTCATTCTCGAAAGGACGCAGGGTGGAGGGTCTTGACAGTCATGTTATAGTGTCTTGTGAAGATGAGCCGAGTCCTGAGGTGTCCCCCGCCCCTTTTATATAAATGTGGTCTCAGTGCAGATGGTGGAAGCAGGTGCCTGGTGGGCATTTCTGGACACCATACCTGCTCTCGAGTTGGGGAGGGGGCCCAGCTGTCTGGCTGTCTAGACATTGTCCGGACAGGATCTCTTCCTCCCCATCATGGTGAAAAGTGTGGCTTTCTTCAGTCTTCTCCCAGAAAGGGCCTCCTGGCGAGGAGTTTTTTGGGGGACTACAGAGAAACCGTGGAGTGATGGAGCCCCCGGCCAGCCAGGGGGCCCATGGTGGCACAGAGGCTTCTCCAGGCGCTTCTGCCTGCCCTTCTCTGCCCTGGTTCATAATTCCGCTCTGAGATGGGGGGAGGTAGGCGTGCTCCCTCCTCTTCTTCTGGCTCGGAAACTGGGTGGAAATAGAAAGAGGCTAAGTGTCCTCTCTTTCTGGAACTCACGCTCAGGCTTTATCCCACCAGCTCTCCTTCCGGCTGCTTGGAGCTCCCTTCCCCCAAAACAAACCTTCCTTCTGCCTGTTCCCTCCGCTCTGAGGCATGGCATCCTCCCGGTGGCCCAGCCTCCCGTCTCCTCTTCCTCTCTTTCCAGCCCCACACCTGGCCCCGGAAGCCAAACCAGCAGGTACCAGGTGCCCTGGGGCCGGGAAAGCCAGTGGAGCTGCCACGCGGAATGGCTGCTGGCAGATGCGGGGAGGGGAGGACAGGCACCTTGCGGGTTCCCGCCACTGTGCGGAGCTGGAGAGCTGAGGTCAGGGCTTCGAGGGGCTCTGTGTGAGGGAACGTTCTGCTAGCTTCCAGGCACTCAGGTTTATAAAAATTTGTCTCGTCTTCTTTTTTGAACGTTGTCTAAAAGTTGATATTTAACTAAATAAAGCAACAAAACGTTAAGAGAGTATCCATTTAGAGGCTCATGAAAAGCAATGACTTAGATAGGGTCCAGCTTCCCTGACCACTTGTTTTTTCTGTAGAGTAGTTCATCAGTGCCTCTATTTTAGTTACTTCTCCACTGGTTTTTCCCCCCTGCCCCGCCATCCCCCGTGATTAATAAATGCCAGGAGGTGCCCGGTGGGGTCCTGGGTGCAGCACGTGACAAAGTGGGCATGCCCTTCTCCCTCTCGAGCCTTTCTCCCGGGACCCCTTCCTTTTCCTTTTCCCTCCCTTAGTTTGCAAACTTCACTGTTCCCTGGGACCAGTCTTTTTCCTTTTTTTCTCTTTTTCCAGAGGAAAACATTTTTCATCAGCAACAGAGTTGGTTCCTAGGTTGTAGCACTGAAGCTGCCGAGTTGAAAACCTGTCGCTCAATTAGCCAAGATTTTTCAAAGCTAAAAAAAAAACATGAACCTGTTTGTCAAAAAAAAAATGTTTTGAAGGTTTTGCAAAAGGAAATGGGCTAGAGAAGATAATTGGGAGTGGGGCCCAAGTGCTCCCAGGGTCGTGGCCAGTGCTCCCTCCCGTGACGGAATCCGGCAGGTACCGAGGGACAAGGCCGCGTCCGGTCTGGGTGTGAAATGTGACCCAGGAGTGGGTGCCCCGGGGCTGGGTGTGACGCTGCCCCGCCTGCTCTCCCGCAGCCAAGTACATCGTGCAGGTGGATGGGAAGATAGGGCTGTTCCGAGGCCTGAGCCCCCGGCTGATGTCCAACGCCCTCTCCACTGTGACCCGGGGCAGCATGAAGAAGGTGAGCCCGGGGCGAAGCCAGGACCGGCTGCCCGGCGCCCCCCGAGCTCCCGGTCCCCCTGCAGGCCACTACGGGCACCCGTCCTGCTTCTCAGTGCCCGGGTTGGTCGAGGTGCCCCCCCACCCCCACCACCATAACCAGACTCCAAGGCCAGGTGGTCCGGTGCTGAGTCCCCTCAATTGGAAACACTCCTGCCCTGCTGTGCACCCTGTGACACTCGATGGGGGCTTTCCCCGCCAGCTTCAGCCCTGGGGGGGTTTCCCATGCTGGGCCCCGCTAACGGACACGGCCAGGAAAAGCAGCCGGAGCCGCGTCCTGCCCTCTGCGTCCCCTCCCAGTTCCATCTCAGAGGCGCTCTCGCACTCTGCTTCTGAGCCACCTCTGCTCTTTGCACCTCAGGTTTTCCCTCCAGACGAGATCGAGCAGGTTTCCAACAAGGATGACATGAAGACTTCTCTGAGGAAGGTGGTGAAGGAGGTGGGTACCCGGCACTGGAGAAGAGCCTGATCATTATCTCTTACTGCCAAGTCAGGCCAGTCGATGAAGAGTCACAGTTGGGGCCCCCTGTGTGCTCATTGGGGGATGGAGGACAGGATTGTGCGTGGGTGAACCAGGGCCCGTCTGAGGTAGACTGATTGTGTGGGAGCCTCGGGATCCTGGTTTCTCCCCGTTAAGTGCTCGTCACTCCCCGTGAGTGTCAGAGGAGACAGGCCTGACGGGAGACAGGAGTGTTCCGGAGACAGGCCAGACTGAGTCCCCACCTCTGCTCTCTTACAGACCTCCTATGAGATGATGATGCAGTGTGTGTCGCGCATGCTGGCCCACCCCCTGCATGGTGAGCTGCCCGCTGGAGACTGCACCCCAGCCATGGGATGAGCCCTCGTGGATGGTAGACAGGGAGCAGTAGAGTGCCTGGGAAGTAGCGTTACTGGGATCGCTAGTGATGCTGGCGTCCTGTCCAGTCCAGCGGAGTTGGGGCTCTTCCCGGGCAGAAGAAATGGGACGTGATCACAGGGTGTCTCATGATCACAGGGATCCCAGAGGCTGCCTCCCCTCCTGGGCTTGGACACAGGCCCCGCGGCCGGGGAGTTGTGGTCTTTGGCCATTGTGTCACCTGCGTGTGTGTTTCCTTTCTCCTCAGTCATCTCAATGCGCTGTATGGTCCAGTTTGTAGGACGGGAGGCCAAGTACAGGTGGGTAATGCTTCTCAGGATGGGCAGGAGGGCCCTGTCACTACTCAGAGTCTGCCAGGACAGGCCAGGCTGGGATCAGCTCCCGCCCCATTTCTGCCATTTCTAGCAGCTTCAGAGGAGTGGGCTAGTGACTTCCGTAGTCTGAGTCCAGGGCATCTTCTCCCTCGCTCATCTAGGGTGTCCCTGGATGAGCTTGGGCACCTTGCAGAGGGGTGGGTGGATTGGAGTCCTCTTGATTAGGGGTCCCACCGGGGCTCCCTCCTGACCCCTGAGTCATATCCTGACCCTTCCTCCAGCTGTCGAAGGAGCGGGCTTATAGTTGGTTCCCTCCTCTGTTAAGCTGCCATCCAACCTGTGGGCTCAGGGCTTGTCCCTCCCATTGTTTACCTGCCATGCCCGGCACCGAGCTGGGTGCTCTGGGGTCATCGGTGTGTTGACCCCGCCCTTCCCTGGGGCACTTGTGCCCTCTCTCCCCTCTGGGTGCAGGACAGGAGGGGGTCCTGGAGACACAGGGCAGGAGTCATGCGCTTGTCTCCCTTCCTCTCAGCTTCTCATTTCCTGGGTTCGGTGGTTTCCTGTAGCTGTCCTTGGGGCCACTGCCCCAGGAAGCTTGGCTGCCATGGTGCCTCCTTTTGAGTTCGATAGTGGGAAATTGGCCCGTTCCCCCAGTGAGCTCAGAACCCAGTGGGCCGAGTCACAGTCCTGAGAAGCAGGGTAGTGGGGCCTGGCAGGGCTCTGGCTCCCACCGCCTTTCACCTAGGCCACCCCAGCCCTCAGCTTTGCAGAGCCTCCCTGCATTGTCCAGGCCCCAGAGGTTGCAGTTGAGCCTCCTTTGCATTTCACACCTAAGACGTCCCAGCCTGCCCTCTGATGGCTAAGAGGCTGCAGCGGGCGGGGCATATGTTCCCAGCTCCCTGCTGGGATAGGCCAGGTGTCTGTCTTTTTCCAGGCTGGGCGATCTGGGCGGTCTGCTGCAGGGCCTTCTGCTGCGGGGCCCTCTATTCCGTCCCTGCCCTCTGGGAAGGAGCCTCTCTCCACTCGCCTCCTCTCTCTCTCTGTCAGGCATGCAGGCTCCAGAAGGTTGTTCAGCCAGAGCTGAGCACAAAAGCCTGCCAGAAGGAGGGTCCGTCGCCTTGTAGCAGCCCAGGCCGGAAGGTTCATTCCTACATTCCAGATCCACACAAGATAGCCATAGAGAACTGGGGTTCTGCCCCCGGTGGGGTGGGTTTCCTGAGTCTCAGTGAACTGTGTCAGTGCCCCCCTCATCCCCAAACAAGGGCTGTGACTGTCTCCACTTGGCTTCTGCCCGGTGACAGAGGATGTCCCCTCCCCGTCCCAACCAGGGCCGGACAGCTCTGAGCAGGGGTGGGGGGCTCCCCTCCCCACCCGGGTGCGGGCTTCTTGCAGGCGCCCAGTGACCTTGTGTTCCCCGTGTTCTCCACAGCGGCGTGTTGAGCTCCATTGGGAAGATTTTCAAAGAAGAGGGCCTGCTGGGATTCTTCGTGTACGTGAGTTTTATACTCCCCGTAACTGTCACGGAGCAGGGTCTACTAACAGGCGCGTTCTCAACCCTCAGGCCGCGACTGCTAGCCTCAGACTAACCGCTGCACCTCGGCTTGGCCCGTAGAGCTCCATAGCACGTGCGCTGCGGACTGGCAGAACCAGAGCTGCCCAGCCCCCTCCACGCCACGGCTCGCCCAGCAGTGGTACTGTCCGTCCAGCACACCGGGCGTGCAGGGACCATCCCCCCACTCCAATCCCACTGCCTCCGTCCTTTCGCTCCAGGGCTGGGGAGCGGGCACAAGGCTGGCCTTCAGGAGGTCTTCAGCTCGTCCATCGTCCTTGGTTTCACTGCAGAAAAACAGCTGGAAGTCTGTGACTTAGGCTGAAGGTCAAGCCCCGGGCAGCTCGTAAGCTGACTCCAGCTGATAAATCCTGTTTGACAAAGTAGTTCTTCACATTCAACATTTGGGTTTCCCAGGTGGTGCTAGTGGTAAAGATCCAGTCTCCTGTCTGCCAGTGCAGGAGACGTAAGAGACACAGGTTCGATCCCTGGGTCGGGAAGATCCCCTGGAGAAGGAAATGGCAACCCACTCTAATATTTTTGCCTGGGAAATCCCATGGACAGCAGAGCCTGGTGAGCCATATATAGTCCATGGGGTTGCAAAGAATCAGATACAACTGAAGTGATTTAACATTTAATATTTAGAATGCTTCGCATTACACTCCTTGTTTCTGGCTTCTCTTCAAAAGTTAAGACCTGGCCGTTCTGGGCCTGCGTTTCTGCAGAGCAGCTGTCAGCAGGGCACGCCATCTCCTGAGGGTCCCAGACCCTCCACCCAACCCAAGGTGGGGTGTCTTTACACCCACCTTGCTCCACCTGTAAAGAAAACTTGCACTGTATAAAAAGACTGTAAACCACAACAGAACCCAAAAGCCAGGCCTTACAAATATTTTTGTTTTGCTTTTTTTAGGTCTAGACACTGACATACATGATGTCGTGAGCATAGTGTGCTAGACCTGGGGCTCTGTGTTAACTCACTTTGAGGTGCCACAGTCGGCCAGGTGTTCTGCATGTAGGTGTGTGTGCGTGTGTATGTGGTTCTCAGTAGGAGGTGAATTTGCCACAGGGGTCATAAGTAATGTCAGGAGACATCTTTTGGTTGTCACAGCTGGGATCTAGTGGGTAGAGACCAGGGATGTCGCTAAACATCTTGAAATGCAGAGGTCAGCTCCCATGACAAAGAATTTACTCAGCCCTAAAGGTCGACAGTGCCAAGGTTGACAAACTTTGATTTATATACACACACTTATTCAAACGTACGTTCGTGTCTGTGTATATCTATACGTGTGTGTGTGTGTGTGTGTGAATAAATATTTGCTTGTGTGACTAGTACTTCAGACCTTAAAACACTGCATATCATCGCCTCTGGTATTTTTCACTCTCACTGTATATATACATTCTATTCTGATGTGTGAATAGGACTCCCACACAACAGCTGCTTACCCATTGGATTCTTTTTTCTTTTGCATATTTGTAGAACATGATCTGTGTGCTCAGAAATCGCTGAGTGTATATGTGAAAAGTCAGTCTGAACACAGATGGAACCAACAGGATTGGAAATTGCATTCAAGAAGGTTCATTTTATTAATGTCCCTCATATCATATTAATAGGTGTGTTATATATTTTTTTTAACTTTTCAGATATTTTGAAATACTTTTTCAAATTCAAAAATCCTAATTCTGCGTCCTCTCCCGAAGATACAGCCATCCTCCTGAAACTCTTTCCACATGTCTTCATATCTAAACAAGCAAATAAACACATTTTTTAAAAAAAAGAAAAAGACCACAAGGATCACACAGGACCCACTGATACCAATCTGGCTTTTCGCCCTCAGCACTGTATCTTAGGAAAACTTCATCTTACTGTGTAGAGATGTTTATTCTAAAGGCCATCACTTGAAAAGGCAGCCCTCCTTACTGAAGCTTGTATGGAGTGTCTTTGGTGGAACATTCCAGGGATGAAGACAGACGCCCTGAGCTAAGTTTTGTGAGCGTTGATTAGGTAAATAGGCAAAAGGAAAAATGCCAGAGTGTAGGTACTCTTTCCTTATCTGCATTTGAAAATCCCAGATTTTGCAACATTCATCTTAAGGCCCAGCTTCTGTAGTTTGAAAACCACTTATGAGATCATAGGCTTAACTTGTGCTCTCAGATGTGGCTTGTAGCATACACTCCACCACCCCACACCCTGTGAAGAAAGGAACACTGCCTTCCTGGTGTGGATAGCTGCTGGCCCACGTGGCCCCTGCAGCCTTCCTTCCTGAGGTGGTGCTGGTAGATAACGCTGAAGTTTAGAGCTTGGAATATCCTTGCCTGCTTCCTGGGTGTGGAGCCCCCAGGAATCGCTCCCTTCCCTCTCCTGCTTATCTCTGCTCACCTTGTTTTTTTAGCGGCTTAATCCCTCACCTCCTGGG
Organism: Bos indicus; assembly: GCF_029378745.1. Lineage (NCBI taxonomy): Eukaryota > Metazoa > Chordata > Mammalia > Artiodactyla > Bovidae > Bos > Bos indicus. The sequence continues at coordinate 12,383,921 of NC_091782.1, read as the reverse complement.
CGATGTGGTTTTCTTGTGGGGCTGTAACCTGCTGGCCCACTTCATCAATGCCTACCTGGTGGATGACAGCGTGAGTGACACCCCAGGGGGGCTGGGGAACGACCAGAATCCAGGTTCCCAGGTTGGTTGGAACAAGGACTTGTCCATCTTTCCATGTACTGCTGATGCCCAGGGTCTGGGGCAGACTTGAGGACTCTGGGATTCTGAGCAGTGGGCCCTGGGGGCTGGAGAGGGTCCTTGGTGGGTAGGGGTCTGAGCAGAAGACCTCTGATGGTCCCTGGGTGAACTTTGTCTCCGAGGAGATGAGATCGCTAACAAGACCTAGAGGGGTTTATGGGATGCCCATCCTTGGGCAGCTTCGCTGGTAACGTGGATACGGACTTTATCCAAGGCTGGTTTGAGACAGTGACCCAACTAGGGGTCCCTTGTAAGGCAGGAGATAGACCAGCTCATGGTAACGCTTCAGCTCTCACTTAGTGTTGTAGGCTTGTTCAGGCCCTTTTGTGAACAGTGACGTTTGATCCTGACAGCACCCCAGTTGTGAAAGGAGCAGAGTCAGGGTGACACTGTGTTTTACAGACATGAGCCCCAGAGATTGAAGGGCTGTCCTGAGGCCCTTGGCTGTGAGTCGACAGTGCTGGGACTAGGTCTCCCTCCCTGGGCCCAGCTGAGGGTGCTTCAGTCAGCTAGGCCATGCACCATGCAGGCGCACCCCGCTCTTGTTAGCAGGAGTCTCCACAGCTAGGTGTGCACAGACCTCTCAGCTGGTTGGGTCAGGCACGGGGAAGCCTTGATCCTTCTAAAAGGCACTGGTTAAGAAAGCTGGGGACTTAGTTTGACTAGTTCTGCCTGAACCAAGATACGAGTTGGAGGGCTGTGATGAGCTGGGGCTCCTGGTAGCCAGACATCCCAACAGCAGGGATCGCCCACTCTAGGAGGGTTGATGAGGGCCTGGGGACTTGTCTCCCAGAATCGCCTTGTTGGGGGTGGGGGGCTCATTGTCTTGTGTCTGTGTCTGGGCCCCAGAACAGCAGTTCCAGGGTGAGGGTGGTCTGGGAAAGAGTCCATGGTGAGGAGTGCCTCAGAGCTCCCAGCTGAGGCAGAGGGAAACGGACCATTTGAAGTGGATAAGTGGAGTCTTCCTGGCCTTTTAACGTAAGCAAATACAAGTTGCAGCAATTAGAGTAGCACACCCACGGCCCTGCCCTCGCTCCAGGGTGTTGGGAGTGGGTGAGCTGCTGCCGTCACACACAGCAAGCTTGGGACAGCTGGGGTGTTGATGGGGGTCGTCCCACAGCTGACGGCTTCCTCCAGTCCAGGTGGGCAGGTGTTTGACCAGGGGCTGCTGCACTTACCCTCAGACAGCAGCAGTCAGCACTTCACTGAAAGTACTTTTCGAGTGCTTCAGGCTAAGGTGAGGCTGCCGCTCAAGCAGAGGGCCCAGTAGACCTCCGCCCAGGGTTGCAGGGTGTCCATCTGGTGGGGCGGCCCCACAGGAGGCTGAGGGATGGGTCATCACCCTTCCTGTTTTGGGGCTGTTTTGTGGGTAAAGTTGAATTTAGGAGTTGGGCCTGAAGGGAGTGAGAGTTTGGTGAGGTGGGGGGCAGAAAACCCAGCGGTGCCCCTCACCTTTCACTGCAGGACCCAGGATTCTGTCTGGGCGGTTCACATGGGCACCTGGTTTTCCACTCAGTAAGCGCTTATGTGTGCCGAGCCCTGGGCACTGATCAAAGGCCAAGTCCTCAGGACTTGCAGAGGCTGCAGCCCAGAAGTCCACCTTCCTTCCCTTCACCGCTCACCACCCACGGTGGGGTCACAGAAGCCCTTTCAGTCAGGATATCCCAGTTCTGCCCCCCAGATGATTGCGGCTCTGACTCACAGGCTGCAAGAGCTGCTGGCAGGCCCTGAAAGTGGGCTCTTCATGTGCGGAGGAGCTGAGTGCTAGCGGGGTGCAAGGCCAGTGTGGATGGCAAGGTGAAGGGGGCCACAGAGCAGGCAGTGAGGACGGGACCTGTGCATCAGAAGTCTGCTTCCCGAGCCAAACCCATCTCCCTTTGTGTCTCTCCAGTTCAGCCAGGCGCTGGCCATCCGGAGCTACACCAAATTTGTGATGGGGGTAAGTCGGGCCCTGCATGGCCCTTTCCACGGTGCTGGGGGCCTGGGTGGGGCCTAGGAGGCCAGCTCCGGTGGTGGCTGAAGGCAGGCCTTAGTGAAGGCTACTGGCACAGGGTGTCCCTGCCCCCTGAACTCCGGCCAGGGCTGCGGTGGGTGGGGTCACTGACCCTCGGGTCTCCTGCAGATCGCGGTGAGCATGCTGACCTACCCCTTCCTGCTGGTCGGCGATCTCATGGCTGTGAACAACTGCGGGTAGGTGTGTGCCCCTCCCCCAGGCACCCTGCCAGGGCTGCTGGGGGGACCTGGCTGAGCCCCTCCCAGCCGCTCTGTGTGGCCTCAGCCCACCTGGCATGCCAGCTTCCTCTGGGATTCATCATACCCCTTTGGGAGGAATATGTGGGTCAGTATATGGGTGGTGGCAGCTTTAGCTCCTCCCACTGTCTTCTGGGTCTGACACGCTCTTCTTCCCGGGCAGGCTGCAGGCTGGGCTCCCTCCTTACTCCCCAGTGTTCAAATCCTGGATCCACTGCTGGAAGTACCTGAGTGTGCAGGTAAGTGTGCACTCCAGGGAGTTTTCTCCTCATTTCTCCATAACATTGATTGGAGAGAAAAGATTTTTGTACACCCTTCATGGAAAGTTAAGGGCTTGTCATAGAATCCAAGGCTTTTATAAGTAAATTTTACTGTATCTAGAAGGGGTTTGAGGTGCTTAGATCTGAATTTCCTTAAGAATTAAACATCAGATCAGATCAGATCAGTCGCTCAGTCGTGTCTGACTCTTTGTGACCCCATGAATCGCAGCATGCCAGGCCTCCCTGTCCATCAACTCCTGGAGTTCACTCAGACTCAGGTCCATCCAGTCAGTGATGCCATCCAGACGTCTCATCCTCTGTTGTCCCTTCTCCTCCTGCCCCCAATCCCTCCCAGCATCAGAGTCTTTTCCAGTGAGTTAACTATTCACATGAGGTGGCCAAAGTACTGCAGTTTCAGCTTTAGCATCATTCCTTCCAAAGAAATCCCAGGGCTGATCTCCTTCAGAATGGACTGGTTGGATCTCCTTGCAGTCCAAGGGATTCTCAAGAGTCTTCTCCAACACCACAGTTCGAAAGCATCAATTCTTCGGTGCTCAGCCTTCTTCACAGTCCAACTCTCACATCCATACATGACCACAGGAAAAACCATAGCCTTGACTAGATGAACCTTTGTTGGCAAAGTAATGTCTCTGCTTTTGAACATGCTATCTAGGTTGGTCATAACTTTCCTTCCAAGGAGTAAGCGTCTTTTAATTTCATGGCTGCAATCACCATCTGTAGTGATTTTGGAGCCCAAAAAAATAAAGTCTGACACTGTTTCCACTGTTTCCCCATCTATTTCCCATGAAGTGGTGGGACCAGATGCCATGATCTTCGTTTTCTGCATATTGAGCTTTAAGCCAACTTTTTCACTCTCCTCTTTCACTTTCATCAAGAGGCTTTTGAGTTCGTCTTCACTTTCTGCCATAAGGGTGGTGTCATCTGCATATCTGAGGTTATTGATATTTCTCCCGACAATCTTGATTCCAGCTTGTGTTTCTTCCAGTCCAGCGTTTCTCATGATGTACTCTGCATATAAGTTAAACAAACAGGGTGACAATATACAGCCTTGATGAACTCCTTTTCCTATTTGGAACCAGTCTGTTGTTCCATGTCCAGTTCTAACTCTTGCTTCCTGACCTGCATACACATTTCTCAAGAGGCAGATCAGGTGGTCTGGTATTCCCATCTCTTTCAGAATTGTCCACAGTTTATTGTGATCCGCACAGTCAAAGGCTTTGGTATAGTCAATAAAGCAGAAATAGATGTTTTTCTGGAACTCTCTTGCTTTTTCGATGATCCAGCGGATGTTGGCAATTTGATCTCTGGTTCCTCTGCCTTTTCTAAAACCAGCTTGAACATCAGGAAGTTCACGGTTCACATATTGCTGAAGCCTGGCTTGGAGAATTTTGAGCATTAGTTTACTAGTGTGTGAGATGAGTGCAATTGTGCAGTAGTTTAAGCATTCTTTGGCATTGCTGTTGTTTGGGATTAAAATGAAAAATGACTTTTTCCAGTCCTGTGGCCACTGCTGAGTTTTCCAAATTTGCTGGCATATTGAGTGCAGCACTTTCACAGCAGCATCTTTCAGGTTTTGGAATAACTCAACTGGAATTCCATCACCTCCACTAGCTTTGTTCATAGTGATGCTTTCTAAGGCCCACTTGACTTCACATTCCAGGATGTCTGGCTCTAGGTCAGTGATCACACCATCGTGATTATCTGGGTCGTGAAGATCTTTTTTGTATAGTTCTTCTGTGTATTCTTGTCATCTCTTCTTAATATCTTCTGCTTCTGTTAGGTCCATACCATTTCTGTCCTGTATTGAGCTCATCTTTGCATGAAATGTTCTTTGGTATCTCTGATTTTCTTGAAGAGATCCCTAGTCTTTCCCATTCTGTTGTTTTCCTCTATTTCTTTGCATTGATCGCTGAAGAAGGCTTTCTTATCTCTTCTTGCTATTCTTTGGAACTCTGCATTCACATGTTTGTATCTTTCCTTTTCTCCTTTGCTTTTTGCTTCTCTTTTTTTCACAGCTATTTGTAAGGCCTCCCCAGACAGCCATTTTGCTTTTTTGCATTTCTTTTCCATGGGGATGGTCTTGATCCCTGTCTCCTATACAGTGTCACGAACCTCATTCCATAGTTCATCAGGCACTCTATCTGTCAGATCTAGGCCCTTAAATCTATTTCTCACTTCCACTGTATAATCATAAGGGATTTGATTTAGGTCATACCTGAATGGTCTAGTGGTTTTCCCTACTTTCTTCTATTTAAGTCTGAATTTGGCAATAAGGAGTTCATGGTCTGAGCCACAGTCAGCTCCTGGTCTTGTTTTTGCTGACGGTATAGAGCTTCTCCATGTTTGGCTGCAAAGAATATAATCAATCTGATTTTAGTGTTGACCATCTGGTGATGTCCATGTATAGAGTCTTCTCTTATGTTGTTGGAAGAGGGTGTTTGTTATGACCAGTGCATTTTCTTGGCAAAACTCTATTAGTCTTTGCCCTGCTTCATTCCGTATTCCAAGGCCAAATTTGCCTGTTACTCCAGGTGTTTCTTGACTTCCTACTTTTGCATTACAGTCCCCTATAATGAAAAGGACATCTTTTTTGGGTGTTAGTTCTAAAAGGTCTTGTAGGTCTTCATAGAACCGTTCAACTTCAGCTTCTTCAGCGTTACTGGTTGGGGCATAGACTTGGATTACTGCGGGCAGGAATCCCTCAGAAGAAATGGAGTGGCCATCATGGTCAACAAAAGACTCCGAAATGCAGTACTTGGATGCAATCTCAAACATCAGACTAGGTCATTTCTTCACCTCTTAAAGACTCAGAACGAATATGGGCGAGCCCACGGGGTAGGTGGTGAAGCCCAAGAACTCCTTATAACCTTGAGTAATCTGGGCTGAAGACAAACCCGGCCTGTTGGAGGCTGGCCCCTCCTTCCCGCAGGACGCCCCAGGTGCCCAGGAGAGCCTGAGCTTGGCGCTGGGCCACATGGTGAGCTTGGTGAGAGTGCCAGTCTTGAAGTTTTTGTGTTGCCCAGGCACACTCCTCCTGGCTGGAGTTCTGGGTCCAAGGTCCAGGTGGCTGGCCCAGGGCAGATCCTTGGCTTCCCTGGCCTTGGTTGGCCTCAGTAGGATGAGGCAGGGGCCTGGGCAGGAGGAAGCAGCACACTGACTGGCCTCCGGCTGGAGAAAAGGATGGTGGATGGGAGGAAAGCAGGGAGGCGTGAGACAGACGCAGGCCTTCCGCAACTCAGGTGGTTCCTCATGCATCGCGGCCTGTGTATGGGAGGAGCTCTAGGCCCCTTGGCTCTGATGCCAGAGAGCAGCGGGTGTCCTCCTCAGGAGCCCCATCAACACTGGACACTCTGTGCTGCAGCGCAGAGCAGATCCTGACATTGCCCCGAGGAGTGCAAACCCAGACCGGCTGCCTCCAACCCCAGGGGCTCACAGCTCCCGGCCCTTTGTTGGTCACATGCTGGCCCGGCTCTGTGGGTTGAGGAGCCTGGCCTCCCCTCTCAACTGACCTGACTGCTCTTTCCAATCCAGGGCCAGCTCTTCCGAGGCTCCAGCCTGCTTTTCCGCCGGGTGTCATCAGGATCGTGCTTTGCCCTGGAGTAATCTGAATCACCTAAAACCAACCAACCAACCAACCGCGCTGTCTCAGCCTGGCCACCGCGGGTGAGGCCTGATCATCTCGGGGCACCTGTCAGACAACCACCCCAGCGTCACCTAGATGTGCTCTAGCAGGGCTGGGCTTCAGTTTCCGTGTTTCCCATGTGTCTGTCCAGAAGCAGGGGCGGGGTGGGGGTGAGGCTGCGTCCAGTGGGCTGGGCATTGTTGGACCCGGGGAAGGTGGGGTGGGGCTGGGGAATGGGGGCCCGATCCACTTTGCAGATTTCCCGAGTCGGCCTCGTGCAGGGGTCTTGTGGAGGCCCACGCTGGAGGGGTACAGGCTCCTGAGGTCGGGTGGCACTGCCCCACTCACACCCCTCAAGTCAGCCCCAGCTCTCATCCTGCAGCTCAGCTGGGAGCTTCGCGCTCTTGCTTTGTAAATAGGGTGTGATCCCCTTTCAGGAGGCTGCCGTCACGTCACGGCCTTGGCTAGGAGGCTGTCTTCGTTTTTCTCAACACTACTTGTCTGATTAAGGCAGCACCTTCTAAATGGGAAATCATGTGTCTGCTCAGAATGTGTTCCCCTCCCTGTCAATTTAAAGGCTCGTCGGTTTAATGGTGATGCCTCACGTGCAGGAAATGGTTATCTGTGCAATTGTGAACACCCAGATGTTAGGCAGATCAGCGTCTCTAGTCGTATCCAGTTTAAAGTTCCTAATAAGATCTGACCCTTTGTCCCGCAAATAAATGCATCGGTGGTGATTTGGAGCTTTGTGGAGAGTGTCTTATTTTCATGAGCTTAACTGTCTGCAAGGAGAAGGCAATGGCAACCCCACTCCAGTACTCTTGCCTGGAAAATCCCATGAGCTGAGGAGCCTGGTAGGCTGCAGTCCATGGGGTCGCTAAGAGCCAGACATAACTGAGTGACTTCACTTTGACTTTTCACTTTAATGCATTGGAGAAGGAAATGGCAACCCACTCCAGTGTTTTTGCCTGGAGAATCCCAGGGACAGGGGAGCCTGGTGGGCTGCCGTCCATGGGATCGCACAGAGTCGGACACAACTGAAGCGACTTAGCAGCAGCAGCAGCAACTGTCTGCAGGGTGTTTCTCAATCCTTTGTGGTTGTATGAGAAGTGAAGTGAAAGTTGTGTCCAGCTCTATGCAACCCCATGGACTATACAGTCTGTGGAATTCTCCAGGCCAGAATACTAATGTGGGTAGCCGTTCCCTTCTCCAGGGGATCTTCCCAACCCAGGAATTGAACCCAGGTCTCCCACATTGCAGGCAGATTCTTTACCAGCTGAGCCACAAGGGAAGCCCAGTTGTGTGAGAAGGGGCTGTAAAGTGACAGGGCTGGGGGCAGCCCAGCCTGGGCATGGGAAGGGCCTGGGCTTGGCGTAGATCAGTGGGCGGGGGCAGGGGGAGGGTGGAGGCTCAGGTCGCTGGGTGGTTTTCTGAATTAGGCCGAGATGCCAGTTCACAGAGCAACAGCTAGTGCACAGGCCTCTTCCCAGGGAGACAGGCCCTCGAAAAAGTCCTCCCAGCTTCAGAAAATGTTCCATGCAAAAGTCCAGCTGTCCTCAGCACTGTTTGCAGATGATATTGTCGGATTTTACCAAGTTGGTTGGGGTAGCAGTCATGTGGGTACAGCAGAAGGGGTAGGCAGCCCAGCTGCAGCACCGAGCTTGGCCTTCTCTAGAAAAGGCAAAGCTCCCTCCATTTACTTCTGCCGAACACCAGGGCCTATAAACAGGCAAAACTTACAGATGGAACATGCTTGTCCCTGGAGACTGTAGGCTTCCAGCTGATGGGGTGGTAATACCAACTGAGGGCCAGCTGGTTTCCCCAAGTGTTCTCTGCCCCTGCCCTAGGGGAGCGGGCTTCGGGAGTTGGGGTTTGGGACTTAGGTCATATTTCCTCACAGCGTGGCTGGGTCCTGCCCAGGGACGGCCCTGGGATGCTTTTGCCCTAGTTCGCCTCACATATCCTTGTTCCCCGGAACACGGGAGCGTGCCTGTGCAGGTGTCCTGTAAATGTACGTTGGTCGGGGGGTCAGTAAGATCTTACACTCAAGCTCAGATAACCGAAGTGGCCAGGAGGGAAAGCAAATGGCAAGGCGAGTGGGCCAGGGCTCGCTGGCATGGATTCTGTAGAGAAGGAAGACCCTTCAGAGGCGGGTCTGCCACACAGCCCGTTGATCTTTCTCTAGCCCAGCATGGCTTCCCCTGGCACTGACCACTGCCCCGGGGTAACTGTTCTTCCCGTTGCTCCACCCTCAAGTCCTGTTCTTGGATTAATTGCTTCCTATGGGCCCCCAGATTCGAGTCCAAGCTCAGCTAGTCCTAAGAACCCCTCCCTCTGGCAGCCGCCGCCTCCCAGGTGTTTGGAGAAGCCACCGAGGTAAAGAGCCAGCCTGGGGGGCCTGGTGAGTCACTTTGAGGAGAGGCAGTGCCATTCCCGGGCAATACCCTGGGATCGCTGAATTTCAGGCTCTCGACTACATTTCCCAGGTTATCTTTCACATGCAGAAATGGCAAGAAAATCACCGGTGATACTCCATCTCAGTTTTTAGTTGAGCAGTTGCTAACCATTTTCAGTTCAGTATTCAGGTGCACGTATTGTATATGTTAAATGCACCCTTTGTTTCCTGGACCTTTCATTCTTTGAGGATTGAATCCTCCCCTGCCACCCGCTCCCCTAACCCGCCATAGCACCTGGCATGTTTCTCCCTGTCCTGAAAACTAGAGTGACAAGGTCCTGATCTGAGAAAAGAGAGTGGATTGAACTGGGGTGGGGTAGGGCGGAGCTGTCTGCAAAAGGAGGGGTGATGGGAGTGGGAAAATCGTTGTGGACACCTCCCTCCCCTCCTGGAAAACCTAATTCCAGTGGACAAAGCGGGAAGGTCCCCTGACGGGCCTCTCGGGACCCCTGTGATGAAGCCCACATCCCACGTAAAGGCGGTGGCGGTGTGTGCAGGGCGCCACTGGAGCCCGTGGCTGTGCGCAGACGTCTGGGAGTCCTGCAGCAGTGCACAGGAGTAGACCCACCCCGCTCTGGTCCCCAGGGTCTCAGGGTGCGAGACTGCCTTACCCCTCTCTTGGAACATGCCCTCCCATTCTCATCTCAGCCCCTTTCCCTGCCACCCCTACTCCTGGCCAGTTGTCACAGCCCTGCCTGTCTACTCTAGGATACCATCTCTTGGCTTCAGTTATTTCCCAAAAATCTCCAAAGAGGTCCCTGACGTGACAGGTTTCCTGAAGGCTGTGGACACAGGCGCTGTTTATTGGCGGGAGGCCAGCCGATCCCACCCCAAAACGGAGGAGGGTGGCTTAGCCCTCCATCTGCTGCCTCTGCCCTGAGGCTGCCTCAGCTGAACGCCTCACAGGACTTGGGGCTAGCTTGAGAAAACAGGCTCACGAAAGCAGAGATGCCCTTCCCGCCTCAGGAAGGCAAGCAGGGTCAGCCTCTGGAAGTCAGTTAGTGTCACACATTCTCACATAGAAGGAACAAAACCACATGACCGTGTCAACAGGCACGGTGTTTAACAGAATTCAGCATCTGCTCATGGTGAAAACGTTCAAAACCCAAGAAGAGGGCTTCCCCAACCTGATAAATGGCATCTGTGAAAAAACCCATGGTTATATTTTACCGAATGGTGAAATGTGTTCCGCATTAAGATCAGGAATAAGAAAAGACTGTTCTTACCGTTACTTGACATTGTACTAGAGGGTCTAGCCAGGGCAGTTAGGCAAGAAAATGAAAAGTTGTCTGGGTTAGAAGGCAGAAGTAAAGCTCTGCAGATGACGTGATCGTGTATATAGGAAATCTAAGGAAGCCACTAAAAATGCTGTTATAACTAATAAATGAATTCAACCAGGTTGTGGTATATAAAGTTGATTGTATTTCTATATGCTTGTAATCAGAATAAAATGAAATTAATGAAACAGTCTCATTTACAACAGCATAAAAACAAACACATTTAACAAAAGAATTACAAAATTTTTATTTTGAAAACTATAAAACATTGTTGAAAGAAAGTAAAGAAAACCTAAATAAATGGAGAGACAGCACATATTCTTGGATTGGAAGCCTTAACATTGCTAAAATGATGGATTACATAATCCCTATAAAAATTTTGCAGAAATTTGACAAGCTGGTCCTAAAACTTATATGGAAATTCAAGGGATGTAGAAGAGCCTAAACACTCTTGAAAAAAAAAAAAAAAATCAAAGTTGGAGGACTTACATTTACCAATTTCAAAACTTAACTGCAATACGATAGTAATGAAGATGGTGTGGTAGGTAATAGCATAAAGACAAATACGTAAATCCATGGAATATGATTGAGAGTCTAGAAATAAACATTTACATTTAAATTCACACAATTAACTATAAAACTCTTAAAACATAGGCATGAATCTCTATGACCTTGGGTTAGGCAAGGGTTTCTTAGATATAACACCAAAAGTGCAAATAACAAAAACATTGATGTCAGAAGTCATCAAAATGAGCAACTTTTATGTTTGAAGGATATCACCAAGAAAAGACAACCCATAGAATAAGAAAAAATGTTTGCAAATCATTCATCTGATAGGGGACTTGGATCTAGAATATATAAGGAAATCCCTATAACTCAAAAGACAAATACTCCAGTTAAAAAATGAGCAAAAGACTTGAGTAGACGTTTCTCCAAAGAAAAATACACAGATGGCCACTAAACACATGGGAAGATGCTCAACGTCATTAGCCATCAGGGAGATGAAAATCAAAACCACAGCAAGATACTACTTCATGCTTGCTATGATGGCTATAATCAAAAAAGACAAGTGTTGGTAATGTGGAGAAATTGAAACCCTTGTACATTGCTGGTGGGATTGTAAAATGGTGCAGTCACTTTGGAAAGTAGTCTTTGGCAGTACCTGAAAGAATTAAACACAGAGTTACTATATGACCAGAGTTAACCGTATGGTACCACTCCTACTACGTACCCAAGAGAAATGAAGACGTATGGCCATTCCAAAACTTTGATATGAATGTTTACAGCAGCAGCATTTACAATCGCCAATTGTAGAACACACCCAGCATCTACCAGTTGATGAATGGATGAAGTTATATTTCACATAAAGGAATATTACTTGGTAAAATCAGAAGGAATACAGTACTGTTTCATGCTACAACATGGATGAACCTTGAACATATACTAAGTGTAAGGAGCCAGATACAAAAGCCCACATATTCTATGATTCTCTTTATACAAAACGTCAGAATAGACAAATCCATAGAGACAATAGATGAGTGGTTGTTTAGGGCAGGGGCTGGCGGGTGGAGGAAAGGAGAAAGGGACCCTCGACAGGTATGGGGTTTTTGTTTGGGGTGATAAAAATGTTCTAAAATTGTGATAGTTGGCATTACCCTGTGAATATACTAAAAACCATTGAGTGATAACTATAAATCAGTGAATTTTATGTTCTATGAGTTATTCGTTAATCATATATATCACATATGTGTGTATGTATATAGATATCATATAAATATATGTATGTATACACACAGATACATACACACAAGCAGTGTGCAGCTCTGGACTGATTTCCTGTTTAACTGTTCATAGCCCAGCTTTGCCTGGAGCCAGTTGCCCGCCCCTCCCCTCCAGCCCCAGTTGGGGTCCCGAGCTGCCCTCACCTACCATTGTGAGCTCTATGCACACACACATTTGTGGTCTGCTGCCCCACAGCACTTCTGGACAATCCTGTGCTCCTGTGCTTTCCTGGGGCAGTGTCAGGGGGAGGCAGGTGTCTGGGACTCCAGAGCCCTTTCTCAGGACCCCTCTGTGTCCCAGGGGTTGGCCCAGCCATCCCTGAGGTACATTGCTGACCTTGCGTCCAGGATGGGCCTGGGTAGCAGCACCCCCTGAGAAGAGGTTGTGTGCCGCTCCCATCTTGGGTCAGGAACCCAAGTGGCTCCACCACTCCCGGGAGAGTCAGCCCAGCACCCTTGGCCTCCCCTTGGCCCTGTCTGCCTCCTGCCGGCTACCTGCAGATTTTTTTTGTTGGAGGGGGTGTGCAGTTGGAAAGGAAAAGTGCTTCAAAGAACTCAATGGAGTGTTTGAGGGCGACGGGGTGTGAAGAAGAGGGAACGGTTGTTGTGGGTCTCCCAGGGCCTCCCAGCGAGCCCTCCCCTGCCCCCCACCCTTCACAAGCACGGAGACTGGTGCTTATACACAGGCTTTTATTCCGGAGTCAGGGGCCACCTCCCTTCCCTGGTCCCTGCTCCCTACCCTCCTGTAGAACCCCTCACAGATGGGGCTTGTCCTTCATCTGCCCCTCAGCAGCCACTGCCAGCTAAACAGGCAAGTTCAGGGAGAGGGACATTCAGGGAGAACCCTTATCTTGCCTCCGCAGACAACCCAAGGCCAAGGCAGGCAGAGACCTCCCTGGAATCCTCACCCCCCCACCCCACCCCCAGACTGAGAAGGGAGGAACCAGAGGGGCCCAGGTGATGCGTGTAGTCAGCAGGCAGCAACCTGAGCTCACAGCGGCCAGGCCCTCTGCCCCTAGAGAGGTCTGTGGATGTGGATCAGACAGATGCCCCGCAGCCTTTCCCTTCCAGAGGGACTTTGGCCACGAAGCGTCTCATTTGGGGAGGGCTGGGGACAGGTAGGGGAGATGGCTGGACGCGGCTGACCTCTTCACCTGGAAAAGGTAGGAAGCACTCCTGGGAACAGGTCCAGGCTCTGATGGCCCAAGGGAGAGGCCAGGGGACTGGAAGGGGCCGAGGGGTCCTTGGGAAGCCCTGAGACCTTCTGTTCCCGGAAGAGCGGGACTGTGACCACAGGACACCTGGAGAGCTGGTCCCAGAGGCCACAGGAACGTGCTCAGAGCCACCTGCAGCTGGCTAAGGGGTGCACCTCCCCAGAGGCAGAGGCGCTCGTGGGGCAGTGCCATGGGTCGGCCCTGTAGAGGCCTCCTGTGGGCACAAGGCCTCTGGCCTGGGGTCTGGCTGGGGTGAAGGAGGGTTGCTGGGTCCCAGAGAGGACCTCCCAGGAAACTGTGGTCTCTTATTGGAAGAAAACAATCCAGAGGTGAGGGATCCCCCTGTGAGGCCTTGCCTTTGAGTGATGACCCCTTCAGAAGATTCCAGCCAACACCAGGGGAAGCAGTAGCAGCAGTCCCAGGAGGAGGCCCCCGATGTGCCCAGGGCTCGCATTTGACCCTGACCTGAAGCCATGCTTTCCAGGGCCCTCTGCATCTGCAGGAAGGGAGAGGCTTGGCCTCAGTCTGGACATCTCTCCCCACCCTCATGCCCACCCTACCTGGCACACACATGGGGACCCAGCGGCCAGGGAGGAAGCTCTTACTCGGGGGGTGCACGCCCCGCCTTGCCCACACCGCCTATGCTCGAGCAGGGTGCTGACATTCTGCAGCTCCGAGGGGAGGTAGGATGGGCTCCACAGGCCTTACCTGGCAAGGAGGACTGCAAGGCCAGGGTGCGCCCACCCACGGCATTGGCGGTGGCAGAGGCGCTGGGGGAGTTGGACAGGGACTTGGAGGAGGAGTGCCCTTTGTGCTTCAGCGTGGTCTGCAGCTCACCTGGCTTCTCCTGGGCTGGAAAGACTGAGGCCAAGATCTCACTGCAATGAGCCAACTCGGCCTCAGCCTCACCCTCCTCCTGGGAGAGGGGTAGCGGCTCCCGTGTCCCCATCAAGGATATCTTGGGGTGCAGAGAACTCTCTGGGATCCTGGAAGGCATTCTTGTACTGCTGGCCTCTTTGTCTGCTGATTTGGGGATGGGATCATGGGTTGATTTGGGGAGGAGGGTAGCTGGCCTCTTATCCAAGGAGAGCAGGCTGTGAGTGGCCAAAACAGAAGGGACCTTAGTTGCTAAGGAAAGTGGAGTCTTTGTTGCCATGGAAGGGGAGTCTTCCGTTACTAAGGAAGATGGGGCCTTGGTTTCTACAGAAGATAGAACCTTTGTTGCCAGGGAGCCTGAGACCTCTGTTACCAAGAAGGGTGGAGGTTCTGTTGCTAAGGAAGAATCAATCCCCTCTCTCCTAGAGCTTGAGGCTTCTGTTGCTAGGGAAGATGGGGCCTCAGGTACCAGGGAAGACAAATCCTGAGCCTCTTCTGGGCCTCTGATGGGTTCTGAGAAGAGAGCCAAGGCCTGGCATTAGTGCTGCAAACAGGATCCTGCATTTCTCACCCCACCGCAATCAAGATGAGACCAAATGCACTGTGAAGACACACACGCACACACGCACACGTGCACCCTCTCCAGCAAATATGTCCCTCGTTGTTTCTTGTGATTGACATTTGCCCCTTCATCCACCTCCTTGTCCAAGTCTTCCCCTCTCCACACTCGTGCTTCCACTTCTACAGGGGACTTCAGCTGGATTACTGTTCCTAGCACACCCATTGCATCTCAGGCCCTGGTCCCTCTGACCACCCATCTGGCCACACACCCCAACCCCTGCACTTGCTCAGGGAGCCCCCGACTCCTCCACCCTCTGCTTGGAGGGTAGGAAGTTGGTCCCTTGGAATGCCAGGGCACCAAAGTAGGTATGCAAGGAGGGCAAAGCAGGCCAAGTGGCCTTGGAAACCTGGACGCGTTGGGGCCGCTGAGGGTTCCTCCCATGGTCCACACAGCTGCTCTGGAGCTGCAAGAGGCTCTAGACCATCCAGTGGGTGTCCCCTGCCTCACCTTCCTTCCCCCTGTGCCACGCCTCCCCACCCCAACCGGACTCACCACAAAGGGAGTTTTTGCAGTGGTAGCCCAAGGGACATTGGGAGCACGGAGTCCCCTCTTGGTAGGGCCTCTGGCCCTTCACGTTCCCCCTGCAGGAGGTGAGGAGAATGCTGGGGGCAGGGTCCCAGCCAACCCTGACCCTATCCCTCATACACACGCCTTGTCTAGAAGTGCTCCCTGGGTCTTACTCAGCCTGAACTAACTTGCTGGACCGATGAGAGCAGACTCCATTGGTGCCCTCATAGCTCCCCAGGAGATGGGCCCCAGATCGGCCCGCTTCCTCTTCCTGAGACTGTGTCCAGCCCGGCCTTCCCCTTGGCTCTTGCCCACCCCTTCCCCCAGGGCTCCCTACCCCACTCACGGGGGCTCATAGTTGCAAACCAGCAAGTGGATGTTGGTCTCCTCAACACCCTGGAGCTTCTCACAGAAGTGGGAGCCACAGCCAATCCTCTCTGTCTTGGCCCAGACCACCTGAAGGAAGGCAAACCCAACAGTTAAGCCTGGGCAAGATGGTTCCTAGCTAGCGTCTCTCTACATCAGCTTTCCATGCGTGAGAGAGGAGGAACCTTATATGTAAGAGCCAGATTCCTGAGGACACACAGCTTCAGGACAAAAATGTCCCAAGCAGTCTCCTCTCAACCAACCACACACACTATTTCACCAGGACTCTATCCCTCTGAAAACCTTCCCCTTTGACAGACCCTCATGAATTCTTCCTGAGGGCTCTTCCTAGAGTCCCTTACATTTTAAATAAGGGATGTAACAAAGGAATGAATCTTAAACGGGTGAATCTTAAACAGGAGAATCTTAAACATTAGCAACTAATCAAAACAAGCTTTTGCACTGCCACTGGCTGAAACAAGCCAATATAGCCTCCCTTTGCTATTTCTAATTTCAGTCTGCCCAGGAGTCACTCAATCTGAAGCCAGTTTTTGTTTGGTTGGTTTTGTTTCATTTGTGCGGTAAGATCAGGCTCTCACTGTTAACTGTGAACAACTTCCCAGGATCGGGGTCTTGCGGCTTGACTCAGCTGAGAGTTCCCTAGGTACCACTGTTGAGCATCTGCCAGGCAGAAATGACCCCAGAGTGCAGATGCCTGAGAGAACACAGGGGTGGAGGCGGGGCGGTCCTCTCCTGCTGGTTCTGCCAACAGTTCCTGCATGTATGGACATGTGAGAGGGGAAGAGGGCAGGGAGGGCTGGGGTTTCACAACTTCCTGATCTGGATGGGTGATGTTGGGATTTCCTTCCCTAAAGATCAGCACTAAAAATACCACCCAAAAGAAACACTGGAAAGTGGAACTGGTGGATATGGGTGGGAAGGTGGCTGGTTCGTTTCCTTTTCCTTTTTAAAAAATTTGTCGTGTTATTGTTTGAACAACAAAAGAGCATTGGGAGGAGGAAAAAAAAGAATTCAATAACACTAATGTTAATTCCTCTACACACACCCCTACACCCCTTGTTCGCAAATGCAAACTTTCAAAATGCAGTAAAGCAATGAGTGACTGCAAGAGTCAGGAAATGCTCTCAGAAGGCTCTCTGAAACCTTCACTCTGTGACCATGTATTCTCTTATTTAAATTTTTATTTATTTATTATTATTCTCTTATTTTAAAATTGTTAGAAGCTAGCTTAAAACAACATTCAAAAAGCTAAGATCATGGCATCCGATCCCATCACTTCATGGCAAATAGATGGGGAAACAATGGAAACAGTGACAGACTTTATTTTCTTGGGCTCCAAAATCATGGCTGCAGATGGTGACTACAGCCATGAAATTTTTTTTTTTAGCATGAAATTAAGACGCTTGCTCCTTGGAAGAAAAGCTATGACCATCCTAGACAGCATATCAAAAAGCAGAGGCATTACTTTGCTGACAAAGGTCAGTCTAGTCAAAGCTTTGATCTTTCCAGTAGTCATGCATGGATGTAAGAGTTGGACCTTAAAGAAAGCTGAGTGCAAAAAATTGATGCTTTTGAACTATGGTGTTTGAGAAGACTCTTTTTTTTTTTTTTTTTTTGTTAGCTATCAAAAAAAAAAAAAAAATCTGTAGAAGATTTCCTGAAATGGGCTTGTTGTCCTTTGAGTGGATGATTGGAAATTGATAGGTTCAGTCTCATTCCAAAAGGTGTTCTTTTCATTTCTAGTGTTTTCCATGCTTCTGAAGTGTCTTCCCATGTCTCAAAATAGCTCAATAGAAAGAGCAGAGGACAGAATATTTTCCTCTTTTCAAACTGATAGAGTTTATCTCTGAATTTCACCTGCCTTGTGTGGCTTTCATTTCCAGAAATCATGGTAAGGAGCTCTATGCTCAGTTTGGAGATAAGTAGTAACTAATTCTGAAAACCTGACCTCTAGTTTCAGAGAAACTTGAAGTCCCTACACTGTAATTTTGCAAAACAGAGATGGCATCCAGTCTTATTTAGTGTTGCTTTAACTGGAAAGTCAGTTTTGTCTTTTTTTTTTTTTATTGTTGTTGTTATATATATATATACACACAGGCCAGGGAAGAGCTATCTCGATACACCTTTTATGTTACTGGGAAATGACTACAAATATATACTGACTGTAGAAAGGACAGCATAGCTGCTCTTAAAAAAAAAAAAAAAGTGTGTGTTTATGATGCATTCACTTGAGTTATGGTCTTCCCTGAAATACAAAGGACGCTGTATCTCTTGCTTTTTCAGAGAACCAAATGAAGTCATGTCAACAAAGTCGTTAGGAAATCCACGGGCATTTTTTTTTTTTTTTTCCTCATTTTACTGTGCTTTGCTTTAGTGAACTTTATAGATACATGTTTTTTTTTTTTTTTCCCTTGTTAATTTTCTGTTTAGTTGATCTATCCATAAGTGTGAGTGGGGTATTAAAGTCTCCCACTATTATTGTGTTATTGTTAATTTCTCCTTTCATACTTGTTAGGATTTGTCTTACATACTGCGGTGCTCCCATGTTGGGTGGATATATATTTATAATTGTTATATCTTCTTCTTGGATTGATCCTTTGATCATTATGTAGTGACCTTCTTTGTGTTTGAGAAGACTCTTGAAAGTCCCTTGGACTGCAAGGAAATCCAACCAGTCAATCCTAAAGGAAATCAGTCCTGGATATTCACTGGAAGGACTGATGCTGAGGCTGAAGCTACAAGTACTTTGGCCACCTGATGGAAGAACTGACTCATTGGAAAAGACCCTGATGCTGGAAAAGATTGAAGGCAGGACAGAGGATGAGATGGTTGGAGGGCATCACTGACTCGATGGACATGAGTTTGAGCAAGCTCCAGGAGTTGGTGATGGACAGGGAAGCCTGGCCTGCTGCAGTCCATGGGGTCGCAAAGGGTCAGACATGACTGAGCAACTGAACTGATTCTCTTATTTTGCATGTCTTTTTTAAAGACAAAATTAAGATGGTGTGTTTGCTTTATCAATCCCTGGCAGATGAGGAGGAGCAACTTGGACACTCTGAGAAATGACAAAAGATGGACAGTGAGAGAGGGACAGGAGAAAAGAGGGATGTGTTTACTGTTGGGACAAAGAGCCGTGTGTAGCCTCGGCCAGCGGACAACATTGTTTAGATCGCCTGGCACAGTAAGTATCCTCAAGGAGAAAGGCTTCGGGAACACTTAGTTCAGGTCTCTTCAGGACCAGGAGGCCGAGAGGGCGGGAGCCGCCTAGGTTTTCAAAAGAGACAACTGAAGATGGTTTGTGAGAAACCGAACTTCGTTGGGGCCTGGACAACACCCGAATTGCTATGGAGATAAGACTCTTATGAAGGATGGAAGCAGGGGCTTAGGGACTTCTGGGATCTACCTGAGGGGAGAGGTGACCCCGCCCATTGCCGTGCGGGCCCCGCCCATTGCCATATGGCTCCGCCCATCGCCGTGGGGCCCCGCCCCATTGCCATGGCCCCGCCCTCCCGGCCAGCCCCTCACCTGCGTGTAGTGGCCGCACATCTGGCCCGCGGCGCAGCTGATGGCGCTGAGGTTGTAGTGCTCACGCTCGTGGTGCCACTCCTCCATGGCCAAGGGCACGTCCAGCCCCTCGCCCGTGATGGCAAACAGGTTCTCTCCGCGTCGCCCTCTCTCCTTGTTGTGGCCCCACACGCACTGCTGCGCGTAGGCCTTGGCGAAGGCGGCCAGCTCCTCGTCCCACCTCTGCAGGGGCGGGTCAGGGATCAGGGAGGTGAGGACGCCTCGGGCTCAGGGGAGGCGGGAAAGGAGGGTGGGAGAGGGGAGGGGAGGGTGCCCACGATTCTGTGGGGGTGAGGATAGAAGATTGAGGGTGTCCTGGGGGGCCCTCTGGAGGAGGAAGACCTTCCCCTCCTTGTGGGGTGACTCCTGGCGGTGATCTGGAGCAGAACTCTGGGCGCGGTGGGCTTCTGTGGGGAGGTGGGAGGGTGGCACCCCAGGTCCGGAGGAATTAGCCAAACTTGGGACCATCCCTCAACTGTGTGGTTTTAGATAGATTGCCTACTTTTCTGAACTCTCATAAGACTTTGGGAAGAATAAATGGGATGATGTTTTTGACAGTGGAATTATTAATTAATATGAATATCTGTCTACATGAAAGGTGGGTTGTGGTGCCCTGCCAGGGCTGCCTGAACTGTCCTGAAGCATCAGATGTCCAATGAGATGTTCTGGGGCTGGGTGGTTTATTCAGCCATTCTACTCCCTCTACCCACCCACCAGAAATCTGACAGAGGGGCCAGCACTCCCCTTTAACCTCCCACTCTCTGTGGCTCGGATGGTTAAGAATCTTCTTGTAATGCAGGAGACCTGAGTTTGACCCCTGGGTTGGGAAGATCCCCTGGAGAAGGGGATCCCCTGAAGAAGATCCCCTGGCAAACCACACCAGTATTCTTGCCTGGAGAAGTCCATGGACAGAGGAACCTGAAGGGCTACAGTCCATGGGGTCGCAAAGAGTCAGACACGACTGAGTGACTAACACTTTCACTCACTCCCCTTGGGATAGCCCGGCCTCCATGGCTTTTCTAGTTTCAGGCTTCCCTCCCAATTGCTCTCTTGTCAACTAGACAACCACTTTCCCCGAGAAAATGAAGTGTCTCTGTGCGACGCTCACTGAGAGAAGTGTTTCAGAGCTTTGGTGGCCCAGAGAGCTGTCTAGTCCCGAAGGCAGGGTTCTCCAGGGGGGACCTCTGGTGAGATGGTAGGAGGGGGCATTTCAGGTTAGGGGGCCACAGAGGTTTTGTGTCCCTGGCAGGGTCGACAGGCCCAGTGTGGGTGGGAAGAGGGAATTAACGAGGCATCTGACCAAAGGATTGAGGAGGGAAGCCTGGATCCCATTAAACTTTGTTCTTGGCCTCTCCTGGAAATGGATGGCCTGGCAGCAACTCTCGCTCCACCCTCTGGGGGCCCCGCCAGCTACAGGAGCCAGACGGCCCATAAAGGGCCAAGAGCGTGGGTGACCCTGAAGGGAGGGGGCCGTGTGGTCACACCCACTCCTCCCCCAACACACGACATGGTTCTCAAGAGCAGCTGCCTGGGGCAGGAATGGGAACCCTAGCTGGATAGCTCTACCACTGTAACTTTCAGGTGAATCCCCTTCCCCTCTGTGGGCATTTTTTGTCCCAAGTCACTGGTCTCTGAGGTTCTCGCAAATGGGGAGTGGTGGAGAACAGGAATGGGGAAAGGGGCCTGGTGCTGGGGTCCAGGCTCAGGGTGTCTGGGATGACCTTCGGGGCTCCAGACTAGAGCGTAGTAAGCTCCTTCAGGGTGGCCAGCATAGAGCAGGTGCTCAGCAGACATCTGTCCGCTGTTGACATCTATGACACAGCCCTGCTCAAAAAAGCAGGCTCCTCTACAGACCTCGGCTGTAATTTCTGTTCCAACTGGATGCCTTGAGCCCCACCATTAGAGAGTCACTCCTGTGGGTCTTAAGGCTTCTCAGTTGTCCAGAGACCCTTGTGGAGAGGCTCAAGGGTCACAACACCCACCCACAGTAGCCAGTTGGTCACCATCTGAAAGCAAGTCCATTCATTCACTCATTCATTCATTCAACAGTCCTGGGCACTATGCCAGCCCTGGGGTGATGGTCAGAACTAGGAATCTCAAGATCTCAGTGTTATAAACCACTAATTTAGCCACTATGTGGTAACTGACAGCTATGCAATGGCGTAACCTTTACCAAAGGGGGCCATTTAGCCCAACCTGAGGATGGAGACTAGAGGAGGGCATGGCAACCCACACCATGATTCTTGCCTGGAGAATCCCATGGACAGAGGAGCCTGGTGGGCTACAGCCTATGGGGTCACAAAGAGTCGGACATGACTGAGCGGCTGAGCATGCATGCACAAGGATGGAGAAGCTAAGTGTTAAAAGTGAGGCACTGCCAGGTGGAGAGGGGAAAGGTGTTGTGAGCCGAGGCAAAACATGAACCAAGAGGTGGAGAGGGGAAACCAGGTCTTGGTGGGAGGCGACAGCTGCTGGGTTACAGAGGAAGAAGGTGTGCAGGAGGCAAGGCTGGAGAGGCAGGAGGCAGGACCAGACACCCAGAGCAGGGCCTCTCAGGGGCTGGGGCTTTAGCTGGAGGCAGCAGGGAGCCACTGGGGGCCAAGGAAGGGTTTTTAGCAAGGTCAGACCAATGTATCGGACCTTCATGCTGGTTATAAAGGCCAGAGGCTGGGGAAGCAGGTAGAGGCTGTTCTAGAAGTCCATGGGAAAAGAAACACTGAACCAGGATTGTGTCAAAGAGATGGTGGGGGGTGAGAGGAGATGTTAGTCAAGAACAGTTGGGCCTTCTGGGAGGTAAAAGTGGTGATAATTAGACTTGGAGGCTGAGGGAGAGAGGAGTCTATGATGACACCTTCCTGACTCAGCCTGGATCCATTCCCTCTTCTGTATCACTTATTGAGCACTTACTGTGTGCCAGGCACTGTTCTAAGTACTTCACACATAGTCACTCATTTTGTCCTTACACCCACCCTACGAGAACTGTTATAGTGTTGTCATCTCTGACTTACAGCTGGGCACAGAGAGGATACATAACTTGGCTGAGGTCACACAGCTAATAAAGGGCAAAGTCAAATGTGAACCCAGGCCATCTAACTCCAGAGTCTCGCATTTATCACTGCTGAAGCTGAGCCTGAACCTTGTCCCAAATTTAGCCTGATGTCCCAGTCTAGCCTTATACCCTCTTCCTCAGACCACTTCCTACCAGGCAGCAGCACATGTCGTCAGTATCTGAACTGCTTCAGAAAGTGTTGCCCCACTCCTGAGGTCCACCTCTGACTGCAAAGAAGTTCCCAGCCTGTTGCCCCCAGCCTTAGCCAGCAAGAATGTAGGCTATCAGGAACCTACCAACGGGGAAACCGAGGCCCAACAGTGAGTTCCAGGCCTCAATCAGGGAACTGTAGGAACAGCTGGTACCAGCATCTGTGCTGTGCTTAGTCGCTCAGTCGCGTCCAACTCTTTGATATCCCATGAACTGTAGCCCTCCAGGCTCCTCTGTCCATGGAATTCTCCAGGCAGGAATACTGGAGTGGGTTGCCATGCCCTCCTCTAGGGGATCTTCCCAATCCAGGGATAGAACCCAGGTCTCCCAAATTGCAGGCGGATTCCTTACCAACTGAGCCACCAGGGAAGCCCTGGTACCAGCATCAGGGGCTCCTAATTTGTTGTCTGCAGCTCCTGTCGGTTGCCAAGGCTGACAGAACTGGGAAGGGGGATACTGTGTGCACCTGCAGAGCTGTAGATCTTTCTCACAGGTCTTCCTGTCTGACCCCCAGGGCAGGGGTGTCCAGCGTCATGTGATCAGGAAACAGAGGCTTTTGAGGGTCACTTCACCCAGAGTCACGGAACCAGGTTGGACAGAGATGTTAGAACTCTGGGCTTGGACCCCACAGGTGCAATCTTGCTCTTTGGCACCCCCTAAGGGGCCCTGGACACTGCTCCCCACCTAAGGGTGACTGGAGAAGATGGGCCGGTCTAGCCCTCGGCCGGGGGCAGAAAAAGGGGTCAATCGCTCACTTTATCTCTTTTAATCCTGAGCATCCTGTCCCCCAACCCTGCATCAAATAACTCCCCCTCTGACAGTGGTAACTACCTCCCCAAATCTGGCTTCTGTCATTCGTAAGTGTGTCTATCTGCGTATGTCCTCCACCAGCATGCAGTAGTACTTTTTACATGTTTTTAAACCTCATGTAAATATACCCTAGTCTACTTAAAAAATGAATATGTATATATTTTTTGAGATTTCACTTCCCCCTATTCAATATGATATCTCTGAGATTCAGTCATGTTGATATTAGTTGTTGTTTTAGTAGCTAAGTTGTGTCGGACTCTTTGCGACCCCATGGACACTGTAGCCCACCAGGCTCCTCTGTCCACGGCCAGGCAGTGGGTTGCCATTTCCTCCTCCAGGGGTACCACTGAGCCACCAGGGAAGCCCGTATGTTGACATAGAGCTCTAATTATGATCTCATTTTGTAGATGGGAAATTGAGGATCTTTCCTAGGTTAAGGGGCCTTCCCTGGTGGCTCAGTGGTGAAGAATCTGCTGGCAGTGCAGGAGATGTGGACTTGATCCTTGGGTTGGGAAGATCCCCTGAAGGATGGCAAGGCAACCCACTCCAGTATTGCCTGGACAATCCCATGGACCGAGGAGCCTGGTGGGCTATGGTCCATGGGGTTGCCAGGAGTCAGACACCAATGAAGCGACTGAACACGCACGCGTGCACAGCAGGTTAAGGGACTCACCCTGAGTTACTGGCCTGTTGAGTGGTCGAGCAGAATTTGATGTGTGTGATCCAGAGCCTTCTCTGCTCCTGGTTCCTGTTCTCACCCCACCTCCTTAGTCCATCCCTCCTACCCTGGGTGCTGGTTCCCATCCTGCTGCCTGTTTGTTCTTCTCCTCTCCTTGGAAGGCACTTGAAAGATGGTTTCACCCCGGTGTTAGGAACTTCCTGTGTTTCCTCTCCCAGGGGCATGTGCATTTTAGGAGGTGCTGGGAAGGGGTCACTGGGTCGGGAAGCAGGGCTTCTAGGCCCAGTTTACCAGGTGTGGGACCTGCAAGCTCCTGAGGGGCCAGCAAGTCCCTCTAAGCCTCAGTTTCCTCATCTGGATAATGAGACTGCTTATGGGGCCGGAGAATTCTACAGCGTCAGGGACCCTGTTTGTGTCGGAGAGATGAATCTGAGGGATTCATCCACTCATGAATGAAGCCACTCATGAGATGAATCCACTTGTGGAGCGAAAGGGGTTGGCGGGGGTCTAGGCTGCACTCACCATTTGCAGCATGTTGGTGGCCGGCGGGGACACCTGGGTTCGGTAGAGGTTGTGCAGCTCCACCATCACATGTTTCTCCTCTTCACTGAGGGCTCCGGCGGGGCCTGGGGCAGCCCCCAGCAGTAGCAGTGGTGGCAGCAGACACGCCAGGAGGCTGCCGGAGCCGTGCATGGTGGCCAGTCCTCTCTGCCTCTCCCGTTCAGGGGTCTGGCAGCTGGATTTAAAGTCCTTCCTACACAAGCACCACCCTGGCTGGGACGGGCGGGAGGGGCTGAATCTGGAGGCCTGGCCCTGCTCACACCATGTCTCGGGGAGGGCAGGGTGCTTGGGTCCCGACCAGAGCTGAGTCCACTCCCAGCGTTTCTCCCCCCTCAAGAGTCCTTGGCCAGAGCCTCCCTTCTCTCGGTAACGGGGGCTCAGGCCAAGAGCCATGTGAGTTCTGCAGTCCCTCCTGACAGGTCCACAGAATCACAGTAACTTCTGCAGTGACTGCTTGCACACCCAGTGGTCACACCCACTGGGTGCTAAGGACACATAACAGGAAGGAAGCCACATGGACTCTACGCTCAGAGGACTGGGCAAGATAAGAAAGCTGCAGGTGGCTTGTGGAAGGATAGAGGAAGACAGGGTGTGTTTGGTAAAGGTTGGGCCAACCTCAATCTGAATCTTGGTTCTCCTCCCTTTCTAGCTGTGTTTTTGGCAGTTTTCTCAACTGAACCAATGACAGTAATAGTACCTACTTCATGGAGCTGGAAGGATTAAAATGAGATCAGATATACAAAAAGCACCTAGTACGGTACCTGGCACAGAGCAGGCCCTCGATGAGCCTTCCCTGGTGGCTCAGTGGTAAATAATCTGCCTGTGATGCAGGAGACGTGGGTTCAATCCCTGGGTTGAGAAGATCCCCTGGAGGAGGGCATGGCAACCCACTCCAGTATTCTGGCCTGGAGAATTCCATGGACAGAGGAGCCTGGTGGGCTACAGTCCGTGGGGTCGCAAGAGTCAGACGCAACTTTGCGACTAAACGACAATAGCCCCTGACAATAGACAGCAACCACACTGCTTTGGAGTAGCGTTTTTTACTATAGATAAAACTATGGCCTCCATGTGCCCTCAGCGAATGCATGTGCTTGAGGTACTTATTTGGAGGTGGGATGCTGGGACTCTTCCTGCTCTGAATATATAGAAGATAGACCATGTCTGTTTCTTCTTTTGAAATCAAGAGAGCTCACAAAAGCAGAGCCGTGAGTGAGCTGCTGTAGCAAGGACTCTGAGGGGAGGGTGTTGGAAGGGAAACAGGCCCAGTTGCGGTGGTCAAGCCCTTGCATTGTAATGACCGAGCGGGGACCAAGTTCTTGGCCTTCACACGGTAGGAAGCTGGAATCGGTCATTTCTTTAATTAATCAATTTGTTTTTGGCTGCCCTGGTCTTTGTTGCTGAGCACAGGCTCTCTAGCTGTGGTGGGCCGGCTTCTCAGGGCCATGGCTTCTCTTGTTGCTGAGCACAGGCTCTCTAGCTGTGGTGGGCAGGCTTCTCAGGGCCGTGGCTTCTCTTGTTGCTGAGCACAGGCTCTCTAGCTGTGGTGGGCAGGCTTCTCAGGGCCGTGGCTTCTCTTGTTGCTGAGCACTGGCTCTCTAGCTGTGGTGGGCAGGCTTCTCAGGGCCGTGGCTTCTCTTGTTGCTGAGCACTGGCTCTAGAGCACTCAGGCTTCCGTAGTTGTGGTGCACAGGCTTCGTTGCCCTGTGGCATGTGGAATCTTCCCAGACTAGGGATATGACCCGTGTCCCCTGCATTGGCAGGCAGATTCTTAACCACTGGACCATCAGGGAGGTCTTGGAATCAGTACTTCCAGAGTTCAGCTGGGATCCTCGAAGCCTGCACTCTCAGTGAACTATACACATAAGAATAGTCCAGATAGTGCAGTGGGGCAGAATTTATCCACCCGTTCATTCATTCATTTAACAGAGGTTTCACAGAGCTTCTCTGGGTGGGGAAGATCCCCCGGAGGAGGGCATGGTAAGCCACGCCAGTATTTCTTGCCTGGAGAATCCCATGGACAGTGGAGCTTGGACGGCTGTATTTCAGAGGGTTGCACAGAGTTGGACACGACTGAAGAACTTAGTACTGGCACGCTCCATCGTGCCAGGCCCTGAGCTGGGTGAGTAAGAGAGATCTGACGATCCCCACCATCAGGAACGAGGAAAACCACCAGGAAGCATGCATAGCTTTGTGGATAAGAGTGTGGGGCTTATCATCTGGGTGGCCTTGGGCAAGTTTTTCCCTGCTTGCTGGCCTCAGTTTCCTCAACTGTAAACTGGGCTTAGAACAGAACCTACCTCATAGGATGGTTGTGAGCATTAAATGAGTTTAAACACGGACAGGGCTTGGGATGGTGCCTGGCACACACTAAGTGCTCATTGAGTTAGCCAATATGAATGTATTATTATTATTATTACAGGTGGGAGGAATTACAGGGCCTTCAGTTCTAATAGAGAAAAATAATGCAGCAGCCTGGCCTGGCTTTTCCTCTGGGAAGGATCCCCTCTTGGACTGGGGGAGCGCACAGCTGGAAGGGGAGGACGTGTACACTTGGAGGGGAGGTAGACTGCGGAGGCAGAGAAGGAGGAGCTGGCTTGTCTGAGAGGGGAGGGTGAGATGGGAATGAGACTGGGAAGTTGACCAGAGCTGGCCTGACTGTTTGGGGACTGCTATGCAGCCAGAGGGCCCTACTCCACATGCACACATCCCCCCATGGGCTCAGAGCCCTTGCTGTGTGGGTGATCTCATTTACTCCTCAGATGACAGCTCTGAGGTGGGTACTGTCATCACCACACACGAGAAAACTGATGCTCAGAGAGATGAAGTGATGTCCCCAATGTTGGGGGCTGGGAAGGGGTGCACCAGAGCCTGGGACCTCCCACTGGGGAGAGAGGGAGACTGAGGGCAAGCAGACTGGGGACAGAGGGGTGGAGGCCAGGAGGTGAAGTCAGGGGAGGAGGCGGAGGAAGCACGCAGGCTTGGCTGTGCTTTACGTCAAGTACATTTTTCTCTTTAACCAGGACTTGGAGGAAATTTGTTTTGTTTTGTTTTTTTTTTTGAAGAACACTGTATTAATGTTTATTTCTAACGACAAACAGAACATCAGTCCCTTATTTGTACAAAAATACCTGAATGTTTACAGTTAGGTTCGTGAGCCGAGGAGCTATGTACAGAAAGGAGCAAAGCACGTGGGACAAAGGTTTTGTCTTTTGGGTTAATCTGTTCTGCGTTCCCTGAAAACGTCGACACGTCGGGCGATGCCATGCTCACCACACCACGGCATCAGAGCCCCCGCGAGCCAGCCCCACCCCCGCAGAGATGCGTCGATGGAAATTTGTTTTTTGAGTTATTATCTGTATATATTTTAAATTGTTTTTCTTTTCTTGCTTTTTTTTTTTTTTGGCTTTGCTGCATGGCTTCCTGGATCTTAGTTCTCCGACCAAGGATTGAACCAGGGCCCCAGCAGTGAAAGTGTGAGTCCTAACCACTAGACAGCCAGGAAATTCCCCAAATTTTGAATAGCAATATAATTCCACAAGCCAAAAAGAGGGAAAAAATTCCACCTCTGTAGTATTCGCCTCTAGTCTTTGAGAGAGTGCTACTCCAAGTGTGGTCCATGGCCCAGTGCCATTCTGCCAGATGGTCACTGCTCCTCCTTAGCACAACAGGTTCAGAAGACAAGAGCGGGCACTGAAGTACTCTTACAATTTGACATAATTTGGCCTAATTGTTTTGTGTCTGTTGAACATGTGATTCAAAAATTGAGGCATCTTGTGCTGTCACTGTTGTTCAGTCGCTAAGTTGTCAGACTCTGCGATCTCATGGACTGCAGGATGCCAGGCTCCTCCGTCCCCTACTATCTCCTGGAGTTTGCTTAAATTCACGTCCACTGAGTCGATGATGCTATCTAACCACCTCATCCTCTGTTGCCCACTTCTCCTTTTGCCTTCAATCTTTCCCAGTATCAGGGTCTTTTTCAATGAGTCAGCTCTTCAATTCAGGCGGCCAAATTATTGGAGCTTCAGCTTCAGCTGCAGTCCTTCCAATGAATATTCAGGGTTGATTTCCTTTCGGATTGACTGGTTTGATCTCCTTGCAGCCCAAGGGACTCTCCAGGGTCTTCTCCAGCACCACAGTTTGAAAGCACCAATTCTTCTGCGTTCAGCCTTCTTTATGGTCCAACTCTCACATCCACACATGACTACTGGAAAAACCATAGCTTTGACTATATGGTGGATCTTTGTGGGCAAAGTGATGTCTCTGCTTTTTAATATGTTGCCTAGGTTGGGCATCACTTTCCTTTCAAGGAGCGAGCGTCTTTTAATTTCATGGCTGCAGTCACTGTCTGCAGTGATTTTGGAGTCCAGGAAAATAAAATCTGTCACTGCTTCCACTTTTACCTTCTATTTGCCATGAAGTGATGGGACCAGGTGCCATGATCTTAGTTTTCTTAATGTTGAGGGTCAAGTCAGCTTTTTCACTCTCCTTTTTCACCCTCATCAAGAGGCTCTTTAGTTCCACTTCACTTTCTGCCATTAGAATGGTATCATCTGCATATCTGAAGTTGCTGATATTTCTCTGAGCAGTCTTGATTCGTTTGTGATTCATCCAGCTTGGCATTTCACATGATGTATCCTAGGAGGCGCTAGTGGTAAAGAATTTCCTGCCAATGCAGAAGATGCAAGAGATGTGGGTTTGATTCCTGGGTCTGGAAGATCCCCTGGAGAAGGAAATGGCAACCCACTCCAGTATTCTTGACTGGAAAATTCTATGGTCAGAGGAGCCTGTGGGTACAGTTGGTGGGGTTGCAAAGAGTCAGGTATGACTGAGAGTGCACACACACACACACACACACACACACACACTCTGCATGTAAGTTAAATAAGCAGGGTGACAATATACAGCCTTGATGTACTCCTTTCCCAATTTTGAACCAGTCAGTTGATCCATGTCCGGTTCTAGCTGTTGCTTCTTGCCCTGCATATAGGTTTCTCAGGAGACAGGTAAGGTGGTCTGCTATTTCCATCCCTTTAAGAATTTTCCAGTTTGTTGTGGTCCACATGTAAAAGGCTTTAGCATAGTCAGTGAAGCAGAAGTAGATGTTTTTCTGGAATTCCCTTGCTTTCTCTATGATACAACAGATGTTGGCAATTTGATCTCTGGCTCTGTCTTTTCTAAACCTAGCTTGTACATCTGGAAGTTCTTGGTTCAGGTATTACTGAAACTAACTTGAAGGATTTTGAACATAACCTTACTAGCATGTGAAATGAGCACAATTCTAGGTTAGTTTGAACATTCTTTGGCATTGCTCTTCTTCGGGATTAGAATGAAAACTGACCTTTTCTAGTCCTGTGGCCACAGCAAATTTTTCCAAGTTTGCTGACATATTGAATGCAGCACTTTAACAGTATCACCTTTTAGGATTTTAAATAGCTCAGCTGGGATTCCATAACCTCCACTAGCTTTGTTCATAGTAATGCTTCCTAAGGCCCACTTGACTTCACACTCCAGGATGTCTGGCTCTAGGTGAGTGACTACACCATCATGATTATATAGGTCATTAAGACCTTTTTTGTTTGCATCTTGTGTATCTACTTTTCATTTTGTTTTTCTAACAATTTTAAATTTTTATTTATTTTGTCTGTGCTAGGTCTCCGTTGCTGCCTGGGCTTTTCCCTAGTTGCGGTGTGTGGGTTTCTCATTGTGGTGGCTTCTCTTGCTGCGGAGCACAGGCTCTAGGGTGTGTGGGCTCGGTAGTTGCGGTTCCTGGGCTCTAGAGCACAGGCTCAATAGTTGTGGCACATGGGCTCAGTTGCTCCACGGCATGTGGGATCCTCCTGGACCGAGGACTGAACACGTGTCTCCTGCATTGGCAAGCAGATTCTTTACCACTGAGACACCAGGGAAGCCCTCTAATAATTTTTTTAATGTTTTATTTTGAAATAATTATAGACTCACAGAAAGTCACAAAAATAGCAGAGTCCCACAAGCCCTTTACCTAGCTTCTCCCAGACATCTTATATAACTGTGCTACAGTATCTAAACAAGGAAACTGACATTGGTGCAACAGTGTTGTGCTGAATCTACAGACCTTGTTCAGATTTCACTTACCTTGCCGTACTCCTTTCCCAGTTCAGAACAAGCCAGTTGCTCCCTGTAGTACACATATGTGTATGTGCACATGTGTGTGCATGTGTGGTTCTGTGCAGTTTGATCTCAGATTTGTGTAGTCGTCATGACAACTAATATACAGAAATTAAAGCAACTTCCTCTTGTACCTCTTTATAGTCTCAACCCCCACTCCTAACCCTGTTTCCTGG
Organism: Bos indicus; assembly: GCF_029378745.1. Taxonomy (NCBI): domain Eukaryota; kingdom Metazoa; phylum Chordata; class Mammalia; order Artiodactyla; family Bovidae; genus Bos; species Bos indicus. The sequence goes on along the minus strand of NC_091782.1, from coordinate 12,353,279 downwards.
CAACCATTACTTTTTTCTCCATTGCTATTGTTTTATAATCCAAGAATATTATGTAAATGCAGTCATATAGCATGTAGCCTTTCGAGACTGACTTTTTCACTAAGCATAAATGCTCTTGCAGTCCATCCAGGTTGCTGCATGTGTTAGTATCAATAGCCCATTTCTTTAGCTGGCTGAAGGGTGTTCCACAGTACAGATGTGCCATGGTCTGTGTAACCGTTCACTCTCGAAGGACATTCAGGTTGTTTCCAGTTTGAGGTTATTATAAGATAAACATGGTGTATGGATTTTTGTCTAAACATGAGTTTTCATTTCTCTCAGATAAATGCCTGAGAATATGATTGCGGGGTCTTTTGGTGAATATGTATTTTGTTTTACAAAAACGGTGAAATTACGTTCCAGCTGCAGTGTCTGAGAGATCTAGTTCCTCCCCATTCTTGTCAGCATTTGTGGTTATCCTAGGTGGCTCAGACAGTAAAGAGTCTGCCTGCAATCTGGGAAACCCAGGTTCAATCCCTGGGTTGGGAAGATCTCCTGGAGAAGGGAATGGCTACCCACTCCAGTATTCTTGCCTGGAGAATTCCATGGAGAGAGGAGCCTGGCGGGCTACAGTCCACGGGATCAAAAAGACTGGGATACAACTGAGCAACTAACACCTTCTTTTTTATTTTTATTTACACCATTAATGTGGGTTGAATTGTGTCCCCTTAAAAGATATGATCGAGTCCCAACCCCCAAAACATATGCCTATGATCTTTTTTGGAAATACAGTTTCTACAGATATCATCAAGCTAAGATGAAGTCACACTGGATTAGGGTGGACCCTAGATTCAGTGACTGGTATCTTTATAAGAAGGCTATGAGAAAGCACAGATACACAGGCAGGAAGGCCGTGTGATGACAAAAGAAGGGACAGAGATAGAGGTGATGCAGCTATGAGCCAAGGAGCACAGGGATTGTTAGCCGCCTCAGGAAGCTAAAAGAGGTCTTCCCTGGTGATCCAGTGGTTAAGACTCCGCACTCTTAAAGCAGGGGTCAGGGAACTAGATCCCAGATGTCCAACTAAAAATTCACATTCTGCAACTAAGACCTGGCCAGCCAAATAAATATATTTTAAAATCTTAAAGTGTGAGTGATAGTTGCTCAGTCGTGTCCGACTCTCTGTGACCCCATGGACTGTAGCCTGCCAGGCTCCTCTCTCCATGGAATTCTCCAGGCAAGAATACTGGAGTGGGTTGCCATTTCCTTTAAAAAAAAAAAAAAAAGAAAGAAAATAAAAGAGACCAGGAAGGATTCTTTCTTAGAGCCTTTGGAGGGAGCATGGTACCCTTGATGTGTTGATTTCTGGTCTAAAGAGCTGTGAGAGAATAAATCTCTGCTGTTCTAAACTGCCAAGTTTGTGGTAATTTGTTTTGCAGCCGTAGGAAACTGATGGGCCCCATTCTAATCTGTGTGCTGTGAGAGCTCATTGTGATCTCACTTTGCATTTCTTGGTGGATGATGGTAGTGAATGTCTTTTCATGTGGTTATTTGCCATCCTCTTTGGTGAAGTGTCTGTTCAGGTCTTACTCATTTCAAATTCGATTTTTTTTTTTACTGTTAAGTTTTGCAAGTTTTTTTTTAAAGTATATTTTAGGCACTAGTCCTTTTTTTATCTTTTTTATTTACTTACTGTATGTATTTTTTGGTCATGTGGCTTGTGGGATCTTAGTTCCCTGACCAGGGTTGAACCTGTGCCCTCGGCAGTGAAAGTGCCGAGTTCTCACCACTGGACCACCAGGGAATTCCCTGGATGCTAGTGCTTTAATAGATATATGTTTATTATTTATTTTTATGGCACTTTACAAAACTACTGATTTGTGATGGACTGGAAATTTTACAAACACAAACAGGTCCTTCACCTTCTCAAACTGGGTTTGAGAAGCACAGTCCCAGTATCTCCTTCTTCTTTCTTTAATGAAGCAATTGATGCTTTTGAACTGTGGTGTTGAAGAAGACTCTTAAGAGTTTCTGGGACTGTAAGGACATCCAACCAGTCAATCCTAAAGGAAATCAGTCCTGAATATTCATTGGAAGGACTCATGCTGAAGCTGAAACTCCAATACCTTGGCCACCTGATGTGAAGAACTGACTCATTTGAAAAGACCCTGATGCTGGGAAAGAGTGAAGGCAGGAGAAGACGGGGACGACAGAGGATGAGATGGTTGCATGGCATCACCAACTCGATAGACATGAGTTTTAGCAAGCTCCAGGAGTTGGTGTTGGACAGGGAATCTTGGCATGCTGCAGTCCATGGGGTCACAAAGAGTCGGACACGACTGAGCGACTGAACTGAACTGAATGAAGCAATAGCACATGTACAATGTTGGATTCTTTTTTTTCCCCCCCTTGGAAGTTATCATAAATAGTTTCTGTAATTTGGTCCTATCTTCCTAATGACCACTTTGCAGTGTTTGGAAAATAAAAACTGCGAAATTATTTTCCAGCTACATCATAGAGTAGCTGTGATGTCAGTTAACCAGTTCTCAAGGTTATACATCAGGTGAATCACTTCCCTTTGGGTGCAAGGTTTTTTCTTATATTGTGGGTATTGTTTTTTTAGTTCTCATTCTCATCATTGTAGCTCAGCTTGCTCTTTTATTAGCATAGACATAGCCGACTTGGGCCAGGTTGCTGGGTGCCACATTCTGTGTTCTCATGAAACAAAAGGTCACTGGCACAGAATCCAAATCACTCTGAAAGTCCTGGCTTTTGCAGTCCCCAGCCACTTGATGGTACAGCAATTCACTGTATAGTGAATTATCTTTGTGTTTCTGGGTCAGGGAAGGAGAGGAAGTAGGGGAGATGGAAGTGATGGGGCAAGGACAAAGGAACAGAGGAGGGGATCACACAGACAGAGGTACAGAGAAAGGCTGGGGAGGAAGAGACAGACGGGAGGCAGGGTGAGTGCCAGAGGAAGGGAGATGATGAAAAGGGGGTCTAGAGAGTTCAGCGGTGAAAGCAGGTCAGATGCTTCCAGGTTCTAAGCATGAGTGTCATTCACTAGCTGGGCAAATCACTTACCCCCTCAAACCTCACTTTGTTCATATGTAAAATGGGATAATACCACCTTCTTCAGAGACTTGCAGGGGTGATTCAATAAAATTAAGGTCACATATGTAGCACTTGAAAAATGGTAGCTGTTGTGAATCAGTAGAAAGAGGCAGGAGGTGCCCAGGTGCCTTGATGGCACAGAATGGGATCTGCTAACTAGTGTCTTGGTCTAGGGTTTCTTGGCTCTGGGAACAGGGACTGAGGGGCTCCGAGGAGAAGGCATCACCCCCACAGTCGAGGCCACAGCAAACTGCTCTGAAGAGGAGGCAGCCCCGAATCATGCCCAGGTCCCAGTGCCCAGCCATGGGGTCAGAGGCTCCCTCCCTCCCCTGAAATGCCAAACTTGGCCAGTGCCCACAGCCTGCATCCAGGAGCCTCTTGACCTTAGCAGAGCTGGGCGCCTGGCCCAGACCTCCCCTGGGTCGCTGGCTTCTTGCTGCAGACAAATTCCTGACGGAGCACAGCTGTCCCAGGCCTTGCTGGACTCTTAATGGGACGTGAGTGGCCCTTTTGCCAGTGTGGGCTGGGCTTGGTTTTGGAGCTGGGTGGAGGAGCCTGTGGGAACGGGTGTATGGTGAGGATGGTGGGGGCTAAGTCTGGGCCAGCAGGGGGGCCACTTGGAGGTGTGTGTGTGACCGGCAGGGGGTCAGCCTCTGCAGGTGCTTGTGCCTGACCCCTTCATAGCTGTCTGGAGGTAACCGTGGCAACGAAGACCAAGAAGAGTATCTGTGAGGATGGAGGGTGGTGATGGCAGCAAGGGAGCGGCTGAATAGTACACATGGGGACCGTGTGTACCAGGCTGAGGACAGTCAGATGCCCCCACAGCCAGTGCTCCCTACTGCTTTATGACACCTCTCAGGTGAGAAATTCAAGTCATTTAGTTCTCCTACCTGACCTGTCCTCAGTCTCCATCACACTGTCCTTCAGGTCCAGTCTACCTTTTAATACTGTTTTTACTACGAAATACTTAAGGCATATAAAAGTATAGATGATAATATATCAAGCGCTCATTTAGCCACTGGCTTCGGAGGTAAAACATGGAAGCCCCTAGTGCGCCTTCTCTGATCCTGAACACGTCCCTTCCCAGACATCCCGCTGTAAGATTTTGCTGACATTTGCATGATCTCCACTGTACTTTGACTACACATTCCTTATCCAGGCACAACATACATTGTTTTCTGTCTTTGAAAACGTTAGCGCTGTCCAAAGGAACTCTCTGTGATGGTGGCAGTGCTCTTTATCTGTGCCATCACAGATGGTAGCCACTAACTGCATGTGGTTTTCAAGCACTTAAAATGTGGGACAACCCAGAGGGATGGTATGGGGAGGGAGGAGGGAGGAGGGTTCAGGATGGGGAACACATGTATAATTTTTTTTTAATTAAAATTGAATAAATTTTTTATAGAAAAAAAATAAAAAAATAAAATGTGGTTGGTGTAGGAATTGTATTTAAATTTTAATTAATTTACGCTTACATAGCCCCATGTAGCTCATGGCTACCACACTGGACAGCATGGGTTAGATCCTTCTGAAACTTGTTTTTCCCTTCTCCTCCTCCTTCCTTCCTCTCTTTCCAAGGTTTCTTGACATCAAGGCTTGGAGAACTTTCTGCTCATTTTCCCTGCTGCAGTTTTCTATTGCATGAACACACAGCTGTCTCCCTATCCATTTTCCTACTCATGGATGTTTGGGTTTTTTTCCTCACACCCCCTCCCCCACCGCCGCCCCAAATACAAAGGATAGCACAGGAATTATTTTTGTGCATATCTCTGCCTGTCTTTCCCAACTTCATTTCCGGTGCCCGCTGTGACAGACAGTCCCATGATCCTGACCGGAGTTATTTCAAGGCCTCCTAGCTGCCTGCCTGGCCCATTTCTGGACCCCACAGCTCCTTTCCTCCCCTGGCATCTGTCAGCCGCCCAGCCAGGATGATTCTGAGACACTGCATTCCTCCTGTGTCTTTCCTTCTGAGAAACTTGACAGCTCCCACAAGTTTCTCATCTCACAAGCTGGCCCTTACCCTAGGGCGTGCTGTTTGCCAGCCTCCTAGTTGTCTGCACGCATCGAGCTATTCCATCAAGCTTTCATTTTCCAGGCAAAGCACCCATTCTGGAACATGTTTTCCTGTCCCTCATCCACTAAAGTCCTTTCCCATCTCTGAAGGCCCGGCTCAGGCCTCACCTTCTCTGGTGTAGTCCTTATCCTACAGCATTCGCTCAGGAAACACTCACGAGGAGCCTGTCCTCACGGAGCTCACAGCCTGGCTTTAGCCAGTGACTCTGAGGAGCCTGTCCTCACGGAGCTCACAGCCTGGCTTTACCAGTGACTCTGGTCCACTCCCTTTCCCCACTCCCAGCTTTCTGCCATTCCTCTGGCATCTTAGCATGGATGAAGCTTCCAATTCCAAAGAGGTGTGGGTAAGGTCAGTTATGCCAACCACCTGGAGGGCACTGTCTTCCCAATCAGATGGGCACTGCCAGCCTCTGCCTCTGTGGCTCTCCCTTTTCTGGGCTTCCACTGGTGGCCACTCTCTCCACTTTCTGATGGGCACGATCTTTACTGTTTCTTTGTATTATATCTCCATTCTGATTTGTCAGATGTGGAAACGGTTCCTTCATGTGGCTCTGCAGATCTGTTCTGATTCATCTTGCATTGATACGGTTTAATTCTCAGAGAACATCTTACTTTCCAGTATTTAGTTCTTCAAGTGCCCTTTACACTTGCTCCTGTGTCTCCACAACACAAATGTATTAAACCTCGAGGGGTTGGGACCATATTCTTTTCTGTAACCCTGAGGACATCTGGGGAAAAAGCCCTGACACATTCAGCCAACCCTCTGGGCTCTGCACAGCTCGACTGGAGATGCCTGGAGGTTGGCAGAGGACAGATCTGCCAGGCACTGGGGCTTGGGCAGGAGTCAGGGAACCTGAGAGCCGAGAGGTATCTTCGGGGCCAAGATAGTTCTCTCTGAGGCCTCCTGAGTATGCTGCTGGCAGGACATCCGTGTAGAGTTTCGTCCTCAGACAGGGAGGGATCTGTGTGGGTGGAAGGAGAATGTGGCTGACTCTGTCCACATGAGCTGCCTTAGGGAACCAGAGGGCAGGAGAGAAGCACAGGGTCTCTGCCGGAAGATTGAAGGGCCCAACCTCCAGAGGGAGCTGGGAATGGGAATGGGTTCAGCTGAGAAGAATGAGCTTTGTTTTTTGTCCCACAAACACGGGCCAGACAGGGCGGGTGAAAGAAAGTGTTAAATGTGGGAGTCAGCAAAAGAGGATGAGGGAAGAGCTTAGTGGGAGGCTGTGAGGGGACATCTTTAGGTGATTTTTTAAAACATATTTTTAATTTTCATTTATTTGTCTGCGTTGGGTCTTAGTTGCAGCACGTGGGATCTTGGTCGCCTTATGCAGGCTCCCTGGTGGCTCAGTAGCCCCACAGCATGTGGGATCTTGGTTCCCTGACCAGGGGAACTGCGTACCCTGCACGCCCTGCAAGGCAGATTCTCAACCTCTGGACCACCAGGGAAGTCTCTCTTCAGATGATTTTTACCAAGGGTTCAGAATGGAACTGGGCTAAGGGAAGCCAAGGGGAGGACTATGGAGCTGGGTAGGGAGCTGACAGACAGTATTTCCATAAACCTAAGAGGGCCGGTGGTCAGGAGCACTGGGTGGACACTCCCACTCCTGACTCAGCCATCAGCTTCAGGCCTCGGCTTCACTTCCTCACAAAAGCGGAGAGGGGACTAGAGAACCTTTGGGGCCTGGTCCGGTTCTGCCTGTCATTTCCAGGATGGCTCTTGAGGCTGGGGGAGGGCCGTCCACAGTGAAGAGCAGCAGCTGACTGTGAGAGAGGACTCAGCTGAGCATGCGTGGAAAACGGGACGCCGAGGCCCTGCTCTGGGCCCTTCACACACCTGGTCTCAGGTATCTTTATACTGATGCTCTGAAGACAGGACTAGCTGCACTGGTTTAGGGATGAGGAAACCAAAAGCAGAGAGGTCAGTGGAACTCCCCAAGGTCACTGTCCTAACAAGCCAGGAGTGGGATTCCTACCGAGGCCTCTGGCTCCCGAGTCTCCAGCCCTTTCACTTCACGGAGAAGTCCCCGAGGGGCGAGGTGGCCCTGTGTGTGGGTGTGTGTCAGGGTGGTTGGAGAGGAAGCGCCTACTGAGTTGGCTTCTAATGTATTTTCTTACATTTACTAGGTTTTCATTAACTTAGTGTTCAGTACTTTCACTTGGGGATGGAAATGAGGAAATTTTTTTTAAACAAGAGAAGATGGAATATGGTAAGCAGTTGAGAAAATATGAGTTCCTGATCAGGACAGAGTGAAGGTTGAGGTCAGGGAGGAACAGTGAGAGTGTCTCAGCTGTCTACCTGGTGGGGAGGGTCCTCAGGTAAGAAAGCAAAGACAGGGCTTTCATGGCAAGCACTAAGTGAGCTGCACAAGTCAATACATCATTAATATGGTCAAAAGTTAGAATTTGTAAAATCTTAGTGGGGGGCACAGACACTGTTAGAATTGAGAACGTACCCAGATTATACAGAAATGAAGATTTGGCCAGAGCTGCCATGTTAAGCATGAGACATTGAAAAGAAATACATGAAACACTGAAAAGACGGAGTAGCTGCAGAAATATATGATATATTGATACATGCCTGTGATCAATGAAAACCAAGTCTAGAAAAAAAAGTAACCCAAGGAACAGAAAAAATAAATCCCTACAGCATTTTGAGCTACAGAAAAATTGAACAACATGAATTCAAGAAGTAAGCACAGATGGGATGACAATATTTAGGTTGGTGCAGATGTAATTGCAGTTTTGCACTGCTGAAATTTTCAACTGGATACTGGAATACATGCTTGAATAGATGTGGTTATGCTATACATCATTTTAATATGCACTTCTCTCTTTTTTTTTTTTGCTAATAACTTACTTGCTATTTTATATGTATTTTAGATTATGGAAGTGATGTTAGAGAAGCAAATTTGAGTGGTTTTCTTATTTGAGTTCAAAATGGTCATAAAGCACCAGACAACTCACATTTGGCCCAGGAACTGCTAACGAATGTACTGTGCGGTGGTGGTTCAGGAAATTTCACAAAGGAGACGAGAGCCTCGAGGATGAGGAACACACTGGCCGGCCATTGGAAGTTGACAATAACCAACTGAGAGCAGTCATCGAAGCTGATCCTCTTACCCCTACACGAAAAGTTTCGCATTTGAAACAAACTGGAAAGGCGAGAAAATTTGCCAAGTAGGTGCCTCATGAGCTGATCGAAATCAAAAAGATTATAATTTTGAAGTGTCTTCTCTCATTCTATGCAACAACAAACCATTTCTCGATTGGATTGTGATGAGTGACAAAAAGTGGATTTTATGTGACAACCTGCAAGGACCAGCTCAGTGGTTGGACCAAGAAGCCCCAAAGCACTTCCCAAAGCCAAACTTGTGCTAAAGAAAGGTCATGGTCACTGCTTCCTGGTCTGCTGTGGGTCTGACCCATTACAGCTTTCTGACTCCCAAAGAAACCGTTACATCTGAGAAATACACTCAGTAAATTGAGATGCACCAAGATGTGTTTGAGCCTAATAATAATGAATTAAAATGTATAGTCTGAAATCGCAATTATATTTGCACTAACCAAATGTTCAACCTGATTTTAGAAAAGGCAGAGGAACCAGAGATCAAATTGCCATCATCCACTGGATCGTCGAAAAACCAAGAGAGTTTCAGAAAAACTTCTATTTCTGATTTATTGACTATGCCAAAGCCTTTGACTGTGTGGATTACAATAAACTGTGGAAAATTCTGAAGGAGATGGGAATACCAGATCACCTGACCTGCCTCTTGAGAAACCTGTATGCAAGTCAGGAAGCAACAGTTAGAACTGGACATGGAACAACAGACTGGTTCCAAATAGGAAAAGGAGTACGTGAAACACTGGGCTGGAAGAAGCACAAGCTGGAATCAAGATTGCTGGGAGAAATACCAATAACCTCAGATATGCAGATGACACCACCCTTATGGAAGAAGGTGAAGAAGAACTAAAGAGCCTCTTGATAAAAGTGAAAGAGGAGAGTGAAAAAGTTGCTTTAAAGTTCAACATTCAGAAAACTAAGATCATGGCATCTGGTCCCATCACTTCATGGCAAATAGACGGGAAACAGTGGAAACAGTGGCTGACTTTATTTTGGGGGGCTCCAAAATCACTGCAGATGGTGATTGCAGCCATGAAATTAAAAGACGCTTACTCCTTGGAAGAAAAGTTATGACCAACCTAGATAGCATATTAAAAAGCAGAGACATTACTTTGCCAACAAAGGTCCGTCTAGTCAAGGCTATGGTTTTTCCAGTAGTCACTTATGGATCTGAGAGTTGGACTATAAAGAAAGCTAAGTGCCAAAGAATTGATGCTTTTGAACTGTGGTGTTGGAGAAGACTCTTGAGAGTCCCTTGGACTGCAAGGAGATCCAACAAGTCCATCCTAAAGGAGATCAGTCCTAGGTGTTCATTGGAAGGACTGATGCTGAAGCTGAAACTCCAATACTTTGGCCACCTGATGCGAAAAGCAGACTCATTTGAGAAGACCCTGATGCTGGGAAAGATTGAAGGTGGGAGGAGAAGGGGACGACAGAGGATGAAATGGTTGGATGGCATCACTGACTCAGTGGTCATGGGTCTGGGTAGACTCCGGCAGTCGGTGATGGACAGGGAGGCCTGGTGTGCTGCAGTTCACGAGGTCGCAAAGAGTTGGACACGACTGAGCGACTGAACTGAATAGAAAGGGAACAAACTGTTGGCACTTCTATAAAACAAGCATATCAAAAATAACAAGAAACTAAATAGATATGGCTGAAAAATAAATTGATACAGAGGGAACCCTTGAGATATTCATGGTAAATGAGAAAAAAAGACAGGTATTAAAGAGAGAGAAGAGGGACTTCCCTGGCAGTCCAGTGATTAAGATGGCTTCCACTGCAGGGGGCGAGGGTTCAGTCCCTGGTCTGGGAACTAAGAGCTCACGTGCCACACCAGGTGGCCAAAAAAACAGGAGAGAGAGACAAGGCAATAGTCATAAAAGATCAAGACAATGAAACAAAGGAATAAAGGCAGAATCTGAAACAGAAAACCTAACAAATGAAAAAGCATCCATTTTAAGGAAGATACAAGACATCTTCCCCAGGATGAAGACTGGAATTGCAACTCAAAAGAGTATACCTTGTTCTAGGAGAAGGTGATAAAGAATAAAAAAGAAAGAATTCTTCAAGCATACGGATGAAGAAAAAGAAGAAGAAGGAGAGGAGGAGGAGAGGAAGAAAAAAGAGGCAGGTGAGGAGGGGAAGAAGAAGAAAGGGGAAAAAGTCACTTTTATTTTAAAGGGGAAATCTTAGGGTGGCCCACCTTGTTCCTACGAACAGTCAAGCTGCCAAATGACAATGGAGAAATGCCTCCAAAGTTCTGAGCAAAAGAAAGTGTGATGCAAGAATACTTTACTCAGCCAAGTTGTGTTCAAGCATAAAGACCACAGAGACATTCTCAAATGCAGAAAACACAGCATTTATGAGCCATTCCCTGAAAAACTTAATGATGATTCAGCCAACCAAGAGTTTGAAAACAACTCAGGAATGAGAAGTGATGGTAAAAGTACTGCTGGTGAGTCACAGATCAGTTTAAATATAAAATGAAGGCTAAATAATTCTGGGAATGATGATTTCAGAGCAGAAGGAAACTCAACAGTGATAATATCCATGTAGCTGTAATTCATACAGATTGAAAAGTAGAGGAAGAGATAAGGTTGGAGAAGGAATGAGCTATTTTTTTATCTTCAGAACCTTGAAACATATCGCCTAGAAATGAAACTTTATTGCGAACAGTTCCAGTTTTTTCAATGTTTCTCATAATCTTAACTTCAGAGAGGTTTTTAAGGAATCAAATTTTTTGTGTGGGGGAGAAAGAAATGTCTACTTCACTTTCTTTTTCTTCTATCATAATTATATAAAATTGATATAGCATTTTTATTCTTTGATATGACTGGGCCCATTTTAATAAAAGCATTTTAATCTAACCTTCTAGCTAGGAATACTCTCGAGATGCTTAGAATGCTGTCAGTAGTTATGTCTGGGTGGAGGTTTCCATAACATCATTCAAACTGCCTTCAATACTTTAAAAGAAAATGAATCATTTTTACAGAAATAATAAAGTCATTATTCTGAAAAACTAAGATCGGTGAAATAGCTATCTTCAACATGGTGTCTAGAGGCTCGTCAGCTTGATTTAGTAAGAAAGCCTAAAGGACATGTGTCATGTTGAAGGAATGTGCGCTAATACAATGGAATTCAAACTGAGCAAAAAGGACATATTGAAGTTTAAAAATATCATGGGATAAGAATGATAACTTGGAAGTAAAAACAACCTGGATGCAACTTGATCTGTAGAGTCAATGCAGTTTCAATCAAAATTCCAGCAAGTTATTTTGTGAACATCGACAAACTGATTCTAAGGTTTACATGGAAAGGCCAAGGAACCAGCATAGCCAACTCAATATTGAAGAAGAACAAAGTCAGAGGACTGGCACAACTGGGCCTCAACACTTACCAGAGTCTACAGTAATCAAAATAATCTGGTATCGGCAACATAGCAAAGATCAATAGAGCAGAAGAGAGCCCAGAAATAGATCCACATAAATACGGCAAATTGATCTTGGACAAAAGAGCAAAGGCAATACAATGAAGCAAAGACAGTGTTTTCAACAAATGGTGCAGAAACAAGTGGACACCCACATGCAAAAAAAAAAAAATCTAAACCCAGACCTAACACCCTTCAAAAGAATTAACTCAAAATCGTTCATGGACCTCAATGTAAAACACACAACTATAAAACTCTTAGAAGATGACACAGGTGAAAATTAAGGTCATCTTGGGTATGTGGGTGAATTTCTGGATGTAACACCAGAGGCATGATCTGTGAAAGAAACAGCTGACAGGCTGGACTTTATTAAAATGTTGAATTTCTACACTGTGAAAGATAATGTCAAGAGAATAAGAAAACAAGCCACCCACTGGGAGAAAATGTTTATAAAATGTATGTTGGATCCAGGACTGTTATCCAAAACATATGAAGTCTTAAAACTCAACAATAAAAAAAAAAATAAAAAAATAAACTACCTGATTACAAAATGGGCCAAAGGCCTGAACAGATACCTCACTGAAGAAGATACACAGATGGCAAGTAAGCATGTGAAAAGAGATTCAACGTTGTATGTTGTAGGGAACTGCAAATTAAAAGGACGGTGAGGGAATTCCCTGGTGGTTCAGTGGTTAGGATGCGGCATTTTCACTGCCATTGCCTGGGTTCAACCCCTGTTTAGGGAAATAAGATCCCACAAGCCGCTCAGCACAGCAAAAAAAAAAAAAAACTAACAATGAGGTATGAATGGCCCAAATACAGAACACTGACAATACCTAATGCTGGTAAGGACATAGAGCGACTGCTGCTGCTGCTGCTGCTAAGTCAGTTATTCCTGGTGGAAATGCAAAATGGTGCAGCCACTTTGTAAAAGTCTGGCTGCTGCTGCTGCTTTTAAGTCGCTTCAGTCGTGTCCGACTCTGTGCAACCCCATAGACGGCAGCCCACCAGGCTCCCCCATCCCTAGGATTCTCCAGGTAAGAACACTGGAGTGGGTTGCCATTTCCTTCTCCAATGCATGAAAGTGAAAAGTGAAGGTGAAGTCGCTCAGTCGTGTCCGACTCTTAGCAACCCCATGGGCTGTAGCCCATCAGGCTCCTCCGTCCATGGGATTTTCCAGGCAAGAGTACTGGAATGGGGTGCCAAAAGTCTGGCAGTTTCTTACAAAACTAAACATTACCCTTATCATACGAGCCAGCAACCCTGCTTCTTGGGTATTTACCCAAAGGAGTTGAAAAAAAGCTGCACACAGATGTTCACAGCAGCTTTACTCATAATTGCTGCCCAAACTTGGAAGCAACCAAATAGGTGAATGGATAAACTGTGATACAGTCAGACAATAGAATATCATTTGGTGCTAAAATGAACTGAGTTGTCAAGCTATGAAAAGACATGGAGAAAACTCTCAGATGCATATGTCTAAGTGAAAGAAGCTAATCTGAAAAGGCTACATATCGTGTGATGGATGTAAACTATGTGACATTCTGGAAAAGGCAGAACTGTCAGTTCTGTTCACTCAGTCGTGTCCGACTCTTTCCGACCCCATGGACTGTAGCATGCCAGGCTTCCCTGTCCATCACCAACTCCCAGAGCCTGCTCAAACTCACGTCCACTCCCATCCAACCATCTCATCCTCTGTCATCCCCTTCTCCTCCGAACCCCATGAACAGTATGAAAAGGCAGAACTACGGCGACAGTAAAAAGATCAGCAGGGAGGGAAGGGTTGAATAGACAGAGCAGAGGGTATTTTTTAGGGCAGTGGAACTATTCTGTATGATGTTATATTCTGTATGACACTATCGTGACGGGTACATGTCGGTATGGGTGCGTGCTAAGTTGCTTCAGCCGTCTTTGACTCTTTGTGACCCTATGGGCCATAGCCAGCCAGGCTCCTCTGGAATTTTCCAGGCAAGAATACTCCAGAGAGTTGCCACACCCTCCCCTCCAGGGGATCTTCCTAGCCCAGGGATCAATGTCACGCCCCTTATGTCTCCTGCATTGGCAGGTGGGTTCTTTGCCGCTAGCACCACCGGGGAAGCCGACACGTCAGTATGCGTTTGTCCAAACCCACAGAATATGAAACACCGAGAGAACCCTAATGTAAGTGGACTATGGACTTTGGGTGGTGATGTGTCCATGAAGGTTCATTGACTTTAACATGTACCACTGTGGTGCAGGAAGTCAATAGTTGAGGGGAGCTGTGCCTGTGTGAGGGTAGAGGGTATGCAAGAACTGACTTTTTGCTCAATTTTGCTATGAACCTAAAACTGCTCTTTAAAAAAAAAGAAAGAGGACAAACTCAACAGTCTGGATGTTTCTAGGAATTATGGACAGTCCAGTAGAGGTGGGGCACAGTAGATGAGCAGGGAAAGCAAAGGAAAGAAGTGGAATGAGGCTGGAGGGGCCAGCCAGGACTTCCTATCTTACGGGTAATGGAGAGCCACTGAAGGGTGCTGAGCAAGGAAGTGAAGGAACAGATGCTTTAGAAAGATCCCTGGGGCAGCTAAGTGGATGGTGAACTGGGATGGTAGGGAGGACACGAGAAACAGGGCAATCACTGGCTAAGTCCAGGAGTGAAACAGCGAGGCTCTAAACTGGGGCTGGGCATGTGACAAGGAGGCAGAGGGCTCCGGAGCTTGGTTCTGACCAGAAGCAGAGGCTGGGGGGAAAGACAGGAACCCTCGGAGACTGCACGGTTGTTGTGTACACGGTGACTTAGAAGTGCTTTGGGAGAGAGCTGATGGAGATGAGATCCCGATGCTTGGATTGACAAGTCTAGAGCTCAGGTGAGGAGCGGGCCTGGCCTGAGCTCATGGGTGACTTGCCCATGGGTGGAAGGTAAAGCAAAGAGCTGAGATCTCTCCCAGGAAGGAAGCAGAGAGGAGGATCCAGGGGCAGACTGGTAGGGGAGGCTAATATTTCAGAGACGGGTGGGAGGTCCTATAGAGGAGACGAGTGGAAAAGAGGAGTCTCAAGAGGGGACCAGTGGTCGCACAGAGGCCAGGGGAGGGAGCAGTTTTCCACAGGTCAGTGTCAAGGGCTATAGAGGGGTCGAGAAAAGGGGCCTGGTGATTCTGCCACCTTTTTACATGGAATCAAGACTTATCTTCTTTTTTTTTTTTTTTTTGGTTGAAGTACAGTTTTCAAGCAAGTTAATGAATAGCATTATGGAATGCACTAATTTTCAAAGAACATACATTAGACTTGGCACAAACAAGAATGAATATGTATTTTGTAAAAACAAGCATTAAAAAAATTAACTCTAGACTCCTTGACTCATAATCCAGATAATCATTGAACAGGATGTGATTTACCAGCAAGAGAAAAGTTGAATACACGATGGCATATCCACACCATAGAATATTATCCACTAAAAAGAATGGATTAGAGAGCTATGCCAGTATGCCAGCTGACTTGAAGGGAACTCTGTGAGGTATTGAGGAAGAAAAGCAAGAAACATCAAGTGCCTATAACATGATCACACTTTTGGCCAAGCAATGACAAGTCTTGTGATTTCTGATTATGATTACAGAGAACACGGAAGAAAGAGTGGGAAGATGTATGGCAGGATATGGCTGTATGCATATTACATTCGCCTGACCAGGGAAGAGGAGGGATGAGGTAGGGGAGGGAGAGGGTGCTGTTGCTGCTGCTGCTGCTGCTGCTAAGTCGCTTCAGTCGTGTCCGACTCTGTGCGACCCCAGACGGCAGCCCACCAGGCTCCCCCGTCCCTGGGATTCTCCAGGCAAGAACACTGGAGTGGGTTGCCATTTCCTTCTCCAGGAGAAGGGTGCAGCAAGTAATAAAACAGGGGACGTCCCTGGAGGTCCAGTGGTTAAGACTTCATGCTGCCAATGCAGAAGGCCTACACTGGTCGAGAAACTGAGATCCCACATGCTGTACAGCACAGCCCAAAGAGTAAAAACAAAAGAGAAAATTATTATTTTTTAAAAAACTGAAAAAAAGAACACTAAACACTATATAGGAAATGGCCATATTTATGCATTGATATAAAATTGTGCATATAGCACAAAGAAATTTTCAAAAAAGAATAAACACACAAAAATGACTTAAATCTGCAACTGAGTTAACAGAGTGCCGCAAGTGGCCTCAATCGTGGGGCCTGGGGGTGAGCTAGTGAGGGCGCCAGCCAGCGAGGGGGGCCTCGCTTTCCTCCTGCAAGGACCAAGGACACATGTGGGTGAGGCGACACTGTGAAGGCACCCGGGCTGTGTGCAGCCAGCTGGCAGAAGGAGAAAGGTGTTGAGGGTCTCATTTGAATTTTGGGCAAAGTGCAAGAACAGGGGAGGGTATTAACAGGAGGACTGAAATTTGAGAATTGAACAGATCAGAAGCCATTGCATGCAAACAGTTAGAAGGGGGTAAAAGAAGCGTCTGTGAATGTGAGCGAGTGCAAAGCTCAGTGCGGATGTGAGACAGGACCCAGGCCGGGGTGGACAGGTGACCTGGAGGCCCACAGCAGAGGCCTGCCTCAGGAGTAGGATGTGACTATCAGTCTCTGAGTTGCGGGAGAAGAGAAAATGGGACACCAAAGGATGACACCAAGTACAGGCCAGTTCTTATCAACCAACATACACACTTTTAATTGCAAAAAGTAAAAATTTCTGTCACATGAAACCTTAATGTACATACATTCTTTACAAGTTTGCGGTAGGTACATTAAGTTACAATCAACATTCCACATTGAACACAGAGTAACATCTTAGACCATTCGGAGCCCACGTGGCTGGACAGGTGTCCGCCCCTCTGCTCACCGGGAACCCCCGGGGCCCGCCACCCCTGGCTCCATAGAGAGGAGCTGCAGCCATCCTGGATCCCGCCCCTGGTGGCGGCAGGGACTTTGCTGAGTGCCCAGTTCCCACTCCCTTCCGCCCTAGGCGTCTGTCACTGACTTTCCCACAGGAAGGAGGAAGAGGAAGAGACCATGGCTAGCGTTTTTCTGAGGATGAGACTATGGAGAGAAGTTTGGAGGGAAGGTCATCTATGACGGAGGTTGCGCCTTCTCTGGGAATAACAGCGTGTGTCCACCCAGTTCTGGTCACCAACTCTCACAGGTAAGTGTTTGTTCCTGAAATGGCTGGAAGTGCTCTGAGGGGCTGAAGTTTGAAGGCTGGGACCCTGCTGAGCTGTAGGTCAAGGTGGCTTTGCAGGCTGACCTCACCTCCCCCACAGAGCCGTGGAGAGGGATTAGGAGATAAATTAAGCCTGGTGTGAAGCAGATGTCCCGACTCTACAATTTCTGTCTGAAACTCAAAACTAAGCTGGTTTCCCTTCTCAGCACGGGTGTCTGCAGCTATGGCCCACTCTTGGATTGACACTGGCTGACAGACAGACAGACGCATGAAGGCAGGAGTGGCCTGTGGGCAGCCCCATTATGTCTGGACAGTTCCAGGCCTCTGCTTAGGAGTTTCGTAACATCTCTTCTCTCCAGTATTCTGCAAAGATCTGGACGTCTCACGGTCTCCAGAGAGGGAGACATGATGAGTGTAGTTAGCTCTAATGCTGAAATTATGCAGGGCACGAAAACCAGACGCGAAGCAACCTGGACGGCAGACGAGCTGGCTGGAGGGCTTCTCACCAGGGCCAGCACTTAAGAGCCACGCCGCGCCCAGGGCGGGTGGACTCAGACGTGGTGCCCGAGGGAGACCACCTGTCCGTCTTCTCTGAGATGCTTCTGCAGAAGCAGCTGCTGGATATGGAGAGGCTGATGGCGACAGAGCACAAACTTTCCATTTGTGACAGAGCTCGCTCTGTAAGCACCTCATCTGCCTAGCCGCCTGGCCCTGACATGCGTCGGCTCTGGACCCAATATCCGTGGGTCCGAACGTGGAGAGGTTCTCAAACCAAAATGCTATGTTAAACCACGTCTCTGGCACTCCCTTCCTTCAACCAATTTTAGTGGGTGAAAAAGCTGAAAAGGGGAAGTTAATGAGTGTGCAACTTGTAAGTCAGGAGAGTCTGTCTTCTAGCGATAGGAAAACTTAAAAGTCTAAAATATTCCTGTTTGAGAACTGATTCTCGAAAGGTAGACAAGATCGACTCTCCCCCTGCTCTAGTCTCTTTCCTCTACAACCTGGCCGCCTGCTGGGTGAGGATTACAGGAGAAGCAAACATCTACTCTGAGGGTTTCAATTTTCACTACGGAAGCCGCTGGCTAATGAGCAAAACTGCATCCAGATCGTATTAAAATGACTGAGGGACTTCCCTGGTGGTCCAGTGGTTAAGACTCTGTGCTCCCAGTGCAGGGGATGCGGGTTCAATCCCTGGTCAGGCAACTAAGATCCCACACCCTATGTGGTGCAGCCAAAAAAAAAAAAAAGAACACTGCCTATATAAAAAACATAAAATGATTGAGGCCATCACCTGCAGCTAAGGAATTATTTTGTTTTAAAATTGCTCCTACACCGAGGTCTATGCTGGGTTTTGGAAGAAGGGAATAGAAAACCGCGAACTAAAAAAACAAGTGATGCGAACTCCAAGGGGACCCACAACTGGAACTGGGCTGAGTCCCTCTGCTGGTCACACATCTGGAAACTTGCGATGATGCGAAAATGGCTGGAACATTCACTCCTAAAAAGCGCTTTCAGGTGGGGACGGGGGAAGGGCTTTTTATAGAAGTCATCTGTTAGCTTCTCTCCATTTCTGTCTCAAACAGTTTTGAAAACAAACCCTGAAGAGTTCCTGGCTTGCTGAGCCTGCCCCTAGGTTCTCCCACTCAGCTGGGCACACCAGAGTCAGCTAGACCCACGGCTTTCCTCCTGGGCACCACTCTGCACTGGCGCGGGAAGACACTGCTGTGGAGCCAGCCATCAACCGCCGACAAAGGAACTGTCTTGGGCCCCAGTTTCTTTACTTGTAAACGAGGCTCTCATAGCTGCTTCACAGGACTGGGCAAAGATCAGAGGAGAAGATCACGCGTACCCAGACACTCTGAAGCTGGACCGGACTATTTCATTATTAAGAAACATTACTATGTCTCTCAGAAAATGACCCCAAATTTGTCTATTTCATAGATGGTTTTGTATTTCACCAAAGAGGCAGATTCTGTTTTCATAAACTATGGTTACTTTACTCTCTCCCCCTGCTGAACAAATTGAGAGTGGGGGGAGGGTAAGTTCTACTTATGTTCTTCATGAACCAGGGCAGGGGTAGTGTTCTTCTCAACATCCAACTCTCAGGAACCTCAAGACACCTGGATATAATGCCTCAAACTGGGGCCAAAGCAGCCTTTCTCCCCAGAGAAACGCAGTACATGAGTTTCACTGCCATGTCACCTCTTGGTAAACACTCAACAAACTTGTGAGCAAGGCCCTCTGTTTAAAGCAAGCCCTGTGACTGTTCTTAGGGTGGTGGTAGACACGGGGATTTCTATGGCCCCACCAGCCCCCTGACCCTGCTTCCTCATCTTCATGAGCCTCCTTCCCACACTGGGTCATGTGGAGAAACTTTTGCTGCTTCCACGAAGGAGCTGAGAGAGAGGTGAGCAGGGGTGACCCCGCGGCACACTCACACAAAGACTTGGGTAACTGGAAAGGAACTAGCTGGTTCCTCACTGACCACTGACCAGTCAGTGGTAGAGTCTGCTTTTCAGAATTACCTTGAGAAGAAGGTACCTTACTTAAAAAACCTTCTTTGAAGAATTTCACCCCTAACATAAATCTACATTCAATTCTGAACTGGACAGATGTTAAGTAAAATGAGTAGTGTACACACGGAAAGTTTCTACTTATCTGCTGCCAGACCATTCTTTGTTGAAGACAGCTGACAGCTCTGGGGACCTCCCACAGAAGGCCTCAGAACACCAACACACACACAAGACTCGTTCAGTTTTGAGTTGAAGATGGCATTTTTATGGTCATTTAAGGTGTGAAGGGCTGGAGTAAAATGGGGAATTTGGATCACCAAAACAGTTGCTTTGCTCCTAAGGAACCCTCTCTTCTGTTAACCCAAAAGGCCTAATTTAAGAGAACTCTGAGAGACCTCTAAAGAACCTGTTTACATATCACCAGGGGCAAGGACATTGCAAAGGCTCTAAAGTATGCACAAAGCTGGCCTCTGACTGGTCCCTCTGATTTAAAACCTCTTAAATTGTAACTGCTTAGCAGCGTGCCTTTTATACGGACATGAAGTTTTGTTTTTCCTGTATTACTGCACACATGGTACTGATTCTTTTAAGCAAAAATTCCCTCAGGTACAGTTCATCCTACTTTCACTCAAGTCTGTGGAGGAGGCTCTGAGCGATGTGAACCCTCCCTGTCCTCTACAAGCCCCTAAACAGGCCATTCAAGCACACACTGATCCTCACTGACGCTCACGAGATGTGTAGAGAAAGAGGGCCTGGGACAGGATGCAGGGGTGCCGTCAAAGGATGACGAGGACCCCACAGTGAGTCCCATTCTCTTCCCCCACCACTGTCTGCCTCTGGTCTGTAATTCAACACGGCAGACACCTCCACTATCGGTCTGATTTCTGCAGTTCAGAACCAGAGGCTGTAGCACGGTCTGCCTCTTTTCCTTCAGCTTGGCAATGGCATGATCAGAGGCCAGATATTTAACAAAGTCAATAAAGGAATAATAAAGGGGGAAAAGAAACAAAAAAGTGTCCTTATTTGTACACTTAAGACATACAAAAAGCACTTGGGGAAAACAATGAGCAGAGCGAATCATCCAATCAAAAGGAACATGGTTTTGTATTTTCACAAGAATTAAAAACACCTCGCCTTGGTTCCCAGTACAGAGAGAGAAATCATTTCAAGACAGAGAGCCGCACAGTCGCACGCCCAGCTGACCAGCACTTTGCGTCTGGAGTTCCTTCCCTAGCCACATGACAACATCACTTTGACACATCTGTAAAACATCTCTGCAGAAAGTCGGACCCTAAAGATCAAACCCGGGGAGGTGCCCTCTCCCCGGGCCAGCACTCTTAACTCACCCCCTTCTGAAGACATTTGGTAAAAGCAACACAGCTGATGAGAGCAGTGCTGCCTCAGCAGTAAAGGGCTCTGGCTGGGCCAAGGGAGGGGCGCTGGGAGCCCGACTGCTGAGAAGCCGGCCAGACAGGCAAGGGAGCAGGGAGGGAGGGAGAGACTGAGAACCTGACCCAAATGGAGGAAGGTATTACCTTAGGAATTACCGCTTCAATTATAATCAGGCTCTGACCTGGCACCGGAGACTCCGAGAGCCACTCGCACTTGGGAAAGAAGTGCACTTCTCGAGTGCAGTTTGAGGTTGTTTGATCCTTTTCACTGGTTCGATATTCCACTGTGCTTGGGAAACTGCCATGACTTCTTTAACCATCCGTGGCTTTCCAAAAGATGTACAGGGTGGTGTTACCAGGGAGATGGGACAGGCAGGCCCACCTGGCAGAGGATGGCGCTGAAGTCAGGACCTGCTGACTGCCCTCTCATGGCCAGGAGCCAGCAGAGGGGATCATGCCATGCAAGTGAGGGAGGGTACCAACCCTGCTCCCTGCCTGAAGGCAGCCTCAAGGCTTTGGTGCCAAGGGGCTGGGCAGAGGCCCATCTCTCATAGATGGGTATTGGTGGCGGAGTCCTGGCCAAGTGGCTGGGCTGGAAGAGTTGGGAGGCCCAGGCTCCGGCCTTTGCCTCCAGCACACAACTGGCTCACACATGCATGCACAGGGCAGGTGATTAAGTAACCAACCCCTGGAAAGTGGTTTCATTGTTTTTTGTTTTTACTCTCCCCATTTCGATCTGGTCTTCAGCTCTCAAAGCTGTTCCTTTAGATCTGTGTCCTATAGCTCTGACAGGGTGGTTCCATCGCAGACGACCAAAGGCTGGACCCCTCTGGCTATAATGTAGACCTTCCAGTGGGTGGCACCAGCGTAGCCTTGAAGGGAGACAGCGACAGGAAAGCGTGTAAGTGGTAGGGACTGGGCCGACTTGTGGGCACAAGCTAGGCGGGTCTGCAGAGCTGCCCTGATTCACCTACAGACTCAGAGGCCATTCCTGCTCTGGAGGTCTGTGAGCTCTTCCTAGCATAAGTGTCCCCAGCTATCATACGGGTTCATCCAACCATGAACCAAAGTGTTTCAGTGTCACCCCTCACCTGGGTAACTGTGAATCACAGTTCGGCAGGTTTACAAAAGCAGGATGTTCTAGATACGGCTGATGCATCTGTGTGTGCTAAGTGGCTTCATCTGTGTCCGACTCTGTGTGACCCTATAGACTGTAGTCCCCCAGGCTCCCGTGTCCATGGGATTCTCCAGGTAAGGATACTGGAGTGAGTTGCCATGCCCTCCTCCAGGGGATCATCCCAACCCATGGATCAAACTTGCAGCTCTCACGTCTCCTGCATTGGCAGGCGGGTTCTTTACCACTAGCGCCACCTGGGAAGCCCTAGATAAGGCTGATGTGCATGTGTGTGTGCTAAGTCGCTCAGTCGTGTCGGACTCTTTGCAACCCCACAGACTGTAGCCCATCGGGCTCCTCTGTCCATGGGATTCTCCAGGCAAGAATACTGGAGTGGGTTGCCATACTCATCCAGGGGTTCCTCAAGGGGATCTTCCTGATCCAGGGATCAAATCTGCATCTCCTGAGGCTTCTGCACTGCAGGCAGATTCTTTACCACTGAGCCACCAGGGAAGCCCCAGATAAGGTTGATATGGAGCATCAATTCTCAGGGTCATTTTTTTTCAGCAAAAAGACAGGACGGGTTCTAAGGGAGGCCAGGGCGCCCTGTCCAATTCTCCTGAGGTTATACACAACATGGTCTCATTATAGAACATCCAGATTAACCCAAACCAATACTTCCTAAATTGTATTCTGCAAACAGTAGCACCCTATAATACAGTGCAGGGAAAAAAGGGTTCCGTGGTCAAGTAAGTTTTAAAAACACCAGATCCCTCCAGGGCTTTTCAGAGCCTTTTGTACACTAATGTGTACTGTGTTTCAACAAGACAGGCATTTCCCAAAGTCAGTGACTCAAGAACTTATTTGCCAAGGGTCCTTCCCAGGGGCTGTTTTACGAACCCTAGGGTCATGACCTGTATCATTTCAGCAATGATATCTAGGAATGGGCTAGAAAGGTAAAATTTAAAAACTTTAATACATCAGTAACTTCCTGATGAAAAATTTTCTAGAGAAGGATATACACCACTCATCTTTAAACTGGGAGCACTGAATGGAATGTAACCTCTGTTTGGTGACTCAAGAAGGGTCACTATGAGCCGTGACTGTACCATCAACGGCAGGTAACACGGGCTTAGCCGTATCAGCCTCTGACGCTTGACACCCACGTCACTCTTGAAAATGCCGTCCGTCATGGGTTTTCTGGTGATCGTGAGCACTGCTCTCTGAATCCAGCCATCATGGGAAAATGCTTATTTTGTCAAAAAACACAGAATCTGCTTGACATGGTGCTATTCTTGAGGGTCTCTGAGGTGCAGGAGCGGCCATCTGTTACAGCCACTAAAGTTACTCCCGTCCACTGTCAGGGTCTGCCTTTCTGTCCTCATTTTTCCCTGCGGCAGCTGCAGCCGTTGCTTCTGTTTCTGCCGCTGCTTCCCGAGTCCACTGTCCTCCCCAGCCCTCCCCACCCCCAGCCTTCTCCTGACTTGCCCTCTTCCCTGGTTCTCATCAGCCTCCATCCCTTCTCCACATTCCTATCATGTTCTGCCCTTCACGGACACTGCCAAGCACAGGGCTCCTTTCCCTCCCTCCAGTCAGCAAGCTGTCACAGAATGACAAGGATCAGTCTCTGGATTCTGGGCCATTCTGGACCAGCCACACCAGCCTTTGATCACACAATCAAAGCTTCTTTGATCACTGCCAGTCACGCATCTTTTTTTTTCCCTTTTTTCCTTAATTCTATAATTGGCACTCGGGATGCTTGTGGGAGCTGAAAACCTGGAATTGGATAACGAAAGTGTTTCTGTAGCTGTCTGAACTGTCAGGCATTTGTAGAACATAAGACAGAAACTTTTTCAAACACAGCTACACATTCCAAAACCAGAATGCCATGCAGACTTGTGCAGCATCACTCCACTACAGAATGACGGGTTTGGAGTAACTTCCACACAAGAATCCTCTTTTCTTGCAGTAATCCTCAAGGGCCAGGCCAGCTGTGCTCCATTATCAGCTAAATGCTTAATTTGTGCATTGTTTTCATTGTTTTCATTTTTAAATTGAAATAAAAATTATGAAACTTGGATTAAAGTTTGGCAGTTTTCAGTATGCACCCTACCTCCAAGTGAGGTGAGAGGTTTCTAGGGACCGAGGTCTTCCAAATAGAAAAACTAAAAAGAAATAAACTGGAAACTCGGTCTGGGCTCTGTCAGGGAGTCAGGGCTCCCCTAGGTTTTGTGAGGCAAGAAAAACAAGAAGGGCAACGGTGATGCTTGTTAATTTATTTTGCTTCTGCCAAGACAGTTCTATTGTCAAACTGACAGTGGTTGATTCAAGTCTGTTTCTTTGGAACCAATTTTTAGATGGTTAAGGCACAGAACAAGTCACAGTCGGGAAATCATGGAGCCAAGGGTGGGTCATGACTGTGAGGCTGTGACCAGACTGTGGGATCCACAAGGAAGGTAGTATTTCCTTGTGTGACTGTTGCCCTTACATATTGCCTGAATTGTTTTACTAGCAAACTGGGCACAGAAAGGGTTTCATCGAATCTGAATTGGACCTCCTCTGGCTTGTCTGTGTAAAAGGGGTCACTTAAAACTGATGCTTTGCCTAACTGACAGTTGGGCCTTGGAGTGGTCACCTCTCCTCTCTTGGTCTCAATTTCCTTATCTGCAAAGAAAGTACTGCTCTGAATATTTTCCATAATAATTCCTCCTAATTTGAAATCTCTAAAGCCAATGGACACATGCATTCTAAATGTGCATATGACCCACTGCTCTTTGCTACATTTTCTCAGTAATTACTTATTACATCTAAGCATAAATAATTGACCTTGCTAATAAAAAAAAAGCTATTTTTGACTTTAATAAATATTTGTAAAGGCAATATTTAATTTTTAGAATGCTTTTTTGAGTTAAAAACTAAGAAGACCCTGTGGCTGCCCCTGCCCTCTGGGGGCTCCACATACCGATGTCGCCTGGCTCCAGCGGCATCGCCACGGACTGGCAGTGGCTGCGGCACTGGAAGGGCGGGAGGAGCTGCAGCATGGCCTCCCCGCTGCCGATGGTGAACAGGTCATGCATCCTGTGCATCTGGAGGAAAGGACACAGGGGAAGGGAAGGAAAACCAAGTCACATCCTGGGGCGTGGGAGAGAAGCAGACAAAAACTCTTACACGTGTGGCTCTGGGTTTCCTAGCAGCCTAAGCAAAGAGGAAGACAGAACCAAGAATAAAACTCACAATTCTGTTCGAAAGACAAAAAACAAATTAGTTTCTGCTAAGCATGGCGTCTCCCCGTACTGAGTCTAATGAAAGATTTCTATTTTTTTTTTTTTTTTTGGCCATGTCAAGGGGGCATGGGGGATTTTAGCTCCCAACCAGAGTTCAAATCTGCATTCTCTGCCATGGAAGCTCAGGGTCTTAACCACTGAACTGTCAGGGAAGTCCCATGGTAAGATCTCTTCTAGGGTTTTTCTTAAAGAGACATTGTGTAGTTTTGTAGGCAACATCTGCAATGTCAGCCCTGTAGCAGAAATGGCTCAAGTTTCATAATTCACAATTTCTAGCCATAGTTTCCAAGTAGGTCATAGGCAAAATATTTAATTGTATTTTAACAAAAGTCTCGCAGAGGCCAACATGTGGTGGTCTAAATATGCGGTCATCTGAGGGTCCGGTTTGATTCAGACAGACAGCCTGCATATCCTGTGGGCAATAATCTGTGGAATATTATTTGTTACTGTCAGACTTTTCAAGAGAATCGGACAGCAGCAAGTTCAAGTTCACAATTTTTTGGCAAGACCCAGGTGAGCAGATACATGACGCTACTGATTAAGGACTAATAACAGTAAGATCAGCCTCTGATTTTGAAAGCTAAGGATGTACAACTGCACGGGTAACTACAGCTCTCTGAGGGCATATGGATTGTAGTTGCCAGGCTCCTCCATCCATGGAGATTTCCAGAATACTGGAGTGGGTTGCCATTTCCTCCTCCAGGGGATCTTCCTGACCCAGAGAACAAGCTGGCATCTCCTGCATCAGCAGGTGGATTTCCTACCATTGAACCACCAGGGAATCAGTCCTGCCTCCAGCAAGCATTAAGTGCAAACTGCTATGTGCCTGGGGTTTAGGAGGGGCAGGAAATAGAAACAAAGGGATAGGGTGCTCTTGGTCAGACTTCTCTTCCTGTCTAGATGGCAAGAGAAAACCCCAATCCCTAATGTGCCCTTACAAAGCAGGAGTCAGAAGTCTGACTCCTTAGGCCATGTCCTGTTTTTTTCCCTACCATTTGGGTCCTCCAGGGCCTGAGAATGTGGCCCTGCCCTCTCCTGCCTCCCAACTCTGGTCTCCCTGTTGCTCCCCACAGGCCCTGGCCATGACTCTGTGTCCATGGAAATGCTTCGAGCCGCTGCAGCTGCTGCTGTAGTGACAGGAGGAGGACGAGTGTCTGGAGCTGCTGTGACTGACAGAAGCCCTGTCATGAGCAGTCTTATAAAAATTCCAGAAAACCAAAAATTAAGCAGATATATCTCTATTTCATAGGCCTGAGAGGGGCTGGAACCACGCTCCTCCACATTCAGGATGAGGAGAAGCAGACAACAGGATGGACTGGGTCAGCCCGAGGCAACATCCTGGGGTGCGTGAAGTGGGCCCTGGAGCCCCTCACCTCTTCCCTCAGGGTCTCTCAACAACGGGACCCCACTGCTTATCTTCTATCCCAAGGCTGCCTTTTGGAATCTGGGCCCACAGACACATGACTTTACCAGAGTCCAGAGCCCAGGGATGTGGAACAAGGGTGGAGTAACGTGGCTGTGGAGAAAGGAGAGCCTGGGCCAGGGTGGGGAACAGATGCTCTAAGAAATCAGACTCTCAGGATTTCTGCCTATTTGGGCCACTCCCCTTCCAAAAACATCCTTGAGAACCACAACAAGATGATTCTGACAAGCGTCTGCGGAACTCTGTATTTACCCCTTTGGCTGGGCTCCCTGGTGTCCCTGTTCGGCAGACTGCTGAAATTAAGATTCAAGTGGGAAAACCCAAGACAGTGATGAAGGCCCTCACCCATAATTTTTTCATATATCATAATTATGAAGATGAAATCATACCAGGGCCCTGAGTTCTAGCCGAAGGCAGCAGAATAAACTTCTTTAAAACCTGAGGCCAGAGCCCAGCACCTCCACCCTACAGCTGGCAGGCAGAAGTTCTTACTTGTAGACAAAATGATTGTTTTTTAAAGGCTTTGAAATTCCTTTAACACGATTCAGCACATTTGGACCCAAACAATAGTGTCAGGAGGTTAAAGACACAACCCAGAGTTGGTAGGGGTCGCAGTTCAGCAAATTTAATTTTTTAACAAAGGAAAGTTCATCCTTTTAATTATTCCAAACCAATCCAGACTCAAAAAGCTTCCTCAGGGTTGAGACTCAACAAAAGAGCAATTCAGAGAAAAGTAAACAGACACAAACACAGCAAAGCTCTGCCCAGTCTGCTGGCCCCAGAGGAGAAACATGGGCTCCGGGTACCTGGCCACGGACGGAGGTGAGAGGCAGCGCCACACACTGCCTCAGGCACGGCTTGTCAACCCTTCTGTTCCCAAACCACGCTCCCAAGCTTTCTGCACTCCCTTTTTGCTCTCCATCTGAAGCTTCTCATTTGTTTATTTCTGGGGAAAGCCAATCTGGGAGTGGAGAATGAGGTGAGACCTCTTACTAACTTGCTGTGCCCTTGGGCAAATCATTTAATTTCTCACAAAATGAGAAACGTTGGACTTTTCATTTACACACTATTCATTCACAGTCTGCCTGCTCTCTACTTGGAGGTAGAGAAGTCTGACTGCATGCTCAGGACTCTTTAAACTTGAGGATTCTACTTCCTTTAATGTAGAAAGGTAGCTTGCCCCCAGGTGTTAAGGGCAGGAAATAGATCTGCAAGTCACTAGACTTTCTGGAAGCATGCCTTCAGTAAAAAGTCAGGCCGCTGCAGGTGTGTTGGCAAGCAGCAGGAAGAGAGAACTCCAGATTCTGTGGATGACCCTTCAGGTCACCCTCTAAGTTGACATGCAAGGAAGGCTTTGATTATGACATCAGCCCGGTACCAAACGAGAAAAGTTCTAGATCCAAATCTTCTCAGAATTTCCTACCTTACTCCCCACAATAGGTTCTGGTTGAAGAAGGAAGCATTTTTTCAAGGAGGCTTCTTTTGGAAACGGCAGATAGGTGAAAATAGGGAAAAGCTCATGTAAAATGTGTGATCTGTTCAGCGGTCTTCTCCTGCAAAATGTGTACAAGAGAGAAAAAGTAGTTAAACTGGGCAACCCAGCCTAACGCCATGGCTAAAGAGAGCTCAGTGAGGGTGGGAAAACTGTGGGTGGTGGGTGAAGAGGGAAAGATGTCAGGACAACAACGGAAGTATTAGGACCATGAAGAGCAGTCATGCTGAATCAATTAACTGAAACATCACACACACACTCACACACACACACACTCACTCTACAGCCACAATTTGTCTTGTGTGGGTGGGGTGTTTATAAAATCCAGCTAAAACAACATATAGAGGGCGAAAAGAAACACTCCATTCATTCCCTCTTGGCAAAGAGACTGAAGTAACAGCAGGCAGGGCAAGAGAGGAGAAGGAAGGAGGAGGGGGGCAACAATCATGACCCTTTTGAAGTGGAGCAGTACGACGTGGGAAGCCTGTTTCAGCTCGTAAACTGAGTATTTGATCATGCAAATAAACAGCAAATTTAAAGAAAGGCAGAAACAGCCAAACTACCCAACAAAAAGCCTGAAAAAGCAATTTTAATCCTCTTTGGAATGATTCTAGAAGTAAACTTGCGTTCCTTTTATTTGTAGAAAGCAAGGTTACCCCCAAGAAATGGCCCATGTCGTCTATAAGACCCGAGAAGGAACAGGGAGATAGATGCGGGTTTCAGTGTTGGCTGGGTGACCTTAAGCAAAGTACTTAACCTCTCTGATTCCCACTTTTCCTGAACTGAAAAACGACAATGACAATTCCGACTTCCCAGCGCTATTATGAGCATCTCCAACGAGTAACAGACACTAAGCACTAAGGCATGCTGCCTGGCACAAACAAATGCCACGAAATAACCTTCCCTTTTATTCTTTGTGCTCTCTGTGCAGTCCTCAACACTCAGGACCCGCTCAGCATGAAAGCAAATGCTAAACACTGCAGTTAGGAGTGAGTGATGCTTCTATTAGGCAATCTCAGTGTCCACCATGGTGACGCCCCTCTTGACACACCTCTTCAACTCATCTCCTTCTCTCAGTTTTTCAACACTGTGCTCTGGAGTTATCACTTGACTGGGAGGGTGTGCTGTAAAGTTTACACAGTGCCGGGCATGGCAGGGTCTCGGCAGTAATTGGTACTGTTTTGACATTTGGTCTGCCCTCTTTCTGTACACACACATGGCTGGGTGCCCCTTTCCGCACTCACCATGGATACGGAAATGGGAACCACCGTCCAGGAAAGCAGCGCCACCACTTGGTGAAAAACCCTTCGGTGAAGCCTTCTGTCACCTCCGGATACTGGCACAAAAAGTCTTGAAGCCCCTCAGTCGACAGGGACTGTCCCGTCTTGGGGAGGCAGAAAACAAAAGCGCAACAAGACAACACGGAATTACTTATCAGGAATGTCCCAGGGCCTGGTGCTTTCTAGCCATTTAATGGGTTATGAGGCAGTGGGAGAACCAGTCTTTCTGCGCACCTTGATCACTAGAGGATGCAGTCTCTCAAATCTCCTTGGGGTATCTTCCAGGAGCATCACCTGGAGGGGTAATTTCTGGGCACAGCCAGTGCAGTTGGCAGGGGTGGGGTCCGACTCATTCTGCTCACAGTCATTTGTCCACCAGGGGTCAAAGTCTGAGAGAGGAAGGGATGTGGAGAAAGCAGATACAGCAGGTGAATCCAGGAGGCCCAGCAATGGAGACAGAGAGGCATAAAAATTTTAAAAGCTCACGGTGATCACCACGGGCGACCGCTGAAAAGGTACGTATCAAACAAGTTAACCCTCAAGAAGGAAACAGAGAGCCTAGCTAGGGGACAGAGGTGGAGAGGGGAGGAAATACTTTTTAACACGTACAAGTATCTCCTAAGTCAAATCAATAACTAAAGTCAGTTTGGGGAGCTGTATTTGTGACATGGGGTTGGAGATGCAGTTCTTTCCCAGTTTTCTAACCTGTGACCAACAGGTATGAACCGGCTACAGCACGTGGGGGAGGGGCAGGCAGGCAGGGTGGTCCCACTGCCAGTGATGCCAGCATTTCTCTGATATCCTACACCCTGGGCTCACAGGGACAAGGTACAAGGCCGGCCCAGGACAGCTCTGGGAAGGAAGAGTGAGAAATGGGTGCAGAGAGAAGGGATGGAGAGGAGAGAGGGCCCATCTGTGGAGTAAAGTAAATGGCCTCTGCTCATCAGCACTCTGTTCCAGTTTGGGGGAGGGGAAAGGGCTACTAACCGTGGCTTCCAGCCCCAAGGACTGCAGGGTGGTGAGAACTAGAACTCCCCACTCAGGCCCTGATTGAGAGCTCGCTGGCTCCCCCACACCCTACTCTGGTGGGTCCTTCTTTGAGGGGTTGGCTCTGTTTCTATGCAGCCTTTCTTGGTTTTCTCTGCGTTCCTTCCCTCTGAGACTATTCTGTTCATAATATTATTTCATTATGTCTTGTTTGCTTTCTGTTCCAGTCTGGGTTTCATCTGTGTTCTCTGAGATATGTGTTTGTGATAGATCTTTAATTTGAATCCAAAATTTTCACCAGATGGTTTCTGATTAAAACCCAATGAAAACCCAATCAGGAGACAGCCTAGAACAAAAGACAACAATCCAATGTGGCTGAAAGGAAATCAGCTCTTTGAGCAAAGAAACAGACGTGGAAACTGACTCAACACAAAACATTTTCTGTAGTGAGCACAAGGCAGGAGTCTGCAGGATAAGGAACACTCACCCGGGAGGGCGGTGCGTGTGCTCAGCGCATCCCAAGCCCGCATCTCCTGCAGACAAACCCTGTGTTTCCTGCAGGCAGCACTACCCACTATTCTCACCCCTGGGAGGAGCACACAGCAACCACTGCAAGCCTCCACGGGCAGCGGAAAACCTTCAGTGGCACCTGTTTTAACGGCACGCTGAGGCTGCAGTTACCCTTTTATTTTCCTTTCTGGAGTATTTTCACATGTTTCTTACTAGAGGTCAAATATGATGAACTCTTGTCAAAACACAACTCCAGGTAATGGACATACAATGAGGCATAAGTCATCGTGTTCAGTCATTCAGTCGTGTCTGACTCTTTGTGACCGCACGGACTGCAGCCCATCAGACTCCTCTGTCCATGGGATTCTCCAGGCAAGAATACTGGAGTGGGTTGCCCTGCCCTCCTCCAGGAGACCTTCCCAACCCAGGGATAGAACCTACATCTCCTGCGTCTCCTGCATTGATAGGCAGATTCTTTACCACTGAGCCACCTGGGAAGCCCCAAATGCAACTTCAGATCAGATCAGTCGCTCAGTCGTGTCCGACTCTTTGCGACCCCATGAATCGAAGCACGCCAGGCCTCCCTGTCCATCACCAACTCCCGGAGTTCACTCAGACTCAGGTCCATCCAGTCAGTGATGCCATCCAGCCATCTCATCCTCTGTCGTCCCCTTCTCCTCCTGCCCCCAATCCCTCCCAGCATCAGAGTCTTTTCCAATGAGTCAACTCTTCACATGAGGTGGCCAAAGTACTGGAGTTTCAGCTTTAGCATCATTCCTTCCAAAGAAATCCCAGGGCTGATCTCCTTCAGAATGGACTGGTTGGATCTCCTTGCAGTCCAAGGGACTCTCAAGAGTCTTCTCCAACACCACAGTTCAAAAGCATCAATTCTTTGGCGCTCAGCCTTCTTCACAGTCCAACTCTCACATCCATACATGACCACAGGAAAAACCACAGCCTTGACTAGACGGACCTTTGTTGGCAAAGTAATGTCTCTGCTTTTGAATATGCTATCTAGGTTGGTCATAACTTTCCTTCCAAGGAGTAAGCGTCTTTTAATTTCATGGCTGCAGTCACCATCTGTAGTGATTTTGGAGCCCAGAAAAATAAAGTCTGACACTGTTTCCACTGTTTCCCCATCCATTTCCCATGAAGTGGTGGGACTGGATGCCATGATCTTTGTTTTCTGAATGTTGAGCTTTAAGCCAACTTTTTCACTCTCCACTTTCACTTTCATCAAGAGGCTTTTGAGTTCCTCTTCACTTTCTGCCATAAGGGTGGTGTCATCTGCATATCTGAGGTTATTGATATTTCTCCCGGCAATCTTGATTCCAGCTTGTGTTTCTTCCAGTACAGCGTTTCTCATGATGTACTCTGCATAGAAGTTAAATAAACAGGGTGACAATATACAGCCTTGACGAACTCCTTTTCCTATTTGGAACCAGTCTGTTGTTCCATGTCCAGTTCTAACTGTTGCTCCCTGACCTGCATACACATTTCTCAAGAGGCAGATCAGGTGGTCTGGTATTCCCATCTCTTTCAGAATTGTCCACAGTTTATTGTGATCCACACAGTCAAAGGCTTTGGCATAGTCAATAAAGTAGAAGTAGATGTTTTTCTGGAACTCTCTTGCTTTTTCCATGATCCAGCGGATGTTGGCAATTTGATCTCTGGTTCCTCTGCCTTTTCTAAAACCAGCTTGAACATCAGGAAGTTCACGGTTCACGTATTGCTGAAGCCTGGCTTGGAGAATTTTGAGCATTACTTTACTAGCGTGTGAGATGAGTGCAATTGTGTGGTAGTTTGAGCATTCTTTGGCATTGCCTTTCTTTGGGATTGGAATGAAAACTGACCTTTTCCAGTCCTGTGGCCACTGCTGAGTTTTCCAAATTTGCTGGCATATTGAGTGCAGCACTTTCACAGCAGCATCTTTCAGGATTTGGAATAGCTCAACTGGAATTCCATCACCTCCACTAGCTTTGTTCGTAGTGATGCTTTCTAAGGCCCACTTGACTTCACATTCCAGGATGTCTGGCTCTAGGTCAGTGATCACACCATCGTGATTATCTGGGTCATGAAGATCTTTTTTGTACAGTTCTTCTGTGTATTCTTGCCATCTCTTCTTAATATCTTCTGCTTCTGTTAGGTCCATACCATTTCTGTCCTTTATTGAGCTCATCTTTGCATGAAACGTTCCTTTGGTATCTCTGATTTTCTTGAAGAGATCCCTAGTCTTTCCCATTCTGTTGTTTTCCTCTTTCTTTGCATTGATCACTGAAGAAGGCTTTCTTATCTCTTCTTGCTATTCTTTGGAACTCTGCATTCAGATGTTTATATCTTTCCTTTTCTCCTTTGCTTTTTGCTTCTCTTCTTTTCACAGCTATTTGTTAAGGCCTCCCCAAGACAGCCATTTTGCTTTTTTGCATTTCTTTTCCATGGGGATGGTCTTGATCCCTGTCTCCTGTACAATGTCACGAACCTCATTCCATAGTTCATCAGGCACTCTATCTATCAGATCTAGGCCCTTAAATCTATTTCTCACTTCCACTGCATAATCATAAGGGATTTGATTTAGGTCATACCTGAATGGTCTAGTGGTTTTCCTAAATAGCCACAGTCAGCTCCTGGTCTTGTTTTTGCTGACTGTATAGAGCTTCTCCATCTTTGGCTGCAAAGAATATAATCAATCTGATTTCGGTGTTGACCATCTGGTGATGTCCACGTATAGAGTCTTCTCTTGTGTTGTTGGAAGAGGGTGTTTGTTATGACCAGTGCATTTTCTTGGCAAAACTCTATTAGTCTTTGCCTTGCTTCATTCCCTATTCCAAGGCCAAAAACTTATGTTGAGTCAAATCCAATTTAAAAGTCTTAATTCTCACAGAAGAAAAGGGGCCAAAATAGAGCCCTGAGGCAACATACTATGTTACAATTATACAGCGTTTCCGTTTCCAGAGTACTTGTGAGGGAGGGGGAGGGAAGGGAAGAGAAAACTAGAGTGATCAGCAGCGAGCCCAAAGTGAGTTGTATTTCCGCAGGTAGTGTACTGTTTACTCTTACCATGTAATTATTGAGGAGGCATCACTATTCTGCTTTTACAGATGAGCAAACTGAGAGTGAAGGCGAGAGGAATCACCACCCAAGGGGGCGGGGTGGGAACAGCACAGAGGCTGCTGAGGAAGACAGTGCCGAGGGCTCTAGGGCTTCCTTCTAGGAAGGTTATTCTGAGGCATGTCTAGGGTGTCCTGCAAGAGGGAGGCTGGCAAGAGGCAGACCCAGTCATGCTTTGTTTTTGTCCTTTTATTGGGGAGGGAGGAGGTGTACGGTGATGAGAGCGGAAATTTAACAACAGTCTAACTGAGCCAGTGGCCTTGGGAAGAAAGGGGTGATTCCAGAGGCAGTGATGACAAAATCCATGGCTCTCGGCAGCACTGCAGAGACCATCTATACAGGCTGAGATGGTCCAAGAGCTCCTCATTTAAGGGAGACCCTGGAGGGCTGCAAATACTTATTATCACATTTTTCTGCAGTAACATGTCATATTCCAAATGAGTCTGTTAATTATGACAATCATATCAGGAGTGAAGTGCTAGGAGAAATTCTAATTTATACAAAGGTGCTTCGTGGGCTGTGCTTGTGCTTAGTCGCTCAGTCATGTCCGACTCTTTGTGATCCCATGGACTGTAGCCCGCCAGGCTCCTCTGTCCATGGGGATTCTCAAGGCAAGAATACTGGAGTGGGTTGCCATGCCCTCTTCTAGGGGATCTTCCCAACCCAGGGATCGAACCCAGGTCTCCTGCACTGCAGGCAGATTCTTTACCATCTGAGCCACCAAGGAAGCCCGCTTCATGGGCTAGTAGCAGCAATTCTGAACCTAAGAGTATCAAGAGATTATTTTAACTTTCACTTAATTTAGTTTTATTCTGAGCTTTAGGTATTCTTGGGATTTCCAGGTAGAGATGCTTGAACAGCAGGTGGAGGAAGAAAACCCGGAGAGGAAAAGAAAACAAGAACAAATACTAAAAAGAGAATTTAAGAAGGTGGCAGAATACAAGATAGAGATCTCTAGACATGTGAACACCAACAGTGGTCTTACACTGCATCTGTGTGTGCTCAGTCGCTTCAGTTGAGTCTGGCTCTTTGCAACGCTATGGACTGTAGACTGCCAGGCTCCTTTGTCCATGGGATTCTCCAGGCAAGTATACTGGAGTGGGCTGCCATTTCCTTCTCCAGGGGATCTTCCTGACCCAGGGATCAAACCTGCATTTCCTGCACTGTAGGCAGATTCTTTACCCACTGAGCCACCTAGGAAACCCTGTTCTTACACTACTAACCATAATCTTTTAAAAACAGAAATGGAAAATGATCTCATTCATAATAACTGGCAAAAAAATTTAACAAAAAAGGTAAAACTATAAAATTTTACTGAAGGATATAAAGTAAGACCTAGATAAATGACTAAATGTCATAAAGACATCAAGTCTTCTCAAAAACACATACACATACATTTAATACAACTGGATAGAATTTCATCAGAGTCTCTTATTGGTGAAGGTGGGGATGAGGCAGAGCTGTGACAATTGCATTCTAAAGTTTATCTAGAAAGAAATATGTATGAGAATAACAACAGGCAACAATCCACCACCTGCCAAATTAACTCTAGGAGATGTTTATGTGCCCAAAGGCGTCCTGGAGTAACAAAAATGAATTATAAAGTACAGTCACGTTTATAATCTATGGGGAATACACCCCTTAGGCACAGGTACAGTTAGAGAATGTAGTAAGAGCCTCGTGACAGACACTGGGCATGTGGCAGACCCGAGGACCCTCACCTCCGACTGCTCATGGCTCACCTCTGTGCTGGGCAGGAGGGCAGGTCTGGAGGCAAACGGCACTGTTCTGTTCTCTCTGTGTAGATAATATGGACAAGTAGTCCACAGAAAAACAAATACAAATGGCCTAAAAACACAACTGAAAAGACATCCACCTTCAATGATAATTGAAGAAATGTAACTTAAAGTGAGATACCACTTTTCAGTCACTTGACTGGCAAAATGATAATATCCAGGGTAGATGAGCAACACATGTTAATGAAAGTTACACACCAACATAAGTTTATGAAGATAATTTTTTAGTATTTATTAAAATGTAAAATGTCCATGCTTTCTGACCCAGGTATTCTACTTCCAAGAATCTGTTTTACAGAAATAATAGTGAAGTGTTAGTTGCTCAGTCATGTTTGACTCTTTGTGATCCCCTGGACTGTAGTCCGCCAGGCTCCTCTGTCCATGGGATTCTCCAGGTAAGAAAACTGGAGTGGGTTGTCATTCCTTTCTCCAGGGGATTGCCCCGACTCAGGTAACAAACCTGGGTCTCCCAGATCGCTGGGAGATTCTTTACCATCTGAAACACCAGGGAAACCCCACAGAAATAATAGTACATATATAAAAAAATATGTGTATATGAATGTCCCAAATCTTTTTTAATAACAGCAAAAAAATCTGGAAACTGTTAAATTAAGCAATACTCAGACAATGGAATAATATAAACTCCTGAAAAATGTGTATTCTGGGTTGAACAGTGTCCCCCCGCTAAAATTTAAGTCCTTCTGGAACCTCAGAATTTGATCATATTTGGAAATAGGTTCCTTGCAGATGTAATTAATTAAAGATGAGGTGATACTGAAGTGGGGTGGGCCCTAAATTCAATCTACATGCATTCTTATCAGAAGAAGAGAGGCCACATGACGACTCCAAGAGGGAAGATGGCCATACAGAGTTATGCAGCCATAGCTAAGGATGCCGAGGACTGATGGCAACCAGCAGAACCTGGAAGAAGCCAAGAAGGATTCGTCCCTAGAGCCTTTGAGAAGGAGAAGAGCCCTGAAACA
Source organism: Bos indicus (assembly GCF_029378745.1). Classification (NCBI taxonomy): domain Eukaryota; kingdom Metazoa; phylum Chordata; class Mammalia; order Artiodactyla; family Bovidae; genus Bos; species Bos indicus. The sequence goes on along the minus strand of NC_091782.1, from coordinate 12,316,528 downwards.
CTTTGATTTTGGATTTCTAGCCTCCAAAACTGTGAGAAGATTAATTTTTGTTGTTTTAATTCGCCTGACCTTTGGTACTTTGTTACATACAGCAAACTTAGAAACTAATACAATGTTCCTAGCCAAAAATATTTACATAAGCCTTCCTTGTGTGTGTGAATCAAAAAATATTTTATATTTATAGATACAAAGTATAGGGATCTGCACAGCCATGGAAAAACTCAGAAGGATGGATGTATATTCAAGTTATTACCAGTGGTTGCCTGGGTGGAGGAGTTGGGAGGGGTAGAGGTGAGAGAATTTACTTCATTAAAAATATATTTTTGGATTTTCCTGGCAGTGCAGGGGTTAAGACTCTGTGCTTCCAATGCAAGGGGCACGGGCTTTATTCCTGGAAGAGAAATAAAGATGCCACATGCCATGTGGCACGGCCAAAAAAAGTTAAAAAGTGTATTTTCAAAAATCAAAATCTTATGTCTTTTTTTTGTCTTCATATATGTTTTATGTATTTTCCAAATAAAAATGTCTTTGGAGGGAATTCCCTGGTGGTTCAGTGGTTAGGACTCTGAGCTTTCACTGCCAAGGGCCCAGGTTCAATCCCTGGTCGGGGAACTAAGATCCTGAAAGCCGTGAAGTACGGTGGGGAAAAAAATAGATACGTGTATATGTAGAACAGAATCATTTTGCTGTACACCTACACACAACATTGTTAATCAACTATGCTTCAATAAAAAAAAAAAAACATTTTTTGTATGTCTTTGAAGACCATGAAGACTCAAACCGAGAGTATTAACTTTTAATGCAGAGTTTAGTCATCGTGGAAGGCAGGCCCCTGAAGAGGCCCCTGACAGAAGAGGAACCTGGGCCAGGTTGGTGGCCAGCCAAGGAAGAGGGGAGGTGATGCAGAAAAACAATCCCCAGAATGGGGGTAGTTCATACACTCCATCTGAATTAAGGGGAGCTCATGCACTGGAGAAGGAAGTGGCAACCCACTCCAGTGTTCTTGCCTGGAGAATCCCATGGACAGCGGAGCCTGGTGGGCTACCGTCTATGGGGTTGCACAGAGTCAGACACGACTGAAGCGACTTAGCAGCAGCAGCAGCACTTCAAGAGGAAGAGCTACTCTGGACTTCTCTGCAGCCTTTGTCACCAAGGTGGATAAAGAATGTGCTCTTATTTGTTTCAGAAAGGGATTGAGGAATGGCTAAGCAGTGAAGTGACCAGGAGGAGGGGGCTGTGTACAGTTGGGGCTCCTTTTCCCCTTCTCACAGAATTTCCAACAACAAAAGGAGAAAAGACCAGACTTCAACTTGGCCTCCATCTGTCTGAAAAGGTTTTGTGTGCTGTGTGCTCTGTGAGCAAAATCTCACTCATGCTGGAAAACAGCCAACAGCACACAGCAGACCATCCCACACCACCCTGGTCCACGGCTTTTCTTCAGTTACCAAACACGCTGCATCTCACTTCTTTTCAGCCCTCCTCGGCGTCTGTCCACTTGTCCTCCAGCACCAAACAGAAAGGAAGCTGGATGGCAATCCCTAACTTTCTTTTGATTTCTAAGGCTTCCTTCCTCAAGGTATCCTCCTTATACTAAAAAAAAACAGTTGTGCCAGAGAAGTGAAACTCCACATTATTAGAGTTCGATAAAAGACAGGATCTGGATTCCAAATTTTCACTCTGATCACGGCATCGTTTCACTGTGTGAGATATCAAAAACAGTCTTGCGGACAAAACACAGCCTTGAAGGTAAGGAGGGCAGAAACTGTAACCTCCCAGGCTTCTCTGTGAGTTGGGCACTCTGCAGAACAGCGGCGAGCCAGGGCCTGTCAGGAGGCTTCCTGGTGCCTGAGAGTTGTTTACAAAGGAAACGCACCCAGGCTGGCTCGCTGTGAACAATCGTAACATACTCTGGAATTTGAAGCGGAGAGTCCTTTTACACAGACTATTAATCTGGCAAAAAGAAAAAAAAAAATATATATATATATATATATTTCTTTCCAGGAGCACAAAAACCTCCCTATGGGTAAAAAGGATAGGGAAGAAGAAAGACACAAAGTCAAGGCCAGCTCCGCGAGAGCAGGGTGCCGGAGGGGGACTGTTTTGTTCGCTGCTCTGTTGAGAACAGTGCCTGGTGTACAACAGGGTCTCGATACACACTCACTGAATGACTGACTGAATGAATGAAACTTTGACTTTTCAGAAGATTTAACGATAGGATTGGGCTTCCCAGGTGGTGCTAGTAGTAAAGAATTCGTCTGCGAACACAGGAGATGCAAGAGATTCGGGTTCGATACCTGGGTAGGGAAGATCCTCTGGAGTAGGAAACAGCACCCCACGCCAGAATTCTTTGCAGGAGAATTTCATGGGCAGAAGAGCCTGGTGGACTACAGTCCATGGGGCCACTAAGAGTCAGACATGACTGAGCACACACACACACACACAACAATAGGATCAAGTCCATCAGGAGAAAAAAAATCAGATGATCTGAATTTGGAGAAAAACCTCAAAATAAGGATTAAATAAATACAATCTCATGATTTCTTAGATGTCTCATATTAGAAATGTACCTAAGAGAAGCCTGCAAAGTCCACAACAAAGCCTCTGTGACATTCACTGGTGCGTGCTCAGTATTTAATCAGGCTATGCTCCAGCAGCTCATTTTGCTTAGCACTTCCGGCTCCCTGGGCATGAGGCAGGGGTGAAGCCTTGACCTTGGCCAGGCCCCCTGCAGGAGTGGCAACAGGCCCAGAGGCACTTTCATACACCATAGGGATGGAAAGAACCCAAGAAATCATTTTGCCAACAGCTCTGCTGTCAGGAAGCAATGCGTATGAACAATTCCAAACTGTAGAGTTCAGCCATTTTTGTAAGTCCTCCTCGTATAGAAATTTGTCTCTGGATGTGAGACTTCAGCTTAGTTAGTCAACCCCCTTGCATATCAGCTCCCTCATCTCTGAAATATTAACATAAAATGTTAACTGCCTTACGTGATTGCTGTGAAGACTGGGGAACACCGGGTGCAGTACATGACACAGTGCCTGGTATACACGCTGTAAGTGCTGGACGGAGTTGTCGTCACTTTACTCTTTTATTTGCAAATAAATAGGTATGAGCACTGGCCTGGACTCTAAGTCTGATTAGAGTCATGAACGATCTACTATTCCGCAAACTCCTTAATACTGGGAGATCCACTTCAACCACCCCTTCAAAGCTCATGGATACGTAACCTTCCAATTATGCAGTACACATACAGAGATGCACCTTCTAACTGTATGTGAGGAACTGACCCAGGCCTTCTCAGGATATATGAGTGTTACAATTAAAAATCAGAAATGCCCAAAGTAAACAAAATAGTTCAGTCTAATAGTCTAGTCAAGGCTATGGTTTTTCCAGTAGTCATGTATGGATGTGAGAGTTGGACTATAAAGAAAGCTGAGCGCCAAAGAATTGATGCTTTTGAACTGTGGTGTTGGAGAAGACTCTTGAGAGTCCTCTGGACTGCAAGGAGATCCAACCAGTCCATCTTAAAGGAAATCAGCCCTGGGTGTTCTTTGGAAGGACTGATGTTGAAGCTGAAACCCCAGTATTTTGGCCACCTGATGTGAAGAGCTGACTCATTTGAAAAGACCCTGATGCTGGGAAAGACTGAGGGCAGGAGGAGAAGGGGATGACAGAGGATGAGATGATTAGATGGTATTACCGACTCAATGGACATGAGTTTGGGTGGACTCCAGGAGTTGGTGATGGACAGGGAGGCCTGGTGTGCTGCAGTTCATGGGGTCGCAAAGAGCTGGACACGACTGAGCGACTGAACTGAACTGAACAGGCTGGAACCTGGCTTGTGTGAGGGCAAAGGCAGCAGACAGTAAGTGTGATGTGATGGAACGAGTGGCAGACTCAAGTTAAGAAACTAAGGTTCAAGTGCTAGTCTGTCATGTGTGACTGGGTAAGCAAGCTATTCCACCTCTTCCAGCCAGTGTTTCCTCTTCGTAAAACAGGGGCATGGAAGCAACCTAAATGCCCATCAAGAAAGGAATGGAGAGAGATGAGGCACACATGTACAATGGAATATTACTCAGCCATTAAAATGAATCAAACAATGTCATCTGCAGCAACATGGATGGACCTAGAAATCGTCACGCTGAGTGCAGTCAGTCAGAGGAGGAGAAAAACTGTATGATACCCTTATATGGGGAATCTAAATCGAAATGATACAAATAATCTTATTTACAAAACGGAAACAGACACAGATTTACAGAACAAACTTATGGTTGACAGAGGGCAAGATTCCAAGGTAGAGATCGAGAATTTGGGATGGACATGTACACACCACTGTACTTGAAATGGAAAATTCCCAAGGACTTACTGTATAGCACATGGAATTCTGCTCAATGTTATGTAGCAGACTGGATGGGAGGGGAGTGTGGGGGAGAATGGACTCACGTACATGTATGGCTGAGTTCCTCTGCTGTTCACCTGAACAATCTCAACACTGTTAACTGGATACACGCCAATACAAAATAAAAAGTTAAAAAAAAAAAACAAAAAAAAACAGGAGTATGTACCAGATCAACTCTAACGTTCCTTTTGAGCTCTAAGACAATGATTTTAGGGAAGGATAAAATCCAAGAGGACAGATGGCAGGGTCAAAATGGATATAAAGGTAGAAGGTGGGAGATGGGGGTGGGAGAGTGGGTAAGAACTAAAAATGTAAATGTGAAGGGAAAACTATAGTTTAATAAGAGAAAGGACTGGGACTCTCTGGTGGCCCAGTGGCTAAGACTCAGAGCTCCCAATGCAGCGGGCCAGGGCTTGATCCCTGGTCAGGAAGCAGAACCCACACGCTGCAACTAAAGAGCCTGTGTGCTGCAACAAAGGCCTGGCACAGCCAAACAGAATCAATCAATCAGTGTTTTTCAAAAAAGAGAGAGAAAAGGTTAAGTCAAATAGTAAGTCAAGGTTTCCCTGGTGGCTCAGTGGTAAAGAATCCGGTAAAGAATCTGCCTGCCATGGTTCCATGACTTACCAGCCTTGGATTCTCAGGCAAGTGACCTAATCTCACTGTATTTCAGTGTCTTCTGTAAAACAGACATAAAACCAGAACCTGCTGCCTGGGAATATTGTAAAGATCAAGTGAGCCACCACATGGAAAGCCCTTTGAACAGGGCCTGGCAACTGGCAAGTACTAAGTAAGTCAGCTTAGTTATTTTCTGCTACAGAGTGGGGTGTCTACATGACTCACCAGAGTCACCTCATTCACCCTATGAAGAGGATTCAGGGGCAGGGTTTCCTACCCAAGGCTGAAACCTAGGAAAACAAAACCCCACTTCTGTTGCGTTTGTTCCCTGGGCAGAGTCAAGAGGGAAAGCCACCGGCGGTCGGGAGGAGACCTAACAGCACCGGTGTGGCGCGTCTGGAGTTGCCGCTGCCCCTGCAAGGAGCGTCAGATGGTCGCTGGGGGCACCAGGCAGCCCTTAGGGAAACAGCACGCTGAAGGGCTTTCTGCTGGGGAGCCACGCTCACTTTACATTCTCCTTCTACACTGACTTTGAAGGTACTGCTAAGTAGTCCTAACTGAAAGGCCGCTGCTTTCTGGTACATGACAACAGGAACGATAATTTATGTGTTTTGCTTTTCTGGCCCTCTTCCAGGACCAGCAGTTTGCATTTCTTTTTTTTTTTGGCCTCCCAGGATGTGGGATCTTAGTTCCCTGATCAGGGATCAAACCCATGTCCTTTACAATGGAAGCTTTGAGTCTTAACCACTGGACCCACCGGAGAAGTCCCTGCACTTCTGTTATCTAATTCTCCCCAACATGTTTCCATTCACCCCTTATTTCATTATGCATTCTTAAGCTTCCCTCCAAATGCTATGCAAAATGCTGTTACATGTCTACAGCTTCCCAGAATTATGAGACATAGGAAAATAGGGTAACAAATCTCTGTTTACAAGTAAAAGCAGCTTTGTAGTAGAATCAACAACATTAAAGACCTAAAACCACACCCTTCCAATGCTCTCTCTTTACAAGTGCACTCTAAGGACTCATTTTATTTTAATATGCAAGGCAAAATATTCATTTGGAGTGGTCAAACAACCTGGCTTGTTGAACCTGGCTTGTTGACAAGACACTGATGTTTCTTGAATTTTTAAACTCTGATACACAGAATGAGCAATCACTGTCCACTGACTATGTTTTCTTAACTCAAGAGTCTGTGGAGATGTAGTTTATAACATGGAGAGAAAGAAAGTAAATGCCGTGAACCTGGTCCTAAACACTGCGGACTTCCTCCCACGTGCCACAGAGCAGACGAGGAGCTTTGGGAGGCTGGGAGGGGAAGACAGGACGGGGGCCGGTGCATCCGAGGAAGCAGGGCAGGCTGGCCTCACTGACCAGTTTCTCTGGCTTTTTCCCCACGTGCTCTGGACCTCCCTGATAAACAGTTGGAGCTCTGTTGATGACATTTCAAAAATAACCTTCCCAATAAACATTAGAAAGTTAAATCTGGAATTTAAAAGTCTAAATATATGAGTTGATTAAAAAAAAAAAAAAGACTTATGAGGTGGGGTTTTTGTTTTACAATGTTCCCTTCCTCTGATTTTGATATAATTCTGGAAACCTCTTAAGGATTTCCCCAAGTGTACAAAAATAGCTTTCAAAGGAGACCCAAACCAAGTGATGATTTTTATGACTGATTAGGTCTTGGCTTAAAGAGTAGCACTATGATTATAAAGCTTGGTTTCAACTACTAACTTTTTTTTTTGGAAAACAACATTGAAGAGAAGACATACTTCTTCAACAGTTATTTTGAAGCCTAAGGTTTCAGAACATGGTTATACAAAAAGTTCTATAATCCATTTGTGGTGTTAATGTACATATTCCTTCACACAGGCGAATAAGATAAACAGATAAAATAATAGATGACTAAAATAAAATCCCCAAATAATATCCCTCTATTCTTTCTCAAAAAGTAAATATCAAGTCTTACTGCATTACACTATTTTCAAAAAAGCAACTCCTCAAATGGTCTATCCGACCAGGAATTCCTGTGCTACCACTGCATTGTTACTAAAGTGTTTCTTAAATTCAACTTATTGGCAAAGTTGTATACTTATGAGCACTATGTAAGTGAATCATGAAACAGACAAGATTCAACTGAAAGAGAGGGATACACCTAGACAAAAACCTAGCCCAACAGGCTAAGGACTATTAAGGGGTTGGACTCAGATGCTTTCAATAAAGCGATAGCTACTTATTAAAATATCTATTATGGATAGGGACCATAGGAGGGAAAATGGTAAAGATACACTCAAATCCTTCCTATGAGGAAAAACTCTCATCCCCAACATGTGTGTTTAAGAATCAGGGGGCTTGAATTTGACGACACCAGATGTGTTTCTCTGACAAGTTTCTTCATCCTCGGAGCCTCAGTTTCTCAATCTGCAAAATGGGGTAATAAAACCCATTCACAGAGTTTTACTGAGGATGGAATTAAATGAGACAACACAGCAAAGTGTCTCTCATTAGATGTCAATAAATGTGACCTTCTTTCTCATGACATACTGCAAGAAAGCTGTATCTAATAAGTAGTGAATATAGTGCTCTACCTGGAAAGGGTCTGTCTTCCTTGCCCCCACGCAGAGGAACTCCCTTATTTTCTGGCATATACTTCTTGGTAATGGGCAAAGACATCAGCCGGATGTGATGGATGAGTGAGCGCCAGGTGTAAGCTCCGGAAAGCACTGGTTCAGGTGCTAATGGGCTGAAAGGTTGAACCACAAAGTAGGCAGTGAGCAAGATTAATCCCAGGGTTATGAAGACCTACAAGGAAAGACAGGAAATGGATTAATAATAGTCCCAGCAAATGAAATACTTTAATGCCAAGGGGGAAAAAAACAAAACAAAAGGCATCTTCTACTATGTCCAATGTGTTTTAAGAACTAATCCATTTTCATAAACAAGCCATTGACATTCACTTCTGAAAGGATTTAAAGCTTGACAACTGTGACAACTGCAAGGCTCACCAAGTTTGTATCACATGGATCAAGGGCCATGTTCACCATTTAAAAATACATGCAAATACAGCTATCCATAAGTACACAGCTTTCACCTACAACATTTAACAGAAGAGTCAAGTTTCCTAATCATATATGGTAACAAAGAGTAAAGGCCAATTGACTCATAGAAAAAACCAAGGTTCAGTGGTGGAATCAGTCAGCAGTAATATCTGGGGAGAATGTTGATGGGTCTGTGCTCTGTCTAAGCTATTTCCAAGTTTTTACCTTGTACATAGCTAGAAGGAGTGGATATTGGGGTGGCCCCCTCTGAGGTTCATTCTTCTCCAGCAGCTGTCTGATAAATTTTTCAATTGCCTTCTCTGACATGCCACACTGATGGCCCGTCTGTCTTACCAAATCAACAGTCTCTGAGAGTTTGTCATAAATGCTGAGCTCATTAGCAGCAAGATCCATGTCTTCCAATGCAGAGTCTCTGAGAGACAGAGAGAAAATAAATGTAAAAAGATGGTTTCTTTAAAGTACTTCCTTCTCAAAGTTACATCCTTTAGAACAGTACTTCTCGGCTACCTGTGGGGAGGGACCAGTTCTGTGTTTTTCCCAATCCACTGCTGACCAATTCTTTTGTAAAACATAATGAATATGTCGAGATAATGTCAAGATGTGGTACAAATTTTTAAGTGTTTCTTAATTGTGGGCTAGTAACAAAAATGGTTTACAGACCAGCATTAGTTCCCAAACACTTTGAGGAATACCAGTTCAGAGCACAAAAACAAATCCTTAATGGGACTCTGAAATGCTAGTGCCTGTCCAAAATGATTTTTTTTTAAATAAATATTTGTCTGTGTTGGGTCTTAGTTGTGACACTTGGGATCTATGTCGTGGCATGAGGGATCTGTTAGTTGAGGCATGTGGGATCTAGTTCCCTGACCAGGGATCAAACCTGGGCCCCCTGCATTGGGAGCGAGGAGTCTTACCTACTGGACCACCTGGGAAGTCTCCCAAAAGATTTCTGAAACCAATCACAGGAGATCTGCTACAGGTAATTTACTAAAATAAAAAGAAATAGACTACAGAAAGTGTTATTGATCAATTACTTCCTTCCTTTCACATCAAATGAACCTTTTAGCAACATGAGAGGAGGAACTGATCACTGAAGGCAAGATTTACTGAGGAACCTGCTGATATGCTTCGTTCCTGGCTGAGCAAGCATTTCAGACAACACAAAACCACGGCATGGGAGCGCTTCACACTTGGCAGGCTGCAGTCCTCATGCTTTTCTGCAAATAGAATTTTAGACAACAAAGGGCATTTCGTTTGTATTTTACATGTTTTAAAAACCTAAGATCTATATAACTTATTTTAAAATTCAATTTGTGTTCTCACACTTATTTTAAAGCCAGGCCGTTTCACAATGGCCATACAATAAAAGGCAAAAAGTAAAGGCAATATAGAATTCTCCCTGGATCACTTGTAAAACAAAATAAAGCACTTCTCTTTAAAAAGCACTTGGGCTACGGAACAGTGTTCTTCTTCATTTATAGGAGGAAAAAACTTTCCTGGTGGCTCAGACGGTAAAGCATCTGCCTACGATGCGGGAGGCCTGGGTTTGATTCCTGGGTGGGGAAGATCCCCTGGAGAAGGAAATGGCAACGCACTCCAGTACCCTTGCCTGGGAAATCTCATGGACGGAGGAGCCCGGTAGGCTACAGTCCACGGGGTCACAAAGAGTCAGACTTCACTTTCACTTTTTCGTAGGAGGAGAAACAGCCCTTGGGATCCACACTGTCTTCTGTTGGTTGGGAGTTTTGCTGTTGTTGTTTTCATAACGCACAGGGTCCTCTTATTTCACAGACTTCATCCCTAAGGTGTTTCTAACATGGAGAAGCACTAACATGGAACAACTCTATCCCTTCCGTGAGGAGATGCTGCCCTCTGTAGAGCAGAAGAGTCAGGAAGCTCCACAGAGGCAGCGGCCTGCGCTCCACAGGCCAGCACACACCCCGGTACAGCTCCTCCTCGAACAGTGCCCTAGTCCTCAACTGCCTGCACGGCAGGATCACCTAGAGAGCTTTCAGGAATGCTCATACCTGGGCCCCAACCCAAGGCTGACCAAGTCAGAGTCAGACTTCGAACAGTGGGCAGAACCTAGATTCTGAGGACTGGAGGGGTCCCCCACACATTTTAGGGGACACAATCTTTCTCCAAACTCTCTGCCGTTGCTCAAAGAGTTTTTTTAAAGACCACATAGGGCTTCATTTTAAGATTCAGGTAAAAGGGTGATGAAAGTCTATTGTGTATTTTCGGGAATTCCGTGGTAGTCCAGTGGTTAGGTCTTGGCTCCTTTGCTGCTGGGGGCTGGGGTTCAATCCCTGGTAGGGAAACTAATATTCCATAATCTGTATGGCATGGCCCAAAAAAAAATAACAGAAAATAAAATGGATATTTTCAACAAATGGTGCTGGAACAACTATATATCCACATGCAAAAGAATGAAGTTGGACACTTCCTTACACTACAGATAAAAATTAATTCAGAATGGATAGAAGACCCAAAACTAGAAAACAAAGGGGGATCTTTGTAACACTGGAGTAGGCAATGGCTTCTTAGACAGGATACCAAAAGCACAAATAGCTAAAGAAAATTAAATTGGACTACATCAAAATTAACAACTTTTGTGCTGCCAATGATACCATCGAGAAAGTAAAATGACAACCTACAGAATGGGGGAGGGTGATGTTATTTGCAAATTATATATCTGATAAGGGACTAAAAGTCAGAGTTCATAAAGAATTCTTAGAACTCAATTATAAAAAGATAAATACCCAACTAAAAATGGGCAAAATATCTAAATAGATATTTCTCCACAGAGGATATACAAATGGCCAAGAAACTCATGAAAAGATGTTTAACCTCATTAGCCATCAGTTCAGTTAAGTTCAGTCGCTCAGTCATGTCCGACTCTTCACGACCCCATGAATCGAAGCACGCCAGGCCTCCCTGTCCATCACCAACTCCCGGAGTTCACTCAGACTCAGGTCCATCCAGTCAGTGATGCCATCCAGCCATCTCATCCTCTGTCGTCCCCTTCTCCTCCTGCCCCCAATCCCTCCAAGCATCAGAGTCTTTTCCAATGAGTCAACTGTTGGCATGAGGTGGCCAAAGTACTGGAGTTTCAGCTTCAGCATCATTCCCTCCAAAGAAATCCCAGGGCTGATCTCCTTCAGAATGGACTGGCTGGATCTCCTTGAAGTCCAAGGGACTCTCAAGAGTCTTCTCCAATACCACAGTTCAAAAGCATCAATTCTTCGGCGCTCAGCTTTCTTCACAGTCCAACTGTCACATCCATACATGACCACAGGAAAAACCACAGCCTTGACTAGATGGACTTTTGTTGGCAAAGTAATGTCTCTGCTTTTCAGTATGCTATCTAGGTTGGTCATAACTTTCCTTCCAAGGAGTAAGCGTCCTTTAATTTCATGGCTGCAGTCACCATCTGTAGTGATTTTGGAGCCCAAAAAAATAAAGTCTGACACTGTTTCCCCATCCATTTCCCATGAAGTGATGGGACCGGATGCCACGATCTTTGTTTTCTGAATGTTGAGCTTTAAGCCAACTTTTTCACTCTCCACTTTCACTTTCATCAAGAGGCTTTTGAGTTCCTCTTCACTTTCTGCCATAAGGGTGATGTCATCTGCGTATCTGAGGTTATTGACATTTCTCCCAGCAATCTTGATTCCAGCTTGTGTTTCTTCCAGTCCAGTGTTTCTCATGATGTACTCTTATAAGTTAAACAAGCAGTGTGATAATATACAGCCTTGACGTACTCCTTTTCCTATTTGGAACCAGTCTGTTGTTCCATGTCCAGTTCTAACTGTTGCTTCCTGACCTGCATACAGGTTTCTCAAGAGGCAGGTCAGGTGGTCTGGTATTCAAGGAAGTGTAAATCAAAACCCCAGTGAAATGCACCTCTCACCCACTGGGATGGCTATAATCAAAAAGTCAGAGAATAACCAGTGCTGGCAGTGGGACTCTTGTACACTGCGAGTGGGAACGTAAAATGACGCAGCAGCTTTGGAAAAGTCTGGCAGTTCCTCAGAAACTCAAATACAGAGCTACCACAGGAGCCAGCAACTCCACTTGTAAGTATGTACCCATGATAATTTAAAACAAATATCCACACGAAAACTTGTTTAAGTCACAGTACTCATAAGAGCTCAAAAATGAAAGCAATCCAAATATCCAAGAAAGGATAACAAAATGGATTTCAATAATATTCATACATCAATAATATCCACAAAATGGAATATTACTGGACAATAAAAAGGAATAAAACATTGACACATACTACAACATGACTGGAGAAGGCAATGGCACGCCACTCCAGTACTCTTGCCTGGAAAATCCCATGGTCGGAGGAGCCTGGTAGGCTACAGTCCATGGGTCACAAAGAGTCGGACACGACAGAGTGACTTCACTTTCACTTTTCACTTTCATGCACTGGAGATGGAAATAGCAACCCACTCCAGTATTTTTGCCTGGAGAATCCCAGGGACAGAGGAACCTGGTGGGCTGCCATCTATGGGGTCACACAGGGTTGGACACGACTGAAGCAACTTAGCAGCAGCAGCAGCAGCTACAACATGGATGAACCTTGAAAACATTATGCCAAGTGAAAGAAGATAATTACATGACTGAATTTATATGAAAAGTCAAGGACGGGCAAAATAGAGACAGAAAATATTAGGGGTTGCCTAGGGGAGGGGGTGGGGAGGAATGGGGAGTGACTGTTAATAGATACAAAGCTATTTCCCGGAGTGACAAAAATGTTCAAAACAAATTGTGATTGTTGCGCAACTCTGTGAATAAAAAAATCCCATTGAAGTGTACATCTTAAATAGGTGAGTTTCATGGCATACATAAATTATATCTCAATAAAGATATTTTAAATGTGTATTTATAGCATTTGAACTTATCACTGTTGTAGCATTTACTATACTCACTACTATGATTTGTCTAAGTCACTTGGCCTATTTCCTCATCCAAAAAGCATGAGGATTGAACCAGAATGTTTTTAAAGTTTCTGCTGCACTCAATATGCCAGCAAATTTGGAAAACTCAGCAGTGGCCACAGGACTGGAAAAGGTCAGTTTTCATTCCAATCCCAAAGAAAGGCAATGCCAAAGAATGCTCAAACTACCGCACAATTGCACCCATCTCACACACTAGTAAAGTAATGCTCAAAATTCTCCAAGCCAGGCTTCAGCAATATGTGAACCGTGAACTTCCTGATGTTCAAGCTGGTTTTAGAAAAGGCAGAGGAACCAGAGATCAAATTGCCAACATCCGCTGGATCATGGAAAAAGCAAGAGAGTTCCAGAAAAACATCTATTTCTGCTTATTGACTATGCCAAGGCCTTTGTGTGGATCACAATAAACTGTGTACAATTCTGAAAGAGATGGGAATACCAGACCACCTGATCTGCCTCTTGAGAAATGTGTATGCAGGTCAGGAAGCAACAGTTAGAACTGGACATGGAACAACAGACTGGTTCCAAATAGGAAAAGGAGTTCATCAAGGCTGTATATTGTCACCCTGTTTATTTAACTTAAATGCAGAGTACATCATGAGAAACGCTGGACTGGAAGAAACACAAACTGGAATCAAGATTGCCGGGAGAAATATCAATAACCTCAGATATGCAGATGACACCACCCTTATGGCAAAAAGTGAAGAGGAACTCAAAAGCCTCTTGATGAAAGTGAAAGAGGAGAGTGAAAAAGTTGGCTTAAAGCTCAACATTCAGAAAACAAAGATCATGGCATCCAGTCCCACCACTTCATGGGAAATAGATGGGGAAACAGTGGAAACAGTGTCAGACTTTGTTTTTCTGGGCTCCAAAATCACTACAGATTGTGACTGCAGCCATGAAATTAAAAGACGCTTACTCCTTGGAAGGAAAGTTATGACCAACCTAGATAGCATATTCAAAAACAGAGACATTACTCTGCCAACAAAGGTCCGGCTAGTCAAGGCTATGGTTTTTCCAGTGGTCATGTATGGATGTGAGAGTTGGACTGTGAAGAAGGCTGAGCGCCAAAGAATTGATGCTTTTGAACTGTGGTGTTGGAGAAGACTCTTGAGAGTCCCCTGGACTGCAAGGAGATCCAACCAGTCCATTCTGAAGGAGATCAGCCCTGGGATTTCTTTGGAAGGAATGATGCTAAAGCTGAAACTCCAGTACTTTGGCCACCTCATGCCAAGAGTTGACTCACTGGAAAAGACTCTGATGCTGGGAGGGATTGGGGGCAGGAGGAGAAGGGGACGACAGAGGATGAGAGGGCTGGATGGCATCACTGACTGGATGGACCTGAGTCTGAGTGAACTCCGGGAGTTGGTGATGGACAGGGAGGCCTGGCGTGCTTCGATTCATGGGGTCGCAAAGAGTCGGACACGACTGAGTGACTGATCTGATCTGATCTAGCTCTAAAATTCTAAGGGTATATGACTATTTCTGGAAGTACAAAATGGTAATATGATACTGAATACACACACTTCTCGCAAGCTGTATATCCTTCTTCCCTGAGATTCTGATGCCATTTCCCGAGATACCAGAAGGATAGTTACTAATAATTTAATGAAGTTTCTACGAGCACATGGTGGGTCTTGGTAATAAGCCTTCTTTTTGTCTTTGCTAAAATCAGTGGTTCTCAACTAGGGGCAACTCTCCTCCTCCTTCCCCCAGGGGTATGTAAAAAGTTTGGAGACATTTGTGATTGTCACACTTCAGGGGTACTACTGGCATCTAGTGGATATGATGTTAATTAAACAACCACAACAAAAAATCTTGTCCTTTAGGTCAAACTAGCAGAGCAGCTCCCTTGCTAGGATCTGTTGAAAGTCAACCCTCAACACAAGGGTTTGTATTAAAAAAACAAAAACAAAGAACTTGCCCCTTAAAAAACAAACAAACACAAAGTCAGGGTTAAGCATCAAGTATATTCATCTAGACTAAGTGAAATCAGCTGAAGCTTGATGGCAATCCCTTTCTCTCTAGTAAGAAGGTCCAACTCTGGCAGAAATGAGCTTTGCCACAGAGAGAAGTTTCGATGAGTGAGCTCGACTCTTAACAGTGGCTTATACCTGCAAGGGCATAGGCAGAATGACCTACAGAGTTATAAAAATCAAGGTATCATGCAACACCCTTTATACACCGAAATGCCAGAAGCCTGGGAGTGGGACCCAGGTGTGGAAGTTTTCAAACCTCTTTCCTGCTGATCACAGGCACACCCCCAATCAGGAGACACTGCTGTGGAACAGTACTTCTCAAGCAGGTGATTCTGCTCCCCAGGGGATGTCTGGAGACCTTTTCGACTGTCAAAACTGGAGGGGTACTCAACGTTTCCCAATGATTTTTTTCTTCTCCATGCCAACTTCAAAGTCCCAAGAAGAGGGAAACCAAAGGGAACAGAAAGGAAAACCTGGAATTTCTACTTTCTCTCATAGTCACAACTCATGTCTCACAGCAAATCTCCTAGGCTTGTATTTACTTCTGATCTTGAACAAAACAATTTCTTAAATAACAGATTATCATCTTCGGTGGGGTGGACACACATTAGTGCACTTGGCAATAGACTGTGAATGATACATTTTTCTCCAAATAAAGCTATACATCAACACACACAAACAAAAGCTGTAGGGGGCACTACAGCATCTAATGCAGAAAGACTAAACCTCTTACGATGCACAGGACAACTCCCCATGACAGAGAGCTCAAAACGCTAAGAGTGCTGAGGTTAAGAAATCCTGCTTTCAAGAGAGGCCTGGGGGAGATAAGCCAGGGGGCTGTTAATATCTGAAGGATTACTTAAGGAATAGAAGGAGGCAACTGACAACTCTGAAGGGATGGTCTCCACAATTCCTTCTGAGTCTCAGTATAGGAAAACACAGGACAGAGCCATAGCTGGTAGAATGACTCCGACAGAACTCACCAATAAAGACGGTTAAAGCAGAAGACAGGATAAGAGGTCAGACAAAATGTACATTTCTCCTTTATACTGTTTAAAACAGAATTTCTCTATTGATATAAATATGTTCTGAACACTGATACGACATCACCCTGAATGTCAAATCCAAAGCTGTTTCCCCAAATAAACAGCTATACCATCTAGGCAACTCTAAGATGCAATACTGACTCATCTAGTTAAAACACAAAAGCTGTATTCAGAAAGAAAGTTTCAAAAGCCCATCTAAATATTTCCCAATCTTCAACTACGGTAGGAACATACAGAGTACCTAACAATAAATTTTCTTTTTCCACATACTAGGTTCTTTAGTATTATGCTAGCTATGTAGTATGATAATCCATTCTTCAGTGTTATGAATATATTCCATTCTATTTTTTCCAATGATTCTCATTGATTGAAGACGTGTTTCATTAAACCAGAAAAAAAGGTTATCATTGAATTGTAATAAAAACCAAATTCCACATTTAAAGGAAAGATAAATGATAACACATTAAAATGATACAATTTAAAAGAGGAGCAATTTAAAACTGTAATAACTGCTTTAAATTTACAATTAAGGGAATTTCACTTTTTTGTACTCTTATCATCAACGTTCCTCTTTCTGGACATTTCTGCTCATTGTGACTTGAAGAGTCTAGTGTTTTCTTTGCTCTCTGAAAATATATTGTTGTTCTCTCAATTTTTTATTTTGAAAAATTTCAAGCCTCTAGAAAAACTGTAGTAGTACAAAGAATGTTTGTATATCCTTAACTTAGATTCACCAATTGTTAACAAACATTTGGCTATATTTACTTTCTGTCCAACTGTCTTTTTTTTTTTTTTTACCAGAACCATTTGAAACTTATTAATGTAACACATCATGAAATCACTTCTAAATGTTTCAACATGTACCTCCTGAAAATAAAAGTATTATTCTACATAACCATCAGCATCACTGTCATACCTATTAAAATTAATAATTCTCTAACATTATTTAATATCTAGTCCATGGTCAAGCTTTCAAAAAAAAAAAAAAAAAAAAAAAGAAAGGAAAGAAAGGCCATACAGCTTTGTAGAAATCTAGGCACCAACCAATGATCACATATCACAGTTAGCTGTTATGTCTCGTTGGTCTATTTAAATCTACAACAGATGCTGGTGTTTTTTCTGGCCTTTTATGACACTGACATATTTGAAGCAGGAACCCCCAGATTTTTAAACCTCGCCTCACTTTTTCTAGTTTCTATGGTTTAAAAAAAAAAAAAAAAATTCTTCCTCTCTAGATTTCCAGAGCTTATACTCTTCCTCTTTTCAAAGTTAAGCTCTCAAACAAACAAAAAGTTTCACTTCCTTCTCGTTTCTCAGGTCTGCATTTGTTTCTTTTCCCCTCACACCACCGATACTGCTTTCACTAAGGTCACCAAAGGCTTTCTTCACATGCCAAGTCCAAAGGACACTTTTTCAGTTATCTCTTTGCAGCAGCTGCCATTCCTATCCATTATCTCCCTCAAGTGCCCTCAAATCTTGGCATAATTCTCTTGTTCTCATTCTCTCGGAATGTTGGCATTCATCACGGATGTCCTTGACTGTCTCATTCCCTCCATGGCTTTAGCCACCAGCTTTAGTGATTCCTAAATCTCTTCACCAATCTGCTGCTGCTAAGTTGCTTCAGTCATGTCCAGCTCTGTGCGACCCCATAGACAGCAGCCCACCAGGCTCCCCTGTCCCTGGGATTTTCCAGGCAAGAACATTGGAGTGGGCTGCCATTTCCTTCTCCAATGCATGAGAGTGAAAAGTGAAAGTGAAGTTGCTCAGTCGCGTCCGACTCTTCGCGACCCCATGGACTGCAGCCCACCAGGCTCTCCTGTCCATGGGATTTTACAGGCAAGAGTACTAGAGTTGGGCGCCATTGCCTTCTCCACTTCTCCAATCTAGAGCTCTCCAAAACTCAAGACCCATCCATCTAATCAGCTACCAGACATCCTGGCCCAAATTTCTTATAGTCTCCTACGTGTTATGTGTCCATACCTGACTTATTATTTTTCCCCTGCAAACTGTTTATCCTATTATATTCCTTTTCTCAAATAATGGAAACATCAGTTTTCCAAATTTAAAACCTCTCCTCCTGCTTCCTCATCCCCACCGATGAACCAATCACCAAATCCTCAATTTTATATCCTGTATAGCTCTCACATTCATCACCTCCTCTTTAGCTCTACATTAGTGGCAGTCAAGGCCCTCAACATCCCTCCCATAGACCATCACAAAGATATTTTAATTTCTATAGTTCCAACCCCTTTTCTCCTTTCTGAGCCAGTCTCTACAAATTATTTTTCTAAAACACAAACTGGCTTACATTGCTCATCTATTTAAAGCACTTTAGCACTTTCCTTGACTTCCCACGCCCGGCTAGGGAATAATTTAGCATGGTGGTTAAGAATACCAGCACTGGAATCAGAAAAAGCTGAATTCAAATACTAGATTCTCCATCTATTGTGTGGCCATGAGACACTGTCTTAACCTCTCTAAAGCCTCAGAGTTTTTATCTATAAAATAAGGATAATTGTGTCTTTCCAACCATGTTGTAAGCAATTACAAGGTGATATATCTAAAACATTTGTCTTATTACCCAAATTAAATACATAATAATTACAATAAGATGAAGTCCAAATTACTTAGCATGACCCACTGGTTACTGCCTATCTGTTCAGTCTCGTTTCCCATTCTTTCCTCACATTCTTTGCTGCCATACTATTTCACACCTTTCTGCTTCTGTACATGTAATTTTCTGTTTACAAAAACTATCCCCCTGTGCTTTGTCCAATGAGTGAACACTATTTCTGCCCTTTGAATCTTGGCCCTTCATTTCTGCCCTTTGAACCTTAAACACAACCCTATTACCCTGTATTACATCTATTCCTTGTCTCCTTGCCACGAAGCTGTTTCTTGAAAGCAGATTTTTTGGAGAAAATAACAACACAAACTAATAACAGACATGGAAATTTACCTCAGAGATATGGAACCTTATCACTGCCTGTTGAACAATTTATAGAAAACACCTAAAGTAATCATTTTGTTCACAAACTAATGGTTATTTTACTTCTCATTTTTTAAAAATACATCAGCCTAATGAGAGTTTAGGTGAACAAGATAGGAACTTCACACTTGGATTTTTTGTGTGTGTGGAGCTTTAAGTAGCTGTGGAAGAACAGGGATTTGAACTGAGTCTTGAAAACTGTTTTGGTCTGTAGCAGAAAGGGCAAACAGGGCCTGTGGTATTCGAATTGGTGGATGTGAACTTCAGTCAAAACTTCAATGTAGCAAAGCTAAATTTAGGTTAAAGCATGTCCTTCCTTAAAGGGAAACTGTCATAACTCAAACAAGCAAATTTATTAAGGGAGAGATGTCCATGGAAGATTCCACTATGGGAACAACCAAATGAGCAAATAGGAAAAGACAGAAATTATTCTGGAAGTAGTCTCTATTATGAGTGAAAGTGTTAGTCGCTCAGTCTGTCTGACTCTCTGCAATCCCATGGACTGTAGCCGGCCAGGCTTCTCTGTCCATAGAATTCTCCAGGCAAGAATACAGGAATGGGTTGCTGTTTCATCCTCCAGGGGATCTTCCTGACCCAGGGATTGTACCCACTTCTCCTGCACTGCAAGTGGATTCTTTATCATCTGAGCCACCAGGGAAGCCCCTATCATGAGGAGAAGGCCAAATACCTTAAAACTGGTGTACTGGCAAATACCAAGTATATGTAGGCTCTTAGACCAGAAAAGAGGTGTGGCTTGCAGGACTAATGATCTTAAAATACTAGGCAACATGAAGCAGGCAAATTTCCTTGTTCTAAATGGAGATTACAAACAGCTCATTTAATCAAGCCAATAAACCAAGTCATATTCCTTTCTGAAATCCGAGATGCCATGTTTATCATATACCAAGATCACATTTAAAAAAAAAAAAAAAATCCTTCCCTAACAATGATCAGAAAAAGATGTTTCGGAGTGGGGCGGGAAATCTACTGTAAACATTCAAAAAAAAAAGACAAATCTGAAAGGGCAATGAAATATAGACTTTGCTAGGACCGCTGTTTTGGTCATACTGTGACCTCGCGAAACAAGTTCATTTAGGGCGGAACTCTCGGAAAAAAGGGAGAAGTCTTAAGAAAGTTGACCCCGGGGAGTTGGTGAAGGGTGCTGTCAGTCCGCAAAACGCCAAAGGCTCAAAGAAGAGGTCAGCGCAGGGGCACGAGTGGCACTGGCGCGGAAAGGTGGGCTGCGCGAGGATTTTACAGACGGGTGCGGCGACAGTGTTGTCACGAAGCTGCCTCCCCCCTCCCGGCCTCGGGCCCCAATCACTCACACGCTGAGCCCGCGCCCCCTCGGGCTCCTCCCGCCTCGGGGACAGCAAGCCTCCGGGCGAGGAGGATAGGCCGACAACTTCCTACTTCCGGGCGCGCGACCCGGAAGCAACTCCACAGGCGAGGCAGCGCTTCTTCTTCCCGCCGGAAGCTTCCGCCAGAAGTAGATCAGGCGATGTCTCGGAGAACTTGGGAACTATCACGAGATCTGGAGAGTTCGGCTTCTTGCTCCCCCTGGCGGCCAGTTCTTCCCTCTCGGTCTTCTTCAGTCCTTGCTGGCTGTCTCTTTGTGAGTCAACAATTACTCTCTGCCAGACATTACAAACGGAGAGGGCAATGGCACCCCACTCCGTACTCTTGCCTGAGAAATCCCATGGATGGAGGAGTCTGGTAGGCTGCAGTCCATAGGGTCGCTAAGAGTTGGACATGACTGAGCGACTTCACTTTCACGCATTGGAGAAGGAAATGGCAACCCACTCCAGTGTTCTTGCCTGGAGAATCCCAGAGACGGGGGAGCCTGGTGGGCTGCTGTCTATGGGGTCGCACAGAGTCGGACACGACTGAAGCGACTTAGCAGCAGCAGCAGACATTACAAAGGACTTTATATTCGTGAAACTGCTTAAACAACCTTCATTTACCCTCTTACTAACCTACCTGAAGTTTATGGAAAGGTTAAATTGCTCGAGATTACACTGGAAACTCGCTCTGTTCAGATTCTGATCTGGAACATGCCCTGCGTGAATGTTGAACTGAACTGGATAAGGCATGCCTGCTTAGTCATGTCTGACACTCTGCGACCCCATAGCCTGTAGCCCTCCAGGCTCCTCTGTTCATGGAATTCTCCAGGCAAGAATACTGGAGTGAGTTGCCATTTCCTACTCCAGGGGATCTTCCTGACCTTGGGATTGAACTCTTGTCTCCTGCATTGCTGGCTGATTCTTTACCACTATGCTACCTGGGAAGCCCAACTGCATAAGGATGTGGTCCCTAACATAGGTTATTGACAGTCTACTTGGTGAGAAGAAAATCTGAGACAAGCATTTAGACAGCGATGGAATGTGGCACCAAATTAAAGATCAGGAAGAGAGAAGGAGAGTCTACTACAGATAGGATGAGTAGAGAGGAGACGAACAAGGGAGATTGGGTGAAGTTTGGTAAAGCATTGCAAGGAAAAAGACTAGCTTGGGCAGAAGTCTGAAAGTGGGAATGCTGATTCCACATATAAGGCTTGGATAATAAAATAGTCCAAAATCTGACTGGAGAAGTCAGTGAGTGGTCAATGATGAAGGGCCTTCAAGCTCAGGCCAAGTGATTTGGGATTATAATAGCCAGAGAAACCATTTAATACTTCATGGCAATATCATAGTATTTCAGATGAGGGCTTTGGCTGCTGTGTGTAAAATGGATTACTAGAGGGAAACCAAAGGGCAGGGAAGCTCCAGCAAAGGAGCTTCTGAAATAATCCTGGTGTTAAAGGTCTGAAACAGCAGTGGGAATGGGAAGAAAGGAATACAATTTGGGAACCTTTGGAAAAAAGAGTTGACATTGTTTGATGATGTGTCATTTACAGGGAGCAGAGATAAAGAGGATGATCCTTAGGATTCCAGCTCAAAAAATGATGTTATAGTTTTGGATTATGTTGTTCTAATTATGATGTTATAATTTTTAATAAGGGATATTTATTCAGAAGACACATTAAACTTAGATACAGAATAAATGAAGTAAGTACAAGCTGCAATCTAATAGTGAACTTAGAACAGGAATCTAGGCCTCTTTGTCAACTCTGCCATGAAGCCACTGACACCTAATGTTCTCTTAGGAGTAAAAAGTCCAACCAAAGCTGAGCCTCTTGAGTAAGGATTTTGGAATGAGCCAGCAAGGTACTGTCTTATGCTTCTGTTAAACCCCAATGCATCCTCACCATGCCCTAAGCCTCCCAAGATATGTAGTAAGGAACTACATAAGGTCCAGAGAAAGGAAACTCAGATAACAGACTGGACCAACAATGAAAACTTTCTCATCCAGCTCAAAGGCCATAACGAGGGCACAAACACAAGACTGCAGGAAGTGTAAATTAATTATACCTTACATTAGCACAGCTTTCATCAGTCTAAAATGTAATTTTCTTTTCAAAAAAATAATTTTATTCATTTATTTATGGCTGTGCACAGGCTTTTCCCTAGTTGAAGAGCAGGGGCTACTCTGCGTTGCAGTGCGTGCACTTCTCAATGCGGTGGCTTCCCTTGTTGCGGTGCATGGGCTGTAGGCGCACAGGTTTCAGTAGCTGTGGTTCCCAGGCTCTAGAGCACAGGCTCAGGATTGTGGCACACGGGCTTAGTTAGTGAAGTTAGTTAAGGTGGTGCGTGGGGTCTTTCTGCGGCAGGGATTGAACCTTTGTCTGCAGCATTCCAAGCGGATTGTTTACCACTGAGCCACCAGAGGTAAACATTTAGGGAAGCCCCTAAAATGTAATTTTCTGTTTATTATTCATTCAATGAAACTCGAGCATCCTATGTTCAGTCCTCTGCGAGGAGGACACAAAGATGAACAAGGCTCAGTTATTCTCTCAAGGAGCGCACTGTCTAGTTTGACCTTTACGATCTTGTATGCCCTTATTCCTGCTTGGCAATTAAGGAAACTGGGATTGAACTGTGGTCAAGAGCACAGGATCCCAGCTCTGGTACTTTGAGCAAGTTATCTCTGTAAGTCTCAGTTTCCTCAAAGTAAAAGGGGGAATAGTGATATCTACCTCTTGTGGGTTTGAAGATTAAGTGTTGTCAAAAGCTCAAAAATAAGCTACAAGGATATATTGCAGAGCACAGAGAATATGGCCAATATTTTATAATAACTATAAATGGAGTATAACCTCTACAAATTGTGAATGAGGAAATTTTCAAGTGTGAGTTCCATTTGTGTTTGATTTTTAACGATGTGAAAGTACACAATAGTGCTTACTGGATGCCTGGTATAAAGTAAGCATTCATTTAACTGCCATTATCAAGTGGTGTGCAAAGCATTTACAGTATGTTCACTGATCCCATTTCTTTCTTGTCCTCCCTCCAAACTTCCTCTCATTGTCTTTGATAATGTGTAAACACTCCTAACAACCTTGGACTACCATCTATCCCAGCCACAGTCACTCTAATCCTTGCTTCTAGCCCTGACCTATTTGATCTTCATTCTCCTAGCTTTCCCTTCCTTTATCTCTGACTTTCTTCCCAGTCCTTCCCTCTTCCCTCTCCCCAGACACTTTGCCTTTGGAGACTAAGTTTGATTTGCTTTATGGCTATGGGGCTATGGACCTGTTGTTGTTTAGTACCTAAGCCATGTCCAAGTCTTTTGGGACTCCATGGACCATAGATCAGGCTCCTCTGTCCATGGGATTTCCCAAGCAAGAATACTGGAGTCGGTTGCATTTCCTTTTCCAGGGGATCTTCCTGACCCAGGGATCTAACCTGTGTCTCCTGCATTGGCAGGTGGATTCTTTACCACTGAGCCACTTGGGAAGCCTGGCTATGGACATATGTCATTTACCTGCTGAGTCTCAGTTTTCACATCTGAAAAATGGGAATAACATCAATTTTACAGGGCTGTTTTGCGGAGTAGATAACATAATAATGTCCAAGTGCTATGTAAATGTACAGCGCCTTACATTAGTGTTAGTTTCTGGCAGCTTTCATCTCTATCCCCTTCCGTTCTCTTCCTCTTCTTGGGTCTCAGCACTATTGTGGGACTAAGAAATTCTTCCAAACGTAAGGTTAGGCTTTAACTCTATTAGAAGTGCAGATTTGCCGGTCGGTCACACCCCACCCCATGCCTAAACGAACCAATCAGAGAGTCCATAGAATGGCGCGGTCCCTCTCCACTCGGAGATCACCTCCAATGGAGCTTGGCACTTTTCTCCGTCCTAGGAGACAGCTTGCTTTAGCCTCACGCTCTAGATTCTCGGCCTTGGAGGTGCGGGTTGGGGTGGGGGTCTTTCCTCTGCCTGGTCTCAAATCCCCCCAATTTTGGCATCTCTCGAGTTGAACGGCGGGAACCGGAAGCCGGTTGCAGCAGCCGCGGGTCCCGGCGAATCGACGCCGGAAGTAGCGATCGCCTCAGGAGTTTTCCGCCAGCTTCGCCATGGCGGCGATTCCTCCAGACTCTTGGCAGCCGCCCAACGTGTACCTGGAGACCAGGTGAGGGTCCGGCCTCCGGGGCTGGGCTGGTGGAGGCGATGCGGAGTTTCAGGCTTAGCCGCGGGGCTGCGTTCCGGGCTCGCGCCTTCGGAAGGCCAGCCTCCTCGTGGAGGGGCGGTAGTGAGGGCCGCCTTGGGGCTGAGTGGGGACCGCCACCGCCCGCGTCCGAGCTGCACACCCACTTGCGCTGTTAGCGACAGCGGCCCGAGTGCCCGCCTTCTACCCCTCGGTTCATTCATCCTTCATTCAACCAGCGCGCGTTCAGTCTACAGGCCAGGGACGTGGGATCGGAGGGTCAGAGGTGGATGAAACAGCCTTGCCTTTAGAAGCTTACAGTATAGTGAAGGAGACAGACATGTAAATATTAAGGGTTGTAAGTAGGTCCGTTATTTACACAGATTTTTAGGAGAACACAGGAAGAGGCGCATTCATTCCCTCCTGTCAAAGTGATAGTATTGAGCACCAAACAGCGAGTGCCATGTCCCCTGTGTGTAGCATCACGTTTAGTTTACTCCTCTTAGCAACTCAGATCATGTAGGTACTATTCCACCTTCTCTCTAGTTTTAGCAGGGGAAATGTCAAAATTTACAGAGTAAACTGCTTGATTAGTCTTGTAGCTAGTAAAGTAGGGGAGTCTCATTTGGAGTCTGATCTGTTTGCCTGCTGCGCTAGGTTCTTTAGCCCCATTCATTCCATTGCCTCTTTGGAAAAAGTTAAAAGAGATCTTTCCGAAGTAGGACAAATAACCTTAAGTAATTTCTTACTGCTCCAGCAATATAAAATTCAAATTTTGTGGTCTCTCCTTCAAAGGTGATTTTTTTCATCCCATATTTGCCTACCTCTCTCCGCCTACAGTCTTCCATTTGCACATCAATAAGCCAGAGTCCAGCCATTGTCTTTCTGCCTTCCTCTTGCTTGTGCTGCTTTCCTTCAGAGCACAGTTCTCTCAGATGCTGTTTTTGTCCCCTGGCCATCTTGCCTATCTTCTTACAAGGGAAAATTCTACTTTTTCTGGTCAACTTGAAAGTATGTAATTTCTCAACTACCTGTTTTTTTTTTTCTTCTTCTAGTTACAAAATAAATGAAAATTTAAATTCAAGCAGTTGTAGAAGTGTATACAGTAAGAAGTGACAGCCACTCCTGTCTGTAAACACACTACTAATAGTTTGAGAAGACCCTGATGCTGGGAAAGATTGAGGGCAGGAGGAGAAGGGGACGACAGAGGATTGAGATGGTTGGATGGCATCACCGACTCAATGGACATGAGTTTGGGTGAACTCTGGGAGTTAGTGATGGACAGGGAGGTCTGGCGTGCTGCAGTCCATGGGGGTCGCAAAGAGTTGGACACGAATGAGTGACTGAACTGAACTGATGTTGGATGATCTGCAGATCTTTTTCTCTGTACAAAAAGACATCTCTTTTATGTTCCATATTTAAACAATAATAAGACCATATGATCATACTGTATGTTTTTTTTCTGTAATTTGCATGTAATACATGCAGCCTTCTGTATGGATATTTCATATTTTAGTCATTCCCTCTATGAAGGACATTTAAATTCCTTCTCATTTTTTTGTTAGGACAATTACTGGAATAAACAGCTTTGCACCTGTTATATCCTCAAGCACTTTTGTAAGTTTTCACATAGAGTAGAAACTTTAGAAGTTGAAATTGCTGCCAAAAGGTATGCACATTCCAGATTTGTATAGGTTATTTTCTGATTGCTGTTCCAAAAAGTTATTCCCTGTATTTTAAAAGTATCCACCAGAATGTTCCTCTGTAAGAGGAAAAGCACTTAGAACCATGTCTTGCACAGAGTAACTGTTAATCTATGTTAAATGTTAAGAGTGTAAATGAATTGCCACTAGAAAGGCTTTTAGAAAGCTATGTTCTAGCACATACCACATTTATTTATAGAGTCCTTATACTGCGCTTCACACTAGGTATTTAGGCTATACAGAGTTGACTCAATTCTTACATTCTTGGAGCTTGAAGTCTAGGGTGAGAGATGAAATGGAGGTAGATGAATGAAATTAAGATAGGAAAGCACCTGTCTTAAATCTCATTTGTTCCTTTTTCTTAGCCACTTTTCAGGGGGAAAAGTGCTCATCACATTGTTGTTGCTCAGTCATGTCTGACTCTTTGCAATCCCATGGACTGCAGCATGCCTGGCATCCCTGTCCTTCACTGTCTCCTGGAGTTTGCTCAGGTTTGGGACAAGGTTTGAAGTAATCAGGTTAGGTTGCCTTTGTTGCACCTTGATACACACAAATTGTACTTTTTTTTTTTCCATTAATTTTTTTACAAATTTATATGGCCCAAAAATCACTGAAAGCCTTTCTGTCTCTCATTTACTCAGTTTCCACCTCATCCCCAGAAACTTGTGCTGTGTGCTGTGCTTAGTCACTCAGTCGTGTCTGACTCTTTGTGACCCCATGGACTATAGCCTGCCGGGCCCCTCTGTCCATGGGGATTCTCCAGGCAAGAGTACTGTTGTGGGTTGTTGTGCCTTCCTCCAGGGGACCTTCCCAACCCAGGGATCGAACCCAGCTCTCCCGCATTACAAGCGGATTCTTTACCATCTGAGCCACCAGGGAAGCCCATGAATGCTGAAGTGGGTAGCCTATCCTTTCTCCAGGGGATCTTCCTCACCCAGGAATGGAACTAGGGTCTCCTGCATTGCAGGTGGATTCTTTACCAGCTGAGCTGCCAGGGGAGCCCCCAGAAACTTAGGTATATGTAAATAAATGTGAATTCCCAATATTTTAATATCCAACTTAAATAAAGTTATAAACTGGGTGTAAGATTTTTCTCCCTAATTTAGGGGTTGGTTATATTGGTTTCCAATGATCCGTGATTTGTTGTGTATAAGGCATTAGGATTTTTAGTTCTCCATGGTTACTTTGCTTGAAAGAAGGACCAGAAGCCCCAGCATGTTTTCCTCAAAGGAGATGTCTGTGTTTATGTTATTTGCATTGTGTTGTTTTCCTTTGCTGAGCATGAAATCTGATCTTTATCATCATTTCATGACTCAATAAGCTTGCAAATGAAGACTTGTGGAGTGGTCCCATAACGTTCCTGTGTGCCATGACCTTGTTCTTGACTGGAGCTCTACTGTCCTCTTCCCCTGCAGCATGGGGATCATCGTGCTGGAGCTGTACTGGAAGCATGCTCCAAAGACCTGTAAGAACTTCGCTGAATTGGCTCGTCGAGGTTACTACAATGGCACCAAATTCCACAGAATCATCAAAGACTTTATGATCCAGGGAGGTGACCCAACAGGGACAGGTACAGTTAAGTCAGTGATAGTTTCTGAAATCTCATCCTGTTTATAACTGGGTATATGGCAACCAGAGCTCTCTTCCAAGTATCAGGGCCTGGGTTAGTTGATTCTGGCGACCACTTCTGCCCTTGCTACCACACACTCTTCCCCAAACACACGCATATGACGAGAAACCAGTCTTGACTCTTGAGCTTTACAGAGTTTCTCATAACTTGTATGTATTGCTTACTAAGAGCAAATAATATCTGCCTGAATTGTAGTAAGTAGCTCATGTGGTAAAGAATCCACCAGCAATGCAGGAGACCGCAGTTCCATTCCTGGGTCAGGAAGATCCCCTGGAGAAGGGATAGGCTACCCACTCCAGTATTCATGGGCTTCCCTGGTGGCTCAGATGGTAGAGTCCACCTGCAGTGCGCGGGAGACCTAAGTTCAATCCCTGGGTTGGGAAGGTCCACTGGAGAAGGGCATGACAACCCACTCCAGTATTCTTGCCTGAAGAATCCCCATGGACAGAGAGGCCTGGTGGGTTGTAATCCATGAGGTCGCAAAGAGTTGAACACAACTGAGCGACTAAGCACACAGTCTGGATAATCAGAAGAAAGATATTTGCAGCGTTTTAAGGAAAAGAAAATAGTGGATTCTTTGATGCACTCATTTAAAAAATATTGAGTACCTACCTTGTGCCAGATCTGAGTTCGAGGGACATGGCTCAGAATAAAGGGAAAAAACCCTCCTGCTCCCAATAAAGCAGGAAAAGGATTCGGTGATAGGATTTTAGTGGAAAAGTCAGGGAAGTCCTGTCTGAGAAGGTGTGGTTGGAACAGGAATCTGAAGGAAGTGAGGGAATGAACCTTGTTATTGAGAGAAGAACATTCCAGTAGGTCCAGAGGCTGTGAGGTGGGAGTCCCTGTAGGAGATCAATTGGGACCTTGTAGGGCATAGTAGTAGAGACTTCGGGTGTTATTCTGAATAAGAGGGGAGCCATTAGAAGGTTTTGAGCAAAAGAGTGACACAATCTGACTTATTCTTTTAAAAGATCACTGAATTCTGTTTGGAGAATAGAGATGGGGCAAGAGTGAGAGCTGGGAGCCAGTTAGAAAGCAGCTGTCGTCAGCCAGTCTCGATGTGGCTGGGACTCACGTGATAATAGAGATGGTGGTGAGAAGTGACTGGATTCAGGTTATGTTTTGATAGAAACAGAGCCAGTGGAATTTGCTGAGGTTGGAAAGAGGGAGGGGCAAGTGGGTGAGAGGAAGAGATGGTTAGGGATGACTTTAAGGTTCTTGACTTGAGTTTAGTAAAATGGGAAAGCGGAGAGAACAGCATGTTTGGATGTGGACCAAGAATTTGGTTTGGGTTTTGGCCACTATGTTTGAAAGACTTGTCAGATCTTCTGTAGAATAAGTAATGGGATATGAGTGTGGAGTTCATGGAAAGGTCTAGGATCGAGGTACGAATTCGGGAGTTACCATCATTTAGGTGGAATTTATTACTGAAATCGGTAGATGCCAGCATTTATACCTTTCAAGGGCCCTTGCCTCTCAATCTGCATTTTCTCTGCTGATTCCTACTCCTGCTCTTTTCCCTTTAAGTCAGCTTGGGTCTCTCTGTGGCAGCTTTTTTCCCGTCTTTTTCTTCTTTGTCATTCTTAATTGTCCTTTGTTTATCCTTTATGACTAAGAGGCATTTTATTTTTTTGATATATATGGACACACTTCAAAATACAGAATATAAAAGAAAGTAGAAAAAAAGAACCAAAAAATCAGTCATAAGGGGGAATTTCCTGCTGGTACAGTGGTTTGGACTCCGTGCCTCCATCTCAGGGGCTTGGGTTTGATCCCTGGTTGGGGAGCTAAGATCCTGCAAGCCGCGCAATGTGGTCAAAACAAGAAAAATCACTCATAAGGATACCTCCTAAGGATCCCTAACCACCGTTAGCTATTTCCCCCAGTATCCTACCTCTCAGAAATAATGAACATTAGCTTTTGGTGACCATTATTCTAGACATCTTGCATTTTGGATACCTAGTTAAAAGGATGGAGCGCCAGCTAGATGGAAATAATTTTAAGAGAATTAGGCTATGTTATGAATACTGTTGTCTTTTAAAGAAAAAGTGTTGTATTTAATTTTGTATCTATTTAACAGAAAAGTTGACTTCTTGCTCTGAAAGATGAGGCAATTATACCTAAATTTCTACCCATTCCTATTGTTTAGGGAAAACTTAGTTTTGTCTACCTCCTGTGTTGGGAAAAACTCAGTTCTACCCTCCTGGGCTTCTCCTTTACTTTTATGTGCTCGCACAGAACACTTTACTTCTTACACTTCTGGTCACCAAATATATGGAGTTTTTCTCCCCACATCAAGCAATTCCTTGGACACCAGCTGTGTTTGATTAATTTGCTAGAGCAGGCCACAGAACTCGGGGAAACATAAGTGCTTACTTACCAGTTTATTAAAGGATATGACAAAGAATACAGATGAACAGAGATGCTTCAGGTGAGATCTGGAAGGGTGCTGGAGATTGGAACTTCTGTCCTTGAGGAGTTGGGGTGCATCACCCTCCCAATGTGGATGTGTTCGTCTGCTTTGAAGCTCTCTAAAGCCTATACTACTGGGATTTTATGGAGGCTTCCTCCTGTGGGCATGATCAAGTATTAGCTCCATTTCTAGGCTTTCTCCTTCCCTCTCTGGAGAAGGGGCTAGGGCAGACACTGATAATTCTAACTTCTAATTATGACTTGGTCTTTCTGGCGACCAGCCCCCATCCAGGAGCCCCCCAGAGTCACCTCATTGAAACAAAAGATGGTCTTCGTGCTCTTATCACTTAGGAATTTATAAAGGTTTCAAGAGCTGTCTGTTAGGGACAGGGTCAAAGACCAAATGTTAGAACAAGAAATACTCTTAGTGTTCTTATCACTTGGGAAATTACAAGGGTTTTAGAAGCCTTGTGCCAGGAACCGGGGGCAGGTATCTATATTTTTTTCCGTTATCTCACATCTGTCCTCCCTCCTTTGCTCCCAATTTTGTGTTAGTTTTGTTTTTCCTTATCAGAGTTTAGAGCGTTTTCTATACTGCACCCATGAGTCCTTCAGTTACAGAGTGGGTTTACATTTTCAGAGGGTTCAGCGCTCACCACTAGGCTTTTCTATTTGTAAGTACTAGAAGGCAGAAATGGCTTTTATTGCAAGGGCTGGAGGGTGTTATATTTTTTAATTCAATCATGTTTAACAATTTCTTCCAGTTAAAAAAAGACCATGACTATGTACACTTGGGCCAGACAAATTCCCTCAGATTTTTGCAGACAATTCTGCTCCATTGCCTTCTGGTTTAGAACATAGCTGTGGAAAATACTGAGGCCAGATTTGCTCCTTCCTTCAATACAGGGAAACATTTTTTTTGTATTTCTGAATATTTTCTCTTTTATACTTACTGGATTTTCTATTTCATGGAACTGGTTTTTCTTTGCTTCATCACCTCCACCTTCCGTATCTGTCACATTTCTTCTGAGTAAGTGAGGTGATGTTTTTCTATTTTTTCCTGCACCCGCTGAAATAATCTCAGACCTTTACTCTGGCTTATTCAATTTTGAGTCATGTCTGTTCTGTTCTTTACTGCTCTGACTTATTTATTAGTGTTGTCTTCGTGTCATTTGGCTCTCAAACTTTGCAGAGAACTTGCTCTGCAATCTTTTCACCGTATCCTGTTGATTTATATTACCTTGTCTTTGAGCTCTTGTTTTGTTGAATTTTTCTTACTGTTGAAGCGTCTGTAGCTGCGACAGCCACGAAGAAGCCCTTCTTGGGTCATATTTTCTCCCTCCTTCCGTTTGTTGTGTATGTTCGCACAGTCTCCGTGCCACTTCTTGTCGCCTTATCCATGCTTAGTGTCGGAACCTGCACTGAGCTTACCTTTTATTCGCTTGGGTACAGTGTAAGTGGACTCTCTTTGTCACTGTCCCCACCTATGTGGGACCAGCTACCTTTCCCATACCAAATACTCGGTTGCCAACTTTGCTCTGTCTTCCCAGACTCCATGCTAGTGGTGTCCTTCTGCCCTGGGCCCTGGGCAGCCCTTGAGTGTAGCTGGAGCCAATGAAGAAGCCTCATACCATTTATCGTTCTCAGCTGTGTTTCCACAACAGAAGATAAATTAGCAAGAGAATAGCCTACAAATTCATTTCATATAAGTTGTGCATGACATTTCCTTTACAAGGAAATGGAGACCTGAAAAGGTCTGAGCGTTTCTATGCAAGCGTTGATTGAGTGGAAAGTTGTGGGAAGATGTTACCGGACAGAAGTGGGTATGAGTATGAGCTCAGTGTAGTAAACTAGGGGAGACGTAGCAAGGCTTGTTCATTCAGATTTCTCTTGATGTCCTTCTTTCTTGGAGGTAGGAATGTTCCGTTCCTCTGGGTGTACGAAGGGTGTCTCTCACTTGAGGGTCTTTATGCCCACTTCAGGGGAAGGTAAGAAAGTCCTTCCTGTACATGCTATTTCTCAGATTCCTTCAACTTGAAATATTCAGTATGGAACCTTACTTTGGAGTAGTGTATCCTAATCCCCAATCATGGCCCTGTGTTCCTCCTGCCCACTAAGGTGGCCGTTGCTGGTAGCCTGACCGCCACCGCTAAATGCCTGTGGTGTGTGGGGTTCTCCTTAACTTCTTCAGGGCTATTCACCTACTCCCCTTGTTGGCTTCACAGAATTGGAGGGCATGTGTAATAATTCTCTGGGTGACGTGCCTCCTTTCCTGATTTCTCCTTTTAAGGAGTACAGGAAGAAGAATCTCTTAATTCTTTCCTTGACTGACTTTTCAGAATCTTTGGAATAAGATTGTCTCTCTTTTCCAATTTGGTTTTTGCTGATGAATTTTTGACTTGGAAAGAGATTGAATTTTGGGGGTTTGCTTCATCCGTTATTGGAGGGGGCAGAGTCTAATTCTGCTTCACTCCACTTTCTTAGTCTGAAAATGCCCTGTCAACACGTTGATGTACTTCTTTCCTGTCTTCCTTCTCTCCTTTGTTATGAGATAAAATTTTAATTTATAACACCAGTAGAACTGAGAGTGTCCTTGATTAGTGTACAAGAATTGGAAGTGACTCAGATGTGAGTGCTCATATCAGAGCTTCCCAATATTTCTATACTTGGTTCTCAATCCTTCAT
The DNA here is from genome assembly GCF_029378745.1 of Bos indicus. NCBI lineage: Eukaryota > Metazoa > Chordata > Mammalia > Artiodactyla > Bovidae > Bos > Bos indicus. The sequence goes on along the minus strand of NC_091782.1, from coordinate 12,283,519 downwards.
AATGTCACACACATTTCCCTGATGTAATTTTAATGAAATTGAATCACTCAAAAGATTTCCAAATAATTGCATCCAACCTCAAGTATAGTGAGTAGTTGAGCTAAGCCTGCTGGCAGGCCTGTGACGGAAGGCAAGCAGGAATTGGGCCCTCCTGGGTCCTGAGTATGGACTGCTAGCTGATTAGGTAACACAAGATATGCTGCACGTGGCATCCTGAGCTCCTCAGCAGGTCAATGAATCATTTCCATCCCCAACTGTCCCTCAGTCTGGCTTCTCTGTAACTATACTTTGCATGATCTTTCTGATACACCTTTGCCAGATGTTTTCTGAGTTCGGCTATCTTTGACCTCCTGTTCATTTTAAACCATCTTTTTCTTTTAAATCTCCCTTACTGTAATAATGCTGTGTGGAAAGCGCGCTTAGCCCTCTGAATGTCTCCTGTGGCTTGTCTGCTGACCTCTTGTCTCCCCTCCCTGTGTGACCTGGCTCCCGTCAAGCTCTGCTTTCACTCTTCCCGCTCTGCACTTGGCCTCATGGTGCTCGCCGGCTGCCGTGATTGCGCTGATTAACTACACGCTGATTATGCTGTGCATCGCCCTCACTGATTTCATCTCACCTCTTAGTAGCTCCAGGAACACCTGAAATGTAAAGTGTTGAACAGCAAGCTCATTGTTACTTTTATTCATTTGATGAATGTTTGGTAAGAGTCTGCGGGGTATCCTGTACTATTCCAAGGTCTGTGAGGAGTATTTAAACATTAGAAGCCAAGGCATTTTTCTCTTCCTTGCAGAGCTCCCTGCCCTGCCAGGAAGACAAGGTACTCGTTATAAGAAACAACAGGAAAGTAATAACATGGAGGCTTCCCTCATAGCTCAGTTGGTAAAGAATCCGCCTGCAGTGCAGGAGACCCCGGTTCAAATCCTGGGTTGGGAAGATCCGCTGGAGAAGGGATAGGCTACCCACTCCAGTCATCTTGGGCTTCTCTTGCAGCTCAGCTGGTAAAGAATCCACCTGTAATGTGGGAGACCTGGGTTTGATCCCTGAGTTAGGAAGATCCCCCGGAGAAGGGAACAGCTATCCACTCCATTATTCTGGCCTGGAGAATTCCATGGACCGTATGTCCAAGGGGTTGCAAAGAGTTGGACACAACTGAGTGACTCACTTTCAGAAAGTAATAATACAATAAATATGCACATTCATGGTTATACGCTTTCAGTTATCTATAGAACATAGGTTGGAATAATTCATAATAAGAGAAAAGTACAGTGGAAGTGGGACTGGAATGGGATGGAAGCATATTTTGAGGTGAGCCTTAAAGGAAATGTAGAATTTTAACTCTTGAGAGGACAGGGAAGGGCATTTTAGATTTCAGAATGAATGCAAAGAGGAGGCGCAAGGGAAAGAGGCCTCTGGGGTGTGAGGGAGAGCTGTCACCCCGGCATCGTGTCTCGCACTGGGACTGGCGGTGACGCAGCCCAACTACCTCTCCACACCCAGGACAGATGCCGGAAATGTGATTTCTAAGGCCCCTGAACTGTGTGTTTAAGGGATAGTAAGGGAGGACCAGTTAGGGACAGAGTGCAGAGTAGTAGGAGAGAGAGTGGGGTTTAGATCAGGCCAGTTCATGGAGATTCACAGACAGAAGTTCAGGTTTGATCCAGCATCATCGGGGACCATTTGGGATGCTTTGTAAGGAAAGTATGTGAGGACATTTAATCCACCCGTGGTCCGTGGCAAGGTAATGTAGTGTTGGGGTGAACAGAGGGTTGTGGAGCCTGGTGGGCTTGGGGTTGAATCTTGGCTTCACATGAACACTTCTTAATTGTAGACAAGTTATGTAACCTCGCTGAGCTTCTTATCTGTAAATGGGGAGTGTGGTTATATGTACCTCATGGGGTTATTGTGAGTAGTAAATGAGCAGATGTTTGGAAAATGGTTAGCGCAGACTTGATACAAAATACGAGCGCAGAAACATACGGTTTTTATTATTCATTTTGGTTATTAATTCATTTAACAAATGTCTGTTGGACTCCAGGCATTATTTTAAGAGCTGGGGATACAGTAATGACTAAGAAAGCCCTTGTGAAACTCATTCTAGTAGGAGAGAGTGAACAAATAAGTACATGTAGAAAAAAACGATGGATAAGGGGTAGAGCAGGGATTCTCAGTCTTGGCATCACTGACATGCTGGGCAGGGCAGTTCTTTGTTGTGGGAGTGTCCTGTGCCTTGTAGGATGTTTAGCTGCTTCCTGGACCTCTACCCCCAGATGCCAGTAGAATCCCTCAGTGTGATAAGCAAAAGTATCTGCACGTATTGTTCAGTGTCCCCAGGGGGCAGAGTGTTGCCTGGTTGAGAACCACTGGGATATGGAGAGAGGTGGTATTGTGGATAGTGTGATTAAGGAAGACCTCTGGGAGGTTATGTGAGTGGAGCTCTGGGTGAAGTAAAGTAGTGCGCCGTGAGACTGTCAGGGCCGGGCCATCCAGAGGGAGCAGCAGTCAGAGGCCTCAGTGCAGTGTGCTCTGCAAGAACAGCAGAGGCTGGTGTGGCTGGAGCAGGTGGCGAGGGCGAGAGTGGCGGGGGGCCCTGGAAAGTGTTGTAAGTTGTTGTGAAGACTTTGCATTTTGTCCTAAGTGTGGAGAAGTGTCACTGGAGGATTTTGAGCAGAGGTCTGCCATGATCAGACTTATTTTAAAAGGATCCCCCTGAGTTCCACTTGGAGGATAGACTAGTGAGGAAAGCTGGAGGCAGGGAGGCCAGTTAGATGGTTTCATTGTTGTCAAAGCTAAAGCTTGTGGTTTGGACTACGGTGATAGCGGTTCCCTGGGTGCTGGTCCTCTGGGAAGCACATGCCTGGATAGAGTTAGGAGGTCAAGAGATTTAATGGGGTAACACCTGTGAAAGATAAAGGGGTGAGGGAGCAAGGACTGGAAAGAGAAGTCGTCACGTAACAATGCAGGTCTAACATCTGTGACAGAGGAGAAGGAAGCAGAGAAGGGAAGCAGAGGAAAGTGAAGAGCTGCAGTAAAGGTGGGATATCAGGAAGGGCGGCAGCAGCTATGAGACGCTGCTCGCAGATCAGGCAGGGTGAGGCCTGACGACTGACTGTTGGACTTAATGACGACGTAGTGGTACCGACGACCTTGACAAGAGCCGTCTCCACGGAGTGGTGAAGGCAAGCATCTGGATGGAGAGCATCAAGAGGCCGGAGAAGGGGGGTGGAGTTTTTCTGGGAATTGATGCAGAGACATAGGGGGAAACTTGGAGACAGTGTTTGTTACTGTTGCCGTTTTTCCAAAATGGGAAATAGTAATACCATGCTTTTATGCTGATAGGAATGATGTACTAGAAAGTTGATATAGGACAGCGGAACATCGGAGTTGCAGAGTTTTTTAAAGGTGAATGGGCTTGATTGGTGTGTGGTGGTAGGATAATCATTTGGACAGTTTGAGTGTATTAATAACGGAAGAGGGAAAGTAAACAGGTAGAGATATAGGAAGGAAAGAGAATTTGGTGGTGAAAATATGTGCAAGTTCTCATCTTTTTCTCAGTGAAATAAGAAGCAAAGTTACCCACAAAGAGCAAGGAGCAGCCGGGGAGTAATGGAGGTTTGAAGACGAACTAGAATAAGCTCAGGCAGACTGACTCCCAAGGTGGATCATGATCTACAGTCACCTCTCACAGAAGATGTTCAGATTGCCTCAAAGGGGGCTCATCATCACTGATGCCGCTCTGTGTGCTTCATGTTATATATCACATGGTTTATATATCACATGCATGCTCTCATTTAATTCTTGTAACAGTCCTATGAAATGTATGAAATATAATTCTATGAAATATAATTTCTACTACTATTCCTGTTTTACAGACAAGGAAACTGAGGCTTAGAGAGGGTAAGTGTCTTGCTTAAGGTTGCACAACTAGTCTGCGGTGAAGTGGGACCCAGAATCCAGATCTCTTTGACCCCAAAGGCAGGTGAGCCTGAGAGGACTCTTATCTTAAGAACGTAAAGCTTCTTGGGAACTGTAGTGTCATTTGCTGTGTTAGATCTGGTATCTGGCATTTGCCCTGGCAATCCACTAGCAGCCCCACTAGTCAGCTTCCCCTTCCTACTGTTAACTAACCAAGTGGTTGTATCAGTTTCGGATCCTTTTGGCTGCAAGTAACAGAAAACCACGGAGGCTTTGTTTTTTTCATGTGACAGTATGTCTGGAGTTAAGCAGTTGTGGGCATTGGTTCCCCTGCCCAGTGGAGTTGTCAGGGATCCAGGCTTGCTGGATCCACTCCTCCATTCTTAGTGCTTTGGCCTTTGGTACCAAACTTGTCTTATGGTTGCAAGATGGCTGCCGTTGCTGCTGACATCACCTCTGCTTTCCAAGGAGGAAGATGAGAGACAGAGGAGTCTCCCTTTTTGTCAGGAAAGCTGTAGCTTTCTTAGAAGCTCTATTCAGTGGCTTCCGTATACGTTAGTAAGTCAGAACTGGGTCATCTGGTCACCCCTAGCTGCAAAAGGGACTGGTCAGTACCTGCCTTTTTTGTCTCTGAGGTTGAGGCAGGCTGTGGAGAAGGGGTTGGAAATGCTCAGAAGACAGCTTCAGTATCTGTTAGAGGCTTCCTTGCTGAAAGAGAGGCTTTGATTGGATTGTGGTTAGTCACCTTCTCGTGTCAAATGCCCCAAGCAGAGCTTTCACACGGGCCTCCTAATGAGTAAACTGGCTGACCTTTGGCTGCTTTAGGGCTGGATATTGATCCATGATCCCATCAGCTATGGGAGAGGTGGGGACAGGTAGCACAAAGTTTGGTGATCTTTGTGTGGGAGACCACTCTGCATGTCTCAGATGCCACTTCAGTTCATCTTGAGAGGTTTCTGTAGTCGGTGAGGAGCAGGAGGAACAGACATCAGAGGACTTTTGGGAATAAGAAAGGATTTATGTTTTGTTAGTTTTAAGAAACAGAAAGCACAGGTCATATGGAAACAGTTTAAGGAATTTCAACTGCAAAAAAATTCTTTGTGCCAGAAGATCCCATTAAAAGAGTGAAAAAAGTAAACTGGAAAAAAATACTTGCAAAAGCATTCACTGACAAAGGATCAGTATCTAGAATAATCCTACTAGTGAAAAAAAAAAATATACACACACACACATTGTAAAATGTCAGACCACTCAGTTGAAATGTGGCTATTGACAGAGGAGGAAAGCTAAATAACCACTAAACATGAAATTTTGCATAGCTCCAGGGAAACGCAGTTTAAAACACGAGAGCTGACACACATTAGAAAGCCTGGCAAAAGGACCTCAGGCAGTGAGAGTGAGAGCACTAGGGGGTGGTGCACATTGGGGCCACATCTGACAAGATAGTTGGGGAAATGTAGTAACGGTGAAACGCTCATAACCTGTGAGCCTGCACGTCCCCCAGTGAGGTATCATCCCTGAACACTCCTGTACTTGTGTTCGGGAGACAGTAGAAGAATGGTTATTGCAGCATAGTTTATGATAGCAAAAACATGGGCAAGATCCTAAATATCCATCGCCATGAGAAAAGATAAGATTGCAGTGTAATCAGAGCTGCCTGGAACAAAATGGATGAATATCACTTACAGTGTGAGCCAAAAAAAGCTAATTGCAGAAGAATATATAAAGTATTGGAGAAGGAAATGGCAACCCACTCCAGTATTCTTGCCTGGAGAATCCCATGGACAGAGGAGCCTGGTGGGCTACAGTCCATGGGGTCGCACAGGGTCGGACATGGCTGAGCGACTTAGCATAGCACATTTATATAAACTTAAGAGCATGCAAACAACAGTATCCTTGTTTAGGGATGCAGACAATATGTAGTAGAAAAGAAAATGCACAGAAATTACAAATTCCTGGTCAGAATAGTATCTGAGAGGAAAGTGAGCCCACAGCCCTTGTTAGCTCTTGGGGAATAGCGGAGTTGAGAGAGGGAAATGGGGTGGGGGGGGTGTGCTTGGGGTCTTTGGGTCTGAAACCGTCTGGTGTCATTTCAGGAAGTTCCAAAGAGTTCCCAGTACCACAGTTCTTTACATCTCAGCATGGAAAGAATTCAGTGAGAGGCAAAGAGATATAGATAAGTGATTTATTAGAATAGGACGCTTGTGTGGTTTACAGGTGGGCAGGCGAGGGGTTGCCACGTCCTGAGAACTTGCTAGGCTACAGTTTTATAATCAAAGGAAAAGCGGGGAGCCAGGGGAAGAACTTTTTTTGTCTTTTCTGAGTAGACGTTATGTTTCTATCATCAGTTCCTCCTCCAGGTTGCATAGGAAAGTTTTTCATCCCTATATGGTCAAGTTAGGTCCACAAATTACTGTGCATTTTATGTGTACAGAGAGCATGTCCTGGGGCTCATTAACTTACTGAGATTACTGGGCAGGATGTGGGGCTAATGCCACTGTTGTTTGGGGGCAGGTCTCATGCTTCTAAGCAAGCCTGCTCTTTATCGTTAACTTGCAGGGGTCTCCCATGTTCTACTTAGAGTCCCCTAATGGGGTTAATTACTTAATCACCTACTTTGTCCCTTTACTCTGTCCCTATCAGACTCCCGTATTTTCTTTCTTTTTTCTTTTTCTTTTTATTTATTTGGCTACACCAGGTCTTAGTTGCGGCATGCAAACCCTCAATTGCACATTCTCAAATGTGGGGATCTAGTTCCCTGAACAGGGATTTGAACCTGTGCCTCCTGCATTGGGAGTGAGGAGTCTAGCCACTGGACCTCCAGGGGAGTCCCTGCACACTTTTATTCCTTGAGAGGAGGGTGCACAGTTGTTTGTCATATTACTCTCTGTATTATGTCTGAAATATTACATATTTTGAGTAAATATGTGAAAGAGAGTACTGAAGAGTGAAAGAACTTGGAGAGTAGAGTGTGGAAACAGGCCTGTGCTTGTGCCAGAGGAGCCCACAGTGCATTTTGACCGCAGAGCTTCCTAGTTGTTGGCTTTGTTTGTGATCATTGACCTGTTGTGCTCTTGCACCAGACAACTCTTTAATTACTCCTGTCCTCCTACCGTCTCTGCCCTATTCCACATGCCCAAAGGAATGCTTTGATTGGAATTATTTGTCTTTCTGACATTTTGCTGCAAACCCTACTGAACTGAATTAAGTTATGAAAAGATAACATTATGACTAAACTGTCTTCATGGCCCGAAGTACTTGTCAAACTATGTACTGGTCAAACTATGCCTAGTGAGTAAAAAGGGGCCTCTAGGCCCTTTCTTCTCATCTCCTGGTTGCTTAAACTCCAGGCTTCATCTACGAGGCTCTGGCAGTCCTTGACTTGCAGAGATCATACTTCCGAGCTGCTGAACTTCACCCTCAGCTTGCTCATTCAAGCCCTGGGGGTAGGGCTTGACCTGGATTTGTCCCCATAGCCCTGTTTCTCCTCTTTCATCTTCAGCCCTAGCCCTGCAGCTAACCCCCCTACCTTCACCCCAGGCTCAAGCAGGAACCTTGACCCTGTAGTCAGAGGGAATGTATTGGTTATATAAATGCTGTTTGGAGGTATACTGACAAGATGGGATTTTTGGAATGAATTTTTACATAGTTTGGTAGCTCAGTAATTTTCCAGAAGCTTAGGTAGCCTGGGCCAGGTGGGAGGTTTCCCCAACTCTGTTAAGATTCACCCCCATGCCTCTTTACATGAGAACAGTGTTTCCTTCCTGAACCAGGGGCTGTGACAGGCTCCCTGTGGTGGAGCATCCTAAAAGATAAAGCAAAGGATTTTTTTTTTTTTTACCATGGAAACATCTTAGCAGGGCCCAGGGCTCTCTGGGGGTGGACATGGTGCTTTAACATGCTACTTTCACAGCAGGCTGTAAAAGAAAGTGAGCTCCCTGCCTCTGGCCAGTTTCCTGGCTGCCAGGCAAGCAGAATAAGCTGGTAAAATCCACTGTTCACTTTGTTTCAGGATGTTTTGTCTTGACTGGTCAACTTGAAAGTGAAAGTCACTCAGTCATGTAAGACTCTTTGTGACCCCAGGACTGTACAGTCCATGGGATTCTCCAGGCCAGAATACTGGAGTGGGTAGCCTTTTTCTTCTCCAGGAGATCTTCCCAACCCAGGGATTGAACCCAGACCTCCCACATTGCAGACAGATTCTTTACCAGCCGAGCCACAAGGGAAGCCCAAGAGTACTGGAGTGGGTAGCCTATCGCTTCTCCAGCAGATCTTCCCAAACCCAGGAATTGGACCAGGGTTTCCTGCATTGCAGGTGGATTCTTTACCAGCTAAGCTATCAGGAAAGCCCCGAGAAGCCAAAATAGTTCAACAAGGCATATGGTTGACTAAATAATTAATTAGGAAAGTTATCTCCTATTAGGACATTTTTTCCTGTGGTAAATTCTTATTTAATATATCATTTTTTTCTAACAATAAACCTGGGTGCCCAGCATAGCAAGAGTATGGACTGTTGTATCAATAATATAAATAATGTGGTGGTGGTTACCAGCAAATTGTTCCCAGTGCCATGTTTCTTCATATCCTCCTTATGTTGTAGCCACATGTTCCGGGAAACAAACTCACTCAGAAAGACAATGCAGATAGTGGAGTGCAGTTTGTTACACCGGCGGGCCCAAGGCAGAGTCTCCTCTTAGCCGAGGACCCCGACCAGTTTTTGTGAAAACTTTATATACCCTAAGTGTACTTGTTCAAACCCACCTCCCCAAATTCCTTGAAACTAGTCTGGACAAGGTAAAAGAGAGATACGATCAAAGTTAACCCATGATTTATGTGTCACAAGACTAGATAAACAGTGGATATTTATCAATAGCCCTGTGGTCATATCCCTATAAACATAATGGAATTTACCACTTTGTTCTGTTACAGAGATAATTAGCATATTCTTTTAGGCAATGGAGAGTCCAAGTACAAGTCTTGAGGCTCTTTTATCCGGGGGTCTGATTTTCCATTGGTATGCCGTTTTTATAGACACTGGGCACAGAGTTCAGAGTCCACTGGGAGGGTGACCATGCGTGTAGCCTAATGTTCGCAGCCTGGCCTGAGATGGAGTCCAGCTCTGCCTGTCTCCTCCTTCACTTACAGTATGTGGCCTGTCCTCTTAAAGAATTCTGCTTACTGTAATATTATTATTTTCTGCCACATTGCCACTTAGCACTGTCCCTTTTTCTCCTTAAGCTAGTTATCTGACTTAAATGATTCTTTTTCCCCTTCATCTAGGTTAAGGATAGTGAATAGGTTTCAATTCTTATGCCATCTCTGATCCATTGAAAATAGCTGTCTGGAGTTGTGGGTGGGTACAGATTCAGAGGCCAATCTGAGCTCTGCAGGGAAAAATGCTGATTAATTAGCAATGTCTGTGACGGGCACAGGCTTAGGTCTTAGACCACTCCTGTCTGAAGTACTCATAAAAATGTAAAAAATTAAGAAAGCTCTTAACACGTCAAGTCATGAATGGTGGTTATTGTAGATTGTTAGATTCAGGAGAATTTGCTATTCCTTTGATAATGATCTATGTTTTCTGTATTTTGACAGTGAACATGTATTACTTTAATAAGCAGGAAAAAAAAACCAGTGTTATTTTGAAGAGAAACGTCCTACCTAAATGAAACTGGTGATTTGAATGTGCTGTGTCAGTGCTTGATTCTGCTGCTGGGCTGTGTGGTTGCAGTGTACTTGGCGGGCGGCTGGGTGTGCACGGTGATCTTCCTTTCCCGTACTCCAAACAATCTTTTGGCCCTGGACCGTAGTTCTTGTTGTGTGGTGGGATGTGAGACTGACTGACTGGTTTCCCATCTTCTAACTGGCAGGTCGAGGTGGTGCGTCTATCTATGGCAAGCAGTTTGAAGATGAACTTCATCCAGACTTGAAATTCACAGGTAAGTGTACGATCTGGCTGGACTGGGTAGGAAGAGGGAGTGGATTTTAAAAGCTCACTCTTTTGGCAGTGATTCAGGGTGACTGCCTGACGCCATGGCGTGGTGCCATGTAGCTGCCCAGCTGCAGCGCCCCGAAGAGCTCTGGCCGATTAGAGAAAGCGGCGCCTCTCAGAGTCCTGAGTGATTCAGAGCACTGGTCTTGAGTGATCTCAGTTCTCACTGCTTGTTGAATGTTGCAAGAAAGCAAAAGATTCTGCAAAGAAGCAGGAGACCTTCCTGGATTTTTGAGGGGAATTGAGAACCTGGTCCAGCAGTTAGCAGGGATCATGATGGATATAAGCTGAGGAATAGGTGAAGACAGGGCTTCCCTGTGGGCTCAGAGGGTAAAGTGTCTGCCTGCAATGAGGGAGACCTGGGTTTGATCCTCGGGTCAGGAAGATCCCCTGGAGAAGGAAATGGCAACGCGCTCCAGTACTCTTGCCTGGAAAATTCCATGGATGGAGGAGTCTGGTAGGCTATAGTCCATGGGATTGCAAAGAATCGCACATGACTGGGCAGCTTCACTTCAGGTGAAAACAAGGAAGAGGAGGCCATTGGGGTAGTCCAGTTGTCAGTCTCTGTGCGAGAGTAGAGAGCCTGCCCTGAGGGCAAGATTGTCCAGTTGGGTGCTTGGTGTGGCTTCTTTCTATCCCTAGGCTGGTATAGCAGGTCCAGGCTGGAGTGTCAGGGTTACTCATACTCTTTCCTCTTCCTTTTTGCCACCAGGGGCTGGAATTCTCGCGATGGCCAATGCAGGGCCTGACACCAACGGCAGCCAGTTCTTTGTGACCCTGGCTCCCACCCAGTGGCTTGATGGCAAGCATACCATTTTTGGCCGTGTGTGTCAGGGTATAGGCATGGTGAATCGAGTTGGAATGGTGGAAACAAACTCCCAGGACCGCCCCGTGGACGATGTGAAGATCATTAAGGCATACCCTTCCGGGTAGACTTGCTGCCCTCTCGGCCACACCCTGGTCTTCGGAGATGGCCCCAACAAACCAGTTTGCAGATGACCTAGAATGACTCATAACTCTAAACTTCATTTTGGCCTTGCAAATCTGAGGCACTGAGGAGGCCTGGGGTCTTGGGTGAGTTAGAGATGGAAGTATATTTTGATCAGATGCTTCTTTTCTCTTCCCCAGTGCCTGCGTTGACTGAGCATTTGCAGAATGCTCTTACACGATCTTTCACAGATAGCTGCTCACTGCACATGACCCACACTGCTCCTTCTCGTGTGTGTCTGCTTTATGTACTTCAAACAAAGTGAAGCCAACTCTGTCATTTCGCAGTGCCTAACAACCTCTTGTAGAAATTTATATTCTGGCCTACACTGCAGTCTTTAGTGGCTGACAGCCATAGAATTCAAAACCAAGTAGTGTCTATCAGCCTTCTTAACTGTGTGCGCCCCCTATTTCGTCTCTTGCATTTGTTCTTCCAGGGATTGTATGCATCTCTGTATATATTTTTCCTCTCAGAACATCAACACTGCTGTTTCTGACACTTAGACATCCCACGCAAAGCCACTTTGAATTTTTGCCAAATGAAAAATGCATCCAACAATCAAGTTTCTAAGAAGGTGTCAAGTGGGGAATGATAATGTGTAATAATCGAGAAATGAATTTATTAAAAAGAAGCAGGCGCATTGACCATTTTTTCTCCAGGAAGGAGTAGAAATCTGTAGTGAGCATAAAGGCAGACTGTGAGTTCTCTTTAAAAAAGCAGTATTCTCATAAAGGAGAAGCACCACTTAAGTTTTTTTAAACTAAGACTTAAGAGAAATTAGGTAAGAGAGTTTATATATATATTTTTAATCTTTGTAGTTTTTTTTAAGGAGGGAGTGGTGAGGGAAAGGAAGTTAATACCTATGGAATGCATAGAAACTTCCAAAATAAAATGCCATTGATGGTTGAAATCACTGCTGTAGTCTGATCTTAAACATTGTACGAGGTTCTAACAGCCATTCGGACCTCTGAATCATCTCAAGTAGTATTTATTGTAGGACTGATCTTTAGGCTTTCATATCATTTTAGGTTTGAGGATCTCTAGTAGATTTCTGCCATCCAAGAGGAGGTTTGACTTTTAAATGGAGGTACCAGAGAAGGAAGTTAAGTGATGTCGACCAGCATTTCTGAGTGAGGGGGACGCCCCTGTGGATTAACCACGTGGATGTGCTGAGATACCTGAACCATTAGGTGAACTTGCAGGAGATACACCCACGTGTCATCATGAACTCAGGGGCAATGTGTGATGTGGTATTTGCTTTCTTAAATGGATAGCTCCTTGACTGAAAGAGGATTATAGCTTAAATGTTCCTCCTGATCCCTCTGTGATTTTGGAAATGGTGATTTACTTTATGGAATGGCCAAACAAGGTTCTGTTCCTCAGGCTTTCCCCATGCACATCTTTCTCTTTTCTCTCAATGACAAGAAAGCAAAACCCAATAACAAACTATGTAAATGACTCTGTAACCTCCCAGAGATGGTTTTAGGGTACAGAATTCTATTGTAGAAAAGTAGAAATACATTTCTTTCAGCTTGGACTGGGTGGACATAATTGGATCCTCCTCTGGGAGCAAGGAATAAGACACTCAACCACTCACCTTCCAGAATTATAATCCTGAAAATCCCTGTTTTCACCCAGGTCATGGGAGTGGTGGAAATGTGTTTTGGCTACTTTGAGAAGTAAACAAGGTTGTGATTACGTTGGGAAGAGAGCCACACAGGCACAGTTCCTTGTTTCTGGATGAGTATACCACACGTATGCCATGGTGATCATATATGCAAGCACATGCCAGTTTTCAGAAAGGATGTGACCTCAAAGAGTAAAACTTGAACTGAGTCACAGTTTCTAGTAATTCTGCCAAGTAGCCAGAGATGTAGAAATTCCTGATTCTATGTAAAGGGAGCTTGTGTAAAAGGAATCCTGGTTGACCCTTTTGTCATATGAATGTTCACATCCTCTCTGGAGAAGTACAGTTAGGACAAGTCTCATGGAAGTGGGATGTGCTGGGACACAGCTCATTTCAGTCACAGCTCAAATAGATCAAGATGAGGGTAGGTTATGTGGAGAACGCAGAATGAGTTTGTAACTTAGATGGAGATTAATGAAATAGGTCATGTACCCAGACTGAAAAGTGCATAGTCCCCACGGGGTCTAGCCCAAGCTTCTCACACTTTACCACACAGAAGAATCACTGGGGAGCCTGCCCTTAGAAAGCGGATCCAGATTCAGCATCTGGCCAGAGATTTCTGCGTCTCTGACCAGTTTCCAGGTGATGGTGATTGCTGGTCCAGAGACCACACTTTGAGTAGTGAGAGGCTAACTCTCACGTTTGCCCATCATGATATTGGGGCAAGGGGGCGGTTCTTAAGGGCATGGGCAGTCAGGACGTTAACCTTTTCTTCTGCCTCCTAGACCAGTAGTGTTCTCAGAAGATTAAGAAGATTGAAGGGATTCAAAGCACAGGGTGAGCTTTACCGGCTCTTGGCTTTGGCAGCTAAGGTGCAGCTTTAAGAACCAGTGCCCTTCCACCTTCCATTCCCATTTAGTGTACCATGGACATCAGACCACGTGTGACCCTGAGATCCTGTGGGCACCAGAATGACTAAGATGGTATGATTTAGTAGACATCACAGAAAGGCAGGGATATGTCGTCATCGGTCATGACACTGAGGGTAAAGGGCTCTGAAACCAGACTGCCAGGCCTCAGAGCCCAGCGTCACCACTCAGCAGAAGTATGATGAACATGTTCCTTAATCTCTCTGTGCCTTGGTTTAGTGGTCCTTACCTCTTAAGGCTGTTGTGAAGATTAAATGAGCTGGAGCAAATACTCAGAACAGGGATGGGCCTTTGGGAAACAGCTATCCTTCACACCGGTGGTCCTCGAAGCCACCGCACACCTCTCCTGCCTCTTCACCCCAACATTTCAGCGGCCTGAGGTTGCACATCGCTCCCTCCCACCAGGCTAAACTCCAAGAGCAAAAACCCTTGTCTTATTCCTCTCTGGGAGCCCCCTCAGCACCTTATGCAATTCTTTGAGAGGTTATTACTGAATAAATCAAATTAAAAATTGTTCTCTGTCAGGAAAAGGTTGAGATCCATTTGCAGAAATAGCTTTACCAACCCAAGCTTTAGCGTGTACGGCAGCAAAGCCTTTCCACTAAGCCCTGTGGAAGTCCTCAGCTTGATTTATTTTTGGATTGCGTCTCCAGAATATGTCAAAATAGCTTTCCCTGCACACGGGAAACGATTCCTACCCCCAGATCCTCGAGCCAATCCGAGCTGTCACTGTGGCCCCTTCTGGCACTACATTCTTGCAACGTGTGGAGGAGGAAACACTGAGAAGCGCATTTGTGTAAGTGGCAGAGTTTACTGCCTACAAAGCCCTTCAGGGTCTCAGAGCCCTGTTGCCTGTAGGGTAGATTACTATTCATGTCGATACCAGGACAGGAGATTGTCCAGCAACATTTTTAGTTTTTTTAACAGATAGGGGAGGGAAAAAAAGAAGCAAAATGTATAGGGGAAGAAAACAGGGTCTTGTTCTAAGGCTGGCTCGGTCTGATTTTGAAAAAATGGGTCCTTATTTGTTCAAGTAGGTAATTCATGATCCCTAACTGCATCCCTAAAACCACAGAGAACCAGTTTGGACAGTGAGCTGTAAGGGCTTTTGTGTGACCATTGGACAAATCACTTTACCTCTGAAATTCTGTTTTCTCATTCATCAGGGGAAAATCAGAATGAGGCCCCTATTAACCCTAAGTTTCTAAATCTAGGTCATTCTGAGAAGATTCCTTCCACTGCCAACTTTCCATTTAGCATGCTATTTTGGAAATTTGCCACTAGAGGCCAGTGTGAATACAATTTAGCCTTACAGTCTCTTTAGAAGGCAGAAGCCTACCAATGCCTTGCAGGATTGATTCCAAGCCAGGCCAGCCACCCCTTTGATATGGAAAACCAGCGACTGCTCGGACTGCATGGGGCCAGAATTGAGATGTAAGCCTGGCACTAACAGGCCTGGGAAGGCTCTTTCTCCTGTCTACGGGACTAGGTGGAGAAGTCCGCCGTGCATAGGAACGGGGAATAAGCCCCGGTGCCCAGGGCCTGGTTCTGTGATACGCCCCATGGTAAAGAGCCAGGTCCTTCTTAGCCACTTTATATCCCTCAGCAAGTAGCTTTGGAGCCGTCTTTTAGGCCCAGCAATAGCAAATACTTCCATAGAGTCAACCAGAAGGATCCTTAAAGAAAAGATGCTGTCGCCCTTGCTCTGATCCATGGTCTGTGGAAGCTGCTTATGTGTATTTTTCTCTTAATCCCCAAAACCAGCCTCTGAGGTTGGCATTTAGTATGCCCATTTGCAGATGAGCCAACTGAGACCCAAAGACAAGTAGAAAGCCTTGGACAGAGTGAAAGGGTGTATGGAATAATGGACCCAGGGTGACATGGCTAGTGAAAGGCAAGTTCTCTCGAACTTGAGAACTTCTGATGCAAAGTTCAGCCCTTTCATCTCTACCTTTGACATTCAGAGTAGGAAGATGAGGTGCAGAAAAAGAGAACAATCTAGGTGCAGGGCACGGGTGAGGACCCGAATCGCCTGCCTTGCAGGCTATCCTGTCCAGCTGCTCTATCTTAGAGCATCCTCAGGTCAAGTTGGCCAGGAAACCCCAGCCTTAGCCATCTTCTTGAAGGCCCTTCCGAGCAGAGCCTGCCACAGTCCTGCCGAGGTTCAGCAGGAGGAGGTGAGGGAGGGAGGGAAGGAGCACAAATGACCCTAATCAGTGTGTTTATTAGATCATAACTGTATTAGCCTCACCACTCAGCTAATCTCAGAAAGCACTTTCCCCTCTGCGAGGATCTGGCCACAGCTCCATTAAAAGCTGGCTGGCCTGAGTACCTGCGAGGGAGCTCTCATACAGCAGAGGCAGTGGGGAAGGAGGGAGAAGCAATATTTCTTCCTCATTACGCTGATGGGGAAAATGGCCATTTCACAGTCACTGTATAAGAAAAGCCCCCGAAGAAAAGGAAATCCAAGACTCACAGTTGTCCTTTTGGCAATATTCAGCTCTTAAGAGAAAACGTTCCCCTTGTGCCTCCTCTTTTCAAAAGCACGTGTAGCTGTGTAAGCTAGAAGACGGTAAGGAACTCGTGTTTAGGGAACATGCCACGCACTTTGCATGGATTACTCCATTTAATCCTCTCCAAAGGCCTGTGAACAAGACATCATGATGTCCGCTTCAGAGACCAATCCGTTTTGTAGATGAAGGCTCTGTGTTGATTGACTGGGTCTTGGCAGGGCTGAGCTTTGGGCTTTGGGTCTGCTCTCTCCCTTGGTCATACCCGAAACCCCCCCCCCAGGAATACTTTCCTTAACATCCTGTGCCCCCCTCCTCCCTCCAGCTCAGGCAACATGGAGGCTGGTCATTTCAAGCCAGGTTGTTGCGTGACCTTGGCAGGCTTCTTCCATCTGTAGAATGAGAGGGCCAAACTTGGTTTCTCACCATGCTGTGGTCTAAACTTGGGCAGTTTTATGATGGTATTTCCTTTTAGCACATCCTCATCTAATTGGAATCTTATACCAGTTTGGAGGGGATAGGCGGAATGGGTATTATGATCCCCATTTTTTTAAGCTGGGAGAACCCGAGAAGCAGAGAGACAATGAGGGGTTCAAGGTCACAACGTGAGTGGTTGGAGTGGAGACAACCCTGTGCTGCCCCCTTGCCCCCAGGCAGGCGGCCAGGCGAGCCCTGAGAGGCCGTCAGCAGCCGCTTCCAAAACCTGATGCCGGAGCCTCAGCCTGGCTCCTGATAGGCTTATCGGAGAACAGGGGACACACGCTTCCTGTAATCAGGGCAAATTTTCTTAGCCAGGGGTGGAGGAGGAGGAGGCAAGATGCGAAGTGTGTCTGACAAGCAGGGCCCAGAGTTAATAGAACTCGGGGAAATCGCAGCAGGCAGCTGGAGATGCCAGCAGGCGCACCCCTGGGGCAGGGCCCTGAGGACTTCAGCTTCCACACAAAGCCAAGCTCATGGCATTTCGTGCACGTTTCCGTTTTCTTCCACAGCCAGGCGGGCAGATACAAGCAGTTTGGCATGAAAATGAATTTATAGCTTAAAAAAAAAAAAAAAAGTTTCACCCTTGGTGGCTTTTCAGACTGCCCCAGTGCAGGTCCAGCCAGGGGATGTGCTAAACGAACTGCAGGGTAAGGAAAAATCCGAGGGTGTGGGTGGAATGACGGCCCCCCTCCCTACCCATCCGCCTGAGGCCTATGCAGACCCTCAAGCAACCAGGCCAGGGGGAGAAATGGGAGGGGGTTTGGGGAATAGACTCAATCAAGGCTTTCAATCCAGCTATTTTATCCCACCCCCCGGGCCGATCAGGAGAACTTCAAGTGTGTTGGTGGGAGGCTGGGACTTCAGAAAGTGACATAGGCTGCTTTTAAGCTTCTGAAGATTCAAATGTGAGGATTCATTCTCCATTTCCCAAGATGCGCAAATAAGAGGAAATGGCTGAGATCAAATGAAGAGAGTGTTCAGGAGGCCCAAGAGCAGACTGGCTGACTGAGAAGTAATATGTTCAAGTGTAATTAAATCCAGCAAAAAAGAAGAGAGGGAGGCCAAGGCTGGGAAAGGCCAGGCTACGGAGGACCAAGATCCAAGGGCCAATGCCTTCAGGGTACACTCCCTGTTAAGTGGAGAAGAGAGAAAAATCTACCTAAGAGAAATGTTTTGGAGGTTCAATGGAAGGAGAAACTTGGTGACCTTGGGTGAATCCAGGCTGGCTTCCTGGAAGTGATGGTACCTGACAGATGGGTAGAATATGGGCCTGGTGGAGAGAAAATGGCAGGAAGAAGGGCCAGGGCCAACCATGTGGCCGGTTCTGGTTGGGTGTAAAAAGCTGATGGTGGAGATGGAGGTTCACCTTGGCCCCTATCACCAAAGGCTCGGAGATGGCACAATTGCATTTATAAAGTCAAGGGGACCCATCCTTTCTTGAAGGAGCTGAGCTAAGGGAAGAAAAGATCTAGGAGTTCATTCTAATCTGAACAACTGTTAGTTTTTACCTCCAGTTGCTACTTGTTGGCAAAATAACCTCGGCCAATTTCTTTCCCTCTCTAGGACTCAGACTCCAAATCTGTAAAATCAAAGTGAGTTGCATTATCTTTCAAGTCCTTTGTAGCACTGAGGTTTCCAATACCACAATAAAGAGCTAAATACTGGGTTTAATGTTGGAGGGGAGGATCGAGGAGGGCAGAGAGTGACGTGCTGTGATGTCTGTGCTGTGGTGAAAAGTAAAAGGGACAAGGCTCTGAGCACAGATCACATCACGCCAGACTAGGCCCCGCAGCCACATGAGGGGCTACGTCACAGACACCGAGACTCCTTGACAAGCCCTGAGTAAAGGCTGAAGGAGTTGGCCTGGCGTCAGGCAAAGACAGGGGCTGGGTTTGCATCCTGTCCTCTGCCACTTGTCTGTGTGAACTTGGGCAAGTTAAGACCCATATTCTATAGATTCCTCGAAGGTCACTCAAAACAAGTGCTCCAACTCTACTGGACAGAGCTTCTGCGGAGACTGGGTCTCCCTCATCTCTCTCTCCCTGGTAGTGAACTAGCCCGGCTCGTGGCACAGAGTTTATCAAATGGGACAATAGCATCGTAGAGTTACCGTGAGGATTCCGTGTGTGATGGGTGTTAAATCCGTGTTGCTGTGCTTATTACATGGTAGGTTCTCGGTAAACAAAGTAAAGGGATAAGATCCATTTCCTTCTCTGTGCTCGTGGCCATGGAGCCCAGAGAGTCTCAGTCTGAAAGTTGTCAATGCAACAACTGAATTCATAATAGATGCTCCATAAATGCTGGATGGATGAAGGCTCGGTGTGAGATGTATATGGGGGTGACCCTATTTGGGACTGCTCAGTAGAAGCCAAGGGTCCTCATTGAATGAGTCAGTGTTTCAGAGGGGAGAGATGAACTTATGAACTTTTCATATTGTCATATTGAGGAGCAGATAGATGGGCCCCAGGGTGAGCAGCTGGGTTTCGTTCCCTGTGGACAGAAACTCCACAACAGCAGGAGTGAGAGAGGAGGCTAGGTCCTGCCCAGGTAAAGGATAAGAGACCACGTATTTCTCATTCTCGAAATCAAGAACTTCCTGACTATAAAGCTCGTTGGAGGTCAAAAGGAGTGATGTCAACTACCCATAGGCCTCGTCACTGGAATCCATCTTGACTAAGAGATGATCACACACACATGGGAAGTTCCTGAGATTTACCAAATATGGACTCAGAACCAGGCAAATCAAAATGATCAGCCAAAGGAAACCTGGAAGAAACACCCCATGGAAGTGATTCAAACTACCACGAGGTCACAACACTGAGCTTGCCCATAGACTCTTTTCCTCCTAATAAACGCTTTACTTTTTTCACTACTCTCTGTCTCTGTGTGGAAATTCCTTTCTGCACAGCTGATGGGCCAAGGCCTTGTCACTGGCCACTGGTCAAGTGGCCCTCACTGCTGCTACCCAACCCCCATCTCTGGCTGGGAACCAAAACCCTACTTCAAGCCGCTGCAGGCCAAGTCCAGCTGACGTCAGTATGATCAACTGAGCACCTATTATGTGCTAGGCACTATTTAGGAGCTGGGAGTGTAACCACAAACAAGGCAAGGTTCTTGCTTGTATAAAACTTGTATTTTAGTGGGGAAAACAGAGAAGGATATCACTCTGAGGAATAATAAAGGAGGGTCAGGGGCAAAGAGTAACAAGGCACTGTGTTAGGTATAATGGCCAGGAAATCCTCCTGCAGACGAGGCAGAGACCTGAGGGCCCCAGGGCCAAGTATTCTAAGCTGGGACTTCCCTGGTGATCCAGTGACTAAGACTCCATGCTCCCAATGCAGGGGGCCTAGGTTCAATCCCTGGTCAGGGTACTAGATCCCACATGCTGCAACTGAGACCTGGGGCAGTCAAACATAATTTTTTTTTTCTTTTTAAAGTATTCTAGGCTGAGGGAACAGCACTATAAAGGCCCTGAGACAGGAGCCTGCGGGTCAATAAGGAGGCCAGTATGGCTGGAGTGAAGGTTGTGATGGGCTGAAGTCAGAGAGGAAAGATGAGCTGAAGTCAAGAGAGGTCACAGGCCTTTTGGTCCACAGCCCACGGCCCATCAAGTCCTCTTGGCACAGAGGGAGATGGAACCCAAGGCAAGGTCTCAAACAGAGAAGTGACACAGCCTGACTCTGGTGTCAAGTGGATCCCCTGGTTGCTGTGAAGATTCTAGTAGCTAGACAGGGAGGCCTCCCCTCACTTAGAAAGGCAGGAGGGGCTGGAAGGAGGAGTACAAGAGACGTGGGAGGCAGCCCTGGGGTGGGGGCGGGGGCAGGGGCACAGCTGGGATCCGAGCGGCTAGGAAAGGCCGCTGAACCAGCAGCAGGAGCGCCCTGGGGCTTCCCTTTGCCCCGATGACTGAGCTAGTGGTGCTCCCGTGTGGGGAGAGGCAGAAAGGAAGGGTGGGGTGGGGCTCTGGTTGGGATGGTGGGGCAGCTCCAGGAGGAATGGGGGCTGGAGGTGTGGAGAGCTCCGTGGCCAGCTTGTGCCCCTGCCTTCAGCCCTACCGAACAGGGCTGCTCCCAGACCTTCTCAGGCAGGTCTACCTTGCACTTGGGCATCTGACCTCACTGTTACTACTGGAGTGTCTTATTGAGGGAAGAGGCGGGTGACCTTAAGTTCTTTACTCCCCTTCTCTAAACGTTTTAGTGAAAGAAGGGGTTTAATCAAGATGATCTCCAACCATGCCCCTGCTAGCATTTCTAGTAATGGATGGAATCAGACACTGCATCTCCCTCACCTCTCTACTGCCATGATGGTTTCAGGTTCCTGCCATGCCCTCTGTCTTTCCCTGTCTCCCCAGGACTCCCATGCTGGTGCAGGGTCTTCACTTCCCAAGGGCACCCAGCCAAGGGAGTACACAGAGGCTCAAATCCAGTCCACACTCTGGTCCACGAGCCATGTGCCCTGGCTGGCTCAGGACAGCATTTACCCAAAGGCCTTTTTCCAGTTTGTTCTAAGATGCAGTATGGACGGCCTCCACTCCCTGTCCCATGCACAGTCCTTCTGCTCCTTTGTGTTCTTTTTGTCTTATCATCCCCAGCCTTGTACAGGGCAGATCTGAGGGCAGCGTTTACACAACAGGGGGTGGGGGGTGGGGTAGGAGACGGGCAGCAGCTGCCTCATCTGTGAGCTCTGCCTCCTAAGCCCCGTGGTGCTTTTCCTCTCCTTATCAATGCTGCGGGTTGCCTCTCGAAATTGCTCTGCCGTCATTAACACCGCGGATTAGGTCAGATGATAGAGCGTTTGCAGTCTTGGATGGCAAAGGCAAAACGCTGATGCTGATTATTCCACATCTTCTGGGCATGGCCCATTCTGTGCTCACAGTCTGTAATCAGAGGGACAAGGGTTGGTTACATGGTGGGGTGGGCAGGGTGGTGGTTGGCTCTAATCTGGCTGCCGGGCCCAGACAGCAAGACTGCAACACCTTCTGGCCTGCTGGCTGGCTTCCCTGAACTTCACAGGTGACCTCAGTTACTTGCCACCACTATCATAGCCCTTAAAGGAGAAATGACCTCTCCAGTGGCAATGCCCGGAGGCTGCTCTTGAACCATCAGCAATTCATTTGTGCAAGGACTGTGAGCATTTTGCCCCAGGCCTGATCAGCGAGTTTTGTATTCTGGGGTCACTGGTTAACCATGGAGCTCAGGGGTGTCTTTTAGACTCGCCCTCCTCCAGTGTCCCCTCCTGAAAAGCCTCAGTGGCCAGAGGAGGCCAAGGTCCATGGCTTTGCATCATGGCCCCTCACCTCCTGGCCTCCCATTCTATCTCTGCCACCTTCATCCTGCACTCCAGGGTCTCCAAACACAGCTTTCTGGCCCTTAATCTTGCTGGTCGCCTGCCAGAAGCACCTGCTCAGCCTTGTCCTCCAGGCAGAAGTCCATCTTCTGTAGCAGCTGCTGTCCTGTCTGTACCCTCACCTTTACCGTTTCAGTGCCCCAGCCCACCTCCCGCTGTTGGCACCTGTACTCCTCTGCCTGCAGCTCTCTCTGGCTTCTGGAACCAGCATTGCCACTCTCATTGCCACACGTCAGGTTAGACGTGTGCCAGGAAATGAGCGCTCTCCAGAGGCGGCACTCAGCCACTGAGCCTGTGACTGATGAAAGCTGTAGTGTCCACAACCCACCCTGCTCCCTCACCCTTCTGGTGGGCTGAGTGTGAGGTGTGTGCTGCATGGTCTCCCAGAGCGCCCTGGTGGGAATGAGCCTAGTTGCCCCCAGGGATAACCGGCTGGATAAACCACCCCTATTGGCTGCCTGCCCCGCCTCACCTCCACACTCCCCACATGGCATTTCCTTCGTCTCCCAAATAAACTACTCACATTTAAAGCCTTCTCGCAGGGTCTGCTTCTAAGGAAGCAAACAGACATCATCTTCAACGTCCATCTCAGTATCAGCTCCTTTTTGCAGTTTCTTCTGAGCCTCCCTTGCACCCACTCCTGGGGAAGAACTATTGGTCACTCCTCTCTGTGGCCCTGGCCCTTTATGCCTGCCTCATCAGCACTGCTCTTGCTGCGCCATCATTTATTTTCTGCATGTCTTGGGATCCCCACTGGCCTGGGAATTCTTTGGGGACGGATACTATGTCCTTTTCATCACCTTTTTAATCCTCTGAGCCTGAGATAGCACCCGGCACAAAGAAGTTGCCCAATATAATTTTTTTCCCCAAAGAGCCACGATGGAAATGCAATAACTAAGAGAGAGCAAAATAAAAATAAACACCATATATGAATGCATATATGTGGAATCTAGAAAAATGGTACAGATGAAAGTATTTGCAAGGCAGGAATAGAGACATAGACTGAGAATATTCATGTGGACACAGTGGGGGAAGGGAGGGTGGGAAGAACTGGGAGATTGGGCCTGGCAAAAGAGATAGCTAGTGGGAAGACAGCTAGAACAGAGAGCTCGGCTCAGCGCTCTGTGATGACTTAGAGGGATGAGATAAGGGTGGTGGGGTGGGAGGGAGGCCCAAGGAGTGGATATATGTACACATAAAAATTATTCATTTCGATGTACAGGGCTTCCTGGGTGGCTCAGTGGTAAAGAATCTGCCTACGATGCAAAAGATGCAGGAGACACGGGTTCAACCCCTGGGTCAGGAAGATCCCCTGGAGGAGGACATGACAACCCACTCCAGTATTCCTGCCTGGAGAATCCCATGGACAGCGAAGCCTGGTGGGCCACATTCTATAGGGTCGCAAAGAGTCGGACATGACTAAGCGTGCACACACGCGCAGCAGAAACTAACACAACATTGTAAAGCAATTATACTCCAATTTTTAAAAAGTATTTTAAAAAGAAATAAATCAGTGAATAAAACAGAAAAAAAAGAAAAAGAGGGAAGAGAGAGAAACAGACAAATTCCAGGATCTTTCTAGAAAGAGACATAGGGGCTGCTATGCCCAATGCTGTAAAATTACAAGGTTACGTGATAGAACTTCAGTCTCACTATTCACCTGCTCAACAAGCTGCAATGACTCCCACTGTTGTCCTCCTCAACTGGACCTAATTTCATGGATGTCTGTCTTTTTAAAATATTTATTTATTCATTTGGCTGCACTGGGTCTTAATTGCAGCATGCAAACTCTTTAGTTGTCGCATATGAGATCTAGCTCCCTGACCAAGAATTGAACCCCGGATGCCCTACATTGGAAGCATGGAATCTTAGCCGCTAAACCACCAGGGAATTCCTATGGATGGCTTTTATGACCCTTCAGCACCTGGCTCCATCCTAAGAGGCTATCAAGACTTCTGTTCAGAGTCAGGCTTTGGTCTCAACCGCCTGGGTTCAAATTCTCGCTCTGCCAGTTCCCAGCTGGGTGACTGTGGGAAAGTTACTTAGCTCCCCTGAAATAATAATACCTCACACCTATACTTGAGAATTTATAATCATGCACAGTCCTTGTAAATATATTAAAACCACTGAATTGTATACTTTAAAATGGTGAATTTTATAGTACACAAATAGTATTAAAAAAATTAATCACAGTGTCTGGCCCAGGGTAGGCTCTTTGAAAACAAAACGGTGGTTATCATTGTGACCAAGGAAGCTTTCCAAGGGAACCTAGCACCTGGTCAGACACAAAGTGGGTATTTTGTAAACACTGGTGGAACCAGTGAATAACATATTCACAAGTATGTTTGGAGCATGTCTAGGACAGCTAAGTGGGGGAAAGCAGGGAGTCGGGGACACAGAGATTCCAAGCCCAGTTTTGCATCCCTTGGGAAAGGAGGCCCAACTTATTCTTGGTGGAGACAGGGTCTTAAACCCAAACCAAAGAAAGGAACCTTTCAACCCCGCAGCGCCCCACCACCCAGGGCATCCCCTCTTTGTTCTTGCTGTCGGGGCCCAGGTCGCAGAGCCTAGTCCAGCGGATCCTAAGCCATGGGTAAACGGAAAACACTTAACCCAGGCTGACGAACGTGTTCTTATATTTATCTTTGACTCTGGCTGTATCCGATGTTCTGGGAATTGACTTCAAACAGAATCTCGAGCGCCGGTTAAGGCCCAGCTGCCAAAGCCAGGCCCGGAGGGCGCGGCTTTCCCAGAGCCGGTCTCAGGCTCTGATCCCCCCCAGGACCCTTCCCCGGCAGAGAGGCTCGTCCGCTCTAAATGCCGGGGCGATGGTGAAGAGGAGGTTCTAGCTTAGTAAAGCTGAGATTCAGGCTGAGGAGGGGCCGCGGGAGATTTCCTAGGGAAGAGTCTCTGAGAAGCCCTGGAGAGACGCCACAGAGCTGCAAACCCAGGGGCTCATCCAGGAGGGCTAGACCCCGGCAGAGTGGAGCAGCAACGGGCCAGGCTGGAAGGGGGGCCGCCAGAGAGGGGCCTCGACTCTCTCCTCGCTCCCCTGACTGCGATTAGAGCCCGGCACACAGCAGGCGCCTACTTGGTGCAGGTTGCAGAGAAGCCTGGAGAACTCGGGCCGCCCTCTGCCTGGTTGGAGGAAGCTTCTAGACCCGGGGGCTGGCTAAGCCGTGTGGTCACGACGGGCCGGGGATGGGGAGGG
The DNA here is from genome assembly GCF_029378745.1 of Bos indicus. Lineage (NCBI taxonomy): Eukaryota > Metazoa > Chordata > Mammalia > Artiodactyla > Bovidae > Bos > Bos indicus. Next base: position 12,258,524 of record NC_091782.1, on the reverse strand, counting down.
CTCTGTCGCGTGGCTTAAGTGGCCGACTCCGCGTGGCCAGGCCCGGCGGGGGCAGAGGCGGATAGGGGAGCGCCCATGTACCCACGCTGCCTAGGCCTAAGGACCCTCACTGAGGCGGCCCCTCCAGGCACTGGGGTCGGCCCCACACGCTTCCCCAGGAGATGTAAAATCTGTTTCTGGACTGAGACCCGCCCCCTCCCCCGCGTTGGGGCGCACCCTCAGCAGAGACCCCCCTCAAACCTCTGGGGGAGATGCTGTCTCTGTGCACAGATCCCTCCCCACCCCCGCTCCGCAGAGACCCTTCCCAAACAGATGCTCCTAGGTTCAGACACCCCTCTGGCTCCCGGGGTACCGAGACCCTCCGGGAGGTGGGGAGTGGAGCGCGGGCGCAGACGAAGACGCGCACGGCCGAGACCATCTCTAGCCGTCACCCCCTAGCTTCCCAGCATCTGGAACCGCGTCCCCACGCCCGCCACACGCGCACACACACACACACACACAGATTCACACGCTCGCACACACACTCGCGCGCAGACCCCGCCCGCGGCCCCGCCCCGGCCCCTGCGGGCGCCCCCGCCGGCGCTCAAGGACCCAGCAAGCGGCCCGCCCCGGGTGGCGGGAGGCGGCGGCTTCGGGCAGATTTGATTTTCCCGCAGCCCTGGCGCCCCGGAGCCAGAGCTCGAGCCGAGAAGGTTGCGCTTGGAGCCGCGTCCCTAGCCTCGCCGCCGCCCGCGCGGAGACCCAGCGAGTGGCGCCGCAGCTCCGGCGCTCCGGGTTCGCTCCGCGCTGCCTGAGTCCCGCCGCCCCCGCAGCCCTAGCTCCACTCGACCCCCCACACCCCCTCTCCCTCTCCTGCACCCCTTCTGCCCCCACCCCGAGCTCCCCGCCCCTTTCCCGGTGCTCTCTCCACCACTCCGCGCGTTCCTCCCGGCGCCCTCGCTTCGGGCCCCTCCGCCTCTCCCCCCTGCGCCCCAGCTCCCTGAGCGCTTTGCCCCTCAACACTGGGTCCCCAGTCTCCTCTTGGCGTCACCCGCACCCCCTCCTCTCTCCTCGGCCCCCGCTCCCTCCGCCCCCTTCCCTCTCTCACTTCCCATGCCCCCTCTTCGCTCTCCTCTCTCCTCCCTTTGCCGCCCAGCCCCGGCTCGGGAGTTGGGGGGAGAGCCCAGGGTTTCCGTTGCTCCGGAGGAGGCGTGAATCGCGCAGGGATTGACTAATTTGGGGTGGGGGCACGGTGGGCTATGGAACAGCCCGAGGACATGGCGTCGCTGAGCGAGTTCGACTCCTTGGCGGGCAGCATCCCGGCCACCAAGGTGGAGATCACCGTGTCCTGCAGGTGAGCCGCCCGCTGTCCGGGTCCCCCCGCCCCGCCCCTGGAGCCGGAGCCCCGTCTACCTCCGTGCGCCCCCTTCCAGAGCGTGCTCGTCTCCAGGACGCCCCTCTGCCTGTCGGGCAAGAGCCCATGCCCAGCCACGGGTGGCCAAGGCGGAATGGGAAGCCAAGCTCAGGGTCTTATCCGGGAAAGTTTGCATACCGGGCTGATGTTGCGAGGAGATAAGAAGACGCGGGGGGCAGGGATCCGGGAGCCCGAGGTGGGAGAGGGAGGTAGTGAACGAACACAGCAGGGTCTTCACGCCGTCTGTTTCTGATCGTCCCCTCCCCAAATGGAGAAGAGAGGGATTTGCCTCATCCTTCCCAGGCGTGCCCAGCCTCTGCCTTCTGCGCCCTCCTTCCCTGTCTTCTCCCCGCTCCTTCACCCCAACTCCCCCACCCTCTCTCTCTCCCTCCCCCCACCTTGCAGACCCCAGGATCCTAAAGCCTTTCTTCACCTCCAACAGCAAAACCGACTCGGGAAAGGATCAGATTGGCTCACTCATGCTGAGCTGTGGATGACTGATAACAACTCGAAGTGACACCATTAAAAAAAACAATAACTGGGGTATAAAATCTTAAGCCAAAGGACTAGGACAGTGAGTGTGGAAGTTTAGAGTCCAGCAGGGGAGGGAGAGGAGTTTTTGTGGGCTCTCACCCCTAAATCCTCAGCCAGGTTACACAGGCTTTGGGAGTCACTGGGGGGAGGGCATCGGAGCTGGGTCTCCCGCAGGTTCTTCCATCAGAGAGGAAGGCTGCCCCAAGCAGTGAGGGGCACAGGTGGGCTAGGGGGGGATATCTCCCCTAGTGCAGTCACCCTGAGGCTGGCCTAGGGTCACTGCCTTGTGGGGACTGTGAGGAACACTGTGGTCAGTGCAGACCCCACCTCTGCAGGAGATGCCATTCCCCTGCCCAGAGTGACCAACAGCATCTCTGGGGTCCCGGGTGCGCACTTGTCCCAAATCGCCTGCCCCATCCTCTTCTAGGCCTCTCTTTGGTCGGATGTTCCATCCACCTTCGTGGCACCCCCCGCCCCCACCCCCCACAACCCTGTATTCCCAAGTTGTGGCCCTGGGGAGATGTATGTAGATGAACCAGAGGAGCTGGGCTGGGGTGTGAAAGAGGAAGGATTGGGGAGCAGGAGTGGGGGTTAGGGGAGTAGGAGCAAGAGCTGATGCGGTGGAACATTGCTGTCCCCTTGTGTTAAGGCCCTTCTGGGGGCTCCTGTGATGACTCCCACGTTTCTGCCCCATGGTCCCACACACAGTTTTGTCAGGATCATCTCCCAAGGCCATTTGCATTTTGTCATTACTCCGCTGGGAGATTCCTGATGGCCCGTTAGCTCTGGTCTCACTTCCTCAGCCATCCGCAGCTGCCCCAGCCCGCCCTTCCCTCCCCTGCGGGCATACAGCCTGAGGCTCCTTCCCAGCCCAGCCTTCAGTCATGCCCCTGTCAGAGCTGTCTCAGGGTCCTTTTCATCCCAGAGCCTCTGAATGGCACCTTCTCCATCAGATCTCACCCAGTCTTCATTTCTACCAGTTTATGTCTCCGCCCCCCATCCTGAAAAGCCTGGCCTCATGCTCCCCACTTCCAGCCATCCTTCTCATCCATGGGACACCCAACCCAAATCACTGCCTCAGGCGTCCACTGAGTCCTGAGCACTCAGCCTGGGCCAGGGGATCTCTCGCATACTGAACCCAGAACCTCTGAAGACATCTCGGTTGTATAGACTTCATTCCTTTTCCCCTAAAGTAAACTGTTTTTTTTCTTTTTTTCTCTCTTTTTTCTTTTTGGAAGTGGGAGTCCCCACTCTGACTCAGATTCACAAACCCTCTACTTCCAGGGCAGGTAGAGGAGGCAGAGGGCACAGGGCACCATGGCTTTGGATCAGACACCTTAAGATGGAATCTGCTCCACCACCTGGGACAAAATTTTAGCCTCGATTTCTCCCATTTGTCAAGTGCAAACCACCTGCAGCCCTAGGAGGTCCCATATTCATTGAGAAATCTTACTTGCCAAGGTAGCTCACGTGCTTGGAAGTGTGGCTGGCATATAGCAGATCCTCAGTAAATCCTGTTGGAGGAATTAACTTACAGGAGTAGAGGATCATGAAGCATCCAGCATGCTGCTTTCCACTTGCTTCACATACAGTAGGTGCTCAATAAATAGCTACAATGATTAGCTACTGTAAGGCAGTAGCACTTGGCCCCTCCTGTTTACTCTCTGAAAGTAGAGGTGTTCAAAGACTCAAACCTTTGGCCTAGGTGGTACCCAGGGATGCAGTTGAGTTCCTGGGGGATGTGGTTCTGGGATCAACCCTGGTGCTTATTCCTTTTCATGGGATATCAGGCTGGGGACGGGGGCATGACCCAGGCCCTGCTCTCCCACCCTCCCTGAAGCCAGAGGGTGGGGAAAATGGGGTTCTGGTAGGAAGGGGTGAAGGGAGGAGTCACCTGGAACAGAGAGGAGACAAGGAGCACAATGTGGGTGGGCTTGAAATCGTCAATCCATCTCTTTCCCTCAACCAAGTCCAACTATCCAGTTTCTAGAACAGATTGAGAGGGAGAGAGAAGAAAGGAAAAGGAAGAGGAGGGGGAGGAGGGAGAGCTGCACAGAATGGCTTTCTCCAGCATATTCTATACTCCATGGCCACCAATTACTGGAAGTCCTGGCCTCTTCCGTTGCATTCCATGGTCAGCATTGACTGAGCCCCGGGGGAGGAGGCTATGGGATGCCCCTGCCCTGAGCATCTAGGTGACAGGGAATAGTGGGCAGGGGCCTGGAATAGTAGGGCAGGCAAAGGTGCTGATTGACTGAGTTCCAGAGGGCTTCGGAGCAGGCATCTCAGGATGAGGGGCCAGTGTTTCAAAGGAACTGGAAACTGTCCTGGGAGCTAGTTCCCTCCCCTCTCTGCTTCTTAGGAAGGCCCCTGCCACCCCTGCAGCCCTCGGAGGTCTCTGCTGTTGCCTGAGGGAGGAACTGGCCCCGCACCATGCCTGTCCTAGGACACTGCTAGCTGAGCCAATCTGCTTGGCACGGGGACAAGTGTGAGCCCCAGCACAGGATCACAGTGGACGCCCACCCACGCCTCTGCTGAAGGCAGATGACACTGTGGGGTGGACGTGTTTCAGCCCCTGGTTCTTTGTGTTGGTATTTCTTGGGCTAATCTATAGTCTCTGTATGTGTGTTTTTGTTAATCACTCAGTCATGTCCAACTCTTTGTGACCCCATGGACTGTAGTCCCTCAGACCCCTCTGTCCGTGGAATTCTCCAGGCAAGAATACTGGAGTGGGTTGCCATTCTCTTCTCCAGGGGATCTTTTCTACCCAGGGATTGAACCCCGTTCTCCTGCATTGCAGGCAGGTTCTTTACTGTCTACTCCCAAATAACTGTTTTTACCGATTTTGGTAATGTTCAGTTGTTCATTCGCGCCCGACTCTTTGTGACCCCATGGACTGCAGCACGCCAGGCTTCCCCATCTTTCACCATCTCTCGGAGCTTGCTCAAACTCATGTCCATTAAGTCAGTGATGCCATCTAACCATTTCATCCTCCGTCCCTCCCTTCTCCTCCTTTGGTAAACTCAGGGTCAAAGATTTTAAAGCCTCTGGTTGTCTGGCTCAGCGTTTAAGACCATGAGTCTGTGGGGTCTGTCTGCCTGGGTTCAATCCCTGTGATCCTGGGTAAAATACTTAACTTGGGCCATGGTTTCCTCATCTGTAAAGGAAGTATAATAATCCTTATCACAGTAGAAGGATTAAATGGATTAATTAAATGGATTAATTCAGGAATAGTAATTTATGTGCCTATTATTTGACACCTGAAAATAAATAAAAATCTGTCTTTATAGCTGGTTTGCGTGGGTTTTGGAGATCTGATCCATCTAGGAAGTTCTATTTCCCCCACTCCCAGCTTTATTGACATATATTTGACATATAGTGTGCATTTAGAGACTCTGAGGAGTTGTTTTGGGAATAATGGTTTGTGAAACCGGATTCCAGCAGACATCGTAGAAAGTGTGAGCCACAAGCTTCTCCCTACTCTGATGGTCTGTTTCAGACCATTCCTGACTTTAGTAGTCTCCCTGCAGACCCAATCAAAACTTACCTGTCAAAAAAACCCATAAAACCTCGTCTGTCCAGTGCCCTGTTCCCAAGGCCCCCACTATTTCTCTATGCCTCATCTGATGCAGGGATCCAGACCAGCGTGTTGGTTAGAAAGGGCAATTTGCATTTTTTATGTAACAGAAACCTGTGCACTTCCCAGGGGTCTTGCTGGCAGAAGCAACGCACAGTTAGTTCTACATGGTGGGATTCCTGAGACCCGCAGGAGAGGCAAAGAGGGGACAGCCCAGTGGCGGGCGGTGGCTTAGCCCTGCTGGGGTCTCTCAGGCGGCCGCCCGTGCCCCTGCGGCAGATGTGGGGACTGGTGGCAGCTGTTGCCTCTGCCCCAGAGATGTTGTTTTCTGCTCTCTGTTCAGGTTGGCATTTTGCTGCCCCAGGGCTCGAGAGGCAGCCTAGCTTCAGAACGGTGCCCTCAGCCTCTCAGAAGGCGTGTGAATGGGCTCAGAACACTGTCTTCTGACAGCCAGGGCGAGGGTGGTTTTGGCGAAGGAGGGGGCCTGGGGGCAGTGTGGCAGCTGTTAGAGCCAGTGCTGGGGAAAAGAGACATATCCAGCCACTGAATATGTCAAGATACCATTTAGAGGAGCCAGGGGAATAATAACGGTGGGATTTATTGAGTGCTTACTACATGCTAGGCACTTAACATCTGTATTAGGCTGAACCACATGCAGTTGCCTATACACAACTGTTTTTTAACCTACCCAAATAGCAATTTGGTCCAAACTCAGATTTTTATTAGTTTTCAATTGCTGTATAACGAATCACCACAATCCTAGGGCTTAAAACAATGGCCATTTATTATCTTACCGTTTCTGTAGGGTCAGCAGCCCAGATATAGCACAGCTGGCTTCTCTGCTCTGGGTCTCCTCAGGCTGAAATCGAGGTGTGAGCAGGGGCTATGATCTCATCTGAGGCTTGGGGTCCAAGCCAAGCTCATTTAGGTTGTTGGCAGAGTATAATTCCTTGCAGCTATAAGATGAAAGCCCTGTGTACTTTTTGGTTGTCAGATTGGGGCTCTTAGCTCCTATAGGCCACCCTCAGGTCCTAGCCACGTGGGCCTCTCACAGCATGGCAGCCTGCTTCTTCAAAGCAAGTGGGATAAATCTCTCCAGAGTCTGCAACTTAATATAAAGTAACAGGAGTGAGTATCCAATCATATTCCCACTCACACTCAAGGGGAAGGGATTGTGCAGGCTTGTACAGCAGGCATGGGAATCTTGGGGACCGTCTTGAGTTTCCGCCTACCACAATGACTGCATCTTTTGTAACCTTACAACCACCCTGTGAACTAAATAGTAGTATTTTCCCTTTTTGCTGATTAGAAGATCAGGGCTCAGGTTCAGGAACCAGTAGAGTTAATGTATTTTAGAAAAAGGGATCCAAATTCAGTTTCCTCAGACTTCAAAACGTTGAGAGCTTCTTCACATTGAGGATTAGGGTGTCCAATGATGAGAATTGCAGTAGGGCCTGGGTTCCAACCATGGTAGATGGAACCAAGAAGTAGGTACTCTATCTCCAGAGATGAAAGAGGCCTTCTTGCTCAGTGATGACTTTGATTCTAAGCGGCAAACCCAGAGGAATCCCTAGGGAGTAGAGGCCAGAGAGGGTCACAGAATGGCAACTGGCCTTCCACGGCATCCAGACTATAAAGTAGCAACTTATCATCTGTCCTCTCCCAGCCCCTTGTTCTTTCTGCTCAGACTTAAGACCATTGCTAGAGATGGCCTGCCACTGGAGAGAGAGAGTGGAGAGGAGGTGAGGGGAATAGGTAGAACAAGCTTTGGGGCACAGAGAAATCAGGTTCAGTTAGGAATGCTTTGGCTGTAAGTAACAGGAATTCTGATAGTGGATCAAACCCAAAACACATTTATTTTTCTTAAATCACAGGGAATCTGTAGGAAGGTCTTCTCAGTTCTGGTTTGTCTGCTCACTTTGCCTAAGCACCCAACTGCCCTTCTATCTTGTCATCATCCAAAAGGTGGATCTCATTGTTACAGAATAATTGCCTCTGTTCTAGGCATCGCAACAGCATCCAAAGACAAGAAGCAAGACATAGCGCCAAAGACCTCTCTTTAAAAAGTTCTTTTTTAATCTAGAAAGCACAATCCTTCTCAAAAATTTCTCAGCAGACTTTCCCTTCTATCTCAGTGGCCAGAGCCAGGTTTCATGTCCACCCCTAGACCAATATATTAGCCAGTTTGGGCTGGTATAACAAAATACCATAGACTGGGTGGCTGAAACAAGAGAAATTTGTTTCTCACAGTTCTCAAGGGTAAAAGTCCAAGATCAGGTTGTCACATTCCGGTGAGGACTCTCTTCCTGGCTTCAGATGGCCACCTTCTCACTGTTCTCACATGGCAGAAAGAGAAAGTGAGAGCTAGAGCCAACTCTTCCTATAAGGGCACTAATCCCATCATGAAGGACCCACCCTCATGACCTCAAACCACACTAATTATTTCCTAAGACCTCGTCTCCAAATACCAGCACATTGAGGGGTGATATTTCAGTGTATACATTGTTGGGGTTACACAATCAGTCAACAGGAACAAGGGACAGGAGCCTACCTTCTCTGACTTCAGGGCAGCTGCATCAGATACCTGAACCAGTGTGGATTCTGTTAGGAAGAAAGTGAGGAATATTTGTTGATCGGATAGCCATGGCCTCTGCCACAAGGAGGAGGTTTTCCAAGTGATCCATAGGTTCCCTGAGATCCCTGAGGCTAAAAGGGGCCTAGAGTTTGGGGTCCTCAGATTTTCCTGCATTTAGTAGACAGCCAGTGTTAAGTGACTGGGGACTGATTTTCTAAGCAGAGCTTGGCTGGACTCTTGACAAAGTCTTTTTCTGCTAGTTTCCTGGTCAAGACAAAAAGACTTAGAGTGATTCCAAAACATTTCAAAGTGCCTCTGTCCCCTAATATCCCCTCTGTCTTCCCACAGTCCTCTCTGCTGGCCTTGCATAGGACTGAAGTTCCCAATAGGAGAAATTTTAAGATTTGATGAATGGGACAGGAGTGGGCATAAGGAAGTGCTGCCTACATTTCTATTTTAAGCTATTGGCTTCTCAGCTTCACAGGACAGGTATATGACTGCATGCACTGATGAGGAAACTGAGGTTAAGTAGCTTGTTCAGGGTCACAGAATTACCATGTGTCAGTGTGGAGACTCTAGTTTGAATGGATCTGAGGCAGAGCTCAGGCTCTTTTCCTCGGTCACGCAGCTTAGGAGGGACAATTATTACAATAATTAATAATAACAAAAATGCAAATAGCTCCAGGAAGGAGAGCTCTTTAAGCCATGTGAAAATTGCTTTTTAGACCTTGGCGAGGTTGCTTGGCACAGAGACAGTGCACGGGCGTGTGGAACAGGATCTGAAAGGGGAGATGGGCGAGTGCCAGGGGCTGAGTGCCAAGGTCCCTCTCCTCCCCAGCTCCCTCCTTGCCTTTCCTGAGATTACTTCTGCCTGTTAGAACAGGGAGCAGAGCAGGGAGAGATGGAAAGCCCTCCAGTTCTCTTCAGCTCTTCCTTTGCGAGCAGCCCTGATGAAGCTAGGGGACAGGAAATCGGGGAGTGAGGATGTGAGGGGCACTGCTGGCTGGGGTGGGGATTTGGGAGACCCAGGGTTTTGGTAACACAGGCACCCCTGCCTCCCCATAGCACCTCTGAATGGGCTCCAGCTTCAGAGTTCAATCTCAGTGTTCCAGCTAAGCTGGGGGACACTGGCACACCTCAGGCCCAGCTCCCTTCCCTATAAAAGGAGACAGTGTCTGTCTCCCTGCATTGATACGTAGGGTGAATAGGGTATCATAGGTTAAGTACCCAACAAAGGATTTGGTGCAGATTATATCCATGACTGGGCTTCCCTGGTAGCTCAACTGGTAAAGAATCTGCCTGCAATGCAGAAGACCCCACTTCGGTACCTGGATCGGAAAGATCCCCTGGAGAAGGGATAAGCTACCCACTCCAGTATTCTTGGTCTTTCCTGGTGGCTCAGATGGTAAAGAAGCTGCCTGCAATGCAGGAGACCTGGGTTTGATCTCTGGGTTGGGAAGGCCCCCTGGAGGAGGGCATGGCCACTCCAATATTCTTATCTGGAGAATCCCCATGGACAGAGGACCCTGGCAGGCTACAGTTCATGGGGTCGCAAAGAGTCAGATACAACTGAGAGACTAAGCATGCACACATATCCATGGTTAATGTGGCCCTCTCGCACCCGCTGCCTACTGGGGGTTGACCAGATGTTTGGTGTTGAATTGTTCCATAGAGAAATAGGTGCTTCTAGCAGGCCCCTCAAGCTCTGGGGTCTCTCCAGCCTCTTTAGGATTCCTGTTTCTCCCCGATAGTGACTCAGTTGTCCTCAGTCTGTTCTCCTCAATGAAGGAGATGGGCAGTGATGGGCCAAGGACATGTGGGTGCTCACGGTCCTAATTAAGCCCAGCAATTAGGGAACAGAGAGGGGAGAACACAAGGAGTCCCTACAAGACACCTTATCCTCCACAGGGCTTTTGTGAGCACTTATTGTGTGCTAGCATATTAAAAAGCACAGATATCACTTTGCCCACAAAGGTCCATGTAGTCAAAGCTATGGTTTTTCCAGCAGTCATGTATGGTTGTGAGAGTTGGACCATAAAGAAGGCTGAACACTGAAGAATTGGTGCTTTCAAATTGTGGTGTTGGAGAAGACTCTTGAGAGTCCCTTGGACCGCAAGGAGATCAAACCAGTCAATCCTAAAGGAAATCAACCCTGAATATTCATTGGAAGGACTGATGCTGCAGCTGAAGCTCCAATACTTCGGCCACCTGATGCAAAGAGCCAACTCATTGGAAAAGACCCTGATGCTGGGAAAGATTGAGGATGTGAGGAGAAGGGGATGAAAGAGGATGAGATGGTTGGATGGCAATCACTGACTCAATGGACATGAGTTTGAGCAAACTCTGGGAGATGCTGAAGATCAGGGGAGCCTGCTGTGCTGCAGTCCGTGGGGTTGGGAAGAGTTGGATATGACCGAGCAACTGAGCAACAATAACATTGTATGCCAGGCACTGAATAGCAAATTACTGTGTGCGGGACACTGTTCTGTGTTGCATGGATGAGTCTTAATTCTTAGAAAACTTGTAGGAAAGAGGGGCTATGATTACTCCCACTTTACAGATGGGGATACCGAGGCACAGGCAGACTAAGTGAGGTCCTAGATACACGGGAAGAGCTGGGTTCTGGACCCAGCATTGAAGATGCCAAGTTATATGTTCATCACCACCAGCTTTTTGCCCGAGGTTGCAGGGATGCTTAAGGATGCTGTTGGAAAGAAACTAAACCATATTTCCTTGGTCTTTTGAACCTCATGAACCTCTTTGAGAATGTGATAAAAACTCTCCAGAAGAAGAATGCGTCCATACAGATCAATATGCCACATTTTGCTAATAGTTTAAAGGGGTTCATGGACCTCAATTAGGAACCTACAGTCAAGAAAAGCTGAGATACATCTTCTTGGAGTGTTTCCTTATTCTGTATCAAGAGTCATTGCTAGTAAATTCATGGAGCATGTATGGGCTTTGTTTGCATGCATGCTCAGTCGCTTAGTTGTGTCCAACTCTTTGTGACCCTATGGACTGTAACCCGCCAGGCTCCTCTGTCCATGGGGATTCTCCAGGCAAGAATACTGAAGTGGGGTGCCATTTCCTCCTCCAGTAGATCTTCCTGACCCAGGGATCAAACCCACATCTCCTGGGTCTCCTGCATTGGCAGGCCAATTCTTTACCACTGAGACACCTGGGAAGCCCATAGACTTTGTTTAAAGATTGAAGATGTGATAATCAGTTCACCCAGCAATTTAGCTCAGAGGAAATGTACCCACCCCCTCAGACTGGGGCTCCCCGAGGGCAGGGCTGTGTCTCCCCTCAGACTGGGGCCCCTGATGCAGGGTCCAGTATCCTCTGAGATTTGGTCTCCAGTAGACAAGGCTGTGTTTCCTCTCAAATTCAGGCTCCTTGAGGGACGGCTATGTCTCCCTTCAGATTGGGGCTCCCTAAGGGTAGGACTGTGTCTCTGCTCAAATAGGGCTGGTTGAGGGCAGGGCTGTGTCTCCCCTCAGACTGGGGTTCTCTGAGGCAGGGCCGTGTCTCCCCTCAGACTGGGGCTCCCCGAGGGCAGGGCCGTGTCTCCCCTCAGACTGGGGCTCCCTGAGGCAGGGCTGTGTCCCCTCAGACTGGGGCTCCCTGAGGACCTGGCTCTGTCTCCTCTCAGATCTGATCTGCCTGAGGGAAGGCTGTGCTTCCTCTCAAATTCAGACTGGTTGAGGCAAGACTGTTTCCCCTCGGATGGGGCTTCCTGAGCGCAGGGCTGTGTCCCCCTCTCAGATTGTAGCTTCCTGGCGGCATTGCTGTTTTCCTCAGACTGAGACTCCCTATGTCTCTTCCTCTTTCTGACTACAGAGCCTCACCTTCTATTCTGAGTCTTTTAAGCCCTTCCTCAGGGTGTCACCCTCCGGCTCTGTCCTTTAGTACTTGGCAGGAATTCTCATTTTGGCCTTTCTGTCTTTGCTGGGGTCTTCTCCCCTCACCGCCCAGTGCATGGTCATTCTTCCTGCAGCTGTTTCAGAAATTATTCTGAGGGGAGAGCGGTGAGGGAAAGAGCGTTGGCCTCGGCTCCCTGACCTTGATTTAAGGAACAAAAGAAGCCAAGCTTTAGGTTGCAGCTTGGACAGCTGAAGTATTTTATGCTTTGGGGGAAAAAATATATTTTGCCTGTTGGAAAGAAAGTCTCTTTGAGTTCTCCAAAGACTGGAGAAAAGCACTTGTGGTCTGGTCTCTTTATGTCCTTGTAGATTGAGCCCTGCTTCATGGTAGAGGATCTGGTTTTTTTTTTTTTACCCCATGGGTTCTTACTACCCCTGGGCCTGTGGGCAAGTCACTCACCATGCCTGAGCGTTGGGGTCTCAGTGCATCAGCCCCAGTGGGAAACTGGGAATGTAGATGATGGGATGGGCTTCCCTGGACCTCTAAGTGTAGAAGTGGCTTGTGTTGCTCCTCCTGTCTCTTCTTTGTCATCAAGTGAACCTGAGTGCTCACCGGGAGAGTGACCGCTGTGCTCAGCACCAGGCTGATGATGACTAAACTGTCTGATGAGCCTCACCATGTCCCAGGGCTTCACAGCAGTTCTAAAGGAGGAGCTATTTATAACTCCATTTTACAGATGGGGAAACGGAGGCACAAGGAAGGCAAGTAACTTGTTCAGAGGGGGGATGTGAACTGAGTTCGTGTGACTGCAGCCCACACAGTTAACCATCAGGCTCTGCAGCTAAGTGGAAGTACAGGGGCCGACCCTGAGCATGACCCTGTGGGGAGACAAGAGCCTCGCTCACCCGTCTGGCCATTCCTTTTGGTTTTCCTTCATCCACTCAATTTGCCAGGGCCCTACTCTGAGTCCAGTGCTGGGTCGGCCTGGAGCAGTGCTGGGGTCGCTGCCCCGTGTGAGAGACAGTGTGTGTGTGCGCTAACTGACTTCAGTTGTGTCCAACTCTTTGCAACCCTTTGGAATGTGGGAGACAGAGGCACCCTGATTTTGCAGTCCAGGGTGTGCCAAGTATGGTCATGGGTCCTACAAGCCAGAGAATGGCACAGTATAGGCCAGAGAAAGCTCTGAGGAAATAGTTGTTGGTCAGTGTCTGTCCAGGGAAGGCAGAGTTTAGGACAAATAGGAATGCTTCTGGAAGGAGGGTAAGGATAATCTCAATAGAACAGAGGGAAGCAGGTTTGCATTACCCTCCGGGCCATGGCCAGGATGACCCTAAGTCTCAATGAGAGTCCAAGGCTACTGGGCAGGGAGCCACCAAAGCTAGGTGGCTGGGTTCTATTTCTTAGTCCAACCGGGTGTGCTCACCAGGAGGATCCCCATCGCCCAGACAGGCCCCATCTGCTTCTCTTGGAAGGTAAAACTCCATATCTGTGTCTCTTTCTCTCAGTCACGTTCTCTTTCTTTCACGTGCATGCGCACGCGCGCGCGCGCGCGCACACACACACACACATACATACACATATATGCCCATATCTAGGCTGGAATCCAGTTTCACTCTCTCTCACCTAGACAGGACTGAACCTGAGTTCCAACTAAACTTGAAGGATACCTAGAAGTCAGTTGCCTTCTCTCCGAGTCTCACACTCCTGATTTACAAAGGAATTAGAAAAGGTGACCTCTGAAGTCCCTTCTTGCTTGAACATTCTAGGATTTTATGTAATTACAGAACTTCATTATAGAATTCAAAGATGAACCTCAGCACTTGCTTGAGAAGAAGAGTCCCCCTACTCCCCCATCCCTCAACCTTCTTTATGACTTTCCAGCTTCTCGCCACGCCTCAGGTTCTACCGCTGCAGAGTCATCTTTGGAATTTAGGCATTTTGTGTAATTCCAGGCCAACGCTCCTGCCCCGAATCTAGCACACTGAGGAGGGGAGGGTCCACCTGGGAACAGATCAGCCCACCTCAGTGTGGAAAGAAAGTGAAAGTGAAGTCGCTCAGTCGTGTCCGACTCTTTGCGACCCTGTGGAATGTAGCCTACCAGGCTCCTCCGTCCATGGGATTCTCCAGGCAAGAGTACTAGACTGGGTTGCCATTTCCTTCTCCAGGGGATCTTCCCCAACCCAGGGATAGAACCCAGGTCTCCCGCATTGGAGGCAGACGCTTTAACCTCTGAGCCAAAATAGGGAATGTCTTACCTGTGGCTCCTCCTGCCTGCTTTTCAGAGCTGCCTGTGTGTGTCGTTTCAGCTGATGCTCACTGCAGAGGGCTGGGAGGTTTATCACATGGTTTCCAAAGTGACAGCTGCTGGGAGCAGGTCTGGTAGAGGGGCAGTGGAGGCAACATAGGGTTTCTGTGCCTTTGGGGTCCCAGAGGGCTAGCAGGGTAGCTACCTTCGGGGAGAGACCCCTGAGTGAAGAGACTGGAGCAGAGGATGGGAGTCTGTTGGGAACCAGAACTGGACTGATGGACCAGCGCAGTCTGGGCCTCCCCGGAAGCAGAGCATGCTGTGTGCCGTCACCAGGAGGCTGCTGCGTCTGTCAGTCTGTCTGGTTGGTCTTGGGCTCCTACCTCAGAGTGAGGGGTGTGGGTGGTGGGGCTGGCTGTGGGTCAAGGTGTCCAGACAGGCTGTCTCTGCTGATGGCTTCAGTGTTGGTGACTTGGGGGAAGGTCTCCTTCTGGACCTCTCTGGCTCTACCACTGCTGGCCATGCCCTGTCCCTCCCTGGGCCTCAGTCTCCCCCTCCTCAGGGAGAAGGTGAAGGGATAATCCTGAAGGCTTATCTGTTATGTGATCACAGATAATCCGGCTCTGATACTGGGAGTTGGCTGGCAGGAAGCCACATAGCCCTGTGTCTGTGGCTTCTCCTCTCTGGGGAAAGGTACAAGGGGTCTGTTGTGGGGGAGTGGGGCATGGGAGTAGAGAAGGGGGATGACAAGACCCCCAGGGACATCTGAGAGGGAGGTGGGACATGGGTGAGGTGGTTGGCAAGGGCAGAGCGGGACTCTAGGGCAGTGTAGGAAAGAGTCAGTAGCACCAACAGGTGGGCGGGGTGGGGGGGCCTTACAGGAAGCCCCTTCAACAATGAACACCTTGCCCAAGTCAACAAGGGTCTTCAAGGAGCAGGTCTCCTGGCGGGCCCCTCTGGGGGGCTGTGTGGGACACAGAGCGAGCCCTGGCGGGGGAGTGAGGAAACTAGGCATTGATGCCCCAACTCCTGCCCATCATTGGCTGAAGGCTGCTCCGGGGAGTGTCAACTCCCTGGTTATTTGCAACCCTGTCCACCTGGGAGAGCCCTTGGAAGAGAAGCAGGAGGAACTGGGGGTGCGGACGGGAACTCTGAGGGTTGAGGAGGGAGGGAAGGCCGAGCCTCTCTATCGTACAGATGAGGAAACCGGCCCAGAGAAGTGGAGTCACTTCCCGGCTGGAGACCAAGTTTCCATCGGGCCGTGTTGTCTCCTGCACAAGGACGGCTGCAGGTCACTGTGCAGCGGGGGACGCCAGACGTGCAGGGCACATCCTTGCCCAGTTGCCCCTGTTAGATGGGATCCTGCCTCCCCAGCACCGACCTTGCAGGACCCTGAGAGGACTGGGAGCTGATATTTGCCCAGCTCTGAGCGCGGCGCATGGGGCTCAGTGAGTGGGAGCTGTGATCGCACATAGGCAGGGAGGGAAGGGGATCCACACCTGTCTCTCTGCCCCCAAACACTGGGTCCATCATCTTTTTTGTTGTTGTGGACCATGTCACGTTGCTGGCAGAAGCTTCGTTCCCCAACCAGGGAGTGAACCCTGGAGAGCACCGCGGAATCCCCTGTTGTGTCCATCGTCTTACTGCGTGACTTCAAGTCTGATTGTTAGGGCCATGTGTGAGCTCTGATCTTGATCACCGAAGGACCCTGTTCCAATGAGTCTGCATCTCCTGGGAGGTGTCATTAATTAATCCATAGGCACAGGGGAGATAATAGAGTCAACTGGCTCTAAGTAGAGCTCTGGGAGAATGGAACAGTGAATGGAGAAGTTTTTGATGGCTTGATTTCGTTTTATTTTTTCAGAGACAGAGAAGCGGTAAAAGGAGAATTTCTAGAACAGAATTTTTAGGACATTGGGCAAGTTGGGATTTGGCTCAAGAGCGAGGTGCTGTGCAAGCTAGGGTACCGGGGTCCACAGGAGTGCGTGGTGGTGGGGGTGAGAGGTAGGGAGCACCAAGCACCCTAGGAAGGCTGAGCTGAGCAACCTCGTGGGCCCACCCAGCTCTAATGAGCCCTACTAAACCACTCTCGGAGTTGGTGATGGACAGGGTGGCCTAGCATGCTGCAATTCATGGGGTGTCAAAGAGTCGGACACGACTGAGCGACTGAACTGAACTGAACTGAACTGAAATCATGCAGAAGGAGCCTCCTGCTTCCTGTTTGCCTGAAGCCAAGCCTGAGGCTGCCTCTGGGTCTCAGTAACAGCCTGAATCCCCTGAGATCCCGGGGCTGTGCTAACTCCTGCTCTCTCCCCGTCTTTCAGGAACCTTTTGGACAAAGACATGTTCTCCAAGTCTGACCCACGTAAGTCCTGCTCTGACAGTAGTAACAGTAGCAACAATAACAACTGCATTGTGTTTGGTGTATTTTGTTCTTTTCCATATTTTATTATAAGATAGTGAATATACTTCCCTGTGCTCTACAGTAAGACCTTGTTGTTCATCTATTTAATATATAGTAGTAATCCCCAACTCCTAATTTATCCCTCCCCACCACCTTTCCCCTTTGGTAACCATAAATTTGTTTTCTGTGTCTGTAAGTCTATTTCTGTTTTGGAAATAAATTCATTTGTATAATTTTTTAGATTCCACATATAAATATTATCATATGATATATGTCTTTCTCCGCTTGGCTTACTTCACTCAGTAGGACCATCTCTATGTTGCTGCAAATGGCAAAATTTCATTCTTTTTTATGGCTGAGTCATAGTCCATTGAGTATACGGACCACATCTTTATCCATTCCCCTGTCCGTGGACATTTAGGTTGTATCCATGTCTTGGCTGTTGTAATTGGTGCTGTAGTACATGTACTGGCGTGCATGTGTCTTTTCAAATTGGAGTTTTCTCCAGATATATTCCCAGGAGTGGGATTGCAGGATCTTACATCAACTCCGTTTTTATTTTTTAAGAAACCTCCGTACTGTTTTCCATGGTGGCTGCACCAAGTTACATTCCTACCAACAGTGTGGGAAGGTTCCCTTTTCTCCACAACTTCTCCAGCACTTGGTACTTGTAGATGTTTTTGTGATGTCCATTCTGACTGGTGTGAGGTGACACCTCACTGTAGTTTTGATTCGCGTTTCTCCAATAATAAGCAGTGTTGAGCATCTTGTCGTATTCCTATTGGCCATCTGTATGTCTTCTGTGGAGAAATGTCTATCTAGATCTTCTGCTCAGTTTTTGATTGGGTTGCTTGTTTGGTTTGTTATTGAGCTGCATGAGCTGTTTGTATATTTTGGAAATTAAGCCCTGTTGGGTTGCATCATTTGCAAATATTTTCTCCCAGGCCACAGGTTGCCCTTTTGTTTTGTTTATGGTTTCCTTTGTTAACAATGGCATTAAGACTACTACCTTGGCCGACATGGGAGCCAGTACTGAGTGCTTGCTATGTACAAGGCACTGTTCCCGTACATCAAGGCTGTCTGATGTTTCACCGACGCCGTCTGCAGGAAGAGAACTGGTGGGGCGGGAGGATGTGAAACCTCAACACAACCAAGCGGGTGGGGAGGGCTCAGGGTGTTTGGGGCCAGAAGGTCTCAGTCCCAGGGAAACCAGTGCAATGTCTGTGGCCTAAGGGCATGCGCACTGGTTTTGGAGCCCAGGGTTCTAGCTCTAAGCAACGCTGCTCAAGTATATGACCTCAGACAGGTCATTGGCCTCCTCTGATCCTCAGTTTCCCCATCAGGAAAGTGGGGCTGATGGTAACAATAGGCCTCCTGAGGCCACCTTGGGCTCTAAAGAGACAGGCAAGTCTCAGATATCCGCTTCCTGCCACATCTCTGCCACTCAGTCCTCCTTCAGGCCCACCTGTCCACCCGCCTCACACTTCACACTTGCTCTGGCCGAGACTCCAGTGGCCCTGACCCTCCTCCCAGACCCCTATATTCTAGGCCCCCTACTCCAAGCTGACCTCGCCCCCACCCAGACCCAACAAGGCTCACCAAGATGGAGTGTCCTGAGGTGCTTGACCCCCCAGAGCCCTCCCCATCTGGGGCGCACATCCTTCTCTTGGCCTGGAGCGTTAACCCGTTTTTCTCTCCTCTCCTCACAGTATGCGTCATGTATACTCAAGGGATGGAGAACAAGCAGTGGCGGGAGGTAGGTACAGCCCCGCTCCCACCCTGGAAACGCCAGCCTGTCCCTGATGGTCTGTCCGTCTGTTCATCTAACTCTGGAGTCCTCCCACCTGGTAACTTATTACCAACTCCAGCATCTCAGCTCCCGAGGATAGTAAGGCATGCAGAGTCTTAGCCCTGCTGATGCAAGAAGAGACTGGAGGTGGTGAGAAAGTTCCTGTCCTCAGGGAGCCCCCGTCTGACTGGGGAGACAGGGAGTCCCTGCCCACCAGGGTCGTGGTCTGAGGCGTGGGTACAGCATCTAGCACTGAGTCGCCGCCACAGTGGCTTTCCTGGGGTTTTTGACTAACGTGAGTGAGCGTGGCTTTAGTTAGGTGACTCCCCTCTGCTTTGAATCAACTCCCAACTCCTTAGTCTGACTTCCAAGCTCTGCCATAACTCAGGATGACCACGTTTCCAGCCTTGTTTCAATTCCATTGTCCCACCAGAGTCCAAGTGTCTTTTGCCCCTGGTGACAGGGGCTCTAAGGAGAGGGCAGACTTGAAGGGCTCACTGTCAAGAATCACAGAGACTTTTAGTGGGTGGGTGCTAGATACCTTTAGTCTATTCCTCACCCAAAGGCCAGAGGAATCCTATTAAAACCCAAGACAAACCCTGTCCCTCCTCTAGTCAGAGCCCTCCAGCAGCTCTTGCAACACCACAGTCTCTGTGGTGGCCCACCAAGCCCCATGGGGTCTGACTTCCTTGAGCTGTCTGACCCATCGCCTGCTGCCCATCCCCTCCATCACTCCACTCCAGCCATGCCTGCCTCCTCCTGCCTCAGGGTCTTTGCACTTGCTGTTCCTTCTCTCGGGATGCTCTTTTCCCAGATGTTCATGTGGCCCCCTCCACAATTCCCTCAAATCTGGACTCAGACATCACCCCATCAAGGCCTTCCCTTGGCTACCCACTCTAACATTTCACCCTCTCCAGCACATATGCACTTTCCTGCTTAATTCTGCCTCCCTGCCACTTTCCTCCCTGCCAACACCCCACAGCGTGTGTGATCTCAGTTCCCCAAACAGGGATCAAGCCCACACCCCTTGCTTTGGAAGCTCAGGGTCTTAACTGCTGGACGCCCAGGGAAGTCCTGCCTCCCTATCGTTTTTCACTATAAACCATAAAACCAGTAGGTGTTAACAAATGGCTGTTGCAGGAGTGACTGGATTAGGAAGAAGAGGTGGGTGACAGAGGCCAGCAAGGATGTGGCAGCTTTTGTCCCCTTCCTAACTCTGCTTCCTTCTTCCCTCACACCTTCCATGCCAGCTGGTTTTCAGATGCAGAGGATAAAAGGGGGAACAGGCCAAGGGGGAGGGTCCTGGTAGCCCCTGGCTCCTGTCTGAACAAAGAAGGAGCAGACCTCCTTACTCTTGGAGAAGAGGATCTGGCCAAACAAGGATGGCGTGAAAGTCTGGGAGGTGAAGAATGTTTTCTTCCATGGTTGAAGGGGTGGAACCTCCATGAGGAGGTGGGGGTGAATTTATCCGGAGGTGGTTTCCCATGGTCTTTGTATTGTGCACACTGAGCTTGCTCCTGGCGATCAGAAGAGGATCCAGGATGGGATGAGAGGGGTTTGACCTTGGCAGCCCCACCTGTGCCCTTCACAGGGAGGGAGGAGGCCCGGGGCTCTGAATAGAGACTTGGCCTGGGGTCTCCACTGAGAGAGGCAGGCGCTCTATCTAACGGGACAGAGGCAGCTTCAAAGAGCAGAGGGACACAGGTCTAGCCCCCAGGGCCTGCCGAGAGGGAAGGAAGGGAATGGGGCACAAGAAGAAAAAGTCAAAAGCCAAGAGCCTGCAGGGGTGGGGCTCCCCAGTGGCTTGATGAGAATGAGGGACTGCCAGGCCAGTAAAGCTTCAGTCTTCAGTCTGGAGGAAGTCATGAACCGCTTCCTCTTTGGTGGACTGGCCGGAACATCACCTGTCCTGCTCCCTGCTCCTCCCTCCTTCAGATCTGGCAGAAGCAAGTGGCCGAAGTGGATAAATTTTATCCATAAAATGTGTGGGCAATATTTCCCCAGGGACTGGGCTATTGTTGACTTTTTTTGCCCTCTCCAAGACTCTAAACCAGTTAAAGTCTAAACCAGATTGCAGAGGAAATGTTTAGCCTAAATTAACTCATTACTTTTGAGGCCTTTGGCGGAGCTTCACAGAGAGCAGGAGTGTCCTAACATCTCAGTGATTCATTCAGGAAAGTCTGGACGGGCCTCTTTGGAAGAACGCTGCTCCACGAACCCTTAATCCACTCTGTAATGAGGCTTGTCTCTTTTGGGTCAGGGTCCCCAGTTGTCCACGTTGCATCTTTTTTTTTTAATTTTTGGCCATGCTTGGGGCATGCAGGATAGTAATTCCCCACCCAGGGACTGAACCCGTGCACTGAAGCACGGAGTCTCACCCATTGGACCGACAGGATTGAACTGATAGGAAAGTGCCCACGTTGCATCTTGTTATCACACACACCACAGGATGAAACAGAGGAAAGGAGACAGGCCTTGGAGTCAGATACACCTGTGCGTTCACTCCTGGCTCCAGCCCTTTCTGGAACAAATTTCTTAGCCTCTGTGTTTCCACACATGGAGATAATACGGGGATAACACCGACCCCACAGGCCTGTGATGATTGTAGGGCAAGGTGGCTATAATGTGCCTGCTGTGTAGTCGTCGTTCAGTAAATATTATTGTACAGCATCGGCCAGATTGTTGGGCCTTACTGGTCCCTCTTCAGTCAATATTTACAATAGGAAGCATCCATGAGGTGCTGAGGGAAAGAGGGAGACAGGCCAAAAGAAGAATTTCACCGAAAACACAGATGGAACGGGGAGTGTTCAGCCTGGAAGGGGAGATCCCCGTGCATGAATAATGTGGAAGGAGGATGTGATGAGAGGTATTGATGAGAACAGAATGGGAGTTCAGAGGAGAGAACGTTACAGTCAGGGTGTCATTCTGGTTTTTAAATGCAATTGGAACCTAAACACCAGTCACCTGTCTGAGGGGTGCTTGACAGGGATCAGAGGAGACGGTGGGTTGGAAGGAACTTTGGGGCCCAGCAGGCTCACCCTCCTCGTCCTGTAGAGGAGGGGGACTGGCCTCGGCTGTTGGAATTGGGGTGCTCGACCCCAGCGCAGCGGGAGCGTCCACTTGGGGGAGCTGAGTGAAGCTGGGTTTCAGTGAAGCGGGGAGACGTGGTGCTTGCAAGGACCCAACAACAAAGATGGAGGTGAAAGCACAGGCTTGGAGGGGACGGGAGTAAGCAGGCCAGTCTAGGTCTTGGGTGGTCGAGACATATGATAAAAGGCTATTTATAAAGGAGTGTGCGGGGCTCAAGGAAACCAACGAGGGCTGGTGAATCGCAGAGGCTGGCAACAGTGGGACCTCTCCAGGCCTGAGGCGGTAAGGAGAAGGCCGGGGTGGTTCCTGGAACCCCAGGGCAGGGCCCTCAGTGGAGGTGTGAGGTCAGCCCGGCCACCCTCGCTCTCCCCACCCTCTGCTCTCCTGCCTTCACCTCCCTTTGGGGGAACCTCCTGGGAGACTCGGGGCAGGGGCTGCGGATCCAGTCCAGACAGGTTGGCCTTCCAGGCACAGAGCAGGGTGGGGAAGGGCTGGAAGTGCATCCAGAGGGGCAGACAGAGACTACCCAGACGGACAGCGAGCGAATGCATGAGGTTGGCATTCAGGGGGTGTTGTGGGTAAGATACAGGGAGAGGCAGCTGAAGGGAGCTCATGACCATCAGACTGAGGACTGCTTGGCGCTTGGCTCATAGGGTCAGAATGTCAGAGAGGAGGCTGATCCTGTTTATAGGATCCGTCAGCACCATGTCCAGCCTTCAGGGGCAAGGGTGGCAGAGCTCTGTCAATGGGCTACCTTGGGACACAGGCTTCAAGCTACTTCTAGAGAAGGGACGTTTCCCTCAAACACATCGAAGGCCCTACTGCTTTGCCTGATTCTTTGTGTGACCTGCAGAGGAAAATATCAGGAATGGAGAGGTTAAAGAATAATCCAGACCCACCTCGATGGAGTGGCCCCTGCTATGGAAGACTGCTTTCCCTGGTAAACACAAACCCATTCGCATGGCTCCACATTTCATTGCAAAATGCCTCTGCATGAGCTTGGATTTTGGCTGAGAGCTACTCGTGCCATGGCTGGAGGGTATCAAGTGCAGGCACAGCAGTTTCTCCAGGCAGGGTCCAGACCCCCTGTTTGCATAAGGCCGCAGAAGGATGAAAGCTGCTCTCGCAGCTCCTTCCTGGCTGTTGAGTTCCAGCTGATTTTAACTGTTTGGGTCATTTTAATGCCTTCTGAGAAAGCTCCATCTTCCCAGCACCTAAATCTGTCACTGCACTTTATGAAAATTGACTCAAGATGTAATTTTAGCCCAGGAAATTGAGCACTATTTGCATCAAGGCTTGCCGGGGCCTTCTGCATGTCCCAGGAAGGGCAGGATGGCCAGGCAAGAGGAGTCCCAGAAACGCTCTCACTTAGGAAGAGGGGGCTGTGCACGGGTCCCCATTTGAAAAGTGTAGGGGTAGGGGTGATGCCTGCCCCTCCCTTGCCAGGTGGCTGCCCAGGCTGAGGGCCCCTGGGAAAGGAGGAGATGGGTATCATGGAATCTGAGGGTGTCCCCCGATGATTGACCCACACCACCCACAGGGCATGCGGCCCCAGCCACCACGCCCACGCGGCCCTGCCTGAGTGCTCAGTCTATTTTTGAGCAACCTCAGCCTGTTAAACATCTTAACACCAGCTGGGAATGACAGTTCATCTCTGAATGTTCAGGATGATCTTCTTCAGAGCATCTTGACATGAGCCTCCACATAACTTTAACTCAACCTGCTCTGTGCTGGGGGATGGATGCTGGTGACACAGAAGGGGACTAGATACTGTCTATGGCCAGAGCTCCCTTTCAATTCAGGGAGGTAACAAAAACCTCAATAACAGCAGTAGTAACGCTAATAGCAAACACTTAGCTAACAGTGATGGACCCTGGCACTGATCTAAGCATTTACCGTTGTAACTCATTTAATCCTCACAGCAACCCCATGATAGAGGTAGCTGCAGCATCATTGTTATTATTATTATTGGCTCTATTTAACAGAGGAGGAAACTGCAGCACAGAGCGGTTAATGTGAAAGGAGTTTCTGCGCATGACGTCAGAACTATAATAGAATTATATATAAAGGGCAAAATTCCACTTGTTCCTAATTCCATACTCTTTGTGCAAAATAAGCTGGTTTTCTCTCCCACATGTTCTTTCAGTGTTTGAGGACAGCTCACAGGGCCCTGTTAGTCTGCTTTGGGGCAGACTTAGAATGTGACCCTTTCTCTCAAAGTCGTTCTTTATTTAAGTGTCTCTTGTCCCTTTGCCAGTCTGGGCACACTTTCTGGAACACATGTCTGTTTGTCAGTGTTCTTTCCAAAGTGTGTGTCCTGCTCTGTCCCCTTCTCTAGCTGAGAGCACCGTGGGTTGGCTGTCTCCTCACCAGGTCTTGGACTAGATGATCGTGCATTCTGTGGGTCTGTTTCCAAGGTTTATGTGTCTGTCAACACTGTCTAGAATTCCACTGGCCTCTTTGACAGATGTCTTTGACTTATTTCATACTGAGTTTTGGGGCTCCTGGATCTTTCTCACATGGGCTGCTATCCGAACAGAATTCCTCCAGCTCAGATTTGGCAATTACGTTGTTGAACCTAGATGTGAGGTTTTACAGTTACCTCTGTTATGTGTCATTTGGCAGATCCAGTCTGTTGTTATGGTCCTTGACGATCACGTTGAATTATGGTTGTGCATTCAGCATCCTGGTTCTGCCTTCTGGTCCTGCGCCAGCTGCAGTCATTTGTCCACACAAGTGATAGGGGTTGAGTGAAATGGAGTGCTGTGCTCCTCCGCTTGAGACCTTTTCCCAGATTGATCTAGTCCCAAAGGACATCATGAATAATGGTCAAACGACTTGTCAGATGACACCCTGAACTTGATGTCCAAAACCCTGCGTTCCCATCCCAACTCTGAGATTTGCTATGTGACCTGGGTGAGGTATTTATCTTCTCTGAGTCTCATCTTACTCATGTGTAGAATGAGGTTAGGAGATCTTCTTGGGAGGACTAAGATAATGCTTGTGAACTATCAATGGTAGAATATCATTGCCCAGCTTGGGCACCTGGCTCTTCATAGTGGGAACGGCCACACTTGGAGACCCTGGGAATCAAACCAACATGCCCTCCCAGCATCTAGAACTCATGAATGACAGCCAGCATTCTGTATGTAATATGCAAGCTTCCTGGGAAACTCGAGTCCCCTCCTCAGAGGCTGTGGGACCTCACTGGCTCCGAGGAATGAGGGCTTCCTGGGGGAGGGGGCTTCCCAACCCTGCATGTGAGGGACCCTCGTCAGGAGGGGCTCTTTCAGGAAAGGCCAGACACCGGGATGTCATGCCTGTGTCACGTGCAGAGCACTGCAGCGTGGCATACCAGCCACCAGGATGGGGACCGCTGGTGGCACAGGAGCTCTTTCCCAGCCTCGAGGGTGCCTTTGTCCCCTGCGGTGTTTATCCGGGGTGTCTTCTCAGTCTGCCCATGAAACCCTGCCTCTCTGTGTGCCTCATCCCCCCTTCCAGACCCTGATCATCCTCCCTGCCTCTGGCCCCAAAGGTGACCCCCAGATTCATCCCCAAAGTCTCCTTTCTTGCTCCTCCTGAACAGAATAGGCTTTCTCCTGGCCTCCAAAGACTCTCTGAATCACAGCTCAGGAATTCACCCATTTCCCAAGGCTCTGAGACAAGACATCAACCTCTTAGCCTGGGGTTAGAGCCTCTCCCACTTGGACTCCCCTAAAAATGGCCATAAGATAGGAGCTACCAGGGATTCAGCCCTTGCTGTGTGTTCTGCTCGCTCATCCCTACCCTAACGCTGCAGCCACAGAGAGGAGATGTGATTGGCCCAGATCACAGAGAGGAGCTGAGGCGGGGCAAGGGGAAGCAACTTGTGCACGGCCATACACTTCATCATGTCGGGCTGGTACTCAATCTATTATGAAGCCTCCTAACTCTGGTTGGCCGTCCACAGCTGCCGGGCCATTATGGGAGACACCTGTCCCCACGGTCAGGGCTGGGTCAGGCACATCTCTGTTTCTGCTCAGCCTTGACACTGGGCCTACATAACCATGAAATCAGGACCCAGGCTGATTTCTTCACGTGTGCTGTGTGTTAGAGTGAACCATGCATGCATGCGAAGTCACTTCAGTCACATCCAACTCTTTGCGACCCTATGGACTGTAGCCCGCTCCTCTGTCCAAGGGATTTCCCAAGCAAGAATACTGGAGTTGGTTGCCACGTCCTCCTCCAGGGGATCTTCCTGATCCAGGGATCCAACCTGCGACTCAACGTCTCCTGCATTGGCAGGTGACTTCTTTTACCACTAGCGCCACCTGGGAAGCCCAGATTGAATCATTCAGATTTGCAGTTTGAAAATATTGGCAGTTTCACATGGTCTGACAGTTAAGGTTAGGCTCTAACCTAATATTAGCAAGTGGTCCCTAGTCACACACCTGTCCTTACAAGCTCAGAGAGGTCCCAGGGCCTGCCTCTAACCTGAGAGGCTTCTCGAGGCAGGCCGAGGGGATGCTCCAGGGTTGGTGATGATCAGGCCACAGCAGCCTCCATCTGTGGGAGAACCTGGGGTATCCCGGACCCACTCCCAAGGCATGAGGTCATATTGGTCTCTGCTGAGTTTTGCTCCCTGCTCGTTCAAGCACTTAAATACTTGTACAGACCTTCTAACCAACCAGTTGTCTCTCTACACCTTCCTGTTAGCTGTGAAAAATCATTGCTAACATCCCTCTGTTAATATGGTTCTCCAGTGCCCAGAAGATAGTGTATTAAAGGTGAAACCTCCTAATAAGGGTCTTTCCAATGTAACTCCCACTTGTAGGGTGGATGAAACTCATTAAAAAATAATTTAAAATCATGTGATATAGACAATAGAAAAAACCCTCTGCTGTTTGACTCCAAGCTTTTTCTTCCTACCTCAGGGCCTGGTACCCACTTAGGGAAGAAACTCCTTTGCTCTGACCCTGTCTCTGCAGCAGCCAGCATCAGAGCCCCCAGTCTGGGGTACTGCCCACTCTCACTCTGTCCCTCCAGAGGTAATTTTCCACCATGCTCTTGCCTTTATCCAACTCTGATCCACCTTCAGCTCTCTCTGAGCTCCCTAGACACCCCTATCTTAGCAGCCAAGATTGCTCCCTGATAACTGATGATTTAAGCTACCCAAAGAATCAATCAAGATGTACAGAAAGTCTGTATAACAACAGGCCTCCTTTACTGAGTGCCTGCCGTGTACCCAGCATCTCAGACTCATCATCTCTGATCCTTGTTACAACTCTTGTAACAGGTACAGAGTATGCCCAGACCGTGCAGTGGGGGTGGGGTCCTGGGCAGTTTTAGGAGCCAGACAAACCTGGGTTTGTTTTAGGACCCTGATACTTGGAGCTCTGTGGACTGAACCAGACATTTATCCTCTCTGAACCTCAGATTACTCACATGTAAAATAGGCAACTAGCAATACTCACCTGCTCGATTGTCTAAGGATTTGAGATAACACAGGGTAGGTTGGGCGCTTTGCTGTTAGATCAGCTGGTAAAGAATCCACCTGCAATGCAGGAGACCCCAGTTTGATTCCTGGGTCGGAAAGGTCCCTTGAAGAAGGGATAGGCTACCCCCTCCAGTATTCTTGCCTGGAGAATCCCCGTGGACAGAGGAGCCTGGCGGGCTACACAGTCCATGGGGTCGCAAAGAGTCAGACATAGCTGACTAAGCACCACACCGTACAGCATAGGCTAAGCGGAGAAGCCAAGTAGGCACTTGGTAAAAGATAGCTCTTGATCATAGATCACTGAT
This sequence comes from Bos indicus, assembly GCF_029378745.1. Lineage (NCBI taxonomy): Eukaryota > Metazoa > Chordata > Mammalia > Artiodactyla > Bovidae > Bos > Bos indicus. The sequence continues at coordinate 12,231,272 of NC_091782.1, read as the reverse complement.
GGGCTCTGGGTGCCAGGCAATGTACCAGGTGGTTTATATACGTTCTCTCAGGTGTGGAAGCCAAGAGAAGGGAAGTCACTCAAGTAAGACACTGTGGTAACCTCCAGGGTACAGAGGGTAGCAGGGAGGCCCCTGCTCTCAGAGGCCTTACAGGAAGCTCTGTCCCTGGTATGCAGGATGATTGCAAGAGAAAGGACAGAAGCAGGAAGACTGTATGCAGTGTTGTGGAACTCCTGGGATGAGAGGGAGTGGAGAACTGACATGTACACAGAAAGATTGAAAAGCCTCCTTTTGTTGATCTTGATGAGGGTGTTGGATCAGGCCCCAGGTTTCAGACTACAACTAGTCCAAGAGCTTCCCAAGAAGTTTAGATTGGAATTCTCAGCACTTCACAGCAGGGAGAGATCCAAGGGGAATTCCGGGGGGAGATGGCACCATACCTGGGACTCAAAGGATGGTGGGAGGAAGAAAGGGCATTCCAGGAATGGGGCCTCACAAAAGCAAAGCCTGGGGTGTGAATGGCCTGCATGCATTCACATGATGGCTGTGACTCAGTCTGACTGCGGCCCAGGGTGTGCTGGAAAGAGGTTAGCAATCAGCTTGAGAGGAAAGGAGCAGAAAGGGTGGCACCTGCTGGGAGTCCTGTTGGGGGTCTGCAGTCTTAAATGTAATCACGGTTTCCAGAGTGAGCAGTCAGGGAACAGGCATTTATGGAGCACCTACTATACGCCACACACTGGTCCAGGCACATAGTGGAGGGCAAGACAGGCAGAGACCCTGCACTGGAGAGGATTAGGATGGTCAGCAAGGAAATTGATTTCAGGTACTGATTGATAAGTGTTGTGAAAAAGATAAGACAGTGTAATGAGATAGAGAGTGACCGGGAGAAGGGAGCTGCTTTAGTTAGAGGGGTATCGGGCAAGGCCCTGCCGAGTTGAGCGTTGAGTAGTGCCATGCCTAAGTCTGGGGGTGGGAGGTTCCAGACAGGGAACAAGTGCAGAGGCCCTAAGGTGGGAACAGTCTCTCTGTACTCAAAGGACAAAAGAAAGCCGGTACCATCTGAGTGGCATGAACGATAAAGACAATGGGCCGTGTGGTCACAGAGCTTGAAGGGGCAGATTCTGTAGGGCTTTGTAGGCCATGTAGGAGTTCAGACACTGCTCTTAGTGCAGTGGGAAGCTATTTGAGGGTTTTGAGCAGGGGAGTGATGTAGCCTGGCTTGTGTTTCAGAAGGACAGCTCTGTCCCTGGTGTGCAGGACGATTTCAGGGGAAAGGACAGAAGCAGGAAGAGAGTATGCAGTGTTGTAGAACTCCTGGGATGAGAGGGGGTGGGCACCGGCAGTGGGGTCAGGTTGATTCAATGGCCAAGAGTTTAAGAGTGAAATGAAATGACCCTCCACCCACTAGGCTGTAAGCCCAGTTTGGGATCCCTGATGACCAACATAGGACCTGGCCCTCATCATAAAACGTAGACCTTTATCAAAAGATGGAAAGTGACAAGTGGACCATTATTATTGTTAAAGCCCAGAGCAAGAGACAAGCCTCTCAAGGAGGAAGACTACGACACCACAATGGGGTTGGTTTTCCAGACTCTCCCCTTTTTGCAATCTGCCTCTGCAAAGAAAGGCTGCTCTTGGGAACTTCCCTGGTTGGTCCAGTGGTTAGGACTCCACACTCCCAATACAGGGGGCCTGGGTTCCATCCCTGATCAGGGAACTAAATCCCATGTGCCACAGCTGAGACCTGCTGCAGCCAAATAAATAACGATCACTCTTGAGCCTTGGGTTCCTTGGGCAGCCTTTGGTGGGTTTTGTTCCTGAATTTTCAGCTGAATTTCAAGGGTCTTGACCCCTGTCATCAGCAGCAGGCAGTCCAGGACAAAGGCCTTGCTTCCGGGAGGGACCAGGCGGAGCCACAGATATCTGCTCCCAGTCTTAGGCTTTAGAACCTGCATTATTACCGTATCCCTTGAAATCCTGACTTTTCCACTTCTCAACCTCTCTGAGCCTTAGTTTTTTTTCATCAGCAAATGGGACTCTGGGACCCTGATGCCTGCTCATTTGGCTGTGATGGGACGAAATGACAGAATCACTCAGCTCAGTGCCTTGTTGTGCTCAATGCTTAATTTTTTTTTATGAATCCATTTTATTTTTGACTGCTCTGGGTCTTCGTGTTGTGCAGGGGCTTTCTCTGGTTGTGGAGAACAGGGACGACTGCGCTGCAGTGCTCAGGCTTCTCGTTCCAGTGGCTTCTCTTGCTGCAGAGCGCCTGCTCTAGGCGTCTGGGCTTCAGTAGTGTGGCAAACAGGCTTGGTAGCTCTGTGGCTTGTGGGATCTTCCCAAAGTAGTGATCGAACCCGTGTCCCCTGCATTCTTATCCACTGTACCGCCAGGGAAGTCCCGTGCTCAACACTTTAAGTATGATGATGATGATGGTGATGCAGCACAGTCAGGCAAAGCTGTGGGGTGGCTCTGTCCCTGGTCCTGCTGATCCTCAAGAGGAGGATGACGGACATTCCTACTGCCTCGTGCAGTCCCCACATCACCGCACCCCGTTATCCCCTGTGGCCCTCACCACAGCCCTGACGAGGAAGCCGAGACATGGAGGGGGGTCCCTGCTTCACCCAGAGACTGCTAGACATTGGCAGAGCCGGGACGTGCTGTGGTCTTCTGAGTCCGAGGCTCTGCTCCTCTCATCTGCCCAGGCCACCGACTTTCAAAATGGGCTTTTCTAGCTCTAGGCTTTGAGGTGGTGCCTCCGGGGCCGACTGTGAAATTTGTGAGTGGCTCCTGCCGCCCCTTCCCCCGTTCAGCCAGAGGTGTTTGTTAGTTCTGTGTCACACATTAGACAGAAGCCTACGCTTCCATTTAGAAAAAGGAGTCAGCCTTTCTAGTAAACCCCAAGGATCTAGGCCAGGTCCCTTGATAGCTGAGAAATCTATTTACTCTTTGGCGTTAGCGTCCAGGCACACTTCACAGCGCTGCGGCTAACCTGCTGAGAGCGTGGGCTCTGAAGTCAAGGCAACTGGGTCCAAATCGAGGCCACCACCTTCCCAGTGGGGGCTCTTAAGCAAGTGCTTAGGCTCACAAGCCTGCTGTGGGGATTAAAGGAATTGATTCATATAAAGTGCCTAGCACATAGAAAATGCTCATAATGTCTCTTCCTATAAGAAGCCATAAATGAGACACCACCTATGGTATCATTTCACTGATGGTGGATCAGGAAGGAACCACTGCTGCAGTCACTTCAAGTATCTGGATGTCATTTGATAGGAACCGTAGACATTTTGGGGTGTGCTAAGGAATAGGTGCTGTTATGGCAGGCTTTCTCAGGCTCCCCCGCTCCCCTAAAAGTGCTATAGCCAGACCCAAGACCCAGCGGCCTAGGCAGGACCCGGAGGACAAGCCAGGGGAGGGTGTTTCACCAGCAGCTTGGCAGCCAGGCTTCTTGGTGAATGGACCATTCCGCCAGGAGCTGGGACAATTTAACAGATTATCTGGAACGATGACTAATTAGGAACTAAGCTTTTTGGCAGGATGTCTTTTATTATAAAGCTTGGTAAAATTTCACAGGCCACTGCCAGTGTCTGAGGCCAGATCGGGAACCTTCTTCGTTCAGGCCTGATCACCAGGAAGGCCGTTGGAGCCCCAGGTCCCCTCTCTCCACCCTTGCCCTTTCTCACCTAGAGGCCTTACCAAAGCAGGAAGTGGTCTGGGAGGCCATAGAAGTCATGGTTGGCTCTGGGTGACTTTAGGTTAAGACTCTTGCTTTCTCTGGGCCTGGTTCTCCTCACTCTCCAAGGCAGAGGTGGCCGCAGAATCTTGGACCCCTCCCACGAGAGAACCTGAGAGAAATTTCCAGGCCCGAGATGGTGGCAGGCCTGGCAGGGGGCCGGATGCTGTGTGCCCTATCCCTCAGCCCGTGCCCTCCTTCTTGATGCCCAGACCTCCGGCCATTCTCCCCAGCCCTGGGTGCCCACCCGGTCCCGTGTTTGCAATGCCAAGCAGATTCCCCTGTCCCATTTCTGTTTGAATCAGATGGCTTTCGGGCCTCTAATTTTAATCCCGGTGAACATGATTCATGAGGGCCCAGGGGTTGGGCCCTGCAGTGAAACTTTTAGAATCCCCTGTTAAGAGACATCAGTAATGTATGAGGATTATAGGGGGACTCCAGCTGGTGAAGGGTGGGCAGCTTGGTGGCAGTCTGTCAGCTCCCACCTCCCTCTGTCCAAGCCAACATAGCCACCGGGGGCCTCGCAGCTGAGGGGAGGTCTCTGAAGCTTCATCTAGCTGTAATTTGTAAAAAGGCAAGAACTGTGTAAAGTAGCGGTCATTAAGGTTGTTCGGGCTTGCAGAGCCACCCACTCATTCCTGAGGCAGGGGCTGGTGGTGAGTGGACACTGCGGGACACAGTGCCTCTGTCACCCCTGGGGGCCCTGGCCCTCTCTTCCGACCTCCTGGAGCTCAGTTTCTTCATCTGTAAAATGGGGATGGTAATAAAGTCATCTCCCCGGGGGTCGGTGGGGGCGTTAAATGAAATCGTGGATGTCTGGAAGTCTTTTGAAGATGAGACGTCATGATGAGCTGATCTGATGAAAGGAAGAAACCTGAGGTGCAGAGTGGACAGGGGGTGTCCACAGGCTTCCAGGACACCAGGGCACTGCTCAGAGCCAGAGCTCCACCTGGCCTGGGCTCCTGTCACCGCCCTTTTCTTGATCAGCTGTGTGACCTCCATCAGAGCACCCCTTTCCCCCTTCCCTGCCGCTCTCTTCTCATTGGTTGAGAGGGTTTGGTTCCTTCTGGCCCTAAAATCTTCAGTTCTAAGTCAGCTTGCTGTGTGTGCCATGTGCTCAGTCTTGTCTGATTCTTTGTGACCCCATAGACTGTAGCCCACCAGGCTCCTCTGTCCATGGAATTTTCCAGGCAAGAATATTGGAGTGGTAGCCATTTCCTCCTCCAGGGGACCTTCCCCACCCAGGGATCAAACCTGCTTCTTCTGTATTGCAGGCAGATTCTTTACCCACTGAGCCATCGGGTCAAGCTGTTCATCAGTGAATATTTACAGAAATCACAGGAAGGACCAGGACTATGGTGTGTGTGTGTATGTGTGTATATATGTGTGTGTAGGGATTAGAGGTGGGGTAAGAGTTGAGCAGAGGAATAGCTCGGGGGCATTCACCTGTACCACTCAGCCCCACAAGAAGAGTTAACCAGATGGAAGGGACAGTAAGCACTGAAGATGTTCAGGGGTTGCATGCATAATAAGTTGCTTCAGTCATGTACAACTCCGTGACTCTATCAACTGTAGCCCACCAGGCCCCTGTGTCCATGGGATTCTCCAGGCAAGGATATTGGAGTGGGTTGCCATGCCCTCCTCCAGGAGATCTTCCCGACCCAGGGACTGAACCCGCATCTCTTATATCTTCTGCATTGGCAGGCAGGTTCTCTACCGCTGGAGCCACCTGGAAAGCCAGTTCAGTGGTTGAGCTGGGGCAAAGACTGGATAGGACATAGTCCTAGCCTCATTCACAGTATTAACCTCTTATTGGTAAGTGACTGGACCAACTTCTAACTGACTAGGAGCCAGATTGCCTGGGTTTGAATCCTCTTCGTTCCAGACATTTGCGGTGTGACCTTGGGCAAGTATCTCAATCTCTCTGAACCTTATCTTAGTTTACTTATGTGTAAAATGAAGGTGATGATAGTACTGCCTCATAGAGTTATTATGAACATTCATTACAGGCGGATCCTTTACCACTGAGCCACCAGGGAAGCCCAGTATTATGAACATTAGATGAGTTAATCTGGGGAGAACACTGAGCCCCTGGCGCCTGGTAGGGCTTGGCGACAGCTGATGTCAGTATTGAAACCCACTGGGCGGCAGATGCTCCAGGCAGCCTTCCATACACATTTCTTTCTAGCCTTGTCCAGGAGAAGGAAGGAGGCTCTGTTTTATCGATGGGGAAATGTGCTCTCTGAGGGGTTACCCAGGTGGTCTTACATAGATAAGAAGTAACAGAGCCCTGGCCAGTGTGAAGCTCCTGGGCCACTGGCTTGGCTACCCCTCTATACCTCCCTGGCTGCAGCCCCCGGGGCCCCGCATCCAGGGTCATCTGCATGGAGCTGCCTGACAAATTGGGAGACATCCCTGAGCTGCTTGCTGTCACTGCCCCAACAGAGTTGTGAGGGAGAAGAAAGTGACTAGGTTTTAGAAATCTGAAAGCAACAGAGAGAGCCTCTTCCAGGCTGGCCTAGTTCTGCATCTCCAGTGTCTGAGCTGGGGATGAGCGGGCCAGGACTCTCTCCCTCCATAACCACTAGCAGCCTCCTTGTACAAGCTTCCTGCCCTCCCTTTTCTATCAGTGAGCAGAGTGGATTTTCTTTTTTTTTCTAATATCTCTATTTTTGGCAGTCTCGGGTCTTAGCTGCAGTAGGAAGCTTCACTCTGGTTGTTGGTCCTGCAACTTGTGGGATCTTAGTTCCTGACCGGGAATCAGACCCGAATCCCCTGCACTGGAAGGCAGATTCTTAACCACAGGACCACCAGGGAAGTCCCCAGACTGAATTTTCTTCTCTAGGCCTGGGTGGCTAAGCACATTTTACACATCCTACTGCCTTTTTCTAACGGAGGCCTGGGGGCATTGCTAGGTGTTGAGGGGAGCCCACGGGAAGGGCCGAGCCTGGATCTTAATGGAGCAGCTGGTTTCTAAGAGCAAAAGGCCAGCACCGCATTTTCCCCTCGGCCTCACCCTGTATGTCGAAGATGTTTGGAGGGAAACCACATAAAAGTGGGGCCTCCAGGGGACTCAAGCACAGAGGACCCCTTTAGATGGAGGACCGAGACCTTCTAAGGTGTGGAGGGTGAGTAGGAAATGTTAGTGGTCAGGGCCAGGAGCATCTCAGAGACAGGGCTGAGTTCAGAGACTTGGGAGACATATACTTCCTGGGTGGCTTGGCCACCAGGGTTTGGGATTTATGAAGACCCAGAGCATGGACTTATACATTTACAGAGGATGTTTTATGCCTCGGGCTCTCTTCTAAGTATGTCGTTGTTGTTCAGTCGCCCCGTTGTGTCCGACTCTTTGTGACCCCACGGACTGCAGCACGCCAGCCCTCTCTGTCCCTCACCATCTCCCCAAATTTGCCCAACTTCATGTCCATTGCATTGGTGATGCCATCCAGCCATCTCATCCTCTGATGCCCTCTTCTCCTTCTGGAGTATATCACATACACTAAATCATTTAATAATGCTCTGACAACCCTATGATGTGTGGATAAATGGTCATTTCCATTTTATGGAAGGGGAAATTGAGGCTCAGAGAGGTGAAGGTGTTGTAGGAGGTGGGACCCCTTTCAGGGCCTGAGAGTGGGCTTTTGTCTAACACTCAGAAATGAATTGTTCCAGAAAACACATGTGCTGACAAAGCAAAAGACTTTATTGGGAAGGGGCGCCCAGGTGGAGAGCAACCGGTTAAGGGAACCCAGGAGAACTACTCTGCCACGGGTTCACAGTCTTAGGTTTTATGGAAAGTGGAAGTGAAAGTCGCTCAGTCGTGTCCAACTCTTTGCAACCCCATGGACTATACAGTCCGTGGAATTCTCCAGGCCAGAATACTAGAGTAGGTAGCCATTCCCTTCTCCGGGGGATCTTCCCAACCCAGGGATTGAACCCAGGTCTCCCACATTGCAGGCGGATTCTTTACCAGCTGAGCCACCAGGGAAGCCCAGGTTTTATGGCGATGGGATTAATTTCTGGGTTCTCTGACCAATCATCTTGCTTGGCCCTTATTTGGTCTGATTCGGGGTCCTTCCTGGTGACGTGTGCATGTCTCAGCCAATATTCTGGGAGGACTCCAGCACAAAGGATTCTGGGAGGCTGGTAGGACATATTATAGGCTGGCGTCTCCTCACTCTTTGGCCCTTCCTGAATTCTACCGATTAGTTTTTCAACTGTAGCACCATGTTCCTTATCGGGACCTCCTGTTGTGAGGCAGCTCATGCAAGTGGTTATCATTGTGCCTGACCAATGTAATCAATTTCGGTCCGCGGTTCCCTAACAAAGGAATTTGACCAAGTCACACAGTCAGTGAGTAGCTGAGCCAGGATTTGAACTTAGGAAGTCTGGCCTCAGACTGCTGTATTAACTACTTTATTGCCTTCTGTGGGAAACCCTAAGATCTGTCTTCAAAGCTTGAATCAGTGATTTATAAAGCTTTCTGAAGATATGCTTCCCTTTGAGAAATTGATGAAAATCATGGCTTCTCTCCCCAGAAAATGAGTACATGTACAGACATTTGCATTCAATTTCAGGGCATCACAGCCCCCTCAGAGCAGGTTCTTTTTTTTTTTTTTTTAATTTTATTTTATTTTTAAATTTTACATAATTGTATTAGTTTTGCCAAATATCAAAATGAATCCGCCACAGGTATACATGTGTTCCCCATCCTGAACCCTCCTCCCTCCTCCCTCCCCATACCATCCCTCTGGGTCGTCCCAGTGCACTAGCCCCAAGCATCCAGTATCGTGCATCGAACCTGGACTGGCAACTCGTTTCTAACATGATATTTTACATGTTTCAATGTCATTCTCCCAAATCTTCCCACCCTCTCCCTCTCCCACAGAGTCCATAAGACTGTTCTATACATCAGTGTCTCTTTTGCTGTCTCGTACACCGGGTTATTGTTACCATCTTTCTAAATTCCATATATATGCGTTAGTATACTGTATTTATGTTTTTCCTTCTGGCTTACTTCACTCTGTATAATAGGCTCCAGTCAGAGCGGGTTCTAATCTGGCAATTGCCCTTCCCTGCTGGGCTCTCAGGCACCTGTGTGGATGGAGCCAGGATGTCTACTTTCTACAAAGTAAAGGCTGTGATGGGAGCCTTGGTCCCTGAGAGTCCCCACGGAGTCTCACAGGTGGGATGGCTGTGCTGGGACCCTGTATCCCAGAGGGCTGTCATGGACCTTGGATATCTAGGCTGCCTGACAGGAGTCACAGACTGGTGATAGGAATGTTACAGTGTCTGAGAAGAATGGGGTGGAGGTGGGGACTGTTCTTGGTTTATGGTCCGTTAAAGATGGAAATTGTATGAGTGTGTGAATGTGTTTGTGAGAGAGAAAATATATCAGCCAGGGGCCCAGCAGGAAGGAGAATTCTAGTCAACTGGTTTCACTGAAGAGATTTAATGGATTTCTTTCAAAGGTGTGGGTGAGGTTGAGGACACCCACAAGGGACGGTGCCACACTCCGGGCCTGGCAAAGACAGGGAGCTGTTCCCAGGCTTGAAGGGGCAGCGGGAGGAGACAGTGTTGCTGTGTGAGAGTGGGAGGTGAGTGAGGTCAGCCGGGAAGCAGCCCCTCCCAGAACCATGGTGCTGAGACTAGGCGGAACCGGAAGTAATAGCCCAACCTCTCTCTCCTCCCATCTGCCAGTGCCTCCCGCCGTGTGTGTATCGACTCTTTGTGACCCCATGGACGGCAGCCTCCCCCCAGGCTCTGTCCATGGGATTTTCCCAGCAAGAATACTGGAGTGGGTTGCCATTGCCTACACCAGGGGATCTTCCCAACCCAGGGATCAAACCAGAGTCTCCGGTATCTCCTGCATTGGCGGGCGGATTCTTTACCACTGAGCCACCCTCTGGCCAAACCCAACTGGAACCCCCAGGGCAAGGGAACCGGATGATGGAGTTTGGTGGGAAACAGTCTCCTGGAGTGTAGGGCAGGACCGAGAAGGAGCTGGGCAGGCCAGGGCGGTAGCACTCCTCTCTTTAGCAAGAGAACAAGCCTCCAAAGCAGTCTAGGCCTAACCGCCAGCCCAGTGCCGCCTGCAGGTTGGGACACCCCTATCTTGATTCAGGCCTGCCTTGTAGCTGGATGTGGGAAGAGAAGACCTTGCTTGACCGTCCTAGGTTCTCCATCCCAGCCCTGCACTGACCCTTGTCCCAGGACAGTGTGGCAGTGCAGCTCCCCACCCGCCCCCATAAATCTCCACTTCTCTGTGTAGCACAACCCCTGAGAGCCACTTAATTTGGTCCTCAGAGAAGTTCCAAGTCTGCCTCCCCACTTTGAGGGCCTCACTGGAACTTATGATATGTAATTAATGCTGCTTAATTGATATTCTTGGGGCTTAGTCATAGGGGTTTTAGGGCCCCTTGGGAGCATCTTTTGTGACGCATCAGGAGCTTTTCCCACTGGGTTTGGTTGCCAGGACAAGAAGTAAGCTTTTCAGAGGGTAAACACCCTGAATTTCCAGGCTTTTTTTCCCATTTGTGCTTTCTCTTTCTTCCCTCTGGGAGGCTGTCCCTGTCAGTGGGGTCACAGTCCCCTCACCACCCAATCATTCAGCCCCTTCCCCTGTTTCACACCCCAGCCTGCTCAGTCCTGCACTTACCACCTACCCAACAATTCTCTAGGGTTCTCTGCATTAGAATCACTTGGTAAAACAAAGCAGATTTCGGGCTTCCCTGCAGCTTTGTTAATCAGAGAGTTCCTGAGGCCCCCAGTGTTCGGTGGTCTGTTCCCAAGACTATAAGCAGTGTCAGGCCCCCTCCCATCCTTAGAGACCAAGTATGGACAAAGGGCTTCAGCGGCTCAGGTCCTTCCTGGGAGCTGGCAGACTTGGCTCCGGATTCTGGGTGGTGAGGGGTTAACCTACTCCCCCCTCCCCCCTCCCCCCCATCCCGCCCCCCAGCAGAGCCAAATCTCCAGCCTCTGTGTGCTTTCTTCCCACTGCTAGTTCCCTAGCACTTCATCTCTCCAAGTCCCTTAGGCTTGAAAGTGCTCTAATTCTATGTAGAATGAAATACAGCCAAATTGATTACCAAAAAACCCCCAAAACTATCAGTTCATCTGTGTTCTGACCATCATGAATAGAAGTGTAAATTGGGTCTGACAGAGACCCGGTGGCTCCTTGGATGTTTTAAATCCAAGTTTTCACGTTCTTTTCATTGTTAGTAACCCAAGTAATGAAGGCTATAAAACATCTTTAGTAAATCCCTGGGTTGAAGATTCCATACGCGGTAGTTTGTAATATGCATATGTTAATTACTCCGGGTCCCGGTAATTCATCACCGCCCAGCCAGGCTCACTTGCCCCCTTTCCTGCTCTAGGAGATACTGGGTGCCCTTGGAGTCCCCCTCCCTGTCCTGTTTCCAGGGGAACTCCATTTTCTTCTCTGGCAGAGATCAATCTCTAGGGAATTCCCCTCTATTGAAGCCTCGAGTGCCGTTTTAAAAGCAGCGCTGTCATCTTCCCTAATGGGTGTTTTCCTTGGAGTCTCTGCCAGGAGTGGAAGGAGGAGGCAGGCTGCACAAAGGCATGCTTGCTCTTTCTGGGCTGGGATTTTTATATAAAATCCTGCCGGAGGGATTTTTTTTTTTTTTTAAATGTGTTTGAGAGAGGAAGGCAGTGTATTGAGGAGGAGGTAGGTCCCTTTCTTAAATGAGGATTCTCTGGAACCTGGGTGTTTTCCTGGAATAGTCTACATTTTAGAAAGCTATTAGGAGAAATTTTGTTTGCATCTGAAGACAAGAGGTATTAAAAATTAGCAAAGGCAGGAGAGGAAAATTCGGGAACTCTTTTGGAACCAGGGTTACAGGTTATAAGATTGTTATGGAATTTGGTGGGTGGGGCAGGAACCCAGTCTTAATTCAACTCGACGCCCTCCCCAGTGACTGGCACACAGGGAAATTTCTATAAATGCTTGTGAAGTAAACCTTATATTTACTTGGCTTTCATAATGCTTGAGGACTCTTGGCAGTTAGATGAAGGAAAAAACATAAGGAGCTTTGGAGTTAGACATACTTAGGTTTAGACCCAGCTCTGCCTAGCTCTGTGACCTTGGGCAAGTTACTTACCTCTGATTTTCAGTTTGCTCACTTGAAAAATCCCTGGAGAAGGAAATGGCAACCCACTCCAGTGTTCTTGCCTGGAAAATCCTGTGGACAGAGGAGACGGGTGGGCTACAGTCCATGGGGTCACAAAGAGTCGGACAGGACTGAATGACTGAGCACACACTTGCAAAATGGGTAAAAACTCACAGAGTTTTTGTGAGAATTGGATGAGATGAATTCAGTCACTCAGTCGTGTCCGACTCTGCGACCGCATGCGCTGCAGCACGCCAGGCTTCCCATCTTTGGGAGTTTGCTCAAACTCATGTCCATCGAGTTGGTGATGCCATCCAACTATCTCATCTTCTGACGTCCCCTTCTCCTGCCTTCAATCTTTCCCAGCATCAGGGTCTTTTCCAGTGAGTCAGTTCTTCACATCAGGTGCCCAGACTTTTGGAGTTTCAGCTTCAGCATCAGTCCTTCCAATGAATATTCAGAACTGATTTCCTTTAGGATTGACTGGTTGGATCTCCTTGCAGTCCAAGGGACTCTCAAGAGTCTTCTCCAACACCACAGTGCAAAAGCACCAATTCTTCGGTGCTCAGCTTTCTTTATAGTCCAACTCTCACATCCATACATGACTACTGGAAAAACTATAGCTTTGACTAGAAGGACCTTTGTTGGCAGAGTAATGTCTCTGCTTTCTAATATGCTATGTAGGTTGGTCATAGCTTTTCTTCCAAGGAGCAAGCATCTTTTAATTTCATGTCCGCAGTCACCATCTGCAGAGATTTTGGAGCCCCCAAAAATAAAGTCTCTCAATGTTTCCATTGTTTCCCCATCTATTAGCCATGAAATGATGGGACTGGATGCCATGATCTTAGTTTTCTGAATGTTGAGTTTTAAGCCAGCTTTTTCACTCTCCTCTTTCACTTTCATCGAGAGGCTTATTTGTTCTTCTTCACTTCCTTCTCTAAGGGTGGTGTCATCTGCATGTCTGAGGTTATTGATATTTCTCCTTGCAATCTTGATTCAGCTTGTGCTTCATCCAGCCCAGCATTGCACATGATGTACTCTGCATAGAAGTTAAATAAGCAGAATGACAATATAAAGCCTTGACGTATTTCTTTCCTGATTTGGATCCAGTCTGTTGTTCCATGTCTGGTTCTAACTGTTGCTTCTTGACCTGCATGCAGATTTCTCAGGAGGCAGGTAAAGTAGTCTGGTATTCCTATCTTTTGAAGAATTTTCCACAGTTTGTTTTGATTCACATAGTCAAAGGCTTTGGAGTAGTCAATAAAGCAGAAGTAGATGTTTTTCTGGAACTCTCTTGCGTTTTTGATGATCCAACGGATGTTGGCAATTTGATCTCTGGTTCCTCTTTCTTTTCTAAATCCAGCTTGAACATCTGGAAATTCACTGTTCATGTACTGTTGCAGCCTGGCTTGGAGAATTTTGAGCATTACTTTGGTAGCATGTGAGATGAATGCAATTGTGAGGTAATTTGAACATTCTTTGGCATTGCCTTTCTTTAGGATTGGAATGAAAACTGACCTTTTCCAGTACTGTGGCCACTGCTGAGTTTTCCAAATTTGCTGGCATATTGAGTGCAGCACTTTCACAGCATCATCTTTTAGGATTTGAAATAACTCAACTATAAAGATCCACTTAATCTACTGACTATTCAGTAAGGGGCTCAATAAATGTTAGTTTTCTTCCTTCATCCTGCATGCATGCTAAGTTGCTTCAATCCTGTCCGTACGGACTGTGGCTCTCCAGGCTCCTCTGTCCATGGGATTCTCCAGACAAGAATACTGGAGTGGGTTTCCATGCCCTCCTCCAGGGGATCTTCCCCACCCAGGGACTGAACCTGCGTCTCTTATGTCTCCTGCATTGTCAGGCAGGTACTTTACCACTAGTGCCACCTGGGAAGACCCTGTGTTCCTACTGAGAATCTGCTATTCTTAACACCATCTGCACCTTAAACTTATGTAGGGAACTTTTGAAAAATACAGTTGTTCAGACCCCACCCATTGAGACTTGGATTTAATTGGCCTGTGGTAGGGCTTGAGTATGGGTTCTTTTTTTTTTTTTTTTTGACCCTGCCTCAAGCCTTGTGGGATTTTTAGTTCCCCTGCCAGGGATCAAACCCTCACCCTTGGCAGTGAAAGGGCAGAGTCCTAACCACTGGACTACCAGGGAATTCCGAGCATGGGTTATTTTGAAAAATCTCTTGTTAAAGGATACATTTTTTAAAGATAAAATAATGATTCCCACAGAAATATAAATTGAACACGTAGCAAAATTTTATTCAACTTATTCATTAATGAGGGAACCAGTAAGATGTTATTACTGGTTCAAATCCAACAATGTGAGCACATACACAATCACGAATGCTGAGATGAATGTACAAATAGATGCAAATCCACTGGGTAATAATCAAATAATCAATTGCATCCCACTGAGGGAAATTTATTTGCATTTCTGTGGATAAGAATCATTTGCATTACGTTATGCCTTCTGTAATTTACAGAGTTGTAAAAAAGCTCAGAGGTAATGAAAGATACAGAGCTCTATGAAATCAGATACCTGGACTGGTATGTGAAACAGGACACCCAGGGATCTGCTTTTTGGTACGTTTCAATGACTTCCATGCTTCCCCAGCCAGAGGAGTACACCCTGCCTTAGACCTTTGCATGTAATTCTGTGATGACTGTTCTCACACTGTCTTGTAGTTATTATTTGAGTCTGAGCTGTCTCACCTACGACAGAGGAGTCCTGAAATATAGGATTCATATTCTATTTATCTTTGTAGCCCAGGACCCACCACGCTGCCTGGCCTACTTTATAAGTGCTTGAAAACTGTTGAATTCATCATTGAATTGAATTGGATAACTCAAAGAAACAAGCAGAACAAGTAGTGTTCTTATTTATTTATTTTTGGCTGCTCTGGGTCTTTGTTCCTGTGCTCAGGCTTTCTCTAACAGCAGCGAACAGGCTTCTCATTATGATGTCTTCTCTTGTGGCGCGTGGGCTCTAGAATATAGGCTCAGTAGCCATGGTACCCAGACCAAGAATCGAACCCGTGTCCCCTGCATTGGCAGATAGATTCTTTTTGATTTTATTTTAAACCTTTATTAAACTCTTTATTGGGTTATAACCACTTAACAATACTGTGATAGTTTCAGGTGAATCACGAAGCAGCTCAGCCATATGTATACATGTATCCATTCTCCCCCAAACTCCCCTCCCATTCAGGTTGGGTAGGCTGATTTTCAACCACTGGGCCACCAGGGTAGTCCCAGAACAAGTAGTGTTATATTCCATCTTCTGATGAGGAAGCTGAGGCCTTGAAAGTCTCTGATCTTGTCACATAATCAGCTTGTGATAAAGTTGGAACTCAAACCCTCTCATCCATTTCCTCCTTCGATCTTACTTCATTCAACAATGAGTAGCTACTCTGCACCAGTCACTGGGAGCAGTGGGCTTCTGCTGTCCTTGCTCTCAGAACCTTACATGTAGGGCAACATGCTTAGAGAACGTGAGCCAGAATGCCTGAAGTCAGCAATTATTAGCCTTATGACTCTAGACAAATTACTTGGCTTTTCGGTGCTTTCATTTTCTCATCCATAAAATAGGGAAGCCTACCATAAAAAGATTAATTAAAGGAATATGGTGCAAAGTGTTTACAGCAGCTGCTGGTGCTATAATCATCTGTGAAAGATGAGGAAAACTTGGATCCTCCCATTGCTTGAGAAGCTCTATCTATTGGGATGAAAAGAGTAGATCACGGTTAGGGCGTGTGGTGAGTGCAGTCATAGGGATATGAGGCGAACTGCGGGAGTTGGAGAGCTGGACTTCTGGGGAGCTGAGTCCTTAAGCATTAGCATGGGAAACCACATGGGGTTTTCCACGTGGCTCAGTGGTAAAGAATCCGCCTGCCAATGCAGGAGACAAAGGAGATTCGTGTTCAATCTCTGGGTCGGGGAGATCCCCTGGAAGAGGAAATGGCAACTCACTCCAGTGTTCTTGCCTGGAAAATTCCATGGACAGAGAAGCCTGGCGGGCTACAGTCCATGGGATCGCAAAGAGTCAGACACTACTGATAGACTAACACACTTTAGCCACTTAAACAACAGGGTCATGAATCTGGGTTCAGCTTTGTGGAATCCTTTGCCTCAAGGTCTCTCACAAGGCTTCTGTCAAGGCGTTGGCCAGGACCTCAGTCCTTTCAAGGCTGGGCTGGGGCAGGATCCCACTTCTAAGTTCCTTCAGTGGTTTTTGGTAGGATTCAGATTCTCAGGGGTGGGTTGGCTGATAGCCATCGTGGTTCCTTTCCACATGGGCCTCTGCATAGGTCAGCTCACACCATGGCATCTGGCTTCATCACAGTGAGCAGGAGAGAGGGAAGGTGCCCAAGACAAAGCCATAGTCTTTTTTGGCCGTGCTGTGTCTTTGGTGTGATCCTTTGTTATGGGAGCTCCTCTGGTTGTGCATCACAGGCTTAGTTTCCCGCTAGCATGTGGGATCTTAGTTCCCCTACTAGGCATCAAACCTATGTCCCCTGCATAGAAGGCAGAATCCTAACCACTGGACCATCAGGGAAGCCCCGCCATAGTCATTTATAACATAACCTCAGAAGTGACTTGTGTTCTAGTCCAATCTTCATTAGAAGCGAGCCATTAACTCCAGTCCACATTCAAGAGGAGAGGATTACACAAGGGCATGAACACCAGGAGAAGGGATCTTCAGAGATCTCACAGCCCCTGTCTCTGCCTTGCATTTACCATCAGGGCATCAAATCAGTACACCTAAATCGAAATCAGTCCGAGAAGGAAGGTAGTCATAGAGGTAGCACAAGTTCAGTGTGCTCACAGAGAGGTGTCTGGTTGGAGGAATCAGGACGGTTGCCTGGAGGAGGCAGCATTAACAATGGACCTTGGAAGAGTGGAGGACACGCCACTGGCCGAGAAGGGGAGGCCAGGTGAAGGACACAGCATAGGCAAAGGCAGGGAGGTGGGCAAGTGAGGGGCCTGCTCAGACGTCCAGATATCAAAACCATCTCACTTGGGAATTCCCTGGCCATCCGGTGGTTAGGACTCTGTGATTTCATTGCTAAAGATCCCAGTTTGATCCCTGATTGGGGAACTAAGATCCCACAAGCCAAAAAAAAGCCAACAGAAAAAACACTCTCTCACTTGAGTGGAACCTATGTAAAGAAAATGAGAGTAAGGGGATGGCAGTGGAGATTAGAACCAAAGGTAGATGGCTTCCACTGTGAGATGAGGGAGGTCTCTCCTTGACGAGGGGATGAGGGTGGGGTCAGGGGCTGGAAGAGGTGTGGTTTCCATTACTACTGGGTTCAGGACTGGGGAGTCTCTGAGTCCAGTCCCTCCAGCCTGGCTGCGAGACCCACGCCCCTTCTCCTCTTGCAGTTTGGACGCACCGAAGTCATCGACAACACACTCAATCCCGACTTCGTGCGCAAGTTCATCGTGGATTACTTCTTCGAGGAGAAGCAGAACCTCCGTTTTGACCTGTAAGTAGAAGATGGTGCTGAGGTTGGAGCTGGGGAGGGAACCACGGTTGGGAGGTGGGGCTCCAGGACTTCTTGTTGGGGCAGCGGTTTCCTCACTCAGGAAGGTAGGAGATCTGTCATATCAGAGGAAGCCCAGGGTTGACCTGGGAGAAAAGGGACTATTAGCTGAAGTCCAGCCCCACCCACATCAGGAGATGGAAGAGAGGTGGGGAGAGGGAACAAAGGCACCCCCCCATTTGTCTAGTGTGGAAGGGCACTGGGCAAGCTACCTGATTCTGGGGCGGGTGGTTGAGGAAGATCTTGGGGGCAACTCCAGCTCTGCCTCCAGGGAGCCCAAGTCCCCAGTGAACTCTTCCTCTGTCAAAGCTGGTTCTGGGGGCAGGTCCCCTCCAGTTTCCCCTCCTGCTGAGGTTACCTGGCTGATCAGACTCAAAGCATCTATGTGTTCATCACATGGATGCAGAGTGCCCCTCTCCTGAGGTTAAAGGTGACAGGGGGGTTTCAGTCTGGTGAGTAGGTGGAGGAGTGTTTTGTTGTTTTGTTCGGGGTATAGGGTGGTTAGAAAGGACTGTGCCCCCAGAGAATTGTGGATGGAATGGGGAACAGGGGTTGGCAAAGAGGGAACGAAGGGAAAAAAATGCAGTAAAAGGAGACAAAAGTGGAGGGAGGAATAGGAGGACTCGAGGCCCAGGGCAGTCAATGCAACCCATTGCTGGGAAGTCAGCTTCCCAGGTAGCACTAGTAGTAAAGAACCTGCCTGCTGATGCAGGAGACACAAGAGACACAGGTTCAATCCCTGGATCGGGAGGATCCTCTGGAAGAGGGCACAGCACCCCATTCTAGTATTCTTGCCCGGAGAATCCCATGGACAGAGGAGCCTGGCAGGCTACAGTCCATGGAGTTGCAAAGAGTCCGATACTACTGAGTGACTAACACATACACAACTTACATCTGGGCTTCCCTGGTGGCTCAGTGGTAAAGAATCCACCTGCCAATGCAGGAGATGTGGGTTCGATCCCTGGGTTGGGAAGATCCCCTGGAGAAGGAAATGCCAACCCACTCCAGTATTCTTGCCTGGAAAATCCCATGGACAGAGGAACCTGGAGGACTGCAGTTCATGGGGTTGCAAAGAGTTGGACATGACTTATTGGCTAAACAACAACATAACTTATATATAGTGAAGTGCTCAAACCCAATCCCATGATGCATTTTGATATCCATTTATCACCCAGATCAAAAGACACACCAGGTCTAGCACCTTAGAAGGCTACCATATTTGTCTCCTTGCTATTACTCCCAGAAATGTCCACTGTGTTAGTGCCTGGTTTGGGGAGAGCATGGGTTCTGGCTCAGCTCAAGAAGCCAGACAGTTCAGGGCAGGCTGCCCCAGCTGCCTTCACCATCTCTCTGTGTTCCCTGCAGGTATGATGTTGACTCCAAGAGTCCTGATTTATCCAAACATGTGAGTTCTGCCAGCACCTGCCCAGCAATTCTGAAAATCTCCTAAATGCCAAACTCTGAGTTGGCCTTGGGCTTCACTATGACACAGAGTGTGTGTCTGATGCTACATCCCGTCATTTCAGAGCCCTCGTATATCCAGGTGTGGGGTGATGGGGGAGGCAGGACGACTGTGAGCCTAGTGGGTGACAGTGGTCTTTTTTGCACCCTGGATGTGCAGGATTTCCTGGGCCAGGCCTTCTGCACCCTTGGAGAGATTGTGGGGTCCCCTGGGAGCCGCCTGGAGAAGTCCCTCACGTAAGTATACAGGGAAGTGGAGGCTATCTGGGTTGCTTCCTCAGTGATGGTCCAACTTGCTGTTCATCCTTGCTGAGGGCTAGCTCAGGGGAGGGGCAAGCCGTCAGCCGGTCATCATGGGCAGTCAGAAGTATGGAGACTGAAAGGGCCTTGCAGGACGTTTAACCCAATTATCTTGGAGAGACCTCGGCTCACTTATTAGAGCCCCACATTCCATAGAATGGCCGGAGACCTTATGTAGTCCACTCCCACCCCACCCCATCATTATATAGGGGAAGAAACTGAAGCCCAGAGAGGGAAGTGATTTGCCCAAGGCCACATAGCTAGGAAGTAGAAGAGCTAGGATTTGAACCTAGGGATCTGCTCACATAGAGTAGCCTTCAGATTGTTCGGATGGCGAAGCCCTCCCCACCCCACCCTGCCCCTGCATCATAGGGTTTTCAGTGCTTTAGGGGGAAACTATTACACTGAACAGGCTCTGCCATGAAGAGTCCCAAGGCTTCTCACAGTGGAGCCTGGGGGTGGCTTAAGGGACCAGCCAGGGTTGCCCACGCAGTGGGGTGACCTCTCTTGTCCCTGTTTCTCAGGAACCCCCAGGAGCACGGCCCAGGCAAGAGAGGCCTGCAAACTGGGACATTTGTCCAGGTCACAGGGTAGGGTGGGCAGAAAAGCACCGCCCCCCCCCCGCCCCGGCTTCTGCCAATTTCACACTGGACGCTGTCCCCTCATCATGATCAGTAACTGCAGAATGTGTTATTGGGGGGCGGGGGCTGTTCTCTTTCCCAGGCCCTGTCTCTGACCCCCAACAACTATGTGGAAACTTCAGAGCCCCCAGAAAGTCCTCCTTGTCCCCCAAAAGGTGTCATCCTCTGGCTTCACGGAATATAGTGATAAATAGCTATCATTTCTTGAGAATAGGGAGTAATCCCATGTTTGAGGGCTCTGAAGCTTATAGAATTTGGATCCCAGGAGTCAGTGTGTGTCTGTCCCTCTCAGCTCCCAACTGCCTGGGTCAAAAGCACCTGAGTTATTTGGGTCTGTGCTGCCCCCTGGCCCTCCAGGGGTGGAGGGGCACACCTTCCGGGGGGTGGAGAAAGACTTTGGGTTGGGGAGGAGCCAGTGGGAGGAGCTTTAAAGGTCAAACAGGATCGAAAATGTGGAGACGCAGGGTGCTGGTGAAGGAGGGGACCTACTCCCCCACTGAAGCTTCCACATGGCCAAGTTTAGTTGTTTCCCTGGCTAGACCTATGAATGGCTTCCTTCCAATGGGTGTCTGTTCTGGGCCAGACAGTGTTTCGTCTCTGTGACCTCACGAGGTCAATCTCCCCGTTTCACAGCCTGCACGCTGAGGCTCAGAGAGGTCACGCAGAGGTTCTCAAACTGAAGCAGGCACCAGCATCCCCTGGAGGGCTGGTTTCATAGACTGCTGGGCTCCAACCCCAGGTCCAGGCAAGGGCCCGAGAATTTCCATGTGTAACACGTCCCCAGGGGAGGTGATGCTGCTTGTCCAGGAAACACACCCCAAGAACCTCTGAGGTGAAGTTGCCCAAGGCTTCACCTTGTTAGGTTTGGGAAGAATACCTCTCCTTCCCCTGGCCTGTGGCTCTTGGACCTATTCTGATGTTTGATCCAGAACAGAAACCTGTCTCCAAGAGTTTTGGTGATGCCGAGAGCTCTGGCCCCTCAGGACGGGGATACTCAGCTCACGACATGCTCTTTCTCTCCACAGAATAGGAGCGTTCAGCCTGAATTCCAGGACAGGCAAGCCCATGCCAGCTGTGTCCAACGGGTAGGCCATCAGACACCTCTGGCCCTGGAGTCCTCAGACATTCAGCCAGCTCTGCAGAAGAGGGCCTTGGGGTCCTGGTCCCGTCCCTGCTCCCACCACTGTGCCTTCTTCAGTCCTGCTCAGGGGCACAGAGAGGGTCCTGGGTCCCTCCTACAGGACCCAGGCACTTGGGGCCACTCTGCAGCTGGCCCTCCCCCAACCCAGGCTAGAGCTCTGGCATCCCCAACCCCAGAGGTCAGAGGACTTTGGGGTGCAGGGTGGGGCTTAGAGGTAGGGGCCGTTTCTGGGCATCAGCAGGGACTGGGCCCTCTTCCTTCCTGTCCTCTCCCCAGGCCCGGTTTCTTCGCCCTCCCGCCTCTCAGCCTTCTCCTCCCTTGTCTTTATCTCCCTCTTCTCCAGTGCTTCCACTGCTGGACGTCAGCCTCCTCACAGAGTAGATTCTGCTAAACCCTCACTTTCCGCATTTCCTTACCAGCTGGGGTGGGCTAGCCACGTTCCCCCAGCCCAACCCTGACCATCTGCTTTTGGCTGGCCTCATGCAAATATGGCCACGGAGACCCTCCCACTCCTTCCCTTTCCTCTCCTGGTTGGCAAGAGGGTCCACACCTGGCAGGGGCTAGGGGGACCAGGGTAGGGAGCATCTGCTTGGGGGACCCACCTGGAGGGGCCACTGGCCTTTGCTGAGGGCCTCTAGAAGCTGGGGTCTCAGTAGCTGGATTGTCCATCCAACTAGCAGGATGTAGGAAAGGGGCCTTCAGGGGACCCAGGGATGCCCGCAGCCCAGGAACGGTATGGATGCTAATTTACAAGAAGAGTAGAAAAGCAGCAATTGGAGAGAGAGCAGGAGTCAGAGAGAGAAACAGAAAGGGAGAGCGAGTGGGAAGGGAGGGAGAGAGAGAAAGGCCAGGCAGGTGGGAGCTGACTGGGGCTGGAGAGCGTGGAAGGAAAGATCGGAAATAGACGAGGGGCTCAGAGGCAAGGAGAGGAGCAGATGGAGAAACATTGGACAGAGGAGGCTGGTGTGAGCATTCTATCTCCCTGGTCAAACAAATCAATCTTTACCAGCAGGCAGGGCCGGCTGGGGGCGGAAGGGCTTTGGGTTACTCAGCTGGCTGCCCAAGTCTAGGGGGACAAGCTGGCCACCTGGCTGGGGCAGGGGACACTCCAGCTGCAGCCCTGCTCTGGCCACCTCATCTGGAGGGATCTGAGCTATCTCATCAGCCCCCTGCAGAGGGCCAGCTCCCCTGCTTCCTCTGTTTGAGACTCTCTCCCTTCAAGAGCTGGCACTGGAGAGAGCTCCATCAGTGGTTCTCCTAAATGTGATCCGCAGCCAGCATGTTGTGGCCCTGAGGCTGGCTCGAGTGTGGGCTGCATTTCATCAGCTTTGCAGAGTGGTAAAGGGAGCCAGGCAGGGAGAGAAATGGTGCTCTTGAGGCCTCCTCCGCGTCAGGCACGGTGTGTGTGCATATTATTTTGTAAAATGGATGCTACAGTCACACCCATTTTATGGGCTAGGAAACTGAGACTCAGAGAGGTGCAGTAATGAGCCCAAAGTCACACAGCTACTGGACGGCTGCCATTTTCTTCTCCCTCCCAGGGGCTGGAAGGGACCTCCCCCTACCCTGGGGTTAGTCCTAAACATCGGAGTGCGATGGGCTAGTACCTGGGCGGGGTGGGGTCCCTCCTGACCAAAGGAAGAGGTCGTGGTAAAACCCCACCCTGGGAACTTGCTCCCCTAGAGAGGATTCTCTGGGGGAGGGGGGCCAACTTCACGTCCTGGTCGCCCACCTCACAGAGGAGCCTCAGGGTTGGCTGAGATCTCTCTCCCCCAGAGAGACCTCAGCCAAGAAGTTGCAGGGGAGGGAGCCATGGGAGACGGCCTGGCAAGCTGCCACCCAGAGTACACCCATCCTCCTGTTTCACTGCCTCTTACTGCTCTCCGTCCTCCAATGGATCAGAGTGGCTCAGAGCTGGGATGTTCCGGGACTCTGGGGATCAGCTGGGTGCAGGGTGGGGTGGCTAGCCCACGAGGTCTTTTGCCCACAGAAGTGGTCTCTGGACGGAAAGTTTGAGAACCACTGGTCTGGAAGCCTCCGGGTGAGTCTGGATGCTTTTCTAGGACTTTCAATGCAGACAGTACCCTTCTTGGTGGGCTCTTGGGGAGCAGGGGGTGGGGCAACTCTAGGCCTGGGGGCCTGGCCCAGGAAGCAGCGCCCTAGATCACAGGAGACTCTGTCTTCTTAGGGGCTTCAGAGCAGATCTGCTGGATGGTGGTGGGGAGGTGAGGGGAGGCTGAAGAGGGCTGATTCAGGGAGAGCTCAGGCTTGTGGCTCTGTCTTTGTCCGACTTTCCATTCTCTCATCTTCTCCTCTCTCAGCGGTGTCCCAGGGAAGAAATGTGGCACCATCATCCTGTCTGCTGAGGAGCTCAGCAACTGCAGGGTGAGTGGCAGAGGGACTGTAGGACAAGACCTGGGGTGGGGGGGTGGGGATGGAGGGCAGGCTGGCCTCCCTGGGACCCTGGGACCGCAGGGTGTCCTTGGAGGCAATGGGGGAAGGCAGGGCTCTTCAGTCTACCTTGGCTGTCGTAGAAGTCCACAGCTTTGGAGCTGGAAGATGTCTCCCCTTTTTAGAGCTGAGCTGACTGAGGCACAGGGAGAGGAAAAAGCTCGCCCACGGTCAGCCGCTGAGCTGGGCTGGGAGCCCTGGTCCACTCCCCGTCACGGCCACGCTCACTTGTCCTTGAGCCAAGACTGCCTTGGCACCAACACTGGCAGTGGAGAGGCCTTTTCAGTCTGGGAGGCTGGGCGCTTAGCATTTAGTTGTCATTTTTCCCTTTTAGCTCTGGAGTAGGGTGATGCCCCTACATGGGGCTGAGGGGGTGAGAGCATGTGGTTGGTGTGTGTGTGTGTGTGCGCGCGCGCGCGTGTATGTTGGGAAGCCAGAGTCTGCAGTCCTACACAGCCCTTGGTTTTGCTTCTTCTGTGGGACTGCAGAGAAGCAGGAGGTAGGGACAACTGGGGGGGAGCTGGGGGGTAGCCAGGGTCTTTAATAACGAGGCTGTAGTGTCTCAAACTCTGCATTCAGGGGCTTCCAGTTGGAGAATAAGACACAGAATTGATATTCTTTGGGAAGTATAGCAATGGCTGCTGCTGCTGCTGCTGCTGCTAAGTCGCTTCAGTCGTGATCTGCTCAAACACAGTTGCTCTATCTGCTTTCTCTGCTTGTCTGTTTACCTCTGTGGGTCTGGTGGACCTTGACCCCGGGACTAAACCTCCCCCACATGTACACCAACAGAGGGTGGGGCGTGCAGTAGGTGATCACAGAGGCTTTTCTGTGAATCTTTAATTGAATGAACAGGAAGCCCAAACCAAATGTTTAGGGGATGTGGGTATAACCTGTATATGCTGGCGATCTGGACACTATTGGAGTCCCTACAAGGGAGAGAGTCAGTTCAGTCACTCAGGTGTGTCCGACTCTTTGTGACCCCATGGACTGCAGCATGCCAGGGTTCCCTGTCCGTCACCAATTCCCGGAGCCTGCTCAAACTCATGTCTGTAGAGTTGGTGATGCCATCGAACCATCTCATCCTCTGTCATCTCCTTCTCCTCCTGCCTTCAATCTTTCCCAGCATCAGGGGCTTTTCCAATGAGTCAGTCCTTTGCATCAGGTGGCCAGAGTATTAGAGTTTCTCAGAGAGGACAAGGGCAAGAACCCAGCCGATATGTAGACTAGAGCTTCTATTCAAGCTTCCTGAGCCTCAGTTTCTCCGCCTGTATGCTGGAGCTTGCTGTGAGGATTAAAGGATGTGAAGGTGACCGTGCCCCAGGGGCTCTCCTCCTAGTGGGTGTCTGGGGAAGACCGAATCTGAATTCCCTGAAACCTAAATTCAGTTTGCCCTCAGCTTCTAACTCAGTCGGTGGCTTCCTCCCTGGTTTATAATTAGACAAAGTAATACAAACGAAAGTGCTTTGGAAATTCTAAAGCTCTAGATGGTGCTGGGTGCTGCTATTGGTCTCGTTTTCCGGGATTGGTAAACAGTGTGTGTTTAGGCTCTCCTCCTCCTCCCCCACTCTGCCCTCCTCCCCCTGCATCCACGGATGGCAGCAGCTTCTTAGATTTAAGCAGTTTCAGAGCAAGTGGGGGTGGGGGGCTCCCTCCCTTCCTCTTGAGATTGTCAGCTCCTTTTCTTTGGGGGCATCTTTGGCTGAGTTCTGTCTTTCCCTAGAATACTTGCAAGGAAAAAGAGACTAATTCCCAGCATCTGGCTGAATTAAAATAATTACATCTGATCGGCTTTGCTTCTGTCATCCCAGCATTCAGTAGGAGGATCAAAGGAAGAGGGTGGAGTCTGAGAGATGGTTTTTCACCAGAGCTGGGCTTCCTGCTCAAATGAATATATTCTGCTGGAGCAGACAAACCCTCCTTTCATCCATGGGGATGGTGTGGGCAGGCAGGGACCGGAGAAGGATTAGAGTTGACTCCAGAGGGTCATCAGCATACTTTGATGGGTTATAGAAAAGCCCTTCTCATGGAGAATTTAAATACCAAGAAAGTTCCAACAATCAGAATTTGACCCCAGATATTATTCAGTGATACTTGATGTTGACAAGGCTGAGCTTAATCTCCTGAAAGGCCTCTGAATTACCAAAGAATTCATTATGGTCAGCAGTAAAACAGTGATTAATGCATGTAATACTGACCAATATTTGCATAGTCCTCACAGTTGACAGACTCTCGTGTTGACACTCTATTTGATCATTCACCATGGGACTCAGGGGGCTTCCCTGGTGGCTCAGACAGTAAAGAATCTGCCTGCAATGCAGGAGACAGGGGTTCTATCCCTGAGTCCGGACAATCCCCTGGAGAAAGGCATGGCAACCCGCTTCAGTAGTCTTGCCTGGAAAATCCCATGGACAAAGGAGCCTGGTGGGCTACAGTCCAAGGGATCACAACTGAACAACTAACACTTTCACCTTCGTGGGACTCAGGGCCGTGTAGGTGTGAGTGACCCAGTGTCCAGATGCAGAGAAGTTGGAGTGGCCTGCTTAAGACTGCAGCATTCTAACCCAAGCCTGTGGTTTGGGAGTGTTTCCCTCATCCAGTGAAGTTCTGAACCTTCATGGCACATGCAACAGCTATGGGCTTTGTCAGGCCAGTAGCTGTTAGTAGGCCTGATGAGTGGCTGGACTTCTAGAGAGAGGCAGGAGGGTATTGTGGGTGCGGGTGGTGAATAGCTCCTAGGCTTCCCCTTCCCAGACCCCTAGCTGCCCCTAGGCCTGCCAGGCAGCCAGACAGCCTCGCTCTGGAGCCACAAGTCCCTGGCCAGATGCACATTCTCAATGCCATCCAGTCAGGTCCCTGCACACACTGGTGAGAGTGTGACTCACCTCTCACCAGCCAAGGAAGCCAAAGCTCCACCTGGCAGCTATCCCTCCCCATCTCCTTCTAGGTATCAGCAGCCTGGCAAATAGATGGGGAAACAATGGAAACAGTGACAGACTTTATTTTCTTGGGCTCCAAAATCACTGCAGATGGTGACTGCAGCCATGAAATTAAAAGACGCTTGTCCCTTGGAAGAAAAGCTATGACCAACCTAGACAGCATATTAAAAAGCAGAGACATTACTTTGCCAACAAAGGTCTGTATAGTCAAAGCTATGGTTTTTCCAGTAGTCATATATGGATGTGAGAGTTGGACCATAAAGAAGGCTGAACACCAAAGAATTGATAATTTTGAGCTGTGGTGTTGGAAAAGACTCTTGAGAGTCCCTTGGACTGCAAGGAGGTCAAACCAGTCAATCCTAAAGGAAATCAATCCTGAATATTCTTTAGAATATGATGCTGAAACTAAAACTGCAATACTTTGGCCACCCAATGTAAAGAACCGACTCATTAGAGAAAACCCTGATGCTGGGAAAGATTGAAGGCAGGAGGAGAAGGGGATGACAGAGGATGAGATGGTTGGATGGCATCACTGACTCAATGGACATGAGTTTGAGCAAGCTCCAGGAGATGGTGAAGGACGAGGTAGACTGGTGTGCTGCAGTCCATGGGGTCACAAAGAGGCAGACACAACGGAGCGACTGAACAATAACAAAGCCTGCTTGTGTTTTCATTCATTTCATTTCATCAAATATGCTTGGGCTCAGTTCATGCCCTCCCAAAGTTTTCAATTTTGTGTGAAAGACAGAAATTGCCAGCCAGCAATGACTGTACAGCAGGGTCATCAATCCTGTCAGACCCGTTGCCTCTTTTTTATGACACATGTTTCACAGCACTCTTTACTATCCTGAAGGAAAATTCTTGGACATACCATATAATATGCCAAAATACATACAGGTAAGGCAGTCAGCCCTTGCAGCTACCTAGAGGAAGATCAGTCCAGACAAAGAATACCATAGCTCTTGGAAAGGAAAGAGCAGGAAAACAATAGTGAGTGACGTCAGAGAGACCAAGGTGTGGGTGAATGTGGGGGCCAGATGGTGTGAGACTTTGTGGATGAGAAGCTTAGCTTTAAGTCCTGATAAAGTCAGAACTCTCATTGTTCTAAAGACAAACTTCAGAGAGAGCCCAGTGTCTGCATATGTGAGTCTTGGGAAGATTCCGGGAGAAAGATAGGAATAAAGAGGTAAGGTGAAGTGAGGGAAGTGGTGAAGGTCTTCTGATTCCCAGAATAAGCAGGTTGATCTTTGGGAATGATTTGTGTGTCTGTGTGTGCATGTGTGTGTGTGTGTGTGTGTGTGGTTAGCACAGCTCTGTGTGCTGCACAATGAAAAATCAGCATTCAGATATCACCCTTTTATTTTTTATTTTTTAAAGGAAGAGCAGGTCCTTAGTTATTTTGGGTTGCACTTGGTCTTCGTGGCTGTGCGTGGGCTTTCTCTCCTTGCAGGGGCTACTCTAGTTGCGGTGCTTCTCTTGTTGCAAAGCACAGGCTCTATGGCACGTGGGCTTTAGTAGTTAGGCATTCGGGTTCAGTGGTTGTGGGACATGGACCTAGTTGCTCCATGGCCTGTGGGATCTTCCCGGACCGGGAATCAAACCCATGTCCTCTACATTGGCAGGCAGATTCCTATCCACCGTACCACCAGGGAAGTCCCAGACATCACCCTTTTAAAAAGTTAGTTTGCAATATTTTGGTCTTAGAAATCATCTTTCTGGTTAACAACAACAACACACAGAATGAAAGAAATCAAAACAAAAACATTTTTCCTGATGCTGAAAAAATAATATGTTCCCAACAGACAGTTGAAAATACAGACGAGAAACATCACCAAGAGATAATCATTGTTGACATTTTGAAGCCTTTCCTCCAAGGCTTTTTTCCTGTGTGTCCAAGTATATAGTTTTTTCTTATAATTAGTAGAATATGATATCCAGATTTATTTTTCCCATGTCATTAGATATTCTTGGAAGACATATTTAATAGCTACATATCAATTTTCTGTTGTATGGATGGGCCATAATTTATTAAATCTGTTCTCTTAAAGGGAAACAATATAATTAATACCTTGAACATTCTCATAGCTGACTTCTTCCATTTTTCTTTGAACTTTAGTTGATGGAGTTTGGTTAGTATCCTAGACACACAGGCTCAATGAGTGGGAGGAAAAATGGTCAATCTGCAATTCTCCGCCTGTGAATGACCACATCAACAAATACACAACTGATTGGCTTGCTTGAGAAGCCAATCATTAAAACAGCAGAGAAAAACCAGCTTGACCTCAACGTGGTTATTCAGTCGATGTCTAGAGACAGGCCCAGCTCCTAGACCGGCTTGAATACTCGCCATCTACGTGAGAATAAACTGTAGCCTGTGGAGTCTTCACCACCACCCCTAATGCCTACACCCAGGTCTCTTGCTTCTGCAGGCTTGCCCAGGCAAGCAGGGGTTCTGGGGCTAGGCCCCTCTGTGAATGCAAGAGCCCTTCCAGAGGTCCGTGGTCACAGAATCACCCCCAACTCTGAGTTGTGTTCACACTGGAGGAGTGCTAAATCTGAGTTGTGGCTAATGATTCATTTTCTTACCTTTTTTAAATTTAATTTTTAGTTTATATTGGGATATGGTTGATTTACAATGTTGTGTCAATTTCAGGTGTATGTGTGTGTATGTGACCACACGTGCTCAGTCACGTACAACCCTGCGACTCCATGGACTGTCGCCCGCCAGGCTCCTCTGTCCATGGAACTCTCCAGGCAAGAATACTGGAGTGGGTTGCCATCAAAGCGATTCAGTGATACATTTACGTATATTCATTCTTTTTTCAGATTCTTTTCCCTTACAGGTTCTTTCTTTTCAATGTCTTCATTTTTCTGACTAAAAAAGACAGTACACTAATCCCAGGAAATTTGGAAAACATAGCAAATATTAAGGAGAAGACCATAAATGTCACTCTGTTCCACATCTATTTAAAAGTGTTTCTTAGGGTACAGAATATGAGCAGTAGGGCAAAGCGATTAAGAACTTGGGCTCTGGATCCAGACTAAATGCCATTGCTTACTAGCTCTGTGACCCTGGGCAAGTTGCTTGACCTTTCTGTACCTCAGTTTCTTTATTTGTAAATGGCTTTATTTTATTTAAAATAGATTTTTGATATTTTACGTGTCATGGAATTTTTTTTTTGCATTTTTTTTTTAAAATACCGCATTAAAATCTTTATTTTGATTACTGAGATTTTTGGAGTTGCTTAAATTTTGCACTGGCCTTATCCTGGCTCTCACCCTGGGGGCTGCCAGCAAGACTCAAGCCAGAGTAACCTTCCATTCTCCCCTCCTGGCTGTGGCTACCCTCTCCCAGCCTTCAGCCCACCTGCTGACCTCTGGCCTCCAAGGCCCTCTCCTGGGTCAGGGAGGGCTAACATGTTAGAGTAGGCCAGGCCACCACCCCAGAGAGAAAGGCTGTTTGCGCTGTGGTCTCGCCAGCAGCCTGATTAACATGCGGAAAGATGCAAATTGAAGCAATCCTGCTGTTAGAGAAGAACTTAATATGTTTTTTAAAAAGATGAGGTGAAAAGGCAGAAATTGCAGAAAATTATATATTGCCGGAGCTGTTTTACCATCCCTGCAGTTGATTCCAGAGATGCTTCTGGTTTGGGAAAGGCATTTTATGTGCTCAGGGAGCCCCCCTCTCTCTGACTGAGAATGTCAAACAGCAGGATCTTTGACCCTTGGCCAGATTTTGCTGCTCCCTAATCCTGCTTGCCCAGTACATTTTATTGCCTCTTCTGGAGTCACGTGTATATCAAGGGCTGATTCATTTATTAACCCTTATTTAAGAGGAACAAAGCATAGTAAATATGATTATTACCATAAACCATGTGAAAGCGTGAAAGTGTTAGTTGGTCATGTCTGACTGTTTACAATTCCATGGACCATAGCCCACCAGGCTCCTCTGTCCATGGGATTCTCCAGGCAAGAATGCTGGAGTGGGTAGCCATTCCCTTCTCCAGGGGATCTTCCCAACCCAGGGATTGAACCTGAGTCTCCTGCATTGCAGGGAGATTCTTTACTGTCTGAGCCATCAGGGAAGCCCAACATAACCCATAACCCATAGCCACCTTCAAAAGCAAGTCCCTCAGCAGCTCCATGTTCCTTGTCTCAAGGGCTCCCCATGGGTTGTGCACCCTTTAGAGAGGAAGGGTGCCTTGGTTACAGCTAGAAAGTCCCTGAAGTTTTGTCTTATGGCCATGGATTTGAATGGCCCCATACTGTTTATCATAATGGGCTTTTGGCAAATGTTACTGGGTCTAGATGGTGTTAGGGAGGACAGATCAAGTTGAACAGCCAAATAAATCTCTATCAACGCCGCACACATATTTGCTATGGGGGTGCGGTAGGGGAACGAGGTGTGGCTCACTGATGGATTTTTCCAGTTAGATGAATTTCAGAGCCAATCTTTTATCTTTTTTTTTTTTTGGACTAGTTTGCACAGAGGAGACTTCTCTAAAATGGATTTCACACTTCTCTGACTTCTCAAACTGAGACTGCAGAACATAATTAAACTTATCTTGATGATTCAGGGTCATCATTTGGAATCTCAGTTATTAATCTTTGGAGCCAGACTGTCTGGTTTCAATCTAAGCTTCTCCTCTTATTAAGCTTTGTGGCTTCAGGAAAGAGTATTAACCTCTCTGTGCCTCAGTTTCCTTAGCTTTAAAATGGGAATAATCATTGTATTTATCATAAACACTAGCTGGACACTGGCAATTTCATATGGGTCGGCCTAGGAGTAAATGGCACTCAGAAAGTATTGGCTTTGATTCTTTTATTTAATTTTTTTAAATTTTATTTATTTAATTATTTTTGGCTGTGCATGGACTTTTCTCTAGTTGTGGCGAGCGGGGTCTTCTCTCTGGTTGTGGTGTGCAGGCTTCTCACTGCTGTGGCTTCTCTTGGAGCACGGACTCTAGGGTGTGTGGGCTTCAGTACTTGCAGCACATGGGCTCAATAGTTGTGGTTCCCGGACTCTAGAGCCCAGGCTCAATAGCTGTGGCACATAAGCTTAGTTACTCCGAAGTATGTGGGATCTTCCCGGATCAGGGATTGAACCTGTGTCTCCCACGTTGGCAGGTGGATTCTTTACCACTGAGCCACTAGGGAAGCCCCTTAAATTTGTATTAGAGTGTAGTTGCTTTACAATGTTGTGTTGTTTTCTGCTGTGGCTCTTTCAGCTGTTCTATGTTAGGCTCTGTGGACTGGGACTTAACATATATTATCTCCCTTGGTCTTCCAAACAGTCTCAGGGGGAAGTCTCCATTTTCCAGAGGAAATGCTGAGACAGGTGAAATTGCTTGCCCCACGCTGCTCAGCTGGCAGACGGCGGGGGTGGGGTGGGGGTCTAATCAGGGGCTGTGGCTCCTTTGTACTCTTTTCTCTGTCAGGTGCTGTGCTGGGACCATGGCCCTCCCAGTGGAGCCCTAAATGGTCCCTGAAGTTATGGTCTATTAAGTTCTGCATTAATATTTTTCTGATATTTCTACTCCCCTTCATGATGATCTTGCAGGGCCCCCCATGGGGTTTCCTAGGCAGGAAAAATAAGAGACTGTTCTTCTGGATTTTGTGGCATCTATTTTGGTTGTTTTCAATATATGTATGCATTTTATTGGGCTTCCCTGGTAGCTCAGACAGTAAAGAATCTGCCTGCAATGCAGGAGACCTGGGTTCAAACCCTGAGTTGGGAAGATCCCCTGGAGAAGGCAATGGCAACCCTGTGTTCTTGCATGGAGAATTCCATGGACAGTGGAGCCTGGTGGGTTATAGTCCATCAGGTCGCAAAGAGTCGGACATGACTGAGCAACTAAAACACACACATTATATAGTCAGCCAGTATAAATTGTCATGTGTAGCTCGTCTGTGTTCATTCAGGTGAGGGTGTCACACAGGTGACCCCAGCTGTGGGAGAGGTCACTGTGATAACCACCAAGTTATGTCCTGGGGAGGCTGAAGGGACCCTGGATTCCCAGACTGTCCCCTGAGCACCAGCCTTCCCCAGATGCCAGCCCATATGGTCCCTGTGGCATTGGCACCAAAACCTAAGCCATCCAGCTTTAAAGGACAGTGGTGGTCATCCTGTCCACTCTTTAGAAGAAGAAGCAGGAAGAGGGCTTGAAGAACTGCTGGGACTCGCTAGAACTCAGAGCTCTGTGTTCCTTGCTGAGGCTCCTCCTCAGCAGAGTATAGTCCTCTCTGTTTTCTGATGTTACTAATGGTTCCATCCAGGGGGAGGAGCCAGGAACCCCTTGATGGGCATGGAATCTTTTCACTGGGGCTTCCCAGGTGACCCTATTGTAAAGAACCCACCTGCCAATGCAGAAGATGTAAGAGACATGGGTTCAATCCCGGGGTTGGGAAGATTCCCTGAAGGAGAACAAGGCAATCCACTCCAGTATTTTTGCCTGGAGAATCCCATGGACAGAGGAGCCTGGTGGGCTACAGTCCATAGGGTTGTAAAGAGTTGGACACGACTGAAGTGACTTAGCATGCATGCATGATCTGTTTAGCCATACAAGACCTGCTCTTGGCTTAATGCTCTGCTGTCACAGTCTTGAAATCTCTTAATACTCTTTGAAAAAGGACCTCACCCTTTCCTTTGGCACTGGGTCCCACAAATTACACAGCCAGTGCACAGTTCAGGGAGGTGAGGGGAACCCACCGGGTCCTATGCCACCTCCTTTTCCTAGGCCTTGGGATGGAGCTTGCCAGGAAAGCATTTAGGTGCCCCCTCCATCCAGCATGAGATGCGATTGGAAATTTCTCCTGGGTAGAGCTAATAACTGTTAGAAGTGGACTTCAGTTCAATTCACTCACTGAGTTGTGTCTGACTCTTTGTGACCCCATGGACTGCAGCACGCCAGGCTTCCCTGTCCATCACCAACTCCCGGAGCTTGCTCAAACTCATGTCCATCGAGTTGGTGATGCCATCCAACCATCTCATCCTCTGTCATCTCCTTCTCCTCCTGCCTTCAATCTTTCCCAGCATCCGGGGCTTTTCCAATGAGTCAGTTCTTCACATTAGGTGGCCTAAGTATTGGAGTTTCAGTTTCAGCATCAGTCCTTCCAATGAATATTCAGGACTGATTTCCTTTAGGATGGATTGGTTTGATCTCCTTGCAGTCCAGGGCACTCTCAAGAGTCTTCTATACAGTTCAAAAGCATCAATTCTTCGGTGCTCAGCTTTCTTTGTAGTCCAACTCTCACATCCAAACATGACTACTGGGAAAATCATAGCCTTGACTAGACGGACCATTGTCGGCAAAGTAATGTCTCTGCTTTTTAATATGCTGTCTAGGTTGGTCATCGCTTTTCTTCCAAGGGATAAGCACCTTTTAATTTCATGGCTGCAGTCACCATCCGCAGAGATGTTGGAGCCCCCCAAAATAAAGTCTCTCACTGTTTCCATTGTTTCCGCATCTATTTGCTATGAAGTGATGGGACCAGATGAATGTTGAGTTTTAAGCCAGCTTTTTTACTCTCCTCTTTCACTTTCATCAAGAGGCTCTTCAGTTCTTCACTTTCTGCAATAAAGGTGGTGTATCTGAGGTTATTGATATTTCTCCTGGCAATCTTGATTCCAGCTTGTGCTTCTAGCCTGGCATTTCACATGATATACTCTGAATAGAAGATAATAAGCAGGGTGACAATATACACCCTTGACATACTCCTTTTCCTATTTGAACCAGTCTGTTGTTCCATGTCCAGTTCTAACTGTTGCTTCCTGACCTGCATACAGGTTTCTCAAGAGGCAGGTCAGGTGGTCTGGCATTCCCATCTCTTTCAGAATTTTCCAGTTTATTGTGATCCACACAGTCAAAGGCTTTGGCATAGTCAATAAAGCAGAAATAGATGTTTTTCTGGAACTCTCTTGCTTTTTCTATGATCCAGCGGATGTTGGCAATTTGATCTCTGGTTCCTCTGCCTTTTCTAAATCCAGCTTGAACATCTGGAAGTTCACGGTTCACGTATTGCTGAAGCCTGGCTTGGAGAATTTTGATCATTACTTTACTAGCGTGTGAGATGAGTGCAATTGTGCGGTAGTTTGAGCATTCTTTGGCATTGCCTTTCTTTGAGATTGAAATGAAAACTGACCTTTTCCTGTCCTGTGGCCACTGCTGAGTTTTCCAAATTTGCTGGCATATTGAGTGCAGCACTTTCACAGCAGCATCTTTCAGGATTTGGAATAGCTCACCTGGAATTCCATCACCTCCACTAGCTTTGTTCGCAGTGATGCTTTCTAAGGCCCACTTGACCTCACATTCCAGGATGTCTGGCTCTAGGTGAGTGATCACACCATCGTGGTTATCTGGGTCGTGAAGATCTTTTTTGTACAGTTCTCCTGTGTATTCTTACCACCTCTTCTTAGTATCTTCAGCTTCTGTTAGGTCCATATCATTTCTGTCCTTTATCAAGCCCATCTTTGCATGAAATGTTTCCTTGGTATCATCTTGGATGACCTCTAAAAAGTCTCAGTTTCCTCATCTGTAAAGTGGGGAGACCAGAGGAGTTACTTCTTATATGTGTGTAAAGAGGGCTAACACAGCACCTGGCATCAAGTAAGTGCTCAAGAAGTCAGCTGTTCTCTAATCCAGGTCCGAAGTCCTCGATTTCTCAGGAAGGTCTCAGATTCCCAGAGTTTCCCAGTCCTGTCTCCTTGTCCCTCTCAGGTGCTCAATGCTGAGGCACAAAATAAAAGCTGACATTACCTGGGCACCTCTGGATGCTGGTTGCTGTGCCTGGGCACTGCCCCCAGGGGCTCCCTTCAGGGGAACCTTCAGCCCAGGCTAACTAGAGCCCAGCCCTGCCCCAAGTCAGAAGAAATCAGTGATTCTAAGATATAGGGAAGCGGGCCTCATGAAGGGTAGTGTGCTCTGTGCTGGAAGAGGCATCACTGTGAAATCATGTTGCCTTCATACATGTTGAATTTCTGCTCTGCCAGTTGCCAGCTGTTGATCTTGGGCAGGTTACCTAGCTTCTGCAACCTCCAGCATCCTCATTTGTAAAATGAGGATTATTATGAAAAAGGATGATTCTGAGGGCTAAATATGCTAAGGCTGTAAAGCCCTGAGCCAAGGGCTGACCTACACAGATGGTAACTAATCGCTGTTTGTGGAATGAATGAATGAATGAATAAGCTAGTGGTTGCAGCTCTGTTTGCTGCTGTCAGATGCCCTTGAGGGAAGGCTTGTGAGCTGGTAGAGGTGGGCGTGGGGCATGGACAGGGGCCACACACAGGCAGGGGCAGGGAGGGAAAAGGGAGAAATACCCAGATCATCATAACTCATGCACACACAGAACTCAGTGTGCGCCGTACACTCCTCAATGTTGTCGTCAGTTAACTCATTTCATCCTCCAACAAGCCTACGAGGTAGCCTTTCCTGTACCCCCATTTTACAGATGAGGAAACTGAGCCCAGACAGGGAGAGGAGCTAGATCACACAGCTAGTGAGGGATGGAGTGGAAGCAGGCAACCTGGCTCCAGAGACCATATTCTTAACCAACATACCGTATCCACCGTCCCGAGCTTTTTTCCTTTTTTTACAAATTTATTTATTTATGGCTGTGTTGGGTTGCTGTGGGCTTTCTCTAGTCGGGGAGAGCAGGGACTACTCTCTAGTTGCGGTGGGCAGGCTTCTCATTGCAGTGGCTTCTGCCGTTGTGGAGCATGGGCTCTAGGGAGCATGGGCGCAGTAGTTAGGCTTAGTCGCCCCATGGCATATGGGACCTTCCTGGACCAGGGATTGAACCCATATCCCCTGCATTGGCAGGTGGATTCTTAACCACTGGACGACCAGGGAAGCCCCCTGCCCCAACATTTGACCATGTCCTTTGAGCTGTGAGAGGTGGCATCTTCATCTCTGCCACCACTCTGGTCCTCGCTGGGCTGTGGGACTGATCTCCAGAGACCCTCTTCCCCACTGAGAAGAAATGGGCAACACGAGAGAGTGGGTATTTCCTGACAGGCCCGGCCCTTGAGGGCAGGCCAGGCCCCAGGGACCATCACCAGAACCCTGAGCTCTGGCCAGTTGGCGGCTGACTTGTCGGGATGCAGAGCTTTCAGGCTGAAGAGCCCACACGGGGATGGGCAAAGAGGAGGATGCAGGGGCATCTCTGCCCAGTGCCCTGTTGGCCACAGCAAGCCGAGGGGCCAGGAGCCGTGTGAGAGGAGGCGCCCAGGATCCTCATGGGGCCTGGGTACCTGCCACGTGCTCTTGGGCTGAGGGTTGGGTCGGCCAGGGCCGTTAACTCATCAGAGGAGGCAGAAACCTGGGGCTCTGTTTGGCAAACGTGTGGGGGTTGCTCCCTGCTCTGAGCTGTAGGCTCCTCAGCTGTAAGATGAGGGAGCGGGGGTCACGGTCTAGCTGTACCCACCTGAGAGTTAGATGGGTCTTGTGTGTGTCAGCGCATGTGGAAGGCATGCTTAAACTCGGGAGCCAAGCAACCCTGTGAGGGGATGAGGCGATGTGGACCGCGAGGGCTCTGGGGCTGGGTGGCCAAGCTCCGAGTGGCTCGGGTTAGTCATTTCAGCTGTGAGCCCCTCGGTACAAGAGGATGACACCATGTGTGTGAGCCTCGACTGGGGGGTGACGTGCCTGCAGCGTGCTCTCCTTCAGCCCTCACCACGGCCCTCTGCGGCGTGCGCTGTCATCAGGCCCACGTCACAGATGGGAGACTGAGGCTCCGAGAGGTCACCTCCTCGTCTGCTCACGCAGCAGCAAAGCAGCAGAGCCAGGATTCTAACTGGAGCAGCCAGCTTCACAGCCCAGCTGCTCCGCCAAACCTGCCGGGGAGGGCTGTCTGAAAACAAAATGAGACCTTCCAAAGTGTGAGCTCAGGGCCTGGCACCTTGTGCCAGGCAAACGTGAACTGCTACTGTCGTTTCTAACTGGCTTGGTGCCTGGAATCCCCAGGCCCCTGGGCTGTGTTTCCACAGGGACAGGGGTCCCCTTCCAGCCCTCTGCTGCCTCACACCCCTGTTCTCCTTCCTCCCCACTAGGACGTTGCCACAATGCAGTTCTGCGCCAACAAGCTGGACAAGAAGGATTTCTTTGGGAAGTCTGACCCCTTCTTGGTGTTCTACAGAAGCAATGAGGATGGAACGTGAGTTCTCTGGCAACACTTCCAGGGGCACGGGTTGGGGGGTAGGCTGAACGGTGATGGCTTGGGCTGGCTTGGGCCCCTGCTCTGGGTAGACGTCAAGGGGCCCCAGGAGCTCCAGAGGCTCCTGGCTGCACAGATGGGGTGGTGGGGGACAGATGGCAAGCCCTCAGTGACATTCTGAGGGTCTTAGTGATGGCGAGTGCTGGGTGTGTCAGAGATGGAAGCAAAAACAAGCGAGAACTCGGGGTCCATCTGACAGTCCACTCCTTCTTCAACATCGATCAGTCCCCATCTCTAAAGCTAGTCTTCACCCATCCACAGCCCTCTGACACCCCACGACACATGTCCTCCCACTTCTTCCTCCTCAGCATGGCAAATCTGCACCCATCTCCCCACCTGGCCCCACGCTCTGCCACAAGGTTCATTGAAATTCCCTCCCATCTTTGAAACCAACTCCCCCCTCCCCGATCTCCTTCTCTCTTCTCCTTCATCAGGAAGCCACCCACAGTATGATGGAAAGACAGATGACTCGTTAGCCAATGTAGGTCAGTGATGTACCCAGAGGGACAGATTCTAGGTTGAGGGTCTGGGGACCTGAGTCCTCTCCACCAACCGGCTGTGTGACCCCAGACAAGTGTGCCCCCTCTCTGGGCCCGTTTTCTCATTAGTGAAATGATCTGGTTGGATGAGGCGGTCTCCATGGTCTCTTTAAGCATCATAGCTCTGGGAGGCTGAGGCCACTTACGGCTGGGATTCTGCAGAATGAGGAAGCCATAGGGCCAGGGAGGTTAATTAGAGAAGCGCTGCTGGAGAGGGGAACTGGGGAGCAGGTTTTGAAGGAAAGAAAGAAAATGGGTCCATGAGGGTTGGGGGTTGGGAGGGGAGGGGAAACTCAGGGAAGAGTAACAGTCTAGAGAAACAGTGTGTGCAGAACTAGTGTGCCCTGAGCAGAGGGCAGGGAGGCCTTGCTAAGGCCCCTCGAATCTGACATTCGTATGTATGTGTGTGTTGGGGGGCAGGGCAGCAGCAGAGAGGAGGTGTTTAACTTCAACGGAAAAACGGATTTTTAAACCTGAACGCACAAAACAAGGGAAATTTTGTACGATCATTTGCATAACAAAAGGATTCTTTGTCTCACCAGAGGACTCCTAGCAGAATTTCTTTAAATAATCCTTGTTGACTTTGATTTGACTTGAGGGAGGGAGGAACAGGTCAGAGGGATGTTCTGGGCGCCCATGGAAATGTCCACGCAGCTCCCCTCCGGCGGGGCCGCGCCAGGGCTGGTCTCAGAGGGGAGGGCCGGGCCGGCAGCGGGGAGGGGCTTGGGCTCTGGAGCAGGAGATGGGTGTGTTGCAGGGTGTTAGCCCATGATTAATCTGGCAGAGCGGTGTGTAGGATGGATGGGGAGGGGGCGGGGGCTGGGAGAGACTCGTGACTGACACGGTGAGCAGGTGGGAGGTGCTGAGCCCGGCGAGCTGCGCGGTGGAGACGGGCAGGGGCGGAGGCGGGAGGGGAGGATGGGGCGAGAGGCCGGTGCTTGGCCTGGCGTGGCAGAACTGGGGTGGGGGCTGCAGCCATCCCCCTCCTCGGTAGAGGAACTGCGGGGAACCCAGAATGTTGAAAATAGCAGAGGAGTTGGTCAAATGGGGCCGGCGATGGGGGGTTATTAGAGGGCGGGTTTCCCTGGAAGCAGGGGCTGGGTCTCTCTGGGGTGGGGGGTGGGGGGTGGGGGCAACCCAGGGCAGCTGGAGAAACTGATCCAGAGGGAGTGAAATGTCACGCCTGCCATCCCAGGAGGGAAAAGGGCAGGAACCATCCACAGAGCAGCCCCTGTGCTCCCGGCCCCTCACATACCTTGTCTCCTTCAATCAGAATCATTCGACTGGGAGCAGGAATGTGGTGACGGACAGCCAGGCTCGCCAGTGGCTGCCGGTCATCAGCTATGTAACCTTAGGCGAGTGTCTGAGCTGATGGAACTTTCTGGGATGGTGGAAATGTTCTGTATCTCACTGTCCCATATGGTCGCCACCATGTATAACTGCTGAGCCCCTTGAAAGGGACTAGAGCGACTGAGAAACTGAATTTTTTTAAACTTTCATTTCAGTTAACTTAATGTGAATAGCCACGTGTGGCTAGTGGCCGCCATTCTGGGCAGTGGAACGCTACCCTCTGCGGTTCAGTTTCTTGGCGATGGGGAAAATCCTAACACTTCCCTCCCAAAGAAGCCGGGAGGATTAAATGAGTTAATTCGGGTTATTAGAGCAGGGCCTGGCGGCATTCGTTACGGTTCTTTCGGGGAGCTGGGGGAGCGCAGTCACTCGCCTGGGGCTGCACAGCTGGAGGCAGCGGCGCTGGGACCCAAGCTCGCATCTGTCTGAGGCTGTTGGTTCTCACCGCCCACCCCCGCACCCCACCCGCGGAGCGTGTGTTGAAATGAATTGAACTGAGCTGGGAGATGACTGCGGGGACCCTTTCCACACCAGGGCCTGCCCGTGGCAAGTACATCAGGGGATCAGGGGCCTGTGGATTTAGCGATGGAAGCGGGGAGGTTGGGGAAGCATAAAGAAAGTGGTTTGAGGCCGGAGTCTGAAGCCCCTCACAGCGCTCAGGAAGAAAGACATATAGGGAGGACTTGAGGCTTCAGAGCGCAGCCGACCTGCTCAGGCAGTTTGGCCAGCCTGGGAGAGGAGCTCGAGAAGGCGGGGGTTCCAAAGAGGTGAGGAGGCTGAGAGGGTCCACAGTAGGTCTGGTGTCTGTTCAGGTGGGCAGTGAGGGCTTTTTTGAGGTGTGAACCTCCCCCGCCCCAGCCCTGCACCGCCAGTTGCTGCTCCAGAGTCTCCCTTCTGTCCACTCCCCTCATCCCGCCCCACCCCAGCCAGGCTCCTCTTCCTGCCCGACCTGCTGCCCCAGCCCGCGGGCAGCAGTGGCCCCTCCTCCCCGGGCCCCATTCCTCTCATCACCAGCTCTGGGGTGTGTGGGGAGGTCTCCCACATGAACCTCACACTCCAGCGGGTGGGCGAGAAGGAGCACAGAAGAGAAATGCTGAGCCGTGGTGACAGGAGTGACATTTTGACTTGAAAATTGCCAGAGAAGAAATGGCACAGGGCTGTGTGCTTAAAGGCAGGGCCCAGGCACCTTCCCAGGTGACCTTTCCAAGCCGAGAGGTAGCTGGGGTGGGTGCTGGGGAATCTCAGGGGCACAGACCCAGCCCTAAGCTCCACTCGGGCTCCCAGCTGCCCCTCCATGGGGGCTTCCAGGGTAGGGCCCCATTAGGCATGGCGTGGGGAGTGGGCCAGGAGCTGGATGGGCACCCAGCTGGGATGAAGCCAATTCTGCTCTTTCAGTTTGCAAAGCAAGCTCGTGGATTCAGACTAGAAGAACCGAGAGGGTCTTAGAGATCATCTCAGCCAGGGGCTTTAATATCATTGGCTTGAAATGCCAGTGAGGGCTATGGAAACTCTCCTCTGAGAAATACATTTATTCGTTAGTTCATTCCAAAAAAATACTACATGAACACCTGACTATGGGCCAGGCACACTTCTGAGCGCTAGAGTTATACCAGGGAACAAAGAAGACAAAGCCTTGACATTATGGAGCTTACATTTTGGTTTCAGACTGTAAAAGAAATGAGAAAGACCAAATGTCCAATAGTGACAGATGGGATGAAAATAGCAGACTGAAAGGGACTAGGAGCTGTCAAAATCAGGGGACCAGGGGGCTGTAAATTTTAGATAATGGTGCTCTGGGCAGGTACTCATGTCACAGACATGACATTTGAGCAAAGACCTGAAGGAAGAGATCAGGTGAGCCAGGATCATGGGAATCTGGGTGAGAGTGGTCCAGGCAGCGGACAGCAAGCACGTGAAACTCAGACACCCAGTTCCATCGATGATTTCAAGGGTTCACAGATTCCTGAAGCAGCGCCCCCAGATCCTTCCATGGGTCTCGGATAAAGAAAGTCTGATAGTGGCCAAGTCCCTGGGATCACAGGTGAGGAAACAGAGGTCCAGAGGGGGACAGGCTTATTCAAGGTCCCCCAGAGAGCATCAGGGGCCAGAACCACATCTCCTGACAGTCCTGCCTGGTGCAGGAATCCTCTCTGCAGCATTTTCAAGAGATGGCTGTCTAACTTCAGCTTGGATGCTGCTAGTGACGGGCAGCTCATCACCTCACAGAGCCGTTCTCTCTACTGAGTGGCACCTGCCGAGATGGGCCCGCCAGCCCCTCTGGTGTCAGGACTGACAGCCCTCATTCTCTCCTCTGCCAGGTTCACCATCTGCCACAAGACGGAAGTCGTGAAGAACACCCTAAACCCAGTCTGGCAAACTTTCTCCATTCCCGTGAGAGCCCTCTGCAACGGGGACTATGATCGGTGAGATGAGAAACTGTCCCTCTCCCCAAGCCCAGGTGTGGGACGCACGGTCGTGTGGATGAGGGCCAGCCCATCGGTAGGAGGAGACCTCCTGGAGCTGTGTGCTGGCGGCCCTGCTCAGGGCGGGCCTGGGAGTCTCTCTGCCTCCCTGGGCAGTGTCTGCTTTTCATCTCTTCACAGCCCTTCCCTCCCCACGCCCCACCTCTTTCCTCCCAATCTGAGTTCCCATTGGTGGAAGCCCTCCCAGGCTGGGGGTGAGGGGTGGGGCTGGAAGGTACCAGGGATTTCTGGGAAGCCAGGGTGTTGGGGCACCAGGCCTGGAGCTCAGTGGCTGGTCTTTTCACTGTGCCCCAGAGGGCAGATCTAATTGCAGGCAGAGGTGGCCTGGTCCCCACCTGCCCCATTTCCTGGCTGAGGGTCTCTGGGGAGTCAGGATCCTAGGATATGCTCTGCCAGACAAGTTGCCATAAGTGGGGCTGAAGGATGCAGTGCAAAGAGCTCGTGGAGTTTTTTTTGATCCTTCAAAGCCTACTCATAATACACATCCTCACTGAGTGCAGATTGCTGAGTGTGGATACCAGATACATATTTTCTAACCCTGGCTCTGTGATGAAAAGGCACTGTCAACCTGGGCCGACTCTGGCCTGTCTGAGCCTCAGTTTCCTTATCTGTAAACTGGATATTTAAACATCCACCTACCTTGTAGGGCTGCTTTGACGCTCACATGATACAACCTATATAATAAGGCTCTGGTTTGGAGACCTGGGTTCAATTCCTGGGTCGGGAAGCTCCCCTGGAGAAGAAAATGGCAACCCCCTCCAGTATTCTTGCCTGGAGAATCCCATGGACAGAGGAACCTGGCAGGCTAGAGTTCGTGGGATCGCAAGAGTCGGACACGACTTAGTGTTACCTTTCTTTCTTTCTTGGATAAAACGCTTCCCTGGTGGCTCAGCGGTAAAGAGTCCACCTGCCAATGCAGGAGACACAGATTTGATCCCTGGGTTGGGAAGATACCCTGGAAAAAGAAATGGCAACCCACTCCAGTATTCTTGCCAGGGAATTCTCGTGAACAGGGGAGCCTGGTGAGCTACAGTCCATGGGGTTGCAAAATAGTCAGACACGACTTGGCGACTAACAGCAACAATGCATAAAACACCATTCAGTGTTTCATCCACAAATGTTTGTTGACTCCCTGCCATGTGACAGGCACTGCGTCAGATGCTGGGGAGTCAGCAGGAAGTAGAACACACAGTCTTCACCCTTCACCCAGCCTCTGGGAGTTTACATGCTAGTGGGGGAGGCAGACATTAATCCAATAATCACACAAAGAAACGTATAATTACAAATTGTGGTAAGTGCGGCGGGTAGGGGAAAGGGGTTTGTGGGACGGAGCTGTAACACAGAATTGGTCCGTGTTTAGTCACAAGAACCCAGCCTGGTTTCCTGGTGATTGCTAGAGCTGGTGGGCGAGCTGGTAGGGGCTTCCTGGTCAGGGCTGCCCAGGTGTCCCTGAGGGAGCTGGGTCTCTGTTGGCCATTCCGACAGGGACACTCGGCGGCTGTCAGAACAGACGCCTCAGGGCACCCCAGCTGGTGGCATTGGCGTGGGTTCCCAAGTGTTTTGTTCCCAGTGGCTACTGACGGGGTGTGTGCGGTGGGTGAGGGGACAGGAGTGAGCAGATGGTTGGCCTCCAGGCACCCCTGTCTCCCTCTCTCTAAGGCTGCTGATCCAAGAGGTGAAGCAGCTTCTTTTTCCTGCCTCTCGGCTGGGACAAAACCACCACAATTTATTCTGCAGGTGGTCATGGGCACCTACTGTGTGCTGGGCAGCTGTGTGGCATTCAAGGGAATGTAGCTGCATTTCCGGGCTTCCCAGGTGGCTCAGTGGTAAAGAATCCACCCGCCAAGCAGAAGAGGCAGGTTTGATCCCTTGGTCAGGGAGATTCCCCGAGAAGGAAATGGCAACACACTCCAGTATTCTTGCCTGGGAATTCCCATGGACAGAGGAGCCTGGCGGGCTACTGTCCATGGGATTGCAAAAGAGTTGGGCATGACTTAGTGACTAAAGAGCAACGGCAGCCACATGTCCATTTTCAGGGGGATTATAGCCTGACCACAAGGAGCACACATGTGCACACATGTATTTTATTTTAGTAGTATTATTTTGGCCGCCCCGCCTGACATGTGGGATCTTAGTTCCCTGACCAGGGATCGAACCTGCTCCCTCTGCAGTGGAATCATGGAGTCTTAACCCCTGGGCCGCCTGGGAAGTCCCTGCACACATGTATTTTAGATAGCTAAATAGCTGTGCAAAATGAGGCTGGAAACAAAAAGAGGCATTTCAGTCTAACAAACTCCTGTGTCTGGCCAAGTCCTGGGCTTTCTAGGGTGGTGGGGAATTGGCGGGGTTGAAGCGATAGTGTCTAAAGGAGGCTCAGGGGAGATTGGAAGGTTGAGGAGGCGTCAGTTCCTGGGGACCAGGGCTGTAGGAAAAATGGATGGGATAGAGAGAAAAGGAGGGGGACGTTCAAGATGGGGGATGGAAGGATGTGGCAGCTCAAGTCTCAGGGGCATCCAGCTGACCCCCCACACTCCTGCATCCCAGGGTAGGCCTCCGAGGAGCCTCAGAATCCAGCCTTGTCAGGGTCAGCCAGGAGGGCAGCC
Organism: Bos indicus; assembly: GCF_029378745.1. NCBI lineage: Eukaryota > Metazoa > Chordata > Mammalia > Artiodactyla > Bovidae > Bos > Bos indicus. The sequence continues at coordinate 12,186,731 of NC_091782.1, read as the reverse complement.
TGGCTTAGAGGCCTGGGCTCACTGTTCAGCCATCAGAGGAGTTGAGGGCTGGTGAGGAGGTGCAGGTCACGAGGAACGTCCAGGTGGGCTCCCATATCCCCAGCCCATGCTGAGTCCTGGACTGGCTTCCCCCCGAGATGGCCACAGGCAGCTGGGGCCCTCCTCCAAAGCCAGGAACAGGTTGACTGTGATGTGACTGACTGTGGTGTGAATTGAGCGGTCACATGTGTCATCCTGGCCTGGTGAGCCCTAAGGTCACCTACATGCCCAACAGCCACTCAGGAGCTGCTAGAATTTAGGAGGCCCCACTGGGCGAGAGAGGGTGGGCCTTGTTCAGGAAAGCAAGGCCCCTTTCCACGCCTTCCAGGGCACCTCTTACAGCCTCACAGGGCACATTGGCTTTAATCCAGGAGGCCTGTCTTCTAAGCCAGCCAGATACCGGGCACCGTCTTGGGTGCTATGGACACAATGAGCTATCAGACCCAAGCCTCCTTCTGAGGTTGCTCCCAGGCCAGGGTGGGAGACAGACGGGTCATAATCATAACAGCAAAGGCTCCTATAACACTTTCGAGGTAATTCATGTATGTGAACTAATTTAATCCTTCCAACAACTAGTAACCTCTTCTGAAAAAAGGTACAAATACCCGCATCTCATTGGTAAAGAGACGAGGCCCAGAGAGGTTAAGTGACTCACCCAGGGTCTTATTGCGAGTCAGTGGTCTTACTGCCAGTCAGCAGTCGTTCCAGAAGCTGGACCCCGGCAAGCTGACCCTAGAATCTGTGTTCTTAAACTCCAGTGCTCTGCTGACAAATGGTCAGGACATGGGGTGGGTGTGGTGGGATTGGAGAACAGCTCTCAGAAAGCTTTGCCCGCAGGCTGGGGCAGGTCTGCTTTGCGTCTGGAGGTCAAAGGAAGACTCCAAAGGTCTGACATCTACCTGGATGAGGGAGTGAAAGAGACAAAGAGGTTATCAGGGTTTGGAGCTTGGAGGATGAGGGAAGGTACCACTGATGGAAATGGGAAGTGTGCCAGGGAGCCAGGGTATGTGGCTATGAGACAGGGACAGTGGGGTTCTACTTAGGAGAGAGGAGAACAGGATCTGGGGTCCCCAGGAAAGGGCTGGCAGAGGTGCCCAAGGCCCCAGGGGAAAGGCACAGGTCAGGAACAGGAGGAAAAGAGGGGATGTCAGAGAGAAAAGAGGGGTCCAGAACCGGGCAGCCATAGCCAGAGGGGAAAGACAAGAAGAGGGTTCAAACAGAAGTATCAACTGCTGTTGTGAAAAAGAGGGCCAGGGGGTGAGAACAAGGGGTGTGGTGAGAAAGGGTAGTTTTCTTGGAATGATGGGGGTGGAAGCCAGTTAATCTTTTTAAGATTTACTGAGTCTTTAGGACACGGGCCAAATTGTGTCCTAATTGGTTGAAATACAGTATCTTATTTTATGAATTTAAATTTCACAATAACCCTAGAAGGTGGTACTAGTGAGGTGCCCATTTCACAGATGGGGTAATGGAGGATCACAGGTTCTGTAACTTTCCTGGGCAAGGAGAAGGTGCGTTTCTCTTCCCCAGAAGTCACCTCTGGTCTGGCCCTGTGATTTGGGATTCCCCTAGTTTGGGGTCCCTCTAACTGTACTGTATTTCCAGTCCACATAAGGCCAAACCCAAGCAACCCAGCTGAGCAGAACTGGAATCAGAGGAAATCACATCCAGATCAGAATGAATCTAGCCTTCCAATAGGGGGATGAAGGCTCTTCTCTTGCCTTCTGCAGTCCCCCTGCTCTGTCCTTGAATATTCTGTGACTTGAGGATTTGTCTCTGTTCAACTAAATTCCTCTAGGCTGGGCTGCTCTCACTCACACCCTCATGGTGAATGAGTAGCTTCTAAAAGAGTGATCAGGGTGCTGAGTTTTCACCTGGAGAGATGAGAGGATTCCCAGGAGCCAGAGAAACTCTGGCCTGGACTGAACAGGTTGCTTCTCCTTTAAGCCCCACTGCACACTGAGCCCTGGGAGGGGCTAGGCACAGCACGAGGGCCTCAGTTAGGAGTGTCTTATCCCAGCTCACACAGGTACCCCCTGCACCCAGGCAGAGGAGGCAAAGCAACGCTGTACAGCCGGGCTTGCCCAGTGCCCCTGCCATCACGTCTCCTGCCTGCCTGGGCCCGTGAGGCTCGATGCTTCTCTTCTTCTCCAGAGCATCTCAGAGTAATGGGCTGACTCAGTTACTTTAGGGTGAACCCCGCAGGGCCTGTCTGCCCTGGGAACTTGTAAGCGTCAGGGAAGCATACCTTCTCTTGCCTGGGAGAGGCAGAGGTTCATTAGGAACAGACCCACAGCTCGGCTCGGAGGAGGCTACAGACAGAGGTGCTTGGTGTGCTGGGAGGGAAGCCGGGTGTCTCTGCCAGCATCCCCCATCCTGTGGGCCTGCTGAGGCTCACACACACCCCGCTCTGTCATCCCTGCCCCACACATTCAGAGATGCGTGGGACACCAGCTCCCAGCCCTGCGCCCGGTGTCACTACTGACCAGCTCTGGGGAAAGCCACTCCCTTTGGAATTTTTATTTTTTAATATTTATTTATCTGGGTGCACTGGTTTTAGTTGTGGCTCACGGGATCTTCTATCTTCATTGCAGCAGGCTGGATCTTTCGTTGCAGCCTGTGGGATCTAGTTCCCTGACCAGGGATTGAACCCAGGCTTCTGCATTTGAGCACAGAGTCTTAGCCACTGAACCACCAGGGAAGTCTCTCCCTTTGGGATTTTGTAGAAGGAGGGTCTTGTTACTCTGGCCCACTTCACAAAGTTTTAGAACATCTTAGTCAGTCAACAGGTATTTAATAATATGTATATTACCTAATGGGCTTCCCTGGTGGCTCAGCAGTAAAGAATCCACCTACAATTTGGGAACCACAGGAGACATGGGTTTGATCCTTGGGTCAGGAAGATCCCCTGGAGGAGGGCACGGCATCCCACTCCAGTATTCTTGCCTGGAGAATCCTGTGGACAGAGGAAACTGGCAGGCTACAGACCACAGGGTCCCAAAGAGTCGGACACGCCTGAAGCAACTTAGCACGTATGCACACATATTACCTAATAGATGCCAGGCACTGTTCTGGAGGTTGAAGATACAGCAGTGTACAAAATGAACAAAAATCCATGGCCTTGTGGAGCTGACATTTATATGCTGAATGGGAATTGTTTGGGAGACGGGAGTTTAGAAAAAAGGCTTGAATGTTTTAGATGGAACAAACATGTGTCCGGTGCCAACTGTGTGAACAATGTAGTTGCCTTCTGATAGCAATTGTAAAGTGGGTGTGATTATCCCATTTCACAGAGGAGTAGTCTCCCGGGCTTCCCCAGTGGCTCAGTGGTAAAGAATCTGGCTGCAACACAGGAGATACAGGAGTCATGGGTTCTATCCCTGGGTCAGGAAGATCCCCTGGAGGAGGGCGTGGTGAACCACTCCAGTATTCTTGCCTGGAGAATCCCATGGACAGAGGAGCCTGGCAGGCTAGTCACACAGCCTGGGTCACACAGGATCTAGCGGGTCACACAGAGTCAGACACAACTGAAGCAACTCAGCAAGCACACAGCAGTCTCTGAGGGTGAAGCCAGCTGCCCAGGGCCACGCAGCTAAGCTCCTGGAAGAGCTGGGATTGCCACCCAGGGCTGCCTGCCCCAGAGACCACTGTGTCCCTTTTCTGCCTCACTGCCTCCCAGACGAGGTGCTCTGTGTTCTGAGCCTTTTTATGCCAAATAAGATGTTCGTTGTGTGAGGTCATTTCATTGTCCCACACCCAGGAGCCCCTTCTCCTGGGCGCTGACCCCAGAAGTCACAACCCGACATGAGCCCTGGCTGGGCCTGTGCTCAGGGATTGGGAGCCACGACGTGCAGCCCAGGAGTGGCACACGGGGTGACCTGGGGCTGCCCAGCCAGGGCTGGGTGGTGACAGAGCTGTTAGTAAGTGGTCAAAGCTGTGTCTGGCTTCTGCTACTGCCTCCCCCATCTCTGGGCACTTCCTTCTTCCCCTGTTCTGGAGGTTGCAGCATCCAAGCTCCTGTGACACCGCCACCGCCACCCCCACCACCGCTCGCAGCCATCCCTGGATTCTTGGTTGCTCAGGAATCCCACCCTCAGTGGTCTCAACCTCAGCTGCAACGTCCCATCCCCTGAGGAGCTTTTAACAATTCCCTGCACAGGCTGCACCCCCCAGGCCAACTGATTCTGAATCTCTGGGGTGAGGCCTCAACCATCAGGATTGCTAAAGCTCCCCTATGGGATCCGATGTGTAACCAAGTTTGAAAAACGGTCATTTCATCTAGAGAGGTTAGAGGCTCTGGCAGCACATTAGAATCAGCCAGGGGACTTGTAAAAACTACCCGTGCCTGAGTCCTTTCCATACCAATCAAACTTGCCTTCTGGTGGTGGGATTTTTAAAAAACCTCCCCAGTGATTTTTTTTTTTTGGATCTCCAAGGCTGTGGCTATGAGTGGGGTCCTTCCACAGCCTCTGAGCATGGAGCTGTCCCTGATCTGGTCACCTGAGGGACTAGTGTTGGTGATCCAAGGGGAGGGACTTCTTGATGGGGTCCCTGAAGGTCCCCTGCAGAGCTGGAGGGGGAGGCTCTGGGGAAGGACTGGGAGACACTGGGGAACAGGGTCCTGGCTCAGATCCTCACCAGTTGTGTGACCCTGGACAAGTCACTGGGTGCCCTTAGGGCTCAGTTTCCCCAACTGAAAACCAGTGGCTGGAGGTCATGTCTCCAGAAGATGCATAGCAGCAGCGTCTGTGGAGGCTTTCAACCTAGATTCCTGGGCCCAGAACTGCCAAGAACTGGACCTGGGCGGGGGGCAGGCTCAGGTGTCCTTCATTTAAGTAAACTGCATGTGAAAAACTATCCCAAGTGTGGCCTGAATGCTAAAGTGGAGAGAAGGAGGCATTTTTATAGAGACCCAATGCACGCCAGGCGCCTTTACCAACCTCTCTCCACAGCTGTGCTGTATGGCCCTTAATTGTTGTTGTCATTGAGTCGCTAAGTCCTGTCTGACTCTTGCAACCCCATGGACTGTAGCCCGCCAGGCTCCTCCATCCATGGGATTTCCCAGGCAAGAATACTGGAGTGGGTTGCCATTTCCTTCTCCAGGGGATCTTCCTCACCCAGGAATCGAACATGCATCTCCTGCTTGGCAGGTGGATTCTTTACCACTGAGCCACCCGAGAAGCCCCAGGGCCCCTCACTATGCCTCCTTTAAAATGATTTCGTGGCTTAGTGAGGTTAAATGACGTCTCCAGGTCCCACTGCTCAGGGCCCAGCATCCCAGTCCACACCCCAGCCACTTGCCACTCCTTCCAGACCACCAGCCCACCTTCAGAGGCCTAGGTGTTTTTTTTCCTTCCCATAATAATTCACCTCAGAGAGACGTAGTGTTTTGTTTCTTCACAGGAATTCAAAGGATTTCTCTACTTGGTGGGCTTCTGTGCCTGCCCCATTTCACGTTTTGGTAACAAAAAATCCAGTTGCTGCCCAACCTCTGGGGCATCCCTCCATTTCCAGAACAGTTTCTATGCCAATTTGGGAGAATCCACACCCACCCCCAGGCCCCATGGAGGCTCATCTGAAGGCAGACAGCGCCTCCTTCTGGGAGCTCCAGGACCCCAAGGCCGGGTCCATGTAGCCCCGAGGAGCTGGTCTGCGGTCACGGGCGGGATAATGAGATATTCATAGAACACCGGCCCAGGCAGCCGCCTCTGCCTGCCCCATTTAGAACTGAAGGCTGGAGACCTCGGCGTCCCCCATGCCTCTCCCACCTTCCCAGACCCTGACCCTGCAGAGGGACCCAGGCGTCTGCCCCGTCCCTGTGCATCCCTGGAGGACGGCTGGCACCAAGGGTTAACCTGCAGCCCTCCACCACCCTCCTCCGCCTCTGGTCTGCTAGCCTGCTGCCATGGAAACGGGCTAAAAATAAAATGGGCTCCCAAAGCCCAGCACGGAGCTCAGGAGTCAAAACAAACTAATTAAAGCAGCCAGGCTAAAATGTGAAGATAATTACGCCCTCACTCGGGAGCCAGTCTGGCATGGAAAAAATCCGAGGGCCATCCCCAAGTCACGGCCCCTGAGCCCACCCCTGACGGGTGGGGTCGGGGGGCTCCCCACCACTCAGACTCCTTGGACCCCGGGGTCCCACCACACAGTCTTGTGACTCTGCCCCAGGAGAGCCCACCCTGCTTAGGCCTTGGATCTAGGGAACACCACATTTCCCCTACGACAGTCCCACCCCGATAGACTCAGAATATGGCTTCATGCTGAGACCTATGCTCCCTTTGGGGTGGCCAAGGAGAAGGCGGAGTGAACTAGAGTCTGAGGTTGCTTCTCTACATCTGGCCTGAAATTCAGGGAAGTCTCTATGCAGTTTTGGGGCTGCCTGGGTCCCTGAGACCTGAGGCTGCAGAATTGGTCCTTTGTCTCCACCACGGGCCCTGGGTGTTCCTGTATCCCCTTGTGGCCCGAGAGCAGGAGAAGGGCCCTGTGCTCAGGCCACGCAGGTGCTGGGTCAAGTCCATCCCACCACGGGCCCTTTGCCTTCCAGGACCATCAAGGTGGAGGTGTACGACTGGGATCGAGATGGCAGGTAAGCTGGCCGAAGGACAGCAGGTGAGCAGGGAGGGGGCCACCCCCGGGGGGAGGGCGGGTCTTGCTCTTGAGGAGAGAGCTATGCCCAGGCCTTCCACGCATGGCAGCTCTGGGGTGAGGGGCCTGGGTTTTCCTCGTCCCTGCCCAGCTCCGCTGAGGCACCAGAAGGCCAGTGTCCTGCAGGAACTTGGCGCAAGGGGAGTAAGAGGCCTCTTTTCCTCAAATAGTTGTCTAGCGGCCAGCCCAGTGTCCAAAGTCTCCCCCACACTTGGGAGAATTTAGGATTTTCTGAAATGTGTGTGTTCTAAGGTACAGGCAGATGTTAGTGACTTCCTGAGCGTTGGTGATCACGTTCTCTGTGTGAGGCTAAGCATTGTGGGGTGATCTAAGTGCTAAAGACGAGCTGTCCCTCAGAAACTTCCTGAAATCCAGCAGGGAGGCCCTTGACTTCTCAGAGGAGCTGTTTGCAGGGAGCAGGGCTGGAGGGGGCAGGATTTGGGGGAGGTGAGCTTCGACGCAGACGAATGGGCCCAGGAGCCGTGAGGCAGAGCCCGAGGAGGGCTGAGCCCAGCACTGCGGGTGGCGGCCAGGGTCTTCCTCTTCTGTGCATCTAAGTGCCCCCAAGGAGCCGGTATTGCTGGAAATCCATAGACAGGACCAGAATAGGCCTCTCGCAACTTTAGCAGAACCCTCACCTGCTCTTGCCAGTTGAACCAGATCCAAGTATGCCATCCCTCCTGACTTTTGTGAGCCCTGCATCCTGTGGTGCTACAGGGGGTGTCGTAGAGGGGCTTTAAGCCCTGCAGTCTCCACTGGTACCTCCTAAGTCTGGGACGTGGACAGGGGATGCCGTGGAGAGCTGTGCACACTCAGCTCTAAATCGGGCCCCAGCTTCTTCCAAGGAGCTCACCTTTCCAGCATCTTCCGATAGAGAAGCTCCAGAACCAACACTACCTCTGCCAACTCACCCTGGCCCCTCCTCTCTCCACTTTAACCACATCACAGGCAAGTGAGCCTCAGGCTTCCACCCAGCACTCACCTCATCATCTTACCCCGGGGTTCCCCACGCTTCACCTTTGCCAGGGAAGCTGGAAGTGGCTTGAAAAAGCTGGCTTAAAATTCAGCACTCAGAAAACTAAGATCATGGCATCCAGTCCCATCACTTCATGGCAAACAGATGGGAAAAAATGGAAACAGTGACAGACTTCATTTTTCTTGGGCTCCAAAATCACTGCAGATGGTGACTGCAGCCATGAAATTAAAAGACACTTGCTCCTTGGAAGAAAAGCTTTGACAAACCTAGACAGTGTACTCAAGAGCAGAGATATCACTCTGCTGACAAAGGTCCATATAGTCAAAGCTATGGTTTTTCCAGAAGTCATGTACGGATGTGAGAGTTGGACCATAAAGAAGGCTGAGTGCTGAAAAATTAATGCTTTCAAACTGTGGTGCTGGAGAAGACTCCTGAGAGTCCCTTGGACTGCAAGGAAATCAAACCAGTCCATCCTAAAGGAAATCCGCCCTGAATATTCACTGGAATGACTGATGCTGAAGCTCTAGTACTTTGGCGACCTGATGCAAAGAGCCAAGTCATTGAAAAGACCCTGATTTGGGGACAGATTGAGGGCAGGAGGAGAAGGGATGAGAGGAGGAGGATGAGATGGTTGGTTGGCATCACCGACTCAATGGACGTGAGCTTGAGGAGATTCCAGGAGGTAGTGAAGCACAGGGAGACCTGGCGTGCTGCAGTCCATGGGGTTGCAAAGAGTCAAACACGATCGAGAGACTGAACAACAACTGGAGGTGGCCACCAGATGCCACTGGGCCCCACCATGAAGGAGCTCATAATCTGAAGGCTGAACACTGTAAACATGTAGACAAACACAGTGTGGACTCGAGGTCTCACGCTCCAGCAGGTGCTTCCGGCCAGCATGTTCACCACCGCCCGCTATGGGACAGTGACGGTGAAAGGCAGCCACCCACAGAAGGGACGGGAGTTCTGCTTTGTACAAGGTTCTGCTGCACTTAGCATCAACACACGCTTGTGGAGCAGAGATGCAGAAGATATGAACACTGCAGAAAACACTTCAAGCTGCCTGGACTGACCTAGTGCTAAATGTCTTTTCAAAACATGTTATTGGAAAAATGTCAAGTGCACAGAAAAGTCAAGAGAAGACTTTAATGAACACTTTAAGCCTGTCACCTGACTCAGACACGTGTTCCTCGTGGCCACAGTGGCTCTATCTGTGTTTTGCTGATGTAGTTTAAGTTACAGACATCATGGCATTTTTACCTCTAAATATCTCATTGGGAATGTCTAAAAAATAAGGGCATTTTTCTACCTAACTCCACATGTTATTATAGCACCAAACACATTGAACAATAATTCTTGAATATGATCTAATATTCATTTCATATTCAAAAATCCCCAGTTGTCCCCAGAACACCCTCTACTGCTCGTTGGTTCAAGTAAGAATCCAAGTATGAGATCAGATCAGATCAGTCTCTCAGTCATGTCCGACTCTTTGCGACTCCATGAATCGCAGCATGCCAGGCCTCCCTGTCCATCACCAACTCCCGGAGTTCACTCAGACTCACGTCCATCGAGTCAGTGATGCCATCCAGCCATCTCATCCTCTATCGTCCCCTTCTCCTCCTGCCCTCAATCCCTCCCAGCATCAGAATCTTTTCCAATGAGTCAACTCTTTGCATGAGGTGGCCAAAGTACTGGAGTTTCAGCTTTAGCATCATTCCTTCCAAAGAAATCCCAGGGCTGATCTCCTTCACAATGGACTGGTTGGATCTCCTTGCAGTCCAAGGGACTCTCAAGAGTCTTCTCCAACACCACAGTTCAAAAGCATCAATTCTTCGGCGCTCAGCCTTCTTCACAGTCCAACTCTCACATCCATACATGACCACAGGAAAAACCATAGCCTTGACTAGACGAACCTTTGTTGGCAAAGTAATGTCTCTGCTTTTGAATATGCTATCTAGGTTGGTCATAACTTTCCTTCCAAGGAGTAAGCGTCTTTTAATTTCATGGCTGCAGTCACCATCTGCAGTGATTTTGGAGCCCAGAAAAACAAAGTCTGACACTGTTTCCACTGTTTCCCCATCTATTTCCCATGAAGTGATGGGACTGGATGCCATGATCTTCGTTTTCTGAATGTTGAGCTTTAAGCCAAACTTTTCACTCTCCACTTTCACTTTCCTCAAGAGGCTTTTGGGTTCCTCTTCACTTTCTGCCATAAGGGTGGTGTCATCTGCATATCTGAGGTTATTGATATTTCTCCCAGCAATCTTGATTCCAGCTTGTTTCTTCCAGTCCAGCGTATGAGAAGTAGGTCCCATTCTCCAAGACCCTGCTCTTTGCTGGGTTACAGCTGGGTTTCTGGCCCCATGGGTGACACTCGGCTCTTCCCAGGGCCCCACCATCTCTGCTGGCACAGACCCCTGGAGCAGAGGTGCTGGGCAGAGCTGGAGCCAGGCGTAGGGACGTGAGATGGGGTGGGATGGGTGTGAACAGCCTGGCCTCAAGTCCATGTTCTCAGCAGCGCCCTTCCCTTGCAGCCACGACTTCATTGGGGAGTTCACCACCAGCTACCGGGAGCTGGCCCGCGGGCAGAGCCAGTTCAACATCTATGAGGTGAGGTGGGCTTTGCTCTGATGATACGTAGCTTCCACAGTCTCTGAGGCCCACAGGGAGCCCGGGCTGGGGTCTTTGCATCTTCTCCTGTGAGGTGGGTGTTACTGTCCTATTTCACAGTTCAAGAGACTGAATCTCCGAGAAGTGAGGGGACTTGACCCAAGTTCAGAAAGTGGCAGAAGAGGCCAATGATCTAAATTTATCCGACTCCAGATCATTGAGTTATATTCCACACCCCCAGCCCCGAAGAGAGCTCTTCCAATCAGGCAAGGGGATAGAAGTGCTGGTGGGGCACGGTACCAGCAGGTTCCTGGCTCCAGACCCAAGGTCCTGAGTCCTCCCTTTCATCAGAGCAGTTGCAGGGCCTGCAGAATGTGTTCTCTGTCCTAGAAGGAAAGAGAGGGACAGGAGCTGGGGTGCCTCTGTCTAGACTGGGGAACCTTGGACAAGACACCCAGTCTCTTGGCAGATGAGAGCCTCTGCCCTCAGGACAGTCTCTACACTGAGCCTCTGCCTGTGTGTGCTCTTCTCTCAGGATGCGCTCCCAACCTCACAGACCAAGATCAGGCCCTGCTCTCTGGTGGCCTGTTTTCTGGCACAGAAGTGAGGCAGCTCCATGAACAGCACAGTTCATGCCAGACCCACTGAACTGCAGATGCTTGTAGCCCTCGTTTACGGCCCAGGGTTCCTATCCCAGCTCTACTGTGTATAAGCTGGGTGACCCTGGTTGAGCTCCTGCCCCACTCTGTGCCGTACACACTGAGAATTAAATTACTAGAACCACGCCTGGCCCCTGGTGAGCATTACGTCAGTGCTATCTCCTAGTATCATCTGTCGAGAGCCTGGGTGCCAGGAGATTTACATTTCACAACCGTCCTACGAGCTGGCCCTGTCCTCACGTCGCTCAGCGAGTGAAGTCGCAGAGCTGGCTTTGACTCCCATCACCGAGTCTGAGTCCCTCCTTGCGTTCCTCCCTCAACCTGTATCTCTGTCCCGAGTGGACAGGTCTTGTGTTCCAGCTGAACCGGAGCGCCCCGAGGGCAGACTAAGTGACAGCCGTTTCTGTTGCTCTATTCACGTTGGCCTGGGTCCTCGTAGGCACACAGTAGGTGCTTATACACCCACGCTGAATTCAGTTAACAAGGCTATTTGTGAGAATGGAACGTGGATGAATTGCTTTGTAAGAGCTCTGACACTCACAGTTAATTGCTTTGTTTTCTGCAAGGACAAAGGACGGAGCTGTCTCTTTTCTCCCACCCACGCAGCAGGCTCCTTCTTTCTCTGGACTCTTTCTTTTTTTTAATTTCTTTATTTTTGGCCGTGCTGGGTCTTTGTTGCTGTGTGGGCTTTTATCTAGTTGTGGCGAGCGGGGGCTACTCTCTCAGCACGTGGGCTCTAGAGCACAGTTGTGACGCAGGAGTTTAATTGCTCTGCTGCATGTGGGATCTTCCTGGATCAGGGATCGAAGCCATGTCTCCTGCATTGGCAGGCAGATTCTTTACCCCTGAGCCAGCAGGGAAGCCCCTCTCCAGACTCTCATTTACTCATTTTTTTGGCCATGCCACATGGCACATGGGATCTCAGTTTCCCAACCAGGGATTAAAGCCCACCCCCTGCATTGGAAGTGCAGTCAACCATTGGACCACGAAGGAAGTCCCTAGAGTCTTCTAAGAAAATTTTTAGGGAAGGGAAGGGGTCAGATCTCTTGGAGTCTGGCCTTCTAAGGGTGCTTGACAGGCTCAGATGAGGCCATGATCTCTCAGGCTTAAAGCAGGAAAGGTTAGATCGACTTGTTTTCTCGGTCGTTGAGCCCTGCTCCCTTGCGAACAACGAGAGAAACTGCAGCACTGGCAAGCCAAAGTGCTGTCTGCACACACTGGAAACGCTGGCAGGGAGAAAATAAATTAGATTCTGGCTGCCGAGGGGCAGGCCTGGCACTGTGGAGGGCATCTCTGGGAGGCCAGTTTAGGCTCAGGAAGGCCTTTCTAGTGTCTGAAGTGCCTGAAGAGAGAATAGGCTTCTGCCAGGAAAGACCCTCATCTCAGGCCCTGGCGTCAGCCTGGGTGTCCGCCGCAGATGCCCAGCTGTATGTGGCCACTCCTCAGACTCAGCCTCCTAAACTAATGCGCTGGCTCGAGTCCCTGCCACCCTCGTCTCCTCTGGCCCCTGGGGAGGCACCCCTGATGCCTTCTGCCCACATCCCGCGCCCAGTCCATGACTGAATCCTGCTCCTCCTGCCACCTGAATATTCTGAGCTTTGTCCCCTTCCTTCCTGTCCACCCCCACCGTCACCATCTCCCCTGTGGGGGTGGGGGGCTTTGCGACAGCCCCCTAATGGCCTTTCCGCTTCTACTCAGTAACCCAGAGCTGCCTACAAAATGGTAATTGACCACACTGCTCCCCTGCTTACTACCTGGCTGTTCACCCGCTGTCTCGGCCTGGTTCACCAAGGGGAGCAGGGAGCCTCCACCCCAACTGATGTCCGACAGGGCCCTTTACCTACAAGGAAAGGCCGAACTCCTTCACACGAGCATCATGCCCCCGCGACCTGCAATCTCTGTGCAGCTGAGGTGGGGGCGTGTATGAGCAGCCATATACATCACAGCTCTAGGAGCCCCTGGGGTCTGGCCCGTTCCCCGTCCCTCTGCCCACCCTCGCTTTCAGCCCCTTTATGCCATCTGAGGCTCTCTGAACCTCCATACTGGCTCAGTCTCTGTGGCTTCATTTGTGCTGGTGCCTCCCCGGGGCTCCCTTTGCTCTTCTTCACCTGGTTGGGCCTCTACCGGGCCTCAGAGGCGGCCTGTGATGCTCCTTCCCCAGGAAGGCCCTACCTGCACACCCACCAAGTCTGAAGAGGGTGCTCCTGTTCCCTCCTCCCCCACTAAAAACAGGCCTGTTACCTGTTTATCATACTACATGCGTGCGTGTGTGCGAAGTCGCTTTAGTCGTGTCTGACTCTTTGCGACCCCGTGGACTGTAGCCCACCAGGCTCTTCTGTCCATGGGATTCTCCAGGCAAGAATACTGGAGTGGGTTGCCATTTCCTCCTCCAGGGGACTCTTCCTGACCCAGGGGTTGAACCCACATCTCTTAGGTCTCCTGCACTGGCTTCTTTACACTAGCGCCAGCTGGGAACCCCTTATCATACTTCCTACCTCCCCCCTGCCCCGCCCCCCGCCCCAAAGACCATGACATCCTCAGGGGTGGGGGCCATGTCTTGCTCACCGTTGTGTCCAGAGCCCACAGAGCTCCTGGTCCTGGGAGCCACTCAGGGCCCCCTTGCACAGGAGGGCAGACCCCATAGCAGCCCTGGGGACCCTGGAGACGCTGGGGACGTGAGGAGAGGGAGAGGAGAAGGCTTCGAACTCCAGCCCTGGAGTGGAGAGGTTGCTGGCCCCTAGGGGGTGCTGGTCCCCTGCATGGCGTTTGGGTGCAGCAGCTTAGGGCTGGAGAGGCTGGTACATGGGGAGGCGGGGAGGGGGTGTGCGTGCCCAGTGGTGCTGGAAACCCCAGAACAAACAGGATGTTTTCTCAGTGCCCACTTCACAGGAAGATCTGGAACAAAACAATGCTTTAATATTGAAACAGTTATAATTAGAGAGTGCAAATGTGGAATACAGGCTAATTTAAAGATAACAGAAATGACTTCAAAGACATATGCTTGTGGCCAGGTCTTTTGGTGATGCCCAGACCCCCAGGAGTCCGTGTTCATTCCCCTCTGGTGGGAGAGCTGCTCTGGAGTAGATGTTTGAGATGCGGTAAATTCTAGAAGCCCCACACCCTCATGGGACAGACTGAGAGATCCAGGCACAGGGTAGTCTTGGGGCTGCAATGTGCCCAGTCTCAGTAGCCTCCCAGTGAACTGTCGTCCTACGAATCCGTCAGGCAGCACCGGGTCCGCTGCGTGGCCTTCAGACCTGTGGTGGTTCTGAGGCTGTTCTGGGTTTCTCCCCCCAGACTTCTCTCCCCCATTTCCACCTGCACAGCTTGCCAGACCTCCCACCTGAAGTTCCCACCTGTGCCTAAACTCCAGCTCTTTCTTCCTTCTGTGTCTCCCAAGTCACCCTTGACTTCCTGCTTCTCGTCTGCCCCAGGGCCACACCCAGCCCCCGACTGTTCAGAAACGCTCCTTCTTAGCTGGTAACTCGGTTTTATTTTGTTTGTTTGTTTTCTCGGCAGGTGGTAAACCCAAAAAAGAAAATGAAGAAAAAGAAATATGTGAACTCGGGCACAGTGAGTAGCCACTCCCTCTCTGAGGCGGATGTAGACTTCCTGAGCCCCACGCTGGGTCTGGTGGTCTGTGTGGCTTTACTGCAGGGCATGGGAACCAGACCTGGGGGTTAGGGGTGGGGAGGGGTGGGGAGGGGTGGGGAGGGGTGGGGCTGACAGAGCAATGGGGGTCGGGGGGATGGGCCCTGTGATTCAGGATGAAAAATCCCAGAGAGAAACTCCCGTGAGGGGCTCTTCCTGCAGGAAGGAAAAGGACTTGAACTTATTGGGCTCTTACTCTGGGAAATTCCCCATTGGGGTGCTTTTCACAGGTTGTTTCCTTAAGAGGCAGGCATTATCATCCCCTCGTCACAAGAGCGGAAACCAAGGCCTCAGGCAGGGAAGTGACTCAACCAAGGTCACAGAGCTGGAAGGTGATAGACAAGGCAGTGAGCACAACAATTAAATCCGCAGCTTGCAGCTGCTGTGGACACGGCCCCTCCTTAACCGAGACCATCCTGGGATTACCCTGGCCCAGCGGCTTCCGGCGGCTGATCTTCAGCACATTCCTGCATTTCTTCAACAAATATTTAGTGTGTACTCCTAAGTGCCAGGCACTGTTTGGGGCAGGAGGGAATAAGACTGATGCAAATCCCTGGCCCCCTGGTGCTTATTGTCTAGTTAGGGGGTGGGGACAGGAGACAAGTGCACCCACAAATACCTGTGTGCGTCGGGTGGTTGGGAGTGCTGTGGGAAAAAGTATAGTGAAGTGTGGAATCCAGAAGAATGACATGGATGATCTTACTTGCAAAGCAGAAAGAGACACAGACATAGAAAACAAACAAATACCAAGGGGTAGGGGTGGGATGAATTGGAAGACTGAGGTTTACATATACACAGTATTGATACTATGTGTAAAACAGATAACTAATGAGAACCTACTGAGTAGCACAGGTCAGTGCTCTTTGGTGACCTAAATGGGAAGAAAATCCGAAAAAGAGGGGATACATGTAAATATACAGCTGGTTCACTTTGCTATACAGAAAAAACTAACACACCATTGTAAAGCAACTATACTCCAATAAAAATTAATTTTAAAAGTATAGTGAGATAGATTGATAGAGAATGCAAGGGCCAAAACTTGCTATTTTATATAAAATAGTCAAGGAAAGCTTCTCTGAGAAGATAACCTTTAAGCAGAGATTTAAGCAAGGTGAGGGAGCTAAGGATTAAGGATATCAAGGAAAAAGAGTTCTAGCTGTAGGGATCAGCATGTGCAAAGGCCCTGAGGTAGAGCCCACCAAAGCATTTATAGAACAAACTGATGTCTTAGCAGCACAAACATACCCAAGTCTGTACCCTCTAGAGTCCCTCCCACTCTAGAGGGCCACCACCCCAGAGCAAATACAGCCAAACGCAGCCATTTGAGTCAGGGCAACGGCAACTCCAGACCAGACGAGGTCACAGGCGGGGGCCCCCAGGATTCCTCCAAGGAACCTTATTTTCTCCATCTGTAAGATGGGTCTAATATACCATCCCTACCCTGCTGAAGGCACAGGGTGGCTGTGGCAGACTCATGGGAGATGCAGGACTGTAAACTGGACTCTGCTGACCACCGCTTCTCTGATTATAACTGGTTCACATGCAGGCGTGGAGTAATATTTCTTGTCCAGAGCTGCAGGGTTTCTCAGTGGGGATGTTGTCAGCCTTTGAGGCCGAATAATTCTTTGTTTTACAGGACTTGCCCATATGTGGTGGGATGCTTAGCCTCCCTGGCCTGAGCCCATAGCTAGCAGTAGAACCCCAGTCATTGTGAGACCCCAAAGCTCTCCCTCGTGTTCCCAAATGCCCCTTGAGAGGGCAGCACATTCCCCAGCTAAGAAATATTAGATGTACAGCTAAAAATAAATAAATAAATAAGGTATGAAACCCACTGATCTCATCCAACTTTCTTGCTTTAGCGATAAAGAAACTGAGACCCAGAGAGGGGACATGATGTCTCAGGTCACACAGTGAGTTAGGGAAGGGGCAGGGCTAGGCCCAGGTCTCCTGACTTTCCTTTGATCCAGCATTTCCCAATCTTTACCATTAAAAAAAAAAAAAAATTACTCAGGGTTCAGGATCCCTATTAAAATACAGATGCCCAGGCCAGGTCCCTGGGGTTCCATTTTAGGAAACCCAGGCTGGGAGCCCAGGAATCTATATTTAGTGCTTCCCATACTTTACTTGCTATGTGCAGGATTTCCTGGGGATCTTGCTGAAATGCCAAGAGTCTGCATTTCTACCCAGCATCAGTGTGATGCTGATGTTGCTGTTCAGGGACCACACTCTGAGTACCAGGTCCCTGAGTCAATCCATATGGCCAGCCAAGTTCAGCAATTAATTGCTTCATCCCAGGGCCTGAAGCGGGATTCAACCCTGACTGCATGTTAAACTCAAGTGAGGAGCCAAAAATAAGCTAGAGCCATATCCCTACTCCAGAAAGCCTGATGATATTGGTTTGGGATCTTCAGTCCAGCCGCAAGATGTTTTAAAAGCTTCCCGTGGAGTCTAATGATCATAGAGGAGAGGCCACTGCCACAGTCCACTCCTAGAGACTAGGGAGGCTTTGTCCATCCACAGCGAAAGGGCGTCTCCAAGGCCCAACTCAGTACTCACAGACTCTCCGTTATTTGGGCTAATGGCTCATCCGCTTTGTCAAGGGGAAGCCCTACCTGGTCTCCCCACCGAGTTGATAAAGATGACAGAATCTGTACCAGTAGGGGGCGCTACAAGTCCTAGCGTGGAATTCTCTGACCCTGGTAAACTGTCCCCGCCCCATTCTCGCCTCATTTAATTGACTTTGCCAAGATTGAAGGCAGGACGAGAAAGGGATGACAGAGGATGAGATGGTTGGATGCAATCACCAACTCGATGGACATAAGTTTGAGCAAGCTCCGGGAGTTGTTGATGGACAGGGAAGCCTGGTGTGCTGCAGTCCATGGGGTCGCAAAGAGTCGGACACAACTGAGCGATTGAACTGGTCTGAACTGCCAAGCTTTCATTTGTCTCCACGATCCTAAATCATTATCATAACCCACTGCCAGGTAGTTGCCTGTCTTGGGAAAGCTGATGCCAAAGTTGGCAGGGGCATAGGTCAAGCAGCATCTGCTTAGGCAAGGGGGCCTCAGGTGCTCAGTTACCTCCAGGGAAAGGACAGGCTACTTAGGAGGGGCTTGGGTCTGAGAGGGTAGAGATCGGGCAGTGCTAGAGGAATGAGGTGGGACAAGTAAGGTTTAAAACAAGTGCAAACCAAAGAGGCATATTTCAAGATTAATGCATATGTGCATGTTCAGTCCTGTCCCAACGCTTTGTGACCCCATGGACTGTAGCCCACCAGGCTCTTCTGTCCGTGGAATTTTCCAAACAAGAACACTGGAGTGGGTTGCCATTGCCTACTCCACGGAATCTTCCCGACCCAGGGATCGACCCGGGTCTCCTACATTGGCAGGTGGATTCTTTACCACTGAGCCAACAGGAAGCCCTTCAGGATTAATAGGTAGTGGATTAATATGGAAGCACGAAGCTTGTCAGCACTGACAGATCTTAGGCCTGTGTCGGGGGGACCCCGCCTCTCCCTCCGCACCCGTGTCCACTCACAGAAAACTCAGTTCCTTGGCTTGAGCCCCTGTACTCCAGTGACAGAGACAGGGCCCTTCCAGGATGCAGTTTGGCATCAAGGTCAAGAGCACAGGGTCTGGGACCAGACAGATCTGAGTTCCCATCTTCCTTGGCCACGTCCTGGTAGTGTCCTTGGACACACTGCATCACTTCTTTGAGCCTCAGTTTCCTGGGCTGGAAAGTGGAGATAATAATAGTACTTCATAGGGTTGTCATTGGCACTGTTTGCAATGATGTGGGCGAAGCTGGCACATGCTGGGGGCTCCATCACCATCTGCAAAGCTCCCCGCACCCCCTCCCCGCTCAGTGCTCCCCGCTGACCAAGCCTCTTTTTGTTTTCAAGGTCACGCTGCTTTCCTTTGCTGTGGAGTCAGAGTGCACGTTTCTCGATTACATCAAAGGAGGGTGAGAAGAGATGCAGCCTGGTTTCTTTGGCCTCAGGGGGAGGGAAGGGGCCCACACACACGGACCTGAGCCGAACTGACCCCACCTGGCCTCTCTGAGGTCCTGGCCAGAGCCTGGGATGCTGGGCTCTGATCAGACCTCCAGCATTTGGGCTCAGACGACTCCCCAGAGCACTGTAGGGCCCTGATGTGGCTGCAGAGGGCGCTGCTGAGCCATGGGGGCTTGCTTGGGTCTTGGGCGGTCTCTGTGCCGAGGGGACCTGCAGGTGGTGGGGACTCCGTGAGACTCCATGACAAAGAGAACTAAGGGCTTAGGGAGGTGGAAAGGCCCTGATCTAGGCGTCAGGAGGCCCAGGCCCTAGGCCCCTCTTTGCCGTGAACTGGTTGGGGTACTTTGGGCATATCACTTTCCCTCCCTGGGCATCCATCTCCTCCGCTCACACGGAGAGGTTGGAATTAAGTGAGTTCTAAGGTTCCTTCCTGCTCTGAGCTTCTGATACCTATGGTCTGTCTGGGAGGCAGTGATTAACCTGCCCAGTGTCATTAGGGACCTATGAGGAACAGGAGAAACTGGGACAGAGGCCAGGGGATGATCCCACACAAGTTTAAGGAACAGAGAGAACCAGAGGGGTTGGCCTCCGGGCCAAGGCAAGCAGAGAAACCTGGAGACTCCAGCCAAACAGCTCATGAAGAAAGAGCCTGACTCTGCAGTGAGGTCCTGCCCAGCATGCTCCCTGCCAGGACAGGTGCCAGGGCAGGGGTGTGGGTAGCTGAGAGCCCACAGGTGCAGGCAGGTGAGTGACTACACCTGTCTGGAAAGGAGACAGGCGGGGCCATTGCCAAAGGTTCATCCCAGCCAAGCCAGCGCTCGGCCACCTGGTTCTCAGGGCAGAGGGAGGAGTCAGGCCCTGGGAAGCCACACGTACTCTCCCATGACGTGCCTCCCTGCTGCCTCGAGCCTGCAGCCCGCAGGCTTGCAGCTCTCCTCGTCCCCGCTGAGCACACGCCCTTACCACAGTCCCCCAGAGGCCTACCCGTCCCTCCCCAACGTCAACTCCAGCCCCTGCCCTTGCTCCTTCCCCCATCAGAACTGCTCTGTGCTCTATCCTATTGAAAAACCACCCCTGACATCCCATGGTAATTTTCAAGCAGCCCTCATCCTGTTTATCCTTCCCATTTGCATGCATACACACTAAGTCACTTCGGTTGTGCCCAACTCTGTGTGACCCTATGGGCTATATCCCGCCAGGCTCCTCTGTCCGTGGGCAGACTGCCCCCAATTTACGGGACACAGGGGGCCAGGGAAGATGATTATCTCCATTTTACAGAAGATGTCCAAGGCCACGCCGCTTAGTCAGCAGCAGGGTTCATCTCACCGTCACAGGCTGCGTTTCTTCCATAGTAATGAATCCACCAAGCTTCCCTTGTAGCTCAGTTGGTAAAGAATCTGCCTGCAATGCAGGAGACCTGGGTTCGATTCCTGGGTTTGGAAGATCCCCTGGAGAAGGAAATGGCAACCTGCTCCAGTATTCTTGCCTGGAGAACACCATGGACAGAGGAGCCTGGCGGACTACAGTCCATGGGGTCTCAAAGAGTCAGACACGACCGAGCGACTCAACCGCCACCACCACCGCCATTGAATCTGCCTCATAGCTATGAGGTGGGGTGTGAGAGAGATGGATGAGTCCAAGGGCTGGGTGCTGTGAGGTCTCGTCATCTTGCTGAGAGGGCGCTCACAGAGGCAAGCCCTGGCCCTCCTCCTCTCCTCTCTTCACACTCTGGAGAGCCTGGGTGAGGGAGCCGTCAGCTCTAGGGAGCGAGAGGCCAGTGTGCGTGTCCAGGCAGGCAGCTGATAGAGGCGTTTGTCTAGGGATTCTCTCCTCCCTCACCCACCTGGACCGGGAGGAAGGCCCTGGGTGCCTCTGTCCCCTTGTCGGAGTCGGAGATGGAACTGGTTGCTGAGCAGCCTGTCCTTGCCCTTAGGCAGGAGAGGTGAGTCTGCAGGGAGTCACTTTTCAACAGAAGTACCTGCTTTTCAGTCCTTTCCTTTCCTGAGCCATTTCAGAACCAGAGCAGGAAAGACTACTTAAGGAGTGAAAAAGCCCGCCTCTCCCTCACCTTTTTCTAATGTGGACCATTTTGTAAAGTCTTTATTGAATTTGTTACAACATTCAGTTCAGTTCAGTTGCTCAGTCATGTCTGAGTCTTTGCGACCCCATGGACTGCAGCACGCCAGGCTTCCCTGTCCATCGTCAACTCCCGGAGCTTACTCAAACTCATGTCCATTGAGTCGGTGATGCCATCCAACCAGTTCATCCTCTGTTGTCCCCTTCTCCTCCTGCCTTCAGTCTTTCCCAGCATCAGGGTCTTTTCCAATGAGTCGGTTCTTTGCATCAGATGGCCAAAATATTGGGAGTTTCAGCATCAGCATCAGTCCTTCCAATGAATATTCAGGACTAATTTCCTTTAGGATTGACTGGTTTGATCTCCTTGCAGTTCAAGGGATTCTCAAGAGTTACAACAATGCTTCTATTTTATGTTTTGTTTTTTTGGCCACGAGGCATATGGGATCTTAGCTTCCCAACCAGGCTTTGAACTCTCACCCCCTGCATTGGAAGGCGCAGTCTTAACCCCCGGACCACCAGGGAAGCCCCTTCTCTCACGCTCTATTTGGAAGAGCCAGGCTGACAGGGTCCCTCAGCTGCAGTCCCGCAGGCCAGAACCACCTCTTGCCACCTTGTGGCTCCTTCTTCCTCAGAGCTTGGCGTCTACTGAATGCTCTGGCCGAGGGCAGCAGACAAGGGGGAAGGCGTGTGGGGAGGACTCTCTCTGGCCAGCATACCCTGGGTGGGGTCTCCTGCTCACCATGTCCTTCCCCCTTCCCGAAGATGGAAGGTTCACTGAGCAGCAGCTCAGCTGTGATCAAGTGGAGCGAGAGCTGTGGTTTCTGATAGGGACTGTCTGCTCGGTGCAGGTGAGGTGAGCCCTGCGTGCGTGCTAAATCACTTTAGTCATGTGGACTCTTTGTGACCCCATGGACTGTAGTCCGCCAGGCTCCTCTGTCCATGGGGTTCTCCAAGCAAGAATACTGGAGTGGGCTGCCATGCCCTTCTCAGGGGTCTTCCTGACCCAGCGATCGAACCCGGGTCTCTTATGTCTCCTGAATTGGCAGGCGGGTTCTTTACCACTAGCGCCACCCAGGAAGCCCAAGGTGAACCTCACCGTATATCATCCATGGTCACAACTCAGAACAGAGTTTTCCCGGGTGTGATCCTAGAGCCCCCTCCTCAGAATCGCTGCTTGAAGGCAGGGGATGTTTGCTGATTCTGGGGCCCCATCTCAGACCAACTCCCTCCCTGGGAGGGAGGCCCTGGGACAGTCTTTGTAAACAAGCTCCCCTGGTGACTCTACACTCACTGTGTGTGAGAATCACAAGACTAGACTTTATCAGGGATTCGTGTCTTGTCAGCTTTGTTTTGTCAGCATCTGGCACGGAACCTAGAACAGCCAAACCCTCAGAAAGTTTTAACCCTGAATATGAATCCTCAAAACCTAATTTTTTTTAATTATGGAAAAATTCCAAACAGGCAAAAGTGGAGAGACGGTATGATAAGCCCCCAAGTACCCGCCACCCAGATTCGACAGTTACCAGCTCACAGACAGTCTTGTTCCACACACTCACCCTTCCACCCAATTATTTTGAAGCAAATCCAGACATCATGTCTCATCCCCTAATTACTTCAGGATGTGTCTCTAAAATAGAAGAGGACTCTCTCTTTGTAAAATATAATAGCAATACCAAAATCACACCTAAAAACCAAGTAGTTCCTTAATGCCAACTGTCTAGTCAGTATTCAAATTTCTCCAGTTGTCTTATAATGTTTTTGAATTGGCTTATTTGAATGTAAAATCAAGGCAAGGTCCATATATTGCGATTGGTTGATTTGTCTCATAATTATCTTTTGTTTTTTGGTCACTCCGCTCCTTGTGGGATCTTCGTTCCCTGACCAGGGATTAAACTGGGATGCCCTCAGCAGAGAAGGCGTCCAGTTCTAACCACTGGACCACCAGGGAATTCCTCGTTATCTTTTCATCTAGTGGTTTCCCCAAGTGCCTGAAGGGCTTGTTAAAACAAATTCCTGCACCCCACCAAGGGATTCTGGTTCAGTAGGTCCACTGGGGGCCTGAGACTCCTCACAGATTCCCACGTGATCCTGATGCTGCCGGCCCAGGGGGGATCTTCCAGTAATGCTCCTACAGAATTTCCCACAGGCTCCCCCTGCATCCCCCCCAGTGTCGCTTAACATATTCCTCCGTCCCCTGTGTTTCCTGTAAACCGCTGGTAGATAGTTCTGGAAGCTCAGCTGGATTCCGGTTCCATTTTTTTGGCAAGACAGCTTCATGGGTGGTGTTTTGTTCTTCCCTCAGGAGATGCACAATGCCTGTTTGTCTTTTTTTTTTTTTTGCCAGGTTAAACAGTAAGGCTAAATCGGGTTTAACCCTGAATCTGACTCCAAATTTGAGCCAGGAATACAGGGAAACCCTACTTCACTGGCCTCCGGTGGGCCCAGGGGCAGGGTTTGGAGAGGAAATAAGTAATCGTAGACATGTGCCCAGCAGAACGTAAACATCTTTGGAGAGCTGTCCCACTGCCTCACTCTTTTGATACTCACAGCCGTCCTCTAGGGGAAGGCGGGGCTGATGCTACGCTTCCAGTTTTCCAGACCTGAAGGAGACAAATGCTTCACCCAGACTACATACATGGCATGCAGCAGGGCTGGGGCGGAAGCTGGGGTTCTCACTCCGGTCCAGTACGCTTCGCCCTCCCCACAGCCCTGCCTTTGGCCAGCTAACTCCCCTGTTGTCCTCCTTCTTCTAGGACCCAGATCAACTTCACGGTGGCCATTGATTTCACAGCCTCCAATGGTGAGTAGCGGGCATGGGCCAAGGAGCTGGGTGGGGGCTGGGGGCCTGGAAAAGGGAGGGCTTTTCAGGACTGTGGTAGTTGTCCCTAGCTGGACGCCAGGTCTTCCATACTCTCTGGCCTCATCCTCCCAAAGAGGAGGAACTTGGGCCTGGAGAACCAAAGATACAGCCAAGGTGGCAAAGGCATTCGCTGATTGGATCGTGGTCACTCACAAAGCTGGGCTCTGGGCCTACATACCCTGAGCCTTGCTCTTGAGGACACACAGCCTCCCTGGGGGAATAGGAGAGCCACGCTGTGGGGAGCCCTGGAGCAGGGGTGTTTCCTCGCAGGATCAGACTGCACAGCCCCTGTGCAGTCCAGGGCTTCCCAGGTGGCACTGGCGACAAAGAACCTGCTTGCCAATGCAGGAGATGTAAGAGACGCGGGTTTGATTCTTGGGTTGAGACGATTCCCTGGAGGAGGGCATGGCAACCCACTCCAAGTATTCTTGCCTGGAGAATCCCACGGACAGAGGAGCCTGGCGGGCTACAGTCCCTGGGGTCGCAAAGTGTCAGATACGACTGAGCGACCGAGCACGAGCAGGAGCATGATGTGCAGGCCAGCCTGCAGGCTGGAGGGGAGGCAGAGGCAGGACTGGGAGGTGGGGCACCCGGGGGCTCCAGGCCTCGCCTCTGCTCGGCTGCCCCAGCTTCCTTCCTTCCCTGACCTTCTCCAGGGTGACTGAGCGGTTGGGAGCAATCAGTGCCTAACTGTTAGAGCCATGACAGCCTTCCTTGGACTCTGCACCTGCATTAAGCCCCGCTCAATCAGAAATTCCTCAGGTCTGGTAGTCTGCAGGCTTGTCAGAAACCTCTCTCTGCAAGGCCCTACCACGGCAGAGTGCTGAGACGTCAGAACTGGGGGGGCGGCCAGGGGGTACGGTGCTTAGTATTCATAACAATGAGGAGAGTTACAGTAACATCTGTTTAATCCTCACAGTAGTCCAGTGAGGCGGGGACTATTATTAGTATAGTATAGTATAGTGTTAGTTGATCAGCTGTCTCTGACTCTTTGCCATCCCATGGACCGTAGCCCACCAGGCTCCTCTGTCCATGGGATTCTCCAGGCAAGAATACTGCAAGTAGGTTGCCATTCCCTTCTCCAGGGGATCTTCTCAACCTAGGGATTGAACCCAGGTCTCCTGCATTCCAGGCAGGTTCTTTACCATCTGAGCCACCAGGGAAGCCTGGGGACTATTATTACCCCCATTCTACTGCTGGGGAGACTGAGGCTGAGTGGTTACGCATTCGTATCCAAGATCACACAGCAGGAAGTAGAAAAAGGATTAATACTTGGCAGCCTGTGCTGTACTACTCTCGTTAATAAACAAGTAACTAATATATGGACCATATCAGTGGTAACAAGGGCTATGGAGAACAAGCCAGGAAGAGGGGTGGGGACTGTAGCTTTCAACAGGCTCCAGGGAAGACCACAGCAGACCTGAAAAGGGAGGGAGGAAGGCATGCGCACATCTGTGGAAGGATGTCCCAGAGCGGAGGGAACAGTCTTTGCCAAGGCCCTGAGGCGGGGATGGCTAGACGCTGGAACCAAGGGAGTAACGGGATGGTAGGAGATGCAGAGAGGTGTCACTGGAGGCCGGTTCCAGTGGGGCTGTGTGGGCCCTCGTAAGGACTTTAGATTCAGCTCTGGGTGAAATGGAAACATCGGGGCATTTTGAGCAGAGAAGAGGTGTGATTAGGTGAGTTTTGATGTAGACTCAGCCTGGTGGGTGTGCTGAGTGTGGACACAGGGCAGAGACCTGGAGATCAGGCTGCTGCAGTCCTACGAGCAAGAGGCTAGATTCACAGAGGAGGGACTCAGGCTCCATTCGGAGGGTTTCGCAGCCATGGTTTGCTCAAGGATTGAATGCTCAGTAAGGGAAGGAAAGGGGTGCCGTTGGACACCCCTTCTGCATTCCGAGCCCGGTGACGTGGCATGTCCGGGCCATCCAGTGTCCCCCCTTGTACCCACTTCGCAGGGAACCCCTCGCAGTCCACGTCGCTGCACTACATGAGCCCCTACCAGCTGAACGCCTACGCGCTGGCGCTGACCGCCGTCGGGGAAATCATCCAGCACTACGACAGCGACAAGATGTTCCCCGCCCTCGGCTTCGGGGCCAAGCTGCCCCCGGACGGCAGGGTGTCCCACGAGTTCCCACTGGTAGGAGACCCCCGGGAGAAAGGGCTGTGGCCTGGGGTAGGGAGGCCTTGCCCGTCCTGCCCACCTGGGGACTTGAGCTGCGGGCTTTGTGGGGGCAGGCTGCCTGCTGGGGCTTGGAGCGGGACTTGTATCAGAGCTCAGATCAGAACCCCACTCCCCACTTCGGTCACAATCATCTCCCCTGTGAAGCCACCCACAGTGGGCTCTGCTCTCCTTTTCCCAACAAGACCCTGGTGGAGGTGGAGTGGAGTCATGGCTGAACTATTCCCTAAGACCTCAGAAATGAGGATAAAAAGGGTGTGCGTTGGGGTCTGAACAACTGCAGGTAATTCTAGGATGGGAGGATGTGTCTCAGCAGACACAGGGAGTAGGACAAGGAGCCCGTCTGGACACTGCTCACCTGGAGCTTGTGGGGCCCGTCATGGTGGGCCCTGGGGCTCTCTTCCCAGCCCCCACCCCCGAGCCCCCACCAGAGAAGAGTCTAGGAGGGCCCAGGCCTGCAGGCCTCCTCCATCCTGGCCCAGCCTCCCCGCCAGACCACCCCTCTGCCCTCCTTCCCACCCCTCCTTCCTTCCTGGGCTCAGCTCCCCACCCGCTGTGCTCCCAGAATGGCAACCAGGAGAACCCCTCGTGCTGCGGCATCGATGGCATCCTAGAGGCCTACCACCACAGTCTGCGCACGGTGCAGCTCTACGGCCCCACCAACTTCGCCCCCGTGGTCACCCATGTGGCCAGGTGAGCACGGGGTCACTGGACAGCCCTCCCCGCAGCTCGCAAGGGGCTTCCTTCCCTCCCCATCCTTTCAGGAAGGCGGGAGGGCGTGTCTCTTCCCACTGATTTACTTTTGGGGGTGCCCTGACCCTAAAAAGATCCCCTTTCCACCAAAGAGCTGTCACACCAGTGTTCAGGGTCCTTGTGTGGGGGGACGGCGTGCCCAGCGTCCCAGCAGACAGACCGCCACCCCCTGCCCTGCCCCAGGAACGCGGCCGCAGTGCAGGACGGCTCCCAGTACTCGGTGCTGCTCATCATCACAGATGGGGTCATCTCGGACATGGCGCAGACCAAGGAGGCGATCGTCAACGTGAGCGGGGCGTGGGGACAGGGTGCCTCCTTTGGGGAGACCTGTGGGGCATGGCCTCTCTTCTCCCTGCCCTCTTCGGGACCACTCCTGGTTTCTCGCTGTAGAGCCTGGAGGGCCAACAGCAGGGTTTGGGGGGCAGAGGGGGTCCGGCTGATGAAGGATCCGACTGGCAAACTCTGTACCTACCTCTTCATCACACTGGGTGGTCCACTCCCTCCAGACTCCTATGGCTCTCTCGTTAACCCACCTCTGGGGCTGCTGCCCCAGACCCCAGCCCGGCTTGGCCAGGTAGAAGAGATGGGAGGTCCCAAGAGGTGGAGACGGGGTGGTCTCCCTGCACAGGGGCTCTGGCCATAGCTGGCCCTCCCTCCAGGCCCACGTAAAAGCTGTCCCACATGACGGAGGTCCAGAGACAGAGGAGAGGACGGGGTGTCTTGCAGAAGCAGACCTGTGACCCGCCTCCCCTCTGCCTCCTTCCTTCTCGATTCCCACTTCCTCTCTGGTGTCCCCACCTCCGTTCCCTTTGGTCTATGCCCTCTTTCCCGCCTCCTTCTTTTTCTGTGTTTCTCTGTGTGTCTCCATCCTCCACTTCTCCAATTCTTCCCTGACCGCCTTCCTTTCTTCTGTGGCCCACCCCTTCCCTTCCCTACCCACAATCTCCCCTTCCTTTTAACTGGCCCCTTGGCTGGGCCCCCACCCCTCCCACCCACCTCCACCTCCCGTGTCATCTCCCACGTTGCCTCCCAGGCTGCCAAACTCCCCATGTCCATCATCATCATCGGCGTGGGCCAGGCAGAGTTCGACGGTGAGTCCCCACCGCCCCCCGACGTGTTTCCCCAGAGGCTTCAGGCCCTTGGGAGTGACCCCTCCCAAAAGAGCAAGGACTCACACCCCGGTCTGTGTGAGACTGTCTGGGTGAGCAGGCAGGGTGTGAGAGTGCGTTTGTTTGCACAGGGAGGGGTGTGTCAAGGTGCGTACCCCACGCCCACACCCCAAGGCTGTGGGGAGGAGGCCCCAAGTCACTCCTCCAGCCTCCACCCTGGGATCCTGCGCGGGGTGGGGGCGGGGAGGGCTGCCCGGGACTGGGCTCCTCCTGTCTCCTGGCTTCAGCTTTCTCATCTCTGACGCGGGGGCCTGGGCCGGCGGCCTCTGTCCTGCCGGGCTCAGGTGCCCTCCGGTTAGTTCCCCCACCCCTTGTCTTTACCCCCTCCCCCCAACAGCCATGGTGGAACTAGATGGCGATGATGTGCGGATCTCCTCCCGGGGAAAGCTGGCCGAGCGGGACATTGTCCAGGTGAAGCCCAGACCTTGGCTTTCCCCACAGAAAACGGAAGAGCCCCCCTAGCCAGGCTGACCTCACTCCCCCTTCTGGGGGCTTCTCTGGAAAGGGGCCCTGGAGGGAGGCATTGGTAGTCCTAAAATGGCTTGACCATCATAGAAGGAGATAGGAGTCAGTTGTGGGGCTGGACACCCCCCCCACCATGTCTGAGACTCACCCCTAGCCTGGTGTTACCCCAACTGGAACGCTCACACCCTGCCCTCCCTGAGCCTGCAGCGTCTCCTGTAGAACACAGAGGCCTAGTTTCTCACACCTTCTGTTGCTTTCTGCCGGGCTGCCTTCCGGAGTGAGATGGCAAACCCTGTGAAGGTGGAGGCGGTGTCTAAAGGGCTGCTGCAGCCCTTTTCAAGAATGAGTGTTGCCTGGTTCACTGAATCAGTGCCAGCCTCTCCGCAGAGAATGGCAAATGTAACAGCAGACAGGTCTTTGTCCTCAGGGAATCCCTGTCTAGTCAAGCCTCAGAATGCACCTCAGTAAGCACACACCCCTCTGTGACTCTGCTGCAGACTGAGTGCCTGGTGCTTAGGAGATTCAGAATAAAATAAAAACCCCCGACGGTCTCCATACTGCCTCCACCCCCATTAAAAAAATTAAAATGGGGGAGGGATCATTCCAGATGTGGAGACCAAAGCTGGGGGGCTAGCAACTGAAGAAGGGCAGTCTGGGAGGTGCGTGCAAAGGCCTGGAGGCAGAAGTGAGCCTGAGGCACGGGAGTCGGGGGTAGTGGGGCATGGGGGAGGCAGACATCTCCTGGGAGGAAGCCATAGGAGTGGAACTGTAGGTATTGGGCCAGAAAGGGAACCCAAAGAGACAGAAGGGACTCTGCTGCAGAGGTGGGAGGAGACCTGCAGGGTCCATTTCCCAGAAACCAGGGATTCCCTTCAGCATTTCCTGAGTGTCTGCTAAGTTCTGCTAAGTGCCTCTGCTTGGTGCAGATACTTAATCAGAGATTAAGGAATCTTGTTCAGTTGTTTGTCCTGGCATGAACAGTGTTCAATAAGTTATTTTTTGAGTGAATGAAAGAACAATGACTATGATGCCACCCTTTAGAGAATCACTATGCTGAGGAAGGCTTGGGTCAAGCCAGGCAGAGGCTGGGCAGGAGTGGGACAGGAGCCCAGGCCTGGAGATTTGGGGGTGGGGCCTGGTGTCCAGAGGGAGACCGGGCCTCACCCTGCCTCCCCCTGCTGGACAGTTCGTGCCCTTCAGGGACTACGTGGACCGCACGGGCAACCACGTGCTGAGCATGGCGCGCCTGGCCCGTGACGTGCTGGCCGAGATCCCCGACCAGCTGGTGTCCTACATGAAGGCACAGGGCATCCGCCCACGCTCCCCGCCCATGGCCACTGCTCGCTCTCCCCCACAGTCTCCGGCCCGCACACCCCCAGCTTCCCCGCTGCACACGCACATCTGAGCATGTGGTCTGCTCAGATGGCTGGGGCTTAGGCCAGTAGAAAGGTAGGCGGGGCGCCCAGACCCTGCTGCGGTCCACCCTGTCCAGCCTATGGAACACGTGTGCCTGGGAGGCTGGCGGGGCGGGGCTTCTGGAGACTCCTCCCACACTGCCCCACACCCTGAAGTCTGGAGGTACAGGTGATGGAGTTGGGGATCTGGGCCCCTCCTTCTCTTCTTTCACTGACGCCTGGTTCTGGACCAGCCAGGAAGATGTTAATCAGGACCATCGGGGTCCCCCTCAGCCCACCCGGGCAATCTTCGTCTGCTCCTTTATCACCCTGAGCCTGGGCTGAGCCTCCCACCACCAGGTCCCCTGCTCCTGTAGTATCTACTCCTATACCAGCCCCCTGACCCCCACCTCAGTATCTATCCTGTCCCTGTTGCCAATGAACCCCATGAGGCTGCTGGGCTTTGAGGAATGCCCAAACACGTGACCCCCTCGCTGGGACCCTTGCATGCAGTGGGAGTACTACAGACCCATGAAGGGGATGCAGTGGTAATGGATGGAGGCCGTGTGGTGGGCGAGGAACGGAAGCTTATCAGGCACGGAGTCCTTTCTGGTGCCTCTCCAGCCCAGTATGATGCTGGTTCTAGACAGAAATCCACAGGCCTCTCCTGGTCTGGGCCCATAGAGACCTTCGCAGTTGGCTCCTGGCCTCAGACAGCCCCTTCTTTCCCCAGAGGCTGCCCAGGGTCCTTGGGGTGCAATCCTTTACCACCCACCTGGAGGCTTGGGCAAAAAGCAGCCCTGCTTCAGCATTCTGACACTGCCCCTCTATCCCATGGGGATGGGGGATCCCTGGGTTCAACCCTGCCTCCAGCCCCTGCTGGCTGCAGGAACCCAGGCAAGGCCTTTCTACCTTCTGGATCTCAGTTTCCACATCTGTAAGGCAAGAGGGTTGACCAGATGGCCCTGGGTTTACCTTCAGCTCTGATAGTCTGAGAGTCCACAGTCATCCTGTGTCCAGCTTCCCCCATCCCACTCCTCACTAGTGCTGCCCTTTAAGGCCGTCTTGGCTCTAGGGTCACCCTGTTCCATCCCATCACCCCATATCCACCCTAGTCCCTCAGCCTTGGGCTCCTGGCCTCTGAGCCAGAGCCCTTGCCCCTGTTGTGGGAAAGGTGAGAAAGATGATCTCATGCCTGGGCCCCCACCCCAGCTGCCCAGCCTTTACCCACCTGGGGAACAGGTCATGCATGCCAGTCCCTCCTGCTGCATGGGGCTCCTCTGCCCACTGAATCTCCCATGCCTGGTGGAGACCAGGCCACACCGCGTCTGTTGCAGACACTGCTTCCCTCCCCATCATGCATGACGGTGGCGTTTCTATGCTGTCTGGTCCTGTGCCCGTCTCTGAGACAGTCTCTGTGTGGAATTTGCCTTAAACTGAAGTAAATTGGATTCTTTTACTAAAGTTCTTTGTTTTCCTTTGTCCTTTGAAAAATAGCACAGATGTTGCTGTGTGAGCGTCCAGGTGCTCCTCGCTCTCTTTTTTCCCCTCTTTTATTCAACAAAAACATGCTGAACAGCTATGTGCCGGGGTCCGTGCTAGGCACTGCGGATGCAGCAGTGAACGAAACATGGGGGCCCCGTCTCCGTGTCGAGCTTACGGCAGACACGCGACAGGACAGGGGAAACACAGTAAGCACATAAATGAATAGGTAAATAACGATTTCCAGTGGTGGTAAGTGTCACAAAGGAGAATAAGAGGATAGAGAGGGACAAGGTGACATTTTAAATGAGGTGGTCGGGGAGGGGGCCTGTCCGAGGAGATGACAGTTAGATGAACCCTGAGCAAAGGAGAGAGAGGGGCATACTGGTCTCTGAGGCAAGAGGGCTTCAAGGAGCAGGAGCAGCACATAGAAGGCCCTGGGGTGTGTTTGAAGGACAGCAGGAAGCCAGTGGGTTGAACCTGCATTAAGGAGGGAAGAGGGGGCGTTTCCTTGGTGCTCCAGTGGTTAAGACTCCACACTTCCATTGCAGGGGGCACAGGTTCAATCTCTGGTCAGGGAACTAAGATCCTGCATGCCACAGGGGGCAGCCAAAAGCAGCAAGGAGGGGACAGTGCAGGAGATGGGCTTGGGGGTGGAGAATCTGGAATGTGCAGGGCCTTGTGGGTCACAGTAAGGTCTTCAGTGTTACTCTGAGGCAATCAGGGAGCCACTAAGGAGGTGAGAGAGGTGAGCAACAGGATCAGATTATTCTGTGAGTGACTTCATTGCATTTGCTCACTCATCTCTCAGCAAGTGTTGAGTGAGCATTAGTGCCAGGCGCTGCTCAGGTTTGGAGACCCTGCTCACACACAGTCGCACCCTTCACAGGCCTCTAACCCCTGCTCTGGAGAAATAAGCAATAAATACTACCACCCTAGGGTATCAAGACGGAACCAGGGAGAAGGGCCAGGATCTGTGGGTACCAAAGGGAGACTCTTGGGGCAGCCTAGACCACTGGTCCCCAACCTTTTGGGCACCAGGGACCAGTTTCTTGGAGGACAGTTTTTCCACGGGGTTGCGGGGATGGTTTCAGGATAATTCAAGCACATTACATTCATTATGCCACCGCTGATCTGACAGGAAGCCGAGCTCAAGGGGTAATGTGAGCGATAGGGAGTGGCTGTAAATACAGATGAAGCTTTGTTTGCTCACCCACTGCTAACCTCCAGCTCTGTAGGCCTGTTCCTAAGGCCATGGATCAGTACCAGTCAGTGGCCTGGGGGTTAGGGACCCCCGGCCTAGACAACACACAGATCATGTGTCCAGGATGAGTTGCCGCACCTGTGTGACAGGGCCGTCTCTCCTCCCTTGCAGGACTGTCATAGGGCCAGAATAACATGCAGATGTGCACATATGAAGCGTGTGACATGCACAGGACCTGCTGCGCTCAGTGTGCAATAAACACCACCTTCCTCCTCATCGCTGTTCACATATAAAGCCTCCTGTGGCCACACATGGCCTCCTGTGGCCATGAGGGCCCAGGATCACAAGGAAAAGGGATCTCTCCCTTCTCTGGGAGAGTTTGCTCTTGGATTAGCCCTCCAGGCAGCCATTCCCAACCTGCACATCACAAGACACTGGTACTAATTACACCAAAGTTTGGGACGTGCTTGCTTCTGACGATTCTATAGTAAATTAGAGCTGATTCACCACTATCCTTATAATTAGATGCCCCTCTGACTTGCATTCCAATCCGCTTTGAGTGGGAACCGGGTTGGGTCACAGCTCGAGAAGAAGGAAGTTCCCATAACCAGTGGCCTGATTTCCCTCACCTTGGGCACCCATGGGAAAGGGTTGGGAGGAGAAGACCGCCGCCTGGCAGGGGAATTGAGGCTCAGAGCCGCTGCCCCAGGGCGCCGAGAGCGTCTTCACTGTGCTATAGACAGTAGCTTCTCTCCTGAGTTCTTTCCCAACAATGTGTTCCACAGAACACTGGTTCCCTGGCAGGGGTTTTGGGAAGCTGCTGGCTCCAAGCCCCTCTCAGAGAGTCCCAGGGGCTGTCAGGGTATTTGAGGCTCTGATTAGTCTTATGGCAAAGAGACTATATTTCTTAAGCTTTTTGACCATGGTGTGCGTGCATGTGTGTGCATGTGTGTGTGTGTGCGTGTGTGTGTATTTAGCTGTAACACCGTCACCAAGCAGAACATGCTGTCTTGGGAATTTCAGTAGAGACACATCTCCCTGGTTCCCAGGCCAACACGAAAGCCTGAGGCTTTCCCCCAGGAGGCCTGAAGGAGGGCATGGAGTTGGGGAACTTCTCAGAGGGGATAGAGTAGCAGAGGTGAAGCCATTTGGTTCTGGAGAGAAGGAAGAGGCCTCAAAAGGCGTCCCTGCCCCGGCCACATCAGGAAGAGATCACAGAGAAGGTGTTCAGGAATTCACAGACTCATGGCTCCACTTTGACTTTACTTCATGGGGTTCCTATATTGTGCTGAGAAGTGTGTGTGTGGCAGAGCTGGGGGAGGGCAAGCAGAGAAGGGCGAGGAGATTGAAGGGCCCCCCCTCCCCAGACTACGAGCCCCTATTCAGTCTGCCCATTGAATCTCCAGGCCTTCAGGATTGAGGACCCCAGTTTATCAGCCCTCAGATCATTCTGCTACTCACTTCTCAGCCTTTAGAAGTCCCTTTCCCACTCTCATTTCAAATGCCCCTCAATTAACAAAAATGAGATTATACTAATAATAGTAATGACCAATACTCATTTACTAAGCACCAGGCATTCTTTTAAGCACTGTATATTCGGGAAGTTTATCTTCGTAACAACCTGTGAAAAGGGTACTATCAGGATTCTACTTTCCAGACGAGAAAACTGAGGCATAGAGAGGTTAAGGGACTTTTCAGGTTATACAACTAGAAAGCCCTGGAGCCCATAGGTATCCATCTGAGCCTCAAGGTAAAACGCGTGCCTTGATCTAGTTGCTATTTAACTGCTGCATCACCTTTGCTGGGCTGCCTCCCGTCTCTGGATCTTCGTCTCCCCACTGGTAAAATGGAGGGGATGGGATCTAATGTCACTAGGGGTCTTCCCATTTCTATTGAATTTCAGCCTTCCGATCAGCCTAACCTCTCAGACCCCCACCAGGCCCCAGGGGCTTCCCGAGGCCCCATCACGTCCAGGCTGGACACTCTCCATCACCACACCAGCTCCGCCCGCAGCCCTGGGATGCCTGGCTGCCAGTGGCCTGCGAAAGAGGTCCCCGAGCCTGGCCCGGAAGGGGCGAGAGAGGTAGAAGCAGAGGAGGGGGCTGACAGCGCAATTGGAGTAGGCCAGGAGAGTGCAGAGGCTGGAGGCCACGTAAGCCACGGGCGTGGCAGGCAGGTCACCCACAGCTGCCACGTAGCCCAGCACGGAGCAGGGCCCCCACATAAGCATGAAGACCACCAGCACTACGAGGATGAGCCCGGTGTTCTCCCGATGCTCCCGGGCGCTCTCCCCCATGGGGCCCCGGGGCTGCGTCCACAGGAGCCAGCCCATGTGGCCGAAAGAGCAGCCCAGCCCCAGCACGCAAGGCAGGAAGGCCAGGGCTCCCAGGAGCGTGAAGTAGCAGGAGGTCTGAGCAGGGTTCAGAAGCAAGAGGCAGGCCCAGGCCCCCTCCTCCACGACTGCTCGCTGGAACAGCCATGTGGGCAGCGAGGCTGTGAGGCCCAGGGCCCACATGGCCCCGCAGAGCAGCCGGCGAGCACCCGGGCCGGACGGGAGGGCCAGGTCGGGCCGGGCCACAGCCACGTGGCGCAGGAGCGCCGTGGCCACCATGCTGTAGAAGGTGCAGAACATGGTGGCGCTGTTGGCGGCCTGGCTGGTGGTGCAGACGGTGGGGCCCAGCCACCAGTCCTGCTGCAGGAAGCTCAGCAGGAGCACCGGCACCACGCAGGCCAGGAAGAGCAGGTCGGACAACGTGATGTTCACCATGAGGCTGTTGGTCAAGGAGAGGAGCGGGCAGGGGGCGCCCGGGCCCCGGCCCACCACCAGCAGCATCAGCCCATTGGCCAGCAACCCCACCAGCAGGATGAGGCCACAGACCCCCGCAAAGACGAGTCGGAGCGGTTGCTCGGCTGTGGCCGTGAGCCCGGCGCTAGACGTGGCATTGGCCTGCATTCTGCTGCTCCAGGCCCACAAGGACAGCGCAGAAGCCAGCCCGCAGGCCGCCTTCCTCTTTCCCTGCCGAGCTCCCTCCTTTCGCAGACCCCTGCACACGGTGGGTGCCCCGGGCCTGCCTCAGCAACCTGGTGGGATGGGCTCTGTCAGTGCCCCGTCAGTGCCCTGGGTTCAAATCCTGACTCTGCTACTTGGGAGTGCCACGGTCTGGTGTGCAGCTCCTGTGGCTTTTGCTGCTCAGCCTCATCTATAAGGAATCGAGGAAATAAAGGAAGTAAAACAGGTGTCAACAGTAAATGTCCCTCAAGGACGAGATGGAGGTGATTTTCATTTTCTTCATAACTGCTGTATTTCTAAAATTTTGCAGGGAGTACAAATTGAATCTGATAAATATTTATATATTAGTATATATGTTTATTATAGTATATATATAGTATATATATATATTTATATATTATATATACGATATTACTATAATATATATTATATAATATATAATATATTATTATATATAATATTGTAATATTGTATATTACTATATATTATATATTATAATATATAGTAATACTATATATATTACTAGTATGTATATGACACTAGTATATATATATATATAGTATACACACTACCTATATGTAGTATACTAAGTATATATATATAGAAAGTATTATATATACTAAGTATATATACTAAGTATTGGAGAAGGCAATGGCACCCCACTCCAATACTCTCGCCTGGAAAATCCCCTGGACGGAGGAGCTTGGTAGGCTGCAGTCCATGGGGTCGCAAAGAGTTGGACACGACTGAGCAACTTCACTTTCACTTCTCACTTTCATGCATTGGAGAAGGAAATGGCAACCCACTCCAGTGCCTGGAGAATCCCAGGGGCGGGGGAGCCTGGTGGGCTGCTGTCTATGGGGTTGCACAGAGTCAGACACGACTGAAGCGACTTAGCAGTAGCAGACTTAGTATATATAGATATACTTAGTGTACTACATACATGTAGAAGTATACTACATATATGTAGTGTGTATACTATATATATATACTAGTGTCATATACATACAAGTATACTGTACTTAGTATACTTATGTAGTATATATATGTAGTGTAGTATACATATTTAGTATAGCATATATATTATTATATATTTAGCATAGTATATATATTTATTTAGTATATAAATATATATATGCACTATACATGTTTTTAAACAAAACCTCACGCTGCCTGTGAAATGAGCAAGTTTTAATTTGAAGTTCAAGTGGAAAAATGAATATGCAAGGGCTTTGAGAAAGTAATAAAGCCCCAACAAGTGGTTCCCAAGCATGTTTGCACATTGGGATCAGCTGAGGAGTTTAAAAACAAAATAACACTAATCCTGGGACTTCCTGGGCGGTCAGTGGTTAAGACTCTGCGCTTCCACTTCAGAGGGCACGGGTTCAAATCTCTGGTCAGGGAATTTAAGATACCTCATGTCACTTGGTGCAGCCAAAAAAATATTAATTCATGGGTCACACTCCAAAGACCCGATCTGACTGGTTTGGGCTTTGGCAGTTTTGAAAGACCAGCTTGGGAACCACTGCCTTCAGTGGCCATGCTGAGCTGCCTACTGGCAGGGTAGGGGAACTGCTGCACTGCACCCAGCCCATCACCTCTGCTGAGGATGTGGGGAATCCCAGCGTGAGAGCTCACAGGCTGAGAGACGGGGTCAAGTCATCCCAGAGCTGGCTCAGGGGCTGATGCCTTCGTCTTGCATGTCTCAGACAGGCCAGGACCCCAGAGCTTTAGTGAAAGGCAGCTTACCCCTTAATTCAGAAACTAAATAAATATTTCCTGAGCATTTACCCAGAACCAGGTACTAGGCAAACAAGCAGCAAAAAAGACAGTTCAGTGGGATCCTGATTCTGGTTTCCATCCCCTTGTCTCACAGGGAGTGGGGGTTGGAAAGCCCCTCTACAGCTGGCTCAGAGCCAGGGGTCCCCTGAGTCCCTCCTGCAGAGGCTTTGCTTGTTCTCAGGGTGCCATGGCAGCCACTTGCCTGAGAAGAGACAGTAGGTGGGGAGGTCGCTGTAGATTCTGCTGCCGACACCCCAGGTCTCAGACTCTGGTTCCAGGGACTGCAGGGGAAGGAGAAACTGAGCGACCCCCTAACACCCTAACAGCCCGGATGAATGCCACTGAGGGACCCCCTAACACCCTAACAGCCCGGATGAATGCCACTGAGGGACCCCCTAACACCATAACAGCCCGGATGAATGCCACTGAGGGACCCCCTAACACCCTAACAGCCCGGATGAATGCCACTCTCCAGTTCTTTGTCATCGCTTTTTTGTGTCTTCCGTCCGGCCCAGACTTGCCTGCTAATGATGTGAAATATGATTGGAGAGGAGGGGAGGGAAAGGGCGAAGGGATGGGGAAAAGAAAAGGCTCAAAGGACCTTGCTGCTGCCCTATCTGTAGTCTATGCTAAGTCGCTTCAGTCGTGTCCGACTCTAACTCTGCCGGTAGACGGCAGCCCACCAGGCTCCCCCATCCCTGGGATTCTCCAGGCAAGAATACTGGAGTGGGTTGCCATTTCCTTCTCCAATGCATGAACGTGAAAGTGAAGCCGCTCAGTCGTGTCCGACTCTTCGTGACCCCATGGACTGCAGCCTACCAGGCTCCTCCGTCCATGGGATTTTCCAGGCAAGAGTACTGGAGTGGGGTGCCATTGCCTTCTCCGATCTGTAGTCTATAGAAAGGTCTATAACTTCAGGGTTAAGCTTATAGTCACTAGAGCCTGAGTTTAAAGCCTCCCTCAACCACTTGCTTAGATACGTGTGTGAGCGAGCTTGTCGCTTCATTTGTGTCCAACTCTCTGCGACCCTATGGACTGTAGCCTGCCAGGCTCCTCTGTCCATGGGGATTCTCCAGGAAAGGGTACTAGAGTGGGTTGCCATGCCCTCCTCCAGGGCATCTTCCCGACCCAGAGATCGGACCTTCGTCTCCTGCATTGCAGACGGATTCTTTTTTTATCACTGAGCCACTGGGGAATCCATCTACAATCTACTCGATCTTCTCTGCGTAACTTTCCTTATCTGTAAAATGGGGATTAATAACAGGCCCCATCTCGTGAGGCTGATGTGAGGATTAAATGAGGTAATACGAGTTACATGCTCAGAACAGTGCCTAGCGTAGCAAGTGCTTGGTAAATGATGGCTAGTGTTCTGATCCTGCCCACTATCAGTTCCAAAAAATCTCTTTTCTGCCACCCCTGCCCAGACTCCATTTTATCCCCCTGCCCTCCCCTTCTCACTCCAAACCCTGAGACCCATCAACGTAGTCCCACCCTCTGTTTCTTCATCAGCTTCAAGCTAAGTTGTGACCAGAGTCCCCTTGACGGACATGCCCTGAGAACTCACCCCTTGCCTGGAAGTTCACTCTGAGGTCTATCCTGAGTTCCTCCTGCTGCCTCCTCACCTGCCTGTGCTGCTCGGAAGTTCCTTGGCTCTGCTTGGTGACGTGGAGCCCTTTGACACCAGGGCAGACTGGTGACGCCTCCACAGCTGTGCTCTGCCCTGAAGCTGGATCCAGCCTGCGAAAGCTAAGAGAAGGTTCTGGGCAGGGGTGCCGTTCCTTCTAGCACCCCATCTCCAAGGAGCTAGCTGCCCGGGGCGGGAACAGAGCTGAGATGGGAGGGGCAGGCAGAGGGGCCACTGCTGTACCAGATTCCCCAAAGGACAGGGGCGCTATCCGCTCTACCACTCCCCCAGGAATCACACCCTGCCGACCTGCCTCATTAACTCGCTGGCCCGTAGAACAGAGATGCTGGTGCCTGCCAGATCCCCAGACCCCAGAGAGAGGGCCATGAGCCACAGCAGGACTTGCCCCCCACTCTCAGCCAGGGCCCGGCATCACTTACAGCGGCCTGCCTCTTCCTGTCTCTGGCTATCTCTGGCTGTCTTTCTCTGAGCACACTAGGGCCTAAAACCTGCTCAGAACAGGAGGAGGGCTGTGGGCTCCCAGGACCCAGGGAGGGGGAAAACACAGGGGCTGAGAAAGAATCAGTGAGCCAGACTGCTAAGAGAAACAGCTGATCACAGGGATTGTTCTGCACTGACTAGAGATGGGACCCACTAAAGGAATCTAATGTAACCTCTGCTGCCTTCTGATACGGGAATCTTCTCCACTTCACCTCTTTGCCAAGTGTTCCCTGGCTTCTGCTTGTTTGCCTCTAGTGACAGACAGCTCAGTCCTTTAGAACTGAGCAGAGGGATAAGGACCAAGAACAGAGGCTTTTTTTAATATATATAATTAATTTTTACTGGAGTACAGTTGCTTGACAGTGTTGTGTTAGTTTCTACTTCACAGCACAATGAATCAGCCACACGTAATCCTACGTCCCCTCCCTTCTGGACTTCCTTCCTATTCAGGTCACTGCCGTGCATTAGGTAGAGTTCCTAATCAATAGTGTATATGGGTGTCAGTACCAATCTCTCAGTTCCTCCCACCACCACCCTTCCCCCTTGGCATCCATACATTTGTTCACTACATCGCTGTCTCTATTTCTGCTGTCTCTTTCCGCTGTCTCTTGCCCTCCTGTTTCTCCTTCAGTCTCTCTCTCTGTACCTCTGTCTCTGGAACTGAATTTGCTTGTCTGTCTCCGAAACTGAGGTTTCCTCTGATTCAGAGGAGGAAGTCACCAATATCCGAATGATTACAAAGAACCAGATTCAGCAACCTGCCCACTCTGGACCACAGTACCTGGTAAGCATTTCTGTGGTTAACGGTAAGATGTGACAGTCAACATTTACAGCAAACACTGATGACAGGAGATAGCACAACACCCGAGGCCATCTAAGGCTTTCAAAGCAAGCTCCCCAAGGGCACTGAAATCCCCGGCCCCGGGTTATAACGTACAGCCACCTTTCAGGAGGCGAATGTTGTGTAATTCTGGGAACTCTCACAAAAACTCCAAAGAGGAGCCTGTGAATAATCTGAATCCAGTTTCCTGCTGCTCCCAGGCTCCCCCAGCCACACCCCAGCTGCACTTTGAGTGTATCCAGAAATTGACAAGTGTATCCTTAAGGCCGAGGTTGGCATCAGAGGCACCATGGCGTGGAGCAGGGGGTGAGGTCCCCAAATGTGAGCCCTTAGAGGCAGATCTTGGGAAAAGAGAGTGGGGTTGGGGCTCAGGGAGATAAGGGGAATGGAACATACCAGGGGCCATCAGCTCTTGCCCAGGAATCAGATTCTGCTTGAAAGAAACCCTCTGTTTGCAAACCGACACATTGAGAATGACAAGGTTCACCAGCTTTGCCAGGCATGGAAGAGTGGGACTGCTTTAATAAACAGAGTACTTTGCAATTAACAGGCCATTTCAATTAGGAATCAGCACCGAAGCAAGCTCTTTAAAAGTTTCCCTCCCGCCCTTCAAGATTTATTCTTATTCCTGACTACAGAAGGAATACCCAGTCATCGTAGAAGATCTGTAAATACAAATAGATGTAAAAAGGAAAACACTGCCACACCTTTATCCTATAATTTTATCACTTAGAGATGTTTTGCCAATACTGTGGTGTATTTTCCTTAAGCCCTTTTTCTGGACTTTTCCTTTCTTTAAAGAGTTTTAACTGGCCCCCCCATCCCCACCCCACCAACCTTATTACTCAGAAAAGTCCCTCTCTGGGAGTGTAAAGGCCAGCGTTAGTGCAGCCTCTGCCCTGGGGTCTGAGTCCTGACCCAAGGAGGGTTTTCCAGAACTTCTGAGCCAGTCGTCTCTGTCACTGCTGTGCCCAGGCAGGTGGGGCAGGAGCCAAGGCACAGGAAACCCAGGGAGGTGGCCAGCCCACCCCAGACAGGCCAGCACCTCAGAAGCAGCAGCCAGCTCTCTTTGGAGGCTTCTCGGGGGCCACCTCCACCAGCGAGCCCTTCAGGCGCTCTTCTTGCATCTTGAGGGACCTGCGTGAAGATGCCCGGGCATCAGTCCTCTTTCTCACCTGCCAGAGACAGCAGGGAGGGACCCAAGGGTGCAGCTGGGGGCTGGACCCCCTGAACTTCCGCTCTGCCCCTGCCCTGTGTTCCACATGGCATGAAACACCTTTCTGTCTCTTTCCTAGCATTCTCTGCAGCCTACTGCGTGCCAGGGGCAAGGGACTCTGATTATGACCGTGAAGCCAGCAGGTCTTGCCTTGCGTAGTGTGGGAGACCGAGACGGGAAGGGGCCACCAGGACCCAGGAATGGGGCGGCACACAGAGGGACTTCACACCAGATCCTGGAGGGATTTAGGGTGCAAGGAAGCAGTGCTGGAGCCGAGACGGAGCACTGGACAAGGGTCCGCTTGCAGAAAAGAGGGAAGGGTGAGTTCTAGGCAGAGGGCAAAGGCTTAGTGTCAAGAGAGAGCTGGGGCATCGGTGAAGTAAAGCCTCTTTGTTCATTCATTTATTCACAGCGTATTTCCTGTGTGCCTGGCACTGTCCTAAATCACAGAGCCTAAGGACTGAACGGCCAGAAAGAAGCCTTGGAGGCAGTGAGGATTCAGGGCTCTGCCAGCCAGGAAGCCACAAGTAGGGCTTTTATTCTAAAGCAAAAGGAAGTCATCAAGCAGTTTCCTGTCCCAGGGATCAGACGGGATCAGGTTTGCAGTTCAGCAAGCTCACTCTGAAAGTTGCTTTGTCAGAGAAGGGGCCTAGAGATCGTGTCATCTAAGACCCCTCCCACCTCACTCATTTCATTCATTAATTGAACACCAACATGCGCCAGGCTCCAGAGGGAGGAAGTGTTAGTCACTCAGCCATGTCCGACTCTTTGCAACCCCGTGGGCTACAGTCCACCACATTCTTCTGCCCATGAAATTCTCCAGGCAAGAATACTGGAGTGGGTTGCCATTTCCTTCTCCAGGGGATCTTTCTGACCCAGGGACTGAACGGGGAGGAGATGAACCAAAAAGACCTGGCCCTGCTAGAGCTCCAGCCTGGTGGGGAAGGCAGTCAGCATCAGGAAAATGGACAAACTCTGAAACGACAGTTTGCCAAGAAAGGCTTTGTGGGACTTCCCTGGCAGTCCAGTGGTTAGGACTCCGAGCTCTCACTCTGAAGGTCCGGGTTTGATCCCTGGTCGGGGAACAAAGATCACTCAAGTTGCTCTTTGCAGCCGGAAAAAAAAAAAGAAGAAGAAGAAGGGCTTTGAGGGACACAGAGAACAAGGTTCAGAATAGTGGTGGGAGCAGGTGTGGTCAGGGAGGGTTCCTCTGAGTGGCTTAAGCTCATGACTGAGGAGGTCGGGTGGGGGGCAGGGAGATGGCACTGGAGCCTATCCGGGCCTTTGGGAGGCATCTGAATTTTATTCTAAATGCAGTGGAAGTCACTGGAAGCTTGGGAGGGCACAGAGGCTCAGAGAGGGGATGGAGACTTCCCAGAGGTGGGGCCGCTGACAGGACTGGTGGAACTGGAGTCGGGAGACTCCTCGAAGGGCTCTCACTCCCTCCCCAGGCTTCTGAGCCCTGTGCTTTCTCAGGTGCTTCCTCAGATGGGCCTCCCCTCCTGCATGAGTCAGCTAAAGGCTGTCCAGGAGGTTCTGGGCGGGGAGGGGTAGGGCGGCACTCACCGGGCCAGGTGCACCACGGGCTCCAGGATGTTGTGACCCAGCGCAGCGCTGCACTCTCCAAAGGAGACCCCCAGCTCCTGCAGCCAGAGAGATGGGGGTACAGGTGCCGTGGAGGAA
Organism: Bos indicus; assembly: GCF_029378745.1. NCBI lineage: Eukaryota > Metazoa > Chordata > Mammalia > Artiodactyla > Bovidae > Bos > Bos indicus. The sequence goes on along the minus strand of NC_091782.1, from coordinate 12,143,891 downwards.
ACCCCCGAGAGTCCAGGTGGCAGCCCCCACCACCGAAGGCCCGACCATCAGACAGAGTCCCATCCAGTACATCCCCAAGCCAACCCCAAGGGGCGAGGCAGCCTGTGTCTCTTTCCCCGTCTCCATGGTCCCCAGCCTTGCCCCTCTGCCCACTGTCTCTCCATTTTGGCTGGCCAAGGTGTCAAAGACGCCACCCAGAAACACCCCACAGCCTTCAGAGTAATGGTGGGAAGCCCGTATTCCAATTAGGAGAAATGTCCTTGGGGACATTTTTAAGTTGTTGTCTGTGTCCGCTCAGTCACGTCTGACTCTTTGTGACCCCATGGAATGCAGCCCATCAGGCTCCTCTGTCCATGGAATTTTCCAGGCAAGAATACTGGAACAGGATGCCATTTCCTACTCCAGGGGATCTTCCTGACCCAGAGATGGAAACTGTGTCTCTTGCGCCTCCTGCATTGCACATGGATTCTTTACCACTGTGCCACCTGAGAAGCTCTTTAAAGTCATTCGTTGTTTGTATATATATATATATATATATATATTATGTTTTCAATTTCAGAAGTATTGAATTGGGGGAAACATTGGGAAATATAGCATAAAAACGTATAAGTACAGGGCTTCCCCGGCGGCTCAGTGATAACAAATCTGCCTACTAAGGCAGGAGACACAGGTTCCATCCCAGATCTGGGAAGATCCCACACGCCATACAACTAAGCCTGCGCACCGCAACTATACAGGTTGTGCTCTAGAGTCCGGGAGCCACAGTTACTGAGCTCAGGCTCCCTAGAGCACATGGTCTGCAACACGACAAACCACTGCATTGGGAAGCCAGCCCACCGCAACTGGACAGTAGCCCCCACTTGCCGCAGCTAGAGAAAGCCCACTCAGCAGTGAGGACCCAGCACAGCCAAAAATAAATAAATAAGTAAATAAATTTTTTTAGTGAAAATGTAAGTGCAACTTATAAACCACTTTTGTTAGTGTTTGAATATATGTTGAGTTGACCAAAGCTTCTTTAGAAAAGAACGGAATGAACTTTTTGGCCAATCCAATATTTCCATTCTCTTTTATATGACCCTTTATTATTGGGAGTGTGGAGTGTGGGCTAAATATCATTATACTGTTAGGTTAAACTGTATGAAATTGCTGCTCTGATAGATGCCAAACAGTCAAATATCAGCAATCTCATATGATTCAACCTAACCTGTCCCCAGAGACATGGCTATTTTTCTGACTTCACATTATATTATAAGCATTTCCTCCACAACCTTAAATATTTTGCAGAACAGGATTCTTAATGGCAAATGCTACCTTTTTGCATGAAGCTCCACAAATTAACCACCAAATGTTGCCAAGTGTTCTCATAAAGAACATTCTCATACAAACATGTTCAATTATACACAGGATCTATTACGTTCTTCTCTTAGGAACTATTATTTCTGACTCTTTCCTTAGGATAAATTGCTAGAGAAGGAATTCCTGTCAAAGGCAGTGAGCTACGACTTTTAAGAGGAAAAAATTCCCACCAACCAGGAGCCACAGTGATGATCTCATGGTTAGGAGAAATGAGAGAAGAAATGGGAAGGAAATACGATATGGAAATGTCAAGAGGGGTGGTGTCAGAGGTAGGGTGGGGAGCGAGACTTTTTTCCATCTTAATTATTCTCCAGATTTTCTGGAACGTAGTTCAATTCTACTCAAAAATAAATTGTATCCATGCTCCCCTGTCTGGTGGTGGGGCTTTTGATGCAATCTTTCCAGGGAAGAATTTGGGTCTTAAGATAGAATAAATTAGAAGGAATGTTATGTTAATTAGAGACCAGAGATAAAATGAAGATTTGATTGGGAATTTTAAGTGAAGCTTGAAAAGCTTTTTACTCTGAAGGTAATTTTTACGTAGGTCAGGACACTGTGAGGATTTGCTAATGCAACAGTAAGGTTCAATGTCCTGCTGTCTGTTACAGTCTCGTGTCCGGGTCTTGGGCCCGGGTGGGTGGAAGGCTGTTAGTCTCTGATTGAGCAGGGGCAGGAGCCCATTGTTCTCTGTGGCCCGGGCCAGGGTGACCTATTCACTACCCACCAGGGACAGGTCTGCCCAGTCCAGGCTGGGGGAGGGGCTGATGCCCAGCCGCTTACCTGGGCCAGTTGCTGCCCGGCCTCAGTGGACACTTGCCGATCCTCCTCACGGTCCGTCTTGTTTCCCAAGAGAAGGATGACCACGTCATCAGACTCTGCATCCTGCACACAGAACATGTCCCCTCAGCCACACCTGTTGGGCACCTGCTGTGAGCCAGACCCTGGGTGGATCTGACCCTGCCCTCCAGGAAAAGCTGACCTTGTGCCACTACCCACCCTACACACACAGCCCACTTTCTATATCACACCCACTCCATGCTCTGCCCACCTCTGACGCGTTCCCTTCCATCTGCAGTGAACTTACCCCTCCTCTCAGCCAGCAAACATGTCACCCACTCTCCAAGGCCAACCTCAAAGTCACCTCCCCTAGGAAGCCTTCCTGGATTGCTCCTGCCCAGGCCTGTCGTTTCCTGCCTGTGCTGAACAGCCTAGCGTTAGATTACACGGGCTGCCTTGACTCATCTCCTAACTGTTTAATGGATGATAATAATAATAGCTTCTGTTAATGGAGAGTTCACTATATACCAGGTACTGTGCTGAAAGCAGTTATAAAAGTTAATCCTCACAACTCCTCTGTGAGAAAAGTTGGGCAATTGAATTCAGAGAGTTTAAGTCACTTGTCCGAGGTTACAGAGTTAGGATGGGGTAGTTGGGATTCAAACCCAGGTCTCGTCAGAACCTAGTTTCCTTCAAATATTACTTTATTCTGCTTCCTTTGCATCTCTTCAACTAGACCAGAAACTTCTAGAGAGAAGACAACATGTCTTTCTTCATATCCCTCTTCTGTGCTAGTACGTGCTGTAGAATTTCAGCATATGAATTTCATTCTTACGTATATCAAATACATATGTGGGGGAAAGGACTAGAGATATATGGACAAAGGAGTGATCATCTAGAGTGACACTAGACTTGCATTATCCCCAGGTGTTAAGAATATATCACAGAGCTTTGGTGCATAGGAGAGAAATGGTCACAGGAAGGAAACAGGAAGCAGTTTGTTTTGGAGACCGTACTATGTGGTTGTGGCTTCTTTGTACTACTACGCTCCCAGCCCATCCAGCCACGTGCCCTCAGCAGATTGTCACCCACATGTCCGTTGTGTCCTTGGTAATCCTGGGACAAAAAAGGAGTGGGAAAGACACAAGTTCCCTCTTGACTGCACACTGGGGCCAGCCCCAGCAGCCGGCAGCTCACCCGGAGACAGTCCAGCCAGTAGCGCACGTGGACAAAGCTCTCCTGGGAGGTGACGTCATACATGAGCACCACGCCGTCAGCCTTGCGGAGCAGCTGCCGGGTCACGCTGTGGTACCTGCCCAGAGAGTCCGCGCCAGTGATGCCAGGCACCCTGACCCCAGGCTCCGGCCTCTCTAGGCCTCAGCTGCTACATCGGCTTCTAACTGCTTCCCAGAGGGGGTGTGCATGTATTTTCCTTCTTCCGGTGTGCTTATTGTTGAACAGGTTAACAGTCCTCACGGCTCAGGTTTCAAAAGGTACCAAAGGGCATCTAATGAAAAGTCTCTCTCAGGCGACTCTACCTTCATCCTGCAGCTACCCAGCCCTCCTCCCCAGAGGCAACCAGAGTTACCCATTATTCAAATAGTCTCCCAGGGATATTTCATGCATATACATAAATGCATATATATACTAATACACACACACACACACACACACACCCATACACGCACTGTTTAGGCAAATACAATGTAAAACACTGTACTCACTAATATTCAATACTCGGTTCTTTGTTTTCTCCAGATAATAAAATGTCTTAGAGATATTTCCCTATTGGTACATAAGGGGTGACTTTCCTGGTGGCTCAGATGGTAAAGAACCTGCCTGCAAGGCCAAAGATCCAGGTTCAATCCCTGGGTTGGGAAGATCCTCTGGAGGAGGGAATGGCTACCCACTCCATTGTTCTTGCCTGGAGAATTCCATGGACAGAGGAGCCCCGAGGGCTACAGTCCTTGGGGTCACAAAGATACAGAAAGAGGATCCTCCATCTTTTCTCCGGCTTCATTATATTCTATTGTGTGAAGAGCCTCTAATTTATTTAACTGGCTCACTACTGATGGTGCTGAGGAGGCATCCAACGTTTCATAATATGAACACTATTGCTGTGAACAGTCTTGGTCCTTTTGATAATATAGTATGAATTTATTAGTAGAATGAATTTCTAGAAGTAGAACTTCCGGGTCATAGATAATGTCCCTTTTCAGTTTTGATCGCTACTGCTTAACTAGAAAGTCGAAAGCTAATATTTTCAGAAGGATAGGTGAGAGGGCTTCCCTGGAGGACCAGTGGCTGGGAGTCCAAGGCTCCACTTCACGGGGGGTGTAGGTTCAATCCCTGGTTGGGGAACTAAGATCCCACATGCCACAAGGTGTGGCCAAAAAAAAAAAAGTGATTGAGTAGCTGTGCCCTGAGGGCCACGTTGGGACAGCCCTCACAGTTACCCCGCCAGGCTGAGGGGGCCTCTGGGTGCGCTCTCCTGTCTCCTGCCCTGGGCCTGGGCTCGTCTCTCCATCCCCCACCTCCTGAATCCTCAGCGGGTACAAGCTGCATTTGCACTTGGTAGGGCTCTGGTCGGGGCTGGGCTCCACTGCTCTGCAGTCCAGGCTCAGCCACTAATGTCGACAGTGTCCATTACCTCTCCTGGCCAGCTGTGTCCCAGAGCTGCAGTGCAAAGCGCTTGTTGTCCACCAGCAGGTTTTTGACTCGAAAATCCACTCCTAGGACACAGAGATGAGAGTCAAGCCTACTTTCTAGTTACCATCCAGGACTTGGAGCTGACGCCTGCCTGAATATACACCTGCTCCCAGTACCAGCCATGAGGGGTGGGAACTTTTGGCAGCCGGGCTTCCCTTCTGCTCTTCAAACCCCATCCGCACTTGAGGGTCCACATCCTCCGAGAAGAGCATCCTGCTTTGCCTACCCAGCTCCCACTGCACTCCCACCCTGACAGCTGGCTGACATGAGGCACCCTGCCTTGTTTCTACCACTACGAAAATACCTGTCTTCTCAACTACATGGCAATGTTTAGTCCTCAGGCTACTCAGGAAAATCAGTTTCGCTCATTTATTTTTTAATAATACTTCTTGTCTCATTCCTAATTATTGCATGCATCTTTATTCTCTACCCAGACAGCAGGGCAGACAGGCAACCTGGGTGGGTAAAGGGAGTGCCGGCTTCAAGGAGGACCGGTTGGGCTCTGAGTTGTCCACCTTCTGCTGCTCTACTGCCTGTGTGAGTCACTTCACCCCTCTGAGCCTTCCTTTCTCATCTGCAAGGTGGCAATTTAAAAAGACCCATGTCACTGGGTGATTGGGAGGATTGAATAACTTACGTTCAAGGTCTGGTCCAATGTCTAGGAGCTGCTTGGGAAGTGGTCTTTTTTATTATCTACTATGAATTCTCATCTTTCTGAACCTCCACCTCCTCAAAATTTCACAGACCAATCCTTCCCTGGGTCATGGTTCCAGACCCCTCCTATCCCTGGAAATGTGGATGTACTAGTGAAATCCCCGGGAGGCTTGGAATCTTTGGGGAGCAACTTCCTGCCAACCCCCAGTTCCCAGGGATGGGGGTGAGTGGGATGGGGGTGACGGAGAGGGGCTGTTTTGCCCCTGCTGAGCCCACCATGGTGCGCTGACCAGCTCAGGAAAGAGGCGACTCCTCACATGATCCTTGAGCCAGTAGAGACCTTCCTCAAGGTGACACATGGTGACCCCCACAAGCTCTTACTTCTGCCTCCGGTGGTGACAAGCCACAGACGCCCCCATCTGTGCTCCCCAGAGGAGACTGGGGGAAGTGGCAGCCAGGAAGTCCTGACCTCAGCAGAAGTGTATCTGCAGCATCCATTTCTCTTTACTGCCCCCTTTCCTGAAGGTCTAAGGAAGCCCAGGGTTTGCAGAAACTTCTGCGGTTACCCAGTCCCGCCCGCTGTGATGACATCCAGTCTCTGCATAAACATCCGCAGCATGGTCTATAGAGCAACGCTCATGATTATTCTTTGCATTTAGTAACTTGCATTACTCCCACCTTCCTCCTCCCTGCCCATCGCCCACCCTCAGTCTACCCACGTATCCCCACATGTTACAATTTAAACCACATAAACTGTCAGAACTATAATGTCTTCTGCTTCCCAAGAAATCTGCTGTTTTACGTGAACAACCCCAGGGAGTGGGCAGCGCTCAGCGTATAAAAGCGTAGAGCCTCTGGGATGAGGGCCTGTGCTTTGAAGGCAGGTGGCCCCAGGTATGAACTTTGCTGCCCAGATAGGGCCCAAAAGTTCACCAGGACTTCAGTTCTGTTTTCCTCATGTGTAAAATGGGGATAGCTGCAGAGAAACCTCACAAAAATGCGCAGTCAGCTATAATTCGATTGGCTCTGGCTCTGGTCCTCCACCAGCCCTGTTCTCTAAGGCAGACAGGCGAGAAAGCGGGGTGGGAACAGAGGGTGATGCTGAGTGGGGAGAGTACAACGGAGGAAGCTGGAATCATCCCCAGTGACAGGTAAGCCTGATGGATGGCGATCACCACAGCTAAGTGTGGGACAGATTGGATATCAGGGCTTCCCTGGTGGCTCAGCTGGTAAAGAGTCGGCCTGCAATGTGGGAGACCTCGGTTCGATCTCAGGGTTGGGAAAATCACTTGGAGAAGGGAACGGCTACCCACTCCAGTATTCTGGCTTGGAGAATTCCATGGACTGTATAGTTCATGGGGTCGCAAAGAGTTGTACACAAATGAGCCACTTTCACACACACACACTCCTCCCGGCTGACTAGCAGTGCATGCAGGCTTGCCTTGTCTTTTTACAATTACGCAACCTGTATTTTCTCTATTGAATTTCGTGGAAACTTCTTACCACATGACAATGGGAGAGGCTCATAGGCGTGAGGGGGCCCTGGCACAGAATAAGGCAAGTGCCTGGTGCATTGCAGGTGGTCGGTAACCAGCAGCTGAGGTCAGCAGTCCTCACACTTTTTGAGACCAATGATCAGTTTCATAGAAGACGATGTTTCCATGGACTAGGGTGGTGGGGGCGGGTGGTGGTTTGGGGGTGATTCAAGCGCATTGCATCTATTGTGCCCTTTATGTCCACTGTTATTACATCAACTCCACCTTAGATCATCAGACATTCGATCCTGGAGGTTGGGGACCCCGGCTTGCGTGATTAATGATGGTGGCCTTGCAGACCTTGTGACCCTGTTCAACATCAGAACAGACCTCCTATGGGTCCCCTGTTCCTGACAACACTGCATTTTTAACTGGCTCCCCAGGTGAGGCTTCTCAGGCAGAGAAAAGTTCAAGAAGCTGTCCTGGGTGAGGGGGTGAGGGAGTCTCCTAGGTAAAGTTTGAGAACTTTACCCACTGGTCTACCACTGGTGCCCAGTTAGCGCGTACCTAGACAGACACAAAGACGCAGATCCCTCCATTTTTACCCCAAGCCGAACGTTCCCATGAGCTTTTTTCTATGGCTTTACGCGAGTGGCCACATATCCCAATGTTCTTAGGGAGAGGAGGCTTTGGGCTTTAGGACATTTCACTTGCAAAAGCCACTGGATTGGACATTATCAAAAGTACTTATAATAATAACAACCATAAAAATAACTAATACTAACTGAGCACTTAATACGTGCCAGATAGTATTCTAAGACCTTGATATGTATTAACTGATCTAATTCTTACAGCCCCTTTCAGAGGTCAGCGCTACGGTTGCCCCCATTATGCTCAGAGGGCTTGAATAATTTGCTCCAAGTTCATACCATTAGTAAGTGGCAGAACTGGATTCTGAACTCAAGCACCGGTGTTCCTAACTTACCCTACTCTACAAATACATTCTGTGTAAAATATTCAACTTGCCCAACGTAGCTTCCTGCCAGAGCCTGGCTGGCTGGCCTAGGGCTGGTCTTGGGCAAATTCAAGCAGCGGGGTCCCTGAGGTGGCCTGCCCAGGGGCCATGTGGGTGGAGACTGGCTTGTTTTCACCATCGGCCAGTGCTGCCACCTAAATTGTAGGTGCTTTGTTAACGTGGCACGTTATTAGCTCATCAGATCGATGCAGAGAAAGCAAAATACCTATAATTAGAGATGATTAGTAAAATAGCCAGGTTACGCCGGTATAAAATAACATCTAACACAGGGCCTGTGGCGAGGGCAGAACCTACAGCTTGCTGGGGGATGGTTTGCTCTGGGCCTGCTCCAGCTCGCCAGCCCGGTCCTCCGGCTCTCCCCTCCCTCCCCTGCCATCCTCTGCAAGCGGCTCTTACCCACAGTCGCTGTCAGCCCAGTGGCGAAGTTGTTCTGGTGCAGCAGATACAGGAAGGAGGTTTTGCCCACGTTCGAGTCTCCCAGGAAGATGACATGGAAGGCGTAATCAGGGTCGGTCAAAGGTTCGTTGGCCGTGCGGTCCCCAGGGAATGGGGTCAGCCCCGGACCTCCAGAGTCCATTCTTGAATCTTCAGGCCTGTTCTCTGCCCTTTGCTTCCTGGACTTAGAGGGGGCTTGTTCTCCTTCTGCGTGGGCAGTTGTAGGCTGGGGCCTGGGTTGGGCTTCCAGCTCAGCCCTGGTGGGAAGGGTTTGTGTGGGCTCTGGGGGCCCTGCTCCATCCCCAGGCTGAGCCCCCATGGGGAGAAAGGGGAGAAAGCCCTCTGATGGTTTCCTGGGAGCCGGGGATTCTGCTTCAACCTCAGCCTGCGCTCTGTCAGGTGGGCGAGGCGCGGGCTGGGGATTGAGCTGGGGGAGTTCTGAGTGCTCGAGTTTCAGGCCACGAGCCTCGACGGTCAGCTCTGACCTGAACTTCCACTCTCCCTGGTCCACTGCTTTCCTTTCCTCAGCCCTGGGCTCCTCTTCCAGGCTCTGGGGGAGGAGAGTGGACAGCCCGGGGACCTGGCCATGAGCCTCCTGCAGCTCCCCTGAACGGCCCTCTTGTGCATCTGGGCTCCACTTGCCCCACTCTGATCCATCCATGGGAGCCGGACCCTCAGGCACCAAGCCCTGGGAGGGCTCATCCAGCCCCACCAGGAGGGCTCCAGCTCCCAAGGACCCCAGCCTTGGCTCAGAGCCAGCAGAATGGGGGTCCTGATGGAGGGCCTCTCTCTGCCGGGGAGGCTTGGGTGGGACCGGCCCAGGGCCAGGGCCCTCGTCATCTGGGTATGAGGTCTGGAGCTGTGTGCTGGGCCCAGCTGAGGCCTGGGGAGGGGACGAGGTCACTTGAGGAGGGGGCCCACCCTCCAAAGGAACAAGCACCTTGAGTGCAGCTGCCACCAGGCTCCCTGGCTCCCCAGCTGAGACCCCTGGGAGACCCCAGGGGAAGTGGACCCCGGGGCCAAGCCCTGACTCTTCCTTAGCTTCCTGGCTGGGGGGCTCTCCAGTCTGCTCTGGGGGACTCATGTCCGGCCCATCTGGATTCGCTCCTTTCTCTTCCTCGGTCCCAGAAGGTACCCCAGGGGGGCTCCTTGGAGAGCCCCCTGGATCTGAAGAGGGCTCCTGAGCAAACAGAAGAGCATGTGGCTCTGAGATGGAGATCTGCCTGACCACTCGGGGCGTTGGGGGGCCTGAGGAGGCTTTCGGGGTTGGGGGTGGGCTCCAGGAGAGCTGCAGGGCACGGAGGGGGGTGCTGCCGATGCCGCTGAGGAGCTGGTCCCAGTCATCGTTGTCCCCAAACAGTCCAGGCAGGGGAGCCTCCTCGGAGGAGGCTGCCTGAGCATCTGGAGCCTTCTCCTCACCTGTTCTGGGGACACTAGGAAGGGGGCAGGAAGCTAGGGTCAGGAAGGGGCAGGTAGCTGTCACACCCATCCTGTCTGCATCCTTCAGCAGCAGATGCACACCTCACAGCTGGCCCTCCCTTAGGTCTTCCCTTCCACAGGACTTCTCACCCGGCACTCACTCCCCACCCCTCTCCTCATCCAATCCTGCTCATCCTTCAAGGCCCATGTGGAGCCTCACCTCCTCCAGGAAGCCTTCCTACTATTCCAGCCCATCCCACTCTGCCAAGGATCCAGGACTGCGCTAGCCTCTGTGTGTGTGTGTGTGTGTGTGTGTGTGTGTGTGCTTGAATCCTAGTTGTGTGAGTCGTGTGTGTCCAGGCATGTGATTTTCCCCCTTCTGCCCCCTTGTCTGAGAAACAGGCATGACAATCCCAGCCCAGTGGGGTTGTTGTGAGGTTTAAGGAGGGAGTCTGTATGTGGCTTCCCTGGTGGCTCAGATAGTCTGCAATGCGGGAGACCCTGGTTCAATCCCTGAGTTGGGAAGATCCCCTTGAGAAGGAAATGGCTACGCACTCCAAGTATTCTTGCCCGGAGAATCCCATGGACAGAGGCGCCTGGTGGGCTATAGTCCATGGGGTCACAGAGAAAGTCGGACGCGACTGAGCAACTAACATTCACTTTTCACTTGCACCGTGAGCTCTGAAGGCTGAGCAGAGTCTCTGAGAACTCAAACCCTTTCTCCCCTCTTGCAGGAAGCCCTCCGTCTGCAGCCCAGCCTGGGGATGGCAGCTACTTGCCTGGGTTCCTCCTCCATCTGCCAGGACACGCGGCCCCTGGCGGCATCCAGGTGCCCCCGGGTCACCTGCAGCTGCCCCCGCACCTCTTCCAGCCGCCCAGCCAGGTCCCGCTCGGCCTCCCGAAGCTGCCGGTTCTCCGAGCTGGCCTCCTGGTGTGTGCTGCTGAGACGGTGGAGCTGGGCCTCCAGCTGCAGGAGGTGGCGGGTGACGGGGAGAGAAGCCCAGTTGCCCTTCGGGGGGACTAAACAGCCTCCCAAGACCATGGTGGGGCACAGACTCCAGGCTCCTGGAGACCCAGCTTAAAACATAGGATCGGGTGTTACCCCCTCATTGGCCTAATTAGCTCCATTACCTCCCACCCGGAAGAGACACTGGAATTGGCGGGGTGGGGAAGGGAGGGGGGAACTGCGTAAGAAGCACAGGTGGCCAGCAGCACCAGGGGCCACATCCTCCTTTGCTCAGTGCTCTGCACTGGCTGCTCATCTCTGAGCCCATGTGGTCGCTAAGGAGCTCCTGGTCCAACGGCCGGTCACAAGACGGGGAGATGGAGAGCTGCTTGACCATGCTGAATGGAAAGCAAGGTCCCCACGACAGCCTCCCGGACCTGCAGTCTGCCCCCACCCCACCCCCATTACATCTCTGGCTGCCTCTCTCATGACCCTGCTCCCTGCCCGCTCAGTCTGTTCCAGCCCCCAGGCCCCTTTACTGGTCCTTGAACACGCACAGCGTGTCACGCCCACCTCAGGGCCTTTGCACTCGCTGTGCCTTCTGCCTGGACTGCTCTTCCCTCAGATACCACAGGGCCCACTCCTCACCTCCTTCAGGCCTTTACTCCAAAGTCATCATCTTAAGTGAGGCTTCCTTGACCCCTCCTCTCAAAACCCTCCTACCCTTCTGCCCTGTTTTACTTTATTCTCCTTAGCACTTTCACTGTCTAATATGTTATAGACTTTACTTGCTTATTTAGTTTATCACCTATCTCCCTGACTAGACAATAACCCCACAGGCAGGAGATATGTGTCTGTTATGTTCCCTGGGAGCTAGCGCAGTGCCTGGCACATAGTGGGCGCACCATAAACAGTGGTTGGATGGAGGAATGAACGGCCTTGGGGGGAGAGGCTTCACGTCCACAGGGGACAGGACAGAACGGTCCTGTGTGGGAAGTCCAACCTCCTCTCTCACCAAAAGGGGCCTGCCTCAGCCTCCAGGGCTCCAAGTCTACAAGGGCTTCCCCTGTGGTTCGGCTGGTAAAGAACCCTGCAATGCAGGAGACCTGGGGTTCGATCCCTGGGTTGGGAAGATCCCCTGGAGAAGGGAAAGGCTACCCACTCCAGTATTCTGGCCTGGAGAATTCCATGGACTGTATAGTCCACGGGGTCACAAAGAGTCGGACACGAATGAACGACTTTCACTTCACTTTCAGTCTCCAATGGGCAGCTATTACAGAGTCTCCTGGGAGATCAACCTGTGTCAAGAGGGTGAAACCAGGTAGCAGAACCAGGAGGGAAGGCTGTGGGAACCTAGTCCAGTGATGAAAGGATGCTGGTTGTCCTGGTTACAACACATGGCGATTTTACTAAGGCCAGTGGCCTGCAAGTTGAGGAAGGAAGAGACAATGGGGCTGGGTCTCAGACCCAAAGGCTTAGCCATAATGCCATCTGCAAGTGATTACAGGTTATGAGACCTGGGGTGTTGGGGTAGCAGGTATTATAACCAGGAAGCTAGGTAAGGTTCAGAGATAGTAGCGACTATGATGTATTGGGCTGGCTAAAAAGTTTGTTCGGGTGTTACCATAACATGTTAAGAAAAAAACCCAAACACATTTTTTGGCCAAGTCAATATAAAGCACCTATTACACACCAGGCACCATCTTAGGCCCTCGAATACAGTATATCTAATCATCACAGCAGCCTTCTAAGGCAAAAGTTCTGATCTCCATTTCTCTGATGAGGAAACCAAGGCTCAGAGAGGTTAAAATCCTGCCCAAGTTCACTCAGCTGACAGCAGAGATGAGAGCTGAGCCCCACCTTATCACCAAGCCTCTCCAATGTTGAGACTTTGTGTTTGCCTGGTGCTTTCTGGCTTCAAAGGGCTTTCCCATTTATTACCTCTTTTGATACAACTAGCCGGGGAGCTGCAATAGATGTGGCTATGCCCATTTTACAGATGGAGAAACTAAGGCCGAGACAAGCAAAGTCCTTTCCTGAGATTTGTGGGGCTTTTAATTGAAACAGCAGGAAATTGAGCCTGGACCTTCTGATTCATGTCCCAGGGCTGCCACTGCCCTTACCTGGCCTTGTCTCAGAAAAAGGGCCAGAGACATCGTTTTCCTAGGGGAGCCACCTCTGATGCAGGAGCCCAGCAGCCCAGTGAACCCTCCGGAGGTGGGTATCAGGGTCTGTGAATCCTCAGAAACTGGGCTTCCAGGGGAGCCCTTCTCACTCACCTCCTTCTGCCCCTCGGTTAGCCGCTGCACCTCGCGCTCCTTGGCCTCCAGCACCTCCTGCATCTGGGAGCTGAGGGCCAGGCCCCGGGAGTCGCTCTGGGGAGCAGAGAGGTCTTAGCTCCCCCTGTGTGGCCGAGTCCAATACTCAGCTGGCCTGGGTTGGCCCTCCCCGCGTGCCACCTCCACCCAGGCCTGGGGCGCCTGGTCCAGGATGTGTCCACAAGGAGGGGGGTTTCAGGACAACTTCCCTGGCCCAGGCAACAAGGAGACAGAGGCCCAGAGAGTGGGAGGAGTGGCCCCGGGGGACCCCTGAGAGCTGGCAGCAGTGAGCACTCCCCACCCAGTCTGTCTGAGCAAACTGTCTCTCCGACGCTGGGGGGGATGAGACGATCTGCTCGCAGCGGCCTCCCGCTGCCCCACGCTGGCCAGACCTGGGCTCACTGTGCGGGCAGCAGAGGGATCCAGGGCTGGGGGAGAGGCTGGCTGGAGCTGGGGGGCTCACCTCAGCCTGCAGCTGCTGCTTCTCCCGATGTATCTGCTGCTCCATCTCCTCGTAGAGCTGCCGGACCTCGCGATGGTGGTCAGTGTCCCTCCTGGAAGGGGTGGAGGGGGTCAGGCAGCACCCTGCCACCCTGCTGCTTGCAGGGGTGGTCTGGGCCCATGTTCAGAGCCTACCCTACTGCTCGGCTCACTCTGCCAGCGGTCACTGACCCCTGTCACCCTGGGAACTGTCATCCCAGTAACAGCTCCTGACCTTGACAAAGGCCCTTGATATGGATCATCTGAGCCCACCCTGCTGACTCCATAACCATCATCGGGATGTTGGTTCCTGTCTCACAGTCCCCAATCACTCTGTCCCCACTTCCTGCTGTCACCATCCTCCTATCCACCCCCACCCCCAAGCACAGACTCCCTGGCAGGGCTGAGCCCATGCCAACCCCAGGATCACCACATGCATGGCAATCTACGTGAGTGGTGCCCTGGAGTTAGGTGCCCCAGTGACCCTGCACCAGGACACACTGGCCCATCCCCTCTTTGGCTGAAGGCTTCACTCTGTCCTTCCCAGTAGATTCCCTTAGTTTCGCCTTCTTCTAGCTCAGCTCTGCCCATCCAGCTCCCAGGCTCTTCTGCGAACCCCTGGCCTCCAATCTTCTGGAGCTGAGAAAATTCACTTAAGATTCAACTAAGGGATTTTCCTGGTGGTCCAATGGTTCAGACCCTGCGTTTCCACTGCAGAGGGTGCGGATTCAATCCCTGGTTGGGGAACTAAGATCCCACACGCTGCCATTAGCACAGCCAAAAATAAAAAAGATTCAACTAATGTAAAGAGCATCCACTGTGTGCCAACCCGGCCCCAACTCACTTCCTCAGAGTCAGCTCCAGAACCTCCTTGTCGGCCCGTGCCTCCTGTAGGCGACTGTTCATCTTGGCCAGAAAGCCCTCCAGGTTGCCTGCCAGCTGGGGCTCCTCCTGCCGCAGCTTTCTCCATAGCTGCCAGATTTCCGCCTGCCTGGGAGGGGAGGACAGCCAGAGATCAACCTTGAGTGGGACCAGGAGGCAGAGGGAAGCCCACTCCTAGGTTCTAATGGCCACATGCCAAGAGACTGTGGCAGCTGGGTCACAAAAACCTCCTTACACTCTGCAAGGTGCAGCTCAAGTGCCACCTCCTCCAGGAACCTCTCCCAGTTGTGCCCTTATCCCTTCACGAATCCCCACATCCCGTTGTCTCTCTACGATTTGATGATTCATTGTGGGGCGGGGGGATCTGGGAGTCTGATGGCCCAAAGCTTCCATCTGCCTTCTCTCTTCTCCCATTCTGTGGCTGCGTGACCTTTAGCAAGTCCCACGACTTCTCTGAGCTTATTTGTAACATGGCCACTGGAGAATGAGGCGCACCCAGTGGAGAGCACCAGCCTGGGGTCTGGCACTGAGTTGGCATTCCATAAATGCTGCTTTCACATGGATTTAATTAAGTCGTGAAGACAGATGCCTGAGGGCTGAGCCCAGGCCAAGCTGCCAAGTAGGTAAATCACTTGCCACCACAGCTCCCCTGCCAACCTGTACCCCAGTCCCACCCTGCCTGCCCACAGCACCTGCCCCACCCTCTGAGAGCTTGTCCTCACAGAGCCCTGTGGGGCAGGGGAACCTGGGAAAACCTGGGCAGATGGGCAAGGGTGATTCCCTTGCTAGTTCTAACAGAGCCAGTGGGACCTGGAGGGGTGTGCGGTGGGTATTTTTAGGCAGGGTCCCTTTCTCTAAGCATGCTGCTGCTAAGTCGCTTCAGTCGTATCCGACTCTGTGAGACCCCATAAACAGCAGCCCACCAGGCTCCCCCGTCCCTGGGATTCTCCAGGCAAGAACACTGGAGTGGGTTGCCATTTTCTTCTCCAATGCATGAAAGTGAAAAGTGAAAGTGAAGTCGCTCAGTCATGTCCGACTCCTAGTGACCCCATGGACTGCAGCCCACCAGGCCCCTCCGTCCATGGGATTTTCCAGGCAAGAGTACTAGAGTGGGTTGCCATTGCCTTCTCCGACTCTCTAAGCATGAGTGAACCCCAAAAATCCCAGAGCCCAAGACTGTCTCCAAGCCCTCCTGTCTCTAAGCCTGCCCAACTCAGAGCATCACCATACCTGAAATCACTCCACTGGGGGACTCTCTTTTTGGGGAAAAGGCACCCTTGGGAGGTTTGTATTTTTGCGAATGTGGGTCCTGGGACTTCCCAGGAAGTCCAATGGTTAAGACCCTGCACTTCCAATGCAGGGGGTGCAGGTTCAATCACTGGGGAGATAAGATCCCATATGCCACACGAAGGGGCCAAAAGAAGGAAAGAAAAAAGATTGTGGGTCCCTTTAGGGAGCTGATCCTTCAACTTGCCAATCTTTCTGGAGAGTGACCTTATAGGGCAGGACAAGGAGGGAGGGCTTGAGTGGGATGGACTCCCAGTGGGTAGGCTTTCTCCATGCGGGGCTTCATTTAATCCCACAGCAATTCTTCTGCTCACCCTGCAGCCAGGGAAACGCAGGTAAGGGGTTAGGCTACTTGCCTGCAGTCGCACAGCCAATAAGTGGCCAAAGCAGGATATCCGCCCAACACTACCTGGCAGCTCCCTTTTGATCCTGCGTCTGGGCCAGTGCTCATCCCCTCTGACAGGCGGTGCCTCCCCCCGCACCCCCAACCCTGCTGGCCTTACTCAGGCAGTGAGTTGCTGGCTCCTAGTTGCTCCATGAAGGCAAAGAACGCCTCCTTCTCCTCACTGTTGGCCTCCTCCACCACCGGGAAGCTGGTGGCTACAGATCCTCGCTTGGAGAGCAGTGGCCTCTTTCTGTGGAGCCTGTGGGTGCTCGAGCTGGAGCCAAAGATGTTCTCTGCAGAACAAAGAGGGACAGAAAGGAGCAGAGTGGGGTTGGGCTCCATCGCTTGACTTCCTACCTTGCCCTGCTCCAGCCCTTGGGGAAATGGTTTTATCTGTGTCAGTCACATTTATACAGGGCCAGGGTCATACACTCCTCACGTCAACCAGGGACTACTCAAGGTAGACCCTGCGCCCATTTTACACATGAGCGTCTGAGGCTCAGAGAGGCCAAGAGACTTGCTAGAAGTCACACAGCGGCTCCACTGTGGCCCACACATTCTTTTCACTGGGTCAAAGGATAATCATTGAGCATCTATTATGTGCTGGGGTCAAAATTGGCCAAAACCTCTGCCCTGGTGGAGCCGACATTCTATGAATACTGAAAAGGACACATTTAATAAATAAATAAAATTTCCAAGTGAGCTAAAGGAAGGAACAGGGTAATTTCCTTTGAGAGACTAGACAGGGTCTACTTTAGAGAGGGTGGTCAGGAGGGTTCTGAGGAAGTGACATTGGAACTGAGATGTGACTAAAAAGGAAGGAGCAAGTGATGTAGTTTTCTCAGGAAGCATATTCCAGGTTGCAAGAACAGTGCATGCAAAGGCCCTGAGGTAGGAGCTAGATTGGCAGGCTGGAGGAGGTGAGTGGTATTGCGTGAGCGTAAGAGGTTGGAAGGGTCTCAGCAGTGCTGGCCTGTAGGCCCTGGGAAGGGAGTTGAATTTTGTTTTGTAGGCATTGGGAAGTCTTCCCGATAGTGGACACAACTGGACACAGATGTGAAGATGGCTCCCTGGGCCACAGGGACAATAGTGTTCTGTCTGCCGCACCCCTGATTCCAGGCCCTAATTTCCCCTCCCTGCTCCCAGCCTCTCAATCACCAGAGCCAGAGCAACCATCTCTTGGGAGGGCCCAAAGTATAAATGCAGATTCTTGGCCTCCCCTTTCTGTTGTCTCCTAAACTCTTGGAGACTCAGCAGACCCAAGAACTAGGGGTGGCTTTGGCTGCATTAAAGGCTGACAATCCTTTTTAGGGTCTCTACAAGGACACCACTCCTTCCATTCCCTGGAACAAAGGTCTTCCCCATCGAGCTTAGCTGGAATATTGTGTATTTCCAGCTTTGATGTCTCTAGGTCCTTCTAGGCCTGTCTTAAGAAGCCAGTGTTGGAGTTGCCCTGCCCAGTGGGGGCTAAGGGTTTGGGAAGCCTCCACCCACTAAATATCACCCTCTGCTGCTCCCTGGAGCCTCATATTCCTTTAACCAAAGCCAGAATGTGACCTTCTCCAGGCAGAAACAATGCCTGTGGTCTCAAGAACAGGGGGTGTCTAACCTCCCGCTCAAGGGAAAGCTTTTACTGGGGAGAAGACAAGGCAGGCATCTGAAAGCAATCCTGGAGGCCTCCATGGAGGAGGGGAATGCTCAGGGGACACCCCGCCCACCCCTAGCAATGATTTTTTCTTGTTCGAAAGGAAGTGAGGTCTCCTGGGCTAGAGTCTTAAGTCTCAGCTCTGCCTTGAACCAACTGGCTTCCCACTCAGTTGAGAGCCTCCCATGAGAGGCTTAGCATTCTCATCTCTGCGGTCATTCATATGTCATCCACACCCAGAACTGCCCTCAGGGGTGTCGTGAAGGTTCTGTGATGGGTCACTGCAACCTTTCCTGTCTGCTCAGCCTCGCCTCGTGCTTGGCACACCCCTCGGGAGGCCCTCCCAGGACAGACATACTGAGCCCGGAGCTGAACTCTTCAAGGGAGAGGCGTCCCTTCCGCTCCACATCCACCCAGTCAAAGATCATCTCCAGCTCATCCTCGCTGCTCAGGAAGCTGAACTTGGCTGCCTGCAAGGACAGAGGTAAGTTGGGTGATGTTCCTACCAGGGGAGGCTCTGGGCCACTCTCAGAAAAGGAGAGGTGTTTATTTTCAGCCACCCCCACCTCCCCTGTCCCCATTTTCGGAGTCCAACCCTCAACCTGACCTCAAGACCGGTCCTTGAGTCTCTTGGACTCTAGCAGAGCCTTGAACTTCATCCTCAGTTTTTCTATTCCTTCATCCAGCATCAAAACCTACCTCTTCTGAGTCTCATCCTGTTAGGACTGTAATAAAGGACAGTAGCCAATCTTTCCCACGTGTTTATCACTATTTGAAAATTACCTAACACTGGAAAATAAGTCCCCAAAGTGGACAGCACACCCTTTTGGTATTCTACAGAGGCCAAGGCCACCCAAGCATCTTCTAGATTCTATGAACGCACTTTGTCTCATGGTACTGATTAGAGATCCCAGACTAAATGAAGTCACATGTTAACTTGTAGATTCTGTTCAAGAGAGGTGTAAAAAACTTTTGCCTGATGGAACAAGATAATCCCAAAGATTTATGACCTGTTGTTCATTAACCAGCTTTAAGCAACCTACCTCAACAACCTGATTGTAACATTTCTCTGTTAAGTTATCCCGCTTTTCAAATGCTCTTTCAACCATTCAGAACATCTCCCATTAATAAATGAGTTAAATAAAATCTCTGGTATAGATTCACTTTATTTTTGTCTAAGGGTCATGATTTTATCTTCTTGGAAATTCTGCTTTAGCAGTTTTGGAGGTTCCATGGAGATGCCCCAGTGGACTCGGCTGTCATAACCCAGTAAACTGTGTTGCTAGAAAAGCCCTAAATGGGCTCTGGGAACACAGGCACTTTATATATATATATATATATATTTTTTTTTTAACTTATTTGTTTGGCTGTGCTGGGTCTTAGTTGTAGCGTATGGGATCTAGTCCCTGACCAGGAATGGAACCCAGGCCCCCTGCACTGGGAGCACGGAATCTCAACCCCTGGACCATCAGGGAAGTCCTGGGCACTTCTTTCCTTGGCTCTTGAAGGGAATCCCAAGTGTGATAGAACTTTGCTTGCTGATTCTGTTTCTCCGGTTTTTATGTATTTGATTTTACAGATTTTCTGCTTTTGGTTTTAGCTGTAGCCATGATGGGGAATTCTGTTTTACGGACTGACCATGTGGAGATCTCCATGGGATACATGATGGAGACCTCGTGTCTGTCCGTTGAGACACAGTGGAAAATCTGGTTTGCTAATCTTTTGTTGTTGGTGGTGGTGTGTTTGTTTTTCTGTGAATGACCTCAAATCGGTTAAGAATTTTGTGCCCACTGGGGAGGAGAATAGCTCTTTGAAATCTGAACTGAAGTTTTTGTGTTTCTGTGTTTACTTTTGAACTGTGGTTCGAGTTGTAGAAAAGAAACCAGACTGTAATTCAGAAAGGCCCTTAACTCTCATTGTGAGTGTGAGCATTTTTCTATACCTGGGTATTAATGATTTAGAGTACTACATCCCTTACAGGGGCTCTGGGTGGATTGGTTTGTAGAGACAAAAAAGTGTCTATATAAATCTAATGGCCCTCAAAGTCACAGAAAATAATGAAACCAAACTTCTAAGGCTTTAAATGTGCTGAACTTAAAAAAAAAAAAAAGTTCCTCTTATGACAACTAGCTAACTCGGAAAACTTTTAAGGAGCCGGGTTCAGATAATTAAGGTGAATCTTTGATCAATTAGATTGGTTTAATAATTTTTGTTTGCAAAAGATAAATAATAGCAGTCTGTGTTTCCCATAACTTATGTTAATATAATACAAGGATACATTCTATGGCAAATTTTATGTTATGTATATTCTGTCACAATTTTTTAAAGCTGTGCAAGGCATATGCACGACTGTAGAAAGTTGTGTTATGTGTATTTGTGAGCTTTGCTGTTCACTAAAATGCTGTCCAAGACAGTTCTCAGTTTTTTACCCATCAATTTTTTTCTGGGAAATAAAAGCTGATTACTTTGTTAAAAGTTATAATCACTACAATGTTTTACTTGATACTAGAAACAGGAGTAGCAGAAGAACAACTGTGTCTGCAAGGAAAATGGGATGTGCTTTTGCTCCAGGAGATAAAGGAGGTGGTTCTGTTTTAAAGTATCTGGCAAAATCTGAATGGATATAGGGGATTGTAGAGGGTTTGTTGAAAGGGAATCTTATTTGTCTTGATTTTATAATACCTGAGTCTGAAAATAAGCTATAAAGTTTATGTTAACATCTTGACAAATTTGGCTCAGTTTTGATGCGTTTATAATTAAAGATATAAAACTTGTGAAACTTTGACTGCCACATGTTATATTCATGCAAAACTAGAATTTGGCTCCATCTCTATGAAAATGATAAACTGGTCTCAGAGCTCCATGCAAGGGTTAAAGGAGGGTTACTATTAGTCTTCCGTGTAAGTTGCCCAGATAACTGTTTCCGTGTCTCAGCAGAACAATTTTCTCTGCTTTGTTTTGGCTCAGTTGTGTTTTCATTTTCATAAAAACAGAAAGTAAAGCCACTGTCCATATAAAAGAGCTAAATAACCTTGCAATAGTATTGCCTTCTTATAGAGTTGAACTTCCCTGGTGGCCCAGCAGTAAAGAATCCTCCTGCCAATGTAGGAGATGCCCTGCAGCAAGATACGGCAACCCACTCCAGTATTCTTGGCTGGGAAATCCCATGGACAAAGGCATCTGGCGGGCTACAGTCCAGGGAGTCACAAAGAGTCAGACACAACTTAGAGACTAAACAGCAAAAGTGTTGCCTTCTTCTATGTTTATTTCAAAATGCTTTATTTTATTGTCACTGATTATGTAGGAAACCAAATACTATTTCTCAGGATCCCATGACTGTATCTTAATCTAGTGCCCTACCTTCTCTGATACCTCTTTGGGTTTGCCTTCCCAACATCAGATTCTAAATTTAGAAGAAAAAATAAAAATGTCAAGATATCATTCTCTTTATTTGTTAAATACCTCATCACTATTATAAGAGCATCATGGGAAGAACTGTCAGATCAGAAGAGATATCCAGCCTTTCCTAGGCTAAGTTTACATAGGTAAAAAGCCTTTGTATAAATACTTCATAAACTGCATGCTTTAGGGAAAGGCCCTAGAGATTTCTCAATGTCTTTGCTATGCAAACTATGTTCTTTAGGGGAAATACTGATCAAACTTCATGAAATAGTTATATACTGTATCCCAACAGACCATTTTACTCTCTTCCATTCTGACAGTATTAGGCTACTGTAAAAAGGTAGCGGGAAGCTGCTATATAGCACAGGGAGCTCCACTTGCTGCTCTGTGATGACCTAGAGGGGTGGAATGGGTGGGTGGGAGGGAAGCTCAAGAGGGAGGGGATGTAAGTATACATTGACTGATTTACGAAGTTGTACAGCAGTAACTAATATAACGTGGTAAAGCAACTCTACGCCAACAAAAAATGCAAAAAAAAAAAAAAAAAGCCACAGGCTTTGAGTCTCATTACTAAGCACATTTCTGCTTTCCTACCCTTTCCAACCTACCCTGAAGGCTTGGTTACAAACCAGCTCAGTTTGTGTCTTCCACAAAGTGCAGCGTCAAAGCCATGTGGAAAAGGACTGTACCAGGTTCTGCTAACTATTGCTGCTTCGCTTGGGTACAGGGTTCTAAGCTGACAGTAGCCAACCTTCAGACTGAGCCAGTGGATTACAGTTGCTAGAACTCTTTTCAGTCCAGAAGCTTACCCAAGATCCAGTAGATCAAGAATTAATCCATGGAACTAAATCGATGGTTGAAGAAAATTGAGTTACGGTTATTTGCAGGGAATATAGTTGGTATGGTTATCACTATTGTTTTGTTTATTTGGCTGGATTGGGTCTTAGTTACGGCACTTGGACTCTCAAGTTATGGTGCACAAGCTCATTAGTTGCGGCACTCTGGCTTAGTTTCCGTTCGACATGTGGGATCTAATGCCCCAACCAGGGATGGAACCTGCACCCCCTGCATTGCAAGGTGGATTCTTAACCACTGGACCACCAAAGAAGCGCCAGTACTATTTTTTATTGTTTTACTTTTATGGATATTATGAGGAAGTCCTCTCTCTGGCTTCTTGAAGTGAAGTGAAGTGAAGTCGCTCAGTCGTGTCCAACTCTTTGCAACCCCATGGACTGTAGCCCACCAGACTCCTCCGTCCATGGGATTCTCCAGACAAGAATACTGGAGTGGGTTGCCATTTCCTTCTCCAGGGGATCTTCCCGACCCAGGGATTGAACCCAGGTCTCCCACATTGCAGGCAGACGCTTTAACCTCTGAGCCACCAGGGAAGCCCAGTTTAGGAGAGTATGCTTTTGTAAACTGAAATTTGGGCTTCCTTGGTGACTTAGATGGTAAAGAATCTGCCTGCAATGCAGGAGACCTGGGTTCGATTCCTCGGTCAGGAAGATCCCCTAGAGAAGGGAATGACTACCCACTAGAGTATTCTTGCCTGGAGAACCCCATGGACGGAGGAGCCTGGCGGGCTACAGTCCATGGGGTCACAAAGAGTCAGACATGAGTGAGCAACTAACACTTTTACTTCACTTTCAAACTGAAATTTAATATTTTAAGTGGTATTTGAATCTCACTGATCCCTTCCTGACTCAGAAACCAATACTTTTCCTGAATCTCCTTCCTTTCTCTGGCACTATAGTTATTTACAACAGGTTCAGTAAGAATCTGTCCTCCTTTTTACTGGGATACAGTTGGATAGATCAACTGTTTAACCAGATTTTGATTTAAAGGGTGATTCTCATTTAATCAGGTGTGACAAGTCCACTTGGACACAATGCCTGCAAAGCTGGCCTGAAAACGGGTAATGTGAAAGGTTACTTTTGGGCAGGAGAGGGACCTTAGAAAAATTGAGAACCTCAAGAAGAGAAGTCCTTCACATGTGTAGGTGAAAACTAGTGGAGAGAGTCTTGTGCTTGGTTTCCATAGAAGTAGGGAAGCCAGCTGGTTTAAGTTTGCCCAAGACTTTCTCAGTTTTAATACTGAAAGTCCCACATCCCAGGTAACCCTCCAGTGCAGGCAAACAGGGACAGAAGGTCACTCTAGATAGAAAAGCCAATTTCAGAGGTTTTACAATTTCAACTTAAGCTTCCATATGAAAACTTCTGGAGAGAAGCTGAAATAGCTCAATACTTCAAAATTTCAGATTTGCAGAGCCTACAGAAGTGATCAAGCCAAACCGAATGAGATCAGCCTTTTTTATGTCAAGAGTAAATTTTGGAGATTATTTATGATCACAGGAAATTACTGGACACTAGGAAATAAAGTGAAAAGGTACACAGCACACCCTTTCAATATTATATGCGAGTAAAGACTACCCAAGCCTTGTCTAGACAAGAGGAATGCACTGAGTTCATCTCATTATTTACCTTGAAAAGTCCGACATATTGAAGTTACTTGTTAACTTGTAGATTTTGTCCAGGAGAATTGAAAATAAGTTTGTCTAGTAGTACAGACAACCCCAGAGATTTGTGGCCTATAGGACATTAGTCATTTTCAAAAATGAACTCAGCAAACTTATCCTAACACTCTTCTGTCAAATTGCCTATGGTGGTGGTGGTTCAGTCCCTAAGTTGTGTCCAACTCTTGTGACCCCCTGGGCTGTAGCCTGCCAGGCTCCTCTGTCCATGGGGATTCTCCAAGCAAGAATACTGAAGTGGGTTGCCATTTCCTTCTCCAGGGGATCTTCCTGACCCAAAATCAAACCTGGATTTCCTGCATTGCAGGCAGATTCTTTACCAACTGAGCTACAATGGAAGCCCAAATTTCCCATAAATACTTGCAGCTTCTCAAATGCTCCTTGAGCCTGTCATAACATCATACTGAGTCCCTCACTGACTGATAATAATAATGATGATGAATTAGCTAGATCTTTGATAAGTATTGATTTTATATTTACTCAAAAGTCTTTTTTCTTTACCATTTTGAAAATTATAACTTAACATCAGCCATTTCTACTTTTTTGTGGCTCTGAGGGTAGAATACAGATAGGAAGGGTCAGTTTTGATGGAAAAAGGTCAAAGTCTAGAGCATGGAACAAAATCAGGAGGAGACAGCAGGTCCAGTGAGATGCCAACAACTCACACAGGACCCTTTGTAGAAAATGAAGAAAAAAACAAACAAAAAAAATCAGCCAATCTCAGTCTAGGTCACAGCCGAAGATTCCTTATTGGCATGTACAACATTGGCTGATCTGTTTCACTGAAGTTTGCTGACATTAACAGGGTTTTATTTCCAGGGCCCTGACTGCTCCCCAAGATAAACTTCCCTGCTCAATGGGCTTAAAATTATACCATCTGCAAGTTCTTTCTTTGACTTAAAACCTTTCCTTTATTAAAATGCAAGTGTTTCTGGAAGAGGGTAATACAAAACCTGATCATTCCTACCTTAGTATAAATAAATCCCTAGCCTTTCCTAAAAGCAAATTTGAGGTGAGAGAAAGGGAAAAGAGCAGGGATGGTCTGCCTTCCTGGGAAGGGGAGTCTCAGAAGGAGAAGCAAAGGGATCCAGGGGATGGGATGGGGCCTTGGACTCACCGCCAGATCCTCTCGAGTGACAAAGCCCCTCTCCTCGGCACCGCAGTCCTGGAAAAAGCTCTGCAGTTCTTCAGCTGACTGGGAGGTCCAGGACTCTGGCTCGGGAGCCACCGGCACATCCTGGCCATCAGCTGGCTCTCGCATCTGCCGCCGCCGGCTGGAGCCTAGCTTCCGTCCTTTCCGGGTCACTCTGAGTCCACTCTCCATGGTGCTCTGGCCTTGGGGACAGAGAGGGGAGGGGGCACTGGGCTGCTGAACACGCTCACTCCCTGCTCAGAACTCTCCCACGACTCCCCATCACCCCTGGAGAAAATCTGCCTTGGCCAGTGGAGGAGCCCTGGCTGATCTGATCTGTGCTGGCCTCTCAGACCTCATCATCCCCACCCCCGACCTGTGGCCTCCAACACGTCTCACTCGGGGCCTTTGCCCTTTCTGCTCCCTCGGGCTGGAATGAATGCCCTTCCTGGAGCTGTCCTCACACTCTCATCTCCTTCAATTCTCCGCTCAACTGTGGAAAGTCTTCTGCAGCCTTTCTAGGTTCTACTTTTTGACTTGGGGCGGTTACTCAGGGCGGTCCAGGATCTCGCTCTGAAGGAGCAGGAGCAGCTGAGCTATCCCTCCTACTGCTCCTCCACCCTCCTCTCCCCCGCCTCCCAGCCTCAGCTGGCCCCCAGCCTCTTTTTCCTCCTCAACATTTCTCCACCCCTTTGACATATGCACCAGGGAATCAGTAGCTCCCCACGTGGCTCTTATGGCTTTTCAAGATGTGTCCACCCTTCGCCCCCTCACTTCCACATCCCATCATGGTCCATGTCAACCTTTCTGAACTACCCACGGTTCCTGGAATTCCAGATTCTTGCCCATGCTTCCTCCCTTTGCCCCAAACCTCCCCCATTCCCCCACCCCCTTGCCTAGCTGATACCTCTTCCTCCCTCACCTTAGAGGCCACCTCCTCTGAGATCCTCCCTAAAGCCCCCTCCATACCTCAAGCACATACTTTATGTGGCCTGATGATGTGCTGGACCCACGCATGTGAATGTTAAGTCACCCTGTGCCTCAGTCCACACTGCTCCAGCTCCCCAGCATATTCATCAGTGCTAAGTCGCTTCAGTCAAGTCCGAGTGGGTGGCCGTGCCCTCCTCCAGGGGATCTTCCCAACCCAGGGATCGAACCCAGGTCTCTTAGGTCTCCTGCGTTGGCAGGCAGGCTCTTTACTACTAGCGCCACCTGGGAATCCCTCCCTAGGACGTAGTAGATGCTCAAGTAACGGTTGTCCAATTCATTCATTGGAGTGCTTTTGTCTGTCACTGAAGGTCAGGTAAGTCAGTTGATAAGGATTTTGATGGATAAGGATTTGTCCAGCTGAGGCCTCAAGGTAGGAAAGAAGGAGGCTGGAGTCTGGAAGGAGAAGAGTCAGGTCCTATGCTGGTGGGAGGGAGGGGGCCTGAGGGGGAGTAAGTCATGGGCATGTAAAGCTGTATTGAGGGAAAGGGATTGACGTGCACATAGGCAGCTTCGTGCAGGCGGTGAAACTTGAGTAAAGCTCTAAAGAGGGCAGGTAGGATTTAGAAGCCTTGAACAGCGTGTGTGAAGGGACCGGGGCCGCGGAACCCCACACCCACTCTGGGCTTGCTTTGTTGGAGTCAAAGGTCACAGACAATTAGAGTAGAAGGGTCGGGAGGCTCTGCCTGAGGGGTAACTGGCTCATGGCAGGAGTCTGGGGCCACCGGTCTAGGTTCCCCTTAAGCAAGTTCCTTTACATAGGTTGCACAGGAGCTGAATGAAGCAATTCCTCACTCTTGAGGAGGCCCCAAACTTTTAAGTGAAGTCGAGCCTCTGTCTCTCACTGGCTCCCCATCAGTTATTGCCTTTTTCTGTTCCCTTTCTGCTTTTTTCTGTCCACCTGGTTTCTCTCCATTTCTCTCTGTCTCTGTCTATCTGTCTCTCTCTCTCTCAGGGACTTCAAAGTCTGCTGCAGATGCAGTTTTGAGATTACAGATGTAAGGGACTTCCCTGGTGGCACAGTGAATAGGAATTCACCTGCCAATGCAGAGGAACGTTCGATCCCTGGTCCAGCAGGATCCTACGTGCCGCGGAACAACAGAGCCCACGCACCACAACTACTGAAGCCCACATGCTCTAGAGCCCATGCTCCACAGCAAGAGAAGCCGCCGCAATGAGAAGGCTGAGCACCGAAACCAGAGAGGAGCCCCCGCTCACCGCAACTAGAGAAAGTCTGCAGGCAGCAAGGAAACACTCAGCACAACCACACATAAAATAAATAAATAACAAATTGTTTTTTATAGAACGATTACAGATGTCAAACTGCAGTGGTATACTGGAGTCACATCTTGCTGCTGCTAAGTCGCTTCAGTCGTGACCGACTCTGTGCAACCCCAGAGACTGCAGCCCACCAGGCTCCCCCGTCCCTGGGATTCTCCAGGCTCTTGCCTGGAGTGGGTTGCCATTTCCTTCTCCAATGCAGGAAAGTGAAAACTGAAAGTGAAGTCTCTCAGTCGTGTCCGACTCCTAGCGACCCCATGGGCTGCAGCCTACCAGGCTCCTCCGTCCATGGGATTTGCCAGGCAAGAGTACTGGAGTGAGGTGCCATTGCCTTCTCCGGGAGTCACATCTTAGGGGCTTGCAGAAAACCAGTTGTAAGTCTCTTTTCCCAACTCAGCAGCTTGAGATCAGCTGCTGTGGGAGTATTTATACCATCAGTTCAGTTCAGTCGCTCAGTCGTGTTCGACTCTTTGAGACCCCATGAATCGCAGCACGCCAGGCCTCCCTGTCCATCACTAACTCCCGAAGTTCACTCAAACTCATATCCATCAAGTCGGTGATACCATCCAACCATCTCGTCCTCTGTCGTCCCCTTATCCTCCTGCCCCCAATCCCTCCCAGCATCAGGGTCTTTTCCAATGAGTGAACTCTTCGCATGAGGTGGCCAAAGTATTGGAGTTTCAGCTTCAGCATCAGTCCTTCCAATGAACACCCAGGACTGATCTCCTTTAGGATGGACTGGGTGGACCTCCTGCAGTCCAAGGGACTCTCAAGAGTCTTCTCCAACACCACAGTTCAAAAGCATCAATTCTTTGGCGCTCAGCTTTCTTTATAGTCCAACTCTCACATCCATACATGACCACTGGAAAAACCATAGCCTTGACTTAGACGGACCTTTGTTGGCAAAGTAATATCTCTGCTTTTCCATATGCTATCTAGGTTGGTCATAACTTTCCTTCCAAGGAGAAAGCGTCTTTTAATTTCATGGCTGCAATCACCATCGGTAGTGATTTTGGAGCCCAAAAATATAAAGTCTGACACTGTTTCCACTGTTTCCCCATCTATTTCCCATGAAGTGATGGGATCAGATGTCATGATCTTTGTTTTCTGAATGTTGAGCTTTAAGCCAACTTTTTCACTCTCCTCTTTCACTTTCATCAAGAGGCTTTTGAGTTCCTCTTCACTTTCTGCCATAAGGGTGGTGTCATCTGCATATCTGAGGTTATTGATATTTCTCCCGGCAATCTTGATTCCAGCTTGTGCTTCTTCCAGCCCAGCGTTTCTCATGATGTACTCTGCATAGAAGTTAATAAGCAGGGTGACAATATACAGCCTTGACATACTCCTTTTCCTATTTGGAACCAGTCTGTTGTTCCATGTCCAGTTCTAACTGTTGCTTCCTGACCTGCATACAGGTTTCTCAAGAGGCAGGTCAGGTGGTCTGGTATTCCCATCTTTCAGAATTTTCCACAGTTTACTGTGATCCACACAGTCAAAGACTTTGGCATAGTCAATAAAGCAGAAATAGATGTTTTTCTGGAACTCTCTTCTTTTTCCATGATCCAGTGGATGTTGGCAATTTGATCTCTGGTTCCTCTGCCTTTTCTAAAACCAGCTTGAACATCTGGAAGTTCACGGTTCACGTATTGCTGAAGCCTGGCTTGGAGAATTTTGAGTATTACTTTACTAGCGTGTGAGATGAGTGCAACTGTCTGGTAGTTTGAGCATTCTTTGGCATTGCCTTTCTTTGAGATCAGAATGAAAACTGACCTTTTCCAGTCCTGTGGCCACTGCTGAGTTTTCCAAATTTGCTGGCATATTGAGTGCAGCGCTTTCACAGCATCATCTTTCAGGATTTGAAATAGCTCAACTGGAATTCCATCACCTCCACTAGCTTTGTTTGTAGTGATGCTTTCTAAGGCCCACTTGACTTCACATTCCAGGATATCTGGCTCTAGGTGAGTGATCACACCATTGTGATTATCTGGGTCATGAAGCTCTTCTTTGTACAGTTCTCCTGTGTATTCTTGCCATCTCTTCTTAATATCTTCTGCTTCTGTTAGGTCCATACCATTTCTGTCCTTTATCAAGCCCATCTTTGCATGAAATGTTCCCTTGGTATCTCTAATTTTCCTGAAGAGATTTCTAGTCTTTCCCATTCTGTTGTTTTCCTCTATTTCTTTGCATTGATCGCTGAGGAAGGCTTTCTTATCTCTTCTTGCTATTCTTTGGACTCTGCATTCAGATGCTTATATCTTTCCTTTGCTCCTTTGCTTTTCGCTTCTCTTCTTTTCACAGCTCTTTGTAAGGCCTCCCCAGACAGCCATTTTGCATTTCTTTTCCATGGGGATGGTCTTGATCCCTGTCTCCTGTACAATGTCACGAACCTCCATCCATAGTTCATCAGGCACTCTGTCTATCAGATCTAGGCCCTTAAATCTATTTCTCACTTCCACTGTATAATCATAAGGGGTTTGATTTAAGTCATACCTGAATGGTCTAGTGGTTTTCTCCACTTTCTTCAATTTAAGTCTGAATTCGGCATTAAGGAGTTCATGATCTGAGCCACAGTCAGCTCCTGGTCTTGTTTTTGCTGACTGTATAGAACTTCTCCATCTTTGGCTGCAAAGAATATAACAGTTTGATTTCGGTGTTGACCATCTGGTGATGTCCATGTGTAGAGTCTTCTCTTGTGTTGTTGGAAGAGGGTGTTTGCTATGACCAGTGCATTTTCTTGGCAAAACTCTATTAGTCTTCGCCCTGCTTCATTCTGTACTCCAAGGCCAAATTTGCCTGTTACTCCAGGTGTTTCTTGACTTTCTACTTTTGCATTCCAGTCCCCTACAATGAAAAGGATGTCTTTTTTGGGTGTTAGTTCTAAAAGGTCATGTAGGTCTTCATAGAACCGTTCAACTTCAGCTTCTTCAGCGTTACTGGTTGGAGCATAGGCTTGGATTACCATAATATTGAATGGTTTGCCTTGGAAATGAACAGAGATCAATCATTCTGTCATTTTTGAGATTGCATCCAAGTACTGCATTTTGGACTCTTTTGTTGACCATGATGGCTATTCCATTTCTTCTAAGGGATTCCTGCCCATAGTAGTAGATATAATGGTCATCTGAGTTAAATTCACCCATTCCATTGACTTCCCTGGTGGCTCAGACGGTAAAGCGTCTGCCTACAACACAGGAGACCCGGGTTCAATTCCTGGGTTGGGAAGATCTCCTGGAGAAGGGAATGGCAACCCACTCCAGTATTCTTGCCCCCACCCACCAAAAAGGAGGGCTCAATTATACCATCAGTTCAGTTCAGTTCAGTCTCTCAGTCGTGTCCAACTCTTTACGACCCCATGAATCGCAGCACGCCAGGCCTCCCTGTCCATCACTAACTCCCGGAGTTCACTCAGACTCACATCCATCGAGTTGGTGATGCCATCCAGCCATCTCATCCTCTGTTGTCCCCTTTTCCTCCTGCCCCCAATCCCTCCCAGCATCAGAGTCTTTTCTAATGAGTCAACTCTTTGCATGAGGTGGCCAAAGTACTGGAGTTCAGCTTCAGCATCATTCCTTCCAAAGAAATCCCAGGGCTGATCTCCTCTAGAATGGGCTGGTTGGATCTCCTCGCAGTCCAAGGGACTCTCAAGAGTCTTCTCCAACACCACAGTTCAAAAGCATCAATTCTTCGGCGCTCAGCCTCCTTCTCAGTCCAACTCTCAAATCCATACATGACTACTGGAAAAACCATAGCCTTGACTAGACAGAACTTTGTTGGCAAAGTAATGTCTCTGCTTTTCAGTATGCTATCTAGGTTGGTCATAACTTTTCTACCAATCTATACTATGGGAATCAGCCAATGTTACAAATCAGAGTTTCTTCCCCCAAAGAACAATCACAAGCACATCCATTCCCAGACCTAGCATGCATTTAAGTGACCACTGTTTACTGAACACCAACTGAATGCAGGCAGAGTGGGAACCGAGCCTGCCATGGTGTGTGTGGCTCCATCAGGCAAATTAGGAAAAGTGTTCCTTCCTCCCAGCAGATGCAGCCCAGTGCCAGGGCCCAAGGGTTGGCAAGCGGACTGTTGGCTGGAGTCCAGTCCCCTCTCTCCCCGTTTGCCCAGGCACCTTTGTGCAGGACACAACCTACATACCCAAGTGGAGCCCCTGGCCCTTTACGTATATAGGCGTGGACTAACTCCTGGTCTCCCTTGGAGGTACTCACACAGCTTCATGCAGAAGAAGACACAAGATTAATTACAGCACAGTGTGGAAGGGGCAGCAAACCTGTGTGCCAAGTGCTGTGAGAGCACTGCAAAAGGAGCAACTCACTCAGCAGTGTCTATCAGGGAAGACTTTCTGGGGGAGGTGACATAACTTAGCAGTGACTTCCAGGGCAGAAGAGACCAGACTTAACCCTGGATCCCCTCATGCTGCCCAGCCTTGTTCTGGGCATGTGTTGGACCCTCATGCCCTCATGTTACTCACTGTTTCCTCTTCTGATTCACACTGTCCCTCAGAATGTGGGATGTTCTAGTAGACAACTAGTAGACTCAAATAATACTGATGTTGTAAAAGAAAAAACAAGGCAGAGGGACTGTTCTATATCCAAGAGAATAAAAATAGGGAATTCTCTGGCCATCTGGTGGTTAGAACTCTGCACTCTCATTTCCAAGGGCCTAGGTTCAATCCTTGGTCAGGGAACTAAGATCCCACAAGCCAAGTGGAGCAGCCAAAAAGAAAACAGAGAGAAAGAGAATAAAAATAAATGACACCTAAATATATTATGTGATTGTTAATTGGATTCTCCTTCAAAAAAAAAACAGTAAGAATAAGGGATATTTTGTGGACAGCTGGGGAAATTTGAATACGGACTTTATATCAGATATTCACTGAGCAATGTGAAAGTTTTTCGGTGTGACACATGTTGTGATCATGTAGAAGAATCTCTGTCTTTAAGGGATTCATGCTGAAGTATATATAATGTCTGCATTTCACTTTCAAATGGCTCTGTGTAAATACATAAGCAAATTAAGAGGAAATAAGTGTGTGTGTGTGTAGAGAGAGAATAAATGGGGCAAATTGTGAGCCATCTGTCCAATAGCTTTCATTGTACTATTTGCTCAACTTTTGTAGATTTGAAAGTTTTCTTAATAAAAAGCAGGAGAGATGGGAATTGCCTGGTTGTCCAGTGGTTAACTTTTGAATTGTGATACTGGAGAAGACACTTGAGATCCCTTAGACTTCAAGGAAATCAAACCAGTCAATCCTAAAGGAAATCAACCCTGAATTCATTGGAAGGACTGCTGCTGAAGCTGAAGCTCCAATACTTTGGCCACCTGATGTGAAGAGCCAACTCATTGGAAAAACCCTGATGCTGGGAAAGATTGAGCGCATGAGGAGAAGTGAATGACAGAGGATGAGATAGTTGGCTGGCATCATCGACTCAATGGAAGAATTTGAGCAAACTCCAGGAGATAGTGGAGGACAGGAAAGCCTGGTGTGCTGCGGTCTGTGGGGCTGCAGAGCGCCACAAATGAGCAACTGGACAGCAACCAGGGGTTAGGACTTTGCACCTTCCCCGTCGAGGGCCCAGGTTCAGTCCCTGGTCGAAGAACTGAAATCTCTCAAGCTGAAGGGCAGGGCCAAAAAATAAAAATAAAAACCAGAGGAGGAAAAACCAAGCCAAGAATGAGATTTCAGGAGTTAGAATAGAGAATTTCATCCACAAATCCAACTGTCCTTCCACTAGTATCAGTATCTCCACAACCACATCACCCTCTAAGCTCTCCCTGGAGACAATGACGAGATACACACCCCTCCTTGGGCTGCATCTGTCCACACCTGGAAGTCACCATCCATCCTCACTCACCGTCCCCCTAAGGGGGGGGGGGCGGTCTCCTTCCTCCATGACCCGACGACTTTCCAATGGGCTGGGCCTTGGGCCTTGTATGTTATAATCAAAGAAACACTCACTGAGCATTGGTACCAGAAGAGGGTCCATCACACCCTCTTGACCCATAAGTGTGGAAAAAGAGGCCAAGAGAGGCAGTGATTTCCAGTCCCACTGCTCTAGTCAGGCAGACTCTGCCTCTCCGAGCCCTGCCGCTCACAGGCTATGTGACCATGGGGAAGTCACATAACATCTCCGTGCCTTATTCTCCTCACTGGGACATGAGACTAGTGTCTCCCACACAGGGTTGCCGTGAAGATGAAATAAGACAGTTGAACTGGAAACACCACTTCCTATTCCCAGCAGAGCCCAACTCGCATTTTAGCTTTACTTTTTTTTATCATTAATTTTTTTTTTGGTCTCACCACGTGGTTTGCAGGATCTGAGTTCCCTTGCCAGGGACCGAACCCATGCTCCCTGAAGTGGAACCTTGAATTCTTAACCTCTGGACCACCAGGGAATGTCCCCAGCTTTACTTTCTCTCAACACTTGTCACCTTCCCAGAATAGAGTCTTTTATTCATTTATTTTGTAAAATTTGCATCTTCTCTTACTGAATAGAAGCCTCTTCCGTTTACTGCTCTATTTCAAATGCCTAAAACAGTGCCCTGCATACACTCAGTGCTCAGCAAATATTCGTTGAATATGTAATCAATGTAAAGCACTCAGAACTATGCCCCGAATATGGCATAGGATAACCACTGGATACAATAGCCCATGACATCGGTGTGATAGCATGGATGCGGGTGAAATTCCACTGGAGTCTCATAAAAGTCAGATGTTGTACAGATATGATTTTATACCCACTCAACAGGTGAGAAAACTGAGAGAGGGGGTTCCGAAAGGCAGAGGCCACCAGCCCAAGCCATGACATTGGAAGCAAACCTGATGCCAGACCCACTCTCTGGGTTTGTCACAGGACAGACTTGCCCTAAGACCGCTTCTCGGAGAAGCACCTCCTTGGTGGGCATGAGACACCTCTGTGGATCACAGACGCCAGACGGAGCAGTCGTGATGGGCCAGGGCTTTGAAACAGGGCAGAGTGGGAGGCTTTGCTCTGGCTGTCAGACTTAGAAACTCAAGTTCCGCGTGCACTTCCGTTGATGGAGATAACACACATGAGGCAGAAAGATAAGATTCTTGTTGTGGAAGCTTCGAGAACTGAAGCCCTGGGGAGGAGAGTCTGCTGTGATGTGGGTGCCATGTCACTGAGGATGCCAGGCTCCCACAAGTGAAGGGAGTCACAATCCTGAAATAGAATCCCTGTGGCCACATCGCAGGACATGGGATGCTCTTGGCACCCTGTGGGGGAGTTCCTAGTTGAGCTGCACCCCATTTCCACCAGTCCCCTGACACTGTGTAAGGAAGCAGCACCTACTGGACACCTCGCCAGTCCCCACTATGCCTCAGGCCTCAGTGTCAGCCCTCTGAGCCCGTCGAGTCTTCTCTGCCCAGATGGCACTCAGCGGCCCCCTCCTTGCCTGTCAGGAGTCCCGGGGCTAAAAGGCAGCAGGTGCCCTAGGGCCAGCACCGCCTCAACATACCTGTCACCATCAGTCAGGGACAGGGAGTTCCCCCTCACAGCTGAGAACAGTGCCCTAAAAACAGTCTGTGTCCCATCTAGGCCAGGGATGGGCACTCAGAAACAACGGGAACATCCTTCAGTCAGTTCTCACAAAGGTGTACCTGTGCATACACACAGGCATATGCATGCACACACACACACACACACACACTCACTCACAGTTAGCTCTCACACTCACTACTCCCTCACAGTCAGACATGACACCTGTCACAACCTCTGGTGTGTACCAAGGTTCCTGCCCACTCAGAGTCACTCAGAGCAAAGTCCTTTGAGTCTGCCAGCAGGGGCATCCCTCTGTCAGCGCCCCCTCCTCCGCCACATCCCCCCTTCTTTTCTTTTTTTTTTCCAGCTGCACTGCAGGGCCTGTGGGATCTTAGTTCCTTGACCGAGAATGGATCCCAGGCCCCCCAGCAGAGGAAGCGCAGAGTCCTAACCACTGGACCACCAGGGAAGACCCCACATTCCCCTCACTGGTCATCACAGCCTCACACCTGTAACCGTGGGAAATGCCATCCTGCCCAGGAACAACGCACACATGCGCGCACACACACCCCCGGCACTGTGCCCTCTCCCCACCTCACCCAAGAAATCAAATAAAGTTTGAGGCTAGACCTGAGGGCTAATGAATCCTGCTCCCAGTCCTACCAGAAATCAGCTCCCCATTGTAGGATTCGGCTCAGGGAGCAGGGACCACAGGCTTTCCCTCAGGAAGTGGAGAGCCTCGTAAGAGGGTGCTGTGGGGACCAGGGCAGAATTGCAACAGGGCACCTGCACCTTGCCAGTTCCATCGTCCTCTCTTCAAAGGAGTGAGGACCTGAGTCTGTGCTTCACTCCACCTCCTTCAGTAACTACAAGTAACAGCGATAGTCACAGAACTCAAGTTGTCCAAGTCGGCAGATCCAAGAGACCCCCTAGTATATTTACCCTCTCTCTTGCCCCTACTAACCTCAAAGAGAAACCAAGGCTCTGAGAAGCCAGGTGACTTGCCCAGGGTCACACGACCATTTGAGGGTAGATAATTTATCCAAGTCTCCTGCCCAAATGCCTTCCACTAGCTGCAGAGAGCTCCAGATTCATGAGAAAAAGCCTCAGCCCTTTGCACCTCATCCCAGCAGCTGGGTGGGGACCACAGCTCCCTCCCCCATCCTCACGCCACCAAAGAAAAGAAGCATTGCAACTCCGGGTCGCTCCCACCTCTCAGAGGCTCCCAGTCGTGCATGTAGCCCCGTACCTCTTGGGCCTGGTAATGAGGCAAAAACTGCCCCCAGGAGACCACGAGCTCTGGAACTGTTAACAGTCTTGCTTCTTGCTTAACCACTCTTTCCGTTCCGTGGCAAGCCAATCTCTTGTGCTAATCTATGGGACTTCCTGTCGAAGTGACCAACTGGTTATCCTTTCACAATCTTGCTTGGTACTCCCGAGGCTCCCTAGTCCTCAAATCTTGGAACTGAAGAAAGCTGGAGCTGGTGGAGAGACCCCTGTAATCAGAGGCTCAGAAAAGTAAGATCACCCAGTTCTCAACGGTGAAGTCAGAACTTGGACCTGAGTCTCTGGTTGCCAGAGGGATTCCTCAACTTATCCCAACCAGAGTATTCAAGAGCATAGTTATGGCTAAAGCCAAGTGTATACACCATGCCTTACCTCAGATCCTCACCCTCAGAACATGTCTTGGAAATCCAGGGGAGGCCCACACCCAAAGTACCTTTAGAGAATAGTCTAACCTAATACCAGAATTTACTGTTGAACTGCATGGTTCAGTTCAGTTCAGTTACTCCGTCGTGTCCAACTCTTTGCAACCCCATGAATTGCAGCACACCAGGCCTCCCTGTCCATCACCAACTTCCAGAGTTCACCCAAACTTATGTCCATTGAGTCAGTGATGCCATCCAGCCATCTCATCCTCTGTTATCCCCTTCTCCTCCTGCCCTCAATCTTTCCCAGCATCAGGGTCTTTTCAGATGAGTCAGCTCTTCCCATCAGGCAGCCAAAGTATTGGAGTTTCAGCTTCAACATCA
Source organism: Bos indicus (assembly GCF_029378745.1). Classification (NCBI taxonomy): domain Eukaryota; kingdom Metazoa; phylum Chordata; class Mammalia; order Artiodactyla; family Bovidae; genus Bos; species Bos indicus. The sequence goes on along the minus strand of NC_091782.1, from coordinate 12,107,202 downwards.
GTGCTTCCAATGAACACCCAGGACTGGGTGTTAGGATGGACTGGTTGGATCTCCTTGCAGTCCAAGGGACTCTCAAGAGTCTTCTCCAGCACCACAGTTCAAAAGCATCAATTCTTTGGCGCTCAGCTTTCTTTATAGTCCAACTCTCACATCCATACATCACCACTGAAAAAACCATAACCTTGACTAGACGGACCTTTGTTGGCAAAGTAATGTCTCAGCTTTTCAATATGCTATCTAGGTTGGTCATAACTTTTCTTCCAAGGAGTAAGCGTCTCTTAATTTCATGGCTGCAATCACCATCTGCAGTGATTTTGGAGCCCCAAAAATAAAGTCAGCCACTGTTTCCCTATCTATTTGCCATGAAGTGATGGGACCAGATGCCATGATCTTCATTTTCTGAATGTTGAGCTTTAAGCCAACTTTTTCACTCTCCTCTTTCACTTTCATCAAGAGGCTCTTTAGTTCTTCACTTTCTTCCATAACGGTGGTGTCATCTGCATATCTGAGGTTATCGATGTTTCTCCTGGCAATCTTGATTCCAGATTGTGCTTCCTCTAGCCCAGCATTTCTCATGATGCACTCTGCATACAAGTTAATAAGCAGGGTGACAATATACAGCCTTGACAAACTCCTTTTCCTATTTGGAACCAGTCTGTTGTTCCATGTCCAGTTCTAACTGTTGCTTCCTGACCTACATACAGGTTTCTCAGGAGGCAGGTCAGGTGGTCTGGTATTCCCATCTCTTTCAGAGTTTTCCACAGTTTATTGTGATCCACACAGTCAAAGGCTTTGGCATAGTCAATAAAGCAGAAATAGATGTTTTCCTGAAACTCTCTTGCTTTTTCGATGATCCAGCAGATGTTGCCAATTTTTGATCTCTGGTTCTTCTGCCTTTTCTAAAACCAGCCTGAACATCTGGAGCTTCACAGTTCACATGCTGCTGAAGCCTGGCTTGGAGAATTTTGAGCATTACTTTACTAGCGTGTGAGATGAGTGCAATTCTGCAGTACTGAAGCATGAATATAAATGGATGAACTTATGGGGACAAAATAAAGAATAGAAAGGAACAGGAATTTATTGCACAAAAAAGATGGCATTTCAAATTAGTAGAGAAAAGATGGTTTAGTCAATAAACTGTGGGAAGAATGGCCTAAATATCTGCCAAAAACAAAGTGGGAACTCTAACTCTAAAAGAATTCCAGATCAAAAGTTCAGGCATGGACTTCCCTGGTGGCCAAGTGCATACAAATCTGCCTGTTAATGCAGAGGACACAGGTTTGATCACTGGTCTGGAAGACTCCACATGCTGCAGAGCAGCTAAGCCCGTATGCTACAACTGCTGAAGCCTGTGCCCTGCAACAAGAGAAGCCGCTGCAACGAGAAACCCTCGAACCACAGCGAAGAGTAGCCCCAGCTCACCACAACTAGAGAAAGCTCGAACAAAGCAACGAAGACCCAGCGCAGCCAAAGTAAATAAATAAAGCATTCTGGCTAAAAAAAAAAAAAAAAAATTAAGCATTTAAGTGCTCACTTCAGCAATACATACTAAAGTTGGAATGATACAGAGAAGATTAGCATGGCCCTTGCACAAGGATGACACGCAAATTCATGGACTGTTCCATGTTTTTTAATACAGAAAGGCAAATATCATATGATATTTCTTATATATGGAAATCTTTTTTTTTAAAGGGTACAAATGAACATTTTTTACAAAACAGAAGTAGAGTCACAGGGATGTAGAAACAAACATGGTTATCAATGGATAAGGTGGGAAGGGATAAATCGGGAGATTGGGATTGACATATACATACTGCTATATACTAGGGCCTTTCCTAGTGGCTCAATGGTAAAGAATTTGCCTGTCAATGCAGGAGAAACAGGTTCAATCCCTGGTCTGGGAAGATCCCACATTCCTCAGAGCAACCAAGTCTGTGAGCCACAACTACTGGTCCTGTGCTCGAGTCCAGGAACCTAAACTGCTGAGCCCACGGACCGCAACTACTGAAGCCCAAATGCTCTAGAGTCTGTGCTCCAAAAAAGAAGCCACTGCAATGAGAAGCCCACGCATCGCAACTAGAGAGTAGCCCCCACTCGCCACAACTAGAGAAAGCCGTCGAAGCAATGAAGACCCAGCACAGCCAAGTAAATACACAAAATTATTTTTTTAAAGGTAAAATAGATAACTAATAAGAAATGGCTGTAGAGCACAGGAAACTCTACTCAGTACTCTGTAATGGCTTATATGGGAAAAGAATCTAAACAAAGAGTGGATATATGTATATGTATAAATCATTTTGCTGTACACCTGAAACTTACACAGCATTGTAAATCAACCATACTCCAATAAAAAAATTAAATAGAAAAAAAGAACTCTCTGCTGATGCAGATAACTGTTTAATATACTCAAAGTGACTGGGAAATCAAAACTATCTGGAATTTCACCATTGTTATTTTTTGCACCTCTTTACAAATATACCATTTATATTTCTTAAATTATAAACATAAAAAAATTCATACAACTATATGTTGTTCGCAATTTGCTTCAAAATAGTCAAGGGATGGAGGAATGGGTGGGGCATAGCTGAAATGAGACTGAAGGTGAGAGTGTTTGTCACTCAGTCATATCCCACTCTTAGAGACCCCATAAACTGTAGCCCACCAGGCTCCTCTGTCCATGGGATTTTTCAGGCAAGAATACTGGAGTGGTTGCCATGCCCTCCTTAAGGGGATCTTCCTAAACCAGGGATCGAACCCAGTTCTCCTGCATTGCATGCGGATTCTTTACCTTCTGAGCCACAAGAGAACCCACTCTGCCCTGTTCTGATTGCCGTTGAAGTGTTGAGGGTACTGCTGGTTCCTTTCTTCTCTCTACTTTTGTGTATGTTTGAACAAATGCCAAAAGAAATTACTGGGTAATTTAAAAATTAATCTTGGCGCATTCAAGGCCTTTCCAGTCATATTACAAAGCGTTAGAAGCCATAAAAGAAAAGATTGAGCTAATCCACTAGATATAAATTTTTTTTAAGAAAAAAATAAAACAACTGAATGGCAAAAAAAAACCTCACCATTGATGAATCAAAAGGTAAACATACTATGAAAAAGTATTCACGTAGCATAGAAAATAAACTAATTTCCTTTTTATTAATATATCATGAGTTCCTATAGATCAATGAAAAACCAGTAATACATGTGAGAAATTGGTATCATTTATGAATATACAATTTGTGAGAAATAAAATGGCTTTCAGATACATGAAGAATGTTTATCTTCACTTAGGATAAAAGAAATAAAAAATAAAGCTATAATGAGATATCATTTTAAGTTAACCAGTTGGTAAAACAAAACAAAACGGGGATAATATGCTGTTATAAAGGATGTAGGAAAACATTTTCACAAGTTGTAAGAATATATATTGGTACATCTTTCATGAAAAGTAATGTGATAATATCTATCAATATTTAAAATGCAAAAAGCCTTTTACTCAACAATTTCACTTCTACTCATTTGTCCTACGCACGATGTACAAAATAACGATATAAAAGGATATTCATTACAGCACTGTCTGTCGTAGCAGAAGATTGGGAACAACCTAAATTTCCACCAACAGGAAACTATTAATACTTAATAAGTTCTGATGTAAGCATATGATGGACAACGAGAAAGATCCAGGCAGACTTTGAGAAGATGTGGAATGACCTTCAGAAGATACTGTTGAATGAAAAAAGTGAAGTGCAGAACACTGAGTATAGTGTGTTTTGCATGAAGAAGTGCATGTGTGTGGATGAATTTATGCTATATAAATGCACACGCAGTTATACATGTTTGTAAATGTATAGGATATTTCTAACAGAAAAGACAAGAAGCTGGTAACAGGTAGGCTGGAAAGAAGTATTGTGATGGACAAACAGGGAGATTTATGTTTCATTTATTTTGTTAGACAATATCCATTCAAAAATAAATTTAAGAATCATTCGTACATATTCAAAGAGAAAGTGATGAAGGAAATGTGGTAAAATGTTAACATTTAGGGATTGTTGGTGAAGGCTCTATGGGAATGATTCTACTATTTTTGCAGCTTTTCTGTACGTCTGAAATGATTTCAAAACAAAAAGTTTCCAAGATGAATAAACTTAAGTTCTAAAAAAATACATACTCTCACAACCAACCATCATTTTCACTCCCTTCTTACTGCTGAAAAATTGGTACTCAGAGTTTCCATGGCATTACTGAGCTAAATAAAAATTCATTTTTAATACAACAAAAATCTGTTCACAATTTTATTCTTGTAATTGTTATTGGCACATAGTTGATTTACAATGCTGTGTTAGTTTCAGGTGTATAGCGAAGCGATTCCGTTATACAGATATGCATATCCTCTCTTTTTTTTTTAGACTTTTTTCCCATATAGGCTATTGCAGAGGATGAGTAGAGTTCCCTACACTATACAACAGGTTCTTACTACTGGTAATTTCATATATGGTAGTATGTATATGTCAATCCCAATCTCCCAATTTATCCCACCCCTGGTAACCATGTTTTCTTTCTATATCTATGACCCTACTTCTATTTTGTAAATAAGGCTTTTTGTACTCATTTTTTTAGAGTCCACATATTATGCAATATATTTGTTTTTCCGTGTCTGACTTACTTCACTCAGTATGACAATCTCTAGGTTCACCCACGTTGCCGCAGATGGCATGATTTTGTCTTTTTGTGGCTGAGTAATAGTCCATTGTATACATGTACCGTATCTTTATCTGCTGCCAGACGTCTAGGTTGCTCCCATGCTCTGGCTGTTTTAAATAGTGCTGCAGTGAACACTGGGGTGCGTGTATCTTTTTGATTTATGGTTTTCTCCGGGCAGTGCTGAGGAGTGGGACTGGTGAGTCACATGGGGGTTCTATTTTTAGTTTTTTAAGGGCCCTTCATACTGTTCTCTGTAGCAACTGGACCAATTAACATTCCTACCAATAGTGAGGAGGGTTCCCTTTCCTCCACACTCTCTCCAGCATTTACTGTTTGTAGACTTTTTTTGATGATGGCTATTATGGCCTGTGTCAACAAATATTTATTGAATGTCTAATATGAGCCAGCACTGAGAATACAAAAGTGAAAAAAATAGGGAAAATCCATATACAATATAATATCTGATAGCCATAAGTGGTATGAAGAGAAGTAAAGCAGAGCAAAGGGATTGAATGGTGGGAGGTATATTTTAGATGGCGTGGAGGGGTGGCGGTCAGGAGAAGTCTGTCCAAGGAGCTGATACTGGGATAGAGTACGTGAAGAAGAAGTTTTGGAAGAAGCATGTTCAGGGAGAGGAAACAGGGAGTGCAAAGGCCCTGAGGCAAGAACTTGCTTTGTGTACATGAGAAGCAGTGAGGAAACCGCTGTGGTTGAAGAGGTAGTGGAGGGCAGAGTGAGATGAGGCCAGAGATGCGACCTGTACACCCTGTAAGGACACGGCTTTTTATTTTAAGTGAGACAGAAGCCACTTGGAGGATGACAAGATCCTGTGTGGGTTTTATTTATTTATTTATTTATTTATTCAATTTTGGCAAATGCAGTGATTTTAGGGACTCATGAAACTGAAGAATTAAGATTTTTCTGTGTTAGGTACAGCTAGATCCAAGGTCCCACGCTGGATGTTCTTAGGTTCCACGTTCCATCTGCTGAGCTTACCAACTTGAGAAAGAAGATGGTACTTTTTGTACTTTTCCAGAAAAATCTTCAGGGAAGACCTCTCGTTGGATCACGTACCCATCTCAAACCAAGCACTGTGACCTGGGAGATGGGGTGCTCTGATTAGTCAGGCCAGTGTCCCACATCTACCCCTGGGGTCAGGGTGTCTTCTCTATATGGCCTGAGTGGGGTGGGCATTTCTGCTTGAGGTAGAACACAGTCCAGGCAGGAAATTACACAAATGTCTGCCTCAGCCTGTAGAGAAGGCTCCAGGCCACGCTTTCTTGTCTAGATGGAGAAAGGTAGGACCAGAGAGGGTGAGAGCCAGGCCCCACGTCACACAGCAAGTCAGAGGCAGGGCTGGGGCCACATTAGACCAGGGTCTGCTCTCCCCTAGCTGTGTGATGCTGCACAAATGATGCCACCTCTCAGAGCCTCTCTTCTCCTGTATTTGGGGTGACATCTGTATTTGGGGTGACATCTCCCTTACAGGGCTGTCTGAGGATGAAAGATGACCACTGTGAAGTACCCGGCACAGAGCTGGACACACAGCAGGTGCGTGGTCGTGGCAGCAGTTATTGGTCCGAGGGGCCATGGCCATGTCCAGGGCCAGTGAGGGGCGGGTAAGAACCCAAGGGCAGCAAAGTCTCGTCTCAGCACGTTCATGGCTGGCCCAGAGGCAGGAGGCATGCGCTGGCCACACTTGCTTGGTCTTCGGTCCCTGCCAAGTCCCATAAGGTTGTGTCAAAGAGTCCAGCTTTGGTCAGGCTGGTCAGAGGGGCCAAAGCACCTCCAAGTCTCTTCCGGGATCAGGCTGAGCAGGGTGGGAGTGGTTCCTCGGGGCTGTGGCCCTGGGCCGTGGCGTTCATGGCCGGATGCTGATGGCCTGTTTGAGGAGACCCTCCACGCTGTGGAAGTAGACACTGCTGTCGACAAGGTTCTTCACGGCACTGCAGGCGTACTCCACGGTGTAAATGGCTCCCTGGCTCTGCTCCTCCCACCGCTGCATGTCAGCCTTATGCTGGGCCAACTCAGGCAGAGAGCGGCGCACATGCTCCTGCAGCCGGTACAGGGCCTGTGTGGGTTTTAAAGGGATCCTTGTGGCTGCTTTCATTGTGGAGAATAAACTGTGTTACGCAGAGGCAGAACGAAGCAGGAGACCAACGAGGAGGCTGCTACAATAATCCAGACAAGTGATGGCTGGAACCAGGGGGGCAGCCACAAGTAACGAGGAGAGGTGACTGGACTCTGGATATATTCTGGAAGGAGGGCCACCGTGCTTGCTTCTGCATTTGGGCAATTGCAGGAGATCTGGGACCTTTTTCTCGCCAGCAAGGGACTCTCCCCACTTCTCTGAGAGTAGAGTGAGTTTGGATTTTTAAGATCAAGTCCCCAGGATCTCAAGGCATCCCGAGTCCATTTCCCCCCACCCCCACCACCCCACCGCCCAACAGTGGAAACAAAAGGGCACAGACACAGCAGGGGGAGGTCCAGCCATCTCTGACGGAGCCTGTGTCACGGAGTCAATCTGTAGGTGGTGAGAGCTCAGCCTGGCCTCCCCCTCACACTGGCCCCAGGGGAGGAACCTGCCCGTGAGACAGCTGGCAGGAAGACATAGCTTGATGCTAGGGGAAAAATTAGATGCAGGCCTCTTGGGACACAGTAGAGCTAACTTGAAAATGCAACGTCACTAGACTAAGATCGGAAATTTTACAAAATTTTACAAAAACGGAATGAAGGAACGAGCATCAAAGACAGTGAGATGGTTTTGTGAATGCAAAATTCCACGCTTACTAATTTTCTTTTAAAAATATTTGTATATGGTGAAAGTGAAAGTGAAGTCGCTCAGTCGTGTCCAGCTCTTTGCGGCCCCATGGACTGTAGCCTACCAGGCTTCTCCGTCCATGGGATTTTCCAGGCAAGAATACTGGAGTGGGTTACCATTTCCTTCTCCAGGAGATCTTCCCGACCCAGGAATTGAACCTGGGTCTACCGCATTGTAGGCAGACGCTCTACCATCTGAACCAGGAGGGAACTGTTTATTGATTGATTGATTGATTGATTTTCATGTATATTTTTTTAGCTGTGCAGCATGCAGGATCTTAGTCCTCCAGCCAGAGTCTTAACCACAGGACCTCCAGGGAATCCCTAATTTTCTTTTTTTTTTTTCAACTTTTTATTTTGTTTTGGGGTATAGCTGATTAACAATGTTATGATAGTTTCAAGTGAACAGGGAAGGGAGGGAGTCCCTAATTTTCAATTCCCTAAAGGGCTTACTTGGTGGCTCAGACGGTAATCTGCTTTCAATGTGGGAGAGCTGGGTCTGATCCCTGGGTCAGGAAGATCCCCTGGAGAAGGGATTGGCAACCCATTTCAGTATTCTTACCTGGAGAAATCCATGGACAGAGGAGCCTGGCGGACTACAGTCCATGGGGTTGCAGTCAGACACGACTGTGTGACAAACACTTTCAAAGATGCTTGAATTCACGTCACAGTTTAGTAAACTGTGAAGCAAGATACTCTCTGTTCTGGGGTTCAGTGGTGAGAACTGGGGCTCAAACCGGGAGACCTGGGTTCCCTGTGTCCAGCTCCCAGGTCCAAATTATTTCTAGAATGAGCTTAGATGAGCTGGTGATCTCAGGGGAAAGGAAAGCCAAGGAACTGATTAAAGTTACATTTATATAGCACGTTTTACCTAAGACTGAGAAAATCTAAGCAACAACAAAAACCCAGGAGGGACACAGAAGACAGGTGCCCTAGGCTCCTCTGAAGAGCTGTCACGTGGCTGTAGCCCTGGGCGAGGCACTTCCCCTTTCTGGGTTATCGAGCAAGCAATATGACCTGGGTCATCAGCGTGAATATCCTGGAGCCCCACCACTTCCTAGGGGTGTGACCTCAAGCATGTGACGTAAAGGTTGGTCGCCTCAGTTTCTTATCTGTGAAATAGAGGCAATAATGGTGCCCACCTAGGAGGTGTATCATAAGGATTTGATGCTATAAACCTTATAAGGCATTTGGAACCGTGTTTGGCAGATGATAATCAATGTCAGCTGTTGCTACTTTTGTGGTTGTCAGAGGGAGACTGAGTTACAGAACTGCCAACTTCTCCATCCCAGCACTTGGCTGGTGGCCTGGTTCACACGCCAGACTGATTGTTGAGGGATGAGGGGCAGTGACGTGGAAGCTGGGATGGGGTGGGGGTGAAGCTGAAGGAAATTCAAGCCCCAGTGAATTTCAACAAATACTTGTCCAGCACCCATGATGTGCTGGGAACTTTCAAAGTGCTGGAAGACAGCAGTGAATGCAAGAGGCAAAGACTCACCTTCATGGTGTTCGTGTTTCTGTGGGCTGAGTGGGAAGGGCAAAGCTGCAGTGATCTTTGCTAACTTGTTCACCTGGACACTAGGCTGGCTGAAGGGTTGTAGCAGCCACTGCTAACACCCCCACCCGCATCCCTAGCCTCAAGTCTGTGTTTACCAGAAGTTTTGGTAAATAATTCCTGGCAGGGATACAGCATCTCATCTCAAATGCTTGCATCTTTCTGGTTTACTCTGGCATCGCGAAAACTACACCCACCCAAGGAGCAACCTGAACTTGCTCCTGGAGGCTGCCCTCAATCGACAATGGCTGGCGTCTGTAGTTAAGTACCCCAGAGGTACCTAGGCAAGTACCCTGAGAGATAAACCTAGGACATGTTCCACACAGTCTCTGCAGACCTCACGGTTGCACACAGCAGACCTTGCTCACCAATACCTCCACTGGCCTTTTTTTTTGAAAGTGAAAGTCGCTCAGTCGTGTCCGACTCTTTGCAACCCCATGGACTGTATAGTCTATGGAATTCTCCAGGCCAGAATACTGGAGTGGGTAGCCGTTCCCTTCTCCAGGGGATCTTCCCAACCCAAGGATTGAACCCAGGTCTCCCATATTACAGGTGGATTCTTTACCGCCTGAGTCACCAGGGAAGCCCCCCTTTATTATTATTATTATTTATGTATGTATTTGGCTGTCCAGGTCTTAGTTGTGGCATGCAAGATCTAGTTCCCTGACCAGGAATCAAACCCAAGCTCTCAGCACTGGAAGCACCAAGTCTTGGCCACTGGACCACCAGGAAAGTTCCCCCTCCACCGGCTTTGGCCTTTCTTTTCCTTTCCCACATTCCCCACTCTCTATGCTTCCAGAGCCACTTCCCAAGTAAACCACCTACATACACACCCATGTCTCAGGTTGCTTTTGGAGGGGGCGGAAATCTACGAAAGTTGGTTTCAGAAATGGCAGAAGGGCTTCTGAAAATGGCTCCCTCACCAGTGAGATGACTATGGGGCCTGACGCTGGCAGTGAGTAGGGAGATGATAAGTTCCCTGTAGGCTGCAGCCTCCTGCTGACCAAGACCCAGCTGTGGGAGGTAGACCTGGGAGAGATACAGAAAATACAGGGCTATCCCTGGTGGCTCAGTCAGTAAAGAATCCACCTGCAATGCGGGAGAACTGGGTTCGATCCCTGGGTTGGCAAGATCCCCTGGAGGAAGGCATGGCAACCTCTCCAGTATTCTTGCCTGGAGAATTCCATGGACAGAGGAGCCTGGCAGGCTGCAGTCCATGGGGTTGCAAAGAGTTGGACACGACTGAGCAACTAAGCACACACACACATGATAATTATGAGGATTTGGCACTGGCTGACCTCTGTTAACTTCCCTAGAAGTCTTGAAGAAAGAGAATCACAGGCTCAACTCAGGGCAGACCATGGGAGACAAGAGACCTCCCCATCAAAGCATTTGAAATGGTCCTCATCTCTTGTGGCCCAAGAGCAGACTGTGATGATAATCAGCCTCAGTTCAGTTCAGTTCAGTCTCTCATTTGTGTCCAACTCTTTGTGACCCCATGGACTGCAGCCTGCCAGGCCTCCCTGTCCATCACCGACTCCCGGAGCATACTCAAACTCATGTCCGTTGAGTTGGTGATGCCATCCAACCACCTCATCCTCTGTCATCCCCTTCTCCTCCTGCCTTCAATCTTTCCCAACATCAGTGTCTTTTCCAGTGAGTCAGTTCTTCCCATCAGGTGGCCAAAGGATTGGAGTTTCAGCTTCAGCATCAGTCCTTCCAATGAATACTCAGGATTGATCCCCTTTAGGATGGATTGGTTGGATCTCCTTGCTGTCCAAGGGACTCTCAAGAGTCTCCTCCAACACCGCAGTTCAAAAGCATCAAATCTTCGGTGCTCAGCTTTCTTTATAGTCCAACTCTCACATCCATACATGACTACTGGAAAAACCATAGCTTTGACTAATAATCATAGCTAATAACCACAGCTTTGATAATCAGCCCCAGGGTTTGGTATAAAGGTGGGAGAGCTACAGGAGAGACCATGCATGCTTCAGCCAGCAAGGAGAGAGTGGGGCTCTGAGTCCTGGAGTGGAGGTGTTTAGATGGATGAATCTTATACTCCCTGCTTCCCTGAGCCCTCCAGGCCTGCAGAATGCCCCTCCCCTGCTAGAGGAGAACACTCACCCATCACTTTAAGATTCACCCCACCTCCCCTCTCTACCTGTAGACAAGAGTCAGCAAATGCTTTAAGAGCAAGAGAGTAAATATTTTAGGTCTGTGGGCCACATGGTGTCTGTCCCAACTACTCATGTCTGCTTTTGTGCTACTTAAAGTACAACAACAGCCATAGACAACAAGCAAACGGGTGTGTCTATATTGAAGTAAAACTATACAAAAATGGGCAGCTGGTCCCTGGAGCTAGAGTTTGCCAGCCTCGTCTCCTAGACCAATAATTGGGTCAGGTCTCAGCATTGCCTGAGTAGAAAAAGTAGAGTTACTGCTACTGGAGGAGATAACTTGCCATAATGCTACAGGTCTGACTGACGTGTTTTGGTAGGAACAGGGCGAACGCATGGGAGGAGATCTCAGGGCTGTGGGACTGGGACTCGGGGAAAGGAGGAATACAAGGCAGCAAAAGACAGTGTTTATTGAGCCCTCTCTCTTGACTCAAGATTAAACAGCCCGGGGGATTCCCTGGTGGTCCGGTGGTTAAGGGCTCTGTACTCTCACAGCCCAGGGCCCAGGTTCGATTTCTGGTTGGGGAACTGAGCTCCCGTAAGTCATGCGGCCCTGTTCCCTCCTGGAGTCCAGTGGGTCCAAATGAGTCTGTGGCTACTTTCCAGCCCCTGAATGCAAATCGGGATGGATGTACTCAGCAAGTAGCAGAACGCTCAGGTTGGTTCCCTAACCAGTGAAATAAAAGCCCTTAGGGAAAGGACTGAGAAGAAGTGTCTTCAGTTATCCCACTGGTCAAGATGGTAAATGAGAAGCAGTAGCACATCCCTGGTGGAATTGCAAAGGTTAATCCTACCCTCAGAAACTTAAAGGACACAGTGTTTCCCAATCCGCCCCCACCTGCTCCTACAAAAAACCAAAGGAAGCATGGTGACTGATAATGGTCACTGTTATCAGCCCTGTCTCTGATGACAGCCCTAGTTGCCGCCATTACATCATTAAAGTATGGCATGTCCACTAGAATGGTCTCCGTAGCTCTGATTGTAAGAAGCTAATAACATGGCCAATGCATTCTTTCCAATCCATATCAGGAAAGCGGATCAAAAATCATGACCACATTCCCTGCAAAAATTCAGGAACCTATCGTATTAGTTAAGATTTAAATGGCCAACTGGGTTGAGGCATGCCGGGACATTTCCTCTATGGTTGTTGTTCAGTCACTCAGTCATCTCCGAGTCTTTGCGACCCCATAAACTGCAGCACACCAGCTTCCCTGTCCTTCACTATCTCCTAGAGCTTGCTCAAACTCATGTCCACTGAGTCGGTGATGCCATCCAACCATCTCATCCTCTGTCGTCCCCTTCTCCTCCTGCCTTCAATCTTTCCCAGCATCAGGGTCTTTTCCAGTGAGTCAGTTCTTCGCATCAGGTGGCCAAAGGATTGGAGCTTCAGCTTCAGCATCAGTCCTTAAAATGAATATATAGGGTTGATTTCCTTTAGGATTGACTGGTTTGATCTCCTTGCTGTCCAAGGAGCTCTCAAGAGTCTTCTCCAACACAATTCAAAAGCATCAATTCTTTGGAACTCAGCCTTCTTTATGGTTCAACTCTCACATCTGTGCATGACTACTGGAAAAACCATAGCTTTGACTAGACGGACCTTTGTCAGCCAAGTGATGTCTCTGTTTTTTAATACACTGTCTAGGCGCCCCACATGGTTAAAGGACAAATTATTATACTGTGGACATCCTACCACTAAAGAGGCATGGTGCTGGTGGCCAATAGGGACTTTGGAGGCAGTGTACTGAATACTGCTCCAGCTCATGTATTGGACGACTTATGTATTGTTTAAGTGGAGTCCAGAGCTAAAGAGGCTCTGCAATAGGTCCTCACTATGGGGAAAACGCTCGGGACATGTGACCCAGCATATCCCATAATACTAGAAATATCCACGGGAGATAAGCAAACAGTGTAAAGTCTCCAAAAGCCCCAAGGGCAGAGCCTCATCTCAGACCCTTGGGGTTCTGGAGCAAAGCCATGGTCCATAGAACAGAGGATTATTCAGTATTTGAAAAGTAGTTCTTGGCCAAACTGCAGGATCCAGAGCAAAGAAATGATTACTGTTTTAAGCTACTAAGGCTTCAGTCAGTCAGTCTTAGGGTTGATAAATATAAACAGATAATCAGAAGATTCATGTAAGAGTACCTTGTTCTTTTTAATGTCATATAGGATTCCACTATATACAGATACCACAGTCTATGTATCTGTTCTTATGTTCTGGACATTTAGGTTGTTTCATAGGCTCTGTTATGAATAATGCTGCTATGAAAATATCTTTTGGCACAAATGTGTGTTTATTTCTCTTGAGAACAAGCCCAAGAATGGAATACCTAGTCATTGTTCCTCCTCTAGGCTCGAGGGGAGGCATCTTTAGAAGATATTGCCAAAGAGTTATTCCAAAGGAGATGAAATAGTTCACACTTCCACCAGGAGGTGTGAGTTCCAGTTGCTCTGTATCCTCACCAACACTTTGCACTATCAGTTTTTTCATGTTAGTCATTCTGGTAATGTGTGCTGCTGCTGCTGCTGCTAAGTCGCTTCAGTAGTGTCTGACTCTGTGTGACCCCATAGACGGCAGCCCACCAGGCTCCACCACCCCTGGGATTCTCCAGGCAAGAACACTGGATCGGGTTGCCATTTCCTTCTCCAATGCACGAAAGTGGAAAGTGAAAGTGAAGTCTCTTAGTCATGTCCGACTCTTAGCGACCCCATGGATTGCAGCCCACCAGGCTCCTCCGTCCATGGGCTTTTCCAGGCAAGAGTACTGGGGTGGGGTGCCATTGCCTTCTCCACTGGTAGATGTGTACTGGTATCTTATTGTGATTTTGCATTTTTTTTTTGTAATTTGCATTTTTATATCTTTTATATCTTATAATTTGCATTTTATATCTTTTTGTAATTTGCACTTTTTCTGATGAGTCACAATATATTCTTTACTTTTAAAAAACCACAGACAAGAACCCAAAATGCTGACAGTGGTGATCTGTAGATGTGTGATGACTTATCGTTTTGTTATTGTCTGCTTTTTGTTCTATGGTCTTGGTCTTTCTTTTGCTAAACTGTTTTTTTGTTTTTGTTTTTTTTGAAGTGCTTATGTAATTAAAAAAACCTCCACCTACTTGCTCTTATAAATAGTAAAGTATATCAACCACAACACTAATATTACAAGTAAAGTCATCAGGAATATTTATTGAGCACCTGCTGTATACTCAGCACTGTGGGTGGGGCTTTGAAGCGTACAGAGCAGTACAGGACTTATTCCCTGCCCTTGAGAGGCTTCCAGTCTAGGTGGAGACAGAAAAAACTGGACATATGGGAGCCAGGAGAAAATAGTCCAGGCCAGGATGCTACAGGAGCTGGAAGGTGTCTGGGGTCAGACCCACCAAGTGGTTCAGCGCCAGGAAAGACAACGACTCACATCTCCCAGACCCATATTTGCCCACTTAGCATATCCTACCCACAGCCTCTGCTCCCGCCATCTGACTCCTTCAGCTGTTATTCAAAGTGCAATGAAATGGGGGAAGGGGTGGGGCAAATGGAAAAAGTCCTTGGACGAGTTCCAGGGGCTGGTGTCACACTGTCCCTCCTGGAAAAATCTGCTCCTCACCCACCTACCCCTAACACAGAGATCCCATTCAAGGAGGCCTGCCCGACCACCCAGGACCCCCACCCCAAGAGCTAAGAGGAGGGGGCAGTCGCTGCTTGAGGTAGAACTGGGGAACCCTACGCCTAGCATGTCCCTCCCCCTTCCAGTCCACTGAGTTGGGGGTTAGGGCACCCCCCAGAGCTGCCACCCAGGGCTGAGAAGATACTAAGGGGAAAGGGCATGGAGGAAGGGGGAGGAGCAGAGAGGGACTGAGAGCCTGGCTGGGAAACAGGGGCCTCTGGGGCTCCTGGAAAAATGCAGGGCACAGGGAAGCCAAACACTGAGACTGGCTCCCCTGAGGATGGGGGTCAGAGGGGAGTGGGGAGGCAGGGGTGGTTTGCTACGGGCCCCTACCTTCCCCATGCCTTCACAGGACAGAGGTGGGAATCAAGGGCCAGGAGGGTGTCCAATCCCCCAGCCCCATTTCCAGGCTGTGCCCACTTCAGGGTCACCCTGCCCAACCTTAGAGGGGGCAAGGGGAACCCAAAGTTTTGATGACGCCTCCAACTCTGTTGGGCCCCCTTCAAAGTGCTATCTATTTACTTCTCAGATTGTAAGGAATTCAGGTCTGAGAATGCAGGAAAGAGGGGGCAGGACTTCGTAACACCCAGCAGATGGCAGCGGGGGAGGGAGCCAGGCCCCTCCAGAGAGTGCCACTCAGAGAATGGGGGTCACGCCAGCCTCAGAGAAGCGAGGATGAGGAAAGCAAAGGATGCTGCTGCTGTTGCTGCTAAGTCGCTTCAGTCGTGTCCGACTCCATGCGACCCCATGCAGCCCACCAGGCTCCCCCATCCCTGGGATTCTCCAGGCAAGAACA
Source organism: Bos indicus (assembly GCF_029378745.1). NCBI lineage: Eukaryota > Metazoa > Chordata > Mammalia > Artiodactyla > Bovidae > Bos > Bos indicus. The sequence goes on along the minus strand of NC_091782.1, from coordinate 12,091,498 downwards.
CTGGAGTGGGTTGCCATTTCCTTCTCCAATGCAGGAAAGTGAAAAGTGAAAGTGAAGTTGCTCAGTCGTGTCCGGCTCTTAGCGATCCCATGGACTGCAGCCCACCAGGCTCCTCTGCCCATGGGATTTTCCAGGCAAGAGTACTGGAGTACAGGTTGCCATTGCCTTCTCTGAGCAAAGGATGAAGAGGGTTTAAATAACGGTTCATATAATAAAAATACCTAGCAATCTAATAAGCCTATTTTTTCTGCTAATTTTTGTCTTTTTTAAATAATTCTAATGCCAGAGGCTGGGGGTGTGGGAAGGGTGGCAGCAAGCAGGGTATGTACAAGAGGAGGCGTTTAAATTAAAACACAAATAATAATTAAGACGCACAAACTGAAGGCCCAAGGCAAAAGGTACAGAAGAGGCCCGCAGTGGCCCCCTTGTTCCCACGAGGACGTGCTTCCAGCAGTGGGGTTAGGGCTTCCTCTTGGAGCAGATCAGCCTGCGTTTGGAGTGGTAGAAATCTGGGGAGAGAGAACAGACGTCAGCCAGGCCAGGAGGAAGAGGGCCCAGCAGAGCCACCCGCCCAGTGCAAACTGCAGAGGGACCAGGGACCCCTCCCCAGGGCCAGAGAGACACACTGCCCAGAACTCTGGAAACTTCTAGCCCATCTCCCTGAGGGCTACATACAGACAGAACATCTCCCCACGCTTCACAGAGGTGATCAATAACAAACTTTACATCCATGGGCCTGCTTTAAGCCAAGCTGCCCAAATGCAGTGGCTGCTAACCCTAGGTGGCTGTTTAAATTAACTAACATTAAACTAAAAGAAAAATTTAACTAAAAGTTCCTCATGGCAAGCACTCAGCAGTGCTATGTGACCAGCGGTACTAGGCATCTGCTGCTTTGCAGAGCCTGATCTATCAGAGAGCACTGCTTTGGAGATCCCATTATTTGATTCAGGAAAAGTGTTCCGCATGATGTCTGAGCCATACAAAGGTTAGTTATTATTATTATTATTATTGTTAGTTTTGACCCAGCTGCAAATGTGCTGCAGGATTCTTGGCTGCACTGCTCCAAGCTTCCATTTCCTCACCTATAAAATGAGGATAACACTGGTACGGTGCTCGGAGGATTGAATGAGATGTTTCCGGAAAGACCTTGGTTGGGTCTTCCCTGGTGGTCCAGTGGCTAAGACTCCTTGCTCTCAACGGAGGTGGCCTGGGTTCTATCCCTGCTCAGGGAATTAAGATCCCACAAGCCGTACAGCCAAAATAATAACAGTAATACATTTGTAAAGTTAAAAATAAAAAGACGTTGGCCGGAGGCCTGGCATCGTTAGTGTTCAACTGCCAGCCTCACTTATTCCATTTTCCTCAAGCACCTTCTGTGTGTCACACACCATCCAAGGTGCTGAGGATTCAGTTATGAACAAGAGAGATACAGATTTCTTTCTTGTAAAGATAGGATCCTATTTGGGGAGATGGACTATATCCAAATACGTAAGTAGCTGTTGATAGTTTAAAAAGTGCCAAAAAGAGAAAAATAGGCTGAGAAGTGCAGGTGAAGGTGTGTACGTATGAAGGGGAAGGCGAGTTAAGTTTGCATAAGGCAGCCAGGAAATTATCATTCTTTTACTCTCCACGGCAAATTCAGCGTGGGACCTTAGGCAAATCATTCTACCTCTCAGAGTCCTGTTCCTTTGCCTGTAAAAGGATGCCAAGAATGTCCTATGATATTAGATCACTATAAGGACTAAAATAAATCTAGACACTTATCAAAGAGCCTGGCACATAGTCAATGTTCCAAATAAATGTCACCTAATTGGTCTTGGTAGTAGACTTGCTGTGTGACCTCAGGCAAGCCACTTCCCCTCTCTGGGCCTGTTTCTCCCCTCTCAGATCGATGAGTAAGCTGGGCCAGATAGGTCACCCCTTGCAGTGAGTTCTGGGAGTCCTAATCCCTTGCCGCCTCCTCCTCTGCTCCCGTCCTCACCTGTCATGCTGGTCTGCCGCCGTTTCCGGCCCTGGGAGGGGCCAGGCCCACCGGGGGTCCCCTCGGGCCACTCGGGGGAGCGAGTCACGAGGGTGCAGGACAGCGACAGGTCCAAGTGGTCCTCCTGAGACGTGCCCTGCAGCAGGGCGGATGAGGGGCTCGGCTGCTTGCCCCCTCCCAGGTCGTCTCGGGGCCCCACGGGCAGGTAGAGCTTGGGCAGGCCGAGGCCCCTCACACGCTCCCAGGCGAAGTCCCCCTCCAGCGGCGTCTCGGTGACAAAGTCGAAGTTCCACCGCTCTCGGGCCTCCTGCACGCAGCTGGCCATGAGGGCGTCGCAGTCCTGGCGCAGCTGCTCGCTGTCCACTGGACCAAAGAGGCAGCGGCAGGCCTTGCTGCTGCGGGGGATTTGATGCGCGTCCCTGGACAGCTCAGACATGGCACCTGTGGCTGGAACACAAGAAAGACCCGGGGCACATAAGTGAGACGCTCGGGAAGTCGGATGCTCCTCTCCCGGCCACGCCACTGCATAACCTCAGGCGCAGTCTCCTTACTAGAAAGGGAGGTGAGAGGGGCTCTCCGGTTCCTCCCACAGGCTCTCCCAACCTCCACCCACAGAGAGGGTGTGAGGGGCAGAGTCAGTCAGGCTGACACCCCCAGGTCACTGCGGGAGTGGGCAGCTGAAGGGCAAGTTTATGTCAACAAAGGCAAGTTTATTGCAATAGCAGGGATCAGGGTCCTGTTTACCACTGGGTGTTATCAGCTAAAATCAATTTGTTTTTCCCCCTGAGGTGTCCCTCATGGGTGTGAATGCCCCCAGGGATGTGTGAATTGTCAGTCCAGCAGTTTCCTAACTCCAGGCCCGGCTGGCCAGGGAGGTCAATTCCCAAGTAAATGGATGCCTCCTCTCAAATCCCTCCGTCTAGATGCTCATGTGGACTAATCCTGCTCAGTTACTTAAAACTACTCTGGATTTTAGGGTTAAAAAGCACCTGGGTTCTAGTCCTCGCTCTGCCACTTCCTACCTCAACTTTCAAAGAGTCACTTCAAGTCCCCTGGCCTCAGTTTCCTCATCTGTAAAATGGGACTGCATACATGTCTAAAGAGCAGGGCTATAGATGCAGGCTCAAGGAAACGATTGGCAGGCCCCACCAGGCGAGGCAGTTGAACGGCTGTATCTTGGTGGTTAAAGGTGAGGGCTCTGGAACCAGGCCACTTGGGTTGGAATCCAGGTTCTGCTGGGCGACCTTCGACAAGTGGCTTAACTTCTCTGGGTTCTGTTTTCCTCCTCTATAAGATGGAGATGTCCATGTGTAGAGTTGTCTCTTATGTATGCTGGACAACGGTGTTTGCTATGACTAGTGCGTTCCCTTGACAAAACTCCATTAGCCTTTACCCTGCTTCACTTTGTACTCCAAGGCCAAACTTGCCTGTAACTCCAGGTACCTCCTGACTTCCTACTTTTACATTCCAATCGCCTATGATGAAAGGGACATCTATTTTTGGTGTCAGTTCTAGAAGGAGATAACAATAGCGAATGTCTCAGAGGCCAGATGTGAGGATTCGCTAAGCGGTTGTAGATAACGCCCTCTGAGCAGTACCAAGTACAGAGAAAGTGTTTGGAGAATGTTATTTCTCTCTGCCTTTAGTTCTGGCTGACTCCTCCCCATCACTCCACCTGGGCCACCACCTTTTTCAGACAGCAGCTGACAGGTGTTGTGGGCTGAGGGCCTTTCCCAAGGATGTCATCAGGCAGGCAGCCTGCGGGTAAGGAGGAGCTAGGCAGGGCAGGGCAGAGCAATGATTTCTCCCAGGCTGAGCCACATCCTGCCAGGCACATCAGGTGACCCGAAGTCTAGACAACCTGGAAGCCCCTGCCCCATTCTGCCTGCATCCAAGGAACCCGTTTTGCAGGCAAAGAAAATTAAAGGCACCGGTCTACCTGGTTCCTCTCCTCCCACTTTAGGAGAGGGAAAACTGAAGGTGAGCTTGCCCAGGAGGGGGTGCTGGCACCTCCCTGCCCGGCTCTGGCTTGACTCCAGGGCTGAGCGCCTGCATGACTTTAACAGGGACTGGGTTTTCCTGGGGACAAGTCCTGATTTGCAGGCTCTGAGGGTGAAAGCCCTGCTGAGTGTCCTCCTGGGGCAGGAAGCCCCGGACCCACACCACATCTACCTGTCCCCACTCCACCTCTCACAGTGAGTGAAGCCCACAACTCCAAGTCTCAACACACAGGGGAGGGGAAGGCACTAGACAACCTCTGACCAAGTTTAAAGGGCAAGAGTTTTAAGACTTGCTCTGAACCCACACAGTGAAAAAGATCAATAGTGTCTACTCAAGCTGCCACATAGAGAGGGGTTAAATAGCACAGTGGACAAAGCCCACAAATAACCTTTGCTCACTCTCTTCAGGGGTAAGCATTGAGATTTATTTAGGTATTTTATGTGCCAAGGGCTGTTGTAAAAAAGTTTATGGATATTAATTTTTGGAAGAAATGGGTATATCAGCTCTTTTTACAGAAGAGGTAACCAAGGCTCAGAGAAATTAAGTAAGTTTCCCAAGGTCTCACAGCTCACCAGTGGCACAGCCAGGATTTGAACCCAGCCCTGAACACCCTGTGTTCTGCGTTCTGGTGTTGAACCCTACTCCCTCTCTAATTTTGAGGTTTCCTCACCAGAGAGACCCATCAAAACCACTTGAGGAGCTTTTTCAAAATGTAGATTTGACAGGCCCCTTTTTCCCCAGACAATTAAATTCAAGGGCTTGACAGTTCTCCAGATGGGCATGCTTGGGATGCCAGCCAAGACGGAACACACAGAATGGCTCGAACAGACACTACGGATCTCAGGTCTCCATTGGCAAGAGGAGGAACCCTGCTAGGGTTTTATCATGCCTTGGACTTCAACCATATTTTCATTCCCAAATAATCAGTAAGCACTCAGTAAACACTGCAGATCCAATGGGGGCACTACTTTTAAGAGAGGAGTGGGCAAAGACTCAGCATCAGTACTAGAGTAGATTACATTGGGAAGCAAAGGCCAGTGAAGCCTCATTCCGCGGGAAGGCGGATTAGCTATTAGCGATGTGGCCAGAAGAGGGCGCCGGTCTCCAGGAAATCACGCGCGGAGGGGGAGCTGCGTGGGCAGAGCCTGGGAGGCCGGCAGCAAGCTGTGATGAGTCAGTTTCCTGCAAAGCGCTCCCCGCCCGCCAAAACTTCGCTTCCACTCCCGCTGCACGTCACCCTGGGGTGGGGAGGGGGAGTGGGAGGGGGCTTGGGGGCCGCGAACACGTCACGCTGAGCTAGTCAGGCTTCCGAAACGCCCGCCACTATTGGGAAACAGCGCGCTCTCGCGCCGCCTCTTGTGAAACACACGCGCGCACGCCCGTACACACACACACACACACACAGCACGCACGCACAGGCGCGCCGAGATCTGGTCCCTCCACCTTATCTCCACGCCCAAAGCAAGGGATGAGTCAGATCCCTGAAAAATAAAAATAGACGGGAGCAACGAAAACAAAACCGCTCTTAAGTCCTCCCCGAAACGCAACGTGGAGGAAGGGGAAGGAGGGAGGGAGCTGCCCGGGCGCCCTAAAGCACCAAACCCATTTCTAGGATTCTTGTCCCTACGGGGAGAGCGCAAGTGTCCCCCGAGGGCCCCAGACAAGGCGGACGCACTACAGTCCGCGCTGGGCGGTGGCGTCCGAAGAGCGAATCGCCCTGCTCTGCTCAGCCCTGTCGTCCTTGGAGAGGGAATTCCGGACTGGGTTGGGGCCGCCTGGAGCGCCCGAAAGCAGGTGACGGAGGCCCAGAGCACAGACGCACCCCGAAGCCCCATCCCTCACAACACAGGACCTCTCCTTCCCTCCCCCGACCGCCCCCGTTGGGGGCTGGGTGCCCCCACCGCGCCGCAGAGCAGAGCTCGGCTCCGGACCCCGACTCCGTCCGGCCGACTCAAGGGCAGGCTGGGCCGGGGTTCTCCCGGCAGCAGTGAGAGAGAGGTAGGTCCGGCTTCGGGGCTTCCCTAACTGACAGGCTGGCGCAAGCCCACCCTGCGCCCGGCCGCGGCTTCGGGTCCCAGAGGGCGCGCCTCGGGGCAGGGACCGGACACCCGGTCTTGGACCTCCCGGTGTCCGGTTTCCCTGGGAACACTCTGTGCCAGCCAAATAGGTCACTGTGCTGATGGTGGCGGCGCGGGGGGACAGAGACCGTGGAGAAGTAGGGAAGGGACTTCTGGCGGAGCCACAGTCTCCCAGCCCTGGCGGAGTTCTGATGTCACCCGACTCGTTCCCCGGGGTCTTCTTGTCACCGTGAGTCACCTCCCAGATTACTCTTAAGGAACGTATCCCGACACGTTCCCAGGGGCCCAGGACACAGCCGGAGCTGACCTCAGCAGCACCGGGGACTCCGACCTCGGTTCTGGGCCGGGACGACACCGATCGGATCTGAGAACCGCCCAGGAATGGATCCCAGATGAACCTGTTCGGCTTGGCTTTCCCCGCCCCTCCCGGAGCCCTGCGCGTACCGGGCTTCCTCTCCACGGAGCGAGCGCGCCGAGCCTGGAGCCCCGGGTGCACCCTCGGCGGGTCCACGCCTTCCCTCGCCCCGGCGGAGTTTCCAGGGGAGGGATCGCAGAGGGGAGATCCCTGGTACTTGGGCGCCTTCTCCGCTCCCGGAGCCTCCGACGCATCCCGGGCCCTGTCCCCGCACGCGCACTCGCAGCCCCTGGTGTGCCCCAAACTGAGACCCGCGCGCAGGGCCCCGCGCGCCATTCACCTGTGAACACAGGACACACGCGCCCCCACGGACACACACCCCCGAGGGGCACGGACAAACACGCGGACTCGCTCGGCTCGGCTCGGGAGCCTCAGCTCGGGATCCTCGCTGGCCCGCCCCGGTTCCCTCACCTCTTCTGGGGGTCTCGGGACGTCTCCGTGAATCTGCGCGCGGCGCCGGGTCTCCCAACCACGGTCTCCAGCCGCTGCTCACACCTCAGCTGGCGCCGCCGGGCGCCGGGCGCCGGGCTTATAAAGAGGCGGGAGGCGGGACCGGCCGCTCCACCCACAGCGGCGCTTCTGCTCCGGCGGCTCCCTGGTGACTCCGCTGCCAACCTCACAGGCTGCAAGGGCGCGCTTCCCTCCTTCCCACTCTCCGCGCCTGGGTTTGTGCACTTGACATATTTCCGCACTAACTGAGTCCCAGTTCTGTTTGTTTTTTTCCCCCAGTGCGGAGGGTGGGGGTGGGGAGGGCGAGTTGGACCTCCCAGCAACGCGACGGCGGCGCTATTGGGACCGGACGGACTAGCCCCCTCTCTGACCCACCACCGACTGACTCTGGGCAAGGATTTACCCCGAGCACCTGAATAAACCACGAGGAGTGACATTAATAAAGAAAAAAAATCCTTTTTTAAAAAAGAACACTTCACTTTGCAATTCCCAGAAAAGCCCCACTCTACCACCATGGGTCCCTCACTACACCACCTCTCCCCATCACCTGAGGCACCCAGAGACCCCAACAAAGCATTTTTGGAGGCCATAACGGATTCAATTCCCTTTGTTTCACAGAAGAGGGTTCAATTCCCCGTATTTCTCAGAAGAGGAAACCGACCGAAGCCCACAGAACTAAAGGGGTGAGAAGTTATTTGTCAAATGCTCCAGGGAAGGACGGAATTGGGGACACTGATAAGCAAGGGCTAACCTGGTCTCCAGGGGAAATGGGACACTGAGCTAAGCTTCCCACCCCCTCCTCCTCACCGCCTGTATCTCACCTTAGCAGAAGAAATTGCCGTGGATTTGCGGGCTGGGAAGGGGAGGATTGGGTGGGTGAGTCATCTCCTGGGTAATCCCCACCCACCACATACACTGCTGGAAAGGGAGGCTCAGAGGCCTGACTCAGGGGATACAGCAAATCAATGGTGATGGTTAGAACACAGACCTTTTGCTTCTCATCCAGAGCTCTCTGCTTATTGCCCTCTCTGTTTCAGCAGCTTTAGAATGCAAGATATGCCCAGCACCCATCATTTCCAGGCAATACACTGAGGTGACATGGATGAAAGCAATTCTCGAAAGGCCAACCAGTGCTTCCAACAGATGCAAAAGCAAGTGAGGTGCCCTGCTGCTCCCCATCCCCACTTGTACCCCACCTTGGCTTCCTTCCTTCATCTGAAACATTTTCGATTTCTGCTTGTAAAAAAATTGCAGAGAACAGAGTGTTAATCTGAACAGAAATCAACTAAAATATAGAATGCAGGCTGGAAGCAGCTACAATTACTGACCTCTAGGGCTGTTCGGCGTCTGGAAATCTCTGCCCAGACATGCCCAGTCTTCTTCCCCCAAAGCAGCTGACCTCAGGGAGGACAGGCCTGCTTCTCCTCTACTGCTGGGACAGGAGCCCGGGGAGGGGTGGGAGGACCCTTTACCAGATCCCCTTGCCTGCCTGATATTGGAGTCAGGCCAGAATTGTAGGTGGACTTTGGAAGAACCTCACACAGGCCAAGACCCCAGGACCAACGCTCTCCTCTCCCAGTTCCACCCTCCCTACCTCCAACACACCCGTGCCCACACCACCCAAAGGCTGGGTGTCAAATGTCCAGCACAGGACGGGCACATCCTCCTACTGTCTCGAATCCCCTTGGCTTTCAGACATCGTAAATAGACTTGACATTGTCTATCTGTTTACTTTGGGGAAAAAAAATTTAATGACGGCTTGTATTGAATTAGTTTTATGGCCCTGAGCTTCACAATGAAATAATTCTTTTTGTTGTTTTTTGGGGAAGTGATTTTTTTTTTTTAATAATTTTTAACTCACCACCACCACAACAGAACTCAACAAATATTTATTAAGCACCTACTGGTGTCTAGTACTGTTCAGCACTTAAAAAAAAAGTTTCCAAGCATTCACTTGAATGTGTAGCCAGGTTTGCTCTTAAGAGAGGGCTTCTGCCCTAAAGAGGCAAAGAAGCAGGTTGATAAAAGCCACACTCAAGATCCAAGTCCCAAAATACACACACACACATACACACACAGAGAGGCATGCAGGTACACAACAGATCCCAGACCAGTCCCAAGGGGTCTGAGGCAAATCACATATTCTGTTCAGAGAAATGCAGACCAAGGTCTCTCCGGGGTCTTTGGGGGTCTCCTCTTGTCTAAAACCCCACTCTTGTCTAAAAGCAGGCAGTCCCAAGGACAAAACAGCCACCATCTTCTTCTATGCCAGGGCTCAACATGTTAGGACATGTTCCCAAAGGCATGAATGCTAGTCGGGCCTGCAGCCTGATGCCAGGTCTGCTCCTAAGGAAGCAGGAGGCTTAGGGATGTAAAGAGGTTGAGCCTGAGGAACGAGAGGACCCAGATTAGTCTCATCCAGGAGGGAAGTGATGATGGAAAGGAAAGTTAGAAAAGCCCTAGCCCGAAGAAGGAGGATGTGAGGAAAACTCAATGGTGGCCACAGGAGCTACCCAGGAAGGGAGGGGAAGTGCTAGGAACAATGTCACTATTTCTCAGAAAAGGCCTGGGGAGTCCCTAACAGGGGCAGAGAGCTTTCAGAGGAATTCACCTCCACACAGGCTCCCAAGAAGTGAGACCCCAGAGAAGAGGCAGAACAGAGACATTATTATATTATTGAGCAGAAGTCCCACTTGCTTTTTTTTTTGAAGAATAAGATTGGGAACTCCTCCCACCCCACCTCCTGACCTTCCAGGGGCTTTACCCAGCCAGTACAAAGATCAGGACTGAACATACGGTGAGGCAGAGGAATTTGTGACAGAATTCATGCCACACAAATACTTCCAGCTTCCCTAAGCTAAAGATTTCATCTTATCTAAGTCTGAAATTTCACCATTAGAAATTCATTTCTTTGGCATTAAGTTCTGCTCTTCATTAAATAAAATCATATAAGCAAAATGCTTAGCATAGTGCCTGGCACATAGAAATCAGTGGGGATATTGAATGTGCAGGTCCTGCGTAGGGTTCTGGGTAGCATAGCACAGTATGAATGAGTTGATCAGATCATTTAGGGACTAGAAGGTGGTGAGGAAATGCTGTGAACACAGGCCACCTAAGGAATGAAGGGCTATCTGTGCCTTTGTATATATTGTTCACTCTTCCCAGAATGAGTGTCCCTGACCAATATACCCCACCTCCACTTCCTTCTCCACCTATTGAACTCCTATTGATCCTTCATGACCCAACCTACATGACCCAACCTACATGACTGCCTGGGGTAAGACTTTCTTTCTCTGGCTCCCAAAGTTCCTGGTAAGCAGTCTACTCCACTGTGCTTTGCTGGTTTTTCTGGTTCATGTGCCTACTGCATCCTCTGAGCTGGGAATCCAGAGGGGATGAGCCTATATTTTATTCATCTTTGTACCCTCAAGGCCTAGCAGCCTCAACCACAGCTCAGTGAATATTTATGGAAGAGCTATTTTTGGCCTGCACTCTGAGGTTATGCTTCAGTGCCGCTGCTTCTGAGCCCTCTCTTTTATTTCATTCATCTATTTACTCATTTATTCATTAAAAATAGTATAATCAATACTCACTGCTCAACCCATGGATTAGAGTATTACAAATAATTGCTATTAATACCTTCCTGTGACTTCCTCTATGCTGACTCCTCCGCCCACCCCAAAGTAAACGCTATCTTGAATTTTATGTTGAACTGTCCTTTGTTTTCAATAGTTTTATTACACGTGACTGGAATAGTAATGCTCTTCCATTTATCTATGGGAAACTTGTAATTTAGGCAGGTAATGTGATTAGTTCTAGCCAATGAGATGTGAACCTAAGTGACATGTGTATCTTTAGAGCTGAGGTCAAGTGAAATTCTCCAGCCTTTCTGTCCTCCATGGCTGTGGCAAAAGTGAGGCCTCATGTCCCAGATGGTGCCATCTCAGTGTGGTAGATCCTCTATCAGCCTAAGTTCCTAACTGGCTGGCTGTGTGGGGCCAAGCACTCCACCAGCTTGTATAAGATATGTTTGTGACTGGACTTCCCTGGTGGTCTGGTGATTAAGAATCCACCTTGCCATGCAAGGGATGTGGGTTGATCCCTGGTCAGGGAACTAAGATCCCACACGCCATGGAACAACTAAGCCCGTGCACCACCACTAGGGAGTGTGTGCACCGTAACAAGAGAGCCCATGTGACACAGTGAAGATTCTGGGTGCAGCAACTAAGACCCAGCGCAGCCAAATAATATATATTTTTAAGATACGTATGTGAGGAAGAAATAATCCACTGTTACATGAAATCACTGAAATGCGAAGCTTATTTGCTCCTGCAGCATAACTTACCTACGATTTATCCATATGGCTATGGGTGGTTGTGCTTGTGCAAGTTTGTGGCACACAAAGTACAGCTCTGGTTATTCACACTCTTTTGCAATTGAATCTGACTTTATGACTCTTTCAACCCATAGAATGGGTTATTCTGTGCCTATTCTAGGCCTAAGCCTCAAAAAGATCCAGCAACTTCTGCTTTTGCATTCTTGGGGATATTGAGACTCCACCTGAGAAGTCTGATTACTTTGAGACCACCAGGCTAAGAGAAGTCACGTGGAGGCCACATGCAATATAAGAAGGCTACTTCCACACACACAATAGCTCCAGCTGATCTCCTAGCTGACAGCCAGCATCCAGTCCAACCACATGAGTGGACCATCTTAAAAGCTGATCTTGGGACTTCCCTGGTAGCTCAGTGGTAAAGAATCCGCCTGCCAATTTCAGGGACATGGGTTCAATCCCTGATCCAGGAAGATCCCACATAACACAGAGCAACTAAGCTTGTACATCTGTGCTCCAGAGCCTGGGAGCTGCAGCTACTGAGCCAATGTGTCACAACCACTTAACCCAGCAAGCCCTAGAGCCTGTGTTCTGCAACAAGAGGAGCCACTGCAGTGAGAAGCCCATGCACCGCAATGAAGAGCCTCTGATCATTGCACCTACAGAAAAACCCACACAGTAACAAAGACCCAGTACAGCCAAAATGAGTATTAATTAAAACACTGATTGTTCCCCCTCAGTTAATCCTCCCCAGTTGAAGTCACATGGAGTAGAGACAAGCCATCCTCAATAAGCCCCTGCCTAAATGGTAGACTAGTGAGCAAATCAATGATTATGGTTGCCCCATGTTTTAACATGGCCTGTTATGCAGCAATATGTTATTAAACAGGGCTCAATCATTTTCACTGTTATTTCACATCCAGTGATCCCCATGTCCTGTCAGTGGGCACTTTGGTTATTTCCAATTTTGTGTTATTATGCATAGGGCTGCTATAATTATTCCTATCCATGTCTTTGGGCCACATGTGCAAGTTATTCTTGGATATACACCCAGGAGTAGAATTGCCCCCACAATCTTCCTGTCAGGAGATAAAATGATTAATGAAGCACCTGTGTTTGGCGTTTGGACCTGTCTGTATCTTTTAAGATTCCTGGAAAAAGTCTAAAGCACTGAACACATGTTTGGGATTATCACTGCTTGCATTTTTGTAGAAGAATAAAAAAGGAATCCAAAGGAATGAAGCACTAATGGTGGAATGTCAGATATCGGACACCTGTCAATAAACATTTGGTGGCAAGAGGAACTACCCATAGACACTGAGTTCAATCCTTGGAGGTAGCGTTCAAAGCCATTAGGACGTCCCTCTTCCAGATCCTTTAGCCCAGAATAACTTTCTGAATGATCCCCCAAACGTAGGAATCGGGCATTCTTTCGTATTTTCTTTCCTAACAAATTATTTTTAAGCCCCTCCAAGAAAAAGCCCCAGCACACGTCAAAGTTCTGAGGATCTTGGGTTTGGGTCCTCCAACTGCATAGTCAGATCCATTATCTGACCCCTCACCATCCCCACCTTCCCCCACTTTCCATCCAGGATATGTGCTTTAGACTCATGTTACAGATGGGGAAATGGAGGGCCCAAGAGTGCTGGCTTGGCTGAGATGACACAGGCGGAGATTCCAGGCAGACCCAGGGCTCTGGTTGTGGGCCCTCCCTCTCTGCTCCCCCCTCCTATCAGCTGTCTGTCCTTATCTTTGCTCCCCTAGGATGGCGCTGAGTGTCGCACATAGTCAAAATGCTACTAGGGCCACTGTGGAATGTAACAGCTGCAAACCCAATCCCCATATGCTGGTGGCCCCAAGTTCAGAGCTAAGGGGAGATGATGCCTCCCTCTCCCCACCCTCAGTGGTTTTTAACAACCCTGCACCTGCTCTGAGGGATGATTACCAAAGTCTCCTTTTGGGTACAAGCAAGTGGCTCAGTGCAGGGCTGAGAAGGAAAAGTGGGAGTGTGTGTTAGGATGACACTGTACTCTGCTGTGCTTAGTTGCTCAATCGTGTCTGACTCTGCGACCCCATGGACTGTAGCCCGCCAGGCTCCTCTGTCCATGGGACTCTCCAGGCAAAATACTGGAGTAGGTTGCCATGCCCTTCTCCAGGGGATCTTCCTGACCCAGGAATCGAACTGGGGTCTCCTGTTTTGCAGGCGGATTCTTTACCAGCTGAGCTACCAGGGAAGCCCAGGGTGACACTAGCCATTGTAATAAACGAACTCTCAAATTCCAGTGACAACCCGATAGTTTATGTCTCACTCACATAATGAATACAGTTGTTCTGGTTGGCAAGTAGCTGACCTCCAGGTGTGACGATGATTCAGGGACTCAGGCCCTTTCCATCCTGCAGCTCCACTATGCCCAAGGGCATCAGGACCTCTGCTTCCAGCTGGAGGAAGAAAGAACACGAAGAAGGTATACGCCTTTCTTCACACCTGGTTCAAAAGTAACACGCATCATTTCCTACCCCCAGTGCACTGGTAAGAACTTGTCACGTGGTCCCACTTAGATGCAAGGGTCTGTATAGTCCCTGGCTAGGGGCACAGATCTATGATGATCTGCTAGCCGTCTCTGCCACAGCGAAGGAGCAAGGCAGATCAGAACCCCTTCTTCCTCTTCCCACTCCCTTCTCGCAAGAGAGTTTTTTCCTGCTGAGTTTCTGGACCTGACCACAAGGAGAACAGGAACACCTCTGAGCTGCATGACCTTGGACCTCAAATCTTCATCTATAAAACGTGTACTGTTTAAATTTTTTTATTTTTTAATTTGGCCTTGCCACGAGGCACATGGGATCTCAGTTCCCCAACCAGGAATCAAATGCCTGGCATTTCAATGCTTCTGCATTGGAAGCACAGCATCTCAACCACTGGACCTTCAGGGAAGTTCAAAAATGGGTACTTTCATATCCATGATGGTACAACCTTTGTGAGAGGTTGAAAGAAAGCGGGGTGGGGGGGCAGTAGACATGAGGCTCCTCATTTCCCAGAGGAAGAAATCAAGACACAAAGAGACAGTGTGACTTGTATAAAGTCACACAGCAGGACCCAATTTCCCCCTTCTGGTACACAAGTTTGGTTTGTTTTGTTTTGACTAGACAACATCAAAGTCTGCTGAGAAATCACTGGATCGAAATGCAGGAAAATTCCCTACTCAGCAAATCCATCTGAAAATCTCCAGGGGACCTAGGAGGATTACTGAGAAAAAGCCTTTTACTGCCTGAAATGTAGGTAGTTTTAAAAAAATATTTATTTATTTGGCTGCATCAGGTCTTGGTTGCGGCTCATGGGAACTATCCTGCAGCACAAAGCCTTCCCTGACTGAGGTGCACAGGCTTAGTTGCTCTGTGGCATGTGGGATCTCGGCTCCCCAAGCAGGGATCGAACCAGCATCCCCTGCATTGGGAGGCAAATTCTTAACTGCTGGACCACCAGGGAAGTCCCTGCAGATAGTCCTTGATAGGGACCCAGCCTGGACCTGGTAGGGGAGAGGGGGCCTGCTGTGGTAAGACTTAAGGGAAGGTCCACTCCTCCTTTATCACTTTGCAGTAGCCGAACTCCATCTTTCAGACCATCCGCCCTCCAGCTCAGGGATTCTCAACATAGGGAATGGGAGAGGGGAACCCCCTTTTGAAAAATGTTCACATCCTACAAGTACACTGAATCTCTCTGGAAGAAGACACAAGAAACGATGAGAGTGGCTGCCTCTGGGGACAGAGGCAGGTTTGCTGTGTCACCTACCTCCATGGGCACCATTAGCACCATCTGAGTCTGTGTGGACAGCGCCCCCTGGAGTTGTGCTGTGTACAACCCTGAATGCAAAATAGGCTTATTCCTCATAATATATTCTTAATAGCTAACTCTATTTAAAATAATAATTAAACACAATTAAGAACCTATTTCCAGGACTTCCCTGGTGGTCCAGTGGTTAAGAATCAACCTTCAAAAGCTGGGGCTGAAGGTTCCGATCTCTGGTAAGGAACTAAGATCCCACTTACCTAAGCCTGTACCGCAACAAAGATCCCACATGCGGAAACCAAGACCTCCTTGCAGCCAAAAATAAATAAGTAAATATTCTTTTAAAAACTTATTTCCGATTTCTGGCCCCCTTTCTGAACCTACTGAATTAAAATTGTGTGAGGGTCAACCAGCTACACAAGGATACAGGGGTTTGAAAAACCTCCCCAGTAACTGAAACCTCCCAGCCCTCCAGCCTCACAGCTTTGGGAACCCTGATTTAGTCTACCCGAGCACAAGGGCCCCTTTCTTACCTCTAGAAGTTCTCAGCAGAACTTCCATCTCAGTTGAGAATCAGAGAACTGGGAATAGTGTCTGTCACTAAGTAGGGGTGGGGGGAAAGGCTGAAGGGGCAGGCGGGGTGAGCGCACAAGGCCTAGTGAGCAGGCCAGCTTTGCCCCCCAGGCAGTCGGGTGCCCCAGACGCCTGCAGCTCCGAACCACTCCGGCTATTCCCGCCCCACCCCCACCCCAGTGTATGGCATCAGCATCTTTGGCCGGCACAGCCCCGGCTCGGCCTTGCCCGGGCTTGCCTTTTGTTGCATCATCCTCTGGCCTTGCCGGCTGCCAGGGGAGCAAGCCGCCCACTCACCGCTGGATAAAACCAGCTAATTATATCACCGGGAGACCCAAGGAGGGAGCACGTGGGTATTTTCAGCTGACCCAGCCTGTTTCTACTTGCTTTGCATGATTGTTCTTCTTCTTTCAAAATAATAATAACAACTACCAACCAGGAAAAAAAAAAAAAAAATCGCCTGGGGCTGTGGAGCGTGCTCCTGAAGCTAGAGCAAGGGTCCACCTGCTGCTCCAGGAGACACCTTCTCAGCCCTCGGCTCAGAAAAGGACAATCAAGTCTCTTGATTCTCAAATCAGGGCTCAACAGACAAACAGCTCTGAGAACAGGATACACTGGAATCAGCAGAATCAGGAAGACAAATATTTCTCTGACAGCATCAATAACATCCTGAACTTCCCTGGTGGCTCAGATGGTAAAGAATAACAGCAGCATAGTAATTTATCTTCTCAAATTTTAAAAAAATTCTATCTGTAGTTTAGTCAAAAGTAGAGGGTTTTGTTTTCCCATGCATTCCTTTATTTATTTTCTGAGGAGTTAGTACAGTCCAAAGATACAAAATGATACTCAGTGAAAATTCCCTCCTAACCCTGCCCTCCAGCCATCCATTTCCTTCCAGAGGTTGCGGCTGGTCGTTTGTATCTCCTTCCAGGGACAGTCTATGAACATCCTGGACTTCCCTGGTGGCTCAGGTAGTAAAGAATCTGCTCGCAATGCAGAAGACCCAGGTTCGATCCCTGGGTCAGGAAGATCCCCTGGAGAAGGGCATGGCTACCCACTCCAGTATTCTTGTCTGGAGTCCATGAACAGAGGAGCCTGGTGGGCTGCAGTCCTGCTGCTGCTGCTGCTAAGTCGCTTCAGTCGTGTCCAACTCTGTGCGACCCCGTAGACGGCAGCCCACCAGGCTCCCCCGTCCCTGGGATTCTCCAGGCAAGAACACTGGAGTGGGTTGCCATTTCCTTCTCCAATGCATGAAAGTGAAAAGTGAAAGTGAAGTCTCTCAGTCGTGTCCGACTCTTCGCAACCCCATGGACTGCAGCCCACCAGGCTCCTCCGCCCATGGGATTTTCCAGGCAAGAGTGCTGGAGTGGGGTGCCATCGCCTTCTCCAGGGCTGCAGTCCAGGGGGTGGCAAAGAGTCCGATACCACTGAGTGACACACTTTCACTTTCATGAACATCCAGGTCCACAGTCTTTCATCCAAAACATTTGGGAACAAATGGGTTTCAAGATGCAGAACTTATAGGATTTTAGGCAAGTAATGAGGTACGCGTACCATGTATTTTGTGACACTTTCCCTCCATTTGAGGGTCTGTCTAGGCTCTGTATAGGATGATCCTTTGTCCCAGTTTTAACACTGTAAGTTCCACGTCCAAGGAATCCCTCAGTCACAGGCAAGCATGATGATGGGTTGGTTACCTTAGGTCTGAGGTATAACATATTCACACTAACCTGGATAAATAACAGCTACAAATGGCTCACATTCTTTCAGCTCTGGTTTTGCTACCAATACATTTGCCACAAACTGAAGGAAAAATTGCAGCCATGAAATTAAAAGACGCTTACTCCTTGGAAGGAAAGTTATGACCAACCTAGATGGCATATTCAAAAGCAGAGACATTACTTTGCCAACAAAGGTCCGTCTAGTCAAGGCTATGGTTTTTCCTGTGGTCATGTATGGATGTGACAATTGGACTGTGAAGAAAGCTAAGCGCCGAAGAATTGATGCTTTTGAACTGTGGTGTTGGAGAAGACTCTTAAGAGTCCCTTGGACTGCAAGTAGATCCAACCAGTCCATTCTGAAGGAGATCAGCCCTGGGTGTTCTTTGGAAGGAATAATGCTAAAGCGGAAACTCCAGTACTTTGGCCACCTGATGCAAAGAGTTGACTCATTGGAAAAGACTCTGATGCTGGGAGGGATTGGGGGCAGGGGAGGAGAAGGGGACGACAGAGGATGAGATGGCTGGATGGCATCACCAACTCAATGGACGTGAGTTTGAGTGAACTCCGGGAGTTGGTGATGGACAGGGAGGCCTGGTGTGCTGTGATTCATGGGGTCGCAAAGAGTCGGACACAACTGAACAGACTGAACTGAACTGAACTGAACTGAAGGAAAAAACCCTTGGTTTTCTGAGTTTTTTGAATTTTGAAATTGTGGATGAGGGGTTGTGAACCTGTCAGCAAATATGCATATATTCTTTTCATCCACCAGAATGGAAACACAGTGTTGGACTCACTGCTTTTTTTTTTTTTGGTGTTTATCTTAGTGCTGTCCCACACCAGTGCAGAAAATACCTCCTGTTCCTTTGTACTGCTGTATAATACTCCATCGCATGGAGGAACATTTAAGCTGTTTCTGCCCAGTCTTTGGCTGTCATAAACACACATAGTTTTAGGTGTAGCTAACTACATGGAGGGGGTTGGGGGCAGAGGAGGAGTCAGATCTTCATTCCTACTGCTGATTTGTGACTGCGGGGTTAAGCCCAAGCCTGCTCAGAAGTTGAGAGAGAGACACCAAAACCTGCTGAGGTCTCCCAGATCTCTTGTACCTGTCCAACCACATGCGTCATGGAAAGTCATTCACATTAAGAATGGTTTTCCAAGCAAGAAAACAACTTATATTCAGACCTACTGTCTTAGGGTTCTCCAAAGAAACAGAACCAATTGCTCATTCTCTCTCTCTTTCTATATGCTCACAGTCACAGAAGAGATAAAGCTGGGGTACATAAAACAACCCCAGAGAGTATGAAGTGTCTTGTGTGGGATAAATTGGGAGTTCTGAGCACCACCTGAAAAAGTCCCCTCAAATATAGTCCAGAAGGGGCTTCCCTGGTGGCTTAGCAGTAAAGAATAGCCTGCCAATGCTGTGAACATGGGTTCCATCCCTGGTCCTGGAAGATCCCACATGCCTCAGGAAAACAGCCCGTTCACCACAACTGCTGAGTCTGTATTCTAGAGCCCACGAGCTGCGACTACTAAAGGCCACACGCCTAGAGCCCATGCTCCGCAACAAGAGAAACCACAGCAGTGAGAAGACCACGCATGACAGCAGAGAGTAGCCCCCACACTCTGCAACTGGAGATGGGCCACACATAGCAGCAAAGACCCTGTGAGGCCATCAATCAATCAAATATATACATATGTATATAATATGTTATAATATATATATTTATAATCCAGAAGGCCAGAGAGACACTGGGAGTTCCTGCCAAACATCGAGACAAGCAGGCTTCCTCTCTGGTCAATTTCACTTGTTTTTAAATAAAAACCCAAATTTTTTTAATAAAATTGGTCAGCACAGCAGTATTAATAAAGCCTAAATGTAAGAACACAAGCTCTCAATAAAGAATTCAGGTACATTAGGGCTCCTTTCTCCCTGACCTGTGACCATTCATCAATTTCACCCTGGTTAAGTCTCCAAATTTAAAACATTTCCCAACTAGACCTGTCATCCTGTTTCTAAACTGCCAACCACCGTGGGATCTCAGAGGCTTCTTGTTCCACAAAGATTCAAAAGGTCTTCCAACTTCTCCTGTCTGCCAAGGGCTTTGCTTCACCCCAGGACGGAGCCATTTTTCTTGAGACTAAAACAGTACAAGACTACATTCATTCATTCATTCATGATATTACCAGCCCAAATGATGATGTGTAGAGGTTATGGCTGCAAGAGGGGACATAAAATACTGTGCACCAATAATAAAGGAAAACAGGCTTACATGGGTGAAAATGCTACCCAAGTGAGTCTCTGTGACCAGACCCAGTTAAAGAAAGGGGCCAGCTTTCAGCAGATGGGAACTTGAAAGTCTGAATGAGGAACCCCCTTCCTAAAACCAAGGGAGGGTTCAGGTGGGGCTTAAGTTTATGCAATGATAGAAGTCTTTTATAATAATAAAAAAAAACAGTCACAGCTATAAATATAGTACTGCCAGGGCCCTTCCCATGCAAATAAAAGTCGTGGAAATCTGCCTGCATTAGCTTACCATAAACCCACGCTCCGTGTGGCTAAACAAGGATCAGGGAGGAGGTGGCGTATGGGCAAGGAGTGGCACCTGGGGCCACAGTTTAAATCGTAAAGGACCAGAATGACCTGGGCTGGAGGATAATGTGGGAGAGGCAAGAGAGAATGGATAGGGCCATCCTGCTGCACCCAGAGCAGCTTGTCTCATGCACCCTGGACCCCTCCCCATGCTGGCTCTACACAGGGTACTCTAACGGATGGTGCCCCAATCCCTGCCTCCCCCAATAGTAATAATATGATAATAATAGTAATAGTAATAATTAGTATTACAGAGGCTCACACTTACTGAGCACTTTCTATGTGCCACATGTTATTCTCAGGACTTTGTCCATAGTCACTTGGTAAGTTTTCGTAACAACTCTATTAATGAGACACCACTCTTTTGATTCCCATTTTAAAGATTGGGAAACTGAAGTAGAGACAGGGATTAACTCATTTGCTCAAGACAGACAGGGACAGAACAAGGATTTGAATCCAGACAGGCTGGCTCCAGAGGGAAAGCTCTTAACCACTAATAACAATAACAGTTAACACTTAGGTCCTGATTATCCTGTGTCAGCTGCTCTTCTAAGTGATCACATGTATCAGCTCAATTAATCCTTACAGGTACTACTACTAGCCCCATTTTACAGATGAGGCAACCAAAACACAGAAAGGTCAAGCTGTTTGCCCAGGTCACACAGCGGGGAAGCTGCATAAGAGGGACGTGAACCCAGGCAGTCAGGCTCCAGGGACCACATTCTTGTGCCCTGAACTGTACCCTTGTGCCATGACTGGATTTAAGGGTAATCTGAGAGCAGTGGCCATGGCTTACATTTCTCTGCATCAAGTGTGGTGCAACACTGTGGAATCTAATAAGCACTCAACAAATAGTCAATGAGTTTTTCTGTAAAATAACCTTTCCTGAATATACAAAAGTCGTATTTCAAGTCTATTGTAGAAAATCTGAAAAATACAGAAAGGCTCCAAGAAGAAATGCAAGTCATCCTCATGCAACAGAGACAACCACAGTTCACATTTTGGTGTCTTTCCAGCCAGTGTTACAAAATAGGGATCCCACTCTATGCCCTGTTTTGTAACCTCCTTTTTTTCTCACTTATCAATACATCACAATCATTTTCCCACGTCTTTACATTTTCTTCTGCAGCTTCCACAGAGCAATCATTTGTGAATGCTCAAGTGACTTGTTCAGGGCACTGCCAGCAATGAACCAGAATGTCACCCACAAACAGCCCCTTCCCCAGGGGGCTCCTCGTAAACAGTCCTCTCCACCAACCTCTCTATCCCCTACATATGCCCACCTTATACACTCGACCCTCTCCTACTTCCTGGCATCTCTAGAAATCCCTTTGCCTTTCTTCTTAGACTCAGGGTCTCTTACTCAGTTCCTGCCAAGGGTGTGTCCCCATTCAACACCCCTTACCTCTGTTTTCCTGTTTTCTCCTCTCCAAGTCACCGTCACCCTTCTCATACCCTCCCTCAGCCACGATCAAACTTTTGCTACCCTGTGCCCCATTCCCACAGAACTTGCTAGAGACATCCAGTTCCATCAACAAGCAGGCATTAGGCAATGTCTGTTGCAATGTACTGAGTGACACAGGAGACGATGCCAGCGAAGATGCTAGAGGCTGCAGCGTGGGAGTCCCTCGCAGGCATTGTGAGCAGGAGTCATCAAGATACAATGCCTTTACCTAAAAAGGGGTGGGGGGGAGGGTCTCTCCTGGTGTGTGATTTCCAGCCACCAGACCGGGACTGTGAAAGATAGTTTGAGGCAAGGATCTCTTTTGATGTACTTTAAACCCCAACAGGGAGGTGGAGGCCTAATCCACCCTGAGGGTGGGGCGGCCTGGGCACTTTGCCCTAATAGGATGGAATGAAAGACTTTTGAAAGTGGTGGCTCAAGACAGGTGGCTTCTTGATTCTAGCCGCTGTGTCTCAGGATTGGGGGGGGGGGGTGCGGGGAGCGGGGGGACTGTGCAGACAGCTGGCAGGAGCGGGAAGCCTGAGTGGGATGCCCAGGAGGACAGGACTTCTTTCAAACTTGCTCTGCCTGACCTGTGCCATGTGACCGCAACAGGTGCCTGTGCTTTTTGGCATCTTGGCACAATAGCACCTACCTTACCTACCTCACAGTTTTGTGTAAGGATCAAAAGAGGTAAGCTCAGTAAAGTGTTTTGCCAAGGGTAAAACCCCCAAGTTAGGTGTGCTTAGGACTCTCTGCCTCTTTCCTTTTTTTGGAAGGTTCTGATAGCAACTTTGTTTTTAGGATATTTCCTCCTTAGCTGCATTCCTTTTGTAGACGAGGGACAGTAGTGGCTGCAAACAGGAACCACTCCCGAGCCTCTTTAGATCTGGGCCACTTTGGCCCCTTATCTCTTTGACCCCGAAGCAGCCTGATTTTATCACTGGTACTAATTGAAGGTCCAAGCCTGATTCATTTGAACAGTGTGTGGGGTGACTACTATCACGGATTCCCCGCTCCTCCCTCCCCCCACACCCCACCCCCATTCGAGGCATTTCCTGGGACTTAGGACTTTCCGTGTTAAAATCAGACCAATCCCAAGCACAGGGAGACGGCTGGGCACCACAGGTGGACCGGGGGTTGGGCACGTCTGGGGTGGGGTGTATACCTGTCCAGCCTGCTGAGGTGTGGATACGTGTGATTATTCACGTTTGATTCACGTGTGATTATGCACAAACATGTAGCGTGGATCTGTTGGTACCTTGGCGTTTTGTGTGTTGAGTAAATGATGCTGAGTGTGTAATCATGGGATGTGTGCGTGTCTGTAAGATGCATGAATTATGCGCAGGGCTTCTATAGTATGTCGTATTTAACATGGTGTGGGTAATATTAGCACGTGTGTGACAAATGCGTTTGGTTTTTTTTTTCAGCCAGGGTTTAAGTGTATATTTTGTGTCTGGTGTAGTGTGCAAGGTATGCGTGTTATTTGGATTGTGGGGTATGTGTGTGTGTGTGTGTGTGTGTGTGTGTGTGTGTGTGTGAAATTGAACTCCACGTGGGGTTGAGAACGACTCAAAACAGTGTTTGCAGTCTTCACATGTGGAGGTGGTGCACTGTGTGTGTGTCGTGCGTGCTGTGCTTAGTGTTCCACGGGATGCATACAAGTCTTTCGCAAGCAGAATGAAGGCTGGGTGAACCCTGGCAGGTCTGCACCCGGTGTAGGGGTTCAGACATGCAGTTCCTGTGTAGATGAATTGCATGTGCTCTGCGCATGCTCCGAGAAGCCGCGCTCTCTTCCACGTATGGCGGTGTGATTCCTGTGTGGACAGAAGCCAGAGGGTGTTGTGTGCGGAGGTGTATCAGTGGCGGCTGTGCAGTGTCCACTGTAGATGTTGCTTGTGTGGGGTGGGCGTTAGGCGGTGGCAGGAAGCCAAGGGCACGGCGGCCACTTCCGCAGTGAGAAGGAGGATGGGGGTCCCATTGCAAGACCTAGCCCGGGCCGGACTCGCACTTCCGGGCCCGCACTTCCGGACCCGCCTGCGGGGCATTCTGGGAAGCGGGGCCACGCCCACCGCGCAGGCCACGGGGAAGCGGCGGAGGCGGTTGCGCGCGCCGTTACCGGAGCAGTCTCGTCCCTCGCCTGCTGGGGGCTTCGCTTTGAAAGCCGAGTGGAGTTTATATCGTCCAACTCGCCGGCTCCTACCGAGCGCCATACCCCGCACGTCTGTTTTCTCCTTTAATCGTCACGGCCAGCCTCTGAGGGATCTTCTAATCCCCACCGCACAGGTGAGTTACCTCAAGCTCCAAGAAGGGAAGGAGCCATCCCGGCTCAGGCCCCTAACTCCCAAACTTGCCGCGAGAGAATTTATGACGAGAAAAAGGGCCACGGGATAATGAAACTCCCGGAATAGCGTGCCTTTCCCCCGAAACCTGTCGAAAGATAGCAGAAATCCCTCCTCAGACCTTTCTGAATTTCTCGCTCTTGCTGGAAAGGGAGGGAATCATCGGTTAGTGCAATGAAAACGAAGTTTGAAGAATTGAGGTATTCGATAAGTTCGTATGGTATAATATGATACTTCCCAGAGGGTGTCCAATTAAATAATGAAGAAGGTAATTGTCCAAAGTTATATTTAATACCCGTTGTGGAGTGAAGGATTAACATCAGTTTTTAAGTTCCACGTGGTCATTCTTCAGATGTGCTTCCGGTGGCGTCTTCCTCCTCATCCTTTATTCCTTCTCTTTCTTCTGCTATATTTTCCTGTGTATTTGATCTGTTAGGCTGAACATATGAAATTACCTTTTATGTAGATCAAAACTAGTTAAATGTTGGCAGTTTCATATGTTCAACCTAATGTATTTTAGAAAGCTTTTGGGGCGGCTGGGGGGAGGGGTGTGTCGTGCAGGATCTTAGTTCCCAGACCAGGGATCGAACCCACACTGCCTGCAGTGGAAGCAGGGTATCCTAACCACTGGACCACCAAGAAATTCTTGGAAAGCTTTTATATTTTGTGTTTCAGAAACCCTGAGATTTTCACTGATTGTAGGAGCTTATACTTAACGTATTATGGATAGAGGGGTGGCATATGGTGTGCTGGAGCTGGCTCTCCAGGTGATTGTTAAATATTCAAGGATTTTGCGAGAGAGTTGTTAAACCATCGGTAGCTTGAAATTGGCCATGGAGGGAATATTTACACCATGGAAATTGGCTTCCCTCCTTGCCCTCCTGGGATCCAGTTTCAGTTCAGTTCAGTTGCTCAGTCGTGCCCAACTCTTTGCGACCCCATGAATCGCAGCACGCCAGGCCTCCCTGTCTATCGCCAACTCCTGGAGTTCACTCAGACTCACGTCCATTGAGTCAGTGATGCCATCCAGCCATCTCATCCTCTGTCGTCCCCTTCTCCTCCTGCCCCCAATCCCTCCCAGCATCAGAGTATTTTCCAGTGAGTCAACTCTTCGCATCAGGTGGCCGAAGTACTGGAGTTTCAGCTTTAGCATCATTCCTTCCAAAGAAATCCCAGGGCTGATCTCCTTCAGAATGGACTGGTTGGATCTCCTTGCAGTCCAAGGGACTCTCAAGAGTCTTCTTCAGCACCACAGTTCAAAAGCATCAATTCTTCGGCGCTCAGCTTTCTTCACAGTCCCAACTCTCACATCCATACATGACCACAGGAAAAACCATAGCCTTGACTAGACGGACCTTTGTTGGCAAAGTAATGTCTCTGCTTTTGAATATGCTATCTAGGTTGGTCATAACTTTCCTTCCAAGGAGTAAGTGTCTTTTAATTTCATGGCTGCAGTCACCATCTGCAGTGATTTTGGAGCCCAAAAAAATAAAGTCTGACACTTTCCAGTTTCCCCATCTATTTCTCATGAAATGACAGGACTAGATGCCATGATCTTCGTTTTCTGAATGTTGAGTTTTAAGCCAACTTTTTCACTCTCCACTTGCACTTTCATCAAGAGGCTTTTTCCTCTTCACTTTCTGCCATAAGGGTGGTGTCATCTGCATATCAGAGGTTATTGATATTTCTCCTGGCAATCTTGATTCCAGCTTGTGCTTCTTCCAGCCCAGCGTTTCTCATGATGTACTCTGCATAGAAGTTAAATAAGCAGGGTGACAATATACAGCCTTGACAAACTCCTTTTCCTATTTGGAACCAGTCTGTTGTTCCATGTCCAGCTCTAA
This sequence comes from Bos indicus, assembly GCF_029378745.1. Classification (NCBI taxonomy): domain Eukaryota; kingdom Metazoa; phylum Chordata; class Mammalia; order Artiodactyla; family Bovidae; genus Bos; species Bos indicus. The sequence goes on along the minus strand of NC_091782.1, from coordinate 12,065,939 downwards.
CTGTTGCTTTCTGACCTGCATACAAATTTCTCAAGAGGCAGGTCAGGTGGTCTAGTATTCCCATCTCTTTCAGAATTTTCCACAGTTTATTGTGATCCACACAGTTAAAGGTTTTGGCATAGTCAGTAAAGCAGAAATAGATGCTTTTCTGGAACTCTCTTGCTTTTTCCATGATCCAGCAGATGTGGGCAATTTGGTCTCTGGTTCCTCTTCCTTTTCTAAAACCAGCTTGAACATCAGGAAGTTCACGGTTCACGTATTGCTGAAGCCTGGCTTGGAGAATTTTGAGCATTACTTTACTGGCGTGTGAGATGAGTGCAATTGTGTGGTAGTGTGAGCATTCTTTGGCATTGCCTTTCTTTGGGATGAGAATGAAAACTGACCTTTTCCAGTCCTGTGGCCACTGATGAGTTTTCCAAATTTGCTGGCATATTGAGTGCAGTGCTTTCACAGCATCATCTTTCAGGATTTGAAATAGCTCAACTGGAATTCCATCACCTCCACTAGCTTTGTTCATAGTGATGCTTTCTAAGGCCCACTTGACTTCACATTCCAGGATATCTGGCTCTAGGTGAGTGATCACACCATCGTGATTATCTGAGTCGTGAAGCTCTTTTTTGTACAGTTATCCTGTGTATTCTTGCCACCTCTTCTTAATATCTTCTGCTTCTGTTAGGTCCATACCATTTCTGTCCTTTTTTGAGCCCATCTTTGCATGAAATGTTTCCTTGGTATCTCTAATTTTCTTGAAGAAATCTCTAGTCTTTCCCATTCTGTTGTTTTCCTCTATTTCTTTGCATTGATCGCTGAGGAAGGCTTTCTTATCTCTCCTTGCTATTCTTTGGAACTCTGCATTCAGATGCTTCTATCTTTTCTTTTCTCCTTTGCTTTTCTCTTCTCTCCTTTTCGCAGCTATTTGTAAGGGCTCCCCAGAGAGCCATTTTGCTTTTTTGCATTTCTTTTCCATGGGGATGGTCTTGATCCCTGTCTCCTGTACAATGTCACGAACCTCAGTCCATAGTTCATCAGGCAGTCTTCTATCAGATCTAGGCCCTTAAATCTATTTCTCACTTCCACTGTATAATCATAAGGGATTTGATTTAGGTCATACCTGAATGGTCTAGTGGTCTAGTGGTTTTCCCTACTTTCTTCAATTTAAGTCTGAATTTGGCAATAAGCTGAGCCACGGTCAGCTCCCGGTCTTGTTTTTGTTGACTGTATAGAGCTTCTCCATCTTTGGCTGCAAAGAATATAATCAATCTGATTTCGGTGTTGACCATCTGGTGATGTCCATGTGTTTAGCAGAACTCTGTTGGTTGTTAGATTTATCTCAGGCCAAGTGAAATCAGTTCAGAACCACATAGATCCCCAAACAGAAACTGAGACTGAGGAAAGAGTAGAATGGATGCTTGGGGAGGCAACCAACAATTTCAGTGGTTGTGGGAGAAAACACTGAAAACTTGGGGATGTGCTGTCACAGTTCATAATTAATAATTCACTTTAGTTAGTGTTAAGCATTTATCAGCACTATTGAAGTACTTTATATGTGTTAACTCATTTGATCCCCACAGCAACCTTATGCCATAGATATCATTGCTATCCCTATTTTACAGATGGAGAAACTGAGGCTTAGAGAGGCTGAGTAACTTGGCTGAGGTTATACAGATAGTAAGTGGCAGAGTTTGGCTTTGACGTCAAGTTATCTTAACTCAAGAAAACATGCTTTTAACTACACTGTTTGTATTATATACGTTGTTATGCTGCAGTAATAACCTCCAAATTTCAGTGTTTTACAATAAAGATGGTTTATTCTTGCTCACATTTTTACATGTTGCCTATCAGATGTGATTCTGCTTCACACATCTTATTCTGGAACCAAGGCTGAAGGAGCAGCTCCTATCTTGGCCCCAGAGAAAAAAAACAATTCTAGCACCATGCAGTGATTCTTAAGATTCGAGTAATATGTGGCATACTTCTTGTCACATTCCATTGGTCAGAGCATATCACGTGGCCAAGCTTGACTCAGAAGGGCTGGGAAATAGAATCCCCCTCTCCCTAGGCACTGCAAGTCACATGGCAACCTTCTGGGTAGTGAATAACTGGGAACTGTTTTAGGTTAGGTTCCCAAAGCAGACCCTGAGTCAAGGATTAGAGTGCTCTATTAAGGAAGTGTTCCTAGGAGAATCCAGAAAAGGAGTGGAGGAGCAGGACAGGGAAGGAGGCAAAGCTAAGTAAGGGTATAATTTCAGGCCAAGTCCTGGGCTGAGCCTTATCCAAAGGGGGTTCTGGGTATAAATTATACCTCAGAGTTTATCCCAACTCAAGGCAGGAGAGCTGGACTTTCATATTTCCACAGCTGTGAGTCATCGGTTAAGGACTGCTCTAAGGGCACTTTTGCTTTCTGAATATGGATGAAGCAGTTCCAGTAGCCCTGGACCAGTCCTTCAAAAAGAATCACAGGTGCATGGCTCTTAGAAACAAAGTCACACAGAAGTCAGGAGAGGGAACAGAACCTGAAAAGAGATTTGAGGAAATGTGGACAGAGCACCAATAATTGACACTAAAGGAATAGTAATGCCATCTACCACACTGCCTCTATTTTAGACTGTTTTATTTTGGTATCAAAGGTATGACATTTTATTCTCCTGTAGTTAGTGGCATGTCTTTGATGTCAGAAAGAAGGACCACAGTTTTCTCCACTTGAAACAAAAGGTAATAGGGAATCATTACAGGTTTTTCAATAATCCTGTGTAGTACTTACTGAGCATGTGTGTCTCACACTGAAATTTCTCCAGAGTGAAGAAATCTGTGTATAATACTGTGGTGCAATTCTGTCAGTAACCCAGAGTTAGTGCAGCCTCCATAGGTTAAGGGTACAGTCCCTAATAAGACTGCCCTGTTCCACCTACACCAGCTGCAGGTTCAAGGGTTCCCAGGCCCTGCTTGCTTCTGACCTACTAATTCAGGAGTTCCCATGACCTTTTCAGGTAACTTGGGAAAGTACTAGGCTTTATGGTTTGTCACAAAGGATACATTAGTTTTGTTACAAAGGATTCAAGTCAAAATCAGCCAAATAAAGAGATATATAGGAGGAGGTCTGGGAGAGTCCTAAACATGAGCCTTCCAAGCCCCCTCCTTGAGGAATCTGGATGTGTCACCTTCACAGGACACTGATCTATTCATCCAGAAGACTCAACCAAACTTTGAGTGTCCAGAGTTTTATTGGGATTTCATTATATGTGCATGATTGACTGAATTCAGTCTCCAGCCACCCTCCTCTTCCTGGAGAAGTTGGGCTAATATCACATGACTCAAATCCCCAATCCTTTAATCACATTATTGGTCTTTCTGATGTAACCAACCCCCATCCTGAGTCACTCATTAACATAAATTCAGGTGTGATCTGAGAGCCCCACCATGGTTAACAGAGACATCCTATCTCTCAGGAAAATCAGGAAGGGTTCAGAAGCTCCCTTCCCAGAACCTAGGACAAAGACCAGATAAATTCTTTATTATGCAGCATGTATCATCAGATTGGAGAACAATATTTAACTGAGCAGAATTTTTGTAATTCCACAGGTAAACATAAATGTAAAAGCAAATACAGTACGCCAAAGACAAAAAATCCTATCCTAAATGCAACCAGGAAAGTGAAGCAGATGACCTAAAAAGGAACTGTAGAGTAACAGCAGACTTATCTTGCACAGCAATAAAGGCTAGGAGATAATGGAGTATTCCAAGAGAATTATAAGGTAGATTGCTCTTATTGAAAGATAAAGCATAAAATAATTATAGGATACTGTAGTGATATTTATCTGACATCCCAGAAGAAAGTTAATCTGTTACTGAAGTTATCCACTTAAAAACCAAAACATTTTAATGATTTCTGATATAAATCATTCTAAAGTATATCTCCCCATCCCCCTCCCTTCTTAACTGGTGAGTTCAGCATTCGTGTGCTTTTTAGGTAGTGAGACTCTAGGGGTTGCTGAGGTCTTCTAAGCTGTTTGCACCAATATTAAATGTTTCCACATGCTGTATTTTATACTTCTTTCTGCTTATAATCCTGTCTCACTGCAGCAGCAGTTTTATTCAAACTCTTAATCTGTTGTTGATTTAATGTGCATTTGTCTGAATATGGGTCACAGGCTTTCTCCATCCTCCTAATATATATAGCTCATTAGCTATATCTGACATTTTATTTTCTGAAAATGAGCACCATGGTACAGTACATCTAGCACGTTCTTCTTACTGTGTAATGTAGGCTTTCCCCTCTTGAATCTGAGTGTGTCCATGGTGCTATGTAACTTCCAAGGTTATAAAAAGATGATATAGCTACCACCTCTCGGAATGCTGCTCTTGGAACCTAATCACTATGCCACGAGGACGGGGAGAAACCTCAGGGAAAGGCCCCATGTAGGTGTCTGATAGAACCCCAGCTGAGACTCCATTCAGCAGCCAGCACTAATCTCCAGCCTTATCGATAAATGAGTGAGTGAGCGAATGACCTTTCCGGTGAGTCCAGCCCTAGCCTTCAAGCCACCCTAGTTGAGACCAGGTGGAGCAGAAACAAGCTGTCCCCACCGATCCTGCAAATAATCCAAATTATGAATTTAATAAGCCAAAGAGTGATGGTTTTAAGCTCTAAGTTTGGGATGGTATCATTCACAGCAATATATAACTGGAAAACAGTGTGACTACTTTTTACTCACAGCTTAAAAGTTGTTCCATGTGGCTTGGTTGGAGCCACCTGGGAACTCTTAACCCAGAGGTGTCCTTTGCCAATTTTAAGGAAGTTAAACCTTGTAAATTATTTTAAGTTTGTTCCTGCTCTAAATAAAACTTCTTTGGTTTCAAGGAAGGAAAAAAAGAACCCATTCAATTTACTTGAGGAAAGGGGAATTTAATGAAGGGACACAGGGGCTTATAGGAACCCAAGAACAGAAACTGCTATACAGCATGGAAACTGCAGCTGTTTTTACATATGTAACAGATACGTATACATAATATATAAACAAATATAGATTTTATATATACAGACATATGTATGTTTGTAACTTCTACCACTCTGCACATGTACTATATTATATTCTTTTCTCATTATATATTCTCATTTCAGAAGTGGTTCATCATAACCTTTCCCCACTTTGTAGTCCCCTTTCTAATCTCAATCTTTATAATTCAAGTGCTGTTACTGATTCAGTGCCCAGTTTCCATTTCTTGAAAAAACATCTGATTAAAACAGTTCCTCTTTGCTAAGTAAGGTCCCACAAAGGACAAGCGTCTGGGCTAATTACACCTGAACTAACTTTGGTCAGGTGTCCATCTCAGGGAAGACAGCTGCAGTTTTGAGGTAAGGAGTCCCCCAGAAAGAGTGGGTGGGCATGTAGTGACTGACCTCTCTAGAGCAGCTCCTCATTAAGGCTGTTAACCTGGCCAGAAAATGAAGTCTGAGATGGGATAAACATGACCAGATGAGAATAGCACATAATCAGGAACTGGCAGCTCAGAGGAGGATCAAGAAGAGAGAGGATGAAGAATAATTATGTCTGGCAGCAAATGGTGAGACCTGCAGGCCCTGATAACATCTGCAGGTGTCATTTCACCCTAGATGGGTCCATGGTGTCCTACATAGAGACCCCAGAGTATAATAGACACAGTTCAAGTTCTAGGTCAACTAATATAAAAGCTGTGAGAACTCAGGCAAATTACCATCTTTGAGCCTTGATTTCTTTCATCTGTAAAATGGGAAGAATAGCATCACCTTGCTGGGCAAGGGTGGGAATTACCTAACTCGTGCCACAGCCACTCAGTAAGTGTGAACTCCCTTTCTTCCTCCACTTGGAAGTCAGAGCTCCCCCTTCCAGGTTGTGAAGTGTGCTGGGACAAAGATCCTGTGGCTAGAGGTCAAAGGTTTTCTCACTCCAGTTACTCACAGCCTCAAAGGAGCTCCCTGCCTCAGGGCTTCACACCTTGCAAAGGTAAAACAAGCCTTTATGGGTCCAGAGCTACCCTGATAGGGCCACCGAGTACACCTTTTCTAAAAATCACCAGATTTCTGGAAATCTAAAGAACAGAAAGACTATAGATGGTTTGGAGACATAACCAATAGATGTGCACTTTAGAAATCAGTGAATAGAAAATGCACAGCGAAATAGCATTGAAGCTCTTGGATAGGCCCCTCTCATTTTAAGAGTATAGAGAAATTATTAAACTATCAGGCAGATCTCAGTTCCCTGAAGACTCTCGCTCTCCTCAGGTGGTTCAACACTACAATGGCAATTACTCATCGAATACCAGAACAGAGGCATGGAGCCTGAGGGGAGCAGCTCTGGGTCAGGAGTTCCAGGTCTGAGGTCCATTCCCAGCCTTGCTGCTGCCTAGCACTGTGTCCTTGGGCAAGTCACTTTCCCTCTCTTATCCTGGATCTCCACACATGTAAAATAGGATGATTGGACCAGTTTCGAAGAGGCCTCAAACTCAAGTAGGAAAGGAGTATCTTAGTGATTAAAAAGAACCCTCAGAATTACCCAAAGTGAAAGTGAACTCACTTAGTCGTGTCCAACTCTTCGCGACCCCATGGACTGCAGCCCACTAGGCTCCTCCATCCATAGGATTTGCCAGGCAAGAATACTGGAGTGGGGTGCCATTGCCTTCTCTGAAACATTAGTTCAAATCCTGTCTTCCACTATTAGCAGTGTGACCCTGAGTAAGTTGTTTAACCTCTATACACCAGTTTGCTTATCTGTAAACTGGGGATAGTTACAGTATAAGATTGTTCTGAAGATCAAAGAAGATAAACCATGAAGATAAACCATGAGAGCGTGCAGCACACCACCTTGTACATAGTAAGTTCTTGATGAATGTTAGATATTGTTGTTAGTGATGGGAATTTTAAAATATATTTTTGAAAGCATAGCTCTCTTAATCATGTTGACCCCTGGGACTCCTCAGGCCAGACTCAATAGATTTCTGGAGTGTCAAAAGAGGAACAGATACAAATTTGTACAAAAAAGTCATTGCACTCCTTCAATTAACAAGTTTCCCTTTTTTTATGATGGTGGGGACCTCCTTGTAAGACAGTGATCTTGAAAGCCAGGTTATGGGGAGAAAGAAATGATTTTATAAATGTTTTAAGCTCCCACTCCTTTATGTCAGCCTGGAGGACTTGATCATTAAGGAGGTTACTTAATCCAGGCTACAGAGAACTTAGTATATGGCACAGAGCAGTATTTCTGTAATTTCTCGAGAGAGAGAACAAGACTCAGATTCCTGGGTCACTTACCAAATTGATGGCTAGGAATCTCCAAAGGTAGGAGCCTCTGAAGGGATGTTTATTTAAGCCAGTGCCCAGTTACACTTGTCCAAGAGGTTTAGGAAACCTTGGCAGAGAGGATAGATTACAAGACTGAGAACTGACCCTTCCCCAAAGTACATGGGGGGAGGAGAAGGGAGAAGTGGTCATTTTAATGAGGTAACTGAATATTTATCTGTTAAGTGCAGTTGATATGGAGGGAGACCAAGATGCCTAATGGACAAGTTGTCCCCTTCCTTCTTAGTTCCCGCTCCATGAGATGTGGACTCATGAGACAAATGAGGGGAAGAAAAACAATGTCTTTGTACATCTGAGTGTTCTGAGTGTCCTGTGAATGAATTGCTGCTCTCAGTGATGTCACAACATTGTCATCAAAACATCACACCATCGTTATCAAAAAGTCTTCATCTTAGAGTCTCTTCAGCTTTGAAACCCAGCTTTTATGGGTCTGAGGTCACCCTGGGGCTAAACCAGGTTCAGATCAGATCAGTCGCTCAGTCGTGTCTGACTCTTTGCGACCCCATGAATCGCAGCATGCCAGGCCTCCCTGTCCATCACCAACTCCCGGAGTTCACTCAAACTCACGTCCATTGAATCGGTGATGCCATCCAGCCATCTCATCCTCTGTCGTCCCCTTCTCCTCCCCTGCCCCCAATCCCTCCCAGCATCAGAGTCTTTTCCAATGAGTCAACTCTTCGCATCAGGTGGCCAAAGTACTGGAGTTTCAGCTTTAGCATCATTCCTTCCAAAGAAATCCCAGGGCTGATCTCCTTCACAATGGACTGGTTGGATCTCCTTGCAGTCCAGGGGACTCTCAAGAGTTCTCCAACACCACAGTTCAAAAGCATCAATTCTTCGGCACTTAGCCTTCTTCACAGTCCAACTCTCACATCCATACATGACCACAGGAAAAACCATAGCCTTGACTAGACGGACCTTTGTTGGCAAAGTAATGTCTCTGCTTTTGAATATGCTATCTAGGTTGGTCATAACTTTCCTTCCAAGGAGTAAGTGTCTTTTAATTTCATGGCTGCAGTCACCATCTGCAGTGATTTTGGAGCCCAGAAAAATAAAGTCTGACACTGTTTCCACTGTTTCCCCATCTATTTCCCATGAAGTGATGGGATCAGATGTCATGATCTTCGTTTTCTGAATGTTTAGCTTTAAGCCAACTTTTTCACTCTCTACTTTCACTTTCATCAAGAGGCTTTTGAGTTCCTCTTCACTTTCTGCCATAAGGGTGGTGTCATCTGCATATCTGAGGTTATTGATATTTCTCCTGGCAATCTTGATTCCAGCTTGTGTAAACCAGGTTAGGGCCACTTTAGGTCTGAGAAGTTGCCCTTTGCCTTCAGGGCAAGAACCAGAACATGCTCTTCTGGTCTTGCTGGGAAACAGTTCGGGAGCAAGAGGCTGGGAATTAAATCTTCCTGGAGGAATCACGTAGCCAACCAATTAAAGGGTGGGTCCACACAGATGGTTAGAACAGGTCAGTGTGCTTCCCTGGCCTTGGCATTCTGGTTTTCTCCAGTGGTCACACTTCTGGGCCAGGGGTTCATGTCCCTGGGGCTCTGTCCTCTTTCTGAGAGGGATTTCCATCTTTTTTCTGGTCACTTCTTGCTCTTCCCTAGTACAGATGAAGAACTCTGAAATTTTGAACATCTAATGCCTTTGGTTATTGTAGAAATAATAAAAATAAACTCAGATTTGAACCATTATTTACACTGTTTTTAAAATTGTAGTAAAGAACATATAAAATCATTTAACCATTTAAAGTATGCAACTCAATGGCATGTAGTACACTCAACAATATTGTGCAACCAACACCACTCTCTAGTTCCTGAGTTTCCTCACCTCAAAAGAAACCTTGTACCTATTAAGTAGTCACTGTCCGTTTGTTCCTGACCCCCAGCTACCAGCAGCCACTAATCTGCCTTCTGTCTTTGTGGATTTGCCTGTTCTGGATATTTCATGTAAGTGGAAGCATATGATATGTGGCCTCTGGCTTCTTTCACTTAGCATAAAGATTAAATAGTATTCCATTGTATTTGATATAGTACATGTTGTGTATCAATCAGCTGGATATCATATATACATTTAAAGTGATTTTTTTTTAATTATTTATTTTTGGCTGCACTAGGTCTTCATTACAGTTCAGGGACTTCTCATTGTGATGGCTTCTCGTTGCTGATCATGGGCTCTAGGGCACGTGGGCTCAGTCGTTGTGGCGCATGGGCTTAGTTGCCCTGCAACATGTGGGACCTTCCCAGACCAGGGATCAAACCTGTGTCACCCGCACTGGCAGGTGGGTTCTTGAGCACTGGCCCAGCAGGGAAGTCCTGAAGTGCCTTTTATGTACACCGTATCACCTGATCCTCACCAAAACTGGGAGGTGCTCAGGGCAAATATTGTTCATTATTACTGAGATTTCCCCATTTTACAGATAAGACTGAGGCTCATAAAGGTGGAGTTACTTGTCCAAGGTCTCATAGGTACTTAATAGCAGAATCAGAACCCAGGTCTCTGAGTTAGGATGACCAAAACCTTTCTTGAGCTGTTTGCTTTGTAGTACTAAACAGTGTCCTTCCTCCGAGATCATGAGTGAACATGTGCTCATCATGGCAAGACAAGTGAGGACCAGTGAGAATTGAACCCTTCAGTTCAGTCGCTCAGGCGTGTCCAACTCTTTGCAACCCCATGGACTGCAGCACACCAGGCCTCCCTGTCCATCACCAACTCCGGGGGTTTATTCAAACTCATGTCCCTTGAGTCGGTGATGCCATCCAACCATCTCATCCTCTGTCGGCCCCTTCTCCCACCTTCAATCTTTCCCAGCATCAGGGTCTTTTCAAATGAGTCAGTTCTTTGCATCAAGTGGCCAAAGGATTGGAGCTTCAGCTTCAGCATCAGTCCTTCCAGTGAATATTCAGGACACATTTCCTTTAGAATGGACTGGTTGGACCTCCTGGCAGTCCAAGGGACTCTCAAGAGTCTTCTCCAGCACCACAGTTCAAAACCATCAATTCTTTGGTGCTCAGCTTTCTTTATAGTACAACTGACATCCATACATGACTACTGGAAAAACCATAGTTTTGACTAATAATCATAGCTAATAACCACAGCTTTGATAATCAGCCCCAGGGTTTGGTATAAAGGTGGGAGAGCTACAGGAGAGACCATGCATGCTTCAGCCAGCAAGGAGAGAGTGGGGCTCTGAGTCCTGGAGTGGAGGTGTTTAGATGGATGAATCTTACACTCCCTGCTTGCACAGGCCTAATTTTGTCCATTGACAAAGTTGATCACTGCCTACAAGGCCTGATCTTACAAGGCTTTTCTGCTCAGACCTCCTTAAGAATTCTCCTTCCATCTCTGCATGAAGCATACATACTTTCCTAGAATACTTTACTCTCCAGCAGCAAACCTAGCAGTCAGGGCTTCATAAATGTTTGCCAGCTAAGTCAGTTCAAGGACTTAAGGTCTCTGATGTTTCGCCCTTTTTCCTCAGCAATGTGTCACCAGTAGCAGTCTTCAGTGCAAATGAGCAGGACTTCGGGGAGTAGAATCCCACTCTGCTGCAGTGAGAGTTTTATTCCCGCTAATAAAATAAAACCAATAATGGAATGTTTGGAAAGCTGAACAAAGCAACAAAAATGATCTATAACCTTACTACCCCAACACAACCGTTATTCTGAATAATTCTCTTTGCCTAGCTTTCCTTCCTTTCTACCTTCCTTCCATCCATCCATCATGAAAGTAATACAAAATACTGTAATATTTTAAACATTACCTAATATCTCACACCCAGAGAAAACCACTGTTAACATTTTGCCCACTTTCTTTTTTTTAAGATTTATTCATGTATTTATTTGGCTGCACTTGGTCTTAATTGCAGCCTGCAGTATCTTTGGTTGCATTATTTGGACTCTTAGTTGCTGTGTTTGGATCTAGTTCCCTAACCAGGGATTGAACCCAGGCCCCCTGCATTGAGAGTGTGGAATCTTAGTCACTGGGCCATCAGGGAAGTCCCAGAGACACTGTAAAAAAAAAATACATTTCAACTGCACTACATGGCATGTGGGATCTTAGTTCCCCAACCAGGGATCCAGTCCCCACAGCTTGCATTGGCAAAGCAGTCTTAACCCCTGGATCACCAGGGAAATCCCTTCCTCCAGTTTCTTTCAATGCCTTTTTTTCATAATTGCAGCTATACTGAATATTCCATTCTGTTAGTATATATGTTGTTTTTGTTACTAATTTTTTTCTAATAAATATGTTTATTTACAGAAATTTATGGAAAAAATTAGCAAATAAAAAGGAAATAAAAATTACCCAGAATGTCCATTCTACATATGGAAATTTTAACATGCATTTTTAAAAAAGATTTATTTGTTTTTGCTTGTTTGTTTTTGGCTGTTCTTGGTCTTCATTGCTGTATGTGGACTTTCTCTAGTTGCAGCGAACAGGGGCTGTTCTTCACCGCAGTACTCGGGCCTCTCGTGGTGGTGGCTTCTCTTATTGCAGAGCACAGGCTCTAGGTGCGTGGGCTTGCAGTCGTTGCAGCTTAGGGGCTCAGTAGTTGTGGCACATGGGCCTAGCTGCTCCACGGCTTGTGGGATCTTCTGGACCAGGGATCGAACCCATGTCCCTTGCATTGGCAGGTGAATCTGTAACCAGTAGATCACCCCGGAAACCCTAACATGCATTTTTTTTTACATAGTTGTGATCCTACTGAATACAGTTTTTTCTTTTTTCCCCACCTATCTTAATCTCATTTCCACATGTTGCTCCATAAACTTCATTTTTGTCTTTTTAATATGTAACACATTTATATAGTACAGTATTAAGAAAATTAGGATACTGTGGAAAGGTTTTTTTCCCCACTTATTTTTCATTTGCCTATTTTTCCTCCCACAGCACCACTGTTACCTGTTCGTTGTGGCCCCTCCTCCTGAAGCACCCTTATGTGCATATGTAAAATACATTATACTTAAATATATTCTTTCCCCATCTTTCCATTTTTTACATAAAAAATAATGAACTATGCACACTCACTTTCTAAAACTCAACAGTATATCTTAGAGTTTTTCCTGTTTATATTCAAACAGAGCTTCCTCATTTTTTTTATATACCACATAGGATTCCACTTTATGTAGGGTAGCATAATGTATCAAACTAGGTCCCATGAGGGGAGAGGCAAGATAGGGGTATAAGTGCAAACTACTATTTATAATGTAAATACGCTACAGGTATGTATAGTAAAACAGAATATAACCAATATTTTATAACTATAGATGGAATATAACCTTTAAAAATTGTGAGCTACCGTGTTGTACACCTGAAACTTACATAATATTGTATATCATCTATACCTCAGTTTTTAAAAAAATGTTTTTTAGAAATTAGCCCCCATCAGTGAATATTCAGGTTATTTTCCTCTTTTTGTGCGCAGTGCAGCTATGGCTCGGGGTCCCAAGAAGCACCTGAAGCGTGTAGCAGCTCCAAAGCACTGGATGCTGGATAAGCTGACCGGCGTGTTTGCCCCTCGTCCATCTACTGGTCCCCACAAGCTGAGGGAATGTCTCCCTCTAATCATTTTCCTAAGAAACCGACTTAAGTATGCCCTAACAGGAGATGAAGTGAAGAAGATTTGCATGCAGCGTTTCATTAAGATCGATGGCAAAGTCCGCACCGATGTAACCTACCCTGCTGGTTTTATGGATGTCATCAGCATTGATAAGATTGGAGAGAATTTTCGTTTGATCTATGACACCAAGGGTCGCTTTGCTGTTCATCGTATTACACCTGAGGAGGCCAAGTATAAGTTGTGCAAAGTGAGAAAGATCTTCGTGGGAACAAAAGGAATCCCTCATCTGGTAACCCATGATGCTCGCACCATCCGTTACCCTGATCCCCTCATCAAGGTGAATGACACCATTCAGATTGATCTGGAGACCGGCAAGATTACTGATTTCATCAAGTTCGACACTGGTAACCTGTGCATGGTGACTGGTGGTGCTAACCTGGGAAGAATTGGCGTGATTACCAACCGGGAGAGACATCCAGGTTCTTTTGATGTAGTTCATGTGAAAGATGCCAATGGCAACAGCTTTGCCACCCGGCTTTCCAACATTTTCGTTATTGGCAAAGGCAACAAGCCATGGATCTCTCTTCCCCGTGGAAAGGGTATTCGCCTTACCATTGCTGAGGAGAGGGACAAGAGGCTGGCAGCCAAACAGAGCAGTGGATAAAATGATCTTTATGTAACATGATTGGAAAAGTCTTTGTACTTAGTTAAAGATAATAGCACATAAAAAATAAAGTTGTTTCCAGTCTGCTGCCAACAATACTACTGTGACTAACACTGTGTGTGTGTCATTTCACATGTGTGAGCCTCTGTCTGTGGAGTAAGCTCCTAGAAGTGGAATTGCTGGGTCAAAAAGTAAATGCATTTTTAATTGTGATAAGGCCAAATTGTACTCTGTAGGTTAGCAGCACCAGCATGTGATTTAACCCAGTGTCTAGCCTTAGTTACTTTCTCCATCTTCTGTTGTCCCTATAACAGAGTTAGGACCAGCTTCAGGGATAAAGCTGTTTTCCTTTCTGGCCACTCATACATTATCTGTAATATATTGAAGGCTACTGGATGACAGACACTTGCTGTGTGTTGAGAGACAAATATGTATAAGACACAGGTGCTGTCCTTGGGAGCTGATCTCAGAGCTAGTGGGGGCTGGGAAGGGAGCACGGAGGAAGGGATGTGTAAGAAGAGCCCACCAGGCCCTCAGCCTCTGAAGGGGAGGAGCTGGGTGTGGTTTTGCTCTCCTTATCCTGGCACCTAGCAGAGCAGATGGTAGGCAGCCAGTATTCAATATACATTGAGGGAATAAACGATTAAATAACAGTGTCTGGTGTGGGGGAAAGGGGAAGGGTGCTGGAGCAAGGGTGTTGGTCAGGCAGGCTTCACGGAGAACAGCATTTGAGGGCCTCTTTGAGAATTTCAGCAAGTCAAATTCTAGGCCAGAGAAGCTAAATATTTGTTGGCTTCCTGACTCAAAGACCAGTTGGGCAGGAAGAGTAGAGTGTCAGGAAGGATCTGGAGACAGATCTGAGTGGATGGGGTTTGGGGGTCCCTCTGCTAAGTGCTGGACGATATCTTCAAAATAAGGCAGAGAGTCTTTGAGTTAAGACAAAGGGGGAGAGGCTAGAGAAGACTGCCGAGGAAAAGCCCCCCATTTCCCCACTCCGGTGCAGAGTGCAGCTCCTGTGGGGGGCAATGACCATTCTCCTTACCTTGTCCCAGACCCTGGTACGCCCCGGACAGTCCAGATTCTGCACCCTGCTGGTGCAGGCTGCACAAAAGATGCCCACCCCTTCCCCATCAACCAGATTGCAAATCCCAGAAACTGGTCTGATGGCTTGGGAGCTCTGCCTGTGTCCCCAGGAACACAGATCCCTGATTCTTTGTGGGGAGCAAAGCAGTATGATTTTAGCTTCTCTAGTTCATTTTCTAGAACTTTAGAACATTTTAAGGATCTGACTCCTACAGAAAATCAAATGCCAGCCCATCCCCCACCAGCCCACCTATTTTACAAGTGAGGTCACTCAGAAACAGCGCTAGGTCCTGACTCTATCCAGTGCTCTGTTCTGAACCAGGGTATGGTGGTCAGGATGGTGACACACAGAGCTCTGAGGCTGGAGAGGGGAGCCCAGGGCAGGAGCAGGAAGCAGGGTAGTGGGTCAGCTACCTACACCTGTTCCAGTTGCTGCGTTACAAACCCTCTGGGAATTCCAGATAATACACTCATGTCTAAGCTCCCTGCTTGGAAGCAGGTTTGCAGCATGGGTTTCAGACAGTCCTTGGCCCAGGAAAGATAGGTGTGTCACTGAGAGAAGTGGCCTGGCTAAGGGAGGTGGATGCTGGAACGCCAGGTTCAGGAAACCATCTCGGGTAGAGCTGTTCCACCCCTGCTCTCCCAGGGGCCCAGGACGGCTTCTAATAGTGACTCAGAGCCTGCAGGCAGTGTCCCTGGGAGCCTAGCCAGAGCAGAGTGGCGGCTGGCCTCTAATTCCTAGACAAAGGATGGGAGGCTCCTCCTCCTGACTTCTTGGGACCTTGGCTGCTCTCGGGAAGCTGCTTTGAGAATACACCAGAACTTGATTTTCTCTTCATAAAATCCACAAGGGAGTATACTTTGGGATTTAGCCTCTGAAATGCTTTTCTGGGTACACTTTCAACTCTGGCCCACTCAAGCCAGGGATTCTTGAGGAGTGGGGGGCAAGCACATTCCTTTCTCCTGCAGTGGAAGAGGAAGGAAACAATGCACCTACTTAGAGCAGACAGACCTGAATGAAATGATGAAATAACAAAATGATGAAATCAAAGAACTGTCTATTACATCATTGAGTGGGTACCTTCAGGTTTCTTGGCTCCTGGTAGTCCTGAGAGAACCCCGTGAGGGGTTTTTTAAGTCCTCTTACAGATGGGGAAACGGGCCCAGTGAAGTCATGTCACTTACTCTAGGACACAGGAAAGTACCCAAGGCCAGGACTCCGTGACTGCTGGCCCAGACAGTGACTCCTCCCACTCAGGTCCTTGCCGCTACACCACCCCAGGCCTCCCCTGAACAGCTGATTGGCTTTCCAGTCATAAACTCACTCAAAGAGAAACTGAACAATACTGGTTGAGGGCCATGTTTTTGCAGATTTAGGGGATTGTGATTCATATTAAGAAATGCATTTTTACACCACGATGCAGTAACCAGACACAAATATAATTCACAACACTTTGAATAGTTGGTAATTATTTTCTACTTACAAATATGTAAAAACAAATGCAAGTTTCATAAAATAATGCTTCCTCCTCCTGCCTGTGATGCAGTCTGGCATTTTCTAATCCTTTTGCTATTCCATGTCAGCCTTTTTTGAAAAGTGCTCATGTGATTCACTAAATTAATTCCATGACTTGAAGTTAGAGAAGCACTCATGGATGGCAGCTGGGTCCCCCCACCCTTGTCTACAAGCGGGAAGTGGACAGTGAGGCAAGAGATCAGACTTTGTACACTTTGTGCCTGGCATTGAACTGTGTCCTCTGGGGACAGGAAGAGATACACCCACGGGATCCCTCCCTTCAGTCATTTATAAACAGAGGAAACAAGACTTGCCACGTGTAAAGCAGAGCTGAAACAAATTAAAGGCAGAAAGAATCAGGGCCTCTTAAGGACTATATTAATCTGCTCAGAGGTGCTGTAACAAATTATCACAGACAGGGTGGCTCGAACAAATTTACTTCATCACACTCCTGAGGGCAGGAAGTCTAAGATCAGGATGCCAGAAGACTTGATTTCTCCTGAGGCCTCTCTCCTTGGCTTGCAGAGGGCTGTCTTCTTGCCACCTCTTCACATGGTCCTGCCTCTGCAGATACACCCCCGGTGTCTGTGTGTCCCAGTCTCTTCCTATGAAGATACCAATTCGATTGGACGCTAAGGTACTGGGGGATAGGGCTTCAGCATATGAATTTGGAGCAGGGGCTGTTCAGTCCATAAGGACCTACGTGCACAGCACATTAGCTGATGGATCTTCACCCCGGGCTGGGCACTAGAGGCCTTATTCCTGTTTTGAAGACATGGAGGCTAGTCCTGGGAGTGGTTGGCAATGGCTTACGATCCTCCAGCTGACAATGGCACAGCATTTGTGTTCATGCTCTACCCTCTCACATATCCTAGACTTTCGGACTTCAGTGGGAGAAGATGGCACTGGGCGGAGTTTTAAAAAGCTGTCCTGCAGGCAGATGGGAGACGAGTGAGAGCAGAGGAGAAGGAGTCAGTGCCTCGGCAGGACCTCATAGCTTTGTCCAGATGGGAGGAAGAGGAGAGAGTTCCAGACAAGGACAGTGAGAACTGGAAGGTGCTCCTGAGAACTCAGTCTGCACTTCCCATTTCATCGGTGAGGAAACAGACTGGGAAAGGAGGGAGTGACGCAATGCTTTCCTCCTTGTGTATCTTCACGTGAAAGTCTTCTCCCTCTACTCAAGGCCAAACATTGTCAGTTTCTCTGTTCTCCGCACAGGGCCCAATATGCCCTTCAGAATAGAGGTTCGGGTGTTAGCTACGAAACACGGAGGAAAAGAAACAGTGGTAAGGGGGTCTCAGCTTTATGCCCCTGACCCCCAGTGGTGGTGTGTAAAGGTATGCTAAGTCGCTTCAGTCATGTCCAACTCTGTGTGACCCCACAGACGGCAGCCCACCAGGCTCCACCAATCCCTGGGATCCTCCAGGCAAGAATACTGGAGTGGGTTGCCATTTCCTTCTCCAGTGCATGAAAGTGAAAAGTGAAAGGGAAGTCGCTCAGTCGTGTCCAACTCCTAGCGACCCTGTGGACTGCAGCCTACCAGGCTCCTCGGTCCATGGGATTTTCCAGGCAAGAGTGCTGGAGTGGGGTGCCATTGCCTTCTCCGGTGTAAAGGTATACACTACATCAAAGGAAAAAGCAAGCAAATTGCTAATCACACACACTCCTAGAGCATGAGGATGTGTATTATATATACACACATACCTGCCCCTAACAACACACACAATTTTTCCCCTTTTTAGACTTTTCACTAGAGAGACATCCTTCAGCCAACAATGACTCAGCATCAGAGGGTCTTTTCCCTCTCCAGGCTCCTCTTTCCTCTTCTTCCTGCCTCCACTGGAATTCTCCATGTTCTTCCATGCATCTTTAAATGAGGATTTTGCTAGACAAACCTCTTTCTTTGACCACTTCTCAAGTGTTATTTTTCTAAAATATTTGCCCAAACAACCCAATCAAAAAAAAAAAAAAGGTGTGGAAAACCTAAATAGACATTTCTCCAAAGAAGACATGCAGATGGTCAACAAACAGATGATCCAGCAATTCCACTCCTGGGCATATACCTAAAAAAAAACATAATTCCAAAAGATACACCCACCCAGTGTTCACTGCAGCACTATTTACAATAGCCAGGACATGGAAGCAACCTAAATGTCCATCAGCAGAGGAATGGATAAAGATTTGGTGTGTACATAAAATAGAATATTACAACAGACTGGTTCCAAATAGTAAAAGGAGTATGTCAAGGCTGTATTGTCACCCTGCTTATTTAACTTATATGCAGAGTACTTCATGAGAAATGCTGGGCTGGAAGAAGCACAAGCTGGAATCAAGATTGCCGGGAGAAATATCAATAACCTCAGATATGCAGATGACACCACCCTTATGGCAGAAAGTAAAGAGGAACTAAAGAGCCTCTTGATGAAAGTGAAAGAGGAGAGTGAAAAAGTTGGCTTAAAGCTCAACATTCAGAAAACGAAGATCATGGCATCCGGTCCCATCACTTCATGGGAAATAGATGGGGAAACAGTGGAAACAGTGTCAGACTTTATTTTGGGGGGCTCCAAAATCACTGCAGATGGTGACTGCAGCCATGAAATTAAAAGACGCTTACTCCTTGGAAGGAAAGTTATGACCAACCTAGATAGCATATTCAAAAGCAGAGACATTACTTTGCCAATAAAGGTCCGTCTAGTCAAGGCTATGGTTTTTCCTGTGGTCATGTATGGATGTGAAAGCTGGACTGTGAAGAAAGCTGAGCGCTGAAGAATTGATGCTTTTGAACTGTGGTGTTGGAGAAGACTCTTGAGAGTCCCCTGGACTGCAAGGAGATCCAACCAGTCCATTGTGAAGGAGATCAGCCCTGGGATTTCTTTGGAAGGAATGATGCTAAAGCTGAAACTCCAATACTTTGGCCACCTCATGCGAAGAGTTGACTCATTGGAAAAGACCCTGATGCTGGGAGGGATTGGGGGCAGGAGGAAAAGGGGACAACAGAGGATGAGATGGCTGGATGGCATCACTGACTCGATGGACGTGAGTTTGAGTGAACTCCGGGAGTTGGTGATGGACAGGGAGGCCTAGCGTGCTGCAATTCATGGGGTGGCAAAGAGTCAGACACGACTGAGCAACTGAACTAAACTGAACTGAGCCATAAAAAGGAAATATAAAATAGAATATTACTGAGCCATAAAAAGAACAAAACTGTGCCATTTGCAGAGACTTGAATGGACCTAGAGACTTAAACAGAGTGAACTAAGTCAGAAAAAAAAATATTGTATAATATTGCTTATATGTGGAATTTAGAAAAATGATACAGATGAACTTATTTGCAAAGCAGAAATAGAGACAGAAATGTAATGGACAAACATACAGATACCAAGTGGGGGGCAAGAGGGTGGGATGAATTGGGATATTGGGATTGACATGTACACACTACTGTATATACAATAGATTACCTACTGGGAACATACTGTGTAACACGGGAACTCTGCTCTCTGGTGACCTAAATGGGAAGGAAAAATCAAGAGAGATATGTGTATCCATATAGCTGATTCACTTTGCTGTACAACAGAAACACAACATTGTGAAGCAACTATATTCCAATAAAAATAAAATATTTGCCCGGTGTTGGGCTGGTAAATATTGAACAACCAACTCTCCAGGGGAAAAGCAGATATATCAACTATTTCAAAAGAGTCAATAAAAAAAAAAATGGTAGTAAACTAACTAGGAAGTGACGAATTTTGAGTAAATTTTACTTTTGTTTTTAATATAATTATGAATTTATATCATGCATTGTCAACAGGGGTGAAAGTTGGTTTTTGGCAGGGGGTGAAAAACAGTCTTACTCTTTTTATATGTAAAGCACAAAAATACATCCAGTGCATAAACAGATATGCAATGTATCTGCAATATTAAAATTTTACAGGGATAGTGGTAGGAGATTAAGGGCAAAATGTCTAAAAAGGTCCTTAGGAGGCTATGAACAAACTGTTGAGAAACAGTGAATCATATCGTTTGATTTTTAACAACCAGGTCACAGAACTGGCTCTTGCAAGCTTGTCTGAGCTGGTTCCAGCACACCCCAGACCTGGTGTAAGGCAGGTGGGAACAAAGTAGAGGAGAGAGAAAGAACCCCCTCTGCCACCCAAATAGTACAGCAGGCTGGTAGGAAAGATGGCATCAAGGGGTGTTAAAGCAAAGAGTCTCTGCTGCTGCTGCTAAGTCGCTTCAGTCGTGTCCGACTCTACGACCCCATAGACAGCAGCCCACCAGGCTCCACCATCCCTGGGATTCTCCCCCATGAATCATGGTGGCTGCCCCTCTATCAGCCACTGAGTCTCTGCCCACAACCTTGGGTCCTGGCCCATGTCATCCCATCAGATGGTTCCCCTGTCCTCCAGGAGCCCCAGGGCCTAGGCAGCATGGCAGGTGGGCGGTGGCATCCCACAGGGCCCCCTACCCAACAGGGCACAGCAGGGATTTGTGCACACACCCTCATCCTCGCCCAGAGCGGCAGAGAATTCAAACTGTCTGTTCAGTGCCTCTGGTTGGGTGGTTCTGCTGAAAGGTCTCAGGCAGGCATAGGGTGGAGTGGGAGGCAGTGGGGGGGGAGGCGGGGGGGCGGGGGCGGGGGGGAGGCGAGTGCGGGTGTTCAGGAAGGGAGGGGCTTGTTTTCCTGTTGGGAATCAGAGGGGCCCATTCAGTGATGTTCCTCCTCATCAAAAGTTTCCAATGATGAGGATGTCACAGGCTTCAATGCTTGATTAGGTTGGGCCCATGAAAACCTAGAAGGCTTTGGGCAACTTTTCAGAGCTTCCTAAAGCTCTGGGGGTAGGGGTGGGGGGTTGGGGACCTCAGGCATGCAGATCCCAACAGATTCCAGCATGGGGCCCCCAGCTGGGCCTTCAGCCTTGCTGTGTCAGTGCCAGGACTAGGGAGGAGAGTGCCCTCGTTGAAGCACTGATGGTGGTTGCTCTAATTGCTTCAAGGGAGCCTGTCCAGAGTCAGCCAAAGGCACTCTGCTTTCTGTAAGCAGGGTGAAGAGGAGGCACCGGGAAACCTAGGAGGAGGCAGTTCCCTTTCTGCCCTCTGTCTCTCCCCCTTTCCTGACTTGTTAGGAAGCTAGGGGCTTGCTGCTCATCCCAGAGGTTCTCTGAATCCTCACAAAATCTCTACATAGCTCCTCAGAATCTCATTTTCCAGAGGCTCAGCTGCCTCCGGAAAGGATCAGGCCTAGCAGTCACCCCAAAGAGCAACTTTCCTCCCCACCCTTGCCTTTCCCTTTTCCTGTCCTGTAAAATAGGTTTAATCATTGCCTTCTGACCCAGTCAAGGGGTAGGAGTTAATTGGTATGAGTTGAGTGCTCTGGGACCATCAGTTGAGGCTCTGGTGACCACTGCCCTTTTGTGCCCCTAGCTGCTCCGAGGCTTCTTTTTACAAAGTTCATTTATACAGTGAATGTGTGCCAAGTCGCTTCAGTTGTGTCCATCTTTGCAACCCTATAGACTGTCCAGCCTCCTCTGTCCATGTCCTCCTCCAGGGGATCTTCTAGACCCAGGGATCAAACACGTCTCTTACCTCTCCTGCATTGGCACGTGGGTTCTTTACCACTGGCGCCACCTGCCCTTCACTGTTTCTCCAAAGAATCACTGGGGGGTTGCCCTGATGCCTATCTGACAACACCGTCCCTATCAGTCACCACATCAGCTTCTACTTTGGGGCCTTTGTCAGACCTCCCCTAGGAGGCCCCTGAGGCCAGCCTGTCACTTGGAGCTGAGGGAAGCTGGAATCTGCACCAGCAGAGGGTGGCCAGCCTCCAGCCTGGTCACGGAAGACTTGGCCACAGTGCTCCAAACAGGTGGGCCACATGCCTGGAAGGGCTGGCCAAGGTCAGCTGGCCAGAGATTAGGGCAGGGCTTCCAGTGCTCACGCTCAGCACGTCCTACCAACTCAGAGGCTTTACACACACCGTTCCCTCTACCTGGAAATCTCTTCTTCATTTGATTAACTCATTCATCTGCCCCAGCCCAACCATCACCTCCTCCAGGAAACAGCTTTCTTCTCATTTTCCACGTTTATGACAAACCTGTGATTACAGTTTTCATAGCCAAGGGATCCTGTGTATCGGACCTAACTTCTTTGAGTGTTAAAATGTTGTTAATCTCTGTCTCCATTTGAAGTCTCCCAAGAGTAGGTAGAACGTCTGTTCTTGCTCATCATTGCACCTCCATCTGAAGATTTACTGAATGAGGGGATGAAATGAGTTACCACACCTGTAAGGCCCTCACCACATAGCATTCCCTACCCTGTGCTGAAATCAACTGTTTATATGTCCTTCTCTCTAGGACTTGAGGTACTGAGGTGATCTGGTGAAGAGCATGGGTAGCGGAGCCACATTGATTGGGTTCATACTCGGGCTCTGCCACTTACTAGCTGAATAATAACCTTAGGCAAGTTACTAAATGTCTCTGTACCTCAGTTTCACCATCTGTAAAATGAGGGTAATGGTAAGTGAGTTAATACACGTGAGATGCTTAGAGCAGGGTCAGACAGGTAAATGCTCTGGTGAATGCGGGTGCTGTTACTATATGTCACCCAAACCCGAGGGCCTGGGGCATAATAGGTTTATTGATTGAACCAGCAACGTCCTAAAAAAAGAAAACTGAAGAGATGGGAGAGAGTGACCTGAGGTAAGAATTGGAGGGCCTTCAAGGGTAGAGAGAAGGTAGACAATCAGAAACCTAGCTGCCTCAGTATTTCCCTACCTAGCAGTGCTTTTTCCCTGTTAGTTAGAACTAACATTCCAACTCACTCCAACATTAACAGCGCATTCCAAGCGTAACAGCTGATTCCAGTTTGCTTTTTTCCACCAGTCCTCACAGAACCAGCCTCCAGGTTTGCCCCCAGGGACACCAGGACCACCAGCTGACACCCCCTCCCCAGAAGTCTGGGCTTCCGTTGCAAGGCCAGCCATCCTCCCAGCTTCTGTTTTAACAACTGCAACCTTTTCCCTTTGTTTCTCCAGCCCTAGGGAAGCCCCAACTGCTTCCTGTGGTTGTAACTCACTGATACTCTGACATTCTCTCTTTGCCCTTTTCAATTCTGTACGTACATATTTTATATTAGATTCTCTGTTGAAATGACTGGTGTGGTTTCTGGCTCCTGACTGATACTTATCAGATCCTCAAACCTGAGGCCCAGAGTAATACAGCAGGAGCCAGCATCTCACAGCCCTGCTTTGCCTGAATTCTAATGGGAAACAGCTGCTTCAACCCCTTTTCGGGAATCCTATGGACGAGAGAGGGATATACTGCTCACAGGGATATCTAATCGGCTCTGGAAAAACTGGGCCAACAGTTAAACCACACAAACAAAACAGCTGCAGCTCCACACAGAACTGGCTGCCTGGGATAATGCCAAGACCAACAGTCAGGGGGCTCCGGGCCCCACCAGGGCTGCAGGCTTCTTGGGTCTGCATGGATACATCTCAAGAAAGAGGGGTTGAGTCCCCAGGGGCTGCCATTCCTGGACTCCAAGTCTTCCTTCATGCCTCTTGGATTCTCTAGAATAGGCTGCCCTGTTTTATTTTAGAACCTTCTGGTAAACTGTGGAGCCTTCCAGGGCTTCCTTGCCTGGTGCATGTCAAAGGCAGTGAAATACACATGGGAAGTTTCTAAAAATACTGATGTCTGAGCCCCACCTCAGTGCTGGTCAGAGATTCTGGTCTGGCCCAGCATTAAGCATTAAAGCTCTCAAGTGATTCCACTGTGCAGTCAGGATTAAAATCCACCGAGCTAAAAGAATGTATTAGGACAGCAATTCTCAAATTTGAGAATGCATCAGAATTACCTGGAGGGCATGTTAAACCACAGACTGCCAAGCCTCACACCAGTTTTCTGATTCAGTAGTTCTGGGGCAGGACCCAAGAATGTGCATTTCTTCTAAGTTCCTGGCAGATGCTCCGGTGTAAGGACCACATTTTAAGAGTCCCTTACTTACAAAGTACATCCCGGGTTTGAATCTCAAGTTTGCCAGATGTAGTTGACTATCCACCTGTCACACGAGTGTATGCTCCTCGGTTCTGTCTCGTCACAACAAAGATTTGGAGTGACGGACATTAAAGCTCCCCTCGGGGTGTCACAGCTCTTGGGTCTTAGACCGTGATATAGCTCTCAGGTCTCAAGCGGACCGTCTTATAGCTCTTAGACAAATCAGTGTTACAGCTCAGTGTTACAGCTCTATTTTATTTAGATAATAGCAGGAAAATCCATCGTCGAGGCGTGAGGGCATGTCGACCCAAAGACGTGAAGAGAAGAGCGCCCCAGCGCCTGGGGGAAAGAGAGAGAGTGAGCGAGCTTCGGCTCCTCTTTTTATCTGTTTTTCTCTCCCTGGGCCTGTCCTGTGTAAATTGGGCCAGCCAGGAGTGTTGTTTGTTTTACCTGAGGTCCTCACTCTGGTCCTCAGACCTTACGTTCCTTTGTTCTATTTTCGCGGGCTTTTCTCTTTCTTATCTTTTAGCCACCGCCATTCTGGTCTCCTTTTCCCTATTCTAACTACCTAACATTCCCCCCTCAAGAGATGGGAGGCCCAATTCTTTGGGAATAGGGGCGTCAAGGTCTTTCTACTTCCTGCTGAACTGGGACGGCGAGGGGTGTTGGGCCTCCCCCTCTTGCTAGTCTCAAGCCTCAGAGTCCTTATAGCGGTGTCCATCTAAGGGTGAGTGATATTTTCTGTGGTTGACTGTAGTTTTATATCTTTGTTGAACTGGCAGTGCGTGTTGTAGCTTGTTGACCTGGTGGCAGAGGCTCAGCCTCTATGATCTCAAAATTGGAGGAGACTACTGCATACCCGGCTCTTCTTTTTCCATCCAAGATAAAGCTGCTTCCATCAGTGTACCAGATTTCCTCAGGATTGGTCAGAGGATCTTCTGACAATCCCTCTCGGGGTTTTGTCCAGTGGTCCAAGGTTTCTAGACAAGAGTGAAAGGGGAGAGAGCCCTTGGGGGTAGGGAGGAGGGTGGCTGGGTTAAGAACCTCACAAGGGGATATAGTGAGGCCTGGATTTTCCATCAGCATTACTTGATATCTGAGGATTCTTTGATCAGACATCCATAAGTGGCCTCTCCCATTTAGGAGTTGTTTTACTTGGTGGCTAGTAAAAATAGTTTGCCCCCAAAGGAGAGTTTTAAAGCATCTTCTATCATTATTGCAATAGCTGCAAGATTTCAAAGGCAGGGGGGCCAGCCTCAGGTGGTTGGATCGAGCCTCTTGGATAAGTAAGCTACAGGTTGGGGCTCAGATCCCAGCCTTTGAGTTAACACTCCCAAGGCTATTCCCTCTCTTTCATGGACTTAAAGTTGGAATGCTTTTCCTGGATCTGGCAACCTCAAGGCAGGTGCCTGAGTTAAGGCCTGTTTTAGTGTAGCCTCTGCCTTCTTTTGAGGAGTTCCCCACATCAGCGGGATTGAATCACCCCCATCCCTTTAAGCTTTCATATAAGGGCTGGGCAATTAGACCATAGTTAGGTATCCAGATTCTAACAATACCCAGTTAGCCCCAGGAAAGCTCGCAATTGTTTTCGAGTCATGGGGGAGGGCAACTGGAGGATTCCTTGTACCTGATCAGAGGACAGCCTCCTGGACCCGTGTGTAATCTGAACTCCCAAGTAAGTGACCTTTGTCTCGACCATCTGTGTCTTAGCACAGGAGACTTTATATCCCCTTTCTGCCAAAAAGTTTAGAACCTGAATTGCATGTTGTTGGACATTTTTCTCATCTGGAGAGCAGATTAGTACATCATCTACGTATTGTAATATTTTCCCATTAGGTCCCAGGTCCAGATCTAGGAGATCCTGGCTATGGGCCTGTCCAAACAGGTGGGGGCTATCTCTGAACCCCTGAGGTAATACTGTCCAAGTCATCTGTTGGTATTTTTCTCCTGGGGCCTCCCACTCAAAGGCAAAAAGATATTGGGATTCTTTAGCCAGTGGTATGCAAAAAAATGCATCTTTGAGATCCAAGACTGTAAACCACTTGGCCCTGGGTGGGATTTCTCCCAAGATTACATAGGGATTGGGTACTGTGGGATGGAGGGGGACTACAGCTTCATTTATGATCCAGAGATCTTGAACCATTCTCCAGGTTCCGTCTTTTTTCTTTACTGAGAGGACTGGGGTGTTACATGGCGAACTGGTGGGGACCAATAGCCCACAAGCAAGGAATTTATTTATTAAAGGCTGTAGTCTCTCCTGAGCCTCTTTTGAGAGGATATTGTTTCCGGTTAGGAAACTGAGTGGGATCTTGGAGGACAGTGATGACCGGTTCAGCTTGGTGGGCTCGTCCAGGAATCCCCTGGTCCCCTGGGGGTTAATTTTGTCCTCCCATAGTTTTCGGTCCCTCTCTATTGGAGAAAGTGTAATGCGTTCTTCAGTAGTAACCAGGAGCTATAAGGCTCTAGGGGCTGAAAAGCTTCCCATGACAAGGGTGGTCCCCAGTTTAGTGAGTATATCTCTTCCCAATAAGGGAGTAGGACAGTCAGGGACCACCAGAAACTGGTGGGAAAGTATTTTTCCATCCCAGCAACAAAGAAGTGCTCGGGTGAATCTTTTAGTAGCTGCTTTTCCTGTAGCACCCCAAATGGTACAGGTTTGGGAGGAGAAGGCTCCGGAGTAGGAGATCAAGATGCAGTAGGTAGCCCCTGTGTCAACCAAGAAATTCTCGGACCTACCTGCCACATCCAGTTGCACCCTTGGCTCCAGCCCCATGATGGTTATCTGTGACAGGCGGGCTGGCTGGAGCGGGCCGCTTCAGTCCTCTTGACAGGCGGGCTGGCTGGAGTGGGCCGCTTCAGTCCTCTTGAACCATCGTGAGGGCAGGCTTGGCACTTGACCTTGAGGCTCCTGGGTCCCCAGGGCAGAGTGCCGCCCAATGTTCCAGTTGATGGCATTTGTGGCAAGCCGTTTTAGGAGACTTGTCACGGTTTGGACACTCTTTGGCCCAATGCCCCGCCTGTCTACAGATCAGGCATTTGCCAAGTGCCTTGTCCTTCAAGGACTCGGGGTTTGCCATAGGGCTTCTCTGGAGGGTGGCCAGCATCTGGGCATGCCTTGTCTCTTTCCTTCTCTCCCTCTCCTGGGCCTTGGCCTCCTTCTCCTGTTCTCTGTTATAAAAGGTATTGGTGGCCGTCTGGACCATCTCATCTAAAGAGGAAGCAGGGTCCTGCTGCTGTAGCTGTTGTAACTTAATTCTGATATCTGATGCACACTGGGACAGGAATTTGTCCTTTAAAATCACCTGTCCCTCATAAGAGTCTAAGTCCAGATTGGTAAACTTTTAGAGGGCCTCTTTTAGCCTTTCCAGAAATGCAATGGGGTTCTCACTGGGCTGCTGAGTTATTGCTGAGACCCGGACATAGCTAATTACTTTTTGTTGGGCTGCTCTCAGTCCTGCCTTCACACAGATTAGAAAATGATCCCTTTCCCAGATGTGCTCAGGGTCATTATAATTCCAATTAGGATCGGAGGAGGGGACTGCAGTTTTCCCTACTGGGTATTTATCACTGGACATGTGAAGCCCTGTTGCATACCTCCAGGCTTCCTTTAAGACCCTAGGATGTTCAGGATCAGATAAAATTTGACTAAATATGACCATGATGTCTTTCCACATCAAGTCAAAGGCCAAGGTTGGAATGTATCTATATATTTGCCTGGGTCATCTGTATAGCTTCCCAGGTCTTGTTTGATTTGTCTTAGTTCTAAGAAGGAGAAGGGCTTATGGACCCGGTTGGTCCGAATTCTCCTCCAGTTTCAACTAAGGGACATACTCGAGCTGGCTTTTGTGGAGGAGGTGCTCCCGGGTATGGGGGCACGTTTGGATATAAGGAAGGAGCACCAGGCAACTTGGGAGCTGTAGGAGGTAAGCCTTCATGGGGGATTCCTTTTCTTGGTTGCCTGTGCCTAACACCATTTGCCTAGTAGGCTCACTTTTAGGGAATACAACAATCCCATACCTAAGACAGAGTTCCTTCATATCTCTTAGTTGGAAGAAAATTTGGACATAGGGGATCTCTGTCCATTTCCCTTGTCTTTTGCAGAATAATTCTAGCTGCAGGATGTATTGTAATTTAAAGTCCCATCCTCAGGCCAGTGTTCCTCGTCCCCCAGTGGATACTGTGGCCACGCAGTGGCACAAAAGAATTTTAAGTGACTTCTCCTTAGAGTTAGAGGATCGAACAGCTTCCAGTTATCAAGGATGCATTTCAAGGACGTCTGCCGGGAAGTGGATTGGTTATTTCCCATCTGAAAGACAGTCATGACAGGGAGAAAAGAAAAAGAAAAAAACTAATAGGCCTCCTTCGATTTCTATGGGTGGACTTCCTTAGGGGTGAGTCTTTCTGAAGCTTATCCTACCCAGTACTGTTGCAACCTGACAGCCAGGCATCCCCGGGTCAGGATGCAGATCCCCAGGCAGGCTGAGGCGTGACAGCCTCCTAGAGATCGAATCCCCAGGCAGGTCGAGGCATGACAGCCTCCTGAGAATTGGGTCCCTGGGCAGGTCGAGGCATGACGACCTCCTGGGACCCCTGGGACTGGTGGATCCCTGAGCAGGTTGAGGCGTGACAACCTTTTGAGGACCAGATCCCTAGGCAGGTCAAGGCAGGTTGACCTCCTAGAACCCCGGACTGGAGTTGAGCATCCCCAAGATCTCCAGCGTGACCAGTGCTGGGTAGGATTAAGGGGTTGTAATCTTAACTCATTGCTGGTTTGTCCACCGTGGATGGGCATAGATCTGATGTAAAGCAATCCAAACCTATGCCCAGAGACTGGGAAACAGTGCAACAGTCATAAGCCTTGTCCTCTTATTGCTCTGAGGGATTGTAAGTCACTGATTTCTTCCCCTAGTCCTCCATAAGAGCAGGTTAGGGTGTCTCCAGTGGTAAACATTTCATTGTCATAGACCCACTTTAGGTAATAACAGCTGCTGCTGCTGCTGCTGCTAAGTCGCTGCAGTCATGTCCGACTCTGTGCGACCCCAGAGATGACAGCCCACCAGGCTCCCCCGTCCCTGGGATTCTCCAGACAAGAACACTGGAGTGGGTTGCCATTTCCTTCTCCAATGCATGAAAGTGAAAGTGAGGTCACTCAGTCGTATCCGACTCTTAGCAACCCCATGGACTATAGCCTACCAGGCTCCTCCATCCATGGGATTTTCCAGGCAAGAGTACTGGAGTGGGGTGCCATTGCCTTCTCCAAGGTAATAACAGAAGTAGTAACAAAGGAGTGGGTTATCTGGCCCTTTTAGGGACATTAAGGTATTTTAATAGTAGGTTGGGTGGAGCAATGTTGCCTACAAGGGGAAGGGTCCTGGAGTTAGTAATTGGCTTAAGAACAAATTTGTTAAGAGGCAACAGACCAGATGTTCCATAAAAGTGGAGTAGAGATTTGATCCGATCCAAGGGTATGTTTGTAACTTTAGAAGGGTGGTAAGGGTTTGGGCCCAAACGGCCTGTGGGGTTAACTCCCAAAGTGGCAAACATTATCCCTGGAAGCCCATCACCCACCCTAGTGGGTCCACTGGGAGATGCTAATGTTGCACATGTTGTAGGAAACATGGAAGATGAAGGGCTGAATATCTAGAGGGATTGGATATTATATAGTATTTCCCTCCCAGATCAGATCAGATCAGTCGCTCAGTCATGTCCGACTCTTTGCAACCCCATGAATCGCAGCATGCCAGGCCACCCTGTCCATCACCAACTCCCGGAGTTCACTCAGACTCACATCCATCGAGTCAGTGATGCCATCCAGCCATCTCATCCTCTGTCGTCCCCTTCTCCTCCCCTGCCCCCAATCCCTCCCTGCATCAGAGTCTTTTCCAATGAGTCAACTCTTCGCATCAGGTGGCCAAAGTATTGGAGTTTCAGCTTTAGCATCATTCCTTCCAAAAAATCCCATGATCTCCTTCACAATGGACTGGTTGGATCTCCTTGCAGTCCAGGGGACTCTCAAGAGTCTTCTCCAACACCACAGTTCAAAAGCATCAATTCTTCGGCGCTCAGCTTTCTTCACAGTCCAACTCTCACATCCATACATGACCACAGGAAAAACCATAGCCTTGACTAGACAAACCTTTGTTGGCAAAGTAATGTCTCTGCTTTTGAATATGCTATCTAGGTTGGTCATAACTTTCCTTCCAAGGAGGAAGCGTCTTTTAATTTCATGGCTGCAGTCAGCATCTGCAGTGATTTTGGAGCCCCCCAAAATAAAGTCTGACACTGTTTCCACTGTTTCCCCATCTATTTCCCATGAAGTGGTGGGACCAGATGCCATGATCTTCGTTTTCTGAATGTTGAGCTTTAAGCCAACTTTTTCACTCTCTACTTTCACTTTCATCAAGAGGCTTTTGAGTTCCTCTTCACTTTCTGCCATAAGGGTGGTGTCATCTGCATATCTGAGGTTACTGATATTTCTCCCGGCAATCTTGATTCCAGCTTGTGTTTCTTCCAGTCCAGAGTTTCTCATGATGTACTCTGCATATAAGTTAAATAAACAGGGTGACAATATACAGCCTTGACAAACTCCTTTTCCTATTTGGAACCAGTCTGTTGTTCCATGTCCAGTTCTAACTGTTGCTTCCTGACCTACATACAAATTTCTCAAGAGGCAGATCAGGTGGTCTGGTATTCCCATCTCTTTCAGAATTTTCCACAGTTTATTGTGATCCACACAGTCAAAGGCTTTGGCATAGTCAATAAAGCAGAAATAGATGCTTTTCTGGAACTCTCTTGCTTTTTCCATGATCCAGCAGATGTTGGCAATTTGATCTCTGGTTCCTCTGCCTTTTCTAAAACCAGCTTGAACATCAGGAAGTTCACAGTTCACATATTGCTGAAGCCTGGCTTGGAGAATTTTGAGCATTACTTTACTAGTGTGTGAGATGAGTGCAATTGTGTGGTAGTTTGAGCATTCTTTGGCATTGCCTTTCTTTGGGATTGGAATGAAAACAGACCTTTTCCAGTCCTGTGGCCACTGCTGAGTTTTCCAAATTTGCTGGCATATTGAGTGCAGCACTTTCACAGCATCATCTTTCAGGATTTGGAATAGCTCAAATGGAATTCTGGTTGTCCCTCCATAAGATTGTAGAGGTGACATTGTGGTCCCTGTTGGGGCTGAGGAAAAGAGAATGAGACAGGAGGGAAGGGGGCAGAGCACAACCTTGGAAAGAATGACATAGCACAAGGGTGTAACATAAACCGATTAAAATCAATTGGGTCCAAGAGGACAAGTCAAAATCAAGTAAACGTTAATCCCCAATCTGTAAACCAAAAGACACACCCAGAGGTGGCAGATCAGCTCTATGCTATGCTATGCTAAGTCACTTCAGTCGTGTCTGACTCTGTGCGACCCCGTAGACGGCAGCCCACCAGGCTCCCCCATCCCTGGGATTCTCCAGGCAAGAACACTGGAGTGGGCTGCCATTTCCTTCTCCAATGCATGAAAGTGAAAAGTGAAAGGGAAGTCGCTCAGTCGTGTCCGACTCTTAGCGACCCCATGGATTGCAGCCTAACAGGCTCCTCTGTCCATGGGATTTTCCAAGCAAGAGTATTGGAGTGGGGTGCCAAGCTCTAAGGCACTGTCAAAAGACAGAGGAGTGGGTGGTTCCCCAGTGGCTGGGGTGACCCTCTCACTCATTAGCATATGAATTCACCCCGCTGGCAAAACCTAGCCAGGCCGCATTCCTTGGCCTGTACCCTGTACAGTGAAGCGCTTCTCTCTGAATCTTAACAAGTCTACCTCTTACCTATCGCTTTGTCTCTCACTGAATTTTTGCAATGAGACATCACAGCCTGAGCTTCATTAGGTCCTGAAGTCGGGCATCCTGGGTTTTGGTCGGGCTCAAGTCCCGGGAAGGAGAGCTGAAGGACAGGAGGAAAAAGCAGTCGGAAAAACGTGCCAAGGAATCCCCTTCATAGCCTGCGGGAAAATTTGCTAAATATCTGACCGGTGCTCACAGTTTTCATTGGCTTGATCCTTGGCAGAGAAGAGAAAGGACAGAAGAACCCCCACCGGCTTGTGTAACAGCTACTGGGGCTCAGCAGATAGCGCCTTTGGGACATGCTGAGGAGTAGCCCCTCCAGAGTCCCTCAGTTGCGCCCACTGCCGCCCGCCTGTTCGCAGGGGGTTCGAGGAAACAAGAAACGAGAGACTGTAAAGGACTAAGATTTTGTTAGGCATGTCCCTCCAGCCATAGGAGAGAGGACCTCCTACCTTAACCGGAGGTCTTCTGGAATCTGAGGCTGAGCCGCGTGAGCTTTCTGCTGAGTTCGCTTTCGCTGCCCCGGTTTACAGCACGATGGGCCTCTTGTCACTTCCCTTGTGCTGGGTTTTCTTCGCGGTCCGCTTCTACCGCGGGCGCTTTCGCTGAGTTGGGCTTCTGCTGTGCTTGGCGTCTTCTGTGGAGGTTGTTTCAGCCAGGTTAAACCCGAGTCACGGCACCATAGATGTCAGGCGAGTGTATGCTCCTCGGTTCTGTCTCGTCACAACAAAGATTTAGAGTGACGGACATTAAAGCCCCCTCTGTGGTTCACAGCTCTCGGGTCTTAGACCGTGATGTAGCTCTCAGGTCTCAAGCGGACCGTCTTATAGCTCTTAGACAAATCAGTGTTACAGCTCAGTGTTACAGCTCTTAATTTTATTTAGATAATAGCAGGAAAATCCATCGTTGAGGCGTGAGGCCATGTCGACCCAAAGACGCGAAGAGAAGAGCGCCCCAGCTCCCGGGGGAGAGAGAGCAAGCGAGCGAGCGAGCTTCGGCTCCTCTTTTTATGTTTTTCTCTCCCTGGGCCTGTCCTGTGTAAATTGGGCCAGCCAGGAGTGTTGTTTTACCTGAGGTCCTCACTCTGGTCCTCGGACCTTCCTTTGTTCTATTTTCTCAGGCTTTTCTCTTCCTCATCTTTTAGCTACCGCCATTCTGGACTCCTTTTCCCTATTCTAACTACCTAACACACCTGTGAGAGTTTTGTGAGGAATGAGTGAAGTAACTTGGCCAAAGAGCCCCACACAGTATGTACCTACGATAATTAGTAGGCAAAGCTACATAAGTCTTTTTTTTTTTTTTTGGAGGAGGGGTGGGTGAGGCCATGTTACACAGCTTGCAACATCTTTCCTCCCCGACTGAGGACTGAACCTGGGCCCACAGCAGTCAAAGTGCTGAGTTCTAACCACTGGGCCACCAGGGAATTCCCGATAAGGTGACAGAAATCTTGACTTGCAGCAATGTGAAACTGAACCATCATTTTAATCAGAGCCTCAAATTTCCCCATCTGTAAAATGCAGATAATGATACTCTCGCTCAGCCCAATTTACATGTTGCAGAAGGATCAAAGGAGTTCCTTGATGTCAAAGTGTCTTGGATACTATAAAACCCTGTAGGAGAGCTTTATTACAAAGCGGTCAAGCCAGCACAGCCCTATCCTGGAGCCACAGGTAGGGTTCCCTGCTCAGGGGACATCCGAAACAGCAGTTCACAGGCTGGTGAGAGATGAATTCCAGTGAGGCCCTGCTGCATTCCTGCCACTCTCAGTGTATTCAGACGTCTCAGGGGAACAGATAGGGGGATGAGGGAGCAGCCAGGCCCCACCTCAGCAGCATTTCTGCAAAGAAAAGGAATGTGGTGGAAGAGAGCAAAGTTGTGTAAAGGTTCCCTCCCCAGGCCTGGCCACACTGTGGCCATCAGGTGCCTGTACCTCTGCCCACCTGGCTCCAGGGAGGGAGGATGGGCAAAAGCTGCACTCCCAGCAAGACTGTTCTGCTCCCGGTAGGCGCGTGTCCACTTGGTGCTGTCTCTGCAGTTCAACTCAACAGACACATACTGTACATCTGCTAGTACAAGGCTAACAGGGTAGTTAGTATTAACGCTTTCTGAATTTTTCTTTTTAATACATATTTTGGAGGAATGGCCTCACTGGGGCTGAGTTGAAAAGAGCTAAGAGCCCTTAGCAGTGAGGACTTGAGAAGCCAGTGGGCCTCTACACTGCCAGTAGGGAGGGGCAGGGGGCTTGACTGACTCAGGGGACATTTGGCAGAACAGATCAAAAGTCCAAAACGTGCGTTATCTGACTTGGGGAAGTCTAGGAATCCATCCCAAGATGATATCACAAAATGATCTGATTTTTTTTTTTTTAGTCTTGGCTCTAATGTGGGTGCCCTAGGGCAAGTCACAGCTTCCTTCCTGCTGCTGCTGCTGCTAAGTCGCTTCAGTCGTGTCTGACTCTGTGCGACCCCGTAGTCGGCAGCCTACTAGGCTCCCCGATCCCTGGGATTCTCCAGGCGAGAATACTGGAATGGGTTGCCATTTCCTCCTCCAATGCATGAAAGTGGAAGGTGAAAGTGAAGTTGCTCAGTCGTGTCCGACTCTTAGCGACCCCATGGACTGCAGCCCACCAGGCTCCTCCGTCCATGGGATTTTCCAGGCAAGAGCACTGGAGTGGGGTGCCATTGCCTTCTCCGCTTCCTCCCTAGAATGGGGTTTAATAATGGCATCCCACCAGGCAGGGCCGAGGAAGAAATGAGACAGTGCCTCAAATGCAGTAATTGCTCACTGATATCAGCATCTTGCTCAGGGTACCCTCAGATATAGAGCCCCAGAGAAGAATTTGGGAGGCGAGCCCAGGAATCACGTGGGGCTCTGAGACGGGGAGGGAAGGAAGTCCGTGCAAGGCACATGGATCACGCTGTGCACAGAATGAGCTGCCTGATGAAGCAGAGTCCGGAAGGTGAGGGGGGTACCTGGAGGTCTCTATTCCTTTAAGTCTTGCTTTTAAAATGCTCAAGACTGTCTCCACAGTTGAACGTGAGGGGAAAATATTCTCAAGTTTAAGCCACTTATTTTGCTCTTCTGTTATACACAGCTGAGTTTAATAATCCTTATCTGAAGCTGGAGGCCAGTGGCTGTCCCCAGCAAGAAGCTTTCCAGGGGGACCCAGTGTGGAGGCCTAGTAACACAGGCAAATGCTGTGATACTAACATTTCCCTAGGGAAATGATCTCACTAAGGAATTCTACTCACACTACCCACCCTCCTGGAGCCTAATTTTGTAGTGGAAAAAGTTCTCCTAGGTAGGAGTTCATCCCTCCCACCCAAATCCCTAGGGTGTCTGGCACCTCCTTCCTGCTCAGAGGTGTCACGACACCTCCCCAAATGTGGCCTCCCTGCACCCAACCTTTCCCAAGGCCTCCTTCACAACTGATCCGTTCCCTGTGCCCTTCTCCTTGGTCTCTGGTCTTTTAGGCAACAGCTAGCACATCTGACAAGTGAATCGGTGTTACTGGGTTAATGTGTCACCCTCCAAGTAGCCAGGAGGCTACTTTTACAGGAGCCAGGAAGAGTCGAGGCCCTATGCCCAGAGCCGAGTGACATGAAGATCACCAGAATCGCTAGAGGCCACCCTGCTGCTGGCCTCACTTCCTGTGCGCCAATCCCATTTCCCCCTTCATCCCATGCCCTCCCTTGGCACAGCCGACCATGGTCGTAGCTCCTACCTCAGCAAATGCCAGGTCCCCACCCTCCACCGCCATTTGGCCTGAGCTGCCACACTGAAAGCGAAAGGAGGAGTTGGAACAGAAAGAAAAATAATAAAACTACTGAAAGAGAAGAAACAGCTGGCAGAATATTGGAAAAATTCCCAGGCGGGAATCCCCAGCCCTCAAGGGCTATGACTGGCTGAGGACCTTCTTAAAGGGCAATCTTGAAATGTGTTCTTCACATCTTGGTCAACTCACAGGAGTACCCCATCCCTGGACCCCACCCTGCCCCAGAGTGGAGTACATGCATGAGCTGTGGTCAGAGGGTCAGAGCAGAGTTACGGTGGGAGGGAGAGGGGAAGGGCTGAAGCACGCAGCAGGGACGTGGATGCATGAGAATCCAAGCTCTTCTGGGATTCCAGGGGGGGACAGGCAAACCCAGCAAGGAGAGGGCTTGGCAAAATCGTGTAGCCAAGAGGGCGTGCGTGCAGGTGCAGGGAGGGGGCCTCCAGAAGGCTGCCAGTGCAGCCGGGCGGTGGCAGCCAAAATAAAGTTGGCCGCTCTTACCTAAACCCAAGTGAAACTTTATATCCGTTCAGGAAACATGGATGGAAACTGGAAAAGGTTGAAAAGGGGATCTGGCTTGTGCTTCTGCAAGTCTGAAGCAGGCATGACAGAGGTTGGCAGGCAGGGAGGCAAAAGCAGAGGTACCCAGAGCACAAAAGCGAGGCTCCCACCATTCCTGGGGACCGGCAGACCGGCCACCGGGAGGGCTGGCCGTAGGATTTCTGATGAAGAAATATGAAGGGGCCTGCAGGGCAGGGACGGGGGGTGAAGGGGAACAGGAGTGGGTCTGCAACTTACCCGAACTCTGGGTTTGAGGTAATGGAGTTTGGAGAGAAAGACCAAGGCTGGACCTGGCACAAATCATCATGTCTTCTGGCCAAGTCTGGGAGACCTTTCAAGCCCCCGTGTTTTGGGCTCAGGACCTGACCCACCAGAGAGGCCCCCTCACCCTTTGTGAAATGCAGTTACTGATAATACAAAGAATAATCCACAATAAACTGGCAGTCAGTCCTCTTTGATGAGGAGAGAATAATTTCCACCAAGTTCATTAATTCCAGATAAGCTATGACCTAAGGAATGTCCCAAGCCCTGTCTACTGATTCTTCTGTCTTCACTCTTCTCCCTCCAGCCAGTAAGGTTAGAGGGGTTCACTGCCTGCCCCCAAACCCCCAAGTTCTTCCAGCCATGTGCTTCTCCCCATTTGACTCCACACACACCCCCGGAGTGGGCTTCCCCTGAGGTTCTGCTGGTAAAGACTCCACCTGCAGTGCAGGAGACCTGGGTTTGATCCCTGGGTTGGGAAGATCCCCTGGAGAAGGGAAAGGCTACCCACTCCACTGTTCTGTCCTAGAGAATTCTATGGACTGTATAGTCCTTGGGGTCGCAGAGTCAGACACGACTGAGCGACTTTCACTTTCACGCCCCCAGAGTAATCTTCCAAAAGCACTTGAATACCCACTTTCCCTGCCCAGCATTCGCCACCATCCAGACCAGCTCGTGTTGCCTGGCAACCTGACCTCCCACCCTTTCTCACTGAGGGTGGTGGAGCAGAGACTCTGAGTCTGCAGCTGCCTCCACTCTCAGTGCCAATACTTCCTCATCTGCGGACTAGAGACAATAACCACGCCTACGTTATGTGGATGTTTTGAGGATTAAATGAGTAAATAAAGTACTTGAAACAAGTGCAAGGTATGTAGTAAACACTTAATCCTAAATCGCTTCAGTCGTGTCCAACTCTGTGTGACCCCACAGACGGCAGCCCACCAGGCTCCGCCATCCCTGTGATTCTCCAGGCGAGAACACTGGAGTGGGTTGCCATTTCTTTCTCCAATGCATGAAAGTGAAAAGTGAAAGTGAAGTCGCTCAGTCATGTCCGACTCTTTGCGACCCCATGGACTGCAGCCTACCAGGCTCCTCTGTCCATGGGATTCTCCAGGCAAGAGTACTGGAGTGGGGTGCCATTGCCTTCTCCGAAGCACTCAGTAAGTGTGAGCTATTATCATCCTGGCTATGCACTACAGTGTCCACAGAGGAGGGATTTTTGTTTTGTTCACCAGCTTCATCCCAGTGACTCGAACAGGGTCTAGTACGTAGTAGACAATGTACATTTATTATTGTAAACTCTGTTCTAACCTAGCTCTTCCTTCCCTGTAACACATTTTATACATTCCTACCTCCATGCCTTTGCTCATGCCATTCCCGCCTCTTGAAGGGCCATACCCCACCCAGGGTTATTCCTCCTACTATTCTGAATTGCCACTTCAGCCTCCCCGCTGCCCCCTCCCGCCCAGACGCCTTCCCCGGGTTCAGAACCTGCACAAAACAAGCTCTCAGTAAAGCCTCAGTGGCTTGCGGCCGGGATTTTTTTTTTTTTAATGCTTTGGCTCCAAAACAGAGTTTCCTCACTGACTTGGCACTTAATGTTCACCACCTCCTGGGGGTGGGCCCTAAGAAGTGGCGCCCCTCCCCACCAACCAGCTACTATATATGTCACTTATCTTGTGGCTCTGACATTCAGAGAGGGCTTCCCAGGTAAAATTACCTGAATAACTAGACATAACTGGACACATGGTCTCCAAACCACAGTTTCTAGGCTTCCTAATTGGTGAGTTGAGAGACATGGCATCTGTTTGCCCAAGCAATATGAGCCAGGCGGCTCTACATCAACAGCCCACTTTCTGCCCTGGATGGGGCAACAGCTGCCTTAACTTGGCTGTTTGTGCACTAAAAAAAGAAATTCCATGGTGACCAGTTGACTCAAGCCAGCTCCCAATGTGAGGAGGTAATTTCAAAGTAATCCCTGATGACACCAAATGCTCCCCACCCAGTCCTTAATGAAAAGAAAAAACAAAGGCAAACCTTGAGCAGGAATTTGCATCAGTTGATATTCTAAACCTCCTCGAATGTGTGGTGTCCGAGCTGGAGTTGCATCTTGGAGGTTGCAGGCCTAACAGGCCCCTCAAGGCAAGCTGGTCCCCCCTCCCCAGAGACAGGGCACTCTCCCCACTCCCTGAGAAGGATCCCAGCACCATCAGGAAGGTCCTTCTGAGGCTGGGGGCGGGGAGAGAGCAGGAGATTGACTTGACTAGCAGCATGTCCGGGCCGGACTGTCCATGGGCCTCCTTGGATAGCATGATCAGGTTTTCTCCACAACCACACTTACCACACATTAGGCTTTCTTCTCAGTGCATTACATACATAGCTCTTTTAAAAAATTTTTATTTATTTTTATTTTTGGTTGCAGTGGATCTTCGTTGCGGTGCACAGGCTTTCTCTGGTCGCAGAGAGCAGGGGCTACTCTGTGGTGTTCAGGCTTCTCACTGCCCTGGCCTCTCTCGTTGCAGAGCACAGGCTGTAGGCACAAGGGCTTCGTTAGCTGGGGCAGCCATGTACTTGTGGCGCATGGGCCTAGCTGCTCCAGGCGTGTGAAGTCTTCCCCGGCCAGGGGTCCTGTGTCCCCTGCACTGGCAGGTGGATTCTTGTCCACTGTGCAGCCAGGGCAAGTCCCACCGTTCTCTCTCAATCCTCACACACAGCCAGGACGGGAGGCCAAATTATTTCTGCCGTTTACAGGTGGTGAAACTGGAGCTGGGAGTGTTAACTGTCCCACATGTAACCACTTGAAAATGGCCAGGCTGGTTGGAACCTGGCCCGGAGTCCATTCTCTGAGTCTCAGCTAAGTGGACTTCAGTGTGTGCCCTTCCTACCCCTTGCGAGTGCCACCACCGCCTCACCAGCACCACCGCCCACGCTTCGTGCCTCCCAGTCACTACTATCAGCGTGAACTTTGCACTCTGCCCCTGTGGACCCAGAAGAAGTGCTTCCTCGTAAGAGCACATCGCCCAGTTTTATAGTTTCCTCCTAGACTCTTCGGCAACACCTGAGCCTGCTGCTTCCCTCTTCCCCATCCCCACTCACAGTCAGCCTCACACACTCAGAATTACACTAGTCTCACACACACACACACACACACACACTATACACACACATTCACAGACAGAAGCGGTGATGACATTCACACACACATACAAAGTCACTCGCCTCTGTGATGGCTAATGGGATGAGAACTACTTTCTAGAAAATCCTGCCTGACTCTCCTTAAAGCCCTTTTTCCCAGCCCCTGGAGCTCCAGGCTTCTGCCTCGTTTCATGTTTCATGAACGAGTAACTCTAGCTCCGAGGACCACGGTGCCCCCTCTTCCTGTGCCCACAGGCAAATCTGGATGTTCTTCCCCATGCCGCCACCTTGTGACCCGAGCCCAGAACTGTGCGCTCTGTGCCCAGGGGAGACCCACTTCCCCGGGAGGTTCCAGGAGCCAGGTGGGCTGTTAGGAGAGGTCTACATCCAACTGTCCCCCATCTGCAGACGGGCAAGCCGAGTAAACCAAGATGCCCTCTTCCTCCAGCTGGTCTTCAAGGGCACAGTCAGCTGGCACGGCAGATGGGAGGGTGGGCCCCAGGACCAGTGCGTGTCAGGCTTGAGCTCAGACAGGCGTGTGACCGGCTCTCACCTCACTCGCTCCACTCAGGGACACTTCCAGGCCTCTCTGCCTTTGGTGAGGCAGCAGCCCAGGGGTGCCCCTCCTTTCCTCCTTGAGCCCAGAGCCAGTGTGTTTCAGGCAGAGTGATTTCAGCTCTTCTCTTTTACTCAGTTTTATTTTTGGCCCTCTGGTGCAGTGGGATGAGTCAGCCCTACTCCCCAGATGATGGCTACCCTCACCATGCCTGGCTAATCATGGGCCACTCCCATCCCCCTGCAGCGCAGGCTGCCATTCTAGTGCATCCTTCTTTGTATGGCTTCTAAGTGCAGGGTTTTGTAGGTGTGTTACCGCACGGCACTGCCTGCTGCTGCCTCTTTCATTACCATTTTCCTGACTGTTATTTAAAGTGTTTGGGGGAAGGGTTATAATAGACACAACCTGTTCCAGAGTGGAAGTGCCTTACACTGAGACTCTCCGTATTAGTGATCATGGAAGTGACTGCACTTTTTCACTGATTTGTTTCCTCGAACATAACCTCAGGATTGTGGGTCATGGGCACCCCGATTGGGCAAGGCTGCCCAGAGGCCTGAATCTTCACCCCCAGCTCTGCCTGAGACCCCCTGCAGGTCTTTTTACCTCTGACCTGTGGATTCCTCATCTGTTAAATAGCCCTTAAACTAAGGCCCTTAGAAAGACCCATCTACCTTGAATGGTCTTTGACACTCAGAAAGGTGCTATCTAGGAGTCACCAGCCCTGGAATTCTTACCCTGAAGCCAGACAGCCTAGGTTCCAGTTCCAGCTTCCCCACTTGCTGCCATGTAATACTGGGCAAGTTACTTAACTGTGTCTTTTTTTTAACTTGAAGATAGTAATAATACCTACTCTCTGAGGATTGCTGTGAAGATTAAATCAATTAAATTAGGTGAACAGTGCTGGGCACCTACTAAGCATTCATTAATGATTATTGGAGTTTTGTTTTAAATTTTATAATAGCCCTATGTTCCCATTTTACAGATGACAAGACCAAGGCTCAGGGAGCCAAGTAACATGCCCAGGCTTACATAACAGTATTACTAGGAGCTAAATCTAGGTCTCCTGACTCTGAATGCTATGGTCTTCCCACCAGAGAAAGCCTTAGGACTTCAATGTGCAACTTGGAAACATTATGCAAAATGTTCTTGATACCAATGAATGACAAGAGGTGACCCAGCGCCCACTGCACAGACAAGTCCTGGCCCTGGCAGTCTTCATTCCTCACTGGCATCCTTTTCCTTTACACCCACTTGCCCTCTCTGACAAAGAAACTGCTTCCTCTAGGGTTCTGTGGGTATCCACACAGCCTCTGAATCAATGTGAACCACAGTGCCAGGCCCATTAATAGCAGAGACACAACTGAGATGTGCTAGCAAGAGCTTGGGGCTAAGGAGTCAGGCCTGGGTTCTAGTCCTGGCGGTGGCATTTCCTCACTCTGGGAGGAAATTTTCCTTCTCTAAACCTCAGTTTCCACATCTGTGCAGTGGGAATAGCAACTGTTAACAAAGTTGTGTGAGGACTGTTTGAGAGACTATTCTGATCTTAATCAAATACGAATATATGCATGACTACTTTCTAACAGAAAGTTCCTGTTAAAAAAATCCTGATGCCAGGATTTCCCTGGTGGTCCAATGGTTGAGAATCCGCCTGCCGTAGGGCAACCAAGCCTATGAGCCACAACTGAGCCCGAATGCTCTGGAGCCCACACGCTGCAGCGA
This sequence comes from Bos indicus, assembly GCF_029378745.1. Lineage (NCBI taxonomy): Eukaryota > Metazoa > Chordata > Mammalia > Artiodactyla > Bovidae > Bos > Bos indicus. Next base: position 12,023,956 of record NC_091782.1, on the reverse strand, counting down.
AGACCTGTACACCATGTACCCAATGCAGACAAATAAATATAAAACTCTTTAAAAAGCCTGAATCAGCCTTGGATGAACTGTCACCCACTGTACGCATTTAACATTTTTCCTTTACTCTCCAGAAAAATAACTGTCTGAACCGGCCATCCTTACCAAAATATCGTATTTTCTGGACTTGACAAGTCTTAGAATGTAAGTGTTGGAAAACCCCTTGCAAACCATTTGGTCCCAGTGTAGTATAACCTGTATCTGATCAAGAGCTGCCTCTGCCTGAAGCAGCGCATGAGCTGAGAGTCCAGCTGGAAGGACACTGTGGGCCATCTGTTTCCCCGGTGCAGTAAGAAGGCACAGGCTGCCACACGAGGCGCATGCCACCTGCAGCCCCACTGTCCGCCCTCCTACAACGGGCACACCAAGGAGGTGAAGGTCCGTCTCTCCTCCAGCTGACCCTCAGGGCCCCCAGGTCTGACTGCCACGTTGGCACAGGAGATAGATCCGTGTGCCACCTGGACTAGCACAGGGCAGGGCCCACATCATACGTGACCACTCACAACCACCACACAATTAGGGTTCTTGAGCTGCTGTCTTTATCTTTTTGGAATTCTTTAAAATTACAGGTAGATTTTAGGGAACGATTTGCCCACAATCCACTTGACCTCCTCCTCAATGTGTAATTTTAACGGCTGAAACAGTGCATATTTGTTACCTTAGGCATTAAAACACTGCAGTTGGTTTCTTTTAGAACACAATGGAAATACTTGCTGGGAACTCCAAGACAGCTAGCAAACAGGAAAGACCAGAAGAAAGCAAACACAGACTAAAAAGCACCCTTTTAAAAGCGAGGGAAGCGACTTCCCTGGGGGTCCAGTGGTTAAGACTCCATGTTTTCAATGCAGGGGATGCAGGTTTGACAGCTGGTCAGGGAACAAAGATCCCACATGCTGTACTGCACAGCCAAAAGATTTTAAAGGGGGAGGGAGGGAAAAGCCCAGAAGGAGAGTACTTATGTGCTTGCAGAGCCAAGGACAATGCCAACCCAGTATCCCTGGGAAAGCAAAAAACCCTGAGTTTACTCACAACCTGCCCACTCCCAGGACTCCAGCACTGGACAGGCTGCAAAACAGGAATTCATCTTCAGTGGGGAGGTTTTAAGTACCTCAAGTCATCATGACGGAAATACATCATGGGCGCAGGCTCCCTGTAAACACGGGGGTTCGGGGGCAGGTGTCTGAGACTCACGGGTGGGCACCTCAATGCAGGGCACCTCTGAGGTCCCTCCTGGTCCTGACATGGGTGCTGGGCTTGGACTCAGGCTGTGGAGTTCAAACCTGGCTTAACCTTCCTACTCTCTGCGTGACCTTGGGAAAGGTACTTCCTCTTTCTGGTTTCAGTTTCCTCATTTGCAAAGTGGGGCCATGATATCACCTCTCTAACACCCGCTAAACACAAATGATGTTGGAGAAGACTCTTCAGAGTCCCTTGGACTGCAAAGAGATCCAACCAGTCAATCCTAAAGGCAGTCAGTCTTGAATATATATTGGAAGGACTGATGTTGAAGCTGAAAGTCTCAATACTTTGGGCACCTGATGTGAAGAACTGACTCATTGGAAATGACCCTGATGCTGGGAAAGACTGAAGGCGGGAGAAGGGGACAACAGAGGATGAGATGGTTGGATGGCATCACCGACTCGATGGACATGAGTTTGAGCAAGCTCCGGGAGCTGGTGATGGACAGGGAGGCCTGGCGTGCTGCAGTCCATGGGGTGGCAGAGTCGGACATGACTGAGCGACTGAACCGAAACACAAACAAATGAAGACACTTCCCACTCCAAGCGTACAGAATAAATAAAATAGGATGGAAAAAAACTTATGAAAATCCAAAATCCACTAGGTCACTTTCCTGTTTATGTGCTGCCATTATGGTGGATTACCTTTGAATTAAAAGTGAGTAAAGAGGATGGAGTAGAGCTCATGTGAAAAACGCTGAGCCTGGCAACTTTCGGGGCTCCCTCTGTGCCAGGCAGAGTTGTTGAAGCTTTGCACGCGTTACCTCAGGTTTTGTCCCAACAAGCCGGGAAGGGAAGCGGTTCTGGCTCCCACTGCTCAGCTGTGGAGACTCAAGTTCCCAGAGGAGTCAAAGGCTTCACTATCACGAGGGGCCACGGTGACTTGCCAGCAGCGGGCACGCAAATACACGACAGTATGGTCAAGGTCAGCACGGCAACTCCGGAGAAAGCAGAACCTTCCCCCTCTCCTGCAACATGACCACAGAGCCTCAGAGAAGCCGTTCCCAGCAGAGCGATACTCTGTGAACCCGCTTCTGGAGGACCTGCTCTGAGTCAAGGTCAGGTTAATTTATTATTTGATAACAGCCTGTGTCCAGCCAAAGGTTTCAGTGTGTGAACTTACTTTTAAAACATTTGTTTCTGTATAAACATATTGCTTGCTCATGGTATTTTTCTCTTCAGGAGCAAGAGAATGCATTCTCTTAAACAAAAACACTAATATGAATAATGCTGTGATTAGAAGAATACCTCCTAATAGTGGTTTATCATGCTTCCCTGAAAAAAAGACTGCAAATGATGATAAACGGTATTTTTTAAATCCTGGGAGTCAGTAGCCCACCTGTTCTCCCATGCTTCAGAGCCACCACCTGTCGCCAACATGTCTGCACCCTGGTAACACAGCACCACACCCCATGACGCTGCCCCGCCCTGATACTGGGCCTGAGGTCGATGGGGCAAGGCTCTGAGCAGCCCACAGGGACAGGGCAGACAAGTCCCTCTGTGGCCTGGAAAACCCTCCTTGAAAGAGCCGACACCGTTCTCAAGCTCACAGGTGTCTGCCTGTTGCTCAAGAGCCCGGATCTGGCCACAGCAAGGGAAGGGATGTGGCACAGGCAGAAACCGCTGGGTCAATCAGACCTGCGCTGACTCCTGGAGCCGTGTACTGTTTGCCCTCCGTCTGAGGCTTTATCTGCCAGGGAGATGGGCAAGCAGCCAGGGCCTTGGCAGGTGAGGGGTTGTACAGCCAGGGCGGTGGCATGTGGCCACACCAGATTTCAGTCTCTCAGGAGTACTGAGCCGAGACTCAGGAGGCTGAGCACCCAGAGATGGCCCTAGCTGGGCTCCATGAGTCTCAACAACTCACTCCCCTGTCCCTTTACCTCAGGCTTTACAGGGTAAAGGTCTGGGCAGCGTAAGAACTCACATGGTGCCTCAGGAGTCTCCCAGGCATTTGATCTGTGTTTAAAATATATGCTTGTATGTCTAACGATTTTTTTTTTTTAGAACATAAAGCTTACTAACATGCTAAAGTGAATCTGTGTTTTAGGTTGTTGTGAGGTAGACTTTCCATCCTGTCACTTCTGGCATTGCAGAATGAGTTGTTAAAAAATGTATTCACTTTTCTGTACAACCAAAACAGGAAAAACTTGGCTCTGAAGTCAATTTAAGACTGCATTCATCAAAACATTATTTTTCCTATCTTCGTAACTCAATTTATCTACCAGAACTTACATCATCATTTAAATTCTTATGTATTTTGTAATATACAATTTCATTCCAGAAAAAGGTTTGGCTAGTTTTCAAGTTTGAAAATCACCAGTCCCTGATGAACTCTTAAGTTCTCCTCTAGTTCTCACTTTTTACTAATCTCCAATTCTAAACCCTGAATAAATTCACAGGGTCTTAAAAGCTGTCAGTCCATAATAAAACCTTGAAGTTTCCTGCCTTTGCTTTTATACACATGGCTTTTTTCTTTATATAGCCAGCTTTCTATCCCAATCCCATTCTTCAATACTTAGCTCAAGTACAACCTCTTCTACACAAAACACTTAACATGGGTCTTGGACCTAAGCCTTGATTTCTTCATCTGTAAGATGAGAAACTGCCCTCAAGTGGTGAGGTTTAAGTGAGCTAGTAATAGGTATATGTAAAACATTTAGCAAGATGCTGGCAGGAGTTTAAGGAATACTAATTATCACTCTATTGTCTTTATTACTACCTTTATTGTTACTATCATAGTGGAAAAAAGAGATTCTGGAGTCAATGGAGACACAATTCTACTCAACAAGTGTGTGAGCCCAGGCAAATCTGGCCCAGTATTCTCAACAGGGCAGTACTGCCTCCTGGTGGGTGCTGGGGAAACTGCAGCTTTTCTTTTCCTTTTTATGGTTGTCACACTGGCCAGGGAGCATCACTGACATCGGGTGAAGAGGACAGAGACACGCGATGTCCGGCACACAAAGAACTGCCTATGCCCACAGGTCTGAACCAAGTACAGGTAGAAAGTATTAAAAGTGTCTGCATAAAGCCATTTAAAGAAAATGATTAAATGGGATAAAGACATTGTCTAGAATTGTACTTTACCCTGTGCAGTCGGGACTAGTCAATTTTTCCTAATTGTCATTCCCCTTCTACCAAAGGACTGTGGTCGTTCAGCCACTGTCATGTCCAACTCCTTGTGATCCTATATACTACCTCATACTTTGTTTAAAAGTGACAGAACGCTTTGAGCACCTTTCATGTATTAATTCACTTAAATCCTCCTAACTTAATGGGACAGAACTTATTTATTACACTCCCCTCACCCCATGTAGTTTTTTTTGGCCATGTGGCCTGCAGGATATGACCAGGTTGCCCTGCAGTGAAGCATGGGTCTTAACCACTGGACCACCAGGAAATCCCATTGTGAGTTTTTTTTTTGACATTATAGTTTTAAGGCCCAACTCATTTGTGAGAATACTGTGCTATCTTTCTTCTTCAATTCAGTGATCTGTTGTATTTGTCTGACATGTTATCCCTACTTCAATTAAGCTTATTTCTCCCTCTCCTATCATACTCAACTAAGTATGGTCTCATTACTCCCTGGCTGTAGCTTTTATTCTGATTTCTACATGTGCCTTCACTCTTTTCTTACAGGTCAAGTATGGAACAACTTCAAGTGGGTTCAAACATCTGACTTATTTCGTGTCTTCTGGCAGTCATACCCAACATACACAAATACATTCTATTTTATAAACTGCTCTCCTTTTTATATTATAGTTAAGGCTTCACCTTGCTTTTTTCTTTAAATAGTGAACACAGAGAATGGATTTCACTTCAGGATAGTGAAGGATCATTACAAAATATATTTTTATACAAAGGGAGCCCCAAGTCTGTTAAGAGTCGAGACCACTCTCCCTCTCTGAGCTTCTTGAGTAAATGAGGTAACCCCAACATCAAGAGTTGGTTATGAGGGAAAGCACTGTACATATGCTCAGCACATGGTATTTCAATTTCAGCTCCATTTTCCATTTTCTCTCCCATACTTTGCTCAAGCACTAGCAACCAACTTGATGAATGAACAAAACAGGATTTTCTGGTAAAAACAGTCTCATCCAACTGCTAGGCAACACCAAAGCAAGCACCCAGGGGCGGCGAAAACTGGGCAGCACCCAGTCGTCGGTGCTGCCTTTCCCAGCAAAGTTAAGCGGCAAGAACAGGGATGCGCCTTTTTCTACATACAGGGAGGCCTGGGAGAACTGGGGTGAGGAGGCAGCAAATACACCCAAAAGACTATTGCAGGATCAGAAACAGATCTTAATTCTGATCTTAACAAATCGTAAGCTCTTTAGACTGACCTGTTCAAACTAAATAAGAACATTTGGGGGCACGGCCCAGGTATTCGTTTCAAAAGTTCCTCTAGGAGATTTCAGTATGCAGCCGACAGTGGAAAAAACCACGGACAAAGATTAATCAGTTTAATACCCTCTGAAATGTTTTATTATCCCCAGATTTAAAAATATAAGTGACTTGTCCCAGACACACACAAAGATGGAAATCTGAATACAGGCTGGGCTAATTTGAAAACCTGTTTCTAAGGAGCCATCTAGCAGTTAGAACCCACCTTATCCTTCCTATCTTTGTGACTTCAGAAGCCCCCTTTTTGAAATCTGCCTGGACCCCTGTAACCACAAATGTTCCTCTTGACCTTGCAACCCTGAAAGCAACATCCCCTCAAACTGGACAAAATATTCAAAAAGTAGGTAAGGACTAGGACAAAATATTCAAAAGTAGGTAAGGACCAGAGAAACACTCGTATGCACTGGGGGCACTCCTGCGTGCCCAGCACTGAAGTGGTTCAGTTTTTCTTTACCAGCTGAGCCACCAGGGAAGCCCTGTTTTGCTTAAAAGCCATTCCTTGACTGCAAGTTGCATACCAGTGTTAGTCTGCCACGTACGAGCTAATGCTTATTGAGCAGTGTTGTCTGTGTTGGGTGCCATATCTGCATCACATTACTACATTCTCAAAGGTAATTAACCTGTCTTAAGATGAGAAAAATTAAGTGTCAAAAATTATGCAGCTGGCCATTGGGAGGAAGCCAGGATTCAAACCCTGAAGTCTTAAAGTTATACTGCTCCCTGGAACAGCAGTTCAGTAGCTGTTGAGGCAATCCTTATCCCAGCTCTGCCAGCATCCCTGCATGACCTTTGGCAATTCCACCTTCTCGTCTCTAAATATAGGACTCCCAACTATGAACTCCAAGCCACTTCCAGTTATTCTACACCTGGTATTGCAACCTGGTTTACACCATTATGGCTCAATCACTCCTTGACAACTTGTCCAGCCTTCTCTATACTTCAGTCTCTTCCTCAATAACGCATGAGTACATTACCTTATTACTGAGACTCTTTTTAATTATTTTATTCCTGTCACCTGCTTTCAAGTCCCAAAGTTGGCCCTGGTTCAGGAACCCATCTTGGATGATGCACTTCCTTCCATTCACCTCTATGAGAATCAATCAAAATCATTTAGTGTTCTTCCAGGTCAGCAAGCTGTGGCTGCTGGAGGCAATTCAATACCTTTAATCACTAAGTCCACTGTCAAAATCTAAATGATCACTCAAATGTGCCTACTTGGAGGTGTTATCCTGAATCTCTGCAACAGCCTTCTTAGCCATGGAATTCTGGGGTACTCTCCCTAAGATTCCATTATTTTAAAAAAGGAAAACATAATTGGTATACTTTTCTCTATGAAGTTGCCATTATTAATAATTAAAATGCCCCCTCAAATGAAAGTTTGATGTTTACCAGTCCTCACATAAACTGCAATACTCACCAATGTTGGTCTCACATTGCTTTAAGGGTGACCACAGGTGATGTCAAGACCAGGAGACTGGAACAGCCACAGCAACCAGTAACAGCTTTGACGCATGCCCATGACACAAAATAGTCAACATGGACTGATGGAAACAATGTCAACCCATCTATATCAGCACAGCTTTGTCCTCCTTGACAATGACATCTTAGTCATTAAATTAGGCATCAGGATAAAGCCAGCTGTCTTGCCAGGTGGCACACTGGTAAAGAATGGTACTCCAACATTCTGAAAAATCCCATGGACAGAGAAGCCTGGCGGGCAACAGCCCATAGGGTCGAAGAGTCAAGACACGACTGAGTACACACACAAACCCTGACTATGTAACAGCCGTACTACTGGCCCAGACGACATGCAAGTTCAGACAGTGCATTTCACATTAGCGTGCCTCAGACGTGTAATCAAAAGCTGAAGGACACACAGCACTTCTAGCTGTATGAATACTTGCTCATCACAGGATGCCTAGCTTTCTAACAAAACTTTAACAAGTTTTTATCTCTAGAAAGGAATTAATTCCCCAGTGTGTGTATATTTACTTTTACCATAAGCATATTTTACAACTAGAAAGGTAAGTCCTAAACCCTGTTCGTCACAATATAGGGGTGTCTTACAATTGGGTTGTAAAATAAAAACACAGTAAGCAGAAAACAAAGGCTTGGGAGTCTAGTATGGCCTCAGTGCTGAATACACTACAGATCTTCCTTATGATTGGGTCGTATCTTGATGAATTGAAAACACAAGTCAAAAACATTTAACATATAGCTAACCTACCCAACATCAGAGCTTAGCCTCACCTAAACGTGCTCAGAACATTAGCCTACAGTTGGGCAAAAACATCGAACAAAGTACTGAATCTTTCATGTAACTCACTGAATACTGAACAGAATGAAAAACAAAATGGTTCTGGGTACAGAATGCTTTTAAAGCATATTAATCGACCTTTGTGATCACCTGGCAGTCTGGGAGCCAAGGCTTGGCTTGCTGCCCCTTGGTGCCCAGCACCAACAGAGTACGGTGCCGACCACTACTAGCCCAGGAAAAGATCAAAATTCAAAGGAGTTTCTGCATATTGCTTTTGTACTACTGTAGTCAAATCACAGGCTGAATCACCAAGACTGTCTGTATTGGTTAGCAGGATGAGGAATGATAAATGAGGAACTTTTTTCTGCCCTTTTTAACAAGGAGATTCACCTCTCAACTGGTTATGATTTCATAATAAAGTCATGGATAATGTTTGGCAGACCAGTACTCAAAAAAACTTCCTTTCCTGGAGGATACAGCTGGCCAAGTGAGTAGAGACAGGACCAGAACAAAAAACTTCTAATTTCCTTTCCTTTCCTATGCCAACCATCTTCCCCCCAGCTTCCACCATCCTCAGAGCTTTCTTAACCCTTTCCAAACTATCATTGTTCATCTACTCCTATTTTCAAAAGTGGGCAGCTTCTATGCATTGCCAACTGAAGACAACCAGGATTATCAGTTAAGTCAACTTCTTATCCCCACTAAAATTTTCATTAGAGCAGTAACACTCCCAACTTTTTAGCCTTTCCACCAGTACTAAAGCTACATAAGCTATCCTACATTACTTATTTAGCAATAGGGCTGAAACAAAATAAAAAATTAGATGGAAATTGGTCCAAGTTCAGTAAAACATGCACTCCACTGCTCCTGTCTTCTAACTTGTACTTTACGATTAAAGTTGTTTATACTCATTTCTTCACCTCAGATTCTTTACATTCACTTGTTTTCCACTACTGCTACGTAAGGGGCTTTTCAAAGCACCTGAAATGTTTGCCACCTCACTCAAGATCCAAGAGCCTCTCAGGACATTTAAAATCCCTACAACCAACATCTTAAATCATTCTAATCTACAAGAGAACTTATTACTATTTAGTTCAAGGTTTCAACATCCCAACATTGGACAAAAGTCAAGTATTACCTATGCTGTTTTGAGTCAGAGCTGGTGTTATTCCTTATCACCGCACCCCATTCCCCATTAAATGCCTGTCAGTCTGCCATGTGGGGAAAGTGTGACACAAAAAGGATTAAATGACAAATCAACACTCCATTTTGTATTTATTTACAAGATACTTTTGTTGAAAGTTAACATGGATGGTTTTTCCTAAACTAAAATTTTCTCATTACAAAAGAAATTCGGTTGCAGAGAGCCAGCTGGATTGAGTTAAAAGAAAGTGCCAGCTGCTTAAATTTAAAAGTATGTAGAAATTGTTTCCTGAGGGAGTTCTCTCAAAACTTAGAATGTTTTTTATGTTGGTCATTTCCATTTCCCTTTCCAAATGACCGATACAAACAGCAACCCTACAGCATTCACTAAGTAATTTTCTTCAGCAACTTTCCCCCTTTGCTCCAATTTGAGGTTTGGGGACTTAACAAAAAAAAAAAAAGGCCACTAAAAGGATACTAACTTGCCCCAAATAAAATCTGTGAGTTATATACTGAAACAAAAATGCCAATTCATAAATGAACTTCAAAAAGAGGGGGGAAGTCACCTACAGCCTACTTTTTCTGGAAGGTATAATTTTGCTCTGGAAATAAAGTGAAATATTCTCCATCTCATCTAGTCCCCAAACGATGACTAGCACAAGAAGGTAAGTATCAATGTTTCCAGAAATTTTCACTTCAAGACTAAGTACATATATGTACTAATAGATAAGGCACTAAATGGTCACAATGCTTTATGTAAGTCAGAGAACCAAGGAAAAACTAAAAAAAAAAAAAAAAAAGGTAACATTCTGCACAAGTACTTCATGTGTTAATCTGGGAAACATTTTGGCTGTTGTCTTGTGTTCCATCCAGGTAGTTAAAAGAACCGGGATACAAAATTATGAAAATACCATATTATGAATTTCTGCAGTCTCAATTAAACATTAAGTTGCATAACAAAATTAAGCAGTTAACTAGGTTTATCAAGACAAATTTTCAGTATCTCTTCTCAGAACCTTACAACTATTCTGTGTACAGCTGAATTCTTTTGAAGCAGCCAATTTAATAAAGTAAAATGAAGAGAATTTGTGTGGATATATAAAATTAAATCCAACAGCATCAGACTGTTTTGATAAAAATATACTCCAACCCAGTTTTTCTTCAGCTACTTTAATTATAAAGTCTTTCATGTTCTCAAAAAGAAAAGAAAACCAGAAGGCAACAGTCTAGTACAAAAATATACAACTGGAAGACATTGCCACCAACCAGATCTCACAACTAAATCATGTTGGGGATTCTGAAAATAAAAGCACATTGATACAAAGTACTAACCAGTGGTTCTTATATAACCCAGGGATGGAAAAATCAATCAGTAGGCCTGGAAAATACCATTCCTAATAAAGCACTGCAGAAATATGAAGCACGACGCTTCAATAAAAAGCAACCAGGACTTTCCATCCAAATACGGGTGAGTTTAACTAAAAAGGTGGTGATGCCATCTACTCATCACATTATCTTTTATGGAACTGTAAAAAAACATAGAAATAGTTGGTAAAAGGTATCTATATCTCTAAACTTCTCTTTCTGCTTAAGACATGGAGGTCAGATGTAACCCACAATAAATTGAGAACCACAGAATTAACTATTTCTGCAAAAATAAAAACTATACTCTTAGATATGTTCCTTAAATTATCACCAAGTGTTAACAGTGACCTCTAGTGAACACCTGTCATCATTACATCACAAGTCAAAGTCTGTGACTGCTTTCAGTATAATATTCAACTGAGAATCCAAGACACTGGCCAATAGGACTTGTAATTTCAGAAATTAGTTAACTACAGAGAACTTTTTCAAAGCCACAATGTAAATGTAAAATACAAAGTTTTAATAATTTCTGCCTTCCATATTTTTTAACAAGCCATAGAACTGTGCTAAGGCTTCTGGTTAAAGTGATTGTAAATTTGGATCCTAAGGATAAATCTGAGTTAACTTTATATTGGGTCTGTATTGGCCACTTTGTAGCTATAATTGTTCCTTTTTACAGAAGCCCAATTTAAGACTCTGCAAGTTGCATACTGTCAAAAACATCCATGTTCATTGTAAGAGCAGTGTAATAGTGATATACCACATTACTTCCAAGAATCAGTACCTATCTTGCCTTGCTTGATCCCAACAGTTTTTAAGCTCATTATGAAAGCCAGAAGGCCCAAAGCCTGAGCTCTCAGTAAATAAGGAGGCAGTTTTACAAATGTCTTCTGCCAAAAAGGATCATACTGAACTCCACTGACATCAGTTTTCCCCTGTGATAACCAGGACTCTTCTCCCTTGATACTTTTGTGAAAGGTTAAGAAGGACCACTGGAAATAAACTTGTTTAGGATGAATTTCTCATAAAACATCCTTATAGATTAACACAATGACTTGTCTTTCATGTTAAAGAAAAGTCAGTACAGCACAATCCAAAACTATCTTTAAATAGCACATTTAAGGAAACTAAGCCACAAGACTGTTGCATTATGATTTAATCTAATTGCACAGAAGTTTGAAATTACAACTCCTCTAGATATCTAAGAGGAAGATTATGCATGCCTCCATATTTCAATTCTGCACTGTTACATTTGAACCATGTAGTGAATTTCACATAATGATGGATCAATTTAGAATTCCCATGCAACACCTCAAATTATATAAAATGGAAGCAATTTTTAAAGCTCTGTGGAACATTTTCATGCTAGTGATAGAAGCTTTTTTTTTTTTTAACTGGCAACTTTGGATTATATATGTATCAGGTGGCTATACTTTAAAATGTTGGTCACTGAATATCATGGACTTTAAACTGGCTTCTGCTCCTAAAGACATATCACTTAGGTAGACACCAGAAAGTCCCTTCACTTCAAAAGCCTCAAATGTATTTCCTAAAAAATAAGATTTGTGTAACCAACTGCCTTCTGTGGGACAAGAACTATGGTAATAGTGGGTTCAACTATTACAATTATGCTTATATTTTATTTTCAAAAGCACTTTACAAGAAAATATAAGTATGGCTTCCAATAGGAATGTTACACCTGGACTTGGTACCAAGCTCAGATTTTAGTTTTGCAAGGAAAAACAGGCTTTCAGGTTAAACAACAATTTGTAACCAAAACTTTAATCCCAAGGATTCTCACAAAACATATTACAAATGACAGCATGAAAAAAGAATCTTGCACAGTAACTCAATTCAGCTCTACAATGTACCCTTAAACTGGCAGGACATTTGTTATCTTGAGTAGTCTCATATTTCCAAATAAAGAACGTTACAAAGAGCTATGTATTCATATATAGCAATCACAGAATGAACTTACAACCTAAAGCAAAGGTAAACTAACTTCCTTGAAACTTCTTAGACTCTACACCAACTGGACAACCTTTTGTCCAGTGTGAAGACTAGTGGGATTTTTTAAACCTCTAATCTAGTTTAAGGGTGCAGCTTTAATTTTTCCAGCTGGCTTTTGAGTTCACAGCAGCTTTAAAAAACTGCTTACTACAGCTGCATACCATATCCCAGGTATGTTGAAAAAAAAAATCTTCCAATTTTTGCCAGTTTTTATTTCCATCATGTTAAACATCGACTGGGCAGGAGTTAAGAGATTTATTATCAGCCTATGCAAGACTAAAATTCAAAGCAAATTAAATTTTGCTTAAGGGAACATTGTAAAGTAACAATTCTTGATATTACATGCCTCATATGATCCATTTCAAACCATAGAGAATTACACCTTTGTGTCACTGTTCCAACAGACAAACAAATGTGAACAGCTAAAACATTTTAAAAATGCACCAAGCTTATGAAGTCTCAAACAAAACTTGAATTTTCTGTACATACTCCTGTCAAATGAAGTTATTTCCTGTACATCACTCCTCTTGCAAACTGGTCTTCTATTTCCTTTCATTTGACCTAGATCGGCTGAAAAACAGAAACAAAAGTTACATCTGGTAACTCAGTTACAGGCAAAACTTCATCAAAAGATTTTTACAGTAAAGTTATAAAACATTTTGTCCTAGTAGCTTAAAAGACCTATTTCTGTTTTTAGTATATTATGTATGTAAGCTCTTAAATGGCTCAGGTCATTAAAGATCTTACCTACGAGACCTAGAGAAAGATCGGGACGGCTTGTGATTTCTCTCCCGGGACAGTGATCTCTCTCTTCTCCTATCTCTAGAAAGGGACCTAAAATAAGAGGAGAAAGAAAAACGGAGCCATTCAGGATTACACACAACAATGTCTAAGTTTTTGAAAGCTAAAAGTTCTATATGTTACTTGATTCATTACTAAAGTCAGTGTCTATTGCCATTAACTGAGTCATCTGGAAAACAGCTTAGAAATTTCACAAACACTCCCATTTCTGAGAATGTGGCCCCCCAAAGATACTTTACCTGCTCCGGCTGCGGGAGAAGCTTCTCCGTCTTGGAGATCTAAAAGCAGAAAACAGAAAAATTAGGCTAATTGTCAATTAGCATTTATGGCGTGAGGCATTTCCCAACTTTTCAATCTCACTGTTGGGCCCAGTGAATGTGCCGAAGAACTGGCACCCATCGTCCAAAAATAAAAATTTTTTAAAGGAAAACAAAACAAAAAAAGGGCACAGAAGGATTAAGGAACCAAAAGCTCAAGTGAAAAGCAGGTATTCCAATCATGGATTCACTTTAACAAAGAATGCTTCACAGCAGATCTGTCCAATGCAAAACTTCATGTCAAACTAACTTCACTACCCAAACACCACACCAAAATGTAGTCCCACAAGTAGTTCCAAAAACAGTACCATAAACCAGTATTTGGAACCCATGCAAACCTGTAAGTCCATGACAAGACTTAGGTACCAGGTGGATAGTGTAATTTTGTGAAAACGCGCTAGGTGTAAATATTGATGCCATTAAGTGCTACATTAGAACTGCATTTGTGATCGTCACATTTAAGAGTGTGTTTAGACTTATCAAAATTACCTTAGCTTGGCCCACTTCACCCCCAAAATTTAAAAATTTTGAAAACTGTTAGTAAAACCATTTAAAGGTGATAGGATTCAACAAATTTTTGCTAGAAAGGAAAGCTAAATCTGTTAGAGTTATTAAAATTTTTAGTTTGGCATCTCACACATGCAAATAAGTTTCACTTGAAGGTCTAGTTACATTATGAGTTCCCTATCACCCTTAAAAGTTTTATTCAAGCAATATATATGTACGTTACCATTCAATTATGCACAGCCAGCCTTTGATCCAGAAAAAAGAATTACTTTAAGCCGCTTACTCCTTATTTTAACCAGCAGTAAACTGTATAAGCAGGAAAAACTTACTAGTTTTTGGGTTTCAACAAGCTAGAAATGGTGAGGTGAGGCTGCCGGACTGACGGCCAGGAAGAATTTGCTGAAAAGGTTTTGCCAGATGTTGCGTTGGATTTAGTTGGTTGGCGAAGGGGGTGTTGTGGATTTTTCCTGCTTTTTTGTTAGCCGAAGGCTGCTGCTGTAGTTGTTGTGAAGACATTTGGTAAATAAACAGCTGAGCTGATTGGCCAGGAATGTGTGGGCGGTCGAGGTGGCTGCTGCCGATTTGGTTAAGGTTGGAGAGAAGGCTGAGAGAAAACAGCATGCTCGGGAACCAAAGGGCGGTGCAACCTGACGACTGGCCATGCCTGGGTCATGTGAAACGACACCAGCCAAGCTGAATGGGGCGCGCTGGTCACATGACGCTGAAAGGGCTAGTTGACTGGCTAATGCAGACTCAGAGGGTGGTGAGAAGAGACATGATGGTGACTCTGTAACGGGGTTCATTTTTATTAATAGATGGACCAAAAAGCACAAAAAAAAATGAAAAACAAGCCATCAGTACAACCATCTATTAGCTAACAAATACTCTTTATTATGATGGGCAACAGTGTGTTGTTTTGTTTTTCAAAACAGCAAAAGGGGCAAGATTTTGAACTCCTATCTCCTAGGACTTCACTCACCTGTAAGAGGTAAATTCAGTCCTATAGAAACTATTTTGGAGGTCTGAGGAGATGTGGAGTTAGCATCCAGACAATACTGCCTGGTCCAAGAATGATGCCATTTTCAATTATAAAAAAAACCTGCATTCTCTCCTATTTGGGTTTGAAGAACAGATGACTGGGATTACTTTAGCCCCCTTTATTGGTCAGTGACTTTAGTTTCAGAATGATTTCTACTTTACCAGTTTTAACAATAAAACAGCTGCCTGTTTGATAAATATTACAATCGTGCTAACAGTAGAAAACACATTTTTGTGAAGAGCTAGAGTTGAATGTAATGTTTGTCATTATGGAGTCAAGAAATGGAAAAAGGCCTAAACTGAAGTATAAGGGAAGACTTGGAAAGATGCAACTAGAAGATGAACTAGAAGACAGATCCAAGATAGAAGTTACTGACTACCAACATGAACAGTGACCTAAAGACAAAAGCCAACACTCAGCACAACTCACATATCCCAAACTACACCCAACAAACGCTTCGTAAAAACCTGATTCTTCAAAGTTAAAACCCACCAACAAACTTTAAGAGAGATACCTGTTCCTATTAGCTACACCAATACCTCTAAACACGCTCTCTCTAAGTACCTGCGTCGAGGTGGAGGACTCCTCCTCCGATAATCATCTCGAGGGCGACGACCCCAAGAAGGAGGTGGGCCACGATTACGACTTCTCTTTTCACCATTCGATAGTTCCACTCTTACTCGGCAGCCACAGAGTGTTCTAGGAGGGAAAGAAACAGTGAATTTAAAACAGCCAAACTAATTTTCTAGGAGATGTGCATTAAAAGCAAGGAAAAAACAAACACAAAGCCCCCTTTTATAGCTAGCTTCTTTGCAAAGAATCCAACTGTATGTCTGCAGAATCCTTAATACCAAAGCACGTTTTAGTTCCTTATCTTTTTTCTAGTAAAGAAAACCAACTTCCTTGTGTTTTATTGCTGTTAAGTCAGTCTGATCATTGGGCTCAATGTTAACAGTTACAATTTAAGTGTGAAAACCTAGATTCATCCTCCAAGGTAGTTAGTTCATTTGTACATCCTGTTTTGACTTCTTCCTTGGGAAGATGCAGCAACTGTTTACCAATCATAAATACTCCATTTGTTGGTCTCTCTCCTCCCCATCCCCTCTAAGCAAACATCAGTAAACAGGACAGAAGCATCCTGGACATTTTACATTTTCCTTTCCCTTCAATCATCACACAACAGTTTAAACATAAGAAACTGTAGCTGAGAACAATTAAAAAAAAAAAAAAAACCTTTATAGTCCACCTACTCATTGATCCACAATCACTAAGTTTAGATAAGCCACCATATGTGGACAGTGATTGGGAAGAGGTGGGGCCCTGGAAAAATGTTTCCGTAATCTGCTTAGATAAATGACCTTTTACATATCTTTATAGTCAACTCACAGATCCTTTAATTTTTGGATCTTAATTCTGTTCCTTGGTTTCATGAAACCCAAGTTTTCAAATGCCAAGAAGAAAGGCAACACCTGTTCACTGTTAAGACTCAGGTGTTAACTTACCAGCCAGCTAACAGAATATTGTAACGCAAAGGGAAACATTGTTATATGATCCACACTTCCTAAACAAATATTTCCAACAGGTATCAAAAAAAGATAATAGTACAATAAACCCATATAACCATATCCACTTACAATCTGTGGCCATTAAGAGGGATGATTGAGCCACAATTCTTTTAGACAAAATTCAAAGGTGACAACATGATTGATGCTTTGTGGTGGATTTAGATTAAAATGTTTCAACCACATGAAGCCACACACCCAAGCTGACCATTAAAATTATTTTCTCCAATGGCCAACTGAATAAAAAAACTTCCTAGGTATCTTCACAAATTGTTCATTTTGATTGCCAAAAAAAAGGTTTTATGTAAATTTCCAATAACATCAATTTCAGATAGCAAAGAAGCCATCTAAAAGTCACATATCCTAGAGATTTTGAATATTAAAACACAATAAACTATCATTAATTAATCAACAAATTACCTCCCATCTAGCTCTCGGACAGCATCAGCTGCGTCTCGGGGATCTTCAAATTCAACAAAAGCAAAGCCGGGAGGGTTTCTAGCAACCCACACACTTCGGAGTGGTCCATAATAGCCAAAAGCTCGTTCCAATTCAGTCTTGTTACCATTGTTTCCAAGATTACCTACATAAACTTTACAGTCCAATGGACAGGAATCACGATGCATTTCTGCAATAAAAAAAAAAATAATCCACAGTGAAAAATAGATTCAGGAAAGAATGCAATACTAAAACCCCAAAAACTAGGACTATCCCAATGGTTACCGGTAACTGCACAGAAGCCAGAACAAATTGTGAAAGAAGAGGGGGAAAAAAGCCTCCTTGAAAAGCGGGGGGAGGCGGGGCGGCGGGGAAGGTAACACACCAGAGGAGTGTTTACCAAAGTAGAAACTAAGGATTTTACCTATTTCAATTAATTTCACCTAGAAGAGTAGGATCACCTACTCAGAAGCAAATTCAAAAACATCAAACAACTCGCTGAAGACAATCACCAAGAAAACTGATACTAATGTGCCTTCACAGGTCAAGTTAACCAGCATCACTCCTCACAATGCAAGACAAATCTGTTTTTAAAAAATGTACCTTACTCTATTCTCAACAGCCCAAAAGTGTCAAGCCAAATATCCAGCAACAGGTACATAAACAAAATGTACTATCCAAATTATTCCGGAATCAAGTACCCATAAATGCTACAAATGTGTCAGAGCATACAGTTATAGATATCAGACACGAAATAGTGCACATATTACGATTCCAAGGATGTGAATTATCCAAAAAGGGCAAATCCAGAAACATTTTAGTAGGTACCAGGGGCTTGGGAGAGAGGACAGGGCAAAAGGTGAATGGATGCTTCGGTATACAGGTCACTTCGTTGGGTATAAAAGACGTTCCAACTAGTGAGGTGATAGCTGTACAACAATGTGAACATACTAAATACCTCTGAATTGGGCACTTTAAAATGAAGCTTATGTTAATTTCACCTCAGGAAAAAAAGCACTTGTTGCATAAAATTTAAGCCACCCAGGGGGCTTACATTTTTACAAACTTTAGATACTTATAGTCACTTAAGCAATGTCTAATCAACTTATAGGCCAGTTATCAACTGCATAAAAAAGCAGTCTGCCCATGAACTCAGCTCAAGAGCTTTACCATTCTTTTCTCACTCTGGGTTTATCCAATTAAAAAAAAAAACCAGTCCAGACACATCCTAATTGCGTGACCCCACCCTGCAACCAGTTCTGAGACCAAACCATTGCTGGGGAATGTGTTTTTTCCCTTTTCCAGAAACTTTACAGTGACCAGTTTCAGGCCCACGCATCAATAGGAAAAGTCACAAGAACAATTCAGCTCAAGGAAGGTCGGTTAAAAAAAAAAAAAGTTATTGGGTCCCGACTTTAAAAGTGAACTCAAGTTAAAAAAAATAAATAAATAAAAATGAAAATGAGCATCGAAATCAATCATTATGGTTCTAAAGGCTCAGTTTTGATTAGTGACCTGAAGGGAAAAAACGATGAGAAGCTACCCAAGGAAACGTGCTACCGAAAAAAAAAAAAAAGGCGCCATAAATTGAAAAGCCGCGGCCTAAAGTACAACCGACTACTGAGTCCCCCTTCGCCTCGACCCGGATAATCTCCCTTCCCGGCTCACGGCCTCTCCGTTCCCAGTGTAGGATTAAAAACATCTCCACTTTGAGGGCTGGGTATACCTCCGAGGGGCCAAAAGCCCCCGCCACAGCCCCTAGCTGAACGTCACAAAATGGCGGCACCGTCTCTTTGTCTCAGCCTACCGCCGCCATTGGCCTATCCCCACTTCGGCCCCTTTAGGACCCATTTCCCACCTCATTCTTTTAGTAGTCGTTCGCTTACCGAGATCTTGGGTTAGAAATGCGGAGGTTCAAATCCACAGAACCTAGGTTAGGTCTTCCCGGTCCACCTCCCGCCCGGCGTCCCCGGATGCTCTCGCACACCCGGCGTCCACGAAATGGCGGACCACCGCCGTCTCCTCGCCCTTATTTATATGACACACCAAAGTCACATGACTGGATGGGCTCGCCCAATGAGAGGCGGAGAACGCCGTGACGTAATGGCTACAAACGCTGCGAGAATCGCGGTTGCTGGGAGCGCGCTCAGGTCTTGGCGCCTTGTCTGTAGAGGCGGCTGAGGGGTGTCTCAGGTCCGGAGTTCCTTCAGGTGTAATTCCCTAGCTGCTGACTTCCAAGTTATCCTCAGTCCCGTCTCCCTCACCTCTAAATAGGCGGGGGTTTAAGAACACCTCGGCTGTTACTCTCACTGATAAAACGTTTTGCTCCTAATAAGATTAAAGTATTAAATACTTATTAAAGTATTCACTAATTACTTCATCCTCGTAAGCGGTTAGGGTGGAACTAAGACCATCACGTTTAGGAAAGTACTTCGGAATTGCTCCCAAGGTCAATGAGGCTTTGTGATCAAGCTGCCACCAGACTGTACCAACCGGGGTCCCACAGTTAGAGAAAAGCCCAAGCCTAGAAAGTCTGGAACTCTGGCTGGTATCTCACGTCTCACGCAAACTGCAGGATTTGACCGAGACGATGGTGCATTATCACGGACTCTTGAAAAGTTTAATAGCAACGCAAACGCAAATGAGACTGCGTTCCAGGCCATCTGGAAACTACCACATCTAGCAAATGAAAGTGGAAGTTCCTGAAGAAGATTGAACCTTTCTCCTAGCAAAGGCTGCTGTATTGGCCTGAGGGCAGGGCTGGGGTCCGTGGGTCACTCATACCTTCCTCTGTTTTCTACTTCCCCTAAAAAAAAAAAAAAAAACCCACGAGCCACAAGGTTAACTATTGGGAGAGAAATATAGCGACTGTGGCTTCCCAGGTGGCGCTAGTGGTAAAGAACGCGCCTGCTAATGCAGGAGATAAAAGAGAGGTGGGTTCGATCCCTGCGGGAGGGAAGATGCCCTGGAGGAGGACTTGGCAACCCAGGCAACTCCAGTGTTCTTGCCTGGGAAATCCCATGGACGGAGGATTCTTGCGGGTTACAGCCCAGAGTGGAACTGTAGCGACTTAGCACACGTGTCAGAAAAATCACCAAAAGCCCCTTCCTCACAATAGTGAGTTCAGTTAGGAAGTTTGCCTGGTGTTCCCTACCCGCTTTCACTGGAGTCTGTGTTGTTCAGTCGTGTCCGACTCTCTTGCTACCTCATGGAGCTCAGCAGGCTCCTCTGTCCATGGGATTTTCCAGGCAAGAATACTGGAGTGGGTTGCCATTTCCTCCTCCAAGGGATTTTCCCGACCTAAGGATCCACGCAGGTGTCCCGCATTGCAAGCAGATTCAGTGGGGTCTGACTTATGCTAAATCTGCTCTCAAGAGAAGCACTAACAACTTGTATTTTCCCACCGTTACCTGAAAGATATACCAATTATTGTTTTGTTTCTCTCAGGCGTTCTCTTACTGTGGCTCTGAGAGGTTTATCCATAGTGGGGGGAAAATACAAAGATTTAATAGCCCTGAGCCTTAGTTTTTACATCTGTAAAATGGGGCTTCCATACCAGCAAGGGAAGAGTTGCTGCTGCTGCTGCTGCTAACTCGCTTCAGTCGTATCCGACTCTGTGCGACCCCAGAGACGGCAGCCCACCAGGCCCCGCCTTCCCTGGGATTCTCCAGGCAAGAACACTGGAGTGGGTTGCCATTTCCTCCTCCAATACATGAAAGTGAAAAGTGAAAGTGAAGTCGCTCAGTCGTGTCCAACTTTTAGCGATTCCATGGACTGCAGCCCACCAGGCTCCTCCGTTCATGGGATTTTCCAGGCAAGAGTACTGGAGTGGGGGAAGAGTAGGGAAGGAGAAATGCAGTGGTCGAGGCAGACCCTGAGCTGGCCTTACCTTGGGTGTTTACCAGGTGAGGGATTCTAGCAAAACCTTTCTGTTTCTTACTTTTCTTTCCTTCTCTTATTGTTTTTCTTTTCTGGCTCACATAAATTTGCTTTGATTTGCTCCCCTCCTCCAAGGTAAATTTTTCTCCTCTTTTTATTTCCTTCTATTAAACCAAACCTTTTTAAAAAATTTTTTTATATTTTTTTCTTTTTGGCTGCACCCAGCAGCATGTGAGAACTTCATTACCCGGCTAGGGATTGAACCCAGGCCCTCTGCGGCGGAAACATAGAGGTTTAACCACTGGGCCGCAGCGGAAGTCCCAAAGCAGAGCCTTTTTTAAGTCAGACTATCCTGGATTTGGACCATAGCACTGCTGCTACTTAAAGTGTCTGCAGAAGAGTCCCTTACCCTCACTCAAGATTGCTTTCCTCTCCATAAAATGGAGTAATTATATCAATGCAGGGTTGTTTCGTCCTGTCTCCCCTCAGAAGAACTTCAGCTTTGGTCTCCTGTGGTCACTCCTGCATCCCCAGGGCCAGGAAACAAGCCTGATACACAGCAGGTGATCAAAACATACTTGGTTAAGTATTTAAAATAAATGATGTATGTCAATCAGCTGGCACAATCTTTGTTCAAAAAAATTGTTTTTTTTCACGTCTCATATCCCATTCTTTCCCACCATTTCCCCTATTTTTGTTGTTACTATGTGTGTGTGTAATGCTAGTCTAGCATGCATCTTTCAGTGGAGCACTCTTAATCCCTCCCACTGTATTTTCAAATACCTTCTGAACCTCCTCTTCTCATCATCCACACAGACTTTCCATCTTCTGGTAACCACAGCCCAGTGAATTATCCATTTAAATTATAGACTATTTTAATGTTTCTTTAAATTTATTCAACCACCAGCCACTCTTGTGTAGACCCTAGAATCATAGGAAGCTTCAAGGAAACATATCAGAAATTCTTGAATGGGGATCATGAGTTGTAGCAAACAAGTATCTTTTGACTTTCTCTGAGGAAGGATTCTCACAGTAGACCATGTTATTGACTAAAGTGTGGCTGGATCCTATACCCTATTTTTTTAGGGGTAGAGGCATGAGCACCCCTAGTTAATTAAATCATCCCCATTCTTAGTAGCCTCCTTGCCTTACCCCAATTAGTTCAGGAATGGATGAGTAATCCAATCAGACCTGTCAGCTAATGGGACTTGTAATTTGCAAAATTACAGTAATTTTAGAACTTTTAATAGCCACAATCTAAATGTAGAATGTAAGACTTTAGCAGTTTTCACATTCCATATTTTTTACAAGTCATGAAATTGTGCTTGGGCTCCTGGTTAAAGTGATTGCAAATTTGAACTCTAAGGATAACTTCCTGGGGTTATCTTTATATTATCAGGTTCTGTATTAGCTGCATTCTAGCCATAATCTATTATCCTTTATACAGAAACCGTTTCAATTTAAGACCCTGTGAGTTGTATACTGCCCCAAATGCCCACATAAATTTATAAGAGCAGTGTAGTTATTGATGTACAGTGTTGCTGTACATGAACTAGCTATCTTGTCAGCACTGCCACTAAGCCAACCAGAGAGAGAGGTATGTTCCTTTTCTCTGACTAGCAGGGTCTTGAGCCTGGCAGCCATCCTCTTTCTAGAAGGGAGGAAGCAGCCTGCAATAGATCCCCAACCAAAAGAGAGGGAGAGATGAGAAATGGGGACTAGACTCTTGTTTAAGAAACACTGAACCCAATTCCATTTTTGAGATTTCCAGTTGTGTGAACATACATGTTCCCTACCTCTGCCTCTCATTCTAAGTCACTTTCAGTTTTTTTTTTTCCTGTTACTTGCAAACAGAAGGATTCCAAATACAGAAATTACTCTGACACAGACTTCTCATTACCCTGTCTATAACCATGACTGTAAGCTATCTTGCAATTCTAAAATTTGCCTGCTACCAATTTGCTGCTGCTGCTGCTGCTAAGTCACTTGAGTCGCGTCCAACTCTGTGCGATCCCATAGATGGCTCCCCTGTCCCTGGGATTCTCCAGGCAAGAACACTGGAGTGGGTTGCCACTTCCTTCTCCAATACATTAAAGTGAAAAGTGAAAGTGAAGTTGCTCAGTCGTGTCCGACTCCTAGCAACCCCATGGACTGCAGCCTACCAGGCTCCTCCGTCCATGGGATTTGCCAGGCAATAGTACTGGAGTGGGTTGCCATTGCTTTCTCTGACCAATTTGCTAAGTGCTTTAAAAAAAATTTTTTTTAATTGAAGTATACTTCATTTACAATGTCATGTCAGTTTCAGGTGTACAGTAGAGCGATTAATATATATATATATATATCATATATATATTCTTTTTCAGATTCTTTCCCCTTATAGTTTATTACAAACTATTGAGTAGAGGGAATTCCCTGACAGTCCAGCAGTTAGGACTCAATGCTTTCATTGCTGTGGCCTGGATTCAAATCCTAATGGGGATCTCCTGCAAGTCCCTGCTAAGGCCAAAAAATAAAATTAAAAAAAAATTTTTTTTTAAGTATTGAGTATAGTTCTCTATGGTATACAGTAGGTTAAGTACCTTTTTTTTTTTTTTTTTTGAACACCAAGAGCCATTTATTAATAGGCTGGAAATATAATCTAATCAAAAGACAATGACAATTATAGACATGTAAGAATAAATGTATCAAAAACAGTAAAGAATATATTGTGCAGAAAATTACAAGATTTTAATGAAAAACAAGATATGTAGAAATGGAGATACATATTAGGTTCCTGGACAGAAAAAAAAATCTAATAAATACCACTCAGTCCTCATAAAACCAGTACATAAATTACATGAGTGAAGTGAATGAAGTCGCTCAGTCGTATCCGACCCCTTGAGACCCCGTGGACTGCAACCCACCAGGCTCCTCCATCCATGGGATTCTCCAGGCACGAATACTGGAGTGGATTGCCATTTCCTTCTCCACCTTTTTTTTTTTAATTAAAAAAATTATTGGGCTTCCTTGATGGTCCGGTGGTTAAGAATTCACCCTGCAATGCAGGGGATACCGATTCGATTGCTGGTCCCGGAAGATCCCACCTGCCTAGGGGCACCGAAGCCTGAGCACCACAACTACTGAAACCAGCGCCACCTAGAGTCTGTGCTCCGCAATAAGAGAACCCACCTCAATGAGAAGCTCAACTAGAGAATACCGCCCCCACCCCGGTCACGGGAAGTTCCCCTGGAGAAGGAAATGGCAACCCACTCCAGTATTCTTGCCTGGAAAATCCCATGGACGGAGGAGCCCGGTAGGCTACAGTCCGTGGGGTCGCAAAGAGTCAGACATGACTGAGCCACTTCACCACAACTAGAGAAAGCCTGCATGCAGACTCAGGGCAGCCAAAAATAAAATTTTTTTTAAAAGAAAAAAAAAATTACTGATGATCAGGCATTATTAGCATTATGTATAACAAATAGAACTTTTCAATAATGTGATTGATTTCAAGTATCCACGAACAAAAATCTGTTAAGAGTGTAGACCATAACAATAGTTTATTAACTGCTTGATGTAGTCAGTGTCCTCACAGGATGCAGATGGCATACCAAACAAAGGGTTAACTGAAGAGGTAATTATTTACAGAGGTTTGAGTTCAAGAAATCCACAGGGCAGTGGGGAACTCCCAGAGGCAACTCTTCTAAGCCCAATGGGGCAAGGAAGGGAGCAGGGTTACCAGAACCAGACAAACGCTGTAGCTATGAAGAGAGGCCCTTCGGTATAGGAAATGTGGCAGCCCAGTTCAGGCAGGGGTGGGGGTGGCCAGAAATGAAATAACCGAATTCTTTCTCTTTCTATACTCCCATCTTTTAATAGTGCCTTCTATTGCCCAAGGCTATCTGGAAATCTGAGGACAAGAGAGCTGAGTGATGCAAGCCCAGATCAACCTCCAAGGGCACAGAGGAGGACAGAGAAGACTGGAAACTGATCTAGGGTTATAGTGTCCAATACAACCACCACTAGGCTCATGCTTATTTGAGTCCGAATTGACATGTACTATAAATGTAAACATACTTTAAAAATACTTCCTGGATTTCAAAACCTTGGTATTCAAAAAGAAGGTGAAGATCTTATTAGTTTTTATACTGATTACATGTTGAAGTGATGATGTTTTTATGTATTGGGTTAAATCAACTATATTATTACAATAAAATTCATCTGTTTCTTTATACATTTTGACTGTGGCTACTAGAACACTTAAAATTAAGTGTGTGGCTCACATTGTATCTGTTGGATTGTATTGATCTACATGGACAAGTGGAAAATAACCCCACATGACAACAAATAATCATTTAAAAACTCAATTTAATTCTATGTCCTGGACAACTATATGAAAATAGTGTTTCTGCAAATCACATAGTTTAAAATTTTTTAAACCTAATTGCCTTGATCCTTTGACATATGGCCCTTCTATGTATTTTTATATTATTCCCTGAACCAGTTTTGTTTTTTTTTAGGTTACATCACACAGCATGTGGGATCTTAGTTGCTTGACTAGGGATTGAACCTGTACCCCCTGTATCTGAAGTGCAGATTCTTAACCACTGGACCACCAGGGAAGTCCCTGAAACAGTTCTTTGGCTCATATTGCATATTTAACACTCACTCATTCAGTCAAGAAGTGTTTGTTAGGTACCTTCTATTTTCCAAACACTGAGATGAATTTAGAGGGATAAGTCAAAACCCAAAACAGAGTCCTAGGCTCCCATCATGGGGCTGAGTTCCAAGATATAGGGGAATTAGAAAAAGAATCACATAACTGGTTGTGAAATTACTTATGTAGAAAATGGTCTGGAGAGAGAAATGGTGTCTTAAGACCATATCATAGGAAAGATTGGCCTGATTAGGTAAACCAAAGGAGGCTTCCTGGAGGAAGTGATGATTTAGCAGAAGCAGGAGATGTCTGGCAAAGTTTGTGAGAAGAAAGAAAGTTCCTGGAAGAGGGTACTGAATATATAAAGTTACTGTAGCAAGTTAGAAGAATTAAAGAAAAACAGGCCAGTGTGGTTGAAACACAAAGTGAGAAAGAGATTTGAAATTTTATGAATATGTAAAATGTTCATGTTATACTTGTATTTATTTGTATATCAAGTATTTCAGTTCAGTTCAGTTCAGTTCAGTCACTCAGTCGTGTCCGACTCTCTGTGACCCCATGAATCGCAACACACCAGGCCTCCCTATCCATTACCAACTCCCGGAGTTCACTCAGACTCACGTCCATCGAGTCAGTGATGCCATCCAACCATCTCATCCTCTGTCATCCCCTTCTCCTCCTGCCCCCAATCCCTCTCAGCATCAGGGTCTTTTCCAATGAGTCAACTCTTCGCATAAGGTGGCCAAAGTACTGGAATTTCAGCTGTAGCATCATTCCTTCCAAAGAAATCCCAGGGCTGATCTTCTTCACAATGGACTGGTTGGATCTCCTTGCAGTCCAAGGGACTCTCAAGAGTCTTCTCCAACACCACAGTTCAAAAGCATCAATTCTTCAGTGCTCAGCTTTCTTCACAGCCCAACTCTCACATCCATACATGACCACTGGAAAAACCATAGCCTTGACTAGATGGACCTTTGTTGGCAAAGTAATGTCTCTGCTTTTCAATATGCTATCTAGGTTGGTCATAGTATTTACCAAGCTACTAACTGCTTTCAGTGAAGCAAATCTAAATCTATCACTTTCAGTCAATAAACATTAATTGAATACTTATTATATTTCTCTCTGGAAGGCTTAGAGCTGCTACAGTGGTATGTTAGAAGTATGGAAAGTTCACCCAGGAGATTTTCCGCCCTCCACCGTGTGGAAGATTCCAGGTAACAGTTGGACTATTTATTTATTTGGCTGCAAGATCTTACTTCCCCAACCTGTGATCAAACAAACCCCTTGCCCCCTGCAGTTTGAAGTATGGAGTCCTAACCACTGGACTGCCAGGAAATTCCCTGGACATTTTATTTTCTGAGGAGGGTTCTTGTGCCTGGAAAAGAATAGTGATTGATTCTGGAGTTCTTTTTTTTTTTTTTTTTTGGAGTTCTGATTAATGTTAAATTTGACAAAGTTTCCAATTCTTTTTATTTATTTATTTAATTTGCCTACACCAAGTCTTAGTTTGGGTATGTGGGGTCTTTAGTTGCATGTGGGATCTAGTTCCCTGAGCAGGGAATGAACCCTAGATGGCTCCACTGGGAACTCAAAGTCTTAGCCACTGGACCACCAGAGAAGTCCCCAAAGTTTCAAATTCTTAAATCTGTTTCTTTCCGTATAGTTAAGCTAAACTTTGAATCATTGTTATTTTATTTTCTAAGAAACTAATTTTAAAAATAAGATCAATAATTCCCACCATCCTTAGATAAATCTTTAATAGACTCAAGGGACTTCCCTGTGATCCAGTGGTTAGGACCCACACTTCCAATGCCTGGGGACGAGGATCTGATTCCTGGTTGGGTAACTAACATCCTACATGCTGCATGGAGGGGCCAAAAAAAATCAGAAGTTAAACAGAATTTTCCTAAACAGTTAACATTATCTATGCACTTGACTGATTTAATTCCTTTAAATGTATCAAGTAACACTTGTATATTTAGTACATTTAATCCTCTGAACTATTTCAAAGGTCTCTCATAGCAGACTTAAAATTCTAACAAGCAAAATATCCCCTATTCATGGATTAAATGACTTAATAGTGTTAAAATGGCAATAATACCCAAAGCAAGCTACAGATTCAGTGCAATCCCTACCAAAATTCCTGAAGGGGAGGGTGGTCTTGTGAGACTGAGCTTTGTATCTGTGAAATCTCATTCCGTCTCCTGATAAACAGTTGATGTGGGATCTGAACACTGACTAAATGTTTGATGACATTAAAGAAAGATGATTAAATGATTTTTTAAGTCCTTACCTTTTTAGAGATAAATGCTGAGAGGCTCACATATGAAATGATATGTTCTGGGTTTGCTTCAAAGTAACATGGGGGCACTTCCCCGGTGGTCCAGTGGCTAAGACTCTGCACTCCCACGGCAGGGGTCCCAGGTTCAATCCTTGGTTGGGAAACCGGACTCCAGAGTTTGCAGACCTCAACTAATGTCGCAGCTGAAGATTCCATATGCCACAACTAAGACCCAGCACAATCAAACAAATAAATAAAAATAAACTTAAAAAAAAAAACCCACATGGGCTCCTCTGCAGTTCACTTCAGTTCCCTACCACCCTCCCATCTTCAACGTGCCTGGCCTGACCCGCTGTGGGCTAACTAACGTGGGCTCCTCAGGGCACTCTCTCAGCAAAGCAAAGCCCCGTCTGGAAGAGGAAGAATGCCAGCTGTGGAACAAAGCGCACAGGCCGTACGACCTCAGCGGGCACTGGGGGGATGTGGCAATTCTACACAGAGGATTCACCAGGGCTCAGAGAGGGCCCTGTTCCAATATCAGTTATGAGGCTTCCGTTCATCGTTTCTATATTTATGTTGCACATTTGGGGCAAGTACACTTGTTCATGGATTCCGCTACATCCATCTGTCTGTCATCTGAAGAAGAAAGGAAAAAATCCCAACATATCTTGGACCAAAAGCATAGTGATTTTCTGTTCATGAGGAAGAAATTTTCTGTAAGCTTATTGTTTTACAGGGAACTTAACAAGAATTAAAGAATCAATTTTTTTTATGGCTAATAAACTTTTTAATTCATTAACACACACACACACACACACACACACACACACACACACGGGGATGGGGGCTGTCAATTGAGTCTCCAGTCCTCAGCTGATAAAACAAGACTGAGCTCAGAATTGTTGAAGCTGGGTAATGAGTACACGGAATTTGTTATGCTCTATCTACTTTTGTTATGTGTTTGACATTTTCCCATAATTAAGAAGTCAGAAAGAAAAAAAGGAAAAGCAAAGGAGAAAGGCCACAAGAGGAGATCGAGAAAGAGACTAAGCTTGCTGGTGATGATATCATAATAGTGTAGCATTTTACAGAACATTTATGGAACATTTACATTCAGTATCCAGAAGAGACCTGATAGATCCTTGATTTTTCCTAAACCTCTTCCCAGCCACAAGATCCCTTCCTGTCTTGAGACGGAAGCCAGCCTGACACATGGAAGGTGACAAATGTTCACCAAACATGAGTATGAAAGGACTTTCTGGTGGTTAAGTTCGTTAAGAGTCCACCTTCCAATGCAGGGGACGCGAATTTGATCCCTGGTTGGGAAACTAACATCCCACATGCCCTGGAGCAACTAAGCCTGAGTGCTGCAACTAGAGAAGCCCGCAAGACCCAGCACAGCCAAAAAGGGGGGGAAAAAAGAGAGTGAAGCTCTCATTACCAGCCCTCCCCACACTTCCCAGAGACTCTGCTGCCATCTTTCCAGCCTTGATCTTAGAGCAAAGAGCAGTTGTGGTCCTCGTCTCTTTTCACCCTTCTCTTCTAGCATATCTTTTATTTTAATTATTTTTATTTTTGTTGAAGTATAGTTGATGTACATTCCCTAGTATGTCTTGATTGCTTGCCACATATTTCAGAATTTAAATTATACCCAGATAAAGCTTTATTTTATTTATTTATCCACAATAAACTGTGGAAAATTCTGAAAGAGATGGGAATACCAGACCACTTGACCTGCCTCTTGAGAAACCTGTATGCAGGTCAGGAAGCAACAGTTAGAACTGGACACAGAACAACAGACTGATTCCAAATAGGAAAAGGAGTATATTGTCACCCTGCTTATTTAACTTTTATGCAGAGTACATCATGAGAAACGCTGGGCTTGAAGAAGCACAAGCTGGAATCAAGATTGCCAGGAGAAATATCAATAACCTCAGATATGCAGATAACACCACCCTTATGGCAGAAGAGGAACTAAAAAGCCTTTTGATGAAAGTGAAAGAGGAGAGTGAAAAAGTTGGCTTAAAGCTCAATATTCAGAAAACGAAGATCATGGCATCTGGTCCCATCACTTCATGGCAAGTAGATGGGGAAACAGTGGAAACAGTGTCAGACTTTATTTTTTGGAGCTCCAAAATCACTGCAGATTGTGATTGCAGCCATGAAATTAAAAGACGCTTCCTCCTTGGAAGGAAAGTTATGACCAACCTAGATAGCATATTCAAAAGCAGAGACATTACTTTGCCAACAAAGGTCCATCTAGTCAAGGCTATGGTTTTTCCTGTGGTCATGTATGGATGTGAGAGTTGGACTGTGAAGAAAGTGAACGCCAAAGAATTGATGCTTTTGAACTGTGGTGTTGGAGAAGACTCTTGAGAGTCCCTTGGACTGCAAGGAGATCCAACCAGTCCATTCTGAAGGAGATCAGCCCTGGGTGTTCTTTGGAAGGAATGATGCTAAAGCTGAAACTCCAGTCCTTTGGCCACCTGATGCAAAGAGTTGACTCATTGGAAAAGACTCTGATGCTGGGAGGGATTGGGGGCAGGAGGAGAAGGGGACGACAGAGGATGAGATGGCTGGATGGCATCACTGACTCGATGGACGTGAGTTTGAGAGAACTCCGGGAGTTGGTGATGGACAGGGAGGCCTGGCGTGCTGCAATTCATGGGGTTGCAAAGAGTCGGACACGACTGAGCGACTGAACTGAACTGAAAGCTTTATTCTACAGGCAAAATTCTGTAGCTTGCTTCATGAGCTTTCATTGTTTTTGTTTTCAAGTTTAAGGGGCAGGGCCAGCGAATCAGGTTATAACCTGTTCTTTTATAAACTATTAATAAAACCTGTTCATTTCAGTTTGTAATTTGTAACTATTCAGGTTATACTTCCTCCCATTCACCATGTTGTATCCTCCTTATGTTTAGTCCTCTTAAAGTGTGTTACAGAATCAAACAGATTGGGAAACATTGAATCAATAAATAGAAATTTTCTGTGTAAGGAAACCGAGAAGGCTGATGGCCACTTAGTGGATTTTAAGAGGATTCAGAGCTATTCTTAACACCGCCCCCCCAAAAGGACCCCCACATAAACCCACACAGGTTATAGAACAATGCAGGGAGGATTTATTTTTCAAATATATGAGTATTATATATATATGTATGTATGTATATGTATGTCCATACACACACACACATATATATAGACACAGAGAAAAAAGCAGAAAAGTTTACATACAGAATAATAGCATTTAACCTATCATATAGCATAGGGAACTCTGCTCAATGGTATGTGGCAGGCTGGATGGGAGGGGAGTTTGGGGGAAGATGTATACATGTATATGTATAACTGAGTCCCTTTGCTATCTTCCTGAAACTGTCACAACATTGTTAATAAGCTATACTCCAATATAAAATAAAAAGCTAAAAAAAGAGAAAGAAAAAAGAATAATTAGCATTTACTTCTAGGTAAGATGAAGATTTCTCTTTTTTTGGCCATTTCTTATAATTACATCTAATGAAAATTCTTTTTACTGAAATAAAGAGCTGAAATAATGAGGGTTTAAAACTTTCTTTTTAAATTGATCCATGATTATTTTCCTTTTCACACTGCCCATGGGGTTCTAGAGGCAAGAATACTGGAGTGGTTTGCCATTCCCTCCCCCAGTGGACCACATGTTGTCAGAATTCATCACTATGACATGTCCATCTCGGTGGCCCTGCATGGCATGGCTTATAGCTTCAATGAGTTACTCAAGCCCTTTGCTATGACAAGGCTATGATCTATGTGCTGGAGAACTCTTGAGAGTCCCTTGGACTGCAAGGAGATCAAACCAGTCAATCCTAAAGGAAATCAACCCTGAATATTCATTGGAAGGACTGATGCTGAAGCTGAAGCTCTAATACTTTGGTCATCAAATGCGAAGAGTCAACTCATTGGAAAAACCCCTGATGCTGGGAAAGATTGATGGCAAAAGGAGAAGCGGGCAGCAGAGAATGAGCTGGTTAGAAAGCATCACCAACTCAATGGATGTGAATTTGAGCAAACTCTGAGAAAAGGACAGGGGAGCCTGGCATGCTGCAGTCCATGGGCTCGCAAAGGGTCAGACATGACATAGTGGCTGAACAATAGCAAATTATTTTCTGATAACCATCAGTTGATCATCTGAATTCCCCTAGTCTGGGGATGTGTCACGTGACAACTGAAGTTAGCTGAGAGCATTTGTGTTATTCTATTTCCCCGATACCACACCCGCCTGCAATATCTTTCTCTATATGCAGTAACTGCTCCCATAGCACACACAGTAATTATCACCCTGTGGTTTTCTCTGGAATTTACTTGATTTACAAAATGTAACTGTAGCACTTAAATGGAAACTGGGATACAGAGAGGTTAAGTAAGTTGCCCAAGGTCACACAGCTTGTAAAGAACAGAGGTGGGATTCAAACCCCAGATCTGACTCTGAAGCCTAGCGATAACTTGAGGAGTGAAAAGCAGCCAAGCTCATGAATTGTGACCATTTGGAAAAACTGCCTTGATGTCTCTGGGTGTGTGTTTGTTTCTTCAGTCCCCCACGTTCCTCCGGGAACCCCAGGGAACAACACGTCACGTGAACAGTGGTCTTCCTGGCTGCACCCAGCCCCCAGAGTCAGCTCTGTTCCTGAACTCCGGTTCAGATTTCAGCTCCACCCTCTCCCCGCCTCGCTGGTGCCTCAGTGTATTACCTTATTTGGCTCTCAGGCCCACAGAGAAGTCTGGAAAAGGATCCAGGCCAGAATAGGATTGCTTGTACAGTGAGGGGGTGAGAAGTCTTTAGTGACCTTGGCTCGCGCTCTGAAAGTCACAAATTTAGGGAAGTAAGTTTAGTCTCAAAAACAGCTACAAGAAGCAACTGAAGAGGGCAGAGTGGAGGTGCCGATGTCACAATTTTTCACGTGTGCTTATGTCTGTCTTTGTCTTTATTGTGCTCTCTTATGGCTGTCTTTCTTTCTTTCCTCTTTCCTGAGTTTCCAGAGTTTGTACCCCAATGCAAGGAAACTCAAGCCCAGAAAGTATAAAAAGTTTTAGGTAGCTGGTGCCATAGATATCATAGTTTAGCATATGCTTATATGGCTTATGAACAACGTTTAAAACCCAGTTCAGAGAGTCTCTCTTTCTCGTCTAATTTTTGAAACTCTCTCAGGTAGATATTCTATCTTCATTTTATGCTTAAAAAAAATTTTTTTTTTATTTATTTGGTTGTGCTGGAGCTTAGGATCTCTAGTTGGAGCATGCAAACTTTTAGTCTGGTCTAGTTCCCTGACCAGGGATTGAACCCGGGCTCCATGCATTGGGAGCATGGAGTCTTAGCCACTGAACCACCAGAGAAGTCCCTCCATTGGACTTTTTATGTTTTGTTGCTGTTGTTTGGTTGGTTTTGGTTTTTTTGTTTGTTTTTGGCCGTGGTGCTCGGCTTGCAGGATCTTAGTTCCCTGACCAGGGATTGAACTCAGGCCACGGCAGTGAAAGCTCAGAGTCCTAATCACTGGATTCCCAGGGAATTCCCAGTATTATCTCCATTTTATTGATAAGAAAACTGAGTCACAAGAGTCTAAGTCACTTGTCCAGAGCATTTGTGTAATTCTATTTCCCCGACACCACACCCGCCTGCAATATCTTTCTCTATATGTAGTAACTGCTCCTATAGCACACACAGTAATTATCACCCTGTGGTTTTCTCTGGAATTTACTTGATTTACAAAATGTCTAAGTCATTTTGTAATGACTTAGTTCAGAATGTAATGACGGAGTTCAGAATGACCAAAGCCAGGCTTGTGCCTACAGTCAGGATAGTAACCGTAGGCCCATGCTACTACTGAGACATCCCAGGCTTCTGGGGCCTTTGCCTTACTTGACCTGTTATTACATTTCAGCCTGTTGAGCCCTTACCCCTGCCTTTCTGTCTTCTCCCTTCCAGATTTGCAAGTTCCCCACTTTCTGGCTCAGTGCCCAGCAGAGTGCTTCTTCCTCCACTGCTCACTAATTCAAGGAGCCCTTAGGATTCCCTCCTGGTCTCTTCCTGACTCATGTATGTCTCTGTCCATGAGGAACCCTCCTGACTTTCAGGAATTAGGCTCATTGCTTTATCTTTGGTGGAGTGATTATTCTTCTATGCCCGAACCATACATCCAATACACATGCTTCTTTCTCAAGTCTCCCTTGTACTTCAGACCTCCAGTTCACTATCTTTCCATCCTGTACCCCACATCTGACTCTCACTGCTTCCCAGACACCCTTGACTGACCAGGAGTCTCACAGCTTTCATATTGGCCCTGCCTACCTCCTAGTCATCTTGTCTTTCCTTTCCAGAAACAAGCTGTGTACCTCTGTGTTCAGCCTCCTTTGTCTGGTATGTCCTAGCTTCGGTTTTTCAAACTTTTGATCCCAAGCCTAAGAAATACATGTGACATCATAACCCAGTATCCATGCATACATGACCCCAAGGGTAGGCAGAATCTAGGCTGTCTCAACAGTGGCTGACAACACCACGTTCATGTTCAAATTAGAATATAAGTGCCAGGTCACACCAGTGAGCACTCCAATCCAGTTTGTGTCCACACCCAGGCGGGCTGTTAAACACACTTAACCATAGTTCAGCCTGAACCCTAGATGATGAAGACAATCGTGGGAGGGTGAAAAGGGGAGACTGGGTGCTGTGATGGGAAGAAGACAGGGGTGTGGTGGGAGCGTCTCAGAGCAGCAGGTATTTACCAAAGGACACTGATGTTTTTGAATATTTTAGCAACTGCTACCGCTACCTTGGAAGGAAAGTTACAACCAACCTAGACAGCATATTGAAAAGCAGAGACATTACTTTGCCAACAAAGGTCCGTCTAGTCAAGGCTATGGTTTTTCCAGTGGTCATGTATGGATGTGAGAGTTGGACTGGGAAGAAAGCTGAGCGCCGAAGAATTGATGCTTTTGAACTGTGGTGTTGGAGAAGACTCTTGAGAGTCCCTTGGACTGCAAGGAGATCCAACCAGTCCATCCTAAAGGAGATTAGTCCTGGGTGTTCATTGGAATGACTGATGCTAAAGCTGAAACTCCAATACTTTGGCTACCTCACGCGGAGAGTTGACTCATTGGAAAAGACTCTGATGCTGGGAGGGATTGGGGGCAGGAGGAGAAGGGGACGACAGAGGATGAGATGGCTGGATGGCATCACTGACTCGATGGACGTGAGTTTGAGTGAACTCCGGGAGTTGGTGATGGACAGGGAGGCCTGGCGTGCTGCAATTCATGGGGTCGCAAAGAGTCGGACACAACTGAGCGACTGAACTGAACTGAACTGAACCTCTGTTTCAGAGCCTTCCAGCCGAACGTCACTCCATCCACTGCTTAGTTTCAGTGTCCCTTACTGACTCCACCATCCAAACCTGCTCTTCTGCCACTTGGGGAAAAAAAAAAAAAAAGCCTCATCCTTGCTTGGAAAAGAGCCCAGGAGGTCAGCCCTAATTAATTCTCATTTCTGAAAGAAAAGCAGTCTGCTCAAACAGAAGTCGGTGAAGGGTGTTTCATGGCAAAAGAAAGTGTTCCAGGCCTGTTGGGCCCAGTGTTTAGCTTCTGCCTCGCATCAGCAGGTACTGAGCAGGGCAACACACCAGTGAGACCCTATTGGTAATGACCCTGTTGCAGGGGAGGGAGTTAATGGTGGGGAGATGGGATGTTTCTCAATAACTCTGAGCACGGAACTAGGAAGCAGGCAGCCTTTCAGGCAGACTGTGACAAATCCTCAAAGAACCTTG
Source organism: Bos indicus (assembly GCF_029378745.1). Classification (NCBI taxonomy): domain Eukaryota; kingdom Metazoa; phylum Chordata; class Mammalia; order Artiodactyla; family Bovidae; genus Bos; species Bos indicus. Next base: position 11,988,262 of record NC_091782.1, on the reverse strand, counting down.
GCAACCAACCAAGACTTTTATTTTAGAAGCAAACTCTTATCAGGGTTCTTGATTGTTGACTGAGATTGAGACCTTAAGCAATTTCCTTAAACTCTTTTGAATCTCATAGTCATATGTTTCATATTGCGAAATGGGAAAATAAGAATGACCTACTTGATCAAAAAGGTATGGAAGGAAAAAAAAAAAAGGCATGGAAGGATGAAAATAACTCTTTGTTTTGAAAACTGGCAATTACAGGGAAGGAGTTAAACATTTAATCTCTTTCTAATGGGAACTATATTTAGGATAGCTACATAATCTTAGTTTATGAAAGTTCTGTTTTACTGAAGAATGCCAGCTAATTAAAGTAGAAATAATAAATCAACATTTTTGTAAGCTCTAATGCATTTAATTCAAGCAAGTATTGTCAACTACTGTTAAAAATCATTAGGTAGGGAGTTACGTGGCTGCGCAGTGGTTAGGGCTCCACCCTTTCACTATCGAGGGCCCGAGTTCAATCCCTGGTTGAGGAACTAAGATCCTATAAGCCACACAACCGAAAAAAAAATTATTAGGTAACCCCTGCCCCTTTGAATGGCTAAAATTAAAAAGCCTATCCGTACTATATGTTGGTAAGAATATGAAAGAAGAATTCTACAGACAGGAAGCAGGCTGATAAAATGATTCAGCTGCAAACAGTTGCATCTTCATGAAAAAGGAAGGATGACTCAGAAAATAGAGCTTCAAATCCAGAGAAAAGAACTGAGAGCCATAAGGAATTATTCCCAGGCCTTAAAACCCAATGGAAGGACACCTCCCATGGTCCAGTGGCTAAGACTTCTCGATCCCAATGCGGAGAGGCCCTGGTTCTATCCCTTGTAGAGGAGCTAGATCCCAGATGGCGCAACTAAGAATTCAGGTGCCTCAATGCAACTGAAGATCCTGCGTGTTGCAACTTGCAATGCAGCCCAATAAATAAATACATAAACAAAGTAACAAAGTGAAACAAAGCAAAAAAAACACAAAAACTCAATGGAGTTTACAAGACTGGAGTTCAAAATTTCTTGGGAGATTTCTTTCCTTTTTCCTATTTTTTTTTCTTTTTTGTTGCTTCACAGGGCTTGTGGGATCTTAGTTCCCCGACCAGGGGTTGCACCTGGGCCCTCGGCAGTGGACGTGCAGAGTCTCAATCACTGGACTGCCAGGAAAGTCTCCCACCATTGTCTCTTGGGAGCCGGAGACTTACTTTCTAGTTTCATGGGCCCACAGATAGGGAAGAATTCTGTCCCAGGCTGAGTTACATCCAGAGTCTCCCCTATATCTAACTTAGATGATTTTAATGAGATTTAGGACTTTGAATGGAGAAGGCAATGGCACCCCACTCCAGTACTCTTGCCTAAAAAATCCCATGGACAGAGGAGCCTGGTGGGCTGCAATCCATGGAGTCGCTAAGAGTCAGACACGACTTCACTTTCACTTTTCACTTTTATGCATTGGAGAAGGAAATGGCAACCCACCCCAGTGTTCTTGCTTGGAGAATCCCAGGGATGGGGGAGCCTGGTGGGCTGCCGTCTATGGGGTCACACAGATATATAACACACCATATAACAACATCCAGCTGAAGACTAGCAGGGGGGTACTCGTTCTGCCCCTTTCTGATGCCTATGTCAGAAGCTTTCTTTGTCTCCTCTATACTTTAATAAAACTTTATTACACACACACAAAAATACCACACCAGTTCAGTTTTAATCTCACACCTGGGGTGAGGTGGATGTGATGGTGTAGTGGGAGAATCTGTCATTCCCCTAAGACTGGTTGATTCAGTGATGAATCTAAACTTTCTGATGAAATAATATGAACACACAACACTACTTAAGCTGCTGTCTAGCCAGAATGGTTAAAGTGAGTCTCTTACACCTTTAACTATAACTTTTCAAAGTTTATCTATTTATTGACTTTTGGCTGCACTGGGTCTTCGTTGCTGCTCACGGCTTTTTCTAGTCACCGTGTGCAGGTCTCTCCCTGCAGTGGCCTCTCTTTTTGAGGAGCACAGGTCCTAGAGCACCGGGGGTATTAGTGCTGCACAGGCTTAGTTACGCCACGGCTTGTGGGACTTTCTCAGACCAGGTATGGAACCCTACGTGTCCCCTGCATTGGCAGGTGGATTCTTAACCACTGGCTCACCAGGGAAGTCCCTAAATATAGCTTTTAATTTACAGTAAATGCAGGGCGCAAGATAAACACTGCCACAAGGAAGTAGACAGACAAATCAGCAAATGGAACATTCTACAGTTGGCCTGGTTTCTCTCGAAGTCATGACAAAAGGATCAGAAGGCACGAAGGGCTGCTAGAGCCAGATCAATGAACAGTTCTGCACCAATACTGCTTGCAATGAATTTGCTAAGAAGTACATTTTGGAGGGAAATTTGAATACGGTCTGGATAGTGGATAAAATGAAAATATATGAGAGTGGAAAGCAAAAAATTGTTGACTGAAAAAAAGGAAAATACAAAGGATATAATTTTGAGTTTAAAAGTGTGTGTGTTGGAAAAGATCCAAATGGATATTCACTCTTAACAGTGGTCATCTCCAGTAATGGGATTATAATATTTTATTAAAATAAAATATTCTATAAAAATATTTATTTTTGCCTACTTGGATTTTTTTTGCGGGGGTGAGGGTGGGGGTGCATTCCACATGACATGTAGAATGTTAGTTCCATGACCAGGGATTGAACTTGTGCCCTCTGCAGTGGAAATGTGGGGTCTTAACCACTGGATCACCAGGGAAATCCCCCTACCTGGATTTTCTAGCTTTCTACTCTACATATGCATGGTTTTGTAGTAATAAATTATTTTATGATAAAGAATATTAGAATTATGTGAGACAACAGATAAATATAGCATTTGAAGTATATTAAGCACAATTGTGGCTATTCCACAAGGTTTAGGGCTGTGATGACAACTAATATTTACTGAGGGTTCACAAGCTGCCCGGGGCTTTTCAGTGGCTCTAGTGGTAAAGAACCCGCCTGCCAACGCAGGTGACATAAGAGACACAGGTTCGATCCCTGTATCAGAAAGATCCCCTGGAGGAGGGCATGGCAACCCACTCCAGTATTCTTGCCTGGAGAATCCCATGGACAGAGGAGCCTGGTGGGCTACAGGCCATAGGGTTGCAAAGATTCAGACACGACTGAAGTGACTTAGCATGCACGCACGCAGGAGCTGCCCCATATATTTCTAACTGCTTTGGCTGTAGTCACTCAGGTTTTCAAACCTTTAGGGTGGTGACTCACCATAAGACATATATTTTACAGAGCAATGCCACACACTCAGGGGCTCTCAGGTGGCTCAGTGATAAAGAATCCACCTCCAGTGCAAGAGACACAGGAGACTCGGGTTTGATCCCTGGGTCAGGAAGATCCCCTGGAGGAGGGCATGACAACTCACTCCCGTATTCTTGCCTGGAGATTCCCATGGACAGAGGCACCTGGTGGGCTACAGGCCATAGGGTTGCAAAGAGTCAGACACAACTGCAGCGACTGAGCACACACACAGCATTCATACATATCCAATGGAGACTAAAAATTTCAGAAGACAATTACCTATCCTGACTGTGGGCAGTGCATTCTGATATGCTGTGTTAGATTATATTCTGGTTCTATTTCATTTTTTAAAAATACGGTTAACCCATTAAGTTGATTTCGTGACTCATTGACGAGTCTTGACCTACAGTTTGGAAACCCTTTTGGTTCATTTAATACATGTACACCCAGGCACATACAAACTCCTCTGAGGTAAAAGCTGTTCTTGTATCCATTTTTTTCAGCAGAGAAAATTCTGGCACAGAGAGGTTTGATAACTCACCTAAGCACACTCAGCTAGGGATAAAGTGGGAGAATCCAGATTCTAACCCAGGTTGCCAGCTTCAAAGACAATCCTCTGAACTACTCTCTTACAGGGCCTCTCTCACCCCGCCTGCCACATGGTGGTAAGTATCTGCTGATAGAAGTCTCTGCTCCTCCAAAGGAATGATTCAAGTTATATTTGAACAGAGTGTTCTGTTAAGATTATTGGAGCATTCAAGGTTACAGCAGATTTAGGGAGCAGCAGTTGTATTTTCTGACTCATATGTCACAATGAACAGTAGCTCTGTGTGAAGAGCATAGACTTCCCAGGCACATAATTCTGGGTTCACATACCTACTCCACACCAGGGACAGATCCAGACTTTCGGGGGCCGAAAAGTGAAAGTGAAAGTCGCTCAGTTGTGTCCTACTCTTTGCGACCCCATGGACTCTACTAGTCCATGGAATTCTCCAGGCCAGAATACTGGAGTGGGTAGCCATTCCCTTCTCCAGGAGATCTTCCCAACCTAGGGATCGAACCCAGGTCTCCCGCATTGCAGGAGAATTCTCTCCCAGTGGGGACCAAAGCTTTGTGCAATTTTGAAAGCTCTTCCTAAGGAGAAGAATAGAGCTTATGGATTCAGAATTAAGAGCAGTACTTTGAAAGGGGCCCGTGCAGGAGAGAGCTCTGGGGCTTAAGCTTCCTTAGCTTCCTGTTTATTCGCCTCTGTCTGCCCTTTATCAGCCCCTTGTTTCTTACAGTCAGTTTTATAGTCTCTGAGATAGGAGTAAGGATTCCTATTTCTCTTGGATGCCAGATTGTCAGCTGAAAAAACCCAGCTGAAGAACCTAGTACAATATTCACTGATCAGGTACCCAAAAAGTACTTGTTAATAGTAATAATAATAATAAAAATTAAAAGAATACTTCATTTAGAAACCAGTTTTTAAGCAAAGTTTCAAAATAAAAACATGATTTGGAGAAAAATTATTTTCTTGATTCATTTAAGCCTCAGCTCTGCAGCTCAGCTCTCCCTAGAGTCCAATTATTTTGGTTTTTCCAAAGCTCTCTCTCCAAAGAGAGATGTAAGTGAAAATAAGAAAGCAGAGGATCCAAAAAACAAAGGCAGAAATAGAGAACGGTATCAAGGGAGAAAGTCAGCAGCAGGGGTCCCTGAAGGCCAGATTTCCAAGGCATGGGTGTCAATAAGAAGAAAAATTATTTAACTGTTTAAAGTCTTTCTCAATAATCCAGGACTTCCCTGGCGGTCCTGTGGTTAAGGCTGTAGGCTTCCACTGCAGGGGGTGCAGGTTTGATCCCTGGTCAAGGAACTAAGATCCTGTATGCTTTGCAACTTGGCAAAAACCAATTTTTTAAAAAAATCTTTCTCAATAAACAAAAAAGGGAAGATTTCAAGATGCATTTTGGTATTGAGAGAGCAGGCAGCTGGACACATTCTGTGCTGGCAGAGTCAAGTTTTCGTCACCTGTATTCAGACACTTTATGCTTGTTCTGCTGTGTCCTGAGGGATTATCAAAAAGCAAGAGGCCTCTGGAGTCAGCTTCCTGCCCTTAGAGAACCAACAGTATTTGCAGAAAAGCATGAGGTCACTCTGCCTTCCACTTACATCTTTTCTTCTTCTTTCAGAGTTTCAGATTCTAAAAAAAGGAGGTATGTTAACATAGAGTTACAAGAAAATATAACGGGAGTCTTTCTCAAATATGTGGCTTCTCTTGGCAACCTGTGTAGGGTTTTTTTTGTTTAGGTGACTGTTGGTCATTTGGGTAATAACTAATAAGGGGGGGATGTGTGGGAAGAGAAAAGTCAAAAGATGGTAGGAGGTAATTAGATTAATTAGGTAATTAAGGGGAGATATGTGGGTGATTACTAAGTTTCTGGCTAGCTACATTTAGGCATTAAGCACGTTTTATTTTTCTTAATAGTTACAATGACATACCCTTTGTGATTCAACCATCATGAACTCTTCACACTTCCCCCCAAAAATTCCTCTGTGTAACACTGAAGATGAAACAGCCCCTTTCCTACTCGCTCGCAAAATGATTTCTTTCCTATTGTCATGTCTCAAAGTGTTAGTCACTCAGTCATGTCCGACTCCCTGTGACCCCATGGACAGTAAGCCCACCAGGCTCCTCTATCCAAGGAATTCCCCAGACAAGAAGACTGGAGTGGGTTGCCATTTTCTTCTCCAGGGGATCTTCCCGACCCAGGGATCAAACCTCAGTCTCCCACACTGCGGGCAGAGTCTTTCCCACCTGAGCCACCACGTCTATTTAACTACTAAAGGCATCAGGCAGTTCTGGATTCATCTATTGCCTCCAAATCCCTGTTTCCCTTGACTCTCATCCACAGGACCTATGTCAGGAGGCTGCTTTGCAGTATTAACTGGTGGCTTTTGTCCCCAGCATCTTCTTTTCCCCCCATTTGGTAAACTAAGTGTTTGTTGTCTCAACTCAGGGAAGGGTATACCTCACTGAAAGAGGAGTCTTTTCCTGGCTTTGAGAAACAGAAAGGACTCCTCTGCAGAGGCAACATGGAAGGTTGGCCAGAGTTGACTTGACCTCTGGATAAGCTCAAAGTCCCCAGACTGAGGAGAGGGTGACTGGGAAACTCAGGAGCTAGTGCATTCCACACAAGGCCCAGTGCTGTGCCCACATTACCAGACCAGGCCTTCTGGGGTGGACTTAGAAATGCGATGAGAAGAACTCCCTGATAACTGTTTTGGCGTCTTCAGTGGTTGCTAGGCAAAATTTCACACAAAGAGGCTGTGTGGCCACTATCAGGGTACCCTGCTGCTGTAATCATTCCCAATGATCGCTTTGGACAAAGTCCGGAAAAACATAGCGGGGGAAAAGTGTAAATACATGAGGAGGATGAAGGGAAACATTCAGATCCCTTTAAAAACTAGGATTCACAAGGACCATGAACCCTCAGTATATTTCAGCCTAGCCAGCATCACAGGTGATATTCAGGAGCAGAAAGTCACTCTCCCCTGTGTCTTGTCACTACAGGAGTCCCTGGAAATTAGATATGACTCAGGGGAAAAGCCACTGGTGTAGAATGACCCTACGCATCTAATTGCAATCTGTGATAATTGCTACTCTGGCAAAGCACAGGAAGCCCTGCGGACTGGTCTCGGGGGACAGGGAAAGACGCCCTGAGCTGAGACCTGAAGGGCGAGTTAGAGTTAGCTGTTTGTGAAGGTAGAAAGGCAATTAAGTCCCTCGACTGGCAATTACCAGGTGAGCCACCCAGAACTACTTATGAAAGAGTGTCATGAGGAAAACAGCAAAGAAAGGAAGATCAAGGACTGGTCAATAGTGGCAAATGCTTCAGAGAGGTCAAAGCAACATGAGGACTGTTGGGTTAAATACAGGAGATTTTGTGTTGCCTTTGTCAAGAGTAGTTTCAGCAGATTGAGGGAAGAAAGAAAAGTTGTGGGAGGCTGAGATGTGGGAGGTGTAGAAATAAAGATGATAGAAAGAGACAGATTTTCATAAAACTAGGCTGTGAAGAGAATGCTAAAAGGGCAGTAGTGGGAGCTAGATAGGAGGTCAAAGGAGAGGCTTTCAGGTTGGGGAACTTTAACAGACATTGATAGGAAGCCCTAGTCGAGAGAGCAGGTAACGGAGAGAGGATGGAAGCGGGGGCGGGCCTTCATTAGCAAATGGGAGGTAGGAAGTGACACAAGCCGAAGCCCATGTAGAAGACTGGCCTAAATAGGTGGAGAAAAGGCTGGACAAGTGTGTCTAGTGGCTAACTGGGGTTGGTCAGTGGGTGGGAAGGGTTAGTGAAATCAAAGAATTGGAGAAAGCAGATCTGAAACAGCCAGGAGAATCGGTACGAGTTCCAGACGCACAAGCAAAGCCTTCTGTCTCTGTACCTGTATTTCTGTTTTGAGCTCTGATTCCTCTAGGTGGCAGAGGCTTCATCTCAGTCAGTTCAAGAAGAGATGGCAGGGAGGCTGTTGGGTTTAGGAGCCCAGAACTCAGAGAAGAGATAGGGGCTGTAAACATCCCTTTGGGGTTGATCAGAACACAGGGCTCGTCTCTGGGGCCCCAGAAGTCATGGACATGCCTCAAGGACAGCAAAGAGGACAAAGCATGACACTTGGGGGAAAGACGTGGTAGAGGAAGAAGAATCAGCAAAGGAAACTGAGAAGGTAGGAAGAGAAGCAGGAGAATGTCATGTCACAGAACTAAGGGAAGTGAATAAGTGAAATAAGAGGTCAACCAGGATTAGGATTATAAAATATTCGTGGGTATCATGTCTTCTTTCTTTGGGCTGGGACACTAAAGACAGAAGATATAATCATAGTGTGTGTACATGTGTGTTAATTGCTCAGTCGTGTCTGACTCTTTGCAACCCCATAGACTGTAGCCCCCAGGCCCCTCTGTCCATGGGATTCTCCAGGCAAGAATACTGGAGTGGGTTGCCATTTCCTTCTCCAAAAGGAACTACAGAAAGAAAAAAAAATGAAGTCACTCAGTTGTGTCTGACTCTTTGCAACCCCATGGACTGTAGCCTACCAGGTTCCTTCATCCATGGAATTTTCCAGGCAGGAGTACTGGAGTGGGTTGCCATTTCCTTCTCCAATAATCATAGTACCTACTATTAATAGAGTACATAGTGCCTGATTACGTCATTCAACTAACCAATCATATATTAACTGAGTACGACTGGAGAGGAGTTTTATTCTTACGAGGGCAGAGCTGGGGACCACCCAGAGAAGCACTGCTAGTGGTTACAGAGTCTCAGAGAAGGAGGCAGATGTCAAAAGCTCAGTGCTTAAAAAAAGTGCTATACTAGTTTGTTCAGCTTCAGTAATGAGGAACAGGTGGAGAGGCAGCGAGCGAGAAAGCAGCTTATTCCAAAAAGTATGAAGATTAAGCTTTGAGAGGAGTTCCTGGGCAGTCCAGGCTTCATCCTTCCACTGCAGGGGGCACAGTTTCAATCCCTGGTCTGGGAACTAGGATCCCATATGTGACATGGCACAGCCAAAGGGGGAAAAAAAGATTAAGATCTGAGGGTCTTGAAGCAGTGTGAGATTCAATCTTAAGATTTAGGAGGTGAGGACTCTGTTCATCACCTGTCTCACAAGACACTCAGGATGAGCAATTCCTGGCCAAAAAACAAAAGCAGAGTCATCCCAGTCGGCAGTGGATTTGGCTAAAAACTGAGTTAGAACTCCCAGAGGAGAGCAAGCTGGGTCTGTAAGGAATCGCACAAGGAGATGGACACATGTTTATTCTGTATCAGGTTACTTGTTTTCTACCATATCATCAGTGTCGGGAAAGCTAGATGTGTTTTCTTGAGAAAATGATTTTTCTCTTAGTTGATTGACTCAGTAATAAATATGTGAGAAGTTTTGTCAATTAAAAAAAGATTTAGGAGGTGAAAACTGTGAGTTTCTGATTGGAACAAGTTCACCTACAGGCGGGGCTTCCATAGGTGGTGCAGTGGTCAAGCATCCGCCTGCTGCTAATACAGGAGACTCAAGAGACGCAGGTACAACCCCTGGGGTTGGAAGATGCCCTGGAGTAGGAAATGGTGACCAACTTCAACATTCCTGCTTGGAAAATTCCATGGATTGAGGAACATGGCAGGCTACAATCCATGGGGGTCACAGAGAGTTGGACTCAACTGAGCAGGAACTCACGGACCTCCATAGGCAGTGATGCCTGTTCTGATGTGCAGAAAGGGAAGCACCCTGAGAGAATCTCCTTTCTGTAACAAGAGTGCAACTGAAAACAGGATGTTAGGGATTAAATCAGATTATCCATGGAGGAATGGAATTCACTGTTAAACAAGAAAGACCCCTTTCATTATTCTTTTCTTTTTTTTCTTGATCATGCTGTGCAGTTTGTGGGATCTTAGTTCCTCCACCAGGAATTGAACCTGGGCCCCGAAATGAAAGTGCCCAGGCCTAACCACTGAACCTCCAGGGAATTCCCAAATGACCCATTTTAGATTAATTTATTTTGGTATATCTACCATTGAAAAACTATACAATGAGGCAGTTCCACTTGTCCATATGTGGAAGGATTTTTAGATATCTTTTTCAGTGAAAAATACAAAGGTACAAAGCAGTGTGCTTGGCGTGCTCGTATCAGAAAAGGATCTATACGGATGTGTTTTGCGTAATAAAGAATATGGAAAAAACAAGGAACTGGTGACAAAGGTGGCCTGTGGGGAGGGAGCTTGGTGACCTGGGATCAAGGCAGAAAGTTTCCATTGTATATTTTCCTGAATGTTGTACGAAGTACTATTTATTTAATAAGCAAATACATGTAAACATGTAAAAGATGCCTTTGGTGAATCATTTGGCAAGTTTCGTTTTTAATACAACCAGCCACTCCCTAATTTGCTTTGGAAATGTTGACATTTGTGTATTGGATTTTCTTAAATACCAGAGTCTGCAAGACACACCCTGAATGCCCTAAATTTGAGGTCACCAACAAAACCAGCCATGCAAGTGTGATTTTCCAAAAGGCCAAACAGCGTCAAGCAGCAGGGGGCTTAAAGCATTCCCAGCCTCTGAGAATGTCAGAGAGAAGGGCCCCTGGAGAGAATTGGTACAATCCTTTTTTTTCTGAAGAGGCTGAAGGGGAAGAGTCTTGCCTAACAAAGACAAAATGCCATTTTGTGGCTTTATAAATATGGGAGAAAAAAAAAACATCTCTCTGTCCATTTCTGAACTCAAAAAGGATACAGAGAACACTAATAGCAGCAGCTAACTATGTGGAGAGGGAAGGTGAGGAATGGAAGGGTAGCAGACAGGTAGGAATGAGATTTTTCACTTTGAACCTTTTATAATCCTTGAGCTATTTTTTGAACAACACAAACCTTTTTAAAAGCTGTATAAGGACATCCCATGTGGTCTAGTGGTTAGGGCTCCACAGTTCCTCTGCAGGTGTCATGGGTTCCATCCCTGGTCAGGGAAATAATGGCCAAACTAATAAAAAAAATTTTTTTAATTAAAAAAATAAACATGGCCAAAACTAATAAAAAAATTTTTTTAATTAAAAAAAGAAACATGGCCAAAACTAATAAAAAAATTTTTTTTAATTAACAAAATAAAAGCTTTGTAAAGAGAGATGGGGGCTTTCCTGGTGGTTCATATGGTAAAGAATCTGCCTGCAATGCCAAAGACCCAGGTTGGATCCCTGGGTCAGGAAGACCCCCTGGAGGAGGAAATGGCAACTCACTCCAGTATTCTTGCCTGGAGAATTCCATGGACAGAGGAGCCTACAGTCCATGGCGTCGCAAAAAGTTGGATTAGACTGAGCAACTAACACTTTCAAAGACAGATGGACCATGATATCTATCTGACTTACAATTCAGTTTTCAAAGAAGACATCCTGAGGCAATGGGCTCAGAGATAAATGAAGAATCTGGTGTTGAAATCACATGTCAAATCCTGCTGCTTCAAATGCCCGTGGCAGTAGGACTTATTTTGCCATATTGAGATTTGTTTGAAATAACATGGGCCATCAGCTTGGCTTAGATCTCGTTTTTGATAATAGCCAGATTTGTCAAAACCGTGCAGTAGCAGCTCCTTACTAGTCTGGATTCACTCTCATGGAGACCCACCGCAGGGCAGGACAAAGATCAATAAACAGGAAGTCAGCAAAGATGGGTCTAACTGAACTTTGCAGTTTAATTCACCTATGACTTCAGGCAACTCTCCTTAGGCCAGTTTTCACATCTGTAACCGGGAAGGATTAGATGAAATGATCTCTAGCTCTGATAAGACTGAAGTCTGAAATAGCTGTTAGCAATTTAGAACAAAGGGGGAATTTATGAGAACTTTGTTCCTTTGACTTGATGCTGCAAGAATGAGCAAATGATCCTCTTGGCCCTTTTCTCCTACACCGGCCCGCCCCCGCCCCCACATGATCAGTAGTTAGATCTGTGTTCTTCACTATTCAATAAACATTTCTGATGGAGAGTCACAATGATATTTAAGGACCTAAGAAGTCCTGCAATAAAGAAACTCATATAGGGAATTCCCTGGCGGTCCAGTGGGTAGGGGGACTTCCCAGGTGGCTCTAGTGGTAAAGAACCCACTTGCCAGTGCGGGAGACATAAGAGACGAAGGTTCGATCCCTGGGTTGGGAAGATCTCCTGGAGGAGGGCATGGCAACCCACTCCAGTACTCTTGCCTGGAGAATCCCATTGGACAGAGGAGCTGGGTGGGCTACAGTTCATAGGGTTGCATAGAGTTGGACGTGACTGAAATGACTTAGCACACATGCCCGCCAGTGGGTAGCACCTGGTGCTTTCACTGCTGTGGCACAGGTTCAATCCCTGGCTGGGCACCTGAAATCCCACAAGCTGTGTGGCGTGCCCCCTCCCCCAAATAAATAAATAAAAGAAAAAGTGGAAAAAAGAAACTCACATAATTTTACTTAACCCAGCATTTTCCAAACTTACGTATATGGAACACTTTAGTGTGTCCTATTACTTCTATTTAGAACGACTGGGATTCACATGCCTCTATTTTTAGGGAATACATGAGATCAGCTATTATCTGGCAGTTAGGACAGTTCTGGGGCTTCTGCAAACATGGGAAGACTGAGCACATTCCTAAGGGAGCCTGAGAGTCTCGTGATTCACTGAGCTCTCCAGCCCACCAACTGAAAGAAAATCTTTCAACAATGGGAGCCTCAGAAACTCACTCACTTTATAGGAAGGTTCCCATCTAAGTACAAAGAGATCAGTGGACATCTTCTCCTATTCACTTCTGACTTTCAGATTTATTTTTTCTTTGGGGAACTTGCTTCTGTCACCCATTTTGTTCAGAAATTATAGTTCTCTTTCTCTCCTTGCTGCAAAAGGTTTAATTCTCTCCCTCCGAATGTTTTCACTCTCAAACAGACAGGTAGGAAAAGTGTATGCACTGTGCCACACTTCACATCCTGCATTTGTTTTTGAGATTTTTTTTCCCCTCAATTCCCAAAGAAACACTGACTCATAATCACACACACACACACAGTCATTTGGAAAAAATTAATTTAAAATCTGTTTTTCTTAAGACTTTCAATTATTTCGGCCCCATCACTAAGCATTCAGTTTAAAGAAAATAAAAACTCTAGGCAGGCGAAATCATGACCAAAGCTATCATTGTACAGCATATTGATGGCATATCTAGAAGTCTGAAACCGAGAAGCAATATGAAAAGTTACTTTTGCATTTAGTGCTCTTTTTTTTTTAGTTTTCAGGTTTGTAGCCTAAGCATTAAGATAAAAATGACCAGGTGGCAGGGCCAGCTGATTATACTAAGGCTTCCCTGAAGAACTGCAGCTGCAAGTAAATTCTTTTCTGACCAGCCTTTATTACTGGCAGTTATCACATAGTATATGCTGTCCCCCTGTGCTCTCCTGGGACAGTGGGAAAGACATGGAAATGAGAAGGCAGTTGGATGAGGGTGGAAGAGATACCCTCTGACTCTCCCACTCTATCTTAGCACCAGTTGTTTGATGGGTTGTCATTTATTTATTTGGCTGCGTTGGGTCTCAGTTGCAGCACGTGAGATCTTTGTTGTATCATGTGGCTCAGTAATTGGATGCATGGGGTTCGTTGCTCGTAGACTCTTAGTTCCCTGACCAAGAATCAAACCCATATCCCCTGCATTGCAAGGAGGATTCTTTTTTTTTTAATATGCATATAATTTTATTAATTATTTTCTGCTGTGCTGGGTCTTCATTGCTGGCTAGTTGCAGTGAGCAGGGTCTACTCTACTTGCGGTACGTGGGCTCCTCATTGCAGCAGCTTCTCCTGATGCAGAGCACAGGCTCTAGGTGCTCGGGCTTCAGAAGTTGCAATATGTGGGCTCAGTAGTTGTGGCTCTTAGGCTCTAGAGCACAGTCTCAGTAGTTGTGGCACACAGGCTTAGCTGTCCCGCAGCATGTGGGATCTTCCTGGATCAGGGATCGAACTTGTGTCTCCTGCACTGGCAGGAGGATTCTTTACCACTGAGCCACGAGGGAAGCTCAGCAAGGTGGATCCTTAACCACTGGACCACCAGGAAAGTCTCTTTGGTGGGTTGTCTTAATTCACCTGGGACAGATTTACTGAAAGATGTGGTTGAATTTTAAAGAGAAGGCCATGAAATTAACTGGGAGGGAAATACCAAAAAAGAAAAAAAGTAAACATAATGGGAAAAAGATTACTTAGGATAATGGAGGGTGTGGTGGTTAATTTTATGGGTCAGCTTGCTTAGTTTATGGTCCCTTGTTTGGTCAAACATTCCAGATATTGCTGTGAAGGTATATTTTAGAATCATTAACACATATAATCACTTGACTGTTAAATTGAGCAGACTGCCCTTCATAATGTGGGTGGGCCTCATCCATTCAGTTGAAAGCCTTAGAGCAAAGGCTGAGGTCTGCCAAGGGAGAAGGAATTTTGCCTCAAGATGATAGAAATCCTGCCTGAGTTTCCAGCTTACTTGCCTACCCTATGGATTTCAGACTTAAGACTGCAAACCCTTGCCTGAGTTTCCAGCCTGTCCTACAGATTTAGAATTTGCTGGCTCTCCCCAACTCGGAGAAGGCAACGGCACCCAACTCCAGTACTCTTGCCTGGAGAATCTCATGGACGGAGGAGCCTGGTATGCTGCAGTCCATGGGGTCTCGAAGAGTCGGGCATGACTGAACGACTTCACTTTCACTTTTCACTTTCATGCATTGGAGAAGGAACTGGCAACCCACTCCAGTGTTCTTGCCTGGAGAATCCCAGGGATCAGGGAACCTGTTGGGCTGCCGTCTATGGGGTCGCACAGAGTTGAACACGACTGAAGCAACTTAGCAGCAGCAGCCCCAACTCTGATGTTTAAAACAAATCTGTTTCTCTCTCTATTGCCCGTTTCTCTGGAGAACACTGGTTAACACAGAGAACTCTAGGAAGGATGATCCTACAGGAAAAAAAAAGAGCTGTTTGATCATAATCTGATAAAAGCTATCCAGTTTGACAGAGAACTTGCTGATAAATCAGTGACAGATATCTTAGACCTATGCAAGGGAAAAGCCTGAAGCAATTGTTAACTTCCAGGAAAACAAAAACATGGCTTAAAAAGATAGGGTAATAGGACTTCCCTGGTGGTCCAGTGGTTAAGACTCAGCACTCTCAATGCCAGGGGCCTGGGTTCGATCCCTGTCCAGGGAACTAGATCCCACATGCCGAAACTAAGAGTTTGCACGCTGTAATTAAAAGATACTGCATATCACAACTAAGACTCCTGCATGCTGCAACAAAGATCTAAGATCCTGAGTGCCTCAACTAAGACCCAGTGGAGCCAAATAAATAAATAAATGTTAAAAAAAAAGACAGGGTAATTATAATGCCTCATTTGGTTCAGTTATAAACACTGAATTAAAAATCTTTTATAATTGAAGTACAGTTGATTAACAATGTTGTGTTAGTTTCAAGTGTACAGCAGTGATTCAGCTTTACATATATGTAAGAAATACACATAAATTCTTTTCCAGATTATTTTCCATTATAGATTATTACAAGATATTGAATATACTTGGCTGTGTTATACACTAGCTCCTTGTTTTATCTATTTTTTCTATAGTAGTATGCATCTGGTAATCTCAAGCTCCTAATTGATTCCTCTCCTTTCCTCTGTGGTAACCATAAATTGGTTTTCTATGTCTGTGAGTCTGCTTCTGTTTTGTAAATAAGTTCACTTATATCATTTTGTTAAACTCCACATATAAGCAATATCACATGATATTTATCTTGCTCTGATTTACTTCACTTAGTATGGTAATCTCTAGGTCTATCCACGATGTTGAAAATGGCATTATTTCTTTTCATGGCTGAGTAATATTCCGCGATATGTATGTACCACATCTTCTTTATCCATTCCTCTGTCAGTGGACACTCAGGTTGCTTCCATGTCTTGGCTATTGTAAATAGTGCTGCTATGAAATTGGGGTTTTCATAGCAAAAAGATATGCATATGTTTTTGAACTAGAGTTTCTGTTTTTTTCCAGATATGTACCAGGGAGTGTGACTGCTGGATCATGTGGTAACTCTAGTTTTAGTTTTTTAAGGGACCTCCATGCTGTTCTCCATGGTGGCTGCACCGATTTACATTCCCATCAACAGTGTAGGAGAGTCCCCTTTTCTCCATACCCTCTCCAGCATCTATTATTCGTAGACTTTTAGAAGATGGCCATCCTGAGTGGTGTGAGGTGATACCGTATTGTAGTTTTGATTTACATTTCTTTAATAATTAGCAAAGTTGGGCATCTTTTCACATGCTGTTAGCTATCTGTATGTCTTCTTTGGAAAATAAAATATTGATTTAAGGAAAATCATGGTGGTGGAAGAAGTTACATGGAAGTTGTGGTGCAAATAAGTAAAATCATCTTCACTGAAGAAGTTAAAAAATATCTAAAATTAAAAAAAAAATCTAAAATTGGAAATTTAAGAAAAAGCAATGTTATTTAGAAACAAGGTGATAAATAACAGAAGAAACAACTAAAAGCATTGAAAGCAGCTGCTTGCTGATTAACTCCAGTGGCAGTGGGTGGGGCAAGAAACTGCTATTTATCCTTATAATATTGTAGATAATTTTGTGTTTTTCAAGCCCATACTATTTCGATAAAAATAAAAACGAAATTAAAAGTTACATGAGTCCAATGTGAAAAATTTGGAAAGTATAGGAAAATATAAGAAAGAAATAAAAAAAAAAAAGAAAGAAAGAAATAATAACCACTCATAATCCTTCCAACTCAGAGAAAGTAACTATGTACATATTTGAGGAATAGGATCATTAAATGAATTTGATATTAAGCTTTTAAATTTGAGGATTTAATCTGAGGGTTTTAAACTATCATAAATTAGATATAAATGGACAAATACTATAATGAAAGTACAATACTGGAGACTTCCCTGGTGGTCCGGTGGCTAAGGCTCCCAATGTAGGGGGCTTGAGTTCAACCTTTGGTCAGGGGATTTAGACCCAAAGATCCCACAGGCCACAACGAAGATGGAAGACCCTACATGCTGCAACTAAGATTCAGAGAGGCCAAATAAAGAAATAAATATTTTTAAAAAGAGTATAATACTGTATGTAAAATATTGCAGGTATAATTACATATAGTATAATCATATACAGTATTATCCCATTTGTGTTTATGAGTGTATTAGAAAGTAATCTGTACACCTGAAACTGATATAAAGAAAAAGGAAAATTGCTAACCACTTGGCAGTTAATTTATTCTAATGAAATTTGTGATTCCCAATACACTACTACGGTTCCCTGGTGGCTCAGAGGTTAAAGCGTCTGCCTGCAATGCAGGAGACCTGGGTTCGATCCCTGGGTCAGGAAGATCCCCTGGAGAAGGAAATGGCAACCCACTCCAGTATTCTTTCCTGGAGAATCCCATGGACAGAGGAGCCTGGTGGGCTACAGTCCATGGGGTCACAAAGAGTCGGACATGACGGAGCGACTTCACTTCTCTTCACTTCAATACACTACTCAACGTAACAATAAACATTATTATCTGCAATGATAACTTTCAGCCAGTTGAGGACATCTAGTTGCTTAAAAGTTCATTAAAATAAATAAAACATAATTGGGGGGGAGGCGGTTATTTTTAGGGACCGAAACAAGACAGACCTAAAACTGCAGCTTTTGGGAGAACCATCTGTTCTTGCCAGTCTTGTATCTCTCCTCAGACTTGAACTTGGCCTCTCGTTTGGCCTTGCGTTTGACAACAGGTTCTCTGAAGATGTCCTCATTGACCACAGCTTTGTCCAAGGGGTTATCCACAGAGTAGTTTGTGGGCCTGAGTTGATTGGAATGATAAACTTTCTCAGAAGACTTGATCTTTGACTTCTTGGCAGTTTTCTTCTTGCCTATGGCACTTGTCACTTTGCAGGAATAGCAATCAATTCCAGCCACCAGAACATGGTTGTAGATTCGGCCTGAGGTGCCATCATCAATGTTCTTCATGATGACTGTTTTGCGTTCGGAGTAGTGACCAGCCAAGACCAGCATCACATTCTGGGTATCATGAACTTGCCCATTTTGGCAGCAATCTCTCAGGGCTACAGCAGAAAGCACAAAATATTAGAAGGAAAGAAAAGAAAAGGGAAGGAGGGAAGGAAGGAAGTAGTCTGAAGGAATACCTACCAAAATGTTGCTTGGCAGTGACTGGGGCTGGGATTGAAAGTAGGGTGGGCAAGTGAGGTGTTAGGACTCACAGTGTAAGGAAACACGCTCGAAGGATCAAGAGCATGCGAGTGCAGGGGCCTTCAGTGCTGCAGAGACATCCCTAGATGCCTCCCTTGCCTCTGTCTTTGCCCTGATGAGGACCAAGAGCTGCTGGATTGTGGGAATTTTCTCCTTCTTTTTCATTCAGATATATGTTTAAATTCCTTATTACTCCAAGGTATGTGGGCCAGTGGCATTAGAACCACCTGGGAACTTGTTTGAAATTCAGAATCTTAGCTCTGCCCCAGGCTTTCTGAATCAGAAACTGCATTTTATTTTATTTTTTCCTTTCTGGCTGTACCACGAAGCACGCTGAACTTCCCTGACCAGGGAGAGAACCCCTGGCCCCTCCAGTGGAAGCCAGAAGTCTTAACCACTGGACCACCAGGGAAGTCCAGAATCTGCATTTTAACTGAATCGAAGGGGATTTGTTTGCACATTGAAGTCTGAGAAACACTGGGCTAGCAGGCACCACGCACGGTTCCTGCCCTCAACTGGAGGGAATACTCAGAGGCAGTTGAAGTCACGGCCACCAGAGGGTCGGACACACACTGCCAGGGATAAGAAGCCTATTCCCTAAGGAACTGTGGTCTTTGCCAAGAGGCTGAGTTTCAGTTGGTGATACAATCACAGGTCCCCTTGACAGAGGAAGAGCAGGTATTACCTTTGGGACAAAGAACAATTCAGAGCAATGTTTAAAGAGAAGGAAAGGGTTAATGGGTGTGAAACTGGGGAAAGGAGCAAGACAGAAAAAAAGAAAGGTGCTAATATTCGAACCAAGTAATTCAAGTCCCACAGAGATGAAGAATGACAGTATACTATAAGCTTGTTTATCCAAGAGTTTTTTAGAGAAAACTGTTATAAAACAGAAACTTGGATTTGGTGAGTTATATCAAAATTATAAAAAGGCAGAGATAATATAGAATAGAAAATACAAAGGAAATGACTCTGTTCAGTGTTCCCATTAACCAAAAGTCAATTAATAAGGGTCCTGCTATATGTCTGTCCTCCATTTGATGGTTTAGTCTCTAAGGCCTGTCCGACTCTTGCAGTCCCACGGACTGTAGCCTACCAGGTTCCTCTGTCCAGGGGATTCTCCAGGCAAGAATACTGGAGTGGGTTGCCATTTCCTTCTCCAGGGGATCTTCTTGAAGCAGAAATCAAACCCAGGTCTCCTGCATTGTAGGCAGTTTCTTTTCTGACTGAGATACGAGGGAAGTCTGTTTCTCCATTTAGATTAGTAAAATAGATTAAAAGAGAAGAGCAAAGAAATATATACTGCCAGGGCAAATATTATTGGCTGTATGAGCCAATATTCATTTCTCACTAACCTCTTTTTTCTTTTTTTTTAACCTCTTTTTTCTTTGCCTGCCTCTCTAGAAGATCATAAAAAGCTGAGTTTGCTTTCCCAGGAAGAATGACCATGTGATACAATTCTGGCCAATGAGACCTCTGTGGATGTCCCTAGAAATTACATGGAGCCATCACCACTCTTACCAGAATGGATTCAGAATGATCGTTCCAGGGCCTGAAGTCGGGTTAAGGTGAGGTGAGCAAGACATTCACCTTGGCATAAGATTTATAAGGGTGGCAAAAAATCAGTAATCAAAGTAATATTTCAATGCAATATTTTAAAAAAATACCAGTTAATGCAAAAAAAATTCATAATGAATGAAATAACATTTGAAATAAAGGCCAGATCTGACAACACCAGAGTTTCAGAGTGAGGCAAATGAAGCTCAGTATTATAAGAGTAGGATCAGATCACCCTAATTTCCAACTCACAGGTGAGGGCAGGGTGGGGGGTCGAGGGTGGGGATCAAGGTGAATAAGTGATTGGTGGCACTTAGGTTTTGTGCCTACTCTCTAGCTGTAGGAGCCTAAAAAAAAAGAGGTTATCTGCAATTTTCAGTTTTGAGAGGAAGAAGTGGGAAATACAGGAAAGGATTCAGGAGCATGATGGTCAAAAAGAATGACGTGTCCACTACACTTACTGGAGTCATGGTAAAGTGCCACCATTTGGCCACTCCAGTATTCTTGCCTGGAGAATCCCAGAGACAGAGGAGCCTAGTGGGCTGCTGTCTCTGGGGTCGCAGAGTCGGAGACGACTAGCAGCAGCAGCAGCAGGGCTAGATCAGCAATCAGGTTTCTCAGGAGGCAGGTAATGTGGTCTAGTAGTCCCATCTTTTTAGTGTAGTCAATGAAGCAAAAGTAGATGTCTTTCTGGAATTCCCTTGCTTTTTCTATGATCTGGTGGATGTTGGCAATTTGATCTCTGGTTCCTCTGTCTTTTCTAAATCCAGCTTGTACATCTAGAAGCTCATATACTGTTGAAGCCTAGCTTGAAGTGTTGCAGGAAGGAGGACCCTTTCCAGGGCCCGAAACTGGGCTCTTGTCTAACACTCGGAAATGAATTGTCTGAGGAGACACATGTGCTGACAAAGTAAGAGATTTTATTGGGAAAGAGCACCCTGGTGGAGAGAGCAGCAGGGTAAGGGAACCCGGGAGAACAGCTCTGCAGAACTGGCTTGCAGTCTTGGGTTTTATGGAGATGGGATTAGTTTCTGGGTTGTCTTTAGCCAATCATTCTGACTCAGAGTTCTTCCTGGTGGTGCACGCCTTGTTCAGCCAAGATAGATGCCAGCGAAAAGGATTCTGGGAGGCGGTCAGACATGCGGTGTCTCCTTTTGACCTTTCCCGAACTCTTCCAGTTGGTGGTTGCTTATTAGTTCTGTGTTCCTTAACAGGACCTCCTGTCATTAGCAACTCATGCAAATAGTTACTATGGTGCCTGGCCAGGGTGGGAAGTTTCAATCAGTGTGCTTCCCCTAACAACTCTCCCCTGAAAGACTTCATACTCAAGATACTTCTTGGGAATTGGAGCAGAGGTCTTTCTTCTGTAACTTCTTCCTGCTGTGCATGGGTGTAGGCCTGCCTAGCAGAGCAGAAGTCTCTCTCTACCTGATTTAAGCCAAGTTATTTTTTGCTTGAAACCAGCATTCACCCTTGTAAATAACAGCAATTTAGTTCGAAACTGTTGGCTCCTCTCAGAGATGAAATAGACAGGGGCCAAACAGGAGACCCACCAGGATGGTCATTACTGGTCCCCAGAAACAGGAGGCAACATTTGGGGTGAGGGCTGCAGGGTTTGTGACTTTGTTTTTTTTTTTTTAATTGGTTGGTTGTGAGGCAACAGAGCTATGCTCCAGGAATCTTGTATTTAGTCCTCCACCTGGGTCAGGGCTCCAATTCTGTAGAAGAACTCAAAGACATTGTTATGCATATTTCTTTGAGAAGGAACCAGGACCATGTCTGGAGGCTGTACCAACCTTTGATTGTTTCTCCTCTCTTTCGGTATCCCCTCCCTTTCCTGATTAGCAATTGTTTGAATCCACCCTTTAGAACTCAGGGGAGGTCAAGGAGGCTGAATGAAGCCTATATCCTACCGACAAGAAATGGAGAACACAGAACAGATCTGTACTCCAGGGCCCCACAGAGTTCTGCTCAGTTTTAATTTAGGGAACTAGGCAACTATGACTGTCATAACTTCCTGTCAAAATGGAGCATAGGACTGCCTCAGCTTGGAGTATAGACACTGAATTGGAAGTATTCCTGAGTTCCAAGTTCTAGATCTGAGTCTTGTATGATTAAAATCTCAATTCCTTGGTCTGCCATTTTGGTGTAACATACCCAATTAGAAGTAATTGGAGGAATGATAACTGGAATTTTAATAGACAAAATAAATCTCGTTTCTTTTTAGAAGAATAGGCCTGAAACCCAGTCTGGACCTGGCACTTCAGGGAGACTTGTAGCCAGGTAGCCAGTTGCCTAGCTTTATAAAAAGTAAGGTTGCAGTTACTAGCTTCAGCAGACATTGTTTTGAGAATGGTGGCATCCAAGCCTGACACGACTCAGAAAACTCAAGTGTTTAGCAATACAAGGTCTAATCTGAAAGTACACCCAGAGCATTGCCTAGTTATTTCCCAGGATATCTGAACCATAGCTACTCTATTTTGACTTTTAATTGTAAAATTTTCCTTAATAGCCAAAGCAGATGTTACCATTAATGATGTCAATGTTTCTCTAGGTATGAAAAGATGCAAGAATTGGGACTCATAAAATCTTCTCCTAAAAAGATCTAACTATCTGAAGACCTGTTCTGCCAGTTTTTCCCAGAGCACAGAGGGCCTCATTTCCGATTTTCACCCTGAACTCCTTTCAGGGGAGTTGAAGGTCAGCTGTTGCAGTGGCCATGATTTAATCTTTGTGGATATAGATGGCAAGTGTCAGTTTTCAGTTGGCAGAGCCCCTTTTCACTCCTAAATTTGACCATGATTCTGAGGGGGGCATTTCATGACCATTTTATCCCATGGTGCTGAGAATCTCCATTCTCAGGTTTGGCAAAGATTTTGCTGACAGGCCACTCAACGTTCTAGGCCATAAAACAGTATCCAAAATTCTCTGGAACACCTGTCTTACTAGCCTCTTAGTCCAGGAAAACATTCCGTTTTGTTGCTTCTTCCCATATCTAGAGTTACACTGTTACCATCATCGATCTCACATGCAACTATATATTATTTTATCAGAGGCCTCAGTCACACATTTGGCAGTGTAAGAAACAGCAATTTTATAAAACAGATGAAATACAAATAACATAGCTAGCAGTATTAGTAAAGTCATAAGTAAAACTTAAGTTAAGAACTGCCATTAGATGTAGCCCAGTATATCCCAGGTCATCTGACTTAGTCTACTCTGTATGAATCTTTATCTTCCAGGGAAATTATATAGTGGCACTGTCTGTAAGGCACATAGCCCAGTTATCTGTTGTTAAAAAACAAAAATTCCACTAAGTAAACCCTTAAGTTGTAATTGACTTTGTTCAGTCTTTGTGAATCAGGCAGTATCCCAGCTAGCACAGAGAAAGGTGCTTGCAGACCTTGTGCAGAATGGATGGTTTTTACAGGCAGGAGTAAGGTGGGCAAGGAAGCAATTAGCAAATGAAAGGAAAGGATTGTTTTAGGCCAGATCACCTTATGTGGGGAAAGGATGAGTTTGAGTCATGCAGATTCCATCTTCTTCCTTTGTAGGGGTTGTGGAGGGTGGGATGGAGAGGGTCCAAATGACAGATTACCTTGTTGGTGCTCGTCAGAAAATTCCAGGATGAATGACTGAGACTACATTCCCAGGGAAAGTAAAAACTGCAATTAGATGAGGTATTAAATCTAAGTTTGTTATATTGGGCTTCAGCATAAATGATGCCGTTTTGGGCCTATGGTTTCCTTTTTAACACTACAAACACCCTTTGTAACCAAAAAGGCCCAACTGTACAGTACAAGGAACTCTGCTCAATATTCTATAATAATCTAAGCGGGAAAAGAATTTTAAAAAGAATAGATATATTTATATGTATAAATGAATCACTTTGCTGTATACCTGAAACTAACACAACATTGTAAATCAATTATAGTCCACTATAAAGAGAGAACGGAGAAGGAAATGGCAGCCCACTCTCCAGTGTTCTTGCCTGGAGAGTCCCGGGGACAGGGGAGCCTGGTGGGCTGCCGTCTCTGGGGTCGCACAGAGTCGGACACGACTGAAGTGACTTAGCAGCAGCAGCATAAAGAGAGAAGGCAATGGCACCCCACTCCAGTACTCTTGCCTGGAGAATCCCATGGATGGAGGAGCCTGGAGGGCTGCAGTCCATGGGGTAGGTGAGAGTCGGACACGACTGAGCGACTTCACTTTCACTTTTCACTTTCGTGCATTGGAGAAGGAAATGGCAACCCACTCCAGTGTTCTTGCCTGGAACACTGTTCTTGCTCTCCCAGGGACGGGGGAGCCTGGTGGGCTGCCGTGTATGGGGTCGCACAGAGTTGGACACGACTGAAGTGACTTAGCAGCAGCATAAAATAAAAGTTAAAAAGTAAATGTTAAAAAATAAAAATAAAGGGCAAGACCTTGATCTTGAAAAGTAAAACAACAGCAGCTTAACCTTTGTGACTTGCCAAAGAGACGTGACGGTCAGAATGGCTGTTTTCTAAAAGATAATAAGATGTGGAGAGAAGGCAATCCTCACGCACTATTGGTGGGAATGGAAATTGGTGCAACTACTATGATAAAAAATTAAAAATAGAACCACTGTTTGATTCAGCTTCTACTCTTGAGTATTTATCCAAAGAAAACAAGAACACTAACTAGAAAAGATACATGCATTCCTATGTTCATTGCAGCATTACTTGAAATAACCAGGTTATGAAAGCAACCTAAGCACCCAACAATAGATGAATGAATAAAGATGTAATATATAAATATATACATATAATATTCATATATGGATATTAATCAGCCATGAAAAAGAACAAAATCTTGCCATTTGCGACAACATGGATGGACCTAGAGGTCCATATTACGCTAAGTGAAGTTAGATGGAGAAAGACAAATGCCATATGATTTCACTTATATGTAGAATGAACAAACATAAAGCAGAAACAGTTATAGATACAAAGAACAAATTGGTGGTTGCTAGAGGGGAGGCAGGTAAGAATGGTGGGGGAAAAAGGTAAGAGAGATTAAAAGTACAAGCTTCTAGTTACAAAATGAATGAGTCATAGGTCTGAAATGTACAGTGTGGAGAATTTAGTCAATAACTATGTAATATCTTTGTATGGTGACACTAGTAAATAGACTTACATCATTTTGAAATGTGGGCTTCCCCGGTGGCTCAGTGGTAAAGAACCCACCTGCAATGCAGGAGACACAGGTTTGATCCCTGGTTTGGGAAGATCTCCTAGAGGAGGGTATGGCAACTCATTCCAGGATTCTTGTCTGGAGAATCCCATGGACAGAGGAGCCTGGCAGGCTATAGTCCATAGGGTCGAAAAGAGTCAGACATGACTGAACACGCATGCACACACACAGGCATTTTGAGATATATAGAAATATTGAGACAGTATGTTGTAGAACAGGAACTAAAGTTGTAGATAAATTATACATCAAAAACAAATAAATGAACTCAACTTATAGAAAAGGGTATCAAATTTGTGATTACCAGAGCAGGGAGGGGAAGTTGAATGAAGGTGGTCAAAAGGCACAAACTTCCAGATTTAAGTACTAGGAATGTAATGGACACTATGATAAATATAATTAACACTGCTGTATACTATATATGAAAGTTTTGTTTCTTTTTAAAAAAAATTTATCTTATTTTGCAAGACAAGGGAGACTAACTTGACTTGGTCACTTCTTGCTTATGCCTCTGGAAATCATGGGCAGAACTTAAACTCTTCGCCAATATTTTTATGAGGTAACCACTAACCAATTCCCTATCATTTAAGAAAAGTCTAATATTGTAACCAATCACTGTGAAGAATAAGCAGTCACTGGGGTCGCTAAGAGTCAGGCACAACTGAGCGACTTCACTTTCACTTTTCACTTTCATGCATTGGAGAAGGAAATGGCAACCCACTCCAGTGTTCTTGCCTGGAGAATCCCAGGGACGGGGGAGCCTGGTGGGCTGCCGTCTATGAGGTCGCACAGAGTCGGACATGATTGAAGTGACTTAGCAGCAGCAGCAGCCTCCTCACTAATGTTGTTATTGTTTAGTTGCTAAGTTGTGACTGACTCTTGTGATCCCATAGACTGTAGCGCTCCAGGCTCCTAAGACCATGGGATTTCCCAGGCAAGAATACTGAAGTGGGTTGCTGTTTCCTTCCCCAGGGGATCTTCCCGACCCAGGGATTGAACTTGTGTCTCCTGCATTACAGGTGGATTCTTTACCAGTTGAGCCACAAGGGAAGCCCTAAAGTTTTGTTTCTTTAGCTTTGTATTTATATGAGATGATGGATGTTTACTAAGCTTATTGTCATAGTCATTTCATGAGATAGGTCAAATTATTATTTTGGACACCTTAAATTTATACAGTGCTATATGTCAATTATACCTCAATAATTATGGAAGAAGAAAAAAATAAAAGAGTTGTGAGGATCACATGAGATTAAGTTCTTGCATGTGGTTCATAAACTGAAAAGTGCTATGCAAAAGTCTGGAACTGTAACTAAGTCGTTAAGGATAGGGAAGACTTTAACAAAAGGCACTGGGGAAGAAGGGCCTCTGGGCAGGGAGAATGAAAAGCAAAGTGGTTTTTTTGTGCTGAGACTAAAGGAAACTGGGCTTTGAAGTCTAGCAAGATGAAAGCAGTCAAGGAAAGCCTATGTTTTTAAGACCATTAAGTAAACAAAGGACCCCAAGCTTAAAGGATTAAAACCAAGCCTTATGGTCTTACACAGATACACAAGAGCCTGGGGGCACATAATACCACAAAACAGTAATGAATGACTTGCACACATGCTTCTTTCGCTGCCTAGATGGCCTCTGTTGAAGGCAGGCAGGGGCATTGTCATCTTTGTTTCCAGGAGCCTGATAATTTCTGCTCAAGGGCACTGCGCTCCATTCTCAAGGAACCAGTGGGCGTCCAAAAGTCTTGGGTCCTCGCTAACCCAAGGGATGGGACAGACTCCGCAGCTGGGTAGCCTTGAAAAGCAGGTTCTGTGCACACTGGGGTGCCCTCCCCGTATCCGGTATCAGATGTCCAAACCTATGAGAGCTCACCCCATCCAAGGCAGAGTATGCTAATCCTTACTTTAAGGGAGTGTAGATGGGCGTGGGGGTGGGGGTGGGGAGGGCTAGGGGGTGGGGTGGGTGGGGACCGATTTATGATGGAAATCAAGAGTTGGTTGGGGACCATGACTACAACAAGTGAAAAAACTTAATGGAACTACGCAGATGGGCGCGAGTACGCGCGCACACGCAAAAATGAGTGCAAGCCTGAGTGGTTAAATCTGAGGTTTGTCATCTAGTTAATTGCTTCGGTCTAGTCCATTGGACAGGACAGGACAGGGAGGCCTGGCGTGCTGCGATTCATGGGGTCGCAAAGAGTCGGACACGACTGAGCGACTGATCTGATCTGAGTCCACTGTACTCCGCCGATATT
The DNA here is from genome assembly GCF_029378745.1 of Bos indicus. NCBI lineage: Eukaryota > Metazoa > Chordata > Mammalia > Artiodactyla > Bovidae > Bos > Bos indicus. The sequence continues at coordinate 11,961,191 of NC_091782.1, read as the reverse complement.
AATTTCCTGGTTTTGATAACGCAGTGTAGTTATGTAAGGTGTTGAGAGAAGCTGGATGGGTGATGGGTAAGAGGGACCTTTTTGTACTAATTCTGTCACTTTGGGGGAGAGTTTATAATTATTTCAAAATGAAAAACAAAAAAAACAAAAGGACTCTCACGGCAAGCCTAGCCCGGTCCCGCCCACCCCGAAAAGGACCCACCCCTCAAGCTTCTTCGCTCAACTCGGCCTCTCCTGCCCGGAGGAGGCGAGGAGGGGCGGGGCGGGGAGGGGGGCGCATGCGCAGACCCGGAACTCGCGCCGCGGCTCCGGGAAGTCACGCTTGCGCAGTCTGTCACCCTGGTAGGCGCGCCAGCCTGTCTCCGCGGTGGGAGACTGGGCAGCCTCGGCCCCTGCGCTTGCCGTCTTTTCCGGCAGTTGGGGCTCTTCCTGTCGTCTTCACACCCGCAACCGCCCCGCGGCCCCCTACTTCAGAGTCCCTGACGCGTCCCCACCCCTCCTCCGGTCGGCTGGCAGCTGCTGCGGGGGTTTCGCCTTGCCTCACTTCGAGACCGCTGGCCCGGCTGGCGTCTGCGGCTGTTCGCCGCCCCCAGCCCTGCCTCTCCCCTCAGCCCGGGGCTCCGGTGAGTGTCTTGCTGCCGTTGTCTTCCGTCCATCCCGGCCTTTTCCTTTCTCTCCTCTTTCCCTGACTCTTTTTTGGGGTTTTCCCTTTCCCGCCGGCGTCTTCTTTCCAGCCCTGCCCTTTCGGCCCCTGCTGTCAGTGCTTTTCCTCCCGGCTTCCAGAGGCTCCTGGCCGGTCCTCCACATGGTTTCCCAGGCTCCGCACCCCGTCCTTTCTGTCTTCGAGTGCTGTTGGGGCGGGGTGCCAGGCTCTCTTCTTTCCATGTCGCTTGCTTTGTCTCCTCGCTGCCACCGCTCAGTCCCCTCCAGGATGTCTGTCGGTCGTTACCAATTTTCACGTCCTTTTCTTTTTTTCTGGAGTCTTAAGAATCTGAGGGGTGTTGTCTGAGGCGGTTGTCGAAAACCACCCCCCTCCCCCACCTTGGGGGGCGGCGGTTACCTTTGCGTCTGCCCCCTTCCCTATGGTTAATCTTAGGGTACCGGGCTTCAGATAATCCAACTGAAAACCACAGGAAAATGTAGTGAAGCCGTCTTTAAAGAAGAGAGTGGAGAAGGAAAGTAAGGACTTGGGGCAGAGTCTGTGCAAAAAGACTTCAAGTGTGCAGAATGGCAGGTAGAGTGACCCAGAGCTCCCACTAGACGAACAGACCCAAAGATAATCTTGTTCTTTTTGAAGTGTACAGGGGAAGACTGGAGTGGAGACCACTGCCTTTCTTCTCCCTTTCAGCGCACTTTGGCTCCGAGTTGGAATTAGCCAGGCAGTGGATGTGGTTTCCCTAAGCGTAAAACAACCGCCACCACAATAACAGGCTCCAGTCTCCCCCAGGCAAGAGATGGCAGCTTCCTCTTAAGGGGATGAGGTCAACTCTATTCCGCTTGGTATAGAAAACCATTCCATGTCCTAACCCCACCCCCGTCATACATACATATTTTCGGCTCCTAGTAATGGGCATAAGAAACCAATTTTTCCTAGCTAATCTTTTATAAGATACTCAACTAAGTGCATAGCATTGTACCCGATATGGGGAAAAATATTAAAAGCATTATAAGACAGGGTGCTTGCTTTCCAGTGAGTTAGAGTTCCAGGAGGAAAAATTAGATATGTGACTATTAAGGAATAGTCTCAGCTCCAGTGTTGAATTGTCCAAATGAAAGATACTAGGTTGTCAGTCACAAAGAAAGAAAGAATTGGTGAGGAAAGGGGATATTTATGGAGTTCACAGGGTACTTTTGTAAAGTCAGTCAGTTAACCATGCATAACTCTCTAGATACAATGATAGTTTTCATTTGATCTTCTTTTAATGTTTGCCCCGACTTGTGAAGATCACATTCTTCTGTTAGATTTCTTTTTTAACTTTTAAGAGTCCTTGCTTACCTATCATTTCTTAATTCTGAGCTGGAGAATGAAAGAAATAGGGCAAGGGCCTCCAGTGGCCTATAGGTCAGGACAAGAAGGCTTGAGTTGTCAAAGCTTGAGGGAGAGTCGTCTTATGGAAAGTACTTGATTGACCCAGAAAACCTATAAATTGCTATAGGGCAATAGTAACTTTTGATGAAAGGTTATTAGAATTATCAATTATGAATTTATGAGCAGAGGAAAAGGATGGGGGGGAGGGTTTGAAGACAGGCCGAAGGGAAGGACAGTGTAACCTTAGCCATTGCATTAGAGACTGAATGAAGGTTGAAAACCATTCTGTTACAACATTATTGGCCTTTTATAGGAGTAACTTTGAGTGCACTTAATCTCCTGTTGATCTTCTACAAAGTTTAGGAAGACATGCTAGCAACTTAAATGGGTCAAAATTTTGTTCTCCAGTTTTTATATACCCATTAATATAAATGTAATTTTGTTCTTTAACTTTGTTGACAACTGAAAATCATTAATTTGCTCAATTTATGTTTACTAACTGCCTGTTATATGGAAGGCATTGTTTTCTTAGCTTAAACACTCTTTAGTTGTGTTTTTATGTGGAAATAATTTCATTTGTTAAAATGTGTATGTATATGTATAGAGACAGACAAGAACATTCTCCGGAAATTTTCAGACAGGGGAGGAGTACTAAGCACTCTCTTGCTTCAGACTTGTTTTTAAATCTGGTTTTAAAATTTCCTCACCAAACTTAGAGAGCATGTGGTTTTCATTGTGGGTGGAGGGGGTACAGGCTGACAAATAAGGAACCACACCCAAGCTTCATAAACCAGACAGAGGTTTAAAAAGAATTCTGATATCCTAAAAACATTTGAGTTTGCTTTGATGTTAGCAGAAACTTCCCCATAAAAAATAACATTTTATAGTAAGATTGAGACGAGTTCAGTGTCTTGAATTTGTGATTACTGATCATTTTAGCACATCGTGAATGACTGAAGTAGAGCCTTGATTTTGAATCTCTTCTCTGAAAAAATTATTCTTTATGTGATTCCCCCCCCAGTATCTTTTTGTAAAATTGCTTAATGTTAAGTCTTTTTTCTTAGTAATAATGTGTTTACACATTTCTTAAAAGGCTACATTTAATCTCCGAAACAATTTTAAAAGCTGCTAATTATCAAGAGGAGAACCTTAAGAAAACTTTTGTAATTAAAAGATGCTTGCTCCTTGGAAGGAAAGCTATGACAAACCTAGACAGTGTATTAAAAAGCAGAGATACCACTTTGCCAAACAAAGGCCTATATAGCAAAGCTAGGGTTTTTCTAGTAGTCATGTACTAATGTGAGAGTTGAACCATAAGGAAGGCTGAATGCCAAAGAATTGATGCTTTTGAATTGTGGTGCTGGATGGAGGAGACTCTTGAGAATCCCTTGGACTGCAAGGAGATCAAACCAGTCAATCCTAAAGGAAATCAACCCTGAATATTCATTGGAAGGACTGATGCTGAAGCTCCCATACTTTGGCTACCTGGTGTGAAGAGCTGAGTCATTGGAAAAGACCTTGATGCTGGGTAAGATTGAGGGCAGGCGGAGGAAGGGTCAACAGAAGATAAGATGGTTGGATGGCATCCTCGATTCAATGGACATGAGTTTGAGCAAACTCTGGGAGATGGTGAAGGCAGGGAAGCCTGGCATGCTGCAGTCCATGGGGGTCACAAAGAGGCGGACACAACTGAGTGACTAAGTAACAACAAAGCTATTTAAACCTCATTGGTATCAGTTTTCAAATATGTAAAACTAGGAAGTTCGGGCCTCTTGTTTTTAAGGTATCTTTCATCACTAAAGTTATGACTCAGGTTTTTTTCTTTTGTAGTATTGTTTCCATCATAGGTCTTTGTTTTAACTTGTCAACTCAAATAGATAGCAGACATCTGTCGAATACCATAAGCCATGTCACAGTACATTTATACCTATAGGTGAAGATTTTAGTCATAGATTTTTTTTTAAATTATAGAAATTTTAAATTTAAAAGTTCTTGGTAACTTAGTACACACTCATTGAAGAAAATGTGGAAAAACACAAACAAGAAGATGATCTGTTGTATTCTCACTGCCTAGAGTTAGACCACTAATAATATTTTTCCCCACTGGTAACATTTTTATATATGTTTCTAATAATTCTGTGCATATACAGTAAACACATAAAAGTGAAATGGTATATGTTCTGTTTTATAACATTATTTTCAATTAGATTGGAAATATTTTTCCTGAAAAATGTTTTTTGTCTTATTCTTTAAAGGCTTGCCTGACAAACATTTAAAGATATTTTAATTGTCTGCATGTTATTTCATTGTAGGACTTTCCCATGATTTAATCAGTTCTGTTCTTGGTTATTCAAGTTACTTGTAGTTTTTCTTTGTCATTACAATGTTGCATTGAATCCCCTTGTGTGTGAATCCTTGTGGGTCTTTGATTCCTTCGAGGTAGATTCCTAGATGGCAAAGAGTGGTACTGTCTGTGTTACATGTTCTTAATATATGTGTCTGGTATTGTGGTCTTGTTCCCTTCTTTCTGAAAAATGCAACGCTCTTCCTTAAGGATATATTCATGTCGCTTTTGCTATATGGTAATTTCTTTGTATGTTTCCACAGCATTTTACTTGTTGATTTGCTTACTGAATTGCTTCTAGTTTCTCCTAACACAGTTGATGGCATAAGGACCATCTTCTATAGTACACATCTTGTTCATGTTCCCTTAAGAGCCTGTGTGGAGTGGGGAAGTCCCTGGCAGTCTGGTGGTTTCGTCTCTGCGCTTCCACTGCAGGGAGCATGGGTTCCATTGGCACAAGAAAAATAAAAAAGGAACCTGTGTGATAGTTTCTCTAGGCCTTATACCTAGGCATGGTAGTTCTGTGTCAAAAAACTTTAATGTATACTTGTTTTCACCAAGTATTCTGTTTGTCTGGGTTTTGTTTTATACTGTTTGTATTCCAGAAAACTTAGGTCAATTTACATTCCTACTAGTAGGGTAGGAGAGTACAGAACTGGTGGATTCCATCTCCAAAACTAATACCTCTTTTTTTTCATTGTTTCTAGCAGCCATGGCAATGACAGGCTCAACACCTTGCTCGTCCATGAGTAGTCACACAAAGGAAAGGGTGACGATGACCAAAGTGACACTGGAGAATTTTTATAGCAACCTTATTGCTCAACATGAAGAACGAGAAATGAGGTAAAGAATTTTGAGAAAATCGAGTCATGGTTTTGGGATCCTTCTCTTGTATCATGAATCACATTTGTAATATGATTGAAAGAAGACAAGAGTAGCAGCAACCATGTTCTAACCAGTTCCATTACAGTGGAGTAACAGTGTCGTTGATTTCCAAGGTCCTTGCTAATAACCCACTTATTTCTATTTCTGTTTACTGGTCAAGAACGTAAAATTCCATGGTACTATAAGAAGTTAATTGGACCAAAACCTTGCAGTTCATCGTTAAGGCACTGTGATATAATGGAAAGAGCAGCATTATGGAGCCAGATCTGGGTTTAGAATCCTGCCTTTACCATCTGGTCGATGTATGAGGTTAGAACAGATTTTTAGTCTTTCTGCACATCAGTTCTCCTATCTGGAAAATGAGGAGAGTACTACTTGCCTTTCAGCATTGCTGTAGGTATTGAATGTAACACATATGAGTACCCACCAAAGTGCGTCACACCTAGTAATCACGTGAGTGGTGGTAGTAGTAGCGTTACTGAGTCGAAGCTCATGCTGCTCGCTGCACTGACAGACCAGTAAATTGAGAGATGAGTTGTTGGGGCAAGGAATAGTGACTTTATTCTGAAAGTGAGAAAACTGAGAAGATGGTGGACTCATAGCTCTAAAGAACCACCTTGCCTAAGGCTTTTCTTCCACTAACTGGAGAGGGAGTAAAGTCAGACATTTCCTGGTTCTAGTCAGCCTCCAGAGGAGTTGTTTTAATTTCTTCCTCCCTGCAATCATTCACAGGTAGGCCTGGTCATGATTGTTCTATGAGTTAAACAAAGGCCTTTTAGCTTAATGCTCATTACTTGAGAGGCAGGGTTACCAGAGATGGGTCATTACATATAATTTAAGCTTATAAGGTGAAATGGCAACCCACTCCAGTGTTCTTGCCTGGAGAATCCGAGGGACAGGGGAGCCTGGTGGGCTGCCGTCTATGGGGTCGCACAGAGTTGGACACGACTGCCTCGACTTAGCAGCAGCAGCAGCAAAGGGTCTTCCCTATTAGAGTGGCAGGTATTGTTACTGATCTAGTGTGTACTATCCATGAAGTAACTCATTTAAAATTTTTTTCCATTATTTTATTAAGAAAATATTCAGAAGCACAGAAAAGTTGAAAGAATTGTTTTCAATAAATACCCATACAGACATCATATAGATTCTACATTTATCATTTATCACATATTGATCTGTCTATCCCTTAATACATTCATTAATTCATCTTAATCTTTTTGCTTGTACTTCAAAGTATGTTGCGGATGTCTGTATGTTTTATCTCTGAATATTTCTGCTTGTATAATGAGTTTGATATATATATTTCTTAAGGGAGTTTAAAGTTTGCATACAATGAAATGTACCACCTTAAGGGTACATTTTGATGAATTTTGACAAAAATATATACCTGTGTAACTTAAATCTTCGGAGAAGGCAATGGCACCCCCCACTCCAGTACTCTTGCCTGGAAAATCCCATGGACGGAGGAGCCTGGTGGGCTGCAGTCCATGGGGTCTCGGAGAGTCAGACACGACTGAGCGACTTCACTTTCACTTTCATGCATTGGAGAAGGAAATGGCAACCTACTCCAGTGTTCTTGCCTGGAGAATCCCAGGGACGGGGGAGCCTGGTGGGCTGCTGTCTATGGGGTCACACAGAGTTGGACACGACTAAAGCGACTTAGCAGCAACTTAAACCTTTCTCAAGACAGACTGTTACCATTACCCCCGAAGGGTCTTTCCTGGAGATTCTTCTTCAACCCCTGGCCACTGCTGTTGTGGTTTTGTTTCTACCATAGATTAATATTGTCTGTTCCATACAAATGGAACATGTAAATGGATTCATTTGAATAAAGCATCTTGCACTCAGCCTAATGTTTTAAAAGTTCATCCATTTTGCTATTGTGTCCATAGTTTGTTCCTTTATATTCCTGAATACCATTCTGTTTTCTGATTATACCATAGTTTGTATGTTCTTTTATTGATAAAAAATTAGGCTTTTTAAAGTTTTTGGCTGTTCTGAGTAAGTTGCTCTGAACATTTATGTATAGATCTTTTTGCGAACATTTGTTTTCAGTTCTTAGGTAAATATTTAGAAATGAAATAGCTGGCTCTTGGCTCATAAATATACATAAATATGTGTTTAGTTTTATGAGAAGTTGCTAGACATTTTTCTAAAATATTTCCAATGATGTATGAGAGTTGTAGTTGCTTTATATATATATTTTTTAAACATTGGTATTGTCAGTCTTTTAACTAGCTGCTTTTGTGGATGCTCAGTGTTATTTGATTGTTTTTTTAATTTGCATTTCCCTAATGATTAAATGATGTTCAACATTTTTATTTATATGCCTTTTGGCCATATTTTCCTTTGTGAAGTGTTTGTTCAATTTTTTTTTTGTTGTTGTTCAAATTTTTTAACTATTGAGTTTTAGAATTTCTTTATACATCTTAGATAGTGATCCTTTGCTGTAGATGTGTTTTGCAAAGTTTCTACCAGTCCGTGGCTTTCCTGTTCATCTAATTTGGCTTTTTTTTTTTTCTTTTGTGGTTATTGCATCCTGTGACCTGTAAGAAACCTTTGCCTACTCCTCAGTCATGAAGATAATTCTATTATGTTTTCTTCTGGAAGTTTTATAGGCTTAGTTTTTATATTTATGTGATCAATCTTGAATTGATAAGTGTGTGGGGTATGAGATGGGGTTTGAAATTTATTTTCCATATGGATATCCAGTTATTTTAGTACTCTTTATTGCAAACTTTCTTTTCCCCATTAAATTGCTTTGGCACTTTTGAAAATCAAATGCCATATAATTGTGAATCTGTCTGGGCTCTTTGTTCTATTTCATTTATCTATCTGTCTGTATGCCAGTATCAGATTGTCTTGATTATCAGAGCTTTGTAGTAAGTTTTGAAGTCAGTATAAGCCTTCAACTTGGTGGTGGTTCTTGTCTTTTTCAAGGTTACTTTGGATATTCTTGGTTTTTTGAATTTACATATACATTTTAAAATCAGCTTATCAGTTTCTGCAGAAAAGCCTGGTGGAATTATGGTTGTAGTTGTATTGAGTCTGTGGATCAGTTTGAGGGAGGGTTGACATCTTTACAATATTGACTTTTTGATGCGTATCAATCTATTTTTGTTCGGTTTTTAATATTTCTTAGCAATAGTTTGTAGTTTTAGGGTGGAGGCATTTCATGTCTTTTGTTTGTCTATTAGTAATATTTTTGGATTTTTTTTATGCTATTGTAAGTGGGTATTTGAAAGTTCATTTTCCACTTTTTTGTTGCTAGCATATAGAACTATAACTGAATTTTGCATATTGACCTTAAACCTTACAACTTGCTAATTTACTTTCATAGTAGCCTTTTTGTAGATTCCTTAGAATTTTCTTTGTAAAGAATCATACCCAGATAGAGTTCTACATCTTCCTTTCCAGTCTGTACACATTTTCTTTCTTTTTACCTTTTCACATTGACTAGGATTTCGGGTGCAGTGTGGAATGTAAGTGATGGGAGTAGACACCTTTTGTTCCCGTTTACAGGGGAAAGCACTGTTTCTCTGTTAGTTATGATGTTAAGGTAGGTTTTTCAAAGATGCTCTTCATTGATTGGGAAAGTTTCCTTATGTTCCTGTTTGAGAATTTTTATCATGAGTGGGTGTTGAATTTTGTCAAATGCTTTTTCTGCATCTTTGAGATGATCGCCTTGTGTTTTCTTTATTCTTCCACTATAGTGAATTACATGGACTGGGTTTTGAATGTTAGACTCACCTTCCATTCTTAGGGTAAAACCCTCTTAGTCAAAATGCATTATTCTCTTTATATATTGCTGGATTCGGTGTGCTAAGGTATGGATAAGGATTTTTGCAATCATTTTCTTCAGGAGGGTAGAAATCATAATTTACATGGGATATATGATTTGATTTTAAATATGCAGCTCTGTATGCAGAATAGCAAGATACTTTATACGGGTGGTGGCTAGCTTTGTTCACTGGGACAAATAAGAGCCTGTACAGTGCTCTTTGTTAGGATCATGGGGCATTCAAAAATAAATTTGTATGCTCTAGGCATGTAAAACCTGTTGGGGATGGTTATTTTCAAATACAACTGCTCTGTTGAAATCAGAGCTTCTGGTGTTACAGTTACAAAGAAATGTTTATGAGTTCTGATTAAGTTACTTATTTTATTTGATAATAGTCAGTTGGTACTTGTTACCTGTTTTATTTACAGTAGTGTGTATATGTTAATCCCAGTCTCCTAATTTATCACTTCTTTCCATGTTTCCCCTTTGGTAACTGTAAGTTTGATTTCAAGATCTGTGAGTCTATTTCTGTTTTTGTAAATAAGTTCATTTGTATCATTTTTTAATTAGATTCCACATGTGAAAGTCAGTCAGTTGTGTCTGACTCTTTGTGACCCCATGGACTATATACAGTCCATGGAATTCTCCAGGCTAGAATACTGGAGCGGGTAGCCTTTCCCTTCTCCGAGGGATCTTCCCAACCCAGGGATCGAACCCAGGTCTCCCACATTGCACACAGATTCTTTACCAGCTGAGCCACAAGGGAAACAGATTCCACATATAAGTGATACCATATGATTTGCCTTTCTCTAACTGATTTACATCACTTAGAATGATAATCTCCAGGTCCATCCATGTTGCTACAAATGGCATTGTTTTCAGCTTTTTTATGTCTGAGTCATATTCCATTGCATGTATGTATCACATCTTTTTTGTTTGTTTCTCTGTTGATGGAGATTTAGGTTGCTTCCATGTCTTGGCTATTGTAAATACCGCTTCAGTGAACATTGGGGTGCATGGATCTTTTTGAATTACGATTTTCTCCAGGTACAAGCCCAGGAGTGAGATTGCTGGGTAATATGGTAGTTCTGTGTTTAGTTTTTTAAGGAAGCTCCATACTTTTCTCCATAATGGTTGTACCAGTTTACATTCCTACCAACAGTGTAGGAGGGTTCCCTTTTCTCCGTAGCCTCTCCAGCATTTATTGTTTGTAGACTTTTTGATGAGGGCCATTTTGAACAGTGTGAGGTGATACCTTATTCTGGTTTTTACATTTCCTTAGTGTCCTCGTTTTTGGACATGAGTTGATATTTGGTCTTAAGTTTGTTGATACAGTTTGGTAGGACTGTTTTATTTTGGGTTTTATCACTCCAAGAAAATTTTAAAAAAAGCAGTATATAAATAGCTCATATAACTCAACATCGGAAAATCAAACAATGCGATTGAAAACTGGGCAGAAGAGCTGAATAGACATTTTCCCATAGAGGAAACACAGATGGCCAGCAGCCACATGAAAAGACGCTCAGCCTCACTAATCATCAGGGGAATGCAATTCAAAGCCACAATATCACCTCACACCTATCAGAGTGGCTGTCACCAAAAAGAACATAACAATTGTTGGCAAGGATGTAGAGAAAAGAGAACCCTCCTGCATGGTCAGTGTGAATGTAAATTGATGCAGCTACTGAGGAAAACAGTATGGAGGTTTCTCAAGAAACTAAAAATAGAGTTACCATATGATCCAGCAATTCTATTCCTGGGTATATATTAGAAAAAACCAGAATCACTAGTTCAGGAAGCTGTGTACCCCAGTGTTCATAGTAGCATTATTTACAGTTGACAAGATATGGAAGCAGCCTAAATGTCCATCAATAGAGGATTGCGTAAAGAAGATTTGTAATGTGTGTGCACACACACACACAAAATGGAATATCACTAAGCCATAAAAAAGAATGAAATTTTTACCATTTCAGCAACGTGAATGGACATCCAGGGCATTATCACTAAATGAAGTAAGTCAGACAGAGAAAGACAAATACTGTGTGATATCATTTGTGTGTAGAATTTAAAACATACTACAAACCAGTAAATATAACAAAGAAAGAAGCAGAGTCACAGATATAGAGAACAAACTAGTGGTTACCAGTAAAGGGGAGGGGTCATAAAGGGGTAGTGGAGTGGGAGGTACAAACTATTGGATGTAAGAAAGGCTACAAGGATGGATTGTACAACATAGGAAATATAGCCAGTATTTTGTATTTGTAAATGGATTGTAACCTTTAAAAACTATGAAAATTTGAAAAATTAAATACAGTGATTGGCAGGAGCTACTACAATAGTAAGTAAACTCAAATTGGAACTGTCAGAGATTTTCAAGAGTTTTGATGTTATGGGGGCAACATCACAGAACCTTGACAAATAAGCAGAGTTTTAATGATATGAGACAAATGATGGTTAAGAAACATTTAATTATGAATATGTGGCTAACGTGATGCTGCTACTGCTGCGCTAAGTCGCTTCAGTCGTGTCCGACTCTGTGCGACCCCATAGATAGCCTCCCACCAGGCTCTGCCATCCTTGGGATTCTCCAGGCAAGAACACTGGAGTGGGTTGCCATTTCCTTCTCCAGTGCATGAAAGTGAAAAGTGAAATTGAAGTCACTCAGTCGTGCCCAACTTTTAGTGACCCCATGGACTGCAGCCCACCAGGCTCCTTTGCCCATGGGATTTTCCAGGCAACAGTACTGGAGTAGGTTGCCATTGCCTTCTCCAACATATGATGAGCAGTTTGAAATAATAAGTATTGGGCTGGTAAATTTGGGGGCTAATAAAAGAGATCAGGTTGTAATACAAATATTTGTTTGTATATGTCTTGTTGTCTTTAAAATCTCTAGTTTTTCCTCCCGTTTATATGCAACTTCTGTGCCATTCTGTAGTAGAGCACTGGGTTATATTTGCAACTTTTTATTTATTTATGGCTGCGCTGGGTCTCCAGTGCTGCATATGGGCTTTCTCTAGTTGCGGCAAGTGTGGGGCTTCTCATTGTGGTGGCTTCTCTTGCAGAGCTAGGCATGTGGCCTCAGTAGTTGTGGTGCATGGGCTTAGTTGCTCCTCCGCATGTGGGATCTTCCCAGACCAGGGATGGAACCTATGTCCCCTGCATTGGCAGGTGGATTCTTAACCACTGGACCACCAGGGAAGTCCAACATTGGTTATATTTGAACAAAGGGTTTACTGCAGAAGATAAAAGCAGAAGGAAAAATGAAAATCATTTGGAAATTGTCTCCTGTGTAAAAGTAGAATATGAGAACATTGGGTTATTTCATAGAAACACTACAGTAATCCTACATATTGGTTTAAACAATTAAATTCCCTAAGTCTAGTGTGGCAGAATGCTTATTGAAGCTCCTTATAGGTGGCAAACTGAATACATCCAATAATGCAAATTTCATATTTTTTTAATCTGTCTTTTGCCTTTCCTGGCCTCTGTGTTAAGCTTCTCTAGCAATAGCAGTTCTCCTATTCTCTCATGTGATCCTAGGTGTCCATAAAGAGAGATAGGTATTAATAATCGCCTAGTTGTTCATAGAAAATTAGAAATTTGTAGATTATCCATAGAAAATGGATAATTTGTAGCAGTTTGAAATGAAAACTGAGGCAACTGGCATTTCTTTTTACAAAATGATCTGTGTTGTTTCTGTTCTTTATAAATATTATTTTGGAGGATTAATTAAAGCCACAAAAGCCTAATTTAATAGGCAATAATTTTGTGCTTTCCCCTTTCTTCCCCCTAAATCATTTAAGAATTCTTGTACATTTTACCCTCTGAGAACCAGGATCTGCTGCTACTTCTCTTCCATATTCTTACTCAGGTTTTTCTGTTTGCTTTTAGTCTGATCTGATAATGAGTTTTGCAATGTGTGGTTATTACAGTGAGCAAGTACAATGTTTGATTATTACTAGTGAGCAAGTGTCAGTTTTATTTGGGCCCCAGGAATGGGTGAGTCTAGACTTACATATTAAGAAGAGGTGGCAAGAATACACAGAAGAACTGTACAAAAAAGATCTTCATGACTCAGATAACCACAATGGTGTGATCACTCACCTAGAGCCAGGCATCTTGGAGTGCCAAGTCAAGTGGACCTTACAAAGCATCACTACAAAGTTAGTGGAGGTGATGGAATTCCAGTTGAGCTATTTCAAGTCCTAAAAGATGATGTTGTGAAAGTGCTGCACACAATATGCCAGCAAATCTGGAAAACTCAGCAGTGGCCACAGGACTGGAAAAGGTCAGTTTTCATCCCAATCCCAAAGAAGGGCAATGCCAAAGAATGTTCAGACTACCTCACAATTGCACTCATCTCACACGCTAGCAAAGTAATACTCAAAATTCTCCAAGCCAGGCTTCAACAGTACATGAACCATGAACTTCGAGATGTTCAAGCTGGATTTAGAAAAGGTAGAAGAGCCAGAGATCAACTTGCCAACATCCGTTGGATCATAGAAAAAGCAAGAGAATTTCAGAAAAACATCTACTTCTGCCTTATTGACTACGCCAGAGCTTTTGACTGTGTAGATCACAACAAACTGTGGAAAATTCTTCAAGAGATGGGAATACTAGACCACCTTACCTGCTTCCTGAGAAATCTGTATGCAGGTCAAGAAGCAACAGTTAGAACCAGACATGGAACAACAGACTGGTTCCAAATTGGGAAAGGAGTACGTCAAGGCTGTGTATTGTCACCCTGCTTATTTAACTTATATGCAGAGTACATCATGTGAAATGCCAGGCTAGATGAAGCACAAGCTGAAATCAAGATTGCTGGGAGAAATATCAACAACCTCAGATATGCAGATGACACCACCCTTATGGCAGAAAGTGAAGAACTAAATAGCATCTTGATGAAAGTGAAAGAGGAGAGTGAAAAAGCTGACTTAAAACCCAGCATTCAGAAAACTAAGATCATGGCATCCAGTCCCATCAATCCATGGCAAATAGATGGAGAAACAATAGAAACAGTGACAGACTTTATTTTCTTGGGCTCCAAAATCACTGCAGATGGTGACTGCAGCCACGAAATTAAAAGACACTCACTCCTTGGAAGAAAAGCTGTGACCAACCTAGGCAGCATATTAAAAAGCAGAGACATTACTTTGCCAACAAAGGTCCGTCTAGTTAAAGCTATGGTTTTTCCAGTAATCATGTATGGGTGTGAGAGTTGGACTGTAAAGAAAGCTGAGCATTGAAGAATTGATGCTTTTGAACTCTGGTGTTGGAGAAGACTCTTAAGAGTCCCTTGGACTGCAAGGAGATCCAACCAGTCCATCCTAAAGGAAATCAGTCCTGAATATTCATTGGAAGGAGTGATGCTGAAGCTGAAACTCCAATACTTTGGCCACTTGATGCGAAGAACTGACTCATTGAAAAGACCCTGATGCTGGGAAAGATTGAAGGTGGGAGGAGAAGGGGATGACAGAGGATGAGATGGTTGGATGGCATCACGGACTGGATGGACATGAGTTTGAGCAAGCTCCAGGAGTTGATGATGGACAGGGAAGCCTGGCATGCAGCACTGCCTGGGGTCGCAAAGAGTTGGACACGACTGAGTGACTGAACTGAACTGACTAGATAAGTCAAACTAATTTGTTGAGATTTTTAAAGATTTGTGTAATATTCATTTTTAGGGTAATTCTGGAGAATTCTCAGTTTTGATCATGGAGATACCCACTGTTTATTTCTATACCATTTTCCCTGGTTTTAAGTGACTCATCTGCAGAAATTAGCAATATTGTCCACTCAACTCGCTTGTAGAGTAGACTAGCCTTTCCTCCCATCCCTGTTGCCTCTGAATCGAGCTGTGTTGGAGGCGAGTCTAAATTAGGTGTAGTAAAGGGGGCTGATTACAAGTAATCATGAATGTGTGCGTACATTGTGACACTTTTTTTTTTTTTTTTTAATTTAGTAAATACATCTTAGGCTCTCCTGGTGGCTCAGAGTGTAGAATCTGCCTGCAATGCAGGAGACCTGAGTTTAATTCCTGGGTTGGGAAGATCCCCTGGAGAAGGAAATGGCAACCCACTCCTATATTCTTTGCTGGAAAAGTTCATGGGCTGGTGGACTACAGTCCATGGGGTCGCAAAGAGTTGGACACGACTAAGCGATTAACAACAGACATCTTAAAAAAATTGCTGTGTACAAAGCACTATTCTTAGTGGAAAAGGAGGATTCAGATGTGGTCCTTGTCTTCAAAAGAACTTACTGTCTCATGTGGGAAATGGGTCTCACACCCTAATAAAGGGAGCTCATGGAAGCCTTGCTGGGTGGGGTTGGGTGTGGCCTCTATGTGTGGAAGTGCCTGTCCCCCTCAGGGTCCTGGTTTGGAACATTGGAGCTGAGCTGGAGTGACCTCATCAGAAGCTGGGGTGTTAAGCTACCTGGCCCTGCAGTCAGAGACGTGTAGTGGAGGAGCCTGCCTTTGTTCATACAGTCAGCCCCTATTCCATTTTATGTTTTCTTGCTATTGTGTTTTAAAGCAAATTTGAAACATCTGTCTTTTTAGTCCTGTCTGCTTCAATATGCATCTCCAAAAGCATGGGCATTTTCTTGTCATCACAATGCCAACATGAGTCTAACAAGTTAGTAACTCTGTGGTATTGTCTCACAGAGGATGTGATTCATAAGCCTTTTGTAAGATGTCACTGTGTTATGCCATTTTTGGTGTCTTCAAGATCTTTGACTTGGTCCCAGTGAATCATTACCATGGATCATTTTGGATGGTAGGTTTTTTCTGGATATTTTCTCTAATAAAAAAATCTGAGGGAAATTCCTTGGCCATCCAGTTTTAGGACTCCGAGCTCTCACTGCCTGAGGGCCCAAAAGTTTGATCCCTGGTTGGGGAACTAAGATTTCATATTTCACAAATTGAACGCAGTGGCCAGAAAAGAAAAGAAGCTGGTTGTGTTCAAGATGTTGATGCTGCTGAATACTTTACTCTCAGGCAGATTATCTACTGAGACCAGTTTAATTACACTTGCAGCGGCAGTGTAGAATACTTTACAGTTTGAATTTAGATTTAAAATTCAGAAGGTGCAGTCTCTGTAACACACATTGTGTGATAGCATGTTAAGACTGCTGTCACCGTCTGGTGTGATCATTCAGAGAACATGTAGTCAGAAAGTATGATGGTGTTTGATATTCAGGGCCCAGAAGTAGCTGACCAGGGTTGAGTTCTTATAGTTCTTACCATGAGTTTACTCTTTTTGTGTGTGTGTTTACTCTTACTCTTCCCAACTTCAACTGTTTAACCACAAAAATGGAATTAATTTTCACTCTGGAAGTTACCAGTGGTGCAGCCTTCTCTCTCTGATGTGTATGCACACATAGATGCATATCCCCAGACATTCTGGGAACTAGGAGAAGAGGAGTGGGCAGACTGGGAGTCATGCAAATGCTTTCTTCTTCCTTCAGAGTTGCAGTAGATCTTTTCACTTCCTGGGAGTTTGGACGCAAATTCTTATTTATCATCTGAGCCTGTGGATTTGTACTGTAATATGATTTCTGATAGTAAATAAATATAATTAAATAAAAATATTCATTTTCACTAAATACTGGTATTGCAGTAAATATTCATTGACTAAAACTCATTATCGTCCCATGTTCCTCTCTGTGTGTTCCCTGTTGTAGTTAGTGGCATCATTATCCTCTCACTCAAGAAATTCTAAGACTGTTCGCTTGACTCTTCCTGTCAACTGGTCATATTTGCAGTGACTCTGTTCACATCATTTTGAGTTTCCAGCCCTAGCTCCAGGTCTTTATTGTCCATCTGACTCATGATAGCTTTTTTTGTTCCAGAGTCCCTTCCCACTTCTGTCTCCTGTCTCCTTTCTCCTCTGCCTGTTGCTTTTCCTGATAGTCCATCAGCTCACTACAGGCTGCCATTCTCAAAGAGAAACACCATTCCGTTGTGTACAAGCCTCTAGTAGCTCCTAGTTGTGTACAGACTGAGAGTCAACCATCCTTGTGTGACGTCGAAGTACAGGGTGCCTCAGCTGGCCTAAACCACATGATGGTGCTTCGTGTAGCCTATATGTCTGTTCTTCCCTGCCCTGCTCAGCTGGTCTGTTATCTGGGATCCTGACAGGGACAGAGGAGATTCCAGCGCCTGTGCTTTCATTTATTATGCAGAATAAATAACAGGAAATTTTACTTGTTTCTCTTAGTTTTATCAAATCAGTATGAGAGTATAGGTCAAAAATATTCTTGGATGCAGTTTCTAAGGTATCCTACTCCAAGGATTTAAAATGTCAAGGTTTTTTTTTTTTTTTGGTGCTTTTTTGGTATTGTTTTGTAATTGTTTGTTTTGGCTGTTCCATGTGGCTTTGTGTCTTTTATTAGTGCCGCTCATCACCTTTTTTGAACATCACCCCCCTTAAATCTCCAAATTCTGTGTTTACCTTGGTTACTTCTGTGCTTGTGGCAGGGAGGAGGAGGAAGATGTGAAAACAAAAGAAGTAGATTTCAGTCTGGGGCAGGGAGAGAAACACCCTGATAGAAGAGGTTATCAGACACCAGCTGTTGGTTTGTTAAGGAAGAACTACCACACCCAAAGAGAGAGAACTTTACATTTTGAAATTAGATTCTTTGTTGCATTAACATCTTAAACAATTTTTGTCAAAATGTAGAGCTAACAAAGGATGAGAATCTTTTCACTTGCCTTAGTAACTGTAATTTGTTGATTTAATGAAGCATTTTGAGTTTGACCTGTTTCTATCAGTAAAAAAAAAATTGTACATAGATTAACAGAAAGTTATCATTCAAATGTTAATTTCATATGTCTTTATTTTTAGACAAAAGAAGTTAGAAAAAGTGATGGAAGAAGAAGGCCTCAAAGATGAAGAGGTAATTAATATTGGAAAATTTCCTTGAAACCAAGCCTGGCAGATCATGTCTTGTGTAGCAGGTTGTTAGCATTGGCGCATGGAGGAAGGGTTTTGACTTGTAACAGGAAATTATGAGGGCTGGTGTGCTTCTGGATTTAGGTACTTATGCAGAGGGAGAAGTTAATTATTAAATACCAAGAAGGATGACTTCTAGGCTCTGTAGTAGTAAATTAATTAGTTTTAGAATTCCAAGGAAAGGAAGACATGAAATAAAATGAAAATTTTAAAAAGCAAATTAGCATTTTTTTAAAATTAGCATTTTTAATTCACTGAAAATGCTCCATAGAAGTGGAGCAAATTTCTGAAATTTTTGTCAAGGTGAAATACCTCTCGAATCAGCCTTTCCCCCCAATGCCCACAGATGTGGCAGAAAATATAATAAATAAGAAACTGTGAAAAGAACTGAAATGGCTGTGGAAGTGTTCTCAAAAGGAGAAATGAATCATAGAACCCAGGAAAATGGTGAAAAATACCCAAGACTTGTAGGAACAATAGAAAGTTAATGCATAAAATGAACCATAATGTGTAAAAATTCCAGAGAGAAATTTAAAAACCATACTTGTATATAAGAAAAGTTAAAGAAAAATGTTGAAAGTTTATCCTTCCAGTTTAGGAACATTAGAGTAACAGGCTGTGAAGCAGGTTCATCCACGTCCACAGAGGAGGCGTCCTCTGTTCAGTGTGGTTATGGTGTCTGAGGGCTGGGAGGCAGGGCTGACCTCCTAAGGGTCCTTCTGTGGTGCTTTCCTGTGTGAACAGATGGTGCTTAGTCTGGCGGGGCCCTGCTTTCAGGGTGGGCTAAACCACAAATAAGACTTGTTGCAGAGTCCCTTCCCACCTCTCTCCCTCTGTTTAAACATTAGAAACGACTCCGGAGATCAGCGCATGCTCGGAAGGAAACAGAGTTTCTTCGTTTGAAGAGAACAAGACTTGGACTGGAAGATTTTGAGTCCTTAAAAGTAATAGGCAGAGGAGCCTTTGGTGAGGTAAAAACACCACAGATACTTATCAAATACAGGAATCCCACAGCACATCGAAGCTTCTAACGTAACGTGAGCTTGTGATGGCTGTTAGAACTGCAGCATGGAGTGGGTGGGCCCGGCTTTGAGCCGCGCGTCTTACCTGCTCTCTGTCCTCTTTTTCTTGCCCTCTCACTGTCCCAGGGATCTGCTTGTTCTTCTCTGTTTTGCTAGAGATGATGTTGATGCTTTAAGTATTCATCTAGAGGGAGAGTTGATAGGTAGAAAGAAATCAATATTGATTGCTTAGTGAGTGCTTCTTTCCGAGAATCATGACTAATATGTTATACATGATGTGGTTAAGCCTGAGGGGATATATAATGTTCCAGTGTCACACATCCATTGGGCAGTGGTACCAAAGCTGGGCCAAGGTCTTCCTGATCTCAAAGCTGTTGCTTTTCCCATTACACTGCCTTTCCAAGAGCAAACTTGCAGCATATTTCCACCCTTTATTTCTTCCTGCCAGATTGGTACAGCTCTGAAAAGATAGCCCTGGGAAACAATTTATAGAAATAAGTTAATGTGGGTGGTGGTAGAGAATGAAAGCATTTGCAGCTTTGTCCCAGCTGGTTGTCCAAGTGCATCCTGCTTGGTCACAAGGGCAGTCTGCTGGGGAGGGTTTGAATGAGCCTGTGCAAGATCCTTCCCATTTGTGGAAAGCACCCGAAGTGAACAACCTACTGATGCAATAGTTTCACTATCGTTGTGAATACAAAAGGAGCAGCACATTATTAAAAACCAGCACCTAGGGGAAATGTGAGTACATATTCAAAGGCACAGGTGAGAGATTAAATTGATCCCTCAGTGTTCAGAATCCCTGTTGGCCTCTTGAGAGAGGAAAAGGTACAGGACCACATCTAAAAGAGCTTTATGTTCAACGAGGAGGGGACCTGGGACTCAAGGAAAATAATGTTTCAGGGAGAAGAAAACATACTTGTCTTGGGGGAGGAGGAGGGAATGTGCAGGGACTTGCCGAGGAGTTGTATTTGGGTTTGCAGACCATTTCTTTTCATCATAAATTATCTGTTCTCTCTCTCTAAAAAAAAAAAAAAAGGAAAATAAAAAAGAGAAAGGAGAGCTGCAGAAAACTCTATTTCCCTAATTATACATTTTAGTTCCTCCCCCATTGCCAGGCGTTTTTTTTCCTGTGCCTTAGCTTTTGCTGTTGTTTTAGACATTGTTGTAAACATTTCCTTAGGTTTTTTTGAGCTGACTGGATGACATGTGTCATGGGTTTAATGAGTCCAAAGTGAGGGTTTTGAATTAGCTTGATCTGTTCAGCTAGGGATCCAGAGCTATTCAGAGGTGGAGATAGATATCTGAGGGTGTTTCGGCACTGACCTCACTGTGTATAATATATCCATTTTGAAACATTGAAAAGCATTTTCTTCTGCTTTGTTATTGCTTATATAAAAATTGCAGTACTTTTTCAGTTTAAATATGATTTCTTGTTACACATGAAAGCGTTAGTTTGGCATCGTGAACTCTTGGCGTTTCTCTTATAATATTTAGGTGCGGCTTGTTCAGAAGAAAGATACGGGCCATGTGTATGCAATGAAAATACTTCGTAAAGCAGATATGCTTGAAAAAGAGCAGGTAAAGCACAATTGTAGCAGTGATTTTAGTTACCTGACGAATTTTTGTCTTCTAAAACTGTTTTTTGCTTAATTGAAGTGTATATTCCTCTCTTAGTTTTCTTTAGCCCTGTCATATAATATTGCTTTTCTTTCTCGCCTCCCCCCCAGTAGAAGCAGTTACATATATTTTAGGTACAAATAATGCCTAAGACATTATGTGCAGTCTTTTTAAAGTTGAAAGTCTACTAGAGAAACATCTGCTATTTGTGTTTCACAGTTGATCGCAAGCTGTCCTTGTCATTAGGAGCAGTTTTCTGAGGTTGTACTTACTGTGGTAGCTTGTTCCTTACAGAATGTTGAGGAAAGTTGTGTATTGTACCTTGGAACTGAGACTTAGGAACTAGAATTTGGAGTTTGATCTAAAATAGGTCTTAACATGCTTCATTCTGTAAATTCACGCAAACCCAGTTTGGATCTTCTGAGTGGCTTATCACTACGTGAGAGAGGCCAGTCTTCTTTGGGAATGAATTTGAAAAAATATAATGAAGGTGGCACAGCAGTGCAGACTCATTTAATGATTAAGAATATTTTCTAAAACTTCAAATCTACTTTGCAAATAGATGTATAAGCTGCATCCAGTATTTTATGCAGAATAAGTATGATTTTAAGTATTAGACAGTATATATTAAAAGTGAGAAGGCAGATTTTCTATAAATCTGATTTAATTTAGCAGAACAGATTGTAGTGGGCGATGCCTGCAAATATTCTGTAAAATACCAGTTGCTACAGGAGGGCAGAGAGACCCCCCTGGAAAGGAGAGCTCCAGATACAGAACCACAGAGCCAGGATGGAGGTTGGCCCCACACCCGATCCTTCCAGCCGCTTGAGAGGAGCTATAATCACCAGGGCTTTTCTGCCCTTCATTTCAGTGCTAGCTCAAAATTTGGGATTTTAATTTTTTCTTTAATTTTCCTATGTTACCCAGAAGCTTTAGACTCCCAGGGATTTTGGTCAGAAGTAGCAAATACCCTGGCAGTAGATGTTCAGACATTATATGTTAACACCAACCTTATTCAAAATGCACACCAGCCCTCTTAATGTATCTAAAAATCAGTGCGATAAGGGTATTGACACTGTAGGAGCTTCAGTTAATCTTGAAAAGGAGAATGTGAAGCTGTATTGATTACTCCGTATAGTTTGTATGTCACAAGTAAATTTTATTTTTACAAGATATATTTCCTGTAGTTTTAATCAAGACTCACAGTATTTCTTTATCAAATGAATAGTAGGGTAAAATTGTAAAGAGAAGTGCACGTCATAACTTCCACTTACTAATCCTTCATAGAGGTAACAGGTGGTAACAGAGGATGATCCAAACATGTTGTTTAAAGACATTCTGTCAAGTACTGTACCTTCTTCAAAATTAGTTTCTAAAGACTTTCTACATGAAGATAAAGGAAATGTCTGTTCAAATTAGGATTTTAAATGAATTAACTTAAATTGTTAGCGCCATTGTTGCTGATGGACTCAGCTCCCTAGGGTTGATCTCAGCATGGTCCAGTTAGTTTCCGGCCACAGACATGACCTGGGGCAGCTGTCTTGAGGAAGCAGGCAGCAGCTTTGTGGGGCAAATCCATCACTTCTGAGTGGGGCTGACAAAGTACAGATTGAGAGCCTGACTTCTTGTAGGTATAGGTGCCCTCTCCAGAGAAAAAATTCTTATTTGCTTTTATGAAACTGAGCAGGAATTACAGCTACCCATTTAGAGTTCTGGTTGTTATTCTGTCTCACAAGATGGAAGTTTCTGCTACCTGGAAAATGAATTTTAGAGCATAAGAGACCAGTGTTGAGCTAGTCTCTTCCCATTTCTCTTCCTGTGCGAAAGGACAGCCTCTGGTTGTGATGCCCGTGTAGAGGTAGGATGGACCCAAAGACTGTTCCCTCTGCTCTCCTAGTGCCCTGGGTCACAGCTGGCACATAATCCCCACCCCACGCAGTGTTTATGGAGCAGAGGAAAGGGAATCCAGAGCCCACCCTCCTGTAAAGTCGCCTGACTCCACCCCTAGACCTTGAGTTCTTGACTTGCTGTCTCAGCCCCAGGAGAAAAGGGCAGGGTGTGGCCACCGTACCTGCAGCTTTCCCTGTGACAAACCAGGAATGTTGCAGTCACGGTCCTGCCTTCTAAGGTGAGTGACAGGCAGCAGTGGTCACACCTGTCCTTTCCGTGTGTCCCTGCAGTAGGCAGAGGCCTTCACAGGAGCCACGGAACAGGTTGGGGAAGTCAGCTTCGTGCAGTCTTTGTGTGGTAACTGACTGGGGCAGAGCCAGCAAGTGCCGTGAGCATTTCCTCAGATCTTCACTGGGCTTCATCCTAGTTTTATGGCACCATTCCTTATCACCGTTACCTTCTTCCATTTTTCCCACCCTCATGCCATAAGTAGAGATGTAAAAATGTAAAATTTCTAAAACACTGAAGTTACTTAAAAATTTCCTTGAAAACAGTTTTGGTAGAAACTGAAAACTCAGTAGGAGTTTTAGGCCCATAGGAGTGAGCACGGAAAGATGAGGCAGGTTAGGTGTAAGACAGGAGAGAAGGCTCTGGGGTCTGTGTCCGAATGGAATAGAGCGCGCCTGGCTTTGCTGAAGACATTCCATTAAGGCAAGCATGCAGAACATCCTATCAAACAAAACAACCACCAGGGGCTGAGTTTGCCAGTAGAAGTGCCAGTTTGTGAACTTGGTATATCTTCACCTCCAAACATTGTAGGAGGTCCCACCCTGGAGCACATGTTGAGATAAAAACTTCTACTCAAGGATCAGCCTGAGTCGTAATAAATTTACATCTGATTCAACCCCGTCGTGCAACTTAACAGCACTTATACAAGAAGAAAAGGGGTGTGACTTGGTGATATGCAGCAGTGTTTTGATTATTATTATATATTTAAAGTAGATGAAGTCAACTTGATAATAATAAATTAATAAAGTAATCCTCCCAAATCTTTGGCCTAGCTTGGTCTCCTTAGCTAAATGTTTCAGTACAAATAGAAAACTGGCAGTGTCATAAATGAATCTACAACTCTTCTTAGCTGTTGTCATGTTTCAGTTCAGTCAGAACTGAGTGCCTCCTGTGTGCACAGCTGTGACCATGTACTGTGGCATCACAGCATCTGGGACTGTCAAGGTGCCGTCTTCACAGATGTCTCTGAAGACCTGAGACAGGATTTGCTTAGAGTCTCATCTTGGGGACTTACTTTGATCAAAAAAGAATTATTAGAACAAAAAGATATGAAAAGAATGGTAATTTTAACTAATCAAGAGGTTCACTTTATAGCACTGTTAAAGTTTCCATTTGCATTAAAGCCGTTGATTTTTGCCATTTTCAAGCCTTTCATCACTCAGGTTTTCATCACCGAATACCTTCAAGTCAAATGTTGTCAATTTTGAATTCGTAGGTTTGCCTAAGCATAAGCTGTATCTTTTGCATCATCACAATTTAATACTCAACAGTATTTAAATTGTTTAAGCAAATATGCAGTCTGATAAAGCAGAGCAAGGCTTGTCATTAATCCAATGCATGTACCTCCAGGTTGGCCACATTCGTGCGGAGCGTGACATTCTAGTGGAGGCAGACAGTTTGTGGGTTGTGAAAATGTTCTATAGTTTTCAGGATAAGCTAAACCTCTACCTAATCATGGAGTTCCTGCCTGGAGGTAATTACTTGATGATGAAAGGTCATTTTTCCTTTTTGTTTTGTGGTTTCTCTCTTACATGGATTAACCCTCCTTTCTACTTTTAACCGTGCTCACAAAGTTGCTTTCTGTATCTTTTTAGGTTTGTAAAGGAGGTCAGTAATCTGTCTGTGCTGAGTACCTTTCTACAGCTTTAGGGCCATAAAAGTAACCTTCTCATTCTCAGGATTTCAGACGGATATTTATTTTCTTTTTAAATATATAGAAATAAACTAGGAGCTTTGCCTGTCCTGTCAGTCTGTTTACCCAAGTGACAAGATTGAAGCTATTACATTCTTTGCTTCAACTTTTTTCCCCCCTGTAACTTATAAAGAGTGAATTTCTCATTACATATATTAGTAGTCACAATCTGTTTCTTATTTCTGAAATTTAAAGTTTTTGGTAACTTGGCATGTGCATCTTGTAAGACAGCTTCAAAGTAAACCCAGAATAGAACATACGTCTGTTCTGGGGAACACAGTCTGTTTCCCAGTGAGCAGATAAACTGTGAGCACACTGGTAGAAAAAAAAAAGAAAACTTTCTCTTTTTTTGCTTTTATACCAAAGCTAATCTAATTGTGGCATAATATTTGATCTGGTGACAACCTTTAGTTAGATCTAGGGTCATCAGTACTTTTTATTAACAGCTGATGAAGGTTAGAAAAGAATCTATATGACAGAATGAGGAGAAACTTTTTAACATTTAGATGTCAGTTGTTATAAATAGGAGTAAGAACCAGCTCAGGAACCAGCCAGCCCCTTGACGTGCGTCTCCACAAGCCTTACGTGCGTCGTCTTCCGTAGCTTTCCGTGTCCCCTGGACCCTGCCCTTTGCACTCGGTGGGGCTGGCCTGCACAGCCCAGATCCTCTGGCCTGAGCGCTCTGATCATGTGGGCACGCTCACACAGGTGAGGCCCCTGGCTGCTCTCCTGGGCCACTGAGCTGCGGCCACTCAGGTACCTCAGAGCTGGCCCCACTGATGTGCCTCCAGATTAAATGTGTGGCTGCCAGGAGTGATTAGGAAATCATGTTTTTCAAGTTTTGGGAGCATCTTAATAAGTGCCTTAATTTTTGCCCAAGGGTAAAAGTTAGAAATAAGCAGCATGACACACTATTAAAATCTGAGGTTTCTGTCTCTTTTCCATTTTCTAACATAAATGGCTTTCTGTGCAATGTGAACTGAATCTTTCCTGTTTCTTTTACCTTTAAACTGCTTATTCATATTTGCTTTGCTTTCGTCTGACTGTTGAATTGGATCAGAATCTTTTTTCACCATTGTATGTTGATGGTATTAAGCAGAAATACTTAAATTTTGACTTTGCAGAAAACTAACAAAGTTACTTTACTGCTAAAATACTGACATTGTGTTGTAAAAGTTGCATAAAGCATTTTGTACCCACAAATAAGCACTGGAGAAAAAACCCCACTGGTCTTGGGAGGTGTTCATCATGCATGTTTGGGAGGCAGTTATTACACATCCTAGTCTGTAGCATTTACTGTTCATATTTACAACAGCTTTTGTTGACTAACACTTTGCTACCTAAATCCTACTTTTTTATATATGTTCTAGTGTTCTGTGAATAGACAGTGGAAAGCTTGTTTACAGCCTCCCCAGATTTTTACATTTTTGTTTAGGCTTCCTTGATAGCTCAGTTGGTAAAGAATCCACCTGCAATGCAGGAGACCCTGGTTAGATTCCTGGGTTGGGAAGATCCCCCTGGAGAAGGGAAAGGCTACCCACTCCAGTATTCTGGCCTAGAGAATTCCATGGACTGTAAGAGTCGGACACGACTGAGTGACTTTGACTTCACTCAGCCTGTTTAATAACTGTAGTACAGCCATTGTTAGAATGTGGAAATGCCTTAGAGAAGTTTGTAGGTATTTGTGCCAAGTGAAAAATAAAGTAGCTCTTTCCCCAGTCCAAAAAATTGTCTGAAGCAAATTTATTGATTGATTGGTTTATTATTTTAGTGTGGGAGAAATTTCCTTTCTCTCTCCAAAGTTAAGTGGAAATCATTGCTCAGGGGTCAGCATCAGTTAGCTTAGTGAAAGTGTTTTGCCATCTGTGGCTGTAAATTTTATCTTTTAAGTGTTAGAAACTGCTTACCATTTCTGCTCATGTTGGGCATTTCCGCCCATAGTAGGTCATCTCTGGGACACAGCAGAGGCCTATTTAGCACCGCCTTATGGTGGCAGGTAGGGAGGACATATCTGAAAACTGGCTGTTACTCATATTGTTTTGTGTGTTTGTGTGTGTACGTGTGTGTACTTTGTACCTTCTTGTTTCCAGGGGACATGATGACCCTGTTGATGAAAAAAGACACGCTGACAGAAGAGGAAACTCAGTTTTATATAGCAGAAACAGTATTAGCCATAGACTCTATTCACCAACTTGGCTTCATCCACAGAGACATCAAACCAGACAACCTTCTCCTGGACAGCAAGGTACTGTGAGGTGTGCAGGCTGACCAGCGTGTCTCTACCTGTCTGAGCAGCCTCTGCCTTAACCCCTGCGCGACTTGTCGTAATCACAGTAGGGGAGCTGTGAGCTCCCTGGTGTATTTTCTTCTTTTTTTTTAAGGTAAGAAAGGCTTATGAATTCCATAATTTGAATTTTCCTCTTAAAGAACATTTTGAAAAATTATTAAGCATAAAATTGATTTAAGTTATTTTGTAGTGAAGCCAAAGATGATCATCTTCTCATATGATTAACTACACTAACGCATCCCCTGTCAAGAACCCCTCTGCTGAGGTATCCCAGCCTAGAACTAGGAATTACAGCGACAGCAACAGAAAGCTGTCACAAAGCTCAGCTTCCAGACCCTGTGCCCTGCACTTAAAGCGGAGTCCTGCTCAGCCTCCCTGATGGCCTCTTTGTAGTTAGCTTTGGACATGCACGTGAACTGAGTTGCCTGATTCTTAAACTCTCAGCAAATCAGAAGAGAATCCCTGTGCTGCTGTGTTGTTGATGCTGCTTGACAAGTTACTCCACCGTCTGGACCTGACTCATCTATGAAGTGAATATATGGATTGGGAAACGCTCCAAAGTTCCTTCCAGCTTTAAAATTCTAGATTGTTGTGTTCTGGTACATAGAATTGTTTTCTAGATTGAATTCTTTTAAGTAGGAAAGTAAATTTAATTCATAGGGTATTTTCCTTTCTTACTGTCTTTTGATAACAGTCTTTGGAAAAAATCTGAAGTTTTAGTCTACTTTCTTTGAAAACCTTAATCTTTCTGTTTCGAGAGTAGATTTGTCTAGTAATTTCTTCTGGTTAATAGTTTTTTCCTTCATTATAAGAATAATATACAAACATAGTAGAAAATTTGAATAATACAGAGAGCTATAAAGAAGAAAAATGTAATGTCATTGTTCAAAATATTTTTTTATTATTATTTTTTATTTAAATAAATAGAGTACTTTTGGCCGTGCCGGGTGCTCGGGCTTTCTCTAATTGCCGCGAGTGGAGTCTGTTCGCCACTTGGGCTGTGTGGGCATCTCCCTGTGGTGGCTCCTCTTACGGAGCCTGTGGGATGTGTGGCGTCTCCCCTTGCGGAGCGCAGGCTCCATGCGGGCGGGCTTCAGCAGCTGCAGCTTGCAGGCCTAGCAGCTGTGGCACACGGGCTTAGCTGCGCCGTGACGTGTGGAATCCTCCCTGACCAGGGATCGAGCTCGTGTCCCCTGCGTTAGTAGGCAGACTCTTAACCACTGGACCACCAGGGGAGTCCCAGTAACAACTGTTTTAGTGTAATAGCTTCAGTAGCTTTCTCTCTGTGCCAGTTTATGTACAGTTAGTGTCCTCAAAGTGAATAGTAAAATGGTAACATGTATGAGATTATTTTTCTGTCCTTAAGCTCAGATATATTTTAATAAAGTAGCAGCTCTGCTCTGTGTTGTCTTGGGTTCAGATGCCTTGGTCCTGTACCCAGTGCCTTAGTGTTGGCTTCACTGGAGGCTAAGTCTGTGTTCAAGGCCAGCAAACATACTGAAGGCCAAGAGCTGGGGACTCAATCTAGCTGAAGAGGACTGGGGACACCTGTTTGGTGCAGACATGCTCTCTACAATATGTCAGCCCAGACTTGTAGAAGAGGGCTCATTTATGTGTTTAGCCATATTGGTTGTAAAAGTGAAAATGTAGACATTTTGAGTTCCTGCTGTATACTGAGAAGTGCTACAGAGTTCTCTGAAAATCTAGGTTTGAACAGCATTTGCTCCAGGCACTGTTTTTTAAGACTGTTCTGGAGTTGTCTAGGTAAAACATGTAATTAAAACTGTGAAACACTTCCTTGGCTTGTAGAACAGGTTATTTGCAAATCTAAAAGGGAACTAGCAGGTTAGTAGGCTCAAAGCCATCTTTGGTAGTTTACCTTTTATGCTTGTGCTTGCGTGTGTATACACATACACACACACACACACACACACACAGCCAAACGTAATGAGATTGAAAAAACCAAAGCAACACAGAAAGCTACTCTTAAGCAAGGCTTCTGTACCCTGGGATGTTTATATGTTAGGGACCAAAGACCACAGATGGGGAGGTCACCAGGGCTCAGTCCTTGGCCACATCACTTCTGATTGTGTGACCTTGAGCAGTATAGAGTTGCTCCCAGCAGCAAGAGTTGCTCCCCTAGTTTTGGTTTTACCTCCTTATCTACCTAAAATTTTGGTAGGTGGACATTTGGTCCTGACTGTGGCCATTTGGTTCATGACAAAAGTTCCTTGAAATTTGGTCCAATCCAAAACATCCATTTTAGACAGAACTAAATACCAAGGACTTTTTGGTGTGGACCAAATGTCCCGCAATGGAAAATCTCACCACCCCTAGAACACCCTCTTCTACCTTAGAGAACCAGGAAAGGAGCCTTACAAGCCTTAATTCTCACCATTCATGCCAGGAAGATACCATGATACGCATTTTCTAGATGAGATCAGGGGTTGGAGAGGGGTTAAATAATCCTGGTCTGGAGAGAAAGAGCTTTGACTTCTGGCTTTGGTGCTGCCATTTCACCAGCAAGTCGTTTAATGACTCTGAGTCTATGAAAGGTGGCTTAAGAATTATAAATGAGACAACACATTTAAAGGCATGGTGCCTGGCTCATAGGAGGTGTGAGTTTTCTTTGAAGAGAATGATGAAGTCAAAGACTTAACGATTGGAATACAGTATGGCAACACTTATCAAGAACTGTACAATGAAGTTGATTCCCTTTGTCTTTGGAATAGTTTACTCCTTGGAATTTATCCCAGTGAAATAATTCAAGTGGAGAAAAAGCTATGTGAATAAAGACTTGCTCAAACAGCCTTTTATAAAGACCATCCTCTGTATCATGCCTGACTAGGGTTGGGAACACGGGCCCTCTCTGGCACTGCGATGCTTATTGTAATCCACATGACTTGAGATTGGATTAAGTAGCATTGTGGGGATAGGTAGACAATGATGTACTGAGTCATTTGATTATTATATAGATGTTAAAAACAATTTTGAAGAAACATAGAATATTGATTGAGGTAGTTCAAGAGGTAAAATTAGATGCTGTGGTTCAAGAGGTAAAATTAGATGCTGTGGATACACCCAAAACATATAATATTTGTATAATAGGATTTGGAGTGATCTTTAATTCATTTGCTAGTATATATTTCTCCCCATAATAAAAGCAGCAGCAGCATCCTTTGGTTGTGGAGCCGTAATGGGTAATGCACGGAGCTGGAGAGGATAATGTTCTCTTCCACATCCGTGAACGTTCATCTGTTCTTTCCCTTGTTTCCTCTCCATAGGGCCATGTGAAGCTTTCTGACTTTGGCCTTTGCACAGGACTGAAAAAAGCACACAGGACGGAATTTTATAGAAATCTGAACCACAGCCTCCCCAGTGATTTCAGTAAGTGTTAACAGTGATGGTAGCCTTTTTATCCCTGGAAGAGCTATTCCCCCTGGTAACCAGAATATGCAGGATGGAGTAGGAGATTCTCATAGTTAAAGTCTTTCGAGAATAAAAATACCTCCCCAGGTTTGCCTGTGATTTGTACTGTGTGGTGAGAGAAGATGAAGGCCACCAAATGTGTTAAGGCAGATGTCCCAACAAGCATTCTTTGGAGCTCTCCTGAGAAGGTTACAAGGGATGAACAAGGAGCAGGCAAACAAAAGTAGTAGAGGAAAAAATCCTGGGAACAACTCCAGGTTAGATTTACCATTGGTGCTTCTTTCTGCAGTGACAGAGCGAGTTACTTTCGCTCTGTCAGACTGTTGAAAAGTCAAAGTGAAAGGGTTAGTCGCTCAGTCGTGTCCAACTCTCTGTGACCCCATCGACTGTAACCTACCAGGCTCCCGTGTTCATGGACTTCTCCAGACAAGAATACTGGAGTGGGTTGCCATTCCCTTCTTCAGGGGATCTTCCTGACCCGGGGATTGAACCCAGGTCTCCTGCATTGCGGGCAGATTCTTTACCATCTGAGCCACCAGGGAAACCCCCAAACCATTGAAACTATGTAGTAAAATTACAGTTCATCCTTGGGAAGCTATGTCTGTAGTGTATAATATATACAGAAGTCTCTAATTATGTAAGAGTTACTACTCTTGGAAATTTGATAGTAATTTGAAAAGTTGTGCATGTTTTAGGTCTACTTGAGGACCGTCGCCTCTCTCTGATGAGACTGAATTCCCCGTAATTCTGATTCAGTTCCTTGTAATTCTGTTTAAGGCCTGTCCTCCTCTCTGGTCATATTATCTCCAGAGAAGTGTGGCTTAAAACTCTCTGCATGATGCTTTGAATCAATGCTTTAGCGCCTCTGACTGGGGCTTACGGATTTGGTGGGAAATGTATCATGCAGAGTTCTTGGTGTGTGGGGAGAAAAGCGAGACTTGAGGGTCTCCTGTGGCTTGAACCAGAGCCTAAAAAAGTAGTAAACATTGCTGAACTTTTCTTATTAGAACTTGTTTTCTCTACTTTTAGCTTTTCAGAACATGAATTCCAAAAGGAAAGCAGAAACCTGGAAAAGAAATAGACGTCAGCTAGTAAGTAATATCTGTGGCTTCTTAAATGCTACACACCAAGTATGAATCAGTTTAGAAATATGCACATAAATTTGCATTTGATAAATGTTTGCAGCTTACTATTCCTTGTTTTAAATTACCTTAAGGGAGGCCTGTCACATTGGGAGCACCAAAAGTTGTATTTTGAAGGAGGGCAGATATAAAATGAGGTTGTTTTGGTCATGACATTTTCAGTGGATGACCTCATTCTGACCTTTTACATTAGTGACAGCTGCTTTCCTTCCTCTTCTACCTTTTCCCTCTGTTTATGGTGGTAAAAGGTTATATTTGAGGTGGAGTTCTCTCAAACTGAAACTAAGTACAAATATCTACCGGGAACTTCAAGGCTGTGGTTCTCAAACTTGTGATTCACTTAGTTCGCCTGCCCCACCCTTTCCTATGTTATTGCAGAAAGAAGAACTTGGTCATTAAAAACTGGAGAGAAATTTAAGAGAAATGCTTACTTTAATAATTCGTGTATATACACATAAAATTATGCCCCATAAGCTTAAAAATAAATAACATTATTGCATTATCTCAGTAACATGGTGGAACTTATTTAAATAGTGCAAATTTACCACTGAAATGTTCTGTCTAGGCAAACTTTTATTCTGATCCATTGGTTCATAAATTACAATGCACATATCCCATTGTCTAGTTATTGGAAAATTATTGACCAGATGTAATAGGACTGTATATCCCTACATATTAGGCTTTGCAAGAAACCCAATAGCAAGTTGAAAATAGTAAAGCTAAACTGGCAGTGGGTCATTAGAAAGCAAGAATGGCAAGGATGGAAAACTGGGACTAACTTGGAATGAGGATCATGCATGTGTGTTTCTAGAAATTGTGGCATTTATGCTTGTTGGTGTACACAGTTGTAACTTGGCAGGTTTGCCAAATACTATGTTTTGGCCAGAGTCCTTAGTAAAACACTGAATTAGGGTTCTCTGTGGTATTTCTAATAATTCATTTAATAGGTTGCTAGTAAGTACCTGTTAGTCATATGTGAAAGTTGGAAGCCTTAGGATTAAGAAAGAATCAAAGGAAAGGCTTGCATTTTTTGGATTCATTTGAGGTCCATTCAAGACCATGTTTTGAATATTATGATTTTTATGTTAAACCCAGGCCCTGGGAGAGGCATTAACCTAAACCAAACATTTTTGGAAATATAGTAAATGAGACTAATGTTTGATATCTTTTCTAACATTAATTTGGGGATACTAAAGTTTGGTATACCTAATCACATCATAGCCTTCTTAGGAACTCTGATACTCTTTAAATGTTTAAATTTTATAGGTGGTTGAAGCACCGTTTACATAGGTTGTTAAGGATTAGGGAACATTGGGAACAAATCTTTTCAGATGCCTCTATTGTCTGTCACAGAGCGGTAGGTCTTAGCCTTGGCTGCTCACCAGAATCACCTGGGAAACTTCAGAGCATACTGATGTCTGGCCTGGGTCCCACCCCAGGAGATTATGATGCAGTTGGTTTGGGGTATGTAGTCTGGGTACCTGGTTTTTTAAAAGGGCTCTGGGTGATTCTGCTGTGCAAAGTTGAGACCCTCTACCTAAGAAACTGTTTCTTAGACAGTGGCTCCTCCATTACTGGGAGACTGATATTTATCTGTGTTTTGGAAGGTAACAAAAGGTAAGGAATCTTCTGTGATTAAAAAGCAGTTTTTAAGGCAAACTAAGATTAAATCTTTGGCCACTTTTATTTTGGGGGTAATTAATCTTAAATACCTTAAATTATCCTCATACTCTGAGAAGCTTTATGCCCTTTGACATAAACCAGAGAGTCATGTCAAACTTATTAGGAATGCCTTATAGGTCTATAAGGAAGGAGGTTCCACAAGTTCTACATTTGGAGTTAAATGACCTTTAATATTTACTGTTCTTTAATTTGAATAAACTTAGGTTCTCATGCTCTGGTTAAGGTTCTTGCCTTTTTATCTACAGCAGAAGTGGTCATCCTCATATTACCTCCTTTGATAACTTGGAAATAAAGCTACCGTTACTCAGTCTTCAAAAGGTCATTTAACCCTGTGCTTTTTTGACCTTTCGTAAGTGATCCCATTCTGCTAGTGGAAGGTTAATATAAGGTAATGCTTAGTATAAATTTATTGCTCTAGGGTAAGCCTAACATATGTAGTTGTTCACCCAGCCTGTTACTTTTCAGCCTGTTACTTTTCAGTCTGTTGAAAATCACAGAAAACAAGTGGAGGCTTTACCTTCATCTTTGGCTGCTTAAATTCCGTTCTAATATTTGTAGTGCCAGCATGGTCCTGGGTGATTGTTAGGCCAGTAACCGATTAGGACGTAGGTATGAGTGAAAGTCTCTCAGTTGTGTCCGTACAGTCCATGGAATTCTCCAGGCCAGAACACTGGAGTGGGTAGCCTTTCCCTTCTCCAGGGGCTCTTCCCAACCCAGGGATCAAACCCAGGGCTCCCGTATTGCAGGTGGAGTCTTTACCAACTGAGCCACAAGGTATGAGTCAACCTTAATTTATTTATTAAACAGAGGTAAAAGTTGAAGTACATCTATGCGTCTAATCTTTGTCAGTTAATTTTTTAAAGTGTAAAATTTACAGAAGTGATTAAGAAAGAAATTAAATCGCTATTTCCCCTAAAATCCTAAATGAAATAGTAAGTTGCAACACATCTGAAATTACTCTTAACAGTGAACAAAACTTTTTAGCACAGCTGCAATTGACACTGTAAACAACACTTAGACAACAAAAGGAAAAAAAATAGTACAGATTTTAGGTATTAAGAGCTTGAAATTGGAGGACACGTCCGCGTGGAAAGCAGAGGTTTGGGCAGGGGCCGGTCCCTGCTTACCTGCACTTACAGGTGGGGCAGTGAGCATGGGCTCCCAGGGAGGGGCTCTGGCTCCCAGGTGAGCACGTTACAGCAGTTTGGAACCTGCTGTTGCCCGCATCCTGTAACTCCAGGATTTTTTTTTTATACCTTAGTATCTTGAAGTTCTTTTTTTTGTAGCAAGAGATCTCAGTTTTATAATGGAAATCTTCGGACAAATAGGATTTACTTAACATCCAGCTTTGCTGGAATATATTTAGTCTAATTTGAAGAGGTTTCTATAGTTTCTTAACTTTTATAATTAGAATTAAAATGCTAACATTTCTTGGGGAAAGCCCAATCCATATTTCAAACTTGAAAGATTAAAAAAGTGGCATTTATGTTATTTAACATGCATATTTGAAAGAAAACAATGTACAATTATTCATATGGAAAAAATGAATTCATACCTTACAATATACACAAAAAAATTATAGATGGAAAATAAAATTTTACAAATTTTAGAAGAAAATACAAGGCAATATGTGTATGACTTCAGTAAGGAAGAGTTTCTTAAATAACATACTGAGAAATAATGCAGGTAATTAAGTATAAATTGTGAAGGAATAAGTGTATTTTACTACTTTAAAGAAGAATAATTTGTATATTGAAAAATATAAGCAAAATAAGAGGCAAGCCACATGGTCCAAACTCCTTTGGAATCATCTTCCAGTTCATGTGCGTACTTACCCTTAGTCAGATGCCCTGGAGAAACTCTTGCACCTCTGAACCAGGAGATATGCATAAGAATTTTTATTGCATTTTCATAATAGCAGAAAACTAGAAATAACCATGTCCATCAACAGGAAAATGGTTACATTCTGGAATAGAATATTGTTTAGCAGTGAAAATAATTGAACAACGGCCACATGTGACAACATGGTTCAAATTTAAAAACAAAATAGAGGAAAAATCAAGTAGCAAGAGAAGACTGCATGTAGAATGATACCATTTTTACAAAGCTCAAAAACAAAACTAAGATCTCAGTTTGAGAGACTTGTGGCAAAATTACTTTTTAAAATCAGAGGAATGGAATTCCATGTCGGTTCAGTGGTTAGGATTCTGAGCTTTCACTGCCAGGCTGAGTTCAATCCCTGGTCGGGGAACTAAGATTCCACAAACTGTGAGGCCTAAAAAGGTTTTGTTTTTTTTTAAGTTAAAAAAGAATTCCAATGAATCAATGATAAAAAGTGATGCAACTGGGAAAAAAGCTAATAGTCAAAGGATCTGAACAATAATTCACTGAAAAAAAAAGAAAACTGAATGTCTGATTAACAGATGAATATGCACTCAGCCTTACTAGAGATCTTGCAAATGAAAACAGCAAGATCCTATTTCATATTCATCAGATAGGTAAAAAAATGGAAGTCTGGCAAAGCCAAGTGTTGGTGAAAGTGGATCGCTAAGAGCTATCCCCACTGGGCATGTTTAAAGAGGAGGACAACTTGTCCACCTTGGAGGACAACTGAAAGATGTCTCATTGAGTTGAAGATGCTCATAATGGAAGACCCAGCAATACTCCCAGTGCCCAGGAGGTGTTACAGGAATGTTTATTCAGGTGTTACTTGTTAGAATGAAACACTGGAAGCAGCATAAGTGTCCATTTACAGAAGAATGGATAAAACCATTGTGACGCTTGTATAATGTCACAGCAGTGCACAGCAGTGAAATGGGTGAACTAAGAGCCGCATGAGTAAATCTCAAAGTCATAATGTGGAAGAGAAAAAGCAAGTTGTAGTATTGTAGAATAATACAGCACAGTATGAAACCCCTTATTAAGAGTTGAAATATGCAAGGAGTAATTTGTCATTTATGCAAATTTCTATACAGTCATAACACAGCAACTTCAGGTTGTTATGACTTCAGTGAAGAGGGAAGGAGTCTCACTTTTCTTGTTTACATAGTTTCTTTTAAAAAGACAGACGACCCAAGAGAAAAATACCACAGGTTATTAACTTTTCTTTAATATAGGTAATGGGTACATGGATGTTGTATTCTCTGTGCTTTTTTTTTTTCTATACATTTGCACTGTTTGATAATATTTTTTAAAACACCACACAGCTGTGGCTTTTAACTTTACAAGTTGTATAACATGGAAAGCACTTAGATCTGAGCTTTCCCCACTGGGAAGCCCTCAAACGCTGAGCACAGGAAGGCTGTGACTGCACTTTGCCTGGTATTGCAGTCCTGGTGTGAGAGAGTAGATTATTTGAATTTAGAAAGTAACCGCCTAAGAACTATTACATACATGTTTCAGTTTGGTAAGTAGATATTTATAAACTTTTGACCAATAGTTTATAATTTTATCTTTAATTTCCATACGGGGGTCTACCACCTGACTAGTTCTGAGGCCTTAGGCAAAGCCGTTTTGGGCGTCAGAGTTTTATCTACAAAGTCCTCTTTGCTGAGTTTTGTCATAGGCTCGTAAGCATAAAAGTATCAGAGCCTGGCACACACTGGGTACTCAGTCTGTTATGGTACTATTATACTTGACAGATCCCCTTGACCTCTGCCTTTGAGTGAATGGCCTCTCACTTCACTGACAAGGCTTTATTTTCATTTTGGAAGTGCTGTGGAGAGGCCTTCCTGCTTATTTAGTCTGTGGGTAGCTCCAGGAGGTCTCATAGCCTCTGGTCTCTAGGACAGAACTCTGGGCGTCCGCCTTCCTGCCAGGCCTCCCTGACATGTGGTGCGTGTTTCAGGCCTTCTCCACAGTAGGCACTCCTGACTACATTGCTCCTGAGGTGTTCATGCAGACCGGGTACAACAAGCTCTGTGATTGGTGGTCGCTGGGGGTGATCATGTATGAAATGCTCATTGGTAAGTCGCGTGCTTTCAGGGAATTTTTCTTTGGGGTCAGGAAGGAGCCGTGCGTTGATAAGGCTGTTTCAGTTGGGGTACCTAAGTGAGCACTTCTCCCCCCATGTCATTCACTATGAAGTTTCCTGGGTAGAAAACTCTGGGTCATCGAATGAATCCCACTGTATTTGGGCTCACGGGCACCCTGTCGTGGCTTTGCTGATCATTTATCATGGTTTTCTCTGACTTTTCCATCCTCTCCATCTGGCAGCTCTTTCATTCACTGGCATTTATTAAACACCCACTGTATTCAGAGAGCCTTCACTGGGCAGTATTAGAAGCACTCTTACTTGCTGTCCCCCTTCTCTCTCAAAGCCTTCAAAGCATGGACTGCTCTGACCCCTCTCCCTCTTGCTTGGTGTATCTGTGTATTTAGGGGACGCGTCTGGGGGGGTGCCGTATGCCTGAGCACTAGGAGAGCCCCGTCTGTGGTGGCCCAGAGCGAGTCCGTGTAAATGACGGTGTGGGTGTGGCAGCGTCTGGCTGCTGTCTCTGGAGCGTGGGATGGGTGCGTGTGGAGGCGGATGTGATCCGTGCGGGGGGCACGTGGAGCGACACGCTGTGACTGCCCTCTCCCCTGCAGTTCTCAGGCGTGGAGTCACTTTTCCCAGATAAGGATGTTCCTGGAAGGGGTTATTCCTTAGTGCCGCATCCTTTTTTTTCCCCTCTTGGGGCCCAGGGAGCCCCGTGTCCACAGCTCGACTTCTGTCCTTCCTCTTGAGCCCCAGCTAGTAGCTGGCTCCCTAGTGGTGTCAGAAGCACAACTTCACTTTGGATTTGGGGGAAATGAAGAATTGGTTTAGTTGTTTCCTGGGATGAGTGGGAATCCTGTCCATGTCACATAGGAAAGGACACCATAGGATCATTAAAATTCTTTTAGAATCAAATTAAGTGGAATAATCTCACTCAGATTCAAGAGTTCTGGGATGTGAAAGCTCCGAAGTTCCCTTTTCATTACAGGCTACCCACCTTTCTGTTCTGAGACCCCTCAAGAGACATATAAGAAGGTGATGAACTGGAAAGAAACTTTGACTTTTCCTCCAGAAGTTCCTATTTCTGAGAAAGCCAAGGATCTAATTTTGAGGTATCAGAGAACATTTCCCCTGTCCCCCACCTAGGCCTTTTGAGATGAATGAATCCTTTTTTTTTTTTTTTTTTTAAGAAATTTCATCATTTCTTAGGTCTGCCCTCTGCTTCCTCCCATTTCTCTCTTTTTTTTAAAAAAGGGGAAGGTTATTCCTTTTCTTTTTCTGAGGAGACTGCTTGAGGTGTGCTGAAAAGCCTCTCTTTTCCAGATTCTGCTGTGAATGGGAACATAGAATTGGAGCCCCTGGAGTTGAGGAAATCAAAAATAATTCTTTTTTTGAAGGTGTTGACTGGGAACATATCAGGTATATCCATATAAAAGCTTTTAGGATAATTTGAGTCTATAGCTTGCTTAATAGTAATTTAGAAGCCATTACTGGCATGCCAAGTATGGGAAGAGAGCTTCTTAGAAATTCAGGGTCTTGTCCTGATTTTCATTCCTGTTAAGGATTGGGAGTTGGGACTTCCTGTCGGCCATGTGCCACAGGATTTGTTGAAGCCAGCAGTTGTTTGCAAAGTGAAACACCTTTGGATTCCATGGTGAAAGGACCGCCTGAGCATCGTGTTTCACTTGCTTCTTACCTCGGACACACCAGTCTCTCTAGTGTTGGGGGCCACCAGCCGGACAGTCTGTGCCCACAGGTGGAGGCTGTTATTGGGGGGTAGAGAAGGAAGAAAGGAGTTGAGGGGGAGGCAGGGGAGCATGAAATTGTCGTGGGAGTGGGTCGTAGAGTGCTGTCAGTGTTCTGCCCACACCGCTGTAGCCAGCATTCCCTGATTGCTAAACAGAAGATGAAGTTGTATCTGTTTCATAATTGTCCCTAATTTGCATGTTTGTGATTTGTAACCTTTACCTTTTAGCCTCTCTACTCGGTGGCACTTCTGGTAGAAGAGGGCAGAGCCCTGCACGAAGGGACATGTAGAGGTTGAGTTTCCCTTTTCAGCAGACAGGGCACGCTGTCAGGAATATGCTAACTTTGAATTTTAATTTCACCTTATTTTTCTTGTCTTTCTTCCTAGCTATGGATAATTGTTACATTTTTTTCATCACAGTTTCGTTTGGATTTAGTCAGCTAGTGTGATTGTCAGTGGTCATAGCTTTTCAAAGGAAATAAAGGCTGCCTGTCAGTGGACAGAGTTTCCCTGTCAGTCAGATCAGGGGTCTTTCCCAGACTTTAGTTGTGACCCATATGATTACTAACCATAGTAATTTTTGGAATGTCTGTTCTTGGCAGAGAGAGACCTGCTGCAATATCTATTGAAATCAAAAGCATTGATGATACCTCAAACTTCGATGAGTTTCCAGAATCTGATATTCTTAAGCCAACAGGTAATACCACCACCACCTCAGGCTGCCTTATCAGTGCATTATGTCCCCCAAATTTGGGTGTGATGTTTACAAATCAGGGTAGAGAACACGGAGAGGAACTTCAGTTCTTCAGGCTCTTTGTAAGTATATGTCCAGTGTTAATGCTGGGCAGCAAGTGAGACCTTGCCAAATGGAAAGTGAATACAAACGCCCACATTCAGACGGCTCAACCACAAAGATTTGCTCTCTTGTTTATTAAATTAAAGGTTAGGTAACCTGAAATGACAGAAGTTGGAAAATAAAACTTTAAAAATATTGTGAAAAATATGAGGTTCAAGGAACATAGGCAAGCAAATGTAGAAAATCTGCAGAATGTTCTCCAGAATGTTACGTCTTCAGTACTGAGTAGTCCATCAGGGTAAGGCTGTGAATCAACTCTGACATCTGTTTCTTTCCCAGTGGCAACAAGTAATCACCCTGACACAGACTACAAGAACAAAGACTGGGTCTTCATCAATTACACCTACAAGCGCTTTGAGGGCCTAACTGCACGGGGGGCGATACCTTCCTACATGAAAGCAGCAAAATAGTTTTCCTTGAAAAGGGATCCTAAATCGAGCAGAGTTCTTTGTACAACATCATGGTTTTCTTCTCACATACTCTTTTGAAAGAGTTTCCAGAAAGTTTATGGAACCCACCAACATGGTGACCATGGTGATAGTGAGTGGATTCTTTTCCATAACATCTGATGACCAGTGGAACAAAGACAACTGTTTCTACTGTGTTGGCCATGAATGGCTGTCCTGTTCTTTAGAAGTATCATGAGCCAATCTGATGTTTTTAAAAAACCTCAAATTTTCCTAAGTTCATCAGAACGAAGGGGGAAAAACAGCCATCATCCAACTTTGAGACTGTAACATAAACTTATTATCAGCCAGTTCTGGGTTTTTGTGACATGCTTCCTGTCAAGCCCACCAAGTATTTTTTTTCTTTACGGCTAAAAGTTTATAGTACTAAAGGAAATAAAGCAATAAAGAGCGTCAGCAGCCAGCATGCTGGCTGAAGGAAATGATCCGCCATTCTGAATGGGTGGTTATGGTGGTTTCTCCCCAGACCTCAGCCTCTGGCAAGTGGCTTTTTATAGCCTCAGTCATGGTGCACTTTATTTATGGTACTAGGATAAAGACTCTCAGTCCATTTTGATTTATTTGCTCCTGCCCATCTAAAATACTCCTGCTGCTTTTCTGAGTGTTGATGGAGGAGGCCAGCTTGATCCATCTTTGTTCTTAGAAGGCCCAAAGGCTGCTGGGCATCACCAAGGAGGCTCAGATCACGTGGAAAATCCTCACCTTCTCTTCACGACTGTATCAGAAAATCCCCTTGGATATTGCCATGGACCAGCAGTACCCACAAGTGCTGCCAACAGGACCTAAGCGCCTTCCTGAGAACACAGCAGGGGGAGCCTGGGCAGAGCAGGAGGCTGGGAACCCTCTTGGCTAAGGTGCTGCTCCTGTTGTGTCTCTAGGACCTCCTGGAGCGGGGAGGGAGCCAGCCCAGTACACAGTGCAGAGCCCGCCTGCAGACGCTTGTACAGCTCACGCCTCTCAGTCCCTGGTGCGGCCGTATTTGTATTCTCAGTGTTTCTCCTCTCCCAACTTCAAGTAACCATCTTGCCTTGGAATCATGATTACAAATTTTTCCTTTGCAGATGCCTTCCTGGGGGATGGTCCTCTCCACCCTAAAGGGTCACCTGCGGGCCTGGGCTGACCAGGCCTCTCTGCTGGGGTGGTCTCTGAAGAGAGACCCTCTGAATTTTAGCACGAAGTGCCTTTTCTTTCACAGCTGCCACCACCTTTAGAGAACTTCTGCTGCATCAGAAAAATGTGGAGGCTCCATATTAATGCATTACTGCTTTAAAACTTTTTGATGACTCTTAAAGCGTCATTTGCACCTATGTGATAACTTTGCATATTGCAGAGTGTCGTAGCCAAGTCACAACTGGGAGACTGCTTCCTGCCAGTCTTGAGGTTGTAAACATCAGCTATGAAAGGAAAGTATGTCCTAGCTTAGCCATTCAGGAAAAAAAAAAAATTATCAAAGTGACAGTAGTAAGTGAAACCTCTGGGTTTTAATGACTTAGAGGAAGGAAAAAGAATTTTAGGGAAATATTAACTCTGGATGAAGATCATGTGTTTGCCCCTTATTCTTTCATTCATGGTTTGCTGGTGAAAAGGAAGTGAGAGTCTTTTGTGTAACTATGTAGTTTCTTTGGATTACCAAATAGTTGGGGTCTTGACCCCCATGTGTTTTGCAAGAGTGTGTAAGCATGGGTAATGAGAACAGGAGGGTGATAGTCTGTATGTTGGAAAGTGGCATGGGATGATTTTTCTTGGCAGGGTGGGGGTTGGGGGGATGCCCACATTTTAACTTCTAAACTTCTGAATAAAGTGTGTGAAAACAGTTGCATAAATTTGTGTGTTTTAAAGCAAATGTGGCTTGTAATACCAAGAGGCAGAGTGCTGGTGGCTTCTTCTAAACCCCTTTGTCTGCAAAGCATTGCAACAGCGAACGCCATCTTTAGGCAGAATGCTTTACTGTCTCAGGGAAGATGGGAGCCCGCCCTTCTGAACCAGAGTTCGTGTGAAGAGACGTCTTCTGTCGGCCCCATGCCCCTGCTCCTTGCACCTGGCTCAGTCTCAGGGCAGCGGGCGCTCCTGCAGTTCAGTGCAGTGAGGCCCAGGGGAGACCTGCTGGTGAAAGTGCTGTCAGCTGGTGGGCCCTTTGTACAACTCAGCCCCATTTTCCCCACAAGCTGCCAAGATGGACACCTCAGCTCCTGATGTCCACCAGAGCAGGGCTCTGCTCGGGACACGTATGTGAGGAGCCTTCTCTGGGTCCAGGAAAGGAGCCTCAGGCAAAGACCAAGCAGGGTGGGAATCTGTTTAAATTGAGGCATCTGTTTAAATGCAGCTTAAACAGAACGTGTTGTCTTCCCGTGGCTCATGAGTTTCAAGAAATGTCGGGAACCATTGTCTCTGGGTTCTGTCTCTTAGCGGGGAGTTAGAAAATAATAGAACTTAACTGTACCACGTACTAAAGTGAAACTGAATACTGATGCATTCAGTCTCCTTGATTCAGGAGTACATCAGGATTTTCTTCAGTACCTATTTAAGAATTACTTTTAAAAGAGGCAAATTCCTTTGGGATTATAGGCACTGACTAGCAGATGGCTAATTTTAGTGCTCATCTATATAACATAAGAATCCTCTGCCACTGATTGCTAATACTCCTTCTCTGAATCATTTCCTTGGAAAATACATTTCCTGGATCACCTTCTGTTACTCTCTCCTGGGCCTCTGTGTGTTACCCAAATGGTGTTTTTAATTGAATGCAAAAAGGATTCAGTGAATGGTGTTTTTTCCTTTCCTAGTTAGCAAACATTTCCCTGGAATTGTCTTATCAAAGCCAACACTGACTTAAAAACAAGGCTCTGTGATGCTTTTCAGGCATATTTTCAGAGACAAACCTCTTGCCCACATAATACTTAAGCATCCATAAAACACAGAGCTCAATCCCAGGCACTCGAGGGAGCAGTAGGGAGCCCACTGTGGTTCTGAACCACAGATCGGTGTGAGGAAAGAGTTCCCAGCCAGCAAGTTGGCTTAACAGAATTGTGGCATCAACTATAAAGTTACTACTATATTAGTGTTGCTGTAACAGTACTGTTAAGCCAACCCTGAGTTCCTGGGAAGGTTGAGGACACTTCTCAGAGATGTTTACAAGTAGCAGTGATTTAACAGAGGGGAAAGTGCAGGCCAGGATTTGGGAGGCTGGTAGGTATGCTCCCCTCGGAGAAGGCAATGGCACCCCACTCCAGTACTCTTGCCTGGAAAATCCCATGGATGGAGGAGCCTGGTGGGCTGCAGTCCATGGGGTCGCTAAGAGTCGGACACGACTGAGCGACTTCACTTTCACTTTTCACTTTCATGCATTGGAGAAGGAAATGGCAACCCACTCCAGTATTCTTGCCTGGAGAATCCCAGGGACGGGGGAGCCTGGTGGGCTGCAGTCCATGGGGTCGCACAGAGTCGGACATGACTGAAGTGACTTAGCAGCAGCAGCAGGTACGTTCCCCTGCAGTGACGGAGGCATGGAGCTACGAATAAGTATTACTTTCTAAAGAACACTTCTCAGTGTTAACTCCATTTCCCTCTTCTGGCTTCTTCCAGTTGTATGAAATGTGTTAGTATTAATTAACCCATGTGCAAAACATGCTACTGATTTTTTTAAGCATTCCTCTGGTCACTGGTGTCCTAACTGCCATGTCCACTGGCTTCTCTTCAGCCCCCATTTACCTGACCACTCTGCGGCACTCTCACTGCTGACTTACAAACAACTGCTCCACCTCTTTGACTTCCCGTTTGTAGTTCTGCTGCTGCCTAAGTGCTGGGGCTCCTCAGAACAGTGCCTTTGCCTTCTTTTCACTTCTATGACTTCTCTCATACTGTGACTTCAACTGCCATTTTTGTGGCGAGATCTTCAAAATGACCATCCTGCCCAGAATATCTCCCCAGAACTCTAGATCCCACATAACAAGTGCTTATCAGAAACTACCACCCGGAAGGCCTCTTACCAGCACAAACTGTTTAGGGAGCTTCTCTTGCTTCCACTGCCTTCTTTCTAGCTCATTCTTCCTGCCATCCAAGCCAGAAATTTCTTACACAACTCCCATCAGTGAACATGTATAATTCTTGGGTGTGCTCGTCCGTCCTGCCAGTCTTCATCATTCCTTGCTGAATCCATTGTTGTGGTCTCTTTGCTGGCCTCTTTGTTCCTATTCCTTCCCCTTTCAAGTCTGTTGTTCTCCCTGCTGCCAAGGAAATTCTTTAAAATTTCAGATCTGGTCATGTCATTTTCCTGCATAAAACCTGTTGTTGTTCACTCACTCACTGTTGT
Source organism: Bos indicus (assembly GCF_029378745.1). NCBI lineage: Eukaryota > Metazoa > Chordata > Mammalia > Artiodactyla > Bovidae > Bos > Bos indicus. Next base: position 11,916,792 of record NC_091782.1, on the reverse strand, counting down.
CCAACTCTTTTCGACCCCACGGACAGCAGCATGCCAGGCTCCCTGTCCATCAACTCCAGAGCTTGCTCAATCTCAGGTCCATCCAGTCAGTGATGCCAACCGTCTCATCCTCTGTCGTCCCCTTCTCCTCCTGCCTTCAATCTTTCCCAGCATCAGGGTCTTTTCCAATGAGTTGGCTCTTCACATCAGATGGCCAAAGTATTGGAGCTTCAGCTTCAGTCCTTCCAGTGAATATTCAGGATTGATTCCTTTTAGGATTGACTGGTTTGACCTTACAGTCCAAGGGGACTCTCAAGAGTCTTCTCCAACACCACAGTTCAAAACCACTAATTCTTCAGTGCTCAGCCTTCTTTATGGTCCATGTCTCACATCCATACATGACTACTGGAAAAACCATACAGACCTATGTTGGCAAAGTAATGTCTCTGCTTTTTAATATGCTGTCTGGGTTTGTCGTAGCTTTTCTTCCTAGGAGCATCTTTTAATTTCATGGCTGCAGTCACCATCTGCAGTGATTTTGGAGCCCAAGAAAATAAACTCTGTCACTGATTCCATTGTTTCCCCATCTATTTGCCATGAAATGGTAGGACCAGACACCATGATGTTAGGTTTTTGAATGTTGAGTTTTAAGCCAGCTTTTCACTCCTCTTTCACTTTCATCAAAGAAGGCTCTTTAGTTCCTCTTCACTTTCTTCCTTAAGGGTGGTGTCATCTGCCTATCTGAGGTTATTGATAAAACCCTTAAGGCTCCCAATAGCTTATGCAGTGAGACCAAACACCTTGTCTGAGATACAGGAGTCCTTACTCTGGCCTTACTTCTGCATGCCCCCATCCTCTTCCCTCATGACAGTAGGCAACTGTTTCACCTTCGCATCTTTGATTATACAGTTGAACTGGTTTGGAATATCTTCCATTTAGATTCATGGATCCAAAAGTACTGTTTGTTTTTAACAGTTCGGTTCATGTGTCATGTATAGAATCCTCTCATGAACTCTCCTCTAATCCTCACAGGAACTGGCTACTCTACCCTTTTGGGATTCCCAAGTGACCTCAACTATTTATGGATCTGTCTTCTCCAGGCAATTATAAAAGCCCTCTGAGGGAGGGAATTGCATCCTAGGCAGCGTGTCCCCATGATTAAGCAGTTCGGCCTTGAACATCCTCAACAGGCCATGTCTTCAGAGCATGTTCTTAACCTCTGTGCTGTTAAGGGCAGGCCTGCCAGGGAGGCCGGCTTGTTTAGCACCCTTGAAGTTGTATCACGAATAAGCTCCCAGGCGAAGTGAGCGGAGGGAGTCCAGGAGGACCCGAGTAGAGGCCGAGACAGAGCAGAGGAGGAGCGAGGTGTCCTTTCCAGGGACCCACCTTCTCACCTGCCTTTCACTCCTGCCATGTTTCCTCACTTGCTCTAAACCAAAACTAGTTCATAAGACATATGAGCTGTCCTACCTTATTTTACATTTGGCTTTGTAGGGTCCTACTTAGTTGGATTTGAGGGTTCAAGAGGTCTTGAATGCAAGTTAACCAGACACTTGAGAAGGCAGACCCTTAGGGCTCTGGAACCTGGGAATCACAAGGAGCCGCAGGGCGGGGAAAGCGCACATGGACTCCAGGTAAGCTCCCAGCTGTGTGGGAAGGAAGAGACCCTCGGACAGCCTGTGTGCCGCCCTGGCTCCAAACCTACTCTAAAACCAGCAACAACAAAACAACATGGACACAAATGGTAACATTTTATTATAGAAAAAGCATCCCAAATGTAAGGACTTGGTAAACACTGGTAGGTGAACAAATGGAACTTTAAAGGTAAATACAAAGTAAAGAGGCAAAACCTACAAGCCTTTTGCCTTAAAGAGGAAATGTCATGTTCTCCTGCAGATGGTATCCCGCCAGAGCACGAACGGCTCCATCTCCCACAAAGGCCTCAGGTCTGCTTTCTGAACTATGCCCAGTTTAACAGTTTCAAAAATGATGGCAAGAAGTGGCACTGAGTGAATCACCAAGACTGACTCTTAACCTTCTATTGACTATTACTCAGTTAAGGCTCCCAGCACACTCTGGCTGTGTTTCCTCCGAGGAGGACCAGCTGGAACACTATCCATCCTTCCTGGGCTTATTCCACAGTGTTTCCACAGACCTGCATATGTTAGGTTACCACACGGAATTTAGTTCACAACAGCATTGGCTATTGCATATTGTGCAATAAATTAAGCTACTTTCTAGCGTCCTTACCCTTTTTTCTGTCATTCTTTTAATTCTTTTTCTCCACTTTGGAGAAACCATTAAGTCATCTCAGACACATTTTAACACTGTCTCCATGCCTGCATCCAGTTCCTTAATGGCAACTGTTTCCTCATCAGCTATCTATGACCTGATGCATACACAGACTCAGATCCTAAACCTCAATTCAGGTTTATCTGCTTGCCGACACAGATACCTCTGAATAAGACAGTCTGGGCAAAACCATTTTCTTATGAAAATGTTTCTGTACAAACAGCCTGGCTTTCTTATTTAGGCACTTAGGAAAAAAACACCAAACCTGAGTGCTACCTTTTTCATGAGAAACACCTCTTGCCCAGCTGGCCAGTAGCTGACTCCTGATGGGAGTGACTGTAACCCAGCTCTTGGCCCTGCGAGAACTGTGGAATGTCCTGGCCCTGGGGACAGCAGCTGTGGCTGAGAGGAGCCACCAAATTAGAGCGATGCTTCACTCCAGGCCAGAGGGGAGGGGCCGCCGAAGACACACCTCTCCACCAGAGGGAGCCTGCAGGCCCTGCTCGCCCCCCAGCCCCCAGCGCCTGGTGACACCTCCATGCATTTCCAGCACACTCAAACCCGAGCGCTGGGTCCAAAAGCACGTCAGCCCAATTCTGGGGGGAAAAAAGACCTAGTTTGTGAAAGCCTGAGGAAGTTAAATTATTTACACAGAACAGAGTACAAGCCATACTTTCATACCTAGCTTTGTACCTAAGCAAGGACTAATTGTGTTAGCTAAGACACGTTTACCCCTAAATGTTAATATATAAGCTATAAAACAGAAATTATACATACTTACTACAGACTACACAAAAGTTTGACTCCAGTTTCCTTTGTGATGGCATGGAAGTCAACTGAAAAGTGTAAAGGAAGCACCGTTAAACAATCTGGGCTGGTCAACTACTCATGGGTGTAAATGTAGTACCAGTAAGGTCAAAGCCAAACCTGACCTCAAATATGAGCCCGTTCTTTTCACAGAATTAAAACTACCCTCTGGGCTACAAAATAACACTAACCCTCAACGGCAACCCTGGCCATCAGCCATACAAATGGATGCCAGTGTTCATCAGAGTAACTCTGTAGCTGGGGGTTGGCTCAGTTTAACCCCTTGCTCCTAATTTTTCTGAATAAGAACAGAGCATTGACGTGCCTTGGGACACTGGTCCTGGTCACATGTGCAGAACACACGCCTTAAGAACACTCTTGTTCATCAAGCCTGGAAAATAGCTGTCAGCACACTCCTGACTTTCCCTTTGGAGGACTGTGACTAGGGCAGTCATAAAATGGCACTGAGTAGCTTCCCTATAGTATCTTATGGAAATATGGGACACGGTATCATATGGAATTTAAGAAAACCAGGCCTCTTCTTAAAGAACTTGAAGGAAACTGTGTCCCTTCTTCAATGCTCAGGCTCGGTGACTGGAAGGCCAACCTCTACCACAAAACGGGAGAAAGTCTCAAGACGCATCTAGCTATAAGCTCTGAAGTGAGCTCTGCTGTTCACAGCCACAGGGACATCAGTATAGACAGGAGTGACCCCACGGCGATGCAATCACTAAGCTGGATCCCTTCTGCCCTTTCTTCTTTTGGGGTTGATCTTAGTACAGTTTTCTTACCTAGTGTGTGAGCAACTGATAGGTTATTTAAAAATCAAAATACCCTGATACCTAAAGTATTCCATAGTATGAAATGAACCTACAACGAAAAATCCTACACTGGGACAAAGCCTAACCACTGACGCTTCCCCACTCAGATCCACCCCCCGTCCTTCTTCCCGAGCTCTTACTGGTCTTTCTACTGAGAAACTGAGTACTTTTGGAAACTTACTGCTCACATCTTAAAAGCCTGTTACACCATATCTGAGGTCTCCCAGACACACCCAGACAACATGCTAGCCTAGGGTGAAGACTACAGCTTCACGCCAGATTCCGAGCCAGGAGAATCAAAGTGGCCTGATCTGGAGAGCTTCTTCAACTTGGGTGTGAATTTCATTCCAAAGGAATAATAATCTGTTTAGGCTCAAAAACCTTGCAGCTAAAAAGGTTTCATAAACACTGTTACGCATTATCCTTCCTGTCAAAGAATCCGTGAGGTTTTAGATTGTTCACTGCAATAATGAAAAACAAAACTGAACTGAAGCTCTTAAAATTTCCTTTTGGACATTTTGAATAAGAGCCTATTTCTTCCCAGAGGCAGCCTGGGCACAGATGCCACCAGGATGGTACCTTCACTAACCTCTAATGAGCATCCCACCACTGTTTGCTTGTAGAAGGTACAGATTGTCTCCTTTTAAGTTTGGTCCCTTTGCTGCTAAGTAATGTGCCTGGTATAAAACAATCAACAACAACCAAGAACAGAGTGCGAAGGATGAGAACTGCTTTGCCGAATATGAGGCAACAGGAGTCCTGACTTCCTTCTCTGCTTCCACAGTTATGCAGACCTGGTGAACAGCACCAGACCCCAAATTTTCAAGTTTCCAGGGCTGCTGCAAAGCTGGTAGTTTAATTACCAGCGAGTGCTTTTTCATCCCCTGCTGGAAGCACAGGCTTCCTGAAAAGGATACAGATTAATTATGGGAGAAGAGGAAAGGACGGGGGAGAAGCATGTCTCCTGCTCAGTGAGACAAACCAGGGGAGGACTGGCTGGGCATCCCACACAGAGACAAGGCCTGCAGAGGGACAGACCCACAGCCGGCCCTAATCCTGAAAGTCATTAGAAGCCATCTGAGAAAGTGGGGCATTCAGCCGGTCAAGTTCATCCACTTGGGGTGGATGGTGCATTAATATTTCTTGGTCCTCCAAGACATCTTCTCCAGCAGCGACTAGATTTGTGAGGGACTTGCTTCTGACACACTGGAAATCCACATGGCGACTCTTCCCTTCTTCTTTTTCCCAGGACATCTGGATAAAGGGGCGCTGCACATAATTATAGATTACTTCTGACCGGCCGCCAGGTCTCCTCTTAATTTTTTCTTTACAGGTAGGGTAACCTGAAACGGGGAAAAAAGGCCATCATAACCCCAGAAAATCGATCACTCGGGTTCCCATACTTCCTTCTTTATAACCGCATCAGTTTCCTCCCAAATCGCCAAGACTGTGTGAAACCACAGGGAGGAGACCATGTTCTCCAGCCCCCGGTGCCCACGGCCTGCTGCCCTCCTGCCCAGGTTAGTAGGTCTTGTCCCTGAAAGGGAAATAACAAAAAAGTGTATTCCTTCTAATGGAAGGGGGAGAAGCCTCTTACTAATTTCACAGGTCTGTCTTTTACTGGCTTCAGCACTACAGGACACAAATCCTATTGTGGCCCTCTAATTCTGTTGCCTACAGGGCATCCTGTATGAATAGGTAAGGAAATGTGAAATGTTTAAGCCTAAAGGAAAAACTGGGATGCTGCCTACAGTATCTAAAAGGCTGTCACACGGAAATGGGAGAAATCTTATTCACCTTCGCAGACTAGAACTGGAACGAAGACGGAAGAGGGAGGAGGTCATCTACCAACTGTGGAAGAATGTTCTCATGGTAGGACAGTCTGATGGGCTACTCTGCGAAATGGAGTGACCCCTCTCCCTCTGTCCCTATGGTTATCAAAGAGATAAAGGAGGACATAATAGAAAGAGGTTTAATAGATGATCTCAAAAATCTCTTCCAAGTTTAAGTTCCAACCTAAGTCAGACACAGTAACAGGTTCTGTGGGCAACACCGAGACAGCTACAGCAGCAAAACGCAGGTGTCAAAAGGCCTGCGGAGGGGAGACCAGGATGGCTTCCGCACTCTCCCGACAGTCAGTCTCCAGTACGCTTCCATGGAGATCACAGGTTGGGAGCCCCTGCTCAAATCATTTAAAGCAGTTCTGTCAATACACCCAGACATTCCTCAGAGATATGCAGGGAATAAAACGAGTCTCCAAGGTAGTTGTCAGAAGGACCCTTCCAGATCCCAGAAAGGTCCTCACCAGGACAGCTGACTAAACAGATGGCCCTCCCACGTGGCGAGCCCACGAGCCCTGCATTTCCCTCCAGTGTCCTTCGCCCTGACTGCTCTGTATCCTGAGGCAGTTAACTGGAACTTATTCCTACAGCTGCTTTAAAGCATTTTCAACTGGAAATGAAAAGAAAACATACGGGCAAAACAAAAACTGGAATTTCAAACTTGGGTAGGAATGTAGCTTCCATGTGGGTCTCTATTCTCTAGGCCCTCAGCAACCAGGTTTTAAGGACATAAGATATGGCCACAGCTCCAACTATACCCACAGGCCATGCGAGCTGGATACTGACGGGTTGTTCTTTACCTTCAATCCCAATGCGAATGTTTTTCAGGCCCCGTTCCTTTAACACTGTTTTAGCAACATCCCGATTCTCAATGTATTTGAAAAATCTGTAGAGCTTAGAGCTATAAAGAACTGGAAAAGAAAAAATAAGTCTGGGGTTAGTCATGGAGTGAATACCTTTGTAAGAGAAAGGAGATGAGCTAACAGATTCAGACTAATGAATGACCTGAGCCCTGATGCCAAAAAATTGATATGGATCACAGAGTAAATGTTAAATAATAAATCAACCATAAGAAACCATGTTAAGAAATTTTCATAGTCTCAGAGTAGGGAAGGCTTTCTGGATATGACATAAAACCTAGACGTCATAAAGGAAAAACTAAAACATCTCTGCTTACCCAAAACCAAACAAAGCTAAGAAGACAAGGAACTGAGAAAAATACCTGCCACTCTTATTACAAAGGGCTAGTTTCCTTGATATCTATGGAGAGTAGTCACAAAGAGAGCTTTTGCAAACCACTAAGTAAAAGACTAACGATCCAACTTTGTAATGGGCAAAGGCATGACTACAGTTAACAGAAAAGGAAATTAAAACGGCTTTTAAAAAGATGTTCAGTCTCATTCATGGAATAAGAAATGCAAATTAAAACTCCAGCAAGATGCCGTTTTTCACCTACCAGAGTGGCAAATATAAAATTTCAGTAAAACTGTGTCTTGGTGAAAAATGGGAAATAAACTCATCATATACTGTTTTGTGAGTTATAAACTGGCTCAACCTTTAGAGAAGATAATTTGGCAAATTTTATTAGAATCATAAAAGCACAAAGGTTTTGACACAGAAATTCCATTTCTAGGGATATTATTCTACAGAGATATACGTGTGTGAAAAGACTTTCTTTAAAAAGATAATTCACTGGAGCATCAGCCATAATTCATAGCTTAAATGGTAACCAAAAGGGCTGGTTAAATCAATTATGGCAGTCATGCAATGGAATACTATACAGGTATTAAAAAGATGGTGGGAGCTTTTAATGTTAAGACATGATATAGAACAGCCTCTACAATATGGTATCATTTGGGGAAAAAAACATGTACATAATTGCTTATGTATGTGCACTGAATAAATCTGGAAGAATATAAAAGAAACTGAAGAGGAAAACTAGGTAGATGAGGCAGGTGTGGGAAGAAAACTTTTCGATGTATATCCTTTTGTATTTTCTGAATTTTGAATTACTACCAATTCAAAAGGGTTTAAAAATGAAACAGATGGAGAAAGGAATGAAAGCACCTCTTCACGTGTGGCCGGTGCTGACCTAGCAGGGATGCCAGGGGCAGGCGTGGGAAGCAGGCACGCTCACGGTAGGCCCCAGCATGAAAGACCTGCATCACCAGACTGATCATCCAGGTGAGTGTGCTGCTCACCAGCTCACCAGCGACAGCCCACTGGTTCTAAGGTCTAGCTACGACTGGGCAGCACGTTTCTTGCTGAAAACATCTACATCGTGCCGGGGCTCCTACTTTGAGAATACTCCTCTCCCATGGGTGGGGGGTGGTCTTCGTCCCAGTCCACAGAATCCTCATCCGTCAGCACGACAATGTGGCACTCTCTCTCCCCTTTCTTGGCACAGCCCACCATGATGGGCAGGATCAGCTCTTCGAGGTAGTGATCAAACTGCTTGTGAGCGCCGTCGTTGGACAGTTCATGCAGTAAAGCACCTGGGAGACAAATGCAAGAGAACACCCTCTGCTCAAACGCAGGCGCTACCGGAGTGAAATGATGAGGTAAATGGCTGTCATCATTGGTAAGGTCCAGAAACGTGGCTCACTTCAGGGCAGAGAATGTTTCCTGCTCTGAGGTGATAATTAAGCTGAATTTGTTACATGCTTTACACATTCTACCAATCTCCTGTTTAATAAACCCCGAGCATTCTGATCAGTTGAGGTTTTTTCAACATGCAATATCAGAACACAAACATTAATTTATGTTAATGGTTAACCATTATTTGGGGATGACTCTTTATAGCACCTCTTCTGAAGATGCTCTGGACTGCAATTTAGAGTACCACAGGAGAGGAATAATCTAAGGTTTGGAGACACCAAGGGACTTTCTCTAAGTGGGTACTAGACTCAGTGGAGAAACCACACATCCAGAGAACGTCATGGAACATGAAAGAAAATGTATCATGAACTTTAAAGAATTTTAAAATCATTTCACAAAGCTTAGGTAATAAGAGCATGGAGTCTGTATTCAGAAATCAGTTATCCCAGCTTTAAAGTTTAGAGCTTTGAACAAGCCAATTTCTCCATCTTTTCATTTGTTAAGTGAGATTATCACCCATCTTTCAAGGGTTAATTGTGAAAATTAATGCAAGTTTCTATAAGGGCTTCCCTGGTGGCTCAGAGGTTAAAGCGTCTGCCTGGAATGTGGGAGACCTGGGTTCGAACCTTGGGTCGGGAAGATCCCCTGGAGAAGGCAATGGCACCCCACTCCAGTACTCTTGCCTGGAGAATCCCATGGAGGGAAGAGCCTGGTGGGCTACAGTCCATGGGGTCGCAAAGAGTCGGACACGACTGAGCGACTTCACTTTCACATCTATAAAGCACTTAACAAACACTAAGTTAATGATAAATGTAAGAAGTACCCAGCCAATTTATGTCCTGTGACTATTACTGAACCTTACGTCGTATCTGAGGATCAGTATCCTTATCTGTTAAAGAGCTGAGATCCCAAGAGAGGAAGCAGTTAGCCTGGTGACTCATGGGGTCAAGCCAGCCTTAGAGCCCGCTCACGTTCCTGTGTTTACTCTACTTCCTCACAGAGTTTTGAAGCAAAAGAGGGAATGGTTAGTACCATGTCTCTTCTCTGCAGATGATCTTCAACCCACACTGAAAATGCTTTCTGTTTAGTAATAAAAATGTTAATTCTAAGCAAATTCAAAGTTTAGCTGCTCAAATGCAATTTGGCAGCTTCTCCTGTACTCACTCAGATCTTGACATCGGATAGTGTTGAAGTCAAAGTTAATGCAGAGATAATCACATGTATCTCTAAGGTCTGGTATAGAGATGCCATCAGGACAATTGATGATACCAGTTTTGTAATAATCCTATAAAGAGATTGAAAAGAGGAAATGTAGTCAAAGAACAAGATGAAAACGTCCCTCTTCAACCTTGACTCATTCATTCCTGGTTCAGGTAAAGTGCTGGGTTACTAGAACTATCACCAAGTTGGTGATTCATTAGACAGCAAAGTGACTCCTGGCCATCTTGACATGTTTAATCACAACCTGATACCTGACTGAGCTCACACAAGCAAGAAGGACTTAAGAATTACAGGAAGAGAAAATAAAGCAGGAAAGGCAATAACTAGAAATGACAAACCCTGAAGTCAGAGCAGTCTGAGGAACTCTGAAGGCTTCTGACTACGCTTGCCCCCAGGAAGAGGATGGAACATGAGGGCACTACGCACCAGCACCGTTCGGAACACAGTTGCACTGATCCCTTCTGCAATCTCATACTCGCCCTTCTCGTTGGGACGCGTGAAGTTGTACTCTCTTCCTGGTCCAAACATCCTGAAAGATACCCAGGCAACAGTGTTACCCTCTCCAGCAGGATTCTCCACAGATGAAACTTCTCTCCCTTCTTTACCTTATCCTGGAAGACTCCATTCCCCTCTTACAATATAATTTTAAACAGAGCACCAGGACTCAACCCCTATAAGACACACTTAAGTCTTAGGAAACTCCCTTCAGACAGAAAAAGGCGGCAGCAATTGCTTCCAGTGTTTGAGTGCAACAAGGAACAAAGCAGCCTCCCCAGGTCACCGGCAGTGAGCTTCTGTGGCGCACAGCGGCACTTGCAAAGTCTCTGGAGCACTGGCATCCTGGGTGACAGTGTCTCCCCCTGAGCCTTCCTGTTCCTCCCCCTCACCCATCAGCATGTACCCATCCAGCACGCCATCCTCGATGTTTCTGAGTTTTGCTTTTCAACATCTGATAGACAAATCTGAACTAGTTCGTGCAGATGTTAGTGCTTTCCCTTTCCTGGTACATTTTACAGCCGAGCTCTGGAAAAAATGCCCTTCTTCAATTCAGGGAGTAACTAATGATGGGAATTTCAGGTCAAGCCAAAAAAGAGAGGAAGAACTAGATCATCAACAGTTTGACATATTTCAGAGAGGCAGGCCTGCTCTGGGCTGACTTCAGAGGTCATGAAAGCACAGGGAGGAAACCTTGTTTTTATACTCATCCATTCTCATCCCTCCTCCCTCTCTCAGATCCCTTCCAGAAAAACTGGCCCCATGACTCCTACTACCCCTGCTGCATGTCTGTGCAGGAGCTGTGGAAGGAGAAGCCAGCACGAAGGACAGGGCAGGCGGTATCGTCAGTCAGCCCGACGGGGACTCACTGCCTTTTCCTTTCTTAACCTGTTGGGAAACCCTGCTGTCCAGCTGTTCAAAACTGTTATGCTCCACCCTGAACTGGGTGCTTTCCAAGGTCTGAAAAAAAGTCACATGCTCTCCAAATCTGCACTGTACATAAAAAATCCATCTGATAAAAGTAGTCTTCAAAGAATGCTGACTTTTTTCTGGAATGTTTTGGGTGAAGTGTAGCTTACTAGCAATGAATCAAAATAGTGAACAACAGGCCATAAACATAACCCCACCTCAGAGCCATTCATCCAGGAGTGGCGTGGATCTGCACTAATCATTCTGTTTCTCAGCTTGTCCTCTGTGACTAGTGGCCCACATCTGTATGCTCAGTGGCCAGGGATATGAATAGTTTATGTAGCCACAGGACAGAACAAACCCAAGAAACTCTCAGAATTCATGACCTCGGCTGACTCACTGATGAACCACCTAGATAAAGGGGTCTATTACCCAGAAAACGCTTGCCTTTCTTTTCTTGAGCACTACTTTCAGAGACAGCTTACTTCAGACAGATAGCCTATCCTAAGAAGCACCTTCTTTGGGGGACCTGGGGAAAAGTGGTGGTGAAGATACCAAGACTGAAGACATGAAGTCAAGTCTGAAACAGGACCAATTTAGAAAATGTTTTAATGTTCTAGCTTAATCTTAAGTCATATGTTTAAGAAATATATAGGTTTGGCTTCAGTTAAAACTGGCTGGTTCATCAGCCAGTTCATCATTTGTATATATGTAAGTAGACACATATTTGAATAGCTTAGATTTCACTTAGCCTAAAATTCAGCAAATGGTGTGGTCCATTCTGTTTTCTAATTCAGTTAAAATCAGTTCAAAGTCTGGAGAGAGGTTAAATCTTTAGATAAGATCCACTCTTAAGTACTAGATGAAAAGCCAAATGTTTGTGTGTGTATACACTCAAATTATTTTACTCTTATCCCAGTCTGCTCTACACATTAAGGTGTGTACAGCTGGCTAGAAGGAGAGCTCCTCACTCCCAGCCCAGGCTCTAAGAATACTTCTGGGACGGTAATCCTCCTCAACAGATGCTTTCCTTTTCCTAAACTCGAGTCATAAAAAGCTGGAGGCAGGAGATGCTGAGGGGAGAATAAGACTATATTCTGAATGAAGCAGCACAGAGAATGGAACATGAAGAACAGAGAGAGCCATCATCATACAAAACAGCCAGTTACAAAGATCTAGTTTCAGAAAGCTTGATTAGTGATGGAGGTCTTAGAAATTGATGCCACCTGGACCTTTTGCACTCCCCTTTGTGGGGGCTCAAAAGTACCTACCCCCCAAAATCACCAACACATGTAAGGTTTTTATGCTGTTTCACAAAAGTATCAAGGTAGAAAAGTAAGCGATTCAATGTTTTCATTCTCACATCTAATGCAAGGCAAACAGCAGGTATTTCTATTCATAGAGAAGAGAGTTAATTTGGAAGGAAATTATCATCAATTACCTGCCCAACATGGTATCCGGATGAGCAGTGAAAATCTGTGGGTTGACAACAAAACGTGTACCGTCCACAAGAAGTGTCACTTTCTCTGGCGCCTGAGAGTGAACGTTACAGCCAAAGCCCACAGCGCTGTTTCCAAATCGCTCTGGAGCAATGAAAGGTTCATGACTCCGTTTATTCCCACTTGGGAAGCAAGAGCCTTTGACATCTTCAGGAAGTGACATCATGTGAGGGAACGGAAGATTTGCTGGCTGAGAGGCAGAGTCAAGTGGAAGGTCTAAAAGATCATACGATACAAACAAACCAAAATAACTTGACGGCAAAAAGCCTCGGGAGAAAAATAAACCTTGTCCTTTTAAAAAAACAAGAACAAAAAACATTAAACAAGAAAATGCCCAAGCTTTAGGTATCCAAAGGCAAAAACTCTTGTCCAGAGCACATAAAGAAAAAACAAACTAGAGACCCATACTGGATGCCCAGGAGCTTTTCCTTCTGCGTTGTGTATGTTTTTGTGTGCTGGGAGAGGGCAATGAAGGCAGTAATGCCCGCATTCTAAAAATATAACTATCAGGGAATTTCCTGGAGGTCCAGTGGTTAGGACTCACTGCTTCCACTGCTGGGGGCCCAAGTTTGATCCCCGTTCAGGGAAGGAAGTCTCGCAAGCCATGGGGCATGGCCAAAAAATAAAATGATTGAACACTGGAGAAGAATTTCTATGGAAAACAAGCAACTCTCTGCCATATTTTCAAACCTCCCCTAGTCTTGTTTCACAGGCACTTTATTTTCATTTTCACTTCTATCTCTAAATACTGACCAAATTTCCTGCATTTTATTTAAGAAACTTGATAAATTCATTAGCCAACACTATTCGTTTTCCACATTCTTAAAAAACATTTCTAAATTTTATTTTCCAAAAAGGATAGTGATAGTCTCTTAATTGCCCCACTTTTCCTAGAAATTCATTGAAAAATGCATTTTCATTACGCACAGGGGAATCCTAACATTACCAACACCATTTTCTGAACAGACAGGTCTTGCTCTCAACGGAAAAGTTCTAATGCAAATGGTCTTGGATTAGAATTCATTCATGGAATCAAAATTTTTGTTTTAGTATCACCAAAGAGCCATTTCCTTAAAGAATCTGACATTTCTAAACCTGATTCATTATCTGTAAAGTGAAAATAACGTTCACTCCACCTACCTCACAGGATTGGTTTAACTATCAACTGAAATAACAGTTAAAACAGCACTTAAAAATGTATAATACCACCTCATGTAAATAGGCTGAAAACCAGATATCTGAAATCTGGCTGTATACAGAAGATGATACGGAAAAAATATTTTCAAAAGGATTACCAGAAGATTGTTTTTAAAATTTTTTTGGCCACACCATGCAGCATTGGGATCTTAGTTTCCTGACCAGGTATCAAACCCGCATCCCCTGCAGTGGGGGTGTGGATGGCTTGGGAAGTCCCAGAAGATTCTTTTAATTAGGGACCTCTCCTAGTATATTTTATGTTAATGCAAAAGAATGTGTTTTTTTTAATGAAAAATTTCAAATATATCAAAGCCTAGAGTTAATACAGTATGTGTACATCACCTGGATTTGGTTAACATTTTCCTAAATTTTCTTCACACTTTTTTAGAAAGAAATGAAATAGGTACAATTTAATGTCTCACTCCCACCCTTCATGTCTCTCCCACTCTTCACGTCTTTTAAATTCGTTTACAATAATTCATGAACAGGATTACTGTCCATGACCTCTGAGAAATTAGTTTTATTTCAGGCACTTAAGATAATCAAAAAAACTGTTAGCTAGAGTATACTTGATTTTTCCCCATTTGCTTCTGCTGCTGCTGCTGCTGCTGCTAAGTCACTTCAGTCATGTCCGACTCTGTGCGACCCCATAGACGGCAGCCCACTAGGCTCCACCGTCCCTGGGATTCTCCAGGCAAGAACACTGGAGTGGGTTGCCATTTCCTTCTCCAATGCATGCACGCATGCTAAGTCGCTTCAGTCGTGTCTGACTCTGTGCGACCCTATGGACACCAGGCTCCTCTGTCCACGGGATTCTCTAGGTAAGAATACTGGAGTGGGTTGCCATTTCCTTCTCTACATTTGCTTCTAGAGGAAAGGAAACCAAAATTTAGACCAAAAACCTGTTTAGGGTTCACATCCTATAGCCTCTGGTAAATTTTCAATGTGGCTCTCTGTTTGGATACCAAGAGCTAAGTTTCTACAAATCCTTGGGCAAGCTTGTAGCAAGAAAAACTTTAATCACCAAGCCAGGCTTTCAACACTGTAAGTGCTGTTTTTAAAAATGAAACTAGGTACCTAATTTATTACCTCAGTTCTGCAGAATACTTGAATTTTCCCCCAGCAAAGAGGCAATTAAATTGGGCTGATTCCTGAAGGACGCCTCAGGTTCCATCCTACTTAAATGGGTGAGCAGGACGAGATTCGCTGCATAAATTCTCTGTAATGGGCACTCTAGGGTGGCAGGTACACTCTGCTTTTCTGTCAGCAAAGGCTGGCCAGAAAGACACAGGTTTAAATCCCAGTCCCCCACCTCTTAGCAGTGTGAACCTGAGCAAGTTACTAATAACCTTTGAAGCCTCAGCTTCCCCATCTGTAAAAAGATTAATCTAAGCAGGGATCAGCAAACTTTCTGTGAAGAGCTAAAAAGTAATTATGTTTGGCTTTGTGGGTCACAGTCTCTGCCACAGTGCAGGAAAGTAGCCATAGACAGTATGTAAATGAATGGGCATGATGGCTGTGTTTCAAGTTTTTATTTATAAAAACAGGTAGTGGTTCAGAGTTGATCAGTCTGCCACCCTTGATTTAAAAAAAATAAACTTTTAGCACAGTGAGTGCTCAATAAATGGTAACTGCTATTATTTTTGTTGCTACTGTTTTTATTAAAAGTTAAAAAGAACCTAACAATTTATCAAGAGCCTTGACATCCATTAACTCAGTATCTTCCAGCCTTGTGAGGTAAGGAGAATATTAACATCCTTGCTGTCTAGATTAAGCAAGCAGGGCTCAGAAAGAGTAAGGCGCTCATTCATGGTTACAGCTAGAATGTGAATCTCCAAACCCAAGACTATTTTTCTTATACTATTATCACCAAGTTAGATGTACTAAACTGATTAAGTAAATGGAGATTTTAAAGCAACTGTACTGTGAGAACTGGACTGTGAAGAAGGCTGAGCGCCGAAGAATTGATGCTTTTGAACTGTGGTGTTGGAGAAGACTCTTGAGAGTCCCTTGGACTGCAAGGAGATCCAACCAGTCCATTCTGAAGGAGATCAGCCCTGGGATTTCTTTGGAAGGAGTGATGCTAAAGCTGAAACTCCAGTACTTTGGCCACCTGATGCAAAGAGTTGACTCATTGGAAAAGACTCTGATGCTGGGAGGGATTGGGGGCAGGAGGAGAAGGGGACAACAGAGGATGAGATGTCTGGATGGCATCACTGACTCGATGGACATGAGTCTGAGTGAACTCCGGGAGTTGGTGATGGACAGGGAGGCCTGGCGTGCTGTGATTCATGGGGTCGCAAAGAGTCGGACACGACTGAGCGACTGATCTGATCTGATACTCTAATTTAAAAAAGGACTTCTCTAACTGTCCAGGGGTTACGACTCCATGCTTCCAATCCAGGGGTCACAGGTTCCATTCCTGGTTAGGAAACTAAGATTCCATGTGCCACATGGCACAGCCAAAAAAATAATTTTTTTTTAAAGTGGAGATTTTTTGGTGATAGCTTTATATAATTGTGATATGTAAGCTAAGCCAATTAACTGGACATATTATTTAGAGTAAGAACATTTATGCCTTCTGGGAGAATAGGTGCTCAGGTGTCAGAAAGCCCTCCAGACTAAAGCAAGAGCTAATCATCATACCATCATTCCTGGGACCTAGAGGATAAGTAAGATTTTGAAGACCAGAAGAAGCTGGACTGTTTGCTTCTTTTTCTTGAGCTGCAGCTGAAGCTTCATCCATCAGGCAGCTGGCCTCCTGCTGCAGTAGCCTGTCGCTCTCAGTGCCGCGGCGAACACTCATCCTTGGACTGTGTGTCCTGAACTGTCTGCTTGATCACAGGGAAATCCTGGAAGACAGCAATATGCACGATTTAGAACTAACTAGAGAACTCTCAGAGAGTTCTTATTCTTGTTTTGAGAAGAAATGACATCGTAAACATTTCTGTGATTTTATACTGAGAGGAATTGGGCTGACTTGAGTTGTATTTACCAAATCACAAAGAACACTGATAAACTTGTTACTAGGGAATAATTTCAAACTTTATTTATAAACAGACATCAAATCCACTGACTTCGCCCATATTCACATTCAATTCTGCATATTAACTGGTGGTAAAATAACTTGGTGGTGTTTATACCACAGATTCACATAAGGGACAGAGAGTTCAAATTGTCAATTAAAGAAAACCAGCCCATATGTCTCAAAAACTTGAGAGATACATTCCCGCAACAGTTGAGCACTAGGAAATGAGAATCACAACTACAGTGCGAGCGTGACAGTTGAAACCGGAAGTCATGGGCACTAAAAATAATTTTTTTTAAATAATAAATTTACGTATGGTGCTCAAGTTCTCCTTTATAAGTTCTCTCTTTCACTTTCTGTACCTTTTGCTTGACCCCTATCTCAAAATTACAGCAAGATGTCACTGGTTATAAGCCTAACTCTCTCCAGCAGTGCACAGCCGTGGTGAACACCACCTCCCGAGGGATGCCGTGTGCCGCGCAGCCGCTGCTTGGGCAGAATGGCCGCCTCGCACCTCTCTTCTGGGTGACCACCCTGCCCCGCAGAATGGCCGCCTCGCACCTCTCTTCTGGGTGACCACCCTGCCCCGCAGCCTTTCCACCCTCTGGGGCTGCCCAGCTGCCGCAAACATCCCTGAAAGTCATCCTACTTAGCACGTTCCCAGTTATACTCTACTAGGTTCCACTAGGTGTTCTGATAGAAGAGGCATATTACTAGCAATGTTTATGCCTAAGGATTGCATGAAAACAATACAGGAGGAAGAAGTTATGCTTTAGGAAGAAGTTTCATCACTAAGATCAGGAACATGTTTTAATAATAACTCTGAATTTCCTGACATGCAAGCACGTAGAGGTGCCAATAAACACTTTAAACTGCATTCGATTTTGAATAACTTCATAATCTATATTAGTACATTTTTGAGCATAACGATTGATCATTTAGCCCTGTTTTAACTTGCACAAAATATCAATATAATAATGAGCCCTTTTTAAGAAAGGAGCCAGTACAGATGCCTGAAAGCAAATAATTTTAAAGAGACACTTTCACAGTTGATGAAATCTTAAATTCTCAGATAATAGCTCTTACAACGTAAGGCACACAGAGGAGATAAAGTGAATGTTCTGTTGGAAAACCTGACATATGGCTACAGCTTTTTCCAGATTACCCTTTCTTAAAGAAAAACGTATTTATGTATTTACACAAAACATGTGGCCCCTTAAAATTGATCCCTAGCAACTGGTAAAGTCAAATAGAATCACCACTGCCTTCAAGTTTGACTCAGAAGATGTCAAAATGAAAATCAAGACTAGAGAATAAGATAAAGAAGATCCATGAAACTGGACAAAGCATTACTAACACGGAAGGACCAAAAGGCGGTCTGCTTCTGTCAGCTTAACTGGGTTTGAACCACGTTCCACTCTGTGTACTTGAGCTGCTTAACTCTTCACTAGCTGCTCCAGAACCGAGTTCAAACTTCTTTTTGTTGCTCTCCAAAATATCTCTTGGAACAAAACAACTTTGAATAAACAGATTTCTTGAGAATCCGCACAGACGAGACCATTATATAAGTTACTTCATTTATTCCCTACAATGTGTGAAAGAGTTTCATTATAATAGACTATAATGAAAACATTTTCTTCCTAGTCTATGAATAATACCAGGGCTCAAAATTCAGTTTAACTTACAACAATGAATTAATAAACAGAAAGACATGCTTGAAAATTAGCAGGGGCAGGTATCTCCAATGAAGAAAAAGAAAGTAACCTGCTGAGCACTTGACAAGCATTTTATTTGTATTTAGTTAATTTTTATTATAAATAAAACATGAAAATTCTCCCTCTCAGGAGCCTGGTAGGCTGCAGTCCATGGTATCGCAAAGAGTCAGACACGACTAAGCGACTTCACTTTGACTTTTCACTTTCATGCGCTGGAGAAGGAAATGGCAACCCACTCCAGTGTTCTTGCCTGGAGAATCCCAGGGACGGTGGAGCCTGGTGGGCTGCCATCTATGGGGTCACACAGAGTCAGACACGACTGAAGCGACTTAGCAGCAGCAGCAAAAGAATTCAAGCGTTATACAGGTATACTATAAAAGCATATCATTTGTAAAAAAACATACAAACTATACATTCTCACTGGGTAATATGCTTTTTTTTTTTTTTTGAAATTAACATTCTAAAACCACCCATGTTAGAAGACACATCTATCTAGTTCACTCATTTTTAACTGCTGTGTAATATTCTATGATTCTGCTTTCCTATCTATGAATTAAGTTGTTTCTAACTATTACAATGTTTCAATAAATAGGATCAAAGTGTACCATGAAATTCCAAGACAGGACCCAATTTGCAGTTTCTCCAAAAGAATTTGGCCTCAAAACATTTTTTTTCCCCAAGAAACCATCTCAGGATTAATGCTTAGTGGCACACACTTTAAGAAACCACCATCATTTCTCAAAGTCCCCTATAAACTAATTCTTCTATAATCCTAGAATGATAGAAGAAAACCCTCTTGATCTATGAAACCTAAGAAGCAAACTGACAGACACTGAATTCTTCAACAAATAACAAAGCAATGAGTTTCAACATTATGGTAAGGGTCTGCTCCCCTTCCAGGATGGATGTTTCATTCAACTTTGAATGTATATTTTTATTGCCTACCATGGCTCATTTCTGTAACCATCCCCCAAATGCATCTTGGTCCTCAGAATAGATCTAAGAAAAAAAGAAAAGAAAGAAAGAAATAAGCAAAGCACTTGAATATAGTTCTCCATTGCTACAAAACTGTCTGTGGCCAACACAGACCTAAGTCATAGCAGTATACAACGACAAGCACCAAAGGATCGTGCACACCCCTGGTACACCTAACAGTAACTGAAGAGACTGCTTCAGAAAAGAACTAGGAATTACAGACACATAAATAATGGAACTCTGACTGTAGAGCTGTGAAACAAAACAAACATCCAGCGAGCCAGCTCAAGCATCACTTCCACACAGAATGTGAAACCATGTTTTAAACAGTCTAAAGAGCTACACAAATACATATATCTATTATCTATTATTTATCTATTCTATATTATTTATCTATTTCATAGGCCTCCTGTGAAGGCCCCTATTTTGTTAAAGAGTTGCTCTAGCTGACCCGGAACGGCAAAACCTTTACTATAATCTCCCCACCTTGGAAAATTTGTGTATAATCTTTGATAGTGGAATTTGCTCCATATAGTCTTTGCACCTAAAAAAAATGACATGTTGGTTTCTCCCTAGAACATAGTCCCTCTCAAGTATTAATCCATAATGAGTCTATGTATTTTCTTCTTTTTACTTACAATTCCCTCTAATCATTTATGAAGAAAACAAGATTATGGAAACGTGATTTGTGTAACTGAGTTCAGATCTTGCAACTGAACTATTCAGATTTTGAAAATGTAGTTGGGGGACTTCCCCTGCTGGTCCAGTGGTTAACACTTCACCTTCCAATGCAGAGGGTGCAGGTTCGATCCCTGGTCTGGGAGCTAAGATCCCATATGCCCTATGGCCAAGAAACCAGGACATAAACAACATAAGCAATATTGTAACAAATTCAATAAAGAATTAAAAAAAAAAAAAGAAAATGTAGTTGGAATGCCTATGGGGCCAAACTTCACATGGACAGATCTCAAAAGCATAATGCTTTCAGACTGCTAATGATACGAGGAGTTATAGTCATAATCCAAGAATCCTGTGATAGAATAATTGTATTTTTCCATATATAAAATAGCATCAGTGTTTTACTGCTTATAAAAGCAATCTATGCTCAAAAAAAAAAGTCAATATAGAAAGATATAAATACTTCAAAAATCAAAGCTGTGGTAAAATACATGCACATGTATCTTTGGGCACATATTCCATTATATCCTTGGAATAAACGCCTAGAGATACAATCACTATAGAAAAACGTAAATAAGTTTTGATGTATACTGCCAGACTGTCCTTTATAAACATACCAATTTATACTCCTTCTGGCAGCACAGAACATCCATTCTCCAGAACTCTGGCTAACAGCATATCAACCTTCCTCATCTTTGCTAGTGAGATAGTGTGAAATATGACAGCTCATAGTGTGGTCATTGAAAAGTCATTCACTCTTTTTAAAATTTTTAATTGGAAGATAATTGCTTTACAATATTGTGCTGGCTTCTGCCATACATCAACATAAATCAGCCAGAGGTACACATATATCCCCTCCCTCTTGGACTTTCTTCCCTCCCACCTCCCACCCCATCCCACCCCTCTAGGTTGTCACAAAGCAAAAAGTCATTCATTTTCATCAACACTTGGAAAATTTCACCTTTAAGAGCCTTAAAAGATTTCAGTAGGCAGGGAAAAAAAATCCCATGCTGGGTAAACATTGGGTAATAGCAGTGATATTCACGTCAAGTTTGTCCGGCTTGACGAGAATCACTGGATGTTTCCATGGCTTGCTCTCATCTCCCTAGAAGTATAAATGACAAGGTATGATGACAAGACCACCCACTGCTGCTGCTAAGTCGCTTCAGTCGTGTCTGACTCCGTGCGACCCCAGAGACGGCAGCCCACCAGGCTCTGCTGTTCCTGGGATTCTCCAGGCAAGAATACTGGAGTGGGTTGCCATTTCCTTCTCCAATGCATGAACGTGAAAGTGAAGTCGCTCAGTCGTGTCCGACTCTTCGCGACCCCATGGACTGCAGCCTAGCAGGCTCCTCCGTCCATGGGATTTTCCAGGCAAGAGTACTGGAGTGGGGGCCATTGCCTTCTCCGAAGACCACCCACTAGACTGAGGCAAAGCAGTTTCTGGCTTTGGCGTTGTTACTATTGATAATTAAGCCTCACCACCAAGAAAACGTTCTTTAAGCATCAGTGTTTTCATCCATAAAAATAGGATGATATCAGCCACTACAAAGCCAGATAGTCCTTTCTCAATTAAGATGTATGGGAAAAAAAGCATGAAGTGCTATACAAAAGCAAGAGACACATCTGTTATATGAATCTCCCTTATACAACTGCTTAGTTACCATTTATTGGGCTCTTGAAGCGCGTCATCCTCCACTTTTGAATATACTTTCTATGTTCTATTGTATGGTTCTACTGATTTCAGCTACATCTCTTTCTGATTTCAGCAAAATGACACATGGTACTGCCTTTAGGGCTTCCCCAGGGGCTCAGGAGAAAGAATTCACCTGCAACACAGGAGATGTGGGCTTGATCCCCAGGTTGGGAAGATCCCCAAGGGAAGAAAATAGCAACCCATTCTAGTATTCTTGCCTGGGAAATCCCATGGACAGAGGAGGAGCCTGGCAGTCTATAGCCCATGGAGTCGCAAGAGTTGGACAGGACAGAGGTTAAACAACTACTACTTTTAGAATTCTCTGAATTATTTTTTGCCTCAGTTGCCTAACTTGCCCTTTGAACCTGACCTTTTGTGTCTTTCCACTTTTCCCTCAGGAATTTGTTATTGTTTAGTTGCTAAGTCCTGTCCAACTCTTTGTGACCCCATGGACTGTAGCCCACCAGGCTCCGCTGTCCATGGGATTTCCCAAGCAAGAATACTGGAGTGGGTTGCCATTTCCTTCTCCAGGGGATCTCCTCGACCCAGGGATCCAACTGTTGTCTCCCACCACTGGCAGGCTGAGCCAGCAGGGAAGCCCAGTTAGCACAGATCTAACAAAATCCAAATGGCTAACCAACTAACTGCCTTAATATATTCTCAAGAGTCTGTTTTTTCCCCACACTGATTTGAGATGGCACTTTAATCAAACACTAACATAATTTATGCTTGGTCTGGTTTTTAAACTCTGTTCCACGGATTAATCTTATTTGTCAATACAACTGTCCAATTTAACAATCTTGACATCATTTTTCTGTCATTTATCTAGAACTTCTAGAATGGTTTTTAAGTTGTCAACAGGGAAATTTTTTCTTTTAATCTTTAAAATTATATCTTAACCACTCACTTTTTTTCTGCAGTGATTGCTAGTTTAGAATTATTAAGTTTCATAAAGCATTAAATTTAATGGAGATGGCAGCTGCACGCATACCAGTTTATTACTCAGAATGTAGCTTTGTTTGCTCTCTTACTATATGGAAGTAAAAATTTGCTTTACCCAAAAATATTACTGCCATAATTCATTCCAATGAAATATTTTTTAAATGTGTGGATAATTAGATGTATTAATACTAGAGCATTTTTACTATTTATAAGAGTGTTTAGTCAAGTTTTTAATTCAAAGTAAAAATGTTTATTTCAGCTATTTTAATACACATAAATACATTATTTACAAGTTAGGTTACTATTGCAGCTATACTAGAATACTTTTCTGTGCAAGATTTTGCTTTTCTTGAATACTGGTCAAGGTTCATACACCTGCCTTTTTTATATACTCTTCCTGTGGGTCTAAGCAACTATATAATTAATCCCTGGTAAAGATCAATTCCCTTCCCCTAACTCTTTTTTTTTTTTCTTTTCAAAGAACTAATGCTATGAAATGTTCTCCCATTTCCCATACCATTTCCTCATTAAGTCTCAAATTAAGGGAACTGACAAAGCAATCTATGGCATGTGTAAACACTAAAAAAAAAAAAAAAGTTAGCTATTATTACTTTTTATATACTCAAAACCAGCTTCAAGCCTATAAAAATCTTCAAAGACCTTATTTTTTAAATCTCTAATTGTTTCTTCTTTCCTGCATTAACACCTAACCTCAACTTTCATTCATTATCTCAATTTCAATACCAAAACCTCTCAATTATCCGATTAAAAAAAATCATCTTAGCATTAAAAAAAAAGGTACACATTTCAAGTTATAAGATAAATAAGTGCTGGAGATGTACAACATGATACAGATAATTAACACTGCTTTCTTTACCTCACCTATGAAGGTTGCTAAGGGAGTAAATCCTAAGAGTTCTTATCACAAGGGAAAAAGGAATCTTTTTTTCTATTTGTCATGTTTCTATATGAGATTTATGTTCCCTAAACCTACTGTCATATCATTACATAAGTAAGTCAAATTATGTTGTACATCTTAGACATATACAGTGCCACGTGTCAATCACATCAATAAGTGTAGAAGGGAGAAAACTATCTCTGGGTATCTGTGTTTTCATAGAGATCAAGTACTAGAGTCCTTATATATCCATTTGCAGAGGCAATAAAACTCAACTATGATACCACTGTTAACTCTTAATTCCAAACATTTGCTGGTAACAAACATGTTATTTCTATAAACCAAACCTGTAGTTTTAGAACTAAAAACTATACATCTTTCTATTGGACCTTTTGTACTGACTAAGTGCTTTTATCAGCTAGGTTTCTTTTTTTTTTAATCTCTCAAAACCATGGAGAAGTTTCTGGTAGTCTCTTCAGATTATCAACAAATTAGTCCCAACATATATATTATAGCCAGCACTTATTTACCAAACCCCTACTGTGTGGAAGGCACACTGTGTGCCAGCACGGAGCAACACAAAGGACTGAGCAATGCTCTCAAGGGTTGGCCCCAAGCTCCCACTGAGGAGGTGGGGCTATATGAAAAAGACAAGCAACTTTAGGTAATAAAACAGAACAGGTGGTTCAAACCAGCGGTTCCAGATTCTCGGGCCTATTCTTACAATGAGTCTGGAATTTGTGATTAAAAATTAAACAGTCAGCTTCTTAGGCAGCTCTTATGTGGCACTCAGGTTCGGGGATTATAAAATAAACACCGAAGTTGGAGCGAAAATCACCTCTAGACAGTGTGGTTGGGAAAGGAAGTCTTCATATGAGATAAGATCTGAGCTGGGCTCGGAAGCAAAGATTTTCTCCTCAACATTATTTTTTTGAAACTTTTCAAATCTACAGAAAATTGAAAAAGTTATTATAACCAGTAAAATCTTATATATCCTTCAGATTTACCAATGATCATCTGCTCCCCCACCACACAAGTTTTTCTGAATCACTTAAAAGTTAACATTACAACACTTCACCCAAGTTGCTTCAGCAAGCACATTCTAAGCATGAGAGCATTCTCTTAAAAACACGCAGCAGCACTGCTCTCATGTCTAAGAAAAGGAACATCTGCATAATCTAACATATAACCAATAAGCAAATTTACTCAACTGGCCTAGTATTTTCTTGCATCATCTTTTTTGGGATCCATAAGTCAATCAAGGCTCATCCCTTACATTTGGCTGTTCTGAATCTTTCATATTCTGCATCCTCTGTCCCTACCACCGCAATTTGGGGGACAGCTGTTTTACATGAAATTGACTTTTTAAAAAAAGTCTAGGTCAGAGAAGGAACCCTCCTACACTGTTGGTGGGAATATAAATTAGCGCAGCCAACTACAAAAAACAGTATGGAGTTTCCTTAAACTAAAAATAGAGGCATCATATGATCTAGCAATCCCACTCCTGAGCACATATCCAGAAAAGACAAAAACACTAGTTCAAAAACATACACGTACCCCAGTGTTCACAGCAGCACTATGTACAACAGCAAAGACATGAAAACAACCCAAGGGACCATCAACAGATGACTGGCTTAAGAAAATGTGATATATAGATACAGATGCGTGTGCGCGTGTATGCACGCGCATACACACACACACACACACACACACACAGGAATACTCCTCAGCCATAAAAAAGAATGAAATATTGCCATCTGCAGCAACATGGAGGATAGACCTAAAGAATTTCATACTAAGTCAGAGAAAGACAATTATGATACCACTTACATGTGAAATCTGAAAAATAATACAAATGAATCTATATACAAAACAGACAGACTGCCAGACATGGAAAACAAACTTTGGTTATCGAAGCAGAAAGAGGAGGGGTGACAAATTAGGAGAACAGGATTAACAAATACAAACTACTACATATAAAATAGATACACAACAAGGATTCACCATCTAACACATAACTACATTCAGTAGCTGATAATAATTACAGTGGAAAATAATCTGAAAAAATATATAAGTGAATCACTTTGCTGTGCTAATAAAATATTATAAATCTATTATACTTCAATAAAAATTATTTTAAATTAAAAAGTGTAGGTCAGTTCTAACATCCATCTCATTGTTTCCATGTGATGTGATACAAGTTAAATTTTTTTTAAACAAGAATACAGTTGTACCCTTCTAACTGCCATCACATCAGAGTCACGTAATGCCAGGCTGCCCCACTACAGGGAATGTCTGATTATGTGGATGAAGTGGTGGCAACAGCTCTTTCTGTTGTAAAGAGATCTGATATCCTATCTCCCAGTAACTTTTCACCCAGGGGTTTCAGCATCTATTGATGATTCTTGCCCAAACCAATTATTAATACATTTACGTTTGGGACTACAAAATGATGACTTTCTAATTTTATCATTCTTCCTACATTTACTGTCTAGCATTCTTCTGTGAAGTAGAACTACTACTTCACTCTCCCTGTATCTTCCTTTTAAAATTTAATTATGAACTCAAAGATCTGTTTTAATATAATGCATTAAAATGATCCATTACCATCTTTTTTTTTAACTTCTCCAGTTATTGGTTCAAATTGTCCCAGGTATGGCTAGTGGGATTCCCTTCAAGCCTTCATCTGTCATTTAAACACAATTCTATTGGTTTTTGGAGAAGGCGATGGCACCCCACTCCAGTACTCTTGCCTGGAAAATCCCATGGACGGAGGAGCCTGCTAGGCTGCAGTCCATGGGGTCGCTAAGCGTCAGACAAGACTGAGCAACTTCACTCTCACTTTTCGCTTTCATGCATTGGAGAAGGCAATGGCAACCCACTCCAGTGTTCTTGCCTGGAGAATCCCAGGGACGGGGGGAGCCTGGTGGGCTGCTGTCTATGGGGTCGCAGAGAGTCGGACACGACTGAAGCGACTTAGCAGCAGCAGCAGACATTGGTTTTTTGAGGCTACTTCCTATATAAGTTTTCTAAGCTCACCTTTCACCATCTCTGACCCTGACTTACAGTCAGCCAATTCTCCAGAAGACTTTCTTCTTTTTAATGGACAAAAGCATTTATAAATCAAGATGTGAACACCAGGTGTCTTATCTATTGGGGTGTCACAGTCTACTGAAATGGTTTAGAAGCAAACCTGGAGATTTTTTAAAACACAAACAGAGTTTATACTGATATTTTCACCTCAAATTTGACATTATGGTTTTTCTTTACTTATTTTATATTAGTACTATATCTTTTCTCTCACAATGAAAATCTTGGTTCATAATTCAGTTTTAAAACTATAACATTAATGTTACTAACATTTAAACCCACTAAGTTTAATTGTCTTTTGGGGGCTAATTCTTTTTGTCCTTGAATTACATTTCACTAGGGATGTATCGTCAGCATGCTATGTTTATTTTATTTTTAGTTATACTATTTTATTCTGTATGTCCTGTAATTTAGGTTCATTTTTGTTTTTTAATCACTCAATTATAGCTTATTTTTCATTATTTTTTGATTATGTAAAACATTTATATGGTTCAAAAGTTAGTGTTACAAAAAAGGAATGCTCAGAGATATCTCTCCCTTCCCCTCCAGTATTTTCCTATCTATTCCCTGCACATAACTAGTTTTATTAATTTGTTTATCCTTCATGTTTCTCTTTATAGATAATATGTGTATATACATATAAATTCTTAATTCTTCTGTTTCTCATGCAAAAGATGGAATACCATATCCAGTTCTGTACTTTGCTATTTTTCTTAACACCGTATCTCAAAATTCACCCCGCAGGAGTGACTGGAAATCTTCCTCATTCTTTTAATGGCTGTTTAATACTCCACTCTTAGATGTGGAGAACTTTGGTTCTTAGATGTAGAACTTTGGTTCTACCTATTAAAGAAAAGAAAGGGCATAAAACAGGGTTAATGATGTATAACAGGTAGAAAAGTAAGAGTGAAAAGGTGCTTTATTATTATAAGAAAGGAGTGGAGGGGTAGACCAGCCAGGTCAGAGTGAAGGATTAATACAAAAGGGTGGCAGAAAACAGAGTAACCATCATACCATACAACTTCAGGGAACCCCACGCACACCACCATTTAAGGAGCTACACAACACACGACTTAGATGGCTGTACAGAACAGCCCTAGGAGAACACAGGTTGAAAAATAAGTTGCAGCTAGTTTACAGAGGCCTTGAATTATAAAGTAAAATAGAGTTAAGGACTTTGTCTTGTAGGTGAAGTTTTTATATAGAGAAGTTTCATATTCAACATGTTGCTTTAAAATAAATATAACCACAGATGGACAAGGAGAGTAAGAGGTTACTGGAACTGTCTAGACGAGACAGGATCTCAGTGGGGTGACAGAAAGAAGGGTAGCAGCTGGGAGATGCAGGGGAGAAAGGCAGCGTGCCCGCCGGCCTTCATTTCCGCGTATGAGCTGCTGGCAGAGGCCAGGCTGGCAGATAAAAGCACAAGGACGGCAGTGGTGAGATTGTAACTGCTTGGATACACTTCCCTGTCTCCTTTACTTGACGCTCCTAACTTACTGCTGATAGCCTTTCTGCCAATAAACTTAGGTCCAAAAACAGCTTTTGTGCCAGAAGACTGTATTACAGTTACCTGAATTTAAGACTTAAAGACCTTACATTCAATTAGTAATTGTCTAAAGGCCTTTAAACAATTTCCTTTACAACTTTATCAAATCACCTAATTAAAAGAACTATTAAACAAAAGGATTTAGAGCATAACTTTTTTACTCACTAATAAGACAAAAAAGAGACAAATATAGTTGAATCCCCAGTATCCTAAGTTTGATATTTCATTTTTAATGATACTTATAATCTTTTAGGGAGAAGGCAATGGCACCCCACTCCAGTACTGTTTCCCGGAAAATCCCATGGATGGAGGAGCCTGGTGGGCTGCAGTCCATGGGGTCGCTAAGAGTCACACACGACTGAGCGACTTCACTTTCACTTTCCACTTTCATGCATTGGAGAAGGAAATGGCAACCCACTCCAGTGTTATTGCCTGGAGAATCCCAGGGATGGGGGAGCCTGTTGGGCTGCCGTCTATGGGGTCGCACAGAATCGGACACGACTGAAGCGACTTAGCAGCATAATCTTTTAACATGCTCTTTTTGCGTTTTAGTACTTCAACTGCCTATCAAGCCAGTCTTAAAGTACTCAAAAAACCTTCAGTAAATCCTTAAACTTAGATTCATTAATTTATCTGAAGAAGTTTTTAAATACTGCAACCCCTTTCAAGATGCAAAGTTTTCTTACATCCTTAAATGACCAAATCTAAACCCAATTACTCAAGAACACATTCTACATTAGAATCACTAATTAATCAGTTGAGATTCAATATGCCAAATTACCACAAACAGTCCATCTTAAGTCTAGATGGACTAACCTTTGTTGATTTTAACATATATCATTTGCTACATGTTATTCTAAGTACTTTATAAATGTTATTTAACTTAATACTAACAAAAACAACAAAAAACCTTTATGAAGTAGCTGCTATTATTATCCTCATTTACAGATGAGGAAACTGAGTAATAAAGAAGTTAAGAAAAGTTCTCACAGTCGCACAGCTAATAAATAGTACAGCCAGGCTTCAAACATAGGCTTCTGGCTTCAGAGTCAAACACATGGTACCCTTAAGCTGTGCTATCTCTGCCTATTGGAGATTTACTTCTGATTTACTTCATGAAGTCTATGTTAAGTTTCCCAAGTTTGGAGATATGATCTCAAGCCAAAGATCTGGAGCCAAGACATATGACCTTTCCGTGCCAGTAATGAACACCCCTAGCACCTTTTCTGTTTAAATAGTTGCTTTGAAACAACCTCTAAATCAATTAACTCCAGATAGCAGATGATTTTACAATCTTGAGTTCCGAGTTCAATTTAAGACCTTACTTAATTCTGCTATAACTCTCAACTTTATTACCTAAAAACAGAGTAGATCAAATTCTGTAATTTCCACACAGGGTGCTTCTATCTTTTAATGGATTCAACTAGTTATGCTCATTCTAATGACAACTTTAAGCTAGGAACAATCCAAGGTATATAACAGGAAGAGACACTGAAGTTAAGATTACTTAATGGCAAATTTCCAGGAAATTTCCAAGATCTATACTATTAGCAATAATGTCTTAAACAGTACAAGGGTGTACAATTTTTTAAATTTTAAATGTATTATTCAATATAGTAGGCCATTTGATAAGAAAGGCTGAGTTCTTGTATGGCAAGATCTGAAGGTCTTAGGGGACAGATCTATGAAGCAGTACTGTAGCAATAGAACAAATGTTGAAAATTCTGGAGACAATCTACAGTCACTGTGTCAGAAGATGATTCAAGGACCAGTATTAATCAGTGTCAAAAGTTTTCACTGACATAGCAAAAATGAGGGCAACGGAGATAATGTAATGCATGCATACAAACATAATTATTATCCCAATTCTAAGACAACTGACATTGACTAAGACATCAATCTAAGAACAGTGTTTCAAGAAAGTGCTATCATATTACATACATGATTTTAAGACACAGCCTGATTTAAAAAATATTAAAATGTGAACTAAAGAATTGTGGCAGATGTTAGTTTAATGCTTTCTTGGTACCTAAACTAAGTTTTACTTCATTTTTTTATATTAAATGTCTTTTCTTTTATAAAATAATGGTGACAGAAAATGATAGGTGTTTTGTTTTTTTTTAAATGCTGGTCACCTGATGATGATGGGCTCCCAATTTTACCCCCACAATCATAAATCTCAAAAAGATCTGGGGTCCAAATCACCTTCCATCTAGGACTACAAAAACACTATTAGTTCAGCCCAGTCTAACTAAAAATATTCCAAAATAAAGAATCTCTTGCTTATTATTAGCTCATCCTATTGTCGGCCACTAATGCTTGGGGGGGGGGATTTTTTTTTCCTTTGTGCCAAGTTGAAGTCTGCCTTCCTCCCTGCTCCCACCATGACTTCCATGCATTGGTAAGTCCTATCCCCTAGAATAATGCATCCATCAGAATGGGATGGGTGAAACCAAAAAAGAAAACAAAAACAAAAAAACCCCACATCTGTTTGAAGGCATCAGACAACTAGCAAGAGAGCCAAGACTGTGGAGGAGCTGTGATGGTCAGTTTTAGATGTCAGCCCAGGAGCTACAGTCCCAGTTATTCAATCAAATGCTAATCTAGGTGTTACTATAAAGTTTTTTGGTAGATGTGATTAAAGTATTTAATCATTTTAGGTTAAATAAGGAAGATTATCCTAGATAATGTGCGTGAGCCTGATCCAACCAATTCCAAGGCTTTAAGAGCAGAACTGAGGTTCTCTGAGGAAGAAAAAATTTGTCCTAGTCCAATCTCCACATGGTATACACTAACACCCTTCAACAAATAACTTAATATATATGTGCCTGTATTTATATACAAATAGATGATATATATTATTTTGATGGTATATAAATAGTACATAGAACCATAATCCACAATTAAAACCATCCTTTAGAGAAAATTCCAGGACCAAGTGGCTTGACTAGCAAATTCTTCCACATCTTTAAAGGAAGAAATTGTATCAAACTTATCAATATAAACTCTTCCAGAGAACAGGAAAACAGGGCATACATCCCAATTCATTTTCTGAGGCCTGCATATAACACTGACTCAAAACTTCACTAGGACATTACCAAAAAGCATTATGGATGACTTTTTCTCATAAGCACAAAAATCCTATACCAATTATTTAAAAAAAAAACAAACCCAGATACATAAAAAAGGATAATACAAAGGTTGGCTTAACATTCTAAAAATTAATATAATTCATCACATGAAAAGACTAAAAATGTTTTATAATAACTAAAATAGCATCAAATAGTACTGATACACTAGATTTTAAAAAGGCAAGTTGAAACAATCTAGTCATAGAAAAAGATTAAAAATATTAATATTCTACCTTAACTACAGGCTTATCATATGTGATTTTTAAAAAACTGTTTTATTGACTATGCCAAAGTCTCTAAAATGAATGTGTTAACTACTTTTAAAATGAGAAAAATAAAAGGAAAATGTACCTCTAAAAACAGGGAACTCTTTGAGAAAATGATGGAAGTTTTTAAAAAATCTTAGAATACTTTAAATTTTTTAAAGTTTAAGAGGAAAATGACATACCACTACTTAAGAGATCTTGACATTTTTTCCATCTAGATTCAAGAAGAAATATTAGGAATACCAGACAAATTAGGAATTTAGGTTAAATACATGAAATAGTTTCTCAAGCAGATTACTCAATAGGATGACAGAATAATCTTGATAGCTTTAAATCCAACACAAGGACTTAAGGTGGAGGCGTGATGTGCTTCTTAGGGGACTCAACAGCAAGCTCTAAGGAACAGGTGGAAGGCAGGACATGTGGGCAGGCACAGGATAAAGCATGATCCTCAAGTCCCAAGGTGGAGAACGTTCAGATTGTGTTAGTTGCTCAGCCGTATCCAACTCTTTGTGACCCCATAGACTGCAGCCCACCAGCTTCCTCTGGAATTCTCCACGGAATTCTCCAGGCAAGAATACTGGAGTGCGTTGCCATTCGCTTCTCCAGGGGATCTCCCCCACCCAGGGATCAAACCCAGGTCTCCTGCACTGCAGGCAGATTCTTTACTGACTGAGCCACCAGGGACAGATTACCTGGCATTTAATTCCCTAAACAGACTGCTATGAGCTAAATTAAATTGTGTTTCCTTCAGAATTCATATGTTG
Organism: Bos indicus; assembly: GCF_029378745.1. Taxonomy (NCBI): domain Eukaryota; kingdom Metazoa; phylum Chordata; class Mammalia; order Artiodactyla; family Bovidae; genus Bos; species Bos indicus. The sequence goes on along the minus strand of NC_091782.1, from coordinate 11,884,398 downwards.
AAGTCTGTTACCCTAAATCCTCAGAATGTGGCCTTTAAAGAGGTGGTGGCTCTTTAAAAGAGTGGACATGACTGAGTGACTTAACACTCACTTTTCAAGATTAAATGAAGTCATTAGTGGGCCCTAATCCAATACAACTGGTGTCCTTTTAAGCAGAGATGAGGACAAGAGAGGCACAGAGGGAAGACCGACCATGTGAAGACACGGAGAAAGCAGCCACCCACAGGCAAAGGAGCAAGTCCTAAGAAGAAACCAACCCCAGCAACACCTTGAACTTGGGCTTCCAGCCTCCGGAAACTCTACTGTTTAAACCACACAGTTTGTGGTACTTTGTTATGGCAGTCCCAGCAAACAAATACATAGATATAACTGCAAAAATTAAAATTTTATCCTTTCCCACCAAAAGAGTTTTAAGGCCAATACACTGAAGGAATCTTACATGGTTTTAAGGTATATACTGTGGCCCTCCTATAGAAGTATAGATCATTAGTTGTTTTATTCTAAGAAAGGTGAACTTTCTCTAGTAACCTTAACCAAATCATGTCACAGATCTTTGTACTACACCCCAGTGCTTTCCAAAATTTTAGTAAGCCCTGCCTCCCCCATGTTACAGTAAGAAAGTTTAATTTATATCTACACTATAAAAGCCTTAACATTTCAACACTTGAAAGGACAATCTAAATCTAAAGAAAATATCAACAGTATCGTAAATTATTTTAAAAAAACCAATTAACAATCAGCATCTCCTGAGAACTCACAATAGTCAGGTGTAGATCAAAGCATTTTACATGAATTAACTCAATCCCAATAACCCTCTGATGTAGCTACTATTACAACCTCTATTTCAGAGAAAGAAACTGATGAATGTCCAAGCTAGTAAATGAAAGAGCTAGGATTTAAACCCAGGAAAAACTGGCTCCAAAGCCCACATTCTTAACCACTGCCCAGTGAAGAATAAGGAGGGCACTACTGAGCATAAGTATTAATTGATGGAGTCGGTCTAAGCTTGAACGCTGGCTCAGCCACTGACAGGTGTATGACTTTGGGCAAACTTAAGCTCTTTATGTCTTAGGTTCGTTGGCTATAAAATGGAGGAAATTAAATGAGAAATGTAGACACATTGAGTGAAGAGTCTGGTACAAAACAATGTCTACTAATCAGTCTGGTACATAATAATGTCTACTAATTAATAAGTCCTTATTATTTCTTTTTTCGGCCACACCCTGGTGCAAGCTGAACCTTAAGTTTCCCCACCAAGGATGAAACCCTCACTCCCTGCTGGGGAAGTGAAGAGTCTTAACCAGTGGACCGCCAGGAAAGTTCCAAATCCTTACTATTTCTAATTCTACCTTCCTGAATATACAAGAACAATCCAAAAACATCTACTGTGGGGACTCTAAGAAAAATAGCATGGGGTTCTCTTCTTTCATCTGTACTTCTTTCTTTCCTACTATTCCAGAAATGCATATACTATTCCAAAAATCTCATTTCTCATAAGAGGTATATGGAATCAGATTAGCAGTTAGATCAGTCTTACTTTCTGTCTCCAACAGAGATACCTAATAATTTGGGTAAGGACAACAGTATAGTTACATGGCAAGTTCAAAAAATTCTGGACTTTGCTCAAACATCCAACATTTAATAAAAATTCAATGTACTTAACCTTTACTGAATTAAAAAAAATACCAACTTCATAACATTTCTTGGGATTACAAGAGAACTATTTGCTCATTATTTCAAGGTTCAGAATTCCTTATTTTAGTATTCCTACTCTTCCTGGTTTATGTGGTTAGAACACACTCTCCTTCCATCTCCATTTTTCCAAATATTGCTTTTGTATTCATGTGAAAGTCTCAGTTTTCTTCATCTACTTATAACTGAATTTCTCTAAACCGTTTCCATTTTTGAAGCATTTTTCTTGAGATGATTTAGTGGGAAGAACACTGGGCTAGGAGCCAGGGGTCCTCACTCTGCCATCTCATCTCTTAGATTCCTCATCTTAAAAGGCAAGAGGCGGGGGGAAAAAAAGCAAGAGGACTGCACCGTATAAATTTGTAATAGGTTCCCTTATATCTCTAAGCCTCACAGTTCCATGACTCTGGGTCTTCCAACTAGAAATCATTCAGCATTCCAACAATTTCCCTACACTTTTTACTCCAGTTAGCCAAGGAGGAGTAGGCATGTACAGATTCAGGGGCAGCTGCTGCTGCTGCTAAGTCGCTTCAGTCGTGTCCGACTCTGTGCGACCCATAGATGGCAGCCCAATAGCCTCCCCCATCCCTGAGGAAGACGCCATAATCAAGAAGCCCAGGTTATAGAAGGAAAGACAACACTATTTTGTGAATCAACAGAAATAGGTTAGGAACAAAAGTGAGACACTAAGGAGAAACCAAAGACCAAAAAAAAAAAAAAAAAAGTCAGAAAACACATAGCCTAACTCTAAGCTCATCCCTACACATCTATTAATATCTGAAGGACTAAGAAACAGAAAAAGCTTTCGGCAGCAGAGGTTATCCAGCCTTCACATTTGCCTCAAGGGAGCAATGCAACCCTGTGACATCTTTGTAATGTTGTTGCTAAAATGGCCTACTACAAAATAGGTATTACTGGGGTATCTGATGACTGAATTAATGTTCAGATAAACTGAAAGCCCTTGTAAATGCTACTGGTACTGCTACATAACAGGAAATCTGAGTTCAAGGCCAGATGAGAATTACACAGCATTAGCTGTCCTGGTTCTAAAGGGAAGAAGACTGAAATTAGTTGGGAGGGGGGAGATTTAGCCTAATGGCATTTCTAATGAGCTGATGATACTGGAAGCACGCCCCTGAAAGATAAAAGGACAGATTAACAGGCACAGACTATCTCCAAGGCAGGCTTCCAATGTGGGGCTAGTGGTAAAGAACCTACCTGCCAATGCAAGACATGTCAGAGAGGCAGGTTCGATCCCTGGGTTGGGAAGATACCCTGGAGGGCAAAGCAACCCATTCCAGTATTCTTGCCTGGAGAATCCCATGAACAAGAGGAGCCTGGCGGGTTACAGCCCGTCGGGTCACAAAGAGTTGGACATGACTGAAGCAACTTAGTACACAGTAATCTCTAAGGCATTAGAATATGTATTTCCTACCCCAATATCCTGGTAGCTCAAACGGTAAAAAAAAACTGCCTGAAATTCGGGAGAACTGGGTGTGATCCCTGGGTTGGAAAGATCCCCTGGAGAAGGGAACCGCTTCCCACTCCAGTATTCTGGCCTGGAGAATTTCATGGACTGTATAGTCCATGGGGTCTCAAAGAGTCAGATGACTGAGTGACTTTCACTCACTCACCCTGATGGCAGAGTCCAAGAAAGCACTCTTTAGTTTCCTTCTAAAGACTCAGACCTTCTTGGCTTATGATTGGCTAGGGGACAAAGGAGAATAAAAATCAACAAAAGGATAAGGAAGTTGGCCAGTTCTAAAAATTCTCAGGCCAGTCTATTTTGCTGTTTCTCTAAGTGTGGTCCCTGGATCACCAATAACAGACCCAGAAAGGGGGTGCTTGCTTAACATGCAGACTCAGGACCCATCACTGATTTCCAGAATCAAATTTCTGAGAGTAGTACAAATAAAAACCACATGAGTTATCACCGCACACTTCTCAGAACGGCTGGCATCAAAAAGAACACAAATGCTGGCAAGGATGTGGAGAAAAGAGAATCATCTTACACTATTGGTCAGAATGTAAATTTGTGCACTCACTATGGGAAACAGTACGGAAGTTTTTCAAAAACTAAAATGAGATCTATGTGACCCAGCAATTCCACTCCTGGTGATACATCTGAAAAAAAACAAAAGCACTAATTGGAAAAGATACACGTACCCTAATGTTCATAGCAGCATTATTTACAATTGCTAAGATACGGAAGGAACCTAAATGTCAATCAACAGATGTATGGATAAAGAGGTAATAAATATATGCCATGGACTAATACTCAACTAAAAATGAAAAACAAAATTTGCCCATCTGCAACAACATGGATGGACTCGGACGGCAGTATGCTAAGTGAAAAGTCTGACAGAGAAAGATAAATGCTGTATGGTATCACTGATACGTGGAATGTAAAAAAAAATACAACCAATATGTAACAAAAAAGAAGCCAATTCACAGATATAGAGGAAAAACTAGTGATCACAGGGTGGCAGCGGGGTAACAAAGGTGTGGGGAGTGGGAAGCGAGAACTACCAGGTATAAGACAGGTTCAAGGATGTTATTGTACAACACAGGGAATATAGCCAATATTTTGTAATAACTGCAAGTGGAAAGTAATCTTTAAAATTATATAAACAATTTTAATATATACAAAAAATTGGGAGACGGGTATTTACATTTTGGGGGGGGGTATTTACATTTTCAAGGCGCAAATTCATGTTTAAGAACTGTCCCAGATGTGCAGGGAGGGTGAGAATAAGTTGAGGATGAAGTTCTTTTGACTGGATTAATCAAATTCAGCTATGATAACAGCACTGTTTGGGGACCATTAAAAACTCTTAATTTCTCAGGTAACAGCTGCTCCTAGTTGTTTAACAGCTAAGAGGGGGACAATTAAAGGGCCTGAAAAATGCATTTTCATAACCGGGTTTAACAGTTCCTTGCCGCCTGTTATCTTGCTAGTTTATTCACTGGTTTCTCCTTTAAAAATAAATCGGATCAATCCCGGAATTTTCAGAAAGAATCACAAACTCCAAAAGAGAAGAGATTTTTTGAATAGTGCAGAACTGAAGACACTCAACGCTATAAAAAGTAAGGTTTTATTTAAAAGAAAATTACCAGTTCAGTCTCCCCCAGCTCTTCAGCACCGATGAAAGCTGGTAATTTGTGGGTGGCAGAGAAGGAAGATTTTGAAGAAGGGGTGCAAAGAGCGAGAAGTCCGACCCAACTACCTAATTTTTAGTGAATTCAATGAATTGCCAGAAAACAAAAACAAAAACACGCAGGCAAGTGTTTTATCTATAAACACTCCCGAGCTCTCACTATTTCTCCTCCTTTAGGATAAAAACACCAAAGGCCTGCAGGAAAGTCAAGTTATACTTCAGCTGTCCCCCGAATGTGTAGACCTATGTCCACGCAAAGCGATCCCCTCTTCTTCCCCGGATTACCAGGCTTTACCCTCAGCACGAAAACCGGCGCCTGGAACCCGTTTGCCAACGTTTTTCCTCGAGATGATAGCACCGCCGCGGCCTTTCGATGGGGGTACGACCCGGAGGGCTGCCGCCCGAGCGCCGTCCTGAGGAGCGGGTCCCCTTACCCCCCCGACACAAAGGCATTTCCCGGGGCCAGGCCCGCCGCCGCACTCACCCTGCCGGCTCTTCGCGTCGGACCACTTACCTGACGCTCCCGCCGCGCTCCGGAGGCCGGGGCCCGAATCCGCCTGGGAGGCGCGCGCGCTCACGGCGCCGCCAGCAGCCGCCGCGGGGACCGGCCGTGCCGCAGCGGCGCGCGCCCCGAACCTCCCTGCCCCAGCTCGCGCGGCCACGCGGCTGAGTCACCCGGCGCTTCACGTTAAGAGTCCCCCTCGCCGCGCGGGGCACGCCGGGAAGGCCGGGCTCAGGCCCGCCCCCTGGGCCGCAGGCCACGGAGTGTCCCCTTTCCTTCCCGACACGCCCCACGGCGCCACGGAGGGCGCTGCCCCACGGCGCCGGGGAGGGCGCTCCCCATCTTGCACAGCCGCGAGAGGTCAATTTCTGAGCTGCGGATGCCCTGTTTCAATTATTTAAAGTCTGAAACGGAAAAGTTAGTAGTTATATCTGAATGGCGAAATAAGCGCGCGCAGCCCCGGGACAGCCAATGCGTGAGTGACTGTGAAAGTCGCGCGGTCGTGTCCGACTCTTTGTGACCCCTCGGACTATACTGTCCCTGGGATTCTCCGGACCTGAATACTGGAGTGGGCAGCCGGTCCCTTCCCCAGGGGACCTTCCCAACCCGGGGATCGAACCCAGGACAGCCAACACTTTTAGAAAATTGTGAAGCCCGGATCTTTACATAATATCTGGAAGGAGAAGTTTATAAGAATAATGGAGTTCTTTAAACACGTTTTGCTTGGAAATCCCTATACTGGATATGCATTCTGACCGAAAGGAGGGTGAAAAGCTCCACGTTTTTCTCAAATCTTGAGTTTAATGATGGCAAACAAAGCTGAATTTTCAACAAATTTTTATTCACCCTAAAGCAAATTATTGGAAAATTGTGTTATGAGTAAAATACTTCAACACTCAAAAAAATCTATGTATACTCCATGACCTATAAAGCATATAAAAGGACAGAAATAGCCAGTCCTTTCTGTCGTGCCTCCTACTGAGTGCATGCTGTGTGCTGAGTCGCTTAAGTCATGTCCGACTCTGTGACGCCATGGACTGTAGCCCGCCAGGCTCCTCTGACCATGGGATTCTGCAGGCAAGAAAAGTGTAGTGGGTTCCAATGCTCTACACTTTTAAAAGTTAATAAAAGTTATACTGATTATGCAAAGTATTATTTTAAAATTGTCAGAAACCAATTAAGTTAATAATAGTACAATTTCTTAAATTTTGAGTGCACTTTTTTGTTACTTAAGAGTCTAAGAACTAGTTTTAGGGCTGCTGGTTAGGATTAGAGTTGCAATGGAAGGAATAAGAGAAAATATCTTATTCTAGTAGCTTGCAGTGGTAGCTGGATACTTATATAGCAAAACTGCCTCATTAAGGGCAACAACTTTAAAAAATTGAAGCTATAGTTTGTTCATTATAATTTTATCTTAGAGTGTAGAGAGGATCATTACTGAATTCTGTTCTTTCACTTCACTTATAATGACGGTAAAGCATCCAGCGTTGTGTTTGACATTCAAAAAACTAAGATCATGGCATCCAGTTCCATCACTTCATGGCAAATAGAAGGGGGAAACGTAGAAGCAGTGACAGATTTTATTTTCTTGGGCTTCAAAATCACTGCGGAGGGTGAGTGTAGCCGTGAAATTAAAAGATGTTTGCTCCTTAGAAGGAAAGCTAGACAAACCTAGACAGCATGTTAAAAAGCAGAGACTAGATTGCGACAGCAACCATGTCTGGTCGTGGGAAGGGTGGCAAAGGCCTCGGCAAGGGGGGTGCTAAGCGCCACCGCAAAGTCTTGCGGGACAACATTCAGGGTATTACTAAGCCAGCTATCCGGCGTCAAAAAAAAAAAAAAAAAGCAGAGACTATACTTTGCTGACAAAGGTCCATCTAGTCAAAGCTATGGTTTTTCCAGTAGTCATATACAGATGTGAGAGTTGGACCATAAAGAAGGCTGAGCACCATAGAACTGATGCTTTTGAATTGTGGTGTTGCTTGAGAATCGCTTGGACAACAAGGAGACCAAACCAGTCAATCCTAAAGGAAATCAACCCTGAAAATTCACTGGAAGGACTGATGCTGAAGCTGAAGCTCCAATACTTTGGCCACCTGATGCGAAGAGCCAACTCATTGGAAAAGACCTTGATGCTGGGAGTGATTGAAGGCAAAAGGAGAAGAGGGTGGCAGAGAATGAGGTGGTTAGATAGTATCACCAACTCGGTGGACATGAATTTGAGCAAACTCCGGGAGATAGTGAAGGACAGAGGAGCCTGGCATGCTGCAGTCCCCTGGCATGGGGTCGCAAAGAGTTGGGCACGACTTAGCAACTGAACAACACCTGTGTTTGAATCAGGATGGGCTAGGTTATATATAGTACTGCACTAGTCACCTGTAGGTCAGGTGACTCTCCAGGGCAGCTCACCTCCACGTGGTGACTCAGCATTTCCAGCTGCTTCCGTCTCTGGCTCTGCCAACCCAATGTGAGGTTCCACATCAGAGACGGCAGAAGAGCTACACTGGAGGATTCTGCAAAGGCTTTTCTTTGCCTCCTCCGGTTATGGACCTTTCATTTCTGCTGACCTTTCATTGGCCTGAGCTAGTCACATGGCCAAACCTGACTGACTCCCAGAAGGCTGGGAGGTACAACTTCCTGTGTGCTGGGGAAAAGGAACAAGAAAAAAAGATTTGGTAAACACAGCATTGTCTCTCTCACAGTGTTCAATAGTAAAGATAAATATAAACCAATCTGAAAGTGTTACAGGATCCAAGCTTTACAACCAGAGTTAACATAGAGAACTGTTCAAACTAAAGCCTTTATTTCCATTTCTATATAGTACAGTGTTATGTCTGTTGACTTAAAAAAAAAATTCACAACCTAAAAGTTGAGAGTTATGTTTTATTTGGTGGGAAGTTTTAGGACTTCAAACCCAGGAGACAGCAAGCATCTCAAGTAACCCTGAGATGTTAGGGTTACTGCTGAGCGAGGAGGTGAGGGAGAGGAGCCAGGTTATACCATTTTGCAACAAAGGGCAGGCAGTCTGAACATCAAATGATTATTGTTAAAGAAAACCAAATATTCCAAGTTAAGGAATTTAGCGCTTTTCTCTGTATGGAAAGATTCAAGAGTCTGGGCTCACTGAAATCATTCCTTTCGTACGCACCTCAGCATCTGGAGCCAGTATCCAAGGTCTACACGTCTTGAGCTTCCTTTCCTCAGGGCTCATTGTGGGAAGTGGCCATTGTCTGATGGCGGCTAGATAGCAGGTATTCTTCTCCTTCCTGAGGGTCCTCAAAGCTCACTGGCTTACACTGGAGGGCTGCAATTGCTGATAACTGTGACATCCTTGTTTAATGATATGGCAGGAAATATTTCACTTCTCTTGTCCTTTGAGTGAAAAGAAAGAAAAAACTTTTCTGATGTTCACGTAAGGCAGTTCCTGAAACAAATTCTCACTTTATGGAAAGGTTTCTTTCAGCAAATTTGTAATATATTACAAAACTCTGGACCCAACATTGGAGAATTAGGCTAACTATTGTGTCTTTTAATTAGGAGTTAAGAGTAAATTATTCTATTTTTGCTTCTAATTTCATAAACTGTTAATGAGCGTCCATGGGGTCACGAAGAGTCGGACACGACTGAGCGAGTAAACAACAAAAACAAATTTCATATAATGAATAGCGTATCAGATCTGATATTTTGGGGGTAGACATTAAGGAGATGGATTATGAAAACTGTATGGTCATAGAAAGCTGATTTTTATCAATTTATTTCTAATTTAATGAATCTCCGAAACCTGAATCTCTCAGATGTGTTTGTATCTGGAGTTGAAACGTTTTTAATGTCAAATTGGCAGACCAGAAATTTTCGATTGTCACAATGGCCAGTTCAAAAGGCAATATAGTTCATTTGATTGTGTTATTTAAGTTCCTTAAATATAACATCTGCTGCTGCTGCTGCTAAGTCCCTTCAGTCAGTGGCTGACTCTGTGCAACCCCATAGACGGCAGCCCACCAGGCTTCTCCGTCCCTGGGATTCTCCAGGCAAGAACACTGGAGTGGGTTGCCATTTCCTTCTCCAATGCAGGAAAGTGAAAAGTGAAAGTGAAGTTGCTCAGTCGTGTCCGACTCTTCACGACCCCATGGACTGCAGCCTACCAGGCTCCTCCGTCCATGGGATTTTCCAGGCAAGGTTACTGGAGTGAGTTGCCTTTGCCTTCTCCAAAATATAACATGTACTACTAGTAAATATTACAAAGCACTTTCCACAGTATTTCTCATGACAACTTCTCAAAAGCCTTGTGTGAAAGAAAAAATGAAGCTGGTATTGCCAAGACAGCTCTCTAAAATGGAGCCAGGAGGCCACTGAGGAAATGTGACTTATGCATGCTCAGTCTGGATGGAATCTGACCTTTTGATCTGATGAAGTAATCCAGAACATTTGCCAGAGACTGCTGACAGTCTATCTACCTATTGGACTCTCACCCTAAAAAACTCATGATTCCTTAAAGACAAGTATTTTTCTGACTTGCATTGGAGTTAATCACCATTTTTTGCCAGACAACTTTTAACAACCTCATGGCTTTTTGTGTTTATAAGCCTCTGACGCTGGGAGGGATTGGGGGCAGGAGGAGAAGGGGACGACAGAGGGTGAGATGGCTGGATGGCATCGCTGACTCGATGGATGTGAATCTCAGTGAACTCCGGGAGTTGGTGATGGACAGGGAGGCCTGGTGTGCTGCGATTCATGGGGTCGAAAAGAGTCGGACACAACTGAGCGACTGATCTGATCTGATGTGATCTGATTCTTTTTCTTACCAGGAACCCTCCTTCAGGGTTACCCAAATCTATGTGTCCCCAGTTAGAGTTCTAAGTAAACTTTTCTTATTTGTAGCCTCCTGCGTAATTTTTTGGTTGACACCTGGGAGATAGATTTTACTACTCAAATTCACAAACAAGAAAAACAAGACATAAACAAGTAAAGTATCTAAGGTCATTTAACTACTCAGTTGTTCTGGTGGGCTGAAAACTCAGACCAGCTGACCCCAAAGTTCTTGCTTGACATTCCTTGAGTGAGTGGCAGCTCCACCTGCTTCCAGGTGAACTCCTGAGCACTTCTAGACAGCACCCTAAATGCCTTCAACTGTTAAAACCAAGTAAATTACGGTTGACTCAATCTTAGAATGAAAATATTTTAAAGTAATAGCTATTATCAATCATATAAGAAACTAATTATCCTTTCTACATACTACATTGTATGTAGTAAATATAAAAACAAACCCCCAAATGCCAAGATTTTTTAACTCACTCAAAAGAATTACATTTGCAAAAACAATTTCTTTAAATGCTTTAGGTTGTATAATCTCTAGACCTGCAGACATATCAAATGAAACTTTATCAAAGAATAATCACTTATGTTTGGGAGTCCAAAATTGGGCTCAAATATAGATGCAAATGACTATTTCTGACTTTTTAGCAGGGGCCAGAACTCTGCATATTGACCCAAAGTAGATTCACAAGAATCTTTTGTACTTCACTTTCATCTGTTCACCTTCAGTAGCAATCTCTTCATGAAAGTCACAAAGGCTTATGACCAGCAGGAAACAGACTGGACCTTAAGTACATAATCAACCAGAGAAGCAAGAATTTTAAGTTCCTAGTGACTAGAATTTGCTACTAAATCGTTATTAATGTACATATGCTTTACATACAACTTCAGTATGCCATTTAGTCTCATTTATAGGACTATGTTTCATCTGCAAAATCAATAAACATACAACCATAGTCCAAAGGTGTAGGACCCCAAGAGAATTACAAAGATGATAACCACAGGGTCTTTCCTCTAAGGGAACTTTAAAAAGTTAAGTTTGGTTATTTTGGTAACCAAATAGGAGATAAAGGGAAGTGAATCCACATCAGAATATTCCACTATGAAGTAAAAAAAGAAATGATAGAATATCCTAATTTTGCTGTCCCGTGTGAATTAATAGATATAGGTATTATGCATCAATAGGTCCTAAGATTATAAAAAGAGAGAATTCGATATTACATGCCTCCCGAGGGAAGACCACCCCACCACCTAAAATGCTGCTAGACGGATGGAACCTAAAGTGGGTCTAGACTTGAGATATAGTTGCCAATTTAAAGGAAACAGAGAACAGAGGGACATGTTGAACTGCACCGTGAATCACACAATCTGTGAAGTCCTGACCACAGAGGACTACAGGTCAAAAGGCCTCATTTCTTCAAGAGAAAACTTGTAAAGTTAAAAAAAAAAAAGACTTAAAAGTTCAATTTTTTCAAACGTGCATGTATGTGTGTAGGGGAAAACCTATACTGTCTAGGGGAGAACACTTGTGTGGTCAAACCATTTTTAAAAAGGAAGTGAAAGTGGTTACTGTAATGGTTACTTGTTTGTTGGTGGTGAAACGGTTGTGATTGGGAAGCAATAGACAGAAGGGACTCCTAATAGGTATTGAAGTTCTGTTTCTTAACTCAATGGTGATTACAAAAGTATTTGCCTTCCAGTTCCAGTTCAGTCGCTCAGTCGTGTCTGACTCTTTGCGACCCCAAGAACCACAGCATGCCAGGCCTCCCTGTCCATCACCAACTCCCGGAGTTCACCCAAACCTATGTCCATTGAGTCAGTGATGCCATCCAACCATCTCATCCTCTGTTGTCCTCTTCTCCTCCTGCCCTCAATCTTTCCCAGCCTCCGGGTCTTTTCAAATGAGTCAGCTCTTCGCATCAGGTGGCCAAAGTATTGCAGTTTCACCTTCAGCATCAGTCCTTCCAATGAATATTCAGGACTAATTTGCTTTAGGATGGACTGGTTGGATCTCCTTGCAGTCCAAGGGACTCTCAAGAGTCTTCTCCAACACCACAGTTCAAAAGCATCAATTCTTCAGTGCTCAGCTTTCTTTATAGTCCAACTCTCACATCCACACATGACCACTGGAAAAACCATAGCCTTGATGAGATGGACCTTTGTTGACAAAGTAATGTCTCTGCTTTTCAATACGCTGTCTAGGTTGGTCATAACTTTCCTTCCAAGAAGTAAGCGTCTTTTGATTTCATGGCTGCAATCACCATCTGCAGTGATTTTGGAGCCCAGAAAAATAAAGTCAGCCACTGTTTCCATTGTTTCCCCATCTATTTCCCATGAAGTGATGGGACCAGATGCCATGATCTTTGTTTTCTGAATGTTGAGCTTTAAGCCAACTTTTTCACTCTCCTCTTTCACTTTTGTCAAGAGGCTCTTTATTTCTTCTTCACTTTCTGCCATAAGGGTGGTGTCATCTGCATATCTGAGGTTATTGATATTTCTCCCCACAATCTTGATTCCAGCCTGTGCTTCCTCCAGCCCAGAGTTTCTCATGATGTACTCTGCATATAAATTAAATAAGCAGAGTGACAATATACAGCCTTGATGTACTCCTTTTCCTATTTGGAACCAGTCTGTTGTTCCATGTCCAGTTCTAACTGTTGCTTCCTGACCTGCATACAGGTTTCTCAAGAGGCAGGTCAAGTGGTCTGGTATTCCCATCTCTTTCAGAATTTTCCACAGTTTATTGTGATCCACACAGTCAAAGGCTTTGGCATAGTCAGTAAAGCAGAAATAGATGTTTTTCTGGAACTCTCTTGCTTTTTCCATGATCCAGGGGCTGTTGGCAATTTGATCTCTGGTTCCTCTGCCTTTTCTAAAACCAGCTTGAACATCAGGAAGTTCACAGTTCACATATTGCTGAAGCCTGGCTTGGAGAATTTTAAGTATTACTTTACTAGCGTGTGAGATGAGTGCAATTGTGTGGTAGTTTGAGCATTCTTTGGCACTGCCTTTCTTTGGGAATGGAATGAAAACTGACCTTTTCCAGTCCTGTGGCCACTTCTGAGTTTTCCAAATTTGCTGGCATATTGAGTACAGCACTTTCACAGCATCATCTTTCAGGATTTGAAATAGTGTTTGCCTTAGAATTACTGATTAAGGTGAACATTTTCTTTGTCTTGTCTTTGGTTTCTGTGTTTTATTTTATAATAAAAAAATTTTTTAAAAGAAAAGCTTTGGAACTAGAGGCTAGTCCTACCCAAGAGCAGAAATAATATTTTCTTCACAATGAGCCATTTGCAAATGTATCCACTTGGTTTCCTGGGAAAATATTAAGGTTCAGTTCAGTTCAGTTCAGTTCAGTCACTCAGTCGTGTCCGACTCTTCGCGACCCCATGAATCGCAGCAGGCCAGGCCTCCCTGTCCATCACCAACCCCCGGAGTTCACTCAGACTCAAGAGGCAGGTCAAGTGGTCTGGTATTCCCATCTCTTTCAGAATTTTCCACAGTTTATTGTGATCCACACAGTCAAAGGCTTTGGCATAGTCAATAGAGCAGAAATAGATGTTTTTCTGGAACTCTCTTGCTTTTTCCATGATCCAGCGGATGTTGGCAATTTGATCTCTGGTTCCTCTGCCTTTTCTAAAACCAGCTTGAACATCAGGAAGTTCACGGTTCACATATTGCTGAAGCCTGGCTTGGAGAATTTTGAGCATTACTTTACTAACGTGTGAGATGAGTGCAATTGTGGGGTAGTTTGAGCATTCTTTGGCATTGTCTTTCTTTGGGATTGGAACGAAAACTGACCTTTAAGGTTAAATTACTTTAAAAAGAAAAATAAATGCTTTTTAGAAAACTTTTGAAAGATATTCCATGTTGAATTACAATTTGGGAATTTTATTTAGATACTGTCCATTTTTAAAGATAATGGACAAGTAGGTAGGAGTGTATTTTGAGGGTTAAAGGGGTAAAATGAGAAAACATAAGGAGACTAGAACAATTTCTTGATGCTTAATGGTTAAATTCCAATAAAGGTCAGGGGAGTAATCTATTAACACTTCCCATTGAGATTTTGTTGAGGGCAAGAATTCCCTCCCTTTCCTATCCTACATGGGAAGATAATTTCATCTCAGAATTCTATGACTTTTTAAAAGTACAGAGAATAGAATGCTCAGCTTGAGAGTCAAGAATCAAACAATCCTCTTAAACAGAAGTTCTGTGGGGAGTCACACTGGAGAGTCAAAAAATGTAGATACACGTTAGCCCAGGCTTCAGCAGCGGCTGTGTGTAAACCACTGATATGTTTATCTCTCATTACCCTTTTTACCAGTTTACAGACTCAGACCTTCCAATCCCACCCACCAGCTCTGACCACTGCCCCTGTTTACCAACAAACAAGTCTCATTCTTGAGCTCAATACTGAAGATGCTGGGAAGTTTTTTTTTTTAACCTTATATGGGTTTTAAATAAACTGCATTTTGAAAAGAAAACAAAAAGGCAAGTCCCCAAATACACATTCTTCAGCTAGGATTTGAACCAGTGACATTTAGGCTCACAGAATAGATTCCAGCCACCCACTGAGCCACCACATAAAACCTTGAGGTTCTTTTACTTTGCTCAGATCACACTTTCTCCTTTTCCCCAAACATTCAGTAAATGAAAAAAGGACAAAATTTGTTTACCAAAGCATGCGTCCTGGTCCCTTTGCTCTCTGAGAAACTTTACAATGAAAAACAAACAGATAACTATTTAGTATGTTTAGCTAAGAGGGAGAAATCCCAAGGGAATAGAAGGGGAGCAGAAAGAAGGAAAGGTGGAGGCAATATCAAACTAAAAAGGAAAAAGAGAAAGAAGAAAGAAGAGGAGAGAAATATAGGAAGAAAAAGAGTTGGGGAGAAGGAAAAGAGAGAATGACAAAGAGGTAGGGAAGGAGAAGGAGGAATCAGAGAGGCAGAGAGGCTGGGAGTGGAGAGGAAGGAAGCTCGTCTCAGAAGGGAAGGAAAGACTAAGAACAAAGAATTGCAGCAGAAGCCAGGAGAGCTGAGTTGAGTTCCTTTTTTCATTCTACAAATATTTATTGCCCATTCACTGTGTGCAAGGCACTCTGATATAGTCATTTCTTGGGAGAAACAAATATGAATTACTCTATTGCACAGAGTTCATTATTTCATTTCTTTAGTACTCCCCCCCACCCTGCCCCCACCGAGAATGAATGTAATTTATGCTTCTTCAGAAGATTTGGATGATAAAGCTCGAATTTTTTTCCTCTGGGAGAAAGGCAGGGTAAAAAGAGAGTCTAATTCTAGCCTGTTGACATTTTGCTGCCTTTTGTGTTGCATTCTTTCTGATGTTTAGTCTGAAGGGCAGCAGTTCCCCAGGGAAAACTCTTCCGTGGGGATGGCAAAGGTGCAAAAGGACAAGCAGAAACACACCAGGCCTCTTCAGGCCTAGGAACTAACCCACTGTCAGTCCTGCCTCTGTCTCATGAAGTCATGGCAGAGATGTAGGATGCAGGGTAAAGAAACAAGACCAATAATTACATACATTTAATTTTATATCATATAAAAGGTATAACTCTCTAAGTACAGCAAATTTAAATTTATACAAGTTATACAGTCAGCTCTCCTCCACAAGCGTTTTTGTTTTTGTTGTTGCTGTTGTTTGGCTGCACCATGCAGCTTGCAGGATCTTAGTTCTCTGACCAGGGATCGAACTTGTGCCCTCTACAGTGGAAGTGCAGAGTCCTAACCACTGCACCACCAGGGAATTCTCTAGAACACTTTTTTTTTTTTTTTCATATTCAGATAATACTTTATTATTCTGGCTTTGAAATAATTATGACACTACTCAGCAAAGTCCCAGGAAGTTCAAGTTACAAGGCTACCTTCCCAAAGTCCCTAAATAAATCACTCACATGGAACATCCATGCTTTTTCCAGTACAAAGTAAAAGCCTGTGTAATTGTTAGGCTCTGACAAATGCTTTAAAAAGCCTCTAATTCATAATTCATTTCAATCCAATAACCATTCATTGAGCCCCTAAACACCATATGCTAAATGACGATTGTGACAGTGTCTCTATTCTGGAGGAAGCTGCACACACAAAAATGTGCTGCTAAACATGAACATCTCAGGAGATGTTAAGATGATTCTATCCTAGAGTCAGATAAGTTAGTGTAATGTAGTATAATTTCCATTTTCAGACCCCAAATTTTATTTGGCATATTAAAGGCCAAAGTAAGTCCCATAACAAAGAAGCCTGGCTTTTCACACCCTTAACTAGCAATTAATAAGCAAAACTACCTTCCAATGAACATCTAAGCCCCTTCCTCATCTCTTGCTTCTCTAATTACTTTGACCTCCACAAAGAATGCATTTGACTGTATCAGAATAGTTTTTATAGCAGGGTTTTTTTTTTTTTTCCTTTTTAAAACCAGGATCCAAAGTTCACACACAGCATCTAGTTGTTTTCCTTCCTTAGCATCTTCTAATCTAGGGCGATGCTCCCCATCTGCCCACCATTTTATCTCCCATAATACCACTTTTTAAAAAGAGATCAGCCAGTTAGCTTGCAGAATGTTCTCATGACTCTTTCAGACTTGTAACAATTTCCAAGGCCATTCTACTTTGAGGATTTCTTTGTCTCTTTCAGTACATAATTTTTTACTGAATTTTAATTATTTAAGGTATTTGTAATTTCCAGCTGCTGTTAGATTATTTCTTCTTCTAGCATCCTGTTCTTGTTTCGTGGATGTAATGCTTTTCTGATGATATACTATGATTTTTTTTGGAAGTATTTTTATGCTCCTCGATTTGTCTCTGTTTCTTGCAATTCTTTTCTCCCCTGATTCTTACGTATTGGAGATTTTAAATTATCTTATGTTGAAGTTAACCTTCAATATAAATCCAGTATTTACAGACTTCCCTGTAGCTCAAAAGGTAAAGAATCTGTGGATACAGGAGACTAGGGTTCGATCCCTGGGTTGGGAAGTTCCTCTGGAGAAGGAATGGCAACCCACTCCAGTATTCTTGCCATGGAGAATTCCATGGACAGAGAAGCCTGGCGGGCTACAGTTGTCCCCGCTGGAGGGATTGTTGTCCACTTATATTTTAAGAGAAAAGGCCCCAAAGCTGATCAGGGGCCACAAGTGTGTGTTTGAGTCTTGTCAGTTGAAGGGATTCACTGTAGGCTGTTCCTATGGGTCCCTTAATTGTCAGTATCTGTGGTTCTTTTTTCTGGCATGGTTATTTTTTCCTGAGACGCACCCTTTATTTTCTGCTAGAGATAAGAACGTGGCTGTGATGTTCTTTATGAGAATAAGAAGAGATCTGGTATCTCATATTCAAATTCAGACTCAGCTCCTCTCTTTTCATTAAGATGTCTCACTCCCACTCTAATCTATGCCTGGTGTTGCCATATTAGAACTCCTTTGGTTTACTTGTTCCAGAGGTGACATTTCTTGTTTCACATGATGGTAAAAGCAGTAGTCTGATTATATCAGGTGGAGTCAGGACCTGGGGATCTGATCACTTTTTAAACATATTTTCAAACAAATCTCTCTTTCCAGTGCTACAGTCTTTTCATCTCCACTCCTCTAACTTCCTTCTGTGTTTTACCTGCTTCCAATTCTGGAGTCTTTTCAGGGTTCCTCCTGGTGACATGCCTTGTTTCTCCGTGGTTTCTCCTTCTTCACCACTGAGATTTGACCTTCCTTGGGTCTTCTAAGTCCTTTGCCGCCCTCCATCAGTTTTCCATTTTCATGTGCCGTAGGTTAGGGTGATTATCAAGTCTAAATAAAGATGAAATTTGTGGGGTTTTTTTTTTTTTCTCTCCTTTTTATTTTTGAGAGAAGTGGTATGGGGACGGTCTCACTACCTTGAATTGAAAACTCTTCACTTATTTTTAGTTCTTCAAATGCCTTGAATTCTTTACCGCTGCTGGGCTTTTACATTTGGTATTCCAGCTCTCTGAGATATTCTTTTTCTCTCCCTCATCTTCTCTCCTGGCCAATTCCAAGTCATCTTTTAGGTCCCAGGTAAACATCATTCATAGATGAATCCTGCCCAGCCATCCAGACTAGGTTAAGTACACTCCCTATAGTAGATTTACATAACACCTGCCATGACTTTAATTAATGTACATGCCTAACTCCTCTGCTAACCTCCACAAGGGAAGGGAACATTTCTATCTTGTTGACTGCTAATGTCTAGTGTAATGCTTAGCATTCAGTAGGGGATCAGTATGTTTTTCTTACCGTTGATAACATATATTGCTCATTATAAAGATTTGTAGCTTAATTTACAGTTGCTGCTACCAATAAGTAGTTATTTTTAATTCAACAATCCTCATTATTATAATTGTCTAGCTATTAATATGAAAACACCATAATATGGACTCTTGGGTTTATTGTACAATGAACACTTTTTAAATTATCATGTGGGCTTCCCTGGTGGGTCAGATGGTAAAGAATCTGCCTGCAGTGTGGGATACCTGGGTTCGATCCTTGGGTTGGGAAGAGTCTCTGGAGAAGGGAATGGTGACCCACTCCAGTATTTTTGCCTGAAGAATTCCACGGACAGAGGAGCCTGGAGAGGGCGAGGCCAAGGCCAGGCTCCTCTGTCCATGGAATTCTTCAGGTAAAAATACATGTTTTGCCTGAAGAATACATTCCATGGGATTGAAAAGAGTCAGACACAACTGAGTGACTAACACAGACAAATCGTGTACTGGCAGTAATGAAATATGCCCGCAAGTCAGCACACTGTATAGGTTTTCTATTCCTACTGTTTCAAATGATCACAGATTGGATGGCCTAAAACAACACAAATTTATTATTTCATGGTTTTGGAGGTAGAAAATCTAAAATGGGTTGGCAAGGCTGCATTCCTTCTGGAGGCTCTAGGAGGGAATCAGTTTCCCCACCTTTTTCAGCTTCTAGAGGCTGCCTGCATTCCTTCGCATATCACTCTGGCCTCTGCGTCCA
This sequence comes from Bos indicus, assembly GCF_029378745.1. NCBI lineage: Eukaryota > Metazoa > Chordata > Mammalia > Artiodactyla > Bovidae > Bos > Bos indicus. The sequence continues at coordinate 11,865,255 of NC_091782.1, read as the reverse complement.
CTGTTACATCTCCTTCTCTGACTTTCTTGCCTCCTTACAAAAGACCCATATGATTAGTTCAGGTTCACATAACCCAGAATAATTTCTGCTTTTCAATAGCTTTAACCACATCTATAAAGTCCATTTTGCTGTAGAAAGGAAAATGTTCACTGGTTCTGGGAATTAAGATGTGGACATCTTCGAGGCCTACCACACAGAGACAACAAAATATGAACCCACAGATGAATTAGTTGCTGCAGGAAAAGATAAAAACCTGACTCACATACATTTAAAACATTAAATTAGAACAACCTCCAACATAGATAAATAATTTAAATGAAAAAATATCATTACTATGCCTCGAAATAAGATACCTAATATAAACCAATGATTATTAAATAGACAACATATATCAGCTCAACAATTACTTAGACTTCCATATACCTCCCATGACTATGCTTTTGAGAATCCTTGGATTTCTTCAAGGTTTCAGGTAGTCACAGCATTTTGTAAAGACAATTATACTAACAACCATGTTAGTATAGTTGTTACTAACAAGAGTTTAGTGTTTTTCTTAAATATATTTAAAAATAAATTTTAGATGAAAAATACAGCTGGTGCTCTGTAGTCACCAGTTCTGCATCCTTGGAGCTCAGTTGTAAAGAATCTGCTGTAATGCAGGAGACCTGGGTTCAATTCTTGGGTCAGGAAGATTTCCTAGAGAAGGAAATGGCAACCCACTCCAGTATGCTTGCCTGGAGAATCCCATGGACAGAGGAGCCTGGCAGACTACAGTCCATGGGGTCACAAGAGTCGGACACGACTTAGCAACTAAACCACCACCACCACCAGATAGAAAATATTCAGAAAAGAAAATTCCAGAAAGTTTCAAAAAGAAAAAAACTTGGAATTTGTTGTGGGCCAGCAATTATTTACATAGTATTTACATTATATTTACAATTATTTACATGGCATTTACATTGTGTTAGGTATTATAAGTAGTCTAGAGATGGGGGCATAGCAACCCACTCCTGTATTCTTGCCTGAAGAATTCCAGGGACAGAGGAGCCTGGCGGGCTACACTCCATGGTGTTGCAAAGAGTCAGACACGACTGAGCAACTAACACTTCATTTCAGAGATAATTTAAAGTATATGGGAGGATGTGCATAGGTTATATGCAAATACTATGCCATGTTATATAAGGTACTTGAATATCTGTGGATGTAATATCCAAAGGGGATCCTAGAATCAATCCTCCATGGATACCAAAAGATGGCTGTATAATTAGCACTGATCATGTTTCAATAAATATCTCATAACATCCTGCAGAATTACTTGGGAATAATTATAATAAAAACCTATTTGGGGAAAATGAAGTCTAATATGCTCAATTATTTACTTTAACAGGCCATAATTAGATACTTTATTCTCAATTATCTAGCAATGTCATGTGAACAACCAGTACAAAATGACAGTTTCACAATGAGCTGGTGGGTAATGCTGTCAGCTGGCTCTTTCAGACAAGACTCTCACCCCAAAACTGTATCTTGATTGTCAATTTTGCTCATTTAGTAATTTAATAATTGTACCCAGGTCTGATCTAGCTCTGAGGCATTAGCTGGAGAGGATGTCCTTTTCCCAATGGAAAGTTAACTTGAGAAATCAAATAAAGGTTAGAAGATTGCCTGATTAGAACAGTTAAAATGTCAGGCAGCCTAAGGCATCAAAAATGACCAGGCACACACTACACTTCATCCCACAGCTCCCACACCCCAAATCTGGCCCAAATTACAATAATCAAAATTTATAATAGCATCCCACACTGGAAAATGTCATACATTTGAATAATGATGAGATTAGAATTTTACCTGATGGCATTGTTGTATGGCAGAAACCAACACAACATTGTAAAGCAATTATCCTCTAATTTAAAAAAATGAGAATTTTACCTGATGATATCCCCCAACTTAGTTTTTCTAGCTGAGATTGCTGCTTACTGTCGTTCTCTCAAAGCCATTTCTTTTCAGTTCTTGCTTCTTCCTCTAAAGCTGCAATACAGCTTTATCATATTTATTGTCCAATACAGTAGCCACTGGCCAAATGTAGCTACTGAGCACCCAAAGTGGCTACATTTGAACTACATTTGTGGCTAATTTGGACTGAGATGCGCTGTAAAATATATACCAGGTTTTAAAGACTTACACTAATGAGAATATAAAATATTTCATTAATAAGTTTTATATTGACTACCTGTGGAAATGATAACACTGAAATTTATTTAGGGATACATTTGGTTAAATAAAACATATCATTAAAATTCATTTTACCTATTCCCTTTCACTTTTTAATGTATCTACTAGAAAACTTAATGTTACATATGTGTCTCACATATTTTTATTGGACAGTACTGATGCAATGCTTCAGAAGGCCTCCTCTGCTACCTTTCAGTTGTTTTTTATGGTTTGACCTCTCAGTCATTCTTTGATTTTTTATTAACTGCTTATATTTAGAAGGTAAAATAGCAAGTCAAATTCTGTGGCCAACCTTTAAAATAAGATAAGTAAGTATACTGATAGACAATGAAAATCATCAATTCTTCAACTTACTCGATTGGTGCTTTACTGCTGCTGCTGCTGCTAAGTCGCTTCGGTCGTGTCCGACTCTGTGCAACCCCATAGATGGCAGCCCACCAGGCTCACCCGTCCCTAGGATTCTCCAGGCAAGAGTACTGGAGTGGGGTGCCATTGCCTTCTCCGATTGGTGCTTTAATATTGGAAGAAAAGGGAGCAGTGTGCACAGAATAGCCTTCATTGGCATCTGCAGAGATGGACTGTGTGTATATGGAGTATTAAAGAGGGAATACAGGAGCCATTCTGGGGAGGAAATACACACACCCACATCCACACACACACACCCTGCAGTAGGTCGAAGAATATATTCCATCTCCAGTCTTCCCCACCTGTCTAGGTTTTTTAAATCTATTTTTCTTTTGGCTATACTATTAATAATTTGTCTCTCTTCTATGTGTACTAATTTAACACTGTTCCCTGGATGGAATGTAACTATTATGATGAGAAACTGCTGGGAGATGAGGATACAGGGTGATGTATCAGATCTAAAGAGTAAACAACATAGATGTTTACTTCAGTTAAAAAAAGAACGTACAGATCACCCTGTTCCATCTTCCACCCAAATGCAAAATCTTTTAATATATGGTATAAAGGCTGTTTGTGTTAAAATATCAGTATTCATTTATCATACCAAATATATACTGAGAAATGGGAGAAATCCTCTGAAAATATTTTTAACAGGAAAAAAACATGAAGAAGAAAAAACATGATGCCATTGTTTATGAACCTAAAGAACTTCTGAATCCCTCTCCCAATGTAACAAATTGTTGCAAATCACTGTGGGTGAAATACAGTTTTCAGAGTGCTTACATGACCCAACTTGTCAGCTCCCAGCCAGTTTCAGCCATGTCAAGGAAACCAGGTAAGATATTATTTGTATTAAGCTAAGTTAAATATTCTATTTAGCTTGTATTTTTCCTGGTACTGAAGATATAAAATTGGGCACTGGAGTATTTAAACATTAAGAAGTAGTGTAAAAAAAAAAAAAGAAGTAGTGTAAATCTATTCATCGAAGTTCTTACATAGTAAAAATCTAAAACTGACTTTGCTTCATGGTATAAATCTCCTAGTTTCTATGAGCTCTGAATCACTGATGTGACAACTAATTAAGATGATCCCAAATTCACTAAAATAAATCAAATTCATCTTTTAATAAAAATATACCTTTAAACTTGACCTGAAAATATCTGCATTGTTAAGGTAGGGAAAATTCAGTGTAGGTTCCTTCTTGATATTGTCAATATAGGAAAGAACATGAGGGAAAGATAAACTTGAAATTTTGTTTTTAAAAAATGTATGATTCCTAAATGTCCCAAAATGTTGGAAAATTAAAGTGCTGTGTTTGGAAAAGCATTAAAGAATGTTAGAGTTAAATGCATGCGGTTTTAGACTTTTAGATTAAAAACATGCTAGACACCTGAAAGGATTTAAATTAATCTCAAACTATTTTCCACTTTAAAAGAATTACGTGCCACTAAGAAAGCAGAAATTTCAAGCATCCTAATGAGACTCTTGGAGAAGGCAATGGCACCCCACTCCAGTACTCTTGCCTGGAAAATCCCATGGACGGAGGAGCCTGGTAGGCTGCAGTCCATGGGGTCGCTAGGAGTCCGACCCGACTGAGCGACTTCACTTTCACTTTTCACTTTCATGCATTGGAGAGGGAAATGGCAACCCACTCCAGTGTTCTTGCCTGGAGAATCCCAGGGACGGGGGAGCCTGGTGGGCTGTCATCTCTGGGGTCGCACAGAGTCGGACTTGACTGAAGCGACTTAGCAGCAGCAATGAGACTCTGGCCGCCACATCAAATATGGTATTCATTTTCTAAAAAGAACTCAGTTGACCAAAATTTTGAATTTTCATCTGGACAGGTGTCAACAATGGTATCTCCAAACCTGAGACTGTGTCACCTATTATTACCTTATAGAACATACATTTCATTTTTCTAAGTTGAGATGTAACTCGTACCATAAAGTTCACACTTCTAAAGCACACAATTCAGAAGCTTTTAGTATATTTACAAAGCTGTGCACTATTCTAGAACTTGTATTTTACTGTAAACCTTTTCCAGTGTTTTCACACTCACTATGGGGTCGCAGAGTCGGACACGACTGAGCGACTGAACTGAACTGATATTACTTAATCCTCACCGATCCTTATGAAACTGAGGTGCACTGTGGGCGGTTGCCACATTTACCCCAAAAGCTTTCCTAATTAGTTTCACCTCAAAAAAAGCAGAAGGGTGAAGAATTACTAATGCTACTAACAGTGACAGCCAACAGCCTAATCTGCATTTTTTTTTTTTTTTTTGCATAGAGTTCTCATTTTACTGCATGTGTAAAATCTTTGTGTCTGGCAATTTTTGTCTGGTGCGCCAATAGTGCATGCCACGGCCGCGGGTTACCGCTCAGTCAGAGGCGGTAGCGGCCAGAAGCCGCGCCCCACCCCCACTCCCATTTCCTTCCCTCACAGGCTCAGCAAGAAGCATCGTGTTTCTCCCCTTTTATCGCTGAAGGAATGGGGATGCGCAGACTGAAGGGGGCAGTGTGAGGGACACTGAGTTATTTATGACGTCGAGAACGCTAAAGCCAGGGTCACTGGAGGGGCCTGGTGGTGTACCCCGGATACCTGTTCTCCCTCCCTCGCAATCGGATTTGAAGCAGGTAGCGAACAAGTTCGCCTGGAAAATCCCACGGACGGAGGAGCCTGGTAGGCTGCAGTCCATGGGGTCGCTAAGAGTCAGACACGACTGAGCGACTTCACTTTCACGCATTGGAGAAGGAAATGGCAACCCACTCCAGTGTTCTTGCCTGGAGAATCCCAGGGACGGGGGAGCCTGATGGGCTGCCGTCTATGGGGTCGCACAGAGTCGGACACGACTGACGTGACTTAGTAGTAGTAGCGAACAACGAGCGCCACCCGCTGCGCCAGAGACCGCCTCTGGGCACAGCGCGCCATGTGCACTTCCCATTGGTCACAGCCGCTCACGTGACCTCTACTGCCAGCCCCGCCCCAAGGGTTTTTCCGGCCTCCGACCGGGTCTGGGCAGCGCGTCTGAGGAGAACCCTGAACGCGCAGTCATCCAGGTGTGGTTGGTCGCGTGGAGGGAAGCTCTCCTGCTGGGAACTTGATTGGATGGATGGACGGATGACAGAGATAGATTAGATAGGTTAGATAAATTAGATACAGCGAACTGTTAATGAAGAAGCTGATTGAGAAGATCCCTTTCTCCTCTTAGTGCTTTTGTCCCAGGTTGCAACACAGACTGAAAATGAAAATCACAAGCCATTGTTGGCTGGAAAATGACTGGTTGAAGCCCAAACTTAATCTCTGTTACTTTGGGGCTATTCTCTTGATGAAAGTGAAAGAGGAGAGTGAAAAAGCTGGCGGAGAGTGAAAAAGCTGGCTTAAAACTCAACATTCAGAAAACTAAGATCATCGCATCTGGTCCCATTACTTCCTGGCAAATAGATGGGGAAACAATGGAAACAGTGAGAAACTTTATTTGGGGGGGCTCCAAAATCACTGCAGATGGTGACTGCAGCTATGAAAGTAAAAGATGCTTGCTCCTTGGAAGAAAAGCTATGACCAACCTAGACAGCATATCAAAAAGCGGAGACATTATTTTTCTGACAAAGGTCTGTCTAGTCAAAGCTACGGTATGGATGTGAGAGTTGGACTATAAAGAAAGCTGAGCACCGAAGATTTGATGCTTTTGAACTGTGGTGTTGGGGAAGACTCTTGAGAGTCCCTTGGATTGCAAGGAGATCAAACCAGTCAATCCTAAAGGAAATCAGTCCTGAATAGTCATTGGAAGGACTGATGCTGCAACTCCAATACTTTGGCCACCTGATGCAAAGAACTGACTCCTTGGAAAAGACCCTGATGCTGGGAAAGATTGCAGGCAGGAGGAGAAGGGGACTAGAGAGGATGCGATGGTTGGATGGCAACATCAACTAGATGGACATGAGTTTGGGCAAGCTCCAGGAGTTGGTGATGGACAGGGAAGCCTGGCCATGCTGCAGTCCATGGGGTCGCAAAGAGCTAGACACGACTGAGCAGCTGAACTGAACACTAGCCATATGAACATATCTGTTTGGTGCTGGGGTCGGGGGGAACCCATAGTATTTGTATGGAGAATGTGTGTGTGTGTGTGCACACATACACCTGTGCTCAGTTGTGTCCAACTCTTTGCGACCCCGACTATAGCCCACCATGCTCCTCTGTCCATGGGGTTTTTCCAGGCAATAATACTGGAATAGGTAGGTTGCCATTTCCTCCTCTAGGGGATCTTCCCAGCCCAGGGATTGAACCTGAATCTCTTGGGTCTCCTGCATTGTCAGGATTCTTTATCACTAGCACCACCTAGGAAGCCCATGTAGAACTAAAAGACACTTTAAGTTGAGGAGGTCGGTAGGATTTGGAGAAGTCCAGAGCAACCGTCCTGATACGTCGTTTAAGATAAATTAGACACTCTTGGGAAAACAAAAATGATTAAAAGTGGAAAGAAGCCCTGTCCACCTCTAAAAATGTAAAAAGTATTGCTAGGAAAAGTGTGTGTGCTCAGTCATGTCCAACTCTTTGTGACCTGTGGACTACAGCTGGCCGGGCTCCCCTGTCCATGGGATTTTCCAGGCAAGAATACTGGAGTGGGTTGCCATTTCCTTCTCTATTGATAGGAAAGGGCAGACATATATATACACACACACAGAAAAATTTCCTGGCATCTGGACTCTGCACTTCTGTACAGGACTCTGCACTTCCCAATGCAAGAAGCCTGGGTTCAATCCCTGGTCGGAGAACTGAGATCTCACAAGGTGTGGGGTGTAGCCGAAAAAGAATCTGTCAGCAATGAAAGAGACCCAGGTTCAACCCCTGGGTCAGGAAGATTCTCCAGAGAAGGGAATGGCAACCCACTTCAGTATTCTTGCCTGGAGAATACCATGGACAGAAGAACCTGGTGATCTAAAGTCCATGGGGTTACAAAGAGTCGGACACAACTGAGCAACTAACACAGAGACACTCATAGATACATAGGTAGGTGTAAATGGGATATATTAATTGTAGAAGTCAGAAGAGGGTCCAGTTTTCAGCTTCTTTCTGCTTCTGAGATTGCTTGTATTACAGAAAGGGGAGCCCTCCAGGGTCCCCCTTCCCGCACCACTTGGGTGTTCATTATATATATATATATATATATATTTTTTTTTTTTTACTCTCTAGTTGTGGTGCATGGGTTTCCGGTTGCAGTGCCTGCTTCTTGTTGCCAAGCATGGGCTCCAGGGCACAAGGGCTCAGTAGTTGTGGTGCATGGGTTTAGTTGCTCCATGGCATGTCAGATCTTCGTTCCCAGAGTAGGGATCAACCCTCGACCCCTGCACTGGCAGACATATTCTTAACCACTGGACCACCAGGAAAGTCCCTTGGATGCTCATTTTTGCTTTTTTTTTTTTTTCTTGGTGCTCCTAAGGCTCACCATCTGTCTCTTTCCTCCTCTAGATGGACACATTGACTTTTTTTATTCATTAAAAAAAAATACTATTTTAGGCACTGTATTACATACTCAGCTGACAATGGTGAACAAAAACAGCAACAGCCCCTTCCTTCCTGGCACTGATGGTCAGGTAAAGAAGGCAGACAGCAGTCAATCACATGTACCAATGTTAAATGTAATGTGATAGGGTGCTAAGAGGTCCAGATGCTATAATGGGGCTTCGACCTAGGAGGGAGGTTAGAGAAGGCTTCCCTGGAGATGTAACCCTGGACTGAGACCTGAGCGGGTTAAGGAGGGTGCAAGTTGCAGGCAGAGGGAATGGCTTGGGCAAGGGAGAGCTAGTAGCCTCTCCCCTTCCGATGACTGCTCATCTCACCCATTTCCACTAAACATACACTGATCTTGCCTCTAAGTTCTCAGAAAATACTTTTTTCTTTTAATTCTAAGTTCTTAGGGAGTAACGGTAACCCATAATTACTGATATAGACAATGTGTATCCAATAGGTAAGTATGCTGATACACACATCTAATACGCAGTATCATCTCTGTTATTTCGGGCTTCCCAGATGGCGCTAGTGGTAAAGAACACACCTGCCAATGCAGGAGACTCAAGAGACGTGGGTTTGATCCCTGGGTCAGGAAGATCCCCTGGAGGAGGAAATGGCAACCCACTCCAGTATCCACACCTGGAAAATCCCATGGACAGAGGAGCCTAGCAGGTTACAGTCCATGGGGTCAAAAAGAGTTGGACATGACTGAGCACACACGCATTTGCCATGCTGCAAGTGTTTCACCAGTAATTGTTCAGACATGCACGAAATACAAATAGTTGTTATGTTGAGTTCCAGAATACAAAACACACTTCTTGCTTTGAGCACAATCTTCTGTTGTGTCCTATCTCTAGGTCCTTCCTTCTCTGCCCCTTTGTCTACCCAGCTGAAATACCCAAGGCTTATTAGCATTCTTTTCTTTTTCTTTTTTTTTAAGTCGCTCAGTCGTGTCCAACTCTGCGACCCCATGGACCGTAGCCTATCAGGGTCCTCCGTCCATGGGATTTTTCAGGCAAGAGTGCTGGAGTGGATTGCCATTTCCTTCTCCATTCATTAGCATTCTTATAGCTCCATGTCTCCCAATGTCCATTACTGGAACTTACCCAACTTGTATTCCGTCTTCATACTGCAGATACTGGATTTTGTACTTCCCAGGTGACAGTCAGTTAAAATGATAGTTGCAAATCATCATGCTTTTGATTGGCACAGGTAGGGCTGGCCCTAAACCCATTTTGAAGTTGATGATACTCATTTTGAAGGTCTCCCCACTCAGTTGCCCTTTCTCCTCTCCACATGTTATGTTACAAAGGTAAAAGGTTATGCAAATACCCTTCACATTCTCTTAAGGCTCTGGGATTCAGGAGTGGTCACTACCACCAATCAAATTCGTAGGTACTGAAGTGATTTTCCCTGAGAATAAACATCTCCAAGTAATGAAATAGTGGATTAAAGCTGTGATTGCTTAAATCAGGCTGAGTGCCAACAAAAAAAGTTGATCAGTTGGTCTAAGAAAGAAATGGAAATTTTATTTTGAGCCAAATTGAAGATTATAACCCTGGAATAGCCTCTCAGAAAACTCTGAGAACTGTTCTGTCCATTAAAGGTCAAAGCACAGTTACATGTGTTTTTGAGACATTATGCTGTACATTAAATGATGGATTGTTGACAGTTTACATAATCCAGATCTGCAAGTAGTAGCTCATGAAAGTGAAAGTTGCTCAGTCGAATGCAACTCTTTTCGACCCTATTCCTTCCAGCGGATCTTCCTGACCCAGGAATCAAACTGGGGTCTCCTGCATTGCGATGGCACCCCACTCCAGTACTCTGGCCTGGCAAATCCCATGGATGGAGGAGCCTAGTAGGCTGCAGTCCATGGGGTCGCTGAGAGTCGGACATGACTGAGCGACTTCCCTTTCACTTTTCACTTTCATGCATTGGAGAAGGAAATGGCAACCCACTCCAGTGTTCTTGCCTGGAGAATCCCAGAGACAGGGGAGTCTGGTGGGCTGCCATCTATGGGGTCACACAGAATCGGACACGACTGAAGTGACTTAGCAGCAGCAGCAGCATTGCAGGCAGATTCTTTACCAACTGAGCTATCAGGAAAGCTTAAAGCTTTAAAGGAAAGCTTTAAACTTAAGCCACATCTTAATTGGCTTCTTATTTATACCATAAACTTTCTGTATTACCTTTGTTTTCTGGACTTTCTCACTGCCTCTCCTCCGCTGCTCACACGATTTGTAATTATGATATCTTCAAGTTTCCCAAATTTTCAATCATGCTATGTTTTCAATCAAATCTCCCTTTCCTTGGGGACTTCCCTTCTAGAGTTGTTCTCTTGTTCCAATCTCATCACTATCTGGGCCTGTCATCCTGGGACTTCCCTTCCCAGCGTTGGATCCACCTTTTGCTGATTTTTTTTTTTCCCCTTGATTTAGTCATACTCTGTTTCACTGGAAAACCTCCTCAAGAGGCTTCCTAAGAAATTGTTTATGGGAGAACAACTTCCTGAGTCCTTGCATGTCTGCAAATGTCTTTATTCACCTCTCACAAATTATCGAGAATTAGGTAGGCAGAAACTTCTAGGTTGAAAAGAATTTTTAATAAAATCCTCGAGGGTGGGAATTCCCTGGTGGTTGTGGTTAGGACTTGATGCTTTCACTGCCAAGGGCCAGGGTTCAACCTCTCTGGTCGGGGAACTAAGATCTTGCAAAGCACGTGGCATGACCAAAAAAAAAATTCTTGAGGGTATTAATTCTACTATATTCTAGAATCCATTACTGATGGGAAGTCAGTCATCAAACTAACCCATGTTTCTCTTTGGAGATCTTTAGCATCTTTAGCCAAAATGACATCTTTTGAAATGTCAGTATGGTCCAGAGGTGAGGATTTTATTTCCCCTTTTGTTGTCCTGAGAATTTGGTGGGGCTTTTTTCTTGGTGAGATGTTCTAATCTGAAGTTTGTACTGGGAAGCTGTCATATGCTGTTTAACATTTTTCCTCCTCTGTTTCTGTGACTCTTACTAATCCGGTGCTGGTCTTTCCAGATTGGTTCTGTATATCACCTATCTTATCTCGCCTATTTAAAAATTCTGATTTTTTTTTTCTGAGTGATTTTCTTTTCTCAGACGGTCAATTGTATTTTTAATTTTAGCAATCATATTTTTAAAAACTGAAAGATTTTGTTGTAGGTTTAATCTTTTTTCACAGCATTTTCTTTTGTTTCCTAAATGTAATATTTTCTTTCTTTTTTTTAATAAAGATTTTTGTTGATGTGGACCATTTTTTTTAAAGTCTTTATTGAATTTGTTACAATATTGCTTCTGTTTTTATGTTTTGTTTTTTTGGCCACAGGCCTGTGGGATCGTAGTTCCCTGACCAGGGATCAAACCCACAACCCCTGGGGAAGGTGAATCCTAATCACTGGATCGCCAGGGAAGTCGCTAAATGTAATATTTTCTTAAATCACTCTAAAGATATACATTAGAACTTGCAAACATTCTCTTCTGTTTCCTGAATTACACCTGTTTTCTTCAGGATCACTATTTTGTTTGTTTATCTGGTATTTCTCTTTCAATTATTGTTCTTCTCAGTTGCCTGGTGATCTTCTGTTATTAAAAAAAAAATACTGACCGGTTAACTCGTGTGGGTTTTTTCTGCTGTTATGTGAGGACTGTTTTCCCAGTTGGTGGCAGTAGCTAACACTTACATAGTATTTGGGCTTCTCTGATAGCTCAGCTGGTAAAGAATCTGCCTGCAATGCCAGAGACCCCTGTTCTATTCCTTGGTTGGGAAGATCCGCTGGAGAAGGGATAAGCTACCTACTCCAGTATTCTTGGGCTTCCCTGGTGGCTCAGCTGGTAAAGAATCCGCCTATAATGCGGGAGACCTGGGTTCAATCTCTGGGTTGGGAAGATCTCCCCTGGAGAAGGGAAAGGCTACCCACTCCAGTATTCTGGCCTGGAGAATTCCATGGACAGAGGAGCCTGTCAGGCTACAGATCATGGGGTCTGTATTGGACATGACTGAGCAACTTTCACTCACTCATATAGCATTTATCCATGTTCCAGGTGTGGTCCTGCACAGGTTAAATGTATTAATTCACTTAATCATTTCAACAACCCCTCTACAAGGTAGTTACTATAGTATCTTATTAAGTTTGTGCTGTGTGCTCAGTCGTATCTGACTCTGCAACCCTATGGACCGTATCCCACCAGGCTCCTCTGTCCATGGAATTCTCCAGGCAGGAATGCTGGAGTGGGTTGCCATTTCCTTCTCCGCTCATTAAGTTTAATATTCCATCAATTGTAAAATGTACTATAATTTTGTTTCCTACTAAGAAAATAAACAATCTGTTGGAATATGACATGCCATAGACTATAAAACACATTCTCTTTTGGAGGCATTATAAAATCTTAGAATTGATAAAATAATATATTACCATTCCCATTTTACAATTGAAGAATGAAGGCATAGAGAGATTAAATAACTTTCCCAGGTTACACAGTTTTATCTATAAATTTTACATTTGAACCCAAATGATTTGGCTTCGGAATCTTAGCACGATGCCTCACTGCTTCCCAGGGCTCCTCACTGAATGGGGACTCAAATAGGGGGTCTGAACTGGGAGAGTTTTAGGGCGGTGAGTTAGGGGAGCTAACGTTTTGGCCCCAGATCCCTCAAATGCCAGAACAAGGAGACCTTTGACCTGAGGCACCAACATTCATAAAGAAGTTTTAGCTCTCTCCACAAGATTTGTTCTCGTGTTAGGGAAGACTGGTCTGGATTTTTCACCTGAAATCTGATGGGTCCAGTGGGCTGGGGTTGCCAAGGGTACCAAGTGGGACAGTAGATCCTCCTCAGAATTCTAGTCAACGGCATGTTCCCCTTTCCCAGCTTCCGGGTCCTGGTGAGTGAAGGGGCTTCCTATCATGGGTTCTTGGCACTTTCTCTTTCTGGCTCACTTGTCTATATCTTGTCTTCTCTTCTTTCTGCCTTCTGCAAACATGTATAGATCTCTCATCTGCTGTTGACTCTGCTTCCCATTCTTTTCACTGTGGCAGTTTTACTCTTTTTTATACTTTCATTTTGGTGAGGTCTTGGGAGGGACTAGGAGAAACGGAAAGGTCAATGCTTGTGCTCAGTCTTAAATCAGAAGGCCTTAGATATCTCTTTTTTATCAAGTAAAATCAAGATTATAAAAAGATGATCACCGTCTGAGACAATAAAATATTCACATTATAGCTGGCAGTGGAAAAGCACTTACAAAACCTTAAAGTCCTATTCGTTTAAAAGTTTTCCTAAGTGCAACGGAAAGAAACTTTTGTATGTTGATACAACATTTTTTTAAAGTCACAATACATTGAGGCTTGTTATCTGCTTTATGAAGGAGTTATTCTTTTGAAAAGATTAACAATGAGATTTTTCCAAATTCCCCACTAGGTCATTTAGATGACAGTTTTATTTTTAGAATTCTATGTGGATATGTATATATCCACACAATTTTCAGCATAAAGTGAGATAATTTTTCCTTTTGGATATTAAAAATTCAGTATTGGAATATAATAGAGCACTTGAAATGTGGCCAGTGCAATCGAGGAACTGAATTTTAAGTTTTATTTAATTTTAATTAAGTTTTAAAAACTGATACTTGATTTAGTTGTTGGAAAAGTTTTAGGTATGTGTGGAACAACTTGGATGTATAAATTTTAATTGTAAACTTCATGAAATCTAAATACAAATCAACACTTCACGAAATAAAATACAAGGTTTTCCAATGAAATTAGTTAATATCTGGATTGAGATGTGTTGTAAGTATAAAATAAACACTGGAGTTTGAAAGCTTAAATTAAAAAGTGCAAAACATACCACTAATAATTTTATATTGATTATATGTTATGATACTTTGGATGTGAGAATTGGACTATAAAGAAAGCTGAGCACTGAAGAATTGATGCTTTTGAACTGTGGTGTTGGAGAAGACTCTTGAGAGTCCCTTGGACTGCAAGGAGATCCAACCAGTCCATCCTAAAGGAGATCAGTCCTGGGTGTTCATTGGAAGGACTGATGTTGAAGCTGCAACTCCAATACTTTGGCCACCTCATGCGAAGAGCTGACTCATTTGAAGAGACCCTGATGCTGGGAAAGATTGAGGGCAGGAGGAGAAGGGGACGACAGAGGATGAGATGGTTGGATGGCATCACCGACTCAATGGACATGGGTTTGGGTGGACTCCGGGAGTTGGTGATGGAGGGGGAGGCCTGGTGTGTTGCAGTTCATGGGATTGCAAAGAGTCGGACATGACTGAGCGACTGACCTGAACTGAACTTTGGATATACTGTCTTAAGTAAAATACATTACTAAAATTATTTTTTACTTGATTTTACCACTAGAAAAATTAAAATTTATATATAGCTTGAATTATATTTCTACTGGACAGAGCTATTTATTCCAGTGCAAGGCTTTGCTTTCAATAATCACTATGATGATGGGATTTCATTCCTCTCGTTGTCTAAGCCAGTTTTAAGTGACTAGTGGTGAGTGATAGTTAATGCAATTATCTCTTTGAACTCTTTTCTATCAATGTAGATCACAATCCACCTTCTCAGCCCAAGGAGGATAGTATTGGCCAGAACCATCACCAGGAGGAAATACGTCACAAGCTGGCCGTGCGGCTGAGAAACATTGGGGACAGCATTGAGCAGAGAATGGTGCAAGAGGTGAGACTTAAATTTCCCCAGCAAAGGCCTACCTGGAAAGAGCAAACAGAACAATGGCTGCCAAGTAGCTGGAATGCCCAGGAATTAGCAGAACACATGGGTTAATAATGTCCAGATTACCAAGCATTAGATCTGAAAATTGAGAACCTGAGCCAATGCCAGTATTTGATCTCACATTTGCCTCACGAAAAACTGGTCCACGGACCAGCGGCATCCGCATTATTTGGCAGCTGACCAGATGTGCAAAATCTCGAACCCCAGCCCACAGCTCTGGCATCAGAATTTACCATTTTGCACACACCCTTGGGGATCTGAGTTATAAATGTGAGAAACTTTGCTTCACACTCTCAAACTAGGATGCATGTGAGGATCACCTGTGGAGTTTTAAGAACTATAGATGCTGGGCCCTACCTTGAGAGATGAGTCCAAGTGAATGTAATGCTCCATCGTGGAGGAGAACCTTTGACTTAGATTGTGGTTATCCTCCTTGAACCAACCCAGGTTCTGCTCTAAGCCCAGCTCTCCCTGATTTCTTTGTTTCTCCTGATTATTATAAGAAGTAATAAGGGAAAACATAAAGATTACTCTTTTAAATTCTGTGAACGTGTTAGTCGCTCAGTCATGTCCGACTCTTTGTGATCCCATGGACTGTAGTCAGCCAGGTTCCTCTGTCCATGGAATTCTCCAGGTAAGAATACTGGAGTGGGTAGCTGTTCCCTTCTCGAGGGGATCTTCCTGACCCAGGGATCAAACCCCAGTCTCCCGCACTGCAGGAAGATTCTTTACCAGCTGGGTCACCAGGGAAGCCCAAATCTTAGGCACGATGAAATCCACAGCCAACTTAGTTTTCCTCCAGAACAACCTGTAACTGGCAGCAGAAGGAGAATAACCATGTGGGGCTCTGTGCTAGGACAGGTGGCTGACCCTTAGAGCCCAACTTCTTGCCCTTAAATTCATCACAGGACAAGTACCTGCAGCGATTTCTTGTTTATCCCTGCTGCTGCCATCATGCTGACCTCAGGGAGTGCCAGGCCCCTTTCTATGCTCTGGTTCAAATGTGGCAGTACTCAGCCATCCCCTCAAATAAGACATTCCTGGAGACAAAACAAGAACAGAAGGTCCCAACAATAACGTTACTAAAAGTGAGAAGGAAACAATCACATAAAATACTGATAGACCGATTATGCAAATATTTATTGAGTACCTACTATGTGCCAGTCCCAGGTATTGACAGACCAAGTTCACTCAAACAAGTATTTATTGAGTGCTTCCCATATGCCAGACTCAGTTCCAGGCAGAGAGCAGGGTGGAAGATGAGCCTACTCTCATAGGGCTCATAGGAGCGGGACAAACTGAAGTCATGACTAGACTGCTGGGGGTACTGAGTGATGGAGATGACCCTGCATGGGCCGTCAGGAAAGGCTTCTCTGAGGAGGTGATGTTTGAGCAGAGACTGGAAGTGAGCCAGGGGAATACCTGGGGAGAGAGTGTTCGAGACAGAGGGAACTGGGAGTGCCAAGCCCTTGGCATAGAAGCAGGCGTAAGGAACAGCAAGGAGGCCAGAATGGCTGAGCGGCGTGGGTGTTGAGGTCCAGGGGCTGGCCTCTGTCTTAGGAGTGGTGGTAAAAGGTTTTTGGGTTTTACCCTAAGTGTTTATAAGAGAAACTTCTTCAGAGGGAGAGTAGAAGAGTGCCATGTTCTGATTTATATTTAGAATGAAGCCAGTAGACTGTTCTGAACACTGAGTGAGATAATTTGATGGAAAATGATCAGTACATGTTATCAAAGCCAACAACTTACTTTGTTTTTGGCCTTATTTGGGTTGAACACTTCTTGGCCGCGTATCATGTATTACAGAGCGCTCTTCCTCCGATGCTTCAGTTCCCTCTGCAGTTTTCACTGATGACTGTGCTTTATGAATTACAGGCAAGTCCTTAGTTCAACTTTCCTGCTTCTTTATCAGCTAGCACTCTGAATACTCCTGCTTCCTTCTAATTTTTTTCTCTGGAGAGAGCAGAGTAGGAAAAATCACAACCACCTATTTTCTACATTTATCTCAACCCAATCAGGGAGTCACTTCTCTATGTCACCTCCACTTCCATTTTCCTTTTCTTCCTTTCCCTTACCTTTTTTTTTTGGTAATGATTTTTTCCCCTTACCTTTTAAGCTGTAATTTACTTATGTCTTAAATTTACCTCTGCAGCTTAATAAATTAACTTTTCTTTAAAAAAAAAAACTTTATTGAGAAAATTCACATCATACAATTCATCCATTTAAACAGTATAAGTGGCTTTATGTTTATTCACAGAGTTGTACAGCCATCATCACAATCAATTTTAGAACAGTTTCATCACCCCAGTAAGACACTCCAAACCCAATAGTAGTCCCTTCTTATCTCCTCCCATTTTCCTTCCAGCCCCACCAATCTACGTTCTGTTTCTCTGGATTTGCCTATTCTGAAATTTCATATAAGGGGACTAATATAGTATGTGGTCTTTATGTCTGACTTCTTTCACGTCAGTTCAGTTCAGTCGCTCAGTCATGTCCGACTCTTTGCGACCATGGACTGCAGCAGGCCAGGCCACAACTCCCGGAGCTTGCTCAAACTCACATCCATTGAGGCAGTGATGCCATCCAACCATCTCATCCTCTGTCGTCCCCTTCTCACTTAACACAATGTTTTTTTCAAGGTTCATCCATGTTGTAGCATGAATCAATGCTTCATTTTATTGATGAATAATATTCCATTGTATGTATATATATCACTTTGTTTATTCATCAGCTGATGAACGTTGGGGTTGTTTCCACTTTTTGACTGTTATAAATAATGATGCTACGGACATCTGTGTGGGGGTCTTTGTGTAGATGAGTGTTTTCAGTTTTTTTGAGAACATGCATAGGAGTGGAATTGCTGAGTCATATGACAACTTTAACTTTTTGAGAAACTTCCAGACTGTTTTCCAAAGTGGCTGTACTATTTTACATTGTGGCTCACCAGCAAGGTATCAGGGATCCTGTTTTTCCACATTCTTGTCAAAAATGAGTTAACTATCTCTTTGATTATAGCCAGCCCAGCGGGTGTGAAGAAGAGTCATATTGTGAGTTTGATTTGCACTTCCCTGAAACTTAATGTCATCCGCATATCTGAGGTTACTGATATTTCTCCCTGCAATCTTGATTCCAGTTTGTGTTTCTTCTAGTCCAGCGTTTCTCATGATGTACTCTGCATAGAAGTTAAATAAACAGGGTGACAATATACAGCCTTGATGAACTCCTTTTCCTATTTGGAACCAGTCTGTTGTTCCATGTCCAGTACTAACTGTTGCTTCCTGACCTGTGTACAAATTTCTCAAGAGGCAGATCAGGTGGTCTGGTATTCCCATGGCAGAAAGTGAAGAGGAACTCAAAAGCCTCTTGATGAAAGTGAAAGTGGAGAGTGAAAAAGTTGGCTTAAAGCTCAACATTCAGAAAACGAAGATCATGGCATCCCGTCCCACCACTTCATGGGAAATAGATGGGGAAACAGTGGAAACAGTGTCAGACTTTATTTTTCTGGGCTCCCAAATCACTACAGATGGTGATTGCAGCCATGAAATTAAAAGACGCTTACTCCTTGGAAGGAAAGTTATGACCAACCTAGATAGCATATTCAAAAGCAGAGACATTACTTTGCCAACAAAGGTCCATCTAGTCAAGGCTATGGTTTTTCCTGTGGTCATGTATGGATGTGAGAGTTGGACTGTGAAGAAGGCTGAGCGCTGAAGAATTGCTGCTTTTGAACTGTGGTGTTGGAGAAGACTCTTGAGAGTCCCTTGGACTGCAAGGAGATCCAACCAGTCCATTGTGAAGGAGATCAGCCCTGGGATTTCTTTGGAAGGAATGATGCTGAAGCTGAAACTCCAGTACTTTGGCCATCTCATGTGAAGAGTTGACTCATTGGAAAAGACTCTGATGGTGGGAGGGATTGGGGGCAGGAGGAGAAGGGGACAACAGAGGATGAGATGGCTGGATGGCATCATTGACTCGATGGACGTGAGTCTCAGTGAACTCCGGGAGTTGGTGATGGACAGGGAGGCCTGGCGTGCTGCGATTCATGGGGTCGAAAAGAGTCGGACACGACTGAGTGATCTGATCTGATCTGATAGTTAATGTTGTGCATCTTTTCAGGTGCTTATTGGTTATTTGTATAAATCTCTGGAGAAATGTCTATTCAGGTTCTTCATTTTAAAATTCGGTTGTCTTTTAATTACTGAGTTGCAGGAGCTCTTTATATGGGCCTACCAAGTGGCGCTAATGGTAAAGAACCCACTTGCCAACGCAGGAGACGTCAGAGACGTGGGTTTGATCTCTGGGTCAGGAAGATGCCCTGGAGGAGGTCATGGCAACCCACTCCAGTGTTCTTGCTGAGAATCCCATGGACAGAGGGGCCTGGAGTCCTATGGCCCATAGGGTCACAGAGGCTTCAGTCGTGACTGAAGCGACTTAGCACAGCGCAGCAGCACAGTTCTCTATATATGCTGAATATAAGTCCCTTATCAGATATGTTATTTGCAAATATTTTCTCCCATTCTGAAGGTTGTCTTTCATCTTGACAGTGTTCTTTGAAGTGCAAAAGTTTTAAATTTGATGAATTTCAGCTTACCTATTTTTCTTTTGTTGCTAGTGCTTTTGGGTCATATCTAAGAAATCATCATGAAGATTTATGCCTATGTTTTCTTTCAAGAGCTTTAGACTTTTAGCTCTTAAATTTAGGTCTTTGACTCATTTGGAGCTAATTTTTATATATGGTATGAGTTATAAGTTCATCTTCATTCTTTTGCATATGGGTATTAAGTTGTCATAGCACATCTGTTGAACAGAGTACTCTTTTCCTACTGAATTGCCTTGGCACCCTTGTCCAAAATCAACTGACTATAAATTTGGGGTTTATTTCTGAACTCTCAATTCTATTCCATTGATCTATGTCTATACTTACACCTGCCCTAGCTTTTCTTGCAGTGTTTTACAAAGCTGGCTTTGACCTACACTTTTAAAGTAGTCTTTCTTGTATTGCAAAATTGTCTTTTAGAGCACTTCAAATGGACCATAGACTATTTTTTAAATAATTTTTAAAATTCCTCTTCAGTTTGACTCTAAAATGCTAAAAGGCTTTACTCTGCTGCTTCCAGGCTTAACTCAAGTAACTTCAACAAAATTTTGAATCTGGCATGGTATATTTCTTTCATATGCAATCATTTATTCACATTTTGTACTTTGTTTAATCAAGTGGTCTCATTGATTCTCCAGATGCCTTCCTGCTTTTGATGTATTTAAAGAAACTTTGATTCTTGCTCTTGGAACTCCCTGGCAAGGAGCTCACCAAGGTGCATTTTTATCTGCTGAATTGATTGTCCTCAAGCTATCACATAGCTTGACTTCTTATTATTTTCACTTAAGCAAGTGTTTGGTGTTTTCAAATAGGCCTTGATTCTCAACCTATTTTGCCATCTAGTTTTGAGGGGTTTTGTTTCAAGGACCTGTTTTTTTTTAATCTGGGGCATGTAATTTTCCTAGCTATAAAGTATGTATTAAAACAGTCTTTCTATGCTTTTAGGATCTTAAAGTGCCTTTGAAATTTTTCTCCATAGACTCTATCCTGGGTCCTAGAAGCTGCCCCCTCCCTGTCCCTACAGGCCGAGGAGTGGCAATGCCTCTGCTGTTACACCACCCTTATGCCTCCTCCCCCCACTTTTGTAAAGTGTCTTCATCCGACCCTGTATTATCCTAATTTGAGTGTTATCTGTTTTCTCTGGGACCCTGACAGTAATGTATAAGAAATTTCTTAAGATTGTTAGAAGGACAGGTGGGAAATGAACATTTACTAAACATTTTCTTTCAGGCACTCTGAGCTACTCTTATTTGTTTCATTTAATTTTCCAAATAACTCTATGAATTAGTGGAATCGGTATTTCAGGAGAAGCATTTGGGGTTCAGCAAGATTAGATAACCTATCCAAGGTTACTCAGCAATTAAGTGGCAAAACTGGAATTTAAATATATGCGCATCTGACTCAGTGCTCTATACATTTTCTTATCTGCTTTGCAGGAAAGAAATTCAATTTTTCTTTTTTTAATTAAAATCTTTAAAATTTTTTGGCCATGCCACGTGGCATGTGGGATCTTAGTTCCCTGAGTAGGGATTGAACCTGCGCCCCCTGCAGTGGAAGCACAGAGCCTTAATCACTGAACCACTGGACCACTGTCAAAGTCGCTCAAATTTTTAAATTGATATCAATTATAAAAGGGAAAAACAAGTTCTTTCATGGTTTCCAGTTACAGTGGTATTTACTTATGGGCTTCCCTGGTGGCTCAGCAGTAAAGAATCTGCCTGCAACGTAGGAAATGCAGGAGATGCAGGTTTGATCCCTAGGTCGGGAAGATCCCCTGGAGGAGGGGATATGGCAACCCACTCCAGTATTCTTGTCAGGAAAATCCCACAGACAGAGGAGCCAGTGGGCTACAGTCCACGGGGCTGCAAGAGTCAGACACAACTGAAGCGACTGAGCACGCACCAGAAACCTGCTGAGGTCTTTGCTTCCAACCGTGCTCACACTCACCCCCTCTTCACCATCTAAAGTCCATTCTTCAACCCCAAAGCAGACTCCCTTGGTTCTTTGGGAGAACTAAGAAAGTGCTCTGGGAAGCCAGCTAAGCTAAGCTAAGTCACTTTAGTCGTGTCCGACTCTGTGTGACCCCATAGATGGCAGCCCACCAGGCTTCCCCGTCCCTGGGATTCTCCAGGCAAGAACACTGGAGTGGGTTGCCATTTCCTTCTCCAATGCATGAAAGTGAAAAGTCAAAGTGAAGTCGCTCAGTTGTGTCCGACTCTTAGCGACCCCATGGACTGCAGCCTACCAGGCTCCTCCATCCATGGGATTTTCCAGGCAAGAGTACTGGAGTGGGGTGCCATTGCCTTCTCTGTGGGAAGCCAGAGGAACAGGTTAATCAACCTGGGAAAGAGTGCCCAATTTGCTGATGGTGAAGATGGAAAAAATGTCCAGAGGAAAACTTCCCCAGGTTGTGTGGATGGCACGGACATCACGAACAGACCAAGATATTCTCCCACTCAGACACTTCACGGAGCAGCCCGAGAAGCGAGTCTGTAGCACTGACTGAATTAATACTAATACTGAATTTCTAACTTTGGATTATTTTATCGCCTTTTTAGAAAACTCACCCTCCCTTTCTTGCTCTCTTTTTAAACAGAACTTTCAGCAAGAAGGCAGAGCTATCCTGGCTCACTACGTCTTCGTTTTCTTTGGAGGAGTTCACATGCTGCTGCGCTTTCTCTGGAACAACCATTTGATGTAGAAGGAACGTAAGCGGCAGGCTCTGCTTTCCTTCTACCCTCTGAGAAAACATGAATCCCACCGGGGCAGATGCAAAGAAGACCCTTCTACTCCTCCTCTCCTTGTTACCCATCGCGGTTGCTTTTGTCTGGTTTGTTGAAGAACTGCGGACCCACTGGCCATTTGTCTGTTTATTGGTCAGCCAGCGATGAGACGTCTGTGACGGTCTCATGGTGGAGCCCAAGGAACTTAGAAGCCCAGGAGGCCTCACTGCTTAGGAAACACCAGCACTGTGGATAGCCCCAGTGCTCCTTATAAGGAAGCCTTGGAAGGGAACCTCCCATGAGTGCCACTGAACCTCATTCCCAAACCAGAGGTCACAGAAATGGGTGCTTCCTCACTCTTGTTGCCCGTGTCCAGATCTGCAGCGACCCCTGCTTCTTTTTACCGCTCTGTCTACCTCATATTCCCTCCCTCCGCCCTCTGAGAAGCATGGCGAGTGTTAAGCAAGTTTGTTGTTATAAACTGCAAGTTCTGTTTTGAGTTCTTTGTAGGAAAAGTGTTATTTTAGAAAGTAATTAAAAATGAAATAAATATGGTTATTTTATTGAGCATGAAACACCTGTGCATATTTCTTTTGTGAAAGAGGGATTCCCCTTGTTCCTGCTCATACGAGTTCATAATTTTGTAGTTTGATCATACACAGTGTCGTCTTTGTCCTTCCAAAGGGAAATGTTCCCATCTTTTTAAGTGTTTCAGGCAATGCCTATCATCACCTATGTTTTGGCTTCCCTAAAATATCTTCTTTATTTTTTAACTCTTTTGAGTATGTATTTATTCACTTATATGTTTAAAAAATCAAAACCATATAAGAACATTTACAATGAAAACACTTGCTCTTATTTACTTTCCTGAATTCTAGTTATAAGTTTGTTACATACCCTTCCAGAGTTTCTTTGTACAAATACCTGCCTGGAAGAAAAGCTATAACAAACCTAGGTCCGTACAGTCAAAGCTTTGGTTTTTTCCAGTAGTCATGTACAGATGTGAGAGTTGGACCATAAAGTAGGCTGAGCACTGAAGAACTGATGCTTTTCGAACTGTGGTGTTGGAAAAGACTCTTTAGAGTCCCTTGGACAGCAAGGAGATCAAATCAGTCAATCCTAGAGGAAATCAACCCTGAATATTCATTGGAAAGTCTGATGCTGAAGCTCTAATACTTTAGCCACCTGATGAGAAGAGATGACTCATTGGAAAAGACCCTAATTTGGGAAAGATTGAGGGCATGAGAAGGGGATGACAGAGGATGAGGTGGTTGGATGGCATCATTGACTCAATGGACATGAGTTTGACCAAACTCCGGGAGATAGTGGACAGGAAAGGCTGGTGTGCTGCAGTCCATGGGGTCTCAAAGAGTTGGACACGACTGAACGACTGAACAACAACAATATATATTCACACACAAAAGGTAGCATGTAATTCTCTGGTGGCTTAGATGGTAAAGAGTCTGCCTGAAATGTGGGAGACCTGGGTTTCATCCCTGGGTCAAGAAGATTCCCTGGAGAAGGAAATGGCAACCCACTCCAGTATTCTTGCCTGGGAAATCCCATGGATGGAGGAGCCTGGCAGACTACAGTCCGTGGGGTTGCAAAGAGTTGGACATGACTGAGCGACTTCACATAATTAACAGACACTATTCTGTACCTTGATAGCATGGTGGTCAGGTACTCCTGGTCTTACAAATGTTAACTTATTTACTGTTCATAATAACATTAGAGGATAGGTATTATTATTATTAGCTCTATGGTAAGTCCCCTACATCCAAAATGAGTTCCATTTGGAGAGTGTGTTCCTAGGTCCAATTTGTTCGTAGTCCAACAAAGTTAGCCTAGGTACTCAACTAACATGACTGGCCATCAGTTCAGTTCAGTCACTCAGTTGTGTGGGATTCTTTGTGACCCCATGGACTGCAGCACTCCAGGCTTCCCTGTCCATCACCAATTCCCCAAGCTTGCTCAAACCCATGTCCATCGAGTCGGTGATGCCATCCAACCATCTCATCCTCTGCCGTCCCCTTCTCCTGCTGCTTTCAATCATTGCCCGAGTCAGGGTCTTTTCCAGTGAGTCAGCCCTTTGTATCAGGTAGCCAAAGCATTGGAGCTTCCACTTCAGCATCAGTTCTAATGAATATTCAGGGCTGCTTCCCTTGTGGTTCAGCTCGTAAAGAATTCACCTGCAATGCAGGAGACCTGGGGTTGATCCCTGGGTTGGAAAAATCCTCTGGAGAAGGGAAAGGCTACCCATTCCAGTATTCTGGCCTGGAGAATTCCTTGGACTGTATAGTCCATGGGGTCGCAAAGAGTTGGACACAACTGAGCGACTTTCACTTTTCCTTTAGAACTACCAGTTGGATCTCCTTGTAGCCCAAGGGACTCTCAAGAGTCTTCTCCAACACCACAGTTCAAAAGCATCAATTCTTTGGCACTTAGCTTTCTTTATAGTCCAACTCTCATATCCATACATGACTACTGGAAAAATTATAGCTTTGACTAGAGGGACCTTCATCAGCAAAGTAATGTCTCTGCTTTTTAATACACTGTCTAGGTTCGTCATAGCTTTTCTTCCAAGGAGCAAGCATCTTTTAATTTCATGGCTGCAGTCACCATCTCCAGTGATTTTGAAGCCCCCCCAAATAAAGTCTCTAACTGTTTCCACTGTTTCCCCATCTATTTGCCATGAAGTGATGGGACTGGATGCCATGATCTTAGTTTTTTGAATGTTGAGTTTTAAGCCAACTCGTTCACTTTCATCAAGAGGCTCTTAAGTTCTTTTTTGCTTTCGGCCATATGATTGGTTATATAGTACTGTAATAGGTTTATAACATTTTTCACACAAATAATGCATGAAAACAAATACAAAAATAAGACATTTAAAATCTTACAAAACAGTACTTTGAAAAGTATGGGGACTTCCCTGATGGAGGAACAGCTAGATCCCATATGCCGCCAATTAAAAAGATCTCATATACTTCAATTAAAGATCCTGTGTGCTTCAACTAAGACCCAACACAGCCAAATAAATAAATATATTTTTTAAAAAGTCCAGTAGTACAGTACAACAGCTAGCATACAGGGCCTGTCATCGAGGGACTAGGCAACAAGAGTTACTGACTGGAGGAAGGAGGGAACATGGTAGATGGTAGAGCTGAAGGATCGTCAGCCATAAGAGATGGACAGCAAACTGCACTTTCACTCACACCTGACGCTGATGGCACAAGTTCTAGTTCCTTGCTGGAATAAGATGCACATTCGCATCTTTGAAAGTTCATATGTAAGGGACACACTATATTTTTACTATTAAGGAAACAAAGGCAGTATTTTGCAGAGAGAGGCAGTACAGAAGGTAACTAAATTGCTCAAGGGCACATAGCCAGTAAGTGACATAGTTGGGTTTCCAAGCCAGCGGTTATCCTCAGAGTCCAGGGACTTACCCACTCTGCTGTACTGACTCTAGGAGAGCTGGCCACGGTCCACTGAGAGCCTGTCGGATGACGCACAGGATTCTGTTAAATGGATGCAGCATCATTTATTTCATCAGCCCTCTCTTTATGGATGCCTGAGTTGTTTCTAATCACTCGGTACTGTAAGCCGTGCTGAAATAAATAACCATGTACCTTTTGTATACAGAGAAGGCAATGGCACCCCACTCCGGTACTCTTGCCTGGAAAATCCCATGGACCGAGGAGCCTAGAAGGCTGCAGTCCACGGGGTCGCTGAAGGTCAGACACGACTGAGTGACTTAGCTTTCACTTTTCAGTTTCATGCATTGGAGAAGGAAATGGCAACCCACTCCAGTGTGCTTGCCTGGGAAATCCCATGGACAGAGGAGCCTGGCAGGCTACAGTCCGTGGGGTGGCAAAAGAGTCCGACACGACTAAGTATCTATTGAATACACTTCCAGCTGGGATTGCTAGGTGAAGGCTATACATTTGCAGCTTTGCTGATCCTGCCATCCTGCCTTCCGCGGGGCTGCACCACCTTACATGTCCTCAGTTCTCTGTTCCCCTCAGCCTCTCCAGCAGATTGTTATGAAACTTTTAAATTTTTTTCCAAATTAGCAGGTTAAAAATGATTATCTCAGAATAATGTTAATTTGTACATCTTTTACAATGGGAGAATCTGGGCATCTTTTATGTTCAGAAGCTATTTGGCATTTTGTTTAAATGTGGATGGTCTACACATGTCCTTTGTTCATTCTTCTATTGGGTCTCTGGTCTTGTTCTTACTGGTTTCTAGGTGCTTATGATTTATCAACGCTAAGCCAATAGCGTCTACACCTTGGCTTTTTTTTTTAAAGGATTTTCTTTTTTTTTTTTTAATTTATGTATTTGGCTTCAAGGCATGTGGGATCTTAGTTCCCCAAACAAGGATCAAACCTGCACCCCTTGCATTGGAAGTGTGGAATCTTAACCGCTGGACTGCCACGGAAGTCCCACCTTTGGCTTTTGGGCAGGTTATTAAGGCTTCTTGCCTCCTTTTCTTCCACATGCATTGGTTTGCTCTAGTGGTTACAATCTCCCTCGGCTTCCCCTCAAGGGAGAGGGAGCTGAAGCAGGTACACATGGGTGATGGGCAGGTGGGCACCACACCTGGAGCAGCCAGGGGCTGTGAAAAGGTGGCAGCTGGGATCCACTAAGTACCTGGGTCTAGGTCAGAAGAGCATCACAGCCTCTCTAACGGTGGCATTAGGGCCAAAGGGGAGGCCGTGGTGGGGTCGGAGGTGTAAAGGCCACTCACCCTTAAGGGGAGAAGCGCCTGGTCTGGATGGACAGCACGGGAGGGCCCCCCCCCAGCACCCCCCGCCCCTCATCTGCAGAGATGAACATGAAGTTGGTGTGTTGCTGCTGCGAGACCAGGACCAGGGATTCCCTTGGCTCTGCAGGTCTCGCAGAATACAACCTCTGCCCCCACAAGGAGTGCTGCCCATCTGCGAAAGAGGTGGGAGCAAGACCTGTGCCTCCCAGCCAGTGAGCTCTCGGGCACTCTGGGACTCTGCTCCCACAAGGGCCAGCCCCCTGCCTCCCCGAAGCCGACATTGTGGGGAGTGGAAGCCGGATCCCGCTCTTTCATTTCCCAGGAGGATACCAATTACCAGAGCACCCCGTGCACCTCCTCAGCTGGAACCCCAGCACACACCACCTGGCTCTATTTGAGATTCCATCCCATCAGGCTTTCCAGTTTGGGGGTCAAGTTTGGGGTTTGGGGAAGGAGGGCCTAGGAGTGCTGGCTAGGGCCCAGCAGCCGCAGCCCCTGGAGCTTCATGAGGGACAACCGGCGGCTCCCTCACCGCGTGCAGTGCAGGTGAGAGCCTGATGGCTGAACCACGCGGCAGCGCACAGGGCCGCCCGCCCTCCGCCCCTTCCCCACCTCAGGGCTTGATGCAGATTCTGCTCGCTGACCTCGTGCTTAGAACCTGGGCCATTCCTGGGGCACAAGTCCTGTAGGAAAAACCTTTTCACCTAATATTCTTCGAACACGTGAGGAACAGAAAAGTCCCTTTAAAATTCTTTTTGTTCTTGATTTACAATGTCGTGTTTAATGTCTGCTGTATACAAAGTGACTCAGTTATACATATATATATTCTTTGATATTCTTTTCCATTATAGCTTATCGCAGGATATTGAATACAGTATCAGTGCTGTAGAGTAGGACTTTGTTGTTTATCCATCTATATATAATAGTTTGCATCTATTGCTAATCTCAACCTCCTAATCCTTCCCTCCTCAAAATCCCCTCCCTCTCGGCAAGCACAAGTCTGTTCTCTGTGTCCCTGTTTCTGTTTTGTAGGTAGGCTCATTCGTGTCATATTTTACATTCCACACGTACGTGATATCATATGGTATTTGTCTTTCTCACTGCGCTTAGTATGATAATCTCTAGGTTCATCCATGTTGCTGCAATGGTATTATTTCATACTTTTTAACGGCTGAGGAACATTTAACATTCAGTTTGTATATATACATACCTGTTGCTTCCGTGTCTTGGCTGTTGTAAATAATGCTCCTGTGAACATAGCGGTGCACACATCTTTTTGAATTAGAGTTTTGTCTGGGTATGTGCCCAAGAGTGGGATTGCTGGATCATATGGCAATTCTATTTTTAGTTTTTTGAAGTTTTTTGAGGAACCTCCATACTGTTTTCCACAGTGGCTTTGCCAATTTACATTCTCACCAACAGTGTAGGATGGTTCCCTTTTCTCCACGCCCTCTCCAGCACTTATTATTTGTAGACTGAAAAAAGTCCCTTTTACTTATCACTGGACTGGAGGTGCTGACTGCAAGAGAATGAAAAGTGAGGGTAGGAGTCAGCATGTGGAAATGAAATAAAAAACAAATTACATTCCAGGAAGATGACAGGCTTCAAAGTTTCAGGTGCTACTGGGGGTTGTGTGTGACCTTAGGTCCTTCAGAGACCGCAAGGGAAATTCCTGCCCATCTCTCTGGATCTGGGAGGACCCCATCTGTGGTTGATAATGTCTGAAAAATTCAGGGGTTTCCCTCTCAGCATAGTTTTCGTGTTTTCATGGAGGCAGAACAGCCAGAAAGGAGTGGAATTCTTTCCCACCCTCCAGCCAAACACAGGAAAACAGACCCCTCTGACTCAGGTATAGTAGTTTTGAATTTGTGGGCTGTAGGTCTCAAATATCACAGAATAGAGAAGCACATTCAAAATGCAATTGGCAGTTGGTCCCTAGAGTTCCTGGAAGTCCTGGCTGCCTGTGCAGGCCTGCCCCAACACCTGCATGACACCGGCACACAGCCTCTGAGCTGTACACCATACAGCTTGTGAAAAATTAATTATTTTATTTTTTGGCTGTGGTGGGTCTTCATTGCCACACACAGGCTTTCTCTGGTTGTGGTGAGCGGGGGCTGCTCTTGGTTGCAGTGCACACACTTCCTGTTGCAATGGCTTCTCTTGTGGCAAAGCATGCGCTCCAGGGCTCGTGGGCTCAGTAGTTGCTGCTCTTGGGCTCAAGAGCATTGGCTTAGTAGTTTGTGGAGCATGGGCTTAGTGGCTCCATGGCATGTGGGGTCTTCCCAGACCAGGGATCAAACCTGTGTCCCTTGCACTGCAAGGCAGATTCTTAACCACTGGACCATCAGGGAAGCCCCAGCAGGTAACTTTTTGTGTCTCCCTTCTGCATTATCAGAGATCTCCCTTGGAGACTCTAAAGTCCTACTGCTATTCTCCACACAGCCTTTTCCTTGCATTCATGCTAGGTATAGGTGTTATCACTAAAATGACATCTCACTCTGCTCTCTGCCTGTCCCTGGCTACTGAGGCATTCTGCCACATGTTTATTAGTGGATCTGCTCTACTGCAGAGCTTCTCAACTGAGTAGTTTTTCTCTCCCTCCCCAGGGACATGTGGCAATGTCTGCAGACATTTTTGGTTATCACAACTCGTGAGTTGGGGAGGGGTGAGGCTGGCATCTAGTGGGTAGGCACTGGGGATGCTGCTATGTATCTTATAAAGCGCCCACAGCAAGGGGCTGTCAGACCCGAAGTGTCTACAGTGCCGAGGCTGATAAACCCGGCTGCGCTGAGGACTGCTGGGAAGGTTCTTCGTCTTAAAAAAAAATCAATTTAGAGATGCTCTCGACCTGTCACAGGCACTTTATTTTTTAAAATAATTTATTGGTCCGTGCTGGGCCTTCTCTCTAGTTGCGGCACATGGGCTTCTCTTTGCAGTGGCTTCTCTTGCTGCAGAGTCCGGGCTCTAGGGAGCACAGGTTCCAGTGGTCGTGGCATGTGCGCTCAGTAGCTGCGGGCCCCCCGCTCCAGAGCACAAGCTCAGTAGCTGTGGCACATGGGCCTAGTTGCCCCGAGGCATGCGGGATCTTCCCAGGAATCGGGGATCAAACCCATGTCTCCCTGGGTTGGCAGGCAGACTCTTTTCCACTGAGCCACCCAGGGAAGCCTGCAGGCATTTCATCTGCCATCTGCATTGCAACAGGGAATTTTGGAATTCCCCCAAATCCATCCTCTTTTCATTTT
Organism: Bos indicus; assembly: GCF_029378745.1. Classification (NCBI taxonomy): domain Eukaryota; kingdom Metazoa; phylum Chordata; class Mammalia; order Artiodactyla; family Bovidae; genus Bos; species Bos indicus. The sequence continues at coordinate 11,835,002 of NC_091782.1, read as the reverse complement.
GTTTATGGTATCTTTTGACACATAAAAATTAATGCAGCCAAATATGTGCTTCACTTTTTATTACAGTCTCTGAGTTTCCTGTCCCGGCTGAGTCTCTGCTACCCTTGTTCAGTGCATATGGTTTTCTATTTCCACTTCTGTTAGGGTTGCTATTTATTGTTCAGTTCATTAGGCCTTAATCCATCTGGAACTGATTTTTGTGACGGGTGGGAGGTGAGGGTCCAAATACAGATTTTTCCAGATAGAGAGCCAGTTGTGGTTTTATCTTACCTCAAATTAGCTAACCTTTCCCACTAAATTAATGTCACACACACACATAGGGCTCCCTCTTCTTTTCCAGGGATACTTGTCAATCTTTGGTTAGTACCATCAGATCCTGATTATGTGGTTTTGTCCACAAAGGCCAACTCTCACTTCTATGCCTTTTTTTTCCCCTTAAAAAATTTTTGGGTCAATTCAGACATTTCTTCTTCTTTCTTAGGTCTCCAAATAAAGAACGGATGCCTCTTCTTCCTCCCATGCTGGGTTTTGTTGCTCCGCCTTCTGTTTGTAGCACAGCGCACTTTTCGTCTGTGTCGCTGGTCGGGACTGTCACGAGACAGTCATTGGTTCCTGGGGTCCCTCCTGCCAGCTTCACTCTGTGCCCTGTCCCAAGCAGCAGCATGGTGCCTGGCACGTGGCTGGAGCTGGAATAAATGAAGGAATGCATGATGCATATCTCTTTTTTCCCAAACACGAAAACTAGTTCTCTCTTTTGTGTTGTTTTGGGACCTGGTGGTCAGAGGTTGGCTTAGTCCTTGTCATTGTCAAGGGGTGGCCTCAGACAGTCGTTTCTCTCCTCTGCTTCGGTTTTCTTACCCATCAGGCTGGACCTGATGAGCCCTGAGCACCTTCCACTCTCACGCAGCTGGGGGCAGGAAGTGATGAAGAGCTCTGGAGAGAAGCATCGCAGGCACAGTGCGAGGGCCTCCATACTCTTAGGGGCCCATGAAAATCGCCCAATTTCTTTTAAAAATCGGAAGAAACGAAGTCATACCTTTTAAGTCATATGATCTGGCTTTAAATCAGTCATACACCCTTAAGTCACATGACCTGGCTTTAGGTCAGATCAACCTAGAAAGGGGCGGGGGGAGGGAAGAGGGAAGAGGAAGAGGCTCAGATGGGAAGGGAAGAAGAAAGTCTGGGGAGAACTCTTGAGAGAAAGGGCACAGCGCCCACCAGACGCCCACCAGAATACTACCGCTTTTGCCTGCTCCATGTTCACGACCACAGCCGCGTTTTCCAGATGTCAACACGCATGCAGGCCTATAGCTTAGAAACTGCAAGCCCAGGAGTCAAGCCCAGCATTTCTGGGCCGAGCCCCGCCTCTGGGGAAACAAAGGGCAGTCACACCGCAGACTTCCTCTCAAGCTGTCCAACCACTGCGCCAGCCGACCAAGCTGGAAGTGTCCGCGTCGGGTGCTCACGGTAGACCTCTGGGCCCTCTGTGAGGCGAGGCAGTTTGGGCCGGGGTAGAAGCTCCCGGTACCCAACCCCTCCTCTCTGGGCACGTCCCTGGGATTCCACCAGCCCGGGCTCCAGCTCCTTTCCCAGCCTGGAGGGCCAGCCCGAGAGCTGCGGGTGGGCTCTGCCGGTGCTCTGGCGCCCTCCAGTGGCCATCTGCTCTAAGGCCCGCTCTCAGCCCTTCCCCCTCCCTCCCTCCTCAGCCCTGGGCGAACTGCTGCCTGATGTGCTTCCTCCTCTCCCTCCAAGCACAAAGAAGTGACCTGCAGTGGGGGGTATTTCTCTCTCAAAGCCTCCCAGGTCACTTGCCCCTCCCTAGCCCACCCCACTACTTTAAGTCAGTGAGTCAGCTTTAAATCAATCAGCATCCCCTGAAATCACATAAGCTGGCTTTAAATCAGTCAGTCACTATGGAGAAGAGAATGGAGATGTCCCAAAAACTAAAAATAGAGTTGCCATGGGATCTGGCAGTGATACTCCTGGGCATATATCCAGGGAAAACTCTCATTCGAAAAGATACGTATACCCCAGTGTTCATACCAGCACTAGTTACAATGGCCAGGACATGAAAGTAACCTAAATATCCGTCGACAGATGAATGGGTAAAGAAGATATGGTATATAACTAATATGGAATATTACTCGGCCATGAAAAAAGAACAAAATAACGCCATTTGCACCAATGGGTGGACCTAGAGTTTATCATACTAAGTGAAGTAAATCAGAGAAAGACAAACGCCATATGGTATGACTTACATATAGAATCTAAAATATGACACAACAAACTTATTTAAATAAAAAGAAACAAACTCGTAGACATAGAGAACAAACTTAAGGTGAGCCAAGGGGAAAGGAGGGAGGGATAAATTAGGAGTTTGGGATTAGGAGATACGAATTATTATACATAATAAATAAACATAAGGTACTACTGTAGGAAAAAACAGGAGGAAGCCCCCTCCCCCCAGTGTGTGTGCACACACTCTCATATTCATATCCTCTCTCTGACACACACATACACACACACTCACACCAGCCCAGGCACTGACTCTGAGGTCACAATGAGAACAGGATGCAGAAAGCAATTACACTGCCAGGTATTTTGATAATACAATTTTTGAAACCGCTAGCTGAAAACAGTTAATGGAGTAACTAAGATAACTTGACCTAAAAGCTTTGATTTAAAATTAACCTGGCATGTGTATACTGTCTAATTATTCTCTCCTATGATCTACCCTCTCATTAAAGTCAAATTTCTTTGCGAGAAATTCTGCATTTTGCCCCGTGATTGGGAAGAAGCCACACTCTCACCTGCTGATGGCAGTGGAGGGCTATCAGAGGAGCTGAAGGGGACCGGCGTGTCCTGCCTTCTCAGGTGCAGGGAGATCCATCTCTGCAACAAACCACACCCTCCTTCCCACCTTTCCCTTAGGGAAGGACCGACAGAAATCTAACCAGCATCAGCTGAGGACCCCAAACGACTAGGTGCCTAAGTGGGAGGGAGGTGCCCATGGGGCTGGAAGAGGCACCTCAAACTCAGAGAAAACTCAATAAGCTGGCATCCAGTTCACTTCTGCACCGGTGAGAAAGCCCAGGCCAACGAGGGAGGGGCCTGTTGGAGACCAAACACCAAGCCGGTGGCAGAGGTGGGAACAGAAACTGTTTTCACTGCAAAGCTTCTCTCGCTGCGCCCGCCATCACCTCTCCTTCTAACTCACGGTTTGCTGGCACATTCCCACCTAGCAGAGCTCCAGGCGTGGTGTATGGCTCCTGGCATGGAGATGCTGTTGGCTGGACCAGGCTTCTGAGGCCACGCTCCAGGGTGGCCCCTGGCTGTTGGGCGGTTTTCTCTTGTCTGCATCTCTAGCCAGCTGCCTGCTAGGCCCTTGACCAATCTAGGATTCTGCGACGGGGTTGGGCACCTGATGAGGCTCACCTGTGGGAGGAGGGTAGTGGCCAAGGCTTCTGTTGGCAAGCTCTCGGCCAGTGTCTGAACAAACGGCATCCTTTCTGTGTATGGAAACCCTCGGAGGTACCGCGATACTGTTTTTTAAACATAAGCCCCACTTGGCATATTTAGGAGATAAAGAAATTCCCCCATTAAAGTTCTGGAATGACATGCATTTAGAATGAGCAGGAAGACACAGTATGCTCGCAGATGATCTATTACTTGGGGGACTTTAAAATTCTCACCAGAAATCATTCACCCTCTTCACCCTCTTGGGCATCAGCACAGGCAAGGCTTGGCTGCACTCTGCCTTTATCCCTGTGATTTCTCTTGAGTCTTTCCTTCCAGGAGAAATCTCTGGCCTCTGCAGGGACTGTGAGTGGTGACAGGTAACTCTGAGGCTGAAATGCTGGAAGAAGACAGACAAGGTCTGCAAACATTTGGATAGCTGGAGCAAAGGAGATTTCTCCATGGAGACATGTAAACACAAGTACAAAGGCCCGGGCTAGGGCTGGCATGAAAGGTGGCCTGACTGAGGATCAGAGGCCAACTCAGGAGATGCCTTGAGGGGCCTTCTGCCGAGGGGGAGGGCAGTGGCTGCAGTTCCCGCTGGGGGGTGGGGAACACATGGGGTCAGGCCTTTTCTGACTGATCCTGGGAAGCGGGTCAGCTCTGGGCTGACCCTGGGCTAAGCCCAGGGCGGGTCTGGGACTGTGTGGCCTAGTCAGGAAAGGGTGGATCCTGGCAGTCCAATGGTTGGACTCACTCTCACTTGGGTTCAGTCCCTGGGCGGGGAACTAAGACCCCACATTCTGTGTGGGGTGAGGGTGGGGTGTGCAAAAAGCAAAAAAGGAAGGGGATATCCTGAGTTCCAGCAGAATCGTTGTGGGGAAGGTTCTTCACAGGAAGCCATTTCTCAGACACAGAGGGTGGGGAGATTTCTAGACCTTCAGGTCACCTTCAACATTGCTGAGAGGCAACGGGCTGTGGAGGGGACAGGAAGGGCAGACGCCCAGACCCGGGGCTGTGACAGGTTGGAAGGAAACACAAATGCATCTCAAGGGTCAGAGAGGCAGGGCTGCTGCTGGCTGATCGGGAAACGCAGGCTGCGACCTCCCAGTTAAGTGGAGTCCGTGCTCCCAGTTGGCAAGCCTGCAGAAGCCATTACATTTGGAAAATCAAACTGAAATGGAGCCAAATAACCCATGACTTCTCCAAAAAATAGCTATAGAATAATTAATTGGAAACCACATGCAATCAAAAGACTGTAGACACAAACTTTACAATTTGCACCAAAACTCACTAGAAATTGTTCACAAACACATTTAAAAAGCAAAAGGATAAAAACTGTTAGATGAAAACACAGAAGAAAATCTACATAAACTTGGGCTTGGTGAATTTTAACATAAAACCTCAACAGCCTATTCACAAAAGAAATAAAGTTTTGAATACAGACTTTAAAAATTTAAAACTTTATGAAATATTCAGAAAACCGAAAGATAAGTCATAAATTGGGAGGAAAAAAAATTTGCAAAATGCATATCTGATAAAGAATTGGTACAACTATAAAGCAAACACCTTCATTACAAATGAGTAAAGATTTGAACAGACACCTGGCCAAAGAAGATATACAGACAATAAATAAGTGGACAAAATATGATCAGCATTGTATATACCGTTAGAGAATGACAAATTAAAACAAGAAGACAGGGGCTCCCCTGGTGGCTCAGTGGTAAAGAATCTGCCTGCCAATGCTGGGGATATGGGTTCAAGCCCTGGTCTGGGACGATCGCACAGGCTGTAGAGCAACTAAGTCTGTGCTCCACAACGAGAGGAGCCGCTGCGATGAGAAGCCCACACACCACAGCTAGAGAGTAGCCCCTGCTGCTGCTGCTAAGTCGCTTCAGTCATGTCTGACTCTGTGCGACCCCATAGACACCCCTGCTTGCTGCAAATAGAGAAAAGCCCACGTAGCCATGAAGACCCAGCACAGCAAAAAAAGACACAACAATCTTAAAAACAACAAGACAGCCCACCCCTCCTAGGGCTGCTAACCTCCTCCCAAAATGGCAACACCGCTAACCAGAGGAGGAGGAACAGCAGCAGCCCTCCTTCACTGCGGATGGGACTCGCATCCGGCCTCCTGAGACACGGGCGGCAGTATCTTCCAAAGCCAAACAGGTCTCACACCTTGAGAGCCACCCTTCATGCGTCCAGTAATCATACAACTGCTTGGAAAAGCTGTATCCAAACAAAAACAAGGATGCTATTACGCACAGAACCTCTTCTCATGTCTGAACCTTACAGCAATCAGAATGTCTTCAGGAGATAATGCATAAGCAGATTGGGGTTCCTCCATGTGAAGGAGAGCAGAATATGACACCTGAAATACGGGATTTCAAGAGAACCTAAAGAGAGCTAAACCATTTTTTAAAAAGAAAATCCATGTTGGAGGTTCACACTTACCAACATCTGATGTTAGCACACAGAAATACTGAATAAGACACTGTGATACTGGCATGAAGATACACATATGGATGAACGGAATGGAATAGAGGTCCCAGTGATAAAACCATTTGTCTTCGATGAATGGATGTCAGACTACAGTCAACAGCAATAAAGATGGGGGGAAGTGGGGGACTTCCCTGGCTGTCCAGTGGTGAAAACTCTGCACTTCCACTGTAGGGGCATGAGTCTGACCCCTGGTCAGGGAACTAAGATCCTGCATGCCACACAGCCAAAAAAAAAGAAAAAGAAAAAAAATGGGGGAAATGGTGTTTTCCACAAATGGTGCCAAGTGATTGGCTATCCACAAGCAGAGGAATGAAACTGGACTCTTACTTCATACCACACACAAAAAGTATCTCAAAACACACAGAAGCCTTAAACGTAAAAAGTAAAATTTCACTTAGTCCCTTGTATCCACGGGTTCCACGTCAATGGAGTCAACTAATGCCAGATCAAAAAATATTTTTTAAAAAAATCAAAAAAGTTTCAAAAAGAAAAAGTTAAATTTATCACATGCCAGCAACTATTTCATAGCATTTACTTGTTTTACAACATTTGTATAGCATTTATATTGCATTAGTTCTTAAACATAATCTAGGAATGATTCAAAGTATACAGGAAGATGTGCCTAGGTTATTTGCAAAATCGATTATTTTATATAAGAGATTTGAGCATCTATAGATTTTGGTATCTGCAGGGTGTCCTGGAACCAATCCCTCATGGATGCTGAAGGAAAACTGTGTAAAATCTCCAATAAGACATGGGGATAAATCTTCAGAATCTTGGATTTAGCAATGGTTTCTTCAATCTGACAGCAAAGCACCAGCAACCAAAGGAAAACAGCTTTCCTCAAAATCAAAAACCTTTTTTGCATCAAAAAATGCAATTTAGAAACTGGAATGACAGCTCACAGAATGGAGGAAAATAATTCCACATTATATATCTGATGAGTCTTCATCCAGTGTGTATCAAGGACTTTTACAACTCATCAGCAAAGACAGCCCAGTTTTAAAAATGGACAAAGGACTTAAATAGACTCTTCTCCACACAAGACATGCAAATGGTCAACAAGCAGATGAAAAGATATGATGGAAATGCAATTTATAATCACAATGCAATAACTCCTTCACCCACGTTAAAGTGAGTATAATCAAGAAAATTAAAAATAACATATGTTGACAACAATGCAGAGACACTGGAACTTTTAAACCTTATTGTGGAAATTGGAAAACGATGCAACCTGTGTTTACCCTATGAATATGCAACTGCCATACGGCCCAACAACTCCACCCCTGGATACAGAACCCAAAGAATTGAAAACAGATGTACACATCTATTGAAAGCCGCAGTGTTCGCAATAGCCAAGAGAGATCAACAACACTAATGTCCACCAATGGGTAAATGGATAAGCGGTACGACGGCTGAGCCATATTATTCTGCCAGAAAAAGAATCAAGGGAAATGACACCACCTCAGTAGAAAATAGTACGGCAGTTCCTCAAAAACTTCAACATAGAATTAACATATGATCCATCAACTAACTCCACATGAGGGTATATACCTAAAAGATTGAAAGTAGGAAATGATATGGTACCCCCATCTTCATAGCAATATTAATTACAATAGCAAAAGGTGGAAGTGATCCAAGTGTCCATCAATCAATAAATGTGGTATACACAAAAAGCACTGAAAATTCAGCCTTAAAAACAAAGGAAATTCAGACACAAGCTACAACATATATGAAAAATGATATGATTCCACTTAAACAAGGTATCCAGAGAAGTCAAATTCAAAGACAGAAAGTAGAATGCAGTTGCCAGGGGCTGAGGGGAATTCGTATCTAATGGCTACAGAGTTTCATTGGTGAAAATGCAAAAGATCTGAACATGGATGGTGAGGAAATTTGTACAACAGTGTGAATGTGGTTAATGCCAGGGAAGTGTGTACATAAAGTGGTTTAAATGGTAAATGTTAGTACATTTAATCACAATAAAAAATGAAGTACTAATACATGTTACAATACAGAAAAGGCCACCCAGATCTTACTAATAATCCATCAAGGTTGCGATAATGAGGAAAAGTATCCTCATGGTTCCAGAAGAACAAACAGGATCAGAATGAAGAGAGGCATTTCCCGAGAGCTGGGGCAGCTGGTGAAAGTTGGAGTGGGTCTGCGGATTGGATGACAATGTGGAAACCACAATGATTTCCTTATGTGAAGGTCTCGTGCTTGTTCCCTGGAAGACTGTCATCATTCTGGGCAAGGCACATTGGCGTGTTTTGTGAGCAGCGGCGAGAGTCAGTACTTTGTACCACCACTGAAGAGTTCCTGTACATTTGAAATTACTGGTAAATAAGTTACTTTTCAAAACACTCGTGTCAATAAAAGGACAGAAAACAACAAGCTTTGCTATAGAGGCCAAGGCCCGCCCAGATCCTGCTCACCCAAAATGACGACGCAATTCATCTTTATATGATTTCACGTATTTTAAAAGGGCGCTGTGGGAAGATTATATTAGTAGTCACTGTGTCTTGGGTGTTGTGGATGACCGGGATGTGGCAGAAACAGTGGGATTTCTATTTCCAGCTTTCCACATCAAATCACCAAAAACATCTGTTAGGACCAATATGTGAATTCAGTGTAGCTGCAAGATACAACATCAGTATACAAAAATCACTTGTAGTGTTTCTACACACTAACGATGAACTATCCGAGACAGAAATCCAGAAAACAATCCCATTTACAAAAACATCAAAAGAACCAACTACCTAGGAATAAATTTAACCCAAGATGTGAAAGAGGGGCACATTGAAAACCTTAAGACATCGATGAAGAAGTTTGAAGACGCAAATAAATGGAAAGATATTCTGAGCTCATGAATGGGAAGAATTAGTAATGCTAAAATGTCCATTCTACCCAAAACAGTATGCACATTCAATACAATTCCCATCAAAATTCCAAGGGATTTTTTGACAGAAGCTGCGTAAACAATCCTGACATTTGCATGGAACCATAAAGGACCCCAAACAGCCAAGAGGATCTTGGGAAAGGAGAACAGCAGCTGGAGGAATCTCACGCATTGACTTGAAACCACATTGCGACGTTATAGAAACCACACCCTAGAAACGGCACAAAGAGAAGCACACGGGCCAGAGGAACAGAGACCCCGGGAGAGGATCGCTGTGTTGGTGTCTTGGGGACATCTGGAGGAGTTTCTGACAGTGGGGACGCAATCTGTCCATCTTTTCCCTCCTTGGTAGAAATCGCCATGTGACATGCGCGTCTCTAAGAATCCTCCCTGAATTCGCACCTGAGGGAATCAGAGCTGAGATTCAAGTTGTCCTCACAGACAACAACACAAGTGTCGCTTCAACAAGATAAAATTTAAATGCTATCATCGGGAATTCCCTGGCAGTCCAGTGGTTAGGACACTGCTTTCACTGCCAGGGGTGTGGGTTCAGTCCCGAGTCAGGGAACTAAGATCTCATAAGCCCCTTGGCACGGCTAAAAGAGAAAACAGGCTATTATTGCCCTCTATTCCAAACACGAAGAGGGGGAATGTCAGCAGGGCAGGGGTCTAGTGTTTGGAGCTGTCTGATTTGACTGGGCCTGTTCATTTGCCCTCAACTGGCCTCACACCCACTTGAGTTACTGGCGATGACCAAGCTGAATCCAGACTTGCCAGTAGGAAGAACGCTGATGGAAACTTTCCTATTGCCTGTCTTTTGGTTTCTCTGCATTTGCTGGTCAGTAGGCTGTGTCACTCCCTATGGTGCCAGATTTTTAATATAGTTATCACCAATTATGAGGACGAACAGAAATCAGCTATCCCATGAAATCTCTCTGAAACTGGAGTCACTTTGTTTTCCTAGTTTAACAAGTCAGTTAGTTGCTACTCATTACTAACTAGCCCTGTTTTACCATCACACCAGGCAGTCAACTGAGATCTACCCATGTTTATATTTATACTGGTTCTACTTCAAAGAGCCTCCTGGATCAATCAAACATGTGAGCAGTGTCACCTCAATGTGGAAATACTGGAAAGGCAGAATAAATTCAGTTTAATGGAATTTATATAAATTATTTCTTACAGGGTAAAGGTCTTCATGGTAAAGGCCAATAGTTGTCACCTGCTGCTGCTAAGTCGCTTCAGTCGTGTCCGACTCTGTGCGACCCCATAGACGGCAGCCCAACAGGCTCCCCCATCCCTGGGATTCTCTAGGCAAGAACACTGGAGTGGGTTGCCATTTCCTTCTCCAATGCGTGAAAGTGAAAAGTGAAAGTGAAGTCGCTCAGTCGTGTCCGACTCTAGCGACCCCATGGACTGCAGCCTACCAGGCTCCTCCGTCCATGGGATTTTCCAGGCAAGAGTACTGGAGTGGGGTGCCATTGCCTTCTCCGTAGATGTCACCTAGTTAAAATAAATATATAACACCAATCTGATCTCATCTGATCTCAAAATTGTGCTTGCTATATACACACATACCAACACACACACACTGGCGTGGACACATACATGTGCATATGGTCAGACAGACCCTCGCTAAAGTTATCAATAGCTCAAGTTACCAAGGGCTTCCCTTGTGGCTCAGCTGGTAAAGAATCTGCCTGCAGTGCAGGAGAACTGGGCTCGATCCCTGGGTTGGGAAGAGCCCCTGGAGAAGGGAAAGGCTGCCCACTCCAGTATTCTGGCCTGGAGAACTCCTGGACTATACAGTCTATGGGGTCCCAAAGAATTGGACATGACTGAGTGACTTTCACTTTCACTTTGAAGCCAGTGAACCCCACAATTATGAGCTAACGGTGTGGAAGGAGCTGCATCTGGGTTCAAATCCTGCCTCTGGCTGTGTGACAGGGCACTTCACCTCCCTTCACAGCTTTCCTCTGCTACTGAACAGCACCCACGACAGAAGGGTTAATGTGAGGATCAGATGGAATAGTGCCCGCTAAACTGGTGCTTCTCAAACTCCAGAGTACACACGAATCACCAGACTTCCTGGGAATCATGTTACAAGGCTGGTGCCGATTCAGATTCTCAAGTGGGGCTTGACGTTCTAAGTTCCTAGGTTATGCTGCTGGTCCATGGAACCAGACTTTGCATTGCAAAGCACAAACTGAAACTTCACAAAAGGGAAACCAAAACCATGATCCAGTGGTCCTGCCAGTTAAGGAGGAGAAGCAAACTGAGCAAGGATTGTTTTTGGTGCTCAGTGTGAGCTTGGCATGAACTCAGTTCCTCTCGATGCAGAGATGATAACACGTAGGCTTCATTCTGCCCCCTCCTTAGCCTTAGCATGACTCAATTTCCCTTCTTCCACCCAGGGGCCATGGGAACCCACAGAGATGGGGAGTCTCATACCTGGCAGAGTCCTGGCAAATCTCCCCCGCAGCCACCAAGGCCTTCAGGTACTCGCTGGGCTGCTAGTGGTGGATGTAGTGTGGAGAACAACTGTTCCTGGGGTCCCCGTTCAACGCAGGAGACTCTATAGCTACCTGGAAGGAAAGACAGGCAAATGAGTGGACTTAAACTGAATGCATCTTACAGGAATTACAATCAGCTCTGAGAGACACACACAGCCTGATGGGAGGAAAAGCAGCACTTTACACACCTGCCGATAATAAACGGAGTTAGAGAAGAAATTCATTATACCTTTAAAAACTAGTTACTAGACCACACATTGTAAAGCAATTTTCCTCCAATTGAAAAAAAAAAAGTTACTAGGGAATTCTCTGACAGTCCAGTGGTTGGGACTCAGTGCTTTGACTGCTGTGGGCCTGGGTTCAATCCCTAGTCAGGGAACTAAGATCCTGCAAGCCATGCTGCTGCTGCTGCTAAGTCGCTTCAGTCGTGTCCGACTCTGTGCGACCCCATAGACGGCAGCCCAACAGGCTTCCCGTCCCTGGGATTCTCCAGGCAAGAACACTGGAGTGGGTTGCCATTTCCTTCTCCAGTGCATGAAAGTGAAAAGTGAAAGTGAAGTCGCTCAGTCGTGTCCGACTCTTAGCGACCCCATGGACTGCAGCCTACCAGGCTCCTCTGCCCATGGGATTTTCCAGGCAAGAGTACTGGAGTGGGGTGCCATCGCCTTCTCCGGCAAGCCGTGAGGCCTGGCCAAAAAACCAAAAACGAACACAACCAGTTACTAATTTAGTTCCTCATCTGCTTGAGGCCACCTCTGTCATCTCCAATCTCCCTCTCTTCCCACGCCCACTCATCTCTGTGTCCAAAATGGAACTTGAGGTTGATGTTCAGGTCAGAAAGCCCAGCTGCTGGTGATCAACAGCATCATCAGGCAGCAGAGCTAAGGGCAGAATATTGTAATTCACTAAGTCTTCTGTGCTCTCCAGGCAGGATGATTCCATCTCTGAGGCCTAGATAAAAACCCCCTTAAAACTCAATTCTGTGTTAAAGATGTGGTCTGTATAGCAAAGCCATTGTTACTCTCACGAGTGGCCACTTGCGGAGAGAGATGGTGAAGTGGTTATAAAATTTCTCCAGAAGTAGCTCTGAGAAAGGCTCCATTTATGTAAAAACTCATGCCCATGCTGGAGAAGACGCCTGAATGCTACGGCATTGTCTGTGGCAAGTGGAGAAGAGAAACCTCTGGCCCCCAAGTCGTCATTATCCTTTAATTTCTTAAATTTTCTTATGACCCCCAATATTATCATCATCTAAATAAAAGTTGACTCACTGGACACTTCTTAACAACAACAAAATGCCCAAGCCTTGGGGAGTGTTGCTAAAACAGAAAGGCATGTCTCTTCTGATTTTTAACATCATCACCATTTCAATAAAAGTTATCCCAGCAAACACAGCTCCAAAGAAAAGCTTACATTTGGGGGTGGCAAGTGGGGAGAGAAGGGTGAGGTCTGGAGGTGCAGTGGGGAGGGGGGCCTTCTGGTCCGAGGGGTCAGGGACAATGTGGGGTGCAGGGCAGGCTGCAGAGGCCCATCCCTGGCAAAGGGGTCCCTGAAGCTCGTGCTGGGGTCAGCCTGGCTCACTCAGGGAAGCAGATCAGGACTGGGACTGAGGCCCTGAGAAGGTGAGGACAGAGGCCTTAGGGAGAGGGTGGTCTCTTTCTCACTGGTTCTGGGTCTGACCAATGAGGAACGCAGGGGGAATCTCCCAGGAGCAAAACCTGCACATAACCTATTTCATGCGGTAAGTGATGCTCTGAGAATACAGACTTTCCTGAGAGGTGCAGTCCCAGGTCCTGTGCTGGGGGCTCCCCTGCACCCCATCACAGGATCCTGTCTGGCCTCTGACAGCCAGATCCAGGCTTGGGGTGACCTGCTGATTAAACCTGTGCTCTTTCCTCAGGAATGAGTGAAACCAGAAGGAGAAATGGTGAGAAGAGCAGCCGGCCCAAGATGGGGGCTCGTTCTCTGTGGTTCACCACCCAGAGCAGAGCCCGGGGCCGGAGCTGGGGCCTGTTTCAGGTTTTTAGGAGGGGATGAGCAGGATGAGGCTCACCTCAGATGGGGCTGCACCGACCCACTGCGCTCTCAGATGTTTCACTTTTGCTCACCTTAAATGAACTCTCTGTGGTAAGGCAAGGCACGAAGCTCATCATAGCTCCTCCCACCTACAGCAGAGGCCTTTGACTGATAATAAATGATACAGTAAGATAATAGATATGCACCTTGGTAGACAAAATCTGTCAGAATCTGATACCCATGGAGCAAAAATATAGAGGGATTTTTTGTTTGTTTTTTATGAGGGGGATGGGGTTTTATGGGTGGTTTCGTGGAGGCTCATGCAGAACTGAATTGGGGAATTTTACTTCTGGGCAGAGATAATTCAGGGTCACTCCCAAACACAAAGATGGGCAGAATGAACAAATAAGCCTCCTCCTCACCTCCCCAACACCCCATCTCCATGCCGCCGCCCCCACTCCCGCTTTCCCCAAGTAGCTTCCCAGTTTGTCATCCCAGGAATCTGGAATAAAGTTTGGGAAAGAGGTGGTCCCTTCAAATCCAGGCATGTGCTCAGAACTCCTGAGTTCTGTTAATGAGTCCTCCCTGTAACAGTGACCTCTCTGATACATGCCGGTGCCTGGCCCAGTGCTAACCTTTCCGAGCTCTCACTGTGGTTCTGAAATGGTTGGAAACTCGCTTCACTGTTTAGGATTCCAGGGACACTCAGGCAGCAGGCTTCTCTCCCTGGAAGGGCCTGCAGTTTAAACCCTTGTCCACCAGGTGGCGCAAAGCCTCTTGTGTTGGTGTTTGGGTCACTAATCTGCAGAGTGTCTGTTCTGAGACAGAAGGCCTGCCTTCTCCTTCCAAGATGTATGTAACTCTCCAACTCAGGCATGCTCTGTAAGGAGACATCCAGCCCCTGCTTGAACACTTCCAGTGATGAGGCACTCACTACCTCTCGGGGCAGAGTTAGTAGCAGGAGGGAGGGTGGAACTGCAGGCACCAAAAAGCTACCTGTTCAAGGATTTCACTTCTCCTTTCCCAACCAGCCCGGCAATGGTTTTTGCAATTCCTCGCTTCCCAGGCTCTTTCTTGGGAATAACTTAACTCCTTTTCTTATCACCTTATCTCTGAGTAGGTCACCAACTTGCTGAGCAGAGGCCCAGATGAGTCCTCTCTGGGGCACAAGCCTCCCTACCCTCTACCCACACCCTCAGCTGCTGATTAGGAATCGAAAGGACTGAGCTCCCTCAGTTCCCTGGTGACTTTAGTGAAGTCAAGCATCTGAGCCTAAGTTTCCATATCTGTAGAATAAGTAACAGCATTGTCTGCTCTACTGGCCGCATTTTGTTGAGACCTTCAAATGAAATCATTTATTTACTTAACAACTGTTTACTAAGCACCCATGATATACTACCCCTTCATGGATCATAGCCTTTTACCGGTGAAGGGGCTTCATAACTCAGTGAAGCTCTGAGCGATGCAGTGCAGGTCCACCCAAGACAGATGGGTCACAGTGAAGAGTTCTGACAAAACGTGGTCCACTGGAGAAGGGAGTGGCAAACCACTCCAGTATTCTTGCCGCTGGAACCCCATGAACAGCATGAAAAGGCAAAAAGATATGACACACCCAGGGGAGATGAGCCCCCCAAGGTCGGAAAGTGTCCAGTATACTGCTGGGGAAGAGCGGAGGGCAATTACTAACAGCTCCAGAAAGAATGAAGCAGTCGGGACAAAGCAGGAACGACACCCAGTTGTGGATGTGTCTGGTGGTGAAAGCAAAATCCGATGCTGTAAAGAACAATATTGCGTAGGACCCTGGAATGTTAGGTCCATGAATCAAGGTAAATTGGACATGATCAAGCAGGAGATGGCAAGATTGAATATCGACATCATAGGAATCAGTGAACTAAGTGAAGTGAAGTCGCTCAGTCGTGTCCAATGCTATGCAACCCCGTGGACTGTAGCCCACCAGGCTCCTCCGTCCATGGGATTCTCCAGGCGAGAATACTGGAGTGGGTTGCCATTTCCTTCTCCAGAGGATCTTCCCAATCCAGGGATCGAACCCAGGTCTCCCGCATTGCGGGCAGATGCTTTAACCTCTGAGCCACCATGGATAAGAGTGGGCGAACTTGATTCAGTCAACCATTATATCTACCACTGTGGGCAAGAATCCCTTAGAAGACATGGAGTAGCCCTCAGAGTCAACAAGAGTCTGAAATGCAGTACTTGGGTGCAAGCTCAAAAATGATGGAATGATCCTGGTTCATTTCCAAGGCCAAACCATTCAACATCACAGTAACCCAAGTCTATGCCCCAATCACTGATGCTGAAGAAGCTGAAGCTGATTGGTTCTATGAAGACCCACAACATCTTCTAGAACTAACACCAAAAAAAAAAAAAGATGTCCCTTTCATCGTAGGGATTTGAATGCAAAAGTAGGAAGTCATGGGATACCTAAAATAACAGGCAAATTTGGCCTTGGAGTACAAAAGGAAGCAGGGCAAAGGCTAACAGTTTTGTCAAGAGAACATGCTGGTCACAGAAAACACCCTTTTCCAACAACCCAAGAGACAACTCTACAAGTGAACATCACCAGATGGTCAATACCAAAATCAGATTGATTATATTCTTTGCAGCCAAAGACGGAAACACTCTATACAGTCAGCAAAAACAAGACCTGGAGCTGATCATGGCTTACATCATGAGCTCTTCATGGCAGAATTCAGGCTTAAATTGAAGAAAGTAGGGAAAACCCCTAGGCCATTCGGTATGACCTAAATCAAATCCCTTATGATTATACAATGGAAGTGATAAATAGATTTAAGGGAGTAGATCTGATAGACAGAGGGCCTGAAGAACTATGGACAGAGGTTTAAAACATTGTACAGGGGGCAGTGACCAAAATCATCCAAAAGAAAAAGAAATGCAAGGAAGCAAAGTGGTTGTCTGAGGAGAATAGCTGAGAAAAGAAGAAGAATGAAAGGCAAAGGAGAAAGGGAAAGATATACCCAACTGAATACAGAATTCCTGAGAGTAGTGAGGAGAGATAAGAAGGCCCTCTTAACTGAGCAATGCAAAGAAATAGAGGAAAACAACAGAATGAGAAACACCAAAGATTTCTTCAAGAAAACTGGAGATATCAAGGGACTATTTCAAGCAAGGATGGGCATGAGAAAGGACAGAAATGGTGTGGACCTAACAGAGGCAGAAGAGATTAAGAAGAGGTGGCGAGAATACACAGAAGTATACAAAAAAGTTAATGACCTGGATAACCATGATGATGTGGTCACTCACCTAGAGGTGGACATCCTGCAATGTGAAGTCAAGTGGGCTTTTGGAAGAATTTCTATGAACAAAGCTAGTGGAGGTGACAGAATTCCAGCTAAGCTATTTAAAATCCTAAAAGATTTGCTAAAATTTCTTGTAAGATTTGTAAAGTAAATTTTCTAAATTTGTTGTAAAATCCTAAAAGATTTGTAAAGATTTGTTGATGTTAAAATTCTGCACTCAATATGTCAGCAAATTTGGAAAACTCAGCAGTGGCCACAGGACTGAAAGAGGTCAGTTTTCATTCCAATCTCAAAGAAGGGCAATGTCAAAGAATGTTTAAACTACCGTACAATTGTGCTCATTTCACATGCTAGCAAGTTTATAGTCAAAATCCTTCAAGCTGGGCTTCAGCAGTACTTGAACCAAGAAATTCCAGATGTACAAGCTGGGTTTCAAAGAGGCAGAGGAACCAGATATCAAATTGCCAACATTCACTGGATCATGGAGAAAGCAAGGGAGTTCCAGAAAAACATGTACTTCTGCTTCATTAACTATGCTTAAAGCTTTGTCTGTGTGGATCACAACAAGCTGTGGAAAATTCTTAAAGAGATGGAAGTACCAGACACCTTACCTGTCTCCTGAGAAACTAGTATGTGGGTCAAGAAGCAAGAGTTAAAACTGGACATGGAACAACTGACTGGTTCAAAACTGGAAAAGGAGTATTATGAGGCTGTATACTGTCACCCTGCTTATTTAATGTATATGCAGAGGACATCAGGTGAAATGCCAGACTAGATAAATCACAAGCTGGAATCAAATTGCCAGGAGAAATATTAACAACCTCAGATATGAAGACGATACCACTCTAATGGCATAAAGTGAAGAGGAGCTAAAGAATCTCTTGATAAGGGTGAAAGAGGAGAGTGAAAAAGCTGGCTTACAACTCAACATTTAAAAAACTAAGATCATGGCATCTGGTCCCATCACTTCATAGTAAATAGGAAGGGAAAAACTGGAAGCAGTAACAAATTTTATTTTCTTGGGCTTCAAAATCATGGCAGATGGTCACTTACACTTGCTCCATGGAAGGAAAGCTATGAGAAACCTAGACAGCTATTAAAAAGCAGAGACATCACTTTGCTGACAAAAGTGCATATAGTCAAAGCTCTGGCTTTTCCAGTAGTCGTGTACGATGGACCAGAAAGAGTTGGATCATAAAGAAGGCTGAGCGCTGAAAAACTGATGCTTTCTAATTGTGGGGTTGGAGAAGGCTCTTGAGAGTCCCTTGGCTGCAAGGAGATCAAACTGGTCAATCCTAAAGGAAATCAACCATGAATCTTCATTGGAAGGACTGTTGCTGAAGCTCCAATACTTTGACACCTTGATACGTAGAGCTGACTTATTAGAAAAAACCTTGATGCTGGGAAAGATTAAAGGCAAAAGAAGAAGGGAGCAGCAGAGGATGAGATGGTTGGATGGCATCACCGACTCAACGGACATGAATTGGAGCAAACTCCAGGAGGTAGTAGAGGACAGAGGAGCCTGGTGTGCTGCAGTCCACAGGGACGCAGAGAGTTGGACACAACTTAGCACTGAACAACAATAACGATTACACTAGGCATTGGTTTAGAGACCAAGTTGTACAGTGGCAGCCAAGACAGATAGGCAAGTGGTAAACACAGCATATGATGTCAGATGGTGATAAGCGACATGAAGGCAAACAGAGTCAAGTGAGAGTCAGTTTCTAAAACTAAGCTGCTAGAGGTATGAAACGCTTGTGAAAGTAGAAGCAAGTCATCACCCCCTGCATCAACTTTCCCCCATAGACTACCTGTCCCCTTCTATCTGACCTGCAGTTCCCACCCATGAAAGTCATGTCTGAGATAGACAGTGTTGTTAGTCTCTGTTACGTGCAACCAAATGCGATCCTAATGGATATGAATTATGCAGACAGGAAACCAGGAGATGATCAACATGGCACAGAGCTATCCTTTTCTATCTCCCTCCTCTGCCCATGGCGGAGCCGTAAGATAAGACCAAGTTCAATTCAGTCGCTCCGTCGTGTACAACTCTTTGCAACCCCATGAATCATAGCACGCCAGGCCTCCTTGTCCATCACCAACCCCCGGAGTTCACTCAGACTCACGTCCATCGAGTCAGTGATGCCATCCAGCCATCTCATCCTCTGTCGTCCCCTTCTCCTCCTGCCCCCAATCCCTCCCAGCATCAGAGTCTTTTCCAATGAGTCAACTCTTCGCATGAGGTGGCCAAAGTACTGGAGTTTCAGCGTTAGCATCATTCCTTCCAAAGAAATCCCAGGGCTGATCTCCTTCAGAATGGACTGGTTGGATCTCCTTGCAGTCCAAGGGACTCTCAAGAGTCTTCTCCAACACCACAGTTCAAAAGCATCAATTCTTCGGCGCTCAGCTTTCTTCACAGTCCAACTCTCACATTCATACATGACCACAGGAAAAACCATAGCCTTGACTAGACGGACCTTTGTTGGCAAAGTAATGTCTCTGCTTTTCAATATGCTATCTAGGTTGGTTATAACTTTTCTTCCAAGGAGTAAGTGTCTTCTAATTTCATGGCTGCAGTCAGCATCTGCAGTGATTTTGGAGCCCCAAAAAATAAAGTCTGACACTGTTTCCACTGTTTCCCCATCTATTTCCCATGAAGTGATGGGACCAGATCCCATGATCTTCGTTTTCTGAATGTTGAGCTTTAAGCCAACTTTTTCACTCTCCTCTTTCACCTTCATCAAGAGGCTTTTTAGTTCCTCTTCACTTTCTGCCATAAGGGTGATGTCATCTGCATATCTGAAGTTATTGATATTTCTCCCTGCAATCTTGATTCCAGCTTGTGCTTCTTCCAGCCCAGCATTTCTCATGATGTACTCTGCATAGAAGTTAAATAAGCAGGGTGACAATATACAGCCTTGATGTACTCCTTTTCCTATTTGGAACCAGTCTGTTGTTCCATGTCCAGTTCTAACTGTTGCTTCCTGACCTGCATACATATTTCTCAAGAGGCAGGTCAGGTGGTCTGGTATTCCCATCTCTTTCAGAATTTTCCAGAGTTTATTGTGATCCACACAGTCAAAGGCTTTGGCATAGTCAATAAAGCAGAAATAGATGTTTTTCTGGAACTCTCTTGCTTTTTTGATGATCCAGCAGATGTGGGCAATTTGGTCTCTGGTTCCTCTGCCTTTTCTAAAACCAGCTTGAACAACTGGAAGTTCATGGTTCATGTATTGCTGAAGCCTGGCTTGGAGAATTTTGAGCATTACTTTACTAGCATGTGAGATGAGTGCAATTGTGCAGTAGTTTGAGCATTCTTTGGCATTGCCTTTCTTTGGGATCGGAATGAAAACGGACCTTTTCCAGTCCTGTGGCCACTGCTGAGTTTTCCAAATTTGCTGGTATATTGACTACAGCACTTTCACAGCATCATCTTTCAGGATTTGGAATAGCTCAACTGGAATTCCATCACCTTCACTAGCTTTGTTCTTAGTGATGCTTTCTAAGGCCCACTTGACTTCACATTCCAGGATGTCTGGCTCTCGGTCAGTGATCACACCATCGTGATTATCTGGGTCGTGAAGATCTTTTTTGTACAGTTCTTCTGTACAAAATACACAGTTCTTCTGTGTATTCTTGCCACCTCTTCTTAATATCTTCTGTTAGGTCCATACCATTTCTGCCCTTTATCGAGCCCATCTTTGCATGAAATGTTCCCTTGGTATCTCTAATTTTCTTGAAGAGATCTCTAGTCTTTCCCATTCTGTTGTTTTCCTCTATTTCTTTGCATTGATCGCTGAGGAAGGCTTTCTTGTCTCTTCTTGCTATTCTTTGGAACTCTGCATTCAGATGCTTATAACTTTCCTTTTCTCCTTTGCTTTTTGCTTCTCTTCTTTTCACAACTATTTGTAAGGCCTCCCCAGACAGCCATTTTGCTTTTTTGCATTTCTTTTCCACGAGGATGATCTTGATTCCTGTCTCCTGTACAATGTCACGAACCTCATTCCATAGTTCATCAGGCACTCTATCTATCAGATCTAGTCCCTTAAATCTATTTCTCACTTCCACTGTATAATCATAAGGGATTTGATTTAAGTCATACCTGAATGGTCTAGTGGTTTTCCCTACTTTCTTCAATTTAAGTCTGAATTTGGCAATAAGGAGTTCATGATGTGAGCCACAGTCAGCTCCTGGTCTTGTTTTTGTTGACTGTATAGAGCTTCTCCATCTTTGGCTGATTTCGGTGTTGACCATCTGGTGATGTCCATGTGTAGAGTCTTCTCTTGTGTTGGAAGAGGGTGTTTGCTATGACCAGTGCATTTTCTTGGAAAAACTCTATTAGTCTTTGCCCTGCTTCATTCCGTATTCCAAGGCCAAATTTGCCTGTTACTTCAGGTGTTTCTTGACTTCCTACTTTTGCATTCCAGTCTCTATAATGAAAAGTACATCTTTTTTGGGTGTTAGTTCTAAAAGGTCTTGTAGGTCTTCATAGAACCGTTCAACTTCAGCTTCTTCAGCGTTCCTGGTTGGGGCATAGACTTGGATTACTGTGATATTGAATGGTTTGCCTTGGAAACGAATAGAGATCATTCTGTCGTTTTTGAGATTGCATCCAAGTACTGCATTTCGAACTCTTTTGTTGACCACGATGGCTACTCCATTTCTTCTGAGGGATTTCTGTCCGCAGTAGTAGATATAATGGTTAAATTCACCCATTCCAGTCCATTTTAGTTCGCTGATTCCTAGAATGTCGACGTTCACTCTTGCCATCTCTTGTTTGACCACTTCCAATTTGCCTTGATTCATGTGGTCCACTGGAGAAGGGAATGGCAAACCACTTCAGTATTCTTGCCTTGGGAACCCCATGAACAGTATGAAAAGGCAAAATGCTAGGATACTGAAAGAGGAATTCCCCAGGTCAGTAGGTGCCCAATATGCTGCTGGAGATCAGTGGAGAAATAACTCCAGAAAGAATGAAGGGATGGAGCCAAAGCAAAAAGAATACCCAGGTGTGGATGTGACTGGTGATAGAGCAAGGTCCAATGCTGTAAAGAGCAATATTGCATAGGAACCTGGAGTGTCAGGTCCACGAATCAAGATAAGACCAAAGAGATCATCAAATCTACTGAACAGACCTCAACACTCCAGGTTAGGCCCAGCTAAGCATGCCAGCTCAAGGAAGTCCTGTGTATTATCCACAGTGATCTGGTTGGAAAGCCCCAGAGTTCTAAACATAGCCCTTGAAATCCCAGCAATTCTGATCAGGAAGGGATTTCCCCTCTGTCAGATGATCGTTCACTTCAGCCAGTGACAGGCTCAGGTTCTGAACCCATGGCATGGGATGAAGGTGTACAAATCAGATTCCTGGGAAGCGAGCAGGCACAGGGAGGGAATCTCCAAGAGATTCTGAAGCACCCGACAAGGCACTTTTCTTCCCACCAGCCCTCAGGAGCATCAGAATCTGGCCCAGTTTAGGGATGGGGAAACTGAAATCCAAGATGTGGGGGGAGCTTGAAGGTCTGGGATCTGGATTTCCTCCAGAACCGCCCCCTCTCCAAGCTTTGGAATACACCGCGTCAACTCGATCTCTCCACAGACTCTAAGGTGTTTTGCAATATTTCAAAAGTTATGTTTCCCTGGCTGAACAGTGAATAATTCACCAACTCAGGTCTCGATCAGTATCAGAAAGAGAAAAGGGACTTTGACAAAGTAGATCTGAACTAACAGTGCAAGGCCCTCAAAGAAATCACAGAAACAGAAGCTTGGTGGTTCAACCACATCTGATTTTGAGCAAAACAAAGTGCTTTTCTGATAATACAAATTATTTCATTGGACTCCATAGTGAGGAAGACATGTCCAGATGAAAACCCAGCTCCCCTTCAAGGGAAGCCAGTCCTGACGATTCTGCTCCCACTGTTTTAGCTACTGTATCAGTTACACCTGTAGAACATGAACTGAAATCTCAGTGGCTTAGCATGGTAAACATTTGGTTCTGTTTTTGACTACCTTTAGTTTTATTGAGATGTAACGGACATACAACACTATATAAGTCGAAGGTATACAGGACAATGGTCTGACTGAAATGATTATCACAATTAAGTTTAGTGAACATCTGTCATCTCATACAGATACAAAATTAAAGAAATAGAAAAAAACTTTTTGCCCTTGTGATGAGACTCAGCATTTACTCTCAACAGTTTTACATATAACACACAGCAGTGTTCATTATAGTTACCGTGTTGTACATTAACATCCCTAGTACTTATTTATCTTTTAACTGCAAGTTAGCACGTTTTTACTACCTTCTTCCGATTCTTCCCCTACCCCAAACACACTGTGCCTCTGGTAACCAAAAATCTGATCTCTTTGTCTGCGGCTTTGTTTGTCTGTTTGTGAAGCACAGTTGACCTACAACTCTCTGTTAGCACAACACAGCGATTTGGTATTTCTGTACCTTTCGAAATGAGCATCAAGATAAGCCTATTTACCTTCTGTCGCCATACAAAGATATTGTGTAACGACTGACTATATTCCATGACTCATTTATTTTGTAACTGGAAGTCTGTACCTCTTAAGTCTCCCTCACCTATTTCTCTCCTCCTCCTATCTCCCTCCCCCCGGCAACCACCTGCTTGTACTCGGTTATCTATGACTCTTAGTTTCTGCTTAGTTATGTTTGCATTTGTTTTGTTGTTTAGGTTCCATGTAAAAGTGAAATCATACAGTGTTTGTCTTTTTCTGCTTGATTTGACTCACTTTAGCATAACAGCCTCTAGGTCCGTCCATACTGTCACAAATGGCAAGGCGTCATTCTTCTTTATGGCTGAGTGTGGGGGTATCACATCTTCTTCATGCATTCATCTATTGATGGGCGCTGTGGTTGCATCCTTATCATGGTTATTGTAAATAATGAATATCTTTTGCCATCCCCTTTCAGTCTGTGTGTCTTTTAGATCTGAAGTGAGTCTATTACAGGCAACATATTTATGAGTCTTTTTTTGTTTCCATTCACCCACTCTATGTCTTTTGATTGGAACATGTAGTCCATTTACATAAAGTAACTATTGCTAGGAACATATTTATTGTCATTTTAAAAACTGTATTGGGTTGTTTTTGTAGTTCTTTTTTGTTCCTCTCTTCTTTTGTTCTCTTCCCTTGTGATCTGATGACTACCTTTACTGTTATGTTTGGATTCCTTTCTCTTTTTGTGTTTGTATCTATTACAGATTTTTGGTTTTTATAAATCTATGATATATTCATTTATAATAAATTGTTTTTATAAATCTATTTTTGGTTCTATAAATCTATTATAGATTTTACCATGAGGTTTATATAACTATATACATAATTTTATGTATACACAGACAGGTTATTCAGTCACTAAATCATGTCTGACTCTTTGTGACTCCATGGACTGCAGCACACCAGGCTCCTCTGTTCTACACTATCTCTTGTGGTTTGCTTAAATTCATGTCCACTGAGTCAGTGACGCTATCTAACTATCTCATCCTCTGCTACCTCTGGGAGTATTAGACCACCTTACCTGTCTCCTGAGAAACCTGTATGTGTGTCAAGAAGCAGCAGTTAGAGCTGGACATGGAAAAACTGACTGGTTCAAAATTGGGAAAGGAGTATGACAAGGCTGTATACTGTCACCCTGCTTATTTAACTTATATGCAGAGTACATCATGCGAAATGGGCTGGGTGAATCACAAGCTGGAATCAAGATTGTTGGGAGAAATATCAACAACCTCAGATATGAAGATGATATACCACTCTAATGACAGAAAGTGAAGAGGAACTAAAGAACCTCTTGATGAGCGTGAAAGAGGAGAATGAAAAAGCTGACTTGAAATTCAACGTTCAAAAAACTAAGATCATGGCATCTGTCCAACAGCAGACAGAAGTGGGAAAAATGGAAGCAGTGACAGATTTTATTTTCTTGGGCTCCAAAATCACTGTGGACAGTGACTGCAGCCATGAAATTGAAAGACACTTGCTCCTTGGAAGAAAAGCTATGACAAACCTAGAGAACATATTAAAAAGCAGAGATATCACTTTGCTGACAAAGGTCCATATAGTCAACAGCTATGGTTTTTCCAGTAGTCATGTACAGATGTGAGAGTTGGACCATCAAGAAGGCTGAGCACCAAAGAACTGATGCTTTCAAATTGTGGTGCTGGAGAAGACTCTTGAGAGTCCCTTGGACTGCAAGGAGATCAAACCAGTCAATCCTAAAGGAAATCAACTCTGAATATTTATTGGAAGGACTGATGCTGAAGTTCCAATACTTTGGCAGTATTGGAGGAGCTGACTAATTGGAAAAGACTTTGGTGCCAGGAAAAATTGAAGGCCAAAGGAGAAGGGGGCAGCAGAAGATACATATACACACATGCACACAACCCTGAATGATCCATAGCCTGCCATATACCTTCTAACTTCCTCTTATAGATTGAATTCCCCCAAATTCCTGTATTGAAGCCTTAACCTTCAGTACTTCAGAATATGACTATGTTTGGAGAGAGTGTCTTTAAAGAGGCAATTAGGTTAAAGGCCCTAATTACAGTGGGCCCTAATTCAATCCGACTGGTGTCTTATAAACAGTGGAGATTAGGACAGTCAGAGAGACACCAGGGATACGTACACACACGGAGTAAAAACCATGGTAGGGAACAGTGAGAAGCCAGCCGTCAGGAATCAAGGAGGGAAGCCTCAGAACAAACCAGCCCTGCCCACACCTGCATCTTGGACTTCCAGCCTCCAGAACTGTGATAAAGTAAATATCTGTTTAAGCTACCCAGTCTGTGATACTCTGTTACGGCAGCCCTAGCAGACTAGTACCTGTTCTGTCCTTTAAGACTTCTCTGTGTTATGGTTCAGTACCTTGATAAATTAACCTGTGATAACGTTTCAATGGAGGTGATGTATGCACTCAGCTGCTCAGTCATGTCCAACTCTTTGTGATCTCCTGGACTGCGGCCCACAAGGCTCCTCTGTCCATAGAATTTTCCAGGCAAGAATACTGGAGTGGGCTGCCATTTCCTACTCCAGGGGACTTTCCCGACCCAGGCAATGAACTCGTGTCTTCTCTGTCTCCCGCACTGGCAGGCAGATTCTTTACCACTGCAGCACCTGGGAAGCCCCATGGAAGTGGTGGAGTCCCTCAAATTTCCCTCAATAACGCATCTAAACTTAAG
This sequence comes from Bos indicus, assembly GCF_029378745.1. Classification (NCBI taxonomy): domain Eukaryota; kingdom Metazoa; phylum Chordata; class Mammalia; order Artiodactyla; family Bovidae; genus Bos; species Bos indicus. The sequence continues at coordinate 11,809,138 of NC_091782.1, read as the reverse complement.
CATGAATCTTTAATGCATAACCCCTAAAAGAGACCGGCAGTGAGGTAATGTAGGTATTAGTTCAGCACACCTCTTGCCATATTCCTGCTAATAATTGATTTTGCCTCTGGGAGCAGCTCCTCTTCTATTCCTTCATAGTCTCTTGATCCTGGCAATGGGAGAGCTCTGTAACCTAGGCAGGTTCACTGAGAGAAGTTCCCTGACCGCAGTGACTGTTCCAGAGATTGCACATGACCCAGGACAGGCCAATCAGAGACCTTCCCTAGGATTTTTCTAATTGCAGTGGCAAGGAAGTTATCCCCAAGCTGGTGGTGGCCATATCCTCTGCCATGAGGGGATGCCAGGGAAGCAGGAAAGGTGATGTGGGTGCCAGCACAGACTGGTCTCTCACATCCAATTGGCAGGATTTCTGAGCTGTCCTAACCCCTGTGGATCTCCCTTCAATTCTTTTACAAACTTAATAGCTTTCTAATAAGTCTCTCATTTAAAATGGTTTGAGCTGGTTCTGTCTTAGGTAAAGAAGAAGAATATGACTGTATTTTGAGGTATAGTCAAATGATTACTTGGAACCTTTCAAGTTCACACCCAAGCCTGCTACTTTTCTCTTTCCTAGGAGGTAAGTTCCTCATCATTAGAGGTTTTCAAGCAGAGAAGGGATGTTCTTTGTCTGGGATGAATCAGAGGGAATTATTGCACTGGAGTTCAAAAGATTTAACTGGGTGGCAAGAATATTCCCAGTAAAATCATTGATCCTGCGGTGTACAGAGTCCTCCTCTTTTCTCTTGGAAAAAAAAAAAAAACAAAGTTGGAGGATCCACATTTCCTGATTTCAAAACTTACCACAAAGCTACAGTCATCAAAACAGTGTGGTCCTAGCATATGGATAGACATGTAGACCAATCAAATAGAATTGAGAGTCCTGGAAAAAAAAAAAAAAGAATAAAGGGTCCTGAAAGAAACCCACACATTTTCAGTAAGGGTGTCAAGAGTATTCAACAGGGAAAGAATCATCTCTTCAACAAATGATACTGAGAGAACTGGATATCCACATGTAAAAGAATGAAGTTGTACCTTTTCCTCACATCGTATATAAAAGTTAACTGAAAATGTATCAAAGACATAAATTTAAGAGCTAAAACCATAAAAGTCTTAGAAGAAAATTAGGAGCAAATTTTCATAACCATGGATTAAGCAATAGTTTCTTAAATATGACACTAAAAGCATAAGCAACAGAAAAAATTAGATAAATTAAACTTCATCAAAATTTAAAACTTTTGTGCTTCGAAGAATGCTATCAAGAAACTAAAAAGAGGCAGATACGTTCGTGGGGTTACTCCTTTCTGCCCGTGGACGCCGCCGAGAAAGCATCGTTGAAGTCTTCCCCGCCTCCACTGCCGTCATGTCTAAATCAGAGTCTCCCAAAGAGCCCGGACAGCTGCGGAAGCTCTTCATCGGAGGATTGAGCTTTGAAACAACCGATGAGAGTCTGAGGAGCCATTTTGAGCAATGGGGAACGCTCACAGACTGTGTGGTAATGAGGGATCCAAACACCAAGCGCTCCAGAGGCTTCGGGTTTGTCACATACGCCACGGTGGAGGAGGTGGATACGGCCATGAATGCAAGGCCACACAAGGTGGACGGAAGAGTTGCGGAACCAAAGAGGGCCGTCTCAAGAGAAGATTCTCAAAGACCTGGTGCCCGCTTAACTGTGAAAAAGATTTTTGTTGGTGGCATTAAAGAAGACACTGAAGAACATCACCTGAGAGATTATTTTGAACAGTATGGGAAAATTAAAGTAATTGAAATCATGACTGACCGAGGCAGTGGCAAAAAGAGAGGCTTTGCTTTTGTAACCTTTGATGACCATGACTCCGTAGACAAGATTGTCATTCAGAAATACCACACTGTGAATGGCCACAACTGTGAAGTGAGAAAAGCCCTGTCTAAGCAAGAGATGGCTAGTGCTTCATCCAGCCAGAGAGGTCGAAGTGGTTCTGGAAACTTTGGTGGCGGTGGTGGAGGGTTTTTGGTGGGAATGACAACTTTGGTCGTGGAGGAAACTTCAGTGGTCGAGGTGGCTTTGGTGTCAGCCATGGTGGTGGCAGATATGGTGGCAGTGGGATGGATATAATGGATTTGGTAATGACGGAAGCAATTTTGGAGGTGGAAGAAGCTACAATGATTTTGGCAATTACAACAGTCAATCTTCAAATTTTGGACCCATGAAAGGAGGAAACTTTGGAAGCAGAAGTTCTGGCCCCTGTGGTGGTGGAGGCCAGTACTTTGCCAAACCACGAAACCAAGGTGGCTATGGTGGCTCCAGCAGCATCAGTAGTTATGGCAGTGGGAGAAGGTTTTACTTACTGCCAGGAAACAAAGCTTAGCAGGAGAGGAGAGCCAGAGAAGTGACAGGGAAGCTACAGGTTACAACAGATTTGTGAACTCAGCCAAGCACAGTGGTGGCAGGGCCTAGCTGCTACAAAGAAGACATGTTTTAGACAATACTCATGTGTATGGGCAAAAAACTCAAGGACTGTACTTGTGACTAATTGTATAACAGGTTATTTTAGTTTCTGTTCTGTGGAAAGTGTAAAGCATTCCAACAAAGGGTTTTAATGTAGATTTTTTTTTTTTTTGTACCCATGCTGTTGATTGCTAAATGTAATAGTCTGATCATGACGCTGAATAAATGTCTTTTTATTTTTTTAATGTGCTGTGTAAAGTTAGTCTTCCTGAAGCCATTTTGGTAAACTACCCCAACAGTGTGAAGTTAGAATTCCTTCAGGGTGATGCCAGGTTCCATTTGAAATTTATTTACAACCTGCTTGGTGGAGAAGCTGTTGTCTTCAGAACCTTGGTGTAGTTGAACTGACAGTTACTGTGTTGTGACCTGGAGTTCACCATTAAAAGGGTCACCCATGCAAAGTCATGGAGTTTTTTAATTTTTTTGGTTATTAATGATTGTTGGTACATCCTATGCAATATATCTAAATTGAATTATGGTACCAGATAAAGTTATAGATGGGAATGATGCTTGTGTATAATCCATTATCATGTGTAATCAATAAAAGATTTAATACCCTCTTGGAAAAAAAAAAAAACTAAAAAGATAACACAAAAATTGAAGAAAATATCTCCAAACTGTATACCTAACAAGGGACTTATATCCAGGATACAGGAAGGATTCTTACAACCCAATAAAAAAAAAAAAGACAAATAACCCAATTAAAAATTGGGCAAAAGACTTGAATAGATGCTTCTCCAAAGAAGATATACAAATATCAATAATAGCACATGAAAAGATTCTCAAAATCACTAATCATTAGGGGAATGTGATCAAACCACAATGAGATACTACTTTATATGTACTAAGATGGCTGTAATAAAAAAGATGAACAGTAACAAGTATCAGAGAGGATCAGAGAAACTGAAATCCTCATATATTGCTGATATGTAGCTGCTATGAAAAATGGTTTGGCATTTTCCTAAGCTAAAGCAGATTTATGATATGCTCCAGCAATATTATTCCTGAGCACATAACCAAGAGAACTGAAAATTTATGAATATGTATATTTATACACAAATATTCACATGAGAAACGCTGGGCTGGAAGAAGCACAAGCTGGAATCAGGATTGCTGGGAGAAATATCAATAACCTCAGATATGCAGATGACACGACCCTTATGGCAGAAAGTGAAGAGGAACTCAAAAGCCTCTTGATGAAAGTGAAAGTGGAGAGTGAAAAAGTTGGGTTAAACCTCAACATTCAGAAAACGAAGATCATGGGATCTGGTCCCATCACTTCATGGGAAATAGATGGGGAAACAGTGGAAACAGTGTCAGACTATTTTTTGGGCTCCAAAATCACTGCAGATGGTGATTGCAGCCATGAAATTAAAAGATGCTTACTCCTTGGAAAGAAAGTTATGACCAACCTAGATAGCATATTGAAAAGCAGAGACACTACTTTGCCAACAAAGGTCCGTCTAGTCAAGGTTATGGTTTTTCCTGTGGTCATGTATGGATGTGAGAGTTGGACTGTGAAGAAAGCTGAGCGCTGAAGAATTGATGCTTTTGAGCTGTGGTGTTGGAGAAGACTCTTGAGAGTCCCTTGGACTGCAAGGAGATCCAACCAGTCCATTCTGAAGGAGATCAGCCCTGGGTGTTCTTTGGAAGGAATGATGCTAAAGCTGAAACTCCAGTACTTTGGCCGCCTCATGCGAAGAGTTGACTCATTGGAAAAGACTCTGATGCTGGGAGGGATTGGGGGCAGGAGGAAGAGGGGACGACAGAGGATGAGATGGTTGGATGGCATCACCGACTTGATGGATGTGAGTTTGAGTGAACTCTGGGAGTTGGTGATGGACAGGGAGGCCTGGCATGCTGCGATTCATGGGGTCGCTAAGAGTCGGACATGACTGAGCGACTGAACTGAACTGAACTGAATTGATTCACAGCAGCATTATTTGTAAAGCAAAAAAACAAACAAAAAAAAAACCCAACCCAAGGAAACAAATAATGGAAGAATGGATAAACAAACATGGCATATCCATACAATGGAATGTTATTTGGCCATAAAAAGGAAGAAAGTTCTGATACACGCTATAACATGGATGAAGGTGGAAAACATTATGCCAAGTAAGAGAAGTCAAATACAAACGTTACCTATTGTATGATTCCTTTTATATGAAATGTCCCGAACTGGCAGATCCATAGAAATAGAGGGCAGATTGGTGGCTGCCAGGGGCTGGAGGGAAAAGGGGATGGGGAGCGACGATTAATGGCTATGGGACTTCTTTTCAGGGTGATGAGGACCTGAATGTCTTCTTCTCATGAATATTTAATTCTTATGGAATCAGATGGTATTTCTTTGCAACTTTTCTGTCATTTTCAAATTTCTTTCAGGGATGAGCTATCTGATTAAAGTGCTCTTAGGAAAGTCATAATAAGCATGATTCATGGCTGCACTGCCCTTTGCCTACCCTTTTCTTTCTTGTATCTCACATGGGCCTGTCAAGTATAATATTTGTGAGTTTTATCAGTCTGGCTTTAGTTGGAGGAAAACAGAAAGTCCATCAGCTAATTTTAGCAGAAAAGGAAGCAGGGGTTTACAAAGTCATTGAAAGGGCTGGAGGAGTAGGTTCCAGGTGGGACCTCCAGGAATGTTCCAGAACACCACCACCAGACAGCAACATGCTGGAATCTTGCTGCTACAAAGAACACAGGTTCTCTTTAACCCTGCTTTGTTCCAGCAGCATCTTCATCCACAGAAATTTGCCCTTATCTAACTTGCTACTTCCAAATCATGGGCCAGGGCATGTGAACTGTCAGATCTGAACTCAAACCGGAAACTCTTAACTGTAAGTCTGGGAAATGTACTCTTCAGTTTTCCAGCCTATGAGGTAGAGGAAGAGACCTTGGAGGAGGTTGGGATACATGTGAATGGGGTCAATCCATCAGGACAATCAAGATCTTAACATTTAGGGACTTCCCTGGTGGTCCAGTGGTTAAAAATCTGCCACAGGGCACATGGGTTTGATCCCTGGTTGGGGAACTAAGATCCCAAATGTCACGGGGTAACTAAGCCCAGGAACCACAACGACAAAACTCATGAGCCACAAACTAGACAGAAGCCCACAGGCTGCAACTGAAGAGTCCACAGGCCGCAATGAATGCCGCGATTAGGACCTGACGCAGCTAAATAAATATTTTTTAAAAGGCCTTCAAATTTACTAAAATTTAAATAAATTTAACATTTAATACATTAAATTATATTTAACAAGGTTCAGTATTTACTTGAGCTAAATAACGGATGATCCTTTTTGTGTGTGTCTGTAAAATTTGCATTTGTTTTGTGAAATGACTTTTTCCTATCTGTGGAATCTAGAGATTGACCCCTGAAGCAGGTCCTTGGAATCTGGAGAAGTGGTTTCCTTTGAGAAGTGCTCATATCTGACTCTGAGTGCTTTGCATGGCTGACACTGAAGTGAATAACTGCTTTCTCTACAGGAAGTGAGACACTCCTGTGCATAATATATGGGAAGCAAGAGCTTCCTTGTATTCTCTTGAGCATAATGAGCACTTCCTGGAGGAAACAATACAACTTGACAAATTGAATATTTTTTCAATTAAAGAACCAGCTGCTCATGAATAAACTCAAAAGCCTAGAAGTATTTGAGAAGATGCTTAACTTCATTAATAATTGAATAGTTCAAATGAGAGTGGCTTATGGATTGACAGCAATGAACAGGCTCAGGGGTGTCAGGAGTGGGAAGAAGCAGCCATTCACAAACCACAGCTGGAGGTGTGAAGAAGTGCAAAGTTTTGGAAGAGAATTTGGTAGTCTACCAAAGTTTTAAACGTGTCTTCCTTGTAACTCAGCCATTCTATTTCTAAGGATATACCTTTCAGAAATATTCTCACATAGTACAAACATATATTCAAAGAGATATTCTCTGAAGCACTGTGTTATTGTCACAAAAGCTTAGGAAAAATCCAAATGACCAGCAATGGGGTTTGGATAAATAAATACAATGAAATACCACGCAGCTAATGTAAAGACGCTGGGCTGGATGAAGCACAAGCTAGAATCAAGATTGCTGGGAGAAATATCAATAACCTCAGATATGCAGATGACACCACCCTTTATGGCAGAAAGTGAAGAGGAACTAAAAAGCCTCTTGATGAAAGTGAAAGTGGAGAGTGAAAAAGTTGGCTTAAAGCTCAACATTCAGAAAACAAAGATCATGGCATCCGGTCCCATCACTTCATGGCAAGTAGATGGGGAAACAGTGGAAACAGTGTCAAACTTTATTTTTTGGGGCTCCAAAATCACTGCAGATGGTGATTGCAGCCATGAAATTAAGAGACGCTTGCTCCTTGGAAGGAAGGTTGTGACCAACCTGGATAGCATGTTAACAAGCAGAGACATTGCTTTGCCAACAAAGGTCCGTCTAGTCAAGGCTTTGGTTTTTCCAGTAGTCATGTATGGATGTGACAGTTGGACTGTGAAGAAAGCTGAGCACTGAAGAATTGATGCCTTTGAACTGTGGTGTTGGAGAAGACTCTTGAGAGTCCCTTGGACTGCAAGGAGATCCAACCAGTCCATTCTGAAGGAGATCAGCCCTGGGTGTTCTTTGGAAGGACTGATGCTAAAGCTGAAACTCCAGTACTTTGGCCATCTCATGTGAAGAGTTGACTCATTGGAAAAGACTCTGATGCTGGGAGGGATTGGGGGCAGGAGGAGAAGGGGATGACAGAGGATGAGATGGCTGGATGGCATCACCGACTCCATGGAGTAAACTCTGGGAGTTGGTGATGGACAGGGAGGCCTGGCGTGCTGCGATTCATGGGATCGCAAAGAGTCGGACATGACTGAGCGACTGAACGGAACTGAATGTAAAGAAAAGTAGATTCATAAGCAGTGACGTGAATGGATATGTGGACACTTCTGCAGGCACAGGGCTGGGGGGCTTGGTCTTTTTGTCAAATGGTGATGCTATCCTGGTCTATGAATATTTGGAACTGGTGAAACCCTGATTCAGAAAACATGGGACAGCAAGGCTTGGGTTGATTTTGTTATATAAGATAGTTTATAAAAACTGTATCAAGGAATTAAACTGAAAGCATGGGATATTCACTAGTCTTTATGTCTTCCACTAAGTCATGAGAATTTTACTTACCTCTCAGAATCTCAAGTGAGAAAGGAAATGTTCAACTTGGATCTCCTTATTGTCAACCATCTTGGGTTAAAAGCAGAGGGAGTGTTACCTTTGGAAGGGAGGGAGGGACCCAGCTGTGGATAAGCTGATGTAAGCCCACCTCCTGGTCTCCTCCCCTCTCCCCTGCCTGCCTAAGTTGAGCTGGGAGTTCCAATTTTTGAAAGTTTCAAGGAGAAAAGTCATCCATAGAAGGCCGAGGAGCCAGTGTGGATAAAATGCAATTTTCTTCATGTCACCTTGCGCAGGAAATACAGGGACACTGCTGAACACCCCTCCTGAGTACTGACTGCTTCTTGGAGTTCTGAACATTTTCACACACTAAGTTTAAAAAAAAGATCATCTGGGGTTTAGAAGGCAGAAAGGAGTCTTCTTTTCTCTTGGGCCAAAAACTCCTTTAAGATAGTTTATTTGTCTTTGTGTTTATTGTGGAACGACCACAAGAACATCTTAAAAAAAAAAAGCAACTTGTGGAACAGTATATGATGAATGTTCCCATCTGTGACAATAAAAACAACAACAATGAATCATAGAAAACAGCACATACTTTTTGCTATTAAAAGTACCCCATTCTGGAGAAGAAAATGGCAACCCTCTCCAGTAGTTGTGCCTGGAAAATCTCATGGACAGAGGCGCCTGGTGGGCTACAGTCCATGAGGTTGCAAAAAAGTTGGACACAACTTAGCAACTAAACAACAAAATAATAAAAATTGGTTCATTAATTGTAACAAATTAGTATTGTGTCATATTAATGTGATATGTTAATAGAGGAGACTGAGTGTGAGGTATATGGGAACTCTGTACTATCTTCCCAACTTCTCTGTAAACCTAAAACTTCTAAAAAAATTAACTCTAGAAAAATTGAAAAAAAAGTCCCAGAAGAATATATTCAAAACAGTGACTCTCTCCCACATGTGGGGGTGTTATGGGGTCCTGGTATTTTAGGTCATACACAGATAAGTATTATTACACAGTGCAACGGCTCTGCTCCCAGCAGTTGGCCCAACAGGCCTGCCTGTCAGTATGGCTTTTGTTTTGATAAGACCTTCAAATTCTGTTCTGGATAGCTTCCTGGTGAGTGGAGTGACCTTCCTTATCAACGGAGAGTGCAGTCACCTGCTAATACTAAGGTCCGCCTATTCCTTGAAACATAGCTCCTTCTTGGTTGGACCCTGGTACCTGAAATCCCACCATCTGATAACTTTCCCAGGGGAATTTCAGAACCGTCAGGAAGAGGCTGGCTCTCAAGTTTCACCTTGTGGGCAACCTCTGCAGGTGGAAACCTGCTCCTACCCCAGACTTCTTATAGAAAGTCAGCGCTAAGAACAAAAGTCACTAAGGACAGAAAAGCCTGTGAGTAATGCTTTCAGTTCAGTTCAGTTCAGTCGCTCAGTCGTGTCCCACTCTCTGCAGAGAGAGAGTAATGCTTTGGGGATCAACCTTAGCTTCACTGTTTTCGATGTTGGTTTTGCATTTTTTATTTCAAGATGAACTATTTTCTCTTTTACTTCATTTTATTTGCTCATTTTTTAGAGTCCATGATGGGAACACTTTGAAAGTAACAGGATGGTACTATCATCTGCCTGGCATGCATTCCTTCTACTGGACAGTCAGGCTAATAAAGTCAGTGCTCCTGAGGGCTTCCTTGAGGAGGAGGGGGAATCTCAGTGGGTTTGTGACTCAGAGAAGACAGACAGCTGAGTTGTGAACCTGGACTTGAGTTAGCTGGGTAGGGGTGCCCAGACCTGGAGACCTAGATTGCTGAATGACTGTGTGTGAAAGTCTGTATTAGTTCCCTGTAGCTACCATAACAAATTGCTACAAATCTAGGGGCTTAAAATAACAGAAATTTATTCTTGCACAGGAGATCAGAGGTCCAAAATCAAGTTATCAACAGGGCTGGTTCCCTTTGGAGGTTCTGAGGGAGAACCCATTCCATGCCTTTCTCCTAGATTCCAATGGCAATCTTTGGCATCCCTTGGTTTATAGATGCTTCACGCCAATCTCAATGTCCATCTTTACATGGCTGTCTTCCCTCTATGTGTCTCAAATAGCCTTTTGCTTTTCTCTTATAAGGAGATCTGTCATTGGGTTTAGGGCCCACTCTCAATCCAGGATAATCTCATCTTGAGGTCCTTAACTACACCCCAAGACTTTTTCCAATAATGTCACATTGCATAGACTCCAGGGGTTTAGACTTGGACACAGCCTTTTGGGGGTCATCACTCAGCCCACTAAAGAGAGGGACACATCGGGATGGAAGATAGTTGCTGCTCTCAATGCCCTTCAAGCTACTGCAATTATTCATGGCATGTTGCAAAACTCTCTTTGCCTAGTAATTTGCATAACCTCCTATCTGTAAAAGAGGTCCCAGCTCCCAGGGACTAAATTGCATTGTTTCAGCCAGTTCAGACCTGGCAGGAACATGGGTGTAATGAAGCCCATTTGCAGAGGAAGAAGGGATGCTGAATAGAAGGAGAAATAGACAGGCATTTGCGGGTAGGCGGCCAGCTCCTGAGGAATAGGGCCTTCTTGAAACCCCTCTCCTCCCTTCTGCTTGTTGTCAGTCCCAGGCCCTTCTGCTGGTGGGGATCTCTCTCCTCACCAACCCTCCCAAATGGGAAGCTTTGATTTGGGTTTGTTCAGTGGCCAGAAGGCCAGAGCCACTGCTTGGCATTCTTTTTGGGAGGGAGGTAGTGACAGAGAGGGCCTGGCCCGCAGCCAGAATTTCTCTGTGAAACTGAAGCCCTGGGTGACATGTTTGAGGTGCCAAGTGAACAGGAAGGAAGGTTTCTGTGAGACACAGCAAACTGGAAGCTGTCATTGGCGGAGATACTCCAGGAATCCTCCCTTTGAACCCCCATTGATAAGGGCGCAGGCCATTTTCTCATTATTGCTGGTTTTTGTTTTTATGTCAACATTCCTTTATCGAACCATGTATACTACTGAAATATAAAGAAATCACAAGAGTTTACAGGAAGATTACCAAGACTAATGTCATTAATTCAACACGAGGCTTCATGTACTGAAACAATTCACCTTCATTATCAGCACAGAAATGTAAAACTTTGAAAAGCTAAATAAAACAGTCTCAGTTCAGTTCAGTCGCTCAGTCGTGTCCGACTCTTTGCGACCCCATGAATCGTAGCATGCCAGGCCTCCCTGTCCACCACCAACTCCCGGAGTTCACTCAGACTCATGTCCATCGAGTCAGTGATGCCATCCAGCCATCTCATCCTCTGTCGTCCCCTTCTCCTCCTGCCCCCAATCCCTCCCAGCATCAGAGTCTTTTCCAATGAGTCAACTCTTCACATGAGGCGGCCAAAGTACTGGAGTTTCAGCTTTAGCATCATTCCTTCCAAAGAAATCCCAGGGCTAATCTCCTTCAGAATGGACTGGTTGGATCTCTTTGCAGTCCAAGGGACTCTCAAGAGTCTTCTCCAACTCCACAGTTCAAAAGCATCAAAACAGCCTACTTAACTTCAAATCCTGTTCCATGAACATCTTTAACAATTATTTGACATAATTTTAGGTGCTATATGAATAGCAAATAATTTAACAATAACTTTAACAAAACGATTTAACTAAAATAAAAGTATAAAATTCTGGTCAGTCATACTTTTTTTTTTAAAGTCAGATGGTAAAAGCTATAAATTATTGAGTTCCCTGCCCCCTAAACATCTGGAGTAACCCTGTATACAATGAAAAAATGTAAGTATAAAATATTATTGTTAAACTATTAATTGCATAAGGAAAAAATGTAGACTTCACCATAGCAAAGATGACTACTAGCTTTGGTTACTATTAGATTCAACCACCATTCAGTCACTGAGTTTTCTGAGTACCCACAACAAGCCTGGCACTATTCTAGGCACAGGGAGACAATGAACAACAAAAATTAATAGTTTTTAATCATCATGGGACTTTTATTCTGCTGTGGGAAATAGACAAAAACAAACACAAAATAATAAGAATCGTAAGTGTGGTAAATTCTAGTAAGGAGACAAACAAGACTTTGCCAAAACCTTGAAAGCTGAACTGTGGAATTCTAAAACCTAAAAATAAAAAATTCATGAAGAGTTACATCAAGATGACACAGATTCTGGACCTTTGCTAACATATTAGAAAACTATAGATACCGGGGTCCAGCCCCGGTGGAGTCAGGGGTTTTGAAGGGGAGACGGCTTTGGCGATCAGGATACGGTAGAATTAAAGATATAAAGAGTGATCAAATAAGGATAGCTCAGTGAGAAAATTCAGTGGAGAAAAGAGGCTGAATAACTTGGTTTACGTGGAAAGCTAATAAAATTCCAAGATAAGGAATTTACGTCACCTACGTAGGCCGCAGGCGTCCTCCCGTTCTCCCGAAGGAGAGGAGACACTAAGGCCTCCCCAGTCAGATCTTAGAAGCCCAGGCATAGTTAGTAGGCTTGACAAGCCTCCACGTTCCAGATGGGAATTCAGCCAGAAGGTGAGAGAAAGAACGACATGGGGACACCAAGTTTCGGTGAACAAGGCCCGCACTTTATTTTCCAAAGTAGTTTTTATACCTTAAGTTGTGCATAGAGGATAATGGGGGAAGGGGGTAGAGTCAACAGTAAGCCAGGCTTTCTTCCTGCAAACTTATCATATGCAAAAGTTTAGGTGAATTACATCATCTTCTGGCCAAGAGGCCTGTTAACATTTTAAGATCCTTTCTTCAGAAAACTTATTTTTCTCTAAAGGTGATTATTCTAAAGTCAGGCGCCACCCTCCAAAAGCATTAGATAAAGTTACATTCCTATAGGGCAAAGGTGTGGTGGGCTATAACAAGAAAAGAATTAACTCAAGGGTCCAAGGTTACAAACATTAAAGCTACTACTTACATTCCTATACACCAATTATATTAATCAATACACTGCCAGGGACACAGTAGGTAAGGGCTATGGAAACTTAGCAGCAAACATTGGCCCAACAAGTGAAAAACCCTTCACTAATACAATTTCTAGTCAATCTTTTAACTGCTCAAAGGAATCTGTATTAAGACAGTTTAGAACATCTCATGCCTTTCATGGTTGGGAGGCTGTGAACAATCACATATGGCCGGAAGAACCTATTCAGGCAGGCTAGAGGACTTCCAAAGGAGTTTGTAGGTTGAAACACTCTTGTCACGCCCAGGAACTTTATTAACTGGAGCTGTAAGTTAACTCTTTTTCAGAGAGAGGTGGTGGGGGACAGCCCCCCATAAAGTCAGAGGTATAGGTGAGAGCACAAAGTAGTAAAGTAGGCAGACTCTGGTTTTGGGGGTAGATGCTCGAGAATTGCCAGGGGGACTCTTGAGGCTCATCTGCACGTATGCCGAGCCTCCTTCCTCATGACCTTTGTCACGGGTGGAGTTCCTCACGCTGGCTCCCAGCATATAGACACTGCCAGTGGAGAGAGAGATCAATCTTTCACTGTCAAAGCTATGCATGGCATTACTCAGCAATATAGTAGCCTCTTAAGATAATTAACCTCACAGTTCCACAGAGTTAAAAAGTTTGTAAACACAATTTAAAAAAAAAATAAAATTAACAGGTGCCTAAGGAGATAGGACAACCAAGTGTAACGTGGCATCCTAAATGGAGGGACTTCCTTGGTCGTCCAGTGGTTAAGACTCCATGCTCCTAGTGCAGGAGGCCCAGGTTCCATCCCTGGTTAGGAAACTATATCCCACAAGCCACAACTAGAGACCACGAATACCACAGCTAAGACCTTGTGCAGCCAAATAAATAAATGTTTTTAAAAAGAAGAGTAAAAAATATCCTGAATGGAATACTGAAACAGGAAAAAAAAAAAGAAGGAAATCTGAATAGGCTACAGACTTTAGTTAATAATGTATCAAGACTGGTTCATTCATTGTAACAACTGTACCATACCAATGTAAGATGTTAATCACGGGGGATACTGGGTGGGGGTATCTGCATGATCTTAATTTTTTTGTAAATCTAAAACTGTTTTAAACAAAACCAAGTATACTTTTAAAAAACATATATAAGATGGCTTCAGGAATTATGGTGGAAGGAAGGGAAGTTAGTAAAAGACTTAAATTAAATGATAAGCCATAAAACTCTGCAATGTGAATTAAAATATAACTCAAAAGGGACTTCCCTGGTGGTCCACTGGCTAAGACTCTGGACTCCCAATGGAGGGGGCCCCAGTTTGACCCCTGGTCAGGGGACTAGATCCCACATGCCACAACCGAGAGTTCGCACGCCACAACTGAAGATCCTGCATGCGACAATGAAAATGGAAGGTCCCTTGTGCAGCAACTAAGACCCAGCACAGCCAATAAATAAATACTAAAATACAACTCAAGAAATTCAAAGGAGATGCACAGATACTTATGACCTCTATTCATCCTAAAATCTTTCTAGGACAGAGATCAATGGATTTTTCATACAAACTAAATAGCTCTGCATCAAAACAGGCAATAAGTGCACAGTATTTTAGATCCCTATTTAATGACTAATAGACTATATTTTACATATGGCACTGTCCTGAAATTGTCATAAAATGCCTGGACAAGGATCAACCTCATAGGTCTAACTACATTATTTCCTTCAAGAAACAAGTTTACTTGTCGTGTGTTTTCCAGGTCTCCTGTAAATTTATCACACTTTGATAATAAAAAAAAAATTAAAAACAGAATGAAACAAGTTTATATTTACTTCAGGAAAAAAAAGCAGAGGACACCTAGTAAGGGGGCAGGGAGAAAAGATTATGTATGAAAGGAGAAAAATTATTTCCCAGGTCTAACTGGAAGGAATTACATAAGGCAGTACATACTTAAATCTAATTGAGATTCCTTCTGTATTACTCCTAACCCCAAAAGAAATCCTACAAAACAAAGATGTCCCTTATTCTAAAGTCTTCTCTCACAGAAATCTTAAATATATAATTGGAAAATACTCAAGAAGAAATGGAATAATTAACACTTCCCCAGTAATTCTTGTTTGCACCACTGAGGAGAATCAGACACTGCTTCGTGTTGAGACCAGAAAAAGGAAAGGAAAGGTGTGAAAAATTCCAAGTAGGCCGACGAATTACACTGCATCACGACTTCCCCTGTGGTCAATGCAGCGAACCTGGTTTAATCCCTGGTCAGGGAACTAGATCCCACATCCCCTACCACAACTAAGACGCAGCGCAGCCAAGTAAGTAAAATAAAAATAAACATTTTTTAAAATTGCATCTGGCACAGATTAGGAAAAGCATCAACGTTGCCAAAAGAACTGTCAAGGATGCAAGTCAAGAGAAGGAAAGGAGGTTTTCCAACAGGCCACAGCCTAACCCAAGGGGTAAAAATCGCCACCGCCCCCACGGCTCCCTCACTCCCCAACCACACCATCCTCAAGTCGCCTCCAATCCAAATACACATCCTCCATGGTTGGTGGTTTTAGTCGCCAAGTCGTGTCCGACTCTGCATTGCAGGCAGATTCTTTACCGACTGAGCTACAAGGGAAGCCACATCCTCCATAACCCACACCAGCTCCCCATCCAGGGGGAAACAACCCAAGTAGCGCCCAGGACCTCCACTTCCCTCCTTCCACAAGATTCGCACTTCTGGGGGCCAAGACTCTGGGGAAAGCAGAGCCCAGACCGCACCCTCCCTGAAGGACGAAGAGGCCGGATCTGGAGCGGGGCTTCCCGGGTGGGCCTCATGGAGCTCACCAGCCGGGATAAGAGCCAGGAGCTGGCTGGGGTTCGAGCAGGGAGCGGGGGTGAGTGAGTCCAGTGCCCCGAGGGGACGCTCAGGCGGCGGGGGCTGGGCGGGGAGAGGGCCGGGTGGCGGGAAAGGAGCCGGCGGAGCCAGGGACGCGAGGTCGAAACCCGCTGGCGGTCGTGGCGATGAGAAACCGGCGGCCGAAAGGGGTGGGTGAACGCGGGCGGCGGCTGGGGGAGGAGCGGGCGCGGGAAGCCGCGCACTCAGTGCTCTGCGCCCCCGCGAACGCCGGCTGGAATCTCCTCAGCGGCGTCCGGAAGTCTCCACCCGCGGGCGGGAGGGAGCCGGCGGGGCTGCCGCCGCCGCTCCCGCGCGCCGACGGAGAGGCTCGCGGAAGGGCGGGCGCCGAGCTCCCGCGGCCCCTGCAGGCCCGGCGGCGGGCGAGGCTGAGGGCAGGGCTCCTCTCTACCCAAGCTGGCAGCCCTTGGCGTCGTCCGGCACCGAGCGGGGCCTGCGGTTAGGAAAGGAAGAAGGGAGCGGCTGGAAGCAGCCAAGAGCGTGCTCGGGGTCCGGAGGCTGGAATCGCTGCCGCCTCAGCGTCTGGTCGCGAGACCGCGGTGTGGGCGGTGGGGCCTGAGCGCGGCCGCGTCTGGCGTCTCTTCCCGAGCGAAGCCTCGGCTGCGGCCGCCAAGTGCGCCCCGCGCAGCTAACGTCTGGTTATTATTTCTGTTCCTACAAAGTCTTTTATCCAAATTTATTTATCTACCTTTTTTTTAAAGTTCTTTTGTTTGCTTTTTTAAGTGGAATTATTATATGTAATGCTTTAATGCGTCTGGAAAATATTTTAAACTACAGTGTAGATCCAAAACGATCCTCCTCTGATTTCCGGCCAGTTTCTCCAACATCATTTACTGCATCATCAATCCCCTCTTCTTTTTGGTTTGTGAGCTTTCTTTCTCAATAAATTTGTATGTTATTTTGTATGGCTTCAGAGCTTATTTTTTTCCTTGATTGATTTGCCCATTAATTCTTCTGGATACAGCCTGATTTACTTCTTTGTTTGTAATACACTTACTATCTAGCAGAGAAAACATGCCCTCCTCATCTTAATTATTTTTCTTTTCCAAAAATTTGTAAACTCACTTGCTAATTTTCCAGTGATATAGAGCTAGGGGAATTTTTGTCAGTTTTAAAATTCTGTGTCAATTTCTTTTGAATTTTAACTGGATATATGATGGATTATGAATTAACAGAGTTGACATTTTTTTCATGGATGTTTCTAAATTTTCTCATGTCTTTTATATCATTCATGGATCTCATGCATTTCTTCTTTAGGGTAACTAGAATATTTAAAAATTGCTGTCGTGGCTAGGATATTTTCTGCTATCATATCTTCTAATTGGTTATATAGAAATACAGTAAATAGAAAAGTAACAGTAAATAGAAAAACGACTTTTTTGTGTGTACATTTATTTGGCACACAGACTCTTTTGTGTTATTCTGAGTTTTTAGTAGGTTCCAATTTTCTGGCTGTATAATATTTTTACAAGTGATAACAATATTGCCTTCCTATATCTATATCTGTATCATCCATATCTATAAAGGATTTCAATATAAAATGAATGAAAATATGAAATGGAGAATCTCACATATGTGCCCTCAGAATAACAACTTCAGAACAGAGAGACTGGGACTTCCCTGGTGGTCCAGTGGTTAAGAATCCACCTTGCATTGCAGAGGACTCAGGTTTGATCCTGGTTTGGGGAGCTAAGTTCTCACATGCTGTGGAGCAATTAAGCCCACATGGCAACTGCTGAGGCCACACTACAACTAGAGAGTCAATGTGCCCCAAGGAAAGATCCTGTCTGAACTTAAATGTTGTTTTAAAAAAGAAAAGAGAAATTGATTTCCATTAAAGGTCTGATTTACAGGAGACTGAGACATCTTACCAATGAACATTTGTCAAGAATCTCTCCCCGTTCTCAAGCCAATAAGCTTACTGTTTGGTCTCTGGTTGGACTTCCCTATCTTTGCACTCCTTGCCCATAAATAGACTCCTTCCCAAACCATCAATTAATTCAGGCTACAGCATGCATTTCCCAAATTGCAATTCCTCTGCTACTCTCAAATCTAAAATTTCTGGTAATTTGAGATTGCCTCAGTTTACCTCCTTATTTAGGTTGACATTGAATGGTGTCAGAAGTGGGATCCAAGGAAGAGCACCTCAGGAGGGATAGTGACTCTCATCAGTGAGCAAGGTACCTGTGCTGAGCCCTTGTGATCAGTGCTTCTTAGAGTCGCCTCTTCCGGCTTGATGAGTCTGCTCTTGGATTTCAAGCTCCCTCCCTTAGGTCACACTCTCCAAATCTATTTAGGATTTGGATAAGGACAGATTGTCCTTCCAGTGAGTGATCGTTTAGTTTTTGAATTAGAATACACTTGGATTTTCCTGAGAGCAAACCAAAAAGTAAAATTGGCAGACACAGATTGAACCCCTAAATGCTGCCAGAGTGCTCGCCACTTGTGTATGAGAGACAACCATCCTCAAGGCACAAGGTTCCTGTGTAAGAATAAAGTGGTCACAAGTGAGCAGATTTCCCGATAGGCCACTTACCACTCACAAGAAAATTCCATGTAACAAGGGACACCAGGGCACAGGTTGGACAAAGAGGGCAAAGGCTGTCCGCCAGAAAAAAGAAGTATCCCATGAAAGTCACACTGTGAACAAAACTCAAGCCCCAGCCCTAAGCATATCCCTTTGGCTATCTAGGACTTTGTGTGCTTGCTCTTGGAGAAAAACTCCAAAAATGGGATCCTAGTCATCTAAAGGCTTTACGGTTGGCTCCTCTTTAGGAACCCCAGCCAGTTTTATGTTTAAAAATTACAGTGTCTCCACATGTGAATGGACTAATCTTACTGATGACAACCTAGAATTATTCTGTCCATTATGAAGACTGTTCCAATTAGACAAGATCATTCATTTAAGAGATGTGCTTGAAGGCAAGCGTTCCCAAACCAAATAGGATGGATACATATTATAGTTGGTATGCAGACACCTCCAAAAACTTCAAAATTCCAAAATTTGAAAACTTCACTGAAAACTTCATTGTGAAAGGCTAATAAAAATTAAAGATATAGGCTAATAAAAATTAAAGATATAAGTACCTATAACAAAAGACTATGAAGACTGATGTAACGCCTACTGCTGCCCTCTGTCCTCCTTGACTTGGGTACTCATTCTACCAATTCTCCTCTGAATTGCCTTTCCACTCTGAACAGACTACAGGACTGTAAACAAAATTCCACAGAATTAGTTATCCTCATATCCACCCTCAAAGAATGGCCCCCACATGTGTCTGTCCCAGATTTGACAGGATTCTGAGGGGTTTTCTGGTAAACTGCCACCAATTATTCTCTTAAATAGCCAAGGGGAAACTAAATTTAAGAGTAATGGTTAAAACTCTGAGCATCCAATTCAAGGGGCATAAGTTCGGTCTCTGGTCGGGGAACTAAGAGCCCATATGCCATGTGGCATGGCCAAGAAAACAAACAAACAAAAGTAATGGAAAACCTTGCCAAATTTTGGTAAAGACCAGAATTACACTATATTTTAAATCCCACTCACTTTGGAGCCTACACACTGGATCCTAGGAAAACTGGCAGAGACCAAGTGAAGGGTCAGAATTCGTTTAGAGTCAACATTCCTGAATCTGTCTATCCTAAGAAAGAGAAGAAAATAGAATTTCATGTTGTCCCTTCCTTTTGGAATCCAGATACATTGGTTATTGAATTTTCTCTCCTGAGCTAGCTGTTACCTTCTTGTTTGTTTCATTTTGTGTCCTGAGAACTTGGCTTGGCATTCATCAGGTTGGGGATCCCCAAATATGGCTAGACAGAAATGTCTGTTGCACCCCATTTGTGGCTAGGTATGGCTAGATAGAGATGTGGATTCCACTGCATTTGCAGCTTGAATCCTTTTGCCAGCCCTCAAGAGAACTGTCTTTCATTTATATGGTTATCTTTGGGGATGGCTCTGGATCCTGGGAAGACAATCCCTTCTGTACTGTCTTCGGGGATGCCTGTATGTGTTTATGCCATATATGTCTTTCTCCCCCTGAGGAATCCTGCTTACTGCTGAATGTGTATCTT
This sequence comes from Bos indicus, assembly GCF_029378745.1. NCBI lineage: Eukaryota > Metazoa > Chordata > Mammalia > Artiodactyla > Bovidae > Bos > Bos indicus. The sequence continues at coordinate 11,789,586 of NC_091782.1, read as the reverse complement.
TTTGCATGTGTTCTTACAAAACTGGCATTGTTGTCTTTCCAATTTGTATTTTTAATTTACATAATGTTATTTGGTACATCTCATTCTCTTTTTCTGGAGAAGGCAATGGCACCCTACTCCAGTACTCTTGCCTGGCAAATCCCATGGACGGAGGAGCCTGGAAGGCTGCAGTCCAGGCGGTCGCTAGGAGTCAGACACGACTGAGCGACTTCACTTTCACTTTTCACTTTCATGCATTGGAGAAGGAAATGGCAACCCACTCCAGTGTTATTGCCTGGAGAATCCCAGGGACCGGGGAGCCTGGTGGGCTGCCGTCTATGGGGTCGCACAGAGTCGGACACGACTGAAGTGACTTAGCAGCATTCTCTTTTTCACTTTTTTCCCCCTGGGAAACACTGCATCTCTAGGATACTTCCACATTTCTGTCGGTTGCTTCTAATGTGTAAATAATTCTCCAGGGTGTCCATCCACTACCTCTTATCTGTCCTTCTCCCAGGATCTTTCAACTCCCTGCTACCACAAGTGGTGCTGCCATGGATATCCTTGTTTCAGTTCAGTTCAGTTCAGTTCAATTCAGTCGCTTAGTCGTGTCTGACTCTTTGCGACCCCATGAACTGCAGCACGCCAGGCCTCCCTGTCCATCACCAATTCCTGGAGCTTGCTCAAATTCATGTCCATTGACTCCGTGATGCCATCCAGTCATCTCATCCCCTGTCATCCCCTTTTCCTCCTGCCCTCAATCTTTCCCAGCATCAGGGTCTTTTCAAATGAGTCAGCTCTTCACATCAGGTGGCCAAAGTATTACAGTTTCAGCTTCAGCATTAGTCCTTCCAATGAACACCTAAGGACTGATCTCCTTTAGGATGGACTGGTTGGATCTCCTTGCTATCCAAGGGACTCTCAAGAGTCTTCTCCAACACCACAGTTCAAAAGCATCAATTCTTCAGCGCTTTATAGTCCAACTCTCACATCCATACGTGACCACTGGAAAAACCATAGCCTTGACTAGATGGACCTTTGTTGGCTCTGCTTTTTAATATGCAGTCTAGGTTGGTCATAACTTTCCTTCGAAGGAGTAAGCGTCTTATAATTTCATGGCTGCAATCACCATCTGCAGTGGTTTTGGAGCCCAGAAAAATAAAGTCTGACACTGTTTCCCCATCTATTTCCCATGAAGTGATGGGACCAGATGCCATGATCTTGGTTTTCTGAATGTTGAGCTTTAAGCTGACTTTTTCACTCTCCTCTTTCACTTTCATCAAGAGGCTCTTTAGTTCCTCTTCACTTTCTGCCATAAGGGTGGTGTCATCTGCATATCTGAGGTTATTGACATTTCTCCCGGCAATCTTGATTCCAGCTTGTGCTTCATCCAGCCTGGCATTTCTTATGACGTACTCTGCATATAAGTTAAATAAGCAGGGTGACAATATACAGCCTTGACGTACTCCTTTTCCTATTTGGAACCAGTCTGTTGTTCCATGTCCAGTTCTAATTGTTGCTTCCTGACCTGCATACAGGTTTCTCAAGAGGCAGATCAGGTGGTCTGGTATTCCCATCTCTTTCAGAATTTTCTACAGTTTATTGTGATCCACACAGTCAAAGGCTTTGGCATAGTCAATAAAGCAGAAATAGATGTTTTTCTGGAATTTTCTTGCTTTTTTGATGATCCAGTGGATGTTGGCAATTTGGTCTCTGGTTCCTCTGCCTTTTCTAAAACCAGCTTGAACAACTGGAAGTTCACAGTTCACATATTGCTGAAGCCTGGCTTGGAGAATTTTGAGCATTACTTTGGTAGCCTGTGAGATGAGTACAATTGTGTAGTAGTTTGAGCATTCTTTGGCATTGCCTTTCTTTGGGATTGGAATGAAAACTGACCTTTTCCAGTCCTGTGGCCACTGCTGAGTTTTCCAAATTTGCTGGCATATTGAGTGTAGCACTTTCACAGCATCATCTTTCAGGATTTGAAATAGCTCAACTGGAATTCCATCACCTCCACTAGCTTTGTTTGTAGTGATGCTTTCTAAGGCCCACTTGACTTTGCATTCCAGGGTGTCTGGCTCTAGGTGAGTGAGCCCACCATCGTGATTAACTGGGTCATGAAGATCTTTTTTGTACAGTTCTTCTGTGTATTCTTGCCACCTCTTCATAATATCTTCTGCTTCTGTCAGGTCCATACCATTTCCGTCCTTTATTGAGCCCATCTTTGCATGAAGTGTTCCCTCAGTATCTCTAATTTTCTTGCAGAAATCTCTAGTCTTTCCCATTCTGTTGTTTTCCTCTATTTATTTGCACTGATTGCTGAGGAAGGCTTTCTTATCTCTCCTTGCTATTCTTTGGAACTCTGCATTCAAATGGGTATATCTTTCCTTTTCTCCTTTGCTTTTCACTTCTCTTGTTTTCACAGCTTGTGTATGTGCCCTTAAACAGCTTTGTGAGAATGGCTAGGAGTGGAATTGCTAGTCCCTGGAAAGTAGACATCAGTTTTCACTAACATGGCCTGATTGTTGTCCAGAATGGCTGTACCAGTCCATATATTCCCTATCTGCCTGCAGAGTATGGAAGTTTTCTGAATGTTGAGCTTTAAGCCAACTTTTTCACTCTCCTCTTTCACTTTCATCAAGAGGCTCTTTAGTTCCTCTTCACTTTCTGCCATTAGGGTGGTATCATATGCTTATCTGAGGTTACTGATATTCCTCCCGGCAATCTTGAGTCCAGCTTGTGCTTCCTCAAGCCCAGCATTTCTCATGATGTACGCTGCATGTAAGTTAAATAAGCAGGGTGACAATATACAGCCTTGATGTACTCCTTTCTCAATTTGGAACCAGTCTATCATTCCATGTCTGGCTCTAACTGTTGCTTTTTGACCTGCATACAGATTTCTCAGGAGGCAGATAAGGTGGTCTGGTATTCCCATCTCTTTCAGAATTTTCCACAATTTGTTGTGATCCACACGGTCAAAAGCTTTGGCATAGTCAATAAAGCAAAAGTAGATGTTTTTCTGGAACTCTCTTGCTTTTTCTGGAGAAGGCAATGGCACCCCACTCCAGTATTCTTGCCTAGAGAATCCCAGGGATGGGGAAACCTGCTGGGCTGCCATCTATGGGGTCGCACAGAGTTGGACACGACTGAAGCGACTTAGCAGCAGCAGCAGCTTGCTTTTTCTATGATCCAATGGCTGTTGGAAATTTGATCTCTGGTTCTTCTGCCTTTTCTAAAACCAGCTTGAACATCTGGAAGTTCATGGTTCACATACTGTTGAAGCTTAGTTGGAGAATTTTGAGCATTACTTTGGTAGCGTGTGAGATGAGTACAATTGTGCGGTAGTTTGAACATTCTTTGGCATTGCCTTTCTTTGGGACTGGAATGAAAATTGACCTTTTCCAGTCCTGTGGCCACTGCTGAATTTTCTAAATTTGCTGGCATATTGAGTGCAGCACTTTCACAGCATCATCTTTTAGGATTTGAAATAGCTCAACTGTAATTCCATCACTTCCACTAACTTTGTTCATAGCAATGCTTCCTAAGGCCCACTTGACTTTGCATTCCAAGATGTCTGGCTCTAGGTGTGTGATCACACCATCGTGGTTATCTGGGTCATTAAGACCTTTTCTGTATAGTTCTTCTGTGTATTCTTGCCACCTCTTCTTAATATATTCTGCTTTTGTTAGGTCCATACCATTTCTGTCCTTTATTGTGCCCATCTTTGCATGAAATTTTCCTTTGGTATCTCTAATTTTCTTGCAGAAATCTCTAGTCTTTCCAATTCTATTGTTTTTCTCTATTTCTTTGCGCTGATCCCTGAGGAAAGCTTTCTTATCTCTCCTTACTATTCTTTGGAGCTCTGTGTTTAGATGGACATATCTTTCCCTTTCTCCTTTGCCTTTTGCTTCTCTTCTTTTCTCAGCTATTTGTAAGGCCTCCTCAGACAACCATTCTGCCTTCTTGCATTTCTTTTTCTTGGGGATGGTTTTGATCACTGCCTCCTGTACAGTATTTCAAACTTCTGTCCATAGTTTTTCAGGTGCTCTATCAGATCTAATCCCTTGAATCTATTTGTCACTTCCACTGTATAATCGTAAGGGATTGATTTAGGTCATACCTGAATGGTCTAGTGGTTTTCCCTACTTTTTTCAATTTGAGTCTAAATTTTGCAATTTGTGGTTCATGATCTGAGCCACAGTCAGTTCCTGGTCTGGTTTTTGATGACTGTATAGAGCTTCTCCATCTTAGGCTGCAAAGAATATAATCCATCTGATTTCGGTGTTGACCACCTGGTGATGTCCATGTGTAAAGTCGTCTCTTGTGTTGCTGGAAGAGGGTGTTTGCTATGATCAGTGTGTTCTCTTGGTAAAACTCTGTTAGCCTTTGCCCTGCTTCATTTTGTGCTCCAAGGCCAAACTTGCCTGTTACTCCAGGTATCTCTTGACTTCCTACTTTTGCATTCCAGTCCCCTATGATGAAAAGGACATCTCTTTTGGGGGTTAGTTCTAGAAGGTCTTGTAGGTCATTATAGAACTGTTCAACTTCAGCTTCTTTGGCATTAGTGTTTGGGGCATAGACTTGGATTACTGTGATAATGAATGGTTTCCCTTGGAAATGAACAGAGATCATTCTTTCATTTTTGAGATTGCACCCAAGTACTGCATTTTAGACTCGTTTGTTGACCTTGAGGGCTACTTAATTTCTTCTAAGGGATTCTTGCCCACAGTAGTAGATATAATGGTCATCTGAATTAAATTCGCTCATTCCGGTCCATTTTAGTTCACCGATTCCTAAAATGTTGATGTTCACTCTTGCCATCTTCTGTTTGACCACTTCCAATTTACCCTGATTCAGGGACCTGACATTCCAGGTTCCTATGCAATATTGTTCTTTACAGCATTGGACTTTACTTCCATCATGTCACATCCACATCTGGGCGTTGTTTTCACTTGGGCTCCATCTCTTCATTCTTTCTGGAGTTATTTCTATTTCTCCAGTTTTTTCTGGTGCATATTGGGCACCTACCAACCTGGGGAGTTCATCTTTCAGTGTCCTATCTTTTTGCCTTTTCATATTGTTCATGGGGTTCTCGAGGCAAGAATACTGAAGGGGTTTGCCATTCCCTTCTCCAGTGGAGCGTGTTTTGTCAGAACTCTCACCATGACCCGTCTGTCTTGGGTGGCCCCACAGGGTATGGCTCATAGTTTCATTGAGTTAGACAAGGCTGTGGTCCATGTGATCAGATTGGTTAGTTTTTTGTGACTGTGGTTTTCATTCTCTCTTCCCTCTGATGGATAAGGATAAGAGGCTTGTGGAAGCTTCCTGATAGGACAGACTAACTTTGGGGGGGATCTGGGTCTTGTTCTGATGGGCAGGCCCATGTTCAATAAATCTTGAATCCAATTTTCTGTTGATGGGCAAGGCTGTGTTCCCTCCCTGTTGTTAGGCCTGAGGCCAACTGTGGTAGGGGTAATGGCAACCTTCTTCAAAAGGATTTATGCCTGCCCACACTGTTGTACTCAGTACCCCTGACCCCACAGCAGGCCACTGTCGACCCACGCCTCTGCTGGAGACTCCTGTACACTCACAGGCAAATCTGGCTCACTCTCTTGTGAGGACACTGCTCCTTTCTCCTGGTTCCTGGTGCACACAAGGTTTTGTTTGTGCCCTCCAAGAGTCTGTTTCCCCCAGTCCTGTGAAAGTTCTGTAATCAAATCCCACTGGCCTCCAAAGTCAAATTCTCTGGGATCATCCTCTTATGCCCCACTTTCCCCTGCACCGTTATTGCTCTGGGCTTCCCAGGTGGCGCTAGTGGTAAAAAACCCACCTGCCAATGAAAGAGCCACAGGAGCCGCAGATTTGATCCCTGGGTTGGGAAGATCCCCTGGAGGAAGAAATGACACCCCACTCCAGTATTCTTGCCTGGGTAACCTCCTGGACAGAGGAGCCTGGCAGGCTACAGCCTATAGGGTTGCAAAGAGTTGGACAAGACTGAAGCAACTTAGCACATGTGCGTCATTGCTCTAAGTGATTCTGCTGCATCCCTGAGAGTAGCTTGGAAAACCCGAAGCATATGACCCTCAGTATTAACAGGGTCAGCAAACTATCATTTGTCACCTGTTTTTGTATGGCCTGAGAACCTTGGAGAGTAGTTGTTACATTTCTCAGATGGTTGAAAAAAGTGTTTTTAAGAATAGTATTTCACAAGATGCTCAACATCACTCATTATTAGAGAAATGCAAATCAAAACCACAGTGAGGTATCATCTCATGCCAGTTAGAATGGCTGTCATCAAAAAGTCTACAAACAATAAATCCTGGAGAAGTTGTGGAGAAAAGGGAACCCTCTTACACTGTTGGTGGGAATGCAAACTGGTACAGCCACTATGGAGAACAATGTGGAGATTCCTTGAAAAACTGGGAATAGAATTGCCATATGACCCAGCAATCCCACTACTGGGCATATATCCCGAGGAAACCAGAATTGAAAGAGATACATGTACTGCAATGTTCATTGCAGCACCATTTACAATAGCTAGGACATGGAAGCAACCTAGATGTCCATCAGCAGATGAATGGATAAGGAAGTTGTGGTACATATACGCAATGGAATGTTACTCAGCTATAAAAAGAAATGCATTTGAGTCAGTTCTAATGAGGTGGATGAAACTGGAGCCTATTATACAGAGTGAAGTAAGTCAAAAAGAGAAACACAAATACTGGATATTAATAAATATATATGGAATTTAGAAAGACAGTAATGACAATACTACATGCAGGGCAGCAAAAGAGACACAGATGTAAAGAACAGACTTTGGACTCTGAGTGAGAAGGCGAGGGTGGGATGCTTTGAAAGAATAAGGTTGAAACATGTATATTACAATATATAAAATAGATGACCAGTGCAAGTTCAATGCATGAAGCAAGACACCCAAAGCCAGTGCTACAGGACAACCCAGAGGGATAGGGTGCGGAGGGAGGTGCATGGCAACCCGCTCCAGTACTCTTGCCTGGAGAATTCCATGGACAGAGTGGGCAGGCTATAGTCCATGGGGTCACAAAGAGCCAGACATGACTGAGTGACTAACACTTCCCCAAAATAGTTGGAGTAATCCTCCCGCTCATTAGCCTATGAAATTACCCAGCCCATAAAATCTAACCACACCACATTTTGAGGCTGCACTCACCCTCTGTGATGGTCCACACTCCGTGGAGTGTATTTCTCTCTGAATAAATCCACTTCTACCTATCACTTTGTCTCTCACTGAATTCTTTCTGCAATGAGACATCAAGCACCTGAGTTTCATTAGGTCCTAAAGGTAGGTGTGTGATGTCAGTTGGAAGACCGTGGGTTTTGGCTGGGTGTAAGTCCTAGCCATCTGGGTTAGAGTCTCAAACTGGGTTTTTGCTGGGTTCAAGCCCTGGCACATGAGGTCAAGTCCCTGTCTGAGGTTAAAGTGTTTTAGTTCCATCCAAGCAGAGACCTACAAAGTGAGAAGGAATTGGCCATGTGAAGATGGATAAAGGCAGGTGGCAAGAAGAACATTCTGGGCAAAGAGAACAGCATGTCCATGGCCAGAGGGATCAGATCATGTTGTTGGAGGAACAAGATGTTTGCATTGTCATTTGCATGATAGGCTTGTGCGTGCTAAGTCGCTTCAGTCCTGTCTGACTCTTTGCCTGCCAGGCTCCTCTGTGGGCTTCTCTAGATCTAACATTGCCTGTGCCCACATGCCTGCTGTGTCCCCTGCGCTAAGTGCACACGTGAATTGCCTCCTCGAAGTTTCCCAGTGATTCTGAAAGGTCAGTATCACTTATTCCAGATGAAATAAATATTCATATTCTAAGGCAAGTCAAGGAAAATTTAAACACAAATACTTTTCTCTGCCCTTTGGCCACCTCTCTCCCCTCTATGTGCATCGTGCATCAACCAAGCCTCCCCATTGGCAGAAATATCTGTGAAACAGGAGGGCAGGGGCAGGGCACAACCTTTAAAAGAATGACATAGCCAGAAAACACAACATAAACTGATCAGAACCAAGTAGGCCCAAGAAGGTGCACAAGTTGACTTCCACTGGGTCTTGAGCCTCAGTATACTCTCACTGTAACACATCAGCAAGCTAAGTAGCACGCCCACAGGCACCACGACAGTGCCAAGGACGACCATAAAGGTCAAAAAGTGGGCAGTGGCCCAACTTCTGGAAATTCTCACCCCTTCCCCCATATAGTTGGAATACTGTGAAGTTACCCACCCCTATAAAAACTGACAACCCCATACTCTGATGCCATACCCCTTTCTGGGATGGTCCACACTCTGTCTGTGGAGTGTGTTTCTGTCTAAATAAATCCACTTTTACCTATCACTCTGTCTCACTGATGGAGAAGGCAATAGCACCCCACTCCAGTACTCTTGCCTGGAAAATCCCATGGATGGAGGAGCCTGGTGGGCTGCAGTACATGGGGTCGCTGAGGGTTGGATACGTTTGAGCGACTTCACTTTCACTTTTCACTTTCATGCATTGGAGAAGGAAATGGCAGCCCACTCCAGTGTTCTTGCCTGGAGAATCCCAGGGATGGGGGAGCCTGGTGGGCTGCCGTCTATGGGGTTGCACAGAGTCGGACACGACTGAAGTGACTTAGCAGCAGCTGTCTCACTGAATTCTTTCTGCCATGAGACATTGAGAACCCGAGTTTCATTAAGTCCTGACACCAAGTGTGTGATCTCAGTTAAAAGACCATAGGTTCAAGTCCCAATCTGAGTTACATGCTTTCACCTGCTCAACCATAAACAGCAACATTCTCCTAACACCAAGACAACTCCTTAAAAGATAACCTTTCTTTTTGATCTTATAAGGGGCCACCCTGACCCATGACCTACCACTTGTTTTGTGTCACCCATCAATAGTACATTATTAATGTACACCTGTGTTGGCTCAGATGGTAAAGAATCTGCTTATAATGCAGGAGACCTGGGTTCGATCCCTGGGTCAGGAAGATATCCCGGAGAAGGGAATAACTACCCACTCCAGCATTCTTGACTGGAGAATTCCATGGACAGAGGAGCTGGTGGGCTCCTGACTGGTGGGCTGTGGGGTCACAAAAGAGTCAGACATGATTGAGCAACTAACACTTTCCCTTTTCTGTCTCAAAAACATATATAACTGTGCTTTGACCTCTAACGGGTGGAACAGTCCCCAGAGTTCTGCAAGAAGCTGTTCCCGGGTTATAATCCTCAGTTTGGTTTGAATAAAATTTTCCACTTCTTTCTTAGAGTGACTGATTAATTTTTTTGTTTAAATTCCCATTGTACAGCTGTGAAAATTGAGGTTCAGAAGAACAATGGAGTGCCATGGTTAATGGCATGTTCTGGAGACAGATTGATTTTAATGTGCCGTTTAGCAGTGTCCCTTAAGCGTTTATCATTTTGAGCATTCACTTTGCATATCTGCAAAATAACACTATATACTTTATAAACGTTATTATGGAGTAAAAATAAATAATCCATGTAAAAGCTCTTATTACAGGGCCTGACAGATGGTGAACATTTCACAAATGGCTGTTGTTCTTACTATTCTCAATATGCCCTCTGGGGCTGAGAAGCTGGGCTGTAGTGCAAAGGTCAAAGCCAGGTCATCATCATGACCACCTGAGTCAGCTACTTGCTGTGGAGACCTAGAAACAGCTGAGGGAGGGGAGATTCTGGGAGCCACTGAAGGGAGAGAAAAAGTAACTGGGACAGGGAAGTGTAAATGGAGATTGAGATTCATTGAGCATTTCAGGTGCAAGACCTAAATTCAGTCATTTTGCACAGGAACCAAAAGAATATATATATATATATATATATATATATATATATATATATTTTTTTTGTCATGCTGAGCAGCTTGCAGGATCTTAGTCCCCTGATCATGGATCGAACCCAGGCCAGGCTACCACAACAGGCAGCCAAGTCCTAATCACTGGACCGCCAGGAAATCCCCCAAAAGATTAAGACCTTCTGACTGCAGGACTTTGGTCCTTGGTCCTTACCTGGCTTGAGAAAGAGTGAGGTCACAGTCTCTCAGGGACCTCTCATCGAGGAGAAAGAAGACATCCCTCCAGGAAACTTGGAGCCCAAACACAGAGTGGGGGCTAGACTTTGCCCTGGTTGATTCCAGGCAGAGCGTGTGGCTCTGGGAAGGAGGGTGCATTCTCGGACTTGCTCTTTGCTCTTGGGAATCACCAAAGGCACACGCACAGTATTTCCATAACGCAAATTCTCTTGCCAGGTTGGGGGCAGATTTGTGGGAACTGAGTTTCCAAACATAGACAGGTGTGAGTGTCTCTTGTGAAAATTCTTCTTCTCAAATATGTTGCTTAGAGCTGCTCTCCTGATAGCTCCTGAGACTGGGGCCCTCAGTCCTATCCATCTCTCTTAGCATGTAATAACTGCATTTTCACTCAAGACGAAGTTTATCTTCTATGTCTCCACGTTGCAAACCCAGGCCACACAAGAGGGTAAATAGACTTTCTAAATAAACAAATATTCAGACTCTCAGGGGGCAAAAATATCCATTTTGTGAATATATTACCATTTATTTATTTACTCATCTCATTGTTCTGGGGCATTTGGGTAGTTTCAAGTTTCTGAGTCTTTGGCTATAACAAATAGTGCTGATGTAAGGCAGTTTTACAAACGTTGTTTTGGGGTAGCACGTGCATTTCTGTCATGTATGTATCTAAGAGTGGACATCCCAGAGTCCCAGACTCTGCGCTCCCAATGCACGTTCCATCCCAAAGGTCAGGGATCTAGATCCCAGGTACCACAACTAAGAGTTCACAAGCTGCCACTAAGAGCTGGTACAGCCAAAAAAGAAAGAAAAATATTTAAAAAGACAAAACAGCGGAGGTGCTGGGTCAGCTTTACTAGATATTAGTACTCATTGGACCCACTCCAGCGTTCTTGCCTGGAGAATCCCAGGGACGGAGAGCCTGGTGGGCTGCCGTCTATGGGGTCACAAAGAGTCGGACACAACCGAAGCAACTTAGCAGCAGCAGCAGTACTCAGTTCTCCAAAATAGCTGTGTCACTGTCCACTCCCACCAGCGCTGCATCTGATTGGCCCGCGTCCGCTCTGACTTGGTGTCACCAGTTGGAGAGTTTACAGCTGTAGCCACACACAGCAGCATGGTTGCACCTCAGAAACAGAAACACGGAATAGAGTGAAAAAAGCCAGACGTAACAGAACACACGCCATGTGACACAGGATAGTGGTACCCATGAGAAGCAGGAGGGGGCACTTCTGGGGTGCAGGTGATGTTCTGCTTCATCCAGGGGCTGCTTACACAAATTTACGCCCTGAAAATTCACCAAGCTGTGTAGTCAGGATTCATGCACTTTCCTGTGTGTTATACTTAAATAAAAATTTCTAAAGAAGTTCTCTCTCAACCTCCCCCTCTCTCTCCCTCTGTCATCTTTCCTCATAGTACTTGGTTGGGAACTGTCCCCACCAGTGGCCCCTTCTCAGCCATGCAACCTGTACAGTTGCACAGGTCCCACACTCAGAAGGGCCTGCAATTGGTTTCATGCTCTGCCATCTTTGTCTTGAAATTTTTGGTGCCCAAGGGGCCTTTTGTTTGCTTTTGGGACTGAGCCTCACATGTCACGCAGCCACCCTGGCCACGGGCACCCTCAGAATCTACACAGGCCCCCTTCCCAGCTTGGTCTCTGAGGACAAGGTCAGGGTGCCCCTATTCCTGAATAGAGAACGTGCCAAAGGCCCAGTTTGGCCCCAGGATGGTTCTCCCTCCTGCGGGAACATGGAATTGCACTTCCCTGTGGATGGAATTCCTGGGTCATAGGGTAGGTTTGGCTTCCCAGGTGGAACTAGTGGTAAAGAACACGCCTACCAATGCAGGAGTCATAAGAGGCGCAGGTTCGATCCCTGGGTCGGGAAGATCCCCTAGAGGAGGGATGGCAACGCACTCCAATATTCTTGCCTGGAGAATCCCATGGACAGAGGAGCCTGGCAGGCTACCATCCATAGGGTCACACAGAGTTGTACATGACTGAAGCAACATAGCACACACACACGGTAGGTTCAGCTCTCAGTTTAGTTATTATGGCTCATCTGTTCATTTAAATGGTGCAAGGAAATACTCGGTAACAATTGATGAGACCCTTTATGTCCAGGTCCTAGGGAGAGCGTACTCTTAGCTGGGGAAGGAAGGACTTATGGAAGAGGTGGATCTTGAGCTGTGCTTTGTAAGACTTGTTTATACCAGGAAAAAAATGAAAATTCCAGTGGAGAACCTAGTGGATTAAAGGTTTAAAATTAGATATTAACATATACATGTTCAATAGATAATGCAGAAATAGTCACCCGAGCTGGTAGTCGAGGTTGAAAAAAAGTGACTTGTGAGGTTGCATAGATAGTGCGACTCTTAGCAACTCTGCTGTGTTTCCTTATAGGTTTTAACAAGGCTTTTTTAAGAAGTGATGACTTAACTGTCACGATTTAGTGTTTTTGTGCAGAGTGTTAGTTTAGTAGCGTTTTAGACATTCTTTTGCCCATATTAGTCAGTTAACTGTTGACTGTTATGTCCTTCCAGGAACATAGGTTTTGTCCATAGTGAACAGAGAGCTAGGGGCTTCTCTGGTGGCTCAGTGGTAAAAAAAATTCAGCTGCAATGCAGGAGACACAGGAGATGCAGCTTGGATCCCTGGGTAGGGAAGATCCCCTGGAGGAGGGCGTGGCAACCTGCTCCAGTATTGTTGCGTGGAAAATCCCACGGACAGAGGAATCTGGCAGGTTACAGTCCATAGGGCTGAAAAGAGTCGGACACGACTGAAGCAACTGAACACGCTTGCATGCATGAACAGAGTTAATGTTCATAGTAAGACAGTGCATGAAAGAGTTGTGAAACAGTTGACGCACTAAGTGCTAAATCGGTTGTTGGTCAAGGATCCTATCAGACCAGAGGAGGGCTCAGTGAGGACCAAGTTTGCGTAGCCCTAACTTGAATGACAAGTGGGACGTATATTGCTACAGTTAAGAGAACAGAGGTATGGAGATGGAAATGACCCTGGTGTGCTCCTAGGTTGATAAGAGTAGAAGATACACACAGAAAGGAAAAAGGAGATAGAAACGTTCGGTTACTGAGTCCAGGTCCCAGCGGCCTTGAGAGCCAGGACTGAGTAGAGGACAATATTAGTGACCGTGAGAACTGAACCAAAGGCCTAAACGCAGCACGTGTTTTTCTGTACATTTTGCTCTTTTATCACGGCTTTCTTAAATGGGCATCAAAGGACTTTTTTTTTTAAGTTTTGAGTTATTTTCTATAACTGTTAGGGTAGCTTTGTGATTTTATGAGGGGATCTGGTTTGGAAATTGACAAAATGAATAATTCCTTCTTGTGTCCTATTTCATTTCATTTGGTGTAGTGAGTTGGTTTCATAAGACTGTTAATATCAGCTTATATTTAGATATATAATATAGATAGCCTGAAAGTACGGAAAAGATATTTTTCATTTAGTTCATTACAAACTAATTCTACTTAGGGATAATTTTGTTTTGGATAGTTAAGCTACTTGTCTAGTCACTGTTGCCATAAACTTAACCTAAGATGTATTTAGAGCAAGGATTCCTTTTTTAGTGTCATGAACCTCTTAGCAGTTAGTTGAGATCTCAGGCTGAATTCTCAGAATACTGTTTCAAAATGTATAGTATAAGTAGGATTACAAAGGAAGCCAATTGTATAAAAATAGCTACAACAATATAGTTGTTAGTCATATCCGACACTTTGCAACCCCACGGACTGTAGTCCACCAGGCTCGTCAGTCCATGGAACTCTCTGGGCAAGAATACTGGAGTGGGTAGCCATTCCTTTCTCCAGGGGATCTTCCCAACCAGGGTCTCCTGCATTACAGGCAGATTCTTTACTGTCTGAGCCACCAGGGAAGACACAATATTTAACAAGTTGAATGATATATTTACTTCTTTATCATATGATGCATGAGATAGAGGCAGTTTACAAGCCATCATAATAAACATAAGCAAGATACTAAGAGCCTAACAGTCGTAAAGCAACATGAAAATACATGATTTCTGTTAGTGATTAAATCACAGAAGTGTGGTTAAATGTGGTTTGTTGCCTACAATAATAATTGAAGGACAAGCTAAATTTCATGACAACAAAGATAATTTTACCTGCCCCAGGTACAAAGGTCTGGGGTTAGGAACCCTTAATTTAGGATAGTTTGAAATGCTCAATGATATTGCTTTTCTCATTTTCTCCTTATTGCTTTCTCTTTAATCCTGAAAAATACAGTCAACAGTTCACATAAAACATGTTCATACTATTTTGGGTTATGATGCTTGAGCAATATCCTTTATTTTAATAATAGCTATGCAATTATCTATATTTACCTAAGTATGCTTTAGGAAATTATTAGCAGGTTTCATTATATTGCAAACATGTGTAACAGAGTCCACAGTTAAGATTAAGTTGGCAATCAGGTGTATTAATCTGGTTAATTATTGATGTTCTTTATTTAGGGTCCAATTAATGTAAAAATAGTCTAATGATGTGGCACATTTTACAAAACTGTATACTGAAATAGCAAATAGTATTCTTGCCTGGAAAATTCCACAGACAGGGGAGCCTGGTGGGCTGCAGTCCATGGAGTTGCAAAGAGTAGGACACAACTGAGCAGGCACACACAGGTACCAAAACTCTAACTTGTTAAGCACGAATTTTTAACAAAGAAACTGTGCTCTGAAAATCCTGGTCAGATGGGAGAAGAAATTGATGTACTTTTTAAAGTGCTGTAGTAATTTAAATGTCCTTCTTATGAGACCAAGTGTACACCTAGTTCTAATATAGGTGTTTAAAATTATTGGCTTTCTTTTCAGTTTATAAATGAGAGGAAGATTTATTCTGTCAGCGTCATATGTACAGTCACTGTTAAAATGCTGACTTTGGCTAGCAGTTAGGTCAGTTGAAACTTAAATTTATTGCTACTTGATTTTGCTGAAATTTTAGAAGATTATCTTTCTCAAAACATACTAATTTGCTTGATGGAAGGATATATTTTGTTTTTCTCACCTTATTTAGAAATCACTAATTTTGGAATCAGATTCTTCATCTGTTAAAGAAATGTGAATTTTTTCTTTTTTAAAAAATTTGGCAGCATAGTTTGTATGTATTTGTTAAACCAAAAATCATTGTAATTATTTGTTGACTCTTGCAGCCTTTTGAGCTTTCCTGGTGGATCAACAGTAAAAAAAATCCACCTGCCAATTCAGGAGACATGGATTCCATCTCTGGGTTGGGGAGATCCCCTGAAGAAGGACATGGCAACCCACTTCAGTATTCTTGACTGGGAAATTGCATAGATAGAGGAGCCTGGCAGGCTACAGTCCATAGGGCCTCAAAGAGTCGGACACGACTTAGTGACTAAAAACAACCAACAAAGGGCAGGTACATGCACCATACCCCACATGGCTCTCTGCCCTGTGCTTCCATCTGCCTTCAAAAACAAAAATTGTGATAAAATATACAGAACATAAAATTGACCATAGTAACTATTTTAAAGTCTGTAGCCCAGTGGCATTAATTTACATTGTTGTACAACCATCTGCACCATCAACCTCTAGAACTTTTTCATCTTCCTAAACTGATACTTTGTACCCATGAAACACTAATTCCCCATTCTCCCCATTCTCTTCCACCTGCTTTTATATATATTTTTTCTTGTTTGTGTCTCTTCCCAGCTACATGTACACTCCATGGACTGTAGCCCACCAGGCTGTCTGTCCATGGGATTCTCCAGGCAAGAATACCGGAGTGGGTTGCCATGCCCTTCTCCAAGGGCATCTTCCCGACCCAGGGATCAAACCCAGGTCTCCTGCATTGTAGGCAGATTCTTTACCAACTGAGCCACCAGGGAAGACTGCAAGAGGGCCAGGAGGGGGCACTGTCTTCAGAATAAAGAAGAGTATGTATGATGCACCCAGGACCTGGGGAACATGGTTAACAAAAAGCTTTGTTAAATAAAAATATGGGATATAATTTAACCCTTGTCTGAAATCTGGGCTGGTTCTTGGACTAATAAATTCTCTAAATTCAGCGTTGAGCCAGTAGCCAGGCAAAGTTGGATCTAAAACCTCTTTGCTGATGGAGTGGATAAAGCATTAACTCTGTTCTACTAATAAAATATTGACTCTTTGTTAAGTACTTACCAGGGACTAGGTACTCAATACACAGAAGGGACTTAGAAAAGTACCTGTTGTTGTTCCGTCACCCAGAGTCATGTCCAACTCTTTGAGACCCCATGGACTGCAGCTCAATATATATTTTTTTCTTTATGAGAAGTATCACATTTGGCTCTGCAATCATCCTCGAAGGTGGTCATTCAGTTCTGAGTGAGAAATAAATTCAGAGACGTGGTGTCCCCTGCCAGAGGTCACACAGCTGGCAGATGGTTCCAGGTCTGGGTGATTCCAAAGCTCAGTGGGTTCAGTATTTACTTTGCAACACTTCCCCATGTCAATTAACCAAAACAGGATTTCTGACACATTTTACTTTCGTTTGAATAAAACTAGTTTTTCCTGATTACAAGCATGTATAAGTTATTTTTTTAAAAAAATTCAAGCATGGGAATTCCCTGGGAGTCCAGTGGTGAGGACTTGTTGCTTTCACTGTGGAGGCCTGGGTTCAATCCCTGGTCAGGGAACTAAGATCCCACAAGCCACAAGGCATGGCCAAGGCATAAAATAATTTAAAAATAAAATAAAAAATTTAAAAATTAAAACATTCAGGCACTACAGAAAATGAAACTATTAATTAAGACTTCTTAGAATGTTCTGTCAAGACTCACGGTGACCCTACCAGGGGTAGCAGGATTTGGAAAGCACGTTCCTCATCAACTCCTCCTTCCATGTTTTGTCTCCAGGTCAGGGATTTTATGTTACATTCAGTGACCTTTCTTTCTTTATCATCCCCTCCTCGATGTTCTCTGGAGAGAACAGAGGAGGGTGTGCAGATGCTGAATCTACCTCCTCCCATCTCCCCACTTGTGTTTCCCATAAGAACTTCTTGTTTTCCATTCTATGTACTGGGCTTCCTCCAGCCAGGTCTAAGTTTGTTTTTCTGAACATTGGTTTCATCCTGGGTGTAATAAGGAAGTTGTCAAGCGAAACTGTTTTTTCCGGAGTAGCTGCAGTAAGCCTGCTATCTCTGGGGGAGCAGGAAGCAGCCCTTGGGATAGGATGGGCAGGTGGCGGGGGCGGGGGCCGGGATTGGCTGTCCATGAGCTCACCCCCTGGGTGGCATGATATATAAGGTTCTGACCAAAGCATCTTCTGAGACAGCCTGGAAACTGGCAGCATCATCTCCCTGGGAGAGCTGGAACTACTACCCCTCATTGGATACACCTTTCAGCAGACAGGGAGTGGTGCCCAGACGTGGGCAGTACCTGACACGAAGCCCCTTGATTGGGAGCTCCCGATCACAAGTGTCCTGCGACAGGAGCGACTTCCATGCTCTGAAGCTGACTGAATGATACTTTCCTTAGACGACTGGAGTAGTAGGTGGGTATCTTGGGGTCCTGAAAGGAGGGTAAACCCCGAGTCCAGTCCCAACACTGCTTCTAGCTTCCTGGTCTCTTCATCTCTAGAAAAGTACAAAGTTCAATGACATGATTTCAGCCAGGTGTCATGCAAGGAGCTGGGGACTCACCTGGATTTAGAAGCTCTGAACTCAAGTCCCAGCCCTGCTGCTTTCTTGCTTAGCAGTCCTGAGCAGGGAACTTCACTTCCCTGGGCCTCAGTTTCTTCATCTGTAGAATGGGGGCAGCATTACATACCTCTCCTGCTCATCTCCCTGTTGGATGTTGTGGAGGTCAAGTGACAGCTTGGCATGAAGGTATGTAGTAAAGAGAAAGTTTGCAGAAACAGAGGTGTTATTACCGATGGTCGGATGAAGGTTTTATCACTTTACATTTCTTGGAAGCTAGTCCAAGGACAGGGAGATCTTATGAAAAGAGTTCTGGTGGCCTGCTGCTCCAACAGGGATTTTAGGGGCAATTATAACATTGTGTGGCCTGTGGTCTGTGGTCGTGGATAGAGGACAAGATGGGGTGAGGATGGGATGGGGGTACCTGCACAAACTCTAGTGCTGGATGGAGGGGTGCCGTGGTCGTTTTTGGAGTTCTCCTGCTCTGTGTTGATGACCCTACTGCCCCCACAATCTGCCCCACCGCTGTGTCTCGGAGTCTGAAGGTCCACAGTTAGGGAGTTCATTGTTTTGGGTTTCAAAAGATCCTCAAAAGATGCAAATCCCAACCTTTTGGAAAATAGGTACCAGGTGATGTGTGTTTGATGGTGACAATCAGATTGGGCAGATGGTCCAAGTCTAGCTCTTGACATTGAGCTGCAGGTTGGCTCTGGCAGAGCTGACCCCAGCTTTCCAGCCCCAGGCTCAGATGCCTCTTTGATCTGAAGCTTCATGCAAAACCCCACTGGGCTCTGCTGTGGTCAGGCCATGGCTGCAGCCCTTCGTCCCTGCCCAGCCTCACATTTTAAGGTGGCCAAGGACGAGCTGGAGAGTTCTCAGGGACAGATATCCAGGCAGGAGAAGGGTCCAGAAGCAACGAGATACGAGGACACATCTAGAGACCTGGGCTGTTGGGCAATGGGCTGGCTGGAGGGACTCGGGGTGAGGTAGCCTCTCCTCAGGGCGTGAGGGCCTGCCGCTAGCCAGGTCAGCTCTGAGGAGTGTGTGTGTGCTAAGTCCCTTCAGTTGTGCCCAACTTTTTGTGACTCTATGGACTGTGTAGCCCACCAGGCTCCTTGGTCCATGGGATTCTCCAGGCAAGAATGCTGGAGTGGGTTGCCATGCCCTCCTCCAGGGGATCTTCCTGACCCAGGAATCGAACCTGCATCTCTTATGTCTCCTGCATTGACAGGTGGGTTCTTTACCACTAGCGCCTCCTGGGGAGCCCCCTGTTTAGGGAGGCCTGTCCTTAATTCCCGCTGGCTGATGGTGGAACTGTCTGCCTTGAACGGTGGTGAGCTCCCATTGCAGGGAGTGTCCCAACAGGGGAGGCGAGCGTACAAAGGAGCCCTACACTTCTCAGGGTTCTTCCAGTTCTAGGAACCGCCTAGGGACCCCATGAAGGAGAAGGAATACCTGGATTGTTCCCACTTAACACTTGGGAGGCAGGTGTGAGAGCAGGATGGGTCCAGTGTTGAGGGAAGAGATGACCACCTTGTCCCCCACTCCAGTCCTCCAGTGGTTGTTGGAGTTGTCCTACCAGACGGTGTGGGCTGTGGGTGTGGACCAGTCATCTTGAGAGCCCAAATGGAAGACTCTGACCTCAAATAGGCACTGACCTTCGGTGTTCGGAGTGTCCATGGGCTCACTTGTGCTGATGAGTAGGAAACGTGAGCTGAGCGTCAGCCCTTGATTCTCCTACTCACCGACTGGCTTCCGGCCAAGAGTCTGTGAGTCCCACCCTGTGTCTACAATCTTTGCCTCTGGGACAGAAATGTTAATACCTGGGCACACGTGAGTGTGTGACTCCAGCCGTACAAGTCACAGCAGGCACGTGTATAGTTATCAATGTCAGCATGAAATAGCAGATTTGTTCACCCCTAAGTGTGTATGTGTGTGTGTGTGTGAGTGTGTTTACGGGAGGCCACTGTGCTGGAAAAAGAATTCAGAATCCAGAGAAGTGGATTCAAGCCCTGTCTCTCCCTGCTTCTCGACTGTGAGACCCTGGGGAAATCTCATAATTGTCAGAGCCTCAACCTCCCACTGCCAGCCTGGCTCATTGCCAGGCTGGGGCCAAGTTGAATTGAGAGCTTGTGGATGGAGGATGTGCTGGGTGCCCTGTGGCTGGTAAGCTGATTGTGTTTGTATATTTGTTCCAGAAACACTGAGAGCCTCCCAGGCAGTGTGGACACAACAGAAACCAGGCAGACTCGGGCCCTTTCTCTGGAACTTGGATCGAGACAGGGAGGGCAGAGGGCAGACGGATACCCGGAGAATGAGGCCCTGTATTTACACTTGGGGGCCCAGGAGGGAAACTTTAGGGTGTTATGAGTTCTCGTAGGTTGACGGTATGAGAGCATGTTTCGGGGTCACATGAGCATCTTAGCCCGACTGGGCTGCCGTCACAAACTCTCATAGACGGGGTGGCTTAGAGGCAGCAGGGATTTGTTTCTCACGCTTCTGGAGGCTGAAGTCCAAGACTCAGGCGCCCACAGGTTCGGTGTGTGGTGAGGCTTCCTGGTTCCGAGACCAGGTCTCTCTATGTGCTCACACGGTGGAAGGGGTGAGGGAGCACTCTGAGATCGCTTGTATAAGGGCATTAGTCTCTTCCATTCGGGCTCTGGTCAAATGACTTAATTATCCCAGAGGTCCTCACTTGTACTACCATCCCACTGGGGATTACGTTCCAACATATGAATCTGAGCGGGACACAAACCTCCAGTCTATAGCAGTGAGAGTCTGTGGATGTGACCCTGGGTCCACACCACGCTCCCTCGGAGTGGCCAGCTGTTTGTTGTATCTATTGTTTGTAGTCCAGGAGTGGAGAAGGGGAGCAGCTAAACTCCCTCTAGGGAGCGGTGACAGAGCTGTTACAGAGGAGCTTGGCAGGTGCGTGAATTAGAGAATGATGTATAGATGAGATCAGCGTATAATTTAGAAAATAAACCCCAAATGACAGCACACGTGTGAAAAACTGGCCAATTTCCCTTTCCGCAGTAACTCAAGGTCCGCTCTGTGCACTTTCTCTGGTATTTTACTGCTGTTTTTAAATACGTCACCAGTACATGTCAGAAGTCCTGCAATCGGCAGATCGTTGGGGTGTTACGGGTATTTCTGAGCAGACTAGGACTTTGCTCTGAAATCCACTTTCTGTCAAGGCAATGAACAAGTTGATAAGAGCAGCTGGGTTTCATGCAGCCAAGGTCTGCAGCTGTCTCAGGGTTACCATCTGGAGGCGTGACCTGGACAGGGTGGAATTCCCCGACGGGCAGGCAGAACTTAGATGATGTCCTAGGCAAAGTAGGGATACAGGACAACAAAAAAAAAAAAAGAGGAAGGAAAAAGAAAGATTTGCTTTGATGAATTCTGGCTAGGCAGAATTTTATAATTAGAAAGTCTGGAAAGATTTAATTTCAGCACGCACAGAATCTGTGTGTGTGTGTGTTTGTATGGTGTGGGTAGTATGTGTGTGTGTGTGGGGGGGGTGGTTAATATTAAAACACAATCTTCTCAGGCAGGGCTTAGAGACTTTAAAAGTCTGAGGACACATCTGCCCCACAGATCTTCCAGGTGTCTCCTTGGAGGAGGGTAGGCCTTTAAAAAAAAATGTTTATTTCTTTATCTGGCTACACCCTGGAGTTTCTCTTCCCTGGGGAACACTCTTGGAATGCCAAGGTCATGCTCCCCTCCCCCAACCCCCCACCTCGCCCTGCCCCTGGGGCCGCTGCAGCTGCTCCTCCTCTCAGCCTCCCTCCCCTTCCTCTGGGCTAGGAAGCATTGTTGTTTCAGGAAAGCTAGGGCCAAATCAAGGCAGTTTTCTTGAAAAAACTGCACGAAGGAAAACCACTGTCAAGTAGAATTGTCTTGATGCTCTGATTAGAAGTAGCAGAGTGTCCTTTGAATGTGGTAGGAGGACACTGCCACCATCAGCAATGGGGGAAACCGTTTCCATAGCAATGACAGGTTTTTTCAGTAATAACTGCGCCTCTTTTCTCTTTCGTTGAACAAAGATGCCAGGCCCTCTGTGTGGGAGACCCCCTCGAGCCAAGTTAGTGCAGGAAGCAAAGGGGCTGGTTTGGTGGTTCTGTTACTGAGCAGCTTCTCTGCCAATCTCATCCAATTTGCCCGATCACAGGAACATATGGAGCTAGCAGAGAGCACCCTGACATCATTCAGTGAATATCTCTGTTTCTTCCCCCTTTTTCTTTTTGGCCAGCAGCTGTGGGATCTCAGCTTCCCCACCAGAGATGAAACCCAGATGTAGCCTCGGCAGTGAAAGCGAATCCTAACCCCTGGACTGCCAGGGAAGTCCCTCAAGGAATATTTCTGGCTCAGCTAACTTTGATCTTAACATCAAATAGAACTTCGACCTCAAATTATCTTCTCTTTAAACCATGTGCTATTAAAGAGAGAGAGTAGGGACTTCCCTGGCGGTCCAGTGGTTAAGACTCCGCCTTTCCAGTCCTCGGGGTGGAAAGTTCGATCCCTGGTAGGAGAACTAAGATCTCGCATGCCACAGGGCACAGGCAAAAAAAAAACCCAATAAAATTAAAAATAACTAAATAAATAAAGAGTGAGAGTAGCTATCAGGGGAATAGAGAATTATTGCCCTCACCACGTACACCTCTACCCCTGCCCACGTGAGGGCTCCAGCTGCATTTCGTTCCCTAGCACCGAGCACTTCCTGGTACATAGTGGGCGCCTGTTAAAGGTTTGCTGAAAGAAATTAATAAGAAAGCAAAATATTTTCTTCTATGATTTCTTTTCTTATCCCACTTAATGCCACATTTTGGATGCATAACTGTAAGGCGGCTTCTGAGGCTTTCAAGAACATTAGACAACTTTCAGATAAAATAACATTGCTGAAAGTTTTCACGTAACTCTATTGCTTCTTTAAGGAACCTTGAGCAACAAATAAATCCATACAAACTGCCTGTTTCCTCACCTCATTTCCTCCAAGACTGCAAGCATGTGGATACCTCGCCGGGTGGTACCCACTGGCTTCTGGCCATCCTCCCTACCCTTCCTCTTGAAACTCATGTTTGAAGGAAGAAAGGCATCATTGACTGCTAACTCTCACCTTCAAATCTCTCTGTATTTCCCTGTGCCTTTTCTTCCCTCTCTTTATGTATCTTCCTCACATTCACACGGATCCCTGCACATCTGAAACTACAATTATAGCTTCTCATTTTTGTCTCTAAGCTGGACATAGTAATAGAATACATTTTAAAGTAATGAATCAGTTGGGAAACACAGAAGATATAATGTAGATACATTAATACTTAATACACTAATAATAGTAAATGCATGATGAAGCTGTATTACAAATTAGAGTGCTGCTGCTGCTGCTAAGTCGCTTCAGTCGTGTCCGACTCTGTGCGACCCCAGAGACAGCAGCCCAGCAGGCTCCCCCGTCCCTGGGATTCTCCAGGCAAGAACACTGGAGCGGGCTGCCGTTTTCTTCTCCAATGCATGAAAGTGAAGTCACTCAGTCGTGTCCGTCTCCTAGCGACCCCATGGACTGCAGCCTACCATGCTCCTCCGTCCATGGGATTTGCCAGGCAAGAGTACTGGAGTGGGTTGCCATTGCCTTCTCCACAAATTAGAGTAGGCAACCCATAAATCTAAACTGCATAGGAATCTCTGGAACTCAGGACTGAGATTCCAAACCATATTTCCTTTTTCTCTTAACTTCCACCAAAGGGCAAAGGGTTTCTGAACAACTTCAGGAAAATTGGAAAGCCTCAGGAGTTTCAGATTAAAGGCACACAACTCAAGTGCTCTGCCCACACCCCAGCCTGGTTAAAATGCTGCCCAGAAAGAGGAGGTTGTTTTTTCTTTTCCATCAGTAGTTGCTTCATTTTGGATGGAGAACGGAAGGGTCCCGGCTGCTTTAAGATGGAGCGGGTCCGAATTCATTTATTGTATGTTAACTACACACTCTTAGGTATTGTTCAGTTTACTAAATGCTCATTATACATTTATTCCTTTGTTTAATAAGTACTTACTATGTGCCAGTGATGTGCCAGGCATCTTCGTAGGTACTCAGGAAACAAGACCTAGCAAAACAGACAAGAGGGGAGGCAGAGAGGCTCAGGCAACAAACCGCTAAACATGTGACGAAATCTTGCCAATAGGAGGGCCCCTTTGGGAAGGTAGAGTTTCTCTGGTGGCTCAGACAGTAAAGAATCTGTCTGCAATGAGGGAGACCCAGGTTTGATCCCTGGGTCGGGAAGATCCTCTGGAGAAGAGAATGGCAATTCAATATTCTTGCCTGGAAAATCCCATGGACAGAAGAGCCTGGTGGGCTATGGTCCATGGAGTTACGAAGAGTTGGACACAACTGAGTGACTGAATACACACATACATACACACCAGTGGTTAGGACATGGCACTTTCACTGCTGAGGGCATAGGTTCAATCCTTGGTCGGGGAACTAAGATCACCAAACTCAGTCTCGTGGACTACAATCAATGTGTTGGCAGGGTGTTCCTCCTGGAGGTTCTAGGGGTCTAGCTGTGAGATCTGGGGCATGACCTCCTGTGGATCGGTTTCCTCCTCTGGGACACGGGACAAGGATACTCGACCCTCCCAGGGATGCTGAGGAATTTAAACAAGACAACGGCTTTGAGAGTTGATAGTACTCACATGACGGGTGGGTTGGATGGGCACACAGGTCAGCACCAGTAGCCACCTCACAATCTCCGAGGCCTCTTCTAAGGGAGCTGTCTGTTTCGGTTGTAGTGCAATGGAGCCTCCGTGGAGCCCGAGGAAGCCTCTGTCGTGGAGGAGAGCCAAGTCTCTGGACAGGCTGCAGAACGCCAAGAAGGATTCAGAGTCGTGGGACTGCCAGGGCCCTTCCCTGCCCACCGGCCCCTTCAGGGGAGGTCTTTGTCGGACGGCCAGTGATGGGGCCAGATGTCTCAAGAGTCCAGTTCAGTCTGTGGAGGCTCAGGACACTACAGCTGCTGCCCCCAGCCCAGAGGAGACCAAGGACCTTCTCAGTGAGCAGAGGCCTCTGCAGGACGCCAAGAAGGACAAGGCCCAGTGGCAGGCCCCGCAGGGGTGGCTGAGGTTTGTGGTGAACTTATTCTTCAGGACAGGCCCTGAGGAGCCCAAGGAAAAGACCAACAAGAAGGCAAAGGGGAAGGAGGGCCCCTCCGAGCCCACAGAAACCCCCGAGAGCCTGGGCGAGCCAGCTCCCAGGAAGAAGGCCCACAGCAAGAAGGCCAGCCGCAAGAAACACAGTCAAAGGAAACGCTGTGCGGAGGAGGCCAGGGGGGCCCGAGACCAGGAGGCCGAGGGCCAAGAGGCCAAGGCGGCTGAGGCCTCACTCAGCGAGGGGGCTGACCTGGGCCCAGCAGCCAGGGGTGAGCAGACTGTGCCTGTTTCTATGGTGACCCCACCCCCATCCCTACCCCAGGGGCTGGGGTGCTCTGAGCTGTTTCCTCAAACCTCTCAACAGAAAGGGACTTGGAAGGTAGGGCTACCATCAGGAACAGCATCTCTTCTTAGAGGCAGAGGTGCACGGGGGCTGAGAACTGGAGGTGAAACCCCAGTTCCACCACTCACCAGCTGGGTGACTGGGGCTGGAGACTTGCCTCACTGAGCCTCAATTTTTTTTTTTTTCATTGATACAACGGAGACTATAACAGGTAGCCGTAGTCCAGAGCTGGCATACAGCAAGGGCTTCATAAGTGGCAGATGCTATTATTGTTAAGTACTCAGAGTTGAGGAGCACAGCCAGGGAGAAATATGAAGGCAGAGGGGAAGCTGAGCAGGAAGCTCTATCCCTCAACATTAATCTACGTGTGAGGCCTGGGGTAGATGACAGGGAAGTAGAAACAACTGGCTGCTGGTTCTAGACTTGATTCCATCAAGTTTGGGATAAGTTTGCTGTGTGACCTTGAGCAAGTTGCTATCCCTCTCTGATATCTTTGATTCTCATTTGTAAAATGAGTGAGCTGGTCCCTAAGGTGCCTTCTGTTTCTGATGTTTCGTGTCCTAGAGTTGAATGTCCCACAGGCAGCTGGAGGAAGATGGAAATTTGCCCTACAGGACTCAAAACTCACCATGTTTTTCAGGGGGAGAAGAAATCCAAGGAAGATCCAGGATACTTGGGGGTGGGGGAGTGGAGAAAGATGTCTGGGCTGAGGCAGCCTCTTTTCAAATGGAAACCTAGGAGGGTTTCTGATTGTTTTGGTTAAGCCAAGAGCTGGCTCCAGCAGTGCCTGGCCTGCTGTGAATTCCTTGCACTGTGTTGATTAACAAAGTCAGAAGAATCTCACTGACACCCACACACAGTCCCACACACTTGGTTTCATCTTTATTATCGGTGGAGAAGTCTCTGATTTCCACCAGTTCTTGCTCCTCGAAGGTGGGGGTGCTAGAGTCTGGAAAGTTTCTTTCCAAGCCGTAGGTCACCAGCAGGAAGACAAGCTCAGAAAGCTCGATATTACTGTTTGCAAACAAAATGGATTGCTCCAGACAACTGATTGGACCTTGGATGTTAGACCTCACAAAATGCATGTGCCAATTTTGACCTTGGCTCTTCTGGTGCTTCTGGTCCATTTATGTTAGAGTTTCACAGAAGGGAGTCTCAGGAATTAGACTGGTCTCTGGAAAATGCTTCTGCCTTATGTGTTAATGAGCATGGGAACTTTTTAAGTCATTTAAAATTTATAGAAGGAATATATACATATATATATATATAAACACCCACATATATATACATAAATATTTAAATATATAGAAGAGTGGGAAGAATAGTTCTGTGCACATTCACATACTTACAATTGTTAATAGTCAGCCTTGCTTCATTGTTGCTGAACCCCTTTAAGTAAAGTGATGCTTCATCCTTAAATACTTAGACACACATCTGCAAGAAATAAGGACAGTCTCATACACTACCCCAGTCTTGTTATTGCCCTTAATAAAATCCATAAGGCTGTATGAATCTAATTTCCTACTAAGAAGGGGCATATTTTAAAAGATATGAAAATGGAGGAGCTATGCATCTGTCAAGGAGTAGCTCAAAGGCATTTAATTGGTTATTTTGCAGGAAATCTGCAGGATGATTGTTTTCTCACGTGAGAGGGAGATGGCTGGTAGACTGAGTCAAGGAACAAAAGCCTAACAGGGTTTATAAATGAGAGGCAAGGGGTAAGAACATCTGCAGACAGTCTGGGAAGAGGGGATCTTGTCTGCACCTTCTTTTGTGTAATCTGATCAGCTGCAACTAGCAGAGGCCACTCTGGGCACACTGTCTTTGGGTAGGTCAACTGGAATATCAAAAGAAAACCATTTACATCGTTTGGGCTTCTGTGTAAAGACTTGGCAGTGTGGTTGGGGCACCAGCGTGGCAGGCTATCTGTGTCCTGCCTGCTGGAGTGCCTCTGTCCACCTCAGATGGGCTGGTGCTCCATCATTTCCCTGGCTGAAATTTTGTGGGTCGAATCATCTCTAACCTTGTAAGGTATTTCCAAACGTAGTCTCCTTTGACGGCCTGACAGCCTCCTGAGGGATCCAGGATGGGACTTATGAGTCACATGTCACAGAGGAAGTGATGAAGGCCCAGAGAGGTTAAGACACTTACCCAAGGTCACACAGCTTGGGTCACAAACTCAAAGTAGATGTTTACAGATCTGCAAAGTTCAAAGGAAATTGTGGGGTACAAGTTGAATGCCTGAAGGACTGACTCGAAACTTCTGCGTAAAATTGCATGCTTTGGCCTAGTACCCTTCACCTGTGGACCTTCCAAGCCTTTCTTAGAAGGACCAGGCCCTGGGATTGTGCTCCCCCATCCCCAGTCTGCGGCCTAAAGGAGCTGTTTTAAGAGGACCCTTACTTAATCCAGAAGTCCCAAGTTGGTCTCAGAAGGCCAAGGCAGTCATTAAAAAGAGTCCTCTCTGCGCCTACAAAGATTAACCAGGTGTATTGGTTTTCTTCTAGAGGATATCATCATCCAGAAGATAGTGGAGCTGCTCCAAAAAGTGGGAGACCAGTGGGAGGACGAGGTGAGGCGCGAACCGTCCGCACAGATGCCCAGGGGCACGCTGCCCTCCCTCCTGCTCGCTCAGACCCTACCTGTGCTTGCGGGCCTCCCTGCTCCCCTGCTCCGGCCTCTGTCACCAGCCGTGCCTGGGGCCACCCTGAAGCCCTTGAGTGCTCCTCGGCTGCTTCTTGGGGACCTTTCCCCTCTCCTGAGGGTCAGGGGCCTGACTCAGTTTCTCTCTCATCTCTCCCACAGCAGCATCAAGCCCTTCAGTCTGTGGTGACCCCACGAAACCCAGCACCAGTCGTCAAGAAGAAATCCCAAGAGAAAATGTCTAGCCTCAAGAGAGCCTTTTCTTTTAAGAAATATGGCTCCGAGGAGCCCAAGAGAGCAGGGGCCGCCCGTGTTTCCAGCGCAGAGTCCCGGCAGCCCAAGAGGCCCAACTTTCTGCCCCTGTGTGTGGGCGGCCATCGGCCCTCCAGCTCCAGCCTCCCCGGTGAGCAGGCTCACGGTTACCATAGCAACACTGCCTCCCGCGCTGGAACCTTCCCTACGGCTTGAATTGGCCATGTGCAGAGCTGCCGTCCCAGTTCTGAATTTCACTCTGCCCTGAGCAGCGTGGGGAGGGCAAAAGGAATGCCAGAAGGTCACCTCCACACACCACCCCTCATCGTCTAGGCAACCCAGCTAAGCCCCCGGTGGAAACTGTGTTCAGAGAATTCCACCAACTAGCGTGGTCTCTCTGCAGCCTCAGCTTCCACACCCTGGCAGCGGGTAGCACGTGCAGAAGGGAACTGGAGCCTGGGAGGCAGGAGATCCAGGTGCTGGGCTGTATAATCCTTAACTCTGTGCCTCAAATCTCCTCGCCTGTTAAAATAAGACATTTTCTGGCTGTGTATCTGTTGGCCACCAGTCCTCATCTTAGGAAGTACACCTTATTATCTCCATTTCACAGATGAGGGAACTAGGGTTTCGGGAGGTAAAATCATGTGTGTGGTCACGGGGCCCATCACGATGGAGCCAGAGTTACTGGGAGAGAGGGTCTTCCTGGTGTCAGGGAGGAGCAGCCTACCAGGTCATCCTGGCCAGGGGAATTCACATTTTAAAAAGGAGGAAGCAATGTTGAACTAGTAAGAGTGGATCCCCGGTGGTGGGATTTCAGGCCACAAGGGAGATATTTTCATGTAGGCGGAGCCTGGCTGCGATCGGTCTAATTCAAGCCAGGGCATCAGGCATCTATCTACTCTCCAGTTCTCAGGTGAAGCCAAGATGGTGGCGGGATGAGCTTCCAGGGGAAGAGGGGGATGGTGGTGGTGGTGGAGAAGCCCAGGACAGGCACAGCTGTACGGATGGACGTGCAAAGGGGTGAGGGAGCTTGGTCTTCAGTACAGCGGAGCCACAGCCCTGCCCAGCAGCCCCCTGCCACCCCAAAAAGGCCTCTGCATGCGCTAGCCATGGAGCGCACTCTGAGTCTCTGCTGACTTCTGTGCATTAGTCAACACCCTCAGGCTGGTGAAGCTCACCCACTGTTTCCTCTTGCTTTTTAGGTGTGGAAGAACCTGAAGTCCAAGAGGCTGTAACTACAGATGGTGGAGATCCAAGTCCCTTTGAGCTTTGCACCCCAGCAGAAAGTGGGGGACCCGACAAGGACCTGCAGCAGGACAGAGCCACAGAATTCAGTCAGTACCCACTCTTCTCTTCTCAGAGGCCCCTTGGAAAATGTCAGAAGAGAAACTGAACCAGAGATAGGCAGTGACCTGTCCTTTCCTGCCTCTGAGCACTGTGGGCTGGGGAGGCAGCTCGGGGTCCAGAACACAGGCCCTAAGCCAAATTGAGCCTCAGCTGTAAAACCACAAAAGTAATAATGCCCTCCTTAGGGAGGCCGACACTAGGAGATGCAAGGGAAGCATTGGCCTGTGGCAAGGGCTCCGTAGAAGGTACATCTTTAGAACCTGGATTTGAACCTGAGCTCTGACCTCTCCAGCTGAGTGATCTTGGACAAGCTCCTTCATCTCTGGTCTTAGTTTCCTCATCTATAAATTGGGGATAAGAATAGTACCCACTCCCTAGAGTTGGTGGAAGTTGTCAATGAATTAGTGGCGATGAAGCATTTAGAGGTGTACCTGGGAGCTGCTAAAAAAAATGTCAGCTGCAGTTTATTGTGACTATTAGTGTTGTCATGTAACCGGGCTTGAGAGCAGAGCCTCAGGAGAAATAAAGAGGCTAGGAAGAGGGGGCGAGGCCTTAGGAGAGAAGCTGAACTGATGGTGGCTGCCACCTTTATCATTATTATTTTATCATTGGTGGAGCCAAGCCTATAATCATGTAATCACTGTCCTTTCTGTCTGTCTGAAGATCAGCTCTCCCTACCTCTCCCATTTTGCCTTCTTTGCTTTTCACAGAGGACGTGCCTTGAAGGAGAATTGAGAAGGGCCCCTGATCTACCTAGAAGTGGAGGAAGGAGCAGGGAGCGGGGATTTGGGACCAGACGGCCTTGAGACACCTTCCCCTGGAGGCAGGGGTCTCGGCTGTTTTCCTAAACATAACAAGGCACGTCTAGGCCCTTCCACAGCAATGAATGAATAAGTGAATATGTTCCCATGGTATGAATAAGTGAATGAATAAATGAATATGTTCTCAGGGTTTCCCTGGTAGCTCAGCTAGTAAAGAATTTGCCTGCAATGCAGGAGACCCTGGTTTGATTCCTGGGTCAGGAAGTTCCCCTGGATAAAGGATAGTCGACCCACTCCAGTATTCTGGGGCTTCCCTGGTGACTCAGATGGTAGAGAATGCACCTACAATGTGGGAGACCTGGGTTCAGTCCCTGAGTTGGGAAGGTCCCCTGGAGGAGGGCATGGCAACCCACTCAAGTATTCTTGCCTGGAGAGTCCCCATGGACAGAGGAGCCTGGAGGGCTACAGTCCACGGGGTCACAAAGAGTCAGACACGACTGAGCAACTAAGCACATGTTCCCATGAAACCAGCTCTGCCCTCAGGCCACCTCTGGGGAATCTGTGGTCCCCACCAAGGGTTGGGCCAGGGATGACCTCAAATGCAAGCTCATTAGCATCCACCCTGGAGGCCTGTGAGAATCGCCCAGGGAGCCACCGGGTCTTAGGAAAAGGAGACTAACCACAGAAAAGCTTTTCTCAGCACTCAAGTGTGAGCATCCCCTTTGTTCTTTTTTTTTTTTTAGAAGAATTCATCCAGAAGATCATTGCCCTACTCCAAGATGCAGAGGAGCAGTGCAGAGACAAGGTGAGGAAGACTTTCCCCACGTAGACCCTGACCCTCACTTTGGACACCCCCCACAACCTGGCACAGCCCCTCCCCCAATCCCACATCTTGCTAGAGCCTGGCTCCCTTCTCCCCTCCTTCCCGGAGCCTCCCCTAACTGCTGCAGGCTGTGCTTGTCTCCCCAGCTCTGAGCATCATCACCCTTCTCCCCTAACCACACCATCTGGCCCACAGTGGGTCTCCGTTTCTGGGGCTGCTGGTCTCAGCTGACTTGTAAAGTTTCCCTTATCTCCCCTGCAGCAACTTCAAGTCCAGGAGCCGGAGGTAGCTGTAGAAAACTTGGCCCCAGCCTACAGGAAGAAATGCCAAGAGAGAAAGTCAAACTTCAGAAAAGCCTTCTATAAAAAACACAGCTCCAAGGACCCCAAGAGAGCGGGGGCTGCAGGTGCTGCCAGCCCAGACTCCCGGCCACCCAAGAAGCCCAGCTTTCTGCCCCTGTGTGTCGGTGGCCATTGGCCCTCCGTCTCCAGCGACTCTGGTGAGCAGACCCAGGGTTGCCATGGTAACAGAGGCTGCCTCTGGCCCCGTGGCTTCCTCCAGGGCAGGGCTGGCCAGACGTGTGGTGTACCGTTCAGTCTTGACTTTCACTCTGAGCAGAGTAGGGTGGTGTGGGGGCACAAGAGGAGAAAGGAGTTGGTTGATGCCAGGATTCACCCCCCACAACACACACTTTCCCCCAGCCCATCGTAAACACCTAAAAACAAATATGGTATGAGAGCATCACCATACATAAATCAGAATCACCTGGAAAGGTGATAGAGAAATAGAGACTCAGGTTTGATGAAGTAGGACGTGTCCTGGGCCTCTGCTTTTTCACTACACTAAGGTGTGAGGACCACTGGGGTACAACAATCCCCCCCAACATTGGCAGAGTGCCCGCTGCATGCTGCGTTCACACATACTATCTCATTTAACCCCCCTTACAACTCTCCCAGTTGACAGATAGAAAAAGTGAGGTTCAGACAGGCTAAGGGACTCAGCAAAAGCTTGCCAAGTTAAAGGGGAAGGGGGCTCACTTGCTGAGACTTGTTGGCAGGCCTGCTTGCTTTCCTCCCAGATATAAGGAGGCAGAGGGGGTAGGTGGAAGACAGAATGCGATTCCTGGAGGGACAAAGAGCACTGTGAACTCCTCTGAGGCAGGTCCAGGGGCCTGGGGCTTCCCTGAGGAGCCTGGGAAACCAGGACCCCTCTTAAACCAGAGACTTTGGACAGCTTCTTGTCAGAACCTGGATTCAGTGATGTGCTGGTGGATTTGAGACAGGTGCAAACACATTCACACCAACTCCTCTTTGCCCTCAGATCCGGAGGATCTCGAATTCCAGGGATCCCCACCCACAGAAGGGGAGCCAGTTGGAGCCCCAGAAGCACTCTCCCAGGCCAGAAGCCACAAGCCGGAAGCGGGACGTCAGCCGGATGGAGCGAATGAATCCAGTTAGTGTCACCCTGCTCTCTCCTGGGACAGCTGCCCCGGGGCTTCCCCTTTGCATGGCTTCCACAGGCTGAACCCTAGTAGGGAACTGGGAAGGCAGCTTTACAAATACCCTAGGAGACTCTAGAAGGGCAGAGAGGACAAGGGTTGACCTTTGAACTGGGGCAGAGTTGCAGGTGGACAGCCTTCTTCAGGTAGAGAGTGTCTATCCCTTCTGTGGGATGCCCTTTCACCCCCACGGCATGCCACTGCTTCTCGTGAATGTTTCATGTAAGACTCCTAGCTTGCTCTGGATCTCATAACCAGTGGCCTACTGCGAACAAGCTCCAGTACACTAGGCGCATGGTGTCCAGGGGAAGCCCTGATTTGTAGCCTTTGCAGATTTCTGTGGTATAAAATTCCCACCCTGGCTGATTTCAAGTTGCCAACAGTTTATAACAATGGGTCTCCAAATATTCCGAATATTCATAATTAAGTCTTGGTAAGAGCCGCACCACCCACACGCCATTGTTTATGGCCCAGGCTGATGGTGCAGGCTATTCTGCAGCCTAGATAAGGTCTCAGTTTCCCCATCTGTCAAAATGGAGCTGAATGTGGTGGCAGGTGAGGCTCGGCAGGTCCAAGAGCCTTCTTTGTCTATAAAGCAAAACGAAACAAAACCCTCATGCTCCAGCTCTAGTTGAGGGGAAGATTTTTCTTTGCTCTTCATAACTAATCTGTGTGCTGTGTTTTAGAGGCAAAATACTTCTGGGATCGATGGATGGGTTATTGCAGAACTTGTCAACAGTCCCTCAATCCTTCTTTATTTTTCTTAGAGGAACTGATCATCCAAGAGCTGGTGGCCCTTCTCCAAGAAGTGGATGGCCAATTGGGAAAGCAGGTGAGGAGTGCTAAGTCCCCCCAAGGACTGAACCGGAGTTCAGTCCCCATCTGGGTGACTGTGGCCTGCCCCATAACTTCTGTGAGCCTGTTTTCCCTTTTGCAAAATGGAGTATAAATACCTACTTGCCAACTTTAGTGCATATATAGAATATGCCAGACACACAGCAGAGGAGATCAATGTTAATTTAAAATAACGGAAAGCTCTGTGTCTCCACCTGCCAACCAGGACTTCCCCCTGTCCAAATCATCCTTGAAGTTCAGCTCAAGGAAGCCTCCTTCCCCAAGTCCCTCTGATTTCGTCCTCTATCTGCCCTTCACTTTGTCTTGGCACACGCTTCAGCAATTATAAGGCCTCTAATTCTTTCAAGCTTTTAGAGTTCCCTCTATTGCTAGATAGCTTGTAACATAAGGTTCCTCGCTTTTGAAAACCTCACAGTCTACTTGGAGAGACAGACACAGATCACATACAAAGAGGCAGGTCATAGATGAGTGATCAGTGTGGTGGTTTAGTCACTGAATCATGTCTGACTTTTGTGAACCGGTGGACTGTAGCCCACCAGGCTCCTCTGTCCATGGGATTATCCCAGCAAGAGTACTGGAGTGGGTTGCCATGCCCTCCTTCAGGGGATCTTCCCGACCCAGAGATCAAACCAGCATCTACTGCATTGTAGGTGGTCTCCCGTATTGTAGGTGGTCTCCAGCATTGCAGGCAGATTCTTCACAGCTGAGCCTGTAGCCAATGTTATTGGTACCTCTTCTGGCACCACAGATCACCTGGCCCAGCTCCTGACTGCCAGCACCTGCATCCTTTTGCCTGAAGACTGGCCCCTCCAGAGCCATTTACACCCATACAATAGGCCAGTGTGACACTCTCCACCTTGCCAGGAGCAGCCCTCAATCATCGGCTGATGGGAGCTGGTGTGTACATACCCCAGCTCCCTCCCACCTTGAGGGGATAACTGGGGGGCTCCCAAAGTGCCCCAAGGGGATCGGGCTCAGCTGCCAGCCGGAGGGGGTGCTTCCCATTCTTGCCCTCCTGTCTCCACTCCCCCATCTGTGTCTGCCTGGATCACTCACCACAGAAGGGAGCTGCATCTGAGTCCTAGTCTTTGGATCTGCCTCTGGGGGAACCCAACCTAAGACATTTAGGTATTAGGAGGAGGAGGCTTAGGGCGGGAACTGAAATTCACCCAATATCCACTTTTCACAAAACATTAAACTATCTCACTTAATCCTCTCCCCCCAACAATAGTGTGTTGGGGGAAGGTATTATTACCCCCATTTTACACATGACAGAGGCTCAGAGAGGTCACACAGCTAGTGAATCCTATTTAAGCATCCATTATCTGAATCCAAAGACCTGGATTTTGTCTTTTGGGTTTTTTTTTCCCCACTTTGTAGTGCTGCTTGGAGCTGTACCTTGCAGAGCAGATTCTGAGAGGCCAGGGAAGGTGGAGGAATTTAATAAGGCGTGCTGTCCCAGGGACAGGGAGGTGCCCAGCCTGACCACGTGGGGTTGGTGGAGGAGGGGGTGCTAGTGGGAGGGGAGTACCCACCTGCCAGCCACACTGATGGCCTGCCTTCATTTCTGCCTCCAGATCAAGCGACACCCAAGCTTTAAGAAATTTTTATACGAGCCCTCAGTCTCTTCCCTCAGAAAGCTGGTAGCCACGCTGCGCAGCCGAGGGGCCCACACCACTGAGCCCAAGAGAACCTACCCATTCGTTTTTGGCTTGGGAAACCAAGGTGCTGGCAACAATTACCACCCCGTCCTCAGTCTCACAGGCCTACACTACAGGAGACCCAGCTACGGCCAGTTCCCATACGAGGAGGCCCAGCAGGTGAGAACCGGCCCCGTGGTACGGGGCGTGACAGACTCAGATCACAAGGACCTGCTTTGTGTCCTCTCCCCTCCTCTGCTTAGTTCAGGGCTTGTGGGGTCCAGCTCAAATGCCACCTCCTTGTCCAGGCCTTCTGAGGCAATTCTGCACCACAGGGGTCTTTATCTTTCCCAGCCTCCCCGCTTTACCTGCTAATAAGCTAATTAGCATCCTCCTTTATTTGGCTCTGGTCTCCAACAGGAGGGGTATTTTCATACTTCTTGATATCAGTATGGAATATTGGACCAGCTACTATCTTAGCTTTACCCTCTTGCTGTTTCAGGGGTTGGGCTGTTTGGCTTGCCAACTGAGACAGTCATAAAATTTAAAGAAAAAAGTACAGTAAGATTACATAAGGGATGGTGAGGTAGATGAGAAGGCTCCCTGGGGCTGTTTGGTTCTGAAAGGCTTCTCAGAGGACATTCTTCAAGGACCTTGCCTTGACTGATTATGAATAGCCTCTCTTCTGCCATCACTCACTCTTTTGATTGGTTTCAGGCTTTCCCTAATAATCCTTCCTTCCCTGAGGCTCTGGAATGGTCCCTGTAGACAGAAAACTTATTACTGAAAACTTATTATCTTTTTTAAAATCTGAATTTTCTGCTGGACTCTAAGTTCTCCCCACCCTTTTCAAATTCACTTAAGATGACCAGCTTACAAACATTTAACCACTTCTAAAGTGCAGATGGCAACCCACTCCAGTATTCTTGCCTGGAGAATCCCAGGGACGGGGGAGCCCGGTGGGCTG
The DNA here is from genome assembly GCF_029378745.1 of Bos indicus. Lineage (NCBI taxonomy): Eukaryota > Metazoa > Chordata > Mammalia > Artiodactyla > Bovidae > Bos > Bos indicus. The sequence continues at coordinate 11,753,619 of NC_091782.1, read as the reverse complement.
CCGTCTCTGCCGTCTCTGCCGTCTCTGGGGTCGCACAGCGTCGGACACGACTGAAGCGACTTAGCAGTAGCAAAGTGCAGAAACTACTGAGGGAAACTGTGATTTTAAAGCAATAAAACGTCCTATTGGTGTTCGACAAAGTGGACCAGAACTTCCAGATCCAAATGGTCCCCTGGGGAACCAGACCTTTATTGCAATGATGTCAGTCTTACTCAAACCCTTTGTCTCCCCCTGGAATTAACTTTAGAAGCCGTTGTGATAAGTCTCTCAAGAAAGCAGGCCTTATTTCATGATACTTGTATCTCATCATTTCAATGGCTTTCCTGGTGGGAACCCGTTATGACTTTAGACCTCTCTTTTCTCAGACTCACTGTCTTCTCCTGGAGACTAGGGACAATTTGCCCTCTAAGGTGGATTAGGTAACACCGGATGGAGTGATCTGAGCTCTTTGTGGAAGATATTATAGAGACATCAGTTCTGACATCCTCAGTAGCCCTAATACTGTATCTTCTGGTTTTGCTAGCCATTCATTTATTTATTCACTCATTTATCCAATCAGTACATATTGAGAGCCTCCTATTAGCCCAGCTGTGTAAGATGCCTGTGAAAGGTTCTGAGGGCCTGTGAAAGGTTCTAGTGGAAAAAGACAGACTGTTTACTGATAATAAAAGTAAATATCAATTAAATGCCAAATTAGCGCTGTGGCCAATAAAGCAAGTTGGTTCTGGGAGCCTTCCAGAAGGTAGCAGGCATTGATTTTGACCTTTGAGGATGGAGAAGCTGTAGATGGGGAGAAAGGACCAAGAGGACACTGCAGGCAGGAGGTACTCTGTGAGCAAAGACCCAGAGCTGGGAGCTAGTGGGTTAATGAGAAGTCTGTTGTTATCAGGGTGGGACCCATACGTAATTGGACTATGGCTAAAATCTGTGTTCTTTTTCTCCTCCCAGAACATCACAAGTTCTCAGATCCAGAGTCCAGATTGAAAGCTGTGCTTTGCACTCAAGTTCCCTTGAACTATGCAAACATTAGTAGCTTCAGCCAGGAAACCCTGAAAACGCTCCATGTTCTCCCAATCCAGTGCTTCACAGACATGACTGAAGACAAGCGTGGACAGCCATTCTGTGTCCATGCACCACCGTGGGCTCATTGAGACAGAGAATGAACAAGGTGTTCGTCTACAAAACTGGAGGCAAAGGCCATGGGGGAAAATGCACTGGACTGGGAATTAGGAGACCAGGACTCCACGTGCTGACCTACCTCCAAACTTGCTGCAAAACCCTGTATAAGTCCCACGTCCCTTCTCCTCTCCAGACCTTGGATTCTGGGCTGGATTAGTGACCCATCAGACCCCTTCTGGTTGTCTTATGCTAAAATATCTCTAAAGAGAGATAGCAAGTGCTTTCACTCTGTGGCTAAATATACCCACCCCACATAGCTGGAAGCAATCTTTAAGTATTGACCAAATGAATGAATGAATGGAACTCCTGAGATCCAGGCAATTCTGCCAGACATTCTCTGGGAGGCCTTGGTCCTCAACTGGAATTGTGAGACCAGTGGTTCTCCTCTGAATTGGTAGTTGGAGAAGAAATGGGGGAGTTACCTCAGTAGGCATTGGTCTAGAGCCCTGGACCAGAAATCAAGGCCTCTGCATTCTGGGGCCAGCCTTAGGGCCTAGTGCTGACTTATGTACCCTTGTTTGTTTGTTTGTTTATCACGTGTTTTCTTGGTTCATCATGGCTAAAAATATGCCCATGTCATGTAGAAGAGCTGCTGATACCTTTTTCAGATGTTAGTTTTTTAAATAAGTCTCTTGCTTCCCTGATAGCTCAGTTGGTAAAGAATCTGCCTGCAATGCAGGAGACCCCAGTTCGATCCCTGGGTTGGGAAGATCCCCTGGAGTAGGAATAGGCTACCCACTCCAGTATTCATGGGCTTCCCTTGTGACTCAGTTGGTAAAGAACCCACCGGCAATGCGGAAGACCTGGGTTCAGTCCCTGGGTTGGGAAGATCCCCTGGAGAAGGGAAAGGCTGCCTACTCCAGTGTTCTGGCCTGGGGAATTCCATGAACTGGATAGTCCATGGGGTCGCAAAGAGTTGGACATGACTGAACGACTTTGACTGACTTTAGTTTTAAAAATACATCTATGCTTAGTCTCTCACCTGAACATCCACATGCCCGTGACAGCTGTGCAGCTACAGGGATCACATAATCTATTCAGCTTGCCAACAGTACTTAGTGCCCATATGGATTTGTAGACCCTCCCAGGAACCCTGCAGCCTCTAGATGGGGAAGCAGCAGAATGGGGTCAACTGGCCTTTCTTAGAATCCTCTTAGCCCTTTGTCCATTGGAGAAGGAAATGGCAAGCCACTCCAGTGTTCTTGCCTGGAGAATCCCAGGGATGGCAGAGCCTGGTGGGCTGCCGTCTGTGAGGTTGCTCAGAGTCGGACACGACTGAAGCGACTTAGCAGCAGCAGCAGCCGCCAGCAGCCCTTTGTCCTGTAATTCTACAACCGAGAAATGAAGCTGATGCCTTTCAGCTCTGCCATCTCATGTTTTGCTTGTTTAGTCGCTAAGTCATGTCTGACTCTTTGTGACCCCGTGGACTGTAGCCTGCCAGGCTCCTCTGTCCATGGGTTTCTCCAGGCAAGATCACTGGAGTGGGTTACCATTTCCTCCTCCAGGGGATCTTCCTGACCCAGGGATCAAACTTGCATCTCCTCCATTGGCAGGCAAATTCTTTACCACTGAGCCACTTGGGAAGTCCAAATAATCCATGCAATGATATTTAAAACTAAATTTGGAAATTGAATGGGGTTCAATCGTGGGGATTTGCCAAAAGTCACTAAGAAAATCAGCACAAAGAGTTCTGGAATTACACAGTGCCATGTCTATATACGTTGCTAATCTTATGATAGCTACAATCTGGGTAGTTTTCAGGAAATGGGAGAGGGCTTCAAGCTAGATTGCCAGGGAGGGTTGAATGAGTGTGTACTGCTCAAGAGCACCAAACTGCAGGAGACATTGACTCCTGAGACATTGTGGATTTATAGATTTATGATGATGATTTTCCAGCTGATGGCAGAAAAGTATCTTGAGAAATGGGCTCCTTTTTGTTTTTGCACCAAAGCAAGGTTTTGTCTTCTACACAGCTCAACAGTTCCAACAGCCTGGCTCAGTTGGTCAACTGGGCATGTGTCTATTATCTGCATGAATGCTTGACAGGGCTATGAACACAGCCCTCTAACACTGCCTAGAACACATGGCCATCGGGGAGAGGGTGTTAGAACCTGGATGGCCAACCCATCCTTGTTATCCTTGGTGGACACTGTCTTGCTCTTATGACGAGCCCCATAGGGTAGAGCTGAGGTGGGGGAGAAGCCAAGGGCAGAGAGACTTGGGCACTTAGCAGGGACTGGCCTCAAACTTGAGGCAAAGTTTTAGATTCTGAAAGTCATTTAGTGTTATTGCTGCTCCCAAGAAGTGGGGGAGGTTTATTTATTTTATGGATTCATTTTAGGCAGTGTTCAGGAACACAGCACTAAAATGTGAAAGATCAGAATCAGTTTTGAGAAGGTCAGGCACCTTCTGTACAGAGTTTCTTATTTGAAATGATGCTCTTTAAGTTATGTAAGTATTTGGTATGAGTTTTCGATGCTGGCATCTGAGTCTCATTTTTGTACTGTGTTATCTGAGCAAATAAAGAAACTGGTTTGCACAGAAGTCTGACTTGGATTGGATTATTCACCGTGGAAGCAAGATGGAGCCACCTGCCATGTCCAGGCCAGTCCAGAGCCTGCAAGGTTGCGGGGGTCTGCCTCTTTTTCCCTGCCTGGGGGCCCTGTCCAGATGCTATTCAGGTGTCCCATCCTTGTGGTGCCAACTTGCTGAGGCAGTGGAAAAAAAAAAAAAAAAAGCTGCCCTGTCTTGAGCATTGGGTGACCTGGGTTTTAATCCAGCTGCCTTCAGGCTGATGACCTTGGAGACAAGATTCTTGCCTTCCAGACCCGCCATTCTACAACTCTGTGATTCTTCAGGTGACAGTGAATTGTATGTCCGGGAAAATCTGGGCCAGTCCTAATGCTGCATCATCTGTCCTATTGATTCCTAAACTCTGGTACCCAAACTCGGCCACTCAAACCAGGATAAAAATGGACAGAATACAGCGCCTGGTTTTTGGTCCAGAAAATGTGGTCTCCATTGAAAGTCATCTAAAGCCTCCTTTCCCCTGTCTCAGATAACATGTGAGTTCTTCCAGCGGCAACCTGAGGAAAGGGAACTTGTATGCATAGCTTGTCTTCTTTCAAAAGTTAAGTTTCCTTTCCCCAGCTCTTGAAGGTGTGCCTTAATGCTCTGAGAAGGGCAGGAGACAGCCACACTACCATTGTCTCACGGACGAGGACGCTGAGGCTGGGAGTGCTCCAGGTCACATAGCCAGCGACAGACAGAGCCACCGAGGGCGCTGTTCTGAGAGCCTCTGTAGTGCCCGCCCACCCTCAACCAATATTTATGTGTCGGGTCTAGTGCGAGCTCTGTGGAATCCACAGATGCAAGACACGACCCCTGCCCTCGGGACACTCACAGCCCTCACTGGCTGCAGTGCCAGTCTTGTGCCAGGAGGAATACAGGACCGTGGGGTTCCCTCCACTCACCTTGGAGGCCTCAAGAGCACTGAGGCACAGGGGAGACCCTGCTGCTTTGAAAGGCTTTTGAAAGGTGGGCGAGTGATAACAGGACATAATTAACTAACCTCTTAGTGTCCTGACAAGTCAGGAGGCTAACTGGGTGGGTCAGAGATACGTGTGGGAATTCTCTGGTAGTTCAGTGGTTAGGACTCCAACTTCACTGCCAAGGGCGCAGGTTCAATATCTGGTCAGGGAACTAAGATCCTGTGCAATCTGGGTGGCAAAAAAAACAAAACAAAAAAACCCAACTCTACAAAAAAACAAACCCAGAGATAATGGGGTAAGGGGGTCAGCAGAGAACTGGCTGAGTTTGGGCGTTAGCTGGGCCGCAGGGGGTGCGTCATTCAGATACGCTTGTTTGGAAAACTAGCAAGTGTTCTGGCCTTGGCACCAATGACACCTTCTGATTTCAAAACACAACCCATTCCTGTTGCTGTTTTCTTTGGTTTTTTTTCCCAAGGCATAAAAAGGAGAGAGGAACTATTAAGGCTGCTAAAATTAGCAAAGAAAAATATGGGTGGCCCAGTTAAACCTGAACCTCAGACAACAAATAATTGCAATGCTGGGGGTACCCTGACACGAGGTAATTATTCATTGTTTATCTGAAATTAAAATTTAACAAGGAGTCCTGTATCTTTTTTTTTTTTTTTCTCTAGCCACCCTGGAATTCAGGCAAGAACAATTCTCTAACTACCTCAGAGCATCTGGGCTCAAATACAGGCTTTGAGTTAGAGCAATAGTTAATATTATATTCAGTTCTCCTTTTCACACCAGGGAATAAGCATTCCTGAGTTGCGCAAGATTGCAACCCTCCCTCCCGGCTCACATTCCCAGGGCCTCTGGGCACACAGTCACTCGCAAACAGCAAGACCTTCTTAGGGAAAGGACTGAAGACAGCAGGGCTGCTCCACCTGACTCCCGGGGCTCCTCTCTTGACTGGCGGGGCCACAGAACTGAACAAGGCAGCGGACACTAGAACACCTGAGATTTGGTTCCTCTCAGGCCTCTCAAAGGTACTTAGATTCCTCCAGGGAGATCCGTCTGAAGAAGATGTGTGTGGACTCTTGTTCCCTCACATGGTCCTGTTCCGTGTAGGGTCCACCCGTCTCCATGCCATAGCCTCCCACCCAACTGGGCTTAGATTTGCATGCGTCCTTCTCAGGGGCCACAGTGCAGGGCTGTCTTCCACCTAGTCTTCTAGGATTTGCATTCTAGGATTTGTTGAGCAAATGCATCTGAGGCCTGTGGACAGCCTGTTTTTCCTTACTGGGTCTGGCTGGAGCCAGAGTTTATCCACAAGCAGTGAGTTAATTTTATTTTTTTTTTCTGGACAGGCTGCAAAAATTGAAGTTAAAGGCCTCCTTCTTGTGGACCGTTTTCATTGAGGTGTGAACAGCAGACAGAGTCTGCCCTCATCTGGGCTGGGAAAGGGGAGGGGAGGGCACACACGGCCTCCCATTTCCTCTGTCAGCACAGCAGGACTTGGGGAAGGCCAGGGCCGCCCGCTCCCCCAGCTGCACCAGTAATCCCCGGGGTAAAAGCTGGTAAAGGCTTCTGGCCAGGTCAGCGCCTCCAGGGGATTCCCGTGAGTGGCCGAGATGGAGTCCGCTGGTTCCAGGTCAAGCCTTTTGTGTACTGTGTGAACAAAAAACAAATAGCAGGAGAAGATGTGGTCTCTTGACACTGCAGGAAACAGGAAAGGGTGTCCATGGCTCAGCTCTGCCTAACCCCTGACAGTTTTGCCCCGTGGATGAACTCCTGGGGGAGCACGAGGATCTCAAAGAAGCAAACTCAGGCCGGGTTGGGAGGAGGACTCAGAGCCCAGCTGCCTGGGAGGAGGCTGTGCTGCCCACTCTTACTGTCTGTTCTGACGTCCATCTGTCTGTCCAGAGCAGAGTAGTGGAAGGACCCAAGGGAAGCTGGGAGGATGTTTAGACAAGGAGGCTCTTGCCTGGGGGAAGCAGGACCCTCTACCCCAACAGCCTTGGTGGTGGGTGGGACCCCGGTCCTTGCAAGGCCTGGGGTGAAAGGAGGGCGTCTGAGAACAGTGAGGAGGAGAAGGTTCAGCCTCGCGGGCATCAGGTTCTCTCCCGTTTCACCTCAAGTTTCCTCTCTCGGCTCACAGTTTCCTAGAAAAAGGACACAAATTCATCATCTCCAAGTCCCAAATCTAGTACTCCCCTCCCCTTATATCCACTGAGACCACAGCTCACAGCTTCATATGCTTTGGGCATCCTGAGCAAATAGCCACATTGATATGTGGAAATAGGAAATCTCTATTTGTATCAAAAGCCAGTTCGAGGGTTTACTTTGTCATACAAGTGGTCTTCTGCAAAAGCAGAGTTCTATTTGCAAAGCAGGAGTTGGTGAAAGCATGTTTGCCGTTTTTTTTGACTTACAAAAGTCTGGTTGATATTTGGTTTTTCAGGAAGAGGTGGAGGGGTCTCCAGTATGCTGAGTACAGTCGTGTGGACTGCACACTGAACAAGGATACACTGCCAGTACAAAAGGGCAGGCACTCACAGACATACTGATGCTGCATGTCATTCATACAGTGTTCAAGCAGTCGGAAATCAATTGTTCAAAAAAAATCGGCACATTACGGCAACTTTCCAGCAGGTGGCAGTCAAGTTCTCAAGGAGAGGGTGCTCTTTTCTTGGTGCACAAGGCTTTCTACAGGCTAGTGCTGGCCTCGACCCTTGACCAGGAAGAGGCAGGTGGGGGCAGAAAGAAAAATGGGTTGACGGGGCTCAGAGGTCACCACAGCATCCTGGCACAGGACCGGCAGTGTCTGGCCCCCAGGGACACCCTGGGGAGTTCCACACCTCGGGGCAGCTATATTCCTGGATGCGGCTGGGATGAGGCTTGTAGGCGACCCAAACTGTCTCAGAGGTGGAGGTCAGGGAGAAGTCAAGTGGGCAGGGGGCAGACCTGGATGTGAAAAGCCAAGGAAGCACACGTGAGGGGAAATGAGACCAGAAGGGGGAACTGGGAATCCTGATTTCCAAGCCCTCCTCCACTTGCTGTGTGACCCTGAGCCAGTCACTTACCCTCTCTTGGAAACAGCAGGGAGACACCTGCAGAACTCATCCTGGGGAAATGCTGGGATGTGGATTTGGGGTATTTGTGGATAATTTTCAAATCTGACTGTGTCATTCTGTTGTTTAAATCCTCTCATGACTCCCCAGCAACACAGACAAAGTTCTTTAGCATGGCATCCAAGCCAGACTGACCTGCCCCTTGCCATGCATCCGAGCGCCTCTCCAGGCCTTTCCCTGCCCAAATGGAGGGGCCACACTAGACCCTGTGACTTCTGACCCTCACTCCAGCGCTCCTTCTACCCTGGAGGCTGGACCACTTAATGGCCAACATCAAAATCCTGATGACAGAGGTTCCTGATCCAGATGCTGGCTCTGCCATCTACCAACTGTGTAACTTTGGGCTTGTTACTTAGCCTGTCTGTGCCACAGTGCTTGGAATATAATAACTACTATGTAACTTTTAGCTATTATTAAATTCACCGATTAAAAATTTTTCATTGGATTATAGTTGATTTCCAAGGTTGTATAAATTTATCTTTGAATAGGGGGAGGTTCCATAGTAACTCAAAGGAAAGATTCTCTAATAGTGGAAATTTGGGGAGTCTGACACTTGGTCTGTGGTTAAGAACTTGCTTGCCTATGCAGGGGACACAGGTTTTGATCCCTGGTCTGGGAAGATCCCACATGCTGCGGAGCAACGAAGTTGGTGCGCCGCAAGAACCGAGCCCAACGTCTAGAGCTCGTGAGCTGCAACAACTGAAGTCTGAGTGCCTTGAGCCCATGCTCCACAACAGAAGCTACCACAGTGAGAAGCCCGTGCCCTGCAACTAGAGAGTTGCCTCTGCTTGCTGCAAGTAGAGAAAGCCCACACACAGCAACAAAGACCCAGTACAGTCAAAAATAAATAAACATTAAAAAAAAAAAGGATGTGAGTAGCAATCAGCAAGACGGATCTCCTTCTTTTCCATCTGTAGCCTGCAGGCAGTATTTCAGTTTCTCTTTCTACTTGTCTTTCTACTTTGAGGCCAGTTACACATCCTGAGTCAGATGACCACTGAACTTTTACTAGAGGAGAGATAAGGCCAGCAGAGGACAGCCAGGCTGATACATCTATCTAGCCATGCTCCAGGAGAAGAGCATATCTGGCATTACTGCTGATCCTGAATAAAAGGGACAGGGACAGACTTGACCCCAAGCTGTAAGCCTAGGCAGAGCTATTGTAGCCAATTCACAGACCTATGAAAGAGAAAAGTCAAATGTTTGTTTTGTATTCCACTGAGATCTTGGCCGGGGCAGTGCGGGAAAGAGTGCTGTTTGTTATACAGCATTATCAAAACAGCAAGAACTGACTAATACAACCCATGCCAGAGTATAGATTGAACATTTGATTTAAAACAGACACAGACACACCCAGAACATCTATCCTGAGCTTTTATTCTAGACTCTTTCCTCTGCCAGGAGACCAGGAGTTTCCCCAGGACTAGCCAGTGGATGTGGCAGCGTCTCCTGTGACTGTAGTTTCGGAACAGGTCTTTCCTCTTGCTGGATCACTTCTGTTTTTCTATGCCTTTTATATACATATACATATACATATATATATATATATATTTCCCCCCGCCCTGTCCCCTAACCTTGTCTTTGAAACTCATAGCAATAAATCTGCAAGGAATTGCTTAAGATCAATTGGTATATTGCCTCCAGTAGTTTCATCAACTTGTTCTATAAAGGAACACGGCACACAAGATGTGTGACTCATCAACAACAAGGTTTCCCACAGCTTGTGAAAATCGTTTTGTTTGTTTTTATCACATCCTGCTTCTTTGTACAACACCTTGATTCCTAGACGTTTATCAACCAAGGAAGCTTTGGCTGAAGCGCACGGTTCCCACTCTTCTGAGCATGGAAAGAGGTGTGGCTCTGGAGTCAAAGAGCCAAGTCTGGACCTGGCTCCCAGAGAGCACCCCAGCTGCAGGGAAGCTCCCCACATCCAAGGCAGACCTTCCTACACCCTCACGACCACACCTGACCCTGAGCTCCTGGAGACAGACTCAAAGGTCAGGGAAGTGTTGAGGCTGGAGACCAAGGAACAGAGTGACTAATTCCAGGCTGCACTGATCCCACCCATACGTTCCAGAAACCAGCGACTGCCCTGAGTCCTACACCCTTGCTGTGCACTCAGTTGCTCAGTCATGTCCAACTTTTTTGCAGTCTCATGGACTGTAACCCACCAGGCTCCTCTGTCCATGGAATTTTCCAGGCAAGAATACTGGAGTGGGTCGCCATTTCCTTCTCCAGGGGATCTTCCCAACCCAAGGATCAAACCCATGTAAATCAAACTTTAGGGTAAATTTTCAAAGTTGGGGATCAAGTTGAATTTATCTTGCTTTTTTTCGGCCACACCATGAGGCATGCAGGAGCTTAGTTTCCTGACCAGGGATTGAACCTGTGCCCCCTGCATTGAGAGCACAGAGTTACCACTGGACCACCAGAGAAGTCCCTTATACTGCCATGGCAAACATTATTGGCTGTATCAGCCCATATCTTTTTTTTTTTTTGGCTATGCCCTGCAGCACGCAGAACTTCCTTGACAAGGGATTGAACCCATGGCCCCTGCTTTGGGACCGTGGAGTCTTAACCACTAGACTACCAAGGAAGTCCCTGAATTCGTCTTTGATATCCCCAGAACGTGGAAGAGTGCTTGGCATTTGTGCTGTGCTTAGTAGCTCAGTTGTGTCTGACCCTTTGTGACCCCATGGCATTTAGTAGGTGCTCGATAACGTTTGACTAATTAAGCCAAAACAATCTAATAGAGTCAGAAGCAATTAGAAGCAGGCCTACATTGGTCAGGACTTTAAGCTGTAGGTTGGCAAGAGTTAGGAACTCTACATGGTGAGTTACATGAGCACCCACAGCTTGGGTTTTTAAGAACAGTTCTTTTTTTCCCCGCTCTGGGATAAGGAATGGGCTTCCTAGGTGGTGCTAGTGGTAAAGAACCTGTCTGCCAAAGTAAGAGACAGAAGAGACATAGGTTTGATTCTTGGCTTGGGAGCATCCCCTGGAGAAGGGCATGGCAACCCACTCCAGTATTCTTGCCTAGAGAACTCCATGGACAGAGGAGTCTGGCAGGCTAGAGTCCATAGGATCACAAAGAGTCAAACACGACTGAAGTGACTTTAGCACGGGGCAAGGAATAAATAGCAACTTTATTCCAGAAGATATCAGATGGACTAGTGGTCTAGTGGACGACTTTATTCCAGAAGATAGCAGATTGGACTAGTGGACAACTTTAATATTCTTTAAGTAGAGTTCTATTCAGAAGCTAGGAAGTAGCTAGTTAACTTCTAGGAGTTATAACCATAATATCTACTAATTATTGACTACTATCACACATCTTGCACTCTGCGAAGCAAGTTACACAGTTGACCTAGTTAAACCCTCACAACAGCCTTACAAGTTGGTATTAGCCCTATTTTACTAGGAGATAGAGGCTCAGAAAGACCAAGAGTCCTAAGCACGCTCCCTGGGTGAGACTGTGGCTGAACAGGAATGTTATGTTGGGTGCATCCAACTCCGAAGCCCAGCTCCTCATCCTGATCCTTACTGACCCCCCTCACTACCCCTATAATCTTCCTGCAGCCGTTCCCTTTGTGGAATTAGAGACATTAATCATGCTCACTGCACTTTGCTGCCTGTTTTCTTGCTTCGTGGATGTCTTAAGCAGCCTTTTCTGGTGCCACTTGTCTTTTGTTTGTTCTTCTTGAATACCTTGCTCACCCAGTTGGACTCTTCAGCAGGCCTCTCCCTGGACAAAGAGATGAAGTCATGGTTGCTTAATGACAGGGCTCCACTCCAGCTCAGAAGGTAGACAGACACACAGTGTTATGATTCTCAACCCCAGCTGAACATCAGAGTTCCCCAGTGAACTTTCACTTTGTAATCAATGAATGTTTACCTAAGGAACATCATAGCCACTAGTCAAATGAAACTCAAACTTTTATACAGTTACACATCAATGCAATAAAGTAAGCTATCATGTGAATAAAATGCATAATTTATGTCCAAGCACAAAATTATGTATGTAAACTTTTTCCAAAAATTTTATAATTAAAACTATACTTAATGTGAGAAGCAGGTATGTTTTAATATCCTGGGTATGATACCAAGTGACAAGTGCCTTGGGCCCTTTTCTCTGATGGTGGCCATAGGAAAACTCAGCCACTGCCAGAGCTACCCCAAGGAGGGGAGGGATGAGGTTGGTGAATAACAACACCCTGATTTACTCTCTGATCTCCTGCTGGTGCCTTCCACCGGCCAACCCCACTGGCATTCAGTCAGCAAGGGAGCCTGGGTATTGTGATTCCCAGAGAGGTTAAAAAGAAAAAAAACCTTCCCCAGCCGTCTCGTAATAGCTGCAAGGGTAACAACAGAGCACATGTTACACAACCCAGATGGTTGAGGTGCATTATGAAAGAAGATTTTCTGGAGACAATCTGCAACATAGCAGTATTAGCCCCCTTCTTATGCTGTTAGAAAATAATTTGGATTAAGGGAGATTTGGGGTAGAATTCCCTTAATTTATACTGTGCAGGAACCACCCAAGGCTAGGGTGCAGCAGGCCTGCCAGCTCTCTTGACCTGAGACATCCCCGAGAGTCAGGTATGAGGAAGCGTGCACACTCCCCCACCGCATCCAGAGGAGGTACACTCCCAGTGCGCACAGCGGCGACTGGGACTGACACTGTCGGGAGGAACAGACTCGTGTCCCCGTGTCCCCCCACTGAAGGAGAGAGAAGGGAGGCAGTGGTCTGTAATCACATCCAAAGAGGATCCCCAGGCAGCTAAAGAGATGGAAAGTATCATTTAGCTGGGCCCCCTCCCCGATCGAAGGAAAGAAACTGTCCCCAGTCAAGGAGATACTCACACTGCGTGAGGTTTGCTGGCGGTTTCCTTCACATTAGCCAGAGGCACGGTGCTTTTCGAATTTGAAGAGGCAAAAGGAACTACAGCCAAAAATAAAAATATAGAAGACGTGAGTGAGATGGGAACGGCGAGGAGGAGTACTTAGTCATTTCTGAAATAACAATAAGAAGAAAGTGAGAATGTTTAGAAACTCTTTTTCTTAAATTCTCGTATTTGGGACCAGAATCATATTTGGGGACTTGACTGAGATCCAGGGCAACAGCATCTGCGGGAAGGCCTGAAGCTAACCCTTGACATAATATTATCAACAATTCTGTCCTGAAAAGCAGCCAGTTGTGTTAGGGAAAGTTTTCAAGAAAATCCCCCACAGGGGCCTGAACCTTCCATCATCTGCTTTCTGTAATGCTTTTTTTGTCTTCTTTACTGGAATAGGAAATAGAAATCATTTCATGACCAGTATTCTTTTCAAAATTTTTTGGCCATGCTGCGGCCATGTGGGATCTTAGTTCCCTTGACCAGGGATCAAATCCACTCCCCATGCATCGGAGGCGTGGAGTCTTAACCACTAGACCACCATGGAAGTCCCATCATGGCCACTATTCTTAAGTAAGCTCTCTGCATGTTTCCGACGAGTGTGGGGATATATAATACATGAATATTAAGGTGTAATTATGTAACACATGTAAATGATAATAATATGGAATAAATTAGCACATTCATCTATCTGAGGAACTTGGAGACCTTTCATCTGCGGACCTGCTGGCTGTCCCTCACTTGTCCAGATCTATTTGTGGTTCCTTTGTTTATGGATTTTCCCCAGGACTTTCTGCAACAGTCCCACCCCCAACAATAACATGGCAAAACAACAAATAACATGAACCCCTGGGAGCGGCACTCTGTCCAACTCCCCCTGATGGCCTCAGATGTCACTGCTGAGACCCAGCAGGGCTTCTTGACCTGAGGACTCCTGACGCCACCGGCCAGGCAAGTCTTTGGTGTAAGGGTTGAGCACTGTAGGATGTTTAGCAGCATCCCTGGCTTCTCCCGACTACGTTCCCCACCAGGTGACAACCAAAAATGTCCCCAGATGCTGCCAAATGTCTCCTGGGGTAATATTGCCTCTAGTGGAAAATCACTGGGCTATCTGTGCCCTCTGCCCACCCCCGATACAAGTGAGGAATGCCAACTCCAGACTCATGATTGTTCAGGCCCCTGAAGATGGCTGGCTTTAAGCCGCTGGTGTGATAACATAAAATAAATGCATTTCATTTAACTGGGAATAAGAAAGCAAGTGAAACACTTTGACCAACTTTCTGACTCCTAATGTTCTGGTATTTTTGTCTTGTGATTGAAAGAATCAAAGTGAACCTATTTAAAAAAAAAAAAAAGGGAAGAAAGGAAGACAAGAAAAGAAAAACGAAAACAAAATAAAAGGCAAAGTGAACCTATTCCCAAAGAGAGAAAGAAAAAAAGGAAAGAAAAGAAAAACAGAAAAGCCAAAATGAACTCACTCCAGAAAAAGGAGGAGGTCACACCTGACCTGGGGCAGAATCACAAATAAGGAAGCCTTGCTAACCTGTGCTACTATTTATCATAATAACTATGAAAGCCCGACCGATGGACCATGAAGGCCCTACAGCCTGGCCTCACTCCATCACTTGGACCTCTCTCCGTTGGTTCCCACCCAGACCACCTACAGTGGCCAATCAGGTGTCCCCTTTACACTGAAGGTGCCTTGTACCTTCCTTCTCTGCACCCGGACCTCTAGAATAAACAAAATCTGAAATGTTCTTTCTACTCGGTGAGATCCCACAAACCACAGTTGTCAAAATCCTGCCCCTTTCAAATTACCCCTCACCTCCGAGAAGGCTTCCTTATTTCCCCCCAGAGAGAGGTGATCTTATTCTCTGTAAGTACCCTCAACACTGTTTTTGTCGGTTACACAGTACGTAAGAATTTCTTCTTGTATTTTTGAAGTTAGCATCCATGCCATTCCCTCTGTCAGAAGGGAGATTTCCTGAGAGTGAGGAATTGAGAACAGTTCACCTTTGAAGCCCCCAGAGAGGGTCTTCTCAAACTATCTGTACTGAAGAACCAATTTCTAAAAATCATACTTACAATCCATAATGGACTAGTACTTTGGTAAAATGTATTACAAATGAACTAGTAGGAAATGATGAAACTCTTGGATGTCACGGCTCTATCTTATTGCTATAAACATTTCAAAATGCTTGCTCTCACTTTCTGCACTCATCTCATTGTGCACAAGTAACTGACAATTCAGAGGCTGGCACTGGTCCACAGACCGCTCTTTGGGTACCACTGCCCTGGCACAGTGGCTTTCACAATAAAAATCTCCTAGAATTGCAGTTCTCAAACGTGAGAGGGCAAAAGAACTTGGAAGGCTTGTAAAAAATGCAGACAGCTGGATCCCACCCCTAGAATTGTTGATTTAGTAGGTATGTGGTAGGACCTGAGAATTTTTATTTCTAACATGTTCTCAGGTGATGCTGTTGCCGCTGGTTGGGGACCACACTTTGAGAATCACTAGACAGGAACCAGTGGTAAAGAACCTGCCTGCCAATGCAGGAGATATAAGAGACATGGGTTTGATCCCTGGGTTGGGAAGATACCCTAGAGGAGGGAATGGCAACCCATTCCAATATTCTTGCCTGGAGAATCCCATGGACAGAGGAGCCTGGCAGGTTATGGTCCATAGGGTCGCAAAGAGTCGGACACAAAGGAAGTGACGCATACACAAACTAAAGGAAAAGACAAAAAGTCAAGTACACTGCCCTCTCATGGTGGCCTCTCCTCATAGCCATAGTGAAGTCGCTCAGTCGTGTCCGACTCTTTGCGACCCCATGGACAGTAGCCAACCAAGCTCCTCCGTCCATGGGATTTTCCAGGCAAGACTACTGGAGTGGGTTGCCATTTCCTTCTCCAGGGGATCTTCCCGACCCAGGGATCGAACCCGGGTCTCCTGCATTGTAGGCAGACACTTTACTGTCTGAGCCACCAGGGAAGGCCAGTAGAGCCACTAAAGCTAAGGGCTAACTAACTTCACCAGTGCACCCCTCTAAAGCGATGGCTATAGCTACCACATCATCACACACTTGCCAATGGGCTCGGATGTGAGGCAGCTGAGACAGGCCAGAAGGGTCCATACCTTGGGGCTGTTCTGGGCCCAGTTCCTCCACAGGTGGCTGTGCAGGTGATGCTGAAGAAGAATATCGGGGCAACGCTGGAGGTGCCCCCACACTGCAAGGCCCCAGGGGTGGCCTGGGTGATGCAGTTGCCTGGGGGGGCGGGGACTTGGGTGGTGATCCAGTCGGTTGTATCTGCTGTGATGGTGGTACAGGTGACAGCCCAGGTGTTGAGCTGGGGAGTGAGGACACGGCTGGGAGTGACGCAGGTGGCAAGTCAGTTGGAGAACGTGACGGTGATGAGGCTGGTGGCGATGCAGGTGATAAAACAGGCGGCTCCACAGGCCAGTCACATGTGGATTCGGGTGCCGGCATGGGTGGGGACAGAGGTGGACAGCGGCCACCCCTTCCATCCTCTTTGGGAGCCCGCTGTGTGTGAAGTTGTCTGGATTCTTCTGGACTGGCCGGCTGTCTTTGGAGGCTCGGTTGACAGCGTTCAGGACACTGGTTGCCAAGGGCGAGTTCTATCTGGCAGTACACTTCTACCCGGGGGAAAATCACTCTCTTGGAAGGAGAATTAAGATAAGCAGCATCTAGGAAAAACAACAGCATGGGGTCACAGGTGGCATTTCTAACCCCTGACCTGAGCATGATGTTTGCAAAAAATGGTTTCCCAGATTATTTTCATGAACAGGATGAGTGCTGGTCACTGTTTTTGTTTTGCTCTTGCCGTGTGTCCAGAGGGATCTCAGTTCCCTGACCAAGGACTGAACCCAGCCATGGTGGAGAAAGCCCAAAATTCTAACCCTGGGCTACCAGGGAATTCCTGGATTAGTGCTTTTCAATAGCCTTTCTTTACTTACTTGAATTTATATTGAATGACTGTGTTTTGATAGAAGGCTGGGGTAGATTTAAACGTTGCTGGTAAGGATCCAGTTGAGAGATGGAGGTCGGAGAGAGAGAGGGAATGATGAAAAATTGGAGAATTCTGAGACAGGAATGGGGTCTGAGCCCAGGTGGGTGGGTGAGCTCTAGACACAGGCGAAGAAGGGTCAGGGAAAGGTGAGTCTGTATATTTGGTGGCGCAAAGTCGAGAGAACTCCCCTCGGATGGCTTTGGTTTTCTCTGTGAAGTAGGAAGCCAGGCAGAGTAGAAGACTGGAGGTCAGGAGCAGTAGGTTTGAGGTGGTAATTGCAGAGGATGAGAAAGTAAGTTGACAAGAAAAATATAATGTGATTGCTTTCAGTGTAGAAATTCACAAGCCATTTCAAAAATTCATATGAAAATATGAAGGACTTAGAATAACAAAAACAACTTTGAAAATGGAACAAAAGCTGGAAAACTAAGACTACCAGGTTTCAAGATTTACTGTAAAGCTATAGGGATCAAGACAGGATGGTCCTGACATAAAGGTGGGTAAATCTATCAGTGGAACAAACGGAAGGTCCAGAAATAGTCCCATGACATAGACAACTGATTTTAGTCCAAGATGCAAAGTTATTTCAATGGAGAAAGCAAAGTCTTTTCGACAGACAACACTGGCATAACATGATATCCATTTTTTATAAAGAACTTAGATTTATATCTTGTACCTTATACAAAATTAACTCAAGATAGATCACAGACATAAATGAAATCCTAAAAAAAGGAAAAGCCTCTGGAAGAATGGTGGGGAGTGAGAGAAATGGGGGAAGGGGTCAAAAGGTAAAAACTTCCCGTTATAAAATAAGTAAGTCACAGGATGGACTGTACAGCCTGGTGACTAGAGTTAGTATTAACAATACTCTATCAAATATTTGAAATTTGCTGAGAGAGTAGATCTTAAAAGTTCCCATCACAAGAAAAAAAAAGTTTTTTATAACTCTGTGTAGTGATGGAAGTAACTAGACTTTTGTGCGGAGAAGGCAATGGCACCCCACTCCAGTACTCTTGCCTGGAAAATCCCATGGGAGGAGGAGCCTGGTAGGCTGCAGTACATGGGGTCACTAAGAGTCGGAAACGACTGAGCGACTTCACTTTCACTTTTCACTTTCATGCATCGGAGAAGAAAATGGCAACCCACTCCAGTGTTATTGCCTGGAGAATCGGGAGCCTGGTGGGCTGCCGTCTATGGGGTTGCACAGAGTCGGACACGACTGAAGCGACTTAGCAGCAGCAGCAGACTTTTTGTGAGGGTCGTTTTGCAACATACACAAATTTTTAATCATCATCTGTACACCCTGGTGGCTCAGACGGTAAAGTGTCTGCCTGCAATGCGGGGGACCCAGGTTCAATCCCTGGGTTGGGAAGATCCTCTGGAGAAGGAAATGGCAGCCCACTCCAGTATTCTTGCCTGAAAAATTCCATGGACTGAGGAGCCTGGTAGGCTACAGTCCACAGGGTCGCAAAGAGTCGGACACGACTGAGCGACTTCACTTTCACTTTTACACCTGACACTATTATAATGCTCTGTGTCAGTTATATCTCTAATTATATTTCAATTAAAAAATAAAAAGAAATATTGCTCTACTAGGAAAAAAAGAACCAAGTCTTTTGGTGCAAGTGGAGTGACTCTTTGGAGGGCACATATCCTTTTTCACCTAATTATTAAAACACTGAATTTTTAATAAAATTGCAAAAATAGCTCTATTTAATTTGGGGGTCATTTTTTGTTTGTTTGTTTTATAGACTGAACATTTCCTTTTCCCCAGACTCTTTCCAATCACTAATGTCTCTAAGAAATTAATTGCCTATACCTGTTTTTCTTACTGGTAAATGTTAATCTCCTTGTATACTGTAATTGCCTAAAATAATTGAACTGAGTTCACCATGACTCAGTTATTTGATTTTTATAATAAAACCTTTGTATTTTAAAACATTAAAAATCCTCTAGAAGAAAACAAAGGAAAAATATTTTTTGTAATCTTGACTGAAGCAAAGATTTCTTAGATAAAGACACCAAAAGCATGATGCACAAAGGATAAAAGTTAATATGGACCTACTGAAATAAAAAATTCTCCTTTTCAGATGACACTCTTAAGGAGTTGGGTAGAGAAATCATGGACTGGGAGAAAGTATTTGCAAATAGTATTTCTGAAAAAGGGCATTTATAGAGAACACATAAAAGCTCTTAATAAGAAAACAACCAATTCCATTTTGTAAATGGGCAAAGAGCCAATTGAAAGAGCTCCCAGTGGTCAAAACTGGAACAATTTGACTAACAAAATAAATAAAGTAGGACTGAATAATAACTCACAGTAAAAAATAAGTACTCGGGGGTTCATAGTGATATAAACAGATGATTGAATAGGTAAGTCAATGGGGAAGAAAGAGACAAATCTCTCATGCAGATTTCCCAATACTTTCAGTGGATACTTCAGCCCTTAAAGAAGTGGAAAACACTCTACTCCTTCCATGTGGGCTTTGCATAGTGACTTCCTTCTGAAGAGCACAGTATGGAAAGGAGAAAGAGTAACTTTAGAGTGGAGACACCAGAAATCCGTCCTCAGCCAGGAGACCAGGGTCAATGTCATCAGTGATACGTCATGTAGGCAGCACGTGTCCTCGATACAATGTCATGAGAACGGCACTGTGCATCAGTTGTCTTCCTCCCCCAAATCCACAACCCCAGTCTAACCATGAGAAAAAACATCAAGCAAACCTCAACTGAGCCACATCCTCCAAAATATCTGGCCAGTAGTTCATTAAAAGGGCTTCCCTGGTAGCTCAGCTGGAAAAGAATCTGCCTGCAATGCAGGAGACCCCGATTCAATTTCTGGGTCAGGAAGATCCGCTGGAGAAGGGATAGCTACTCACTTCAGTATTCTTGGGCTTCCCTGGTGGCTCAGACAGTAAAGAAGCCACCTGCCACGAGGGAGACCTGGTTTCGAACCCTGGGTTGGGAAGATCCCCTGGAGGAAGGTATGGCAACCCACACCAGTATTCTTGTGTGGAGAATCCCCATGGATGGAGGAGCCTGGTGGGCTACAGTCCGTGGGGTTGCAAAGTGTCAGACGTGACTGAGCAACTAAGTACAGCACAATTCAGTTCAGTCGCTCAGTCGAGTCCGACTCTGCGACCCCATGGACACAGCACGCCAGGCCTCCCTGTCCATCACCAACTCCCGGAGTTTACTCAAACCATGTCCACTGAGTCGGTGATGCCATCCAACCGTCCCATCTTCTGTCATCCCTTTATCCTCCTGCCTTCAATTTTTCCCAGCATCAGGGTCTTTTCAAATGAGCCAGTTCTTTGCATCAGGTGGCCAAAGTACACAGGTCATTAAAAACAAGGAGAGTCTGAGCAACTGTGACAGACAGGAGGAGCTTGAGGAGTCAGTACAACTAGATGTGACATGGGATCCTGGATGGGATACTGGGGCAGAAAAAGGACATTGGGTAAAAACTGAGGAAATCTGAATAAAGAATGGGCTTCAGTTAGTAACAATTTATCAGTGTTGGTTCATTAATTATAAACAATACACCATAGTATGTACTAAGTACTGTGCTATAGTATCTAACAAGTGTGAGACATAAAATAAGAGGGAAACTAGATGTGGGGTATATGGAAACTCTCTGTACTGTTTTCACATTTTCCCTGTAAATCTAAAACAATTCAAAAAAATAAAGCTTAACAAATAAAGGTCTAGAGGGGAATTGGGCCAAAGAGTGGAACGGACACTTCACCAAAGAATATACTTGAACGACTAATTAGCAAATGAAAAGATGTTCAACATTATTAGTCATTAAGGAAATGCAGATTAAAATCACAATAAGATACCACAAACACACCTATTAGAATGGTTAATATTAAAAAGACTGACCAGGGAACTTGCCGTGGCTGGGAATCCAGTGGCTCAGATTCCACACTCCCAATGCAGGGGGCCCAGGTTCAACCTGTGGTCAGGGAGCTAGAGCCCACATACCACAGCTGAGTTCAGATGCCACAACTAAGAGATTCTACATGCTGCAACTAAGATCCAGTGCAGCCAAATAAATATTTTTTTAAAAAAACACAAAAGCTAAAAGAGACTGACCATACCAAGTGTTGGTGAGAATGTGGAGAAACTGGAATCCTCATACACCGTTGGGAATGTAAAACGATACAATCACTTTGGAAGATAATTTGGCAACTTCTTAAAAAGTCAAACATACATTCTGGGTATGTGTCTTAGTCTATACATATCTAAGAATTGAAAACAGGATCTCGAAGAGATACCTGCACACCCATGTTCCTTGCAGTATATTATTCACAATAGTCGAGGGGTGGAAGCAACCCAAATGTCCATTGATAGATAAATAGATAAAGAAAACTTGGTCTATATTCACAGTCTATATTATCCAGCCTTAAGGAAGGAAATCCTGTCACATGCTACAACATGCCTGAATCTTGAGGACATTATACATGAGTTGGTTAATCGGGATAGACTTTTAGTTTTTCAAGATGGAAAAGTTAAGGAGATTGGTTGCACAACAATGTATGTTTAACACTACTGAATTGTACATTTATACCGGTTAAGATGATAAATTTTATGTGTGTTTTACAACTACTATATACATTATATTTTATATTAAATTAGTATATATTATACATATATTTGAATACATATATTATATACTAAACATACATCCACCATACTATCTGGCCATTCCACTCCTGTGTATTTACCCAAGAGAAACAAAAGCTTTTGTCCATACAGAAACTCAAGCGTGAAATGTACATGCGTGCATGCTAAGTCGCTTCAGTCATGTCCGACTCTTTGCAACTCTATGGACCATAGCCTGCCAGGCTTCTCTGTCCATGGGATTCTCTAGGCAAGAATACTGGAGTGGGTTGCCATGCCCTCCTCCAAGGGATCTTCCTGACCCAGGGATCAATCCCATGTCTCTTACATTCTCCTGTATTGGCAGGCAGGTTCTTTACCACTAGCGCCTCCTGGGAAACCCAGGAAATGTACATAGCAACTTTATTCATAACAGCCCCAATTTGGGTACAACCTCTATGGCCATTAAAGGATGAATGGATAAATGAACTGTGGTATATTCACACAGTTGATTGGAATGCAAATGGGAATGAAATATTTATACCAAGCAATGACACAGATGAATCTCAGAATAGTCATGCTGGGTGAAAAAAAGCAGACAAAAAAGAATTCATACTATAAGACTCCGTCTATCAAAAAAAAATCTAAAAATGAAAATTGATGTATAATGACAGCGAGACATCAAGGTTTGCTTGAGGGTGGGGGAATGAGGGAAGGTGGGAGAGATCCCAAAAGGGCATGAGGAAACTTGGGGCTTGATGGATTGTTCCCAATCTTGATTGTGGTGCTGGTTTCACAGGTGTGTGTGTGTGTGTGTGTGTGTGTGTGTGTGTGTGTGTGTGTCTGTCTGTCTGTCTGTCTGTCTGTGTGTGTCTGTGTGAAAACCTATCCAATTGTGAGCAGGAGGAAGGGAGGCAGGAAGATCGGTCTGGCCAGGCATGCCTGGATGTGGGACGGATATTTCAAATGTGGCAACTTCTGAGCTCCAGTCTCACTCAGCACCCATGTCCACGCATCTGTGTAGGGAAGGCGGATTTTCAAGGATGCCAGCAAGCAGTGCCCTTTGTTTTGGCAGAAGGCAACTGCCAGGGGAGACCAAGGGTGGAGAGGGAGGCTCAGCTGCTGGCAGAAATAACTAAGTCAATGTGAGCCTTTAGGAGGGGGGAAGACTGAAGATGCCAGGATGTGAGCTGAGGAGTTGAGGGTGACACCTTGCAGGTGTGGCTTCCTGCCGGAGCTGACCCCCTTTCAGAAAACAGGCAGGAGGCTGGAGCAGACTTCCGATTTCTGCTCCCAGATGGTAGGTGGGGATTAAGAGAGTGTAGCTCTGGGCACCAGCCACAGTTTCTCAGGATATGTCAGTATTTCCTGCCTGCATCTGGTGCCAGGAGAAAACTCCAGGCCCATCAAACTCAAGAGGGTTGAGGTGCTGGAGCTGAAGCTTGCACTGAGAAAGCCACGCACACACTGGCAAATTGGAAGAGGAAGCAAAAACAGCTGGCAGCCAGCATGAGACACTTTCTCCCTTATGAGTTGTGTCTGTTCCTACTTGGAGTGATTCCAGGGCCATTGGGGAAAATCTGCCATCCTCCATATACTGTCCCCAATTCAGGAGTGGATGGCTGCAATGCTACTAGAGTTTCATCTTTGGGTTTAAGACCACCATTCACACCTGTGAGAATGTCCCAACCAGCTAAGGGTGGAAGGGGGGAGGGTGAGAAGTCACTGGGTTCCTCCAGAGGGTGAAATATGGGGCTCTGAGAAACAGGGGAGACGAGAGATGCTTCAAAATCCATTTTGTATCTCTCCCTGGGGCTTGCCCTGAGAGGGAGATAAAGGAAAATTCTAAGGGAGAGACAGGTATGGAGGCAGCCCAGTAGCTGTAATCTGAGCTGTAGAGGGATTTCCTGCAGCAGGGAATTGGTGCCTGCTCCAAGATCCAAGAACCAAACAGGGGATTCCCAAACCCCAAGTCCTCAGTATACACCATCACTGAGGAAAGAATAGAGGGACTCCTCAGCTGGTGGTGGGAAGGAGCCCAGGCCCCAGCCAGACCCTCCTATTCCTGGGGCTCTGGAGGTGAGCCCTCATCTCCACCACCACACACCCTTCAGGTGGTCCTCCTTTTGGATACTTGCGGTTCAGCTTCCCAGCTGTCCCCTGTGCAAATGCAGAGGATGGAGGAGTTGTCAGAGGACAGTCAGGACTAGGAGGTGTCTGTCTGCAGAGAGGTGAGAGGAGGGGCCTTCTCTGAGGTCAGAGCAGGCAGTGGACAGGACTGACCGTGGCTAGGAGTGGAGATACGGTTCACCACCAGCCACCTTGTACAGATGAGAAACAGGCCCCAGGAGGTGAATTACTTACTCAAGGTCACACAGTTGGTGTGTCGAGAACCAGGATCTAAATAAACCCTTCGTACAGATTAGGAACCAAGACTCAGAGAGTTGGAGTGATTTCCTGGAGCTTGCGCAGCTTGGGGGATGGGGGTCCTGGCCCAGGGCCGCTCACTTCCAGAGTCCACATTCCCTCCATCCTGCTACCCATCCTCCTAGCTGGGAGAAAGGGCCCAGGAGAAAGTAGATTCGGGACAAGGGAAGCTTGGGAAAGCAGGAGGCAATTTTGGAGGAAAAAATTTTTTAAATGCATATATCCTAGGGGGAAGAAAAACCACATTCAATCTTTTAATCTCACTCCTAAAACACATACTTTTTAAACTACATACAGAAAAAGTTCACCATGATTCCACAGGGCCCTACAGGCTCCTAGGCACAAAGTCTTGCTGTGTCCCCTATTTCTTTGATTATAGGAAATAGCCTTCATTCAGCCTCCTCAACCTTCCCTGAGTTCAAATGGGCAGGTTCAAGCAGTTGTTAATTAGGGAAGGGAGGGAATGGGAGACCAAGGAGAAATAGCCAAGAGCAGCCTAGGGGCAAGGTCATGTTTCCCATCAAAGGATACACACAAAAATATCTTTGAGTTATTCGGCAGATATCTGCAGAACCATTCAGCTTCAGCTTCTTTAGCATTAATGGTTGGGGCATAGACTTGAATGGTTTACCTTGCCGAAGAAGCTGAAGTTGAACGGTTCTATGAAGACCTACAAGACCTCCTAGAACTAACACTAAAAAAAGATATCCTTTTCATCATAGGGGACTGGAATGCAAAAGTAGGAAGTCAAGAGATAACTGGAGTAACAGGCAAGTTTGGCCTTGAAGCACAAAATGAAGCAGGGCAAAGGCTAATAGAGTTTTGCTCAGAGAACTCACTGGTCATAGCAAACACCCTGTTCCAGCAACACAAGAGATGACTGTATACGTGGATATCACCAGATGGTCAATACTGAAATCAGATTGATTCTGTTCTTTGCAGCCAAAGATGGAGAAGCTCTATACAGTCAGCAAAAACAAGACCAGGAGCTGACTGTGGCTCGGATCTGAACTCCTTACTGCAAAATTCAGACTTAAATTGAAGAAAATAGGGAAAAGCACTGGACCTTTCAGGTATGACCTAAATCAAACCCCTTACGATTATACAGTGGGAGTGAGAAATAGATTCAAGGGCCTAGACTGGATAGACAGAGTGCCTGAAGGACTATGGACAGAGGTTCATCTACACTGTACAGGAGGCAGTGATCAAGACCATCCCCAAGAAAAAGAAATGCAAAAAGGCAAAATGGTTGTCTGAGGAGACCTTACAAATAGCTGAGAAAAGAAGAGAAGTGAAAGGCAAAGGAGAGAAGGAAAGATATATCCATCTGAATGCAGAGTTCCAGAGAATAGCAAGGAGAGATAAGAAAGCCTTCCTCAGTGATCAGTGCAAAGAAATAGAGGAAAACAATAGAATGGGAAAGACTAGAGATCTCTTCAAAAAAATTAGAGCTACCAAAGGAAAATTTCATGCAAAGATGGGCACAATAAAGGACACAAATGGTATGGACCTAACAAAAGCAGAAGATATTAAGAAGAGGTAGCAAGAATACATAGAACTATACAGAAAAGGTCTTAATGACCCAGAATACCATGGTGGTGTGATCATTCACCTAGAGCCAGACATTCTGGAGTGTGAAGTCAAGTGGTCTTAGGAAGCATCACTACGAACAAAGTTACTGGAGGTGATGAAATTCCAGCTGAGCTATTTCAAATCCTAAAAGATGAGGCTGTGAAAGTGCTGCACTCAATATGCCAGCAAATTTGGAAAATTCAGCAGTGGCCACAGGACTGGAAAAGGTCAGTTTTCATTTCAATCCCAAAGGCAATGCCAAAGAATGTTCAAACTACCATACAATTACACTCATTTCACATGCTAGCAAAGTAATGCTCAAAATTCTGCAACCTAGGCTTCAACGGTACGTGAATTGAGAACTTCCAGATGTTCAAGCTGGATTTAGAAAAGGCAGAGGAACCAGAGATCAAATTGCCAACATCAGTTGGATCATAGAAAAAGCAAGAGAGTTCCAGAAAAACATCTATTTCTTCTTCATTGACTTACACTAAAGCCTTTGACTGTGTGGATCACAGCAACCTGTGGGAAATTCTTAAAAAGATGGGAATATCAGACCTTAACTGCCTCGTGAGAAATCTGTATGCAGGTCAAGAAGCAACAGTTAGAACCAGATATGGAACAACAGACTAGTTCCAAATTGGGAAAGGAGTACGTCAAGGCTGTATATTATCACCCTGCTTATTTAACTTATATGCAGAGTACATCATGTGAATGCTGGGCTGGATGAAGCACAAGCTGGAATCCAGATTGCCGGGAGAAATATCAATAACCTCAGATATGCAGATGACACCACACTTATGGCAGAAAGCGAAGAACTAAAGAGCCTCTTGATGAAAGTGAAAGAGGAGAATGAAAAAGTTGGCTTAAAACTCAACATTCAAAAAACTAAAATCATGGCATCCGGTCCCATCACGTCATGGCAAATAGATGAGGAAACAGTGACAGACTTTATTTTGGGGGGCTCCAAAATCACGGTAGATGGTGACTGCAGCCATGAAATTAAAAGATGCTTGTCCCTTGGAAGAAAAGCGATGACCAACCTAGACAGCATATTAAAAAGCAGAGACATTACTTTGCCAGCAAAGGTCCATCTAGTCAAAGCTGTGGTTTTTCCAGTAGTCACTTATGGATGTAAGAGTTGGACCATAAAGGAAGTTGAGTCCAAAGAATTGATGCTTTTGAACTGTGACGTTAGAGAAGACTCTTGAGATTCCCTCGGATTCCAAGGAGATCTAAGCAGTCCATCCTAAAGAAATCGGTCTTAAATATTCATTAGAAGGACTGATGCTGAAGCTGCAGCTCCAATATTTTGACCACCTGATGCGAAGAACTGACTCCTTGGAAAAGACCCTGATGCTGGGAAAGATTGAAGGCAGGAGAAAGGGATGACAGAGGATGAGATGGTTGGATGGCATCATCGACTTGACAGACATGAGTCTGAGCAAGTTCAGGGAGTTGGTGATGGACAGGGAGGCCTGGCATGCTACAGTCCCTGGGGTCTCAAAGAGTCAGATACAACTGAACAACTGAACTGAAGTGAACATTTGGTAAACATCCTTTGATCCAGGAATCATTTTTTTTTTAAATATGCCCCATGGAATTAATTCTAGATATAGAAAAGCATTTTTCTTTCATTTTAACAAAGAAGTTTGCATGGAGTTAGAGTGTGTAATAGATGCCATTGAAATCAGAAAATACACAGAGGATACACAGGGATGGGACCATGCTTTTCAAAGCAACATAGGGTGAGGGCTCTTCTCTCTCATTTGTTGATCAATATGTCACTCAAAGTCTCACACAAACATAAGCTAGTCATATGTAGTTCTATATTAACACTACTGTTTCATTGGAAAGAGAATAAAATACAAGAAGAATAAAATACATTTATTTTATACAATAAAATACACGTCATGTAATGACGTGAAAATGGAATTCTCCAAGGAGACACGAGCTATGTATTTCCTAGCTTTTACTTTTATTTATTTATTTTTAATATATTGGCTTTTTAAAAGATTCTTTTTGATGTGGACCATTTTTAAAGCCTTTGTTGAATCTGTTACAATATCGCTTCTGTTTTATGTTTTGGTTTTTTGGTTACGAGGCATGGCATGTGGGGTCTTAGCTCCCTGACCAGGGATCTAACCCACACCCCCTGCTTTGGAAGGTGAAGTTTTAACAAGTGGACTGCCTGCGAAGTCCCAACCTAAACATAGTTTTTAAATCCAGAAAATTTATCTGTTCAAAAACTGTAGACACAGTCTAATCAGTAAGCCCCCTTTTCCACAGAGACCATAGTTTCTGGCACATCGGCCTGTCCTGGACAATGAAGACAGTCGGGTTCTTGTACCCATTTCCGGCTCTCCTGGCTGAAGGGCACCTCCAGTTCACAAACTGGGGGAAACGCGCCTTTACTCAGCTCTTCTACTTTCTGTCTTTGCCCCATCTACCGCCCCCCACCCCCGCCCCACTTCCTCCTGACCCCACATGGTACTCACTCAGCCTTCTCAAGTACAAAACGGCATCTTCGTACCCTCGGTAGTAATAATTGTGGAGGATCTGCAAGGTGGAGCACCAGAAAGTAAGTAAGGGTGCAGCAATGCAGAGCCTGGCAGCCCCCTGGCCCAAAGCAGCTGCTTTCACTGCTCTTCAGCTTCCCTGGATGGGCTTTTCAAAATGTGCTCCTCCCTTGCTATCTGCTAAGTGGGGGGCAGTTCCTGACCATGTGTCCATAGTGATGCTGCATGAAGGTGTTAAACCATTCGCAGCTGATCATCAGTGTCCCCTGGGCCGCAGAGTGTGAGAGGTCTCTAGTAGAACCCGAGAAGGTGCATTTGAACAGTAGGAAGAGCAGAACGAGGAGACAGGGCTCAAATCCCAGCACGGCCACTTATCGGCTTGGTGGCTGTCTGAACGTGACCTCTCACAGCTTCAGTTTCTTCACTTGTAAAATGGGAATAATAACTGTATGTATTACAGAGGATGCTGGCGGATTACCCGAGATATTGCCCATAATACCTTTTCTGTAAAAGGCCAAATAGTAAATATTTGGGGCTTTGCAGGTCACACATAGTCTCTGTCATTTCTTTTTTTATTTTTATTTTTAACAATGCCTTAAAAATAGAAAGTCCATTCTTAGCTCACAAGCGATGGGCTGGATTTGGCTCCTGAGCCATAGTTTGCTGACCCCACACTGCATGTCAGAGTGCGAGAGTTCAGCCAACATTCCTATCAGCAGTTCTGACATAGTCAGGGGGAAAGAATTGAGGCTGGGAGCACCTTGGGCACTTGTTCATTCCTGGGTAGCAGCAAGGCCAGGTTACAGGTTTACGAGGAAGTTTAAGGGACCAGCGAAGGGGGAAAACACAGATGGACTGAGTGGGCCCCCCTGGCTCCCCCGACCCAGTCCTCCTCCCCACCCCACCACCCTCCCTGGCTCTCCCTGCACCCACTCTCAGATCCCTCGTGTCTCTCACCATCAGGTCTGGGGGGAACAGGGCATGGGTCATCCTGGCAATGTTCTCCAGGGAGAACTGGAAGGAGCAGTTGAACATGCGGAAATCGTGGAAGATGGCAGGACAGTCCCGCGGGCAGATGTCCTGCTGCCCGGTGAAGGTGGAGATGGTGATGGAGTCGGTCCAGAAGGAGCAGGGTTGCATGCCGGTGAAGCCCCCGTCGATGTACCGCTGCGGGGCGGGGTGCCCGTGAGAAACGCTCATCTGGGGTCAGAGGCCCTCTCCCCCACTCAGGGCATCAAAGAAATGGGTCTTGGGACTTAACTAATGGTCCAGAGGATAAGACTCTGCTGTCCCAGTGGGAGGGGAGGGGTGTGGGGCGTGGGCATGGGTTTGATCCCTAGTCTGGGAACTAAGATCTCAAAGGCCATGTGGTAAGGCCGAAAAAACAAAGGAAATGGGTCCCTCGGGAGAAGCTCTGACACCAAAGTTCGGGGGCATCCACACTCTGGATAAAGTTGGCACAGTCCCTGTTTGTGAAGTCCCTCAATGGCTGAGGGCAGGGCTGGGGAATGGAACCCGCCCCCTGGGCCTTATGAGAAGGTGTACACGCGGTGAGTCTGAGCAGGTTGTGAGATATTCCCCCTCTAGGCTGCCGCAGGGCCCAGTTGCCTTCCTCTGTTGAGGTCAGACCTCCCCTCACAAACCTTCAGAACCCTCCTCACCACCAAGTGTCCACCCTGAAGTCCCTTCCCCTCTTGGGGCTTCTGTTCCCTCAACTATGAAGAAAGGATCACAGACACAGAGGCTCCAACTCTCTGGGCGCCTGAGAATTACATGGATAACATGCATTAAGAGTCTATCTGCTAGCTGACTCCTAGTCTCTGGATCTCATTTTCTCTAGATGTAAAATGAGGAGGAGATGCAGGTTAAATCCTCCTGCTCAGAGTGTGGTCTGTGGACCAGCAGCATCTGCATCAGCTGAAGCTGGTTAGAAAATCTGGCAAACTTGTGGAGCCTTGACTTGCCAGGCTCAGTAATGGGTTGGTGGGTGCAGAGAGAAGCCCAACCCAGTGGGGGAAAGGCCATCTTAAAGCCCCAGAAATCCATCTACATTAAGAATTCTGAGTAGGAAAACGCAAGGGCCTTTTCAATTCTTGTGGTCTTCCCACTGAATTCTGAGACCATCCCTCACTGATGTGGGTCACACGGGCCCCCCTGGATCCCAGCTCGCCCCCTCCCACACTGAAGCACGTACCACGCCACGGTAAGTTGGAGGAATAAGGCCGCAGTACACAGGGACGAAGCAGCTGCAGTACAGGGCCTGTGGGGAGAGAACAGGGCTGAGACGCCCGAGGCCTGGGGGCTGAGTGGGGAGGACTCACCTGCAGCCTCTGGGCCACCACCAGCCTGGCCCTCCTTACACCAAGGTGGAGGCTTTGCCCAGGAAAGTGGAGCCCCAAGTCAGATACACTGGCTGGGTCCTTGGTAACCTCCTTGGTTGGTCTGGGTGGGGTGTCCCAGCTTTAAAGGGAGAGAGTGGCCTTAGTGATCTCCAGGCTTCCTTCTGGCACCAAATTTCCATGAATCCAATGGGATTCAACAACCATTGTTATGTATCTGGCCTGGGCCTTTGGAATCTGATCCTTTGGAATCAAAGGATATGCCCACCCTTGGGAATTTTCAGACAGTGGTGACCAATGCTGTGATGGAGGTAGGCATGGGCAACGTGGCCCCAAAGAAGCACCCAACCCAGTGGGTGCAAGGCCGGCAGGTAGTGAAGGGACGTTCCCTGGCAGGAGTGACTGGAGTCTGATTGAGCAGGTGAAGTGGGGTGGGGAAGGGCATCCCAGGCAGAAGGAACAGCAGGTGCAAAGGCACAGAAGCCTGTTTTGTGTGACCTGCTCTGGCTGGTATGGGTAGGAGGGGGAAGTGGTGGAAGAGGACTGGGGAGACAAAAGTCTTGAAGAACTGGATGCTAATAAACCCAAGGGAGTGTCCATGCCCACTGTCTATTCCTCCCCCTCACCAGGATCAAAGCCATGCCAGTGTGGGGAAGTGAGGATGGGTGGCAAGGGCCTTGCATTCAGAGGAGGGAAGGGGAGTGGAAATAAGGGTGGAGGGGCATGTGCTCAACCCCTTTGTCCTGAAAGAAAATTGGGCATATCCACAGCACTCTTCAACACTAACAATTCTTAACTAAAGTTTACATTAATGGGGGCTTCCCTGGTGGCTCAGTGGTAAAGAATTCACCTGCCAATATAGGAGACATGAGTTCGATACCTGGTTTCCAAAAAGGTCCTACATGCCTCGGAGCAACTAAGCCCGCACACCACAGTTATTGAGTCTGTGCTTTAGAGCCCAGAAGCAGCAACTACTGAAGCCTGACCACCCTAGAGCCAGGGCTCAGCAACAACAGAAGCCCTCGCACCTCAACTAGAGAGTAGCCCCCATTCTCTGCAACTAGAGAAAAGCCCGTGCAGCAACAAAGACCAATAAATAAGTAAATAAAATTATTTTTTAAATTATATTAAGGAGCTTAGAAAAGTGCACTATCAGAGCCCCCTTTCCATTTCGTGATAACGCAATCCTTTTTATCAAGGACCAAAGGAAGAGAAAGGGCGAAGGGAGGCCGTTCCCACAAACCGGGAGTAATTCAGCGGGGAAACACTGCAGCCCAGGCCGACAGGAGCCACAGGACCTCTGTTGATAATACAGACGGACCTCTGAGAAGCTGCAGGATCAAAGCAGAGGGCAAGGCAGAGGCAAAACGGACGGGACTCTGAGCGCTGAAGCGTAGGATGGTGACCAAGTCTGATTTGTTTTTGGCGTCTCTCTGTGTCCATCTCGTTTAACAGCGTGCCTAACACAGAAAGACAGATGGCAGGAAGGCGAAGGGAGGGAAGAACTTGGGAAGCAGAAAACAGAAGGAAGTGAGGCAGACAGGTGGACCGTCCCAGAGGCCTGTCAAAAAACCAAGACCAGCCTCTCCTTTTCGGCCCCAGCTCCCCGGCCGGCTCTCATTACCAGCCCCGCCCACCCAGGCCCCGCCCGCCCAGGCCCCGCCTGCACACCCAGGTCCCCCCCAAGGCCCCGCCCTGATTCCCGGCCCCGCCCACCAGGCCCCGCCCTCACACCCAGGTCCCTCCCAGGCCCCGCCCTGATTCCCGGCCCCGCCCTCACACCCAGGTCCCGCCCCCTTACCTCAATGAGCTCTTCCTTGGACGTATACTCTGAAACCACCACACTCTCTCCATCCGTGAACCGGGTGAGGGCCACGTGGAGTTTCCCGGTGGTGACCTTGTAGGAGTCCTCAGGCAGGACCCGGTACAGAAACTGCCTCATCATCTGCACCATCTTACAGGACGGCGATAAGGGACCCAAGAAGGACTTCTTCACCTCGGCCACACCCACATTGAGGACTCGAAGGTATTCATCTGCGGAGGAAGCAGAGAGGAGTGGGTGCTCAGCAGCCCCTATGGCATAAAGAGGTCAAGGGCGATTATGCTATCTCATCCTGCATCCAATAAATAGAAAAACCTGTAATTCTGACACAAGAGAGGTCTCAGGCATCAACCTGTCATTCTGCACGTGAGGAAAGCGAGGCACAGAGGAATGAAATCACTGGCTCCCGAGAGCCCACCGCTAGTCAGGCGTCCTGACTCCTTCAATTGAGGGCAAAGGACCACGTTTCTACCCCACCACCAGACTGCATTCTTTTGAGTCTTATAGGCTTTTTGCCCTCTATGAGGGTCCCCTTAAAACAGTGATATAGTTGAAAGGCTTCACCCAGTGACACCCTGGGACGCATGCTTAGTGCCTGCTGCATCTGTGGGCAGGAGGGGGTGCTAACCTTGAGGCAGGAGAATCACAGGGAGGGTAAGCTTTGTCTTGAAGCCATTGCATCATCTTCCTTTTATGGCCCCTGGCATAGGCCTGAGAGGGAGAAGGCCCTGAAGTGCACACACAAGGCTGTGTTGCAGGGGTTCCCAGGAGGGCGAGCGAGATGAACCTTCTGCCTGCTTCTGAGAGGGGCACAGCCTGGGCACGTAAGAGCCTACACGTGCCAGATTACGGGGCAGGGGGCGGGGCTCAGAGGTCAGATGTGTTGTCCAGGGGGTGGCAGAGGAAGGTGTGACCCACCCTGCCCGCCACCACCCCCAGAATTCCACCAGGGAATTGTGCACTGAATAAGTGCTGTCACAGCAATAATACTGTGAGGTAGGTAGTTCTGGCCTCATTTTACCAATCAGGAGACTGAGGCTCAGAGAGCTAATATAAGTTGCCCAAGGGCAACCATCTGGTAAATGAACAAAGTGGGATTTTAACCTAGAGTGTGTGACCCAGGAACTCATCTCCTTTACTACATTAAGGTAAAAGCTTTCAGAACTGGGCCTGAACCTGCTTCTTGCCAATTGCTGCTAATTTTTATCTTGTGCAAACCCTCTGGGAAAATCAGGAGTGGAAACAGATCTGAAAAGGACTGCTAATTTTTACAGCAAACATTTAATTGTAAAACATCCTATACTGGGACTTCCCTGGTGGCCCAGTAGTTAAGAATCTGCCTGCCAATGTAGGGGACAGGAATTCGCTCCCTGGTCCAGGAACTAAAGTTCCATATGCCGCAGGGCAACTAAGTCCATGAGCCACAACTCTGAGTTTGTGTGCAGCACCTACTGAAGTCTGCCTGCCCTAGGGCCGGCACACTGCAGCCAGAGAGCAGCCCCACCTGCAGCAACTAGAGAAAGCCCGGGAGTAGCAACGAACAGCCCGTACACCACAATGGAGACCCAGCACAGCCAAAAATAAAGAAATTTAACTGAATGTTTTTTTAAAAGCAAAACCCAAAACATCCTATACAAAAGAACTTTCTTACAATTAGCATCATGTAGCAATGGCTACTTGGAAAGCTGTGCAGTCGTAAGCTCTCTGGCACTTTAGGTCATCAAGCAGAGATAGGACAAGTACCTCAGCCAAAGAACTCATCAAAGGGATTCCTGCATGGGTGGTAAGGACCAAGATTCCTTCCAACTTCTGGGACTCTCATGGCCGCCTGAGAGTAAATCTGAGAAGCCATCACAGGGGACATTACTATCCTATTTACAAACAGAGCGTCTGAGGCACAGAAAGGTTAAGTGATTTGTCCAAGGTCATACACAGCTATTTGGGGACAAACCAAAGCTAGGGGTGCTCTCCTCTCATATTTTACCATTCACAGATTATTCCTTATTAATCCTGGAAGCAGGTAAGATAAGGAGCTTCCGTATCACTTTACAGATGTAGAAACTGAGGCAGAGAAAAGCGAAGAGTACTGCCTGAGGTCAGACAACCAGGCAGTGTTTGTTCTGACTCCAGACCCCACCTCCTTTCTCTGGGTGTTGGACTGATCCCAGAGGCTGAGCCAGCCTGGGTTGCCATGGTGACGGCCTTTTCTCTCCAGCATTCAGACTCACAGCTGCCTGGGTGTAGTAGGGGCTGACCTGATCAACGCAGCATCTTAGCCATCACCCCCTTACAGGGGAGGATGCTCCTGGTGAGCTGGGAAGGCTCTGCAATTTTAGCAAGGTTACCCTTTACCAAGTACCAATTTGTACAGACTGTTTTCCCTTGGGGTCAGGGAGTGGCGGCAGCCAACCCACCAGTAGGTTATGAGACAACTGAGCATTTTGATACCAAGGTGTTGTTGGGTCACTTGAGTTCTTGCCCATAAGACCAATCAGGTTGGAGAGTCAAGTTAGGGTGGGGACTCGCTTTTTGGCAATTCTTAAAGAGCAGCTTGAAGTGGCCTCACAGGGTTGGTGGTCTTTCTCACAAGCCTCAGAGTCAGGAGTACCTGGCTCAGCTTGCCCCCCAACTCCTGGACTCCTAGCAGGAGGTGCTCACTAGGACTGCTGGAAGGAAATTGTTTTCACTGCACAGGAAATATATATTCATTGTGGAAAAAAGAATTTTTTTTTTTAACGCAGATGAGCAAAAAGAAAGTAAAATTAATGGCTTGGAATTCCTCCACCCAGAGGTTAACATTTGGTTTGTGTCTTCCTAGACTATTTTATATACTTATTCTTACAAGAATACTTACATAGAGTCATACTACATACACTGTTTTGTAACTTGCTTTTTTTACCTAATCATGTCTTTCCACATCAGTAAGAACCCATTTATAACCTAATTCATGAGCATCATGGACAGCTATTTGTAGAGATATATCATTATTTACTGAGCAGGTCCCCAACAGGGGTTGGCTACTTAGTTTCCTTGCTTTTTCTAAACAATTCTGCAATGAATCATCTCTTGCTAAATTCTTTGCCATGTCCTTAATTATTGTCATCAGGATAAATTCCTGTACATGGGAATGCTAGGTCAAAGGCATGCATATTAGTCTTGTAATACTTAGATCATTGCTTTGGTATATTATCCATTCACAGTCAACTCTCAGTTGTATAGGGATGGTGGTGGGTGACAGGGACAGGGCAGTGGCCAAGACAACATGGATATCTCCTATATACTTACATATGAAAAATGATGCTATCTGGAAATTAGGAGGGTGGCCAGGTTGAAAGGGGGCAGGAGATTGTCTGATTGCTCCCACTCAGGTGCCCAGTTTAATATTTTTTCCTACTGCTCACTAGGATGGCATCCCAGAGTGTGCAGAGGAGTTATCTCTGTCTCGCCTTGCTTCTCTTCAGGTCTCATTCTCTGCATCTCTTTCTCCCTCTGTCTTCTCAGAGAAAAACACCTAATCTTCTGGTTAAACTAGTCTCTATTGGTAGAAAATCAAATGTTAAGCATAGCAATTGCTGGGTGCTGCGAGGAGGGATAAATTTAGCTGGCTTCTTTATGCATCTCTGTTCTTTCTAGCACCTTCTCCCATTTAAAGTCCTCCTTCCAAGCTGCAGGCT
This sequence comes from Bos indicus, assembly GCF_029378745.1. Taxonomy (NCBI): domain Eukaryota; kingdom Metazoa; phylum Chordata; class Mammalia; order Artiodactyla; family Bovidae; genus Bos; species Bos indicus. The sequence continues at coordinate 11,717,954 of NC_091782.1, read as the reverse complement.
GCTGGGCTCTGAAACACAGTGTCCCACAGGGACCACAGAAAGATAGGATTTAAAAGCAGCTCTGTGGGAAACTCAAGGTGGGCTGCTCCCACCCCCAGCCCACACCCGCCACGACCGCTTCTGTTCCTTCCCACCTCCTTTCCCACCTTTGTCTTTAATCTAACTGTGGGTCTGTCTCCAAAATCAAGGAGATTCTCTGAGGGCGGGTCTCTGTGGTCTTCCTCTCTCCATGACCTTCACTGCACTTTGCCCATGGAAGACCCTTCAGAAACTTGCTCTACGTTGGGAACTCCTCAAGGAAGGGATGGGCCACACTCACCTACACCCACCAAGCCCCCCACAATACTTGGTGGGTGCTCGGTTTTGTTCAGAACATGAACAAAGGAAAATAAAAGCTAACAGAGCAAGCAATGGAAATGCTTACAGGGAGGAGTTACTTGACTTAATTACCCAACAAAAATTTGAAGGCAAGATCATCACAGATGGATAGATAACAGAGTCAGTCATATTGATAAGTATGGACAATTCACCAGGTTTTGTGAGTGTATTGTACCAAAAACTTCAGTTGAAAAATAAATAAGATCCTGGGACTGGGAGGTTTTGAAGAGCATTTGGAAACCACTCCAAGACTTAGCCACTCAGAGACTCTTTTCTGTGACCAGATCCAGTTCTTAAAAAGAGGTTAGGCTTTGGAGCCAGGGAGATGTGGTTCAAATTCCAGCTTTGCCACACACTACCTGGGTCACCTTGGCAAGTCAAATAACTTCTTCCAGCCTCAATTTTGCCACCTATAAAATGGGTATAATAATTATTATACCTTACTGGGTTGTTATGAGGAAGATCTTTTTTTTTTTTTTTTTCATTCTTTTTAGGAAGACAGTTTTGTTTTGTTTTTAAAGAGCCTGCTCATAGTAAGTGCTCAATACTGGTTATACTAGTAATTCTCCATTACTAGTATATGGACACGGACAGTGTTTCTTGATGTCTCTGGCTTTCAGCTTTCTCACCTGAACATGGGACAATGATTCCAACCCACATCTTCATCAAGGTGCACTCAGGCTCACTTACGGGTTCAAGAGAGCAAAGTACAAGCACTATGGAGATGAGAGGATGTACCCCAGTTTCAGGGCACGGTGAGGGGATGGGTTAGGTGCAATGTAGCTTAGGCAGAGTAGGCAGTAGCACTCCTTCCCCTGTCAACTTGGGGGACCCTACAGATTTAGAAGGGGAAAGGGGGTTTTAGTAAAATCACTGAAGAGGAAAGAAAGAATTAGATACATGTTTATCTTACTTATTTGCTTAAGTGCCTAATGTTTCCCCCTTCATGTGGGCAACGATGGTCTCCACATCATTCATCCCTTTGTCCCATAGTGCATGGAACATGGTAGGCACTTAATAAACACAGATGCATCCATGAATAATGAATATATGAGTAAACCCAGAATTCAAGGGAGGACACTGAGGCTCAAAGAAACGGCTATTTAAGGTGACCCAGAGTATAAAAACAGAGGGCTTTTCTTCCCCTCCTTCACATAGCCTTCATGCTGAGTGTTAAATCCTAGAAAGATGGGCACTTGGCAGCTGACAATTTAAACTGCTGGGGATCCCATTCACAGGGTGCCCGAATTAACTCGGCTGTGCGGGATGAATTTGCGGTGGAGGATGGGACTAGAGGCCCCAGCCTCCCGCGGACTGGTAGCCTAGCAACAACTTCCAGTTTAGCCAATCACCGTGAGGCTCCCTGCAGCTGCGGGAGCGGTGGGCAAGGGTGTGGGGGTGGGGGTTGAAGTAGGGGGCGCAGCAGCCCGCCCCCCACCACCCCCCACCCCGGCTCCGGGAGGCATTGGCAAGTAGGCTTGCGTTCCCAGGAAAGCCATGCAATTCCCCGAGTCCCTGAGTGGAGACCCTGGGAGTCTACTGCTTTTTACCTGATCCCTAATTGTAGGCTGAATTATAGGCTGTATTTCCCTGTGGGTATATCTTGATTGCCCGACTCCACTGTAATAATTATTATTTGCATTATCTTAACAACAGTCGTTTACCCAGGCAAGTTTTCACACTATAATCTCAGTTTATCCTCACAGAGACAGCAGGCCCCCCCGGGCGGGGGATGTGGGGGAGACAGGTTTCCTCTCCATCTTATTTCTGTATCCTGCACTGCAGGGGCACTGATTGAAAAACAATTGGCCTGAAGCTACAGAGTCACCATGGGAAGGTCCGTAGAGACCCCCTGATTTTTCAGTCAAGGAGTCTTTGTTCAAAACGAATATGGGGAGGAAACCCACAAAAGAGGGGATACATGAATATGTATGGCTGGTTCACTTTGCTGTACAGTAGAAATGAACACAACATGGTAAAGCAACTATACTCCAATTAAAAATAAATAATGAGAAAAAAAAGAAAAGAAATCTCAATATGTAAAACAACTAAAAACAGGGCTGCTCTGGGCTGAAGGCAAGTGGGGTCTCAGGCTCTGCCCAGTCTCACTAGCCCATCCTGGGAAGGAAGGTCCTGAAAGCACAACCCTGAAACTCCTAAGGATCTAGGAGCTTAGGTCAAAAATGCTAAACCAGACTCATTCTCTCATTTCACAGGTAAGAAATCCAGGAGGACAAAGGTTGAGCTCAATACGCATGGCTGAATGGTGGGCTGGCTGGCGGGCTAAATGGAGAGATGAATAAAGAATGGATATATCCTAGGTCATACTGTCTATGTTAGCAGAAACTAGAACTAGAATCTATGAAAAAACTCACATTTTCCTTCTCTGTTCTGAATGCATTATTGGCTTTAGGCAAGAGCAAAACAACTCTGACCTAGTAAGCACTTAAATAAACAACTCCCCCCTACAAAAAACAACAACAACAACAACAATACTTCTTAAGGATAATGACAATTTTCCACACAGACCTTTTTTCTGGCCCTAAGGGTTTACCAAAGAATTGGCATTAAGAAGTTCAAATCATCCTATATCAGATTGCCATGGAAACAGCAGTGCCTGCCACTGGAGCATCACGTGGATTCCTATCAAGTTGCCTGTGGTGCTTTTTCCCGGGGCCTGGGGCCTCACACAGCCCCTCTGTGCTTCTTGCCCAGAATGCAGGCATGATCTCCGCAAATTTCCACTGAAGCATCTACTGATTATCTTGGGATGGAACAGGCAAAGAGCTGTGTCCCAGCTCTATTCTTTCTGTTTTCTTTGGTGGACCCAGAAGTCTATTTGGAATTCTGCTCCAAGGTAGAAACAAATACTGCCCTCCTTCCAGGCTGTGGCCCGTCCTGCCTTACAGACTCTCCCTTCACTACTGTGGGGACACTGGGATAATGTAAGAGTTGTGAACTAGTCACCCTCCAGTCTTTGTGTGTGTGGATATGGTCAGGGGACTTCTGGGTCAATCTTTGCGATAAAGAGAAAAAATCATCTCAGAGCATCTTCTCATTTGAGATTTGCCCAAATTAGGGCGCCACTGCAGAGGAATGCCCATGCCTCCCTCTTTCAGAACCATGATAATTGAAGTTCATTTCTGCTGACTGGCAGTATTCACTGCCCCAGCTGTCCAAGACTTCACTTAGTTGGGTCTGTGACCTGCCTACATAGACCACCATTATGTTACGTGAGTCTTGAAGTTCTCATGAAACTACAGGGTTCATTCAGTCCCACTCTGCTGTTTATGGAGGAACCAGAGATCAAATTGCCAACATCCGTTGGATCATAGAAAAAACAAGGGGATTCCAGAAAAACACCTACTTCTGTTTCATTGAACATGCCAAAGCCTTTGACTGTGGGGATCACAAAAAACTGGAAAATTCTTAAAGAGATGGGAATACCAGACCACCTTACCTGCCTCCTGAGAAACCTGTACGCAGATCAAGAAGCAACAGTTAGAACTGGACATGGGACAATGGACTGGTTCAAAACTGGGAAAGGAGTACGTCAAGGCTGTATATTGTCACCCTGCTTATTTAACTAATATGCAGAGTGCATCGTACAAAACACTGGGCTGGAGGAAGCACAGGCTGGAATCAAGATTTCTGGGAGAAATATCAACAACCTCAGATATTCAGATGATACCACTCTAATGGCAGAAGGCAAAGAGGAACTAAACAGCCTCTTGATAGAGAGAGTGAAAGAGGAAAGTAAAAAAGCTGACTTAAAACTCAGTGTTCAAAAAACAAAGATCATGGCAGCCAGTGCCATCACTTCATGGCAAATAGATGGAAACAGTGACAGATTTTATTTTCGTGGGCTCCAAATTCACTGCAGACGGTGACTGCAGCCATGAAATTAAAAGATGCTTGCTTCTTGGAAGAAAAGCTATGACAAACCTAGACAGTATATTAAAAAGCAGAGCCATCTCTTAGCCAACCAACATCTGTATAGTCAAAGCTATGGTTTTTCAGTAGTCATGTATGGATGTGAGAGTTGAACTATAAAAAAGGCTGAGTGCTGAAGAATTGATGCTTTCTAACTGTGGTGCTGGAGAAGAGTCTTGAGAGTTCCTTGGACTGCAAGGAGATCAAACCAGTCAATCCTAAAGGAAATCAACCCTGAATATTCATTGGAAGGACTGAAGCCGAAGCTCCAATACTTTGGTCCCCCAATGAGAAGAGCTGTCTCATTGGAAAAGACCCTGATACTGGGAAAGATTGAGGGCAGAAAGAGAAGGGGATGACAGAGGATGAGATGGTTGGATGGCATCACTGACTCAATGGACATGAGTTTGAGCAAACTCAGGTAAATAGTGAAGCACAGGGAAGTCTGGTGTGCTGCAGTCCATGGGGTCGCAAAGAGTCAGACACAACTGAGTGACCAAACAACTGGCTACCACTCTTTGGTACCTCTTGGTGCCACACCCTGTGCCAGGCTCCGAGGGCTCATAGTTTCATTTAATCTTCATGACATCCCTTTGAGGTAGGTACGATGGTTATCTCCTCTTTTTTTTTTTTTAATTTTATTATTATTATTTTTAATCTCCTCTTTAGATGAAGAAATAGAAGCTCAACCAGTAGCTTGGCTAAAGTCACACGCTGGAAAACAGCAGAGCTAGGCCTTGAATTCTTGAGGGGCCCAAAGCCAGTGTTCTTTCCAGCACAGCCACTGTCTCCGCCAGGGAGATGAAGGGCATCTTCATCTCCAGAGCCTCCGGTTCCTACAGTGAGGCGAAGGTTGCGGGGGTGGTGTGTGGGGGTGGCTGGTTTCACAGAGGCTCTTGGGATCTGCCTTGCTAGGGTTTAGTTTAGGCATAGTTCCTAAGGGCTCAGATATCCCTGGGAGACAGGAAGAGCAACAGAACTCAGATCACATCTTCAAACATATGCTCCCCTATCTGCAAACCCAGAGTCCTTTCTCAAGCCCATCTCTTCTCTCATCAGTAAACAGAGTGCACAATCCTGCTTTTCTTCCCAATACACAGACTTCTATTTATTTACTGATTTTTTACTATCTCTGCAGACTTCACCCTAAAGCCCAGCTGAAGATCTGGGCCCCTTCCCGATCACCCCCGCTGTTAGCTCTCTCTCCCCCGTTACTGTCTGCACCATTTATCTCAGGCTGCCTTGAGTAGCCCATCCTGTGTCTGTGGCTAGCACATTCCTTGAGGACAGGACCTGTATCAAGAACACCCGCCTCCCCCATTATTGCCTAGCTCAGTGAGAACACTTAGTAGGTATTCAAGAATGAAATGAAAGCCCTATTTAATGTTCCCTTATTTCTGTTTTGCTCCTCCTTATAGCCCCAGCACTTAATTCAGTACCTGGCACACTCTGGGGACTTAATAAATGTGGAATAAATCAGTAATGAATGGTGAAGGACTCCCCTGGTGGTCCGGTGGATAAGAATCCGCCTGCCAATGCAGGGGACGTGGGTTCGGTCCCCGGTCCAGGAAGATTCCACGTGCTGTGGGGCAACTAAGCCTGTGCTCCACAACTACTGAGCCAGCTTTATAGAGCTTGTGTGCTGCAAGCACTGAAGCCTGCTCCTAGAGCCTGTGTTCCACAACAGGAGAAGCCCCCACGATGAGAAGCCCTTGTACTGCAACTAGACGGCAGCCCCACTCGCTGCAACTAGAGAAAACTGACACACAGCAATGAAGACCCAGGGAAGCCATAAATTAATCAATTAAAAAAATAATGAATGATGAGAAATGAATGAGTGAACTGAAGGAGGCGATCAAAGAGTATCTTCTCTATTAGACTGTTGGGACTCTTCCTGACTGCTGGTCAGGAAGGTGGAATTCTTCAGTGACTCAGCTGGACTTGGGGTTTCGAAGGGGCAAACCACAGAGCAATTTGCTCTGTCAAGCCTGGTCCTAACTCTTGCCCCTACATCCATAGACACAGGAGCCTGAGCTGTGACTGAAGAGGAGATTCTTCTTTACGTGGTGATCTCAGGAGGATAGAGGTGGGTTACCCTCAGGACTGATGAGTCAATTCCCAATTCAAATGTGAGTCAAACCAGTCTACGTATTTGTTTATCATTTGTCTGCCTCTTTTTCCCTGTAGAATTGGAAATAGAACTCAAACCAAATTTGATCCCAAAGAGAAGCAAAGAAAACATGGCTATTTTAATACTAAGTGAGCCAGTCTAAAAATGGATCCACCAAATGTAGTGTAGGATCCTGGATTGGATCCTGGAACAGAAAAAGGACATCAATAGAAAAACTGGCTCAATCTATAGTTGATGGTAACATATCAACGTTAATGTCTGAGGGTTGGCAAATGGACTGTGGTTATATGAGAGGGTAACAATAGGTGAGGGATGGGGGCCTCCCAGGTGGTACTAGTGGTAAAGACCCTGCCTGCCAATGCAGGAGACACAGGAGATGCAGGTTTGATCCCTGGGTTGGGAAACTCCCTTGGAGTAGGGCATGGCAACCCACTCTAGTATTCTTGACTGGAGAATCCCATGGACAGAGGAGCCTGGTGGGCTGCAGTCCCTAGGGTGGCAGAGTGTCGGACATGACTGAAGCGACTTGGCATGCACACACGGGTGAAGGATATACAGAACTATCTGTACCATCTTTGCAACTTTTCTGTATATCTATCATTATTTCAGAATACCAAGTTTATTATTATTAAAGTAAAAAAAATAACGAACAAAGGTTGCCCAAGACTATTAGACACATGGTGCCTGCCGCCCAGCAGGGGCTCAGTTAACACCTGCTAATATTGAGGGGACTGAATTAATATAGGTCACCTGCATGAGTTGCTTTCCAAATAGTGTTTCCACTGTATAATCAACACATTCAGAATTTTACCCAATTTTCCATTCAACTGTATTTTACTTTAGTCCAAAGGCTTGTTTGGAGAAAATAATTTTTTGTCTATTTGGTTGGAGAGATTAAACATGTAAAATACAAATTACTTTCTATTCAGTGAATTGAAAGATACTGATTCCAGCACTACAGGGGGAGTTACAGCCACCTCCACCCAGTGATGTCATTTCTGTACATTTCATAAAAAGGTATTTTTTTTTTTTTTGCATACATCATGTCATTTGATCTCACTTCCTTAACCAATGTGCAAATGATTGCTTGGCCCATGGAGTTTGGTAGGAGAGCTGATGTGTTGCTTGCAAAGCAACTTCTGAAATCATTAGAGAAGATAAAGAAATTTAGGAATGAAGAGAGTCCCAGTCTTGGCTCATTGTGGTAGCTAATCTCTCTGAACACCTGTTTCCCACTTTGTAAAATGGGTATAAATATAGGATGGTGAGAAGATAAAAGTAAATGATTTATGCAAAGCTTTAGGCATAATACCTGGCACATTCCAAGGGCCTGATAAATAGTATTATTAGTGTGAGTCAGAGCAGAGTTCATGTTACAGAAAACACTGCCATCTCAGGCAGATAAAGAACTCTGGGGATGATTTTTGATGAGGACATTTTGATTCTGAAAAGTGCACCCAGCAGCCAGGGCTGAACTTCAGGTTGTATCTGGGCAACAACACACACATACTCACGCTCGCTGGCAAGAGGGGGCAAGAGTGGTTTAAAGAACTTTGGAGAGGCTTCTAGTTCCACTAATAGAGCGCTGAGCTGAAAAGAAAACTCTCCAGCTTTAGTAACAACATTGTCTTCATCATCAGTGACCACAACAGAACTGTGGCTGACTTCACAAGTAAGAAAGAAAACAGAAATGAAAAAGGAACTGAAAGTCAGTGCCGAGTGAGAGAAAGCTATTGCTGTGATTATTGGACCAGAAACTGGCAGCGACAGGGCCTTGGTTCTGCTGTGTGAGGGTCAGTTGAACCGAGACCCTGCTTAAAGCCAGGGTCATCCAACAGCTGCTGGGCCAATGAAACATGGCAATGGCCTGCCTCTGTGTAGGGCTCTCAGTAAAACAACACAAAGTCTCCCGTAAACATGCAAAGCCCCCAAGCCGGCATTATCTGTGGCTTAGAGCTTGAATTGACACCACCTACAGGGTAATCACCATAAACATTGGTCCTGAGTTGCTGATCACCCTGGGCACCTGGCCAGGACCAAGGCAAACCAGCTCAGACAGTCAGTCCTTCCACTGCCCAGGCCACACAGAATTCCCATAGAAAAACCAAGTCCTTGTGCAGATGAGTTCACAAGTAAAGTATTAAAAAATATTAACCAGACCAGGTTGGAGTCCAGTTCTCTGTTTTAATAAATTTAACAACATCTCTAGGGTGTTCTTTTAGTTAAGTTTGAAAACTGCCGCATGACCTATGCTTTTCCATTTCAAGATCATTTTCTTTGCCCTTGTTCATCCATTCATTCAGCATTCATTCATCAAAGACTGATTTTGTGATGACTATTTGCCCAGCACATTCAGGATTTCTTTTGTCTCTCATCATAACATCCTAGGGATGTGTTCCCACCCCCAAGTTCCAGATGGGAAAACTAAGGAGGCAGCAGGTCGCTGGTGGACTGAGGACCAGCCCAGCCTAGCCCCTCAATCCTGGGAGCTGCGTTCTCCATCAGCCCTGCCGAGTCTTGTCCCTTGACTGAGCCACAAAGACAGGCACAGGGTGACTGAGGAAAGAAGTCGCCAGAGCCAAGCTTCTCACAGAGGCACTGTTGTCTTCTCAGCACCGGCCCGAGGCCCCAGCGGGTCCACTAACAGGAGTACACGTGGGTCAGCTTCAGCCGCCCGTGGCTCCAGGGCCTCAGGAGGGGTGGCAGGGGCTGCCCGAGGCGGCAGCGACCAGGCACGGGAGGCAGACCAAAACGCCCGTCTCCACTGCAGGAGGCAAGCCGGGTCCTGCTGTGCCCACGCGTGTGGGGTGGGGCCCCAGCTACTCCCCTGGGCCTCCCAGGGGCTCTGCAGGGTCCTTTTGGAACCCATATCCTGTCCGGAAGGACAGCTTGCCTTCCTTCCCGACAATGCAAGCCCGTCTGTTGCACCTGCATATCTCACAGCCTGGAAGACTCTTCTCTCAGAAAACAAAGTTCTCCCTCCCTTCCTTCCGCCTCCGAGAGGCCTCCCCGCCCAGCCCACCTGACACCTCACCCTCTGATCACTCACCACACCCTTTGCTGGCTTTATTTTCTCCTTTGAGCATGCCTGTTGGTGTTTTTCTATGTTGAGTTATTTATGGCTTGATTTCACGGAGGGAGAGCCAGCTTCATGAGGGCAGAGAGCTGTTTTGTTCGAGGCTGGATCCCTAGGACCTAGGATGAGCAACAGGGCAAATGGCCTGTCTTATCATTGTACATTCAGCCAGAAACTGGTCCTCAACTTTTTTGTCTGCGCATTAAGCAGGTTAGACAAGAGCAGTGACTTTCAAACTTAAAACAAACAAACAAAAAAAAATAATTGGAGATCAGGGGAGACACAGGGAAAAAAAAATCATTGGAACACTTTGTTTAAATGAAATTTTATGAAGAATGGAAAATAGCAGCATTGTACTCACTGAAGCTGGGGGAAGGCCGCGGGGCTTCAGTGTGTATCCTCTCCCTGCTCTTTTCTTCCTAGCCCCACCTCACCCACCCGCCAGAATCCTGGGGTTCCTTAGAACACAGTTTGGAAATCACTAGCCTGAGTGAGGTCCACCTTCAATCAGTCATTTCCACATCCAAAGTATAAATACAATCATCCATAAAATTGAGGAGTTGGAGTTGCTGACCTTCCTTCTATGGCATTCTAGTATTATAAGTCATATTAGGTAAACGCCAAAGTAGAAATTGCAGACACATTCAGTGTCACGCCTGCCAAAGGCTGGCAATTGTCAGGCGTTTATCAAGCAGTACTTGTTGGACCAGTAGTTTGTGGGAGCCACGGGACCAGTAAGATCTCAGATTGCTCAACCAATCTAGTTGATGGGATGAGACACAATGTCTGAAACAATTAAGACAGGATACCATCAAGTGGACAGATTCAATGGGTGAACTTGAGATCCTGGAAAGAGATCCAGGGGGTAAAATGGGACGGTGTGTTGGGAAGAGGTGTTTTCTCTGGATAGGACACCAGAAAGTCTAGGCAGGGGACACAGAAGGACTGGGGGGCACTCACATGCCTGCTGCCAGGAGGGCAGCCTGCTGATGGTTCAGTGCTGAGCCCCTCCTCAGCCAACACACTGGACTTGACCTGGTGTTTATGAAATCCAGATCTTGGTCCCAGGAAGGACAGACTTTTTCCATCATCATCATCATATATCTCATACATCAAACTATAACTACTATGACAATGACTGCTAGTTGTCCCCAATATCCATTCTCCCCTTCTTCCTTAGTAGTTGAGCCTTCAATTTTTAGCTGGACACATGGCATTCCAGAATAGAGTCTACATTTCCCAGGCTCCCTTGCAGTCAGGTGTGGTCATGAAAAGGACTTCTGATCCGTGGGATGTGAGGTGACATGATGTGTGTCATCTTCAAGGCCTGCCCTCAGAGGGGAGAGGTGTGCCCCCCTTTCCCCTCTGCAACTAGCTGGAATGCAGACGTGGTGAGGAGCCCTCTTGGACTGTGAGCAACACGGTGGAAGGAACCTAGGTCCTAACCTGGAGCCAACACACCAGCCTTGGGGGGCTGGGGTGCAAAGACCACAAGAGCGAGCAATGCTCTTGTGTTTTGTTGAAGCTCTGCCCCTCCGACCAGTGCAACTGCAGTGTCAATCCGAGTTTGCAGAGCTCATTCCCAAGGACCACTGCTGATCTGGAGCAAGCTGTGGGGAGGGATCGGCAGGCATATTCCCTCCCACTGCTCCATAGCTGAGCTGAGTCTCAGGGTGGCCTGGCCGAGGTCACTTGCTGAATGGATTGCTGGGACCAGAGGAAAGGGAAGGTGGACAGAGTTCGGACTTTGGGTTCAGACTAGCTCTAGTTTGAAGCCTACCTCGATGCTTCCTAAACCCTGTTCTGAAAAACCGTGTGAAAATAAGGTGAGTGGCAAACTAGACTCACAATGTGACTGTAGACGCTTTTGTTCTCAGAATCCAGACAGCCTGCTTCCTAGACAAGTGCTCTTTCCCACCGGGATTCCCATCTCTGAGACAAGTGTCCTCCAAGAGCCAGCCACGGGAGCACCAAGGGACCGACAGGAATGAGGAGACTCTCACAGGGGTGATGTCTGCGGTGGGACTTGGAGGATGGGGAGATGGGACACGGGGAGAAAAGAAAGGGGCCGGCACCCATGGGAGAGGGGACAGCTTGAGCAAAGGCACAGAGGCAGGACACAGCCCGAGACTGCTGTGCACTCGAAGAGGAGAGCTCTCATTCCAACCCTCAGCCTCAGCTCCCTCCTTTTCCTATTTTACTTAGTGCTTTGGGTGTTTAGTGGGGTGTCACCGTGAGAAGGCAGTGGAAGAGATCTTGGAAAATAATTACTTCTAGAGGACGAAACAAAGTCACCTGATGAGCTCAGCTAAAAGGCAGCTAAAAGTCCCCTGCCCCTGTCCCCCACCCGGCAGGGGAACAGCCACTGAGGCTGGTACCCAGCACCATTCTTTCCCAGGAGACCAACCAGCCTCACTCCCCCTGGGCTTCTCAGACTCAGTCCTTACCTGGAGAGATAACCTGTTGTGAAATGTTCCTGCAGAAAACAAAGCCTAGGGAGGCTACATGCAACTTCTATGCAGATTCCAAATTGTTTCAAAATGATATTAAAAGAAACAGAACAAAGCCGGGTTGGGAATATGCAGACGAAGCCCCATTGGTAAATATTGATAAGTGTTGAAGTTAGATGATGGGTGGGTTCTTGAGGGTGCATTATATTATTCTCTCCCAGACACTTTAAAATTTTCCACTTAAAAAGGTTATTTAAGAGCTTCTGGAGATCCAACTAGTCCATTCTGAAGGAGATCAGCCCTGGGATTTCTTTGGAAGGAATGATGCTAAAGCTGAAACTCCAGTACTTTGGCCACTTCATGTGAAGAGTTGACTCATTGGAAAAGACTCTGATGCTGGGAGGGATTGGGGGCAGGAGGAGAAGGGGATGACAGAGGATGAGATGGCTGGATGGCATCACTGACTCGATGGACGTGAGTCTGAGTGAACTCCGGGGGTTGGTGATGGACAGGGAGGCCTGGCGTGCTGCGATTCATGGGGTCGCAAAGAGTCGGACACGACTGAGCGACTGATCTGATCTGATCTGATCTGGTGGCTCAGTGGTAAAGAATCTGCCTGCCAATGCAGAAGACACGGGTTTGATCCCGGGCCAGGAGGATCTCACGTGCGACTGAGCAACCAAGCCTGTGCGTCACAATTGGGCCTGTGCTCTAGAGCTTGGGAGCCATAGCTACTGAGCGCATGTGCTGCAGCTAGTAAACTCTGAGCTTTAGCAGCTGAGGAGCTAGTTTAGTTGGTTGAGTAGTAGTGTAGTTCTCTGTGCTCCACAAGAGAAACCACCGCAATGAGAAGCCCACGCACCACAGCTAGAGAGTAGCCCCCGCTTGCCACAACTAGAGAAAAGCCAGGCAGTAACAAAGACCCAGCACAGCCAAGAATAAAGAAAGATTTTTTTAAAGTTATTTAAGGATTTCCCTGGCAGTTCAGTGGTTAAGACTCCACGCTCCCAATGCAAGGGGCACGGGTTTGATCCCTGGTTGAGGAACTAACCACATGCCAAGCAGTGTAAGAGTTCTATTCATCTTTCAGGCCCCTGGACTTCCCTGGTGGCTCAGACAGTAAAGCATCTGCCTACAATACGGGAGACTGGGTTCAATCCCTGGGTCAGTGATTTCCAAGTTATTGAAAAATAACTTTCAAGAAGTTATTTGAAAGTTTAAGAAATGTACATGAATGTTCATAACGACATCATTTATAATAGCTCAAACTAAAAACAACCCAAACATTCCCTGACAAATGGATTTTAAAAATGTGTTATATCCACACAAGGAAATATTATTCAACGATAAAAAGGAGCGAAGTACTGACATGTGCTATAATGCATGAGTTTAGAAAACACTATGCTAAGTGAAAGAAGCCAGACACAAAAGGACAAATATTGTATTGTATAGACTCCATTTATATTAAATGTCCAGAATAGGCAAATCTATAGAGATAAGAAGTAGGTTAGTGGCTGCCAGGCAACTGAATGGAGGAATTGAGAGGTAATAGCTAAGGGGTTTGGCGTTTCTTTGACAGGTAATTAAAATGTTGTATGATTGATTGTGATGTTGGAGATACAACTGCAAATATACAAAAAGCCATAGAAAAAGAGAGCCAGTAGAGGCTCCCAGCCATGGGTTTTCATAGGCTTCGATGTGAGCTCGGGCAAAAGGTGAGGTATGGACCAGCCCCTGAAACAAGGTCTGTCTTCCTCGGTTATGGCTCAGCCAGAGGAATTCACAGAATCTAGCCCAGTCTGAAGCCTCTGGAGCAACACCGTTTTTCTGTATTCTGGAAAAATCCATGCCCCATTAATAAATATGGAATTTTGTTAGTCCTCAATGCCTGACCCATTTTCTTTGCCCGGTTGTACAATCTTAGACTCGCAAGGGGTAGTACGTCTTAGTTTTGCCAAGGGCACTGGGGCTTAACCGAGGCTGCACACCAGGATCACCTGGGGGTTGAATGAACGCTGGTGCCGGCTTCCGCCCCAAGAGATCCTCATTTAATTAGTGTGGGGAGAAGCCTGGGCAGTGGATGTTTTCAAAGCTCCCAGGTGATTCGAACGTGCAAGATTGAGAATCATTGACTAAGTGAAGAATTTTTTAATGACTAGGAAAAAATAGCAAAAATGTGGCATGGAGTATGGTGAGTATTTAGTCATGAAACTTCTCTTTTAGATTTATGTTCACACTGGGTCACAATGTGAAAAGTACTTCTTACTGTAACTTTCAGCCTGGGGGTTTGGAGACCCCAGGTTGACGGGTCCTGTCAGTCACCGAGATAAACGAAGGGGACCCACCAGCGGCAATCAGGTGCCCCCCAGCCTCTGCGTGGGCCTCTCCAAGGACAGATGCTCCCCTGCTTCCAAATAGCCCTTTCCCACCTTGGACAGCTCTTGCTGAGTCAAAAGCTGCCTTTCTGAAACTGTCACATCAAACCCTGACACCAGAGGACTGAGGACTTTAGCACCCCCTGAAGGCATTATGTGTCCCAATCACGTGACTTTGCCCTGTTGTCAAGCAGAGTCCGGCTAGAAGCTGAGGCTCCTGCCCAACCTGTCTCTACATGTCAGATTTCTACTCATCTTTCAAGCCCCTGGACTTCCCTGGTGGCTCAGATGGTAAAGTGTCCGCCTACAATGTGGGAGACTGGGTTCAATCCCTGGGTCAGGAAGATCTCCTGGAGAAGGAAATGGCAACCCTCTCCAGTATTCTTGCCTGGAAAATCCCATGGACAGAGGAGCCTGGTAGGCTACAGTCCATGGGGTCGAAAAGAATGGGACAGGACTGAGCGACTTCACTTTACTTTTCAAGCCCTATCTTGAATGCGCCTTCCATGAGGTCTTCCACTATGGGATCTGTTTGCTCTCTCCCTCTGCACTCTTCTGCCTTTTAATTTTCTAATATATGGTTGGAACTTGTTATACGACAACTCGTTGGTTACTGCCTTTGAGTTTGAGTAAACCGTGAGCTCCTTGAGGGCATGGGTGGAGCTTCATCTTGTGTTATATCTCTGTATCTTCTGCAGGGCCCAGTTATATGCTCCATACACAATCATTGGATGAACGAATGAACAATTGGCTTGCCATGAAGTTTTTATAGGGAGGAAGGTACCAAGTAGCAGCTTAAGTGGGGATGGGATTTTAAGTTAATCAAATCCTCATTCTTTAATAAGAGAAAAAATGCATAACTTTGGTATTTGAGCTAGTGCTTGAAAGGTAAGTTGAAATTTGACAGGGAGAGAAAAGTCGAGGAGTAGTTTCTAGCCTCAGGTTGGAAATCCTGAATCCCCCCCCCAGCTGGTTGTCAGGGAAACCATCTCTCCTCAGATGGGTGAATGAATGAACATTCATTCTCTAATGCAATTCTAATGAAAACCAGGCTCTTGTGTTAAGTGTTTTGCAAACATTTTCAGGTGCCCCCAAATTGCCCCTAATGCAGAACTAGGCTCATGTAAGCAGAAGATGGACCCACAGCTACCTCCGCTTCCAATGAAGAGAACACCATCTGAGGATGGAAAAGCCCAGGCTCCGAACAAGAGGACAGGGCTCGGCCTGCAGGAGAGAGGCTGGGGGCGTGTGTTGAAGTAGTCTTTTTAAGAGACAAGCCTGTTGTTTGTATGCAGATAGTACGATTAGTTACACATAAAGTATAGGATAATCTACCAAGGAACTTTTAGAAATATTTGAGGATGTTCATGAGGTTGCCCAAGACAATATCAACAAACAAAAGCCATCAACATTACTTTATATCAGCAATAATCAATTAGATTAGAAAACACCGTAGAAAAAAGATCTTGTTTCCTCTAGCAACAAAAGCTATGAAATCTCATAAAAGACACAAAAAACTTTACTGAAGGACAAAAAAGGTCAGAAGAAATAGAGAGATGGGTAGGCTATTAATATATTATAAATGAGAAGCTATAATTTCAATCAAAATCCTAATAGAGCTCTTTCACATGAGGGAAAAGGGGGTCAAGAATAAGAGTCAAGGGATTTCCCTGGTGGTACAGTGGATAAGAGTCTGTCTGCCAATGCAGGGGACACGGTTTTGATCCCTGGTCTAGGAAGATTGCACGTGCCACGGAGCAACTAAGCCCGTGCACAACAGTTACTGAGCCCGAGCACTGCACCTACTGAAGCCCGGACGCCTGGAGCCCACGTTCCACGAGAGAAGCCACGGCAATGAGAAGTCTGCAGACCACAACTGGAGAGTAGCCCCTGCTCACCGCACTGGAGGGAAAGCAAAGACCTAGTGCAACAACCACAAAAACAGGCTCAAAGAGTGAGAGTCAATATTTGAAGAAGAAATTTTAAAAAGAAGGAGAAGGCTACCATATATGCTATACCCCTTATTATAAGACTATCATGATCAAAATACTGTGATATAGTGCAGAAATAGACAAATTCACCAATAGAAGAGAAGAGAGACTCCAGGGATTCCAGGAACTTGAATAAGCTAGAGGCAGCATCTCAAACAAGTGTGGAAAGTTCAGTTCAGTTCAGTTCAGTCGCTCAGTCGTGTCCGACTTTTTGCGACTCCATGAACTGCAGCACACCAGGCCTCCCTGTCCATCACCAACTCCCGGAGTTCACTGAGACTCACGTCCATCGAGTCAGTGATGCCATCCAACCATCTCATCCTCTGTCGTCCCCTTCTCCTCCTGCCCCCAGTCCCTCCCAGCATCAGAGTCTTTTCCAATGAGTCAACTCTTCGCATGAGGTGGCCAAAGTACTGGAGTTTCAGCTTTAGCATCATTCCTTCCAAAGAAATCCCAGGGCTGATTTCCTTCAGAATGGACTGGTTGGATCTCCTTGCAGTCCAAGGGACTCTCAAGAGTCTTCTCCAACACCACAGTTCAAAAGCATCAATTCTTCAGTACTCAGCCTTCTTCACAGTCCAACTCTCACATCCATACATGACTACTGGAAAAACCATAGCCTTGACTAGACGAACCTTTGTTGGCAAAGTAATGTCTCTGCTCTTGAATATGCTATCTAGGTTGGTCATAACTTTCCTTCCAAGGAGTAAGCGCCTTTTAATTTCATGGCTGCAGTCAGCATCTGCAGTGATTTTGGAGCCCCAAAAAATAAAGTCTGACACTGTTTCCACTGTTTCCCCATCTATTTCTCATGAAGTGATGGGACCAGAAGCCATGATCTTCATTTTCTGAATGTTGAGCTTTAAGCCAACTTTTTCACTCTCCACTTTCACTTTCATCAAGAGGCTTTTGAGTTCCTCTTCACTTTCTGCCATAAGGGTGGTGTCATCTGCATATCTGAGGTTATTGATATTTCTCCTGGCAATCTTGATTCCGGCTTGTGCTTTATCCAGCCCAGCGTTTCTCACGATGTACTCTGCATATAAGTTAAATAAGCAGGGTGACAATATACAGCCTTGACGTACTCCTTTTCCTATTTGGAACCAGTCTATTGTTCCATGTCCAGTTCTAACTGTTGCTTCCTGACCTGCATATAGGTTTCTCAAGAGGCAGGTCAGGTGGTCTGGTATTCCCATCTCTTTCAGAGTTTTCCACAGTTTATTGTGATCCACACAGTCAAAGGCTTTGGCATAGTCAATAAAGCAGAAATAGATGTTTTTCTGGAACTCTACTGCTTTTTCCATGATCCAGCGGATGTTGGCAATTTGATCTCTGGTTCCTCTGCCTTTTCTAAAACCAGCTTGAACATCTGGAAGTTCATGGTTCACGTATTGCTGAAGCCTGGCTTGGAGAATTTTGAGCATTACTTTACTAGTGTGTGAGATGAGTGGAATTGTGCGGTAGTTTGAGCATTCTTTGGCATTGCCTTTCTTTGGGATTGGAATGAAAACTGACCTTTTCCAGTCCTGTGGCCACTGCTGAGTTTTCCAAATTTGCTGGCATATTGAGGGCAGCACTTTCACAGCATCATCTTTCAGGATTTGAAATAGCTCAACTGGAATTCCATCACCCTCCACTAGCTTTGTTTTTAGTGATGCTTCCTAACGCCCACTTGACTTCACATTCCAGGATGTCTGGCTCTAGGTCAGTGATCACATCATCGTGATTATCTGGGTCATGAATATCTTTTTTGTACAGTTCTTCTGTGTATTCTTGCCACCTCTTCTTAATATCTTCTGCTTCTGTTAGGTCCATACCATTTCTGCCGTTTATCGAGCCCATCTTTGCATGAAATGTTCCCTTGGTATCTCTAATTTTCTTGAAGAGATCTCTAGTCTTTCTCATTCTGTTGTTTTCCTCTATTTCTTTGCATTGATCGCTGAGGAAGGCTTTCTTATCTATTCTTGTTATTCTTTGGAACTCTGCATTCAGATGCTTTTATCTTTCCTTTTCTCGTTTGCTTTTTGCTTCCCTTCTTTTCACAGCTATTTGTAAGGCCTCCCCAGACAGCCATTTTGCTTTTTTGTATTTCTTTTCCATGGGGATGATCTTGATCCCTGTCTCCTGTACAGTGTCATGAACACAGTCCATAGTTCATCAGGCACTCTATCGATCACATCTAGGCTCTTAAATCTATTTCTCACTTCCACTGTATAATCATAAGGGATTTGATTTAGGTCATACCTGACCTAAAGGTCTAGTGGTTTTCCCTTTCTTCAATTTAAGTCTGAATTTGGCAATAAGGAGTTCATGATCTGAGCCACAGTCAGCTCCTGGTCTTGTTTTTGTTGACTGTATAGAGCTTCTCCATCTTTGGCTGCAAAGAACATAATTAATCTGATTTTGGTGTTGACCATCTGGTGATGTTCATGTGTAGAGTCTTCTCTTGTATTGTTGGAAGAGGGTGTTTGGTATGACCAGTGCATTTTCTTGGCAAAACTCTATTAGTCTTTGCCCTGCTTCATTCCGTATTCCAAGGCCAAATTTGCCTGTTACTCCAGGTGTTTCTTGACTTCCTACTTTTGCATTCCAGTCCCCTATAATGAAAAGGACATCTTTTTTGGGTGTTAGTTCTAAAAGGTCTTGTAGGTCTTCATAGAACCATTCAACTTCAGCTTCTTCAGCGTTACTGGTTGGGGCATAGACTTGGATTACTGTGATATTGAATGGTTTGCCTTGGAAATGAATAGAGATCATTCTGTCGTTTTTGAGATTGCATCCAAGTACTGCATTTCGAATTCTTTTGTTGACCATGATGGCTACTCCATTTCTTCTGAGGGATTCCTGCCCGCAGTAGTAGATATAATGGTCATCTGAGTTAAATTCACCCATTGCAGTCCATTTCAGTTCGCTGATTCCTAGAATGTTGACATTCACTCTTGCCATTTCTTGTTTGACCACTTCCAATTTGCCTTGATTCATGGACCTGACATTCCAGGTTTCTATGCAATATTGCTCTTTACAGCATCGGACCTTGCTTTTATAACCAGTCACAACCACAGCTGGGTATTGTTTTTGCTTTGGCTCCATCCCTTCATTCTTTCTGGAGTTATTTCTCCACTGATCTCCAGTAGTATATTGGGCACCTACTGACCTGGGGAGTTCCTCTTTCAGTATCCTATCATTTTGCCTTTCATACTGTTCATACTTAAGCGTGGGCGGCTGCGACCGGCGCACTTAAGCGCGGCGGAGAGGAGCTACCCCACGTCCGAGGTCAGGGGCAGAAGCTGGGAGGACCCCATGCCCGAAGGGCGGTGGCCAAGAGGAGTTACCCCACATCCGAGGTCAGGGGCAGTGGCTGAGAGTGCCAGGCTGCGATGGTGCACGAATGGCCAAGAAGAGCTACTCAAGCCTGAGGTCAGGGGCAGCAGCCGAGAGGAGCTACCCACCATCCGAGGCCAGGGGTGGCCGCCGGGAGGAGTTACCCCACGCCCGGGGCCAGGGGCAGCGGCTGGGAGGACCAACCCCACGTCTAAGGAGCGGTGGCTGCGCAGACACAGGAGGGCCTAGAGGAGCTATCCCACGTTGAAGGTCAGGAGGGGCGGCGGTGAAGAGATACCCCTCGTCCAAGGTAAGGAGCAGCGGCTGCGCTTTGCTGGAGCAGACGTGAAGAGATACCCCACACCCAAGGTAAGAGAAACCGAAGTAAGACAGTAGGTGTTGCAAGAGGGCATCAGAGGGCAGACACACTGAAACCATACTCACAGGAAACTAGTCAATCTAATCACACTAGGACCACAGACTTGTCTAATTCAATGAAACTAAGCCATGCCCATGGGGCCACCCAAGACGGGCGGGTCATGGTGGAGAGGTCTGACAGAATGTGGTCCACTGGAGAAGGGAATGGCAAACCACTTCAGTATTCTTGCTTTGAGAACCCCGTGAACAGTATGAACAGTATGAAAAGAGTGGAAAGAGTTGCCTATAAATAGTGTGGGGTATTTGGTTACCACAATCAAAATCTTCTATTTCTACCTCAAAAGAGCTACAAAATAAATTTCAGATGGATGAACTTAAATATGAAAGAGCAAAATTTCCAAACTCTTGAAAGAAAATACAGAAGTAATCATTGTAACAAAGTAAAGATATTAAAAAACACAAATTGTAGGAGGAAAAGATTTGATATCCCTGACTGCATCAAAATTGGAATTTTCTGAGTAACAAAAGACATTGTCAGATAAAAAGGCAAGCTATGGAATGGGATAAGTTAGCTACAATGTCCATAACTGACAAATGATTCATGTACAGCCTATATAAAGAACACCCACATGTTGAAGAGAAAAAGATTACCAGGAAAGGGTCATGAGCAGGTAAGTTACAGAAGAGGAAACGCAAGTGGGGACTTCCCTGGTGGTCCAGTGGCTAAGATTCTGTGCTCCCAATTCAGGGTCCTGGGTTCGATCCCTGGGCAGTCAACTAGATCCCATATGCTGCAACTAAAGATCTCCCGTGAACTAAGACCCAACACAGCCAAGTAAAATGTTTTGTTTGTTTTTTTTTAAGAGAAAACACAAGTGGTTGATAAATACATTGAGATGCTTAACAGCACTAGTAATCAGGGTGTGCAGATTAAATAAGCAAAATAAAATGAGATATAACTTCACATTCATCAGATTGATTTAAAACTCTTCAGTCTTGGGAGTTCACCGGTAGCCTACTGGTTAGGATTCTGCACTTCCACTGCCATGGCCCAGGTTTAATCCCTAATCAGGGAACTGAGATCCTGCCAGCCACCTGGCATGGCCAAAAAAATAAAAAACTCTACAGTCTGATAGTCCCAAAGGTTGATGATGACTTTGTGGGGAAATCAGGAACTGCTAGTGGTTAAATATATGGATGTGAGAGTTGAACTATAAAGAGAGCTGAGCTCAGAATTGATGCTTTTGAACTGTGGTGTTGGAGAAGACCCTTGAGAGTCCCTTGGACTGCAAGGAGATCCAACCAGTCCATCCTAAAGGAAATCAGTCCTGGGTGTTCATTGGAAGGACTGATGTTGAAGCTGAAGCTCCAATACTTTGGCCACCTGATGTGAAGAGCTGATTCATTTGAAAAGACCCTGATGTTGGGAAAGATTAAGGGCAGGAGGAAAAGGGGACGACAGAGGATGAGATGGTGGGATGGCATCACCAACTCAATGGACATGAGTTTGGGTAAACTCTGGGAGTTGGTGATGGTCAGGGAGGCCTGGAGTGCTGTGGTTCACGGGGTCACAAAGAGTCGGACATGACCAAGCAACTGAACTGAACTGAACTGAACTGAGTGGTTAAATTGGTACAACCACTTTGGCAAATAATTTAGCCAAGTCTGCTAAAGTTCATTTGATATGTATCCTAGGGAAACATTCCATGTGGACCTGAGAGACCCAAACAGGGATGTGCATTGTTTATAACAATAAAAACTTGGCCATGTCCATCAACAGAATGGCTAAATGAACCACAATACAGTTTTAATGGAATAGATCTGAAAAGAGGTAAAGAGGATTAAAGAAAATCAGGAGACCGAGTCCTGGTTCTTGCTCTGCTTCTAACTGATGATAGGATGGGACAAGTCACGTGTCCCTCTTCGCTGAATGCTGTCCCCAGACGTTCTCGTGGCTCACTCCCTCCCCTCCTTCAGGTCTCTGTGCAAATTCCACTTACTCAGAGAGGTTTCCCTGACCCTGGTGTCCATACAACCAGCATCCATGCCCCCTGACACTGCTTTGTCAAGAAGCAGAGTGCCGGGATTTCCCTGGTGGTCCAGTGACTAAGACTCTGAGCTCCCAATGCAGGGGGCCCGGGTTCGATTCCTGGTCAGGGAACTAGATCCCACGACTAACTATCCCTCATGCCACAAGGAAGATCCTGAATGCCACAACTAAGGCCTTGGTGCAGTCAAGTAAATAGATATTTAATTAAAAAAAAAAAAAAAAGCAGCAGCAGTAAAGTGGCTTAAAGGTCAGGCTAGGTTAAAACACCAGCTTTACCAATTACTGTTTGCATGACCTTAGGCAATTGATTTAAGCTTTCTGTGACTCAGTTTCCTCCTCTGTAAAATGGAGATAATAGTTTTCACCTCAGAGGGTTGCTGTGAGGACTGAATGAGTTAATACACCAAAGAGAACAGTGCCTGATTCGGGGGAGGGCTGGTTAGTAGTAAATTGCATGGCACTTAAAATGAATGAAGTACGCTTGAGTGATGGTGGCTCAATCTCATAAACATGCTGCTGAATGAAAAGACCACACCCCTCACCCTTCCCTGAACTTCCCTCCCAGTCACAGGCATGTGGCTGGCACGCAGACCAGCCCTCGGTCACACCGCCGTCAGGGGCCCTTCTCGTGGGTCTGAGTCCCTGTCCCCTGGCGTCCACAGCCTGGCCAAGTCAGTTTTCAGTTCAGTTCAGTTTGGTCATGTTCGACTCTGCGACCCCGTGGACTGCAGCATGCCAGGCCTCCCTGTCCATCACCAACTCAAACTCATGTCCATTGAGTCGGTGATGCCATCCAACCATCTGGGCAGTGTTTATTGATTGAACTGGATTAATTCTGAAAGTTCTCAAATGCCCGAAGACAGAGACACCACTGACCCTTCTGGCTGGTGCGTTGAACTAAAGACATGAGGAAATGGGGGCAAGGGAGCAGGCGAGTGACCCAAGTACCTGGAAAGAAAGAGAAATCCCAGAAAAGGGGGTGTCTCCAAGGGGAGGGAGGCTGTGACTCCAAGACCGGGGAGTAGGCGATGCTCACCCCAGCCCCTTTCTGAAGGCCTGTCCTAGGGTCCACTGGGTGACTGAAGGATGAACTGCTACATTCACAGAGGACTTGTCATTAAAAAAAAGATCTAGAAGGATCCCCGCAGAGTCCTTCCACGGGCTCCAGGAGAAGTGGGATTGAGGACAAGGGGGGACGTGAGTGAAGGTTTCTTTTTCCCTTTATACTCTAAATACTTTTGCATTGTTTGAATCGAGAAAGAAGTGATTACTTGTGAATTATGAGAAAAAAAAATTTGTCTTGCGTGGAAGGGGTACTCAGCGAATGGGTATTACAATTATTATTTAAAACAGAGAGAAAGACATCTCACCCAGCACAAATCCGCAGGCAGGAAGGGGCCCTGCTGGCTCCCCTCCTCACTCTGCAGTGGGCCCCTCATCCCTGGCCCTTCCTCCAACGTGCACCCGAAAGCTGACGCCCTCACTGCTCTCACCGCCCGGCCACCTGCCCTGTTCACCCCTTGCTTCAGAGCACAGTCTCTACTGCTCTCCCTGTTTCTTTCCTCTCCCCGCTTTTTTATTGCTCATTCAACTCTATTTTTTATATTTATTTATTTTTGTCAACTTTATTTTTATATTAATTTATTTTTAATTGTCAACTTTATTATTTTTTATATTTATCTATTTTTAATTGATGATTGCTTTACAATATTGGTTTGATCTGTGTCATATATCTACATGAATTAACCATCAGTGTACATACGCCCCTTCCCTCTTGAATCTCCCTCCTTTCTCCCACCCATTCCCACCCCTTTGGGTTGTTACAGAGCCCCAGTTTGAGTTCCCTGAGTCAGAGTCCCTTGGACTGCAAGGAGATCCAACCAGTCCATCCTAAAGGAAATCAGTCCTGAATATTCATTGGAAGGACTGATACTGAAGCTGAAGCTGCAATACTTCAGCCACCTGTTGTGAAGAGCTGACTCATTGGAAAAGACCCTAATGCTGGGAAAGATTGAAGGCTGGAGGAGAAGGGGACGACAGAGGATGAGATGGTTGGGTGGCAACACCGACTCAATGGAGATGAGTTTGGGTAAACTCCGGGAGTTGGTGATGGACAGGGAGGCCTGGCGTGCTGTGGTCCATGGGGTCGCGAAGAGTTGGACACGACTGAGCGACTGAACTGAACTGAACTGAGTCCTACAGCAAATTCCCACCGGCTGTCTATTTACATGCATTAGTGTATATGGCTCCACGCTACTCTCCCCTTCATCTCACCCGCCCCCTACCTCCCCCAGCGTTGCTCTCCTTGTTTCTGCCCTCCCCTCTCCGTCTCACTCCGCACAGCCGGGCAGTTGACACATACCAACCAGTTCACTCACTCAGGCCATTAACCCTCTAACGTAACCTGAGAATGAGACGCGAATGGAATCTCAGCTGGACAGAGTAGAAACTGCGGCACAGAGCATCCAGCCGCGTGCCGCAGGCCAGTGCCGTGAAGCGCCCGCACGGGGACCCAACCCCTGAGGACTGGGCTCCAGCCCCTACTCTCGGCCACCTGTCCACTTTGCCTCCCTCCTTCCTCCCCACTCCCCAGGAGTGAAATTGGTTCTCCCCGCTACGAGGTCCACGTGACCTGGCCCCTACCTGCCCCTCCAGCCTCACCCCCCACCCCCCTCCTCACTCCCCAACGCCACGGGCTCACCGGCTGGTCCTGCACCCAGAACAGTCTTTTTTTCCCAATCATCAAATGGCTTGCTCTCTCGCTTCACTCTGATTTCTGCTTGAATGTCACCTCCTCCAAAAGGGCCTCCCTGACCACACTTTCTCAAACAGTCCTCACTTTATTCTCTGACCCTTTCCTGCTGTGATTTTATTCATAGTTCTTATCACTTCCTGATCTGACGTTACGAGACTACTTGTTTGGAGGCTTATCATGTGTCTCCACTCTCTCTAGAATTTCTGTTCCGTGAGGGCAGGGACTTTGTCTCCAGTGCCCAGAATACAGGCTCGCACAGAATGGTAGTGCAGCAAATGAATAAATGCTCCCCCTGCCCGCCCCGGGATGGGGCCTGGGCCTGCCGTGTGGGCTGCTCAAAACAGTCCACTCCCCTTTCACGGGATGGCGCTCCTGCCTCTCCGTGTGTCACCCCATCCTTCCCTCCGGGCCCCCTGGACGAGTGGGGCAGCAGGCAAAGTGAGGCCTCCCATATTCCTTCCCAGTTTCCCTCCGCCAACCCCTCTGTCCATCCCTCCAAGCCCAGGGCTTTCACTTCCAGCCACTTGGAAGCTGGTCTGACGAATCCACGCCCACCAAGATGATGAAGATGTCAATTTGTCCTTCCCAAGGATATTTGTATTTTTAAATGAGGCCAGGATGGAGCAGCTCTTCACCCAGTGTATGGCTCTGTTATGGTGTAACTCCCAAGACAGGATGTTTCAGAGAGATACCACCTTTCCCTCTCCCAGACCCTGGGAGACAGTGTCACAGGTCAGGGTGCTAAGGGAGAGGGAAACAGATTGCCAAGCTCAGCCAGTGGGTCAGAGACTGGGACCCAGCAAACCCTGACCACAAATGCTATACCACTCAACCTACATCTTCCCTTCCCACCACCCAGAAGACTTAGCTTTGTTCCCCAAAGTATCCTCAAGCCACCCTCAGACTCTGCTTTGTGGAACCCCTCCAGAAGCTCCCCAGGGAACCCAGAACAAAAGCCTTACCCATTTCGATCCCACAGATGACCAAGGCTGCCACCACTGCACCTGCCGATGTCCCAGCGAAGCGATGGGCTGTTTCCAGCATCCGGGGGGCCAGGTCCCGAAGGGCATCCACCACCCCGGCCTGGTAGAAGGAGAGGAACCCACTGCCCGAGAAGGAGATGGAATGAGGGGTGTCAGGGTCCCCCTTGAACACCTGTTCTTCCATCTCCTCAACCTGGGACCTCCCGGGGAAGGGAGGAACCTCTCAGCGCCGATGTGCCTGAACGTCAGCCACTCTCCTGTCGAAACTTGTGGCCAAACTTCCCTGCCAGCCCGGAGCCTGGAATGTGGCTGTCGCTCCCCGGGCGGCTGGGACACCCACGGTGGCTCAGACAGCAGCTGCCTGGGCCTGTTGAGCTCGGTCAGGAGGCAGCCCCAAAGCCTGGTAAAGGCCCCGGCGGGCAGCGTCCTGGCCCTGTGAGTGCCCTCCTCTGCACTTGCCTGGTACCCCTTGGATCGCAGGTGGCCACCACGCAGGGTTGGGCCCAGGAAGAGGTGCTGCTCAGCCCTGAGTCCCAAAGGGTTCACTCATCGGGTTGCAAAACCTCCACGGATGGGTATGGGATGGCACCTCCCTCCCCGCACGCTGCAGCTGTAAAGGGAGTAAACGCTGGCCTCCCTCCAGGAAAGGGTATTCCTTTCCCACAGTGACAGGGCTGCCAAGTTGGCTCTGGTTTCTGAGGGAGACTCGGCTCACAGCACCCATGCCCCCACCGCGACGCCCCTCCCTGGGATCCTGCTCCAGGCTCCGGGTGGCGTGTGTGAGGTGTGACACAATTATTTTTATTTGTTCTTGCATAAGTGCCCCTTTGCTTACTCATCTGTTTATTCACATGTTAGGACTGGCCACCCGCAAAATTGTAAAGGAAAAGAGTTTGGGCTCCAGGGCCCCCACCCACCGCCTCTCCAGCTCTCACCTTCTCTCCTCCGCCCTTCACCAACACACCAACTCTTAGCACTCTCTGTCCAAACCCTGAATCTCTGCGCTGTATCCTAAGTGTCCCGTAAGAAGTCAATCTGAAATCTCCATCATTCTGTGTTAGGGCATCATACTGTATGCTCACTTTGAAATGAGACATTTGAAATGTCAGTATTCATGACATCTCATGTCATGAAGTCACATGTTTGAGATGTCAGTAATCCCAAGGATGAACAGCTTGGGACCCCAGGTGTGGGGGCATCTGGGTCAGAGCAGAGAGATGATTTGGAGCCTAAAGGGAAAGGCAGGTGGTGGGGGGACCAAGGGTAGCTCCAGGGAGCCCTGGTCATGCCAGTCTGGAGCAGTGCAACATGGCCCTGGCAAGGAGAGTCTTCCTCACTACCAGCAAATGTCACTGCCCAAGGATGTTGCAAGACAGCGAAGTGGCAGGTGTCCCCCTTCTCTGTCCCCCCAGGGCACACAGAAGCTGAGTCAGAATTGGAATGGAGACACAAAGTCTCCTGCCCAACGCTCAGTCCAGCTCCATACTCTGCTAGGATGTGATAGCCACACTGAACCCACCAGGGGAAGTGAAGTGAAATGAAGTGAAATTCGCTCAGTCGTGTCCGACTCTTTGCGACTTCACGGACTGTAGCCTACCTGGCTCCTCTGTCCATGGAATTCTCTAGGCCAGAATCCTGGAGTGGGTAGCTGTTCCCTTCTCCAGGGCATCTTCCCAACCCAGGGATCGAACCCAGGTCTCCCACACCCCAGGTGGATTCTTTACCATTTGAGCCACCGGGGAAGCCCAAAACCCACCAGGGGACCTCCCGCCAACTCTGCTTACCTTACTGATCTAGTGGAACTTCACACTGGGGAGCAGTGTCCAGTGTTCGCTCAGGAAGGGGTTTTCTGTCTTGGATAGGTAGTTCCAGCTATTTGAGAAGGGAACTCCTGACTAAATGTGTCTGCAATAGAGAAAACGTGTGCGCATCTGTGTCTGCGCTTGTGTGTATGTGTGCAGACTCACACACACACACACACACACACACACAGATCTGAGGCCACAGACAGGCTGGGGTGAAGAGTAGGGTGAGACTGGGTGGAGTCCAATCAGCTTTTGGCACATTGGGACCCTGCCTCCGGGAGATGGTAGGGAGTGGAAGCCCCATCCCCTAACACTGACACCTACACTTGGGAACAAGACAGACAAATGAGAAATAACCAGAGAACCGTACAAGGCAGTCTATAATTAGGTACCAAATTGTGCAGGGCTGAGACTCCTGCCAGAAAAGTTCAGAGATGAGAGTGGGCAGCATGGGCTGGAACCTTCAGAGAAGCTATGTGATAGAGTTGTGGGTTGGGGGGTTTAAAGAAGCTAGCAGGAGGAGGGAGGGTACTATGGCAAGAAGCAGTGTGCAGTCCTTACAGAGGGTGAAGGGGTGTGATGGCAAGCAGTTACACAGGATGAAGGATTAGTCAGAAGTGGGTTGAAGCCCAGTTCTACTATGTATAAGCAGTGTGACATGTGGTAACCTCTCCAGGCCTCGGTTTTCCTCATCTGTAAAATGGGGACAATAATGCATATCCTGTACAGGAACTGTTAAAACATAAGATATGGTTATAAAATGCCTGGCACATGGTGTGTCTCTTACTATCAAAGGGCAATAAGGGCCAAGGCTTCTAGAACGGGTGGAGCTGGGAGCCAAGGTGGAATAGAAAGATGGGGTCAACAGAAGAAGGTGGGATGCACTTGCAACGTGTAGGAGGACCTAGAAGAATTCTTGAAGGGGAGAGTCTTGGAAAGGCAGAGTGACAGGCTGGAGGATAAGGAAGGAGGATAGAGCTACATCCTCCTATGGATGTTGGCAGCCAGGTTACAGAGGCGGCTGAAGAAAGATAAGTTAATGATGCCACTGCATCAGAGATTCAGAGGACCTGGGGACCGGTTGGACAGGCAGAATGAGTCATGGCTGATGCCCGTTTTCAGCCTGGGTGCTGGGAGGGGTGGGGTTGCCTTTGGGAAAACTAGGACAGAGCTGGGGAGACTGGGTGGAGGGTGAGTTTAGGACATGTCTGAGATGACAGCAGGACATTGGAACTTTGGCGGAGGGGCAGGGAAGGCTTCAGAGAGGGGGAGAGAGACCCCTGCCGTTGAGCAGCAGAGAAGGCTGAGCAGCTGGAGGTGGGCATGGTGTCATGTGGAAGGAAGACAACCTTGGACAAGTATTCTTCCTGATCATCTGCTCTTCACAGTGAAAGAGGAGGCAGGGCCACCTGTTGTACATGGACTGCGGGGCTCCAGAAGGCTGGGACCCCACCACCCTTTCAAAGATAGCACTGTGGGACTTCCCTGGCCGTCCAGTGGTTCAGACTCTGCACCTCCACTGCAGGGGGCGCAGGTTCGATCCCTGGTCAGGGAACTAAGATCCCACGTGCCATGCGATGTGGCCAAAAATAAAAAAAAAAAAAGAAAGAAAGAAAGCAAAGACAGTGTTGAGTCCTGCCTCTGTTCCTGGCACCTTGCTCCTTGGGCCTGGCTGTTGGATTAAGCCACTGTCCTCACTGAAGAAAGACATTCTTCAGTTCCAGGGGGATGGTGGAGACCACAGCAGGTACAGCACAGCGTCTGTGCGTGTGTGCTAAGTTGCTTCAGTCTTGTACAACACTTTGCAACCCAGTGGACTGTAGCCTGCCAGGTTCTATGCAAACAAGCAAACTAGAAACTCATTGGGAAGGCCCATGGGAGCTGTCAACATGTTCCCGCACGCTGGCCCCGGCAGAGAGCTCTGTACACCTGACTTGGGCTTTGGGGCCACAGGGTTCCCCCACCCTGCCCCTCATCTCATTTCCCATTGTTCCTGGCGTTGAGCTCAAAGCCCCGAGAACTCCAAGTGGACACTGTCGGCAAAGGATCGCCTTCTGACACCTGTGTTTGATTTTAAAGTCAGCTCATAATCCTCTCGGGCGTTTTACTCCAAGTTAACTGCTCTTATGACTCATCAGCTTCTGAGGAAATCACATGGAAGAAACTGAGACTGCTTATCACACATGATTCCAACAAGACAACCCAAAGGAATTTATAGAAGAACCTGGGGTTTCCATAAATATAAAATATGTGAAACCACCCAAGACACCGCTCTCGGGGAGAAAGACGGCATTGAGGTTCTGGGTTAGCTTCTCGTTGATGGTATACCACCCTTTACTTAAATCTTATAAAAATGTTTATTTAGTGAAGAACCTGGTTGTTTCTGGACATGAAAGAATATGAACATCATAGCATTGTCCTTGCCAATGACAATTAACCTGAATCTAATGAAGGCCTAGCTTCTAGTTACAGTGAACACAGAGTATGAAGGGAAGCCTCTTGCTCAGTCTTGTCTGACTCTTTGCAACCCCATGGACTATAGCCCGCCAGTCTTCTCTGTCCGTGGGATTCTCCAGGCAAGAATACTGGAGTGGGTTGCCATTTCCTTCTCCAGGGGATCGTCCCGACCCCAGGATCAAACTCAAGTCTCCTGTGTCTCCTGCATTGGCAGGCAGATTCTTTACCACTGAACCACGTGGGGAAGCCTACAGAGTACGAAGGTACAAGTTAAACGACACCATGTGAAAACAAAAGCGGGGGAAGGTCTGGTAGATAGCACTGCTACACAGCAGCCGTTCCCAGCCTGCTGCTCCCTGCTCCCCTCCCCGTAAGCAGTTAAAAGGGCAGATACTTGATTTCCCAGCCTCCCCTGCAGCTAGAGACTGACATAAGAGACAGTTCTGGTCAATGAGATGTAAGGGGAAATCTACTGGAGCTATGGCAGCCGTCTTGTACCCATCAGGGGAAACGGGCAGACATACTAGTGTATTAGTTATCTATGGCCTTGTCACAAATTACTTCAAAATTTAATTCCTTCAAATAACATCTATGAACTTACGCAGTTTCCAAGCTTTAGGAACCTGGTAATGGTCTCTCATGAGGTCGTAGTCAAGCTGATAGCCAGGGTTGCAATCATCTCAAGGGTCGTGAGGATGGAAGAATCCACTTTCAAATGCACTCTCATGGTTGTTAGTAGGCACCAGATCTTGGCTGGCTATTGAGAGGAAGCTTCACCACCTGGGCCTCTTCACTGCACAAGATGACAGCTTTCTTCTGCCAGAGTGAGAGGTGCAGGGGAGTGAGAGAGAGTAGGAGACAGAGAGTGTGAACCCCCCGATGGGAGCCATCGTCTTTCTACAAGATTCTCAGAAGTGATAGCATTCCTTTTGCTATATTCACACCCCTCCCACATTTTACCAGGGCTGGTCTGTGAGACCAGAAGGTGGGAATTCTTAGGCACAAAGGAGGCTGGCTACTTCACTGAGGACAGCAGAAGAGAAAGACAGAAAGAGCCTGGGTCTTTGAGAAGATCGTTGAGTGACTGTCCCAACCCCCAAACCATTTGTACGTTTCCTTTTATATCAGATAATTGAATGCCTTTATTGTTGAAGCCACTGTGCATTCGACATTTGCTGCTGAAAACCTCAGGGCTAATGCAAGGACTAGTCAATACTTCTAGTAAGACATAGAAATGATCTTGAGAAGAAAAGATAAAAACTAGTCCTGTGCTTTCAGAGGAAATACTTTAAGGTATAGATAGTTATTATAGCTGAAATCTGATTCCTAAAAATTCTAAAATATTCAGTCTGAAAATTTCAGATGAATTTTATTATACCTTTTGGAAATTGTTTATCAACTATTACTCTAGTTAGAAGAAATAGAATATTTTTTTCTTCCTCATTTCCCCTAAAACACAAGTGGTGTCCTACTAATTAACTGGATAGTCCTCTAACATAGCACTTGACTTTGGAGCTGTGTGACTTGGTTTTTATACACTTAATCAACATATACGTATATCCTCTGTGGGGTGAAAGTGTTTACACCTTTTATGAAAAGTCTGTAATAATGATAGTAAAAGCCTTAAGGTGAGAGGAGAAACTTGACACCCTTGAGACGGGACAGAGCTTGCTAGGTTATGACATAACCCTGTCATGTTGTTCTTTCGTATGACCTTGAGATCATTCATGCAAACGAAATTACACCTTCTTCTCATTATGAAACAGCTCAAACATACAGTAAAGTGCTGAAAATAGAACAGCAAACAACCATGTACCTACCAGACGGATCGAACTGATCTTAACATTTTATCACATCTTGGACAAATATTTGCTTGGTTTTAAAGAAATGAAATATTACAGATAGAAGTGAAACTTCCTTTCCACTCTTTCCTGATTTTGCTCCTACTCTTCCTCCCGTGGGAAACCATGTCCCAGATTGGAAAGTCTTTCTCTTCCACGTTTGCATATTTTTATTACATGAATATGTTTTGTAAACAATATATAGTATTGTTTTACAAATATTTTAAATTTCATATAAGCAAACACATTGACTTATTCTGCGATTTGCTGCTTTCATTCAGCGTTGGGATACATGGCTCTAGTCACTGCTTTTGGTAACCTATTTTATGACCATGGGCAGTGTATTCATTATTCTCTTATTGATGGGCATTCAGGTTGTTTCCAGTGTTTTATGCTGCAGTGAGAACTCTTTATTGTACATTTCGCTTTACACGATATGGGAATTTCTCAGATCATAATGTGGGTTTATCAGTACCCGTGGGATTTTAATTTATGGAGGTGACTGAGTGGTGACATGGAAAAGCTAATGCCAATGAAATAAAATTTTTATTACTTACATCCTGGATTCAAGAAGGCTTGCCATGCCATGCATGGCCTCATGGAGAGGCACCAGGTTTGGTCAGGAGACAGATGGGATGAGGGGAAGGCATGACACAGAAGCTTGATTGTATTTTCTGCAAGAAAGGCAAGGCAGGTTAGAGAAAGAACTTAGGATTGACCTATTTAAACAGTGTCAGCAGGCTCTGGCCTATAGAGGTGGTCTCAAGGTGTCTGGAACGTAGCCCTAGGTGATTGGGGGAGAGGAGTATTGCTTCCTGAAGTATAACAGCCAGATGGAGGAGGTGGTTCAGAGTAAGGGCTCTGGATTGGTTACTGTGCTATGAAAGGTGTGCTTTGAGCCCTTTGCTATCACTAAGAATTGGCCTACCCTAGGAGGAGTGGTCTCTCCTCAGTAGGAAGGCCACAAATGCCAGAGCATCATGAATACATACAAGGGGACTCCCCAGCCGTCTAGTGGTTAAGACTCTGCCCTTCTATTGCTGGGGGCGTGGGTTTGATCCCTGGTCAGGAAACTAAGATCCCACATGCCCCCCCCCCCCCCCGCCAATTATGTGTGTGTGTGTGTATATATATATATATACACATACATACATATATGTTGTTGTTCAGTCACTAAATTGTGTCCGACTCTTTGTGACCCCATGGACTGCAGGCTTCCCTGTCCTCCACCATCTCCCAGAGTTTGCCCAAATTCATGTCCATTGAGTCAGTGATGCTATCTAACCATCTCATCCTCTGCCACTCCCTTCTCCTTTTGCGTTCAATCTTTCCCAGCATCAGGGTCTTTTCCAATGAGTCGGTTCTTTGTATCACATGGCCAAAGTATTGGAGACAGCAAGCTCCAAAGTATTGGAGCTTCAGCATCAGTCCTTCCAATGAATATTCAGGGTTGATTTCCTTTAGGATTGACTGGTTTGATCTCCTTGCAGTCCAAAGGACTCTCAACTTATATACTAATATATATACACATAATAGGAAAATAGGGCACTTCTTCAATTTGACCAGTTGCCAAATTGCTCTCTGGAGTGGCTGTACTATTTTATAAGAGATCTAATAGCTTCCCTTCTCTTGGTATCACTAGAGTTTGTAAATGTTGCCAATGTGAAGGGTGGGCCTCCCAGGTGGCTCAGGGGTAAAGAATCCATCTGCCAATGCAGGAGACACAAGAGAAATGGGTTTGGTCCCTGGAGTAGGAAATGACACCCAACTCCAGTATTCTTGCCTGGAAAATTCCACGGGCAGAGAAGCCTGGCGGGCTTCAGTCCATGAGGCCTCAAAGAATCGGACACGACTGAACGACTGAGCAACGACAGTCTGAAGGGTGTGAACTCACTGTTGTTCCACTGATAGTTTCCTGATTATTTATGAGGCTAGGCATCATCTCATATTTCGTGTCCTTCCAGATTCCTCTTCTCTGAATTACTTATTCTTAGCCTTTCCCCACTGGGGTGAGAGCAGTTAATAATGTGTAGTCACGGATGCTAATATTAGCTCCACTAAATGCATTGTAAATATCCTTTCCCAGTTTGTGACCTGTCTTTTGACTTTTTTATGATGTCTCTATGGTACCAAATTTTAAAATTTTAATGTAGTAAAATGTATCATTCTTTCCCTTTATGGCTTAAGTGCTTGTATCTTTAAGTCATAAAGATGCCCTCTTGTATTAAATAGAGTCTTGGTTATTTTAAATGATTTACGTATCAAGCCTAAGCTATTCATTTATCTCCTTTGAAAAACTGCCTTCTGGTTTGTCACCACGAGTTTTAAAATATTGGCTTGGTCAAAAAGTTCCTTCAGTTTTTTAAGTAAAAATAAAAGACATACTTTTCCTTTTCATCAAGAACTTTATTGAACAACGTGTTCACTGTTTTATTCCACTACCTCGTGCCATTTTTCAGACAGCTTCATAAAAATTCCATCTTCCCAAAATGTTTTATCTTCTTTAAGCGAAGAATTGTTCCAGGTACCTTTTAAAGTCTTACAGAAATTGAAATATTTTCCATTAAGAAAATTGCATAAAGACTGAAATAAATGGACGTGTGAATGTGCAATGTCTGGTGAATATGGCAGATGAATCAGAACTTTCCAGCAAGCTATTAACAGTTTTTGACTAGTTATCAGAGAAACATGCAGTCTTGCATTATCCTCGTGGGAGATAATGCGTTTTCTGTTGACTAATTCCAGAAGCTTTTCATGAAGTGCTATCTTTAGTTGATCTAATTGGAAGCAGTGGTGGTGGTGGTGGTTGAGTTGCTAAGTCGTGTCTGACTCTTGTGACCCCATGGACTGTAGCCTGCCAGGCTCCTTTGTCCATGGGATTCTCCAGGCAAGAATACTGAAGTGGGCTGCCATTTCCTTATCCAACTGGAAGAAGTACTTGTTGGAAGTAATCATTTGGTTTTCCAGAAGGAGCTCATAATAGAGCCCCCTTCCTATCTCACATATACATCATCCTCTTCTTTGGATGAAGACTGGCCTTTGGTGTGGTTGGTGGTGGTTCATTTTGCTTGTCCCACAGTCTCTTCTGTTCCACATCATTGTACAATATCCACTTTTCATTGCCCATCACAATTTGTTTTAAAAATGGAACATTTTCATTATGTTTAAGTAGAGAATTGCATGTGGAAATATGATCAGGAAGGTTTTTATCTCTTATGTGAAACTCAAACATCAAAGTGATGAACATAACCAAGCCGGTGCAAATGATTTTCAGTGCTTGATTTGGATATTTTGAGCATGTCAGCTATCTCTCATATGGTAATAACACTGATTGTTCTCAATTAATGTTTCAATTTGCTTGCTATCTACTTCAACTGGTATACCTGTCTGTGGAGCATGGTTCAGTGAGAAATCTCCAGCATAAAACTTCTCAAACCGCTTTGACACATTTCATCAGTCACAGCACCTTCTCCATACACCGCACAAACATTTTCTTGCGTTTTAGTTGCGTTTTTACTTTTCTCATATAAAGCAAACTATGCTGAAAATGTTGCTTTTTTCCTTCTATCTTCAATATTAAAATGGCTACACAAAATTCACCAATTTTGATAATTTTTTAAAAATGCACGCTGATAATGATAGCTGTCACAATACAATCTAACAAAACTGCTTTGAATCAAGTTAAAGACAACTAAGCGCTACTACAGCCAACTTACAGAGAGAAATGAATGAATATTTT
The DNA here is from genome assembly GCF_029378745.1 of Bos indicus. NCBI lineage: Eukaryota > Metazoa > Chordata > Mammalia > Artiodactyla > Bovidae > Bos > Bos indicus. Next base: position 11,682,291 of record NC_091782.1, on the reverse strand, counting down.
GACCAACCAATAAATGCTTGCAGGGATTTATCCTGCAGAAATACTGATAAGATCCCCTCCACCTCCTCAGTATATGCACAGGGCAGTTAAATAGAGCACCAATTGTAATAGCGAAAATATAGAAAATAACCTAAGTATCTATCAGTGGAAAGCTAGTTAAATTAATTATAGTCAGTATTCATATGTCACATAATGTAATTATCTGCAGCCATAGAAAAGAATAAGGGAGATCTGGATATACTCATATGGAAAGTTCTCCAAGACATATTGGTAAATAGAGAGCATTAGAAAAAAAAAAAAAAAAGGATCCAAAGAATAAATATAATATGCTACCATTTATGTCAAAAAGGGGGAAAAAAAAGATTCTCTGTGTGTGCGCACGGAAAATTTCAGATACAAAACTACTGAGGGTGGCTACTTCTGAGGAGGGGGACCAGGGTTTGAGGGTGGGAGGGAAACCCATTTTTCATTGCCAGTCTTTTCTGTTGTCATTGTTACTTGCATTACGGTAAACAAAGAAGAATTGCTGTAGGTGGTGCCATTTGCTGTAAGCTGCTATTTGTTTTGGCATTTGGAATATTCTGAGGTGAAGAGGGCCTTTTGTTCCAATAGCTGAGAAGAAATTGAATTATTAGAAATGGGGCAGGAGGCTGGGCATCATTGGGACAGTTTGATTACATGTGTTCTTTCTGCAGCTGGGTCTGAAGACATAAAGGGCAGTGCTCACAGACACGTGCTGGTTAATGAGATCCAGGCTTGCCTTTGTCTGGGGGAAGGGGAGTTGTCTGGGAACCAAGGGGAAGTGTTTGGGAGTCTTAGGCAATGACAGGTTGTCTGTGGGATGGGCGTGAGGTGGGGGGATACAGAGGGAAGAGGACGAAGGTTGTAGGCAGTTGGACTTGCCCAGGTCCCTGCAGCCCTAGGAGAAGCTGTCTGAGTTGCAGCCTGGGCCACCGAGGGCTCTGAGTTCCCCAGCTGCAGAGTAGGAAAAGGCTCTGCATCCCTCCCACAAAGGAGGAGGAGAGCCCCCACCTCAAAGGCACGGGCAGGCAATCCTCTGGAGAGGAGGAAAAACTAGGCTCAACCTAGAAAAATTCTTACCCAGTCAGTGGGAATTAAAGGCACCCCAAGTTTACCCTTGCTGAGATATGAGAAGGGAAAGGGATTGGGTCAGCATCCACAGAACAAAGATAAAATGTACCCCAGGGTCAAGTCCAACGACCTCCCTCAAGGCAGTGCAGTGTAGCTGGGCAGGGACCCGGGCTCTCTGGGTTCAAATCACTGCTGTGTCAATTCCAAGTTACTTAACATCTCAGTGCCTTAGTTTTCTTATATATAAAATGGGAAAATAACAGTCACCTCCTAGAGGGTGCCTGGCTTATGTGCTTACGAAGTATTAACCTTTGTAATTCCTCATTTACCACCTCTGTAAATTTCACTGTAGCTGGCACCCAGGGCAGTGACAGTCAGCATGTTGGGGGGTTGGGTCTGTATCTGAGGTGGATGCGTGTTAACCAAGCTCACAAACCTGACGAATAAGCCGTAACCAACTCATTCATTCACACAGGCCAGTGCTTGTAGGAGGATCCGTCATCACCTTAATCTTTACTCTTTTCCCCATGGGAGAGCCCAGACTCTACTCAGAGGCCCCTTGGGGAAATGAGGACGCTTCTGTGCTCTTATTTATTTCTCTGGCTGCTCCCACTGCGTGACTCTCTGCCTCGTAGGGGAGGGCACTTTGGTACCTCGGAGGCTGGTAATTCACGGTTGTCAAATAAATATCTATTGAATGAGTAAATGGTCAACACATGCTCCCTGACATAACCAAACACTGGAAGCAACCTGAATGCCCAACAACAAGTTGTTATTAAATCATGACCCAGTCACCCCACAAAACCAAAGATTCATTGAGAAGGATGATTTTAGCGATTGTATAGAAAGATAGAGAAATGCTTGTGGTGTAATCTTAGAAAAACAAAAGAAATCGAAATGGTCTGGGAGTGATGTGGTGATCTTGATATTTTGTTAAGTGAAAAAGCAAGATTCCAGAAAAGGAATACGATATGCCATTTGTGTGAAAATGGAGGCAAAGATTGTAAGACTTATCTTCTAACTGTAAGCACAAAATACTTCTGACCAACAAACCAAGTGACTGAAAACACCTGAGCCTCTAGGAAGGGGACGGAGAGGTGGACTGCTGGGAACAAGCCACTGACAAATTATGTGCCCTCTGAATGCTGAAGCTGAATGTGCTTCTGATTCAAAAAAATCAACTAATTTAAAATACTTTCTGGGGGAGTTGCCTGGTGGCCCAGTAGTTAAGAATCCACCTTGCAAAAAAAAAAAAAAAAAAATCCACCTTGCAATGCAGGGGACATGGGTTCGATCCCTGGCCGGGGAACTAACGTTCCGCATGCCCGCACACAGCAACTACTGAGCCCATGTACTCTGGAGCCCACATGCCCCAACTACAGAGAATGCACGCGCTGCTACGAAAAATCCTGCCTGATTCAATAAAGATCCCACCTGCTATTATACAACCAGGACCTGAGGCAGCCAAACAAACGAAAAAACCACTTTCTGGTACATAGCAAAGTAAAACAGATCAATACATTTTTTTTTTCCTACTATATTCCTCAACGCTAAGGCACAAAGCTTTTTTAAACTGTTTCATTTATTTATTTTTGTCTGCGCTGGGTCGTCATTCCCGCACATGGGCTTTCTCTAGTTGCAGCAAGTGGGGGGCTACTCTCTAGTGGTGGGGGGCAGGCTTCCCACTGCAGCCTCTTGAGACTGCTGTGAGAGAATCACAAGTGGATTCTCTTGTTGTGGAGCACAGGCTCTAGGGTGTGAGGGCTCAGTAGTTGTGGAGCACAGGCTTCGTTGCTCCACGGCATGTGGAATCTTCCCGGATCAAGGATTGGATGTGTGTTCCCTGCGTTAGCAGGCAGATTCTTATCCACTGTACCACCGAGGAAGTCCTAAGGCACAACTCTAACTCACATTTTAAAGTTTCTGATATTGGAATACATCTCAATCAGTGGGCATTCCTAACAGATTCTTGGGATGGGATTTCCTGCCCCTAAAAAGCATTTACTAAATTAATACTGACTTTTAAAATCAATGATATTTTAGGATCAAGGAAACACAGTATATAAAAACATGTCATCTGGAACGAAACTGTAACAGTATAAACCATTGTGCGATGGTATTGTGGGGATCTTCCTTTCTCAAAATAGTCCTGACTGATATTTTACATCATCTTTTCAAAAGTTTTTTAAAAATATACTTTTTAACAGTTTTCAGGAGACAATCAATGGTTTTAGAGGGAGGGATCCCCCAGCACCAGGGTATAGATAACCCACTAAGCTGTTCAGTTCAGTTCAGTCTCTCAGTCGTGTCCGACTCTTTGCGACTCCATGAACCGCAGCACACCAGGCCTCCCTGTCCATCACCAACTCCTGGAGTTCACTCAGACTCACGTCCATTGAGTCAGTGATGCCATCCAGCCATCTCATCCTCTGTCGTCCCCTTCTCCTCCTGTCCTCAATCTTTCCCAGCATCAGGGTCTTTTCAAATGAGTCAGCTCTTCGCATAAGGTGGCCGAAGTATTGCAGTTTCAGCTTCACATCTGTCCTTCCAATGAACACCCAGGACTGATCTCCTTTAGGATGAACTGGTTGGATCTCCTTGCACTCCAAGGGACTCTCAAGAGTCTTCTCCAGCACCACAGTTCAAAAGCATCAATTCTTCTGTGCTTAGCTTTCTTTATAGTCCAACTCTAACATCCATACATGACCACTGGAAAAACCATAGCCTTGACTAGATGGACCTTTGTTGACAAAGTAATGTCTCTGCTTTTTAATATGCTGTCTAGGTTGGTCATAACTTTCCTTCCAAGGAGTAAGCGTCTTTTAATTTCATGGCTGCAATCACCATCTGCAGTGGTTTTGGAGCCCAGAAAAATAAGGTCAGCCACTGTTTCTGCTGTTTCCCCATCCATTTGCCACGAAGTGATGGGACCAGATGCCATGATCTTAGTTTTCTGAATGTTGAGCTTTAAGCCAACTTTTTCACTCTCCTCTTTCACTTTCATCAAGAGGCTCTTTAGTTCTTCTTCACTTTCTGCCATAAGGGTGGTGTCATCTGCATATCTGAGGTTAGAAACTTTTCCCAGCAATCTTGATTCGAGCTTGTGCTTCCTCCAGCCCAGCATTTCTCACGATGTACTCTGCATATAAGTTAAATAAGCAGGGTGACAATATACAGCCTTGACGTACTCCTTTTCCTATCTGGAACCAGTCTGTTGTTCCATGTCCAGTTCCAACTGTTGCTTCCTGACCTGCATACAGAGGCAGGTCAGGTGGTCTGGTATTCCCATCTCTTTCAGAATTTTCCACAGTTTATTGTGATCCACACAGTCAAAGGCTTTGGCAGAGTCAATAAAGCAGAAATAGATGCTTTTCTGGAACTCTCCTGCTTTTTCAATAATCCAGTGGATGTTGGCAATTTGATCTCTGGTTTCTCTGCCTTTTCTAAAACCAGCTTGAACATCAGGAAGTTCATGGTTCATGTATTGCTGAAGCCTGGCTTGCAGAATTTTAAGCATCACTTTACTAGCGTGTGAGATGAGTACAATTGTGTGGTAGTTTGAGCATTCTTTGGCATTGCCTTTCTTTGGGATTGGGATGAAAATTGACCTTTTCCAGTCCTGTGGCCACTGCTGAGTTTTCCAAATTTGCTGACATATTGAGTGCAACACTTTCACAGCATCATCTTTCAGGATTTGAAATAGCTCCACTGGAATTCTGTCACCTCCACTAACTTTGTTTTTAGTGATGCTTCCTAAGGCCCACTTGACTTCACATTCCAGGATGTCTGGCTATGGGTGAGTGATCACACCATCGTGATTATCTGGGTCGTGAAGATCTTTTTTGTACAGTTCATCTGTGTATTCTTGCCACATCTTCTTAATATCTTCTGCTTCTGTTAGGTCCCTACCATTTCTGTCCTTTTTATAAACCTACAATAATCACCACTTCCTCAGCTTAGCTTAGTTTAAATAATTATCAGACAAAGCTCTGGGCCCTAACTCTACCTGTGGTTACAAGGAAAGACCCATTATCCTTGGACTTTTCCTGAGATGTCCATCTTCCAGGGATAGTTTGTCAAACCCGAGAAAACACTTACTTGGCCACTGTGGGTGTCTATTCCAACAATCAGTTCAGACCTCGAGTTTTGATCGTGTGACATGTGGGATACACTAACAACTGTCCAACTGATGATTTGAAGTCTGACAGGAATTGCCAGTTAGAAAATTTCATGTTTGCAAATTGCTACCAGCTCTTGTTACTCAAAGTGTGGTGTGTGAACAAGCAGCAGCGGTTCATAATGCAGACCTACTGAATCTAAGGTCTGCTTTTAACAAGACTCCCAAGTGATTCAGATGCACATTAGTGTTTGAGAAGACCTGCTGTAAGCTATCAAGTGCAATATAGATGTCAGATGTACGTCATTAATAAAAACAAAGTCAATAATAATTTCTTAATCTGTTTTCAGAGATCCTTACATTATCACCTCATTTGGTTTTTATAGCAAATTACTAAGAGAGTTTTTAAATCCTGATGTACAGAATGGGAAACAAGATTCAAAGAATTAAAGTGAAACTTACTACATTGAGTTGTGATTAGCCCTTTAATTGGGCAAAGGTTTGCTAATTCATTGCTCAGGTACTCCTGTGGTTTTTCGATGATGCAGACATCTGATGTCTAGCTAAATTGGGAGGTAAGCCCCTCACATCCCTTTGAACATCCTTTTCCCATCTCTGCTAGTATTGTGTTCCTTTCTCAACGCCCAGGACTGTCCTTCCCTCAGGAGGAGACAGATGATAGTCTGTCCGGCCCCTCTTGCTGCTTATCTGGGGGCCCAGAGTGGTCTCAACCTGGTCTCTACGTGGTCTCTACCTGTGGGGGCTGGGAGAGGCAGGTAAGGGAGTCTGAGACCAAGGCTGAAAGTTAAGTAGCCTCCACAGCCAGTATAACAGGTTGATGGTCTAGGAAGCCAGATGGGTCCTTACATCAGCCCTGTGAGGACTTTTGAATTTGGATTCCAATTAAAATGGCCTATTCTGGACTTCCCTGGTGGTGCGGCAGATAAGAATCCACCTGTCAATGCAAGGGACGCAGGTTCGATCCCTGGTCCGGGAGGGTTCCACGTGATGCAGAGTAACTAAAGCCTGCGTGCCACAAGTACTGGGCCTGCATGCTAGAGCCCGAGAGCCACAACTACGGAGCCCGTGTGCTGCAACTGAGGAAGCCTGGAGCCTGTGTGCTGCACAGGAAAAGCCACTGCAACGAGAAGCCTGTGCACCGCCACGAAGAGCAGCCCCCGCTCCACGCAGCTAGAAAAAAGCCTGAGCACAGTAACAAAGACCCAGTGCAACCAAAAGTAAATTAATTTTTTTAAAAAGAAGAATGGTCCATTCTACTCGGAGGACCAAGCCTAGGAGGAGATTAGGCTATGCTTAAAAATAATTCAGGATAAGTGAGAAAAGAGCAGGGACATATATTTCTTAAGAAACCTAATTATTACTTAAACCTAAGAGTTTATTTTTTAAATCATCACGTTGGATTATTGGCTATCTAATTGTTGCTTTGTTCAGCTGTTTGATGAAACATTGGAGTTTTGTTTCTAGAAAAGATGAGGAAACTGATTGCTTTCTAGCTCATTAACTGTATCTCCAAATTAAGCCCCTGTATTCAGACCACATGAGCTCAGAACAGGAGCAGCCTGCCTGGACTGTTAGGAACCTGAGATAAAAAGGAGAGTCCTGAGGGCTAAGCTCACAAGGTGGAAATAGCCATAATATACACTAAGTTCTTCCTGAATCACGTGATCCAACCTTGCATTTTTAATGTTAAATAAAAATTTTAGAAAACAATTTGGCTATTTATCAAGAATTGTAGTCAGTTGTGTCTTGGGTGAGGCTGCCTTCAATATTTCTTTGAATGAGTTATTGCATTTCTGAAAGTTTATGCTAAGGAAATAATCTAAGGCATTGGAAAAACTCTAGCCAAAAGAGCTCACCATGGCACTATTTTAGATATCCAGCACTGAAAACCAATGGCACCTGAGAGTAAGGAAATAGATAAATGATGTACAGTGTATCTACCACATGATTAAGTAGCCATATTTTAAGTGATATTTACTTTTAAAGTATATCTGGCAGGGACTTCCCTAGTGGTCCTGTGGTTAGGACTGTGCTCCCAATGCCAGGACCCTGGGGTCAATCCCTGGTCAGGGGACTAGATGCTGCATGCTGCAAGTAAGAGCCTGCAGCCATCAACCAAGATCCCAAGTGCCACAACTCAGACCCGGCACAGCCAAAAAAAAAAGGATATTTGACACTGAACTGGGTCCCTCTATTGCCTTTCATCTAATAAGTGAAAATGGTTGAAACAAATTTAAAAATGCAAGTCATAAGGCAAAGGTTATTTGTAGAGTACTAGCTATAAAATTTGGTCTAAGATGTATCAGGAAAGGCCTGCCCAGATGATCATAATCTCCTTTATCTATCCAAACCCAAAGCCCAGCCATCCTTCAAGTCCGGGGCCAGCTCCCCATCCCTCCCTCCTCACAACTCCTACAGTACAGGTTGGCCCTTGGCGTAGGCTGCCTGGTATAGTTGGTGCTTTCATTCAGTATGTATCTGTCTTGCTGGGATCCTTAATATCAGTGTTTTAAACCTCTGGGGTTTAAAACCTGGGGTTTAAACTTCTTTTATTCTACACAGCACACAGCTCAACCCCTGCGCCCGATCAGTCACCCAGCCTTACTGACTTTACTTCCAAGCTTTCCTCAGCTCTATTCTTTCTTTTCTGTGCCTCCAATTAAGCCTCATTTCTCACATGGATTCCTGCCATAATTGTAGCAACCAGTTCTGTATCAGTTATGGAGGCTTTAGGCTGCAAGTAACAGTAAAGTCAGTCTGCAGTGGTTTAAACAATGAGGAAAGGCTATCTTTTTTTTTTGGCTGTGCTGGGTCTTTGTTGCTGCATGCGGGCTTTCTCTTGTTGTGATGAGCAGGGGCTACTCTCCAGTTGCGGCTTCTCATTGTGTTGGCTTCTCGTTGCAGGGCATAGACTGCAGGAGTCGCGCCCCACAGGCTTAGTTGCCCCGAGGCATGTGGGATCTTAGTTCCTGGACCAAGCATCGAACCCATGTCCCCTGCATTGCAAGGTGGATTTTTAACCACTGGACCATCAGGGAAGCCCAAGGCTGTTCTTTTTATGTGAGAGAAAAGCCTTTTCCAGAAAGGGCTCCAGAAGACTCTCTCTCAGTGGTCTACTAGCCAGCAGTGGGTCACACGCTCAGGCCTTAGCTGCAAGGAAGGCGGGGAAAGCCATCATTTGGCATTTTCAGTCTCATAGTGGGATGCAGACTCTGTCAGCAGGAAGAAGAAAAGAGTAAAGAGGCAGCTTCTGTTAGGGTAGGGAACCAATATACTTGGTTTAAGCCAAAAGCCCAGAAAACAATAATAGGGAACCAGTACTGTTAGCTCCAAACTCCCTGCCTTGGGTCTCCCCACTCTTTATTCAATCCCCAACACCGCCACAATTTATTCATTCATTCATTCAACTAATGATTAATTCATTGTATTTGTCAAGTTTGGCGAGTTTATGTTCCAGCAACAAACAGCAAGGGGGAAGACAGAGCATAGAGACTGGCACCACCTTTTACCTACTTCCATCTGAAAGTGACATTTATCGATTCTGCTTACAATTCATTGGTTAAAGCAAGTCCTGTGGCCACACCTAACTTCAAAAAGGCACGGAAGTGAGCTCATCCTTCAATGCAGGGTAAGCGGCACTAACAGTTAACCAAATCCACTGACTATATACTAAGAGAGGTGCTAGAGATGTATTGGTAAGCAAAGTATCTATTTTGAAAGCATTTTCAAAAGACTAGAAGGAATTGTCTACCACTTCCATTATGCGCTCAGGCTAACAACATCTAGCGACTTCAATTGTACCACATCTTACATTTTTATTGCATTAAAAAAAAAAAAAACCTGTCTGCCTGAATAGGCTGTAAAACCTTAAAGATGTCTTATCCTTCACTGTAAACCTCATTCCTACAATTGTGTCTAGTAGTAGTAGAAACATAATAAACGCTTGTTGAATGATGTATGAGATAGGATGGGCTCGGCTATGGAACAGGAAGCCCAGATGACAGTGGCTTAAACAAACAGGGTTTGTATTTTAACTTAGTGGGAAGTCTAACAGCCAGCAGCTGCTGGTTTCTCGGTTCAGTGACTTTGGATCTAGACTCCAACCTTACACGTTGATACACCTGGTTTGTTGGCTTTCCTCCCTGTGACTGTGCTTCTTGATCACAAAGGTGTTGCCACTGCTCCACATAATATATCTATTTTTAAGGCAAGAAAAATGAAGAAGAAGGGGCCTTCTTCAGGGAAGAAGAAGGCTGTACCTTCTATCAGGGAACAAAAGCTTTCCTAGAAGCCACCCAGTAGCATATGTCTCATGGCTAAAACATGGGTCACCCCAAGCTTCAAGCAAGTTCAGATTTTTATGATCTGGTTCTTTATTGATTTTTCATAAAATAAAGGACCCTCATCACTACTGTGTCTAACCATTATTGAGTGCATCTTCAGTTCGTGCTGGCACTATAGAATTTTCTCATTCAGTCATTGCAACCCTGTGACAGATGTATTATCAATCTATTTTACATATGAAGAAATTGAATCCCAGAGTAGCTTGTCTAACATGCTCACTTACCAGCTAGTATATGATGACTCAGGAGTTTGAACTCCAGTGTCTGGGTCCAGAGCCTGTGATCCTATCCTAGAACTTGTGAACTTGAGGTCTAGAGGGGAACAGAATGCTCATCAGACATAAGCCTTTTATTTTGTAGTGCTGAGGTAACCTGCTCAAGGTCACACAGCAAGCCCAAATCAGAGCCACATCCAGGACCCAGGAGTCCTGACCCCCAGCCCAGAGCTCTATCACACTGAGTTGCCGCTATTTAGAAATCTCATGTTAGTTCACTGATCTTTGAAAAGACAAAAATGCCAAGTGGGATCCTGTGGACAATTCAGTTACAAAAAACTATATTTGACCTAAGGTTTGGAAAATTAGAACAAGTTGTTTCCTTTTTTGGAGTCAAAACTTTGTGATTAGTTGGTTCAAACTCTTTTATCCATCTCAGTGGAAACTCTATTCTATACATAAATTTTTAGTTCTCAAGTGATAAAGAGAAAGGAAAGAATGTAATGGTCAGAGCCTCAGCTCGGGCTTACCAAGATTACTTTAAATTCCAAGCCCATGACCCAGAAATGCCTTATGTGTGGTGTTTAAACACGTCCTGTGTAACACCGCCTTGGGAAGCCTCTTGATAGATGAAATGTGTGCAGCTGGAATCCCATTTCTACCCCCAGCTAGTGTGGGAACCTATGACCTGGGCCCACTGTGAGAACTGAGCAGAGCTAATGCATAGAAAGCATCTGGGATACAAAATGGGATAAACCATGCCTAATTTCCCCTTCCCCTGTCCTCTCACACTTCCCCTGCAGACTCGGGGCTGAAACACCTCTAAATGTACAGTTTGACAAGCACCGTCTGCCTTACCACAGGGCTTCCTGTTTCAGATGGTCAGAGTTCCTTCTGTCGACAGGACTCAAAAGCCTTCAAGGGAAAGTTTGCTTCCGTTGAGAAGTCATTTTGGTGTGGCCTTTACGACCCTAGAGCATCAAGGTTATAAACTTAGGCTCTTGACTCGCACAGAGGCTCCGTCACTTCCTGTGTGTGAAGCTGTATAGCCTCCTTGTGTCTCTGTCTCCTTCTCCATACAATGGAGGTAATAACAGCACCAATCTCAGGGGCCTGCTGTGGGGATGAAATGAGGCCACGTGTGTTGCCCTGTAAGCACATCATTTAGGTTTGCTGAAGCCTTATCGGATCCTTCCGTCTGAGACAGACTGCGACCTGCGACCCTCTACCAGAGCAACACAATACAAAGAAACTATAAGGGAGTAAAACATAACTTCAGGCATGCTCAGTCAGGGAAATTATGAACAATAAGATACAAAAAGGCCACAAACCTTCTAGCCATTTCTGAGATGCTAGGAGCCAAAGCAGGATGAGCCTTGAGCATAATTTCTGTACACGGTTACCACCAAGAGGGTGGGCATACCCCCCGAGCCATCCCTGGCCCAGCCCCTAATCCTCCCCTACACTCACCCTATTCAAGGAACAAGCCCGCCCTTCTAGCAGAGCCAGCGAGGGAACCTGTCACTTGCTTTTGCTCCTTTGCCCTGTAGCCTGAGTCCCAGTAAAGCTTTGCCTGAATTCCTCGTCTGGCTTCTTACCAACTTCTGTTGATTAAAGAGTCCAAGGACTCGACCTGGTAACCAATCTCTTCCACGGCGTTTTTCATGAGTGTTCAGTGTGGGTTAGACAACATGTTCTCTGGTTCTTTTAAGGGTAAGGACAGCTGGGCAAAAGACAGGCTGTGACACAGAGTGGGGCAGCGCAGCAGACAGGAGCAGAGGACTGGTGACTGCAGGGTGGACCCCTGGGCCCACAGGGCTCCGCCTCCAGCGCTCACCCTTCCTTCTGTTCTCTGCTAATCATGGCTATTCAAACGTTTTCTCAGAAGTCTTAAGTAACCAGCACTAGCAGGAAGCAACAATTTAGTAAAGGTTTTAGAATCCTGTAATTTGGGCTTGAGGATGAAGAACTTTTTCAAGATCTTCTCCCAGAACAAGAAGAGCCAGTCAGGAAGGAACAGTGGCATTCTCCTTGGACAAACTTGAGGACTTTGCCCATCCTCCTCATCCTGCTCCCTCTGCTCTGGGCCTTCCTCGTCACACTGTGACTTCCATCCTCCACTTTCCCCCTGTGTGCTTAGTCGCTCAGTTGTGTCCAGGCTCTTTGCGACCCCATGGACTGTTGCCCACCAGGGTCCTCTGTCCTTGGGAATTCTCCAGGCAAGAATACTGGAGTGGGTAGCTGTTGCCTTCCCCAGGGGATCTTCCCAACCCAGGGATCGAACCCAGGTCTCCCACACTGCAGGTGGATTCTTGACTGTCCGAGCCATCAGGGAAGCCCCACCATAAACGAGCTCTCAGATCCTTCTCCAACCTCTGAAAAAAACCCATACAACAGACACGCACATTCACTAATGTGCCTCCAGGGTACCCCAGGCACTGGTCTGACTCTAGGACAGAGCCCTCCTGGGGCTGACATTCTTCTGGGCAGACAAAGGCGAGCCAAGTAAACAGGAAAATATACCCCGGAACAGGTGGAGCTGGATTTGACTGGGCTGGAGTTTTGCCAAGTGAATACAATCTAGCAAGTTTGAGGTATGAGAGGGGAGGGTGTGGACAAGAGAGGAGTTGCAATAACTAACCGTGGAGTCCAGGTGGGGAAAGGAGGAGAGAAGGGATCTGAAGCGGGCGGTGAAATGTGGTGGACTAAGGGGCCCGCGGGAGTACGGGCTTGAACAGCTGAAGAGAGGGTTGAACATGGGATCTTCAGGGGGCCTCAGGGTTAAGTGTGGGGCTGAATAGTGGGCCAGGGAAGACGAGGTCACTGCAAGAGAGCAGGCCAAGGAAGAGGGAGGCCAGGGCAACAGTGGATGGGGTGAGAAGATGGCAAAAGCACAGAGCTCAGTGGCAGGACGGGGTGGACAGGGGACAGTGGGCTGGGAGTGAGAGAGACCCTTTAGGACCCTCTGGGTGTGTGAGCCCGCCCTCCTGGGTTCCCCATCTCTGTGAGTAAACGGCTTTGTTTCAGGCCTCCCCTCAGTCTCAAAAGTCTGGCTCAAGAGTTAAAGACTGGGAAACGTGAACACATAGAAACAAAGAATAGCTGTTGGGCTGGGAAACTCATAAAAATTTAGGCCATAAATCAGCTACATAGCAGTCACTGAACTCCCAGTTCCCTGAAAGATACAGATAACGATGTCTGACACACATTCCTAAGCTGTTTTTATAGAAACCAGACACTCCTCCCACCTACCCCACCCTCTACCACTGATGAAAACTGCTGACCGTAAGCACACACTGAATCTCAGGCTGGTTGGGACCAGAAGGTTTATGATGTTGACTCCTGAAACATCACCCCATGACCTCACCACTCACCAACAGACAAAAGAGCTGATCAAGCACCTTGCCACCCATACCCCTAATATTGCCTTTAAAAACCCCTCCCTGAAGGCCCCTGGGGAGTTTGGGTCTTTTGAGTATGAGCTGCCCATTCTCCTTGGTCAGTGACAGCAATCAACACTGGACATTCTTTGACCACAGCCTGGTGTCAGTAGCTGGTTTCACTGTGCGAGTGGACCTGAAACAGGAGGGGAGGGGGCAGGACACAGCCTTTAAAAGAATGACATAGCCTGAGGACACAACATAAACTGAATAGATCCAAGTCAACTTCCACTAGACTTTGGTCCTTGGTATAAGCTGATCGTAACACCTCAGCAAGCTACATGACACACCCACAGGGGCCAAGACCAAAACTGGGCCCAATTCCTGGAGATCTCCACCTCTTTCCCAAGGTGGTTGGAATAATCCTCCCACTCATTAGCCTATGAAATTACCCAGCCCATAAAAGCTAACCACAGCACGTTTTGAGGTGGCCCTTTCCTTCTGAGGTGGCCCACACTGTGTCTGTGGGGTATGTCTCTCTCTTAATAGATCCACTTCTTACCTATCACTTTGTCTCTCAATGAATTCTTCCTGCAATGAGACAAGAACCTGAGCTTCATTAGGTCCCGAAACCAGGTGTGTGATCTCAGTTGGAAGACCATGGATTTGGGCTGGGTTCAAGTCCCAGACATGTGGGTTGAGTCCCAAACTGGGTTTTGGGTGGGTTGGGGTCCTGACACATGGTTTCAAGTCCCAATCTGAGGTGAACGACATGCGTGTATGCTTAGTCGCGTCTGAGTCTTTGCAAAAGCCTTCCAGGCTCCTCTGTCAGCCTTTCAGGTTCCCGTCATGGGATTCTCCAGGCAATAATACTGGAGTGGGTTGCCATTTCCTCCTCCAAGAGATCTTCCCGATTCAGGGATTGAACCTGAGTCTCCCGCCTTGGCAGGCAGATTCTTCTACCACTGAGCCACCTGGGAAGCTCTGAAGTGAATGGTTTCAGGTCAGAATCCAGGTTTAGTAACAGGAGCTGAAGACCCTCAGATGATTAATATAATAGTGATGGTGGTGAGAGGAGGAGTTTGTAAAGTCATATTTAATAGTGTGATTTAATGTTACATTTGCAGAAAATCCCTTTTGCTTTTGCTATAAGAACTATAGAGAAGGAAGCTGTTCGTAGCAGGAAAAGCAGGCCTGAGCATTAAAAGGTTGAGCAAGACCTGGGAGTATCTTGTTTCATCCAAGATCAAAGCTGTCAGCCTAAGGGATATAGTTCTACTTGTGTAATAGTAAGCAACTCTTAACTGGTAGGAAGGTATTTAGCTTTTTTTTTTCAATATTGATTATTTATTTGGCTGCACCAGATCTTACTTGCGGCATGCAGGATCTTTTAGTTGTGGCATGCAAACTTGTACTGTGACATGTGGGATCTAGTTCCCTGACCAGGACTGAACCCAGGTCCCCTGCCTTGGGAGCATGGAGTCTTAGCCACTGGACCACCAGGGAAGTCCCAAGGTGTTTAGTTTTATAGGTGAAGGATCTTCCTCTTTTGTTTGCTTGTTTTTCACTGCTTGTCTTGTGGGATCATTAGTTCCCTAATCAGGTATTGAACTCAGGCCCTCAGCAGTGAAAGCTCAGAGTCCTAACCATTGGACTACCGTGGCATTCCCCCAAAGACCTTCCTATCATCCCTAAAATACTAAGCAGAGAGCCATCATTTCAACAGTCTTAAAATGATATTACAATGACAATTTATTAGTGTCATATATTAAAAGCCACTGATTGAGTCAGTGATATAGGCTAGTTAAGAAAGTGGGCTCTGCTTAGGTTTAAATCCTAGCTCTGCTACCCACCACTCATTTAACCTCATTTATATGAAGGGGATGGGGCCCCCAAGGTGGCGTTGGTGGTAAAGAACCCACCTGCAAGAGATACAGAAGATGCTGGTTCAATCCCTGGCTTGGGAAGATCTGCTGGAATAGGAAATGGTAACCCATTCCAGTATTCTTGCCTGGAAAATCCCCTGGCCAGAGGAGCCTGGAGGGCTACAGTCCGTGGGGTCGCAGAGTCGGACTCAGTGGAAGCAAATTAGTACACATATGAGGGGATAAAAATGTCACCTGCTCCTTCAGCTTCTGAGAAGTATATGCAGAGAGGTTCCCTAGGGTGTTTGCGAACTCAAAAATGTTGGGTAGGTATTCTAATAATCTTTCTAATCTTTATTGGCAAATAAATAAGAAAATAAGGCTTGGAAGGTCCTGGCCATTAGTATTTCTGTGTATGGAAAAACAGCCAGAGAGTAAGACTGTGACAAGGTTCCAACCTCAGAGTGTGGCCCAGGGGGAGTGAGTCTGGGAGTAAGGGGCCCTGGATTTCCATTCCTCCTCAGCCTGAGGCCAAAGCCAAGTATGGCCAAGGGCAAGACAAGGTGGCTCTGAATCTCAGCTTACCCAGCTTAAAGTGGGGACGATCATCCTGCCAGGCCCACATAAGGTTGTTCTGAGGACCAAATGAGGAAATGTTCCATGAAGTGAATGGTAACTCAGTTCACCTGTGTTGAGTGCCCCACCTACTGTGTGCTGAGCACAGAGGTTTGGAATTCAGCCTACCCACTCCCCAAAGAAGTACCCAGAAGACAGGACATGTGCCCAGATAGCCAGAGTCTATGGGAGAAAGTGCTGCTGCTGCTGCTAAGTCGCTTCAGTCGTGTCCGACTCTGTGCGACCCCATAGACGGCAGCCCACCAGGCTCCTCCGTCCATGGGATTTTCCAGGCAAGAGTACTGGAGTGGGGTGCCACTGCCTTCTCCGGGGAGAAAGTGCTAGGAAAGTCTAATTATGGAAGGGAGAAGTCTCTTTATGGTTGAGTTGATGGGCAGATTCAGGGGAGCACGTATTGAACAGTGCCCAGCGCACTCAGCGTCTCCCCTTCTAGAGCCTCATCTAGCAGATGTACGTGCTCATGCCGGACGACCTAAGGTCAAGGCTGTTCACTGTTGGCTTTATTGCTGCACAAGTTCAGAAGCCCCCTGAAACGCCTACCATAGAGAGCATACGTGGGCTCTCTAGCAGAATAAGGAAAAGCTCCTTGTGAACCAACATGTTTCCTTCCCCTTTCTCTGGATGCTCTCAGGCTCTCAGACCCTCAACTTGCATCTACCACAGTCATGATCAGGGCTTCCCTGAATGAGCTTCCCTAGGTAACAAAGAAAGCTATGACCTGCAGGTAAGTCTGTACCCCACTCCACCCCAAGCCCCAGGGAAGAGTACTGTCCTCCTTTTGTAAAGAAGCTTATGGGGCCTCCTTTGGCCCAGGCTTACCAGGGCAGCACAGCCAATAGGTGCTGGGCTGGGATTTGTCCTAAGACTTCCTCGTTGATTTATGTATCTGCCACCCCCTCCCCTTTGAGGCTATCCATTCTGTAAGGGTGGTGGTCAGTTTTCTTTTCCTTTCCTTGGTGAAAGTGTTAGCTACTCAGTCATATCTGAGTAGTCATATCTCTAGCCATATCTCTTGGAGTCATATCTCTTGGAGACCCCATGGACCATAGCCCGCCAGGTTCCTCTGTCCATGGGATTCTCCAGGCAAGTATACTGGGGATATTTCCCACCAGGAGGGATTGAACCTGGGTCTCCTGCCTTGGAGGCGGACTCTACCATCTGAGCCACCAGGGAATTCTTGAGGCAGGGATGGTCATTAGGAGGAGATGCCAGGGTAGGCATCCCTAAGGAATCCGTTTGGGGGTGGGGTGGAGAGGGGGTGGAGCAGGGCAGCAGACAAGTTGGCTCTGGGTTGGTTCAGAGAGGAGGGGGGAGACACATACCATCACCTGGGAGAAACAAGGCCGGACAGACACAGCTCCCATCCGCGGGACTCGGGAAATTAAGGGAATTTGCCAGGAACAGACGGACAAGGGGGCCAGAGGGGAGCAAAAACGATCTTCCATTTTCATCTAAATGGCTCAGAAATTTCCTGTGTAAGAAACCTACACACAGACTCCCTCACAGACGGACACACTGCCCCACCTCTATACAAAGCTATTCATCGCAGAACGGATTGTAAAACAGTGGAGACAACCCAACATCTATCAATAAGGAACTGGTTAGTCAGATTTTCATACCATGGGACACTCTTCAGTCCAAGAAAGAAGGAGGAAGTCTTTGCCGCTCTCATAAGGAACTGTTGTCAAAATATATTTTAAGCAAAAAAAAAAAAAAAAAAAAATGCAATGGTGCATAATCAGGGAAATAAAAAGTTAAATCACAATGAGTTATGTATCAGTCTGTAAAATTTTAAGAACTGATGATTCCAAGCATCGGCAAGGGAGTGAAGCAAAGGGAACTCTCAATCAGCTGGCAAGTATGAGAACCGACACAACCACTCTGGGAAACAGTGTGCCTTTATCTATTTGAAGCTGACAATGTGTTTCCCCTCAGCTCAGCTCAGTTTCTTCGGTCGTGTCCAACTCTGTGCGACCCTATGGACTGTAGCTCGCCAGGCTTCTCTGTCCATGGGATTTCCCAGGAAAGAATACTGGAGTGTGTTGCCATGCCCTCCTCCAGGGGGATCTTCCTAATCCAGGGATCAAACACACGTCTCCTGCATTGCAGGCATATTCTTTACCAACGAGCCCCTGGGAAGCCCCATGTGTGTTCCCTCAGTTCAGTTCAGTGGCTCAGTCGTGTCGGGCTCTTGGGGACCCCATGAATCGCAGCACACCAGGCCTCCCTGTCCATCACCAACTCCCAGAGTTCACTCAGACTCACGTCCATCGAGTCAGTGATGCCATCCAGCCATCTCATCCTCTGTCGTCCCCTTCTCCTCCTGCCCCCAATCCCTCCCAGCATCAGAGTCTTTTCCAATGAGTCAACTCTTCACATGAGGTGGCCAAAGTACTGGAGTTTCAGCTTTAGCATCATTCCTTCCAAAGAAATCCCAGGGCTGATCTCCTTCAGAATGGACTGGTTGGATCTCCTTGCAGTCCAAGGGACTCTCAAGAGTCTTCTCCAACACCACAGTTCAAAAGCATCAATTCTTTGGCACTCAGCCTTCTTCACAGTCCAACTCTCACATCCATACATGACCACAGGAAAAACCATAGCCTTGACCAGATGGACCTTAGTTGGCAAAGTAAGTTGGCTTTTGAATATGCTATCTAGGTTGGTCATAACTTTTCTTCCAAGGAGTCCCTAGGTCCCTACAAATGCCCCACAGAAATCCTTACCCCAACCACCCCCCTAAATATACACATACACCAGAAGAAACAATTAAGAACATTCATACCAGTGCTGATTCTAGTAGTAAAAAATTGGAAGTAACCCAAATGTCCCTAAATAAGTGTAAAAATTAATTGTGGTATTTTCATATGATGGAATTCCATACCAGAGTGAAAATGACTGATATCACATGTCTGAACCTCAGGACCCTTAATCTAATCATGGCTGGGATACAAGCAAGCTGTAGAAGATTGCAAGCAATACCCTTCCCTCTTTTAAAAATCCCAAATGGTAAGACACTACACAATACTTTTTGCATGATGACATAAACATTTGGCAGGACTAAAAAGGAAAAAAAAGGCATAATAAGCCTAACATTCAGGATAGTATTTAGGAGAAGAAAAGGTGAAGGTGAGAAGGGCCACAAAGAGGATTTTAAAGAGCCTCCTTCCTTGTGTAGGAGAGGTAGGTAGGTACCAGGTGGTTTATTGTATCATGGGTTTTTAAAAATTATTTATATGTATTGTATCCTGGAGAAGGACATGACAACCCACTCCAGTATTCTTGCCTGAGAATCCCATGGACAGAGGAGCCTGGTAGGCTACAGTCCATGGGGTCACAGAGTCGGACACGACTGAGCACACACATATATATAGTATAACTACTATTTTATATCTAATCAACATTTAATAAAAACAATTCTAAAGCATGAGACTTGGGACTTCCCTGGTGGTCCCAAGTGGTTAAGAATCTGCCTGCCAATGCAGGGGGCACAGGTTTGATTCCTGGTCTGGGAAGCTCTCACGGTGCACAGCAGCTGAGTCCGTGTGCCACAGCTACTGAAGTCTGCGTGTGCTGTGCGTACCGCAATGAACAGTAGCCCTCGCTCGCCACAACGAGAGAAAGCCTGTGCACAGCAGTGAAGACCCAGAGCAGCCGTAAGTAAATACATAATTTTTTAAAAAAGATAACAAAGCTTTAAATAATGAGGCCTAGATCAATGTGAACAGTGAGCTACCATTTGTATAAAAGAGACATACACACACATATGTGCACATACACCAATATTAAACTACCTCTGGAAGGTTATACCTATGATCAGTAAAATCAGTTGCTTCTGGGAGGGGAACTAGGAGGCTGGGGACAAGAAGGGAGACTTTCCTGAGGATTTAAAATTTTGAATTACATATGTCAATTGGAGTTAAAAATAATAATAAAATGTGAAGAAAGACAGAGAGCAGAGAGGGGAGGAAGGAAGGGAAGGGAGGAGGGACAGGGGCAGGAGGAGGAATGAATGGCAGGGCTCCGGGGGCCAGAACCTTCTGAAACCTTGTGGGTGTGCCCAAATCTCAAGCGGAGCCAGAAGCCCTGCCAAACAGCCCAGGGAGGCCTGAGTCCTCACCCCCCAGCTTGGCCTACACCCCAGTATGCTCTTGCACCTAAAGACAGGGCTGGTCTCCATGAATGCCCACATCAATTCGGCTCTGCAATCTTTTGTTTCCAGAGTTCTGTTTCCAAACAAGACTCCCTCCCCGAGTCTCTTCCCCTGACCCTGAGGTCTTATCTCAGAACTTTGGTAACGTGTGATCTGAGCAATTCCTCTGAAGTCGCTTCCCTGAGCCTTCATCCTGTTTGGCTCTGAAGTGTGCATCTGTGTCACCAAGGTCAGCCAAAAGCAAACGGGCCCTTTTCATCCCCTCTTTCATCCCCCTCTCAAGGACTCAGTGTCCTTTGCCTACTGCCTCATCGAGACCTGCTTGCAATTCTTTATCATGCTGAATACCAATAACTCAGAGGAAACCAGGGTCACAGGTGTCCCCAAGGATCACAGCCTTGAGAGGTAAAGGCATGAAGTGCTAATGGAACTTCAAGCATCAGCCATTGGCGGGGAGGAAGGATTTGGTTGCAGTGTGCCCGGGGTGCCTTCTGCCCTGCTTGTATACAGGATGCCTCAGGGGTGAAATACTGGTGATGAGGGGCTGTATGAGAGAGGCTCAGTCCCCCAGAGCCCAGTGGCCAGGGATGAGGATGAGGGGGCCAGGGGGGATTGTGTGACTCTGAACCAAGAAGATCCTTATTCCCCAAAGAGCCAGTGCAGGGATCTGCGTGGCTCCGTAGCAGAGTTGGGTGCTAAGAGAAGGCTGTGCCACACAAGACAGGATTAGCTTTCCCACCTTACGCATCCCCTCAGTGAGGGGTTCTGCGGTTGCAAACACCTCAGCTGTTCATACCTCTGCCTTGGAAGCAAGGTGGTATCACAAAGGAAGAAAGAAGCCAGGCTGTATGGTAGCACTCAGTGGAAGCTGTTCAGCAAGCAGGGCTAGCGCCAACGTCACGGGCTGACAACACGAGTGTTGGTGATGATGTGGAGCACCTAGATTTGTCTGCACGGCTATGGGAGAGTAACCATCCAACCAATGGAAAACCGGTAGAACCTTCTAAAGCTAGCGATTCTACTCCTGGGGATTTTCTGTGTCTACCAAAAGACCTATATGAGAACGTTCACAGCAGTGTTACTATGACAGCTCAATGTGGAAACAACCCAATGTCCACCAGCGGGAGAATGGATAAACACAGCGTGGTGTTTTTGTGCAATAGAATACTACCCCAAACAAGCACAGTTACGTGCATGACATGGATGGAGCCCAGAGACATGATGCTGGACGAGAGGAGCCGGACACAAGGCACACATTGCATGATCCCATTTTACAAAGTTCTTCAACAGGCAACACTGATCTCCACTGTGGAGATATTGACTGGGATGGAACACGAGGAACTTTCTGGGAGGAAATGTTCTGTACTTGGGTCCTCTGGACTGTGAAGCTTGGATGGGTGGGGAGACTCTCTTCAGGGCCCCTATTTAACCTACACACTCGCCATTAATGTTACATCCCCAAACTACCTCTATGCCCCCTCAAACGGGCCAATATAAAGAAGGAAGAGGAAGGAACTCAGCCATTGCTTCACAAGTGAGGAGAGTTAGACTGAACCCACCTCCAACCAGCCTTATAGGTGCCAAGGAACATGAGGACATGTTCTGTATTTTAATCTGGTTAAATCCGTGGCTTCATGGATGGAAACAAATATAAAAACTCAGATTAAAGTTTGTGTATCTTAATTACTGTATGTAAAGTTATATCAAAAACAACAAATATTCTTGGTCTGCAGCCCCATTGCTCTGGCTCCTGGCCTGCCTGCTCGGAGCAGGGCACGCCCACCTTGCAATGGCCATTCATGTCCTGTGCTGATGCCGCCCCAGAGCGCAGATGGAGCTTCTCACTGGAGAAGAAAGCATATGGCCATCTGGGGGCCACCTTGCTCACAGGTGTTTGAACATGGGGTGGAATTTGGTCTAGACTGGTTTCCATAGAAATGTACCCCAGTAAGAAAGTTCTTGGGATGGAGAACTATAGCTCCCATTCGATTTCAATTGTTAGAGTCTACAGACACTCCAGTACTCTTGCCTGGCAAATCCCATGGACGGAGGAGCCTGGTAGGCTGCAGTCCATGGGGTTGCAAAGAGTCGGACACGACTGAGCAACTTTACTATCACTTTTCACTTTCATGCATTGGAGAAGGAAATGGCAACCCACTCCAGTGTTCTTGCCTGGAGAACCCCAAGGACGGGGGAGCCTGGTAGGCTGCCATCTATGGGGTCGCACAGAGTCGGACACGACTGAAGTGACTTAGCAGTAGCAGCACAGACATCTTAGCAAAATAAAGGGAACAAGCAAACATTAATGGGCAATGGTTGGCATAAGCCAGCTCATGATACTCAGCAAGAAAGGGTAAGTTAAATTCGGGCAGAAAAGTTGTTGGGCCTTGTGTTCCCGTCATGCCGAGCACTTCTGCAGTGACTGCAGAAAGCTACCAGCTGACTTCCCAGCTATCCAATACAAGAAACTAAAATACATGCTCTATCTAGGGGGGGAAAAATGAGACTATAAGGAAATTACATTAAAATGGTGAAAATGGTTATTTCTGGTGGTTAAAATAGTCTTACTTTCTCCTTTGTACTTAGAAAAAAATTTTCCCCCAAATTATATAGCAATGAACAATCTTATATTCTTTTGTGACCAGCTCAGATAAAATCCTTCTTGGGTCCTCTGGACTGTGAAGCTGGGATGGGTGGGGAGACTCTCCTCAGGGCCCCCATTTAACCGCCACTCTCACC
Organism: Bos indicus; assembly: GCF_029378745.1. Classification (NCBI taxonomy): domain Eukaryota; kingdom Metazoa; phylum Chordata; class Mammalia; order Artiodactyla; family Bovidae; genus Bos; species Bos indicus. The sequence goes on along the minus strand of NC_091782.1, from coordinate 11,659,733 downwards.
CACCAGGAGCCATCAGTGTTACAGCCCCAGACTATCTCTATGTCCCCTCAATGGGGCCAATATAAAGAAGAAGGGAAGAGGAAGGAACTCAGCCATTGCTTCAGAAGTGAGGGGAGTTAGATTGAAACCACTTCCAACCAGCCTTATAGGTGGCAAGCAAAGGATGTACCATGTTCTTTGAAATATTAACAATAACCTTTCTGAAATTTTGGGGACATCTGCCTTTTTCTGTCATGTAGCCTGTGAGTCCTGGCCCTCTTAAGAATATTAAAATTATAGACAATACTAAAATATATATAGTATAGCATATAATATATATATATATTTTTTCTTCACTCTTTAAGGGAAAGAACAGAAGGGAACCCCCAGTGCCAAGGTCAAGTCAGAGCCCCCCCTCCAGCTGTGGCCCAAACACGTATCTCTTTGGCCCCTCTTCCCCACCATACAGTGAGGCAGAAACTTCTTCCTCATCTTTTGGAGAAATCATTTTCCTCCTCCAAAGACCTGCTCCCCTTGTTCCTGGTAAAGGCCAGACTGGCTGCAGTTGGCAGGGCCAGATGTTCACCCTCCTTGCCCTACAGACACCATGGACTGCCTGTGCAGCCAGGGGCAGACAAGTGCCCCTACATCCCTGTCCCAGAGCCCAGCAGTCCTACAGCCTACCCCCTCTTCTCTCAAAGTCAAAGCTCACAGCCTGGCCAGGTCAGGAGAGCCAGACAGGCAAATTCACACTCAAGTGTTAATGGCAACCGTGGCATTAACGAAAGCGACCAAGCTGACCAGGGTCTTGGCACATGCTTTTAATATTTTTTAACTTGTTAGGAAAGAAGAGATTTTCTCTACCTAGTCAGAGTGCCCTCACAAGCTCCAGTATTGTATTTCAGATTTGAGGCTATGAGTTTTAATCATAGCATTGATAAAAATAAATCAAGGAAACTTCTACTCACCTCAAGGGCTCTGAGAATGTGCGTGGAGAGAGCAGGAAGTGCTGGGTTCTGGTCCAACGCTGCCTGTTCCTGCTCTGTGACGCTGAGCACAGCTGACCTGCCTCTCTCTGTGAAATGAGTTGCTGGGGGGTGTGCGGTGTGTGGCTAGATGACTCTTAGGGCTCAACACTGTCCGCATGAGGCCCTCCCTCCTTGGGGACTGGATCCCTCTGAAGGCACTATCTCCAACCTGTCCCCCAGCCCCAGTCTCTAGATACAAGGAGCTTTTCTGTGCTCTGTCCTCCCCCCTTCTCCTTGACCATTCTCCTAACTACCCTGATGGGCTTCAGTGACCACACATTTCTGTCACCTGCTCCTATGTTCCTAGGGAACTCCAAGTCCAGTTCCACTTGTTTTCTGGGGGCTTTTCTCACATGTCCCACAGGCAACATAAACTCATCAAAACCTACTCTTCCTTCCTCCTCACCCGCAAACCCACTGCTGGTCACTCCAGCCACACAATGACCCTGCATAACACTCCTTTTTGACTCTGATTATCAGTCTAATTAGTCACCAAGTTTTAATCAAGTTTCCTCCCTATTCAAATCTTTCAATGGCTGCTGCCACCTACCATGTACTACTGCCTCACCCGGGCTTCGGGGTCCTCTATTACATCAGTCTCAGAGAGGTCCAGCACCATGCGTGAGATCACACAGCAAGTCAGTGACAAGGCTGTTAATCCCAACACAAGGCCTCACTCCCTAAGGGGATGGCGGTTACTGGAGCTGGAATACACACCAAACCTCCCAGAGGCCACCATTTGTTTAAATTGCTTCATCGGTTTACAGTGACTTCCTTTTTATCCCCCCCCCCCCCACCCCGTTTAGATTCTACTCATCTGGTCATTTTTATTTGCTTATGTTTTATAGGGTGAGCTTGTAATTTCTCTCTAAATTGCTTTTATAATTCAAAATAAAAATTTATGTATAGGTATTTTTAACCCCAATTTTCAAGGCTTGAAATAATTGTTTCATTCTTCTGGAACCATTTTGAGAGTTGTCTGCAACGTTTATAAATCAGGTTGTTAAGCATCCTGCACCCTAACATGTAATACAAGAGCTATCAGTACATTATATTTTGTTAATGTTATACCAGAGTGAGAACCTTTATACTTTAGTGACTTCAATGATAAGAATTTCTAAAGCCCTGTGGAGGAGGTGACTCCTGTATCCTCCAGCCACACACTGAGACATGTAACTCGCAGCTGAGCAGAGCAGCCAGGCAGAACCAGAGGGAAAAACTATCCTAGGCCCATCAACAGAGCAGTTGGCCCCAGGGAATACTCCTGCTTCTGCTCAAGATACTGCTTTCCAGAAATGGTGGAGCCAGAGCCACAGGGAGGGGAAGGAGGTACAGAACAGGCCAGCATAGCCAGATCCTTGTCCCAGGATTCTGCCGTCATTTCTTGGCTGGCTGATCTTGGACAAGTCTTTTAATTTTGCTGGTCTGTTTCCTTGTCTGCAAAATGAAGACTGGGTAAGCTCAAGGTTCCCTTCTAGTTGTAAAAGATACCAGGATCATGTTCTGCCTCTCTGAGTCCTGGCTCGCCCTCTATAGAAGGGGGACAGCAACAATGACAGAGGAGGTGGGAACAGCCTAGAGTCTCTAATTCTGCAAGCCTGGTGAACAGGTGCCTGGTTTGTCCAAAGGGCCATGTCTCCTGCTGAATGCGGAGCACATGCTCCTGAAGGAATGTGGCCACAGGGCAGCTGAGGTGTGGGAGGCAGGCTGGACCTTCCACAACTCCCAAAAGGCAGCACTGCTAGGGAGGAAAACATCAGAAGCCATCCTTGCACCTCTTCCAGGGGTCCGAGAGACAGACAGACAAGCAGACAGACAGAGCACTCTCCAGCTGGGAGTCTGCAATGGCTAGGCAACCCCATTCTTAATGCAACCACTGATGGCCCTGGCCTCCTGAGGAGGGAGAGGGCTGCAGAGATTAGGAGGAGAAGGGCAGGCCCCACTGACAACCATAAACACACACAGCGGCTGCTGCCCATTAGAACATTTATTTCTCAGAGAGAAAATAAGTTTAAGACAGTCATATTATAGTAGGTAAAATTAACTTTTGTATTCTTTACAAGCATAGATTTTTCTCTGTTTATTACCTCTCTTATACCATCTGTTATAAACAATTCTAGAAAGCAAATAAAGTTACTTTCTACAATAAATAGAGCATCGTGTGCTTCACAGCAGACGCGACTGAGACACATAGGCCCCATGCCACAGCAGGATCTGAGCCGTTTCCCGTTCTAAAAGAGCAGTTTTAAAAATGAGACTCAGAGACGGAAAGATTCAAAGAGACTAAGAAAAAGAAAAAAGGAGAGAGAGACTAAGAAAGAGAAAGTGTTGGGAGGAAGAGACACACAGAAAGAGAAAGCCCCAAGATCTTACAACACAGGTTGAGACAAAGGTCACAGAGTCCACAGCCGACCGACTACCTGGGGAGGGGGGACGTGTTGGCTCCTTTAAATAAAACACACTGTGTGCATTTAAAATACTCAGCCACACAATGGAGGACTCCTGTAATGGAAACTACAGGCCTGAATAATTTAGAACAGTATTTTACAATTATATACACTATGTCCTTCCCTAGCCATAGGCATTGTAGTTTTATTATTGTACAAAATCCAAAACCCCGTCCTTTATTATGTTATAGAGAGTTTTGTTGGTTCCCTTTTAAACTCTGGCTCGTGTCCCAAATGTATAAGAAGTCGTGGCGGTTGGTTGGTTGTATTTTTAAAAAGTCAAGTGCGTAAAAATGGCAGTGATCTCCCCAGTGACTTCATTTTGTCCAAAACTCCCCTATGAAAAATTTAAAACAATTAAAAAGAACGTCAGGTTAAAAATCAACATGGCGATCAGTGGCCGGCAACCTGGCCCTGCAACTTTGGTGCTTAAGAGGTGAAAAGAAACATCAGAGAACAGACATCGAAGCCTCTGAAAGTTGTGTTGGTTTGTCAGTCAGCATTCCCCCGTTTCACAGTTTTTTGTTTTCCCTTCTGTTTTTGAGAAGGTAAAGGTGGCGAGGGGGTTGAAGGAAAAGAGGGAAGGGGACAGAGGGTTTGAAAGAAAAGTGCTGCGCTCCCTGGAGTTAGGAGCAGCAGAGGCTGGGCAGGGCAGAGCACAGCACAGGAAGATGCTGGACTGTAGGCCCCTCGTCATCCCTGGTGGTAATGAGAGCCTAGAGGCTGCAGGGACACAGAATGAAAACCCATGAGGAGGCTAGGAGGATGAAAAGAGCAGACCTGGCCAAAGGGCACAGCTTCACAGCCCGCAGAATCTACGTGGACAGATGGCCACGGGCACCAGAAGCCTGGTCTGCTGATGGGAGCCCGCCCAGCCTGAGCCCACCTCTCTGCAAGGCAGAGGCCCGAGGCCCCGCCTCAATCCCAGGGGGCAGCTCTCACAGTCTGGCCTCTGCTGTTTGCCTGTAGCACATATAAGGGGAGGGGAGGTGTGCTGGTGAAGGGGTCACCCAAGTGGTAGCTAGCAGCTGGCCTCAAAGGGAATGAGACATAAAAAGAAAAAAAAATCAGTTTGGTGATGGTTTCTGTCAGTTTGGCACAAGAGAGAGCTGGGAAAGGAACACAGGAGAAACAGAGGCTGGGCAGAAGATGGTTCAGGCAAGAGGCAGAAGAAGGGTGATGGAGGGAGAGAGGGTGAGCTCCGTGGGATTCCCGCAGGACCCGGGTGTATCCACAGCACCTCTGGGGTCAGCGTTAGAGCCTCGCTCACCCTGAGGTGTAGTTAGCTGGGAGTGGGTTGGAGGGCACCAGGCACACCCTTGAGCAAGCCCAAGACCTCTTGCTTTCCAGGGCCAGTTTATCTCCGTGGCTGGGCCCAAGCCACACAGCTGTTTCTACTTCTAACTGGTTCTTCAGTGGACCAGCCCCGGGGGAGCTTGGGTGGGAGTTTTTGGCACAGCAGGCCCACCAGGGGAACCACGCAGTTAGTCAAAACTGGGGCCTTGCCCGTGGGGAGGACACAGCCCAGTCCCTGGCCTGCCATGGGAGGGGGAAGCTGCCAGCCGTATGCCCGGCTGGGGCCGGAAGAGGCTTCTCTGTGCCCTGCAGGACGGAGGCAGGGCGGGCCCCCCCTTACAGGTAGCTGGAGGTGACGAAGGAGTGGGGCCCCCGCACTCGGCTCAAGTGGATCATCGCGCGGTCGTAGGCCACCTGAACTGACTTGCGGATGCTGGTCTTGCGGCCTTCCAGCATCTTGAGCTTGTCCACAGTGTCTTCCACACCCAGGGGCAGGACTTTGTCCCTCGGAAGCCACTGCCTAAAATATAAGCACAGTAAGAGGCCTGGACCATAGTGGGTCCCACAGGAGGCTCCTCTGGACCCACTTGCCCATGACCAGCAAAGCCAGGGGGAGGGGACAGGGAGAGGGAGGCAGACTGGGACGCTGCGGGCAGGCGGCCACAAAGGGACTTATTTTGTAGCCAGGCCCTTACTTGGGGCCCAGGACACTTGGCTTAGAAGGCTGCTGGAGGGAAGCCCATGTGCCCCTTGGGAGACTAGCTAAGCCATCTGGAGGGCTCTGAGCCTCGCCCTGCGTTAGGGAGTCAGGCAGCTATGTCGAAGAAGTGGAGCTGATGCCAGGAATCAATGAAATGATTTCTGGTGGGGCCTACACCTGTTGTTTTTAAAAGATCCCTGGGTGAGTTGAACATATGGCTGAGAGCCCAGCCTCTGGAGCCAGATCCTGGTTTATATCCCAGTTCTAGCTATAGGTTCTTGGCTTTCTGAGCCTCAGCTTCCTCATCTGCAAAATGGATTGGGAGGGGATTAATGAAGATTTAAATGAGGATCAAATGAAATCACTCATGTAAAGCAATCTGCATAAGGACATGGAGTAAATGCTCGACAGATGATAGTCATTAGCTAGTCCTGCCTCCCCACTCTACAGAAGCAGGGGTGAAGGAATCCTCCTGCTGGCCTTTTTAAACCAAGAGCAGACAAGCCCCTTGGAGTGCGTTCTGCACTTCCCACAACTCCCCACCCACCCAGGACTGAGACACGCATTCCCGCAGCCACTGGGAGCAGTGGCAGATTATAGGCTCTCAAGTGAGTCTCTCTCCAGGAATCACCCCCACCAGGGACAGCCAGCATTCAAGGCCTGGTTGATGTTGGGGTACAGGGGCACAGCCCCCATTTCTAACATCTCTAATGAGCTCAAACAGATCAGCTGTGGCCTCTGCAGCAAGTACACTGCAGTTCAACTGCTTCCTCTGCCTAGGGCTGCACTCCTCACCCTTCATGCCCACAGCTCTTCCCAAGAAACGTCCTAACACAAATCTCCATCTCAGAGTGCTTCTCAGAGACTGATATACCAAACCCCTCAGTTACCATTAACACTATTCATCACTGTTATTCCTAACACTAAATTACTACTATCATGGCAAACGCAGAGACTAGCTGCTGGCAGGTAACCTTTTGCTTTCAACTGAGCACAGAGGCAGAGTGGCTGAGTCCACAGCCCTGTGTACCCTCAGCACGTCAGCATTAAAACAGCATCCCAGTCAGGCTCCCCAGCCTGCGTCCTGGCACACCCTCCCAGTGGCAGCACGCACTCACCAGGTGCGTTTGTTGTCAAAGAAGAGGACAAGGAAGAGCTTCTCTCCAGCTTCGGCCTGTTTCTGCTCGCCCAGCTTCAGCACATCCAGGGGGGGAACAGGGATGGGGACACCATTGTGCAGGAGGCCCTCCCGGGGCATCTTGGGGTCGATGATCTGAAAGCAGAGGGGAGAGGATTCAGCAAGGGGCGGACAGGGTGAACTGTGCAGCCTGCTGCAGGACTAAGCACTGAGCCATCCTACACCAGAGCTATGCAGCAGACTGGCCCTGCCTGACTCGGTGAGGGAGGGGCTGACCTCTTCCAATGACCCTCAGTACCCCAAATGTAAATCTCGACTCCATCTCCCCAGACACCGTTCTAATCCTTGAGCTCTTTCCAATAAGAAAGCTTGGGCCATCAACTCTCAGGCCCCAAAGCTGAAAGAGAAGTTTGGGAAGCCAGGGTCGGGGATTATCAGAAGTGAGTGGACTGTCTCTGACGTCCAGGTCAGATAGATAAACGCGTTCCTCCCAATGTCCCTTAAGGGAGAGGAGTCGAGGTCATCTATTTCCCTGCCAATTTCCCTTTAGAACCTGTATAATTCATTTCGAACTCTCAGGGGCCTTCCTAGACACCATGGCTGTGAAAAAGGTTTTGCCTCAGCTAGAGGGTCCACCCCCTCGGTTTCACCTAAACATATTTTCTGGTTACCCACCACCTTCCTGTCTATTATCCTTCTGGTATGTAGACCAGATACAACTTTAACATCCCATGGTAAGATTAGAGAGAAGCCAAGAGACTGAGCTTGGAGGGCTGCTGGAGAAGGGAGAATGATGTGGCTGGAAACAAGGGCCACTGCAAAAATCAGTCCTTGAGGCTGCATGCTCCACAGGGGCAGGGGCTCAGCAAAAGGCCTGGTGGCATCAACACAACAATAACTCGCCAGTCTACAAGTACTGACACTTACTGAAGCTCCTAACTAGTCGCATACCATCTTATTTCTTCTCTTGCTAATGCTGAGAAGTCTGCTGACAAGTATTAGCCTACAGAGGAAAATGCCAAGCACAGAAGGATGCAGCTGGCTGGGACAAAAACCAGGCACCTGGACTTGGGGCTCGACTGCCCACCACCTCTTGCACAGCCCCTGCTATGGCTGATAGTCTCTGTGCACCAAGGCCAGGGAGACTTGGAAACTTACCGAGGAAGCAGCTTTCCCCAGAGATGGAAAAATCGTAATTCCTATACCCTGTCCCAGGGGGCCTCTTCTCATAATAATAAATTGCTCTATTTACTTCTGGGTGTCTGCCAGCTTCCTTACATCCGTTTCAAGATAAGCAGCTAAAAGCAGGTTCCCTGGTTAAGAGTTTACTCCAAGGAAGAACCAACCCTACCCTGCCCCCAGCTGTGTGATTTGATAAAAACTCTTACCTCCCAGCCTGTCTGTCCCTCCTGGGACTGATGCTAAAGGTCCTGATGGGAACCACCAGACAAGCTCTCCTGAGCTTCCTCAATCACCAACAGTGGGGCTAGTGCCTGGCTGGGAAACTGGGGGCAGACTGTGAAAAATGTCCCCTCCAAGGGCAGAAGCAAGATGGGCAAGTCTCCCTCTTAAGGAGAGGTTGCCTCTCTTTTTAAAGAAGACAGAGGCAAATGTACTCCAAAATAATAAATAATGGGCCACACTCACTCAAATGTTTTGCAGATGTAAAGTAACATGGAAATAACGTAAATATGTAATTTTTACAGAAAAACTTTTTTTAAAGAACAAGAGCCCCAGAAAATTAAAAACCACAGTCACTATATGTGCAAGTACATAGTTAAGTACATAGAGGAAAATGACTGGGAGAATACAAACCAAAATAAAAACAGAGGTTGTGTTCAGGTGGTGGGGTTTTCAGGTGGTGGCTGAATTTAATTGCAAAAGAAAATTACAATTAAGAAGATAATTAAAAAGGAAAAAAAGAGACTAGTTTTAGACTGACTTGTTTTGGGAGATTTAAAAAGATAAAACCAAACTTGCATAGCCTTAATCTCTCCTTCAACAACTAACCTGGGGGTCTCACCGAGAGCAGAGGGCAGAGCCTATGAAGGCAGCCCCAGCCCAACCTCTCCAGCGCTGGGTCACAGTGTGGATTTCCCTCCTGCCCCTGCTAAGGAGAGGGGAGGCTGGCAGCATGGGTTCTGATATGACTCCAACAAGAGGTATAACCTCTGGGAGCTACAGTTTCCTCACAAGTAGAAAAAAGATCAGAGTTCTTGCACTCTTTACCTGAAGAAGCTGCTGTGAGACCAGAAAGAGCCATAGACACAACTGAGCAAGGAGAAGCTCAGAGCTGTGTGTGCACACATAGGCTGGCAGGGTGGTTCTCAGCTCCCACTACAGATCATTGGAGACATTTAAAAAAAAAAATATTCATGCTTGGGTCTGGTTTCAGAGTCCAATATGGTACTTCTGAGATGGGGCCTCAGTATCTGCATTGTTTAAAAAATTCCCCGAGGTGATTCTGCTGTCTCAAAGATTAGAATCAGTATTTACCAGGGCCAGATGGACATGACCTTCCCAATCAAGGTGGTAAAAATAGAACTTTTAGCTATTATTGGTGGGAGTATAAACCGGAAAGTGAAAGTGTTAGTCGCTCTGCTGCTGTTGCTGCTGCTGCTAAGTCGCTTTAGTTGTGTCCAACTCTGTGAGACCCCATAGACAGCAGCCCACCAGACTGCTCTGTTCATGAGATTCTCCAGGCAAGAATACTGGAGTTGGGTAGCCATTCCCTTCTCCAGGGTATTGAACCTGGGTCTCCTACATTGCACACAGATTCTCTGCTGAGCCACCAGGGAAGCCCCATATAAACTGGGGTTGCCCCTAACTTTCTAAGGGGCAACTTGGCAATTTGCATCAGAATTTTGCACATGCCCCAAAGAAGACATTCCTAAGAGTTCTTCACTGTAAAGAAATAATCATAGACGTGCACAAATGTTAAACTACAATGATGCTTACTGCTGGCTGTTTGTCACAGTGAAACATTCAAAATGATCTAAATGACTGACAAGAGAATGGTTAAAATAAGGTACATGCATACAACTGAAGATGACGCAGCCATGACAGTGATGCCGATAAACAATGTTTGATGGCATGAGACACGCACGCTCATGGTGTGCTGTTAAATGAAGGGAAGGTTAAACACCACATGGTCTAATATTTATGCATTAAACAACAACAAAAAAAAAAACAGGGCTGAGGGTATACATCAAGAGGTAATCTCTGAACAGACGGGACTGTGGGTGATTTTGAACTCAGTGGCTCAAAACACAGGCTCAAACAGTGGCTCAAAACAGGTTTTGACATCACACATTGTCAAATTCCAACCCTGCCACTTAAAAGCTAGATGACCATGGCTAACAGATCTTCAGTATTTTCCCCTACAAAATGAGAATAATCATACCTTTCTCCATATTTCAAGGACTTAGCATGACAGATGTTTAGCCAAACAGCTAAGCATTATTAGCAGATTTTATAATTCTCTACAATGAGCACATACAACTTTCATGCATAATAATAATTTTTCCATTTAGCAAATAAATATATTCTATTAAAACCCTTAGAGCCCTAGCCTCTGTGTGCATACTGTAACCTATTTTAAGTACCCTAAGCCTAGCTGGTGTGACCCACGCAGGCTGGGATAAAACCTCCCTCCTGCAGCTAAAGGCACCCTGACTCCCAAACACACTCTGCTGGCTTGATCCAATCAGATAAGCCCTCAAGGCAAGGTAGGGGCCAGAACCCCCCAGGGGAGGGAGAATGGAAGGGCAGACTCACCAAGGCAGGGTAGGAGGGGTAACCTCGGCACTTGGCCCACACCAGCTCCAGGGGCTCCAGGTCTCCGCGGTCTTCAAAGGGCATCAGGAGGCTTCTGCCTGGGGTGGGGGAGGGGAGGAGACAGGAGGGCTTGGAAGAGTGCCCAGGAGGCCTGCCTGGGGCCTCCATTTGACTGAAGCAGTCCAGGAATGAGTCAACAACATCCCCTCCACCCTTCCTCTTCCCTACCCTCTCCTGAGTTCTTAAGACTAGATTCTGAAAGAAAGAAAGTGAAGTCGCTCAGTTGTGTCTGACTCTTTGTGACCCCATGGACGGTAGCCTACCAGGCTCCGTGATCCATGGGATTTTCCAGGCAAGAATACTGGAGTGGGCTGCCATTTCCTTCTCCAGGGGATCTTCCCAACCCAGGGACTGAACCTGGGTCTTCTGCGTTGCAGACAGACGCTTTACCGTCTGAGCCAAGACTAGATTGCTGCTGCTGCTAAGTCACTTCAGTCGTGTCCGACTCTGTGTGACCTCATAAACGGCAGCCCACCAGGCTCCCCCGTCCCTGAGATTCTCCAGGCAAGAATACTGGAGTGGGTTGCCATTTCCTTCTCCAATGCACGAAAGTGAAAAGTAAAGTGAAGTCGCTCAGTCGTGTCCAACTCTTAGCGACCCCATGGACTGCAGCCCACCAGGCTCCTCCGTCCATGGGATTTTCCAGGCAAGAGTACTGGAGTGGGTTGCCATTGCCTTCTCCAAGACTAGATTAGGGGTCAGCAAACTTGGTCTTTAAAAGGTCAAATAGTACATACTTTAGGTTTTATGTGCTACATGTCTCCACTGCAGCTACTCAACTGCTGTTGTATCATGAAAGCGGTCACAGGTAATTCCTAAATGAATGAGCATTGCTGTGTCCCCATAAAACAATTTCTGGACACTGAAATTTGAACTTTATATAAATTTTTGTATTTCAAAATATTAATATCATTCTTCTTTTGATTTTCAATCATTTGAAAAAAAATGTAAAAACCACTCTTAGCTCATGAAAGTGAAAGCGTTAGTCACTCAGTCGTGTCCAACTCTTTGTGACTCCATGAACTGTGGCCCACCAGGCTCTTCTGTCCATAGAATTCTCCAGGCAAGAATACTGGAGTGGGTTGCCATTTCCTTCTCCAGGGAATCTTGCCGACCCAGGGATCAAGCCTGGGTCTCCCGTATTGCAGGCAGATTTTTACCAAGTGGGCCAACAGGCAACAGGTTACAGTTTGCTGACCTCTAAACTAGAACCCTAGGTTGATGTTCCTTGAAAAAATATAACTGCTTCATTACCAGGAATACAGACTATAAGGCAGCTTGGCAAAGCCACAGACTGCTCTCTGGGCCTCCCTGACTGGTGGGCCTCCGGATGACAGCTTCGTGGAAAAACATGCCTAGGACAAACATCCCAGAAAAACTAGCTGCTAAATGAGTTCTTTTCTGACAGGGCCACCCCTGGCTACAGGTCACCTTGCTGCACAGCACTCAGCAGAGGCTCTCTCTGTGCCTGTTTTGTCAGAATCTTGCACAGGTCCTGGGGCAGGCACATGTCTTCAGATTTCTTTGTTCTCCACCTAACCACTAGCACACAATGGGTCCTTCACAAACATCTCTGAACACAAAGAGGAACCTCCCTTCCCCTTCCCAGCCTATACACTAGCAATGGTGAGGGGACCACACTCGACTAAGGAAAAATGCCCAAATTCCACAGAGTAGAAATTATGTTCCTAAGGAAACAGTACCTCCCATGTTTATAATTTTTTAAAAAATGTATCACTGGTAATGAGGTCTTGTTTTCTACCTACTGAATCAATAGCAATAACCACAAAAAGATAAAATCCAGCATGATTGAAGAGTCAGGCTGTGGGGACACTGGTGCAATCATATACTGCTGAGGAAATTGGGGACCAGTCTAATCCTTTCACAATATAATCTGGTGGCAAGTCTCAAGAGCCGTAAAAAAAAGTATGAACCATCTGTTCCAGTAAATGCTTTCCCTGGGAATTTGTTCTTAGAAAAATAACTTTTAAAATGACTGAGAGGCATTTGGACAAAAATATGGGTTCACTGCATTATGTATTGTGTTAAAAGTTGGAAATAACCAAATGTCTAACAATAAAACAAGTAAGTAAATGATAATGCATTGACTGGAAAGTTAACATTGAAAAAACAAAAATATGAAAGAGCATGAGTTCTGCTTTAGCATTCTGTTAAAAATGTGCCTGAAATAAATGGAAGGCAACGTAGAGAAATGAAGACAATGGTGTTAAGGTGATGGAACAGCGAAAGGTTGGTTTCCTTTTTAAATCTCCTTTGGCATCACTTTAATAATTACATGGTTCTTAAAATAAGAATAAAATGTCACTACCAGAAGCACAAAGTATGTGCCAAATCCATTCCCAGTTATGCATTAGATGCTGTATAAGTTAATCCAGACATGAGCCCTGCCTTCTAGGCACTGACAGTCAGACAGCAAGGAAATATGCAGGCATGCATTCATCAACACACATATGAAAAAAGAAATGGATGCTAAGGGAAAATAAAACAGTTCGGAATAGGAAATAGGGGAAGAGAAGCCCTGAAGCCTGTATGTTAGACGGAAGCTTCAAGGACAGGGCATCCAGAGTGCACGCCCTCCACGGGATGGCTGGACACAGCTGTGCTCAGAGGACAGCTGGCCTGCACCCGCCCCACCTGAGCACCACCTAGTCCTCTCCTTCGGCTCTGCCTTGCCCTTCATTCCCTCAGGCCCAGGAGATGACATCCAAGTACTATACTGTTTGGACCTGCTGGAATAGACTCTCTCATGGGGAGAGGGGTGGAAGCACTGGATCACATGAAATTACAAGATTATGTGTGAAATTCAGTAACATGGAGCAGACTGGAAATATCTGTCAAGAATACAAATGCATACTTCCTTCAACACAGCAAGAGTATATCTGTAGATATACTCCCCAGGGATACAAAATGAGCTTTGTACCTGGTTGCTCACTGCAACACTGACTATGACAACTACATGAAAACAATCTAAACGTCCATCTGCAGAGGGCCGGCTGAGTACGCGACAGCACTCCTATGTAGTGGGGCATTAGGCAGCCAAAGAAAAGCACAGAAGAATCTCCAAGATACATTATTAACCGAAAAAAGGCATGGTTCAGAGGAATGTGCATGTTAGGCTTCCCTGCTCACTCTTGAATATATGCACAAGTTTTTGGCTTGTATACGTATGGATTACACCTGGAAAGACACAAAAGAAACCACTAAACACTGGCTCGTTCTGACTTTTTTCACCAAAGCATGTGTCACTTATTCAAAATAAGATGAATTATCTAAGAGGAAGGGGACATCTCCCTGCCCAGTGTCCCCGGGTCTGGAGGAGTTCAGGGTCTGGCTGTGGCTCTTCGGAAGGCCTGGTTCCCCCAGATGCACCTGCAGAGCACTCCTTACCTGAGCTGTTGTAGTCGGAGTCTCCATTCACACCTTCCAGGAAGGGTACTCGAGACAGGGCTGGCTTCCCTCGGCTGCGTTTGGGAGGTGTCCGACCACTGCATATAGGGAGGGAGAGGGAAGTGAAATGAGCAATTTAAATGACTAACACATCCACTTCTGCTGTCCCATTTCTGCTAGGGGCAGAGTTGCAACAACTCTTCAAGGAGAATGGTTTCTCACCTTCCCCTAAAAATTCACACAAACCCATGACATACTTCTTGACCAAAATGTTCCCACGAGGCTTAAGGAAACATTTCACCCATGTGGAAGGACTGAACTTGGAAAGCGAAGCCTGTTCCCCTGCCCAGGGACACTGGATTTTACCCAGAGGGTAGGTCACCTCAGGCACTTGTCAATCCTTCCACAGTCTAAGCAGTCTGGCCATGAGGAGGGCCTGTTCTCATATCCACCAGAATCCTTTACTCTGTGGTTCACATAGCTTGTCTAAGAAACCAATTCCTTTTTGAGGCACAAAAATCTGCCTCATTCCCAAATTTTCTATAATGGACATGCCTTACTTCTTTAATTAGGAAAGACATTTTTAAATTGGAAAAACAATCCACTTCTCACTTCTACTTTATGTGTGTGAAGTTTTTCTTAGACAGAGATGGATTTTTTTTAACTAGCAAGCAGACGGGTTTTTTTTTTTTAATACGGTTATTGCAAGGAGAAAAAAAATCATATATTAGATAAAGACTAGATGATAATAGGCAAAAATGAGACTAGTAATACAAGAATAATGATACAACTGGAACCCACATAGGCACTAGTATTTTTAAATTGCTTCCAATGCAATTTCTAACGTACACCATAGTTAGAAGCCTTTGGGCAAGAATGATGTGGCTATGGTATTTTTTTCCAATCAAACTTTAAAAACTATTACTGCTATATGCTGCTGCTGCTAAGTCGCTTCAGTTGTGTCCGACTCTGTGTGACCCCATAGATGGCAGCCCACCAGGCTCTGCCATCCCTGGGATTCTCCAGGCAAGAACACTGGAGTGGGTTGCCATTGCCTTCTCTGGTTACTGCTATATAATTATTCCAATAACAAAAATGCTTAAAAGACAGGCCAACAACCTGTAGCAGGGCAGAAATGCTTAAGAAACCTCTAGTAGGATAAGAAGAGGTTGAGGTTAAGACTGGTTGGAGAGTAGAGTGCTCCTGTTTTACTGAATCATAACCGACTTTATCACGGTCTTACACAGAAAACCCAGCACAACCAGAACCTAATTAATCATAATCCTTCACTAACTAGCAGGTTGGGAGCTTTCTTCCTGCTGGTCAGGACCTGTTGGGGAAAAAACAAAAGAACACCCAGTTCATATTCAGGATTCAGTTCCCATGCACCCTACAAAAATCTGTCACTGGGCTTAGAGAATCTGAGTCCCTATAAAAATGTAAGAAATGGCAGTTCTATTAGGAAAGCCTCTCCAAGTTCACATCATGGATCTGGGGAAGACACCTCCAAATACAACAGAGGAGGTTGCAACCAAGTGGCTGTGAGAGAAACTCTGGAGCCAGACTACCTGGGTTCAGAATCTGACTCTTCTACTCATTCATTCTGTTACCCTGAGCAAGTTAGTTAACCTCTCTGAGGCTTGTGTTCCCCATGTGATAGTATGAGGATTTAATGGGTTAATGTACAGAAAGCACTCAGTGCAGCACACACTAAGTACTCAATAAATAGCAGGTATATAGTAAATATTGTTGTATGTGCAGGCTCAGCCCCTAAGTTGTATCCAACTCTGTGACTCCATGCACCAGGCTCCATAGGAGAGCCTTCTTCTCCAGGCAAGAATGCTGGAGTGGGTTGCCATTTCCTCCCGCAGAGGATCTTCTCTACCCAGGGATGGAACTGAAGTTTCCTGCATCTCCTGCATTGGCAGGCCGATTCTTTACTACTGAGCCATCTGGGGAGCCCAAATATTATTACATAAAAGGCACTGAATTTTAATGTCTCACTTTAATATTATAAATTACTAATGTTATACTATAGGAGGATGAGCTCTGAGAAGGATGAGCTCAATGGGATAGGATACAATACCAAAACTAGATCCCTCTTTTCTTGTTTCACAGAAAAAAGCACAAGTGACTCAATCATGGCTGGCATTTCAACCCTCTCTCCAAGTTACCCAGGCCTAAGCAGACAGCCCAATCTGTAAGTATTCTGTTTACTGGTTTAACATTTATCTCTCCTTTCTAGAAGATAAACTCCATGAGAACAGACATCTTATCAGGGCTTAGAACAGTGCCTGGCTCAATTAATAATTGAGCAAATGACCCATAGAAAAGAGGGCAGCTCCAACCTGCTCAGAAAATCATTAGAAAAGATAAAGGCAGAGACAGGAGGGGAAGGGGATGGGATTAGTAACCAGAAATTCTTTCAAGGTTCTTTATCCTGCAATCATATGATTCCAGTCTAATTAATAAGGAAATCTTCCTTTATGTACTTACCACCCCAGTGTTAAGGGGGGGAGGAGAGAAGGGAGGGAAAGAGAGAGAAGGAAAGACAGAAAGAATTCTGTGGTTTAAGTTCTTAATCTCCTGTTTCAAACCCTGAAATTCTACTGAGAACCACTGAGTTAAAGAGGAAATGCCTTCCAAGGGCATTGTTTCCACAGTAAGCAGGAACCCAGAGATACTGGTGGCTTTGGCATGCTCTGCAGCAAGGCAAGCAGTGTGAACAGGCAGGCTAGCCAGAGCCCAGCCTGGCCTGGCTTGCTCCTCTGGCTCACAGCTGGGAAGAGTGCCCTTTGTGGAGGGAGGAGCCCAACACACCTTCTACTTTTAGTCATGGGCTAAGCGGGGACAGTGTGATAACCTGACTCCTACCCCAATGAACTGAGTTTCCAGGCACCCAATCTTTGAAAGGAGTCAGGAATTTCAACCCAGGACCAGGCTAGCAGCATCCTGTAAGATCCTGAAACCTCTGCCTCTTCTCTGTGCCTAGTAACTGTATTTACCCATCCACTCCCCTTTTTACTCTAGGGCTGCAACAAGGAGAGAGAAAGCTAGGACATATCTGAGGCTTTGTGGGGAAAATCTCAAAAGACCCACTGAAAGCTGGGCCTTGCTGTGGTGGGGGAGCAGCCCAGGCCCAAGGGGCAGCGCCAGGGTAAAGTGAGAACCCAACAGAACTGTTAGGTAGGTAGAATAGGGAAAAGGAGTCCAAAATGGCAGTGGCTAAAAGACAAGGAGGTCAAAGGAAGGTCCGAGGACCAGAGTGAAGGCTTCAGGCAGAACAAACAGCACTCCTGGCTAAGCCCAATTTGCATAGGGCAGGCCCAGGTAGAGGAATAAACATATAAAAGGAGGAGCCAAAGCGTTTTCTCACGGACTCTCTCTCCTGCGTGCGTGTGCTCTTTTCTTTCTCTCTCTCTCTCTCTCTCCTGCTATCTTCTAAATAAAATAGAGCTGTAACACTGATCTGCCTAAGAGCTGTAGCACGGTTTGTCCAAGACCCAAGAGCTGTGATGCGCCAAGGGCTTTAATGTCCGTCGCTCCAAATCTTTGTTGTGACGAGACAAAGAACCGAGGAACATACACTCGTGTGACATCTATGGTGCCGTGACTTGGATATAACCTGGCTGAAACAACCGCCACTGCCATTTTGGACTCCTTTTCCCTATTATACCTACGTAACAGAACCTACCCCCAGCCTGCCTTGGAGGCAATTCAAACAAAGACACAGAGTTTTCTGGTGCTGTCCTGGGATCTCTTCCCCCTGCTCTGAAACCAGGATCCATCCAGTTGCCATGTGGAGGGACCACGAGGTCAGCCTTCAGGATAAGTCATTTTCCCTTTGTGGCACCAAGAGTCTCCCATTTCCAAGAGTTCCACACTCCCTGGTATCTTGCAGAGAACACAACACAGAGCAGAGATTCAGTAAACTCTTAGACTTGGAAGATACATGAAGGCTCTGCTCTCAGAAATCCTCCCTTTAGGTGAAAGAATGGGAAGAGAAACCCATCCCTTCCCAGATCAAGGATGGCAGAAGAGCTAGGGCCTCTGTCAGAATAAAGTCAACACCAACCTTCTTATCTGCTCATTTCTTACTCCCACACCACACTTCTAAAGAGGCCATTGCTATGACACCCCAAAAAGCAAAGGACAAAACCATCTATAACTGGGTTATCTATGGGCTGGGGAGTGGGTGGGGACTGGCTCAGATGTCAGCTTCTCTGGACAACACAGTCCTGGCTGTCCCCGTCCCCTGGAGCCCATTCAGCTCTACAAACCCTGCGAAGCACCACTCCTCCCCTGCAGTCAGATCAGGCCTGACAGTCAAGGGTCATGGCATTCCCTAGGAGCCACCAGAATCACAGACAAACGGCCTCAGGAAATAGCAGGGGTAGGGAAAGGAAAAAACTGAGATCAGCGGGAGGAGGTTCAATCTGCAGCTGAAAGGAAATTAAATGGAGAGGTAGCACAGCTGCCGGCAAAGCTCTGGGACAAGGGCTCTTACCTGCAAGCTTCAAAGGCCAGTCCACTGCCGAGACCCAAACTACATTCTGAGTCAGATCCACTTTCGGTGTGTTTTCCAAAGCCGTTGGTCACACCTGCCAAGGACACACAGAGTGAGCCTGAGTGCAGAAACCCCCAGCCCCTGACACGCCACAGCGTGAGGCAGCTGCCTTGGGAGGGCTCGGGGAGGAATGGTGGAGAGGCCAGCAGGCCCCTTCTCTAGGGAAATGGGTCTCGGGTGGTGGAGAGAACCTGATGAAGTTGGGTGGGAGATGGTGGGTAGTGCAAGGAGCAGACACTGCATTTTCCTTCCCAGCCTTCTGGGTATTCTTGAAGGAAAACAGCCCACAACTCATTCTAGTTACTGTCACTTGACTACAGTGGGAAATACCAAGGCTTCCTCACTCTGGCTGGCTCACGAGACCCTGAATCTGCTTCTAATTTCAAGCCTCAATTATCGGGGAGTCTCCTCTGCCTCTTGGGGAGCCCACCCACCTTGCCTCTTCAGATAAATAGTCACACACCCTATCCAGCACATGGCTGGCAACAGCTAGCTTCATTCTTTTGGGATGGTGTCAGGGGAGGTTGGGACCGGATAAGGGCTGTGTCAGCCACACCCTGAGATATCTAGCAGACCTAGTCAAAGTTGAGGATGGGGGAAACTTTTCAGCAGATCCAGAGAGATGAGACGTTCTCAGGATGGGGAGTCAGATTCCCTGGGTTCTACACTAGGCTCTGAAATATGGGTCCCTTTTCCAATTTAAGCCTTGGCTTCTCCTTTCCTAAAGTGAAGGTAATACTTTTTTACTTATAGAGGATGCTATTAAGTATGAATAAGGGAAGGTCTGTTTACAGCAGGAAGCCCTTCAGAGGCAAATGAAGACTGATCATCCCAGGGACATAACTTTCATCTGCTCTGAATTCTTCAACTCTCTATCTACCTATCCAATTCCCAACCACAATCCAGAATCCTACAAGTCTTGAGCCAAGTGCTCAAGAGCTCGAAGTCACATATACCTCAGCCAGAAAACTGAAACAAGTCACACCTGTGAGAGAGCAGGCGTCTGAGCCAACACATCCGCGCCCTAACCTGGCTCTGCCTCTAACATTACCACCTCAATTTAAATCACAAAAGCCAGCTGTGCCTCATTTGTAAAGGATCAACACGTGCTTTTGTGAGACTCCACTAAGGCTGTGCAAAAATATTCCTAGGTACCAGGTAGTTGAGACAGTGGAAGAGAAACAGACTTCAGCCCCAAGCAGTGGGCCCTCTCAGGCTGCGTGAGCCTGGTATCCAGATCTATTTCCCTATGGCAGGATCTTTCATTTTTAGTGCACAGTGCTGTTTGGCTGCGCCTGATATAGCTCAACAGATGACAACAATAACTGCTACCATCTACCGCTATATGCCAAGTGCTTTATATAGGCTGCTTCCAATCCTTAAAGCCCTGCAAAGGAAGTATCACTAGCCTCATATCAGAAATAAGGATTAGAATCAGAGAGGTTAACTGATATGCCCCAGGATACCCAGCTGGCAAGAAAATGGGATTTGAACTCAAGTCTGCCTAATTAACTTTGGGGCTTCCCAGGTGGCATAGTGGTAAAGAAACTGCCTGTCAATGCAGGAGACATAAAAGACGCCACTTCGATTCCTGGGTTGGAAGATCTGGAAGAGGGCAAGGCAACCCACTCCAGTATTTTTACCTGGAAGATCACATGGATAGAGGAGCCTGGTGGGACATGATGACTGAAGCAACTTAGCGCACACACACAGCCTACTTCAGGCTCCAGTTCCTGACATACACACACACACACCACACACACACAGCCTACTTCAAGCTCAAGTTCACACACACACACACACACACACACACAGCCTACTTCAGGCTCAAGTTCCTGACATACACACACACAGCCTACTTCAGACTCAAGTTTCACACATGTGCGCGCGCACACACACACACACACACAGCCTACTTCAGGCTCAAGTTCCACACACGCGCACACACACACACACACACACACACAGCCTACTTCAAGCTCAGGTTCACACACACACACACACACACACACACACACACACACACACACAGCCTACTTCAGCCTCAAGTCACACACACATACACCCTACTTCAGGCTCAAGTTCCTGACATACACACTTCAGGCTCAAGTTCCTGACATACACACACAGAGCCTACTTCAGACTCAAGTTCCACACACACACACACAGCCTACTTCAGCCTCAAGTCACACACACATACACCCTACTTCAGGCTCAAGTTCCTGACTCTATATAGGCTCAAGTTCATACATACATACACACACACACATATACCCTATTTCATACATACATACATACACACCCTATTTCAGGCTCAAGTTCCTGACTCTATATACCATGCTACTGCTCTAATACAGGCAAGCTTGGGCCAGATGGGAAGGGAAGGCATTGCTTGAAACAAAGTGTTAGGCAGGAAGCAAGCAAAACAGAGAAAAGCATGTGTTAACCACACAGTCCAAACCCAGCACGTAACAGGACATGAGAAGCAAAACCCAGGGCAGGCCCCTCCCTGCCAAGTGAGCTGGGTTTCCATATCCCACTGGGACTAAACTGCTCTGTCTGGTAACGGAGACCCTGCACATTCAGGCCCACCTCCTCCAGTGTGTTGGTTCCTGATGCTCCGGGAAGCCCCTCTCCAAACTTCCTCACAGGCACTCTGTCCTTGGTTCCACATACCACGGGCTGAGCCCTTTGCTGCTTTTTACTGTCCTCATCCTCAGGGCCAGCTCAGGCACTGTCCCCTCATGAAGCCTTCCCAACCCTCTCAGCTCTCATTCCCTGAACACCTCTAGCAGTGCTGCCACCTGACACATAACCACACACTGTCCAGCACTGGGGCATCTCTGCACCTCAGGACACCATCTAGTCTCCCCACTGGGCCATGGACTCTTTCAGTGCTGCTCCTGAGTCTGACTTATTCCTCTCAGTGAGCAGCCTGTGCTGGACACGCAGTAAGGACTCCTTGGTGACAAGCCCTGAATACTATCTCCTATGACCCCTTGGCTCATTTTGCTGTGGCCACAGGTTCTTGTTTCTCAGACATGCAAGCATGTTTCCACATGCAGGGCCCGTGCACTTGCTAGTCTATTTTTTTGGAACATCTTTTTCCCAGATACCCAAAAAGCTCATACCTCTGGCTCCTTCAGATCTTTACTCAAATGTCACCTCCTCAGAAAGCCTTCCCTCACCACCCTCTCTAATACCACCTCAGTATCCCCTATCCTCCTTCCCTGCTAGACTTTTCTCCACTGCTTCTAATATTAGATACAATTTACTTATTTGCTTTCAGTCTAACTCCTCCACAAGGGACTTATCTGTTTTATTTAATGATTTCCCCCCCACACACAGTAGTGCCTAAAATAATGCCTGATATAAATATCTGATAAATGAATGAACTAAAATGAGGGTAGGAACCATTTTATCACATTCAGCTTTGTATTCCCCTAAGGGCCAAAGAGAACCCCAGACACAAGCTGGCTCTCTCAAAACACTTGCTCAAAGCCCGCTTCCCCAGGCCACTGCTCGTGTGCCAGGCCCAACTGTGAGCTGTGGAGCCAGCCTCAATGCTACTACTGGCGTCCACAGGGGCCACTACGGATACAGCTGACTGGGGAGGTGCTGGCTGCCAAGCAAAGCAGGAAAGCATAAGAGGAGCGAGAGAAGTCTCAGGCGAGGTCACCTGTCTCTTCCTCCTGCTGGGGGGACCTCTCCCCTTCGCTTTGACTACAGCTCCTGCTCCTCGGCCGTTTCCGGGAGTGTCGTTCATCCTCGATGCTGGCGGGAGACACGGGGGAGTCCGCTGTGCCATGGTCCTCACCATTCTCCAGGGCCCTGTCTGGGCTCCTCTGGAGCTTAACCCCGTTCCTGGCCTTCTTGAAGAGGACTGATGTGCGGCGGCCCACTCCACTGAGTGGGGCGCCAGTGGGGGATGTGTCGGGGGCCATGAGGGACACTCTGTTGATGCCATTGTCACTGAGCAAGCGTTGCAAGGGCTCACTCCCTAGCTGCAGAGGTGATTTTTCCAAAAGCTCATCTTCTTCCGCTTTTCTGGGCTTGAGGAGTCGGCTTGGAGGTTTGCTGTCATTGATAGGTTTCAGAGTGGGGGGATCTGGAGGGGATTCTTGCTCAGACAAGGAAGGTGCAGGTCCAGTGGGTTCCAGGGTTGGTGGGGGAGGCATTTTGGAGTCATCTGTTAGAGAAAAAGAGAACCTGCTTGAACATTTTAGAAAAAGTCTGCCCCTACAAGTCAGATAATGACACTGACAACTAAGAACCCAAAGCATAGGCTGTTAGAACACTTGAGATGCATCCCAGGTCTCAGATCTGAGGTGAAGAAAAGGCAGGACTAAATTGTGTCCATGGGCTTCCCAGGTGGCTCAGTGGTAAAGAATCTGCCTGCCAAGTAGGAGACGTGGGTCCAACCCCTGGGTTGGGAAGATCTCCCAGAGAAGGAAATGGCAACCCACTCCAGTATTCTTGCCTGGAAAATTTCATGGACAGAGGAGCCTGGTAGGTTACAGTCCAAGGGGTCGCAAAAGAGATGGACGCGACTTATCGACTAAACAGAAGCAGCAGTAAGTTTTGTCTACACTAGTAGCTCTAAACCTGGCTATGTATTAGAGTCACTTAGAAAGTTTCTTAAAAATTCCAACGCTGAGGTCCCACCTCAGACAAACTGAAACCAAATTGCTAAAGATCGAATTCTTTATTTTTTTTTTAAATAGCTTTTACCAGGTGAGTCTGATGAAGATAGGGTTATAAACCCCTACACCCAAGAAAGCCCAAAGCCCTCTGATTAATCAATAATTAGATAAGTCTCAACCTCACAAATTAAGGGTCTACAACTCTCTAGACCCAGGTATTTTCCCATCTGTCAATGTATTTTGTTTCATATCACACAGTGAAGCAAGCAGGACAAGCACAAAGAATAAGCTTACAGATAGGAAAAATGAGAGCAAAGAATTTAAATCAGTGGCTCCAAAACATGTCTGTTCAACCTCTACCTTGAAACTTTTACAAATTGAGACTTTTAAGACAGCTCAGATTTCCCTAATCTGAGTTTCTGGAACATGAAGCCTAGAAATTTTTTAAACCTCTAGAAGCTGTTGCAACTGGTCCACTGGGCTGACTCTGCACTGCCTCAGCCCAGAAGTGGGGATGGATACAAATGGGATGCTGACTGAAACACAGGGAGCTGGGAAAAGTCACAATGGACATGAAGCCCCCTAAGGGCTGAATCTGACCTCGGCCACATCCACTCTCTGCCAACCTAACACAGAATGGGCCATTCCCTGCAATTTGGCCCCTTTGCCTCTGAAGATAACTTCCAACTTTCTGGACTTTATGGATGACAGGCCCTCCTGAGTTGACAATTCTGCCCCCAGTGAAGTGGATAGGATGGACAGCAACTCAGGTAAGGCACCTGGGTCTCTGAGAATCACTTCCCCAGGGTCTTTTTAATATGGGGCCTTCCTTCTTGGGATGGGCCTGTGGATTTGGCCAGCCGGAGTCAAAGCCATAAGCCCAGACTATCTTTAAGGTTCTTCTTTTCTATTCTACTACACCATAACCTAACCTGCTCCAAGAACCTCTCTACATGATGGGTAAGTTGGGCTAATATCTAACTGATATGTACAATATGGCCATACCAGGTGCAAAATACCAAAATACTTCTTACTGTTAGTAAACAGCCACTGGACCTCAGTATCTGAAACTCCCTGAATCTGCTCACAATCCAGCAGCTGAAAATCCAAATCAGTGGCCCTCAGGAGCCCCCTCCAGGACAACAGCTAACATCTACTCTGACTGATGGATTTTGATCTCAATGGATTATTAAGTATTTTGAATACCATCTCTGGGTGTGCATCAAAGTGTGACCCTTCCCAGGGCTTTTGCTTGCCCACTAGGGTCAGAATTAGGGAAGGATGCTCCCACAGTGGGATTTCAGCTTAACCTTCCCTTTCCTGGGCCCCAGCCCCTTGCCTGCCCGTGACTGTCTCTCACCTCTGTCCCCGTTGTCTTCTGGCTCCTCCTGCGGGGCCTGCTCCAGTACAGCCACATCCCCCCGGGGCCCCGCTGGCAGCTCCCCACTGGACACAGTCTTGTTCAGTGACGGTGGTTGTGGTGGCGGCGGCTGCGCCAGCTTCTGCCGAACAGCATTGATCTCCCGGCGCAGCAGGCGGACTCGGCGGGTCCGGGCCCCACTGGACCGCATGGTGCTCACCAGGTCCAATTTCTCCAGCAGTTCCTTCAGCTGCACTTCTGGAGACAAGTGGGCCCGGTTCTCTGGGATGAGGATGTTGTCCACTGCCAGGGAGAAAGAAGGACAGAAGAGGTTGAAGGACCTGCCCAGGCCAGGGAAAGGGGAAGGGGATTCCTTCAGATGCAAAATATTCTCCTGGAATGCCTGGGTCAGTGGATTCCAGCAGCGCCATTGTGGGGCCTTGGCCCTGCCACAATGCTGCCAGGAGGGCAGCCACAGGGATAAGGTCAGAATCTGGGCAACGTGCAGGAAGCAGTTCAGTCACGGTTACAGGCCTGTGGAGCAGGAACAAGACAGCCTGGCCATCCCCCAACCTGAGTGACTGTTTGGCTGCTGCCATCAAGAAGCAGAGAACAAGGGCAGGCAGACTGGGGATTTCAGAGGCAATTCCATTTTTCTGATCCTCCACCTGCACTCTTCTGAAAAAGCCAGACACCACACTGTACTCCTGCTGCCCAGGCTCCAATGCCACACAGTGGGAGTCCAGGAGAGGAAGACCCCTTGTGAAGTTTTAGTTTTTAAACAGATAGCTAGTACCTGATTCCCGTCCTACCATTCAAGAAGGGCTTGGTGAATAAAACTTTAACTCCTGGAACGATTCTAGCCACAAGCACATGGACCTCAGCCTGTGCCTACCTCCAGTTTTGCTCCTATAGTCTACCCGGTAGTCCCCAGGACCATCCTGATCTCCAGCTCTCCAGGCTTTTATACCTGTGCCTCTTCTGGTCCCTCTCCTCCCAACCTGTCCCGGCTTCTCACCGTCTTCCCAGGAGAAGCGGTAAAAGTCCTCCGATTTGGGTGACTCGGGCAGATGGGTGCCCGTCTCAGGGTCATAGCCGATGTTCTCTGCCTGCCGCCGGGCGTGCCGCAGGATGGCCCCTCCCAGGTCCCGCAGGCGGACAGCTGCTCGGTGGAAAATTGTGTCTTTAGCATTATACTTCATGCAGTTGGTAACTATAAGGTTAAAGTCCTCCTCAAACTCCTCCAAGGTGTGGTACAGGTGGGACTCCAGCTTCCGCCTCATAGTAGAAAAATCCATTGGCTTGGATATGAATTCCAGGTAATCTGGAACCTAAACATATAAAACCTGTACAATTACAACAACCATTTACTAGCCAAACAGGCGCACCCTTCACCGGCACTCTTGCCTCCCCGTTTTCTGGCTTGGCCATGCCAGACTCATTCATAGCCACCAGGCCCTGGACCACCCTGCTCTGCTGAGCCATCACCATGAGCCAGTCTACTAGCCTTGCCAGACTCCCCCGGGTTTTGAACACCCTGTGCCCCAACCCTTTCCTGGCCTACTCAGACCCTATTTCCATTTCAGGCAGGGCTCATTGCCCAGAAAGTAGTGGGGAACTTGCCTCACTCAGGTTGACAGGCTCAGCGAAGATGTGTGCGGGATCCTTCTCCTGCAGCAAGTCCAGTGTTGTCCTCAGCAGAACGTTGAATGGCATCAGCTCCAGCTCCATGGCAGCTTGCTGGATCTTGATCTGTGGGAAAGGTGGAGAGAAATCAGGACATTCCCCTCTAAAGAGGCACGGAACTTTATCTTGATAACTTGATTTTCATCAGTCATGTACAACAAAGTTTCACAGGACAGTAAGCTAATCAGTACTTGAGTTATCACTGTACGTAGCTTAGAAACAATGATACCAACAGCTACCATTTTGTGAACCTTTTTTATGTATGCAGCTCCATACCAAAACTTATAGTACTAATAGTTAATACTTTTATAGTCCAAATAACATTCAAGATAGGTACAAATGAGGTATTTTACAAAGAGGAAACTGAGGCATGGAAGGACTGACTAGCCTGAGGTCACACAGCTAATAAGGGACAGAGCTGGGATTCACAGTGCGTGCTTTTGACTACTATGCACACTGCTTTTCTACTTATATTACCTCAGTTAATCATCACAACAACCTTGAAGAAGAAACTGTTATTATCTATATTTTACAAATATGGAATCTAAGGTTTGAAAGGAATACAATGAGGAGTTACTAACCCAAGGTCACCTGGCTAGAAAGAACAGGAATAGGATTTAAACCGAGGTCTGACTTAGCCCAAGGGGCATATGATATAAAACGTGCCTTGGGCCACAATTCCCACCAAATTGGCCCTTGGGACATTCAGGTTGGCCTAGCGTGACCAGGGCCTCGAAGCTCACCCCCTCAGGCAGCAAGAAGCCAGACCCATTTGCAGCAGTGTGCTGTACAAATGTTATTTTCCATGTGTGCCCTAATGTGAAAAGGTTGGGAAATCACAGACTAGACTATGAGACGTTCCTGCCTCTTGACTACATTCAAACAGGCCTGCCTGCATCCCCTGCCTACTTCCTTTCCCCTTACATTTCTCTGGACCACAAATGGGAAGAGATGCTCAACTGGGGGACTAGGCCTGGGATGGCAGAGACAGTTTGACTATAAGGACAAGGTTCTTATGTATAGCCAAAGCTGCCCAGTCTCAGAGGTGGAAATTCAGGCTATTCAGCCCACAAGAGAACGGTTTGTACTGGGGATGAACAGTGAAGCGGAGTTTGGAGAAAGAGAGAAAAAACATCTTTAATTTGGGCCTCCAAAGCATGGAAGTAACAGCTGCTATTCCTGGACCAGAAAAAACACTTTTGGCTCGTCATCCATTCAATTAATAGTTTTTGCTCACTGTCATAGGCAGGGTGCTGCAACAGACACTTTAGGGAAGCAAAGAGTATCAATAATGATGCTAGCAGCTGATACTTCTATAGCCCTACTGTATGCCAGGCACTGTTCTAAGCTCTTTACATACACTAAGTCATCTAATCCTCACAACCTTATGAGGTATGTTCTATTAATATCCTCCTTTTATAGTCAAGGAAACTTGAGGTATTAAAAAAAAAAAAAAAGACTGTAAGTGTTTAAGGGTCAGATGAGAACCCTCAAGCTCTCAGTCAAAAGTGATACCCATCGGAATGGCCTGAGAAGTTCTCCAAAATATTCAAGGCCAGGCTCCTCCTGAGATTTCGTAAGTGAGAAACTCCAGGGATGGGCTCAGACATATAACATTAAGCTTATGCTCGAGGCCACCAGAAGCTAAAAGCTCCCCAAGTTTGAAGCCATCAGTAGCACCACACCCAATGCCTAGTAGGCAAGACTTGGAGCCCATAGTGCTGGGCAGGAAGGCAACAAAGCTGACACTGATGGGGGCAGAAAAAGATCTTGAACAAGAGCTCTGGGGGTTCCTTCTCACCTGCTCCCGCTTGAGCTTTTCTCTTTTCCGAATCAGTTCGATTAGCAGCCGTGCCCGCTCCAAATCGTGCCGGAGCTTCTGCCAGTATTTCAGCTCTTCCTTTACGGCACTTGTCTTCTCATCCTGCTCCCGCTGCAGGAGGGGAGGGAAAAGAATGAGGAGCTGTGGGCTTCCCTCCTGCCCAAAGTCCTCTCCCTGCTCAGCCTCACAGGCACTCTGCAGCTAAGAGCCCCATGCCCTTCCTGGACCCTCTTCCGTCACATGCCTTCCTCCTGTGCTTCCCCAGTCCTATGACAATGTCTCTTCACTACAGCACAACCACCACTGCTAGGGAGAGAGATGGGACTACCCCATCCTACCCCCAGGGACACCAGAGAGCAGCTGTGAATCTTCAGGACTGGAAAGTATTTCAGAAGGAAACTAATACACACCTCAGGGTGGAAAGAATTTCACCCTAGAGCTTCAACTTGGCTGGAAAATAAAGCAAAGTTTTTACCATAAGCTTGTACCTACTTATTTCAACATACTTTAAAATACCACCACTACCACCATCATCAAACATGTGATTCTTGCCTAGAAAAACTACAATGTAGTTGATGCCCAGGGCTTGATACACAAGGGCACAGTAGCATAAAGACAACAAGAACTGATCTGATAAACTGAATATAAAATGCTGAGAAGATATAAAAGGAGAAGATCTCAGTGGGTGGGGCTCAGGTCAGGGATTCCTGGGGTGAGCAAGCTTACTAGGATTTCACATGTAGTGATGGACGTGGATGAACAAAGCGGTAAGAAAGGCCTCTTTTGGAACTGAAGGGACCACAGAGCAGAAGTATGAAGGCACAATCAGTGATTCTTTGCTTGTTAAGAAAAATGGCCGGCCAGAGCAGAGGAACTGGAGAACAACACAAGACAAGGAAGACCCAGGATCCAACTGGCAAGAAGTTTCAAATGCCAGGCAAAAAAGCTTAGCTGTAGCCTGCCTGAAGGGGGCAGTCGGGAGGGGTGAATATATTTTGGAAAAAAAGAAATGACAGGATGGAAAATAGTTAAGTGAATAAGGCACTACCAGTGGTGAAGCAAAGAAAGAATTAGAGGCTGGAGACCGCCTAGAAAGCTACTGCTGAAATTAAGGGGGCATGGGTGAGCAGAGTAGTTGTAGAATGGAGATGAAGGGCCACACACTGATTAACCCCCTGAAACGACTGAGGGATGATTAACTGTAGCTCCTAACCCAGGGAAGAGCCAAAAGTAACTCCAAGGTGGACAAAGGTGGACAAATCTGAGGTCAGGAGGAAGGAGCTTCCATATCAAAAAAGAAATACATTTATGGAGACGAAGGAAGATACTGAATCAAGTTTCCAATATCTGACGTACAGGAAACAACATATACATGGACACCTATAGTTCCTCTGCTCCAGAGAGACTGAGGGCAAAAAAAGAGAAAGGGGACAAGACAAGAAACCTGGAGCTACAGCCACACAGTTATTGACAACTAGAACAGCAGACAAGCTCTCCAAGCCAACGGGCAGACCGCAGGGCCCCTGGGAATATTACCACTAAGGAGTAAGAATTAGGATCAGCAGAGGGTGCATTCAGTGGGGTAGAGGAGGTGGGAAATGGTGTCACAAAGAAGCTTTAAGACAAAGTGACTGTGGTGTCAAATATCATCCAACAGTCTATAAGGTGAGAGAATATGAGGGAAGACTTGCTGGGCTGGAAGACACCATGTTATTATTCTAGAAGAAGCTACAGGAGAGCAAGCAGACCATCTCAAGGAGAGAGCAAATATGCACTTCTCTTTCAGGACTTTAGTTACAAAAGGCAAAAGTGAAATCAGACAGAACAGAGGGCAGTAGAGTCATGGGAAGGTTTGCTTTGTCTCTGGAGTAAAGGTGTAGGAATATTTAAAGGCAGAAGTAATGGAACAAGTGAAGAGAGAGAGAGAACTAAATACACTTTAAAAAAATCTCTCAGGGTGCCTCCACCATGTGGGAAAACACTGAACACGCAGCAACACCAGCTGCTAATGTCTACAAGGCCACCCAACTGGGCAGGCTGTGTGCTACAACTCAGTTAATTTGTGTATTTCTTATGGAACATTTTTTGGCAGATGGCAGTATAGTGTCTTAAGCAAAGTATGCCCTTTCCTAACTCATATATCATGGTCACCTACCTCACACTCAGCCCACTTCTTCCTTTCTGCAGTATCTAAAGGGGTGTTTCCCCATGTACAAGGAAAGTTGGGCCTGCTCTCCACTCTCCCCTAAGCTTGCTCCAAGCCAAGCCTCTCATCTAGGAGGAGTTGCTGTCTGGTCTAAAGAGCGCTACAATGCTGGAGGTCACTCCTGGGGTGGACCGCCTAGAGGGGTGAAGGCTATAGGCAAAGGCTCCAGAGGGCTCAGGGAACACTGCCCCACCATTTCTTCTTCATCACTCTCCACCTCCCTCCACTGCCCTCAAATCACTACTTCACCTACCTGCTCAGCATTCCTCTGAGACTGTAAGTGGGAGTGCAGGCGCCGGATGAGGGGGACACCATTCCGTGCCTGCCGCTTCAACAGCCAGTAGTTGTGAAGCCGTTGCATGAACTGGGTTTTCCTCTGAAAGGAGAGACCACTACAGATCTTGTTCAACCTTGAGTAGAGGCACAGGGAAGTGAAAGACAGGATCAGTGGGCAGCCTGGATTACAGCCTCCTATCAAGACCCCGTGCGTGGTTCATTTCTGAACTTGGTAGAGGAAGACAGAATAAAATGGCCAAATGCCTCACCTCAGAGAAAGGCTTGAAAAGGACGGCAAAATTAAGCAGCTCAGATTCAGCGTAAGGTATTTCACTTGATTGTCCACCTCCTGCCTTGCAGGTTCCAAAAGAACCCTCCCCCAGGAACCCAGACCCTTTAGTTCTGGACTTCTAAGACATAGGTCTGTGCCCCAATACCCTCACTCTTTTCTTGATAAAGGCAGCAAAAGGGAACAGGAACTTGTATAAGCTGTGGGCAATGCAGTCACTATTTCCTGCCCTTTCCTGCCCCTCTGTGGCTAAGGGTCCCATCAGACCAGGGAGTAGTCCACAGCCAAGCTGGAAGGAAAATTAGTAGGAATATAGCAGGCTACTGCCCTCTGAACCCAAATGCAACCCTTTGGAGTTGTCTGACCTCTGGTTTTTCATTAAAAAACTCAGCAGCCTAAAAATGCCTAATTTTGAACCAAATTGAAAAAAAAAAAAATCTAAAGACATAAGAGGATGGAGAATCTGAAAATTTAGCTGGCTCCACAAAGAAAAATAAATAGTATACAATATCACTTATATGTGGAATCTAAAAACTATGAGAATATGAGAGAATCCCCTGGCGGTCTAGTGGTTAGGACTCAGTGCTTTCACCGCAAGGGCCCAGGTTCAATCCCTGGTCAGGGAACTAAGATACTGCAAGCAGTGTGGCATGGCCAAAAAATATAAATAAATACAAAATATAACAAACTAGTGAACATAAAAGAAGCAGACTCTGAGAGAACAAACTAGTGGTTCCCAGTGTATGGGGAGGTGGGCAATACAGGGCCAGGGGAGTGGGAGGTACAAAATATCAGGTATAAGATAGCTCAAGGATATACTACTGTACAACACAGGGAATATAGTCAGTATTTTGTAATAATTGTAAGTAAAAATTAATCTTTAAATTGTATGAAAATAAAATTTTAAAATTTAGCTGGCTAATTACCCCAAAAGAGAAGTCTGGAAGTCAGGATTTAAGCCAATAACACATGAAGGGGTGGGGGGAAGCAGTAGGAAAGGCATTAATGAGAGCTCATAATCCCTATAAAAATGCTCGAACTGCAAGGTAGGTCACATTATTCTCATGTTTCAAATGATGGAAAGGCAGAAGGAGAATAGCCTCTGTTCTTGGCTGAATACATTGTTGAAGCCACTAACGCAGCTAATAAGATGGTGAAGTTGGGCAGGATTTGAATCCACGATCTCTCTGCTATACCATATTGTGTTCCCAAATTGATTAAGCAAGGACTCAGTGCTCCTCTGGCTTTTCCTCTGCTTCTCTTCCTCTCACTTGCACACTTCCACTGAAAGGAAGGTAACTGTGCCTAAACAAGAAGGTGGAACCTAAAAAGTATGTTCATTTGGGCTGGACACTGCTCACCTAGGCCTTGCGCCTTTCCATGGTCAGACATCCCTACCCCAAAGCCAAGCTGACAAAATCAAGGCCTAGGCCTTTCCCCAAAGAACAGATTCCCCCACCAACACCCATGCCAAGCACACCTGCCCAGATGCAGGCAGCCCCCTCCCTCTACAACCTCTTGGCCATGGAGGGTCCCAATAGCATTTGTGCAGGCGGGGAAAAGAATAATAATAAAATAGCAGTAGCAGCAGCAGCCACCATTTATTGAGCGCTTACTATTTGCCAGGCACTGTGCTGAGTGCTTTACTTATACTATCTTACTGATTTCTCCCAATAACTCTTTAAGGTAGGCTCATTTAAAAATAAATACACTAAGCCTGAAAGAAGTTAAGCAACTTGCCAAAGATCACACTGGTAGTGACAGAAGCTCAAGATTCAAATGCAGGTCTCTCTGGTTCTTAGTCAGCATGCAGTGCTGGACCCTGAAAGAAACCACCTACAAGAGCAGACCTGACAACCCAAAAGTCTAGCCCCAGGGCATAACCACCAGGGGACTAAGCATGGACCCACTCACCTAACAGAAGCGGGGAGCCTAGAACAGCTCTGTGACTAGAAGGCCCATTTCCTATGGACTAAATCTAACTCCAGTCATGGTTCACAAGAGCCTCTCCCTCTGGATCTTCTGTCTTCTTGTCTTCTTTCCAGATGGACAAGTCTGGCTGCCTGCTTCCCGCAAACAACTCACTCTCCTCTGCCCACCAGTACTCCTTTCTCCCTGTCCCTTACACAAAGAGAGACAGACAGACAACAGGAACAGAACCTAAAGGCATCATGAGCCCCAACTTGTGGTCCAGGGTCTGTCACTTTCCCTTGGTTCCTTCCAGCCCTTAGAACAGGACTTGGCATATAGTAAGTGCTCAATAAACATCTCGTTGAATGAATAAAGGAGTGAACAACTTTACCTCCCGTGGCCGCAGTTTCTTCATCTGGGGGTGTGGGAGAAGGTGCAAGGACTACGTTAGATGAATAATTTCCAAGACTCCTTCCTGCTCTAACACTATAGTCTTTTTAATGAACATCAACAATGAGATGAGCCTCCAATGGAAAATCTTTCCTGTCTCTTGCTTCTCTGCCAAGCTCCCATCCCTCCAACAGGTCCAGATACCTCTCTGATGATTTAAAACAGGCTTGGTGGGAGCCAAAGTTTCTTAGTTATACTGCAGAACTGATCTTTCCTCTAAATCTAAAAGTTTCTTAGGAGGAAACACAACATATCTTCCCCACACAACCCTCTTATGCAAAGTCCCCATCATTCCCAGGATGGAGCTTTCTGGACAGCAGATACCCATACTGACCCTTTGAAACAGAGGTTCTCAATTGGAAGTAGTTCAATCCCCATAAGGTTACTAGAAACATATGTGGGGGACATCTGAGACTGTCACAAACATGAGGCAATTAGGGAGGGGATGCGAATGGCACTCACACAGACCAGGGATGCTAAACATCAAGAAACATATGGGATGGTCCTAATAATGAATTACCTCCTATCGAAAATGCCACTGGTGCCCTGTTGAAATATTACCTTAGACATCCCGTCGCCTGGGTTTCTAAGCAACTTAAGTGTATGTCTCACCTTGAACCAAAGGAAATACATTGCTTTGAAGGGCACAATCAAAACCACAAACCAGACTGGGTGAGCCCAAGGTCCAAAGGAGAAGTCTAAATTTGAGAGCACAGAAGAGAACAGGAATTCACCAACATTAGGGAAGGAGGTCTGGCTCAGGGCCAACACCAGCCCAAGAAGAAACCATGTGTCCCCAGGGAGACTTCCTGGGCAGGCTCACCTGTAAGAGGGTATCCGTGGGACAGTGACCATGGGGACAGTGGAGGTCATGTCTCGACCCACTTCCTCTGGCTCCTTCTTGATCCTTTGCTTCAAAGTCATCTTGTTCTTCTTGGACATTCCCTTGAGGGGGCCACCTACCCCACCCTGCCCTTCACCTTCCTCCTCCTCCTCTACCTCTTCCTTTTCTTCCTCCTCCTCACAGGCCTCCTTCAGCCCTTCCTCATCCCCTGCCTCACTCAGGCTTCCAGGAGAGTCGCCCTTCCTCCTGGCAGTGGCAGCACCAGGCGGTGAGTGGGCCTCACAGTAGGCAGTCTTGCGCACTGTGAAGATGGTGCCATTGAGGCTGGTCTCACGCATAGGCTCAATCTTCATGAAGAGCCCAGCCCTCTGTGCACACGTCACGTGGAAGGCCGTGTAGCAGTTCACCTTATGGCACTGGATGGCTGCACCTAGCCCCTTCTGCTTGCAGATATAGCAGGTTAGTTTCCAGCGGGCAGGTGGGATGTTGTCGATGCCCTCAATGGGCTCCAGAAACACGGTGTTAGCAAAGCAGACTTCAGGGATCCAGATGGCACACACCACATGGGCCCAGTGCCCATCACTGGTCTGTTTGAAGGCGCCACCCTTGTTGGGGCAGAGGACGCAATCCACAGGCCGGGAGGGAGACTGTAGGCAGCAGCGGCATAGCCACTGGCCCTCAGGGATGTAGGGGACGCCATAGCACTCCTGGTGTACAGCCAGGTTGCAGATGTCACAGAAGAGAATGACGTTGCTGTTGTGGCACTCATCATCCAGGCACACACAGCAGAAAGCATCTTCATCAATGAGTGACTGCTGGGCCCCACTACTGCGACTTTCCAGGTACGATTCCTTCTCAAGCCGGTCCACCAGCAGCTCAAAGGTGTCTGCCGACACCAAACTGTACCCATCTACTCGCCGCTTCTCGTTTACCAAGTCCAGCCAGGCGAGGTCCTCCTCATCCATGTCATACTCGACTTCTGCATCCAGATCTTCAGGTGACTTTTCAATGTAGCGGTAGTAAGCAGCAGGCAGCGGGGGTGCTTCTGGCTGACTGCCTGAGTCCACCATGCGGAAGCTGGGTTGCGGGAGGTGGAAGGAAGAGCCAGATGCATGCTTGGAGCAGGACTCCTTCTTTTTGCCCTTGGATGAGGGTTTTTTGGACTTGCCAGGGAACTGAGGCTGCTCACTGTTTTCCTTGTTACTATTGCATTCGGTGATATCCTGGGCAGTCAACTCATCCTCTGTGATGATCTTGAGTGGATCATAGATGCTAATACGATGCAGGCGTCCATCGATGTCCACTTCCACAATCCGCTGGGCCTGGGCATACGTCAGGGTCTCCCGAGTGGGTGAGCACTTCAGACTATAGGGGGATGGGGAGCGCCGGCCCTCGGCATTAGGCCGCGACTTCCGGCGAGGCTTCCTCATGGCACCTGGGAACCAATGAGACAGACCTAAGGAGAGAAGGCCAGGAGACTGAGCTGGATGGTTAGGCACGCATGCACTCATTCACCTTTCCTTCTGATCAGGTGGCCACTGAGCAAACTGGCTATTTCCTCAACCTGAACACTCTACCCTTCAGGTATCATTTATAATGGCTTGCTCCTTCACCTCTTTCAAGTCTTTCCATAACAGTGCTTCTCAGTGAGTCCCTCTCTGACCATTCTACCCAAAACTACAAATCCCTTTCCCCCATCAGTCATCTTTCATCTTGCTTTGTTTTTCACTGTTACTTACACTCACCAATTTTTGCTGTGCTATGTAATTTACCTATTTATCATGTATATTTTCTTCCTTCCACTAGAATGTGGGCTTTCCAGGTGGAACTAGTGGTAAAGAACCTGCCTGTCAATGCAGGAGATGTAAGATAGAAGAGATGCAGGTTCGATCCTTGGGCTGGGATCCCCTGGAGAAGGACATGGCAACCCACTCCAGTATTCTTGCCTGGAGAATCCTGTGGACTGAGGAGCCTGGCAGGGTACAGTCCATAGGTTCGCAAAGAGCCAGACACAACTGAAGTGACTTAGCACAGCACAGCACTAGAATGTAAGGTCCACGAGGAGAAGGATTTTTGCTTGTCTTGTTCCCTGTTGTATCTCCAACAAGTGTTAGCTGAATGAAACGAGAAACCAAACACACATGATCCCTACCCTTGAGGAGCTCTGTCTGATTGAAGGGACAGAAAAGCACAGATCACTACAGTGAAACATGGGGAGAGAGCTAACGTTCTAATAATGTACATAAGGCTGTGGGACAGCTAACTACGAAAAAAGGGGGTGGTGGTTAAGGCTTAGGAAAGGAGTAAACAAGAACAGCATCCACTTATAAGCCCTACACATAAACAGTGTAGAGCCATGAACAGTGTGGCCCCATGGGGGATCAAAAATCATAGGTCTAGAGCCCTTTCCCAATAGATCTTACCATGATCAGAAACCCTATCCCCTGATAACACTCAGGGGTGAAGGGGATGAAGGTACCTGAAATGTCTACTACATGTGGCCTAAGCACTTCAAACTACAATGTGCAGGGTATTCTCTGCAAAAGGCAGCATTCATGATCCATTGGCTAGTGCATCTCTAAGCAGAAACCCTGGAAGCTCTGGGAGTGGCCTCAAGTGGCCTATATGGGACTCTCACTGGACCCAAGGCCAAGATAATGAAGGTAATATCTGATGTAAACTTTCAGTGTATCTGTTACCTCAAAGTCCCTTTCTCCCAAAATACATCGTCTACCCCTGTGCGACAAGGAGAAAGCTCTAAATTGTTCTCACATCGTTTTCTGGGATGGAGAGAATTATGACAAGCTCACAAGGAGCTGTGGTTGCAATTACTGAGGCCATCAGTGCTAGAAAAGACCTTTGAGGATATGATGCCCTGAGGTGTAAGCAGAGACTTGGAAGGCTATGAACAAGGAGATAATATTAAGGAGACAAAACAGAATCTGTCACTTTGGTTGCAAGATCTACCATCTTTATAAAGTGTAGATGGTGATGATAATGTAACACACTTTTCTACAAAGCCCTTTTGCTTTTAATACTGTTCACAACTATTTTGGAAGGTAGAACAGATATCCTCATCCCCATTTTATAGATGAAGAAACAGAAGCTCAGAAAGGTATTATTCCACACAATGCTAGTAAACGATAAAGCTACAATTTAAACCCAGATCTTTTGATCTGCTCAACTCATCTCACCAGGACGTAAATACACCACAGAGATGTCATGGTCTGGTACAAAAAGAGGCTCTGAGGCAGTCCACATTGTAATCTTGGCCCAGTGTGACCCCCAAGAAAGTCACTGAATCGTTCTGTGCCCCTCTACTTCATCAGTAAAATGAAATTAATCTCTCAAGGGTTGCTACTTGTTAATAAAGTACTGTTACCATTCTTGCTCAAAATGCCTTTCAATCCCAAAGTGTGACTGAAACAAAAACAAACAAAAAACTTTACTGAGGCACAGTGCCAGGCAAGCACAAACCATATTTGGAACCAAAGGAGAGAGAATCATCACAGCAATTCTGTGCAGGTTCCAGAGACCCTTGGCCACTCCATGCCTTACAAACGCCAACTCCCTGGGGGGCAGCCCAGGCTAACGGACCTGCTTTATTACCCTCCCTCCTTCGAGGGCGTGGAGACCCCTGCAGAGTAAAAATCTACCTCAGTACAAACTCGAAATGGCCCAGAGAGCAGATGAAGCCCCTCCTTTGTCAAAGCCACGGTATATTCCCCCTCCCTACCCGCTATCCGCTACCTCCTGGGCAGCTCGTAGCTCGGGTCTCTCTCAGCCAGGCGGCAATATCTACAGAGACTTCTGCTGTTGTACCCAAGACGCTGGGGGGCAAATTCCAGAGAGGGAAGGGCTGCTGCTGAGGAAAAGGAGTCTCGCCCGCAAGGAGCTTACAGTCTAGTTTTTTGGCGGGAGTTTCTCATCCCACACAGCCCTTTCCACATATACAGCTTCAAATACCTCCCAACACTCTCAGAGGTCTACCTGGCACCCCCTGAGCCCCGCCTCGCCCACTCCACACAGGTCCTCCAAGAACGAGCTTCTGCAACTAGACTGTTGCCCCTGCACCCCACACGAAATACTCATGAGACAAGGGAGAACCCCAGCTAAGGCTCCCTGCCCCTTTAAAGGGGCACCTCTTCCAGAAGAATCTTGATCCTTCAGAGGAGAAAGGAGGGAAATAACATCTCCTCACCAGAGGGGAGGGGGCGAGCGCGCCACAGACAGACTGACGCGGAGTCCGACCCTCAGACAGAGAAAGCTAGCGCCTGCGAACGAGCGGGGCAGAGGCGAGAGCCCATTGGCCGCCTCACCTACCCGTCAAGAGGAACTGGGGGGCCAAGGGACGTTCAGGGGGTGGAAATCTCCTCTGGTCTGACCAATTAGAGAGTGTGGAGGGGGCGGGGCTCGGTGGCTTGGCTTCCAGGACCGGGGGGAAAACAAGATGGCGGCTGCGGGAGGGGGTCCTCGCTTTTCAGCTCCCCCCCTCACTCGCCTTCTCCTTCCCCGCCGCCACCCTGGCTCCAGGAGAGAGCTTTCGCGCCGCCTTCGTCCCTGTCGGGAAGCCCCTCGCTTCCCTCCCCGACCCCGCTCAGTCCCTGGTCTCCGTAGGCCCTGCTGCCCTCGCCCCCGCTCCGTCCGGCCCCGCTGCCGCCCCCATTACCTCAGCCGCCGGCCCGGCCCTACCGTTCGGGACCCCTGGGCGCGGGCGGGCCAGCCGTCTAGCAGGTTGGCGCGGCCCGGGGAGCGGAGCGCGGCCTCCTCCCGCGCTGGCCTCCGCGGCCACCGCCGTGCCCCCTCCCGGCCCGCGCTGGGGCCCCGGCCCAGCCACCGCCGCCGCCGCTCCCGGGGGAGGAGGGGGAATGGAGCCGCCGCCGCCGCCGCTGCCGCCACGGAGCCCGGCCGAGGGGAGGGAGGGATCAGCCCCCAGGCAGGATCCGCCCCTCCGGCCTCCCCCCCTCCCCCCGCCACCTCCACCCCTTCCCTCGCTCCCTCTATGGCTCCGCGGGCTCTCCCGCTGAACGGGATCGAGAGCGCGAAAGAGAGGGAAAACAGGGGAGGAGAAAAAAAAAATCCCCCCGCCCATACCCGGCGCGGCGGCGGCGGCGGCGGCTGAGGCGGTGCGGAGCGAAGCGCGGAGCCGCTGCCGCCACAGGGCACGGTCCCCTGCTCGGCCTCACGGTGGCGATGCGGACGCGGCAGGGGCGCCGAGCAAAGGCAGGATCTGCGCTCGCCGCAGCTCCGGTTCACCCCGGTCCGGCTCGCCTCCTTCGAGGCGAGCCCGACCAGAGAGCTGGAGGATGTTCGGATCCAACTGGGAAAGACACAAGTCCCTAACTCCTCTTAGAGGGGTTGGTCATCCCCTTCCCCCAGCCCTGCGGGGGAGGAGGCTAAGGTTTGGAGCGACAGCCCCTCTCCCGGAGCTAGAGGGTCTCTAAGCCAAGAGCAGTCATTGAAGACAAAATCGGTCTTCAGTTTTTTTGTGGTGCAGGTGCCTGCACTACTTCTAGAAAGTCGTCCCCACCCCCCACCCCCGTGTTCCAGTTCAGAGGACAAAGGTCTATCGATGTCCGTACCTTCTCCCAGTGAGGACAACCGGGGAAGACCTGCCTGCCTCTCGTGTACAGGTGAGCGTCTTATTCCCCACAAGACATCCTTTATAAGAATCAGACCTGACTTTTCGCTGTGCCCCGTCCTCTCCCTTCTGGGTTTTAAAAAGCGTAAAGTTTGACAGTCTTACTTAAGGACGTCTGGTAACTCATTTGTCACCATAGACACGGGAAACACTCTTCTTATACCTGATTTGTATAGGAGTCGGTTAATTTAATGCAAAGGCCGTTTTCTAATAGATGTTCGGCAAGTGGCAGCTTCAGACTCTCAGGTTTCAGTAATCAGCCCGGCTTTTGGTTTCGTATATAAATTTAAGAAAAGGGCGCGTTTGCCACCCCTCTTTTGCCTATAAATTGGAAAGCTTACCGCATATGACTGAAGTCTTAAGCACCAATATTTAACTATGTTTATAAAGGGTGTATGGATAGACTGCCTTTAAATGTGAAGATGAATGACATGTTTTGAAAGCGATACCTCTGCCCGCGCTCGTGGTGTAGCTTGGTAAGACTCACAGTTTCTTGCTTGGTTCTGATGATCAACAACACAGATTGTAGAGTCAGAGGATGAAGAATAAAGGCTTTAGGACCCAAATCTTCCAAATGTTTGAACTGAACAAACTGCTACTTTTGAAGTATAGATGTTTATCATTCTAAGGAATTTAAACATTGTGTTTTGAATTTGAAAGTTTGATTAAAAGTAAAGAAGCTCATTTGTATAACAAAGATAGTACCTTCTGGCAAAGTAATAGCAAAAATACTTTAACCTTTTTTTTCTTTTCAAGAAAAAGGGAGTGGCTTGTGAAGCTAACTAAGCAAGGGCAGGGCATTGTTTTGAAAGCTGTGACGGTAAAATAGTAAGAATTAACGTCAAGTGTTTTAAGGCTAGGGGGAATAATCATTTGGAGGGGAAATGTGGAAAAAAGATGATTGATTGTAGAAAGGAAAGCCCCAGAGACAAGAGAATATTACAATTACTTTTAGTTAAAGAATAAAGAAGGCTAATAGAAGCAAGAACACTGAATTTCATTCCTTGTTCTTTTAAAATATGAAATATGACCATTTCTACATATAACTAGTAACTTTTATTTCTTGATAGATGTTCTCATTTTATTTAGTACAATTCTCATTGGTGTGATTGGGAGCTAACTTTTTCCACTAAAGTTAATGAAAAATACTTTGAGGAAAATGTATTTAAATGATTTTAAATGCTGTTGAAAATGCACTGTTAAGTTGTTACATATAATTTCCAGGTTTTTCTATTCAAAGATTTCATAGAAGACCTTATTCAGCCTAAATGTTTCTTTTCTATTTTCAACTTCCACTTTCTTAATGGTAACATTACAGTTGTCCTCACTTATATTTTTGACATTTGGAATTGGTTTCTGTTAGTATAACTGCATATGTAACTAGTTCACTGTGATGTAATTTTAAATGTAATGTGGGACAATTATGTCATTAAAAACAAATTTGGAACATGTATCAAAAATTCCAGAGGCACTAAATTTAATTCACTTTAATCTTTAGCTATTATGAAGTGTTTAAATTCACCAGCCCTTGGCCTTTCCATTAAACCATACAGCAACTAAGTTCAACAGACAGAGGCACAGACCTTTGATTCCCAATAGCAGTTTTTAAAATCCTCCATTTTTTAAGTAGAGACTAACTTAATTTTGAGTAGGAGATTGTTTTACCTCTTAGACCCAAAAAGGGAACCATGAATACAAAAAGTTTCCCTTTAATTTTTTCTTCCAGCATCTCAGGATATCTTTGTCAACAATTTACTATTATCATTAGTTTACTGAGGCAAGAAACCTCTGAAGGGTCAGATACAATACCTACTGGATTAATGAAATGTATATGAATAAAAGAGAATAGACTTTGATTGTTAAATTATTTTTAATAGAATATTCTTTC
This sequence comes from Bos indicus, assembly GCF_029378745.1. Classification (NCBI taxonomy): domain Eukaryota; kingdom Metazoa; phylum Chordata; class Mammalia; order Artiodactyla; family Bovidae; genus Bos; species Bos indicus. The sequence goes on along the minus strand of NC_091782.1, from coordinate 11,618,317 downwards.
TTTAGACCTTGGCCAAAAAGTTCTAAAACATAAGTAGGAAGAATATGAGAGGTTGGAATCATTGTCATAGTTTTATGCTGTGATGAAAATGCTTTCTAAGAATATATTCTTAGAAAAAGGAAAAAAAATAGCTGTGCTAACAACAAGCTTTAAACTGAATACCACACCCTCTAAATTTAATTGCATTCATTTATTCCTATAACAGACATTTATTGGACACCTCCTCTGGGTCCAACACTGTAAAAGTTGCTTTGGAAACTAATGACAAAATTTCAACCTATAAAGGGCACAGTGATCATATGTAAACATGGAGTCTGGTTTTTTTTCCCCCTTAAGTAGTATGCAATCAAGATGGTAGCTAGAAATAATTAGAAAATAAATGCAGGAGAAATTAGATAAAGCAGTGAGCAGTGTAGGGCTACTACTATTCAAATGAAGGATAGACTTCTTTTAGCCTGGTTCTAAATAGTGATGGATGTGACTTGGTGAAAAGAATATAGAATGACGTTATTAGATTGGTGCCAGGGCAGCCCAGGCAAAGGGACAATATGCAGGAAATAATAAGGAAATTATCCTTGCTGGTCTTTATGGGGAAGATGTTAAGAGAGAAAAAGTTGAATTGGATATGAGATACGGCAAGGGTATCAGTTCAGTTCAGTCGTTCAGTCCTGTCTGACTCTTTTTGACCCCAGCAATTGCGGCACGCCAGGCCTCCCTGTCCATCATCAACTCCCGAAGTTCACCCAAACTCTTGTCCATCGAGTCGGTGATGCCATCCAGCCATCTCATCCTCCATCGTCCCCTTCTCCTCCCACCCCCAATCCCTCCCAGCATCAGAATCTTTTCCAATGAGTCAACTCTTCGCATGAGGTGGCCAAAGTATTGGAGTTTCAGCTTTAGCATCAGTTCTTCCAAAGAACACCCAGGATTGATCTCCTTTAGAATGGACTGGTTGGATCTCCTTGCAGTCCAAGGGACTCTCAAGAGTCTTCTCCAACACCACAGTTCAAAAGCATCAATTCTTCGGCACTCAGCTTTCTTCACAGTCCAACTCTCACATCCATACATGACCACTGGAAAAACCATAGCCTTGACCAGATGGAACTTTGTTGGCAAAGTAATGCTTTTGAATATGCTACCTAGGTTGGTCATAACTTTCCTTCCAAGGAGTAAGCATCTTTTAATTTCATGGCTGCAATCACCATCTGCAGTGATTTTGGAGCCCCCAAAAATAAAAGTCTGACACTGTTTCCACTGTTTCATCTATTTCCCTGAAGTGATGGGACCAGATACCATGATCTTCATTTTCTGAATGTTGAGCTTTAAGCCAACTTTTTCACCATCCTCTTTCACTTTCATCAAGAGGCTTTTTAGTTCCTCTTCACTTTCTGCCATAAGGGTGGTGTCATCTGCATATCTGAGGTTATTGATATTTTTCCTGGCAATCTTGATTCCAGCTTGTGCTTCCTCCAGTCCAGCGTTTCTCATGGTGTACTCTGCATATAAATTAAATAAGCAGGGTGACAGTATACAGCCTTGAAGTACTCCTTTTCCTATTTGGAACCAGTCTGTTGTTCCATGTCCAGTTCTAACTGTTGCTTCCTGACCTGCATATAGGTTTCTCAAGAAGCAGGTCAGGTGGTCTGGTATTCCCATCTCTTTCAGAGTTTTCCACAGTTTATTGTGATCCACACAGTCAAAGGCTTTGGCATAGTCAATAAAACAGAAATAGATGTTTTTCCAGAACTCTCTTGCTTTTTCGATGATCTAGCGGATGTTGGCAATTTTATCTCTGGTTCCTCTGCCTTTTCTAGGGATAATAAAAATAATAGCTAACACTTACTTGCAAGGTACTGTGCTTAGCGCTTTACATACATATTATTTAATATCTTCATTGAACTTAGAAAACAAACTAGTTCAATTAATAAAGGAAATCTATTGATTCTCATAACCAGAAAGTCCAGGGGGCATCTGGTTTTAGGTAAGGTCAAGTCAAGAAATTCAGATTATGTCATTGGGACATAGTCTCTTGCAGTGTCTCAGCTAGCCTGAACTAATAGCTATAGCCAAAAGGACATGATACTCTGATGAGGCTGTGGTCATTGTTCACTACCAGAACCAGAGGACCTAGGCACGAGATAATTCTCCAAACAGATAGTGGCCACTTCTAGAAAATAGGTCCAATATGCTTGCTGTATCTCATTTATCAATCTGTAACTCTATGAAATTATTATCATGGTTCCCCATTACACACAAAATAAACTAGAGCAGGCAAAGTATTAGGTAAACTAGGAGGAATTTGCTGTAGATAATTAGGTGATGTGAAAATAAAAGGATACTAACCAGAGTGGTGGAAGAGATGGTAGAAAAAGAGGAGGGAAAGGAAGGGTCAAATCAGAAGACAAACCAACAGTTTTTTTGAATGATTGGACATAGGAACAAAGAAGATCAAAGATGAATCTAAGAGAAAAAAGGAGGAATCTAAACTCAAATTTAGGAGGTTTTGACAATGCTGGTAGGGTCATTGCAAAGTAAGAGATGGCAAAGTGTTACTCAGGAGTTCCTTTTGGGTCTGAGGGTCTGAGGATTGAGGAAATGATGTCAGCTCAAGTTCTCTGGAGCCTTTTTTAGTGACACTAAAATACATATTCATTCAGTAATTATCTGTGAGCTGCAGGTAAGGTTCTGTTTTATGCCTGTGAAGAGTACAAAGGTGAAAAGGCTACACTCTCACACTTGAAGTCACTTAAAACCTAATCACAGGAATAAAACAAGTATATTAATAACCAGAACATTCAATAGCATGTAAGCACCTCAGGTGAGATGCAAGCAAAGTGGCATGAGAGATATGAGAGAGAAGAGGGGACGGCTCTATGAAAAAGGTGCCAGTTGAGCTCCACCTTAGAGCTTGGGTTCAGTGTTAACTGGGAGGATGGTGGAGGGTGTGTGATCTAGGCTAAACACCAGCATGAGCAGAGAAAGATGAGATACCACAATATTGATTCAAGGAATAGTGGGTTACCCTGTTTGATCAAAAATGGGAGGTATGACAGTAAAGACCCCAAAAATGGAAGGATAAAACAGAATCAGAACATAGAGTCTGTTATGTAGGGAACTGGATGTGAGGGGCAGTGGTTCCTCATGATTTTTAGAACAAGGAAATGGTTTGACTAATTCATGCTTTAAGATCCAGTCAGGCAAGAGAGTATGATACAATATGGTTTAAATTATCCAGCTAGTATGGCTCACATTATCCTCTCGACTTGAATTCTGGCTGGAACCTTTTACCGTATACTTAGTGAAATACTAACCCACAAACCTGAAAGTAAAAAGTATGTGGCAAGAGTAAATTGTTCAGCCTGATTTAATGTCCTTTCGTTTTAGCCTTTGATTAGCATTTCTGTTAAGTCCTAAACATTCTCTAAATTTTAACGTACTTGTTTTTGGCCATGCTGGGTCTTCGTTGCTGTGTGTGGGCTTTCTGTAGTTGCGGTGAGAGTAGAGGGGCTCCTTTCTGGTTGCACTGTGTGGGCTTCTCATTGCAGTGGCTTCTCTTGTGGAGCCTGGGCCCTAGGCATGCAGGCCCAGTAGCTGTGGCTCACGGACTTAGTTGCCCTGCAGCGTGTGGAATCTTCCTGGAGCAGGGATCGAACCCCTGCGTTGGCAGGCAAACTCCCAACCACTGGGCCACCGGGGAAGCCCAGGTCCTAAACTTATAATCGTGTGAAATCAGGACACCATAAAATATGTTATTTCCATATTTTAACAAAAGAAAAGGGTCAGTACCCTGCAAGTAGCCACCTACTTGGTATAATTTTTCTAAAGAGAAAATACACAAAAATAATAGCTCTTAAATAATAATAACAATAACATCTACCAAACCATAATCTACATTTTAACAAAATCCCTCTGGGTGATTCATATGTGTGATGATTAATTTTGTGTGTCCACTTAATTGGGCTAAGGGATAACTGGTAAAACTGGTTGTCTGTGAAGGTGTTTCTGGAAGAGATTAGCATTTTAAATGCTAGACTGAGTAAAGAAGATCACCCCTACTAAAGGGGATGGGCATCATCCAATCTGTTGAGGGCCTGACTAGGACCAAAAGGTAAAGGAAGGTTGCATTTGCCCTCTGGCTGAGCTGGGACATTATCTTCAGCCCTTGGACATTGGTGGTCCTAGCTCCCACGCCTTTGGACTTGGCTGAATCATACCAACAGCTGTCCTGGTTCTCCAGCTTGCAGATGACAGATCATGGAACTTCTTGGCCTCTGTAATTACTTGAACCAATTCCTATAATATCTATTAGTTCTGTTTCTCTGCAGAACTCTAACTAATACAATGTGCATATTAAAGGTAAGTAGCAGTGGATTAGAGGATATTTGATAATCCCAGGATTAAAGTGTGTTAAGGTCCTTGCATTGTCTGGGGAAAGGGAAAAGCTCAAGGGTTAATATTTGCCTTTGATTAGTCAAGATTATCTGTTGTAATGTATGATTCCATATATTTGAAATTCTTGAAAATGCAGACTAATCTGTAGTGTCAGAAAGCAGATTGGTGGCTACCTGGAGGTAGAGGAGAGGACTGACTATAAAAGGGACATGTGAGAACGTTTGGAGTGTTGGAAACATTCTATAAGTTGATTGTGGTGATTGAGAAACATTGGTCAGAAGTTATCAACCTCCTGGATAGCCATAATGTATTTTACATAAATTGTACCACAATTAAGTTGATTAAAAAAAAAAAAAGACTACCTGTTGTAATGTTTTTGTTGTTGTTGTTTAGTCACTAAATTGTGTCCGACTCTTTTGCTACCCCATGGACTACAGTCCACCAGCTCCAGTGTCCATGAGATTTCCCAGGCAAGAAGACTCGAATGGGTTGCCATTTCCTTCTTCATGGAATCTTCCTGACTCAGGGGTCTAACCTGCATCTCCTGCTTGTCAGACGGAAACCCTGTAATGTTTAGACTAACCATTAAAAGAATGAAAAAAAAGAAAATATAACTCACAAACTAGTAGAGAGGAAAACAGGAATAATACATATTCAACCAATTTAAAGGAAGAAAAAGGAACATAAATAAGCAATAAGAACAAAAATAAGTAATAAGATGTTGGCAGATATTATATAAACTGTAGAAGGAACCAGGCTACAATGAGAGGGACATTTGGGGGAAAGTTTAATCATAGATGGTTAAAATGTGTGGATTGAGCACATGCATTTACCTCAGAAATTCACTTAATGTGTTAGTAAAGCATTAAAAAAAACCCTGCAAGATAATAAAGTCCATAAAAACAAAAAGAAGAGAGGAAAGAAACAACAGCAGATGAGAACTGTCAATAAAATTTTGGAGAATGGAAGAAGACGGATGAAATAAGAAAGCTAAAGCATAAGTCTACAAAAAGAACTGGTAAAAATCAGCTGATTGACATTAGACCCACTGGAAAGGCTTAGAAGTAGGAAACTGCAGTGATTCTGAAGAACTGTGTGTGCTGGGTGAGGGAGGTGGTAGTGAGGTGTTGGTAATGGTTTGGAGAGCAGGCCCAAAAGTAGGATTGGCTGAAAAATCTATTGAACGGGTGGTTAGATGCCACCAGATCTCCCCAGGACTCCTTGGAGATTTGCCATCTCAGAAAATTGAACTAAGGAGATCTGGACTTGGGGATTCCAGGCACCAATGAGGGCAGAGACCAAGTGCCGTTCTGAAAATGGCAGTTAGAATGGTACTCTACATACTGAATGATGAGACACCCCTCCCCACCTCCTTTCACTTCTCAGGGCTGATAAAGAGGAAGGGGAAAGCTGATAGAAATTGATGGGATCTGGTGGTCCAGAAGGGGGCTGAGAAAAAAATCCCCTGAAAATGTTTTTAGTCAGTTTATCCTTTCAAGTGAGGAATTGAAAAAAATGCTTTCATAAGATCAAAATCTTCAGTGGCCCAGCCTCTTCCCAGACCTCACATTTTAGAACACTGGGAGCCAAGTGTATATTAGAATCTTGCTATTCAGATTGTTGTCCAAGAACCAGTAGTACTGGCATCATCCCCTGGGAGGTGGTTAGAAACACTGACTCTCAGGCCCCACTCCAGACCTACCAAACCAAAACCTGCATTTCAGCTAGATTCCCCCAGGTGATTTATATGCACGTTAAAGTTTGAGAAGCAGTAGGTTAAAGGGTATTAGAGAATTCCAGTATTCCTCTCTGAAAATAAAGTCCTATTTACTAATGTTTATGGAGGAACACAGTAATCCAAGTCTATGCCCCAACCAGTAACGCTGAAGAAGCTGAAGTTGAACGGTTCTATGAAGACCTACAAGACCTTTTAAAACTAACACCCAAAAAAGATGTCCTTTTCATTATAGGGGACTGGAATGCAAAAGTAGGAAGTCAAGAAACACCTGGAGTAACAGGCAAATTTGGCTTTGGAATACGGAATGAAGCAGGGCAAAGACTAATAGAGTTTTGCCAAGAAAATGCACTGGTCATAGCAAACACCCTCTTCCAACAACACAAGAGAAGACTCTATACATGGACATCACCAGATGGTCAACACAGAAATCAGATTGATTCTATTCTTTGCAGCCAAAGATGGAGAAGCTCTATACAGTCAGCAAAAACAAGACCAGGAGCTGACTGTGGCTCAGACCATGAACTCCTTATTGCCAAATTTAGACTTAAATTGAAGAAAGTAGGGAAAACCACTAGACCATTCAGGTATGACCTAAATCAAATCCCTGATGATTATACAGTGGAAGTGAGAAATAGATTTAAGAGCCTAGATGTGATCGATAGAGTGCCTGATGAACTATGGACTGAGGTTCGTGACAATGTACAGGAGACAGGGATCAAGACCATTCCCATAGAAAAGAAATGCAAAAAAGCAAAATGGCTGTCTGGGGAGGCCTTACAAATAGCTGTGAAAAGAAGAGAAGTGAAAAGCAAAGGAGAAAAGGAAAGATATAAACATCTGAATGCAGAGTTCCAAAGAATAGCAAAAAGAGATAAGAAAGCCTTCCTCAGTGATCAATGCAAAGAAATAGAGGAAAACAACAGAATGGGAAAGACTAGGGATCTCTTCAAGAAAATCAGAGATACCAAAGGAACATTTCATGCAAAGATGGGCTCGATAAAGGACAGAAATGGTATGGACCTAACAGAAGCAGAAGATATTAAGAAGAGATGGCAAGAATACACAGAAGAACTGTACAAAAAAGATCTTCATGACCCAGATAATCACGATGGTGTGATCACTGACCTAGAGCCAGACATCCTGGAATGTGAAGTCAAGTGGGCCTTAGACAGCATCACTACGAACGAAGCTAGTGGAGGTGATGGAATTCCAGTTGAGCTATTCCAAATCCTGAAAGATGATGCTGTGAAAGTGCTGCACTCAATATGCCAGCAAATTTGGAAAACTCAGCAGTGGCCACAGGACTTGAAAAGCTCAGTTTTCATTCCAATCCCAAAGAAAGGCAATGCCAAAGAATGCTCAAACTACCACACAATGGCACTCATCTCACACGCTAGTAAAGTAATGCTCAAAATTCTCCAAGCCAGGCTTCAGCAATATGTGAACCGTGAACTTCCTGATGTTCAAGCTGGTTTTAGAAAAGGCAGAGGAACCAGAGATCAAATGGCCAACAGCCGCTGGATCATGGAAAAAGCAAGAGAGTTCCAGAAAAACATCTATTTCTGCTTTATTGACTATGCCAAAGCCTTTGACTGTGTGGATCATAATAAACTGTGGAAAACTCTGAAAGAGATGGGAATACCAGACCACCTGATCTGCCTCTTGAGAAATGTGTGTGCAGGTCAGGAAGCAACAGTTAGAACTGGACATGGAACAACAGACTGGTTCCAAATAGGAAAAGGGGTTCGTCAAGGCTGTATATTGTCACCCTGTTTATTTAACTTATATGCAGAGTACATCATGAGAGATGCTGGACTGGAAGAAACACAAGCTGGAATCAAGATTGCCAGGAGAAATATCAATAACCTCAGATATGCAGATGACACCACCCTTATGGCAGAAAGTGAAGAGGAACTCAAAAGCCTCTTGATGAAAGTGAAAGAGGAGAGTGAAAAAGTTGGCTTAAAGCTCAACATTCAGAAAACAAAGATCGTGGCATCCGGTCCCATCACTTCATGGGAAATAGATGGGGAAACAGTGGAAACAGTGTCAGACTTTATTTTTCTGGGCTCCAAAATCACTGCAGATGGTGACTGCAGCCATGAAATTAAAAGACACTTACTCCTTGGAAGGAAAGTTATGACCAACCTAGATAGCATATTCAAAAGCAGAGACATTACTTTGCCAACAAAGGTTCATCTAGTCAAGGCTATGGTTTTTCCTATGGTCATGTATGGATGTGAGAGTTGGACTGTGAAGAAGGCTGAGCACCGAAGAATTGATGCTTTTAAACTGTGGTGTTGGAGAAGACTCTTGAGAGTCCCTTGGACTGCAAGGAGATCCAACCAGTCCATTCTAAAGGAGATCAGCCCTGGGATTTCTTTGGAAGGAATGATGCTAAAGCTGAAACTCCAGTACTTTGGCCACCTCATGCGAAGTGTTGACTCATTGGAAAAGACTCTGATGCTGGGAGGGATTGAGGGCAGGAGGAGAAGGGGACGACAGAGGATAAGATGGCTGGATGGCATCACTGACTCGATGGACGTGAGTCTGAGTGAACTCCGGGGGTTGGTGATGGACAGGGAGGCCTGGCGTGCTGCGATTCATGGGGTCGCAAAGAGTCGGAGACGACTGAGCGACTGATCTGATCTGATCTGATGGAGAAACAGTTTAGTTCAGTTCAGTTCAGTCGCTCAGTCGTGTCCGACTCTTTGCGACGCCGTTTTCTGAATGTTGAGCTTTAAGCCAACTTTTTCACTCTCCACTTTCACTTTCATCAAGAGGCTTTTGACTTCCTCTTCACTTTCTGCCATAAGGGTGGTGTCATCTGCATATCTGAGGTTATTGATATTTCTTCCAGCCCAGCGTTTCTCATGATGTACTCTGCATGTAAGTTAAATAAGCAGGGTGACAATATACAGCCTTGATGTACTCCTTTTCCTATTTGGAACTAGTCTGTTGTTCCATGTCCAGTTCCAACTGTTGCTTCCTGACCTGCATATAGGTTTCTTAAGAAGCAGGTCAGTTGGTCTGGCATTCCCATCTCTTTCAGGGTTTTCCACAGTTTATTGTGATCCACACAGTCAAAGGCTTTGGCATAGTCAATAAAGCAGAAATAGATGTTTTTCCAGAACTCTCTTGCTTTTTTGATGATCCAGTGGATGTTGGCAATTTTATTTCTGGTTCCTCTGCCTTTTCTAAAACCAGCTTGAACATCTGAAAGTTCATGGTTCACGTATTGCTGAAGCCTGGCTTGGAGAATTTTGAGCATTACTTTACTAGCGTGTGAGATGAGTGCAATTGTGTGGTAGTTTGAGCATTCTTTGGCATTGCCTTTCTTTGGGATTGGAATGAAAGCTGACCTTTTCAAGTCCTGTGGCCACTGCTGAGTTTTCCAAATTTGCTGGCATATTGAGTGCAGCACTTTCACAGCATCATCTTTCAGGATTTGAAATAGCTCGACTGGGATTCCATCACCTCCACTAGCTTTGTTTGTAGTGATGCTGTCTAAGGCCCACTTGACTTCACATTCCAGGATGTCTGGCTCTAGGTCAGTGATCACACCATCGTGATTATCTGGGTCATGAAGATCTTTTTTGTACAGTTCTTCTGTGTATTCTTGCCACCTCTTCTTAAATATCTTCTGCTTCTGTTAGGTCCATACCATTTCTGTACTTTATGGAGGAACAGTTCCAATTAAAAAAAACAAAACAAAACTTGCCACCTTTTGCCTTGTACTGAAGCCTACCAGATACCAAAATATTTCCTCTCTTCCCCCAACACACGATTTTAAACAACTTTTTATTACTTCACTCAAAGTTGAGTAGACAGTCAATAAACAACAGTTACATGAGGAAAATCTCATAGCATCATTACCCAAAACAAAGGAACAGAGGGGAAACAGAAAATCAAGTCTTAAACAAAAATCTCAACCTCAAGGAGTAACAACCATGAAATGGGAACATGATAATATTTAGAAAGGAAGTGGGGGAGGGAAGAAGGGAGACTGAAAAGATGCTGTCCAAAAAAAAAAAAAAAACCTTGAAAATTTAAAATATGAAAGATTTTCAAAGATACAATGGAAAATTTGGAAGGTGAAGTTGAAGTCTCAGAGAGTAGAGGGAAAATAGGAAAGTAAAGAGAAGAGAAAAGAGAATTTGAGGATGAATTCAGCACACATAACATCCCATTTATAGTAATTCTAGAAAGGAAATGATTGATTTTCCCAGAAATGAAGGTCTTGAGTCTCCAGAGTGAACAACTTCCCCCAGTACCTAGTACAAGGATGCAAAAAGATCTTAGCAACACTAGTGATAGAAAAAGGGAGGATCCTAAAAACTTCCAGAGAGAAAAAGCAGGTCACCTAGAAAAGATTATGAGTCTAAGGATACCAGGGTAGAGGGCATCAGGATAACCCCTTCAAATGCTGAAAGAACATTGTTTTCCTGTATAGACGTCTATACCTTGCCAAAATATCTATCAAGTGTGGGAATAGTATAAAGACATTTTCAGACTTGTAAGGTCTCATTTATCTATTCTTTCTCAGGAAGCAACTGGATGACATTTTCCATAAACATGATGGAGGGGAAGAAAAATCAAGAAAAGCAAAAATCATGGTATCCATGAAATGTGTATGCTGTGTACTAAGTCACATCAGTCGTGTCCAACTCTGTGTGACCCTGTGGACTGTAGCTTGCCAGGCTCCTCAGTCCATGGGATTCTCCAGGCAAGAAAACTGGAGTGGGTTGCCATTTCCTTCTCCAGGGGCTCTTCCTGACTCAGGGATTGAACCCATCTCTCTTAAGTCTCCTGCATTGGTAGGCAGGTTCTTTACCACCTGGGAAGCCACCCATGATATGGGATCCCCAATTATGATGAAAGGAAAGTTGTTAGGCAGGCTTACAGTGCAACCATTACAGTTGGAGAACTCCAGAAATGATTGGGATGGATAATTTACCAGATATATTTGACCATATAAGAGGAGGCTTTCAGTACTAAGAAAGAGTTTAGAGAAATGGCAACCCACTCCAGTATTCTTAGATGGGAAATCCCATGGACAGGAGCCTGGTGGGCTACAGTCCATGGGATTGCAAAAGAGTTGGACAAGACTTAGCAACTAAACAACCACAATAATAAAGAAAATTAAAATTTCAAAATAGGCAATTATTAATTCTAGGAAAGACAACCCATGTGAGAAAGATATAATTTCAATTGGGCCTATATGGCTCATTTGCAAGCATTTATATAATCATAATAATGAGTGGCCACCTCATGTGAAGAGTTGACTCATTGGAAAAGACTCTGATGCTGGGAAAGATTGAAGACAGGAGCAGAAGGGGACGACAGAGGATGAGATGGCTGGATGGCATCACCGACTCAATGGACCTGAGTCTGAGTGAACTCCGGGAGTTGGTGATGGACAGGGAGGCCTGGCGTGCTGTGATTCATGGGGTCGCAAAGAATCGGACACGACTGAGCGACTGAACTGAACTGAACTGAATAATGAAAAACAATAGAGATTTAACTAAAAATTATGATAAGACTTTTTTGAGACTGAGGTGAGTGGTCAGAGATATAAGTTAAATCCTCATTATCTGTAGTTGAAGTATAACTATAAAGTTGAAAACTCAAGAACTGATAGTAAATGTGTGTTTTTAGAAATGGAAGTTAAATACTGGAAGAAACTACTAAAGAGTTTGCAATTGTTGGTTGTGGATTGGGAGAGAAAGAGTTGGGCTGAAGCAGTTTTATTTTATTTTTAACTAATTTACTTATTTTTGATTGCTTTATTGCTGCACATGGACTTGCTCTAGCTGTGGCAAGCGGGGGCTTCCCTTCTCGTGGCGCGCAGGCTCTGGGCACACCGCCTTCAGTAGTTGTGGCACGTGGGCTCAATGGTTGTGGCTCGAGGGCTCTAGAGCGTGGGCCCTAGAGTAGTTGTGAGGCATGGGCTTTAGTTGCTCCACGGCGTGGAGAGTCTTCCTGGACTGGGATCAAACCGGTGTCCCCTGCATTGGCAGGTGGATTCTTATCCACGGTACCACCAGGGAAGCCCTGGTTTTATTGTTAAGCCTTAGTATTATTTGACTTTTAAAAAACTTGTAAGCTCATAAAAGTTAATATGAAATATATTTAAATGATATTACTTCAAAAGTAAGTGGATGGATTGAAGAGTGGCTATAATAAATTAGCTTTCCAATTCAATATGTCAGAAAGAGTATGTGTTATGCAGAAAAGTTATTGGGTTGGCCAGAAAGTTTGTTCGGGTTCTTCTATAAGCTGTTACACGAAAACCCAAACGACCTTTTTGGCCAACCCAGGATTAACATAGCAGACCTGACTGCTCTCCTTTGAAATGCCTGCTTACATGGATGGCATCTGGGAGCTTCCAGGATTTCAGGAAGGTTCTCACCACCCTCACTGATGAGAGTGGTTCACTGTGCCTGAACTGTTTGTGCAGACAGTATGGTTTACCGTAGCCGTCTGCTTTCCTTCTGGAGTACATGTCACCAGGCAGAGGGAATCTTTGTAACCAACCCCCATTAAATCTCTGTTCAGTCTCTAATGAGCTTCCCTGGTAAACAACTTTTGGCAAGTGTTGTTACAACTCATTGTTGAGGGAATTAAGTGCATCCTCTATGAGAGAGATCTCTTGGAAGCTTGGTCTTGGTTTTCTCCAGACTACGCCCCCTGTGCCTTTTTTCTTTGCTGATTTTACTGATTTTGTTCTGTATCTTTTCTCTGTAAGAAATCATAACCACACATACAGCTGCATGTTGAATCCTGATTCCTCCTAAGGAATCATGGAATTTGGAGGTGGTCTTGAGGACCCCAACACACATTTTTTTTACTCCAAATAACCATTAAAATATTAATGTAAGAAAAAAAAAATATTAATGTAAGTGCAAGATGTGTGCTTGCAAGCAATAAAACCCAATTCTAGCTGTCTCAGAGAATAAAATAGCATTTATTGGCAGGGTTGAAGCAAGGGCTTTCGGAATTGAAAGGAGACTGGAGAAGCAAGCTAGAATGTCATTGCCATCAGTGCTTATATATAAATAATATCTTAATTTTTTTCCCGTTAAGTTACTGGTGTTGCAAGTACAGTTTATTGTTGCCTGTCCATCTTGTATTTAGCCACCTTGCTAAACTTTCTTATTATTTCTAATAATATGGTTGGTTCTTAAGGGTTTTCTCTGTAGATAATTATAGGTGATAGTTTTGATCTTCCCTTTTCAAACATTAGGTCTGACCTACCTTCCTCCCCCTTTCTCTTTCATCCCTTCTTCCCTTCCTTCCCTTTCTCCCCCCAGCCCCCACACCCCTCTCTGTCTTACTGACCTTCAGCACGATGTTAGAGGCCGTAGACACCCCTGCCTTGTTACTCCAGTTTTATAGAAATGCTTCTGACATTTCCCTACTAAGAATGATGTGTGCTTTCAGTGTTATGTGAGATACTCTTTAACAGACTCAGGAAGATCATTTCTATTCTCACTTTGCTAAAAGTTGTTTTATCATGATGAGTGTTGAATTTTATCAAATACTTCTTCTGCATCTATTAACATGATAATTGGTTTTCTCCTTTACTCTTAATGTGAAGAATTCGTTCTCTAATATTAAACGATTCTTGTATCTCTGGAATTTACCTGGCTTTGTCATGATTTATTATCTCTTTTATACATCACTGATTTGGTTTGCTAACGTTTTAATTAATGTATATGCATCTACGGTCACAAGTGAGATTGACTATAATTTGATAGTTTGGAGAATTAAGTTTTATTAATCTCATAGAATGAGTTGGAAATATTTCCTCTTTTTCAGTCTTCTGGAAGAGTTTGTATATGAAATGAACTGTTTCTTGGAAAGTTGGAATATTTTTCTAAAATTTTGTTCATCTAAGTTTTGCAAAATGTTTTCTTTTAAATCTCTGCTGCGCCTATAGTTATGTTCCCCTTTGCATTATGAGTATTTTTTATTCTCTCCTTTCTTATCCTTTTTACCGCAAGTCTCCATCAATTTCATTAGTTTTCTCCCCCCAGATTGCTAGCTCCTGGCCTTTTTGATCATCTCTAGTTTATTTTTTCTGATTGTTGCTCTAATCATTTTAATCTGCTTCCTTTCATTTTATTCTGTTATTTTTCTAACAAGTTAGGTGCCTGTTTTTTTTTTAATTTTCAGACTTTTTTCGTTTCTAATATAAGCATCAAAATGATAAGTTTAGCTTGAATTACCACTGTTGTTTGTTTCTCAAGTCTTGATATACAGTATTTTTATTATTGCTCAATTCTAAATATCTTTATGCTTCTATTATGATTTTATCTTGGATCCAAGTGTTTTAAGTGTGTGTGTTAAATTTTTAATTTTGCAATAACTGTAGATTCACAAGCACTTATAAGAAATAATAGAGAGATTCCATGTACATTTTATCCAGTTTCCTCCGATAGTAGCATCTTGCAAAAGTATAGGAAATATCACAACCAGAATCCTGACACTGATTGATGAGGATTCAGCTGTTAATCTTCGTGAGGATTCCTTATATGTGATTAATGATATCAGTCTTGCTGCTTTCAAGTCTCTCTTTGTCCTTGGTTTATGACAGTTTGAGTGTGATGTATCTAGATATGGATCTGTTTGGGTTTATCTTACTTAGGATGTGTTGAGCTTCTGGAGTTTCATGCATTTTGGGACATTTTGGGACATTGCTATGCTATGCTATGCTAAGTCGCTTCAGTCGTGTCCAACTCTGTGCGACCCCATGGACTGCAGCCTACCAGGCTCCTCCGTTCATGGGATTTTCCAGGCAAGAGTACTGGGGTGGGGTGCCATTATTTACCCCCAATTTTGTTGTTGTTGTTGTTGTTTTTTTCTTTCCTTTTGGGACCTCCGTTGTGCACACGTTGGTACACTTCATGGTGTTTCACAGGTGTCTGAAGCTCTGTTCATTTTTCTTTATTCCTTTTTTTTTCTCTTTCTTTTCCTTAGACTGAAGAATCTCAATTGACATCTCTTCAAGTTTTCTGATTCTTTGTTCTGCCAGCTTGAACCTACAGTCGTGCTCCTTTAGTAAAAATTTTCATTTTCAGTTGTTGAACTAAGTTCTTTTTCTTTTTTAGCCACACCACATGGCCTGTGGAATCCCAGTTCCCGACTAGGGATTGAGCCCAGACCACAGCAATGAGAGTGCTGAGTCCTAACCAACGGACCACCAGAGAATTCCTCTGAAGTTCTCTTTTTATGTTGGGATTTATATTCATGTTGGTTCTTTTTTTAGGCTTTATTTGGTGAGACATTCTTACATTTTCCTTTAGTTCTTTAGACATGATTTCCTTTAGTTCTTTAAACAAATTTATAAAAGCTGATTTAAATTCTTTGTCTAGTGGGATCTATCCATCTAGGCTTTCTGCCAGACAGTTTCTATTAATTGCTTCCCCCCACCGCTCCCCACACCACCTTGTGTATGTCATATTTTCCCATTTCTTTGCATGTCTCATGTGTTTTTTGAAAACTAGGCATTTCAATAATACAGTGTGGCACTCTGGACATCACATTCCCCGCTCTTCCCAGGGTTTATTGGTGCTGCTGCTTGCTGCTGCTATTTGTTTTAGTGACTTTCCTGAACTAATTCTGTAAGTCTGTATTCTTTGTCATGCTTGGCCACTTACAGTCTCTGCTTGGTTAGTTTAGTGATCAGGTAATGAATGGTCAGCTATTCCCGTACGTGCTTTGAATTGATAAGTCTCCTGGCCTTTGCCTGTGTGTGTGTGTGTGTGATGTTAGGGTATAGGGTGTGTGTATGTGTGTGTGTGTGTGTGTGTGATATTATGGTATAGGGTGTGTGTGTGTGTGATATTATGGTATAGGGTGTGTGTGTGTGTGATATTAGGGTATAGGGTGTGCGTGTGTGTGATATTAGGGTATGGGTGTGTGTGTGATGTTAGGGTATGGGGGTGTGTGTGTGTGATGTTAGGGTACAGGGGTGTGTGTGTGTGATGTTAGGGTATGGGGGTGTGTGTGATGTTAGGGTATGGGGGTGTGTGTGTGTGGTATTATGGTATAGCTTCAAGAATGCAGCACACTGTTGACAGCTGTGCCCTAGTCTTTACTTCCTGCTTGTGCAGAGCCTCAAGGTCTCTCAGCAGTGAGTGAGATTAGGGTCGTCTCAGGCCTTTCCTAGGCGTGCACACAGCCCTGCGCATACAAGTGGCCTTCTAGATATCCAAGAATATGTTGAAACTTTTCAAATATTCCTGTAGATATCTTACTCCAAAGTTTCTCCTTTGAAAGTTTTGGTCAGCTTCTTCTTTCCCCTCCCCAGTTGCTATCACCTAAAGCACCTATGATGTTACACAGTTGCCACTGGTTATTTTCAGTAAATGCTCCAGGGAAAAGGGTATTCACAGTGAATGAGCTCTGAGTCAGTTGAAATAAACACAGGTCCTACCAGTGGTGGTTTACAGGGAACTGCCAGGCAGGTCAAATGGTGACAGTTGTTTGGGGAGGGAGCCTTTGAGAAGCTCCACGCCTGTGTTAGCCCTTTCAGTGACTGCTAGGCTGCTAGTCTTCTTATTGTTGTTCAGTCGCTAAGTCAAGTTCGACTCTTTGCAACCCCATGGACTGCAGCATGCCAGGCTTCCCTATCCTCCAGACTCCCAGAGCTTAGCCAAATTCGTCTCCACTGAATTGGTGATACTATCCAACCATCTCATCCTCTGCCGCCCCCTTCTTTTGCCTTCAGCCTTTCCCAGCATCAGGGTCTTTTCCAATGAGTTGGCTCTCCCCATCAGGTGGCCATCAGCATCAGTCCTTCCAATGAATATTCAGGGTTGATTTCCTTTAGGATTGACTAGTTTGCTCTCCCTGCAGTCCAAGGGACTCTCAAGAGTCTTTTCCAGCACCACAATTCAAAAGCATCAATTCTTAACTACCAATATTTCATGATATGAGTATACCACGGTTTGTTTAACCATTTACCCATTGAAGGACATCTGAGTTGCTTCTGATTTGGGGAAAACTGGACATCCACGTGCAAGAGAATGAAGCTAGACCACAATACACCATACACAAAAATTAACTCAGAATGGATTAAAGACTTGAGACTCCTAGAAGAAAACATAGGCAGTAAGTTCTTTGACGTCTGTCTCGGCAATTATTTTTTAGATTTGACACCAAAAGTAAAAGTAAGTTTGATATATATGTCAAACTAAAAAAAACTCCTGCACAACAAAGGAAACCATCAACAAAATGAAAAGGCAGACCATCTAATGGGAGAAAATATTTGCAAAGCATAGATCTGACAAGGGGTTAATATCCAAAATATATAAAGAACTCAATAGCAAAGGACAAAACAATCCAGTTTTTAAATGGGCAGAGGATCTGAATGAACATTTTCCCAAAGAAGACATAAAAAATAGCCAACAGGTACATGAGAAGCTACTCAACATCACTGTCAGGGGACTGCAAATCAAAAGCACAATGAGATATCACGTCACACATTTTAGAATGGTTATTATTAAAAAATCAAGAAGTAACAGGTATTGGTGGGGATATGGAGAAAAGGGGATCTTCCTGGCAGTGGGAATGTAAACTGGTACAGCCACTATGGAAAACAGCATGAAGGTTTGTCAAAAAAATCAAAACTAGAACTACAAAATGATCCAGCAGTTCCACCTCTGGGTATTTATCCAAAGGAAATGAAAACACTTGAAAAGATATTTGCATCCCTGTGTTCATTGCAGAATTATTTGCAGTAGCCAAGAGATGGAAACATCTAAGTGTCTGCTGATGGATGAATGGATAAAGATGTGTTGTATAAGTCAACTGTATAAATTTGAATATTATTCAGCTATAAAAAAGAAGGAAATCCTGCCATTTGTGACTACATGGATGAACTTTGAAGGCATTATACTAAGTGAAGTAAGCCAGACAGACAAGTGTTGCTGCTGCTAAGTCACGTCAGTCGTGTCTGACTCTGTGCGACCCCATAGACGGCAGCCCACCAGGCTCCTGTCCCTGGGATTCTCCAGGCAAGAATACTGGAGTGTGTTGCCATGTCCTTCCCCAGTGCATGAAAGTGAAAAGTGAAAGTGAAGTTGCTCAGTCACATCCGACTCTTCGAGACCCCATGGACTGTAACCCTGAATCCCAGGCTCCTCCGTCCATGGGATTTCCCAGGCAAGAGTACTGGAGTGGGTTGCCATTGCCTTCTCCAAGACAAGTGTTATATGATATCAATTATATTTGTAATCTCAAACAAACTCATAGAGACAGAGAGTAGATTGACGGTTGCCAGAGATGGGGTTTAGGGTAGGCAAAATGAGTTAAGGGAGTCAAAAGGTACAAACTTCCAGCTACAAATAAGTCCTAGGACTATAATGTCTAGCATGTGGACTATAGTTAATAATACTGTATTGTATGCTAAAGAGAACCTAAAAGTTCTCACCATGGGACTTCCTTGGTGGTCCTGTGCCTAAGACTCCACATTCCCAATGCAGAGGCCCCAGGTTCAATTTCTGCTCAGGGAACTGGATCCCTCCCATATGCCGTGACTAAGAGTCCTAAGAGTTGAATGCTGCAACTAAAGATCCTGCATGCTGCAACTAAGACCCAGTTCAGTTCAGTTCAGTCGCTCAGTCGTGTCCGACTCTTTGCAACCCCATGAATCGCAGCACACCAGGCCTCCCTGTCCATTACCAACTCCTGGAGTTCACCCAGACTCACGTCCATCGAGTCAGTGATGCCATCCAGACATCTCATCCTCTGTCGTCCCCTTCTCCTCCTGCCCCCAATCCCTCCCAGCATCAGAGTCTTTACCAATGAGTCAACTCTTCGCATGAGGTGGCCAAAGTACTGGACTTTCAGCTTTAGCATCATTCCTTGCAAAGAAATCTCACGGATGATCTCCTTCAAATGGACTGGTTGGATCTCCTTGCAGTCCAAGGGACTCTCAAGAGTCTTCTCCAGCACCACAGCTCAAAAGCATCAATTCTTCCGCACTCAGCCTTCTTCACAGTCCAACTCTCACATCCATACATGACCATAGGAAAAACCATAGCCTTGACTAGACGAACCTTTGTTGGCAAAGTAATGTCTCTGCTTTTGAATATGCTATCTAGGTTGGTCATAACTTTCCTTCCAAGGAGTAAGCGTCTTTTAATTTCATGGCTGCAGTCACTGTCTGCAGTGATTTTGGAGCCCAGAAAAATAAAGTCTGACACTGTTTCCATTGTTTCCCCATCTATTTCCCATGAAGTGATGGGACCGGATGCCATGATCTTCGTTTTCTGAATGTTGAGCTTTAAGCCAACTTTTTCACTCTCCACTTTCATTTTCATCAAGAGGCTTTTGAGTTCCTCTTCACTTTCTGCCATAGGGTGGTGTCATCTGCATATCTGAGGTTATTGATATTTCTCCCGGCAATCTTGATTCCAGCTTGTGCTTCTTCCAGTCCAGCATTTCTCATGATGTAGTCTGCATGTAAGTTAAATAAACAAGGTGACAATATACAGCCTTGACGAACTCCTTTTCCTATTTGGAACCAGTCTGTTGTTGCATGTCCAGTTCTAACTGTTGCTTCCTGACCTGCATACACATTTCTCAAGAGGCAGATCGGGTGGTCTGGTATTCCCATCTCTTTCAGAATTTTCCACAGTTTATTATGATCCACACAGTCAAAGGCTTTGGCAATAAAACAAATAGATGTTTTTCTGGAACTCTCTTGCTTTTTCCATGATCCAGCGGCTGTTGGCAATTTGATCTCTGGTTCCTCTGCCTTTTCTAAAACCAGCTTGAACATTTGGTTCACATATTGCTGAAGCCTGGCTTGGAGAATTTTGAGCATTACTTTACTAGCGTGTGAGATGAGTGCAATTGTGCGGTAGTTTGAGCATTCTTTGGCATTGCCTTTCTTTGGGATTGGAATGAAAACTGAACTTTTCTAGTCCTGTGGCCACTGCTGAGTTTTCCAAATTTGCTGGCATATTGAGTGCAGCACTTTCACAGCATCATCTTTCAGGATTTGGAATAGCTCAACTGGAATTCCATCACCTCCACTAGCTTCGTTCGTAGTGATGCTGTCTAAGGCCCACTTGACTTCACATTCCAGGATGTCTGGCTCTAGGTCAGTGATCACACCATCGTGATTATCTGGGTCGTGGAGATCTTTTTTGTACAGTTCTTCTCAACCAAATAAATACTTTTTTTAAAGTTCTCACCACAAGAAAAAAAAAACTGTGTATGGTAATGAATGTTAACTGGACTTATTTGGTGATCATTTTGCAGTATATACAGATAATGAACCAATTGTGTGCCTGAAACCAATTTATATGTCAATTATATCTCAATTTTTTTTTTAAGAAAAGCATTTTCTTTGTGTTACAGGATTAAGCCAGTGGCCCAGAGTTATCCATGAAATCAGGTAGAAGGTACAGGTAAGCAATGAGTGGTACATAGATAAGTCTTCCTGAATAGTATGAAAAACTTAGAACTCTTTTACTCCAACTTCCTGGCCTTTTGATTACATACTATAATTTTCTAGTATTTTAGACCTGGTCTTTTGAATTTAATCGTTGTGGCTAAGTAACAAATTCATGGTGAACTTCCCTGGTGGTTCAGCGGTGAAGAATCCGACTGCCAGTGCAGGAGACATGGGTTTGATTCCTAGGTTGGGAAGATCCCCTGGAGAAGGAAATGGCAACCCACTCTGGTGTTCTTCCCTGGGAAATCCTATGGACAAAGGAGTTTGGTGTGCTACAGTCCATGGGGTTGCAAAGGGTCGGATATGACTTAGCAACTAAACAGCAAACTGCCCATACAGGTGAAATTTGGGTTGTTTCAGGCTTATTGCAAGCAGTTCTGCTAAGAATAGCTTTATGCACATACTGTTTTGTACACATGGAAGTATATCTGTGGGATAAACCACCCAAAGTACAATTCCTGCGTCAAAGGCTACATGCATTTGGAAATGGGATAGCTCTCCATAAGGACTCTGCCAGTTGACGCTCATATAAACCATGTGTGAGAAGGCCTGTTTTCCCACAGCTTCATTTTAGCAAGCTTTTAGATTTTTGCTGCTCTGATAGGTGAAAAAATAATATTTTGATGTAGTTTTAACTTGAATTTCTATTATTATGAGGGAGCTTGAGCATTCTTTCATATGTTTAAAGCCATCAACCTGGAAATTGACTAGAGTATGAAATGTATTAGTTTGTATATACGTTTGTTAAAAATGGCGGAACTGTGCACTTTAAATCTGTGCATTCACTGTGTGTAAATTATACTTCTGGTGCCATTTAAACAATTTAATTTTTTGTTTGGCTGCATTAGGTCTTAGTTGCAGCACATGGGATCTTCACTGCAGTGTGCAGGCTTTGTTGCCTCTTGCCATGTGGGATCTTAGTTCCCTGACCAGGAATCTAACCTGTGTACCCTGCATTGCAAGGTGGTTTCTTAACCACTGGACCACCAGAGAAGGCCCTCTAGGACCATTTTGAAAAAAAGGTTTTTCTTTCTCTATTTAATGAGTTTGTCAAAAATAATTTGACCATATAATGTGTGGATCTATTCCTTGACTCTATTACATTGATCTATTTGTGCTTTTGCCAGTGTTACACTGTCTTGATTTTCTTTGCTTTATTATAAGCTTTGAAGGCATGTAGAATAATATCTCCAAATTTACTTTCCTTTTCTAAGGTTATTTTGAGTATTTATATCCTTTGCAGTTCCACATAAATTTTAGAATCAGCTTGTCAATTTCCATAATAAAGTTATGGAGATTTTGATTGGGATTTCACTGAGTCTCTATATCAATTTAGGGGGAATAGCTTAAACAATATGTATGAGTCTTACAATCCTTAATAGACTATTTTTTCCATGAATGTGTGTCTTTAATTTAACTCAGAAATGTTTTGTAGATTTCAGTGCAAAGGTTTTATGCATTTTTATTAAATTACCCTTAAGTATTTTCTGTGTTTTAGATGATCATATAGATGACCTTTTGCTGGCTACTCTTATTTGTTTTTCCATTAACTTTGGGGATGAAATTGGTCATAAAAAGAAGAGAGGGTGTGGAGAAAAGGGAACCCTCTTGCATTGTTGGTGGGAATGCAAATTGATACAGCCTCTATGGAAGACAGTATTGAAATTCCTTTAAAAACTAGGAGTAAAACTACCATATGACCCAGAAATCCTACTATTAGGCATATATCCTGAAGAAACCAGAATTGAAAAAGATACACATACCCCACGGTTCACTGCAGCACTATTTACAGTAGCTAGGACATGGAAGCAACCTAGATGTCCATTGACAGATGGATAAAGAAGCTGTAGTACATATATAAAATGGAATATTACCCAACCATAAAGAGGAATATGTTTGAGTCAGTTCTAATGAGGTGGATGAACATAGAGCCTATTATATAGAGTGAAGTAAAGTCAGAGAAAAACAAATACCATATACTAACACATATATATGGGCTCTAGAAAGACAGTACTGATGAAGCTGTTTGCAGGCCAGCAGTGGAGACACAGACGTGAAGAACAGATGTACAGGCGTGGGGGCTGGGGAGGAAGGAGAAGGTGGGGCAAATGGAGGAAGTAACGTGGAGACGTATACGCCGCCGTACGCAAAATACATAGTCAATGGGAACTTGCTGTATGACTCAGGGAACTCGAGCAGGGGCTCTGTAACAACCTAGAGGGATGGGATGAGGTGGAAAGTAGGAGAGAGGTTCAAGAGGTAGGGGGCATGCATATACCTGTGACTGATTCATGTTGACGTATGGCAGAAACCAACACAATATTGTAGAGCAATTATCCTTCAATTAAAAATAAAAAATTTTAAATAAAGCATTTGATATTTTTAAAGGGAAAATCAAAACCTTTTTGATATTGTCTTTTAAACTCAATATTCAAAAAACTAAGATCATGGCATCCAGTCCCATCACTTCATGGCAAATAGCTGGGGAAACAATGGAAACAGTGACAGACTTTGTTTCCTTGGGCTCCAAAAATCACTGCAGATGGTGATTGCAGCCATGAAATTAAAAGACACTTGCTCCTTGGAAGAAAAGCTATGACAAACCTAGACACCATATTAAAAAGTAGAGACATTACTTTACCAGCAAGGTCCATATAGTCAAAGCTGTGGCTTTTCTAGTAGTCATGTATGTATGGATTTGAAAGTTGGACAGCTGAGTGCCAAAGAATTGATGCTTTTGAACTGTGGTGTTGGAAAAGACCCTTGAGAGTCCCTTGGACTGCAAGGACGTCAAACCAGTCCGTCCCAAAGGAAATCAGTTCTGAATATTCATTGAAAGGACTGAGGCTGAAGCTGAAGCTCCAGTACTTTGGCCACCTGATACAAAGAACTGACTCATTGGAAAAGACCCTGATGCTGAGAAAAACTGAGGGCAGGAGGAGAAGGGGACGACAGAGGATGAGGTGGTTGGATGGCATCACTGACTCGATGGACATGAGTTTGAGCAAGCTCTGGGAGGTGGTGATGGATGGGGAGGCCTCGTGTGCTGCAGTCCATTGGGTCTCAAAGAGTCAGACACGACTCAGCGACTGAACTGAACTTATTCAGTAATAAGGTCTATTTTCTGAAGGCTTGTGTGCTTATGTGCATCACTCCCCACCCACCCCACCCCACCCCCATGCTTACTAGGTCTTACACATTTCTGTTAGTGTTATTCCTGAGTATTTTATATTTTTGTTGCTGTAGTGAATGAGGCCTTTACTTTCAGTGTATTTTCTGATTATTATTTGCAAATGTGAAAATTACTTATGTTCTACTTTACTGGATTTTTTTTTATTATTTGTAGTAGTTTTTGGTTGATTATCTTGCATTTTCCATGTGTATAGTCACATCATGTGCAAAGAGTAATAGACCCCCTCCTTTGCAATTTCTGTACTTCTGAACTCTTTTCAGTCTTCGCCCATTGTGTTGGTAGTATCTCTAGAATAATATTAATAACAATCTTGGTAGTAGACAGACTTTTCCTAATTTCAATGAAAATGCTCCTGCTGTTTCCTCATTAAGCATTATGTTTGTTTTGGGGATATAAAGAAGAATCTATCGCTATTTTTTAGAGGATTTTAAAATCAAGGATGGTTTGTTGAACATTATCAAAACTTTCTTAGTATCTGTGAAAATTATATCCTTATATTGAACTATTTTTGTATTTTTAAAATAATCTTACTCGATTGTAACATGTTGTCTTTAATGTATTCCTATTTTTTGTTTTTGCTATATGTTACTTAGTGTACTTAGGCAGTATTTGTATGATCCCTTTCTCTTGAAGGTAGACATATATTTCATATATTATATATGAAATGTAATAGAGTATATCACTCCCATGACTATGTTATGTGGCAAAGACTAAGGGATTTTGTTGATGTAATTAAGTCCCTAATCTGTTGACTTTTGACTTGATGAAAGGGAGATTACTTTGGATAAGCCTTACCTGATCAGGTAAAGGCTTTAAAAGAGAGTTTAGGGCTTTCTCTGAAGTCAGAGCTTTCCTGCTGCCTTTGAAGATGTCAACTCTTTTGAGTTTACAGCCACAAAGGAATGAATTCTGCCAACAACCATGTGAGCTTGAAAAAGGATGTGATCCCCAGAAGAGAGTGCATCCTGACTGGCACCTTGGTTGTTACCTTGTGAGACGCTGAAGACCCAGCTAAGCTGTGTTCAGGCTCCTAAGCAATGGAAACTGTGAGATAATAACTGTACATTGTTTTAAGCTGCTGTATTTGTGGTAATTTATCTCATAGCGGTTGACAACTAACACTCAGTATTTTTGCATAAATACTCAGAAGTAAGAGTGGTCTGTAATTTCCTTCCTCATCAGATTTGGATATTAATGTTATACCTACTTTATAGAAATAACTTGAAAGTCTTTTTCATTTTCAGTCCCTTGAAATAGCTTCGAAAAGCATTCTGGAATTAAGCATTAGACTTCTTAAAGGCTTGGTAACACTTCCTTGTGAAATCTGGGACTGATTTTTTTTTTTTTTTTTGATAGAAGTGTTCTTTAAAAACGATCATATTTTAATCTTCTTCTTATTTTATTTATTTTGATAAATTATATAACTCCTCACAAGTGATATATTTCATATAGGTTTTCAAAATTGCTTACATAGGGTTAAACAAAAAAAATAATTTTTTTTTTTTTTTTGGCCAAGCAGCTTGTCCCTTGTGGCTCAGCTGATAAAGAATCTGCCTGCAATGTGGGAGACCTGGGTTAGATCCCTGGGTTGGGAAGATCCCCTGGAGAAAGAAAAGGCTACCCACTCCAGTATTCTGGCCTAGAGAATTCCATGGACTGTATAGTCCATGGGATCGCAAAGATTTGGACATGACTGAGCCACTTTCACTAATCACTGCAGATGATGACAGCTGCCATGAAACTAAAAGATGCTTGCTCCTTGGAAGAAAAGTTATAAACAACCTAGACAGTATATTAAAAAGCAGAGACATTACTTTGCCAACAAAGGTCCATCTAGTCAAAGCTATGGTTTTTCCAGTAGTCATGTATGGATATGAGAGTTGGATTATAAAGAAAGCTGAGCGCCGAAGAGTTGATGCTTTTGAACTGTGGTGTTGGAGAAGACTCTTGAGAGTCCCTTGGACTGCAAGGACATCCAACCATCCATCCTAAAGGAAATCAGTCCTGAATATTCATTGGAAGGACTGATGCTGAAGCTGAAACTCCAATACTTTGGGCACCTGATGCGAAGGACTGACTCAATGGAAAAGACCCCGATACTGGGAAAGATTGAAGGCAGGAGGAGAAGGGGATGACAGAGGATGAGATGGTTGGATGGCATCACCGACTCAATGGACATGAGTTTGAGTAAACTCCAGGAGTTGGTGATGGACAGGGAGGCCTGGTATGCTGCAATTCATGGCGTCGCAAAGAATCAGACACGACTGAGCGACTGAACTGAACTGAACTGTGGGATCTTAGTTCCTGACCTGGGATTGAACCTGGGCCCTGAGCGACTGAACTGAACTGAACTGTGGGATCTTAGTTCCCTGACCTGGGATTGAACCTGGGCCCTCGGCAGTGAAAGCATGGAGTCCTAACCACTGGACTACCAGGGAATTCCGAACAAAGTAATTTTTAAGTGATTCTCTAAACTTTTTTTTTTGTTTCCATGGTTATTTCTTATTTTTGTGTATTTGTGCTTTCTTGCATCTTTTCTTCATTAAGTTAGGATGTTTTCCCACACACTCACCTTTTCTGTCTTGGTTCTTTTTGTTTTCTAACTTATTAATTTCAGCTTTTCCTTTTTATTTTTAATATTCCTTCTCCTGTTTTTGTGCCATCTCTTCTTTGATTTCTTGCATTTCTGCTATGAAGACTTTCTTAATTGAAGTAATTGATTGTTTTTTTGTTGTTGTTGTTTATAGTTAACTTTCGGTTAGATTTTAAAAATCTGTTTCTTGTCTGGTTCTTCCTCTTTTAATTTTTGCTCTTTCTTTCCACCTTTCTTCTTATAGTATCTTTGTAATAATAATGTGCCAGACCGTTTTTTTATGGCTCTTTATTCAATAAATGAGTTGGATTTTTCTGGCCCAGCAGTTTGTAAGAGATTTGTTCTGTGAGTGTATTGTGTGGGCATTTTCTGAGATCTGCCACCTCTAGGTCATTCCTCTTTTCTCCCTTTATCTTCTCTGTACTTCTATCCACACAAGCTTCTGACCAGTTGCCTTCTGCCTGGTGGTTTCCAGCGTGCTCATCTCTTGTGGTGTGTAAAGGATGTAGGTTGCTCACTTCAGGATAAGCCCTTTACCCACAGGAAATGTAGTTTTACTAATATTTTCTGAGATCTGTCACCTCTGGCCTCTTTCTGTTCACTTAATCTCCATGGTATCTACTTGATCCCCGTGCGGCTTCTGTGATGCCTCTGGCAGCACTTAGGCATTTTTGACTTATCTGACTGAGTACAGAAATCTGTCACTCAGCTTTCCTGAAAATGGAGTTTACAGGTTTTAAATCCTCCATATATCTTACAGTTTTTGAAAGATATCTTAAAGAAGAGAGAAATTGCTCTCACCAACCCCTCTTTACCACAAGCCTTGACCTTTTATTAACCCTACATACTAGATATTTTCA
The DNA here is from genome assembly GCF_029378745.1 of Bos indicus. Classification (NCBI taxonomy): domain Eukaryota; kingdom Metazoa; phylum Chordata; class Mammalia; order Artiodactyla; family Bovidae; genus Bos; species Bos indicus. Next base: position 11,591,068 of record NC_091782.1, on the reverse strand, counting down.
TTATCACTGTACAAAATGTTTGCTCAGATTTGCCTACATCTTTTTTTTTTTTCAATGCCTTCCACTCTTTCTTGCATCTTCTCATTGGGATCTTTTTCCCTCTGCTGTAATTATGTACTTTAGAAATTCCTTCAGAGAAGGCTAGTTGGTATTTGTTCATCTGAAAATATCTGTAGTTCATGGTTTTTCTTGAAAGATAATTTTCTGGTTATCAGGTCAGGCTGAGAGCTGTTTTTCTCTTGGCACTTTGGGCACTGTGCCAATAGTCTAAATTCACTGTTGCTGTTGAAAAGTCCGCTATTAGTCATTTTGTTGTTCCTTTGTAAGTCATCTGCCTGTTCTCTTGAGTTGCTTTTGAAGCCTACTCCTTGTCTTTGATGTTCTGAGTTTTACTATATTGTCCTTAGATGTGGTTCTTTTTTATTTATCTTGCTTGGTATACATTCTACATTCTGTATCAGAGGATTCAAGTCTGAAAAACTCTCATTAATTGCTTTTCCAAACATTGCTTCTCTCCAGTCTCTTCTTCTGTGACTGATTAAATTACATTAGATCATCTTGTCCTATCCCCCATATCCTTTTAAGCCCTCTTTCAGGGCTTTTCAGCTTCTTATCTCTCTGTGTTCCAATTTGGGTCTTGTTTTTCACTCATAGTATGATGGCATTTTTATTTCTTTAAGCAGTTCATACATTTCAAAAGACTATGTCAAGTGAAAGATGCCAGACACAAAGAGGTATGTAGCGTCCAAGTCCGTATTAAAGACATTCTGTAAAAGGAAAAAGCCATAGGGTCAAAATTCAGATCAGTGTTTGCCAAAGACTCGGAGTTAGGGGAGCAAATTGACTTCTAAGGGGCATGAGGGAATTTTGGAGGTAAAAGGAATATTTTATGTCTTAATTGTGGTGGTGGTTATATGACTATACTCCTGTCAAAATTCGTTGAACTGCACATCTTAAAAGGATAAATTTCAGTATAGTAAATTATACCTCAATAAACCGGGTTTTTAAAAATTGTATCAGATCAAATCAGATCAGATCAGTTGCTCAGTCGTGTCCGACTCTTTGCAACCCCATGAATCGCAGCACACCAGGCCTCCCTGTCCATCACCAACTCCCGGAGTTCACCCAGACTCACGTCCATTGAATCAGTGATGCCATCCAGCCATCTCATCCTCTGTTGTCCCCTTCTCCTCTTGTCCCCAATCCCTCCCAGCATGAGAGTCTTTTCCAATGAGTCAACTCTTCGCATGAGGTGGCCAAAGTACTGGAGTTTTAGCTTTAGCATCATTCCTTCCAAAGAAATCCCAGGGCTGATCTCCTTCAGAATGGACTGGTTGGATCTCCTTGCAGTCCAAGGGACTCTCAAGAGTCTTCTCCAACACCACAGTTCAAAAGCATCAATTCTTCAGCGCTTTATAGTCCAACTCTCACATCCATACATGACTACTGGAAAAACCAGAGCTTTGACTAGATGGACCTATGTTGGCAAAGTAATGTCTCTGCTTTTTAATATGCTGTCTAGGTTGCTCATAACTTTTCTTCCAAGGAGTAAGCGTCTTTTAATTTCATGGCTGCAGTCACCATCTGCAGTGATTTTGGAGCCCAGAAAAATAAAGTCTGACACTGTTTCCATTGTTTCCCCATCTATTTCCCATGAAGTGATGGGACCGGATGCCATGATCTTCGTTTTCTGAATGTTGAGCTTTAAGCCAACTTTTTCACTCTCCACTTTCACTTTCATCAAGAGGCTTTTGAGTTCCTCTTCACTTTCTGCCATAGGGTGGTGTCATCTGCATATCTGAGGTTATTGATATTTCTCCCGGCAATCTTGATTCCAGCTTGTGTTTCTTCCGGTCCAGCGTTTCTCATGATGTACTCTGCATATAAGTTAAATAAACAAGGTGACAATATACAGCCTTGACGTACTCCTTTTCCTATTTGGAACCAGTCTGTTGTTGCATGTCCAGTTCTAACTGTTGCTTCCTGACCTGCATACAGCTTTCTCAAGAGGCAGATCAGGTGGTCTGGTATTCCCATCTCTTTCAGAATTTTCCACAGTTTATTGTGATCCACACAGTCAAAGGCTTTGGCATAGTCAATAAAGCAGAAATAGATGTTTTTCTGGAACTCTCTTGCTTTTTCCATGATCCAGCAGATGTGGGCAAATTGATCTCTGGTTCCTCTGCCTTTTCTAAAACCAGCTTGAACATCAGGAAGTTCACGGTTCACATATTGCTGAAGCCTGGCTTGGAGAATTTTGAGCATTACTTTACTAGCATGTGAGATGAGTGCCATTGTGCGGTAGTTTGAGCATTCTTTGGCATTGCCTTTCTTTGGGATTGGAATGAAAACTGACCTTTTCCAGTCCTGTGGCCACTGCTGAGTTTTCCAAATTTGCTGGCATATTGAGTACAGCACTTTCACAGCATCATCTTTCAGGATTTGGAATAGCTCAACTGGAATTCCATCACCTCCACTAGCTTCGTTCGTAGTGATGCTTTCTAAGGCCCACTTGACTTCACATTCCAGGATGTCTGGCTCTAGGTCAGTGATCATACCATCGTGATTATCTGGGTCATGAAGATCTTTTTTGTACAGTTCTTCTGTGTATTCTTGCCACCTCTTCTTCATATCTTCTGCTTCTGTTAGGTCCATACCATTTCTGTCCTTTATCGAGCCCATCTTTGGTCCTTTATTGAGCCCATCTTTGCATGAAATGTTCCTTTGGTATCTCTGATTTTCTTGAAGAGATCTCTAGTCTTTCCCATTCTGTTGTTTTCCTCTATTTCTTTGCATTGATCGCTGAAGAAGGCTTTCTTATCTCTTCTTGCTATTCTTTGGAACTCTGCATTCAGATGTTTATATCTTTCCTTTTCTCCTTTGCTTTTTGCTTCTCTTCTTTTCACAGCTATTTGTAAGGCCTCCCCAGACAGCCATTTTGCTTTTTTGCATTTCTTTTCCATGGGGATGGTCTTGATCCCTGTCTCCTGTACAATGTCACAAACCTCAGTCCATAGTTCATCAGGCACTCTATCGATCACATCTAGGCCCTTAAGTCTATTTCTCACTTCTACTGTATAATTATAAGGGATTTGGTTTAGGTCATACCTGAATGGTCTAGTGGTTTTCCCTACTTTCTTCAATTTAAGTCTAAATTTGGCAATAAGGAGTTCATGGTCTGAGCCACAGTCAGCTCCTGGTCTTGTTTTTGCTGACTGTATAGAGCTTCTCCATCTTTGGCTGCAAAGAATAGAATCAATCTGATTTCTGTGTGGACCATCTGGTGATGTCCATGTGTAAACTCTTCTCTTGTGTTGTTGGAAGAGGGTGTTTGCTATGACCAGTGCATTTTCTTGGCAAAACTCTATTAGTCTTTGCCCTGCTTCATTCCGTATTCCAAGGCCAAATTTGCCTGTTACTCCAGGTGTTTCTTGACTTCCTACCTTTGCATTCCAGTCCCCTATAATGAAAAGGACATCTTTTTTGGGTGTTCTAAAAGGTCTTGTAGGTCTTCATAGAACCATTCAACTTCAGCTTCTTCAGCGTTACTGGTTGGGGCATAGACTTGGATTACTGTGATATTGAATGGTTTGCCTTGGAAACGAACAGAGATCATTCTGTCGTTTTTGAGATTGCATCCAAGTACTGCATTTCGGACTCTTTTGTTGACCATGATGGCTACTTCATTTCTTCTGAGGGATTCCTGCCCGCAGTAGTAGGTATAATGGCCATCTGAGTTAAATTCACCCATTGCAGTCCATTTGAGTTCGCTGATTCCTAGAATGTCGACATTCACTCTTGCCATTTCTTGTTTGACCACTTCCAATTTGCCTTGATTCATGGACCTGACATTCCAGGTTCCTATGCAATATTGCTCTTTACAGCATCGGACCTTGCTTCTATTACCAGTCACATCCACAGCTGGGTATTCTTTTTGCTTTGGCTCCATCCCTTCATTCTTTCTGGAGTTATTTCTCTACTGATCTCCAGTAGCATATTGGGCACCTACTGACCTGGGGAGTTTCTCTTTCAGTATCCTATCATTTTGCCTTTTCATACTGTTCATGGGGTTCTCAAGGCAAGAATACTGAAGTGGTTTGCCATTCCCTTCTCCATTGGACCACATTCTGTCAGATCTCTCCACCATGACCCACCCGTCTTAAGTGGCCCTATGGGCATGGCTTAGTTTCATTGAGTTAGACAAGGCTGTGGTCCTAGTGTGATTAGATTGACTAGTTTTCTGTGAGTATGGTTTCAGTGTGTCTGCCCTCTGATGCCCTCTTGCAGCACCTACCGTCTTACTTGGGTTTCTCTTACCTTGGGTGTGGGGTATCTCTTCACAGCTGCTGCAGCAAAGTGCAGCCATTGCTCCTTACCTTGGACGAGAGGTATCTCCTCACCGCTGCCCTTCCTGACCTTCAACGTGGGATAGCTCCTCTAGGCCCTCCTGCACCCGAGCAGTTACTTTCCAAATATAAATAATGGAAATAGAGAAGAGGAAGGAAAAAATTCATTAAAATGTATAAATGTATACACAGCAATGAAAGAAATATGGCTAGAGGTGATGTCTTTATTTTGTAACAGCTTATGAGGATGCAATTCGCATGTATGACTTTCTCCTTCTTTAATTTATGCCACATTTGCTTTGCCCTCACACAGGCACTCAGTGATTTGGGGTTTCATACCAAATTTACCTTCTCAAGGCATCTAGCCCTTGATAATTCTGTCCTGTGTGGGTGTGGTGGTCTTAACATTAGCTTTTTCCACTTGATTTGGTAGTATAAGTCCTGCTCTAGAATGACAGATCGGATTTAAGATTCTCTCATGCCCAACTTTGAAGCTATAACATATTTACTTTGATTGTCAAGATTCTTCAGGATCAGTTCCCCTAGCTAACACAATGACCCCTTTTCCACCTCATTGTGGCATAAAAGCCCCAAATGACCAACACTGGAAACATTGTTTTTTTCCCTTTATAGTATTATAAGGTGTTGGAGAAGACTCTTGAGAGTCCCTTGGACAGGAAGGAGATCCAACCAGTCCATCCTAAAGGAGATCAATCCTGAATATTCATTGAAAAGACTGATTCTGAAGCTGAAACTCCAATATTTGGCCACCTGATGCGAAGAACTGACTCATTTGAAAAGACCCCGATGCTGGGAAAGATTGAAGGCGGGAGGAGAAGGGGACAACAGAGGATGAGATGGTTGGATAGCATCACCGACTCAGTGGACATGAGTTTGAGTAGGCTATGGGAATTGGTGATGGACAGGGAAGCGTGGTGTGCTGCAGTCCATGGAGTCGCAAAGAGTCGGACACAACTGAGCAACTGAACTGAACTGAGTAGTATAAGCTCTTGTATCCCTAGTCCCAAGTCAGCAGAGTCCCAAGTCACAGAGATAAGGAGCAATTATTTGGTAGGTCATTTCACTTAATATTGAAAGGCTATCCCACCTCCACCTCACAGTTTCCATACCTGCAATTAGAAGAAGCAATGTGTGCTGATACATTGCTTTATGATTTCAAACATATAGTACATCCTGCAGGCCAGCACCCAACCTCATGAGGTGTTGTCTCAGTTGGAGACTCGCCTAGATCCTCAGTAGGCCACTCTGCTGCGCTGTACAGCAAGCTGCTGGTCTAGGCATGGAGAGAGTATGAGATACCACTGCATACCCATTAGGATGGCCACTGTCATAAAATCAGAAAGCAACAAGTGTTGGTAAGGATGTGAAGAGAATGGAACCCTTTTGCACTGTTGGTGGCAATGTAAAATGGTATAGCCTCTGTGGAAAACATTATGGTAATTTCTCAAAAAATAAATTACCATATGAGTCAGCAATTCCACATCTGGGTATATACCCAAAATAATTGAAAACAGGATCCCTAACTGATATTTGTGTACCCATATAAGCATAGCAGTATTATTCACAATAGCCAAAACAAGGAAGCAACCCAAGTGTCCATCAGTAGATGAACAGATACAAAAACGTGGTATACACATATTATTCAGACTTGAATTCTGCAATATGGTATAATATGGAAGAACCTTGAGGACGTTATGGTGAGTGAAAAAAAGCCAGTCCCCAAAAGATGGATATATGATTCCACTTATATGAAGTACTTAGAATAATCAAAATCATAGGGAAATGGACAGTTACCATTTAGTATGTATCTTACCACAATTAAAAAATAACCTAAGGGACTTCCCTGGTGGTCCAGTGGTTGAGAATCCACCTTCTAAATGCAGGGGTTGCTGGTTCAATCCCTGGTTTGGGGAATTAAGATCCTATATCCATGGGGCAACTAAGCCCATGTGTTGCAACTACAAGCCCATGTACCCCCTCCATAGACCCAAAGCAGTCAAATAAATATATATTTTATGAAAACTGGGGAGAAAAGTAGCAATAGAAAAATATCAGTATTAATCCCACACAAAATTATTATAATGAATCTTACGTGGCCTTATGTAGCACGATAATACATAATACTTATGTAGCTCTCTGAGATTTGAACAAATGGTTGAGGGAAATGCCAACTAATAATATAGATGAGAAATGTTTACCAGAACACCTGATTAGCCAATAATGAAGCAAAACAAACAAAAGAAGCAAAAATTAAAGGCATAGCGAGTGTGTTGCCTTCAGTAACCTGGCTGCTGAGCAGGTATGAGACCGAGTCCATCACATCCTGCTCACGTTCAGCTGTGATTATCTTGCTGCTGCTGCTGCTGCTAAGTTGCTTCAGTTGTGTCCGACTCTGTGCGACCCCATAGACGGCAACCCCCCAGGCTCCCCCGTCCCTGGGATTCTCCAGGCAAGAACACTGGAGTGGGTTGCCATTTCCTTCTCCAATGCATGTAAGGAAAAAGTGAAAGTGAAGTTGCTCAGTTGTGTCTGACTCTTAGCAGCCCCATGGACTGCGGCCTACCAGGCTCCTCCATCCCTGGGATTTTCCAGGCAAGAGTAGTGGAGTGGGGTGCCATTGCCTTCTCCAGTGATTATCTTGCTTGTAACTTAAATCAGCCACTTGGATTCCTGTATAGCTCAATCGGTAAAGCATCTGCCTGCAATACAGGAGACTTGGGTTCAGTTCCTGGGTTGGAAAGTTCCCCTGGACAAGGAAATGGCAACCCACTCTAGTATTCTTGCCTGGAGAATCCCATGAACAGAGGAGTCCGGCGGGCTACAGTTCACGGGATCACAAAAGTCAGACACAACTTAGCGCTGTCTTCTTTCTTCTTTAGTTAACATTGGGGATCTGGGTCTTTGTTTTCCTCATTTTTTCGGGGACTGAAGTCAAGCATATTTAGACCCTGCTTCTCTGTGAAGGTTTAGAGCAGGCACTGTCTCCATCTGAAGCGGCCTTTCTTGACAGCTATAACCACACACCACGCCACCACCCCCCGTTACTCTTCCTGCAGCACGTTTTGTCCTGTGTTTTTCTTTCTTTAGCGTGTCACTTTTGGTTTTTATACCTGAGACCTCTTGCTTGCACTCTGTTGTGGGTTAAAATGCGTTCCCCAAAATGATACAGTGAAGTCCTAACCCCTGATAACCTGTGAGCATGACCTTATTTGGAAGAAGATCTTTGCAGATGTAATTAGTGAGATGAGGTCATGCTGGAATAGGGTGGACCCTAAATCCTCTGGTATCCTTATAAGGAAGGTGGAGATTTGGAAACATATACACACACAGGGAAGATGGTCACATGAAGACAGAAGCAGAAGCTGGAGTGATGTAGCTATAAGCCAAGGAATGGCAAGGATTGCTGGTAACCACTAGAAGCTAGAAAGAGTCTGGGGAGTCTTCTTCTCCCTAAATTCTTCAGAGGGAGCATGGCTCTGCTAACATCTTGATTTCAGACTTCTGGCCTCCAGGAACCATGAGAAAATGAATCTCTTTATAAAGTCACCCGGTTTGTGGAAGTTTCTTACCACACCCCTAGGTAACTGATACATTCTCTTTGCCTAAGCTTAAGTTAAACATGTCAGACAGAAATTATGTGAATGATTTAGTAGTTTATCTTTGTGAAAGCATACTTAATCACAAACAGCAGTCAGTTATAAAAATTACCTAACAAGTCCATTAAATACATTTCTTACTGTTATTGTTTTCAAATGAAATAAAATATTGAACACATGATTGTTAGAACCTTTAGAAACTCAAATTACTCAATTACAAAAGGAAAAGGCAAATAGGAAGAAATTAATTTGTTTTTCATTTCTGATATAAGAGATTTAGTCAGTTTAAATTCTGTAACTGAAAATTTTTTTCTTACATTTTTCCTTAGTAAGTCTGCAAAGAAAATCAATAAAGAAGGCTGTTAATTAACAAGTGAGCACTGGTTATGAATTTAGATCAAACGGACTGGAATTACAAAGTTTGGGAAGTGTTTGCTCTTTTATGTCCTGAGATTGGTTCTGGAAACTAGCAAATGCTGCCTCCTTATCTTTTGCTTTCTTTCCTTTTAGACCTCTGGCAGTGTTTTGAGGATTAAAGAATGGAGTGATGGTTGTCCGAAAGTCAGAGATCAGAGACACTGGAAAACTGAAAAAGTAGTTGGCTTTTACTGACTCAGGGAGATGATTGCCCAAGAGGGACGAAAACTAGTGTCTGAGAAATAAAGTATTCAGAAATAGGGCTGCTGAAGTAGGGAAAACTAGAAAATAGCCTGGGGACTTCCCTAGTGGCCCAGTGGTTAAGACTTCACCTTCCAGTTGCAGGGGTCTGGGCTTGATTCCTGGTCGGGGAGCTCAGATCCCACATGCCTCGTGGCCAAAAAACCAAAACATAAAACAGAAGCAGTATTGTAATGAATTCAATGAAGACAAAAGAAAATAGCCCAGAAACTTCTAGGATGCAGTCAGAAGAGGGTTGTACTGTGAAGAAGAATGAAAAAGGCAAGCATTTCAAGTCAGATGAGTATATAATACAGGAGAGAATCTAGGTGACCTTGGATTTGATGGTAAGTTTTTAGGTATAACACGAAAAGCAGGGTCATGAAAGCATAGATACATAAGTAGAACTTCGTTAAAACTGAAAACTTACACTCTGCAAAAGACACTGTTGGGAGAGTGAAAAGATAAGTCACAGACTGGGAGAAAATATTTACAAAACACATATCTGGTAGAAGACATGTATCCAAAATATACAAAGAACGCTTAACAGCAAGAAAACAATTTTTTTTTTTTTTTTGGCTTGTGCTACATGGCTTGCCAGATCTTAGTTCCTGATCAGGGATTGAACCTGGGCGTTCAGCAGTGAAAGCACAGAGTCCTAACCACTGGACCACCAGAGAATTCCCCAAACAATCTAATCTTTTAAATGGGAAAAAATCTGAATAGACACCTTGCCAAAGAAGATGGCCAGATGGGAAATAAGCACATGAAAACATGATCTACGTAATATGTCTTTAGGGAATTACAAATTAAAACAACAATGTGATACCACTACATAACTATTGGATTGGCTAAAATCCAAAATATTGACAGCACTAAAGGCTGATAAGGATGTGAAGCAACAGGAACTCAGTCTTGGCTGGTAGGAATGCAGCATGATGCAGCCACTTCGGAAAACAATTTGAAAGTTTCTTATGAGGTTGAACAGAGGCTTACCATGCAATCCAGCAGTTGTGCTCTTAGGCATTTACTGAACTGAGTTAAAAACATGTGCTCGCAGAAAAACCTGCACACAAACTTACAGCAGCTGTATTCATAACTGCCCAGTACTGGAAGCAACCAGGATATCCTTCAAGAGGCTAACGGATGAACAAATGGTGGCGCATCCAGACAATGGAATGTTGAGTGAGAAAAGTAAGTGTTATCAAGTCACAAAAAGACATGCTGCTGCTGCTAAGTCACTTCAGTCGTGTCCGACTCTGTGCGACCCCACAGACGGCAGCCCACCAGGCTCTGCCTTCCCCGGGATTCTCCAGGCAAGAACACTGGAGTGGGTTGCCATTTCCTTCTCCAGTGCATGAAAGTGAAAAGTCAAAGTGAAGTCGCTCAGTCGTGTCTGACTCTTTGCGACCCCATGGACTGCAGCCCACCAGGCTCCTCCGTCCATGGGATTTTCCGGGCAAGAGTACGGGAGTAGGTTGCCATTGCCTTATGACTAAACAAAAAACTAGTGTGAAAAGGCCGCCTACTCTATGAATCCAACTATATGGCATTCTGGAAAAGGCAAGACTATAGAAACAGTAAAAAAAAAAAATACTAGCTGCCAGGGCTTCAACAGGCAGGATGTGGGATGGGGTGATTAATAGATGGATTCATTTAAGGCAGTAAAATTATTCTATATGATACTATAATTGTGGCTACATGACATTGTGCGTTTATCAAAGCACGTGGAACTATGCAACGCACAGGCTGAGCGTTAATGTAAACTATGAACTGTAGTTAATGGGAGTATATCAGTGCTGGTTCATAGATTGTAACCAGTGTACCACAAGATGTTTATAATAGATATGCACCTATGTGTTGTAACCAGGAAGGATTCACCATGAGAATCTACTAGAAAACACATTAATATATTCATTATATAAACAGATGCAAAGGGGAAAACATGATATTTTTACAGAAAAGGCATTCAATGCAATTTAAGTCATGCAATTAAAAAAAAAAACTAGCAAATTAGGAAAAAAGTTTACTTCCTTAACCTGTTCAAATGTATCCACCAAAACCCAGTAAACATTCATGCTTAATTGCAACATTAAGTATTGTAGTAGCAAACTCCCTTTGAAACAAGGCAAGGTTGCCCACTATCTTATCCTTATGCAGACTAGGTATGGCCTTTGCTTTTCCCCACTGTTCGTTATTAGACAAAGAAGCCAAAATAAAAAGAGTGCAAGGAGCATTGCCTTCAGAAGAATATGTGTTCAAACAGATAAACCAAAAGTTTAGAACAAGCATAATAGACATTAAAATAGCTAAGGAAGGGTATTAGTGATATGAAACACACAAAAAATGAAATAGATATATTGGGTATGTTCTGTCAGTATGCATGCCCTTTGAAGCTCTGTTATTAGGCACAGACACGTTTACGTGTCACATAAATGTTACATAATCTTAACCGTTTAAGATGGTTGTGTCTTTCTGATGAAAACTGACCCTTTCGTTTTATGAATGTCCCTCTTTGTCTCTGATAGCTTTGTCCTGAAATCTTCTTGATTTGATCTGCTCTGGCCACTCATGCTGGCTTGTGTACTGTTTTCATAGTCTATGATTTTTTATCCTTTTACTTTCAGTCGACCTGTGTCTTTCTTTAAAGTACTTCTCATGTAGATAGCAAGTTGTTGGGTCTTTTCTACCCTTTTTGATAATCTCTGCCTTTGATTTGTAGTGTTTAGGTTATTTACATTAATGTAACCATAAATATGGTTGGATTTAGGTCTACTATTTGTTACTTCTGTTTTTTCTATCTACTTTTTTCTTGCCTTTGTTTGGCTTAATTGAATGTTTTACTCATTTTGTTTTAATTCTTATTTTGCCTTAGTTTTTAGTAGCTCTTCTGGGGATTATAATATGCATCCTAAATTTATCATAGTCTACTTGGATTTTATATTATATCATGTCACATTAAATATGAGAATCTTAAAACAGTAAAGTTCCTTCCCCAACTTATCTTTTGTGCTGTTGTCTTCATATTTATTAAATGGACGTATTATAAACTTTGCAATGTAGTGGTATATTCTTCACTTTAAGTATTCCTGTCTCTTTTAAAGAAACTCTGAGAAAGAATGTACGGTTGACTTTTGAGCAATACAGGAGTTAGGGGTATAGATCCTCTGTGTAGTCAAAACTCTGTGTATAACTTACAGTCAGCCCTCCATCTGTGTGGTTCCTCAGTGTCCAGGGCTCTGCCACCATGGTCCTAACCTGCCACGGATCATGTAGTATGACGCCTATCTAGTGAATTTTTCATTTATGTTTTTCACTCGAGAATTATCTCTTATTAATAGTTTCTAGTTCTCTGATGAATTTGACCACTTGCTCATTCATTATGAGTGCATTTATTAAGGTTCTTGAACATATATATTATTGCCACTTTGAAAGCTTCACCAACTAATTAAATATCTGAGTTGTTTCAGAATTGCTTCCTATTGACTGCTTTCTTCTCTTACCTGGAAAATCCCATGGACAGAGGAGCCTGGTAGGCTGCAGTCCATGGGGTTGCTAAGAGTTGGACATGACTGAGCGACTTCACTTTCACTTTTCACTTTCATGCATTGGAGAAGGAAATGGCAACCCACTCCAGTGTTCTTGCCTGGAGAATCCCAGGGATGGGGGAGCCTGGTGGGCTGCCGTCTGTGGGGTCGCACAGATTCAGACACGACTGAAGCGACTTAGCAGCAGCAGCAATAGACTGCTTTCTTTTAGCTATGGTTCACATTTCCGTGCTTATTTGCAGATTCAGCATTAAAAAAAAAAAAATCTTCTAATTCTGAGCATTGTAGCTGATACATTGTAGAAAATCTAGATTCTTTTAGCTTCCTCTAGAGACTATTTTTATCAGGCAGTTAACTTGGCAGGCATAAAATTTCAAATTCTGTGTCCCTTGAGATGGGCAGCCGCTAATATTTCTGCTCAGTTCTTTTAGTTTCCAGTTGTCTTTGTCTGGTTGTTTTCTGCTGGGCTCCTTGGAGTATCCCTTGTATATGCACAGGTCAGGAGTCAGCTAAGGGTTTGGTCAAATTTTATATGCATTTTAAAGAAGCCTCTGTGGCTTCTTCCTTTCTTGGATTTCCTTTCTAAACTTGATTCTCTTGACTTGTCAAACCAGTAAGACCAGCAACATCATGCTTGAATTCTGGTCATCCAATGCTAGAATTGTTCTGGGTAGTGCCTTCAGGCAAAAATCCTCATAATCACGTCTTATCCACTGCACCTCCCTTCTATCAGCAGTTAACTCCCAGTTTTTCTTCCTTTTTTTGTTCTCTCCATGCCCTTCAAATAATTGTATTCTTTTATTTTACCCAGCGTCCATATTTATTATAATACAATACAGGATACTCCGCAACTACTGGAAGTAGAATCTCCAGCTTCTTTTGATGTTGTTGTTAATTAATTGCCTTCCCAAATGCTAGTGGTAAAGAACCTGCCTGCCAATGCAGGAGACATAAGAGATGCGAGTTCTGTTCCTGGGTTCGGAAGATCCCTTGGAGAAGAGAATGGCAACTCACTCCAGTATTTTTGCCTGGGGAATCCCATGGACAGAGGAGCCTGGTAGGCTACAGTCCACGGGGTCACAAAGAGAGGAACACGACTGAAGCAAGTTAGCACGCACGTTAATTAATTAATTGAATTTTGGCCGTGCTGGGTCTTTGTTGCTGTGCACGGGCTTTCTCTCGAGTTGCGGTGAGTGGGGGCTGCTTTTCGTTGCAGTGCACAGGCTGCTCAGTGTGGTGGATTCTTGTCGCAGAGTGCAGGCTCTGGGCGTGCAAGCCTCAGTAGTTGTGGCACACGGGCTCAGTGTTTGTGACTCGTGGGAGCGATAGCACGCAGGCTTCAGTAGTTGTGGTGCACAGGCTTTGCTGTTCCACAGCATGTGGAACCTTCCCGGACCAGGGATTGAACCCTTGCCCCTGTATAGGCAGGCGGATTCCTATCCAATGTACCATCAGGGAAGTCCAGAACCTCCAACTTTTGTTAAGATGTCTGAAATTTAAAAGAAAGATCCAAGGTAGATGTATACATTTGGTATTCACTGACATATAGATAGTATTTAAAGCCGTGAGAATAGATGAGACCATTAAGAGGTGAGCATAAATGTAAAAGGGAAACGAGTAGAAAGAGGTTTTTTTTAAAAAAAAAATCCTCATTAAATTTAAAGTAATAACAGATGCTATTTATTGAGCTGTGTGCAGAAGACTTTCTGTGTATCTCATTGACTTCATCCAACAGTATCGCCAGGCAAGAAATTAAGGCTCAGAGGGAAGTGGTTTGCACGGGGTCACATAGGAGGTGGCAGCGAAGAAGAGCGACTAGTGAAGGAGACTATTGAGAAGGAGCAAACCATGTGGTAGGAGAAAAACCCTGGGTATGTTTTTTAAACTCTCAGAGTCCCAGTTTCCGCATCTGTAAAATGGGACTAGCAATGACCCTGTCGTTAGAGGATTAGAAACAATGTATGCCAAGAACCCGAAACAGTCACCTAGGAAGCATGCAACTAGAGGATAGCTGTAATGCCCATGAATGTTTAATTTGTTGTTTAGCTTTACTATTGGAGAAGGCGATGGCACCCCACTCCAGTACTCTTGCCTGGAAAATCCCATGGATGGAGGAGCCTGGTAGGCTGCAGTCCATGGGGTCGAGAAGAGTCGGACACGACTGAGCGACTTCACTTTTGCTTTTCACTTTCATGCATTGGAGAAGGAAATGGCAACCCGCTCTGGTGTTCTTGCCTGGAGAATCCCAGGGACGGGGGAGGCTGGTGGGCTGCCGTCTATGGGGTCGCACAGAGTCGGACACGACTGAAGTGACTTAGCAGCAGCAGCAGCAGCTTTACTATTTCACGCAAATAGAATGAAGGTCCCCCAGATTCCTCACCCAGGGGTCAGTGGACATAGGGATGGAAATGACTGAGACGATCAGTAAGGGCAAGAGGAAGAAGGCCCTTCAGGATGCCTGTCTAAAGTGGACTCTGTGAACCAACCAGCATCCAGATGGGAGAAGTGAAAACCGTTTCCACTACCCCTAGGACGCCATGTGTCTGCAGGATTGATGAGTGGACTCTCTGGGTGTGGACAGTACCTCCAGGTCCTTTCAGGGATATAGGCTCAATCCACACAAAAGGAAGAAAACCTACAAATCAAGCCAAAAAATAAAACTTTTATTATTTTTATTTTATTATGCTATATATTTGATTATAACCCAGTGTTTAAAATAAATATCCATGAATCCACTCTGATATAAATAAATTGCTGAATAAATCTCCCATGCAGGGGAACTCCAAATAATTTCCCTTCTCAAGGAATGGCAAAGTAAAGAGGGAAGAAGTAACCAAACAGTGGAGAAATCTGGCTAATACAACCTTACTTAAGCAATCAAGGTTAACACTGACAGTGATCAATCATTTTGACACTAAATAACTAAACAACAACAAACTCATGATATAATATGATCACATTTTACTCATGGGACCTTTGTCCCCAGAACACATTATCCCAGTCTTACTATGAGAACACATCAGATAAACCCTAACTGAGAGACATTTTACAAAATACCTGACCAGTACTCTTCAAAATTGTTAAAATAACTGAAAATAAGCTAAGTCTGAGAAACTGTCACAGCCGAGAGGAACCTCAGGAGACATGTAGCAAAGTGAATGGGATCCTGGAACAAAAGAGAATAGGTAAAAATTAGGGAAATATAAAAGTATAGATTTTAGTTAATGATATATCGATATTTATTTATTAGTTGTGATAAATGTAGCATACTAATTTTAGATATTAATAATAGGGAAACTGGATATGGAGCGCACAGAAAGAAAAGTGTGTAGTCTCTCAGTCATGTCCAGCTCTTTGCAATCCCATGGACTGTAGCCCGCCAGGCTCCTCTGTGCATGGGATTCTCCAGGCAAGAATACTGGAGTGGGTGGCGATGCCCTCCTCCAGGGTATTTTCCGGACCCAGGGATCAAAGCCCGGTCTCCCGCATTGCAGGCGGATTCTTTACCATCTGAGCCACCAGGGATGGCAGCTTTTATATAAATCTAAAACTATTCTAAAACTAGAAGTTTATTTTATATATTTAAACAAAGTTTAAAAGGTACAGCTTAACACTAGACACAGAGAAAGTTTTCTGGAGTCATTTTATTCCTGATTGTTAGGGAGGTGGCTGAAGTCATGGCTTCACTGTTAAAAAAAGGACAGGAAACAGGAGAGACAGGTGTGGACAATGGCAGGCAGGCTCCTGGACAGGCAGAGAAGGGTGTCAGTTAGTTGCAACAATGGAAAAATCTGGGAGAGAGGCAGAGAGAGCCACATGTCATCTCACCTGTTCTTTGAAAACTCATACCTATGCTGAACATGTTGGAAACAGTTGAACAGTGGGCTTTTAACCATTGGCCTTAAAAAGAAGTGAAGGGAAGGAAGGAAGGAGGGAAGGAAGGAGGTAGAGGAGGGAGGCAGGGAGGAAGAAGGAGAAGAGAAACAGAATTTCCATTTCAAAAAATTCTTACTTAAAACAACTTTCTGGACTGTTAGCAGTATTTCACAATGCAGTCATCTCATTTTGGCAGCTTGATTGATTTCCTGATTTTCAGGAAAACTGAGCTGTCATCTGGTTCCTACTTGGCTGTTTTACCGACATGAATATGCAGTTCTCACAAAATGTGAAATGGCTGCTGAAGAAGTGAAGTATAATTCTTCCTGACGTGTTGCTCCAAGCCCTCCACTGTCTCAAAGATGAAGAAACCCAGTGGAGAAACTTTCCTCCTTTCCCCATAAAAAAAGAGAGTGAGGTTCACTTCTTTGGGCGTTTTTCACATCAACTGAAGCTTCTGAGCCAGTCTTTCGGGCAGGAGTGGATGGGAATGGGTGCGCCTCCACAGTTTTCTGTGATGCCCACGCAGCTCCACTGAAGGTCAAGAGCAGCGGCTGTGGCATGGATCTCTGGGTACTCTCAAGAGCATGGCTGTCATCAACATGTGTTGTTGAGCACCCCCTGGTACAAGAGCTAATTTTGACTCTCTATGCACTTTCCCCTCACCAGTCCTATGAGGTGGTAGGCCCTTCTATACCATTTTAGAGAAAGAAAATGAGGTTCAAAGGAGTAGATACCCTGGCCCCCCAACTTACATGGTGTGATGGTTAGTTTTATGTGTCAACTTGGATACGCCGTATGCCCAGTGGTATCCTTAGACCCTAGTCTAGAAGATGCTGGAAAGAAATTTTGTAGATGTGATTAACATCTACAATCTGACTATGCAAAGCATAAATGTTTGCAAACCTCATCTAATTAGTTGAAGGCCTTAAGAGCAAAAATTGAGTCTTCTTAGAAAGGACAGAATCTGCCTCAAACCTATAAGATGTTCTGCCTGAATTTCCAGCTTACTAGCCTGCCCTTCAGATTTCAGGCTTGCCAACTACTCCCCACCCAGTTCCATGAGCCAATTCCTTAAATCCATCTCTCCCTTCTCTCTCAACCCCAGGTCTTTTCGGAAGCAAAGCCCACAACTCCACACTTCTCAACTCCACCCTCTGCTGCCTCCTAGATCCTACCTGAGAAGCTGCAGATAGCAGGGTCGTAATATAAGCTGTACTATAAGAGCCCCACTCCAGTACTTTTGCCTGGAAGATCCCATGGACGGAGAAACCTGGTAGGCTGCAGTCCATGGGGTCGTGGAGAGTCGGACACGACTGAGCGACTTCACTTTGACTTTTCACTTTCATGCATTGGAGAAGGAAATGGCAACCCACTCCAGTGTTCTTGCCTGGAGAATCCCAGGGACGGGGGAGCCTGGCGGGCTGCCGTCTATGGGGTCACACAGAGTCGGACACGACTGAAGCGACTTAGCAGCAGCAGCATAAGAGACCGGGGTCAGATCTCTCGAGGACCCTCTGAGGGAAGATGTAATATGAAGGAGACCAGTTGAGTGGAGAAAACCACTGTTGAGAAGGAGGACGTGACAATGTCAGGAAGATGGGGTAATCAAGGAGGGAAGAGCATGAGGCAGAGAAAACAAAAATAATGGTTAATGCTTAGTGAGCACTTCCCGTGTGCCAGGTACTGTTCTGAGTGCTTCCGTTATGTTAATTTCTTTAGTACTATTAGGCTCACTTTATAGATGAGGAAACTGAGGCCCAAGGTCACAGTTTCTGGTACAGGGTGAAACAGCAGGGAGTTGCCAGAGCCCAACACTTAACCCCTTAGGAAGCCACACAGGGAAAGAGGGTGAAACAGAGGCGCCGCTCTACTGACAGGATGGAAAGGCGAGGCTGGGCTGGGCTGTCATTTCTAAAGCCAAGGCCGGATCTTGCTTGCCTGGAGGAAATCCAACCACAGTCTCTGTTGGGGTTCCTCCTTGGAACTTCTGTATAAACAGAAGTTCTGGGATCTTACGAACCCCACAATATGAGGAAAGTTCCTTCTGTTCACCAATCTGTACTTAAAAGCCCTGAGGTGCTGCATCAGGTAAGAATGTGTAGGCTCTCCATGGTGGCTCAGCAGTCAAGAATCTGTCTGCAGTGCAGGAGACCCGGGTTCGATCCCTGGGTCGGGAAGATCCCTGGAGGATGGCATGGCAACCCACTCCAGTATTCTTGCCTAGAGAATCCCACGGACAGAGGAGCCTGGCGGGCTGCCGTCCAGTGACATAGAGTCGGACACAACTGAAGTGGCTAAACAGCAGCAGCAGCAGCAGGCTCTCCACAGGAGAAACCCTAAATAATTTCAGCCAAGACCAGGAGACCTTGGCTTATGGTCCAGCCTCCCCGAGCATACTCAGCAGCCTCCTCCTGAGTTTTTCCAGGGTGTTGACAGGGAGCTGGACACAGTCCCAGAAGAATGTGGGCACTGATGGCCCTCTGCCTCGATCCAGTCAGGAGAAACCACTGCTAAGCCACACCACTTCTCAAATGCACTTCCCTTCCTCACTCCCTCACCTTCGTGCCCTCCTGGAGTCCTACTAAAATACTCTCAAGGGGGAGACCTTTGGGAAAACAAAGAGCAGCAAGTGTCTTCCTGGGAGTTTCTCCTCTTGGCCAGTTGCCACAAGCCTGTCTTCTGTGTCTGTGATGGTTGAGAGGATGGGACAGTAACGCAAGAGGGAGGAGCACACACGCTGGTCTCAGTGGGTGACTACGCCGCTGTTGGGGGGAAAGAACAGGGCGCTGCTAAACAGGAGACCTGGACCCCAGCCTCTGCTCTGGGCCAAATGTCTTCAGCAAAACTGTTTAGAAGGAATGCTGTGGGGGTGGGGGTGGGAGGAGTCCACCTTCTTGAAAACTAGATACAGAGGCCTCTGCAAATTGCCTAGCAAAATGCCCCAGTCAGACCCATCCCTCCCTGGATGGCAAGGTTGGGAGACACAGGAATGGCAGGAAGTATGTGTTGTGGCGTCTGGGGGCAGATCTTGGTATTTCCAGCCTGGCTCCATGATCATACAAGGTGAGGTGTAGGGGTACAGGTGGTGGTTAAGAAGTAGCAAAGGATCCCTAAAGTCGCATTTTTGTATCCAAGACAGAAGTTTTTAACTAGGATCCCTGAACCACAGCCTGTACACTGGAATTCAGAGGTCGGTGAACTGAGACTGGAAAATATTACAACTTAACCTCCACTCACCTCCATTTTCTCAGTTATGAATAAAGGCAAAAAACTGCAGTTGCATTGGCAGGGCCAGTAGAAAGCAGTGCTTTTTCTTTTACATTTGCAGGTATCTTGAAACATTGTTTAAACTCATTTCTACTTCAAGTTGACAGTGGTTTATTGGGCTCATCCCCTTGATTCTTGTTATTTAATGTGTTAAAGAAACCCATATATTACAACATCACACGCTTCGATATTTTCACAACTGTATTTCATCATAGCTAGTTTCCTTTGTGATCCCTGTATGCAAAGGAAAATATTTTGAGAAGGGATTCACGGCACAAAAGAGGTCAAGGGCCCCCAGACCAGGAGCGGTCCCTATTGACATGCTGGCCCAGAGTGAGGATGGCTGCCCAGCTGAGCACAGGCTCCCACAGGAGGACCCAGGTCAGAATCCCACCAGGCACTGCTCCTGCTCCAGGAAACCTTGGCGTGGGACGCAGGGATGAGGCATGACCGCGGCAAGTCACTGAGATCTTGAGCTCGATGGAGTGGCCTTGGGCCTCTGCTGCCCGTTGTGAAAAAGGAGACCTCCAGCCTCTTTACCTTCAGCTACATGAGGATGGAGCCCCAAGCTCACTGTGGAATAAAGGGAAGGGAGCACTCAGTTGTTCTTAGGAAGTTTTTTCAGCCACCCCCCCCCCCCACCCCCGCCCCGCCCTTTGCTTTTTTGCCATGCTGTGCAGCACTCAGGATCTTAGTTCTCTGGCTAGGGATTGAACGCACACACCCTGCAGTGAAAACACGGAGTCTTAACCATTGGACCACCAGGGAAGTCCCCAGCCCAATTTAAAGAAACAAAAGCCAAGTGTAGGGAGAAGGGACAAGAGAGATTCTTCCTCCTGCAGCTACGGTTATATTTTCTTGGCTGAGGGATGAGAGGAAAGTGTCAACCGATGAACCAATATTGGTACATTATTTTTAAAGAAAGTCCATAGCTTACTTGAGGGTTCACTGTTTGTGTTGTACAGTTCCACTGGTTTTGAAAAATGCATAATGTCGTGTATCCACCATGACATCATTCAGAATAGTTTTACTGCCCTAAAAATGCCCTGTCTGAGCCTCAGTTTTAACATCTCTAAAATGAGAAAGTGAAACTCCTCTAAATCCCCTCATCCTCCCATTGTAGGTTTCTAATTTAGGCCTCTTGACAAATTAAAGTGGTACTGAAATCAACAAAATGTTGCTGTAAGTGTGACCTGATATCCATCAGAATCACTGAGCTTGGGTTGAGGTAACAGGGTCCTCATTCAAACCTTCTGGGGTCTCAACCTCAGACCCGTTAAACCCAAGGTCAGAGCCCAGGAATCTGCATTTTTAATCAGACCCTGGTGCACAGGGAAGTTTGAGACCCCAACAGGGAATTCAAGCCTGAACACGAGGACCCGATCCATTGTCAGGTTAGAGCTCAGGAGCGACGTACAATTCCCCAAAGCGGGAAGGAGCCAAACTCTTTTCCTGGAAAAAGCCCATTTCTGCCTTCCGCAGCTCCCAGTCAACAAGCCTGCCGTTGTTTTGCATCTTGATTGCTGATCACTCACCCAAAATAACCTGCATGCAGTGTCTCACCAGCTGCAGCTCTCTCTGCAACTGCCTTAATTTAGCAGCCAGTCACATTTGGCTCCACAACAAAGAGGCTCTGGGAAGGGGCCCCTCCCTCATGGCCATCTGTCGTGGATTGAATAAAGTGCCCCCCAAACTCACGTCCCCCACCCAGAACCTCAGAATGTGACTTTATTGAAAATAAGGTATTTGCAGACGTAATTACCAATGATTAAGATGAGATCATACTAGATTAGGGTGGGTCCTAAATTCAGTGACGGATGTTCTTATAAGATCAGTCAAAGACACAGTAGTGGAGAAGGCCAGGACAGGGGCGGAGATAGTGATGATGTAGTGACATACAGGGCAAAGAACACCAAAGATTCCAGGAGTCACCAGAAGCTAAAACGAGGCCAGGAGAGATTCTTGCCTAGAATCTTCAGAGGGCACATGGCCCGGCCAACACCTTGATTTCAGACTTCCAGCCTCCGAACTGTGAGAATAAATTTCTATGATTTTAAAGCCTCCTAGTTTGTGGTAATTTGTTACAGCAGCCCTAGCAAGCTAATACACCATCACTACCGCAGACCGCCACCCCAGTTCAGCCCCACTCCAGCCATGAAAGAAAGGACTCCACACACACAAGCAATTCTCCACATTATGTGCTTTAATGTGGCCAGTTATGATCAGAGCTATTTTTTCCCAGCCAACACCTCTGAATTCTGCATCTACTAGGCCTGTTTCCTACACAAGCCCTCCGTCCTCTGCTTGGAAGGCTATAATCCAAGACGGGTTGAGACTTCAGTAGTGATAAATAAATATTGGTCCCAGGGGCAGTGCCTGGTAGGTGGTATCACGAGGCCATTCCTGGGCTCAGCCGAGGGTCGGGCTAGAAGGGTCACTGCAGCTTCATGCCACTCCGGCGCCGAGAGTCCTTCCGGGCAATGGGGCTGAAGTTCACGATCTCCTTGTAGATGTGCTCTGAGGAAGGCAGGGGTGGTGGTGGGTGCTGAGGGCAAGCGCCTGCCTCCCTCCCCCAGCAGACATGGTGCAAAGCGGGAAGTCCACTCAGCACAGGGAGAAAGAAGCACACGCAGGAGACTGTTTGCTCAGAGAGAAAGAGGCCACAGTCTCCAGGAGAAATGCCAGGGCCGCTGAGGCCAGGCGGGGAAACGAAGCCAGCAGAGGAGACAGAGGCTGCAGGCTGCGGGGAGAAGGCGCTGAGGCGCCCAGCCCTTACGCTTCCATTCGTCCACTGTGAGTTTCTCGCGTTCTAAGGAATCCTCGAGCGGCTGCTGGGCCTCTGTCTCCTCCTCAGGGTCCCGGAAGGGCTCAAAGAAGGGGTGGGCGAGGGCCTGCGAGGCCGTCAGGCGCTTGTCCACGTCCAGCTCCAGCATCTTCTCCAGCAGGTCTGTGGCTGCCGTCACAGAGCATGAGCCTCCTGCCCCAGGCCTGGGAGAACCCAGCCCACCCGCGGGGACACAGACTGCAGGCCCCTGAGACTCACCCTGGGGGCTGGCACGCGGGAATAGCTGAGAGAAATCCTTTTTGGGGCTTTGTGGCAGGGACTGGATGTAGGATTTGGCCTGGAAGACAGAACAGCAGAGTAATCCCCAGTTGTCAGCTCCTTGGGACTCAGGCCATAGGATCTAAAGCAGGGACCCCAGAAAAGCTGCTGAGCAGGGCTGAGGGCTCAGGTCTGAATCCAAAGTGAGATAAAGGCAAGAGCCCTTGCCAGGGCAGAGGGGTGGTGGGGGTGAGCCCACCTCCCTGACCCTGGTCAGCCAAGGGCACAGCCCCGGCCAGCCTGGGCCCATCTGCCACTCACCGCCTTGTCATTGAGCTTCTGCACAAACTCTGCACCCGGCACCCCGGTCACTTTCAGAATCTGGGTCAGCTGGTCCAGGTCTTGGCAGCAGGTTAAGGCTCGGCCTCACTCACTGGGGTGGGAGGTGGTCTGGAGCCGCCCTTCCCGCTGCCCCTCCATCAGGCCCGCCCAGCAGGGTGGACCATCCAGGCTCCAGACACTCACCTCCTCCTGTTTTCAGGAGTGGAGGTTCATCCTCCAGGATGCAGGTGAGACTTGCCACCTGCCAGGCTGGGTTAAGGGTCCCTCCCCACAAATGCTCCTGCAGGTGCCACCTTCCCAGCTTCATCCCACTCCGTCACCTCCGTGCATTTCTTTGTCTACTCCCCCCACAGCCTTGCATTCTGAGTTTGGCAGGGAGACCCCGTCTCGTCTCCCCAGTCCCAGTATGGCACACGGAGGTGCTCAACTGGTGCGTGTGGTGCCAAAACATCAAGTATTTTTCTGCAGGATGGTGGAATCACAGGTGACTGGTTTTCATCATTTTGCTTCTCTGCACTTTAAAACTACTCCACTGAGAAGCATGTATCACTTTCACATTAAGAAAAAGAGAGAGATTTAAGTAATAAAGTGTCTGTTGAAGGAATGAATCCCTGGATGAAGACTGGCTTTTCCAGCAAAGGATACAGTCTTTCCCCTTGAACAGCGTCTTCCCTGTCAGCATCTCTGCCATGATACAGCCCACAGACCAGATGTCCACTGCAGAGGGAGGGGGAGGAGGTGTCACCTGGACCGGCTGGCCAGGACCCGACAGTTGGTCAACCCAGAGTCTCCAAGACAGGCTTGAGGCAGCCATCAGAGAAGACCCTCAGTCCCTTCCCTGGGGCAGCCAACCACTGACCAGTCTGATTGTAATGCATCCAGCTGAGAATCACCTCAGGGGCCCGGTACCAGCGGGTCACCACGTAACCCGTCATCTCCACATCCGTATGCCGTGCCAACCCAAAATCCAAGATCTACAACTCAGGGCACAAAGGGAAAAGAGCTCGCTGAGGAGAGGGGGCTCCTGGAGCAGCGTCTGGGGGCTCCGGTGGAAGAGGGGCCCACCCTGAGCTCAGGCTGACCCCGCCGCAGCCCAATCACCTTCAGCTCACAGTCCTCATTCACAGCGAGGTTGCCCGGCTTCAGGTCCTAGAGGAGAGGAGAGATGGAGCGCTGGACGCAGGCAGAGATGAGGTGGCCCCACTCGGCTGCCACCCAGCACGCGGCCCTGGCCCTTTCTCTGGGTGCCGGGCTTCTGTGCAGAGTGAGGGTTGGACCAGGTGTCCTCTAGGGTCCATCCAGCTCTAACATGCTCCTGACTCTTGGAGCCTGAAACACCCAGCTCAGCTTCACTGGTGATAGTTTCCCAAAAAGTTCCCCAAAACACAGCAATTCTTCTGAGCAGGCCTTCTTGGGCCAAGGCTGGGTCTGAAAACTCCCTATCCCTGGCTCCCCTTGTGCCATCTCCCCCCAACTTCAAGAAGATCCCAGGGGTGGGCAGGGCCTTTGAGGATGTAGCAGAGAAAGCACTCACCCTGTGGACGACCCCAGCTGAGTGGATGTACTGTGTTGGGGAGAGAGAGGGAGAAGCCTGAGTCCAGAGTTCGGCTTTCATACCAGGTGCTTCGGGCTGGCTCAGAGACCACCTCTGCCCTGTCATGGCGTGTTCTCCCAAACCTTCAAGGCCTGGCCTCCCCCAGACCCCAGGTCTCAACACCCAGCCCCTCTCCTCTGCCCTCTGGCAGGCTCCCACCCACCTTAAGACCCTTGAGCATCTGGTACACCAGGTACTGGATCTTGTCCTCACTGAACTCCATCCCCATGATCTTCTGCAGGTCCGTCTGCATGAAGGGCATCACCAGGTAGCTGCAAGGCATGAGGGCTTCCTGAACAGTCCCCAGCCCCACCCAGCCCCAGGTCCCAGCTCAGAGGAGGGGCACAGGGCTGGGGCAGAACAGAGGCCTTAGAGATGACCTTCGTGTGCAAGAAGAGCCAGCCCCACAACAGCCAGCCAAATCCCCAGGCAGTGGGCCTCCCGGCTCCTGGCTCCCAGCCTGGCCCTGGCAGCCGCCCTGTTGGCAGAGCTCAGGGTGTTTCAGCTGGAGCTGTGCTCAGGAAAACCAAATGCATCTGTGTTCCCGCTCTTCAAAGGTGTCCTCTCCTTGCCCTCCTCCACGCCCCACAGAAAGCCACTGCTGTGAGTTAGAAACATCTGCCAGGATTTCCTTCTGCTTCTGTACAAATATTTTCTCCCCATCTCAGAGGGTCATGAGCTGCCATGAAAATCCTCAAACATCCAAAAATGTCTCCCTTCCAAGAAGGAAACAATAAAACAGTTTCTAGGAGGGTGAAGAAGGAAGAAAGAGAGTTGAACCATCACCCTCACTTAATGGGATTGCAAAACAGGTCAAAGTCAGCAAAATCTAACTGCTACTCAAGGCAGTAACAGCAAAGTCCAGACAAAAAAGGATAAAGATCTAGAAAGGAATTAAAAAAAATAAAAGAATGTGGAGGCCATCTCCATGAGCCTGTGACTTCCGGTCTTCTTCCACCTGACTGCACCCCCTCCCACGCACTGGGACCCCCTGCTCCAGGCACAGGCTCCTTCCCACCTTCATGTTTCACCTCTACGTGGAAACTGATTCTTTTCAGCTGACAAGCTCACTGACGTCTTAAGGTGCTACAGCCACCCTCCCTTAACCTTATTTCTTCGAGTACCCCACTCCTCCTCGCTCTCCCTCCTGATCAAACTTCTAGATAGAGTGGTCCTCACCTGTCCACCCCACTGCCTTAATGCGCAGTTCCCTGACAACAGGGTGTCTGTTCCTGCCCCACCAGCCCAGCGCACACACCCACGACTCCCTTTCTTTCTACTGGAACTTGTGCAAAGCTTGACATCCCCTCAGGATTCTCTGCGAATCCTACCTCGGGTCAGGCGGCCTCAGCTCTCTGCCTGCGCATTCTCGTGTACCTTCTCTTTCATGTTGGTATCTTGACCCACAGCATCGCATCATGCCCTACACTAGCCTGTCCCTGGGCTTCGGCTCTCATCCGCCAGTGATTATTCTGGCCCAAATCCACATCCCTGGCTCAGACCTTCCTAAACTCTGGGTTTATTTGCTGATTAAACACTTGAATGTTCATAGGCTTTGCAAAAATGAAGTGTCCAAAGTGGAGTTCATTATCTTTCTCCTAAGATCGGTTCTTCCTTCACCTTGTATTGCGAGTAGGAACCTGGCATCCCCTGGCTGTCCTTGCCACTGCATCCCAAGGGATACAACACTCTGACAGTGCTGCCTCTCGATGGGTCTCAAGTCAGTTCTTGGGACCCCATCACCTTGACTGCATTTAGACCAAGGTGTAGTTCTCCCAGAGCTGTGTCCCTGCTCCTTTCTTGCTGCTGCCAGAGTGCATCCCCCAAATCCGATCTGATCACCTCACCTTGCTGCTCAAAACTTCTATAGCCTTGAGGCTGCCTGTGGAATCAAGTCTGGACTCAGCCTAACTAAATCAGCCACTGCTTCACTGTACTTCTCAGGATGGCCCAGCCTCTTTCACACATGCATCATGGCTTGGTCCATGCAGTTCCTTCTCCTTGGGACACCTTCAGCCCTTCTACCTCAGGCAAACATTGACTCATCCTTCAGGGCTGAGTTCAGAGTTACCTCCTCTGTGAAGCCCGCTGAGGCAGCTGGCAGTTCCCGGCTCTACCCAGACTTAGAGCACTGACCACCACGGTCAGTATTCACCACTGTCTGTCCTGGAGGAGCTGGTCCACTTTAAATTCCCAATGCTAAGTCCAGCAGCTGGCATTGTAGGGGAAAAAATCCATTCAAACTCACTGCATTAAACTGAAAACAAAAGCATCCTAATAAAGAGAACTGCAGCTACAGTTGAAATAAGACTGGAAAAAAAAAAATCCACCCTCTCAAAGTTTCCTAAATTTTAGCAGGTACTGCGCTAGCAAAGCCGTGCATTTAGCAACTAAATTTTCATGTTCTGTGTAATTCTGAGAAACATCCCCATTGGCCAGGGCAGCCAAGGCTTTGTGATCCTCCCTTCATTCTAGGAAGAGTCCTAGGTCCAGACCCACACCTGCACCAGGACATGGCGAGGGAGGCTGATGCAAATCCTGTGGGGACCGGCACCAATGTCTGCGGTGTTAAGGGTGGGTAAAGCAAAGCAGATGAGCAGACAGCTCTGTGTCAGCTAGGCTCCGTAAAAAGCCCTTGCCACCTTTTCAGGCCAGCTGTTCTGTCCACCCTGGGCTGGATCTCTCCCCAGCCCAAAGGCATATAGCCTCCTGGGACAGGAAGCCCCCCTTTGCCAGAAGAGATAACTTGGACACTCCCTTACTTGCCCCCCTCATTGGCAAGTAAGGTCTGCAAATATCCTGGAACCCAGCACAGCCCGACTTACAAGTCATGGAAGTTGCGCAGGGAGGAGGCTGGGGTGAAGACATCCAGAAGCCCGATGACCTAAAGAGAAGATGGCCAGTGAGGGCCAGGCAGCTGCTGCACCCCTCTACATCTGTCCTCTGCAGCCCCAGGCCTGCACAGGACCACCTGCCCTTTCCTAGAACAGCACCTCCAGCAGGAGGCAGGTTCCCAGCCTTCTGGGAAGAAGCAGTAAAAGGGACAGAGGTGGGAGAGGGATTCCTCCACCTGGGCAGGAATTTGCAGTGCGCTGCGATGGAGAGTCAGGCTGGGATAAGGAATGGTGGACATGTCTGTGCTCACTGACCCCAAGTCTGGTGCTCAGGACAAGCAGCACAAACCCAGTCTCCGCTCAGACAGGGAACCTCGAGTGGGGAAGGGAATCTAGGAGGGGATAGAGATCTTCCAGCCAGCAGGCTCCCTGTCCTTGACCTTGGGTCTCACCACATCCAACCCTGCCTGCCAAAGGGCTGATTCAGAGCTGGGGCCAGACTTTCCAGCTGGAGGCCATGGGGAGGAGCTGACCGAGGAGGAATGGGACTTAAAATATGCACAGTGTTTTGAACTCATTGTTTTAAATGCTTGGGTTTCCCTGGGGTGGCTTAGCAGTATAGAATCCTCCACCTGGATTCTATACTGGAGGTCAGGAGGATCCCCTGGAGGAGGAAAGGGCAACCTACTCCAGTATTCTTGCCTGGAGAATTCCATGGACAGAGGAGTCTGGCGGGCCACAGTCCATGGGGTCGCAGAGTCGGACACAATTGAAGCAACTTAGCACATTTTTTAAAATGCTTATCTGCCAATACAGGTATCCTGCAGCAAAGCCTAGGGGCCAGGCTCAGCACTGGGTCACTAGTTTCCTGGCTGTTTCAATCAGACAGGATAGTCTTGAAGTCAGGCTCCGGGGCCTGGAGCCAGGCTGTCTAGGGTCAGATCCCAGCTCTGCCACTGACTAACCATATAATCTGTCTGTCTACGGCCATACCACCCTGAACGTGCCTGATCTCGTCTGATAACCTGTGAGTCTTTCTGTGCCTCAGTTTCCCTATCTGTATAAGGGGGTAATGGTACTTATATGATACTGTGAGGATTAAACATTCCGGTTTCTGCAAAGTTCTTAGAACTGTGCCTGGCACATAAGTGCTCACAGGTTTCTATTACCCTTGTTGTAGTTATGTGGAAACAACATTAAGGAGGATACTGGGCACCGGGTCTCAGATCTAGAACAACTACAGAGTTCTTCGGTGCCCATTTCCTCATAACAGTGAGACACCAAGTTCATTCTGCTCCACTGCCAAAAATTCCTTTGCACCTTACCTGGGAAGTAGGCAGGGTGGGTCCTGGCACAGTTTTAATAATCAGGTGAGGAACAAGGATCCAGAGGAGCAGGGAGGAGGTTCCCTTTCTGCTGGCGCTGTTGGGTTATCACCTTGGGGTATCTTCCGTGTGTGCGTATGGACGTGTGCACACACAAGGAGGGGCTGGTCAGGACCCTCTCTGGGGCTGCCCTCCCGTCCCTGCCTCCCCGAAGCAGCCCCCAGGCCCAGCCTACGTTTTCATGCTGCATGTGTTTCAGCAGCAGCAGCTCCCGATAAGCCCGCTTGGCAAAGATCTCGGACTGGAAGGGCCGGCTCAGCTTCTTGATGGCCACCTTCTCCCCTGACCGCTTGTCGATGGCTGAGCTGTAGGGTCAAAGGCAGGTCAGCAGGGAGCACGCCCCCCTGCCCCGCCCCAACTCGGAGGCAGGCAGGGCTCCAGACCCTGGGTGGCATATCCCAAGCCATCTGGGGAGCCACAGCCATCCTCATCCCAATCCCTCTGGGCCAGTAGTCTAAGCCAGGAGGAGCTGATTGATGCCCACCACCTGGAATGTGAGTGAGCCGCTGAAAGCACAGTGGGACTGGGAGAGTGAGGAGGGAGCAAGCAGGATCTGAGAGAGGTGCCCTACACCAAGGTCAAACACAAGGTAATGTCAACAGGATCCCGAACAACTTGGCAAGTCACTTCTTGTTTGCGTCTCCGTGTACCCATGTGTAATAAATAACAATCAATTGGGGTTCGGCCACATAAACTCTGGGGTCCCTTGTAAGTCCTGGAGAAACAGATTCAGTCCTAATTCAACCCACAGAGACCCCCAGCAAGCAGGTGCGAAAAGCGAGCTGGCGCCTGGGGCGGCCCCACGGCCAGCCTCCACAGCCGGAGGCTCCTACTCCACTTCAAGATCCAGTTGCTGCCTCCTCCAGTCCCAGGGTTCAGCCTGGGAAGAGCACCCGCCAAAGTCTTCCCAACCCGCAGGACTCTGGGCCTTGGGGTCCTCGATCAAAGGTGGTGGGTGCACAGCTCGGCGCGCCCAGCAGTTGAGGGGCCACCGGATGCGGATCCGGGAAGCGGGGGGGCATTGGCCGGGCTCTGGCTCTTGCGGAGGCCCCGCCCGCGTCCCGGTGCCTGGGCGCCCACCAGCGGCCTGGGCGCCCACCAGCGGCCTGGCCCGATGCCCCAGGCGCCCCCCGACGCCCCAGTGGTCGCGCAGGCGCGGGGTAGGGGGAGGGTCTCACCACACTGAGCCGTAGGCCCCGCTGCCTATGTGCGTCAGGGACACGTAGGTCTTGGGCAGCTCCCAGGCGGTCTTGTTGACGTCCTGCTTGTAGAAGCCCTTTTTCCGGGTGAAGCTCATCCCGGGCACTCGGTGTTGGCGGCCCCAGCGCGGTGGCTGCGCTCGCGGCTCGCCGGGCTCCCAGCACCTGGCCCCCGCCCGCGGTGCCCGCGGTGCCCGCCCAGGCCTCCCGCTCCTCCCCTGCGCGAGGGCGGGTCCCCGTCCAGGCCACGCGTCCCACCTGCCGCCGCGCCCAGGTGCGCTGCGCGGCCACGCCCGGGCCTGCCCGGCCGCGGCTCCCGGGAGCCCCGGGTTTCCGCCGGGGTCCGAGTTCGGAACCCCGGCCATAGGCCCGCGCGAAGCGGCAGGGGCGCGGTGGTGCAGGGGGTGGGGTGGGGGGGCGCCTCCCGCCTGCTGCTGCGGTCGGCCTGGGGCCCCATTTCCCCAGGGGCCCCCAGGGAGGACAGAAGGCAGGAAGACAGCCTCCCAGCTGCTGCCAGCAGAGGATTCTGTAGGAAGATCTCGGAGATTTTTAAGACAATTTTGGAGGAAAAAAACCCCCACAAAAGCCCATAATTTGTTGAGTATGGGAAGTTTCAAACATAAAAAAGTAGACAGTGCTTCTCACATTTGAATGTGCACACGAATCCCCGGGGTATTTTCATTGAATACAGATTGTTCAGGAGATCCGGGGTGGAGCTAAGATTCTGCATTTCTCACCAGCTCCTAGGCCCAGGGATCTCTGAATCACATGTTGATAAGCAGATTCTAATGACCCTGCATAACCCCAATTGCGAACCCCACAGCTTCAATAAGTACATCGACTCTTAGTCGATTTTGTTTCCTCTACATACTTCCTCCCCCATTGTTTTGAAGCAAAACCAGGCATCCTATCATTTCATCTGAAAATATTATTTTTGTATCTCTAAAAGATAAGGATTGTTTTAAAAACACAACTACAGTATCTTTTTTCCACCTAGAATTAATATCAGTAATTCTGTAATATGAACCATGCAGTCTAGATTCACATTTCTGGTTTTGAATGTTTTTGCTGGCTTCCTATTGCCAGCAATGTGAAGGCAATGACAAGCCTTCGGCCACCTGTGTCTGGGTGGTTTGTGCATCCTGAAGAAGATTCTGGGCTCAAATTAAATCACGGAGACCTCCCACGAACAGGGTCAGTGGCAGAGAATGGCTGCAGGAGGTCCAGATGCCTGACCTGGCTTGTCTGACTCCTTGCTGGCCTGGGAATTGGGTTGTGGAAGGGCTGGAGATGCTGTGCTTCAAAGCCAGGGAGCTCCCCCGAGGGAGTCTTCAGAACCCGAACCCTGTACCCCAGCCCCACGCAGGGCATCAGACCCTGGGGGGCGTGGGGGAGGGAGGTGCTGGGATCCCACAGAAATGCCCAACAGGCATGGCAGGTGGGGGATCTGTCTTACGTGTGTCTGTCACACAGTAGGCTGTGAAAAACTGTATGGAGAATGAGTTGGAGAGTCAGCCCATCAGAAGCGAAAAAAATACTTATCTGATGAACACTGACTTGTGTTTGCTGTGTACCAGTCATTATTCTAAGTGTTTTACATACCCGACTCCCTTAATCCTGGTGAGAGGCCTGTGAGTCAGTAGTACTATTATCTTCATTTTACAGATGAGGAACCTGAGGTCCAGAGAAGTTAAGTCACTTACCCAAGGTCACAGAGCTGGGAAGGGACAGAGATGAGCTGAAGAAGCTAAGACCATCTGGTTTGAGACTCCAAGCCTATGCAGCGTCTCTGGGTTGAGAGGCATTGCTTCTTAAAGGAGATGGCCTGTGTTTCAAATTATCTGCCTAAAGACATGCCTACTGATCAAACCATGTCTCCCTCATACATCCTGCCCTGGGGAATCTGACAAATTCCCCACCCTCTCCCCTACCTGACCTTCTACTCCAGCCCTGAGACCCTGTAGGAGGAAAAGGGAAGGGGCTTGGGGCCTGGTGGAGGAGGGGGGCTGCAGGAGTTTTGGACCTGGGGGTCGGTGACGCCAGACATACGTCACCGTTGTCTGTTGGCATACGATCCTGGAAGCCAGAGTCTAGGGCTGGGTACAATCAAGAGAGAGTTATCCAGGAGACTCAGTTCTCCTTCTGGGTTGAGGATCCCATTCTCCAGGGAAGAGACAGGCCTTGAGCCTCTGTGCTTGTCTCAAAAACCTGAGTGTGACAGAGGTGAGCCCAGAAAGGTGACGAATGCCAGGGAAGTAAGTGTTCATTGCCCAAGTGGATGCAATCCTGAAAGGGCATGAGCTGGCCACTCAGGCTGTGGCTCTGGACACCTCTTAAGCAATGGTCAGGAAGTGACTCAGGCCCCAGACTGCAGACACTGACTCCCCCCTCAGCTTCCACTGGACCTGTGTTGACTCAGTAGCAAGGCAACCTTGGAGAGATGACTTTAGGCGATCCTATCTGGGAGGTCGTGAATGGGAGAGGAAGAGGAGGGGTCACCGAGGACCTCCTGGGTGCTCCCCATTCACAGCCCCTGGGCTGTCTTCTGTTTGAGCTCCAAGACCCCTCTGCACTTCTCCTCCCAGACACTGACCCTGTGTGGTTGGTTTCTATCCGGTTAACATCGGGGCAGGGGGCAAGGAAACCAGCTTTGGAATGAGACCCGCATTTCCATCCTGCCTCTGCAGTACCAGCTGTGTGACCTGGGCCAAGTTCCTTCCCCTCTCTGAGTTTCGCTGTCCTCCTTGTAACATGGTAATGATATTAAAACGTGCTAAGTATATTAAAAGGGTCCTGGGGATGGTTCATTCTGAGTGCAGTAAAACATCAACCCAGTGAGCTAGGGGCTGTCAGGATCTCCAGCCAAAGTCCTCCCAGAAACACACCTGTGGGTGAATAAACTGGGTTTGTCAGTGGTTGCATCAATGGAGAACACACACAGGGGAACCCGGCAGTGGGGCAGGGAGTCGTCTCAGTAAGGGAGTGTTGGAAAGGACTTGTTGCAAGGTTAGGTCATTTGGTAGAAGGTGTGAGGAAGCCGGACCTTGTTCCGGATGAGATGAAATCAGGAAGTGGAGGTTATTTTATGGTTAGGTGTCTTAATGAGTCTTACCTGGAAGGAGGGCCAACAGAATGAGGAGGGAGCCGTAACTGGTAAAGTGGCAGCCTTCGCTCAAGAGTAGCTGGATGGGGGTGTTTGGTCATGTTTGTGGTTTGGACAACACTTCTGTTTTCTCTGTGCTCAGACATGATTACAGAGTGTCTTATTTTTGTCTCGGTCCCATTGTGGTCACAGATGGCCTTGCCTGTGTTCAGCAGGAGCACATCAAGATGAGCTATGCCAGGCCAGCTCTGAGCAACGCCAGGCCCTGGCTGTTGGGCCTGGGCAGCTCCCGGGTGTCAGGATACAATGTTCCCCTCCTACAGATGGACAAACTGAGGCCCAGAGGTGTTAAGTAATTTGCCCAAAGTCACACATGACCAAGAAGGTGGTGGACATGGTCTTCTAATGTGGTATCCTGCTCCAGAATCTGCACGTTTAACCACCAGCCAGGCTGCCCAGCCAGTGAGTGTCTGGGAAGTGCCTGTTCTTGTGGCACTGTCTTCCCAGTGAGTCTGTGAAATGCTGGAAGGCAGGGACATGGTGTGGGGGATCGTTGACCGCTTAGGGCTCTGCATTGCCACTGCAGGGAGTGTGGGATCGATCCCTGGTCAGGGATCTAATATTCCACATGCTGTGTGGTGCGGCCAAAAGAGAAAAAGAAATGCAAGAAAAAGAAGTCCCTGCCGCGAGGAGCTGACATTCTAGTGGGGAGGCAGACCAGAGACCAACAAGCACATGTACAGTATTGGGTTGACCCAAATGACATTGCTGATATTTGACAATTTTATGTGGTTCAATCACATGTAATGTCAGGTAGTGTTAAGTGCTGTGAAGAAAATGCTTCCCTCGTAGCTCATTCGGTAAAGAATCTGCCTGCAATGCAGGAGACCCTGGTTCGATCCCTGGGTGGGGAAGATCACCTGGAGAAGATCACCCACTCCAGTATCCTTGCCTGGAGAATCTCATGGACAGAGGAGCCTGGTGGGCTGCAGTCTATGGGGGTCTCAAAGAGTGGGGCACGGCTGAGCGACTAGCACTTACTTACTTACTTAAGTATATATAAAGAAGGACTTGCGAGGACTGTTTTGAGACGTGGGGAGGAGTGGGAGAGGCAGAGGTCTGTTGGAGGGGCGTCATTGGAGCAGCACCTGAACAAGCACAGGAGTGAGCCAGGACGATCTCGGGGTGGGGGGAGCAGGTGTCTGCCTTCCAAAGGGGTCCACTCTGTTCCCCCGTCTGACCTGCCCTCCCCCTCCTCGCCCGCCCCCAACAGACTCTGTCAAATCCTCCAGCTCAGAACACCTGGGGGTAGCTTCCTGGCCGCTGGTTTACCTGGCTGTCTCCCCCCGCCCCCCACACCTCTTCCACTTCGAAGGGATTCAGGCCCGGAACGGAACATCCGTCCCAAGAACAGAGCATCAGACGCCCTCTGCTCGTCGGCGCCCCTCCTCCGTGCAGCTGCCGGCTCAGCCGCCCGGCTCTTGGCGCCGACCTCGTCCGCTCTCCCTGCCTCGGCGTTAGCACCCCCTGGTGGACAGTGCGGGGTACGGACGGCTCTATTAGACTGGCGGCGCCGCCCGCAGCCTTCGCGGGACCCAGACAGCAGACCGCCCTCTTCACACTACATCGGCCTGTCCCTCCCAGCCTCCCTACTCCACCCCAAGACCCACCTCCCTTCACCCAGCCTGCAGGATTGGCCCTCCCATCCTTGACCCAGTCCTGTGAAGACGTAGCCTGGGGTCCATCTGGTGGAAGATTCCAGCCAAGTCTGGGTCTCAGCTCTCTCTGATCTCTGCATTGCCCTTTGTAGCATCTGTCACGTTTTTGAAACACTTTTATTTTTTTTTGGCCATGCCGGGAGGCATGCAGGATCTTACTTCCCCAGGTGTTTTTGTGCGTGTTCATCTCTTCAGTCGTGTCCAACTCTTTGAGACCCTACAGACTGTTACCCACCAGGCTTCTCTATTTGTGAGATTCTCCCAGGCAAGAACCTTGGAGTAGGTTGCCATGTCCTCCTCCAGGGGAGCTTCCCAACCCAGAGATCGGGCTCTGCTTGCAATGGCTCCTGCACTGCAAGCAGATTCTTTACTGCTGAGCCACTGGGGAAGCCCCTAATTTCCCCGACCAGAGATCAAACTTGGGCCCCCTGCAGTGGAAGAACAGAGTCCGAACCACTGAACCATCACTTTCAACTAACCTGCATTGTCCTCCGTGAGGTGTCCACCTCCCCCACTGGAAAAATGGCTCTGTGAGGGCAAGGATAATGTCTTGGTCACTGCTGAGCCCCCAGCACCATCCTGGCCCCCAGCAGGTGCTCAGTACAGTAAGTCCCCTACATGCGAACCTTCAAGTTGCAATCTTTCCAAGATGAAAACGTGCATTCCATCACCTCAGGCATGAGTGAAATTGCAGCTTGCCCTGAAATTGGGTTTCCCTGAGCTCAGGTGGTAAAGAGTCTGCCTGCAGTGCAGGAGACCCGGGTTGGATCCCTGGATCGGGAAGATCCCCTGGAGAAGGAAATGGCAAACCACTCCAGTATTCTTGTCTGGAAAGTCCCATGGATGGAGGAGCCTGATCAGCTTCAGTCCATGGGGTTGCAAAGAGTCGGACATGATTGAGTGATTCCTCTTTCTTTTCTTTCTTTCTGCAATTGTGTTAGTTGGGCAGCTAGCTAACTTGGGTTGGACTCTCATAATGGAAGTCATTTATATGTAGAGGACTTACCATAAAGACTTAGTGAAGGAATGAACCATATAGTTTTGTCTCTTGTGGGTACCAGAGGCAGTGAGGGGTCGTGGTGTGAAGACCCAAATGGCGGACCTGAGGGAGCAAAGTGGGGGAAGATGCTTGGCGTCTGTCTCCCAGGAGGCAGCAGGGGGTGCGGGCTCTGTCGGTCAGACACCACCTGCCCTGCGAGTTCACTGTTCTGCCCTCGTTCCCTGAGGCGAGGCCCTGGCGTGTTATGCTGCGTGTGCAAGGCTGGATCCTTGTGTGGTGGTGAAAGGCACTTGATTAGGAACCAGGGTGCACAACCCGAACTTGGGGACCTCTTCTGTGCCCCAGAATTTGCATGCAACTTCATTCCAAAGTGGGGCCCTCCCTGTCTACGGCCCTCACTGCTCCCACTGAGGTTCTGGATAAGCCAGACCCTCCACCCTTTGGAGCTGCTCTTCCTTCTTGGTCTTTAAAGACTGGCTTTAAACTCACCTCTTCAAAGAGGTGGTCCCCAGTGAACCACAGACCTGCTCACCCCAGGACCCCAGCTGCTCTCCCCCCACACCCCCAGGCTTTGTGACACCCACATTCTTGGGTGGACTTGTACTCC
Organism: Bos indicus; assembly: GCF_029378745.1. Taxonomy (NCBI): domain Eukaryota; kingdom Metazoa; phylum Chordata; class Mammalia; order Artiodactyla; family Bovidae; genus Bos; species Bos indicus. The sequence continues at coordinate 11,554,929 of NC_091782.1, read as the reverse complement.
CCTGAACTAGTGGGGAGTAGATGAGGACTGGGAGGCAGAGCTGGGTTTGAATCATGCCAACGCATAGAGCTGTGTGACCGTGAGCTGCTGAAAGCATGTCTCTGAACTTCCACATCAGTCCAGTGGGAGAGTGACACTGACCCAGCTGGGGGCTTTAATGAGCCTGGGGATGCCGGGCTGCAGGCCTGTGCCTGGTGTTCCCTCCCATCATTCAGGGCCTCCTCTGAGAGGCCCTCCGATCCGTCACAAGCCATAACCCCCTGTCTCTCCTGGCCTCAGTTTCCTTCAAGCCTCTATCTTACATGTTGTGTGAAAAGTGAAAGTGTCAGTTGCTCAGTCGTGTCCAACTGTTTGTGACCCCATAAACTGTAGCCTGCCAGGCTCCTCTGTCCATGGAATTCTTGAGGCAAGAATACTGGAGGGTAAAAAAAAAAAAAAAAAAGAATACTGGAGTGGGTTCCCAACCCAGGGATTGAACCCGGGTCTCCCACACTGCAGGCAGAGTCTGTACTGTCCGAGCCACCAGGGAAGCCCATTATTTGTCTCATAGATATTCATCCTTATAAATGTCAGGTCTACAAGAGTCAGAATTTTGTGTTTTGTTTGTTGCTGAATCGCAAGTTCCTAGAGCAGTGCCCTGCATACACTGAATGGCAGGTACATAGTAGGGACTTTATAACCAGGTGCTACTGTCATTACCATACATGGTTTTGTTTGTAATGGGTAAGTTGGCCAAACTCATCTTTATGCCCGGGGCAGTCCTGGCTCCAGTGACCTCCCAAACTTCGGTAATGGGGTCACTGTGCAGCCTTGGCTCTGGTGTGACCTGCCCTGGGCAGAGGCGGTTGTGAACCCAGAGTACATCTTTACAACCTGCCCTTCTAGAACAGAGGTCACTGGGGCAGCCTGCTCCACCCTCTCGATGTAAATATCCAGCCCCAGGACACATGGACCATCCCCACGACCCTTGTCAGAGTCAAAGAAATCCAGACAAGACTAGTCAGTCTCCCGGCTATGGCAGAGGCTTGGGCTCTAATTCCAGCTCTGCCTCTAACTTGCTGTGTGACCTTTAGTAAGTCACATTGCCTCTCTGAATACTTAGCTTTCTGTTTTATGTATTTAAAAATATTTTTGCCAGAGCACTAATTATTTGCCAGAAATTGTTCAAAGAGCTTATGTACATGTAACTCATTTCTCTCAATAACCCTATGAAATGGGATAATAATTTCCTTTATTTTACATATGACAAGCATGAAGCACAGAGAGGTGAAGTGACTTGCCCAAGGTCACACAGCTAGTAAATAAATAGCAGAGCCAGGATTCAAGCTCAGGAGTCTCACTGCAGAGTCAGTGCTAGTAAGTACTGTGCTCAGCGGCATAGGATGGTGCCTGTAAAGAGTCACCCTTTGTTTGTTAGGGATCTGAATTTATTCCTCCCGATGGCGGCTCTATTATTTGGCAGACACTGATTTTCCTAAAGACTCCATTTGGCTTCCTGAAACGAGAATCTCCTGGGACTTCCCTGGCAATCCAGTGGTTAGGAATCTATGCTTCCACCACAGGAGGCAGGGGTTCAATCCCTGGTCAGGGAACTAAGATCCCACATGCCGCGCAGTGTGGTCAAAAAACAAAAGAATCTCGCTTCCTACCCTTCTCCAAATCTAATAACGGAATCCCCCTGACTTCCAGAAGGGAACAGGCCAGTGGGGTGTGGGACAACCAGCGTTGGGGGATGGGAGCGCCGACGCCTAGTGCCTGTCAATCTTGGCGGTGTAAATACCTCCTCCGTGGCCAAGTTCACACTACCAACCTGACATCACTGAACACAAAATTGAGAAGAGAGACATAAAACCAGCTTCCATGAGCCACCACGAGCAGCTCCAGCAAAGATGTGGCAATAGGGATTAGTAAGGGACCCCTGGGGGACAAACCACCAGCTGGTCCCCTTTACCCTGCCTCACAGGCCCTGCCAGGCCTCCCGAGGCCACCCTTGTCCCTCCTAACCCACAGAGGGCTGGGGATCCAGCTTTGGTCGCCTCGGGAGGGCCCACCAGCCGGACAGCCTGAGAGCCGGGCTAAGCAGGTGTAACAGGCGAACCAGCTGCGACTAATCTTCCTGGTTAGAGCAGCCTCGCCTCCTCGTCACTCCCCACCCTCTTAGCTCCCAGTGGCCTTCAGGATCAAATTTAAAGTTCTTAGCCTGTTGGACAAGGCTTGCCCCCATCAGGGCCCTGCCTTTCTTGCTAATCGGATCCTTCACAGCGTCTGTGCTAACCGCCTCACAAACATCTTACTCATCTCTGTCGCCACACCTCTGCTTGAGCTGCTCTTCTGGAATGCCATTCCTCTGCTTTGCCAAGGATGGAGAGGACCCTCGTGCCTCAAGGCCTGGCTCAGTAGCACTTCTTGGGGCTGGCCACTCCTCCCCACTGGCCTCTCCCTACTCTGACTCCCGTAGGATCATGGCTCAGCAGGCCTAGACTTGAATTGTCGGTTATTTCAAAGTTAAACTCTAAGTTTCTTGAGGGCATGAGTGTCTTGTTTCTCTCTGTCCTCAGTATCTACTCCGCAATGCTTTATAAAGCCTTAATCCATTCAACCAAATTTTCTGGGCACCTACGGGCTTCCCGGACTTCCCTGCAGGCTCAGACAGTAAAGCGTCTGCCTACAATGCAGGACACCAGGTTCAATCCCTGGGTTGGGAAGATCCCCTGGAGAAGGAAATGGCAACCCACTCCAGTACTCTTGCCTGGGAAATTCCATGGACGGAGAATCCTGGTAGGCTACAGTCCATGGGGTCGTAAAGAGTTAGACACAACTGAGCAACTTCACTTTATGGGCTTTCCAGGCGCTAGTGGTAAAGAACCTGCCTGCAAATGCAGGAGACATAAGAGATGTGGGTTCGATCCCTAGGTCCATCCCCTGAAGGAGGGCATGGCAACCAACTCCAGTATTCTTGCCTGGAGAATCCCATAGACAGAGGAGCCTGTTGGGTTAGTCTATAGGGTCAAAAAGAGTTGGACATGACTGAAGCCACTTAGCATGCACACATAATGCAGGCTCACAGGGATGGGTAGCTTCCACCTTTACTACATCCTGCCAGGCTGGGTGTCACCAAGTTCATTAGCCTTTGTCTTACAGCTTCTGGGCTTGGGATATGCTTCAAACACCTTTCTCCATTTAAATCTTCGATTTGCCTGGACGTGATCGTGGCTAAAGGGAGGTAAGGAGGGAGTCCAGTTGTTTCAACACCATCTGTTGACACAGATGACTGAATAATAAGCATCTGTTTTTATAAATGTTACATACATTTACAGATTCAGGAAAATTTTCTAGTAGTTACATCAACCTGCCAACAGCTATCATTTCCAGGTAGTGGGACAATAGATGTTCCATAGCTACATTCAAAACTTTTCAGCAATAAACATGTTTTATCTGTGTCATGAAAGAGCAATAACAATACGTTGTTAGAAAAAGTACCCTAGTAGGTGCCTTGACACTAGTTAAGCTTGGTGGAAGTTACAGGAACACGGTAGAGTGGGTACCTGACTCCCATGCAGGCTGGGTGGAGCAGGGAGCAGGGTGGGGCCTGCGGGGGGAGGACAGCCTCCAGATGGAGACACTCCCTACCACAGGCACCTTGTCAGCAGCTATTATCAGAGAGTCACCACCTCGGTCACCGGGCAGAGCCGTGAGCGTGCGATGGGTCACGTCTGAGCAATGGCGGCATGGGAATGGGCTTTCGTGCCGGGGTACAATGACGTCACACCTCAAACCGGAAACAGACGGCCGTGTGGTTGGCAGCCCGCTAGTGGAGCCGGCTGATCAGGTGAAGGTAACACCCGGGGAGGACACACAGGCCCAGGACTCCCGCAGAACAATCCCACTCCCTGTCTGCTGAGCACCAGGAGGGTGTAACCAAAGGCTGCATCTGGCCCAGAAATGGCCACAAGCACCAGACGCTCAGGGGTTCTGTTCTGCGATGCCAGGGAAGCAAGCGGTACAGTCATGATTTATGACTCTTACACCCCATTAGAACCTCAACTCCAAGAGCAGTCTTTTATTTTTTCCCATGTTCTCAGTGCCTGATACGTGGAACTTACCCAAAAGCTGTTTGTGGAATGGCTGAATGAGGGTGCAAGATACCCTAGGGACTTCCAATTCCCCTACTTTGCCCCTGTTATTTTTGCTTTAAAGTGGCAGATGGATGGGAAAACAAATTATCTAGATCATGGACAACAGCCATCTTCAATAACAGTTATCTTTAATAACCTTTGGATTATTGTTCTAGTTCATTAAGTTGCTATGCATCCAACTTGAATGACAAGCAAGATGACGCCAAGAGAATCAGAAACTAATTCTAATACTTATCTCTTAAACTGGGAACTTCCATACAGCACGGTTTCTTAGGGCAGATAGTCTGTATATATTTGGTTTTCTTCTTTAGATGGTCTTTGCTTCTGTGGACTGGCAGTTTTAAAAACAGGAAACAGAGGACAAGATGATTGCAAGTGATTAAAAAATGACAGTCATTCACTGACTCAGTCAATAAAGATGAGATGCCTACTGTATGTCAGGTACCATGTGAGGTGATAGGGATACTAGTGTGTAAGTCTGTGCCCTCAAGGACATACAGCCCTAAGCTAACATTTATTGAGCACTTACTGTATGCTAAGGGTTTTACATACTTTAACTCATTTAATCCTCACAATGACCCTGTAAGGTAAGTTCAGAGAGAAAAATAATTTTCCCAGATTGTACCAGGAGGAGAGGCTGGGATTTGAACTCAGGCAGACTGATCCAGAGCTCGTGTCCTTAAGCGTCATGTTTTTTTCTCTTGAGCAGGTGATACAGACACCAGACAATGGCAAAGCAATGTGATCAGTGCCACCCCTGATCAAGGCAGATGAGTACCAAAAAAGCATACAGAAGGCACGCCTAGTCCTAGCTTGGGGATGCTCAGGGAAGGTTTACAGAGGGAGTGACAGGGAAGTTAGCCCAGAGGATGGGGAAGGAGAAGGCAGGGGGTCCTAGGCAGAGGGACTATCACCTACAAAGACCGGGTGACAGAGAAAGCACTGTGCCTTTAGAGCAATGCCACGGGGGCAGGGTGGGGGGGGGGTGGCATGAAGCTGTGGCGAGAAGCACTGAAGGGGGGAACAAAGTGGCCGCTGTAGCCCTTCACTGGCCTGCCGCTCTCCAGAGGGCAGAGGTGCCTGTGTATCCCAGATGATAAGGAAGCAGGGGAGGGGACTGGGACCTGGGCGAGGTCCAGTATGGGCTGCATGAGATAAGCCAACAAGTGCCCATCGTACCCATTCTAGTCTTTTATTAGTCTCTAGTTGATCATATTGTAAGCATATGACAAACAGCAAACATAATGCAGATTAATTGCAATAATTACAAATTTTGCCAATAGTGGATTTGATGAACTTGAGCAAAGCCACTGGAAACTATGGGATCTGGCAGACTCAGAGGGTTACAGTAAAGGGAGAGGTGTAAGGTGATCACCAAGGTGATCACTTATAAAAAAGAACAATGTGAATATCAAGAGATTGAGGTCCATAGGAAAACTGAGGAAGATCTCAATTTTTTGTTTTTTTGGTCTTGTTGAGCAGAATGAAGGATCTTAGTGCCCTTTCCAGCAACTGAACTTGTGCCCCCTACAGTGGGGCTGTGGAGTCTTAACCTCTGGACTGCCAGGAAGTCCCAGATCTCATGTATTTTGGAAAAAATTCCCTCTATGATTATGCTGCAAAAATGAGATGGAAAGAATATTGTAGGATGCTAAACATGGTTTTACTCAAAAAAATAATCATGTAACTCTTGAATATTTTTGAAATTACAAGCTTTTATAATTCTGTTCAGTTTTCATGATGAAAGTCCCCATTAGACTTCCTCTCCCCACCCCCCACCCCCCCCACCAATCCTCAATATACAATGAAAACTCTGGTCCCCATTTTAAGTGGATTCACCTTTAGGTGAAATTTTTCTGGTGCCAGCCGTCTCCCTGAGCTAAGCAGGCCCTCTGCTCTCAGCAGCCTAGGAGGAAGGCTGTGTCACAGCACTGATTTTGTATGGAAAGGCAAAATATTTCCTACAATGGTCTGCTCTTTATAGGGACTGATGTATCACATGTGAAAACGGAGTCCTTTTTCTCTTACCCCCTTAAGAAGTCACTGGGCGGGGGCCGGGGGTAAGAATGAGGACACGAGCTTGTGCCTGCTTTGCCTTCTATCCCTGTCATTCCCAGCTGCCAGTCAAGGGCCAACACAGCACAGGACAGAACCCCCGGCTGCACTTTTCACATCCTCACTGGCTGGGCCTCACGACCCACCCTGGGACCCCCGTCAGCATTCCTGGGCGACTGAGAAAGGAAGCGCCACAATACAGGCCCTGAGAACAGCTGTGAGACCTCATGACTCTTTCATCTTGTGATGCAATCCAGTAGTTTTGAAGAATATGGTCAAGGGCCATGCAACAGAAGACTCATCAAATACATCTGCTCAAAAGTCTATGAACAGGGTACACATCCAAACTTCTCCCTACAATTTTAAACAAAAGCATAGGTCTGTACAGATAGTGTCAGAGCTGAAAAGAACTCATACTTAAACAAACTTCATGTTTCAGATAAGGACATTTAAATGCTAGGCCGGGGTCAGCAAACTTCTGTGAAGAGTCAGCGAGTAAACAGTTTAGACTCTGTAGGCCATATGGTCTCTGTCACAACTCTTCAACTCTGTTGTAGCACAAAAGCAGCCGCAGACAATACATAAACAAATGTGTGGTTGTGTTCTGACACAGCTTTATTTATGGACACTGGAATTTGAGTTTTACATTATTTTTCACATGCTACAAAAATATTGTTCTTTTGACTTCAACCATTTAAAACTGTAAAAAGCCCACTTTTAGGGGGCTACACAACAGGTGGTAGGTAGACTGGATTTGGTCCCTGGGCCCCAGTATGCTGACCTGTCCTAGGCCGCTCTGACACCCAAGTGGAGACTACAGTGTGACATCTTGTTTATTTGTCCTTTGCTTTTCCCACCCACATTGAAGAGTCTGATCTGCTTCACCATAAACTGCACAAGGAGCTCTATCAACATCTTCTACATTTTACAGGAGTCACATTAAGATCTGTCAGAAACATATGCCAGGCGGCAGCTGAAAGACCACTGATATAATGCTATATTGTGCACTGAACAAAAACAATCAAGAGGAAAATACAATAAATTTGAGCAACTCACTAAATTTGAAAAATAGGCTTTATTTTAATCAGTGGTATTGTATGACATCCTATATGGCATTAACTGATTACGGCCAAGTTCATGAATACAAATAAGACGGCATTTTCCTTCATTCTCTCTTTTGTTTCCTGTTCAGAGAAATCAGGAGATGGGAGCACTGTGCTCAGAAACCAAGGAGCTCTTCTTCCACAGGCTCCTCCAGCTGAGTCCGGGCTCCTGGCACATTCAGCCTCTTAACATGTATATGGTCTCATGTGCAAAGACCTTTATGAAAAAAAATATTCAGAGCAGTATTTCTGTAGGAAATCACACTAGCATTTACAACAAAACATGGCTGATAAAGTTCACTTGCTGTGGATCATGAGGATTTGAACTGCATATAAAGGAGATGAGGACTTTGCGTTCGTTTTCCTTTAAAGAGGGGGCAGATCTTGGGTGAGGTGTGATCACCATCAGCTGCCTCCTTCCTTCTTGCTCCAGCTGACTTGCGGGTCCTACCCTGTCCCCCTGGAGTGTAGGCAGTGCTGCGCCGTGACAGAGAAATGGAAACATCTTGGCCCAAATATGAGACTGTGCCACACAGCCAACACTGGAAATGGATCTACACTTCCTTCTTTCATAAAAGGCTTAAATATATGGGCCCTTATGATATCACAAGATGCCTGAAATTCAGAAAATTATGAAAACAACTCTTCTCCACCCCTGAGGATATTTCATCTTTATAAAGTTGAAAATACAAAATATTAAAATAATTTGCCCTTTCTCCCCATCAAAAGGAATCACATTCTCAAAGGATTCCTGCCATATAGAAAATTCTGAAACAAAATTTTATTTCTCCCCAAACCAAGACCAGGAAGTCAATGTTAAGCTGCCAAGAAGACCCTTTTCCAAAGAAGGGTGGAAAAGATACCTCATCACTTTTTAAAAAATAATCATATTTAGACAAAAGATAGCAAAAGGAGTTTCTGGCCTCATGAGCTTTCATTTTTCACTTTGATTTTTAGCATGTCTTAGCATTGGTTACTGGGAGTGAAGAGAATGACTTGTTTTCCAAAGTCTAAGATATTCCTGGGACAAACCCTGATCTTTCCTGGTTGACGGCTCCCCAAAAATAGTTTGTTGAAAACCAGATGGCAAGAATGGAAATGCTATACATCCATCTGTTCCATTTCTTCATAGTTTTCACATCAAAAGCACCTGGAGTTATCACTTGTGTTCAACACAAAATAGTACTGGGGGCTGAAGAGAGGATGATGTCACCCGCTCTTAGCATCAGCCGAGGTGACACGGGTTCTGAACTACCCGGAAGGTCTTCACTGGCAAACCTGCCTGGCACCAGGGCCTCCCGAAGAGAACAGGACAAGCAGCCGTGCATGCTCAAATAGCAAGACGTGCAAAACAGATCATCACTCTGCTAGGAATAAAGAGCACACAGGAGGTACACTGACAGCAGGAACCAGCTTCTGCTACTGGGGCCAGTACTTAAGAAATCTCTGCACTGAAGGTGGGGTATGCAGAGGAATGGCGATGACACCTGGGGGCGGGGCGGGGCGGGGTGAGGGAGGAAGAGAGGGATGTACACCCACGCATGCTCACACACGCACACGCGTTGCCTCCGAAGGCACCGTCTACTCCGGATTCACACGTGGCTGCCCGACAACCTGGCTACTTGCCTGGCTCAGAACTTCATGGCTGCACTCTCTTAACCACACTTTCTCCTCTCCTTTTAAGGCACAAACATATTTAATGGTTCCAGGTATACCTGCTGAGTTCCGAGAACCACACTAAGCAAGTTAGTCACGGCCTAGCGCACAGAAGCCAGCTGGTCCTTTTCGGCTGACACAGAATGAGGGACGGCGCCCCGTGTGAAGCAGCCAGGAGGTGTGAGCCGCCGTGGGATGTGGCCAAAGCCGACCCTCAGCATCAAGGCAGGGCCACAGAAGAGGCCAAGATGGCAAAAGCATGACCAGGGTCTGGGATGTTTAATATTTTTTTACTTTGCTTTTAACAAACCATACAAGGTGGCAGCTCTTGCCTGCCTAGCGGCCTCTCATGAACAAGAGCAAGCAGAGGCCGCCACGGAGCATCTGTCACTCCACGTAGAGTCACTGTGATAGTTTGCTCATCATGTTTTACCCTCCCACAAAGTCAGACACACACACACGCACGCACGCACACACACACACACATACACACCCCTTCCACCACGGAGGAAATCTTTGCAACAAGAGGCACTTGAATGATATTTTGAGAGTTCTCATGAAAAGGCCTTCCCCTCACAGTGAAGTGGGATCAACAGAATAGAAACCAGACACTCAAGACTCCATCTCTTCTTGGTCAAGGGGTGGCGGCACAAAGCTGATGACTTCATCATAGGTCAGGCCTAGAAATCAGGAAGGAAAAGTAGGATGTGAGAGTTTAGACATTCACTTTGCTGGGAAGCCACCCTAACTTCTAAGCTCAAGTCCCTTCCCTCCCTGTCCAGGCTACTGGTTCAATGGGCCTCATTGCTTGTGTGTGAACATGTGACCAAAAGTTCAAGGATGTATATAAAAGAACAATTTTTTGGGTCATCCAGTGCCTCCTCTTTAAAGCTCTCTAGAGAAGATGCTTAAGAGTAGCAAACCAATTATTTGGGAAATGTAAAAAGTCGTTCAGTAGTGTCTGACTCTTTGCGACCCCATGGACTATACAGAATACTGGAATGGGTAGCCTTTCCCTTCTCCAGGGGATCTTCCCAACCCAGGGACTGAACCTACATCTCCTGCACTGCAGGCGGATCCTTTACCAGCTAAGCCACAAGGGAAGCCCCCCATATGCTACAGCAACAGATAATCCTGGCTTTGGGATTTAACTCAAGTTCTGGATTTGTGTTTTATGAAAAGAATATGAGACTGGGTCTAGGAGACCTGGGTTCCATTTCTGGCTGTATCCTTAACTAGGTCTAAGCTAAGAGATAAGATATAAATGCTCTTCAATGTTCTATTGTTTGTAAAGCTGTAAAGATTCCCTATTCCCTACTTAGCTCAAAGAGATAGTATAAATGCAGAAATTCTGAGAACCTCAAAGCTCTATGCAGACGTGAGGGGCTGTGCACAAAATCAGACCAGACAGAAGCATCTCAAAGGTCCAGAGGGGCGTCATCTACAACAGAGGAACATACTCATTCCACAGAAGAGACCCTCACTGCAAGTTTTAACGAGTTGGATACAACCAGAAAAAACTCCCCCCACCCTCACAGCCTTTGGTTAGTGGCTCACCTAGGAAAGATTCTTAAATCTAGGTTCTCAAAAAGGCAGATGTTCACCCTGCTATGACTTACTTTTCCATTCGTCTATAAGGAGGTCCCTGCTTTCAAAAGACTGATCGTAAGGATCAGCCACTGGTTCGTCGTCAGGATCGTGGTACTGGGCGAAGTAGGCATGTGCAAGGGCTTGTGCTGCTGTGATTCTCTTATCTGAGTCCAATACAAGCATCTTCTCCAGCAGGTCGACAGCTGTCAGTACCACGGATGGGAAGGGAAAAAGAAGAGTTTTTAACACATTACCAAAAATTTATGCCTTATTAAGCAAACACAGAGTTTCGATCCTTCATACCCAAACATTCTCCAAAGTATCTGCTCTGAGATGTATTATTTATATTTTACCTACTTTATATCTTTATCTATATATACATACATTGTTTGCTGAATCATTTTAAAATAAAATTACAGACATGCAATTTTACCTATAAATATTTCACCATAAAGATGGCTTCCTATACAATCATAAAACTGTTATTACATCTGACAAATATATAATCCCCAAACATCATCTAAAATCCAGGTCATGTTAAGCTTTCTTCAATTATCTTAAAGGTGTTTTTTATATCTAGTAACTTGTTCAAAGTGAAAGTGAAGTTGCTCAGTCATGTCCGACTCTTCGTGACCCCATGGACTGCAGCCTACCAGGCTCCTCCGTCCATGGGATTCTCCAGGCAAGAGTACTGGAGTGGGGTGCCATTGCCTTCAGGATCCAAGTAAGGACCATGCATTGCATTTTGTTGAGTTTCCTTAGTCTCTTCTATTTCTAGAATAATCGCCCCCGCCTCTAACCCCCATTTTCCCTAACTTTGACCTGAAAAGACTCCCCCACAAAACTGTCTTGAGCTATCATGTATCTGTACCCTTGTTTTCCTCTATCCCCTGTATTTCCTGAAAACCCTGGTAAATCTAAAATTTGGTAAGAATTAGGTTAAACATTTTTGGCAAGAATATTTCATAGGTGATGCTGTGTACTTAATGGTACCTTAAGGCCATCTGTCCCATTAATAATGATGCTGAATTTGATCACTGGGTTAAGCTGTTTCTTTTTTGCCTTAAGCAAGTACCCTGTCAGCACTAGGTATCAGTTTCTTTCACTTATAGCTTTCAGCATCCACTGATTTTCCTTCCCAGCAACTATTTCATTAGCTGGGGGTCACAGAATCGTGTTTTTTTTTTTTCCCATCTAATTCCTATAAATGATGATGTTTTGAGTTTCAGAATGGTAGCGCCTGGGAGGACAAATAATAAAAGACCACAGTTGTCACTTTTGTGAAGCAAAGGCATTTGCGGCTTTGCAAATTCTTGTTTGTTCTTTAAATGTGGGAGGGGGCAGGGATGGGTAGTCAAGGGCTGGGGCGGGGGGGTGGGGGGGTTCCTTTTCCTGAAGAGATCCACGCTGTGTACACTGGAGGCTGTAAAAGACCCCCATCCTTCAGGCTCAATTCCAGAGTTGAATTTCTTCTAAAAGAGAAATGTGGATTTCCAAGGAATGCAGTAACAAAGTGAATATTTATGTGTCAAGTTCATAAGCTTACACCTTAAAGCACTCAGAAAATTGCCCAGACATATATTCTCTTCTTAGAAACAATAACCTCATCAGGTGCTGTCTCGACCATATGATGAGTCTTTGCCACCCCAGGGTAAAATGACCAACACCTTGATAAATAAGATCAAGGTTAAGAAAAAGATTCCTCTAAGACCTTGACAGATACAAATACATAAGCATCAAACAGCAACTTAAGTTTTATTTCATGTTTTGAGAATAATGGTGACACATGAAGTCAGAGACGGACAAAAGAGGGCTGTCAGTATTTACACTGTTGGTGTATTCCTGCTGGGTTAACATGCTGGGCACGAGTTCCTGGTCAGGTTACACCATGTTCTGCCTGTAAGAAGAGACTCTTTATATGACGCCAGCATTCGGCAGTGGACTGACGGGTCTGTGTAAATACTGAGAACTGCAGTGCTGGGAAGCAGGTGGCCCAAAGCCTCCTTTTGCAGTCTACAGTGCTAAGTGGTAGCCAGCTTTTTTGAAGGATTAAATGTCACGATTCCAGAGAAGGGGGATGCTTATCAGGATGGAAGTGACCCCAATAAACTGCTGGGACACACATATCCCTCCTTCAAATAAATCGCTTTGAGCCAACCATCAGGAAATCACACAGTGAGCACTGCCATGTCTAAAACATGAGCTGAGATGATGAAAAAATTCATAACAGAATGACAGACAAGGAAGCTACCAACTTACAATATAACTTCCTAATATCATACAGTACTTAATGACTCAAAGAGAGCTTCTCACAGACCCTTGAACTAGATAATACAGTATAAATAAATCATACAAAGGCAGTGAGAGCAAACCAGGGCAGATACAGACCCAAACCAACCCTGGCAGAATTTTGTATACCCCTGATGAGTCTGTGGATTTATTCTTAGACATGAGAGTGATCCAGCTGAGCCCTGACACATTCTCCATCTCCAAGGCTGACAGGCTCAACACTTCCGAGCATGAGCATCTCTGCTATTGTAAGAATTATCATAGGAACACTAAACCCTCTTCAGCAATCACTGTGGGTAAAGTACTTAGAAAGGTAAAGCCACTTAGCCTTCACTCCAACTTCTGAAGAGGCTGTTGTCAGCTCTCAGAAGGATGAAACTAAACCCGAAGCACAGCTGCTGGGACCCTTAAGTGGAGGAATGACCGAAACTGAGATTTAAAAACATACTACTGAGATACAACTTCAGAAAAATAGAAGGTTGATTGTTCTATTATCACAGCATTGCTCCACTCTCGTCATAGGGAGGGCCATGTCTGATTTTTCTGTTGTTCAGTCCCTAAGCTGTGTCCGACTGTGACTGCAGCAGGGCAGACTCCTCTGTCCTCCACTATCTCCTGGAGTTTGCTCAAGTTCATGTCCATTGAGTTGGTGATGCTATCTAGCCTTCTCATCCTCTGCTGCCCCCTTCTCCTTTGGCCTTCAACCTTTCCCAGCATCAGGGGCTTTTCTAATGAGTTGGTTCTTTGCATCAGGTGGCCAGAATATTGGAGCTCCAGCATCAGTCCTTGCAATGAACACCTAAGGACTGATCTCCTTTAGGATGGACTGGTTGGATCTCCTTGCAGTCCAAAGGACTCTCAAGATCTTCTCCAACACCACAGTTCAAAAGCATCAATTCTTTGGCGCTCAGCTTTCTTTATAGTCCAACTCTCACATCTGTACTTGACTACTGGAAAAACCATAGCTTTGACTAGATGGACCCTTGTTAGCAAAGTGATGTCTCTGCTTTTTAATATAGTGTCTAGGTTTGTCACAGCTGTCCTTCTAAGGAGTAAGCATCTTTTAGTTTCACGGCTGCAGCCACCGTCCACAGTGATTTTGGAGCCCAAGAAAACAAAATCTGCCACTGTTTCCACTCCTATCTGCCAGGAAGTGATGGGACAGGATGCCATGATCTTAGTTTTTTGAATGTTGAGTTTCAAGCCAGCTTTTTCACCCTATTCTTTCACCCTTATCAAGAGGCTCTTTAGTTCCTCTTCACTTTTTGCCATTAGAGTGGCAACAACTGCATATCTGAGGTTGTTGATTATTTCTCTGGGCAATCTTTGAATTCCAGATTATTTTTTATCCAGCCTGGCATTCTGCATGATGTACTCTGCATGTAAGTTAAATAAGCAGGGTGACAATATACAGCCTTGTCATACTCCCTAACTTTGAACCAGTCATTTGTTCCATATCTGGTTCTAGCTGTTGCTTCTTGACTTGCATACAGGTTTCTCAGGAGACAGGTATGGTGGTCTGATATTCCCATCTCTTTAAGAATTTTCCATGGTTTGTTGAGATCCACACAGTCAAAAAGGCTTTAGCATAGTCAATGAAGTAGAAAGTACATGTTTTTCTGGAATCCTCTTGCTTTCTCCAGGATCCAATGAATGTTGGCAATTTAATCTCCAGTTCCTCTGTGTTTTCTGAACCCAGCTTGTCCATCTGGAATTCTTAGTTCACGTACTGCTGAAGCCTAGCTTGAGTGATTTTGACCATGACCTTGCTAGCATGTGGAATGAGCTCAACCGTACAGCAGTTTGCATGTTCTTTGGCATTGCCTTCCTTTGGATAGCACTGTCCCCCATCTTTTCCTAGAGTCAGGGGATTAGAACCTCAGGCAATGCCACTTTTGGGGACCAAAAGAAGTACACACCAGCCCCCAGTTTTAAGGAACAAAGCAGCTCCTTTTCAGCCAAGGCAGCACACAACTGTCACGTCCCTTCGCCAAAGACCCTGGAAACGGTGGTGACAGGAAGGAAGATGGAGCCATTCTTCAAAGCTTCATGGAGAAGAGAGAATGGCTAGGTGTCTGAAGGCAAAAGAGGACGGGGAAGGGAAGAGGACGCGAGGGCGACAGGCTCGGCAGCACTGGGGAGCCGCAGGCAGGGCGCGCCACACTGCGGGGCGCCCGTGTGGGGCGCCAACCACCCTCTGTGCTTCGGCTGTTTCCAGCCTCAGGGCAGACTCCGCCAACAACGGCAGTGGTGACCGGGTCACAGGCTTCCCTCTGCTTCTCTTCCATGTCCCTCAGTCTCTTCTCCCAGGGTTCCCATTGCTTTCTCTCCTTTCTTCACTGTTTCCGCTTACTTCCCCCATCAAATTCTGTGATCATATATTTATAAGCATGTCATGAGATAAACAGCCTGACAGCACAAACATGGATAATACAGCACTATTTATCACCTTCCGAGATTTCATTAACAGTACTATATTAGTCCAGAGGATCCCTAACTACGTCACGGCCAATTCAATATCCACAAGACGAGGATACAGTCAACTTACCCAAGGGATTGGCACCAATAAATACATTTGCAAAGTTCATCTTCGGCATCTGGGTCAAAGACTGAATGTAGTTTCTTGCCTGTAAAACAAAGGGTTTTCAAAATGGTTTTGTTCAATATTTTTACTGCTCTCAAAGATTCCTGGTCCTGTCATAGAGCAAGTGTTAACTGACAAAGTCTGCTAGCGTCAATGTTTATGAATGTTGTGGATATTCATCACAGACTTCTCTCTCACTGCCATCCTAACCTTCTTATTTACCATCATCATCTTTATTTATTCCTGCTATCTCCCAGTTAAAATTTCAAGTGAACTAAAGTGCTAACCAGCTAAGTTCCCTTTCATTAGCATTCTGGTCACACGATCAGAAGTTTAAAATTATTAGGCCAAGATATCTAAGAAGTAGCCCTTCCTGAGACAGTCTTCCTAAAAAAGCTGAAGTTGGCATAGGGTTTAGTATTCCCAAAGAAAGTCTAAGATCAACCATCTTTTGATGAGCTGATCTCAGCAGGGACTCTCAGTATATTAAAAGGATGTCAGTATTAAACCTTGTCAACAAAATATTTTTGGTAACAAGGAAATAAACATAAGCTTTATATTATGCTAAGAGGTTCAAACACATTTAAAAAAAATATTTAACCAACTTAATAAGAGTAATAAAGAATAGTGGATTATAAGTTACACAGCTTAGGCAGAAATCTTTCCCCTACCACTTATGAGATACATCTTCTTGGGCAAGTCTTAACTAGCATATCAATGACCTCATCTGTAAAATATTAGTATTATTATTAGATATCAGTATTTGGCTTGCCTATATCATATGGTTATCCTGATACTCAAGCAAGATAAAACTAGTGGGAGAGCTTCCAAGTAAAAATTTTGACACAAAAGAACATTTATATACAAATTCAGATTTTATAATGTTTGGTTCTTGGGGTGGGACAGACCTGAATTACTTACTCTCTTTTAAGTCCTGAGTTCTTCATCTATGAAGTGGGATTAACATCAGTGCCAACCTCAAAGGGCTGAAGGGAGGACTTTGTGATAACAAACCAACAGCCTCCTCAGCACCGTCCTTGGGTTCAGAGGCGGAGCTCAAATAAACCTCAGCTGCTATCACTGTTGCCTTTAGAAAGGAAAGCCTGCTCTCATTTCCTAAGGATGCTTCAACTGGATAATTTCTAGACTTTATTCTAAAACTCAAGGTGCTAAAATACTTTCAAGGACTGATAGCTCTTAATAAAGGCAAAAATAAAAACTGGTCTTGAGAATAATCATATAAATACAAATGGTTCATAAATGCGTGCTTCACGTATTAGCTATTAAATCTATGACCTTCCCTGTTTCATAGAAAAAAAAAAAATCTCATGATCAGTCTGAATAGCTGAGATAAAACTTCTTTAAATCTAAACTACGTCCTTGAAATTCCTGTTTTTAATACAGCTCAACAGTAAAGGTATATATGTATCTTTATGTACGTATGTATACACAAACACATAACAAGGTTAGAAAAAGTTCTAGCTGCTAGGGCAACTTCATCTTTTTAAATTTTTAAAAATTTACATATATATATAAATTAGATCTCTAATACTAATATATATTAGTTTCAGGTCTGTAACAGTGATTCAAACTTCTTATACATTATATTCCATACAGAGTTATGCTGTATTTCCTATCCTTGTAGCTTTCTTTTACACATAGTAGTTTGTTCCTCTTAATAACTTCACCTTCTTAAACACCGTGTGTAGAGCAAACAGGAGACGCCCTCTTTGAGAAGCAGCTGAGAATCTTTTTGATTTGAAAAGAAAGCTCTAGGAATTGAACTATTGACAAGCCTGTTATCCCTTCCTACTTGAGCATGCATATAAAAGGGAAAACAGAGGTGAGAGAGACCACGTCATACAGAGAACAGTCTTACCTCTAATAAGATAAATGAAAAGACTAGCTGAATAAAGCCATGTGGCCAACCTGATTCCCAAAAAGATTAAGGACATCTGAAAAAGAGGTGCCCCAATCACCTCTGATGGTAAAATGAGACTTAGATTAAATAGCCAAGCATTGGCAAAAAAAAAAAGGTACCTAACCCTAAATGTTCATAGTTTTCTACATTATTTGCATATTTTATCTTAAATAGAGAACTTTTCAGCATTAGATATTTTATAGGTGTTTTTAAATAAAGGCTCTTCTTTTGGTCATTAAGAAAATGGATAAATAGGAAAACATGCTAACGGCCTTCAGTTAATACACCTCCAATTAAACATTATTCAATGGTAGCATACCCTGACTGTAGGCATAGGACCCTAGGAAAACACAAACCTCCTCTTGAGCACTAAATTCATAAATAACATCATTTTCTATGAACAAGCCTATACATTATATTCTCCATTCACAGGACGTCAAGTGTTGTAATAGCACATAGGCAGTCTTTGCCTTAGTCGCCCTAGAGGCGCATGCAAACATTCAGTGACGTTACAATCTGTGTTGGTTATACAGTGGCAATAAAATGCGAATGTGGCCTTCTGAATTAGATACTCCTGCAGTCAATTTGTTCTCACCTCATGGCTTGGCATCCTGTTAATGAGATAAGCAGGGGGAGTCCCCGTCAGACGCATAATCTGCTGAAGCTGGTTAATATCTTAAGATGCCTAGTCAAGGGCATTGTTAAGCATACAGTGCAAAAAATAACTTTCAACTCAAAAAGTTTTAGAAAAGGCCAAAAAGCCACCCCCAAACAAAAAATCTACTCCCACCCACCCCACCCACCCCAGGTCAGAGCCCAAGGCTGCACGTGAAAGCATGCATCTGTGAATGGCATGAGTTAGTAGCCATGGAGCCAGTGATGGGCCAAGTGGAGAAGAAAAACTTTTTTTTGGTTTTAGCATGATCTTTAACATTAAATATTTACGCTCCCTGGAAAGAGACTGCCCCTTGATCCGGGATGCCAGCCAGAGAACTGTTTCCGAGTACTGATGGCCACAACCTGTTTGCTTGTGGGATAAATGAAGAGGATTCAGAACATTTTGATTCAACTTCAGACAAAATAAAATGTCCAATGTAACCATTTCAGGTACAGGTTAAATTTCTGTGGCACAGGTTCTGGTGATTCTCTAAAATACCACCCCTCCTAATCTAAGACCAAGGTGGTATGCGTGTTGATACGCAAGGCCAAGCTTCAAGGACAGCAGTTAGTGACACATTTAAAATACGTGCCACAAACACACAGTGATAAGTGAAGGGGAAGTGGGGGGGATGAGAAGCTAACAGCAGAGACAAAACAGAAGCCGCAGCTGCTGCCGGTGTTACAGCATGCCACAGTGATTTCTCCCACAAGTCCCTTTAACAGGTGAACAGACTGACTTCACTTAAAAAACATCCGGGAGGAAGCTGGCAAAACACTGAGTATCTGATCTGACAAAGGCAGAACTCTGAGGTTTTCCAAATGTATGCAGATGTAGGTACACTGCACTCTAACCTTCTCTCTTTTAGCTGGCCCATCAATTTTAACACAACCACAAGACCTGTTTATCATGTGTTGCTGTTAAAGCAGAGTGGTGGGATTTTTAAAATCCTCAGCACAATAAAAACCTTTGCATATTCCCTTTCTTGGTATTTATTAATTCCCTCCTCTTGTAGCACCATTTCCAGTAAGTACTGTAATCAAATAATTGCACTTCTTTGTGGCTTCTCTCAATGATCTTTCCAGTTGAGCTCATCCTCAGAACTTAAATTCCTTAGTGGTCAGATTACTACAAACACATGTTTAAGGCTGGCTGTTAGGAAAGAGCTGGAGCCACGGCTCCACCCTGCCTCTCACGCTCCCTGGCCCAAAGACAGGCCAGCAAATCCAAAAGATGGTGTGAAGTTCTTCTAACATTCTCAATAAATTCAGGTTTACCTCTAAACAAATTACATAACAAACAGTACTCTGCATGCTAAGAGAAAGAAACAAAAGGGGCTCACTAACTAAACCAGCAACAGTAGTATCAGCTGGGTTTTAAAATGTTAAAATCCTGCCACCTTTCTCTTTTCTATGAACAATAACTTGGTCTGTACATTTCCGTGGTTTTTTTTTTTTTTTGGTCTCCTTTAGTCAAATAGGTTATTATATCCCATTTTTGTCAGGAGTTCAGGAATAAAATATTTTCAGCAAAAATTTTGAGAGTGAGTCAGTGAAAGGGCTTTTGTCTTCTTCATATGATTTATTTTTTATTTTTGTCCTTTCACTGATTAGGTATTGGGTCACCACCAAAAAATATTCTCTGGACATCCATCATGACTCATTTACCCCCCTTCTCACGGCACATGCTAACTTGTTCTCCGTCAGTCCAACTATTACTGTACTCTTACTCAGAATGTCCTAGTATTTACTGACTGAATTCCATCAATCAATAATAATGACATCACTTCACTACTTTTCAGGAGTAAGGAAAATACCTATTGGCTTTCTCTGTTTACTACATTCCTTCACTAATATGTTTTTCACGTTGAAAAGCTTTAAACAATTTTACTCACTTGGCTTTGCTATTTAGACATCATGTTTCACACATCATGTGCTTCTACGATAAACTGGTACTTGAGCAGTATTACTAACATAAAATTAATCTTGTCTACTCTTCTCAATGTTTAAATTACTTTTTATGCACTCACTGTAACTACGTAGGAGGAATATTCTTATTCCTATACTCAATGCAATGTTATTTAACTTCTGTGTTCTGATACTCAATTTATTATGCTCAACTCTATGCGAGAGATGTTGAAATGTATGATGTGCCCTATTTCACATACAGACATTTCATTAATAGGGCAGGCACTTTAAAAAAAAAAAAGGATTACAACAGGTAAATACTATCATTTTATACCCACCCTTTTTCTTCCAACAGCACATATCTCTAGGGCAGATGGCTAAGGGCGGGTGAGAAGACTGAGAAAGAGCTGCTAGTGGCCATCTCCAGACAGAGGATGCACTTGCTATCTCAGTCTCATGAGCACTATTCAGTAATAAACTGAGCTCCCCCCCCTAACCCCACTCTCTCTTGCCCCCGTGTCCTCTCTATTAGACAATCTTTCTAAGCAAAGCATTTAAAACAAAAAGGCACCGTCCTCTCTAAGCATTGTCTCATCTCTTCTTTGATTCACTCCAATCCAGCTCCTGCGTTTCAAAAAGCAAAAAGAAAACACTCCTGGCTGACGCTCTGGTCGATAACTCTGACAGTGACTTTCAAAACAGTGTGCAATCGCATGAGATTAAAGTTTAGAACATGTTATCAGAACATCTGGGATGTAAACTCAGCTCTGTCAAGTGACTCAGTGCATGACTCGGGCAAGTCCCAGTCTTCCTGTGCTTTTGCTTCCTCATCTTAAATAAGTACATGAAACAAATGAAAAGCCTGCCTCTGGCTACCCAGCAGTCTTTCCAACAGGGCAAAGGAATCCTTCAGTCAGAAACACTGGGAGGAGAATCCAGAAGGCACAGCTGGAACTTGGCTTCACAGCTCTTTTCCCCTTTTCTCCAACTGCCTGGCAGCAGACATATGGGAAACGGGAGAAAGACTGGGCTTTCCTAATTTCTCTCACGCCTGTGGCCCAAGAAAATGACCAAGCAAGCCCAAGTAAGCCAGAGTCACATTCCCATGGCTTCTCTCTAAATGCCTGCTTAGAAGCAGGAAGGCATTGGCTCCAAAGCTTTTTCTCAGGGTACTCAAACTTGTAATTACACAGGCAGGCTGTGGGAGAAGCATTTACAGCCCTCATCCTGTGGATCCGAGGTGTTAGGAGTGGGGATGTTACCTCTGACGGTCTGGAGACAGGGTAGATACAGACCCCTGTGGAGAACACACACCTTACCCAGGATGTGCAAGTTGTCTATTCCAAAGCAATAAAAAGCAAGTAACTCCTGGGAAAGGGCAAGGGAGTGCGGGCAATGCACTTTCCATTCTTTTAGTGAGAAAGCTAGACTGACAGAGGGTAAAGCTCATGCTTTGAGGATAAATACTAACCAAAAAAGTGAAAGGAGCCCTTGAGTGAAACTCTGAGAAAGATGATGTCAGGGTTGGAGAATGGAGACAACAAATTTTCCATCTCCTGGAATGAATGAGAATCTCAAATCTCACTTACTGTGATACAACTGCCCAACACAAGCTCCCATGCTCCAGTATTGTACCCAGATAGAGAGAAAACAAAACACACTCATGCATGTGAGCAGGCAGGTACATGTACACACACACCTCATCCTGGAGTCAGCACACAGAGGGCACATGTGCTTACAAACATACCCAGGTCAAAGTACAGATTGACAGAAGGGAAGTGGCAGAGGCTCCCAACAGGGCAGATAATTACAATCAAGGCATCAACTCACAGACTCTGAGGAGATTTTCTTCAAAAGCTCAGCCCCTGGGGTTCCAACGAGTCTTAAAATGAGCTTCAACTGATCAATATCTAATGGTGGACTATAAAGGAAAATGTTGGGACAAAATAAAAATGAAAAACAAACAAAACAAACAAACAAAATACCCCAATAACAAAAACTTAAAACCCCAAACCAAGCCAAAAAGGTGAATTTATCTAGGTCAAGGTTTCTGCAGGATGGTCACTTCAAGTAGAACATGCTCCTCCTGTACAAATTTTCAAAAGCTACCACACACACATACCCGACTTATATTTATTTTGTGCATCTGTCAACATCCCGTCAGTAGAGTTAAGCAGCTGTAGCTGGGTACTTAGCTGCCAAAGACAGCAGGTGAAAACATAAAAGCAGCACTCAGTCCATACGCTCAGCCCACACCTACCTCCTTCCCTTCCACCAAAGCACCAGGAGCCAGTCAAGCAAAGAACACCAGTCAGCAGAGGGCCACAGAGAAGGAAGAAGCAGAGAGCACAGGAGTTAGGGAAATACACAAGCCTACCTGTGAATATTCCTCTAAGGCTTGACCTAAGGAGCCTGTAATATGACAGGGACCTGCAAAGATCCCAGAGCCTAACCAGTTGAGATGTCCTCCTGAGAGCCTCTCCTGGCTGCGGCATGCAGAGGACTGTGAGCGACAGTGGCCAGCAGAGGGCCCCACCAGCCCACCACAGCACACGTCCTTCGGGAGTGTGGTAGCAACACGGCACACACGAGGCTTGAGGCTTCGACCTTACAGAAATGTACTGACAAACCTCACACCCCCAGAGCTCTACACAACAGGCCGCAACACCCAAACCTTTACTGTGCAGCCAACTCTTCCACACACACTCACTATGTACGTGCGTAACTGACCAGAAGTCGGGAACTTTCCACCTATTCTGACTGCTTTTAGCCTTGCCTATAAAGCTAAAAGGAGGGGAAAAAATCTTATAAAATAACTCAGTATTTTTTTTAATGACAATTTAAATGTTATCCATGCATGTCTATACTGACATTCAGAGGGAAAAGGAAGAGAGGATGACTATCTCCTGACTCTTGTCATAAAGAAAACCTGTCAGGTTTTGCAGGATTAACTCGTTCTCAACTTCGGGCCTCAGCTTAACCTTCACTTCCTCAGAGAAGCTTCCCCTACGCCACACAAGAGGCACTGCCTACCTGGTCACCCTCCATCTCAGCACAATGCTTGGGCTCCTTACGATCTGTAACTGCTTTGTTTGCTATTGACTGTCACCTCCACTGATCTGAGAGAGGGACTCTGCCTGCTCACCACTTGTTCCCAGCGCTCAGACTACCATCTGCTACATGCTGAGCACTCAAAATATTTGAGAAGGTACAGCAGGATGGAGAGGAGGGAGAACGGAAGAAAAGACTTCTGTTTATGATTAGACATATGAAGGCAGTACAGTGCAGAAGATAATGGCCACTGTGAGCCATAGCTGCCGGAGTTACAGGAATTGGTTACGCAATAATAACTTGCCCTATTCTTTCTTCCCCTCCAGATATGAAACTGGCTTAAATGCAAGAAAATTCTAGACAAGAGTCAGCAACTCAAGCTGTACTGGAACACAACCATGCCCATTCGTTTATGGACTGTCTATGGCTGCTTTCAGCTTATGTGGCAAAACTGGGTGGTTACAACAGAAACTGTATGGTTCTGTTGTAACAGAAGACCTTCTGTGGTGGCTCAGATGATAAAGAATCTGCCTGCAATGCAGGAGACACAGGTTTGATCCCTGGGTTGGGAAGATCCCCTGGAGGAGGGAATTGCTACCCACTCCAGTATTCTTGCCTGGAGAATTACACGGACAGGGGAGCCCACTCACAGAAGTTATTTCTGAATTAAGAACAGTAGAGAATAGCATTACATATCAACTATACTCCAATATAAAATAAAAACTGAATTAGAAAAAAAGGAGATAAGTTTTTTCTTTGCAGAGGGCAAAAATCAATGTGTTCTGGAGGCTAAAATTTCAATACTGAGGAAAGAAACTGAACTACTTTAGAGAGTCAAGTTTTATGCCCCCTCTGAGGAAGACTCTAGGCTGTGGGTTTCTTAAGAGTCTTACCTTCACCCCAATATACCTGAAAAGTAAGCTACTCCTACTGGTCACAGTGGTCTTGAGAGCAATGATTTGGGGGACCCCATGTCCTTTTCTACCTCAGCCAGTAAGAAACAATCTCAGGGCTGAAGAATAAAGCCCTGAATCCTCAACTTCAAGTTCACAGCCTTTGCTGATTTGGCATCAAGAGTTTTTCCTGCCTCTCCCCTCAAACTATTATTCCTTCATGCACTCAATGTTTCAACTCACACCAAATATTCCAGGCACTTTTAAGCTTCCAACTCCTTATTTATCCAAGTCATAAACAGCAATACCCTCCATTCTCCCCTCCTAGCAAACCTTTTCTCTTATTTACTTTTCAAAGTCCTGCTCAAACAAGAACTCTGCCTGCCATGAAGTCTTCTGCATATCTTGAACTTGAATTAATCTCTGCTGCTTCTCCATAACTTATTTATACTCTATTACAGTATCTGTTCACTCTGTCTTGTTTTATAAGCAGAGAACAGACATTCATTCAAACGACTTCTGTAACTCACGTTCTGCTAAGTATGATCATTCTGGTTTGGAGGACAGGTACCATCTTATCTTTAGCACCTTCCACTGAATAGCTCAATAAATATTAACTGGAAAGGTCTTCCTGTAATAGACTTTTCAAAGCAGCTCCACCCCTCTGTCTTGCCCTCAAAAATCTAGAATGACTGTACTCTACTGGGAAGTCTATATACAAAACAGTCAAGAAAAGTTGCTTCATTTCATATGCAAATGCTCATCTGAAATGTTTACACTCTAAAGAGTATACAAATACAGCGCGATGAGAGCATAAGGGCTACAGATAAAGAGCGCTGGTACAGCATGACAGTCGGTACTTAGGAGATCAGCGAACACACAGTGCGAAATAAAAGCCTACTTAGTAGCTAAAAGCACGCGCATCAAGAAAGTCAAAGCTGCAAACTTCAGAAGAAATCACCATTGGTTCTCCAAGAGCTGGCAAATCCACTGAAATACAGGTCAGTCTTCCAATAATACCAGCTACAGTAAGGCCACTACAATTTGTCCAGGCAGTTAAGGCCAGAAGGAACTTCAGGTAACTATATAAGCAGAGCAAAGCAGAACTTACCACATTATGACAATTAGTTATTTCCACAGCAAGCCATCCTTCTTACCAGGTTTAACCCCGTTTTTCCCTAGATAGCAGATATTTTTTACTGGTAGTTAAAAATGTGTTTTAATTGTAATAATCACAATGTCAAAATTTTAATTATAAATCTCCTGATTCTTCCTTAAACAACTTAGGCCTAAGGTTACTCTTTAGGTCCTCTGTAACAAAAGTAAGAGGTAGTCAGAATGAGTAGGTGAGGGAAAAAACCTAAGGGTAATGGGTTATTTGGAAGGAAAGTAAAAGAGGGATAGATAGTCTATTCACTTCTAAATGGTCTAGGCAACTCCCAGGAGATTTCTGTAAACCAGAGAGTTGAAGATACTAAGAAGTAAGCTAAGCCCCATTCTAGTCCATCCTGTCTGTCACCAGAAGAATTTTCACAGGTCAGTGTTCCACCTTTGCTTCGTGGATTTTTTAAAAAGTGCTGCTCATAAGCGGTATCAAAATAGATAAATAAAAGGACCATTTGCAGAACCTGAGACTATGGCTGCTTAAGAGCAGCAGTTTTAAAAAAAATCCACGAGGCAAAGGTGGAACACTGACCTGTGGAAATTCTCCTGGTGACAGACAGGATGGACCAGAATGGGACTTAGCCTATTTCCTTCTCTTCTCAGTCATCAAATAGTCATTTTCACTGTCATACATGGAAGATTTCTTAAGGTGCTTTAGGTTTGTGGAGAAACCTGAGAATTCCAGCCTTTTCAAATGGGGGAATACAATCTCAAGTTAGAAAAGAAAAGGCAAGAAGTAACCTAGTATTTTTCTTCTTAAACATTAGGACACTTGCTTTTGGTGTCTGAAGGAAAACTGTGTTGTTGTTTTTTTTAATGAGAGACTATTTGAAACCAGCGTCTGAAAGAGAGGGGTAGTTGTGCCAGGAAGGGGGATATACAAAAGTTTTGGCTCTACTGGCAATATTTTATCTTGTAATCTGGGCTACATAAACACAGGTGTTCATTTATTATTTCTTGTCTTTTTGTATGTCTGAAGTAGTTCATAAAATGTTTGAAAAAAATCAAAAGAAGAAATAAATGAACTAGAATTAAGGAACAGATACACAGAAAATTAATTATGGAGTAGAGCAGCAAGCTGATGGCAAGAACCCCATTATCTTAGTTAATGTCTTAAGAGTGCCATTTCTATAAAAATGAAAGAAGCAAAGAAAAGTTTTACACATGAAGGAAATTCATTTGATTACCTAGAAAAGGAAAACAATAGTAAGCCAAGGCTGAGATCTCTGGAAGGGAAAACAGTATTTGACAGGTCATAGGGTCATGAAACTCTCTCTCTTCCGTAGGCTGCAGACTGTTAAGCGTGAGTAATAACATTTCCTAACTGGCTTACTCTTTTCAGAACCAGTGGCTTTCGAAATAAGTTAGCACTATACCTGAAGAACACATTCTGGGTCCTCACTCTCTTCTAATATAAAGTTCTCTCGGGTGTGTCCACTCGAGATATATAGTCAACTAGACCAATGAGGAAGGGCTCCACTCTTAAATATAATTAGCTTTAAGACAAAAATTAGTGTATCTTATCTCTTTAGGGAAATGCTAAGGATTATTAACAACTAGTAACAAAGGAATCTTGGGAATTCCCTAGACTCCAGTGGTTAGGACTTGTACTTTCACTGCTGGGGCCTGGGTTTGATCCCCTAGTTGGGGAACTAAGATCCTGCAAGCCATGTAACCCCAAAAGAAGATTCTATCAAGAAGACTAATCACAGAGGGGAAAAAAAAAGAGAGAAAAAAAGTAGAATGGGAAGGTGACTTGCAGAGATCTAAAACTGCATAAAATATCAAGAGTCACGTGATTAAATTTTAATGTAATCTAAATGAAATCTAATAAAATTTAAAATTCAGATCAACACTCATAAAACTATGAATAGAACTCCTTGCCATGATAAAGAGTATTTATGAAAAATGCAGAGCTAAATTATACTCAGTGATGAAAGACTGAAAGATAAGAACAAGACAAAGCTGCCCACTTTCAGTACTGCTATTCAACCCTGTACTGGAAGTTCTCACTAGAGAAACTATATAAGAGGAAAAAAATAAAAGCATCTAAATTGGAAAAGAAGAAGTAAAACTCTCTATTTGCAGATGACATGATCTTACATGTAGAAAAACCAAAGAATCCACAAGAAAGCTACTAGAGTTCTCAGCTTTCAACTGTGGAAAGTTGCAGGGTACATGATCAACAAATAAAAATCAGTTGTGTTTTTTATACACCAACACTGAACAAATCAAAAAGAAAATTAAGAAAGCAATTCCATTTAAAATAGCATCTTACAGACATTAGGAAAATACCTAAAAATAAATTTAACTAAAGAGGTAAAAAACTTGTCCACTGAAAATTATAAAACATCACTGAAAGAAATACACCAGAGAGCAACTAAGTCCATGTGTCATCACTATTAAGCCTGTGCTCTACTGCCTGGGAGCCACAACTGCTAAGCCCATGGGCAGTAACTTCTGAAGCCTGTATGCCCCAGAGCCCATGCTCTGCAATGAGAAGCCACCACAATGGGAAGCCCCCCCAAACACGAAGAGTAGCCCCACTTTCAGCAACTAGAGAAAAGCCAGTGCAGCAACAAAGACCCAGCACAGTCAAAAATGGTAAATAAATAAAATTCAGCCTTCTTGGTAGACATGTTTAAAGCCTATCCTCAAATTCATATAAAATTATAAGGGAGCCCAAAGTGCCAAAAAAAAAAAAAAAATCTTGAAAACGGGAACAAAGTTGAAGGACTTACTTACTTACTATAAAGCTACCATAATCAAAGCGGTGTGGTACTGCTATAAGGGTAGATATTCGGACCAATGGAATAGAACTGATCTTTGACAAGAGTGCCTAACCTATTCAATGGAAAAAAAAATAATCTTCAAAAAATGGTCCTGGGACAACTGAATGTCCATATGCAAAAGTATAAAGCTGGACCCCAACCTCACATCACATACAAAAATTAACTCAGAATGAACTAGAAACCTAAATATAGGAGATACACACAAAAATTCTTAGTAGAAAATGCAGTAAATCTTCACAACCTTGAATTTGGTAATACACTCTTAGAAATGACACCAAAAACATGAACACAAAAGAAAAAATATATTGGAACTTCATTTAAAAAAAACCTTTGTACATCAAACGACATTATTAAAAAAATGAATAGACAGCCCACAAAATGGGAGAAAATATTTGCATATCGCATATCTGGTGAAGAAGGCTTAATTTACAGAATATATAAAGAACTCCTAAAACTCAACAACAAAAAGACAACCCAAGTAAAAGGTGGGTAAAGGTCTCAAACAAGTATTTTTCCAAAGAAGACATACCAACAGTAAACATAGGAAAAGATACTCAACATCATTAGTCATTAAGGAAATGCAAATTAAAACCACAAAGAGATTCCATCTGGTATCTCTAGGATGGCTATAATTTTAAAAAGCAGGATGGAAGGGAGGGAGGGAGGGAGGAAGAAACAGCTGTTGGTGAAGATACGGAGAAACTGCCCATTCATCACTGGTGGGCATGTAAAACAGTGAAACTGCTGTGACAAACAACGACTGCTCTGCTCCTCAAAAAAGCTACACACAGAGTAACCTCATGACCCAGCAATTCCACTCCTAGATACACAGCCAACAGAAGCGACAGGGGGAACGCAGAGAGGTAGCTGCACTTCAGTGTTCCCTGTAGCACTACCCACAGCAGCCAAAGGGGGAAACAACCGAGCGTCTGTAAGCACACGAATGGGTAAATAAAATATGGTATAGCCACACAGGGGATAGTATTCATCATAAAAAAAGAATGAAGGTTGATCCATGCTACAATATGGATGAGCCCTGAAAACGTGCTAAGTGAAATAGTTCAGACACAAGAACACAAATATTGTGTGAGCCCACTTAATATTAAATTTTTAGAATAAACAAATTCTTAGAGACAGAAAGTAGAAGAGAGGTAATGAGAGGCTATAAGAGGGAATAGGAAGTTTTTGTTTAATGGGTACAGCTTCTGTTAGGGGCGATGAAAATGTTTTGGACATAGACAGATGCACAGTTTTATGGATGTAATTAGTGCCACTGGATTGTATACTTTAAAAGGATTAAGATGGTAAATTTCATGTTATGTTTATTTTACCACAATAAAAAAATAAAGTGGCAAATTATATGTGAAAACACTTGACTACAAAAATATTTTTAATTCAGCTTCTAAGTTCCACTGGCCACATTTTAAGTGTTCTACAGCCACATGTGGCTGGTAGCTACCAACCACCATACTGGACAGTATATAAATAAACTACTTGTAAGACCACAGAAAGTTCTATTAGATGGTTCTTATCTAGAAGCTAAAACCACCAGTTTCAAATGCAAGATGAATAATAAATGAGGCAAACAGGGAGAGAACTGTGTACTCAAGTAAAGAGCAAACTCTAGAGGCTGCCTTGGCATTCAGCTGCATTTTAAAATCATAAATAGGCAGTAGCTGTGTGCCTTTCTGAGCAACAGAAGAGTGTGTGGGGCCAGCACATTCTGCAAAGGTTTTAAGAGAATGAGTTTTAGAAATTAGGAGAATAGGCAACAGATAGAATATTGGAAAGAAACGGAGACCTGAGTCAGATACATTCGTATCCATCTTTTCTGGGTTCTTATAGCTTCCTCATCTATAAAAACAGGGGGCCCAACTAGATGTTTCTTAGCATCTTTCTAGATCCCCAAGTGGATAATTCTAGATTCTTAACTTTTATCTCATCAGTACCTAAAAAAAAAAGAGGAAAAACTACTAAGTAACTTTCAGTCTGAAAGATTAAAACTAAAATTCAACTTGGTTAAAACTCTAGTTGTACTCAACACTGGATGCATAGTAGAATCAACTGGGGACTTGAAAAAGTAACAGAAAACACTTTCCTCTCCCCTTGTCAGGCAATCAAAGCTACATCCACACAGGTAGCAACTGACAAGAAGGGAGTTATACATATTACAAATACAAATCTCCCAAATTCAAGTTTCCTGATCCAGGAGAACATCTGCCTGAAAAGGAACCAAGTAGAAAAGGAACAGTGTATTACTAAAATAAAAATTTTGAAAAGAATTCTCATGTATTAAAAAAGAGAATCTCCTAGTAAAAAGCTTAAATGCTAGGTTTTCTTCCCAAAGCTCATAGAGGGAAAAGAAGTATGCATAAAAAGGAACACTTCTTACAGAGGCCAAAAGTTAGCATTTTAAAAGGGTTGATCCATCAATGGGCACCTGTAATGAGACAGAACCAAAGGCAATCACAACTGCTTTGAAACCTTTATACCAGTAGCCTGTCAAGGGGATCCATTCTTTACTAGCTGTTAAAAAAACTTTAATAAAACAAAAAAACACAGCCTTTAATGATTTTTAAGTAGACAATAAAGTGGGAAGGTGAAGGGGAGAAACTCTTCCCAAAGATCACTGATGAGGATGATGGCTAACATCTACTGGCAGGCCCTGCTCCCAGTCCTTTCCAGGTCACCTCACTGAATTCTCACATGAGGTATGTACTATGATCAGCATTTTACAGTTAAGGAAACCAAGAGACTGAGGTTACACAACTGGCTCAAAGTCAGAGGGCCGGAAGTAAAAGAGCTAAGTAATATCAACCCTGGAAGTCTGATTCCAGAACACGTGCTCTTAACTAGCATGCTTTACTGTCCGTGTCTCTCCACCACTTTGTGGTGGACAGCTTGGTTGGACAGTTTGGTTGGACAGCTCAACCAAACTGGTGGAGAGCAGGTATGAGTGTCTGCGACCAACTGTAGATGGACATACGGAAATAAAGGAAAGGAAGGGGCAAGAGGAACAGAGAAGAACATCAGAGCAGAATGCTCAGGAAGACAGAGTAAAGAATGCAACTCAGAGGAAAAGGAAAATCACAAACTGTCCCTCATTCTCTTAGCTTAGACTACAATGTGTATGTCAAATTTCTAAGAAACAGGTATAAGGTAAATGAAACAAAGGATAAAGGGGAAACATTAGGTATTAAAATTAGAATCCAGGGATGAGAAGGAATAAGGTGAGCCATATAGGGAAATTATACTCTGTATCAATCCAGTAATATTCAGAGGGAAATTGACAGCTGAGGGAAGAGGCTTTTCATTTTCAGTTCATTAGCAAAATACATTCTAGCAGAAGACAGTTAGAATACGTGGATTGGTGAAATGAACATCACCGTCACCCCAGAAGTATGATCCCAACTGTAAGCCAGTGAACTGACATTCTGGTTTATAAACTCAGTGTGTCTGCTTAGGTGAGATGCTAAAACAGCTTTTAGGTCTCTAACTGTGATAGAACACAGGCAACGGCAGCATCTCTAAATGCTCAACCAAACTGGATGAATTTAACCAAATTTAACCAAATGAATTTAACCAAATTTAACCAAATGAATTTAACCAAATTTAACCAAATGAATTTAACAAAAATCTTCAGATCTAATTCTAGATATAAATTTAAAAATGTTTTCTTGCCTAAACATCTTCCCCAAGTGGAACTGATGAGGGTTACGACAAATCACATTTTGATGATATTATTACTAAACTGTGAAATGGGCATGCAGCAGATAGAAAAGGGACTAAAATAAAGGGGTTGTGATAAACTATAGACTAGACAATAAATCTGGAAGTAAATTAAAGTTTGGTTACAATCTGGGATAAAAACAAAGTCATGCTGAGGGGAGATAAAGGTACACGACAGGGTGACCTTATCTTCTTGCTTTTATTTGTTTTTGTTTTTATTTTATTTTATTTGTTTTTAAGCAACAAATTAAAGAAGTCAGCAAGTGTATCATTACAAGGACCAAATACAGCCTTTTTAATACATAAACCAAATATAAAAGCAAGATATCCCTGATTTATAAATGGTTATCTTGTGCTCACTGAGTGTTGGTACAGACAGACTAAACCAGTCATTGAGGTTTAGAACTTCTCACCAACATACTCAGTTGCAGAATGGCTGTGGGAAGATTAATAAGGAACCTGCAGCAAAAAAGGTGACATATGAAAGATTTTAAAGGTTTGCCAGATTATGAGGAACTTTTCCAAATCATAAAAGTAAATTGCAGCCTCTTTCTTGGCAAGGCAAGATACTCTGCAGGAGGGCAGATCTCACAATGGACGATAGAAACAAGTAACGTTAAGTCCTTCCAAGAGACAGGTAAAAGCGATACACTTCCATGGACACTAAAATACAGACAAGAAACAAGAACCCAAAACTTTTTAAAGGATACGGTCTGTACCAGGAAACAACGTTCTTCCAGTCAACAGCTCGGCCATTATGCATCCCACTGACCAAATATCAACTGGCAAAATTAAAGAGAAATAAAAGTATATACAAAGTCACTCTTATCAAACTTGGCTACAAATGGAACTACAGCTGGGGCTGAAACACTCTAATTAATATTTAAGGTATCTGAAGTTCAACACTCATACTCAACATTTTTATACAAATAAATAAGCTAAAACCTTCACGAAAATTAAAGGGCTTCATAGGTGGGCTAGGTCAAAACACAGTTACGGCAAGAGAAATAAGCTGTTCACAAAGGGGCAAAGGTTTCTTACTGGTAGAAATGGTGGATTCTCCCAAGTAATATTGAAAGTTAATATTATGAACCCAATGTCTTCAGGTAGAATATGAATATGAAAGAATATGTTCAAAATAAGTAAAAAGCCAATTAAATCACAGAGTCTGAAAAACCCTACTTTCTCTGAGCAACTGAAATATCCTCTTTTTGTAGACTTAAATGTTTCCTGAGGGAAGAAAAAGAATGTTCCCTCCTACTCCCCCATCTCCACTTCTGGGAACCCCAAATATACCTAACATGGTATCAATAAGGCCCTAAGTAACCAGTTCAAGGAGTACCTGTCTGGTTGTAATGCATCCAGTTCAGCATGATCTCAGGAGCCCTGTACCACCTGGTGGCCACATAGCCTGTCATTTCATCATCTGTATGTCGAGCCAGTCCGAAATCCAAGATCTAATGAGAAAAGAGCAATCAGGCACTGAACAGTCCAACTCTTAAGGCTTGTAAAGCAGGAGGGAAAAAACTGTAGTACATAATAAAAAGCAAGAACAACAAAGCATCTGCATAACATATTTCCTGGTCCGTGCTTAGAATGCATGGGGAACACAGCAAGAATTTTAAAAAAAAAAATGAAATTACAAAAAAATGAAACAAAAATGCTCTGCTTTTGCACTTATCCAAGAGCAATTAAAATATATGTTCCACACGAACATGAATATTCACAGCAGCTTTACACAGCTCTGAGGGGAAAAGCACTTGTGTCTATCAGTTGTCTTGTTTACTTGCCAAGTTGTTTCTGCCTCTTTTGCAATCCCATGGACTGCAGCCCGCCAGGCTCCTCAGTCCATGGTGTTTCCCAGATAAGAATACCGGACTGGGTTGTCATTTCCTTCTCCAGGGGATCTTCCCGACCCAGACCCAGGAATTGAACCCGTGTCTCCTGCACTGACAGGTGGGTTATTTATGGCTGAGCCACCAAGGAAGCCCTGTCTATAAACAGGTGATAGATAAACAAACTGTAGTACAGTCATAAAATGGATCTACTTGGCAACAAAAAGGAATAAACTACTGATACACACAATACAGATGGATCTCAATAATACTGCACTAAGCGAAAGTCAGACACACACAGAAAAATACTGTATGATTCCACTTGTATGAAACTCCAGAAAAGATAAATCTAGTGTCAGAAAGCAGATCAGTGGTCGTCTAAAGTAGGCGTAGAGGGGTGGGGACCAGCTAGGAAGGGGCACAAGGGAACTTTCTGGAGGGATGGATATGTTCTTTATCATAATTGTGCTGGTTACAGAGCTATAAAAATTTTCATATGTACACTTAAAAAGTTGCATTTTATTGTAAATTTTGTTTCCAAATAATTGAGTAACATGAGAAATGAAACAAAGAAAAAAATTCCAGAGCTGCTTGCTCTTTATAGATTATCTCTTGTTTGAATTATTTTGAAAGAGTGGGTTTCTGCCTTTTTTTTTCTCTTCAGATCAGATCAGTTGCTCAGTCACGTCCGACTCTTTGCGACCCCATGAATCGCAGCAGGCCAGGCATCCCTGTCCAGCACCAACTCCCAGAGTTCACTCAGACTCACGTCCATCAAGTCAGTGATGCCATCCAGCCATCTCATCCTATGTCGTCCCCTCCTCCTCCTGCCCCCAATCCCTCCCAGCATCAGAGTCTTTTCCAATGAGTCAACTCTTCGCATGAGGTGGCCAAAGTACTGGAGTTTCAGCTTTAGCATCATTCCTTCCAAAGAAATCCCACTGCTGATCTCCTTCAGAATGGACTGGTTGGATCTCCTTGCAGTCCAAGGGACTCTCAAGAGTCTTCTCCAGGACCACCGTTCAAAAGCATCAATTCTTCCGCACTCAGCCTTCTTCACAGTCCAACTCTCACATCCATACATGACCACAGGAAAAACCATAGCCTTGACTAGACGGACCTTTGTTGGCAAAGTAATGTCTCTGCTTTTGAATATGCTATCTAGGTTGGTCATAACTTTTCTTCCAAGGAGTAAGCGTCTTTTAATTTCATGGCTGCAGTCACCATTTGCTGTGATTTTGGAGCCCAAAAAAATAAAGTCTGACACTGTTTCCCCATCTATTTCCCATGAACTGATGGGACCGGATGCCATGATCTTCGTTTTCTGAATGTTGAGCTTTAAGCCAACTTTTTCACTCTCCACTTTCACTTTCATCAAGAGGCTTTTGAGTTCCTCTTCACTTTCTGCCCTAAGGGTGGTGTCATCTGCATATCTGAGGTTATTGATATTTCTCCCGGCAATCTTGATTCCAGCTTGTGTTTCTTCCAGTCCAGCGTCTCTCATGATGTACTCTGCATATAAGTTAAGTAAACAGGGTGACAATATACAGCCTTGACGTACTCCTTTTCCTATTTGGAACCAGTCTGTTGTTCCATGTCCAGTTCTAACTGTTGCTTCCTGACCTGCATACAGGTTTCTCAAGAGGCAAGTCAGGTGGTCTGGTATTCCCATCTCTTGAAGAATTTTCCACAGTTTATTGTGATCCACACAGTCAAAGGCTTTGGCATAGTCAATAAAGCAGAAATAGATGTTTTTCTGGAACTCTCTTGCTTTTTCCATGATCCAGCGGCTGTTGGCAATTTGATCTCTGGTTCCTCTGCCTTTTCTAAAACCAGCTTTATCTCAAGAGGACTGCTTTCTTGATATTCATACTATAATTCTCCTTTTTTATCACTAATATATTAAATTTCTAATTTAACTTCATTTTAGAATGAAAACAAGATACCTGATACTACCTTCAATATCACTCAAACTAAAGCTTACTAAATAAATCTCCAGTTTAAATTTCAAAGTCTAATGATATTCCTAAGGACAATATAATATGAAGTTCCAGATAAAAAGTCATGGCTTTATAAATTCATTCCCTTTATAAATTTGCCTGGCTAGTCAAACATATAATTACAAAGTGAAACAAACAATTACCAGTGTCACTTCATCCTACCTTCAGCTCACAGTCTTCATTCACAGCTAGATTACTAGGTTTTAGGTCCTAGGAAGCAAGAGAGGACAGGATCAACTTTATGATGCTTGATGAATTCTCTCCCTAAAGGTAATGATGAAGAGCTAAACATAAAAGACTTGATCCAGCTACAAACAATTTCCATTCTATAGTCACTACCTAGTTCTAATTAGCCTTAAATAGGTAAAACAAAACAAAAAACCTATATATCCTCTTTCTTTACTTAGTTTAAACCTAGAGTAAAGTTGCAATCAGTCAATATTTCAATAGCTAAAATACTTAGACTAGGATCTTGCTATCTCCCCACCGACCATCCCAATAATGTAATCAAAATACAATACCTACCCTGTGAATTATGTCGGCTGAATGTATATACTGTGAAAAAGCACACACACACACAAAAATAATCAGTGAAAGAAAAAGTTATCTCCAACCTCGTATCATATTATATGACATATCTGAAGTGCGTTTTTACTTTTTTATGAGTCAATAATGCTAGGATTAAGAGCAGGATTAGAAATCAGAACAAGTAATTATCAGTAGTCTATACTCTGACCATAACTATGATTTCTGTACCATCAACTCTATTCATAGAGCTGGAGTATGAGTGAAATACAGCTTTCAACCTATTTTCTGGTGGGTGCTCTAGAGCACAATAAGGACTCAAAGTTGCTAAATATTAAAGGGGGTTTAATTTAAAAACACTGTTTTTAAATTAACCCCTTTGAGGATATTCCCACCCCGCCCCCCCTTTTAACCCTCAAATTAACCCCTTTGAGGATATTTTCAAAGTTTCAACATGACACTCAACAGATATCAGATTATATCAAGAAATTATTATTACTGTTTAGATGTAATGAAGAGACCTTAACTCTCAGACATGCCTATATAGAAGTATCAAGGGGGTGGACCGATATGAGGTCTAGACTTGCCTTAAAATAATCCAGGGTTTAGGGGAATAGGAAAGGAACAAGATTAGCTGTATTTTGGTAATTGTGGTTGCTGAGTAAACACAGGGGTTCATTATACTACGATTGTACTTGTGATTATCGTATTTTAAATCTTCCATGAGAAAAGTCTTGTTTGTTTTCCCTTAAGCCCTAAATAGAAGGGAAAGAGGGAGAATTCATTTCTGAAAATTATTAGTCTGTACCTTGAGACCTCTGAGAATCTGGTAGATAAGGAACTGAACATGGTCATCTGTAAGCTTCTGACATTTCACGATGTTGTTCAGATCTGCCCCCATGAGATGGGTCACCAGGTACCTAAAAATTAATGGAGAGTTATACAATAATCCAGAACCTTAAGGAAGCTCTGATCTTCATAAGACTATCAGAAGTCCACTCAATAAGTACCACTGCTGCTGCTGCTAAGTCGCTTCAGTCGTGTCCAACTCTGTGCGACCCCATGGACTGCAGCCTACCAGGCTTCTCCGTCCATGGGATTCTCCAAGCAAGAACACTAGAGTGGGCTGCCATTTCCTTCTCCAATAAGTACCACAGTGACAGCTAAAAGCTTAGTAACTATTGATGGAGGGCTCATTTTCAACATCACTGTTCTAACTTTACTGCCTGTCATCTATTTTTCTAAAAATTTTTATACTTGTTCCAACTTGCCATCTTTTCCTAGGTTCTCTAAAGACAAGAGAAAAAAAAAAGCAGGGACTTCCGTGGTGGCGGGTGCTTCTCTGGTGGCTCAGTTGGTAAAGAATCTGCCTGCAATGCAGGAGACCTGGGTTCGATCCCTGGGTTGGGAAGATCCCCTGGAGATGGGTATGGCAAAACGGCATGACAACCTACTCCAGTATTTTTATGTGGAGAATACCATGGACAGAGGAGCCTGGCGGGCTACTGTCCATAGGGTCACAGAGAGTCAGACACGACTGAATGACTAACACTTTCACACTTTCTGTGGTGGTAGAGTGGATGAAAATCTGCCTGCCAATGCAGGGGACACGAGTTGGATCCTTGGCCCAGGAAGATCCCACATCCTATGGGCAACTAAAGCCTGTGAGCCATAACTACCAGAGCCTGCATGCCTAGAGGCTGTGCTCCACACCGAGAGAAGCCACTACAACGAGAAGCCTGTGTATCACCACGAAGAACAGCACCTGCTCACCACAAGTAGAGAAAGTCCTAGTGTAGCAACAAAGACCCAGTGCAACCAAAAATAAAAGTAATTATTAAAGAAAAAAAGAGAAGATGGAGATTGGAATGATATCCATGTTTGCATCAGTTTTCTTAAAAACGATATTATTGCATGAGAAATGTACGCTATAACTAAATGCATGGCCATATTTTTAAATCCACTGTTACATTTTCCACTTCATATTGCAGGGTCTAAAATAGGAGTATCTTCAAATAAACTTATTTACAAAACAGAAACAGACTCACAGACATAGAAAACAAACTTATGATTACCAAAGGCAGGGGGGGAAGGATAAATTAGGAGTTTTTGGATTAGCCGATACAAACTACTATATATATCTGAATCACTTTGCTGTATACCAGAAGCTAACACAACATTGTAAATCAACTACACTTTGGTTAAAAAAAAAATAAAAATATCTTTAAATTTTCAAATTATAACTCTTCTTTTTTAGGAATGACTGGAAAAAGGATGCTGGCCACTGACAATATTCCTGCACTTACTTTAATGAAATATTTTATCTACAAGGCAGTCAGACGTTCTAGTTTCTCCTCACAGGTGCGGCGCTGCGTATTTTTCATCCTGTCCTCACGTCACAGGATTAGGGAATGATGACATTCAAGCCCAACAGGTTTACCACAGATATTCTAGATGCAGTGCCCCACCCACTCATTACTGTATCACACTGCTGTGGGAACATAAAAACCACACTTAGTACTAAACAAGTGGAATTTTTAAAAATTCGGTTAGGTTTTATCTACTAGAAGAATCGTTACCCATTCCTGAGGCGGAATGTATATCAGCTGAGCTATTAAAAGAGAGTCTGATTTCATTTCTCTTCAATTACTATTTTTTTTAATATGTTATTTTTGTCTGTTTGTTTTAGGCCACCACATGGTTTACAGGATCTTAGTTCCCCAGCCAAGGACTGAACCCAGGGCCTTGGTAATGAAAGCGTGGAGTCCTAACCACTGGAACACCAGCAAATTCCATTTTTATTTTTGATAAATTTGGAAGAAAAGAAACCAAGCCAGCAATTTAAATATACTATTAATGCCTTACATGGCTATATATGTGTATGACCTGTCTTCACACACACCCCACTATATTTATTACTTTCTTTCCTCAAACAAGAATTTTTTTTTCCTATTTCTTAATTTCACTGTTCAGCTATTATGGTCAGTTCACAATTTCATGAAGAGTAATAGGATTTAGCATAGATGTAACCTTAAGATTTTAGCACTTCATATATATATATATATATATTTAAAGATTTTTAATTATTTATTTATTGCATTTCTGGCTGCACTGGATCTCTGTTGCTGTGTGGGCTTTCTCTCACTGCAGCAAGCGAGGGCTACCCTCTTTAGTTGCGGTGTGCAGGCTTCTCACTGTGGTGGCTTCTCTTGCAGAACACGGCCCCAGAGCACAGGTTTAGTAGTTGTGGTGCACAGGCTTAGCTGCTCCGAGGCATGTGGAATCTTCCGGACCAGGGATCGAACCCATGTCCCCTGCACTGCAAAGCAGATTCTTAACCACTGGACCACCAGGGAAGTCCAGCACTTCATATTTTTAAAACTTGCATGTTTGTTTATATTGCCTTGAGCAAAGATAACTCTAAACGTCATTTAAACTATGCTGGATGTTTTGAAATGTTTTCATAAAGGTTGTTCTGACTTAAGGGATGTTCCAAGCTCAACATAACATAACCAAACGCATTAGTGCTTATTCCATGCCAACCACTATTTATTATGCCTGTGTCTCATACACTCTTCCCAACAACTCTGTAAATTTTATTAGTATTACCATTTTGTAGAGGAAGAAACACAGACAAAACAAGTATATATTATCTGTTCAAGGTTAAAAGAGAGGTCATGTCAGGGGCTGAATCCAAAACTGGTCTGATCTCAAAGACCATGATCTTAAATCACAGCCCATACAGCCTCCAAGTTCTTCTAGATGACACAGAATTTAAGTCAAGAGAATGATTTAAGTTATACAAATATTGCAATATTCTATCCTAATCAATCCAGAGAAGGCAATGGCACCCTACTCCAGTACTCTTGCCTGGAAAATCCCATGGACGGAGGAGCCTGGTAGGCTGCAGTCCATGGGGTCGCTAAGAGTCGGACACGACTGAGCGACTTCACTTTGACTTTTCACTTTCATGCGTTGGAGAAGGAAATGGCAACCCACTCCAGTGTTCTTGCCTGGAGAATCCCAGGGACAGGGGAGCCTGGTAGGCTGCCGTCTATGGGGTCACACAGAGTCAGACATGACTGAGGTGACTTAGCATAACATAGCATCCTAATCAATCACTGTATTTTTAATCCCAGATTGATACACAACCCAGCAAATATGAGAACACTGCGAAAAACTGGTTAATACTGTGGAATCAAGATTTCCCTCAGAAAATCTGGGATAATAGTTGCCATACCCATAATACCAATTATAAAAATTTGCAAGGCTTAGGTTAAGGAAAAGGGAATCCAACTTTTGTTTTATAAGACTGTTTTGCAAATAATTACATTTTATGACACTGAATAGTGAGAGGGTTATTCTTTCAACTTTCAAAAATATTCTATTTTTGTGGAGAAAAGGTAAACAGAAGAAATGCTGTTCTGTGTGATTCTCTCTAGAGTCTATCTTAATTTGTCTTGAAATAAAACCTAAAGATCTTAAGTCTACACTGGCAGTGCTAGTTCAGACAGGTGTTAAGCAGTATTACCAAAGCAAAGAGTAATTTTAAGTCTAAGTATTGTGTTTAAATAGTTACCAACAACTCAAGAAATTCTATATAGTCAGAAGACCACTGACTGCACAGCCTGAGAGAGCGTATGCTTTTGGTTGGAATATTCCACCACCATGTAATTCCCTTTAAATGCCCTCCCATCAGAGACCGCATCCATTTTATCACTAAAATTTCCAGACAGCAAGAGACTGTCAAGACATTATGTAAGTACATAAGGTTAATCAGTCTATACAGTAATAATTGTCAAACATTGCTCCTAGGCTCCAGTCAAACCAACTGAACCACATTATTCATGGCAGACCTGTTTGGCAGGAACTAACCTAATCACTACATGTTGTTTCCATGAAGCCCAGAAGACCAATCCGAGACAACCAATTGTCAAATTCCAACTCGTCACATACAGCAAGGTTTTCGAAATAAATTTTGCAACAGTGGACAAAAGCAAGTGTCATGAAAAGTTACCGAATGCTTATGGAAGACACGTCAACTTTTAAAAGCAGTGAACAAGGGAGTGTGACGAAAATGTAGGTAGGCACATTTTAAATAAGTCAATCCCAAAGGAGCATTAATAGATGCCACATACTTTCTACACTATTAGTCCCTGGGAAGCAAATTTAATTACATTTTAGTCAAGACGTGCCTATTATTGTTGGTGTTCATGCACGTGTGCATGCTAAGTGGCTTCAGTCATGTCTGACTCTTTGTGACCCTATGAATTATAGCCCACCAGGCTCCTCTGTCCGTGGGAATTTTCCAGGCAGAATGCTGGAGTGGGTTGCCATGCCTTCCTTCAGGGGATCTTCCCAACCCCTGTGTCTCTTACATCTCCTGCATTGGCAGGCAAGCGCCACCTGGGAAGCCCCATTGGTGTTCATACACTTCCAATAATTAAATCCAACCAACAGCTGGAAAGCTATCTAGTTCCCCCACATTTAAAAAGGAATTAAGTAAGTAGGACTTTATTAGGCTGAAGGCTGAAAATATGATTTCACAGCCCGATGATACAAATTCTGCTTGCCACTTTTCTTGGGAAGATAGTCTCCTTTAAACTTAAACTACAAAAAGCATAAATGATCACTTCTCCAAGTAAAATGTACTGTAACAACAAAAAGGCAGAACTCTACAATAAGCGGTTTCCAGTACTCTAGACAGCACCCTTTGCAGAGCTTCATTTATTAATCACTTCTTGGAAAACATACAACTGTGAAGACTCCTACTCTACTGCCCCCACTCCCCCGCCTTTAAAGCATAATACAATCAGAAAGAAACTATGCAGAAAAAAATCTATAGTTTGGCATTTCTACTTCTGTTGGCCCTATTTGACAAAGAAATTATCAGAAAGGAAAAGAAGCATATCCATATTAAAACAAAGTATTTAAAATAATCATAAAGATTGACAATTTGTAATGACATGCTTCTGAAATACATCCAATGACTCTTGGATGAAAAGAGCAGATAGAGTGATTCTATAAAAATGAAAAACAGATCATCTCACTCTTCTCAAAAGGCTTCTCTTTCACTTAAAGACAAAATTCCTTTCAGCGGCAGATAAACCCATACATGAACCAGGATCTTGTTCCCAGTAATCTTTCTCCTTTCTTCACCTGCTTCTCTCCCCTGCGCTCACTTAGCTCCACACTGGCCTCCTTACTCCAGCCATGCAGGTCCCCTTGCTGCAGCTCCAACACAGCACGCAGTCTTCTGCCTCAGGACCTTTGCACTGGCTCGTCCCTCTGCCTGGAATGCTCTTCTCCCACATATGTACAAGTCTAGTTTTTGTACTTCTTCAAATTTTCCTTAAAATTCACCTTCTCAATGAGGTCTATCCTTACCACCCCTTTGAAAATTGTCTCTGCCCCCTGCCCTCACATGCCCGATAATCCCTCTTCCTTGTTCTACTTTTCTTCTTGTCCACAGCATTACTGCCTGCTAAATGCTATCCAATTTCCTCTTACATGCTCATTGTTTATTGCTATCTATCTGTACAATGTTCAAGGAGGACAGGGCTCTTTTTTGTTTGTGTAGTATCTAAAGTACCTAAAAACACTGTCTAGCAGATGTCAGGCACTCAATTACCACTGAATTGAATGACCCAGAACAACTCATATAGCATTACTAGTAAGACCAGGAAAGGGCATATCTTTCTGAGATACTCATGCCAAAGATCTTATCTGGTAAACAGACCAGACTCTTCTAATGTAAGGGGTAAAAGCACCAGCAGCCAGGCAGGCAGCTTAGCCAGTTTATTTCACAACAAACTACTCTCCTCATTTGACATGGAGATTACTGAAAGGTGCCCCCTACATTACCTCCAACAAACAAACCAGACTCAAAATATTACCGTATGGTCTATATTCCAGGATAAAACAAAAAAGTTAGTCAAAAGAGAATGCACTGGGCATGAATTCAGACAACTAGATTGCCAACGAGTCATAAACTAGAAAGCACAAGGTTATTCATTCGTTCAACTGCTCCATGAACAAATCCTTATTGTCGAGCACTGGGAGTATTAATAGTGGAAAAGATACAGAATTTAGATAGGAGGAAGGCCTATATACACATGTAATAGAGCATGATTAGAACTATAAAAGGGGGCATCAAGGAGCTGGAGAACACACAGGGGAGGGCTACAACTCAGGATTATGAAGCAATTAATTAGGGAAAGTTTTCTTGAGGGTCTCAAACTAAAAGCCAGACCTTGAAGCTGCTTTACCTTTTTCAACAGCTAATCTGAGAAAAAGAGGGCATCTTACTGATTGTATCAGACAAAAATGGAACGGTATTTTCTTAAAGGATGTATAATTTGTTTAGATTTCAAAGGTGAGTCTGTGACAACACCTACATGCTTTACCAACTCTCTATGCTCATTTTAGCAGACCTCTCTGATAAGGATATAAATTTCAAATATAACTGTTAATACAGATAACTCATTCATCTTTCTCCCAGGTTGCTTCTGTTCTTGTATTACCTATCTTGAGCACTCAACCTATTTTCAAAGAATAAGTATTTCTGTAAGTTCAAGCCACTGGGCTAGGAATTTCTTTCAGTGATGGAGGAAAGCACTATTTCCAAGCCAACAATGCCAATCAGTCAAATTAGGAAAACAACTCTCCTCTGCTACACACATACACACACATACAAAATCAGAATTTAGTAACAATTTTTATTCAAGTACAAAAGAAAAATTAAGGGTTATCTACTCCTTTAATTGTCTCCATTTCACAGAAATCTCTTTTTTCTGTATAATTTACACATTTCCTTCTTTGACTATCTGGAATATACTTCAAGCTCTACATAAAATCCTTACTCATCTGTTTCTTCAAATACAGTTATTACCTTCTTTAGAGGTTTTCCTCCACTAAGGTTCTCTCATAGTCTGAGATCACTTAATACCCTGTACACTGCTATGACATGGCCAATTTGACTTTGTCCTTTTAAGTTATTGTAGGTAAGCATTTAATGCTTCATCTTATTAATGAGACCATATGCAACTAAAGGCCTTTAGTTTTGACATCGTGTCTATTCAAGAAGGGTCAGCAAATATCCAAATAATAGAGCTCCGATCAATAAAAATGTAGTTAGAAATAGAGCCAAAAAGAATTAAGATATGTACAATTTTATTTGTGGTATTAAATAATTCAGTTCATCTCTCTCAACTTCTGAAAATTTATAACTACCAAAGACTGAACAAGAAAGAAAATAAACTCCCTGCTCTAATAATAGAACTTACAAGCTAGAGGGAGAAGACAGAGAATAACGAACACATGATGATAAAATTTGCTAAGAACAAGCAGCATAAGGAGTAGGCCCCGACAGTGTAGTATTTCAGCTAGGATGGTGAGGGGGAAAAAAGCTTCTGATGAAATGACCTTTCATAGAGTCTTGAAGGAAATGAAGGAGCCAGTCATGTGGATATGTGGGGAGAGTGTTTCAAGTCAACACTAGAAAGCCGGGCAAAGGTCCTACCGAGAATGTGGATGTCTGTATTCAGGGAAGAATAGAGAAGCCAGAGCGGCTGGAATGGAGAGAGTGAGTGGGGAAAGTACTGGGTGAGGTCAGAGAGTGTACAGGAGCAAAAATCATGCAGGATCTTTCAGAACCTCCAGCCTCTATTTTGTTTGGTCATTTAAACTGCTCTTCTCTCCAATTAACAAGAGTCTCAATCTATCATCAAGGATCATGTCTATTTTATTTGCTACATTCTCCAGAGAATGAATACTTAAATATAAATCTAGAAATGTCCTTTACCTATTCAGTATAATCAGCAACTTTTACACTGATATAAAAGGCTGCACCTAGTAGTTGAGCAATCATGGCTAAATAAACTAGGTAATTATCTGTCCATTGGCTTTCACTAAAACAATGGCTGCTGACTGACCCTGTTATAGGTCTTCTGCTAAATCACAGTAGAATCGAAAATCTCACT
Organism: Bos indicus; assembly: GCF_029378745.1. Taxonomy (NCBI): domain Eukaryota; kingdom Metazoa; phylum Chordata; class Mammalia; order Artiodactyla; family Bovidae; genus Bos; species Bos indicus. The sequence goes on along the minus strand of NC_091782.1, from coordinate 11,510,060 downwards.
TCCACACCTTTTCACTAAGAGAGATAAGGAACTGTAACAAGGGGAGTAACAAACCCTGGATGGGAAGCTGTAAAATAAGGGGGGGAATGGCAGAAAATAGTATGCAAAGACTTGGCTATTTCAAGATTCTGGGTTTCTATTGGCAAGTAAATATATGCAGAATGCATATACAGGGCTTCCCTTGTGGCTCAGACGGTAAAGAGTCTGCCTACAATGCGGGAGACCCGGGTTCGATCTCTGGGTCAGGAAGATCCCCTGGAGAAGGAAATGGCTAAACCCACTCCAGCATTCTTGCCTGGAAAATCCCATGGATGGAGGAGCCTGGTGGGCTACAGTCCATAAGGTCATAAAGAGTTGGACACAACTGAGTGACTTCACTAAGGCATATGCATGCCACCTCCTGCCAAATATTACCATCAAGAAGCAAACAGAAATGTCCAAATGATATCTAATCATTAAAAATATCTAGCTATATCTTATAAAATTTTGTAATCTGTACAACCACATCACATGGCAGTCAAGAACAACTTGGTGGACTCATCTTCTAACTCCACATTTTCCAAACACCAGGTCTATCAGATTCCGTGACTGAACATCGCTTCTAACGATCAGAACTCACCACCTATTTATTATTCCCTTCTCAAAAGTATAGTCTTACAGATGAAGGTATGTGGGGTGCCTAAATAACTAGAAATTTAAAATTCAGTAAAAAGTTGAATATGCAGATGACACCACCCTTATGGTAGAAAGTGAAGAGGAACTAAAAAGCCTCTTGATGAAAGTGCAAGAGGAGAGTGAAAAAGTTGGCTTAAAGCTCAACATTCAGAAAATAAAGATCATGGCATCTGGTCCTATCACTTTGTGGGAAATAGATGGGGAAACAGTGGAAACAGTGTCAGACTTTATTTTTCTGGGCTCCAAAATCACAGCAGATGGTGACTGCAGCCATGAAATTAAAAGACGCTTACTCCTTGGAAGAAAAGTTATGACCAACCTAGATAGCATATTCAAAAGCAGAGACATTGCTTTGCCAACAAAGGTCCGTCTAGTCAAGGCTATGGTTTTTCCAGTGGTCATGTATGGATGTGAGAGTTGGACTATGAAGAAGGCTGAGCGCCGAAGAATTGATGCTTTTGAACTGTGGTGCTGGAGAAGACTCTTGAGAGTTCCTTGGACTGCAAGGAGATCCAACCAGTCCATTTTGAAGGAGATCAGCCCTGGGATTTCTTTGGAAGGAATGATGCTAAAGCTGAAACTCCAGTACTTTGGCCACCTCATGTGAAGAGTTGACTCACTGGAAAAGACTCTGATGCTGGGAGGGATTGGGGGCAGGAGGAGAAGGGGACGAGAGAGGATGAGATGGCTGGATGGCATCACCGACTCGATGTACGTGAGTCTGAGTGAACTCTGGGAGTTGGTGATGGACAGGGAGGCCTGGCGTGCTACGATTCATGGGGTCGCAAAGAGTCGAACACGATTGAGCGACTGAACTGAACTGAACTGAACAAGTTGAAGTGTATGATAAATGTAAAGTGCTAACTGAAATGTAAAGGGACAAATACACATAACACAAGATTTAAAGCCAACTATAAATATGCAAAATAGAGATTTTAATTAGCACAGAAAATTCTTGTTCAAAATTACTGTCTGCTCTAAACACAGCAGCCTGCAGAATCATTTGAGCCTCAGTCTTCGTTTACGCTATTTTAATGTGCATTTGAATGCATTTAGGAAGTGCAGGTACTGTGTTGCATAACACTGAGCCTACGATATACCAGTTTTCTCAAAGTATTTAAATTTGCACACTCTGCAACTGTCAGTGAAGATGTTTGACCTCCTGTGCAAATTCCAAAATGACTTTGGAAAACACTGAAATAACCACAGTCTTAAAAGAGCACTAATTTTTTTCTCAGTGATACATACATCATAAAAAGATAACAATGAAACATTTCCCAAAAGATATCCTTTAGGTTCATCATTATATTTTCACGGATTCTCTGGGATTGAAAACACTTCAGAAGTGAACCCCCCCAATTTTCATCCTTTTACAGACATTAACTGGGACCCAAAGAGGCAAAGTGACCTGTCCAAGGTCTTATAGCCAACTGTTAAACTGGTTCCAAAAGTGTCTTTAACTTATTTCCCCAACAAGATTGTGATTTCATCAGGGAAAAGACCAGTGTTTCTGATTATCCTGAGCCCTGTTCTAACACTCAACACACAGTACTGAGATTTGCCCCCGACAGGTGAACTAAGATCTTGTTTATAAAGAATCATGACCCAAATCACACAGTGTTGTATTGCAGTTATATCTCAATAAAGCTGGAAATTAATAAGTAAATAGAACCTAGCTCCCGTTAAGTAGAAAGAATACATTCCTGCTTGGTGTTTGTTGAATGAATGAAGAAATAAATGCAACTTCTGTTCAATGGGTATGCTTGTAGTCAATGGGCCTTCAAAAGGATAAAAGAGCCAACAGGCCCTACAATGGATAAAACTTAACCTCTCAAAGACACAAGCCTTATATGCTTGTTGACACAGGGAAAACAGGCTCGTAATCCACTTTCATATGCCTGAGAGAGGCAAAATACAGCATTAGCCCAGGTCAACAAATCAATTCCTTTCTTAAAAAAAGAAAAAAGTCAATCCTCATCACACCTAACATTTTGAGCTAGAGCTCAATCCTGATTCAAATGTTTTCCAAGTATATTATTAATACTTTAGCAATTTTTCCACACGTAGAATATAAAAAAATCATCATTCCTAGGGCAGTGAGAATATACTGTAACATATTATAATGGTATGACATTATACATTTGTCTAAATCCATAGAACGTACAATACTAAGAGTGACTCCTACAATAAACTATGAACTCTGGGTAATTATGATGCATCAAATAGCTTCATTCTTGGTTAAAAAAAAAAAATATATATATATATATATACACATATATCATTCTTGTTGAATGATGTTGATAATGGGGAAAGCTCTCAATTTTGTGGTAAACTTAAAGCTGCTCTAAAAAATTAATTCCTCAAAAAAGTAAAAATTAATTAATGTAAAGGAAAAAAAAAAAGCAGTTGCAATATTCTCTTCTCCAAGCACAGTCTACAGCAGGACTCAATAACTTGCAACACACATGCCCCTGCCAGGGTAGCACCCAGTAAGGAGGCTTTATAGTAATGTCAAGCAGGGCTCAGGAAGCACAGATGTTCTTAGTTATTATCTTTTTTTCCCTTCCTTTGCTCGAGTCTCAAACTTTCATCAGCAGGATCAAGGTTAATGTGGGTGGGAGTTCTTGCACTTAGACCAGACTCCCCTTTTCTCACCGTCTACTCTCAGTCATATCACATGCCTTAAACTAACCTCAAGTGGTGGGAAATTTTTTGTTACCTTTCCTCCTTCTCTATTTAATATTCTACATTTCTTTTCCCCTTTCATTAGACAGAACACACAAGCTCAAACATAGTATATCTCCCCCACCTGCCAAGCTTGCTCTCTGGGAAATGGGCACTTGGCCTAGGATAAGGGAAGGAGAAACTGAACTCAGGATGGGTGGAGTTAAGTTCATCCCTGGCGTCAACAGAGAGTAGAGGCTGTGGAAGGGCAGCCAGGGTCTGCAATTTCTCACAACAGTCATCCTTTCCAGAAATACCAAAATTTCAATAGGACAAAACATGTAACTCTGAATTCGAGGTGTTCCTTCTCTTGTATGGTATAGCCTATCTGTGAATCGGGGACCAGAGGGAGGTATGCTAATTCAGATTTCGGGAAAGGAACAACAGAGAACTCACACAGGAGCAACTCCCACAACACCTTCTGGACTCTACTGTGCACTCACACATGTGCAACCTGGGCGTGTGAGAGCACTACTGCCCCACGCGAGGGCCCTCTTGCCAGTGCCGTCAGGAGCCAGTGAGTAAACGCTCCCATCTGAGCCGCATTCCATACAGCTTTCTACAAGACCTTGGTAATTTTCATCCCAGTTGCCCACAATGGTGACCAACTTAATAACGTATTCTCATAGCAGCTTTCTCTCCTTCCCGGTTTCATTTTCCCTAGACCCTGACTACTGGTTCCCAAGAATCTCAGGCCCTGCTTTCCAGGTGTTCCAGGCTAAGGCAACAGAGGTGGTCACAAAACTGGGGCAATCAGCACTATCTATCAGCTGTCTAAACTCGTGACGCTGGCCCCTTGTCCCTGAACAGAAATCCAATACTTCAAAGATCAGCATGTATTTCCCATAGGATAAAAGAAATGGAAGAAACCATATGGAACGGGGCTCCACTACATTTCCTGATGTAAACATACCCTTTTAAAAGCTAGGACAGACAATTTGAGAATAAAAATCATGCTAAAAACTCCCTATACTCTTCTCCGTGGAACTCTTGCCAGAACCCACCACTGTCTCTCCAAATAGGGAACAACGTGCCTGAGATGGTGAAAATACGAATATATACCACCCAAATGCACTCTTCTGTATCCATCCCCCATCCCCCAGAAGAGTTGGGTGACAGGAATAAAGAATCTAAATCTAATACTGCAAAGTGGTTCAAGAGTAAAAATGGGCTGGTAATCGTCAAACTCTAGCTGAGAAGGCAAACACAGAAGATTTACTCACACATCATTGAATTCCTCCAGAGACCTTGCAGGTGTGAAAACATCCAACAGACCAATTACCTGTGAGAAAACATAAAAATCAAACAGCAAATAAATATTGAACTTATCCACCATTTATTTTAATAGGAAATAATTCCTATTAAATCCTGCTCCTAGTTCAGTAACGTCACATCCTCATATACTTAATGACTCCAATTCATGTTTTACCCAAATTATACTTTTGCCTCTTATTTGTCAAACATCACTTTTCATAATAAACCATTAAAATCTTCATGTCTTTAGAATTTAGTCACGTATAGCCATTAGCTTATCAGGAAGCAAAAAGATTTAGGACTCAACTTACACAGGCACTAATAGTTTAACGATTAACAGAAAAAAGTTGTGCTTTTACAACTGTTGCTATAGTATCATTTTTCTTTTTAAAATAGTATTATTCAATGAAAATTACTATATAATCTTCAAAACTGACATTTTAAAGCCCCAATATATCCTCTCAGTATAGTCTTGGTACTATTCTTATAACATTCTAAATATTAAGATCATTTTTTTATTTTTTAAAAATTTATTTATTGGGACTTCCCTGATGGTCCAGTGGTTAAGAATCTGCCTTTCAATGCAGGGACTTGGGTTCATTCCCTGCGTGGGGAACTAAGATTCCATGTGCTATGGGGCAACTGAGCCCTGGAGCCACAGCAAAAGATCCCGCATGCCTCAGTGAAGATCCTGCCTCAACTAAGGCCCAATGCAGCCAAATAAATAAATATATATATTTTAAATTAATGTATTTACTTTGGCTGCCCTGGGTCTTCATTGCTGCAGGTGGGCTTTCTCCAGCTGCAGCAAGCGGGGGTTACTCTTCGCGGCAGTACCTGGGCTTCTCCCTGCAGCGGATTCTCCTGTTGCAGACCAACAAGAAGCCCTCGAGCCCTCAGGCTGCAGCAGCTGTGGCTCGCAGGCTGCAGATTGAGGACTCAGAAGTTGTGATGCATGTGCGTTGTTGCCTCGCGGCATGTGGAATCTTCCCTGCTCAGGGATGAAACCCATGTCCTCTGCATCAGCAGCCAGATTCTTAACTACTGGAGCACCAGGGGAAGTCCCAGGGTAATTCCCTTAATCAGTATCAGGTATTTAGATCAGACTATAAAAATGGAAGGAAAAAAAAAAGCTAACTTTACACAAAGAAAAAACAAAGAGCTACTTTAATACTCAGTAACCCACTGTCTTTGAGCAGTTTTTCTGCTCATGGATTTATGCTGATTAATCCGCTAGAGATGGAACAGGCTACCCACCCCAGTATTCTTGGGATTCCCTGGTAGCTCAGCAGGTGAAGAATCCGCCTGCAATGCAGGAGACCTGGGTTCGATCCCTGGGTTGGGAAGATCCCCTGGAGAAGGGAACGGCTACCCACTCCGGTATTCTGGCCTGGAGAATTCCATGGACTATATAGTCCATGGGGTCACAAAGAGTTGGACACGACTGAGTGACTTTCACTCATTCAATCCACACTTACCATACCCCTCTTCCCCAGTTCCTCCTGAAACCCAGACGACTCATTTCTACAAAGCTAGGCACTAAGAAGGCAAGCAAGACACACAATTCACGTGTAATATGCCCAGCAAGATTTAAGAGTATCTGGAAGTGAAACAAACAAAAGCTAAATGGCCTTCATGAAAACTGACCCATAACAGCTCTAAAAGTAAAATATGCTAACACTCAAAATATTATCATGAAAAAGAGCCTTCTAATCAGAAAGTTATGCCATTCAACCAAATACCAATTTTTAAAACTAATTTCAATTACAAACTGAACCCAAAAGGGAAACAAACCAAAAAATTGCCCTGGAAAGCCTTTGCATCTTTTTCCAAAGGAAAGATGGTTATCAATCATCTTCTTATTCAGACAACCGTATATAAGAAAACCAAAATTATCTACAATAGTACTATCCATTATCACTAATATTTTGAGATACTTCGATTTTTCTGATGTACATAAATTAAACTGGAGTAATACTATGTATAATTTTATACCCTGCCTTGTCATTTAACATATGACTATTCTCATGTCCTCAATTGTTTTTCAATCGGGTTTCCCTGGTGGCTCAGTGATAAAGAACCCACCTGCCAATGCCAGAAACATGGGTTTGATCCTTGATCCAGCACGATCCCACATACTGTGGAACAACTAAAACCATCAATTGTTCAATACTCAGCCGTCTTTATGGTCCAACTCTCACACTCGTTGTGGGCTTTCCTGGTGGTTCAGTGGTAAAGAATCCGACCTCCTATGCAGGAGATGCAGGTTCGATTCCTGGGTCAGGAAGATCTCCTGGAGAAGGAAATGGCAACCTACTCCAGTATTCTTGCCCAGGAAATCCCATGGACAGAGGAGCCTGACGGGCTGCAGTCTATGGGGTCGTAAAAGAGTCAGACAAAACTTAGCAACTAGACTCACACCCTTACAGGACTTCAGGAAAAATCATAGCTTTGACGATACAAACCTTTGTCTGCAAAGTTATATCTCTGCTTTTTAATATGCTGTCTAGCTTTGTCTAATGAGCAAGTGTCTTTTAATTTCATGGCTGCAGTCACCATCTGCAGTGATTTTGGAGCCCAAGAAAATAAAATCTGACATTTTTTCCACAACTATTTGCCATGAAGTGATGGGACTAGATGCCATGATCTTGGTTTTTTGAAAGCTGAGTTTTAAGCCAGCTTTTTCACTCTCCTCTTTCACCCTAATCAAGAGGCTCTTTAGTTCCTCTTCGTTTTGTGTCATTAGAGTGGTGTATCATTTGCATATCTGAGGTTGTTGATATTTCTCCTGGCAATCTTGATTTCAGCTTGTGATTCATCCAGCCTGGCATTTCACATGATGTACTCTGCATATAAGTTAAATAAGCAGGGTAACAATATACAGCCTTGACGTACTCCTATCCCAATTTTGAACCAGTCTGTTGCTCCATGTCCAGTTCTAACTGTTGCTTCTTGACCTGCATATAGGTTTCTCAGAAAACAGGTAAGGTGGTTTAGTACTCCCATTTCTTTAAGAATTTTCCAGAGCTTGTTGTGATCCACAAAGTCAAAGGCTTTAGTGTAGTCAATGAAGCAGATGTTTTTCTGGAATTCCCTTGCTTTTCTATGATCCAATGGCTGTTGGTAACTTGATCTCTGGTTCCTCTTCCTTTTCTAAATCCAGCTTGTACATCTGGAAGTTCTTGATTCATATACTGCTGAAGCCTACTTGAAGGATTTTGAACATTACTTTGCCAGTATGTGAAATGAGCACAATTGTACAGTAGTCTGAGCATTCTTTGGCATTGCCCTTCTTTTGGATTGTATGAAAACTGACCTTTTCCAGTCCTGTGGCCACTGTTGAGTTTTCCAAATTTGTTGGCATACTCAGTGCAGCACTTTAACAGCATCATCTTTTAGGATTTTAAATAGCTCAGCTGGGATTCCATCACCTCCACTAGTTTTGTTCGTACTAATGTTTCCCAAGGCCCACCTGACTTCAAGCCCAGGATGTCCGGGTCTAGGTGAGTGACCACACCATCGTGGTTATCCATCATTAAGACCTTTTTTTAATAGTTCTTCTGTGTATTCTTGCCACCTCTTCGTTTCTACAAACACTGCTGCTGCTAAGTCGCTTTAGTCATGTCCGACTCTGTGCGACCCCACAGACCGCAGCCCACCAGGCTCTCCTGTCCCTGGGATTCTCCAGGCAAGAACACTGGAGTGGGTTGCCATTTCCTTCTCCATTCTACAAACACAGAATGGGCCAAATGTAACCAGCCCAATATCATATAAGACACATTTCAAAGGATCTCAGAACAGAAAATTAAAATAGAAAATACTAAATAAGGTTGTTTTAGTGATCATTAGAAAAGCCAAGGCATGGATTCAGATAACCCAAAATAATTTTTTGCCATAAACACTGGCTTAAAATGACCATGAAATAAAGCAGAACAATAAATTATAGTGCTGGTAATCTTCTAAAACTAGACGTTCTTAAATTAGCATAGGCAACAGCAGTGGGATCCTGGGGCCTCTTGGAGGTGCTTTGGGGTTCCATAAATGTTTGGCTTGCATTCCATTTTCAAAGTATTCTTTATATTTAAAAAGCTATGACAGTGTCTCTGTCACATTTATTAATGTGTAATGAAAAACAACATGCATAATCAACTGTGTTAAAAACCATATGTAAACCCATCAGTTAAGCTGCCAGGCCACCTTGATTTTATGCAGACTTCGGAATGAAGCTTCTCCAGCCAGCTCTTTCCACATATTTCAACTTCTTATAAACATGTCACTGATTAGGAAGGCTGCAGCTCTGCACTGAACTTTTTAAAAATTCAAGTTTGCACATGAATGCTCATATAAAATTACACCGAGGAAAGGAAGTTGTCTGTGGAAAAGGGGACTTTCTCAATAGTATGCAATTAAAACATGAAAATAAATAAGAAGAATCCATAATCCAACTCCAAATTTAAGTGACCATGCTCTCAATTTAGAAGAAATCTGCACTTTGTGAAACAAATGTATTTTGATACATTTTTCTTACTCTGAAGACAAAAAAATTCAATAATTGAAACAGAAAAAAGTCTGAATAGCCAGGTAATTTCTAGATTGTGATTTTTTTTCTACACAGTAACCATCAATCGGGTCAAATGATTCTAAAATCTCTAAGGCCATTGTTTCTATAATGCTACAAATTTTACAATTCCTTTCATACAGCAATCACATAAATCTTTTTAAACTTGATTTTGAAATGGAAAATAAGTGTCCTCAGTCAATTGTTTTTTTTCCACTTTCCTCTAATAATCCAATTGCATTCATTTATTTCTGCTATTAGGATTTATAAACCCTCCTATGCAGGATGGCATTGTTTTCAAATTTCCAAACTGACAGCAAAGAAAACATTATATTTAACTTAAACAATGTCTGTGTCACATTTATTAAAATACCTGAATCTGGAAAGGCCGTCTTTTGAAGATTCAGAGGAAAAATTATAATATTAAATTATCTAGAAAATAATACCTATTTAGTGAACCTAAGGCACTCTTCCTCAAACTTCTCCACTGAAAACACCCACAACACCACAAAATACCATGGATTCCCATACTCTGATAATACAGTCTTAAGTAAAACAAGAATACAAAACTTCTTTGTAGTACTTTCTCTTTAAAATCCTTGTGAATTTTGCTTTATCTCATAATACTCATTTTTATTTAAAAAATTTTTTTATAGGCTTTCCCTGTAAAAAGCTTTAACTAATACCCAAACTCCAGGAAGATGTACCAATTTCATCCCAAGTCTTTCAGTAGCTACGTGACATAATGCAGTGGCCTCTAACACCCCAGTACAAGGATGGTCCAAAGTTTAATGTACTCTAATGCATTTCCATTTGTAGTAATTAAAACACAACTCTTCTAGTCTATTAAACAGCAGAATTTATTCTGCCTTGAATTAATAACTTACATTTTCATGCTTCATATGTTTAAGTAACCGCAGTTCTCTGTAGGTTCTTTTGGCATGAATAATGGACTGAAATGGTCTGGATAGCTTCTTCACTGCGACACGTAACCCAGTTTTTGTGTCAAAAGCAGCACTAAGGGAAAAAAACAAAAAATTCATCATTAAATGTTCTCTAAATATATCAAAATTAGTATTTATAAGGCTATTTGATTTCTAAATTAAATGGGCTTATAATAAAATACAAAATAACTATGAAAATAAAACTTAAAATGACCTATAATCCCACTATGCAAAGTAATGTTAATCATTTTTGGTGTTTCCTTGTTTTTTTTTTTTTTCTATGCATCTAAATCAAGGATCAGCAGACTTTTTCCGTGAAGGGCTAGAGAGTATTTTAAACTTTGTGAGGCATAGGGTCTCTGTCTCAACAACTCAACTCCATGGTTGGAACTGGAAAGCAGCCGATAATAAATTTTTAAATGGATGTGGCTGTGTCCCAATAACACAAAAATAGGCAGCCACCTGATCTAGATGAGCCAACAGATTGGGACAAAGAGCTGGATTCCGTCCATCTCCTTGGCCGAGGCCTCACTGTCTCTTTGCCACCAAATGCTGCCTGATCAGAGAGAGACCTTGGAAACCACCATGTTTTCAGGACAGTGAGTTGGCATAAAAATTTCTTTATGAAATACAAAGTATTTGTCACTTTCTAGAAGCTCAGGTAACAGTCGGGAATAAGTTAACATATCTCTGACCTCAGGGAATAGGGGGAGAGAGGAAGAGCAGAATAATAAAATAAATTTCAAATGGTGATGAATGCTATGATTAAAACAGAATAACGGGATAAAGAGTAACAGAAAGCTGGTGGAGCTAGGCTACATTAGCTATGATGCTGGAGGAAGTACATTTGAGCTGAGGGAAGTGAATGATAAGTAGCAACCGTGTAAAGATACAGGGGAAAAGAGCCTCAAGCAGAAAAATATTATTAACATTTACTGAGTCTTTATTATCATTCCCCCCATTTACAGATAAGGAAACTGAAGCACAGAGAGGTTAAACAACTTGCCCACAATCACAAATCTAGAAAGTAACAGTGCAGGAAGTCTGGACTCAGAGCTCACACTAACCACCTCACGCTAACCACCACTTTGCTACGCTGCCTCTCAGAAGAGCAAAGTCATGCTGGAGTGACAGGAGAAACAGCCTGTGCAGGCAGAGCATAGGGAGTATGGGGAGCTTGGAAAAGAGTAAGGTCAGAGATACAGGCAAAGGCTAGACCACACAGGACAGCTACAGCAAGAAACATGTGTGTATTTTAATTATTTTTGGAGACTGTACAGGCTAATTCCATCATGTCTCACTCTCCTATTTATCTTAATCTTTAATCCGCACATTCAAGACTTTCTGATTATCTATTGTCACCAAACTCTCTATGTAATGGCTCCAGAAGTTCCCCTCCCTTTACTCCCAAATGCTTACACTATGTCCCTGCCTTTCAATTCCCAGTGTGTAATAAACTCCAGTAGATCTTCAACTTCTGAACTTTTCCTCCATCTCCTTGCTTTAACTGGAGCTAGGCTGTCTCTTGAAGGCACTGCTCCTCTGACAGACATGCCTTAGAGTGGACTCTCTCGTTTCCCAGGTGTCTCACGGCTAGCAGGTGGGGTAGGTGTTCTCCTTGCCAGCTGTTTCCACTTCCAGACCATAATTTTCCCCTTGATTTACAAAAGCTCCTGCTCACCACCATCCTTCCCTCTCGGTTGCTGTTATCCACTGACTTGGAATTTTCCATCACTCACCGAAAAGTTAGTTCCTATCTCAAAGTCTCTCTCCCCTCCCAACTTCTGTCATCATTCTTGGCAACTTCAGCATCCAGGTGGAGGGTACAGGCAACTTCCTGGCCTCTCGGTTTCCTGGCCTCTCCAGGAAACTCCACCCTGTCCAAGGTCATCCGAACTCCACCTCCACGGTCACACCCTGGGCTCTATCACCACCAAAAGCTGCCTGCCTACAAAACGGTGAATGATATCTCAAACTTCCTATGCCTTTTACTTTGCTCCTATTAGCTTATTTGTATCCTGACTACAAGAATTCATTGACTGTTTCTACCCTTCAGCCCTCCCGTCTTCATTTCCCTTCTTGCCTGCCTTAGACTATGTTCTCTTATAAAACTCCCTACCCGGTCTGATACACTCACCCAGATAGACTCTAACTTTGGATGATCTTAACTATTTATTCTCCTTGTTGAGAATCCAAAAACTGTGGTTGGAGAAAAAAGAATGCACAATCATACAGAATGGTTTCGTTCTTAATTTCTGATCTTAATCCCAAATAAGGTTCCCAATGCGGCCACTTTTTTTTACTAAGTCCATTTTCTACTCAAACTCCATCTGACACTCTCTCTCTCCCCTCAAACCTCCACTTACCCTCCTCCCTCAGGAGCTGCTCTTGTCTTCATTGAGAAAACAGAAAACATCAGAAGAGACCTCCACCTGTCTACCAGTAAATCTACCTACACACCCTTCTACACTGGGACCCATCTCTGCTTTTTCTCGTTCTGTAACTAAGGACACCCTCCCTTTCTTACAAAATCCAAGACCTCAATACACGCCTTGGTGCCATCCTCCTCATATTCTCAAGGAATTCACTCCTTTGTCCCCTTTTTCTCTTTATTCTCATCTTCACCTGGATCATTCTCATCAGTTAAGTATGTGCTGGTTATTTTTCATCCTCAACAAACAAAAAGTTTCCCTTGAAACCTCCCCATTACAGTTAAAATTCCCTAGCGGTTCTCAAAGTGTGATTTCTAAACCAGCAGCATCAGTGTCACCCAGGAACTTATAAAAAATGCAAATGCTCAGGTGACATCCCAGAACTACTGAGTCAGAAACTCTGAACCCTATTTTGTATCAAGCTGACCACATAATTCTAACACACAGTGAACTCGGAGGACCACTAATCTATACCTCTAGTACTCCATGGACCAGCAGCACTGCATTATCTGGCGGGTCTTTAGAAATGAAGATTCTCAGGCCCCAAAGTAGACGAGATCCCCAAGTAATTCACACACATCTTATGGTTTGCGAAGCACTACTTCCTCTGCTTCCATTCTTTCCTCAATCCACCCAACTGAAACGTCTCTTCTCAGGTCGTTAATGACCTCTATTACCAAACGGCCACTTTTCTGGATTAGCAACTGACATGGTTAACACTTTTCCTTTCTCTAAACAATGCCAACCTATGGTTCCTGTCAGCACATTCTATTGGTTTTTTCTTTATAGTATTTATTTATTAATTTTTAAATATTTATGTTTTATCTATCTGGCTACTCCAGGTCTTAGTTGGGGCACCTGGGATCTTTAGTTGTGGCATAAGAACTCTTAGTTATGGGATGTGGGATCTAGTTCCCTGACCAGGGATCAAACAGGCCCCCCTGCACTGGAAGTGTGAAGCCTCAGCCACTGGACCAGTCGCTCTCCTGGTCTTCCCTGACTTCCACAGTAGCACCTCTGTATGGTTCCTCTACTCAAACTCTGAATGCTGGGGTTCTTTAGGACACAGCACCAGGCCCTCTTCTGTGTTCTCCTGGGGGTTCTCATCTATACCCATGACTTTAAATTAAATGCCATCTACATATTGAAAATTCCCAAATCTGTTTCCCACTGAAATCTCTTCCCAGAACCTGACTACCTTCCTGGACAACTTAAATTTAGCCAAGTTCAGAACACCCAGAACTGTTCTTCTCCCTGCCTCCTTTATCTCAAACAAACAGACTTTCCATTCAGTTGCTCAAGCTAGACATTTAAAGTGTCATCCTTTATTTCTCCTTTTCCTCCAGCCTCCTGGCCCCAACCAAATCCATCAGAAGGTCTTGTGGTTTCCACCTCCAAGATACATCTCAAATTCAACTGCTCTTCATTTTCAGTGCTTCCATCCTAGTCCAGGTCACACTCACCAGCAGTTTGTCTTCCAATACTCATCTCCCTGCCTCCTGTTTTATTCCCTTCTAAAGTACTCTCCAGCTTCCCAGGTGGCTCAGTGGTTAAAAAAAAAAAATTCACCTTCTAATGCAGGAGACACAAGAGGCGTGCCTTTGATCCCTGGGTCTGGAAGATCCCTTGGAGAAGGAAAAGGCAACCCACTCCAGTATTCTTGCCCGGGAAGTCCCATGGACTGAGGAGCCTGGCGGGCTACGGTCCACCGGGTTGCAGTCAGACACAACTGAGCATGACACACATGATGTACTCTCCACCCCACCCCCACCTAATACAATCTTTAAAAATATAAATTAGATGACACCACTCCCCTGCTTTGAATCCTTCAAGGGATTTCCTGGGCATATAAAACGCACATTTCCCGTCACAACCTACGAGGCTCAGGCGACCTGACCACCAACAACCACTCCGGCCTGTTCCTATGCAACTCCTTCCTTCCCCTCACCATGTTCTGAACATGCTGACTCCCTTCAGTTCCTTAAACCCCTCACACAAGCTGTCCCTGGGCCCTGAGATGCTCTTCTCCTCCACTTTCAACTCTACGACCCGCCCCCGCCACAGCCGAATCCTTATCCTTCAAGCCCTGCCTTAAATGTGTCTAAGAGACGTTTCTAAGAGTCATCATAACTCCTCCAGCAGTCATGCTCTGTCACAACAGCCTCCTTGTTTCCTTCCTTACCCTACGTGAAGGGACAGGGGTCCTTTCTTCTCCCGCTCCCCTTGTTCCTACAAAGCCAGCAAACAGGACCTTCTTCCCTCTTGGAAGTACCAACTAAGTTACACTCCTCTCGGAAGCCCTCTCAGGTGCTCCTGAGACTGGGAAAATGGCCACTGCTCCTGTGTGACCCGTCCTCCTCAGCTCTCCACCTCAAAGTCTTGCCTGCCTACCTGCAGGCTGAGAGCTTTCTCCCTCTCCTCTGCTGAGCAGCCTGTTGGTGCCTCCAGGAGCAAGCAATGCCACAGGTTTCGAGCTGACCTGCCTGTGCCTGAGTGTGCAAATTCAATGCACTGGGAAGAAAGAAGACACCCATTTGAGCTGCCTGTCCAGATCATTCTCTGTATCAGCTGTTCAATAATAAAGTACATATTTTTATCTCTATTTGTATCTCTATTTGACTTCTGTATCTATTCAGCAAAAAGAAGGCTAGGGTTAATCAGTACCCTGCAAACTTCAATAATCACAATTTATTACTGTATGTTTATCTACCATCCAACAGAGTGGTTAAATAAGGACTGGGGCTTTGGTATTAAGACTACCTGAATTTTAATTCCAGTTCTGCCAGTTAGAAGCTATATAACCTTGAGGAAGTTAATTAAATTCTCTCAGCCTCATATATAAAATGAGGATAATATTTACATCTCATCTGTGGGATGTTTTGTTAGGATTAAATGTGATAACTTTTGTTAATAGGCTTAGAAAAGGGCCTGGTCCATGGTAAAGTTCAAATATTAAACATGATGTTTGTCTTTTCCACTCATCATAAGCACCTTGCAGGCAGAAAGGGTCTTCTGTTTTATTCAGTTCTATATTACATAAGCCTTAGAGTAATGCCTGGCTCATAGTCCAGTCTGAATAAATGCTTAATGAAAATATAAAATGAAATATAAAAGAAAAAACTTCATCATTTGGTCCTCAATTCTTATAAGTTCAATAGCATTCAACAAGAAATTGATATTAATGTTAAAAGCTTACATTTGTATTGTTTATTACTGCTAGGAACCGGTTTTAACTTTTACATGAATGAATACTTGCATCACAACTTTGTAAGAAGACATTATTATTCTTTCCATTTTACAGATGAGAGGCTGACTGAAGTGCCTGCACAGACAGAAAATGGCAGAGCTGGGATTCAAATCCACGTGTGAGTTTCAAGCATGAACTCTTTGGCCACTATACCATAACAGAAAAGCAAGTTCAACTTAACTAACAGTTCAGTTCACTTAAAATATATTCTAATTGTACGGACTCTGTTTCTTTTCTAAAATGTGTCCTACTATTATTAATTGCATCTCATATGGAAAAAGTTTTCCCAGTGATCTTACATTGAACTTAGAATAATATTAATGAAAAGTATTTCATAAGAAATAACTTTTACTCGATATACATTACTTTATTTTTTTTGTTGTTGTTGGCAAAGTAATGTCTCTGCTTTTTAATATGCTATCTAGGTTGGTCATAATTTTTCTTTTTTTTTTTTAATATTTATTTATTTATTATTTTTTTTCCCAACTACAATTTTATTTTTAAACTTTACAAAATTGTATTAGTTTTGCCAAATATCAAAATGAATCCGCCACAGGTATACAAATGTTCCCCATCCTGAACCCTCCTCCCTCCTCCCTCCCCATACCATCCCTCTGGGTCGTCCTAGTGCACTAGCCCCAAGCATCCAGTATCATGCATTGAACCTGGACTGGCAACTCGTTTCATACATGATATTTTACATGTTTCAATGCCATTCTCCCAAATCTTCCCACCCTCTCCTTCTCCCACAGAGTTCAAAGGACTGTTCTATACATCAGTGTCTCTTTTGCTGTCTCGTACACAGGATTATTGTTACATCTTTCTAAATTCCATATATATGCGTTAGTAGGGGAAGTTTTTAATCTCTATAAGTTATACTACTTCCTGAGACTCTAAAACACTAGTCAGTGATGTGGTATCTCATAATTACCAAAATATCACTTCCTAGGTATTTACTGAAATTTCTCCTTCATGAGATTTTTTGTGGATACAAAAGAAACATTAAGCATAGTATACATAGTACACATTGATATGACAGAACTTAACCAGCTAACTACTGGGATGATGAAACAGACAGGAAAGCAAAGAATGCCCAATAATATAGCGTAACTATTATACTTTTTAAAAAGTGGGGTTTAAAAATAAATAAGTTGGGTTTAAAAATATAAATATGTAACAAAAATAAAAACAAACAATAAAAATATAAATATGTAAATTGGATTCAAAATACATAAATGTTCATTGCAGCTTGTTCATAAGAACAAAACTACAAACTACCATAATATCCAATACAGGTGAGTTTATAAACTGTGGTATATATTACAGGTACCATACACTGTAGCCATTAACAAGACTCTTGTTATACTGATGATGGGAAAGAGAACAAGTTTTAGAAGTAAAGGACTATCCCATCTGTAGGGGGAAAATGTAACTCATTCAGGTATATACACATAAGCAGAGAAGCAGTGTCTAATTTACTCAAGATTTTAACACTTTTACTTTTTAATATACATTTTTCTATCCTCTTTTAAAAAAAATGAGCTTGTATCTTTTAATAAGGCTGTTACTAAAGTTAGAAGCATAAGTCATCTGTGCTTTTCTGTTACCCTAAAACAAATAAAAAGAGGCAAATTTCATAAAATCACTACTGACAACCATATTTCCTTCAAATGATACTTATAGGGCTATCCTCAAAGTATGCAAACAAGTTTTACCCTCCTTATCTAAGCCATAACCATTTTCCATTTTACCAATCATTTACCATAATTTCAAAAATATGTGAACCACAATCTACTCATTTCTTATTGATGGGCATTATAGCTATTTGGAGAAGGAAATGGCAACCCACTCCAGTGTTCTTGCCTTGAGAATCCCAGGGATGGGGGAGCCTGATGGGCTGCCGTCTATGGGGTCGCACAGAGTCGGACACGACTGAAGCGATTTAGCAGCAGCATAGCTATTTCATTGGAGAAGGGGATGGCACCTCACTCCAACACTCTTGCCTGGAGAATCCCAGGGAGAGGGGAGCCTGGTGGGCTGCCGTCTATGGGGTCGCACAGAGTCAGACACGACTGAAGTGACTTAGCAGCAGCAGCACAGCTGTTTCATACACACTAACAATATAAACACTACTACACTACAATAGACATCTTTACTCACATTGCTTCTTCCATAACTGCATGATTTTCTTAGAACAGACTAATAATTTTTACTTCAAAGAACATATACTCCCACCTTTTAAAACATATTTTACCTACAAAAGAGAACAAACAGGAATTCTTCAGAGAAACTGGTCTCAGATTATTAGTTAGTAATCCCATGGCCAAAGCTGCTAAAGCAAATATATGTTCCATCCCTTCCTTCATCTCTTTAAGCATTTAATTTGCTCTGACCTAACCTGTTCTATCACTAATCAAAGCAATATTCAAAGAAAGAGGAAACCACATTTTTCATCCTAAATTGAACACTGTAATTACCCAAAGAAGAAATTCCTAATAATTTTTTAAAATCACCTGATAAAAATCAATTGAATATTCAGAGAAGAAGAAATCCAAATTATTGAATAGCTGATCATGCCAATATTATCTGGGAAATATTTCATTTAATCCTTATAACTTTGTGAGATCATTTACTTCCAAAATAAGAAACTAATGGTCATAAATATTAACAACTCACCGAAGGGTATATAATTCATTTGCAGTGGGATTCAAATTCAGATCTAATTTCAATGCTCACTATTTTTTCCAGGATGCCAAGCTTTCGGAGATAAGGACAACCCCAGCTACTGGCTTTGCCTTTATCATTATACTTACTTGTATTATAGTTGGGAAGGTTCCTCTTAATCACATTTTAAAAACTGTAACTACAAATAAAACCATGTTTTCATGAACAATATCATAAAATGGAATTATCTTTATGAAGATCAGGTTCTCCAAACTAAAATCCAGGACACATTGCTCAATAAGTTTTCCCCCCAATTGTAAAGTCATAAAGTCCTAAAATTAATTCACACTTTATAAAAAAGGCATTGCTACAGTAAAAAAAAGTTAAAGGGAGAAATATAAAATAAATTACAAACTGTTATTATATTGTGAAAATGTCATTGTCACTTATCTACTGTTGACTATGAATCTACTGCTTAAGATGCAATAATATTCATTAAATAAAATTAAGTGTTTTGTTATCCATTCATACTAGCCTCCCCCTCCCTGGAAAAAAAATTGGCTTACTAGATTCTTAATATCCTAATTTTTTAAAATTTCTAAATTTACTTACATATACCCTGTTTTATTTTACAAGGGATTTAAAGTAGCCTAGAATGATATATATACAATTTGACATAGGAGTACATGATTAGGGGAAAATAAACAAGATAAATAAGAAATAATGTATGGGTGAAGTTAGTGCAAATGCTTATAATGAAGTCCTTTCTAAATACCCGTTAGAGGTGGGCCCCAAATTTGGCTCTGAGCCCACTAAAGCCATCACAACGAGAATACAACCAGTTAAAACATGAATTATAGGAACCATATAATAAAAACAATTCAGGTACTTGGAGAACTGAGGAGAGGCATAATTATTCCTGTAATAAAACCAGAGAAGAGTTCCTCCTGTGTATGTTTATGAAGGAGACACTGTATAATGCGGTAACAATGTCCTAATCAACATCCTTATACAATTCTAATAGTGGGTTTCAGATGATTCTTCACTTAAGAGTATCCATCAGCAGAGACTGTCTCATAAGGTCAAAACACAGTTCATGAGCAAAGGCAGGGAGGAGAGGACAAAGCAGCATGCCATACTGCTCTCTGACAGACTCAATGCAAGAAGAAATCTTAAGTGTTTCTAGAAAAATAAATAATAAGCTCCATATTCCTCAGACAATCTTCCAAAGATGACTTCCGTCAACTGAGCTCTTGATAGGTAAAGAGGCACAGGAACTTTGTGTTTATGCTCTATGACTGGAGCCTGGCTTTAAGAGTGTGTGCATTACAAGGTAAAGGCAGATCAATATGCTGAGTCAACTGGTTCTGAAAGGGAGAGAGACAACCTCTTAGAAGGTGAGATGCTGTCTAAGCAGGACAACTGCCCACATCCACAGGGCATGAGAGCACAAACAACTGTACCAAGATTTTCTCAAAAAACAATTTGGTTTTTCCCCAACAGAATGAAGAATGAGCAACACCTGCCAAGTATCTGAGTAATTTGTGGGAAGAACCATTGTTAAGTGATTTAACAATTTCTCTTAATGGTCACAGAGAACTTCTCTAATCCTTGAATGATGTTAAGGAAAAAGGAACTTTCAACAATGGTTAAGAAGACAACACAATTTTACTCATTCTTGGAAGTAAAGATAAATATTTAAATATATTAAAACCTGTTGTTGTTTAGTCACTAAGTTGTGTCCGACTCTTCTGCGACCCCATGGACTGCAGGCCACCAGTCTCCTCCTCCCTCCATGGGATTTCCAAGGCAAGAATACTGGAGTGGGTTGCCATTTCCTTCTCCAATTAAAATCTGTAGTCACGCTGAATTAATGAATTCTCATTAATACACTGAATTCATTAAAATACCTACTTGAGGAGAAATAATGTGCAAAGAGATAACATCTCCATATAATTTCAGGCTCTTTTCCAACTGAATCCAGGTTAATGAGTTTTCAAAATGCATCTTCTAAATAACTAAGTAATTCAGATGACTAACTTTGAACTTTCTCTTTACCTGTTATACTTGACACAAATTTCAACAAACACCATACTGGAAATACTTCTTTTTGACATATCTCTCTCTACTGCACACATATCCCTTGGTGGCTCAGACGATAAAGCGTCTACCTACAGTGCGGGAGACCTAAGTTTGATCCCTGCGGCAGGAAGATTCCCTTGGAGAAGGAAATGGCAACCCACTCCAGTGTTCTTGCCCGGAAAATCCCATGGACAGAGGAGCCTGGCAGGCTACAGTCCATGGGGTGGCAAAGAGTCGGACACAACTGAGCGACTTCACTCTCTACTACAGAAATCTACTTGTTCTTTCTTCTAAATTCAGACAAGTGTGCAAGCATCACTGTACTTTTGATGCTTACCCTCTGCCCCTCCATTTTGGAAACAATGTCATGAAACTAAAGGCTACTTCGTGCAAAAACTGAAGTTTTTCATTTGAGAACTTCAAAAAATATTTAAAAACTTAACAACTGAAACACTGTCAGCTCTCTTTTAGTATCTACTCTCAAATATCTTGTTTTAATGTCTTCCTAACACTCTGATTTTTAAAATAAATCACAAAATTATCTACTTGTACTATATATAGTATTTTTAAATGGAGTTCAGCTTCTTACAATTACACTTTCAGATTGATTAGGAGAAAACCAGATGTTATTAATACAGTTGTTACAAGTACGTGCAATATGACCAATCCCCAGCTTTTTGATTTCTAAAAACTTCCTCTCAGAGACTTAAAACACAAATGACATATGAAAAATCTTACCAATAGATATATAGCCCAGAATGGGAAAAACTTATATAAATGATCACTTACCTTGCCTTGCAGACTTTACAGTTCAAAAACTTTTAGGCAAGTGCAGTATTTTCATAAAAATCTCACTCAGGAAAATATATCTGTGATAGGATTTATTAGGGACATTAGCCATGGGGCTGGCACTCAGGGAATGGTAACATATATGCTAATACTTGTCATTTCTAATCTGGTCCAATTCCTCCTGCAAAAGCTTCTAAACTATTGGAACAAAAATTTTTTCACAATTGCTTCAGTTTCTACTAGGCTGATGAACAGAAGTGAAGTGAACTGAAAGTCGCTCAGTCGTGTCCGACTCTTTGTGACCCCATGGACTATACAGTCCATGGGATTCTCCAGGCCAGAATACTGGAGTGGGTAGCCTTTCCCTTCTCTAGAGGATCTTCCCAACCCAGGGGTCGAACCTGGGTCTCCAGCATTGTAGGTGGATTCTTCACTAGGCTGATGAAAACTAACATTCAAATTATACAGAAATTCACTTAGGCATGCAATCTAAAAATCCCAAACCATTTGCGATTAAAATGTACTTAATTTTCATTTGCTGAAAGCTCCATTTGAAAAAGAGTAATTCTATATTTCTTCACTGAAGCTTTAAAAGCTCTGTGGTGTCAATTAACATGAATCTCTCACTGCAAATATGAAGTATATATCTGCAATAGTTATCCCACATTGAACACAAAAATATTACACGTGGATTATTTTACTTCTTTTATTGGAGATTATTTTCCAAAGTCTTGTTAGAATGTTGCCACCATGGGTATGTATCTTCTCTACTTTTACCTGTTTGAAGGTTTCAATAATACACGTTTTATAAGTTGTCATTAAATAATTTTAACTCCTTTCGAGAAAATCTGAAATATTAAATAGACATCATATATTACATTGTAACTATTAGGTATTACCATCAATCAACTTTGCCTTGCTGCTACAATTAAAAGTCTTTTGCAATTACAGTGTTCATAGATTTCACATCCAGAAAAACACCCTACAAATATATGCTATGAACACGACTAGAGATGCACATAACAGGCATTAACATGACTTCACAACTTTCAGGTTTTGTTATTTCTGTGACTCTCATATTAAATATATATTTTTACAGTAACACTTAAGAGTACTAATTATCCATCACTAGATAATAAATTATCCCAAATTTTGGTGGCTTAAACAAGACTAGTATTTCAGTTTCTGTGAGTCAGGAATTCAGGAGCAGCTCAGTGAGGTAGTTCTGGCTCATGGTCCCACCTGAAGCTGCTGTCAAGATGCAGGCCACTGAAAGAGCCATCTGACCGCCTGCCTGAGGCTGGAGTATCCACTCCCAAGATGGTTCACCCGGTACTAGCAGGCCTTAGTTCTTTGCAATGTGGACCTCTCCATAGGGCTGCTCCAGTGTCTTCTCAACAGAACAGCCGGCTTCCCTAAAGCAGTGGTCCTCAATAGAGGTCCCTCAGGAGACATCTCAGTGTTTAAGACAACCAGAGGTGTCTGGTGGGGATGAGAGGGCAATGCTATTAGAATCTAGAGGGTAGAAGCCAGGGATACTGTTACATATCCTTCACAACGAAGAATTATCTGACCCCAAATACCAATAAATTAAAAGACGCTTACTGCTTGGAAGGAAAGTTATGACCAACCTAGACAGCATATTAAAAAGCAGAGACATTACTTCGTCAACAAACGTCCGTCTAGTCAAGGCTATGTTTTTTCCAGTGGTCATGTATGGATGTGAAAGTTTAGAAAGAAAGCTGAGTGCTGAAGAATTGATGCTTTTGAAATGTGGTATTGGAGAAGACTCTTGAGAGTTCCTTGGACTGCAAGGAGATCCAACCAGTCCATCCTAAAGGAAATCAGTCCTGGGTGTTCATTGGAAGGACTGATGTTGAAGCTGAAACTCCCAATACTTTGCCCATCTGATGTGAAGAGCTGACTCATTTGAAGAGACCCTGATGCTGGGAAAGATTGAGGGCAGGAGGAGAAGGGGACAACAGAGGATGAGATGCTTGGATGGCATCACTGACTCAATGGACATGGGTTTGGGTGGACTCCGGGAGTTGGTGATGGACAGGGAGGCCTGGTGTGCTGCCGTTCATGGGGTCACAAAGAGTTGGACACAACTGAGCAACCGAACTGAACTGAAATACCAATAGTACTGAGGCTGAGAAACTGCCCCAGAGCAGATGATCTCAAAGGAAGACCAAGGCAGGAGTCACAATGTCTTTTACGACCTACCCTCAGAAGTCACACTCCATCAGTTCTACCACATTCTATGCTTTAGAAAACGTGAGTCACTAAATAACCGCCTTCACACAAGGGGAGGAGATTTAAGTACCACTCCTTTGAAACAGGAGTATCAAATATTTTTACATCATTACACTTAGCAACTTGATTTTTTAAATAAAAATACTAGAAAATATCTTGCTTACTTTTGCTAATACCATGTAAGTACTTTTTATTGTTCCAGAAAAAAAAAATCATCAAAATTCCACTTAACAAAGCTATGTTTGCATCTCAGTGAATGGTCTCTGTAGTCTTTCAATGATTTGATATAAAAAAATTCTAAGCATAAACATAGGCAGTCTGACATAGAGAAAAGTAAACTAGTAGTTAAAAGATTTCAGTTCTAGTTTTGGTTCTGGAATTTCCTAGCAGATGATCGTGGCCAAAGCGTCTATGAGTCTGCTTCCAAGTCAATAAAATGGGGGTGTCATTAGCCCTGCTTATCTTACAATGCTGTTTTGAGGCTCACATAAGATAATTATGTATGAACTATAACTTTATGAACAATAAAGGACAGGCAGTAAGTGTTCCAAATGGATATGAATGTGTTACTATATAAGAGTTTCATGATCAGCTTCCAGCATGGGGTTTATCACATAGCAAATTTTCAATATGTATTTTTAGATCTCTTACTCTGAAATTTGAGGTTGAGTATATTTCTGAAGTAACAGTAAGATAGAGCAGTTATTAAAACATAACCAAAGGTTCAAATCCTTGATCATTTGTTATGTTATAGAAAATTAAAATATCATTTCTACAAGTTAAAATGCACATTTACTCAGCAGTTAACAGATAGAATCTAAGAGTTACTACAATCAGCAATATAATGCAGCCAATTCTTTAGTCTGAACTGAAAAAAAACCAAGGTATTACTTTATATATTTGTTTCCCAATTTAGACTTTAAAGGAGAGCAGAAGTTATAATGTATTTATCTATTTATCCTTAAGAACATAATGCAAGGTAAGTACATAAATACCAAAGATCCTGACCTCAAGGAATTAAGAAGTTCAACTGGGGAGTCAGGCTGAACAGAAACGCACATAAATTACTAAAAACTTTTACAAAGCAATATATTTGCTTCCTGCAATCCATTCTGTAACACTCCAATCAGATCAATTTTAAAATACTTCCCCTCCTACTTTACAACTCAAGAAACTATAGCTAGCTCTCCACTGCCCAGAAAAATGCAATTGCTTTAGTCCTACTCCCCCTAATAATTTCTGGAGGTAGGACCCAAGCATCTGTATGTTTAAAGGCTCCACAAGTGATTCTGAAGCACACGCAGAATGAAAACCAGAAGTGGGTTCACCCTATCTGAGACATTCCTCCTGTCAGGCTAGTCCATCTCATATCTCATTTTCTTAGTTACGTTTTCTCCTGTTACCTAAAAATGTTCCCTTTCTAGAAATGTTCCAAATACTACCCATCCTTCAAAATAATCCTCAAATCCTTCTTCCTCCATGAAACATTCTAGCTACTATAGCCTACTGGACCTCCAAACTTCTGTATACATCAATACTTAAAAAAAAAAATCTTATTCATTTATGTATTTGTCTGTGCTGGATGTTCACTGCTGCTCGGGCTTTTTCTCTAGTTGCAGCAGGTAGGGGCTACTCTCTAGTTGCGGTGCATGAGCTTCAGAAGCTGCAGCCACGGGCTGAGTATTTACGGCTTCCAGGCTCTAGAGCCCCGGCTCAGTAGTTGTGGCACATGGGCTTAGTTGCTCCACAGCATGTAGAGGATCAAACCTATGTCTCTCGCACTGGCAGGCAGATTCTTTACCACTGAGACACCAGGAAAGCCACACACACACCTTCCAGTGTATAAAAGAAACAGATACAACACATGAGTGAACATATATATATAAAGTGAAGTCACTCAGTCGTGTCCGACTCTTTGTGACCCCATGGACTGTACCCTACCTGGCTCCTCCATCCATGGAATTTTCCAGGCAAGAGTACTAGAGTGGGTTGCCATTTCCTTCTCCAGGGGATCTTCCCAACCCAGGGATTGAACCTGGGTCTTCCGCATTGCAGACAGACACTTTACCATCTGAGCCACCTGGCAAGCCCTAGATAGATATATACATATATAACATATTCACTAATCTGTTATATCTGTTTCTTTTATACACTGGAAGCCATTTAACACTGTCAGATGAATGCCGAACAGATTTTTTTCACTAAAACAAACCTATAACATAAATACAAAAATACACATATTTCAAACTTCCAAAATTATGTTGCCTTACTACCTAGAGTTACAGAAATCTTTAGCAAACTGGCTCATCTCCTGATTGTAATTTTCACGGCCACTGTCATTCAACAGTGTTAATGAAAAGCTTCCTTCAAGTATCCGATCCACATATCTAAGGCTGAACCATACAAGTTTATAACCTGAATCTAATCCTAAGGTAGTTAATATCTCAGAGACTGTCCTCAAGAAATATGTAGAAAAATAATCAGGGGGAGGCATGAAACATTACTTTTCAATAGCCTCGAAATCCAAAGGGTTAGACATTCTTGACATTAGGTTTGGAACTATAAACTTGGACGTACAGTATATGAACAAGGCCATTGTTGAGACTGCATTGGACAATGAATTCAAAAGGAGAATATAGTGTACTGTTTCCTTTTGTAGGTGGAAAATTCAACTTACCCTATCAAGTTTTCACTCAGGGCCAATCAATCCAAACATACAGGGTTTATAAACAGTGCTCAACCAAAGGTGATTTTGCCTCCAGATTACATGTGGCAACGTCTAGAAACATTTTTGGTTGTCACACCGGGGGTTCCAACTGGCATCTAGTGGGTAGGGATACAAGGATGCTGTTAAATACCCTACAACGCACAAGACAGTCCCCACAACAACAACAAAATATCGACCCAAGATGTCAACAGGATGAGTAATCCTGCTGCTGCTGCTGCTGAGTCACTTCAGTCGTGTCCGACTCTGTGCGACCCCAAAGACGGCAGCCCACCAGGCTGCCCCGTCCCTGGGATCCTCCAGGCAAGAATGCTGGAGTGGGTCGCCATTTCCTTCTCCAATGCATGAAAGTGAAAGTGAAGTCGCTCAGTCGTGTCTGACCCTCAGAGACCCCATGGACTGCAGCCCACCAGGCTCCTCCATCCATGGGATTTTCCAGGCATAAGTATTGGAGTGGGGTGCCATTGCCCTCTCCCGAGTAATCCTAGTGTTACACTATATTTGGGAATGTAAACACAGCTTGACAGATGCTCATAATAGTTATTGTCTATTTTCTTAACTTGCTATTTTTTCCCCTTTTGCATCAGTTCAGTTCAGTCGCTCAGTCGTGTCCGACTCTTTGCGACCCCATGAACCGCAGCACGCCAGGCCTCCCTGTCCATCACCAACTCCCAGAGTCCACCAAAACCCATGTCCCTTTAGTCGGTGATGCCATCCAACCATCTCATCCTCTGTCATCCCCTTCTCCTCCTGCCCTCAATCTTTCCCAGCATCAGGGGTTTTTTCCAAATGAGTTAGCTCTTCACATTAAGTGGCCAAAGTACTGGAGTTTCAGCTTCAACATCAGTCCTTCCAATGAACACCCAGGACTGATTTCCTTTAGGATGGACTGGTTGGATCTCCTTGCAGTCCAAGGCACTCTCAAGAGTGTTCTCCAACACCACAGTTCAAACTCATCAATTCTTCAGCGCTCAGCCTTTTTTATAGTCCAACTCTCACATCCATACATGACCACAGGAAAAACCATAGCCTTGACTAGACGGACCTTTGTTGACAAAGTAATGTCTCTGCTTTTGAATATGCTATCTAGGTTGGTCATAACTTTCCTTCCAAGGAGTAAGTGTCTTTTAATTTCATGGCTGTAATCACCACCTGCAGTGATTTTGGAGCCCAGAAAAATAAAGTCAGCCACCGTTTCTACTGTTTCCTCATCTATTTGCCATGAAATGATGGCAT
Organism: Bos indicus; assembly: GCF_029378745.1. Taxonomy (NCBI): domain Eukaryota; kingdom Metazoa; phylum Chordata; class Mammalia; order Artiodactyla; family Bovidae; genus Bos; species Bos indicus. The sequence goes on along the minus strand of NC_091782.1, from coordinate 11,482,474 downwards.
CAATATCATTTAATTTATTGAGATTGCTAATTTCAAAGTAGATGATTCAAAGCATAAGGCATTTAGGACACTAACCTAGGAATCAGAAACTGAAGCAAGTCAAACTTGTAATGTCAGGTGAGGAAATTATTAAACTTCTAGCAATATAAGATACCAACACCAATATTTCACTTCAATTTAATACTAAGATCACTGAGAAGTCATATTTTACTATAACAAATGAGAAAGATAACTAAGATTTTCACCAGCGTGTGGTAGCCTGGAGAAGGAAACATAAATAGAAACTTATTATTCAAAAGTCTAAGTTCAAGAAGAAGAAGAAGGCAACGGCACCCCACTCCAGTACTCTTGCCTGGAAAATCCCATGGACTGAGCCTGGTAGGCTGCAGTCCATGGGGTCGCTAAGGGTCAGACACGACTCAGCGACTTCACTTTCACTTTCATGCATTGGAGAAGGAAATGGCAACCCACTCCAGTGTTCTTGCCTGGAGAATCCCAGGGACGGGGGAGCCTGGTGGGCTGCTGTCTATGGGGTCACACAGAGTCGGACATGACTGAAGCGACTTAGCAGCAGCAAGTTCAAGACGGTTCAAGCTACCTAACAATCCTACATGAAGGATTTGACAGAAGAGGGGAAAAAGGAATTGTTACTAGGGATATTAAGGATAAAGCAATTATTTATGAGAATAAAGTTATATTTACCACAAGGATAAGGAAATATAAGAATGAAGAGTTCAGAAAATACTGCATAAACCAGACACTTCAACTTAAGTGTCACCGGATAGACTTGGGGCATCGCATCTGGTCCCATCACTTCATGGCAAATAGAAAGAGAAAACGTGGAAGCGGTAACAGATTTTATTTTCTTGGGCTCCAAAATCAGTGTGGACGGTGACTGCAGCCGTGAAATTAAAAGACACTTGCTCTCTGGTTGGAAAGCTAAGATAAATCTAGATAGCGTATTAAAAAGCAGAGAGATCACTTTGTCAACAAAGGTCCATAAAGTCAAAGTTATCGTTTTCCCAGGAGTCACGTACAGATGTGAGAGCTGGACCATAAAGATGGCTGAGCACTGAAGAATTGATGCTTTAGAACGGTAGTGCTGGAGAAGACTCTTGAGAGTCCTGTGGACAGAAAGGAGATCCAACCAGTCCATCCTAAAGAAATCAACCCTGAATATTCATTGGAAGGACTGATGCTGAAACTGAGGCTCCCATACTTTGGCCACCTGATGTGAAGAGCCAACGCACTGGAAAAGATCCTGATGCTGAGAAAGATTGAAGGTAAAAGGAGAAGGGGGTGGCATAGGATGAGATGGTTAGACAGCATCATCAACTTAATGGACATGATTTTGAGCAAACTCCGGGCAATAGTGGAGGACAGGGGAGCCTGGTGTGCTGCAGTCTGTGGGGTTGCAAAGAGCTGGACACGGCTTAGTGCCTGAACAACAGCAAACAATTTGCAGGTGAGAAGGTCAGAGACACTACCCCACATGGAATTACAGAGCTGCATTAAGTATCTAGACCCTGGAGAAGGAAATGGCAACCTACTCCAGTATTCTTGCCAGGAAAATCCCAAGGACAGAGAAGCCTGGTGGGCTGCAGTCTATGGCGTCACAAAGAGTTGGACACGCCTGAATGACTGGGCATGCACGCACCTGAGTGTCTAGAGGACTCTTACCCTCATTGTCCCTTTCTTCCCCTAAGACACAGCCTCCCTGAGCCCTCGGCAGATCAAAAGAAGAAGTTCTGACCTCTTGTGGGCACATGCTGATGTCATCACTTTCTAGTTCTGAATCAGATGGAAAGGTCTCTCTGACAGAGATTTCAAACACATACCCTTGCAACAAAGTTGCCCTTGATGTACAAAAGTTATCAGTATGTCACTAGATTCAAGAGAGACACTGAAAAATCCAAAAGAAGATTTCAAGATAAGCATTAGAAATAGAAAAGAAGATTTGAGATGGCAACTAAAGCTGAAAGAATGCAGAAAAGAAAAGTTACAAAGGCCTTCCAAAAATAATCTCTGAGAAAGCAACACAAATGTGCCCCTTCTAGACTGCTGTTTTCAAAAGCAAGAACCCTTTCTGCTTTTTTGTTTTTTCAATCTTTATAAACAAAACACCTCCAACAGTGCTTTAGCACTGGCCAAACTAAATTAATGAAGTTAAGAAAGCAAAGAAGAAATTGGTGTGGGTTTTTTCATGATTTTTTTTTTTTTTGGTATAATAATGTGTGATGCCTATACTCTGGCCCTTAAGCTTGGAAAAGCAACAGATGCGTACTTGTGGGTAGACTGACAGTAAGCCACACGCACTCACGCATCTTCCTTTGTGTCCCAGGCACAGTGACAATGTCACCAAGGCCTAAGAGGAGAAGGTTTTGAGGAAAACAAGGAAATCTGTAACATCATTCAAAGCAACAGGAGCCAACATGCTCAGGGTATAAAGTTACTCAGACAGCAGGCTTAGACAAAATAAACATTTGTTCTATTACCTTTTTGTTATGTTGTCATGGGAATCTGTGTTTAGGAATACTTATTTTCTGCAACTAGATGATAGAGCAGTAAAAGGGGGATGGCTTTCATATGAGAAAGAAACTTTTATCTGTAAAGGCAGAAAAGAAAAGAAAGAAATCCTACGGGTTTTTAATGGGGCCACATGTGTAGAACCTTTCAATCCATAAGATTTATTCAAGTTAACGGAGAAGTTCACTGGGGGCTCGGAGCCAAAACACTGTTAACAGGTAATAATAATCCAACAGCTACTAAAATTATTGTAATAGGGGAAAGGCAGAGGAATGTAAAGCAGATACACGGCCAAGTAAAACAGAAAATAAATGAGATCTTAAGAGCTGAAAGAAGGTAAAAATGACTTTTTAAAATAACCCAATAGTAAGAAAAAACCTAGAAGCCCAAACAAGTTAGAAAACATTCCACCTGCCAGCAGGCTAATCTTCTTTTGTCACCAGAAGTCTAGAGCTAATCTCTCTGCTCCCTTCCTTTTGGCAACAGAAACCCGAAAAGTGAAGTAAGCTTCACATGTTATTTAAAGAGCTGGACCAGAGTACCCTGAATTTCCAGGGCCCACCAAAAGTACTGGCTCAGGGACACTGAGCCTTCTGGAAGGAGCATGGGTCACGGCTGGGCACCAATTCATCTGACTCCTCCACTCTGTCCCTAAGTACGACTAGCACCTCTGAATGGGTAAGAAACAGAAATGAAAAAGCAGGGACCCCAGTGCAGAGTGAGCTCGGAAAACAGGGCCTTTGCATGTGGTGATCCCTCAACATGGAATGTTCTTCCTTCCCACTCAAGTCCAACCAGTGTCCATCACTTCCTTCAGGTCTTTGCTCAGGTGTCACTCCATCACGGAGGCCTACCCCGTCTACCCTGCTTAAAGGTGCAACAGCTATCCCAGTACTCCCTCCCCTCTCCTTACTTAACTTTCCTCGTAGTGCTTATCACCCGACATGCTATAACTCTTACTTACTTATTTACTGTCTACCTCTGTTTGCCTTCCCCTTAGCCTATAGGTTCTTACAGGCAGAACTTCTCATGTTTTGCTCACACTCCATCTCTACCACCTAAAAAGTGACCCCCCCCCCACACACACAACAGGTGGATAAGTATCAGTATAACACACAAGAGTCCTATCCTCAGGGAGATGAGCATGAACCCATCCTCCTCTGTCTAACTCCACGACCATACACCCTATAAGACCCCAAAGTTGAGACCTATCCATCTGTCCAAGGCCAAAACTTAGGCGTCATTCTGGACTCCTCTCTCTTCTGTACGTTTTTCTCCCCAACATTCAGCCTAGGAGCCAAGTATGTCAGAACCCAGGATCCATCGTCGAAAGTGCAGAATCTACTAACCACCACCTACTTCCCTCCCTAGAACAAATTATTTAAAGGCTAAAATGCTGGGCGTTTGGTTAACTTTATAAAATCTTAACGCACACGTACTAACTTTACGGAAACACTATGCAAAGACAACTACTTCTAGTACTAAAAGCTTCATTTACTTCAACAAACTAACAAAAACTTCAGGTTTAGAAATTCTGTTTTCATTTGTCCTGAAGAAACACATGAATCACTTCCAAGTACATGACAAGATGAAAAGATTTCTAGGTTTCAGAGCCAAGGGAACCCACTTCATAACAAGGTGTGTTGTTTTTTTGTTGTTGTTTGTTTGTTTGTTTTGAGCTCTACAGTAATTATACCTCTTGGATAGGAAAAAAATCAATACTAAATTTCACAGCAAACAGCAAACATCCAAGGTATCTTCAAAGGCCTAGAGAAGCAGTTACTTCTATTTATATCCTATACTTACATAACAGAAACATGTACAGATAGTCTCAACTTTCCAAAATGTGCACAGAAGAATTTCAAACCAAAGGGATCCATAAATTCAGGAATTAATTATTTGCACTGATAATTCTTCGGGAACTGGTCCCATCAATTCTGAGGAAGAGATGTGACTTTAGTAAGTCATTACACCTCAGGTGAGTCAGGCTTACACTGGTGGGATTGGTTTGTCATAGCTCTACTATTTCAAATGACCCAGCAACGCCTTTCTTCTCAAAAGGAGGGTGGGGAGAGGCAAACAGCACCAGAGAAGGTGCCACCAATCTTAGCAGCCTAAAGCACAGGAAAGGAGAATTCTGAAGTACTGAAATCACAGAACCAAATCCAAAGTAGTATACGATTCCTTTAATGAGTCCAGCTCCTCATCCATAAAACTATGTTAATACTAGCCTTTACAGAGCCAGTGAAAGCTGAATAATGCTTTGAATGCAAATACATTATAAAGTATAAAATCCCATAAGAATGTTTGTCAATACTAAAGTGAGATATTAATAGATCTTTGAGGCTAAAGCAGAGGGAAATCAAAGGCAGAGTAGTCCTCAGTATCAAGGAATTAAACTGGCAGAACTGAAAGTCGAGAGGTTCAGGATACCCTTATTTTCAAATGGGAGCCTGTGGAAAATGGGAATCTGACAAATAATGACTTTATAGCCAAATTAAACGAACTCTTTCTTAAAAGTCTTTACATATCAATAATACAAATATTTTGCCATTGTGTTTAAATATTTATTGGTTGGTACTGGTAACATGCAGCCAATCACCTTGCTTTTGGTTACAAAGACAAGCAAATAGAAAGAAAGATCAGCATGGGCTTACTATCGCCACTAGAAAAATAAAAGACTGCCCCTCTCACTCCAGTACTTTTGCCTGGAAAATTTCATGGATGGAGGAGCCTGGTAGGCTACAGTCCATGGGGTTGCAAAGAGTTGGACCCAACTGAGCGACTTCACCTTCTTTCTTTCTGATAGTTCCTTTCAGAGAAGGAAATGGCAACCCACTCCAGTGTTCTTGCCTGGAGAATGCCATGGATGGAGGGGCCTGATGGGCTACAGTTTATGGGACTGCAAAGAGTCAGACATGACTAAGCAACTAATACACACACATACACCCCTCTCACTGATTAGGAGTCAGGAAAGTCACCTCTGCACACTCTATAATGACAGTCTTGTATTTATTTGTGCCCTAGCTCATGCTTTAAAAAAAAAAAAAAAGATTTAAAATGATGAGTGGCTATTAATACTAAAAAACTTAGCTTCACTTATCTTTACTACATTTATTTTCACAAAGCATTTAGGATGTTGGATTTGACCTCTTAGTAAATTCTGCCATTCTTTTACCAAAGTTTTGGTATATACTTTATATACTGATGATAAATATAAACAGCACAGAATAATGCCCAGAACATAGAAAGCAATCCATAAAACGTAGTTATTATTCACATCACACTATAAACCCTACCAGGGAATGAACTGTCTTTGTCTTGTTTAACAGTTTAGCTCAAGAAACCTAGCCTGCTATCTGGTCTGTGAGTGTGCTAAGTCATTTCAGTCATGTCTGACTCTTTGCAACCCTATGGACTGTAGCCCACCAGGCTCCTCTGTCCAAGCGGAGTCTCCAGGCAAGAATACTGGAGTGGTTTACCATTTCCTCCTCCACAGGATCTTCCCCACCCAGGGATCAAACTTGTGTCTCTTGCATTGGCAGGCGGGTGGGTTCCTTACCACTAGCACCACCTGGGGCGCCCCTAAAGATGTGTGCGTGCTGAGCTGCTGGTCCATAGTTGGTACTCAATAAATATTATTTAATAAGTGATTAAATATGATTTAAGAATAATTCTGATCTCTCACCTGTTTTATGGTTACCACTGCCTCACCTCCTATAATCAAAGGCAAGAGTCTGGAAAACCCATACACCAGAGGAAGGGCATTTAAGTTCCTGTTTATATTTCCTTAAACTCACCACAAAGATCCTCCCCCGCCCCTTTTGTCCCCAAACCACAAAATCAATGCTTTGCAACACGGTACTCTTAAACAATTTTGCTTCATTTCCCCTCACTGACAGTGCACAAAGTTCCTTAAAGTTGCAAGCTTTAGTTTAGTTCCCTTTACCCCTTAAAGAAGGAAAGGCATATTTGTAAAACTCTAATACTCAAATTTCTATTTTGATTCCTTGATGTTTCATTCACAATTAGTTATCACATTTGCTTTACTAGATACTTAGTACAAATGAAAATACTGAAAATTGGCTTAATTTTTTTTTAACTTTTAAAGTTAACACATCAAAGTGTATCACACTTCAGAGCAATCAAATTAGGAAACTGACACATTATTTCAGTGATGTTGCGTTCCTTGAAATACTTTCAGAGATTCTTTTTTGGAACAGACTTCAATCCAGTTCTACAAGTCACACAGGAAATTCTGTGTCATTACTTTATGGTTACAACTCCTATTTGACCTCAAACAGTATCACCAGCCTGGCTGCCTAATCTTTTTCACCAGAGTCGAGTCCAACTTCTCTAAATTATTTGGATTCAATCTAACTTCGTTATTTCCTAAAATCAAATCTGCTCTAAAAAAAAAAAATGAAGATAGTGAAAAATAACACAGGCTCCAAAGTGGATTCTAAGTTTAAAAAACAATTTTTTTTTCTACCACACCTAAAAGCTGCTGACTGAAAGAACAACTTGAAATAACTACTCTGAATGAGATAACACATGTGAATGTAAATTCTGGTATTTTCAATCCAAAATCAACTACACTTGTTTACAGTCAATTGTCACATAATATCGGTTATTTTTCTCCACCAATATGTTATAGGTTACACCTTAAATACTCTTGGCAGAACTGCCTCCACAGAAAGACACACAAGAAACTTAACAGGGGTTGTTTCTTGAGAAAAGAACTAGTACAACTGGACAAAGAGAAAGGAAAACTTTTCACTGTCTTTCTATGCCTTTTTACATTTTATACAATGTGAATGTATTACCTACTTTTAAAAACCTGTTTAAAAAATTACTTTCAAGTGTCAGTTTCAATGGCTTCTATAAACCAGAAAAATAAAGCACTAAAAAATGTGTTCGTGTTTTATCAGCACTTCAAGGGATCTCCAGGGCCAGGGCTGAGTGATTCACATCAACTGTAGGGAAACCTTGCAAGCAGTTCACTGAACTCCCCACAGTTAAGCCGTATCACTCCACTAAAGTTTAAACAATGATGATTGGAAACAAAAATTCAGTACCACAAAAATTAATGTGTCAATTCTAGAATGAAAACTGGCCGTAAACAAGTGAGCTATTAAAGAAGCAATGATCCAAACACATCTTCGAAAATTAGCAAATCAACAGCACGCTATAAAAATGGAAAAAAGATGTCAAGCACAGGGCCAACAGCGACATCACTCAAGCAGCCTGAACTAGAAAACGCAATACGATCTGTTGCTGGACACAATTGCACAATCTCAATTACCCAGAAGATTCTACCAAACAGGAAATTCATGCTGGGGCTTTAAGAAACACAGGAATTATATTCAAAGATTAACAAGTCTAAAAGCCTGGAATCTGCTGTGAAACAAAAAACTAATTTTGTAGACCTCTTTGCAAATAATGCATGCACAGGAATTACATCAAATAGCTTCAGGTCAGCCCTCAAATTACACAAAATCTAAAATACAGTGTATAAAACCTTAGAAGTTAGAAAAGTTAGCAAACTGAGGTCTGGAAATTTTACAGTAGCATTTAATTTAAAAGACATTCATAGTGTGAATTAAAGCTGAAGTGTCTCTTCCTTCCTTTGCTATATACTCCATATCCCATGAAAACCATTATGTACCCCTCAGTCTGTAAGTGCAGATTAAGTTCTCTGCAAACCCTCTAAAGGACTTTAAAAACAGTGTTTCACAAGAATTATCACGATTAAAAAATATTTATAATACATCGCAGCATTGTTAATAACTTTTTGATCTTGAGGGCGTCCAACGGATCTGAACCTCACTTGCTCCAAAGGAGAAAATTGTTTTGTCAAACAATACTTAAATGAGCGGTGGTATGTGACTAATCAGCGAGGCCGCCAGCTTCTCAAGCTGCAGTGTTTGCAGGCACTACCACCACCCCCCACTCTGCGAAAAGGAAATACGCTTTCAACTGAATCGGAAACACACCACTCAAGCTGGCACAGGGCTCACCGAGATAAAGTCGGTATTTTAAGCTCCCTGGATAGCTGCTAATTCAAGTGCGAATTGAAAAAGAACCCTTCTCAAAATGCAATTTCGACAGAGGTTTGCAAAAAAGCCCGAACTCAACGCCCTTCGTCCTCAGTTTTGTTCAGATGACCGCAGTCGAGCTTTGCCCTTCTGCTTCTCCGGGCAGCTCCCGGGCTTGTCTGCTCCGAGGGCAGGCACATCTCGAGAGAGCCCTTCTGCTCGATGCCAGCAGGGAGAGACCTCCGAAGAAGGACCCGTGTTTCTGCCCCCGTAGCAGCAGCCCCTTCCCCCACCCCACCTCCAAGGGAACGCGCGGGGTGCGAGTCAGGGCCCGGCTCCAACACCATCACCCACCGCCCACCGCGGACCTGTGTCCTACACATAGCTGACCATCTACGTGGGCGTGCAGGGTGGGGGTGCAAGGGGCACAGGGAGTGCAGGACAGGGGTCGAAGAGGGCTGGGATGCCCTCCCTCCAAGGAAAATTCCTGCCGCTGGGTGCATTGCTGAGCCGTGGGGGCAGGCCCGACTCTGGGGCATACGGAGACACCCGGCCCAGCGAGGCCCCCGGCCCGGTGACACTCACCACACGGAGCCATAGGCGCCGGAGCCCACCGGGGACAGGTTCTGGTAACGCTCGGGCACCTCCCAGATGGTCTTGTTCAGCTCCTGCCGGTAGAACGTGGGCCTCTCCTGAGACATCTTCCAGCGGTGGCCGCGGGGCGAGGAGGTGGCCCTTGCGGGGCCCCGCCTGCACCCGCACCCGCTTCCCCTGACCTCGTAGCCCGCCCGGCCGGGCAGGGAATCCTGCGCTGGCCGCCCGCGCAGGTGCGGCTGCGGCGACCCTGAAGACTCCCGCGCGCGCGCGCGGCCCCTGTCAGCCGCAGCGGCTGGACGCGCCTCACCGACGGCGGGGGAAGCCCTGCGAAGGGCCGGGGCACGCTCCGGGGCCCTGCGCTGGCGCCCCGCCCAGCTCTCCCTGCACTCTCTCCACACCCAGCCGACTCCCGGCTGCGCGGCGGGGTCACAGCTCCAGCTGCAGCGCCCGCGGAGCTTGCAGTGGTCGCCTTTCCCAGAGCCAGCGAACAGGAGGCTCCCGCCGTGCTCTCGCGAGAACAGCTCCCAGACCTCTCCTCGAGCCGAGATTTTACCCAATATGGAACCTGCCCGCGGGAGGGGGGGTTGATGAAGGGAGAGCTCGGGAGAAGTAATTCTCGCGAGAAGAGAGCAACAGCTGGCCCCCAGAGGCAGGAACTCCCAGGGATTGCTCTCCTTTAGCGCGCGAAGGCGGACCCGGGAAGGAGCGGAGAAGCAGCCGACACAGGCCGCGCGCGCCCCACCGTGGTCGGTGGGGCAAGTGCTTGGCTCCCTGTTGGAAAGAGACAGTGACAAATCAATCGGGTGTGTGGGAAAAGAGCCAGAAAACCTTTGAACGGTGGGTAGTCACCAGCAGCTGAGCACCTGCTCGGCGGAAAACCCCCAATTTCCAAGAAGTACTTGCATAAAAAAGAGAAATATTCCGGCCAGAAAGCCGTTGCAGTCCCATCTGCTCAAGGACATACACTTACTCTTCGGAATGCTGACGAAATCTGTCTTAAAGGTAAATATTAGCCCTGAATTAAGGTTGAGGTTTTTCCACCCAAACGCTTCTAGTAGTTCTCAAACTTTTACGTGCCGAAGAAGCACCTTGGGCGCTTAAAAATGCACAGCGAGTTTGATTAGATGGGTCCCAGAGGGACGCCAAGACTGTGCATTTTTACAATATGCGCCAGGTTCAGAAAAGTCCTTGGTATCTCCCTTGGAGAAACATTTTTAAAACCTTTACCCTGAAGGTTTGAAACTGATTCCTACCTTGAAGAGCTTCCAGCAAAGAGGGTTTTAAGAATTGTAATCATGCCTCTCAGAGTAAGAACAGTGCAGACAGTGGTTTTCTGGCAGTATCCTGTTGGGCAAGTCAATTGACCTTTCTTAGACCTTAGTTCCAGTTTATACAAAAAAGAATTGCTGCCCTACTTTCCCACCTGAAAGCTGAACAAGATAATAAATGTGAATGGGCAAGGTATAACCCCATACCTTCACCTCACTATTAACTTATTCCTACCCTAAAACTTGTTTCAATAAGCAGAATTGGACCCCATCTTATTCTTGGTCATTTCTTTTAGAAATAACTGGGTTCAAGCCAGGACACTTCCCATCACTATCCATGACTATTCTCTTTTGTGTTATGCATCCCTTGAAGTGCTCAAATTTTGCCTATCTTGTCCCAGGATATAGCTCAGGGCCTCGAACATAGAAGTTACTCCATAAATATTTGTTGAGCAAATTATGAACAAGGACATGATCTCAACTTAGGAGGCAGTGCAGGATCCTCAGTTCTCAAGGAAAAATAAAATAAAACCCAAAACAAGGGTCATGGGTGATTTGCGGAAAGCTTTCTTTGGATTCAGTGTGACAGCCTAGATTCTCTTGCCTTAGAAGACATGTTGCTTAAAAATGTTCCAAGCCAAACTGCAGATAGTGAGCTTTCTAAGAAGTATTGGAGGTAGAAGGAGGAAGCAAGAGCAAAAATGCAGCTGTAAAGATATAAGAGGTAAGAGTGGGGGATCAAGGTGAGTGCATGGATAAAAGGGAGAAAACTTGGAAGCTGAAATTCTAAGAAATTCATGTGTTTATCCAACAAATTGGAATAATGACATGAGAGTGACCAAAAGGGTAAAGATGAGCAATACACTCACTCACTCAGCAAATATATATTGAATGCCTACTAGGTACCAGGCACTTCTAATGGAAAGTTGGTTAAAAGGCAGATAGCGGCTGCCTAGGTGGAGCCTACAGTGAATAGTGGCGCAATCATTCAATTCTTCAACACAAATTTATTGAGCACTTACTAGATCTACCACATTGCTTTGGCACCAATGATACAGCAATTAAAGCAAGACATAAAAATCCCTGCCCTTCTGGGGATGAGACAGATTACAAAAAGGTATAGGTAGGGACTTCCTGTTGGTCCAGTGGCTCAGACTCCATGCTCCTGAAGCAGAGCGCCTGGGTTGATCCTGGTCGCGGAACTAGATCCCACTTGCAGCTAGGAAGATGGAAGGTCCACGTGCTGCAACTAAATCCTGATGCAGCTAAATAAAGACGTAAATATATTTTTTAAAGCCATAGGTAAAGTGAATAATATATTAGACATTACTACAGTAATCAAGCAAGTGGAAAACTGCAACTGGGCAAAGAGGGCATGCAAGGCGCAGGGAGAGACAGTGACAGGGACTGAGCTTCAGAAGGAGGTTAAGGGGTCTTGGGGAAGGAGCTGGGCAGGACAGCGTCCTTCAGTCGGGGTTGGAGATATCGGCGACCCTCTTAGCCTCCAGTTTCCTCCCGCGTCTTCTGTTCCCAAGAGTCGTCGGGAGACAGAGTGAATCACTTACGCCAAGTGCGGCGCGCGAGGCCTGGCATCAAGGAGTCCCGCGGGTTCGACCGCAACGGCTCGGGAACCGCCGGCGTCCGCGTCCACAGCGCCGCCCGTCCGGCCGGAGCTGCCTCCGGCTCCAGCGTCCGACCTCCCGCCGTAACCCGGGAACCAGGTGAGCCTAGGGACCCGGGGAGCCGCCCGGGGCCGGGGCTGCAGGTGGTGGCGGCGGCGGGGCCCTGGCTCCGGCGTTGGGGGCGGGGACCACTCCCCCCCACCCCCGCGTTACACTCGGAAGTCCCCGGGCCACTGTCACCGCAGGGTCAAGCTCGTCGAGGGCACTCAGTCAGCGTTTGCGGAATGAATGAATGACGGTCGTCCCTGGGAGCTTTCTCTTCGTGCGGTCCCTGCTTTTGAAAATCCATGAGGAAAGACGGCGCGTGCGTTTGGCAGGCTGACTCCTTCCACACTCGTTGGTTTGAGTTGCCATAAGCCCCAGAACTGGTCTGCTGCCGGAGTCTCCCCCTGATCAACACACCCCGCCGCCATCCTCCTCCTCCCGAGGCTTGACTGCCCAGTTGCGCGCCTTCTGCTTTTTAGACCTCACTGCTGCTGTTCTTCGGAGAAGGCAATGGCAACCCACTCCAGTACTCTTGCCTGGAATAATCCCATGGACTGAGGAGCCTGGTAGGCTGCAGTCCATGGGGTCGCGAAGAGTCGGACACGACTGAGAGACTTCACTTTCACTTTTCACTTTCATGCATTGGAGAGGGAAATGGCAACCCACTCCAGTGTTCTTGCCTGGAGAATCCCAGGGACGGGGGAGCCTGGTGGGCTGCCGTCTATGGGGTCGCACAGAGTCGGACACGACTGAAGAGACAGCAGCAGCAGCAGCAGTAGCTGCTGTTGTTGTTCCTTATAACTGAGCCCCCACTCCAGCATCTCGTAGCCCTTTCTGTTCCTTTCAGGTTCTGTTGATGGATCGCAGCAACCCCTTCTCCAACATCCCCACCCCAACAATGAATTTCTCTCCAACCAGCCCATTGGTAATACTCTCACCAGGTCGCATTAAAGGCAGTTGTTTGTGTGTTGGATGGTCAGCTCCTTGAGGGCTGTCCTCTGATCATTCATCCCCAGCCACTAGACCAAGTGACGGAAAGGTACTGCAAGCAATGCCCTTTGCTCATGACTTTCTTTTTCACATACATTCCACCATAAAAGCGTAGTTAGAATGGGCAAAGGCCTGTTTTTTCCTGATGGAATTACAAATATTTATTTTGAAATTCTGAAAGTGAATTTTACTTTCCCACGATTATAGAGAACATGTGAAAGTTGACCATATGAAAGGATAATCTTGAAGCTAAGTTTCAGGATTTCACATCAATTGGGGTAATAGAAAATTGGGTTGAATTGGGTTGTATTTAAATATTTAACTCTTGGCTTTTAAAATACTTTTAGCACCTTATGTAAAAGAATCAGTGGATGGCTGGATGGATAGGGGTAGTATGGGGATGAAGGAGCTAGGTCAAAAGTATATTAACAGTGCCCCAAATTTGATCCTGATTGTCCAACTGAATAAAGATAATTAGCTACATTTACAGTGGTCTTCATACTTCACTGTGTACCAGAATCATCTGGAGGGCTTCTTAAAACAGACTGCTGGGCCATCCTCAGAGTTTCTGATTAATTGTGTTTTGTTAGGTGGGGCCTGAGAATTAGCATTTCCAACAAGTTCCCAGATGATACTATTGTTTGTAAGACCAAGTATGGGCTACAGAGATTAATTTCTATTAATTAGTAGTGAATCCAGATGCCCCAAATTATGTCACATTTGTAGAATATGAAAATGAAACCTTAACTTGTTCAGATCATGGCCCACCCACCTGAATGTTTTGTCTGATGGCAGGAAGTATTAGGGAATTTTAGGAATCAGTAAGAGACAGTCCCTCTTGTGTTGTGTCTCAGCTGAAGGGTTGTTATCCCATCTTCGATGACCTTCTTCTGAAATGCATCATCTTCTCCACGTTAACGTGCATCTGCCACTTGTCCGTAATGGCTTCTGATCATCATACCTTAAAGAGAAGGGTCGTGTTAGTGAAGAAAACAAGCCAGTGGGTTTTCTGTGAAGTCAAGAAAGACTAGTGGAACTGAAGAAATTCCAGAGATGACTAGTGGAAACGAAACAATAACTGAAAAATGTTTTCCCTTGCTGCCTTTAGCCAGTTATATGATAAGCCCTTTGAAGACAGCTTTCCACCTGCCCCTCCTAGCCACTCAGACTGTGGTCCCTGAGTTGTGACTTGATTGCCTCTCAGTCAGACTACCATAATAGTAAAGGGCTCTGATGGGTCTTTTTGCCTCAGTCTCTCCTGTCTCCAGTGCTGTTCAGTAGAACTTTCTGTGAGGATAGATGTGTTTAATACCTGCCCTGTCTAGTTGCTAGTCCCTACCACACATGGCTATTGAGCCCTTGAAATGTGGCTATTGTGACTAAGGAATTGGCCATGCCACAGAGCGTGAGGCATTGCCACAAGTTTTCCTGACCAGGAATTGAATCTGGGGCTACAGCAGTGAAACAGCTGAGTCCTAACCACTGGACTGCCAAGGAATTCCCTCATTTTATTTTAATTAAGTTAAATTTAAGTTTTCGCAGGTAGCAGTGACTGCTGTACTGGTCAGCACAGCTCTAGACTCTACCATTGACATGATTCTTCCCAAAGCACGTCTGTGCATGTTACTACTGCTTCTTGAACATTTTAGATTGCTGAAAAGTCCAGGTTCAACCCAGCATTCAAGACACTCCTGAAATAGGCCTCAACCTTTTGGGTTTGACACTGCCTTTACTTAGACCTGTTGAATGAGTTGCCTTATATTATCTCTGTAATTTTATCCTGTTCTCTTCCTGAAATACCTTATTCTCTTACCTGCCTCCAGTTTAGCCAGAGCAGTTTAGCCATATCTCCCCAGGGAGGCCTTCACCTAGCTGGGGTTATCAATCTCATTCTATAGGACATCATGTGGCATTAGATGTGGCATCTGTTTTAGAATCAAAAAGACAGGGTTCAGATTCTGGCTCTGCTGTTTAATGGTTGTATGCCTGAGGAACTCACTAAAGTCACCAGTAAAATAAGGATAATTATTATCAGGAAAATAACTATCTATCTTTTGAGACTATGTGTGTGAAGAAACTGGCTATGGCTGGCCAGCAATACGTGTTAATTTCTGCCTTTCACACCTCTAAATTCTGATAACACCATATTTTGGTATTTTTATTCTACTAAATTCAAGAGTCTTTGTCCTTTTGTATCCTTTGGGCACTTAGCATTCAGCAAATGTTTGTGGAACACTAAGTTAATTGACCAGGGCCTCCCTGGTGGCTCAGTGGTAAAGAATCCACCTGCCGGTGCAGAGACACGGGTTTGATCCCTGGATCGGGAAGATCCCCTGGAGAAGGAAATGGCAACCCACTCCAGTATTCTTACCTGGAAAAATTCCATGGACTATGAAAAAAATTCCAGTGGGCTATAGTACATGGGGTCACAAAAGAGTCAGACTTGACTTGACAACTAAATAGCAACAACCATAAATTAATTGACCACAGGTGGAAAAGCATTCTTCAGTCAGAAATAAATGAAGGCCAAGACTGTATGTGGTAGAAATTTATAAGATTGTGAAAATTATAGCAGGCAAACTTACCAAATCCTAGTCTAGTAGAACATGGCTACCTTTTGAAATATAACTGATGTAGGTTGAAGACAATAATAAGAAATGCTTCTTTCCATAAGTCAGTTGATGAGATATAATACCTCCCAGGGGTGTGACAACAGAAAAAATAAATGCTTTAGCTTTGAAAGAGGGAGAAATTCTTGAGGGATAAGTTATAATTTATGATGGGAGGAGATGAGAATATTTTGTTTTTTTTAAACAAGGCTCTGGATCAGAGGTCACATACTGCTGGGTCAGACCGAATCTGGCCTGCAGAGGTGTTTTGTTAGATACAGACTGTGTTTTTAAAAATAGGTAAGGTGATTGACAACATTTCAAAGTCAGAAGATGTCACATAAAAATCTGGAATTATGGCTTCCCTGGGGAAAGATCAGATCTGGCCATCCTGAGCCCCATATCCCCCATGACAATAATTGCTAGAACGGAGTGGCTGCAGCCACCTTTCCCTGGCCCACTGCTTCCATTATGCTTGTCCATATGTTGCCTGCTTCCTGCCTGCTTCGTGGCATTTCAGAAACAAAGTGCTGGATTCTAGACTCTCCATCTAACCCAGGATGGCAGTTTTTTTACATTTTATTTTTATTGATTTATTGGCTACACTGGGTCTTCGTTGCCACCCATGGGCTTGCTCTAGTTGAGGCGAGCAGGGGCTGCTCTCTAGTTATGGTGCACGGGCTTCTCACTGTGGTCGCTTCTCTTTTTGCAAAGCACAGGGTCTAGGGCGTGCAGGCTCAATAGCGGTGGTGCACAAGCCCAGCTGCCCCACGGCGTGTGGAATCTTCCCGGACCAGGGATGGAACCCATGTCCCCTGCATTGGCAGGTGGATTCTTTTTAAATTTTATTTTATTTTTAATTGGAGGATAATTACTCCACTGTATCATGATGGTCTCTGCCACACATCAACATGAATCAGCCACAGGTAGACATATATTCCCTCTCTCTTGAACCTCCCTCCCCATCCCACCCCTCTAGGCTGTCACAGAGCACCAGCTTTGGGTTCCCTGGGTCACACAGCAAATGCCCACCGGCTATCTGTTTTACATATGGTAATGTATATGTTTCAGTGCTACTCACTCAAATCATCCCACCCTCTCCTTCCCCGACTGGGTCCAAAAGTTTGTCATTTATGTCTGTGTCTCCTTTGCTGCCCTGCAAATAGTATCATCAGAACCATCTTTCTAGATTCCAAGTATTTTCATTAATATATATAGTATTTGTCTTTCTTTTTCTGACCTACTTCACTCTGTATAATAGGCTCTGGGTTCATCCACCTCATTAGAACTGACTTGAATGTGTTCCTTTTTTATAGCTGAGTGATATTCCATTGTGTATATGCACCACTACTGCTTTATCCACTTATCCATCGATGGGCATCTAGGTTGCTTCCATATCCTAGCTATTGTAAATAGTGCTGTCAGGAGGATTCTTTACCACTGGACCACGAGGAAAGTCCCAGGATGGCAGTTTTTATAATCTCAGTGTAATAAGCAGGTTAATTAGGCTCTTTTAGTTGCTAGGAACAGATAGATTCTAGTCATGGAAGTTTATTGTAAGATTACATAGGAAAAGTAAGGAAGGATGGATCAGTATTCCTATGGGTGGGGTAAAGAAAGGCAAAAATGTTGCTTACGTTTTAGTGTATAGTTCTGTTTTTTTCTGGAAGACACAGAGTACTAATTCTCTCAAGTAATACATTGTAAAGCAGCTCTTCCATCCCCTTCTGTATTCCCTAACTATACTCTCACTTCTTTATTGGATTTGTGATCATTGGTTTATAGTGTTATACAGTACATGCCTGCTACCCTATGTTTTGAGAGTAAAAATACATTATATAACTATGGCTGAGTTACCTAACATTTCCAAAACCTCAGTTTTATCACCTGTATTCTTGGGCTTCCCTGGTGGCTCAGCTGGTAAAGAATCCACCTGCGATGCCAGAGACCTGAGTTCAGTCCCTGAGTTGGGAAGAGCCCCTGGAGAAGGGAACAGCTACCCACTCCAGTATTCTAGCCTGGAGAATTCCAGGGACTGTATAGTCCATGGGGTCGCAAAGAGTCAGACACGACTGAGTGACTTTCACTTTCACTTTCAAAAGTAGTATTAGGATTGTTGTGGGAATTAAAAGAAATAACTCATGAAAAAGTCTAGTGCAATGCTTGGTATATATTAAGTGCTCTATGAGTGTTGTACGTGATGTTGATGATAAATATAGATCTACTTGTTTACATTTATGTGGAAGAATATTAGCTGTGTGCCCTTTTTATTATTCAAAAACACAGACGATCAAGAACAGTTACACTTTCTCCAAGAGATGGAACTATATCCATCCTCATTAACTCTTTCTTCTAATTCTTTTTAAAAGAGCAAGATAATAATACATATTTTTAAGGTTTGATATAACCCTTAGGAGGCTTCTCTGGTGGCTCAGACAGTGAAGCGTCTGCCTGCAGTGAGGGAGATCTCAGTTTGATCCCTGGGTCAAGAAGATCTCCTGGAGAAGAAAGTGGCTACCCACTCCAGTGCTCTTGCCTGAAAAATCCCATGGACAGAGGAGCTGGGTAGGCTACGGCCCATGGGGTTGCAGAGAGTTGGACATGACTGAGTGACTTCACTGTCTTTCACTTTTCATGACCCTTAGAGATCATACGGTCAAACCATGTCATTTTACGGACAGGGAAACTGAAACTCTGTTTCTAAGAAACTTGCCCCCAGTTGTTTTAAAAAAAAGAAAAATCCAGAGTTAGAACTCCAGAATCCTGGTATCCTGTGCCATGCTTTTTCTGCTGTGTTATAATGCCACTAACTAGATACTTGACCATCATTCAAAAAATATTTGTTGAGGGCCTACTAAATGTCACACAGTATTTGGGCCTGGAACAAAGTCCTGCCTCTTGGAATTATATTTTAGTGTGGGAAACAGACAGTGAACAAACAGACAAATACTGAGTCAGGCACTATTAAGTTTGGTGAAGAAAAGGAAAAGATAAAGGGATAATGATGGATGCTATTTAGATAAGAAGGGAGTTAGAAAACCCCATGTTGATCCCTTAACCTTTAGCATTTTCAATGAAAATTAGTGGTTATACTTTTGCCTCTTAATCTTTTCCCTGCAGCAGAACAACATATGAAGAAAACTAGGCTTTCTAGCCAGACATTTGGGTTCTAGTCCTGACTAAATATTCAACAGCCAAAGCTGTTTATACTTTCAAGCTTTGGTTTCTCCATTTGGAAAATGAGAATATACACCTGGTTTTTTTTTTTTTAATTTATTTATTTTAGTTGGAGGCTAATTACTTTACAATATTGTAGTGGTTTTCGCCATACATTGTACACCTGCTTTTTTTTATAGGGTTGTTTTAGGTATAAAATTATACACTAAATGAGAAAGTTTTCTAAAATTGTGATGCATTATGTAGGTACACTTAGTCACACAGTCGGGTCCGACTCTTTGTGACCCCATGGACTATAGCCCACCAGGCTTCTCTGTCCATGAGATTTTCCAGGCAAGAATACTGGAGGGGGTTCAGATGCCTCCTCCAGGGCATTTTCCCAAGACAGGGATGGAACTTGCGTCTCCTGTGTCTCCTGCATTGCCTGTGGATTCTTTCCCACGTTTTGTAGATATGCTACCATTATATGGAAATTTTATCTCCATAAAAACGTGTCAAGGATCTAGATTTTTTTTTTTTAAATGTCATTTGTTCAATTTCTTTCCACTCTTCCAGGAACAATGCAGCCAGACAGGAGCTTCCAGAGTTTTGCCTCTAGGTACAGGCAAAGTTCTTTCACATATGATGTGAAGCGAGACGTGTACAATGAGGAAAATTTTCAACAGGAACACAGAAAGAAGACCGCCTCCTCTGGGAACGTGGACATCGACATCAGCACCGTCAGTCACCATGTGCAGTGCAGGTGGGTGTGTGCGGTCATTCAGCCGCGGCCACGCTGGCAGCCCCAAAACTGCTTGCTGCCTTTGGTGCCTGCTTCTGTTTTCCTCTCCTGAATTCCTGTCATCAGAACCCCTAGCATAATTTCTCTTCAGTTGTTTTTTGTGGGTTTATTTTTTTGTGTGGTTTGTCCTCTATCGCCTTCTTTTGAAATTTTTATTTAATATCTTGTTTATGGCCGTGCCGGATATTTGTCGGTGCACAAGGGCTTCCTCTAGTTGCGGCCAGTGGGGACTGCTCTCTGGTTGCGGCCCGTGGGCTTCTCACTGCGGTGGCTTCTCTTGGTGTGGAGCACAGGCTCTACGGTTCTTGGGCTCAGTAGTTGTGGTGCATGGATTTAGCTGCTCCGAGGCATGTGGAATCTGTCCCCACCAGGGATCAATCCCGTGTCCCAGCATCGGCAGGCAGATTCTTAACCACTGGACCACAGGGAAGTCTCTTGTATCACCTTCTTGATTGTAAACTTGGCATAAAGACCTTAGTTGTCCACCACAGCATCCAGGGATGATATTTAAAAATACATTGTTTGATTAACCACCGTTGCCAGTCTCCTAACAATAACAACAAAAAGCAACCATGGTGGACTAATGAATGATGCAAGAACAACTATGTAAGTTCTATAGTTCAGGGGCTTCTAACCTGTTTTTGTGTTTGAACCTTTTAGCTATCTATCAGACCTAATGCACCTCTTTTCAGAATAATTTTTTTTAACATTTTTTATTGTGGTAAAATATATACAACATAAAGTTGGTCATTTTAACCATTTTAAAGTGTACAAATCAGCAGTATTAATGACATTCATGATGTTGTGCAACCATTACCGCTATTTCCAAAACTTTTTCATCACTGCAAACAGACATTTTGTACCTGTTAGGCAATAACTCCCCATGCCCCCACCTCCAGTCTCTGCTAACCTCTCTTCTACTTTCTGTCTCTCTGAATTGCCTATTATAGATATTTCATTTAAGTGGAGTCATACAATATTTGTCTTCCACGTGTGGTTTATTTCACTTAGCATGATATTGTAGCATGGATCAGTACTTCGTTTTATGGCTGATGATATTCCATTGTAAGTATAGACCTTGTTTTGTTTACCCATTCATCTGTTAATGGACACTTGGATTGTTTCCACTTTTGGGCTGTCGTGAATAATCCCACCATGAGTATTAGGCATAGGAGTATCTGTTTGATTCCCTGCTTGTAATTTTTCTAGGTATACACCTGAGAGGGGAATTGTTGGATCAAATGGTAATTTTACGTTTAATTTTTTGAGAAAATTTTTTTCACAGTTGCTGCACCACATTAGCATTAGCAAGTATTCCAATTTCTTCAAATCCTCTCCAATAATTGTTATTTTCCTTTTTAAAAAATTATTGTTATAGCCATACTAGTAGATGTAAAATGGTATCACATTGTAGGGTGTTTTTTTTTTTTTTTTTTTGCATTTCCCTAATAACTAAATATGATGAGCCTCTTTTCATGTGCTTATTGGTCTCTTATATATCTTTTTTGGAGAAATGTCTATTCCTTTACCCTTTTAGAAACTAGATTTTCTTTCCTTTTTGTTGTTGAATTGTAGGACTTCTTTATTTATTCTGGATACTAAACCCTTATCAGATATGTGATTTGCAAATATTTCCTCCCATTCTGTGGGTTGCCTGTTGATAGTGTCTTTTGGTGTACAACAGTTTTAATTTTAATGAAATTAGATTTAATCTATTTTTTTTCTTTTCTTGCTTGTGACTTCAGTGTCTTATTTAAGAAACTATTGTGAAATCCAAGATAATGAAGATTTTCCCCTATGTTTTCTTCTAAGAGTTTTATAGTTTTAGTTCTTAAATTTAGATCT
Source organism: Bos indicus (assembly GCF_029378745.1). NCBI lineage: Eukaryota > Metazoa > Chordata > Mammalia > Artiodactyla > Bovidae > Bos > Bos indicus. The sequence goes on along the minus strand of NC_091782.1, from coordinate 11,460,976 downwards.
TTGATGCATTCCGAGTAAACTTTGTAAGCGATATAAAGTAAGAGTCTGACTTCATCTTTCCCCAAATGGCTATCTCATTTTCCCAGCACTATATGTTGATGAGTCCATTCTTTCCCCATTAAGTGCTCTTGGCCAAAATATTTAAAAATGTATAAAATACATAGCATTATGAAGGAAACCAGTTATATTGAAGTATAGTTATCAACATATAAAAAATACAAAAATCATGATATTTAATAATTGTGGGTCTAATAACTGTAATTTCTAAGTAATGATGAGTATAAATTATATCTTAAGATATCTGCAGCAGTTTTACTGTAATATGAAAATATTTGTGACTCTGTTGGTGACAAAGTCAAAACTCTGCTGGTAACAACTGTGGTTTGTTGTCAACATTCATAACTGAAGGAAATACTGCATTTCAGTTAGGAGGTTAGTGAAAATAAAGATACCATTTTTCCTAAAGTCACTTACCCCCCAAATTTCCTCTAGAGACCCCTTGGTCACTACAGACATCAGGATAAAAACCCCTTGTGACCTGCATCATTATATTAAACCTAACTACTCAGACTGTCCTCACTCACACTGCACATTTGTTAGCCCCTGTCATCCCTTGGTTTCATCACCCACAGTTGGCATGTGTCAGGTGACAAGAGAGGAAGGCCTCCACGCAGCCCTGTTGCAGACCTTCCTCCCTCTGAGCCTCCTCCTTTGCCCATATCCTGCCTTTTGCAAGTTGTGGTCTTGGATGTCCCTTCCTGTCCTGTATCACAACGCTCATTTTTTCTGCTCCAGGATGGGTCAGAGGTTATATGACAAAGAGAGCACTTGGGAGCCGCATTGGCTTTGCTCTGTGAAAGCATAGTCTTTTCCTAATTTATACCTCATCATAAACAGGCCCTACCAAAGAAGTTTCAGCCTTATTCTCCTCCAGCTGCCTATCCTTAGACATTTAAATCTGACCTGCACTGCCTCCCATGGGCTTTTATAACAGTTCTTATTCCTTACTTCTAACGCACACGGTTATGTCTATTTCTGAATTTTAACTTGAAAGGTAGCCCAGCGCTGTGGCTAAGAGCAAGGGTCTGAAGCCAGATTGCCTGGTTTTGAGTCCCAGTCCTGCTGCTTCCCAACTGTGTGACCTTAAGCAAGCTATCCAACCCAACTGAGCCTCAGTATTCTCATCTATAAAATGGGGATGATAATAGCACCTACCTTACAAGGTGATTGTGAGGATTAGAGAGTATTTGTAAAGCAGCTAGCAAACAGTCAAAAAAAAAAAAGAAAAAAAATTATAATCTTTAACTTCATCTCTTCCTTTCTTCAAGAAACTTCACCTCTCCCTTCATTTTTTCCCTTTTGGTTAGCAACTGAAATACTCTTTCTCTTAGAGTGCTCCCTTGTGCTTTCACATCAACTCTCACCATCCCTCACTTTTAAGATGCCTTAACTAAGACCTAGATTCATGTTGAAGTGCTTATACTGTTCCTCCACCAACTTCAATTTCTATTCCTCCAGCTCTTTCCTTGATTCCCATCCATCTTAGGTCCTCATTATTCCAAGTCCATTTTATTTTTCTGGCATGCTAAACAGTTCTGATGACTCTCCCTAGAGTGGCGGGTCTTCAGTCAAATGGCACATGGAAAGGAAGGAACCCTGGACAAGATACGAAACAAATTGTCCCAATGCCGTGGTCTGCTCCCCCCGCCACCCACAGAGAGGGCCATAATTGGAAAGCACACTCTCTACACCTGCCTAACACCCAGGGGTTCTCATAAGAATCACAACACGGGATTCTTTCCAGGGGCTGTTTCCAGGTGGCGCAGTGGTAAAGAATCTGCCTGCCAGTGCAGGAGGTGCAAGAGACACAGGTTTGATCCCTGGGTCAGGAAGATCCCCTGTAGTAGGAAATGGCAACCCACTCCAGTATTCTTGCCTGGAGAACCCCATAGACAAAGCAGCCTGGTGGGCTACAGTCCATGGGGTCACAAAGAGTTGGACATGACTGAGCACCTACTAATGCACATTCTCTGAAAACCTATGGTCTTGCATTTGACCACTGTCAATAGGAACTGTAGTGGTAATAGAGTGGATAGAACACTGATTAAAAATCAGGAGATCTGGTTTCTAGCCCCAGTTCTGACCAAACATATTATTTCTTGGCAAAGACATTTACACTTATTTGACCTTAATTTCCTTATGGGACAGTAATGCTCATCGTTGTGAGAGACAAGCATGTTGAAATTTCTTCTTTTCTGAGCACACATTTTAGCCTTGCATACACTAAAGTTACATTTGTTGCTATGGTCAAATCCCAGTTATTCAGCTATAGTTCATACATGAAAAATCTCCATACTCCTTGTTTTCAGCCCATCCTGAGATATAAATAGCAAAAAGCAATTTAAAACTGTATTAGTTTTACTGATGGATTGACTGATTAACTGACTGATTTACAGTGATTCTGCTGTTTTAGATGATCTAAAGGTTAAAGTAGGTTTTCTTAATCTCGGGATCGTTGACATTTTGGACCATAAAATAACTTCTTATGGAGGGCTGTCCTGTACACTGTGAGATGTTTGATCCCTGGCCTCTATCCACTAGATGCCAGTTGTGATAATCAAAAATGTCTCCAGACATTACCAGGTGTCCCTTGGGAAACAAAATGCCCTCTAGTTGTTATCCACTGAGCTAAAAGATAATAAGGCCTTGTTGTATTGCCTTTTCTTTACATGGCTAATGCCATAAGCACAAGACTCCATATTGTATATTTTCCATAAATTTCTACATGAAAGTGAAAGTGATAATCGCTCAGTCCTGTCTGACTCTTTGCGACCTCGTGGACTGTAGCCTGACAGGCTCCTCTGTCCATGGAATTCTCCAGGTAAGAATACTGGAGTGGGTTGCCTTCTCTGGGGGATCTTTCCAACCCATGGACCAAACCTGAGTCTCTTGCACCTGCATTACTGGCAGATTCTTTATTACAGGTCAAAGCCATATAGAGTTAATGCTTGGTAAAAATTTTAGTATACAGGAATGATATGAATGTGTTAATTGCCTGCCACCCACCAATATCACATCTCAGAAAACTGTCCTTACCAAGAGAAAGCCATAAAAGTCAAGTTTTCTACTGGTAAATTTTGGTAGCTTGAATTTTCTTCAAACGTTCTATAAAACTGCACACCTGATTTGTATACCGGACTTACAATGCTTTTGCTGGCGTGCTTCGATTCATGGGGTCGCAAAGAGTTGGACACGACTGAGCGACTGAACTGAACTGAACTGAGTCGCTAAATCATGTCTGACTCTTTTGTGACCCAGTGGACTATTGCCCACCAGGTTCCTCTGTCTATGGGATTTCCCAGGGACGGATACTGGAGTGGGTTGCCATTTCCTTCTCTAGGGGATCTTCCTGACCCATCGATCTTTCTGACCCAGAAATCGAACCCATGTTTCCTGCATTGGCAGGCAGATTCTTTACCACTGTGCCACCAGGGAAGCCCTTATAAGGCTTAGTTCTTATCATGTATGGCACTGATCCTCAACTGGAGGTGATACCATCCCCCAGGGAATATTTGGCAGTGCCTGGAGACATTTTTGGTTATTAAGACTAGGGGAGGGGATGCTGGTGGCATCTAATGGATACAGACCAGAGATGCTGCTAGACATCCTACAGTGCACAGGACAGCCTCACAACAAAGACTTAGCCAGTCCAATATGTCCACATGTCAGTAGTATTAACAAAAAACTCTGTTGTGTGGGAAGAAGAAAGTATTGGGTGTGGCTTTTCTTGGTCCTGTGGACTTTTTCTTCGGAGAACTTAAGTCTGTTCTTTCTCGCAGATGCTCATGGCACAAGTTCCGAAGATGCCTGCTTACAGTGTTTCCCTTCCTAGAGTGGATGTGTTTCTATCGATTCAAAGATTGGCTTCTTGGAGACTTACTTGCTGGTATAAGTGTTGGCCTTGTGCAAATTCCCCAAGGTAAGAAAGATACAAAGGCTTTTCTCCCACAGACAATATATCACTTATCCAGAGTAAACAAGTTACTTGTGCTAGATATATAGAAAAAAAAAAAAAAGTGATTTCCATTCACATCATTACCATTTGTTTCCTTACCTGCCAAATTTCTAACTCTTCGAGGGTGGTTCCAAAAGTCTCAGTTTAGTTTAGAACCCTGAATTCTTGTAATGCCTGCTCATAGTCATTTTTTCCTTAACTAGTCATTTCATACTCACAGGACTCCAGTAGACCTCACTTGGCATTGATTTTACTTAGAAAGGTGAAGAATAAGAAGCCCAGCATGCTAACTTCTCTTTAGCAAGTCACACACAGCAGTCCAGGGGCCCACTCTTTGGTCTTACAAGTGGCAGTTCAGATATAAGACAAGATCACTTAGATAGGTAGGGGAGCTATCTGGGCTTTAGAAGTCCTGTTTCCCAAGTAGGAACCAACACCTCTTGTAGTTCCCATAGCTGATGCCTCCAGGGGTCCCATAGTGACACGTCCAGTGGCAAGTGTCATTGTGCTCTGAGAAGCTCCGAGTTCGGGCTTCCCACCAGACACTAATCTTTCACTCACCCTTGGTCCAGCTAGAATATACTAACCGGGTTCTTTTTACCATAACTCGTATTGCTTGGTGACACAGTTGACATTCCACCATTGTCAGGTTTCCAAAGAAACAGCTAGAAAGCTAACCCAAGATCAGCTTTATCAGCAAGAGGATTTTGTGTTAACGCTTTACTCAGTGAATGCTAAGTTGCTTCTGTCATGTCCGACTCTTTGGAACGCTATGGACTGTAGCCCATCAGGCTCCTCTGTCCGTGGGATTCTCTAGACAAGAATACTGGAGTGGGTTGCCTTGCCTTCCTACAGGGCATCTTCCCAATCCAGGGATCGAACCCACTTCTCCTGTGGCTCCTATATTGCAGGCAGATTCTTTACTGCTGACCCACCAGGGAAGCCCCTCCTTTATTCAGTTCACAATTCCCTCCATAGTCTTTAAACACTTCCATTTCTCTATTCTTGTGGGGGCAAACCAAGCAAGACTGAAATTTGTGATCATACAGGTTGTGTAAAGCACAAATGAAGTGAAAGGGGCCAATGGTAGCTAAAATCCAACTCTGGCAAAAGGGCTGTTAGTAGGGAAAAGGGATCCCTTTAAAATAATTATCTTACAGTAAAATTTACTTATTTCTTACAGTTCTGTGAATTAAAACACAGGTATAAATTTGTATAACCACTGCCACCACCAGGCTATGTAGCAGTTCCATCAGCCCCCAAACTCTCTTGTGCCGTCACTTCTTAGTCATGTTGTCTGCTGACCTCTGACCCCTGGCAACCACTGATCTCTTCTCCATCACCATAGCTCTGTCTTTTTCAGAATGTTGTATATATGGACTCATATAATATATAACTTCTGAAGGATGACATCCATAATTCAGCATTATGAAATCAATGCAAACTGCTGTGTGCGTCAATAGTTTATTCCTTTTTACTGAAGAACAATATTCCATTATATGACTATATCACAGTTTGCTTATCCATTCATTTATTGATGGACATTTTGTTTCCAGTTTGGGTCCATCGCAGAGTTGCTGTGAACACTCACGTACAGGTTTTTGTGTGAACATAATTGTCATTTCTCCAAGGTAAATACCCCAGGAGTGATATTATTGGTTATATGGGAAGTATATGTTTAACTTTACAAGAAACTGCCAAACTGTTTATGCAGAGTGGCTGAACCTACCATTTTATATTCCCACCAGCAATATATGAGAATTCTAGTTCCTCCACACCCTTGTTAGCACTTGATATTTAAGTTAAATATCTTTAAATTAAACTTTCTATTTTGAGGTAACTATAGGTTCACATTAATTTGTAAAAAATAAATAGAGATCCCTTGCACCTTTTTTTTATTTAAAGGTTTTTTAGGGACTTCCCTGGTGGTTCAGTGGTTAAGAATCTACCTTGCAATGCAGGCATTTTGGGTTCGATCCCTGATCAGGGAACTGGGATCCCACATGCCATGGAGTGACTAAGCCCACACGCTCTAACTACTGAGCCTGCACACCACAACTAAGGCCCGATGTAGCCAATTTTTGTTTTTTAAAAGAGTAAAGATTTTTAAATTAATTGTTTTTGGCTGTGCTGGGTCTTTGTTGCTGTGCATGGACTTTCTCTAGTTACAGTGAGGGGGACTGCTCTCTAGTTGCGGTGGGTGGGCTCCTCATAGCAGTGACTTCTCTTGTTGCAAAGCATGGACTCTAAGATGCATGGGCTTCAGAAGTTGTGGCGCATGGGCTTAGTTGCCCACAGCATGGAGACTCTTCCCAGACCAGGGATCAAACCCGTGTCCCCTGCAATGGCAGGTAGATACTTACCCACTGTACCACCAGGGGAGTCCTTCATTTTGTTTGTAATTTGAGTTTCTCTAGTGGCAGTACTCTTGCCTGGAACATCCCATGGACAGAGGAGCCTGGTAGGCTGCAGTCCCTGGGGTCGCTGCGAGTCGGACACGACTGAGTGGCTTCACTTTCGCTTTTCGATTTTCACTTTCATGCATTGGAGAGGGAGGCGGCAACCCACTCCAGTGTTCTTGCCTGGAGAATCCCAGGGACGGGGGAGCCTGGCGGGCTGCTGTCTATGGGGTCACACAGAGTCAGACACGACTGAAGCGACTTAGCAGCAGCAGCAGCAATAGCTAATGAACTTGAACATCTTTTCATGTTCTTATTTGGTGTCTTCAGATCCTCTTTGGCAAGGTGCCTGTTCAAGTTTTTTGCTCATCTTTTAATTGGATTTTTTTTTCTTATTGTTAGTTTTTCAGAATTCTTTTTATATTCTGAGAATAAGTCCTTTGTTAGATATATGATTTTCAAATATTTTCTCTCAGTCTGTAGCTTATCTTTTCATTCTCTTGACAATATATTTGACAGAGCAAAGGCTTTTAATTTTGATGACGTTCATTTTTTTTTCTGTTTATGAATTGAGTTTTTCCTGTCATATACAAAAACTCTTCACTTAATCACATTAGGTCACAAAGATTTTCTTCTATGTTTTCTTCTCAAAGTCTTACATTTTACAGTTTACTTTTAGAACCGATCTGTTTTGAGTTAATCATGATGTAAGATGTGAAGTTTAGATCAAGGCTTTATTTTTTGTTGCATCTTTAAAGACTACTGTCGACTGAAGTGTTTTTGCACTTTTGTCAGAGATCAGATAGCCGTATTTTTGTGGATCTATTTCTTTTTTTATGTATAGTGGATGTTATAGTACATTCCTCTAAGGAAGATTTCTATTGATATAATCATTTGTTAAGCATTACTTGTGTACTTATCTATTTGGGACTGCACTGGGTCTTCCTCGCTGTGCATGGGCATCCTCTAGTTGTGGTGAGTGGGGACTGCTCTCTACTTGCAGTGCTCAAGCTTCCCTTGTTGTGGAGTATGAGCTCTAGGGTGCATGAACTTCAGTAGTTCTTTGGAGAACTGTCTATTTAGGTCTTCTGCCCATTTTTTAAGTGGGTTGTTTGTTTTGATGCTGTTAAGCATCACAAGCTATTTGTAAATTTTGGAGACTATGGATTACATTAATTTCCATGTGGCAGGGACTTCACGTAGTCCAGTGGCTAAGACCACCAATTTAGGGAGCCCAGGTTTGATATCTGGTCAGAACACTAGATTCTACATGTCACAGCTAAAGATCCCAGGTGTCGAAACTAAGACTCGGTGCAGCCAACTAAGTAACTAGGTATTTTTTTTTTTAATTTCCATATGGCAGATACAAACCAAAATGGTCCATTTGTAAAAGTATATTCACTTCCAGGAAAGTATCAGAACGTCTTTAGAGCATTCCTGTGGTTCTGGAATGAGAGACCTGAGCTCTTGTACCTTGACCTGTGAGTCCACTACTGAACCCCACTTATCAAAGATCCTTCACTTTGGTCAAGGTTTGAGGACATTTCTCTGCTAAATTTCCAAGTCATCAGTATAATTTCATACCAAAATAAGAGTAACATTAGGGTGTATAACTATACCTAACATCTAGCACAGTATTTGGCACATAATTGGTACTCAAGGTATTTGTTGAATAATGATTACATAACTGTGAAAGTGAAAGTGAAGTCGTGTCCGACTCTTTGCAACCCCATGGCCTGTAGCCTACCAGGCTTCTTGGTCCATGGGATTTTCCAGGCAAGAATACTGGAGTGGGTTACCATTTCTTTCTCCAGGAGATCTTCCCGACCCAGGAATTGAACCTGCGTCTCCAGCATTGTAGGCAGACGCTTTGCTGTCTGAGCCACCAGGGAAGTATCCTGAATGAGTAAATCCAAGCAACTCTTGCTGACTAAGGGACTGTGTGTTATTTTAAGTAGTATGAATAATGAAATAATTTGTAGTGTAAACAGTTTGAAAGTTTTACTTGCCTTTAAACAAGTAGGACCAAACAATAATTTTCTTCAAGTGAAACAAAAGTACTGCACAGTGGGACTTCCCTGGCCATCCAGTGGTTAAGACTTCACCTTCCAATGCAGGGAGTGTGAGTTCAGTCCCTGGTTGGGGAGCTAAGATCCCCATGCCTCACCGCCAAAAAATCTAAACATCAAGCAGAAGCAATACTGGAACAAATTCAGTCAAGATTTTTTTAAAAATCTTTAAAAATACTGCACAGTGAAAACCTTATTTGAAACATGCTAGCTCTTCCTTACAGTAGAACCCAATTTATAAATGTAAAAGAAAATAGAAAATCACCATGAGTAAAAGACTACAGTGATACTTGTTGGAGATAAAATCCACTAAGAGAGGTTAAAGTCAGTGGGTAAAAGTTGGCAAACTATGTAACAGGACTTGAAAAGTGAAAGGGTTAGTTGCTCGGTTGTATCTGACTCTGTGTGACGCCATGGACTGTAGCCCTCCAGGCTCCTCTGTCCATGGGATTCTTCAGGCAGAATACCGGAGTGGTTGCCATTTCTTCTCCAGGGGATCTTCCCGACCCAGGGATCAAATGCAGGTCTCCCGCATTGCAGGCAGCTTCTTTACCATCTGAGCCACCAGGGAAGCCAGGACTTGTATAGTTCCAAATATCTTCCTCAAGATATTTAACTCCTCCACTACATTACAATAGAGAACCTGGGAGCAACCACCTTTACCAAGTAATCAATACTGTCATCACCAATAGTAAGACATTTGGAGATCATGAATTCTGTGGTATAATGCACTAAGAAGGACGTAATATCATTTCTGTAGTGTTCGCATCCAAAGCATTTAACCTTGGTATGGTCATGAGGAGCCTGTGCTGTGCTGTGCTTAGTCTCTCAGTCGTGTCCGACTCTTTAGGACCCCATCGACTGTAGCCCGCCAGGCTCCTCTGTTCATAGGGATTCTCCAGGGAAGAATACTGAGAGGGTTGCCATGGCCTCCTCCAGGAGATCTTCCCAACCCAGGGATCAAACCCAGGTCTCCAACATTTCAGGCAGATTCTTTTCCAGCCTAGCTACCAGGGAAGCCCAACCCCAAACTGAGGGGCATTTAGCAAAATAGCTCAATACTCTTCCAAAGTGACAAAATCAAGAAAGACAAGTAACAGCTGAGGAACTATAACAGATATTAGCATTAAGGAAAAATAACAGCTAAATGAAATAGGGAACTCTGGATGGAATTATGAAACAGAAAAAGGAAATTAGGGGGAAAGCTGTTGAAGTTGAAGTAAAGTATTTATTAATAGTTATTTTCTAATGTTAATTTCCTGATACCAATTATACTATGATTATGTACAGTATTCACATTAGAGGGATCTAGGTAAGGCATATATTGCTGTTGTTCAGTTGCTCAGTCATGTCTGAGTCTTTGCAACCCCATGGACTGCAGCACACCAGTCCTTCACCATCTCCCAGAATTCCCTCAAACTCATGTCCACTGAGTCGATGATGCCATCCAACCATCTTATCCTTTGTTGCCCCCTTCTTCTCTTGCCCTCAATCTTTCCCAGCATCAGGGTCTTTTCCAATGAGTTGGCTCTTCGCATTAGGTGGCCAAAGTATTGGAATTTCAGCTTCAGCATCAGTCTTTCCAATGAATATTCAGGATTGATTTCCTTTAGAATTGACTGGTTTGAGCTCCTCGCTGACCAAGGGACTCTCAAGAGTCTTCTCTAACACCACAGTCCCAAAGCATCAGTTCTTCAGCGCTGAGCTTTCTTTATGGTCCAACTCTCACATCCATACATGACTACTGGAAAAATCATAGCTTTGCTAGACGGACCTTTGTCAGCAAAATGATGTCTCTGCGTTTTAATACACTCTCTAGGTTTGTCGTAGCTTTTCTTCCAAGGAGCAAGTGTTTTTTAATTTCATGGCTGCAGTCACCATCCGCAGTGATTTTGGAGCCCAAGAAAATAAAATCTGTCACTGTTTCCACTTTCTCCCCATCTATTTGCCATGAAGTGATGGGACCAAATGCCATGATCTTCATTTTATGGATGTTGAGTACTAAGCCAGCTTTTTCACTCTAGTCTTTTACCTTCATCAAGAGGCTCTTTAATTGCTCTTTGCTTTCTGCCATTAAAGTGATGTCACTTGCATATCTGAGGTTGTTATTTTTCCCAGCAATCTTGATTTCAGCTTGTGAGTCATCTAGCCCAGCATTCCACATGATAACAATATATAGTCTTGACGTACTTCTTTCCCATTGTATGGAAATGCGCTATTATCTTTGTAGCTTTTCTGTAAGTCTAAACTTAGTTCAAAATTTAAAAAATTTTTAAGGTTTTGGAAAGTTTAGAGACTTGGTTTCCCTCTATTTCTCCACAGCCTAACCTTAACTAAGACTTAAGACAATTTAGTTCTCCGGCTGTTGCCAAGAAATTCTCTTACCTTCCCTGTATTGGTGAGTTATTTGAAACCCTACATTTCAAAAGACCCAGTCTTCATATCACGTGTTGGTTGTAAAGAGTAAATAGGGTGGGCTTCCCTGTGGTCCAGTGGTTGAGCATCTGCCTGCAAAGCAGGGGACAAGGGGTTCAGTCCCTGGTCCTGGAAGATCCCGCGTGCCATGGGGCAGCTAAGCCTGTGTGCCACAACTACTGAAGCCCAGGCACCTAGAGCCCATCCTCCACAACTGGAGAAGCCACCACAGTGAGCAGCCCCCACACCAACTAGAGAAAGCCATAGGCAGCATGAAGACCCAGTGCAGCCACAAATAAAATTAAATTTTAAAAAATTGCCTTAAAAAGAGTAAACAGAGCTTTTCAACATAGAGGCAGTGTATTCAAGCAAGATAAAGGGTAAAAAATTACATAGCAATTACAAAGAAATAAAAAATTCATCATTCATAGATGATTTTTTTAATGTAGAGAATTCAAAAGAATCTACAGATAAATGGATATAATTAATAAGATTTTGTCAAGGTTGCTGGGTACAAGATGTATAAATGAAAATCAATTATATTCTTCCATACCTGCAAGAAATGAAATGTGGAAAAAAATTTTTAATATCATTCACCAAAGCATAGTGAATATGAAATAAGTTGTAATGAAACTAAGAAATGATGTACAAGACCTCTACAGAGAAATTATTAATGTACAACTTTACTGAGAAATATTAATAAGGACCTAAATTAATTGAAAGATAACATTTTCTAAGAACAGGCAAGTTCTTTTAAAGTGTGACATAGGAGGACTCGCATCTCCAGCTATCAAGACTGAATATAAAGTAACAATGTTTAAGGTGATGTCCATCAAAAGCAGAATGAATAAATAAGCATTCATGTATACATATATTGGAATACACAGAAGGAACAGGAGTGCTCTCAAGCAACTCATGACAACATGGAAGATGCTTATATATATAATAATGAGAAAAATAAGCAGAAATAAAAATTGCGTGAATTATAATCCCACTAATATAAACTTCAATAGTGGGACCAACTAAACTATATTGTTTAGAGGTTTGTACAGTAGTGGTAAAACTATAAAGAAAAGTAAAGAAGTTCTTATCATGAAAGTCAAAATAACGAATACTTCTGTGGGGAGGGATGGGGTTGGGATGAAAGATCTGAGTAGGTGGTAACATCAGTGTTTGTTTTATAGATATTTATTAAACTCAACATCTATTTTAATGTACTTTCTATGTATATATTTCACAATAAAATGGGGACTATTAAATTTATTACAAAATATTACTAATTACTAAAAAAAGTAATTAAACAGTGTGGTATTGTAGAAATGGACAATTAGAGCAGCGGAACAGAAGAGTCACACATGTATACATTGCATGGTTTGTATCAGATGTGTCACTATAGAAACAGGCTTTTGAAAAATGATGTGAAACAGAATATTTCATATAAATTAAATATTTATATGAAAACAATTTTTTAGACCCCTACCTCACCCATACACAAAAATCTATTCCTGGTAGATTAAAGACCCAAATATGAAAGACAAAACTATAAAGACTTTTTTGAATAATAGAGGAGGATATCTTTATGGACCTGAGGTAGAAAATGTTTCTTAAACAAGGCACAAAAAGCACTAGCCTAAAAGGAAATAACTGCAAGTTTAAGTTAAATAAAACTTAAGAACTTCTGTTTATTCAGAGACATGATAGGGACTTCCTTGATAGTCCAGTGGTTAAGAATCCACCTTCCAATGCAGGGGACGTGGGTTTGATCCCTGGTTGGGGAACTAAGATCCTATAAGCTGTGGGGCTGCAATAAAGACCCAGTGCAGCCAAAATTAAAAAAAAAAAGATTACACAATGAAGATTGAAAAACAAACCATAGAATACCCAACAAAGGACTTAAATCTATAATATATATAAGTATGTGTGTGTGTGTGTGTATATATATTCCTACAAATCTGTAAGAAACTACACAATAAGATTGACCAACATTATTGGTAATAAATGAAGTGGAAGTGGAAATTAACTAGCTCATACCCACTGAAATAAAAATTCTGATAATATCGTGTGATAATACAGATGTAAATAATGAGAATTTTCATAGTTTTGGTGGGAATGTAAATTGTAAATAATGAGAATTTTCATAGTTTTGGTGGGAATGTAAATTGTACAACCATTTGGAAAACAGTTTCGCATATTCTGTTAAATGCCCCAGCAGTTATGCTTCAGGGTGTATCGAGGGAATTTACCCACTTATGCACCTAGAGTCATGTACAAGAATATACATAGAAGTCTTGTTCATCGAGGCCCCCAAACTGGGAACAAAACAGGAGACTATAAGCCTGTAGACAAAGAGAATGGGGAAACAGCTGCCTGGATCCTGATGGCTATTTAGTTCTGCTTCCAGCCTCTGATGAGGTCCAACTGACCTTTGTCCTCTTTTAATATATTTACTATTGTGGAAATTCCCTGGTGGTCCAGTGGTTAGGACTCAGTGCTTTCAATGCCATGAGCCTCCGGTCCAGCTCAGGTCAGAGAACTAGGATCCAGCAAACCGTGCTGTTTAGCAAAAATTTTTTTTCCTATTTTGCTCAAGCTGATTTGAACTGGTTTTCTGTTACTTGCAGTCAATAGAGACTTGCTTAGGGAAAAAATGTGGAAGGGGAACCATAAATTACAAAAGACTTAAGAGATGTATCAACTAATGTGAGGACTTCATTTGATGTAAACACAAAGTTTGTTAAAAAATAAATGTACAATAACCACAAAAGAAAGCACATGTAATAGCAAATAACTTTTTTTAAAAGATCACCCCAAACCTGCCATACCTCTGGCTCAAGGTCTCTCATAAGGTTGCAGTCAAACTGTCATTCATCTCAAGGCTCTACTGAGGCTGCTGGATCAGCTTCCAGGCTACTCATGTTTGCTGGCAGGTTTGGGTTTTCCACTATATCGGTCTCTATATGGCTGCTGGCAGGAACAACTGATGTGTGAGGCCCAGTGCAAGATGCAAATGCAGATTCCCTAGTTCAAAAATTATCCAGTATTTTTCAAGATGATCAGAGTAGAGCATTAATTCAAGCACGGAGCCTTCTAAGCCCAAGATACTCTGTGACTGCGTAGGTAGCACACCCTTGAGGTCAACTTTGGCAGCTGGTGACCTAAATGAAAGAGAGAGAGAGAGCCAGAGAGCAGTGAAGACAGAAAACACCGTCTTCTTGCAACCCAATCTCAAAAGTGACATCTTACCATTTTTGTTGTAGCCTATTTATTTTTAATAGAAGTAAGTTATTCCCATATGACCCAGCAATTCCACTGCTGGGCATACACACCGAGGAAACCAGAATTGAAAGAGACACGTGTATCCCAATGCTCATCGCAGCACTGTTTCAAATAGCCAGGACATGGAAGCAACCTAGATGTCCATCGGCAGATGAATGGATAAGAAAGCTGTGGTACATATACACAATGGAATATTACTCAGGTATTAAGAAGAATCCTTTTGAATCAGTTCTGATGAGGTGGATGAAACCAGAGCCTATTATACAGAGCAAAGAAAGTCAGAAAGAAAAACACTAATACAGTATATTAACACATATATATGGAATTTAGAAAGATGATAATGATGACCCTATATGCGAGACAGCAAAAGAGACACAGATATAAAGAACAGACTTTTGGACACTGTGGGAGAGGGCGAGGGTGGGATGATTTGAGAGAATAGCATTGAATCATGTATATTATCATATGTGAAATAGTTCGTCAGTCCAGGTTCGATGCATGAGACAGGGTGCTCAGGGCTGGTGCACTGGGATAACCCTGAGGGATGGGATGGGGAGGGAGGTGGGAGGAGGGTTCAGGATGGGGAACACATGTATACCCATGGCTGATTCATGTCAATGTACGGCAAAAACCACTACAACATTGTAAAGTATATTAACCTCCATTAAAATAAATAAATTTTAAAAAAAGAAGTAAGTTATTTCACACTTAAGGGGTGAAACTCACTCAAGGACATGAGTACCAATTAGTCATTGTAGATCATCTTACAGGTGGTCTACAAGTACAACTATATTTGAGAAATCAGGGAAATTTGAATATTGGATGTTTGATAATGGTAAAGAACCATTATTAGTTTCTTAGGTGTGATGATGATATTGTACTTAAAAGAGGCCCTTTTTCTAAAACACATATACTGAAAATATCTACAGATGAAATGACTTAATGTTTTGGATTTGCCTCAAAATAATTATGGGATGGGAGAGGAATGAAGACATTGATGAAACAAGATTGGCCATGAGTTGACCATCGTTGAAGTGGGTCAACAAAGCCTTGCTTGTTTAAGACAATAAATTTGGCTCACTAGACTCATAATTGATTTCTGATGAGCACACTGGTATGATGTAAATTGAAGTGAGTTGCTCAGGGCAGGAGTTGTGGACTTGAGACATCAAAGGATGACACCATGTAGGTCAGTCCACTTGCCTCAAAATTTCCAAAATCTCATGGTGCTTCTTAGAAAAGAAATTAAATACTGAAGAAGGAGCTGAAGGAAGATGCTGGAGTGATTGGCATATGAAAGAAAGACAACACATACCAACTTGGAGTCAAGTCAGTTAAGTGTGACAATTCTTGCTTTGCCGTCTAGCTTTATCTCCAGCCCTGGAGGATTCCTAGGGCCTTCTTATACTAGACTGAGGATGAGAATGGTCTGCTTCTGAGCTGTTGAGATTAAAGGTCCTACTGCTTTGATGTTTGCTTTCCATGATTCACATGAAAGGTGTTTAAGCCTATGATTTAGAATTGAAGTGTAAAAACGTGATAAAATAGGAAGAGAAGCTAGAAATCAAAGCCGATCATAAAAAGTACTAATTAAGGACTGTATGCCAAAGTTTACTGTTACCATATTCAGCTGTGTACATGGGTCACTTTTATTTTAAGTATTCTTTACAGTTTTTATTTCAGGTGACTTTAAAAAGCCAGGCTACCTTTGCTTACTTAAATTATCTTGCTTTTCAGTCCTGATGCTTGGTTTGCTGGCAAGGCATCTGATTCCTCCTCTCAATGTCTCTTATGCAGCTTTCTGTGCTTCAGTAATTTATGGAATTTTTGGATCATGTCATCAAATGTCCATTGGTGAGTTCAGTGCTAGAATCACAGGAGGTATATGAAGTCTCCATCTTGGTTATTTACTTATTGCTAAGGAACTGAAGTTAAATCTATGTTTAACATATAAAGAAAAGAGGCAGAAGATGGATATTCTTCTTTTATAATTTATTTATTTTAATTGGAGACTAATTACTTTACAATATTGTGGTGGTTTTTGCCATACATCGACATGAATCAGTCACAGGGATATTCTATTCACAGAGTTAGTGTTCAGATTTTAGAAACTGAACACTTTCATGCTATTATTAATGTCCCCACCAGACAAACAGGCCCATAAGTTATTAAAGGAATGAAAGGACAAGAGGCGTCTTCCTTACTGAAATTTCCACACTTTGTGATCTGATTATCCTCGACTGAAAAGATCTAGAAATGATTTTGCCAAAACTCCTAGAATGGATCCACTTTTCAGCTGAACCCATAATAACCATCCTCCATGAACCTGATTTATAATAATCATATCAAATTATTAATTTACATTGAGAAAATATTGTCATAATAATCAAAACACTGAAACCCGCAGGGTAAGCACTTTTCTTCCCTGAGTCAAATGTCCATCTACTAATTTATAATTCGAAATGACTGTTTCAGAGATCAGACCCAACTGAAGGTCCTATGATCAGCACAATTACTTCCCCTAGGTGAACCTGTATAGAAATCAAACCACACAATGCCCTGACGGTCTCAGAAGGGCATCACCAATGTCCACGAGTCAAGTACCTTTTTCTGAGCTTCCACACTGAACAACTGACCAGGCAACCAACACTGACCATTCTGACTGGCACACTTTTTTCTCCAGATGTGTTTGTATATTCAGTCCAGTTGCCATCCCATTCTGTGGTGTGCACCTGTGCCTTTTTAAGGACACTATTCCACATCTTTACTAAAATTTAGTATCTGTTGATTTTAAACACTAAAACAGCTATTTTATTCCAATTACTCCAAGTTCTCAGAGCGCATTACAGTCACTTCCAAATACTGATAACAAGGGCTACTAGAGTTTTGCTTCTGTTAGGTAATTCAAAGGTAAAATTTGCCTTTGCCTCTTGCATTCATGTTGATATGAGAAGTAAATAAAATTTTGTTTGAAACAGGTTTAGCTCCATGTCATTTTGCACCTATTACATCCTTCTTAAGTGTTTAGGTATTGTTTTTCTTCTTATTATTATTGATTAGCTTTGTTTTCTGATCCTTTTTCCACCATCACATTTTTCACCATTTCTAAGAACAGGTACAGTAGCTGAGCCAGATACACATTTCCAGTCAGTTTTTCTTTCTTCCTACTCCATATGCCCATTGATATAAAGAGGTTGTTACCTAGGCCAAAAAGATCTAAAATTTCGGAGTTGGTTACAGTATGTGAAACCAGAGAGCTTTTTCCTGCTCTTTCTTACTTCTCAGTGGCCACTTTCAGATAAGAAAAGTGCTTTGCTTTTGTCAACATCTGTCAGTTCACCTGGACTTAAAACCTCACCCTCTGCCTAACTGTTTTCTTTCATAGGTACATTCTTCCTTGTGAGTGCTCTGGCAATCAATGTCCTGAGGACACAGCCATTCAACAGGGGCCACTTATTACTGGGAACTTTCATCCAGGCTGACTTTTCTAACACGTCCTTCTATGAGAACTATAACAGATCCTTGAGTTCTGTGGCATCTGTAACTTTGCTGACTGGGATTATTCAGGTAGGTCCTGAGTCTCTGAATCCCTGAAGGAAAAAGAAATAAATAAAGGGGCTGCACATGAACCCTTTCCTTGAATTGCTTCTGTTACCCATTGTGATATATCTGGAATTTAAGTGGTTTTCATTTTTTTCCAAAACTTATGGGACGTATGGATAGACCGACTCCTCAGTGACAAAACTTCTCCCTCCCCAGAAATCTACCACCCCTGGTTTAGGATGAGATACTCAACATTCTCCTCAATCTCTAATACTATAAGACTAAAGGAGGGTCCAAATAGGACTTCCCTGGTAGTCCAACAGTTAGGACTTCACCTTCCAATGTGGGAGGTGGCGAGTTCAATCCCTGGTGAGGGAGCTAGGATCCTGCATGCCTCGTGGTCAAAAAACCAAAACCTGAAACAGAAGAAATATTGTAACAAATTCAATAAGGACTTTGAAAATGGTCTATATACAAAAAATCTAAGAGAAGGGAATGTGGCCTAGAGGTCTACTCATGATTTCATATTTTTAAAAATTCCTTTAAAAAAAAAATTCCTTTATATTCTTTCAACAAGAATAGCACTCGTGGGCTCACACACTGTATTTTTGGTTAGTGGGCATTAGAGTCAGATGTAAAATCCTTTCTCTACAATGACAGGACACAGCTAATGGATGATGATATCAATGATTTATTAAAATATCCAACCTTATTTTGGGCAGTGTCTTTGATTGCTTCTGAGAGTCTACCATCTAAAGCATCACCGACTGAACTAAAGTCACATATTTCAGCTTTATTTCTCTGTCTTCTCAGCTAACCCAAACTCTAGCTAACTTTCTCTGATTTCTCTGAAGCCATCCTTTATTAGGTAAAGACTTATTGGAAGCCTACAAAGGCAGGCTGCCCTGGTGGGCTGACCCCAGCCCTGACTCTTAACCAATTGTATGACTTATTTGCAGGCCTCAGTTTCTTCATGTTTAAAATGGGAATAATAATATTTGTATTGCAGAGTTCTTGTAAGGATTAAGTGAGAAAATGCATGTAAAGCATTCAGCCTAGAGCCTGTCACATAGTAAGCATTAATAAGTTATAATTACAGAGTACAGAGAAATGAAGTTGGTACTTAAATAGAGACCAAAAAGATTTTTTTAAGATATAATACCCATGTCTTAAAAAGTCAGTCTTGCAGCAGAAGACAAAATAACAGGCAGCAAGTCAGCAATCTATTAATTATAAGTAGCCTTGGCATGTTCTTTTTCCTTGTTTAAGCATCACTTTTTTCATATAACAAAGAAGATATTCCATTTACAGGAAGAATGAATATATGTACTTTTCCCTATTCCTCTTCTTAAGAACAACTGAAAATTTTGGCAAGTTATATACAAACCAAATATAAAAAGGCTCTGAAAGGTGGAGAGAAGACAACAAACTGGTTCAGACCCAAGAAACAACACAGTGGAGAGATCCTTGGGTTTTCTTTTTGCCCCATACATCTTAAACTTGGTGCTAAAGAAGCCAGAAAGCCAAAATGCCAATGCAGCAGACCAAAAGAAAAATTCCCAACAAAAGTCTGTTCTATATAGCCACAGGACTAGGAAAGACTAGCAATTGTGAAAACATTTACCCAATAACTGCTCTACTCCAGACAAACACCAAGGGTAAAAAAAAGAACAACAACTCTGTGGTGTTATCCCTACTCATGCGAGTGGTGGCCAAGTGGGGAGCCAGACTTCCACCCTCACCCAGCTGTAATGAGGTAGCTACCCAGGGTGTTGTCAGAGAAAGCCAAATAGGGAGTCGAGACTTTCATCTCCACTGAGTAGTAATGAGCCTTTCTTCCTGCTCCTTGCTGGGGTGTATCAGAGAAAGCATAGTGAAGAGTCAGTTCTTTCACCACAACACAGCATTAATGACGACAAGCCCCTCTGTAGCAGTGTCAGCAGAGGCCATGCAGGGAGAAATAAAGGCATTTCTGTCTCTCCCAGTCAGGATGGTATCAGTGGAGGCCTAGTGGGGAGCCAGAACTTCCATCTCCTCCCAGTAAAAATGAAGAGTCCCTACTGCCTCAGGTGTTGGTGGATTTTAAAAGGAGAACCTGGACTTCTACCTGACCAGGCAGTAACAAGGTAACACCTTCCCCTCTCAGCACTTTATCAAAATAAGGTGGCTAAAACAGAACATTTCAGTAAGATCCAGAATCTTATAGCATAGTACATGCAATGTCAATAGCTGAACTGAAAATAACTTGTCATATCAAGAACCAAGAACATTTCAACTTTAATGAAAAAAGGCAATAAAAAGATGCCAGCATTGAGATGAGAGGCGTTAGAATTATCTGGTATAAATTATAAAGCAGCCATCCTAAAAATGCTTCAGCAACCAATTATGAATATGCTTGAAACAAAGTAAAAAAAATATAAAGTCTCAAAAAATAAATAGAAGATGTAAAGAAGAACCAAATAGAAATTTTAGAGCTGAAAAATACACTAACCAAAATTAAAAATTCAAAGAGTCAACTCGATAGCAAAATGGAGGAGACAGAGTAAAGAATCAATGAACTTGTAGAAAGAACAACAGGAATTACTCAGTCTGAACAACAGAAAATAGACTGAAAAAAGTTTAACGGAATCTCAGGGACAAGTGGGACTATAACAGAAGCTCTAACATTTGTGTCTTATAAGCATCCCAGAAAGGGAGGGGAAAAAAGATGGGACTGAATTACTTGAAGAACTAAAAGCTGAAAATGCCCCAAATTTGACAAAAGATATACTTCTACAGTTTTAAGAACCTTGGAAAATCCAAAACAAGATAAATCCATAGGAATCTACACCAAGACAAATCATAGTCTATGTTTGAAAACTAAAAACAATGAAAAAAAATCCTGAAAGCAGTGAGAGAAACACTTTACCTTCAGGGAGAAAATAATTTAAATGACAGCAGATTTCTTATCCAAAACCATGGAGAGCAGAAGGAAATTGCACAATATTCTTTCATTTGCTGAAAGAACTATTAATCCAAAAATCATTGTTGTTGTTCAGTTGTGTCTGACTGCAGCACACCAGACTTCCCTGTCCTTCACCACCTCCCAGAGCTGCTCAAACTCATATCCATTGAGTCAGTGATGCCATCCAACCATCTTGTCGTCTGTCATCCCCTTCTCCTGCCTTCAATCTTTCCCAGCATCAGGGTCTTTTCTAACGAGTTGGCCCTTTGCATCAGGTGGCCAAGGTATTGGAGCTTCAGCTTCAGCATCAGTCCTTCCAATGAATATTCAGGATTGATTTCCTTTAGGATGGACTGGTTTGATTTCCTTGCAGTCCTAGGCACTCTCAAGAGTCTTCTCCAACACCAAAGTTCAAAAGCATCAATTCTTCGACACTGAAGTCTTCTATATGGTCCAACTCTCACATCCATACATGCCTACTGGAAAAACCATAGCTTTGACTAGATGGACCTTTGTTGGCAAAGTAATGTCTCTGCTTTTTAATTGTTATCTAGGTTTGTCATAGCTTTTCTTCCAAGGAGCAAGTGTCATGGCTGCAGTCACCATCTGCAGTGATTTTAGAGCCCAAGAAAGTAAAGTCTGTCACTGTTTCCATTGTTTGCCCATCTATTTACCATGAAGTGATGGGACTGGATGCCATGATCTTATTTTATTTGAATTTTGAGTTTTAAGCCAGCTTTTCACTCTTGTCTTTCACCTTCATCAAGAGGTTCTTTAGTTCCTCTTCGCTTTCTGCCATAAGAGTGGTGTCATCTGCTATCTGAGGTTATTGATATTTTTTCCTGGCAATCTTGATTCCAGCTTGTGCTTCATCCAGCCCAGCATTTCTGTAAATAGCCTTCAAGAATGAAGGAGAAATCGAGATATATGAAGAAAACTAAGAGAATTTATCACCAGCAAGACCTACCCTAAAAGAATGGCTAAAAGAAGTTCTCTAAACAGAAGGGAAATGATAAAAGAAGGCATCTTGGAACATTGACTAGGAAGAAAGAACAATGGAAAAGGGAAAACATGGATAGATATGGTAGTTTTCTTTGTCTTCTTAAGTTTTCTAAATTATGCTCAATGGTTGAAGTAAAAATTACACCACTGATGTGGTTCAAAATGCATATGGAAGAAATATTTAAAACAATTCTTTTATAAACAAACATATTGGGAAGTAAATTTTCTATAATTTGTTCAAACTGGTAAAATGTTTATACCAGTAGACTGTGATAAGTTATGTATATATAATGTAATACCTAGGACAACCACTTCAAAACCTATACACTCAAAAATGCTACAGATAAATCAAAATGAAATTCTAAAAAAGTTCAAGTAATGTGTGAAATCAGAAAAAATAAAAGATGAAAAATAGAGCAAACAGAAAAATGGCAGACTTAACCCTTAACATATCAACATTTACATTAAAGAAATTAACTAAATATTTAGAAATATGCTGTCTGCAAGAAACAACAAAAATAATAATTAGGTTGACAATTAAAAAAAGGGAAAGATATATCATGCAAATATTAAAGGAAAGCAGGATTGACTGTATTAATAACAGATAAAGTATACTTCAGAGCCAAGAAAATTACCAGAGGTGGAGAAGGACAGCACATAATAATAAAAGGCTTGCTCTTCCAAGAGGATGTAGCAGACCTACATATGTATGCAACAAACAACAGAGCCCCAAAATATGTGCAGCAAAAATGGATATAACTGGAATGGAGAAACAGACAGATCAGTTCAGTTCAGTTGCTCAGTCGTGTCCGACTCTTTGCCACCCCATGAATCGCAGCACACCAGGCCTCCCTGTCCATCACCAGCTCCCGGAGTTCACTCAGACTCACATCCATTGAGTCAGTGATGCCATCCAGCCATCTCATCCTCTGTCGTCCCCTTCTCCTCCTGCCCCCAATCCCTCCCAGCATCAGAGTCTTTTGCAATGAGTCAACTCTTTGCATGAGGTGGCCAAAGTACTGGAGTTTCAGCTTTAGCATTATTCCTTCCAAAGAAATCCCACTGCTGATCTCCTTCAGAATGGACTGGTTGGATCTCCTTGCAGTCCAAGGGACTCTCAAGAGTCTTCTCCAACACCACAGTTCAAAAGCATCAATTCTTTGGCGCTCAGCCTTCTTCACAGTCCAACTCTCACGTCCATACATGACCACTGGAAAAACCATAGCCTTGACTATATGAACCTTTGTTGGCAAAGTAATGTCTCTGCTTTTGAATATGCTATCTAGGTTGGTCATAACTTTTCTTCCAAGGAGTAAGGGTCTTTTAATTTCATGGCTGTAATCACCATCTGCAGTGATTTTGGAGCCCAAAAAAATAAAGTCTGACACTGTTTCCCCATCTATTTCCCATGAAGTGATGGGACTGGATGCCATGATCTTTGTTTTCTGAATGTTGAGCTTTAAGCCAACTTTTTCACTCTCCACTTTCACTTTCATCAAGAGGCTTTTGAGTTCCTCTTCACTTTCTGCCATAAGGGTGGTGTCATCTGCATATCTGAGGTTATTGATATTTCTCCTGGCAATCTTGATTCCACAGCTCCTCTCCCAACAATTGATAGAACAACTGGACAGAAAATCAACAAGGATATAGTAACATTCAAAACATCAACAACACCGATAGGATTCGAGACGTTTATAGAACACTCCAACTAGTAACAGCAGAACACACATTCTTTTCAACAACCCATGGAACATACAGCAAGATAGACCACATCCTGGGCTATAAAACAAACATCAATAAGTTTAAAAGAATTGAAGTCAAACAGTGTGTTCTCTGACCACAGTGGAATCAAACTAGAACTCGATAACAAAAAGTTAACAGGAAGGTCTCCAAATTCCTGGACACTGAACAACACACTTCTAAACAATCCATAAGTCAGAGAGGAAGTTTCAAGGGAAACAAATACACTGAAGTAAATGAAAATAAAATGTACCAAAATTTCTGGCACACAGCTAAAGTGGTGCTGAAAAGGAAATTTATAGCACTAAAACGTATATAGTAGAATGAGGAAAAAGTCTCAGATTAATAATATAAGCTCCCTCCACAAGAATCTAGAAACATAAGAGCAAATTATACCCAAAATAAGCAGAAGGAAGGAAATAATAAAGAGGAAAAGTGAATGAAACTAAAAACTGGAAAGTTCACATACTGATGATTCCATTTATGTAAAATTCTTGAAGTGGCAAAATTATAGAAATGGAGAACAGATTAGTTGTTGCCAGGGACTAAAGATGAGTAGAGCTCAGAGGATGGTTGGAGGCAGAGATGGGAGGTGAGAGGCTGTAACAGGACAACAGGAGAGATCCTTGTGCTGACGGAATTATTTCTTATTTTGTCTGTATTTGATGTCACTGTCCTAGTTGTGGCATGTAGTATAGTTGTGCAAGATGGGGAAAACAGGATCTCTGCTTGCTTTTTTACAACTGCATGTCAACCTGCAATTATTTACAATAAAAAGTTTTAGAAAAGTCTGAACTAAATAATAACATCTAACGATTATTGCTGTGTGCTGTCAATGTTCAAAGCACTTTGCATGTCTTATCCTCATTTGGTCCTCACAACACCCCCCTGTATGAGGGTAGGTATTACTCTGTACTTATTTTAAGGAAACAAAGGTATAGAGAGGTTAAGTGAATTGCTGACGATAATGTAACCAGTAAGACCCCAAACTGGGATTCAGGCTGTTTGTCTGCCTCTAGAACCTGTGCACTGCTGCTGCTGCTGCTAAGTTGCTTCAGTCGTGTCCAAGTCTCTGCGACCCCATAGACGGCAGCCCACCAGGCTCCCCCATCCCTGGGATTCTCTGGGCAAGAACACTGGAGTGGGTTGCCATTTCCTTCTCCAATGCATGAAAGTGAAAAGTGAAAGTGAAGTCACTCAGTCTTGTCCAACTCTTAGCTAGATAATCTTAAAGTGCACACTAGTATTAACAAAAATGAAGAGTTCATGGTCAAAAGAATATGAAGTGGGGACTTTCCTGGCAGTCCAGTGGTTAAGAATCCATGCTTCCACCTCAGAGGGCATGGGTTCGATCCCTGGTCAGGAAACTAAGATCCTGCATGCCATGTGGCGTGTCCAAAAATAATTTTAAAAATATGAAGTAAAGGAATAGTTTTTAGCTGGGATGGAGTTGTCTGGGAAGGAAACAACCATTTATTAAACCTTTCCTTCATTCGCCAAACGTTTAGTACAGAACTTCCTCGACCTATGATGAGGTTACATACTGATAAACCCATTGTAATTTGAGAATACTGTAAGTTGAAAATACATTTAGTAAACCTAGCTTACCAAATATCATAGCCTAGCCTGGCTTATCTTAAACGTGCTCAGAACACTTACATTAGACTGTATTGGGCAAAATCATGTAACACAAAGCCTATTTTATAATAAAGTATTGGATATCTCGTGTAGTTTGTTGAATATAGTACTGAAAGCAATAAACAGAGTGGCTGTCTGAGTACAGGATAGTTCTTAGTGTATCTGTTGTTTCCCCTCATGTCTGTGTGGCCAGTAGAAGCTCTGGCTCACTGCCCCTGCCCAGCATCACAAAAGAGCATCATGCTGCACCCTAGCCCAGAAAAAAAAAATCAAAATTCAAAATACCATTTTTACCAATTGTGTAGTGATTTTACACCATTGTAAAATCAAAATTAAAACTATTCGAACCATTGTAATTTGGGAAATGTCTCTACCTGTTTTCAATAAGGATGACAGAGATAGGTTTCATGTCACAGACCAGTTCTGACTGATTGACAGTGATGTCTAGAAAATTATGTTAACACCAGATTCTGAGGCCACATCACAGCTGGGCAAGGAAGAGTTCTATGGTTCATTATAGATATTTGCCATTTACAAGGTTGAAGGAAGGGATAGCATGAAGAATGAGTGATATAGGGACTTCCCTGGTAGCGCAGTGGTTAAGAATCCATCTTGCAATGCAGGGGACACAGGTTTGGACCTCTGGTCGAGGAACTAAGATTCCCACATGCCATGGAGCAACTAAGCCCTCAGCCACAACTGAGCCTGCACGCCACAAATAGAGTCCTTGCGCCTCAACAAAAGATCCTCCATGACACAAGGAAGGTCCTGAGCGCCGCAAGGAAGACCCAAGGCAGCCCCTCCAAAAAAGAGAATGAGTGATACATATGTTTGCGTCTGCCACTGTTTTCAGATTTGAGCTAAGAGTTTTACATGTATTCTGTCATGTAATCCATACAAAACACTCACGTTGGGTATTGTTCATTTCATAGACAAGGGAACTGAGGTTCGGAGAGTTTAAGAAACTTGTCCAAACGCACTCAGTACCACACTTTCTGAAGGAGAGAAGTGTTATTGAGCTCTTTTTACAATTTGTATTTATTTATTGACTGCACTGGGTCTTTGTTGCAGCCCGCGGGCTTTCTCTAATTGTGCAAAGCAGGGGGGGCTACTCTAGTTGCAGTGCGTGGGCTTCTCATTATGGTGGCTACTCTTGTTGCAGAGCAGAGGCTCCAGGGACCGCCAGCTCAGTGGTTGAGGCACACAGGTCCAGCTGTGGAGTTCTCCTGGAGCAGGGATCAAACCTGTGTCCCCTGCATTGGCAGGCAGATTCTCAGCACTGGACCACCAGGGAAGTCCTATTGAGCTCTCGAAAGAGATGATAAACCTGGGCTGGCAGAGAGGGAAGAGGGGTTTGGGCATAAGCACAGAAGAAATTAGTCAGTCACACAAAAGACAGGAAACAGATTGGCCTGACTAGAGTCAAGGAGCACTCTGGGCAGTAATGACTGGAGATCAAGGGAGACAAAGTGCTCAACTAACTGAAAGCTTTGAAACAAAACGCTCCTAAAGCTAATAGATTTGTTCCTCCAAGTTTGTCTTCTGAGAGTTCCTAGTGCAGCGGAATATGAAGCAGTGACAAGAGAGGGTTTCAAGACTTGGCTTTTCTTTCCCCATCTTCTTCACTGGTCTGTCATTTTTCTTAACCTCCCCTCTGAAGAGGATTGGAGCTCGCCCTCTAGCCATAATTTCCCACTTTTTTTTAATTATAAAAGATGAACAAGTATATTGCAAAAATCTCTAATAATAAAAGAGTATATAAATTACAAAATATTGCCCGTAACCTTTAATCAACCATTCCCCAAAGGCAACTTCTGTTAATAACTTGGCATCTATCCTTTTAAATCCTTTGCTTGTATATTACATACCATTTAAAAAATACATTTACATACATATGCTGTATTTTACGTGTATTTATATTTAATCCTAAAGACATAAATTCAGTTTAATTGTTCTTCATAAACATCAAAGGCCCAAATGTTTAAGCTGGAGCCCAGGTTGTTTTAATATTTTCCTTTGCGAAAAGCTGCATTCCTCATAGGGATGTTAACATGTCATGGGGAGGGCTATCAAAGGTTCCACTGGGGCTTCCCTGGTGGCTCAGTGATGAAGAATCTGCCTGCCATTGCAGGAGACATAGGTTCAATCCCTGACCCAGGAAGATCCCACATGCTGCAGAGCAGCTGAGCCCGTGCACCACAACTGTTGGGTCTGTGCTCTAGAGCCTGGGAGCTGCAACTGCTGAGGCCCAGGCACTCTAGAGCCTGTAATTGGCAGCAAGAGAAGCCGTCTCAGTGAGAAGCCCTCGCACTGCAGCTAGAGAAAAGCCCACGCAGCAGCTAAGACCCAGCACACACAAAAATAAATAAACAAACAAAAAGTATTTTTAAAGAAGATTTTAGTGAAAAGGACTTTAAAAAAGCCAAGTCTTCTTCTGATCACTTTGTCACTGATTACCGCACATCCACAAGATCAGTAGATTCTAGGGTAAGAACATTGGCTTACATCCTCATGAAGAAAGAAAGGAGTGTGGTCTTACATTTGTAAGGGAGCCTCTGAATCAATACCAAGGATCTGCTTTTAGCTCATCAATTTCAGTTGATTAGGGAAAGAGAAATGAGTTATCAAAGGGGATTTCCCTGATGGCCCTCTGGTAAATAATCCGCCTGCCGATGCAAGGGACACAAATTTGATCCCCGATCCAAGAAGATTCCACATGCCATGGGGCAGCTAAACCTGGGCACCAACAACAACTGAGCCTGACTACTGTGGGCCTGTGTGCCACAGCTGCCGAAGCCTGTACACACAGAGCCCGTGCTCCACACCGAGAGAAGCCACTGCAGTGAGAAGCCCACGCACTGCAACTAGAGTAACCTCCACTCGCCACACCTAGAGAAAGCCTGTGCACAGCAGCAAAGACCCAGCACAGCTCTCCCCACCCCCAGTTTTTTAAGTTAAAAGAAAATTATTAAAGGGGCCTAAGCTAACTTTTTTTTGTTGGAACCTTTGGAGATGGCCTAATGGGTTGCCATTGCTGGTTTGATGACATTCCTCCTCACTCTGGTTTTCTTTTCCATCTGAACCCCCCCACAGCTGTCTATGGGCATGTTAGGTTTTGGCTTCATTGTCGCTTACATTCCGGAGGCTGCAATTAGTGCTTACCTGGCTGCCACAGCCCTGCACGTTATGCTATCCCAGTTGACCTGCATCTTCGGAATTATGATCAGTTACAATTCTGGTCCCATCGCCTTCTTCTACGTGAGTAATTTCTACCCTCACCCAGAGTAACAGATGCTCCTCCCCTTGCCTCCAAAAAGAAGTAGGCCCAAGTGGAGAGACTCTTGCATAGGCGGCTGGGTCAAGAGAGTCCTAGAAGTAATTTCACCTCTTCTAGATTTACAGTCTTGATTAATTGCAGGTGCCAGTTGTACCATGTTCTCAGTTCCATTAATCATTTCACCCCCAGCCTTTTAAACTAACACAATTTATGTTAAAATTTGGTCTTTTAGATAACTGTATCTATCATAATTCTTCCCATCATGTAACTCATAACAGACATGTATCCTAAAACATCTTAAGAATATAAAATGCAAAGTTGTCCCTGAATGCAACAATGGCCCAGAAGTCAAGTGAAACACACATGGTCTGGGCAAATTGATAAAGAGTAGGCTAATAACAGAACTCCTGGGTCCTTTCCATTACACTGAAACACCGAAAGTGTATTCTCTTCTTGTTGGACATTATTGTCTTCTAATGTATCTTTTCCAACTTAAAAAATTATATATCCACCTACTTGCTCTCCCTGTTCTAGTCATGCTCATAAAGATCTCTATGCACAGCAACCTTGCCCAGGGACTTCTGTTTGAACTGATTTAGAAAGTGTCATTTTCTAGATTAAGGCAATTATTACATCCTTTCCTAAGCCTCTGTAATTTTGTTTTCTTTCAGAACATAATTAACTACTGTTTAGGTCTCCCTAAAGCTAATTCCACCAGCATCTTACTATTTCTAACCGCTATGGTTGCTCTGAGAATCAACAAATGTATCAGAATTTCCTTCAATCAGTACCCCATTGAATTTCCCATGGAAGTGTTTCTGGTAGGTGTCTTTTTGCTTTTGTTT
Source organism: Bos indicus (assembly GCF_029378745.1). Classification (NCBI taxonomy): domain Eukaryota; kingdom Metazoa; phylum Chordata; class Mammalia; order Artiodactyla; family Bovidae; genus Bos; species Bos indicus. Next base: position 11,431,813 of record NC_091782.1, on the reverse strand, counting down.
TGTTAAGTTAATTTCTATTGGAGTATAGTTGCTTTACAGTGTTCTGTTAGTTTCTGCTGTACAGCAAAGTGAATCAGTTATACATATGCATATTAATATATTCCCTCTTTTTAAGATTTCCTTCCCATTTAGGTCACCACGGGGCACTGAGTAGAATTCCCTGTGCAATACAGTAGGTCCTTATTACTGGTCTGTTGTATCCATGGTAGTGTATATAAGTCAATCCCAATACCCAAATTCATCCCACCCTTTCCCCCTCTTGGTATCCCTATGTTTGTTCTCTACACGTGTGTCTCTATTTCTGCTTTGCAAATAAGTTCATCTGTACCATTTTTCTAGATTCCAATATAAGCGATATTATATGATATTTGGTTTTCTCTTTCTGATTTACTTTACTCTGTGTGACAATCTCTAGATCCATCCATGTCTTTGCAGATGGCACTATTTTGTTCCTTTTTATGGCTGGGTAATATTCCATTCTATATATTGTTCTTCAGTCACTCAGTCATGTCCAGTCTTTGCGACCCCATGGACTGCAGCACACCAGGCTTCCCTGTCCTTCACCATCTCCCAAAGCTTGCTCAAACTCATGTCCATTAAATCAGTGATGCCATCCAACCATCTCGTCCTCTGTCATTCCCTTCTCCTCCTGCCTTCAATCTTTCCCAGCATGAGGGTCTTTTCCAATGACTCAACTCTTCGAATCAGGTAGGCAAAGCATTGGAACTTCAGCTTCAGCATTGGTACTTCCAATGAATTTTCAGAATTGATTTCCTTTAGAATTGACTGGTTTGATCTCTTTGCAGTCCAAGGGACTCTCAAGAGTCTTCTCCAACACCACAGTTCAAAAGCATCAGTTCTTTGGTGCTCAGCCTTCTATACGGTCCAACTCTCACATCCATACATGCCTACTGGAAAAGCCATAGCTTTGACTATACAGACCTTTGTTGGCAAAGTGATGTCTCTGATTTTTAATATGCTGTCTAGGTTGGTCATAACTTTTCTTCCAAGGAGCAAGTGTCTTTTAATTTCATGGCTGCAGTCACCATCTGCAGTGATTTTGGAACCCAAGAAAATAGAATCTGTCACTGTTTCCATTGTTTCCCCATCTATTTGCCATGAAGTGATGGGACTGGATGCCATGATCTTAGTTTTTGAATGTTGAGTTGTAAGCCAGCTTTTTCACTCTCCTTTTCCACCTTTATCAAGAGGCTCTTTAGCTCCTCTTCACTTTCTGCCATAAGGGTTGTATCATCTGCATATCTGAGATTATTGATATTTCTCCTGGAAATCTTGATTCCAGGTTGTGCTTCATCCAGCCCAGCATTTCTCATGGTGTACTCTGCATATAAAGTTAAATAAGCAGGATGACAGTATACAGCCTTGATGTACTCCTTCCCAATTTTGAACCAGTCTGTTGTTCCACGTCTGGTTCTAACTGCTGCTTCTTGACCTGCATACAGGTTTCTCAGGAGGCAGGTAGGGTCGTTTGGTATTCCCATCTCTTAAAGAGTTTTCCACAGTTTGTTGTGATCCACATAGTCCAAAGCTTTAGTGTAGTCAATGAGCAGAAGTAGATGTTTTTCTAGAATCCTCTTGCTTTTTTTATGATCCAGCAGATGTTGGCAATTTGATCTCTGGTTCCTCTGCCTTTTCTAAATCGAGCTTGAACATCTGGAAGTTCTCGGTTCATGTACTGTTGAAGCCTGGCTTGGAGAATTTTGAGCATTACTTTGCTAGCGTGTGAAATGAGCGCAATTGTGGGGTAGTTTGAGCATTCTTTGGCATTGCCTTTCTTTGGGATTGGAATGAAAACTGACCTTTTCCAGTCCTGTGGCCACTGCTGACTGAGTTTTCCAAATTTGCTGGCATACTGAGTGCAGCACTGTCACAGCCTCGTCGTTTAGGATTTGAAATAGCTCAGCTGGAATTCCATCACCTCCACTAGCTTTGTTTGTAGTGATGCTTCCTAAGGCCCACTTGACTTCGCACTCCAGGATGTCTGACTCTGGGTGAGTGATCACACCATTGTGGTTATATGGTTCATTAAGATCTCTTTTGTATAGTTCTTCTGTGTATTCTTGCCTCCTCTTCATATCTTCTGCTTCTTTTAGGTCCATACCGTTTCTGTCCTTTTTTGTGCCCATCTTTGCGTGAAATGCCCCCTTTGTATCTCTCATTTTCTTGAAGAGATCTCTAATCTTTCCCATTCTATTGTTTTCCACTATTTCTTTGCATTGATCACTGAGGGAGGCTTTCTTATCTCTCCTTGCAGAATATTCTTTGAAACTTTGCTTTCAGATGAGTATACCTTACATGTATCACATTTTCTTTCTCTGTTCCTTTGTTGATGGACATTTAGGTTACTTCCGTGTCCTGGCTATTGTAAATAGTGCTGCAGTGAACATTGGAATGCAAGTGTCTTTTTGAATTATAGTTTTCTCTGGCTATTTGCCCAGAAATGGGGTTTCTGGGTCATATGCTACCCAGTAGAATGGTAGTTCTAGTTTTTTGAGGAACCTCCGTACTGTTTTCAATAGTGGTTGTACCAGATTACATTCCCATCAGCAGTGTAGGAGGGTTCCCTTTCTCCACATTCTCTCCAGCATGTACTGTTTGTAGATTTTTTGATGATGTCCATTCTGACCAGATGAGGTGATACTTCTTTATAGTATTGACTTGCATTTCTCTAATAATCAGTCGTGTTCAGCATCCTTTCATGTGCCTTTTGACCATCTGTGTGTCTTTGGAGAAGTGTCCATTTAGGTTTTCCTCCCATTTTTTCATTGGGTTATTTGTTTTTTCGATACTGAGCTGCATTAGTTGTTAGTTTATTTTGGAGATTAATCTCTTGTCAGTTACTTCTTTTGCAAATATTTTCTCCCATGCTGAGGGTTGTCTTTTTGTTTTGTTTGTGGTTTCCTTTGTTGTGCAAAAGCTTTTCAGTTTAAGTCTCATTTATTTTTGTTTTTATTTTCATTACTCTAGGATGTAAGTCAAAAAAGATCTTGCTGCAATTTGTGCCAAAAAGTGTTCTGCCTATGCTTTTTCTCTAAGAGTTTTATAGTGTCCAGCCTTATGCTATAGTGTACAGCCTTATAGTTTTTTAATTCATTTTGAGTTTATTTTTGTGTATGGTATTATAGAGTGTTCTAATTTCATTCTTTTACATGTGCTGTCCAGTTTTCCCAGCACCACTTATTAAAGAGGCTGGCTCTTGGGGGAGAATGAATACATGTATAAGTATGGCTGAATCCCGTTACTGTTCACCTGAAACTATTAAATAACAAGTTTGTATATTCTTGCTTCCTTTGTCATAGATTAGGTGACCATAGGTACTTGGGTTTACCTCTGGGCTTTCTATCCTGTTCCATGTATCTGTATTTCTGTCTTTATGCCAGTACCACACTGTCGTGATTACTGTAGCTTTGTAGTACAGTCTGAAGTCAGGGAGTCTGATTCCTCCACCTCCATTTTTCTTTCTCAAAATTGCTGTGACTGGTTGTAGTCTTTTATGTTTCCACACAAATTAATAGGGATTGCATTGAATCTGTAGGTTGCTTCAGTTGTCTAGTCATTTTCACAATATTGATTCTTCCAGTCCAAGAACAGGGTATGTCTCTCAATCTGTTTGTGTTGTCTTTGATTTCTTTCATCAGTACCCTATAGTTTTCTGAATACAAGTCTTTTTGTCTCCTTAGGTAGATTTATTCCTAGGTATTTTATTCTTTTGTTGCAGTGATAAGTAGGATTGTTTTCTTAATTTCTTTTTCCAATCTTTTTTTGTTAGTGTATAAGAATATAGCAGATTTCTGTGTATTGATTTTGTGTCCTACAACTTTAACAAATGCATTGATAAGCTCTGGTAGTTCTCTGGAGGCCTCTTTAGGATTTTATATGTATAGTATTATGTCATCTGCAAAACAATGACAGGTTTACCTTTTTTCCAATCTGGATTCCTTTTATTTCTTTTTCTTCTCTGATTGCCATGACTAGGACTTCCAAAACTATGTTGAGTTATTATTACTTAGTGATAGTGATGAGAGTGGACATCCTTTTCTTGTTCCTAATCATAGAGGAAATGTTTTCAGTTTTTCACCAGAGAGAACAATATTTCCTGTGGGTTGTCATATATGGTTTTTATTATATTGAAGTAGGTTCCCTCTATATCCACTTTCTGGACAGTTTTTTTTTATCATAAATGGGTGTTGAATTTTGTCAAAAGCTTTTTCTACATCTATTGAGTTGATCATATGGTTTTTATTCTTCAATCTGTTAATATGGTGTGTCACATTGATTGATTTGCATATATTGAAGAATCCTTGCATCCCTGGGATAAATCCCACTTGATCATGGTGTATGGTCATTTTAATATTTTGTGGGATTCTGTTTGCTAGTATTTTGTTGAGGATTTTTGCATCTGTGTTCATGAGTGATTGTTGTTGTTGTGGTTCAGTCGCTCAGTTGTGTCCAACTCTTTGCGACCCCCATGGACTACAGCACACCAGGCTTCCCTGTCCTTCACCATCTCCCAGAGCTTGCTCAAACTCATGTCCATTAAATCAGTGATGCCATCCAACCATCTCATCCTCTGCCATTCCCTTCTCCTCCTGCCTTCAATCTTTCCCAGCATCAAGGTCTTTTCTAATGATTCAACTCTTCCTTCGAATCAGGTGGCCAAAGTATTGGAACTTCAGCTTCAGCATCAGTCCTTCCAATGACTATTCACGATTGATTTCCTTTAGGACTGACTGGTTAGATCTCCTTGCAGTCCCAGGGACTCTCAAGAGTCTTCTCCAACACCACAGTTCAAAAGCATCAATTCCTTGGTGCTCAGCCTTCTATATGGTCCAACTCTCACATCCATACATGACTACTGGAAAACGCATAGCTTTGACTAGACTGACCTTTGTTGGCAAAATAATGTCTCTGCTTTTCAATATGCTTTCTAGGTTGGTCATAGCTTTCCTTCCAAGGAGTAAGTGTCTTTTAATTTCATGGCTGCAGTCACCATCTGCAGTGAGTTTGGAGCCCAAGAAAATAGAATCTGTCACTGTTTCCATTGTTTCTCCATCTATTTGCCATGAAATGATGGGACCAGATGCCCTGATCTTAGTTTTCTGAATGTTGAATTTTAAGCCAACTTTTTCACTCTCCTCTTTCACTTTCATCAAGAGGGTCTTTAGTTCTTCGCTTTCTGCCATAAAGGTGGTGTCATCTGCATATCTGAGGTTATTGATATTTCTCCCGGCAATTTTGATTCCAGCTTGTGCTTCATCCAGCCCAGTGTTTCTCATGGTGTACTCTGCATATAAAGTTAAATAAGCAGGGTGACAATATACAGCCTTGACGTACTCCTTTCCCAATTTTGAACCAGTCTGTTGTTCCATATCTGGTTCTAAGTGTTGCTTCTTTACCTGCATACAGGTAAGGGAGGCAGGTAAGGTCATCTGGTATTCCCATTTCTTGAAGACTTTTCCACAGTTTGTTGTGATCCACACAATCAAAGGCTTTAGTGTAGTCAATGAAGCAGAAGTAGATGTTTTTCTGAAATTCTCTTGCTTTTTCCACAATCGTCAGTAATATTGCCCTGTAATTTTTTTGTGTGTGAGATATCTGTGTTTGGTTTTTATATCAGAGTGATGGTGGCCTCGTAGAATGAGCTTGGCAATGTTCCTCCCTCTGCAATTTTTTGAAAGGATACATGTTAACTCTTCTCTAAATGCTTGATAGGATTATGAAGCTGTATGGTCCTGAAGTTTTGTTTGTTGAAAGATTTTTTTCTTGGCTGCACTGGGTCTTCATTGCTTTCGCATGGGCTTTCTCTGGTTGCAGTGAGCAGGGACAGCCTTTCTTTGCAGTGTGTTGGGCTTTTCATTGTGGTGAGTTCTCTTGTTGCAGAGCACGGGCTCTAGGCCCACAGCCTCCAGTGGTTGCAGCACCCGGGCCCACTAGCTGTGGCACCTGGGAGCAGTCATTGCGGTGCATGGGCTTCACTGTCCCACGCGTGTGGAACCTTACCGGAACAGGGATCAAGCCCGTGTCCCCTGCGTTGCCAGGTGGATTTTTACCCATTGCACCACCAGGGAAGCTCTGCTTGAAGATTTTTAATCAGTTTCAATTTCGTCACTTGTGATTGGTCTGTTCACATTTTCTGTTTCTTCCTGGTTCAGTCTTTGAAGTTTGTTCTTTTCTAAGAATTTGTCCATTTCCTCTAGATTGTCCATTTTATTGGCATATAGTTGCTTGTAGTAGTCTCTTATGATCCTTTGTATTTCTGTGGTGTCAGTTGTAACTTCTCTTTTTCATTTCTAATTGTATTGATTTGAGCCATTTCCATTTTTTGTCTTGATAAGTCTGGCTAAAGGTTTTGTTTAACTCTTCAAGAACTAACTTAGTTTCATTGATGTTTTCTTCATCTCTGTTTCACTTATTTCTGCTCTAATCTTTATGACTTCTTCCTTTCTATCAACTTTGGGATTTGTTTGTTCTTCTTTCTCTAGTTGCTTTAGGTGTCAGATTTTGTTGCATCCCTTAGGTTTTGAATCATTGTGTTTCCATTGTCATTTGTGTCTAGGGGTGTTTTTATTTCCTCTTTGCTTTCTTCAGCGATTAATTGGCTATTTAGTAGCATATTGTGTAGCCTCCATGTGTTCCTGTTCTTTTACAGTTTTTTTCCCCTGTGATTGATTTCTAATCTCATAGTGTTGTGATGAGAAGATGCTTGATATGATTTCAGTTTTCTTAAATTACCAAGCCTTGATTTGTGACCCAAAATGCGGTCTATCCTGGAGAATGTTCAGTGTGTACTTGAGAAGAACATGTATACTGCTGCTTTCAGATGGAATGTCCTGTAAATATCAATTAAATCTATCTGATCTAAGGCTATGGTTTTTCCAGTAGTCATGTATGGATGTGAGAGTTGGACTGTGAAGAAGGCTGAGCACCAAAGAATTTATGCTTTTAAACTGTGGTGTTGGAGAAGACTCTTGAGAGTCCCCTGGACTGCAAGGAGATCCAACCAGTCCATTCTGAAGATCAGCCCTGGGATTTCTTTGGAAGGAATGATGCTAAAGCTGAAACTCCAGCACTTTGGCCACCTCATGTGAAGAGTTGACTCATTGGAAAAGACTCTGATGCTGGGAGGGATTGGGGGCAGGAGGAGAAGGGGACGACAGAGGATGAGATGGCTGGATGGCATCACTGACTCGATGGACGTGAGTCTGAGTGAACTCCGGGAGTTGGTGATGGACAGGGATGCCTGGCGTGCTGCGATTCATGGGGTCGAAAAGAGTCGGACACGACTGAGGGACTGAACTGAACTGAACTGAATGTGTCATTTAAGGGTTGTATTTCCTTATTAATTTTCTGTCTAGATGATCTGTCCATTGGTGTAAGTGGGTTTTTTTTTGGTAGGTGTTTTATACTCCTAACTCATGGCTCAGGTCATTTAAAATAAAACAAAAAGCAAGCAACCTAGGAAGGAAAATATTCATAGGAGAATTATAAAAATAATATTTTTAAAACATATGCTGATTCGTAACAAAGCTGAATATATACATTTAATTTTACACACTAGCTTATATTTTTTAAACATGCTTTTTTTTTTTAAAGATTTTTATCTGTTACATCTTTTTCATACTATTTGAAAAATAGGGTTTTTATTCCCTCTTGTGATAGTAATACAGGCTCATTCTATCCATTTTTTGGGGGGCCCTGCTACACAGCTTGTGGGATCTTAGTTCCCATGCGGCTGCTGCTGCTGCTGCTAGGTCGCTTCAGTTGTGTCCAACTCTGTGCGACCCCATAGACCGCAGCCCACCAGGCTCCCCTCTCTCTGGGATTCTCCAGGCAAGGACACTGGAGTGGGTTGCCATTTCCTTCTCCAATGCATGAAAGTGAAAAGTGAAAATGGAGTCGCTCAGTCGTGTCTGACTCTTCTAGACCGCAAGGACTGCAGCCTGCCAGGCTCCTCCGCCCATGGGATTTTCCAGGCAAGAGTGCTGGAGTGCCCCTACCAGGGGTCAAACGTGGGCCCCTAGGAGTGGAAGCATAGAGTCCTAACCACTGGATGGACTATCAGGGAATCCTAGCAGTTTTTTTCTTAAATAAAGAAGAAAAAAATGGAGGAAAAGAAATGCCTATAGCTGCACTATCCAAAGTCACCTACAATTGATATTTCTGTACTTTCAGTTATTCACATCTTCTTCTTTCAAACAAATATGTAACAGACCTATGCTCAGGTGAGTTTCTGTGTTCTTCTAGGTAGAGGTTTCACTTCTATTTTAATATAGCAGCAACCACACTCTTATTCAGCCTCCTTTCACTCTCATTCTGCTACAGTAAAGAAATTGAGGGAGATGAGATGTTCAGTGAATCCGTGTCACCAAGCGGCAGAGCTGGATTCAGGGAGGAAGCGTTCCTCGTGGAGGTGTGTGCTTATGCATATGTACTAGGTTTTTTGGACATCTTTTGTTTTTTTAGCTCAGGTTGGTTGTGTTAGTCACTCAGTCATGTCCAATTCTTTTGCAGCCCCATGGACTGTAGCCCGCCAGGCTTCTCTGTCCATGCGATTTCTCATACAAGAACACTGGAGTGGGTTGCTATTCCCTTCTCTAGGGGATCTTCCCGACACAGGCATCAAACCCAGGTCTCCCGCATTGCAGGCAGATTCTTTACTGCCTGAGCCACCAGGGGAGCCCAAAATGTGCACTATGAGCTAGCCAGGAGTCAAACCTGGAATCTTCTGATCCGTCCGTAGTCAGACGCATTATCCGTTGCACCACTGGATAAATATGGCTCTTTTTTCTTTTTGAGAATATTTTTTTAAATGTTGTCTAAATGATAACATTTCTTATTTCTTTTAAGAAATCTCGGGGATTTCCCTGGCAGTCTGCTGATTAGGACTCCTTGCTCTCACTATGGATGATGGGGGTTCAATCCCTGGTCCAGGGAACTAAGATCCCACAAGCCATGTGGCGTGGCTGAAAAAAGAAAAATTTTCTTTTTAAAATTTATCTTGTGCAGTTATATTTAACATTTTCACAATAGTAAAGCCATTTTCATAAATAAAACTCAGGTTTGTAAAGTCAGCATTTCTTAACAAGGATCGCCGAATCTTTGGGCATCCATGAGAATTATTTTCCCTTTAAGAAGTGTTCTGTGACAGAGATATTTAGAATTCTCCATGTGCTCCCCTATATTTTCCAGCTGCCCTCGTAGTTAGGCAGGACCATGTGACTTTGGGGCCAAAGCATATGAAAACAGGCACAAATCCCCAGTGTTCTTTCTTCCCCTGCTGTAGTAATTGTAGGGGCTATACATTGAGATGATAGAGTCTCCAGGTGGAATTAGCCTGGATCTCCAAGGCACTGTTTGCAAAGAAGCTGCCCTGAAGAGACACTGACCCACAATGGACTTCTCGTGGGCAAAAAAATAACTTTCATGTGTTAGGGCACTAAGATCCCGTGGTCTGTATATTGCCACAGTATAACCTATTCTATGCTAACTAATCCAGATCCACACTCTCCATGATTGAAAGAGTATGGGAATTGCTTTGGAAACTGACACAAGCTCTGTCTCATAACTGTTGTCTACTTCTTGTAGGTGTACATTCTTTCTTCCTTGGAATAGTTAAAAAGCTATCAGTTAATAAAGGCCAAAGGTGAATGGTCTTTGGAAAGAAGACCTTCCAAAACACTGTACACAAATAGTGGAGCCCTAGAACCCAGGGACAATGTGCATGTGGAGTTTGCGGAGTAGAGTCAGGGGCAACCTCTCCTTCTCATGGAACCCAGACCAGCTCCTGCGTCTTGGGAAGCTGAGGCTTTGGAGTGACCAGCAGATGGCATCTGTGACACAGGCATCAGTGCACTCTCTCTGTCTCTGTTTCTAGGTCCTTCTTTCTCTCCAGCTTTATTCAGGTATAAAATTGTAAGATGTTTGACGTGTACATCATGATGATTTGATGTACGTATACACTGTGAAAGGATCTCTTCCATCTAGTGAATTAACACATCTATACCTCATGTATTGATCCTTTTCTCCACCCCCCCCCCACCCCGCCCGGTGAGAATATTCTCTCTTAGCAAATTTTAAGTATGTAATACGATGTTATCAACAGTAGTCACCATGTTTTCTGTCAGATCCTTAGATCTTATTCATCCTATAGCTGAAAGTTTGCACTGTTTCTTCAACTTTCTTAATGCCCTCACCCCCCAGTCGCTGGCAACCATTTTTCTTCTCTTTGTTGGTATGAGTGCAACTGTTTTCTTTTTCTTTTTTTTTAGATTGCACATATAAGTGATTCCATGCAGTATTTGTCTCTCTCTATCATAATGCCCTTAAGGTCTATCCACATTTTCCCAAATCAACCCTCTTTTAAGAGACATCAGCAGCAGGGATCATAGTGATGTCCCTTTAAGCAACCTCAAAGGCTTTAATGTTAACATTAACCAGGGTTATTAGGAAAGGAGAGAAGTAAGTGGGTAGAGGATTGGTTTGTGAGCCACAGTTAAGATGTTTCTTTGGGGAATGCTATAAATAATTAGGATGCACCATGAAGTGAAGTGGGGGAATAAACTGAGCTCCAGCCATAAAAGTTGGTGGACACTTTGAATTACTGCAATTTAGGCATCAAACTTTGTTGTGACCTGACTTGTACTTGAAGGTTATTGAAGCCTGAAATACATGACTATGCTTCCCTGATGGCTCAGTGGTAAAGGATCTGCCTGCCAGTGCAGGACACGTGGGTTCAATCCCTGGGTGGGGAAGATCTCCTGGAGAAGGGAATGGCAGCCCATTCCAGTGTTCTTACATGGGAAAGCCCATGGACAGAGGAGCCTGGCGGGCTACAGTCCATGGGGTCGCAAAAGAGTTGGACACAACTTAGCGACTAAACAACAACATTACTTACACACGTGTCAAGTCAAGTGACAGGGAGCATTTTCTGCTATATAGCAGGGATTTAAAATTGGAAAAAGACAAGACCTCCATGTTTCCCCTGGAAATGAGGGAAGTACAGGACAGAGGATGAGAGCTGCTGTGGTGTAGGTGGTGAAAAGCTCACAGCACCCCCTCAGAAACTGCTCAGATGTGCTGGAGGAAACTGTACATACCCAGCAATCTGTCCTTCAGATGGTAGTCTCAAATATTAAGGGAAAATTTCAAGGCAATATTTGAGATCCAGGCTAAAAAAAATAACAAAACCTGACAACTCAAGAGTTCCACAGATATGAGAAATTGTATATACTGTATATTCATAATTAATGTATGTGTGTGCATTTGTATATGTGTATATTTAAGCTGTATAGCAAACACCAAAAACAGCATCACTGGTAGTTGTCTTTGGGTGATTTATTTCTGTTTTTTAAACTTTTCATATTTTCTCTGTTTTCCTTTATGAGCAAGAGTAACCTTTACCCTGGGAATAAAAGAGTTTCTTGGCCACTTGCCACGCTTCTTATCCCTTAGATATATAAAGATCACAGAGCTTCTCTGTTGGTTCAGATCTTTCTTCCATTCTGACCTGTAGACTTCCTAGGGGTCATCATCTGATCAGAGCATCACAAGTAATACCAACTGCTATCCTGCTCAGTATCTGGCTGAACTCTTAGAGTAGATGCTGGGAAAAGATTTATGTACTAGCAGGGGGAACAAGGTAAAGCAACTATATAATTATTATTTTAAAAGTGGGGCATTGACATCTTTTGTCTCTGCTTTAATTTGCTCTGGTGTGAGATCTTTATAAGGTGTAACAGCTTCTAGGTGATCTGTTTTCATTCTAGATGAAAAGGAAGGGACACTTGGCATTTCAGAAGGAAATGAACAGAAAGGAAAAAGCAAGCAAGTAATGGCTTTGCTAAAGCAATTTTTTTTTGTATGTGCTATCAAATGCTGCTACCTTATAGACAGTTATTAATGATTATCAATACATGTCAACAATCCCCCAAAGGACTTACTTATATTAAGACAGTGTACCTATATTTTAGAACTTTTAAAATTGAAGCCTTGGTACAGCTAATACCTGAAAGCATGTTTATACTTGGTCCAGATGTTTAAAGTTGGTGAGGAAAGAGAAGTCCAGGCCATCCATTTGTTCCCGTTACTAATAATATGTCAAACGTGCAGTTGCTTTTCATTCTGGTTATGTTGCTAAAAAGAGCTCAGGGAACCAAAAGTCAGGAAGGACTTTTGCATTTGTTGCTCCATTGAACTGGCCCTGCCTTTCTCCAGCCTTCATGCATAGTCACTGCCATATATTGCCCTGTCCTGCCAGAGACTATGGGCACCTCTGCTTTACATAATATTTAGATGATCACATGCCTTTTCTTTTTAAACTCCTACAGGTTCTTGGCTTCGCTGCATTTTCAAACAAGGTAAACATGGCCACAGAAAACAGCCTGATGCTCATGGAGATGATACCTTATAGGTTGGTAATTCCACTTTTCAAGACTACTTTCTCTTTCCTGTTACCTCCTCTTAGCCTCTGACCACATAGCCTGATTTATATCGTTGACCAAAATCAATAGCATGCCAGTTATTTCTCCAGCAGAGATGGGTTTACTTGAGATCAGCAGAGAATTGCAGTTTGGTGTGTGCAAGCATGGCAAGTCACATGCAAGTCCTCCTACAGCAGGGGAAGAAGTTTTTATAGAGGGAAAAATAAAGTTGGGGAGGGAGAGTTGGCCATGGTAAACAGAATCTATGGCTTTTCATTAGCTTAGACCTTTGCCCGCAGGGAGTCTTTGTTCTTCCTGTTGGGCTCTGCAATGGTCACAGGGTGTGAGTGCTCCCCCTGCTGGTCTCCAACTCTACTTAATTAGTTTCTATGTATTAATTTGAACATCAGGAAGTTCATGGTTCACATACTGCTGAAACCTGGCTTGGAGAATTTTGAGCATTACTTTACTAGCGTGTGAGATGAGTGTAATTGTGCGGTAGTTTGAGCATTCTTTGGCATTGCCTTTCTTTGGGATTGGAATGAAAACTGACCTTTTCCAGTCCTGTGGCCACTGCTGAGTGTTCCAAATTTGCTGGCATATTGAGTGCAGCATTTCACAGCAGCATCTTTCAGGATTTAGAATAGCTCAACTGGGATTCCATCATCTCCACTAGCTTTGTTCGTAGTGATGCTTTCTAAGGCCCACTTGACTTCACATTCCAGGATGTCTGGCTCTAGGTCAGTGATCACACCATTGTGATTATCTGGGTCATGAAGATCTTTTTTGTACAGTTCTTCTGTGTATTCTTGCCATCTCTTCTTAATATCTTCTGCTTCTGTTAGGCCCATACCATTTCTGTCCTTTATCGAGCCCATCTTTGCATGAAATGTTCCTTTGGTATCTCTGATTTTCTTGAAGAGATCCCTAGTCTTTCCCATTCTGTTGTTTTCCTCTATTTCTTTGCATTGATCACTGAGGAAGGCTTTCTTATCTCTTCTTGCTATTCTTTGGAACTCTGCATTCAGATGTTTATATCTGTCCTTTTCTCCTTTGCTTTTTGCTTCTCTTCTTTTCACAGCTATTTGTAAGGCCTCCCCAGACAGCCATTTTGCTTTTTTGCATTTCTTTTCCATGGGGATGGTCTTGATCCCTGTCTCCTGTACAATGTCACGAACCTCATTCCATAGTTCATCAGGCACTCTATCTATCAGATCTAGGCCCTTAAATCTATTTCTCACTTCTACTGTATAATCATAAGGGATTTGATTTAGGTCATACCTGAATGGTCTAGTAGTTTTCCCTACTTTCTTCAATTTAAGCCTGAATTTGGCAATAAGGAGTTCATGGTCTGAGCCACAGTCAGCTCCTGGTTGCTGGATCATGGAAAAAGCAAGAGAGTTCCAGAAAAACATCTATTTCTGCTTTATTGACTATGCCAAAGCCTTTGACTGTGTGGATCACACTAAACTATGGAAAATTCTGAAAGAGATGGGAATAACAGACCACCTGATCTGCCTCTTGAGAGATTTGTATGCAGGTCAGGAAGCAACAGTTAGAACTGGACATGGACAACACACTGGTTCCAAATAGGAAAAGGAGTTTGTCAAGGCTGTATATTGTCACCCTGTTTATTTAACTTATATGCAGAGTACATCATGAGAAACGCTGGGCTGGAAGAAGCACAAGCTGGAATCAAGATTGCTGGGAGAAATATCAATCACCTCAGATATGCAGATGATACCACCCTTATGGCAGAAAGTGAAGAGGAACTCAAAAGCCTCTTGATGAAAGTGAAAGTGGAGAGTGAAAAAGTTGGCTTAAAGCTCAACATTCAGAAAACGAAGATCATGGCATCCAGTCCCATCACTTCATGGGAAATAGATGGGGAAACAGTAGAAACAGTGTCAGACTTTATTTTTCTGGGCTCCAAAATCACTGCAGATGGTGATTGCAGCCATGAAATTAAAAGATGCTTACTCCTTGGCAGGAAAGTTATGACCAACCTAGATAGCATATTCAAAAGCAGAGACATTACTTTGCCAACAAAGGTTCATCTAGTCAAGGCTGTGGTTTTTCCTGTGGTCATGTATGGATGTGAGAGTTGGACTGTGAAGAGGGCTGAGCACCGAAGAATTGATGCTTTTCAACTGTGGTGTTGGAGAAGACTCTTGAAACTCCCTTGGACTGCAGGGCGATCCAACCAGTCAATTCTGAAGGAGATCAGCCCTGGGATTTCTTTGGAAGGAATGATACTAAAGCTGAAACTCCAGTACTTGGCTACCTCATGGGAAGCGTTGACTCATTGGAAAAGACTCTGACGCTGGGAGGGATTGGGGGCAGGAGGAGAAGGGGACGACAGAGGATGAGATGGCTGGATGGCATCATTGACTCGATGGACATGAGTCTCAGTGAACTCTGGGAGTTGGTGATGGACAGGGAGGCCTGGTGTGCTGCGATTCATGGGGTTGCAAAGAGTTGGACACGACTGAGCAACTGATCTGATCTGATCTGATCTGATGTATTAACTTAAAAAAAAAAAATTCTCAGGTAACAAACAGTCTCTGGCCACAGGCAAATTTGGGTCAGGGACTCAAGTTCATTTTAGAACAGAGGTTCTAAGGGACAATGGCTAAGACAAGCCTGTGTTTCTTCTCTGGTCAGCCTTTGACTCTCTTCCCATGGTTGAGCCAATCCCCTAACCCAAGTAAACTCGAAAACCAGGGAGACTCGTGTATTTTTCTTGCAGCAGATTATGAACCTTCTCAACCTCCAAACTTGTCTGATTAACCTTCAGGGATGGGACAAGACATAGCTCTGTTTTCCAAGCCTCTCTCCTGGGGTTCAGTGTTCAGCATCCCTTCTGTCTTCACCTGCTTAGACTGACTCAGTGTCCTTGGGCTACATCACTTTATCACTTTCAGTGAAAAGCCTTCTCCAAGCAGTCTGGCATTACAGAGTTCTTAAGGACTTGCAATTAATTTGCATTATAGTTCCTACCAGTGACTATGGGGCCTCACTCTTGCTTCTGTTAGGGAATTATTTCTTTAACCTTGACCAGATGAATCATTTTAGCTAAGAAAGGCAACATAACACAGTTTCTTGGCTCATGAGAAGATTTTTGAGGAGCATTGTTCACTTCCTCATTCTCTTCAACAGAGAATATAGCAACGAGTCGGTGATACTGCTTAACCTTCAGCATACAAAACAGAGGGTACTTTGATGCAGCCAGATAATCTCATATACTACTACTTCTCAGTGAAATCTGGTGATGATTAAATACATTTAAAATATTGTTCAGTTTGTTAAAACTGTGAGCAGACAACCTAGGTACCAGGAAATGCTGTGGTAAATAAGTCTCTGCCCTATGGGAAAAAATGACAAGGGCAACAATGAGATTGATGCTTTACATAATTATTTTATTTCATTCGTTCCTTGTAGTATTACTACAAGATATTCTTTTTTTGACTGAGGAAACTAAGAGTTACCAAGTTTAAATTACTCATCTACGCTCACACAGCTGGTCAGCATCAGAGCTACTTTCTGAACCCATTTCTATTTAATTCCGAAGTCTAGTATAATAACCCTTCTACTATACTTACTCAGTATTGCTGCTGTTATTAATGACTTCAAAACCACACAGTTAACCTCTGCTTATATTTTATCATAAGATTCAAGTGTACAGATAGAGAAAAAACATTTCAGAAATTTAATTTTAGGTATTGCTTTTAACCTCTCTTTATTGCTCATCTCAGAGAAGGAGATGGCACCCCACTCCAGTACTCTTGCCTGGAAAACCCCATGGACGGAGGAGCCTGGTGGGCTGCAGTCCATGAGGTCGCAAAGAGTCGGACACGACTGAGCGACTTCACTTTCACTTTTCACTTTCATGCATTGGAGAAGGAACTGGCAACCCACTCCAGTGTTCTTGCCTGGAGAATCCCAGGGATGGGGGAGCCTGGTGGGCTGCCATCTATGGGGTTGCACAGAGTCGGACACGACTGAAGCAACTTAGCAGCAGCAGCAGCAGCATTGCTTATCTATCCAAGGTTGCTAGAGATTAGGAAAATTGAATAGTTTATGTTAGTTCCTTCCAGATCCACATCCCCCTTTAACTAAATGGCTAACAAAGAACTGAATGTACAGAGAACACCAGGAAGGAAAAAGCAGTAGGTTTGTACTATTAATGTTATCATACTAAATATTTAAGGTTTACTGACACAGACTTGGGCAATAAATTCATGAAAATTAAAATCTCTTGTGTATCAAGAGACACTATCAACAGAGAAAAAAGACAAGTCATAGAATAGGAGAAAATATTTGCAAATTATGTATGATAAGGAATTAATATCCAAAATACATAGAGAACTCCTAAAACACAACAGAAAGCAAACAACCTGACTCAAAAAGTGCAGAAAGAATTTGAATACACATTTTTCCAAGGATAGTATACAAATGGCCAGTGAGCACATAAGATGCTCAACATCACTAATCATTTGGGGAATGCAAATCAAAACTACAGTGAGATACCACCCCATACTCATTAGGATGGCTACTGTTTTTAAAAAGACAGAAAATAACAAATATTTGATGAGGATGTGGAGAAAATGGAACCTGTGTGCACTGTTAGTGGGAGTGTGAAATGTACAGCCACTGTGGAAAGTAGAATGCTGATTCCTCAAAAAATTAAAAATAGAATTTCCATCAGTTCAGTTCAGTCGCTCAGTCATGTCCAACTCCTCGCGACCCCATGAAGCGCAGCACGCCAGGCCTCCCTGTCTATCACCAGTTCCCGGAGTTCACTCAAACTCACATCCATCGAGTCAGTGATGCCATCCAGCCATCTCATCCTCTGTGGTCCCCTTCTCCTCCTGCCCCTAATCCCTCCCAGCATCAGAATCTTTTCCAATGAGTCAACTCTTCACATGAGATGGCCAAAGTACTGGAGTTTCAGCTTTAGCATCATTCCTTCCAAAGAATACCCAGGGCTGATCTCCTTTAGAATGGACTGGATGAATCTCCTTGCAGTCCAAGGGACTCTCAAGAGTCTTCTCCAACACAACAGTTCAAAAGCATCAATTCTTTGGCACTCAGCCTTCTTCACAGTCCAACTCTCACATCCATATCTGACCACTGGAAAAACCATAGCTTTGACTAGACGGACCTTTCTTGGCCAAGTAATGTCTCTGCTTTTCAATATGCTATCTAGGTTGGTCATAACTTTTCTTCCAAGAAGTAAGTGTCTTTTAATTTCATGGCTGCGGTCACCATCTACAGTGATTTTGGAGCCCCCAAAAATGAAGTCTGACACTGTTTCCACTGTTTCCCCATCTATTTCCCATGAAGTGATGGGACCAGATGCCATGATCTTAGTTTTCTGTATGTTGAGCTTTAAGCCAACTTTTTCACTCCTCTCTTTCACTTTCATCAAGAGGCTTTTGAGTTCCTCTTCACTTTCTGCCATAAGGGTGGTATCATCTGCATATCTGAGGTTATTGATTTTTCTCTTGGCAATCTTGATTCCAGCTTGTGCTTCTTCCAGCCCAGCATTTCTCATGATGTACTCTGCATATAAGTTAAATAAGCAGGGTGACAATATACAGCCTTGACGTACTTCTTTTCCTATTTGGAACCAGTCTGTTGTTCCATGTCCAGTTCTAACTGTTGCTTCCTGACCTTCATATGACCCAGCAATTCTGCTTCCGGAAATATACTTCCCCCAAATTATACTCCCCACAAGAGCAGTATCTTGAAGCGATATTTTTGCACCTATATTCATAACAGCGCTACTCACAGTGGCTGAAATGTGGAAGAAACAATAAGTGTCCATCAATGGATGAATGAATGAACAGAGTGTGTTAAATCCATCCAATAGAATATTATTGAACCTTGAAAAGGAAGGAAATTCTGGCTCTAAGTACAACATAGATGAACTTCAAGGGCATTATTCTAAGTGAAATAAGCCAATCACAAAAAGACAATTACTATTTGAGCCCACTTATCTGGGGTACTTAGTAGTCAAAATCATAAAGACAGAAAGTCAGATGATTTTTGTCAGGGCTGGAGGGAGGGGGGAAATGGAGAGTTATTGATTAATAAGTATAGAGTTTCAGTTTTACAAGATGAAAGAACTATGGAGTAGATGGTGGTAATGGTTGCATATTATACATGTATTTAAAAACCACTGAACTGTACATTTAAAAGTGGGTAAAATGGTAAATTTCATGTTATGCGGACTTTACCCAGTTTTTAAAAAATGGGATAAGAACCAGGACAATTTTTATAAAAGACAAGGACTAAAATTATAATTGGAAAGATTTGAGTCTGACTAGAAGGGAATACATTGAGGCTTTAGCTCTAAACCATCTTAGATATGATATCTGCCTATTGCTTACCCACTGGTATGATCTCAAATAGTGTAAATAAACCATTTTTCATCGAGTTTTGTAGTTTTGCCCGCACTATTTGTTTCCACTGGCACTTAGCAGAAACCTCAGACTAGAAGATAAGCACATCATGTTCTCTTAATGGCCTTTGTAACTTGGCTTGATTTGCTGGCAGTTTTGGCAAGCTGCTGCCTCAGTTTCTTTTCTTATCTCTTAATTTTTTGAAAAAAGGTCAGGCTTGGGACTTCCCTGGTGGTCCGCCTGCCAGCCTGGATGGGAGGGCAGTTTGGGGGAGAAGTGCGTGAGTACTCATTCATGTCCAACTGTGCGATCCCACGGACTGTAGCCCACCAGGCTCCTCTATCCATGGGATTTGCCAGGCAAGAATACTGGAGTGGGTTGTCATTTCCTATTCCAGGGGATCTTCTCAACCTAGAGATCGAATCCTCATCTCCTGCATTGGCAGGCGGGTTTGTGACCACTGAGCCATCTGAGAATCCCTGAGGGAGAAGGGAATCCTTGTATGGCTGAGTCCCTTTGCTGTTCTCCTGCATCTATGACAACATTCGTAACTGGCTGTTTGCTGTTGTTTAGTCACTCAGTCGTGTCCGACTCTTTGCCGCTCCATGGGCTGTAGCCTGGCAGGCTCCTCTGTCCATGGGATTTCCCAGACAAGAATACTGGAGTGAATGGCAATGAAACATGTGAAATATCATGTAGGAAACGAGTTGCCAGTCCAGGTTCGATGCATGATGCTGGATGCTTGGGGCTGGAGCACTGGGACGGCCCAGAGGGATGGTATGGGGAGGGAGGAGGGAGGAGGGTTCGGGATGGGCAACACATGTATACCTGTGGCGGATTCATTTTGATATTTGGCAAAACTAATACAATTATGTAAAGTTTAAAAATAAAATAAAATTGGAAGAATAAAATGAAAATGAAAAAAAAAAAAAAGAATACTGGAGTGGGCTGCCATTTCCTACTCCAGGGGAACTTCCCAACCCAGAAACCCAACCCAAATCTCTTGCTTGGCAGGCAGATTCTTTACCATTGAGCCACCAGGGAAGCCCCTAATTGGCTATACCTCAATATAAAATAAAAAGTTTAAAAAAAAAAATCCACCTGCCAATGCAGGGGATACCGTTTCGATCCCTGGTCCAGGAAGATCCCACATGTGGCAGGCCGACTATGCCCATGGGCCACAACTACCAAACCAGTGCTCTAGAGCCAGAGAGCCGCAACTACGAAAGCTCCTACGCCTGGAGCCTGAGTTCTGCAACAAGGGAAGCCGCACAGTGAGAAGCCCACGCACCACACTAGAGAGCAGCTCCCGCTTGCTGCAACTAGAGAAAGCCCACGTGCAGCAATGATAACCTAGAGCAGCCAAAAATCAGTAAATAAATGTGTTTAAAAGTGTCAGGCCTTTTGATATGGATGATAAAGTTATAAGAATAGAGTGGGGGAGGTGCCCATAATGACTGCTGCTATCTAGGAATAATTCCACCATTTTATTCCAGCTTCCTGTTTCCTGTAACGCCAGATATGAGCAATCTTACTGAAGTTCTTATAGAATCGTTCTCCTTAGCTTTAGTGAGCTCCTCTTTGCTCGTATTTCTGGGCAAGAAGATTGCCAGTTTCCATAACTATGACGTCAATTCCAACCAGGTGAGAGGACAAGCCTTTCTATTACTTTCTCGGACCCTTTAATCTTTGTTCTCTAACCTGAGCCTTCTGCTAAAATGAAGACTGTAACCAGAGAGTCACTTGGACCACTATTTGAGCTATAATTAAAGGTTTTTGAGAAGTGTGACATCCTTACCTCTGAAGCTACCTGAATTACTATGCATGTTGTTACCCTAGAACAGATACGGGGTAGGGAGGCATATGTTGTTAAGTTGGCAGGGTTCCTCTCCTCTCCTTTTATCTTCCTTTCCACCAAGTCCTTAGAAGTCAACCACATACCAAGGCAGAACAAGAAATACAGTGGACTGTCAAAACTAGGCTAATAACATAATTCAATTGGTCTCCCAGAAATAGTCATTGTCACTTTAAAAAAAAAAGTCTCCAACCATTCTGAGTTTGGCCCCTTCCCTAGAAATCGAAAAGGAAACATGGGGACTTCCCTGGCGGTTCAGTGGTTAGGACTTGGTGCTTTCACTGCTGTGGCCCAAGGTTCAACCCCTGGTCAGGGAACTAAGATCGCACAAGCCCCTTGGCGTGGGCTGGTGCCTCGTGTTAGGATCCCAGGCTTTCACTCCGATGCCCAGGTTCAACTGGTGTCCCGCTTTGACTTTAGGATAGTATAAAAGGAAGCAAGAAAATAGTGCTTTGTGTCTCTCTGTGATCCTAGTGATCATGTGAAAGAGAATAATAAGGCAAAAGTCTCATTTTCTCACTTTGAGGGCTTTCCTTGTGATCTTTAGCTAAAGTGAAGAAATCAGATTTGCCATCCTTCAGTTCTTTCCAATAATCTTTCAGTGTTATTTGCAGTGATATAAACAACCCTATCTTCATATACAAGAAATAACAGCGTAACTTTAGTGCAAACTCAGGTCAGCCTTCTTCTTTGACAAATGGCGGGCCTAAAGTATTTGCCGTTTCTTTACAGGATTTAATAGCCATTGGCCTTTGCAATGTCGTCAGTTCATTTTTCAGATCTTACGTGTTTACTGGTGCTGTTGCCAGGACCATTATCCAGGATAAAACTGGAGGACGACAACAGGTGTGTGCAATAGAATTTGATGTCTAATATACAGAGATAATTATATCTATTTATATGTATATTCACAGAAGGGGATTATATATTAGTTTAACCACACTGCTGTTTTACAGTTATGCTTGTTGGGAGGGATTTGTATTATGTTTTTTGGATCTCATGCTTGGCTTAATTTTTGTTTAGCTTTTGTCTTAAAAGCTATCTGTCAATGAGGAATTTGAAGATCATTTTCTGTAAAAATATTATTGTTAAAGGCTTCTATATATTAGCCCACAAGAAGCTACTTTCCATGTAGCAAAGCTAAAAGATAATATTTCAGGTAAACCAACTATCACCTATGAACGTTTTTTTCTATGGGGAGATATATTCTCAGTCCTAGTCTGTGAAAGTAATAAGACAACTCTCGCCTTCCTGACAGCAGGGCTAGAAACTTTTCCAACTCCTAAAGGACATGACAGGAGGCGCTAGTCTTTGTCTAGATGAGCTTATGGAATTTGCGTTCACTCTACCTTTGTGGAAGAGAAAATTGTCTGGGTCAGATCCTCTTCAGGTATCCTGAATTAGTAAACTAAATATACGGGTATATGGAAGGGAAGAGGGAAAGAAGAACGGTGGCAAAGTTTTAAAGGCAAGCTCTCTGTCCAGTTTTCTGGCATGAGATTTTCTAAGTCCAATATTCATGCGTTTTAGACTGACCAGATAATTCAGTTTACAACATGAGAGGTATCCCATCTCAGTTATGTAGCATGAATAAGTGTCAAAGAACTATCAGAACTGAACCTAGAATAAGCCCATGGACTGAGTCAGGGTTCAGGAGGCAGAGAAGCAGAAGCCAAAGACAAGCCGGAGCCACAGCAGCACAGTAGGGGAGGCATTGCTGTGGTCAGTAAAGTGTCAAGGGCTTCCCTGGTGGCCCAGTGGCTGAGACCTTGCCTTCCAATGCAGCGGGTGTGGGATCAGTCTCTGGATGGGAAGCTAAAATCCCACACATATCTTCGGGCCAAAAAACCAAAACATAAAGCAGAAGCAATATTGTAACAAATTCAATAAAGACTTTAAAAATGGACCACATTTAAAAAAAAATCTTAGAGTGTCAGAAGAATGGACACAAAACTCGAATGGGGAAAGAGAAAATGTCACAGCTTATGGGTGAAATATCAGGTGAAAGCTAATAAAAGAAGACTGGGCAGTGGTGAGAGCATGGGTCTAGAGTAAGACTGTATAATTTTATGTGGACTGAGTTTTGTTGTCAGAGAGCTTCTACTGAACACACTGGCCTTTAAGGGGTAGCTCTTCTGTGCTACTGTCTGATCAGAGAAGGAAGATGAGTTTTGTTAAAAAACAATGATGTTCTATGCAAGTGAAGTCAAAATAAGAGGATTTTATGATAAGAAGAAATGGGAATAGCTTTTCCAGACATCAGTTCCCTTTAACTTGTGACCACACACTTTGTTTATTTAGTATACAAGCATAACAGATTTGGGGAGAAAAGATGCACATGGTTGGAAAAAAATCAATCACAATGCAAGTAAAATTAAGTGCAGAATAAATACAATAAATGTTAAAGTGCCATAAATACTTCAGGAAGGAGAACGATGGAGGAAGTGGGGCTTTTCTGGATCCCTGTAAGAGGTTTAGAATATGTGATGTGTAGATGGAGGGAAGGAAGACGGGCTTCAGTCCAGCTTTGGAGTTGCCTTTAGCCTGTTGGCACCCCACTCCAGTACTCTCGCCTGGAAAATCCCACGGACAGAGTAGCCTGGTAGGCTGTAGTCCATGGGGTAGCACAGAGTCAGACACGACTGAGCGACTTCACTTTCACTTTTCACTTTCCTGCATTGGAGAAGGAAATGGCAACCCACTCCAGCGTTCTTGCCTGGAGAATCCCAGGGACGGGGGAGCCTGGTGGGCTGCCGTCTATGGGGTCACACAGAGTCGGACACGACTGAAGCGACTTAGCTTAGCTTAGCTTAGCTTAGCCTGTTGGGCAAAGTGACTCTCGTCCTGTTTTCTGCTGTGGCTTCGTTCTCCCCTTCGTTCTCCCCAAAGACATCTCTCTCTGTGATGCAGTGACCCTTCACAGGGAAGCATGTCCCTCAGGATGCTGGTAAACTCTTCCCCAAGACCCCGACTTGCCCAGGGCAAATGGCCAGTTCAAGCAGAGAACGCCCCTGGCCCTTGACCCTCCACATTTGAGCTTCCCCACCTCCAATCCGAGTTTCTGATCTGGACTCACTCAGCCTTCTTCATCCCCTAGCAGGGGTTCTTCTCTCTCCCCTTCTCCTCTGGGAACTTTTAAATTCAGCCTGCCTGAGAACACCCTCATTTTTTCAAAGCTCCCCAGGACTGCAGGAAAGAGAAGCTCGGGAGCTGGCTCTGAACCTATTTGACATGACTGGTCACCAACAGCCACTTATGTGTGTGTATGTATGTCTGACATACATAAACACTGTGTAAAATGTGTCTGGATTTCACTTTAATTTCTCCCTGTCTAGAAACTTGTCTTCACTTGTTGCAGCAAAACCTATCAGCCCTTCCAGCCCTGGCCTGAACCTTAAGTGATGCAGGCCAACCGAACTGCCCTCCCTCTTCTAGCTGATCCAGTTCTGATCCTGTGCTTCTCTCTTCTCTATGATTGTGTTCCTTTCCTTGTTCCCTGCTTTCCAAAGATGAGCCTTCTTGCCTTGTCCCCAGGCTCTCAGAACTGCTTTACCCTATTTTTTTTTTAAGTTGGAGCTTTACAGTGTTGTGTTAGTTTCTGCTGTACTGTCATGAATCTGTTTTATGTATACACATAACCCCTCCCTCTTGGATCATCCCCAACCCCCTGCCCAACCCCAGGTCATCACAAAGCACCGAGCCAAGCTCCCTGTGCTACAGAGCAGCTCCCCAGTAACTATTTTTCATCCAGTATGTATATATCATATGTCATATTCTCCCAATTCATCCCACCCCCCTTTTCCGGGTCTGTGTCCAGGTACGTGTCCATTCTCTATGTCTGTGTCTTTATTCCTGCCCTGCAAATAGGCTCATCTGTACCATTTTTCTAGATTCCACATTTATGCATGTATGCATTTGTTTTTCTCTTTCTGACTTATTTCACTCCCAGAACTGCTTTTAAAAATGAGTTATTATTTTTAAAAAAGAAAAGAAATCATCACAAAAGGAAATGAGTTGCATTGTCTTTAGAGAAAGCAAATGGGGCAGTGGAGAGAGCCTGGATTTTGGAGTCAGTTGGTCAGGTGGATTGAAACCTGACTCTGTAGTTCCTAGACGTGTGACCTTGGGAAGTTACCTTCACTTTCTGGGGCTCTAGTTCTCATCTGTAAGATGGAGATAAGGATAACCTTTCAGTTGTGAGAATTAAACTGGATGACAACAGAGCTTCTACCCCAGGTCCCTAGTGTGCTGGTTGGTGTATGGTAATGTTCTATCCACTGCTTGTGGAGCAGTTGTCTGAGGCTCTTCATGTCCCTCGTGGCTGTGCTTTATGAGAACTCACATTGCGTTGAGTCCCCGGGAAGAAGGTAGGGTCAGTCTTGGTTCAAGAAAGCCTGAAAAAGTGATGAAAAATCAGAGCGGAAAACCAAAACATGTGTCAAGTTGTATTAGTATATGCTTGCTGCCTCTAGGCCCTGTTCATGCCCTGAGTCTGAGATTCTGAGACTCACCATGCATCCTCCTAGGGCATACCACCACCAAAGATGGCCCTCTGATCCCAAAGCCCACTCCTCTCGTGTGCAGCCATGAAAGTGAAAGTCACTCAGTCGTGTCTGACTCTTTGCAACCCCATGGACTATGCAGTCGATGGAATTCTCCAGGCCAGAATACTGGAGTGGGTAGCCTTTCCCTTCTCCAGAGGATCTTTGCAACCCAGGATCGAACCCAGGTCTCCTGCATTGCAGGCAGATTCTTTACCAGCTGAGCTATAAGGGAAGCAGCCATGGGGGACAGACAATTATTGGCAGGCCTCCCTGAGCAGCCAGATTTATGGGATTTCAGTGTTTGGTTGACCGTCATTTTAAACTAGGTTTTTATACAGCTAATTTTGGTGTCTGTATGTCTTTGTTCCCCTAAAAGTAATCCAAAGAACTTTGGAGGAAAGGAGTAGTAGGAGGAGAAGTCCTGATATGTTTTCCTGTGCTAAGCAAAGCAGTTTCTTCTATAGTGTGAGACCACCTGAAGCTAGACCCTAAAATCCAGTGTGGCAAGAGGCTGAGATGCACACTGGCTGGAGGAGCTTATGGCTTCAGTTACCTTTTTCAGTTCCCCAGTGTATAAAATGTTTGCCACGAGAACTTCCTGAGTTTCAGTTACAGTGATCCATTTTCCTGAATCCTTCTGCCTACATTCTTCTCTCAGGGTTCAACTTTTCCACCTTGGGTTGGTCCCATAGCTGTGTATCAGTCGGGGTGGCAAAAAAAGGAAGCAGAACATTGATTTCATTGCAGTTATTTTCAGTGACATGTTTCTATGGCAAATAGCAGTGAGCAGTGAGAGAGAACCCAGTAGGAAGTCTTTTTCACACCTAATAAAAAAGAGGAAAAAAATTAGACAATCATGGCCTCATGGTCATTTAATGGTTTAGATTTAAAGTTGCTTGTTGGTGCTAGTATATGCTATTGTTTTGATTTGTGGCTACAGTTTTATCCCCCCCTCCACCCTTATCACCATGGGAAATTACACTGCTTTGTATGATTTTAATGGAAGTTTATCAACAGAGGATATAATGAGTTCAAGATTATGTCCAGAGAGCCTTAAGATTATAAAGGGAACTATGTTTTTTTAGCTTTCTACCTGTATTTGACAATCTGAATCACTGCTTCCCAAGTAATACGAACCCAGAGGAGTCAACCCAGCTGGAACAGGATCCAGAGCTGCTATCAACAGCCCTGACTCATGTTCATTACCTTTCTTTTCTTTTTTTTTAATGGCATTGAGGCAGAGAGAAGCAAAAGTAGGAAAATCTAAAGTGAATATCACGGTATTAAGATGAAGTACCACTGAAGCTGTTAGATGGGAAGCTATCCAAACCCCAAAAGAGCTAGGTGGAACAGTTGGGATTTTAGGGCTGGCAGTGATGAGTCTACCAGGACTTTTCAAAACTATTCAAAGAAGGTTAAAGTTTGGAGGAAATGAAGGCCGGATTGTAGGAGACTTCAGATTCCACAGCACAAAGCAATGGCAAGAAATATTCAGATATTCAAGCCCATCTGTAGCTTTTCAGGAAACCTTGATATGTGCAGTCAATGAGTATTTATTGAGTACCTGGTGTGTGTTGAGCATTTTGACAAGAATTGACAGTGTCAGCTTACCGAAAACGCACTGATGTTAGCTGGTTATACATATTCAACCCCTTTTAAGAAAAAGACAAAAAACAGACATGCTTGTCACCAAGCAGAAGGCCTCAGTTGCAGACAGGGACCAGTCCATTCCTGATGGTCTCTCTCCAACTGGCTCTGTCTCCTCAGTTTGCATCTCTGGTAGGCGCAGGCATCATGCTGCTCCTGATGATGAAGATGGCACGCTTTTTCTACAGACTGCCAAACGTAAGTAGACCTGATCAGATGCCTGAGTCAGATCACATCTTGGTGGGGGCATCTCTGAGGGGAACTGCATTCTGCTCATCTCCAGTGGTTGCCCCAGGCTATTTCTGGTTCCTTTCCTTTAAAATAACTGCCTCTACCATACAGGATTTCCCTGGTGGCTCAGACGGTAACGAATCCATCTGCAATGCAGGAGACCTAGGTTTGATCTGTGAGTTAGGAAGATCTCTGTGGGAGGGCATGGCAACCCACTCCAGTATTCTTTTTTTTTTTTATTTATTTTTTAAGTGAAGGATAATTGCTTTACAGATTTTTGTTGTTTTCTGTCAAGCCTCAACACTCCAGTATTCTTGCCTGGAGAATCCCCATAGACAGGATCACAAAGAGTTGGACACAACTGAGTGACTAAGCACCTCACAGAACTAGGAGTTAAACACGATAATATGTATAATGTAGAGAGAACAGTTTTGAGCTAATAATAAGCGCTCAAGAAACAGTTGTGATTCTTCTCATCCTCATTAATCTTTTTTTTAAAATTGCTTTAGCTATAAAGTAAGCTTTTAGAAGTAAGGATTCAGTTAAATATGACCAAAATAGACTTCAGATGCTAGAACGCCCATTCCCAACACAGGCTTGGAAACTCATTGTGCATTCATGCCATCTGTTTTCCTAAACAGTTTCCAGAAGTCCTTGTTCTGCATTCATGTGAACTCAATCTCCCCACCGCTGCCACCCTGCCTTTTGGTCAGTTCACAACACTAAAAGTTGAGTTCTAATCCTGTATTCAGCTAGAATACCTCTATGTACTATGTACCATTCCTTCCCTTTGTGTGAAATGAATGATGACTTTACATTTAGAGATGCCAGTTGCATTAATTACTGACTATAATCAATTTGTTCTAAGTTACAGTATAGGTCAATGCCCAGTGTCCATGACTTCTTTTTAAATTTCCTCCGTGTTCCCTTTAGTCACTTTCGATAGTACTAAGATGGGGAGGTAGGACTTCCCTGGTAGCTCAGTGGTAAAGAATCTGCCTGCAATGCAGGAGACCTGGGTTCAATCACTGGCTTGGGAAGATCCCCTGAAGGAAGGGCATGGCATCCCACTCCAGTACTCTTGCCTGGAGAATCCCATGGACAGAGGAACCTGGCGGGCTACAGTCCATGGGGTCGCACAGAGCTGGACATGACTGAAGCAACTAAGCAGCAGCAGCAAGGGAGGAGGTTTTATTCCTGGTGCAGCAGCTTGGTTACCCACTGATGTAGCAGTCCCTAAACTGGAGTGGTTGTAAATATTATACCCATCCTTTTAAACATGTTTGGGACTTCCCTGGTGATTCAGTGGTAAAGAATTCGCCTGCCAAGCAGGAGACGCAGCTTCAATCCCTGGGTCAGGAAGATGCCCTGGAGAAGGAAATGACAACCCACTCCAGCCCAGTATTCTTGCCTGAGAAATCCCATGGACAGAGGAGCCTGGCAAGCTACAGTCCATGGGGTTGCAAAAGAGTTGGACACGACTTAGCAACTAAACAACAATTCCGCCTGGTGAATATCACATTTCAGTAGAACAGGACCATCTTAAGGCTGTCGCTGCCTTTGGTTCTTGTGATTCAGGGATCTTGGAAACCAGCCATGCAATATAGGCATGGTGGGTGGGATTAAGCCTGTGTTTACCACACAAGCTGTCCTCTGCTTCCCAGCAGAAGTCCTCTCCAGAATGGGGCTTATGCAGCATCTTTGGACTATAACCCTTGGGAGTCTATTTTTGGTGGGACACTCACTAATTTACTTTGGACAGTGATATTTTTCCTTTATAGCCTGAAGAATCAGAATTAAAAAAAAAAAATCTCAAATAAAAATCTATCCGAATTCACTGCCGAGTAGTGATAAAAGTGAGGCTTCCCAGATGGTTCAGTGGCAAAGAATCTCCCTGCCAAGGCAGGAGATGCAGGAGACGTGGGTTCGATCCCTGGGTTCGGAAGATCCCCTGGAGAAGGAGATTGCAACCCACTCTGGTATTCTTGCCTCAAAAATCCCATGGACAGAGGTGGGTTACAGTCCACCTTACAGAGGTGGGTTACAGTGGGGTTCCAAAGAGTCAGACATGACTGAGCACACATGCATACATGCACAGTGATAAAAGCAGGGAAGCCCCTCCTTACTATAAATATGCTGGGGATAGAACAGCCCTTGCTTTTGGCCAACCATGTTCTGGCACGTTATTTTTACATCATCTAGTTAGGATGTTGCTGGGTGAGAAAATGTGAACACAATCTGATCAGTGGAATAACTGAATTTCTATAACCGTGGCTCTCTGAGGATTAGACTATGAATGATTCCTTCCTATTTTTATTGGATATAATTGCTTTACAATGTTCTGTTAGTTTCTGCAGTATAACATCGTGAATCAGCCATAGGTACACATATGTCCCCTCCCTGTTGAGCTTTCTCTCCCATTCCACCCCTCTAGGAAGCACCTATCCCTCCTTCTTTGAATGACTATGGGTAGTTTGTTGAAAAAGTCTTGGGAGAGTAATTGGTAGAGCATCCTGGCAAGGATCTCAACTAGTGAGCAAGGGACCCAATATACATTTTTTTAATGTAATACAAATAGTGTATTCAATATTGTTCCAGTTTTGTGTGGGAAAAAAATACATAGGCTATACCAAAATGTTCTCTTGTATGATGGAAAATATATATAAATTCAATTCTTCTTTGCACATGAGCATGTTTTATCTTAATATTCAGAAAGGTAAAAATTTTATTGTATATTTCATGAAAAAGATTTGTTTCCCTGTCATACTCCGTGTGTGTGCTCAGTCTTTCAGTCATGACCAACTCTTTGTGACCCCATGAACTGTAGCCCACCAGGCTCCTCTGTCCATGGAACTCCCCAGGCAAGACTGGAATGGTTGCCATTTCCTCCTCCAGGAAATCTTCCTGACCCAGGTATCAAACTTACGTCTCCAGTGTCTCCTGCATTGGCAGGTGGATTCTTTACCACTGAGATACCTCGGGAGCCCTCATACTTCATACCTCAAGCCAAAAGTCTTGTAAAAACCCTATGAAGTTGAATTTCTTATCTTTCCTACCACATCTCCCTGCTAATTGCAGAAATTTGAGGAGATTCCTGACTGGTAAGAAGATGAAGCTGGAAAACAAGTAATTTCTGCTGACTTCATTTTACTTCCTCCCCCCTCTTACTGACTTGTTGCATCCAACTGGTTACTGAGTAACCTCAGAAAACCAGAGTAAGCCTGGATCCAAGCCACTTCCGAGAGTGGGATCAGTTCTAACTGGCTAGATGGCTAGGAAAAGGTTGAAAAATGTTTCTTAAAGTATTCTACTTTGAGGCCCTGATGATTTTATACCCCCATGAATATTGATCTTCATTTTCTTATATTTAAGACACTGTCTTTTCACTACAAAAGAAGACCTGCTTACTTTTTAAGCTTTGGAAAATTCATAATAGATAAAAATCTATTTTATAGATAGATTGGTCACACACTGAGGTGGCAGTCCCTGAAGCCACAATCACAAATAAACCACTATTAGTGCTCGCTTTGGCAGCACATATACTAAAATTGGAACGATACAGAGAAGATTAGCATGGCCCCTGCGCAAGGATGACCCACAAGTTCGTGAAGCGTTCCATATTTTTTTGTATTACTCAGCCATTAAAAAGAATACATTTGAATCAGTTCTAATGAGGTGGATGAAACTGGAGCCTATTATACAGAGTGAAGTAAGCCAGAAGGAAAAATACCAATACAGTATACTAACGCATATATATGGAATTTAGAAAGAGGGTAACAATAACCCTGTGTACGAGACAGCAAAAGAGACACTGATGTATAGAACAGTCTTATGGACTCTGTGGGAGAGGGAGAGGGTGGGAAGATTTGGGAGAATGGCATTGAAACATGTAAACTATCATGTATGAAACGAGATGCCAGTCCAGGTTCGATGCACAATACTGGATGCTTGGGGCTAGTGCACTGGGACGACCCAGAGGGATGGTATGGGGAGGGAGGAGGGAGGAGGGTTCAGGATGGGGAACACAGGTATACCTGTGGCAGATTCATTTTGATATTTGGCAAAACTAATACAATTATGTAAAGTTTAAAAATAAAATTAAAAAAAAAAACTAAAAAAAACCAAAAAAAACCAAAAACAAATAAACCACTATTAACATTTTGGCATATACCTAACCAATATTATTCTCTATGAACAGATAGTATTTACTTTGTATGCTGTTGTTGTTTAGTCACTAAATCGTGTCTGACTCTCTGCAACCCATGAACTGTAGCCCGCCAGGCTCCTCTGTCCATGGGATTTCCCAGACAAGAATATTGGAGTGGGTTGCCATTTCCTTCTCCAGGGGATCTTCCCAACCACAAGGATCGAACCCACGTATCCTGCATTGGCAAGCAAATTCTTTACCACTGAGCCACCAGGGAAGCAGCCTTTACTTTGTGTAATTGTGATCTAACTGTACACACAATCTGGTATTCTTGTTAATTTCATATATAACATGATACTCTTACTATCACTTATTAATCAGTTTAAATTAGTTTATCTGAGTTTTTTTTTATTATAAATAACACAATAGTGAGCAATTTTGTACATCTGCCCTTTTCTATATTTAGGATAGATTTTTAAGGGGAAAACAAAAGTTCTGTATGAAAGCATATCAATCAATATTTCTTGCTCAGTTTCTTCAGTCATGTCCAAGTCTTTGCGACCCTATGAACTGTAGCCTGCCAGGTTCCTCTGTCCATGGGCTTCTCCAGGCATATACTGGAGTGGGATACCATGCCCTTCTCCAGGGGATCTTCCCAACCCAGGGATCAAATCTGGATATTTTAAGTCTCCTGCATTGTCGGGCGGGTTCTTTACCACTAATGCCCCCCCTGGGAAGCCCTAGTATTTCTTAATATATGGCCAAATTATTTTTCAAAAGGTCAATACCCATTTTTAATGGAATGTCCTCAGTGTTTTAGATTTGCTAATTTAATTTGATGGACCAAAACAGTGGTGTCTCACTGTTGAAATAATCGTAGTACATCATGATTAGGCTTGGGATAAAAAAACACCACCAAATTGAAACTATTTCAGAATTTCTGTGAGTGGAAATTCTCTTAATTTGTCATCCCGTCTGAGAATGGTTTCTAAGCAACATCAGTCACATAGGTTATGTCAAGCAAACTAGACAAAGCAAAGTCAAATAGGCACAGAATAGGACACATGGCCAAAGGCCCCAGCCTTCCTATGGGTCTTGCCTCATCCTTCCACCAAAAGTGGCCACATGGAAACAGAAGGGACTAGATGATCACGAGTTGTGGCTACTCTTCCTCTCACTGTCTGTGTAAGTAACCAGTGATCTGACTCTAAAAAGGGCATGTGGGAGCTTCCCTTGTGGTCCAGGGTTAAAACTTCGCCTTCCAATCCAGGTGGGTTATGAGTTCAATCCCTGGTCGGGGAGCTAAGATTCCACATGTCTTGCAGCTGTAAAAAACCAAAACATAAAACAGAAGCAATACTGTAACAAATTCAATAAAGATTTTAAAAGTGGTCCACATTCAAAAAACTCTAAAATAAAAGGGGCTTTTGAGAGCTGTTACTGGCCAAATGAGTCACATGGCCTTGCTGTGTCTTGTGTGTTTGACAAATTATAAAGGTGAGCAGAGGCAAATGTGGAGAATACCTATTTGATTGGACAGTGAGTGGCAGCACAGACCTGCTATTTGTATGAAATATTAGTGCAGAATACCTCTGTGTGGCAAGGCTGACCAAGTCTCTGTGGTTCCTTTGTGGAAATTTGGAAGCTCTACCCCTGAAGGGAAAATGAAGCAGGGTTTATTTTTTCCCCACAGGCTATAGTGGCTGGTATTATCCTGAGTAATGTCCTACCCTACCTTGAAGCTGT
This sequence comes from Bos indicus, assembly GCF_029378745.1. Classification (NCBI taxonomy): domain Eukaryota; kingdom Metazoa; phylum Chordata; class Mammalia; order Artiodactyla; family Bovidae; genus Bos; species Bos indicus. Next base: position 11,398,796 of record NC_091782.1, on the reverse strand, counting down.
TTACACCCTACCCAGTCTGTGGAGGCAGAACCAGTATGACTGTGTGAGTGGAGATGCACTGGGGAGGTTGGGAAGGATGGAGGGGAAGCCTTCAGAGAGAGAAGAGAACAAACGAAAGTGATCAGCGTGAACCCACCATCTGATGCGTCTCTGCTGTTGCTCAAAAAACGGGAGTCAAGGTTATTTGGTGCACAGAAATACTGAGACCCCATTCCAACTATATGAAGTTGGATAAAACAGAAGTCATTAAGCAGCTGCAGTTACACACAGATCTAATAAAAAGGGTTCATCATACATGGCATATTTGAATGCCTTTTAATCTGGTTAATAGAACTACATTCCAGGAGAGGGGAAACAAATCCTAACAAGAAGAGGGCGTCTTGCCAGGAAGAGTAACTGATGGAGTGCTCCCCTTTTCTCTAGAGAAGAAAACTAGAGGACATATAGGGGAAATAGCAAGAAATGAAAGATAAGGGATGATGATGCAATGACAGGAGAGGGACCCGGAAGAGGAAAGAGATCATTTTTGGATCCAGGTCCCTGAGAAGTCAAGAGGGGAATATGGTCCAGTGTACAGTTAGAGCTTCTGGTCTTTGGAGTGGAGACAGCACTTCCAACAGCCCTGGAGAGAACAAGGGAAGGTTGAGTGCAGAGACTAGCAAATGGCAGGTGGAGTAAACAGTTAAGGGACTTTCAACCCATCTTCTTTTAAAAAAAAATTTTTTTTATTGGGGTATAGTTGCTTCAACGTTGTGCTGGTTTCAGGTGTACAGCAAAGTGAGTCAATTATACATAAACATATATCTACTCCTTTAAAAAAAATTCTTTCCCCATATACACAGTCGCGTATAAATGTCAGTCCCAACCTTCCAATGTATCCCTCCCCCTCAGCCTACCTTCTTTATGAAAATGAAAGTCAAATCACCTGCTGAGAGATGCAGTAGGTGGTGGGACAGGGGCTTGAAAAGGATATTAAAGATTCCTAATGACTATCATGGGTCTTAAAATAGCAACCAGTAATTTGGTGAGTGTTCTGGGTTGCTTTCCAAACAGTATTTCTAATCTCAATAAATTATATAAAGCAAATATTGTTAGCCCAATTTTTCACAAGCGGAAACTGATGTTTTAAGAGAAAACTAAAGAGAGATGTGACCAAGAATGCATAAAAGAATTGCTAGGCAGCCCTGGGGCCCAATCATTTGTGACAGCATCAGTCCACGTGGCTGTGGAATTTGATCTCTAAATCCTAGGTGTTGGGAGAGAAAGAGTAAAGGTGAAGACTTGTGATTTTCTCAGTTCTGCTTGTTGTCATGGTCTCCCTTTCTCCTCCTCCCTCTTTTCCATAAGCTCATTTGGATGGTGACGTTCATGTCTGCAATTTTACTGGGACTGGATATTGGACTAGTTGTTGCAGTAACTTTTGCCTTCTTCATCATCACTGTTCAGTCACACAGGTACTTTGTCTGGGGTGATAGGAGGTGGGCCATGTCAAGGTGAGGCAACTGTGACCTAAAGGCAAATGCATTTCCTTACAGAACTAAGATTCTCCTCCTGGGTCAGATCCCTAACACCAATATTTATAGAAGCTTCCAAGACTATCGGGAGGTAAGAATCCAAATGAGTCCCACTCCTTTGCCCAAAGGATGAGATGGACCAGGCCTGCTGCTTAGTATTTCTACCAAAAAAAAAACACACAAAAAAACTAAGCTCCTTTGTTCCTCTCTGCTGCACTGCAGATACGCATTTACATTTACAAAGTGATGCAGCCAGTTAAGGATAATTTTAAATGTACTTCAGAGGGAGGAGGGCCAAGAAAAAGAGAGGTGTGAAGAAATAAGAGGGGAAAAGAAGAAAGCAGGGGGTGAAAACCAGAGGGAGGAATTTGTTAGTTCTTGATGCTTATAAAGAACACAGATTCTCCAGGATGTTCTAAGGATTTTTTTTCCCCTTACTCCATGAAAGAGCTGAAAAATTGCCCTCAAGTGTGCATTTATTTGTCTTGCAGGTTGCAAACATTCCAGGGGTGAAGATCTTCCAGTGCTGCAATGCCATCACATTTGTCAATGTTCACTACCTCAAGCGCAAGGTGTTAGAGGAGGTGAGGGCTGTCCTTTGCTTCTCCCCACCTGCTTCCCTCTCAGTCCCAGAGTGTTCTCCCCTCCCCTACTCAACACTTGAATTAGACCCAGCATATGTCTTTCAGATTGAAATGGTAAAGATGCCTCTTACAGAAGAGGAAATTTATACCCTGTTCAGTCAAAATGAAGAGGGTGCACAGCGAGGAAAGATTTGTCGGTGTTACTGCAACTGTGATGAACCAGAGCCATCGCCCAGGGTTAGAAACACCTCTTCTTTTCTCCTACATTTTATAAAGAAATGCACTAGTAGAGTTTTTTTTTTAAATTATTTATTTGTTTATTTGTATGGTTGCACTGGGTCTTCGTTGCTGTGAGCAGATTTTCTCTAGTTGCAGCACGCGGCTACTCTCCAGCGCACAGGCTTCTCGTTGATTTCCTTTGTTGCGGAGCACAGACTCTAGTGTTCTTGCCTGGAGAATCCCTGGTGGACTACACTCCATGGTATCGCAAGAGTCGGACACTACTTAGCGACTAAACCACCAACCACCACAGACTTTAGGGTACACGGGCTTCAGCAGATGTGGCGCATGGGCTTCCTGCCCTGCGGCAGGTGGGATCTTCCCGGACCAGTGATCGAACCAGTGACCCCTCCATTGGCCGGCGGATTCTTATCCACTGTACCACCAGGGAAGCCCTACACTAATAGTTTTCTAAAAAAAGAGAAGAAAATCTAAACCCCTCCAGGGATTTTAACCCATAGATGAACCATGAATAATCAGAAATATCCATTTCTACTCAGAAATGGAGACAGAGGTTCCCTTTCAGGTCAGATCTTGCCCTGAGAGTAGGAGGCGGGAGATGTCTCAAGTTCTGACTTCCTTCTCAACGACCAGTGACTTATATGAGCTCAGAGCAGTCTGCTCGTTGAGATTGTCACCAGTTCCCTGGTTGTCCCTGTTTTCCTTGACTTTAATCTTAGCTCCCTGGCTGTAGATTTCTGAGAACGAGTGATTGAAAGATTGTTTCCTAATTTGCAGCAGGGTCAAGGGCAGGGTCAAACTGGCTGGGGTTCCCAAGGGTCTGTCAGGGTCTCCTAATATCACCCTGTGACCAGGGAAATGATGATGTCATGGGGAGGGCGGAGAAGAAGACATGCTTCAGAAGATTATTCTAGTGGCTGAGTTAAAGTGCTCATTCATTTCCAACTCAGATTTGGTCTAAATATTCCTTTTCCCCAGAGCAGGGCTGTTCATTTCCATCTTTGAGGATTTCATGTGTGCCTACACCCTGGAGCGGCAGCTGTATCTACACACACACACACACACATGCACACACACACATTTCCCATCCCCCTCCTCACATGGGCACCGACAAATACAGAGCATGCACTTGTGTGTGTGTGTGTGTGTGTGTCTGTGATGCAGCATGGACTGTAGCCCATCAGGCTCCTCTGTCCATTGGATTTTCTAGGCAAGAATGGAGGAGGAAATGGCAACCCACTCCAGTGTTCTTGCCTGGAGAATCCCAGGGACAGGGGAGTCTGGTGGGCTGCCAACTATGGGGTCGCACAGAGTCGGACACGACTGAAGTGACTCAGCAGCAGCAGCAGCAGCAGGCAAGAATACTGGAGTGGGTTGCCATTTCCTTCTCCAGGGGATCTTCCCATTCCGGAAATTGAACCCACATCTCCTGCGTCTCCTGCTTTGGCAGGTGGATACTGAGCCACCCGGGGAAGCCCATTCGCATTCCCATACAGCTGAATGGAGCATACTTCTCCTGAGCTCCTGGAAAATACCAACTTCTCTGCCAAGAGGACTAACTCTACTAGTAGAATTAACACTGTCTCTGATTTTTATTTTGCATCCACATTGCACTGAATATGGTAGAGAGTGTTGATAGGGCATCAGAGAATATATTTTAGAGTAGGGTACAATCATCTGGCATTTGTTGGGCTTATACTAGGGTACCCAGAACTATGACACTGTGGAAAAGCAAACCAAATGTTTAGCGGCCTCTGCCTCCAGGTCTTTCTTCTTAATTGTGGTGTAAAGCAGATAACATAACATCCAGCATCTGAACCATTTTTCAGTGTACAGTGCAGTAGTGTTAAATACATTCACCTTGTTGTGCAATCATTACCACCGTATATCTCCAGAACTGGAACTCTGACCCACTTGGCACTTCCTCTCCTTTCCAGACCCTGGCGACCACCATTAGACTTTCTGCTTCCATGAATTTGACTATTCCAGATACCTCATATAAGTGGAATCATACAGGATTTGTCTTTTTGCAACTGGCTTATTCCATTTAGCATAATGTCCTCAAGGTTCATTTGGGTTGTTCTTTATTTTAAAAGTTTTTCATGGAAAAATCTGAACGAATGCAAAAGTAGAAACAAGTATAATGAGCCTCTGTGTACCCACCAACCACTTTAAGATATATCACATCATATTCAATCATGTCATCAATACCCCTACCCACCTATAACCCATCAAAATCACAGGGTTGTTTTGGAGCAATTCATGGAATTGTAAGTCAACTGAGGGAATTGCCTGGCAGTGCAGTGGTTAGGACTCTGCTTTCACTGCTGTGGGCCCAGGCTCAATCCCTGGTCAGGGATCTCAGATTCCACAAGCTGTGCTGTCTGGCCAAAAAAAGAAACAAACTGGAGAGACAACACTCTACTAATGTGACACTTAAGGTTATTATTGTATTATATCTGTCCAAAAATATACATTATTTCCCATCTCTGAAATTTAGATGTATCATATAATCAATGGCAATATTATAGTTTAATTTGCAGTGTTTTCTTTCTTTCTTGATAGCACAAAAAGTAGTGGTGATGAAAATAGGGTGGTGAAGCACACCATGCAGCATATTGCTATGTTCTAAATTGTGTGTCTATATTCTAACAACTCTGAGACTTCAGGTGAAGAAAGATGGGCATGAACTCAAAAAGGCAGGGAAACATCACGGTAGTAACGGACTTAAGCCGGGCAGGAGAGAGAAAATTGGATTTACGTCAGGTAGGAAAAAAGAGGACTCCCAGTCCATGAATAGGTTTGGGCAGAAACACTGAGGTAAAAGTGAGCATGGGGTTGTCAGAATAGGGGCTTCCCTAAAGGCTCAGCAGTAAAGAATCCTCCTGAAATGCAGGAGACATGGGTTCGATCCCTGGGTTGGGAAGATGCCCAAACACTCCAGTTTTTTTTTTTTTTTTTTTGGAGGGGGGCGCCTGAAAAATCTCATGGACAAAGCCACCTGGCAGGCTACAGTCCAAAAGATCGCAAAGAGTCAGACACGGCTGAACTACTGATCACAAGCACATCAAGAGTAAGAAGCTTGGCCTGGGCAGTAAGTTCAGGCAGACCCAGAGGGAGCGGATTGTGAAAACTCTTGAAAGAGTGTAGAGCAGATGGAGACAAGTGGGGAGGCTCTCGGAGGTTTATTTTTTAGTATTTATTTGGCTGCACTGGGTCTTCATTGCAGCACGTGAACTCTTAGTTGCAGCGTGTGGGATCTAGTTCCCTGACCAAGGATAGAACCCAGGGCCCCTGCATTGGGAGAGTGGAGTCTTAGCCACTGGACCACCCAGGAAGTCCCTCAGAGGTTTATTCTGCCTGGAGAACCTTGAATCTCCCCACCACTGAACCCCACCGTCAGCTGTCCCCCCCAAGGCCTGGCCTCAGTGACTGTCAAGACTTGGGGAACATCTCTCTTCTTGGAACTGTAATATTATCACTTGTCCACACCATTTTTAGAAATACAATATATACTATCATGTATTGTTATCTTTACATTTTTCCCTATTTTTAAAGTTTATTTCACAAGCAGCATTATTAGAACAGATTTTTCTTGAAGAAACATCATCCCAACGTATACTTCTGTAGCAAACAAATTCTTCACTTTCCCACATGCCTTCCAGTTCTTGTCCGTATAGATTGCTGTTTTTGCTCAGTTGCCAAGTTCTGTCCAACTCTTCGAGACCCCATGGACTGCAGCACACCAGGCTTCCGTGTTCCTCAGCATCTCCTGGAGTTGGCCAAAGTTCATGTCCATTGCATTGGTGATGCCATCCAACCATCCCATCTTCTGTTGCCCTCTTTTCCTTCTGCCTTCAATCTTTCCAAGCATCAGGGTTTTTTTTCCCAATGAGTCAGCTGTTTGCATCAGGTGGGCCAAAGTATTGGAGCTTCAGCTTCAGCATCAATCCTTCCAATGAGTATTCAGGGTTGATTTCCTTTAAGATTTCCTTTATAGGTTTTTACTCATCCTTTAAATGGACATGTGCCCTCTCCCCAGGTAGAATCTGGCCACCATGACCGCAGAGTCAACATTCACCTCTTTCTTACCATTGTATTCCTGAGGCTTGGTTCTGTCCTTAAGCAATGCCAAGCACCCCAGGCCCATTAGGAGGGTAAGAGGCTGCTGCTGCTGCTGCTAAGTCGCTTCAGTCGTGTCCGGCTCTGTGTGACCTGATAGATGGCAGCCCACCAGGCTCCCCCGTCCCTGGGATTCTCCAGGCAAGAACACTGGAGTGGGTTGCCATTTCCTCTTCCAATGCATGAAAGTGAAAAGTGAAAGTGAAGTCGCTCAGTCGTGTTTGGAGTGGAAGGTAAATACAGCCATGCTTTAGGAACTTCTGTCTTCTTGAGGAAGTTTGACAGACAACAGTTTCACTGATAAAAGAAGGAGGGTTGAGAAAAGGGACTGATGGAAGAAATCCTGGTTTGGCCAAAAAGTTTGTTCAACTTTTCCATAAGCAATTATAATCCAATACTTCAAAGTTATAGTAGGTGCTGGAGACTAATTAGAACCCAGGGATGAGGGAAAAGAATAAAGATGATTTAAAGTCTGGCTCACTAGGACACGGAGAAGGCAACGGCACCCCACTCCAGTACTCTTGCCTGGAAAATCCCACGGACAGAGGAGCCTGGTGGGCTGCAGTCCATGGGGTCGCTAAGAGTCGGACATGACTGAGTGACTTTGCTTTCACTTTTCACTTTCATGCATTGGAGAAGGAAATGGCAACCCACTCCAGTGTTCTTGCCTGGAGAATCCCAGGGACGGGGGAGCCTGGTGGGCTGCCGTCTATGGGGTCGCACAGAGTCGGACACGACTGAAGTGATTTAGCATCACTAGGACACTGATAATGTCGCTGATGCACGTGGGGGAAGTTGGTGGGGCGGGGAAGGGGATGCTGTGAGTGGTGAGGATCAGGGAAGATGAATGTGGCTTTATATACATTGTTGTTTAGTAGCTTGTGTCCGAATCTTGTGACCCCATAGATTGTAGCCCATCAGGCTCCTCTGTCCATGGGATTTCCCAGGCAAGAATACCGGAGTGGGTAGCCATTCCCTTCTCCAGGGGATCTTCCCAAGCCAGGGATCGAACTTGCATCTCCTGCTTGGCAGGAAGATTCTTTACCACTAAGCCACCAGGAAAGCCCATGCGTAAACAGATGGCTAATGGGAAGCTGCTGGATAGCACGGGGAGCTCAACACTGTGCTGTGTGACAACCTAGAGGGATGGGATGGACTGAGGGAGGGAGATTCAAGAGGGAGGGGATGTGTATACTACTTGTGGCTAATTCACGTTGTTGTATGGAAGAAGCCAATATAATATTGTAAAGCAATTATCCTCCAATGAAGAAAAAGATCAATATGGTTTTAGTCACAAGCTAGAAGTGACAATGAAATATCTAAGGAGAAAGGTATAGTGCGTGGTCTGTGTTTTCTAAGAGTTTTCCAAGAGCAAGGGAAGTGAATTAGTAGATAGAAACAGCATAGTTGCAAATACTTCCAGCCTTATTGGAGTCTTATCATAGTCCTCCCCTAACTCTATTGTCCCAGGTTATTTACACAGAACGATATGAAGTTCAACGGGGCCGAGAGTCCTCCTTCATTAACCTGGTCCGCTGCTCACGTTTTGAGAGCATGAACACAGCCCAAACTATGTCTGAAGACCAAGTACCGTACATAACATCTTCCTCATCTCAGAGAAACCCAAACTATGAGGAGGTGGAGAAAGTTTGGCTTTCTGATGACCCCTCCAGGAGCATGACGATCACACTCCCTGAGGCTTCTGATACTCAGGTCAGGGCTACAAAACTCCTGCCTTACTCGACTTCAACTATTCTACCCAGCATCCACACCATCATCTTGGACTTCTCCATGGTACATCTTGTGGACGCACGGGCTTTGGTTGTATTAAGACAGGTAAGTACTAAGGAGGTGTTCACAAGAGCTCTGATCCCTGACTGAGTCCTGTTAGTCACTGATCAGCCGCTCTGTGACTCCTAGGCCACTAGAAACTTGCATACCAAAGACAGTTTAAGGTCAACCAGAATAAAAAGAAAATGAAGCAACTCTGATTTACTAAACAAGGGTTGGTTCCCTAAGCATGGCATGTTGTTTCTCAAGGACTAAAAATCAGAAAACTCTTAACACCATTGAAACAACGATCTGTGCCATGCCCAGCAACTCCCGGCACATCCTGGGAGTTAGCTACAAAAAATTTCAAGGAATAGGTTCAAATGCTACAGAAAAGAGTTCACACAGAATTCTCTACTATTCAGCTGCTCTAAAAGGTACTCAGGAGGTTTGAAGAAGTTGTGATGAAGTGACACATCAAGTGTGAGGTTGCCCAGTCCAGTACCCAAGTCCAGACCCATAAGGATCTTCCCCGGTTCCCTCTTCATTGCCTGCCTCTTTGGGTGAAAAAGGCAGGAAAGATTTTTCCTTCAAAAGCAGTGTTCCCTGAGTCCTGATTTCTCTCCCACCGTCTCGTTTCTCAGACAGTTTTCATTTCTCTCCTTCTTGTACAAATACGGACAGTTTAGGGGCACAACCAACCATACTGTTTTTATTGTTTAATGTCTCATAAGCACAAAATGGGTTTTCCTGGTTGCTCAGATGGTGAACAATCCACCTGCAGTGTAGGATACCTGGGTTTGATCCCTGGGTTGGGAAGATCCGCTGGAAAAGGGCATGGCCATCCACTCTTCTTGCCTGAAGGATCCCCATGGATAGAGGAGCCTGTGGGCTACAGTCCACGGGGTCGCAAAGAGTCGGACACAACTGAACAACTAAGCACAGCACACAGCAAGCACAAAATAGTGCTGTGGGAAGCTGCTAGTGGGAACCTGCCAATAAAGCACAGGGAGCTCAGCTCCGTGCTCTGTCATGACCTAGAGGGTGGGTGCAGGGAGAGTAGAAGCGAGGTCCAAGAGAGAGGGGATGTATTATACATATAGCTGATTCACTTCATTGTACAGCAGAAACTAATGCAACATTGTAAAGCAATCATATTCCAATTTTAAAATCTCATAAGTATCTTTTTCTCAGGCAGCTTTTCTCTTTTCTTTCTCTCTCGCTATTGCTCCTGCTGGCTCAGTTTCACATATCCTGAATCCACTCGCTTCCCAGCTCTGACTGCACCCACCTTTTTTTTTTTTTTGAGAGCTGCTCCTTCAGCTGACTTTCCTTCTTTTATGCTCAAATTCTATGTAACAAAATATTTATAAATATTTTATCCTATTTCTTATTCCCAAGCAAATATGATTCTGTTTTAAGTGAATCCAGCTCCTCTTTGGTCTAAGGCAATAGGAAGCTTGTCATAGCAGAAAGTGGTCTGTGGATGTGTGCTCTATCCTGGCTTGACTGCCACCCCCTGTCCACTGGACCTAAGGTAACTTATTAAATTGTATTGGGTCTTGGTTTCCTCATCTATGAAATGAGAGGCTGAGAAGAGGTTTACATTAAGAGTTATCCCATCCATGAGACCCTCTCCCTTCCACCGCCCCCCCCAACTCCATTTGTAGACTCAGATATACTTGATTATATCTTATCTTTGGGACTGCCCCATTTTCAGTTCAGTTCAGCCGCTCAGTCGTGTCCGACTCTTTGCGACCCCATGAATCGCAGCACGCCAGGCCTCCCTGTCCATCACCAACTCCCGGAGTTCACCCAGACTCACGACCATTGAGTCAGTGATGCCATCCAGCCATCTCATCCTCTGTCTTCCCCTTCTCCTCTTGCCCCCAATCCCTCCCAGCATCAGAGTCTTTTCCAATGAGTCAACTCTTTGCATGAGGTAGCCAAGTACTGGAGTTTCAGCTTTAGCATCATTCCTCCCAAAGAAATCCCAGGGCTGATCTCCTTCAGAATGGACTGGTTGGATCTCCTTGCAGTCCAAGGGACTCTCAAGAGTCTTCTCCAACACCACAGTTCAAAAGCATCAATTCTTTGGCGCTCAGTTTTCTTCACAGTCCAACTCTCACATCCATACATGACCACTGGAAAAACCATAGCCTTGACTAGACAGACCTTTGTTGGCAAAGTAATGTCTCTGCTTTTGAATATGCTATCTAGGTTGGTCATAACTTTCCTTCCAAGGAATAAGCGTCTTTTAATTTCATGGCTGTAGTCACAATCTGCAGTGATTTTGGAGCCCCCAAAAATAAAGTCTGACACTGTTTCCACTGTTTCCCCATCTATTTCCCATGAAGTGATGGGACCGGATGCCATGATCTTCATTTTCTGAATGTTGAGCTTTAAGCAAACTTTTTCACTCTCCTCTTTCACTTTCATCAAGAGGCTTTTGAGTTCCTCTTCACTTTCTGCCATAAGGGTGGTGTCATCTGCATATCTGAGGTTATTGATATTTCTCCCGGAAATCTTGATTCCAGCTTGTGTTTCTTCCAGTCCAGTGTTTCTCATGATGTACTCTGCATATAAGTTAAATAAGCAGGGTGACAATATACAGCCTTGACGGACTCCTTTTCCTATTTGGAACCAGTCTGTTGTTCCATGTCCAGTTCTAACTGTTGCTTCCTGACCTGCGTACACATTTCTCAAGATGCAGATCAGGTGGTCTGGTATTCCCATCTCTTTCAGGATTTTCCACAGTTTATTGTGATCCACACAGTCAAAGGCTTTGGCATAGTCAATAAAGCAGAAATAGATGTTTTTCTGGAACTCTCTTGCTTTTTCCATGATCCAGTGGATGTTGGCAATTTGATCTCTGGTTCCTCTGCCTTTTCTAAAACCAGCCTGAACATCAGGAAGTTCACAGTTCATGTGTTGCTGAAGCCTGGCTTGGAGAATTTTGAGCATTACTTTACTAGCGTGTGAGATGAGGGCAATTGTGCGGTAGTTTGAGCATTCTTTGGCATTGCCTTTCTTTGGGATTGGAATGAAAACTGACCTTTTCCAGTCCTGTGGCCACTGCTGAGTTTTCCAAATTTGCTGGCATATCGAGTGCAGCACTTTCACAGCATCATCTTTCAGGATTTGAAATAGCTCAACTGGAATTCCATCACCTCCACTAGCTTTGTTCATAGTGATGCTTTCTAAGGCCCAGTTGACTTCACATTCCAGGATGTCTGGCTCTAGGTCAGTGATCACACCATCGTGATTATCTGGGTCATGAAGATCTTTTTTGTACAGTTCTTCTGTGTATTCTTGCCATCTCTTCTTAATATCTTCTGCTTCTGTTAGGTCCATACCATTTCTGTCCTTTATCGAGCCCATCTTTGCATGAAATGTTCCCTTGGTATCTCTAATTTTCTTGAAGAGATCTCTAGTCTTTCCCATTCTGTTGTTTTCCTCTATTTCTTTGCATTGATCACTGAGGAAGGCTTTCTTATCTCTTCTTGCTATTCTTTGGAACTCTGCATTCAGATGCTTATATCTTTCTTTTTTTCCTTTGCTTTTCGCTTCTCTTCTTTTCACAGCTATTTGTAAGGCTTCCCCAGACAGCCATTTTGCTTTTTTGCATTTCTTTTCCATGGGGATGGTCTTGATCCCTGTCTTCTGTACAATGTCACGAACCTCAGTCCATAGTTCATCAGGCACTCTATCTATCAGATCTAGGCCCTTAAATCTATTTCTCACTCCCACTGTATAATCATAAAGGATTTGATTTAGGTCATACCTGAATGGTCTAGTGGTTTTCCCTACTTTCTTCAATTTAAGTCTGAATTTGGCAGTAAGGAGTTCATGATCTGAGCCACAGTCCGCTCCTGGTCTTGTTTTTGTTGACTGTATAGAGCTTCTCCATCTTTGGCTGCAAAGAATATAATCAATCTGATTTCAGTGTTGACCATCTGGTGATGTCCATGTGTAGAGTCTTCTCTTGTGTTGTTGGAAGAGGGTGTTTGCTACGACCAGTGCATTTTCTTGGCAAAACTCTATTAGTCTTTGCCCTGCTTCATTCCGTATTCCAAGGCCAAATTTGCCTGTTACTCCAGGTGCTTCTTGACTTCCTACTTTTGCATTCTAGTCCCCTATAATGAAAAGGACATCTTTTTTGGGTGTTAGTTCTAAAACGTCTTGTAGGTCTTCATAGAACCATTCAACTTCAGCTTCTTCAGCGTTACTGAAGAAGCTTAGACTTGGATTACTGTGATATTGAATGGTTTGCCTTGGAAACGAAGAGAGATCATTCTGTCGTTTTTGAGGTTATAGTAAATTTGGGCTGTGTTCTCTTCTCCCACTCTTACACTGTAGTTGTAACTTTAGATTTCATTGACCTTACATTATTGAATGTCTCTTACGTGCCAGACTGAGCTGAGCACATTTATATACACTGTTTCATTTAGTTCTCACAACAGCCCTGAGAGACAAGCTATATTTCCCCCTAAGAGTCCTGGGCTCACAGCCAGGAAGGGACCAGTCCAGCGCTGGAACTTAAAGCCTCTGGCTTGATATCACTCTTCCCCCTGTTCTGTAGCTGTGCCATCCTCTCCTCCCCCTCTCTCTCGTCTTTCATTTTTGTGGAGGCACCATATGGTCTGGTCCTTGGCATGACCCTTCCACACCTGGCCTATGTTGATGACTCTCTGCCCCAGGTCTCGTCAGGCACCTTAACTCTGCAGCTGTCAGAGACTCACCGCGCACTCTCACACTTTAAAAAATTGCAAGTTACTCCCCAGAGGTCTGACCCTGTGTTTGTTTCTGGTTTGGTTTGTAGCTTCTTTAGTCAGGGCATTTGAGAGGAGTGATTTCTTTGATGCTAGCATCACCAAGGAGAAGGCAATGGCACCCCACTCCAGTACTCTTGCCTGGAAATCCCATGGACGGAGGAGCCTGGTAGGCTGCAGTCCCTGGGGTCACTAAGAGTCGGACACAACTGAGCGACTTCACTTTCACTTTTCACTTTCATGCATTGGAGAAGGAAATGGCAACCCACTCCAGTGTTCTTGCATGGAGAATCCCAGGGACGGGGGAGCCTGGTGGGCTGCCATCTATGGAGTTGCACAGAGTCGGACACGACTGAAGCGACTTAGCAGCAGCATCACCAAGGCCCAGCCGTTCTTTGTCCTCCCTAACTCTGTGCTGTTTGTTTTGCTCTATACTGCTTTGTTGGAGGAAATCATCGCTTTGTTTACTTCATAATTGATAACTAAAACTCCTTAGGAAAAATCCCAGTGGTTGATCTTATTAGAGATAATTACTCCATTCAAGCTCCTTTTTTAAAAAACTTTTATTTATTTGTTCACTTTTGGCTGCACTGAGTCCTCACTGCTGAGCGTAAGCTTTCTTCAGTTGTGGTGAGTAGGGGCTACTCGTTATTGAGGTGCAAGGGCCTCAACAAGTGCAAAGAACTTTCAGTGCTGGAACTTAAAAGCCATTGCAGTGGCTTTTCTCGTTGCAGAGCATGGATGGGCTCTAGGCGCATGGGCTTCAGTAGTTGCGGCTCACAGGCTCCGGAGCTTGGGTTCAGTACTTGTGGCACATGGGCTTAGTTGCCCCACAGCACGTAGGATCTTCCTGAACCAAGGATCAAACCCATGTCCCCTGCATTGCAAGGCAGATTCTTAATCACTGGATCACCAGGGAATTCCTCAGCTACATTCATGAGATTTGAATCTCCCACTGCTTGTCATCTAGAGTCTGTCTATGGTGGCTCTTTACCAAATCACTCTGTGATTTACCATTTGATCAAGAATGACTTTCTTATTTCTTCCTGGTAGTGAAAGAAGCAGAGTCTGTCTATTTTGTTTCTTTTGACACTTCAACTTAGGCCCAGGGTTAGAACCTGTTGAGTCTTAGAGTATTAAGGTTCGTGGTGACTTGTTTTGAGTTGAACATTAAGATTTATAGTCCCAGAGCATATGAATGTGTGTATGTATGTGTGTGTTTGTGTGTGTGCATAGGCTGAAATATATACTTGAGGTCAGTATTTGATGTTTATTAATCTGAAGTTAAGTATCTGATGTTTTATTAAATTCAAATACAGGTTTGCAGAGCAGTTCTGAATATGACCCTGAGGGTCCCTGAATACTGTTCCCAACTGCGTCGCTTGACCATCTCTGGGCCAGAACTTGCCACCTCTGTCCAGTGAACTCCAGAGAGAAGGGAGTCACGTGCAAACACTAAGCAATAATACCAAGTTGTGGTTGTTTGTGAGGACCATCCAGTGTGTCCCTGTCACGCCTGTGCCCATGTCTAGCCTAGCACCATCTTCACTTGAACACTATCTCTTTATGTGAACTGTTTCCCCACTTCAGATCACGGACAACCCTCCCTCTCACTCCCCACCCTGCACGAGATCATCTGATTCTCTTCTGTGTTCCTGGCATTTTGGCCATTTCCTGGCCTATAGCAGTTTGCTCATCATATGTTTACAGAGCTGAATGGGTATGAGGTACATATACCCCAGACAAGTGAATGACCAAAGAGTTTGGAAAATTCAGCGAATTCAAAGGCCCTGTCCTCTCCTGAGTGTGAAGACCTCTATCACAGCTTTACTCTCTCCCCACAGATGTTCAGCGCTTTCCAAAACGCCAACATCTTGGTGCTCATTGCAGGGTGTCACTGTGAGTATCCCTCCTCCCAGGCAGAGGGCTGCGTTTTGAATCCTGGGTCCTCTCCTCCCCAGGTGTCTGACCCTGTGTATGTTCCTGGTTTGGTTTGTAGCTTTTGTGGTCAGGTCACTTGAGAAGAATGATTTCTTTGATGCTGGCATCACTAAGGCCCAGCTGTTCCTCACCCTCCACGATGCTGTGCTATTTGCTTTGTCAAGGAAGTTGCCAGAGTCCTCCGAGTTAAGTGTGGACGAATCAGAGACCGTCATACAGGAAACCTTCTCAGAGACAGACAAGGTTGGATGATGTGAGGCAACGGGAGTTGGGGGGAGGTAGGGGGAATGTCTAATTAGAGAGAGATGAGCAATGTGCAGGGCAGGTTTGAGTGTGGCTGTCCCAGAATGTGAGATGCTGGAGGGTTCCCTTACCAATTGGTAAAGAGCAGTCAACCTGGTCCCCAGGTTCCCACACTGCCATGACATCTGCATGTCATTCAGGATCCTTTCCCAACCGCAGAAGGGTTACCCCACCCAGAAGGGGCCTCGAGAATCCTTTCACAGCAAGCTCGGTTACTGCCAGTGCCTTACTGGTTAATACCTATTTTAAATATCTCCCTTAGCTATGCCCCTACCCTACCCTTGGGATGAATAATAAAACTGACAAACTTCCAGACGTAAAGATCTGTCAGTCTATTTATGACTAGAGCAAAAGGTAGGGATTATGGACAGATGCAAAGCTGAAGAAGACAGCAAGGGTCCAGGTCATGAAGGGCCTTACACGCAGTGCCAGGGATTATACTAAGTCCCCTACATACAAATGAGTTCTGCTCCCAGAGTGCGTTCATAAGTCCAACAAAGCTAGCCTAGGTACCCAAGTAACACAATTGGCTGTATAGTACTGTACTGTAATAGGTTTATAATACTTTCCACACAAATAACACATAAAAACAAACACAAAAAAATAAACATTTCAAGTCTAACAGTACCTTGCAAAGTACAATAGTACAGGACAACAGCTGGCATCCAGGGGCTGGCATCGAGTGAACAGGTAAGAAGAGTTACTGACTGGAGGCAGGGAAAAGAGGTGGGAGATGGTAGAGCTGAAGGATCGTCAGCAATAGGAGATGGAGGGCAAGCTGCAATGTCACTCATGCCTAACATTGACAGGCAGAGGTTCTGGTTCCTTGCTGGAACCAGATGCGCATTCACATCTTTGGAAGCTCGCAACTTGGTTTGTATGTAGGGGACATACTATACATTAGGGGGTTGGAAAGACAAGTAAAATCAAGAAGACAAGACATTCGGGAATGCTGACAAGACCACAGTTGTTTAACTGGATGATCATGAAATCCAGGCTGGCTTAGAAAAACTAGAGAAGTTGGAGGTTATGGATTAATAGAGCCTGAAGCATAGTAAGTAACTGGGAAACTAGAGAGTGCCAAGAAGATGAAAAGCAAATTTAGGCCAGAAATATTTTCTACTTTGCCAGGAACCCATGCTTTCTGGTACATTAAGTCCTACTATATTCTGAAATTCCTTGACTGTTCAAAAATTAAATGTACTTGGGAAGTTTCAACCCATCTAACTGTGTGTATTTCAGAAAGAAGAATCAAGACATAAAACAAACAGAAGTCTTATAGAAGCCCCCAGAAGTAAAAGTCCAGGCTTCTCCTTACTCCCAGACCCAGAGATGGAGGAGGAATCAGACTTGGATCTATATTCCACGATACAGATGTCTAAAGACCATGGGCTGGATCTGGACCTAGACCTGGATCGTGAGGTGGAGCCTGAGTCAGAGCTGGAGCCTGAATCCGAGCTGGATCAAGAGACAGAGCTCGAGCCTGAGCCAGAGGCCAGTCCCAAGCCAAATAGGCAGAAGTACTGGTCTCTGTTTAGGGCTATAATTCCCAGATCCCCAACTCAGACTCAGGCTAGGACACAGTCAGTAGACAGGAGACATCAAAATGTGAAACCATATACATCCAAGGCTGACACCAGTGAGGATGCCTTGGAGATCTAGGAGTAAGGCATCACATTTCCTTGGCAAATCCTCCCCACCCAAACAGGGCCACTTGGCCCGGAGATGCAGGTTACTTACAAACTAGCAGTACTTGCTTGGTGACTCCTCCACCTGCTGGCCTCCTTCCGTGCTCAGCACTGGGATCGCACTCCCAGATCACAATGCTAACCAACCAAGAATTATCTCTGAATTCCTTATCCAGGCTCACTTCATCTCATCTTCACCAGAGGTTCCACTGAGGACTTCCTTCTTCATACCCCTCACCCTTGAGATTTTTTTTCAGACCACCTCTAACTTATTCCCCTCATCTCTGTTCCCCTTCCTCCAAAGAGATGAGGCTCAAATAAAATACATAACTCTAGTTATATCTGGACCCTTCCTGCATCTTCTCTCTTCTCTGAATTCTATATGCTGAAGAAAATGTCAGGGGGAAGAAATTCCAGAAGTGGGTACACGGGAAGAAAGGAGCAATAGAAAGAAAAACTGCGTAGCATCTGTACTTTATATGTAAGTTATCTCCACTGTGGCTTCCCTGGTGGCTGAGATGTGAAAGAATCCACCTGCAATGCAGGAGACTCAGGTTCTAATCCCTGGGTTGGGAAGATCCCTTGGAGTAGGAAATGGCAATCCACTCCAGTATTCTTGCCTGGAAAATTCCATGGACAGAGAATCGGATACGACTGAGCGACTGACACTCTACTATCTCCACTGTACTGGGGGAAATAGGCAGGTTAAGTCAGGCCAGCCTGTGAAGGCCTGTAGTACAAAGAACTGTTAAGCTGAAAACAGTTTTGCCATCACTCCAAGGTCAGGATCTTGACAGTTTCAGAAGGCCAATAAACTGGACCACCTGATGTGAATGTTAGCTCTATACAACTCCCCGTGGTCTTCAGATTACCTTCACCATTACTTCTTTCTTACAGGTTTTTAAGATACAGGCAATCTAGAATCTGTACTGTCAGTGGGCCAAATTCAGTTAAAATCTGTGACAGACACAAACTCCTTAGGAATGGAGAAAGTCAATCAAGTCACTAGTTTGGTCCAAATTCATTAAAGAAAATTTCCCCTCCTCCATTAAAAAAGTCTAGTATTAAGGTACAACCTGAAGAGAAATATAATCTCCTGGGCAAAGGCATATGGAATACTGAATTTTATTTCCCACTCAGTAAACAATATTCCTCTTGCTTAGATAATCAACTTCTCTCACCTGTTAGATGAAGGAAATACTTGTTAAAGTGTGTCTCTTATCACAGAGCTAGCAGGTGCATTTACTCATTCTGCAGACATTAAGCATCTGCTACAGCACCCCAACTGTGGGCTAAGTAAAATAGTAATATCCCTCCCTACCTGACACATGTATAAAGTGAGACATAAGTTTTGTAACTAGCCCAAGGTCATATACAATCATAGACAACCTTAAAAGAGGTGGGAGCCCAAGTCACAAGCTTCGTTTGTTCCTGTTTACTCAGCACATTTACTGAACTCCTACTATGTGCCAACCATGGTCCCAAGTGCTGAAGACACAAAACAAGCAGTATAGATGACAAAAATAATTATAAATTGTGATAAGTACCCTGAAGATAAAATACCAGAAACCCAGAGGGCATAACATCAGGAGGACCTGTACCTATCTTGGGTGCAGGTCCTCTCGAAGAGGTCCTCTCAAAGCATCTATCACAGAAGCTCTTCCTATGGTGATGGCATATGGCCTTGCATCGGATAGACAAGAGAGAGACTTAAAGCAGGGCCCAATGACTGCTAGGAAAGCAGAACCAGACGGGTGACCAAGAGTGGTGACCGTGGGTAAGTACAGAAGCTGGGCACTCAGGGACACCCACAGGTGGAGCCTCAGGGTGATTACTATGGCCCCAAGGGTTCAACCAGAAACTGGGTCAGACCAGGAATGAACTGTCAGGAACATTGAACTGTGGCAGGAACAGGCACAGAAACGTTTCAAAACCAAGAAAACATTTCACATTTAAAACAGGAGACTAGGAAGTGCATGGAGAGCCCAGTTTCTGTGAATGGCTGCCCTCTCATCCCAGCTCCCTTTCATGCCCACATTTCCATCAGCGGAAGGTCTTTCTGACCTGGCTTCTGACACTGGTAGAGTTTAGACTTTGGTTCTTTCTGTTATAACTGCAACAGAGCTAAAAATTGACTTTCATGCATGACCTCAGAATGACCAACCTGATGCTTGGACTACAGTCTATCTTTAAAGAACATTCTCTATAAACCCATAGCATCCATCCCCACCCAAAATAAGAATAAAAATGGTCAACTGATTGTAAATAGTTCAGCATTAAAGAAAGAATAAAGTGAGCAACAATTCAAAGGCTGAGTCTTCTTCCAAAATGCAGGTCACCTGAAATTCTGACATTTCAAACTTTACAAAATGCCATGGTTTGGATTGGTTGGCTCACTTTCATTGCATGGTTATCATTGCAGATTTTATATCTCTCATGGGAAATTGGAGAAAAATTCTAAAGCCCAAAAAACTAGTATAGGCCAGATCTGAAAGTATAATTATTTTAGCACAAATCCCTGATGGATTAGTTGGTAAAGTAACTGCCTGCAATGCAGGAGACCCCGATTTGATCCCTGGGTTGGGAAGATCCCCTGGAGAAGGGAAAGGCCTGTATTCTGGCCTGGAGAATTCCATAGACTGTATAGTCCATGGGGTTGCAAAGAGTTGGACACGACTGAGTGACTTTTTCACTTTCACTGAAAAAAAAAGACCTCAAAGTGTCTATGTTCTACAGTAAATGGATTATAGGGGTATGATTTATATTAATGCGTATTAAAAACTAAGTGAAATCAATAGAACTGTAGAAAAGTAGGTTTGGAAAAAAATTGGTCAAAATAGGTGGCCCTAGGTAGCTGTCTTTAAATCCATTAAACATCACAAAGCCCAATGGATTGTAACTTGATCTTACCCATATCTTATTTAGATGATATTTAGATGAGACTTTGCACTTAGACTTTTGAGTTGCTGCTATGTGAGAAGGTCATGAAGTTTGGGGAGCCAGAGATGGAATGCTATGGTCTAAATGTGTTGTCCCAAATTCATATGTTGAAATCCTAATCCCAAGATAATGGTATTAGGAGATGGGGCCTTTGGGAGGTAATTAGGTCACCCTTATAATTATTAATGGGATTACTGGCCTTATATAAGAGGCCTCAGAGAGATCCCTCCTCCCACTCTATGAGAACACAGCAAGGAAACAGCCATCCATGAGCTAGGAAGTGGGTTTCCACCAGACACCTAACCTGCCAGCACTTTGATCTTGGACTTCCCAGCCTCCAAAACTGTGAGAAATAAATTTCTGCTATTTATAAACCACTCATTCTATTGTATTTTGTTATAACAGCCCAAATGGACTAACATGCCCAATGACTTAACTATACTGCATCTAGATTCAATGCTCATTTATCAGTAGAAATACAGGAAGTAATGGCAAAATCCATAATCCATGATGGCATAATAATCTTGAGATCATAGAATCTCAGTGCTAAAAAGGAACTTGAGGGTCATCCAGACTAATTTTACCCATCCAGGCTCCTACAGTTAAATTTAATTAAACACATACTTATTGGAAGACTCACTGTATCCCAAATACTCCATGTTTCCATAATCTATTACTGTGTAACAATGGACCCAAAATTTAGTGGCTTAAACAGTAGTCATATATTTGCTCACAATCCTCAATCTGGGCTGGGTTTACCTGGGCCCATTCATGAGGCTGTAGTCATCTAGAGATCCGCCTGGGGCTAGAATTGAAGATGGCTTTGCTCACAAGTCGTGGGGTCTCTGCTGAGATGGAGGGAAGAACTGGAAACTGGCCAGGCAGTGATCTTTTTCTCTGCAAGATTTCTCCAGAAGGGTACCTGGACTTCACACGGTGGATCAAGGCAGCGTGTCATCCACCACATTCTGCTAATCAAAGTAAAGTGACAAGGCCAGCCTTAATTCAGTGTGAGGGCAAATAACCTCTACTAATTTTTTAACAAGTCTTTATTACAATATCACTTCTGTTTTATGTTTTGGTTTTTTGGCTGAAAGGCATGTGAGATCCTAGCTCCCCAACCAGGGATCAAATCATTGGAAGGCAAAATCTTAACCACTGGACTGCCAGGGAAGTCCCATATACTCCACTTCTTGTAGGGGAAATAATTTATGGCCATTTTTAAACCACCACACTATGAGAAGCATGAGGATAAAAGAATGAATAAAACACGATGTCTCCCCTCAGGAAGCTCCAAGCTTACAAATAGGCCATGTGGGGAGGGAGTGTCATGCCTCCTAAATGAAAGTATGGAAATATAGATGACAGGAAGGGTTAGAAAGAAAGTGCGTCAGAGAAGCGAAGAAATGACACCTGAGCCGGGCTCAATTGAGACTAAGTGGGATAAACCCGAGGTTCTCGATGGGCCAAGGATGAGCAGGGGCGCTACATCTGCTGTGGAGCAAGTGTCCGGTTGGGGTGGGCACCAAGAAAAATCTTGCGTTTTGTTCTGGGAAACAGTTTGATCACTTCAGGTATGACTTGTATGCATTGTTAGGTGAGACTACAACATCATTTGTGTAGGGCTAAATTATTCCCCTAAATTGGGACAAAGTCTTTCTAAAAACTCTCTGAATACTGCTCTGAATATTGGACTTAACAAAATCAAAGGAACCTCATGCTTGAATTAGTTTTGTCTTATCTTAAAAATCTGCTGATGGAGACGTTTTTGAGCTTGTGATGTAGTTTTGAAGTGAAAGTGAAACTCACTCAGTTGTGTCCGACTCTTTGTGAAATATAGCTTTTTGTGTCTTTTTCTGGCCGCATCAGACAACATGCAGGATCTTAATTCCCACCCAGGGAATGAACCCCGGCCCCAGTGATGGAAACGTGGAATCCTAACCAATGGACCTCCAGGGAAGTCCTCAAAATACAGTTTTCATTGTAAGAATAATACTCTTTAATGAAAATCTATAAAATACAGAAAAGCAGGGAGTAGAGGGGAAAATTTTTTGAACTGTGGTGCTGGAGAAGACTCTTGAGAGTCCTGTGGACTGCAAGGAGATCCAACCAGTCCATCCTAAAGGAAATCATGTCTGAATATTCATTGGAAGAACTGATGCTGAAGCTGAAACTCCAATACTTTGGCCACCTGATGCGAAGAGCTGACTCATTGGAAAAGACCCTGATGCAGGGAAAGATTGAAGGCGGGAGGAGAAGGGGACAACAGAGGATGAGATGGCTGGATGGCATCACCAACTCAATGGACATGAGTTTGAGTAAACTCCGGGAGTTGGTGATGGACAGGAAGGCCTGGCGTGCTACAGTCTGTGGGGTCGCAAAGAGTCGGACACGACTGAGTCACTGAACTGAACTGAACTGAGGGGAAGAAATCTGTACTTTCATTCCCTAGTGATAAATCCTGTGAACATTCTGGAGTGTTTCTCTTGCTTTACTAGAAAGCACAGAGTTGTCATATAATAAAGGGATTCTTCCCTCCCAAAGTTCAGTTAAGTCACTCAGTCATGTCCGACTCTTTGCAACCCCATGAATCACAGCACGCCAGGCCTCCCTGTCCATCACCAACTCCCAGAGTTCACTCAGACTCACGTCCATCGAGTCAGCGATGCCATCCAGCCATCTCATCCTCTGTCGTCCCCTTCTCCTCCTCCCCCAATCCCTCCCAGAATCAGAGTCTTTTCCAATGAGTCAACTCTTCGCATCAGGTGGCCAAAGTACTGGAGTTTCAGCTTTAGCATCATTCCTTCGAAAGAAATCCCAGGGCTGATCTCCTTCAGAATGGACTGGTTGAATCTCCTTGCAGTCCAAGGGGCTCTCAAGAGTCTTCTCCAACACCACAGTTCAAAGCATCAATTCTTCGGTGCTCAGCCTTCTTCACAGTCCAACTCTCACATCCATACATGACCACAGGAAAAACTATAGCCTTGACTAGACGAATCTTTGTTGGCAAAGTAATGTCTCTGCTTTTGAATATGCTGTCTAGGTTGGTCATAACTTTCCTTCCAAGGAGTTAGCGTCTTTTAATTTCATGGCTGCAGTCACCATCTGCAGTGATTTTGGAGCCCAAAAAAATAAAGTCTGACACTGTTTCCACTGTTTCCCCATCTATTTCCCATGAAGTGATGGGACCAGATGCCATGATCTTCGGTTTTCTGAATGTTGAGCTTTAAGCCAACTTTTTCACTCTCCACTTTCACTTTCATCAAGAGGCTGTTTAGTTCCTCTTCACTTTCTGCCATAAGGGTGTTGTCATCTGCATATCTAAGGTTATTGATATTTCTCCCGGAAATCTTGATTCCAGCTTGTGCTTCTTCCAGCCCAGCGTTTCTCATGATGTACTCTGTATATAAGTTAAATAAGCAGGGTGACAATATACAGCCTTGACGTACTCCTTTTCCTGTTTGGAACCAGTCTGTTGTTCCATGTCCAGTTCTAACTGTTGCTTCCTGACCTGCATACAAATTTCTCAAGAGTCAGATCAGGTGGTCTGGTATTCCCATCTTTTTCAGGATTTTCCACAGTTGATTGTGATCCACACAGTCAAAGGCTTTGGCATAGTCAATAAAGCAGAAATAGATGTTTTTCTGGAACTCTCTTGCTTTTTCCATGATCCAGCAGATGTTGGCAATTTGATCTCTGGTTCCTCTGCCTTTTCTAAAACCAGCTTGAACATCAGGAAGTTCACAGTTCACATATTGCTGAAGCCTGGCTTGGAGCATTTTGAGCATTACTTTACTAGTGTGTGAGATGAGAGCAATTGTGTGGTAGTTTAGAACTCCCAAAGTTATAGAACTCTAAAACTTTACCAAATTCGTGGGTGCTCTGATTAAATCTAAAATGCCCTCATCCCAGCATGCATTTCTTGTTCTCAAGGACTAAGATGAACAACCTGGAACTCTGCCGGATGCTCCCACCTGGCCTCAGCCCTCTAGGCAGCTCCAGGCCCACAAGTTTGTTTCCAGTGTCCTTTATTCAATGTCATAAATTTAAGGAAACGCTACGGAGTTGGCAGAAATCTGGTTTACTTAACAGTAACTTTTATGAAAGCGACTAGGAGACTGAGTATTAACTACAGCAACACTTAAATGCACTATGCCCTTGTGCCAGAAATTAGCATTTTTTTTCCTAAAAGGAAAGCAGTCTTTATTTTGGGGGGCTTCCAAAGCTTGATTTATAGTAACTACAAACATTGCTACTTTTGAAAGTTTATAGAAAGATTCTTAGAAAAATTTCAAACATTAGTCACACTGTTGTAATATTCATCCAGTGTTAATAATTTGTTCTTCAGTAAGAATGGAATTCTTCATAGCAAATGCCCAAGAGCAGCCATTAAAAACTTGCATGCATGGGTGCTAAATCGCTTCAGTTGTGTTCAACTCTTTGTGACCCTATGGACTATATAGCCTGCCAGGTTCCTCTGTCCATGGGATTCCCCAGGCGAGAATACTGGAGGAGGTTGCCATGCCCTCCTCCAGAGGATCTTCCTGACCCAGGGATTGATCCCAGGTCTCTTGAGTCTCCTGCATTGGCAGGCAGGTTCTTTACTACTAGTGCCACCTGGGAAGCCTATTAAAAACTGACTGTTAACTAAATCAGCTAAATGTTAGTAAAGCCTTCCTGAACACCTGTAGCTCTATCCTCTGTCATCTCCATAGGCACCACGTTTATCTAAGTAACAGCCAATCATGTCCGACAGGTACTAACACTAAGCTCTTTTACTGTACAAAAGAAGCCTAACATGGATATGTGTGCTTGCATAGCTGTACTGTTTGATGCTTGTAAAAGTAGATCTAAGTAATGCTTCCCTGGTGGCTAAGACGGTAAAGCATCTGCCTGTAGTGCGGGAGACCCGGGTTTGATCCCTGGGTTGGGAAGATCCCCTGGAGAAGGAAATGGCGACCCACTCCAGTACTCTTGCCTGGAAATTCCATGGACGGAGGAGCCTGGTAGGCTACAGTCCATGGAGTCGCCAAGAGTCGGACACGACTGAGCGACTTCACTTCACTTGTGGATGAGAGAGTTTACTTGGCCTTGACTGTTTCTCATTCTAGCCAGTGAACTCTTTGTTTATAATAACACTTAAAAAAAAAAAAAAACCCTGTAGGGGACTTTCCTGGTGGTCCACTGGCTAAGACTCCGCACTCCTAATACAGAGCACTTGGTCAGGAAACTAGATCCCACACGCCACAACTAAAGATCCTACATGCCACAACGAAGACTGAAGATCCCACATGCTGCGACTAAGACCTGGCTCAGCCAAGTAAATATAAATAAATAAGTAAATAAAAACCCTGGAACACTAAGGGCAAGTAAAGGGAGCCCATCAGTAGCACAATTTGTGGGGCACCTGCAGATGACTGCATGGCAGATACATTGCAGCCTTAAAGAAAATGTCCTGTTTGCTGATATAGTAAGCAGCGGTTCAAAAACCATGCAAGAACTGGGATCTTCATCAAAAGTCCTGTTACAGTGAATTGTGTAAGGGTCGTGAGCGTTAAAACTAAAGTTGGGATTCCACTGTTCAATTCAAGCAGGCAGGGATCTGTTGTCACGATGGAGGCTCACAGAGAAGAGGACTCTTCATTGAGCCCCCGAGCACAAATGGGCCTTAGGTTTCTCTTCAGGAATAGCTTCTGCTTCGAAATGGTCCATCACTCACTAGTGACAGGGACTGCCTATAATCTAAAGCAAATCAGGCATGAAGTGAAGTCTCTCAGTCGTGTCCGACTCTTGGCGACCCTATGGACTGTGGCCTACCAGGCTCCTCCATCCATAGGATTTTCCAGGCAAGAATACTGGAGTGGGTCGCCATTTCCTTCTCCAGGGGATCTTCCCAACCCAGGGATTGAACCCGGGTCTCCTGCATTGCAGGCAGATGCTTTACCATCTGAGTCGTCAGGGAAGGCTAATCAGGCATGAGAGCAGTGTAAATAATCAGCCTGTTTATTGGTGTAATCAACTCTGTTTATCCCAAGCTCCCTGACTGCAAACATGGGCATGGCTGTCTCCAGACACTAATACCTGACATTGCCTCTGCCTACGTGTCTGTAAACACTGGGTGGTTGTATCCTCTTCTGAGTCACAATTAGCTTGTGAAATTGCAGAATCGTTCTGATTTATTTCAGTCATTCCAGGAGCTGACTTTGGGTCCCATTTATATAACAAATTAACATGTGAAAGGTCTTAAAATGCATGTATTTGTGCATTGGGAAGGGGATCAACTTCTTTTTCAATACTAAGCTGCCTTCTCTCTCTAAGCTCATCCTTTTGATCTTCTGTAGAAGCCAAGGATGGAGCAAATGTATCAAAAAATGCTGAATATGGGCTCACAGGAATATGCTGGGTTTTTTTTTTTAATTAATTTATTTGTTTATCTGGCTGCACTGGGTCTTAGCTGCAGCATGTGGGATCTAGTTCCCCAAACAGGGGTCTATTGGGAGCCCAGAGTCTTAGTCACTGGACCACCAGGGAAGTTCCAGGAATGTGTTGTTTACTCAAAGTCCATTTTGGGGTTTAACCTGAGCCAGCAGGAAAAGGACATTTCTCAAGCATTAATCTAGAAAGGGGTGTGTGTGTGTGTGTGTGTGTGTGTGTGTGTTTTATTAGAAAAGAGGAGATTCAACTGTTAGTAAGTCTTCATGGGAAAACCCCAGCCCACAGTATCCTGCAACTTCTGTCTCAGAGTGACTTTCTATAGTGCTGCTGGAAATGACGTTAATATCACGCACAGAGCTTATGCCATTGTGCCCCTCTCTCTTTTGAAGTCCACTTTGAGTACCACCAAACCTTTTTATTTATTTTTGCCATGAGAATTGCGGGATCTTAGTTCACAACCAAGGACTGACCCCAGGCCCTGGCCATGAGAGCACCGAGTCCTAACCACTGGACACCAGGAAATTCCCTCCACCAAGCTTTCTGCAGAACATATCCTGTGGAGCATGCCAGTAGCAGAAATCTCCTCTTGCAAGTCTTATTCCTGGCGTGACACATGAATTATTATCGATTTCAATGCTTATTTCAACAACCTGAGGAGTTTCAGTGGCACAGTTTTGGTTTCTCCTTGAAGAATTCTTTGAAGGGCTTAATCCCTATTTTAAGGCAACATTTCCTCTTCTGGGACTGCTCTGTGGCTGAGAAGTGTCTCCTATACTGATTTTTTTCTCTTTGACAGGCAAGCATCTCTTGGAGCTCAGGCCCACATTTTCACTACAGCTTCCTCTTTCATGGCTGAAGAGATTCTGACACCTGGACTGGAAGTTATTCCATATTTCCCCCACTTTACCCATTGATTATAAGATTCTGACCAATAGCAGGCAGGGCTTTGGAGCGGTGGGAGCCTTGAAGGAAGTATGCTGTTCTTGTGGCCACAGATACGCATGGTGCCCTTAACTTGCTATACTCACTGAAACTCGCCCCACTGGTGTTCATTCCTCCATAGAACCCGCCTCTGAAACATTCTGATTAACAGTGTGTGGGAGGGACTTGCCTGGTGGTTCAGTGGCTAAGACTCCGGACTCTCAACACAGGGGGCCTGGGTTTGATCCCTGATCATGGAAATAGATCCCCTCATGCCGAACTAAGAGTTGGTGTGCCACAATTAAAATCAAAGATCCCAAATGCCACAGCGAAGACCCAGTGTGGCCAAATAAAATATCAAAATTAAAGAAATAAAGACAGGGCAACTCAGACGGTCCCCACTCTTCCACTCTGCTATGATCAGGTGCACCTTCTCTCCCAGGTAGCACTCATTTATTAACTCTTGATTGTGTGTCAAGTTCTGTTCTAAGCACTTTGCAAAAGTTAGCACATTATTCTGCACAACAACCCCATGAGGCAGGGCTGTTATGACCCCCGTTTCCTAGATGAGGAAACAGCACAGGAGTCCCCCTGCCCTGGACTCCAGCTGAAGCCTCAACTCTACCATCTTGTATTGCTTAACATCTGCGGCAGTGAAGGTTCAGAACAAGTCCAAATGAAGGCAGATGCCTGTTGACTGAGTGCATGCAATGCGGCAGGTACTTGACGGGTAATATCATATTTAATTGTCATTTCCTCCAATGCCTCTCCTTGAGCGGAACAGTTATTCTTTTTATCCAGGGTAAGACTCTAAGACCAAGAGTTTGTCCAAAGTCAAAGCTATTCAATGTCAAAGCTGAAATTCAACCCCAAGTGAGATACCAAAGATGAGGTGTTTTTTTCTGGTGGTGGTGTTGCATCATTTGGCTTTTAAGATCTTAGTTCCCCCACCAAGGATCAAATACGGGCCTCTGACATGAGGGCACCAAGTCCCAACCACTGAATCGCCGAGGCTTTCTCTTTACTCAGTGCTGCTTCCATCTGGGGAAAGGTGGCTTCTTGATGTCTTTAAATTGAAAAATGCAAATCAGTACACCGAGTGCCTCTGTGTCTCTGCCTCTTCTCCCTGTCCCCACCTACCCCCTACCACTGCCCACCATACACACACCCAGACACCGTGGTTTTTACCTTCTTTCGTGTTGTTGTTGTTGTTCAGTCACCAAGTCACATGCAACTCTTTGAGACCCCATGGACTGCAGCACGCCAGGCTTCCCTGTCCCTCACACTTTCCCAGAGCTTGCTCAAACTCATGCCCATTGAATCAGTGATGCCATCTGACCATCTTGCCCTCTGTCACCCTCTTCTCCCACCCTCAATCTTTCCCAGCATCAGGGTCTTTTCCAGTGAGTCAGCGGTTCGCATCAGGTGGCCCAAGTATTGAAACTTCAGCTTCAGCATCAGTCCTTCTAATGCATATTCAGGCTTGATTTCCTAAGGATTAACTGGTTTGATCTCCTTGCTATTCAAGGGACTCTCAAGAGTCTTCTCCAACACCACAATTCAAAAACACCAACTCTTCGGCGCTCAACTTTCTTTAGGGTCCAATTCTCACATCCATACATGATCACTAGAGGAGGGAATGGCAAACCGCTCCAGTACTCTTTCCGTGAGAAGCCCATGAACCATATGAAAAGATATTTTTTTCATAACATTCCTGAAGATAATTTACTGAGAACCTACTATGTATCTGACACTTTTCTTTTAGGCCCTGGAGATACAGCAGTGAACAAAAGTCACTGTCCTTCCAAGGAGCAGTGAGGCAATCAAACAAAAAGTCCTCTCCCTCCACCAAAAAATGCTCAGGTACACTGGCTGAGGGTGTATAAACCTCTCAAGGGTCCAAACGAAGGAATACGTTGAAATACTGCCGTTTGGATTGAGACAGTAAATAACTTTAATGACTGGATAACACATCTTTTTGCAAGTCAGATGGTTTCCAATTACCTGCTTTCAACAAAATGAATAAGGACCTCTTGGAATTGTCTGTTGATGGCCATGAATATAAATTTTGATGATTACCATGTTATTTTTGGCACATTTGGAAGGAAATGTTTTAAATTATATTGCTGTGCCAAACCCTTTCTATTCCCATTTATAAAAAATTTTTATTTTATGTGACCAAGTTTTCTCACCCATTACCAAAAAAATGAATAGAATAATGCAGGCCTCATTAAGAAACATCACCTACCTTTGCACTGATGTGTATTTGCAACAAAATTTCATCTATCACAAAATGATCCTGTATGTTATTTTGATTTATCATGCTGTGATATTCATGATAGGTAAGAGTTTTTAGAGGACCATGATCTTAAGAAATGTCTTTGGAAACTAAATTACAATGTTAATGCACATTTATGTGGTGAGGGATGACAGGATGAGCAAGACTTTTTTCTTAAAATTTATTTGACTTTGCCAGGTCTTAGTTGTGGCATTTTAATCTTTGTTGTGGCATCCAGGATCTTTTTCTCTTTTTGGTTGTGGCATTTAAAGTTTTAGTTGCAGCATGTGGGATCTAGTTTCTTTACCAGGGATTGAACTCAGGGCCCTGCATTGGGAACGTGGAGTCTTAGCCACAGGACCACCAGGGAAGTCCCAAAACAAGGCTTTTAAGCATAAAATTGTATTACCTGAGGATGAACTTCTGTGAGAGTAAAATGAAATAGAAATACAAGTTCAAGGAGAAAAGGAGGTAATGTAAAATTTCTTATAATTAACAAAATGATTTTTTTACATATAAAAGTGTATGACTACTGCTGCTGCTAAGTCACTTCAGCAGTAGTCACTCTGTGTGACCCCATAGACGGCAGCCCATCAGGCTCCCCTGTCCCTGGGATTCTCCATGCAAGAACACTGGAGTGGGTGGCCATTTCCTCCTCCAATGCATGAAAGTGAAAAGTGAAAGGGAAGTCGCTCAGTCATGTCCGACTCTTAGCGACCCCATGGACTGCAGCCCACCAGGCTCCTCCATCCATGGGGTACTGGAGTGGGGTGCCATTGCCTTCTCCGAAAGTGTATGACAATGGATATCAAATTGCTATTGTATTTAAATTCCACAGAATGGCATTCAAAACTGTGATGTAACACTATTTTAAATTGTCAATTTCCTTTCCAGTTTGTATGCCTTTTATGTAATTTTCTTGTCTAGTGACCCTAGCTAAAGCCTTCAGCACGTGACTGAATACCAATGCTGAGAGTGGACATCCTTTTCTTGTTCCTGATCTTAGGGAGAAAGCTTTCAGTCTTTCATCATTAAATATGCTGATAGCTGTGGGTTTTTTCCTCAGCCTTTATCAGGTTGAGGAAGTTCTATTTCTAGTTTGTTGAGTGCGTTGCACAGGGATAATTTCAAAAAGTTATTTTAGTGAGGAAGGAGACAAAGTGTTTTTGTGTTTTGGGCTGTGCTGGGTCTTCGATGCTATGCACAGGCTTACTCTAGTTGCGGCGAGCAGAGGCTCCTCTCCAGTTGCGGGGCTTCTCATTGCAGGGGTTTCTCTCGTTGTGAAGCATGGGCTCTAGGGCTCGTGGGGTCAGTAGCTGTGGCACAAGCTTAGTTTCTCTGAGGTATGTGGAATCTTTCTGGACCAGGGATCGAACATGAGTCCCCTGCATTGGTAGGTGGATTCTTTATCACTGAGTCACCAGGGAAGTCCAAGGAAGGAAAGCTCAAGTTCAAGTTCCTTAGAAGCTCTAACCTCCCTGCTATACCCCCCAGCACCAAACAAAGTGCCTGCATAAAGAAAGGGCCCGATCAGCATTTGTGGAGCAAACTACCTCCCACCTTCCCCCTTGCACTTTATACTCCAGCGATGCTAAGCTGTTTATGGTTCCCCCACATACCACATGGGGCTTCATCCCTGCCTTCTGTTCCCAGCTGACATTTATTCGATGCTCTCCAATGCTGCACAGTGTCATCTCATTCAGGAGACGTCTCTCTCCTTACCCCTCCTCAAATCCTGAGCTGAGAGGGCCTCTTTTTTTTTGTGCTCCTGTGGTACTTCATGCATCTATTATGTTTATAATATGGTGTGTGGTGAAGAGTAGGAATTTGAGAGCCTGGCTGCTCCGATTCAAAACTCTACCTCTTACTATATAGTTTGTGTGACTTTGGTTGTACCTCAGCTTCCTCATCTGTCAAACACAGATGATAATAATAGTGTTGACCGCACAGAGTTGTTTGAGGGATGAGGGACAACAGTGTCCAGGAAACAATCATTACTATATAAGGATTAGCAGATATCTGTATATGTATAAACGGCTCACTTGGCTGTACACTTGAAACTAATACAGCATTGTAAGTCAACTATATCCCCCCCACCAATTTTTTTTTTTTTTAATAATTAAGTCCTACTGGGCAAGGTCTATGTTTTTTTCTTCTCTGCTTCTTGAAGCCCTTAGTCTCATGCCTGGGCTGCAGCAGGTACTTGATAAATCCTTGTCCTGAGGGTGGACCTGGTGGAAAGGATTTGAAAGAAGGAAAAGAAAAACAGATCTGATACTGCATAGCAGGTAGAAATCAGAACTCAAATGTCTAAACCATGTTGCCCATTTTTATGTGTTTCTCAAACTGTCTTTATTTTGGCCCCAAGATTGCCAAACTTTAGAAATTAAACCTGCAGTCAGAGCCTCCAAAAGGGCAGAGACCTCAAAGAACATACACAGGTCATAGGAGCTGTTCTGTGCCTGCCTGCCAGTGAAGGTTAACAAATGTGTGTGGCAGATTTTAGTCAAAACTTGCTTCCTTTATATCCCAGGAGTGAGGATGTGGGGCAGACAAGTCCTCATCACTCAGACTTGTCTGGTAGAAGTTCATTACCAAGGATAAAGAACTTAGAGTTGGACCCGATCAGCTTAGGTCAGTTTGTAACACCCTACTGCCTCACCAGCGCACCTCCAGGGAGCAGAGAAGGGGCTCCACCTGCCTCCAGAACCACCAGTCTCTGCAACCTCCTCATTGCTAGAGAACCCGCACCCCCAACCTTCATGCTATGGCCAGAGGAGGCCATCTAAGAGGACGCAAGAGTTTCCCACCCCACCAAGCCAAGGCTTTTATTCTTATATCTCCTCTACCTACTCCCCTCAACTCTTCAGTCCAGCACAATTTCCTTGTGAAGTTTATTTTTTTTTAAATTTTTTGGTTGTACCACACAAGCCTCTTAGTTACCCAAGCAGGGATCAAACCTGTGTTGCTTGCATTGGCAGCACAGTCTTAACCACTGGACTGCCAGGGAAGTCTCAAAAGGGAAAGTTGCTTGGTCCTGTCCAACTCTTTGAAACCCCAAGGGCTATACAGTCCATGGAATTCTCCAGGCCAGAATACTGGGGTGGGTAGCCTTTCCCTTCTCTGGGGGATCTTCCCAACCCAGGGATCGAGCCCAGGTCTCCTGCATTGTGGACAGACTCTTTACCAGCTGAGCCACCAGGGAAGCTTTTATAGAACAAAGCCAGAAAGGGGTTTATATCTCCAAGCAACTTCATTTCTCAAGCCTCTCCAGGGACCAGGGAGCCCAAGAGGCTGACTTACTCACTTGGAAACTGAGGTCTGCTTTGGGTGGAGCCTGCTGACTGCCCAGACAGGCTGTGCTGGATATTCTGTTTGCCCCTCCAGACTCACCCTCCGCCCTCTCCACCCTGCTCTGTGCCTTGGGAGGCTGGCTGAACTGTATCACCCAGGCACCCCTGTCTTCTAACTTCCAGTTGGGTTTTGTGAATGGGAGGCAGTAGCCAGAGAGGATGATTAGATAAAGAAGCTGGGTATTAATTTCCCTGCTAGGTGACAGCTGGAGCTTCCCTGGTGGCCCCAATATACAAGCATCTGCCTGTCAATGCAGGAGACATGAGACGCATGTTCAATCCCTGGGTTGGGAAGATCCCCTGGAGGAGGGCATGGAAACCTACTCCAGTATTCTTCCCTGGAGAATCCCATGGACAGAGGAGCCTGGTGGGCTACAATCTATAGGGTCACACAGTCAGACACGACTGAAGTGACTTAGCACACACACAAGTGATGGTTTTATCGCTTTATCAAAGGGCACAGCTGTATTCAGGTAGTGCTTTCTTACCACTACAGCTCTGTTATGGGTTGAATTGTACCCCCTCCCCAAAGACGTATTGGTATCCTATCCCCCAGGACTTCAGAAGGTGACCTTTTGGAGATAGGGTCTTTACAGAGGATTAAAATGAGCTCTTGAGAATGGGTCCTAATCCAATATGGCTGATGCCCTTATGAAAAGGGGAAATCTGGACATAAATCAAGACACACATAAAGAGAAGATGATCTGAAGAGACATGGAACAGGAAGCCACCCACAAGCCAAGGAAAGAGGGCAAATCCTTCCCTCATAATTTTCAGAAGTAACCAACCTTGCTGACACCTTGATTTCAGACTTCTAGGCTCTAGAGTTGTGAGACAATACATATCTGTTGTTGAAGCCACCTGGTCTGTGATACCTTTTTTATGGCCTCATGGCATATGGGTCTTAGTTCCCCTACTAGAGATCAAACCTGTGCCCCCTGCATAGGAAGTGCAGAGTCTTAACCACTGGACCAGCAGGCAAGTCTCTATGGTACTTCGTTAAGGTAACCCTAGCAAACTAATACAAGCCCTCATTGGGTTCTGGTAACACTTCCACCCTTGTTTCTTCAGGCCTGGGGTGGTAAACACTCCTACTGTTGCTAGTCCCTGGATGCCTTGCCATCCCTAGCTGGTTTCCCTTAAGCCCCTCAATCCCTTTCTTCACTTCACTCCAATTATTCTATTGACTGTGCCATGTTTCCTGATATTCAAGCCTACAATGTAATTATATTTTCCCAATATACTTCACAAAATTATCACAAAGGCAAGACAAAGTTCTGTGGGGGTTCTCCAATCATGCAGATGTCTACTGGGAATATTATTCAAATAAAGCATCTGTTTTATTCTCACTTTCTTCTTCTCTTGTCTACTTCCCCAGGACACAGGGGAATCCATAAGGGGAAGCGATACTTTGGATTTAATTCAGATCAAAACTTTGAGAGTTTGTGGTAATCAAGCCAGGGAATGTTGGGTGTGATGAAATAAGTATGGTACACTTAGGTGCTCATATTTCAAAATTCCAAAGAAGCATTAGGGAAGATCCAGGAGGGTCTTACTTAGTAAATAAATTAGCTCATAAGGAATGGGATCTTTGCAGAAATTAAATTCTCACTGCCCATAAGCAGCAAAACCACAACGATTTATGTTCTCTGAATTCTACTTTTAAAAGAACTTGCAGAAAAACAGTTGTGGGAGAGGAGTATGCATGTAATTGAGAATACCAAAGAATGCCACCACTTTTAAGAATAACTTCTGGAAGGGTAAAATCCAAAATAGATTAAGCCTTGTGAAATGGGGGGGGGGGTGATTTTTAAGGTTACATTTAAAGCAAGAAGCATAAAAAATGATATAGGCTTTAGAATAGGGGGAAACCCAAGCAAGCTAGCTTATGTGAACAATTATAGAAACTGTAGAAAAAGTGTGAAGAACTGAAGCATGCTGGGAGAATGGGGGAAAACAGAAGAAAGAAAAAGAAGAAATGGTCAATTCTGGGAACTCAGTCCAATAAACTTGACAGTGACTCTGGAAAAATTCTCAAATGAGTTATTAAACAGAGGACTGATAAGCTCTTGAGATAGAGAAGCAACAGTCACCCAGGGTCAGAATAGGTGCGACTGATTCATGCCAAGCTACACATTCCTTTTTGATGGATTGGCACTAACCTATTTGAGTTTTAGCACAGCTCTCCAATTGTCCCTGTCAGTGTTTTCTCTCCCTCATCCAGACCATTCTCATAAACTGCACGTCATTTGTTTTTTTAGCCACACCCTGTGGCGTCTGGGATTTTTTAGTTCTCTGACCTGGGATCGAACCTGGGTCCTTGGCAGAGAGAGCTTGGGGTCTTATCCGCTGGACAACCAGGGAATTCCCACATCATTTATTCTTTGATTAGACAAATATTTGAGCACCTAGTAAGTGTCAGACACCCTAATAAGTGCTTGTTAGTGAGGATACACCAAGGAAAACCCAAGCAGCACTCCAATTCCCATGGAGTTTACTTTCTGTGGGAAGTAATTTCCCCATTCTGGGACTCTCCTGAACCACCAGCACTCTCCTGTCTTTTCTAAATCCTGAGCAGGCAGAATCCTGACTCCAGGGTTTCAATGTCTGCCCCAAATCTCCTTTTGTTTTCAAGGACAGAACTCAGAGGAAACTGGGTTGTAGTTTTCCTGGACAACAGGCGCTGTCCTCTTTTGCAATCTGCCTAGAAATGCTACCATTCAGGTTCCCTGCAACAGATATTAATTATCTAAATTTCAAATTTGGCAAACCTACATTTCCAGCCTCACATTCTACTTCATCTTTTCAGTCATTACCAGCCTCAGTCCCTGCCTGTAGGTGTCCAAGCCTGTGTCTTTTTGCTCAATTGATTTTCTCATTCAGGAATGTGTGACATCTCCTCCACCTCTGGAAATCCTACACATTTCCCAAGACCCAGCACAAATGCTGTCTCCTCCCTGGCTGGACTTAGTGACCTACTTTGCTCAATAAAATCCTGCCCAAGCCCCCAGGCTTGACCTGTGCAGCATTATTGTACTTTCATCTTCCCGTCTCGGTTAATTAATTACTCCTCGGTCTTCCCCACTACAGTAACTTCTAGAAGAGCAAGGATCTGCAGGCTTCCACCTGTCCTGCCGTAGTACTTTACAAAGGGGTTGACAAACAAAGGCCTGAACCAAGAATGGTTGAAATCATGGGAAAAGATCAACAGAAAAATAGTATTTCATGATACTGGAAAATTACATGAAATTCAAGTTTCAGGGACCATACATAAGGCTTGTTTTGAGCACTGAGAAGCTTTTGAGCTCTAGTGGCAGAGCTGAATAGTTAACAGATCTTATGATCCCCAAGCCTTTTAAGTTTACTACATGGCCCTTTACAGAAAAACTTTGCTAACCCTGCTATACAAGTATTTGATGACTGATCACTGTGTCAGGACACCAAGGTTCTGAGTACACATCCCCTCCGAGTTAGCTTATTCGTGTAGTGGAAGTAATAACTATCTTGCCTTTAGGCTGTCATGAACATCAAATGAGACAGAGCACTTAGAAAAGTATAAAACTAACTATTCTATAAAGACAACTGCGTGTATCTGTACTGAAAAGTTGATAAAGTGGTAAAATAAGAAAACATTAAGTTTTATTCTCCCGCTTCCTTCCTTTAACAGTCTTCATTTGACTTTGAAATTATACGAGAAAACTCACTTTTAAAGTCTTTGCTTTTCAGTAACGATAAAATCACAGGTTCCTTCCTTCCGGTCCTTGTGTTGCTCCTACTCCTTTTTCTTACTTGTAATTTCTCCCTCAATTTTCCTCACCGAGTTTCTCAACTGGCCCTCACAATAGCGCCGCGGAGGGACTGGGACACACCTGATCACTCCCTTTTACAGACCAGGAAACCAAGGCAGGCTACAGTCGGCTACGGAGCTCTGACTCAGCATGCAGGGAACCCTCTATGCCACTCTGTTCGCCATTCCTCAGGGGGCGACCGCCCGGCGAATGGAATAAACCTCGTACTGCGAGGCTTCCAGGCTCGCTTCTCAAACACCGCGCGCGCGCTCACGCTCGGCGTTCTTCCCCTCCTTCCTCTCCTGTTCTTCTCGCCCTCCCCTCCTCGCGAGCAGGTGGTAGGCTCCGCGCTCAGCGCGCAGGCGCGCGCCGTCGTGGGCGGGGCGGGGCAGGCGCCGGTGGGCGGGGCGTGCGCGGGCTGGGTTTGGGGCCGCGGCGGGAGCGGGAGTCAGCGCCACTCGAGTGCGCAGGCGCCTGGCGGTTACCGGTCTCGCCATGGAGCGGAAAGGTGAGCGGTGAAGCGGCCTCCCGCCACGAGGGGCAACGGCCGCCGGGGGCGAGGCCCGGGTCACCGCCGGGAGCTTAGCCTAACCGCCGCCGTCCGGTCCCCGGGCGTGCGGCACCCCTCCACTGAGGTGGCGCCGCCCCTCACCCCCCGCTTCTGGGCTGCGGGTCCGCGCCCCTCAGCTCGGGCGTCCTTCCGCGCCGGCAGTCATCGCCCCTTGTTCCCCGCCAGGCCCGCCCGCGACTTGGGGCCGCTCCAGGGCCCGGCCCTCGCCCGGCGAGGCCGACCACTGCTCGCCAGCTCCCTGACCCGGCCCGAGCCCCCTCCGGCGCGCCCCGCCTGGGCGCTGCTTTGCGCCCCGTGGGCCGCCAGCCCCCCGAGCGGCCGCCCAGCAAACGCCGCGGCCCTCAGCCCGGAGCCGCCCCTCAGGCAGGCCCGGCGCCAGGGCCTCGCACCCCTGCTGGGTCTCCACCCTCACCTTGGTCGCCTCCTTTTCTCCCCATTCGCCCTTCATCCATCCCTCTCTCCTGCAGTGCTTGCGCTCCAGGCCCGAAAGAAAAGGACCAAGGCCAAGAAGGACAAAGCCCAGAGGAAGTGAGTTTCGCACCCCAACATTCCGTTCTCTGGGTCTATCCCCGCACTTCCTCTCCTCCGGTTTCACGCCTGGAACGTTCACGGGGTCTGGGGCACCCGGGCGGCCCCGGCCACATGGCCTCGGGGCGGCCGTGGAGGGTTGCGCCCCTGGAACCATGTGGGAGGGAGCTTCGG
Organism: Bos indicus; assembly: GCF_029378745.1. Taxonomy (NCBI): domain Eukaryota; kingdom Metazoa; phylum Chordata; class Mammalia; order Artiodactyla; family Bovidae; genus Bos; species Bos indicus. The sequence goes on along the minus strand of NC_091782.1, from coordinate 11,360,874 downwards.
TTGCTGAAGGTCTGGTTCTGAGCAGCCCGGCGCCTGCTGGAAAAGGGCTATTGGTGGAGGACCGGAGCAGCCCGGGCCATTACCTTCCCAGCTACAGGATGAGGCACCGGCTCCCCGAGTTTGGGCCTTCGCACCGAGCTGTTGGATCATGATCAGTTTGTGAACTGTTCTCTTTCCATACCTGCGTCTCAGCGTCTTAACTTGCCTCCTACGTGTGCAGGGTAGGCAGCCAGGGAATTCTTGAATGAATTTTCCGTCTTTCGGTCTGCCAGCCTACACGCTCCCTTTTATAGAGGAGGGCAGGAGCTTCCCCCCTGGGTTAGGCAACTTCCTGAGTATGCAGGCGTCTCTCCTTCCTCGCGGTGTGCAGGCAGCCCCCTGGTCTGGAGCCGGTTTCGGTTGCTGCTTGTCTTGCGCTGAATGCAGAGGCCTTCTGGAGTGGGCATCGCAGCAGTGGCGGGGAAGTTGTTTAGCCAACGACGCCGTTGGATTCTGGCATGGTTTGTTCAGTGCCACAGGCCCGTTTTTATCAGCAGGATGCATAATCGTGGTTTAGCGCTATTGTGGGAAGCACAAAAGTTGGTCAGAGCTTCATAAAAACGCCCAGTAGAGGGCTTCGCAAGTGAGTCTTAGTCTGAAGAACTTTTATCTTATACTCACGTTTAATTGCAGAGGGCCTTGGGAAAAAAATGCATTTTCTGAACACTTTTCCATTTACTTGGGTCTACCTGGAGTTGTACACCATCTACGTCTTTCTGAGCTGATGAAACTCATTTCTGAGGCTTCCCTAGGTTTCCTTTCTGAGTGATAATACAAGATCCGGGTATGTGTGCGTGAGTGTACGTATGTGTATTGTTTTTGGCGGCTACCTAATGTTTCAGGAGAGCAAATAATGACTTGTATCAATAGAGCTAAAGTAGACGAACTCAACTCTTGCTTCGTTTCAGTCAACTGTTTTATGAAATTTTTTATTTTGTGAAGTGCTTGGTAACCAGTGTATTTAAATTGTACGTATTTGGTTTGCCCCTTGATTATCCATATATGGATGATTCAAAAACCAGTTTTTACTCAGATAGGTTTAATAGAAGCAACAGGGAGCTAACCTGGTTCTCCTGTGCAGTGGGAATTTAAATGTTTGTGTGTGTGTTCTCTGTGGTTCTCCTGTGTGTGTGTGTGTGTGTGTGTGTGTGTGTGTTCGTTCTGTTACTCTCTGTGGTTCTCCTGTGCAGTGGGAATTTAAATATTACTCTGTGTGTGTGTGTGTGTGTGTGTGTGTGTGTGTGTTGTTACTCTCTCTGGAGCTGATATGAATGTGTTATAAACCAATATGTTTTCTGCTGATGTAAGGAGGTGGTGATTTTATTACTCACTGTATTATTTAGAATTCTTCTAAATAATTCTAATTCTAATTCTTCTGTTTTTGTTCTCTCCATAAGGAAATTAACCTTGATATTAGCCTGAATCAGCCTATATATAATTTGGGAAGTAAATATAGTAGGGGTGATCATATACTTTATTTTTAACCAGATATTCATTACTTTGGATTATCTATTTAGACCATATGTTTTATTTGTAAAGCTGAATGTATGTATTTTGGATTATCTGTTACTCCATTCACTGCCGTGGGTAACTTAGAGTTACTTGCACAAAAACAAGTGAATATTACATATAATTAGCAGTTACTGTACAACCTTGATTCTTTGAACCACCTTCATTTACTTGTAGTTTCAGAGGTGCTTTTTTTTTTTAATTTTAATTAATATTTTGATTTGGGGGGACAGGTTTCTCCAGCCTCCTTTTAAGTACCTGAGAAGTCTAATTAATTAGCTTGGTTACAGAACCGTGTCAGAAGTTCAAGCCCATTTGACTCAGGTAACCTGACTATTCCATAACTTCTGACTGCCCTCCTGGTTTCCAGTCATTTTGCAAAAGCAGGCTGCTAGTTACCAGATTAGTCAAGGAGAAAGTCTGAGAAAAAGCATGTCATAGTTTAGTCTTTGGACCTTGGATTACTTAGTTAGGGAAACAGTCTTATATGTTACCACTGGTAGCTCAGTCATAATGAAAACTGATCAGGACTTGTTTTAAAAAAAGCATTTAAATTAATAACTTTAGAAAATTTTCATGTAAAACAGTAAATGACATCCTAGTAATTTAGTCCTGGGGTGGTACAGGTAGAAAGGATTTTTAGTCTCTATTTTGTGGATCTTAATACTGGAATCGACACACTTTAGAGAATATGCCCGGGGAGCTGCACCTGTTTGTAGCAGTGTCAAACTGGAATCCAGTGTTCCTATTTTCCAGTTCAGTGCTCTTTAGGATTTGTTTCCTTTCTGTTCTTTTAACTCTGCTGAAAGATCTGACCTGGGGATCTTTAGTTGTCTTACTTGGGGAATTCCTTCTCCATTTCACTTTTTCACACACTGTACTCTCATTTACTAATGTTAACTAGTTGGTGACAGTCTCTATTTTATTTACAGATAAGGAAATTGAGATTCACCAGATTACCCACCTAGAAAATTTGAAGCTAGGATTCTAACCCAGATCTTACACGCCCCAAAGTCCTGGTATATCTCCCAGTGACAATTCCTTTTGGTGTATCTAAGGACAGTTATGGTAGAAGCCTAGTGAACAGAGGCTTCTGAATAAGGGACCTCAGGATGCCTTGGTGTTGAGGTATACATTCATCGCCCCCTGGATATGTCTGTTTCTAAAGGATAGTGTTCTATCTCCCTTTGAGTGTTCAGTTTTCAATGTGTATATCAAAAGCTGTGTGCCTTTATTTGTTTATTGTAATTTTATAATTCAGTGCAATTTACATCTGCATTTGAAATTGTATGAAATAGAAACATATATAGATGTACATATATATTATATAGAAATATATGTGTTTCTATTCCACAGAATCATATAATTCCAGAATAGATTTCATAACTGATTATTACGTAGCCTAGGAAGTTAGTTTGGACAGTAATTTACACTGTATTTGCAGTTAAAGAACTTTATGAAGTTAGTATAAATTTTGTAGTAAAATTTTTTGAGCTGGAGAAGTGCTTTTGCTCATTTTAGCACTCATATATGAAATCAGAGGGGAGGAGGTTTTATTTCTTAATTTTGCAATGTAATTGAAAACTCAGAAGGGACAATACTTTGAAAAAAATTTTCAACATTTTTATTCAGTAAAGGGTAAAGTACATAAACTTGAAATAATTTTTAATTAAATGGTATTAGATGTGTTTTATGTTTAACAACATACCTTGAAAATTGGTTCTGCCCCAGTTCCATATAGTGCAGGATTACCATTTTTTTAAAGGTCTGCCTTTTTCATCATCTTAGGAATGGTTCCATATCAAGACACTAGACAGTAGCTTCATTTAGCATTCCATCAAATGGATGGACCATAATTTATTTTAGTTCCTATTAATAAACATGCATATACTTTTTAAGACAAAAATAGAATTATTGAATATATTTTTCAGTAGTAGACATTACCAGGAACATTTTTTACAACTTAAGTATTTCACGTCATTTTAAACATTCCACTATATGCTGTTACTTCACAGCTAAGATGAATAGTCTTTTGGATTACTATTGCTCCCATCAGTGATTATTTCTTTAGGATAAATTCTTAGAAGTGATATTACTAGTGTGTACATTTAAAAAATTTTAAGTTCATATTGTCAAAGTTTTCTCCAGAAAAAGTTAACCAGCTCCTATTCATTAAATACTTCAGTTCAGTTCAGTTACTCAGTCGTGTCCGACTCTTTGCGACCCCATGAACCGTAACACGCCAGGCCTCCCTGTCCATCACCAACTCCCGGAGTTTACTTAAACTCATGTCCATCGAGTCAGTGATGCCATCCAGCCATCTCATCCTCTGTCGTCCCCTTGTCCGCCTGCCCACAATCTCTCCCAGCATCAGAGTCTTTTCCAATGAGTCAACTCTTCACATGAGGTGGCCAAAGTATTGGAGTTTCAGCTTTAGCATCAGTACCGCCAATGAACACCCAGGACTGATCTCCTTTAGGATGGACTGGTTGGATCTCCTTGCAGTCCAAGGGACTCTCAAGAGTCTTCTCCAACACCACAGTTCAAAAGCATCAATTCTTCAGTGCTCAGCCTTCTTCACAGTCCAACTCACACATCCATACATGACCACTGTAAAAACCATAGCCTTGACTAGATGGACCTTTGTTGGCAAAGTAATGTCTCTGCTTTTGAATATGCTATCTAGGTTGGTCATAACTTTTCTTCCAAGGAGTAAGCATCTTTTAATTTCATGGCTGCAGTCACCATCTGCAGTGATTTTGGAGCCCAAAAAAATAAAGTCTGACACTGTTTCCACTGTTTCCCCATCTGTTTCCCATGAAGTAATGGGATCAGATGCCATGATCTTAGTTTTCTGAATGTTGAGCTTTAGGCCAACTTTTTCACTCTCTTCTTTCACTTTCATCAAGAGTCTGTTTAGTTCCTCTTCACTTTCTGCCATAAGGGTGGTGTCATCTGCATATCTGAGGTTATTGATATTTCTCCCGGCAATCTTGATTCCAGCTTGTGTTTCTTCCAGTCCAGCGTTTCTCATGATGTACTCTGCATATAAGTTAAATAAGCAGGGTGACAATATACAGCCTTGACGAACTCCTTTTCCTATTTGGAACCAGTCTGTTGTTCCATGTCCAGTTCTAACTGTTGCTTCCTGACCTGCATACAAATTTCTCAAGAGGCAGGTCAGGTGGTCTGGTATTCCCATCTCTTTCAGGATTTTCCACAGTTGATTGTGATCCACACAGTCAAAGGCTTTGGCATAGTCAATAAAGCAGAAATAGATGTTTTTCTGGAACTCTTTTGCTTTTTCCATGATCCAGCGGATGTTGGCAATTTGGTCTCTGGTTCCTCTGCCTTGTCTAAAACCAGCTTGAACATCTGGAAGTTCACGGTTCATTGCTGAAGCCTGGCTTGAAGAATTTTGAGCATTACTTTACTAGCATGTGAGATGAGTGCAATTGTGCGGTAGTTTGAGCATTCTTTGACATTGCCTTTCTTTAGGATTGGAATGAAAAATGACTTTTGCCAGTCCTGTGGCCACTGCTGAGTTTTCCAAATTTGCTGGCATATTGAGTGCAGCACTTTCACAGCATCATCTTTCAGGATTTGAAATAGCTCAACTGGGATTCCATCACCTCCACTGGCTTTGTTCATAGTGATGCTTCCTAAGGGCCACTTGACTTCACATTCCAGGATGTCTGGCTCTAGGTGAGTGATCCACACCATCGTGATTATCTGGGTCATGGAGATCTTTTTTGTATAGTTCTGTGTATTCTTGCCACCTCTTCTTAATATCTTCTGCTTCTGTTCGGTCAATACCATTTCTGTCCTTTATTGAGCCCATCTTTGCATGAAATGTTCCCTTGGTATCTCTAATTTTCTTCAAGAGATCTTTCCCATTCTGTTGTTTTCCTCTATTTCTTTGCATTGAAGCTGAGGAAGGCTTTATCTCTCCTTGCTATTCTTTGGAGCTTTGCATTCAGATGCTTATATCTTTCCTTTTCTCCTTTGCTTTTCGCTTCTCTAGAAGCAGTTTATTTTAATGAGAGGATACAAAGAATAAACAACAGACATCGTAAGTAAATTATGTAGTATGTTAAGTGATAAGGTGGAAAATAGAGGAAGATAAGAGGGATTGAGAAGCTGGGATGGGGGTGCAGTTTTAAATAGGGTGAAGGAAGCCACATTACTAAGGTGACACTTGAAGGAGGATGGCTGCAGGCAGAGTGTGAGGAATAGGAATGTTCTTCCAGCTCCTGCTTAGCCTCCAGGACTGGGCAGTATTACTTGAAAAAGCTTCTCAAAAATGGTAATCTACGAGATACCTTAATTTCTTTTATTACTAACAAAGTTGACCATTTGGAGGATATTATTGGCCAGCTACTATCTTTTGCCCATTTTTATGTTGGATGTTGATTCTTTTCTTAATCTTAAGAGCTACTTGATAAGAATATAGCTTTTGTTAAGTGGCAGGTTTGTATTTCTCTCAACTTCATAGCCTTTCAAATTGCATTTATAGTGTGTTTTTGACATAAATTAACTTTTTTAAATGTGGCTAATCTTTTTCTTTGCTTTTTGACATTTTCAAAGGTAATTGTCAACTGTCCGATGTTTAAAAAACAGTGGCATTTTTAATTTTGTGTGATTCCATTAAAATATGTACTTGGAAAATTATATACTACTAAAATTTCACTTTTAGAATTGCTGTTATCAGAAATGTTTTCTTGTCTTCTTTCTCAGTAAGTTTATATATGTTACTAAATTTTATTTGTTAGTGTTTCTTCTATAGCAAGACCCAGAGGCTTTACCGTGTTCCTTTAGATTGCTTGAAACCAGCAACTTGTTGAAATGCTAAAAGTGACTGTTGCTTAGGAACTCCTTTGTTAAAAATGAAGAAAAGACAGGCTGGTCAACAAAAATTCATTTTTACCATATTTTTTAGACCTGGTAGAATAACGATAGCAAACATATTTTTCCTCCCACCTTATATAGACTTTTGCCCAGTGTTTCCCAAATCCTGTCTACCACCAATGCTGGTTTGGGGACTAAGTTCATTTTTATATTGACTAAAGTACTTTTATGCTTCTCTCACTGTATCTGAAGTAATCCAAGCATATAAAAAAGTTCAGGTAGCTAGTAGTTTTAATGATTTAGCTAAAGAGATATAGGTATCTAAATATATTTTATACAGTTTTTCTTTGAATTTAAGATGCTATTAGTTTTTAATTCACCATTTTATTAAATACTTCCAATTAACCTGATAGCACCATTCAATATAAGATGTGTCTTTATTTCAGAGATGTGAATTGGTGGGAAACATTTTCATGTTTGAATTTGTGAAATGCAGTAATTCCGAGGTTGTGCAGAATTGACAGCTTGATTGTCAAGAGAAAATGGCAAAATTCACCTCAACTTCAACAGTTATCAACTATGGCTGATGTTATTTCATCTATATCTTCTACTTCCTTCCATCTTAGTTGAAAGCAAACCCCAGACATATCATTTGGTAAGATTGGGACTCTTCTTTTTTTTTTTAGGCCACATCATGTGGCATGAGGTATCTTAGTTCCCTGATCAGGGATTGAACATATACCCCCTGTGCTGGGACCACAGGAGTCTTAACTACTGAACTGCCAGGGAAATCCTGGACTCTTCCTTTTTAAATGCATAACTACAGTACTATTATCACACCTAAAATTTTTTGTCACACATGGGCTCTTTTATTAGGTTGGTGCAAATGTGTAATGGCCATTTCAGACTGTGGATTTTAAGTCATTATAATTAGGCTCAAACATCTTTATTACTCAAAATAGGAACCACTGTAATCAACCTATTTTTGCCAACAAGAATTAAGTTTGTTTATTCCTGTAGTGTAAAAATCCATGCTTTGGGGTTTGACGAATTGGAAAGCATTTTCTGCCTTCTGGTTGTGGAAGTTTTCTAGATGCTTGAAGAAGTGGTAGTCGGTTAGGGGGAAGGTCAGGTGGATATGGCAGATGAGGTAAAACTTCGTAGCCCAATTTGTTCAACCTTTGAAGCGGTCAGGTGTTGTGGTGGAAAAGCATTGGGCCCTTTCTGTTGATCAGTGCCGGCTGCAGGCATTGCAGTTTTCGGTGCCTCTCATCAATTTTTTGAGCATACTTCTCACATGTAATGGTTTCACCAGGATTCAGAAAGCTGTAGTGGATCAGGTGGGCAGCCGACCACCAAACAGTGACCATGACCTGTGCTTTGGAGCTGCTTCTTGGTCCAGCTGTTGAGCTGGTCATTGCCATTTGTCATATAAAATCCACTTTTGGTCACACATCATGATCTGATTGAGGAATGATTCATTGTTGTATAGAGTAAGAGAAGACGACACTTCAAAATAATGATTTTTTTTATTTTCAGTCAGCTCAGCTTACTGAGTTTTTTCATCTTTCCAATTTGCTTGAAATGCCAAACAGTTGTAGAATGGTTGACCCAGAGTTCTTCAGCAACTTCTTGTGTAGTTGTAGGAAGATCAGCTTCAATGATCTCTCTCAATTAGTCATTGTAACTTCTGCTGGCCAGCCACTATGCTCCTCATCGTGCAGACTCTTAATCTCCTTTGCAAAACCTCTTGAGGCAGCCCCACACTGTTAGCAGTTCCTGAGCCAAATGCCTTGTTGATGTTGTGAGTTGTTTCTGCTGCTTTATGACTCATTTTGAACTCAGAATCGCTTGAGGGACTCCCCTGGTGATAACAGTGGATAAGAATACGCTTGCCAATGCTGGGAACGTGGGTTCAGTCCCTGGTCTAGGAGGATTCCACACGCCTTGGAGCAACTAAGTCCCTGCATAACAACTACTGAGCCGAGGCTCTAGAGCCTGTGAGCCGCAACTGCTAAGCCCATACTCGTAGAGCCTATGCTCCACAGCAAAGAGAAGCCCCCGCTCACTGCAACTGAGAAAAGCCTGTGAGTAGCAGTGAAGACCCAGGGCAACCAAAAATAATAAATAGAAGTATAGAAAGATAAGAAAATTATTCAGATTTGCTTTTTGTCTAACATCATTTCAATAATCCAAAATAAATATAAAACAAATAATGTCATTAACAGCAAATAATAAATCATTAGCAAAAAAAACCCATAAAGTGAGAAATGCACACTGAAATGATCTATGACATAACCACATTTATTTAAGAATGTATTCCAACATCAAATGGCAAATTTCAACAGTGCAAAAACTGCAGTTACTTTTGCACCAGCCTGTTAGTTGTGGCTTGGAAGTCGTGGCATGGGGGATCTAGCTTCCCAACCAGGAATAAAACCTTGGCTCCCTGTGTGGGAAGAGCAGAGGCTTAGCCACTGGACCACTAGGGAAGTCCCTGTTTTGTGCAGCTTTATGGAGGTATAGTTTATATACCATAAAATTCACCTGTGTAAAATGTATAGTTCAGTGGTTTTCAGTATGTTCACAGTCTTGCAAGCATCACCACTATCTGGTAAGTTTGAAATATTTCCATCACCTCAAAAAGAAATGCTGTACCCATTTACAGCCACTCCTCATTACCTCCCAATCTATCTGACCTCCAGCCGTCGGCAACCTCTAATTTACTTTCTTTCTCCATAGATTTGCCTAGGCTGGACATTGTGTATAAATAGAATCAACTATATGTGGGTCTTTTGTGATGACTTCTTTCATTTAGCATGTTTTTAATGTTCATGCATTTTGTAGCGTGTATAGTTGTTATTTCTATTGATTGTCCTATTTTTGGCCAATTGGAGTCCCTTCATGATGGCTTCTGAGTAGTTTTGACTCAACCTGAGGCATTTTTTATAGTTTTTGATGTCTGGTGTGACAGTTTGTTCAGACTTCTGCATTTTCTGCCCCAGACTAGGAAGTAGCCCTTTCTCTAAGAATACTCTTTTAGTGAGAAATGACGTTTAGAAATCACAATCAGTGCACTTATTTGTACTAAATTTAGTCACTGTTTCTAGGACTTGTCTGTGGTTAGGAAATAAGTTGTGTTTTTTCTCTTAAAAAATAATGAGTTTATGTTATACTTAAAAATCAAATTGAATGACCCAGGGATTTTCCTTAGATCTTACATCTCTATCTCCTTTCTCTCAAATTGAAAACCCCAGTTCTCAACAGCAGCAACATGATTATTCGTTTTCTTTCCTCACAGCATGAATACAAAATAGTCTGAGAATGACAATGTCAATACTACCAGCAGTAATATGATTACTGAAGAAAGCTGATGACTTCTTCAGATTGTTGTTCTTAGGGCATAGTTTTTCACTAAGGGTGTAGAGTCAAATTCCCGAGTTTTAAAGTTATGTGAGCTAGTTCTTGCTGTGTGATTATGTTACCACCTGGTACACAGATTCATTTGTTTAATTTTTGCTTCATTTTACATCATCTTTGGCTTTTTAAAAATCTTCTTGTAGAGTTTGGGTCATCTGTGTTCTTAGTTTAGAATGAATATTGTATGTACAATCATTTGTGATTGTGTTGATTTATTTTTAGAACATGGTTTCTGAAGCATATGATTAATAAGCACAAAGGGAATGGTGATTATCAGAATATGGGGTGGGCTTTCTCATTTGTTCTGTGAGAAGATGAGTCATGTTACCAGGTCTTCAAATTTTTGGAGAGACCCTGGAAATTTTTGTTTTAATGTGACTTTTAATTTTTAAAAAACTATTATAAAAGTTAGAGGCAGGATTTTACAGCCTGCAGTTTGTTCAGTTCAGTCGCTCAGTTGTGTCCGACTCTTTGCGACCCCATGAACCACAACATGCCAGGCCTCCCTGTCCATCACCAACTCCGGAATCCACCCAAACTCATGTCCATTGAGTCGATGATGCCATCCAACCATCTCATCCTCTGTTGTCCCCTTCTCCTCTTGCCCTCAATCTTTCCCAGCATCAGGGTCTTTTCAGATGAGTCAGCTCTTCGCATCAGGTGGCCAAAGTACTGGAGTTTCAGCTTCAACATCAGTCCTTCCAATGAACACCCAGGACTGATCTCCTTTAGGATGGACTGGTTGGATCTCCTTGCAGCCCAAGGGACTCTCAAGAGTCTTCTCCAACACCACAGTTCAAAAGCATCAATTTTTCGGCACTCAGCTTTCTTTATAGTCCAACTCTCACATCCATACATGACCACTGGAAAAACCATAGCCTTGACTAGATGGACCTTTGTTGACAAACTAATGTCTCTGCTTTTTAATATGCTATCTAGATTGGTCATGGGCTTTCCTGGTGGCTCAGAGGTTAAAGCGCCTGCCTGCAATGCGGGAGACCTGGGTTCGATCCTTGGAGAAGGAAATGGCAACCCACTCCAGTATTCTTGCCTGGAGAATCCCATGGATGGAGGAGCCTGGTAGGCTAGAGTCCATGGGGTCACAAAGAGTCAGACACGACTGAAAGACTTCACTTCACTTCACTTCTAGATTGGTCATAACTTTCCTTCCAAGGAGTATTCATCTTTTAATTTCATGGCTGCAATCACCATCTGAAGTGGTTTTGGAGCCCAGAAAAAAAGTCAGCCACTGTTTCCCCATCTATTTGCCATGAAGTGATGGGACCAGATGCCGTGATCTTAGTTTTCTGAATGTTGAGCTTTAGGCCAGCATTTTCTTCACTCTTCTCTTTGACTTTCATCAAGAGGCTCTTTAGTTCTTCTTCACTTTCTGCCATAAGGGTGGTGTCATTGCATATCTGAGGTTATTGATATTTCCCCTGGCAATCTTGATTCCAGCTTGTGCTTCATCCAGCCCAGCATTTCTCATAATGTACTCTGCATATAAGGTAACTAAGCAGGGTGACAATATAAGCCTTGACGTACTCCTTTTCCTATTTGGAGCCAGTGTGTTGTTCCATGTCCAGTTCTAACTGTTGCTTCCTAATCTGCATACAGGTTTCTCAAGAGGCAGGTCAGGTGGTGTGGTATTCCCATCTCTTTCAGAATTTTCCAGTTTGTAATCTCTGCCGTAGAGTCTTCAGGGTGAGAGTTAGTCATTAATTGGCCTAATCATTAGGCCTAATACCGTCTTTAGTGCTTCTCCCTAAAGTTATAGTAAGCACAGTCGTGGAAAAGCCCTGTGGTTCTTTGTGCCTCTTACTAGAAGATTAACTTGGAATTTGAAAAAGATCCATGAGATTAGCTATGAAGACCACAGTATCTAGTTTTTTCAACTCCCTAAATGATTAGTTTCAGAAAGTTGTCAGAAACCACAAAATAAGTGGTTTATACACAAAATACACACAAAATAAGTGAAATATACTTCATTTTCAGAAAAGTATAGTAGCACTGGACAGAGAAGTTAGCTGGAAGGAGGTAGACAGATAAAAATCATACTCATTTGTACAATGATGAGCCTGTGGTTTTATAGATGAAGGTTAAGGTCAGATGTAATTCATTGCTATTGGGTAATTTATTGGTGGCTTAAATGCTTCGTGCAGTAGATATTTAAAGATTGCCTATCAAAGAGTTTGAGAACATTTGATATATATTTTAACTAGGATGTAAGAATTGTCACCAGTAGTGGTGAACAGTCATCAGTGACATGAAGTTTGGTGGTGGTATCGTGAGTCATGTTGATGACCTTTATATATTGTTTAATTTACTCAGATTCTAAATTCTTTGTTTTGAGTGACTAGGCATTTTGAACAATGCTACCTGTCCTTTTGGGGGTAGACTTATGGAGAACCCAAAATACTAAAGTAGTCTTATTTTGTAACTAATAATAAAGGTAATTTTGGGGCAACTGTATCTTCTCATTCACTTTGCTCTTGATTGTGGTGCTGCCCTTCGTCATGTGAAGGATCTTGAATGTCTTTTCAACCAAGTTGTTTAACCACAGATGTCGGGTCCTTTCCATACAGAGCTCAGTGGCAAGATCCCTTGATACTCTTTTTCTCTTCCATGACTACCTTTGCTTTTGAGAATAGATTTTGCGAGAATTGTATGTTGCATATTTCTTTGCTAGTGTTAAGAATATAATGACATAAATTAGGTAACTTATGCTTGTGTTGCTTCCCTTCCCTGGTGGCTCAGTTGTAAAGAATCTTGCCTGCAGTGCAGGAGGCCCCGTTTCAGTCCCTTTGTTGGGAGATCCCCTGGAGGAGGGCATGGCAACCCACTCCAGTATTCTTGCCCTGAGAATCCTATGGACAGAGGAGCCTGGTGGGCTGCGGTCCATGGAGTTGTACAGAGTCGGACACGACTGAAGCAACTAAGCAGCAGCAGCATGCTTGTGTTGTAGGTAGAAAGATAGTAGAGGTATATGCTCTCCTGTGCGCGTGCACGCACGCTGAGTTGTGTCTGACTCTTTGCGACCCCGTGGATTATAGCCCGCTAGGCTCCTCTGTCCATGGAAATTTCCAGGCAAGTATGCAGGAGTGGGTTGCCATTTCCTGCTCCAGGGGATCTTCCTGACCCAGGGATTGAACCCACGTCTCTTAAATCCCCTGCAATGGCAGATGAATTCTTTACCACTGTACCATTTGAGAAACTCATGTTCAGGTACTGTTTACCAAAAAGAGCTTGTACTTTCGAATCCCATAGTCCTAGGTTCCAACTTGCCTCTAACGTGGTTGTTGGGTGAACTTGGACAATATCATTTGACTTCCTTGAGTCTGAGTTGCCTTATCAGCTGATGGTGAGATTCTGATGATGAAATTGTACGTGCATGCCTTGCTCAGCACTCAGCTGGAGTAAACTGCTTTGGGGACTACTCCCATGTTCATGTTTTCTTCCTTACCTTAAATGGGTTTACCTTTGACTGTTATGTAACATTTCTTACTACTGTTCATGTGTTGAGCTAATGCTTTTAACTCATCTGTTGGTATTTCTCACATGTACATGTATGAATCAAGTCTAGATTGGAGTAGAATTGCCAAAGATCAGGGATGCTGCTGCTGCTGCTAAGTCGCTTCAGTTGTGTCCGACTCTGTGCAGCCCCATAGACGGCAGCCCACCAGGCTCCTCTGTCCCTGGGATTCTCCAGGCAAGAACACTGGAGTGGGTTGCCATTTCCTCCTCCAGTGCATGAAAGTGAAAAGTCAAAGTGAAGTTGCTCAGTCGTATCCGACTGCTAGCGACCAAATGGACTGTAGCCCACCAGGCTCCTCCATCCATGGGATTTTCCAGGCAAGAGTACTGGAGTGGGGTGCCATTGCCTTCTCCAAAAGATCAGGGATGGTTTGTTTAATTTTGTGTACATATTATCTGATAAACTTAGGCACTCAGATTTTTGTTTCATTGTTGCCAAACCCTTTTTTGAGGGGGATACATACAGTTGAACCCATAACGTGGTTCCTTGATAGTTCTTCACCACAGGAGCTCCTGCAATTATTCAATTTCCAAGGCAGAAAGAAATAGAAGACTAAAGTTTGCATGTAAGTAAACTAGTTTCTAAGGTGCTTTTTCCAGTCAGCTTTCGGTTTGTCTTTTGAAGCCAGAGCTAAATAATTTCTAAGACCCCAAATACATCATCTTCAAATCAGTTCTTTCTCCTGACTTTTGTTTTTTTTTTTTGAATCTTTCCAGGTGAAACTCTAGCATCTCTCACCTCTTTACTCAAATGTCACAACCTTATTTAAAATAATGTCAGCATACTCTTGTCTCCTTACCCTACTTAAGTTTTCTTTATAGCCCTTCTCATAGCCTGACATAATAGAACATGTATCTCCATGAGAGACATTAAGAGAGAAGACTTTGATGGGACTTCTGTCCTCCCAAGTTTAGCAGTTCACCAGCTGAAACTCAAAAACCAGACAGTTGAGATAAATTGGGGCTCTTTTTGTCTCCTTGTGCTAGCATGTAAACATAACGAAGACTCAGAACGCTTCTTTCCTCACAGCTGCGTTTCCAGTGCCTAGGAAGGTACCTGACCTACCTGTTGGCACTCAGTAAGAGTGAGTTAAATGAACACATGTTTGCTTGCTTCTGTTCCCTTATTTCATATATGTAATGCTAAAATTTATGGATCAGCCACTGATATAGGATAAAAAGAACCACTGTGTTCCTCAGGAGGTAGGTATTTTTCTGCCTTCATTGTAGGTACTGGGCGACTGAAGCACAGAGAGCTTCTTGAATTAGCAGTGCATTCAAAGTCGTGGGGCTCTAGCAGACTGTAGAACCAGGATCAAACCTAAGTCTCCTAACACCGGAGACCTTGACTGTGTCTCCTGCATCTTTGGTTTCCAGCCCTCATACACTTTTACCATCTTCTTGTCAGAAGAATTTTTCTAAAGCACCGCTTCTGCTGCTTAAGTTTCTTGATTTCCTTCCACATAAAACACTTCAATATTTGACATTTAATAACTTCACAGTCTGATTTCATTAGGTGATTGCTGGGGTTGGGGTGGGGTGTAATGGTTTTCAGTTGAGTGATGAGTAACAGCTAAAAAAGGAAGAGAAGATACTTGCCTTGTATATATATACCTTTTCTAGGTATTTATATAAGAGAAGGCAATGGCACCCCACTCCAGTACTCTTGCCTGGAAAATCCCATGGACGGAGGGGCCTGGTGGGCTGCAGTCCATTTGGTTGCGAAGAGTCAGACATGACTGAGCGACTTCACTTTCACTTTTCACTTTGATGCATTGGAGGAGGAAATGGCAACCCACTCCAGTGTTCTTGCCTGGAGAATCCCAGGGACGGGGGAGCCTGGTGGGCTGCCGTCTATGGGGCCGCACAGAGTTGGACACGACTGAAGTGACTTAGCAGCAGCAGCAGGTATTTATATCCCATTTTACAGGCAATGAGCAAAATAAAGTCTGTCCTCATGAAACTCATGAAACTGGGAGTGTGTAGGAAAAAACATCAATCACTGAAGAAAAATGAAGTGGGGTAAAAGGGCAGGGGAGGGTGTGCCCCTAACTACTGTTTTATGTAGGAGTGTCGAGGAGGTTTTCTGAAACGGCAACCCGTTAACATGGATCTAAAGAGATACATGGTCAGTAAGGTGGGTTTGCAGGGGCAGAGCTGGACAGCAAAAAGATTATGTAAGGCCTTATATAAGCCATTATGAAAACATCTATTTTGAGTGTTCAGTTCAGTTCAGTCCCTCAGTCGTGTCCGACTCTTTGCGACCCCATGAATCGCAGCACACCAGGCCTCCCTGTCCATCACCAACTCCCGGAGTTCACTCAGACTCAGGTCCATCCAGTCAGTGATGCCATCCAGCCATCTCATCCTCTGTCGTCCCCTTGTCCTCCTGCCCGCAATCCCTCCCAGCATCAGAGTCTTTTCCAATGAGTCAACTCTTCACATGAGGTGGCCAAAGTACTGGAGTTTCAGCTTTAGCGTCATTCCTTCCAAAGAAATCCCAGGGCTGATCACCTTCAGAATGGACTGGTTGGATCTCCTTGCAGTCCAAGGGACTCTCAAGAGTCTTCTCCAACACCACAGTTCAAAAGCATCAATTCTTCGGCGCTCAGCCTTCTTCACAGTTCAACTCTCACATCCATACATGACCACTGGAAAAACCATAGCCTTGACTAGACGAACCTTTGTTGGCAAAGTAATGTCTCTGCTTTTGAATATGCTGTCTAGGTTGGTCATAACTTTCCTTCCAAGGAGTAAGCGTCTTTTAATTTCATTGCTGCAGTCACCATCTGCAGTGATTTTGGAGCCCAGAAAAATAAAGTCTGACACTGTTTCCCCATCTATTTCCCATGAAGTGATGGGACCGGATGCCATGATCTTCGTTTTCTGAATGTTGAGCTTTAAGCCAACTTTTTCACTCTCCTCTTTCACTTTCGTCAAGAGGCTGTTTAGTTCCTCTTCACTTTCTGCCATAAGGGTGTGGTGTCATCTGCATATCTGAGGTTACTGATATTTCTCCTGGCCACCTTAATTCCAGCTTGTGCTTCTTCCAGCCCAGCGTTTCTCATGATGTACTCTGCATATAAGTTAAATAAGCAGGGTGACAATATACAGCCTTGACATATTCCTTTTCCTATTTGGAACCAGTCTGTTGTTCCATGTCCAGTTCTAACTGTTGTTTCCTGACCTGCATACAAATTTCTCAAGAGGCAGGTCAGGTGGTCTGGTATTCCCATCTCTTTCAGGATTTTCCACAGTTTATTGTGATCTACACAGTCAAAGGCTTTGGCATAGTCAATAAAGCAGAAATAGATGTTTTTCTGGAACTCTCTTGCTTTTTCCATGATCCAGCGGATGTTGGCAATTTGGTCTCTGGTTCCTCTGCCTTGTCTAAAACCAGCTTGAACATCTGGAAGTTCATGATTCACGGATTGCTGGAGCTTGGCTTGGAGAATTTTGAGCATTACTTTACTAGCGTGTGAGATGGGTGCAATTGTGCAGTAGTTTGAGCATTCTTTGGCATTGCCTTTCTTTAGGATTGGAATGAAAATGGACCTTTTCCAGTCCTGTGGCCACTGCTGAGTTTTCCAAATTTGCTGGCATATCGAGTGCAGCACTTTTACAGCGTCGTCTTTCAGGATTTGAAATAGCTCGACTGGAATTCCATCACCTCCACTAGCTTTGTTCTTAGTGATGCTTTCTAAGGCCCACTTGACTTCACATTTCAGGATGTCTGGCTCTAGGTGATTGATTACACCATCGTGATTATCTGGGTCGTGAAGCTCTTTTTTGTACAGTTCTTCTGTGTATTCTTGCCACCTGTTCTTAATATCTTCTGCTTCTGTTAGGTCCATACCATTTCTGTCCTTTATCGAGCCCATCTTTGCATGAAATGTTCCCTTGGTATCTCTAATTTTCTTGAAGAGATCTCTAGTCTTTCCCATTCTGTTGTTTTCCTTTATTTCTTTGCATTGAAGCTGAGGAAGGCTTTCTTATCTCTTCTTGCTATTCTTTGGAACTCTGCATTCAGATGCTTATATCTTTCCTTTTTTCCGTTGCTTTTCGCTTGTCTTCTTTTCACAGCTATTTGTAAGGCCTCCCCAGACAGCCATTTTGCTTTTTTGCATTTCTTTTCCATGGGCATGGTCTTGATCCCTGTCTCCTGTACAATGTCACGAACCTCCGTCCATAGTTCTTCAGGCACTCTATCTATCAGATCTAGACCCTTAAATCTATTTCTCACTTCCACTGTATAATCATCAGGGATTTGATTTAGGTCATACCTGAATGGTCTAGTGGTTTTCCCTACTTTCTTCAATTTAAGTCTGAATTTGGCAATAAGGAGTTCATGATGTGAGCCACAGTCCAGTCCTGGTCTTGTTTTTGCTGACTGTGTAGAGCTTCTCCATCTTTGGCTACAAAGAATATAATCAATCTGATTTTGGTGTTGACCATCTGGTGATGTCCATGTGTAGAGTCTTCTCTTGTGTTGTTGGAAGAGGGTGTTTGTTATGACCAGTGCATTTTCTTGGCAAAACTCTATTAGTCTTTGCCCTGCTTCATTCCGTATTCCAAGGGTAAATTTGCCTGTTATCCCAGGTGTTTCTTGACTTCCTACTTTTGCATTCCAGTCTCTATAATGAAAAGGACATCTTTTTTGGGTGTTAGTTCTAAAAGGTCTTGTAGGTCTTCATAGAACCGTTTAACTTCAGCTTCTTCAGCGTTCCTGGTTGGGGCATAGACTTGGATTACTGTGATATTGAATGGTTTGCCTTGGAAACGAACGGAGATCATTCTGTCGTTTTTGAGATTGCATCCAAGTACTGCATTTCAAACTCTTTTGTTGACCATGATGGCTACTCCATTTCTTCTGAGGGATTCCTGCCCACAGTAGTAGATATAATGGTCATCTGAGTTAAATTCACCCATTCCAGTCCATTTGAGTTCGCTGATTCCTAGAATGTCGACATTCACTCTTGCCATCTCTTGTTTGACCACATCCAATTTGCCTTGATTCGTGGACCTGACATTCCAGGTTCCTACGCAATATTGCTCTTTACAGCATCGGACCTTGCTTCTATTACCAGTCACATCCACAGCTGGGTATTCTTTTTGCTTTGGCTCCATCCCTTCATTCTTTATGGAATTATTTCTCCACTGATCTCCAGTAGCATATTGGGCACCTACTGACCTGGGGAGTTCCTCTTTCAGTATCCTATCATTTTGCCTTTTCGTACTGTTCATGGGGTTCTCAAGGCAAGAATACTGAAGTGGTTTGCCATTCCCTTCTCCAGTGGACCATTCTGTCAGACCTCTCCACATGACCCGCCCGTCTTGGGTGGCCCATGGGCATGGCTTAGTTGCATTGAGTTAGACAAGGCTGTGGTCCTAGTGTGATTAGATTGACTAGTTTCCTGTGAGTATGGTTTCAGTGTGTCTGCCCTCTGATGCCCTCTTGCAACACCTACCATCTTACTTGGGTTTCTCTTATCTTGGACGTGGGGTATCTCTTCACGGCTGTTCCAGCAAAGCGCAGCCGCTGCTCCTTACCTTGGACGAGGGGTATCTCCTCACCGCCCACCCCCTCCTCTAGGCCCTCCTGTGCCCGGGCAGCCACGGCTCCTTGGAGGTGGGGTTGCTTCTCCCGGCCGCCACCCCTGGCCTTGGGCAGGGGGTAGGTCCTCCTGGCCGCCGCTCCTGACATTGGCCGTTCCTGTGCCATCACAGCCTAGCACTCTCGGCTGCCTCCCTTCAGGCATGGGGTCCTTGCGGCTTCTGCCCCTGACGTGGGGTAGCTCCTCTTGGCCGCGCTAAGTGTAGTGGTTACCTAATACGTAATATGTTATTATATATTATTACATATTAGTGCTTTATTAAAGATTGCCCATTGTTTTTTGGTTTTGTTTTTTAAGTATAATAAGTCCAAAATGCTCCCTGTAGAAGCCTAGGCTGCTGAGATTAAGAGATCACAGATTGCCATCTAGTGGCTATGTAATCATAAATGTGGGTAAACCTTCCAGAAAATAAGCAGGCTCTACAGAAGTTTGCGGAGAAGGCAATGGCACCCCCACTCCAGTACTCTTGCCTGGAAAATCCCGTGGGCGGAGGAGCCTGGTAGGCTGCAGTCCATGGGGTCGCCAAGAGTTGGACACGACTGAGCGACTTCACCTTCATTCACTTTTCACTTTCATGCATTGTAGAAGGAAATGGCAACCCACTCCAGTGTTCTTGCCTGGAGAATCCCAGGGACGGGGGAGCCTGGTGGGCTGCCGTCTATGGGGTCGCACGGAGTCGGACACGACTGAAGTAGCTTAGCAGCAGCAGCACAGAAGTTTGTGTTGCCATCTTAGGTGTATCAGTGCAAAATGTGGATGCCTGAGGGGGGAAAAAAAAACCTTTATATATGAACTATTGTGTACCTCTACCCTCAAACACTTTATATAGTCCCTTTGAACAAAGACATTCATTTGTATATTCACAATTTAATTATCAAAATAGGAAATAAAGTGTTAATAACAGTAATTTAGATCTTATTTAATTTTTGAATTTTTGTCAATTGTCTCAATGTCTTTTGTAGAAAAAGGGTTTTTTTTCTGGTGTATCTAACCCAGGATCATGCACTGTATTTAGTTTTTGTGTCTCCTAAATCTACAGCAGTTCCTTGCCTGCCTTTGTGTTTCCCGACATTGGTGCTTTTTAAGAATATAGGCCATTTGTTTCTGAAATTTCTCTCAGTTTGCTTTTTTCTGTTTCCATGTGATTCGGCTTATATGTGTTGGCACTACCTAAGTGAAATGTATCTTCCTTGGGGCATCACATCAGGAGACAATTGATACCTGTCTCAGTATTGGTGATATTATCTTTGCTGAGTTAACGTAGTGACTACCACGTTTCTTTACCATAAAATCAAAATTTTTTCCTCTTTGCAATTCATAAATTATTTCTGGGGAGATATTTTGACCTGTATGTGTAATTTTTTCCTTATCAAAATTTCACTGTTTCAGCATTCATTATTGATTCCCACCTAAAGCAGTTATTGATATGATGGTTACAAAATGGTAATTACCTAATTCTACGATTTCCTTCTATGTAGTTAATTGGTCAGCATTGTGTTACTAGAAAACTTTCCCTTTACTCCATTCATTTGTTTATCATTCTGGCCATCAGCATTAACATAAATTTATGGGGTCTCTTTCATTCAGTAGAGTTTAATCAATTGCACTCATTATTATGATGCTCATATTCTTTCATATTTGGCCATTGGGACCCCTTCACACTGGCTTTTGTTTCTTTGACAGGTCTCCTTTATTCTTTGAGCACTTCTCTACTTTCTGGTACAAGATAATTCTATGTTTATCTTGTGCTTTTTCTGCCCCAACCCTGGAATCAGTCATTTCTTTGAGGAGCCCTGGTTCCTTTTAGTGAGGACTGGTGTTCAGAAGCCAAGATTTGGGTATGTTTTTAACTAAACTTTTAAAGTATGATTTTAATACTTCTGTATCACAATATGTTGGAATAGTAGGTTTCTGTGATATCACAGTTCTTTATTTCTGATGAAAAACCTAGGTGGTAGAAGCTGTAATAACTCTTGGGCCCATTCTTTGACATTGCTCCAGTAACCTACTTTAGTGTAAGGCAATGATAATTAATGTTGTAATGTTGTAATTGAAGCTCCATATTTCCATTTTGAAATAATACCACTGTACACTGTGTAACTAAGTAAAGTACTGAATGCATGAAGACATGTAAATTTCCTATCCCTGTAATAATCTGTAAAGTCAATTCCAAACTTTATGTAAAATATGAGCATAATTTTCCAGAAAAGTATACTCCATTTTGAGGCTTTTTTGTTATATGGTGTGAGAAAATGTTCTAATTTGATTTTTTTACATGTAGCTGTCCTGTTTTTCCAGCACCACTTTTTTTTAATTGACCCATGTCCCCTAGCATAACAAAGGCTATTATTTCTCTTATTTTTATATATACAATTTTATTTGTATATTTATTTTTGGCTGTGCTGCGTCTTTGTTGCTGCGTGGGCTTTTCTCTAGTTGTGGTGAGTGGGGGCTACTCTGTAGTTGTAATGTGCAGGCTCTCGACGTGGAGGCTTTTCTTGTTGCAGAGCGGGGGCTCCAGGGCACATGGGCTTCAGTAGTTTTGGCATGTGGGCTCAGTAGTTGCGGCTCCCAGGCTGTAGAGCACCAGCTCAGTAGTTGTGGCAAATGGGCTTAGTTGCTCTGCAGCATCTGGGATCTTCCAAGATCAGGGATCAAACCCACATTTCCTGTGTTGGCAGGCAGATTCTGTACCACTGAACCACCAGGGTAGCCCCAGCACCACTTATTGAAGATACTGTCTTTTCCCCATTGTATATTCTTGCCTCCTTTGTCATAGGTTAGTTACATAAGTGCATGAGTTTATTTCTGGGCTCTCAGTTCTATTCCATTTATCTATGTTGCCATTTTTGTTCCATTACCATACTGTTTTGATAATTGTAGGTTTGTAGTATAATTTAAAATCAGGGCACCTGATACCTCCAGCTCTTTTATTCTTTCTCAAGATTATTTTGGCTCTTCAGAATCTTTTGTGTTCTCATACAGACTTTAGAATTACTAGTTCTATGGAAAATGCTATTGGTATTTTTAACAGGAACTGCATTGAATCTATAGATTACCTTGAGTAGCATGGTCATTTTAACAGTATTCTTCCACTTTGTGAACACAGCTAATTTTTCCATCTGTGTTGTCTTCAGTTTCTTTCATCTGTGTATTATAGTTTTCTGAGTACAGATCTTTTTCTTTAGTTAGATTTATTCCTAAGTATTTTATTCTTTTAGATGTGATGGTAATTTGGGTTGTTTTTAAATTTCTCTTTCTGATAGTTTATTAGTATATAGAAATGCAACAAAGTTTTGTGTATTAATTTTGTATCCTGCAATTTTACCTATTCACTGATGACATCCAGTAGTATTTGGGTGTTATCTCTAGGATTTTCTATGAATAGTATCATGTTATCTGGAGACAATGACAGTTTCACTTCTTCCTTTCCAATTTGGACTCCTTTTATTTATTAGTCCTAGTGGGTTTTTGATGGATTTTTTAGGATTTCTAGATGTAGTGTCATGTCTTCTGCAAATAATAACAGTTACACTTTTTCCTTTCTAATTTGGATGCCTTTTATTTCTCTTTCTTGCCTAATTGTGCTGGCTGGGACTTCAGTCCTATATTGAATACAAGTGGTGAGAGTGGGCATCCCTGTCTTGTTCCTGATCTTAGAGGAAAAGCTTCCAGCTTTTCACCATTGAGCATGATGGTCATTGTGGGCTTGTCACATCTGGCCTTAATGATACTGAGATATATTTCCCCTATAGCTGCTTTGTTGAGAGTTTTTAATCATAAATGGATGCTGAATTTTGTCAAATGCTTTTTCTGCATCTGTTGAGAAGATCATGTGATTTTTATCCTTCATTTTTTAATGTGGTATATCATGTTGACTGATTTGCAGATGTTGAACCATTCTTCATCCTTGGAGTAAACCTAACTTGATCATGATATAGGAGAAGGCAATGGCACCCCACTCCAGTACTCTTGCCTGGCAAATCCCATGGACGGAGGAGCCTGGTAGGCTGCAGTCCATAGGGTCCCTAAGAGTCAGACACGACTGAGTGACTTCACTTTCACTTTCCACTTTCATGCATTGGAGAAGGAAATGGCAACCCACTCCAGTGTTCTTGCCTGGAAAATCCCATGGACAGAGAAGCCTGGTAGGCTGCAGTCCGTGGGGTCGCACAGAGTCGGACACGACTGAAGCGACTTGGCGGCGGCGGTGGCGGATCATGATATATGATCTTTTCAATGTATTATTTAATTTGGTTTACTAATGTTTTGTTGAGGATTTTTGCATGTATGTTCATCAGTGATACTGGCCTGTAATTTTCTTTTCTTGTGGCATACTTGTCTAGTTTTGGAATTGGGGTATTTATCCTCAAAATGAATTTGAAAGAGTTCTCTTCTCTACTGTTTTTTGAAAGAGTTTGTGAAGGATTGGTATTAATTCTTATTTGAATATTTATTAGAATTCACCAGTGAAACTGACTGATCCTGGTTGTTAAGAGGTTTTTGACTGCTGATTTAATCTCCTTACTAGTAATCAGCCTGTGTTCAGATTTTGTATTTCACCATGATTCAGTATTGATAAATTGTATGTTTCTAGAAATTTATCCATTTCTTATAGGTTGTCACATTTGTTGGCATGTAATTGTTCATAATATCAGTTACGATCCTTTGTATTTTTCTTGCATCAGCTGTAACATCTCTTTCATTTCTGATTTTGAGTCTTCTCTTTTTGGTGAGTCTAGCTAAAGGCTTGTCAGTTTTGTTTACCTTTTCAAAGAACTAGCTCTTAGTTCCATTGATCTTCTCTCTTGTCTTTTCAATCTATTTCATTTGTTTCTGCTCTCATCATTATTTCCTTTCTTCTAGTAATTTTGGGCTTTGTTTGTTCTTTTTCTCGTTCTTTGAGGTGGAAAGGTAGGATGTTTACTTGGGACTTACTTCTTCAGGTAGGCATTTATCACTCTCCAGTTCCTTCTTGGAATTGCTTTTACTTCATCCCACAAATTTTGGTATGTTACTCTTCCATTTTCATTTGTCTCAAGGTATTTATTTTCCTTTTGATTTTTTTTCTAAAGAAACAGCCCATTTGTTGTTCAGTAGCACATTGATTTTTGTTTTTAATTTATTTTTGGTTCACTGGGTCTTCATTGTAGTGCATGGGCTCCTCATTTCTGTGGCTTGTCGTTGTGGAGCACAGGCTCTAGGCACACAGGCTTCAGTAGCTGCAGCATGTGGACTCAGGCGTTGTGGCTCGCAGGCCTAGTTGCTCCTTGTTATGTGGAATCTTCCTGGACCAGGAATTGAACCCGTGTCCCCTGCGTTGGCAGGTGGATTTTTATCCTCTGTACCACCAGCAAAGTCCAGCATGTTATTTTATGTCCACATACTTGTGAAAATTTTCAGTTTTCTCCATGTACTTAATTTTTAGTTTCATATCATATGGTCAGAAAAGATGCCTGATATAATTTCAGTCCTCTTAAATTTATTAAGGCTTATTTTGTGGCCTATCATATGATCTGTCTTGGAAAATCTTCCATGTATACTTTAGAAGAATGTGCTTTCTGTTGGTTTGGAAGTCCATCTGGTCTAATGTATCTTGTAGTGCTTATTTTTCCTAATTGATTGTCTGGATGGTGTCTCCATTGACTTTAGTAGGTTACTAAAATCCCCTACTGTTATTGTATTGCTGTCTTTTTCTTTAATAATACGTTTGCTTTATATATTCAAGTGTTCCTTTGTTGGGTACATGCGTGCATGCTGCATGTTTAGTTGCTCAGTCATTCTGACTCTTTATGACCCTTTGAACTACAGCCTGCCAGGCTCCTCTGTCCATGGAATTGTTCAGGCAAGAATACTGTAATGGGTTGCCATTTCCTTTTCTAAAGGATCTTCCTAATCCAGGGATTGAATGCATGTCTCCTCTGTCTCCTTTATTTCAGGCAGATTCTTTACCCACTTAGCCATCGAGGAAGCCTGTTGGGTGCATAAATACTTATAAATATTATATTTCATATTGGATTGTCTTCTTTCTCCTTATGTAATACCCATATATGTCTGTTTAATACAGTCTGAGGTTTAAAGCCTCTTTTGTCTGATACAGTTATAGCTACTCCATCTTTATTCTGGTTTTCATTTGGATGGAATATCTTTCTATCCCTTTACTTTCAATCTGTCTGCATTGTTTCATCTGAAGTGAGTCTAGTTGCTTGAGATGGGTCTTGTTTTTTTCTTTTTTTTCTTTTTAAATTTACTCAGCCGTTCTGTTGACTTTTGATTGGAACATTTAATCTGTTTACATTTAAAGTAATTATTGGTAAGTATGTGCTTATTGCCATTTTGTTAATTGTTTACTGTCTGTTTTTGTAGTTCCTCTCTTAATTTCTTTTCTTGTGCTCTTCCTTTGTGGTTTGATGACTTCTTTTAGTGGGTTATTTACATTTTTTTCTCTTTATCTTTTTTAATTTTCTGGGTTTTGCTTTGTGGTTACTGTGAGGCTTACATATTTAACAGTCTATTTTATAAAGTTAGTAGCAACTAAGTTTGATCCTGTTTGAAGCTCAGCATTTTTATTCTTTCCTTTCCTTCCCTCATTTTATGTTTTTGATCTCACATTTTACTTGTGTATCCCTTAATTATTGTTACCATAATTATTTTCACAACTTTTGTCTTTTAACCCTCATACTGTTAATAGCTATAATAGTGATTAGTCCGTTTTATTTTTACTTTTCCAGTGAGATTTCTTCTTTCATGTATTTTCTTATTACCAATTAGCATTCTTTCTTTCCAGCTTAAAGAAATCCCTGTAACATTTCTTGTTAAGGCCAGTTTGGTAGTGGTGAACAATTTTAGATTTTGTTTGTCTGAAAGACTCTTATCTCCTTGAATTCTGAATCACTTTCCTAGGTAGAGTATTCTTGGTTAAAAGGTTTTGTCCTTTAGTTTTTTCTTTTAGCAGTTTGACATATTGGCCATTTCCTTCTAACCTGCAAAGTTTTTGTTGAAGAATCTACTGATAATCTTATGGGGGTTCCCTTGCCACATAACAAGTTGTTTTCTTCTTGCTGCTTTTAGTATTTTCTCCTTGTCCTTAACTTTTGAGATTTCAGCTAGAATGTTTTGGTGTGCATCTCTTTGGGTCTGTCTTCTTTGGAACCTTCTGGGATTCCTGGATCTGGATGTCTGCTGTGTGGAGTGTCAACTTTATTATACAGACTTTCAGTTAACCTCCCTCTTTACCATCCCTCTTCTCAACCTGCGTTCCTGTCCCCCTTCTCCACTTTAGGTCACCTTACACTTTTCTTTTCCCCTAGATTGCCAGAGCATTTCTCTCTCTCCCTGTCTCTACATTGTAGTAGATTTATCATTTTATTTTAGTTTTATTGGCTTTGAGTGAACAGATGATATAAATGTAATTGTGCAGTCTATTATAGTTTCTGTTTCTAGCTTTTTGCTTTAATAAATGCTGTGATAGCCATTGTTATATCTAAATCTTTGTGTATGTGTTAATTTTTCTATAATAAAACAGATTCACAGGAAGTTGCAAAGATAGGACAGGGAGGTCCCAGGGAGGCTTTGTCCAGTTTTCCCCAGTGGTTGCTTCTTAACAATATGTAAGAAATTGACCTTGGTATAAAGTGTGTGTGGTGTGTGTGCTTATCTTAATTTTTAGGATAAATATAAGTGAAATCATTCAAAATTATTGTGACTATTACCTAATTATGCAAATGACCTATTTAAAATGCTTCTTGTTGTAAGTAACCAAATTCAAACTCACTTCCCAGGCTGTATCTAGAGGGGTTAATGGGGCTTCCCTGATGACTCAGTGGTAAAGAATCCACCTGCAATGCAGAAGACATGGGTTCGATCCCTGGGTTGGGAAGATTCCCTGGGGAAGGAAATGGCAACCTACTCCAGTATTCTTGCCTGAAAAATTCCACGGACAGAGCAGCCTGGTGGGCTACAGTCCATGGCGTCGCAAAAGAGTCAGACACAACTTAACAACTAAACAACAAAGAGCGGTTAATCTGTGAGGCTGGACTCTGAGTATATCTCCATGGATCTGCCTGTTTTCTCCACTCCTAGCCAGTAAATGGCTTAGCTTAGTTTTTCTGTATTTTAACATCATTTTCAGACATTTGCCTCCTATTTGGTGGTAGTACTCCCCTCTGACAATTGCTTGGTTCTTATTGCTTAAAATTTCAGAAGTAGAACTTTCAACATCAATTCTTTCCTTCCCTAAAGATTTCTAGATCTTGCTTGGATCATGCAAGGGAGGTTTTTACCTATGGGAAGGAAGGGTAGTTAGGCTAGGTGATTGGCAGCCTTGCCAAGTTGTGGAGGGTTATTTCCTAAAAGTAAATGATACCAGACAGAAGCAGCAGCTGAGCATGAGAGAAGTCCATTCTCCCTGCACTCTTCCCAACCTAACAGTAAGTTGAATTTTTTTTTTTAAATTTTGCCTATTTTGAAATGATGTGGCTGTTTCCTGAGTAATTCTCATAGGAAAAGATGCCAACAATTCAGAATTGTACTATATAAGACAAATTTTTTTATTCACTCTTTTCCAAGAGGGGGAACCAACCTGTTAACAATTGTCTGTATCCTTGCAATTATTAGTTTGTTTACTAATATATGTACCTGTATACATTTTTTAAAAAATTAAAGCACACACACACACATACATATTATCCAGTTACTTGCTTTTTTCATCATAATGGTGTGTCTTAACTTTCCTTGAATAGTACCTCTCCAGTTACTTGAATGTGCTGTTAATTACTTAATTGTTAATATTGATTACAAATTATATTCATTTTTTTTACACTAACAATAAAGTGATGACTTTTTTTGCTTTAGTCTTTATTTCCTGCTTAGTTAAAAGATCTAGGAGTCTAGATATTGTTGTGACATCACAGCATCATGCTAAGGCACTGTTACAAGTTCTCTCATAATGTTTTGGGATTGCTTTTTTCCTATGTTGATTTTTTTTATCC
Organism: Bos indicus; assembly: GCF_029378745.1. Lineage (NCBI taxonomy): Eukaryota > Metazoa > Chordata > Mammalia > Artiodactyla > Bovidae > Bos > Bos indicus. The sequence continues at coordinate 11,332,919 of NC_091782.1, read as the reverse complement.
CCAAATTGTGGTAAAATACACATAACAAAATCTACCACCTTAACCATTTTAACTGTACAGCTCAGTCATGTTAAGTACATTCACACTGTTGTACAACTATCACCACCATCCATCCCCATAACACTTCTCATCTCATAGAACCGAAACTCTATATATCCATTAAACATTTTGAGTCTTTGCTTTCAACTCTTTAGGTATATGCCCAGAGTAGAATTGTTGAATTATATAGTGATTCTGTTTTTAATCTGGGGGCGGGGGGGGAAGGACCCACCATACTGCTTTTCATAGCACCTGCAGCATTTTTACATTCTCAGCAGCAAAGCACAAAGTTTCCAGTTTCTCCATACTCTTGTCAACATAGTTATTTTAAAATATGTACCTGTACTTTAAAACGCATTAATAATAAGTAATATATATTAATCACTACCTATGTACAAGGTGACTCAGTGGTCAAGAATCCACCTGCCAATGCAGGAGACATGGGTTTGATCCCTGATTCTTGAAGATCCCCTGGAGGAGAAAATGACAACCCGCTCCAGTATTCTTGCCTGAAAAATCCCATAGATGGATGAGCCTGGTGAGCTACAGTCCATAGGATCACAAAGAGTTAGATACGACTGAGCACACACACATACATAATAAGATTATGCTAATTATTATGTTAAATGTCAGGTTCTCACAGCAGCTAGTATCCTCATTCTGTAGATGAGTTGCTTTCGACTGCTTTGGATGTCAGGGTTTCTGCTTTGAATGTCAGTTTATGCTAGTGCTGTCAAATTAACTGGAGAGCTTTTCTAGCTCTTAGAGATACACTGGTACACTTTATTTTAAAAGAATTTTTAAAAAAGAATTACTCAATTAACTCTTCATTGAAAATGTAGTAGCACTTGACCTTACTATCTGGACTTGTTGCTTTTTAGGAGTGGTTCTTCAGTTTTTTAATCTACATGATTGTTATATCCATGTAGGTGTTTTGTTTTTTTTTTTGTTCAGTAAAACTGAGCATAAAAAACAAAAACTATAGAAAAATTTTTTGCAAGTACTTTTTTCTCCCCCATGAATTAGGCATGCAATTGAATCTCTCCCCATTGCCTCCATTTGTATTTTGTGATAAAAACATGATTAACCTCAGGCCGGAGAAGGCAATGGCAACCCACTCCAGTACTCTTGCCTGGAAAATGCCATGGATGGAGGAGCCTGGTAGGCTGCAGTCCATGGGGTCGAGAAGAGTCGGACACGACTGAGCGACTTCACTTTCACGCATTGGAGAAGGAAATAGCGGCCCACTCTAGTGTTGTTGCCTGGAGAATCCCAGGGACGGCGGAGCCTGGTGGGCTGCCGTCTATGGGGTCACACAGAGTCGGACACGATGAGGTGACTTAGCAGCAGCAGCAGCAACCTCAGGCAGTGTAAAGGTACTTTTGGGGGTAGTTTATGGGTAAGGTCAATAAGATTTCCAAATGTATGATAATGATTTAGCCAAATGGCATTAAGCCAGCCATGTGTTGGAGTCATACTTAAAAGCAATCAGAGCCAATTTTTTTAAAATAAAACATTTGAAGTATAAACAATAAAATAACAAATAAATAATAGTAGCTCCTACTCAGCCTAAGAAAATCTCATTGTTGTATATGATGCCATGTGTACTCCTCCTTGATCATATCTCTATATTAGTAGTTCACTTGTGGAATATAGCTATCCTGAATTTGTCTTGTATTTCTTTTGTGTTGTTACTTTATTCTTTCTTTTTACTCAGCTTTTTAAAAACTGAGATATGATTGGCATATAATACTGTGTACGTTTAATGTGTATAACATATTTGATGAATTTATATCACATTGTGATTGACATTGTAGTGTTAACTAACATCTGTTATATCTTATTATTTCTTCCAGTGGTAGGAGCAGTTAAGATCTAGCCTCTTAGAAATTTTGATGTTTGTAATATAGTTTTATTGTCTATAATGACCATACTGTGTGTCAGAGCTCCAGCAATTATTTACTGACTAGTTGCAGTTGTGCAGTTATTTATATTTTAACTACACATTGGCTGTTTTGTATGTTTTTAAACTCTGAAGGTGGGATACGTTGTATATATTCTACAGCTTGCTATTTGCACTCCATCTTACGTTTGTGCAATTCATTCATACTGATGGATGTAACTTCTTCATTTTTCAGCTCAGTTCAGTTCAGTCGCTCAGTAGTGTCCAACTCTTTGCGACCCCATGAATTGCAGTACACCAGGCCTCCCTGTCCATCACCAACTCCCGGAGTTCACTCAGACTCACGTCCATCGAGCTAGTGATGCCATCCAGCCATCTCATCCTCTGTCGTCCCCTTCTCCTCCTGCCCCCAATCCCTCCCAGCATCAGAGTCTTTTCCAGTGAGTCAACTCTTCACATGAGGTGGCCAAAGTACTGGAGTTTCAGCTTTAGCATCATTCCTTCCAAAGAACACCCAGGGCTGATCTCCTTCAGAATGGACTGGTTGGATCTCCTTGCAGTCCAAGGGACTCTCAAGAGTCTTCTCCAGGACCACCGTTCAAAAGCATCAATTCTTCCGCACTCAGCCTTCTTCACAGTCCAACTCTCACATCCATACATGACCACAGGAAAAACCGTAGCCTTGACTAGACGGACCTTTGTGGGCAAAGTAATGTCTCTGCTTTTGAATATGCTATCTAAAGTTGGTCATAACTTTCCTTCCAAGGAGTAAGCGTCTTTTAATTTCATGGCTGCAGTCACCATCTGCAGTGATTTTGGAGCCCCCAAAAATAAAGTCTGACACTGTTTCCACTGTTTCCCCATTATTTCCCATGAAGTGATGGGACCGGATGCCATGATCTTCGTTTTTACTGTTGGATATATTTTATCAAAATACTATAACTTACCTGTCTCTCCTCTTGATGGACATTTAGTTGTTTTCTGCTTTTCCTTATTTCAGACAGTGCTGCTGTGAACACAATTGCATATGCTTCTTCTGGAGCATTCATAGCAGCAAGATTCATAATAGCTAAATAATAGAAACAGTAGAGATGTCCATCAACTGATTAATGGGTAAATTACAGTCTGGCCTATCTATATAATGGAATATTATTCAGCCATAAAAAGTAATGAAGTACTGATAACACCCTATGGCATGGATAAACCTTGAAAACATGTTAAGTGAAAATAGTCACAAAGGCCACATAGTATGTGGTTTTCTATATCTGAAATACACAGAATAGGCAAATTCATAGACACATAAAGTAGACCAGTGTTTTCCAGAGTCTGGGGGAAGAGTGTAATAGTGAGTAGCTGTTGATGGGTTGGGGCTTTTTTTGGAGGGAGGGGGATAAAAATGTCCTAAATTTAAATTGTAATGAGATTACACAACTCTGAATATACTTTAACTAGTGAAGTGTACACTTTAGATTGGTGAACTTATGACATGTGAATTGTATCTTTGGTAGCTCAGATGGTAAAGAATTTGCCTGCAATGTGGGAGACCCAGGTTCGATCCCTGGGTTGGGAAGATCCCCTGGAGAAGGAAATGGCAACCCACTCCAGTACTCTTGCCTGGAGAATCCTGTGGACGAAGGAGCCTGGTGGGCTACAATCCATGGGGTCACAAAGAGTCGGACACAACTGAGCTACTAACACACACACAAAGAAGTTAAAGTAACTTCCAGGAAATTGTTTTCAAATGCAACCCACTAGTAGGTTATAGACCAATTTAGTGAGTCAGAATGGACTTAACAGTTTCTTTGGTTTTACTTTTTGTTTTAAACTACAGGAATTTCTTCATCATTTATTCTTTAGAAAATGTAGAAGTGTGGAGTTTGTGTGGCTAATTTGAATATATGAATTCATGAAATGTGTAAGTGAACATTCATAAATAGCATATTCTTTATGATGATTATGAATATATAGTATTTGACTACAAAAGACTCAGTAAATTTTTATTTAGTGCTTTGGTTTTGCTATTGAGTGATTGGTGATGATTATACCAATGGAATCTTGAGTTGAAAGGATCCTTCGAAATCAGAGAAAACATTCTAACTTGGCTTTTATTTACCTCTTGATTCACACTCCAGACTTCGTGTCAGAACAAGCTTGGAACTATAAGGAGAGCAAAACTGTCAAGCTTTTCCACTGCTTTCAGCTTTCTTCCCAAATTTTTGCCTTGATTCTGTTCTATACCACAGCCAAGTATATTCCTATTTCTAATATTACTGGTGTTTTAATTGGGTTATAGATTATTTGACTTCTTTGGAAGCATACTGCTATTAAATTTTGATCTGTTGTTCATTTCAGTTTATATTGGAGATTTTGTAGATGTACTGGGTTAAATTTTGTATGCTTTGAGAGCTTTAAACTACTGATAACAATGGTTTTTCTTCTAAATATAAATAGCATATACTTGTGACATGAAATATTGATAGGTATGAAAAGTTTTAAAGCACAGACTGAAACTATTTTAGAACTCTCCCTTTTTGTCCTAGGAAGACTGGTTTTTAGTTTCAAGTGTTAATAAGCTGAAATTCTTTCTGTAATATTTCTTCAGAAATTTTATACTATTATAACAACCATCAATCAAAGTTACAGTGATATTGAACTCTTTAATCATGTTATCATCTTTTCCTCACTGTCTAATAGTAACTGTCTCTGTTTTCTCAAATTTTCTTTCTTTTTTGGGTTTTTGTCTTTTTCTGGCAGAGGCTTTTATTGAGTTGTCTGATGTTCATTGATTGACATCGTGTGTAAAAGCATGGCTTAGTAAAACATGGGTGGTTTGAGAAAGCCAAGATAATACAAGGATCTAAAGGAAACTTAGAGACTATAAATCCTATCCTAAAGATGAAAGAAGGCAGTACATCATTGAAACAATACAAGAGTCTGTAGAAAAGGAACATTCAAGAGAAAAAAGTGGGAATTGCATGTCCGTTTTTCACAACTCAATATTTCACTGCTTTTCAAAAATTTTTCAATTATAGTTCTTAAAATAAAAATTGTAAGACAACAAGTTTGAAATCAGAGAATTTGTTTTAGAAACCTGTCTTAATAAATTTGGAAATGTTCATTCAGACTCATTCCCACTTAGGAAAGTAGGCCAGGTAAGTTGCCCAAAGACATGCTTTCACTAAGAATTGAATCATGCAGTTTTGTAACTACTTTTGTATCCTCTGAGGGACAGAAAGTACCAAGAGTGAGGCAGGTTGGAATGGCCACTGAAAATTCAAATCTAGTCATGCTTGCCAATGTAGTTATGTCTCAGCAGCCCATTAATTTTGCTATTCAATTTTTTTCTGTTGAATCTTTTGGAAAAAAAAACAATCTGATGAAAAAGGTTTGAAAATGCAAATAAAATACTGGGAAATGGGAATTAAAATTCCTTTTCCTGCAACTGCTGAAAAGAGTGATGTGGACACTACTACTTTTGCTCAAAGCTTCATGAAGCAGGCAGCTTTTAAGTGTCAGAGCCTGAATGCAAACCCAAGTCTTTCTGCCTCCTGAACTACTTACTTACTCAGTGCTTAAAAGTTTTAATATAAGTAATTGATGGCATGTAGAGAAAGGAATCAGTTTTAAGTGTTTAGTACATTATAAGATAACATTTTAACCTGTCAAATAAACCAAGTTTTTGAAATTTAGTAATACTTGAATACTCGGAGCCCATGTGTGACTGGAGATGTAATTCATTACAGCTCTTTCAGAAAAGTCATACTATATAAAAAACATTTGTGGGCACAGATTGGGAAGAAATAATCCAAAGTGTTAATATGTTCAAAATAGAGATGTTTTAGAACAAAATAATTATTTTTCAAATTTCCTATATTTAACCTGTTATTTTTATAAACAGGGAAAATGTTTCTATCTTTATCTGGTAGTTTAGGGGAATAATTCTAAATGCAGAATAAAAATTGTCTAAAAATACTCAACAGCTTTAATTTTTAGTACTGACAGAATGTACCAGAGTAGATAGTGATACCACTAAAGGAAGTAGATTTAAGAGATGGTATAGGAATGAGGGGGAACGTTAACAATATAATAGGAAAAGCAGGATACAAATTTGTTTATAAAGTATGTTTTTTAATAAAAACAACAGCAAATTACTGGAGGAAGATCTAGTTTTACCAGCAGTTTTGAGTATTGAGATTCAAGTAATTTTTCCCCGTTGTACTTTTATATATTTTCCAGATTTTATTTAATCATGTACTGACTTTTTAAAACTAGGCTTTTCCTAACACGAGGTAAAGTGATAGGTAATGTTTTCCTAGGCTGCCACTGCGTAACATTCCGTTTGTGTTATCTGTTCATGGGTCCTGTTTTCTTCTGCTCACATGGAATGAACATGTTTGTATTATTTCTTAGATCTGAAACTCAGCCCCGAGGCTCTGCTCCGCACTCTGAAAGTGACCCGCCCGAGCAAGAAGAGGAGATCCTGGGATCTGATGATGATGAGCAGGAAGATCCCAATGATTACTGCAAAGGTAAGGTTTTCTGTGAGGAGATATCAAGTAAGATATAATTCATGTGTACACTCTTTCATTTGAATATTTGATCTATCAGCATAAATGGTGTTAATGCTTTCTGCTTATTGCATCCTTTTCTCTAAGTATAGGAATTAGTATTTCCTTTTAGTTTGACTTAATTAAAGCTTAGTTTAAGTTAAATGTATCTACTCTCTTTTTCCTTAAAAAATGATAGTGCATATTTTCCTTAGAAAATTTCAGAAATATATTAAACAAAAAGAAAACAAAAGTTATCTATAATGCTATCATCCAGAAGTGAACAGTGATAAGATTTGGTATGTAGACTTTTGAAAAACACATTTTCTCTACTCTTTTCTCAAAGTGATGATTGCTAAGCTACATTGTATTAGAATTACGGATACTTAAAAACCATGGCATAAGATTGCCTGATGTATTTTGTTTCTTTTACAAAACATTCCAGGATTCTTGGGTAGGATTGAATCTTGTAACAGAATGTATCTTACCATTGAGGAGAACTTGGTTCTTCTCAGCAGGCAGAGATAGGTGTTTAAATCCTTTGATTCCTGCCACTGTTATCAGCCTTTTCTGGTCTTCTGGTTTGTTTCGTTGTGCTGTGTTTTGGAAAAGTAATTTTTTTTTTTCAAGTTAACATGAGCTCAATAATACTGTGTTGCTGACTTGATTTAAAATTTTCTTTTGTTGAATTGATTGTATTAAAAGAAACCATTTTTATTTGCTGAAGATGTATAAATGTTGGAAAATGTGAGATTTTTTTTTCCTAAGTAAGTGATTCTTTCCCTCTGTTGTTTCTTCCAGGAGGTTACCATCTTGTGAAAATTGGAGATCTGTTCAATGGGAGATATCATGTGATCCGAAAGTTGGGCTGGGGACACTTTTCAACTGTGTGGCTATCATGGGATATTCAGTAAGTTTTAGTACAAGAGGATTAGGTGGTTCCTAAATGTTTGTGTTTAATTTTCCACTTTTAGTCTAGCTCTAGACTGATTTCTTAATAAAAATCTTATAGTTGATAATCTTTATATTCTTGGGCAAATGACTTTCCTCTGGTGAAGCAGCACCTTAGAGGAGACACAAGATTGAATTATTATCAGTAAAGCTCTTGAAACTCCCAAATTCAAAACATTACAGATACTCAAAGAAAGTATAGTGTATTAGTTCATAGTTTTTCCCACTGGAATAGAGCTAAATTTTTAGATGGTATCCTAGACCAACCTGTGTGAAATTATTTTCTTGTGTTTTGTTTCTATAACAGATTTGCTCAGCCATACAGTCTAAAACCTCTACATAAAAATCACAGGCAGTTAACATTGGATGTTTACCTTAAAGTGTATCTTCTATCTTTGATGAGACAGCAATTGCTATCTATGCACTATTTTTATCAGTTTTTCACCCAAGTATTTCTTCTGGCTTCTTAGAGGAAAGTATAATATTATAGCTTTTAACCTTTTAGGTTTTACTATATAAGTATACAGAATACTTCTGATTTGGTGAAGTTTCCCCCCTTACTTATCTCCATTTCATGGTTTTACATGGGTTCATGGAGCATTCAGAAAGTGGATTTTAACTCAGAGAAAATGTTTTGATGATTGACATTATCTAGGAACAGATTTTCTTCTTCTTATAAGTTCAATATGGCCAGTTAGTGCTATTAACAGGTGCAGATGATCCCACAGAAATAGTTCTTTGTGTTTGAATACCAGGGAAACATGAAATCAATATACATTCTATCACTGTCTCCCAGTTATGGTTAAATCTTAGCGAAACTGAAAGGTAAGACATTTAGTCTTAATTGCCTGTATTTGTTTCTTAGGGGAAAGAAGTTCGTGGCAATGAAAGTAGTTAAAAGTGCTGAACATTATACTGAAACTGCACTTGATGAAATCCGGTTGCTGAAATCAGTAAGTATTAGATTGTATATGTGAGCTACGTTATAAATAAATAAAGTTTTATTCAAGTTAAGACATACCAAATACATACTTTTTGATATGGCTAAGTTTTACTGTAAAGTTCCAGTATCCTTACAGAGGTAGAAGAAGACAGTATTTACACATTCTGTGTATTTGGTAGGGAACTGGTAGAATATGCTGTGATGGCAACTCTCCCTGTACATGCACACTGAAAAAAAACCTTGCAAATAAAAATATTTATTGAGCATGTTTTATGTGCCAGGTTTTCTTTCCTGTCATGGTTAAAATAAAAGAAGTGTGAATAAATATATAACTTCTGTTTTGTTTTAAAGTCTTTAAAAATATTTAATATAAAAATAAGCACTGTAGTTATTAAGTCCCTTATGTTACTTGGAAACTTAGGTAAATATTTTCAAAAACTTATTTTCAGTTTTCTTAAAAATTCGGAAATGTCAGTGAGGTAGAAGAAGCTTGAATCCTAAGTGAGAAGACATGAGTTTTTAGGACTGGCTCTATCTGAATATATCCTCAACTCGTCTTTTTATTTCCTCTGAGCCTTAGATTTTTCATTCAGAAAAGCAAGGATGCTAGACCAAGAGAGCTTCAGGAAAGTACTTTCAATGTGCTAGTCTGTAACAAGATGAGCTCATGACCCAAAGTAAATCAGGGTACTGCTTCCTTCCCTGAGAGGTTTTTCTGTGAAAAAAATGAAGGCTGAATAAGCAGTATGGTTAGTGCTATGGTTGATTTGCATCATGCAAAAGCTCCTGAATTCTTCCTGGCCTGGTAACTAGCAGTTAATTTGGGAGTAAGTAGCAAAATGTTATAATTAGAACAGTAACTATATAATACAATCTTTGTTGATTGTATTTTCTTTTGTGAACTGTTTTTATTAAGTTCTTTGAGCTATTAAAATTTTATGTTTGTCTTACAGATTTGTATAAGCTCTTTTCTGAAGTAATCCATTGTTACATATGCTGCTGGTATCCCCTCCCTCACCATTTGGTTTATTTCTGTGCTTTCCCTTTTTTTAAATATTGTCTTCCCTATTACAGGTTCGTAATTCAGATCCTAATGATCCAAATAGAGAAATGGTTGTTCAACTACTAGATGACTTTAAAATATCAGGAGTTAATGGAACACGTATCCTTTTTAGAACCTATTTTGAAAACAAATCATGAAATAACTTTATTTCAAAGAAAGGAATGAGATTTGCATTGGTCTCTTTTCTCAAACTATAATCAAAATGTTTTTATTTTATTGTAAACTTTTGAACACATTGTGAATCATGTCTATCTTTTGTATGGTGTGTTTTTTAAAGCTATTGCTTTACACTTTTTCCTTTTTTCAGGCAAATTAAAACTGAAGTCAAAAGAAACTTTAAAAAAAAAAGACTTGTAGTACTAATACTAAGTAAAGTTTCTATTTTATCAATTAACACAGATTTTAGTGAATTATTGAGAAATAGTAGGTTAAATAAGAATTCAGTGCACTTTATTATCTCAGTATTTAAGAGGCTGTATGTGTAGATTATGCTTAAAATCTAAATGTAATTGTTCATATTCTGTCGTAATGAAAAAAACTACTAGTTTTATGTTTTGATCTGAAATTTTAGAATTTTAAAGTTGGAAGGAATGTTAGCTGTTCCCCCCGCTGCCCCCATAAGTTAATATCAGTGTGACATGCAAAGAGCTGATTGAAAGATTGTTGCAACAGCTATGGTTGTAAAGGCCTAGCAAATTTTTCAGAATAAAAGATGAATTTCACTTGGATTGGAGAGTCTAAAACTGTTTTTAAAAGTGTTTAAAAATGTGTAAGGAAAGATTTCATGAGTCATTCTACTTTCCCTGCATGTCTAGCTTCTCTTAACACACACTGTAGCCAGTGATTTGTTAAAGGAAATGGGCTACGTAGGGCTCTGTAGTATCATGTGGACTGTGGTTTAAGAGATTTGAACTAAAACACATGGAGAAAGCATAAGATAGGAGAGAGAACAAGTGATACCATGAGGATTTTATCTGTCATTCTGAAGTTAGTTTTCAGTTATTTCCTTGGAGAAGTATAAATCATAGCCCTCTGCCTCCCATCTCTAAGGAATACAGATACAAGAATCATGCCATATGAATCATCGTTTTATGTCTTGTGGTCATTTCATAGGTGACTTACTGTGTGTGTGTGTGCGCACACATTTTTTCAAAGAATTAGGGAGGCAAACCAAGAAATAAACCATATAGGATATTGTGATGGCTGTTGGATTCTGTTTCCCTATTACTTGACCTTGTAATGTTTGTCATTGTGCCAAATTTCTCTCTTAATTTGGGAACATTATAGTAAAACTGTAGAAAAAGTCGGTATAATCTCCTTAGTAATGCAGAGTACCTTTTTTTGACCCTAAGCAAGAAGAGTTTTGTTTTTGTTTTTGTTTTTTTAAATTATTGAAGTATCTTAATAGATTTTGAATTTCAAGTTCTAAGATGTTTTCTAAACATCACCGTATGGTTTCTCTGTAGTTTCTGTCCACTGAGTTCCTATTTTACTAATTTCTCCCTTTATCCTTAGCCATTTCTCTCTGCCCTTCCTCCTACTTGTCTCCCAACTGTCTCAGTTAAGGCATTATTTGCTGCGTCTAGAGGTTGAAAAGGATAAAATGCAGAGCACTGAGTTAAGGTTTAATGAATTATGTCATTCTCCTGCCTCTCATCTCTTTTCACAACATAGGTATAACTGTATGGAGCCACATATCTGTGATTTTCTTTGTATCTGGGTATACTGCTTTTTCTCTGGAGCACTGTCCTTTCTCATTTTGAAGTATCACAAGGACTCTGAACTAGAAGTTAGTCATAGACTTCAGTATAAATGCATTCGTTCTACTTCCATGGGTGGTGAGGGGAGAAGAGTGATTAAGAAGTAACAGCTGATCTTTACATAATATTAACATGGGTCAGTGTCATTTTTTGGCCACCTATGTGACCTATGTTTTAGGGTACTTTTTTTTTTCTGGTGTGTATTTTACCTCTTTTGCTAGCTCTTCTTGTTCATAAGACACTCTAAGTGTGGCTCTTAATTAATTTTCAGCCTTTTTTCTTTACACCATCTCCCACAAAATTTTTTTTTCACATATCCTTTTGCTGTTTCACCCAGTTCTTTTGTTTTTAAGCTATTAAATGTTTGATCATTTTTATATCACTATTTGCAAATTAAAACAACACTGTTGTTAAATTGTAATGCTTCTCTCAAAGGAAAGTTAATAATAAAGCTGCTGCTGCTAAGTCACTTCAGTCGTGTCCGACTCTGTGCGACCCCATAGACGGCAGCCCACCAGGCTCCCCCGTCCCTGGGATTCTCCAGGCAAGAACACTGGAGTGGCTTGCCATTTCCTTCTCCAATGCATCAAAGTGAAAAGTGAAAGTGAAGTCGCTCAGTCGTGTCCGACCCTCAGCGACCCCGTGGACTGCAGCCCACCAGGCTCCTCCATCCATGGGATTTTCCTGGCAGGAGTACTGGAGTGGGGTGCCATTGCCTTCTCCGATAATAAAGCTAGGAACTTAAAATTCTCTTTTCTGGTTTGTTTGTTTAAGCAATCTGCATTCTAAAATATCTTATTTTGGTATATTTCGTATATACAGAAATAGAATAGTTTGAATCCTCAGAGATCCATTACCCATTCTCAAATTTATCAACTCATAACCAATGTTGTTTTGTCTGTATCTCCTGATAATTTTGTGACCAGTCTTAAATATATTATTTCATCCATAATTATTTTAGAAAGTATTTCCAAAAGACAGAGACTCTTAAAATATAACCCCAACATAGTTATTATTCCTAAAAAAATTGGGGACCAGTTTCTTAGTCCCTTTATGTAGTCAGTGTTTCAGTGTCTCTAGATGTCTCTTTTTCTTTTTTTAATTCTTTTTTTTTTTTTTTATCTTTTATACAATTTTATTTAAAAAATCTTGTTAATGTACAGGCATTGGCACATTTTAAAAACAAACTACATAAACAGATCTTTCCTATAACCTAGGAAAGTGGAATGTCAGAAGTCAACAAAATGTGATAAACTTAAAGTGCTAAAACAGAAGGCACTTCACAAACTCTGTTCACTGAAACAGTTAATATATCCTAGTTTACACCCTTCATGTTATAAGTGGCAGTGAATGTCTGGATTGGAGGACACAAAGGAACATGGACAGTCTTGTGGCAGTACAAGTGGAAGACAGAACAAGTGATGAGCCCTTGGCCAACTTTCTTGTTTCGCATGACCTGAAGTCTACTTTAACTTTCTTCTCATATAAGGGGAAGAAAACAGAAGGGTTCAGAATGGGAAGAAAAGTTGAAATTTCAGAAAGTAATTACTTGAGGGTGTGGAGGGTTGGTGGATATGAAATCATTTTTTCTCCTGAAACAGTCAGAATCCTTTGTTTTTATGGTTGAAGTTTTGTGAAGCAAAAATAAAGTATTAGGGAAGAACATTTCAGAATCAGTGAACTAAAAAGGTGTTACATTCATTATTTTAAATACTTAGGTTATTAAGAAGTCTAAAATGTTACACAGTTAGAGGTAGATAACAGTCCCAAGTTTCCATGGAATCTAATAATTTAGTATCTGAACATCAAACAGATCACAAACGCCTTCATTATCATCTAAATTAAAGTTGTAGTCATCTGCTGGGGTCGGAGAAAGCCGTAAGAGCGGAAACACATCAGAAGACATTAACTCATCAATGATATCTCCACTAATAGATCCTGCTGAAGACAAGTCTGTGGCTGGCGTGTGCTGGAGAGGCTGGCTTCGTTCAGAGACAGGTGGCTCAGGCAGGCTCTGGACGGCTGAGCTGGGCTTGTGTGGAGGCACTGGGGTAGGAGGCTCAGAGGGAGGCTGCACGAGGTCGTCTGAGGGGGGCACCGGGAAAACCACGGGCTTAGATGAGCTGGACTCTTTATTTATAAGCAGCACGTGGATAGGTCCTGAATGACTCTTTAGATTGATCTGATATTTCTTTTGTCCATTCTGACCCATTTCTGGAATAGGTACCTCCAGTTGTGTACCAGAAGGTGCTTGAATGGCCAAAAGTGTATCACCATTAAAACAATTACAGATGTCTTCATGAGTTACATAGGAAAATCTATTATTAATGGAGTCGTCCATCACATTTTTGATGCTTTGCTGTAGCCACAACTTCTGCTGATCAAGTTCTCTTTCCTTCAGTTCTAGATCTTCAATTTCAGCTTTGAGATATTTTAATCTATCTATGACTTCTTTAGTATTACAGCCAGCACCTACACCTTTCCATTGTATACTGTTTTTTGACTTTTTTTCAATTAAGTCAATTCCTTCCAAGACATTGGTGATATCATAAATTCTTCTTTTTTGCCTCACAGCCAAAGTATCTGCAGCCGCCTTGAGGTCCAGAACGCCGTCCTTGGCCTCCTGCAGCAGCGACGCGAACTTGGCGGTGAGCAGCCCCAGGCTCTTCTCGTGCCGGCTACTGCCGGCCCCGGGCGGCGCGCAGCTCGCGGGCTCGGCCGCCGCCATCCTGTCCCCGCGCTCCGCCACCTGCCTGGCCGGACCCCAGGCGGCCGCGGCCGTCGCTGCCCGCCAAGGGCGGGACGAGGGCTCTTTTTTTAATTCTTAACTTAAGTCAAGAGTCACATAAAGTTTTTAACAGTTCCTTTATTATTTGGCACATCAAAATGTTGCAGGCTCATTTTGTATATTTACTATCCCAGACCTGGGGTCAGCCATTTATCTGCAAAGCCCTAATTCCTTTTAGTGGGAAATGGACAGAATTGAAGCACAGCACACAGTTTGCTACTGGGTTGGTTACGGCCGTCACTTGTATGATCTGTCAATCCTCTGCAAAGAGCAAGTACCTTCATTCTCTTCCTCCCCTCCCTTTTTTTGTGTCACTTGGAAGTTGCCTTTACAGCTTACTCTTGTGGGTCTGTGGGTTTGTTTGAATTACTTTTTCTTTATGTGTTTCATTTTGGATAGTTTCTATTGCTGTACTTTTTTGAGTTTACTAATCTCATTCTGCAGTGCCTGATCTGCCATTTATCCCATCCACGGTATTTTTCATCTCTCACTTGCTGCTTTTCATCTCAGAAGTTCAGTTTGGGTCTCTCTTTTTCTTCCAGTTTTATTGAAATATAATTTGATAATTATCACACACACTGTGATAAGTCTACTAAGGTTATATTATCATAGAGATGTTAAAAGTTGACTATGTTCTCCACACTGTACATTTCACACCCATGACTCACTTATTTTGCAACTGAAAGTGTGTTCCTAATCGGTCTCACCTTTTTTTTTTTCCCCTCCTCCAACCATCCTCCCTCTGGCAACCACCTGTTTGTTCTCTGTATCTATAACTCTGTTTTCTGGTGTTTGTTTATTTGTTTTTGTCTTTGATATTCCACATTATTAAGTGAAATTGTACAGTGTTTGTCTGTCTCACTTATTTCACTTAGAAGCATACCCTTTAGGTTCATCTATTTCACAGATGGCAAGGTTTCATTGTTTTTATATTAATATGTATACACCACCTCTTCTCTGGGTCTCTCTCTTTTTTAAAATCTTTTGTATCTCTTCAACATATGGAATGACTATGACTGTTAATTTCCTTGTCTGCTAATTCTAACAAGTGGGCCAGTTCTGGGTCAGTTTTAAATTATTGATAATTCTAATTTTCAGATACAATTTCCTGCATCTTTGTTGCCTGGTAGTCTTTCATTGAGACATTGTGATTTTTACCTTGTTGGCTGTTGGATATTTTGTGTTCCTTTAAATCTTGAGCTTTGTTCTGCAATGCAATTATTGCCAGGAAACAGTTTGATCCTTTTCAGATTTTACCTTTATGATTTGTTAGATGGCTAGGACTAATCATCATTTGATGCTAAAGCTGAAACTCCAGTACTTTGGCCACCTCATGCAGAGTTGACTCATTGGAAAAGACTCTGATGCTGGGAGGGATTGGGGGCAGGAGGAAGAGGGGACGACAGAGGATGAGATGGCTAGATGGTGTCACCGACTTGATGGACATGAGTTTGAGTGAACTCCGGGAGTTGGTGATGGTCAGGGAGGCCTGGCATGCTGTGATTCATGGGGTCGCAGAGAGTCGGACACGACTGAGCAACTGAACTGAACTGAGGACTAATCATTCCTTCCACTGAGGCAAGGTTTTCCTAAATATTCTGCCAAATGCCCCATAACTATGAATTTTTCCAGGTTTTTTTTTTTTTTTTTTAATTGACTTTCCTGGTGGCTTATATGGTAAAGAATCTGCCCGAGATGTAGGAGACCTGGGTTCGATCCTTGGGTCGGGAGAAGGGAATGGCTACCCACTCCAGTTTCTTGCCTGGAAAATCCCATGGACAGAGGAACCTCGTGGGCTATGGTCCATGGGGTTTCGGAGCTGACAAGACTGAGTGACTTTCACTTTCTGTTCATAATTGATATACAACATTGTATTAGTTTTTTGTATACAGCATAATGATTTAATAGATGTATACATTGCAAAATGATTACCATAGTAAGTTAACAGCCATCACCACACAGTTACATGTTTTTCTTGTGTTGAGAACTCTTAGCAACTCTCAAATATACAATATTATTAAGTACAGTCACCATCCTATACCTTACATACTCAGTACTTACTCATCTTAGAACCAGAAGTTTGTACCTTCTGACCACCATGACCCATTTCCCCCACCTCCCACCTTTGGCAACCACTGGTCTGTTTACTGTGTCTGCGTTTGTCTTATTTTGGTTTTAGATTCCACATATAAGTGAGATCATACAGTCGTCTTATTTCATTTGGCATAACAACCTCAGGGTCCATCCATGTTGTCACAAATGGCAGGGTTTCCATCTTATGGCTGAATAATATTCCATTGTCTATGTAGACCACATTTTCTTTATAGTCATCCATCAGTGGACACTTAGGTTGCTTCTGTGTCTTGCTGTTTGTTTTGCATTTCCCTGGTGATTAGTGATGTCAAACTCTTTTTCATGTACCTGTTGGCCATCTGTATGTCTTCTCTGGAAAAATGTGTTCAGATTCTTGTTTTAATCAGACTGAGATCTTTTCCCCCTGTTGAGTCATAGGAGTTTTTTTATATTTTTTATTTACTCCTTGTCAGATCTTTGATTTTAAGTATTTTTCCCATTCCATAGGTGGCCTATTCATTTTCATTTTGTTTCCTTTTTTTCTGCAGAAGATTTTTAGTTTGAAATAGTTCTTGTTCATTTTTGCTTTTGTTGACTTTGTTTTTGGTGTCAGATCCAAAATATCATCGCCAAGACCAATGTTAAGGAGCTTACCACCTGTGTATTCTTTTAACAGTTTTATTGTTTCAGGTCTTATGTTCAGGTCTTTAATACATTTTGAGTTGATTTTGGGATATAGTATAAGATAATGATCTAGTTTCATCCTTTTTCAGGTGGCTGTTCAGTTTTCCCAGCATGACTTATTGAAGTTACTGTCCCCATTGTATATTCTTGGCTCCTTTATTGTAAGTTAATTGATCACGTATGTGTGGGTTTATTTCTCACCTGTAACTGAAGTTGCCTAGTCCTCCTGGCTGGAGCCCTGTGGGGATGCTGGGCACTGTTCCCTCGAGTCCTTTCAGATGGCTCCCCCCCAGTAGTTTCCTCATATGCCTGTGCTGATTTACCGCTCTGCTGAATGTGTGAGGCGGACCGCATTGCAGATCTTCAGGGCTCTCTTTCTCTACAGCTCTCTCCTCTCTAGTACCTTGTTCTGTGAACCATAGCTGCTGCCTTGATCTCCCAAGACTAGTTCCATCTGTTTAACTCAAGGGGTTTGCCTGAAAAGTCTCAAGACAGTAAGAAGACAGTAATCTGTCAGACATCACTGTCTTCTTTGCCTGATATCCAAGGTCGTTAAATCTGTTGTTTTATGTATTTTGCTTGATTTTGTTGTTGTCGCTTAAAGCAAGAGGGTAAACCCAGTTCCTGTTACTCTATCTTGACTAAAGAACTTCCTAGACACGTTTAACTCTTAAGAAATTACTGACCAGTTTTCCAAAGCAGTTGTACCATTTTACACTTTTGTTAGTGCAGCATGGGAGCTCCAGTTGCTCCATATCCTCCCCTACATTTAATCATGTTTTTCACTCTGCTGGATCTTCTTTGCTACACAGGTGTTTGTGTAGCTGGTGGCAAGCAGGGGCTCCTCTTTGTTGCAGTGTCCAGGCTTCTCACTGCAGTGGCCTCTTATTGCAGAGAACAGGTTCTGGGGCATGCAGGCTTCAGCAGTTGTGGTTCCCAGGCTGCAGAGTACAGGCTAAATAGTTGTGACACTCGGGCTCAGTTGCTCCACAGCATGTGGGATCTTCCTCGACCAGGGACTGAGCTCATGTCTCCTGCATTGGCAGGCACATTCTTTACCACTGAGCCACCAGAGAAACCCTAATCTTTTTAATTTAGTCATTCTGGTGAGTTTGAAATGATATCTCACTATAATTTTGATTGTATTTTCTAAGGTAGTCAAAAGACACAAGTTTGGGTAAACTCTGGGAGTTGATGATGGACAGGGAGGCCTGGCGTTCGCGGATCATGGGGTCGCAAAGAGTCAGACACAATTGAGCAACTAAACTGAACTGAACATGTCCATTTTTAAATCTTTAATTGAGAACAGTTTCTTTCATGCATTCACCACCATCACCCCCTACTGACCTCAAAGAAGCCAGGCCAGTTGTATTGTTCCTTAATTTGGATTTGCCTGATTGTTTGCTCATGATTAAATTCATTAATCATTTTTGTCAGGTATATCCTGGAATGTGAAGTCAAGTGGGCCTTAGAAAGCATCACTACGAACAAAGCTAGTGGAGGTGATGGAATTCCAGTTGAGCTATTCCAAATTCTGAAAGCTGATGCTGTGAAAGTGCTGCACTCAATATGCCAGCAAATTTGGAAAACTCAGCAGTGGCCACAGGAGTGGAAAAGGTCAGTGTTCATTCCAATTCCAAAGAAAGGCAATGCCAAAGAATGCTCAAACTACCGCACCATTGCACTCATCTCACACGCTAGTAAAGTAATGCTCAAAATTCTCCAAGCCAAGCTTCAGCAATACATGAACCGTGAACTTCCAGATGTTCAAGCTGGTTTTAGAAAAGGCAGAGGAACCAGAGATCAAATTGCCAACATCCACTGGATAATGGAAAAAGCAAGAGAGTTCCAGAAAAGCATCTATTTCTGCTTTATTGACTATGCCAAAGCCTTTGACTGTGTGGATCACAATAAACTGTGGAAAATCCTGAAAGAGATGGGAATACCAGATCACCTGACCTGCCTCTTGAGAAATCTGTATGCAGGTCAGGAAGCAACAGTTAGAACTGGACATGGAAGAACAGACTGGTTCCAAGTAGGAAAAGGAGTACGTCAAGGCTGTATATTGTCACCCTGTTTATTTAACTTATATGCAGAGTACATCATGAGAAATGCTGGACTGGAAGAAGCACAAGCTGGAATCAAGATTGCAGGGAGAAATCTCAATAACCTCAGATATGCAGATGACACCATCCTTATGGCAGAAAGTGAAGAGGAACTAAAAAGCCTGTTGATGAAAGTGAAAGTGGAGAGTGAAAAAGTTGGCTTAAAGCTCAACATTCAGAAAACTAAGATCATGGCATCCCGTCCCATCACTTCATGGGAAATAGATGGGGAAACAGTGGAAACAGTGTCAGACTTTATTTTTGGGGGCTCCAAAATCACTGCAGATGGTGACTGCAGCCATGAAATTAAAAGATGCTTACTCCTTGTCAGGAAAGTTATAACCAACCTAGATAGCATATTCAAAAGCAGAGACATTACTTTGCCAACAAAGGTCCATCTAGTCAAGGCTATGGTTTTTCCTGTGTTCATGTATGATTGTGAGAGTTGGACTGTGAAGAAGCCTGAGCGCCAAAGAATTGATGCTTTTGAACTGTGGTGTTGGAGAAGACTCTTGAGAGTCCCTTGGACTGCAAGAAGATCCAACCAGTCCATTCTGAAGGAGATCGGCCCTGGGATTTCTTTGGAAGGAAAGATGCTAAAGCTGAAACTCCAGTACTTTGGCCACTTCATGCGAAGAGTTGACTCATTGGAAAAGACTCTGATGCTGGGAGGGATTGGGGGCAGGAGAAGAAGAGGATGACAGAAGATGAGATGGCTGGATGGCATCACTGACTCGATGGACGTGAGTCTGAGTGAACTCCGTGAGTTGATGATGGACAGGGAGGCCTGGTGTGCTGCGATTCATGGGGTCTCAAAGAGTTGGACACTACTGAGCAACTGATCTGATCTGATCTGATCTGATACTACATTCTTTCTCATTGTATTACATCAGAGGGTACATGATGTGAATTTGTGTTTATCATTGGTGATAATATGTTTGATCACTTGGTTAAGGCAGAGTCTTCTGGATTTCCCTGTTTAAAAGTACCTTTTTCCTTTTATAATTAGTAAGCAGTCTGTGGGGTCATAGGGTAACTCCATGAGAATTCTTTCTCCCAGCAGACTTTATCAATAGTTTTAGTATTCATTGATTCTTACCTGAAACAGTTCAGTTATTACTGTAGTGATTGTAAAATGGCAACTTTTATTTCTGTCATACTTTATATATTTATTAATTGACTTTTTCTCTAAAGAAGACATTTTGAACACACCCTTATTTTAGTATCTTGTTTGGATTCATTTTGTTTTTAGTTTAAGCTAATTCATAACTTCACTCTGCAAAATGTTCTCAACTTCGGCCCGTGGTTTCTTCAAGCTGGTTTTTATTTTCTCTCGATGTGTTCCCTTACTGTAGGCACAGCAAGGTATTCCAGGTTGCCAAAAGGCCCTGGATTGGGCCTTTTTAAGGAGTCCAGGTTTTCCTTTAGTGGAGAAGCTTATTTAAAATAGAAGTCTATTTTAAAACACTGGATCATTATTACATACAAATGTCTTGACTTTCCAACTTATATAGAAACTTCTGTCGAAAATACAACATCTTCCTACTAAAATCCCCGCAGTGCCCTGGCCCTAGCACTACAGGTCCGCAGAGTATTCCTGTCATGCAGTGGGATTCTGGGTGCTCACACAGCACACGTGGCGGTGGCACCAAGGTCAGGTTTGTGCACTGCAGAGGATAAAGCAAGTCAGCTTCTTGTTCTTTAAAAATGCTGACATTTACATTTTTTAGGTTGTTCTGGTATATTGTTTTCTGTAGCTAAAGCAGAATTTATTTTTCCTTGCTCTGATACTAGGAGAGTTGGAGTTGTTACCCTGGACATTAGTTCTGACATTAGGGAAGAAGCTGATCAACACCTTAAGCCTAGTGCTCTCACTAGCTTTATGTACATATTTCACTCTTATTTTAATCACTGTTTAGATGCATAGTTTTACTGATAAACCAGCTCCCCCCCCAAGTTTTCCATATTTTGGGTATTTTTGGTGACAAAACATTAACCTTTGAAATTTCATAATATTGACAGCTAGATTTTTTTTCAGGTAAAGTGCTGTAACTTTTTATACTGAAAGAATACAATAATAATTTCCTTGGGGTGGAGCACAGCTTGTCTTGCCCTTTTCTTCTGTCTCCGTTTTCCTCCTTAACAAACTCCTAGATATCTGCATGGTATTTGAAGTTCTGGGACATCATCTACTCAAGTGGATCATCAAGTCCAATTATCAAGGGCTTCCTCTGCCTTGTGTCAAAAAAATTATTCAGCAAGTATGTATCCTACTATTTTCTATTTTTTCAAGGTTGTACTCCATTTATAGTTATAAAATATTTGCTATATTCCCTGTGTTGTAAAATATATCCTTGTGGCTTATTTATTTTATACATAATAGTTTGCATGTGGTAATTTTTTTAGTTTCTTAAAGTGTCTGGAGTTTCCTATTTCCAATAGAATTTTTACTTCTAAAACTAAGTTTCTTAAATTGCTGAAATTGTTTATTCAGCCTCTAGGGTTTATTGGTTTATTGCATTTGTTTTTAAATGTTTTAGCACAACCATTTCCCCCAGGTTCATCTTCCGTATTAATTATTAGATGGAGAGCTGTGTTTAATGCCTGATTTTAGAATTTTGGACCGTTATCTAGAAGTTCTGGTTGCAAAAACGGATTGTATATTGATAAAGAATACTTTGTCAAATTACGTCCCGCTCTTCACATTATTCATGAGCATTTTCTCATAAACAGCTTTCAATATACAGTAAAGGAGTTTTATCATCAGGAAAGTAGTAATACTTCAGTGGCAAACAGTTTGTTTAACTAATGTGTTTTGTTGGACAGAGCGCCAAACTGGGAAGCACAAGACCTCAGTTCTTCAATAAGGAAATTTAAATTTCAACATACTTAAATCTCTTTCATCGTCACCTACATTTCAGTAGTTAAAGGACATGTCAACCATTTATTCTCAGTCTCTATAATGTACTTAAAGAATATCTTCAAATAGAATTAACTCTGTAAAACTTGAAAGAACATTTCATTGCAAATAAACTCTTTCCTTTGTTTATAGTTTAAAATTAATCTTTCTGGGGAAGTTCTTTAAAAAAAAAGAAAAAGCTTTCTTCTCTGTAGGAAACTACCATATCATTTTTATATATTTATTTTTCACAGTGTTGTATTGTAGCTTTTTTCTTCTCCAGGAAGACTTGTATTCAGTGTTTGCAAGTCTGCTGTTCTGTTCCCATTCAGGTGTTACAGGGTCTGGATTATTTACACACCAAGTGCCGTATCATCCACACTGACATTAAACCAGAAAACATCCTGTTGTCAGTGAATGAACAATACATCCGGAGGCTGGCTGCAGAAGCAACAGAATGGCAGCGCTCTGGAGCTCCTCCACCTTCCGGATCTGCAGGTATATTTTCTTTGGGGACTTGGTTTTCATTAGAAGTTAAAAGTTCCTGTTTTTATTCTGTTACCTGGCAGTTAAGTAAAGCACCACTAATTCACTTAAGAGTAAGGTACAGTAAGTACTTAAGTAAAAAATAGTTCCGGCCTTCAAAAGACTTTTTTATGCTGAGTATTATTTCCATAGGGGAAGAATACTATGCCTTTTAGGTTCAAATATGTTGTGTATTATAAAAGCTGATTCATGTTAAAATGTTTTCTCTTGTGATTTGATGTTCTTTTTTTTTGATGTTCATATATGCTGACCTATGTGAATCAGTGATCCTTGTGCAGGGACATGATAGCATTGCTGTTAAAAGTATGGGTTTGAGCACTGGAGTGGACATACCTGTTTCGAATCCTTGCTTCATTGGTTAATGACCTTGGGCAAGGGATTTGACTGCATTTTTCCTCATGCATAACTTATTGGGATTAAATTTCACATGAAGCAATTAGTAGTATGCCACACAGTATTATGTATAAAATAAATGGTGGCTACTATGATTACGATTGATATTTTTTTTCTGTTCGTGGTACAGATTTTAATTTTAATAATTTAATTATATTTGAGGAACTCTCTTGATCCTCAAGGTGAAGTATCAATTGTCTGTACACATCCCTTAAAAAAAAGAATACCTCCACAGGGGCAAGGGGCAGCTGTTCAGTGGGCATAGAGTTTTCATTTTTACAAAATGAAAAAGTTCTAGAAATGTTGTGCAACTATGTGAAATGAACACTGCTGAACTGTATGCATTACAATGGTTAAAAGGGAAATTTTTTGAATTTCAATTCAGTTCAGTCGCTCAGTCATGTCCGACTCTTTGCAACCCCATGAATCACAGCACACCAGGCCTCCCTGTCCATCACCAATTCCCGGAGTTTACTCGAACTCATGTGCATCGAGTCGGTAATGCCATCCAGCCATCTCATCCTCTGTCGTCCCCTTGTCCTCCTGCCCCCCATCCCTCCCAGCATCAGGGTCTTTTCCAATGAGTCAGGTCTTCGCATGAGGTGGCCAAAGTATTGGAGTTTCAGCTTCAGCATCAGTCCCTCCAGTGAATACCCAGGACTGATCTCCTTTAGGATGGACTGGTTGGATCTCCTTGCAGTCCGGGGGACTCTCAAGAGTCTTCTCCAACACCACAGTTCAAAAGCATCAATTCTTCGGCGCTCAGCCTTCTTCACAGTCCAACTCTCACATCCATACATGACCACTGGAAAAACCATAGCCTTGACTAGACGGATCTTTGTTGGCAAAGTAATGTCTCTGCTTTTCAATATGCTATCTAGGTTGGTCATAACTTTCCTTCCAAGGAGTAAGCGTTTTTTAATTTCATGGCTGCAGTCACCATCTGCAGTGATTTTGGAGCCCCCAAAAATAAAGTCTGACACTGTTTCCACTGTTTCCCCATCTATTTCCCATGAAGTGATGGGACGGGATGCCATGATCTTAGTTTTCTGAATGTTGAGCTTTAAGCCAACTTTTTCACTCTCCTCTTTCACTTTCATCAAGAAGCTTTTTAGTTCGTCTTTACTTTCTGCCATAAGGGTGGTGTCATCTGCATATCTGAGGTTATTGAGATTTCTCCCTGCAATCTTGATTCCAGCTTGTGCTTCTTCTAGCCCAGCGTTTCTCATGATGTACTCTGCATATAAGTTAAATAAGCAGGGTGACAATATACAGCCTTGACGTACTCCTTTTCCTGTTCGGAACCAGTCTGTTGTTCCATGTCCAGTTCTAACTGTTGCTTCCTGACCTGCATATAGGTTTCTCAAGAGGCAGGTCAGATGGTCTGGTATTCCCATCTCTTTCAAAATTTTCCACAGTTTATTGTGATCCACACAGTCAAAGGCTTTGGCATAGTTAATAAAGCAGAAATAGATATTTTTCTGGAACTCTCTTGCTTTTTCCATGATCCATTGGATGTTGACCATTTGATCTCTGGTTCCTCTGCCTTTTCTAAAACCAGCTTGAACATCTGAAAGTTCGCAGTTCACGTATTGCTAAAGCCTGGCTTGGAGAATCTTGATCATTACTTTACTAGCATGTGAGATGAGTGCAATTGTGTGGTAGTTTGAGCATTCTTTGGCATTGCCTTTCTTTGGGATTGGAATGAAAACTGACCTTTTCCAGTCCTGTGGCCACTGCTGAGTTTTCCATATTTATGAGTTTATTTTACCACAATTAAAAAAAAATTTTTTTTTAAGGAGGACTGAAGAGTCTACCTTCCAGCTAAACTAAATTAATATCTATAACATACTATGTAATAAATTACCATAACTGTTGATACCACTTTCCTTTTAAAACTGACAAGTGCCAAGAGGAACTAGCCTTAGGTAAAGAGATGAGATGGTTGTTGCCTATCATATTCCATTCTAAGCGCTACATGGGAAGGGGATTTTAGCAACATTAATAGTGTGAATTGGGCTATCCTGTGAATCAGTGGTGAAGAATCCGCTTGCCAGTGAAGGAGAGGCAGGTTCATTCTCTGGGTCGGGAAGATCCACCAGAGAAGGAAATGGCAACCCACCCCAATATTTTTGCATGGGAAATCCCACAGACAGAGGAGACTGGTGGGCTGCAGTCCATGGGGTCACAAAAGAGTCAAACAGGACAGTGACTAAACAATAGTATAAATCAGAAACGGGCACTTGGTTCTTTGCATGTACTGATGCTATTTGGAGAAGAGTTTATTTAAATTTATTTTAATGGGTCACCTTTTCTATGCATTGTTCTTTAAATGTTATTATTTTTTTTAATGTTGTTTCTAACAGTTGCTTAACACACTGTACAAAAAAGACTTCATTCTGATAGGGTGTCTTAGTTTATATTGCCTGCTGAATGCCAAGATTCTGACTTGGTTTTCTTTTCTTTTCAGTCAGTACCGCACCCCAACCTAAACCAGTAAGTATAAGGTGTTTCTACATTTAATTCTGATCTATGGGCAATGGGCAGGGGTTCTTCTCTTATGGATCACAGTTTATTTAGAGTTTAGAAAACAAAGAAAAAATGTTCCTGCGCTTCTGTAATTTTCTCCAGTAAATTCCTGTGTGTCTTCAGCAAGTTTGTACTGGTGAGGCCTCCATAAATTTGAGCATGTTTGAGCGTGAACCAGCCCCACAGACTGTTCTGAGGACCAAGATTTGTTGTGTATTTTGTTTTAATTTGGTTTCATAAGAGTATCTGCATTTTTTTGGTTAATGAAAAACTTAAGTGTTGTGTTAGGGAAATAGTGGAATTTAATCAGGAAGTAATTAAAATTAATAGTTATCTCCAACTAGGGGTAATGGATTAGCCACCTGAAGGCTTTATCTGTTTGTAATCTCCGCCCAGGCTGACAAAATGTCAAAGAATAAGAAGAAGAAATTGAAGAAGAAGCAGAAGCGCCAGGCAGAATTACTAGAGAAGCGAATGCAGGAGATTGAGGAAATGGAGAAAGAGTCGGGCCCCGGGCAAAAAAGACCAAACCAGCAAGAAGAATCAGAGAGGCCTGTTGAAAGACCTTTGAAAGAGAACCCACCTAATAAAATGACCCAAGAAAAACTTGGTATAAATAGAGCATCACAAATTACTTTATAGCAAACTTTAATTTATCATTGTTATATAATGTAGTGGTTTCATGCGTACACAGCATCTCTGGGGGTGTCCTTACACAGTAAGAATATAGAACTTGTCATAAATGTTAGGGAGGTAATATTCAAATGTAATTTCTAAGTTTTCTCAGGAAATGCAACATAGACCTTTTTTAGCAATTGGGTAAGAATTAGAAGATCTTTGTCCTTCCATGAGTAGGCTTTTGATGTGCAATCATGTTTTTATGTCACTCTGTATAAGTTCTGGAAAATGTTCTAATCTTATGGAGAGATTTTTTTTTTTGCTTTCATGCATACGCATACATGTGCATCCTTTTTGTCTGTTTGTTCCTTAGAAGAGTCAAGTACCATTCACCAGGATCAGACACTTACAGGACGTGGTATAGAGGGTGGTGCAGCAGAAATTAATTGCAATGGAGTAATTGAAATCATTAATTTTACTGAGAACAGTAATAAAGAAACATTGAGGCTTAAAGAGGATCTACGTAATGCTAATGACTGTGATATCCAAAATTTGAAGCAGGAACCTAGTTTACTAAGTTCCCAAAATGGAGACAGCAGCACATCTCAAGAAACAGACTCTTGTACACCTGTAACCTCTGAGGTGTCCGATACCATGATGTGCCAGTCTTCATCAAACGTAGACCAATCATTCAGTGAACAGGACATCAGCCAACTTCAAGAAAGCATTCGGGCAGAGATACCCTGTGAAGATGAACAAGAGCAAGAACATAATGGACCACTAGACAACAAAGGTAGTTTCCCATTACTCCTTTCCTCCATAAGATATTCATGAATTTCTAATACGTCAGACAAAGACAAATAATGTGTTATCACTTACATGTGGAACCCAAAAAATAAATGAGCAAAACAGAAATTGACTTGCAGGTATACATACAAATGAGAAGAGAGAGAAGGGGAAGGAAAGATGGAGGTGGGGACTGAGAAGAACAAGCTACTATGTATAATAAAATAGACAGGCTAAGGGATATATTTTACAGTCCAGGGAAATACAGCATTATTTGTGGTGACTTTAAATGGAATGTAATCTATAAAAATGGTGAGTTGCTGTGTTGTATACTGAAACTAATATGTTGTAAATCAACTGTACAATTTTTTTTTAATTACCACATAGAAAAAAATTTTTCATGAGTTTCTAAAATAAAAGTATACCTTTGTTGTCATAAATACAGCTTTACAGCAGGTATCCGAGTTACCTTCAGTGTATAGATGTGTAGTTCAGTTTGATCTTTATTGGTCATGTAGTGAGCACACAGCATTTTTATTTGTCGCTTTGAAGGCAGAGGTTTTATTTCTGGAAACTTGAGGTGTTGCTTTTACTTGTTTTCAGTCTTAGAAAATGTATTAATAGGTGGCCAGTTGGGGGCCTGGGTGTGTTACCTCACAGAGTTTTGTTAACCTTTGGATATTTCTCTGTTCATTGAACAGTCTTATTGATGATACCTGTTGTCTATAGGAAAATCCACTGCTGGAAATTTTCTTGTTAACCCCCTTGAGCCAAAAAATGCAGAAAAGCTCCAAGTGAAGATCGCTGATCTTGGAAATGCCTGTTGGGTGGTAAGTTAAGCTTGTCTCAGTGTTTTGAAGAGACTGGGGATAAATAAGAATTTGGACTTCGTCGTGCGAAAAGAAGAAAACATCTGCAGTTCTCAACCTACATTGCCAGTGACCATTTTAACTTTCTCTTAACCTTTGCATGAGTAGAGAGAATGGTATGCTGAAACAGTCCCCTCCTGCCCCTGCACAAGGTACCTGTCACCGACATTCAGTGATATCCACTTTTGGCTGGTTTTATCTGTATCCTCATTGACATTCATAGTCCAAATGCCCACGTTCAGACTTTCCCTTCTGTTTTTTAAATCAGCATCTAACCAACTTATTAATTGTAACCTTTTAATTCATTTAATATATTTTGGAGCCTTTGTCAACCACAAATTTATATCAAATTCAGTTTTATGTGATACTTGCTAATATACTACAACCTTCACGTATTCTTGACAGTTCTTTGTGATGAACAGTCTTTGCTCATGAGTCTTCTGTAGTTGACCTAGAACATGCCCAGACATGACATTGCTAAGTCAGAAGTTGAGTGCTTTTTTTAAAGGGGGGTTTTGATATATAGTATCTTATTAATACTGTTGTTTACCAAGTTAGTGCTTTTGTGTTATTTTTAATGAATATCTTTTTAAAAATCTACAAAGAGTTGCACAATAAACAGTACTATTCAAAGAGCCATATGCTTTATAAACAGGGATGCTGGAGACTATTGAGGTGAAATCCACTTTAATAGATCCTGTTCATTTTTATATTTCACATTCCCTATTCCACATGACATTCTATATCTAATGGTTCATAACCAAGTAGGATCTCAATTTCAGTATTGATTCCAGAATATTGTGGTAACATTTTAGTAAACATCAAGTCAGTACTTAGCACTAACTGATAGGAATATGGAAAAGCTTTTTAGGTAATTGGAATTATCTCACCAGGCCACCATATTTTTACCTGCATGACTATAGTGGCTCTCCTCACTTCTCTTCGTTGTCCTTTCCTCTTACTGTTCTCAACACAACTATCAGAGTGATCCTTTTAAATGCATGTCAGATATTCTCAAAACTTTGTGGTGGCTTCCTTTAGAATGAATAGAAGATCCTTACTGTGGCCCACATACCACCACATGAAGCAAAAAACTTAGTTTCAAAAAGAGTAGATTTTCTTCAAGTTCCTGTTCAGATGGCATCTTACCAGGGGGATCTTTGCCTGAACACCTGCCTAACATAAACCACTACTCTTTACACCCACACACCTTTTATATTCACTCACGTATTTCCTTTTTTTTCCTCTCACCCTCTCCCCTAAGTTTTCTTTCTCCACGGCACTTAACCCAATCTGATTCTACATATTTGTTTAATATCCCTTTCGCTATCATGTATGTCCCATCACAGCAGAGATTTTTTTTCATTCATTGCTGTATCTATAGTGCTTAGAACAGTACCTGGTACATAGGAGCTGCTTATTAAGTATTTAAAGCAATTATAGAGGAAAACATTGACTCTAACAAAAATCATGTGGTATAAACTTCAAACGTCTGTCAGTTTTCTGCTTACGTCATTTCAAGTTCCTTTACCTTTGTGTTTGGAACGCCTTCCGTCACGCCTGTCTTGTGCATTTGGCATACTTTGCCTTATTTGGGTTGTCTTTCCTGTCATTTTTCTACACAGAATTAATCTATTTTCTTTAGTTCTCGCGTACATTCCTTTTCTTTAATGAGTCTCTATGCTAAAGTGACTTTGTGTGGGCGCAGGCTTGACCTGGGCACTAGCACGGTGGTGACTACACGTGGCGCCTGTCCTGCCAGGTCCTGGTCGGACCCCACATCTTGCTGGTCTCTTAAGCACAGCAGCATCTGGCATTCTCTAATGGAATTTTATATTATTTTCAAAGAGCTTGGTTTTTTAAAATATTATACTTTTCGCTCATCACTTACGCACATACATATATAGCTTAGGGTCACTTACATAGATTTTAGTTCAAAAATCTGTGCCCTTCCTTTGCCAGTTTTTCACTCCCTGCATAATGGTATTTACCTTCATTATTGTTAATAAATAACTTAGGTATGTTGCTTCCAATTCTTTTCAGTTTTAGCTATTTCTTCCTTTCCAATAGGACTTACCTGCCATTATATCTATCCCCTATCTTGTCAATTTAATATGACTTTGGGCTAAATAATTTCATGTTTCTATTATTAGGACTCTGATGCTATCTTCAGCTAAACTAAGTATATATTGTGTTATGATTCCTTTTCTCTTTTTGCCTAACACTGTTGCTTCATTTATTTACGCGTTTTGTTGTTGTTGTTTTTAACTTTTATCATTTAATTCCACCCCATACTTTGACCCATTGCTTTGAATACATACACTTTAATACACATGGATACCTTGGGTATTGGTCAACTTTTTCTTCCTAAAGAGCTCTATCCTGGAACTTGTCTTCTAATCTGTGTTCATCTCTTTGGTTCATCTGCTGCGTCACTGCCATTTGAGATTTCCTTTCATAGTCATCCTTGAGATTATTGTTAATTCTCTCTATATATACATTTTGTGTCTCTCTGATCTTCTTTCCTGGTTTACTCCATCATGGTTTTTGTTTGAAATATATACAGCTTTTAGTGGCTTCCTAAAGGAGTGAGCATCCTTGCATAGCTAATAATGTCTTCATTCTGTTTTTATACTCAGTTGACCGCATGTAAAATTCTAGGATGAAAATCATTTTCCCTCAGAATGTTTGTCATTGCTTCATGTTTTTCTAGTTTCTTGTCATTGCTGCTGAAAGTCTAGAGTCATTCTGATTTTTGGACCTTTGTATGAAATCTTTTCCCCTGAGGAAGTCTGTGGGATCATTTAACAGCCATGTGCCTCATGCCATCTATTTTCATCCATTAGCTAAGAACCCAGTGTGTGCTGTCAGTATTGAAACGCTGGTTCTTTGGTTTTGTTTCTTGATTTTTTTATTTTTTTTTCTTTGATTCTCTTCTTTTCTAGCTCTGGTACCTCATTATTCAAATGTTAGATTTTATTCAGGTTCTCTAATTTTCTTACATATCTCTTCTATTTTCTAACACTTCCTTTTCCAGGAGATTTCTCAGCTTGTGCTTTTAAGCCTTATATTTTCTTATTTCTCTTATTATATTCTTACTTTTTAAGAGTTCCTTGGTTCCATGATTATCTCTGAGAGGATACTATTTTTCCATTTTCTTCTTTATATGGTGTCTTCCTTGCTTTCTTTGTTTAGGGTCATTAAACAAAAGACTGACTGACCATTTGAATGGAGTGCCAGAAAGCTGTTTAGAAGCTTTGTGCCTGGTGGATCTTGTTGAATTACTCACTATAAAATGATCTGTCTGAGCTGTTTCGTTTCATCCTCAGATGTCAAGGTCTTAGATTGGTCGTGTTTCCCACAGAAAATTTAAGTCTTCCTCAAATCTCTTAACCAGAGAGTAAATGCCTGACTGCTAGTGTTTTGAAAACTGAGTTAAGCTAGAAAACTGGGGGTTCAGCATACAATTACATATAGTCACTTAATTGCCCTGTATTCAGAATAGTACTCTCCCCTCAACCATGCCGAGCATCCTCCAGGAGCTGTTTTACCTGCTTCAGACAAAACCTCTGTGTTGGGTCAGGCAAGGGCTGTTACACTGCATCATGCCTGTGTTCTGAGCTCTGTTTCTTTAAAAGGTGTTCTAAAGCAGTGTTCATTTGTTCAATCCCACTTACCCGCCTACTTCCAGAAATAACCTGATACCTCGAAATCCTTGGGAGGAGGAATACTGTGGTGTTTATCACTGTGCTTCTCAGCTTTCACTAGTGGCTTATTATTCAGCTTCCTTGGATCCATTAAGACATTTAATAATGATCTCTCTGCTTTCCAGCTCCTAAACTGTATTGCTGTGACTTCTTTGCCATTCTCGGTCTTTGTCAGTTTATTCTTTATTTGTTTTTTAAAATGTATTTATTTATTTGAATGTGCCGAGTCTTAGTTGCAGCATGTGGGATCTAGTTCCCTGACCAGGCCCCCTGCATTGGGAGCACATGTCTTAACTGCAACCTACAGGGAAGTCCCTGTCAAGTTTATTCTTTAAAAATTGAACACTGGATTCTCTACAGAAGTGGAGTTTCAGGAATAAGTGGATGTGTGTGTTTCCAGTTCAACTTCTTTTGATGACTCTTGGCCTCATTTATCCTTTACAGAGTCTTTGTAAGGCAGTAGTAAGGCACCATGAGTAGAGACAGCTCCCTTGAAAACAGCATGTCCGTTTTTCTAAGTGTATCACCTGTAGTACATTTCCACTTCAAACTCAGTATCTGAACCCATTGTTTTCCTGTAAAACCACATCCCTCTCTAAGGCTTTCCACCCATTTTTTGTTGACAACTTCTACCACAGAGTTCCTTTTGACTCTTCTTCCTGTCTCCCACTTCTAGCCATTGAATTTTTAAATTGTGCTTATTCTTCCTGTGAATGTCCTTGGTTTTAACTCTTCTCTCTCCTGTTTTCACAGCCATTGTTCAGATGTTCATTACTAAGCCTAAATCTGGCCATAAACCAAAAGAAGATTACCGGAATGGTGTTCTCAGAGGTCCTGTCAGTATTCTTACAGGACGCTCTCCTGTTTCCTAACATGCTGTGGTGTTCTTTTGTCGCCAGATGAAATCTGAACTCTTCAACCTAGCAGTTAGCTGTGTTTGGCTTTTGCAAATGTCTTTCCATGCCTTTGTGATGTCCCCTCTACCTGAAGTACTTCTGGTCAAACTTGTTCCCTTTGGAGCTCCTCTCAGTGTTGGTTTTCTGCCTGAAGCTTACTCTGCCTAAATTCTGCGCTTCACAAATTGCTGTTTTCTTTATTTTTAGATGTTTTCCCTTTTCCCCATACATGTGTTAAAGAAACTGGTTGTTTTGATCATTGCATCTCCATAGTGGTTAACATGGTCCCCAAGATAAATGTTTTGTATTTTTGGAGGGGTGAGGTAGCAAAACGAGACTGAAGGCAAGAAGTCTTTGGGTGGTGTTTGTAAGGCTCTTAAAACTTGAAACCTACATCTTTTATTTTCTCATGATGAGAACACAGCAAGGAAAAGTTTGAATGGAACCTAAATTGGGAACATTTATATGTTGAAATGCAAAGTATTTTAGACAAACAAACAACTTTTGTTTGGGGTGATAGTTTTCCATTTCTTAAAAAACAATTTGTTATTGCCTAACCTGTGTTATCCATATGTAAGTTCAGGCTCATGTTTGCAGAAATAATTTAGAGCAGATGGCATGTAAAGAAAAGTGCTATTTAAAGCCAATAGCATAAAAATGATACTTAAGAAATGAGCCACACGAGAACTTTGGTTTAGGGAAAACTTTGGTGAATTTATCTTAATCTCCGTTATTAAGCAATTATGACTTGTTACTTTTTAGAATAAATGAATTTTAAAATACTGTTTCCTTCATTTACTCAGCACAAACATTTCACCGAAGATATTCAAACAAGGCAGTATCGCTCCTTGGAAGTTTTGATAGGATCTGGCTATAATACCCCTGCTGACATTTGGAGCACAGCATGCATGGTAATGTTTTTCCTGTTGACTTTAACTTGTTATGTGGTAATTTGCTAATTTCAGTAGACCAGCAATTTAAAAAAATAGTAAAGAAATTTTTTTCTGACTTACTACTGGCACTCTAAATCCCATGTCTGGAGAGGTCTGAATTCAAAACCTTAGGTATAAACATCTGGCATTCCTTTCAGTTCCTGCCCAATTCCTGTTAGGTGAAGGAACCAAATGTTTCTTATTACAGATGGGGCTGGGGGTGGGTGTTAAAAACAACTGCTCAGAAGTGGTATTGCTTTTGCAGGTTACAGGTACCCTTTGCCCTTTCAGCTCTATTATCAGATAGGAAAAACCCTGGAAATTGATTCATTCTATACAGTTCTATTGGAGAAGGAAATGGCAACCCACTCAAGTGTTCTTGCCTGGAGAATCCCAGGGACAGAGGAGCCTAGTGGGCTGCTGTCTATGGGGTCGCACAGAGTCAGACATGACTGACGTGACTTAGCAGCATACAGTTCTATACATTCAGCAGTTCTTCAGACATGAAGCTCAGTCATCCATGGATTCTTAAGTTGCTGCTTTCTCCTTGTCAAGCAACTACTCAAGTGATCAGATTTAGTTGCTATTAAATGACTTCCCACAAATAGCTTCATGTTGGAGCATATTAAATTGTTTCCTGAAATGGAGGTATTCTGATTTGTGATTGTGTGTTTTACTTTTTTCTCTCCTACTTGTTGTAAGTGCCGTACGGGCAGGAGCCATGTCTATTATTATGTATAGCTAAGTGTCTGGTTCAGGGCCTGAGACTTTTTGAGGGGGTGCTTACAGTGCATTTCTAATGCTCACTACCCAGAGTCATCACAGACTTCACAGATTAAAGGCATAGTTTTCCACAAGACTATTCTCACTTCAGACACCAGCTGCAAGCTCGGGGGTCCACAGGCCACCTACACTCCTGACCATCTGGCTACAAATTGGGGATTTCCACTATCCTTTCAGATTTAGTAATTTGCTAGAATCATTCACAGAACTCAAGAAAGAGCTAAAATATTACAGTTCTGATATAAAGGATATAAATCAGGACCACCCAAATGAAAACATGCATATATTGAGGCCTGAGAGGGTACCAGAGATGAAGAAACTTCTGTGTCCTTAGCATACCTGACTTTCCTGACAAATCAATGTGTATCACCAACCAGGGAAGTTCACCCAAGCTTTGAGTGCCCAGAGTTTTTATTGAGATTTCATTACAGTCTCTAGCCTCCTTATCCTTCCGCGAGATTAGGAGGTCAGGCATGACAACATTCAGTTCAACACCTCAACTTCCTGATTGTACAATTGGTCTTACCCACACTGGGGGCATGTTCATCCCTGCTCTTGAAACTGTGTCTAGGGACCCACTATGAGTCACCTTATTAGTATAAACTGAAGAGCGGTCCTAAGGGGCCCACCATGAATAAGAGTCACTTTTATGACTTGGAAATCCCAAGAGTTTAGAGGCGCCCTCCCAGGAAACAAGAACAAGATCAAACAAATTCATTAGTATACAATAATACTTAATAAATATTTGTGGACCATCAAATGACTGAACTAAACCAGAAACAAACTATAATTTCAGCTGTTATTTTGTTTTGACACATCAGTGGTCTTTTAAGCAGGGGGCTACCCGAAATGAAGGTGGTTTGGTATTGGTGCACAAGATGAAAAACATTGGGAAAAAAACTTCTTTCTTGCCGTACTTTAAAGCTTTGTATTGAGGGATTTGATGTGGTAGAGGAAATAACTGATACAGATGCCCCCATACAAAATATAGCTAGTGTGTAGGTGGCCTTTGATTTACTATGATGTGGTTTTTAATAGTTTAGTTGAGGGCAGTAAGTCCTGCTTGCTGTTGAAAATAGTACTGACAATGTCAGGCTTAAGAAGTAAGGCAAAAAAGATGAAAGGAGGGGTTGGTTAACGTAGGCCCCTCTTTGGACCAGCTCACATACAGGAATTTTGTTGAGTAAGGGAAGGTACTTAACTGACTTGAGACAGTATCATGAAAACTTGAGCCCCATTTATTACCCCAGATTTCTCTCATTTGCTAATAGACATAGAAATATTGCTTTAAATATCACCATACTCAGAGAATAAAAATAAATCTTAGAATATCATAAGTGTCCTGGAGACATGGATCCTCCTTCATCCTGTGCAATCAATTGATAGAAAGATTGGGACCCTTTCTGAGAAGTAAAAAGGCAAGTTGTGAGATTGCCTACCACTTTAGTGATTGATACTACAAAGTTAGAAGCAATTATAAGAAGGGAATGTTCTGTGAAGAGCATTAAGAATGAATAAAGAATAGATACTGTGTCCACAGTTTTATCTTTCCAGAATATCATACAGTTGAAATTAAACAGCATGATTTGTTAGCTTTTTTTTTAACTTTGTAATACTCATTTATGGTTCCTCCGTGTCTTTTCATGACTTGATAGTTCATTCCTTTTTAGCACTGAATAATATTCCATTATCTGGAGGTATCAGCACACTGGATTTAGTAACTGGTTTTGCCTGTGGCTGTTAGCATGACCCTGACTGGCATAGAATAGGCCCTTTGGTCAGCATGAGACAAGGACAGGAGTGTAGCACCAGAGCCCTGGATCTGGGATGGACTTGGCCTTTCCGTTCTGGTCAGGTTGCTCATCTGTAAAGGAAAGATGTTCAACTAGGTGTTTTGTAAGCAAGTTTCTAGGGGTTTTTAGTTCTGTTGTGATCTTTTGGTTTGGGTTGGGTTTTTTGTACTGTTAATTATAAAATTGTAACTAATAAGCAGCTACCTTATGTTCCAAAAATAAAGTTCTTTTAGAGAACTTTAAGTATCTAGGTGGAAAGTTTTAGTGTTTTTGATCTGTTTTTGTTTTGCCACACCACATGGCATGTGGAAGGAACTTTAGTTCCCCAACCAGGAATTGAACCTATGCCTCCTGCATTGGAAGAGTAGAGACTTAACCACTGGACTTCCAGGAACGTGCCTAGAGTATTTTAAATTTTTAGAAAACTATCTTCTTTTTTAACTTGTAATATTTTCACTGAATCTCAACATGAGGAAAAATTAAAGTACTGGTTTTAGGAGAGATTGACAAATTTTGATGAACAAGAATCCGTTTGTTTCTGTTCTGCTTTGAGGGTGTAACAAGTATCTGCTTTATCAGTGTAGTTCAGTAACGAACTGCTAGCATGTAAAACAAGCTATGCTGAGCAAGGAGCCACACAGCATTGCTGACATTTTAGAGACAATCCTGAAACTTCTGGTTTTGTGGTCTTGTTCTGGGCAGTAGTACAGCCCAGGTGATACATTTTTGAGAAAGACTCTGCTTTTGTGACAATGGCAGACCACCAAGACCTAGACCTGGATCTAAATTGAGAATGTGCCCCAACTAAATTCACCCCACATTCCTGAGATTGTCTGGGATACTTGGCACCATTGAGTCAGTCAAAATTAACCCGTGGTTACTAGCACTTGACTGATAACTGTACTTTTTATATCAATAAGGTCCTTTTTAAAACTGCTGTTAAATTACTTGCTCTCTTGTTAATCATTGAAAAATTAATACAGCCCCATCACTCGGATGCTGTCCTCTGTACTGACACTTACTCCTAAGGAAATCGCTTTTTCAGACCCTCTTAAACTGTTTACAAATTTTCTTGTTATAGGAGACATGCCTCTCTTTTTCTGATTGTTGAATGCATACCTGCTGATCAGTATTAGTGGCTTCTGACTCCGTTTATACTTCATCTTTTTCTGATTCTCTATAGACCAAGGAATTGGGAACTCTCTATCTGGGACAGTTTAAGAAGTGCTTTCCAAAGCAAAACTTACTTTAAAAGTGCTTTCTACCAAACTCTAAAGAGTCCTAAGTAGAAAAATTTCTGAATTTTTTTGGTTTTAAGTACAAAATCTTAATTTCTAGATGTGTGAATTTATTAAAAAATACTCACCTCATGAATAATTTAATAACTTAGAATCACCTTAGATATGTCCCTCTCTGAGCAAAAAGAGAAACTTAAGAGAGTTGAATTAATGATTAAGAGATTGGGACGCAGGGGGCTTGGAATAATCCATATATTGATATTAACTGAGCTTTTGCAGTTTTCTTGCTCCATTTTATTAAGGTGCAGGTGTGAAAGGAAAGTTCTTTAAGAATAATTTTAGACAATGTTTTAAATGATCATTTGCAGGTTTTTCCAAGAAAAAAAATTACTAAAATTGAGCCAAATAGCAGTAAACTTCCCAGAGGTCTTTTTTTTTTTAAGGCTTTCATAAGCTTTTCCTCTTTTTCTTAGGCCTTTGAACTGGCCACAGGCGACTATTTATTTGAACCTCATTCGGGGGAGGAGTACACTCGAGATGAAGGTAGGTCCTCTCACCTGAGGCTGTCTGTGCGTGGTGGCTGTCATCTGTTAGTACTAAAGAGCCTTAGTCTTCTTAGTGTGCTAAGTATATATAAATCCCAGAAAAGAAATATATTTTATATTAAGTATTAGATATAGTAGATATTTTATGATAGATACTAAAGAATTCTATGTAAAGATTAGAGAAAAGGCCACAGTTGGTTGAACTGAAACTTGTATTTGCCAGATTTCTTCTAAAGCATCTAGTTGTCTTCCTTCCTGTATATTAGTAAATCAGTGATTCATTCTTTACCCAGTTTGGATCTACCTGTTCATCGATTTGTTGCCTAGTTATGCTTCCAACTTTATCCGGAAGTCAATTTCAACATACATACACTCCTTGAATGCAGAGAATATATCCTCTTTGTCTATATAAATTATACAGCATTTAGCGTTCTTTTTTTTTTCCTTTCTGAAAATGAAAGCTATATATTTTTTCTTTTTAAATGATACTAACATTTAGAATTCCATTTTAAAAGAAAATATTACAGGTTTATATTTTACAATACCAGTAGGAAAAGCCTAAGCTGTCAGTTGCTCTATCTGAGAGGCTGTGAAACCAGACAATTAAATGTGTGATTATTTTTTTTTAATCATGGTGGCGTTCAAGTAACTAGATGATAGCATGAATTTAAGAACTTTATTAAAGGAATGTTTTACCTTCTTTATTATATGATTTTGGCGCTTTTGTTTTCAGAATCACTGGGGATTACTTTGAGAGAGTACTGCCACTGTACCCACCCAGGGTGGAAAATAGGTCTTTTACTTTCTGTGCTTTCCTTGATCCTTTAAGAAAACAGGTTCTGTGCTGTATGGAACTGACAGTGCTCTTTTCTCAAACTGGGGTGTCAGTAGGCAGTGTTAGTAAAACCTCCTACTAAGTATTGTTTGGAAAATGCTCTGCTAACTAATCTCCATAGCCATATACCTATTTTAATGGGTACAATTTGGACATAATTTCAATACATAAGCCCCTTTTAAGAATATACTATAATTACTACCTCTGTACACACTTGATTTTCCCTATTATCTGCTTGCTTCTTTTCTGGATTATAAGTTTGGGGGCATAGACTTAACACTGTTTTAGAAATGCACTACTAGGGACTTCCCTGGTAGTCCAGTGGTTAAGATTTCATGCTCCCAATGCAGGGGGCCCAGGTTCAATCCCTGGTCAAGGTATTAAGATCCCACATGTTGCACTGCACAGCACAGCAAAAAAAAGAAAGCCCTACTATATCTGTTTTGTAAGGGTAATTAATTTTTTTTCTTTCCCTAGATTCCCTATAAATAGTCTGTGGTACAAAACTCATATAGTGGCTAGAATTATATTATATGGGGTATTATGCTATCAAACCTGAAAAGTGAAATGTAAATGAAAGTCTCAAGAGACGCGAGAGAACCAGTTACCCTAGATATTTAGATCATAACTTACTCCCTTCCATTCCAGTCAATACTAATAGTCCTGAGATAAAACCTCAGTACTATAGGAGCAGGAAAAAGTAAACGCTTAGCCCTCGCTAGTGTAGGCATAGGGTTAGGAGTCATGGTAGGACTGGGGCCTAAGTAGCATGTCTTCTGCTATTAGAGACATTCCACAGCCCTAAACCTTAGAATAATACTTAATAATTTTGCCTGTCAGGTATATTAATCCTATGATTAATTGATAAACGAGAGGTAGGTTGCTGCAACTAAAAGTAATGTTACGATTTCAAGGGGAAAATAATTCCTTAGCATAAGAAAAATAATAAAAGAACCAGTATTTTACTTGGAAGTTTACAGTAAGACAAATTATAGTCTCATTTATAATTAATGTATAAAAAGATACTTATTTGCAGATCCTGCCTAAATTTGGCAAAAATTTCGTATCAGTGAAATACTTGTTACCAGATCATAAATTCAGTCAGACCGCCCAAAGGTTATAGTGAGTTCATGAATAAAAAGCTGCTTTTAAATGACACCAGTGAGTCCTTTACATGAAAAATAGGAAGCACCTGAAACCTTCCCAAATTCCCAGATATGTGAATGTCCCTAGCATATTATTCCCCTCTGAGATACATTATTAGAAGGTTTCAGTGATTCCTTTTGACCTTGATTCTATAACTGCAGAATTAAAGTCATTTTTAAAACTGTTTTGTGGCTAGGAGCCATTGCTTTTTAAATCTCTTCGTATTTCCTTTCTGCCACCTGCAGGGAAAGGTAGTAGGGCTGTCTGTAGGTGTGGATGCAGGCTAGTCCAAGCTCACCTGGAGACGAACTGCACGTCTCCTAGCAGCGCTCACAGTCCATAGTCCTGCTGGGACAGTTACAAGGCACTGCATGACTTAAACACTTTAGAGCCAAATGTGGTCAAGTATAATAGCTGTGCTTTAAATGTTGTTGCTAATTTTTTCTTTAAAACTATGATTTATTAAATTACAAAAAACCCTCTGGACAAGACATGATGAGATAGGGGCTGTTATCTGAGCTCTAGCTCTTATTAGCTGTGTAACTCAAGTAGTCCATTCACCTTGAGGTTTTATTTTCTCACCTTTAAAATGGGGTATTTAATTTTTGGCCTGTTCTACAAGGTGATTGTGAAAACTTAATCATATGTGAGTGCTTTGTCATGAACATTCTTAAATAAAGTGATATTATTTCCCACAGAGCCCTATTGAACACTGTTATAAATATCTGTTATCAGTATCTATCCTAGAATGTCTGAAGCATATTGGTACACTTTTTACCTTACTTGTAAAACCCACCTGAACCTAAACATATAGACAAAATAGAAATAAAATAGATAAGCCTCCAAACTTTAGAATGGGACTTGCCAACTACAGGTGATCAATCACCTGAAATAATTCTTGGCCTTCCCAGTCTTCCCTTGAGTATGCTGGGTTTTATTTGTAGTTCCTTTTAAGTAGCTAGTTTTTGAAAAAGCTATTCATAGAAAAACCTCTTTTACAGCTTGTCCTTGATCCTGTTCTTCTTACCCTTCTATTTTAGACCACATTGCGCACATTATAGAGCTGATAGGCAGAATTCCAAGACGCTTTGCCCTCAGTGGGAAATATTCACAGGACTTCTTCAATCGCAGAGGTAGTATTGTTAACATGAGTTTTCATCTAGGTCCCAGGGATGCAGCTTCAGGAAGCAGAGCATTCACACCAAGATGGTTTTTAGTTACCACTCAAGTCCCACTGGAGTGGTTATCTGATTTGTAATGGTTTTCTGGATTCTCCATTAGTTGGATAGAGTCCTCTTCTCATTTAGGACAGAAAGCAAGCTGAAATGCTTTACAAAGAGGTGTGCATGCTACTCTTTCTGCCAGTGTTTAGAATTATGTTCGTTATTCCTATTATGTATGTCTTTTTCCCCCCTCTTGAAATGTTTGAAACATACAGATCACATTGCATTGATCATAGAACTTCTGGGGAAGGTGCCTCGCAAGCTCATTGTGGCAGGAAAATATTCCAAGGAATTTTTCACCAAAAAAGGTAAAAGAAGTGTGTTTGTTCCCAGACATTGAGGGGACAAAAGTGTTTGACAATGAAGAGGTAAGTACTGCTGGGTACAGTGTCCTCAACACCTCAAGAAGGATGCTTCTTCCTTGAATGCAGAGCTGTGACTTAGCAGAGACTGGAGCCAGACCATCTGGGTTCAGATTCCAACTGCTGTACTACTGATACGATCTTTGACCCAAACTCAGTCTCCTGATTTCTAAATGGGGATTACTTCATATTAAATTAGTAGTGGGCACATAGTTCGTTGATTATTCCTACTATAGCACTTCTGAAAAATGGGCAGATTTTGCTGAGGCAGTTCTATCAAAAGACAAGTAAAATTAATTTTTATACTTTGAATTTCATAAGTTTATGTTATCATTTATTAGTAAGGAAAACAAAGATAAAATTCACCTTAAATTTTTTACTGGATAATATTATGTTGACATATTTAAATATGTATTTCTTAAGCATTCCAAATACTGAAATGTGAAAACCTGATCCTACAAGGGGCTAGAAAACTGTCCAACCTTTTTTCCCTTTTTGTCATGGTTCCCTTTTTCCTCAAAATCTCTATACTTGTGCTAAGAAAAATCTTTTTTTGTCAGCACTTGAGAGCAAGCAAGCATTTCTTAATGTTTCTATTTGGGGCAAGAAGATGGTGAAGTGCTTCCTGAGAGTTCTTCCTTTTGTGCAAAGTCAGGTTAATGGCATGCATGTACCAAGTAGGTAATCAGGCACTCACTGCCCACAGAAGAGACTTCAAATAAGTGTTATATAAGAAAAAAAAATTTAAAGCAGCATTAACCTTAACAAGTCACTGATAATTGACTGTCTTTAAAAAAAAAAAATTGTTTCGAGGAGGCAAAAGGAGATTGATGTTCCAAAATGGTACAGTGTGATTCAGCTGTATCTGAAAATTTGTGTTTTTTTAGTTTTATTTTTAGACATGTTGGACGTGGTTTTTAGCTCATTATTTTTTAATTACTGCCTTATTTTGAAGCAACATTTACTAGATTATTGAGCCAAAAATCGAGTACAAGCAAATTATTCTTCGTATGTG
Organism: Bos indicus; assembly: GCF_029378745.1. Taxonomy (NCBI): domain Eukaryota; kingdom Metazoa; phylum Chordata; class Mammalia; order Artiodactyla; family Bovidae; genus Bos; species Bos indicus. Next base: position 11,290,948 of record NC_091782.1, on the reverse strand, counting down.
GTAATAAATTGCCTCTGAATACCATAAGACCATGCTGAGTATATCGGCTTTTAATTTTCAGTTTAGTGAATACCTCGTTCCTGACAGGCCTACCCAACTTGCTCAGGACGAAAAATCCTAGAATGGTGGATCAAAATATTGTTTTAAATTTTTAGGCCTCGTGAAAAATGGAGACACTTCTTTCCAAGGAAGGCATTAGATAAGAGAGGTGCTTTATGAATAGAGAAGGATTAGATTCTGGTGGCAGTTTGATTTCTTGATAGACTGCCTGGATTAGTTCCTGGATTTCCGCAGAACAATGTCACTTAGCAATGTTGGTCAGTTGCTTTGTACTGTCTTTACCGTAGGTGACCTGAAACACATCACGAAGCTGAAACCCTGGGGCCTTTTTGAGGTTCTAGTGGAGAAGTATGAGTGGCCTCAGGAAGAGGCAGCCGGCTTCACAGATTTCTTACTGCCCATGTTGGAGCTGATCCCCGAGAAGAGGGCCACTGCCGCCGATTGTCTCCGGCACCCTTGGCTCAACTCTTAAGCCCAGTCCAGCACTGCAGCAGAGATCACGGGCTGGCCCTCCACCCCTCCCCTCCAAGCATTTCCCCCTTCCCTTTTCAGGGTGAAGCTCTGCCTTCAAGGGTTTCTAGGGTGTTTGTGTCTTTTATTTAATCCAACATGTTCATTTGGGTTTGCTTACTTGACCCTGTGGAGATCCTCCCACAGCCATTGGGCATCCTAGGTGAATTTGGCCTTGATTGGGCTCTGCCAAAGACTAATGGACTAAAATGTGAAACAGCCTCACACCCTGTACCCTTGTCTTTCCATCAGGACATCCTTTAAATTATAAGCATCCTTTTAAAAAGAGCTATGAAGATGTATGAGCTCATCCTTTTATTCACTGACTCTAAGAGTCAAATATTCTAGTGCATATCCTGTTGCCAGCATGAGGATGAGAAGGGGAAAGGGTGTTACTTCTATGTACAGCAGAGACATTAAACTTGCTGTATCCAGGCTGCATCATCTTCCTGGATTGTTTCTGTTGTTCTCTTTTCTTCATGTTTTTTTCTGCGACTTTTAAGCTACTGTGTTTTTAAATGAGCTGTATAAACACCAAATTTAGGTAACATTTATCACTGTTCAAAGCACTGTCAAATTCCTTTCATCCTTTAATAACCCTAAGGTCCTCGAATCTTCAGTCTGATTTTTGATGGAAACAGAACTGGAACCATTGACTAGTAATTTCTTCAGAACCACATATGTTCTGCAAACAGTCCTTTCCTGTGTCTTTTCTGTACCCTAATAGCAGAATTACTTTGATTGGCTGTTTATTTTTTGTTTTTTAATCCCTGGCTGGCACTTTACTCATTGCACTTGAGTTTATTGCCCCATAATTAAAGAATTGAGGATGACTCTGGGAAAGAGAACTAAGTTTCAGAGATTTTCCCATCTAAGAAGAAACTATCCTAGAGTTCTTGGGTTTGTTTTTTTTTTTTTTACAAACAGTCCCCAATTTTTATTTAGGGCCTTTGCTTTACCTCGTCCAGAATTCAGCCATGAAGCAGTTTCCCCTTATGGCTTTGCCCTTCTCATTTTCTCAGAGGCTTCAGGTCTTAAACGAAATCCCAGGATACAAGAACCAAGGGGAGGGGGTGGGATGGTACTTTTTTCATTGTTGTTTATTTTGAGGGTTGTGTTTGTTTTTATTACTTTTCTTTCTCAATTGGTTTAAGATTAGCCATTCTCTGCTGCTATTTCCTTGTATAATGTAAGTTTTAAATTTTGAGATGATTGAAATGTACTTGAGGCTTTTTTTTTTTTAATGGGAAAAGGAATTTGTGAATCTTATTTTAGGATGAGCCTCTCCTAGACTTGCCCTAGACATTACATATATTCCTCGGGTCATATTGAAAAGCAAAAGGGGCAGGATTGGGGTCACAGCTGCTTGTTCTGCACGGACCAAGTGGGCCTTGGGGATTCAGCATTCTCCAGAAGTGGCTACGGGACTGATTTACAGAACGCCAAGGAGGTGCAACTTGAGGCTCCGCTAACAAAGCAGCGATGAGACTGCTGGGTGGCCAACTTTCTGTACAGAAAATTGGAATCTAGATTCTGTCATTTACCAACAAAGGCAAAGGAAAAAGTGGTGCAATTATGCAATCCATTTAACTCACAAACATATTACCCTGAATAACTGGCCAGCCGTTTCATCGGATCCTTGATGGTAATCCTGAAATCAGACATGTTCCTGTAGAAAGAATTTTAAATGAGGCTGTCTATGCACCTATCAAGAATAAAGAAAATAGATTGTATCAAACAACGGCAGGGAAAATCCTTCAGCAGTTCTAATCCACTTTTGGTTTTCAGCGATATATACATGTAAAGCAATACCAGACTAGAACTGAATTCTTTCCTACACTGTAAAATCACAATTGTGGAATGATAGGAATTCTGGTGATGACATTAAAGTGAACTAAGCAAAACATACACAAATAGAAGGCCCTGTTTTAACAACTAACATGAAGAGAAATGTAATGAGAGAACCTGTAACTTCATTTTGGAAATGTTTTCCCACCAAATAAGGGCTTTCCCCCCATCTCTTAAAGAGCCAGATGAATTCAAAGCCGTAGAAAGAGGCAGCTGCAGAATTTGATCTTCCAAGTTTTCCCATGTACCTTTATTGAACTTACTGTCAAATTGCCAGGATCTCACTAAAGGATTTCTATTTGCTCTCAGTAAAAAATAAAACCCCAAACACATTTTTATTCTTTCTACTGGGTGCATTGTCTGTTTTCTTTGTAAATGCAGTACAATAAAATTATTTAATAACCTACATGTTTCCAGAAGATTTCTGTTTGTTGCCCAAGTTAATCTGACCTAGCTTCAGAATGGAGGAATGGATTGGTTGAGTTGCTTTTTGGACTTAATATACCGTGAAACTGTATAATTTAAACACATATCATTTTGTGTGGTTGGTAGCTTTGTTTCTATCTTTAAGGAGGTGAAGTGGGATTAACAAAGTACATTTTGGAAAATTCTAAGAAAATTGTTATTCCTATAACTCAGCACCATTTTTCCTGAATATTTGTGGGTTGTCTTTTTTTTTTTTCTCTCTAAATATCACAAAGTGCAAAATATCAAAATTTTGTGAACCTCAAGGCACTGGAATACACAGTCTTTCATGTATTTGTCTCGTTCACCCCTCAGTATAAATTCTTAGAAATGGGATTGGCTGGGGCAGAGAGTAAGCACATTTTAAAGGCATTTAGTAAATGTTGCCTAACTTAAGTGGAGAACAGTTGGACTGGTTTGTGGTGACCAACAGTGTTTGAATGAGCCTGTTGTAATCTCTCTCATTTTGTTCCTAATAGCCAGTTTGATTGCCCCAAAAGGGGAGTATCTTGTTTTAATTTGATTTAATTTAATTTAATTAATTTAATTTAATGACTAGTATGGTCAGAATCTTGTTTCATAGGTTTTATTGGCCTTTTTTTGGTCATTTGCCTACGTTACCCAACTTTTCTTTTGGCATGCTTCCCTGTTTGATGATTTGGTAACATTTTTGCCATGTTTCTGTCACATTTTCCAGTTTTTTTAAGTTGCCTTTCATTTTTGTGATAATGTTTATTCATAAAGCCCTTCTCTAGCCCTGAACTCTATGTAAACTGCTTAATTATTTTGTTTTAATTGAACTGTGCTTTAAGGTATAATACACAGTGTGTTCGTATTGTAGTATTGACCAGAATGTAACCTGTTTAAAAAACAACCAAAAATTAAATTGGAATTCTTCAAGCCAGCATGTTCATCAGACTGACAATTCTAGGCAGTCCCTCTAGGTCTTGTGTTAAGCTATCTCAAAGGAACCATCAAACTGAGTTGAGTTACAACCCTGAGTATACACAGGGAAACCATTAAGCTGTTCCAGAGGTGAAATTCAAAAACTACTTAGATGATATGTATTTATCCTTTAAGTCGTTGCACAGATATTAACCCACACCACCTCCTTAGGATATCAGAAACATCTCAGTTTAAAAAACCAGAAAAATTGAGATCGTGTGTTTAGAAGCTTAACTAAGCAAGTTTACATTAGTACCTACTTCTGTTACTGACTTGAGGGTTTTCCATACATAGATTATCTGGGTTTATATCCTACCAAGTTCACTCTTTTATCATAATCTTTTGTCCTTAATTCACATCTAGTTATTGCCCATTTTAATACTGTAACAATAACAAGCCTTGCTTCCCATTTGGCAGAACTGGACCATGTTATGAAAGTATCAGCTGCCTGCAATTTGAGCTGTGCCCTTAAGACATTTCACTGGTTGCTTTGGATTTATTAAATACAGAGGAAAGTATGGTCAGTGTTGGAAATTAGAGGACTTTTTAAAGGACCCCAATGATTCTTACCTGGTATTCAAGCACTTACACAATTCCCTCACCTTTAACGTGGGCTGGACTTTGTGACTGTTCAAAAGTAACAAGGTGTCACTTTTTGGTTACAAAGGGGTGGTGGCTTCTGTCTGTGCTCTCTGTGTAGGAACCCTTGCTCTGGGGAAGCAAGTTGCCAGGTGAATAAGCCTTTGGAGAGGCCTTCAGCTAGCAAGGAACTTGGGCCCTTGGCCCAACTACCTGTAGAAGCTGAGTCCTACACCCCTGAGCTTGGAAGCAGATCCAACACCTTAGTTGCAACCCTGTGAGAAACCTTGGTGCAAAGTCACTTGGCTAATCCTTGCCAATTCTTAACCTGACGAAGGGCTTCCCTGATAGCTCAGTTAAAAGAATCCACCTGCACTGCAGGAGATCCCAGTTTGATTGCTGGGTCCGGAAGATCCCCTGGAGAAAAGATAGGTTACCCACTCTAATATTCTTGGGCTTGCCTGGTGACTCAACTGGTAAAGAATCCACCTGCAATGCGGGTAGATCTGGGTTCGACCCCTGGGTTGGGAAGATCCCCTGGAGAAGAGAAAGGCTACCCACGCCGGTATTCTGGCCTGGAGAGTGCAGAGTTGGACACAACAGCAACTTTCAACCTGCAGAAACTAAAATGTTTTAAGCCACTGAGTCCTGGGCTAATTTGTTATTCAGCAACAGGTAGCTAATAGAGAGATGTAAGATAGTGAAAGCATCTAGGAAGGACACCGTTCTGGTTCACATTCCAGATATAAATCATAAGGCCTTCCTCTGTTGACCTGCTCAGTGCTAGTCACTGTTCAAGCTTGGTGATCACAACCATTCCTGGGTCCCAGCCAAAGGCAGAGGAAGGAGTATAGTAAGCTTGGTTAGAGGAGTGCTAGTTTTATTGATTTTTCTATATACTTTCAAAGATGAAATCTGAATTTAAAGATCAGACCACTTGAGAAAGGCTGATGATGCGTTACTGTCAACGAAAATCATCACTTTATTGGAGAGGTTGAATTCTGAGTTTTCTTGAAGATAAAGCAAAAGGTGAAATGCTGACTCATGTGACTCAGATTTGCAGATCTTCTCCAGGTTGGTAAACATCCAGTCCTCCTCTGGTGAAACTCAACTGTTTTTGAGGGCAAGGTGAAGGCTTTTGGCAGATGTACCTGAAGCCCCCCAGAAGCTTCTCTGTACCTTCATAGTTGCCATTCTAGTGAGAAATCTTTTAAAGACAAGGAAGCCTTAGAAATTTTTCTTTTACCTTTTATAAAAAGTTACAAGAAATAACAAACCTAGCTAAAAACATCACTAAACTGCAGAATTGGCCAAATTCTGTCACTCGTGGGTGGTCCAGTGGTTAAGATTGCTTTCATTGCTGTGGGCCAGGGTTTGATCCCTGGTTGGGGAACTAAGATCCCACAGGCTGTGTGGCCAAAAAAAAAAAAAAGCTTGCATAAAGTAGATGCCTGACAATGAAATAATTTTATCAGCACAAGAAAACATGAATGTGATCACTCATAAGTCCCATCCCAATGGTTCCCATCATCAACAACTGGGACGATGCTGAGATACTCATACTTAGCCTATCAGCTAGAGGAGAAACTGTACTGACTGGGCAGGTGTCCGAGTACATTGGTTAAAAAGCACACCCTGCAGCCCAGAATAAGAAGCCTGTTTTCCTTGTTACTGCTGGTTGATCAAGATCCATTACAGTTTTGTTCAGCATTTACCCCCTTTACCTGTGAGAGAACAGCACGCATACGTTACTGAGGAAATGTACCAAGGTCAGAAAAAACACTTGTTCTTCCTGGATCACTCGCTGCAGATAATCAGCAGAACCCTGCTTTAACATACCATCCTGAGGACAGGGAACAGCCTAAAGAGCCTGTCTTTGTCTTGGCATCTGCTACAATGAGGTATTACCTAAATTGTGTTCCCCTCTGGGGACTGGTAAGATTCACCAATTAACTACCAAACCTAAAGTTTGTTTTCTTTTTTTTAACGAGAGGGTCATCTATACTGTAACAAATTACTTGGCTACTAGTAACTTTCTGAAACTGTTAGCCCATTCTCTTTGGGTCAGTATAGGCACTGAAAAAATAAGATTTTTGGTTCCCAAAGGGAAAAAGTCAATTTAGTCTTGAAAGTTTTTACATCCTAAAGTTACCCAGTCTTTATGAGACTTCCTGATGGATTCAGGTTCCCGTAACCCCTCTAGTCATTTCCTCTGTGCATCAATTGAAAAAAAAAAACCTGAGGAAAAAAGCAAAGGACTCCCTAAACCTCAACCTGAAACGGTCCAGCATGGTGACAGCCACCTCTTTTTAATTGCCCTCTAAGAGCTGGATGGCAGTTTCTGGGTGCTTTGAAACAAGTATCCTCAGTGAATTAGACTGTCGGGGACTCACCCTAGACACAGTCATTCTGCTGTCATTTTACAGAGAGGCCTCGAGATGGTAAAGCGACTTGCTGGGGTAAAGGGATAGGAAGAGAAGGTGGGTTCCTAGTCAGGAGAGTTAAACCATTACTCTGAACGTCTTGGATGTGGTCACTGCATTTCTGCCTCACTGGAGTTTTCCGAATGTAGTAAGTGGTCTTGAAAATCTTGTCAGTTTCTAACCCTATAATGAAAGGCTTCAGGACTTCAGGCCTAGACTAGCAGACACAGGGAAGCATGGAACAAGTTTTCTGAAGAATTTGATTTGCTCATTTTTCCATTGTCAGGGAAATAGATGATCTGTCATATTAAAAAAAAAAAAAAGCAAGATTATAGACTTTGACATTGTTAAGCAAATAAAAACGCAATACTCACATTTTAATTCAGTTCTACTCCAGACAGCAAACTTCCTCATTAGTATATAATATCAGTGTCCCTCAAGTTAAAATTCATAAATGTCTTTTAAGATGTAAAAAAATATATAGGGCAAGAAAAAAGACAGCTAGTTTAGCTTTCATTCAGTAATGCCACCCCAGAATTTATCAACAGAAGCAAAAAAGTTTTCTGTGATAGCAGTCCTAAATAGCTAACTAAGGTCTGGTTTAGCAGTGAAATGGTACAACAGTGCTGTGGAGTTCTGGGCTTTTAAAAAAATTGATAAGGAACATTGCAAAGACATGAGAAAATATTTATACTCTTAACAGTTTGCTACTCAAAGTGTAACCCCTAACCAGCAGCTTATCACTGGGGGGCTGCTTAGAAACACAGTGCTTGGATTTCTGAACTTCAGCTAAATTAGTCTGAATTTTAACAAGGTTCCTGAGGTAATTTATGCATATTAAAATTTGTTGTTCAGTTGTTCAGTCGTGTCTGACTCTTTGAGACCCCATGGACTGCAAGCATGCCAGGCTTCCCTGTCCTTCACAATCTGCTAGAGCTTGCTCAAACTCATGTCCATTGAGTCGGTGATGCCATCCAACCATCTCATCCTCTGTCGTCCCCTTCTCCTGCTGCCCACGATTTTTCCCAGTACCAGGGTCTTTTCCAATGAGTCAGCTCTTCACATCACGTGGCCAAAGTATTGGAGCTTCAAGTTCAGCATCAGTCCTTTCAATGAATATTCAGGGTTGATTTCCTTTAGGATGGACTGATTTTATTTCTTTGCTGTCCAAGGGACTCTCAGGAGTCTTCTCCAACACCACAGTTCAAAAGCATCAATTCTTTGGCACTCAGCCTCCTTTATGGTCCAACTCTCACATCCATATATGACTACTGGAAAAACCATAGCTTTGACTACATGGACCTTTGTCGGCAAAGTAATGTCTGCTTTTTAATAGTCTGTCTAGGTTTGTCGTAGCTTTTCTTCCAAAGAGCAAGTCTTTTAATTTCATGGCTGCAGTCCTGTCTGCAGTGATTCTGGAGCCCAAGAAAATAGACCCTCTCACTGTTCCCATTGTTTCCCCACCTATTTGCCTTGAAGTGATGGGACCAGATGCTGTGATCTCAGTTTTTTGAATGTTGAGTTTTAAGCCAGCCTTATCACTCCTCTCTTTCACCTTTAGTTCCTCTTCGCTTTCTGCCATGAGGGTGGTGTCATCTGCATATCTGAGGTTATTGATGTTTCTCCTGGCAATCTTGATTCCAGCTTGTGCTTCATCCAGCCCAGCACTTCCCATGAGGTACTCTGTGTGTATAAGTTTTAAAAGTAGGGTGACAGTACACAACTTTGACATGCTCCTTTCCCAATTTTGAACTAGTCTGTTGTTTCATGTACAGTACTAACTGTTGCTTCTTGACCTGCATACAGGTTTCTCAGGAGGCAGGTAAGGTGGTCTGGTATTCCCATCTCTTTAAGACTTTTCCACAGTTTGTTGTGATCCACACAGTCAAAGGCTTTAGCATAGTCAAAGAAGCAGAAGTGGATGTTTTTCTGGAATTCTCTTCATTTTTCTGTGATCCAACGGATGTTGGCAATTTGATCTCTGGTTCCTCTGCCTTTTCTAAATCCAGCTTGAACATCTGGAAGTTCACAGTTCACATACTGTTGAAACCAAGCTTGGGGAATTTTGAGCATTGCTTTGCTAGCATGTGAAATGAGTGCATTGTGTAGTAGTTTGAACATTCTTTGGCATTGCCCTTCCTTGGGATTGGAATGAAAATTGACCTTTTCCAGTCTTGTGGCCACTGCTGCAACACTTTCACAGCTTCATCTTTTAGGATTTGAAATAGCTCAGCTGGAATTCCATCACCTCCACTAGCTTTGTTCATAGTGATGCTTCCTAAGGCCCACTTGACTTCACACTCCAAGATGCCTGTCTCTAGGTGAGTGATCACACCATCATGGTTACCTGGGTCATTAAGATCTTTTTTGATATAGTTCTTGTGTATTTTTGTATAGATCTTGTGTATCCTTGCCACCTCTTTTTAATATCTTCTGCTTCTGCTAGATCCATACCATTTCTGTCTTTTATTGTGTCCATCTTTGCATGAAATGTTCCCTTGGTATCTCTAATTTTCTTGAAGAGATCTCTAGTCTTTCCCGTTCTCTTGTTTTCCTCTGTTTCTTTGCGTTGTTCACTGAGGAAGGCTTTCTCGTCTCTCCTTGCTATTCTCTGGAACTCTGTGTTGAGATGGACATATCTTTCCTTTTCTCCTTTACGTGTCACTTATCTTCTTTTCTCAGCTATTTGTAAGGCCTCCTCAGATAACCCTTTTGCATTTCTTTTTTCTTGGGGATGGTCTTGACTATGTTGACTATGAGGGCTACTCCATTTCTTCTAAGGGATTTTTGCCCACAGGAGTAGATATAATGGTTATCTGAATTAAATTCGCCCATTCCGGTCCATTTTATTCACTGATTCCTAAAATGTTGATGTTCACTCTTGCCATCTCCTGTTTGACCACTTCCAATTTACCTTGATTCAGGGACCTAACATTCCAGGTTCCTATGCAATGTTCTTTACAGCATCAGACTTGACTTTCACCACCAGAGACATCCACAATGGGGCATTGTTTCCCTTTTGGCTCAGCCTCTTGATTCCTTCTGGAGCTATTTCTCTGCTCTTCTCCAGTAGCATATTGGGCACTACCAACCTGGGGAGTTCATCTTTCAGTGTCATATCTTTTTGCCTTTTTATACTGTTCATGGGGTTCTCAAGGCAAGAAGACTGAAGTGGTTTGCCATTCCCTTCTTCAGTGACCACGTTTTGTCAGAACTCTCCACCATGACCTGTCTGTCTTGGGTGGCCCTACATGTAATGGCTCATGGTTTCATTGAGTTAGATGAGGCTGTGATCCATGTGATCAATCTGGTTAGTTTCCTGTGATTGTGGTTTTCATTCTTTCCACCCTTGAGGAATGACTACAGGCTCATGGAGACTTTCTGATGCAAGGGACTGGTTGTGGGGAAAACTGGGTCTTACCCTGATGGGCAATGCCCTGCTCAGTAAGTCTTTAATCCAATTTTCTGCTGATGGGTGGGGCTGTGTTCCCTCCCTATAGTTTGGCCTGAGGTCAAACTATGGTAGGGATAATGGCAGTAATGGTGACCTCCCTCAAAAGGACTTATGTCAGCATACCACGGCTCCCAGGACTGTTGTATTCAGTGCCCCTGACCCTGCAGCAGGCTACTGTAGACTCACGCCTCTGCCAGAGACTCCCGGACACTCACAGGCAAGTCTGGCTCACTCTCTTCTGGGGTCACTGCTCCTTTTTCCTGGGTCCTGATGCACACAAGGTGGTGGTGTGTCCTCCAAGAGTCTGTTTCCGCAGTTCGGGGAAGTTCTATAATCAAATCCCATTGGTCTTCAAAGTCAGATTCCCTGGGGGTTCTCCCTTTGCTTGATCCCCAGGTTTGGAAATCTGTAGTAGGCCCTAGAACGTCTGCAACGGTGCAAGAACTTCTCTGGTATAATTGTGCTCCAGTTTGTGGGTCGTCTGCGGCGGCTCTATTGTGGGGCTAACGGTGACCTCCTCCAAGAGGACTTCTGCCACACACCACGCCTCGCAGGTCTGCTGCAGCCGGAGCCCCTGTCCCCGTTGCAGGTTACATCATCTGGTAAATTTGTGGGGGTGGGGGTCAGTACTGATTTACTGTTTTTCAGATAAGTATGTTTATGTGGTCGGGGATTGGAAAGTTATTGGAAAAAATTAAAATAGTTAAACTGGAGATATCTGTCCTACCCACACACAGTGCCTGAGCAGCTCTGAGTCCTCAGTAAGTGACAGCTGTCAGGAATATGATGCCACTGTGGGCTGTTCCTTCCCTTCCTTCCTCTCTCCCTCCTTCCTTCCCCTCCCCTTTCTTTGTTTTTAAAAGGTGTTCCTTCATGTTCTCGTTAATTCACATCTTAGAAACCTAAAAGACAATAAGGGAATTAACATGTTATGTTTCCTTTTCAACCAGATATTAAAATTGATTAAGTCATGTTTTGCTTTTTGCTTCAGCTATCAGGAAGCAGGGAACTAAATTTAATACCTAGTACACTAATGCTTTTAGCCCAGATTTCTGTAATATTTGTTTTCCTTTCTATGTCTTTTATTTTATGTTTCATTAGGTTTTCCACCATGTCTCTTATAAATCTTCTGAAAATAAGGGTCCAAATTACAATAATGACTTCTAAAAACAGTCTGTTCTTATTGGCCAGGCTCCACAAAAAGAAGAGTTTATGAAACCACCTGCCTGTTTTAAATTATTTCTTCTCTCCCTTTGTTTTTCCTGCTTCTCAAGACACAAGTAAAACTAGAGGATTCTTGTTTGCCCCTCAGTGACGGTCTCCTTTGCCAGCTAGCCCATGCCCCCTCCCACCCAACACTCCACACTCATCCCCCTGCCCCTCTTTCCCTAGGTCCTACAGCCCAGCCTCATGAGTCATTCTGCGAGGCTATAGCACTTGCAAAGACACACAGACCACCCTCCAGTGCAATTACTCACCAATGCTCCAGCTGCTTCAGACTTCCTCTGCAAGGAAAGAGAACAAACAGGATGTGTTTACAATCCAGCCTTGTTTCCAGGCTCATTGCCTGCACACTATTGCCTCTTTTATTCACTATCAGGAAAGCTTGCCCTTTTTGTTCATAATGTTTATCAGCTTGTGCTTCCATCCTGCGTGATCGTCTCCCCTACTGGACTTGAGGTCCAAATGTAGACTTCCTCCCTCACTGGACCTCTGGGCCAGAAGGTGTCGGGGGAGATGGCGGCGCAGATGGATGAGATAACGAGTGGAGGTACTAGAAAGACAGAACGTGGGGAGAACTAACATTTAGCCTTCACCTACAATATGCAGGCACTGCTGGTGCTTTGTACACACTATCCTGAGCACAATTTTTTTTTAAGATCTATTTTATTTTTGGCTGTGTTGTGTCTTCCTAACTGCACATGGGCTTTCTCTGGTTGTGGTGAGTGGGGGCTACTCTTCCCTACAGGATGCGGGCCTCTCACAGAGGTGGTTTCAGAGCATGGGCTGTAGGCGCACGGGCTTCAGTAGTGGCGGCTCTCGGGCCTTAGAGTGTGGGCTCAGTAACTGTGGCGCAGGGGCTGAGTTAGTTGCTCCACAGCATGTGGGATCTTCCTGGATCAGGGATCGAACCCGTGTCTTCTCCATTGGCAGGTGGCTTCTTAACCACTAGGCCACCAGGGAAGCCCTTTTATTTTTTTTATTGAGATATGATTTACTAACATAAAATTTACTCATTTAAAGGTACAAAACGGTGGGTTTTGGTGTATTCACCACATGATGCAACTATCACCTCTGATTCTAGAAATTTTCATCACCCCCCCAAAAAATCCTGTGACTTTTAATGATAACTCCCAATTCCCCTCTCTTCCCAGCCCCAGGGAATTACTAAAATTTGCTTTCTGTCTCTTTTGATTTGCCTATTTCGAACATTTTATATAAATCGGATCATACAATATCTAGTCTTTTTTCATCTGGCTTCTCTCACTTAGCAGTGTTTTCTTCCACATTGCAGCAGTCACCAGTGCTTCATTTCCTTTTACGGCTGAAGAATAACTCCGTGTATGGATACACACATTTTGTCATTCAGTCCTCAGTAGATACATGACTCTGAAAACTACTATGAACATTTGCACACAAGGTTTGGGGGGCACATATGTTTTCAATTTCCTTGACTATTTGCCTAGGAGTGGAATTGCTGTGTCACATGGCAACTCTGCTTAATCATTTGAAGAGCTGTCATTCTGCTCTCCACAGCAACCACACCATTCTACATTTTCTCTAGCAGTGTGTGAGGATTCCAACTTCCTCACATGCTCATCAGTACTCGATATTTTCACCTTTTCTGTGGCAGACATCCTAATGGGTATAAAGTGATATCTCATTGTTGTTTTGACTTGCATTTTCCTAATGGTTAATGATGTTAACTATTTTTTCATATGCTTTTTAGCCATTTGTATATCTTATTCAATGAAAAGTCTATTCAAATCCTTTGCCTATTTAAAAAATTGGATTATTTTTATTGTTATTGTTGAGTTACAAGGGTTCTTAATATATTCTGGATACTAGAATTATGATTATGACTTACAAATATTTTCTCCCTATCCATGGGTTGCCTTGTCACTTTCATTATGGTATCCTTTGAAGCACAGAGTTTTCAATTTTGAGGAAATCCAGTTTACTTATTTATTTTTCCTTTTGGTACTTGTGCATTAGATGTCAAATATAAGAAATCATTGCCTAATCCAAGGTCTTCTCTAGGAGTTTTATAATTTTATGTCTTACATTTAGGTCTTTGATCCATTTTGAGTTAATTTCTGTATATGATGTGTGGTAGGTGGCCCAACTTTATTCTTTTGCATATAAATATCTGGTTATCCCAGCATCATTTATTGAGAAGAGTATTCTTTTCCCCATTAAATGTTCTTGGCACCCACCTTGAAAATCGATCAGTCGTAGATGCTTGATTTTATTTCTGGACTCTCTGTTTCATTCCACTGTCTACCCTATGCCAGCGCCACACTGACATGGCCATTGTAACTTTCCAGTAAGTTTTGAAATCAGGGCATGTGTGCCCTCCAACTCTGTTTTTCTTCAAGATTATTTTGGCTCTTCTGGGTGTCTCACATTTCCAAATGACAAGCTGATCCTAAAATCAAGCCAGCTGGGATTCTGATAAAAACTGCAGTAAGTCTGTAGACCAGTTTGTAGAGTATTGCCATCTCAACAACATTAAGTCCTCTGATCCATGAACATGGATATTCCCATTTATTTAGGCCTTTAAACATGTTTTTTTGATTTGCACATACAAGTTTTACTTTTTTATTAAATTTATTCCTAAGTGTTCTTTTTGTTGCTATCATAAATGAAATTGTTTTTTAATGTCATTTTCACATTGTTCATTGTTAGTGTATACAAACAGAGTATATTTTTGTATATTGTTCTTATATTCTGCAACCTTGCTGAAGTTGTGTATTATTAGCTTTAATAGTTTTTTAGTGGATTATTTAGGATTTTCCATATACAAAATCATGTCATCTGCTAACAGAGATGGTTTTACTTCCTCTCCAAACTAGATTTCATTTCTTTTTCTTGTCCAGTTTCCCTGGCTATAATCTCTGGTACAATCTTCAGTAGAAGAGCAGACAGCCTTATCTTGTTCCTGAGTTCTATCTTGTAAAGTAGGTATTTTTTACAAATGAAGAAAAATCTGCCTCCTACCCCCTAATGAGGGGAAATGAAGCTCAGATCAGAAAATGGATATATGGAGAATCCCAAGGTGACTCTAATCTGAGGGAGCTAGGCTCCCATCACCTGGAGTCCAGGAGCCATCACATCTGCGCCCTCACCTGCCTCTCCTCCTTCCAGAGCAACTCATCCCTCTGCTCCCCATTGCTCCTCTCTCCACCAGCAGACTCCCCTGTTATTGCAAGACACAGCCTCAGTGCTGCCTTCCACGGGAAGGCCACACCTAGCTCCCCAGGCTGGACCAGGGCTCTCTCCCCGGAGACCCTGAGAGTGCAGGGGGACGAGGACACCCTTCTATCACAGGCAGCCTCTGCCACGTAGGTCTGTCCCTGCCTCACTACGTGCCAGCCTGCAACCCTCCACTGACCCTTGGGTTCTGGAACAAGAGCTGTGTTTGATTGGTCTTGGTGTCCCCACCCTTGGCCAGGGGACACACCTCAGGCAACTGGCAGAGAGGAAGCCTCAGCTCCCTGGGCTGGAGAGAATTACCTTTTCCATCAGCCTTATAGTCATCAGGGAGCAGCTTGTCCTGGCGGTAGCCCAGCACAAAGGCCAAGAAGGAGAGGATGAGAGCGTCTCCAATGCTGAGGATGGCAAGCATGAAGGCCCAGCGGATGGTGCAGTGACCCAGCGTGTATTTGCCTGTCTGCTCTCCACACATGCGCCGTACCTCACTTGAGTCCCAGCCGTCTGGGTAGACCAGGCAGCCGATCATCAGGCCTGTGGCTGAAGGGGCAGGGGAGGTGCAGATGGCGTCAGGCTGGGGAAGCTCGGTCTGCTCCCTCCCACTGTGCACTGCTGTCACCGTGCCACCTCCCTTCCTGTGTTAACAGCCTTGAGAGGCACAAGAAGCAAGCTGCTGCCACTCTTCTTGCAGAACAAAGAGGAGAAAACTGAGGCTCCAAGAGCTAAAGCCATGTGCCCCGGGAGCCACTGGTCAGGGGTGAAGGCTCAGAGCAGGACTTCTCAGCCCGGAAGGTTCTGCCAGGGCACCAGGTAGCCCTGCCAGGCCCTCAGCTATGCCCCTCACTTTGAACTTGATGAGGCACCGGCTTCAAAGTCCTCCCAAAATCCAATTCCAGCCCAGAGAACTCATCACTCCTAAGATGTACTTTTGTTCAGACCTCAGCATCTCTGGAATAAGTGTAATAACAAAACTTTAAGCTATAACTTGATTAGAAGCTTTTTTTCCTTTTACACCACATCAAATAATTATGTCTCCTACAACTCAGATATTTTAGATTGAGTACAGGAAGTTTTCCAGCCCCATCTCTGGCTGCTTCCTTCATGAACCTTCCATCTAAGCAAATAGGATCTCCACACCTTTACCCACTACAGCACAGGACAGTTGTCCACACCTCCCTGAATGTGTTTAAAATGTTGATTCCTAGGTCAGGGTTGGGCTCAGGAATCCCTTCTTTAAAAGCACTCTTCTGGGTGACTCTCTCAACAGGAAAAGCTGGGGAACACTAGGGTAAACTGCCTGGATCTCAAGCCCAGCTCTTTGCTAACTGGCTGTGTGACTTCAAGCTAGGTACATAAGCTTTTGTGCCTTGGTTTTTTCATCTGTGAAATGAGGATAATAGTATCTGCCTGTCTGGATTGCAGTGAGGCTCAAATCAGCTAATACTGGAGAAGTGCTCAGAAGAGCGCCTGACACACAGTTGGCATTTCCCGAGTGGCAGCTCGTATGCCACACTGCTTTCATTGATTCAGTATTGACAGCCAAACGTTTCTTCTTCCCCACCTTCCCTCCATTTTCCCCACCAAACTTCCACCCCACCTTAGCCACCCAGGAAGGTACATATTCCTGGGAGGTGACTGGGGCAACCTCCGGGCCCACCATTAGGCAGACACGGGGCACCTCCCCTTATCTGTGCCGCAGTCCCAACCCTGGCCCTCCTTTCACAGGACCCGAGGCTCTTCAGCCCCAAAGCTGTGCCCTACCCAGGAGCCTCATGGAGAAGCACCTCACAGGACACCAAGTCACCGTCTGGGGCTCAGCTTGTTCTTGCAAGGAAGGTCAGCAGATCAAACAAAAGCACAACAAAGTATAAAGATCAATGTACCAAATCCCACCTTCCCACCTAAATGAACGCCTCCTTTGTTTTTTTTCTAGGAGGAGCTGATTTATTAATACAGACTTCTCTTACAGATCACAAAATACTTCATATACCATTTTTCTGTCAATCCTTACAACAGTTTTGTGAAGTAGGCCATGTGTTAATATCCCATTTTACAGACTAGAAAACTGAGGTCCCAGAGAAACCAAGTGAGTTACCCAGTCCTTCAGCTATGGCAAAGCCAAGACCTGCACCCACAACTCCCGACTTTCTTGGCTTCAAAGTTGATTGCCCCAGACTTCCAGACAAACATCTCTCCAAAGAGCTGAATGTATTTAGCAGTGACATTTCAGACTCAGTGACAAACAGGAAGATACTTAGGGTGGTTACCCTAGGGGCTACCCTCCCTGAATCCTTTGGTAAAACCTGTGGCCTCCCCCACTTGGTGTGTGATGAGTCCTCTGGTACCTGGCGTGGCCCTCTTCTCCTATAGCACCTCCCTATAGCGGTTTCAGAAAAGAGTCCAGGGTCTCTGGCTTGGAAACAGGTTGTTTCTATGGGCGCCACAGTTCTGTATGAGCGCCCCACCCACCCACCTAGTAGGGAGATCCACCCCACTGTGGTGTCTCAGGGCTCTAAGCAGAGGCCAGCGTGGTATGCTCAAGCAAGTTTACTTACCATTTCTGACTTCCAGTCTCTTGCTGGAAAAATAAGAATAATAATACCTGACTCAGAGCAGGGTTATGAGGATTAAATGTGATTAAGTGTTTACTGCAGTGTCTGGTCATGACCGAGTGACTTCATTTTCACGTTTCACTTTCACGCATTGGAGAAGGAAATGGCAACCCACTCCAGTGTTCTTGGAGAATCCCAGGGACGGGGGAGCCTGGTGGGCTGCCGTCTATGGGGTTGCACAGAGTCGGACATGACTGAAGCGACTTAGCAGCAGCAGCAGCAGCAGTGTCTGGTATATGCTAAATGGCCAGTTAATGTTAGTTGTTGCTACTATTATTGGCACTAAAGTCAGATGGAAGCACCCTCAATGGATGTCTCTGTCATCAGAGCTGTTCACGAATATTCAAGGTACATAACAGGATTATACTTCCTTGCCTCCCTCCCTTGAAGTTGTGTGCATGCATGCGTGCATTCTCAGTTGCTCAATCCAACTCTCGGTGACCCCATGGAGTATAGCCTACCAGGCTCCTCCGTCCAAGGAATTTTCCAGGCAAGAATACTGGTGCAGGTTGCCATTTTTCCTGCTCCAGAGGATATTCCTGACCCAGGAATCACACTCGTGTCTCCTGCATCTCCTGCATTGGTAAGCAGATTCTTAACTACTGAGCAACCTAGGAAGTCCCCCTTGAAGTTAGGCTGGGTCATAAAGATTCCTTCAGCCAATAAGTGAGCAGAGATGCTGTGTGCTTTTCCAGGCCAGAGCATTCAACTGCTGTTGGAGACTTTCCAGAGCTCTCTTTCTCTTTGCAATGATCACAGCCAGATGACAGCTGATGCTCCATCAGACTGGGCTCTGGAAGAGAACAGTGAGAGCAAAACCCTTCACTGATCCTCAACAAGTGTGTACCGTGATCAAGAAATAAACCTTTGTCCTAACCCACGAAGATTTGGGAATTGTTACTGTGGCATCATCCCATCCATCCCTGACTGAAAAAGCTGTTTTGGGTTTTTCACGTTTACCGAGCACCTACCACATGTCAGGCCTTGTGCAAGATGCATTATAACATCCCATTCCTGCAAGAGCCCTGTATTTCTGCCGTCTTCAACAGATGAAGTTACCAGAACTCAGAGAGATGTGTAACGTGCTCTACTTATGTTTTTAGGAGCTGGGATCACCCTCGGCCTGCACCTGGCATCCAGAAGCTCATTTAACTTTAAGCGACAGCTCCTCACTGCCCCACTCATCAGTCCTCTTTCTCTTCTCCTGTGCCCTTCTCTGGTCCTTAATCTTGTCCAAATTAAGCTAACTGGTTTAGGGCTCCTCTGATGGAGGAAGCTGTCAATGACTGGCTGTGGGACACACCTCCTCCTCATCTCTCCCTTTGCCGCCCCCCTCCTTTCCCCAGCACCAAAGAATGGAACACAGCACCATCTTTGTTCTCCCCCAACATAAATGTTTCATGGGATGGCACCCGGCCACCTCTGCTATCAGTGTCTTCAGCTCCATGACCCAGAAAAGGATCTGACTCAAATGGCCTGGTGATCCCTCTCCCACCCAGGCTCTCCCAGCACTGCCAGTTCAGCAAATGGCACCTGTTGCAGGAGGTTGGGGGAATGGGACAGTGCAGAGAATGAGGGAGGGAGGGTGGTGTTTCCAGCATCCCATTGTTCTGGAGGACCAGCTGGCAAGCATGCCAGGGTCCATTCTGCTCCTCTTTGTCACAAAACTGCTAAATCCTCCCTTCTCTCTCCCCACTGCCCACTCAAGCCCATCAAGACTTGCCTCATCTGTGCCCCAGCCTCTCCCTCACCGTTTAGAGAGACTACAGAGAAAGGGAGGTGGCAGGGGGATTGGGAAGGCAGCTGTGGAACCAGGTCAGTAGCCTGAGTACAAGATTCAGAGTTTGAAGGTTCTGTCTCTCACGACCTGTGTGCTAAAATACAAGTTACCCGCTAGGAGCCTCATCTATCAGATGGGAGGAAAACCCACCTCACTGGGTCATGATGAGGCTCCTCATCTAGTTCTTGGGACTCACTGCCATAATTCTATTTCCTTGGTTTCCAGGTGATCTATTACAGTCTTGGCTAAGTCGTGTCTTCTCTCAGCCCCAGATCCCTCATTTATAGTTGGGGGGAGGACGCTCTAGCTCTCTAGAGCCCCCTCCAGCTCTGACTGTCCTGAGTTTATGGTTTGGTTGTCTGGGATTCAGTTCCCTGTTCCATTCCCCCTGCTAAGGATAACGCTGCTTCTCATTCTAATCAATGATGTCAAGATGATTTCACTCTAGTCTGCAGTCCCCAACAAGGCTCCTGGACATCTCCCTCACATGGACAGTCTGTGTGTGGTGCTTGGATTGAGGAGGGACCAAGGGCTGCAGGACAAAGTCTTAGGTAGGCATCCCTTCCTAGGCTCTAGAGGATAGCAGGACCAGCTGACCCCCAGGACCCAGATGCCTGTCTGTAGCCAGAAGCAGGAAAAGAGGGGCAGATAAGGCCTTGCGTCTGAGCACCACAAGTAGCCGCCCATCTCACATAGTTCTAAAAGACCCTACTTCCCTCCCCCACCACAAAATATCACCTCCATTCACTGCCTCAAGTGCTTACACTTGCTGTATCAAGGATGGAATCCTAGAATTAGGGTACAAAGACCTTCACTCTACCATGAGTGATTTGCTCCTGGGCAAGTCACTTCCCCACTCTGGACCTCAGTTCCTGATCTATAAGATGAGAGAGTTGAACCATTTGATATTTAAAGTTGTTTTGATCTCAGCCATCCTGAGACTTGTTACTCTTCAGAAGCATCTGAAGAGCACACAGCATGGCTGGGCTATACAGGACAACAGCTGAGTTGGAGACTCAGCAACTCCAGGGAAGGTGGGATGCTGCACCTTCTCCTGTGGCCTTGGGGCGGGGCGAGGGGCTCCCTGCCCTCCCACTATCCCTGCTCACCCGCAGCCAGCTGCATCCACGCACAGATCTTGTAGACGGTGGCCGTGTTACAGACGAAGAACAGGCTGAAGCAGATGATGGAGCCAATGATGAGGAACATGGCCAAGGCCACAAAGAACATAGCAGTCTTGAAAGCTCTAGAAGGGATAGAGGAGAAGTCCAGCGGGCCACCCTTGCAGATAAGCTCAGAAGACAGCACGTTGCCCACGCAGTAGGAGAAAAGGCCAAAGTAGCCCGCCTGGGGCGTGTTGACGCTGTCACCGATCCAGTAGGGCTGGATGAAGAGCGCCATGACCAGCACAGAGAAGCAGATGGTGAGCGTGCCCCACATCACGCCCACGGCCCTCGAGTTACGCACGTAGTTGGTGTGGTAGATCTTGGCTGCCTCCTGGGCAGGCAGCAACTTCACCATCGTGAGGGCGCTGGGTCCTGGGGTGGGGACTTGGGGGCTGGAAGTGGCTTTGCGAATGGATGGAAGCCCAGAAGTGGGTCACCCCCTCAGCCGGGTGTGGGGAGGAGGCTGAGGTCAGGGAGGATGACCTTGGCTTCTCCTGGGGAAGCTTGTCCAGGGGCTGTGTCTGCTCTGCTCGAGCCGGCCTGCCTCGGGTCTCCTGCCTCCCTTTAAACCCGCCGGGGTCACGGGCCTGCGGGCGTCGCCCTGCCCCGCCCCCTTCCAGCGGAGAGCCCCAGGGAACTCCGCCCCCTTCGCTCGTCCCGGCTCCGCCCCGCTCCCTCCACCGCGCGCGCAGCTTCAGCACCGTGGCCAGCGCCTCGGGCCCCGCGGCAGAGGCGCGTGCCGAGCGGCCGCCCCACCCACTCCACAAGGCGGCGCCTGGGAACTCTCTTCACCCTCCGGAGCCGGGCTGACAAGGACCGAAAGGGCGGGGCTGTGGTTGTCACCTTCCTCTCGCTCGGTGTCCTGCCGCCAAACCACTTCTGGAGCGCAGTCCCCAGCCCAGCGCATACTTCCCTGGTTCCCTATATGTCCTCCTGGAACCTCCAATCCCTCGGAGGCCGGCAAAGTCTTCCGGGTCACTGGTTTCTCCTCCCTATATCATTCAGGGCACAATTACTAAGAGCCTTCTGCGTACTGAGCCCTGTGTTGGAGGCAAGAACCATATACTAAAAAGGACGGGGCCCCTGCTCTCAAGGACAGTGAGGTATTTACATATATGTAAATATATATTTGAAATGCAGACTGATAGTGTGATAATAGAACCCACTACACAAAGAACGGTCCTTACGAGCCTTCTCAGACTTTAACATATGCTTTTTGTTCAACACAATGTCTTTCACTTCTTGTGTATGTTTTTGTTGCATATTTCTTTTTTTATTTACTTTTATAAGTATAGTTGATTTACAATGTTGTGTTAATTTCTGCTGTCACTCAAGGTACATATGTTCATTCTTTTTTATAGTCTTTTCCATTATGGTTTATATCTGTATATATATCTGTATATATGTCTGTATATATATATATATTTTTTTTTTTTTAATTTACTTATTTGGCTGTACTGGGTCTTAGTTGAGACACGTGGGATCTTCGGTGTGGCACACAGAATCTTTAGTTGCACCATTCAAACTCTTTGTTTTGGCATGCGGGAGTGGGGATCCAACCCAGGCCCCTGCGTTCAGAGAATGGAGTCTTAGCCACTGGACCAGCAGGGAAGTCCCTATCCCAGGATATTGAATGTAGTTTCCTGTTCTGTACGGTAGGACCTTCTTGTTTATCCATTCTGTAGAAATAGTTTGCCTCTAGTAACTCCAAATTCCCAGTCCATCCCTCCTCCTCCACACCCTTGCTTATTCCTTTCCCCCCCTCTTTTTCAAAATACCTGTATTTTTCCTAAATGTATAGGCAAATTCATGATTAATATACATACATAGGAAAATTCAAGAAAGTTACATAAAAGAATAAAAATCACTCATAACCCAAAAATGGGAGCTAAGGACAAACAAAATCATTTCACAAACATTCACTTCAGCTTTAGATAGATCTGAATTTGAGTCAGCACTTGTTAGCTGACTCAAGTTAGATGGTCAATTTTGAAATCAGATTGATTATATTCTTTGCAGCCAAAATGGAGAAGCTCTATATAGTCAGCAAAAACAAAACCAGGAGCTGACTATGGCTCAGATCATGAACTCCTTATTTCAAAATTCAGACTTAAATTGAAGAGAGTGGGGAAAACCACTAGACCATTCAGGTATGACCTACATCAAATCCCTTACAATTATACAAATAGATTCAAATGGAAGTGACAAATAGATTCAAGGGATTAGACCTGATAGAGTGCCCGAAGAACTATGGACAGAAGTTCGTGACATTGTACAGGAGGCAGTGATCAAGACCATACCCATGAAAAAGAAATGCAAAAAGACAAAATGGTTGTCTAAGGAGGCCTTACAAATAGCTGAGAAAAGAAGAGAAGCTAAAGGCAAAGGAGAAAAGGAAAGATATACCTGCTGCTGCTAAGTCACTTCAGTGTGTCCGACTCTGTGCAACCCCATAGACTGCAGCCCACCAGGCTCCCCTGTCCCTGGGATTCTCCAGGCAAGAACGCTGGAGTGGGTTGCCATTTCCTTCTCCAAAAGATATACCTGTTTGAATGCAAAGTTCCAAAGAGTAGCAAGGAGAGATAGGAAAGCCTTCCTCAGTGATCAATGCAAAGAAATAGAGGAAAACAATTGAATGGGAAAGAACTAGAGATCTCTTCAAGAAAATCAGAGATACCAAGGGAGCATTTCATGCAAAGATGGGCACAATAAAGGACAGAAATGGTACGGACCTAACAAAAGCAGAAGATATTAAGAAGAGATGACAAGAATACACAAAAGAACTATACTTCTTCATGACCCAGATAACCACCACGATGTGATCACTCACCTAGAGACAGACATCCTGGAATGCAAAGTCAAGTGGGCCTTAGGAAGCATCACTATGAACAAAGCTTTGGAGGTGATGGAATTCCAGTTGAGCTATTTCAAATCCTGAAAGATGATGCTGTGAAAATGCTGCACTCAATATGCCAGCAAATTTGGAAAACTCAGCAGTGACCAGAGGACTGGAAAAGGTCAATTTTCATTCTAATTGTTCTAATTCCATTCTAATTGTTCTAATTTCCAATTCTAATTTCATTCTAATCCCAAAGAAAGGCAATGCCAAAGAATGTTCAAACTACCACACAATTGTACTCATCTCATATGCCAGTAAAGTAATTCTCAAAATTCTCCAAGCCAGGCTTCAACAGTATGTGAACTTTCAGATGTACAAGCTGGATTTAGAAAAGGCAGAGGAACCAGAGACCAAATTGCCAACATCCACTGGTCGTCAAAAAAGCAAGAAAGTTCCAGAAAAACATCTATTTCTGCTTTATTAACTACACCAAAGCCTTTGACTATGTGGATCACAACAAACTGTGGGAAATTCTTCAAGAGATGGGAATACCAGACCGCCTTACCTGCCTCCTGAGAAACCTATATGCAGGTCAGGAAGCATCAGTTAGAACTGGACATGGAACAACAGACTGGTTCCAAATTGGGAAAGGAGTACATCAAGGCTGTATATTGTCACCCTACTTATTTAACTTATATGCAGAGTACATCAAGTGAAATGCCAGGCTGCATGAAGCACAAGCTGGAATCAAGATTGCTGGGAGAAATAGCAATAACCTCGGATATGCAGATGATACCACCCTTATGGCAGAAATCAAAGAAGAACTGAAGAGGCTCTTTGATGCAGGTGAAAGAGGAGAGCGAAACATCAGGCTTAAAACTCAACATTCAGAAAATGAAGATCATGGTATCAGACCCATCACTTCAATGCAAATAGATGGGGAAACAATGGAAACAGTGACAGACTTTATTTTTTTTGGGCTCCAAGATCACTGCACATAGTAATTGCAGCCATGAAATTAAAAGACACTTGCTCCTTGGAAGAAAAGCAATGACCAACCTAGACAGCATATTAGAAAGCAGAGACATTACTTTGCTGACAAAGGTCCGTCTAGTCAATGCTATGGTTTTTCCAGTAGTCATGTATGGATATGAGAGTTTGACTACAAAGAAAGCTGAGTGGTGAAGAATTGATGCTTTTGAACTGTGGTACTGGAAAAGATTCTTGACAGTCCCTTGGACTGTAAGGAAATCAAACCAGTCAATCCTAAAGGATATCAGGCCTGAATATTCATTGGAAGGAGTGATGCTGAAGCTGAAACTCCAATACTTTAGCCGCATGATGCAAAGAGCTGACTCATTGGCAAAGACCCTGATGCTGGGAAAGATTGAAGGCGGGAGGAGAAGGGGACAACAGAGGATGAGATGGCTGGATGGCATCACCAACTCAATGGACATGAGTTTGAGTGAACTCCAGGAGTTGGTGATGGACAAGGAAGCCTGGCATTCTGCAGTCCATGGGGTCGCAAAGAGACACAACTGAGTGACTGAACAGAACTTGAACTTGTTAACTGAGGGTTTAGCTTCCTGAGCCTCAGTTTATTCATTTATAAGATGAGTATGATAATAGTATCTATTACATATGGGTTAGGTAAAATAACATATGGAAAATGTTTAACCCAGGGCCTCACATATAAAAATGCTCAAAAAAGTTTATTATTATTATTATCTCTGTTGACATTTTGGTGTATTCCCCTCCTTCTGGACATATTGCTTTATACAGTTGTATAATAATGTATATACATTTGTGCTCAGTCGTGTTCAACTTTTTGTGACCCCATGAACTATATAGCCTGTGAGGTTCCTCTGTTCATGGGATTTTCCAGACAAGAATACTGGAGTGGGTTGCCATTTCCTTCTCCAGTTTACATTTAGTATCCAATTATTTTCACTTAGCATTTCACCATCAGTGTTTTCTCACATTACTAGTTTTTCAAAAACGTGATCTTTAATCTTTATGTAATTGTTTAATTATCCCCCTTCTTGGGGGTATTTCAACAGTTTCCCATTTTTCACTATTAAAAAGAACCCTGCCTTAAGCATATTGTGCTGTTAACCTGTGTTTCCTCTTAAATTTCTTCAGTTTTGTGATCAGTCCTCGCCATCAGATTGAAAGTTCAACAAGGCATGACCTGTATCTCCACCATCGGGCTGGGAGCTTCTCCAGAGTGGGGGCTGTATGTTCCCCCCTTCAGAAAAGGCCTGGGGCCAGGCTCTTCGGGACTAGCAGACACCTTTTGTTTAGCCTGATCAGCAGAACTTCCCCTGCCTTTCAGAGAAGGCTCTCCTGCTTTCTGAGGTTCCTATGAGACAGCCATCTCATGTAGATGGAATCAAACCGTCTGTGTTCTTTAGTCCACGGGTTTTCTCATTCAATATTATGGGGGATTTCTTTTTTTAAACTGTTTTATTTATTTGGCTGTGCTGGGTCTTAGTTGCAGCATGTGGAATCTTTTAGCTGTGGGATGTGGGATCTAGTTCCCTGAGCAGGGATCGAACACGGGCCCCCTGCATTGGGAGTGCAGAGTCTTACCCACTGGACCACCAGGGAAGTCCCTCATTCAGCATTATGTATGTGAGAGAAATGCCTGTGATCGAACGTGGGAATCAGAAATCGATTCTTTTTTGAGGGGGAAAAAGCCAAAGCAAAACACTCTTTAGATTGGGGAAGGGGTGGTTAGACCATATGAGGTTTGGATACAAAAAAGTCCTTAACTACTTCTTGCTTGTATTTTGGAAGCACAAACATTATCAAAGTTCTTTTTGCTATATTCTTTGTTTGGAATGGAAAAATCTGCATTCTTTCACCTCTGGAAAGGTGGCCATGACCTGCTGGCTATACTAGGACTGATGCATTTTGATAGAAAGAGCTCTTGGGTTCCAGTTCCTTCCCCAGCCTCCTCATCTTGACTTGGGAGAAGGAACAGTGTGGTGGAAGGGCCAGGACAAGCTCATGGGGAAAAGTGGTTGAAAACACTGAGCCCCATAAAAAAAAAATAAGAGAAGACTGTTTCTTTCATCAATGGCATTTCCAGGTGTCTGGAATTGGGTGGGCTTCTCTCATTTTGAGGACGTCCTTGTTGGTTTCTTCAGCTGCTCTTCTCTAGGCCACCCTCAGTGCTATAAGGGTGAAGGGTCGCTATGTTGCCTGAACACCCCCCATGTGTCAGGCACTTCCGTGGGGTTTCACATACACTGTCTTATTCAATCCTGACTTTCCTAAGAGCCACTGACCTCTTTGCCTCGATAAGAAAACAGGTTCATGGAGATTACAAATTTAAATAACCTGTCCAAGTGCGTGCAGCTAATTATGGTAAGTTTTGAAGTCAGGTCTGTCTGGATAAAGGCAACCCAGTCTGGGAACCTCCCCAAGTTGGCCGTCTTCCACTTCCTGGGGTGGGGAAGGGGTGCTCTGCTACAATGGCCAGCCCTCCAGGGAAAGCCGCTCCATCCCACACCTGAGCACACTCAGGCAGCTGTGCCCTTCCCAGCCTTCACCCTGGGCCAGCAGAGGCCAAAGGGACCTTTTCATCCTCAGCCAGGACTAACAACTGCTCAGGCACACACGTGGCCTTGGGTAGGGGACAGGGTGAGGAGACGAGTGGAAGCTTTATCGAAAGGGGCGAGTCTTTGATGCTGGCTGCAGATATTGAGTGAAGTGGAAAGGAAGCGGGAGAGAGTTGTTGGAGAAGGACCTCCTGAGAGTCCCAGAATCACTCCTACAGGCGTCCCCCGGGGGGAGGTTGGGAGGGCGGGACACCCAGAGCAGGACGCCCAGAGCAAGGCGGTACCCCCCTGCCAGCGACCACAGAGCCGGTCAGCCCCAGGCGCCTGGGCCTGCAGGAAAAGCCCAAGGGGGCCTGGGACCCCTCCTCCCCTGAGCCTGATACTGCCACATACCTGGGTTTGGGTGGGGTCAAAAGCAGGACCCAGACTCGGGTGAGGCAATAGAGGGGTCTAGGAGGGAAAGTTAAAGGAGGTGCTCACACTCTAGGTGTCTGTTGCCTCACCCAAGTCCCAGCCCTGCCAGGGAGCTCAAGGCACCAGAGGTGAATAACAGCAGTGAGCAGGTACTGCAGCTAACATGTACTGCTCATATTCGAAGCCCTGTTCCAGGCTATAGGTATTTTGTGTATAACATAACATAACATAATTTCGTGTTAATGCTCACAACTCTTATCAGTTGACAGGTAAGGAGACTGAAACAGAACTGGTAACTTGCCCAGCTAATACCTCCTACAGGCAAAGGTGCTCCTGAGTCCCCTCTCTTAGCCAGGCCACCATGTCACACAACCCCCAACACACACACACACACACACACACACACAAAAGGTACGGGTGCCAGGTGGCACCCAGTAGCTTATCAGGACCCCACCCCAGCAGGCTGGCCACAGCTGGGCCTCTGCCCATGGCAGGCCCTGTGGGACTGGGAAGGTGGGTCACATGTGCACAAGGCCTCTTTTATAGCCCCACCACCCCCTCTGGCTCTGTCTTTTGCCACCTGACCTGACCTGCCGGCTGCGACCTACACCAGCTGTGCCTGCTCATTATGGAGAAGGTCCTTGTCCTTCTGCTCGTCACCCTCGCAGTAGCCTATGCGGTTCCCGACCCCCGGGGAATCATAATCAACCTGGTAAGAGGGTCTTCCAGGCAGGAGGCATCTGGGCCCCCATTTGGGATATTTTTTAAGCTTGGCTTTTTGACCCCTGGTGGGTCAGCTGCCCAAGAGCTGGGAGGTAAAACATCTCTTCCTTGACTGCCCACCTCCTGTCTCCCTTGCCCCTTCCCCAGGGCCCCAGAGAAGGCCGATCAGTGTGGAGCATGCTCAGAGCATGGTTCAACCCGGTTGAGGGAACTTGATAAAAATCCAGAGCGGAGCTCCCTGGAGGTCCAGTGGTTAGGACTCCACACTTTCACTCCCGGGGGCACAGGTTCAATCTCTGGTTGGGGACCTGAGATCCCACAAGCCGTGAAACGAGGCAAGAAAAAAGAAAAATCCAGAGTGTTGGGCTCTCGTCCCGGAAACCCTGACTCAGAAGATCCAGTAGTTTAAAAAGCTTCCCCAGTGATTCTGGCTTCTGACCTACACTGACCAGTCCATCTCTAAATGCCTCAGGATTGCTTACTTATTTAGTCCTTGTAAGAACCACATGGGGCTTCCGAGGTGATGCTGGTGGTTAAGAACCCACCTGCCAGTGCAGATGTATGAGACGCAGGTTCGATCCCTGGGTCGGGAAGATCCCCTGGAGGAGGGCATGGCAACCCACTCCAGTATCCTTGCCTGGAGAATCCCAGGGACACAGGAGCCTGGTGGGCTACAGTCCAGAGGGGTTGCAAAGAGTCAAACACGACGGAAGTGACACCGCGTGTGCATATGCACACATGCGCGTGGACACACACACACACACACACACACGAGCCATGTGAGATAGGTACTATCATAATCAATCCCGTCTTCACATGGAAAGCTGACTTAGAGGAAGGTTAAGTCTCCTGCCTGAGGTCGCACAGCTGGAAAGCCTTGATCAGGGACTGGCGACCAACTGGCCCGCTCCAGAGCCAGGCTCTCCCCACTGTCCACATGGCCTTTCCACAAGAGGGCACTGCAAGAGCCCTTTGGATTAGGAACCCAGTTTGCAGGTTCTTAACTCAGGGCCAGGCGTGGGTTCAGAGGGGCCGGGATGGCCCTGCGATTACCTGTAAGAGTCTGTGGAGGGAGGAGTTTCCCAGGAGATGGTCCTCAACTTTCACAGGCTCCTTGAAGGACTGGGGGACCCAGGGAGGTTTGGAGACCCCCTTTGGGGGGCCACAGGTGACCATTCCAGATGGGAACACTGAGGCATAGAAGGGGACAGAGACTGGCCCAGGGTCACCCAGGGAGCTGGTAGCACAGCCAGTCCGAGGAGTTGGGTGTCCTGTCCCCACCCAGGGCTACTTTCACAATGCCACACTGCTTGTGTCTCATGCGGGTGGGTCAAGGGGTCGGGGTGGGCAGAGGCCTCCAGCCCCGGGGGTTGGATTTCTTCATACCAGCCCACCATGGTGTGAGGCCCTGTCGTCAGTAGCGGGTGGTGAGTTGGGGGTCTGCATGGACAGGGGACCAAAGGGAGGAGGCCGGGCTGACTGGCTGCCCCCTGGCAGGATGAGGGTGAGCTCTGCCTGAACAGCGCCCAGTGCACCAGCAAGTGCTGCCACCGGGAAGACGGCCTGAGCCTGGCCCGCTGCGCACCCAAGGCCAGCGAGAACAGCGAGTGCTCCGCCTTTGTGAGTGCCGGCGGGCAGGGTATTGGGGGGTGGCAGAGACAGCTGGGGAGGTACAGCTCAGCGTGGGGAGGGCCCTCGAGGCTTGGGGGTGGGCTCAGGGAAGAGGGTCAGTCTGGACACCGAATGCTGGAGGTGAAGGGAGGGCAGCACACTTCAAAGCCCTTTCCCATCCCATCCGCTCTCGAGCCTCACAACCGACCGGTGATGTGGGCGGGGCAGCGAGGTGTTACCCATCCTATTTCATGGGTGGGTAAACAGACGCTCCTCAGAGAGACCAAGTTAGTAAGAGCCACACAGTGGACAGCAGAACCCAGGTCCTCCAGGCCCACAGCACCCCCCGCACCCCCCCGAGGAGGCACGAAGGAGAAGCGCCATCTGGGGCAGCTGGCCCGCACAGTCTGTGACCACCCTGTCTCTGCAGACGCTCTATGGGATTTACTACAAGTGTCCCTGTGAGCGGGGCCTGACCTGCAACGTCGACAAAACCATCGTGGGCTCCATCACCAACACCAACTTTGGCGTCTGCCTTGATCTCGGACGTGCCACAGAGTAAGCAAGCTCACCCAGGGCCGGCACACCCCAGGACACTCCTCCACCAGGACCCGCTCCTGGCTGGCCACCGCCTCGACCAGCATCTCTGCCTTCTAACTGGGTTCTTGGCAATTAAAGCCCCTCTTGCAAACCTTCCCCAGTCACCTGGATACTCTTGCTGAGTCAGCGTCTTCCTTGCTGTTACATCAAGCTTCTTGCACATCAGGCAGGAGTCATCTGAAAAGGAGGAACAGGTCCAGGGGGCCAGACAGAACAAGGCTGACAGGCTGGAGACAAGGTTGTGAAACAAGACCAGTCAGGCTAGGAACCTCTCCGTTTCTAAGGAGCATTGCAGCTCCCTGGGAGGCCCTCCTTGCTCCCCAAGTTCTCAGGCAGGCAGGCAGACACGCATGCACACACACACACACACACATGCACACACACACATCTCTGGTGGGGAGTTATAATGGCCCATATTCTTTGCCCTGCATCAAAACTTACCAGTCCCTTCTCCTGGTCTCTCACCCCTTTCCTGGGCCAAACTCAGAGATGACAGCTAGCTGACACAGTCTATGTTAAAGAGATCACGAACAATCGCTGCAGCCTTACTCTGTGGCCAGCAAATTCTCACAACAGCCTTGGGAAGGAGAACTCATTGTCTCCCCTTTATAGATACAAGAAACTAAGGTTCAGAGTTGTTAAGTAACTTGCTCAATGTTATGTAATTAGAAAAAGTTGGCACTAAATCCACCCAACTCCACCCCCAACCCTTTATACAATTTCCTGTTCTTTCCCAGTTACTCACACTAAGACAAATGGGTGGAATTAAAAGGAAAGGGCTTCCCTGGTGGCTCAGACAGCAAAGAATCTGCCTGCAAATGCAGGAGACTGGGGTTTGATCCCTTGGTCAGGAAGATCCCCTGAAGAAGGGAATGGCAACCTACTCCAGTGTTCTTGCCTGGAGAATCCCATGGACAGAGGAGCCTGGTGGGCCACAGTCCATGGGGTCGCAAAGAACAACTGAGCGACTATCACTTTCACTTTCAAAAGGAATTTAGTTTTGACTTAATATAAAAACCTTATACCCACTGGAGCCATCAAACCTGGGCTTCCTTAGAGAGTCTTGGGATGCTGGGCACTCAGATGTGCAAGTGGAAGTTCAGTGACCCTCAGTGGCGATGCTGGAGAGGAGATTCACATAAATGGGGGAGGGTGAGCTGAATGAAACAGGTGCTCTGCCCGCCCCGGGATTCTGTAGTTCTGGGATAATGAATCCTCAAGAGTAACCATTAGGTTTATGCGATAAGTCTGGATTCAGCTGTGAATAAGGAAAACCCAAGTAATTATGGCACAAACAAAAGGGGCATATATTTCTCAGGCATGAAGAAGTCTGGAGATGAAAGTGTTGGCATGTGTTTGGGTGCCAGCTCCTCTCAGCCAATGCCTTCACAGGGGCTCCTAACATCAGATCCTCTCACCATCTGCTAAGTTAGAAAGCCTGGGGACAGAGGCTGGGTTGGGGATGGGGGCAAGGACAGAGTGCCTCTCTCGGGGTACCTCCTTATCTTCCCCTAATATTTCCAGGCTGACGTCTCCATATCTACACAGCTACAGCTGGGTCACCTGACCACCGCTAGCTGCAAGGGAGGCTGGAAAAGCAAGTATTGGGCAAAGAGAATGGGATTGCCACAACTGGCTTAGGCTAATTACAATCCTGCTCCAGGGCTGGGAATGTGGCCTGCCCAAACAATTCTGGGGTTTTGCAAGGAAGGGGGGCAATGGCTGCCAGCAACATTGCAAGCTTTTTATCTCAGTGATAGTGCATCATCTCTCCCTCCTAGCCCCTCCCCCTTGGGGGAGGCTCTGGGAACTGGGCAAAGGAACACACAGTCTGGGTGGCACAGGAGTAGGTGGAGAAGTGGGAGGAGGCAACGAAGAGCGATCATTAAAAGAAAGCTTTCTCAGCTGGCTTCTTTTTTTCAATTTTCTTACAATGGCTATAGATGATTTTAAACTATTTCTGATTCTTTGGAAATATACAAGTCAGGTCCAGCTGGCAGGGATACCTGTTATCCAGGCCGAGGAATGCCAGGGAAAGGCGGCACTTTGACCTCAGCCTTGAGGGCTGCTCTGGGGGCAGCCCCCACCTTCAGCACAACCCAGCTCGGGGGCCCTCGACTTGTGCACAGCAGAGGAGCCTGGGCATAAAGGACCTTCTCACCCAGCTGCTCTGAGTCTGTGCCTCTGGTCACCTCCTCCAGGCTGACCTCTAGGGTTGCACAGTGCCCTCATCACTCCGCCCCTGGCATTGGCTTTCCCCTGTTATCCCACCTGCCAGTCCTAAGTGGATGAACACTGAGAGGGGGCCCCATCTCCTCTCCTTAAATCCTCTCATGGGTCAATCAGCTCCCCTCTCCAGCACACTCAGTTCCTCTCTCAGTCCACTTCCTCCCAGGAAGCCACAGCAGAACTCCTGGGGCTTGGGATGAGGGTGGTTAAGGCAGAGGAAGACCCAGGATTAGGGCCAGACCTAAACTGTGCCATTGACCGTGCTTCTTCAGGGTCTGCTGAGAAGACCCCCGGAGAACGGGAACCCATGTTAGAAAAAGAAGCATCGCCGGACCCCATCCCTGCCCCACCATCCAGGATTCCACGCCCCTGGGGGGAGGAACCCACCTTGGGTCTGTCCGAAGTCTCCCCCAGCAGAGAATTCCCCAGTTGTTTCCGCCCACCTACCCCTCCCTCCTTCCCCTGGCCCCTGGGTGCGCTCCAGTTCCGCCTTCTGTGGGTCTCTCCCCCTCAGCTCCCCCGAGGCCCCGACACCCACCCCTGGGTACACGTCCTGCCCTTGGACCCCCTTACGGTGCAGTACAACTCGCAGTTCTCAGCAGACCGGCGGCAGCACCCACTCTTGCACCCCTTCTTCTGGAAGCAAATCTCCCCCGTGTCCTGCGGGGAGACAGCCTGGCCTGCCTCCTTCTCCCACACCGCCCCCTCCACCTGCCAGGCTGGGCAGTCTCTCAGGCCCCAGGGGCGTCTGTGTGGCTGGGGTTCGGGGGACACAAGGTGTCCGTGGGACCTGACTTGTGCCTAGAGGGGACTAAGCAGTTTTGGAAGATTTGCCCACAGTGTCCCCCAAATAGGTAGCTTCTCCCCTGGTGCACAGGAGAGTGGGCCAGACCCACCTGCCTGCCCCACAGAATTGTCATCTGCACCCCCCAGACGTGCACACGCTCACACGTCAACGGTCCCCAGGGCTGGGGCTTATGACATTATCACTGCCATCCATCAGCCCTCTGTCCGACAATGTCAGT
Source organism: Bos indicus (assembly GCF_029378745.1). Lineage (NCBI taxonomy): Eukaryota > Metazoa > Chordata > Mammalia > Artiodactyla > Bovidae > Bos > Bos indicus. The sequence continues at coordinate 11,257,665 of NC_091782.1, read as the reverse complement.
AGTCTTTCAAGGAGCAAATACTGAGCGCCTACTGTGTGCAGGCCCTGGGGCTCCAGCTGAAACAAAACCAACAACTGCCTGCCCTGCTCCGCGTGTCCCGCCCCGGGAGCCCTGTCTGGCTGCTTCCCTCTCCTGCCCCAGGCTGCAGCCCTCTCGGACACCCAGCTGGAGCAGGCCCATCACCTGGGTTTGCCGTGTTCACATCGTATATGACTCTGAATTTATCTTCTTTATCCTGTTTTTAAATTTTTCTATCCCCCTCAACTCCAGGAAGGCAGTGATTTTTGCACTCATGATCACAGTTCTATTTCTCACACACAGTAGGTGCTGACAGCAGAACTGCTGAATAAAGAATACTGTAATGTTCCTTTGACCTCTCTAACCTCTTCTAACATTTCCATTCTCTCTCACTCCTCTTTGCTGTTTCTGAATATGCCAGGCAAGGTCCCTCCCTAGACTTTTGCCCTGGCTGTTCCTCCACCTGGGCAACTCCTTCTCCTGCCTGCCTGGCTCCCTTTAGGAAAGGCCTGGTGGTTCAGATGGTAAAGAATTTGCCTGCAGTGTGGGTTTGATCCCTGGGTTGGGAAGATTCCCCTGGAGAAGGAAATGGCGACCCACTTCAGTATTCTTGCCTGGAGAATCCCACGGAGAAAGGAGCCTGGCAGGCTGCAGTTGATGGAGTCGTAGAGAGTAGGACACGACTGACTGACTAATCCTCATTCACTCCCTTTAGATCTTTGCTTAAATTTCGCATTGTTAGTAATGTCTTCCCTGAATACCCTCTCCTCACACCACAACTCCTGAAGCCCCTTTCTTATTTTTTTTTTTTTGTCCTCAGATGTTGATCACGTGGCATATATTAATATTTTACTTATTTACCCCCTACAGTAGAACGTCAGCTCTCCCAGGGCAAGGATTTTTGTGTCTTGTTCACAGACCTATCGCTAGCACCTAGCAAAATCCTTTATATGTACTAAGTGCTCAATAAAACGTGAGGGGAGACGAACGTCTATGACTCTTACCAGACGTGAGCGAGCTTGGAAAGGAGTGCTCTGTTGCGTTCACCTCTGCAAGACCATCAGCGGTGCCCCAGCAGGGCTCCCATGATCCAGATGAGCTTTCTTTGTCCCCCCAAACACCCAGCACTCCCTGCTGCCCCCCAACTTCCAGCTTTCACCCACAGAAGCCTCTGGGTCCACCCACCCTTCCCAAACAGAGTCTTAGGATAGTGGTAGATAGTGTACCCTCTAGGTTCCCTCCCAAACTTTTGATTTCCTCCCCAGTGAGGAGGAAGAAAAAGGAGAGGAGGAAGTGGAGGACCAGGAGCAGCCGCCTCTATGTTCCAGCTAAAAACCCTGCATCTTCCACGTGACTGAGGCCTGGTGGGTAGGTAATGAGGTATGAATGCCCAGTCCTGGGCTTGAGAGGGAGAGGCCAACAGTGCCAGCTCCCAGACCAAAGGGACAGAGGACCAAGCAATGGGGATGAAGCAGATGTTCCCCAAGCTGCTTCCTGGACCGTCCACTGTGCTTGTCTTGCTGCTGGCAGAGTAGCCAGTCCATGTGCTTGGGCTCTGGCACCAGCAAGATAGATCTGGATTCAGATAGCTCTGCTATCTACTGGCTGTGTGCTTTTGGCGGACTTCTAAACCTCTTTGAACCTAGTTTCCCCATCTGCAAAATAGGACATAATAACAGTATATCATAGGAGTGACGCAATGCTTAAATAACAGGTATTTTACTATGAGTAGGCACCCAATCAATAGAGGCTGTTGTCATTATCTATACAGTTAGAAGGTCTCAGAACGATCTCAAAAGACTCTCTCATCCTATCTGATTGTATATTACTGTTAACAAATAGCATTGTGAATATTTGTTTCACAGATGAGGTGACTAAGGCCCAGAGAAGTCGCCAAACCTCCCAAAGTCACCAAGCTATCAAACAACAGAAGATTAGACTCTGGTTTTTACCTTTCCACTCCCTACCTCCGGAGACCTTCAATGAGAATTTCAGTAACTCCCCCTCCTGTGAAAGTGCGGTCACCTGAACACATTTCTGTGGGCCTTCTCGGTGAGCACGAGGATTACAAGCTCAGAACACACAAACTGGGAGTGGGTCTGGCGGCAGATAATCAGAACAAAGTGCCTGAGTCTTGAGAATGGAAACAGGTGGTAATGCTGTGGGTAGAGGGGCAAGACATTCTAACATACAGTAATCATGGCAGGAAAGGAAACACTGCGGAAACAGACCACCCAGGAGGCACAGAGGCTTAACACAACACAAGTGGGTGTCTTGCTTGTGCAAAGTCAGCTCTAACATACAATAATCATGGCAGGAAAGGAAACGCTGCGGAAACAGACCACCCAGGAGGCACAGAGGCTTAACACAACACAAGTGGGTGTCTTGCTTGTGCAAAGTCGGCTGTGAATCAGGACATTCTCCAGGGCCACCATCCACCATGTGGTGACTGAGCCATTCAGGCCTCTCCCAGCCACAGAGCTTCCCTTGGTCACCCAGCCATGGCAGGGAACGAGAACTGGAGAAACTGAAGTCATAGTTTCTGAAAATCAATTGAGCAATCCACGTTTTCTGGGTGCCTCTTGGAGGATGAAATCAACCCCCACCCAGAACTGGTTTGGATGTTGGAATGGATGATGTCACATATATCAAAACAGTATGAAAAGGTTTACTACTCAAATAATGGACCTTTCCGGAGACAGCAGGGCAGGCGCAAGGGGGTCTGAGTGGTAAGGATGAAGGGGTGGGCGGCTTTGACTTTTACTGCAGCTAGGAGATGGGGCCAGGGTGAGGGTTCTCCCAAGCAGGCTGGGGTTTGTGTAGTTTGCTTCTCCCACCAGCACCAAGGGAGGGAGGGGGCTATTATTGGCTGGCCTAGATGTGGGGCAAAAGGGGTGTGAAGGCTCAGAAGATATCATTGCCCAATCAAAAATGGAGTCTTCCTTGGCACTTCCCTAGCCATCTATCAGTTAGGGCTCCATGTCTCCCCTGTAAGGGGCATGAGTTCCTTTCCTGATCAGGGAACTAAGATCCTGCAAGCCATGCAGCATGCCCCTCCCCCAAAGAAGTCTCCCTACCTGAAATCATAAAATTCTAGAAGAAAACATAGACAAGTGTTTGCACTGGTCTTTGCAGTATCTTTCTATTAATAGTTGTGACTCTTCAGGCAAGGGAAACAAAAGCAAAAATAAACAAATGGGACTATAGCAGATAAAAACTTACTTATGCACAGCAAAGGAAATCTTCAGGAAAAAAATGAAAAGACAACGTACTGAAAATGGGAGAAGATATTTGCAAATGATATGTCCAATAAGGAGTGACTATCCAAAATATATGAAGAACTACAAATCAAGAACAAAACAACCTGATTAGAGCTGCCTAAGGCAATGGCACCCCACTCTAGTACTCTTGCCTGGCAAATCCCATGGACGGAGGAGCCTGGTGGGCTGCAGTCCATGGGGTCGCTAGGAGGCGGACACAACTGAGCGACTTCCCTGTCACTTTTCACTTTCATGCATTGGAGAAGGAAATGGCACCCCACTCCAGTACTTTTGCCTGGAAAATCCCATGGACAGAGGAGTCTGGTAGGCTGCAGTCCATGAGGTCACTAGAGTCGGACACGACTGAGTGACTTCACTTTCACTTTTCACTTTCATGCATTGGAGAAGGAAATGGCAACCTACTCCAGTGTTCTTGCCTGGAGAATCCCAGGGACGGGGGAGCCTGGTGGGCTGCCATCTATGGGGTTGCACAGAGTCGGACACGACTGAAGCGACTTGGCAGCAGCAGTAGCAGCAGCAACAGTCATTAGCTCTGGGTCCTGGGAGCCAAGCTCTCCTGGCTTATTAAAAAAATAATAAAGGGTTTTGTGACAGCAAATTGCTCCCACATTTTGTCCTTTTGTCCTTTAATAACAGAACTCCCCAAGCTTTAGCTGGGCACATGGATGTCCAGATGAAAACTACATTTCCCAGCCTCCCTTGCAGCTAGCTGCAGCCACGTGACTAACTTTTGCCTGAAAGTGAACGTGTTAGTCTCTCAGTCTTGTCTGACTCTTTGTGACTCCATGGACGGTAGTCAGCCAGGCTCCTCTGGCCATGGAATTTTCCAGGCAAGAATACTGTGGTGGATTGCCATTTCCTTCTCCAGGGCATCTTCCTCACCCAGAGATTGAACCCAGGTCTCCCACACTGCAGGCAGATTCTTTACCATCTGACTAGTGGCTCACCAACTTTTGCCTAGTGGGGTATAAGTGAAAGTAATTCCTGCTGCCCTTTTAGGAAGGGTGAGCTGCCTGCTGCCCCTCTACCCCCTTTCATCTAACTGGAAGGTGGACCCAGCAGGTATGGTGGTGCACTATCTCTGACTATAGAAGGAAAGAAACAATCTGAGGCAGAGCTTCCCAACTAGTGTGTCTGGAGATGTGGATGCCTTCTGCCCTCAGGAGAGCCTCTTTAGGGCCCCGAGACCCTTCTACTCTTATGCCAAGGTGCTATATCAAAGTGAATCAGCTATATGTATGTGTGTGTGTATATATATATATATATATCCCCTCTTTTTTGGATTTCCTTCCTATTGAGGTCACCACAGAGCCTTGAGTAGAGTTCCTTGTGTTATACAGTAGGTCCTCCTTGGTTATCTATTTTATACATAGTAGCAAGTCATTGCTGTTTTTAAAAATATTTTGGTGACATGAGGGAAATGATTGAGATACAATGAGATAGGAGAAAAAGAAATTTATGATCTCGGGGTGATCCAAAAGATCTCTGTATTACACTGTGTTTATGTCAAATGAGGAGTGGTGAGTGGGTCCAGGGCAAGGTGACCCCGAGGCAGACTGAACTGGGGTTGAGGTAGAGACTCAGCGTTCCAGTCTGACCCAGGAGAGTGGGTCAGGGTTGAGTATGCAGACTAAGCAGACTAATCCAACTAGAATCAGTCTTAGGATGTTTGCTGAGAATTGTGACACAGATGTTTCCTTTCTCTGGGGAGCCTGATTTCTCCATATGTGAGGTGGATTTGTGGTTAAGAGCCTGCCCTGTGGAGCAAGACAGCCTGGGGTCCAACCCCAGCCCCACCCCTACTCGGACACTTTGAGCCTCAACAGCCTATTCTTAAACTAGGGATAATTATAGTACCTACTACAACTTTGTTGTGACAATAAGATGAGTTGATACAGATAAGAAAACACACTGCACAGTGTCTGGAACATAGTAAGTGCTTGATAAATCTTAACTGTTATTATTACCTGACGCCTGGAACTTTTACAGCTACTGGGAAGGAATCCAGCCAGAGGGCCATGGAGCTACTGGACTCAACCCGACCCGAGGCCAACCTGCTACTGCACTTCCAGTTCTGACCACCAGTGAATTCCCTCAGCATCCAGACCGTTTGCAATTGTTTTATTTTTTTGGATACTTGCAGCAGAAAATACACCATGGTGAGACTTGGGTAAGTCATGTAGCTCTGTGAGCCTCAGTTTCTTTATTTTTAAACATTTATTTGATTGAAGTATAGTTGATGTACAATGCTGTGTTAATTTCTGCCGCACAGCAAAGTGATGCAGCTATACATCATATATATTCTTTTTTCATATTCTTTTCCATTATGGTTTATCACAGGATAGAGTTCCCTGAGCTATATAGTAGGACCTTGTTGCTTATTCATTCTATACATAATAGTTTGCATCTGCTGCTGCTACTGCTGCTAAGTCGCTTCAGTCGTGTCCGACTCTGTGCGACCCCATGGACTGCAGCCTACCAGGCTCCTCTGTCCATGAGATTTTCCAGGCAAGAGTACTGGGGTGGGGTGCCATTGCCTTCTCCAAGTTTTCATCTACTAATCCCCAAATTCCAATCCATCCCTTTGCCCTCCCCTAGCAACTACACCCCCACAAGCCCACGCCCTTCCCACAGTTTCCCCCTGAGACCACCAGGCTTCCAGGCAGGGCCAAACCATGGGAAGCTCTATCGTGTCTCTTCTTTCAGAACAATCCCTATCCGGTTCCCTCTCCCAGGAAGCACAGACAGAGACCAGAGCCAGGAAATGACTTTAATGTCTTTGAGCAAGATGAGGCCCCTCAAGGAGGGGCGGGAGGAGGGTGTTAGTGACCAGACTGCGTCCTCCTCTAAATCAAACGGCACCTACGGCTACAGTCTGGGTCCTTTTGTATGCATTTCAGGCCTACTCGGCAGGGACAAACGATGTTGATGGCCCTCCTGGTCTGCAGAAAATGGGTGAGAGAGTTGAAAGCCACCAAGGAGCAGGGAAGAAGGAGGCTTAAACTTCTTGGGGAGCAGAAGCAAGAGCCCAAGTGATGGAATGAGACAGACTTGAGGTCTGACAGCTCTACAGCTCATAACATTGTGGCCTCAGGCAAGCTTCTTTGTCTTAGTTCCCTCATCTGTCAAATGGGAATACTAAGGGACTTCCCTGGTGGTCCAGTGGCTAAGACTCTTAGCTCCCAATGCCGGGGCCCAGATCCCTGGTCAGGGAACTAGATCCCAAATGCTGCAGCTAACAGTTCATATGCCAGAACTAAAGATTCCCCCATGCCAGGATCTTTAGACCTAGTACAGTCAAACAAATAATTTTTTTAAGGAAATAATAGTAACCCCATTTGTCATTGAGGGAATTAAAACGAAGTAGATTAAGTGCCCATAATGAAAAGACCCTCTGGCTACTTCAGTTGTAGTTAGGCCACAGGAGGGACCTGGCTGTCTTCCTGAGCACTGGCAGTTCTCCAGACAGAGAGATGGAGACTGAGCCCAGCCTCCCTAGAAAGTTTTGGGCCCAGGGCCAGAAAAAAGGCAAGAACAAGATGCACTGTACGTTCTGCTCCTTGCATTTCCACCAGCTGATAACAACCATGTTCACTGAGCACCGTCATTGCCAGGATCACATACTTTTCCCAACAAGCTGGTCGGGGGGGTACCTTAGTCCCATTTTACAGATGAGGAAACTAAGGCTCAGAGAGCAGAAATGATCTGTCTAAGGTCACAAAGACAGGGGTTGGTAAAGCCAGGGTTTAAATTCAAATCCAATCCCAAAACCGTCAACCTGCCTGGGCAGCTCCTCTCGAGAAATTCAGTCATTGCAGCAGCGTGGTAGGGATGGATTGGGAGGTCTTTTCCCACCTGCTCTGTGGCAGTGATGTTAGAGTAGAGATACTCATTCATGCAATAAACGTTTGTTGAGCAACTGCTATGTGCAGGCACTAAGCTGGGGGGTAGGGGGTTCCAAAGTGAATATGCTTTAATCCTGCTCTCGCAGAGCTCTGACCAGTGGTGGAGGCAGACAGAAGACAGGCAAATCAGGGAGATACATGCTCTGCTGAGGGTGTGGGTCCCGAGGGTATGCGAGTTCCAAGGAGGGAAGGATTCTTGGAGGAGGCGCCTGGAGTTGCATTGCAGGACGATCAGGAGTTTGCCAGGTGGAGAGGGGGGAAAGGATGCTTCAAGCAAAGGGTGAAAAAAAAGGTGCGGCCATGCGGGGTTTTTGAACCATCTCCACCCTACGAACCAGCAGGGGCTGCCCCACGGGGGCAGGGTCTCACCTGGGGCAAGCACGTCATGGTTATTCTGGCCCGAGGGGCACAGAAGGCGCCACCAGAGTCCAAGTTGATGAGACAGCAGTCACTGAAACACTCAGAGTGGTGGGAGCACCTAGCCCCATTTGCCTGTGGGGACAACCCCTAAGTCACCAGCTCTCTGGCCATGTGTGTGTGTGGGGGGTCCCCTGACACTGCCAAAGCCCCATGGATCCAGAAAGAGAAGTCCTAAAGAAGTTCACCCCCACGTCCCAACCCCCACTGCACTCAGAGGAGCAGGGGAGAGGAAGGGGGAAGTTAGGACTTTTCCCTCTGCTTCTTTCCTGGGGGACCCCTCACCTCTGTGGGTCCCAAAGGGTCACCTGTGTTGAAGGACCAAATACTCCCCATCACACTTTAGTGGGGGATGTGGAAGGGACAGAGAATGCGGTGGAGAGGAAGACGAGGAAGGAAAAGGAGGAAAGAGCTGCGTGCCTACAAGGGCATGGAGAGGGGCAGACGCTAGGGCAGGTGTGCAAGCGTGACTTGGGGCAGGACTGAGTGTCCCAGGAGGGGAGGGGAGGGGGCTAGGCAGGGGAGGGGAGGGGGAGGAGGCTGCTGGTTATAAGGCCACTTTCTTATACCTCCAGAGCCACTAGGGAGGTGAAGCAAGGGCTTTGAGTCCTTTGGGAGCACACCAAGCTTCCAGCCTGAGAAGAAATCCCCAGTAGGGGGTGGTCCCCTCCCGCCCCTCCCCCCTACCTCGGCCCCGTCCCCCACTTCTCTCTCCAAACCCAACTGGCCCCTTCTAGATGGAGAGCGATGCCCCGGCCACCACCCTCGCCTAGAACGGAAGGTTCAAAATGTTTCTTGGCTCACCTTTGTAGACCCCTTTTTAAAGAGCGCGAACTCTCCCCAGCAGGGGAGCAGGACCCCCGAGAGGAGAAGCGCGATGGCCAAGGCCATAGGCTTGGGAGGCAGAGGTGCAGCGGCTCCGCGAAGCCCGAGGGGCGGTGGGGAGAAACCCCTTGGCGGCCTCGTGACCGGTGCCCCCGCGGCCGCCCTGGGCTGGAGGCGGAGGGTGAGGGAGTTAATGGTCACAGGCCGCTCGGGAGCCGAGGCCAAACCCCGCGGAAACCCTTTCTAGCTCCCAGGAAGCTCCTGGCCCGGGAAAAAGAATGAGACCCTGATTCAGGCTTTGACAGGCCAGATGATCGGATTTTGGGGGCCCTGGGGCCTTCCGTGCGTAATACTTACAAGTAAAAACTTAAAACTGTAAAGTAAGACTTTATCTTGCAAAATTATGCAAATGTATATGCTGAAATGAAAACAGCTGGCTTCTTGATATTCGGACTCTCTCTCTGCCTTTGCCGCAACTACCTACCTCCTGGCCTACCCTATTTGAACAAGCCAGCCCGGACCTCTGGTGTTTCCCATACCCTCTCCAGGCCCAGACATGTGGTCTGTAAGAATCAGGAGCCAAGAGAAGATGACCTGTAAGACCTAGAGGTCTCCCAGTTCTAAGAAGTCGATGAAGTGTCTAAGAATCTGTGAATCGTATGTGACTCAGCCATCTTGGTATGAGGGCAGGATGGAGGACCGGCAGACTGGGAAGGAAAAGGAGGGTTCTTTCGGGAGAGCTGCAGGCAGCAATCATGGGCCCTGGGGGAGGCAAACTTGCTTCATCTCTTCCCTCTGGATGAAACTCCCACCTCATCTCACCCTGGGCTGCTTCTCTGCTTTTAAAATTTGGCTCCTGGATTTCCCCAGTGGTCCAGTGGTTAAGAATCCACCTACCAATGCACGGTCATAGGTTCGATCCCCACTTGGAGAAGATCCCACATGCCGCAGGGCAACTACTAAGCCGGGCACCACAACCACTGAGCCGGCTCCCTAGAGCCTGTGCTCTGCAACAAGAGAAGTCACCACAGTGAGAAGCGCACGCACCCCCTCTAGAGAGCAGCCCCCACTCTGCAACCAGAGAACGCCCGCGAGCAGCAAGGAAGACTCAGCACAGACAAAAGTAAATAAAGATAATACAATTTTTAAAATATATGTAAAATTTGGCCCTTAAGATCTGAGGAGCCCTGACTTGATGGGGTGCCATAGACTGAGTTGTTCCCCCCTCCCGCAAGTTCATAAGTTGACACCCTATCCCCCAGTGTGATGAGATTTGGGGGTGGGGCCTTTGGGACATAATCATGGTTAGATGAAGCCATGAGGGTCCCCTCAGGATGGGATTAGCACCCTCATGAGAAGGGACCCCAGAGAGCTTACTGTCTCTTTCTCTCTGCCATGTGAGGACCCCGTGAGAAGGCAGCTGTCTGCCAGCCAGAAAGAGAATTCTCACCAGACCAAACCATCCTTAACCTGGATTTTTAGCCTCCAGAGGGTGAGAGATAAACGTCTGTTGTCTAGGCCAGACTACGGTGTTTTGCTGTGGCAATGTGAGCTGACAATTATAGAGGGTTTAGGTCTTTTCTTTAAGAAGAACGGCCCCCCACTATCCTCAGAGGGGTTTGTGTCCAAGATCTCTGTCAGCCCGCCCTGTATCAGTCATGGTAATTGCCACAGTCTGTCATAACAGAGAACTCTTGAAATTTCAGTGGCTTGGCACAATCATGCATTACTTGTCAGGCATGTAAGTTTTGATATGGGGCAGGAAGACTCTCTTCCATCTCATAGCTGCATCATCTGGAAGACTGGCCCCCAAGGTCCTTATGGAGGAAGCGAGAGAAAGGAGGAGGAGGTATGTGGACACCTCAATGCCTCGGCCAGGCCTGACAGCTGCCTCTTCCAGGCACACCATTGGCCACAACAAGTCACGTGACCCCGACCTTTTGCAAGGGAGGCTGGGAAATCCAAGTCTTGGAAGCATTGGCGTCTACTATCGTTTCTGCTGCCGGTTTTACAGGTGAAGAACCCAAAAGCTGGCTCAAGGTAAAATAATTTGCCCAAATAACAGTTAAGTCACAGGACGAGATATCAACCCAGGGCCTTTTAGCTCCTGAGGTCAAGCTCTCCCCATGCCCCACTGCTGTGGGCAGCCAGAAGTCTTTGTCCCCTAAAGGAATCTCTGCCATCCTTTGTTTCCTGTCGGTAAAGCGCATTGTGAACCCAAGAGGAGCCCCAGGGTATAATAATTCTTCGTGTGGAGTCACCTACTTCCCTGAGGTATTTGGCCCTTCCTTGTGAGTGTTTGATAATGGGTAAATAGTGTGTCTTCTCAGGAAAGGGACTGATGTGGGGGCAAGAGACCAGTGATATGTCAGGATTGGCAGGTTGGAATTCTTGATCCGAGGCCCAGGAACCTCAGAGAGGCTTAATGAAGGCCCCGAGGGGGAGGTAAGCCCCTGAAATTCTAAATTCTCTACCCCCCCAAAAAAATTTTTTTTTAAGGCACAGGACTGCATTAGCCTCAGAGACTGGTTCAGAAACTTCGGGGTTTTTTGCTTTTTTAATTATTTCGAAGTCTAGTTGATAGAGCCTTCATTTTTAAAAATTATTATTTTGTTTGGCCGTGCCTCACAGCATGTGGGATCTTAGTTCCCCGACCAGGGATCGAACCTGCACCCCCTGCAGTGGAACCTGAGCCACTAGGGAAGTCCCACTAGTGCCTCCATTTTAAGGTAAAGAAACTGAGGCCCAGACACAGCAGGGACTTCCCAGGTGACTCAGCAGAGCCAGGGCTGGACCCCGGCTCCTGACTCCAAGTCCTGTGCTCTTTCTTTTGCACCAATGGCTTGTTTCCCACATCCAGCCGGCACTGGTCACAAGCACAAATCCAAGACACGTGCAGTGTGAGGGGGTAGGCACCAGATTACTAGGTCCCTGAGACACCTGACGTGTGAGAGCGGCTCCAGCTCTGCCCTTTGGCCAGGACCCAAACCTGGGCAGCCCAGTCTCATATGAGGAGAAGGGGGCAGGAAGGGCCTGGCTGGTGGTCCTCTGTTCTCCCACCCCCGCAACCAGCCCCCCTCCCCCTCCCCATCCATTCTCCCATCCTCAGACGCCCTCCAGCGTCTTCTCCTTCCCTGCATCTTTCTGTTGGTTTCCATAACAATATTCTCACTGATCTACAGCAAAATGGAAAAATTTAGGGCAATGTGGTTTTTGTTCTTGTCGTTAAACATATTTAAAGAACCATTCTTTATTCTGAAATTGCATCCTTCCTACTTTCTTGGCCTTCCAATGCGTTTTTATGAAACAATGGAAAATAAGACAATACCAGTAGTTTTATTTGGTTTTCCATGTTGTTTCTTGGCCAATATATTACACACACACACACACACACACACACACACACACACACATTCTGTCAGTTTCTTAAAATTTTTGGAGCTTTTAATCAATCTGGGAAATCCAAAATAGAAATCTGGTGGAAACTGCCCTAGGTAAAAAAATCACCCATTTCCCTACTCATTCCTGAAGGAATGCTCAAGGGAGTCTGAGGAGAACGACGAGCAGAAGCTGGAAAGAGCGTGGGAAGTAGAGAGAGCACAGCCAAGGCTTCCTGGGGAAGAGGACAGGCGGTGTCCGTGGGTACAGGGGTGGAGGCGCCGGGGTCCTTCTGGTGCCCAGGACAGGCAGGGAAGCCTGCAGCCAGGGACAGTGCTCTTCCATGAGGGCTTGAAAGGGGACTACGATTTGAGCAGGCTGAGAGTAAAGGCTTGCAAGCAGGGGTCCGATTCCCTGGCGGTCCAGTGGCTAGGACTTGGTGCTTTCACGGCTGGGGCCCTGGGTTCAATCCCTGGTTGGGGAACTAAGATCCCACAAGCTGCAAGACTTGGCCAAACTAAACATACAAGCAGGAGTCCAGAGGGACAGAGGTTTGGAGGTGAGAATGAGTAGGGGACAGGCTGGCTCTCTGCTTACAGAGGATGCAGGGTGGAGTCGGGGTGGTCAGTGCTCCAGGGAACTTGGGGGACCTTGGGAGTAACCCCAGTTGTGGTGACTCCTCAGTGGAAAGCTGGGCTGATGGTGGCCGTGCTGGAGTCGGACCGAGCCTGGGGTCCAGGGTTTTCATGGGGTGGGGCTTCTCTGCTGCTCTGTGAAGACAGGAGGGGTCTCCTGAGAGAGGAAGAGGCCCAGTCCTAAGGGAGGTTACCTCATATCCATCCTCAGGTCATCTCTCTCTCTCTCTCTCTCTCTCTCACACACACACACACACACACACACAGCTCCCATCTTATTTCTTCCCAGGACAGACTGGTCCTGGGGAGGGGCTGTCAGCTCAGCAGGGGAGGAAGACAGGCTTGGAGGGAGAGGACAGAGCTGGCCACAGCCTCACCTCCTCCAGAGGTAGCCAGCTGTTGGACCCCGAGGCGTCTACCTGGAGGACAGAAGTGGGTAGTCACACCTGGTCACACCATTGCTCTCCACCCACGAGAGCATCTCGACAGGTTAGCCTATGATGGAGGCTTCCTCAGAGGGGCCACAGAGGGCTCCCCACAGCCTCTGTGTTCGGGGGAAATGTTCATGATGAAGTTCTTCAGAGATCTCTGTGCAGCTTCAGGTGACAGAGGGGTGGCCCGACCTGGTGCCCAGCCTGCACTGCCCATGTGGATGGGAGCTTCGTCCTTCTCTGACTCAGTGGAGCCTCTGAGCCACAACCGTACTTAGTCGCTTGGACAAAGAGTGTTTCTGGCCTCCTCAAGGAGCCATGATGTAATCACAACCCCTTTAGATACACGTCAAAGAAATGCAAGACTAACTTGTTTTAAAAATAAAAGCCAAAGGAACAGCTTTGGGCCAGCAGCTGTGTGAGGCTGGCCTCAGGGGCCTAGGGGCACACTCCCTGATATTAGGTGTCTCCTCCTTGGCTTTAGCCTTTGTGGGGGCTGTGTCTGTCTGTCTCTTGGGAGGGTGGCTGCCTCTCTGGACAGTGGCAGCGGGGTGGGCAAAGCTGTGTAAAGCCCCAAGCCCCTCCCCTCAGCACCCATTATACAAAACCCTAGAAGACTCGACTGGCCCCAGTTGGGTCAAGCAGTGTGGCCAGGGGGCCAGGGACTGTTACTGGTGGGACTTTGTGAAGCCTGGTCAGAGCAGGTTCCCAGAGGCAGGGACATGGGGGGTTGGGATGGGAATGGATGCGGGTGGGCAGGAGGATTGCTGTGCCTCCAGATGCAGAAATCCATCATGGTTAAGTTTCTCTAGCCTGGGGCAGTGCCTATGGAAGGGTCCTCAGAAACATGTGCCCACTGCCTCCTAGCCCCGCAAAAGCTGTAAGGTATGTTCCATAGACCACTGGGTTTCAATCTTTTTTTTTTTTTAACTACAAAGATATTTTTTATACTGGTATTCAGAGAACTAGTAGATATTGTTGGCATCCATTCCAACTGACTGACTCTGTCATGTTGGTTGTTGAATATTTGGATTACTATCACTGCAAACGTGTGTGTGTGTGTGTGTATACACATGTGTAATGTGTATATGTGTATGAAACAAGTTTCACAAAAGCATACTAACATTTACTATATGTGATCTGCTCTGAGATTTTCTATTCTACTTCATCTTTTCAGAATGTCGATTAGAAACTTATCGTTGCTGGGGGGAAGGATGGGAGAAGTGACAGTTAGGGAGTTTGAGATGGACAAGTACACACTGCTATATTTAAAATGGATGACCAACAAGGACCATATCACATTGGAACTGCTCAGTTATGTGGGAGCCTGGATGGAAGGGGAGTTTGGGGGAGAATGGGTACATGCATATGTATGGCTGAGTCCCTTAACTGTTCATCTGAAACTGAAAATATAAAAATATTGTTTGTTAATTGGCTATACCCCAATACAAAATAAGAAGTTTAAAAAATAAAAAAAATTAAAAATATCAATCAGAATTCCAAATTGATTTCACTGCTCACTTATGTCCGTATTGAGTCCGACTACTTTGACTGCCCAACCCACTGTAGATACCTTGGCAGCCTCCATTGCCCATTCATTCACTCATTCAACAAACATTTTAGCGACACTTACTCTATGTTAGGCACTTCATCATCAGAGTCCATTTGCAGATAACAGACACCACTGTGCCTATTTTAAGCAGAAAGGGATATAATATAGTAACTGAGGGCTTATAAAGTCTTCAAAAGGGTTTGAGGGGTAGAATCTAGGCTGAACTTCCTGGAATAAAATTTATTTAAAAACTGAGCTGCCAAGGAAGCTACCTACTCTGCCACCATTAGCAGGATGGGAGTCAGGAGGCCACTGCTGTGACTGTGGGCCCCAGGAAACACACACCTTAGCTGTGCTCTCAGAATCAGGAAGCTGCCATCAAAAAGTATTGCCTGTATTTGCTCTGTCTGGGGCCTAAAAGAAGAAAAAAGTCTCCCACATTTCCAGCCCTAAGGTCCAGGGAGGAGGTGGAACAAAGGCCGAAACAAGTCAATCTACAGCAGCCACCACTGGGACGAAAGGTCTGGATGTGGCATGGGTTACCTGAATGGGGTGGAGGTCGATTTCTCTCTATAGGACAACTATTCAATGTTTACAGCTACAGATCACTTTGAATGTCAACCTATGCTTTTTATTCCTGTGCTTCTCTGTCTCTCTCTTTTTCTGGCCATGTCATGCAGCTTAGATTACATTAGTTCCCTGACCAGGGATTGAACCCATGCCTTGGCAGTGAAAGCACAGAGTTCTAACCACTGGACCACCAGGGAACTCCCTGCTTGTCTTTCATACATATTTAACATGTCTTTTTTTTTTTTTAAATCACATCGTCATTGATCAGGGGTTTTGCCCACCGCCCCCACCCCACCCCCGCCCCGGGAATTTGTTAGGGAAATCCCATGCCTCACAACCTTCTCCCTTACCAGCTTGCACACCCACCCTGGTGCACTCTCAGAAAGGTGAGCTTCCACTTCCTGCTCCCTTGTCATTTCCTTCCAGCCGCAGTCCAGAGAGAATGCTCCCTCTGCTCTGTGCCATTGTCAGTCTTTACTGAACTAATGCCCAGGGTCCAGGAGCTGCTGATGAGGAGCTCTGTCCTCTTTCAGTCATTGGCCACTTGAACTTGCTCACCCCCTTCTCAGTTGCCACGGCAATCATAGTTCTCCCCTCTAAAAACAGTTGCTTCACAGACAGATGATGGTAACTGCCTTTGTGGAAACCAAGGCAAAAATTGGTCCTGGGAGAGAATTTCCTGGTACCTCAGTGGTTCAGTCTCTGGTCAGGGAACTAAGATCCCATATGCCACATGTTTTGGCCAAAAAAAAAAATTTTTTTTTTTTTTAAAAAGATGGTCCTAGGAAAGATGGGCGGATAGATGAGTTTACTCTTTGATGGATCCAACTCGCTCCTGTCCCGGGTACCCAGCTCTGTGCTCACCTGCCAGCTCCTACTTAAGAGGATACAGAAAGAGCACTCAAAGCTTGAACAAAATTTGTTTAATAAGAAAATTATGAAACAAGTGAATTACTAATAGCAGAATTTCATTTACCAAGACAGAGCTGTAGGATATACAAATAGGTTTGGCTGCAGCAAAAGAAACCACGGAACCAATGGTTTACTAGAAGACAGAAGTTTATTTCTCTTTCCCATAACATCCCAAGGATATGCAGTCCAAGATGAAAATGGGGTCTCATGGTCTCAGGGGTCCAGGCTGCTTTAGTTTCACTGCTCTGGCATCTATAGTCGTTCTCTTCATCAGCCTGGTCAAAGATTGCCTTATTACCTGTTCATATTTCAGGTATGAAGTGAAGGATGAGGGTGGGTGTGGGAGGGCCTGACTGCTTTAATACTCTCCACTCCATCAGTCAGTCATGTTCGCAAGAAAAACTGAGAAATGCAGTGTCTACTCTAGGAAGCCATGTGTCCAGGTAAAAATCAGACACAGGCCACAGTCTAAAGTATGTGTGTGTGTGTGTGTGTGTGTGCATTGGCCAGGTGGTATGCTTTCTAATTCCATATGTTACACTCACAGAGCCCTGTCTAATCTTCTTAACCATGCAATCTCCATTCTATGTCCTGTCTCCTGGACTCCAGCACCCTCCCCCTTCCAGAATACAAGTACCCAGAGTGATATGAGAGTGGAGAGGCCCTCCAATAAGGATTCATTTCTCTTTGTCATTCTTTGTCAATCTAGACCAACAGGGTTGGGCCACAGTGGCTCTCAATTTACATACAAGCCTTGGAAATAAAAAAAGTTTGCCAGCCATGTGCCCAGAGTATGACACTGGAGCTTGGCAGTTAACCTTGATGGTTTCTAGTCTTAGGAGACAGGATCTGTTACATAGCACCTCCTCCCCCCTTTCCAATGATGGTGCCCCCAACCTTGGGGAATTTTCCCTGAGGTTCCATCCAGAGGTCAGATCTTGGGAACCAGATCACTGCCTTGGAAGTAGCTGAGGTTCCCACACTCGCTCTGGCAGCCTCGATACCCTGGTGCCTTCAGTGCTCTGATAGAACACCAGGAAATGCCAGAGATGGGACCCAAGTTCATGAACTCGGCTCTCTTTCTCTGCCTTCCTTCCCTCCTTTTACTCTATTGTATGTATCTAGGTCACTGTATCTTGAACAATGACTTGTAAACTATTTTAAGAAATCACATTTCTGTTTTTCTATTACTATCTGTTTGCTCCTTGCTCATTCATTTTGAAATCTGTTACTCCTAGGCAGATAAGCTATAGCAGGTACCAAACATTTAGGTGAAAAAATACCTTTTCACTTTTCCCTCCTACTTTAAAGAAAGACAGCCACTGCTTAGTTTCAGCTATGGGAGTCCTCGGCCCAGCTCAAGGAAACGAGGTGTTGTAAGATGCCAGTGACTGAGAATCTCTGGGGTTAGGAAAGGGTTAGGAGGAAGGGAGGACAGCTGAGAAGAAAAAAGGGACCTTCCAGGGTGGCATTTGGGTTCACCCTTTGGCTCCATGGAAGTAGGTATCATGGAGGGTAAAAGCTCTCTCTACTGACTTCTTTTTTCTCTCAAAGGAAACTGTGTTGTGTTCCAGGACATTTGAACGGCCATAGTTACTTGTGGGCAGGGGTCACGGGCATTAAAAGTCTCACACGTGAGTGTGGTATTGGTGATTTTTGTTCTCATCCTTGAGTGGAAGGAATGAACAAGTGGCAAGGCTCTTGGAAGAGTTGCTTGTTGCATTCGTTACTTACTGTTGCATGATGAATCACCCCAAAAGTTGGTGGCTTAACACATCATTTGTTGCTTCACAGATTCCCGTGTGTCAGGAATGCAGTCACAGCTTGGCAGGGTCCCCTGGCTCTGGGTCTCTTCACAGGTTGCCATCAAGGTGTCGGCGGGGGATGCAGTCACCTTCAGACTCCACTGGGAGTGGAGCTACTTCCAAGTTTACACAGGTGGTGGTTGGCAGATTTCAGTTCCTTGCAGGTTGCTGGACCGACAGCTTCAGTTCTTCACAGGCTGTTGGCTGTCCTTTCCATAGGATAGCTCACAACACAGCCATTGGCTTCATCAGCACAAACCAGGGAAAGAAAAAGGAGAATGGAAGCAAGATGGAAGTCACAGTGATTTGTAATGGAATATTTTTTTTTGGCTGTGGCATGTGGGATCTTCAACCTTTGTTGTGACACACAGGATCTTCAGTGCGGCATGCAAACTCTTAGTTTTGGCATGTGGGATCTAGTTCCCTGATTAGGGATTGAACCCAGGCCCCCGACATTGGGAGCACGGAGTTTCAGTCACTGTACCACCAGGGAAGTCCCTGTAATCTGATCTTTAAAGTAACAGTTCCTCACTTGGCCATTGCATGATCAGGCCACTCAAGATAGCTGTTCTCTTTCTCTTTGTACATCTCCTGCTCAGCCAGACCCTGTTTCACCTGCACCCTACTTGCATGAATGTGCTTGCCCCCTACCCCAGCTATTGGCTGATCTAACCCCTCAGCCAGAGGGGCTCCACCTGCTAGTTTATTAAGGGAAATACTTCCTTGTGATGGTCGTTAATCTGAGCAGCTGTGAGGGTCATGCCCCAGTTGATGGTTTCCCTGGTAACTAACTGATGAGTCAACCTGATGTCAATCCCCCTATAACCAGTTGCCTCATTCTTCCCCAAGTAGTGAAGATGGCTGTCGTGTTCTGCCTGGTCTCTGCTGTATTGGTGGGATGTTGCTCCAGGACCTTTTGTTTCACACATGTAAGACACCCTATCTCTCTGATACTGTCTCCAAGCTCTTTCTTCACCCATGAGGCTAGGCAATCACAAGACTTGCAGGCCTGCAAGGTGCAGCCTGACAGCCATATCCTATCGGTAAGAAGCAAGTCACCAGGTTCAGTCCACATTCAAGGGGAGAAAATTACACAAGAGCAGTGGTAACACATGAGTTTAGAGAAGAGAGGCTCTGTTTTAAGTCTTAAGATAAAGCCGAGGGCTCCAGCCCTGTTTGCTTGAGACCCTGTGTTGGGATCCTGCTGGAAGCAATCCAGTGGGGTTTGGCGTTACCTCATCTCTGTCACACGCCTCCTTCAGGAAATCAGTTACAGGAGTAATTGGCAGTCTGCCTGGCCAAATACCATCTACCAGCACCCCAGCCCATCTCGTAATCCCATCAGAGGAAACTCTGATTTCCCTTTTGGTAAAATTTGAAGTATAATTGTTTCCCACCCTGGAAAGCTCCTCCCTCTCTCCAGATCTCATTCAAGCCCATCTCTTCTCTGAAGTCTTCTTAGAATCAATTGAAAAGATGGAAAGAGATGCTTCTTTGGAGAAATAATTGCCCAAAGATAAAATAACTCTGCAGGTAAGGAAACAAGCTAACCAGCTGGAAGTCAGACTGAGGGATGGGATAGATAGGCTGGCAACCATTGGCGTGAACTTTCTCTTCTCTTTGGCAGAGAACCTCCCAGAGGGAAAACAGGCGCATCTAGCTGCTGAGTGCAGATTAGTCCTTTTGATTTTTGTTTTGTCTTTTTTTGTGGCACCTCGCAGCTTGTGGGACCTTACTTCTCAGATCTCAGGGATTGAACCCAGGCCATGGCAGTGAACTCAGATGGCTCAGACGATAAAGAATCTGCCTGCAATGGAGGAGATCTGGGTTTGATTCCTGGGTCTGGAAGATCCCCTGGAGAAGAGAATTGGCAACCCACTCCAGTATTCTTGCCTGGAGAATCCCATGGACAGAGGAGCCTGGCAGGCTGTAGTCCATGGGGTCGCAAAGAGTCAGACATGACTAAACGACTAACATATTCACTTTCATAGCAATGAAAGCACTACAAACTAACCATTGGACTTCCAGGGGATTCCCTGGTCCTTGTTGATGGATGCCACCTGTGGCAGGTTTTTTCTTTTTTTTTATTGGCATATAGTTGCTTAATAATGTATTAGTTTCTGCTGTACAGCAAAGTGAATCGGCTATACATATACATATATCCACTCTTTTTGGATTTCCTTCTGTTAGGTCACCCTGTGATGGCTTTTAAATACTCACAAAGTGTTTGACACTCTTCAAAAGGTAGCACCTAACTCCCCTTGTCTTGAATGTGAACCGGACCTAGAGACTCACTTCTAACAAATAGAAGATAGTGAAAGTGATAATGTATGACTTCTGAAGTTAGGCCAGAAAAGGCACAGCAACTTTTGCCCTGTTCTCTCTTGGATGATTCACTCTAGAAGAAGCCAGCTTCTATGTCACGAAGATGCTCAAGCGTCCTTGTGAAGATGCCCATGTGTAGACAAACTGAGGCCTCATGCTAGCTGCCAGCACCAACTTGCCAGCCACACGAGTGGGCCTCTTGGAAGTCACCCTCCAGCCCCAGTCAACTCTTCAGATGACTGCAATCCTGGCCAATGTAACTTGACCTCAAGAACAACTTGACTGAATCAGAAGCACCAAGTCAAGATGGCTCCCAAATTCCTCCAAGAGATAAGAGGCTCTTATCGATGTTTTAAATTGTTAAGAGGAAAAGAAATGGAGAGACAGGGCAGGAAGAAAAGATTTATGCTTCCCTGTTGTAGCATATTTGATTGGCAGATTCCTTTAGTGCAAACAGCTTCACCAGTGCCCAGGTCCTGGAGCGGCCAGCAAAACCCAGTAACCAGCAGGTCCTCCTGGCACTGACTCTTAGGCAGCAGTGTCAGCAGAGTGCCTCCATCTCCTGCAGCTTCTCCAGCATCCGGTACCTGCTGTGCACGTGGCTTCTCCAGCCGGAGGTTCCTGCGGCACTGACAGGTTCTCCAGCACCAGGCTCCTGCGGTATGCGGGGGCTCCTGTACCCTGCCCAGGTGGTTTTGTCGTGGGTTGAACACCTTTGGCTCGACACATCCCTGAGAAGAGCTCTCCCTGGCATCTAAGGAGGCAGACTTCTGCAAGTGCCCCTGGCATGACACCAATGTGACCTTTCTACTCTCTGGCAAGCCACAGACTGTTCTCTTCAACAGGATATAGATTACAACCTTGAGGTAGGAGGCAGATATCACTTTCTGGAATGCTCTGTTTCAGCCTTAGTCTTGGGCACAAGGGCTGCTGCTGTGTCTGCTGTTCATGTATTTAGAGTTCTCTTTACTCCTTACTGGGCTTCCCTGGTGGCTCAGATGGTAAAGAATCCACCTGGGATGCAGGAGATGGGGGTTTGATCCCTGGGTGGGGAAGGTCTCCTGGAGAAGGGCATGGCTACCCACTCCAGTATTCTTGCTTGGAGAATTCCATGGACAGAGGAATCTGGGGGGCTACAGTCCATGGGGTCACAAAGAGTCAGACACAACTGAGCGACCAGTGCTTTCACTTTACTCCTAAGTGTTAGTCACTCAGTCATGCCCGACCCCATGGACTGCAGCCCACCAGACTCCTCTGTCCATGAGATTTTCCAGGCAAGAGTACTGGAGTGGGTTGCCATTTCCTTCTCCAGGGGATCTTCCCAACCCAGGGATCAAACCTGGGTCTCCTGCGCTGCAGGCAGATTCTTTACCGACTGAGCTACAAGGGAAGCCTGTTTACTCCTCACTAACCAATTCTTTTGGAGAAGGCAATGGCACCCCACTCCAGTACTCTTGCCTGGAAAATCCCATGGATGGAGGAGCCTGGTGGGCTGAAGTCCATGGGGTCGCTAAGAGTCGGATACAACTGAGTGACTTCACTTTCACTTTTCACTTTCATGCATTGGAGAAGGAAATGGCAACCCACTACAGTGTTCTTGCCTGGAGAATCCCAGGGATGGGGGAGCCTGGTGGGCTGCCGTCTATGGGGTCGCCCAGAGTCGGACACGACTGAAGCGACTTAGCAGCAGTAGCAGCAGCAACCAATTCTTTATTTCTTATTACAGAGGATTGGACTTACAATTATTTTTAAATCTCCCTGTTCAAATTATGGTGTGGTTTCTCTCTCTCGATTGGACCCAGACTGATACCCATAATCTGTTACACAGCAACCAATAACCAACACAGTGCACCCCACGTCACTGCCCACTGCCAGCTCTCCGTTCATTACCATCGGCCAACTGTGTGCCTGCCCAGAGCAGGCTTTGCCTTCAAGGCTTTTATAAGCAGTCAGATAGGACCTACTGCAAAAAGAACAAAATGTATAAGACCCGAGCTTTAATTTGCCAAATGCCACATGAGAGACTCAGATGAGAGGTGCTGCTGGAAGCCCCAAAAGCGGGTATAGTTGAAGAAAACCCTAGACTACCACAGGTCATGGGGAACACAGCCCATGGGAAAGCAGGAAGACAAGCCCTGTAGGCAGGGAGAAGTCTGCATCAAAACCTCAAGGGCAAGACTAAACATGACGGATTAGGTCAGCTGTGACTTGTTTGCTCCAGTTTGACTAGTGAAGAGTGTTGACACGTTGACATGTCAACACGCTTGGCTAGTGGCAGGCAGGATGAACAGATGCTGAAGGGCCTTAAATGCAAACTGAATTCATTTGGTGCTATTATGTGGCAAAGGGCTCCAGTGACCGTACCTTCCAGGACAAAATCCTGTCTGCTTTTCATGTAGGTACACTTGCACGTGTCAGATCAAGTGACTTAGCCTCGGGGCTGAGAAAAGTTCACTTTGGTGGTGGGGAACCTCTGAAGGTTTTTGAGGATGGTGCAATGTGAGGTTTTGATCTTTTTTTTTTTTTAATTTTTTGGCCATGTCACATCACATGTGGGATCTTAGTTCCCTGACAAGGGATCAAACCCATGCCCCCTGCAGTGGAAGCACAGAGTCTTAACCACTGCACTGCCAGGTAAGTCCCAATGTGGGATTCAAAGATTAGCTTGCAGTGTGTAGGGCTGGAGGATGGAGGACAGAAATAGGAGAATGACTTTCCAGAAGTCCTGATGTGGGGGAGAGTAAAGCAGTGGGAAATGGAGCATGTGATGGGGAAGAGAATTTAAAGTGACTCCCCATACCTTGCTGGTGACATGGGAACATGGGGGAGCTGGCAGAGAGGTGGGTAGGATGATGCTGGCATTTGACACGTCCCACTGGGCTGACTGCACTGTAGCCAAGTAGCAGGGAGGAGCAGCCTAAGTCCTGAGCTCAGGAGAAAGCGAGAGCTGGTGATTCAGAGCTGGTAGTGACTGTTCACCCACAGATGGTGATCAACTTGGGGAGATGGTGATAAGGATGGTCCCTGAGTAAGAACTGGCTCTCTTGGTGAAAAAGTAGGTGGATTAAATGAAATCAACCTTGGATCAGTGGTTGCTGAGCCTGGATGAGTGTCCACAAAGGTTTCTACTTTCCCACATGTTTTGCAAGTTTTCATAATAAAACATTAAAAAAAAAAACCCTGACTCTCTGATCAGCATATCCTAACCTATACCCTTCCACCCACCATCCATCCACTCAAGTGATGGGGTCTTGGGTCAGGGAAACAGTGGGGACAGATTTGCTCGTAGTTCAGTCCTAAACTGGCCTCTAAAATCCGGAAGCATTGAGGTCTTTCTCAACTGCCACAGACTCTGGCTTAGAATCAATCCATGGTCTCCTCTCACGGGGCTCAAGCCAAGGAAAATGAAAGAAAAAGTCCAGTAAAAATTAGGAGGTTCTATTCCTATTTCTGTCCCAGACCAGTCATGTGACCTTGAGCAAGTCACTTTTCTGCCCCTCCACCCCCTCAGCTGACTTCTCAGGAGCATGTGTTAAGGAAAAGAAAGAACCGTGGCCGTTTTTAAGCACTGAGACTTGGCAGTTGCTGTTACTGTTATGTAGCCCAGCCCGTTCCGAGTAACCCAGTGCTATACTGTCTGCAGTGCCATAGTCTCTCTCACTGATTATCTTTGGCCTCAGTCCCCAAACCCACCTTCTCCCTGAAACTCCCTGAAAGCACTGGCTCCACATTCAAATTTAAAAGCAGCAAGAGACAGGGAGGAATACATTGGGAGACTGGGATTGGAACATATACACACACTACTATATATGCAATAGATAACTAATAAGAACCTATTGTATAGCAGAGATCTCTACTCGGTACTCTGTAATGACCTACCTGGGGATAGAATCTAAAAGAGAGTGGGTATAGCACTCAAAAAATGGGCAGAAGACCTAAATAGACATTTCTCCAAAGAAGACATACAGATGGCCAATAGGTACTTGAAAAGATGTTCAACATTGCTAATTATTAGAGAAGTACAAATCAAAACCACGAGATATCACCTCACACCAGTCAGAATGGCTATCATCAAAAAGTCCACAAACAGTAAATGCTGGAAAGGCTGTGGAGATAAGGAAACGCTCCTGCACCGTTGGTGGGAATGTAAATTGGTATAGCCACCACGGAGAACAGTATGCTATGCTATATGGAGGTTCCTTTAAAAACTAAAAACAGCGCTGCTTTCAGTTCGGTCACTCAGTCGTGTCCGACTCTTTGCGACCCCATGAATCGCAGCACGCCAGGCCTCCCTGTCCATCACCAGCTCCCGGAGTTCACCCAAACTCACGTCCATCAAGTTGGTGATGCCATCCAGCCATCTCATCCTCTGCCGTCCCCTTCTCCTCCTGCCCCCAATCCCTCCCAGCATCAGAGTCTTTTCCAATGAGTCAACCCTTCACATGAGGTGGCCAAAGCTAAAGCTGGAGTTTCAGCTTTAGCATCAGTCCTTCCTAAGCAATCCCAGGGCTGATCTCCTTCAGAATGGACTGGTTGGATCTCCTTGCAGTCCAAGGGACTCTCAAGAGTCTTCTCCAACACCACAGTTCAAAGTCATCAATTCTTCGGCGCTCAGCCTTCTTCACAGTCCAACTCTTACATCCATACATGACCACTGCAAAAACCATAGCCTTGACTAGACGGACCTTTGTGGGCAAAGTAATGTCTCTGCTTTTGAATATGTTATCTAGATTGGTCATAACTTTCCTGCCAAGGAGTAAGCGTCTTTTAATTTCATGGCTGCAGTCACCATCTGCAGTGATTTTGGAGCCCAGAAAAATAAAGTCTGGCACTGTTGCCACTGTTTCCCCATCTATTTCCCCTGAAGTGATGGGGCCAGATGACATGATCTTCGTTTTCTGAATGTTGAGCTTTAAGCCAACTTTTTCACTCTCCTCTTTCACTTTCATCAAGAGGCTTTTTAGTTCCTCTTCACTTTCTGCCATAAGGGTGGTGTCATCTGCATATCTGACGTTATTGATATTTTTCCTGGCCATCTTGATTCTAGCTTGTGCTTCTTCCAGCCCAGCGTTTCTCATGATGTACTCTGCATAGAAGTTAAATAAGCAATCCTGCAATTCCACTCCTGAGCATATATTGGGAGAAAAACATGATCTGAAAGGATCCATGCACCCCAGTATTCATTGCAGCACTGTTTCCAATAGCCAAGACATGGAAGCAACCTAAATGTCCATCAACAGAGGAATGGATACAGATGTGGTACATATATACAATGGAATATTACTCGGTCATTAAAAAGAATGAAATAATGCCATTTGCAGCAACATGGACAGACCCAGAGAGTGTCATACTGAGTGGAGTAAGTCAGAGAAGGAGAAATATCATATGACGTCACTTATATGTGGAGTCTAAAAAGAAATGATACAAATGAACTTACAAAGCAGAAACAGATTCACAGACTTCAAGAACAAGCTTATGGTTCCCAGGGGAAGGATGAGAGGAAGGGATAGTTATGGATGCACGTGTACACACTGCTGTGTTGGAAATGGATGACCAACAGGGATCTACCGTATAGTACATGGAACTCTGCTCAGTGTCACACGGCAGCCTGGATGGGAGGGAAGTTTGGGGGAGAATGGATACACGTATATGTGTGGCCGAGCCCCTTCGTTGTTCACCTGAAACAATCACAACATTGTTTGTTAATCGGCTGTACCCCAATACAAAATAAAAAATTTTTTAAAGAGTAGGTATATGTGTAACTGACTCATTTTGCTGTATCGAAGAAACGAATACAACACTATAAATCAACTATACGCCAATAAAAAATTATCGCTCAAAAAAAAATTAATAAGGGACTTCTCTGGCTGTCCAGTTGTTAAGAGCCCACACTTCCACTGAAGGGGGTGCAGGCTTAGATCCCACATGTTGCATGGTCTGGTCACAATAAATAAATTTTAAAAAGCAGCGAGAGAAGGGAGTCCGTCCAACTCAACAGGGAAGTGGGAATGCGTTTGAGGAGACAAGCCCACTCTTTGACAGGCAGTTATGCTGGCTAAAGTCTCCACCCACCCCGAAGGCCCAGGACAGACACAGTCCCCAGCCTCCTCTCCCATACTCATTTATTGGCTCTCCATAATTTTATTCCCCGTTATTAAAGCAGGAATGACTGGGTGGGCAGGAAGGCCGGATTCCCACATCCTGGGGGCACTGCAGGCTGACTATGACTTTGCAGGCCTGGATCTGAACATCCTCCTCCGGGTGGATGACCAAGGCGAGCAGCCGGTCTGCCAGTCGTGAGTCGTCCCCAAAGAGAGCTTCGTGTAAAGACTGTTCGTTGTAATGCCACTTCACGGCGCGGTAGTGGGGTGAACTCCGGCCTTCACTCAACCGCTCTGCAAACACCAGGACCTCAAACAGCAGACTCCCAGGCTGTGTGGACTGGAACAGGTTCAGGAAGTTGCAGTGCACCTGCGAGCAGGATTCAGTAAGGAATCAAGTCCATGGCAAGTTCTAAAGTTCCTCCATCCTCCTACTGCCTCAGCTCCCCAATACACCTGAGTTTCAGATGCGACTGTGTAGCAATCTTTTGGTTTTCAATATCGTTCTCTGACATAATTCCATTGTGGTCATAAAACATGAGTGATATAATATTGATTCAGGGAAGTTTGTTGAGCTTCTTTTTAAAGCTTAGCGTGTGGCTAATGTTTGTAAATATCTTGTGAACTTGAGAGGAATGTGCATGTACTAATTGTCGAGTGTTCTGGATATATCTAATGGCTTAAGCTTATTTATTTGCAGCAAGTGTAACCTAGTTTTATTTTATTTATTTATTTTTTTTTGTAACCTAGTTTTAGATATTTATCTATTAATTGCTGAAACAATAGTTAAAACCTTCCAAATCTTCCACTGTGGTGGTAAACATGTCCTTTTTTCTTTATAATTATTCAGCTGTAAGAAAGAAATCCTGCTATTTGTGACAATATGGATGGGCTCAGGGAACATTATGCTAAGTGAGATAAGCCAGACAGAGAAAGACAAATACTGCATGGTATCACTTACATGTGGAATATTAAACACACACAAAAAAATCAAACTCATATAAACAGTAGAAAAGTAGTTGCTGGGGGCTGGGGTGGGGTGTGGGAAAATAGGGAAAGGTTAGTAAAAGGGTACATATGCTGTGCTTAGTCGTGTCCGACTCTTTGCGACCCCAGGCTCCTCTGTCCATGGGGATTCTCCAGGTAAAAACAGTGGGGTGGGTTGCCATGCCCGCCTCCAGGAGATCTTCCCAACCCAGGGACTGAACCGGGTCTCCTGCATTGCAGGTGGATTCTTTACCGTCTGAGCCACCAGGGAAGCCCAAAAGGGTACATACTTTTAGCTAAAAGATGAAAAAGATCTGATGATCTAATACAAAACATGGTGACTATAGTTGATATTAATAATACTGTATTATATAATTGAAATTAGCTAAGAGAATGGACGGAGAAGGCAATGGCAACCCACTCCAGTACTCTTGCCTGGAAAATCCCATGGACGGAGGAGCCTGGTAGGCTGCAGTCCATGGGGTCGCTAAGAGTCAGACATGACTGAGCGACTTCACTTTCACTTTTCACTTTCATGCATTGGAGAAGGAAATGGCAACCCACTCCAGTGTTCTTGCCTGGAAAATCCCAGGGACGGCGGAGCCTGGTGGGCTGCCGTCTATGGGGTCGCACAGAGTCGGACACGACTGAAGCGACTTAGCGGCGGCAGCAGCAAGAGAATAGAACTTAAATGTTCTCACCAAAAACAAATATGTGAGGTAAGGGGATAGTTGTGTTAATTAATTAGATGGTAGGGATCGTTTCACAATGTTGTAAGTAATTTTTCCCTATTGCTAAGATACCTAGACTAATTTGTGTCACCTGTGTTCCTGACTCTCAGAGTTCAGAAAGTCCCTCAAAGGAAAATCTGATTCTGTTGAGAGGACAGGAAGGGGGCGGTTTGCAGTATGTATCTAGTGCGGGGGCAGAAAGAGGAACAAGATGATCCTGTCAGGGCTGAGTGTGTCTGAAGAACCCACGATTCCGCCTTTCCCAATATCTGTTAGCACCCGTCGGCCCGCCCCTCAGATCCTCTCTCACCTGGCAGTTGAGAATATCGTAGAGAAGGTCGTTCTTCTGTGCCAGGCTGCTCAGCAGTCGTATGGCTTGCACCTGAACAGAGCAAAGGGCCACGCGTGAGAAGGCAGATGGGCCTGAGCAGGGATGACACGAATCTCTGCTCCTCCCTCTAGGCGTTGTGCCAGGGCCGGGCAGGGGGTCGGGGCCTGGGCCCCCATCCTCAGGCACCTGTGCCAGGATATAGTCCGACTGCAGGATCTCCATCAAGGCAGGCATCACCCGTCGCAGCTGCGGATGCACAAAGTCAGGCAGCGGGAAGTTGTTGAGGAGTCTGAGGCCTGCAATGTGCAGCTCTGAGTCCCAGATGGTGGAGATCAGTTCCAGCACCTTGATGGAGTGTTCCTAGGGAGGGCCGGGGGAGAAGAGAAGGGTTTCCTGCTTTCACCGGATGGCCCTCAACATTAGCCCGCCCTCTGCCTTCACTCAGGACAACTGAGCCAACCCCACAGACAGTTCCCCACTTAAACTCTCCCCGTGGTTTGACCACCCCTCCCACCGCCTTGAAAATCTGTCTTCACTGGGCTTCTCTGTCCACAAGCATCTTTCCCCGGTTCTTCTGCCAACCTCCTCTTCTGTCTTCCTCCCTGCCTTAGTGACACGGTGTTAAAGACTCACAGACTCAGTGTTAAAGACTATCCATATGCTGATGCCTTTCAAGTTCCTGTTTCCCGCCCAGACCTCTCCCTGAACTCCAGACTCACAGATGCAAGTGCCAATTCCACTTCTTTCCCAGAATCTTACTAAACCTCTGAGTTGACACATTCCCATCCCCACACCTGCTCTCTCCACCACCCTTCCTGTCTCCGCTGTTGTTTACACCTGCCTCCCTTACTCAAACCAAAACTCCCTGGTCTTCCTTGACTCCTTTCTTTCTCTCACACCCCTTTCTAACCCTTCAGAACATCTTGAGGGCTCTGCCTTCAAAACCTGCCAACAGTCAAGCCACTGCTCACCATGCCCCTTCCGCCACCCTGTTCCAGGCCACCAGCATCTCTCCCCCAGGCTTCTGCAATAGCCTCCTCCTCTCTACTTCCA
Organism: Bos indicus; assembly: GCF_029378745.1. Classification (NCBI taxonomy): domain Eukaryota; kingdom Metazoa; phylum Chordata; class Mammalia; order Artiodactyla; family Bovidae; genus Bos; species Bos indicus. Next base: position 11,228,408 of record NC_091782.1, on the reverse strand, counting down.
GCCTTGGGCAGCAGACAGGCTGGACGTTCACGCCCCTGCTCCAGAGTCGCTGGTTCATTCAGGATAAAGGCTAAAATCCTTACAGTGGCTTACAAGATCTTCCCCTGTTCCCCCCATTATTTCTTTGCCTCATCGCCTATTCTCTCCTCTGCTCTCACGGATTCCCTGAAAAGGCCAGGTACACACCTATCTTAGGGTCTTTGCACAGGCTGGTCCCTCTGCTTAGAGTGCTCTACCTCCGATATTCGTAGCTCACTCTGACTCTTACCTCCTTCAAGACTTTGCTATTTAATGTCACCTTCTCCAGAGGGGGGGCTTCCCTGACTACTCTCTCCTCTAAGATGAGACCACCACTCCCATCCCCACCTTCCTTATCCACCCCCTTTTATTTTTCCCTATACCACTGTCACATGGAACACACTTTTTGTTTTTAAATTTTTATTTTCAAATGATTATAAGTTCACTAGAAGTTGCCAAAACAGAGAGGTCCCAATGTGCCTTCCACCCAGTTTCCCTCCATGCTGCTGCTACTGCTAAATCACCCGACTCTGTGTGACCCCATAGACGTCAGCCCACCAGGCTCCCCTGTCCCTGAGATTCTCAAGGCAAGAACACTGTAGTGGGTTGCCATTTCCTTCTCCAATGCATGAAAGTGAAAAGTGAAAGGGAAGTCGGTCAGTCGTGTCTGACTCTTAGCGACCCCATGGACTTCAGCCCACCAGGTTCCTCCATCCATGGGATTTTCCAGGCAAGAGTACTGGAGTGGGGCACCATTGCCTTCTCTGTTTCCCTCCATTGTTACATCTTAATTACAGTATCAAAACCAGGGAACTGGTATTAGTACAATGTGTACGTATAGTTCTGTGTCATTTTATCAGGTATGTAGATTCGTGTAACCACCACTGAAGTCAACAAATTATTCCATCAGCATCGCCACAGATCACCCTTGTGGGTGATCTTACTGTCACACTTACCCTGCCCATCAAAACCAGCCCTCACCAGGGCAGGCCACCAATCTGTTTTCCACCTCTCTGATTTTGTCAATTTCGAGGTTATATAAATGGAAGCATACTTTGTAATCTTCCAAACCTGGTGTTTTCCACTTGGTATAATGCCCTTGGGACCCATCCAAGATGTGTGTATCAATGGCTCATTCCTTTTCATCACCGAGTGATGTTCCACAGTACGAGATTACCAGTTTGCTTAGTCATGTATCTACTAAGAGCCATTTTGGTTGTTTCTCCTTTTGAGTGTTACAAATAGAGCTGCTGTGAACAGGTTTTTGTACAGATATAAGGTTTTATTTCTCCAGGATAAATGCTCAAGAGTGCAATTGCTGGTTTGCATGGTAAATGTAGTTTTTTTGTTTTTAAACTACCAAACTATTTTCCAGAGTGGCTGCTTTACCATTTTACATTCCCACCAGCAACATATGAGAGATTCAGTTTCTCTCCATCTTCACCAGCATTTGGTACGGTCACTCATTTTTTTAGTTTAGATCATCTAATAGGTATATAGTAATATTTCATTGTGAAATATTGCATTTCCCTAGTGTCTAGTTAAATGTTAAACGTTTCTTCATGTGCTTATTTGCACATGAAGTTGTATATCTGCTTCAGTGATATTTTGCCATATCTTGTACCCCTTTTCTAACTGGACTTTTTAAAATATTGAGTTTTCAGAGCTCTTTATATAAACTAGATATGTCTTATGTCAGATATGTGGTTTGCAACTATTTTCTTTCAATCTGAAGCTTATCTTTTCATCCTCTTAACAGGGTCTTTCACTAAAAAAATGTTTTTAATTTTGATGAAGTTCAATTTATCACTTTTCTTTTATAGATTGTGGTTTTAGTGTCATTTCTATGACCTCTTTATCAAGCCCTAGATCCCCAAAATTTTCTCTTTTGAAATTGCAGCATTACCCTCATGTCAGCCTTCTTTACCACTCTTCTTGATTTTTCTCAATAGCATTTGCCCCCATGAAACAATACGTTTCACTTTTTTTGTTTAAGATTTTGTTGATATTTAATTAGATTTGGCTGCACTGGGTCTTTGTTGTTGCCCTCAGACTTAGTTGCTCCACGGGATGCGGGATCTTCCCGTACCAGGGATCGAACCTGTGTCCCAGGCACTGCAAAGCAGACTCTTAACCACTGGACCACGAGGGAAGCCCTCATTTATTTGTGTATTGCCTGCCTTGCTTTCTGCTAGAATTTAAGTTCACTTGGGGTAAGGTTCCTTCTTGCTCCATTCCCCGTTGTATCTCATATGCCTAGCACAGTGCCCAGGCACGACAGAAGTGTTCAGTATACGTCTGTTGAATGAAAAAAGGGATCTTGGCTTCTGAGCTGCAGATGCTTGGGGCTTATTACCAAAGGCAGGTACCTTACAAGCTATGCCTTTGCAAGTCACTTAAGAAGGACGCTAGAAGCCTGGAGTGAGAAGCACAGACTTTCCATTAGTACCCTGCTCCTTCCTGCCCTCATCCCTCGCTGACTGCCGAGATCTGAAGGGCAGGTAGGAGTTAGCAAATCTGGGGTGGGCTTTCAGGCAGCAGAGCACCAGGCACAAGAGCTGGGAGGGGAGACAGCTTGAAACACACAGTGTAAACAGCGGGGGTGTGGGCAGGGAGGTGGAGCTGGTTGTACACGTTAAAAATTTTTGTGTGTGTTTTTATTTGGCTGTGCTGGGTCTTGTTGTGGCATGCAGGATCTGTAAGTGCAGCATGTAGGATCTAGTTCCCTGACCAGGGGTCAAATCTGGTCCCCATGATTGGGAGCGCTGAGTCTTAGCCCCTGGACCACCAGGGAAGTCCCTGGTCATATATTTTCTGATGAGAGCCTTGAGGAAGACCCAGCAGGGAACTGATGCAATCAGATCTCTCTCAAGAGGGTGGTCTGGTTCAGGGAACAGGGGCGAGCTCCATTTGGATGTTGGGTCAGAAGGTCTCCAGACTAAGTGGAACAGCTGGCCATGGGTCTGGAGGTCAAGGGAGCCTTCAGGCTTTAGACAGAGACACAGGAGAGCACATTTAGCTGGAAACTGAGGCTAGGGAGTGGCCGTTTTCACCCAGAGAGTCAGGTCCTCAGGATACAGACCCTGGGGGAGAAAGGGACAGCGGTGCCCATGCCACGTGCATCGGAATCTCCTGAGGGGCTTATGAAAAACAAAGCTTCCCTGTTGAACTGGTTCTCTGGGTGTAATGCCCTGAAATCTTCATTTTTAACCAGCTTTCTTGGCAATTCTGATATGCATGAGAATCACAGCCTTAGGGTTAGCTGAGAGATGAAGTAGAAGCAGCCAGTAAGTAGAGACTTTTTTTCCTCCAAAGAGAGTCTGATACAAAAAATTTAAAGTGTGAAAAGACCAAGTGTTGGGGAAGAAATGATGCAACAGAAACACTCATGTGGGGCTGGTGGAAGGTGTAAACTGATTCAGCCCTTCTCAGAAAGCTGGGCATGCCTTTCACCTGACCATCCCACAACTGCATACATGCCCTAGAGAAAGTCTCCCGTGTCCCAAGGGCGATGCATGCGCGAAAGCTCAAGGTGCCATATGCAAATGACTCAAATACCTACCATGAGCAGCTGGATAAATAAAACTTCAGGATAGTCATGAACTAGAATACTGCACAACAGTGGAAAAGAAACAGAGCAGCCCCTATCAATAAGGATGAATCTTTCAATGTTGGAGGGAAAACACAAACCACAGAATGCAAACTGCAGACTTTCAGATCCATGAAGCATAAAAACATTCCAATTACATTTTACCTATTTTTGCCTGCTGCTATGGCCTGCTAGAAAATGAAAACACATGTATACATGATAAAACTACAAAGAAAATCAAGAAATTGATGAACAAAGTGCAGAGGAACAACTGCCTCTGGTCAGGGAGGAGGCTGGCATTAAGGAGGGGCGTCCAAGGGCATCTAGCCAATTGGTCATGTTCTATTTCTTAGCCTGAGTTCTGATTATGTGTGTTCTGTTTTTGTTTTAAATATTTATTATTGATTTATTTGGCTGTGGCCGGCACAGGGATCTTTAGTTGCAGCATGTGGGATCTGGTTCCCTGATTGGGGATCGAACCTAGGCTCCCTGCATTGGGAATGTGGAGTCTCAGCCACTGGGCCACAAGGGAAGTTCCGGTGTTTTATTGTTACCAAACACGCGTAAAATGTTCACGTTTTGAATATTTTAGCTATTTTTAAGTAAAATATTCTGGGAGAGATCGTTTGCTAGAGAGAGATTAGAGGTCATTAGAGGTCAAGGAAGATGTTTTCTAGTTTTGTCTTTTAAGATGGAAAGAATAGAGCTTGTTGAATCTAATGGGAAGGAGCCAGGGGAGGCTATACAAGACAGAGTTTAATCAAGGAGAGGGGCCCTCAGGGGAGGGGGCGGATGCAGGACTGAGACGATCATTAAATACAGGCAGGAAAAAAGCCTTTCTTCCATGGCACCAGCAGGAAAGCAGGAAAGGATGAGTAACAGGTAAGCCTGAAGGCCTAGCAGCAGGAAGCTGGGGGAACTGACATTTGGTGGCTTCTGTTTTCTCTGCATCGTAGTACTGAAAACATTAGTGATCCAGCCACCAGCCTTAGACCAACACAGCATGGGTGTGGTCTGACAATATATCTGGTTTTTGTCCCCGACTGCAGGCACAAGGTTCCTAAAATCCTTGCAATTGCCTGCCAGGAGTGTTTTTGGTTTTTATAATGAGCCTCTTTCCATCACCCCTGAATTTATGCTAATAGGGCAACTCTAGGCAGACCCCTAGATTCCTGCTGGATGAGGCCAGAAAGACCCAGCTAGGATTAGGGGGCTGGAACGTTTACCCCATACCTGACCTCTGGGGAGAAGAGTGGGGCTAGAGACTGAGTTCAGTCACCAACGGCCAATGATTAATCAATTATGCCTACATAATAAAGCCTCCATAAATACACCTACATGACAGGGTTTGGAGAACCCTGGGTTGGTGAATATATCGCGCTTGGGTTGGTGAATATATCGAGGTGCTAGGAGTATGGCAGGCCTGAAGAAGACATGGAATTCCTTCCCCCACATTCTGCCCTTGCACCTCTTCCATTTGGCTGCTCCTCAGTTGTATCTTTTTCCCCTGTTAGCTCCGAAGAGTGTGGCATGTGGGATCTTAGTTCACCAACCAGGGATCGAACCTGTACTTCCTGCATTGGGAGCACGGAGTCTTAACCACTGAACCACCAGGGAAGTCCCTCCTCAGTTGTATCTTTTATAATAAAATGTAAGTAAAACATTTTCCTGCATGCTGTGACTCTTTATAGTGAATTATCAAGTCTGAGGAGAGAGGTCATGGGAACCTCCAACTTTACAGCTGGGCGGTCAGAAGTGGAAGACGGTCTTATGGGACTCAGCCCTCAGCGGTGGGGTCTGTACTAACCCCAGGGAGACATGTCAGAACTGAACTATAGGATACCCAGCTGGTGTCAAGAGAGTTAGCTAGCGTCAGAAAGAACCTCGGGGGTTTCTGTTTGGGGTTCAGAGATTCTCCAAGGGACTGAGTTCAGTTTTATCCTGGGATTCAAAGACTTCTGCCCCTATTGGGAAAGTGATCACCATTTTCCCACCAATTCCAAGGAAAAACATATTCCTGGGTTACAAATTCAGACCCAAACAGACTTCTGGAACATGACCATTCATCCTAGGCCCACTAAAGGGCCCACGGCCTGTGGACACCCCGTGCGCTCTGCCCCACCCTTATTGCTAGGCTCACCTGGATTTTGAGCCTGAATTTTCTGATGCCAGAGAAAGCTTTAAGTGTGTTCAGGGCTTGGATTTTGACACTGTTGTCCTTGTCATCCAGCATGGAGCCCACCAACGTGATGTCATCATTAGTACAAGCAGAGGCCTAGAGTGTACCAGGAGAGACGGAAGAGGCGGGAGAAGCGGGGGTCCTGGTTCCCCCACACACACACCCTGTCACCAAGACCCCTCAACACAACCCCTCCCACCCTCAGAGAGACAGGTCCATCTGCCTAGTCAGGGGGGTTGGGGGGGGTACCAGGACACACGCTGGTAGCCCCCAGGGGCCAGGCTGATGGGGAGGGGTCTCCTGCCTCCCTTCCCTCACCTCGGACTCCAGCAAGTACACACAGCGCGTGATGCTGTGTAGGATCATGCTCCTGGTGTACGGATCCTGCTTGCACTCCAAAGAGTTGAGGAGCCTCCGGAGCTCACCTGAGTCCCGCCCGTGTCGCTCTCGCTCGATTGCCAGGCCTAGATAGCCACCCCAGACCGGTTCAGGCTGTGGACTCAGAGGTGATGAAAGAAGGGGATTGGGAAGTGGGGCAGAGGGGCCTGGGAGACAAGGCTGCCTTGCCTTTTCTGAAGAGAAGACTTCCTGCCGTATGCAGGACCACCATGTGCAGCTGATCAGGGTGTGCGCTGCACAAGGGCACCACATCTAATGCTGCGTCATTCAGATCATAAACAAAAACGTTCTGTACGTTTACCATAACAACTTTCTGGCATATGGCAGTCACACACGGTGTTTCATCATAACTGGTATGTGGCAATGATATTCCAGCAGGTGGCAACACAAAGTCTTGCAGAAAGGGTTTCTTTCTCAACTTTGCACTGAGTGGTCACAGAGATTAGTGGAGGCTCTGGGCACATAGGTCCCCCAGTTTTCCCTTGGGGAGAACTGCTGATAGCAAGTTTCTATCCATCCTAGATGCCAGAGTGAATGTAGAATTTAGAAACCTGCCAGATGACTCCTGAGGATGCACCTGAGCGCCATCCACTACCTGGGGACCCTGCTCCAGCATCACTAGAGTGGGTCTGGGGAAGATGGAGTTGAGAAAGAGGCACGAGAGAGGGATGTGGAGGAGTCCCCTTGGGCCCCTCAGAGACCTGGGGAATAGGTACCTCCTGGGGCCGAGCCCTCTCCCCAGGGCGGGGACACTCACGGGCGATGCAGATGGGTGAGGCAGAGCAGAAGGGCGGCTGACATTTTATGCCGGCCTTGATGGCCTTGTAGAGGAGGTAGACGGCCCCGGCGCCGGTGGCCAGGCTCACCACACCTTTGCGGATGTCCATTTGCCTCGGGCGCTGGCGGATGCAGGACATGCCCGAGGCAGCCAGCGAAGGCCTTCCGGAACCAGAACTCCAGCAGGGCCAGGAACCAGGGCACCAGAATCAGAACATGGGCAACAAAGGGAACTGGGGAGACAGCAGGACGGAGGGCGGCGGTCGGGAACAGGGCATCCAGGGAGCCTTGGAGGCTGTGGGAATCAAAGTCAAGACTCCAGGGAGACAGAAGGTCTGGGGCAGGAAGGTCCTTCACAGCCCCCATTTTTAAGGGACCCAGGTTGGTGGGGCCCCAGCAGTCAGCTTCAGAGGCTTCCTTTCCTCCATTAGAGGGCAAAGTGAAAAGTGAAAGTGAAGTCCATCAGTCGTGTCCAACTCTTGGTGGCCCCATGGACTGTACCTGCCAGGCTCCTCCATCCATGGGATTTTCCGGGCAAGATTACTGGAGTGGGTTGCCATTTCCTTCTCCAGGGGATCTTCCCAACCCAGGGATCAAACCCAGGTCTCCTGCATTGCAGGCAGACTCTTTACCGTGTGAGCCACAAGGGGGCTTCACCATTAGAGGGCAGCAGAGGCCCAATTTCTGGAAGTTTGTAAGTTTGCTGTGGGGGTCCGGCGGGGTTGGGGGTGTTGGGGGTTTGGGATTTGGCCCCTGGCAGCCCTGTTCCCTCACTTGCCTGGCCTTCCCATCTTTGATCTTTTTGCCATGGATCCACTTCTGGGCCTCGGAGTGTTTCTGTAGGCAAGGGCCCCTCTTTCCATCGGAGGATGAAAAGATGACGAGCACCTTACAAAGTTTTCCAGAGTCTCAAGGCAAATCTATTATCTTCCAGCATCCACGTGTTCCCTAGTGTTGACCAAAAGCTCATAAGGGCAGTTGTCTCTGCATCTCCAACATCCAGCAGTCCTGCACTTAGGAGATGCTCAAGTTATGACTTCTGTTATTCCTTGAGGATGGGAGGACAGAAAAACGTGAGAGAATCTGAATACGGGGATGCCAGGCCCATTTAACCAGTGTGTCTCTGGAGGAGAAGGGGCCCTTGCCTTGATCATTTGTAACCTGAGAGGACCCAGATTTAGCATTCTAAAACTCCAGGGTTAAAATCTGGGTGGGTCTGTGCCATTAAACCTTGGAGGCCTGAATCTGGGAGTATCACACCCCATCCCACCCTCCACACACAACATATACACACAGGGTGGGATGGGGTTGGAGGCCTCTGGAAAATGCCACCACCCTGGAGGAGGAGAACCCAACTTTGGAGGCCTCAGTCTCCACCACCTCCACCACTAGGATGGGGCAGGTGAGACCAGACCCTTCCCTTCTCCTCCTCCCCTTACCCGCAGTGTCCCCATAGCCTCTGGCCTCACCTTCTGGTGCAGAACAGGGAGGAGCCCAAGCCAGGCTCAGGCCCAGAGTCAGCCCTGAGCATGGCTGCCCCAGAACAGGGCTTCTCCTGCCTGGCCTTGAGCTCCTGTTGGAAGCCTCGGGGCTCTGGGCTGCTGCATCTGGGCCTGCAGGAGGTGTGGAAACACATCACCAAGGATGCTACAGCAGCCAGTCAAGTCTATCCACTCAGAGCCTTCATCCACATCACCCCAGGCTGCAAGCAACACTCCCGGGGGGTCATTCTCTTCCATCCTCGGCCCTCCTCAAGGGTCATTTCTGGTCCTCTACACAGCAAAGAAGGCGATGGCACCCCACTCCAGTACTCTTGCCTGGAAAATCCCATGGATGGAGGAGCCTGGTAGGCTGCAGTCCATGGGGTCGCGAAGAGTCGGACACAGCCCCAAGGTGGGTGTATGGTCAGGCCATTCAAGATGGCTGTTCTCTTGCTCTTTGTTCTTCCCTTGCTCTACCTGTCCCTTCTTTTAAAAACTTGGCCGTGCCACTTTTGTTGTGGCCCGAGGGATCTTCCATCTTCATTGCAGCATGAGAACTCTTAGTTGTGGCTTGTGGGATCTAGTTCCCTGACCAGGAATTGAACCCCGGGCCCCCTGCGTTAGGCGCTCAGAGTCTCAGCCACTGGACAACTGGGGAAGTCCCTTGACCAGTCCCGATTTTGCCTGCACCCTACGCATGTGACCAGGTTTGCCCCCTGCCCCAGCTAATGGCTGATCTCACCTGCTAATTTATTAAAGCAAACATCTGCCCTCGTGATGGTTCTTAACTGAGGGGCTGTGAGGGACGTGCCCCAGCTGGTTTCCTTGGTAACTGACCAGCCAACCTGACCTCAATTCCCCCTCTAAATAGTAGTCTCCTTCTAGCCTGAGTGGGAAGGATTGCTGTTATGGCCTGCCCGCTGTAATCCACAGGTTGTTGCTCCAGGACCTTTTGCTTAAGACCAGCACCAACCCCGTCCCCAAAACTCCTGTCCAAAAAACCACTGAGGTCGCCATCATTGTCTCCAGACTCTTTCTTTGGTCTTGAGGTGGGGCAACCACAAGGCTTTCAGGACTGCGGGGTGCAGCCCAACGATTGGTCAGCCAGGCGAGAGGCCAAAGGAACACCCAAGATGTCGAGAAGTCAAGGATGGGGAACGGAAGATCGCAGGCATGATCTCGAGGTGGCTGTTCACCAGCAGGTGGGGCCCTGTGGCAGCCGACTGCCATGAGAGAGGTCTTTCTCTTGCATTAAATTGATTCTCTTCCACTCTGGTAACCTCGGAGTCTCTGTTTTCAGTTTAAAAGCAGCAGCCCTATGCCTGTGGCTCATCTGACTGCACGAGGATGGCTGGTGAATACAGACAAAATGCAAGGAAGTGGATGATCTGCAAAGGACAAGCATACACACCTCCAACCTCTCACCACTAAACAATTACAGACAAAGGCTTTAGGGGATCTTAATTCAGGGATAGGCTGGTGAATTGGACGTGGCTGAAAAGTCTGGTTGGGGCCTGTGACAACAACAAAGAGTACTCCTGGGCTTCTGGTCCCAGCTGTAGAAGGGGGCAGAGCAATGATACAGACCGCGAAGGGACAACAGCCATGTGCAGCTTACACTACAAAAGGCTTACCTGGGTCTAGCAATGCAAAAATTCACTATTTGGGGTCTAGGATAGCTGTGTGTGAAATACAGGACCCCCATGGACATTGATAATGACCAAAGACTCCACTTAACCAGGCATGAAGTTCAGGAACGGGCTGATAAAAATGACACACATTGGCCTTTCCACTTGCCTTACGGACATCCCTCCCCCGACTTCGACCAGGCTAATGGAAAGGATGAAAGAACAACTTAACAACTGAAATGGAAACCTGTTCTTTCCACGGGTGGACCAGAGGCTAACTTAAGCTCTAAGAATTCAAACTGAGCATCCCAGGGGCAATGAGCCCAGGGCTATGTTAACCCAGAAGTGACTAGTCAATACAGTCTGAGCTTAACAGTTAACCGCCTAAAGACGAATGCCTACTATCAGGACAACAACTTACTTTTGCTCTCACCCCAGCATCTCACCCCCAGAGGAACACATTACCAAGTGATCCGGGGACTGGCAGGTAGTCCCTGGTGCTTTGGGTTTGCTGCCTCGTGGGGAGTAGGATTGGCAAGGGAATTACAGATTTCACCTGGATTTATACTAGACCCACCTAAGACTACTAAAGTTAATCCAGCTCCTAATGGAGAAACCTGTATGCAGGTCAGGAAGCAACAGTTAGAACTGGACATGGAACAACACACTGGTTCCAAATAGGAAAAGGAGTGCGTCAAGGCTGTATATTGTCACCCTGCTTATTTAACTTCTATGCAGAGTACATCATGAGAAACGCTGGGCTGGAAGAAGCACAAGCTGGAATCAAGATTGCCAGGAGAAATATCAATAACCTCAGATATGCAGATGACACCACCCTTATGGCAGAAAGTGAAGAGGAACTGAAAAGCCTCTTGATGAGAGTGAAAGAGGAGAGTGAGAAAGTTGGCTTAAAGCTCAACATTCAGAAAACTAAGATCATGGCATCTGGTCCCATCACTTCATGGGAAATAGATGGGGAAACAGTGTCACACTTTATTTTTGGGGGCTCCTAAATCACTGCAGATGGTGACTGCAGCCATGAAATTAAAAGACGCTTACTCCTTGGAAGGAAAGTTATGACCAACCTAGATAGCATATTCAAAAGCAGAGACATTACTTTGCTAACAAAGGTCCATCTAGTCAAGGCTATGGTTTTTCCAATGGTCATGTATGGATGTGAGAGTTGGACTGTGAAGAAAGCTGAGTGCCGAAGAATTGATGCTTTTGAACTGTGGTGTTGGAGAAGACTCTTGAGAGTCCCTTGGACTGCAAGGAGATCCAACCAGGCCATTCTGAAGGAGATCAGCCCTGGGATTTCTTTGGAGGGAATGATGCTAAAGCTGAAACTCCAGTACTTTGGCCACCTCATGGGAAGAGTTGACTCATTGGAAAAGACTCTGATGCTGGGAGGGATTGGGGGCAGGAGGAGAAGGGGACGACAGAGGATGAGATGGCTGGATGGCATCACTGACTCGATGGACGTGGGTCTGGGTGAACTCCAGGAGTTGGTGATGGACAGGGAGGCCTGGCGTGCTGCGATTCATGGGGCAGCAAAGAGTCGGACACGACTGAGCGACTGAACTGACTGACTGACTGACTGGAGAAAAAGTGCCTCTATACCCTGTAGGCTGAGGTTATACCACCACCAGCCTTCAGCACTATGAATGTCTTTGTTGCTGTCCTAGGCTCTTTATTTGGTCTCAAGGTTGGGCAACTCTGAGACTTACAGGTCTGCGGGGCCCAGCCCACCAGTGGGTGACTACACAGACTCCCCGCAGTGAAAGGTGACAGAGGCCGCTGGAGGCCCCCTTCCTCCACTGCCGTGGGACCACCTATCAGGCTCCATGAACTCTGGGCAGGAAATGGCTGCCTGATGGAACTGTTCTAGGTTCAGACTCCCCTGATGGCTCCGAGGAGAGGTCCTTCAGAACAGAGTTCCAGCCCTCTTCTGAGGGGAACCCAGGGCTACTGGCCTCCTCAGTCTATGGAGCTGACCCCAAGACCCTCACATCCTAAACAAATGCAGTGCTCATCTGCTCTTTAAAGCTCTCCAAAGATGTGGAGTTCTTTCCTGGCTCTAAGCTAATTCCTTCCTGCTATATCTAAGCCTATTTTTTTTTTTTGGTTCTGCTCTCAAATGATTCAGAGGGATCAGAGGCAGCCGCCCCATTATACGTTTTTGCTAATCCACAGCACAATATAGAAGAAAAAAAAATGTGTATTTGTTGGTGGAAAGTCAAGGACTGTTCTTTCTTGGGAGTAACTGCTTTTGATTCAGATGAAGTCTGTCTTCTTTTGAGAATTAAAATATATTTGCTTTTGTGAAATGATGGTGACAACACTCGACAGTGAATGTTCTTGGTGAGCATAAACGAAGGCTGCAGCTCCCGGTGAGAACTTGGGTTTTGGTTCTTTTCCCCTGTCAAATCCCCAACTTTGGAATATCGACTAGAGAGAAGTCTGAGACGCCATACACACACAAAGCCAACCCCAGGTTTCTTACCTGCCCTCCCCAAGGCAAAAGGGCACGGGCTGCCCTAGCACAGCTTTCGGCCATCAGCACCAGCTTTCCACCTTGAAGGCTGCTGATGTTCCCATCATGCTGCTGAAGTTCCCATCACACTGCTGTTCGGTCGCTCAGTCATGTCTGACTCTTTGCAAAACCCCATGGCCTGCAGCACCCCTGTCCTTGACCATCTCTGGAAGCTTGCTCAAACCCATGTCCATTAAGTCAGTGATACCATCCAACCATCTCATCCTCTGTCGTCCCCTTCTCCTCCTGCCTTCTATCTTTTCCAGCATCAGGGTCTTTTCTTCCTATCAGGCGACCAAAGTTATTGGAGCTTCAGCATCAGTCCTTCCAACGAATATTCAGGGTTGATTTCCCAACATGTTAGGTGCAATTTATTTAGTGAGCGTGGGTTCAACTCAGACTTGCTGCTCAGTTACTGAGTTAGCTTTGTAATCTTTTTGTGCCTCATTTTCCACACCTATAAAATGGGTAAAATAGTAATATCCACTTCTTGGGTTTATCAGAACAGTGCTCAGCACACAGAGCTCACCAAATGTGACTATGATCATTTCGATTATAAGCAGGCTTCCCCCTGGACAGAAATGTCAGGGGTGGGAAGGAAGTGAGCACTCAGAGGGTTGGCCTCTATGAGGCCTAAAAGGTACATTATTCAGCCTCTTCCCTTATCCTCTATCCCTCCCACTCTGGTCGTCTTTAGGCTAATCAATCTCAACTCCTGTAGCGCATTTACTTTCTTTGCCAGTTTTGGAGTCCTCCTTGAACCCTTCAACCCCACCAAATACCTAACCCTGGAGAGCTAGGGGCACCCGGCCCATTCCTGGGCTACTCAGTTCCTAAAAACCATCCTTCCGCGTGTAAAACCCCAAGACTACCTGCTTACTCTATCAGGACTCTAGGCATGGGTATTTCAGCCTAGTTAATTAGAGGAGACTGACACGCTATTAGGGACCTGCTGTGCAAGTAGGCCATTAAGAAGTGTGACCCAGGAGGGGTCCCGCACTTGCATGCCCAGGAGACGCTAAGGGGAAATCAGCTTACTTTATAATGAAAAGCGCGTTGGAGTCCTTCGAGCTTCGGTTTGGGCAAGTTCCATAATCTGGGTCTCAGTTTCCTCCTCCGGAAAACGGGTCTATCAATACCCGCCTACTATACGGAAGTGCGCCGTCAGAACTGAATGCGACGCTGTACGCCCGTGACTCCAGGTGAACTGGGGAAGCTCTGCACGTGCGAGCTGCCCCCGCAGAGAGAGGAGAGGTGCACGCCTGGGGACAGCCCGCGCCCTGACGTGGACCCCACGCGCTCCGAGGCCGTGCCGTCCAAGCTCGCGCATACCCCGGGCCAGGGACCAGGCTGGCGGGCCTCTTGAGTAGCTCGTGACGCCGGCGAAGGCGTGGGGACGCGGGAAAAAGGCGGCGAAAACCCAGGGAAGCGAAGGGGTCGGTGCCCCCCGCAGAAGGAGGACTGGGCGTGGGGCGGAGGCCGAGGCTCCTCCCGCCCCCGGCCTCCCCCGTCTTGCCCCCCCTCCTCCGATTGCTCCCCGCTCCTCCCCCGCCCCGCGCGCATCCGGCGGCGGGCACAGGATGTTCTTTCGCTCGGGCCCCCCCACCCCCGCCCCCGCTCTCACTTTCCCTCCGCTCCCATCCCCCACTCCCGCCGCCGGCACCTTGTTTAACTCTTTCCCTCCCGCGCTTCGCGGCGCCCAGCGCGCCCTGGCGGAGGAGGGGGGGTGGTTCCCACCCTTCCCGCCCACCCCCAGGACCGGGAGCTCGGTCCAGGGCGGCACGGGAAGAAGGGCCCCAGCCGAGCGCTGGGCCTCGGTTCTCCGGATCCACTGGCTCGTCGGGGGTGGGAGGGGAAGGGATGAAGAGAGATCCTAGGGCCTGAAGCCGGCCTTCTTCGGATCCCCCAGGCCAGCTCACCACCGGTGCCGGGTGGGCTAGGGGTGGGGGTGCCCGCAAATCCAGCGAGTCCCGCGACCGAGGAGGGCAGCCAGCTGGGCGGAGTTAGCGCCAGGCCAGGCGTAGAGTCAGCAAGGTCGAGGACCCCAACCTCATCCTCTCCCTGGTTGGGATGAGAAGGGGGCCCCCGGGTCTCCGGGAGAGGATGGACAGAGGTCACGCCCTTCGCGTACACGTCACTGTTTCCAAGGCAACCAGGGGCGGAGACGCGGGCTGGGGAAGGAGAGAGCTTAGCGAAACAAGGTTGCTAGAGACCCTGGGACCCGGGAGTGCGGGGTGCGTTGGGGTTGGGAGGCGGCGTGGGCGGCCTTTTCAATCTTTGCTTTTCGCTCTCTGGTGCTCAAAAAGCTGAGGGCCGGACAGGTTCCGTTCATTCGACAGACGTTCGTTGAGCTTGGACCGTGCTTGGCATCAGGCTTAGGCACTGCGTTCTGGCGGCGCTGGATCCGAACCCTGCCCTCGCTGATTATTTTGAGTCAGGGTAGAGTGGCTATGCATCCTGGGTTACCTCCGTGGAACTGGTGTTAATTGTTAACAGTGTCCTTTTACTCGCTTAGAAATGTCTCAGTGGGGGGTTGGAGGACAGTAGTTAAGGTACCGCATCCCCCAATTCAAGAAAAGCTCCCGCAGAGCAGGCTGCTGTCTGCTCACTTTGCAGCCAGCACTTTGCGTTCTCTGTAATCTTTGCCTTTCATTCTGCAAGGTAAGCATCTCTCTCACCTTTTACAGATGAAGCAGGCTCAGAAAGGTGAAGAGGCTTGCCCAGGGCCATACAGCTAAGTGTTGGACCTACGTCATTGTGGCCTTCAAAATCCAAGAGCCCAATCTTAGTCTTTCTTTTCAAGACAGATGATATTAAATAAGTAAATAAATAACCCTGTCCCTGCCGCGAAGGAGCTTATAATATTTGAGGCTGAAAATATTACAGGACATAATGAAGCAATAAAATCTAGGAAAGATTAAAGGCCACCCATAAGGCTTAGAGGGAAGTTGATGACAAAATGATCCAAGGGTAGAGATTATCAGTGCCTTTGAGCTGGGTTATGAGGTGGTGATGGGATCAAGCTCACTGGGTCTGTGTGTTTGTGTGTTTGTGTGTGATGTGGTGCCAAGAAAGAGAACAACTTAAGGGCATCAGACCAGCGACCCAGAGCGAAGCAGGCTGGACTCTCCAATGGCAAGATCCCTCTGTAAACCCCAAAGCCACTGCTTGCACTCTTTTCTGCCCTCCACCCTCCTCAGTGGTTTTTCTGTTCCTTGCTGGAGCACAGGCTCCAGGCAGGCAGCTAGAATCATTCCATTCAGCACTCCAGTACTTTAGAGTTGGTATTTGGCACAACCTTGGTAGCTCCGACGGTAAAGCATCTGCCTACAGTGTGGGAGACCCGGGTTGGATCCTTGGGTGGGGAAGATCCCCTGAAGAAGGAAATAGCAACCCACTCCAGTGTTCTTGCCTGGAAAATTCCATGGATGGAGGAGCCTGGTAGTTCATGGGGTCGCAAAGAGTCAGACAGGACTGAGCGACTTCACTCACTCTAATGTTAATTTGGATGTCAGCTTCTCTCTTCTCATTCCCCACCCCTACCCCAAAGATTCTGGGAAATTTAAAAACCAGGGCTGCTCAAAACAAAAGGGCCTGCATGAGCATCAGGAAAGCAAAAGGCTTGATGCTGACAAGGAGACCAAGCCAGGAAAGAGAACTGTGAGGAGAAAAGAGGCACAACCCAATGGACTGGACACTCGGGGAACACTGGATGCCTTCCTACCACGCACCAGGCCTTGTGCTGGATTCTGTGGTTTGGGCGCACCATGAATGAATGTGGGCCCCTTCGTATGGAACACACAGATTAGTAGCTGGTGTACCCAGTGTGCTTGAAGAATCTGAAGTTGATAACATACACAATAAACAGTGTTTGAGAAAGATTATTCCAGCAGGGTGTGTAGGAGGAAGGAAAAACCTGGGTCAGAAAGGACAGTGTGGCAGTGACTGTGGGAATTTGGGCCAAAGGTGGAATCTATGGTATTGGAAAGGAAGGTGTGAGGAAAGTAACAATACACCTTGTAATAAAAGCAGGAGTGGGAAGAATTTGGTAATAGATGGTGAAGGAGAGAAAACAGTTAAGAAATTTTTAAGTTAATTTTTTTTTAGATTTTTATTTTTGCCTGCACTGGGTCTTCATTGCTGAACACAGGCTTTCTTGAGATGCAGCCAGTGGGGGCTGCTCTCTAGTTGCAGTGCACGGGTTTCTCATTGCAGTGGCTTCTCTTGCTATAGAGCACATGGGCTCTGGGTGCACGGGCTTTAGTAGTTGTGGCTCAAGGGCTCTTAAGTGTGGGGTCAGCAGTTGTGGTACACAGACTTTGTTGCTCCATTGCATGTGGGATCTTTCCAGACCAGGGATCGAACTGGCATCCCTTGGATTGCAAGACAGATTCGTAACCAGGTCCATCAGGGAAGGCCCAAGAGTTAAGAATTAATCCTCCTTCATGGTGAGTTTGGGCAGTAGGAAGGTTACTGCAGGCAAGGAGGAGGAGCTGGTGTGAGGGACCTGAGGGTGAGTTCCGTCCCTCCTGGGCCATGTGAGGGCAGGTATCCTCTAGGTGATTGGACTTGGACACAGGGACATCCTAAAGAGTTGTGGCTGCCTCGTAAAAGAGTGTCCTCGTCACTGTGGGTATGCAAACAGCTTCAGAACATTGGCCTGGGATACTGTGGAAAGATTTTATCCATCAGGTAGAAGGCTGGAGTCGACACAGTGAAAGTGGCTCCTGACTGAGGGATTTGGTGAGCGTTGGCTGGGTAAGCACATGTGTGGGAAGGACGCCTGTATGTGTGGGAAGATGGTTGGCATCCATCGTCTCAACTTTGGCTACAAAAGGTGCCCGAGATGCCTGGGAAGTGGGGGTTGAGGCCCAGGTGAGGCATGTCAGCAGCCTAGGATCCTGCCCCACCCACCCCCCGCCCCACCTTGGAAGGCCCTGGAGCCCAGGACTGTGCTGACTGCCAGGGCATTTCCTGGAACTTGGCAGAGGATGGAGCCCCTCCCTGCCTGCCCTGGCACACTCCAGGTACACTGTGTCCCGGGATGTGGGGTGGGGGTGGGGGGTGGAAACCTTGCAGACACCCCAGGAGACTGGGGTGTAGGAAAGGTCCCCACCCCCCAGGAAGAGTCCTGGTTTGGGCAGACATCTGAGCTCCCGCCCTGCGGCTGTCATCCTCACAATGGCCCCACCAGACCCCAGGGGACAGAGGCCCAGAGGAGGAAGGAGAAGCCTTGTGGCTGGGTGGCAGGATTCGTGAGTCTTTGTTGTGGCTTTGGGTGGGAGGGTGGGTAAGGCAGAAAAGCGGGGTCTCAGGCTTCAAAGCACCTCCCCACCTGCTTCTTCCCTGCGGGGTAATCTTCAGGGGCCTAGTGGTTTTGAGGGGAGGGGACAGGAAGAGACTCTGAACTCTGGGTCAACCGAGGACAGAGATGGAGAAGACTTCCTTGCCCTGCATCCATCCCATCTCTCCCAGCGTCGTCTTCTGCTCCCCTCCACTCTAGACCAAATTTCTACTTCCATCTGCAACTAACAGTTACGACCCCCCACCATGCCAAGACCTCCAGAGGCCTCCCAGAGTGGTGGGAGAAGGGGACGATCAACTTGTCTGGCGGGCCACACCTGCCGGGCTGGGTGAGGTGAATGCCTCTCCCGAGTGGGCAGAGCCCATTCAGGTCCGGCCGGGGCGTGGGGGGCGGCGCGAAACGCTAGAATGGAGGGGCGAGAAGGCAGAGGGCTGCGCGAACCGGCCACGTGGAGGTCCAGAGCGACAAGCAGGGGAGGGAGCCGCGAGTAGGCCGTAAGCTCGCTCCTCCCGCTCGAGGGAGCCTCCGAGAGAGTTGAGTCGTCGCTGACCGCAGGCTGCAAGAGCGGTTGATCTGGTGAGCGAGCACACCCACTTACCCAGCTGCTGAGTCAGGCTGTTCTCGCTCCCCGTTCGCCCGCCCGCCCGCTCGGGACATTGTGTTCCAGCCCCGGCGCGCTGGCACCCGGCCCAGGCGCTCACACCAGCCTCCTCGCCCTGTTTGTGCTCGCGGCTTGCGCTCGGCGCGCAGCCTCCCCGCCGCCGCCGCCGCGGTCCCGCGAGTGCACGCTGGGGCCGGGCCCGCCGCAGACACCGGGGACGGTCGGGGGCTGGTGCGCAACTCTAGCACCCATCCCCCTATCCCCTCCCCTCTCCGCCGGCCCAGGGGTCCCTGAGGCTCTGCCCGATCACCGGCCTTAGCAAACCCAGATCACTCCATCCCCCACATGAGTCCCGGTTCGGATCCCTGGGCGAGTGGGGGGCCTGGGGCAGCACAGTTGGGAAGGGGCGGGGGGCAGATATTGGGAGCTAAACGCGAGAGAAGGAGCCACCCAGGCTGCCACCCCAGCCCCACGGGTGCTCAGTCCAGGAGTCTGGAGGACGAGAGCAAGGAACGCGCCAGCCCCATACTTGCGAGACCTGAGATGCGGTCACGTGACAACGGAAGCCCGCTAGAGGGGGCCAATTCAAGCCATCTCCCCGGAGCCTCCCGGTTCCTCCGACCCCTTCCCTGATTGATCCTTTTTTCACACAAGCCTGGAGACTCCAGTGATTCCCAGGGGCTGGCAAACCAAGCCCAACTTTCGGCTAGCTTGGGAACCCCCTGGCTGGACGCCAGGAGTGAGTAGGAAGAGCCTGGACACTAGCGGGTGGGAGTGGGCGGCGTGGTGGAAGACCACGACCCCAAACCCGAGCCCGACCCCTCCCTTCGTCCAGCCCAAACCTGGGTGTATTCAGGGCCACGTCTTCTTACCCATCCTTCTGCAGAAGGAGGTCCCTGAGCGCTTGGCCTAAAGGTTCCTGGACCAAGGAAGGGACAAAGGACTTAGATACCGAGCACCTACCATCTGTAAGGATGAGTTCGCCCCTGCTAAGGAGATCATTAAAAAAGTTTCCAACGCAATTCGGAAAGTCCTTTCTTCTCCCTTCTTCCAACCTCCACAGTCTGCTGTGCCATTTCCCCCATGCTGGGAGGACCCATCTTCCAAGGTCTACCCACCTCTCAAGCTCCAGCTCATAAAGCCTGTTTGGAACAGTGCCGGCCAAATCTGATTCCTCTCTCCTCTGAAAGCCCAGCACACTCAGTCTGTACCTTTCTCAGGGCACAGCATGTGGCCTGTCTCATATTCTAGTGATCTGTTTACTAATCCTGTTCTTCTAACCAGATTAGAAAGTCCTTGAGGCAGAAACAAAGTCTGCTTCTCTGAGCCTTCTCCCATGGCTTGAGCTCATCCCCCACAGGCCAAGCTTGGCACTGGAGTTGATGTTCAATAAATGTTAGGTGTATTGAAATGATTTCCTGCCCTTGGGCAGTTTGCAGGCCAGTTGAAGAGACAAACACATGGCATGTGAGGTTAAATAATAACCCAAGCCAGCAGGTGGTGAGTACCAAATGTGTGAGAGCTATAGGGAATCAGTGGGAAGGAGACGGTGATAAGGGAGAAAGATCCCCGAAGGCTCTAGGCTTTGAGCTGTGTGTGTGGAGGAGGAGAGAGAAGGTGTGGAGGTGACTCAGTCTGGTTTACATCACCGCAGACCCGCCTACACACTAGGCACTTCACCATGCATTATCTCTAATATTTAAGAGAGCGGGCTGGGTTTGGGAAGAGTGGAGGGGACCCAAGCCAGACGTGCCCAGAGCCAACCAGAGCTCAGAGGCAGCCTTGGATCTGGGCTTCCCACTCTCACTCCCCAGGCACTGCCTGTTCCCTGGCCTGCCGCTCCTACATACTACACCCAAGAGAGCTGCCCAGCACTGCCCAGCTCTGGATGCCCTCTGGTCCCTCCCTAGTGCACAACTGGCTGTGTGACCTTGGGCCAGGCACTTCCTTCCCTACACCTCTCCGTCGTCGTCGTCTGTGCCTCCATTGCAGCATTTCCAGGCTGTGACTCTGTGAGTCAGTGTCCCAGGGATGCTTGCCACCTCCCCTGATGTGACCTGGGCTGCTGTGGCTCTCCCCTCCCCTAGCCCCTACCCCCCTTGTTGCTTCCTCCCAGTCTGGAGCTGCTGAGAGGAACACTGGGTACAGAGTGTGAGCAGGGATAGGAGGTTTCCTGTGGTTGCAAAAGGAACATCGGGACTTTCCCTGCTGTGGGAGAAGTGGGGGAGGAGGAGGCAGGGCCAACCTCGAAGGAACCTCTGCTCTCTTCCCTCCCCTCAGTGCTCCCAGCTCTGAAAAAGGCTGGTACAGTTTGTTACGCTGGGGCCGGAATGTACCGTGTGTTTCATATGGCCTCTGTCCAGTCCTACACTGGTTGCTTTATATTTATACTTCCTTCTTCAGCCGTGGCATCCTGCTGCCTGTCACCCCTGCTCTCATCTGCCCACCTCCCACCTGGGCTCCCCCATTCACCAGGGGTTCTGCACTCTTCTGGGTGGTAAGGGTGGGGGGCTGAGCAAGCCCTGGAGGAAAGTTGGACTCTGGGAGGTTGAAGCTGTCAGTCCCCTTCTCCCTCCATCAGCCAGCCCAAAACAGCCTCCAAGGCCATGGACACTCCAAGCTGGGTCTGAATTTTCTCTGGGCCTTTGAGGTTGACCCCCCTCCACCACTCCTTGCCACCCTTATTTTTCTGAGCACTTAAACAGTGTGCTTGAGCCCAGCTAGAGAGGTGAACTGAAGGCTCTATTTAAGTTGCCACCCCCCACCCCAAAACCTTGGCAGACTTGTTAATCCTTGATCCTCCAGGCATCCATTACAGAACAAGGCAGAGGTGGGAGTGGGGGGGGGGGATTCTACCCCCACTCCCCCTACCCTAGGAGTCAAGCTTACCTAACAGAAGCTGCAAAATGGAATTTGACACTTTGTGACAAAATGATTTTTGAGTTGTGACCACTTTAATCTCCTCAAAGTGGGTTTGACATTCAGAGATCGATACATTTATGATCTAGCCTTCCTCCCACAAGAGCACATGATGTTATTATTCACAATAAGAACTAATGTCCATTGCCTCCTAGGGACCAAGCATTGGGTTCAGGGGTTTATATACACAAGCTCATTTACTCTTCACAGTGACTCTAGGAGGTGGGTGCTTCTGTACCTGCCTTTGACAGTTAAGGAAACTGAGGCTCAGAGAAGTAAGAGAGCTGGGATCCACATTTAGGTCTGTCTCACAGCAAAGCCAGCACTTCTGAGTGTCCTGCTAGATGACTTAGGTCTGTATCTAAATCACAAACCCTCCATTTCTCAAGCCTCAGAGTCCTATTCCGCCCACACTTCAAATGATTCCAGGAACTCTGCATCCTAAGAGCCTATATATGCCTGGAGGTATAGTATGACAGCGGGAAAAACATTTTCAGCCCATTGGAAAGGCTGAAATGCAGAGGCCCCAGGGGACACTCAGTGGTGGAGGTAAGTGGTCAGACCTGCTGGCTATGGGCAGCCTCAGTCATTTCTCGGCTGGCATGCCAGCTCCCACTCAGCCCCTCACCTAGGAGTAAACTTTTTCTCACTGTACCACTCTGGAAACTAAGAACCAGACCTTGGATCCAGGACTCTGAACTCAGAACTTATGTGGTACTTGGTGACATGGTGGCATGGCCTCTCCAAGGACCCATTTACATTTACAGCAGGGCTTTGGCAGAAATCACCACCATTATGTCAGATCCCTGGCCATCTTGGGGTGTGTCCATTTCATTTATATTTCCCAACTCGCTATGCTCACTATGATCTTCATGATCCTCTAAAGGAAGGAGAATAGTGCCCATTTTCCTAATGGGAAAACTGAGGCATGAACAGCTCAGTTGCTTACTCAAGGGCAAGAAATTAGATTTGTGACTCTGATATCTGGGGTGCATTGTTTCATAACACTGAGCCTGTCCTAAGACACAAAGAGTTTCCCAAGATGTCCCCAAGCCTGGTGACATGTGACCTTTCATCCAGCCCTTTCACCCTAGGATGCTGCCCATGCCACCCTTATCTACCCCAGGGCTGAAGCAAGGGCCCCAGACATCCTGTAGTCAGCTGGCCTGGCCTGGGCTCTGGCTTCCTGTCCTCTGCGGCTCTCACAGGCACATTTTGTCCCCTCTGAGGCCAGTTCTTTCTTCCTCTTTTATCCTTCCTTCTTTGTCGCTCTTTGCTCACTGAGAGTCCTGTTTAAATGCCTCCATCCATCTGTGTTTGCTTTTTACCTTTGTGTTCTGTATGTCCCTTCTCCTGGGAAGTTTCCTAAGGTCCTCCGTGCCCTCTGCCCTTGACACCATCTTGTTTTTAAGGAAGCATCTTCCATTTCTACCCCCACCCCCACTCCTCGCTTTGCTTCCAACTTGAGAAGAGGGGTCAGATTACTCTGGTTCATGCCGTCAGTGTGCACTTAATGAATGCCTACTCTGTGGCCCAGGAATTGTGTTAGTGCCTAGGATCTAAAGTCCAAAAGCTGTGCTGGAGCATCTATTAAGCACCTACTGTGTGCTTATGCTTCAACCTAGGGACACGTAAGCTGGTCATTGTCTTCAAGGAATCTCCAGGTAAGAGAATTCCTTTGTGGTATAGTGGTTAGGACTCCAGGCTTTCACTGCTGAGAGTCTGGGTTCAGTCTCTGGTCAGGGAACTAAGATCCCCCAAGTGGTACAGTGTGCTGCCCCCAAAGATCTCCAGGCTACTTGGGAAGATGCATATGAACAAGTTACTATAATGCCCTGGGAAGTCAGAGACTGGGTGTGACCAGAAGCCTCAGGAAGGGCTTTTCTGAGGAGGCCAGTCTTCAAGCCTGAGAGGAGCTGGCCAGGCAGAGAAAGGGTGCAGGGAGTGCCAAGTAGAAGGAACAGTGTGTATAAAGGCACATGGCGTGAAGCTGCCCTGGGTTCTCTGGCGGACACTTTGAGTTGTTTGGTCTGGCCTGAACCTGGAGTGCAGGTTGGGGAACCTGAGCAGATGTGGCCAGAGGCAGGCAGCCCCAGATGGTACAGAACCTCCTGTTCAGCCAGAGTTGACCTTTATCCTGGAGCAGCCAGAAACCAAAGCAGCCTGACGGCTCCCTACAGCCTAGGAGCCCCAGGGTTGGGCTGGGGCCAGGCCTGAAATACTCTCAAGTCGCCATTAACCCATATTTACTGCCCTTTGGCTCCATAAGACCTGAGAGAGAGGCAGACACTTCAATATAATGCTGTTTCCAAAGCATAATCATTCATTCATTCATAAATGTTTCACAAGTTCTCCTGTTTGCCACCTGCGGCTCTGAGCACTGGGAAGGGATCATTGACCCCCTCCACTGAGGTCCCAGCTTGCAAGAAATTTTACCTCTTTGGCAGCTGGGGAGGGAGGATAGGCCACAAACAAACAAAACAAAAGAAGTAAATGAAAAAGATAATCTCAGATCGTGCTGAGTGCAGAGAACAAAGCACAGTGGTGCAACTGCAAATGATGGGCTGAGTTGGGTGGTCAGTGGAGGCTGCTGTAAGGACAGTTACCTTTGAGCTGAGACCGAGATGGCAAGAACAAACGAGTATGTGAACGTGCGGGGACTTAGGGTTCTAGGCCTAGGAAAAATCACTTGCAAAGGGCCTGAAACATGACGGAGCTTGGTGTCTTTCAGGTTTAGAAAAATGCTGGGTTCATTACTCTCCGGCAATTCTATGCAAGGATCATTGTACTCATTTTGTAGAGATGGAAACTGGGTATCAGAATGGTTAAGTTCCTTGGCCAGTATCCTAACTGGTAGTCCAAATTTGGGCTCTAAATCCACTGCTCTTTTTTTCTACCAAAGTATCATGTTGGTGTACAACCAGTGTCCTAAATTATTTAGAACCATCCAGTTTCCAAAATTCTGCCTCACTGTTCTCTGGACATTCACCCTGGACCTTCTCTGTGTCCCAGATCATGACTTCAAGCCCTGTCTCTGCGTTCTACCAGCAACAGCCGAGAATGGGCGTATCATCCCCCTAAGCCTCAGTTTCATCATCAGCAAACAGGGAGAGTAAGAATCCCAATGGCATAGGCTTGCCAACTGAGGATTGAATGAGGTCATCTATGTACGGTCAGTACAGTGCCTGGAGCAGGGTACACATTCCACTTGTGGTTGTTCTTAAAACTGGGGTCGCAGGAGAATGGTCCTGTCACCATGTGCAGGCCTCTGACGCACGTGCAGGGCCTGGGCGCTGCGGGGGCAGAGGACAGCCGGGAGGGCCTCTTCCCTTTGCCCAGCCGCCGGCTTCTCGTGCTGGGATCCCATACTGACACATCTTGTACTTCCCGTTTCCAGGGAAATTCCTCGCCTCTGGACCGCACCCGCCCTTGAACACCTCCCGGTCTCTTTGGGCAGAGCGCAAGCCAGACAGAGCTGGGGACAGTGAAGTGGCCATCCTCAGCCCTGTGTGTGCCAGGAGCCCCCCTCCCGGGGCGTGGGGGGCGGGTGGCCCCGCTGCAGGAGGGCAGGGGCGGCAGAGGGAGCCTGGCGTGGGCGGCTGGGACAGAGTCCTTTTTGAAGGAGGTGGGGACCCCGTGAAGTACGTGACTTCTGACCCTTCAGCCTGCACGCTCCAGTTAGCAGGACAGAGACCCCTCCCCATGCATCCCCAGCCTTCCCGGGCTTTCTGCCCTGCGGGGAGGCCCTGTCACCCCGCCCCCCACAACACCCCCCCAGGCATCCTTGAGAGGACCAGCTGGAACTGGGGGCTGGGAGCAGGCAGAGTCCTGCCAGGGGTCTCAGACCCCTAGCCTGTCTCCCCCTACCCCTCCCTCGACACAACTGCTGGTTTAAAGCAAAACCTGATTCCGTCCTTTCTGCTGCTCGGTGGTGCTGGCACTGCTGCCTGGGGTTATTTTTAGCAGGGATGCGGGAACGCACATTTCTCCCGGACTTTCACTGGGGACACCCCCACCCCGCCAGCCAAGACTCCCCCTGGGGAGGCTGTTTCGGAAACCCCCCCTCCCAGAAAGGGGAAACGGGTGTGCTTTCTGTTCCTCCAACTCACCAGAACAGGAGTTGCAGTCAAGCCTGGGGCTACCCTGGTGGGAAATTCTAGGTTCCAAAGCCTTCATCCCTGGTCTCTGTGTTCCCTTAAATCTGGGGGGCCTGATGCTCAGTGTGTGGGAGTTGGGGTCCAAGGAGAGCCAGCACTATGGACTCCATGGGGGCACCAGTTATTCTGGGTGGTGTTTATGTGGATACTTGCTTTATGATTCATTAAACTGATCTTGCCTGGTCTGTGTATTTCTCTGTCTGGGTGTCTTTTCTGCTAGCAGTAGTTTATTGAGGTATAACCGATATCCAGTAAAATGCACAAATCTTAACTGCACAGCTCAGTGAATTTTGACAAATATGTATACCTGTGTAACCATCACCTAGATCAAGACTTTGAACGTTTTGAGTAATCCTAAGTTCCCTTTCTTGACTAAGAAACCTATATGCAGGTCAGGAAGCAACAGTTAGAACTGGACATGGAACAACAGACTTTCCAAATAGAAAAAGGAGTACGTCAAGGCTGTATATTATCACCCTGCTTATTTAACAATCTATGCAGAGTACATCATGAGAAATGCTGGGCTGGAAGAAGCACAAGCTGGAATCAAGATTGCCAGGAGAAATATCAATAATCTCAGATATGCAGATGACACCACCCTTATGGCAGAAAGTGAAGAGGAACTAAAAAGCCTGTTGATGAAAGTGAAAGAGGAGAGTGAAAAAGTTGGCTTAAAGCTCAACATTCAGAAAACTAAGATCATGGCATAATCAATAAAGCAGAAATAGATGTTTTTCTGGAACTCTTTTGCTTTTTCCATGATCCAGCGGATGTTGGCAATTTGATCTCTGGTTCCTCTACCTTTTCTAAAACCAGCTTGAACATCTAGAAGTTCATGGTTCACGTATTGCTGAAGCCTGGCTTGGAGAATTTTGAGCATTACTTTACTAGCGTGTGAGATGAGTGCAATTGTGCGGTAGTTTGAGCATTCTTTGGCATTGCCTTTCTTTGGGATTGGAATGAAAATGGACCTTTGCCAGTCCTGTGGCCACTGCTGAGTTTTCCAAATTTGCTGGCATATTGAGTGCAGCACTTTCACAGCATCATCTTTCAGGATTTGAAATAGCTCCACTGGAATTCCATCACCTCCACTAGCTTTGTTCGTAGTGATACTTTCTAAGGCCCAGTTGACTTCACATTCCAGGATGTCTGGCTCTAGGTGAGTGATCACACCATCATGATTATATGGGTCTTTTTTGTACAGTTCTTCTGTGTATTCTTGCCACCTCTTCTTAATATCTTCTGCTTCTGTTAGGTCCATACCATTACTGTCCTTTATCGAGCCCATCTTTGCATGAAATGTTCCCTTGGTATCTCTAATTTTCTTGAAGAGATCTCTAGTCTTACCCATTCTATTGTTTTCCTCTATTTCTTTGCATTGATCGCTGAGGAAGGCTTTCTTATCTCTTCTTGCTATTCTTTGGAACTCTGCATTCAGATGTTTATATCTTTCCTTTTCTCCTTTGCTTTTCGCTTCTCTTCTTTTCACAGCTATTTGGAAGGAAAGTTATGACCAACCTAGATAGCATATTGAAAAGCAGAGATATTACTTTGCCAACAAAGGTCCGTCTAGTCAAGGCTATGGTTTTTCCAGTGGTCATGTACGGATGTGAAAGTTGGACTGTGAAGAAAGCGGAGCACCAAAGAATTGATACATTTGAACTGTGGTGTTGGAGAAGACTCTTGAGAGTCCCTTGGACTGCAAGGAGATCCAACCAGTCCATCCTAAAGGAGATCAGTCCTGGGTGTTCATTGGAAGGACTGATGCTAAAGCTGAAACTCCAATACTTTGGCCACCTCATGCGAAGAGCTGACTCATTTGAAAAGACCCTGATGCTGGGAGGGATTGAGGGCAAGAGGAAAAGGGGGCAACAGAGGATGAGATGGCTGGATGGCATCACTGACTCGATGGACATGAGTTTGGGTGAACTCTGGGAGTTGGTGATGGACAGGGAGGCCTGGTGTGTTGTGATTCATGGGGTCGCAAAGAGTCGGACACGACTGAGCGACTGAACTGCACTGAAGTTCCCTCGTGCCTGCTCCTAGTCAGGCCCCACCCCTGAGATGACCAAGATCTGGTTTCTATCCCCATATTCATTGGAAGGACTGATGACTGATGCTGAAGCTTAAACTCTAATACTTTGGCCATCTGATGCGAAGAATTAACTCATTAGAAAAGACCCTGATGCTGGGAAAGATAGAAGGTGGGAGGAGAAGGGGACAACAGAGGATGAGATGATTGGATGGCATCACCGACTCAATGGGCATGAGTTTGAGTAAGCTTCAGGAGTTAGTGATGGACAGGGAGGCCTGGCGTGCTGCAGTCCATGGGGGTCACAAAGAGTTGGATACAACTGAGTGAGTGAACTGAACTGAAGACTGGTTTCGTGTATGTGTGTGTGTTTTACAGGTTAGAAGAAATATAGCTGCTGTCATAAAAGAAAGAAATGGGTAATAAAAAATTTAACATGAAAGGGAGCCTCAAAAAAGGAGGGTAATTGGAATTTGAAAAAACTAAGGAAAAATTGGCATGGAAATGGGAGGTTCCAAACTAGCTCAACCCCTCAGCTTTGGGACTGGAGGGTTTGGGATATTCCCCTGAGCAGAGAGGCAGTGAGTGGGGCTCACTCCTGGGCTCAGTCCTGCCAGGGCTCCTCCTGGGTCCAGCTGCCCCTGTTTTCTGCTAGAGATCCAGGCCCTTCCTCCAGCCCCCTCACCACAGCAGGGTTCAGCAAGGCCAAGGCTGCAAGGAAATGGCACTCTCAAAGGGATTCACCTAGAGACAGGGAGAAGTCAGAGCCTCTGTGCAGTCAAAGTTGTTAGTCTTTTCTGCCTTCCCTTTCAAGATCTTTGTGATTCTGGGCCTCCTTCACCCTACATGAAGGGGAGGGGAGAGGCTGAGGCTCTCAAAGGAGGGTAGGAGAGGAAGAGTCAAGGAGCCCATCATTCCTTCTTTCCTTTATTTTAAAACACTTATTTGGGACTTCCCTGGTGGTCCGGTGGTTGAGACTTTGCCTTCCAATGCAGAAGGTGCTGGTTCGATCTCACATGCCTCACAGCCAAAAAACCAAAACATAAAAAACAGAAACAATATTGTAACAAATTCCATAAAGACTTTAAAAATAGTCCACATCAAAACAAGCCTTAAGAGAAAAACACTTATTTGAGCACAAGTTACAGCACCCACGTTGCTGTATCTTCTGCTCCTGCTGGGGACTGGAGAATGACCATGACAAACTTCAGCTCCCTAGGGAGTCAAAGATAGCATTCCCAGGTGGGCCGAGGCCTTATGCCCACTTCCTAATGGAGAGGAGGGGCTCAGAGAGGTAAAGTGACTTGGTCAGTGCCACAGAGCTGGCTGCTGGCGGAGGGAGGGGGTCCCCGACTCAGCCTAGCTGGAGACGAGAAAGCAAAGGAAGCGAAACCAGCAGCCTGGCTCCTCGGCTTCCTTCCTCGCAGGCTCTCGGGAGCAGCAGAGTGAACGCTGACCTGGAGGGCAGGAGCCTAGTTGCGTCTAGGGCTCAGAAGCATGTCCTCTCTATGGGCCTCGGTTTTCTCCCAAGTCCGTTGAGGAGGCAGCCTCAAGAGGAGCTTTAAGCTTCCTTTAGCTCTAAGTCTTTCAGGCGAACAGGGCATCTTCCTGCCTCAGGGCCTTTGCTCAGGTTTTTCTCCTACTGGAAGTCCCTTTTCCCTCCAGCTTCCTTCCTCTGACAGCCTCCCAATCTTTTGCCATCTAATCCCAGGGCTACCCGCTGAGGCCCTTGCAGTCCAAGGCCTTTTTTTGAGGGGGTATCCCCCAGGTCTCCACTACCAGGACAGGCAGAGCCTCCCTCCCTTTGCGCCACCCACCTCCCACCTTGGGACGGGGCCTCCCGTGGGGTGAGGAGGTGTTTGTTCCGTCAGCCACACCGGAGGCAAAGTGAATTTTTGCTCCCACCCCACATTTCCATGTGCTCCTTTCAACTTGCTAAGAATGAGCTCATCCTTCCTCAGGGCCAGCAAGAGGTTGTGCCTTCCTGCTGGGCAGCCAGCCCTGCCCAGGGCATCAAACTGGGGCCCTTTTGGCAAAGGTGGCTGCCCTGGGAGGCGAGCCTAGGAAGGATGGATGGGAAGGACGGGCAGG
This sequence comes from Bos indicus, assembly GCF_029378745.1. NCBI lineage: Eukaryota > Metazoa > Chordata > Mammalia > Artiodactyla > Bovidae > Bos > Bos indicus. The sequence goes on along the minus strand of NC_091782.1, from coordinate 11,198,699 downwards.
GTCTCAGGCAGAAGGATGGATGCTCTGCCTCACCCGACCCATTCTCATTCACAGACACCTGGGCAGAAATCTTTCCTACGACAAACATATGGCTCCTGTTCCCATCGCCACACCCAAACCTACGCCTACCCACTTGCTCACAAACAGACCGGCAACTTTGTAAACATGCACCCCATCGCTCCCTCTGCCCCTGCCCCAGACAGGCATTGCGCACAGATACATGATCATCACACATAGACACGTGGGCACACATAGACACAGGGCACACATGTGGGTGCATCACGGGCAACAGTCATGCCCACAAGGACCTTGCGGCAGGGAACACTCACATGCATGTGCACACAGGCATGCATGTTTGCACACCAGGGTACACACATACACACACTCTCCTCTCCACCCTCAGCTCTCAGATGAAGGGGCCCAGCTTGTACTCGGAATGAGGAGAGTGCTCCATCGTTGGGGTCTGATGTCTCTGGATTTATATCAAACTGAGTATTTTGTTCCCCAACTTTCCATAGGGATGGCCCTATGGGAAGCAGGGAAAGCCCTAAGAGCTGTGAGCTCAATCCAGGGCAGCAGCTGGGGTGGGTGACAGACAGGAATGGGGGCAGGAGGGTGGGGGGGAGGACTCTGTCGGTCTTGGGGACGATGTCTCCAAGGAGGCTCGTTTTGCGAGGCTGACCTCTCCGCTTTCACTGTCATGCTCTTCACTCCATTCCATCCATTCATGGGCCTCAGGCCCGTGTTCTCTTTCTATGTGTGTGTGTGGAGGGGGGTGGGTGGAAGTCTTTGAGAGGGCCCAGTCCCAAGGTTGATATGGCATCTCTGAGGCTAACAGCAGGATGCCAGGCAGGTTGGCCCCCCCTCAAGTGGAAGTGGGGGGCTTCGCTTGGATTCCTCCAGGGCAGCACAGCAGGAGTCCAGAGAACAGGAGGTGGAATGGTTGTGTTTGTGACGTAATTACCCCATCTAGAGGGTCGGGCAGGGAGCAAGCTTGGATTCTATTAAACCCAGTTTAGCTGCAGTCAATGTGTGCCTGATGTGGTGTGGGGGTGGGTGGGGAGAAGGAGGGGTAGATTCAGAAATGACTAAGACACAGTAACTATTTTCTTAGAGTGAGTGAGTGAGTGAGTGTGTGTGTGTGTGTGTGTTGGGTGGTGGCTCATGAAACCCCACACAGGCAGAACAACCCCTGGGAGGAGAATTTAAACACAATGTGCTCCGCACGGAAGCCATCACCTCTGCCTGTCCCTGCCCAGAGCATCACAAACGCGCCCTCTGCCTGACCCTCCTGCTGTGCTTCCTGTGTGGGTTTACTGTTAATATAAGGCCATGTCGTCCCAGGGCGACACCTGGGGGGCTGCCCCAGCCCTGCCCTCTCCTACCCTAGCTCTCAGCCCCCATCCTGTGGGTTTTCTCGTCCCATCTCTTCCATCTGCTGTCTCCTTTCAGGATTCATGGTCTGGGCATCTCTCACCACCTCCTTCCTGGACTTTGAAGGGATGGGGGAAGTCTCACATCCAGGTGTATATCATCCCCTACACTGTTGCCACGAGCACCTGCCTCAGACAATGGCTGTCACTTAGAGGCCTTCACTGGCTCCCTACTACCATTAGAATAAAGTCCTAAATGCCTGACACAGCACAGGCATCCCTCTGTGTACAGCACACGCAGCAGCCCTGTACCACGCAGTCTGCCCCCAGCTCCCAGTTCCCCCAACTGGCATTGCTGGCGGACACCTCTAAGCCTTCGTATGTGCTGTTCCTTTTGCCTGGAATGCCTTTCCCTCATTGACCTAGCAAGGACCTCCTCATCTTTCCAGACTGAGGTGGGGTCCTTCTTGGTCTCTATGAAAACACATTTTATCAGAGAGCTAACAAAAGCAACTTAAAAGCCACATACTAGGCACTCTTCTGACCCATCACTTGATATATATTATATATACATATAAGCTTGTTTAATCCTCATAACAACCCTGATAGAGATTATCATCTTTATTTATAGATTGGGAAATTTGATACCGAGAATTTAAGAGACTTATTCACCTAAGGTGATATGCCACCTAAGGTGATATGCCTCGTAAGTGGCGGAAGCTAGCTGAAGAGTCTATGCAGTTAATCCCTACACTACACCGCCTCACTCACTATTGTGTTTGCTAATTTATATAGCTTTTGAGCAATCAGAGTCAGTTAATGTCTGATGAATAAATAAATGAGTGACTCATTAAAATTGAATGGAATGAAGAAGTAGGGCTCCTCCTCATTTATAAGATTCTGCCATGCTAAAGCTGTTTCATAGAACATAGAACAGTTTAAAGAACATAGATTTTGAAGAAAAATCCCATACATCGTGTTTTCATCTTATCGTCTTGCTTTTTATGTAAAATTTCCATGGATCTCTGAGCCTACGTTTTTTTCAAGTCAATGGAGACAAATGTCCTCAGACAAATGTCCTGCTTCTAATGACCTGCTTACCATGTGCTGCTGCCCCCAAGGAGACAGACCCACTGAGAAGTGACCAAGGCAAGGTGAATTGTGGCAGATGCTGGAAGCGCATCCCTTCTCATCACACAGGCCTGGGACAGAGTCATCCCACCCAGGAATGTCAATGAAGGCTTTCTACAAAAGGTGAGATTTGGGTTGAGTCTTAAAGAATTTTGATAACTAGCAAGAAGGAAGAAGGGTGGGGAAGGCCAGTGAATGTCTGGACTCCAGAGTTGGGTGGTAGGAAGGGCAGGGCAGGAAGACAGGAGAGGGAAAAAGGATGTGATGGAAGGTGAGACCAGCCAGGTAACAGTGTCTGGTGGTGTGGCAGGTGTGAAATCACCTTCACTTCCACCCCAGGCAGCTGTACAGTTTTGAACAAGTGGCTGATTTTAAAAGTTTCTGCAGGAATTCTTGGGTGGTCCAGAGGTTAGCGCTTTTACTGCTGGGTCCCAAGTTCAATGCCTGGTTGGGGAACTAAGATCCTGCAAACCACAACACATGGTCAAAAAAAATTATTCTTAATTTTCTGCTCTCCTGTGGGCAAATTGATCATTTAAGCCTGGAGAAAAGCTCAAATGAGCATCCCCAGGACAGGAGAGATTGCTGATCCTCCAATGCCAACAGCTCAGTCCTACACTCATCTCTGGAAGGTGGTATAGCTTAGGGGGTAAGCCATGATTCTGCCATTTGCTGTCTTGGCAGGTCATTCAACCTGTCTGTGACACAGTTTCCTTAGGTTGTCATTGAAGATTAAATTAGTTAAAGCGTTTAATTATCTAGATCATTGGAAGCATCCAGCTTCTCACAGCTGCCAGTAGACTCTAGCTAGTATGGTCACTGCAGCCAGAGGTCTTCACAATGGTGCTAAATTTCATTGAGTTATCCCTTGTCTGGGCCACAGGATTGAGCCTTTGCTGTGTGGTTCCTGTTGCCCTCCTCACTCACCAAATGCCCCAAGTCAGTGCCCCCAATTTTTGCCCCTGCCCACTTAATGCCCTTTTCATACTGTTCATGGAGTTCTTAAGGCAAGAATACTGAAATGGTTTGAGAAGGGAGTGACAGAGGATGAGATGGTTGGATGGCATCATCGACTCAATGGACATGAATCTGAGAGAACTCTGGGAGATGGTGAAGGACAGGGAAGCCTGGCGTGCTGCAGTCCATGAGGTCACAAAGAGTCAGACATGGCTGAGCGGCTGAACAACACCCTGTACCCACTGTGCTGATACACCGGCTTCTTGCGATGAGGTTAATTTTGCTTTGTGCCCGTAGGGCTGGGACGAGAAAGCAAAGCTGCGAAGAAACCTGAGTAAATACTTCCTGGGAGTGCACAGGGCATGGAGCCAATTTCAGTTCGAGAGTCAGCCAGGTTCACACATGAGAGTTAAGTCCCTGGGAGTCGGCACTGGTCCCTCAGCGTCTCCCCGAGTGGGTGCGGGGTGCTGGCCACCTCACAGCCCTGCAGGGAGCCAGGCCTGGAAAATACCTGTTGGTTCTTTGCATGGCAGGGTCAGAGCAGAATCCAGCTATGCAATTACAGGCTGAAGATCCTGAGAACCAGGCTGGGATGGGCTACAAATGTGGCTCATCCTGGCCTAGGTTCAGGTGGCAAGGTGATTAGCTTCCGAAATAGAACCCGGGCCCTTTCCTGGGGCCAGCCCAGTGGCTGCTCCTTAGCAAACCCCCAGGGCTTTGACGATTCTCTTTGAATGATCAAGTTCACCTTCCCACCATCCTGCCCTACGGCTTTCTCCTAACACCTTCCATCCTGCAAAAACTTTCTCTTAAATATTCTAAGTCAGAGTTTCTATCACTTTTTTTTTTAATAGTTTGATAATGATGTGCCTTGGTGAGATTTCCCTTGTGTTTATACTACTTGGGGCTCATTCATCAACTTTGGAACAGTTTCTGTCATTACTTGTCCTATCCCAACTATTGTGTCTCAAAGATGGTTTGCAGGGAATCACCTGGGAGCTTGTTAATGACGCCCCACCCAAATAAGAATCCCCTGGGAGTCTGTTTTGAACAAGTTCCTGGCTGAGTCTTCGGTGTACTGAAGGGAGACCACTTCAAGGAGACTGTGAGTGCTCCAAATGAAGGGCCTAGATGTCACTCCTCTCTGTGTCCCTGAAGGGCCTCACTGTTGAATGGAACACTCAGCTGCAAGGGTTTCTCTTCATTCATTGAGTCAGCAAGATTGGTGCCATCTGCCTTCCCATGCTACTAAAGCCCAATGCTGAACAGATGACCCTTGGACTCATGAATTTCAGGCACCAGGTAGCAGAGGAAAGAGACTCCGTGGGCGCTTTAAGAGGCTCCCCCAAACCCACCAAGGATGCTTCTGGGGAAAGCACGCCTGCTGACATAACCATATGACTGGGCATGGGAGGAACTTCCTTGGTGGCGCAGTGGTAAAGAATCCGCCTGTCAGTGTAGGAGACACGACTTCCATCCCTGGTCTGGGAAGATCATACTGTGGGGCAACTAAGCCAGTGCACCACCACTACTAAGCCTGTGCTCTAGAGCCTGGAAACTGCAACAAGAAACAACCACAGTGAGAAGCTTGTGTACCGCAACTAGAGAGTAACATCTGCTTGCTGCAACTAGAGAAAAGCCTGCACAGCAACAAACGCCCACACAGCCAAAAATAAATGAATAAATAAATATTAAAAAAAAAAAAACAAGGGACCCCTGTTCTCTGTAAAATGCAGATAAGCATTTCTGTATGGAGGCTTGAGATGAATGAGTCAGACTCAATAGTTAGAAATTCTGGGTGACAGGTTTAATTCTCTTTGGAGTTAGGAGTAGAAGAAGAAGAACAAGTAAGGAGGTTAGAAATGATTATTTGCAAGCTACTTCCTAGAAAATACAGTGGGAAGCAAATAATGTACCAGACAAGTAAATAAGCAGGCACATGGTTGTTATCCATCAACTTTACTGAGGCAAAAATTTACATAATAATACAGCACACCCATCGTACAGTTTGATGAGTTTTGACAAATGTGTTTGCCTGGGAAACCTCTATCACAACATAGATTATTTTCTTAAAAAATTTTCTTTGTTCCTTTTCGCAGTCAATCCCCACCTGGCCTAGCAGCCCCTAATCTGCTTTCTGTCACTTTGCATTAGGTTGGTATTTCCTAGAATTTCAAGTACATGTAATCACACTCTTTTGCAACTGGCTTCTTTTGCTCACCATAGTGATTTTGAGATTTGTTCCTGTTTTGGCATGTATTAATAGTTTTTTCCCCTTTGATCGCTGTATATTATTCCATCATATGACTGTACCATTATTTGCTATCCCTTCTCTTATGGTTGGAGGTTGTCCTTTTTAAAATATTTGTTTATTTGGTTGCTCCAGTTCTTAGAGGAGGCATGCGGGATCTGTGAACTCTTAGTTGCCACATGAGGGATCTCGTTCTCTGACCAGGGATCGAAGCCGGGTCCCCTGCTTTGGGAACACAGAGTCTTAACCACTGGACCACCAGGAAAGTCCCTGATCATTGTTTGAGGCTGTTATGAGAAAGTTGCTATGGACACTCTTGTACAACTCTTTCTGTGAACATACATTTTGGTTTCTCGTGGGAGCAGAATTGCCGAGTTATAGGGTAACTGTATGATTAATGTTAAAAGAAGTTACCAAACTGTATCCCCAAGTGGCCGTATGTTCCCACCGGGAAAGGACAAGAGTTCCAATTTTTCCGCAGCCTTGCCAACTCTTGGTATTGTTGGTCTTTTTCATTTTAGCAGTACTGGTTAGGTGTGCAGTGGTCTCTCACTGAAGCACACATATGCCCACCTCTCTAACCTCTTCTAGGACTGCTGCCCCCACCCCCACATTTTTCCCCAGTCTCCCTGACCATCTTTCTGTTTCTCCCATGTTCTGGGCTTTTTTCCTGGAATTCTTACCCTCTCAAAATTTCCATAACTAGTTCCTTTTCATGATTCAGTTCTCAGCACAAGTGTCACCTCCTCAGAGGCCTTTCCTCACCACCCTCTCTATTGGTGTCCTCAACATTTTTGATCATATTACTCTTTTTTCTTCCTTTGTAGCAGTGAGTCCTATGTGAAAGAATCTTATTTGTTTGTCTACTTGTTAATTGTCTGCCCAATAATAACATCAGTTCCAGGACCAAACACACTTTGTATTTTTTGTTTAGAGCTTAATAGAGTAAATGTTCAATGTGTATTGTTGAACAGATTTGCAGTCCAAAACGGATGTTTGATATATTGATATTTGAGGTTCTAGGAATTAAAGGGTATGCATATCAACAGAGAAAAAATATTTAAAGCATAAATTACTTTTATTGCCTGGGGAAATTTGATTTTGCATGTAAATATGTTTAGAAATCTAAAAATACAGAAAAGTAGAAAGAGGAGGAATATCAACTATAGTTCCACCAAACATTGTGGTTTTAAAATGTAAATCACTGAACATTATTAACTAGGTTTAAAATTTGATTTTTTTGAAGTTAATATTAACTTAATTAAATAATATTTCAACATGGGAAAAAAACAGTGTATCCTTCTGGAAAAGCTACTCATATTCAAACATAGCTATAGCTATCTGAATTTCTTCCCAAAATAGTACCATTCTGTGTACATTGCTTTGCACCTTAGTTTTTCATTTAACAATTTATCATAGAAATCATTCTACATCAATATGTTTATTGGTTAAGATTAGGTTCAGCTACAAGTGATGGAAAATTCAAAATATCAGTGTCCTGAAAACTTAGACATTGGTTTCTCTTCCACTAATGACTTGCCTGGTGGTTCAGATGGTAAAACATCTGCCTACAATGCGGGAGACCCGGGTTCAATCCCTGGGTCAGGAAGATCTCCTGGAGAAGGAAATGGCAACCCACTCCAGTATTCTTGCCTGGAGAATCCCATGGATGGAGGAGCCTGGCAGGCTACAGTCCATGGGGTCGCAAAGAGTCGGACACGACTGAGCGACTTCACTCAATGAACTCCAGAGGAAAGTAGCCAGGCAATACTAGGTCTACACAATTATCAAGGACCCAGATTCCTTCTGTCTTTTGCTATGCCAGACTCAACACGGGGCTTCTACCTCATGGTCCAATGTGGCTGTCTGAGCTCCAGGCATTACATCTGCATCTAGCCAGCAGAAAGAGGGGAAAAAAAGAGAGACATCCTTTCTCCCATTAAGACATTTCCTATGACATTTCTGCTTAGCTCCCATTAGTCAGAGCACAGGGACACATCTAGTTACAAAGGAGGCTGTGTTCTAGGTAGATACGTATACCAGTTCAAAAGGCAGATGGGGGAATCCCCTGGTGGTCCAGTGGTTAGGATTCTGCACTCTTACTGCTGAGGGTGAGGGTCCAATCCCCCTAGGATCTTACAGGCTGCATAGCACGGTCCAAAAAAAAAAAAAAGCAGAGGAGAAAAGGAGAATGGATATTGGGGGTGACTAACAATCTCTGCTAGAGTATACCTAGATTTGCCTCATTTTCAAAACTGGAATTTTTTTTATATCCAACTGTCCAGTGGAAAGTGGGAGCCAGTCACCAAACCTGTTGTCCTACATTTCCAAATTCTCCCTGAGGCTTGTGATTGGTAGAGCTATGATCCAGCTGCAAGGGAGGTTGGGAATTTGAGTTCTGATTTCCAGGTTGAGAGGTGAAATTTGTGATAGAAGAATTTCCCCAAATATAGAAACGCCATTTAGAATTCGGACCATTCCTCTTATCAAAGACAGCTATATACATTAGACAAATACTTTTGAATCTTAAAAGCATCAAAAATCTAGCAAGGTAGTGAGGAATTACTGGACCAAGATACACGAAAAGAATCCAGAGAGATTAGAGTTGCTAGATAAAATACAGGACTCCCACTTAATTTCAGATAAACAACAAAATATTTTTTAGCTTAAGTATGCCCATGCAATATTTGGGACATAGTGATACTAGAAAATAATTTGCTGTTTATTTGAAATTAAAATAAACTTGATGTCCTGTGTTTTTGTTTATTAAATCTGGCAACCCTAACAGAGGAGTGAGTCCAGCACTCGGGGCTGCTTGTACCCAAGGGCATTTGCCAGTCTGAGTCATCAGAGAGGCTGAGCTGTGCTTTTGTATAGAATTGTATTTCAGGGCCTCCCGAGGTTGGAGATTCTGATAGACCACTCCTGTGGTAGGATATTCCTTCAGTGACCCCCAGGGAACCATAACTATGGGTATTCTCCTGACTCTGGGCTGGCCCTGTGATACACTTTCCCTGATAGAATGTAGGGCCAGTGATGTTGCGCTGGGCCTGGTTCAAGCCTTAAGATGGCTTCCATATTTTGGCTCTAGGGGATGCCAGCTGCCATGTAAGAAGTCCTACTACCCTAAAGAACTGGGACCTAACCGAGGAATGGGTGACAGGTGCCCAACTAGACTTCAGAATTGTCATGGACCTGTGGCTGCTATAGGGTTTCTCTGGTGGCTCAGATGGCAAAGCATCTGCCTGCAACGTGGGAGACCCGGGTTCAATCCCTGGATCGGGAAGATCTCCTGGAGAAGGAAATGGCAACCCACTCAGGTAGTCTTGCCTGGAAAATTCCATGGATGGAGGAGCCTGGTAGGCTACAGTCCATGGGGTCACAGAGAGTCGGACACAACTGAAGGACTTCACTTTCTTTCTTTCTTTGTGTCTGCTATGTGTCTGCCACTTTCTCCTTTCTGAACAGGAGTATCTATTGGAATTTTCCTTCTTCTGCCTAACCATTACCTGAAGGGAGTAGATAATTTGTCTCTAATTCAAAGTTGTCAGATTCAGAGAATTCCTTGAGAAACCTCAATCATACGTGGACCTGAATTAGATGATGAAATTATGGACTTCAAGTTCAATCTTGGTACAGTAATGGGGTTAAGATGGGAAGGGGTCTTTTTAAATATTTATTTGTATTTGGCTGCTCTGGGTCTTAGTTGTGGCATACGGGATATTCAGTCTTCATTGTGGCATCCAGGATCCTTAGTTGTGGCATGTGGGATCTAGTTCCCTGGATAGGGATTAAACCCAGGCCCTCTGCGTTGGGAGCATGGAACTTAGCCATTGAACCACCAGGGAAGTCCCTGGGGAGAGAGGTCTTGAGAGGTGTATTTTGCATATGGGAGGAAGTATATCATTAGGGGACAGAGGACAGATTGTGATAGATTATTACTTCAATGGGCCCCAGTGAACCACGTATCTCTGAAATGACATTATTATAAGTTCCCTCCCCTTGAATCTGGGCTGGCCCGTGATCTGCTTTAATGAACAGAACATAGTGGAATGACACGGTCAGTTCCAGGCCTAAACCTTAAGAAGGCCTGGCAGCTTCCACACTTGCCCTTTGGAGGAAGCCAACCGCCATGTTTAGAAGCCCAGTTATGCAACTCAGTGGTTTTAATGTTCTCACAGATACATGTCACCATCACCGCAGTTAACTTTAGAACATTTTCATCACCTCAAAAAGAAACCCTGTGCCATTTACCTGTTATCCTCCTATCCTTTCTTCCCCTACACTCCCAGTTCTAAGCAATCTCTAATCTACTTCCTCTCTGCTGTCTCCTCTCTTATGGATATTTCATATAAATGGAATCAAACAATATGCAGTCTTTTGAGACTGGCTGCTTTTACCTAGCATAATGTTTTTGAGATTCATCCATGTTAAGAAGGCAGGGGACGTGGGTTCAATCCCTGGTCTGGGACGATTCCAAATGCTGCAGATCAACTAAGCGTGTGTACCACAACTACGGAGTCCACCAGCTACAACTACTGAGCTTGTGTGCTGCAATTACCGAAGCCTGCAAGCCCTAGAGCCCATGCTCTGCAACAAAAGAAGCCACAGCAAGGAGAAGAAGCCTGTGCACCGGAACAAAGAGTAGCCCCATTTGCTGCAACTAGAGAAAGCGTATGTGCAGCAATGGAGACCCAGTGCAGCCGTAAAAAGTAAACAAATAAAAGATTTATCCATGTTGTAGCATCTGTCAGTACTTCATTCTTTTTTATGGCCAAATAATGATTCACTCGGAGAAGGCAATGGCACCCCACTCCAGTACTCTTGCCTGGAAAATCCCATGGATGGAGGAGCCTGGTGGGCTGCAGTCCATGGGGTCGCTAAGAGTCGGACCCAACTGAGCGACTTCACTTTCATTTTTCACTTCCATGCATTGGAGAAGGAAATGGCAACCCACTCCAGTGTTCTTGCCTGGAGAATCCTAGGGATGGGGGAGCCTGGTAGGCTGCGTCAATGGGGTCGCACAGAGTCGGACACGACTGAAGTGACTTAGCAGAAGCAGCAATGATTCACTGTATGGATATAGCACATTTTGTTTATCCGTTGATAGACATTTGGGTTGTTTCACTTTTTGGCTATTATGAATTTATGCTGATACTTAAGTTGGTGTACAAGTATCTGTCTGAATCTTTGTTTTCAAATCCTTGGGGGTATATACTTAGGAGCAGAATTGCTGGGTCATATGGTAATTCTTTGTTTAACATTTTAGGAAATGCCAAACTATTTCACATTCCCACTAGCAAAACACAAGGGTTTCGATTTCTTCCCGTACTTATCAACACTAGTCGCCTTGTGGAAAATCAGCTCACCATAGATGTATGGGTTTACTTCTGGATTCTCAATCCTTTCTTTGACCTAATATATTTCATTGTCAAGGATATGTATACCCATGTGCTGTTACCAAGAGTTGATTACTGTTGTCTTCAGTAAGTTTTAAAATCAGGAAATGTAAGTCTTCCTACTTAGACTGTCTTTTTAAAGATTGTTTTGGCTATTCTAAATCCCTTGCAATTTCATTAGAATTTTAGAATCAGCTTGCCAATTTCTGTAAGGAAGTCAGATGGGAGTCTAATGGAATGATACTAAATTTGTAGATCAATTTTAGGAGTATTGTCATCTTCACAATGTTAAGTTTTTTGATCCATAGGATGTTTTTCCAGTAATTTAGGTCCTTAATTTCTTACAACGTTTTATAGTTCTCAGTGTATAAATTTGGCACTGTTTTGGTTAAATTCATTCCTAAGTATTTTATTCTTTTTGATGCCATTATAAGTGAAATTTTTCTTAATTTTATTTTGGATTGTTCATTGAAAGTGGATAGAAATATAATTGCTATTTTAAAATGTATCCTTTATATTTTATTATTTTAAATTTATTTATTTGACTGTGCTGGGTCTTAACTACGGCATGTGGGATCTTTAGTTGTGGCAGGCGAGCTCTTAGTGGTGGCGTGTGAGATCTAGTTCCCTGACTAGGCCTTGAACCCGAGTCCCCTGCACTGGGAGCATGGAGGCTTAGTTACTGGACCACCAGGAAGTCTCACAATTGCTATTTATTATTGATCTTGTATCCTGCAACCTTTTTGAATTTATTAGTTCCAACAGATTTTTGGTGGATTCCTTAGGATATTCTGTACACAATACCGTGCCATCTGTGAATAGTGATAGTTTTACTTTTTCCTTTCCATTTCCTTTCCTTTGTATGTGTGTGAATGTGTTTTTTATTCAAGTATAGTTGATTTACAGTATTATATTAGTTTTAGGTGTACAACAACATGTGTGTGTGTGTGCTCAATCATGTCCAACTCTTTGCAGCCCCACGGACTGTAGCCCACCAGGTTCCTCTGTCCATGGGATTTCCCAGGCAAGAATATTGGAGGGGGTTGTCACTTCCTTCTCCAGGGGATCTTCCCAACCCAGGGATCAAACCCAAGTCTCCTGCACCTCCTGCATGGGCTGGTGGATTCTTTACCACTCAGCCATCTGGGAATCCCAGGTATATGATGTAGTGATTCAATATTTTTATAGATTATATTCCATTTAAAGTTTTACAAAATAATGGCTATATTTCCCTGTGCCATATGATATATCTTTGTTGCTTATGTATTTTTTTTTTAATGTTTATTTTTGGCGGTGCTGGGTCTTCGTTGTCGCGTGGGCTTTTTCTTTAGTTGCGGCCTAGCTGTGGTACGTGGGCTTCTCGTTGCGGTGGTTTCTCTTGGCGCAGAGCATAGGCGCTAGGGTGTGCGGGATTCAGTGGCTGTGGCACATGGGCTTAGCTGACTCACAACATGTGGGATCTTTCTGGACCAGGGGTCAAACCCCTGTTTCCTGCATTGGCAGGTGGATTCTTTACCACTGAGCCACCATGGAAGCCCCACTTATGTATTTTATACATAATAGTTTGCATCTTAATCCCATTCCCCTATTTTGCCACTTCCCCTTCCCTCTCCTCAAGGGTGACCCCTAGTTTGTGTTATCTGTAAGTCTGTTTCTGTTTTGTGATATACATTTGCCTGTTTTATTTTTTTAGATTCTACATATAAATGATAACATAGAAATTTTGTCTTTCTCCATCTGACTTACTCCACTAAGCATGATAAATTCTAGGTCCATCCACATTGTTACAAATGGCAGAATTTCCTTTTTTTTTAATGGTTGAGTAATATCCCATGTAGAAGTAGAAGAAGTGAAAGTCGCTCCGCCGTGTCCAACCCTTTGCGACGCCCTGGACTATACAGTCCATGAAATTCTCCAGGCTAGAATACTGGAGTGGGTAGCCTTTCCCTTCTCCAGGGGATCTTCCCAACCCAAGGATCAAACTCAGGTCTCCCGCATTGCGGGCGGCTTCTTTACCAGCTGAGCCACAAGAGAATATTCCATTATATATGTGTGTGTGTGTGTGTGTGTGTGTGTGAGATTTTCTTTATCCAGTGACCTGTTGATGGACACAGGCTACTTCCATATGTTGGATATTGTAAATAATGCTACTATGATCATGGGGGTGCATTTATCTTTTCGAATTAGTGTTTTCATTTTCTCAAGCTATATACCCAGGAGTAGAACTGCTGGATCATATGGTACTTCGTTGTTTTGTTTTGTTTTTTTTGAGGAACCTCCATACTGTTTTTCATAGTGGCCAAACCGTGGGTGCCTTTTAATTTCTATTTCTTGACTAACTGCTCTGGCTAGAACCTCCAAAGCAACGGTAAATAGAAGTGGCAAGAGTGGACATCCTGTTTTGTTCCTTGTCTTGTTTTCTGGACTCATTGTCCAGTTTTTCAGTATTAGGTACAATATTTCCAAGTTGTGAGCTTTTTTGCAGATATTCTACCAGGTTGAGGATGGCTGCCTATCTTTACAAATAAAGCTTTATCATTATATAGTCAGGCCATTCATTTATGTGCTGTCTATGGGTGTTTCGTACTATAATGACAGAGTTGAGTAGTTATGACAGAGGCCATATGGCCTGCAAGCCTAAAATATTTACCATCTGGACCTTTAAGAAAAAAAAGTCTGCTGACATCTGTTTCAAACTGCTAAATCTGGGGACAGTTTGCTATGAAACAGTATATAACCTAAAAAAAAAAAAAAAACCCTCCCATTTTTGAATGGGACCTCAGAGAATTGTAGCACTGACTAAGGGGAACCCATAAATGAACAAACCCTCCTGCAGACTCTTCAAGTTATCAGAGAGGCTCAAAATCAAAAGCCCTGAAATTGGGTTGCAAGCATGCTAAGTTGCTTCAGTCGTGTCTGACTCTTTGTTACCCTATGGATCATAGCCCTCTGGGCTCCTCTGTCCGTGGGATTCTCCAGGAAGGAATACTGGAGTGGGTAGCCATGTCATTCCTGAAGGGAATCTTCCTGAGCTAGGGGTTGAACATGTGTCTCTTACGTCTCCTGCATCGGCAAGCAGGCCCTTAACCACCAGCACTGCCTGGGAAGCCAAAAGTGGGTTCAGGATCCTAACTTGCTAGTGTTTCCCCAGGATGGGGACACAAACGGAAATCCTCTCTTTTTCCTTCTTTCTTTTAGAAATCATTTTATTTATTTAGCTGCACTGCGTCTTGGTTGAGGCATGCATGCAGGGTCTTTAGTTGTGGCACGTAGAATCGTTTAGTTGGGACACGTGGGCTCTAGTTTCCTGACTGGGGGATCGAACTGAGGTCCCTTGCCCCAGGACCTCAGAGTCACAGCCACTGGACCACCAGGGAAGTCCCTAGAAATCCTTTCTGGAGGAAGATATCATTGGTGCCTCAAACGATTTTTTAAATACAATGTCCAAAGCATAACTAGATACATGTGGAGATAAAACAGCATGAAGGAGAATCAGTAGGGAAAACTGACAATGAGAGTGGACCCAGGAGGACTCCAGACTGTGCCCTGCCGCCCACCATGGGCACAGACCCTCAAACTACTATACTTACTATGTTTAAGGAGAGAAAAGCCAAACTTGAAAATTAAGTAGGGCACTAAGAGAAAATGACATAGCAGATCTGAAAAAGAACCAAAAAGAAATTCTAGAAAATTCTAGAAATTCTAAAAAAAAAGAAATAGAATAACCAAATTTGAGAGCCCAATGGAGGAGAATTTTTTAAAAAGCTGAAGAGAGAATTAGTGAATTGAAAGAGAAGAAAAATTTTTAGAATAAAGCATTTAAGGACAAAAGACAGAAAAAAACAGAAGAAAGGGATGTAGTGAGAAGGTATAATATATATTTCAACTAGGAGCCCAGAAGGAAAGAGGAAAAGGTATAGAAACAGTATTTGAACATATAATGGCTGAGAGTTTTTCAAAACTGATGAAAAAGTATATAAAAGGTGATATCCATGAAATGACAGATACTCATCCCATGATATTGTGACTCAAAATCCTTCATTTACAAATCTGCCTTTGAGAGGATTCCGAAACCAATATGGAGGTGGCACTGTAGCGAATGGAATAGTGCCCAGGAGGGCTGAGTTCAGGTACAAACTCTGCCACCTCCTAGCTATGCCACCTGGAGAAAGTTGCCACACTTCATTTTCTCAACTGACAGGGCCAGTAACACAAGCCTTCTCCACATTATCATTGTGAAAATGAGGGATACAGTGTATGTGAACAAACCAAGTGAATGCCAAATGTTTTTTCTTATTTTGGCTGCACTATGAAGCTTCTGGGATCTTAGTTCTCTGATCAGAGAATGAACCCACACCCTGAGCAGTGAAACTGTGGAGTTCTAACCACTGGGCCACCAGGGAGTTCCCTGTGCCAAGTGCCTTAAGTAAGACATGGCTTGAGCAGTAGCACAAGCATGGCCAGGGGCATTGACAGGGACAGGTGGGACTGACAATTTGTCCAACTGCAAAATAAAAATGTGGGTCCCTTGTTAAAAACTTATTAAGAATTTCAAGACAGTGACAACAAAGCGTTAATCAGAACACGGGTCACAGGCCGGTGAGGCCTGCTGTGGTGACAGGTTTTGCAAACTGCTCTGTGCCTAAGGAGAGGGTTGCTCACCCCACACCCGGGTGTTTGTAGCTGGGGCCCATGTTATCTTCGAATTCTGAAGGGCAGCAAAGCTCAGGGAAATTGCAAAGCACGCGTGTTTCCAAGTGCTGAGGAGGGCAAGTGCAGTGACCGGAGTGGTTTTCTGAGAGAGGGTGGGGCCAGCTCGGCTGCCGTCGGAACTGACTGTTCCCCCACAGACTCTGGACTAGAAAAAAAAAAAAAAAAAAAGCTGCAGCTGTATCTACAGGGCCTGTTGTTGTTTGCTGCGGTGTGTTACAACACAGCCTGGCAGCCTCCCGCTTCTTTCTCTCTTCCTCCGCCTGGTCCCAGGCCATGTGACATGGCCACACGGCACAGCAGATTTGACCACACGGTTCCTGCTGTTCCCTCAGTTACTAGGCTCTTCCAGGTCTGCATTCTTCTTGCTCACGCTATGCCCCCCCTCTTCCCCCCCTTCCCCTCCCCAGAGTTTCTTTTCTTCCTCTTCCACATTCATCAGTCTGGCAAACACCATCTCTTAATAGTCTTTTATGACTCAGATCTAGCGTCACCTCTTCAATGAGGCCTTCCCTGACTCCCTTCCCCAGGAAGAGCCGATTGCCTTGCTCCTGGGAGTCCGCCACTGGTCTATGCATAGCCACTCCCTATGTAGGTATCTTGTCACAATCTATGAAACATGAGGCCATGGACATGCAATGTGGATGGCACTGTCTCTTAGGTCTGGGACAATGTCCTCTCACCTCAGTATACCGTGCGCGTAGCACAGTGCTTAATTCCATGCTGTTAAAAAGCATGTGGGTGTATGCTAAGTCGCTTCAGTTGTGTCTGACTCTTTGAGACCCTATGGACTGTGGCCTGCCAGGCTCCTCTGTCCATGGGGATTCTCCAGGGAAGAATACTGGAATGGGTTGCCATGCCCTCCTCCAGGGGATCTTCCCAACCCAGGGACTGAACCCGTGACTCTTGAAGTTCAGGCCTTGGCAGGTGGGTTCTTTACCACTAGCATGCCACCTGAGAAGCCCCATTAAAATCACAGTAGATGCTTAAACGATTGGTGTTAGTATGCAGAATTAATGCACAAATAAACTGTTTCAGTGACACTTCTTGGCACCTGGTAAAAAGGTAAGCTTCTAGGCACTGAAGCAGGGCCTTTGCCCTCATTGAGGAGGTTTCAGTGTCAGCTCTAGTGGTTGTTTCTGCAGGTGGCACCTCTTGAAGGCAGGGATGGTTATTTGTAGAAGAAGCTCTTCATAAATACCTAAATGACCCTAGGTGATATAGTGTTGAGGCCAGATGTGGAGTTGGGAGATGTTAGGTTTCCATAGGTAATTATTAAGCTCCACAGCTGTGGGACTTCAGGTTTCTGTTTCCTCAAAAATGAGGAGATTGAGCGAGCCACTCCCTAAGGCCCAGGAGCTGCTAGCTCAGTCCCCTCCATCTGAATCTTGGTTTGGTCATTTCACTCCAGGGGCCTGAGCCCCCTCCTGAAGTCCAGCTGCTCAGCAGACCTACCCGTTGGCAGGTGGAAGAGAACACAGACATCTTTTAAGAGAACACAGGAATCCTCTGCTGTCTCAGTTACCTGGGATCTCATGTTTGAAAGGTAGAAGACCGTGGGAAACCCTAATCTTAACAGTCCCTGAGTGTCTAGAGGCAAGTGCTACGTGCTATGCTTCTCCAGATGGGATTTTTTTCCTCCCGTTCCAAATGGACAATACCAGTTCCCCTGGTATTATTTCCTGGGGCTAACCTGGCTTGCTTACCTGACGCAAACAAGCCTGGCCTGCCCCTCTCCATCCCCGGATCAGGTCGGGTGGGCGGACAGGAGGGCAGAACTATCAGAGAGAGGTCCCAATGTGAAGTCCACTAGCTTGTTTGAGCATTAGTGTCCTCGGAGGTAAGGGATGGAGTGAGGGGGCGTCGGTCAGTTTCCTCCATCTCTTCCCTACAGCGCCCACAAAGGGGCAAGGGCTAGACACGTGGGCTGGCGTGGGGGAGGCGGAGGTTACACCGAGGCGGAGGTGCAAATGACCCGGGGCGGGGCCTTATTTGCATGGACGGCGTTCGGCCGCCAATCGGGATGGGAGAAGCGACAGCCCGCGCGTCTTTTGGGGGCGGACTGACAGCCCCGGGGCCCTATGGGAGGCGGGTCCTGCGGCCCGCGGGGGCGGGACTGCGCCGGGCGCTGCCCCGGGGAACTCAGGCCGCTTCGCGGGCGCTGCCAGTCTCCGGCGGCGGCGTCCGGCGCGCGGGCGGCCTGCTGGGCGGGCTGAGGGGCCGGCGGCGCGCGGCTGAGGCAGAGCGACAGAGCGGGCGAGCCGCCACGGCGACAGGTACCGGCGCCATGGCCATGGGGGGATGAGGCGGGGTGGCCGCCCGGCCCCGGGAACCGCGTTCCCTCCTTCGCGGTCCTGCAGCCGCTGCGCTGCTTCCTCACACGGGGCCCCAGCCCGGGAACCGCGCTGCGGGGCCGGCGGGGCCGGGACTCCTAGGAGCGGGCGCGCTGGAGGCGCCCAGACTCCCCCGCGGGAATCCTCTGCGTCCTGCCGGGCGAGCTGGGCCGGGGCTCCCTTCCCCTACTAGAGGCGCGGAGCCGGGCGGCCGCGGGAACGGCTCCCCGCCCCTGCCGCGCTCTCCCTCAGGGAGACGAGGCCGGTCGCGCCCCGCTTGTCCTCACTCGGCTCTTTTTTTTTTTTTTTTTGGTTTCCCGCCCTGGGTAACAGGTCCCGTCTCGGCGGCCCTCGACTTGCCCGACGCCTGAGAGCCAGGCGGCCCGTGAGCCGCCGCCGCCGCGAGCGGGAGAGAAACTTCTGTCTCCCGGGCCCGGGCGGCGGGAGAAGTGGGCCCGCGGTGAGCCGTGCGCCGGCACGCATCGCAGGCGCGATGGAGCCTCGCTCACCTGGCGGGCCCGCCGAGGGAGGGATAACGGAGCGTCCCGCCGCAGCCGCGGTCCCCGGCTTTCGGTCTGCGCTCCCGGGGCGGTGGGTGTGGATATGCGCGTTCGCCGCCTTTCACCTGCCGCCCCGGGAGGAGGACCAGTGACTGGGAACACGGCCTCCCCGTCCTCGACTGCCTGTAGAGGGGACTGGGGCAGCGCCGTTCCAACAGGTGATTATCCCAAGTGCCAGGTCAGAGCCACTGAAAAGTTGTTTCAGTGTTCGATAATTCAGTTCACTCCCTGGGCTTTGTTCAAGCCTTCTCCCGTAATGAATTTTTTTTTTTTTTAAAGGTGTGCTGACCGTAGTATAGGAGTCAAAAACCAGTATTGATTGGGGTGCGGGGTGGTTGGGGAAAGTGGGGAGTGTCGCCAGCGTGTGGATTGCCTTCTTTCCATTGACTTGGCCGGGAGGAACATCTTAGTTTAAAAATCGGTTTCTGCAGTGGTGGTGAAAGCATGCATAGTAAGGTACAAGTTGTAAATGGAGAATGCAGAGCTCGAGATATCCTTCGCTGTGGTTCAGGACAGAGTGTACAACGTTTGGCCGCCATTCAGTAAATTCTGCATGAAGCAGTTTGAGCTCGTGGTTTTGGATTTACTTTACAAGAGTGGAATAAGGCTTAGCTTTGAATGGGAGCTTTCTTTGCCTCTCTGAAGGCACACAGGAGTGTTTATTTTCATTGTCTTCTCGTTTTGTTAGATTGTAGACAAGGGAAATTTAAGGCATATTTTGGTTCAGTATTTTTAATAGCCTATGGGAATTCTCCTTCACCCATTCTCCCCCTCCCCCGCCCCGCATAAGAGTATTTATTTTAAAATTCGAGGGTAGAGTTGAACAACTTTTTATTCTTGTGGAAGTTTTTATGTTATACTTTCACTTATTTTCTGTTTCTCTCTCTCACAGCTGACCTCACTTAAAATCTACAGTTACGGCCTTGACCAATTTAGGGCATTTATAGAAAAAGTTTTAAAATAATATGTAATTATTTTAAAATATATTATGAAGGTTTAGATAACTCAGATTTTTCTTATGTCTTTTTTAAAATGTCTGTGCTGGATATGATTTGAATAAGAGATGTAAGGAACTTCTTAAGGACAGTTACACTTTTGATTTAATTATGTTACTTTATTAGTGCTTCATTGAATGGTAATTTTAGTCACATGTTAATTAGTAACACCTTTGAAAGGTGCACTCTAACCAATAGGCTAGTTGTAACTGTTCGGGATTTTTTTTTTTTTTAATCAAAGATTTTATAAAATTTTTTTTTGTTTCTCTAAAACAGGCTTATCTGCTGTGAGTTCTTTGTCTTTCAAACGTGAACATTTTAAAATATTGGATTAGGCAACTAGTGAAGTCTTCAATTTTCTGTTTATTCTTGCATTGGAAAAAGAACTTATTTCGGTTGTTTTGTTTCCTAAAGTCTTAGCTTAGAACAAGCAGTCTAGAGAAGGAAGAACATCCTCTTTCTATAGCTGTAGAAGAAATTATTACTGTTGAAAGCTGAGTTGGCTTTTCGATGCTTAGCGAAGGTAGATTGAGCAGTGACTTGTTCAGAGTGGGTTTTATTCTGTATAAGTAGTTCTGAGGAATCTCATGAGACTAGGGTTATAGGTGATCTATATAATTGTTGTTTAAAGTGTATAGGAATATATTAGTCTAACTATTGTGTATAATTAGAAGTTTTATAGTTTTTATCTTGTGATGCTTAAATGTACCACATACCATAAATTAAAGCTGTATTTCATAGTTTAATTTACAGAAGCATGTTTTGGGAACTTTAACTGTAAAAGTGCCTTTTAATTAAAATACTGTTTTCAAATTCAATTTTTACATGTTTTAATTACTGATTTCTGTCCACTTTTAACTTGTGGTAGACCGTATCATAAAATGGTCAACCACGTTATAGTTTCAAAATTAAATATAAGTTGAATTCTTACATCTACATAATAAATGTTGGGAGTATTTTTAAGTCACTTACCCTCAGGTTTGGCTCCTTTTGAATTTGGGGGTGGGCAAATATTTCTGATTAAACAAAGCTACAGAAAAACAGGGACACATGTGAAACAAGCTACGTTTGAGGGTAAATCACATGATACTGTTAGATAGTAATACTTGTTTATTTAACAGTAAAATGCATGCTGTATCTGTTATTAAGAATATTTTCTGTAGGCCTTTAATATAATTTTTCACAATTCCTAACAATCTATATTGTACATATTTTGGCACACTGAATTCTGTACTTATTTTATGCTGAACAGTTAAATATTTTATACTTTTTATAATTCTGAAACTATTTGAACTTTCTAACCTAGCTAATTAAGTAATCAGATTTTTTCATTATTTTACATTCTGAATTTTTTTTACAGTGCATTTTTAACTTCTGACATTATGCCAGGAAAATTAAAAGTTTAAGGAAAATTAAATTTACAGTCATTTGAGACTAAGTGGAAGTTGGTAGGTAAATCATGTAACTGTTGATTTAAAAACAGTAGCCACTTAAGTGGGTTTTTTTTTGCAAAAAGGTGCTTATTTATTGTGTAAAAGATAGTTCTGCCAAATGAAACAGGTAAAGTAATTTATAGCAGGACCTTGTGGACGTAACTAAGTTCCTAAGGATATTTCAGTAGTATTTAAAACACTAAAATTCAAGCACTCAAATTATTTGTACTTCATTTTTGTCATGATGAGGCTTGACCTGCATTCAGCTGAAACTCAAACATGTAAGACTATAATCCTTAAATGTGGCACGTATTTTAGTGTTCTAGCCTTTTGGAAAACAGCTAGTTAATAAGAGTGAAGGACCACCAGAGGGAGTGTGGGGTCTACACATTTGATTTGATCTATTTTCTACTCTTGGTCTGGAAAAGAAACATTTTAAAAAATAGGAATAAAATTTTAGCTCTCTAAAACAGGCAAAAAGATATTGAAAGTTGGAAATTGTAGCTCTTTGGAATTGCTGTCATTTTTGTAACACTTAATCAAGTTTGTTTTTTTCTTTTTAGAAAAAGGTACAGTTACTAGAAAAATAAAAATTATGTATTTTCAGAGTGCAGTAATGGGTTTTTAAGTAAACATTTCCACATCTGTGAAAGTTATGGAACATCCGAATGCTAAGAATGTTTTTTAAGATTAAAAATACAGTCCATTTGAGTTGTATGGTCTTGAAATTGCTCATTTTTTGGAAGGAGGAATAAAAGATGGAGAAAGATCAAAGATAGAAGAGGGTTTTTTTTCCCTTTTGTAGTCTGCAAATCTTTGCTAAAGCAGGCGATGGTAAATTTTTGGAACCATTTGTGATGTTCAGTTTGTAGTCTTGGCAGTTTGTCTGTGATGTTAAATGAAGAACCACTCCTAGTCCCCTGCAAATGATCATCTGATGATCAAAAACAGGGTTGGGGATTTCAAATTGGTCGCATCAAAAATCCGATTTGTGTGTATGTTTCTCAATGTTCCTGTCTCTGGAAATTAAAGATCCTTCTAGCTGCTGAAAGTTACACATGGAATTTGAAGGTCAGGATGTCTCTGTCACAGACAGTGCTGCAGTAGGTTGCTTTTTGGAATGGAGGTCTTTTTCTGAATAATGATGAAATGGTCTTTACTCATGTTAAATATTAGCCAATGGAATTATTTCCATGTTTAACTTTTTTAAAAAAGCAAGACAATAAAGTAAAATCTTGTAACCTTAACATATTTTGGGTTTTACCCCCTAGCATTAAAAAATTACTTCATCATGGATAGTCATATTTAATGTTCTGAAATTCTAGTTTGGAAAGGGGATCTGTTGTGAAAAGATGGTATTTCATTGATGCGAAATACAGTAGCTTACATGGAGAGAAATTTGTTTCTCTTTTGAATTATACTTAGGTTAAAATATAATATACTTATTAAGAATTGAAATGTCATCTAAATTTATTTTCATTGTGAACTTTATAAGTTTGTTTAATATACCTTTGGGGTTATTCCTAGGTAGATCTCTCAGAGTCCATTTGTGTACACACACACATAAATACATACACACAGGTAGGAAGATAAATATCTATACTATATGTATTTGTATTATATATGAAACTGTGTATGTTTATTATATGTATACATATAAATCATCTATATGACTTCCCAGGCTTATTTATATGTGAATTCTTTTTTTTCAAGTGAAATCTTGCTTCATCAAGAGGAACAAAGTACATGTCCACACAGAAACTGATAAAAATGTTCGTAGAATCTTTCTTCACAATAATAATAAATGACTCATAATAATAATGACTCATGGTGGCTCAGAGGTTAAAGCATCTGCCTGCAGTGCGGGAGACCTGGGTTCGGTCCTTGGGTTGGGAAGATCCCCTGGAGAAGGAAATGGCAACCCACTCTAGTATTCTTACCTGGAGAATCCCATGGACGGAGGAGCCTGGTGGGCTACAGTCCACAGGGTCGCAAAGAGTCAGACACGACTGAGCGACTTCACTTTCACTTCACTTTCAATGACTCACACAATGACATAGAAGAATCTCAGAAATATTATTCAGAGCAAGAGAAACCAAACACATGTATGTATTGTTCGATGCCATTTATAAAAAATATAAGAACAGACAAAACTTAGGTATGGTGATAGAAATCAGGAAAGCAGTTTCTGGGTAAAGGCTGTGGATAACTGGAAAGGGACAAAGGGGAACATTTTCTGTAAAGAAACTCTTCAGTTTTCAAAAAATTAATTAATTTGACTTTGCTGGGTCTTTGTTGGCAGCATGTGGGATCTAGTTTCTTGACTAGGGATCAAACCCTGGCCCCCTGCATTGGGAGAGTGGAGTCTTAGCCTTTGGACCACCAGGGAAGTCCCAAAAGGGAACTTTTGAGGGTGATAGAAATATTCTATAGCTTGGTTTGGGATTCAAGTGATTAAATTCACGTATACGCTTTCAGGGTAATTTTTAATTTTCATATATTTTTAACTTACAGAACAGTTTCAAGACCAGTACACAGAACTTCCAGATTCATCAATTGGTGTTGTATACATTTGTTCAAATTTACCAAGCCGAATACTAAAGATCCGTGCATTTTATGGTATGTAACTTTTACTTTCATAAGGAAAAAAGCTATAAATGTTTGTTGAAGATGAGAATGACTTTGTTATCTGAAAAAAGTGAAATACCTCAATTTGAAATATGAAAGCAGTACTTTAATAACGTAGAAGAAGAATTACTGACATGTCTTTTGTCTCTATATGTATCTGTGTTCCTTCTCTCTGAAGTCTCATGACATCATATTTCTGTTAGAAGAAACAGAATCCTGAAAATGATTCAAGGCACAATTGCCAGCAAGGAAACTGGTTTATTTTGTTATGCTGTGTAAGTCACCTAGGGAACAAGACTGCTACCCAGTGATAGCATCCTGGGAAGGTACTGGTAATTCCCGTTAAGAGAGGGGCACATCTTCAGTGTGCTAGGTTTTTCTCAAACATGTACAATCTTTACTGTCCTAGAATTCACCAAAGAAGAGGGAAACAAATTTGGTTGTTCTTTTTGGGTGGTATTTATAATAGGGAGGAAAGAGTGGTGCATACTAACCATATAAACTAGTCTTGATCATAGGTAAGTGGTAAATCTAAATGGTGAATTTGGTGCTCTCTATTAGTTTTAGTGCTGCCATAGAGTGATTTGAGTTAAACCTATTTAAGTCATATCTTAAAAATATGTCAGTTGTTAAGACATTCAACTTTTTTTTCTTAACTTACTATTTTATGTAAGCTTAAATATGTCCTTCACAATTTAGGATTGGGCATTATTTATGGATATTCACTTTTCGTCCTTTTTTTTTTTTTTTTTTTTTTGCATCTCCATAAGAAATTTGTTTATTTGGTTATGCTAGAGTGGAAGATGATTTGAAGTAACAGGAGAACTAACCAACAGGCTTAACAAATTAATCATTGATGACTGGCGATAAACACTTATGTTGCCTGTACTAACCAAAACTGTACATATATATTGTCTGTAAATTTTTTCCTTAACAAATGTAAGTTCTTTGATGAGAAAAATGACAAACGTCGAACTTGGCCAACATGGGTAATAGGACTGACTTTCTTCATTTAGTGAACACGCTCCTGTTCCTCATGTCCTGTTCTCCCTTTTATAGACACTAAATTTCACTGATCTGTTGAGCATGAATAAAGCATTATTTGAAAAATTTTAAGAATTTTGTTTTGAGTTGTCAAGCCTTAACTGCAGATAGAATTTTAAAAATACTTATAGGTAGTTTTTCTTTTAGACTTTTTATTATGAAAGTTTCAAACATACACGGAACTGGAGACACTAGTATAATGAACATCTATATACCTATTCTCCAGGTTTATTAATTATCAACAGTTCAGTTAATGTGCTTTTAAAACTGTTACATTCTCACAAATATTGTAAAGCAGTAGTATACCAGATTTTTTTTTCCCCCCCAAATTTTGTTGTACATAGAGAAACCTGAAAAGCGGTGTGTTTTAGCTCACACTTAGCTTTGGACGATCAGTAATTCTGAAACCATTCTTATTCTTAGTTTCTTTCCGTCAGTTCATAGCCTGGAAAAGAAAGATACATTTTTTAGCTTTTTCTTTATAGTAAATTAGTTCAAATACACTATAGAATAAAGTACTGTTCATCTGAAAAGTTAGATTATCTTCAAAATGTAGTGTCTGAGGAATGCTGTTGTTTAAATGTTTTGCTGTTATTTTCTCTTTCTCTAAAAACTAAGTCATTGCTGTGCTTTTTTAGGCTCCAAATCTGTATCTTCTTGAGGCCTTCCAAAACTGAGGCCCCAATTTTCACCTGTGTCTTGAAACTAAATATGTTTAAATACCATCTCTGTAGCAACTGCACACCAACACCCCCTCCCTCCGCCCCCAGTCGAAACACTTTCTTGACTTTCCTCTTTAGCTGCTCATGACTCTGTTATTCTTACTGGTCATTTTTTTTTTCCCCTTACTCTTCCTTTACTTAAGCTCAATGAGTCACTAAATCACTTTGTTTCTAAATTTATGCTTTTTTGTCCTTTTCATTTCCACTCTAATTGTCCTAATTTGGGTAACATGTTAGCAGGAAGTTGTCCTTAATCTATAATGAACTTGATATATATCAAAATTAAGATATATTACTAAAGTAAAATAGGGCATTTTCTTCCCTTTCAGAGAAGGCTTCAGTCTTATAAGCAAACACATAATTTTTAAGGCCTAGGAAATCATTATATTTGAACCAAGGTGATGTAGATGATCTCCAGACCACTCAACCTGGTGAATGATGGCCGGCAGGGGTATAGGTGGCAGACTTCCTTACCACAGAAATGGCCCAAGTGAGTTCCTTCTAGCCCAGAATATCTGCAGGTGCTTTGCAGTGGGGCAGATACTATGTGTATGTAACAGATTTTCAGGACGTCTTGTGCTTCTGTGGTAAAAATAAGGGATCTATTGGTTTACCTGAAAACTCTTCTCCTATTCCTTGTGGCAAATTTCCTGTCCAAGATAGTTCTCATCAAAAAGCCATTATGCCAAAAGTGACTTGACAGTCTTATCTCATTACTTTCCCTTCTCTTTACAGGCTCCTAGAATTGAGGTTTGTCAGAAAGATAGCAACTGAGGTTAGTTGAGAGGATGTAAAATAAAAATGGGAAAGTAAGGGTTGTCTGTTGCACTTCACATGAGCAGTAGCCAGCCTCCAGTGGTCTTGGGCCTGAGTCCTTTCCAGATGGATTATAGCTTATGAACTTGGCTTGCCTTTGGTCAGCTTATGGAGATCTTTCTTCTTTCTGCTCTTCTGGGAATTGTTTGAATTTCCTCCTGGTGGAAATCAAGATGCAATTTTACATTACTGACTCGGGGATAAGAGAATAAAATTTGATACTGTTTTAGATAATCCAGTATATCTGATTATTTTCTTCTGTGGGAAGTAGGAATAATACAGGGATTCTGAGATGCTTATGCAGAAATTAATGGTTATTAAGAGTGGAAAATGGAGAAGAAAATTACACCATTTATAGGAAGGCTAGTATGGTGGGGGCTAGACCTTTGATAAGGAGTATTGCTACATGATCTTGGGCAAGTTACAGTTGTTAGGATTAGTGGAATCCTTCTCTATAGTATAGAAACTAGAGATAAGTCCTAGGGTATAGGGAGTAGGGGAGCCTGAAGGGAGAAGGAATGGGATGGAAGAGTTTCCAAGGATTATTTTGGTTTAAAATATAAGTTAAAATCTTCCTGAAGTTTTGGGGATGGCCCCTCTGCCTGTGGCATCAGAATGTGGTCCTGAGGCCCTCGTGCACTGTGAGAAGCTGTGCCTCTTATCCTGAATGCTTGGTGTTCAGAATAGTGCTGCAGAGTAAGTGAGAGTTGAGTTGAGTTGTTAGGACTGATTTTGTCTTCAGGGTGTTTTGTGGTTGGGTGGAGACTAAGAGTCTGGTTAGACCCTTAGGTAAGACTGTCACCACCGCTTTGTGATATGGGACAAGATACATAGCTTTTCTCTGAGCCTCAGTTTCCTCATCTATAATATTGGGAGGTGCATGCAGTATTAATACCTACCTAAGAGCTGTGAGGTTTAAATGAGATAATACATACAAAGTACTTAGCCCAGAACCTGGCATATGTCTTCAGTAAATATTAAATACAATTATAGTTTCATTAATAAGCAGTTTTGTGTTTGGATAATAAGTTCTGTTAGGTTCTAAGCATTGTTACAGAATAAATAAGATCCTGTCCTTAGACAAGATAGAACATGTACACAAAAGATAAGTAACAACCCAAGTCCTGTGGTAAGTGACAAATGAGTGGTGTACTTGAGAACTCGTGAGGCAGGAGTAATTGCTAAGCGGATGAGAATTTCAGGAAGGTGACAGAACTCCACCTGAGCTTTGTAGGACTAGTTAGCAGGTTAAGGGGATAGGCTCCTTGGAGCCAGACTGCCTGTGTTAGAGTCGTGACTCTGCTACTGTGTAATCTTCAGTAAGTTACTTGACCTCCTTCCTAGGATTGTTGAGAGAATTAAATGAGTTAGTACATGCCAAGTGCTTAGAACAATGCCTCAAATGTGGTTAGAAGACCCAGCACAACCCCCAAAAAACCAGAAACAAGCCATGTAATTAGCGCATGATAAACTGTTGCTATAAATTGAGAGAAGGGAGAATGCATTTCAGGTAGAACATTGAATGATAACGAAGGGGAGGTATGGTAAGTTTGTTTGAAATGATGAAGCCAAATGGATTCAAGGGAATAACCTGTGGAAAATAGCGTGGGATTGTGTTGGGGCAGAATTATGAGTGATTAAGCCAGGGACTATGACATCTTCTCCATATATTTCTGGGGAACTTGGGAAGATTTTTTGGGTTATTGTAAAGCATCCTTGTGTGCTGTGAATAACATTTCTAAGTCGTGTCTCTTGCATTTCTCACTGTCTTTCCTGATTTCAGTGTAACTGAAACTGCTGTTCATACTAATTTTGACAGTGAAGTTCATGATCCTCTACTTTGAACCATTATGGCTCTTTAATCTATCCATTTCTTTTTGTAAACATGTATTTTGGCTAACTTTCCCTATTTCTCTCCTTATTCTATTTGTTTACATAATGCTTATTCCGTTTCTTCAAAGTTTAGTGGGTTTCTGCTGTTTTCCACTCTGCCCTCAAAAATCCCAGTAGAGATCCTGAATTATCAAAGTCACGAAGTAGAAAGGGATAGGGCAAAAAAAGTGAGGAAAGTGGGGAAATATTCTCTAGTCCAGCAGTCTTATTTTACAGATGAGGACATTGAGGTCCAGAGGAAGTTATGTGAAGATCCACAGCTAATAATTAGCAACCTATACCTTTCAGAGCTAAACAAGGGCTGTTTTTTTTTTGTTTTTTGTTTTTTGTTTTACACTGTTATCCTAGTATGATTCTTAACAATCTGGGTAGGAGTTAGAGTAGTATCACTAATATTTCTACTAACAACTATCAGACCCCAAGGTAAGAATAATTTTACTGCTAGGAATAATGTGATAATAATTCACTCTATTCTTAATGAGAAGCCCATGATTACACTTATTAAACTAGCATTACTATTCTTTTTTTTAATATAAATTTATTTATTTTAATTGGAGGCTCATTACAATATTGGTTTTGCCATACATCAACATGAATCCGCCACAGGTATACACGTGCTCCCCATCCTGAACCCCCCTCCCTCCCCGTACCATCCCTCTGGTTTGTTCCAGTGCACCAGCCCCGAGCATCCTGTATCCTGCTTCGAACCTGGACTGGCGATTCATTTCATATATGATATTACATGTTTCAGTGCCATTCTGCCTAATCATCCCACCCTCTCCCTCTTCCACAGAGTCCAAAAGACTGTTCTATACATCTGTGTCTCTTTTGCTGTAATGTTTAAAACCAAACTCCAAAGTGTGCTTTAGAAATAAAAGGATTTCTTTTATTTTTAAAGTTTTAAGTTATAAATAGTATTATAAATAACATTCTCAAAAAAAGTGGACATTTTGTTCCTATCGTGGTGGAACACAGGTTCTCTTTTAGAGTGATTGATGGGCCCGTAAGGTTAGCATGAAATGTTGGAAACTATTGTACTTTCACCTCACAGCCCCCAAACCAGTACTTCTGCTCGGACAGTTGTCTCTAAGCTTACATCTTCTTCAGTGTCTTACATTTTACCATATGCCACACGTAAAGGTGAGAAGCTTACTTAAGCACTGTACTCTTCTAGATCGTTTTCCTACCTAGATGTAATCTGACAGACTATATTTTATAAAGCCCTAATCTTTATTTAGTGTCTGGATACTCTAGTTGCTCAATAAATGCTTCCTTCACTTTTTACAGAGCACGTAATTTTTTCTCAGTAGTGTCAGTTCCTAATCTCTAAATCACTGTCACACCACTTTTCTGCTCTTGCAGTGTCTTGTTTTAACTTTGGCAAGATGCTCCTCTTGTGTTTTGAAAACTTGTGTGATGTGCAAATACTTTTTTAGTCACTTTAAGCATAATTTTATCATAAAATTATTTCACAGCTGGTAATATTTCCATGTTTTGTATTCTTCCGCAAGATGAAAGAAAGAATAAGTGTCATGGGTTACATAAAGATGCCCCAGACCTCTCTGTTCATCCTGCCCTATCTCTTAAAAAAAAAAAAGGCTTCTAACCAGATTCATTTTTACTGAAATACTTATTTTTCTTTATCATTTTCAAACGCCGTGAAGCTGAAGTGTATATACACAAAGAAGAACTGTGTCCGTGTCCTCAGTGCTTTGTATCAGATCCCTTAGTTGTATTGTCTAGGCTTTAGTTTCTTTTTCCTGTCTTCATTTTTCTGAGGATTTTTTTCTCTTATGATCTGCAACTTGTTTTATATAGATGATTATTCTTTATAGGAAATTATAACTTCTATTTATGCTAATAGGAAAGATAAATACTTCAAAATTAAATTTTGGATTTTTTTGATAGCTGTGTGTGTGTAAGGATCTCTTAGCCTCTTTCTTCAAATTATAGGAGTTTGTTTTCTGTTTTAAAATTTTTTTCTTGTAAACTGTTTTATTGTTTTAAAGAAATTTGTTAAATTATATTTTGAGTGGTTTTTAGCCTTTGTTTCTATATACATACAAATATATATAGAGAAGCAAAGGCTTCTCTATATATATTTATAGAATATATTCTTTATATATATAAATCATTGTGTATAATTATAATATGTGCACTGTGTATAATACTATATTATATATGTAATATATAGCATAAATATTGTATATGTTAATATAATTTAGCTTTGGGTGTAAGCCTTCCAGTTCTCGTATGATGAGAGAGAAAGGAACAATTGGTTTTTGTAACCTTTATATAAATTATTTGGCTGTCTTGCTTACTCCATTTACTATTTTCCGTTTTTTATTTGTGGCTTCTATAAGTGGAGAGCTTTAATATTATACATTCTTATAGACTGTAGTCTTTGTTATAAAATAAATTTATTTCTTTTTCCATTTTTAATATGACTATTTAGATTTTCTGTTCAACTCATGGTATATTTTTGTTTAGTTTTTGGTTAGATTTGTCAGTTTGGTTGTAGTTCATCTTCCTATTGTTTTTGTTCATTTTATTCATATCTCCTTTAATAAACTATTTGGTATTACCATGTGCTGAATATTTTCGTGTTTGTGTATCTATAGCTGCTAAACAAGTGTGACTGAGTTTTCCTCTTTAAGATTCCTAAGTAAATATTTTTATACCTGTTGTCTGTTTTGCATCTGAAATGCTGGTAACAGTAAACAAAATTTTAGTACAGTTGATGTGAATTAATTTTTTATGACAGTTATCTAGCTTTGCCAGACCAGTTTTGTTAGAAAATTGAAAACGTTTAAAAATTAATAATTCTCCTAATCTTGTGTCCCTAATTTAGTAATTTGTTTTGATCCTAGTCTTTTATTTTGAGAACTCAGCAATGACTTTTTAAAAAATGAATCATGAAATATGTGAAACAACTTTAAAAGGGGAAAGTAAAGATACATTTTAGGACCTACATTTTTTGTGAATTGGATTAACAGATTATTCAGTGATATAAATATATGACTTTTAAATTAAGTTTCTTCTATATTCATTGAAAAGATTTGATATCTTGTAATTAAAATTAAAAGGCAAACACTATTAAAAACCAGAATTCAAGCATAAAATACTTGAGAAATAATGAGCAGGATGAGAGTGGAAAGAAATCTCTAAACCAGTAATCTGAGGTAAGATATTTTCTGTATTTAAACACTGAATTTAGCTCTGAGCTTCCTGGCAAGCAAGAGAAAAAAGGGAATAGGATGGGTTTCATCGTTATTGTCTAATAAAGAAAGCTTATCAGTTTTTAATGAGAGAGAAACCTTTTCTGAGTTCTAAGTTAAAAAAGAGGTTGTTATGTGAATTCTTAAAAAGGAATATATTTATATTTCCATTTTTATGCCTTAACTACTGCAGTTGCTGTGTTAGCTGTCATATACCATTCATATGCACTGTAGTTCTATTTGGTCATATTAAGTTTACATCCACTGTTGTCAAAAGTGGAAATACCATGGCTAGGGTGTGTTTATATATTGCCTCTAGAATTGTAGCCATTGACGAACAGGAAACTGAAAGCTAAAAGTTCAGGAAATGTATTTAAACTTTGTGGAAAGAATGTATAGGATACTTTACTGAAATCCATGGCCATTTGAAGACTAAAAAATTATGTGTGCATTTAGTTAGAGAATAATAATATGGATTCTTAAAATGCTGTCAGATGCTTAAATATGATAATAAATACAGTATGCACATTGTGTGCCAGGAAAATTGTGCAATGCTAGAAAAAAATGCAAACGGATTATTATATGTGTTCAGCTATACTCTCAAGAAATAAAACAGCTGGCACAGCAGTCAAATTCTTCAAGGATGTCTTATTTTCAGAGAATTACAGAGTGTTGGTTTTAGTTTTAGTTCCAGGGAAGGAGAGGTCCCTGTTTTACAAGATAGTCCATTTTACTCTTAGGAAATTCTAATGGTTAAGTTTTATTTTCTCATATTGGGTTGAAGTTTGTTCCCTTGTAATTTATTAATGTACTCAATAGTTTTCCTAGTTTTGAAAAGAAAATAGTTAACTGATAAAAAAAAAATACTAAAAAAAATGTTTATTATACATTTCAAGTGTTTGGGTTTTGTTTGTTTGTTTTAGGTATTGTGGCATTTTAGGTGCCTCAGGAAATACTAAAGGTTGAGGTCTTTATTTTTGAAGTGGTTTAGAAGATTTCTGTCACAGGACATATGATTAACGTGTATGCTGGGTAACCTATTTTCTTACTGTTTCTATACTTACCTGTTTTAACAGGATGTGATCTATATGGTTTCAACATTCTTATTGTTTGAAACAACATGAAGTTTTAGTAACTTCTTAGAAATGGGAATTTTCTAATACTGTGTTTTTTGTTGTTGTTGTTGTTGTATTTCAACAAAAGAGGTCGGTTATGATTCTTTCACTCCAGTTTTGTGATTTGAAGTTACAGTCACTCAGAATATTCAGGGACCACATTAAATGAGAATTCTATTTATTACAAAGTTCTTCTAGGAAATTTAGCTGTATTATATGTCAGCAATTACCATTTTAATAGCCTCATTAAAATTAGCCTTTTTCAGAATTGATTGGATTTGGATCTGTCATGTTTTTGCCTCTGAACTATTGGGATGGCCAGGGGGCTTGAAGGAACTGACTGGCGGGACTGGGAATGGGCCTACCCCCAGGGGTGAGGAGCAGTGATTCCCTGGTGGAAAGTCCCAGAATGCTGTTTGCAGTAGAGGGTGGAATGGGCTCTAGGCTGACAAAACAAAGAGTCTCAACCAGGCCAGACCATACGGGGCCTGGTATAATGAGTTAGGGGGGTGGACTTTAGGCAGTAGCTGATCTGTTTTTGTAACAAAGGGTTCTTTTCAAGAACAGCTCTTACTTTCTCCTTATTGTATGGTACGTGTTTATTGTAGAAGAATTTAGTGAGTATATATAAATCCATACAGAAAAGAAAAATTTTCTATAATGTTTCTTCCCTTTTGAATTTTCTTAGCTAATTTCCCTTAAATTTCATTTACCATCTAAGTTACTTCTTAAAATTTATTTGAAATGGTGCTTGTTGAATTGTTCTTTCACAAAGTGTGTCTCTGATAACTTTTTCAATTAATTATGAAGGAGATAGGAGTTAACCTTTAAAGCCCTTGTTTTTGTTTGATGTAATTATTCTATGAATTTCTATCTATTTTATGGGAAACTATAGGCACACAATGAGAACACAAACCTGAAAGTCAGAGTGGTTCTTACAAGGCAAACAGGAAAAATGGAGCAGGGATGAGGTCCTTCTTGTTCACCATTATGTCAGTATCATCAGGTACAGTGCCTGACATGTAGTTAGTGTTCCATAAATAATTGTTGAATGAATGGATGAGTTTCTCATTAAGCACTTTGAGTAGCTCATAATTCCTGCACTGTAGATAATCAAGTTCAATTGCATTCATCCAAAGTTAAAGAGTCTTTGCTGTGCTCAGTCCTGTTTTAAAAATGAAAGTTAAGATGATTTTTTTAAAAAGATAATGTATGTGCACACACACACACACATACCATACAAAAAGTAAAACTCCCTTGTTTCTTTCTTTGAATCCCATTCTCCAGAATTTGCTACTGTTAACGACTGGTATTTTTTTCCTAGATATTTTCTTGCATTTACAAATATATGTGCATTTTCTTTATACAAATAAAATAGTAGTCTACATTGTTGTATAACTTGCTTTTCCCCTTCTTAAAGGTCTTTCCATATCAACTCATATGTAACAGCTCCATTTTTAAAGAATTTTTAAAAAATTATTTATTTATTTGACTGCAGTGGGTGTTGTGATGTCTTTAGTTGCAGCATGTGGGATCCAATTCCCTGACCAGAGATTGGATCTGGGCCCCCTACACAGGGAGTGCAGAATCCTAACCACTGGACCACTGGGGAAGTCCTTGTAACTGCTTCTTTATTTTTAATTGCTGCATAATATTCCACTGTGGAGATGCATAATAATAGTCAAGGAAGTTTTAGTAGTGTGCCCACTTTTTTTTTTTTTTAAACCATTTCACCAATATTGTGTTTAATAACCTTCCACATGTAATTTTGTTTTCTTCTGTGAGACTATTGGAGAAGGCAATGGCACCCCACTCCAGTACTCTTACCTGGAAAATCCCATGGATGGAGGAGCCTGGTGGGCTGCAGTCCATGGGGTCGCTAAGAGTCAGACACGACTGACCGACTTCACTTTCACTTTTCACTTTCATGCATTGGAGAAGGAAATGGCAACCCACTCCAATGTTCTTGCCTGGAGAATCCCAGGGACGGGGGAGCCTGGTGGGCTGCAATCTCTGGGGTCGCACAGAGTCGGACATGACTGAAATGACTTAGCAGCAGCAGTGAGACTATCTACAGGATATTTCCTGGAAGTGCTATTGGAGGGCTAAAGGATATTTGCACTTATACTTTTTATCAGTTCAGTCACTCAGTCATGTCCAACTCTTTGCAACCCCATGGACTTGAGCACACTAGGCTTCCCTGTCCATCACCAACTCCCAGAACTTGCTCAAACTCATGTCCATTGAATCAGTGATGCCATCCAACCATCTTATTCTCAGTCGTCCCTTTTTCCTCCCACCTTCAATCTTTCCCAGCATCAGGGTCTTTTCCAATGAGTCAGTTCTTTGCATTAGGTGGCCAAAGTATTGGAGTTTCAACTTCATCATTAGTCCTTCTAACGAATATTCAGGACTGGTTTCCTTTAGGATTGACTGGTTGGATCTCCTTGCAGTCCAAGGGACTCTCAAGAGTCTTCTCCAACACCACAGTTCAGAAGCATCAATTCTTCTGCGCTCAGCTGTCTATATAGTCCAACTCTCACAACCATACATGACTAGTGGAAAAACCATAGCTTTGACTTGAGGGACCTTTGTTGGCAGAGTAATGTCTCTGCTTTCCTTCCAAGGAGTAAGCGTCTTTTAATTTCATGGCTGCAGTCACCATTTGTAGTGATTCTGGAGCCCAAGAAATAAAGTCTGTTACTGTTTCCATTGTTTCTGCATCTGTTTGCCATGAAGTGATGGGACCAGATGCCATGATCTTAGTTTTCTGAATGTTGAGTTTTAAGACTACTTTTTCACTTGCTTCTTTCACTTTCATCAAGAGGCTCTTTAGTTCTTCTTCACTTTCTGCCATAAGGGTGATGTCATCTGCATATCTGAGGTTATTGATG
Organism: Bos indicus; assembly: GCF_029378745.1. Lineage (NCBI taxonomy): Eukaryota > Metazoa > Chordata > Mammalia > Artiodactyla > Bovidae > Bos > Bos indicus. Next base: position 11,163,227 of record NC_091782.1, on the reverse strand, counting down.
TTTTTCCCGGCAGTCTTGATTCCACCTTGTGCTTCATCCAGCCCAGCATTTTGCATAATGTACTCTGCATATGTTAAATAAGCAGGGTGACAATATACAGCCTTGATGTACTCCTTTCCCAATTTGGAACCAGTCTGTTGTTCCATGTCCAGTTCTAAGTGTTTCTTGACCTGCATACAGATTTCTCAAGAGGCAGGTCAGGTTGTCTGGTATTCCCATCTCTTAAAGGATTTTCCACAGTTTGTTGTGATCCACACAGTCAGAGGCTTTGGTGTAGTCAATAAAGCAGAAGTAGATGTTTTTCTAGAACTCTCTTGCTTTTGTGATTGATCCAGCAGGTGTTGGCAATTTGATCTCTGATTCCTCTGCCTTTTCTAAATCCAGCTTGAACATCTGGAAGTTCACAGTTCACGTACTGCTGAAGCCTGGCTTGGAGAATTTTGAGCATTACCTTACTAGCACGTGAGATGAGTGCAATTGTGTGGTAGTTTGAACATTCTTTGGCATTGCCTTTCTTTGGGATTGGAATGAAAACTGACCTTTTCCAGTCCTGTGGCCACTGCTGAGTTTTCCCAATTTGCTGGCATTTTGAGTGCAACACTTTTACAGCATCATCTTTTAGGATTTGAAATAGCTCATCTGGAATTCTATCACCTCCACGAGTTTTGTTCATAGCAATGCTTCCTAAGGCCCACTTGACTTCGCATTCCAGGATGTCTAGCTCTAGGTGAGTGATCACACCATCGTGGTTATCTGGGTCATGAAAATCTTTTTTGTGTAGTTCTTCTGTGTGTTCTTAGCACTTTTTATAGATGTTGGAAAATTCCCCCTTAAAGATAGCATACTGCTTTGCACTCATTAAGGACATGAGTTGTTGTTTTCTAATAACTACATGCATTCATTTTGTGGGTTAGAAGAGTTCAACTTTTGAAAATGAATCCTCCTCCTGGTAATTTGAGTGGTTCAGAAGATGGATTAAATCAAATATCCCCATTGCCTGACATAAGTAGTTGAAGTCAAGTGGAAGATGGTAGCCTATACTTTCTGCAGACTTAGAGTATACATTACACTGATCCAGATATGAAAGATCAAAATGTTGGTTTTCAAAGGTTTTGTCTCCTTGGGATGTTTAAGCTCAACATTTACAAGTGACCGTCTGAAAGGATGGAAGGCCCTGAGTATTGGTTTGAGAAGTTGGGTTTCATTGTTCTCAGGAACTATTTTAAGTCCTTGAACTGGGGCATGTTTACTGGTGGTATGTACCGAATGAATAGAAGGGAGTGAGTAGGCTGGAGGGCTGTGGTGACTCAGGAAGGAAAGGAAGAAAACGCAGAATGTGGTGATGGCTGTGGGATTGAAAAGCTCAGGCGGTAGGAAGCAACGCGCAGTTGGCGGGCCCTGTCGATGAAGTGGGGAAAGTGAAGTGTTTGAAGTTGCGGAAGAACATCCAGACAGTGCAGATGATGAAGTCAACAGAGAAGGGGCCAAGTTTGGAAAAGTTGATTTAAAAAAAAAAAAAAAAGTAGGGCTATAAAAGGGTTCTTAAGTATCTCTAACCAGGCAATTCAAGAGAGATTAAAAAACTGGAGAAGGGAATCGGAAGAAATTAACTAGATCTGGAAGTTATCTGCAGGTGAAGTTGAAATTAAGAGTGGATGAGTTCTGGGATGAAGTGGTTGACAGGGGAAAAGCTGTTGATTGAAAACTACATTTTGAAAAGAGGTACTTGCAGTAATGGGCTTCCCAGATGGCTCAGTGGTGGGCATCCGCCTGACAATGCAGGAGACGTGGGTTCGATCCCTGGATGGGGAAGGTCCCCTGAAGAAGGAAATGGCAACCTACTCTTACATTCTTGCCTGGGAGATCCCATGGACAGAGGAGCCTGCTGGTCTACAGTCCAGGGGTTGCAAAAGAGTTGCACACGACTTAGTGACTAAACAACTTGAGTAATAGGAGATGGGATGTAAAGAGCAATTAAGAGAAGAAGTCAGTAATCTGAGAAACAGGAAAAGAATCGGGAGAAATCTAATTGGGAACTCACTTTTTTTTTTTTTAATGGCCTTATTTTAAAATTTTAATTAATTAATTTTTTGGCTGCACTACGAGCCATGTGGGATCTTAGTTCCCAGAGCAGGGATCAAACCCCAGTCCCTGCATTGGAAACATAGTCTTACCACTGGGCTACGTGGGGAGTCCCTCACCTTCATTATTTTTCTCTACATACGATATTGTATTTACTGGATGTTTTCCAGGCAGCTGCCATGTTCTTCCTTTGGTGTAATACCTCAGAAAATTTTGTTGTGTGTATTTTAAAGTTGGAGTTAGTTTTATTCCTGAAGTTGACTATTACACTTGAAAAAAAGTCTTGGAAAAGTAGTTTTGGTGTCAAGCTCTGTGCTCGCTCTGTGCTCCTTCTTTGTGTGGTTTCATAAAATCTTTTCATTTTGTTTTAATATCTGTGGGTCCAACACAAGAAAAAAAAAAAGCCAGCTTATTATTGACTAGATACAAGTCCAGATACCTTGTGCATTTTAACTGATCATTTAAAAAATGTTTCTTGGCTTTGGAAACTCAGCTAATAACAAATGATAAGAATGAGTATCTTTTTTTTTTTTTTTTTTTTTTAAGAAGAACAGTGTGAATTTAGAGTGTACTGTCATGGTGCTTGTCAGGATGGAGCCTAGTCACAGGAAATAATCTAGAGTCAAAGCCAGGGCCCTGTGACTTCACCAGAGTTAGTAGGTGAAATGGTTCAAATGCAGGCTCAGGAGTCATTCTGCCTGGTTCCACTGCACACGAGCAGTATTATGCCCCTGAATTTCACCATCTGGACATGCTAATAATAGTTTGTATATCAGGGTCATTAAGAGGATCCATCCTGGAAGAAAATTAAAGAGAGACTGGAAATTTGCAGATAAATACATGTGCCAGGTGGTAAGTGGGGGAAAATAACAGTAGGACTGATTGTTGCTGTTCCTTGCTCTTTTATACTTGGTAATAGGGAGGGTCTGTCTGATAAAGTGTTTAAACAGAGCCTGCTAGAAGTGAGGAAGCAAACCAGAGACCAGTGAGGAAGCTGATTTGGGGCAAGAGTTTCAGGTGGAGGGGACAGCAAGTGCAGAAACCCTGAGGAGCGGCGTATTGAAGGTACAGCGAGAAGGCCAGAGTCACATGGGCAGAGTGAGAGGAGGAGCAACAGGAAATAATTTCAGAGATAGCCACCGACCAGCACGTGGGTTTTCTCCCCTTTATTCTTATTATTTTTAAAAATCTTTATTGGCCTTTAGCTGCTTGACCATGCTGTACAGCAAAGTTAATCAGCTGTGCATATACATGTACCTCCTCTTTTTCAAATCTCCTTCCCATTTAGGTCACCACAGAGTACTGAGTAGAGTTCCCTGTGCTATACAGTAGGTTCTCATTAATTACCTGTTTTATAGATAGCATCAATAGTGTACATGTAGAGTTTTAAGCATAAGAAGGATTTGGCTTTATTCTGTGTGAAATGGGAAGCCGTTGGGAGTATTACCAGAGTTCATTTTTTAAGTCAGTCTGATTGTCACTTCTTTTCTTAAAAACGCTTCAGTTCTCTACTTGCTTTGGAATAAAAGTTCAAATGCTTTCTTCTGGCACACAAGGTCCTTCATAGTCAGGCCTCTGCCCATTTAGCATTATCTGCTTCCTTCCCACATGTACCCTCCACTTTAGCCAAATTGGGTTACGTGCAGTTCCCTGCATGGGTCACAGTGATTTGTGTCTTCGTGTTTTTCTGCACGCTGATTGTCCTAGGAGACACGCTCGCCCTCAGCTCACATGGTCATGGCTGTGTTTCAGAGGGACCTCTTTGTGCTCCCAGGGCACCCTGTGCCTTGTTCTCTCACCGTCCCCTCCCCGGCCACTTTGTACTCTAGTCGCAGAGTCTTGTAGTGTGCTGTGTTCTTTTACCAGCCTTGATTTGATTTCACTCGTGCCACACCCTTGCCAGTTGAAATTTTGTTCATCCTTCAAGAATCAGCTGAAACACTGCAATCTTTTCTCCCCTTTATGAATCTTTATAAACCTGCCCTCATAAATACTTTGTAGCTTTGTTATACTTAATCATAATTATCCTGAGTTAAAATGCTTCTCTGCCTTACTTCACATAGAATCCTCTGCTTGACTCATTTTTAAGTTTCTGTTGTAGCCCCCAGTATAGTGTCTTGCACAGATTTCACATTAAGTAGATGATCAGGGTATGTAGGATTTATATGATAATTAGAAAAACTGTTGGGTTTCAAGCTGATAAGCTATTGGGTTTCAAAAGCAGCACAAATGAACAGTTAAAATGAGATGCCTATTAAGAAAACAAATTTATTATAACATAATGTTGATGATGGCATGGTTACTCTGATTCTCATATAGTTACTACTGCCAAAAATTAGTGCACCCCTTTTGATATGTGTCGGAGAAGGCAATGGCACCCCACTCCAGTACTCTTGCCTGGAAAATCCCATGGACAGAGGAGCCTGGTAGGCTGCAGTCCATGAGGTCGCTAAGAGTCGGACACGACAGGGTGACTTCACTTTCACTTTTCACTTTCATGCATTGGAGAAGGAAATGGCAACCCACTCCAGTGTTCTTGCCTTGAGAATCCCAGGGATGGGGGAGCCTGGTGGGCTGCCGTCTATGGGGTCGCACAGAGTCGGACACGACTGAAGTGACTTACAGTTTGATATGTGTAGTTTGGCAGGATGTATTCAGACATAAATGTCCATGGTTTTTTTTTTTTGAGTTAGTGATACCCCTTCTGGAAATCATCTTCAGAAAATAATGCAGACTAGAATAACAATTAGAATAGCTGCCTCTACAACTAATGCTGAAAGTTTACTACGTGACAGGCACCGTGTAAAGCCCTTTACACACATTACTTTATTTCTCAGAATCCAAAGACGTATCGATGCTAGTAATCTCATGTCGTATATGGGGAAATTGAGGCACAAAGAAAATGACTGACTTGCTGCCATGTTGTCAAGCCAAGAGTCCTACAAACCAAATTCATACCCCTAATTTTATAATGTGATAAAGCCTAGGCACAAAACTATTCACAGCTGTGTTACATAGAGTAGATAAATTGGAAGCAATGTATATAATTAATTATGGTTCATCCATTCAATAGATTAATCTTTTAATAGCTTTATTGAAATAAAATTCACATAATATTTATCTCTTTAAAATCTACAAGTCAGTGGTTTCCGGTATATTCACAGTTACACAACTATTACCATTACCCCACTTCAGAACACTTTATCACCCTCGAAGAAATCTCATACCCATTAGCAGTCACCCCCTTTTCCTGATTACCCAATAACATCACCAGTCTATTTTCTGTCTCTATAGCTTTGCCTGTTCTGGACATTTTGTATAAATGGAATTGTATAAGATATGGCATTTTGTGCTTGGCCTTCATTTAGCATAATATTTCAAGGTTCATGTTGCAGCAGGTTATAGTACTGCGTTGCTTTTCATCACTGAATAATATTCTAATGTATGGGTATATGACTTTTATCTATCTCATGGACATTTCTGACTAATGTCTAATGGACATATCCGACTAATGGACATTTGGAGTGTTTCTGCTCCTTAGCTATTATGAATATTCATGTCCAGGTTTTTGTGTGGACATATTTTCATTTTTCTTGGAATTGTTGATCAGATGATAACTAAATTTTAGAGGAACTCCCAGACTATTTTCCACAGCAGCTGCATCCTTGTACTTTTCTCCTAGCAGTGTATGTATGAGTGTTCCACCTTCTCTACATCTTTGACGATACTGGCTGTTATCGGTCTCTTTGCTAATAGCCATCCTCGTGGTTTTGGAGTGCTATCTCATTGTGGTTTTGATTTGCATTTCCTTGATGCCTAATGATGTTGAGCATCTTTTCGTGTGCTTATTTGCTGTTTGTAAATCTTGTCTGGAGAAATGTCTGAATCCTTTGCCCCCTTTTAACTGAGTTATTTTTTTTATTATCGAGTTAAAGGAGTTCTTAGTATATTCTAGATACAATCTCATTATCAGATATTTGATTTGCAAAATTTTTCTCTCATCCTGTTGTGTTTTCACTTTCCTGATGGTGTCCTTTGTAGCACAGAGTTTTTAATTTTCATGAAGGCTGATGTTGTTTTTTTTTTTTGCTTTCAGTTTCACATAAGAAAACAGTGCCTAATCCAAGGTCAGTGAAGATTTACTCCTGTGCTTTCTTCAGAGTTTGATAGTTTTAGCTCTTATGAGGAGGTCTTTGGTCCATTTTGAGTTGATTTTTTGTATGTAGTGTGAAGTAGTGTCCAACTTCATAACCGTTTGCATATTAAGATCCAGCACCAGTTGTTGAAAAAAGGCTGATCTTTCTCCTATTGAATTGTCTTGGCACTTTTTTCAGATATCAATGGACCATAAATGTAAGAGTTTATTTACCAGCTGTCAGTTCTGTTCTGATCTGTGTGTCTGTCTTCATCTTAGTACCACACTATGTTGATTCCTGTCACGTTGTAGTAAGTTTTGGCACCATGAAGTGTGAGTCCTCCCAACTTTGTTCTTTTCAAGGTTGTTTTGACTGTTTTGTTCAGTTTTGCTGTGAACCTATAACTGCTGTAAAAAATCTGTTTTTAAAAAAGGACTCCTAAATTGTGGTGTTGGGATTATGGTGATTTCTTTCCTCCTTCGTTTCCTAAAGTTGCTGTAACATGTAACTATATTATATTTATAATTTAAAAAATTTTAGTTTACACAGTTTGGCTAATGGAATACTTTTTTTTTTTTTTTAACTCAACAGGCAACTCTTAGCTTTGTAGCTAAAAACTAGAGTAACCCAACTTTCCAGGGAGAATGTATGAAGGTGAAGAGGTAGGGCATAAGGTGACGGTTAGAATGAGCCAGACTCAGATTTAACACTTGGCTCCATGGATGTGCCTTTCTGTCTCCTGTCAGTTTCCGTCAGTTTCTTCTTTGCCATCTCACTGTCCATTAAAAGCCTTCCCTCTCACCTTAACTAAGACTTTCCTCCAAATATTTAGGTGAATTTTTGGAATCTGGCTAGTCTGTATAATTGCCATCCATAAATGGAATGAATGATGATTGAGTAGCATTAGGGCAAGGATCCAGATAGTGCAGTCTGAGCTGCATAAGTCACTTTGATGGAGGTTGATTTTGAGAAGTGGACAGGGGGAAGTCATCCAAGCAGAGCTCTTTACTGACTTCTCTGCCCTTTTGTTCCTTCAACTCTTTGCATCTGTGTATGTTGTTTTCTTAGGAAATCATGGTGAGGGTAGAGATCTGTAGGTGGTGCTAGTTAAAAGTTTAAATAGGTGCACAGAGAAGCAAGCCTGTGACCGACTCAGTGACAGACTGCTTTTCCTGCGGTGTTTGTCAGCACCACTACAGAGTGTGCATGTGTTTTAAATAGTCTGCGGACTTTCTTTCCAGTGGAAGCAGTGTTAAAATCTCAGTATATTGAAATACTTGATAGGTTTGTGTATTATAAGTGTCCATTTGAAGTTTGTTTCAAAACAAAAGCAAGTTTTATAGACCTGCAAAAACTATTAATACCAGTGTCAACAACAAGCCAACTTTTTTGTAGTATTAAGATGATTTGCACTGTATTTTTTAGCTGAATTAATAAAAGAAGGGGATTTTTAACCCGGATTTTTGTAAAAGCTGTGTTATATTTATTAATTGCATTTAGAAATGTAAAATCATACTTTTTTATTCTCATAAGGCTTAAACTTCTTACATACGTTAAAGAAAAACGAGATGCTGAAGTTATGCAGGTTTTCAGAAATATTTGCAAAGCCATAGTTTTGACAGTTTTTTTTTTTTGACAGTTGTTTTAAAATCAAATACCTGCCATTTTAGGAGAGAGATGTCTTACTGCCAGTTATAGGTTTTGGCTTTTGTAATGTTATGGAAAAACTACATCCTTTAGATTTCAGACTGTAAAAATTAGTTCTAAATAATTCTTATTTTATAAAATACTTTCTTCCCATTTGAAGTTCCATTCATAATTCTTGTGTCTCCCTTTATCTTAAAATACTTGCTTAAAAATACACTTGCAAGCTTGTGCTTCTGTCCAACATAGGATAACAGATTGGATTTACTCTCTCAGCTGTAATCACATAACAAACGAACAAACAAAACCTCCATAAAAAAATATATGAAGTTTCAAACACTGAACAACTGGCAGCAAAGGATGATAATTCCCAAGAAAGCAGAAACAGATGAAGTCTACAATTATCGTAGCTTACTGCCTGGAGAGAGTTTCCAGGCTGCAGCATGGGACCCAGCCTCATCCCAGCAGTCTCTCCAGTAGAGGAGACAGAGCTGGAGGTAAAGGAGGCTATAGTTTGGAGAAGAGGGCACAAAAAGGAAACTTCAAAGGTCTGCAGGGTGTTCCCCCTTAAGCTTTCAGGTGAGTAATAATCAGTGCACATGTTGTATGGAAGCTACCTTAAGCCAGGAACCATCTGAAGAGAGTAGAGGGAATAATACCTGATTCCTTTTCAGGGTTAAAGTAGTATGTATTCCCATCAGCCAAAGGGATTAAACCTCCTAAGTCACAGGACATCCGGTAGTGTATTCAGAAAGGTGTTGCCCCAGCAGTGGTGCTAAACTACAGACTGCTCTCATCCCTTCTAACAAAGCTTAAAAATAGGCCTCAAAATGATCAAACTGTTCTGACTTGCTTCACTCTGTGTAATAGGCTCTAGGTTCATCCCCCTCATTAGGACTGACTCAAATAGTTCTCAGAAACCAACACAAGATTGTAAAGCAATTATCTTCCAATAAAAAAATCAGTCATTGTTGACACCATTAAAAAAAAAAAAGGATCAAACTATTTCCAAGTAATTTAACTGCACCCCAGAACAAAGCTCAAAATGTATAGTTATACAAAAAGTAGCACTCTGTTGTCCAAAAGATAACAAATAACAAATGTTGGTGAGGATGTGGAGAAAAGGGAACCCTTGTGCAACTGTTGGTGGGAATGTAGATTGGTACAGCCATGGTGTGGAGATACTTCTAAAAATTAAAATAGAAACACTGTGTGATCTAGCAGTTCCACTCCTGGATATTTATCCAAAGAAAACAGAATACTAATTAGAAAAAATATATGTAACCATACGTGCTCATTGCAGCATTATTTACAATAGCCAAGATATGAAAGCAACTTAATTACCCATCAGCAGAGGAAAGGATATCGCAGATGTGATATCTTTATACAGTTGTTAAGTCAGACAGAAAGATTAATAGTGTGTGATTTCACTTACATGTGGAATCCAAAACACAAAACCAATGAACAAACATAACAGAAACAGCATTACAGAAACAGAGAACAAACAGGTGATTGCCAGAGGGGAGGGGACTAAGAGAAAGAAAGAAATAGGTCAGAGAAATTAAGAAGTACAAACTTCTGGTTGCAAAAAAAAGAGTCAAGGGTCTGAAATGTACAGTGTGTGGAATATAGTCAGTAACTATGCATATCTTTGGTGACCTGTTGTGACTAGACTTTCTGTGGTGATCATTAGACTTACTGTAATTATCATTTTGAAATGTACAGAAATACTGAATCACTATGTTGTTTAACAGGAACTAACATAGTGTTGTAGGTCAATTATAATTCAAAAACAAATTCATAGAAATGGAGACCAGATTTGTGGTTACCAGAGGTGGGGGCAGGAGAAGGGGAAATTGGGTGAAGGCAGTCAAAAGATACAAACTCCCAGTTATAAGGTAAATAAGTACTAGGATATAATGCATAACATGATAAATATAATTAACACTGCTTCTGCTGCTAAGTCACTTCAGTTGTGTCTGACTCTGTGCGACCCCATAGACGGCAGCCCACTAGGCTCCTCTGTCCCTGGGATTCTTCAGGCAAGAACACTGGAGTGGGTTGCCATTTCCTTCTCCAATAATTAACACTGCTCTGTGTTATATAGGAAGGTTGTTAAGAGAGTAAATCCTGAGTTCTCATTGCAAGGAAATTTCTACTTAATTTTGTATCTGTATGAGATGATGGTTGTGCACTAAAATTATTGTGATCATTTCATGATATGTGTAAGTCAAACCATATGCTGTACAGCTTCAACTTATATACAGTGAAAGTGAAGTCACTCAGTCGTGTCCGACTCTTTGTGACCCCATGGACTGTAGCCTGCCAAACTCCTCCACCCATGGGATTTTCCAGGCAAGAATACTGGAGTGGGTCGCCATTTCCTTCTCCAGGGGATCTTCCTGACCCAAGGATCGAACCCTGGTCTCCTGCACCGCAGGCAGACTCTTTACTGTCTGAGCCACCAGGAAAGCCCTCAACTTATACAGTGCTAGATGTCAATTATATCTCAAAAAACTAGAGGGGAAAAAAAAAATAGCACCAAGGTAAAATTCACATCTGGTCTCCAATCAAAAGCATCAGACTTGCAAGGAAGCAGTCCTTGAGGAGGAAAATTAAAAAATAGAAACAGATCCAGAAATGACACAGGTGATAGAATTAGTGGACGAAAACGTTATTTTTGTTCACTGATATCTAGCACTGTATTATTTGAAGGTGTACAGCATATGGTTTGACTTACATCTTAAAATGATCACAATAAGTTTAGTGAACAGCCATCATCTCATATAACTGGACAAGTAGACAAAAAAATTAGTAATGATTTAGAAGAGTTAAACTATTATCAACCAACTGACCAAACTGACATTTATATGACATTCTACCCAATACAAGCAGAATACATATTTTGTCCAGTTGCACAGAAGAACATTTACCAACACATTTTAGTCCATAAAATAGTATCAATAAAATTACTTAAATCATAAAAAGTATGTTATCTAACTGAAAGGGAATTAAATTTATAGTCAACAATAGAAGGATATGTGGAAAACTTTTAAACATTTAGAAACTAACTGATTTTTAAGAAGCTCATGAGTCAGAGGAAAAAAAGATGAATTTAGAAAGCATTTTGTAGAGAATGAAAACACAACATATCAAAATTTGTGGGATGTAGCTAATGTAATGCTCAGGGGGAAATTCACTAAATACCTACATTAGAGAAAGTCAAGTTGAGCAAATCATTGTCCTCAGCTTCTACCTTGAGAAACTAGAAGAGAATATCAGACCCATAGTAAGCATAAGAAATGAGCTAAAGATCAAATCCAAAACCATGAAATAGAAAAACAGAAAGTTAATGAAATCAAAAGCTGGTTCTTTGAGAAGACCAATAAAACTGATAAACCTCTATCCTGTTGGATCAGGAGCAAAAGAAGACACAAGTTAGCAGCATCAGTAATGAAAGAGCCAGCAAAGCTGCAGGTACTGTGGTCTTTAAAAGGCTGTGTAAGAGAAGGGTATGAATTACTTGATGTCAGTACATTAGACACTTAAATGAAGTGGGTAAATTTTTGAAAGACACAAAATACCAGTGCTCACTCAGGAAAATATGAATAGCCTGAATAATCTTATGTCTGTTAAAGAAATTGAATTCCCCCAAAGAAAACTCTGGGCCCGGATGACTTCCCTGATGAATTCTAGCAAATATTTTTGGAGGTCATGATACGAAATTTAAACATATTCTTCCATTAAGTTGGAGAGAATCCTTCTTAACTCATTCTATAACAATTGTATTGTCCTGATACTAAAACCAAATACACTACAAGAAAAAGTTACAGACTCGTATCCTTCATGAACACAGTTGCACAACTCTTAACAAAATTTTAGCAAATACACTCCGACAACATATAAAACGATAAAAAAATACAGTGACCAAGTGAGATTTGTCCCAGGAATTCAAGGTTGGTTTGACATTTCAAAATCAATATCATATAGTAAAGTAAAAATGGAAAACCATGTGATCAATTCAATAGATGCAGAAAAAGCATTTAACAAAATCCATCATTAAAAACTGCCAACAAATTAGGGAAAGAAAGAAACTTCCTCAGTCTGATAAAGGACATCCATGAAAAACTAATAGCTGAAATCATACTTAGCACTGAAAGACTGAATCCTTCCCTTCCAACATTAGGAACAAAGCATGATGTCCACTGTGAGTCACAGCTTGAATTCAGGACTGTACTTGAACTTATAGCCAGTGCAGTCAAATAAGAAAAGAAATAAAAGGCATTCAGATTGGAATAGAAGAAGTAAAACTTATTATCACAGATAACATGATTGCCCATGATTTCTTTAAAAAGAAAAAAAGCTATTAGGATTAAGTGCACTTAGCAAAGTGGCCCCCTTCATGGATCACACCCTTGTGGCAAAGAGACTCGCATAGTTCAGTGAAGTTATGAGCCATGCCGTACAGGGGCATCCAAGACAGATGAGTGATAGCGAAGAGTTGTGAATCAACTCCGAACATTCGTTGGAAAGACTTGCTGAAGCTCCAATACTTTGGCCACCAGATGCGATGAGCTGACTCATTGGAAAAGACCCTGATGCTGGGAAAGGTTGAAGGCAGGATGAGAAGAGGAGGCAGAGGATAAGATGGTTAGGTAGCATCACTGATTCAGTGGATATGAATTTGAGCAAATTCCTGGAGATAGTAGAGGGCAGAGGAGCCTGGTGTGCTACAATCCTTGGGGTTGCAGAGTTGGACATGACTTAGCAACCGAACACCAACAAGCAAAATTGCAAGATATAAGATCAATACAGAAAAGTCAACTATATTTCTATATACTAGAAAACAAACAGCCAGAAGTTGAAATTTTAAAAGAATACCATTTGTAGTAAAATTTGAAATACTAAGTACCTAAGGATAAATTTCCTAAAAGATATGTAAGATCTCTCCACTGGAATCTATTAGATATTACTGAGAGGGATTAAGGAAAACTAAGATAAATGAAGATATACTGTACTCAAGGATTGGAAGCTCAATAATGTCTGTTTTCTCTAAAGGTATAGATTCAGTGCAACCTCAATCAGAAATTCAGCTGGCAATGTGTAGAGAGTGTCAAGTTGGTTTTAAAGTTTATATGGTAATGCAAAGGTCCTAGGATAGAAGAGAGCTTCCCTTGTGGCTCAGCTGGTAAAGAATCTGCCTGCAATGCAGGAGACCTCGGTTTGATCCCTGGGTTGGGAAGATTCCCTGGAGTAGGGAAAGGCTACCCACTCCAGTATTCTGGCCTGGAGAATTCCATGGACTGTACAGTCCACGGGGTTGCAAAGAGTCAGACATGACTGAGTGGCTTTCACTTCACTTAGAATAGAAGAATAGAGAGGACTTAAAACCATCTGATTTCTAAAACTTACTATAGCTACAATAATGAAGACAGTGATATTGATGTAAAGTAAGTAGACCCATGGAACAGAGAATATGGTCAGTTTCTGAGTACAGTGCCAAATCAATTAAATAGAAAAATGGTTAGTGTTTACAACAAATGGTAGGGGAACAACTTGATATTCATATGCAAAACACTAAATCCATACCTTATTCCATACCTTATATGCTGCTGCTGCTGCTAACTCGCTTCAGTCGTTTCCGACTCTGTGCGACCCCGTGGACGGCAGCCCACCAGGCCCCTCCATCCATGGGATTTTCCAGGCAAGAGTACTGGAGTGGGGTGCCATTACCTTATATATAAAAGTTAATTCAAAATTGACCATAGACCTAAATGTAAGGCCCAAATCAATAAAATTTTTAGAAGAAAATATTTTTGATTTTGGGTTTGGTAAAGATTTTTAAGATACAACACCAAAAGCATGATTTATAATAGAAGAAAAAGATAAATTGGAGTATATCAATTAAGAACATCTCTTTGAAAGCCACCTTTAAGAGAATAAAAGGACAAGTCACAGACTGGGAGAAAATATTAACAGATCACATCTGATTAAAGATATTCAGATTGAACAAGGAACTCTCAAAACTTAAGAAAATTAAGTCAAAAATAAGCAAAAGATTTGGACAGTTCACCAAAGAAGATACACAGATGGCAAGTCAGCCCATGAAAAGATGATCAACACTGTTACTCATTAGGAAAATGCAGATTAAAATCATAATAAGACACCACTATGTAGATGTTAGGATGTCTTCAGTTAAAAAGGCCTACAGTACTGTTAGTGAGGACATGGAGCAGCTGAAACGTTTACACACTTCTATACAAAATGGTACATCTACTTTGTAAAGCAGTTTGCCACTTTCTTAAAGACCTAAAATATACACCTGCTCTGTGATTTAGCCTTTTCCACGCGTAGGCGTTTATTTAAGAGAAATGAATGCATATGACCACATAAAGATTTGTACCCAAATATTCATAGCAGCTTTATTTGTAACAGGCAAAAATTGCAAACAGTCCAAGTGTGCATCAACAGCAAACATTGTGCCCTGCCTCATACAATGGAATCCTACACAGCGACAAAAAGGAACGAACTGTTGATGCATGCAGCAATGTATTTTATTCTCAAAGTAAGAGAATTCAGGAGGAAAACAAGACATTCCGTTTATATGAAATTCTATAAAATACAAACTATTCAGAAAGCAAATCAGAGATTGCTCTGATGTAAGCCAGAGAGAAGTGAATCATAAAGAGATACAAAGAAAATTTGTGGCTGACAAATATATTCATTATGTTGATTGCAGTGATGGCTTTATGAATACATATATGTATGTCAAAACTTACAAATTGTATATTCTTTAAATATATGCAGTTTATTGTCAACTCTTAAAAAAAATTTTGTGTGTTCTACATTTGGGGATAGCAAGCTGCTTGCATTTCAGAATCAGATAAGGGACTCAGTTTTTAAACTAATTTTTAAGTGATTAAGTTTGAGGTGAGAAAACATGCACTGTATTTATCAAGTTTACTTATAATTTTTAACTTATTACAAAATTGAGAAACTGAATAAATGTTCTAATTTGGGCTTTCTGAAAGTCTGAAGAATTTTTTATAATAATGTATCAAATGTTAGATTTAATTCTGTTGTCAGATTAGAACATTGTAAACCAACTGGATGGTAAATAAATGGAGAGAGAGGAAGGAATGTTGAAAGAATACTGAGTGTAAGATGGTGGAAGTCAACAGAATTCTAGGCTTGGGAGACATTCTTACGATCTTGTTTGGATGACTAGGCATCTAAGATAGATAGAAGAATAAAGATCCCTCCAAAGATGCCCACATCCTAACTCCTGGAATTTATTAGTGTTACCTAACAGAGAAGAAGGGAATATGCAGATATGATCAAGGTTAAAGGTTTGAGGTGGGGAAATTTTCCTGGATTATCTAGGTGAGCCCAACATAATCACAGGGATTCTTAAGAAAGCAGAGAAACTTTCCCATCTGTGGCCAGAGGGAGAAGGTGACCATAGCACCATCTACATTTGGGGATAGCAAGGATGACCAGAGAGAAGATGATATTGCTGGCTTTGGAAATGGAGGAAGTGGGCCATAAGGCTGCTTATATAACTTATATGCAGAGTATATCATAAATGCCAGGCTGGATGAAGCATAGCTGCAATCAAGATTGCCAGGAGAAATATCAATAACCTCAGATATGCAGATGACACTACTCTTACGGCAGAAAGTGAAGAAGAGCTAAAGAGCCTCTTGATGAAAGTGAAAGAGGAGAGTGAAAAAGCTGGCTTAAAACTCAACATTCAAAAAACTAAGATCATGGCATCTGTTCCCATCACTCCATGTCAGATAGATGGAGAAACTATGGAAGCAGTGACAGACTTTCTTTTCTTGGGCTCCAGAATCACTGCAAATGGTGACTGCAGCCATGAAGTTAAGAGATGCTTGCTCCTTGGAAGAAAAGCTATGATCAACCTAGATAGCATATTGAAAAACAGAGACATTACTTTGCCAACAAAGGTCTGTCCAGTCAA
Source organism: Bos indicus (assembly GCF_029378745.1). Classification (NCBI taxonomy): domain Eukaryota; kingdom Metazoa; phylum Chordata; class Mammalia; order Artiodactyla; family Bovidae; genus Bos; species Bos indicus. The sequence goes on along the minus strand of NC_091782.1, from coordinate 11,147,381 downwards.
AGCTATGGTTTTTCCAGTGGTCATGTATGGATGTGAGAGTTGGACTGTGAAGAAAACTGAACGATGAAGATTTGATGATTTTGAACTGTTGTGTTGGAGAAGACTACTGAAAGTCCCTTGGACTGCAGGGAGATCAAACCAGTCAGTCCTAAAGGAAATCAGTCCTGAATATCCATTGGAAGGACTGATGCTGAAGCTCCAATTCTTTGGCCTCATGATATGAAGAACTGACTACTGGAAAAGATCCTGATGCTGGGAAAGATTGAAGGCAGGAGGAGAAGGGGATGACAGAGGATGAGATGGTTGGATGGCATCACTGACTCGATGGACATGAGATTGAGGAAGCTCTGGGAGTTGATGATGGACAGGGAAGCCTGGCGTGCTGCAGTCCATGGGGGTCGCAAAGACTCAAACACGAATGAGCGACTGAATTGAGCTGATGGGCAGCCTCTAGAGTCTAGAAAAAGCAGAAGACTCTTTCCTAGAGCATCCAGGAGGAGTGCAGCCATGCTAGCACCTTGATTTTAGCCCAATGAGACCCATTTCTATCTTCTGCGCTCCGTAACTGTGAGATAAGAAGTGCATATTGTTTAAGCCATTACATTGGTGAACTGTTGCGGCAGCTGTAGAAAATATCTAAGAGGATAACCCTCAGAATTAATAAAGTTTTACCAGAAGATTGCAGTAGAAAGTGAACTCTGTGATACCAGAATAACTTTTTCCATTCCTTGGGAATTGTTTTCCATTCCACATATCAAACGACATTTTCCTATAAGGTAAAACATGCACTTATTCATTAAAAAGTAATCCTAGATATAAAACATTAGAGTTGGAACTTCCTTGGTGGCTTACTGGATAGGAATCCGCCTGCCAAGGCAGGGGACATTTGTTTGTCCCTGGTCCGGGATGATCCCACACACCCTGGAGCAGCTCAGCCCGTGTGCTGCAACTCCTGAGCCCAGGTGCCCTAGAGCCTGTGCTCTGCAACCAGAGAAGCCACCACAGCCACCCCTTGCTCCAACTAGAGAACGCCTGTGTGCAGGATTGAATGCTCAGTGCAACCAAAAATAAATTTTTTTAAAAAATTAGGAGTTGGAATAAATCTTAGATTTATCACTCTAGTCTAACCCCACCCCCTCTACCCCCACCCCCAAAATTTACAGATGGAGAAATGGAAAACTGAGCAAGAACCAAAGATCCTGTAGCTTAGTTACAACAGGTTTGAGGTTAAATTCAGGCACAGGGCAGTACTCTATTGTATACATGCCCTATAATTAGAAATTTGTTCTGGAAGCATGGAATATATGAGTCATTCCAAAGAGGGTGTTTACTTGGGAAGATGGACAAATCTTTATCTAGCTGGCAGGATTCACTTAGGAGGTTAACTTGTCAGCTTGGAAGGTCCTCTCTTAGGTATGGTGTCATTCTCCAGGTTAGATTTTTCAGAGTAGACCTAGAAAAGGAATATAGTCAACTGATAATTAAATTTCAGTGCTGATGCCTTACACTGTCTACTATTTTATTATCTTTACATTGATTGCTTTTGAATATCACAGTTCATTTGTGTTTATCGAGTGCCTCTTGTATGTCCATTTACACTAGGTGGTGGGGGTTCAAAAATGAATAGGACACACTCTGCCTGTGTGATGTTTACAGCCCTTCTGCCGTATGTTACCTTGTTGTCCTGTTCTTAGAAATCATCAGCAGACTTGGAATCAAACTGATCCAAATGAGTCAACTCAAGTTAATATACCTCTGTGGCACAGGTAGAAATATAATTTTTCTATCAAAACATGAATAGAGGCTCACTCCTGTGTTTACCCTTAGCAGCGTGTAAGTTCTATGGAAATTATTTCATCTGTACTGCCACAGGGCATAGTAATCAGAAGTGAGGTTGGGACATTAAAAGTTTGAAAGCCAGTTTCACTTTCCTAGAAGCAATTGCAACTGTACTTTTATTTATTTTTTTTAATATTTATTTTTATTTGTTTGGCTGTGACCAGGGTCTTAGTTGCGTCTCTGATCTTTACTGAGACATGCAAGATCTTCAGCTGCGACTTGCAGGATCTAGTTCCCTGATGAGATCAATCCCAGGCCCCCCTGCATTGGGAGCACTGAGTCTTAGCCACTGGACTATGAATTAGGGCGCCCCTATACTTATATCTTAATTACCTTGTAGAATCTGATAACTCCCAAATGTATACTGTCACCCAGAGCTCTCCTGAGTGCAGACTTCATCTCCCGACTGCCTTCTGGATCTCTTACAAGCACCCCTCATTCAACCAGAGTTTGCTTCCTCTACATAGGAGGCACTCCACCATGTTTGAATTAAATTGAACAGAAAGAATAAAAAATCCTGATGAGTGCAATGAAGTATTTTCATCATTTCATCTTTTTTTTAAAAAAACTTGTCTTAAAAATCATGAAAGAAATGTATACTTATCGTTAATATTTAAATGATAAATTTTACAAATGAAAATTCCTTTTTACCCTCCTAAATCTCATTTTCCAGAGGTAACACTATCTTAACAGTGGTTAAATATACATTTCTTGTATATATTAGTAAATGTACACCATTTTCTTCCTAAAAATAGGATCATACTAATTCTTCTGCAGCTTCCCATTCACTTCATAGTACATGTTGGACAGTGTTCCAACTTGCATGTCATTGTTAGAAGATTGCGTATCTAGAATAAGGGCTTCCTTGTGGCTCAGCTGGTAAAGAATCTGCCTGCAGTGCAGGAGACCTGGGTTCAGTCCCTGGGTTGGGAAGATCCCCTGGAGAAGGGAAAGGCTACCCACGCCAGTATTCTGGCCTGGAGAATTCCATGGACTGTATCATCCATGTGGTTGCAAAGAGTCGGATATGACTGAGTGACTTACACTTTATCTAGAATAGCTAAGGCCTCACCTGTTTCCTATGAATATTTTTAGAGTTTAATTGTCTTAACTCTAGGAAAGAACAATGATGAAAAAGACATTTTGGCATGTAATATTTGCATAATTGTAATCCAGTGCTCTAAAATGATTGTATACACCAAATCTATACTGGGAACCATAGTTGGTTACTGCAAATAATTGTGATATACCACATTGTCTGTACCACGTATATTGTCCCTTTTTGACATCATCGAGTGACTTTGGTTTTGTTTACAGCCCAGAGAACCAAATCATTGGGCACTGTGCATTCTAACAACACATTTCATTTATTACAGTGGTGTTCTTTTTTAATGGATGGACATCTACAAAATCCTTTCTCAGTTCATTTGTTTTGATGTTTTTGATGTTTAGACTCTTAGCTCAATATTCTCTTTAGATTTATCTCATCCTTTTTAAAGACTGAATAATATTCTTATGGTATGAATTTGTGAATTTTCATTTAAACATTCCTCTTGAGGAAAACCTTACTTTTATTTAGCCATATTAATTTAGCTGTAAGTTAAAGAAAGAAAGTGAAGTCACTCAGTCGTGTCCAACTCTTTGTGACCCCATGGTCTGTAGCCTACCAGGCTCCTCCGTCCATGGGATTTTGCAGGCAAGAATACTGGAGTGGGTTGCCATTTCCTTCTCCAGGAGATCTTCCCAACCTAGGGGTTGAACCCAGGTCTCCCGCATTGTAGGCAGACACTACCTTCTGAGCCACCAGGGAAAATCTATGCTTGTGTTCTTACTCTCAAATCATTACTTTTTTGTTTCCCTGTGACTTTTTCCCCTGTGTATTTAAGCTTGTCTAGTTATTTCTTATTCTTCAGTTCCCTTTCAACCAAAGCATTTTATTGTTTCCCTTTGTAAGCATAATATGAGTATCAAAATTCTCACCTGTCACTCTTGCATCTTATACATACCCTTCTACTTTATATTCACGTATGCTGCCGTTCTCTCCTTTCCGTTTAACTGCTCAATCTTCACCACTTCCTAGTGCCTTTGGGAGATATTAGAAAGTGAAGCCACTCAGTCGTGTCCGACTCTTAGCGACCCCATGGACTGTAGCCTACCAGGCTCCTCCGTCCATGGAATTTTCCAGAGTACTGGAGTAGGTTGCTATTTCCTTCTCCAGGGGATCTTCCCTGACCCAGGGATTGAACCCTGGTCTCCCCCATTGTAGGCAGATGCTTTACCATCTGCACCACCAGCAAAATCGGGAGATACTAGGGAATACATAAAATCCGCATTTTTTTTCTTTAAAAACTTTTTAGCCACATATGTATTCATGGGAGATGTCCCATTTTATTCTAAGAATCTTCAGAAACATTTGGGAGGTAATTGCATCCATGAAGTAAGGACATGCTAAGAAAAAATGAGCAATCAGATAGTAAGAGTATACAGAAATAAACATTAGTTTTAAAAATCCATTGTACAGATTAAGTGACAACAGTGGACATGGCTGACAAACAAAAGGTGATCTAGAAATTTCATCAAAAGGTATCTTTTAGGATATAGAGCAAAAGGACAAAGATGGAATCTGAGAGAAAAGACCAATGTTTCTCAACCCTGTGTGCACACTAGAATCATCTGAGATGCTTTCTAAAAACACGGATATCCTGATCACAGGCCAGTTTCATCCAGACTCTCTGAAAGTGGGTCCACAGGCATCAGTGACTTTTTAAAGCTTCTTGAGTACTTCTGATATTTATCCCAGAAACATGTTTAGGCGACCTGAAGGATATAACCAGGATATAACCAAGGATATACCCAAGTCTGTCTAATAATACTTCTGAAAGCAGAGGACAGACATTGAAGGAAAAGAAATAGTAGGAACTTCCCTGAGATCTCCAGAGTCTTGTTTTCAGTATTTAAGGACCAGGATGTTAAGGCCCTTGCACAGATGAAGGAAAGAAGACAAATACTATATATATCCTAGTGGTATAGCTGAACCTCTGGAATAAAGAAAATTTTTACCTCTTTATAGAAGAAAATGGGAGCCACCTTGTGCATTTGGGAAGGAGGGAAGCCTGCCTGTCCTAATTGATGGAACACTGCATCTGCTGTCCGCAGGCGGGGCTCTGCTTAATTTCTCTGCTCTTTGGGAGGGTGTCCAGGTTCCCTTGGGAAGAGCTGTTATAGCTGGTGTTTAGAAGGCAGTTTGCTCTTTGTTCTCTCCTTGGGACTGATCTCTTCTGCGTTCTAGTTCAGGGATACATTTTTTCTTGTTTTCAAGCTCAGAGCTTTATAAGTTTTTCTATCTCTCCAGTGCCATTTCAGAGGGAGAAAGTTGACCTTGGTCCTGTCTTTCAACATTTGCCATTTGGATGTTCTCGTGTTTTCTAGATTTTTTGTTTTGTTTTGTTTTAATACTAATTTAACTCTTTGCCTCCTACTCATTTAAGAACAGTAATTTACCCAAGTAAATGGTTAGTGACAGGAGTAACTATAAATTTGGTCTATTAACTTTGCTTTCTTCAATAATTACTGGGAAAAGTGAATTTACCAAAGCATTGTATGCATCTGAGAGAGACAATAAAGGAGGAAGCAATTTGTAGCTATCAAGTGGTAGTTCAATTTAGGATTCTTTTTCCTCTCCCATCTTTATGATTGGACATCCCGGAATCTTTGGTCTCTCCCTCCAGAATTGATGCAGAACGCTTCTGGAGGCTCAACTCAGAACTGTGGGATTGCACTGGAAGTGCAGAAGGTGTCCTCAATTAAGGGGAAGGTCAGAGGACTAAGGAGAGTGCAGTGGCATTACGTACTTCACGTTGCTGAGCAGTTATCACCACTCTTTTTCAGAACCTTTATATCTCCCCCAAAAGACACTCTGTATCCATTAAACCACTACTCTCTATTCTCTGCTCTCCCAGCCCCTGGTAATCTTTATTCTATTTTCTGTCTCTCTAAACTTGCCTATTCTATATACTTCATATATGTAAAATTATACAATATTTGTCCTTTTGTGTCTTATTTTACTTAGCATAACATTTTCAGGTTCCTCCACATTGTAGTATGTATCAGCATTTCATTCCTTTTTATGGCCAGATAATATTCATTTTAACATATATAATTCATACTGCACACATAGCCATATTTTGTTTATGGACACTTGGATTTTTTTCTAAGCTTTTGGCTTTTGTGCATCATGCTGCTATACCTGTTTGAGTCTCTGGTTTTACTTCTTTTGGGTACATACCCAGGAGTGGAATGGCTGAATCCTATGGTAATTTTACGTTTAATATTTTGAGGAACCACCAAACCTTTCCACAGAAGCTGCACCATTTTACATTACTACCAGCAGTGCATGAGGGTTCCGATTTCTCTACATCTTCACCAACACTTTCCCTTTTTTGATAATAACCATCCTGATGGGTGTGAAGTGCTATCTTATTGTGATTTTGATTTGCATTTCCTTTATGAATAATGATGCTGAACATCTTTTCATGTACTTATTGGTTGTTTGCATATGTTCTTGGAGGTTTCTTTTTTAAAGGAGGAAAAGTAAATGTATGAACATGTCTTAGAGTGTTTTTTGTCATCTCTCCATTCCCCACCCCAGTGTAAAGAACCGAATAACTGGAGGGACATAGGTGAATAGATACAGTGTGCGATTTCATATAGACGTATAGTCTATACATTTGGTGTTGCTTCCTGTGTGTGCACGTATATCCTGTCTTTTATATGTATGTATTGTCTATAGATAGATAAATCCTCCTGACGCTCCTCTGTGACTGGACTTGAGTGTTACTGGCCTGGGATTGAAAGTAAATGAGGGCTTTCCAGTTCATCCTTTCATGAATATTCTCAAAATTAGGATGCACTTACACTGCATTCAGTCTTAAGCCCTTCCTTGTGTTTTCTTCCTTTTGTGCTTTAGTTTTAGGAGACTAAAAACCTTTATGGCTCAGACATATGTGGTACTAAAAAATGTAATTTTCTGTGCTCCTACCAAAGTAGCCAGTTTCTCTATTCTTTTCTGCCTTCTTTGTGAAAACTCTTGCTAGACAGTAGGATAATCTTTGATACAAGATACATATATTTTAACAAAGAGAACAATGAGTAGAGTATGTAATATGCAAGGTTAATTTAGTGGAAAAACCTTTAGAATGATTTCTCACTTGGGGGAATATGACAATATAGTTAGGTAAATTGAAGTTTTCAGTGCACTGTTGATGAAATGCTCAACATAGTCTCATTTTTCTGTGCTGTCTCAGGTGTTTGCTGACCAGCACTTTGGAGAATGCATGCTTATCCATAACAGAACGAACTGTGTGTTCTCTTTCTGAGGCACTGGGCAGCAGTTTCCCCCTTTAGACAGTTCAGAACAGTAAGCTTTATCATAGATTAATATCCATAGCTACAGAGTGATTTTAAATCCAGAATAAATATAGGGTAGGGAACAAAGACACAGCTCTCTCATAAAAAAAGTGAAACTTTCTCAGTGTGTCCAGTTGGTTTTTAGGAATTATCTGTTCTTACAGCCTTTTTTTCATGTAACACTGGATAAGAGAAGTTTTTATTTGTTTTGTCTAATTCAAAAATCTGTATCAGATGGCATAACTGGAATTAAGGGTAAATACTTAGAAAGTTCAGTTTATTTATTTATTCTTCCAGATTCATCTGCCTTTGAAAGTTCAACAAAGCTTTAGTTTGGTTTTTATCTTTGTGTTTTAATTATTTGTGCTACTTCTTTTCACGTGGACTCCATACTGGTCAAAATCATTTTCAGATCATGAAGGTTATTTGTATCCCTTCAAGTGTTAGAACCAAAACTGAAGAGCAAATTCTTTTATCAACTGAGATTTGTAAAGCTTGCAAATCAATGTATACAAGTTCCCTATTTATTTGAATTTGAGCAAGCCACTGTTTCTAAAGGGGAGGGTTAGAACCAAAAGGAAATGTTTTTTTGAATCACAGAGTTTTCATCTGAAAGTTTAGCTGAACACCAAATGACGAACATTCAGAAGAAAGGCCTTGCCTTTGGATGTGTTGCGTTCGTGCTTTCTGAATGCTTTGTTTTTAGCTGTTTGTGCTCACACAGGCCGTCAATAATTTGAAAGTACGAGGCACACGTCATGGCACCTCATCCCTAAATGCTTCAGTATGTCTCCACTAAGAATGAGGAGATTATTCTATACAGAACCACAATACTATATCACACTCTAGAAAGCTAACATTATACAACAATGGTAAGGTAATATATAGTCTGTTTTTCCAAATTTTCCTCAAAATTTGCTTCTGTAAATTTTTGTTCCTCCTAATCCGATATCTAGCCAAGGATCACACATTGCATTTGGTAGTTGTGTCTCTTTAGTCTTTTTAAACCAGAGCAGGCCCCTTTCCTTTCTTTAAATGTTTTTTCTTTTATAACATTAACATTTTGAGGAGTCTAAGCCAGTTGTCTTGTAGAATGTTCTACACCCTACTTTTGTCTTTTCTTCTTGCTTAGTTTCAGGTTAAACATTTTTGGTAGGAATACCACTTGTATACTTCCTATTACATCACAGCAGGAGGCACAGTGATACACCAGCCTGTGTTAAAGAAGATGCAGAGTTTGGTCACGATGTAGGTTACTTGTGTGATCAGACCACTCCACTGGAAAGCCCTTTTCCTTTTTTTAAGTATAAGTAGTCTGTAGGGTCATGCTTCAAGACCCTCTGACTGTCCTGTTCCCTAATAACCTCTCACTTGATGGTTTTAACTTGTTTATTGATGTGGTTTTCCTAGGGGTTTACTGATGGATGTCAATGTATCTGTAAAGCCCGACCTCCAAAATGTTTAAAAGATCTTTTCTCCCTGTTTTTGAAGCGCTTTCTGCAAATTTCTATGCATGAGAGAAGTGTTTTGTGAGTGGTAGGTTACTGGAATTTGGGTACAAATCTTGTTCATCTAATTTTCCTGTCTTGCCCAGCATCACATACAACAACTAGGTACTTAGTTTTTGTTGTTGTTTGTTTGAGAACACTTTGTTCTGACCTTTCCCTTACCCTGAGCCAAGCATTTGGATCTTTGGTGTCTGGTATAAACTGTACTAGTAAATAAAGCAAAGGGGCTTAGCCCCTGGTTTTTGGTGTTCTCTTTGAAGATTTTTGAGTACAGCAAAGTTTGATTTGTGTCTTTGTTGACATTGAAGTAAGTTTAGGTCAACTGGAAGTGAGTTAAGATACATTTAGTTGTTTAATCATCAGTTTTATCAATAAGACATTTGTCACAAGTATAAAATAGTTCTTTTTGACTGTGTAGGCAAGAGGATCCCACAGTGACTTAGGGAACCTTAACGTCCATTATTAGCCTAATAACGAATAACTGTGGAAGTTACTAAGTCTTGACTTTTCCTGCTCAGCCACTAGAGCTGTTAGGAAATTCATCATGACAGCAGGCAGTGAGATGTTTTTTGTTTTGTCTGTTGATTAGCTTTTCAGTATTTGCCTTGCATGAAAAGGTGTCTGTCATTTTAGATGATTGATGATAATAAGAGCTAGTATACTTTTAACATAAACATCATATCATTTAATCCAGAAAGTCACTCTGTGAAAGGAGATGTTACTGTTATTCTGATTACACAGGTAGAGATAAAAGGCTTGGAGAAATTAAAAGTAAACAACATCACACAGCTTGTAAGGAGCTCCAAATTCTTTGCCCTTTCTGTCTTATCAGTCTAAAAGGTAGAGGTGTTCTGGAGAATCTAAATAAGGACAAACCATGGCCCTGCTCTTAGGGATCTCTTAAATCTGGGCCTTCTGGTTCAAGATGGCAGACTAGAAGGATGTGTGCTCATCTGCAAGAACACCAAAATCCCAACTAGCTGTTCAACAACCATTTATAGGAGGACGATGTAACTGACCAAAAAAAGATATCCCATGTCCAAAGACAAAGAAGAAGCTGTAGCGTGATGGTAGGATGGGTGCAATCATGATAAAATCAAATCCCATACCTGCCAGGTGGGTGAGCTGGGGATCCAACAAAGGGACTGGGGATCCCCAGGAAATCTGACCCTGAAGGCCAGCAGTATTGGATTACAAGACCTCCACAGGACTGGGGGAAACAGAGACTCCAGTCTTGGAGGGCACAAACAAAATCTTGTGCACACCAAGGTCTAGAAGAAAGGAGCAAGTGGCTCCACAGGAGGCTGAACCAAAACTACCTGCTGGTGTTGGAGGGTGTCCTGTGCAGGCGTGGGTTGGCAGGGCCTTGCCACAGGGACAGGGGCAATGTCCCCCTTGGTGTAAGCCCTTTTGAAGGTCCCTGTTAACTGTACTATAGAGCCCAGGGCTGATTTGTCTCAGGCCAAACAACTGCCAGGGAGGGAGTGCAACCCCACTTATCAGCAGATAGTTGGACTAAAGCTTTACTGAGTAAGGCCATGCTCATCAGAGCAAGACTCAGTTTTTCCCACCACCAGTCCCTCCCATCAGGAAGCTTACACAAGCCTCTTAGCCTCCTCCATCAGAGGTCAGACAGAAGAAGCAAGAAGAACCACAGTCCCACAGCAGCTAAAACAAAAAGCACATTACAGAAAGTTCATTAGCATGAAAAAGCAGAAAGTTATGTCCCAGATGAAGGGACTAGATAAAACCCCAGAAAAACAACTAAATGAAGTGGAGATGGCAACCTTCCAGAAAATAATTCAGAGTAGTGATAGTGAAGATAATCCAGAATCTTGGGGAAAAAATGGAGAAGATGAAGAAATGTTTTATCAAAGACCTAGAAGAACTAAGCTAGTGGAGGTGATAGAATTCCAGCTGAGCTATTTGAAATCCTAAAAGATGATGCTGTGAAAGTGCTGTACTCAATATGCCAGCAAATTTGGAAAAATCAGCAGTGGCCACAGGACTGGAAAGGGTCAGTTTTTATTCCAATCCCAAAGAAAGACAATGCCAAAGAATTTTCAAACTGCTGCACAATTGTACTTAGCTCACACACTAGCAAAGTAATGCTCAAAATTCTCCAAGCCAGGCTTCAACAGTATGTGAACCGAGAACTTCCAGATGTTCAAGCTGGATTTAGAAAAGGCAGAGGAACCAGAGATCAAATTGCCAACATCCATTGGATCATCGAAAAAGCAAGAGAGTTCCAGAAAAACATCTATTTCTGCTTTATTGACTATGCCAAAGCCTTTGACTGTGTGGATCACAACAAACTGTGGAAAATCCTTAAAAGAGATAGGAATACCAGACCACCTGACCTGCCTCCTGAGAAATCTGTATGCAGGTCAAGAAGCAATACTTAGAACTGAACATGGAACAACAGGCTGGTTCCAAATTGGGAAAGGAGTACGTCAAGGCTGTATATTGTCACCCTGCTTATTTGCAGTCATTTCAGTCCAGTCGCTCAGTCATGTCCGACTCTGCGACCCCATGAATCGCAGCATGCCAGGCCTCCCTGTCCATCACCAACTCCCAGAGTTCACCCAGACTCATGTCCATCAAGTCAGTGATGCCATCCAGCCATCTCATCCTCTGTCATCCCCTTCTCCTCCTGCCCCCAATCCCTCCCAGCATCAGTCTTTTCCAATGAGTCAACTCTTTGCATGACGTGGCCAAAGTACTGGAGTTTCAGCTTTAGCATCATTCCTTCCAAAGAAATCCCAGGGCTGATCTCTTTCAGAACGGACTGGTTGGATCTCCTTGCAGTCCAAGGGACTCTCAAGAGTCTTCTCCAACACCACAGTTGAAAAGCATCAATTCTTCGGCGCTCAGCCTTCTTCACAGTCCAATTCTCACATCCATACATGACCACAGGAAAAACCGTAGCCTTGACTAGATGGACCTTTGTTGGCAAAGTAATGTCTCTGCTTTTGAATATGCTATCTAGGTTGGTCATAACTTTCCTTCCAAGGAGTAAGCGTCTTTTAATTTCATGGCTGCAGCCACCATCTGCAGTGATTTTGGAGCCCCCCAAAATAAAGTCTGACACTGTTTCTACTGTTTCCCCATCTATTTCCCATGAAATGATGGGACTTGATAAAGGACAGAAATGGTATGGACCTAAGAGAAGCAGAAGATATTAAGAAGAGATGGCAAGAATACACAGAAGAACTGTACAAAAAAGATCTTCACAACCCAGATAATCACAATGGTGTGATCACTCACCTAGAGCCAGACATCCTGGAATGTGAAGTCAAGTGGGCCTTAAAAAGCATCACTACGAACAAAGCTAGTGGAGGTGATGGAATTCCAGTTGAGCTATTTCAAATCCTGAAAGATGATGCTGTGAAAGTGCTGCACTCAATATGCCAGCAAATTTGGAAAACTCAGCAGTGGCCACAGGACTGGAAAAGGTCAGTTTTCATCCCAATCCCAAAGAAAGGCAATGCCAAAGAATGCTCAAACTACCACACAATTGCACTCATCTCACATGCCAGTAAAGTAATGCTCAAAATTCTCCAAGTCAGGTTTCAGCAATATGTGAACCGTGAACTTCCCTGATGTTCAAGCCAGTTTTAGAAAAGGCAGAGGAACCAGAGATGAAATTGCCAACATCCGCTGGATCATGGTAAAAGCAAGAGAGTTCCAGAAAAACATCTATTTCTGCTTTATTGACTATGCCAAAGCCTTTGACTGTGTGGATCACAATAAACTGTGGAAAATTCTGAAAACGATGGGAATTCCAGACTACCTGATCTGCCTCTTGAGAAATCTGTATGCAGGTCAGGAAGCAACAGTTAGAACTGGACATGGAACAACAGACTGGTTCCAAATAGGAAAAGGAGTACGTCAAGGCTGTATGTTGTCACCCTGCTTATTTAACTTCTGTGCAGAGTACATCATGAGAAACGCTGGACTGGAAGAAGCACAAGCTAGAATCAAGATTGCCGGGAGAAATCTCAATAACCTCAGATATGCAGATGACACCACCCTTATGGCAGAAAGTGAAGAGGAACTAAAAAGCCTCTTGATGAAAGTGAAAGTGGAGAGTGAAAAAGTTGGCTTAAAGCTCAGCATTCAGAAAATGAAGATCATGGCAGTATGTCATGGAAAATGCTGGTCTGGGTGAAGCATAAGCTGGAATCAAGATTGCTGGGAGAAATATCAGTAACCTCAGATATGCAGATGATACCACTCTTATGGCAGAAAGTGAAGAAGAACTAAAGAGCCTCTTCGTAAAGGTGAAAGAGGAGAGAGAAAAACTGGCTTAAAACTCAGCATCCAAAAAATGAAGATCATGGCATCGAGTCCCATCACTTTGTGGCAAATAGGTGGGAAAACAATGGAAACAGTGACAGACTTATTTTGGGGGGCTCCAAAATCACTGCAGATGGTAATTGCAGTCATGAAATTAAAAGATGCTTGCCCCAAGTTAGAAAAACTATGACCAACCTAGACAACATATTAAAAAATAGAGACATTACTTCACTGACAAAGGCCCGTCTAGTCAAAGCTATGGTTTTTCCGGTAGTCATGTATGGATGTGAGAATTGGACCATAAAGAAAGCTAAGTGCTGAAGACTTCATATTTTTGAACTGTGGTGTTGGAGAAGACTCTTGAGAGTCTCTTGGACTGCAGGGAAATCGAACCAGTCAATCCTAAAGGAAATCAGTCCTGAATATTCATTGGAAGGACTGATGCTGAAGCTCCAATAGTTTGGCCACATGATATGAAGAACTGACTCACTGGAAAAGACCCTGATGCTGGGAAAGATTGAAGGCAGGAGGAGAAGGGATGACAGAGGATGAGATGGTTGAATGGCATCACTGACTCCATGAATATGAGTTTGAATAAGCTCCAGGAGTTGGTGATGGACAGGAAAGCCTGACGTGCTACAGTCCATGGGGTCACAAAGAGGTGAACACAAAAGAGCAACTGAACTGAGAAGAACTAAAGAACAGACAAAAAAATAAATACACTAGAAGGAATCAATAGCAGAATACCTAAGGCAGAAGAAAGGATAAATGGCCTGGAAGACAGAATGGTGGAATCACTGCCGCAGAACAGAATATAGAAAAAAGAATGAAAAGAATTGAAGACAGCCTAAAAGATCTCTGGGACATTAAATGCACCAACATTCACTTTATAGGGGTCCCAGAAAGAGAAGAGAAAGAGAATACCTGAGAAAATATGTGAAGAGATGATAGCTGAAAACTCCTTAACATGGGGAAGGAAATAGCAGTCCAGGAAGTGGAGAGTCCCAGGCAGGATATAAATCCAAGGAGGAACACACGAAGACATAGTAATCAAACTGACAAAAATTAAAGACATAAAATATTAAAAGCAACAAGGGAAAAATGACATATAGGGGAACTCCCATCAGGCTATCAGCTGATTTTTCACCAGAAACTCTGCAAGCCAGAAGGGAGTGGCACTTTAAAGTGATGAAAGAGGAAGAACCGACAACCAAGAATACTCTACCCAATAAGACTCTCCTTCAGATTTGATGGAGAAATCAAAAGCTTTCCAGACAATCAAAAGTTAAGAGAATTTAGCACCACCAAACCAGCTTTACAACAAATGCTAAAGGAACTTTTCTAGGCGGGAAACAGAAGGAAGAGACCTGCAGAAAATAAACCCAAAACAGTTAAGAAAATGGTAATGGATCTTACATATTGATAATTACCTTAAATGTAAATGGATTAAATGCACCAGACATAGATTGGCTGGGCAGGTGAGAAAATGTGCATGTATGCAATTCTACTTACCACTTTACTCTGCTTGACCACCCCCCAGATTGTATAATTATTTTATAGTGCCAGGTCAGTCATGTTTCCATTATGGCTTGCAGTTGTAATAATCTTCTATTTTTGGTCTGGCTATTGAGTGTGAAAACTGTTCTTTTTGTTTGTTTGTTTTGATGGTGAAAACTGATAAACATCTTTTACTATTGTGATTGTGCAACTCTTAATACCATTGTATTATGACTGGTCAACAGAAAAACAACAGAACTCTATATCACCAAAACTACCGTTTAATAGAAAAACCTGTAATCACTTTTTAAAATCCAGATGTATATCAGAATTGTTGGAATTTTTGAAAAATAAAAATGCCCAGGTATTGCTTTTTTTCTTCAGAGCTCCAGATATGTTTCTAATGAGCAGCCATGTTTGGAAACAACTGAACTACATGATGATCTTTTACTTTTATCTCGTTTGTTCCACTTTTTCTGTTTCATATTCAGTGCTCCCATTTCATTTAGTTTGTTTTCCAGTTTTTCCATCTCTTCTTTTTTGTTTTTTGATGTTCTTTCTTAAGCCTTTATCAACTAGTAGAAAAGTTTGTATACATATATGTAAAAACAATATGTATAGTATATATATTTCAGAAAACTTAGAATTTTTGCCTAACTATAAATTTTATGACATTTTGATTCTACTTGTTTGACTTAGTATGAATAGAATGCTAGATTTCTAATTAAAAAAATAGATATGCAACAACAACAAAGGTTTACTGTATAGCACAGGGAACTGTATAGTCAGTTCAGTCGCTCAGTTGTGTCCAGCTCTTTGCCACCCCATGAATTGCAGCACTCCAGGCCTGCCTGTCCATCACCAACTCCCGGAGTTCACTCAAACTCATGTCCATCGAGTCCATGATGCCATCCGCCCTTCTCATCCTCTGTTGTCCCCTTTTCCTCCTGCCCCCAGTGCCTTCCAGCATCAGAGTCTTTTCCAATGAGTCAACTCTTCACATCAGGTGGCCAAAATACTGGAGTTTCAGCTTCAGCATCAGTCCTTCCAATGAACACCCAGGACTGATCTCCTTTAGAATGGACTGGTTGGATCTCCTTGCAATCCAAGGGACTCTCAAGAGTCTTCCCAACACCACAGTTTAAAAGCATCAATTCTCCGGTGCTCAGCTTTCTTCACAGTCCAACTCTCACATCACAGTCCAACTCTCACAGTCCAACTCTTCACAGTCCAACTCTCACCAGTAGAAAAACATGACCATAGCCTTGGCTAGACGGACCTTTGTTGGCAAAGTAATGTCTCTGCTTTTTAATATGCTATCTAGGTTGGTCATAACAGTCAGTGTCTAGTAATAACCTATAATGGAAAATAATTTCAAAAATAATATATGTGTATATGTATAACTGAATCACCTTGTGTACCTGAAACACTGTGTGTCTTCTTATGAATATATTATAGAATGCAAATCAATGGAAGAGCTAAGAAAGTAAAGGGCAGACAACTGCAAAATAGAAGGTTAAAGTTGGTACAATGAAGGTAGCATTTGAGGGAAGGTACAATGAAGGGAAGAATGGGAAAGAAAAAGAATGCCCAAAGTATGGAGATGGGAAAGCACAGGACTTGTTGCAGGAGAAGCCTGGTCTGGTTTGGCTAGAGCGTGAGCCACATGTGAGAAAGTAAAGAAAGTACTGGAGGCTCGACCTGAAACATAGGTTAGGGTCATGTTGTGGAAGGCGTTGAGTGCCATGGTAGAGAAGAACATCATTCTGTAGGAAAATTTGAGCAGGAAATGAAAAATGTGGCTCTACAAAAGAACCAATAATCGTCATGATAAATGTTTACATTTTTCGGTTATGACTTTGCGCTCATCCCTTAACATTTGTTATCTCCTTAATGCCTCATAGTAACTATGAACTATGGACATGGAACTGAGGCTCAGACTGGGGTCTATCATTTTCTAAAGTCTTGTCCTATTTTCCACTGTGATAGATTGCTGTTTCTTTTATCAGATCACCTGATAAGTTCTTAATTCTCTGTCAAGAATATGGTTGTAGGAAAAGGACATTTTCAAGTTCTGAAAGGACTACTTCTCAATGTGTAATCATACTAAGGAATATAATCACTGCCAAGCCTGACTTGTGCTGCTCTCTAATTTGGGACCAGAGCTAGATGGGAAATTGAAGATTTGGATGATGTTTTATTTACATGCCTCATGACGTCAGTACATGCTCATAGCAAACGTTTTTATTTTCCTTTTTGGTGTTTAACCTTATTGGCCCTATGTAAATCTTGGGTCAGGTAAAGCTCTGTTTCTAGGGGCATTTTAAGATACATAATGAAGTGATACATCTCCTAGCTAAAATTTGTTTCTTCTCAGCAGGTTTTCTACTTTTAAAAGACAATGACTACTGATGAAGCTGCCAAGAACAATGGAGAAAGCCCTGCAGCAGCTGTTGCTGAACAGGGAGAGGATATTACCTCCAAAAAAGATAGAGGAGTATTAAAGGTGAGGCCATGACATGTAAGGAAATTTGCTATCTGGAAAGATTGTTAATAAAAATCTTTTTTTGTTTTTGGCTGGAGGTGTAGATGGATTGGGGCTTCCCAAGTGGTGCAGTTGTAAAGAATTTGCCTGACCATGCAGGAGACGGAAGAGACGTGGGTTCCATCTCTGGGTTTGGAAGATCCCCTGGAGGGGGAAATGGCAACCCACTCCAGTATTCTTGCCTAGAGAATCCCATGGACAGAGGAGTCTGGTGGACTACAGTCCATGGGATTGCAAAGAGTCAAACATGACTGAGCAACTGAGCATTGAGATGGATTATGTTTATTGAGGCTTACCAAGTACCAAACGCTACAGCTAAATTCTCATTTGGTCTTTATAACTGCAGGTTTATTTTTAATCCCAGATTACAGATAGTAAAGCTGAGGGCCAGCTATGTAAATTAACTTGCCCCAAATCATATATCTCAGTAAATGCAGGTCTGAGGATTTATGTTATGTCTGACTCCAAAAAGACTGTCTCTCTCTATTCTCACCAGAGTATAAATGGGCAATTATTTTAATATTTAAGTATATTAAAGCTGCTGCTGCTAAGTCACCTCAGTCGTGTCCAACTCTGTGTGACCCCATAGACGGCAGCCCAGCAGGCTGCCCCGTCCCTGGGATTCTCCAGGCAAGAACACTGGAGTGGGTTGCCATTTCCCTCTCCAATGCATGAAAGTGAAAAGTGAAAGTAAAGTCGATCAGTCGTGTCCGACTCTTAGCGACCCCATGGACTGCAGCCTACCAGGCTCCTCTCTCTGTGGGATTTTCCAGGCAAGAGTACTGGAGTGGGGTGCCATTGCCTTCTCCAATATTAAAACTAGTTAATGACAATTTAAAAAAAAACTTTCTTAAAGGAAAAAAAAGTTGACTTGAAAAGTTCAAAAGGATTTGTTTTTTACATAGAGTTCCTGTGTGTAATGAAAACATTTTTTTGAGGTTTAATCAGAGAATGTATCTCACTTTTGAATTAGTGTTCCTCCTTAAAAACACTTTTTTCACTCTGTAATTATGTTTACAAGTGGTTTTTTTTTAAACCTCACAGAGGTCTTTTGAGACAGAGCACATTTGATTCTTCCATTTATATATGGAAGATATATGTGTTGTTATTCCATATAATAGAGAGGTTAAATGGCTTTAGTCATAGTAAGTTCTTTTTTCTCCTACACTGTTGTGATGTATTCAGGTTTTGTAAGGTTAATTTTTTTGCTGAAAAGATTGAACTATTTAAATATTATCAGTAAGCTGAGTTTTAATATAACCTATGTTATCAGTAGCAAATGAGATTTTTTCTTTTAGTTTGTTTTGGCTAATCTTGCTTACGTGAAAGCTTTCTTCACATATTCACAAACATCAATCTCTTCTGAATATACATGTTTTACTATTTGCTTGCTATATGCTAAGCCAAAGTTTGAAGACCTGTAAAATAAAGACTTTAGCATTATAGATGTGTACCATGCTATCTTCATTCAGAGGGCTTTCAACCTTGTAGCTCTGTGAATTCAGTTCAGTTCAGTTCAGTTGCTCAGTCGTGTCCGACTCTTTGCTGCCCCATGAATCGCAGCACGCCAGGCCTCCCTGTCCAACACCAACTCCCAGAGTTCATTCAGACTCACGTCCATCGAGTCAGTGATGCCATCCGCCCATCTCATCCTCTGTCGCCCGCTTCTCCTCCTGCACCCAATCCCTCCCAGCATCAGTCTTTTCCAATGAGTCAACTCTTCGCATGAGGTGGCCAAAGGACTGGAGTTGCGGCTTCAGCATCATTCCTTCCGAAGAAATCCCAGGGCTGATCTTCAGAACGGACTGGTTGGATCTCCTTGCAGTCCAAGGGACTCTCAAGAGTCTTCTCCAACACCACAGTTCAAAACCATCAATTCTTCGGTGCTCAGCTTTTTTCACAGTCCAACTCTCACATCCATACGTGACCACTAGAAAAACCATAGCCTTGACTAGATGGACCTTTGTTGGCACAGTAATGTCTCTGCTTTTCAATATGCTATCTAGGTTGGTCATAACTTTCCTTCCAAGGAAGAAGCGTCTTTTAATTTCATGGCTGCAGTCACCATCTGCTGTGATTTTTGAGCCCCCCCAAAATAAAGTCTGACACTGTTTCCACTGTTTCCCCATCTATTTCCCATGAAATGATGGGACCAGATGCCATGATCTTTGTTTTCTGAATGTTGAGCTTTACGCCAACTTTTTCACTCTCCACTTTCACTTTCACAAGAGACTTTTTAGTTCTTCTTCACTTTCTGCCATAAGGGTGGTGTCATCTGCATATCTGAGGTTATTAATATTTCTCCTGGCAATCTTGATTCCAGCTTGTGCTTCTTCCAGCCCAGTGTTTCTCATGATGTACTCTGCATAGAAGTTAAATAAGCAGGGTGACAATATACAGCCTTGATGTACTCCTTTTCCTATTTGGAACCAGTGTGTTGTTCCATGTCCAGTTCTAACTGTTGCTTCCTGACCTGCATACAGGTTTCTCAAGAGGCAGGTCATGTGGTCTGGTATTCCCATCTCTTTCAGAATTTTCTATAGTTTATTGTGATCCGTAGAGTCAAAGGCTTTGGCATAGTCAATAAAGCAGAAATAGATGTTTTTCTGGAGCTCTCTTGCTTTTTCGATGATCCAGCAGATGTTGGCAATTTGATCTCTGGTTCCTCTGCCTTTTCTAAAACTGGCTTGAACATCTGGAAGTTCACGGTTCACATATTGCTGAAGCCTGGCTTGGAGAATTTTGAGCATTACTTTACCAGCGTGTGAGATGAGTGCAATTGTGCAGTAGTTTGAGCATTCTTTGGCATTGCCTTTCTTTGGGATCGGAATGAAAACTGACCTTTTCCAGTCCTGTGGCCACTGCTGAGTTTTCCAAATTTGCTGGCATATTGACTGCAGCACTTTCACAGCATCATCTTTCAGGATTTGGAATAGCGCCACTGAAATTCTATCACCTCCACTAGCTTTGTTCGTAATGATGCTTTCTAAGGCCCACCTGACTTCACATTCCAGGATGTCTGGCTCTAGGTCAGTGATCACACCATCGTGATTATCTTGGTCATAAAGATCTTTTTTGTACAGTTCTTCTGTGTATTCTTGCCACCTCTTCTTAATATCTTTTGCTTCTGTTAGGTCCATAGCGTTTCTGTCGTTTATTGTGGCCATCTTTGCATGAAGTGTTCCCTTGGTACATTTGGTTCCCTCTAATTTTCTTAAAGAGATCTCTAGTCTTTACTATTCTGTTGTTTTCCTCTATTTCTTTGCATTGATCACTGAGGAAGCCTTTCTTATCTCTTCTTGCTATTCTTTGGAACTCTGCATTCAGATGCTTATGTCTTTGCTTTTCTCCTTTGCTTTTTGGTTCTCTTCTTTTCACAGCTATTTGTAAGGCCTCCCCACACAGCCATTTTGCTTTTTTGCATTTCTTTTCCATGGGGATGGTCTTGATCCCTGTCTCCTGTACAATGTCACGAACCTCTGTTCATAGTTCATCAGGCACTCTATCAGATCTAGGCCCTTAAATCTATTTCTCACTTCCACTGTATAATCATAAGGGATTTGATTTAGGTCATACCTGAATGGTCTAGTGGTTTTCCCTACTTTCTTCCATTTCAATCTGAATTTGCCTGTAAGAAGTTCATGATCTGAGCCACAGTCAACTCCTGGTCTTGTTTTTGTTGACTGTATAGAGCTTCTCCATCTTTGGCTGAAAAGAATATAATTAGTCTGATTTCGGTGTTGACCATCTGGTGATGTTCATGTGTAGAGTCTTCTCTTGTGTTGTTGGAAGAGGGTGTTTGCTATGACCAGTGCATTTTCTTGGCAAAACTCTATTAGCCTTTGCCCTGCTTCATTCTGTACTCCAAGGCCAAATTTGCCTGTTACTCCGGGTGTTTCTTGACTTCCTACTTTTGCATTCTGGTCCCCTATAATGAAAAGGACATCTTTTTTGGGTGTTAGTTCTAAAAGGTCTTGTAGGTCTTCCTAGAACTGTTCAACTTCAGCTTCTTCAGTGTTACTTGTTGGGGCATAGACTTGGATTACTGTGGTACTGAATGGTTTGCCTTGGAAACGAACAGAGATCATTCTGTCATTTTTGAAATTACATCCAAGTACTGCATTTCGGAGTCTTTTGTTGACCATGATGTGTGAATTACTCATCCCAAACTCCAGAATGCCTCTCAAGACCATGGAAATTCTGCAGGTTGTTATCTTCTGCTCTTTTATCTTTTCAGAGCACTGGTGCAGAGAACAACTTGCCTCAGGCCCTGCTTTGTTCTAGGGAGTAAATCCAATAAGATTTTTAGGCCTGTAAGAAACATTTTGAGATTGTAAACCCTTTAAATCTTACCATCTATCACTGTCTAAAGCCTCAGGTTTCACCATAGGGCTTTTGGTTAAGATTAAATAGGTCTGTGGACTTCCCTAATAGTCCAGTGGTTAAGACACCAGACTACTGCAGGAGCACAGGTTCGATCCCTGGTCAGGGAACTCAGGTCTTGCATGCTGTGCAGCACGGCCAAAAAATCAGTTCAGTTCAGTTGCTCAGTCGTGTCTGACTCTTTGTGACCCCATGGACTGCAGCATGCCAGGCTTCCCTGTCCATCACCAGCATCCGGAGCTTACTCAAACTCATGTCCATCTAGTCAGTGATGCCATGCGGCTGTCTCATCCTCTTTCGTCACCTTCTCTGCCCGCCTTTGATCTTTCCCAGCATCAGGCTTTCTTTTCAGTGAGTCAGTTCTTCGTGTCAGGTGGCCAAAGAGTTGGAGTTTCAGCCTCAGCATCAGTCCTTCCAATGAATATTCTGGACTGATTTCCTTTAGGATTGACTGGTTGGATCTCCTTGCAGTCTGATGGACTCAACAGAGTATTCAGCACCACAGTTCAAAAGCATCAGTTCTTCAGTGCTCAGCTTTCTTTATAGTCCAACTCTCACATCCATACATGACTACTGGAAAAATTATAGCATTGACCATTCTCACCTTTGTCGGCAAAGTAATTTCTCTGCTTTTTTAATATGCTGTCTGTGTATAGACAGCATATTAAAGGAGTAAGTGTCTATTAATTTCATGTCTACAGTCACCATGTGCAGTGATTTTGGAGCCCCCCAAAAAAGTCTGCACTGTTTCCCCAACTATTTGTCATGAAGTGATGGGATCGGAAACCGTGATCTTAGTTTTCTGAATGTTGAGTTTTAAGCCAACTTTTTCACTCTCCTCTTTTATTTTCATCAAGAGACTCTTTAGTTCTTCTTCGCTTTCTGCCATAAGGGTGGTGTCATCTGCATATCTGAGGTTATTGGTATTTCTCCCAGCAATCTTGATTCCAGCTTGTGCTTCATCCAGCTCAGCATTTTGCATGATGTACTCTGCATATGTTAAATAAGCAGGGTGACAATGTACAACCTTGATGTACTCCTTTCCCAATTTTGAACCAGTCTGTTTTTCCATGTCCAGTTCTAAGTGTTGCTTCTTGACCTGCATACAGATTTCTCAGGAGGCAGGTCAAGTGGTCTGGTATTCCCATCTCTTTTAAGGATTTTCCACAGTTTGTTGTGATTCACACAGTCAAAGGCTTTGGCGTAGTCAATAAAGCAGAAGTAGATGTTTTTCTGGAACTCTCTTGCTTTTTTGACTGATCCAGCAGATGTTGGCAATTTGACCTCTGGTTCTCTGCATTTTCTAAATCCAGCTTGAACATCTGGAAGTTCACAGTTCGCGTACTGCTGAAGCCTGGCTTGGAGAGTTTTGAGCAGTACCTTGCTAGCATGTGAGATGAGTGCAAATTGTGCGGTAGTTTGAGCATTCTTTGGCATTGCCTTTCTTTGGGATTGAAATGAAAACTGACCTTTTCCAGTCCTGTGGCCACTGCTGAGTTTTCCAAATTTGCTGGCATATTGAGTGCAGCACTTTCACAGTGTCATCTTTCAGGATTTGAAAGAGCTCAGCTGGAATTCCATTACCCCCACTAGCTTTGTTCATAGTGAAGCTTCCTAAGGGCCGCTTGACTTTGCATTCCAGGATGTCTGGCTCTAGGTAAGTGATGACACCATCGTGGTTATCTGGGTCATGAAGATCTTTTTTGTATAGTTCTTCTGTGTATTCTTGCTACCTCTTCTTAATATCTGCTGCTTCTATTAGGTCCATACGATTTCTGTCCTTTATTGTGCCCATCTTTGCATGAAATGCTCCCTTGGTATCTCTAATTTTTTTGAGGAGCTCGCTAGTCTTTCTCATTCTGTTGTTTTCCTGTTTCTTTGCATTGATCACTGAGGAAGACTTTCTTATCTCTCCTTGCTATTCTTTGGAACACTGCATTCAAATTAGTATATCTTTCCTCTTCTCCTTTACCGTTAGCTTCTTTTCTCAACTATTTGTACGGCCTCCTCAGACATCCATTTTGCCTTTTTGCGTTTCTTTTTCTTGGGGTTGGTCTTGATCACTGCCTGTTATCAATGTCATGAACCTCCATCCATAGTTCTTCAGGCACTGTATCAGATCTGATCCCTTTAATCTATTTGTCACTTCCACGGTATAATCATAAGGGATTCTACAAACTAAGATGGTGGAGTAGAAAGACGTGAACTCATCATCTTCTGCTAGAACTCCAAAATTACAACTCGCTACTGAACAGCTGTCAACAGGAGAGTATTGAATCCCACCAAAAAAAGATACTCCATGTGCAAGGGCAGAGGGCAAGATGGTAGGAGGGGTGAAATTGTGTTTAAACTTAAACCCCATACCTGTCAGAGACACTCGGAGGTCTCAGACAAGCCTTGTATGCACCAGGACCCAGAGACCCCCACAGAGACTGAGCCAGAACTGTGTTTGAGTGTCTCCTGTGGAGGTATGGGTCAGCAGTGGACTGGGGCAGGGGCTCTAAGTGCAGTAGACTTGGGAATGGCATAAGCCCTCTTGGAGGAGGTCACCATTAATCCCACCGTAGAGCTGCCAGAACTTACACAGGACTGGGGAAACAGACTCCTGGGGGGCACAAACAAGACCTTGTGCACACCAGGACCCAGGAGAAAGGAGCAGTGACCCCACAAGAGAGTGACCCAGAGTTGCCTGTGAGTGTCCAGGAGTCTCTGATGGAGGCGTGGGTCGGTGGTAGCCTACTGCAGGGTTTAGGGCACTGACTGCAGCAGTGCGTGGACCTTTCGAAGGAGGTCACCATTATCTTCATTACCTCCTCCATAGTTTGGCCTCAAATCAAACAACAGGGAAGGAACACAGCCCTCATCAACAGAAAATTGGATTGAAGATTTACTGAGCATGGCCCTGTCCATCAGAAGAAGACCCAGTTTCACCCTCAGCCTGTCTCTCCCGTCAGGAAGCTTCCATAAGCTGCTTTTCCTTCTCCATCAGAGGGCTGACAGACTGAAAACCACAATCACAGAAAACTAACCAATCTGATCACATGGACCACACCCTTGTCTAACTCGGTGAAGCCATGAGCCATGCCATGGAGGGCAACCCAGGACGGATGGGTCTTGGTGGAGAGTTCTGACAAAAGATGGTCCACTGGAGAAGAGAATGGCAAACCACTTCAGTATTCTTGCCTTGAGAACCATATGAACAGTATGAAAAGGCAAAAAGAAAGGACACTGAAAGATGAACTCCCCAGGTCAGTAGGTGCCCAATATGCTACTGCAGATCAGTGGAGAAATAACTCCAGAAAGAATGAAGAGACGGAGCTAAAGCGAAAACAGTACCCAGTTGTGGATGTGTCCTGTGATGGAAGTAAAGTCCAATGCTGTAAAGAGCAATATGCTTAGGAACCTGGAATGTTAGGTCCCTGAATCAAGGCAAATTGGAAGTGGTCAAACAGGAGATGGCAAGAGTGAACATTGGACATTTTAGCGATTGGCGAACTACAATGAACTAGAATGGGTGAATTTAACTCAGATGACCATTATATCTACTACTGTGGGCAAGAATCCCTTAAAGAAATGGAATAGCCCTGATAGTCAACAAAAGAGTCCAAAATTCAGTACTTGGATGCAATCTCAAAAACAACAGCATGATCTCTGTCCATTTCCAAGGCAAACCATTCAATATCACAGTAATCCAAGTCTGTGCCCTGACCAGTAATGCTGAAGAAGCTGAAGTTGAACGGTTCTATGAAGACCTACAAGACCTTCTAGAACTAATACCCCAAAAAGATGTCCTTTTCATTATAGGGGACTGGAATGCAAAAGTAGAAAGTCAAGAAACACCTGGAGTAACAGGCAAATTTGGCCTTGGAGTACAAAACAAAGCACGTCAAAGGCTAACAGAGTTTTGCCAGGAGAATGCACTGGTCATAGCAAACACCCTCTTCCAACAACACAAGAGAAGACTCTACACATGGACATCACCAGATGGTCAGTACCGAAATCAGATTGATTATATTCTTTGCAACCAAAGATGGAGAAGCTCTGTACAGTCAGCAAAAACAAAATTGGGAGCTGACTGTGGCTCAGATCATGAACTCCTTATTGCCAAATTCAGACTTAAATTGAAGAAAGTGGGGAGAACCACTAGACCATTCAGGTATGACCTAAATCAAATCCCTTACGATTATACAGTGGCCAAAAAACAGAGAAGAAAAAAAGAAGATTCAGATCAGATCAGTCGCTCAGTCGTGTCCGACTCTTTGCGACCCCATGAATCGCAGCACGCCAGGCCTCCCTGTCCATCACCAACTCCCGGAGTTCACTCAGACTCACAGCCATCGAGTCACTGATGCCATCCAGCCATCTCATCCTCTGTCGTCCCCTTCTCCTCCTGCCCCCAATCCCTCCCAGCATCAGAGTCTTTTCCAATGAGTCAACTCTTCGCATGAGGTGGCCAAAAGACTGGAGTTTCAGCTTTAGCATCATTCCTTCCAAAGAACACCCAGGGCTGATCTTCTTCAGAATGGCCTGGTTGGATCTCCTTGCAGTCCAAGGGACTCTCAAGAGTCTTCTCCAACACCACAGTTCAAAAGCATCAGTTCTTCAGCGCTCAGCTTTCTTCACAGTCCAACTCTCACATCCATACATGACCACTGGAAAAACCATAGCCTTGACTAGACGGACCTTTGTTGGCTAAGTAATGTCTCTGCTTTTGAATATGCTATCTAGGTTGGTCATAACTTTCCTTCCAAGGAGTAAGTGCCTTTTAATTTCATGGCTGCAGTCACCATCTGCAGTGATTTTGGAGCCCCCAAAAATAAAGTCTGACACTGTTTCCACTGCTTCCCCATCTATTTCCCATGAAGTGATGGGACCGGATGCCATGATCTTTGTTTTCTGAATGTTGAGCTTTACGCCAACTTTTTCACTCTCCACTTTCACTTTCATCAAGAGGCTTTTGAGTTCCTCTTCACTTTCTGCCATAAGGGTGGTGTCATCTGCATATCTGAGGTTATTGAGATTTCTCCCGGCAATCTTGATTCCGGCTTGTGTTTCTTCCAGCCCAGTGTTTCTCATGATGTACCCTGCATATAAGTTAAATAAGCAGGGTGACAATATACAGCCTTGACGTAATCCCTTTTCCTATTTGGAACCAGTGTATTGTTCCATGTCCAGTTCTAACTCTTGCTTCCTGACCTGCATACAAATTTCTCAAGAGGCAGATCAGGTGTTCTGGTATTCCCATCTCTTTCAGAATTTTCCACAGTTTATTGTGATCCACACAGTCAAAGGCTTTAGCATAGGCAATAAAGCAGAAATAGATGTTTTTCTGGAACTCTCTTGCTTTTCCCAAGAAGATTAAATAGGTCTATTAACTGCCATGACCTAGGGCAATTTAGTAACATATCTGTGAGAAGTTTCCTCATTTGTAAAATTTGAATAATAATACTGCCTATCTCATAGAATTAAGATTATATAAAGCATTTAATACAGTGCCATGTTTGTAATTGTCTCTTATTAACATATATATATATATTTTTATTTTTTTTTTTTTTTTTAAGACCAATGCAGATCTTGGAAGTCAGTCAGAAACTAGCCCAGTAATATAAAATTTCTTTATGGAGCTTACATTTTTAAACTGAATTGAGATTAGGTTGTTTTCTTAAGACAACTCCAGATTTAGGCACTAAACTCAGCTTGTTGGGGAAACCTGAAGTAATACCACAGTATTACTGTGCATGTGAACAGCGTTGACTCCCTGGGTGCCCTTCACTCCATCAGCCCAGTTACTTGGTTATAGTCCTAGAAATGCAGATGCCCTCCAGGGGCAGCCGAGGCTCCCCAGTACCACATGCAGTTCATGAACATGAGCTCTTTCAGAATATTGTGAGGTTTCTCTTAGATTAACATTTTTGGAAACATTTTTTCCTCTTGAGCCCTAGAAGGGCAGTAATGGTTCTCCTGTTTTTTTTTTTTAAATTAGCTTTTTAGTTTTTAAATTATAACTATTTTTTCCCAGCTGTATTGAGATGAA
Source organism: Bos indicus (assembly GCF_029378745.1). NCBI lineage: Eukaryota > Metazoa > Chordata > Mammalia > Artiodactyla > Bovidae > Bos > Bos indicus. Next base: position 11,119,870 of record NC_091782.1, on the reverse strand, counting down.
ATATAACATTATGTAAGTTTAAGGTGTATAATGTGATGATTTGATACATTTAAATGTTTCGAAATGACTACCACAAAAGGTTTAGTTCACCCCTTCATCACCTCAGATAATTATCATTTCTTTTTTGTGGTGAGAACATTTAAGATCTATTCTCTTAGCAGTTCTCAAGTATATAATACACTGTTGTTAATTACAGTCACCATTCTGTACATTAGATCTTGAGAATTTAATTCATGTTATGACTTGGAAGTTTGTACCCTTTGACCACCATCTCCTCATGGCAACCTTTTCCTCTGGCAACCATCATTCTGCTCTTTGTTTCTGTGAATTTAGCTTTTTTAGATTTCACATACATGTGGTATCACACCATTTATGTGTTTCTCTGACTTACTTCACTTAGCATAATGTCCTCAAAGTACATCCATGTTGTCACAAATGGTATGGTTTCCTTCTTTCTTGTGAGTGAACAATATTCTGTTATACATATCTATGGGTTTCCCTGGTGGCTCAGAAGGTAAAGCATCTGCCTGCAATGCAGGAGATCCAGGTTTGATCCCTGTGTTGGGAAGATCCCCTGGAGAAGCTAACCAGCTAACCTGCCTCAGAATTTTGGCCTGGGAAACCCATGGACAGAAGAGCCTGGAGGGCTACAGTCTGTGGGGTCAGACACAACTGAGCGACTAACACTACACAGTACATATATATACCACATCCCTATTCAGTATTTCTTTGAGATAATAATTTCATTTCCTTTGGATTTATACCCAGAAGTGGAATTGTTGGACCATATGGTAGTTCTAGTTTTAATTTTTTGAGGAAAGTTCATACCATTCTCCGTAGTGGCTGTCCCAGTTTACATCCCTATCAGTAGTGCACAAGGGTTTCCTTTTCTCCAAATCCTTATTAACAGTTGTTATTTGTTGATTTTTTTTTGTAATAACCATGAGTTCCGTATATATTTTGGATATCAAATATATGGTTTGTGGATATTTTCTACCACCCCATAGGTTGCCTTTTCATTTTGGTGATTGTTTCTTTTGCTGTGCAGAACCTTTTTAGTTTGATATTCTACCTATTTATTTTTGTTGCTTGTGCTTTTGGTGTCATATCCAAAAAAATTGCTGCCAGGATTAATGTCAAGGAGGTTTTCCCCTTGTTTTCCTTCACATGTTTTGTATAGTTTCAAATCTTATGTTTTAAGTCTGTTGTTGATTTTGAGTTAGGTTTTGTGAGTGGTGTAAGATAGGGGTCCAGTTTTATTCTTCATGGGGTTATCCAGTTTTCCTTGGCACTTTTTATTGAAGAGATTATCTGTTCCTCATTGAGTATTCTTGGCTCCCTTGTCAAATAGGAGTTAACTGTGTATGCTGAGGTTTATTTTTGGGTTCTTGATTCTGTTCCATTGGTCCATGTGTCTGTTTTTATTACTGTAGCTTTGTAATATAGTTTGAAATCAGGAAATATGATGCCTCCAGCTTTTTTCTTGGGATTGCTTTGGCTATTTTGGGCCTTTCATGGGCCTGTTCTTCTATTTCTGTGAAAAATACCATGGGAAAGTTGATATGGCTTGCATTGAGTCTGTAGTTGTCTTTCAGTGGTATGGACATTTTAGCGTTTTTAATTCTCCTCATTCATGAACATAGGCTGCCTTTTCCATTTATGTGTGTCTTCTTCAGTTCCTTCCATTAGAATCATGCAGTTTTCAGTGTACAAATCTTCTGCCTTCTTGATTAACTTTATTCCTAACTGTTTGATAGTTTTTGATGCTATTTGAATGAGAGTTTTATTGAGGTAGAATTTAACAGTTTATTAGTTTCAGGTGTGCAACATGATGATTTGACATTGGTATATATTATGAAATGGTCACCACAGTAACTCTAGTTAATATTTGTCACCACACATAGTTTAAAAAATTTTTTTGTGATGAGAACTTTTTAGATCTATTTTCTTAGCAGCTTTCAAGTAGGCATTACAATATTATTAACTGTCACACCCTGCTGTACGTTACATACATGGCTTACTTATTTTGTATCTTTCGACTCCCTTTACCCATTTCTCCCACCCTCCCCTCAAACTCTGACCTCTGGCAACCACCAGTCTGTTTCTGCTCTGTATATGTGTAAATTTGGTTGTTGTTTTTTTTTTTCTTTTTGGATTCCATATGTAAGTGAGGTCATACGGTATTTGTTTTTCTGTGTCTGACCTATCTCACTTAGCATAATGTCCTCAAGGTCCATCCATATTACAAACGGCAAGATTTAATTATTTTTTATGACAGAATAATAATCCATTGTGTGTGTATACAAACATATATATATATATTTAATATTTATTTATTTGGCTGTGCTGAGACTTAGTTGTGGCATGCGAGATCTTGTTCTCTGACCAGGGATTGAACCCCTTTTCCCTGCTTTGGGAGCATGTAGTCTTAGCCACTGGACCACCAGGGAAGTCACCATATATATGTATATATTTTTTTTTCTTTATGCATTCATTTATCAGTGAACATAGGCAGTTTTCATATCTTGGCTAATGTAATGAACATGCAGTGAACATGGGGTTGCATATATCTTTTTTCAGTTCATATTTTCATTTCTTTTGGATAAATACCCACAAGTGGAATTGTTGGATCACGTGGTAGTTCTACTTTTAGTATTTTGAGGAACCTCCATACTGCTTTTCATGACAGCAGTACCAGTGTATATTCCCACCAACAATGCACAAGGTTCCCTTTTCTCCACATCCTTACCGATACTTGTTATTTCTGTCTTTTTGATAATTGCCATTCTGATTCATTTGCATTTCTGGGATTATTTTCTCTACAGTATTTCCTTTTCAGATATTTTGTTGTGTGTAGAAACACAACATATTTCTGTATATTGAATTTGTAATCCTGCAGCTTTACTGAATTGATTAAGTTCAGCTTTTTATGAAGTTGCAATTTTTTTTTTTCCATTTAGAATGTCTGGGCTTTTGAACCAAGAAAGTTGTAGAATCTTAGTTCACAGTGTTTATGTGAGGATATGAGGGTGGAGCAAGGAGGTTATATCTCAAGAAAGAATTCAGGAACAGATCATTCTTTCGATAAAAATTCAGACCCTTCCCCACAAAAGATGTTTAGTTACCATCCTCTGTTATCTAGCAAAAATGATTAATTTGGCATAAGTGATTGACAGAATAAATTATACACCACATGCCTGGATTTGATTTTCTTTTCCCAGAACTTGACCAACTCTATTAGTGTCTTGCTCTGCCAAGAACAAAATAAATATACTGGATTTTATGATAGTTAAATATTTTTCAACTTGGAACTTTCTGACATTTCCTTTACTAGAACACAAGTTATTCAGTATCATATCAAACTTTTTTTTTTTTTACACATTGCATATTCTTCAGATAGTAAGAAGTATAACCTGTTATATCAGAAAATTGGGCTTTTTGAAATAAAACCAAACTAATGGAATCTAGTCAGAAGCTAATGTTTTTAGCAAAGGAGAGAAGTAAAAATCTTACCTTTGAAACTTTGCTTCAGACTTACTTTTGAATGTTTTTGAAAGTCCACTAATGTTTTTGGTCTAATTCAGTTTGTACATGAACTAGCTCTGTGTTTTCAGAGATTTTAGTGTCAAAACATGGGGCATTAAAGCAATAAAACAAGCTCTATTAGTTTATTATTTTGAGAGAATAGTGTGGTTAACAGTAGTATTAAATATTTAGTGGTATAGGGCAGTTTTCTAACAGTGAAGGTTATTGCAAGAACTGGGAGGTAGGCCTTTAGAAAGGACAGACAGTTGTTTACAAATCTGCCTGAGTGATGTGGCATGGACTGAGTGACATTTTTATTCTCCGATTAAGAGAAAAATGTTTAACCTCCTTTTTTCTTGACATTTGTCTTTCCTAGATTGTCAAGAGAGTGGGAAATAGTGAGGAAACACCAATGATTGGAGACAAAGTTTATGTCCATTACAAAGGGAAATTGTCAACTGGAAAGAAGTTTGATTCCAGTCATGATAGAAATGAACCATTTGTCTTTAGTCTTGGCAAAGGTAAGAGGGTTGTTTGTTTGTTTGTTTGAGTTGTGTTTTGCTTAGATTTATTGCTATTTATATTATGTGGAAGCTAGTGGATCTTATCCTTGCCAAAAGTGAAAATATTTTGGAGCAGTAGTTATCAAAGTGTGGTCCATGGATCCCTGTGGTGTCCCTGAGATTCTTTTGGGGGTCCATAGTGTCAAAATTGTTTTCATTATAATACTAAGATGTTACTTACTATTTTTTACTGTGTTGACATTTGCACTGATGGTACTAAGCTGCAGTGGTGAAAAACTGCTGGAGCCTTAGCGCAGATCTAGGCAGTGACATCAGATCATACCAGTAGCAGTGTGTTCTTCCTGTCCTCACTTACTGCTTAAATAAGAAAGACAAAGGAAAGCAGGTTTCACTTAAGAATGTCCTTGATGCAGTGTAAAAAAATACTCATTTTGTTAAATCCTAATCGTTGAGTTTCACATTGTTTTGGTATTTTGAGACAGATGGGAAAGCACATGTAAAACACTACGCCAGCCCCCCGCCGCCCCCCCCCGCCCCCCCACACACAGAGGTTATCTCAAGGGGAAGCACTTGTGCACTTTGGTTGAGAACTGAACTGGCTGGATTGTTTCTGTGAAGCATCATTTTTATTTGAAAGGGCAAGCTGTGATTATTCAGACTTGGCTATTCTGTATTTGGAAGATAATTTCTTGCAGATTAATGCAATGAGCCTGTCACTTCCAGGACAACAAGTGACAGTGTTTCTACCATTGAGTTTTCAGGTGAAAAGTGCAGTATGGGGAAATTTGTATCTGCTACTCAGAGCTGGACAGCTTCCCAGAACGTAAAAGATTTCTGATGAGATCAATGAGTATAAATGAATGTGTTTTAAGATAGTATACAGTGAAATGTGTTAACATTTGGAAGATTGTGTGACTCAGTGAACAGTATTTTCCCAGGGACCAATGCAGGATGTTACGAAATCACTCATGAGTAAAAGGTCCATTGGATGGATTTTAATGTAACATCATATGAAAAATTCATTGATATGATCTCAGATTCTACATTGCAACTGACCCTTATGAAACTAATACCTGTCCAATTTTGATGTAGTATCAGATGATTGTATTCATGATTATCCGAAAAGGCTGTTAAAAAACTCCTATCTTTTCTATTATCTTTGTGGGTTTGGATTTTTTCCATATACTTCAACCAAAACTTGTAGTTGCAACAGATGAATCTAAAAGTAGATATGAGAATCAGATTGTCTTTTATTTTCAGACACATTTTACATTTGTAACAATTATAAAACAACACCACTCTTCTATTTTTTTTTGTTTTGTTTTGGGGAAATATAATTATTTTCCATAAAAATAATTTATGCTAACATATGAAGCTATTGTTACTTTAAAGGAACTGGTAAAAATGTATTAAGGTCCTAAGAAAAAAAGTTGAGAACCACTGTTTGAAAATCTTAAATGTGATATTTTTACTAATTTCTTTATAAATACTTTTAAATGTCTTCAGTTAGTTTAGTATTCTTTTTTTTTTTTTTCACTCTTGGAAAAAGCATACCCCATACAAATTGAACTTCGTGGACTGTGTGACTTGTTGGAAGTGAATGGCTGAATTACAAAGTCCTTTTAGTTTGTCAGTCACAGATAGAGCAGATTTTAGTTTGTTCCCAGGCCAAGTGTAGGAGAAAGGAGGCAACCCCCCCACCCCATTTACCACCATGCCTCAGTGTTGAATAATTTCATTCTTTTTTCCGACTCTACACGTTAGTTGAGTTGCTAGCTAAGCAAAGATCTGGGAAAGGAAAAAGCAAGAAGCTAAGGAGTTAAACTCTTTCTGAGTTTCTGCTTTCCTTGTACCCATAGACATTTGTATGTCATGGCGACTTCTGCTTCCTGTCCAACAGTCCTCTCTTCAAGCTCTAATGCTGGCTGGGTCACTGCCCCCTTCTCCTTTGGGTCCTTTGAGTTGATGGCTCATGGGAGATTAATCTTGTGTTTAGTAAGATAGCAATCAAAATCAAGTACAGATTTTTTTCCTTAACATAGCAGAAAGTGCCAACGGTGAAGCATTTTTTCATTCTTGCTGATGTAGGGATGTGAACCTCCAGGGCCACCAGCATGGCTGTGGCATCATTATTTAATTGAGAGGACCCCAGAGTAAATGGCCTCATCAGACCTCTTTGTTCCCGCTGCTCCCCCTTTGAATTTCTGTCTTGGAGTTGGTAGATTTAAGATAATAGGTCTTCTGTCACCAATTATCTTTGCAAGAAGACTGAAAAATTGCTGAGAATCCATACAACCACCTTCTGTACCCAGATTTTCTCAGTAAAGTGCACTATGGTGAAAGTAATGGAAATTAAAATAAAAATAAACAAATGGGACCTAATTAAACTTAGCTCCCTTCATTGTGTAAAAACTTCTATCAGCAAGGTAAAAAGACAACCTTCAGAACGGGAGAAATTAATAGCAGATGAAACAGTGGACAAAGAACTAATCTCCAAAATATGCAAGTAGCTAATAAAGCTCAATAACAGAAAAACAACCCAATCAAAAAATAGGCAGAAGACTTAAACAGACATTTCTCTGAAGACATACAGATGGCTAATAAATACATGAAAACATGCTCAACATGGCTTAGTATTAGAGAAATGCAAATCAAAACTACAATGAGGTATCACCTCACACCGGTCAGAATGGCCATCATCAAAAAGTCCACAAACAGTAAATGCTGGAGAGGGTGTGGAGAAAAGGGAACCCTCTTGCACTGTGGTGGGAATGCAAATTGATGCAGCTACTATGGAGAACAGTATGAAGATTCCTTTAAAAACTAGGAATAAAACTACCATACGACCCAGCAGTCCCACTACTGGGCATATACCCTGAGGAAACCATAATTGAAAAGACTCTATTTCCATAAAATAGAACCCCAGTGTTCATTGCAGCACTTTACAATACCTAGGACATGAAAGCAACATAAATGTTCCTCAGTAGATGAATGGATAAAGAAGTTGTGGCACATATACACATTGGAGTATTACTCAGCTATAAAAAGCAATGCATTTGAGTCGGTTCTGATGAGGTGGGTGAACCTAGGGCCTCTTATACAGAGTGAAGTAAGTCAGAAAGAGAGAGACAAATACCATGTGTTAATTAACTCATATATATGGGATCTAGAAAGATGGTACTGATAAACCTATCTACAGGACAGCAGTGGAGATATAAAGAACAGACTTTGGACACAATTTTTAAACGTTTCCTGGGATTTTGAGCAGAGAAGAGGCAGCTTTCAGTTGACGTGGTACCTTCAACACACCTATCTAGAGGTCGCATGGTCTCATGGGGAGTGCATCCGGCTGGGTGTTAGGAAGCCAGCGTTCCTGTCTTTGTTCTTCCCTATGGTATGTTAACATGAATAGGTCACCTAACCTTCCCTACTCTTACAAAAAGAAGCGTCTGTAGAAGAGCTTTAAGATTAGTCCTGAGTCTGAGATTCCATTCTTGTATATTCTGTGAAGAGTACAGGGACAAAAACTGTAAAGGATTAAACCCAACACAAAAACAAAAACCTTTAGAGGACCCCTGAAGATGATAATTAGGAATATGAGGCTAGAGCAGTATCACTGTGGTAAAACTTCTATAACATAATGTGTTTAGTTGCCTATAAAACAAACATTGGCTAGGCAGCTTAGTTTTATACCTGTATGTTATGGCAGTAACTACTTCATCGTAATGAAAAATAATACAAATGGACTCTAGCATAAGTATTGTACACTGAACTCTCTTGATTCCTTATGTACTGGACTTACTGGCTGGCTTTACAATGGAGGGGAAAGAACTGTGTTACAGCAGTTTGGGTCCTCCTGTTTACTATGCTTGCATACAGACCTTTTAAAACAATGCTTAAGCATCTTTTTTAGCCTCAGAAAGTAACTGGATCAATCTAAGACAGCTGGTTATTACCACTACAGAGTGTGTTACAGAAATTAGAATGAAACAATGATGGTTTCCCTCACTGAATTTTTTAAACTAAATCTTTATTACATATTCTGAATCCCTAGAACTGTTCCATAGCCCATCTTAAAAGAAGCTAAAATAAGAATGACTCAGGATTTTCAAGTATGCTTCTGTAATAGGGCTTTTGTTCTTTCCCTCTCCCTCCAGCAAATACGCTGTCACTAAAATTGGGAAGGGATGGGTTTGGGGGCTGCAATAATTATATCTGGTCTGTTCTTAAAGTAAATCTAAGGACACTAACGCTTCACCCACCTACCCCTATGAAGATCTGCTGATTTTTGATAAAAGGCTATTTCAGTGAAGTTGTCTTTGGTGTTCTTGGTATATGACTAAACACAGTTGGGAATTATGAAGATAAAAATCTTATCTCTTATATTCTTCCCTCAATTTGAGAAGACAAACCAGTCATTTTGGATTTTTGACATTACTATTCTTCTTACTATTGAGAGTAAAGCGTAATGAAGTAAATGTGAGTGATCTGCCTTTAATCTAACCTTATTAGATGCATCATGATCCATGATTATTGTCAGTCATTAGCATACTGGGGTAAAAGGGAGAAAGTATATGTTGAAAGACTAATAGCGAATACTTTCTAGGACTTGCAGTGCAAGGCAAAGGGCTTATATGCATTATCTCATTTAATCCTCACATCAACCCTATTCTTTTTTTAAAGATTTTTTAAGAAATTTATTTTTGGCTGTGCTAGGTCTTTGTTGCTGCATGGACTTTTCTCTGGTTGAGCTGAGTGAGGGCTGCTCTCCAGTTGTGTTGTGCAGGCTTCTCATTGCGGTGGCTTCCCTTGTTGCAGAGCACCGCTCTAAGGTGCGCAGGCTTCCATAGTTGCAGCACATGGACTTGGCAGTTGAGGCTTCCAAGCTGTAGAGCACGGGCTCAGTAGTTGCGGTGCACGGGGCTTAGTTGCTCCGTGGCACTTGGGACCAGGGATCAAACCCAGGTCTCCTGCATTGGCAGGCAGATTCTTTGCCACTGAGCCATCAGGAAAGCCCCTACTGTTATGTTTTAGATTTTTTTTTTTTCATTTAACAAATATTTATTGAGCTGCTATTATGTGATTGGTTTTGTGCTAGGAGCTGAAAATATAACAGTGGGCAGTACAGTTACGATCCCGGTTGTCTAAAGCTTATTTGTCAATAGAGGATATGGATACTAAAACAAATACATAATTTTAAATGTGAGGTATTTAAAATTTATACAGACAATTCAAGAATTCATAAATGTAACTTTACTTTTTTATAATTGCATTCAATTTTGCTCTGGAATGCCCTTTTTTTCCCAATAGTGGGAAATTCCCAATCTTGCCATCTTCAAGTAACTCAGTCACTCCTGAGTATATTTTAGATTTTTGGCACAATCTATTTAGTATAGTTTAGGTGGCAGTTAGTCATAATAACATCTGTGTCTGATTTTTTTTAAACTGAGGTACTATTTACATATATTAAAACTCACCCTTTTAAAGGTATAGCTTGATGGGTAATAGCTATATGACCACCACCACAATCAAAATATAGAACCGTTTTCTCACCCTAAAAATTTGCTTATAGTTCCTGGGCCATGCAGTCACTAATCTGGTTTCTGTTACTACAGTTTTGCGTTTTCCAAAAATTCATATAAATGGAATCATATGTCATCTTTGGCGTTTGACTTCTTTCACTTACCATAATGATTTTGAGATTCATACATGTTGAATTTCAAGTAGCATTTTACAAGTATGGAAATACTACAATTTGTTTATCCATTCAAAAACTGGACATTGGAGTTTCCAGTTTGGGGCTATTGTGAATAGTGTACTGAGCATTCACATACCTGTCTTTGTGTGGATATATTGGGTAAATTTATTTTGGGGTAAATACCCAGGAGTGGACTTGTTGATCACATGGTAAACATATGTTTAACTTTAAAAGATGCTACCCTACTGTTTTTTTTTAAAGTGTCTGTACCATTTTGCATTTCACCAGCAAGGTTTGAGAGTTTGTTTTTCATATCCTTGTCATTTGTTAGTGTTGTCAGTCTTTTTAATTTTAACCATTTTAATGCACATGGAATGGTGTTTGACTTTGGTTTTCAGTTGCATTTTCCTGGTAATTAGTCACATTGAGGGTGTCCTTTCTTGTGCTTAGTGTACATTTGTATATTTTCTTTTGTGAAGTATGTGTTCAAATCTTGTGCCCACTGAGTTGTACCCTGTAAGACAAGCACTTAATCAGATATGTATTTTGCAAATGTGTTCTCCCAGTCTCTAACTTGCCTTTTCATTTTCTTTTCTTTTTGCCCTTTCATTTTCTTAATCAGTCTTTGAAAGAACACAAATTTTCAATTTTAATGAAATCCACTTTACCAATTTTTTAAAATGTCTTGAAAGTGAAAATGAAGTCGCTCAGTCGTGCCCGACTCTTTGCGACCCCATGGATAGTCTGCACCAAGCTCCTCCGTCCATGGGATTTTCAAGGCAAGAGTACTAGAGTGGGTTGCCATTTCCTTCTGCAGGGAATCTTCCCAACCCAGGGATTGAACCCAGGTCTCTCACATTGTAGACAGACGCTTTACCATCTGAGCCACCAGGGAAGTCCTAAAATGTCTTGCTGCTGCCAAGTCACTTCAGTCATGTCCGACTCTGTGTGAGCCCATGGACTGCAGCCTACCAGGCTTCTCCGTCCATGGGATTCTCCAGGCAAGAACACTGGAGTGGGTTGCCATTTCCTTCTCCAATGCATGAAAGTGGAAAGTGAAAGTGAAGTCACTCAGTAGTGTCTGACTCTTAGCAACCCCATGGACTGCAGCCTACCAGGCTCCTCCATCCATGGGATTTTCTGGGCAACAGTACTGGAGTGGGGTGCCATTGCCTTCTCCCACAATGTCTTAGGTACCTACTATAATTAGCTATTTTAGTTTTCTTTTAGTTGGTTTTTGTTTACATATGAGGAGGCAACAGGTAAAGTGAGAGCACAAAGTTATAATTATTACTATTATTTATAGGTCTAATAATTAGCCCAAAGTTATACAGTAAGTGGCAACGCCAGTTATACAGTTATGGCAGAGCCATAACTCTTTCAAGTTATGTTAGATGTTAAGGTTTAAAACTAGCCCCAAAACTAGGTACAGAAACAAAGTAGGTCCTGGTCCAGCAGAATTTACTGAGTGCCTGCTGTATACCAGACATTTTTCTTAAAGGAATGATGTAGTTAATGAGGTTTATCAAAAGCAAAATTATTGCTATTACATGCTTGGTATTGGTGCCTAGTTCCTAGTTTTAGTTTTATTTGAAATGGTTTTTTTTTTTTTTAATGTTTATTCATTTTTGGATATACATATATATTGTGAAATAATTACCACAATCAAGTTAATTAATACCTACATATATCCCCTTTCTCTTGAGCCTCCCTCCCACCCCACCCCTCCAGGTCATTACAGGGCACCCAGGGGAGCTCCCTGTGCTGCGCAGCAGTTTCCCACTAGGTAGCTGTTCTATACTTGGTGCTGTATGTGTCAGTTCTGCTTTCTCAGTCCGTCCTACCTTCTCCCTCTGTGTATACAAGTCTGTTCTCTACGTTTGCATCTTTATTCCTGCCCTGTTTTTTTTTTTAAAACATATTTTAGGCCTTGACAACATTTTACAGCGAGTAAAATACACTTACTAGTAACAGGTAACCATACAGCCAGTGTCCTGTGGGCTGTTTGTGGTTTAGCCATATGTTCCCTTTAAATTTCTATTGATACTCTTGCTCCTCTGTAAATATAGTCTTAACATCTGTTTACTTTTTTTTTTTTTTTTTTAAACATGCAGTTTAGGAGCATTCAGGATTTGGAGGGAAGGCTTATGGGCCAAAATATTCAATTTTTCTGTCCTTCCCAAAAATGAGAGCCAGAAAGACAACAAACTTTCAGTACTTTCTTTGGATTTACCTGGTACTTTCCAATGAAGGAAGAATGCTTCCAGTTTCATCACTGAGCAGATATTAAGGAGAAGCTGATTTAGGCATGGGTGAGAGTAGACTAGGGGAAGCTAACAAATTTTTAATTCCATGTAGATATTGCAGCATGGACTGTGTTCCTTTATTAAGTGTAATATTTGGTGGTAAGTTCTTTGGGAAATAAAAAATAATTAATATATGACTGCTGACTTCAGGTATCTAGCAGTTTACTCTGGTAGCGTTGACTATGATGGCTGTCCCAAAACATTATTTTTTCTCCCTGTCTTTGAAATGATAAGTCATGAGGATGGGGAAAGATCATCCAGTGATCAGTTTTCTTAGTAATTAGAGCAATGGCAAAAACAGAATGTAACATAAGACATATGAACACTTTTAAAGAATTTTAACATATAAATTAGTTTGTTGAATTCATAATCATATCCTTTTGGTAGGGAGTGGGGATGATTTATCAAGAGTCCTTTTTTATAAGACATTTAAAAAATAAAAGATAAAATTAATATGAGGAAAAAATATACAGGAAAAACTTTATCTAGTATGAAAAGAAGAAAGACAATGTCAATATTATCAATGATTTCACATGCAAACATACATTTAAAAGTTAGTCATTAATTTTGTCAAGGATGCCAAGACCATTTATTAAGGAAAGGAAACCGTTGATGCTGGGAAAGCTAGATATTTACATGCAAAATATGAAGCTAGACCCTTGATATATAAAATTTAAATGAATCAAAGCCCTAAATATGAGACATAGTTTTTTTTAGGAGAGAACTTGAGAAGAAAGCTTTATGACTTTAGATTTGGCAATGATTTCTTGAATAAGACACTAGAAGCAAGGCAGCAAAAGTAAAAAGTACATAAATTGGCTGCCTCAGAATTAAAACCTTCTGTGCATCAAAGGATACAGTAATGGAATGGAAAGGCAGCCTAGGGGTTCCCTGGTGGCTCAGTGGTACGGTGTCTGCCTGCCAACACAGGAGATGGAGGTTTGATCCCTGGTATGGGAGGATCCCACAGGCCAGGAGCAACTGAGTCTGTGTGCTACAGCTATTGAGGCTGTGTTCCAGAGCCTGGAAGCCACAACTGCGGAGTCCACATGCTGTAACTACTGAAGCCCACACACCCTAGAGTCCGTGCTCCGCAACAAGAGAAGCCACTGTGATGAGGAGTCTGCCCACTGCAACTAGAGAGTACCCCCTCTCACTGCAGCTGGAGAAAAGCTCGCATAGCCATGAAAACCCAGCACAACCAAAAATAAAAAATAAAAGTGAAAAAAATTAAAAACCTATTTTAAAAGGCAGCTTAAAGAATGGAAAGAAATATTTGTGAATCATGTATCTGACAAGGGGTTAATATCTTAAATACGTAAAAGAACTCCTATAATCCAGCAGCTAAAACCCTCAAATAATCTGATTATAAAATGGACAGTGGAGATGGGAGGGAGGTTCAGAAAGGAGTGGATATATGTATACCTGTGGCTGATTCATGTTGAGGTTTGACAGAAAACAACAAAATTCTGTAAAGCAATTATCCTTCAATAAAAATTTTTTAAAAAATGGACTTAAATAGACATTTCCCTAAAGAAGGTATACAAATGGACTAGAAGCATATGGAAAGATGCTCTGCATCACTGAATCATTAGAGAAATACAAATCAGAACCACAAAAAGATATCACCTCATATCCATCAGGTACTATAAAAAATATTACAAGTGTTGGCAGGTTTTGGAGAAATTGTGCATTGTTGGTGGGAATGTAAAATAGTGTAGCCACTGTGGAAAACAGCATGGGAGTTTCTCAAAGAAAAAGTTAACCTATGATCCAGCACTTCCACTCCTTGGTATATACCAAAAGAACTGAAAAGAGAGTCCTAAAGAGATATTTGTACACCCACGTTTGTAACATTATTCATTATAGCCGAAAGGCGGAAGCCACCCAAATGTTTGTGGGTGGGTAAACAAAATGCCTTAATGTACTTACAATGGTATATGCGTGCAGTGGAGTATTATTCAACTAAGACAACACTGATAAAACTTGAGGACATCATACTAACTGAAATAATATAGTCACAAATAGCCAAATATTGCATGATCCCACTTACATATAGAGAAATCGAGAGTAATCAAATTCATAAAACAGAAAGTAGAATGAAGTCTTGCCAGAGACTTGGGGCAGGAGGAAATGAGTTTTAGTGAGTGGAGTCCTAGTGTTGCAAGATGAAAAATTCTGGACATTGGTCGCACAACAATTTGACTATACCTAATTGAACTGTACACTTAGTGGTTGAAATGGTCGTTTTTATGTACGTTACCACAATTTAGTCTTTCCCTTTTTTCAACACCCCCCCTCCAGGGTGGTATGCTTATTACAACTGGAACCTACATTGAACCTATAAAATTTGGTTTTGTTTTTTTTTTTTAATCAGAAAAAATTATATAATACTCTTCAGAAAGAAGAAAAAAGTACAGTGCATTGTTTTTATACTGAGCTTTAAGTATATATTCTCATTTCATATTTTGTACTAATAGAATAGGACTGCTGACACTGATAAATTGTACTTGAGGTAGTAAAATTGAAGTCCAGAACAAGTGGGAGAATAAATTGTGTTTTTATATTCTCGGTGTATTATACTTATACTTAAACCCTAAAGAGACCAAAAGATCCCCAAAATCAAGAATCTTAAAAATGTTTTTGCTTTGACCCAGTAAATCTGCTTTTAGGAATCAGTTCTAAGGAAATAGGTAGGAGCTTGCTTAACCAACTCCAGTGTAACTGGTACTCTCCATTCTGCTTGTAAAGATGCTGAGTGATACCCCTTGTTTCCTGTTCTTAGGTGTGGCCCTGCACTCTGCCTCAGCCAGCTGAGAGAGTCATCAGTGTCCTTCAGCCACAGACCGCTAGGAACACAACTGTAGTGAACAGGTTGCATTTATTACTCATATAGCCTGCACACCATGGGAAGCCGGGGCGTCCCAGTAAGAGTGTTTGAAAGGCCTATAGGATCGGGGCTCATATTAGGGGATTTGGGAAGAGTTTAAGGAAGGGATTTGCTCTGGATTGATACTGTGGGAATGCAGATGATTCTTTGGCTATCTTAGCAGATCTCAGCTAGGAGGAGGGCTGACTGGAGTGAGGCTTGAGCTGTACCTGTAGAGAAGTGGCAGTCACTCCTGTCACCAGGAGAGGGGGATGTTTGGTATTTTGTAGGTTGCACAGGGACCTTGTTTTTTGTCCATGCTCAGACAAAATTTTGAAGTGTTCTTCTTTTGTCTCACTTTTTCATGGTTTCAGAGTAACCCTGTCCGATGCTGATGTTTTGTGAGATTGTTATGTCCAACAGGAGGATAGCATGGCCTAGCTGGGTGCCCTGGGCCCATTTCAGAATCACCAAGGCCGAGCTGTGTTGGGCAGTTTCTAGACATTAGGGCCCACTTTTTTCTTTCTCAGATTCTTTTTAAGTATCCGTTTAAACTTGCTTATATCCAGTATCCTTTTTGTAATCATGCAGTTTCATTAGATAGTATATAAAACACTGAGATTATATAACTTATAGATATAATGAGAAAGGGGAATCATTTCTATGAAAACTAAGTTGAACATCTTTGGAAAGATTTGTTAAAGTGAATTGCTAAAAGTCTTTTTAAAATGGCTATTGAATTAGGGGTGGGTAAATGCCAGGTGAAATAAGTAGGCCATTCAGAACAAATTTTTACCAGACGGATTCTACATACTATTACAAGTTCTTCTAGTTCTTACTCCACTTTAAAGATATCCACATTGTAAATTGCAAGTGCTATACTGTAAGTGTGATTTATATAGTGAAGATGAAATAGGACTCTTATTATACTCAGAGACAAGGCTTTGGCTTTCTAACACAGAATTAGTGAATTAATACACTATGATAGGTTTTAAGTTTAAAAACTTAGGAACCTGGAATGTCAGGTCCGTGAATCAAGACAGATTGGAAGTGGTCAAACAAGAGATGGCAAGAGTGAATGTCGACATTCTAGGAATCAGCAAACTCAAATGGACTGGAATGGGTGAATTTAACTCAGATGACCATTATATCTACTACTGCGGGCAGGAATCCCTCAGAAGAAATGGAGTAGCCATCATGGTCAACAAAAGAGTCTGAAATGCAGTACTTGGATGCAGTCTCAAAAATGACAGAATGATCTCTGTTTGTTTCCAAGGCAAACCATTCAATATCACAGTAATCCAAGTCTATGCCCCAACCAGTAACACTGAGAAGCTGAAGTTGAACAGTTCTGTGAAGACCTACAAGACCTTTTAGAACTAAGACCCAAAAAAGATGTCCTTTTCATTATAGGGGACTAGAATGCAAAAGTAGGAAGTCAAGAAACACCCGGAGTAACAGGCAAATTTGGCCTTGGAGTACAGAATGAAGCAGGGCAAAGGCTAATAGAGTTGTGCCAAGAAAATGCACTGGTCATAGCAAACACCCTCTTCCAACAACACAAGAGAAGACTCTACACATGGACATCACCAGATGATCAACACCGAAATCAGACTAATTATATTCTTTGCAGCCAAAGATGGAGAAGCTCTATACAGTCAACAAAAACAAGACCAGGAGCTGACTTTGGCTCAGATCATGAACTCCTTATTACCAAATTCAGACTGAAATGGAAGAAAGTAGGGAAAACCACTAGACCATTCAGGTATGACCTAAATCAAATCCCTGATGATTTGATTTAGGTGGAAGTGAGAAATAGATTTAGTGGAAGTGAGAAATAGATTTAAGGGCCTAGATCTGATAGATAGAGTGCCTGATGAACTATGGACTGAGGTTCGTGACATTGTACAGGAGACAGGGATCAAGACCATCCCCATGGAAAAGAAATGCAAAAAAGCAAAATGGCTGTCTGGGGAGGCCTTACAAATAGCTGTGAAAAGAAGAGAAGCGAAAAGCAAAGGAGAAAAGGAAAGATATAAGCATCTGAATGCAGAGTTCCAAAGAATAGCAAGAAGAGATAAGAAAGCCTTCTTCAGCGATCAGTGCAAAGAAATAGAGGAAAACAACAGAAAGGGAAAGACTAGAGATCTCTTCAAGAAAATTAGAGATACCAAGGGAACATTTCATGCAAAGATGGGCTCAATAAAGGACAGAAATGGTATGGACCTAACAGAAGCAGAAGATATTAAGAAGAGGTGGCAAGAATACACAGAAGAACTATACAAAAAAGATCTTCACGTCCCAGATAATCATGATGGTGTGATCGCTCACCTAGAACCAGACATCCTGAAATGTGAAGTCAAGTGGGCCTTAGAAAGCATCACTACGAACAAAGCTAGTGGAGGTGATGGAATTCCAGTTGAGCTATTCCAAATCCTGAAATATGATGCTGTGAAAGTGCTGCACTCAATATGCCAGCAAATTTGGAAAACTCAGCAGTGGCCACAGGACTGGAAAAGGTCCATTTTCATTCCAATCCTAAAGAAAGGCAATGCCAAAGAATACTCAAACTATTGCACAATTGCACTCACCTCACATGCTAGTAAAGTAATGCTCAAAATTCTCCAAGCCAGGCTTCAGCAATATGTGAACCGGGAACTTCCTGATGTTCAAGCTGGTTTTAGAAAACGCAGAGAAACCAGAGATCAAATTGCCAACATCCACTGGATCATGGAAAAAGCAAGAGAGTTCCAGAAAAACATCTATTTCTGCTTTATTGACTATACCAAAACTTTTGACTGTGTGAATCACAATAAACTGTGGGAAATTCTGAAAGAGATGGGAATACCAGACCACCTGACCTGCCTCTTGAGAAATCTGTATGCGGGTCAGGAAGCAACAGTTAGAACTGGACGTGGAACAACAGACTGGTTCCAAATAGGGAAAGGAGTTTGTCAAAGCTGTATATCGTCACCCTGTTTGTTTAACTTATATGCAGAGTACATCATGAGAAACACTGGACTGCCAGAAACACAAGCTGGAATCAAGATTGCTGGGAGAAATATCAATAACCTCAGATATGCAGATGACACCACCTGTATGGCAGAAAGTGAAGAGGAACTAGAGAGCCTCTTGATGAAAGTGAAAGAGGAGAGTGAAAAAGTTGGCTTAAAGCTCAACATTCAGAAAATAAAGATCATGGCATCCGGTCCCATCACTTCATGGGAAATAGATGGGGAAACAGTGTCAGACTTTATTTTGGGGGGCTCCAAAATCACTGCAAGATGGTGACTGCAGCCATGAAATTAAAAGACGCTTACTCCTTGGAAGGAAAGTTATGTCCAACCTAGATAGCATATTCAAAAGCAGAGACATTACTTAGCCAACAAAGGTCCATCTAGTCAAGGCTATGGTTTTTCCTATGGTCATGTATGGATGTGAGAGTTGGACTGTGAAGAAGGCTGAGCGCCAAAGAACTGATGCTTTTGAACTGTGGTGTTGGAGAAGACTCTTGAGAGTCCCCTGGACTGCAAGGAGATCCAACCAGGCCATTCTGAAGGAGATCAGCCCTGGGATTTCTTTGGAAGGAATGATGCTAAAGCTGAAACTCCAGTACTTTGGCCACCTCATGCGAAGAGTTGACTCATTGGAAAAGACTCTGATGCTGGGAGGGATTGGGGGCAGGAGGAGAAGGGGACGACAGAGGATGAGATGGCTGGATGGCATCACTGACTCGATGGACTTGAGTCTGAGTGAACTCTGGGAGTTGGTGATGGACAGGGAGGCTGGGCATGCTGCGATTCATGGGGTCACAAAGAGTCGGACACGACTGAGCGACGAACTGAACTGAAAGTTTAAAAAAAGTTCGACATCATATATATGTTCTTTTTATGATTCTTCACTCAAAGCAACATTTTAAACTAACCTACCACCTTAGTCCTAATGAGTCAGGTGAGAGGCTTTTATAAAGAAATCTAAATGTTTATTAGGGGAGTAATGAAAGTATGGCATATTCAAAAGATGAAATAGCATATAGCTATTAAAAGTCATATTTTCAGATACTGTCTTTTAACAGAAAAAAATGCCCATATAAGTGTAAAGAGTAGGCTACAAAATGAAGTAAACTATGACCAGAATTTTAAGAATGTATATACAAAAATTTAATATGTGTACAAAGTAGAAGTACACAATTGGAAGAAAATGAACCAAGAAATTGACATTTTATCCCAGATGCTGAAATTGCCTAGATTTTTTTTTCTTATTGTATTCTCTATGTTTTTATATACATTCCAAGTGTTCTATAATGAGTTTTTGTTTTTTTAAATCGGGGAAGTGCTTTTTATGAAGAGGCCCAAGATGGACAGCTTTAGAACCATATCCATGTTCATATCAGGCTGGCTCTTTGCTCAACGTGTTTCATTCCATATCTGAAGTTCTGTGTAAGAGAAACTTAAATGTTCCTGAATGAGAAGAAAAGCCAAAGGCACAGACATTTATATAGCTTGGGGCTCCTGTGGATTTAATAGCCAGACTGCTGTTTCCAGCTTCTCAGGCCTACCATAGACATCATCTGTGAATTAAGCTTTTGCTGATTGCGCCAATCCCCAGCCCAAGGCAGAAGCCACTCTTTGTGTTCTGTGTTGGTGTTCACCATATCCTTAAAAAAACAAACAGGGCGTGTGTCTTTCTGCTGCAGTAGCCAGACAGTTGCATGCTTCTTAGATGGAAGAAGGGAACAGCCACTTTCAAATTTTTAGAACCTAGGCAGACCTTTGCTCCTCAGTAATTGGCTAAATGTCTTGAACAAATATACAGTAGTACCCCCACAATATGATTTCCTCTTTCCAATAAAAGAGGGTGTAAGGTATTATTGGTCTTAAAATAGCAGAGTTGAGAGTAAAAAAAGTTCTATATGGACCACACTAAAACCAGTCATAGTCTTTGAGGAGCATCAATGACTGTGAAGCAGCCTGTCCACAGCAGACTTTACATTTCTTCTGAAGATTCTAGACTGTTCACTTTGGAACTGTGTGTGGGCATATATATTGATGTAGCCCTTTTGGAAGGGCAGTTGGGCAATATCTATCAAATAGAAAGTGCACATCACTTTTGCACTTCTAGGAATTCGCTCTCCAAATATACTTGCACAAAATAGGCAAACATAAGGGACAAAAATCCTTATTAGAGTACTGTTGACGATAATGTTTCTCAAGAGTAGAGTGACTGGAATATTCTGAAGCCACTGACAGTGAAGTACGTCGCTATGTATTTATGATGATGGCGACGACTGTTCTTTATTCAGTGTGTATTATAGCCAGGCGCTTGAATTCTTACAACAACTGTATGGCAAGTACTATTAGTATCTACGCTTTGCAGACAAGGAAACTTGTACAAGGTCACACAGCTAATATGGGCTAGACCTGGTATTCTAATTTATGCAGTCTGGAGTTAAAGCAGGCTGTATTGCTAACTCCTAAAATTCATATCCTCCTATCAGCTGATGAATAAAGATGTGTGTGTGTGTATATATGCATATATACACACATATAGAAATTATAAACATATATATTTATAGCATTTTATAATGTCATATATTTATATATAATTAAAATATATGTATATAAGAATCTATATAATGAAAAAGCAGTTCCGACCTGAATGTATAGTATGCTGTCCTTTTGTTTTAAATTTTTTAAAAAGCAATAGTGCACACTGGAAAGATACAAAAAAGAGAATACAACAGTGGCTTCTTATAAGGAGGGAATGAATGACTTTCACTTATATCTTTCTCTCTTAGGTGTTTGTAAAAATAGGCATGTATACCTTACATATACTTTAAAATAAGTATATCTGATATTTTGAAAAGTTGTAATGCCTAAGACTAAGCTGAAGTCATAAGTCACAAATGCCTTGTCCATCTCTACTTACATACCTTAGCGTAGAGTTCCCCTTATTCTAATCATCCTTACTGTAATCCTACCATCAGCTCTCAGTTCAAGATAACAGCTGTCTTCAAAATTTTGCTCTTTCTGGTACTCATTGCTCACCTGGTCTCACTTTGAATACTCAAGTCTTTGACAGAGCACCTCAAATTTGTATATCATCGCTTGAAGTTTTGTACATTTTCTGTTGTTTTCCAGAGGATTTGGGTTAAGTTTCTTCCCTGGTGGTCCAGTGGTTAAGACTTCACCTTCCAGTGCGGGGCGTGCGGGTTTGATCCCTAATCGGGAGCTAAGATCCCACATGCCTGTGGCCAAAAAAGCCAGAACAATAAAACAGAAGCAGTAGTGTAACAAATTCAATAAAGACTTTAGAAATGGTCCATATCCAAAAAAAAAAAAAAAATACAGTTTTACAGTTAAGCAGTAAACTTTTAGTTTCCTGGAAGTAAGCAAAAAAAAAATTCTGAGTTCTGTAGTTCTTGTGATTTGGCAGAAGAAGACACACATCATTCTGGTTTTTTAGAAAAACAAAAACCACTTTTTTTTTACTCTAAATTTTGAGGAGAAATCTGTTTCATGGGCCGTTTTATGCAATTTATACTTTTCCAAATGCTTCTTGTTTGTTGTTTTTGTCTACCCAACTAAATTATAAGCTTTCTTAGGACAAATTCCATTTTCTATACTATTTTTATTCCATCTCTGCCTAGAAAACACGCACTTATTCTTACAGTTGAAATTATAAATTAAGCAACAACTGCAGCCCAGCCACATTTCAGAGATTATGTTACCGCCACTTTTCAAAGACTTCGTCTTTGAGCAGTTTAGAATCTGATACCACTTGCATGCTTCTCAGCAGAGAATCTTCTCTGTTCGCTCTCAGGAAAAAAAAAAATCATGATTTGTTTCTTAGTGTGTAACTTTTACTGAGTTTTTTTGTAGCCCCTGCTTCCTAGCTGAGTAGTATATAGTTTAAGGAATGGGAAATGTGTTTGAATTTTTGTTTTGTGAAAGTCTTAAAATATAGCCTATAGCTTTCAACCACTTTTTCCTTTCTCCTAGGCCAAGTTATCAAGGCATGGGACATTGGGGTGGCTACCATGAAGAAAGGGGAGATCTGTCATTTACTGTGCAAACCAGAATATGCATATGGCTCGGCTGGCAGTCTCCCCAAAATTCCCTCGAATGCAACTCTCTTTTTTGAGGCAAGTATGTGTGTGATGTTGCCTTGTTAGCATCTGCTGTACTACAGTGCTGGCTCCAAAGCGACAGGCAGTGCAACGAGGAGCTAAGCTTGCTATTGAGAATCGGATCCAACTTATTTATTTTGGAGCTTGGCTTCTTGAATTGTTTCCCACAAACCCAAGGGGTGTGTGCCAGTGCTTTCTTAGAAACGTGTCTCTGGCACAAAACGGTCATATCCAAATAAACAAAAGAAACCAGGCTTAGAAATAAAGGTTCTGGTCAGTGGTGTGAGTTGTGACATACTCAGACCTGACCAGAGGACAGGATGGGAAATGTGGGAGATAAATGTTGAAATACACCTAAACCAAGTTGTAAAGCTATTTTTATGACAGAGGTTTATGACTGTCCCAGATCTCACTTCCTCATTAGAAGCAATAGGTGGTGATAAAATGTTATTCATCCTGTGTTGAGTCACACATATTTGGCCACACTTAATTAAAAAATTAAGAGGGAAAATGCCTGAAACATTGTACCCAGGTAAAATACACCTTTAGTTGGTTGTAGGCCTGATTCATAGGGTTTAGTCTTACATTTTAAGAAGGGAATTCCATGAATCTGGGGTGAAAAAGTGGTGGCCTCTAGAGTTAAACAAAATTGTTTTGGGCCAGAACTGTGTCACTCTGGCGTTTTGCCCACAAGGCAGTTTTCCTAGTATTTCCTGTCTGTCTTTGCAGTGTAGCCCCACAGGATGTGGTCCTAGACATTATCATTACGTGAAGGTTCTTTCCAGGTATTGAAAAGTGCAGTGTTCTTTTTTCCCTGCTTTTCCAATAACTGAGAAGCACAGATAAATATAAAACAGAGTTTTGTTTTGTAAAATGAAGGAGAATAGTTGCGCTAGTGTTTAAGTATGTTAAATTGAGTTTGTTTGGGCCATTCTCAGCCATATCCCTTTTTCCTTTCTAGATTGAGCTCCTTGATTTCAAAGGAGAGGATTTATTTGAAGATGGGGGCATTATTCGAAGAATCAAACGGAAAGGAGAAGGGTATTCAAACCCAAATGAGGGAGCGACAGTAGAGAGTAAGTACTGCTGTGAGAGGTCCCAGTTATGTGGACGAAATGGAGATTTCCTTTTTAAAATCTTTAAAAGAATAAATGTACTGAATATTTATCTGTAGAATAGTTTTAAATTCAACATTTATTTAATAAGGACTTCATTTAGTAAATATTCACTCAACCTACATGCGCCAAGAACTGTACTAGGTTCTTCAAACTCTTTAAAAAAGTGACTAAAAGGTAAGCCCATCCAATAAGGAATTCTTAGTCTGTGGACTCCTTGGTGTGCCAATAGCCATATTAGTTACCTTAAATATTTATTCATTTATTTCTCACAGTAACCTTTTGAGGTATGATTAATTATCCCTAGGCAAGAAAAGTGAGTTCAGAGAAGTTACATAATTTACCCAAGATTACATTTACTAAATAGAGCAGTAGATGGTAATGCCCTTCAGGGCTCTCAAACTCATCTCACAGGCTGTTGTCAGGATAAAAAATGGTTCATCATATTAGACAGATCAAAACTGGGGATTAATTTATTCTCTTTGGTGTCAGGAGACCTGGGTTCAAGTTCTGCTTCGTCATTTATAGAATGACCTGAAGCTGTTACATTTTTTTGTTTTATTTGCTAAATAGGGTGTAAGAATAGGATGAGGACCAGGGTAGTGGAGCACCCTTCCCCCTCCCAGAGGGAGGTGTGCACATATCAGGTGCCACTGTGTACACGACTTGTCACTGTGCCCTCCAGTCAGCACCTGCTCCTCTCTTCAGTGCACAGTGCATGCTGGAGGACAAGAACCTTTCTTCATCTTTTTGTTTCCAGCGTCACTTACAGAGCCTTACACACATTTGGTGTTCAGCAAATGCTTTCTGCATGGATAAATGTTTGTAAGATGCCATTTACTAAGCCAAAGTACTTCAAAAAAGACAGTTGTGAGAAAGCATAAAGAAATACACCCATTAAAATTAAAAAAAAAAAAAATCAAGGGAATTCTCTGGCGGTCCAGTGGTTGGGACTTAGCACTTTCACTGCCATGGCCTGGGGTTCAATCCCTGGTCAGGGAACTAAAGATCCTACAAGCTGTGTGGTGCAGCCAAAAAAAGTTGTTTTTTTAAATCAGTAAGGGATTAGTCTTCAAAATTTATAAACACTTTGATCCTTAACAGCATTAAAACACACGGCCCTCTCAAAAAATGGGCAGAAAACCTAAATAGACATTTCTCCAACAAGGAGATACAGATGGCCCACAGGCACATGAAGAGATGTCCAACGTTGCTAGTTATTAGAGCAGTACAAATCCAAGCCTCAATGAGATAGCACTTTACACTGGTCAGAATGGCCATCATAAAAAATTCACAAACAACAGATGCTGGAGAGGGTGTGGAGAGAAGGGAACCTTCCTACACCGTTGCTGGGAATGTAAATTGGTATAACCACTATGGAGAACAGTATGGAGATCCTTAAAAAACTAAAAATAGAGCTACCATATGACCCTGCAGTCCCACTCCTGGGCATATACCCAGAGGAAAGCATGATCTGAAAGGATCCGTGCACCCCAGTATTGATTGCAGCACTGTTTGCAATAGCCAGGACATGGAAACAACCTAAATGTGTGTCGACAGAGGAATGGATACAGAAGCTGTGGTGCATATAGAGCATGGAATATTACTCAGCCATCAAAAAGAGTGAAACAGTGCCATTTGCAGCAACGTGTGCAGACCTGGAGAGTGTCCTACTGAGTGAAGTATGGCATCCCTTACATGTGGGATCTAAAAAGAAATGATACAGCTAACTTACTTGCAAAACAGAAACAAGACCAACTTACGGTTCCAGGAGGAAGGGATAGTTAGGGACTTTGGGAAGGTCGTGTACACACTACTATATTCAAAACGGATAAACAACAAGGACCTGTTGTATAGCACATAGAACTCTCTTCAGTGTTATGTGCCAGCCCGGATGGGAGTGGGGTTTGGGGGAGAATGGTTACATGTATATGTACGGGCCGAGTCCCTTTGCTGTTCATCTGAAACTACCACAACTTGTTAATTGGCTATACCCTAATACCAAATAAAAAGTTTAAAATTTGAAAAATAAAGGTTTCATTTGAAATAGCATAATGAACTAGAATATCTAGGAATATATGTGACAAAAAATATGTAGGAAGTCCCTTACGGGGAAATTATAAACTATTGAAAGACTAAACTAAATGGATTGTGTGCCCCAAAAAAGAAATACACACATTAAAAAAATCAAGTCACTAAACAAGGATGGCAACAGGAATGAGAGTTCGTTTTTAAAATGTAAACTAGAATAGTTGATTCCCTCATCTTTAATGTTGCATATTGAACCACAACATTATTTTACCTTCTGTTTTGAACCCATTTTTCATTTTCACAGGTCTGGTAAATTAGTTCAAATTTCGCTTTTGTTTAAGTTGGAAACAGTTATAAATAGTATTGTTGTCCTATTGTAGTTAAAGTGTTTAGATAGTTATCATTCTTGGTAAGTTTAGAATAGATGAAGAAGAGCTCAGATGTATAACGTTGGAGAAGCATCTAGACTAGGAGCTGAGAGAGAGGGTTCAGACTGTGGCCAGCTCTAACTGGATGTTGCCTCTCTAGCTTTAGCTTCTTTCATGTACAGTGACACAAGGGAAGCTGTCTTGATTGCTAAGGTCCTACTAGCCCTAAAAATTCTATGACCAAATTCTAAATGTTTATGAAAGTTATAAAAATAATAGGAAATTCTCTTCAGTATATTAATAAGCATTTAGAAATCTTGTCTATAACATTTTTAAAATTTTTATTATGAAAATTTTCAAACATACAAAGTAAAGGATTTTTCACCTATGCTACAGTGACTTCCCTAACTCAGCAATTTATGTTTTAAAACTGGAGGTTTTTGTCAACTAAATTAAAAGGAAAAACTTTTCCCAGTTATAGGCAATACCACAAAGCTACCACTGCTAAATTAAATCAAATCTTGCTTTTGGTAATATTTTCAACGGGAGTCATTTTTTTTAATGTTTCACTGAAATAATTTTTTTTTTTTTCTTTAATCCATTGTATATTCTTGCCTCCTTTGTCAAAGATAAGGTGTCCATATGTGCGTGGATTTATCTCTGGGCTTTCTATTTTGTTCCATTGATCTATATTTCTGTCTTTGTGTCAGTACCATACTGTCTTGATAACTGTGGCTTTGTAGTAGAGCCTGAAGTCAGGTAGGTTGATTCCTCCAGTTCCATTCTTCTTTCTCAAGATCGCTTTGGCTGTTCGAGGTTTTTTGTATTTCCATACAAATTGTGAAATTATTTGTTCTAGCTCTGTGAAGAATACTGTTGGTAGCTTGATAGGGATTGCATTGAATCTATAAATTGCTTTGGGTGGTATACTCATTTTCACTATATTGATTCTTCCAATCCATGAACATGGTATATTTCTCCATCTATTAGTGTCCTCTTTGATTTCTTTCACCAGTGTTTTATAGTTTTCTATATATAGGTCTTTAGTTTCTTTAGGTAGATATATTCCTAAGTATTTTATTCTTTTCGTTGCAATGGTGAATGGAATTGTTTCCTTAATTTCTCTTTCTGTTTTCTCATTATTAGTGTATAGGAATGCAAGGGATTTCTGTGTGTTGATTTTATATCCTGCAACTTTACTATAATCATTGATTAGTTGTAGTAATTTTCTGGTGGAGTCTTTAGGGTTTTCTATGTAGAGGATCATGTCATCTGCAAATAGTGAGAGTTTTACTTCTTCTTTTCCAATTTGGATTCCTTTTATTTCTTTTTCTGCTCTGATTGCTGTGGCCAAAACTTCCAAAACTATGTTGAATAGTAATGGTGAAAGTGGGCACCCTTGTCTTGTTCCTGACTTTAGAGGAAATGCTTTCAATTTTTCACCATTGAGGATAATGTTTGCTGTGGGTTTGTCATATATAGCTTTTATTATGTTGAGGTATGTTCCTTCTATTCCTGCTTTCTGGAGAGTTTTTATCATAAATGGGTGTTGAATTTTGTCAAAGGCTTTCTCTGCATCTATTGAGATAATCATATGGTTTTTGTTTTTCAATTTGTTAATGTGGTGTATTACATTGAGTGTATTACATTGGTGTATTACATTGTTAATGAGGTGTATTACACCTCAAGAAACAAGAAAAAAGTCAAATAAATAACCTAACTCTACACCTAAAGCAACTAGAAAAGGAAGAAATGAAGAACCCCAGGGTTAGTAGAAGGAAAGAAATCTTAAAAATTAGAGCAGAAATAAATGCAAAAGAAACAAAAGAGACCATAGCAAAAATCAACAAAGCCAAAAGCTGGTTCTTTGAAAGGATAAATAAAATTGATAAACCATTAGGCAGACTCATCAAGAAACAAAGGGAGAAAAATCAAATCAATAAAATTAGAAACGAAAATGGAGAGATCACAACAGACAACACAGAAATACAAAGGATCATAAGAGACTATTATCAACAATTATATGCCAATAAAATGGACAACGAGGAAGAAATGGACAAATTCTTAGAAAAGTACAACTTTCCAAAACTCGACCAGGAAGAAATAGAAAACCTTAACAGACCCATCACAAGCACGGAAATTGAAACTGTAATCAAAAATCTTCCAGCAAACAAAAGCCCAGGTCCAGACGGCTTCACAGCTGAATTCTACCAAAAATTTAGAGAAGAGCTAACACCTATCCTGCTCAAACTCTTCCAGAAAATTGCAGAGGAAGGTAAACTTCCAAACTCATTCTATGAGGCCACCATCACCCTAATACCAAAACCTGACAAAGATCCCACAAAAAAAGAAAACTACAGGCCAATATCACTGATGAATATAGATGCAAAAATCCTAAACAAAATTCTAGCAATCAGAATCCAACAACACATTAAAAAGATCATACACCATGACCAAGTGGGCTTTATCCCAGGGATGCAAGGATTCTTCAATATCCGCAAGTCAATCAATGAAATAATTTTTAACTTTCAGAAAAGTTGCAAAACTAGTACAGAGAATTTCCTCTTAGCTTCCCCTTTACTTAACCACAATACATTAGCAAAATCAGGAAATTAACATGGATTCAGTGCTATTAACCATTCTGCACATCTTAACTTTAATGTCACCAGTTGCCATGTCGATGTCCTTTTCCAGCACACCATCAAATTCAGCATCCAACATTGTAATTTAGTTGTCTCCTTCAATCTGTGACAGTTTATCATCTTTCTTGTTTTTCATGACTTTAACACTTTTGAAGATAACTGGCCAATTATTGTAGAATATCCCTTAATTTGGGTTTGTCTGATGTTTTCCCCTGATCAGATTGAGGATACACATATTTGGAAAAATACCACATAAGTGATGTTGTGCCCTTCTCAGTTACCAGGAGGTGCATGACATTGGTGTCTCACTGCTGGGGATATTAACTTGGATCACTTGGTTAAGGTGGGGTCTATGTTTTTCCACTATAAAGTTACTGTTTTTCTGTCCATAATTATGAAGTATCTCATTGGGAGGGAAATATTAGGAAACTATGGGAATAACCTCTTTTACATCACACCTTCACACACTAACTTTAGCACCCTTGAATGAACGGTTTTTGTATGCAACAGTTATTACTGTGGTATATAATTTGCCTAATGGTGACTTTTCTATTTCCACTGTTTCTTCTACATTTAGTTAGAATTCTGCTGTAAGGAAGAACTGCCTCTTCTCCCCTGTTTGTTTATTCACTTGTTTATTTACACCAGTATTGACCCATGGATATTGTTTTATTCTGTAGGTTATTGTTCATTAGTACTCTTGTTGCTCAGATTGTCCTAGATTTGGAAATTGAAAATTCCTTCAGCTTGGCTCCTTTGTCCTTTCAACACTGTTTCTTGAGCACATGCTTGCTTTGGACACCACTGGATGCTCAGGGTTTATTTGGTTAATTTTCCTGCCCCAGGTGTAGAATCAGCCATTTCTCCAAGGAGCTCTGATTCCTTTTCCTGGAGAATGGTATTTAGAAATGAAGATCTGGGTGCTAGGTATACTCAAGCTATGGAATGTTATTGCTTCTAAGGGGTCCAGGAAACACATGTACTTCAATGTGCATCTGTACATATCTATGTATACTTCTGTATTAGTATGTGAATATGTATTAACTCATTATTGACTAGAAACATATTAATACATTTTCTGTCACCTGAACTTTATTGACCAGAGACTTTTCAAGATTTATTTATAAATTGCTGGCCACAGGTGTTAGTTTCTGCTGAAATTCCCTGGTCAATAATACGTTAAAAACTATGGGTACGTACTGACACTTTCAGTTTCACCCCATCACAGATTTGTTTTAGCCTTCTCTCTGCTTCTTTGAAACTGCTTTCTCCTACAGTGAGAAACCTGGCTCTCATTATCCACAGTATATTTATTTATTTGCTTAATCATAGTATACACAGAAAGCAGTTTCAGAATTGCTAACCCATACCCCTCCAATATTCTTGCCTGGGAAATCCAATGGACAGAAGAGCCTGGAGGGCTACAGTCCATCGGGTCGCAAAGAGTCGGACATGAATGAGTGACTGAATGCACACACACACACGCACACCACCCCCCCCCCACCCCACCCCCGTGAAAAGCAGATTTCCTAAGTAGGATGTGTCTTGAAAGTAGTTCCTTTTGTCCTGAGCCTGTCATACACTGAAAATACTACTCTCCAACTTAGGTTAGTTCTCTCATTTTCATTCCCTTCGTTGTGGTTATGTTACTCACTTGTAATACAGTTAAGTTCATCTGTTATGTTTGCCTTCCATTGGAGTTCCCCTCACACTCTGGTTGGTTTTAATTATTTGTTTTTGGGGTATATGAAACATTACCATGATTCTAGATGATATAAAAAGATACACTCAGAAGTGTTATCCCCCTCATCCTACTAACCTGTCCCCATTACCTCATTATTTCCATTCTGTTCCTAAATTTCTCCCTCTTATAGGTAGCCAGTCTCATTAATTCTTGGTTTATTCTTGTATTTTTTGGCAGAAATGAGCAGATATATTAATTTTTTCTTATAATCCCTTTTTGCATGAAGGATAATATTCTATCTTATTCTATCTAATATTCTATCAATATTCTATATTGATATATATTATATATTGTATAATATATTGATAGAATAGTAGAGATCAATGAGTTCAGTTCAGTTGCTCAGTCGTGTCTGACTCTTTGCAACCCCATGAATCACAGCACGCCAGGGCTCCCTGTCCATCACCAACTCCCGGAGTTCACTCAAACTCACGTACATCGAGTCGGTGATGCCATCCAGCCATCTCATCCTCTGTCATCCCCTTTTCCTCCTGCCCCCAATCCCTCCCAGCATCAGAGTCTTTTCCACTGAGTCAACTCTTCGCATGAGGTGGCCAAAGTACTGGAGTTTCAGCTTTAGCATCATTCCTTCCAAAGAACACTCAAGACTGATCTCCTTTAGAATGGACTGGTTGGATCTCCTTGCAGTCCAAGGGACTCTCAAGAGTCTTCTCCAACACCACAGTTCAAAAGTATCAATTCTTCGGCGCTCAGCTTTCTTCACAACCCAACTCTCACATCCATACATGACCACTGGAAAAACCATAGCCTTGACTAGACGGACCTTTGTTGGCAAAGTAATATCTCTGCTTTTCAATATGCTATCTAGATTGGTCATAACTTTCCTTCCAAGGAGTAAGCATCTTTTAATTTCATGGCTGTAGTCACCATCTGCAGTGATTTTGGAACCCAGAAAAATAAAGTCTGCCACTGTTTCCCCATCTATTTGCCATGATATATATCTATATATAGAGAGAGATAGATAGATATCTATGTATTAGATGTGTATTATTATCTATATTATCTATAATATATATCTACATATTGATATCTAATATTCTATCAACATGTTATATTGATATATAATATTCCATATAGAATTCTTTCTATTCTAATATATTCTGTGAATAGAATTTTTGATATATTGGAATAATCTTTTATATAATTTTATTCTTTTCTGTCTCTAAATAATATTAAGAAAAGGCAATGACTAATTTTTTTGTCTCTCTTGTTAGTTTGTATTTTCCTGGGGAATTTTAGAGTAAATGGTTTATTCTTTTTTATCCCAGAAGCCCTTTTGGGTTTTCTGGAACAAATCAATTTTATAAAAATTTGTTGTATTGTCAGTTGTCAAGGTTAAGGTGTTCCGCTCTCCCTCTGTGAAACCTATATGAAGCTCTTTGCAACTCTGTGTGGGAGGAGGACAGAAGGTTGACTCAGAAGTGGTCCCTGTCAGAAACCAAGATCACCTTGTTCCTTTTAAAGTCTTCTCAGTCTTGTCTTGACTGATGTGCCTTTTTTGCAGCATCACTATAGACTATTCAAAACCAAGTAGAAATCCTAGAACTAAGGCCAGTTGTGAAAGAAAAACTACAGACAGTGATCATCCATTATAATGTGTCATTATAGATATACAAGAGGGACTGAGTTTCCTGTCGTTTCTGTATAAAGGTACAATGAATAGTCAGGGGAAGGGGCCCACAGGCTTCAGAAGTGATAGACACGAATTTTGAATCTCAGAATCACTATTTGATATTTTTATGACTTTAGACAAGTTACTTAATCACCTTGAGCATCCATCTTTCTCATCTGTAAAATGAGAAGAATAATTTTTTTACCCCCACAGATTGTTGTGACAGTTAAGAAAGGTGCCTAGAATGTGGCAGACACTTAATTTCTTTATCTTCTATATTATGTTTATATCATATGTTTTGCTGTCTTTAAATAGATTTAAGGAAATAAACCCTAGACTTCTCTTTCCCTTATACTCTCCAGCCAATCCATTAGTAAATCGTTTTCCTCTACCAGGTTTGATCTGGAACCCATAATCAGTTTGTCTTTGGTAACAGTCTTTAAAATAATTATATACCTTCTTAGTAATCTTACCTAAATCATATTTCTCCAGGATTTTTGTTGGTTGGTTTTTTGAAGAACAAAGTTATGGATGGAATCAAAAGGCTTATATTGAATTGTGATCTTTTGTTTCCTTTTAATGGTTTCTTTGTGGAAGACAGAATTGCACATTAATTTGACAGAACTTAATCTTTCTCAAAGAAATTGTGATATTTTACTCCCTCTGTCAGGATCCTAATGGTTGCAAATCAATAGATCCTGTTCCAGTGTGTGTTTTTATGTCAATTAAGATGACCATCTTGTAATTTTTATGCAATGTTGTCCTTTTTCCATTAAAGAAAAGTTACTGTGTTCTAAGGTCCTCTAATTGACATTATCATGATGACTGATACTTTAGTCATCATACTTTAGTTTCATTGCCAGTAGTGGCTACATTGTTACTTTTAAGCTTTGTTTTCTTAGAAAAACCAATTGACTGACATGCAACTCTGAAGAGCTACCAGCTCCTCTTCCCCCACCTCCCATCTCTCACCTCTTCTGATTTGTTAACTTTGTGCTTGGAGTAGGTACATCAAAATGCTCTCTGAGTTAAACTAACTCTTACCTCACAGTACTTTCAACCACATCTGAATGCAAAGAGTACAGACAGTCGGCAGTATTTTCAAATGTGGAAGTTTCAACAGAGTGATCTACAGGGAGTTGAGTTGTTGGGAGTACCCTTCCCCCTCACCTTTCCCTCCACGAATCCCACTGAAATGAGAGTTGGGGAAGGGAAGGGGATAGATGGAGAATGATTTCAAAAAAGAGGAAGAAATCTATGTTAGTGGTAGAAAACAGGAAAACTTCAAGAAGTATGTCAAAAATTATGAAGAATTTCTGGAATATGTAGATAAAATTGGACTGATGGAAACTAGACTCAGGAAACCCAACCCACAACAGGTGTAAAGACCTCTGCAGAGCTACATACTGTTCTTTTCCATAGACTTGGGCAGAACTCCAAGCTTGGTTAGCTGGTACAAGGGAGCCAAAGCAGGCTATGGGGCAATCATAAGGGTTGTTATAAAACAGTATGGAACAGCTGGGCCAGCAAGCTGCTTATGTAGCAAGTTCTCAACTTTGGCTGAATTTAGAATTACCTGAGGAGCTTTTAAAATCCTGATGCCCAGGTCTCAGTCCAGACCAGTTAAATAAGAATATTAGATCTCAAAGGATGGAACTCCAGGCATAAGGATTTTTTTTTTTTCATATAATACAAGTTGTATAATTGGGTCAGTGACTTAACATGTAATTTTATTTAATGATACATAAATATTAATCAAACACCCAGGAATCAGACAGATGTTAAGCAGCTAGACGAATTCTCTAAGGAGGTTATGAGCAGCGACTTCCCCAGCAGTCCTGTGGTTATGACTCCATGGTTCCAATGCAGGAAGCATGGGTTCGATCCCCAGTCAGGAACTAAGATTCCACACTTGGTGTGTGGTGTGGCAAAAAAGAGGTTACAAGCTGAGTTTCTTAGAATTAACTGCTGTTTATGAGAAAAAATCAGATTTCTAGACCAAAACAGATTGTAATTTAAGAGGACTGGGATGGGGTCTAGAAATCTGCAAATTTAAAAAAAAAAACTCTCCAAGGGATTCTACTTTGCAGCCAGGGATTCAGAATTACTACTGTAGGGCTTGGCTGTGACTTTTGCTCCCAGACTAAAGTCAGTAAGGCTAGATTTCTGAAATAAAAATAGGGATCTGCCTCGGAAGACTCCATGTGTTAGGACTTGGACTGCAGAATAAGAACATAAAGTACCTTTGAACTTTGAAAACAGATTTGAAGGGGGAAAAAGTGAAAGAGCAACTCTGCCCAACAGTAAATAAGCTGAAGTGTCTTGTTCCTGAAGTAAAACTTTCTCCTACGTCACCAGTGGAAAAAGGTGTCCCCAGCCTTCCTGTGCACATCATCTCAGCACATAGTAAATGCTCAATAAATATCTGTGGGCTCTTCACCCAGAGATCCCCATGATCAGCCCACCCTTCTTGGGAAAAGGCTTACCTAATCCAAGAGCTTAGAAAAGCTGTGCCAGCTAACTAAACTCACTTGATCTTTCTGAATCCTTCCTTTATAATATGGCCAAATAATACAGAATCCTCAGCAGATTCTGAAACAGAAACACTCAGATAGACTTGTCTAAGTATTCAAAATACTAATACAAAATACTAAGAAATAGAAGAGAACTTTCAAAATACTAATTACTATCTTCAGAGATATTTAAAACAGGATATTGAATTCATGACTCAAGATCAGCTTCTCTGAAAATGAAGAAGATAAGAAAGTATCTGTAAATTAAGAATGTGATTATCAAAACTGGAATACCAAGGAAGGATTGAGAAGCAAAATGGACAGTCTCAGAATCCTGAATTAGTGATACAAAAGATGGTAAAGAATATCTCAGAACACAGAGAAAAAAACCCAAAGAGATGAAAAATTAATCAAGGATAGGTAATATGTATCTTCCTAGAGGAAGAGAGAAGAATCTTAAGATTGAAAGGACCAGTTGATAGTGGCACAGGAGTGCATTTTCACCTACATACATCCTGATGAAATTCCTCCCTCCCTCTTTCTTTTTTCTTTTCTTTTCTTTCAGTTGAAGTATAATAGACTTAAAATATTGGTTTCAGATTGGGTTGGCCAAAAAGTTCATTCAGCAAGCTGATACTGAATGAACTTTTTGGCCAACCCAATACATTAACAAAATGATCACTATGGCAAGTGTAGTTACCATCTGTCATCATATAGGGTTATTACAGTATTACTGACTGTATTCCCTATGCTGTGCATTATATCCCTGACATTTATTTTCTAACAAAGTTTGTACCTCTTTATCTTCCTCATCTATTTCACTTATCCCCACTCCCCTCTGGCATCCCTGTTGATTTCTGTATCTGTGACTCTGCTTCTGTTTTGTTACACTTGTTTATTTGCTTTGTTTTTTAGTTTTCACATGTACATGAAATGAGATGGTATTTGTCTTTGTCTGACTTACTTTACTTAGCATAAATACGACGTCCATCCATGTTGTCATAAGTGGCAAGATTTCATTCTTTTTATGGCTGAGTATATCTGCTGAAATTTCTTAATTCCATTACTTAAAATTTTGCATGCTTCCAAAACTGTGCAAAGGACTAAGAATCAGAATGACCTTGTGAAACTACATACGAAAAGACGTTTTAAGCATTGTCTATGAGTATTTTGAACCTAAAATTCTATCCCCAGCCAAATTCCCACTTAACTATAAGAACAAAATTAACTACTGGGAGTATGCAGACTTGTGCCCTTTTGGGGGGTGGGGGGGAAATAGGATATACTAAAACGTCACAAAAGATAAAGCCAAGAAGTGAAGACTCAGCCATAAGAAACATCAGTGAGCATAAAAGTAATTTCCATACCAGGACAGCTGAAGTTGGGATCCCTGAAATGGTAGGACTAATGTTAAAAATAGTAATTGTTTAACAGTCTGGGTCATTTTAACAAAATGAGATGCAGATGGGAAATGAAGGAAAATGAGAGGAAGGAAATTGGCTAAAATGATTTTCTTACTCAGATTCTGCCGATTAGTTCAGTTCATTTCAATCGTATCCAACTCTTCGCGACCCCATGGACTGCAGCATGCCCCTGTCCATCACCAACTCCCGGAGCTTGCTCAAACTCATGTCCATCAAGTCACTGATGCCACCCAACCATCTCATCTTCTTTTGTCCTCTTCTCCTCCTGCCTTCAATCTTTCCCAGCATCAGGGTCTTTTCAAATGAGTCAGTTCTTCACATCAGGTGGCCAGAGTATTGGAGTTTCAGCTTCAGCATCAGTCCTTCCAATGAACACCCAGGACTGATTCCTTTAGGATTGACGGGTTTGATCTCCTTGCAGTCCAGGGACTTTCAAGAGTCTTCTCCAACACCACAGTTCAAAAGCATCAATTCTTTGGTGCTCAGCTTTCTTTACAGTCCAGCTCTCACACCACAGCTTTGACTAGATGGGCCTTTGTCAGCAGTGTAATGTCTTTTTAATATGCTGTCTGGGTTGGTCAGAGCTTTTCTTCCAAGGAGCAAGCCTCTCTCAATTTCATGGCTGCAGTCATCATCTGCAGTGATTTTGAAGCCCCCAAAAATAAAGTCTCTCACTGTTTCCACTGTTTCCCCATCTATTTGCCATGAAGTAATGGGACTGGACGCCATAATGTTAGTTTTTTGAATGCTGAGTTTTAAGCCATCTTTTCTACTCTCTTCTTTCACTTTCATCAAGAGGCTCTTAAGTTCCTCTTCACTTTCTGCCGTAAGGGTGGTATCATCTGCATATCTGAGGTTATTGATATTTCTCCCGGCAATCTTGATTCCAGCTTGTGCTTCATCCAGCCTGGCATTTCACATGATGTACTCTGCATATAAGTTAAATGAGCAGGGTGACAATATACAGCCTTCCCAATTTGGAACCAGTCCGTTGTTCCATGTCTGGTGCGAACTCTTGACCTGCATACAAGTTTCTCAGGAGGAGGTTGAAATTAGTTCACATTGATAAATATGTGTGTGTGTGTGTGTGTGTTAAATGATTTGTTCAAAATTTAATCTTAGGTGCCAATAAGAATAGTATGTAGAACTTCCAAACCACCAGCATGAAGTGGGGAAGTAAAGGAACAAGGAAAATTTGACTGAACTAGTAAAGGTAATAAAGGAAAAATAACAAGAAAACATTATATAGGAAATAAAAAATAAGATGGTAGGAATAAAATCAATCAAAGTCACCTATTACAAAAAATATGAATGAGGTAAAGTCACCTATTAAAGGCAGAAATTCTCACGAGGTTAACACAAAGATGACAACAAAATATAGGTATGTGTTCCTTATAAATAATACATATGTTCTTTATAAATAGCACCAAAAACCAAAGTGAAAGAAAGTGAAGTCATGCAGTCATGTCCAACTCTTTTGTGACCCCGTGTTCTCCAGGCAAGAATACTGGAGTGGGTTGCCATTTCCTTCTCCCGGGAATCTTCCCGACCCAGGGATTGAATCCGGGTCTCCCGCATTGGAGGCAGACGCTTTAACCTCTGAGCCACCAGGGAAGCCAAAAACCAAAATGGTCCAAAAATTGAAAATAGAGGAAGGATTTAATGTATGCCCATGTTGAAATCTGATAGAGCTATCATTATTAAATGCAGATCAAAATTACAACAAAGTATCACCTCACACCAGTCAGAATGTCAGTTATTAAAATCTATAGACAATAAGTGCTGGAGAGGATGTAGAGAAAAGGGGACCCTCTTGCATGTTGGTGGGAATATAAACTAATACAGCCACTATGGAGAACAGTATAGAGGTTCCTTAAAAAGCTAGGAATGGAACTACTACCATATGACTCAACAGTCCCATTGCTGGGCATATACCCTGAGAAAACCATAACTGAAAGAGCCACACGGACCCCAGTGTTCACTGCGGAGCTTTTCACGATAGCTAGAACATGGAAGCAACTTAGATGTCCATCGACAGACGAATGGATACAGAAATGTGGTACATATATACAATGGAATATTACTCAGCCATAAAAAAACACATTTGAGTCAGTCCTAATGAGGTAGATGAACCTAGAGCTTATTGTTCATCCACCTAGAGCCTGTTGTACAGAGAGGTAAGTCTGAAAGAGAAAGACATGTTGTATATTAACACATGTGTGTGGAATCTAGAAAGATGGTGCTGATGAACCTATTTGCAGGGCAGCAGTGGAGACGCAGACAGAACAGACTTGCAGATGCAGCGGGCCAAGAAGAGGGTGGGACGAACGGAGAGGGAAGCGTGGAAACCTGTGTATTACCATATGTAAACTAGCCAGTGGGAATCTGTGTGACACAGGGAGCTCAACCCAGTGCTCTGTGACAACCTGGTGGGGTGGGGTGGGGTGGGAGCTGGGAGGGAGTTTCAAGAGGGAGGGGACATGTGTATACCTGTGGCTGATTTATGTTGATAATACGGCACAAACCAGCACAATACTGTAATTATCCCCCAATTAAAAATTCTTTAAAAAAAGAAATCTGATAGAACTATGAGGGTTTTTCTGGTTTTGTTTTTCACATGCTTTAATGCCCTAGCAAATTTTGTCCAGTAAGAGAGAGCAGTTCTTGAAACCATTTTATTAGATATTTTCACAAAATAATGTTGTATGGTACTTGGGTCTAGAGCTTCCCTGGTAGCTCAGCTGGTAAAGAATCCGCCTTCAATGTAGGAGACCTCGGTTCAATTCCTGGGTTGGGAAGATCCCCTGGAGAAGGGATAGGCTACCCACTGCAGTATTCTTGGGCTTCCCTGGTGGCTTAGATGGTAAAGAGTCCTGCAATGCAGGAGACCTGGGTTGGGAAGATCCGCTGGAGGGCATGGCAACCCACTCCAGTATTCTTGACTGGAGAATCACATGGACAGAGGAGCCTGGTAGGCTACAGTCCATGGGGTCACAAAGAGTCTGACACGACTGAGCGACCAAGCACAGCACCTGGGTCTAAAATGGATAGTGTTTATTCTTTCAGATATTTCCATTTTACATAGCTCTAAAGGCCACCTCATGCGAAGAGTTGACTCATTGGAAAAGACTCTGATGCTGGGAGGGATTGGGGGCAGGAGGAGAAGGGGACGACAGAGGATGAGATGGCTGGATGGCATCACCGACTCTATGGACATGAGTTTGAGTCAACTCCAGGAGTTGGTGATGGACAGGGAGGCCTGGCATGCTGCAATTCATGGGGTTGCAAAGAGTCGGACACGACTGAGAGACTGAACTGAACTGAACTGAAAGGCTGCTTAGTCACTCAGTCGTGTCTGACTCTTTGTGATCTCATGGACTGGAGCCTGCCAGGTTCCTCTATCCATGGGGATTCTCCAGGCAAGAATACTAGAGTGGGTTGCCATGCCTTCCTCCAGGGGATCTTCCCAACCCAGTGATCGAACCTAGGTCTCCCACATTGCAGGCAAATTCTTTACCGTCTAAGCCACAAGGGAAGCCCATATAGCTCTAAAAGTTATCTTCAAATCCTCAGGTAGAGTAAAATCTTAGTAGAAAATAATCTTTTTGTTATTTAAAAATTCAGCCAATGGACCATTTATTTTAGAATAGTACTAAAAACAAAAGCTGCATATCAGTGAAGAATTTAAATAGCTCTTAAGTTTATTAAAAATAGGAGTTCTAATATATTCAAAAGGGAAAATTCCTATAAATGAGTGAAAATCACATTTTCCTTAATGCCTTGTTTTCAGATTAATCATTAAGTAAATATTTACTTTCTGGCCCTGAACTGTGTGTTGTACACACAGTTAGACATACTGCGAGGTACAAAAGTGTAAGAGATTGCCTTTGCCTGCTTTGAATTTTATTCACATTTTGACAGCACTCTCTGTGGAGCCATTAACTGGTTTCTCATACCAAGTTCTAATTTTTGTTTAATCTGGTATAATTTACCACTCATTGCAGGAAAATAATCATAGCTAACGTTCATTGAGTTCATCTCTGTGTAGCCGCACATAATAGTGTTTTCACATAGTAGCTGCCCTGACATAAAAATGAATGATGTCAAGTATTGGGCTAAAAGTTTTAATTCAGTACCTAATTTAATCCTGTCAACAGTTAGCTAACATTATTTCCCTAATGTATAGATGAGGAAATTGATCTTCGGATAATTTAAATGACCTTGCCTAAAGCCACAATTAAGTGACTGAATGGGACAGGAATCCAGCAGTGACTCAAGTGCTATACTAGCGTGAAGAGGAGAGACTGGTGAGGAGTTTTGTTGGTGTAGAATGTATTGCTATGTGTATGCTTCCTGTTTAGACTAAGACGTATAACCATTATTCAGTTCAAGCAGCCAGGCTGCATGCCCGCTCTCAGCTAGCTTCTGTCCCTCAGTGCCTTGAGCAGCCTTCCAGTGGGGGGAGTTGACTGCCGTGCCTGAGGGGAGCAGTTTCTCTTCTGCTCAGTGATTAATATGCCTCTCCTGATTTGAGAAACCTATCTCTGGATCTGCCTCTTCAGGGGGTCATTAAGATCCCACTGTCTCTTGGGTGCTCTGCTCTATTAGGCAGGAAACGCAAGCAGAGAGAAACTCCCTTGGCATGAAGTAGGCAGCAGAGAAAACCCTTGCTGAGTGGGAGTAACCTGTCGCAACCTGGTTTTCTCTGGCTAAATGGCCAGTCTTGTCTAGTAGTAATGCCATTACAACATTCCCATTCAGATCCCCATGACCCAGTAATTGTTTTGGGAATGAGTGCAAAGCTATCAGACACCAACTACTATAATTAGAAAAGAGAAAAACACTCACCAGAGCTAACGTCTTTAGGCTGGAGGGATTACAGCACTTTTTAATTTGTTTTAAGGTTATGGAGCCTCTTTCTCAGTTTTGCTTCCTAAAATACAAATTATACCCAAAATGCAAGTTTTTCGATTCTTGCATTCCAGTTTTTTTTTTTCTTTCCTTACTGCAGTGCACTCTTTCCTTTCCCCCCCTATTTTAATCGGAGTACAAATTGCTGTCAGCACATCGAGTTCATGTGCCAGCCACATTCAGAACAGGGTGTTCTGTGCTCTTCAAAACAAAATTGCTCTAGGGCAGTAAGAGAACAATAAGTCAGAGCTCCAGTTTAAGTGATGTTTTGCAGCAGACCAGGCTCACTTGATGTGGTTACACTCGGATTTCGAGGGGAGGCTCGGGTAATTCAGTTTGGTTTGATTTCGTGGGGTTTGGAGGATCTCCCCCCTTTAAGTTACGTAGACTTGAAGTTAAGAGAAAATGTCCCTTTCTAACTTGTGTATTTCTTTCTCTCCCCAAAAAAAGCCCTAAGTAGAAGCATCCTGTATGTACTTTTATTCTCTTTGGGCACGTCATAGATCATTTACTTCCCGTAAATCAGGGTGGTTGGAATTAGCAACAGACCTCCTGAGCCCTAGAGGCCGAGCTCCCAGTGAGTCATGATGGTTATTATTAAATATTTATTAAATGAGTATTTGCACTAAGTGATACAAGGTCAAAAGCAACCACAGGTCTTCCACAGCCAGAGCTGCCATGGTTTTCTTTGGTAGCAATTGTTGAGACAATTTTTTAAAAAGCAGTTATGTGGGAGCCAGACGTGTCTGCATCTGTCCCCATGATGGGGGACCGGGACCCTGCTGTGGCGATCCGCAGGCATTTCTGTAGCTCCAGGATGGGGTGTGAATTCTCGTCAGCTGTCACATGAAACATGTCACACCAGTGTTCCAATTTTAGAAACCAGTTAACCTAGCGATAGGGTTTGCTAGTAGATGTAAAGAATCAATGGGCTCTCTACTAGCTAAGGCTATAACACCTCCTCTTGCACTGACATTCCAGATAATTAATGTCAATATTAAAAGGTTTTATATACACACACAGACTGCTGTGTGTGTGCGCACGTGCATATCAGTTTAAGATTTTGTGGTACTATAGTGCTTATTCAGGTTCAACCTAAAAGAGATTTAATAGAAAAAAAAAGATTAGTTTCTCTATAAGGTAGTAAGTGTTTGTAAGCATTATTGCAAATGTTTCCCTATTGGGTGGCTAAAACACTGGTTCTCCCAGTATTATCTCTCTTAGACCAGCTGCGGTGAACTTTTTTTTTTTTTTTCCTTTCTTAATTATACTTTAATTATAATTTGACTTGAACTTTTTTTTTTTTTTTGCTTGCTTCACTTATCTTTCCCAACATGTTTATTAGTAGCCAGTCTTTTCTTTCCCTAACATAAAGCGGTTATCACATGTAAGGAGAATTTCTGAAATCATTTCTATAATCTTCAGATCAAGTATATGCATCAAGCTGAAAACCAGCCTAGGAAACTGACACACAGGCAGGAATCTTTCACAGAGTCTCTGGATTTCCTGTTTTGAAAACACATTCAAAGTTGATCAACCTAAAACCACAACGAATGTACTGATAGCTTCCTCCCCCACTAAATGTTCTCTCCTTCAGGGAGGAAAACACTTCTAACAATAAACCTCACACAGAAAAAGTTGTGAGCTACTAGGATCATAAATCTCAATGCTTGAGATGTGCTACAGTACGTGGGCTGAAATTCACTTTGCTCAGCAAATCTTTTTTACATGAAAAGTGTCATCACTTTTCTAAATTTCTTAGGCAAATTTTAAAATATATAAGAACATAAATTTTTTTAGAATTCTCAAATCCTTTAGAAATACGAGCTTTTACTCTAGTAAAAAAAAAATCTTAAAAAAAAAAAATTACTTGGCTGTGCCAGGGCTTAGTTGCAGCATGCAGACAGACATTTAGTTCCCTGACCAGGGATGGAACCCAGGCTGCCTGTACTGGGCGCACGGTCTTAGCCACTGGACCACCAGGGAAGTCCCTCTAGTAAAAATATCTTAAGCTTAGAATTTCCTGCAGAATCTCTCAGGTGTGTACGTATTTGAAAATAATAAAGTTGAATTTATTTGGGACTGTTTCCGAGAGAACTTTCACCGTGCTGCAAGCTAAGTTGTATTTTATATAGAATGTTCCAAAGGTGAGTTAATTGAGAGTCATCTGTATCGAACAGAATAAAATTCCTCTATTCCAGCTCCACTCTGAGAGCCAGTCTAGCTGTTGCCCCTGTTTAAAGGGTCTGACTCGAATCAGGCCTTCTCTAGTTTGGCCCAAGTGTCTGGCTCCATCCTGTATCTGTGATGGGAACAAATCAGGATGGTATTAATCCTAGTGATTAGAAAAGGGTAGAGAACTTGAAAGCATAAATGTCCATGTGACATTTTGGCCCCTAGTATCTGTGCCACTGCTGTTTACTTTTCAGGGTTTCTCTCATTTCCTAGGCCTGGGCTAAAGGTAACCTGATCAAATTACAGGAATTAGCTTTGAAACTAGTTTCTGGTCTGTGTCTAGAGTTAACATTACTGGGTCATAGAACTATAGAGTTGTAGAGTTTCAAAGGAGCTTTGAGATTCAGAAGTTGAAAAGTATACGTTGGAATTGAATTTGTATTTGGAACATAACTGTCTCATCGAACGGGTGTAACAGAACAAGTTATGTTTAGTCTCTAAAGCAAGTTATTGATCTAAAGTAAAGTAGCCCAACCAGTCGTAGAAAAGAAGCATTTTAGGAATTCATTACATTTGAATCGAGGCCATTATATTACAGAAGCAGGAATAAAGAATTTTTTATGAAAGATAAATTTTTATATTGCTTTTTGGCTGCTGTGCTGTCGTGTAAACCATCCATTTTTCTTACTGAGTCAAAGACCTAAATGGAAAGGAATGAATATCCTTAATACTAAACATAGTTGGAAAGTTTCAGAGAATTGTTTATCCCAGAAGGAAAAGTCTAACCAATCAAGAGGAAAATACATATCTATATGCATTTTTCCTATATTATACTAACATAAAGCCACTTATCTAATATGAAATTACCCTGAAAATGAGCTGAGTTTGAGTGCAGTGGCTAAGTAGGCCCTGAGAAATTGACCTCTGAACATTTCTGAGGAGGTGGCTGAGAAATTTGATTTTTCAAGTTATAGTAGACTTGATTCCTTCACATTTTACATTTATTATTCCACTAAGGGATTACAGCTGTGTTATTGATGATGTTGCCTTTGGCTTTTCCATTTTATTTAAACATGTTTGTGAATGAGGTTAAAGCTCTTAAAAAAGGGCTTCTGTATTCAGTTAACCCTCGTATATCACTGGAGAAATAGCCATTCAGTTGTTTTTCAACCCAGACATCTGAAGCCAAGAAAATGTTTAAGCCTTTATCTACTTGGTATTAAATTTGTGGCATTTTGATAATTACCTACTAAATAATTAGTTTTTCTTGTGTTACAGTAGAGGATGTCTCTGTCAGGTTAAGTTAGAACTGTTTCCACTTTATTATCTGCTAAACTATCTTATTCATATAGTTACAGTAATTTTTAAGTTTAAACCTAAAACAGAAATAAATATGATTGAGCTTA
Organism: Bos indicus; assembly: GCF_029378745.1. Lineage (NCBI taxonomy): Eukaryota > Metazoa > Chordata > Mammalia > Artiodactyla > Bovidae > Bos > Bos indicus. The sequence goes on along the minus strand of NC_091782.1, from coordinate 11,075,857 downwards.
AATTTCCCAACTGGGTGGACTAAGCTTCAACAGGACATAATCCATATGTCTCCAGATGCAAAGAAGAAGGGGAAATACTCTTTTATCACGGCCCTACATTAGCCAGTCACAAGGAGCAGCTCTGCTGACTGTCCTGTCTCCCCTCTCTCAGTCCACCTGGAAGGCCGCTGTGGTGGAAGGACGTTTGACTGCAGAGATGTGGGGTTCATCGTTGGTGAAGGAGAAGACCACGACATTCCAATCGGAATCGACAAAGCCCTGGAGAAAATGCAGCGTGAGGAACAATGTATTTTATATCTTGGACCACGGTAAGCAGTGTACTGGTTCAGTACACAGTGACTGAGGTTATCTAAAGAACAGGGATACACTTGTTTTTTCAATCAGCATTTTGCTATTTTCAGTGAAGTTAATGCCAAGAGTGGAAACAATTAATTAAATCAGGCTACAGTTAGAGTGAGTTAATGGGCCTTATAATATTACAGAGGTTTGTAAGCCTGTTCACTTGATTGATGTGTGTTCAGGATAGGACTGACAGGCGAGTTTTGCTTCTCTGTTTGTTTTGCCGGCCATGTCGCCAAGACAGGAAGCTCTTGCCCCTTCTCCCTTTTTCTCTGAATTAGGCTGGAGGCGGTAAAACGTGGGGGCTGGAAGTAGAAGCAACATTTGGATGATTTATTACCACTTGAATCTGTGCCACCTGTTCTTATACAGACTCTCTGAAAAAAGAGTGCTCTTCCTGGATCTAAAGGCAGAGGAGATGACTCATTTTTGCCTAAATTTTTCCCATCATAAGGATATCCATTAGCACTTCCAAGCTTAGAACTATCAGACACTAACAGTCTCTCTTGTGAAAACATGTTTGGTATTATTTTTAGACCTAAAATTATACCATGGATCTAACCCTTCTATCTTGAGAAATGGACCCTTGAGAGAAACCAGGGTGTTTTGATTCTATTTGTGTGAAAGTGCATCTGCTTATCTCGTGTCTCCTCTCTCCCTGGATCCTTGGGTTTCAGTCAGTAGGATTTTGAGTTACTGGGAATCCTGATGACCTGCACTTGCCAATAGGTATTCTTGTGCCTTTTGTACAATTGCTTGCCTTGTGTAGCCTTAGTCCTAATCCAATGGCATATTTACCTTTGCCCTGACGCTTGAGTCATAATTGTATTTCTCAAGTGATGTTCCAGTCATGCCACTAATCCACTTGAAAAGCCTTGCAAAATGCTCTACATCTCGAACCCTTTAGAGCCTTCACTGAGGCACCTTTTATTTAATACCTTCTTTTTCTCTGCTTATTCCTTTCTGAACTAGTATATTCCCACCTTTGTGTTTTATTTGCATTTACTATGTAAATAGTAGTATGTACTTCACTCAGATGAATCTAGTTCTCTCTTCTATAAGAACCTATTTTTTAACTCAGGTGGGGCATAGACAGGCCATCACTTCCATATCTAAGTAATATCTAATTATTTTTAATCCAGCATCCCAAAGTTACATTAGTTCTAAGCTCATATAAAGAGAGTGGTATTTATGCACATATATTTTCAAATTTAAGTTCCTTGCAGAGGAGTTCTGCTTGTATTGTAAACATATTATATGAATCAGTTTATTACATTTTGACCTAGCTGACAAGCCAGTTGTGGGAACAGATGTCTCAATTGTAATGGGCAGAGAGAAGCCGGAGTTACCCTTATATTTATTAATGCAGATGGTTCCTTGCAGGTTTAAATTGTGGTTTTAAAAAAAAGAAACAAAAAACATGCAGCTTACCGGCCGTGTATACTTGACTCTAAGTCTGTTTCCCTTTCTATAAAATGGGGATAGCAGTATCTGCCTCACAGAGTTGTGGAGGACTAAGTAAGAGAAGGCATGTAAGGAGTGTAGCAAAGTGCCTGACACACCCGGACCCTCAGCATATTGGCTGATATTGCTGTCCTGATGACTCTCCCATTTGACTCTCAGACCACAGGGAAAAGGAAACCCTGTTTTAACATGTGGTAGATTTTTCAGGCATAAAAGTAGGCAACAAGTTTTCATGAATTTCTAGGTCTAAGAGGTTTTTCATATGTTTTGTGGAAATAGCATGGTTAGAAAGGAACACATTATTTCCTCTTTAAGATGTTGCTTAGTATGTTAAGGAGTCACGAAGTGCAATGCCTGTAACAGGAGACTGCCCACACGTGCACCATGTAAGTAAGATCTGTATATGTAGAGAATCCGGGCGTGCGGGGAGTGTGTACAGTGAATTCGCTTGTCTTACCAGGTTCCCACTTAACAGACACACTGCAGCTGAGTGTGGCTATAAATATGGCTATTGCAAATATGTGTTTGGTGTTACTGTTAGGGTCACCTGTATTTCATTCTCCAAAAGATTTCCAGGGCATATACCTTCTCTTTGATTCTGACAAGACTCCTTGACAGGATGTTTTCATAATAAAGAACTCATAAAACACATCCAGAGAATCCCATTTTCTTACCTCTCATCAGGACAATGTCTTTAATATTGTTTTAAATATGGTGACTGGTTAATTTTTCTTGTTTTAGGTAAAGTATGGCTAGTTTTAACTTTTTTCTTCCTTGTCTTCTGTACGGCACCGACCCCAAACAAAAACAGGCTGTCAAGATCCAGAGTATCTCATTATGAGGCAGTGTGGTTCAAAAACTAAACAATTATCTGGGACCCACACAGTCTGAATTTAAATCCTGGCTCCACCACTGCCTCTGTGTGACTCTCAGGAAGCACTTCTGAGTCTTAGTTCCTTCATCTGTAAAAAGGGAATAATCGCATGTAAGGTACAGGTGGTGGTTGTGTGCACAAAAGGGTATAATGGTCATGAGCAATCAGTGTTTCTCTGCTCTCCGCAGGCGCCTGTCAGTTTATGAACATTGATACTGGATTCCTTCTGTTACTGTAACCCAGCCTGTCTTTTGGTTAAGCCTGAAATTCCATTTGTGGTGGTCTTTCACTTGGGCTCCCCAGGTAGCGCAGCAGTAAGGAATCCACCTGCCAGTGCAAGAGATAGTGGGGTCGATCCCTGTGCTGGAAAGATCCTCTGGAGAAGGAAATGGCAACCCACTCCAATATTCTTGCCTGGAGAATCTCATGGACAGAGGAGCCTGGCAGGCTACAGTCTATGGGGTTGCAAAGAGTCGGACATGACTGAGAATGCATGTCTTTCAATCAGATGAATTTGTGGGTCCTTCCTCACCCTGCCTAATCCAGAGTAAATCAGACAAGCTTCTGTATAATTGGAAGTCAATTTAGATGCTCCCAAAACAGTTCCCTGGGATTGTGTTCCATATACCTCTTCACAGAATGGACTGTACAACTACGCTGTCAGTAAACACAGCGCTCAGCAAGGACTCACCTGCCTACCTGCTTCCCAGCAGTTAAAGAATGTCCTTTATTTACCAGATGGCAGGAACAAAATAGGAGATACAGCAGTCTGAGAGCTCAAAGTAGAAAACTAGTCACCACTTCCTACAGTTGGCCACTGGTAATTATGTCCGCTTTTATTTCTTTGCTGAAGATACCCTTTGCCCTGCTATTAAAACCGCCACACCCCATTCCTACCAGCTTTCAGTCCGTCTCTGTGCCTTCTCTGGCTCTAGCTTCCACTGTCTTGTGTGACAGTGGAGGTATGTGAGTAAACATTTTCTTCCTGAAAAATTGAGGCAGGGAGGAGAGAAGTGGTGCAGACAGCAAGAGATGAGTGTTCCTACTCCAATCCTCTTACCCCAGAGAAAACTGAAGCTATTAACACATCAATCCAGTTTTGGCATCTTTCATCCCATAGCCTGAGTGTTTGAGTTACTAAGTTTTTTGCAGTGCCATTCCATATATTAAAGAGAAGTTGGCTTGAAACACATGGGAGTAGAATTATTCCAGGGAACATTTTCCTATTATGCTGGGCATTGTTCTACATGCTGGGAAACCGCTGAACCAGACAGACAAAGCTCCATCAGAATTTCCGTTCTCGTAGACGTGTGCTCCCTCGAATGCCTTGCATTTGTTAAAATCTTAAATGGTCTGAAAAAAACAGATTTCTGTATCCTCAGTAATTGTATTCAGTAAGTTTGGCTAAAAAACGCAGTGTTTTGTAGTGTTACAGCCAGGGAGCTATGGGAATGCAGTGCAGCGTGTTTCTCTTGATGAGGCATTAGAGCTTGCTGGGGCTGCTTTTTTACATTATATTTTGTGTTTTCTAGTATGCTTTCTAAAAGTCTTGAAGAAATACTGTGAGGATATATATCCTTTCTGGTGTGTGATCCTTTCCCCCCATTTATCTGACTGGAAATGGCACTTCTGGAAGGGGACAATATTTTAAAGTTAAAAGCTCATTAAAACATACCTCTCCCACATAGCACTTTAACAATTATAGTGTCTGTCTTCTCTAGGTCCTGATGAAGCTTCAGCCCTGATAGTCAAATAGTGTCTGTTTTTTTTAAAAAGAACTAGATATAAAATCAAACAGAGAAAAAGACAGTGACATTTACAATTATATTAAGCAAGCTGTCCCAAGGAGTCCAGGTGTTGCATCACACAGGAATGTAAGGAAGAAGACTAAATGGAGCCTGGCTTCTTAAAAAACCACAGCAGTGGTACTTGGCACTGTATGTTCTGACCAACATCTGGTTTATCTTCAGGGTCTCTGATGTGTGTAGTTTGCAAATGAGAGCTCTATGCTAATGTGATGCGTCAAGATACCGAAGGAGGTGCCTGGAAATAAACCAGTTCTTTAAAGTTGTTTGTTTTTTTTTTTCCCTCTCCATTTCAGATATGGTTTTGGAGAGGCAGGGAAGCCTAAATTTGGCATTGAACCTAATGCTGAGCTTATATATGAAGTTACACTTAAGAGCTTCGAAAAGGTGAGAAAATACCAACTTCTCTGAAATCATGACAGATTTTCTTCTCCATCCACTTCTTGTAAATTAGTATCTTACATTACCAGATGGTATAGATAGAAGGTATTTGTATGTCGTGCTTTCCATGACCGAGTTTGTCCCCTGTCTCTGATGCTGCTCCTAAAGCACAGCACAGCTGATACACAACCAAGGAGCCCAGGGTTCTTATTTTGTTCCTGTGTGTCAGCCTTTTTTTTTTTATTATTATTAACTTTTTTGGGTAGAAGCCAAGACTTGTTCCCTTATTTGTTCCTAGACTTGTTCTTTTTGTACTTTTTTTCCTGGGTTGAAGACAAAAAGGTTCATGTTCTTGCCAAGCAGCTCCTTGGGGGAGTGGGGTGCAGTTTTCCAGGGCTGAACGGGTTGTACCCTTCACAAGAGTTGCAAAGAGGCCGTCATTGTGGCTCCAAGTTATTATCCAAAATACAAGGCTTCGTGCACCACCAGGCTCCATGACAAGGGACACAAGGAACAAATCTGTTAACCTTAGACCTTTTCTTTTCATACCTGTCCAAGTAGAAAAAAGTGTTGGCCTCAGGATCCAGAAACGGCATGCCTCCTTGAGCATACTGCCATCTCAGATCCACCTCTGGAGGCTCCCAGCAGCAGCTTCCCTGGACAAACAAAACATTTGCCTGAGCTGGGTACACTGTCACATCCAGCTATGTCCCTGCCCACCAAAGTCTCCCTTCCCTGAGAGCCTTGTGAGTGCGTTTTTAAGACATTTTTCATCCCCTCCCAGTGCTACCTCCATGTTCCTTACTTTAAGCTTTGGACTAGAAAATGAACATTTTTTTGTTATTAGACACAGAAAGGAAATCATTGTCCTGAGGGCCTCTTAATGTTGGGCTGAGAAAGGGGAGGACAGCTTTGGGATCCTCTCCTAATGGTGATGCTCCGGATCATAACACAAACAGACACACGCTCTTTTCACAGCTATTGCTTGTTGTCAGATAATGTCTTCTGAAGTCCTGATCCTCCAAAGTTGTCTTCATGGCACAAAGTTGTTTTAAATAGGGAAAAAGGGATCTTTTGCACATGGTTATTTAGGCCTTTGGCTTTCTTGTTTCCATGTCAGTAAAGTAACCCCCACCCCTTCCCATCGTGGCCCTGTGGCCCTGGCCCACTCAGGCGCCCTCTCACTCCTGAGTAGTACTGTGGTACACCACAGCAAGCCTGTGCTCAGTCACGGCCCCAAGGGCACATTTGAAACCACGTGATCAATCCATGAAGATACAGCAGTCCAACATAGGAGCACCTCAGTATATAAGGCAGCTGTTAATAGACATAAAAGGAGAAATTGACAGTAACACACTCATAGTGGGGACTTTAACACCCCACTTACATCAGTGAACAGATCATCCAGACAGAAATCAATAAGAAAACACAGGCCTTAAATGACATATGACAGTTAAGACAAGATGGACTTAATTGATAGTTATAGAGCAGTCCCTCCAGAAGCACCAGAAGACACATTCAAGTGCACATGGAACATTCTCTAGGACAGGTCACATGCTGGGCCACAGGGCAAGCCTTGGTAAATTTAAGAAAACCGAAATTGTTTCAAGCATCTTTTCTGACCACAGTGCTATGAGATTATATACTTGAAACCATGTGACGGTGTGTGATGTTGTTGGTAGCAACATGATTTAATTTTCTGTTTTGTAATATTAAGAACAGACTTATAATCCACTGAAGCTTCATAATTCTTATCAGTAAATTGACAATGGCTGTGTCAGTGCTTTTCCCCTAAAGGACCTCTCAGATTGTGATGTTGACTCTCTATGATCCAGCTGTTCTTAATAAAAGTGCAGTTGTCCCTGGACTCATATCTGTAATGTGGGAAAGTAATGATACACACAAATTAGCAGGTGATCATGAAAGTGCTTGTTTATGTCTTTGCATCACCTCCGTCCTCCCACTTATGTTTTCCTTGAAATTCCCCAAGTAAACTTGTGCTAGTTTGGAGGCTTCAGGTCTGATTGTTTCACAGTGAATATAGACAATTACATGACCTGGAATTTTTAAAACTGTGTTTGAGTATATAACTGTGACTTGCCTGCAGTAGTGTTCCCATTTTAGAGTTAAAAACTGAATCTTGAGAGAAACAGCTTGCCAAAATTGTAATAACAGTATAGCAGCAGAATGAGAAAAGAGGCCCCAGCTTTCATTGTGTGGCCTCACCTTGTAATTCTAAAGATGCACTCTTAAAGAGTGCTCAACAGCCCATGTTTCTTACAGCGTTACCGCCCAAGCCTCCCTCTTGAGCAGCATGGGTCAAGCTACACCTTTGTTCTCATGGAGGGTGAGTTCTAACCTACCAGCATCAGCAAGGGCACACAGTTTTAAAAGCCACTGTGTTTCAAGGTGTAGAAGTAGCTATAGTTTTTTCTTAGTTTTTTCAGCTGATGCTTTTCCTTCTTAGTTCATCTAACCATCGTCACGCATTTATACAACAGGCCAAAGAATCCTGGGAGATGGATACCAAAGAAAAACTGGAGCAGGCTGCCATTGTCAAAGAGAAGGGGACTGTGTACTTCAAGGTACGTTAAGTCTTTGTACAATACTTTCCATCTCAAAGAATTTACTCAACTATCAGTGAAGTGTGCTGATATCCCCTATCCTGAATTCTGTCAGTACCCTTCAGGATAAGAATAAGCCTGAATTTTTACAAGTCTGTCATTTTCAGTATAAGAAATGATAAGGCAGAATGAATTAGTGTGACACAGAATACAAATGCCTCTTTTACACATTCTGATCTAGACTGTAACCATCCATAGCATCAGACCAGGTCTGGCTTGCCCACTCACCGTGTATCAGTTAAGGCCTCAAGCCCTGTGCTTGGAACATAGTGGGCCATCACCAAGTGTTTGTGCAACAAAACAAAGAATGAATAGAATAATTGTGAGCAGATAGTAGCATTCAAAGGGATAAGTTTCATATCATTTTCCCTTTCCACTGTTTTGGGGAAGTCACTTAGGTACATGATAAAAGTTCATGCACAGATTTCAAAAGGAACTGAACCCAATATAAAAAGTGCAAAGAGAATTTGTTACTAGATTTTTAAATAATAAATTGTTAGGAATCAACATAGGGTTGCCAGAAAGGCTAGTAACTCTCATTATTCACTTTAACATTATTCACTTTATTTAACATTATTCACTTTACCCGCTTAAATGAGTTGAGTGGGTACAAATCATAACTTAAAGCATTTCTTACTGTGGGTGTAGATAATATATATTTATTTATAACTCATATATACTGGATTCCCTGGTGGCTCAGAGGTAAAGAATTTGTCTGCAATGCAGGAGACATGGATTCTATCCCTCAGTTGGGAAGATTTTCTGGAGAAGGAAATGGCAACCCACTCCAGTATTCTTGCCTGGGAAATCCCCATGGACAGAGGAGCCCGGTCGCAAAGAGTCAGACACAACTTAGTGACTAAATGACAATATCAACTCAGTGTAATAAAACAGCTTAGCTGTTCAGAAACTAATTGGTTGCTGATGACTCAGTGTTGCAAAGCCAGGTATCATATAGCTGTGTCCTGAATATATACAGAGAGATGGCCAGAATTTGTAACCAGCAGCAGAAATCAGTGCTGAAGTAGCTATACAATTATTTAACTTCATTGCGTCTTAGCATCATAACTACAATAGTGATTTGTGTATTTCATAATGTTATGAACCCTCTTAAAATTACTGATGTTTGGATAAAACCTGGATCATACATATTATTTTTAACATGCAATTTGATAGACAAAATCTTTCAAAACATTAGTCTATTGGGGAAAAATTAATGAAAAGGTTCAGAACCACTGACCTAAGACTTTTTCTCCCAGAATGTCTCTGAACGTTTTGCACTAAAAAAAACTTCCCTGGAGGCACCTTCACATTTATAGGTAACAGATCCCAGCGGCGATCCTAGTTTTAACTATACGACTTTAGAAATGGTAGGTGGGTTCCTATACACATTCCCTTTTCAGATGTCAGGGCAAGTTCCAGTCTGCCTAGCAGCCTTCCTGGGCCTCGACTTTTCAGGGTGTGTGACTTGGGCACAAGCGCAGGGGCCTGGTGTGGCGGCCAGAGCAGAGATGGGGCACGGTCATGCCACCCACACAGCGAGCCCTATTCTCAGTGACCTGTCGGCTTGGTTTACACCTAAGTGGGTAAGTCTCTGCTCTTAGTAGGGTAGAATTGTAGAAAGCTTTTAAATGGAAGTGATTTTGGTGTTCAGAGTGTAAACTCCTCATATGAACCTCTGAACACTAAAGAAAGGTAGGAGAGGATGTCTTCATTTGGCTCTGAAAATAATTATTAAGCACATGTAACATGACGTTGCACCCGGCACTGTGCAGGTCAGCTAAACAGACAGGATTTGTGCCCTCATAGCTGGCACCTGGTCAGTGTCTCTCTCCTCTGACTTGGAGGCAGAGTGGGAAGAAGGCTGAGGATACTTCTTACCAAGAGGTTCTTGCGCCCCCTTGTGCTCCTTGGGGATAAAGCGTTCTTAAAGCAGCTGAGTGAAGGGTCATCTTTCAGCCACAGGACCCTTTGTAGACTCACCAGGTTTTGCTATGTTTTGACCACCATTACTGAACCAGGAAGCCAGTGCTCTGATTCAGAAACAAGTTGTCCATGACTCTTGGATTTTAGGAGTTTAGGTTAAAAACTCAAAACCCTCTTTTGCTCCAGAAGAGTGAAGGAAAGAGAAGACTTCTCAACCTTGGCACAGTTGACATTTGAGGCTGTAAAATTAATTCTGTTTGGTGGGAGGTTCTGTGCATTTAGCAGTAGCCCTGGCCCCTACCCACTAGATGCCAGTGGTACACACACATTCTCCAGTCGTGACAACTAAAGAACATCTCTAAACATTACCAGATGGTCACCTGGGGGCAGAATCACCCTAGTTGAGAACTCCAGTTTTAGTCCATCAGAAGCAGAAATAACACAAAGATCTTTGCTCATTTTAAGTTGAGATATAAAAATTATATATACTATATATGAAAGGACTATCGAGAAAGTAAAATGCTCTTTAAGTGTAAAGAACATGTACATAAAGTCTAATACTTGGGGGTTTTTATTTTCTTTCAGAAACTATAGCCTCTCTACCATTCTGATAGTCAGCACCTACCGAAGTGATCGGATCTGGTCTTTGTCCTCCCTGGCTCTTTCCTTCCTCTATGACAATATATTAGATAGAAAGGTAATTAGAGGAGGATGAGAGAGAGGAAGAAGAAACTAGACATAACAGGGAAAATGCCTGCCCTTCTCACTGAATCTAAACAAAAGGACAGCTTTCATTTTCACCCATATCTCCATTTTGCTCCCAGTGATTGAAAAACTTGATTCCATAGTTATATTCCTTTGACCTTAATATTTACTTAGCAAACCATCATCAAGAACCACCTTGTGTTAAACTCTGAATATTACAAAAGGGATAGGGCATGATTCCTGTCCCAAAAAGCTTATAATCCAGCAAGAGAAAAGACAATGACAGAAAATGCCAGCCCCTGAAACTGGTAAGGACTTCACTCTTGAGTAGTGGGGCCTAAGGCTATGACAAACTACAAGGACAGCCAGCCCCCAGCTTATACCTGTGTGAAAGCAACATGCATCCAGTAGAAACCATACTTTGAATTTGGGTTTGCCTCTACCCAGACTGGTGATGTCATCAGCAGTGAGCACAGCTCCCAGCCATGGGATCACGGGGCTAAATAACCGACACAGCGGCTCTGGACCCACACACCTTTCTGGTTTTCACTTTCAGGACAGTATTCAATAAATTACATGAGATATTCAGCAGTCTATTATAGGCTTTGTGTTAGATGATTTTGCCCAACTGTAGGCTAGATCACACTGAAGGTAGGTCAGGCTAAGCTATGCTGTTCAGTAGGTGAGGCATATGAAATGCACTTCAGTTTCCCTGGGCATACTGGGGGGTGATCCCCATGTAAGCTGAGGAAGACTGTACCTTCATATCCAGGCCCTCCACTTGGAACTGTGTCTACCCCATCCTCATCACCGGAAACTGACATCAGGGCTTCCTTTCTACAGTAATAGAGCATATGTATCATTCATGTGAATTATACAGTTTTTATTCACAGTTGTTACTGAGTGAAAATATGGTTAAGAGAAAAGTCTTTCTCATGTAGTCAGGTGACTAACACCTGTGTTACTTTTGTTTTATAGTTACGTATGCCGGACAGCTGTTGATTGTGTATATTCCCCCGGTCTGTAGATCAGTGGTTAGCAGACCGCAGCCTGTCTCTGTAGGCAGGGCTCTCCTGGGACTCAGACCACAGCCTGTTTCTGTAGGCAGGGCTCTCCTGGGACTCAGCCACCCCCTTTGTTTATATATTGTCTGTCGCTGCTTTAGTAGCCAGGACAGAGTTACAGCAGAGACTGTTTGGTCTGCAAAGCCTAAAATATTATCTGCCCCCTTATAGGAAAAGTTTGTCAACCCTTGGTTTAGCTAACGAAGATCTGCTGGGTTTGGGACTAGCACTTACCAGAATATAGTATCCACTGTCCAGGGCTGATTATCAGGAGAAGGGGAAAGTAACTTCCCTTCAAGTAAACTACTGACATAGTCTATAGCCACTCACAGGCCTTATGAAAAGTTTGGTAAATACTGGCACCAAAGAATGTAACTCAGAAGCCTTGATGCCCGTGTGCTGAAGAGAGTGAGATGGTAAATGCTGGCGAAGAGCATCACAGTGCCCACCCTGCAGCAGCTCAGAGGTCACTGGGGTTGAGAAGGAACAGGGAGAGGTGTCTGGAGAGCAGGACACTCGCGCACCCTGCTTGGGATGAGGGGGTGGTTCCCTTCTGAGGATCTGCTTCGCTCCCTTTGAACTCGCTCCAGAGCCAGGACAGCAAGTAATTACTAGCTTCTCTCTCTCAGGGAGGCAAGTACATGCAGGCGGTGATTCAGTATGGGAAGATAGTGTCCTGGTTAGAGATGGAATATGGCTTATCAGAAAAGGAATCGAAAGCTTCCGAGTCTTTTCTGCTTGCTGCCTTCCTGAACCTGGCCATGTGCTACCTGAAGCTCAGAGAGTACACCAAAGCCGTGGAGTGCTGCGACAAGGTAGAGTGTCTGCGTGTGGGATGAACGTTACATAGCCTGGATCTTTTTCCCTGTCTTCATGCTTAGTCATCCTACACTTCCTCTCAGCCAGGGTTTGGGTTTTTTCATTTTGTTTTGTTTGAGATTATTTATTTCTCAGTAAGAACTGGGAAATTCAGAAAGTTTTTTTTTTACTACAGTCATACTTTCCTTATGCCTAGACTGTTTATAATACATTATGAGTTAAAAGTTTTGATAAAATTAAGCAATATTTATCCATGACCTTAAGTCTGTGGCATTTGGTACCAGGTTACACAATTTTATAAAAACAGATTTAACTTATTAAGCCTTTTAGGTCTTTAAGAAGAGGCTGTGATGGTTCATCCAGAGATATTTACATATTTTTATTATCATATTTATTCACTGCCTAGGATTACACATAAATAATTTGCAAGACCCACAAAGCATCAGCACCCTCATTCCATCTGTGTTGTTAACATGGTAAGCAGTGCCTAAGCACTAACAACTGGTAGAAGTACCATATGTATGACTCTGTTCTTTTCTATACTAATGATGCTACTGTGTCAGGTATGAGGTCCCAGAGTGAACACTGTACATTTTACTATGGGTACAAGCTAGTAACTGGATGTATCTTAAAGACAGACAAAGGGAACAAGAAAAGCAAGCAACTATTTCAGGCCTTCTTTGTAAGATTGAGTTTTAAAATTTTGAGTTTTGTGGATCAGTATGTTATATGAAATATATAACATGATATATTAAATATATTAAATGGCATTTTGCCTGAGAGAATAATGTTACTGTTACATTTTTAAACCTTTGTTGTTCTTTCTTATAAAAGTAGTATAAAGTCATTCAATATTCAGACATTACAGAAACATCTAAGAATCTGAGTCCACTCATAAAATTCCCACTGACCCTCTCCCAAGGCCATGGTCATTCACGTCACACGCACATTCCTCTTGTTTTTCCATTTCCATAAGTAGAGTAACATGTATGTGTACTTTTTAATGAGAATGTATAGATTTATAGTTCTATAAAATAAGGCCATCTTTCCACATCTTATCAGTTCATCATATTCTTTTTAAAGTCTGCTTAGTATCCAGTGTATGTATCTATCAGTTTATTTAACCAACCTGTTTTGGTAGATTTCCAGGGTTTTGATATTACAAATTATATAGTGTCTCTCTGCATATGTATGGGATTATTTCTCTAGGATAAAATCCCTAGAAGTCGAAATACTGGGTCAAAAGACATTCTGTCAATATATTTAAATATGTTTAAATTTTAATACTTTATATATTATTGAATATTATCAGTGATTCCTCAGTATTATTGACAATAGAAAATTCTTATTTTCATTTTTAGTTCTTGGTTACTAATTAAGTTGTACATCTTTTCATTACTTGTATTGAAATAACTAGTATTTCTTCTCTGAATTGCTTGTTTACATCCTAAGATTATTAAAAAAAAAAATATCCATTTGGTACTTACATCTACTCCAACTAGGTTTGCTTTTTAAAAAAATAATAACCCTATTATATTTTTATGGAGGTTTGCATGTAAATATATTTGGATTAGAATTTATTTTTGTGTTTATGAGGTTAGAATCTAAATCTTATTTTCTACATAGAATCTCTTATTTTCTACATGGATAGTCACTGTTTTAGCCCCATTTATTGAAGTTAAAACCCTTTTTATACATGATTTATGTTACTATCTTTGTGATTATTAAATCTTTTTTATATACATACACGTGAATCTGTTTCCAAATGCTTTGTTCCACTAACCTGTTTTTTCATGGAGTACTGTTTTAATTTTAGTAGTTTAATAGTATATCTTTTTTTCTGGTAGGTCAAGTCCCCTCATTATTTTTGAGTTTACAGAAATTTTCTCAGCCAGTCTTAGGCATTTACTTCTTCCATTGGCATTTAAAATGAACTTCTCAAAAGCCCTCCTCCCAACCCCCCTTGGGATATTTATAGAAACTGCATTAAAAAAAGAAATGAATTTGATTATTTTGACCAGTAGTATATAATTGCTTTGAGCCTGGTCTTTTCTAAGTCTTTTGGCCAGAGACTTTTCTCTCCAAATTCCCACAAGGTACATGGCATTCTTTCTAAAATATAGCCCATCTGTCCCCAGGCCCTTGGACTGGACAGTGCTAATGAGAAGGGCTTGTACAGGAGGGGTGAAGCCCAGCTGCTCATGAACGAGTTCGAGTCAGCCAAGGGCGACTTTGAGAAAGTGTTGGAAGTAAACCCCCAGAATAAGGCTGCAAGACTGCAGATCTCCATGTGCCAGAAAAAGGCTAAGGAGCACAACGAGCGGGACCGCAGAATCTATGCCAACATGTTCAAGAAGTTTGCAGAGCAGGACGCAAAGGTACGTGCACAACCCACCCACCTTCAGGTTGCGGGAGGACGGACCGACCGGACCTCTGACTTCCATCCTAAGGAGGTTCCCGTAGGACACAGGCCCAGGAAGACAACCCGAGAGGCCACGAGGAGGGAAGAGGACTTCAGAGCTGATCAAGGCTGCTTGGATCTAGAGGACGAGCCGGGAGGGTACGCGGTTCAGTTCACCAGAGGCACAGTTGTGAGGCCCTGGCACGTCCATGCAAGAGAAGAGGGGAATTAATTCCCTAGAAGTGCACTAAGGCTTTTATTATTATTTTAAAAGCCAAACACAACACTTGCTTGTAGAAACTTCTGAGCTTCCTAGGAAATAAACTCTGAGGGGGAAGCCCCACCCCATGCCCTTTACTTTGAGGCTTGAGAGCCAACCTAGCAACCCAAGAGGAGCAGTCAGCCCCCCGGACCGCTCAGGTGTATTCTGGTCCTCACTGACCGTCCACTCAGACCCTCAGTCACGTGGACTTGACAGTCAAAGCTGTCCGTGGGGTGGGCTGGTCACTTTAACCAAAGAAAAGGGAAAGCTCCCAGGCTAACTGTGGCAGCAGCGCTGGGAGTGACCAGCTGTGAATCCCAATACAGTCGTGCTCACGCCCTCTTGTGTTAGACGTGACCATCTAGAGGAGCCAGGAAGCAACTGGACATTTCTTTTTTCCTCTAACCCTCTTGATTCCTGTTTGTTCCTTAGGAAGAGGCCAGTAAAACAATGAGCAAGAAGACTTTAGAAGGGGTCACCAACGAGAAAGAAATAGGAAGTCCATCGATGGACGAGCAGAAAGCCGAAGGGCACGTATGACACCACGCCACGGAGGGAAGAGTCCTAACACACTCGGCCCCTCCTCCATGGGCTTTCGCCCAACTCAGGACTAAACAGTGTTTAATGTAAAGTTTGTTATAGTCTATGTGATTCTGGAAGCAAACAGCAAAACTAGTAGCTTCCCAAAAACCACCACCCTGCTGCTGCCCAGAGCTCTCATCGCGGGGGCGGTGTGGGACCACTCCAGGTGGAACAGAGCAGCGTCTGTCAGTGTGGAGAGTGAGCCAGCACCTTAAGTCCTGCTCATTTCAGTTGATGTCAACTTGCAATATCCAATTCCGGGTCCCTTAAGATCATTCTAACAATTGGGGGCTGTCTGTTAGGTTTTACATTTGACTGAACTTTAATAGCACTGCAGAAACCTAGAATTCAATGCTTGATGAGTTTCTTCTTTCCTATAGTTGGGCAGGGGAGAGTTGAGGGTGGGGGAGGTTTTGTTTTCCAAATGACTGAAGTGCTCTGAATGCAAGCTGTTGCATTTTTAATGAACAGAACCCACTGTAGAGGGGCCAGGTCCCGTTCAGGTCCACAGCAGCATCACACACTTGAAAGCCAGAACCTCAGAGGCGTCTTGCTTGCTGACTTTGCCGCCTTAGTCAAGCAACCCCTCTGTGAGAGCGGTTTCTGCCCCGCAGCCTGTCCCCCAAGGGGGACCCTGTCATTCCTAAAACACTCTTCCATGATGGTGAGAAGGAGGTTCTGGATTAGCCTTCCCCACTTTGGATGAAGTTCTGAGACACTGAAATGTGAAGAAAGCAGTCAGAATTGTGCTTTTTCTTCCCTCCTCTGTCTGTTAGGAAAGAATGTTGCATCCAGTAATGCCTGCTCATTGCTACCGTTCAGTTTCTCACTTCCATTCTGATCTCTCCTATCAAGAATTTCAGACTTGTTCTTATATCTTTGACGTGGAGTGAGTTTTTATTTAACCTATCTGTCTAGGATCCTTGAAGCATTTTTTGTTGTCTTTTTAAAATTCCTGTCTCATAAACACGTGTATACTGATATATGGAAGTTTATTTACACTCCTATTTTTTTTTTTGACTTTTTACTACTAAGTAGCTTAATTTTTAAAAACAAAATCTGTGAGGTTGAAAAATCATTGCTCTTCTACATTAACCGTTTTCCTTGCAGGTTTGACATGCTGTAGCTTTCTTTTCCTGCACTGATAGCTGCTTTGTTCTGGTATGAGTTGTGGAAAAGAGTTGAAAACAGCTTCCCATGCAGGTACATCTAGCCTAAAATCTCCAGTACTTGGGCATTGAATTAGGGCAAGTCTTAAATACGAACATGTAGTTGAATTTTAGTCCTTACGGGTAAGCAAGATTAAGCATGGCTTTCTAGTCCCACAGCCTAAGAAATAAGAAACACTCATAGGAATGCATTTGGCAACCCAAAAAACATTTGTTTCAACCTAGAACATCTCACCTTTTTAAATCCTAAAAAACACTGGCAATTATATTTTAGATTCATTTTTATTTTTATGGTGGTTTTAACAAAACACTTTTATTCTTGGGTTAGGACCCATGTTAAAACATAAAAATAAAGTCATTTCCTTTTTATACCAGTTTTCGTCTCTATGGAACAAATGGAATCGAGTTTCTCCTTTAATGATAACTAGAATTCCTTTTAATTTCTCATGTACACACTTGTCTTTTTTCATGAGGTATTTCTTTAAAAAGCCCCAATCTCACCTAGAGAATATAAAGCAAAAGTTGATTTTGCTTATCTGCTTAACTGCCTAGTATTTGTAGCTCTGTTGACTAGAGCATGACTCCAACGAGGCCAAGATTGAAATTAGATCCTAAAAAGGCCAGTTAGATTTTTGCAGGTAACAAGCAAAATAGTATTCCCAAAACTAGATTCTCTTAGCCCACTGTCTCCCTAGTGTATGTTATGGGTCACGGGAACAGAAAGTGTGTGGAGTGGGGAGAGGGGAAGGTTGGGCAGGTGGTTCAGAGGAGACTATTACAAGGTGCCCATCACCTCTCAAGACAAAGAAACTTCATGTATTCTTGTATCAGATTCAGTAATTTTAAACAATTTGTCTAGAAATCAGCTGTCTCTTAGACTGCATTTGGAGTGGTGAGACAGATGAATTAATAGCAGATTGGTTTTTAAAACTATTCAGATGTACTTTTTTGGTGTTCCTTAAATAAATTCAGAAAAACAAATGTGATTTCCCATTATTCTTGTTGTTGTGTTGTTTTAATCGCTAAGTCATGTCTGACTCTTTTGTGACCCCATGGGCTATAATCCATCAGACTCCTCTGTCCATAGGATTCTCCAGGCAAGAATACTGGAGTAGGCTGCCATTTTCTTCTCTAAGGGATCTTCCTGACCCAAGGATCAAACCCGCTTCTCCTACATTGGTGGGCGGACTCTTTACCACTGAACTACCTGGGAAGCACCCCACCCCCACCATTATTCTTGGTTTTGCTCAAATAGTCTTCAATAAAAAGGTTGTTTTGGTTGGGAAACTACTTTGGGGGCCCAGCTGAAAAAATGAAACCTCAGAAAACTGACAAGAGACAACACTGTCCTGCTCTTTGCTCTAAGACACAACTTGAGATTAGCTTTGGGGTACAGGCAATGGAATTATGCATCTTTGTTCAAATGAACCAAATAATCAGAAGAGGATTCTGTGTTTGCATTAACCAGTAGACATTCCACCATTTTCATTGTAAGGTAGGTTCAGTTTGGGAAGTGAAGAGGTTTAATTGTGCCCTTTAATAAATATGTAAAATATAAGTAAGCATGTGTCAGGCGCTGTTGTGTGTTAAACAAGTATTTCCTCTTAAGTAGCATTTTTCTTGGATATTCACACTGTGAAGGCCTAAAGAGCTGATGTCACATACATTGTGAACCCTTATTCACAGTGCAAAACAAACCAGATATTAGATCCTCACTAGAATCTGGCTGCAGCAAGAAAAGGCAAAAGGTTTTCCTCTGAACCCTGCTCCTTTTGAGCAAACACTTCAGTATCTTTGTTTGGAGGGACCCTCACCTTTTTAACATAATCAAGGGCAAGTAGTGGAAACTTCAGTGATCTGCCAGGCATTGACATGGGTAAGGTTGGTACGAGTTGCTAAGAACAGTGCATAGGAAAAGCTGCCCTGCAGCCACAGGCTTAAATGGGTCATAACTACTGGGTGCATCCCATGCGTCAGACATTTAAACCCCCTTTACGCTTCCACATGTAAAAAGGATGTAGCTGCTGCACTGTTGCCATCTTCTGAATCGCACAGAAGATCATGTGGTCCTTACTGAAACTATAAGAAAGGCATTCTGGGATATGTATTTCAAACCTGGCTTAGTTTACACATTATAAATATTTCCCAAGTGTCTAAGCCTTTCCTGAGGCATTAAATATTTCTGTCCTGGGTCTACTTGGATGATGTGCTTTCTTAAATAACTTTAAAGCCAAAAATCATAATGCCTATAGCAAGAAGTTAGCTACTTAAAAGTTTGACCAAGGAGATAAAGCAGGAAGAACAAGTGGCTAATGATTAGTACTTGGCACTGTAATGACTAACTCTAGTTACTCTACTGATTTGATATCTGCTTACAACCACGTTTCCACAGTGAGAACTTCTGCTCTTTTCAGTGTAGAAACATGAACCCGCCTATATGACCTTGCCCTAAAACAGATACCAAAGTCTTCCTAAAGATGACACCAGCCTAAACACAGTAAACTCATGACTGTCTGCTGAGACATCAAGGAACTTATACGTTCCTTTATTCATCCCCATCTCAGCATCTAGCACACTATACCCAAACTAGTACTCAGTAGATACCCAGCAAATTGGCTTCCTCCCCTTCATATCTCTTACTTCTGTGGCCCTTCATTCCTGTCACCCACCTTGAAATGTGGAGGCCAGAACGACATGGTTTCCTAGCAATCCCTGCAACCTAATCTTGGTCCTTGAGGTGCTGGGAACCAGCCAACAACTTGACTCAGGGTGGATCTGCAAAATGCATCTATGGTCTTCAGGCCACAGTGATCTTAAATCTATTTCCACTCAAGGGTAGATCAAATGTGAAGTGAACGAGGATTCCGGGAAGATTGAAGAATAGGAAGCACCAGGAATCTCCCACCGAGACAACAGCTACAGTGGCAGAATCTGTCTGATATAACTATTTTGGAATTTGGGAGTTTATGAAAGCCTTACAACTTGCAGGCATGGATGGTAAACTGTAGGCAGTTTTTGTTCATTTCAGCTAGCACAATAGAAGCTACCCATCCACTACAACCAGCAACATGGCAGGCAGCTCTGCAAGTTTCTGACACAGCTTGTGGGAGCTAGGGTGGGCAAAAAGGACTCTGTTCCCTGGATATTGAGGATCTGTGCCCTGAGTGGGATTTCTGCTTGATTACTGAGATGCAAAGAGGTAGGCAGCTGTTGGCTCATCTTGCCCCATCAATGTAAGCCTCTGGCTCAAAAGTCCAGCAGCGTTTTGCATCTTCCCCTCCCTTTTAAGAGCCAAACATTAAAAACTAGCACATTCAAAAATGACTGCCTATATGGGAAAAATGAGAAAGACCACATGTGTCCAGGGAAAGGCTCAGAAAAGACCCGAGAAGACGCTACGTTTGCACTTCAGACCGACTCTCAGCACAGAGACAGCCTACAGCAATCAAGAAACCAAATGAACAAACTAAAAAATACATGGGGAGGGAGGTGGGAGGGGGGTTCAGGATGGGGAGCACGTGTACACCTGTGGCGGATTCATGTTGATGTATGGCAAAACCAATACAATATTGTAAAGTAAAAAAATTAAATAAAAATTAAAAATACAGCAAAACCTGGAGGAGGAAAATCTGATTTCCAGAATGAATTCCACATTATTAGATTCAAATGGTCAGAGTTAAACAACAACAACAATCACAAAGCACACAAAGCAGCAGGAAAGTATGGACCAACTGGTGGAAAAAATGATTCAACAGAATCTTTCCTTGAAAAAGGCCTCATGGCAGATATACTACCAAAATTTTAAAACAACGATCTTAAAGATGTTCAAAGAACTAAAGAAAGATATTATATGGAGAAAGTAAGGGAAGTGACATGTGAACAAAATGGAACTCTCAATAGAGATTTTAAAAACCTAAAGAGAAACCAAAAGGAAATTCTAGGACTGAAAAGTACCATAACTGAAATGAAAAATTCACTAGACAGACTGAAAGGCAGACTGAGAAGACAGAAGAATCAGAGAACCTTAACATCAGATCAGATCAGATACTCAGCCGTGTCCGACTCTTTGCGACCCCATGAATCGCAGCACGCCAGGCCTCCCTGTCCATCACCAACTCCCAGAACCTTAACGCAGGACAACAGAAATTACTGAGACTGAAAATGAAAGAAAAAAAGATGGAAGGAAAGTGAGCACAGGGCTTCCCTAGTGGTCCAGTGGTTAAGAATTCACCTGCCAATGCAGGGGACACAGGGTTCAATCCCTGGTCTGGGAAGATTGCACGGGCTATGGAGCAAGTAAGCCCAAGAGCCGTAACTACCAAAGCCCACACACCTAGAGACTGTGTCCGCAAGGGAAGCCACAGCAAGGAGACGCCCTTGCCCCACAACAAGAGCAGCCCTTGCTCGCTGCAATGAGAGAGCCCACATGCAGCAATGAGGACCCAGCATAGTCAAGGGTAAATTAAAAAAAATTTTTCCTGCACCCTCTGCATTGGAAGGTGAAGTCTTAACTTCCAGACCACCAGGGAAGTCCCTAAAAAAAATTTTTTTTAAGTGAACAAATGGGATGGGGAGGGAGGTGGGAGGGAGGTTCAGGATGGGGAACACATGTAAACCCATGGCTGATTCATGTCAAGGTATGACAAAAACCACTACAATATTGTAAAGTGATTAGCCTCCAATTAAAATAAATAAATTTTAAATAAAAGTGAACAGAGTCTAAGGAACCTGTGGGACACCACCATATGGACATTGTGAGAGTCCAGAAAAAGAAAATGAAGTAGTGAGAATATTAGAATAAAGGTTAAAAACTTCTCAAATTTGATATAAGACATAAATGAAAGCGAAAGCCACTCAGTTGTGTCTGACTCTGTGACGTCATGGACCTACACACTCCATGGAATTCTCCAGGCCAGAGTACTGGAGTGGGTACCCTTTCCCTTCTCCAGGGGATCTTCCCAACCCAGGGATCGAACCCAGGTCTCCCACATTGCAGGCAGATTATCAGCTGAGCCACAAGGGAAGCCCAAGAATACTGGAGTGGGTAGCCTGTCCCTTCTCCAGCAAATCTTCCTGACCCAGGAATCAAACCAGGGTCTCCTGTGGATTCTTTACTAACTGAGCTATCGGGGAAGCCCAAGACATAAATATGAACATCCTAAAAGGTAAATGAACTCCAAGGTAGATTGACTCAGAAATCCAACCCAAGACAGATTATAAATAATGTACACTCTCAAAAGCCTAAGACAGAGAGCAAGAAAGAAGTGAACCACCACATACAAAGGATTCTCAATAGGATGCTGAGTGGATTTCTCACTAGAATATTAGAGGCCAGAAGACAGTAGGTTAGTATATTTAGTGCTAAATGGAAAAAACTCAACCAAGAATCTCATATCCAGTCAAACTGTCCTTCAAATATGAGGGAGAAATCAAGACATTCCCAGGTAAACAAAACTTGATGGACTTCATGACCACTGGACCTGCACTGTAAGAAATCCTCCAAAGTAAAACATAAGGACACTGGAGAGTACCTTGAAGCAATACAGAGGCCTAAAGATCTCAATAAAAGTATATCAGCAATTGGAAAAGCTAATACTAATGTAACAATGATTTTTAACTGCACTTGGTTTTTTACACTCTGCGTGATAATAATACATTTAAAGAAAAAATTATAACGACTTCCCTTGTGGTCCAGTAGTTAAGAATTCACCTTCCAAAGCCAAGGACCCAGGTTCAATCCTTGGTCCAGGAAGATTCCACATGACAAGGGGCAGCTAAGCCCGTGTGCCGCAACTATTGAAGCCCACACACCTAGAGCCCGTGCTCTGCAACAAGAGCAGCCATCGCAATGAGAGACCTGCACACAGCAACTGGAGAAAGCCCGCGCTCAGCAGCAAGACCCAGCGCAGCCAAAAACAGAAAGAAATTCTACAAAAAAAGAAAACAATTGTTACTGTAAAAGTATTATTGTAACTTTGGCTTGTCACTCCAAATCTTGTTTTCTACATAATTCAAGAAGCTAATGTAATTAAAAGAATGATTAGTTTATGTTTTTGGTCCATACGATATAAAAAGATGTAATTCAGTGACACCAAAACTGAAAGAGGTGGGCACAGAGCTGTAAAAGAGGTTTTTTTTTTAATGTAATCCCCATGGTAACCATAAAGAAAATATCTACAGAATATATACACAAAAGGAAACAAGAACATTTCACTTAAAAAAAAATCAACACAAAAGATAGGAACACAAGAAATAAGGAACAAAATGCTCTAGAGCATACAGAAAACAACACAGTGACAGAAGCCCTCTGTGTATCCGTAATCACTTTAAATGCAAATGGATCAAACTCTTCAATCAAGATTGGCAGAATAGCTGAAAACACAGATCCAGCTACATGCTATTTGCTAGAGACTCGCGTGAGATCCAAAGACTTAAAAAGTTGAAAGGATGGAAAAACATATTCTATATAAATACAAAACAAAAGACAGCATGAATGGCTATATTAATATCAAAAAACAGACCTTAAATCAAAACAGGTTACGAGAGACAAAGAAGGACAGTATAGGGCTTCCCGGTGGTACAGTGGATAAGAATCCTCCTGCCGTGCAGGGGGACCCAGGTTTGATCCCTGGTCCGGGAAGAGTGCACATGCCACAGAGGAAAGCAGCCCCAAGTGCCACAACTACTGAGCCTGTGCTCTAGACCCCACATCCTGCAACTACGGAAGCCTGAGTGCTGCAGCTAGTGTGCAACTAGTGTGCCCATGTCTAAAACGACTGAAGCTCACGCGCCTAGAGCCTGTGCTCTGCAACAAGAGAAGCCACCACAATGAAGAGGAGCCCTCGCTCACCACAACTAGGAAAGCTCATGAGCGACAATGAAGACCCAGTGCAACCAAAACTAATGTTTTGAAAAGGACAGTTTATATTAATGAAAGGCTCAATACATCAAGAAGAGAAACAATATAAACATGTATACACCTAAAGACAGACTCGACAGACACAAGTTTGAGCAAGCTCTGGGAGCTGGTGATGGACAGGGAAGCCAGGTGTGCTGCAGTCCATGGGGTGGCAAAGAGTTGGATACAACTGAGCAACTGAACTGAACTGAATGACAGACCATCAAAACAAATGAAGCAAAACCTAACGGAACTGAAGAGAGACGTAGGTCTAAAATAGTAGTTGGAGACATCAATACTCAACTTACAAAAATGGAGAGAATAATCAGGCAGAAGCTAATTAAGGAAACAGGACTCAAGCAATGTAACAGACGACCTAGATCTAAGATACACACGCAGAACACTCTACCCAGTAACAGCATACACATTCTTCTCAAACGCACATGGGATGTTTTCCAAGGTATATCATACGTTATGCCACAAATTATGTCAATAGATTTTTAAAAGATAGATACAATCCAAAGAATACTCTCTGAATATAATGAGATGAAGTAAGAAATCAATAATATAGAGAAAACTGGAAATGTATTTACAAGATCATGGAAATGAAACAACATACTTTGAAACAATCTATGGAGCAAAAAAAAAAAAAAAAAGAAAATCAGAAGGGAAATTAGAAAGTACTTAGAGATGAATGAAAACGAAAAATACAACATACCAAAACTTATGGTACATGGCAAAAATGGTGCTAACGGAAATTTTTAGCTATAAACATGTTAAAAAAAAAAAAAAACAGGAATGTTTCCAGTCAACAATCCAATTTTGCAACTTAAGAACCTAGAAA
This sequence comes from Bos indicus, assembly GCF_029378745.1. NCBI lineage: Eukaryota > Metazoa > Chordata > Mammalia > Artiodactyla > Bovidae > Bos > Bos indicus. Next base: position 11,051,700 of record NC_091782.1, on the reverse strand, counting down.
AAGAAAAGAGCAACTAAAACTAAAGGCAGCAGAAGGAAGGGAATAATAAAAACAAGAGCATAGATAAACAGAATAGAGAAGAGAAAACAAAGTCAGCAAAACCAAAATTGTTCTTCAAAAAGATCGACCAAATTGACAAACCTTTAGCTAGGTGGACTAAGACAAACAGAAGGAAGACGCAAATTACTAAATCAGAAATGGAAGTACGGACATTTCTAACAATGCTAAAGAAATAAAAAGGATATTGTAAGACAGTGCTATTCTATGCACAACTGCACACACACACACACACACAATAGACACCCAATGAAAGAGACAAATTCCTACAAAGAACACAAAACCTAGCAAAAGTAAACCAAGGGACTTCCCTGCTGTCCGGTGGCTGAGACTCTGTGCTGTCAATACAGGGGGGGGGGGGGGGGGGCGGGGGCAGGCTCAATAGTTTGCATGCCGCAATTAAGATCTGGTGTGGCCCAATAAATAAATAAAAATAAGTATCTTAAAAAAAAAAAAAGACTAAATCATTAAGAGACAATCTGAGGAAGCCAGAGCATCAGTTGCTGGTGGTCTTGCGCAGCCCAGAAATGAGGCAGGGGGAGGCAGCTCTCCACCAAACTCTTCTCAGTGATGCTGCAGCAGGGCCTGCAGGGCAGCCTGGCAGCAGATGGGTACGCGGCCACCCCAGCCTTCCACACCAACTTCAGCCACCTGTGGCCGTGCCTGCTGGGGTGCATGTGCTGCCTGGCAAGGTGCTGTGTGTCCAGGTGGCACACGTGCCCATGGCTGTCTCGCCTACTAGACCTATATGAGTGGATGGAGTCTCCTATATTTTCCAGGGAAAGGATGATATCATTTTGGACCTGAAAAGAAATTCTAGAATCCGCATGAGTGGTCTGATGTACTAGTCTATGGTATACCTGACCACCTTCAGTTTGTTCCTGTTCCCTGGAGAAGCACTTACCCTGGACCCTGGCTTTCCACAGATTCTTCTACTTTTTACAACACAATGGCCATAGCACAGCAGAGTCAGCTTTCACTTCATCTTTCTTAAGATAAAGGAAGCAAATGCAGATGGAAAGGCCCCAGAGAAATGAGAAATCAAGGACTCCCTAAAAGTGACTGTTCTGTTTTCTTTAAATACAGAGTGGATGGTCTGCAGATAAAATACTCTGTTACCTGTTACATACTCCATTTTAATTTTAACAGACCCAACTGTATTTTAATTAGCAATGATAACTTTAAATTTTATTCAGTTTTTTTTTTCCATTCTGATCTGAAAGTATTCTCTAATTTTTTAATTTCTCTAATGTTTTTATTTCTCTAATATTTTGGTTAAAATAAGGAAGAGTGGCAAAATGATATTTTATAATCATTGCTATTTCTATTATTTTAATGCAGTTGATTTAAAGAACACTTTTTTGATTGTACACATCCCCTTCTAAAATCTCAGGTTTCTCCTAAATGTTTTTGGATCAGACTACATTTTATATCAAAAATAGTCCTTTAAAAAAATTTCTATTTCTATAAAATTAAATGAAGAAGATGGAATAACCAGATTTCCCCCAAATACTGTATAATAATTTATTGTTATGCTTATCCTAAACTTCTGCAAGTACATTTTAGTCTTTTGTATTCTTTTATTGTGGTTTTATATATAGTAACATTTACAATCTTTAAATTAAATTCATTGGTATTAAGTACAGTCATAGTGTTGCACCATTATTATCACCATTGATCTCTAGAACTTTTTCATTTTCTCAAACTGAAACTTGGTGCCCATTTAATCTTTCATTTGTAAGAAACAGCAAACTGCAGATTCTGGGACAACCCATACCTTATTTACATGTGGAGTTATCACAGAAAGCACATAATTTATATTTTTTATTCATTTACTCAGTTTTTAAACAGGTGTTGACTGGGTACTGACGATAAACCAATAGTGTGCTGAGGATGATGTTGAATAAACCAGATGAAGTCCTGCCCTCAGATCTTACAGTTTGTTGTCTTCTTATTGTGGGAGGCAGAATAATGCCCCCCCCCCACCCCCCGCCAAAGATGTCCATGTCCTGATCCCTATACCTGTGACTGTGTTACCCTGCAAGGCAGAACGGGATTTTGAGGGGTAAGTTAAGGATATTTGTTTGTGTGTATATTTCTTACGTTTATCTATGTACTTATTTTTGTATCAAAAAAGAGAAAAATCTGAGTGAGTAATCAAAATCCTCCCAAAAAACAAAAGTCTAAGACCAGATGGTTTCACTGGTGAATTCTACCAAACATTTGAAGAAAAATTAATACCAATCCTTCTCAAACTTTTCCAGAAAACTGAAGAGGCGGGAACACTACCAAACTCATTTTATGAGGCTAATATTATCTTGATACCACAACCAGACTAGGACACTGCAAGAAAAGAAAATTACAGGCTAATATCCTTGATGAACATAGATGCAAAAAACCTCAACATAATATTAGCAACCCAAATTCAACAATATATTTAAAGGGTTATATACCATGATCAAGGAGGATTTATCCCTGGGATGCAAGTATAGTTCAACACCTCCAAATCAATGTGATACACCACATTAACACATGAAAGATAAAAACTATATCATCATCTCAATAAATACAGAAAAAGTGTCTGACAAAATTCAACATCCATTCATGAAAAAATTCACATCAAAGTGAGTCTAGAGGAAATGTACCTCAACATAAATAAAGGCCTGATACGACAAACCCACAGCTAACATCATACTCAATGGTGAAAAGCTGAAAGTTCTTGCTCCAAGAGCAAGAAAGGATGCCCACTCTCATTGCCTTTATTCAACACAGCATTGGAAGTCCTAACCACAACAATTAAGCAAGGAAAAAAATGAAAGACAAGCAATTAGAAAGGAAGAATTAAAATTGTCACTATTTACCACTGACAGGATATTATATATAGAAAACTCTAAGAGTCCTGCTCAAGACGGCAGCAGAGGAAGATCCTAAATACACCTCCTCCTACATACACACTGTGTCTACAGTTACATGTGGAGCAATGTCCTCTAAAAAATGCAACCTAAGAACTGGTTGAGTGACTTATACATGAGGCAAACAAGAAAGAGATCACACCAACATGGGTGAGAGGCTGAGAAACAGCCTTGCCCACCCCTGGTCTGGCAACCCACAATCAAGTGGGGACACAAGACCTGGAGCTCCTACCTGAGAGGTAAAGGGTTTGAGCCCCACATGGAGCACCCCCACTATTAAAACCTGAGAATTGAGGGAATTCCCTGGCTGTCCAGTGGTTAGGACTCCATGCTTTCACTGCCGAGAGCCCAGGTTGGATCCCTGGGCAGAGAATAAAGATCCTGCAAGCCATGTGGCAGGACCAAAAAACAAACAAAAAATTTTTAAATAAAACCTGAGAACTGAGCCCCCAAAACATTGAGCTTTGAGGGCTTGCATCCACAAGAAACACAAGGCTACAAGGAACTGGGAAATGGCTCTTCAAGACCTCATGCAGGGATTTCCCTGGTGGTTCAGTGGTTAGGAGTCCACCTTCCAATGCAGGGGACATAAGTATGGTCCCTGGTCAGGGAACTAAGACCCTACAAGCTGCACGGCAACTAAGCCTGATGCCGCAACTGGAGTCCACGTGCTCCAGAGCGCCAGGACCAGAGAAACCCACACACCGCGATGAACAGCCCATGCAGTCAAAAAAAAAAAGACCTCATGCACTTGGACTCACCTACCCCAGGGATCAGCCAAATTAGAGCCGCCCACACTTTAAGTGAAAAAGGCTCATTGGTTGGTCTTGGAGCACCAGCCTGACAGGCAAGCATCCGGTACTCTCTGTCGGGGGAGGCCGACAGATGCCATGTTGGCGTTCTCTGGCTCCAGTGGGTGGGCACTGTTTCTTACAGCTCCAGGCCTTTTTTTTTTTTCCAGCAAGAGCTTTTACACACATCTGGTGGCCCAGCTTTTGCTGCTGCTGCCCAGAAGATGCCTCTTGATCACCTGCATCTGCAGGCTCTGTCGAGGTGATTATTTAATTTACTAAATAAAAAACTGACACAGAGAGTCAAGCAAAATGAAGAAAGAGAGGAATATGTTCCAAGTAAAAGAACAAGGAAAAAAGACTTCAATAAAACAGATAATTTACCCCCAAAAGATTTTAAAGTAATGATTATAAAGATGCTCACCAGGAAAAGTTCCCTGGCAGTCCAGAACTCACACTTTCATCTGCTGTGGCCCCAGGATCAATCCCTGATCTGAGAACTAAGATCCCACAAGTCACAAGGCACAGCCAAAATTAAATAAATAAATATTGAACCAGTGACAGCAGCCTCACTTGAAAAATATTTTAAATAAGTAAATAAAATACTTAGGCATAAATCTCTCCAAAGTGGTGAAAGACTTATATGCTGAGAATTATAAAACATTAATGAAGGAAACTGAAGATGATTCAAAGAAATGGAAAGATATCCCATGCTCTTGGATTAGACTATTGTTAAAAATCAAAGTAATTTACAGGTTCAATGCAATACTTATAAAAATACTCATAACATTTTTCACAGAACTAGAACAAATAATCCTGAAATTTATATGGAACCATAAAAGACCCAGAATTGCCAAAGCAGTCCTGATGAAAAAGAACAAAGCAGGAGGCATAACCCTCCTGTACTTCAGACAACACTACAAAACTAACCAAAAAAGCCTGGTATTGGCACAAAGAGAGAGAGATGCAGATCAGCTGAGCAGAACAGAGAGCCCAGAAATAAACCCACACACCTATGGACACTTAGTCTTTGACAAAGGAGGCAAGAATATACAATGGGGAAAAGACAGTCCCTTCAGCAAGTGGTGCTGGGAAAGTTGGACAGATGCATGTGAATCAGTGAAGCTACAACAGGCCCTCACACCGCACACAGAAATAAACTCAAAATGGCTTAAAGTTGTAAATATAAGACACAACACCATAAAAGTAGAAGAGAACATAGGCAAAACATTCTGACATAAATCATACTAATGTTTTCTTAGGCCAGCCTCTCAAGGCAATAGAAATAAAAGCAAAAATAAACAAATGGGACCTAGTCAAATTTATAAGCTTTTGCACAGCAAAGGAAACCATAAACCAAATAAAAAGACAACCTATGGACTGGGAGAAAGTATTTGCAAATGATGCACCCAGCAAAGGGCTTAATTTCCGAAATACGCAAACAGCTCATACAATTCAATAACAAAAAATAAACAACCCAGTCAAAAAGTGGGCAGAACACCTAAATAGACATTTCTCCAAAGAAGACATATGGACGGCCAAAAGCAGATGAAAAGATGCTCATCATCGCTCATTATCAGAGAAAAGCAAGTCAAAACAATGAGGTACGACCTCACAGATTAGAATGGTCATCATTTAAAAAGCCTACAAATAATTAATGCAGGAGATAGCGTGGGGGATAAAGGGAACCCTCCCCCACTGCTGGGGGGAATGTAAATTGATACAGCTACTATGGAAGAAAGCATGGCGGTTCCTCAAAAAACATAAAACTAGCACTGCCATATGATCCAGCAATCCCACTCCTGGGCACATAACTGAGCAAAACTATAATGCCAAAAGGTACAGGTGTCCCTACATTCACAACAACACTATTTACAACAGCCAAGACATGCTGCTACTGCTGCTAAGTTGCTTCAATCATGTCCGACTCTGTGCGACCCCATAGACGGCAGCCCACCAGGCTCCCCTGTCCCTGGGATTCTCCAGGCAAGAACACTGGAGTGGGTTGCCATTTCCTTCTCCAATGCGTGAAAGTGAAAAGTGAAAGTGAAGTCGCTCAGTCGTGTCCGACTCCTAGTGACCCCATGGACTGCAGCCTACCAGGCTCCTCCATCCATGGGATTTTCCAGGCAAGAGTACTGGAGTGGGGTGCCATTGCCATGGAAACAAGCTAAATGCCCACTGACGAATGAATGGATAAAGACGTGAGATACACACACACACTGAATAGCACTCAGTCACCAAAAGGAATGAAGTAATGCCATACCTCAGCAGTATGAATGGACCTAGAAATTATCACACTAAGCAAAGTAAATCAGAAACAGAAAGACAAGGGCTTCCCCGGGGGTCCAGTGGTTAACAGTCTTCCAATACAGGGGATGTGGATTTGATCCCAGGGGTTCAGGAAACTAAGATCCCACATGCCACAGGGAAACTAAGCCCATGTATCACAACTTAGAGAAGACCACGAGCCCCAGCAAAGACCAAGCACAGCCAAAAAAAGAAGACCAATATCATACGATATCACTCATACGTAGAATCTAAAATGTGCCACTAATGAACACATCTACAAAGTGAAAACAGACTCACAGATACAGAGAACAGACATATGGTTGCCAAGGGGGAAGGGAAGGATTGGGAGTTTGAGATTAGCAGAGGCAAACTATTATACATAGGGTGGAGAAACAACAAGGTCCTGCTGTTACAGCGCAGGGAAGTGCATTCAGTATCCTGTGATAAACCACAGTGGGGAAGAATATACATATATATGTATAACTGAGGCACTTTGCTGTACACACAAATAAACACAAACTTGCAAACAAACACAACATTGCAAATCAACTATACTTCATTAATTTTTTAAAGACAATGGCTAACAACAACAAATGCAGGAAAAAAAACAAGCATTGAGGGCATGGAGAAATTTGGAACCCTATGTGTTGCGAGTGGGAATATAAAACTGTTTAGCTGCTTGTGGAAAACATATGGCAATTTCTAAAAACTTAACCATAGAATTATCACATGACCCAGCAGTTCAACAACTGGAGTATATCCCAAAGAAATGAAAGCAGGGACTCGCACAGATACCTGCACACCCATGTTCACTATAGCATTATTCACAATTGTCAAAACAGAGAAGCAAATCTACTATACTTCAAAAAAAGTTTTTAAGGTAAAAGCAACCTAAGCTTCTGTCATCAGGTGATGGATGAATAAAATACAGTATAACCATACAATGAAATATTGTTGCTGTTCAGTTGCTAAGTCATGTCCAACTCTTTTCAACCCCATGGATTGTAGCATATCAGGCTCCCCTGTCCTCCACTATCTCGTGGAGTTTGCTCAAATTCATGTCCATTCAGTCAGGGATGCTATCTAACCTTCTCATCTTCTGCTGCCCACTTCTCCTTTTGCCTTCAATCTTTCCCAGCATCAGGGTCTTTTCCAATGAATTGGTTCTTTGCATCAGGTGGTCAAAATACTGGAGCTTCAGCCTCAACGATAGTCCTTCCAATGAATATTCAGGGTTGATTTCCTTTAGGATTGACTGGTTTGATCTTCTTGCAGTCCAAGGGATTCTCAAGGGTCTTCTCCAGCACCACAATTTGAAAGTTTCAGTTCTTTGGTACTCAGATTTCTTTACGGTCCAACTCTCACATCTGTATATGACTACTAGAAAAACCATAGCTTTGACTATATGAACATTTGTCGGCAAAGTGATGCCTCTGCTTTTTAACACCCTGTCTAGGTTTGACATACCTTTCCTTCTAAGGAGCAAGCATCTTTTAATTTCATGGCTGCAGACACCATCCACAGTGATTTTGGAGCCCCAGAAAGTCACTGTTTCCACTTTTTTCCCATTTGCCACGAAGTTATGGAACCAAATGTCATGATCTTAGTTTTCTGAATGTTGAGTTTCAAGGCAGCTTTTTCACCCTCCTCTTTCACCTTCAAGAGGATCTCTGGTTCCTCTTCACTTTCTGCCATTAGAATGGTGTCATCTGTATATATGCTGTTGTTGATATTTCTCCTGTCAATCTTGATTCCAACTTGTGATTCATCCAGCCTGCCATTTTACAAGATGTACTCTGTATATGAGTTAAATCAGCAGGGTGACAATATACAGGCTTGATGTACTCCTTTCCCAATTTTGAACAAGTCCATTGTTCAATGTCCAGTTCTAACAGTTGCTTCTTTACCTGCATACAGGCTTCTCAAGAGAAAAGTAAGGTGGTCTGGTATTTCTATCTCTTTAAGAATTTTCCAGTTTGTTGTTATCAACACAGTCAAAGACTTCAGTGTAGTCAATAAAGCAGAAGTAGATGTTTTTCTAGAACCCCCCTTGCTTTCTCCCCAATCCAATGAACACTGGCAATTTGATCTCTGGTTCCTCTGTCTCTTTGAAACCCAGATTGTACATCTGAAAATCCTTGGTTCAGATGCTGCTGAAGCCTAGCTTGTAGGATTTTGAGTATAACCTTGCTAGCATTGAAATGAGCGCAATTGTGCAGTAGTTTGAACATTCTTTGGCATTGCTTCTTTGGGACTGGAATGAAAACTGACCTTTACCAGTCCTGTGGCCACTGCTGAGTTTTTCAAATTTGCTGACATATTGTGGAGAAGGCAATGGCAACCCACTCCAGTATCTTGCCTGGAAAATCCCATGGACAGAGGAGCCTGGTAGGCTGCAGTCCATGGGGTCGCACAGTCGGACACGACTGAAGCAACTTGCCAGCAGCAGCAGCAGCTGACATATTGAGTGCAGCACTTAAACAGTATTATCTTTTAGGATTTTTAAATAGCTCGGCTGGAATTCCATCACCTCCATTAGCTTTGTTTGTAGTAACGCTTTCTAAAGCCCACTTGACTTCATACTACAGACTGTCTGAAATAGGGAATTATTCGTTTAATGGGTACAGAGCTTCAGTTGGTGATGATGATAAAGTTCTGGAGGTGAATTGGTAACAGTTGTACAACAACATGAATGTTGTTGTGAATGTGCCTTAATGGCATTTTACACTTAGAAATGGTAATTAAAAAAAAAAAAAAACTTTTTATTTTGTATTGGTGTATGCTGCTGCTGCTAAATCGCTTCAGTCGTGTCTGACTCTGTGCAACCCCATAGACGGCAGCCCATCAGGCTCCCCCGTCCCTGGGATTCTCCAGGCAAGAACACTGGAGTGGGTTGCCATTTCCTTCTCCAATGCGTGAAAGTGAAAGTGAAGTCACTTAGCTGTGTCCGACTCCTAGCGACCCCATGGACTGCAGCCCACCAGGCTCCTCCATCCATGGGATTTTCCAGGCAAGAGTACTGGAGTGGGGTGCCATTGCCTTCTCCGGTATTGGGGTATAGCTGAAGGCAAATAACATTGTGATAGTCTCAGGTGAATAGCCATATATATACATGTATCCAAACTCTTCCCATTCAGGCTGCCACATAACACTGAGAAGAGCTCCATGTGCTGTACAGTAAGTCCTTGTTGATTATCCAAAAAATGGTGAATGTTACATTATATATTTTTCCACAATAAAAAAAAGAGTGACAGAAAATTAAAGACATTTTTAGGAAAAAAAGAGAGTGCCTGAATGGATTAAAAAAACAACAACAAGACCCAGGACTTCCCTGATGGTCCACTGGTTAAGAATCCACCTGCCAATGAAGGGGACACAGATTGAATCCCCGGTACGGGAAGATACTACATGCCACAGAGCAACTAAGCCCATGCACCACATCTGCTAAGCCTGTGCTCTGCAATAAGAGAAGCCCATGCATCATAGCAAACAGTAGCCCCTGCTCGCCACAACTAGAGAAAGACTGCACACAGCAAGAAGACCCAGCGCAGCCAAGAATAAAACAAATAAATACGGGGGGGAAAAAACCAAGACTCATCGGTGTACTGCCTACAGGAGACTCACTTCGGGTTTAAGAGCACACACAGACTGAAAGTGAACTCATGGAAAAGATATTCCATACAAATGAAAATCAAAAGAAAGCTAGGGCAGCTATACTCATATCTTACAAAATTGACTTTAGGATAAAGAGAAAAAGAAGGCAATTACATAAGGATAAAGGAATCAATCCAACAAGACAACATTTATAAATGTTAATGCTTCCAACACAGGAGCACCCAAATATACAAAAAAATTATTATCAGACCTAAAGAAAGAAATACACAGCAATACAATAATTTGTTGTTGTTCAGTCACTCAGTCATGTCTGACTCTTTGCAACCCCACGGACTGCAGCACACCAGGCTTCCTTGTCCTTCACTATCTCCCGGAGCTTGCTCAAACTCATGTCCATGGAATCAGTCGTGCCATTCAATCATCTCATTCTCTGTCGTCCCCTTTTCCTCCTTCCCTCAATCTTTCTCAGCATCATGGTCTTTTCCAATAAGTCAGCTCTTCACATCAGGTGGTCAAAGCATTGGAGCTTCAGTCCTTCTAATGAATATTCAGGACTGATTTCCTTTAGGATTGACTGGTTTGATCTCCTTGCAGTCTCTCAAGGGACTCTCAAGAGTCTTCTCCAACACCACAGTTCAAAAGCATCAATTCTTCAGTGGTCAGCCTTCTTTATGATCCAACTCTCACATCCATACATGACTACTGGTAAGACCATAGCCTTGACTAGACAGACCTTTGTCAGCAAAGTAATGTCTCTGCTTTTTAATATGCTCTCTAGACTGGTCAGAAGCGTGGCCAAGAGGAGCTACCCCTTGCCCAAGGTCAGGGGCGGCGACCGAGAGTGCCAGGCTGCGTCAGCACAGGAGCGGCCAAGAGGAGCTACCCCACATCCAAGGTCAAGGGCGGCAACAAAGAGGAACTACTCCACATCTGAGGTCAGGGGTGGCGGCCAGGAGGAGCTACCCCACGTCCAAGGAGTGGCGGCTGTGCAGGCGCAGGAGGGCCGAGAGGAGCTACTCCACGTTCAAGGTCAGGAGGGGTGGCCGTGAGGAGATACCCCTCGTTCAAGGTAAGGAGCAGAGCCTGTGCTTTGCTGGAGCAGCCGTGAAGAGATACCCCATGTCCAAGGTAAGAGAAACCCAAGTAAGAAGGTAGGTGTTGCAAGAGGGCATCAGAGGGCAGACACACTGAAACCGTAATCACAGAAAACTAGCCAATCTGATCACATGGACCACAGCCTTGTCTAACTCAATGAAACTAAGCCATGGCGTGTGGGGCCACCAAAGATGGGCAGGTCATGGTGGAGGGATCTGACAGAATGTGGTCCACCGGAGAAGGGAATGGCAAACCACTTCAGTTTTCTTGCCTTGAGAACCCCATGAACAGTATGAAAAGGCAAAATGATAGGATACTGAAAGAGGAACTCCCCAGGTCAGTAGGTGCCCAATATGCTACTGGAGATCAGTGGAGAAATAACTCCAGAAAGAATGAAGGGATGGAGCCAAAGCAAAAAGAATACCCAGTTTTGGATGTGACTGGAGATAGAAGCAAGGTCCAATGCTGTAAAGAGCAATATTGCATAGGAACCTGGAATGTCAGGGCCCATGGATCAAGGCAAATTGGAAGTGGTCAAACAGGAGGTGGCATGAGTGAACGTCGACATTCTAGGAATCAGCGAACTAAAATGGACTGGAATGGGTGAATTTAACTCAGATGACCGTTATATCTACTACTGTGGACAGGAATCCTTTAGAAGAAATGGAGTAGCCATCATGGTCAACAAGAGTCTGAAATGCAGTACTTGGATGCAATCTAGAAAATAACAGAATGATCTCTGTTCATTTCCAAGGCAAACCATTCAATATCACAGTAATCCAAGCCTAGGCCTCAACCAGTAATGCTGCAAAGACTGAAGCTGAACGGTTCTGTGAAGACCTACAAGACATTTTAGAACTAACACCCAAAACAGATGTCCTTTTCATTATAGGGGACTGGAATGCAAAAGTAGGAAGTCAAGAAACACCTGGAGTAACAGGCAAATTTGGCCTGGGAGTACGGAATGAAGCAGGGCAAAGACTAATAGAGTTTTGCCAAGAAAATGCACTGGTCATAGCAAACACCCTCTTCCAACAACACAAGAGAAGACTCTACACATGGACATCACCAGATGGTCAACACTGAAATCAGACTGATTATATTCTTTGCAGCCAAAGATGGAGAAGCTCTATACAGTCAGCAAAAACAAGACTGGGAGCTGACTGTGGCTCAGATCATGAACTCCTTATTGCCAAATTCAGACTGAAATGGAAGAAAGTGGGGAAAACCACTAGAACATTCAGGTATGACCTAAATCAAATCCCTTATGATTATACAGTGGAAATGAGAAATAGATTTAGGGGCCTAGATCTGATAGATAGAGTTCCTGATGAACCATGGATGGAGGTTCATGACATTGTACAGGAGATAGGGATCAAGACCATCCCCATGGAAAAGAAATGCAAAAAAGCAAAATGGCTGTCTGGGGAGGCCTTACAAATAGCTGTGAAAAGAGAAGCAAAAAGCAAAGGAGAAAAGGAAAGATATAAGCATCTGAATGCAGAGTTCCAAAGAATAGCAAGAAGAGATAAGAAAGCCTTCCTCAGCGATCAATGCAAAGAAATAGAGGAAAACAACAGAACAGGAAAGACTAGAGATCTCTTCAAGAAAATTAGAGATACCAAGGGAACATTTCATGCAAAGACGGGCTCTATAAAGGACAGAAATGATACAGACCTAACAGAAACAGAAGATATTAAGAAGAGGTGGCAAGAATACACAGAAGAACTGTACAAAAAAGATCTTCATGACCCAGATAATCACAATGGTGTGATCACTCACCTAGAGCCAGACATCCTGGAATGTGAAGTTAAGTGGGCCTTAGAAAGCATCACTACGAACAAAGCTAGTGGAGGTGATGGAATTCCAGTTGAGCTATTTCAAATCCTGAAAGATGATGCTGTGAAAGTGATGAATTCAATATGCCAGCAAATTTGGAAAACTCAGCAGTGGCCACAGGACTGGAAAAGGTCAGTTTTCATTCCAATCCCAAAGAAAGGCAATGCCAAAGAATGCTCAAACTACCGCACAATTGCACTCATCTTACACGCTAGTAAAGTCATGCTCAAAATTCTCCAAGCCAGGCTTCAGCAATACGTGAACCACGAACTTCCAGTTGTTCAAGCTGGTTTTAGAAAAGGCAGAGGAACCAGAGATCAAATTGCCAACATCTGCTGGATCATCAAAAAAGCAAGAGAGTTCCAGAAAAACGTCTATTTCTGCTTTATTGACTATGCCAAAGCCGTTGACTGTGTGGATCACAATAAACTGTGGAAAATTCTCAAAGAGATGGGAATACCAGACCACCTGACGTGCCTCTTGAGAATCCTATATGCAGGTCAGGAAGCAACAGTTAGAACTGGACATGGAACAACAGACTGGTTCCAAATAGGAAAAGGAGTATGTCAAGGCTGTATATTGTCACCCTGCTTATTTAACTTATATGCAGAGTACATCATGAGAAACGCTGGGCTAGAAGAAGCACAAGCTGGAATCAAGAATGCCAGGAGAAATATCAATAACCTCAGATATGCAGATGACAACACCTTTATGGCAGAAAGTGAAGAGGAACTAAAGAGCCTCTTGATGAAAGTGGAAGAGGAGAGTGAAAAAGTTGGCTTAAAGCTCAACATTCAGAAAACTAAGATCATGGCATCTGGTCCCATCACTTCATGGGAAATAGATGGGGAAAACAGCGTCAGACTTTATTTTTTGACTTTTCCAAAATCACTGTGGATGGTGATTGCAGCCATGAAATTAAAAGATGCTTACTCCTTGGAAGGAAAGTTATGACCAACCTAGATAGCATATTCAAAAGCAGAGACATTACTTTGCCAACAAAGGTCTGTCTAGTCAAGGCTATGGTTTTTCCAGTAGTCATGTATGGATGTGAGAATTGGACTGTGAAGAAAGCTGAGCATTGAAGAATTGATGTTTTTGAACTGTGGTGTTGGTGAAGACTCTTGAGAGTCCCTTGGACTGCAAGGAAATCCAAACAGTCCATCTCCACCCAGGAGATCAGTCCTGGGTATTCATTGGAAGGACTGATGCGAAAGCTGAAACTCCAGTACTTTGGCCACCTCACGCGAAGAGTTGTCTCATTGGAAAAGACCCTGATCCTGGGAGGGATTGGGGGTAGGAGGAGAAGGGGATGACAGAGGATGAGATGGCTGGATGGCATCACTGACTCGATGGACATGAGTTTGAGTGAACTCCGGGAGTTGGTGATGGACAGGGAGGCCTGGCCTGCTGTGATTCATGGGGTCACAAAGAGTCGGACACGACTGAGAGACTGAAATGAACTGAGGCTGGTCATAGCTTTTCTTCCAAAGAGCAAGTGTCTTTTAATTTCATGGCTGCAGTCACCATCTGCAGTGATTTTGGAGCCCAAGAAAACAAAGTCTGTCACTGTGTCTGTTGTTTCCCCATCTATTTGCCATGAAGTGATGGGACCGGATGCCATGATCTTTGTTTTTTGAACGCCGAGTTTTAAGTCAGCTTTTTCACTCTCTTCTTTCACCTTCATCAAGAGGCTCTTTAGTTCCTCTTCGCTTTCCACCTTAAGGGTGGTATCATCTGCATATTTGCGGTTATTGGTATTTCTCCCGGCAGTCTTGATTTCAGCTTGTGCTTCATCCAGCCTGGCATTTCACATGATGTACTCTGCATATACAAAAAGTGAACTCATGGAAAAGATATTCCATACAAATGAAAATCAAAATAAAGTTGGGTAGCTATACTCATATCTTACAAAACTGACTTTAAGACAAAGAAAAAGAAGGGAATTACATAATGATAATGGAATCCATCCAACTCATTGAGTTGGCATCATCAACTCGATGGACATGAGTTTCAGCAAGCTCCAGTAGTTAGTGATTGACAGGGAAGCCTGGTATGCTGCAGTCCATGGGGTCACAAAGAGTTGGACACAACTGAGCAACTGATCTGAACTCTGCATATAATTTAAATAAACAAGGTGACAGTATACAGCCTTGATGTACTCCTTTCCCAATTTTGAACCAATCCATTGTTCCATGTTTGGTTCTAACTGTTGCTTCTTGACCTGCATACAGGTTTTGCAGGAGGCAGGTAAGGTGGTCTGATAGTCCCATCTCTTGAAGACTTTTCCACAGTTCATTGTGATCCACACAGTCAAAGGCTTTAGCTTAATCAATGAAGCAGAAGTAGTTTTTCTGGAATTCTCTTGCTTTTTCTATGATCCAATGAATGTTTACAATTTGATCTATGGTTCCTCTGACTTTTCTAAATCCAAGTTGTACACCTGGAAGTTCTTGGTTCACATACTGTATGAAGTCTAGCTCAGAGGATTTTGAGCATGAACTTGCTAGCATGTGAAATGAGTGCAATTGTGCAGTAGTTTGAACATTCTTTGACATTGTCCTTCTTTGGTATTGATAAAACCAGCTAGAAAAACATAGTTAGAAAACTGACTAGAAAAAGTCAGTTTTCATTCCAATAATACAATAATCCAATAGAATAACAGCAGAGGATGTCAATGGTCCACTTTCATCAATGGATAGATCATCCAGACAATCACTAAGGAAAAAGCCTTAACACTTTAGATCAGATTAACAGATATATACAGAATACTCTACTCAAAAATATATAGAACACAATCTTCAAGTATACAAGGAACATTTTCCAGGATAGATCATGTTAAGCCACAAAACAAGTCCCAGTAAACTTAAGAAGATTGAAATCATATCAAAAATCTTCTGACTACAATGGTATGAAACTAGAAATAAATTACAGGAAGAAAACTGGAAAATTCACAAACATGTGGAGATTAAACAACATGCTACTGAACAACCAATGGATCAAAGAAAAATCAAAAGAGATTTTAAAAATACCTTGAGAAAAATTAAAACAGAAATACGATATACTCAAACTTATGAGATATAGCAAAATCAATTCTAAGAGGGAAGTTCATAAGTGATAAAAAACCTACATCAAGAAACAAACATCACGAAAACATTATTCTCAATGATGAAAAGCTGAAAGCTTTCCCTCTAAGATCAGGAACAAGACAAAGATGCCCACTCCCACCAGTTATTTTTTTAATTTATTTATTTTGGTTGTGCTAGGTCTTTGTTGCTCCGTGGACTTTTCTCTAATTGTAGCTAGTGGGGGCTACTCTCTAGTGGTGGTGCATGGACTTCTCACTGCAGTGGCTTCTCTTGCCATGGAGCCCAGGTTCCAGGGCATGCGGGCTTCAGTGGTGGTGGTGCATGGGCTCGATAGTTGTGGCTCACAGGCTTAGTTGCTCCATGGCACGTGGGATCTTCCCAGACCAGAGATCACACCCGTGTTTCCTGCATTGGCAGGTGGATTCTTTACCACTGAGCCACCAGAGAAGCCCTCACCACTTACTAAACATGGTACTGGAAGTCCTAGACAGAGCAATTAGGAAGAAAAATAAGTCATCCAACTCAGACAGGAAGAAGTAAAACTGTCACTGTTTGCCAATAAAAAGATTTATTTATATATACACACATACACACACACATACACACACATAACCCTAAAGACTCCACCAAAAAACTGTTAGAGCTAAGAAATGAATTCAGTAAAGTTGCAGGATACAAAATCAACATACAAAAATATGCTGCTAACATTGAACTATCAGAGAAATTTAAGCAATCCCATCAAAAAGAATAAAATATCCTGGAATAAGGAATTGAAAGACCTGTACACTGAGAACTACAGACACTGATAAAATAAACTGAAGACACAAATAAATGGAAAGATATTCTATGCTCATGGAATGGACCAATATTTTTAAATGTCCATACTACCCAAAGAAATCTACAGATTCGATGCAACCTCTATCAAAATTCCAACAGCATCTTTCGACATATTTAGAATAAACAAGTCTAAAATTTGTATGGACTACATAATACCTCGAAGAGCCAGAACAATCTTGATTAAGAAGAACAAGGCTGGAGGCACCATGCTTCCTGACTTCAAATTAGACTACAGTGCTACAGTGTCAAAACAGTAATGGTACTGGTATAAAAACAGACACAGAGATCAATGGAACAGGATAGAAATCCCAGACGTAAACCCACACAAATACGGTCAACTAATTTATGACAACAGTGCCGGAATATACGATGCGGAAAGGACAGTCTCCTCAATAAATGGTGGGAAATGAACAGCCACATGGGGAAAACTGGAGAGCCGCAGGCAAAAGGAAGAAACTGGATCACTATCGTACATCATACACAAAGATCAACTGAAATGGATTAAAGAGTTGAATGTAGGACCACCCTGGTGGTCCAGTGGTCAAGAATCCACCTGCCAATGCAGGGGACACAGGCTCGATCCCTGGCCCAGGAAGATTCCATATGCAGTGGGGCGACTCAGTCCATGCAGTGCGACCACCAAGCCCACGAGCTGCGACTACTGAGGCTCGTGCACGCTGAAGCCCTTGCTCCACAAGAGAAGCCACTGAAATGAGAAGCCCCCAGACTGTAACTGGACAGTAGCCTTCACTCACCGCAACTAGAAAAAAAGGCCATGCCCAGCAACGAAGACCCAGAGCAGCCAAAAATAATACAAGTTTAAAAGAGAGTTGAATGTAAGACTGAAATTAAAATTAAATTCTTAGGAGAAAAAAAAATGGAGTGAAACCTCCTTGACATTGGTCTTGGCAATGATTTCTCGGATTTGACACCAAAAGTAAAGGCAGTAAGAGAAGAAGGACAAATAAATGGGACTTCGTTAAACCAAAAAGCTTCTATACAGCAAAGAAAACCATCAACAAAGTGAAAAGGCAACCTATCAAATTAGAGAAAACATTTTTGCAAAGCACACGATGGATAAAGAGTTAATATTGAAAATAAAGAACATGGAGGGGGTGGGATGAATTGGGAGTTTGGACTGACATATACACACTGTTTTATACAGAGGATAAAATAGGGTAACTAATGAGAACCTACATAGCTCAGGGAACTCTACTCAGTGCTCTGTGGTGACCTAAATGGGAAGGAAATCTAAAAAAATAGGAGATACAAGTGTATGTGGGCTTTCCTGGTACTCAGACAGTCTAGAATCCATCTGCAATGCAGGAGACCCAGGTTTGATCTGTAAGCTGGGAAGATCCCCTGGAGAAGGGAATGGCTACCCACTCCAGTATTCCTGCCTAGAGAATCCCACGGACAGAGGAGCCCGGCGGGCTGCAGTCTGTGGGGTCGTAAAATGTCAGGCACGACGGAGTGACTAAAGGACAAACTACAACATAAGTGTATAGCTGACTGACTGCTGTGCAGTACAACCTAACAACATTGTGACACAACTGTACTCCAACAAAAATTAATTTTAAAAGGATATGTCAATACTCTAAGAAGAATATTAAAAATATATACAATAAAATCCTAACAACCATTAGAATGAAAGTTTTATTTTTCATAGTTGTCCTTTCCTGTGTTTCTATCTCTTTTATAGTGAGTATGTTTTACGTTCTTAAGTCAGAGGGAAAAATGGACATTTGAAAATGTCAAAAGACATTTGAAAAGAAGAATATTAAAAATATATACAATAAAATCCTAACAACCGTTAGAATGAAAGTTTTATTTTTCATAGTTGTCCTTTCCTGTGTTTCTATCTCTTTTATAGTGAGTATGTTTTATGTTCTTAAGTCAGAGGGAAAAATGGACATTGAAAAGAGAATTTAGAGTCCTTTAATACTAAAACGTAATAAAAACCACATGTCTATTACTTAGGCATTAAAAAATATTTTTTTAAAAAAACAGAATATATAAAGAACTCATATACTTCCAAAGAAAAGAATAATCCAGTTAAAAGGTGGGAAGAAGAAATGAATAGACATTTTTCCAAAGAAGATAGGCAAATGGCCAACAGATAACGTGAAAATGTACTCAACCTCACTAATTCTCAGAAAAACACAAATCAAAACCACAATGAGACATCAATTCATATCTGTTAGAATGGCTAGTATCAAAAAGATATGTGATAGTTAAATGTTGGGAGGATGTGGAGAAGAGGGAACCCTTGTGCACTGTTAGTGGGTCTCTGAATTGCTATTGCAACAGCCACTATGGAAAATCATACTGTTCCTCAAAAACTGAAAAACAGAACTACCACGCAATTCAGCGATTCCATTCTGAGTATTTATCCAAAGAAGACAAAAGCACTATCTCAAAAAGACGGCTGCAGCCCAATGTTCACTGCAGCATTATTTACAACAGTAAGACATGGAAACAAGTTAAATGTCCATTGATGGATGAATGAATGAAGAAGTAGTGAAATTATATATAGAGAGAGATTTATATATATAATTCCATAATATTATATAAGTAGTGAGTTATATATATAATTCCATAATATAATACATATAAATATTATACGTATATTAATTCCATTATAATGGATAATCGCATATTATTCAGTTACAAAAAGGACAGCTGGCAATTTGTGACAATATGGATGGACCTTGAAGGCATTATGCTAAATAAAATTAAATTCATACAAAGAAACACAAATACTGTATGACCTCATTTATACATAGAATAAAAAAAAACTCTCACAGATACAGATAACAGAGACAGCAGTTGCAGAGACCAGGTGAAACAGGTACAGGCAGGTCATCAGTAGGTATAAACTTCCAGTCATAAGATAAATAACTCCTGAGGATTAATGCACAGCATGGTGACTATACTGCATCATATATTTGAAAGTCACTAGGAGAGTAAATCTTAAGTTCTCAACAGGAGAAAAAATCATTGTAACTACTATTTGTGTGGTGGTAGATGTTAACATATATGGTCATTGTTTCAAAATACATACATATATCAAATCACTATGTCCTACACCTAAAACTAATATAATGCTATATGTCACTTGTATCTCAATCTTTTAAATATCTCCCAAGAAAAATCCTAGGGAATTCCCTGGAAGTTCAGTGGTTAGGACTCTGTGCTTCCACTTGCAGGGAGCCCAGGTTTGATGCCTGGTTGGGGAAATAAGATCCCGTGAGCTGTGCACCATGGCCAAAAAAAAAGAAAAGTCCTTGATGTGACAGCTTCACTGGGAAATTCTACCAAACCTTTAAATCAGAGCGAACACCAAACCTTCTCAAACTTTCCCCAACAACTAAAGAGGAGGCAATACTTCCTAATTCATTTTCTGAGGCCAGCATAACCCTAATACCGAAGCCAGACAAAGCACTACGAAGAAACTACAGAGCAAATCCTTTATGAACATTGATACAAAATCCTTGACACGTTACTAGCAAACAGAAATCAGGAGCGGGAGAAAATATTTGCAAACGAAGCAATTGACAACAGATTAATCACCAAAATATTAATATATAAACAGCTCATGCAGCTCAGTATTAAAAAAAACCAAGTAACTCAATCAAAAACCGGGCAGAAGACCAAAACAGACATTTTGCCAAATAAGACATACAGACGGCCAACAAACACATGAAAACATGCTCAACATCACTAATTATTAGAGAAATGCAAATCAAAACTATAATAATACCAGTCAGAATGGTCATAACAAAAAATCTACAAACAATCAATGCTGGAGAGGTTGTGGAGGAAAGGGAACCCTCTTGCACTATTAGTGGAAATGTAAATTAATATAGCCACTATGGAGAACAGTATGGAGGTTCCTCAAAAAGTGAAAAAATAGGAATGCCACATGACCCAGCAACTCCACTCCTGGGCACGTACCCAGAGAAAACCATGATTCAAAAAGATACACGCACCTCAGTGTTCACTATTCACAGTAGGAGGACATGGAAGCAACCTAAATGTCCATCAACAGAGGAATGGATAAAGAAGATGTGGTGCATACATACAATGGGATATTACTCAGCCATAAAAGGGAATGAAAATAGTGCCATTTGGAGAGACGTGGATGGATCTAGAGACTGTCATACAGCCATCTCATCCTCTGTCATCCCCTTCTCCTCCTGCCCCCAATCCCTCCCAGCATCAGGGTCTTTTCCAATGAGTCAACTCTTTGCATGAGGTGGCCAAAGTACTGGAGTTTCAGCTTCAGCATCAGTCCTTCCAAAGAAATCCCAGGGCTGATCTCCCCCAGAGTGGACTGGTTGGATCTCCTTGCAATCCAAGGGACTCTCAAGAGTCTTCTCCAACACCACAGTTCAAAAGCATCAATTCTTCAGTGCTCAGCTTTCTTCACAGTCCAACTCTCACATCCATACATGACTGCTGGAAAAACCGTAGCCTTAACTAGACGGACCTTTGTTGGCAAAGTAATGTCTCTGCTTTTCAATATGCTATCTAGGTTGGCCATAACTTTTCTTCCAAGGAGTAAGCATCTTTTAATTTCATGGCTGCAATAATCATTTGCAGTGGTTTTGGAGCCCAAAAAAATAGTCTGACACTGTTTCCACTGTTTCCCCATCTATTTCCCATAGTTGTCATGCGAATGTATGTTCCTCGGTTCTTTGTCTCGTCACAACAAAGATTTGGAGCGACGGACATTAAAGCCCTCGGCGCGTCACAGTTCTCAGGTCTTGGACAAACCGTGCTACAGCTCTTAGGCAAATCAGTGTTACAGCTCCATTTTATTTAGAAGATAGCAGGAGAATCCAAGACTCAAAGAGAAGAGAGTGGAGGAGTGCGGAGGGAGGGAGAGTCCGAGAGAAAACGCTTTGGCTCCTCTTATGTTTTTTCCTCCACCTGGGTCTGCCCTATGCAAATTGGGCTTAGCCAGGAGTGCTGTTTGTTCTGTTTGTTCTGCCTGAAGTCTTCACTCTGGTCCTCAGACCTTCCTTGTCTTTTAGCCACCGCCATTTTGGACTCCTTTTCCCTATTCTACCTACCTAACATTCCTCCCTCAAGAGATGGGAGGCCCAATTCTTTGGGAATAGGGGCGACAGACATTAAAGCCCTCGGCACGTCACAGTTCTCAGGTCTTGGACAAACCGTGCTACAGCTCTTAGGCAAATCAGTGTTACAGCTCTATTTTATTTAGAAGATAGCAGGAAAGTGAGAGAGAGAGAGAGAGAAAGAAAAGAACGCTCGCACGCGGGAGAGAGAGTCCATGAGAGAGCGCTTTGGCTCCTCCTTTTATATGTTTTTTTCCTCCACCTGGGCCTGCCCTATGCAAATTGGGCTTAGTCAGGAGTGCTGTTTGTTCTGCCTGAAGTCTTCACTCTGGTCCTTGGACCTCCCTTTGACCTTCCTTGTCTTTTAGCCACCACCATTTTGGACTCCTTTTCCCTATTCTACCTACCTAACATTCCCCCCTCAAGAGATGGGAGGCCTAATTCTTTGGGAATAGGGGCATCGAGGTCTTTCTGGCTACTTCCTGCTGAACTGGGACGGCAAGGGGTATTGGACCTCCCCCTCTTGCTAGTCTCAAGCCTCAGAGTCCTTATAGCAGTGTCCAAGGGTGTGTGATATTTTCCGTGGTCGGCTGTAGTTTTATATCTTTGTTGAACTGGCACTGCATGTTGTAGCTGGTTGACCTGGGCAGAGACAAAACAGGTTAGACAATTGACAGGACATGGAATAAGCATAGGCATCATCAATATAGCATAACAAGGACTAGTAGGGATATTAGTCAATTTTAAATTCACATGGCCACGATGGCTCAAGTCCCTCCTTGTTCAGGGATCAGAAGATCTATCTCCTGTCTGTTTTGGAGAACAGTCTCTGTCAAGCTGTGTTGGCTCCTTAGAGTTATCCTGAGAAATCTTATCCCCAGAAACCAGATTTTGGGGGCGTTCATTAGAATGACACTCATTGGTAGTTCTGAATAGGTATCTGAGATCTCCCAGGGGCTCACAGGTGTATTGAGTGTCCTCTTCTGTTTTCTTCCACAGCTTGACTCATGAGTAGTGAATCCAGGAGTCATGTCCTGGTACCTTGACTGCTGTCAGGGTAGAAAGTATTACAGGGTAGGGGCCCTTCCATGTGGCTGGAGTTGAGCCTTTGGGGACCCATCTTTCCAGACTTTAATTAGGACTTGTGTTCCTGGAGCATATAGTGGTGACTCTTTGGAATCTTTTGGGTCCTGGTTCATACCCCACAAGCATATATCCTGTTGGAATTGCCCAATGGCCATGGTATAAGACTGGGGGGTCTGAACCTCTGGATCTAGGAAGAGGTCATTGACATAAACAAAAGGTCTCCCATATAGCATCTCATAAGGACTAAGACCAACCTGTTCCTTAGGGGCAATGCAGGTGTGGAGGAGAGCTATTGGTAAAGCCTCCTTCCATCCCAGGGAGGTCTTCTGGGTTATCTTTTTTATTGCTGATTTTAAGAATTGATTGGCTCTTTCTACTTTTCCTGAAGATTGAGGCCTCCAGGGACAAGATACTAAGTAATGCCCAATGCTTTCGAGACCCCTTGGGTGACCTTAGAGTAAATGATGTCCCATTGTCACTTTATAATGACCTGGGCAGACCAAATCTTGGAATGATTTCATGGAGCAGTTTTTTTACCACCTCCTCAGCCTTCTCAGTCTGGGTGGGAAAGCCTTCAATCCATCCTGTGAATGTATCTATCTTGACTAATAGGTATTTATATCCTTGAGAAACTGGCATCTGGGTGAAGTCCATCTGCCAGTCCTCTCCTGGGTAGGCCCCATGTCGTTGGATGGGCTGGGCCAGCTGGGGTCTTCGAGCTCCTTGGGGGTTGTTTAATTGGCAAGTGGGACAAGAGGAGACCACCTGTCTTATAGTTGTTTGGAGGCCTGTTCCTCTGAAGGGCCTTTCTAGTAATCTTTGGACAGCCTCTTCTCCTAAATAACCAAGTTGGTAAGGAGTTAACCAACTTCCATTGGAGGTTCCCAGGCAGAAAAAGGAGTCCCTCCTTTTGGAACCACCGCATATGATCTTCTTGAAAGCCCTCGCTCTTAGCTTTAAGAGTCTCACCTTCAGTATATGAAGGAGTTTCTGGCAAATTAGTCTGTGGAACTAAGGTGGCAATCCCTATTAGGTCATGGTTCTGTAATGCTGCTCTCCTAGCTGCCTGATCAGCTGCTTGGTTCCCTCGTGCCACTTTCGTGTTCCCTTTTTGGTGTCCTTTACAGTGGGAGACTGAAACCTCAGTGGGCAGATGGACTGCCTCCAAGAATCGAAGAATCTGATCACCATATTTGACTGGGGACCCGCGGGTGGTCAAGTGGCCCCTTTCTTTCCAAACAGCTGCATGTGCATGTAGCACCAGAAAGGCATACTTGGAGTCAGTGTAAATGGCTATTCTTTATCCTTTTCCCAGCTCTAAAGCTCGAGTCAGGGCTATGAGCTCAGCTAATTGGGCTGAAGTACCTGGTGGCAGAGGCTTAGCCTCTATGGTCTCAAAATTGGAGACTACTGCATACCCGGCTCTTCTTTTTCCATCCAAGACAAAGCTGCTTCCATCAGTGTACCAGATTTCCTCAGGATTGGTCAGAGGATCTTCTGACAAGCCCTCTCGGGGTTTTGTCCAGTGGTCCAAGGTTTCTAGACAAGAGTGAAACGGGAGAGAGCCCTTGGGGGTAGGTAGGAGGGTGGCTGGGTTAAGAACCTCACAAGGGGATATAGTGAGGCCTGGACTTTCCATCAGCATTACTTGATATCTGAGGATTCTTTGATCAGACATCCATAAATAGCCTCTCCCATTTAGGAGTTATTTTACTTGGTGGCTGGTAAAAATAGTTAGTTTGCCCCCAAAGGAGAGTTTTAAAGCATTTTCTATCATGATTGCAATAGCTGCAAGATTTCGAAGGCAGGGGGGCCAACCTTGGGAAGTTGGATCGAGCCTCTTGGATAAGTAAGCTACAGGCTGGGGCTCAGATCCCAACCTTTGAGTTAACACTCCCAAGGCTATTCCCTCTCTTTCATGGACATAAAGTTGGAATGCTTTTCCTGGGTCTGGCAACCTCAAGGCAGGTGCCTGAGTTAAGGCCTGTTTTAGTGTAGCCTCTGCCTCCTTTTGAGGAGTTCCCCACATCAGTGGGATTGAATCATCTCGTCCCTTTAAGCTTTCATATAAAGGCTGGGCAATTAGACCATAATTGGGTATCCAGATTTTACAATAACCAGTTAGCCCCAGGAAAGCTCGCAATTGTTTTCGAGTCGTGGGGGAGGGCAACTGGAGGATTCCTGGTACCCGATCAGAGGATAGCCTCCTGGACCCATGTGTAATCTGAACTCCCAGGTAGTGACCTTTGTCTCGACCATCTGTGCCTTAGCACGGGAGACTTTATATCCCCTTTCTGCCAAGAAGTTTAGAACCTGAATTGCATGTTTTTGGGCGCTTTTTTCATCTGGAGAGCAGATTAGTAGGTCATCTATGTATTGTAATATTTTCCCATTAGGTCCCAGGTCCAGATCTAGGAGATCCTGGCTATGGGCCTGTCCAAACAGGTGGGGGCTATCTCTGAACCCCTGAGGTAATACTGTCCAAGTCATCTGTTGGTGTTTTTCTCCTGGGGCCTCCCACTCAAAAGCAAAAAGGTGTTGGGATTCTTTAGCCAGTGGTATGCAAAAAAAATGCATCTTTGAGATCCAAGACTGTAAACCACTTGGCACTGGGTGGGATTTCTCCCAAGATTACATAGAGATTGGGTACTGTGGGATGGAGGGGGACTACAGCTTCATTTATAATCCAGAGATCTTGAACCATTCTCCAGGTTCCGTCTTTTTTCTTTACTGAGAGAATTGGGGTGTTACATGGCGAACTGGTAGGGACCAATAGCCCACAAGCAAGGAATTTATTTATTAAAGGCTGTAGTCCCCCCCCCCCGAGCCTCTCTTTTGAGAGGATGTTGTTTCCGGTTAGGAAACAGAGTGGGATCTCGGAGGACAATGATGACTGGTTCAGCTTGGTGGGCTTGTCCAGGAATCCCTGGTCCCACACCTGGGGGTTAATTTTGTCTTCCCATAGTTTTTGGTCCCTCTCTATTGAAGGTGTAATGGGTTCTTCAGTAGTAACCAGGAGCTGTAGAGCTCTAGGGGCTGAAAAACTTCCCATCACAAGGGTGGTCCCCAGTTTAGTGAGTATATCTCTTCCCAATAAGGGGGTAGGACACTCAGGGACCACCAGAAACTGGTGGGAAAGTATTTTTCCATCCCAGCAACAAAGAAGTGCTCAGGTGAATCTTTTAGTAGTTGCTTTTCCTGTAGCACCCAAAATG
This sequence comes from Bos indicus, assembly GCF_029378745.1. Classification (NCBI taxonomy): domain Eukaryota; kingdom Metazoa; phylum Chordata; class Mammalia; order Artiodactyla; family Bovidae; genus Bos; species Bos indicus. The sequence goes on along the minus strand of NC_091782.1, from coordinate 11,025,788 downwards.
GTACAGGTTTGGGAGGAGAAGGCTCCAGAGTAGGAGATCAAGACAAGAGTATGTAGCCCCTGTGTCAACCAAGAAATTCTCGGACCTACCTGCCACATCCAGTTGCACCCTTGGCTCCAGCCCCATGATGGTTATCTGTGACAGGCGGGCTGGCTGGAGCGGGCCGCTTCAGTCCTCTTGAACCATCGTGAGGGTAGGCTTGGTGCTTGACCTTGAGGCTCTTCGGTCCCGAGGGCAGAGTGCCGCCCAATGTCCCAGTTGATGGCATTTGTGGCAAGCCGTTCTAGGAGACTTGTCATGGTTTGGACACTCTTTGGCCCAATGCCTCACCTGTCTACAGATCAGGCATCTGTCTCGTGCCTTGTCCCTCAAGGACTCGGGGTTTGCCATAGGGCTTCTCTGGAGGGCGGCCAGCATCTGGGCATGGCTTGTCTCTTTCTTTTCTCTCCTTCTCCTGGGCCTTGGCCTCCTTCTCCTGTTCCCTGTTTTAAAGGTATTGGTGGCTGTCTGGACCATCTCATCTAAAGAGGCAGCAGGGTCCTGCTGTTGTAGCTGCTGTAACTTAATTCTGATATCTGATGCATATTGGGACAGGAATTTGTCCTTTAAAATCACCCGTCCCTCATAAGAGTCTAAGTCCAGGTTGGTAAACTTTTGGAGTGCCTCTTTTAGCCTCTCCAGAAAGGCAATGGGGTTCTTATTGGGCTCCTGAGTTATTGCTGAGACTGGGCACAGTCCCACAAGTAATAGGCTTCTTTATGTTTCCATGGGTGGACTTCCTTAGGGGTGAGTCTTTCTGAAGCTTATCCTACCTAGAACTGTTGCAACCTGAGAGCCAGGTGTCCCCGGGTCAGGGTGCAGATCCCCAGGCAGGCTGAAGTGTGACAGCCTCCTAGAGATCGAATCCCCGGGCAGGTCGAGGCATGACAGCCTCCCGAGGATCGGGTCCCTGCGCAAGTCGAGGCATGACGACCTCCTGGGACCCCTGGGACTAAAGGATCCCCGAACAGGTTGAGGTATGACAACCTTTCGAAGACCGATCCCTAGGCAGGTCAAGGCGTGATGACCCCCTGGGACCCCCCGGACTGGAGTTTGGGCGTCCCCAAGATCTCCAGTGTGACCAGTATTGGGTAGGATTAGGGGGTTGGATATTATAGAGTATTTCCCTCCCAAGGCCAGCTATTTTCTGGTTGTCTCTTCAGAAGATTGTAGAGGCAACCTTGTGGGTCTGGATAGGGCTTAGGAAAAGAGCATGAAACAGGAGGGAAGGGGGCAGAGCACAACCTTTGAAACAATGACATAGCACAAGGGTATAATGTAAACCAATTAAAATCAATTGGGTCCAAGATGACAAGTCAAATTCAAGTAAACCTTAATCCCCAATCTATAAGCCAACCGACACACCCAGAGGTGGCAGGACAGCTCCAAGGCACAAGGTCAAAAGAGGGAGGAGTGGGTGGTTCCCCAATGGCTGGGATGATCCTTTTACTCATTAGCATATGAATTCCATCCCCTCACAAAACCTAGCCAGGCCTAATACCATGGCTGCAGCTCTTGCCCTGGCAATGGTTCACACCCTGAGGGGTGGCTTCTCTCCGGATCCTAACAAATCCACCTCTTATCGCTTTGTCTCTCAATGAATTTTTGCAATGAGACATCAGAGCCTGAGTTTCATTAGTTTTGGTCGGGCTTGAGTCCCAGGAGAGAGCTGAAGGACAGGAGGAAAAAGCAGTGGGAAAAACGTGCCAAGGAATCCCCTTCATAGCCCACTGGAAGATTTGCTAAATATCTGACTGGTGCTCACAGTTTCATTGGTCTGATCCTTGGCACAGAGAAGAGAAAGGACATCGAAATGAATCCGCCACAGGTATACCTAAAAAAAAAGGAAAAAAAAAAGAGAAAGGACAGAAGAACCCCCACCAGCTTGTGTAACAGCTACTGGGGCTCAGCAGATAGCGCCCTTGGGACACACTGAGGAGCACCTCTCCAGAGTCCCTCAGTTGTGCCCCTGCCGCCCGCCTGTTAGTGGGAGGTTCGAGGAAACAAGAAACGAGAGATTGTAAGGGTCCCTCCAGCCATAGGAGCGAGGACCTCTTACCTTAACTGGAGGTCTTCTGGAATCTGAGACTGGGCCGCGTGAGCTTTCTGCTGAGTTCGTTTTTCGCTGTCCCGGTTTCCAGCACGATGGGCCTTCCCCTGCACTGGGTTTCTTCGCCTTCCGCTTCTAGCGTAGGAGCTTCGCTGAGTTGGGCTCCTGCTGTGCTTGGCCTCTTCCAAGCAGAGGTTGTTTCAGCCAGGTTAAATCCGAGTCACGGCACCATAGATGTCACACGAGTGTATGTTCCTCGGTTCCTTGTCTCGTCACAACAAAGATTTGGAGCGACGGACATTAAAGCCCTCGGCGCGTCACAGCTCTTGGGTCTTGGACAAACCGTTCTACAGCTCTTAGGCAAATCAGTGTTACAGCTCTATTTTATTTAGAAGATAGCAGGAGAGAGAGAGAGAGAGAGAAAGAAAAGAGCGCTCGCACGCGGGAGAGAGAGTCCATGAGAGAGCACTTTGGCTCCTCCTTTTATATGTTTTTTTTCCTCCACCTCGACCTGCCCTATGCAAATTGGGCTTAGCCAGGAGTGCTGTTTGTTCTGCCTGAAGTCTTCACTCTGGTCCTTGGACCTCCCTTTGACCTTCCTCGTCTTTTAGCCACTGCCATTTTGGACTCCTTTTCCCTATTCTACCTACCTAACAAAGTGATGGGACCAGATGCCATGATCTTCGTTTTCTGAATGTTGAGGTTTAAGCCAACATTTTCACTCTTCTCTTTCACCTTCATTAAGAGGCTTTTTAGTTCCTCTTCAATTTCTGCCATAAGGGTGGTGTCATCTGCATATCCGAGGTTATTGATATTTCTCCCGGCAATCTTGATTCCAGCTTGAGCTTCTTCCAGCCCAGGATTTCTCATGATGTACTCTGCATATAAGTTAAATAAGCAGGGTGACAATATACATAAGCTTACTATATTACCAAAAAACCACGAAATCCTTGTATTGCCAATAGATGCTGGGAACTTCACACTGCATCCTTGAAGAGGCAGAATTCCATTTGCAAGAGGGCCATGTAGTCCTCCCAGCCTGATGGAATAGCTCCCTCCCTGCCCTCATGGTATATATCTTGGAGAACTTAAAGCAAGGCTCAAAGAGATCTTTGTACACCCATGTTTACAGCAGCATTATTCACAACTGCTAACACACAGAAGCAACAAAGCGTCCACAACTGATGAATGGATGAGCAAAATGCTGTGGACACATACAACGGAATATTATAGAGCCTTAAAAAGAAAATTCTCCAAAATGTCACAACACGGGTAAACCTTGACAGCATTTTGATAAGTGAAATGAGCCAGTGAAATTTGTCTTTTGTCTTACAAAAGACAAATAGTGTATGATTTCACTTGTGTGAGGTACTCAGAGTAGTCAAATTCATAAAGACAGAAACTAAAATGGTGGTTCTGGAGTGGGAAGAGTGAAGAATAGGGAGCTGTTATTTAAAAAGTATAGAGCAAAAAATAAATAAATAAAAATAAAGTATAGAGCTTCAGTTTTACAAGATGAAAAGAAATACGGTGATGAGTTGTGACATGGTTGCACAACAGTGTGAATGTATGTGATATTACTGGACTGTAAAGTTTAAGGTGTTAAATTTTATGTTACATGTATTTCACACAATAAAACAAAAATTTACTAAAAAGTTCACTGTTCTAAGAGTCAGCCATTTTTCTTGCATAAACACTCCCTGAATCACTGCAAGTCTTTGGTAAATTTCCAGAGTTTGGGAAAGTTAATTCTGACCATTTTAGCCAGTTTTCTCATTGCTTTTATGGAAGAAATTTTAGAGATTCTTACTTTGGTGTTTTTTTCCAATAGCCATGGTTTCACATTGTGAATATCTCTGTGGCTGCCTGCTTTACCACCTGGGGAAAAGTAAAGATTATAATAACCCCAGGCCATTAGGAAAATTCCTGCTGGCCTGCAAAAGGGTCCCAGCTCTACCTGAAAAGCTCACCTCAGGCAAAGACGAATAATCAAAGAGGAACCTATGCAAAGATACTAGAAGGAAAGAAAGGGGTAAAAAAGGCAGGACAAATGTGAACACTGGAAAACACTTGTTAGGAAACTGTTACCACAAAGCAGGTGAAAAAAAATTCGACCAGATATTTCATCTTCAGTTTAAAAAAAAACAACTCTTCCATGAAACCAGAGCCCAAGAATGAAACTAAGAAGATGCACGAGCATTGCATAAATAACAAGCAAAACATGAGCTGGCAAAACCCAGGAGACAAGTGAAAGAAAGAAAATTAAAGTAGCACAGAAGAGAAGATGAAAGGGTCTCAGGAAAAACAGACTGAGAAACACAGAAGAGGGTTTGGAAAACTGGACTTTTGAAGAGTGAGCAAGATAAATGGAAATACTTACACAGGCTTAAAAGGAAATAACACGCATGGCAAATGGGCAAGACAGAGAAAGAGTGAGCGAGAGAGAGACAGAGAGAGATCCCTAAGAAAGAAAACCCAAAGAGACTTGAAAACAGAATCTTGACTGCTTTCGGCAATGAGAAAACACACGACGTGACACCTGGAAAGGCCGGGTCCCCGGGAAAGGGGATTACAAACAGTGAAGATGTCCAATGCTGGCTGTTACTGGACTTCAAAGGTAAGAATCCTTTGAACCGACAGGCAAACAGATCACATCTGGGCTCACACGACCCTACAGCTGTATTTGGTGTTGGAGCACAGCGGAGCTAAGACAGGCTGGGACCCTTTGCTGCAGAGCTTGCACCTGGACAACACCTCTCCTCCAGCAACAAAATGCAAAGAAATGAGACGGGACTAAAAATAACTGTATGCACGAGCAGTTGGGGCAAATTCTGGACCAAAAAAAAAAAAAATACAAAGAGACCAAAGAATCCAACTGCCACTTCTGAAGAGCCTGGAGCAAAAACAAGCTGTTGGGAGCAAAAGCAGGGTACTTGCACATGGCCCCCTGCACATACCACCGCCTAAGGGGTGGGCAAACCGCCTAAGCCACCCCTGCAGCCTGACCCCTGGACACACCTTCAGTCTGTATCAAGAACAAGCTCGCCCCGCTCCAGCAAGAGCAAGCAAGCAAGGGAACCTGTTGTTCTCACTCCCCCTGCCCAGTGTTGCGGCAGGGTCCCCAGCAAAGCCTTGCCTGAATTTCCTGTCTGGCCTCTAGTCAATTTCTATTGACTGGGGAAGGCTAAGAACCCTGGTTGGCATCAGATTTATGGCGCCCAAAGTGGGACAGTTGTCCACTTCTGGATGCAGTTTTCCCATGGGTGACAAGTGGCCACCTGAGCCTCTTGGTCCAGAGTCATCCCCTTTGCTAAGCCTGCCTTCCTGCCCCCCGGGGGCTTCAGCACCCTCATTCAGACAATGCATTCCCTTCCCCCCTGTCCTTTTCCCTTTCCTGAGATTGCTCTACTTCTCTGTCTTCTCCATCGTTGACAGTGGACGTCAGGCACCTACAGCATCACTCCTCTCAACCTGTCACCTGATCCCTCTGGCTGGCAAGCTCACCTGGACAGGTGATGAACAGAGGCGGGAGCAGGCTCTCCCTGATGCAAGGCTTATGAGAGTGATAGAGGTTTAAACCTCACATCAGGTAGCGGCTGGAAGTCCTATCATCCCAGGAGTCTCCCCTTTATTTTCCTGCTGTCTCTTTCCCTTTTTCAGTCTTTTCTGTCCCTCCTCTCTGAACCTCTCCCTTGATCCTAATACCTTCACTGCCATCCTCTTTATCATGAAAACTGCTTGTTTGTGTCTTTAAGATTTGGGCATTGGCATCTTTGTTTCACATAGTCTTATCTGTCCAACTGCTCCTGCCAGTCTCCACCAAAATCGTGGGCATGGCGGAACATTTAAATCTTGAAATATAAATACACCCCACTTTGCCAGAGAGTCCAACCTTGGGTTGCTTGGTGGGATTTTAGAGAACACAAAGAAGAGAAGGAGCTTACATTTTTCCCTCCTCTGCTTTTGCAATGTAACTATTCTGCCTGGGCTCTCAGTAACTGCCTGATTCATGTGTAGTCCTCCAGACTAAAGAGAAAAAAGGTGGGGGGCATTTTAAATTCAAACAAGAGGGCAGACTTCCCTAGCGGTCCAGAGGCTAAGACTCCACACTCCAGTGCAGGGGGCCCAGGTTCAATCCCTGGTCAGGGAACTGGATTCCACATGCCACTGCTGCTGCTAAGTCGCTTCAGTTGTGTTCGACTCTGTACGACCCCATAGATGGCAGCCCACCAGGCTCCCCCATCCCTGAGATTCTCCAGGCAAGAACACTGGAGTGGGTTGCCATTTCCTTCTCCAATGCATGAAAGTGAAAAGTCAAAGTGAAGTCGCTCAGTCATGTCCGACTCTTAGGGACCCCATGGACTGCAGCCTACAAGGCTCCTCCATCCATGGGATTTTCCAGGCAAGAGTACTGGAGTGGGATGCCATTGCCTTCTCCGCCACATGCCACAGTGAAGATCAAAGATCCCATGCCGCAACTAAGATGCGGTGCAGCCAAATACACAAATAAGTATTTTATTTTAAAAGTGCAAATTCCAGGACTTCCCTGGAGGTGCAGTGGCTTACTCTGTGCTTCCAATGCAGGGGGTGTGGGTTCGATCTCAGGTTGGGGAACTAAGATCCCACATGCTGCGTGTTGCAGCTTAAATAAACAAATTCAAGTGAGAAAACTAGATCTCTGGTTCTACAGAAGTTAGCTTGACTTAAGCTTGTGGGTTTAATTAACACAGACCTGACTTTAGATTCATCAGAATTCAGTATAGGACTTTTCTGGCGGTCCAGTGGTTAAGAATCCCCCTGCCAATGCAGGAGACACAGGTTCAATCCCTGGTCGGGGAAGATCCCACATGACACATGGCAACTAAGCCCGTGGGCCACAGCTATTGAGCCTGTGAACCACAACTACTGAAGCCTGTGAGCCGTAGAGCCCGTGATCCACAGCAAGAGAAGCCACCATAGTGAGAAGCCCACACCGCAACTGGGGTGTAGCTTCACCCACTGCAACGAGAGAAAGCCTGCACACAGCAATGAAGGCCCAGCGCAGCCAAAATTAAATAAGTAAATAATTTTTTAAAATTAAGTATAACACTTTCATTGTACCTAGGATCACTGAAAGTCAATAAGTACATATTGGTTTTGTTATGAAATTTGTCAACAGGGAAAATAAACTTTTATGATCAAATTTTTAAGTCAACATAACTGTGATAAGAACTTTTTGGTAAACTCTTTAGGAATAATTATGTTTTGAAAATATCCGTCTAAAATAGTCCCTCTGGGGCTTCCCCAGTGGCTCAGTGGTAAAGAATCCACCTGCCAATGCAGGAGACATGGGTTCGATCCCTGATCTGAGAAGACCCCACATGCCGCAGAGCGACTAAGTCCATGTGCCACAACTATTGAGCCTGTGCTAGAGCCTGAGAGCCGCAACTCCTGGGCCCACGAGCGGTAAGTGCCGAAGCCTGGGCGCCCTAGAGCCTGCGCTCTGCAACCAGACAGACCACGGCAGTGAGAAGCCCGGGCACCACCGATAGATAGCCCCCACTAACACAACCACAGAAAGGCAACCACAGCGACGAAGACCCAGCATGGCCAAAAAGAAAGTAAAACAGGACCTCCAAACTTTGGTAACGTAAAACTAAATTAAGTTACATGATAGGAATTCGTTGAATACAGAGGCCATTTCAAATAAAATATTGGGAACATTAATGGCTGAACAGGCCTAAATGTACCTCTTTTGACTTCTTGCAAGAAGTTTGGTGCCACCTTGAGATGTCCTCTACCAATCTATACAATGCTAATGTAAAAGACAGCTCCTGGTTGCTTAAAGAAACGATGTGTGTTTTTAGAAAAGAGGATATAAGGAATGGGAATATATTTTGTTCAAGGAAAAAGGGTGGGTTTGTCCTGAAACTGATTATTTCTAAATGAAAAGAATAAGAAACAAAGTCTGGCTACAGAAAAGTGCAGAAGGTTTGTGGAAGAGGAACACTGAGAAAAGAATTTTGTATGTGGTCAGGGTTTTCTTTTTTTTTTTTTTTTTATCACTTCACTGCTTTTTTTTTTTTTTTTTTACTTTACAATATTGTACTGGTTCTGCCAACCATCAACATGAATCTGCCACGGGCATACACGTGTTCCCCATCCTGAACCCCCCTCCCACCTCCCTCCCCATACCATCCCTCCGGGTCATCCCAGTACACCAGCCCCAAGCATCCTGTATCGAACCTGGACTGGCGATTCATTTTTTATACGATATTATACATGTTTCCATGCCATTCCCCCAAATCGTCCCACCCTCTCCCTCTCCCACAGGGTCCAAAAGACTGTTCTATACATCTGTGTCTCTTCTGCTGTCTCAAATACAAGGTTATCATTACCATCTTTCAGTTATCGTTACCATCTTTCTAAATTCCATATATATGCGTTAGTATACTGTATTGGTGTTTTTCTTTCTGGCTTACTTCACTCTGTATACTAGGCTCCAGTTTCACCCACCTCATTAGAACTGATTCAAATGTATTCTTTTTAATGGCTGAGTAATACTCCATTGTGTATATGTACCACAGCTTTCTTATCCAGTCAACTGCTGATGGACATCTAGGTTGCTACCATGTCCTGGCTATTATAAACAGTGCTGCGATGAACATTGGGGCATGTGTGTCTCTTTCAATTCTGGTTTCCTCAGTGTGTATGCTCAGCAGTGGGATTGCTGGGTCATAGGATTTTCTAAGGTTGGATTAAACTTAATTAGGTAAATGGATTTTTTTTTAAGATAGGCTGATGCAAGACTGGATTTGGCCTCTTTCTCATAAGAGAACAAACTTTCCCTGGAATGCTGCTTTTGATAACAGATTGCGTGAATTTCTGTGCCTTTAAGTGATCTGCATTTACTTTTGAAATCTTTTTTTTCACCTTAGCTCAAGGAATAATTGTTTCACAGTGACCTATGATTCTATCTGACTGGGTTATTTTAAAGCTTTATGAAATTTTTGACAGACTTTTCAAATGTCAAATTCTAATTAAAGTTCTTTTGACCTCCAGCTAGCTTTGGGGTGCTTCAAAGGGCCCCTGGACCATCCCAAAGCGAGATCCTAAACGAATTGGCTTGGTATGTTAAATCATACGGGAAACTGTCCGAACTGGCGGTTGCCTGTGTCAGATGGAAACATCAGGCTCTCCCCGCCTTGACTGCAGCCACCAGACAGGGGAAGGAACTCCGGGTTCTTCTACTGCCAAGTCTCTCACCCTACTCTATGTCCAAAAATATCCCCTGTGGGAATACTCCCACCTGTAGGCCCGCAGGTCCTGACCCCTGTGGCACTTTCTGCCCAACTTTAATTCCTCCAGGAGTTCCTTTTTGCACCCCTCACTCCAGGCCTCGGCAGCCCATATCTTGCTACAGACTACCTATGGGGCTGGCCACCTCCAAGAGGCCCATATCTGAGGCTTTATAGCTGCTCAGTCTTGAAGAATACAACCCGACCCAACACCAGGAAAATTGTTACAGGACATAAGCATTCTAGGCAATAGATCCCCCTTAGGAAGAGTCATGGTTTGAACCATGACTTTGCAAACATCCGCTACCAGGGGACACCGCCGCCCCCACTCCACCGGAGGAGGGACTGAGTACCAGAGACATCTGGATGAGTGATAGGGGAATAGAGGAAGCCCCAAATCCCATTAGGTAAGAAGGGAATTTGGAGGACACTCCAACCCCCTTCTGACAAAAGCCTCCTAGTCAATGTCTCTGGGATGCTGGACTTCATTTCCAGGAGCACTCTCAACTGCAGGGGACTCAACACGGGAGGACCCTCTTCTGAGCGAGAAGAAATACCTCTGGAATGTATCCCCCCAAAATGGAAATTTTTAAAAACAGAGGGCTGAAAAGGCAAGAACTTAAATCCTATGGTAACAATGCATGGCCTTTATATAAGTTGAGGGAGATAGAGGAATAAAGGCCTAAAATGGGTCTTAAATTACGATACTATCTTGCAATTGGCTCTTTACTGTCTCAAGATGGGAAAATGGACTGAGGTTCCCTATGTTCGAGCCTTCACGGTTCTTTACCAAAACCCTGCCCTCTGCTCCTGTATTCAAGTCTGAGGAATTAAAAAACATTCCCAACATTTCTGATGATCCTCTTTTAACCTTTCCCAACTTTCAGGGAGGAACCCAAGTCTCCCCTGCTTTTCCAGAGCCACCTATTTCCCTAGAGGCACCTATTCCTTCAGATCCCTGTGCCCAATCCCACACACCACCTCCCTATGTCCCTTTATGGTCTCTGCTACCCCAGGAGAGAGACTAGTCCCTCTGGGATAACTCATAGTGGAACTTCCTATCACCCAGGATCGGGAAAAGTGTGCCCTCTGAGGAAAGTGGCAAATGGTGATGAGACAACCAGAGTACACGTGTCCTTCTCTTTAACCCATTTAGCCCAATGCAGACAGAGCCTGGGCCAATTTTCTGAAGACTCTAGTATGTTTGTTGAACAGTTTTAGGCCCAAACTCTGGCCCTTGATTTAACTTGGAAGGATGTCCAAAGAGTCCTATCTAGTTGCTGTGCCCCTGAAGAACATCAGAGAAGTATGGACAGCAGCCCAGGGGCCTGGGGACCACCTTGCCAGGGACCAACCCAAGCATTTTGTTGTGGGTGGAGATGCAGTCCCAAATCAGGAGCCCCACTGGAATTATAACTCCTGGAGGGAACAGAAGCCAAAAAGCCCACAATCCAGTGTGTGTCAGAAGGGATGAGAAAGCACATCAAAAAGCCAGTTAACTATGGATAGTTAAAGGACTGACCCAAGAAAAAAAAAGAAAATCCAGCCCTCTTTCAGGGATGGTTTGTGGAGGCTTTTAGAAAATTTCCTAACACGGATCCATCCTGAGGGTCAATCCTTGCTGGGACAACATTTTACCAGCCAGTTCACCTCTAATATTAGGCAGAAACTCCAACAGTTACAATTAGGCCTACAAACTGCAATGCCCCAATTCCTAGAGGTTGCCTTTGGGGTGTTTAATAATCGAGATCAAGCTGAGGAGGAAGAGAGAAACTGGCAGGAAAACAGAAGACCAGGGCTCAGGCCAAGCTTACAGCCATAGCCGTCAGCCACGCCCTGCGACCACAGGACAACCCGAGGGGACAAGGAAGCTTAACCATCCACCTGAGGACAGTAAACCAACAAGAGGGGTGCTTCGAATGAAAGTCGACCAGCCACTGGGCCCAAAAGTGCCCAAAAGAGCCCCCTGGTCCACGTCCAGTCTGCAACAAACAGGGAGACTGCAAGTGGGATTGTCCCCAGTCCTGAAAGGGAATGGGGGCTCCCGCTCCTGAGACGGCCACGTTGGATGATTGAGGTGGCCTGGGGTTCTGGCAGCTCCCCTCAACGAGACATCTATCTCCACGGAGGAGTCCTAGGTGGTCCTTGACATGGTAGGCAAGAAAATCAATTATTAATCGATATGGGAGCCACTTACTCTGCCTGAGCTCTCACACTGGGCCTCTTCCCTCCAAAACCTGTACAGTGACTGGTATGGATGGAAAGCCCATTACTTCACTAGGTGTCTCACTTGCCAATCTGAGCAGCATTTAATCTCACATGGCTTTCCAGTGGTTCCTGAGTGTCCTGCTCCACAACTGGAGAGAGACCTGCTCGGCTCCATGGGGCCATCTCACGATTAACAGGCCCCAAGCAACCTTCTCTTGATTCGAAGACAAATCAGCTGGAAGAACAAGGGCCTGTTCCCAGCCATATTCTACACATAGCAAACCCTACAGTTTGGGACAAAAGAATCCCTGGGAAGGCTTTCTATGCCCAAGCAGTAAGAATTAGCCAGAAGCCAGAAGTCACTTATCCTAACAAGAGACAGTACCCTATAAAGTTGGAAGCAAAAAACGGTTTGCAAACTCTCATAAATAAATTCTTAAAACACAGCCTCTTAGTGCCTGATCAGTCTCCATGCAATACCCCTACTTTGCCAGTTGTTAAGCCAGTTGGGAATGTGGGATGGTGCAAGCCCTCAGCGCAGTAAACAAGGCAGTGGTCCCTATATATCTCTTATGGCCGATCCTTATATTAGTTCAGATTCCTGGAGATGCCAAATGGTTTACTGTGCTTGACCTCAAGGATGCCTTCTCTCGCATCCCAACTCATTCCTCATCTCAGTATGTCTGCCCTCAAGTGGAGGAACCCCTACTCGGGCCAAACGCAACAGTACCTGGGCAGGATTGCCTCAGGGGTCTCAAGGCAGCCCACACTTGTTCGGTGGTGCTAGTGGTAAAGAATACACTTGGCAATGCAAGAGACGCAAGAAGACTCAGGTTTGATCCCTGGGTCAGAAATGCAACCCACTCCAGTACTCTTGCCTGGAGAATCCCATGGACAGAGGAGCCTGGCGGGCTACAGTCCACGGGGTCACAAAGAGTCAGACACGACTGAGCAACTAACACTGGGGCTACAGGATCTCCCAGGAAAAAAAGCCCAAACCTCAAAGCAGCAAGTTAAATACCTGGGATATATTATAAACCCTATATAAGCAGACAGTTATCTCCTTATAGAAAAGAAGCTATATTAGGCCTAAGTGCCCACAAAACAAACAAAAAATTATCCTTTTTTAGATGTGGCAGGATTTTGCAGAATTTGGATTCCAGGATTCAGACTAGTGGCCAAGCCTCTGTATGAAGCCACTTAAGACCCAGATACAGAACCATTACTCTAGACTGGTTCTTAATAACATTAAACAGATCCTCACCCAAAGCTCCTGCTCTGGGTCTCCCAGTTTCAAAAAGCCATTTATTTTGTATGTAGCTGAGAAGCTAGGGGACAACTCTGGGGGGGTCCCTGTACAAAACCTAGAAGTTCCTCAGCCTATAGGCTATTTTTCCAAACAACTAGATTCTGTGGTCCATGGCTGCTTCCAGGTGGTAGCTGCCATCTCTTTATTACAGGAAAAAGCTAACGAGCTTAGCTGGAAGTCTAGACCACTCATCAAGCACAAGGGATTCTGGAGATTAAAGACCACCATGGCTTACTGGAGGCCGTCTTACTAAGCGCCAGGCTTTACTCCTTGATGCCCCAGAACTAACCCTCAACACCTGCCACACCCTCAGCCCTGCGACACCCATGCCTGCTGAAAGCCCAGAACTAACACAGTCCTGCCTTGAAACCTGTGGCCAGGCTTATGCCTGCAGCCCTGACCTAACAGACCAGGTAATAGACAACCCTGAGAAGAATGGTTTACTGACGGCAGTGGTTTCGTTAAAGATGGAGGCAGCAGGGCAGGGTATGCTATTGTGAGAGCCTATACTGCTACAGAAGCAAAACCTCTGCCACCTAACACTTCAGCCCAGAGGTGAGCTAACAGTCCTAACTCGAGCCTTAACCTTAGAAAAAGGAAAAACTATAAATACACGCGTGTGCTTGGTTGCTAAGTCGTGTCAGACTCTTTGTGACCCTGGGGACTGTAGCCCACCAGGCTCCTCTGTCCATGGGATTCTCATGCAAGAAAACCGGAGTGGGCAGTCATTCCCTTTTCCAGGGACTCTTCTCGACCCAGGGATTGAACCCCAGTCTCCTAAACTGCTGGCAGATCCTTTACCGTCTGAGCCACCAGGGAAGCCTGATACATGAATATATGTACAGACTCAAAATATGCCTTGTTTTACATGCCCATGCAGCTATCTGGAAAGAAAAAGGACTTTTAAATGAAAAAAAAAAAAAAAATCCCCTGTAAAGTATGGGGCTAAGGGACCTCCCTGGTGATCCAGTGGCTAAGAAGCCACCTACCAACGTAGGAGACAATGGTTCAATTCCTGGTTCAGGAAGATTCTACATTGCCGTGGGGCAACTAAGCTTACATGCCACAGCTACTGAGCCTGCTAGCCTACAGCCAGTGCTCCGCAACAGGAGATGCCCGTACCCTGCAACTGGAGAGAAGTGCCTGCTCACGGCAACTAGAGAAAGCCTGAGCACGGCAACAAAGACCCTGTGCTGTGCTCAGTCGAGTCCGACTCATTGTGACCCCACGGCTCCTCTGCCCATGGGATTCTCCAGGCAAGGATACCGGAGTGGGTTGCCACGCCCTCCTCCAAGGGATCTTCCGAACTCAGGGATCAAACCCAGGTCTCCCACAATGCAGGCAGATTCTTTACCATCTGAGCCACCAGCGTAGCCCAAGAATACCGTAGTGGGTAGCCAAGGCCCACCATAGTCATAAAGAAATTAGTTAAATATATGGGGCTAAGATTTGACATCTCAAAGAAGGGACTCAAAATCCAAAACAAGGAACAGTCATTCACTGCCGTGAGCACCAAAAGGAAATTGACCTCTGAGTATCTACTGACGGAACAAGGAGGGGTGTGGCCATTGCTAGTACTGCTTGTCGCCCATATGTCAATACCTCGTTCAGGTAGAAACCACTTTTGAGAAAATTCAACAAGTCCCCTGGCTTCAGCAGACAATTAACCACCAGTGCTTGCTATTCAGTATGGACAGGGAAACTGAAAGTTGCTTCTCTAGTTTGTTCTCTCGCATCCTACAAGATATAAAAAAACTTTTTGGCAGGAGGTTTTCATTTTCTTATAACCCTTTTCTTTTCAGTCACAGACTTGGTCACAGGTTTACAACAGTACTCCGATGTCTTCCCTAGTGTTGTAAACCTGTGACTAAGACTTTTGGGCCAAGGAGGAGACCTGGAACCAACAGGTCCAGAGCCTCTATTCTAAAAATAGAAAAACATGTTCAACTTTAACCCTGAAAGTAACAAAACATATATACCCAAGCAGAACAGCTTCTGAGCAGAGGTGACAGCTCCTCCCCTGTCTGGTCGACAGGTAAGGAAGCCCTCCCAAAGTTAACCTGGTTCCTTCCCTTCCGAGGCCCTTTAAAGGCTACTCCTTTGTTCTCCTTTCTGGTCCTTGTTTGATTAACCTTTTGTTGAAGTTTGGGTCTTTTAGGCTCCAACAGTTGGAAGTAAGGCTCATGATGGCTCAAGGAGTTCAACCCACTCCAGCAGAGAGTGGCCCAGGTCCCTACGGGTCCTTGGAACAGTCAGCAAGGGACTTCTACACCTCTTGGGTAGGCTAGAGTCTGTTGCCTCTGTCCAGCAAGAAGCAGTTTCAGAAGATGAGACCTTCAGCCCCTTACCCCTTAAGAATAAGGACGTCTCTCAGAGGGCATTGAGACAAGCTGGGACCTGGGACTCTCTTGCTGCAATGCTTGCACCTGGACACACCTCTTCTCCAGGAACAAAATACAAAGAAACTGTATGGGGCTAAAAATAACTATGGGTATGCAAAGTTGGGGCAAATTCTGGACAAAAGAGATCAAAATACCCAACTGCCACTTGTGAAGAGCCTGGAGCAAAAACAGGGTTTTGGGAGCAAAAGCAGGGTACTGCACATGCCCCCTGCACCACCAAAGTGGTGAGCAAATCACCTAAACCACCCCTCCAGCCCAACCCCTGGACACACCCTACCCTCATCCCATATGAAGAACAAGCTCGTCCCTGCCCAAGAAGCAAGCAAGCAAGGGAACCTGCTTGTTCTCGCTTGCCCAGCACCCCTGCTTCAGCAGGGGCCCCAGTAAAGCTTTGCCTGAGCTTCTTGTCCAGCCTCTAGTCAAATGCTATTGATTGGGGAAGACCTAGAACCCTTGTCCATATCCTGAGCCAGCAAGGCTTCAAAAGGCAGGAAAAAGCAAACACTGCCAAGACATTTATACTCAGTCCAAACAGTTCTGAACAAGCAAAATGAGGAATATTGTTCTCAGAAGGCTTCCTCAGAAAAGACTCAAAGGTGAAACTCAGCCATGCAAGAGGGAAAGTCAGAACAGAAGACCTGGAGCCACAGGTCTCCTGGGATGACTCCTACCTCTGAGGTCCCTGCTCCATGTCACACCCTGTGCGTGCTCAGCCACTCAGTCAAGTCCAGCTCTTTCCCACCCTGTGGACTGTAGCCCATCAGACTCCTCTGTCCATGAAATTTTCCAGGCAAGAATACTGGAGTGAGAAGCCATTTCCTTCCCCAAGGGATATTCCTGACCCAGGGATCGAACGCCACATTTCCTCATTACAGGCAGATTCTTTACCACTGAGCCACCTGGGAAGCTCACATTTCATATCCCAGGTGGATTGTTTTAACACCCTCTTCTCTATACACAAAATTGTTTTTTCAGTAATAATCACTTTTCTTGACTCACTCTTCAGTTTTAAAATAACTATTAAAAAGAGTAACTTCAAAATTTAAAAATATTCAAGTATTTTACGTATGAAAATTTGCACTGACCAAAGAATACACACACACACACACCTTGAAGTTTACACTCAATTTTGCCATTTAAAATTTTAAACACAAAGTAAAAACTTTTAAGTGATCATATAAAGACAGAATTGAAATTATATCAGTTCTGTGTGATAATTTTTACAACCACTGACTGTGCCATCATTATTTCATATTCACTAATTAAATGCAGGAATATGCGGTACAGCTGGAGATACAATACAGCCAAAGTGAGCTTGGAGTATTTCATACCTCGAGGTTCCTACTTTCCTAATGAAATCTACTGTAGATCAAGTGTGTGAGTGCAATGCGTCAGGGAAAGGTTTTCTATTATACAAATTGAGATTTCTCCAAATGAGCTTCCAGGTAGACTAAAAAGGATAAATAATAAAAATATGCTAATTTGAAGCACACAATGAAATTCTGTGCTTTGAAATTCAGTAATAACCAAGGTAACTGGAACAAAAGATTTGGGGAAGGGGGCATTTTACCACTAATACTGTTGAGGATCGCCAGTGCAAGGTTTTACAATAAAAAGCCAGCAAGATGCTCAGTTTTATAATTGTTTTCAAAACTCTCCTACATCTGTCTCATCCATTTTACTTTCTGCAGCCTTGCTACAATCTAAGAAGTCACAGATAAAAGAGTAAACGTGGGCAGTCATTAAAGACAGAAAATAGCCCCACTTATATACTGAAGCTGGACCACCTAAAGCAACACAAGGTAACATTTCAGCAACAAATCTCCACAGACTGCACACTCCCTCAGTGCCAGCACCTGGGGCTGCCATGCCTACTGCCCGCCCAAGTCCAGCACCAGGCTCTCCCCAGTCCTCCTGCCCCTGGAAACTCACTGCTCCAGATCCCCAGCCAGGAGGGTACTCACGCTTGGAGGTGTTGCCCCCTCCGGTACAGACACACCTGCCGGAGAGAAGGGCGTCCCAGTGGCTGCTCCGGAGTTGCATGCAGGGGCAGGCAACAGAGTCCAGCAGACACCAGTGCATGCGGACGTGAGGTCATGGCCAGCGGAGCAGCAACAAGACGCTGCCGGAAAAGACCAAACAAGACCTGGAAAGGATAAGCCAGGAGTCCCACCTGTGAGAAGAGGCGGGCAGTTTAACAGCCCACAAGCTGAAGGACATTAGTGCTTCAGAATGTGGCCAAATTGTCCTGGCCGCCAAGGAGAGGGCAATTGTTTTTGATCTAGAATCTGTGGTTTTCACCTAGCACCTGGAAGCCTATAATTATTATTACACTTTACTGGGAATTGGTGCATTTTCCATTTTCTTGCAGGGAACTTTCTTTTCCATCAAGAGGAGAACATATCAAAGGCTTTGCAGAAATTCTTTTCTTATTAATAAAATAAGCTATTTCAAAACTTAAATTTATAAGCAAAAGAGCAAAGCAGCTATGATCTCTTCTGAAGGGGAAAACGTACAAAAAGGAGAGCTCACCTGAAGAGGTGCTTAGGCTTTACGATGCACTCTTCTAGAAGGCTTGAGGATCAGACCAAATTCAAGGGGGAAAATGTTTGGCGTAAGGGATGGAGGATGGAGGGAAGGAAAGAGAGGTGAGATTGGGGGTGGAGGTGTGGGGATGGGGGCGGTGGAGAAAAAAGACAATGTAAAGGAGATGCGGGAAGCCTGTAACGAGGAATTTGGTGAAACTTTAGGAAGGAAAAGAAAAGCCCGTAAAGAAACAAGACCGATTAGAAAGAAGATGAAGTCTGAATGCCTTCAAATTCTAAAGGAGAAAAAACACAGAATTTCAGAAGAGCTCGGAGCTCTTATTTGCAGGAAGCGTTTGGGATGAGCGAGCATTCCAAGCCTTCCGCCGACTCCCTGCAAGAGCTCCCCCAGCTGGCCACACAGCGCAATCACAGGGGGGCTTTAAAGCCTCGGGACCCTGGGCCCCATCTGCCTCCAAAGAGCTTCACTGCATTGGTGTCAGGTGTGACTTGACTGTTGGGCTTTACAGGCTTCCCGGGTGACTCTAGTGGGCAGCCAGGATTGACAACCAGAAGCTCTGACTTCTGAAAAAGAAAGATATTGAAGTTTTGGGAACATTGCATTATACCGTTGACAATCGTTCAGTTTAGTCGCTCAGTCGTGTCGGACTCTTTGCGACCCCATGGACTGCAGCACGCCAGGCTTCCCTGTCAATCACCAACTCCGGAAGCTTGCTCAAACTCATTCCATCGAATCGGTGATACCATCCAACCATCTCATCCTCTGTCGTCCCCTTCTCCTCCTACCTTTAGTCTTTCCGTTGACAATGTCAAGATGATAATGCCTTAAAGCTGGAAAAGGCCATGAATAAAATTGTAGTTAAAAAATACTGTGCTTGAGATGGAAAAACGCAAAGGTTCATTATAACCAATCTGTGCTCTATCCATATGCTAGGATACCACTCAGTGATTAAAAAAAAAAAGGAACAATCTTATTTTCAAACAGGCACCAAAGATACATCTCAAAAACATGATGCTATGCTGAGGGGAAAAAAAAATCAGACACAAAAGAGCACTTTCTAATATACGGTTTTGATTATGTGATGTCCAAGAACAGGCAAAATTAGTCTGTGATGAAATCAGAACAAGTGGTTGCCCCTGGGAAGTAGAGGTGGGAATTGACTGAGAAAAGCCACAAGATGGAATGTTCTCTACCTTACTTTGAGTAGTGGCTATACAGGTGCAAATGTTGTCAAAATTCATCAAACTGGACACTTAATATTTTTTTGCATGTAAAGTATACTCAATTAAAAAAAAATATCCTGCACTTTTGAAAAAGAGACCATTTCTAATCAAATGGGTAATGAGATATAAGCCTGATAATAGCTACATCCTGTCACAGAGATGGTGGGGGAGAAATGCAGAACCTTGAGGCAGACAGCAAACCTTTAAGTACTGCATCAGCAGAGAAAGGAGCTCAGAGGAGAAGCTGGCTTGAAAAAGGATGAATGGGGGAATTCTCTGGCGGTCCAGTGATTAGGAGGGCTTCCCTGATAGCTCAGTTGGCAAAGAATCCGCCTGCAATTCAGGAAACTCTGGTTCAGTTTCTGGGTCGGGAAGATCCCCTGGAGAAGGGAAAGACTACCCACTCCAGTATTCTGGCCTGGAGAATTCCATGGACTGAATAGTCCACGGGGTCGCAAAGAGTCGGACATGACAGCGACTTTCACTTCCGAGTGATTAGGACTTGGTACTTTCCCTGCCCTGAGCCCAGGTTCAATTCCTGGTCACCACCCCCACCCCCACCCCCACCCAAAAAACCCTTACTATTGTCAAAAAGAAAGAGAATAAATGGGAGGAGAGCCGAAGCTCTTAGCTGAAGAGGAAGCAAAAACACTTCTAAGCACAGAAGTCAAGAACAGGAAGGCAAATTTTAGGAAGGAGAGAGGAGGAGAGAGGAGTGATCAGTCTAATAAAACCCAAATTCCTCTTCAGGATCAGAAAAATAATGACAATTCATGAGCTCCTCTTGCTACCAGGAGAGCTTGTGATGGAGAGAACCAAGCTGCCAGCCTGTGACAGAAATTCACATAAGTAAAATCAAAGACAGGATTCCCTGGTGGCTCAGTGGTAAAGAATCTGCCTGCCAAGCAGAAGATGTGGATTTGATCCCTGGCTTGGAAAGATCCCTTGGAGAAGGAAATGGCAACCCACTCCAGTATTCTTGCCTGGAAAATTCCATGGACAGAGGAGCCTGGCAGGCTCACAGGGTCGTAATAAAATCAGACACGACTTAACGACTAAACAACAACAAAAATCAAACAGCAATGCTTCAAATACCAGTAACTTCAAGTCCAATTCCAGAAAGATGGGACCATAAAATCCTACCATAGAGAGGTCCTCTAAGCCAAGCATCAGCAGACTTTTCTCAGTAACGGGCCAGTTAGTATTTTAGGCCATGCAGGCCTTAGGGTCTTTATGCAATAAACACTGCCATTATAGCATGAAAGCAGCCATAGAAAGACACAAGTGAATGGGGGTGCCTATGTTCCATAAAACTATCTATTGGGTTGGCCAAAAAGTTCATTCAGGTTTTTCTGCAAGGTGTTATGAAAAGCCCGAATGAACTTTCTGGCCAACCCAATATAAAAACAGCTGTCAGATCATTGAAGACAGGCCATGATGGCTGAGTTCATTCCAGTCAAAAGGCAGTAGGAAAGGAGAAGCTGCCCGCACAACTCGGAGTTGCACACATCACTTGCATTCACAGTCAGTGGCCAGAACTTAATCCTTGGGTCATACCAAGCTGCAGGGAATGCTGGAAGTGTGGTCTACTCCGTGAGCAGCCATATCTATCAAGGATCAGGCATCTGCCACCAAAAATCTAGTAGACCTAATAAGCAAGTTCAGCAAAGTCGCAGTCAATATGCAAAAATCATCTGTATCTCTTACACTTAACAATCAACAGTCCAAAAATGAAACGGAAATTAAGAAAACAATTCTGTTCACAAAAGCATCAAAAAGGATAAAATACTTAGGAGTAAATTTAACAAAAGAAGTGCAAGACTCGTATGCTAAAACCTACAAAACATCACTGAAAAAAAATTAAAGACCTAAATAAATGGAAAGACATCCTGTGTTCAGTGGAAGACTTACTATTGTTAAGAGGTCAATACTCCCCAAATTTGTCTATAAAATTCAATGCAATTCCTGTCAAAATTCTAACTGCCTTTTTTATGAAAATGGATGAGCTGATCCTAAAGTTCATAAGGAATTGCAAAGGATTCTGCCTAGCCATAATAATTATGAAAAAGAACAAAGTTGGAGGACATATTTCTGGTTTCAAAACTTACTATTAATCAAAGCAACAGTAACCAAGACTGTGTGTTACTAACATAAAGATAGACATAGAGAGAAAAACAAAACGGAAAACCCAGAAACAAACATCATCTTTTAGGATTTGAAATAGCCCAGCTAGAATTCTATCACCTCCACTAGCTTTGTTCGTAGTGATGCTTCCTACGGCCCACTTGACTTCTCATTCTAGGATATCTGGCTCTAGGTGAATGATCACACCATTGTGGTCATCTGGGTCATGAAGATCTTTTCTGTACAGTTCTTCTGTGTATTGTTGCTACCTTTTCTTACTATCTTCTGCTTCTGTTAGGTCCTGACCATTTCTGTCCTTTATTGTGCTCATCTTTGCATGGAATGTTTCCTTCGTATCTCTAATTTTCTTGAAGAGATCTCTAGTCTTTCCCATTCTATTGTTTTCCTCTATTTCTTTGCATTAATCACTGAGGCAGGCTTTCTTATCTCTCCTTGCTATTCTTTGGAACTCTGCATTCAAATGGGTATATCTTTCCTTTTTGCCTTTGTGTTTAGCTTCTCTTCTTTTCTCAGCTATTTGTAAGTCCTCCCAAACAACCATTTTGCCTTTTTGCGTTTCTTTTTCTTGGGAATGGTCTTGATCACTGCCTCCTGCACAATGTCATGAACCTCCATCCATAGTTCTTTAGGCACTCTGTCTATCAGATCTAATCCCCTGAATCTATTTGTCACTTCCACTGTAAGGGATTTGTTTAGGTCATACCTGAATGGTCTGGTGGTTTTCCCTACTTTCTTCAATTTAAGTCTGAATTTGGCCTGGTGGCTCAGAGGTTAAAAGCATCTGCCTACAATGCGGGAGACCTGGGTTCGATCTCTGGGTTGGGAAGATCCCCTGGAAAAGGAAATGGCAACCCACTCCAGTACTCTTGCCTGGAGAATCCCATGGATGGAGGAGCCTGGTGGGCTACTGTCCACAAGGTCGCAAAAAGTCGGACACGACTGAGCAACTTCACTTTGGCAATAAGGAGTTCATGATCTGAGCCACAGTCAGCTCCCAGTCTTGTTTTTGATGACTATATAGAGCTTCTCCATCTTTGGCTGCAAAGAATATAATCAATCTGATTTCGGTGTTGACTATCTACTCCATGTGTAGAGTCTTCTCTTGTGTTGTTGGAAGAGGGTGTTTGCTATGACCAGCGCGTTCTCTTGGCAAAACTGTTAGCCTTTGACCTGCTTCGTTTTGTACTCCAAAACCAAATTTGCCTGTTACTCCAGGTAGCTCTTGACTTCCTACTTTTGCATTCCAGTCCCCTATAATGAAGAGGACATCTTTTTTGGGTGTTAGTTCTAGAAGGTCTTGTAGGTCTTCATAGAACTGTTTAACTTCAGCTTCTTCAGCGTTACTGGTCAGGGCATAGACTTGGATCACTGTAATATTGAATGGTTTGCCTTGGAAATGACAGAGATCATTCTGTCATTTTTGAAATTGCATCCAAGTACTGCATTTTGGAGTCTTTTGTTGACTATTATGGCTACTCCATTTCTTTAAAAGAATACAAGGATCTAAAAAATAGTACAAGGGATTCTTGTCCTCACACTACTACAAAATTGCTTCTGACACCAGGTCTGTGTGTGCTTGGTTGTTTTTCACACGTTCAAGCAGCTCTGTGCTATCAGCTAGGTGTCCCACAGTTTAACTCAATCTTGACACTACCTGGAGATCATGTCTGATCCCACAGGTTAAGGACTCAGTCCACAAGACACCCCTACTCCCAGTTCAGATGCCAATCAAAAGTCCAGACTGGGGACTTTCCTCGTGGTCCAGTGGTTAAGACTTAAGACTCCGCCTTTCGATGTGGGGGAGCAGGTCTGATTCCTGGTTGGGGGAGCATGTCACAGGGTGTGGCCAAAAATTAAAAAAAAAAAGTCCAGGTTGTTACTTGCATTTCTTTTTTAAAAAATATTTATTTACCTCCTTATTTGGCTGCATCGCGTCTTAGTTGTAGCATGAGAGGTCGTAGTTGTAGCATAAGAGACCTTCGCTGCATCATGCAGGATCTTTCGTTGTGGTGCACAGACTCTCCAGCTGTAGCACACGGATTCCCTGGTTGCAGTGCACAGGCATAGCTGCTCCAGAGCATGTGGGAGCTTAATTCCCCCACCAGGGGTCAAACCTGAGTCCCCTGCATTGCAGGGCAGATTCTTAAACCATTGGATCATCAGGGAAGTCCCTGGTACTTGCATTTCGGACCAGTGAACTACAAATTTGCCTCCTCAGTTTCAATTAATTTCCTAGAGTGGCTCACAGAACTTGGGAAAACATTTACTTACTAGATTATCAGTGTGTTATACAAAAGATATAAGTCAGGAACAGCCAGATGGGAGAGATGCAGAGGGTAAGGAATGTGGGAAGGAGGGTGGAGTTTCCATGCCCACTCAGAGCAGGCCACTCTTCCAGCAGCAACTCAGAAAGTCTCTGAACCCTGTCCTTCTGGGGGTTTTAAGGAAGCTATATTATGTAGGCATGACTGATTGGGTCATTGGCCGTTGATGACTGAACTCAATCTCCTCTCCCCTCCCCAGAAGTCAAGGAGGTGGGGCTGAAAGCTCCAGCCCTCTAATCAGTGGTTGGTTCCCCTGGCAACCAGCCCCCATCCTTTGGGGCTTTCCAAAAGCCACCTCATTAACACAAAGCAGCTGTGATTGAAAGAAGTTTGTCGTGAATAAATACCAAAACACTCTTTTTGCCTTTATGGCTCTGAAGCTGTTTCACGAACCAAAGACAAAAGACCAAATGTTATGACCAAAAAAAAAAAAAGCTCCCATTGCTCTTATCGCTTAGGAAATTCCAAGGATTTTAGGGGCTCTGTGCCAGAAGCAGGAAGAAGACAAAATACGTATTCTTATAAGTCAAACTTCTTTCGCCCTCCACTGAAATCGGCAGGGCACTCTATCCCCAGTAAATGAGGAGTATCAGTTCAGTTCAGTTCAGTCATTCAGTCGTGTCCGACTCTTTGCAACCCCATGAATCGCAGCATGCCAGGCCTCCCTGTCCATCACCAACTCCCGGAGTTCACTGAGACTCATGTCCATCGAGTCAGTGATGCCATCCAGCCATCTCATCCTCTGTCGTCCCCTTCTCCTCCTGCCCCCAATCCCTCCCAGCATCAGAGTCTTTTCCAGTGAGTCAACTCTTCACATGAGGTGGCCAAAGTACTAGAGTTTCAGCTTTAGCATCATTCCTTCCAAAGAAATCCCAGGACTGATCTCCTTCAGAATGGACTGGTTGGATCTCCTGGTAGTGGGTAGGTGAAATAAATCAGAGAGTTGAAAATAAGGGACCCCCCCACCAACAACGGTGGACCCAAGCAGTCAAGACACTGACCCGGCCGGTTAAGCCATATGGATGTGACACCAGAAGAACTAATTTCCTTAGGAAAGCCATCTCCCAAGTCAACTTTTTAATACTTATTTTTTTTTATCTGGCTGCACCAGGTCTTAGTTGCAGCACATGAAATCTTCCATCTCTGTTGCAGCATGCAGGATCTTTCTGTTGCAGCATGCAGAATCTTTCCATTGCAGCATGTGGGATCTAGTTCCCTGACCAGGGATTGAACCTGGGCCCCTGGTATTGGGAGCTCATAGTCTTCGTCTCTGGACCACCAGGGAGGTCCCTCCCATGTCAAGTTAATCGAATCCAGTATTTATGTATTACTTTCCTGTGGCTGCTGTAACAAATTACACAAACTTGATGGCTTAAAACAATAGAAATTTACTCCCTCACACTTCCAGAAGCCCTAGAGGAGAATCTACTCCATGCTGCGTCCAGTGGCTGGCTGCCAGCAGCCCTTGGGCTTATAGCCACATCACCCTCGTCTTTCAGGCCAGCATCTTAAAATCTCCCTTTGCTCCATCTTCACATAACCGTTTTCTCTATCAAACTTCCTCTGCATACCTCTTGTAAGAATATTACATGTGTGTGCTTTCAGGGACCACTTGGATAATGTAGGATAGTTACCTCATCTCAACACTCTTAATCACATCTGCAAAGATCCTCCCACCCTCACCCCCACCCCCACCCCCAGGCTCCATGGATTAGGATATGGATATCTTTCATGGGCACATTGATTCATTCAATACACATGACTCAACCCTTTACTGAATATTTATATAAGTCAGCATTCAGTCTTTAGTTCAGTTCAGTTCAGTCGCTCAGTCGTGTCTGACTCTTTTCGACCCCATGAACTGCAGCACGCCAGACCTCCCTGTCCATCACCAGCTCCCAGAGTTCACTCAGACTCAGGTCCATCGAGTCGGTGATGCCATCCAGCCATCTCATCCTCTGTCGTCCCCTTCTCCTCCTGCCCCAATCCCTCCCAGCATCAGAGTCTTTTCCAGTGAGTCAACTCTTCGCATGAGGCGGCCAGAGTACTGGAGTTTCAGCTTCAGCATCATTCCCTCCTAAGAAATCCCAGGGCTGATCTCCTTCAGAATGGACTGGTTGGATCTCCTTGCAGTCCAAGGGACTCTCAAGAGCCTTCTCCAACACCACAGTTCAAAAGTACCAATTCTTTGGCGCTCAGCCTTCTTCACAGTCCAACTCTCACATCCATACATGACCACTGGAAAAACCATAGCCTTGACTAGACAGACCTTATGGATATGCAAAAATTTATAAAACAGGGTCTTTGACTTCTGATTTTAATAAAGTTGATGTGTTCCCGCTTATCTGGAAATCATCTGTATCAGTCAGGGTCCAGTCACAAAAGAGGTTCCGGAGATTTCTCTGGTGATCCAATGGCTAAGACTCCACGCTCCCAATGCAGAGGCCCTGGGTTCAATCCCTGGTCAGGGAACTAAATCCTGCATGCTGCAACAAAGGACTAAAACCGCCAAATAAATAAATAAAACAGGTTTCATAGTAGTTATTTTAACAGAATGTGAGATAGGACATTGATTAAACAGGGGCTGGAGGACTCAAAAAACAAAAGTAGGACGCTGAGTTCGGACCAAGATATATGCTAAGCCAAGAAGCAACTCCCACCTGAAGCGCTGGGGGAATGATGAAAAGACGCTAAAAGGGAGGCTTCCAGGGACGGCGGAGCCTGGTGGGCTGCTGTCTATGGGGTCGCACAGAGTCGGACACGACTGAAGTGACTTAGCAGCAGCAGCAGCTTGGAGGTGAGTTCTGGACCTTGGAAAAGAGGTGGGATCCAGTGGCTGCTACCATCCCAACTGCTCCGAGGAAGGGATGGTACTGGGCTCCACCCCCAAGGAGAGATGCTGTGTCATCATGTGAGTGTATCAAGAGACTGCGGGGAGGCTGAAGCCTGGACCCCCGAATCAAGCTGGAGGCGGAAGCCAACCTTTGCTGCCCCGGGGTGATTTGCGCCCACTGCTGGTGAAATACTGCTCAAGCCCAGAAGCAGCCGGGCACGTCTCAGCTCCGGCCGCCCGGTCTTCCCTCTATCGCCCTCTGCTGGCAGAAGCTCGCAGGACGCTATCTAGCCCGAGAAATGCCGCCGAGTTCCAGCTTCAGCACATCAGAGCAGAACACAGAAGGGTCGATTAGGAGCGGAAAGACAGTAACAATCCACCCAAGCCACCCCCTGGCTCCTCAGCATCCAGTTCCACCCTGCCACCTATATTTGAACTTTCATATTCCAGCAAAACAAATGGACGCTTCTGCCTAACAAGCTAGATCCCACTATCCTTCAAATAAATGAAGATATTCTCAGCCTTGCCCCAAAAGGGGACACACTAAGTCTGTACAGCCATCGCTAAGTGATGTTAATGACTGCATTGATGCTGATAATATAAAGCTACATATATATTTCTTTATATGTATATGTGTTTGTGGGGTGGGGGGGCAGGAGCTTCCCAGATGGCCCTAGTGATGAAGAACCCGCCTCCAACACAGGAGATGAAAGAGAAGTGGGTTCCATCCCTGGATCGGGAAGACCCCCTGGAGGAGGGCATGGCAATCCTCTCCAGTATTCTTGCCTAGAGAATCCCATGGACAGAGGAGCCTGGCGGGCTATGGTCCATAGGGTGGCAAAGAGTCAGACACGACTGAAGCAACTTCACACACATGCATGTGTGTATGTGTCTTATGGGTAGAGTTGGGTCTCCCAAAAGGATGGGTTAATGTCCTAACAGTACCTCAGAATGTGACCTCATTTAGAGATAGAGTCTTTGCAGATGTAATAAAGTCTAGATGAGGTCACTAGGGTGGACCCTAATCCAATCTGACTGGTGTTCCTACAGGAAGTGGCAAACGACATGTGAAGATATGGACCCAGAAAGAACAGCATGTTCTCAGAGGCAGAGCTTAGGGTGATGTGTCTACAAGCCAAGAAACCACCAGATGTCAGACTCCACCTCCTGAACTGTCAGAGAATAGATTTCTGTTGTTTTTAAGACACTCACCCTGTGCCTTTGTTACGGCAGCACTAGGAAACTAGCTGTGTGTGTGTGTGTGTGTGTGTGTGTGTGTGTGTGTGTATAGAATAAGTAAGAAAGTGTACCTAGCTAGCCTATTCTCATTTCGATAATTCACTACAAGACTGTACTTGATGACAGTAACTTCTTTCTTCCATTCCCCATTCTGTGTTCTTTCTTCCTTTAGCTAGCACCGTAGCTGGTTGAATTATTTATGTGGTGGGGTAGCCCTTTATTTAATATGAAGGGTATGAGTTCTCAGTGGTCCTGCCTTTTGCCGGTTGCTATTGTTTTCCATTCACTTTTACTTGGGAATGTGAAGCACTAAGAGGCACCCGGGACACATCCCCGATTCTAGATGTCTGACCTCACTGTGTAGTAGCAGCCGCCTTTGCCCTTAGTCACCAGGTTCAGTCATTCCAGCAGGTAGAGTAACCCTTTCCTTTACCTGTGGGCTCAGTGACATGAGGAGCCCCAACTGACCAGGAAGCGGTCTCAGCTTCCAGGTCAATGATATCAATGTCATATCCCATGGCGGAAGAAATTTCTCTACTGGGTATCATGACCTTTAAATCAGCAGAGCTCAGAATTGCAGGAACAGGAGCCATCTATAGACAGATGTACTTATGAAAGGAACCATGTACATTTTCACCGTTTGATTTCCAGGTCTGTATATTCTGGGTGCTTCTCCAAAAGTTCATCCTATAAGACGAACCCCATACTTCAAGATGTTGTCTCTCTTGTGACTTGATGGGTCAGATGACTCCCAGTACCTAATAGGCACCTCAGAACAAACAGCCACTTGATGTCCCATCCCCAGACATTCAGTCTCCACCAGGTCCCAGCAAGCATGCAGCTAAATCAGAAGGAAAGCAGTTCTCTGCACACCACAGCATGGAATTGCTCAGCAAACTTAAATGTGTGTGCTATGATTCCCCATCAGGGCTTCCTCGGTTGGATCATAAAAGGCCCAAGTGATGGAGCCATTTGCACTACAGCTTGAGCCCGCTACAGAGCCTGCCTCTCCCTGGACCCCGCTCAAAACTCAGTAAATGGATCTGAGTTGTACACTCCCTGTGATGTGCATCGCCCCTGTATTCATTTCCCAGGACTGCTGTAACAGGTTGGCTTAAAACTGCAGAAAGGGGACTTCCCTGGTGGTCCAGTGGGCTATGACTCTGCGCTCCCAATGCAAGGGACCTAGGTTCACTCCCTGGTCAGCAATCTTGATCCCACACGCTGCAACAAAGGTTGAAGACCTCGTGTGCTACAACTGAGACCTGGAGCAGCCAAATAAATAAACAAATAAATTTTAAAAAGACAGAAATTAATTTTCTCATAGTTCTAGAGGCTGGAAGTCTGGTATCAAGGTGTCACAGGGCCACACTCTCTCAAAGGGTCTAGGTGAGAACTTATCACATGACGTTCCACCTCTCAGCTTCCGGTTGTTCCAAGCAGTTCTCACTGTTCCTTGGGTTGTAGACACATCACTATAATCTCTGCCTCCACCCAAACCTGGCCTTCTCCCTGTGTGTCCATGTCTTCATGTGACCTTGGCCTCTTCTTACAAGAACACCAGTCATGTTAGATTAGGGTCCACCCTAATGACCTCATGCTAACTTGATTACATCTACCAAAACTCTATTTCTAAATGAGGTCACCTTCTGAGACATAGGGGGTTAGAATGTCAACATATCTTCTTGGGAAATGCAATTCAAACCATAACACCTTTGAAATCCGAAGAGACCCATGAAGCACTGGGCCTCATCTTCGGTCAGAGGCAGTAGAAGGCACCACACTCACCTTTAAGGAAATAACCCAACTTGCATCAAACCCCTGTGTATCCCCAGGAAGGTTGTTGAGATGGCAAGTCCCTGCATTTTCACGGGCTTTGTCTCCCACCCTCTGGCTTGGTTGGGCCTTACTTAGGTGTCTAAAGTCCTTGTTCCTCAGGTCCTATCAAATGAGCATCGTAAAGGCCTTGATGTTCTGTCAGATACTGGGATGATGAAAACCTCTGCACACTAGGTTATGAGAGAACTAGAGGGTTGACTTGGCCCTGAAGAAGACTGTAAACAAATACTGTTGGGCCTGGTAAGTGATTTAAACCGCCTTTGGTACCACTTGCAAGCTGTTACAAAGAAAATATCATTTGCCAGGTCAGTAGTGCTAACCAGGGGGACATGCAGCCGTAATAATTTGTTCCAATAAAGATGATGCATCTGGAACAGCAGGTGCAATTGGAATCACCATCTGATTATGTTTACAATGAATTACAGAAATGCTCTCTTAAAGCCATCTTTTTTTGTACAAGCCAAGCAGGTAAGATAATAAATGGGCGTGTGCAAGGTAGCATCATCCATGTTGCTTCCCCATGTTGCAAAATTGCTTTTACTTTACTACCTGGTTGCTGCTGCTAAGTCGCTTCAGTCGTGTCCGACTCTGTGTGACTCCATAGATGGCAGCCCACCAGGCTCCCCCGTCCCTGAGATCCTCCAGGCAAGAATACTGGAGTGGGTTGCCATTTCCTTCTCTAATACATGAAAGTGAAAAGTCAAAGTGAAGTCGCTCAGTCGTGTTCGACTCTTAGCGACCCCATGGACTGCAGCCTACCAGGCTCCTCCGTCCATGGGATTTTCCAGGCAAGAGTACTGGAGTGGGGTGCCATTGCCTTCTCCTACTACCTGGTTAGGGACGGTTAATTCTGAGATTCTTCTTTGTGGTACTTCCTGCCAAAATAGCCTTTTTACCATGGTTCTGAGATCTAATATGAGGATTCTACCACTGGCCAAGTATTCATTCAAGAACTAGGAAAACAATCACAGGATGGGTCTGTGATTCTGCTTGGCTCTTTGTGATTTAGACTTTAGCCAAAATTCAATTTATCATCTGACCACCGTAAGGCCTTACTGGCCTTTTTGGTTGCCAGGAATTAATGACAATTCAAAACCGGTATCTAGTGATCTCCAAAGAGGCTGAGAATGTCCCTTTACCCAAGACACAGCTACCCTAGTAAATGGCTGCAGGGTCCTTGGAGGAAAGCTTGGAAGATATATATTGCATGCTTACAGGAGCTTGCAAGATCCCATCTCAGAGGGACCCCAGCCTTAAGTCAGTCAAAGGGCTCTGAGGTTATGAACTGCTTTAGGTCCATAGACTGGGTGGGGACTGTGACCATTACTGTGGGAACTAAGGGTTCTGGCTTTGTAGATTAAGAAATATTTTATAGGTTGTTCATCTATTTTATTCCTAGGGATACCATGATCAATTGGGCACCCTCAAAATCCATACAGATCAAAACATTCTGATTGCCATTCTCCAATGTCCATGATGTTTCTGGTGACTAAACGCTGCCCTGTAGCCCCTCCTGCTCCAGGACTCTGGCTTTCCCATTGAAATATGGGAGCCCGTCTCAGGGGTGGGCCCCCTGGTATTCCTGGCCTATGGGAAGCAGCCAGCACAGAGCTGGCAACACTGGGACAGAATCCCTAGTGCCCTCGGAGGGATGTGTCCTCTGGGACTTCACAAGGGATGCAGTGAGGCGGGGATGTGCCCATCACACATGACAAATCCACATTTCTTCCCTCCTGCACATTGGGACTCTTTCTACATAATTTCAGGGACGTGCTAGCACCTCAACTTCACTGAACAGAGTCAGTCACTGAGTCCAGGCTTTAGTTAATCAACCAAGCAGAGACTTTTCTGGTGGTCCAGTGGTTTAGACTTCATCTTCCAAATTAGAGGGTGCAGGTTCAATCCCTGGTCAGGGGGCTAAGATCTCATATGCCTTGCAGCTAAAAATGGAAGCAATATTACAACAACTTCAATAAAGACTTTTAAAAAATGGTCCACATTAAAAAAAAAAAAAAATCAACCAAGAAAACTGCTCAGTAACTCTCCCAGCTGTACCAGCTGACACACTGGGAGAGATGGCAAAATAAAATAGTGACAGTCCCTCCCCTCTCTGTGTGTAAATCCCTTCAAAGTGTGACTTGACAGCAACTCCTGTCAAGTGGACACCTACATCTCCACCCCCTTAAATGCCACCTGGGCTTGTAATGTGCTGTGACCAACAGAATATGGCAAAGGTGATTTTGTGGGTGTTCTGAGACCAGTCCTCAGAAGTTTTGCAGCTTGCACTGGCCCTGACTGTCCACTCTCTCACTGCCCTGAGACTTCCAGGGAAAGGACCCAGGATGGTCCTCCTGGAGAATTAGAGACCACACAGCCCTGCAGACAGCCAGCACCTACAGGCCGACTGTCTTGGGGCGTTCACCCAGCCCCAGCCGAGCCACCAGATGACTGTCGCCAGGAGAGAGCAGCAGAAGAATTGCCCAGCTGAGCTCAACTAAACTGCCAACCCACAAAATCACAACCAAATAAACCAGCTATTGTTTCACACCACTAAGTTATGCAGCAACGGATAACCGGGGCACACAAACCCAGTGTGATCTCATATTGATGAACCCAGGAACAGAAAGACCATCTCTGAGGAAACCAGAAAATAACGAAAACTGCAAACTACAAAATGGGCAAAGGCGGTGCCCAAAGCAACTGAGATGAAGAATCAGGGAGGGTGGGGAGTTAAATGGAGAGAGGATGCCTTCAGCTTGGATCTCAGGCAGGGCCAGCAAAGAGCAAGCCCAAATGAGGGGCCTGTCCTTGGTAATAGTAGAGCCTCAGGTGTGACCCTGCGACAGAGAGCTGAGGCCAGATGAAGGCAAGGTCACAGGTAGAGAGGAGTCAGGGGACAGAGGGACCAGGGGAGGAGAAGGACCATCTATGTGAACACTGAACATGTAAAGAATTATGGCTGGAACAAACAGTCCATTGAAAAATGGCCAGGGGTGGGACTTCCCTGGTAGTCCAGTGGCTAAGACAACTGCACTTCCAAAGCAGGAGGCCCAGATTCTATCTCTGGTCAGGAAATAGATCCCATATGCTGCAACTAAGAGTTCCCATGCTGTAATTAAAGACCCCATATGCTGCAAGAAGATCGAAAACCTGGTGCAGCCAAATAAATAAATGGGCAGGGGCTGAATAGACATTTTTCCCAAGGAAGATGTACAGATGGCCAACAGGTACATGAAAAAGACATTGAACTTCACTAATTGTTGGGGAAATACAAATCAAAACCACAATGAGACATCACCTGTTGGAACGGATATCATCAAAAGACAAAACATAACAAGTGTTAGTGGGGATGTGGAGAAAAGGGAACCCTCCTGTACTGTTGGTGAGAATGTAAATTGGTGTAACCACTATGGAAAATGGTATGAAGGGTCCTCAAAACAATTAACAAAAGAACAATGGTACAATCCAGCAATTCCACTTCTAGGTGTTTTCTCTAGGAAAACAGAACCACCTATTGGATAAGATACATGCACCTCATGTTTGTTACAGCATTATTTACAAAAGCCAAGATATGAAAGAAACCTAAGTGCCCGTCATGGACCATCACCTGCCAGACTCCTCTGTCCATGGGCTTATCCAGGCAAGAATACTGGAGTGCATTGCCATGCCATTCTCCAGGGGATCTTCAAGACCCAGGGATCAAACCCACACCTCTTGTGTCTCCTGCATTATAGGTGGATTCTTTAGCAACTGTGCCACCTGGGAAGCCCATCGATAGATGAGTGGATAAACAAGATGCAGTATATACATATCTGTGTATATGGGCTTCCCTGGTGGCTCAGAAGGTAAAGAATCTGTCTGCAATGCAGGAGACCCAGGTTCTATCCCTGGGTGGGGAGGATCTCCTGGAGAAGGGAATGGCCATGAACTCCAGTATTCTTGCCTAGAGAATCCCATGGACAGAGAATCCTGGTGAGCTGCAGTCCATGGGGTCACACAGACTCAGACACAACTGAGTGACTAACACTACTCCTACTATACAACAGAATATTACTTCAGTTCAGATCAGTCCTCAGTCATGTCCAACTCTTTTCGACCCCATGAATCACAGCACTCCAGGCCTCCCTGTCCATCACTAACTCCTGGAGTTCACTGAGACTCACGTCCATCGGGTCAGTGATGCCATCCAGCCATTTCATCCTCTGTCATCCCCTTCTCCTCCTGCCCCCAATACCTCCCAGCGTCAGAGTCTTTTCCAATGAGTCAACTCTTCACATGAGGTGGCCAAAGTACTGGAGTTTCAGCTTTAGCATCATTCCTTCCAAAGAACACCCAGGACTGATCTCCTTCAGAATGGACTAGTTGGATCTCCTTGCAGTCCAAGGGACTCTCAAGAGTCTTCTCCAACACCACGGTTCAAAACCATCAATTCTTTGGTGCTCAGCCTTCTTCACAGTCCAACTCTCACATCCATACATGACCACTGGAAAAACCATAGCCTTGACTAGAGTATTACTCAACCATAAAAAAAAAAAATCATGAAATCTTGCCTTTTGAAACAACGTGGATAGACCTACAGGGTATCATGATAAGTGAACTAAGTCAGACAGAAAAAGACACTGTATTATTTTACTTACATGTGGAACCTAAAAAATAAATGAACAAACAACAAAATAGAAACAGAGTCAGAGATACAGAGAACAGATGGTTGCCAAAGGGGTGAGGGGAGAGGAATGAGTGAAACAGGAGAAGGAAATTGATACATAGAAACTTCCAGTTTCAAAATAAATGAGTCACAGGGATGAAATGTACCACGTGGGGAACAGAGTCAATAATTACGTAATATCTTTGTACAGGTGACAGATGGGAACTTATTGTGGTGAGCCCTGTGTCATGCACAGAAATACTGAGTCACCAAGTTGTGCACCAGGAGCTAATACAGTATTGTAGGTCAATTAGACTTCAAAAAAATTATGACTGGAGTGGTATTTAAGAGAAGGTGCAGTGAATTAGGTTCACTAAATTAGGTTCCCTTCAAGGAATCAGGAGTGACCAAGGGCCAGTAGCTCTGTAATACCAGTTCGGTTAAATAGCATGAGATTTAAAGCTGTGGGGCGGAGGGAAGAAGGAAGGGTCACATTCTGGAAGTGGAACGAGTCGATCGCCGACCCCACCTCTTCTTGGCCCCATGGCAAGAGGAGCGAGAGAGAGAAGACAGTCACCATTTGAGCTAGTGGCGGGGAAAGCTGTGTCCCCAGGGAGACTCGGTATTCCAGAAGAGCTAGGAGATGAAGGAATTATCCACAGAAGACAAATCCCAGGGTGCTTCCCATGTCTGAATTTGGATGGGCTCGTGAAGGGTTTTTAGTAAAGGAGCAGGAGAGGGGACAAGAGAAGGGAAAGACCGGCCAGATGAGGATTAGATACAGGGAGGAGGCTGAGCAGAGACCATAAACAGGGATGAAGGGTGTAATGAGATTAGTCTGCAGCAGAGCCGTAGCGGGGCTGGGTGGCTGGCAAGGCTGTCAGGGAGAAAACTCATGCAGAGACGCATATATAACCACACCGTGCAGAAGCAATCCTGTGTATGCTGGGATTGTACATGTCTTGCCAGGTGTATCCAGTAATATGGGATGCTCACTATCTTCAAGTCTGGCTAAGGACATGGGGAAGATGGGCTTTTCCAGAACTCTGATTCCTATTAAGACTTTTCCAAGACTGGTCAAGACAATGATGAAAAAGCCAGCGTAACAGAAGAGCACACGAACAGATACCAAAATAGATTTGATTTAAAATGTGACAATGCAGGATTTCAATTTGGTGAGGGAAGAATGTACTTAATAAGTGTTGCTGACTCACTGGGATCCCACCAGGGAGACAATGAGTTAGAACCACCACCTCTCACCATAGCCAAATTAAAAAAAAAAAAAGAAATTCAGATGGTTTAACAGTGTACATGGGCTCGCTCACCCAAAACTACTCACTCAGACTCTTCAGAGGCTGAGCCACAGGATCTGGATTTTAAATAAGACACTGTGTTCTTGCCTGGAGAATCCCATGGACAGAGGAGCCTGGTGGGCTGCCGTCTATGGGGTCGCACAGAGTCGGACACGACTGAAGCGACTTAGCAGCAGTAGCAGCAGCAAGCAGCTAAAAGGGACTTCCAAAAGGGACTTCGTTTGTGGTCCAATGGTTACGAATCCGCCTTGCAATGCAGGGGACGTGAGTTTGACCCCTGGTCAGGGAATTAAGATCCCACATGCCACAAGACAGCTAAGCCTGTGTGCCATGACTAGACGCTCCATGTGTTGCAGTGAAAGATGATGCAACAAAGACCCCACGTGCTGCAACTAAGACCCAACGCAGCCAAGTAAACAGATGTTTTTAAAAAACAGCACTAAGGACTTCCCTGGTAATCCTGTGGTAAAGAATCTGCCTGCCAATGCAGGGAACACGTGCTCAATCCCTGCTCCGGGAAGACTCTACATGCCTTGGGGCAACTAAGCCCAAGTGCCTGTGCTCCACGGCAAGGGGAGCCGCCGCAATGAGACGGCCCTGCTCCCTGCAGCTGGAGAAAGTCCATGTGCAGCAACTAAGACCCCAGCGCAGCCAAAAATAGATAATTTCTTAAAGCACTAGAAAATATAGCCATTATCTGTTGTTATTGCTGTTTTAGTCACTAAGTTGTGTCTGACTCTTTTGCAACCCCATGGACTGCAGCCTGCCAGGCTTTTCTGTCCATGGGATTTCCCAGGCAAGAACACTGGAGTGGGTTGCCATTTCCTTCTCCGGGGGATCTTCCAAACCCAGGGACTGAACCCCATTTCCTGCATCAGCAGGGGGCTTCTTTACCACTGAGCCATCAAGGAAGCCCCCAACAATTATCAAGAAATAAATTCAAAGAGAAAAAATTTTAATTAACTGAATAAGTGTATGCATACATATACATATGAGTACACATGTACACACACACACACACATATACCACATTCAAAGATTGGAAGGCAAACTTCCAGGATACAAACTTCCAGTCATAAGATTAATAAGTTCTGGGGGTATAAAATACAGCATGGTGATTATAGCTAATAATACTCTATTACATACTTGAAATTGCTAAGAGAGTAGATCTTAACTGTCCTTACCACACAAAAGAAATGGTAATTATGAGACAGGATGGAATGTTAGCTAATGCTATGGTAGCAATCATTTTGCAATTTATAAATGTATCAAATCATCACATTGTATACTTTTAACATACACAGTGTTGTATGTCAATTACATCTCAATAAGCTGGAAAAAAACACAAATTTTGTTAGGTCTTCCCCATCTTAAATCTCTTCTTAATATGTGTACATTTTCTTTTTAAAAAGGATTAGGAGATATGAATGCAATGCAATCAAATCAAAATCATGGGTTATTTTTTCGGTAGAATGTGACAGGTTGATTCTAAAATATGTATGTAAATGAAAAAACAAAACAGCCCAACATGGGAGTATCACTCAACTGGATAGCAAAACTTGATAAAGTACAGTGATTAGGAGAGGGTGATACTTGGGTCAGCATAGACAGACTGAAGAAGACTGGAGAGGGACACAGAGGAGGACAGGAGTTACGATCTATGTGGCAATAAGAGCGCAGGCAAAGACGAGCTTTTTCAATAAACGGATTGAGTGTTCACATGGGGAAAAAGTGAAACTTGATCCTTGCCACACACCATAAACAAATAATCTCGGGTGAGCTGTCATCACATGGAGGGGAGAACACTAAAGATTACATGAGATGATAGAAGGTGAAAGAAAAGGTTGAGGATGAAAGCCTCGGGGTAGTGACAGATTACATTTCCTGTCACAAAAGCACCAACCTTACATGAAAAGCCTGACAAATTTGGTTTCATTAAGATTAATAAGTAATTCCATTTGTACAACACTCTAAAACAGGCAGAACTGCCCCCATGGTGTTTAGGAAGGCATCCTCAGGCTGAAAAAGATGGAAGGATGCGAGGACCCGATCAGGGCAGTGGTTGCATGAGGGGCAGGAGGGGCTGAGGCTTTGAGTCTGACAGTGTTCTGCTTTGTTTTGGGGCCTCGCTGTCCGAGTTCCCTGATCAGGGATTGAACCTGCGGCCCCTGCACTGGAAGCACAGCATCTTAACCACTGGACCGTCAGGGAAGTCCCTGCTGTTGTTTTTCTAGACCTTAACGAGGTTACATGGGAGTCGGCCTTGTGATAATACATTCACTTGTATATTTATGTTTTAGTCTTTTTTCTGTATCTATAAAGGTTTTAAGGAAAAAAAAAAATCTTCCCATGTGATTCTTTTGTTTTGTTCTTTGGCTGCACCACGCTGACATGCAAGGTCTTAGTTCCCTGACTAGGGGTGAAACCCACGACCCCTGTGGTGGAAGCAGAGTCTTGATCACTGGACTGCCAGGAAAGTACCCCCTTACCCATGTGATTCTGATGAGCAACCACATCTCGGTATCCCTCGTCTAGAGCCTCAGTGGAGCAGCCCTGTAATGGCCAGGTCTGTTTCAGGTGATACAGTCCAATCCTGACTCATGGATCTCAGACATTGACTCACATAGCCGAAAAGCCCAGGGTAGTTTCAGGAATGGCTAGTTCCAGATACTCCAACAAGACTATTAGGAACCTCCCGTCTCTGCTCAGCTTTTCTCATTATCCTGCAGGCTCTTGACCCCAGGACAGCCCTGGCTAAGTCCTACCAGGTGAGCCACAGGAGCAGAAAAAAAGTGTCCCCTCAGGTTGGCTCTCCCAGGCTCACCCCTGACCCAATGCTGTGGCCAAGGGTCTGAAATACAATTGAGGGTATAGTCAGCCTCATTCGCATCATATCCATATGGGAGAAAAAAACCAAGTTTCTTCCAAGGAGTGAGTGAGTGTTGTTACCAACAGAAAAAAAGAAGACCAACAGGGATCAATGGGCTAGAAGCCCCAACGGGGTCAGAGGAGAGGTGTGGGGGAGGAGAGTGGGCAGGGGTCGGGGAGGAGACTGTCACTAGAGACTGGGGCATCTGAAGTGCAATTTCAGAGGTGGAGCAGTTTCAGGTGATGACAGGGACCGGGGTGTGGTCTTGGGGGTGGGTGGCAGGGCTGTCAAGGAGCCAAGTCCCCAGGGTGTTGGAGGCTGAAGTGCTCGTGCCCAAGGTCTTCATTAGCAAGGGTGGAACCCTAATAAAATGTGGCCACACATGATCCAGTCCCAGAACGGCACCAGAAACACAGCCCAACAGCCAATGTAATTAACAAGCAATTTCATTCTTTGGTCACACCTCTAGGAGGATTTAAAGGGAGTCAGGTACATAGTTCAAAGCCACACTCGTTAAACCCCCTTTTCCTCTCTTCTCTTTCTTCATGCCCCGAAGCTACTCAATCTCCATCTGCCACCAAAAAAAAAGAAAAGAAAAGAAAAGAAAAAACGCTCCTCTTCCACATCTAGCTCAACTCAGCAGCTACTTTCCCATGGGGAAGAATCACTCCTTCTTCAGGAAGGGAAGGCAGGGAGGAGAAAGTGGACCCGTAATTACAGGACTCTTTTGGGGATGGGGGTGGGGAAGGGAGTGAGAACACATCTCTGTGCCCAGCCTCTCCCTGATCATTTTTACCCCATCACAAGGAGAGTGACCTGCTAGGTATGAAATAGAGAACTAATAGGGACCTACTGTACGGCACAGGGAACTCTCCTCAATAGTCTAAAATGGCCTATATGGGAACAGAATCTAAAAAGCAACGGCTATGGGGCTTCCCTGGTAGTCTAGTGGTTAAGAATCTGCCTGCCAAGGCAGGGAACGTGGGTTCAATCCCTGCTCTGGGAAGATTCCACTTGCTGGGGAGCGACTAAGTCCATGCACCGAAACTACTGAAGCCCACGCTCTAGAGCTTTCAAGCCACAGCTACGAAAGCCTGGGCACAGAGAGCCACGCTCCGCAACAAGAGAAACGCCCGCTGTGTGTATAACTGGTTCGCTTTGCTGTACACCTGAAACTAACACATTATAAATCAACTATATTCCAATTAAAAAAAAAAAAAAAAAACTAAGGAGAATGACCTAGGAGGTACATAACAACAGCTACTAGGGGACTTCCCTGGCGGTCCAATGGCTAAGAGTCTGCACTCCCAATGCAGGCGACCCAGGTTTAATCCCTGGTCAGGGAAGTAGATCCCACATGCCGCAACTAAAGCAGATCACACATGGAGCAGCTAGGGATCCCACGAGCTGCAAGAAAGATCGAAGATCCTGCATGCTGAGACCCGGTGCAGCCAAAATAAACAAATAAATATTTAAAAATAATAACAATAACAGCCACTGGGAGGACTGGCAGGTGATGAAGCAAAATGAACACGAGTTTTTACATTCGTGGTCCTCGACTTCATGAGCCTTCTGCTTCAAGAGCCTCCATCTCAGAACCTGGAATTCATGCTAAATAAGCAGAAACCCTAAGGCCAGAGCTCAAGCAGGAGCCACTTTCTCTTCTCTGTTAACAGACCTAGTAGGTTTTTAAATTTACTTTAACAATAAACATGGACTTGTTTCATTTAGTATAATAAATCAAGCATTAACATTTTGAGGAAAATCATTCTGATGCTGTCAACGGCGTTGGTCAATTCTGGACCTTCCACTCTAAATCTAACAAATGTTAATGCAAATTTAAATAATAATGAAGTACTCTCTCTCACCCATTAAATAGAAAAAAAGGCAAAATAATAGAACCAAAAGTTGGTGAAGTTACTAGGAAAAAAGTGTATCCATACATTATTAGTGTAATCCTCTTTGAGGAAAAGAGATGATTGACAATCAACACTCATCAAATCCCACATATATTTATTCATAAATTCATTCAAAAGAAGAAAATTACACTTACCTTCTCACTCTTCACCTCTATCAACCCTCCAGGGCTGGGCACAGATCATCTTATCGTTTTTTCTAATTGTTGTATTGTAGTAAAATACACATAAAATTTACCATCTTAAACATTTTAAAATATACAGTTCAATGTCAGTTGCTGGTGTTGTTCAGTAGTTAGGTCGTGTCTGACTCTGCAACCCCATGGCCTGCAGCATGCCAGGCTTCCCTGTCCTTCACTATCTCCCCGAGTTGACTCAAATTCATGTCCATTGAGTTGCTGATGCTCAATGTCAGTAGCCTTCATATTATTGTGCAACCAGCCATCTCTGGAACTATTTTTATTTGGCAAATCTGAAACTCTGTTACCATTAAACAATAACTCCCCATTGCTCCCTCCCCTCAGGCCCATTATACTTCCTGCCTCTATGAAAATAATTTGACTATTTTAGGTATATCATATAAGCAGAATCATACAGTATTTGTCTTTTTATGGATGGCCTTATTTCACTGAGCCTAATGTACTCAAAGTTTATCCATGCTGTGCTAAGTCACTTCAGTCGTGTCCGACTCTGTGCGACCCCATGGACGGCAGCCCTGGGATTCTCTAGGCAAGAACACTGGAGTGGGTTGCCATTTCCTTCTCCAATGCATGAAAGTGAAAGTGAAAGGGAAGTTG
This sequence comes from Bos indicus, assembly GCF_029378745.1. Lineage (NCBI taxonomy): Eukaryota > Metazoa > Chordata > Mammalia > Artiodactyla > Bovidae > Bos > Bos indicus. The sequence continues at coordinate 10,984,813 of NC_091782.1, read as the reverse complement.
CTCAGTAGTGTCCAACTCCTAGCGACCCCAGGGACTGCAGCCTGCCAGGCTCCTCCGTCCATGGGATTTGCCAGGCAAGAGTAATGGAGTGGGTTGCCATTGCCTTCTCCCATCCATGCTGTAGCATATGTCAAAATTTCCTTTCTTTTTAAGATTGAATAATACTTAATTGTATGTTTATACCACATTTGCTTCTGGAAAAGGAAACGGCAACCCACTCCAGGATTCTTTCCTGGAAAGGTCCATGGACAGAGGAGACTGGAGAGCTACATACAGTCCACGGAGTCACAAAGAGTCGGACACAACTGAGCGTGCACACGTGCATGCACCACATTTGCTTATTCATTCACCTGTTGACGGACACCTGGGTGGTGTCCACCTTTCAGCAGTTAAGAATAATGCTGCCGTGAACATGGGTGTTCAAATACCTCTTCAGGATCCTGCTTCTAACTCTTTTGGGCATATACCCAGGGCATGTGCTATATACTGTCTCATCTTTGGAGGGGGTGGGTGTGGCCTGGTTTCTGAATCAGAGGGTATGAGGAGGTTGGAGGGGATTGGCTGTGTGACCTTGGGCAGGACACTTTCCCTCTCTGACAGCAGATCACATTTCCAAACAGGGACTTCTGTTAACCAGACACATGCCCAAGCCCATTTTCCTGGGAAATTCTAATTCAATGCCTGTCCTGGGACCCAGGAATTTGGAATTTTTTGAAGAGCCTCAGGTGATTTTTATCATCAAACAGGTTTGGGAATCACATGGCCGGAGAATTTCTAAAGACCCTTGCAGCTGCGACATATGACTTCAGTGATTAAGAGACTAACCTGGAGTCTGACTGATTTCAGTTAAATTCCTGGTTGCCAGTCACCAGCACCACCTCAGTTTCATCCCGTAAAGGAGGGTAATGGCGCCTACCCCAGGACTCCTGCATGAAGTAAATGGAAATGAAAGAAAATAAGGCTTTAGCATTTACCTAGTACTCAAAAAAGTCCTCTAATATCTTTGTGTTATCCCCAGTCGTCCGCTCCTTCAGCCTGACTGTTCTTCTCGCAGTGGGTGGGTTCCTGTCGCCTCCTGGTGGTAAGACTAAGTCAGTGCACACACCCTGACTTCCCCGTTTCCCCATCCAACTCTGCCCCAACTCCCACCCGGCCCATTCCATCCCAAGCTCACCCTATTCAAAAGCCTTAGGCCCCTCTGCGAGGGTGGAAGATCAAGGCGGGAGGGGCTGGGGTCTGAGGCTCCCAGAGTCCATTCCACAGCCTCAGCCTAGGGATGGTGAGTCGTTGGCACTGACTCCCTGGACGGTCCTGCAGAAGCCACTTCTGTCCTGACTCCTCCTTGATAGTAAGAATGGAGCTGAGTGCCAGTTCTATGCTGGAGGTCTTATAGGTATCATCTCATTTGATTTTCACATAAAGAAGAGGGACTTAGAACTTTCCCACAGACGAGGAAATTGAGACTTAGAGAAGGTAAGTGACTGGCACAAAATCACACAGCTTGTGACAGTGAAGCCAAATCTCAAGCCCAGGTGGATATTTTTTAAAGGATTTTATTTTCTTTTTCCAGAAAGGAAGGCTACAGAGTTAGAAATTTTCACCAAAATTTAATATAATGTTTGATTCTTCAAAACAGCCACAGGCTTTTCAGCTCTGGACACTCAGGTTACACAAAAACCTTGTGAAACTGATTCAGCCAGAACCTTCATGCTTTCTTACTAAAGAACAGTCAAACCCAGGCAGATCTTAAACTATGGTTATTTCTATTAAGCTAGAAAGCCTACAAACTAGTGATTATCTGCCTGGGCTGGACACTGAATTCACCTGGGGAAGCTTAAAGAATATTCATGCCTGGGCTCCACCCCAGAGATTCTGGTTAATTGGCCTGGGATATGGCTTCAGGTCCCCCGAGTATTCTTGTGGGCAGCCCGTGTGAACCACTGCTCTAAACTCACTCCGTCTGTTTTCTGTTTCTTGGGGCTCGGGGCCCTGCTCTCTGCTCTGTGGGTAACAGCAAACTTCCCATAAACGATCTGGGCCCAGGCGTTCCACTTGCCCCAGGTTCATAGGTGCACCGGGGGATGACCGTGCCACGTGACAGCCCCAGCCTGGAGCAGGAGACCTGGTTCTACCACTGAGAGGTAACTGGAGGGCGAACTTCTGTGTGCACCAGGACGCACTCTTGAGTGATGCCCGAGGGTGTGGGGCACCAGGTTCTGCTGCGTACTAGTTGTGTTGGCCTTGGGCAAGTGACTGCACCTGTCTGTGAAGCTGCTGGTATGGAAAGCATGTATGAAAGTAAAAATCGACGGCACAATATGGCTAAGTATTAAATGAGCTAATTGATAGGAAACCCACTTAGAACGATGCCCAGAACCCAGCAAGCTCTCAATAAATGTTACGGCTACAGCTGCTGCTATTATTATTCCTCACTCCTACAAGCTGCTGCTATTATTATTCCTCACTCCGACAGCAGCTCCGGGTGCGGACTGCTCACCGAGCGGTCAGAAGAGGAAGAAATCCTCTTTCCTTTTTCAGAACTACTGTTCTCGCAAATCACAGAGAGCCCCGCCCAGAGGCGGGCACAGGTCTGAGCTGGCCAATCAGAGTACACCCATCCTAGGACTTAGATCCAGGCGTAAGCAAGGGACCAAAGTGCAGCCAGTCAGGCGTCCGCTTGGGGGAGCTAATGAGCTCAGGGAGTCGTCTGAGGTCACCTTTCCCAGGAACGCAGAGGAGAGCAGAGAGTGTGAGAGAGAGGGACTTGGGGACGCCTTTTGAGCCCCTGGGTACAGCCATGCCAGAGGTGAGACTGCCTCTAGCTGACCTAGTTGAGGGTGCAATCTTTTGTGCTTATGCTACTTTACACTGGGCTTCTGTTACCTGTCACTTACACGGCTTTAGGTTGGGTTCATAGTCCCTGGTCACCCTTAAGGATTCAGTTGAGACAATGTCCAGGAAGTGGCTTCTTATTCGGAGGTTGGGCCTGAAGGCAACTATTAAATCAGGGTAATTACGCATAAGTGATGGAGAAGGAAATGGCAACTCACTCCAGTATTCTTGCCTGGAGAATTCATGGACAAAGGAGCCTGGTGGGCTACAGTCTACGGGGTCACAAAGAGTCGGACACGACTAAGTGACTAATGCACACACACACACACCCATAAGTGAAAATCGCACAGAGCAGAATTGCCCTTGACAATTCCTCAGAGATTGAGGAGGACTAGAGAGACATCACGACCAATGCAAAGTGTTCCCCTGAACCTATAACAGCCAATACTGGGACAGTAGGAAAAACCTCTCGGTCTCTGGCCAAGGGTATTCCAGAGTTTATCACACTATTCTTGAAACTTATGTGTCAATTTGAAATTGTTTCAAAAATAAAGAAAAAAAAAAACACCACTGGAGGAAAAAAAATGAACATTGGATGGGAAAAAAAGGAAATGTTTTTGAAGAAAAAGTCTCATAAATCGCCTGTTAAATAGTGTACCTGCCACAGGCATACACCACATTGGAGACAAACGGACTTAGAACAACAGCCAGGCGGCTGCTCCACCAGGGTAGAAGGCTGCATCTCCTCCCTGAGCACTAGGTGGAGAGACAGGTGTTTAAGGGCCCACTTGTGCCAGAAATCTGGATCTTTAAACACTAGAAACACTAGAGTCACATGTTGCAGGATCAAGACAGAATAAGAAACAGGCGGGGTCTCCCCTCCCCATTCACAGCATCCAAGACAGTTCTTTGTCTCTCTCTCCCCATTTAGTTACTCATCACACACCGTGGGCCCTGGAGAGACAGCTGTGAACAGAATGGACAAAGTCCCTGGCCTCAGGGAGCTTTTCTTCATAGCTCCTGTGACATCATTCAGAGACGTGTGGGGAACTACCCAGTGGGGAGATAGTATCCTCATTTCTCGAAGGCCTCTTGGAGACGGTGCTGGGCTGAGTGGTTCTCAGAGTCAGGTGGGCATGTGAATTCCCAGAGGCTATGCTAGAATGCTGAAGGCTGGGCCCCAGCCCAGAGCTGCTGATAGTCAGAGGTGAGGTCTGTGCATCCATGCTTCTAACGTGTTCCCCAGTAATGCCGAGGGAACCATTACTGTTCCCCAGTAATGCTGCTGGTCCAGGGAACCTGCTTTGACAATCACTGCTTTACTGCAAGGAATAATTTCAAGCATTTCATAAACCCCAGTAATATTATTTGTCATGTTCTCCTTTTCTAGAGGAGACATCAGTGCCCCAGTTTTATTCTCTGTGCCTCCCAATAACCTCATCTCACAGCCTGTGCATTCCATGAGGAAAAAACCAAGCTGGAACACCATTTTCAGCTCCTTCGGCCAGCGCCCAACAGTCACTAGGGCTTCCTTCAGCCCAGGCTCTGAGCTCAAACAGCTGACCTGAATCCTGCTCACTCCCGCCTGTCCTCCTGTGAGACCCTGGACAGTGGCTTAACCTTCCTTACCCTCTGTTTCCTTATCCAAGAAGCAAGGCTAAGACTAGGACCCTGGGGACTTCCCTGGTGGTCCAGTGGCTAAGACGCCAAGCTCCCAATGCATGGGCCTGGGTTTGATGCCTGGTCAGGGAACTAGACCCCACACGCCGCAACTAAGAGTTCACATGCCACAGCTGAGAACCGATGCAGCCAAAAAAAAAGACTAAGACCCTGGCACTGCAAGGCTAGAGCTCACTGAGAGAAACTCCCTTCTAGAACAGTCTGCCAGGGGCTATGTGACATCAATAGCACCCTGATGGATAAAAGAAGCCCCATTCTTCAACAAAATAAAGCTGACAAAAATCGGCCATTTCAAAGCTAAGACCTATTTTCTATTTTCCAAGAGCCTGAACACCGGAGGCAGCTGGAGTTTCCCGGTTTCTGAAAAGCCCACCTGAATGGATCCTTTCACGATACAAATGTATTTTGCCAGATTGAGAAACTGAAGCTCAGGGCAATAGGCTCTAAGCAAGGGGGATAACTTCCCCAAGGTCACCCCGCTGGGACATGGAAAAGCAGGACGCATGGGTCTGTTTCTGGGTAAAATCTCCAGCTCTTAACCACTGCTTCAGACTTTCTCCAAAATCCCCTCTTTTCTCCTTTGCACCACACAGGCTGAGCCAGGGAGGGCTGGGTTCGAGTCTCTAGGACTGGGCCCTACTTTCCTTATACATAAAGCACCACACAGCTGACCTTGATAAGACATCGGTTCTATGCCAGGCACTGCACTAAGCACCGAACGTGGATCAATCCATTTGCTTTTCACAACTTCCATAAAGTCAGATACAGTTATTGTCACCACTTTACTGTCTAGAAAATGGAGAGGTGAACTCATGTGCTCACCTGCCTTTCAAAGTTTCCACAGGGACTAGAGATAACACAAGTGAATACCGCACACCTAGCAGGCGCTTGTCCATGGAATGGCTCCACCAAGCACCAGCGGTGTGACCTTAGACAAATTACTTAGCTTCTCTGAGCCACAGACACACAAGTGTGCTGTAAGAATCAGCTGAAAGCACTGGGAACAACGCCCAGCACATGGTAGGAGTCGTTATTGATCAGCATCCAAGTCATTGGTGGTAGCAAATCTTTGTCTTCTGAAAGTAGATTTAATTTTAGGAAATAGCTAAAATTCCAGTGGAATTGAGTCTGGTGACTAATGCCAATGGTCAAAGAGAAATGTCATTTTTAGACCAGAACAAAGTGTAGTTACAAAGTCTCAAGCTTGTTTTTCTTTGTGGAGAGGCTTGGTGTTCTGGTGTCAGAGCAGAAGGTACCAGAAGATATGTGTTCTTTTTTAAAAAATTTTTTTGGTATTTATTTGAATGTTCCAGGCCTTAGTTGCAGCATTCGGGATCTTTTTTTTTTTTTTTTTTTCTTTTAATTGCAGCATAAGAACTCTTAGTTGCGGCATGTGGGATCTAGTTCCCCGACCAGGGATCAAACCCAGGCCCCCTGTATTTGGAGTGCAAAATCTTAGCCACTGGACCACCAAGCAAGTCCCTATGTGTGTTCTTGACATGAATCTTATCACTAAACTCTCATTTTCAGCAAAGTCTTAATGGCCAATCCTAAACCTACCCATCCTTGGCCCAAATCTAAACACTGACCCATCTCTAAGTTTCACACACATCTCTAAGTTTCCCACTGTGAAAAGTGAAAGTGAAACTCACTCAGTCATGTCCAACTCTTTGCAACCCCATGGACTATGGAATTCTCCAGGCCAGAATACTGGAGTGGGTAGCCTTTCCCTTCTCCAGAGGCTCTTCCCAACCCAGGGATCAAACCCAAGTCTCCCGCATTGCAGGCAGATTCTTTACCAGCTGAACCACTAGGGAAGGTCCCCAACAAAACTCTGAAGATTCTTTTTATTCTTTTCTGTGTTTCATTTGGCTATTTTCTGCTTCTATCATGATCTGGACCCAGACTAACTCTCCAAGGATTAAAAACATGTCACTGCATTCAAAGTGTACAAAATGTGAATACATTCTCCTTAAAGTAACTAAGTAAATGTTAAACTTTTTAATTAAAATTATTTTTCATGTATGTTTCGAAAAGTGACTTTTCCTCGAATATATTCAAAATGATATATTAAAAGTTGAAGGCAAATATAGTTTACACTTAATAAATATCCCCCAATTAATCAAATTTAAATGGTTTTTAGAAGTTTTAATTTCATCTTATTTAACACTTTTAGGAAAACCGGACTGTTCTTAAAATATCATCCAATTCTTCATCCAACATGAAGAATTGCTACCATGCTTCACAAGTCATGTCCAGACTTATGTAGGTACACATTGCTGTGAATTAATACTCTGTAGTGTTCCTCAGCTGCCACGTGCAAAAGGCACAGAGACAATGCTGATTCAAGAGACCCTTCGGAACAGGAAATAAAAGCAACTAAATGGACACTTTGTTATGTAAGTGTTGATCACAGGCATGCAACCCAAGAGGAGAGATCTGAGAAGTGAATTTACCTTTTCTTTCAAGTTAAAGTTTCTGCTGCTCAGATTTGCCCCCCAACTCAGAAGCAGAGTCCATCTCTGGTGTCGGCCAAAGCTCAGCCCACACACCTCCTACAGGCGGGTTCAGGAATCTTTGCTTTTGAGAAGAGTGGGCAAGAGAGAAGTGTCTCTGGGACCCCAGCAGGGTTGGAACCTGGATGTTTAGGGTTACAGCCCGCTGAGCCCCAGGCTCCCCATGGTTCTCGGCTCGGACATGTTTGAGGTTAGAGATTCCCTCTGAAGGGTGGTTCTTAGGCTTAAGTCCTGGTTGAGGCGGCTGTGGCTCCCACTGCTACATTATGCCAAGTTCTTTGTTGCTTGGAAACATGTTCTTAAGTTGTGCCCTTTACCTGGAACATTCTCTTTCCTAGTCTTTGAAATCCTTCAGGTCTCAGTTTAAAATCCCCTTCTCAAGGACTTCCCTGGTGCCCCAGTGGCTAAAGCTCTGTACTCCCAATGGAGGGGGCCTGGGTTCCATCCCGGGTCTGGGAATTAGATTTCACAAGCTGCAACTAAGACCTGGCATGACCGAATATTTTAAATAAATAATTTTTTTTTAATTCCCTTCTCAGCCTCATCTATCCTCTAAATCCAGACTGGTCCCCCCTGCTAGTCTCATGGAACCCAGTTCTTTCCTTTCCTGGCAGTTATTAGAATTAATAATAATGATATCATTATAACTGGGCTTCCCTGGCGATTTGCATATTCATGGCTTTGCTCTCTTCCATTTCTCACAAGAATGGAAGCTCCATGAGGGCAGGGACCACATCCTTTTGTCCATCATTGTATAACCAGTGCTGTTTGGCACAGAGTTGGTACCCAGGAAATGCTTGCTGATGACTCTCAGCTGTGAGTTTCCTCACCTTTAATATCAAGGTGTTACTATCTGCCTCAGTGGAGAGAGAATGCGAACAATGACCTGATGCACAGTAGCTGGTCAATAAATGCTGCTCCGGTTATCACACATTCAGAGGCAGATGAGGACTGAGGAATCTTAGCAGTGGGGCCTTAAGGGCTATTTACAACTGAGCGACTTCACTTTCACTTTTCACTTTCCTGCATTGGAGAAGGAAATGGCAACCCACTCCAGTGTTCTTGCCTGGAGAATCCCAGGGACGACGGAGCCTGGTAGGCTACAGTCCGTGTGATTGCAAAGATTCGGACACGACTGAGTGACTGAGTGAGGGTTGGATGGATTTCATGAAACGGCTGCAGCAAAAGTATGGAGGAGAGGAAGCACAAAGGCAGTAAGTAAACCTACGGGGCTGGATGGAGAGTAGGGTTTGAGACAGCCCTGTAGTGAGAAAGGCAGACTGGGGCCAGGTCAGGGAGAGCCCAGAACACCAGCCCAGCGCATTTAAACCTGATCGTAGGGACACAGTGATGATTTCGGAGCGAAGGTGTGAACTGAAGAAGCAGCATTTTAGGAAATTTATGTATGGCAAATTGGGACCAGGTGGACCAAGGACGTGGAGAAAAACAAAAAGACTGTTTCATTCAAAATCCATCTAATCATTATGACCATATAAAACATAAAAGGGCTAAAAGCAAAAGCTCTGACAGGAGACAGTTCTGGTTACCATCTGGCCGATACTAAGCAGGTCACTTCATTTCTCTGGGCCTCAGTTTCTCCACCTATAAAATAGAAATAATAATCTCTACCTTACCTATATCACTGGACTATTGTCCAGTGAAAATCAAATGAAATAGGGAATTCCCTGACAGTCCAGTGGTTAGGACTCAGCACCTTCACTTCTGTGGCCTGGGTTCAATCTCTGGTCAGAGAACTAAGATCTCACAAACCTTGTGGGCATAAAAGGAAAAAAAGTGCTAATTTACTGATGCAAAAAATGAACCCCAACCATGTACCAAGTTGTGCTGTAAATGCTGAGGAAACAGAGATGAATCCAAAGTGCCCTGAAAAGGGGCACATAATTACCAATTTTTTGTCTTTTTTTTTCCTTCTAATTACTGATTTTTGAGCGTTTACTGTATGTGGCTTTCCACCTGTCATCTCATTTCATCTGTACACCATCCCTACCAGGTCAGTGCTGTTGTTAAACCCATTTCATAAAATGAGGAAACGGAGGCTCAGAGAGGTTAAGTCAGTCACCCAAGGATGTTCAGCTCTTAAGCAGCAGAGTTTAAGGCTTGTGCTCAGGGCTGGCTGACCCATGCCAGAGACGGCTGCCTCCCTCCCAGTGCTAGATCTTTGAATACATGTGTTTCCAACCCTTAGGTCTCTACCTTGCTGTTCCTTTTCCAGCAATAAACCATCCCACCTTTTCTTTTTTCTTTTCTTTTTTTTTGACTGCAGAACTCCCCTCCCCTTTCAAGTTTTAGATCAGGTTTCAGGAAGCCTCTAGGACCCCCAGTTGGGCGCCTCTTCTGAGCTTCCTCTGCACTTAGCCAAACCTCTCCCATGATATTAATCATACCAACACTATATTCCCTTGTCTTTAAGCTTTTTAAAAAGCACGTTCCAGGACTTCCCTGGTGGTCCAGTGGTTAAGACTCTGCACTCCCAATGCAGAGAACATGAGTTCAATCCCTGGTGAGGAAACTAAGATCCCTCACTACGATCCTGTGTGCTGCATGGCAAAAAAAAAAAACAAAACAAAAACAAAAACTAGCTGAATCAACAAAACTTAAAAAAAAATTCATAAAAATTAACTAAAATATATTTTAAAAAGCATGTTCCTTATCATTAAGAAACATTTACGTTTACACCCAGAATATAGGCATATTTCTTTATAAAGTATACACACATGCATGTGTCAATCCATATATATTAAATATTAGTAAATCTTGATTCTTTTTTTATGAAAAATGAAGATACATACAGGATCTGATCTCATATTTTCTTCCCATGCCCCATTTACCACCACCAAATTACAAATCAGCATCTCTAAGTCAAAGCTCAGGGCGTGGGGCGACCTCGTACAGGGACACCAACCTTCAGGCTGCTGGGGATCTGAGATCTTGTGAGTTCAGCCTCTTCTCTCAGTAGGCCAGGACGCGGGGAGGGGGAGGGTACTCTGGGCAGAAGCCCCTCCCACAGTCCTGCCACCCTCGGGAGCCTGTAGGAGGTGGGGGTGAGGCTGAGCCTGGATTAGCTGGGGCCGGGGGCAGGGAAGCTTCTAGAGCTGCAGGGTGGCCAGAGAAGTGGGTGCAGCCAGGCGCGGGCACCATGCCGCTGCAGGACGACACCCTCCGAGAGGTGTGGGCCTCAGACAGGTCTGGAAAGCCCCCACTTCACCCTACCTGAAGCCTGGTGGGGGGCTCAGATGGAGGGTTTGGGGAGGGAGACAGGCTGATTCCTTTGCTACCCTCAGCGGACACGAGGAGGAAGGCCGGAGCCCCGAGGTCCAGCAGCGCACCAAGCAGGTAGGTCACCTGGCTTGGGGAGGAGACAGAGGGCCCCCTCACGCAGCACAGGGGATCTGGGAGCGAGCGGGGCAGCCTCTGGGGGTCCTTACTTCCCTGGAAGTTTGGGCTTTATTTTGTTCTTGCAGGAAAGGGGTGTTTGGGGGGGCATGGGGTGTCGTGAGGAGGAACCTGGACTTTGGGACATTGGAGGTGTCCATGAGACATGGGAGGGAGTCATCCATCGTGCCCCAGGAAGGGGCACAGTTCCCCTCCCGATAATCCGCGGTTATTTCTGGCGGCTCAAGGGATTAGAAGGGTGATGGGCAGCCCTCAGAGTCCCCCCGCCCCTTTCCTTCCTCTCCCTCCTCTTGACCCCCCACTCCGCAGCGACAGAAGTTGAGGAAGAAAAAGCCAGAAGCCCCAGAGGCTCCCTGCCCCACAGGATCCAAGCCCCGGAGACCTGGAGGTGGGCTGGGGGTGGGGCACAGGGTCCCGTGAGGGAAGGCCCGCAGGCGAAGAACGAAGGGGAGGGGGGTGAGCTGGGGGATAGGAAGAGCGAAAGGATGAATGAAAGCCGGGAGAGTGGTGTCCAAAGTGAAACAGAGCCCCGGGGAGCCCCCAGAGTGAGGAGCCTGAGGGGGGCGGGCACCTTCTCAGGAAGAGGTGGGGGTCGCTCCTGACCCGCGCATCTCGGCTCAGCCGGGCGGAAGGGGAAGCCGCGGGAGGAGCCCGCGCAGGGACCGGCTGAGGCCCGGGCAGCGCAAACAGTCTACACCAAGTTCCTCAGGGACCCCGAGGCCAAGAAGCGCGACCCCCGGGAGACCTTCTTGGTAGCCCGCGCCCCAGACGCCCCGGACACGGAGGACGGTGAGCGAACCCCGAGGGAAGGGGGCGTCTGGAGACCAGTAGGGGAGCGGGCGACTGGAGAGGAGAGGTTGGACAGGAACAACAGAGGGAGAGAGGCAGACAGCTGGGGAAAACAGCGTCTGCATCCCTGGCCTTGGCTCTTAACTAGGAAACCCTTTATGCTCGTGTTCTTTTCCCCATTTTCCGGATGGGGAAACCGAGGCACAAAGGAGTGGTTAAGAGCTCTGCCTTAGACCAGGACTAGGGGCAAGGGGGAGCTCAGATGGGTCTGGCTGGGAGTTAGAAAGAGAGACAGACCAGGGTAGGGAGAAGCAGAGTGGGAGAAGCAGGCACGTGTCTCATTAGAAGGGATGGAAAAGGGGAAACTGAAAGATGCCAGGAGGGTGTGTGACAGCCAGAGAGAGAAGGGCCTGCAAAGAAGCGCATTTTCCCAGAATAGGATTGCCAAGCCCCCAGCGTAACCCCGACTCCAGCTCTCGAGTGACTTGCACGCTGTGGAAGACTTTGGGGTCACCGCATTCTTTGAGAATCTTCCTCCTGTTTCTGTTCCAGAAGGGAGCCTCCTACCCCTGGCTCCTTCACTGCCTCCCAGAAATCTGGAGAGACCCGCAGAGATTAGAGGACCCACCCCAACCCCCATATTGATGAATTTCTACCTACAGGGGATGAGGAGGAGGAAGAGGATGACCTGGAAGATGAAGACGAAGAGGAGGAAAAGAAAGAGAGAGTCCACCTGCCTCCCAAGAAACCCCCCAAAGAGAAGGCTTCTACAGACATCAAGGAGAGGAAGACCAAGGCCCAGGGTCCAAAGGGTGGGTGTTGAGGGTCCAGAGGGGGCAAAAAGACACACAAAACTGGCCCCAGAGGGGCCTGGGGGTTCATGGATGTGCAGGGGTTGAGACATCAGAAAGCTACCAGGTGTCTGGACCCAAGTGTTCCATCCTTTGGTGATTTCTTCCCTCTGCATGCTGTATCGGAGAAGGCGATGGCACCCCACTCCAGTACTCTTGCCTGGAAAATCCCATGGACGGAGGAGCCTGGTAGGCTGCAGTCCATGGGGTCGCTGAGGGTTGGATACCCCCGAGCAACTTCACTTTCACTTTCATGCATTGGAGAAGGAAATGGCAACCCACTCCAGTGTTCTTGCCTGGAGAATCCCAGGGATGGGGGAGCCTAGTGGGCTGCCATCTATGGGGTTGCACAGAGTCAGACATGATTGAAGTGACTTAGCAGCAGCAGCATGCTGTATGCTAAGTCACTTCAGTCGTGTCCTACTCTTTACAACCCCATGGACTGTAGCGCGCCAGGCTCCTCTGTCCATGGGATTCTCCAGCCAAGAGTACTGGAGTGGGTTGCTGTGTCCTCCTCCAGGGGATCTTCCCAACCCAGGGATCCAACTCACGTCTCTTGTGTCTCTGCATTGGCAGGCGGGTTCTTTACCACTAGCACCACCTGGGAAACTTCTTCCCTCTAATGATCCTTAAATTAATATGTGCCCCCCGCCCCACCACCATCACCACCATCCTCCCAGCCCTGGTCAGGGTGTGCTGAGCCAGGGAGGGCAGAGGATTTTCATGTTCTTGGTGAGTTTTTAATTTTTTTTAAACTCAATATGAATTATATTTATAATTTTTACAAAAGTATCAAAGTGATTGTAATAAAAATCAATTCGTGAGTAAATACTGTGATGGCTTCCTGGCTGGGCACCTTGCCCTACGGGTGGGTGCTGGGGTCTGGTGTAAATGTAGACACATAGCTAGGACCTTGGGCCTCTCGAAGTGGGAGGACTATCTATAACTCTGACCAGAGAAGGTTTGGAGGATTTCTGATGGAGATGGGGTGGGAGGTGGGATTCAGAGTTTCCTTAGAAGGCCTGGCATTCATTCATTCACTACTTATTATACTCCTGGTGTTCATTCAGTTCTTTCTGGACTCAGGGTTAAAAACAAGACAAGCAGAGGAGCTCTGAGCCTCCCAGGGGACTGAAGGGACAATGAGTGAGGTGGAGGGTGTGACTCGTCTTTGTCTAACCCCCACCCTCCATTTCCAGGAGATCTGGGAAGCCCTGGCCCCCCACTGAAACCTCTTCGAGTTAAGAAAAAGGAGGCTCCAGCGGGGGAAGGGACCAAGATAAGAAAGATGAAGAAGAAAGGTGAGCCTAGTCTCCAGAGGAGCAAGGGTCTCTGGGTGTGGGGCTGGTGGGGGTGGGGGTGTGACCTCTTCACTTCCACACCAGCAGGGTCCGGGGAGGCTGACAAGGACTGCTCCGTGAGCCCAGGCACAGTGAAGAAGACACCAGCAGCCATGTTTCTGGTTCCCGGGGAGTGCCCAGCGGAGAAAACTCTGAAGAAGAAGGGTGGGTGGTGAGCTTTGGTGAGCTCTGGTGAGCTCTGGTTCCGGGACGTCCAGGGGCAGTCAGCTGTCAGTGTGGAGGGGCAGGTAAGGCAGAGGGGGTAAGGCGGAGGTTCTCAAGTTGGAAGACTTGGGGGCGCCTTGACGCCCACTTTAATAAGCCGTGTGGCCTCAGGACAGGGTCTTCACCTTTCTGAGGTTATTGCTTTCCGATAATAGTGAACTGGGGTCCAGGTGAGGCGTGGGTGTCCCTTGTAAACCGTGATGTGCCCCTGCCAGGGTAAGGGTGCAAACAGGCTTCCCCCTCCACCCCCAGGAACTCCCAAAGGCTCCGAAGAGGAGAAGAAGGAGGAAGGGGAGGAGGACGATGAGGCGGCCGCTGCGATGACCAAGAACAGCAATCAGAAGGGCAAAGCCAAGGGAAAAGGCAAAAAGGTGGGAGCCTGGAAGGGAGAGGGCGAGGTCCCTGCTGGGAGAAGTGGCAGGGTTTGGGGGACCTGGGTGTGGGGCCTCGTGGGCTGGGGCAATGGAGTCCCTTGGGGTTAGAATTCTTAGCTCCCTCTTTGGTGACAGGGTACGAGGACAAAGGGAACCAGGTTTGTAGGAACAGAAGAGGCAGTTGCGGGGTCACCAGGCTGGGACTGGCTACCCGGAGGCCTTATGCTGTCTGCCCTGAGCCCTCCCCACTGCAGCCTAACCATCAGACACAGCCGGAGGTGCTTGCATGGCCCCGCCTGAAAGCACACACATTTTCTGTACCAGGAGGTGGAGCACAGTCAGACAGGCACAGGCGTACACACCCCTGGGCATAGGGACTGACTGACAGCCAGGTGACTGTGAGTTATTAAAATAGTTCTACCCTGCTGCTCTGATACTGCTCAGAATGCTTCTTCCTCTCCCACCCAGGACCTCCCAACCTTCCAGCAACCTAACTATCCAGCAACCAGAGGGTTAACACTGGCTCTCAAGGGCCTCCAGGACCTTCCTCTACCATGTCCATTCTGATTGGGCAGTCTCCAGGGGCAGAGCATGTTGTTAAATATATTGAATGCTGCCCCTCCTCACAAACAGGACTCAGGTACCAACATGCACAGCTGGAGTAAGCAAGAGAGAGGGGTCCAGCTGGAGAAGGTGATGAAAGCCTTTGAGAAACAGGCTTCCACGAATAGAGAGATCACCCCGAGGGCAGGGCCTGGGGGGTGAGGGTGGGGTCTTAGCTTTGTGGGTTTATTCCTTTGTACACCGAGGGACTGATTCACATGGGCCGAGATCACCAGATACTGATGTATAAACTGAAAGCCCAGTTTATTATCTTCCAGAAAGAATATGCAGGCATGCAGAGCCTTTAATATAGTAGGCTCTTGAAATTCACCATGTAGAAATGTTTAAATGAGTTCCAGCTTTCTCCATACCGCATTCCAAACATAGTCCTGAGTTTCCCAAGATTCTTCTGCAGCAGCCTAGAGTGGAGAAGAGATGCCCACTCACCCAGAGGTTAAGGGCCCACTTCCCAACACCAGCCTCACTTCACACCCAGTGCAAACCTGTCTTCAGCAAAATGGGCAACCTCAGCCCACCAGGGCTTCTTGGTGGCTCCCAGAGAGCATTTACTCCTCAAATGCACATACCCAGGTGGCAGTCCCTTCTCTCCCCTGCTGAGAAAGTTGGGGTTAGAATCTTGGTTGCCCTTCATGTGAGGGACAGAACATACGAGCAAAGGGTACTAGCCTTGTAAGAACAGAGGGGCAATAATCAGGCCACCCTAGGGCCTAATGCAACCAAAGAGTTATTAAAAGTTTTCAATGAGCAAAATGAGCTCATTTATTCATTTGTTGTATTGCTATGTAACAAACCACCCCAAAACTTAAAACAACACTTCATCCTCTTAATTTCTGTGAGTCAGAAATCTAGGAACAGACTCACAGACTTAGAGAACGAATTTACGGTGGCCAGGGGGATGGATAGGCAGAAGGGATAGTTAGGGGGTTTGGAACGGATATGTACACACTGCTATATTTTAAATGGATAAGCAACAAGGATCTGCTGTCTAGCACAGGGAACTCTGTTCAATGTCATGTGGCAGCCTGGATGCGGGAGGAGTCTGGGGGAAAATGGATTCAGGTATAGGTATAGCTGCGTCCCTTCACTGTTCGCCTGAAACTATCATAATATTGTTAATCAGCTATACCCCAATACAAAACAAAAAGTTCAAAAAGAAAAGAAATCTAGGAGTAGTTTAGCAAGAGTAATTCTGGCTCAGGATGTCCCATGAATTTGCAGTTGAGATGTCAACTGGGGCTGCACCCATTCTCAAACCTTGACTGGAAATGGAGGATCTACTTCTAAATTGGTTTACTATCATGATTGTTGGCTGGAGGCCTCTCCAGAGGCCCCTTGAGTATCCTTATGATGTGGTAGCCAACTTGCCTTAAGAGTTCAAGAATGGCCCTAGAGACAGAGCAAGGCAGAAGCTGTAATATCTTTTATGACCTAGCTTTCAAAGTGACCGCCCATCACTTCAGCCTTATTCCATTGATCACAGAGACCAATGTGGGAGGGATCTACACTAGAGTATAAATACCATCTTGGAGATTGGCTGCTACATTCATTGGGTATTTACTTTCTGTTAAACTAACAGGTGGCGCTAGTGGTAAAGAACCCACCTGCCAATGCAGGAGATGCTGGAGACACAGGTTCAACCCCTGGGTCAGGAAAACCCCCTGGAGGTGGGAACAGCAACCCACTCTAGTATTCTTGCCTGGAGAATCCCATGGACAGAAGCCTGGTGGGCTGTGGTCCATGAAAGTGAAAGTGAAGTCACTCAGTTGTGTCCGACTCTTTGCGACCCCATGGACTGTAGCCCACCAGGCTTCTCCGTCCATGGGATTCTCCAGGCAAGAGTACTGGAGTGGGGTGCCATTTCCTTGTCACAAAAAGTCAGACACAACTGAAGTGACTTAGCACACCTGCACGCACATAGTAACAGTAGTAGCTAACACTTCTAACGCCATGTGCCTAGAACACAGTAACCCAAATCTTCAGCCTCAGCTCAGTTCACTTCCTAAGAGCATCCATGTGATGGAAGGTCTTTTGACAGGCTGTGCATCTAACAGAAGACTGGGCAGCAGTCAACATCCAGCTACAGCTCTTACTAACTATGTGAATTTGGGCAAGTTATTAAGCCTTTCTGAGCCTCAGCTTCTTCACCTGTATAAAGAGACCAACCACCTCAGTAGCTATAGATAAGAAGAATGATAATATTCCAAAGAGGAACACTTGGAAAGTGCATAGAATAATTCCTGGCACATCGGTAGACTTACTATGAGTGTCTGTTAAATACATAAACTAAGGTCTGTCCCAGGTATCCACCCCCATCCTGCATACTTCTCAGGTGAACCGAACTGAGTCACGGCGACGTTAAAAATTAACAAACATCATAGACAGTTAGTGGTGGAACCAGGATTTGAACCCAAGCTGCCTGGCCCCAGAGCCTTGGCTCTTAACCACAAGCTAAACAGAATCTTAATAAAGCACAAAGCTCCCCACAGCCTGGCGAGCTTCGGGGGAGGCTGAGGGGCCCAGGGCGACCCCTGGAACAGCCTCTGTTCTCTCCCCCAAACAGAAAGCGGTGAGTTGCCCTGCCTGCCTCCGGGCTCCGGACCTTCTGCCGAGGGCTGGGGGAGATGGTGCTCTGGGGCTGACGCACCCTCTGCCCTCACTCAGAAGGAGGACAGGGCCCCATCCCCACCCGTGGAAGTGGACGAACCCCAGGAGTTCGTGCTTCGGCCTGCCCCCCAGGGCCGGACGGTCCGCTGCCGGCTGACCCGGGACAAGAAGGGCATGGATCGGGGCCTGTATCCCTCCTACTTCCTGCACCTGGACACTGAGAAGAAGGTGGGTTGGAGGAGGGAGGGAGAAGGGAGAGGGGAGGGGCCCGGACCCCAGTCGAGAGCCAGAATGGGGGTGGGAGCTGGGGGGCAAACGGGCCTTCCCCTCCCCGCACTCCCCTCCTGCTCGCCTCTGTCTTCCAGCGCTTCTCCTCTGCCCCTCTCCCCAGGTGTTTCTCTTGGCCGGCAGGAAGCGGAAACGCAGCAAGACCGCCAACTACCTCATCTCTAGCGATCCCACCAATCTGTCCCGAGGAGGGGAGAATTTCATTGGGAAGCTGAGGTGGGGCTGCGGAGCTTGGGGGCCAGTCACCTCTGGCCCGCTGTGCAGAGTGCCCCACCTCAGACACTCTGGAATTGTCCCCCGGCCCCGGGCTTCTCTATATACATGGACACTTGTCCGCTTTGATGCATGTAGATCACTTGGGGATCTTCTTCAAATGGTTCAGTGAGGCGAGTCCTCTGGTGGTCTAGAGGTTAAGATTCTGGACTTTCACTGTGGTGGCCTGGATTCAATCCCTGGTCTGGGAAACTGAGATCTTGCAAGCCCCAGGGTGAGGCAAAAAAAAAAAAAAAAAAAAAATTGGGTTCAGAGGGTCTGGGCTGGGAGTGAGCTTCTGCATTTCTAAGACGCACTGGGGTGATGCCCATGCTGCTGGTTCTGGGACCTCACTCGGAGTAGGGCATAAAGTCCATGAAGCAGGGATTATGCCTGTCTTGTTCATGGTTGAATTCCTAGCACCTGGCACATAGTAGCTATTCAACAAACAGTTACTAACTGACCCAACGAAAGAGTCAGCACCCACCCTGTGTTATGTCTCCCCATATAGCTCATCCAGTCCTCACCACAAATCTGAGAGATGAGGAGAAAGTGAGTCCCCAAGTCAGGCTTTATTTCTTTATGTCTTTACCAAGCACATATGTAAGGCCTACCTCTGTGTCAGAGGTATTTCTAGGTAATTTGCAAATATTAATCCATTCAATAATTTTATCAACCAAATTGATAGAAAATATTATTACCACGCCCATTTTACAGATGCGGAAGTTGAGGCTAAGAGTTTAAGTCACTTGCCTGGGGTCATACAGCTAGTAAGAGCTGAGGTTTGAAAGCTGCCCAGTCTCCCTGTAGATCCAGGTTTTAAAAAGACTTCATGCAGAAAGCCAGGGGCAGGGTCCTAAGACACACCCATGCTTGAGGCAGAAAGCTCTTAAGCTTGGCTGTGAGGAGGGGTCTGGAAGAAGGGGTGTGGAACCCCCTCAGCCCCGCCCCCAGCTCCACCCTGCTCGCAGGTCCAACCTCCTGGGGAACCGCTTTACTGTCTTTGACAATGGGCAGAACCCGCACCGCGGCGGTAGCACGGACGTGGGGAGCCTTCGGCAGGAGCTGGCGGCCGTGATCTACGTGAGAGCGCCTTCTGTCCCCGTATGCCCTAGGGCAGGCCCCTTCCCTCGCCGAGTGGTCTAATGCGAATCTCCCTCCCAGGAAACCAATGTGCTGGGCTTCCGAGGTCCCCGGCGCATGACGGTCATCATTCCTGGCATGAATTCCGACAACGAAAGGGTGCCCATTCGGCCTCGCAACGTGAGCCCCGCACCTCCCTGACACGCCTTTCCCTGTGGGTCTTGCTCCCTAGTTACCGGCTTGTAACCCACTTCCAGGAAGCCCTGTGGGGTGGGGAAGGGGTGTTCGGCCTACCCCATACCCAACCCGGAGCACACCCATTGCCCCGTCACAAATTCATTCTGGCAACTTGCACAATAGATTCAGTTTGGAGGGTTTTCATTGAACTCACTGAAACGAGCACAATAGGGTTGGTTAGTTGTGTTCGTGTGTTTTGTTTTTTTTTTAGTGTACATCAAAATCATTCATTCATATATTCATTCAACACACATACATTGAGTACCAAGTATTAGTCTAGGCAACTGCAGACATCAGTCAACAAAACGAAGATCTACCCTCATGAACCTGGCATTCTAGTGGAGGGAGACAAACGGTAGACAAAGTCTGTGATAAGTAAGTAAATTGTGTAGTGTGTTAGAAAGTGGTTTTTACTGTAGCGGGGGGGGGGGGGGGGGTGGAGAAAAAGTTGAACAGGGAAAGGAGATGAGATGTGTGTGTGTAGGTGTGATTTAAATTCAGTGGTCAGAGTGGGCCTCACTGAGCAGATGAAATTTGAAGGAGGTGAGGAGCAACCCTGCAGATATCTGGGAAAAGATCATGCAGGCAGGGAGAAGAGCCAGTGCAAAGGCCCTGAGGCAGGAGAGTGCCTGCTGAGTTTGAGGAGCAGCAAGCTGGCCACGGTGGCTGGAGGAAGATGAGGTCAGAGAGGTGAGAGTGAGGGGCAGCTGAGCCTGTGTAGCTGGTTTTTACTCAGAGAAACAGGAACAGCAGGGCTTTGGGCAAAGGAGTGATATGATTTGACATATTTTAAAAAGCAAAGGCTGTTTTGTGTGTGTGTGTGTGTGTGTGTGTGTGTGTGTGTGAGTGAGATGTAGGGCAAGATGGAGAGCTGGCCCAGAGAGAGGGGGCCTCCTTCAGTGTGTCAGACCCATGCTTTGCCCCTCAGCATTGCAAGCTGAGTGAGCCCGGGATTTCAGAGACGGTTGACTGGCATGTCTCATACTCACAGTGATGTCACTTTACTCATTTACAATGAAAAAGAATACTCCCATCAGCTGATCACACATCTTTCCCTGCTGGAAAGCCACAATGGAATAATCAGAGACCTGGCCAACCCATGGGGCACAAGCCCTGGGTGGCTCCTGTCTTTAGGAGCCTGTGTGTTCCACAACTGCTCCTCCCATCCTGGAATAGACACACGGATCCTCCAAAGGCGGTGCCTCCCTTGGGCTTAGTAGGAACTGACACCCAGAGCTGCTCTGAATCTCTTCATCATCAGTTCATTCATTCTACAATCATTTATTAATGCCAGGTGTTGAGAATGTAAAATCAATACAAGAGGTACCATCAAAACAATATCTGATATTTATTGAACATTTACTCTGTGTGAGGAACTGCTCAAAACAACACTTCATGCACTATTAATCATTTAATCTTCACAACACCCTGTTATGAGGGAAACTAAGGCACAGAGTTCAGTTCAGTTCACTTCAGTCACTCAGGCGTGTCCGACTCTCTGTGACCCCATGGACTGCAGCATGCCAGGCCTCCCTGTCCATCACCAGCTCCCAGAACCTGCTCAAACTCATGTCCATTGAGTCAGTGATGTCACCCAATCATCTCATCCCCTGTCATCTGTAAGGCACAGAGCCATTAGTCAAATACTGCGCCTGCTGTTAGGGTATCTAATTCTGTCCTGTCTGCACTGTTAGTGCAGTGGGAGAAATCATAAGAGCGAGGAAATTCAGAGCTAAGACATTTAAGTCAGACTTGGGGTCACAAGGCTTCTTGGAGGACACAATCTTGAGTGGACTCATTCTAAGCCATGAACGTGAACAGGTGACAAGAAACCAAGAAAAGAAATACATGTCTCATATAGACCCTGCTCCTTCCTTCCAGAAACTCTTCCAGGACATTTTAACTACTCTGTACCTATACATCTCTTGAAGCTCAACTGTGAGCTCCTTGTAAATCCTAGAATATCTGGTTCATCCTTGTGATAGATGCTAGCGTGTGGCCTAAGACCCCTTGGGACCGATGGCACAGAGCCCCACCTGTGCGGCAGATGCTACTTTTCACTTTCCAACTCTCCACTTTGGCGTCCTACAGCCGAGCCCATTCTCCCAGACGTACATCCTGGCCAGGTGGATGCCACAGACACTGTGGGTGTACTCAAAGAAACCCTGGCCACCATGGCCATTGACACCCAGGCTGCACACATACATAAAAGCACCACAGGTCCCCAGCCACTGCCCCACCCTGTTAGTCCCAAGATATCTCAGCCAGCTCTCACTATCCTGCCCCTAATACTGCCCACCCCTCACACCCCAGGCCAGCGACGGGCTGCTGGTGCGCTGGCAGAACAAGACACTGGAGAGCCTCATCGAGCTGCACAACAAGCCCCCCATCTGGAACGAAGACAGTGGCTCCTACACCCTCAACTTCCAAGGCCGAGTCACCCAGGCCTCAGTCAAGAATTTCCAGATTGTCCACGCTGATGACCGTGAGTATCTGAGGACACAAGCCAGGCTGTTCCCCACCACCTCCAAGACCCCAAACCTCACTCAGGTCTTTCCCTCCCCTCTCCCCCTGCCATCTCCCTCTCTCTCTCTCACACACACACACGCATGCGCGTGCTGGAGTGGAGCTGGCCTTTATCCCTGGAGCCAGAACATTCAGGAAGGTCACTCTCTCCTGTGGGGGCACTCACATTGTACCCCCCAAAGAGCCTCAGATATTCCAAGCAGCTGTCTTCAGGTGCATTGTTTTCAGGGCCTCGTCCTAGCACTGACCAGAGCCTGGGCAGATGCTGGGCTGTTTTGGGTAAGACTGCGTTGAAGGGACAGTTACGCTGCTAGAGTTTAAAAACCACTGAAAGGGAGTTCCCAGGCGGTCCAGTGGTTAGGACTTGGTACTTTCACTGCCATGGCCTTGTCAGGGAAATAAGATACTGCAGTTCAGTTCAGTTGCTCAGTTGTGTCCAACTCTTTGCGACCCCATGAATCGCAGCATGCCAGGCCTCCCTGTCCATCACCAACGCCCGGAGTTCACCCAGACTCATGTGCATCGAGTCGGTGATGCCATCCAGCCATCTCATCCTCTGTCGTCCCCTTCTTCTCCTGCCCCCAATCCCTCCCAGCATCAGAGTCTTTTCCAATGAGTCAACTCTTCGCATGAGGTGGCTAAAGTATTGGAGTTTCAGCCTCAGCATCAGTCCTTCCAATGAACACCCAGGGCTGATCTCCTTCAGAATGGACTGGCTGGATCTCCTTGCAGTCCAAGGGACTCTCAAGAGTCTTCTCCAACACCATAGTTCAAAAGCATCAATTCTTTGGTGCTCAGCTTTCTTCACAGTCCAACTCTCACATCCATACATGACCACTGAAAAAAGCATAGCCTTGACTAGATGGACCTTTGTTGGCAAAGTAATATCTCTGCTTTTTAATATGCTATCTAGGTTGGTCATAACTTTCCTTCCAAGGAGTGAGCGTCTTTTAATTTCATGGCTGCAATCACCATCTGCAGTGATTTTGGAGCCCCCCAAAATAAAGTCTGACACTGTTTCCCCATCTATTTCCCATGAAGTGATGGGACCAGATGCCATGATCTTAGTTTTCTGAATATAGAGCTTTAAGCCAACTTTTTCACTCTCCTCTTTCACGTTCATCAAGAGGCTTTTTAGTTCCTTCACTTTCTGCCATAAGGGTGGTGTCATCTGCATATCTGAGGTTATTGATATTTCTCCCAGCAATCTTGATTCCAGCTTGTGCTTCTTCCAGCCCAGCGTTTCTCATGATGTACTCTGCATCATGTACTGAAAGTGGAGCCTAAAAGCCACGAGGCTCTGCCAAAAGTAAAAGTTAAAAAAAACAAACTTATGGGCACTTCCCTGGTGGTCCTGTGGCTAAGACTCCATGCTCCCAGTGCGGGGGGCCCAGGTTCAGCCCCTGGTCAGGGTACTCGGTCCCACATGCAGCCACTAAGACTCAGCACAGCCAAATCAATAAAAATAAATATGAAAAAACCCCCAAAACTTATAGCCCAACCCCTATGTGGCCAGAGAGGATGCTGAGGCTCAGAGAGGGCAGTCCCTTACCCAAGTCTCTCAGCAACTGCAGGCATTACTTACCCTGGCCCTCAAATTTTATTGCAGAAACACACAGTGCTTTCTGTGGACCAGACAGTGTTCTCAGGACTTCACAGATACTGATTCATTAAGTCTTTTCAACAACCCTGTGAGGAAGGTATTATTATTATCCCTATTGGAAGGACAGAGGAGGCTGGCGTGCTGCAGTCTATGGAGTCACAAAGTATCAGACATGACTTAGCGACGGAACAGCATTTGGCAGATGAGAAAACCGAGGTGCAGAGAGGTTGAGTAACTTACAGCTTGTGAAGGCAGAGCTGGGGTTAGAACCCAGGTAGTCTGTCTCCAGTGCCCCACTCCTAACCCCATCAAGATGATTGTCTTTCAGGAGTAGGAAGTATAAGTCAAGCATTTCTATTCTCTTTCCAGTGAGGTCAAAGGCCTGCCATCGTAGAATTAGGGAAAAAAAGATATACTCAGAACACAAAAACATCCCGTTACAAGCCTGGGGAAGAGGTCCCCACTAGGTTGAAGGGATTTGGATACGGAGCAGTATCTCCTAGGGATTTTCCAGGTTCCCAGGATTGGTTAACATTGAACGAGCTCCCCACCCCCACTCCATCCTAGGGATGTGCCCCCAGTGTCATCTGTCCTGAAGTCTTAAAAACCCATCTCCAGATCACATTTCGGGTGGAGCCTGGTCTGCCTGGGTTGGGGGTATTTTTAGCAACATCCTGTCCCATGGATGCCGGGGGAAGTGTTGGGATGGGGGCTGGGAACCTGGGCCAGATATGAGGTAGGGGCTGAGTGAGGGCACTGGTTGAGGCCATGAGGCTGGTGGTCTCAGGACTTGGGGTCTGGGATGAGAAGAATGGGGTAAAATCGCTTTAGTTGGAAAGGAAGGATTCTAGGCATAAGCAAGTTTGACTGGTTACTACAATGCGGGCAGGTCATCTGCCTAGCCCTGGGCAGTAGAAGGTAAGGCAGGGTCCTTGCCCTCGGGGGCTTACAGTGGCGGGTACGGCGGCAGGCAGGCTTATTGGGTGAGATAAGAGGGTGCATGGATGGAGGGTGACTGACATGGTGGCTAAGGACTGGGATCCCAGTGCAAGGATGGGGGCCCTTCCCTCAATGATGAGGGCTTCGTCTGCCAGGACAGAGCCCGCGAGGTCTCAGGCCGCCCCCACCCGTGTCTGTGTCCATAGCCGACTACATCGTGCTGCAGTTTGGCCGCGTGGCCGAGGACGCCTTCACCCTAGACTACCGGTACCCGCTGTGCGCCCTGCAGGCGTTCGCCATCGCCCTCTCCAGTTTCGACGGGAAGCTGGCCTGCGAGTGATCCTAGTGATATCCCCAGCGCCCGCCCGCCAGGGCTGGGAAAAGGATTCACGTTGGAGGCTTGCACGGTCCCTTCACCAGAGCCTCTCGATGAAGACTTCTCCCTTGTCGGGGGGCTGACCCCTCACCGTCTCCGGGTGACCTTCATTCACTGCCCAGCCTGGCACGGTGGGGTGGGGGGAGGAGCTCAGACGGCGGTTCGGACGGAGATGAAGAACATCTGGAGTTGGAGCTGCACATCTGGTCGCGGAGCTAGGCTGCGCCGCTTCACCAACACCACCCCCGCCCCGCGCCCCAGTCACTTCCTGTCCAGGAGCAGTAGTCAGTGTTGTTTTAACCCCCTCTGGGACTGTACTAGGGCTCGGAGGAGCCGGCGGGGGCTCAGAGGAGGGGGCAGGTGATGGGGGACGGAGAGCCGGTACCAACACCCCCAATAAAGCCGCTTCCTAGGCCAGGACGGACAGCGGTTCTTCAGCGCGTGCGGAGAACGAGGCGGCGGGAGGGGTCCGGGGGGCGGGCTGGAGGCCTCCGTTCCCCCACCCCCGTCCCGCTCGGGCCCCGAGGCGCTCCCGCGTCCCCTCCCACGCGCCCATCGCGGGTCCTACCGAAACTCGGCGGGGCTCGCGGTGTCGAGACGCCCCCTGCGGGGGCCCCCGGGGAGCCGGGACGAGAGGGAGGGCCCCGGAGGTCCAGGAAGAGGGGGAAAGGGAGAAATTCGAGAAACAAGCCTCTCGGGGAGAACCAGACAAACCGGGTTCGGGCAGGGCGGGCGCAGCCTCTAGGGCGGGACCGGTTCTGGGGCCCCGGGAGTCGGGGGTGCGGGCCCCCGGGCCGGAGAGGACGCTCCGCCTCGGCCGCTCGGGACTGGGGGGGTGGAGAGTGAGGAGCCCGAGGCCCGTGCGCCCCGAGGCTCCGCCGGGCTCCTAGTGACGCGGCACCCGCGCCAGGGCCCCGACGGGAGTCCTGCCCTCGAGGCGGGAGCTCCGCCCCCGGCCCCGCCCAGGCCGGAGCCCCAGATTCCGGCGGGGAACCGGGGAGGTGGGGGAGTAGAGCCCGGCGTTCCAGGCAGGTTAGGAGCGCCGCTCCGGGCGGGCGAGGAGCGAGGCGCCCGGGCGCGGAGAGGCCGGGCGGGCTGCCGCGGGGGTCCCGGAGCCCCGGGGTGGGCGGCCCGGTCGCCGGCGGGGGGCGGCCCCGCGCGGCCCCGCCCTCGCGGCCGGTGCCCGCCCCGCTCCGCGCCCCGCCCCCTCCTTCCCCGCAGCCCCCACCCCCAGCCCGGGCTCCTCAACACAAACTTTCCGTGCGGCTCGCTCCCTCCTCCGCGCCCGGCGCCTCCCGCTCCGGCCCGGCTCATTCCGCACATTCCGGTCAGCCCCCTCCCCACGACCCCCCTCCCCCGGCCCCCCTCTTCGCTCCCTCGGGCCCGGCGGAGCCGCCCGGCCGGAGCGCCCCCGCGAGATCGGACCAGGTAAGCCGGGCGGACGCCGGGAGGAGGCCCCGCTGGGAGAGGTGGTGTGGTTGGTCGGTGCTTTGGGGGGTGGGGAGCAGTCAAGGGGGGGCTGGTTCCCAGAGCCATTGTCCAGCCTGAGCCTGAGCCCCGGATCTGGGTGCCGGGAAGTTTAGAGGAAAGGGGGAGAAGCTCTCCGGGAAGCCCCGCCCACCCTCCCACCAACCCCCCGCGACCCGGACGAGTTGTTCGGGGGGAGGTCGGGGAGCCGCGAGCCTGGCCCCGGTGCCAGCGCCTGTCCAGACGTCCGCATTTGGGGGTGTCGAGGTCGGGGTTCGGGGGCCCGCACAGTCTGGGGTTGGGGGGGCCTGCCACCGGGGAGCTCGTCCCCGCAGCGCCCAGCCTCGGGCCCCGCCGCCCTTTGGACTCCCGGCTGGCGCTGTCTCGGAGCCCGCCCGGCCCCAGCTCCACGCAGGCCTCGGGCCGGGCCTCCGGGCGCCCAGGCTGGCTCCCGCGCGCGGTGCCCGCAGCCGCGCCGGACTGTGGACGGTCTCTGGCAGCCAAGCTTCACGACCCCGGGCGTGTGCCCCCTGATGGGGCAGGGGCTTAAGTTGCCTTCATTTCTGCCGCCGGCGTCGGGGTGGAAGTTTCAGAGTTCCAGCCCTGAGCTCTGTGAGCCTGGTTCCGAAGGGGACTGGATTTGGGGCCTTGTCTTGGCCACACACTTCGTCAGAGCCCGTGTTTAGACTTTAGAGGACTTGAAGGCGGCTTGTCTCCTCTAACCCTAAGCCCCACCACACACTCACCACCCCCACCATTGTCTGTCATGCCCTCTACTCCTGCCTGGGGAAGGAGAGCTGGGAGCGCCTGTCTGCCTCTGTTTTCCAGCCTAGCGGGGCCCTGGGGCAGTGTCATTGAGACCAGACCCCACCGTGTCACCTTTCCGGGAGAGGGGCCCTCATCCAGGGCTGCGAGATTTTTTTTTTTTCTGTGAACAAGGGGGATTGAGGCCTTGGGGTAGAGCTTCTCAGGGGAGGGAAGCCGTCCCTCACAGCTCCCTCTGTGTCTTTTCTCTCTCCAGGTAGAGGCAGAACCAGGTCAGGCCTGAACTTGTAGCCGAGTAGAGCAGGGGGTGGGGGTGGGGGCTGGACACAGCTCAGAGGGGCTGGTGCCCAGGGCGGCTCTGTGTATCCCACCTCCTGCAGCCCCAGAGCAGGGGGGCCAGGACACCTCGTTGGCCAGAATGCTGGGGGCAGCCTGGGGCAAGGAGGGAAATCTGAAGTTGCCAAAAGTTAGTTTTGGTGAGAAATGAGGTCTTCCTCCCACCCAGATTCTGGCAGCTCTTTTTCCCCATAGAGTTGCCACCACAGACCATGGTTCTGGGGTCTTCCTGGATCCCTGCTCACCCTGTGAGCAGGCAATGGACAGATGTCTTTTCTAGGACTAGGGTATATGATGAGGGGGGACTCATGGGACCCCAAATGCCCCCTCCTCAGAGAGAGGCTGGGATCCAATGGGAGTCTCAACCTCATGGGCCTTCCTCTACCATCACTCCCCGCCCCCCCAGGGAGGGAACAGTAATTAATGCTAATTAGTGCATTTGGCTGAGTAGGATGGTCAGTGATGCCCAGGTCAGAGCTGTGTGTATGTGTGTGTCCTGGGCTCTGCTCCCACATTCACCCTCAGGTTTGCAGATCTTGGCACATTCTGAACAGCTGGGGAAATATTAAAATGAAAAGGAGACATCTCAAACAGAGGAGGCCAAGAACTTAAGAGATCTGGCCTCAGCTCGGCGGTGGGCCTCAGTTTCCCTGCTTGGAATCCAGGACTTCTCTGGTCCCTTTTCTCTGAGCTTCTCCAAGTCTCTTTTTGGTTCCTGGTCAGTTGGCCTTCCCATCATGGAAACTGAACCTGGTGGGATCTGGAGAGGTGAGTGGGTGATCAAAGTGGGTCTAAGGAAGAAACAGGGCTGACCGGGGGTTGACTGAAGACAGCGAAGCCAGTGAGAGGGGCTGAGAAGGTTAAGGCAGCAGCCATCAGGAGGGCCAGGGGGGCCAGGTGGAGTCAGAGAACAGCCCTGGGAACTGGCTGTGGGGTCTGGCAATGAATGGTGTTCAGAGGCCACCTGGATGGCCAGCCCTCTCCCAGACCCCTCTGAGGGCTCAGGGTGGAAGCTGGAAGGGAGCAAAAACTCCCAGTCCTATCCACCTCTTCGCTCAGGAAGGGAGAGGAGCCAAGGGGTCCGGCTCACAGAGAGGACCATTCGGGGTGGCGGGGGGAGCTGGTGGTGCCAGGCCCCAAGGAGCCAAGAAAGAGGGCTCCCAAGACTGCAGCTCTCCATGGAGGTGGCCGGGAGGTCCCAGCCTCTGCTTCCCATGTGGGGTTTAAGGGGTAGTGTTGAGGATCCAGGTCTCCGTGGACCCCTGGGGTCATGGCGGGAGCTTCTCTGCTCAGAGCTGGGGTGGAGACCAGCTGATCACACTTGGCCCTGTCCCTGTGGCCTAGCCCCATCCTCCCCTTCCCCCAGTGTTGTGCCAGCCTAGGGTGGTCTGCCGGAGAGGCACTGCCCCTCGGGGCTCTGCCTGTCTGCTCAGGGTCCCGCAGGAGGCTGGGACCCACAGGCGCAGGGGCCCAGAGAACCCTGTCCCTCTGTGAATCCGCAAAGCCTCAGCCCCTGAGGTTTCCTAGAGTGCTGATTGCTTCCTGTGCTCCCTGCCAGGCCCACAGGACCGGAAGTGATAGAGGGAAGCGGGAGTGCAAGTGTGTGCTGCTGGACCTGTGTGTGTGTGTGTGTGTGAGGCCGAGAGGGACCCTCTGTGGGTGACACCGTAGGGGTGGTGCATGTGAGGGGAACTGGGGTGAAATCAGTTCATGTGTGTGACTTCACAGGACGGAACTGTATGCGACATTGTGACTTTGTAACATGCATGTGAGAGACGCTGTGACGTTCTCAGTGTGTGACTGATCTGCATGCGTGCGTGTGTGTGTGTAGGGCACCTCTGTGTGTGTGAGGGGCCATCACACGGGGTGGGTTTATGAAAGAACCCGTCTGCTTGACCAGTGGTGTGAGCTCACATCCCTGTCCGGCACTGACTGGCTGGGATGCCGATGCGCCACCTGTGAGGGCCAGTGCGACCGTGTGATGCTGTGTGTGTCCAAGGCAGAATGAGGCACACTGGGCCGGATGTGCTCACGTATAACACGCTGAGACGCCGTTGTGACATGATGGACTCTACCTAGTGCAGCATGCGAGTGCTGAGAAGCCGTGGCCATGGCTGAGCGTGAAATCAGGTGTGTGGGTGAGACGGAGAAAGAAAGCCCACATGCCGAGGGTCGGTGCCGCTTGCGGGGTGAGACTGACCCTGTGGGCGGTCACATCTGTGGTGGTTTGAGATAGTGGGGCCGTGGGGGTGACACCCTTCAGGGCTGTGGCATGTATGGCGTGGGATGCCGTGTGTGTTGAATTTGAGGGCCCGTGACCCCGTGATCGTGGCAGATCACAAAAAAAACCTGTTAGAAACAAAGGATGTAATTAATGCTGCTGAATTGTGCACTTTAAAAAGGTACTTTTTTTTATCGTGTATATTTTATCACCATTTAAAAAAAAATTAAGGGACTGCCCTGGTGGTCCAGGAGTTAAGACTTTGGTGCTTCCACTGCAGGGGGTGCAAGTTTGATCCCTGGTAGGGCTGCATGCAGCCCCCCCAAAAAATGTTTTTTTAAAAGGAAAGAAATGAGAGATGCAGGTGACAGTGGCAGTGCGGGGCAGTGGCTGTGAACAGGAGTGTGTATGTTTGAGAGAGAGGAGGGGCCCAGGGCAAGCTTCTGTGTTTATACATAACATTGACAGTGTGACTTTCCCGAGGAGGCAGCAACCAACTGAGGGATGGGTCACATCTCGGTGGGTGACCCAGAGTCCAAGGGGCCCTCTGACACGGTGAGAACTGCGAAACCCAGAGTCACCCCTTTACTGCACCCCCGCCCTCTCCAGCCTGGATCCCTGGCCTTCCTGGACTGAGTCGAGATGAAGAGGCTGGACAGCGGCTCGGAGTGGGGGGTGAAGTCTGGGAAGTGGGCCCCTTCTCTCTGCAGGAGGTTTGAGGGCTCCGAGCCCCTTCCCTCCCTCCTACACTGCTGGAGGGGGGAGACAGTGAGGGGGAGCCTTGGAGAGAGAAGCCTACAGGGGCTTCCCTGCCCCCTCGACTCCCTGAGAAGCCTGTGCCCTAGGAGAGGGGGTGGGTGGGTGCAGAGGCTGGATTCCCAAATTGGAAGCACATTAATAAGCTGGGCAGCGGGGGAGCCCCCTTCACCTCCCTCCTAGTGGGCTCTGCAAATTGCTTCCTCCTGTAAAAATCTCAGCCCGGCTCTAGGGAGGCGGGTACTCCCTCCCTAGCCTGGCAGGGCGTGGTCACTTGGCAGGATCCCTGAGGGGGGGTGTGGGGTCCTTGGGCTGGAGGTGGGGGCGGCGGACACCATCCGCATCCCACCCGCCCTACGCTCCCTGTCCCAGCACAGCACAGCTACTTCTAGGGTGGGAGCCTCTGGCAGCTGGAGAACAGCTGGCCCCGCGGTGGGGGTGGGTGGGGAGGAAGGAGGGAAAGACGGATGGGGGCAGGGAGGCTCCCTGAGCCTTCCTCCACTGCCGGCCCCATCCTCAACCCGCCGGCCGGTCAGCCTTGCCCTGCCCTGCCCTGGTCTGGAGGCAGGGCATTCGGGATGAAACTGCTGATTTCCTGATCTTCCCACCCTTTGAGTGAGGTTCTCACTCAGCATGAGAGCATTTTGGGGGCTGAGTTTCTGCAGGAGCGGACAGCTGCTGCCTCTACCCCCAGTGCAGACAGCGGTTCAGTCGCCTCCTTGGTGGGGCCGCTACCTGGGGAGAGTGGGGGGGATTGCTGACACCTGCCTGGACTGGCCTGGCTTGCATCTCCCACGAGGCCCAGGCTCTGGGGAGGCCCAAGCTTCAAGTCTGTCCCTGCCCCCACTTGAAAGGCAGTAGAGGGCGGGTGGTTTGGAGTTGGTGGGGTGGGAGGGGCTGGGGTGGGTGTTTAGGTCCTCTGTGGCCGCCCCGGCCTCCCTGGCTTCCACCTCTGGAGCTGTCCAGCCAGTTATTCCAGCAGGTCTGGCCCCAGGGAGGGGAGTGGGCTGCAGAGTACCCCTTATCTCCCTCAGGGCCCTGAAGCCTGCTCGCCTAGCCTCCTATCTCCCACCTGGCCACCACCCAGAGGCATCTTCTGACCTCCCAAGGCCCTGGGAGAAGGGGAAGCAGGTGTGACTGGTCAGATCGAAGGTAAAGGCCATATGAGAGCACAGAGGCCCGCAGGCCCTGCAGGAACGCGGAGAGGGGAGGTCCTCTGAGAGGAGGGGTGGGGAGCGGTGGGCCAGGAGGGGCCGTCGCCCTGGATGCGGCCCCAGCCCCAGCGATGGCTCCCTGTCACTCCTCCCTTCCCCTTTGGTCTGCTCGGGGCTCGGGGTCTTTCTGTCCTTGACTCCATCCGTCTCTTTCTCTCTCCCCCCACCTTCTGGTTTTCCGTTCCGCACAGCCTGACCATGTCTTGGTTTAGTGATTGGCCCCTTTCAGCTGGGCCTCCTGTCTTCTCCATCTTGGTCTCTGTCTTTCTGTGTCTCTGTTGGTCAGGGTCCCTCGCCCCCTCCTCGCAGTGTCCGTGGAGCCCACTCTCTCCAGCAGTCTACCTGTTCCGTCTGTCAGTCTCTCTCCGGATCTCACTCTCGCCCTCCTGTTCTCACTCCAACTTTCCCTCTCTGGGTCTCTCACTCTCTGACCGTCTCCTCTCTTTTGTCAGTTTTCTTGGCTGTCTTCTCTTCACCCACTCCCAGACTCTCCCCCATCCTGCACCCCCCATCCCTCCACCTCTTTGCCCCTCACCTGGGTCTTTCTCCCCCTTCTCCCACCTGTCTTGAGAGCAACGCAGAGGCTCTGCACACCTGGGCCAGCGACAGTGAGCGGCTGGGGGCTGCCACCCCTGTAAACCCCGCCATGGAAAGGGCAGATCAAACCCTAAGCTGAGTGGGGGCTAGCATCCCTGGGGTCAGCCCCCTTCACCATTGGCCTCAGGATTGGCCTCAGTCCAGTCCTGCAGCTGGCTGAGGGGAGCCCGTAGCCTCCTCCCTCCCCGCAGGCTGAGTCCCAGTGGTTTGGAGTCTAAGAGAAGGAGGGGGGCCCACTCTCTGTCCTCGCCCCAGGGCAGTAACTCTGGGAAGGCCAGAGCGGCTATCCAGGCTCTCCACAGTGACCCCCTCCTGAGTGACATGGTAGGACAGAGACCCTAGTTCAGCCCCCAGCCAGGCGCCACTGCCCACCTGCCAGTGCCCCGGGTGTTCCTCGTTCTGGTGGGGCGGTGCAGATATTCTCACTGGGTGTCAATCTGGGCACCCACACAGCAGCATAACCTGCACACATGGTGCTCCTGGGCATGGCTGTGTGGGGTGGGGAGTTACCTGCGGGCCCCCAGGAGTGTGCCTGGAAAGTGGGTCTTGCATGTAGCCTGTGAGCCAGTGGAAGGGACGGTGGTCCCGCTTCTCTCCTTGACTTGTCCTTGCGGCCGCCCCCCCGGGGCTCCCCTCCCCCTCGCCAGCTGCCAGCAGTCCCAGCCAGGGGCCGCCGCCCCACCCCCCCCAGTCTGTCCCAGCTCCCAAGCACTGCTGTGTTCGCCATATTTGGCCACAGTGCTCCTGCGGGGGGCGGGGCGGGGCTGACATCACCCTGAGAAGGGGGGGCCCCCCGCCGCCTGGGTGAGGGGAGGCGGGCAGAGACTTGGGGGAGGCAGGAAAGTGGCTTTGGAAAGTCTGGGGCTGGCAGGGCCCCCCATGCGCCGGGCCCCTGCTGCTCTGAGGGAGGCCTCAGGGAAGGATTTGGGGGGAAATGGGCTGAGGAATCTGTTGGGAGGGGTCTTAGCTCATCGTAATCCCTCATCTGCCTCCCCTCTAGAGCCCACTCATCTGTGGCACTGTCAGACCTGGGGGAGGCTTTGCATCCCAACTACCCCAGTACAGGAGCCGCTGTGATCCCCCCACCCTGCATTGCCCTCCCCGCTTTATTACATAGACTTGGTCTCAAGGGGTTGAGGAGGGGATGGAGGTGGGGATGCAGTTCCTGGGCTGAATAGAGAAGTGTGGCCCTTGCGACCCGTCAGGAGCACGGCTTCCTCTCTCCATGGCTGCCCTCTGGTGTGTCCTGAAGGCCTTCCAAGGGAGGGTTATGGCAGTAACCTGGGGGTCCTTGAAGTTGCTCCAGCCACCTGGGTTGAGGAGATCCCGTGGCCCAGACCCCACTAGGTAGACTGAGGATGGTTGCCGTGACAGCTGGGTCTCCTTTCTGTCTGCAGATGGTGGGACTTCTCATCTTGGTTAAGAGACCGAAGTTAGATTGCCTGTGTTCAGAACCCAGCTTTAGTACGCACTAGCTGCGTGTCCTTGGGCAGATTGCCTAACCTCTCTGTTCCTTGGTTGTCTCATCGGAAAAGTGGAAATAATAATAGTAGCCACCTCATGGGTGACGGTGAGGATGAAGTGAGTCAGTGTGTGTCAAGTCCTAGACTAGTGCCTGCCATATGCAGGTGCTGTTGTTTGTAGTGACGTGAATGTAAACTCTGTGTCCACCTGACATTCAGGCAGCAGCCCCCGCCAGGCCCTCCCAGGCTGCCAGCAGCCACCTTCACGCCTTCCAGAGTAAATAGGTGGTCCCCAAAGGGAGAACCCCACCCATTTGGCAGGACCTGGAATTCTTGTTTGAAGGGAAAGAATTCTCTTCCCTGGCTTCTGTGGGGGTCTCCCACCTGGCTCCCTTCTCTCTGTTCAGCCCAGAGCACATCCCAGAGTCTAGCCATCTGGGGCTCTGCAGCTCCCTGGACCCTGAGAAAGCCCTGGACGTGCAGTTCTAAGGCTGAAGTGGGCCGGGGGTGAGCCGAAGGGCTGTGTGTGTTGGGGGACTGTCTGGGTGTGGTCTGCTTTAATAACCCAGCTCGGCGTGTGCAGGGAACTCAGAGTTTATAGAGCCCTGGCCCTTCCACCATGTGGGCCAGGGCAGGGGCGGGTGTGTGGGTGGTTTATGGGCTGCTGTGGGGCCGGGAGGTGCGGGAACAGGAAGTGGGATGGAGGAACGGGTGGGGTTGAGCAAGGCTGTCAGCCCAGCACCTTCTCAGCTGCTCCCTTACCCCCCAGCGTCGCTCCATTCTCCAGGATTCCTAGGGCAGTTCCTGCCCTGAGATTAGGTTCCTTGGCAGGGTTCTCATGAGTTAGCTTTTGAGGAAAGCAAAACCATACCCTCCCTGGATCAGGAACCCTCATCTTATGGCAGGTCCTTGGCAGGGTTGGGTTGATGCTGGGGGAGAAGAAGGGGTGAAGTGTTAGTTGCTCGGTCGTGTCCGACTCTTGCGACCCCATGGACTGTATAGCCTGCCAGGCTCCTCTGTCCGTGGAATTCTCTAGGCAAGAATACTGGAGTGGGTTGCCATGCCCTTCTCCAGGGGATCTTGCCAACCCAGGGATCGAACCTGGGTCTCCGACATTGCAGGCAGCTTCTTTACCGTCTGAGCTACCAGGGAAGCCCACGGGTGGGGGTCCCTGATCAGGACTCCTGATGACGAGGAGGAGAGTCGAGGCTAGAGGCAAGGAGCCCTTTTGAGAGCCGCAGAAATCCTTGGCCCTGCCCGTGTGGTCCTCCTCTCTTCCTCGTCATGGTGCCTTTGGCAGCTGCATGGTCTTGTGAGCCTGTTTTCCTCATCTGCATAATGGGCATCACTCCTTGCCACCCCCCCGCCAACCCCCCCAACGCCACCTTAGTTTTGAGGGTTGAATGAATATGAAAGTGCAGGTGGCGGTGGTTTAGTCGCTAAGTTGTGTCCGACTCTTGCGACCCCATAGACCGTAAGCCCACCAGGCTCCTGTGTCTATAGGATTTTCCAAGCAAGAGTACTGGAGTGGGTTGCCATTTCCTTCTCTGAAAGTACTTTTTCCTCACAAAAGCGCTGTGCAGGTATAAGGCATTTTGTTGTTGCTCTTGATCTCCACTAGTACCATGTCTTGAGTGTTAATGAAAGAATCTCATTTCATTTTAACCCTCACAATCTCAGGGAGACCCTTCCTTCCTTTTAATAAGGCTCAGAGAGGTGGAGTCACTCACCCAAGGTCACACTGACTAAACCACCCCACCCTGGAGCACTGGCCCGGCCCCGGGGTGGGAGATTGCTGTTGTCTGGAAAGGCCCTGTGCTACCTAACCCCTCTGCTTCTGCCCCCCAGGTTCAGGCTGCCCAGTGGGCTCAGGCCCAGAGCCCAGAGCAACCAGCACAATAGCGTCCAACAGCTGGAATGCCAGCAGCAGCCCCGGGGAGGCCCGGGAGGATGGGCCCGAGGGCCTGGACAAGGGGCTGGACAACGATGCAGAGGGCGTGTGGAGCCCGGACATTGAGCAGAGCTTCCAGGAGGCCCTGGCCATCTACCCGCCCTGTGGCCGCCGCAAGATCATCCTGTCGGACGAGGGCAAGATGTATGGTGCGTGCGGGGAGGCAGGGGACCCTGGGCCGGACTTGGGGAGGCGCCTGGCCCTCCCCGCCCCTCCCCCTGCTCTCTGCCCCCTCACCCAACCGGTTTGGCGAAGTCCTTGCGGGGCCTCCAGCCCTCCTAGGGCGGGCCGGCGGGCGGGCGAGTCTGGGCGTGCAAGCCTGTGTGTCTGGATCCTCCTCACAAACAGGCCAGGCTTGCCCCCTCCACCAGAGTGCAACCCACGCGCGACACCCCCTGGCTGCCCCTCCTCTCCTCGCCCCTGCTGGCCTGGAGGTTTCGGGGTGACTCAGTGGGCCCCAGAAACTGGGTCAGTTCGGTGTGTTCTGGTCTGGACCTGAACACAGGTCCCTCTCCTAGGAGGATGTCGGGGAGGGTCCCTCTCCTAGGAGGACGTTGGGGAGCCCCCCGAGGGCTGAGGCCTGGGGTGGGATCCCAGTGCAGAGCAGGGGTTCCCCCCATCATGGGTGGGTCGGGGAGGGGGACTGCAGGGTGGTGAGAGGCCTGCTCTGGGAAGGGCCCGTGTGGGGAAGAGGGTCTCACCTCCTCCTAGGCCTCCTGCTTGCCTCCCTCTGCCACCTGGCCCACCTCCTGCTTTCAGAAGGGAGTGTCCCCCCCACCCCGTTCCTTCCTCAGAGGGCTCTCCCAGGGCTGCATTTTTGGGATAACTCAACCCTTCTGCTCCTGGCTCCTTGCCAGCATCCTCCAGCTCTCTGGAGTGGGGCAGGCCGTCAGCCCGTCCGCGCCCGGTGTGCAGCGCCGTGGGGGGAGCAGAAGGGAGACAGCTGGGCTGCCTGGGTCCCCTTCTCCTCCCACGGGCACACGCCCACCGCCAGCCCGGGCCCACTCGTGGGGCGGGCAGGTGTTCCCGGGTGCCTTCCCCGGGATGGGGGCCACCTGCCCCCACCACCACCTCCCAGATGGCCGGGGCAGCCCCGCAGGGTATTTTTAGACAGGGTGGAGGGAGTGGGGTGGAGGGGGCAGGCAGGAAGGGAGGGGCAGTGGGCCTGGTTCTGTCATGGAAGAGGAATTTGGAGAATGTGGCCCTTCTGCGGAGGCTGTGGAGTTGGGGGGCAGGGGCCTGGAGTTGGGGGTAAGGGGTGTGCCCCCAGGATGCTGACATACACTGCACCATGTGTCCCAAGCACCACCCCTCGCTTCACAGGGCCAAGCCCTCGGACACTGGCCAGCCTCTGGGTCCCCCGAGGGTCTGGGGTGCAGAGCAGAGCCCCCGCATCCAAGGCTGCCGGGCTGAGCCCGCTCTCACAGGGTGGAACAGACACTGGGAACCAGTGACTTGGGGGTGACAGGCTCAAGGACATGGTGATGCGCTCAGTGACACCTCTTGACCCAGGCTGTTGGTGTAGGAGGCGTGCTGGGGACCGTCCGGTCCTTCCTGCCTGTTTCACCAGAGAAGGACAGGGACCCAGGGCCCAGAATTCTCACAGACACACAGGGATGTGTGCCCAGGAAGAGACGTCACACACACACCCTCATTGACAACACAAGGGGGAAGGAAGCCCTGCCCGGGGCTGGGAGTGGGGGGCCCAGCTGTCCTGCCGCCCTTCGGCCGCACCTGCCCCTGTCTGTCTCGCAGGGAAAGCCCGTCAGGCCGCCTGACATTGTTCCACCTCCTGCTCTGCAACCCCTCCCCCAATGAGCAGCCCCCCCAGGTCCTGGAGGCCATAGGGGAGCCCTGGGACTTCCCCTTCAGCTGCCCTGCTTGTGCCTCTTGGGGGGCAGAGAGGGGGGTGGTTTGGAATTGAGACAGAGATGGGGGAACAGGCGTGGTGTGGTTTCCAGCTGGGGAGGGGCTCTCCTCTTTGCCCACTTCCCATTTTCCTCTTATCCCAATCTAGGTCGAAATGAGTTGATCGCACGCTATATTAAATTGAGGACGGGAAAGACTAGGACGAGAAAACAGGTAAGAGATGATTTATACTGTGCACACCCCCCACCCCAAAAGACACCCTCTTCCCTGCCTCCTTCAGCCCCTTCCCAGCCGAGCTAGCCCACTTCCCTGCCCACTTCCTTGGATTCGCCCCATTACTCAGCCCTGGTTCCCCGACCTGGGATCGAACCTTAGCCACCCGCACTGGGAGCGAGGAGTCTCCTCCTCCTCTGGACCTCCAGGGAAGTCGCCGCTGTCCTTTGTGACTGCCCCCCTCCCCCAGATCTTTGGTTCAGTGACCACAGATCGCTGGGCAACTGTGGCAGCTGTGTGTCCCTGCCCCGAGTGGCTCACTGACCAGGCAGGGAGACGGACAGTTGGACAGATGAGTGCAGAGGAGGGCGGCATGGCTGAGATTGGAGTGTGCGCTATCGGACAAGCATCTAACCCTGACCAGCCAGGGGAAGGGAGGAGGAAGGGCTGGGAAGGCTTCCTGGAGGAGACGATGCTCAAGATGACTTTTTTTGTAGGAAGGAACAGATTTAGGCAGGCAGGAGGAAAGGGAGATGATTCTTCCAGGCCAAGGAAGTTGGCTGTACAAAAAATAATTGTTAACGCCTCCAGAGTTGACTTTGTGTTCATGTATTTAGTCCTCATAGCAGCCTTGTGAAGTGGGTACAGTAATTATCTCCCTCTTACAGGTGAGGAGACCAAGGTGCAGGAAAGTTAAGTAACTTCCTAAGGTTGCTTGGCAGGTTGGATCCACTGGACAGGAAAAGAGATTTCAGTTGGTGTGGTGTGTGGAGGGAGGGGTGGAGAGATTGAGCTGGCGCCTGAGGGCCAGGTTTCCCTGGGGGCAGCTGGGGGCCTGGAAGGGACTAGATCAGGGAGTGGCAGCTGTTAAGGCCTGTCTGCCCCGAACACCCGAGGCAGTGCATAGGGAGGGCCAGGCGGAGGCAGGGACCTAGGTCAGCTGCAGCCTGGGCAGTGACCGTGGGTAGCGATGGTGGACACGGAAGAAACTGGCGATCTGGGAGCTAGTCATCTAGGCTTCCAGTCCAGGGAGGAAACCTGAACGGAGCCCTTTAGGGTGGGTTGCATGTGGGGTGAGAGAGGCAGGCTGGAGTCAGGGACCTGGAGAACCAAGGTCAGCACCGCCCGAACCTCCTTCTCTGGGTGGGATTTGGGCCTTGCCACCCACCCCCAAGATCCCCCCTGTCTCCAGGGAAGGTTCTGGGTCCACTCACCCAGTGTGGAAATTGCTCCCTCATTGTTCAGGCCTTATTAGTCACTCTGCCTGGGCCCGCGCATGGTCGTCGTCGTCGTTAGTTTCTTATTTATTTCATTTTACTTGGCTGCACCAGGTCTTCCTCGTGGCACACAGGATCTAGTTCCCTGAACAGGGTTTGAACCCAGGGCTCCCTGCATTGGGAGCTCGCTGTCTTAGCCGCTGGACCACCACGGAAGTCCCTGGGCCAGCTCAGACCGTACAGCATTTATTCATTTAGCAAATCGTTGAAGCTACTACTGTGTTCTCCCGGCACTAGGGATCCCGCCAAGAACCGGACAGACAGGGCCCAGTTCCCTGAAGCCTGGGGCCATGGGAGGAATACTAGCTGTTCAGCCCCCGGCTTCAAATACTTGCTCCTCTACCTGCGGGCAGGGGATGCCTCACCTCCCAGCCTCTGTCCTCAGCTGTTCAGTTAGCTTAAATGTAAAACAGCGTGTATTTGTGTACGAATTTGCCACTTCTATTGCTATTAGTATTATAGTCATTACGGTGAAGGATTACGGTGAAGATTGCTCAGTTGTGTCCAACTCTTTGCGACCCCATGGACTGTAGCCTACCAGGCTCCTCTGTCCGTGGGATTTTCCAGGCAATAGTACTGGAGTGGATTGCCATTTCCTTCTCCAGGGAACTTCCCGACCCAGGAATTGAACCCGGGTCTCCCACATTGTAGACAGATGCTTAACCATCTGAGCCACCAGGGAAATCCCATTATAGTCATTACAGACCACCATCCCAGGCACAGGAAGAGGGGACTGTCTTGGGCAGGTGTGTCCTGCTTCACCCAAAAGACGTGTTTATAGGAACCTGTTGGTCAGAGTGGGAAGGGGCCCAGGCATCTTTAAATGAGACCCAGGGAGGGTGGCAGATCCCCTGAATTCTGGGTCCAGCATCACACCTGCTCCTGGCCAGATATCCCAAGAAGGCTGGCTGTACAATGACATTTTACATACTAGCTGTTGGTAAGCTCAGGATTTTAAAAACCTCTGGCTTTTGTCATTTTGCAAGGGTGACACTCCTCTTACTTTATTATTAGAGCTCTGATGTCTGATATCTCCTCAAAGAGGGACCCAACCTATGGTTGTGAGAATAAGGTGTGTCTTTATGTGTCACAAAGAGCAATGCAAGGTTTTTTGGTGGTTTTCATTTTACTTTTAGCTGAAAAAAAAATGCAGTTTTTAAATTTATTTTTTATAGCTACTTAGACCAATTAATGGGCTTCCCTCATAGCTCAGTTGGTAAATCATCTGCCTGCAGTGCAGGAGACCTGGGTTCAATTCCTGGGTTGGGAAGATCCCTTGGAGAAGGAAATGGCAACCCATTCCAATATTCTTGCCTAGAGAATCCCATGGACAGAGGAGCCTGACAGGCTACAGTCCACAGGATCACGAGAGTCGGACATGGCTTAGCGATTAAACCACCACCCCCCCAGCAGTTAATAGCAAGTGCAGTGCCTTCGTGGGCTTCCCAGGTGGCTCGGTGGTAAAGAATCTGTCTGTCAAGTAGGAGACGTGGGTTTGATCCCTGGGTCAGGAAGATCCCCTAGAGAAGGAAGGGGCAACCCACTTCAGTGTTCTTGCCTGGGAAATCCCATGGACAGAGGAGCCTGGAGGGCTACAGTGCTGGGGTCACAAAACGTCAGACACGACTTAGCGACTAACTGACAACAACAATGCCTGCATGTTGAAAGCGCAGCTAATATTACATTAGGGTTAAGTCCCATGTGACTTTCAGCTGTCACAGAGTTGGCCATCTGGAGATAAGTCCTGGGCTAAGGGCCTATTGGTGGTGGCCAAGTGAGCTCTGCTGTCAGGCCACTTGGGTCCAGCGGTGTGACCTTGGATAAGTTGCTTAACCTCTCTGTGCTTTGGCACATCATCCCAATCATATTAAATTGGGAATAATATTAGTGCCAACTTCTTAGCATTGCTGTAAAGCTCAGATGAGTTGGTACATGTAAAGTGCCGGGAACAATAGTAACTGTGTGGAACTTCCCTGGTAGTCCAGTGGCTAAGACTTCAAGCTCTCAGTGCAGTTGATCTGGGTTCCATCCCTGGTCAGGGAACTAGATCCCACATGCCACAACTAAAGATCCTGCATGTTGCAAATAAGACCAAGTGCAACCAAATAAATAAATAAATAATACATTTAATAACAAAAAAAATACTAGCTGTGCTCGGTAAATGCTGGTTATTGTCATGATGTGAAGTGATCAAGAATCTTGCTGGCTGTAGGTCTGAATCGTGGGCGCAGTGAGATGAGAAGCACTCATTTGGGTCCTCACCAGATAGCAGGGGGCCTTCCAGCAGCCCTTACATAGTAACTTTTAATCCATGATTAAAAAGAAAAACTGTTTCTTTGTGGCGATAAAAACAATTTGCAAGGCAAGCCAACAGCAATTGCTGATACTGAAAGTGAAGCAGCTTAGAAGATCCTCGAGTTCCTCCCCGCTTGTTTCATGGGGGAAAAAAAACAGAGACGTTTAGTTCTCTGAGGCTCAGGGTCAGATCCTTGACAATGTCAAGGGGGTGTTGTGCAAGCCCAAGGCGCACACATCCAGATGGTGGCTAGCTCAGTTTTGCCAGTTGAGGGAGGCTTCAGGAAGGAGGAGCTGGAGAAGAAATGCAATTAAGAGGATATACTGTGTACACAGAGAGAGTACACACTGCTATGTGTTAGTCCGAGGGGAAGAAAGGCGTGCTGGGGAAGGGAGCTGCGTGAACAAAGCAGGAGCGAGACCAGGCCTAGTTCCATAGGCTGGCAAGCTGGGGTCTTCTTGGGAGGACTTAGGCAGAGGTTCAGGGGAGACCTTCTGTAAGGGATTTGGCCTTGATGGGTAATCTGGTGGCCAGCAGAGGCATTATGGCCATGGCTAGCCTCTGAGATGCCAATTGGAAAAAAAAGGGGTCCAATGAGGAAGAAGTCACGCGTTCTTGGAAGAATACAAAGATGCTCTTCCTCTGTTTTTTACCAGTCATCTTTTAATGGGTGTTAATTCTCCATTAGGATGTGAAAGGATTCAGGGCTGCCAGGCAAAGGTCATGGTCAGGAATGCAGAGTGTCCCTTCACATCGGGCCCTCTTCAGTGGTACTTGTGTGGCCACTTGTGTTTGAACTCCTTGTAAGAATGGCAGTAGTTGAAAAGCTTGTAAGCTGCCAGCACCGTGGAAAGTCCGGCAAGGCTTCCTTTCTTCACATTGACATACTTGTTGTCATACTCTTGAAATGCTCCAGCAGTGCCTTTAGGGGCGAAATCCTGCGTCAGTATCCAGCTTAGCAGCTCCCCTGTTTGGCTATCCAGGAGCTTCTCCAGCTGGTGGTATGACTGATGCCATCTTGGATTCCAGGGGTCTCTCTTCCTTTGCTTTAGATGCAGCCCTGCATCAGGGCACACGGCTTGGCCAACAGAGCTTGAGCTAGATTTTAGCCCTCACTGGTCAGGTGCTCTTACACAGTGAACAACTTGTACAACTGTACATGGTAGTCCTGGAAGCCACAGTAGGCTCATGATCAAGACAGGCCAAAAGAGAGCAGAATTGGCAGTGCAAAGGGGTGTCTGCCCACAGGGGCCCCACAGTTCCCCCCCACTTACAGTTGGTCCCAGGAATAAGGGCTGGGATGCTCCTTGCCCGTGGCCACCCCAGCTATGCCTCCTCACTGTCTGTGTTTTCCTCTCTGGCCGGGCACGGGGCGGCCCCTAGGTGTCCAGCCACATACAGGTTCTAGCTCGGAAGAAGGTGCGGGAGTACCAGGTTGGCATCAAGGTATGTCAGGCACCTGACCAGGGCCTCCAGCCCCCTTCTCACTCACGGTGCCTCCTCCACTGTCTGCGTGGCTCAGGCCTCTGCCTCGGCTGGCTCTCCAGCCCCTCTATGGCTGCTTTCTGGCTGAAGCTCTATTCTGGCCTCTCCTGTTTTTTCTGCTCTTTTTCTCTTTCCTTTCTCTCTCTACAGGTCTCTAGCCACTTGCAGGTTCTAGCCAGGCGGAAGTCTCGGGAGATTCAGTCCAAGCTGAAGGTAGGGGGTCCCCTGCCACTTGGCCTGGCCTTGCCCGGGCCTGGTGCTGCTCTCTGACCCCAACCGGGGAGAGGGAACCGGCTGTGGAGCTATAGGTGGGCAGCATGGGGGTCTCAGAAATATGAGAAGCAGAAGAAGCCCAGTGGCCGCCTCATGCTGCACAGGGCCACGGTCCCTGGAGACAGGAGGAGCCCAGGAGGACAGCCCACCCGACAGCGAGGGAGAGGAAGACCATCTGGGGGCCACTGAGGCTCAGCTCTCTTCTCCTCCATTTTCCTTTTCTCCTTCCTCCTAATTGCTGCTTGCTAATTGCATGGGGACTTCGGGTGGGCAGGGAGGAGACACCGGGTGGGGAGGACTGGCAGGCATGGCTGTTCCTTGTCTTGGGCACTCAATCCTGGTGGCCCTGTGGCTGAGGATCTCAGAGCCTGGGCTTATGGCCCCAGCCTGGGTAAGCTGCACCTCTTTTCTGCCCATGGCTGCCCAGCAGACCACGCCTCCTGCCCCTGCTCCTCTGCCTGAAGCACAGCCCCAGTGGGTGTGGACAGACCCAAAGGGCCCCAGCTTGGTCCCCTAACTAGATCTCCAGCCCCTCCACCCTCATCCTGCCCTTTCCGGGGCACCCTCAGCCGACACGGACTCCCTCCCGGTGGCAGGGGGCTGGGGGGAGGTCCACGACTGCCTCTGAGCTCCCCTGGGCCCCT
Source organism: Bos indicus (assembly GCF_029378745.1). Taxonomy (NCBI): domain Eukaryota; kingdom Metazoa; phylum Chordata; class Mammalia; order Artiodactyla; family Bovidae; genus Bos; species Bos indicus. The sequence goes on along the minus strand of NC_091782.1, from coordinate 10,941,433 downwards.
CAGGACCCCAAGAGCCAGGTGGGCACTGAGAGGAGGGCGGTGAAATGACGTGCCCTCCACCCCCCACCCCATCCGGGCTCCTCTGTGTCTCATCTAATCCATCCTCCTTCTCTTCCACAGGCCATGAACCTGGTAAGTAGCACTGCCCCTGCCCTGAGGGTGGGGGAAGGGCAGCGGGTGGGAAAGCACCTATGCAGAATTTTCAGAGTATGGATTGCGAAATCAGTGTAATAGACTGTGCAAACAGCGTTTTTTTTTTTTTTTTCTTAATGGATGATAGTGGCTCTTAAACTTTAGCTTGTATCAGAATCACCTGGAAGGCTTAGGGAGCCAGACTTCTCGGCCTCACCCTCAGAGTTTCAGAGTCATTAGGTCTGAAGTGGGGCCTGAGAATTTGATTTCTAATAAGCTTCCAGGGGATGCTGGTGTTTCGTTGGTCCGCGGACCAGACTTTGAGAACTGCTGATGAAATAGAAACTATGAGTGTTTGACACACAAGCAAAATAAAAGGAAATATTTTTCACGTATACTGGGTTATGGAATAAAATAAAAGTATCTCTTACTGTGGATTGTAATCAGAGGGATGATGTACACGTAGGAGCGAGGGCCTGGGACAGGGCCCCTGAGGCAGGCCGCCATCCTGTCTCTGGCCTGGCCGAGGCCTCACAGGGCTCCTCTCCTCCCCAGGACCAGGTCTCCAAGGACAAAGCCCTCCAGAGCATGGCGTCCATGTCCTCTGCCCAGATCGTCTCTGCCAGCGTCCTACAGAACAAGTTCAGCCCACCCTCTCCTCTGCCCCAGGCCGTCTTCTCGGCTTCCTCACGGGTACGGGGGTCCTGGCAGGTGGGACTGGGGTGAGGGAGTGCCTTTAGGGTGGGTGAGCTGGGAGTCCTGGATACTGAGGGACCCTGGCCTTTGTCCCGTCTCTGCAGTTTTGGAGCAGCCCCCCTCTCCTGGGACAGCAGCCTGGACCCTCTCAGGAGTGAGTATTGGGAGATGGCCTTCCCCCACCGTCTTCCTTCCCCTGTCAGCCGCGCTGGACTTCCCTTCCCATCTGGGTTCCAGCAACAGCTGAGCAAAATCTTAAATTAAAAATAGAGGGTTGGAGAGCACCAGTTCAGAGAGCTGATGCTTCTGTCTGTTCATTCATGTGTTTGTTTATTCATCAACCACTTGTCATCCATCTTACAATTATTTTTCACTCAGTTAATCTCTGAGTCAGTCTTTCAGTCAACAAGTCGGGTAGCCAAGTACTCTCAGCTCCTTCAACTCCAGGATGAATTTCTTCCTAAGACACGCCCTCGGTTTAATGAGCAGGTCTGCAGGGTGGGGTTTGAAATGCTACATTAAATGTGCACATCAGTTGTGAGATGCAGCCAGACTTCATAAAAGTTAACACATGAAGCAAACAAAACACTTGGGAGTTAGCTGGTCGGCATGCGTTTCGGGGAAGTGCACAGGAAGCCGGGTTCCTCCCTACGGGGGTCCCAGATGAGGCCCATATGACTGGGCCAGGCAGAAGGTGGGGAAGGGGGCGACTCTCTAACCAGCCCGTGCTCCTGTCTGCAGCATCAAGCCCTTTGCACAGCCAACTTACCCTGTCCAGCCGCCCCTGCCGCCAACGCTCAGCAGTAAGTTCCCCGCCCGAGGCAGCCACTCCGTTCCTCCTTCAGCACCTGCACGTGTGCTCGGGAGAGCCTGGGCCTGAGTGAATGAGTGAGTGAGTGAGTGTGTGTTTGTGTACACACGCGTGCGCACGCGCATGTATGGATACTGGGAGGGAGGGGTGGGTAACATCTGTAGGGGATCGGAACAGGCCAGGAATAAGCCCCTTACCTTTTACAGTGTTGCTTCCAGAACTGTGTTACAAGTACACACCACCAAAAGTGTTACACTGATAGGTGTGTATATATATAATTCCTTCTAGGAAAATACACCAAAATCTTCACGGAGTTTCACTTCTTCTAGGTATTGGGGTTCTGGGTAGTTTTTCTTTTTCCATTTTCACTTTATTTTAAATTTTTGAACTTTTTAATTTGTATTGGGGTAGAATGGCTACCCACCCCAGAATTATTGCCTGGAGAATTCCATGGACAGAGGAGCCTAGCAGGCTACAGTCCATGGGGTCACAAAGAGTCAGACACAACTGAGCGACTAACACTTGTGATGGTTTTAGGTCAACAGCAAGGGACTCTGCCATACATATACATGTATCCATCCTCCCCCCAACCGCCCCGCACCAATCCAGTTTGACACATAACGTTGAGCAGAGTTCCCTGTGCTATATACAATAGGTCCTTGTTTATCCATTTTAAATATAGCAGTGTGTACATACCCATCCCTAATTATCCCTTCCTTGCAGCAACCGTAAGTTCGTTTTCTAAGTCTGCCTTTTCACTTGCCTTGTATTTTCTGTTTGGACACACATTAACAGTGACACAAGGGAAAATCCACGGGTGTACATTACTGAGGCCACAACACACGGGGGTGCAGGGTCCGCGCTGCACACAGGCCGGGTGCAGGCGGGGGCGGCTCTGCGTGTAACCGCACAGCACCCCGTGCCGACGAGGGTCCATCTCGTCCTCCCAGATTACGAGCCCCTGGCCCCGCTCCCCTCAGCTGCTGCCTCTGTGCCCGTGTGGCAGGACCGCACCATCGCCTCCTCCCGGCTGCGGCTCCTCGAATATTCCGCCTTCATGGAGGTGCAGCGAGACCCTGACACGGTACCGTGGGGTTGGGGGCAGGGTCTGTGCGGTCCGGGGCCGCCGCTCAGGGTCGTGGGGCTGGGACACCGTGGTCGGGGGGGCGGTCTGTCTCCGTGCAGCCTGTTGCCCCCCCGCCCCGGGGCTTGCACACTTGTGTGCTCTCCTGACCCTGTACTGGGCCCTCCCCACAGTACAGCAAACACCTGTTTGTGCACATCGGCCAGACAAACCCCGCCTTCTCAGACCCGCCCCTGGAGGCAGTGGATGTGCGTCAGATATACGACAAGTTCCCCGAGAAGAAGGGTGGCCTGAAGGAGCTCTATGAGAAGGGGCCCCCCAACGCCTTCTTCCTCGTCAAGTTCTGGGTGAGCTGCCCTTGCTCCTCTGTTCTCGACGGCCCCCGCCAGGGGCACAGTGCCCCCTGGGCCCGCCCCTGCCCTCTCTGCCTGGGCCTGTGGGTACCATGCGGGAGATGGGTCCCCAGGCAGGATGCTTCCCTTGGCCTCGGTCAGCACCTCATGCCACCCGGCTCTCTCCTCCAGGCCGACCTCAACAGCACCATCCAGGAGGGCCCAGGCGCCTTCTATGGGGTCAGCTCCCAGTACAGCTCGGCCGATAGCATGACCATCAGCGTCTCCACCAAGGTGTGCTCCTTTGGCAAGCAGGTAGTGGAGAAGGTAGAGGTGAGTGGGGGGCCACAGCGAGGGAGGGGGCCGAGGGGTCGGCTGCTGGGAGTGGGCCGGCCGAGTGACTCCTGCCCCCCGCCCACCCCCTCCGGCTCCTGCAGACTGAGTATGCCAGGCTGGAAAATGGGCGCTTTGTGTACCGCATCCACCGCTCGCCCATGTGTGAGTACATGATCAACTTTATCCACAAGCTCAAGCACCTGCCAGAGAAATACATGATGAACAGCGTCCTGGAGAACTTCACCGTCCTGCAGGTGTGGAGGCGGCGGGGGGCACCCAGGCACAGGGGGAATGGGGTGGGTCAGGGGGCACCTGGGCACAGGGGGCACGGGGGTTAGGGGGCACCAGGGCACAGGGGCCTTGAAGCAGGGGTACCCAAGCCCATTCCTCAGAGGAGGAGCCTGAGCCCCAGAAAGGAGGACCCCTCCCCACACCCCAGCCCTGGGCTGCCTGACCTCCCATCTCTTCCTACCCGACCCCCAGGTGGTCACCAGCCGGGACTCCCAGGAGACCCTGCTCGTCATTGCTTTCGTCTTTGAAGTCTCCACCAGCGAGCACGGAGCCCAGCACCACGTCTACAAACTCGTCAAAGACTAGGGTGCCCTTGGCCCCCACCACCACCGCCACCACCACCAGGATCCAGGACGAGTATCTTTCCCACACGCCTGCCTGGTCCCCCCACCCCAGGGGTCCAGGATGGAGGACTCATCCACCTGCCAGGCCTCAGGCCCAGGACCCGGGAGGCCTCCCCAGCCACCCCTGCACGTCCACTCCCTGCCACTGTTCTGCGCTTTCATTGAAGGAGGAGAGAGGCGGGGCTCAGCGCCGGGCCCAGCTCAGCTGGACGCCAACCACCGTCACCAGCTCTGCCCAGCCTCGAAAGACTGGGAGGACACCTTCCAGCTCAGGGGTGCGTGGCTGCTGACCTTTCAGGGGACTGTGGTGGGCGAGGAGCCGGAGTGCAGAGGCCCCGGATGGGGGAGTGTCGAGCTGGGGTCGTGTTGGGCAGAGAGAGGGCCCGTGCTTTCTGTGTGCCTGTGGTGTGCCAGGCCTGGGGCAGGCCCCCGCATGCCATCCTCAGACCCTGAAGGGCAAGAGTGGGGCTCAGTGTCTCCCTTGAGGGACCCGGGGGAGAGGTGGGCAAGTTGGGAGTCCTCCCCCAGGGCAGCCTGTCCCTAAAAGCCCAGGTTTACACTACCTCCATAGGGTGGGGCCCAGCCACAGGGGTCAGAGGGAGTCTGCACTGAAGGGCCAGGGTGGCTGGGGTGGGTGTCTAAACAGACCCCAGGGCCCTACCAGCCTGCAAATCCAGGCCCTGGGGGCTTCCTGGTCAGATCCAAGCTTCCCTGCCTGGCCTGGTCCCAGCCCCACCCTGAGAAGCCTCCCTGTGGGCAAAGGTTCCCAGGGGCAGGCCCGGGCTCCAAAACAGGCTTGAGGGTCAGGTCCGAAGATGGAGTCCCAGCCCCCGGGGAAGACCCGTGGCCCAGGGAGAACGGGCAGTAGAAAGGTTTGACAGTTTCTCTTGCCTGAGACTTGCATCTGGTGGTGAACCCTCGGGGGACGCCGTTCTCTTCTGTTCTCCCCGCCTCGGTCTCTCTGGCCTGGAGCGGCGGCTCCCCGTACCCAGACCTGGGACTGCTGGTTATGCCTCCCCATCACCCAGGCCCCTCCACCTCCAGCTGCCGCCCGTGGGTATTTATGAGTTTCATATGAAGTACTGTGCCCCTTCCTTCCGCCGCCCCTGAGCTTCCTGAAGGTCCTCACAGTTTGCATATTGCTCAGGCCACCTCCAAACCCAACCTAGGTTTTATAATGTATATTATATATTTTTTGTGTATTTTTTAAAATCCAGCTGTGATGGGTTATATCATACATGTGGCACAAGGCTGGGGCAGAAGGCCTGAAGGCCCGGCTCCTGCTTGAAAAAAAAAAAAATTAAAGTTATTTGTTTGTGGGCTAGTTGTGTGCCCGGGTGGTTGTGTGGTGTGTGCCCTGTCTCCGCTGGGGTGGGGGGTGGGACCCAATTCTATCCACACTTAAAATAGGTATGTATTGGGACTTCCTGGGTGGTCCAGTGGTTGAGATTCTGCGCTGCCAATACAGGGGGTGTGATTCAATCCCTGGTCTGGGAGCTAGATCCCACGTACCACGGGGTGTGGCCAAAAGATTAAAAAAAAAAGTATCATTAAAAGAATAGACATGATTCAAGGGTCTTGTGAAAGCTTTGCCGACTCCAACCTTTCTCTTGCCACCCCCCCCACCCCATGAGTTGAGCACGGAAGTGTGACCAGCGCTGGCCTGAGCCCTGTGTTGCAGCATCTCTTTAATGCGGTGACTTGCCACAGGTGACTTCAGTACTGAGATGGGGCCCCTGTCAAATCCCCACAGTCCATAGGGGCCACTACGGGTTTTACCATCCCATCCGCACCCCACACGTGAGGAAAGAACCTCAGGGAAGTGAGTGCTCCCCAAGTGGGTGGCTGCTCGCTGGGGGCAGCCGGATTCCAACCTGTTCTGTGCCTGGAAAACCTCTCCCCTTTGAGCTCTCCTGTGCTCACACAGCTGGGACCACAGTGTGGGGGGAGAGGGGGTGAGGAGATGGGGAACTCAGTGGACAGCTGTTTATCCAAAATTCAAATTTAGGGACTTCTCTTGAGGTCCTGTGTTCCCAGTGCAGGGGGCAGGGGTTCAATCCCTGGTCAGGAAAGTAAGATCCCGTGTGCCGCATGGTGTGGCCAAAAAAAAAAAAAGACTCAAATTTAACTGGGTATCCTGTATTTTCATTTGCTAAATCTGGCAACCCTACACTGAAATCTAGTTTCTAGATCATTCTGGCCCAACTTCCAATTTTGCGATGGGGAAACAGAAGAGGTTAAATGTTCTCACTCAGCTGTCAGTGGCAACACCAGGATTTGAACCTGGTCTTCTGACTTCAAGCCTAGCCACCTAGTATACTATTAAATAATCAGGTGGCCTCTTGTCTTGGTCCACGGCATCGGTGGGACCCGAGACTGTTGCTCACAAGATGGGGAGGGTGCCTGGAGCCCCAGCCAGATGGAAGGGTGTCCTGCAGACAGAAATTGGTTTATGAGAAACCTGCCTTGTGCTAGGCCTAGGGCTGGATACAAAATCCAATCTCTACTAATAGGTGAATATATCTCTTGGGTGCTTGAATCATCCTCACGTGGGTTATTGCCTTCAGGCTCCTGGAGTAAACAGCCTCCAGGTAATTTCTATTAGAATAATGTAAGTCTCATGAAAACTCAAGAAGTGAAATTCGACTGCCCTCCTCACTTGCCACCCCCACTCCCACATACAAATGCAACCGATTCAGGGTGGGTGAAAATTACATAGTTCTGAGGTCTCAAAATATTGAAGGAACTTGATAAGAAGGTGGGTTTTATGAACCCAAAACCTAGGACTCTCTCCTAGAGGTAGCTCTCCCTGCCTGGGGTTCTGTGGGAAGCTGTAAGGAAAGGCCAGGAGAGCAGGGACCCAGAGAGGCCAGTAGTCCTGCCCCCTGTTCCCGTTCCCATGTCCTTAGGGAAGATGCAGGTGGGCCATCATTTTGCCAGGTCCACAAAGCCTGAGCGCTGTCATGAGGTTTCTGTGGGGCTCTCAATTTCCCTCTAGAACCAACACTAGCTTCTCAGGTGGCTCAGTGGTAAAGAATCCACCTGCCAATGCAAGAGACACGGCTTCAGTCTCTGGTTTGGGAAGATCCCCTGGAGAAGGAAATGGCAACCCATTCCAGTATTCTTACCTGGAGAATCCCATGGACAGAGGAACCTGGACGGCTACAGTCCATGGGGTCGCAAAAGAGTTGGACACAACTTAGTGACTAAACAATAACAGCAAATGCTGGAGAACTGGGGCCCCCAGATTTCTAACTCAGGTGCACACTAGGCTTTAGTCTAGAGTCATCCTAGAGGCTGGGCTTGGCTAAGATAGCTGGGCTGTCACTTATAATCAAATCAGTCTGCTTTCCCGTCCTGCCTCCCACTCTTTGCTCTCTAGTGTGGTGCTATGGGCCTCTGGAGGGCTTAATTTTTAAATCCAGGTGATGCAAATCAGTAATCCAGTAAGACTCAAATTTCCAAGAATTTCCAAAACCTACCCATAGAGTTTCCATAACTATTTTTATTAAGACTTGGCGCTTCTACCACAGGGGGCTTGGGTTAGATCCCTGGTGGGGATCCCCTGTGGGGAACTAAAATCCCACACGTGGCACAGCAAGACAGAGTGGCTGGTGGGGAGGGGCACGAGGGTGCAACTGATTCTCAAGGCACCTTGTTCTCCCCACGCATCACCATTGATGAAACAGCTGTCCTCAGGACGACCTCCATTCCATCTGTCCTACAGCCAGCTGAGCCAGACAAGCAGGTATTTATGCGCCAGGTCTAGAACACACATGTACGTAGTTATGCCTAATTACCATTTTATAACCGCTGTTTGAGTACCAAGTGCCTGGCACTGTGCAAAGCACATCATGCTTTTAGTAGGTACCTTCTTCAGCTCCACTTTCAGATGAGCTTTCTGGACGAGGCTGGCTCAGTAGGTACCCATCGTTTCTGAGTGGTAGAGCTGGGATTCACTCAGGCAGTGGGGGCCTCAGCCCAGTCTGGTCTCGCACCCCACAAATTATATGCAGCTGGTCACAGGAACCTCCTCTGGGAAGCCCTAGCTTTGCTGTGATGCTGCTCATGACAGCACAGCTGCTGGCACAGTTGGTCTCCCAGAAGTGATTTGCTTTCATCTCACAGGCTGTAATCATTCTCTCAGAATTGGCCACCGAAGGTGCACTTGGGGCCCGCCTTATGGAGGCTTGCTGCTGCTGCCGCCGCCAAGTCGCTTCAGTCATGTCCGACTCCGTGCGATCCCATAGACAGCCTCCTACCAGGCTCCTCTGTCCCTGGGATTCTCCAGGAGAGAACACTGGAGTGGGTTGCCATTTCCTTCTCCAATACGGGAGGCTTGCTGGCCTTCACCTAATCCCTCTCATACCTTTTGCTATCAGTTCAGTTCAGTCGCTCAGTCGTGTCCGACTCTTTGCGACCCCATGAATCGCAGCACACCAGGCCTCCCTGTCCATCACCAACTCCCGGAGTTCACTCAGACTCACGTCCATCGAGTCAGTGATGCCATCCAGCCATCTCATCCTCTGTCGTCCCCTTCTCCTCCTGCCCCCAATCCCTCCCAGCATCAGAGTCTTTTCCAATGAGTCAACTCTTCGCATGAGGTGGCCAAAGTACTGGAGTTTCAGCTTTAGCATCATTCCTTCCAAAGAAATCCCAGGGCTGATCTCCTTCAGAATGGACTGGTCAGAGCTCCTTGCAGTCCAAGGGACTCTCAAGAGTCTTCTCCAACACCACAGTTCAAAAGCATCAATTCTTTGGCGCTCAGCCTTCTTCACAGTCCAACTCTCACATCCATACATGACCACAGGAAAAACCATAGCTTTGACTAGACGGACCTTAGTTGGCAATGTAATGTCTCTGCTTTTCTATATGCTATCTATGTTGGTCATAACTTTTCTTCCAAGGAGTAAGCGTCTTTTAATTTCATGGCTGCAATCACCATCTGCAGTAATTTTGGAGCCCCAAAAAATAAAGTCTGACACTGTTTCCCCTTCTATTTCCCATGAAGTGATGGGACCAGATGCCACGATCTTCGTTTTCTGAAACGTTTTCCTTTTGCTATACTTACCTTTATAAGAGACAGGACAGAAAATGTAGTCACTTGTGAACTATCTTTCATACTCTATTCCTCTAGCTACCAAATCATAAATTTTCCCCGTGTTGCCTTTTTTCTTTGGATAACAAAAACCACACAGCTTCAGAAAATCCCCTAAATCACTTAACTCCCAGCTTTCAGTGGGAGTTAACTTTACAAGCTTTAGTTTGCTCCCATTTTCCTTGAGTTGGCCAAAGTTTGTTCTGTTAGTCACTGTCCAACTCTGAGACCCCATAGACTGTAGCCTCCCAGGCTCTTCCGTCCATGGGATTTTCCAGGCAAGAATGCTGGGAGTGGGTTGCCATTTCCTTCTCCAGGGGATCTTCCTGATCCAGGCATTGCAGTAAGATTCTTTACCATCTGAGTTACAGGGAACTCCTTTTTTTCTGTGCTAGCTTACAAGACCCAAAGTGAACCTTTTGGCCAACCCTATACTAGGAATAAAACTTTTTCCTTTCAGTGAAATTGAACTCGTTGGTTGTAGCCAGCTTTCCCCCCTCCACACCTACTGGCAACACTGTTAACAGGCCTAGGTGTTTTATCACTAACTGTATTACCAGAGGAGCAAGTCAGGACTATCACATTGAGAACCAAAATTAAATGCTCACCAGATGACTAGGTGTAATAGTTACAACCTAAGCCAAAATGACAAATCCCTTTGGTTAATACCCTGATGCTAGGAAAGACTGAGAGCAGAAGTGGGTGAGAGGAAGAGATGGTTGGATGGCATCACCGAATCAATGGCCATTAGTTTGAGCAAGCTCCAGGAGATGGTGAAGGACAGGGAAGCCTGGCATGCTGCAGTCCATGGGGTCTCAAAGGGTTTAGACATGACTTAGCCACTTATCACCTTGTACACAAGTAGATAAAGGTGGTTTTAAGAAGTTTCAGCATTACTCCATGATTTTGAGGGCAGAAAGGCCTTCTCTGGTTTGTACTAAATGGCTACCCATCACTGGCTCATCAGTGCAGGGTAGCAAAGCGCCTCCCTCCCTCCCTCCCCAAAGCCACAGAAGACACGGCTGATGGTTTAGTATGGTTTATTAAGCTGTGCCTTAGTACAGACGCTGGGGCTTGCCCATGGTGCTCTTAATGTACAAGGCCCTGACGTTCTGCCAATTTTTCTTGAGCAATGACACCAGGAAGTTGACAGCTAAGTGGATGTTGTACACAAGCTCATCATCTGTCATCTTCACGTGGCCAACAGCCACTGCCAGACACAGCACCTGTGGGGAGAAGGTCAAATCAGGTTGGTGGCCTGATTCAAAGAAACCAACTGTGGAGAGTGGGCTCATCTACAAGCCAGATGGCCCATTCCACCCCCTTCCAGTGCCCTAATAAGCAGTGCTTTGCCCTCAGACCTAGAAGACCGGAGCTATTTGAAAACCTTCAATCCTGTAAGTGACTGTCACAAGTCCCAAGAATCCACAGAAATGCAAACCAGGGCTTCTACACACAGAATGTGGGTAAACTGCAAGGCCCTGCCACCACCACCACTGTTTAATCTGTGCAACCAGCCAGACCACCTCACCTTCTTCATCTGGAACTTGATCGTGGACTTCACTTCATCAACTTTGGCCACCATGTTCTCATTGTGGGTCAGCAAGGAAGGGAACTTGCCAGCCTTGTTCAGGCCCGGGCCCAGGATTCGGGGGATCTGCTTGATCAGAGACTCTGAAGCCAAAAAGGCATCATATTTCTTGGCTGGTAGAGAGAAAAAGCCATTAGGACCTGGCCCCTCAAGACAACTCTCAACAGAGCTCTGTGACCCAACCACAGAAGTGGCCTCCATCAGCACTCTACCCTTTCCACAGCTACCAAGTCTTCTGCATCCTCTCCTCAGGGCAGTAGGAGCTCCATCCTCTGGACTTTTACTGGCCAAATATCCACATGAAACCAGGTGCCAGAAGTCCACACTGACTCACAATCCATGTTGCAATGAAAAAGGCTCACTCTAATTAAGACTGCTTGGTTTCAAATCCCACCTTCCTACTTTCTAGTCACCCAACTGAAGAACCTGTTCATCTGTAAAACACTCCAATCATAGAGCATAAAGATTAAAATGAAACAATAGGAGCTCTAAATAGAAATTCCAACGCAGAAGGCACTAGCACCTAACCTGTCAATTTGACAGAGCTCACCTGCTTAGCAAAGAACCACTACCTGGCCTTGTTCCCTTAAAAATAACCCTCAAAGCAAAAAAATTAATTTTTCACATGGCTAAGTTTCAATTTCCAGTTGGCCAAGCACAGCAGATGCTTGGTCATGACTCTACCCCTTCATTTTAAAATCCGAATAGCAGAAATACCCCTATGTTCTACCACTCCCAAGAGATCTGCAGTCACTGTACCCCACCTATTTACCACACCAGGCACTCACCCAGCTTCTTGACCAGTTTCTTATTCTTGTTGAGTTTTTTCAGCGCCTCGATGTCCATGTGGGGGATATCCACAGCCTTGGCCTCATCACAATGCTGCTGGTCCCCCAAGACACACACGGAGAACTTGGGGCGGGGAGTGGACTTAAGCCTGCATTTTGGGGGGGACAGGATAGGTCACATCCAGCCCTAAGCTACCGAGGCTGAAGGTGAAAGGGTCTGGGACCACTGAGCCTTACCCAGAGCCGTCCACATTCACCAACAGCTAGTCTGGCTTCTCAAACTAGCCGGCGGGCTCGGCCAAAGCCTCCCCACGCCTCCCCTCTTCTTTTAAGACCCAGGGTGGGGGTCCGTCCAGCCACGTCTGCCCGGAGCAGGGGGTCTGAACTACCCGGGCACTTCAGTGCCGCACGCGCCCGGCCGCCTCGAGCTCCACTGGAGCCACAAGGGAGGAGACAGGGCAGCGCGGGGGCACTGAGGGCTGGGTGGGATCGGAACGGTGCCAACCTGACGGTGCCCGAGAAGCGTTTGTCCTTCTGAGGGTCATAGTTCTTCAGGCTGATCTGAAGCTCCACCGTCTCCAAAAACCTTAAAAAAAAAAAAAAAGTTAACGAAGTTATAACAAGCCTCCAGCGGCTTTCCCCAAAGCGGCTCTCCCCGAGGCCGGCGCTTACTTTCTGCGCTTGCGCTGATTCCCGTGCAGGACTTCCCGCACCGCCTCGTAGAGGGTGTCGCGGGAGACTTTGCTGCTGCAAGAAACAAGCAAGACAAGCGGTCAGAGCCCGGGAGCCGGGCACCAACCCCCGGGGGTGTCAGAAGCCTCGGGCGCGGGGGCTGCCTAGAGATTACTCCCCGGGGGTTTCTGGACACCCAAGTGGAGCGACTCGGGCCCAAGGACCAACCCCGGGGAAGAGAGACCCTACTGGAGACCGGCCTTGGCGCGCCAACTCGAACGCCAGGCCCGCAGGCCGAAGCCTGACAAGAAATGCCCCTCAACGAAGCAGGGGCAAGAACTCCCGGGGCTTCTGCCCGCAATGTTTCCTTCCCCACGAGGGCGTCCAGAGGCGCGGATGAACGTGGATAGCACGACTAAGCAACACCAACCTCATAGTTCCCTACGCCGCGATAACCGGAAAAGAGAGAAATGCCGCTCGCGCATGCGCCCAAATAAGATCCTTGTTCTCGCGAGAGATGTCTGTTCCCGCGGCTTTTCTCCTGAGTGTAGTCAGTCTGGTGGCTCAATCCCGGGGAGCGCCGCCACCTGCGGCCACTGAGGGGCGCCACCGACGTGCCTTGTACCGCTAGACTCGCTTGGGAAGACCCCAGCCGCGCGCCCCGTGGCACCAGACTCTGCCAGGCCCTTAGGGAAGAGGCTAGGGCCAGGGATCGAACCGCAGTAGTCACACTGCTGGGCATCGCACCCTTGACAGCCGCTGAGAGGATGCAGACAGACCCCCCACCATTTTTGTCTCTTAGACCTCCGGCGCGCACTTCCTCCTGCCTTGCGAACCTGTTTCACGTCTCAAAAGCAGGCTTTACTAAAAGTTTCTTTCTTGGCCGCTCAGAGCCTGCAGCGGGGAGGCCTCAAGGAAGGTTTTGTGATGAACTTACACCTGACAGTTGATTCAGGAACATCTATAGGTTGTTTACTGTGAGCAAGGGCGCCTCGCTAAGTGCTGTGGGAATATAGAGATGTAGGACAGACGCGCCCACATACTGCACACTCTCTGCCTCTTCTGTCCAGCAGACTGCTCACCGTAACCCCAGGAGCTCTTCAGATCCCTCCCCAAAGGCCATCTGCCCCAAAGCCTTCCCCAACTCCAGGCTGAGTCACTCCCGCCCTCAAGCCCTCTCCCGCAGTGTGGCATGCCCAGTCTCACCCACTCCACAGACCGCTCTGACAGGGCTCAGGTGCGTGGTATCACACGTGATCTGTCCCACAGAATGTGAATAAACCTCAGAACTCTACCACCTGGCCCACAAGGAGAAAGATGCCCCCTGTCACTAAGCAGGGTGGGGCAGGGGGTGGGGGGTGGTGTGGGCTGGTTTCAACAAATAACAAGAGTTAGTAGGAAGACAGGCACTGCTTCTAATAAGACATTGTTGAACCTCTCTCTCTCTTTTTTTTCTTAATGAAATACCATTGATAAATTATTCAAGTCAGAAACAAGAACACAGAGGATCATCACATATACACTTGAGCACAGGAGATCTGTGCTGAGCACATGTCCCTGGGGCTCCTGGAGTGTCATCGTTGTCCACTCTGGGTCTGCTATGACCCTGCTGAGGCCTATCTTAACGGTGTCTGTCCCCAGAAGTGACAAGGAGGGAGCCCAGGGTCAGGAGCCCTCGGTAATGCAGATCATGTAGCCCCAGTCCCTTCCTGCCAGCCCCTCTGCAGCCTGGAGCAGGGAGGCAGTTGATCGCTGGGATGGCCAGGTTCAGCCCTGACCCCCAGGCAAGAGGCAGGGTGAGGAGCTGAGGGCAGAAGTGTCCCTCAGGAAGTCGGTGAGGGAGCTTCGGGAGGGTGGTCCTCTGGTGGACAGTCAGGGGGTCAGATGTCTCAGAGCAGCCTGCAGGGACTTCCTCAGGAAAGTGGTGTTGAGTTCCACAGCTGCAGCCAGGCCCAGCCTCTGGGGCTCAGTGATCTGGAGAGAAGGATGAATCGTATCAGGACTCCAGCAGCTGATCCCTTCTCTCCCCTATCCCGCCCCTGGGCTCTGTTAGTTAGAAGAGAGAAATCCAGGCCCCAAGGATGATTGGAGATGACTCCCTGAGAAATCTAACTTCCATTAGATGCTACCATGACCAGGAGATGCTCATCTATAAAATGGAGCCAATAATAGTATCTTCTCATAGGACTAGTTCTCACAGGACTAGTACCAAGTTCACATATATAAAGGGCTTAGAAGGATGCCTGGAACATAGCAGGGGCTACAAGTATCAGCTTAGTCTTTTAGCTCTCTAACCTTCTCTCCCACGACCATCCACTCCTGGGTTTTTAGGCCTCAGCTACAATGACCTACCTGCAGATCCCCTCGGACATTCAGTGCTTACACAGTTTATTTGGCTGGAATGCCTTTTTCTCCACCTTGGCCTTTAACTACCACCCATCCTTTAAGAGTCAGGAAGCCTGTACCAATTTCCACGACAAACAAAGTTTAGTTGCCCCCTTTTCCTCTGCCATCAGATGCCCTGTGCTTACCTTCACCTGGCTGCTAACAGTTATTACAATGATCTGTTTATCATTTCTCTCCCCTCTCACTAGCCCAGTAGGTGCTGGTGCAGAGGTCAAGTCCAGGACAGAAACTGTGATATTGTGATTGTTGATTCCTAATGCCTCAGAAAGCACCTGGCCTATAGCAGTGTTGGCTGGATGAACGAACTCCTAAGCAGCCTCACTCCCCTATTCTTGGACTTGAACTTGTGGTTTCCCTGTTACACTCAGGGTTTTCTCCCTGGCGAACATCAAACACCCTCGTGGCAGGATCAAGCAGCAGAAACTGCCCTTGTGTGTGTTTAGTTGCTCAGTTGTGTCTGACTCTGCGACCCCATGGGCTGCAGCCTGCCAGGCTCCTCTGTCCATGGGATTCTCCAAGCAGGAATACTGGAGTGGGTTGCCATGCCCTGCTCCAGGGGATCTTCCCAACTCAGGGATCAAACCCAGGTCTCCCTCATTGCAGGCAGATTCTTTACCAACTGAGCCACCAGGGAAGCCCCACACTTGTGGCCCTACCAGTACTCACGTTGGCCTGATACTTGGTCATCACTGTCAGCAGGAGCTTGGCATAGGCCATGGATGTGGTGGCCACTGGCCCCTCTTTACAGAGTTTCTCCATCAACACACTGAACTTCTCAGGGGGCATCTCCACCTGCACACATTAGGAGATGGGGCAATAGCACAAGAAAGGGCCCTGGATTCAATTCCCCAACTCTACCACTTCCTAAGCAAGTAACCCTCAACCAAACTGAGCTTTAGGTCACTCAACTAGACTGAGCCTCAGCTTCCACATCTGTAAAATGGGGCTCATAATACTGAACTCTGAGGACTTTGAAAGTGATTTAATGTTATTATGCAGATAAAGCCTGGCACACAGGGCTCAGAAAAGCGGTAGTCACTGCTGCACAGGCTCAGATTAGGAGCAAGGGGAGGCTGAGGATCTTTAGCCTGGCATAGTGGTTGAAGATAAAAGGAGAGAGTGGTCCCAAGGGAGTCCTGCCTGCATAATAACAACAGCTCTTCATAATCATAACTTAATAAACACTTATTAGGCACTAGGTACCGTTCTGGACATGCTACCCCAATTATACCACTTAAATCTCACCCCAGTTTTACATGGTAGGTACCATCATCACCCCCCTTTTGCCGATGAGGAAAATGAGGCATAAAGAGGCTAACTACTTGCATTATAAACCAATGAGACAGATTCATGTACCGGTATATGGAAAAACTGCCAAAATTCCTGTTAGATGGAAAAAGCAAAGCACAGGGCACTCTGTGTTACAGCTTAGAGCTTGGTGTGTTACAACCTATGTAAAAAGCAGGGGAAGAGTAAATTTCAACATGTGTCCTTGTATTTATACAGCGTCTCTGGGAGGGTTCCACTGTGACTAGTAACACCGATTAGCCCTGGGGAGGGGAATCTGGGTGGCTGGGAGGAATTTTTTCACTATGTCCTTGTAAGGATACAGTTCAAAAGTGGAAACATATGACTCTATTACCTATTCAAAAATAAATTAAATTTACACATACACATCAATAAGTCCCTCCTCCAGGCCACACAGCCAGCAAGAGGCACAGCTGGGATTCACCGTGCAGTCAGCTCTCTGCTCCTGGCCTTTCAAGCCCCAGGAGCCTCCTCCCAGTGTCACAGGCACCCTCCTGGAGGGCTGCCATCCTGCTTGCCCATTCTGTCACTGAAGTGGTCAGAAGCCCAGGAGCCCCACGCCCGCCCACAGCACAGCAGCGCTTCTTTGTCCATCCCAAGGCAGCCTGCTCACCTGCCGCTCCAGGAGTGACTGCAGCACCAAGAAAGTCTCCTCCTTCCAGGGCAGCTCCAAGATCTGTCTGCAAGCACAGGCCCCATTGAGGAAAGCTCAGCCTCCCACCAAGCCCGGAGATCTACTGCTCCTACCCCAAGGCAAGGCCCCGGGGACAGCTAAGATCCCCAGCCGCAGAGGAAGTAGTCAGGGCCCCTGATGCTGGCGGCCAGGTAGGAGCCGCTGCTGCAGTGCTGGGAAAGCCATGGCCCCAGACCCCTGGGAGCTGACAGTGGAAGCTTTGGCCGAGAGGTACAATGGTTCCCTGAAAAATGACCAAGAGTCGAGAGTGCATCCTGAGCAAAAAGGGGTGACCGACCCAGGGAAGAGGATGATGACAATGATGGGTGAGGTGACACATGTGAGGCTTCTGAGAGAAGGCAAGCCGTCCCTGCAGAGCCCAGCCCTAGGTGAGGTCCACTCCAGCTGCACCTCCTGTCCTCAGCTTGTTGGGAAAGGCAGGATGTCACGTGGAAACAGTGTCCCTTCCCGGGTGCACAGACTTGGGTCTGAGGCCAGGCTTTTGTGCTCGCTGTAGCTCTGTGGCCTTTGGCCACCTCCCTCAGCCTCTCTGAGCTTCAGCTTTTCCATCTCTAAGGTGGCAGCAGCGCAGGACTGCACGCAGACTGAAGTAATGAATTGAAAGCACAGAGAAAGTCCTCGGAGACAGGTGGCTAGTGGTTTTTTGGAGATTGTCCCCTTCTCATTTGATACTTAGCATTTTACATTTCATGTTGATGTCCAATGGGGTCTCACCTACTCATTATTTCTACATGTCTGTATCTTAACTCCCCAATTTGATGCCCAAACTTAACACCAATTTTATGACAGTATTTGAGCACTTCCTAGGTGCCAAATACTGTGCTGAGGTCTTCATGTGCATTATCACACTTAATATCTAGAAAAACCCTACACAGTTAATGTGTGGAAGCAGAGGCTCAGAGAGATAGAACAACCTGATTAAACTTGCACATTTAAAGGCAAAGTTGAAAGATAAAAAAAATAAAAGGCAAGGTTGAGGTTTTCACCCATGTCCGTCTGACTCCAGAGCCAGCGCTCTGAACCACGATGTCATGTTCCAACTATGCTGAGAACTCAAGCACAGCAGCACCAGCCTCTTCTCCACATTCCCTGGGGCGCCTGGCACAGAAGTCTGGCCCCCTGGGCTGGGGAAGGGACATGGTGTGGCAACTTACAAGGACCCACAGTGGTAAGGCACAAAGCCAGGCTCAGGTCAGTGAGAGCGGGCATCAGCTGTGCCACTGCCTGTATTTCAGGCACTTTTGGGCACAGGGCCTGGTGCCCAGTCAGCTCCAATTCCAGAATGCCAAGAGCAGCTTGGCCAGGGGGAGGAGGTGTGGGTGGGGCCAGCAGAGGTGCCTGTCACTTACCCCAGCATTAGAACCTGCACATCTGGCTCCAGGGCCTTGTCCTTTGTAAGGCAACACAGTAACTCTGTTTGAGCTGGACCTGAGTGGGCGACAGCAGATGAGAGAAGTCTGGGAGAAGACGGCAGGAGAGGAGGGGGCTGGCAGGGAACAAAATGCCCAGCTCATTACAGGCGGCAGTGTCAGGGAAGCAACTGGTATCTTTACTCCTTGAATACCCAACTCCTGCCAGGACCACCCAGGGGAGGTGAAGGGTGCTGGGAAGAGAGAGGGCAGAGCTACCGGGCCTGAGGCCTGTTCTAAAATTACCTATTCCTGGGGCTTGGAGCACGGGGCCAAGGAGGGCTCTGCAGACCGCATAGGGATACTTGGTACAGAAGGAGGTCAGGGCAGTCGTGAGCAGGCGGGAGGCTGAGGAAGTCAGGGAGACAATCTACAGCCAACGGGGAGGAAACAATTAATTAATTGCTTCTTCCCTCCAACAAATGTTTATCAGACTCATTTCAGAAGCTTATACACCAGGCTTCCCCAGTGGCTCAGCGGTTAAAGAATCTGCCTGCAATGCAGGAGATGCGGCAGGAGGAGCTGCAGATTCTATCCCTGGATCAGGAAGATCCCCTGGGGAAGGAAATGGCAACCCACTCCAGTATTCTTGCCTGGAAAATCCCATGGACAGAGGAGCCTGGCGGGCTACAGTCCATGGGATCACAAAGAGTCAGACAAGACTGAGCAACTAAACGCAAACGCATACATTACAGTGATAGAAAAGCCCTTTTATCCAGGACCCACATGGATCCACCCGTTGGAAAGCACACATAGCTCCCTTCCCCAGCTCCCATATCCCTTCAGTTTCTGTAAGGATCTGGGGCCCAAGAGGGATGAGTTAGATGCCCCGTAGGTAGATGGCCTAGGGGTCTATGCCCTTCCCTTGCCCCCGGGACCCAGGACAGGCCAGATGTGAGCCAGGCTGGGAACCCCGTCTAGCATCCTGCTGAGGGCTCGGACTCTCTCCCTGCGCCCCACCAGTCCCAGACCCTTCATGTGCGTCCCAGAGCACCTACCCGTCCAAGGAAGAGGCTCCTGGTCAGCACAGTGGCATTGCCCAGACTGAGGTCTGGTGACAGGGCCAGCAGCCAGGTGCAGAGCTGGAGGAGACCTGTGTCCAGGAGCTGCGGGAGCTGCAGCTGGGCACACAGCAGGTCCACCTGCCAAGGACGGGGGAGGGTCCCGGGACACTCAGCCTGTCTTGGCTGAACTGTCTCAAGCCAAGCAGGCAGAACAGGCGGGACCAGGACACCCCAGGGTAAGGTAAGATGGGAAAGCTGCCCTATGGGAACCAAGGGCTAAAAGAAACCACTGTGGGTGACCCCTGCCCCTGAGAGAACAAAAACCCAACCAAATCCCCTCTCCAAATTCCCACATGAGGCAGGGGAACAGAAATTTAAATGGAGACAGGGACCGTGTCCTCGGGGCCAGCCAGGCTTTCTGGACTCACCTGGCCAGGACTGCACTCCTGGAGAAGCTGCAGCTCAACCGGTGGGGTGCCCTCCAGTCCTTCCAACCCCTGAGAGGGCGAATGCCACGTTAGGGCTGGCAGAGCCCTCAGTGACAAGTCAATTGGCAGAGTGGAGGGGTGAGGACCTCAGAAGGTGCTACTGGAGAGCTACTTGCCAGGGGTTAGAACAACATATGTGGGCCAAGAAAAGCCTTCACACGGATGGTGAGACCTTCATTTCCCACCCCCTACCCCCACTGAACAGCTGTGCCTCGCTGCACTGGGGCTTCCCTGGGCACCACTGGGGTCCAGGAAAGGGTGGAAGAAGGGCTGTAGGGAGCAAGGTAGGGCAAGTCACCTTCCCGAGGGTCTTGAGCAGCTGCTGCAGCCTGGGAACCTGGTCCTGCAGAGGAGAGCCCAGTCACTGCCAAGCCCCAACCCATGCAGCATGGCCTCCGGTCATGGCCATGGCCCCAGCCAGGTCCCAGCCCCCTTTGAGAGAAGGCCCTGGGTCAGTGGGAGCTAGCGGGCAAAGATGACTCAAGAGAGCCAGAACATGAAGCCTAAACTTTACAAAGTGCTTCAGAACTCAAACTAGACAAGGGCCCATGTAAATCCACCTGAACAGACTTGTCTTCTTTTCATCCATCCTGATGGGGCTAGACCAGGCCCTGGGCTGGGAGGTCAAGCTGGATGCTGGGACAACTCCCCCATTTCCCATAAGGTGGGGCGGCAGGGGTAGCTCCAGAGCCTTTCCTATTCCCGGTACCCCTGATCTCACAATACTGATCATTAGGTCAAGGGTTCCCACCTCCAGTCCCTCCCTTCCCTACCCTCTTCTCAGAAGCTTGTGGAGCAGAAACGACATTCCCTCAAGCCCACCTCCTTCCCCTTGCTCTGCAGACTACAGTCATTCCAAAGGGGACAGTGTCCCAGCCAGCTTTTGCCCTGTATGAACCCTCCACTCCAAAAGATCACTCTAAAGCAGCCACCTCACCCTAGTACCTGGATAACTTTGGGCAACTCCAAACTCTCAGGTAGGCCCTTAGCATCCTTTAGACTCTGACCAGCCTCACTGGGCTCAGGTCCCATGACAGCCTGGTTTGTAATGGATGATGCACCTCCTCCATCAGCCAGGGATTCCAAAGATTCGTGTTCAGGTCTCTTCTCCTCATGACCTTCCTTTTCCAAACACCGGAGCCTTTTGGGGGCCCTCTCCCCCTCAGGACTGACAGGCTTTTCCTCTGGCTCCTTCCTGCGTTTCCCAGGCTGCTGGGAGTCCTTGTCCTCCTCCTGCCCTCCTTCTCCTTCAGAATCTGGAGTCGGGGGCAACTTCAACTTCCTGCCCCCTTGGCCCAGCCGCCTACACAGGCCTTGGAGCTGTCTCTGGCACCTTTCAGACAATGGGGACGCTCCATCAGTGGAGACGCCAGCACTCAGATCCCTTTGCAGAAATTCTCCAAGGGCCTGGAGCCAGGGATCAGGGTCAGGACTTGGATCCTGCCTCGCAACCTGCAGCACAGGGAGGAGCCTGCTTTCGGGCAGCGATGGCCAAACAGCCATGAGCAGGGACATCAGGTTTCTCCGGCATAACGGGGGCAATCGCAGCAGCAGTGGTTTCCTGGGTGGCAGAGGGAGGGCACCGTTAGGAGCATCTCGCTGAAAGGAACACAGGGCAGGCTGGCTAGAGTTAGAGGCTACATTGCGCCGGACAGAAGTGGGTGGGGAGTGCTGGAAGGCAGCACCTGAGGGTCAGTGTGGATGGAAATGAAGACAACATGGAAATCACTCAACAAGAGAGCATCTATTCTACACTACACTAGACCCTGCTCTTTGACATCTCCTATTTCAGCTCAAAAATTGGAACCTACCCTGTAATCCATCACTTCATGGCAAATAGATGGGGAAACAACGGAAATAGTGACAGACTTTATTTTCTTGGGCTCCAAATCACTGCAGATGGTGATTGCAGCCATGAAATTAAGATGCTTACTCCTTGGAAGAAAAGCTATGACCAACCTAGACAGCATATTAAAAAGCAGAAATATTACTTTGCCAACAAAAGTCCGTCTAGTCAAAGCTATGGTTTTTCCAGTAGTCATGTATGGATGTGAGAGCTGGACTATAAAGAAAGCTGAGCGCTGAAGAATTGATGCTTTTGAACTGTGGTGTTGGAGAAGACTCTTGAGAGTTCCTTGGACTACAGATAGATCCAACCAGGCAATCCTAAAGGAAATCAGTTCTTAACATTCATTGGAAGGACTGATGCTGAAGCTGAAACTCCAATACTTTGGGCCACCTGATGCGAAGAGCTGATTCATTTGCAAACACCCTGATGTTGGGAAAGACTGAAGGTGGGAGAAGGGGACGACATAGAATGAAATGGTTGGATGGCATCACCAACTCAATGGACATGAGTTTGAGTAAACTCCAGGAGTTGGTGATGGACAGGGAAGCCTGGCATGATGCAGTTCATGGGGTCGCAAAAAGTTGGACCAACTGTGACTGAACTGAACCCTGTAATAGATCCATACCTGTTTTATGTAAACAAGAAAAAAAAAAGACCTTTCTGAAATTTTATGTAAAAATGATACTCCAGAACGCTGAGTAATGCTTAGTCTGCAGCCCTGTGCTCCCCTCGGCAGTCCCTGTAACTCACAGGGGTCACCACCCTTCACGCTTCTGAACCTCTCAGTACGTGACTCTGCTATTTGTCATCACACACAAAGACACTTGGGCTATGTGAGGCAGGAAAGAAACCTTTTATTTGTGTGTGGGGATTAAAAACACATCTAGAGCAGCGGGTAGCGCCAGCTCCTGCTTCACACGACCCTAGAGGATGAGGGCACCGACAGGGCCGGAGGAACGCGGGCGGACGACTTACAGCTCCAGGCGACAGTCCGGGCCCTCCACGACGGGCTCCTCCCGGCACAGCGCCTCGAGGACGCCGCCCCAGGCAAAGGGCTCCCCACCGCGGCCGCTCAGTGTCCGCAGCACGCCTAGACCACGCCGCGCCCCGTCGGGCCCGGCCTGCAACGCCTGCAGCAGGAGGCGGCCAGGGGCCTCCAGCCGAGCCCAGGGCGCCGCCGGCTCTGCGTCCTCAGCCCGAGCGGTCTCAGCCTCCAAGGCCTCCATGCCCAGGATCGGGGAGTCGCGCCGCCCCGCGGTCCGGCTTCGGGCCTCAGCTCCGGGGCCTGGGAAAAGGGAGGCTGAGGACAGCGCCGCTCCAGCCAAGTTCCCTCCTCAGCTCACGGGGACACCCGACCAGCGCGCGGAACTCGAGCGGTCAGCAAAGAAGCGGGAGGTGCGGCTAGGGGCGGGGCGCGGGGGAAAGCCGGAAGGGGCGGGGCCAGGATGCGCCGGGCCGGAAGCAGGAACCGAGCAGGGGAGGGGGCAAAGGCCGACTGCCGGTCAGCTGATGGGGCGGGGCCAGAGTTGGGGCGGGGCTACAGAGAAACAGGCTTGTAGGCGGGGTCATGCAAGAGATTGGGTGGGACAGGGCTTGATGGAGGAGCGGGTCCTTACCTTCCTTCAGGTAAGCGATGAGGGCGGAGGTACAGAACAGATATCAGGGTTAGTTGTATTCAATACTTCTGAATCCAGACCTATTTAATTTAAACTGACGCCCATGTTGCTTGTAGATCTTGGGCTTTGGCATAGGATTTGATCATAAAACACCGTAACGTCACCTCTTCCACAGGCCATCAGCTGCTATCATTTGAGTTTCAGCCATCTCCAGAAATATTTGATGTGTAAGTACACCAGAGAATGGGAGTTGCAGTAAAATCCAATGTTATCTATATAGCAAAAAGTCTAGCTACTGTAATCTTCCTCTCAGAGATCAAGAAGTGTCCTTGCTGTGGTTGTTTATAAAGGACCAAGAGAGCCTCCATTTCCCAGTGTTTCAGCTTAGGGAAATCTGCTGGAGGAGGCAAGTCTTCCCGCGAAGGGAGGGATCATAGCAGAGGATGGAAATAAAGGCAGAGGGGAGAAGAGCCCCACAGGACCCCCATAAAGCCTCCTTTGGGTGCCAGCTTGTATTTCTGTCTTCCCAGCTTCTGCTGCCATGCATACATCCATTCGATCAATAAGCCTTTTACTGATCACCTAGGGCTAAGGATACAGGGAACAAAATAAAGACCCTTGCCCTTTTTGTTGCTGACACTCAAGTGAGGAAACAGACAACTGAATACGTAAACAATAGAATGACTGTTTGTGATAGGAGGGAACAGAGATAGAGTGAGATAGTTTTAAATAGGTGGTCAGGCAAGCTGAATCTAAAGGAGATACGGAAGGAAGCCAGGTAGAGGTCTATGAGGAGACCATTCTGGGAAGAAGGTTATGGTTAGGCTTTGAGCAGAAGCCTGGCTGGAGCTGAGTGCACCTGCTGGAGAAAAATAGATGAGATTGAAAAGATAACCAGACCAGATTTTGTGAGGCCGTGAGGTCCCAGAGGAAAACTTGTCTTTTACTCTGAATAGTATGGGAAGCCATAGGCATATTTTGAGCTGTATCAGATTTCCATTAGAGTCAGTTTTATAATTTTTTCCAAAATGATTTCAAGGGAGCTATTGGATAGGACTGGACTTCCCAGGTGACTCAGTGGTAAAGAATCCACCTGCCAAGTGTCTGGGCACATCCACTGGAGGAGGAAATGGCAACCTACTCCAGTATTCGTGCCTGGGAAATCCCATAGACAGAGGAGCCTGGAGAGCTACAATGCATGGGATCACAAAGAGCTGGACACGACTGAAGCGACTGAACAATACTGGAAAGGAATAAGGAGGATATCTTAGATAGTGCCTGCTTTGCAAAGGCCAAAATAGTAGGAAAGAAATTTCTTCCAGGAACCTCTCTCTCAGGCTATCAGTTCTAACTTCATAGGAGATGTTTTTGATCTTCTAATGACGTTGGGGGCAAGGAGTTGGGGAGGCCCTGATAAGTAGTGGGCAGGGCCAAGAATGCTAAACCACCTTCAATGCTTTCCCCACCCTCAACAAACAAAGAAAGCTTTACTTTGTAGTGGCTCTAGCTCGTGCCCTTCAAGGTCTGCATTCTAGCTGATGGGAAGGAGATGAGAGAGAAAAGTTCTTAAAAAGTGTTCTCTAAAAGTGTGGTTCAAGATCCCTGAAGGAATACTCGAGATCCTTTCATGGGATCCCTGACACCACTCTTCTTTGTAGTACTTATGTTGTTATTTGCCCTTTCTTATCTCATTCTCTTATGGGCATAAAGTGAAGTTTTCCAAAAGCCAATCACAAGTGATACTGCAACAGATTAAGTGCAGAAGCAACCCCTTGGTTGGGATGCAGGCACGCCTGAGGTATAAGCAGACTCTTCAGACACCAGGAGTGATGGTTTAGGTACATTTTATTGGTTTCCTTCAGAATCCTTTTACAAAAGAGCAAAGTTAAAAACCAAGTCCCTGCCAAGACATTGAGAACCCTACCCCCTCGCTTCGTTCCCCAGCTGTGTCACTCCTGCAGTTCATGAGGGTAGAAGGCTTGCTACTTTCGTCCCTTACCAAGCCCCAAAAGGGGAAATACCTACTACCTGGCAACCCCTGCCCCTCGGCCCCATCCCCCACACATTGATCCTGGTTATAGCAGGCACTTGTAAGAACTATTGGGGTCCAGGAGGAGTTCTGAACCCCAGAAAGCCACACCCAGGGCACGGTCCATGAAGAACACTCCCTCGTCTGGCTCGGTGCCCCCTAGGAACACTGGTGTGCCCACCACCTGGGAGTAGAAAAAGAAATAAGTGAAAACCCATCAGCTTCAGCTCTAGTCGTGCCTGGTACCAGAGTCAAGGCTGACACATAGGTTGGGCAGGTTGTACATAGCACAAAAGTACCACATCCACACAGACACCATCAATGTCATAGATATCATATGTAGGTTTAACATCTATCAGACATTTATTATAAAGCTTAACTAGCAGCCTTCCCAACCTCCATACCCCTGCTATTACCACCTCACTCACAGAGGCCAGCTGCATACTCTCAGGCCAGAGAGGATCAAAACTCGGGGCCTCATCTGGAAGCTGGTGCAGGTAAATGCAGTCTGATTTGAAAGGGCAGCGGCCATTCCCCCGCATGAAGAACCGGCATTGAATCTGGCTATGAGAGGGCAGAAAGAGAGAAGACCATCACCTTCAAGCCCAGTTGACCCAGGAACAAGGGCCAACTTTTAAGCTGGGTAAGTTGTACACAGCACAAAGATGCCACATCCATGCTGGCACCTCTGGCATCATCCTAAAGGAAATCAATCCTGAATATTCATTGGAAGGACTCATGCTGAAGCTGAAGCTCCAATACTCTGGCCACCTGATGCGAAGAGCCGACTCCTTGGAAAAGACCCTGATGCTGAGAAAGATTGAGGGCAGGAGAAGCAGGCAACAGAGGATGAGATGGTTGGATGGCATCCTCAACTCAATGGACATGAGCTTGAACAAAGCACAGGAGATTGTGAAGGACAGGGAAGGCTGGCGTGCTGCAGTCCATGGGGTCGCAAAGAATCAGACACGACTTAGTGACTGGAGTGAGCGACTGAACAACTAGCATCATAGTGAAGTGTAGATGTTAATGACAGTTATTTCCCAGCAGATGGCAGTAAAGTGTCTTAAGTGGTCAGTTCAGTTCAGTGGCTCAGTCGTGTCTGACTCTTTGCGACACCATGAATCGCAGCACGCCAGGCCTCCTTGTCCATCACCAACTCCTGGACTTCACTCAGACTCACGTCCATCGAGTCGATGAGGCCATCCAGCTACCTCATCCTGTCATCCCCTTCTTCTCCTGCCCCCAGTCCCTCCCAGCATCAGGGTTTTTTCCAATGAGTCAACTCTTTGCATCAGGTGGCCAAAGTATTGGAGTTTCAGCTTCAGCATCAGTCCTTCCAATGAACACCCAGGACTGATTTCCTTTAGGATGGACTGGTTGGATGTCCCTGCAGTCCAAGGGACTCTCAAGAGTCTTCTCCAACACCACAGTTCAAAAGCATCAATTCTTCAGCGCTCAGCTTTCTTCACAGTCCAACTCTCACATCCATACATGACTACTGGAAAAAACATAGCCTTGACTAGATGGACCTTTGTTGGCAAAGTAATGTCTCTGCTTTTTAATATGCCATCTAGATTGGTCAAAACTTTCCTTCCAAGGAGTAAGCGTCTTTTAATTTCATGGCTGCAGTCGCCATCTGCAGTGATTTTGGAGCCCAAAAAAGTAAAGTCTGACACTGTTTCCACTGTTTCCCCATCTATTTCCCATGAAGTGATGGGACCAGATCCCATGATCTTAGTTTTCTGAATGTTGACTTTTAAGCCAACTTTTTCACTCTCCTCTTTCACTTTCATCAAGAGACTTTTTAGTTCCTCTTCACTTTTTGCCATAAGAGTGGTGTCATCTGCATATCTGAGGTTATTGATATTTCTCCCAGCAATCTTGATTCCAGCCTGTGCTTCCTCCAGCCCAGTATTTCTCATGATGTACTCTACATATAAGTTAAATAAGCAGGGTGACAATATACAGCCTTGATGTACTCCTTTTCCTATTTGGAACCAGTCTGTTGTTCCATGTCCAGTTCTAACTGTTGTTTCCTGACCTGCATACACATTTCTCAAGAGGCAGATCAGGTGGTCTGGTATTCCCATCTCTTTCAGAATTTTCCACAGTTTCTTGTGATCCACACAATCAAAGGCTTTGGCATAGTCAATGAAGCAGAAATAGATGTTTTTCTGGAACTCTCTTGCTTTTTCGATGATCCAGCAGATGTTGGCAATTTGATCTCTGGTTCCTCTACCTTTTCTAAAACCAGCTTGAACATCTGGAAGTTCACAGTTCACGTATTGCTGAAGTCTGGCTTGGAGAATGTTGAGCATTACTTTACTAGCATGTGAGATGTCCTTTTCATTATAGGGGACTGGAATGCAAAAGTAGGAAGTCAAGAAACACCTGGAGTAACAGGCAAATTTGGCCTTGGAATATGGAATGAAGCAGGGCAAAGGCTAATAGAGTTTTGCCAAGAGAATGCACTGGTCATAGCAAACACCCTCTTCCAACAACACAAGAGAAGACTCTACACATGGACATCACCAGATGGTCAACACCGAAATCAGATTGATTGTATTCTTTGCAGCCAAAGATGGAGAAGCTCTAGATAGTCAGCAAAAACAAGACGGGGAGCTGAATGTGGCTCAGGTCATGAACTCCTTATTGCAAATTCAGACTTAAATTGAAGAAAGTAGGGAAAACCACTAGACCATTCAGGTATGACCTAAATCAAATCCCTTATGATTATACAGTGGAAGTGAGAAATAGATTTAAGGGACTAGATCTGATAGACAGAGTGCCTGATGAACTGTGGACAGAGGTTTGTGACATTGTACAGGAGACAGGGATCAAGACCATTCCCATGGAAAAGAAATGAAAAAAAGCAAAATGGCTGTCTGAGAAAGCCTTACAAATAGCTGTGAAAAGAAGAGAAGTGAAAAGCAAAGGAAAAAAGGAAAGATATTCCCATTTGAAAAGAGAGTTCCAAATAATAGCAAGGAGAGATAAGAAAGCTTTCCTCAGTGATCAATGCAAAGAAATAGAGGAAAACAACATAATGGGAAAGACTAGAGATCTCTTCAAGAAAAATTAGAGATACCAAGGGAATATTTCATGCAAAGATGGGCTCGATAAAGGACAGAAATGGTATGGACCTAACAGAAGCACAAGATATTAAGAAGAGGTGGCAAGGATACACAGAAGAACGGTACTAAAAAGATCTTCACAACCCAGATAATCACGATGGTGTGATCACTCACCTAGAGCCAGACATCCTGGAATGTGAAGTGAAGTGGGCCTTAGAAAGCATCACTACAAACAAAGCTAGTGGAGGTGATGGAATTCCAGTGGAGCTATTTCAAATCCTGAAAGGTGATGCTGTGAAAGTGCTGCACTCAATGTGCCAGCAAATTTGGAAAACTCAGCAGTGGCCACAGGACTAGAAAAGGTCAGTTTTCATCCCAATCCCAAAGAAAGGCAATGCCAAAGAATGCTCAAACTACTGCACAGTTGCACTCATCTCACACGCTAGTAAAGTAATGCTCAAAATTCTCCAAGTCTTAAGTGGTACCTTTCTCTTAATTCCCAGAGTCTATTTGGGACAGGAGTGACTCTGGGAATCTCCTTTCCTTCTTTGAACTAAGTTTCAATAAAACCATCTAAGGAAGGAGAACAGATAATCCTACAGTGTGTCTCTGTAACTAGTTTAGAACAATGCTGTCTTCTGAGGGGTGGTCTTAAGTAAAGTAAAGTGAAGTCACTCAGTCCTACTCTTAGCGACCCCATGGACTGTAGCCTGCCAGGCTCCTCTGTCCATGGGGTTTTCCAGGCAAGAATACTGGAGTGGGTTGCCATTTCCTTATGATTTGGTAATTGCTAGCTAATGAAATTTGATTAAGAAGTTTCCCACTTCTGAGATTTCAAATTTCACTCTGTGAAAGGTCAGATACAGGAAATGTTTGCGGGTAACTTACGATCTGCTTAAGTAGGAACAGCGTTTTCTTGCACAGAAAGACGGATGAGAGGGAGAAAAAGATAAAGTGCTTTATTTGTACCCTTTTTCCTGCATCACCAACTCTCTGCTTGACACCAGCACAGTTGAGTCTTTCCCACTTCCTACAGTCCCAGCAAGAATGCAGGGTCCCTTTGACCACCAAGCTTGGAGCTGGGGAGTCCCTCTAAATCACTGCCTCCCCATCCTGAACCCTCCTCCCTCCCCAGGATGGGGAACACATGTACACCTGTGGTGGAAAAAAAAATTTAAAAAGCAAAAAAACACAAACAAACAAAAAATAAAAGCATACAGCAAGTCTCAAAAAAAAAAAAAAAAAAAGACCACAATTTCTTATGACTTAGTTCATTTTGTCCTAAATTTTCAGGTTTGATTAAGTTAATAATAATGATAATACCTTATATATTTCTTTATTTCCATCAAATCCCTTTCAGACACTTCACCCTATTCTATCAATATGTTCTTAAATTTTCTAATGATGGATTTTGAGCATGTAAGACATTCACAGAATAAACTATTAAAGGAAAAAAAAACCCAGAAAATTTAGTACAAGTTCAAGAATTAGAGGTTTCCCTACATGTTATCTTTTAACCGCCTCTTCATCCTCAGCAGAATTCTTAGTTAAAAAAAAATAAAACAGCCAGAAACATTCAAAGGTTTGAGGATTGTTGCCTGAACTACAGGAAAAAAAGAGTGATGATTTTAAATCACAAATAGTTAAAAAAAAAAAAAAAAAAAATCACTGCCTCGCTTCCTCTTCTTACCATTTGACCAAAGCTAGCATTAGGGACCCGTCCATCCAGACAGTGGTCAAAAGCCCCCCACGCAGCCATGGGACTTCCCTGGTGGTCCAGTGGGTAAGACTTTGAGCTTCCAATGGAGGGGGGTGGGTTCAACCCCTGGTCAGGGAAATAAGATCCCAAAAGCCTTGCTGCATGACCAAAAGATAAAAAGCCCCCCACCCAATCTGACCAAATTCTCCATGAGCGTCTCTCACTGGGTCTCACGTGACACCAGTCCTGTGGCTGCCGGTGCTGGAAGCGCTCATCATCTTACCGTTTCCCTTCTTCTCTCACATCAGTGTCCTCCCCCACATTCCTTCCAGTCCGCGCTAGGAGCCAGAAAGCCTGGCTTCAAGCCCCGCTTCCTCACTTCAGCCCGACAGGCCTTTCCTCAGTTTCGTCTGCAACATGCGGAGAGCTAGAGCCCCGCCTCACAGTGTCTGTGACCTGCAATGTCTCGCACGCGATGGACCCTCCATGATGCTGTCTCCTATCGCACCCGGGCCTGGGTGCTCCCTTCCGGCCCTCCCAGCTGGTATCCAGCCGCCAGGATTTCCCCACTTCGACCTCCCTCTGCCTGAGTGCTCCCATTTTCTCTTCGTCCTTATTCCTCCTCCATCCCCAGCTCAAACACCTCCCCCTTGAGACTCTGCCCAGGTTTGTTCTCAGTAACTTTGCTGAGGCAGTTATTAGAGTTCACAGACAAAACTCAGGTAGAGACTAGGTCTTTTTATCCCACTCTCTATCCAGATATACTTTGCATACATCAAGTGTAATAAACCCTTTGGGAAGGTAAAATTAAGAACCTGGAATTGTAACTAATTCTAGCTTTTAGATAAAAGCCTACCCTCCCCAAGAGATGAAAACCTACTCAACTTTACCCCGTCTCCAAGGGCTGCATTTCAGTGTCTTCAGAAACCCCATGTTTTCAAAAATTATGTAAGAAACAATAGGCATTCATATCAATTTACTTTCCTGATTTAAATGTCTTTTTGTTTGGCCATATGCACGGCTTGGGGGATCTTAGTTCCCCTACTGGGGAAAGAATCCCGGGCCCAAGCAGTGAAAACTGAGTCCTAACCACTGGGCTGCCAGCGAAATCCCATTCTTTACTGCTTAAAAAAAAAAAAGAAGAAAAGAAAACTAGAAATAAAAGCCAAGCCTGGTTTCTCATCGTGCTGAGAGATCCTGCATGGATCCTGAGCCAGGCTAGAGAAGGAACTTGGCCTTGACTGTCTCGGTCAGTCTTATCCCCCATGGGGCTTTCTGAAATAATGGAAAGAGCTCACACGCTTGCCTGCCATCTCCGACACTCTGTGTTCCCAGGACTGGGAGTGGGCACTCCATGCTGGGAACCCCCAGGGACTGGGAATGGATCAAGGGTTGCTTTCCTTCCTTCCTAACCTGTGTCACATTCCCCCTTGCCAGTTTCACCTGGTCCGAGCCTTGAAGTTCCTGATGAGTTGCTCCTTCTCAGGCCCCTGGCTCACCCAGAATCTGCAGGGGATGATGTAGCTGGAATGGACCCGGCACTGGGGACAGGCCCTGCGAGGTGAGGGGGTTGGGTGGGAGAGTGGAAGGTGAAAGAGGAGTAGTAACAAGCCCACCTCTCCTGGGGGCCTTTGCCTTGCTCCCGGCTGGCTTCTCCAAGACCCTTACTTGATGACACCGGGCGGGAAGTCCCCTCGGCTCTTCCGCCAGGCACGCAGGCAGCCCAGGCAGTGGGCGTGGCTGCAGTTGGGCAGGATGCCGAAGAGCCGCTCGGCCTCCTCCGGCTTGTCCCACACCTTGTCCATGCAGATGCCACACACGACGTCCTGACTGCTGTCCTGCACCCTCTGCAGCCACAGGCAGGGTCAGAGCACATCTCCCAACCCCGCTTTGCCAACACATAGACACATGCACACAGACACATACACACAGACAGACAGACAGACACACACACACACACATTGCTACCCCAAATACAGCCCCGGGACCACAGGGCCCTCCTCCAGCAGGTCTCGGCATCCCAGAGGCCCAGCATGGCGCCCTCCCCCCATCCCCCTCCACTACCTGCTGCACCTCAAGGTCAAAGCTCTGAAATGGGGCCAGAAACTCCCGGACAGGATCTGACTGAGGTGGAGGCTTCAGGAAGTAGTGGTGATCACCATCAGCAGCTGTTGGGGAAAAACTGGATCCATTCATTCATTTCCTCATTCATGTGGCATCTACTGAGGGTCTGCTGCACGCAAGGCCCTGTGGGTGCATGAAGTCCTTTGGCCCAGTAGTTCTGAGTCCGTCTCTAATAAAACTGTTTGGACCCATGCCATTCATTGGGCTTTCCTGGTGGCTCAGAGGGTAAAGAATCTGCCTGCAACACAAGAGACCCTGGTTGCATCCCTGGGTGGGGAAGATCCTCTAAAGGAGGAAATGACAACCCACTCCAGTATTTGGGTGGACAGAGAATTCAGTGGACAGAGAAGCCTGGCCAGCTATAGTCCATGGGGTCTCAAGGAGTGCAACACGATAGAGTACGACAGCCACCTACCATGTGTGGCTATCAGATACTTGGAATTGAGCCAGTCTGAACTCAGATGTGTTGCAAGGGTGAAATACACATGAGATGTTGCAGCTTAATACCCCAAAGAGTCTAAAATGTTTTATTAATAATTTTATATTGGTTACAGATAGCAACGACATTGGATATGTAATTTTTGATATATTGGGTTAAAATATTAACATTAATTTCACCCATTGCTTTTTAGTTTTTTTAAAATGAGGCTACTAGAAAAATTTTAATTACATATGTGAATTGTAAAATGGTGCAACCACTTTGGAAAACAGTTTGGTGGTTCCTCAAAATATTAAACATAGGGTTAATATATGATCCAGTATACACCCAAGAGAAATGAAAAGATACATCTGCATAAAAACTTGTACATAAGTGTTCATAGCAACATTATTTATAATAGCCAAAAAGCAAAAACCACCCAAGTATCCATCAATTGGTGAATGAATAAAACAAAATGTGGTGTATATCCATACAATGGGATATTATTTGGCCATAAAAGGGAATGAAGTGTCAACCCAATTCAGTATCCTTGCCCGGGAAATCCCATGGACAGAGGAGCCTGCCAGGCTGCAGTCCATAGGGTTGCAAAAGAGTCAGACACGACTAAATAATAATAGTTCTTATTACACAGGGTATAGTAAGGATTAAATGTACTGTTGCGTGAAAAAAAAGGGGGGAATGAAATACTTATATATGCTACAACCTGGATGAACCTAGAAAATATTGCATACTAAATAAAAGAAACCAGACACAAAACTGGCATAAAATGTGCGTGGTTCTATTTATATGAAATGTCCAGAATAGGTGAATCCTTAGAGACCGAAAATAGAGTAGTGGTTGCCAGTGGCTGGGAAGGGTTGTGGATGGAGAGTGACGGCTAATGGATTTCTTTTGAGATAATGAAAATCTTCTAAAATTAAATAGTGCCACTAATAAGAACCTACTGTGTGTCATACAGAACTCTACTGAATCCTCTGAAATGACCTCTATGGGAGAAGAATCTAAAAAATCATGGAGATATGTACATATGTAACTGATCCACTTTGTTATACAAAAGAAACTAACACAGTACTGCAAATCAATAGACTCCAATAAAAGTTAATTTGAAAAACAGTGCTATTTACACAGCTCTGAACATACTGTACTGCATTAAATCGTACACTTTAAATTGGTGAAATTTTTGGTTTGTGAATTATATCTCAATAAAGCTGATTCAAAAAAATTGTATATTTCTGTTGAACAGCACTGAATTAGAGCAATAATTTTAAAAGTAGCCCCTAACATTTAGTGTTTACTCTGTGCCGTTACTGGGCTCAGCACACCACATACACGGATTTGTCACAGCCTGTGAGGAAGGGAATACCATCAGTGCCTTTCTGCAGATGAGGCAGTCGAGGCCCAGGGAGGTTAAGTGGCTTGTGCAAGGTCACACAGTTCCAAAGCGGTGGAGCCAGCATCTGAAATTAGGTGGTTTCACTCCACAGGCACCATGGTATTCTGTTTAGAACACAGAGAGCAACCAAGCTGAAGGACATTTTCCCTCTGGCTGGGACTCTTGAGGATGGAGACTGGTGGAAGGAAATGGCAGCCTTGCTTGGACACAGAGCAGGGACCCTGGCCTCAGATCCTACTGTGCCCACCTGCAGTGCCCCGATGACTCACATGGTAGTGACAGGGACTCCCGGGAGCTGCCACCAGCATCCTCAACCTTGCCGAACAGCCCCTCCGGGCCAAGCTCCATGTCCGGGTTGGCCCCTACGCAGCCCCAGCTGATGGCCGCAGAGGGCAGGTAGGAGGGCTCAGAGCCCCTGCGAGTCAGCCCCAGCCGGGGCCCTGGCAGGGTGACGTGGGGCTCCGAATGGCGGCAGCCCCACTGGAGGTGACGGGGAGATGGCAGGTGCTGGTAGCTGTTAAAGGGTGGGGGAAGAGAGGCGTGAGAAGACAGGGCTAGCCCTGCCTGGGCTCAGAGCCAGCTCCGCCCAGAACGTGGAGCTTAGAGGGTACAGCAGGCTCTAGGAAGATGCATGGACCATAAGGGACTGTTCCGAGTCCCCCAGCCCACTCCCCACTGGAGGAGAAGAGGTGCAGGCGACTTCTCTGGTGGTCCAGTGGCTAAGACGTCATGCTCCCAAGGCAGGGGGCCCCAGGTTCGATCCCTGGTTGGGGAACTAGATCCTACGTGCTGTAAGTAAAGAGCCTGCATGACCCAAGGAAGATCAGATATCCTGCGTGCCACAATTAAGACCTAGCACAGCCAACTAACTAACTAAATATAAATAAGAAGAGGTGCTTACCTGCATCCCTCTCCATGGAAGCAGAAGCCTCTCTGGAAATATCTGCAGACCTGGGATGCCTTCTGGTCCCGAGGGAAGCAGCGGCTGGACCTCCAGCGACAGGGCCCTTGGTCAGCTTTCCTAAGAGATCATGCCCAGCCCCATTTTTGCCCCGGCCTTTGCAATCCTTCTCGAAAGAGGCTGTGTGACATGAGGGCTCAGGCTCCAGGCTTGGTCCTGCCTCTGCTGGATAATGATCTCTGGGTGGTAACTCAACTTCCCTAAAGTTTGATTTTCTCACCCTTAAAAACAAGAGTAGCAGGCACTTCCCTGGTGGTCTTGTGAGTGAGACTCCATGTTCCCAGTGCAGGGGGCCTGGGTTTGATCCCTGGCCAGGGAACTAGATCCCACATGCTGCAACTAAGACCCAGCACAACCAAAAATGAGTAAATAAATAGATATATATTTTTTAATGAGAGTAACAATGCCTCCTGTTACCTCAGGGTCATTGTGAGGGATTTTTAAGATTTCATACAATGTACACAGCAGGTGCTTAGTAAATCATAGTGATCACTGTTACTTTCTCCAGGCCCAGAGTCTTGTGGGCTCTGGAGTCAGAATTCTGGGTTCAGCTTCTGGAACCAGGGCTAGCTCTATGGGCATGAACCCATGTAGTCATGCAGGGACCCCATACCTGCTTCAAAGCTCTGCTGTTACCGCCTTGAAATTATTCAATTTTTGGACAAGAGGCCTTGCTTTTCTTTCTGTGCTGGGTCCCACAAGTGGCATAGCCAGTTCTGCCTGGTACCACTACTTCTTGGTTGTGTGAGCTTGTCCATGCCTCATTTTCTTCATTTATAAATTACTAGTACGTCGTACTTCACAGGATGCGGAGAAGGCACCCCACTCCAGTACTCTTGCCTGGAAAATCCCATGGGC
Source organism: Bos indicus (assembly GCF_029378745.1). NCBI lineage: Eukaryota > Metazoa > Chordata > Mammalia > Artiodactyla > Bovidae > Bos > Bos indicus. Next base: position 10,905,904 of record NC_091782.1, on the reverse strand, counting down.
GGAGGAGCCTGGTAGGCTGCAGTCTATGGGGTCACTAGGAGTTGGACACGACTGAGCAACTTCACTTTCACTTTTCACTTTCATGCATTGGAGAAGGAAATGGCAACCCACTCCAGTGTTCTTGCCTGGAGAATCCCAGGGATGGGGAAGACTGGTGGGCTGCCGTCTATGGGGTCGCACAGAGTCGGGCACAACAGAAGTGACTTAGCAACAGCAACTTCAGAGGATGATGCAAAATGCAAGTGAGATATTGTATGTAAAATATAGCTATCCATCCCTTGGTATCCGTGGAAGGTGGGTTCCAGAACCCACACTCATCAAAATCCACGGATGCTCAAGTTCTTTATATGAAATGGAATAGTATTTGCATATATACTTTTAAGTCATCTCTAGATCACTAATAAACCTATTACAGTGTAAATACTATATACATATTGGCTGCAAATTCAAGTTTTGTTTTTTTGAACTTCCTGGTTTTTTTTTTCCCAAATATTTTCAGTCTGTGGTTGTTTTAATCCATGGGGTCAGAACTCACATGGCCAACTATACCTAGCACACAGCAAGCCCTCAATAAATGTTAGCTGTTCTTATCACTCTTCTGTCATAAACATCATCGTCACCGTTACTACAGGGACACTTGAGGGTCAGGGTGTGAGGTGGGAAGGGCAGGAGAAGGCTGAGTTGGGCCAGCATCTATTGAGAATCTACTGCGTGTTCAGGCCTGCGCCAGGGCTCCGGGGGCCTCTGCTCTTGTGTGCTGCTTTGCGGGGAGTGGGAACGAGCCCACATGTGAAATGGGCAGGGCAGCAAGGGTTGGGACAGAGGCCGGACTCTCGTCCTGCGAGAAAACAGACTGCCAGCCAATGCCAGGGCTCTGCCACGGAGTGGCCCCCACCATTCCCCGGAGAATGTCCAAGAGGGGCCCTGGCAGAGGAACAGGTGGAGGGAGGAAAGGATGGGTGACCCAGTCTTGTTGGTGAAGGTACCACGTTGTCCGGCACGTGGTGGTCCTTTGTTTATGACACTATGTGGAGCCCCTGGACTTGCCTGTGGAGCTCCCTGAATCGACGCAGCCGAGGATCAACAAACCACTGCCACGAACAGGGGGAGGCAAGTGAGGCACTCACCTTGGACACAAAATTCAACAGATGCCCCAAACGCTCAGTCATAAAAGGAAATGATATTTTAAGAGATATAAATTAATGCAGAAAAAAAATCCACAATGGGGCTTCCCTGGTGGCTCAGTGGTAAAGAATCCGCCTGCAATGCAGGAGGCATGGGTCCGATCTCTGGTCAAGGAAGATTCTACATGCCGTGGGACGGCTAAGCCCGTGTGCCACAACTATTGAGCCTGTGCTCTAGAGCCCAGGAAAGCCACAAACACTGAAGCCTGTACATCCTAGAAACCGTGCTCTGCAACAAGAGAAGTCGCTGCAGTGAGAAGCCCACCCACCACAACCAGAGAAAAGCCAGCGCGGCAACAAAGACCCAGAACCGCCAAAGATAAAATAAAAAATCCACAATGAACAAAACAGCAAAGCTTGAAATAAAGACAGGATTCAACCCCGCATAATTTACCATCCCTGTCTCCCCTAGTCCTGGCCTTGCAACAAGGGCAGAGATAACCAAGACAAGTGCAGACGGTAGAAAGGATTCAGGCAGAAATAAAAGGCTGGCAGGGTGGGGACCCACTTTAGACAGGATGGTCAGGGAGGGTCTTTGAGAAGGTGCTAGGAGTAATAAACATTACTACAATGATTATTGTCATACAATATAATAGCTGCAGTTATTATTGTTGTTATTTTTGCAAAAGCTGTCGTGAGGGTAGGGAGGGTCATGTAAGATCATTTAAACAGTAACTTTTGATTTTAATTCAGACCACTACATCATTTTTGGTATGTAATTCAGAAGAAATTCAAAGAATCGGATGTCCCTACAGTAACAAATCAACTTTTCATTTCCATTTGCTTATTTATGTGAACAAGACTTCTCAGTGTTTCCATTCATCAATATTAGAAATAGACATTGATGTTAATAGCACAACATTGTAGATCAACTGCTGCTGCTGCTGCTAAGTCGCTTCAGTTGTGTCTGACTCTGTGCGACCCCATAGACGGCCGCCCACCAGGCTCCCCTGTCCCTGGGATTCTCCAGGCAAGAACACTGGAGTGGGTTGCCATTTCCATCTCCAATGCAGGAAAGTGAAAAGTGGAAGTAAAGTCGCTCAGTCGTGTCCGACCCTCAGCGACCCCATGGACTTCAGCCTTCCAGGCTCCTCTGTCCATGGGATTTTCCAGGCTAGAGTACTGGAGTAGGGTGCCATTGCCTTCTCCAACTATGCCCTAATAAAAATTTTAAAAAATTGAATGACAAAAAACAAGTGATGTTGAATCCTGTCTTATTCTAGCAGTAAGTAATGTTTATCCATGGATGCATGAGCTTTTTTGACAGGGGGAAGCAACAACTTCAACTGAATTTTCTAAAGAAAATTTTCTTATTTAGTAATTAAGTGTTAAAGTCTGTAGGGAATTCCCTGGCAGTCCAGTGTTTAGGACTTGGCGCTTTCATGGCTGGGGTTCAATCTGGGGTTCAATCCCTGCTGAGAGAACTAAGATCCTGCAAGCCGTGAGGCACAACCCAAAAAAAAAGGGCGGGGGGTGTATGGCATACTTCCAGTAACTAAATCTAGAAAAAAAATTATATTTCTGTTTCACAAATATCTTTGTTGCAGGAGCAAATAACATTGTGATCAGTAAAAGACTTCTGAGAAAAAAAAAATTTTTATTAGGGACTTCCCTGGTCATCCAGTGGTTAGGAATCCACTTTGCAGTGCAGGGGACGAGGGTTCGATCCCTGCTTGGGGAACTAAGATTCTACACACCTCAGTTCTCTGCAACTAGAGAAGCCTGCGTGTCACAGTGAAGAGCTTGTGCACCACAACCAAACCCCAACAAGGCCGAATAAATAAAAATAGTATATAAAATTCTGTGGGGGAGTACAATAGGCATTCAAGGAGAAAAAGGAATTATGTAAAACTGTAAAGAGCCTGCTTATGTATTGTTTAAATGGATGACATTATATGTTAACTCTCTGGGATTTAGATGCCACTGGATACAGGAAAAGAATAATATACTTATTCAGATCCACACTGCTCACCTGCCATTGCTCGTCAGCTGCTCATTAGTAGGACCTAAAGCAAGCAGCCTGAAATAGCTCAGATTGAAATTCTACGCAGAGCCCCAGCCAGTCCCAGCCCAGTACCCCATGGTGCCTTTTCATTGTTATCACTACCTGGCTTGGAAAAATGGACAAGTTCCCCTAGGAAGATTAAAGGCAAGTTCTTGTGGGCTGAGAGCTTTGAACACATCCCTCAAAATCTTACCTGAGGCACCAGCCTTGGAGAAAGAAGATTCAGAAATGGTGAAAAAGCATTTGAGTTAGTGATGCAGCTTCTCTAAAAACAACTCTTAAAACTCTTTTGGAATGAAAAAAGAATAATTGTTTTCTTTTAAAATGGGACTATTTCATGGACATCTCTAGTGGTCCAGTTGTTAGGAATCTGCCCTGCATTGCAGGGGACACGGGATTGATCCCTGGTTGGGGAACTAAGATCCCACATGCTGCAGAGCAACTGAGCCCGAGCGCCACAACCAAGATCCTGTGTGTTGTAACTATGACGAAGTGCAGCCAAGTAAATAAATATTTTTTTTAAATGGGACTATTAAGAATACATTAGAAATTTAAACTTTGCAACAATTTACATTATGATGAAAACCATTAGATAACTTGGAGAATGAAGGGGAAACATGCTTTTTCAAATTTCTTTTAGGTTTATAGAAGATGCCAGGCCTGCTATGTTACTGCTCCCAATTACAAGTTGGGGAACAAATAGGAAGAGGCTGGAGTAGGGGACGGACTAGGTCAGTGGTGATCACCAAATTAGCGAGGCTGGAGGGTGGATGGAGGTTGGGTGAAGTGGTGAGGTGGAAATGACAGTCCCTGGGGAAAGGGTGAGGAACCCGAGAGGAGCAGCCTCTCATCTCCTCAGGGAGGAGCCAGTGGCCCTCAAAGGAAGGTCTTGCAAGCCTCCTGTCCCAGGTCCCCAAAGCTGTGCTTTCCCTAAAGACCGCAGTGACGCTGACCTCCAGGGCTGCCTGGAGAAGCCACAACACTAGGTCCTTCACAAGCAAAGAGGTCCAGTGACCGAATTCTCCCAGCAGGTCCAGAGGGGCTCTTAGACCATCAGATGAGCTACAACAAAAGAGGCTAGGGGTTTTGTGATCAAATCAATTTGAGAAACTCCTCCTTCTGTATGTCCTTAGAGTCATGTTGTATATTGCTTATTGTCTATGAACATCTTAAAGGCTCTGATAAGTCCTGCAAAGGACTCTGTTTGATTTTACCTAGCATTGCTTAAACTTGTTTCTGTTGGTTTGTTTAGGTCTTCTACCCACAGAGCCTTGATATATCAATAAAATACATTTGGTTTGGAGGAAGTGGCAGATTAGTTCATTTAATCCTCAAAACAAACCTTAAAAGCCAGGAATCCTCTTTTGTTTACAAAATCTGAAGCTGAGAGAGGTCAAATAACTGGCCTGCGACTCAGAACAAGAGTTAAGGCTATAACACAGGTGTGGCCACTTAGCACAGTGTTTAGTTAACCAAGATTGAATTGCCAGGGGTGAGGGCTGCTGGATTTGGGGAAGTTTCTGAAGCCAACTTCTGGGGGCAGAGTAGCCGGAGGTCACAGGTAATCCAGGCCTGGGGAGGCAGCAGGAACCTTTGGGTGGCCGGGAGGCCAGAGCAGTGGACCCCTGAGCAGTGGCCCAGGGAATTGGGACTGGCCTGCTGAGCAGGAGCAGAGGGTGCGGAGGAGAGCAGGGACCAGGAGATCAGGGCTGGTGTGGTAAGGTGGGAGGCGCAGCCGGCCACATCCTGACCAGGATTCTTAAAACTGGAGAGCCCTTGGGACTTCCCTGGTGGTCCAGTGGTTAAGAATCCGCCTGCCAATTCAGGGGACATGGGTTCCGTCTCTGCTCTGGGAGGATTCCACAAACCACAGGGCAATGAAGCCCACGCATCACAGCTTCTGAACCCTTGCCCTGGAGCCTGTGCTCCGGATCAAGAGAAGCCACCGCAACGAGAAGCCCGTGCCCCCAACAAAGACCCAGTGCAGCCAAAAAACAAGCAAACAAAAACTTCAGAACTCAGACTTAGTCTAGCATGCCACCTTCCTTCCTGAGTTTTAGGCAGGGCTAGAAACAACTGAAAATCTCCTTTAGTAAAAGTCTGTCTTCCTTTTTTTTGCCTTCCCCTTGCTATCAGATCACCTTTCTTCCCAACCTGGGGAAAGCACTTCACACCGAGACCCTAAGATCTACAGTGATCCCTCTTTAGGGAGAATGATCCCTCCTTTACCCAAACTTCAGTTCTCTTCGGGGAACTGAGCTCTTCCAGCTGTTGGGAAAATGAATGTGTTTTAAGGTCTGAATGTTTGATGGGAGGACTAGTGAGCTAGCATACCCAAAGGAATGACTCTCTAATAGTGTAATGTTCAACCTGAAGTATTTCCATTCAAATGCTTGGGAACAGCTGGCACTAGGCTGCATGCAGGGCCTACAAAGGTGACCGGGAGAACAGGTCCCACCACAGACAGCTGCATGGTGCTGCTGGGCAGAAAAACCTTTGCTGTATAGAGAGAAAAAAGACAAGTGGGGAATCTCTGCCCTGAATGGTCAGACCCGGAGCTGGCTCTGATTGAGCTGTACAGCCTTGGTATGTCTTATCCCCTCTCTGGTCTGTCTCCTTCTCTGGACTATGAGGAGGTGAGAGGTCATCTCTAGACCCTTCCTGCATTGGGGTGGGGGCTAGGAAGCCCCTTCTCTCATCTGATGCACCCCACTTCTTTAAGACTGAGCTTTCAGTGGCCAGAGGGAACCCAAAAGAAATTTCCCCCACTTCCCCTGTGTTCTCCCAAAACCCAGACCCCTACCTGCGTGACCGCTGGGAGTAGGGGCTGCTCCCCCCACCTCGGCCACCACCACTGGGCCCGGCAGAGTCCATCCCAGCTGTGGCCCCTCATGAGAATCAGGCAGGGCTGGTGCTCCTTTATCCCTCCCTCTCTGGGCAGGACCAATGGGAGGAGGGGCTGGGAAACGCGGCCCACCCCTCCTCATGGCCCCAGGTCTGCCTGAGGTGGGATGGAGTGTAGAGCAAGATGGCTGGAAGGCTAGGGGGCTGGGGGCTCTAGCTGCCCTGTTTAGGCTGCAGGACACAGGTAGAGCAGGGCAGGAGGGCCTTGGGGGATCCCTTGAGGATTTCTGGAGGAAACTGGGGGATGGGTTAAGGACTTTGAGGGTTTCAGCAAGGGCCACAATGAGCGGTGGCCAGGAGGGGCTTGCCTGAAGCTCTAATGAGGAAGCTCCAGATTGGATGATAGCAAATCAGCCCATCAGACCTCTTCTAGGTAGGTTAACTGGCTGGTGGATTCCTGGCTTGCATTCTGGAGAGGTAGGGGACCATGAGCTCTAAGAACCCCCCAGTTCCCTGTCTTAGTCCTCCAAAGCCCACGTTCTCTTCATGGGACTGCAATGCCCGACGTGGGAGACAAGTTGGCAAAGTTAAAAGGACCAAACAAGAAGCATTCACTTAAAAGTTAAAGGAGAGATTTTTGGTTTTAGATTTTTATTTATTTGTCTGGTTAGGGTCTTAGTTGTGGCATGCAGGATCTTGTCTTGTGTGTGGCACGTGGACTTCTCTTGTGGGCTCACTAGTTGCCGTGTGCAGGCTTAATTGCTCCGTGGCACGTGGGATCTTCATTCCCTGTCCAGGGATCAAACCCACGACCTCTGCACTGGAAGGCAGATTTAGAAGTCCCAAAGGAGAGGTTTTTAAATTGAATTTAAACAACTTCCTCTGTTGTCTAACTAGTTTGGGAGATCAATAGGACATCATTGTTATTTCTTTAACTTTTGCTGGATCAAAATTACTTAAAATAATTCTTACAGGTGCTGCCAATCTGCCCTCTATACAGGCTGTGCCAGATTTTACTTCCACCAACAGTGTGAGATTCTGCACATAATATAATCAAACTTGTTGGTATTTGTTAATTTGTTATGTAAAACAACAGTATCTCATTGTGTTTTTAAAAATTTTTTATTTTTGGCTGTACTGGGTGGACTTTTCTCTAGTTTGGGAGAGCGGGGACTACTCTCGAGTTGCGGTGCATGGGCTTCTCGTTGTGGTGGCTTCTCTTTTTGCAGAGCACAGGCCGTAGGGTGAGCAGCAGCTGAGGGATGTGGCTCAGCAGCTGTGGCTCCCAGGCTCTAGAACACAGGCTTGGTCTGACACAGGGTTTAGTCGGTCCACGGCACACGGGATGGGATCCTCCTGGATCAGGGATCGAACTCGTGTCTCCTGCATTGGCAGGTGGATTCTTTATCACTGAGCCACCAGGGAAGCCCTCATTGCAGTTTGAACTTTTATTTCTTTTACTATGAGATTAAGCACCTCTCCCTATGTTTTAGAGGCATTGTTCTTCCTGCTCAAATCCTTTGCCCATTTTTCGATTGGGTTGCTGCACTTTTACTTACCAATTTGTAGGTAGCTTTTGTCTTACTACGTCACATATTTTATTTATTTATTTATTCAATCAGCAAATGTTTATTGATTGACAATTCTGTTCCAAGGGGTACTTTTTTCCCCACTTTTTAAAATTTATTTAACTGGAGGCTAATTACAATATTGTAGTGGTTTTTGCCATACACTGACATGAATCAGCCACAGGTGTACATGTGTTCCCCATCCTGAACCCCTTTCCTCCCTCCCTCCCCATCCCATCCCTCAGGGTCATCCCAGTGCACCAGCCCTGAGCACCCTGTCTCATGCATTGAACCTGGACTGGCGATCTATTTCACATGTGATAATATACATGATTCAATGCTATTCTCTCAAAGCATCCCACCCTCACCTTCTCCCACAGAGTCCAAAAGTCTCATTCTTTACATCTGTGTCTCTTTTGCTGTCTTGCATATAGGCTCATCATTACATCTTTCTAAATTCCATATATATGTGTTAATATATTGTATTGGTGTTTTTCTTCCTGACTTACTTCACTCTGTGTAATAGGCTCCAGTTTCATCCACCTCATTAGAACTGATTCAAATGCATTCTTTTTTATAGCTGAGTAATATTCCATTGTGTATATGTACCACAGCTTTCTTATCCATTTTTCTGCCAGTGGACATCTAGGTTGCTTCCATGTCCTGGCTATTATAAACAGTGCTGCGATGAACATTGGGGTACATGCGTCTCTTTCAATTCTGGTTTCCTTGGTGTTTATGCCCAGCAGTGGGATTTCTGGGTCGTATGGGAGTTCTATTTCTAGTTTTTTAAGGAATCTCCACACTGCTCTCCATAGTGGCTGTACTAGTTTGCATTCCTACCAACAGTGTAAGTGGGTTCCTTTTTCTCCGCACCCTCTCAAGCATTTATTGTTTGACTTTTTGATAGTAGCCATTTTGACTGGTGTGAGATAGTACCTCATTGTGGTTTTGATTTGCATTTTTCTGATAATGAGTGATGTTGAACATCTTTTCATGTGTTTGTTAGCCATCTGTATGTCTTCTTTGGAGAAATGAATATTTAGTTCTTTGGCCCATTTTTTGATTGGGTTGTTTATTTTTTCTGTAATTGAGCTGTGGGAGCTGCTTGTATATTTTTGAGATTAATTCTTTGTCAATTGCTATTATTTTCTCCTATTCTGAAGGCTGTCTTTTCATCTTGCTTGTAGTTTACTTCGTTGTGCAAAAGCTTTTAAGTTTAATTAGGTCCCATTTGTTTAATTTTGCTTTTATTTCCTTTACTCTGGGAGGTGGGTCATAGAGGATCCTGCTGTGATTTATGTCAGAGTGTTTTGCATATGTTTTCCTCTAGGAGTTTTATAGTTTCTGGTCTTACATTTAGATCTTTAACCCATTTTGAGTTTATTTTTGTGTACGGTGTTAGAAAGTGTTCTAGTTTCATTCTTTTACAAGTGGTTGACCAGTTTCCCCAGCACCACTTGTTAAAGAGATTGTCTTTTCTCCATTGTATATTCTTGCCTCCTTTGTCAAAGATAAGATATCCATAGGTGTGTGGATTTATCCCTGGGCTTTCTATTTTGTTCCACTGATCTATTTTCAAGACAGTACCATACTGTCTTGATGACTGTAGCTTTGTAGTATAGTCTGAAGTCAGGCAGGTTGATTCCTCCAGTTCCATTCTTCTTTCTCAAGATTGCTTTGGCTATTCAAGGTTTTTTGTATTTCCATACAAATTGTGAAATTATTTGTTCTAGTTCTCTGAAAAATACCGTTGGTGGCTTGATAGGGATTGCATTGAGTCTACAGATTGCTTTGGATAGTATACTCATTTTCACTATTTTGATTCTTCCAATCCATGAACATGGTATATCTCTCCATCTATTTGTGTCATCTTTGATTTCTTTCATCACTTTTATAGTTTTCTATATATAGGTCTTTTGTTTCTTTAGGTAGATTTATTCCTAAGTATTTTATTCTTTTAGTTGCAATGGTGAATGGAATTTGTTTCCTTAATTTCTCTTTCTGTTCTCTCATTGTTAGTGTATAGGAATGCAAGGGATTTCTGCGTGTTAATTTTATATCCTGCAACTTTACTATATTCATTGATTAGCTCTAGTAATTTTCTGGTGGAGTCTTTAGGGTTTTCTATGTAGAGGATCATGTCATCTGCAAATAGTGAGAGTTTTACTTCTTTTCCAGTTTGGATTCCTTTTATTTCTTTTTCTGCTCTGATTGCTGTGGCCAAAACTTCCAAAACTATGTTGAATAGTAGTGGTGAGAGTGGGTGCCCTTGTCTTGTTCCTTACTTTAGGGGAAATGCTTTCAATTTTTCACCATTGAGGATAATGTTTGCTGTGGGTTTATCATATATGGCTTTTATTATGTTGAGGTATGTTTCTTCTATGCCTGCTTTCTGGAGGGTTTTTATCATAAATGGATGTTCAATTTTGTCAAAGGCTTTCTCTGCATCTATTGAGATAATCATATGGTTTTATCTTTCAGTTTGTTAATGTGGTGTATTACGTTGACTGATTTGCGGATATTGAAGAATCCTTGCATCCCTGGGATAAAGCCCACTTGGTCATGATGTATGATCTTTTTAATATGTTGTTGGATTCTGTTGGCTAGAATTTTGTTAAGGATTTCTGCATCTATGTTCATCAGTGATATTGGCCTGTAGTTTTCTTTTTGCATGGCATCTTTGTCTGGTTTTGGTATTAGGGTGATAGTGGCCTCATAGAATGAGTTTGAAGTTTACCTTCCTCTGCAATTTTCTAGAAGAGTTTGAGTAGGATAGGTGTCCGCTCTTCTCTAAATTTTTGGTAGAATTCAGCTGTGAAGCCATCTGGTCCCGGCTTTTTGTTTGTTGGAAGATTTCTGGTTACAGTTTCGATTTCCGTGCTTGTGATGGGTCTGTTAAGATTTTCTTATATTTCTTCCTGGTTCAGTTTTGGAAAGTATACTTTTCTAAGAATTTGTCCATTTTTTCCAAGTTGTCCATTTTATTGGCATATAGCTGCTGATAGTAGTCTCTTACGATCCTTTGTATTTCTGTGTTGTCTGTTGTGATTTCTCCAGTTTCATTTCTAATTGTGTTAATTTGGTTCTTCTCCCTTTGTTTCTTGATGAGTCCGGCTAATGGTTTGTCTATTTTATTTATCTTTTCAAAGAACCAGCTTTTAGCTTTGTTGATTTCTGCTATAGTCTCCTTTGTTTTTCATTTATTTCTGCCCTAATTTTTAAGATTTATTTCCTTCTATTAACCCTGGAGTTCTTCATTTCTTCTTTTTCTAGTTGCTTTAGGTGTAGAGTTAGGTTATTTTTCTCTTGTTTCTTGAGGTAAGCTTGTATTGCTATGAACCTTCCCCTTAGCACTGTTTTTACTGAATTCCATAGGTTTTGGGTTGTTGTGTTTTCATTTTTATTAGTTTTTATGCATATTTTGATTTCTTCTGTGATTCGTTGGTTATTCAGAAGCATGTTGTTTAGCCTCCATATGTTTGTATTTTTAATAGTTTTTTTCCTGTAGTTGACATCTAATCTTACCACATTGTACGTCACACATTTTTAAATATGGTTGATTTAAATGTTTTCCTTTATGTTTCTCAATAGAATAAAAATTTTAAATGTGTATATACTAAGATCTTATCTTTTTATTTTATAGATTCTAAGTTTTGTGTATACCCCCTGGAACTTAAGACATTTTCAGGTGTACAATAAATTTCATGTGTTTCAAAAAATATCTGAAACGTCTATTCACCTCAAGATTATATACAATTTTCTCCATGTGTTTCTTCTAGTTTTCTCCCCTCCTTACTCTATTTTTAACATTGTATAAATTTATCCATTTTCCTGTTGATGAACATTTTTGTTGTTTCTAAGTTTTTGCTCTTGGTGTAATGAACACGTATGTGAGTCTTGGTATAATTTGGTGGTGGTGTGTCAGGCTGGTTTCCCCAGGATAGATTTGGAGTTTTACTTACAGGACTCTCACTGGGGAGTGCGTCTGAGAACAACCCCTATAAGAAACTGGAAGAGGCAGGATTGGGTAGAGAGAGAAGTTAAACCATGATGTAGTTATGACAGAAGCTTCCACTTAGGAGCTGGGACGATTCTTTGCATCGTCTCAAATTGAGGCAGTGGGGCTTGCACTGGCCTACACGCGGGCTACAGGCTGCTCCTGAGGAGATGTTCTCATCCTGGGCAAGGAGGCTCCCTTCACTACAGGCCACTTCCTGAGGGACTCAGCTATGAGCCAGGCAGTCATGGACCTCAGGGATGGAACTCAGCTATGAGCCAGGCAGTCAAGGACCTCAGGGATTCTGAGGGGTGGAGCCTGGGTGACACTTCACAGCTTCCATGGGTGTATGTTAATGTTATGACGTTTTGCCAAATTGTTTTTCAAGTTGATTTTATCAACTTCTACTCCCTTCTGCAGTATTTGAGAATTTGTATTGTTATTCTTCCTTTCCGTATTTTTGGTTTTCCTGTGCTTTTTTTATTTTTTAATGATTTCTATAGATCTTTTTTTGAGGTGCAAAAAATGATCTCTTTGGCTGTGTCTGATGTTTTTAACTGAGTTTCTTTCTCTGGAAGTTCCAAGTATTTCTTTAAAAATGTTTATCATTTTTTTCCCTTAAAAGGCAAACTGTATCTTGTGTATAATTTTCAAATCTTTATATATTTTTAAATGATATAAAACTTATTTGGGGGCTCCCCTGGTGGTCCAGTGGGTAAGACTCAGCCCTCCCAATGCAGGGAACACAGGTTCAATCCCTGGTCAGGGAACAAGATCCCACAAGCCACAACTAAGACCCACCGCAGGCAAAATAAAACAAACAAAAAACAAAAAAAACCCTGTTTCCTATACTGTAACCAACAGCTGTATTTCTTGATGTCCTGGGGCTCTAATTTCACTGGTTGTCCTGTTCATTTTCATGCAGGTTGCTTCTTCCCGTTTATCATTTTGTGGAAGTTCTATACTGCCTGTGTTTGTCCTTCAGAAAAGTTTTGTGTCTGCTTCTTCCAGGCTCCCCAGGGATATTACCAGCCTGGGGCCCCATTTCTTCCTTTATTTAAAAATAAACCTTTACAGGTTTCAGAAGACAGTATCTTCTAATTCTCTCATGGTTGCTTTCTTCTTTTTTAGTCTAAACTTTGGACTCATTTATCCTGAACCTTTGTGAAGATGGTGCCGCTGGAAGTAAAGGAGAAAGCCGGGGTGTCAGCTAAGGAGAGAAGTGTCCCGCAGTGAACGCCAGGCTTTGGCTTTGTGAGTCCCATCCCACTAGCGGCCCAGAGGGACTGTCTCCTCCTGGGCCCTCCTGAGCCCCTCCCGACCCCCGCGGCCCCAAGTCTGGTTTGTGCTGTGCTTCCACACCCCTCTTCTTACGCTCCCGCCCCAAATGCTTCCTCAGGGTGGGACGGCACCTTCTCAGTCCTCCACAAACCCTGCTGGCTGATGAGCGGTGAGCTGAGCCCAGAAGTGGGGGGAATGATGGGCAGCCCCACCAGCTAGAATCGACCACCCCCACCAGAACCCCAGGCTCATTTGCCCAGTGTCTCCCCCTGCATGCACGGGCCCTCAGGAAAAAGGACCACTCCCCCTCAGCCCCCAGGAAAAAGACTATCAAGAACTGAGTTAGTCTAAATCAATTCTTAAATATTTAATTCCCATTTATTTAAAGTTCCATCAGTCTGTATACACTATTTATATTAAAAACACAGGAAGCTGGAGCTCCTAGCAAAAATATACATTTCAATTTTGGAGACTGTTCAGACACTGAGAAGAGCTGCATTCCTCAGTATCAGACCAGGTGGGGGATGAGGATGGTGTGTGTGGTGGGGGAGAGAGGGCGGGGAGAGGAGAATAGGGACCGGAGGGAAGAATTTTGCCATAGAGAGTGATCGGGGGTGTGGAAGGGCCCCTGGGGAAGACCAGACAGGACCCAGGAAGCCTGGGCTCTCACCCCGCATCTCCTGCCACCTTTCTCAGAGACCCCAGCCAGCTCCTCACACCTCTCCAGGTCCACTTCCCTCTGGAAAGGCAGCCTGGGCAGGCTCTGCTCTCCATTGGGCCAGCCTCCAAGCTGGGCCCCATCCCGAGGTGGAGGTGGCAAGTGCTCGTCACTGGGGGGACAGACAGGGCAAGGAGCGGGGCTGGGCCTGGAGGTCCTGGTCACCCAAGGCGGTGCAGGGAGAGTTCCAGGCGGCCGGCTGGGCCAAATACAAGGAAAGGGGAGCTCAGCAGAGCTGTTGCAACAAATGGGGGTCACAGATGTGCAGGATCTGTGAGCAGGTGCTGGGCTGGGTTCGCAGGACCCCACCGCCCGCCCACCCAGAGATCTGGCCCAGCCCAGGGAACTGGGGCGAAGCTCTGCGGCCATCCCTGGCCCCTCTGGGCCCTCACTTGCCTCCAGGTGAGGGAGAGGGGCGAGGAGGCCCCAGGTAAAGTGAGTTCAGTGCTCTTGGGGTGTGTGCTGGGGGGAGTGTGTGGGCAGGAGCTGCAGCTGGGCTGGAGCAGGGCCGCCTCCTGCGGGCACAGGCGGGTGTGCAGCCAGGCCCCGGCGGGGGGTGGGGCGGGGGGGAGAGCTGGGGTGCTGGTGGGGGACCCACCCCATCAACATCCGCCTCCCGTGAATCTCGCTTCTCTTCAGTGGAGGTGTGGGGACCCCCACCCGGAGGGAACGCCACCTCTATCCAGGCTGGAGGAGTGTACCCCAGCGGCCAGCACAGGGGGCCGTCAGTGACGCTGGCCTGGAAGCTCAGTGAAAAGACCAGGAGGATGGCAGGTATCGGGGGGCAGCCGCGGCCTCAGCAGGGCAGTGACCATCTTGGGGAGGCGGCCCCTGCCAGGGACCCAGGTACGAGGGGTTGCTCTGCAGTCAACTCAGGGCTGCTTGGCTTCCCCAGGAAGCCAGGCCCAGAGCGCTTAGTGTTTCTTTGGGGTCCTCGGCTATGAAGACGGGAGAAGGTGACCATGGAACAAAGGGCAGGCCGCACCCCCCTGCTCAGGCCCTGTTCAAGCTGCTGGTGAAGTGACACAAACTGTCTCAGAGGAAGACAAAGAGGGACAGACACGGGGACAGGGGGAGAGAGAGGGAGGGGGCGAGGCAGGAAGCATGAGACCTACAGTGAAGAAGGAGAGCAGCAGAGGAACGAGAGCAGACGGAGGTGCTGAGGAGGGAAGGGAGGCTGGAGCTCAGGGAGCCAGAAGCCGTGAGTCCTGCCAAGTGAGAGCGATCCCGCTGCTCGGACGCCCAGCGCTCAGGGGCTGGTCATGGGAGAAGCCCCGCAGGGGGCGGGGTGGGGGGGGGGGCCGACCGCCGCCTTCAGTACATGTCCTTGTAGATCTCCTGGAGCAGGGGGTGCAGCGAGGTCTCGGTCTCGGTCTTCTTGATCCGCTGCATCATCTGGGCGTGCTCCGTGACCAGCTGCCGCAGGTCGGCCATCTTCTGCAGCAGCTTGGGGAAGAGGTACTGCGCATCGGGGTGGTTGGCCTGCAGGTGGAACTCGAGGGCGCGCAGGATGGTGTCCTGGATGGCCTCCACCTGAGACACGTTCATGAGGCCTGGCCGGTCTGTGGGCACACAGGGCAGGGTCGTGGGAGGGAGGAGGCCCACCTGGAGGCTCGGAGGGCGGGCAGTCCCCTACCCCACACTGGTGTGGGCAACCTGGCCTTGGGGACAGTGGGCCTCCCGCCTTGATCCAAACCTTCTCTACCACAGACTACTAACAAGGCTATGGGCAGATCACTCAGCCTCTCTGGACCTCAGTTTCCTCATCTGTAAAATGGGAATAACAGAAGTGCCTCTGGCATAGAGTCATTATGAAGATTAAAGAGTTATAATCTAGGGAAATCTGGTGACTTCCCTGATGGCACAGGGGATAGGAATCTCCCTGTCAATGCAGGGGACATGGGTCAGATCCCTGGTCCAGGAAGATTCCACATGCCGTGGAGCAATTCAACCTGTGTGCCACAACCACTGAGCCCTTGCTCTTTAGAGCTGAAACTGCTGAGCCCACATGCCTAGAGCCTGTGCTCTGCAGCAAGAGCAGCCACCATGATGAGAACGAAAAATAGCCCTGGTTGATACAACTAGAGAAAGCCCGTGCAAAGCAACAAAGACCCAGTGTAGCCAAAAATAAATAAATAAAAAGAAACTGAAATAGCACCTGGCATGAAGCAAGCGCTATGCCACTGTCAGCATGAGTCTGATTATATTTGGTGTGCTGGAATTTGAAAAATTCAGGTAAAACAGAAACTTTCTCTGCCACCAGAAATAACCCCCATCAACACATTGATACGTCTCCTTTTCCTTCTGTCTCATCCGCATGTACTAGACAGAGCAGGTCCTGCACATACAAGTTAGTGCATGCGTGTCCCACTGCCATTGCCAGGCTGGCTCTGCGCAGGCCAGCCCCCCGCCCCCTCCCCGCCCCACTTACCTCCGCACAGAATGATGGCCGCGATGAAGAGAGCCAGGTCACTGTCATCAAGTTCCAGGGCATTGAACTTGACGGCAAACTCGAACTTGGGCTCAATGATGTCACTGAAGGGCTTTCGGAGGCTGCGCAGGAACTCCCGGGTGACGAAGCCGGTGCCGTTGGCCACCAGCAGCCCGTCCTTGTTGACGATGGAGGCCAGCATGGCAAAGATGGCCTCGTGCACGCCGTACTTGAGCAGGGTCACCTGGTCGTTGAGGAAGAGGTCGCCAAAGCTGGGGATGCTCTTGGCGAACTCGGTGAGCTCACGCACGGTCTCCACCGTGGTGCACTGGCAGCGGTAGAAGACGTGCACGCTGATCTCCTTGTAGGGCGGAAGACTGTTCACCAGCTGCTTCCAGACCAGGCCCTTCTCCGCCTGCCACAGCGTCTCGATGTCGTGGATCACAAAGGGCTGCAAACCAGGCCCCGTTAGAGGCCCGGCCTCGGGGGACCCCCGCCCGTGTGTGCTCCCACACCCTCTGCCTCTACCAAGGAGTAAGCAGGGAGGAGGCCCACTTCTCCCCGCAGGCAGGCGGGCAGCAGCAGGGCCCAGAGCTGCCAGCTGAGTTGTGACACTCACCGCCGTGTGGCTGGCCTTGCCGGTGAGGATGCCGCGGGCCTTCTTTTTGGTCATGTTGAAGTTCTTCAGGTAGGCGCTGTAGATGTGCTTGGAGAAGGCCCTCAGGTCGGCCACCTGGGGGTTGTGCTGACTCCCCTCATTGGCTGTCAGCCCCGCCACCAGCTTCCTCTTCTCTGCCTCTGGCATCCGGCCGAAACGGATGGCTGCGCAGGGAGGGGGACCGTCATGGAGGGGCCTGGCACCTCTAAGGCACGCGGGCCAGAGACAGAGACATGCTTTCAGAAGCTCGAGAGCCAGCAAGCTGGAATGCTGGGGTACCCCTCCAGAATACAAGCTCTGGAGCGGGGCAGGTCTGCTGGCTATCTTGTTCACAGAGTCTAGCACACACGGGCCCTAACTCACAGGGTGACTGAGCCACTGTGGCTGGGAGGCCGGGAGGCCGGGAGGCTGTGCTGCGTGGTGGCGGGGGGACAATCGCTGGTATCAGAGGCCTGTGCTTGAGGGCCAGCTTGGCAGGTGGCCCACAGTGTGGCTGGCTTCAGGCAGGCCCCCTCACCCTCTCTCATGAGAAAAGTGCAGCTAATAAACAGATGACCAGAATTAAGTAAGAGTATTCACATAGGAAGCATTCAAAAATAACAGACCAGGATGTGAATCTGGCTTCTCTCAGAGAAAACCTGAGAAGTGTTCAGTTACCCCTGAGATCTCCTAGAAAAGCTGCCTCTTCCCACCCAAGGGATAGGGGTCCCGGCTGATACAGACTAAGGGGAGGGATCAAACTCCAGACCTGCCCCCCTCCAAGACACAAGACAGATAGGTATCTGTGGGTGGAGACAAGTATACAAGAGGGCCTCCCCGTCCTCTGGAGGTCTGGCCCAGAGGGGCAAACGGGGCAGGCGGGCTATGCAAAATCCTACCAAGTCTCACGACAAGACTTTGTTGGGCACCTAGTGCACAGGGCAGGGCAGGCTCTGTCTCCTGGAGCACTGGCCTCCAGGAAACTCCAACCTGGGTCCTGGCAGCTGATACACATGGTCAGCTACTGGCTCCTGCCTGCCCTCAACAACCAAGGCCTGAGGGTCCTGGGCCTTGGCAGTGGCTTTTCACACCTTGTCGGGTCATCCAGGACAGGCTCCAGGAGAGTGGTGGTTCCAACACTACTGGAATTGGGGTCAGTTCCCAGGTCCCTTCTGGGCCAGAAGAGGGTGAGACCTGGGTGCAGACAGGCGACTCCCCGGCCTGGGAGCGTGGCAGGTCCCAGGCAGTCTGGGAAGGCAGACCTCAGGCCAGCCTGTGCTGACTTTGAGACTCAAGGTCCAGATGGGCAAGGTCAACAGCTGACCTGCACGCTGGGCACTGCTCTGAGGGCACCCCCTTCTGTTTCTGGGCTCCTGGAAACCTGGTTTCAGGTCAGCTCACCATTGTGCGACATGCCCAGTGCCAGGCATTTCTGGAAGCGGCAGTACTGGCACTTGTTGCGGTTCTTCTTCTGGATTTTGCAGATCCGCTCACATTTCTCATATTCCAGCTTCATGCGGATCGTCCGACGGAAGAAGCCCTGAGGGAGTGCAGATCCATCAGGAAGAGAAAAACCACGAGGAAGGGAGAAAGGCTGAGGCTCCAGCCCTGCCCGCTGGGTTGCACTCAGGGGCTTGATTATACATTAAGATGAAACAATTCCTGAATTTGGAAGTAATGGGGGAATATCATTGGAGAGGAGAGGCAGAAGGAAAGTAAAACAATTCTAAAACTTTTGAAATAATTCAAAATAAAATACCATATTTAAGTGCTTCTTTGTTCATTTGATGACACCAAACACTATGGCTAACTTAATTTACTTGTAAAGCATCTGGTTCTACAGTTTTCTACGCAGTTGTTTAGTAAAATCATCTGTGAAAGTTTGATGGGTGTGCAGTTAGGAGAAAAAACCCAAAAGCACCCCTGGAAAAATAATTAAAATGTTTCCTTTATTATAAAAGAGCCCCTCCTGGGGCCTTGAGGCGCAGGAAGCCCTGACCTCCAGGAGGAGATGCAAGCCCAAGGCCCGCATTTGGCCCTGCATGCCCTCTCCTGTCCGGTCCCCAGGGGGCGCCAGCGGCCCAGGTGAGAGGCTGGGTCAGCACTGCCGGTGCCCAGTCCAGGCCAGGTGAGGGAACCCCTCCTCTGCTGCAGGACCCAGAACTCAGCCTGCAACTGGCCCAAAGGCCTGGCTGCCTCCCAGGCAGGAATTTCGCAGTGGATCTGGTCTGGGCCTTGCCTGGAGGTGGGAAAGCTCTGTCAGGTCAACTCACCATGCGAGCACAGCCCACCCTCAGCCCGTACCTTGCATCCCTCACAAGCGTGAACGCCGTAGTGGAAGCCCGACGCCTTGTCCCCGCACACCCGACACTCCATATTGAGGCTGCCACACGAGGCCCCGTCACAGCCCATCTGCAGTTGGTCCAGCAGTGAGAGTGGAGAGCAGCTCTGGGAGAGGTCTGCAGACACACAACACGGGGCGAGGTCTGCAGACACACAACACGGGGTGAGGTCTGCGGACACACAACACGGGGCGAGGTCTGCAGACACACAACATGGGGTGAGGTCTGCAGACACAACACAAGGTGAGGTCTGCGGACACACAGCACGGGGCGAGGTCTGCAGATACACACACAGTGGCTCCACCTCCTGCCAGGCCTAGGGACCTGGGGAGGTGACCAGAGCCCTTGGGGGAACATAGGTGGTGAGAAGACACCTATGTATCACAATCTTGGCTCAGCCACTTAAGGGCTATGTGACCTCTGGGAGTCAACCTTTCCGAGGTTCAGTCTCTTCACCTAGAATGTGGGGTTAATGACAGCTTCTCTGGGAGGAGGGTGAATGTGTCCAAAGCCTTTCCCCCAGACCTGACACCCTGAAGGTATTCCAGAAATTCTGCTCACTATCTGGCCGAGTCTGAGCCTGCCTGGGCAGACTCACCACTGGTGGAGAGAGGGCATGGGGGATGGCTGTGTTTTGGGAGGAGGGCAGCAAGAGGGAAAAAGCAGACAGATTCTCTTAGACTGTCCTTAGGAAGTGGATCCCTGGTTTACAAGGCTCCACGGGGTGGGCCCATGGGGGACAGTGTGCGGCATGGTTTGCGGGGGCTTCAGAAGTGCCCCCACCCCAGAAGTCTGATTCCTGCATGGACTCCAGAGATGCTGTGAAGAGTCTCTCAAGAAGCTCAAGCTCATTCCCACAAAATTTCTTGCTTGACTGAGCAGAAAAAGCAGAAGTCTCAGTCACGCTGACCGGGCAGCAGGCTGAACTTCCTTGAGTGTTTTCCTATTACTAATAAAGGCAAAGACATCTGAGCCCCGGATTGAGAGTTTCAGTGAGGAAAGCAGTTGGCCAAGGGGGGCTTTGGGGTATTAGTGCTGCCGGCTGACTCATTAAGGAGGGCTGGGGCCCTTCTCCTGAACGCCTCCTCGGACGCTCAGAAAAGAGCCCTCCCCGGCAAGGGGGCCTGACTGAGCCCCAGCACAACGCTACTTCGTGATGCCATGGGCAGCCCGTCTCCTCTGCCAGGCTAGCCTGACAGCCTGCCGTCCTCTGCCTTCTTCCCTGATGAATGCGCACCCTCCTCAGAGGCAGGGGCCAAATTCCCAGAGCAGAGGAGCTGGGAGCAGATGGTGCTGCAGGGAGACCCCAGCCATGGTGGTCAGCCCAGACGTAACGTGTTCCGGGCTGCCTTCTGCCCTCTCTACAGTACGGTCACTCTGCACAAGATCTTGACTCCTGCGACTTTCCTGGTGGTTAAGAATCTGCCTTTCAGTGCAGAGGATATGAGTTCAATCCCCGGCCGGGGAACTAAGACCCCACATGCCGCGGGGCAACTAAAGCGGGGTGCTGCAACCACTGAGCCCGAGAGCCACAATTAGAGAGACAGCCCGAGGGCGGCCATGAGGACCCTGCATGCCGCCACTGGACTTGATGCGCCAAACAAACAGGGCTCCCCAGGTGGGCCAGTGGTAAAGAAATCCGCCTGCCAGTGCAGCAGACGCAGGAGACACAGGTTCAATTCCTGGGTCGGGAAGATCCTGGGAGAAGGAAACGGCAGCCTGCAGCAGCTGCTTGCCTCCCGGCTGTGAGGGTAGGGGTGACACAGCCCCTGCTTCCTGAAAAGCTGGGCCGGTCACAGAGGCCAGGCGCTCCACAGGCTGCAGCTGTGCCGCTCAGCCTGAGGACAGGGGTGCTCACTTCGGGGGGCGGATGGCCTGGGGGAGGGAGCCCTTCCGGTCTCAGGGACCCTTGAGTGCACTCAGAGTTGGGCACCCCCGTCAGGACATAAGGGCCACAGGGCAGGGCCTCCATCTGCCGGGGCGCTGCTGCTGGACGTAGGGCAGGTGCCCCGCGACTCTGGACTGAGGGTCCTCCAGCCGCCTGGGTGCCCGGGCCTCAGTGCCCTCTGGCTGGAGGGGCTGGGCAGAACCCGCCACTCCTGGAGGGCATGGGATTCACGTCACCAGCTGCTGGGAGAAAAACGAGACAACACGTGACGAGGCTCTGTGGAGACCTGCGCAGATGTGGCAGGGAGGGTTTCCGGCACTTCCTCCCGATCTGTGTGGTCTGTGTGCGTGTTCGCTTTCTGGCACTTCTCGTAAACGGTGTTGCTTTTGTGGTTTGCACGTCTGCCTCCCCTGCTAGCCTCGACACGTCTCTACTCACATTCTCTTTGGATCTCGAAGGCCACCTCCTGCACCGAACCTGGGTTCACAGTGACCTATCACCCCAGGCTGTTCCCACCTCCCCATCAAGAGGGGTGCTTCCTTGTCCCCGCTGTGGCCCTGGAGGGCTGGCAGGCGTCTGGTCACTTGGTTGCTGCTGGCACTGCTTGTGGCAATGTCATCCTCTCTCTTCACTCAATAGACATTTGCTGTGCACCTGCTGAGCACAGAGCTGGAGTTGGACCCTGCCGTCAATCAGCGGAGGTGAGGAAACCAGGACCCAAGGCAGCGAGCGGCAAGGCTGGCTGGCGGCGGGGCAGGCAGTGAGGTGCAGGCCTGCGGGGGAGCTGCTGCTGGGCGAGGGGGTCAGGGAACGTGACCGCTCCCCTCTCTGGGCTCAAAGGTCAGGGCTTCGGACGACCCCCAACTTGGTTCCAGGTTCTCAGAAGCAGCAGGCCTGGTGTCGGGGGTGAGAATGGACTCAAGAGCCCTATGGGCAGCTCAGGTCAGAGTCCAAGGCTCAGACCTAAGCTCTGTGCCCTGGGCCTGTCCCCTCTGCAAATGGAGTTGACAGCAGCGTCTGTCTAGAGTCATGGTGAGGAGCATAGGAGTTAACAGAGAAGCTCTTGGACCTTGGCGGTGCTGTGTAAATCCGCTTCCGTGAGGATGGGACTTAAGGTTCTGCAGTTCTCAAGCCTGTGCCCACATGGCAGGGGCCAGGCCTTCTCCTTCCTCTGGCTGCTGGCTCCTCTTCTCCACGGCTTCACACAAACCAAGACAGAGGTGGAGGGTCTTCTGCTTGTGAGGCTGGGAGAGCTCTGAACGAGACTGGGCACCCCTACTCCGCCTGCCCTGCTCAGCCTGGAAGAAGCCAAGGTGCCAAGCCCTTGTACCAGCGACGCAGGCAATCTCTGGACGGCAGGGAGAGGCCCTGGTGAGTATCCCGGGGGTGGCAGGGAGCACTCAAGAGAGCTGCAAACTGGACTGGGGAGAGACAGGCACAGGGTAGCGCCAGTGCCCCGGTACGTCTGCTCCCCGCCAGGTGGTGGGAGGCCACGGGGAGGCACGGAGGCCTGGGGCAGGAGTGATGGGACAGCGCCAGCCCCCAGACCCTGCCTGTTTGAGGGGGTAAGAGAACACGAGGAGCTGACACACGGCAGAAGGGGCCGGGGAGCTGAGGGGCGGGGATGCACGGAGTGCATGTATCCTGCAGGGGAGGTCTTGCTGTGGGGAACCGGTGTGTTGGGGTGTTCCTGGCACCTCATGGTGCGCTTTCCAAAGACAAAGGTTCTGTTTCTTCCCTATTCACCACCTGGCTTAAAAGTTTATTCTCCAATCGTCACCATATCCTACCCAAAAGTGACAATGGCAGAGTGTTCCCCACTCAAGGGACCCACTTCTGAAGGCTCCTTGCCCACCCGTGATCTCCCAGTGGGAGAATCCCAGGGAGAGAGGAGCCTCGCGAACCACAGTCCATGGGGTCACAAAAGAGCTGGTAGGACTGAGCAATTGAGCATGAACATCATTTCAAACCACCCTGGGAGGCAGTAACTGCCACCATTTAAAGATGAGGGGACCGAGGCCCAGGAAGTTACAGGTTTTGTCCAAGGTCACCTGTGCAGTACATGGCAGGACTGGGATTGGACCCTGAATCCGAGAACCCCTGCAAGGCCTGCGTGTTTGAGGCAACAACACCCTCTGTCAGTGCACGCCCAGTGTGTCAGGACAGCCACTGGACGCTTCACACATCAGCCTCACGTGACCCATGCGTCAACCCTTCAAGCAGGTCTTCTTCAAGACTCTTTCATAGATGAGGAAACAGGCTCAGAAGGCTAGGTGACGTGCTGACAGTGGCTAATTCTGTGTCAGCTCAGCCAGGCTAGGTACCCATGAAATCAAGTTTTTAATCAAATCCAGTCTAACATGTTACTATGAAGGTATTTTTTGATATGACTGATATTTAAATCAGGACTCCCCACATGTGAGAGGCCCCTGCCGGTCAGCTGAGGGCCTTAGGAAAACGAGATCAAGGCCTCCGCAAGGCAGAAGGAATGCTGCCTGCAGGCTGCTTCCGACTCGAGTGCCATCATCACTGCCCCCAGGCCTCCAGCCTGCTGGCCTGCCTGCAGAATTTCAAGTTGCCAGTCGTCATAATTACATGATCCAATTCCTTAAAATAAATCTCTCTCTCTCTCTACACACACACACACACACACACACACACACTCGGTCTTGGTTCTTTCTCCACAGAACCCTAACACTGTGGCAGACTAAGAATTATAGCTCAGAACCCCCAGGGCTGAGCTCTGACCCCCTGCACTGGATGACCACCCAAACCTACGTGTGCGTGCGTGTGTGTACTTGTGTTCATAACTACTAATCAATAGTTTGTGACTAGGATCAGTGAGGAGATGAGTCACTGCCGAGTGTATTACTGGAGTGTTTGGACTCAGCATAAGCAGTAGCCCCATCACGAAGAGAGTGAAGTATCAGTTACACCATCTCTGATTACAAGTTCAGCAAACAGACACGACTGACCTTACTCACGTCATCGCTCCCCCTGCCTGCCTATCTAGTCTCCATCGCTGGAGGCATGCTGTTGTTAGAGCTGGAAGGGCAGCCCAGAGGGAACAGCCCTGTCTATTTACTTTGCTGGCAGAGCCCCCACAGCAAACAGCTTCTGAAGACAGGGCCAGTTCTGTGGAACTCTGGGGCTGGGTGACCCGGCAGTCTCCTGTTCGCCTGGCCTGTGGGCTCCTCAGAGCAGGTACCCAGCCGTGCCCTCCCCTGGATGGCCAGCCCCTGCGGACCCCCGTCAGGCACTGCTGAGTGAGAGGAAGTGCCGAGGCCAGGAGGAAGGACACTCTTGTCTCCCCCAGTCCCTCGCGGAGACCCCTGACCTCCCCCTTGGGCGTGACTGGGAGGTTCGTCACTGCCGCCAGAGGGGAGGGGGTGGGAAAGGTGGGTGAGGGCTGGCTCAGCGCCCCTGCCGGCCAAGGACTCGGGCACGCAAGCGTCCTCGCTGCTGAGTGCTCACGTGAGGCCCGTCCTGCCCACCTCCTGGAAGCGGGGGTGCTTGGCAGATGCTGAGCTCAGTACAGAGGTGCACAGCATCAGCGCAGAATCTCTGGGGGGGTCAGAGGGAGCCAAACTATGCGGCCTGCCTGCTGTTTCAGGGCTTGAGACGGCGCCTCATCTTCCTGGGTCCCTGAGGGGACTCCAGAGGCCAAAGTCACAGACTCATGGGAGGAACAGGGAACCGGCAGGTGCTGGCACACCCGAGGCTGGTCACATGCCACCGTGACTCCTCACCCGCCAGCCCTTGAGATGGGCAGGATTTCTGGCCGCACCACGCAGCGTCCCCGACCAGGGATTGAACCTGGGCCACTATGGTGAAAGCCGGAAATTCTGACCACGAGGCCACCAGGGAAGTTCCAGGACGCAGCCTTAAAGGGTGAAGAGACTGAGACTGGAGAGGTGAGGCCCTCTCCAGAGGCCCACGGTCCAGACTGGTAGATCTGGGGCTCCTGCCCTGGGTGCTGGGATCCCTGACACAAGAAGCTCTGTTCCCTGGGCCCCTCACCTGCTGGCTGCTTTGTTTTTTTTTAAGAAAACAACAACTAGTTTATTTCACCCTTTTAAAGAAAGCGATTCATTTGCTTTTTAAGTTTTATGAGACTGCTGCAGGCTTGCTGGGAAAAACATATAAGGGCACACATGTGGCGCGTGACAGACCCCCCCCCCCCCCCCCCCCGCCCCCCGCCACAATCCTACCCCTCCGAGCAGCCCCCAGTCCTCTGGTTGTTCTCTTCCAGTGCCTTCCGAGGTACATGAGGATTTTTAAACAGTGGGATCCTCAAGCAGTTGGGAGCTTACTTCCCTGTCAGTGTATACAGACCCACCTCAGTCTTCCTACTGACCGCACGGCACCCCACTGCACGGCTCTCCCACAGTTTACATAACCAGCTCCCCACACATGGGCGCTTTCCAATTTTCTGCTATCATGAACGCCGTGGCTGTGGATGAGTGTGGAAATATCTGTGCACCCTGAGCAAGTATTTACACTGGATACACTGGCTCAAAGAGAAGCCGCAGGAGCGAAGCAGCACACGCTCAGAAGTGCTGACCTGCACCGCCAAGACACCCTCCCTGCCTCGGGGGCTGCAAGGCCAGCCCGGTCCTCGCCACCAAACTCACACGCCACCAAACTCACACGCTGAATGACATCTCATCTGAAGAGTCCGTCTTGGCTGTCTAGTAGACTGAGAAATGTTTCTTCTTTTCTGGCCATTTGTCTGTCTGTCCTACTGTCAACTGCCTGCTCCCGCTTTTCTGGTGGGGGACTTGCCTTGTAGAATTTTATATACTATGGCTTTCACTTGAGTGATTAGGTTAAACAATCCCCTCCTGTTTCAATTACTGAACAAGTAGGTCTTTCTACTACCAAGTCATCCATT
Source organism: Bos indicus (assembly GCF_029378745.1). Classification (NCBI taxonomy): domain Eukaryota; kingdom Metazoa; phylum Chordata; class Mammalia; order Artiodactyla; family Bovidae; genus Bos; species Bos indicus. Next base: position 10,880,112 of record NC_091782.1, on the reverse strand, counting down.
TATTGATACACGGAATCTACTAAACGCCACATCGTACAGAGCACTGTGAGACTGGCTGGGCAAATTCTGCCTCAGACACCTCCCTGTGTGCCCGGAAGCCCACCAGCTCCCCAAGACTCCATCACCTCACTTGCCTCGCCTGCTTCTGCACCGGCTACTGCACGCTGCTCTGCATGTGGACAGGCTACCACTTGGGGATACGGTCCCCCAAGGTGTGCAGGAACCACGGGACCGGACACCACGCTGGTAACTTCTCCGTGCCCGGGGAGGGTGTGGGCCAGGTAGGCCGTGAGGCCACCGACCCGAGGCCCTCTCTTCCCCTCTCTCCCCCCTGGCGTCCTTGGTGACAGCTCTCACTCCTTCTTCGCCCCCAGTGGCTCCCCTCTGCCTCCTAACCCTCCGGGCCTGTCTCCAGTTCAGACAGCGTGGGCCGTTAGCTCTGCAGGACGGACAGCTGCAGGTTTAGCCAGTCCTCTCTTCTGAGGAAGGTTGTTCTGCAAAGCCATCCCAGGTACCAGCCACCCAGCAGGGAGCAGGTGACCCTGGGGGTGGGGGGACACCCTCTCTCGGAGCCTGAAGTCACAGCAGCGTACTTCCCTCATGCCTGGGTGTCTGGTGGGACCGGAGGGACTGGATGATGGCTCTCCAGTTGCCCTGCCCCACCCTGTGCCCCGAGGAGGAGGAACCTCTGCAAAAGCCGGGCTCCTGCTGTGCAGGTTCAGAGCAGTGTGACCCAGGGATCCAGGCCTCTTGTAGCTGAGTCTCAGGGGGGCCAGTCCGACCTCAACAGCCCCCATCTGCCCTGCCTCAACTCCAGACCCCATCCGCCTCCTTCTCCCCATGCAGACCCAGGGGGCCAGAGCCATCTCTGTGGGGCCAGCCTGCTCCTCTGCCCACGTCACCACTTGCAGTCGGGATCCCCTTCAGCTGAAACCAGGAGCAAGGTCGGGATGCCCCTCCGGGCAGCACATCCTCTACTGACCCAGAGCTCCCTCTGCGGGAAGGGAGCAAGGATCAGTGAATGTAGCAGCACTCGGGTGGAGGGGGCGGGAGAGAGCTGGGGTGAGGTGGCGAGGGAAGGGGCGGCATCAGCAGCAGGGAGAGCCAGGGGCTGAGAGGGGGCATCCGGGAGACCTTAGCGGTGGACCCAACATCACAGCGATGAGAGGAGGAGGATGACGGAGCGGCACAAGGTACCAGAGGAAGGCGTCTGCACTGATGCTGGCAGTAGACACCGGGGAACCAACAAGTGAGGCAAGAGAAGCTAAAATCTGCCTGGCTGCACGAAAGTACTATTAATTCCGGTCATTCTCACTAACTGCTTAGCATCTGCCAAATTACAAAGCACCCTGACGACGTGTCACTAGCACCAGATGAACTGAGTTGTGTATTCTGTCTAATCCTAATCATCACACATACAGGTGATCTTTCTGGATGATGCTGATACACGTTTGTGCTGGGCCCCTTGTAGTATGAGAGGTGGAATATCAACAGCACACGCATTACAAACGCTAACTCGTTCAATTCCCACAAAAGCCTGCTTGTACACCTGCTATAACTCATGTTCTACAGGAAGAAGGGAGACAACTCGCCCAAGATCCTGCAGCTGATGAGCAGCAGAGCCAGGGTGTGGCCCCGGGCTGCCTGGCTCCGGCCCTTAGCCACCCTGCTCCCCTGCCCCCCACGATGACACTGTTTGCGGCGGGCCAGGCTCCCCGTCCTGACTCTGTCTGCGTCCCCGGCCCCTCCTCACCTGTGTAGCTGCTGGAAGGAAGTGAGTGCTCTGGTCCCCCGTTGAGCTCTGGGGCTCCTTCTGCCTTTGCCGCTTCCTCTTTCTCCTCCTCTGGCCGGGCCTCAGGGGCTTCCTCCGGGGGCTGCTCCATGGCTGACTTCCCCTGGGCGCCACGCCTGCAGGCCCGGTCATAGCTCTGGCATCATCTGGGTCTGAACGCAGATGGATCTCTACAGGGCAGTTCCCGTCAGCCTGGACGAAAGGGAAGACAGGAAGAGGTTGGGGAGGATGAGAGGGTGACAGAGTGGGAATGGGTGGGGAGAGGAGCCCCCACCCGGGAGGGGCACGTCCTGCTGCCCCTGCTGGGGCCGGAGGGCCTCAGGCCTGCAGTGAGCCAGTCTCCACTCCTGGCATCACAGGTCACTGCGCCTCCACCCTTTGCCCACTTGGCTCTTACAGCAGGTTTGTGGGCTTCAGAGCAGTCTCTGTGAGCCAGGTGTGGCGGGCGACATGCCCCCGTGAATCCTTCCCCGAGCCCTGCTCTTTGAGCCTCCTGAGCCTGCAGGAGCCACATGGGAACGGCCCGAGGGCCTTTGTCAAATTCTCCACCCCCTGCTGGAGGTCCTCATATGCATCCGGCCCCCCAACCCCCATCCTGTCCCCACCAGGCCCGAGAATTATCTCTCTCCTAAGCACCCGGCTTGAAGGCAGTGGATCCCACCCTTCCTGACTCTGGGAGAAGGAAAAAGACATGCTCCCTGCCCACTAGGCTGGCAGCTGACAGGTCTGCAACCAGACCGTCAGCACAGAGCCACCGGGCAAGGGGCGATGCACACTGTCCCGGAATCTGGTGACCCCCATATGTCAGCCTGGAGGAGGCAGTTCCAACCCTCAACCAGTCTTGTCCACAAATCACATATAAGCGAGGGGGAGTGAGGCCACGAGATGTGGGGAGAGTCTGGCAGGGAACGCCTCTCGGGGATACAGCCTGAGAAGAGACGCGGAGGCGGCACACTGAGGGAACCCTGCTGGCAGGGCGAGGGGCGCCATAGGAGAGAGGGCTTGAAGGGATGGCTGGGAGGGCGGGCTGAATCCCGGCATGCGCGCTTCACGCCACAGGGCGCGGGACTAGACCCTCCCGTGGCGGTGCAGACCCGGGAAACTAACGGCAGGAGAGACCTGGCTCAGAGAAATTCAAGGACCTTTGGGACCGCACCCTAGATGTCCCAGGCAGCTCAAACTCAACCAATCCAAACAGAAGCCACATTCTGGCCCCGAGCTGGCCCTTCCCTCCTCTGGTAATCCCTACCTCTGTGACCCAGACGCCCACCGCCCACCTATCAAAGCCGGAAAGTGGGAGCCACTCGAGACTCACCTCTCTCACCCTGTTCTAGACTTGCAAACTTGGCTATACTGGAATCACTGGGGAGCTATCCTCATAGATTCTCATTCGACTGGTTTGGGAGCGGCTTGGCATCAGGACTTTTAATTCCCCTGGGGATCGTAATGCACAGCCAAGCTTGAGAAACCCTGTGCTACAGTAAAGCAACTTCCAGTTGGCGGTAAATCGTTTCCTCTTAATCACTGCTTCCCACCAGGCCTTAATCTTCCCTTGTGTGGACTGACACAATGACCTCTTAAATTGGTCTCCCAAAGGCAGCTTGGAAATTCAGTGCCAGACTCTAAGCGCCCGGGAGCTAGGAATCTGGAGTTGCGTGTGTGGGTGCAGTCACTGACAGGATAGCTGCAGGACGGAGTTCAGCTCACTGAAGACTGACGTGCCACAGGAGGACGGGTGCCAGAGTGGGGACGAGGCGGCGGCCAGACACGGAGATGCTCGGGATGGACGAGTGGCAGGGACAAGGGGGAGGGTAGTCAACCATGTCAAATGCTGCAGAGTTTAAGGGTGATAAAGAGATAGACGGCCACTGAATTTGGTGACTGTGAGGTTATCTCTGACCTTGTTATACAAATTTCAACCAAGTGGGTGGGACAGAAAGCAGGGCTCCGAAGAGTAAGTGGCAGCAAGTAAGCTGGGACAGTGAAGGAGACTTACTGTTAAATGATTATATCAGGGGAAAAAATGATAAGAGGATGTAGCTTGGAAAACTAGCAAAGCCAAGAGAAGGTTTTTTGGAATAGAGGAGACTCGAGTAAGCTGTGGCTGAAGGAGAGGTCTTCTGAGAAAGACAGTCTGAAGAGTTAAGGGGGAAGCCGGGGCAGAACGACTGATGGGAGGGGAATAACTCAAAGGCACAGGATGAGGAAAACACGAAAAGCTGCAGCACTGTCTGTGTGGAGGGGTGCTAAAGCTCACAGGGAACGGCCACACTTTTTAGTTAACCTGAGTATAAGGCATAGTTGTCTACTGAGAGTAAAAGATAGGACTTGAAGAAAGCAAAGAGGCTGGATGCTACTGCTAAGTCACTTCAGTCGTGTCCGACTCTGTGTGACCCCAGAGACGGCAGCCCATCAGGCTCCCCTGTCCCTGGGTGGAGGTAGGGAATTAACTGGAGAGAAATAAAAAGAATTACATAGAAAGGCTATGGTAAATAAACCACCGAGGCACTGGCACAAGAACAGATAATCACTGAAAGAGAATATACAAAGTCCATAAACAGATACAAACGCATACCGGACAGGACTTTAATGTTATAAAGATGGCACTACAGGGAGAGACAGATGGAGAGAGTAACTCTGAAACAATACATTACCATGTGTGACACAGACAGCCAGTGGGGGTTTGCTGTATAACACGGGGAGCTCAAACTGTGACAACCTAGGGGGCAGGAGGGAGGGTCAGGAGGGAGGGGACATGTGTATACCTGATTCATGTTGCTGTTTGACAGAAACTAACACAATAGAAGGCAATGGCACCCCACTCCAGTACTCTTGCCTGGAAAATCCCATGGACGGAGGAGCCTGGTAGGCTGCAGTCCATGGGGTCGCTGAGTCAGGCACGACTGAGCGACTTCACTTTCACTTTTCACTTTCATGCACTGGAGAAGGAAATGGCAACCCACTCCAGTGTTCTTGCCTGGAAAATCCCAGGGACGGGGGAGCCTTGTGGGCTGCAGTCTATGGGGTCGCACAGAGTCGGACACGACTGAAGCGACTTAGCAGCAGCAGCAGCAGCAACACGATATTGTAAAGCAATTATCCTCCAATTAAAAATAAATACATCTATTTTTTTAAAAAGATGGCACTCCAAAAAGAAAAGACAGATTCTTCAGGAAATAATATGGAGACAAATGAGTAGCCATCTGGATCCCTACCTTATATCTTATACCAAGACAAGGTCCAAATAAATCAAAGGTTTTAAAGTTAAAACAAAAATACTTGAACTATATAAAAAGTGATGAAAAGCTAAGTGGAGGAAAAGTGAAGATTGATACTAAAATCCACGAAATTTAATGGGTAAAAACTTATGGGTAAAAAAATTAACAAATGCTATTCCATAAAAATACAAACTTACTACAAAGTAAACAAACAAAAAACAACCAAAAAACAAACCAAAAAAAACCCCTCAGGGACTTCCCTGGTCCAGGGGCTAAGGTCTGCACTCCCAACGCTGGGGGCCTGGGTTTGACCCCTGGTCAGGGAACTAGTGCCCACATGCTGTAAACTACAGTTCCTGTGTTGCAACTAAGACCCAGCACAGCCAAACACACACACAAAACCCAGAAGAGAAAAAACAAAAACAGGTAACAGACTGGGAAATATATTTGCAATTCATCAGACAAAGGGCTAACTGCTCTAAAATTGTTTCTAAAAATTAAGTAAAAGACCAGCAATCCAACAAAAAACTGGGCCCAAGATACAAAAAACATAGAAAAAAGGTATACATTTACTCCTTAAACATATGAAAACACACTCAACATCATTTATAAAAAGAGAAATACAAATTAAAACATCACTAAAATACACTTTTTTTTTTTTGCCACACCATGGCAGCTTGTGAGAGCTTAGTTCCCTGACCAGGGACTGAACCTGGGCCCCTGGCAGTAACAGTGCAAAGGCCTAACCACTGGACTGTCAGGGAATTCCCGGAAATATGCTTTTTACAATCAGATTAAAACAAACGCTAACACCCTGGCTATGCACTTGGGGAAATACCATCTCACATGTCCCTTGTGGGAAGGTAAATTAGCATGATCTCTAAAGAGGATAATTTGGCTACATCTCTTACATTACTGGACACGTTCCCTTTGACCCAGAGACACCACTTGTAGGTTGTCTCTTACAGTCACCCTTCCACTGAAGCATAGTGACACAGTGTTAGCACAAGGCTACTCATTACAGAATTATTTGCCTGGCATGGGTGGGGAGCAAGTTAGACATCCATTAACAAGGGACAGCCATAAACAAGGATGATGATGTTTATGGACTGATATGGGAGTATCTCTAAGATATACTAATTAGAGAAGAAAGCAATTTGCAAAATGAAGTGAAGAGCTATGAAGTGAAGTCATGAAGTTGCTCAGTCATGTCCAACTCTTTGCGATCCCATGGACTGCAGCCTACCAGGCTCCTTTGTCCATGGGATTTTCCAAGCAATAGTACTGGAGTGGATTGCCAGTTCCTTCTCCAGGGGATCTTCCCAACCCAGGGATCAAACCAGGGTCTCCCGCATTGTAGACAGACACTTTACCGTCTGAGCCACCAGGGAAGAGCTATACTTTGTGCAAAAAAGGTATACTGAAGCTGGATTTGGTCTGATAAGATAGTGCTGGAAAGCTACATAAGAACTAGGAACACTGGTTGCCTCTGGGGGGGTGGGGGGGGACTGAGTGTCTGGGTCAGAGATTTTTCACTATACCATTCATTTTTTTAAATTTTGTTGGGGTATAGTTGATTTACAATGTTGTGTTACTATGATACCTTTTAAATTCTGAACTTTAAATTCCTGAAAATAAATTGGAATAAAATGAAAAGGCAAAACTTACAAACAATAATGTGGAAGATGAGAGGACGTGATAAGCAATAAACTGCTCAAGCCCTTTCTCAGGAGACATGGAGATGCTGATGAGCATTACGGTTCAGTCAAATGTACACAGAAAAGTTCCAAAGGTAAGCACTAAGACACTGTAAACAGAATGTACATTTTCCATATTATTACAGCAGAATGGGAGAACTTGGGAGAAGTCATGTGAAACTCTGGCTTTCTGCCTGACGAAAGTCTCACGGACGGGAGCCTTAACAACCGCATGCAGTGGAGGACGGTGGACTGGTCCTGTGACAGAAAGGCCGTGGTGGTGGGAAAAGTGGGAAGTTTCAAGTCAAGTCTGCAGTCTGCTTGATTCAGCTAGTATGAACAGTACTGCACCAGCCTTCATTTCTCAATTTTGGTAAGTGTGTCTGGTATATGGGAACTCTGTACAATCTTATCAGCATTTCTATAACCCTAGACTTTTTCAAAATACAGATTAAAAAAAAAAAACCTTAAAAAAATCTGGCTTTCTTGTTTCTCTTAGAAATTAAGCAGACCTGGCCAATGCACGCACTCCTGGGCTGCTTCCCTCATTCATGAAGCATGAACTGCTGTGTTCACTTGCAGGGATGGGAGTCTAGTTAGTGTAAACTGGTTCCTCAAGGATCACTCTCTGATCATCCCTGAGCACTCAATTTGGGAATCACTGGACCTAGAGTGAGGGAAGTGCTCAGAGGCTCAGGTGCTGCCGCGTGACCCTGGCTGATGAGCGAGCGGCCACCTGGGGCAGTCACCCCCAGGTGCTACCGATTCCAACTCCCCTTATTTCTCACTGAGCCCTCTCACCTTCTTGTATCAGCTATGTGCCTAGCTACACACTGAATTTCCCATGCTGTCTAGCAGTTACAGTGCTCAGGTGACGATTCTCACCAACTGTATGCAAACAGAAATCTGCTAGAAGGGTCTGCTAGAAACACAAACCTGAGAAGACAGCTCCAGAGGGTGAGGCTCAAAATAGGAAGGAGCTGCGGATCGCCACAGCATCGCGGAACTGTGGAACTAGCCCTGGAACATCGGTCTCTAGACCACTTATTAGGTGGAAAAATTAAATGCTAATATCCCAAGGCTCTGTTTGCCAGATTTCAGTTTCGTGCAGTTGAACACCGCCCGAGCTGACACAGCAGCAGGACAGAAGGGGAGAGTGGGAGCGTGGGGAGGGTGGTGGCAGCGCTGGAAAGGACCTCGGTGACCACCGAGAGCAGTGTGCGCCTCTCCTGGCACGTAGGAAACCCTCGACAGAAACTAGCGAGTATCCAAACAACGAGGACCGGAAACACGGATTCCTCTCGCTTCACAGAACGAAAAAGCCTGGAGGTGGGGGGGGGCAGGCCAGGTGAGGGGCGAGACCTCCGGCCAGGCTCGTGGCTGAGGCATCCAGGAGACTTCTGACGAGCGGTGTCGGGGGCTGTGCCACGTGGTGCCGGGGGCGGGCAACGGGACCTCCGTGAGCCCCAGGCGTGCTGGGGGCCCTGACCACACAAATGAGTGCACGAGGCCGATCGGAACAGACTGCTTTGGGATCTGTGTAGACGGGTTGTCGGTGGAGACAGGGAAATCCCACAGGGCCACGAGGACTGGGGCCCCCTTGGAGGAGGAAAACAGGAGGAAAAACCACACTTCCCCGTAGAGATATTTGACACAGTATTTTCTCACACATTCCCTCGCACCCTCTGAGTGACCCCGGGGCACAGTACAGACTTCACTGTCAGGACCGATACTGGAGGGGGGCAGGAGCTGACCAAGGTCCCTCCGCGGGGCAGGCTTGGCCCAGTCCTCACAAGCACACTATCCCCCAACCCCTGGCCAAGGCCAGCCCCAGGGGCTCCCCTAGGCAGATGAACAAAGAGACCAAAAGCGCAGGCCCGCCCGCCCTGACAAGCATCTCTCAGAGGACACGCTGGAGGATGCAGCAGAGGACCGCAGGCTGCAGACCCACAGGGCCCGAGTCTGGCCAGCCTCCTAGGAGCTGCGAGTGCGAGGCCGCCTTATGCACCCAACAGCCCTGAGCCCCGGCGTTCTGTCCGTAGACCCGCTGGCAGAATGTTCTTTCACCACAACCAGAGGAGCTCTTCTCAGGTTCTTGGGGGACAAGAGGTGGCCTCCTAAAATCAGATGCGACTCTGGGCTCTGGCTAGAGTTCGGGGCTTGGGGCCGGGGTCTCTGGATTCCAGGCGGATGTCCCTGTCCAGCCTGGAGCTGTCCCTCGCCTGTGACTGCTGAGGGGGAGCTGCAGTATGGCTGTTCTAAAACCCACAAACACAGCCCTTGGGGCTGCTGCTCACCCAGATGTAACCCTAAGCTGTGGCCTATCCCTGCAATCTGCCAGAAGCCGTCCACTGTCACACAGCCTGTCTGCAGCTGAGGTCTGCCCTCTATCCAACAGCCAAGTCTGCCCTTCCCCCTGAGCCCAGGCCCAGAGGCTGGGTTTTCGCAGGTAGCCGCCACCCACCCACCACTCTCCCTGCAATAAACCGGGTTCCCTTCTTCCTTTCTTTGGCTCTGGGACTAAAAACAGCACCAGGCACTAGGTTTAACATTTATGTGGCTGAGAAACCTTGGTCTTTGCTGTTGCATCCCCAGCACTGTGCCAGGGCCAGACACCGTCTCCCTGGGACACAGCTTGGCCTCACGTGAGAAGCTGGTGCTGCCCTCCAACAGGACACGGGTCCTGCAGCCAGAATGAGAGGGGTGCTGCTCTGCAGCCTCTGGACAGCAAATGAAGTCTCCATCAGAAGCTCTCACGAAACACACGCCTGGGCTACGCATCCTAGCCTGCACACACACTCAGGCAAGTCTGCTAAGCAAGTACCCTGCCCTCTTGCCCTTCTGGGAGCTGAAGCTGGGCAGGCAGCACCACTCCATCCATTCTGCACGTGGCAGGCAGACTTCCTAGGCAGAAGGAGTGAGCAATTTAACCCAAATGGCCCAGAGCTCCAGAGAGGCCTGATCTGGAGCCTGACCAACCAAGCCACCTGGGACCCTAATCCTCCTACCAAGTCATCCCCAGGAAACGGCGCTCCCTGATGCCAGCAGCAGGCTGAATGCTTTGAGGAGGGTCAGCCCACGTGCTTGACCCACTCAGCTGTGGTGCATCCAATTCACCAAGGGCTCAGTACACACCAGGCTGTGGGTATACTGACACATCTCACCCTCACAACAGCTCTGAGAGGTGATGTCCGCTTCAGTTCAGTTCAGTTGCTCAGTCGTGTCCAATTTTTTGTGACCCCATGGATTGCAGCATGGCAGGCCTCCCTGTCCATCACCAACTCCTGGAGTTTACTCAAACTCATGTCCATTGAGTCAGTGATGCCATCCAACCATCTCATCCTCTGTGGTTCCCTTCTCCTCCTGCCTTCAATCTTTCCCAGCATCAGGGTCTTTTCCAATAAGTCAGTTCTTCACATCAGGTGGCCAAAGTATTGGAGCTTCAGCATGAGTCCTTCCAATGAATATTCAGGACTGATTTCCTTTAGGATTGAGTGGTTGGATCTCCCTGCGGTCCAAGGGACTCTCAAGAGTCTTCTCCAACACCACAGTTCAAAAGCATCAATTCTTCAGCACTCAGCTTTCCTTCTAGTCCAACTCTCACATCCATACATGACTACTGGAAAAACCATAGCTTTGACTTGACAGACCTTTGTTGGCAAAGTAATGTCTCTGCTTTTTAATATGCTATCTAGGTTGGTCATAGTTTTTCTTCCAAGGAGTAAGTGTCTTTCAATTTCATGGCTGCAGTCACCATCTGCAGTGATTTTGGAGCCCCCCAAAATAAAGTCTCACTGTTCCATTGTTTCCCCATCTATTTGCCATGAAGTGATGGGACTGGGTGCCATAATCTTAGTTTTCTGAATGTTGAGCTTTAAGCCAACTTTTTCACTTTCTTCTTTCACTTTCATCAAGAGACTCTTTAGTTCTTCTTTGTTTTCTGCCATAAGGGTGGTGTCATCGCATATCTGAGGTTATTGATATTTCTCCTGGCAATCTTGATTCCAGCTTGTGCTTCATCCAGCCCAGCATTTTGCATGATGTACTCTGCATATAAGTCAAATAAGCAGGGTGACAATATACAGCCTTGATGTACTCCTTTCCCGATTTGGAGCCAGTCTGTTGTTCCATGTCTGGTTCTAACTATTGCTTCTTGATCTGCATACAGATTTCTCAGGAGGCAGGTAAAGTGGTCTGGTATTCCCATCTCTTGAAGAATTTTCCAGTTTGTTGTGATCCACACAGTCAAAGGCTTTGGCGTAGTCAATAAAGCAGAAGTAGATGTTTTTCGAACTCTCTTGCTTTTTCGATGATCCAACAGATGTTGGCAGTTTGATCTCTGATTCCTCTGCCTTTTCTAAATCCAGCTTGAACATTTGGAAGTTCACGGTTCACGGTGAAGACTGGCTTGGAGAATTTTAAGCATTACTCACTGTGCTAGCATGTGAGATGAGTGCAATTGTGCAGTAGTTTGAACATTCTTTGGCACTGCCCTTCTTTGGGATTGGAATGTAAACTGACCTTTTCCAGTCCTGTGGCCACTGCTGAGTTTTCCAAATTTGCTGGCATATTGAGTGCAGCACTTTCACAGCATCATCTTTTAGGATTTGAAATAGTTCAACTGGAATTCCATCACCTCCTCTAGCTTTGTTCATAGTGATGCCTTGTAAGGCTCACTTGACTTCGAACTTCAGGATGTCTGGCTGTAGGTGAGTGATCACACCATCGTGATTATCTGGATCATGAAGATCTTTTTTGTATAGTTCTTCTGTGTAGTCTTGCCGCTTCTTCTTAATATCTTCTGCTTCTGTTAGGTCCGTACCATTTCTGTCTTTTATTGAGCCCATCTTCGCATGAAATGTTCCCTTGGAATCTCTAATTTTCTTGAACAGATCTCTAGTCTTTCTCATTCTATTGTTTTCCTCTATTTCTTTGCATTGATCACTGAGGAAGGCTTTCTTCTCCCTCCTTGCTATTCTTTGGAACTCTGCATTCAAATGGGTATATCTTTCCTTTTCTCCTTCGCCTTTGGCTTCTCTTCTTTTCTCAGCTATTTGTAAGGCCTCCTCAGACAGCCATTTTGCCTTTTTGCATTTCTTTTTCTTGGGGATAGTCTTGATCCCTGCCTCCTGTACAATGTCATGAACCTTCGTCCCTAGTTTTTCAGGCACTCTATCAGATCTAATCCCTTGAATCTATTTGTCACTTCCACTGTATAATCATAGGGGATAACCAACAGGTGCTGTTATTATCTCCATTTAACTGATGAGGAAACTGTGGCACAGAGAGGGAAAGTAATCGAGTCAAAGTCACACAGTAACTGGAAAAGCAGGACTTGAGGCCAGGCAGGTTGGCTCCAGTCTTAATCATTATACTGTGTGCCGTGCATGTGGTGCTGGGTTAGCCTTGGACCAGCAGCTGGCATGCTCCTGCCCTGTTAGATCCATGAGCCTCAGTCTGGAATGCCATCCCCGCCTCTAGCTAAGGGCTACTTTCTTTCCAGAGACGCCTGCACTTCCTTCTTAAAGGAGCTCACCTTCACTAGCCCCACAGTGGTCCTTTCTACTGCAACCCTGAGCCAGGCCCTCCAGATCTGCGATTACCACACTGAACTGCCACATCTGTTAGCTGGTTTGTTCTCACTATGTAATCAGTCTCCCAGATAATGCCTTCCATCTATCTTGCAGAGTTAGGTCCCCAGCACTTGACACAGTGCCTGGCACTTAATGGGTGCTCAGCATGCACTCATTGAATGAATAAACAGACCAAAAACATTAACCTCAGCCACACCATGTCCAGCTGTAAGAGCTGCCACTGTATCTGTTCTCACCCATTGCTGCCCTTGAGATGCAGTGCCCCGCAGCCTTGCGTATCAGGCCTGGGGTCAAACCCTGGTTCTGCTCCTCCCTCTCCATGACTTGGGGGAGACACCAACCCCTCAGTTTCTCAGCCCTAAAGCTGGGGTATGCCCACTTAATCTGAGTGGCCATCGTGCGGAGAAGACAACCACACAGCAAATGCGCAACAGGCAGCAAATGGGCTGCGGCTGCCGCCGCCTCGGGGGCTGACACAGAGCGAGCGGTATTCCAGTGTGGACAAGTGCTGGCCTCTGGAGTTCCAGGGACCTACACCCTGAATTTCACAATTCCCTGCCTTGCAATCAACCGTGAGAAGGGAGTGCTGACAGGGCCCGCCCTGCTCTGGGTCTGGGCTTCTTTCGGAGCCTTTGTCCCCCGCCCGGCCCTTGGGAAGACCCAGTCGCTGCGTTTCGTCCTTCCCTCACTGTAGCGGTGGGCAGCGGACCTCTGGGTCAGCGGTGAGAAAGCCCGTGGGAGCAGGGCCTGGCCGCTTGGCTCCAAGCTTCCCTCTCAATCATTAACCTGGTGCTGACCCAGTGCCCTGGTTTTCCAGACCAGCAGCTCCACGGTGCTCTCTGCTCTCATTCGTCAGCCCAGGTCACCCCACTCCGCTCCGGGCACTGTGGCCTTGGAATCCCCGGAGGAGAAGCCCAAGGAATGAGGGGTTGATCCTGTTCAGAGCCTGTGGGAACTAGAGGAGGCCAGCCAGCCACCCCTCCCCCACCATTCTAGAATTTTTCCAATTCCATCAAGAGTTAACCCATCAGCCCTGTGGAATGGAGCTAAGCTATAATAAAACAAGACCTCAGGGAGCCACAGAGGAGGTGCTCAGATAAGAGGTCAGAGTGGGCAGGATAGCTCCCCAGGCAGGACCAGGGAGAGGCCTGGGGGCAGCCAGCTCCGGGCCTCCGAGCCCGGCGTGGGTCAGGGTGCTGAGCCGCCCCGTGCATCACCGTGGAGGACCGAGGAGATGCTGCAAGTACTGGCTTCACAGACAACAGAACCGCAAGACACAGTGGGAAGGAGGTTCAGGAGGGAGGGGACACGTGTACCGACGGCTGATTCACGTTGATGTTTGGAGAAACCAAACCAAAGAAACCACAACTCTGTAAAGCAATCATCCTTCAATTAATAAATTTAAAAAAAATATGAAAAATAATCTCACACCAAGCTGGAGCGGAGGGGAGAAACAAACAAACGTGCAAAATGCATAGAAATAAAACCGGAAAGACATGGCCAAATCGTTAATGGTGCTTTCCTCTGAGGGGTGCAGTTATGGGTGATCTTTATTTTCCTAACTATACTTTTTGTGTTCCTCAAAGTTTTTACAATGAGCATGGGACACTTTCAATATGGGGGGGGACAAAGGGAAGATATGCTTTGAACAAAGAAAACTGAATAAATGCTTTAAGGTTCTTAGAAGGTAAAAGAAGGGTGTGCTGAGAAGCAAGCAAGACGGCTCCCTGGGAGCCTGAGAGCTGAGGACCCTCCTTGCTCAGAGGAGCTGCAGAGGTGAGCGCAGGGGGTGCAAGCAGGCACAGGGCCACAGCGAGGGGCTTCCAGAACGTTCTCATTCAAGGACCGCGGGAGCTATGATGCTGCCAGCACCTCTCTGCCCTCCTCTGCTGTCAGCTGCTTTAATGTACTTGGTGAAGCACCCACCACCATGTGCCCAAGGCAAACGCCAGACTCTGAAGGATGAGGAGGGCCCTGAAGGACCAACACTGCCACGCGGGCCTGGCGTGGGTGCTTGGGGAGGGTCCCCAGGAGGACGTGGCCTCTGACTGAGAGGCAGGCAGTGAGGTGACCGGGCAAGGGGGTGACAGAGACCCCTCAGAGGGAGGAGGGTGGCAGAGACCCTCTGAGCCGGGCCTGCTGGGAGCTTGGGGCAGCTGATCTGGCTGAGCCTGGAGACCACCTGGGGCCTCGAGGGGCAGATTGAGGGCTCGGCTGTTTATGTGAAGAGCAGCAGAGTGCCTAGGAGGGCTCTGAGGGGGACGCGCAGGACCAGAGCAGTGTTCAGACACGGACTCCTCTGCTGCCGTGGAGGGCGGGCTGCAGGTGCTGGCACCCCCAGGAGGGGCGTCAGCGTGAGACAGGGGCCACCTCCCAGAGCCCAGGCGGGCTGGCTGTGGGGAGCTGCCCCGTCCCACTCCTGGGAGGGTCCGGGCTGAGGAGCCGAGGGACGGGGGCCTTACAGAAAGCTGAGCGCGGCTCCGGCACTTCACCTGCGTCCTCGCCCATGCCCCGCTTGGGGCTGAAGGTCAGGGCAGGACGGGGCACTCCAAGACCCACTGCTGCTCTGACGGGCCCGGCTCCAGCCTCCCAGCGTGGTTCTGGTCTCACTGCTCCTCGGCTGCCACACCCACCCGCCCGGGAGCACATGTGGCACTTGGCACTGCTGGGCAGGGGGCCAGTGACCACAAACAGCCACCACATTCCGGGGCTGACGGCTCCACCGCAGCCCCCCCGACTCCTGACACCTCGTCTCCACCAGCAAGTCCAACCAGCCTGTGTATCCGCAGCCCTGCTGCGGGGGTACGTGTTTACAGGGCGTGGATGGGACACTGCTACTCAAAACCTTTTCTTTTTAAACAATAACTAAGATCTGGACATCAGCCAGGCCTTTAAAGCTCATAAGGCACCTCCACGTACACGATCCCATTTACTTGACGCAGGCAGAGCAGGGCACAGCACTGAAGCGCGCTGAGCACCTGTGCTGGGCTGTCTCATCCTAACGCTCAGTGAGCCTCAGGGCAGCTCTGACCCCTGCTGCCACGCGAACCAACCGGGTGGGGGACGGTGGCAAGGAGAGGGGCCGCGGGAGAGGGAAGGGAACTCGGATCAGCCCAGGAGACGCAGTGACTCCAGCTGGAGCGGACAAAGGCAGAAATGGGGGTCGGCATGGGGGAGTGGCTTCTGAACCTCCCCGAGGGGAGAGGAGACGCAGAAGAGCCCTACAGCTAAGTTCTGTCCAGGAGAAACTGTGACTCCCGCATGTCAGCTTCACCTGAAAGTAATCATGTCCTTTGACCTGGTAATTCCTCTCTAAGGAAACTGTACCAGGCTGTTCAAGGCAACGTTATTCATAATAACAAAATCAATTTTTATAATAATGAAAAATAACAGAAATGACTCAGTGCCCAATAATAAAGGAATGGATAATTAAATTAGGGCACTCCCAGAAAATGGAGTATTATCCAGCCATTATACTCATGCTTCCATAGACTATTTAAAAGCTTGCTAAGTGGGAAGTAGCAGAATACAAAACTATAGAGACAGCATGATTCCATAGAAATGACGAGCAAAAGAATGGAAGAAAGTTTCCTTACATAAACAGCGTGGCAGGTGATTTATTATTTTTACGGTGCTCTACTTTTAAAACTTCCCGTACTGAACACGTATTACCTTCATCTTATTTGACTCAGCAGAGCACGGGGGACATGGCTGGACCATTCCCCCTTTGTGTCTGTTCTCAACCTGGCTCCCAGGTTCTCCTCCGACCTCAGTGGCTGCTCCCAGTCAGGCCCAGTCTCCAAAGGGCTCCTTTCCTCTCCCCTCAGTCCCCGCCTGCATGGTCTCGTCGGAGCTCATGGCCCTCCATGCACTCCGCACTCCCCTATTACTCCTCCACTCCCAGCTTCTCTGTGATCTTTGTACTGGATGCCCAAGGGCATCACGACCCTAACACACCCAAAACTAAGCTCTTGGTACTTCCCCCAAAGTCTTTCTCAGCTCAGTAAGTGGCAACTCCAGCTTTCTAGATGGTAAGGCCAAAATGTCAGAGTCAGCAAATGTTGTCTCTGCCTCTAATCAACACCTTGAATCTAATCCCGTCTCACCACCTCCACTGCTAGGATCCCAGTCCAAGCCAATACCATCTCTTGCCTGGATTATTGTGATGGCCTCCTAACTGGCTTCTCTGCTTCTGGCTTCACCCCATGATTCTCCACTCAGCAGTCACAGTGATCCCCTTAAGTCGGATTGTGCCCCTCCTGTGATCATATCCTCCCACCTTCACACTGGCCCGGAGGAGGCCTTCTGGAACTGGGCCCCTGCCTGAGACCTCCCCGCCAGGATACTAGGCATCAATGCCTCCTTGCTGGTGCTGAACGCAACAGGCATAGCTCGCCTCATGGAGCTTGCAGCTGTCCCCTCCAGCTGAATATGCCCTTGCCCCAAGGCTTGCTGCCTCACCTCCTCAGGGCTTTGCTCAAAAGTGACAGTCAACCTGATCACCCTATTTAAAACCACTCCAGCCCAGCCTCGGGTACTTCCTTTTCTCTTCCCTGCTTCAATTTCCTCGGTAGTTCTTACTACCATCTGGGATGTGTGTGTATGCACACATGCATGTACACATTTATGCATATACCCACACGTACAGATATAACGTGAAGGTGCCTATAGGGCTTCCCAGGTGGTTCAGTGGTAAAGAATCTGCCTGCCAATACAGGAGATGCAGGAGATACAGGTTTGGCCCCTGGGTCAGGAAGATCCCTGGAGAAGGATACGGCAACACACTCCAGGATTCTTGCCTGGACAATTTCATGGACAGAGAAGCCTGGTGGGCTACAGTCCATGGGGTCGCAAAGAGTCGGAGAGGACTTACCGGCTGAGCACGCCTCTATGTGTGTGTACTTTTTACTCATCTGTCTACTGCTCGTCTCTCCTCAGAAGAATAGAAATTCCACAAGCCAGAGATTCTTGTCTGTTAAAATCATGCTGACCCTCAAGTCTTAGAGAGGAGTGACTGGCACACAGTAATAGCTAAGTTTCTATTGGGGGAAGCACACTGACCGAAATTGCCCACCCTGGCCAGGCACCATAGCAACCTTTGGCGTGAATTATTTTACGACAGGAGGTCCTGGTAAGGAACACAGAACTAACAAGCCACCACCAACCAGAAGAGTTTGGGAAGGTCAAAAGGAGACACCACATGTCCGACCACCTCCCAGAATCCTCGCTGGCATCCATCTTGGCTGAGCGATGTGGGCACCACCTGGAAGGACCCTGAGTCTTAATGCTGGGCCAGAGACAACTGGAAACGAATCCCATCACCAGAAAACCCGAGACTGGGCCAGTGGCCCAGCGGCCCTCCTGGGCCTCCTCACCCCACTGCTCTCCGCCAGGGCGGCCTTCTCAGTAAAGCCTCCTGCTCTGTCAGCTCGTGTGTCTCTTTGGATGATTCATTTCCGAGTGTTAGACAAGGGCCCACGCTTGGGCCCTGGGGTCCCCCTTCCCGCAACACTTTTACAACTGAAAAAAAGCCAACTCAGCCTGAAGCAGCCCGATGGATATCATTGCCTTTGGTTTCAGTTTCCCAAGGGCACTGGAACCTGCTCTCCAGATCCTTCCAAAAGAACAGCTTATCAGGGTTACGATCAATTGGTAGACATTGGTGGAAAGGAAAACATGGAGTCCAGAAGCGGCTGGTGAGGGCCTCGCTGTAGGCTGCCCAGCTCTTTTTACTAAGCTGCCAGGGGACCTTGGGGGAGGTGGCTCATTCTTCTCGGCTCCACTGTGCCCACAGGGAAGGAGTGCTGGGCCTGTCAACCCCTTTAATTCTAAAATCCTTGCACAGAGCAGGCCCTGAGAGCAGAACCCAATGGAAGGAGGCCCCAGGCCATTCACAGACTTCAGCTCCTCTCAGGGTGGGGGCAGGGAGGTAGTGACAAACCCTCAGGATCTTTCTGAGCGTTTCCACTCCAGTCCAGGAGGAAGGTAAGACCCATACCTGCACCCACCCTGGGGAAGGCTGCATGCAAACAGGGAAGGGGAGGAGGGGGCTGAGTCCTCAGCGGGAGGAAATGGCCTCTTGTCGGAGGCCTCGGGGAAGGGTCAAGGCCAAGGAGAGCTAGGTCATCCAGAAATGACCTTAAAGGTAAAATATGCTCATTAGAGGGAACACTGAAGGGTTCCGAGAAGAAAATAAAGTCCAGGAGTGGGCAGATGACTTGTTCACAGGGACTGAGGGACATGGTGTTCTCGGTGGGGGGCAACGCAGGCTCCTGGCAGCTGGGTGGAGAGAGACACACAGCAGAGCAGGGCGACAGGGGCCAGAAAAGGCGGGGAACCAGCAGCTGGTCTGCCTTCAGGCTGGGAGCTCTCAGCCACTCCAGGGTCCTGCTTCTCACTTCCATTCCTGGAAGCCCCCTAATGCCATAGTCTCCACCATCCTGGTAAGTAGAGCCCACGTTCAGCTGCCTTCCATTCCTGGTGCTGTTCTGTCTGACATCCGATCACCAAGGCTCTGCCCGCACTGTCTTCATCCCCAGAGCCATCTTTTCCAGACAAAGCCTCTCATCACTTTGTCCTTAGATGGCTTCCTGGCCCCTCCTCCTCTCTGGGTTGTCATGCTCTGGCTCCTGAAACCCCCAATAATCAAGGGGATGAAGCCAAGTGCAGAAGGGCAACACATTAGATCTCAGGACTACATTCTCCTTCTTTCTTTTCTCCTAAGTCAATGAGGGTCTAAGTGAGACGCTCTTTCCTCTAGGTGTTTATTAACCTTTAGATGAGGCAATTCAACAAATGACAGCAACTGCCCAGGTCCTACCGAGATCCAGACCCCAGCACAGCTTCTATCTGGAGGTTAGATGGTAGAAGAGAACAGTGGAGAGAGAGGTGCTGGACACGTGACAAGTACACTCCCAGTTCTTTACTATGCTGTGCACCTCTGGGCAACCTTCTAACCTCTCTGTGGCTCAGTTGTGTGTGTGTGTGGCTTAGTCGCTCAGTTGTGTCCGACTCTTTGATACCCTAGTGACTATACCCTCTGTCCATGGACTTTTCTAGACAAGAATACTGGGAGTGGGTTGTCATTTCCCACTCCAGGGGATCTTCTTGATCCAGGGATCGAACCCGCGTCTCCTGCATTGGCAGACAGATTCTTTACCACTGAGCCACCAGGGAAGCCCCTTGGCTCAGTTATCCATCTGTAAGATGGAACTGCAATAAGGGGCAAGGGAGCAGGGCACAACCTTTGAAAGAATGACGTATCTGTAGGATACAATGTAAACTGATTACAACTAAGTGGGTCCAAGATGGCAGACAAGTCAACTTTGACTAGATCTAATCCTCAGTATAAATGACACAGAGGGGCACCATGACAGTTCCAAGGCTGACCATAGAGACCAAAAAGTGGGCGGTGGCCCAAATCCTGGAAATCTCCACCCCTTCCCCTAAAAAGTGCAATAAACCTCCCACTCATTAGCTTATGAAACTACTCAGCCCATAAAAGCTAAGCACATCACATTTCGAGGCCACACTCACCCTCCACGACAGCCCACACTCTTGTCTGTGCAATGTGTTTCTCTTAGGCCTATTCTTGCCTTCTGACATGGCCCACATTCTGTGGAGTGTGTTTCTCTCTAAATAAATCCACTTCTTACATTCTACTCTATCTCTCACTGAATTCTTTCTATGATGAGACATCAAGAACCTGACCTTCATTAGGTCTTGAAACGAGGTGTGTGATCTCAGCTGGAAGACTGGGGCTTCTGGCCAGGTTCAAATCCCGGTCACACAGCTTCAAGTCCAAAGCAGCGTTTTGACTGCGTTTGAGTCCCGGTCACATGGGTTACAGTCCGAAACGGGGTTTTGGCTGGATTTGAGCCCCAGCACATGGGTTCACTCTGAGATAAATGGTTTCAAGCTTAACTGAGACATTAAATATGAAAAACATTTATATTATACAATGTATATGCCAAAATGTTAATGACCGTTACCCTTTGGGATAATTTTTTTTTAATATTTACTTTTATCTATTTATTTGGTAGCTCTGGGTCTTAGCAGGGAACATTTCATGCAAAGATGGGCACAATAAAGGACAGAAATGGTATGGACTTAACAGAAGCAGAAGATATCAAGAAGAGGTGTCAAGAAAACACAGAAGAACATCCTGGAGTATGAAGTCAAGTGTGACTTAGGAAGCATTACTATGAACAAAGCTAGTGGGGGTGATGGAATTTCAAATTCTAAAAGATGATGCTGTTAAAGTGCTGCATTTAATATGCCAGCATATTTGGAAAACTCAGCAGTGGCCACAGGACTGAAAAGTTTTCATTCCAATCCTAAAGAAGGGCAAAGCCAAAGAATGCTCAAACTACCCACAACTGCACTTATTTCACATGCTAGCAAGGTAACACTCAAAATCCTTCAAGCTAGGCTTCAACAGTACGTGAACTGACAACTTCCAGATGTATAAGCTGGGTTTAGAAAAGGCAGAGGAACCAGAGATCAAATTGCCAACATCTGCTAGATCATAGAAAAAGCCAGGAAATTCAGAAAAACATCTATTTCTGCTTCTTTGACTATGCTAAAGCCTTTGACTCTGTGAATCACAGCAAACTGTGAAAAATTCTTAAAGAGATGGGAATACCAGACCACCTTACCTATCTCCTGAGAAACCTGTATGCAGGTCAGGAAGCAACAGTTAGAACCTGACACAGAACAATGGACTGGTTCCAAACTGGGAAAGGAGTACCTGAGAGTAATGCCGGGCTGGATGAAGCTTAAACTGGAATCAAGAGAAGTATCAATAGCCTCAGATTTGCAGATGGCACCATCCTAATGGCACAAAGCGAAGAGGAACTAAAGAGCCTCTTGATGAAGGTAAAAGAGGAGAATGAAAAGCCTGGCTTAAAACTCAACGTTTAAAAAACTAAGATCATGGCATCCGGTCCCATCACTTTATGGCAAATAGATGGGGAAACAACGGAAACAGTGACAGATTTTATTTTCTTGGGCTCCAAAATCACTGCAGACAGTGACTACAGTCATGAAATTAAAAGATCCTTGCTCCCTGGAAGAAAATCTATGACAAACCTAGACAGCATATTAAAAAGCAGAGATATCACTTTGCCGACAAGGGTTCATCTAGTCCAAGCTGTGGTTTTTCCAGCAGTCATGTATGGATGTGAGAGTTGAACAGCAAACAAGGCTGAGTGCCAAAGAAGTGATGCTTTCGAACTGCGGTGCTGGAGAAGACTCTTGAGAGTCCCTTGGACTGCAAGGAGATCAAACCAGTCCATCCTAAAGGAGATTAACCCTGAATATTCATTTGAAGGACTGATACTGAAGCTGAAGCTCCAATGCTCTGGCCACCTGATGCGAAGAGCCAACTCACTGGAAAAGACACTGATCCTGGGAAAGATTGAGGACAGGAGGAGAAGGGGACGACAGAGGATGAGATAGTTGGATGGCATCACCATTTCAATGGACACAAGTTTGAGCAAGCTCCGGGACATAGTGAAGGACAGGGATGCCTGGAGTGCTGCAGTCTATGGGGTTGCAAAGAGTCAGACACGACTGAGCAACTGAACAACTAGGTCTTAGCTGTGCCATGTGGGACCCAGCTGCCTGACCAAGGAGTGAACCCGGGCCCCCTGTATTGAGAGCACAGAGTCTCAGCCACTGGACCACCAGGGACGTCCTGGTGTAATTTTTATTTACTCTCTTATTGCTTATCTGATTTTCCTAAATTTTCTTTGTTAGATTTTTTGGCCATGCCTCGTGGCAGGTGGAATCTTAGTTCCCCAACCAGGAATTGAACTCTGAGCCCCCTGCATTGGAAGCTCAGAGTCTTTAACCACTGGACCGTCAAGGAAATCCTGCATTTTCTATGATGAATATGTGCTGTGTTTAATAAGCAAAATTAAAAAAAAAAAAAAAGAACTTTTAAAAGCAAGATATAAACATGAGACTTCCATTATTTTAGAGAGTAGCTGAGGAAAGCTGAGGAAGTCTACCTCAAGATGCAACATCCTGCAAGGGCACCTCATGGACTTCTCTGCCAACCCTGCAGGTGGCAGAGACGTGGTGCCACAGCAGGATGGCGGAGACACATGGCTGGGCGGAAACAGCAAGTGATTGAACCGCATACCTGCCCCACGCCCGTTTTATCTGCCTGCATCGCAGAGCTGACACATGCTCGCCCAACAGCATGAACGACTGTGAAGGGAACACAGTCTGGAAGGAGAGAGAGCAAAGGGTGACGGTGAAGGAGAGAGAGCAAAGGGTGACGGTGGGGAGACAACTGCTTTTACACTGTTGCAGCTCTAATTGTAACTTCTGTAACGAGTCTGAGTAGAAGAGCCAGGAGTCGCCTTGAGAAATTTCTTCCTTTCTCCCTCACAAGCTGAGGGTCTCACTGAGAAATCAGCTCAGGAACTGAGAACGAGCACCGACAGCAGAAGTGAAGTAAAGCTGGCCCGGTGGAAGCTCTCAAAGGCATCTTCAGTTGCTTTCTGTACTCTCTTTCCTTTTCGAGTGCACACCTGTCTACTTGCTTTCTAAGGTCCCGGATAAGCACCTAGTTCACAAATATTTGGAAAGCGTGCAGTCTCCCAAAGGGAGAACCAAAGGTCAGGGAAGGAAAGGACAAAAAGCAAGAGCATTCAAATCTCAGAGAGCCCAGAACAGACTTTTTTAAACCGTGAAGCACCTCGGAGAGTCAGAAGATTGGCCTATGCCCTCTCCTTCCAATTCTCAGAACATTCTGACAGCAGCTTCTGGATTTTACACTTGCATTGATAGCCTGAAAAAGTTCTCAGGGAGAAAACTGGTCAAAACCCTGCCATCTCATGCCTCAGGACTCCGGAGCCAGGAGGAGGGGTGTGCAGAAACCCCAGGGAGACCCAGAAACACCAAGACTGAGTGACTTAGTGATGACTCTTGGGGAATTTGTTCAGGGAGTGGAAGGCCTCCTGTTGGGTCATGTCCGGCTCCCAGTAAGGATTCCAGCCGTTTCTGGCAGGAGGACAGAAGGTGCTCCTCAGAAGCATCAGGTAGAGCACTGCCCAGGTCCCCGAGTGTTATCACCAGCAGAGGGGGCGAGGGTCTGCTCACACTGTTTCCCTCCAGGCTTCTCTCTCCAAGGCTCCCTGGCCTCTGCCTGATTGGCTGCCCGAGCCCTGCAGGTCCCTCCAGGGGCAGGGCCCTGGGAGGCCACAAACCAGGGGCAGAAGACCTTCCCAGAGCTCCCTGCAGGACCCGGATGGTGTGCTCTGCGCGGGGCTGCCTGGGCCCCGGTCCTGAACTCAGCCCCGTCCCCGAGGCCTGTGGGGATCGACAATGAGGGAGAGGCAGCTGCAGCTCGGGAAGGCCGGTTCTCCTGGATTCGCAGCTCCGCACCAACAGGAAAACATGGCCTTGACAAACCATATCCGGATTGATCCAGAGCCACTGTTTTCCTCTAAACAACTGCTCCAGGGAAGGACACCACAGAAGCCTAAGAGACACTACTCCCCGGGCGTGTGGGTCCCACTTGCCTGGGGAGGGCTGCTAACAGGGAAGGAAGGGCACAGGCTGGGTTGGCCAGGGGCTGCCCAGGGGACTCCGGAACCTGCCCGGCCCTCCTCCCGGGCTGCCAGCTCCAGAACCTCTGCCCCAATCCTGGGGCGACCGGAGCAGGTAGGCAGTGTCTCCCCACCCAGGGCGACTTGCCTGGCAAGGCTCTGCTCACCTTTCCCTCATCAACACTTCCTGTTGGCCTCCTCCCTGCCCCGGGCCCCTAGGCAGGGCCTTCCCCCGTCCCTCGGGACCACTGTGGGGGTTCACAGGCAAATTTGGGGATCCTGGGCACAGACCTGAACTGGGCCCAGGCCAGTGATGTGAGGCCCACACCCCCGTCTGGGCAGGAGGGGCTGGTGCGGCGTTGGCAGCTCACCTGTCAAACCCGCAAGAGCCTTTATTCCAAGGGTGCTCAAGCAGCAGCCAGCAGCCCCCTGACTGGCCTGCCCGAGGTGCCCGGAGCCACCTGCTAGGTGTGGAGGGGACCTGGGCAGGACAGGTGCCCCCTCTGCCCGCTCTCCCCACATTCTCCAGGCACTGGGGCTCGCCTGCTTCCGGGCCCTAGCACCTGGCACCACCTCGACGATGACCAGCCACCTCAGAGGAGGCAGACTGGTGTGAAGGCAAGGGCAGGGCTTCAGCCCAACAACAACCTGCCACTTACTGGTTGGGTGGCCTTGGGCAAGTTGCTTCATTTCTCTGAGCAACAACTTCCTTATATGCATGACTCAGTCGCTCAGCCCAGAGAGATGACATGGCTCGTCTACAGGTCTACAGTCATGGGGAGACATGGTTAGGGAGCTGGGTCCCAAATCCCGGTTTCCTGGCTCTCAGAGCTTTTCTGACTACACCGGGATATATATATATTTTAACATTTACTTAGTTGGCTGCTGCACCATGCCTTAAGTTGTGGCATGCAGGATCTTTAGTTGTGGCACTGAACTCTTAGTTGCAACATGTGGGATCTAGTTCCCTGACCAGGGATCAAACCCAAGTCCCCTGCGTTGGGAATGCAAAGTCTTAGCCACTGGACCACCAGGGATGTTTTTCAATAGCAGGAGTAATTGACAGAGAAATACCTCATTTCCAAAATGGCTGTCAATTATTCCTAAAAGTCATCAAAAGTTCCTAAAAGTAGCCTTCACAGATACCAACTTTTCAGGTGACTAAAGTCAGCATCACCTTTGCTGGGGCACCTGTCGTCATCTCTGTGTCTTGCCTCCTGATGTGAAGTACCAGGAAGCACTCGTCTCCTCTCTGGTTCGGGAAGAAATGTTCCCGGGACCTGATCACAAGGAAACAATGCAACAAACATGGAATGTGGACCACCACCTATGGAATGATGTTACAACATTGATGAATGCAACATTGTTGCAACTGGTGAACCTCAGTGAAAGAAATCAGTTTACTGCCCTATCCTTTCAACTTTTCTGTAGCTTTGGTCTTTTTTTTTTTTTTTTAAAGAAAATAAAAAACAGAAAAAAGGCGGTTCTGCTTTCAGCTTAGCACAGGGCTCTAAGCCAATGAAGACTCAGCTGTGTCATGTTCGATCCTCTCCCCAGCGAGGATCCAGAATATAAAAATCCAAGCTTCTTCGAATGTTGTTGAAGGCTTGGCACAAAAGAGATCTGAGTTTTCTAAGTTCATCTGCCATGAACCTCTACAATGTGAATCATGTTTGTCAGCCAAAGCTGTTTACACGCTGTTTCCTGCCACTGGTTGGAAACGCTTTATGTTCAGCCAGCAACTTTCAAGAAGCATCCTCTACAGATCAGGCACCCACCCACCTTGGATCTGGTGCCAGGCAGGGTCCCAGAGGCTCTGTGCTATACGAGACACAGCAGCTGCCCTGGGGGGCTTACCAGCCAGGAACCTATGAAGCTTGGCTTTCATCAAGTCCTGCCTTGAGATATCTCAATTAGTATTTTCCCTCTAAAAATTATTTATTTTGTAAATTATTTTTTGACTGTGCTGGGTCTTCTTTGCTGTTCAAGGGCTTTTCTCGAGTTGTGGTTACACGGGCTTCTCGCTGCAGGGGTTCATATCACAGACTCCAGAGCGCGGGCTTTGGGAGTTAAAGCTTGAGGGCTTAGCTGCCTGGCAACATGCAGGATCTTCCCAGACCAGGGATGGAACTTGTGTCCCCTGCACAGGCAGGTGGATTCTCAACCACTGGACCACCAGGGAAGCC
This sequence comes from Bos indicus, assembly GCF_029378745.1. Taxonomy (NCBI): domain Eukaryota; kingdom Metazoa; phylum Chordata; class Mammalia; order Artiodactyla; family Bovidae; genus Bos; species Bos indicus. The sequence goes on along the minus strand of NC_091782.1, from coordinate 10,854,064 downwards.
CTCAGTTAGTATTTCTATGCAAGACTTTCTTCTTAACATTTCTTGGGAGATTTGTTTTTACTCAATCCTGAAGTCTGAGAGATATTAATTGAGAAACTGGGAAAAGGTATTATAATCCTCTCATGAGAATTAAAGCTTAACAACCAATCCAAGGAATCCACTGCTGTAAGTCAAATCAAGAGCAAGAAACTAACATGCAGAGTTCAAGGTTGAGGCTGATGTCTTTGGGAACCAGGACAGGAGTGCATAGGAAAGAAGTGGCAACAATCTAACCATGTCTTCCTTGAAGCCACTGCCAATGTTGTAAGTGTGTATTCATGGTCCCTTCTGTTGCTAACAGTCATTCTTGCAAACATGTATTAATATATTTATATACAGCTTCCCAGGTGGCTCAGTGACTAATGAATCTGCCTGCAATGCAGGAGAGACAGGAGACTTGGATTCAGTCCCTCGGTGGGGAAGATCTGGAGGAGGGCATGACAAGCCACTACAGTACTCTTGCCTGGGAAATCCCATGGACCGGCAGGCTCATGGGGTCCCAGAGAGTCAGACACAACTGAAGCGATTGAGCACGCCTACACAGTATACACAAATCCACCCAGTGATTTCCTAAGAAATAAGTTTGGAGGCAAAATTAGTTTTAAGCTGGCAATTATGACATGTGATTCTAGTACTGCTGTTAAAGTTGTTAGGAGATTCACATGTTAGATTATTAAAATAACATGTACTGGCATTTTATAGTATTTGACTATTGGCTATATGAGAAATACGAAGAAAATATGTGAGTAGTGGAATTCAAACTACCGTACAATTGCACTCATCTCATATGCTAGCAAAGTGATGCTCAAAATTCTCCAAGCCAGGCTTCAACAGTACATGAAACATGAACTTCCAGATGTTCAAGCTGAATTTAGAAAAGTCAGAGGAGCCAGAGATCATGTTGCCAACATCTGTCGGATCATAGAAAAAGCAAGTAAGTTCCAGAAGAACATCTACTGCTTTACTGACTAAGCTAAAGTCTTTGACTGTGTGGATCACAACAAACTGTAGAAAATTCTTAAAGAAGTGGGAATACCAGACCACCTGACCTGCCTCCTGAGAAATCTGTATGCAGATCAAAGAAGCAACAGTTAGAACTGGACACAGGACAACAAACTGGTTCCAAATCAGGAAAGGAGTATGTCAAGGCTGTTTACTGTCACCTTGCTTATTTAACTTATATGCAGAGTATATCATGAGAAATGCTGGGCTGGATTAAGCACAAGCTAGAATCAAGACTGCTGGGAGAAAAAAAAAACAGATTGCTGGGAGAATTATTAACAGCCTCAGATATGCAGATGACACCACACTTATGGCAGAAAGCAAAGAACTAAAGAGCCTCTTGATGAAAGTGAAACAGGAGAGTGAAAAAGTTGGCTTAAAACTCTACATTTAGAAAACTAAGATCATGGCATCTGGTCCCATCATTTCATGGCAAATAGATGGGGAAACAAAACAGTGAGAGACTATTTTTGGGGGCTCCAAAATCACTGGAGATGGTGATTGCAGCCATGAAATTAAAAGACGCTTACTCCTTGGAAGAAAAGTTATGACCAGCCTAGACAGCATATTATAAAGCAGAGACATTACTTTGCCAACAAAGGTCTGTCAAGTCAAAGCTATGGTTTTTCCAGTGGTCATGTATGGATGTGAGAGTTGGACTATAAAGAAATCTGAGCACCGAAGAATTGATGCTTTTGAACTGTAGTGTTGGAGAAGACTCTTGAGAGTCCCTTGGACTGCAAGGAGATCCAACCCGTCAATCCTGAAGCAAATCGGTCCTGAATATTCATTGGAAGGACTGATGCTGAAGCTGAAACTCCAATACTTTGGCCACCTGATGCGAAGAACTGACTCACTGGAAAAGGCCCTGATGCTGGGGAAGACTGAAGGCAGGAGAAGGAGGGGATGATGGAGGATGATATGGTTGGATGGCTTCACCAACTCAATGGACATGAGTCTGAGTAATCTCTGGGAGAGGCTGATGGACAAGAGGCCTGGTGTCCTGCAGTCCTCGGGGTCGCAAAGAGTTGGACATGACTGAGTGACTGAATGGAGTGGAATTCTACAACACTAAATCAGAGGCTGATCTAGAATGTGAATTAGTAAAAGCAGTATTGATTAGATAAAGCAATAGTTAAAACTGGGGCAAGCAAAGTATTTTTATCATTAAAGAAGGAATTATTTATACATGTCTCTTGATGTCCAATTTAAAGATACTTTTGGATGCATCCTTAACAAGTCAGCCACCATCAACATAAAATGAAAACATTTTTCTACATTTGGAATAAGTCTACATCATGAAGAATCTTCTACATGATAACATCTGTCATGAAACAAAGATCAAGATTATTAGAAAGAGTAATAAATGCTTTGCATATTTTAAAATTTCATTTTAGACTCACATAAATATGACCAACTGATTTTGACAAAAGGAAACAGCGATTCAATAATGAGAACTCAGTAAATGGTGATGAGACAACTAAAGCAACTCAAATACAAAAAGTAAATAGAAAAACCTTGGCTTGTGTTTTGTATCTTTTATAAAAACTAAAACTGGATCATAAATCTAAATAAAAGTTAAAAGACCACAAGCTTTTAGAAGAGACTGTAAACTTTGTGACCTTGGGTTAAGTTTGTTTTCTTTTAATGTCTGTATTCATTTCTGTATTTTTGCTTGTGGTGGGTCTTCGCTGCGGTGTGTGGGCCATCTCCGGTGCGGCAAGCGGGGGCTGCTCTGTGGCGGCGTGAGGGCCTCTCACTGTGTCGCCTTCTCCTGTCGCAGCTCTAGGACGCGTGGGCCTCAGCGGCTGTGGCACACAGGCTCCAGAATGTGGGGGCTCCGTGGTGGTGGCACATGGCCTTAGTTGCACCACGGCACGTGGAATCTTCCCGTACCAGGGATCAAACCCACGTCCCCTGCACTGGCAGGCGGATTCTTATCCACTGTGCCACCAGGAAAGTCCTTCGGTTAAGTTCTGAGATATGACATCAAAAACACAACTCATATCAGAACATTTTTTGATAAACTGGACTTCATTAAAATTAAAGACTTCTGTGCTTTAAAAGGCACCATTAAGAGAATGGAAAATCAAGCCATTCAGTGAGGGAAATTTCTGTAAATCACATATCTGACAAAGAATATGTATCCAAAACAAATAAAGAATTCCCAAAACTCAGCAATAAGAAAATATACATCCCAATTAGGAAATGAGCTAAAGATTTGAGCAGATACTTCACCAAAGAAGCTACATAAATGACAAATAAACACATGAAAAAGATGCTCAGCATCCTTAGTTACTAGGGAAATGCAAATTAAAACCACAAAGAGATATCACTATGTACCTAGTAGAATGGTCGAAACAAAGACTGAGAAGACTAAGAGTCATCAAGGCTGCGGAGAACTGGACTCTCATACGTTGCTGGCGGAATGTGAAATGGTCAGCTATCTTGGAAAACAGTTTGGCTGTTAAACATATTCTTAGCATAGTCCCAACAGTCTCACTCCTAGGTATTTACCTAAGTGAAATGAAAACCTATGTTCAAATTAGCATATGATTCAAAATAGCATGAATCTTCATTCAAAATCATCAAATACTAAAAACAACCTCTATGTCCCTGAACTGAAGAATGGACAAACAAATTTAGGCACTTCCTTACAGTGGAATACTACTCAACAGTGAAAGGAACAAACTATGGATATATGCACTAACCACGGATAAATTTCAATACATAATGCTAAGTGAAAGACGCAAAAGGCTACATACTTTATGATTCCATGTGTATGACATTCTGGAAAAGGGAAAACTATAGGAAGAGAGAACAGACCAGAAGTTAATGATATGGGCAGCTCTGATTTACAAAGGATGGCACCAAGGAATGTCATTGTCTTTAGGGGGTGATGGTACAGTTCTTTATCTGGATTATGGCAGTGGTTAGTATAAATTTGCCAAAACTCACAGAACTACATACCAGAACGGGCAAATTTCAGTGTCTGGAAATTTAAAAATAAAAAAATCTTAATTTCACTTTAAAAATAACTTTTAAATATTCAGTATTTGTAGTACTATCCTTAAATTATTAAATGATTTTTATTTTGTATTTTGTGTTAATGTTTTCTTCCTTTAACATTTTCCATTATCAAATATCTATGTTGGGTAGGGATCATTTTCACATGTTAATACATAATCTTGTTACAATATATTGTTCCTAGTACTAACAAACCACGCATTTACTCTTATACATCTTTACTTTCTTTTATAGTAAAACCTCTGAAACTTTCACCACAGAAAAATAATTCAGTCTACTAGAGTCTCATCCCTTCTTAACACTCATAAATTAAGTGTTAAAGATATCAAGTAATTTATGATCTGGGGAACTCCCAGGAAATTCTATTCCTCGTTTCCGAATCCTGAAAGTTAGTAACTGACAGGAGTTTGGAAGCACCGCTCCTGACACTTTCCCAGGCAGCCTTTACTATGATTCCCCTCTGGCACCCTTCTACCTACTTCCAGCCAGAGCCCCATCCAGTTAAAAAATCGTTCATGGGACTGGCTTGGGAACTGACTGTATACAACAGTCCTACACAGGAGATGCCAAGAGCAGGAAGACAGAGACTGCCCTTGAAGAGGGTGAGGGCACAAACAACTGTGTGATGGAGGCCGCAAAGAGGAAGACACTTGGGAGGAAGAGATTTTCCAATTCGGGAGAGGCAGGGATGCCTGCGGAGTAGGTGTTACGGTCCTTCTTTCAGCCCAACGGCAAGGTTGGGAAAGGCCCTCCCGGTGAAGGCCCAGGTGAGCCAGGCCAGGTGGCCGAGAGCACAGAGCGCGTCCGGGAATAGCGAGCTGTCCTTTCACTGGAGCGTGCAGTTCTATGAAGGACAGATAAGGGGTCCAGACAAGGCCAGCCTTGACGTCCTCGTTACTAAGGGTGGACTTAACTCTTGAGGCCGGGGGTGGGCAGAACCCGAGCAGAGAGAGGCAGAGACTCGCTGGGGGGCTTCTGAAACAACAGCGAGGGTCTGAAATCTCTCTCATCCCTTCAAAACTCTACACTCTGTTCATCCAGAACTTTCTAGCACACCAGGAGCTCCCTGCCTCTGGGCCTTGGCATAGACTGTTCCTCCCACCTGAGCCATCTCATCCCCTTAACTCTCTTTGTCCTTCAATCTCAGCTTATATCACCTCCTCAGATAAGCCTCCTGCAGTGTGCTCCTGAGATCTCTATCTCCAAGCACGTCCCTTCCCACACTTTCTTGCTATTGCCTTTTACTTAGTTATTTAATCTAGAGATGTGTTATTTATTTTCTTGCTTGCTTTATAACAGGGGTATAACATATCCACTGTTAAGAGTGTGCTGTCTGTGTCAGTCTTAAGTATGCAGATCCACAAAGTCTTACATTTTTATCCTTCACAAAATCATCACTCAGTTCAAGACAGCAAACATTTCCAGCACCCCAGAAGATTCTTCATGCCTCTTCCCAGTCAATGTCCCCACGGAGAGCTAACTACTATTCTGATGTCTATCAACGTCTGTTAGTTTTGCCTGGTGCGCATCCAGCATCTCCTGAGTGAGAACCCACAGGGGACAGACACTGAGTCGTTCCTGCTGCTCTCTGGACCCAGGAAGTGCTGGGCACAGGGCAGGGATTTAACTACCTGCTTACTGAACGAGCAGACCAGGCTGGGAATGGTGTCCAGGGGGCACGTTGCATCTCTGCACCTCTGCCCGAGCTATCCTACCAGAGTGTCCTCCCTTTGTCACTGGTCTCACTCTGACAGTCCTTCTCTTTCAAAGATTTGGTTCAGGTTTGCTCCCCTTTCAGGAAGCTTGCCCCCAAGTATCCGCCACCCACCATGCTCACCCCACACATGCTGCTTCCCGTGCTTTCTGGGTATGTACGTTTAGATTCTATTCCTCAAACAATCTAAGTCTTTCAAAGGCTGTTGTTCAGTTACTCAGTCCTGTCTGACTCTTTGTGATGCCACTGACTACAGTACACCAGGTTTCCCTGTCCTTCACCATCTCCTGGAGCTTGCCCAATCTCACGTCCATTGAGTCAGTGATGCCATCCAACCATCTCATCCTCTGTCGTCCCCTCCTCCTCCTGCCTTCAATCTTTCCCAGCATCAGGGTCTTTTCCAATGAGTCAACTCTTTGCATCAGGTGGCCAAAGTATTGGAGCTTCAGCTTCAGCATCAGTCATTCAATGAATATTTAGGACTGATTTCCTTTAGGATTGAGTGGATGGATCTCCTTGCAGTCCAAGGGACTCTCAAGAGTCTTCTCCAACACCACAGCTCAAAAACATCAATTCTTCAGTGCTCAGATTTCTTTATGGTCCAACTCTCACATCCATACATGACTACTGGAAAAACCACAGCTTTGACTAGACAGACCTTTGGCAGCCAAGTAATGTCTCTGCTTTTTAATATGCTGTCTAGCTTTGTCACAGCTTTTCTTCCAAGAAGCAAGCATCTGTTAATTTCATGGCTGCAATCACCATCTGCAGTGATTTTGAGTCCAAGAAAATAAAATCTGTCACTGTTTCCATTGTTTCCCCATCTATTTGCCATGAAGTGATGGACTGGATGCCATGATCTTCATTTTTCTCCTTTCAAAGAAGAGACCCTGTTTTGCTCTTCATTAAATGGAGCACCACCACTCTCACCTCCTCACTGCTCTAACCTGCAAAAGATTCTTTTTTTCTGTCTTCCCCACAGGGCTCTGAGGATCATACCAGAAAGCAGCTATGAACATGTTTTATAACCCACAGTTCACTCAACAAATCTAAAGCATTTTACTGCTCTAGTTACATGAATGCTTATTGGAAAATTATTGGTCAAACTATATATACATTATCTCTACCAAAAAAATGGTTCAAAAGAAACATTCCCAATATACAGTTAAGTGAAAAAGAAGCTAGGTATCAAAACAAACAAACAAACAATTCAGCATGTTCCCCACTACCATGGGGACAGAGGTAGGAACAGGAAATATACATGTACACAGGAGTATATGCATGGGAAAATATTGGAAGAATACACAGGATACTGGTCGTCCTCACCTTTGTCCTTTGGGCATGGGGCTGGGGGTCCTACGTCTTGTCCGTCAGTCTCTTTTTGCCATATAACTTTCTTGTCTATGTGTTACTTTTATATTAATTAATGTTTTACCATAAAAATAAGCTAAGCTGCCTAAAGCTCATCCTGAGGGTAAATGGAGGGCAGCCTACTGATACGTGGGCTCAGGCCCCAGAAGCCAGACAGACACTGCAACAGGCCTGGAGGCAGAACTTCAGCCCCCATCAAATCTGGAGAGATGGAAACATATGTGAGCACACCCAGAGTGACCCGGAGCCTCACAAGGAGCAACAGCTGATACAATTCCAGCTTTTATTTGGCCAAAAGCTAGGGCCACGGGGAGCAGGGGGTCTGGGGATCAGTGTCACTACCCGGTCAAGTGGCCCAGATGAGTGTGGGCCTGGCTTCCCTACCTCCAGACAAAGGCCGGGAGAAGCAACTGGAGGGAGAAGGCAGGACAAGGGCCTCCGGGAGGCTGCTCGTTTTCCCAGCTCTAAGACTCCACGCAGCACAGGGCAGGGCTTCCTGGGGCCAGAAACAACCACGAGCTAGACGTGGGGAGACAGACGGCAGCAACCTGTCTGCCCTGAGGCCCGACTGTCTGCCTGTCTCATCTCCAGCGCCACCCATGCCAAAGCCTCACCCTTGATCTTGAGGAGTCACAGGACCTTCAGGGTCAACCAAAACACTCCAGCAGAAAGGTCGACAGGGAGGTGGATTCCGCCATTGCCTTTTTGCTTTATGTTTGGGTGGATTCTGGGCTGGGGTCTCAATCTTCAAGTCATACTCCTTGAAGCTATCCCCTCATCCCCCAATCTTTCCCAAGATCCAAATAACCCAAGCACCAAATGAACTAAGTACTGTCATCCAAGTGCCAAATATCTCCCCACCCCACCCCCTTCCTCTGTCATCTGAATTCCTCCAAAGTCTGTCAGGGGGCCCCAGCTTCCACTCTTTTGCCCTCTCCCGAGGCTGCAGCCAGGATGTCTTTCTAGATCACAAAGCATGTCACATCTTCCCTACTTAAGACTCTTCCAAAACTCCTCGCCACCATAAGAAACACCCCAGACTCTTGGTCGTGCTGTCCAAGGCCTTTCTTTTTTTTTTTTTACAACTGGTCATACCTCGAGGCATGTGGGGCATGCATTCCCAGACCAGAAATTCAACCCATGCTCTCTGCAGTGGAAGCGCTGAGTCTTAACCACTGGACCACCAGAGAAACCCCCCAAAACCCTTCCCGATTCAGCCTCTGCCTTCTTTCCCCTCTGCCCGGGGGTCTGAGTGTGCTGTGCTCCCCACACATGGCCCCAGGCCTTAGCCACACCCTTCCTGCCAGGCCCCCCCCTCACCTCGCTGAGGTCCTGGTGTCTGGGAGGAAGCCCCTCCACCCCCAGCCCACTGAGGGTCAGGTGAGCCCACTGGGCTTTGTTTCAGCTTCCCGGCCATCAAGTGAGGCCACACCCCTCCCTGACAGGCTGGTGAGAGGGCATGTGAACAGTGAACGCTCAGAGCAAACTGCTCCGTACTACAGAACTTGGAGTATCAGAACCACCACAGTGAGTTCGCTTCCACAGCCTTCGGTTCCCAGGTTCCCCACGACCTCTCCTTGCCCTTTGCCTCCGTCACACAGTACCAAGGCCCACTGACCACCACCCTGAAGCCCTCTCTTCCGGGGGCTCCGCCCTCTGCTGCGTGCTTTACTTTACCCCTGCCTGAACCTCCCTGACACATGCTTCTCCCCGTACCTGTCTTTGGTTGGTCTCCCTGCTCACCACACAAACCACCTGCTGGGGTTTTCTGCATTGTGGCTGCATATTCCGCCTCTTCCTGGGCTGCTGTCTTGCGGATGGAGGCCTGGCAGGGCCTCCTCATGCATCCAGAATGTAACCAGTGATCGTTGCGCTGGGACCCTGGCAGCCCTGACCCTTGCGCCCAGCAGAGCGCCCGGCAGGTGGCACATGCTCAGCTTGAGTCTGCAGAACTGATCGCCACATGCTTCTTTCCTCTCCTGCCACCTTCTACCTGCGACTCCTCCAAGGCTCCTTGCGCCATCAATGGGACACCACCCCAAGTCACACAGGCTGAAACACAGCACCACTGGGTCCCTCCTCACCACTGACTTTTCAACCATCCACTATTCCCTTCCGCAGACTCTCCTGCTGTTCTGGCTCAGGCCCTGCCCACCCTGCACCTGGCCCTTCCTCTAGACCCTCCCTTGATCCACTCCAGTCTCCCTTCTCCTGCTCATGACATTCCTAAACCCAGATGTGATCTGTCACAACCCTGCCTACAAATCTCCGCAGCTCTCTTGTGCCCAAAGAATGCAATTCAACTCCTTAAATGCAGCATCCAAGGCCTCCCACCCGCTGGCCACAACCTGTCAGCCCAACCACAGTGGGTAGAGCAGCAAAACAACTGATGTGTACCAAGTGCTTCCCACGTGTCTCTTAATCCCTTTAATAATCAGGACTACAATTTTACAGAGGAAACCAAGGACAGGAGGGCTAAGTAACTTGCCCAGGGTCACAGTCGAGGCTCATGAGCAGTGTCCTAGGTCAGAACTAACTTTTTAATCCTTCAGTCTTCCCTGAAAGATTGGATCTTTAAGGGCTGGGATGTGCCTTTTAAAAAAACCTTTGCGGCAAGCTTCGCGCTGCCTCCCTGACTTCCCAAAGGGAACTGAGAGAGGGGTGGAAGAGGAGAGCGCACAATAGGTGTTTCTGAGATGGACATCAAAGATGCTGTGGGTCCTAGAAATTATTCCTACAATTTCATTTTAGTCCTAAGAAGGAATATCCATGTTTAACGGTTTAGAAATTTTATAGTAAATAAAAGCTGTATTTTCTTTACATACAATTAACTGCAGCATCCTGGGATTCCTAATTAACCAGTGTGCATAAAATATTTATGCCTATTTTACGGGACCTATTTTCCAGGAGAAGGATTTACTACTTCCAAAGGTTTACGCTGTGACAAGCTGCCAGGGACAGCGCAGTGCAGCCCTGCCAGGTGCCTGGCCAGAAACACCGCTCCCAATGGCGACCCCGTTCCTGGAGCAGTGTCTCCTGGCAGGGCCGCGGTGTGTCCAGGAACAGGCTGCACTCCTGCCGCCAGCCTCCAACTGTCTATGGGCCTGGAACCTGGCTCTTCGAATACATGGCTCCCAGCCCAGAAACTCCCACAAAGCTGCCAGCTGTTCCCACTTCCTCAGGTTCTGGGGGACTACTGCTGGGGTTAGAATGAAGGGGCAAAAACCACCCCAACAGTAACAATGATGATGAAGATAAAAGGCAAAGAGCAGAGGAAAGGGCACAGGAGAACTGAGCAACAGAGAACGCTGGTATAAACCCTGGGGCCTGTCTGGGTGCCGACTAAGCTGGTGGGTAAGGGGTGATTCCTCACACCTTCCTCAACTCCGGCCTTCTTACCCCCATTCTGACCTGCATTTGTTGACTTATCTATTCTCCCCTCTGGAACGGGGACTCCTTGACTGGTCCTAGTAGCTAGCGGACAGAAGGCTCTAAATTGATGCTGAATGAATGGTGGCAGACCTTGCAAATATCACCTCTCTTCTTCTCCCTTAGTGACAGAAGCCACATTTTATTTCATTTGGCAATGGGTCCATCTAAAAGACTTCTCAGCCTACCTTACAGCTATGGGAGGCCAAAGACACGGGAGTCAGCAAAGCTCTGTAAGGGGAACACAGTTAGCGTATGTCCTTTTTATCCTCCCCCCATATCACCTTGTGGACGACATGACGGCTGGAGCTCCAGCAGCCATCACAGACCACATGCAACCCTGGGGCTGGAAGCCATGCACTCAGAGTGGCAAAGCAGGGAGCACGCCTAGACTGTCTCCTCTAGATTTCTTTTAAGTACCTAACAAAGAATGAATTTCTAGTGGTTTAAGCCACTGGTCTCTGCTTACTAGCTGCGAAATATAATTCAACAAATCCATGAATAAACCAATTAAACCTGGTTTTCTTAAATTACTCATTGCTGACTTTCAGTTCAAAGGCCAGTCACCATCTTTAATCTCTGGTCTGTGTAATACAATGATAATTTTCCATTAATTATGGACATCAGGAAGATGGAAGGACAAAAGCAATACAAAGATGAGATAGTACAGGTTGAGAGGATGAAGATGATCAGGGATGATGGCAGGAGGAGAAGCAGGAAAATGAGGGGCAGACAAGAGAGGGGAAGTGGGGGGTGGTGGGCTAAGAAGAAAGTGTAAAGGGTGACAGAGCAAAGGAAAGGGGAAGATAAGGGCAGGTGGAGACCATGGAGAGATGAGGAGGAAAGAAGGCAAAAAGAAGAGTCAATGTGTCCCGTGGCAAGTCACCACTTAAAGAGTACTCACTGTGGGCTGGGCACAGTGCCAGACACTCTGTACCATTCTCTTTAATCCTCATCCTTCTGAGGTAAGTATTATCATGCCCATTATAATTGTGGCTCTGACATACTAAATAACTTCCCCTGAGTCACAGAAAAAAGTAGAGGCAGAAGACATTCTTAAAGTAGCCTTAATGCAGGGGAATGGGGGGCCATCATCCTTCCCTCTCTCTTTTCTCTGTTCTGCTGCCTAGAATGTGGGTGTGATAGCTGGTCCAAGGCAGCCATTTTGGACAATGCAAACAATAGCCACACCCTAAGAATGACAATGGAAAAGGAAATGGCAGCCCACTCCAGTACTCTTGCCTGGGAAATTCCATGGACTGAGGAGCCTGGTAGGCTACAGTCCATGGGGTCGCAAAGAGTCCGACACGACTGAGCAACTTCACTTTCACTTTCAAGAATGACAAAGCAGGGAACTGGAAGGAACCTGCGTTCTTTACAACCTAGTGGAGCTTCTATAACTGCCTGGGACTCCACCTATGCCACTTGGAGTCCACCCATAAATCTAACTATAAATGTTTCAGATCTCACTTTGCTCAATTTTCTTCCAATCTTCAGTAACAGATTCCAAGACTCACTCCTAGAGAGACTGATTCAGTAGTCACTCTCCTAGAAAAATGGCATCAGACTAGAAAAGGCAAAGAAATGATCTAAGAGTCCACAGAAAAAATCTTGATGCCTCAAAACCAGCAACTGCTGGTGATCTGCCCCTAGGATTCCCTGAAGATAAGCATGTGACACTGTAAACCTGTCATTATTTAAAGACAGGGAAGAGGGGAGGAGTTCTTAAAGACACACTTGGGCCCATTTTCAGAAACAAAACAGTGGTTCTATAATCTCAGGCCAGTCTGTAATGGTGCTCACAACCACCCAAGAAAAAAAATAAACTGATGTTTAAGCTTCAGAAAGAGAAGAGCTCCTTTTGAGCAAAAGCACCAGCCTGTCCAAGGGGCAGATGTGCACACAACAGCATCATGCAGAATTACTTTCTTACAAGATAGGCTGCAGCTTCCTGTGCACTAGGAATTCTCTCCAACTAGACAGCAAGCTCTTCTTGTCCAGGAAGGAGCTATCTCTTAGGAATCGTGTGTATTGGCCCAGGCTATCTGCCACCCCCAGCCCTGTGCCTACCTCCGAGTTGAACTGAATCCTGAAATCTCAGCCAAGAGGACTGAGAGTCAGAGCTGTCATTGTTCACCACTCCCACCAGACTACAGTCTGATGGACATCCTCTCGTGATCGTCAAAGATCAACTCCCTTCTCTTCTGAGATTACTCTTGTGACAGAATCCCAAGAGTTCAGAGAACTCAGGCAGAACGGAGGAGGGATGGCACAGGCCCTGTTTAGTTCTGCCCAGGCCTATCCAATCTGCCCCTTTTAGCTGCTGAAATCTCAGAGAGGCAGAGCTTTTAACTGGGCTGGATGCAATAGGCAGGCATGGGCGACACTCAGCTCTGAGCAGCTGGCTACTGCACCTTCACATCCTGTCTCCTTCGAGGTACCCGAGTGGGTATAGAATCACCCACTCCTAGAGCAACTGTCCCTTTCAGAAGTGTGACCTTATTCTAAAATTACAGGTTCTCAGGGTTCACTAGGGATCGTAATTAGTTTGTATTCCTTTGCCTGGTACTCAGAGAAGCCAAGTTTGGGGATGGAAAGTGGGGCATGCATTCTTAAGGCTGGAAACTAATTTGCAGGATTTAGTGGCTTTTTCTGGCCACTGGCTTGCTTTTAGTCTCTGGCACCCTCTGCTAGACTGAGAACTGCTACCTTGGGTCCCAGCCACACTTCCATCAACTTGGCACAAAACCTGCCAAAAAATCATCTTTCCTGCTGTCTTTCCCTGCATCTGGGTCTCAAACAACTCTCAGGCTCTTGCTTCTACTCAACCAGAGAAATTCAACTCAACAGGTCACACTGAGCAGTCATCAAGCGATGGGGAGAATGCCAGGAGCTTTAAGCACCAAGAAAAGCAGGGCCCTGTTCTCAAGGGTCTTAGCACCTGGAAAAGACGGGAAATAGGTAAACCAGCAATGACCTACAGAGTGATAATTACTATAGAAAGAGACTTCAAGCACAGAAACAGCAAAAGCCACTGTCAAGAGGGATAAAGGAAGGCAGTCAGGGGAGACGGACACTTCCTGGGAGGAACAAAAATGTGCAAAGGTGCAGAAGCCCAGGGTGTAGCCTCCTGGAGCCAGAAGCCATTTACTATATGCCAGAGGCTGCCATTCTACAGATGAGAAAACTGAGGCACAGAATCTTGTCCAAGATCACAAGTTGAAAGGATGAAGACAGGTTCCAAACCAAATAGCTGAACTCTAAAACTTGAGCTTTTAAACATTAGTTTGTGGTATGCAATAGTTCAATTTGCTTAAGTGTAAAATTTAAAGCTAAGCTTACACAGGAAAGGTAAATGGGGGCTAGATCACAAAGGGCTGCATACACTATACTAAGGACTTGGACCTGAACTTGCAGCAACACAGTGAAAGAGCTTCGCCTTCCTGCCACAGTCACAGTCATATTAATAGAAATACTAGATAAGATAAATGATATCCCTAAACATACAGCCAAATTTGAAAGAAAAATACCCCATGTGCCGGAAATGACAAGAAAAAGTGAAACATGAACACTGAGTGGGACTGACACCAGAATGACCTGTGGACTTTTGAACCCCCATATGAAGTGGCTTTAATGTCTGGCTGTGACTTTGAGTCCGGATATCAAGATGAGAGCCTCAAAGGGCTGCCCAGAGCAGGACAACAACAAGGAGTTGGCCATTGCTCCGAGGCTCTGTGGAAGGGTGAAAGGGGTGTCAAAACGGAGAAATGGACATAACAACTGAGCCAGGACCTTTAACCCCATGGGCCCACCAAATGCCAACTCTTCTAAGGGAAACTTTCACCTCCCAGGACACAAAAGTTGCCCATAAGAATCCTTTCTGAGGGACTCTGAGCTCATAACCCAAAGTTACAAACCACACAGGGAAATAGACCACCAAGAGGGGCAGCATTGGACATAAAAAGGGAGAAAGCATCTCAAGAATCAGGAATAATAAACTAATTTGAAAGAGATGACAAAATGAGAAGATTCAGATGATGAAAGAGATAGAGCAGCACAGAAAAAACAGATAAGAGATTTGGATGGTGGAGAAGGAAATGGCAACCCACTCCAGTGTTCTTGCCTGGAGAATCCCAGGGACAGGGGAGCCTGGTGGGCTGCCATCTCTGGGGTCGCACAGAGTCGGACATGACTGAAGCGACTTAGCAGCAGCAGCAGCAGTGTTAAACTGGCTATAATAGCACCGTAAGAGCTTAGAGAAAAATTCTGAGTCTGTGTACTACTCCTAATTTCCCTTTTTTTCCCTGCCTCAGGAGTCTTAGAGGGCAGAGTCCTCTATCACCAGCTTTCCAGCAGTAGTTACAGTATAAAAGTATCTGTGAAGATTAATTTTAGAAATAGTGGCTTGTATTATAAAAAGGTATATACGACTTTTTCTTTAACCCAAGGGGCTAATTAGAAAATGCTGTATACTTATTTGCAATTAAACATTTGTTCTTCCAACTTAATTTGTATCATTAAGAAGCTTCAATTTAAGTTTTATATACATGTACCAATATTTTTTGAACATTATTAAAGGAATTAGAACTCTCAAAAAAAAAAAAAAAAGAGAGACTTGGATGGTAGAATGGTCAACAGATATCTAAGGAATTCCAGGAGACTACAGTACAAAAAATGGGACTCTCCAAGTCTAAATTTATCTAAAATTATTCCAAAATACAAAAACAAACAAAAAAAATTTTAAGTGAGTCTTTGGGTAGAAGTAGCACACCAAATTCTGAGCAAGAAAAAGAGAAACACGGCTTCCCTGGTGGCTCAGCAGTGAAGAGTTCACCTGCCAATGCAGGAGGTTCAATCCCTGGTCCAGGAAGACCCCACATGCCTCAGAGTAACGAAGCCCAGGCGCTACAACTACAGGGCCTGCGCTCTGGAGCCTGGGAGCTGCAACTATCGAGCCCACGGGCCACAATGGCTGAAGCCTTCGTGCCCTAGAGCCCGTGTCCTGCAATAAAAGCAGCCACCACAATCAGAAGCCCATGCATTGCAATGGAGAGTAGCCCCCACTCGCCACCATTAAAGAAAAGCCTGCCCAGCAATGAAGACCCAGCACAGCCATAAATAAATAAATAAAATTATTTTTAAAAAGAAAAACAAATCCACGCTTACTTTCAAATGGTTCTAGGGATCTCCCTGGTGATCTAGTGGCTAAGACTCCAAGCCCCAGTGGAGGGGGTCCAGGTTCAATCCCTGGTCAGGGAACTAGATTCCACATACTACAACTAAGACCTGGTAGAGCCAAATAAATAAAAATGGTGTTTAAAAATGGTTCTAAACAAAAGTACAGAGATACAGAAATGCATTAACTAAGTTTAAGTAAAAAGAATACAAATATTCACTATACTATTTTTATGTTTTTTTGAAAGTAAAAAGATAGCGGGAAAGAAGAGAAAATGTAGGAGTAAGAACAGAAATAGATGTATAATTTTCAGACTAGTAAAGAGAATTAAAAAAAACCCAATCGGGGCTCCCTTGGTGGTTCAGTGGTAAAGAAGTCACCTGCCAATGCAAAAGACATGGGTTCGATCCCTGGTCCAGGAAGATCCACATGCCACGGCAGGGGAAGAAAATCTCAAACAGAAGGCAGGAAAGGAGAAAAACAAGCAGAAAAGGAAGGCACATTAAAAGTACTCAAAAACATGATAATATATTTAAGTGAAACCCCCAAATGTAAATAAACTCATTTAAGACAGTTTCAGATCTGACTTAAAATTTTAAATCCAGCCACATTCTGTTTATGAAAGAAACTCCTAAAACACAATGACACGCAAAGGTTGAAAATACAAGGAAAACAACCACCACCAGCTGGGCTAGCACTAGTGTCATCAGACTTTAAGGCAAAAAGCAGGAACGATAAGATTTGGTGACTGATTTAAAGGGACATGGAGGGCAACCATAAGGTGACCGAGGGCATGGAGATGCTCCCGGTAAGGCGGGGCGGTGGGGAGAGCAGGTCTGGCAGAGAAGGGGTAGAAGCCCCCGGATGCGCGCACACAGGCGGGGGAAAGGGAGAGGAATCCGGGCAGCACCGAGAGCAAGAGGGGAGACGGAAGCTTCATCTCCCAGAGGGCAGGGCCCATCTCTTTCTGCTGCATCCTTCCAGAGTCTAATAAGGTACGAGGCACAAAGCAGGCGCTGGTAACTGCATGAGCGATAAGAAAACAATACACGAGTAGGTGAGGACCAAACAAGAGAGGTCTCAGAGCTGCAAGGAAAGAAGCTGTGCCATCTGTAAGGCCTGTGATCTCCACGGTGACCAGGGGCAGCATCTTCTTACAGGGACGGGGGTGAGGGGGAGGACTGGAGCAAGCTCCCGGGGAATGGGACACGACACCTGTGAGTGACGAACAAAGGGTAACTACTGCTAGAGAGCCGTAACTGACTCCACGAAGGGCACAGCTCTGCCCCCAACAAGCGCTGCCTTGGCCATCCAGCTCTTCCTTCAAATCCCAGTGTACTATCTGCAGACTTAGCCAAGAAACAAGCAGACAACACGACTCATCTTTGGAAAAAAGAACTGCTGTGAGACCACAGGCAAGAGGCTGCCGCTGTGACCCGGGGAGACCTGCCTCCACGTTCCTGGCCCCTGTCCTGGGCAGGCCCTCCTGGACAGGAACTGTGTGGACGGCAGCAGGGACTGCGGCCAGTGGTGACTCAGGCAGCGTGGGTGCCCGCCGCCTCCAGAGGGGGCAGCCCGCGCCATTTGCGTCTGGCTTCCTGGAAGCATTTCTTCATTTCTCCTTTTGCAGACCTGCAACTTCCAGAGTGACATCTCTCCTGATGACTAAAGAGGGCATGTCAAGCAGCCACTGGAACCCACGTCTTCTTACACACCCCTGACCAACCCAACTTTACTCACTCCCCAACACCTCCACACTCGACAGGGGAAGTGGCCAGAGGGTGCCCCAGGGCCTGAGGGAGACAGGAAATGATGTGGCACTGCCCGTGGCCACAGTGAGGGCCCAGGAGGTCCGAGCTCCGCTCAGCCACCACCGGTTCCCCAACAGGTGGGACTTCGGTGGCCCAAGGAAAGGGGCATGTGACTAAACTAAGGGGTTCCTGGGTCAGAGAGTGTCAGAGTTCAGAAGACCACAGGACTTCCTCTCTTAAGTTAACTCAGATTCAAGGGAACAGGGAGTCAGAAACTCTCCGAGACTGCTGAGACAGGGTAAATTAGTGTAACTCTCTAGAGTTAGGCAAAATTTATCAATCTCCTAACTTTTAAAAAATGTTTATACATTTGGCGGCGGCGGGTCTTGGTTGCATTTTGTGGTGAGTGAGCTCTCTAGCTGTGGCTCAGCAGTCACTCCGCAGCAAGTGGGACCTCAGTTCCCTGACCAGGGACCAAAGCGGCATCCCCTGCACTGCAAGGTGGGTTCTTAGCCACTGGGCCACCAGGGAGGTCCCAATATCCTTACTTTTGACTCATTCAGAATGATACACACACTCTCTCTCTTTTTAACTCTTTGGCTGCACTGCACAGCACAATCTGGGACGTTAATTCCACGACAGGGATGGAATCCGTGACCCCTGCACTGGAAGCAGGGCGATTTAACCACTGGCCTGCCAGGGAAGTGCCTCTCTCTCCTTTAAAACCAAGTATCTACCAAGTGCCAGGAATTACGCCAGGTAGTGGGTTAGTTCTTACCAGGGCAGACAACGTGACTGCCCTCAAAGAACTTCTGTTCCAGTCAGGGATTCAGACAACCGGATAAGGTATCAACCAGAAAAGATACCAGGTTATCTTATTAACCAATCAGATAAGATCAATTTTGAGTATAGGAAGTAGTATATATAATAGCAAACAATGAGAACCGACCCAAATGTGCATCAGCAGAACTGGTTAAGTAAGCTCAGGTAAACTCCTAAGAAGGGACACTGCTCTGCTTAAAAATGCATTTTTGAAAACTATATTCAAATTGCTAGTGATATGAATATTTAAAGCAGATTTCAAAACAGCATCACAATTACGTTCAGTGCAAAAACCCAACCACACAAGACCACGTACCATATGATCCCATTTATACAAAATGTCCAGAGCAGGCGAATCTGTGGAAACAAAGTAGACTGGAGATTGTCTGGGGCAGAGGGGTGGTGCATGGAGACAGTGAACATTAATGGACGCAAGATTTCCTTCTGAG
Organism: Bos indicus; assembly: GCF_029378745.1. Classification (NCBI taxonomy): domain Eukaryota; kingdom Metazoa; phylum Chordata; class Mammalia; order Artiodactyla; family Bovidae; genus Bos; species Bos indicus. The sequence goes on along the minus strand of NC_091782.1, from coordinate 10,835,284 downwards.
ATGAGAAAAGGTTCTAAAATTAATTATGGTAATGGTTACACAACTCTGAAAATATACTGAAAACTATCAAATTGTACACTTTAAATGGATGGACTTCATGGTATATGGATTATACCCCAATAAAGCTGCTGAATAACAGTATCACAATATGACTTCAATTTGGTTTTTCAAAAAGAGGATTTTGTGGGAATTCCTTGGCTATCCAGTGGTTAAGACTCTGCACTTCTGCCTGGGTTTGATCCCTGGTGGGAGAACCAAGATCCTACATGTTGTGTGGCTGGGCAAAAAATAAAAACAAGAAGAGGGTATATGAAGGCGTTTATGTACAGGAGAGAGAGAGAAAGCATGGAAATGCTCCAACCATCAAAACATTAACTGAGCAATTCTCTGAGAGGAAGGTTCTGGGTAATTTCTGTTTCCCTCTATATTTTCCAAATATTCTAAAATGTAGGCATTATTTTAACTGACAAAAGCAATCAGCCTGGGTTTTCAAATCTTCAAGGGGACCTTAAAGTAGATAGAAGGCACAAAACCAGAAGGATCCAACTGCTGTGCTAGCTTGGATATATCTAGTGGAGTCATGTTCTTTGCACCAAAGATAACCAGGCAGCTCAGCAAAGGGATTTTATATTCCAGATAAATGAGACCCAGTAGGCCCTAGTTAAGGATCTCCTGAGCACTGGCAGAGCTAGCTCCCTTCTGTAAACACTTTAAAATGAAACCAGCAGTCACCAGAGAGCTCAGATACTACCAAAGAATGCAGAAGAGGGTGAGCTGAGCAGATGCAGTCTGAAACCTGGAGGCCGTCAGAAGTCACAACCACACGCCTGGATGCGATGTGTGAGGCCCTCAGGATAATCTCTCAGGTCCCACTTGAACTGCTCTGATCAGTGACTTCAAAGACGCCTTTCTGAAAAGTCAGTGGTGTCTACGGCCATACCACCCTGAACGCGCCCGATCTCGTCTGAAAAGTCAGTGGTCCTCCCATCAGGCTGCCCGCTCTGGTCAATGGGGAGCTTTAAAACGCAGATCCTTGGACTTCATTCCTGGAAATTCTAATTTCCAGGAGAAATCAGAGGCCTGAGACAAGGCCCAGGAAGCTACGTTTCTTCCAAAACTCCCTAGTGAATCTGCCAGCTGAGTCTTGTCTGGGAATCACCGGACGAGACACCCCCTGGGACGACGCGCAACAGGGCCCGTCTGCACATCTGGCGGCCGTGCCGGGATCCCACAGGCGAGAGCTAAGCGCAGGAGGGGAGGCTCAGCGGGGAAATTCTGGGCGTGTTCCGCAGTCAGTGCCGAAGAGCCTGGGGGACAGCCAGCAGATCCCCAAGACAAAGCCAATGCTGGAAGGTTCTCTTGGGCACAATGATCTGAGATGCTAACCTGTGAAAAAGAAGTAAGAAGTCCAACTTCTGGGCTTCCCTGGTGGCTCAGTGGCAAAGAATCTGCCTCTAATGATAGAGACGTGGATTCGATCCCTGGGTTGGGATGATCCCCTGGAGGAGGAAATGGCAACCCACTCCAGTATCCTTGCCTGGAAAATCCCAAGGACAGAAGAGCCTTGCAGCTACAGTCCATGGGGTCACAAGAGTCAGACACGACTGAGTCACTAAACAACAACAACTGTGCCGCTTCTGCCCTGGGAGGTCAAGAGAAATTAGTTCCTTCCAACGCCACACGCGAGCCAACAGCTCTGCAGGCGCCAAGGAGTAGGAAGCAGAAAGGGATGCAGTGCGGTGTGGCAGAGCGAGCCCTGGGCCTGAGTCACAGCTGTGGGTTCTAATCCCTGCTCTGCACCATCGTCGTCAGTGGTTAAAGACGGCATCCTTGCTGCGACTCCCTCCTTGAATCTGGCTGGTCCAGGATCTGCTCTGACATGTGGCAGGGGCCCCCACTCAGACGGCTGAGGGAACGAAAACCCAGTGTTCTAACAAATAACCTTGTCACAGAACCCTCTGACCAGGAGCTCCCACTTTTACTGCCCTTCTTGGCCAGGGGCACGTCTCCATACCTCAGGTCTGGGAACTATTTACAATCCCCTGTAACGGGGAAGGACCCTGCCAGCAGGCACCCAGCGTTCCAGGATGACTCACCGTCCCTCGCCACAGCCGCGTCCCCCCTGGCCTCCCTTCTTCCCGTTACAGTGTCATCTTTGTCCTGGCCACCTCGGGGCAAAACATCAACCTCACAGGAGCCGCTGTCTCCCTTCAGCATCCAGGGAACAAGACTTGACCTCCACACCTCTCCGCTCCACCCCGCCGCCCAAAGGCACGGTCCTCATGGCAGGCAGACCTGAGAGTGCTGCTCTTCAAGTTGCTAGCTGTGCGCCATACATGAGTTTTTTGACCTCTCTGGGGCTTAGTCTCCTCAGCTGCAAACAATATACATCAGTAACACCTTCTTTTTGAGGTGGTTTCCCAGATATGAGTCAAGAAAACACAGCCAAAGTACATAATACAGAGAAGGCGCTCCATACAAAGCAACGGTTACTATAGACCAGAAACTTTCCCCTCAGTTATTAATACAGACCTCTCCTAACCTAAGTCTCTGACTGGGTGTCACTCTCCATTTTGACCCCTCTTATATGATCTGAGCAAGTTAATCGTCCTAGATAAGAGCCACCAGCTTACTTTCCTGCCCAAAGGCCTCCCACGTCTCGCATGTTCTCGCATCAGTCTCAGCTTCCCAGCCAGGCCTGGAAGAATGTCTGCCTTCAAGGCCCTGCCCCACCCCTTGGCGCCCTCCAAGCCAATCCCACCCTCAGGGCAACTTGCTATAGGAGGCAGCCTTCGAAAAGGACCCGCAAACACACCCGCCTCCTAGTATTCAGGCCCTCGTGTAATAGCCTGCTGACTCAGACACTGCCGGATCCTAAATGTTGTTTAAAGCTGATGCTGGGAAAGATTGAAGGCAGGAGGACAAGAGGATGAGATGGTACTCGATGGCATCACGGACTCAATGGACATTAGTTTGAGCAAACTCTGGGAGATGGTGAAGGACAGGGTGATGGGGTAGCCTGGCGTGCTGCAGTCCATGAGGCTGCAAAAAGTCAGACGTGACTGAGCGATTAAACAACAGCAGCAAAGTTCTGGGGTAATCTGTTATGAAGCAACGGATAATCCTCCTGATTTCCCCAATCACATCACAGCTGTTGCTCTTTTACTCACAGCTGCCTTTCCTACAACATCTCTGCCTACCACAATCCTGCCCAGCCTACAAGGCCCACCCCAGATGCTAAATGCTCACCTGAGCCGTTCTTAGTTCAATTCTGTTGCTCAATTGTGTCTGACTCTTTGCTACCCCATGGACTGCAGCACTCCAGGCTTCCCTGTCTTAAGGCTTTTGTCAAACCAGCAACTGTCAAACCAGCTTCCTCTTCCACACCTCACCATGGCAACTGTCGCACTGTATCCGAATCAATCTGTTTGTTATATTCATGTGCAAAAATATCTGTCAGGGTTATTCACAGCAGCAAAAGACTGGAAATCACCTGCACGCCCATCAATAAACGAGAGGATGGCACACTCATGCGAGAGACGAGGGAGCAGTGAAAAAGAATGAGGAAGCTCCAGGTGTACTGACATGCAAGGGTGGACAAGACACAAGACGTGAAGCAAGGAGCAGACCAGTGCGCACAGCAGACAGTCATCTGCCTGGAAAGTAATAATGCCATAGCAGAAAAGAAGTAAGTACGCACCCATAAACCAAAGTGGCGAAGACAGCTGCCTCCGCCAGGGGTGCTGGGCAGCTGAGAGACGGGGAGGGAAAGAGGGAATACTTTCTGAATTTTGTAGCATGTCAAGAATTTTCAATTCAAGGGACCTCCTGGTGGTCCGGCAGCTCAGATTCCTTGCTCCCAAGGCAGGGGCTCAGGTGTGACCCCTGACCAGGGGACTGGACCCCACACTCTGCAGTAAGAGTTTGCATGCCACAACTAAGACCTGGTGCATTCAAATAAATAAATATTAAAAAGGAATTCTCAATTCAAAAATAAGCAACTCCTAAGAAAGAGCTTTCCCGCTAAGACCAGGAACAAGACAAGGATCTCCACTTTCACCACTTCATTCTATATTATACTGGAGATTCTAGGCAGCGCACTTAAGTGAGAAAAAGAAAAGTTATCCGGATTGGAAAGTAAAAAGTAAAACGATCTCTATGAGCAGAAGACATGGTCTGATACATAGAAAATCCTAAGAAATCCACTTAAAAAACAGAACTAATAAATAAGTTCAGGAAGGTTGAAGTATACAAAATGAATATATAAAATTTAACTGTATTTCTATACACTAGCAATGAAGCAGTAAGTCCACAAGTCCACAGTGTCTAATAAACACTAGAAGCAGGGACTGGTGGTGCAGTCGTTAAGACTGTGCTCCCAACACAGGGGTCAGGGTTTGATCCCTGGGCAGGGAACTAGATCCCACAGGCCGCAACTGACAGGTTGCATGCCGTGACTCAACATCCTGCATGCTACAACGAAGACTTGGAACAGCCAAATAAATAAATAATAAATAAAATAAATATTTTTTTAGAAGCAGAGGATAGGAGACAATGAAGGAAAATAAATAGAAGACTTCCTGGAGACTCCAAAACATTTGTCTTTAGCAACTAAGGGCTCTACAGGAGTTAAGGAAAGAAGACAAATACGTAGATGTATTCTGGTGACACAGGGGCTTGCCAGGCGGCGCAAGTGATAAAGACCCTGCCTGCCAGCACAGGAGACTAAGAGGAGCAGGCTCCATCCCTGGGTTGGGAAGACCCCCTGGAGGAGGGCACGGCAACCCATTCCAGTATTCTTGTTTGGAGAATCCAATGGACAGAGGAGTCTAGTGGGCCATAGTCCACGGGGTCACAAAGAGTTGGACACGACTAAATTGACTTAGCACACATCCTGGTGATATATCTTGAACTCCAAGAAAAACGAAAATTCTTACACCTTTCAGAGAAGGAAAAAAACAGATTACTTACAGAGGACTTACAATCCAACTTCATACTGGAGTCTTCTTATCCACCATTCGTACTGAAACATGGAGCAGTAACCCGCAAATTCTGATTCTATACGCAACAGTGCTATCAATCAAGAGGGCGGGCGTGGGTAGCTTTGGACAGCGCTGCTGGGTATGTAAGATGGTGCAGCCACTACGGTAAACAGCATGGTGGTTCCTTCAAAAATTAAAAATAGACTTATCATGTAACCCAACAATTCTACTTCTGGGTATGTACCCAGATGAAAGGATCATCAACAGACGATACACAAATGGATGATACACAGATGGATAAACAAAATGTGGCACATTCCTAAATGGAATATTATGCAGCCTTACAAACGAATGGAGTTCTGACCTGCGCTACAACATGGTGAACTCTGGGACACTGTAAGTGACACCAGCATTAGGCAGTCGCTCAGTCGAGTCTGACTCTTTGTGATCCCACGGACTGCAGCACCCCAGGCTCCTCTGTCCATGAAATTCTCCAGGCAAGAATACTGGAGTGGGCTGCCACGCCCTTCTCCAGTAAGTGACACTAGCTAGTCACAAAAGGACAAACACTGTATGACTCCACTCATATGATGGATTTAGAGTAGTCACGTTCATAGAAATAGAAGGTAGAATGGTGGCTGCCAGAGGCCTGGGGGAGGGGGGAATGGAGAGTTTATTTAGGGTACAGAGTTTCATTCTTGCAAGATGGTTTCCAGGTTTTTCTTTTGCCATGCTGTGCGGCTTGTGGGATCTTAGTTCCCCAATCAGGGATTGAGCCCAGGACCATAGCAGTGAAAGCTCAGAGTCCTAACCACTGGATCACCAGGGAATTCCCATTTCTGCAAGATGAAAAAAGTTCTGGAGATGGATGGTGGTGAGAGTTGTCAACAATGTGAAGGTACTTAATGCCACTGAACTTACATTTGAAAAAATGGCTAAAACGACAAAATTTTTGTTATGGATGTTTCACAATAAAAAATAAATACATAGGGTTCCCCTGGTGGCTCAGGGGTAAAGAATCTGCCTGCCAATGCAGGGGAAACGAGTTCGATCCCTGGTCCAGGAAGATCCCACAAGCTGTGGAGCAACGAACCCTGTGCAGCACAACCACTAAACCTGTGCTCTAGAGCCCGGGAGCCGCAACTGCTGAAACCTGCGCACCCTAGAGCCTACGCTGCGCAAGAGAAGCCAGCACAATGAGAAGCACGAGAACTGTAACGAAGAGCAGCCCCCGTTTGCAACAACAACCCAGCAGAGCCATAAGCAAATACAAAGCCAATAAATACAAGAAACAAACGAAAATAAGTGAGTGAGGGCATGCTGAAGGCACTTTGGAAAACAGTTTGGTAGTTCCTCAAAATATTAAACAGAAAGTTACCATATGATCCAGCAATTCTACTCCTATAAATAATCCCCAAAGAACTTACAACATATCCTCACACAAAGCCAGTAAACGAGTGTCCACAGAAGTCAAGAAAATGGAAATAACCCAAACGTCCATCACCCGAAGAATGGATAAACAAAAAGTGATATTCATACAATGGAGTATTATTCAGCCATAAAAAGGAATGAAATACTATTACACGTTAGAGCATGAATGAACCTTGAATACATTATGCCAATTGAAGAAGCTAGACACAGAAGGCCACATATTGTATGTTCCTGTAAATATGAAATGTCCAAAACAGGGAAACCCACAGAGAAGGACAGCAGGCTAGTGGCTGACAGGGAACTGATGAGGGGACGGTGGTATCAGGAATCAGCACTAATGTGTACAGAGTTTGCTCTAGGGCTGACAGAAATGTTATGAAATTAGATAGTGGCAATGACTGTACAACACAGTAAATCTACCCAAACCACTACAGTGCATACATTAAAGAGGTGAATTTTATGTTATGTGAGGTGTACCTCAATTTTCAAATGCCACAGAAACGTACAGATGATAAGATAAAAGGAACTGCTCCCACTCTGCCTCGTGGCCCGGTGATTCAGAATCTCGGCCGGTCCGTGCCCTCCTGTCCTGCAGGGCCGCCTGCCCTTCCCCTCCACCCCAGGTGCCCTGTACTCGGGCTGCTCGCCAGACCTTCACCTCCCCCTTGACTCCCCACTTTCCGCCTCGTGGGCAAGGCCTGCCCCTGCCCCACGGAACCCAAGTCTCTCCTGGCAGGCGCCCACCATCACTCAGCCCCACCCAAGCGGGTCTGCAGGTTGAGACCGCAGCCCCTGGGGTCACCCCAGAGGAGCTGCCCGGGGCCGGGACTGTGATTCTGAGCGTGTGTCAGCTGAGGGATACAGTTTCATGTAGGGACTTAATTATAGCTCAGGGGTGGAGGAGGGGCGAGGAACACCGCAGGCTCTGAGGGGCTGCACAGGAAGCTGCTCTGCTCTGCAGCCCAGGAGCCGGCCACCAGGTCTCGCCAGGACCGGGCTCCACTGGAGAACATGCATGACCCAGAGAGGCCCACAGGGACACACGGCTTACAGAAATCATCCTGTTCACAAGCGTGAAGTCCTGGCCACCCGCTCCATGAAACACCAGTCTGTGTACTGACCAGAGTAGTTCAGAAAAAGACTGAGATGCCAAGTGTTACCTACCCTCAGGGCTCAGAGGCCTCCTCCTCACCTAATGCCAGAGACCCCACTTTATTCGAGAGGAAGTGAAGTGGAGGGATCGTTGTTCCTCCTAGAACACCCCACCTTCAATTTCCCCCCAGCTCTGAGCTGTCGTTTTAGAATGGAATCTGAGCGGCCGATTCTGAGGATGCCGGGGACATCTCCCCCGACTCTAAGGATGCCTGGGACATCTCCCCCAACTGAGGATGCCGGGGACATCTCCCCCGACTCTGAGGATGCCGGGGACATCTCCCCCAACTCTGAGGATGCTGGGGACATCTTTTCCAAGCCTGACTACGTGCTCAGATCCCCACCCACTGCCCAGGGAGGGGCCAGGGAACAGGGTCGGTGGAGCTCTGTGGCTGGGTATGTCAGCCCTGTCAAACTACCCAACCTAGGCGCTGCCAGGTGGGGAAAGTAGACAGGCAGAGGTTCATGGAAAGGGCAGGGCCTGGGTGGAGGAGTGTGTCCCCTCAAGATGTAATTCCTTCCCCCTTACTTCCGCCCATATCCGGGCCGCTTATATTGAACGTCAGGCTCTTCCCGGCTACCTTGGGGGCTGCCCGCCAGCTGCCCCGCCCCCTCCGCTCCGCCCAGCACTCAGTGTCTTCTCTCTGCTGCAAGACGGCAGGGACCCAGGCCCTCTGGTCTGCCACTCTTCCCCAGCCCCACCCCTTGCTGGGCACCACCCTTCCCATCTTCATTCTGTGTACTTTTTTTTCTGAGCTCTTGAGAGGTTTTCCTCTGAAAGCCATGAAAAGAAACCTTCAGACTGGGGGCAGTATCCTTTCCTGGGTTTGCATAGGAGGAAAAAGAAAGGCAGAGGAGTGGGTAGGGACAGCAGACAGGGACGGATGCGGAGAGGCAGAGACACAGCTCACACACCTCCCTGCCATCCACCCTTCAAGCAACTACACCAACAGGTGGCTCTTCCCAAATGCCTCTCTTTGGGCAAAATACCTTTCTTCGCTCACTCATAAAAGGCAAGGAAGGTCAGAGAGCAGAGACATAATGAAACCACCTGAGAAACGGGAAAGGCAATTCATAAAACTGAGAAACAACACACCATTTTTGAAAGAAAAAAAGATTAGGTATATACAATCATACTAAAACCTCAAAGAACACAGTCCTTGGCTTGTGAGAGATTGTTACCCACATTCTTCACCAAAAGATAATATTCATTAATAGACGAATGAATGAACAAAGATAAAAATTTATAGCAGTCACTTACAGATGGCATAATTATGTTTGATTTTTTTGGTCCTACCTCTTGGCTTATGGGATCTTAGTTCCCGGAAGATGGATTGAACCTGGGGCCCCGACAGTGAAAGTGCTGAGTCCTATCCACTGGACTTCCAGGGAATTCCCTAGGTATGACTTTTAAAATTTTTCTTTGCAGTACAGTTGATATGCAATATTATATTAGTTTCACGTGTACAGCATAGTGATTCAGTATTTTTGCAGATTATACCCCATTATAATTTATTAGAAGATAATGGCTATAATTCCCCGTGCTACACAATATACCCTCGTTGCTCTAATAGTTTATATACAGTAGTCTGTACCTTTTAATCCCAGGCCCCTAATTTGCCCTCTCCTCCCTCCCCTCTCCTCTCTGGTGACCACAAATTTGTTATCTGTATCGGCAAATCTGTTCTGTTTTGGGTATACATTTATTTGTATTACTTTTTAGATTCCACATATAAATCACGTCACAGAGTATTTGTCTTTGTCTGACTTATTTTATGAGGCATAATATTCTCTATGCCCATCCATGCTGCAGCAAATGGCAGAGTTTCATTCTTCTAGGGTTGAGTAATGTTCCACTGTAAATGTATACCCTCCTTCTTAATCTATGTGTCCACTGATGGGCACTCAGGATGCTTCTATACCTTGGCTATTATAAAGAGTACTGCTACGAATATTGAGGTGTAGGTATCTTCTTGAGTTTGCGTTTTTGTTTTTTCTGGATCTATACTCCATTACTCCTGCCTGGAAAATCCCATGGACGGAGGAGCCTGGAAGGCTGCAGTCCATGGGGTCGCTGAGGGTCGGACACGACTAAGTGACTTCACTTTCACTTTTCACTTTCATGCATTGGAAAAGGAAATGGCAACCCACTCCAGTATTCTTGCCTGGAGAATCCCAGGGACAGCGGAGCCTGGTGGGCTGCCGTCTATGGGGTTGCACAGAGTTAGACATGACTGAAGTGACTTAGCAGCAGCATACCCAAAAGTGGAACTGTTGGATCATATGGTAGTTCTATTTTTAGTTTTTTGAGGAACCTCTATACTGTTTTAAATAGTGGCTGTGCCAATTGATACTCCCACCTACAGTGTAGGAAGGTTCCCTTTTCTCCACATCCTCTCCAACATCTATTATTTGTAGACTTTTTAAGGATAGCCATTCTGATAGGCCTGACATGATAGCTCATTGTTATTTTGATTTGCATTTCTCTAATAATCAGTGATGCTGAGCATCTTCTTGTGCCTGTAAGCCATCTGTATGTCTTCTTTAGAAAAATGTCTATTCAGGTCTTCTACCCATTTTTTGATTGGGTTGTTTGTTTTCTAATATTGAGTTGTATGTTTTATATAGTCTGGGTATTAACCCTTGTTGGTCACATCATTTGCAAATATTTCCTCCCATTCTGTAGGTTATCTTTTTGTTTTGTTGATGATTTCCTTTGCTATTTAATTAGGCCCCATTTGTTTATTCTTGTTTTTAATTATCATTTGCTTTTTATTTTAGGAGACTGATCCAGAAAAATACTGGTATGATTGATGTCAAAGAGTATCCTGCCTATGGTCTCTTCTAGTTTTGTGGTTTCAGGTCTTACATTTAGGTCTTTAAATCATTTTGAGTTTATTTTTGTATATGATGTGAGTGAATGTTCTAATCTCACTCTTTTTACACGTGGCTTCCAGTTCTCGCAGCGCCACTTATTGAAGAAACTGTCTTTTCTCCATCGTACAGTACAGTGTTGCTTCCTCTGTCGTAGATTAATTGACCACAGGTGTGTGCATGTATGACTTTTTTTCCTCAGTAATAATCTGTATCTTCCTATTGTCTACAATGAATAATCATTATTTACATAGTTAAAACATTTTAAAATAAATTAAAAACCACATATAGAGAAATTCTTGTGCTTGAATGCCAGCCCCACATCCAAAAAAGTTCCCCAAATTCCCACAATCCTGGCTTTTGGTTTGTGGGGACAGCCAGAAGAATCCCATGGACAGAGGAGCCTGGTGGGCTACAGTCCATGGGGTCGCAAAGAGTTGGACACGACTGAGTGACTAACATGTATATATATATGGGCTTCCCTGGTGGCTCAGATGGTAAAGAATCCTCCTGCAATGCAGGAGACCTGGATTCAATCCCTGGGTTGGGGAGATCCCCTGGAAGAGAGAATGGTAACCCACTATAGTATTCTTGCCTGGAGAATACCCATGGACAGAGGAGCCTGGTGGGCTACAGTCCATGGGGTCGCAAAGAGTCAGACACGACTGAGCGACTAAGCACATACATGTATGTATATACATGCACAAAAGTGAAAGCTGCTCAGTGGTGTCCAACTCTTTGCAACCCCACTGACTATACAGTCCATGGAATTCTCCAGACCAGAATACTGGAGTGGGTAGCCTTTCCCTTCTCCAGGGGATCTTCCCAACCCAGGGATAGAACCCAGATCAGCCACACTGCAGGCAGATTCTTTACCAACTGAGCCACAAGAGAAGCCCACATACATTGGTTACATCTGATTAAGTCCTAAGTCCCCAGATACAAGTTTCCAAAGGTGTCTTTCACTGTTATTAGAGAGTTCAACAGCTTGCTAGTGGCAAGTCCCTCCTCTAAAACTTCAGGCCCAACCACACAGAACCAGCCAGCAGTAACTGCATCCATGGGACATAGGTCCCAACCCTGCCAGAGCTCACACCCCAAAGCCAGAGCCTCAGAAAACTATGAAAGGAAAAACAGGGCCCTGACATCCTCAGGCTGGACAATGCCTCACCTGACTTGGCTGCCTCCTCCAGGGCCCAGGCCGGGGAGGGTGGGGGTGACCCTCAGCCAGCTGCCATAGGCATCACCCAGCAAGGTCCCACAGGAGTCAATACCTGCTCCAGCCAACACTCAGATGCAGAGAGGAAGACCAAGAGTCTTGAAGTTCTGTTCAGTCCAACCAGTGTTTACTGGCATCCCCTAGGGTGCTGGACGCGACAGTGCAGAGATATGCTAACAATAAAACACTCAGCTGTCAGCAAGTGGGACCTTCCTGGCGATCCAGTGGTTAGGACTCTGTGCTTTAACTGCCAGGGACTGGGTTCAATCCCTGATCAGGAAACTAAGATCTGGTAAGCCATGTGGTAGGGCCAATGAAACAAAACACTCAATGAATGTCTCTTTTGTGCCTCAACATGTAATTTTAAAAGCAATTTTAATCCTTAAGTCCTCCCTGAGGGGTAAGGTCTATAGTTACCTCCCCCTGCTACAGATGGGAAAGCCATCCAGGGATAAGGTGACTTGAGCCAGAATATAGTTCCAAGCAGTCTGGCTCTTAACCAGCACCTCACATTCCCTCAAAGTTCTTATCCTTAGACGCTGCCAGGGAGTGCCACATGCTACTTCCTTCCTGCTCTGCTCTAGGTGAAAGCCCATTCCCTTCTGAGAAGCCAAAGAAATAAGGAGTGTAGCAGTCCCCTCTCCAGAACCTCCGCTCCTACAGCTGGGTGGAGGAACGGCCATCAAGGCCCAGCCCCCAGGGTCCAGCGAAGGCCCCCTCAGAGGGCCCCTGAAGAGATGCCCCTCAGGTCCGTCTCTCTGATTCCCAACACCTTCCCTGCACACCAACCCCTGCCTCCAGCGAGGAAGTGGGAGCAGAAATAAATATAGCTCTCCCAAAATAAACCAGGGATGGCAAGGTACAAGAAAGGAAAAAAATGGAATGCCACTGCTGCTTTGAGCCCGAGACGTTCTCCTGGTGCAGGCAGGGCCAGTGCTGCTGAGCAAGACAGGTGCCAGGAGCCCCGAGTCCCCTTCTGCCTCTGCTCCCAGCCTGCTGATGCAAACTGGCACTCATTTGTACACGCCTAGAAAGCTCAGGCTAAGGGGACATGAGCAGGGAGGGCAGAGTCACTGAGCTGAGAAGAACACGGGCTCCAAAGGGCTCAACCCCAGCTCTATCATTTGTCAGCTGTGTGACCTGAGCGAGTTGCTCAGCTTCTCTGATCCTATACCTATACCTCATCCAACACACCATGTCCACAGTGTGAGAGTAGCGAGCTCTTCCGCAGCGAGGGAGAATCTGAACAGGGACAACTTCCCTTCCTCCGTTCTCTCCATGTGTGCACACGTGGGCCCTCTTCTTTTTCCTCTTTCACTCGGCTGAAAGCGGGCGGGTTTGTCACTGCAGCAGGGACTGCTTCCGGCTCCTACAAGCCCGTCCCACCCTCCATGCCTGGCCCAACAGTTGGCTGGTTATTCTTATGATTCTAGGGGGCTTGCTCACTGCCTTGGGGCAGATCCAGGGAGTCACTAAGTACAGTCATTCTCAGGGCCTCCTCTGCCCGCTGACCTGAAATGAGGCTCTGCGGGGGGCCCCAAAGCCTGCCAACGCTCTGCTGCTCAGTGACCAACAAGAGGCTCTGCTGTGCTTGAAAGCAGGGAGTGTTCTCTAAGGCAACATTAGTCTGGCTGGTCAGGCAGGTACTTTCCGAAGTGGAAGAATTGGATTTGGCCAGTCACCACTCTGAGCGGAGGCCCTGCTGCGTGGCGATCAAATAAGCAGGCTTCAATCCCCTGGGTTCAAATCTCAGCTCTGCCACTTATTAGCTGTGCCGCTTCGGGCAGCTTTCCTAACCAGTCTGAGCCTTAGCATTCTTATCTGTAAAACAGTACAATGATTTCTACCTCTCAGGGAGGTGTGGGTGAAACAAGGTACTGTGACAGAATGTGATGAGTACAGTGCATTCAACACATATTCGACTCAGCTACCACTCAGATATCTACTGACGTTTGCTGGGGATGGAAAGGGGCTTAGACACAGGTGAGCCCAGCTCTTGACGAGGCCACAGTCAGGGTCAGAGCCTAGCCTGCAGGCAGTCACCCCACCATCATATACCCCAGCAGGTGCAAAGCCAGGGGTGTGAGAAGGGAGCCTTACTAGACGCCCCGTGGAGGGAGCAGGGAGAAGGAGGCAATTGAGAGAAACCGCCAAAGCCAGAAATCTCGGATGTTTCCACTGAGCCTCAACCAGAGGGAGGGGCAACAACTGGGAAAGGGTCCTAGAGAGAACATGGCAGCTTTCTGACTGCTCCCCGAGGTGCCTTGCCAGATGGCTCTGTGGTGGGCTGGCTCCAGCGCCGCTCTGTGGGGAGAGGGCCACTTAGGCCAGCCATCCAGTCTCCCGTCCATCCAGCAAGTGCCCGGTGAGCCTTTCTGCACACGGCACTGGCCCTGCAAGCAGCCAGCTTCTGGGAAGACCTTTGATGGGGCTGGGAACACCCATCAGGACTGACATGACCATGCAAGGCAGGCTGCTCCCCTGTGACTCAGCAAGGTGTCTGACTCATCCATCCATAGGATGGATGGACTGGTTCTTTCTCACAATGGAAGCAGAAAGCAGAAAGGAAGGCAAAGTTCAGGCTGCAGTCCGCAGACAGGAAGCAACACGCGGGCAGAAGCCCTAGGAGTACTGAAGGCAGCTCGCGAGAGGTACCCCCTGGTTATCCACGAGGTGCCCAGGGCGGGGGCACACACTCGAGTCCACAGCACACGGTCCTATGGTGCAGAGGACAAAGCCACGGTGGGCGGGCGGGGAAGAGGCAGGCCTGGGGCATGTATGTCCACTGGGTCAGGGAATGGGCTAAAAAACAGACAAAATGTTTTTCTAAAAGGTGACCCACTGCGAGGATTATAGGAGGCAAACTATACGTAGGTGATGTAAATACACTGGAGTGTTAAAGAGCCAGAAAAGAAGTTACAGGAATCACACGCTGTAACAGCATGTAAACAGGACTGGATTAATACAATTTTGACTGGATGCAGCCTGCAGTTTGGGAATTTATTTACCTAGTGATTTTCTCTTGGGAAAGCAAAGTTATCATTGGTCAATTTGACTTCTCATTTCTCAATGGCAATTGATTTGGTGCCATTATTTATTTATGTATTTTTTTATCCTTTTTGGCTGCACCACATGACATGCAGGATCTTAGTTCCCTGACCAAGGATCGAACCCACGCTCCCAGCAGTGGAAGCGTGGAGTCTCAACCACTGGACTGCCAGCGAAGTCCCATGGTGCCATTACTCAGAACAGGTTCTACAGAGTCACCTAGGACTAACTCTAAAATCAGGGACGTAGGCATGAAGGATTTAATCCGTGAAGACGGTCTGTACCCAACCTCCCAGTGACATCAAAGCTGTCAAAATGTCACTTTGGAAAGCTGCCGGAGCACCAGAACTGTCCTGGGTCACTATCCAGGGAGAGTGACTCTTCAGGCTGGGCATACTAGACGTTCTGGAATCCGATTCTTCGAAATCCCAGCTGCGCCGGGAGGACTGAGCGGAGGCAGAGTCCTGAGGTCTGGCACGGCCACTCGCAGGAGAGGGAGACTCGGTGGCACAGGGACCTGGGGCTGTGAGGCTGGGGGCCCAAGGGACAGCCGTGAACAGGCAGGGGCCCAGCTCGCATTCCCCCCGCCCCGGGAGCCCCCAGGCACCCACCGTGCTGCTCTGGGCGGGGGAGAGCCGGGAGGCGCGGGGCTGTTAAGAAAGCATGCAAGGTGGCGGGCTCCACACCAGGAAGGTGGCAGAGTGGGGTGGGCAGCAGCCTCGGGGCCTGGATGAGGGGAGGGAGGACCCTCAGGGGCCATCTGGACCTGCCCGGTGAGAGCAGCGGACCGCCTTCCTCAGGAGTTGCTTTTATTATTCAGAAAAAGGAAGGCGCCTTTCTCCCTCTTCTAGTATTTTAAGCTGTTTGCCTGCTGCTACTCCACTTCATGGGAAATAGATGGGGAAACAGTGTCAGACTATTTTGGGGGGCTCCAAAATCACTGCAGATGCTGACTGCAGCCATGAAATTAAAAGACGCTTACTCCTTGGAGGGAAAGTTATGACCAACCTAGACAGCATACTGAAAAGCAGAGACATTACTTTGCCAACAAAGGTCCATCTAGTCAAGGCTATGGTTTTTCCTGTGGTCATGTATGGATGTGAGAGTTGGACTGTGAAGAAGGCTGAGCACCAAAGAATTGATGCTTTTGAACTGTGGTGTTGGAGAAGACTCTTGAGAGTCCCTTGGACTGCAAGGAGATCTAACCAGTCCATTCTGAAGGAGATCAGCCCTGGGATTTCTTTGGAAGGAATGATGCTAAGGCTGAAACTCCAGTACTTTGGCCACCTCATGCGAAGAGTTGACTCACTGGAAAAGACTCTGATGCTGGGAGGGACTGGGGGCAGGAGGAGAAGGGGACGACAGAGGATGAGATGGCTGGATGGCATCACTGACTCGATGGATGTGAGTCTGAGTGAACTCCGGGAGTTGGTGATGGACAAGGAGGCCTGGCGTGCTGCGGTTCATGGGGTCGCAAAGAGTCGGACACGACTGAACGACTGAACTGAACTCAACTCCACTGGTGTGATGTGACAAGTGTTCTACAGAAAGGAGCTGAGGACACAGACACAGAGGCAGAGAGGTGGGGGGGGGGGGGCGAGGGAGGAACGGAGGAAGGGCCCACGTGGAGACATTCTCATGGCACTTCAGGGTCGTGGCCCGGGCCCCAGGCGTGCCTCTGACCTCCTCTCCTGCTCTCTTCCTCCTGCACCGCTCTAGCCACCAGACCTCCTGGCTCCTCCTCCAGCACACCAGCCAGGTTCCTGCCTCAAGGCCTTTGCACTTCCTTTCCCTCTGCCTCTAAGACTCTTCCCCCATATGACTCACTCTCCTCTTTGGGCTCAAATATTACCTTCTCGGCGAGGCCTTCCTCAAGCCCTCTATCTCAAACTGCCATGACCTCTTTTCTACTTTATTTTTTGATATAGCATTTCTCACCATCTGACATGCTATTTACTTAATTCTGGCTCCTCCTCCTTCCCCACCACAACCACCAGGCGAGCAGGAGATCTGTTTATCTGCTTTGTTCACTCCTTCATTCCCAGTGCCTGGAACAGAGCTTGGCACCTAGGAGGGAGCCAGTAAATACCCACTGAATGAATGGGAGGAACAGCAGAAGGGAAGAGGGAACCAGGGTCAGATTTAAACTAATCCTGGATCCTCAACACTGAATGAAGGTGTGGGGTGAGTGCAAAAAGCAAGGAGCACATACTATCTGAGGCCTTCTCTTTTGCCCCCAAGAACTCCCCAAAAGGTTACCCCGGATAGTAAGTAAGTAAGTAAGTGTTAGTCATTCAGTTGTGCCCAACTCTTTGCGACCCCATAGACTGCAGCCCACCAGGCTCCTCTGTCCATGAGATTTTCCAGGCAAGGATACTGGACTGGGTTGCCAGTTCCTTCTTCAGGGGATCTTCCCAACCCAGGGATTGAATCTGGGTCTCCTGTACTGCAGGCAGATTCTTTACCGACTGAGCTACAGACAGCATATTGCTTTAAATATTAGTTTGCAAAAAGGCTGGACCTAGAATCTCCAAGTGCCATAAAATGGATGCTCTACAACTGCCTCAGACTAAGAACAAGGGTCAGCCAAGTCACTACCTGTGCTTGGAGATGGATAAGCCCTGTAGCAGTTTCCTGCTGCCACTGTAACAAATCACCACAAACTCAGTGGCTTAAAACAACACATTTATTCTCTTAGGATTCTGAAGGTCAAAAAACCAAAATTAGTTTCACTGGAGCAAAATCAAGGTACTGGCGGGCCGCACTTCCTCCAGAGGTTCTAGGGGAGCACTTGTTTCCTGGCCTTTTCTAGCTTACACAGCTGCATTCCGAGCATTCCTTGGCCTCTCCTCCATCCTCGAGCCAGCAGCAGAGCATCCTGCTGCGGCAGTCACACGCCTTTTCCCTTTGCCTCCCTCTTCTAAGGACACTGTGGTTGCACTCAGGCCCACCAGGGTAAGCCAGGGTGTGCGTGCTGTGCGCGCAGTTGCTCAGTCGTGTCCGACTCTCTGCGCCCCTATGGATGGTAGGCCACCATACTCCTCTGTCCATGGGATTCTCCAGGCAGGAATACTGGAGTGGGTTGCCATTTCCTTCTCCAGGGGGTCTTCCTGACCCAGGGATTGAACCAGCATATCTTACATCTGCTGCATTGGCAGGCGGGTTCTTTATTACCTGGAATGGAGGTAAGCCAGGATAATCGCCCCATCTCAAAATCCTTACCTGAAAAATCCATTTTGCTATATAAGGCAATGCCCACAGGGCCCAGGGCTTATGGCCTGAATATCTCTGGGGGCCATTACTCAGTCCACCACCACGGAAGGCAGGTGCCAAGAATTTGGAAGAAATTCAGACCAAAGGTCTGGAGAAGGCAATGGCACCCCACTCCAGTACTCTTGCCTGGAAAATCCCATGGACGGAGGAGCCTGGTGGGCTGCAGTCCATGGGGTCGCTAAGAGTCGGACACGACTGAGCAACTTCACTTTCACTTTTCACTTTCATGCACTGGAGAAGGAAACGGCAACCCACTCCAGTGTTCTTGCCTGGAGAATCCTAGAGACGGGGGAGCCTGGTGAGCTGCCATCTATGGGATTGCACAGAGTCGGACACGACTGACGCAAATTAGCAGCATCAGCAGCAGCAGCAGACCAATGGTCTGTAGCAAAGAAGAGTCAGGTCTGGAATCTTGGCAAGGTCCTAGATCAGGGTCCTTCTTTTGCTCTAACTGGATACTATTAATTAGGGGGGTGGGGAGTTATTTTCAGGCAACTGAGCACTTTGGCCTTTGAAGGGCCTTCTTAGAAGGGAAGGGTAGTTTTCTCTTCTCCAACCTGAAGTCCCCGGAGGACCATGCAGAAGTCCATCTCAGGATGCATATGCTGAGGGTCAAGGGTCTCTGGACTATCCCAAAAGCCTTTACAGGAGGGGAAAAAGAAGAAGTGAAGTCGCTCAGTCGTGTCGGTCTCTTTGTGACCTCATGGACTGTAGCCTACCAGG
Source organism: Bos indicus (assembly GCF_029378745.1). Taxonomy (NCBI): domain Eukaryota; kingdom Metazoa; phylum Chordata; class Mammalia; order Artiodactyla; family Bovidae; genus Bos; species Bos indicus. Next base: position 10,816,582 of record NC_091782.1, on the reverse strand, counting down.
TTCCTCTGTCCATGGGATTCTCCAGGCAAGGATACTGGAGTGGGTTGCCATTTCCTTCTCCAGGAAATCTTCCCTACTCAGGGATTGAACCCGGGTCTTCTATATTGTAGGCAGAGGCTTTACTGTCTGAGCCACCAGGAAAGTCAGGAGGGGAAGCTACAAAGAAATGATCTGGCCAGATGAACAAGCTCGAGATTGGGATGGTAGGTAAGTTTTCTCCCATGAGACCTGCCTTGGGAGGAGGGCTATGAGAACTCATCTGAGTCTAGAGAGAAGTTCCAGATCAGCTGGTGCTATCTGATGCCAGGAAGGGCCAGGTTAACGACAGTCCAAATGCTGCATGTTACCCACTCTGCTCCACACGGCACCTCTGAGAGTTACAGCAAGGTGGCTTCTGCCCAGACATCAAAAGACACAGAGAAGCAAAGCAAGATAAACACAGCCGCTTCAGGATACGGCTTTACACCTGGGACACGGTCCCTCTGCCGTGTACCACCACACGGCTCTTGGTTGGAATGTGCTGCTCATTCCCCTCAAAGCCTTCAAGGGCTCAGGGAGGTGACTGAGGATGGTCAATTTCCACTGTAAGAATGATATGCTTATCTCGTGGGTTTTATTGATCCACTGGGTCACCAGTGGATCCAGCTGGCTAAAAATATTTAGTAGGGAAATGACAGAGGAATGGTTCTTAACCAGGGGTGACTTTGTCCCAAGGGGACATGTGGCAATGTCTGGAGACATTTTAGGTTTTCACCAAGGTTGGGGGGGTAAAACTGGCCTCTGGTGGGTAGAAGCCAGGGATGATGCCTGACATCCTACAATATGCAGACAGCCCATACAGCAAAGAGGTACCAGCCGAAAATGTCTACAGTGCTGGGGCTGAGAAATCCTAAGCCAGAGAAAACAGAAGTGGAGGTGAAGAAAGCAGAGTGACGGTCACAAGCACGGAATGCTTTATGGGATTAAGGGAAACAGTAAAGGCACACCTGGCCTGCTTGTTTGGAAAAAGGGATGATCAGTGAGCTCTGGGTTCTGGCAAGTTCAAGGACGGCCTGTCTGGGAGGCGAGTGGGCCGCAGACAGCTGTGTACGCAGAGCAGCTTGCCTGGCCCCCGCTGCAGGCAGAGCTGGCTTGTGCTTCCAGCAGAGAGGTAGCCAAGAAACTCTGGGCCACTGAGGTCACAATTCTTGGATGAAGGAAATGCCAAAAGCAGTCATAAGATAAGGACCAAAGAGTTATAGCAGGTTACAAAGAAAAGCAACAAAAATCTGTTTTTAGGTCTCTAACAATACAATAATAAAGAAATGAACTTAAACATGAGGTCATTTTCCCATAATACCTGGGAGACTCTCCCTTCAGGATCCGTCCCATGCGGGAAATCTTTCAAAGCTGTATTGCTGTGAGCTGTAGATAATTGGGGAAGGGGAGCTTCCTTCCCGTCTCAGAGCTGCTGAGACGACACCAAGGCCTGGGAGAAGTCAGGCTTTGCAGATGGCACGTGAAAGAAAAAGAAGAGCAACATACTGCCCGGAACTCCAGGAACTCCTGAGGAGCAGATGAAGACTCCTGTCAATGGGGGAGGGGCCTGATGCAAGAAACCACTTCCTCCTGAGCTCAGGGCCCTGGAGCCTGGCTTGGAGAAACCAGCACTTACGGAGGCTCCTCAGTCTCCAAGTCACAACCCCACACCCTGAGCGCTAAGAGTCACATCCAGCTCTGCCCGACACTAATGCCGCTCCAGCACTTCCCTGGGCGTCTTCTCAGACAGCAAAGAGCCACAGAGACAGGTCAAGGGCATGAGGTGCCTAACGGCAGCCAGGGCCCCGGGAACTGCGGGAGCAGCCAGCCCCTGCCCTAAGGCTGGAGACCCGTGAGAGCAGTCTTAGCTGGGTCTCAAGCCGTTCCTCCAGCCTCGTCCTCCGTCCCTCTGTTTGCTGTTTCCCCCCTCAACCCTCTTCCTTCCCCGTCTTCATCCCTCTCCCTCCCATCCTTTCATCTGTCCCCTTCTTCTCACTCTTTTCCTCACTTCCTCTTGGTTGGTGATACTGAAACTGTCAATGGTGTCACATGAAGCTTTATCTTTCCTGCTTCTTATTTGATAAATTATGGACTTTTTAATGTGTCTTGCCAATAAAACCTAAATTCAGTTGCCTTCTAACTTTCGTGAGCCCTTTAACCTCTCTGGTGTATCAGCACCCCTAAACAACACCTGTGTATCTGTGTGTGTGCGTTACTCCACCCAGGCTCTGTGTACTTAATCTCTGTGGCTGGCAGCTCAGCATCAATTAATTTCAACAGCAACCAGAGGAACTCAGATTATACATGAGGAAGAATTTCCTCATACTTAAGACAACTGTAGTAATCTCCTACCTAATCTCTCTACCTTCATTCTATCTCCATTTAGTCAACCTTTGTGCAATATTAACATAATGACTCCTTGCTCTAAAACCATCAGCAGTCACCCATTGCCCAAAGAACATAGAGTGCAGATTTCCTCACCTGGTATTCAATGGCATCTATAAAGCTACTAGAAGTTTCCTAACAGTGGTTTCCAGAAATGTAAATTGTGAGAAAACACACTTTTCTCCTTTGAGTATTCATTTACAGGCCAGGTTACCTCACAGAAGGAATGCTAATAAAAAGCACTGCCTGGCCTGCATGGAGGCCTCTCTCCCTCCCAATGAACCACGAGTCCTGCTGCTCATACCCCTGTGCAGCCCTCTCCTGAATCTGAACCGGTCCCATGACCAAGAAGACACAAAGTGACACTGTATGACTTCCAAGGTGAGGCCCTAAGAAACCTTGCCTGTATCTCTCAGTACACTCAGTCTTTGTATATTTCTGCTCAGAACAGCTCCCATACTGTGAGAGGCACAGGGCACATGGAGAGGCCCCGTGCAGGTACCCTAGTCAAAACCGAGCATCAAGTGCCATGTGAGTGAGCCAGTGAGTGAGCCAGTGTGGACATCCAACCCGCTGGGTGTTCAGATGACTCCTGCCTTGGTCTCCACTTGACTCCAGCAACATGAGAGACCCCAAGTTAGAATTACCCAGCTGAGCCCAGTCAACCCACAGAATCATGAAAAATAATAACATGCCAATTTCACTTAAGAATGTCCTAGATGAACCAATAAAAAACTAACTTTATTAAATCATGCCCCTTGAGTGCATGTCTTTTTTTAGGCTGTGCCACGAGGCATGCACGGCCTTAGTTACCCAACCAGGGATTGAACCTGTGCCCCCTGCAGTGGAAGGGAGGAGTCTTAACCACTGGACCATGAGGAACAGGAACGTCCCAAGTACATGTCTTTTAAATGTCCTTTGTAATAAATCAGGAGTTCCAAGACTGTTCCAAAGAAAAGCAATTGTGCAACTGTGCAATTGTTTGAGTTGCAAGCTAAACTAGCCACTTTTTTTTTTCCTTCATAAAGTACCATTTTTACTTCAAACAAAAGAATAACAGCCAAATAAATTATGATTATTTAGACTGGGTGTTTAACAAACTTTTTCTTGAAAATGAAGTGAGCTATCACTTCAAGAAAAGAAACTGACAGTATGTTACCAACAATAACAAATCTAGCTTTCAAGAAAAAATCCAAATTATAGAAAGCTTGTATCCACCATTGTGAGCTTCACAGCTTCCTAATACTTGAAGGATAAAAACAGTGGTCTGAATACGATTTACTGATGTCATAAAATGAAATATGTCAACACTTAGAAAATATATATAAATCAGTGAACCAATATTTTCCAAAGACCAAAATAAAAGATCCATTCGAAGTGCAAGATGGGCCAATGGATTATAAATGTCACAAAATATGAGAAGTTTGTTGATAAGGTTTCAGACTCCACATTCCAACTAACCTTTAAGAAACTACCATTTGTCCGGTGTTGGTACAGTATTAAAGAATAATATCCATAATTATCTGCAAGAGCTATTAAAATACCCTTCTCCTTCTCAATTACCTATCTGTATGAGGTCAGATTTTCTTCATATTCTTCAACTGAGACTGTACTTCAAGAGACTGAACACAGAAATAGCTGTGAGAATCCAGCTCTTTTCTATTAAACCAGACATTAGCAAAAATGTAAAACAATGTCCCTCAACATTTTTGTTTTGGAAAATAGTTATTTTTCATTTAAAATGTCATTTGTGATAAATGTAATGGTTGTATTATTATATTAAATGAATTCATAAATTAGTAATTTTAAAAACTGCCTTGGTTTTAATTTCCAATACAGTAAACAAAAGTTCATGACATCCTTAACAATTTTTAAGAGCATGAAGTTGACTTCAGAATAAACCAGCTTCCTTTCAAGGTGGCCAATCTGACACCCAGTTTCTTTAAGGACAAAGCCAACCCTCACGGATGACTCGCTCCTATCAATGAGTGTCCTTGTACGGCACATGTTTTTATACTCACTGGCTCTCAGTGTTCAAAAGATGTTTTTATGCATATGTCCAGGCCGTGAGGACAGCCATGGACCAGGTCTGAAATCATCTGTCACAGCATCTGGCCCCAAAAAAGTGCCTTAGGTGGGAAAGACTAAGATGACAACACCAGTTTTTTGAGATTAACACTGAAAAATCCAATAAAGCTACAGCCTCATCTTTGCCAGTGGAAACTAAAGAAAGAAAACTTCCGGCTGGGGGCGGGAGCTCAAAGTTAAGAGATGAACAGGACAACTGACCCTGGACATGGACAACAGCTGCCACTGTGGCGAGCTCCTGCCCAAACAAATGACCAAGCAAATCAAGTCAACGCAGCAGTTCTCCCTGACTCTGGGGAACTTCCCTCTCTGCCTTCTCTTAGAGAACCTCAGAAGTCCTCCCAGATCTTCCTCCTTCCACACTCACATTTCCTTCAAAGAAAAAGACTTGGTATGGGATTAATAGGAGGGGCCCTTGCCTGAGACCTTCCTGCAAGATCCACAAACAGCCTGACCCCCACAGACTGTCAGACTCATGAGCTCAGCACCCTGTTTGGCAACAGGAAAACCCACGGGGTGTTAGAGGCAGAGAAAGGGAAGTGAAACCCATAAACAGCTATTAAAACTACTGAGCTTCAGAGATTAAAACAAATCAAACAGGAGCCCCACATTTCCCCTGGCCCCCAGCAGAGACCCCACCACGGCCAGGCTTCCCAGATAGTTGGGACAATGAACGTCGAATTCCATGGCGCTCCCCTTCTGAGAGTTTACAAAACCTGCCAGGCATCCTGAGAGCCAAATAGGGAAACAGCAATGGGAAGTGCGGAGCATTGTTCTGACTCTCCTGAGGACCTGATATCCCAGCAGAGATGCTAGAAACAATTCTACGTATCACGCCCAGCTCCCACATACATGCCAGCAAACTACAGACCCATGAACAGGGACAGAATCTAATTTCTTACCATCATCATTTTCCAAGTGCCTAGTAATACACGTGGCGCACAGCAGGCACTCAAAAATGTTTGTTGCATAAATGGAAGAGAAAAGTGCACACCATCATTGTGGCCTGGCACCCGTATGGACAGAGAAGAAAGTCTGTACCTTTATTCATTCAATATTTATTTAGCATTTCCTCTGTACCAGACACTGTCCTAGACACAACAGGAAATAAAATAAGACCCCGCCCTTGTGGAGTTTATGTTTCAGTGAGTGTAAAGGTGAAAAGCTTAATGCTCCTCAAAAAAACCATGTTTAAGCCACAGATTCAATAATTATTTAATTAATTACTGTCACTACCAGATGCAGTGACAGGCGCCTGGGATCTGGGACCCCGCGCTAGAGAAATCACATCCATCAGTTGTCAGAGGCCCCGAGGTAAGAAAGACAGGATTACCTCTTTGGTGCATCTGTCCTCATCTGTCGGTGAACAGAAGCCACTGCGTGAGTACCATGTGCATACCCCAAAACACCACACAAGGCTGCAGGAGTGAAAGAAACCGCACATCTTTAGCTGAGAGGCACCGGGGGTCAGAAAAACAGCTCTGATACATTATAATGAAACACGAGGGCTCAGAGGGTGCTCCCAGGATGGCTCCTTCTCTGTCACTGACACATACCCTGAGATGTTGTGATTCTGAACCTGAGTCAGCAAATATTTCCCAATCCTGGAAGTCATCTGCTCATTTCCAAGTCAGCAGACACCGGCTTTGCTGCTTCTACCAGGTGGGTGGGAGGAGCTGGTGAGGTGAGGGAGAAGCCGGAGTCCAACACTCCCCATGGGTGGCAGCTCATAAACGGAGATGGCCTGAGTCATACTTGATTCCTTGACCAGAGCCCAGTGGAGACAGCACTCGAGTCACACCCTCATCACCAGCCTCTGAGCCATGAAGGCCAAGGGCCATGTGCCACGGAAGAAGACCCGGTATCTGAAACCTGATGCGAGAGGCCGTCTTCTCCCTGCCAGGCTCAAGCGTGTGCCCAGCTCTCCTGACATCACCGAACTCAGCTGCTGCGAGTGGCTCCTCCCTCTGGATCCAAAGGCACAGAGGAAGGCCCTGTAGTTTGGCTTCCCAGCCTGCAGGCAGCACCCTAGGAGGTGGGCCTCAGTGACAGAAGACAGCTGAAGCCTTTAGCAGCCAAAGGGCCAGGCCCTCCTGAGAGAAGCTGCACCATCCCAGGACACGCCGGGAGCTGCAGGCCCTGGGGACAGCTTGCACAACAGCCAGGACAGTGGCATTCTGTCCAAAAAAAGAGGCCTACGAGCTTCCCAGGCCAGGGCCCAACACTGGCTGTCCTCTCACCGGGCCCTGGGGAGCGGGCTCTGAGGGACCACAGGTAGGACTGGAAGGCTGAGTGGGGGGCAACTCTTCCTGAGTACTTGGAGGAGGAAAGCAGAAGTGGAGAGGTGAGGAGAAAGGCAGCCGAACAAAAGAGCGGGTCACTGAACTAAGGAGCTGCTGGGCTACCCCATCTGTGGGATAATGTCAGGGGCCTGTCTGCCGAGCTCTGCAAAAATCACCGAATGGGCACTTGGTCGTGGATAATGACGACTACCTACGCAGAAGACGATGGGGTGAACAAACTGCAAGAAGCTATCTGGCCGGAGCTGCTGGTGCCCAAGCTGCTCCCCAAGGACTGGGCCTGACTTCCTCTTGGGCCCTTCTTACTGGCCACCTCAGTGGAGAGTGCTACCAGTGGGTAAGCAGCCAGAGCAGCAGCAAACAGCTCAAAAGAGTTGGATAAACTCCTGGGGAGCCAGATGCTGGACAAAAGGACCACCAAACACACAACCCCAGCTTCATCAGAAGGATTCACCAGAGGGACGTTTCCTATAGGAACAAGGGATCCCTTTTGGTCCTGTCTGCCCAAATCCTTCCCCTAGTGCTGCTTGGGAAAGGGGACTGGCTCAGCCTTCCACAGCCCTATTCACTCTCACAGAAAAGGGTCTGTGCACAGGAGGGCTCCAAAACTTTAAAGTTTGGTCTGGCCGATTCAGTTGGCTCTCCACCACAGCTCCTGAAGGCTGCCAATTCTGTGTTCAATTCTGGCTCAAAGGCAGAGAGCACGATCCTCAAAAGAGGAGACCCAGAAACCCAGAGCCAGGTGAAACAACAGGCTTTCATTTTTGAACCTGCGAGTGGGTCACGCTTTCAGAATCCTTCAAGATCAGACTGGACAGAGACAGAGGATATGTTATTTCCTCAACATCTCCTGAGTCCCTGAGAGGACTAACACCAAAGAAAGGAGCTCAAACTGAACTAACACATTTGTGACGAACTTTCACCTTGGCAAGAAGTTTAAACATCCAGATGCACCACGAACATGGTGGGTTCTCCAGCCCCAGAGAAGACGATGCCTGTGACTGGAAGCAAGGCAAGCTCCTGGCACTGTCTTCCTAATGCAGACCCACAGACTGCTCCGGCAGATATGACCTGATAGCCTCAGCTACGCCTGGGCAAGGGGAACAGAGCCTCAGTGTCAGCCTCCCTCTTAGAGCCACAGGAAACGAAGCTCCCAAGGGAAACAGAGGGAGAAAAACCTTCAGGAGAACCTGCTCAGTGATTTGACATCAGAAGCCCAGAACACACTCAGTGGGTTAAGAGATGCATGAGGGAAAAAGCAGCAGGTGGTTTGAGCCACCAATAACAAACGGAATAGATAGCTGCCGGCCCCAGGGCTATCAGGCTGGCAATCTGTTTCAAAACTTGAACAGGAAAAAAATGTTCTGGAGCCAGTACAGAGGAAACAGGTTGAGGTCCACAGGCATTCTCTGGAGACTTCTCTTAGCTCTCTGGGATGGGCATAGGGTGGAGGGCGGGAGGAAGGGCAGAGACAGGCTGGGGTATCATGGTTTAAATGTGTATAATATGTCCAGAGTGTAAAGCCACAAAGCCCTGTTTCCTGGAAGGGGAAAAGAGTTGGACAAGGCCTCCAACTGCCCCTGGCACACACCCAATTCAGCGGCTGGTCTCTCCTCAAGGGTTCCTGGAAGTCAACAAACCCATAAAGGGGAAGTACTCAGCTGAGACTGGGAGAATGTTCTATAAACTGGACATTATCCCTGACGCAACACCCTAGTAAATTCTCCCACACAGACACACGTTATATTCACCTCAGACATTCAGAGCCTTACTTCAATCAAGGGGCTGCACAGCCTACCCCACGTGGATCTCATCTGTGGGTCATGGGAAAACAAAGTAGTGTCTGGAGCTTAATGCTTCTCCCAGAAGCAGAGGCAAGGAACTGGGAGGGAAAGGGAGGTGGATGACAGGAATGCAAGAGACAGGGCTGACTAGAAAGAAATCCTGAGAGTGGGGCAAAAAAAACAGGGCTTCTGCGGGGAACCAGGGTAGGAGAGGCTTAGGTAGACAGGGATTGAAGGCATGGGCTGAAAAAGCCAAGTAACAAGGTGAGAAAGCTGTGGGGGAGGAGTAATAGTGACGGGGGTGGGGGTGGGGGTGGGGGGCAGGCAATTGGAGGAAAGAGAAGACGGGGATGGGGAAAGAGAGCAAAGACTGGGAGGGCAAGGATAGGAGGACGAAGACAAGGATGATGAGGCGGGGGTGGGCGCAGAAGCTCTCCAAGGAGACCCTGGGCAGAGAGGGTCAAGGCTTTGGGGACACCAAAGAAGGGATGGAGGAAGAGATGAGAGGCAAGGGTGGGAGGGGACCCAGAGCCTGAGACGCCGGCTCTCAGAACACAGAAGTGGGAAGAGGCGAAGACACGAGGCCCAGAAGGGGCCGCAGAAGTCTGGGGGTCGAGGGGAGGAGGCCCACGGTTAGGGCTCGAAAAGCGACGGGCGTCCAAAGGCTGGGGGCGCAACGGCAGCGGGGCGGCGTGCCCGGAGAGCCACGGACAGCCGCGGCCCGCCCGGGCCCGAGTGACGGGAAGCGACGGCCGCCGGGTCGGCGGACCCCCTGCGCCTCTCGCCCCTCACTCCACTCCCCGCAGGGCCTCGCGCACCAGCCTCGCTGCTCGCCTCAGCCCGGGCCCGCGGCTCTCCCGCCTCCGCCGACCCACTTCCCAGGACCCGGACTGACCTGTCTCGGCTGCCCCAGCGCCGCCGTCGCCGCCGTTCCGCAGGCTCCGCAGGCGCCTCCGGCTCCTGCCAAAACTTTTCCCATTAATCCCCGGCTCCGCGCGGCTGCCGCGGCGTCACACGCTGCGCGGCCCGGCCCCGCCCCCGCCAGAGCGACGTCACCGGGCCGCTCGTCCACGCCCCCTTTTTCCACGCCCCCTTCCGCTTCGACCGCGGCCAATCACCGCACATCTGGGATCCGCCCCCTGACCCTGCCGCTCCGCCCACCGCACGCTGCGCCGGGCCCACCTGCAGCGCCCTCTGGTGCCCAGGGAGGAGCCGGGGCGGAAGCTCCAGGACCAGTAAGACACGTCTGGCAGATATCACAGAAGAGGATTGGAACTTGGAAGGGAACGTAGCGATTATTTTAGCACAGTCAGTCTCCTTATCCTTCCAGGGAAGAAACAGCCCCAGAGAAGGTGTGTGACTTGCAGTGAGAGGCAATACGGAGGCTGGAACCTGGATATTCCGCTGAAGAAGACTATGCTCCCTCTGATTTTCACAAAAGGGCTTTGTCCTTCAAGTTCAGTTCGTTCAGTTCGGTCGCTCAGTCGTGTCCGACTCTTTGCGACCCCATGGACTGCAGCAAGCCAGGCTTCCCTGTTCATCGCCAATACCCGGAGCGTACTGAAACTCATGTCCATCGAGTCGGTGATGCCATCCAACCATCTCATCCTCTGTCGTCCCTTTCTCCTCCCTCCTTCAATCTTTCCCAGCATCAGGATCTTTTCCAATGAGTCAGTTATTTCCATCAGGTGGCCAAAGTATTGGAGTTTCAGCTTCAGCATCAGTCCTTCCAATGAATATTCAGGACTGATTTCCCTTAGGATGGACTGGTTGGATCTCCTTGCAGTCCAAGGGACTCTCAAGAGTCGTCTCCAACACCACAGTTCAAAAGAATCAATTCTTCGGCCTTTAAGAGGCTTCTGTAACTAGAAATTTGGACTTCCCTGGTGATTCAGTCGGTAAAGAATCCGGGTGCAATGCGGAGACCCAGATTTGATGCCTGGGTGGGGAAGATTCCCCTAGAGAAGGAAATGGCAACCCACTCTAGTATTCTTGCCTGGGAAATCCCATGGACATAGGAGCCTGCCGAACTACAGTCCGTGGTGTTGCAGAGTCGGACACGACTGAGCGACTAAACCACCACAACTAGAAATTTGTGGTTCTGGATTTCTTACTTATCTTCCTATTCATCTAATATACTTGCCCTGTAAATGGGGAACATCCTTCCTTCTGTTGTAGAAAATTCTGTTGTCCCTTTTTAATCCAGGTCTTTAGGACCTGGAAGGGACTTGTCATCCCAACCTTCAGATATACCATAAAAAGGTACTTAGCAGGGACGTCCCTGGTGGTCCAGTGGCTAAGACTCTGCTCTCCCAATGTAGATGGGCTGGATTTGATTCCTGCTCTGGGAACTATATCCTGCATGCAGCAACTAAAGATCCAGTGCAGCCATAAATGATTGTTGTTAGTTTGTTGTTTTTTTGTAAAGTACCTAGCAGCTGGGATGCAGTCTTTAAAAAATAAATAAATATTTATCGGCTTCTCTGAGTCTTCATTTATGCATGCGGGCTTTCTCTAGTTCCTTTTAGTTGTGGTAGCCAGGCTTCTCATTGCAATGTCTTTTCTTGTGCAGCAGGGACTCTAGGGGCACAGGCTTCAGCAATTGTGGCCTATGGTCTCAGTAGTTGTGGTGCATGGGCTCGGTTGCCCTGAAGCAGGTGAAATCTTTCCAGATCAGGGATGGAACCCATGTCCCCTGCATTAGCAGGGAGATTCTTTTTTTTTTTTTTTAATTTTATTTGTATTTTAACACCAAAAACATTTTGTGTTGGGGTATAGCCGATTAACAATATTGTGATAGTTTCAGGTGAACAATGAAGGGACTCAGCCATACATATACATGTATCCATTCTCCAGGCAGATGGATTCTTGACCACTGGACCACCTGGGAAGTCCCTGGAAGGCAATCTTATGAAAGAGATTGGATTTGTCATCTGGAGTTGAACAAACTCTGTAGGTATATTATCTCCTCTCCATCATCTTTAAAATAAAGATTACACTCCGCTCTCTCATATACTCCCCAGGATACACCCTCAGATATCTGGTTAATAGAACTGAGTGATTTTTTTCTCTCTGCTTCTCTCTTTCCCGACCTCACCCCCCACTTTGTGAAATGAATGTGCAATACTTTTGTAATTCAGACGTCAACCTCCTTGCCTTTGAGATGGAAGGAAGAATGGGTTGTGGAAGTCAAAGCCTTCCCTAAGATTTCTGCAAATTTCTGGGGGATTTATATTCTCATAAATCTCTCTGCCTCCAGGCTTCAGCTTCTGCGAGGCTGTTGCAGTCACAGTTCAGAAATGTAGAGACGAAACTCAGCCCCTCCTGAGGACTGCCCAAACCTCTTCCCACACAAAACATTCATGGGTATAGATGGTATGATGCTCCGGGCCCTGGGGCAGGATCACATGATGCATTGCAAATAGTTTAAACTCACACAGCTGACATTCTTCGCAAAGTTGATGTTTTCTGATTGGCGTTTTTCCCCTTAGGGCCTGGCTTTTTCCCAAATTACTACCTCTCCTCCCTGCCCCACCATTCTCCCTTCTGCCCAACTGTGTCCAGAGAAAAAAACAAATCCCTCTGGCTTTCTAGGCGCATCTCTTCATTGCTAGGGTTCTTGCCAACATTCATGCCCTGAAGATCTCACTTCCTTCCTTTAAAAGACTCATTTCCCCTAAAGACAGCTCCTTCTCTAAAAGAAATTCTGGGAACACTGTTAAGATAGTACATTTTTTATTCCTTTTTTTTTTTTTTTTAACCTTGCCACAAGTCATGTGGGATCCTGGTTCCCCTATCAGGGATCGAACCAGTATCCCCGACATTGAAAACATGGAGTCCCAACCACTGGACCACCAGGGAAGTCCCAAAGATAGTACATTTTTTTTTTTTTTTTGATAGTACATTTTAAACCTCACTTCATTTTTATACTAAAAGTATGTGTGTGTGTATATATATATATTCACCTAAATCAGTTAGCTTCTGTTGCCTGAGTCCAAAACAGACCAATACAGCTTCCCCAGATCTTCATTTTGACTAGATTTGCCCACAGGCATAGCTCACAATGGGAATATTTGGTTCCTGCCAAGCCTTTTCAGACCAGCCAGAGAGCTCAGCTACCAAAACCTGCTGTGATGCCCAATTACAGTGTAACGGAATGGTAACTTACGGTGTGGAATAAGGCTAGACCTGCTTTGAATTTTTGGATCCGGTTGCCTCCACAGCCATTTCAAGATCCAGCCAGCAGATGGAGTCCTCCTTGGCCTCCTGAAATCGGCCTCCTCAGCCCTTCTCTGTCCTCAGCTACAGCAGGGGCCAGAGAGGCATCACTGAGCTGGTGCCTCTTTGGCCCGGAGTGACACTGGGCTTGAGAAATAGGCACTTTATGTATCCTGACAACAGTTTGCAAAAAGCCTGTTACATTCCAGCCCTTCCAGTCCATTGCCCGACCTCCCCAACCCTCAGAGTGGTGACCTGGGGCAGCAATGAGCACTTTGCACATGGCCTCAAGTTTATAGGTATCTTTGAAGGCATCAGAGATTGGATACATTCTCCTTCGTCCAGGATATTGGTAAGGTCAAGGGCATTCTTTTCTAACCCTGCAATCAAAAGACAGCAAAATATCTTCTCCTGCTCCTAAAAATGTCCCTCAGGACTGTCAGCTTCTCATGCCAGTCCCAGTTCAGGGTGGTTTTCTTTTCCCTGCCTCGCCACAACCAGCAACACCTCCCGTGTCCCGTCATAGAATGGTCAAAAGCTGGGAATGGACTCCGGTTACAGGTGAGGAGACCGAGGTTTAGAGATTTTCCTGCCACCTCAAGTCTAAACACTACCTGGCTTCCAAGAATGTTTAATCAGTTCCCGTTCTATCTTTCTAGTCACAGTCTTTTGTAGTTAGTAGTCTTCAAAATTTTTGCCCCTCTACCCCTAAAAGAATATATAAGAACTAATGCAGCTCCTTGCACATTCTTAAGGTGACATCTAATGTTTTTCATATTGGTTTCAAACAGTTGCAGAGTATGGATGTAATTTCTGCTGCTGCTGCTGCTGCTAAGTCACTTCAGTCGTGTCCGACTCTGTGTGACCCCATGGACGGCAGCCCACCAGGCTCCCCTGTCCCTGGGATTCTCCAGGCAAGAATACTGGAGTGGCTTGCCATTTCCTTCTCCAATGCATGAAAGTGAAAAGTGAAAGTGAAGTCGCTCAGTCATGTCTGACTCTTAGCAACCCCATGGACTGCAGCCTACTAGGCATCTCCGTCCATGGGATTTTCCAGGCAGCAGTACTGGAGTGGGGTGCCATTGCCTTCTCTGGATGTAATTTCTACTAGTTTATAAACATTAACATCTTATTATAAAACTACTATGGCGGGCGTATGTACTTAGTTGTGTCTGACTCTGTCGCCCCATGGACTGCAGTCTACCAGGTTCTTCTATCCATGGAATTTTCAAGAATATTGGAGTGGGTTTCCATTTCCTACTCCAGGGGATCTTCCCAACCCAAGGATCAAACAAGTGTCTCTTGTGTCTCCTGCATTGGCAGGCGGGTTCTTTACCACTGTGCCACCTGGTGTGCCCATAAAACTACTATATTACCCTTTTAAATGTGTTGAATAAGACTCAAATCCCATAGTGAATCAACAGATAAACAACAAGGACCTACGGTACAACACAGGGAACTATTTTCAATATCTTAACCTATAATGTAAAAGAATCTGAAAAATATATATATATATAAAATATATCTGAGCCACTTTGCTGTATACCTGAAATTAACACAACACTGTAAATTAACAGTACTTCAATTTCTTTAAATGGTCAAGACAGTAAAAAAAAATATACATGAACAAGCTCTTCTTCAGCAATCAAAAATTTTACATTGTCTCCTTTTCTCCTTATACTTGTATTTCCATTCCACTTTCCCATTAAAAATCTAACCTTAGGGAATTCCCTAGTAGTGCAGTGGTTAGGACTCTGCACGCTTACTGCCAAGGGCCCAGATTCAATCCCAGGTGGAGGATATGAAGGCCTTAGCCATGGCAATAACCATGGGGTTAGAGATGGAGAGATAAATATGAAACCATGAAGGAGAGAGAATTGACTGGATTTGATGACGGATTTTTCATAAGGGGGTGTCAGGGAGGAAGCAAGTTATCCTAGACTCCCAGATCTCTGTCTTAGGTAGTAAGGTAGGTAATCAGGCAATATGGGAAGGAAGCAAGTCTGAAAGGTTTAGGCAAGTTACCTGACCTCTCTGAGCCTCAATTTCCCCATACATAAAAAAGAGAATAATAATATCCATCTCTCAGGGTTGCCATGACAAATAACCTGAGAAATTTCCAGACACAGAATATATGTTCAATAAACACTTCTGGGCAATATCAACAGTGGTGCTTTCTCATGTGCCAAACACTTAATCCTCAGAACAACCCTATAAGGGAAGCCCTATTATTTTCCCTATTTTATCAACATGGGAACCGAAGCACAGGGAAGTGAATAACTTGACCAAAGTCGCCCAGTTGGTAAGTGGCAGAGTGGACTTTCCTAGCCACTGTATTATACTGTATTCTTTCTGGGATCTATAACTGGACTTAAGAAGAGAGAAAATGGTAGGAGAGATAGACAACAAACCTGCTGCATAATTTATTCTAACAGCAGTTTTTATTCGGAAGTGTGCCTCCAAACTTGGTGGCAGTCTGGGGACAGGTGGTCCCTGGCTTGCTTGTTGACTCTTTCCCAGCCCAGGGCATAGGGCCCTTGGAGTTAAGGCACAGGGTCAAGTTCTCAAGGATCAACATCTCTGACAGCCTCAGTGGTCTGAGGCCTGGGGCTGGTGCAAAAAAAAAAAGAACGAGTTTCCAATCCAGGCTGTTTCACGGTCCGAGGGCCTGGGCCCTGGGCACCAGGGCTGCAGCTTCTTCTTCTGCAGAGGCTGGTGTCACCCACAGGCCAGCTGTGGCCAGGTCCTGATAGGCGTGAGATTGGGGGCAAGAGATTAGTTTTCTGGTGCCAGGTCCAGTTTATCTTCCTGAGAGGCAGAAGCTGAGCTGGAAGCGTCTTCCCCACCATTGAGGGACTTCTGTTGGTCACTGCTGCTGGGTGAGGGGGTCTTGTTGTCTCGGGATCCCCAGCGAGTCAGGCGCTTTAGGGAGGAGTCGCGGCGGGCAAGTAGAGGGGCCTGAAAGCCTGTGAAGGAGCTGCTGGTGGTGGGACGTTTGTCTGGCAGAGAAAAGGCAGGTATGAGGAAGCAGCAAGGTGTGCACAAAGGTGAGAAGTTGAGGGGCTTCACCTCAGCCCTCAGGGGAGAGGAGCACCCCCTGACCTGCAGTGCTCTGCTGGCTCTGCAGATGTGGGGGTCTCCCTCCTCCCTCCCTTGTCCCTCTCCATTCCATGGAAAGCTCCAGGGTCTAACCCTTCTCACCTCCAGGTTTAATTGGATGCATGAGCCGGTTCATCTGGACATTCCAGTGTTTCACGTTGGTACTAGCCTGGCGCAACTTCTGTTGAGCAGCCTGTGGGGACAGGACCAGTGGAGAGTGGTCAGAGCCACCATCCAAGACAGCAAGTCTCAACCTTTTCAGGTTCACAGGCCCCTTAGGATCCGACAAAGGCTATTGATCATCTCCCCAGAAAAACTCATGTATGTTCATAAAGAGCTATGTGTATGAACAAAGTTGGCATCCAATTTCAGGGGACTCAAAGACCCTCAAATAGTCAAAAATAATCATAAGTATAGTTTCTACTTATCAAGCAACTAAAATGTACTAATATCTTACTTAACTTCCAGAGAAGAAGCTAAGAAACAAATTCAAAAGAGGTTAAGTGACTTGCCCAGGGACAAACATGGAGCTCTGAACCACTGTGTCACATCACCTGTCCAGGACCTGATGCAGAAACCTCTGCTCCAGTGCTTATCTAGCCATTAGCAGCGGCTGTGGGGTGGGGAATCACAGAGGAATTTTCTCTTTTTATGATACTTATTTCTGTGTTTGAATTTTTTTACAATGACCATGTATGCCAACAAAGCAAAATAAAATAATGAATACTAATAAAAATAAAACATCAAACATTTGTCCTTTAAAAAAAATCTTCTATGGAGATTTGGGCTCCAAAGAGTGGAACCAAAGTGCAGGGTTAGAAAAGTAGGGGCTGGAAGAGTAGGAGGAAAAAAATTTTGCCCAGATGAGTAACAATGATAAAAAGAGCAGTTAATGTTTCTTCAGTGCTTACTGAATATTAAGTATCATGTGCTATCTTGTTTAACCTTTATAGCAATGCAATTACCAGTCCCCTTTCCCAGATGAGGGACCTGGAGCTCAGAGAGGTTAGGCCATTTGTCAGAGGCCACACAGTCAGGCAATGGTACAGCCTGAGGGACAGAGCACCAGGGAAGGTTCCAGAGCCTGTGCCATGGCTCACCCTGCCGCCTGCGACCTGTTCCACCCCAGGCCTCACCTCCACATCCTCGTCGGCCCTCTGCCGGTTCTGCCGCACCTCTTCCAGCTGCTGCTGGGCCTGCTGCAGGGAGCGGCTCTGCAGGGCCATCTCCTGCTGCAGCTCCTGCTTCTCCTGCTGTGCCCGTTCGATGTAGCGCTCCTGTTCCTCCTTCAGCTGCAACAGCTGCTTCAGCTTCTCCTCCTCCTCCTCTAGCAGTCTGCGGGGTGTCCACTGTGTCACCTCTGAGGCCGAGGCACCTCACAGGTGCTCAACAGGTAGGAGGGTGGGGGCGTCAGGGAGGGGAAGCAGAAGGGGCCGCCTGGTCCTACCTGGTCTGGGCGAGGCGCACGGCCTCCTCGTCCTGCCGAGCTTTCACCTCCAGCTGCAGGGCCTCCTGGAGCCTCTGTTGCATCTCCTCCAGCTCCTTGATGCGCTGCCGCTGCCGGGCAGCCTCCTCCTTCTTCAGCTCCATCTCAGCCTGCATGGAGGCCCGGGCCTGCATGGGGGACAGGGAGCCAGGTCAGCGGGGGCCCGGCGGAGGAAGGTTGCCGGTATGCTGCCCTTTCCCCAGGGCTTTGTGAGGCCAGCCCAGCTAGTTATCTCTGGATGAGGGTCTGGGGAGTTCCTTCATGTCAGGTTTTCCTGATCTGATCCCCTTCTGAAAACCTGACTAGGTCAGATAAGGATCAGTGAACCACATGGGGGAAAGGGGCTCAAGTCATCCCCTTATTAGCACCAGCCTTAATAGTTATTATTATACATTGAATATAATGTTTTATAATTATAATTAGGCTAGTGCTAGCAAGGAAACGACCATAATTATAATTGTTAGAGCAGTTATAACTCAGAAGTATTTCCTTAGTTGATCCTCCTTTCCACACCTCTATAAACCAAGTTCTATTGGCATCAACATGTCACAGGTAACTGAGGCACAGAAAGGCCAAGTAACTTACCTGAGATCACAGGGTTCCTAAGAGGCAGAGCTGGTATGGAACCCACAGTGTCTCGACTCCAGATCTAGATCTCTTAAATCTTAAATCTAGTTGCCTCTACACCTCTAGTCCGTCTCCAAGTTCATCCTGTCTTCTTCCCATCCTACCTTCTCCAGACTGGCCTTATTATAAATTCAGATCAAGTCAGGTCCCACATAGTCCAACCTCGGTCCAAATTCATCCCCAGACACAAGGTCTGTAGCAGCTCCTCTGTCAAGGTCCCGCCCCCTAGCCAGTCAAGGTCTCCCAACCTGGCTTCACTCTACACCTATCACTCTGCTCCATCCTTCCCAATTCGAAGGCTCGGGCCCCGCCCCACACCGTCTCTCCTCTCAAGCCACCCTTCTGCCTGGTCCCTTACCCCATAGGCCCTGTCCCCATCCCGTACCTATCTCTGTTCCCCGCCAAAATCCCTCAAGACAAGCCCCACCTCTACGCATACCCCACAGTGCGTGGCTCCGCCCCCAGCCCAGGCCCCGCCCCCCCGGCGCTCAGCACCTGGCGGGCCCTCACCCCTCGGCCCACCGCCTCCCCCCGGGTGCAGCCACACCTGCTCCGCCTCGCGCAGCTGGACCTCGAGCGCCTGCTGGAGCTCCCGGTGCTGGCTGCGGCGCCGCTCCTCCTCCTCCTGCATTAGGCGCTCCGCCTGCCGCTGCGCCTCCTGCAGCAGCTCCAGCTCCTGAAGCTTCCTCTCCTTCTCCTCCTGCAGCTGCTGCAGCCGCAGCATCTCCTCCTCCTTGGCAGCCCGGCGCCTCTCTCGCTGCTCCCGCTGCTCGCGCCGCTTCTGCTTCAGGTCCTTGTGCAGCGACGTCTTCCCCTCGGCCTGCAGCCGGATCGCCGTCTGGATGGCTGCGGAGGGAGCGGGAGGGGCTAGCCGGGGACAGGGGGGCCTCCAGGGAGCCCACCGCCAGAAAGGGGCCTTTGGAGTGGCTCCTATTCAGCTTCCGGCCCCCTGCTGGGCAAAGGGCTCTCATTCCCTTTTCACCGATGAGGCGCCTGGGGTCCAGCCGGGTCCAGGCCACCCCGCTAGCACTCACCAGCTGTCCACTCCTGGCGCTGACGCGTGTCGGAGGCGCTCATCTCATAGGTGCGAGAGGCAGTCTTCACACAGAACATGCAGCGCTTCCCCTCTCGGTCGGGCAGCACCTGGGAGAAGGCCCAGACAGGCTGGCTTCACTGGGGTCAAGGGCCACACCCGCCCCAGGGGGGCTCCAGCTCCAGCCCCTACCCCTTTGGCTGACCATCATCTCCTCCTGGCACCCCTTCCACCCACTCTGCCAGGAGCCTGCGTGGCCTGGTTTGGACGTTAGTGTGCCCACAACTCTTACAGCCTTTGCTCTTTGAAGATGGGACAGCTCTATTACTATCTCTCTGTGGGGCCTACACACAGTGACCACTGAGTGTTTATCTAGATCAGGGCTCAACATCTCTCATGATAGGGTCCTCATTAATGAGACCATTCATTTCCACAGAAGCCTGCCTGCTGAGAAAGTTCTCCATTCATTCGTTCCACAGATATTCTGTAGTGTCTACAGGCTACTCATTGCTCATATGGGATACTACTAAGATGTGCCTAACAGACCAAATCCCTGCCTTGCCTAAGCTTACATTCTAGTGGAAAATAATAGCTACCCACTGAGCTTCATGTGTTCTAGAGTCTGTACCAGGCATAGATTATTAGCTCCATCTTACACAGAAAGAAACTGAGGCTCTAAGAGGTCCAGGAACCTGCCTGATTCATACTGCATGTTAGTGGTGGAGGTGGATTTCTGCCTAGATCTGTGCTCTTTGCACAATGATAGCTGTTTCTTTACATGACAAAGATGGATACAGCCTAGAATGGCTATAATAATGTTTTTCATGTAAAAAAACAAGTGTTAGCGAGAAATTGGAGCTTTCATTTACTACTGGTGAGAAGGTAAGATGGTGCAGCCACCATGGAAAAGAGTTTGGCTGCTCCTCAAAAATTAAACATAGAATTACTATGTGATTCAGCAATTCTACTCCTAGGTATGTGCCTTGAGAAAAGAAAATATATATCCACCCAGAAACTTGTACATGGATATTCATAACAGCATTATGCATAATAGCAAAATGATGGAAACCACCCAATATCCACCAATGAATGAACAGATAAACAAAATATGGTCCATCCATGCAGTGAAATATTATTCACCCATTAAAAGGAATGAAGTCCTGATTCATGCCAAAACATGCTTGAAAATGTTATACTAAGTGAAAGAAGCCAGGTACAAAAGGACAAATGGTGTATGATTCCACTTATATGAGGCTCCTAGAATAGGCAAATTCCTAGAGATGGAAAGCAGAATAGAGGTTACCAGGGACTGGAGGGAGGGGAGAATGAGTTATTGATTAATGGGTACAGAGCTGCTATTGAGGATGATAAAAATAAAAAGCTTTGGAAATAGATAATTGGGACGGTTACATGTGAATGTACTTAATACTACTGAATTGTAACACTTAAAATGGTTAAAATAGCAAATATCATGTTATATAAATATTTTTTACTATAGTTTTTTAAATTGTTGCTTTAAGCCTCTAAAATAATGGACAGAGTCAAAGGAGGAAAAGGGGATAGGAAAGGAGAAAGAATAGGGGAATACAGAGTGGCCAAAGTAAAAGCGTTAGTCACTCAGTCATGTCTGCTTCTTTGCAACCCACGGACTGTCGCCAACAGGGTCTTCTGTCCATGGGATTCTTTGGGAAAGAATACTGGAGTGGGTTGCCATTTCCTTCTCCAGGGGATCTTCCCAACCAGGGATCAAACTTGGGTCTCCTGCATTGCAGGCAGCTTCTTTACCATCTGAGCCACCAGGGAAGTCCTTATCTGGTCTGTTGCCAAAGGGAATGGAATTTGAGTGATGGAGAGAGACCTTTAAAGAGGACTTTTAGAAAATTTTGCTGGATAGAGTGAGTCATAAGTTATCGCCTCTGAAATCTTTAGCAAAGTCCACATCATTCACCATTGACTTTAGTATTGGATTTGATTTGCAGTTTTGTTTTTTAAAAAAAGTGCTGAGGAGAGGAGCCAAGATGGCAGAGGAGTAGGACGGGGAGAACACTTTCTCCCCCACAAATTCATCAAAAGAGCATTTAAACGTCGAGTAAATTCCACAAAACAACTTCTGAATGCCGGCAGAGGACATCAGGCACCCAGAAAAGCAACCCAACTCTTCGAAAGGAGAGAGAAGAAATACAGCTCCACCCACCAGAACACCGACACAAGCTTCCCTAACCAGGAATCCTTGACAAGCCATCTGTACAAACCCACACACAGTGAGGAAACGCCACAATAAAGAGAACTCCACAAACTGCCAGAATACAGAAAGGACACCCCAAACTCAGCAATTTAAACAAGATGAAGAGACAGAGGAATACTCAGCAGATAAAGGAACAGGATAAATGCCCACCAAACCAAACAAAAGAGGAAGAGATAGGGAATCTACCTGATAAAGAATTCCGAATAATGATAGTGAAATTGATCCAAAATCTTGAAACTAAAATGGAATCACAGATAAATAGCCTGGAGACAAGGATTGAGAAGATGCAAGAAAGGTTTAACAAGGACCTAGAAGAAATAAAAAAGAGTCAATATATAATGAATAATGCAATAAGTGAAATTAAAAACACTCTGGAGGCAACAAATAGTAGAATAACAGAGGCAGAAGACAGGATTAGTGAATTAGAAGATAGAATGGTAGAAATAAATGAATCAGAGAGGATAAAAGAAAAACGAATTAAAAGAAATGAGGATAATCTCAGAGACCTCCAGGACAATATTAAACGCTACAACATTCGAATCATAGGGGTTCCAGAAGAAGAAGACAAAAAGAAAGACCATGAGAAAATACTTGAGGAGATAATAGTGGAAAACTTCCCTAAAATGGGGAAGGAAATAATCACCCAAGTACAAGAAACCCAGAGAGTCCCAAACAGGATAAACCCAAGGAGAAACACCCCAAGACACATATTAATCAAATTAACAAAGATCAAACACAAAGAACAAATATTAAAAGCAGCAAGGGAAAAACAACAAATAACACACAAGGGAATTCCCATAAGGATAACAGCTGATCTTTCAATAGAAACTCTTCAAGCCAGGAGGGAATGGCAAGACATACTTAAAATGATGAAAGAAAATAACCTACAGCCCAGATTATTGTACCCAGCAAGGATCTCATTCAAGTAGAAGGAGAAATTAAAAGCTTCTCAGACAAGCAAAAGCTGAGAGAATTCTGCACCACCAAACCAGCTCTCCAACAAATACTAAAGGATATTCTCTAGACAGGAAACGCAAAAACAGTGTATAAACTCGAACCCAAAACAATAAAGTAAATGGCAACGGGATCATACTTATCAGTAATTACCTTAAACGTAAATGGGTTGAATGCCCCAACCAAAAGACAAAGACTGGCTGAATGGATACAAAAACAAGACCCCTACATATGTTGTCTACAAGAGACCCACCTCAAAACAGGGGACACATACAGACTGAAAGTGAAGGGCTGGAAAAAGATTTTCCATGCAAATAGGGACCAAAAGAAAGCAGGAGTAGCAATACTCATATCAGATAAAATAGACTGTAAAACAAAGGCTGTGAAAAGAGACAAAGAAGGTCACTACATAATGATCAAAGGATCAATCCAAGAAGAAGATATAACAATTATAAATATATATGCACCCAACACGGGAGCACCACAGTATGTAAGACAAATGCTAACAAGTATGAAAGGAGAAATTAACAATAACACAGTAATAGTGGGAGACTTTAATACCCCACTTACACCTATGGATAGATCAACTAAACAGAAAATTAACAAGGAAACACAAACTTTAAACGATACAATAGACCAGTTAGACCTAATTGATATCTACAGGACATTTCATCCCAAAACAATGAATTTCACCTTTTTCTCAAGCGCACATGGAACCTTCTCCAGGATAGATCACATCCTGGGCCATAAAGCTAGCCTTGGTAAATTCAAAAAAATAGAAATCATTCCAAGCATTTTTTCTGACCACAATGCAGTAAGATTAGATCTCAATTACAGGAGAAAAACTATTAAAAATTCCAACATATGGAGGCTGAACAACACACTGCTGAATAACCAACAAATCACAGAAGAAATCAAAAAAGAAATCAAAATTTGCATAGAAACGAATGAAAATGAAAACACAACAACCCAAAACCTGTGGGACACGGTAAAAGCAGTCCTAAGGGGAAAGTTCATAGCAATACAGGCACACCTCAAGAAACAAGAAAAAAGTCAAATAAATAACCTAACTCTACACCTAAAGCAACTAGAAAAGGAAGAAATGAAGAACCCCAGGGTTAGTAGAAGGAAAGAAATCTTAAAAATTAGAGCAGAAATAAATGCAAAAGAAACAAAAGAGACCATAGCAAAAATCAACAAAACCAAAAGCTGGTTCTTTGAAAGGATAAATAAAATTGACAAACCATTAGCCAGACTCATCAAGAAACAAAGGGAGAAAAATCAAATCAACAAAATTAGAAACGAAAATGGAGAGATCACAACAGACAACACAGAAATACAAAGGATCATAAGAGACTACTATCAACAATTATATGCCAATAAAATAGACAACGTGGAAGAAATGGACAAATTCTTAGAAAAGTACAACTTTCCAAAACTGGACCAGGAAGAAATAGAAAATCTTAACAGACCCATCACAAGCATGGAAATTGAAACTGTAATCAAAAATCTTCCAGCAAACAAAAGCCCCGGTCCAGATGGCTTCACAGCTGAATTCTACCAAAAATTTAGAGAAGAGCTAACACCTATCCTGCTCAAACTCTTCCAGAAAATTGCAGAGGAAGGTAAACTTCCAAACTCATTCTATGAGGCCACCATCACCCTGATACCAAAACCTGACAAAGATGCCACAAAAAAAGAAAACTACAGGCCAATATCACTGATGAACATAGATGCAAAAATCCTTAACAAAATTCTAGCAATCAGAATCCAACAACACATTACAAAGATCATACACCATGATCAAGTGGGCTTTATCCCAGGGATGCAAGGATTCTTCAATATCTGCAAATCAATCAATGTAATACACCACATTAACAAATTGAAAAATAAAAACCATATGATTATCTCAATAGATGCAGAGAAAGCCTTTGACAAAATTCAACATCCATTTATGATAACAACTCTCCAGAAAGCAGGAATAGAAGGAACATACCTCAACATAATAAAAGCTATATATGACAAACCCACAGCAAACATTATCCTCAATGGTGAAAAATTGAAAGCATTTCCTCTAAAGTCAGGAACAAAACAAGGGTGCCCACTTTCACCATTACTATTCAACATAGTTTTGGAAGTTTTGGCCACAGCAATCAGAGCAGAAAAAGAAATAAAAGGAATCCAAATTGGAAAAGAAGAAGTAAAACTCTCACTATTTGCAGATGACATGATCCTCTACATAGAAAACCCTAAAGATTCCACCAGAAAATTACTAGAAATAATCAATGACTATAGTAAAGTTTCAGGATATAAAATCAACACACAGAAATCCCTTGCATTCCTATACACTAATAATGAGAAAACAGAAAGAGAAATTAAGGAAACAATTCCATTCACCATTGCAACGGAAAGAATAAAATACTTAGGAATATATCTACCTAAAGAAACTAAAGACCTATATATAGAAAACTATAAAACACTGGTGAAAGAAATCAAAGAGGACACTAATAGATGGAGAAATATACCATGTTCATGGATTGGAAGAATCAATATAGTGAAAATGAGTATACTACCCAAAGCAATTTATAGATTCAACGCAATCCCTATCAAGCTACCAACAGTATTCTTCACAGAGCTAGAACAAATAATTTCACAATTCGTATGGAAATACAAAAAACCTCGAATAGCCAAAGCGATCTTGAGAAAGAAGAATGGAACTGGAGGAATCAACCTACCTGACTTCAGGCTCTACTACAAAGCCACAGTTATCAAGACAGTATGGTACTGGCACAAAGACAGAAATATTGATCAATGGAATAAAATAGAAAGCCCAGAGATAAATCCACGCACATATGGACACCTTATCTTTGACAAAGGAGGCAAGAATATACAATGGATTAAAGACAATCTCTTTAACAAGTGGTGCTGGGAAATCTGGTCAACCACTTGTAAAAGAATGAAACTGGACCACTTTCTAACACCATACACAAAAATAAACTCAAAATGGATTAAAGATCTAAACGTAAGACCAGAAACTATAAAACTCCTAGAGGAGAACATAGGCAAAACACTCTCCCACATATATCACAGCAGGATCCTCTATGACCCACCTCCCAGAATATTGGAAATAAAAGCAAAAATAAACAAATGGGACCTAATTAACCTTAAAAGCTTCTGCACATCAAAGGAAACTATTAGCAAGGTGAAAAGACAGCCTTCAGAATGGGAGAAAATAATAGCAAATGAAGCAACTGACAAACAACTAATCTCAAAAACATACAAGCAACTCCTACAGCTCAACTCCAGAAAAATAAACGACCCAATCAAAAAATGGGCCAAAGATCTAAATAGACATTTCTCCAAAGAAGACATACAGATGGCTAACAAACACATGAAAAGATGCTCAACATCACTCATTATCAGAGAAATGCAAATCAAAACCACTATGAGGTACCATTTCACACCAGTCAGAATGGCTGCGATCCAAAAGTCTACAAATAATAAATGCTGGAGAGGGTGTGGAGAAAAGGGAACCCTCTTACACTGTTGGTGGGAATGCAAACTAGTACAGCCACTATGGAGAACAGTGTGGAGATTCCTTAAAAAACTGGAAATAGCACTGCCTTATGATCCAGCAACCCCACTGCTGGGCATACACACTGAGGAAACCAGAAGGGAAAGAGACACGTGTACCCCAATGTTCATCGCAGCACTGTTTATAATAGCCAAGACATGGAAGCAACCTAGATGTCCATCAGCAGATGAATGGATAAGAAAGCTGTGGTACATACACACAATGGAGTATTACTCAGCCATTAAAAAGAATACATTTGAATCAGTTCTAATGAGGTGGATGAAACTGGAGCCTATTATACAGAGTGAAGTAAGCCAGAAGGAAAAACATAAATGCAGTATACTAACACATATATATGGAATTTAGAAAGATGGTAACAATAACCCGGTGTACGAGACAGCAAAAGAGACACTGATGTATAGAACAGTCTTATGGACTCTGTGGGAGAGGGAGAGGGTGGGAAGATTTGGGAGAATGGCAATGAAACATGTAAAATATCATGTAGGAAACGAGTTGCCAGTCCAGGTTCGATGCACGATGCTGGATGCTTGGGGCTGGTGCACTGGGACGGCCCAGAGGGATGGTATGGGGAGGGAGGAGGGGGGAGGGTTCGGGATGGGGAACACATGTATACCTGTGGCGGATTCATTTTGATATTTGGCAAAACTAATACAATTATGTAAAGTTTAAAAATAAAATAAAATTAGAAAAAAAATAAAAAAATAAAAAAAGTGCTGACATAAGCAATCTAAAATAACAACAACAACAAATGAACAGACATAATGAAACCTAAATAGAGTTACAGTTTCAGAGAAAAAAAACAGATTTGTTTGCCAGAGGGTAAGGGTGTAGAAAGAAGGAAGAAAAAGTTGAGGGAGATTAAGTGGTGCAAACTTCCAGTTGCAAAATGTGAGTCATGGGTATAAAATGAATAGTGTGGGGAATATAGTCAACAATTATGATTACATAGTTATCTTTGTATGGTGACCTATCGTAAGTAGAACTATCGTGGACATCAGTTTGAAATACATAGAAATATTGAATCATTATGCTGTGTAACAGGAATTAACATAGTGTTGCAGGTCAATTATACTTCAAAAACAAACAAAAATATCCATATAAGGAGAGATCAGATTTGTGGTTACCGAGAGGTGGGAAGGGGGGTTGTTGAGGGGATAGGGGAGGGGGAATTAGATGAAGGCAGTCAAAAGGTACAAACTTCCAGATATAAAATAAGAAAGTTTACTAGGGATGTAACATGCAACATGAAAAATATAATAAACACTGCTGTAGATTATATTAAAATATGAAGCTTCCCTGGTGGCTCAGTGGTAAAGAATCTACCTGCTAATGCAAGAGTCTCAGGTTCTGTCCCTGGGTTGGGAAGATCCCCTGGAGAAGGAAGTGGCAACCCACTCCAGTATTCTTGCCTGGGAAATCCCATGGACAGAGGAGCGTGGTGGGCTACAGTCCACGGGGCCACAAAAGAGTCAGACGCAACTTAGCAACTGCGTGTATGCTAAGTCGCTTCAGTCCTGTCCCACTCTGTGCGATGCTATGGACTGTAGCCTGCCAGTTTCTTCTGTCCATGGGGATTCTCAAGGCAAGAATACTGGAGTGGGTTGCCATGCCCTCCTCCAGAGGATCTTCCCAACCCAGAGATTGAACCTGCATCTCCCGTGGCTCCTGCATTGGGGGGTGAATTCTTTATGGATAAGTCACCAGGGAAGCTTAAACAACAACAAATGTTATATATAAAAGTTGTTGAGAGAGTAAATCCTAAGATTACTCATCACAGAAAAAAAAATTTTTTTTATTTAATTTTGTACCTATATGAGGTGACAGATGTTCACTAAACTTATTGTG
Organism: Bos indicus; assembly: GCF_029378745.1. Classification (NCBI taxonomy): domain Eukaryota; kingdom Metazoa; phylum Chordata; class Mammalia; order Artiodactyla; family Bovidae; genus Bos; species Bos indicus. The sequence continues at coordinate 10,788,905 of NC_091782.1, read as the reverse complement.
CTAATCAGTTTATGATATGTATAAGTCAAATCACTATGCTGTACACCTTAAATGTACACAGTGCTCTATGTCCATAATATCTGAATGAAACTGGAAGGAAAAACTAAAGTGTGTTACTTTTCTAAAAGAAAAAAAAAGTGCTGACATGGCTGAGAATGGCCCTGAGGCATTCAGGTATACAGTTGACCCTTGAACAGCTCAGGGTTTAGGGGTACCAAACCTCTGCCGGGTCAAAAATCCACTCATAACTTTAAAGTCAGCCTGGTGGCTCAGACTGTAAAGAATCCGCCTGCAATGCAAGAGACCTGGGTTCGATCCTGGGGTTGAGAAGATTCCCTGGAGAAGGGAATGGTTACCCACTCCAGTACTCTTGCCTGGAGAATTCCAGGGACAGAGGAGCCTGATGGGCTACAGTCCACAGAGTCGCAAAGAGTCAGACAGAACTGAGTGACTTTCACTTTCAGTATCCAGTTATATCATTTGCGGATTCAACCAACTGTGGATGGTGCAGTACTGTATGTATTTATTGAAAAAAAATCCACGTATAAGTAGACCCACCAAGTTCCAACCCACGTTGTTCAGGGGTTAGTTGTTTTTGGGTTGCACTCACCTAAGCAGGAATCTTAGGTGGGGAAGTCACTGGGGCTTCCTGCCTTGCCCTCCTCCTGACCCCTTGCCCTCAGGCTACACCAGAGCCCTTCTGGGCCTTGCTCCAGTATGCGCTCCACCCCTTCACCTGTCGCCCTCACCTCCACACAGCACTGCGCATCCAGCGGGATCATACCCCTCTTCTCCTTGCACTCTTCACTCCCAAAATAGCAGAGGCAGCTGGGCTGCAGCTGGAACCAGCGTTCTGCCCAGTTCCTCCGCAGGTGCCCTCGCTTCCACAGGTAGCCCTGCCAGAGCCAGAGCAAAGTCAGAGGCATCCTCGGCCCCGCCCCCACCCTCCTCGGGGTCCGCCCCTGGTCCCCAGCCAGGCCTGACCTGCTTCAGGACGTCTTGGATGAGCTCCTGGTAGACCTCGTGGATGGCCATGCTGAGTGTGTCCCGCCCGACGCCTCGCAGACAGCGGCCTGAGTTGAAGAGCTCCAGGAACTGCCAGACGCTGAGCCCCCCACTGCTCTGGGCTGCCTGGGCCTCCTGAGCCAGCAGCTCCTCCAGCTCCCCCAAGCCCACCTCCAAGCTCATGCTGCTGAGCACCTTCTTCAGTAGGTATTCCACCTGGAGGGAAGGAGGGAAGGCTTGGTGGCCGCAGTAGGTGGTGTTTCTGGTGTCGACACCAGGGGTCGCTACCATCAGGCTCCCAGAGCTAGGGCAGAAGTGACCACGGACAGGAGATGGCAGGTTGGGGGGGTGGATGAGTGTCAGAGGACTAAATGACTAAACACGGGTGGACTCCTGAGTAGAGATTTGGGAGGGGATCCTGGGGCCCCAGCTTCAATTCAGATATCCCCTCCCCAAGCTCCAGTCCTTCCTGCCTTGAATCAAGGGCACGGTGAGGTGGGAGCTGAGGACTGGGGGCCAGGCAGAGACAGCGAGTCATAGAAAATGTCAGCGGGGGACAAGGGCCCTCTCGTTCAATCTCCTCACTCTGCAGAAGGCAAAACTGACGTTCAAGGGAGGGGGAAGTGACTTGTTTTGAATCGCACAGCAAGTTGGTAGCAGCCAGAGCTCAATTCAGATCAACACCCCATGAGTCTTTATTCCACGCCCCCAGCCCCAGCCCTGGGGATCCTTCCCTTGTCAGAGGGCAAGGGGATGGGTGGGAGCGAGCAGGGCAGGGACAGGAAACCTGTTGCAGAGGAACAGGAAGTGGTGGTTGGGGTACATCCTGCTGCAGTTTGTTCACACTGCGTGTTGATCACAAAAGTGAGCAGATTTCTGGCCTCAGAGAGGCCACCTCGCCTTGCTGGCAAGGGTCTGACAAAGGTACCCGGCCAGGTGTCTGTGTCTGTGAAGACAGACACATGTCCTTCTGCTGTCCCAGCAGCTTCTTGGAAAACTCTCTGCAGGACTTTCACTCTGGGGACTACTGGGTCTTGGCTGGGAGTGGGGTGGGGGCACCCCCATTCTTCCCACAGACAGAAGTGAGGGCATGAACCTGAGTGCAGTTAGACAGGCCAAGACCTCTCGTAAATACAGCAGACCGCCTCCCCCACCATTGTGCCCTACTCTAAAGATCTAGATTCGCCCTGGGATCTTTACCACCACCAGAGGGCAGAAAGGGTCAGGAGAAGGCTGAGTGGACAGGGGAGTGGGGGAGTGGAGGGAGGGGGCAGGCTGGCTGCCGAAGGGGTCACCTGCCCCAGCTTCACCCATGAACTGAGAAGGTTGAAGCTGGGTTCTAGGCTGATGTTCCCAGGATGCCCTCTCTCTGGGGTCTGAGCTGATTCCGTCCTGGCTCCCCCCTGTATTGTAGGAGACAGGAAGAGAAAATCTGGAACCAGGGCCAGACTCGGTCGCCCACTTGGGAGTGACTGGAGAGATGTCCCTGGAAGGTCTCTATTCCCCTAAAATAGCACCCTTCTCAGTTTGCCACAGTGCCTGAAATCCTGCCATTTGATTTTAAATGTTTTCGTTTCAAAACGCTCAGTAATGTATCAGGCATTCACACCTCTGTGTAAACAGTTTGCAGAATCATTTTCCTACTGTGAGAGCGAGCAGGGCCTTGAAGGAAGTATAGTTTTGAACCTCCTGGGAGAAGGTATCATTGCTCTGACATGGGCAGGTCTAAGTGTCTGGAGATGAGTGGGTGTAACAGGTAGCCAGTGGAGAGATAAAGAAGACAGAGGATGTGGGGAAGTCAAGAGACAATTTGGCCTCCTTCATGGTTTTGTTGAGGCCTGTCCCTAAGTGATAAAGTCCCTGGGGCTCACCTCATCAGGAACCATGATCAGAGGGTACTTGTCCTCAGACAGGAAGTTGAAGAGGCACCAGAGTCGGAAGGCATCCTGATTGGAGAGCATGCTGTTCCCGTTGCTATCCACCTGGTAGTTCTTCTTCGCCGTCAGGGTCCAGCACAGCTCGTCAAAGTGCTCCTTAACAAAAGCCCCCTCTTCCACCTGCCCCCAGGCCTGCAAGTCAGCTGCGAAGGCTGCCTTGGCCCAGCTCCACCACCCAACTAGGCTCCAGCTGGCTTCTCAGGGTCATCTGTTTCCCTGCTCCCCACCCTGCCATGCTGGGACTCTCACCTGAGTAATCCCTGAGCTGATGATCAGGGAGCTGTCTGGCCAACCAGCCTGACCCCCAAACCCCCAGCCCTGCCACATGCATCACTTCCCCACATCCACATCCACCCAAGTTCCCGATCCATAGAGGAGCTCAGTCCCTCAGGCTGGGGAGAAAGAAGGGGAAGCCCAGGAGGAAATGAACAGTCAAGAAGAACTTGAGAAGACAGTGACAGCTAGGAGGAGTGGAGGGGACAGACTTAGCGGAGCTGGAAAGCGCTTGTAAAATGACAGCTGAAAGCTAGGCGGGGGGCGGGGGGTGAAGATTGTGGGGAAGGTGGAGGCGAGGATAGAGAGGAGGGAGCTGGAGTGAGTTTTAAGGGGGGCAAAGAAGGGGCAAGTGACGGGGATGTGAAGGGTGGAGATGGGGGCATGGGTGGACAGAGGGGACAGAGATGGGGTTCATGGAGGGAGGAGTTGGGGTGGCAAGGAATTAGGGTGCTGGCCAGGGTGGGAAGTGGAGAGAGGTGAAAGGGGCCCTCACCTTGTCCAGGATGTACTTGTTGAGGTAGGGCATGTATCCCTGGCTGGACACGGGACCATCGTCATCGTCTCGGAAGTGCTCCTCCAGGGCCACGGGGTCATGAGGGATGTGCAAGACGGTGTACAGGTTGTGGGACAGCACCTGAGACAGAGCGGGGCTTGCCTTCCTGAGCCCCGGCAGAGCTGGGCCACAGGGCTGCTCCCCTTCCCCTGTCGTCCTCACCCCCATCCAGCTAAGCCTTCTACACGCATTATTTAGCTCAATCATAACTAAAACTTCTCTCTCCCTCTCTCTCTCTTTATATATATATACACACACATATGCATATATACACATATACACATACAATAAATAAAAAGTCCATCTACTCAAGGCTATGGTTTTTCCAGTAGTCACATATGGATGTGAGAGTTGGACTATAAAGAAAGCTGAGCACCGGAGAATTGATGCCTTTGACCTGCAGTGCTGGAGAAGACTCTTGAGAGTCCCTTGGACTGCAAGGAGATCCAACTAGTCCATCCTAAAGGAAATCAGTCCTGAATATTCATTGGAAGGACTGATGCTGAAGCTGAAACTCCAATACTTTGGCCACCTGATGTGAAGAACAGACTCATTGGAAAAGACCCAGATGCTGGGAAAGATTGAAGGCAGGTGGAGAAGGGGACGACAGAGGATGAGATGGTTGGATGGCATCACTGACTCAATGGACATGAGTTTGAGTAAGCTGCAGGAGTTGGTGATGGACAGGGAAGCCTGGTGTGCTGCATGGGGTCGCAAAGAATCAGACACGTCAGTGACTGAATTGAACTGAACACTCACAATGGAATGTAATTCAGTCATGAAAAACTGAATGAAATCTTGCCATTTGCAACAACATGGATGGACCCTGAGGGCATTATGCCAAGTGAAATAATCTGACAGAGAAAGACAAATACAGTATGATCTCATTTAAATGTGGAATTTTATAAAAAGGGAAAAGAAGGGATCCACAGATACAGAGACCAGATTGGTGGTTGCAAGAGGTATCGGTGGTGAGAGAAATGGGTGAAGGTCCTCAAAAGGTACAAACTTCCAGTTTTTAAATACGTCATGGGAACATAATACACGGCATGGTAACCATAATGAGTAATACTGTATGCCATCTGAAAGTAGCTAAGAGAGTAGGTCTTAAAAATTTTCATTGCAAGAAAAACAATTTTTTAAACCATGCATGGCAATGAATGTTAACTAGGCGTCTCGTGATCATTTCACAATATATGCAAATAAAGAATCATTACATTGTACACCTGAAATTAAAGTGTCAATTATACCTCAATAAAAACCAAAAAAGTAAAAACACATGCACTTGCTATGCAACAAGAACTGTGCTCAGTACTTTGCATATATTTCCCTTAACGCCCAGAACAACTGTTAACATCCTCATTTGACAGATGAAAAAGACCCCTGGACTCTGAGATGTTAAGTAATTCACCCAAAGGCACAGAGCTGGCAGGGCTGGGATTCAAGCCCAGGTAGCCATGCTCTTTGGCACTCATTAGGCAGGCGTGTCCTCTTTCTGCAGATGGGGACACAGAGGTTCAAGGGACTCAGTTACTTGCATAAGGACTCAGTGAACAAAAGCCTAAGATTCCAGTTCAGCTCAGCAGATCCCAAGGTTCAGGGGCAGAAACCTAACATCTACCGTCAGAGACTCGGGGTCAGGCTGAATTGTGCCTGGAGTCCAGTGAGCCTGCTCCAGGAAAGGCGTGTTCAGTTCCAGCAACTGCCCTTCTAAAGATGAAAGGAAGCTGGAGAGGGTGCCAAGAAGGGGCACAAGAAATGGTCCATGGGGTGTGGATGACAAGGCTAAAAGGGATGACGACGGGGGAAACGGGTAGGTTAACAAACCCATCACATTAGCACAAAGAGTTTGAAGCTTGAACAAGGAGATCAGGAAAAAAATAAAACTGTCTTGGTGTAATTCTGTGATAGCACTTATCACAGAAAGTGTGAATGAGGAAAAACTGTCACCTATTCTGTGCCAGCCACTGTATGAGGTGCTTTCTATACCCCAGATCTAATCTCGGCGACCGTGATATCCAGACATTAGTGTCCCTGTCTTCCAGATGAAGATGCTCAGGCTTGGAGAAGTTAAGAATAAGTGGCAGAGGGATTTCCCTGGGGGTCCAGTGGCTAAGTCTAAGCCTCCACAGTTCCGGCACAGGGGGCCTGGGTTCGATCCCTGGTCAGGGAACTAGATCCCACATGCCACAACTAAGATCCAAGATCTCCCCAACCCCATGCCGCAACTAGGACTTGGCATGGCCAAATAAACAAATATTTTTAAAAAGTAAGTGGCAGAGCTGAGGTTGGAAACAGGTGTTCCTGACTCTGAAGGCAGCTTCCCTATTAAAATATTGACCTCACCTTCATCTCCCAATTATATAGTAAACTCTGGAGACAACACCATGTCTTCATCTGCACACCCAAGGTAGTCAATAAATGCTGTATTCAAGGGCTGCTTCACCACCAGCAGTTCAGCTTGGAGGCAGCTCCTCTGAGGCAGGAGCTGGCAACGCCTCCCAGCTGGTGTGCCTACTGTCTTGATTTCCTTATTCTCTTTTGTGAGAGGAGAGGGACAAGGGTTTGAGACTTCTCCCCAATATTTTCCTGAGCCTCAGGTTCAACTCAGCAAAGTGGGAAGTTGGGGGGCCCAGTGATGGGGTCAGTATTTCTATTTTCCCTCACTTTCCCTGCCTGGGCAGTTATCTGTGGCCCCCACCCCAACCCTCATTCCCATCATCTTCAAATTATCTCATGTGCCATCTATAGTTTTGCTTTTCTCTTATTCTAAAGGACATCTGGAGTTTCTTCCTGATGAACTCTGCCTTCTTTTCTTATTTTGGTAACATAGCCTTGATTTTCCTTTGAGAAATACCTCTCCTCCATTTTCAGTATCTGTGGTATTAGCCGTTTGCACCCCTACCCCATCTGGCTGCAGGGATGGGCACTTTTGAGTCACAGTGTTTGGTCTGAGAACACACATGACCAATTCTAGACCACTGAGAAGCAGTCCTGGGATTTTTGCTTCCTCTAGGGGAGAAGAGGTATATTCTTTCCATGGGTAAACCTGGAAAGAGTTAAGGTGCTGGAAGACAGATGCAGCTAACATCTTTGTCCACCCTGAATATTCATTGGGAGGACTGACGCTGAAGCCGAAGCTCCAAAACTCTGGACATCTGATACGTAGAACTGACTCATTGCAAAACACCCTGATGCTGATAAAGATTGAAGGCATGAAGAGAAGGGGGCGGCAGAGGATGAGGTGGTTGGATGGCATCACTGACTCAATGGACATGAGTTTGAGCAAACTCCAGGAGATGGTGAAGGACAGGGAAGCCTGGCGTGCTGCAGTCCATGGGGTTGCAAAGAATTGGACACCACTGAGCAACTGGACGACAACAACAAGGACAGAGAATACTATCAAGCTATCAGGTCAAGTAATAAAGAGAGTCGTCATCTGAGGACCTAGATCCAGCCAAGCCTGAAGCCAATACTATGCTTGGAGTTTCGTTTATGTGAGCCAAGATATAACATCTCCCTTAAGCTATTTTGAGTTTGGTTTCTACCACCTGTAATCAGAGAAGACATGATTAACACATCTATGGTCATAGGATACTAATCCACACTCCAAGAGGTGCCACTGCTAAATGCTTGCACTTAAAATCCAGAGTGACCAACACAAGAGAAATACCCACTTCTGAAGAGACAGGTGTTATTCTAAGTTTCACACACTTCTACCTGCTGTCTCCTGGCCTCTTCAAATTAACCATGTCCTTATGTTTCTTCGAGTTTCCCAGAGCACCTCTTTGAGGAAGCTTCCTGCATAGCCCAGCCAAATGCTACACTCTAGTGACGGGGGAACATGGAAGGCCAGGGACCTTCACTTTCTAGTTGTGAGGCCTTGAAGAAACTTCTTCACTCCCTAAGCCTCAGTTTCATTGTCAGTAAAATGGGATAATACCCACCACGCAGAGGGCCCGTGAGGGCAGAGTAAGATGATATATAGATAGAGTGCCAGAGCAAATATAAGTTCCCTCCTTGTATAGTAAGTGTGATTTTTTTTTTAACCTAACAAATTAACAAAGATGCAAAAGACTGATCCTATCCAGTATTGAGGAGATTGTGGAGAAATGGGGATTCAAATGCCTTACTGCCAAGGTGTGAATCGGTAGTCTTTCTAGAGGGCAAGACTCTATCAGATGTAAAATTGGGCATGACCCCAGCATTTTTAATCATCCAGCCTACAGATGCTCAAGGGAACAGAGCTAACTGTACAAGAATGCCCACTGAAACGCTGTTTAGAATACAAAGCATTGGGAAATGCCTGGCAGTTCAGTGACTAGGGCTCTGAGCTTCCAGTGAGTGGGGCGCAGGTTTGATTCCTCATCAGAGAACTAAGATCTTACATGCCCTGGCACAATCTGCCACCACCCCCCCCAAAAAAAAAGAGAATATATAAAGCATTGGAGACAGCTTGAGTCTCCTTCAAGAGGGGACAGGTATACCACATCATGGACCCGTGTGTGGTTGAAAAATTTTACTTCTGCTACATGTGTGCTTTCGGGCAAGTGATTTTTAACTTCCCCAAGATTTTAGTCTCCTCTTTGAGGAAAATAAGGGGGCCTGCTCCACGGGCTGTTTTAGAACAAAGCGTAGCACCTTGCACACAGTGCAATAAAAGGTATTGCTTAATAAAGGTTGTGAGCTATTTTTATTATTATATTTGTGTGAACAGACATGGAAAGATATGTATACTATACTGGCAGGTGGAAAAAAGTACGCTCTAGAAAGAATTATCTCTAAAATAATATGTGTGCAAATATTAGGTTGAACCATTTTAAACTGCTATTTGAGTAGGCCAAAACAATCAAATGTCAGCGATTTCATATGGTTCTATCTAATGTGTTTATTTGTACATAGAAAAAAATCTAGAAGACTCAGCAACTGTTAACAACTATCACCCTACCACCCTCCCCAGGGAAGGGAGGGACTTTCACCTTCTTTAACACTATTTTTGTCTTTGAATTTTTTTTTAACCAGTAAAATATATTTTACTTTTATAACAAATTTCAACTTCTTTAAAAAGCACAATTTTCTGTGCTTTTTATTGTTTTTATGACAAAAAATGTAAACTCTAGTGATAGAAAACACAGGGTGCCATTAACCCCTGTTATTAATATACCCTGCTATTAAGTTGCTTTGTAATAATGTTCTTTTGCTATTTCTTGTTTGTGTGAGCATTTCTGGCTGTTCTACATTCCTTGAGGGCTGCAAGGACTCTCATCTTAACCTTGACTCCAGAGCTCAGCAGCGTGTCCCCTACACGCTCAAGGTTTTTGATTAAACTCCCCTTAAGTCTAACGTAAGTGCTGAAGTGGTTTTCCAAGGTTCTCAGGGTGAAATCTTGGAGTCCTTCCAGAGATTTCACTCTATACCTTCTCTGACCTCATCCCTCTTGCTCCCTTCTGTCTAGCCACTCTGACCCCTTAGACGTTCCCCGGACATGCCAGGCATGCCCTTGTCTCAGGGCCCTGGCACTTTCTATTTCTTCAGCCTGAAACATTCTTCGTCCCGGCCACTGCACGGCTCACACCCTCTCCACCTTCTCGGGGGGGTGGGGGTGGGGGGCTTCTCTGACCACCTTATTTAAATCTGTAATCTCATCCCTCTACTCCCCACACTCCCTATCCTCACTTCTGCTTTATTTTTCCTCCATGTCATGTATCATGAGTTCTGACTTATTGTGTTTATTCATCTGCGTTCTCTGACTAGAATGGTCAACCCAAGGGTGCAGGTTTTTTTGTCTGTTTTATTTTATTCACGGCTGTACCACTGGGTCTGGCATAATGGATACTCAATAAATATCTACTGAATGAACTTACGTGCTTCAAGAGAAGAAATGGGAGAAACACAAAAGTCAGATGGATGTGGATTGAATCTCTCTACACTAACCTCGCTGGGCTTTACTTTTCACACCTCTAAAAATGGAGTTCAAGGAGACTTTGCAGACCTCCTCTCCCCGCCAGGACAAGAGCTGCCACCCAGCAGCACACAGCTGTCTGAACCGTTCCTCTCCTGGGTTTGCTGGCCCACGCTGTCCTCTAAGACCTCTGTCACTTGTACCTTATGCCAGTGGAATTTGAGGAACCCCGGCAGAGGCTCTGACTCCTGTGAGCTATCAGGACAAAGAGGAATCAAAGGCTCCAGACACTGAGGGTTCAGGGCCTCTCCCTGGAGAAATCAGCTGACCTCAGATTGCCAGGCTTCCTGTGGCTGGGCGCGGAGGGGCGGGGAGGGGAGGGAAGGGGCTGGGGGCGGGCAGAGGGCGTGACCAGAGGAGGGTCCTGCAGGAAAGGAAACGGCGGCGGGAGCGTGCGCAGCAGTCACCTGCCGATTTCAATCACTCCTTAGCCCCGGAGGCGGGGACGCTCCTGATCCTGCTTTTACAAGGGAGGAAACCAATGCTCAGAGAAGTGAAGTGTCTTCTTTAGAGTCCAAGTCTGACCCTAAAGCCCTACACTAGACCTTCAAGCTACGTGGGCTCAGATTAAGCATCAGAATCACCTGGGGAGCTGGTTGAAACTGAAATCTGCCAGGGCCCGCCCAGACCTACTGACTCAGAGTTTCCAGGGGTGGGGTCCAGGTGTCTGCAGTTTTCACAAGTTGGCATTCGGGCTTCCCCAAGGAGGGCTCTGTCTCCCCCACCCACCCAGGCAGCCCCTGACCTCTGGGTTGGCAGCCATTGACCTTTGAGAGGCATCATTTATTCACTGTTTCCTCTGTAGGAGTGTGGGGGAGTGGTTCTCCCCTGGGGGCATGTGGTGTGTGGGGGGGTGGTGGGGGGGGAGGGGGGTGGGGGGGTGGTTCTCCCCTGGGGGCGTATGTGTGTGTTGTGTGCAGCTCAGTCATGTCTGACTCTTTGTGACCCCATGGACTGTAGCCCACCAGGCTTCTCTGTCTATAGGATTTTCCAGGCAAGAATACTAGAGTGGGTTACCATTTCCTTCGATCCCAACTTAGGGATCGAACTTGCGTCTCTTGAGTCTCCTGCACTGGCAGGCGGGTTCTTTACCACTGGCGCTACCTGGAAAGTTCCCTAAAAACTCAAGTGCAGCGATACAGTGGGTGCCAGGCCCATGATCCTGTAGTTCTTAGATTTCAGGAGTAGATGAAGATACAGAGCATTTGGGCATCCTTAAAAGTACCAATCACTAACTGCAAAGAGAATGACTAATTTCTCTCTTTTACATGGCCTGTAGTCTTTAAATGTATCCAGGTGCTAAGTGATTCTTTTAAAATTTATAGATTCTTTTTAAGAGTCACTGAATATATTTTCCTCAACTAGTGGGTACTAAAGCAAAACTACTAACATGAGGGAGGAGCACCAGGAATTTTAAAAGCCAATCTCTGGATTGGCTGGTTGCCTGTTGAGAGCAAGAAAGGGCTGGAGGGATTGGGTGTAGGCATCACAGGAAAGATGGAGGCTCAGAGAAGGAAGCAGAGAGGAGAGGCTGTGTCAGGATCAGTTTCACCTACTTGATAAACTTTGTTAAAATTTACTTTTCTAGGCTAGCTGGAGAGCTTGGTGATCCCCAGTTCAGCCCTTGGGCTTTATAGCTCAGAGCTGGGCAGTGACTTGCCTAAGGTCACCCTGCTGGGGAGCAACAATATAGGTATTGGCCTGTATGGCTCTGAGTCAAGGGCTCTGTATCACTGAATCATCCTTCCCTCCTTCACACTCTAGACTGAGAAGATGACAGCAGGCAGATGTCAGGGCAAAGCTGAGGACCTGTCATCAGATTCCTGAACTGAAGTTGTTATTAACTTCCCTTCACCTAGAGGAGGGCTTCCCTGGTGGGCTCAGCAGTAGAGAATCTTGCCTGTGATGCAGGAGACCTGGGTTTGATCCCTGGGTCAGGAAGGTCCCCTGGAGAAGGCAATGGCAACCCACTCCAGTAATATTGCCTGGAGAATCCCGTGGACAGAGGAGCCTGGCAGGCTGCAGTTCATAGGTTTGCACCGAGTTGGACACGTCTAAAGCAGCAGCAGCACCTAGGGGAAGCCTGTTGTCCCTCTCCAGAGGAGGCAGAGCCCGAAACTCAGAGGCTCTCAGTGGGCATGACTCCCTCCCTGGGTCCCAGGACTGCCCCGAGTGCCAACTAGAGGCTCAGGATTCTGGGACCCCACAGAGTCAAGCAGGAAAGGCCCCAGTTCACCCTCCCTGCCTTGCCTCTGCTCCTGCTGGTCAAGGGGAAGTGGTAGGCCTCCTAGGATCCTCATCGACACACACTGCTCTAACCATACACCCAGTCTCAGGCCCCTCAGAGAAGACAATCCTGACTCCTTGGGGGTACTTCTCAGAGGATTTGCTGTTCTTCCTCCTCCTTCTGGCCCCCTCTGGGCTCTGCCTAGGATGGCCGGTGGCAGCCTTTCTGCCAACATGTTGGAGAGAAGTGGGTGACTGTCCCAGCTTGCTCTGGGCTGGTGCAGGTCCCCCGGCCTCTTCCCAAGAGAGGACGCCAAGGCCAGGGACAGTTTTGGTGAGGACAGGCTGACCCCAAGGTCTTTTCCCTCCTCACCCAGTCTTTCCGGGGAGGGAGTGTGCCCTGCTGGTCTCTATCTCTCATCTGCTTCTTCCTCTGCCTTCTGACCACTTCTCTATTGCTCTTTTGCCTTTCCGGCATCCCCACCCCCAGCACTATCACTACTTCCTCCCATCCCAGGCTCTAGTATCACGGGCTGGTGGGAGGACTGCCTTCCTCATCTCTCTCTCCTATGACACGGGCCCTGCAGTTTCTGGGCTGGTGGGAGGACTGCCTTCCTCATCTCTCTCTCCTGTGACACGGGCCCTGCAGTTTCTGGGCTGGTGGGAGGACTGCCTTCCTCATCTCTCTCTCCTATGACATGGGCCCTGCAGTTTCTGGTCCACCTGCCGCCGGGCCTGAGACTCCCACTGCTACTCGAGTTCCCAGAATAGACACGTTTTCTGTTGATGGATTGAAATCTACCACTAATCCTGTATGACCGCAGAAGCTGCTGGCAGTGGGCTCATTGTGAGCTGTGATGTAGTACAAAGACAGTGGATGGATGCTTCGATTATGCATCCTCCCCTTGCAATCTCCCTTGTAAATACTCAACGGGTGGGGGTGGTGGCACAGGCATCTGCCCAGTTAGAGGCCAAGACAGAAGCTCCAACTAAGAGGCTTACTGCCTGGTGGGCTCAGGAAATCTAAATGCAGTACCTTCCACTTATGAGGGAAATAGAGAGCCTGGAGGTGTCACAGGGGCCACAGCTAATGGAGTGGTGGAAAACGGAGACAACAAACTATGGAGGTTGGGATTGTTCCTGGAAGATATTAAAGGGGCGACATGGGAAGTGGATATAGGACATGGAGTTTCTGCAAGGATGGGTTTTGAATGATCTGCTTTTCCTCTGTCTGCCCTGCAGAGCTCACTAGACTACATAACCTGCAATAAGACGATTTAAGTAGAATGTGAGGAAGAACCTGCCTCTTGGGAGATTCTCTCAGATGATCAAAGGTGGTCGTGGACTCTCCTTCCTGGGAGAGCCAAGAATCATTTACTAGATGCTCACAAGTCTGGCTAAGGGGTCGATTATGGGATAGGACCAGGTTGGGAGATCCAAGTTCATCATGTCCAAGTTCAGCAAAGTAGAGGGAGGGGAAACAATGCCTATCCTGTCCCATTCGTCTCTAGGGTTTCCAGGTACCTGCTCAGTCATTTAGAATGGAGGTTTCCTTGAGACTATACTCCTCCTTTGTTGGGGGAGGGGAGGGCGACAGAAGAGATACAGGAGTCTGTGGCCTAGCCTCATGCCAGGCGCATACCTGGTGCTCAATGTTTGTAGAGTGAATGAATGAACCCCGAAGGCGGATCCCAGGGGGCTGAGGCCTCCCTCATCCTGTCCCCCTGTGCCCCCAGCTCCAGTGACCTAGGGCCTTGCTTCTTGCCCGCTAATGAGCGTGAAGGCAGCACTAACCCAGGAGTGCAGGACAGAAACTTTTTGGTCTCCCAGGAATTATCTAGGACCAAGCAATGAACTTCAGGGCCATCACTGATGGGGCTCTTCCTGGACTCAGATTCTACCCCTTCCCTGCTAGAGGTCTCAAGGCCTAAGATAAGTTTTCCAACCTGGTGGGCGTGAGGGGGTTGGTGAACGGCAGTATGATGGGGTCTTCAGTCCTTGCCCCTTCCCAGTTCTGTCCCACCTAGGAGGCAGGGTGCAGAGTAGATGCTCTCCTGCCAAGGACGACTGAGCCCTTAGGGCCATGAGAGGCTCTTGAACCCTTTCTCTCAGCTCCGGGAGGAAGTGACTGACAAGTACTAGCTAACTGTCTCTCTTCAAAGCCAGGAGGAAGCAGCAGGAGGGAGTAAGGTGCATGCCCAAGCCTGACTCTGGGGAGACATGTGCTCATCACATGGAATCTGGGATGTAGCTTGGCTCATGGCCCTCAGAAACCTCAGAACCCCATGATGCCGCCTCTGCTCTCCTGAGAGTTTGGGTCGGGGCCCTGCACACACCTCACTGGGGCCTCTGGATGGTGGGCGGCAGCATCCACCAGGCCATGTCACCCCAGTTACCCAGCACCGGCCCCTCACCCTCCCAGGGCCCCTGGCTAGCTGGGGTGCCCCTGGAGGAGCGCAGGGTTCGCGCCTAGCTCCCAGGAAGCAGGGGCTGCTGAGGCGCAGCTGCCGGCCTCCCCTGCGCCCCGGGTGCCGCTCACCTTGAGCTGGGACTTGGAGACCTTGCCGCTCTTCTCCACGTCCAGTGCGGTGAATGCGTACCAGATGGACTTAAGCAGCTCCTTGCGCAGGGCCATGGCTGAGGCGCCCGCCCGGCCCAGGGGCGGCTCTGACACCAAGATCCGGTTTCAGGAAATGCAAACGGCAGCAGAGACCGCAGCAGGGCCACGGCGCGGACCAAGAGCTCCACCTGCCTGCTCTCGCAGGCTCCCTCGCTGGCAGGACCCAACCTGTTGCTCAGTGGCCCCGCTCCCTGCTTGGGACTGGGGACCAAGCCCTGGGGAGCTATGGCCCTAGCTCTATTCAACCTGGTTCCCTGGGCGTGAGGCCCTTTGGGAGCCTCCTGGGCCCCCAGAGGCAGCTTGCTGAAGGAAGAGTGAGCCCGTCCTGACTTTGGAGTCAGACAGCAAGGGGCAGGTCCTGTACCAATCCCACACTTACCAGGTGGTGTACCAATCCCACACTTACCAGGTGGGAGGCTTTGGATGAACAACGTAACCTCTTCAAGCAGCTTCTCATTGGTAAAGCAGGAGAAATGCTCACCTCATAGATTGTAAAGAGGTCTGAGGATGGGTGTAAAGCTGGGTTAGGCTCTGGGTAAAGCATTTCTTTTAAGGCCATCTAACACTACTGTGGTGGCGGGGCCCCTCCCACCACCACCAATATGAACTTGAAGGAGGAACTGGGCCAGAGCACCTCTCTAGGTCCGGAGGACTTGGCACGTGATTGGCTGCTTCCTTATCCCCTGGCCTTGGCTCTAACAAGGCACCCAGAGGACTGCCCCCTCTGGGGCCCAGTCGCTCTGACCCAGAGACTCTGAGGCTCATAGGGTGAGCCCCGTGGTGGGGCCCAGCTTCCAGGGCGCTGGGAGCAGGAGGGTGGGGACCCAGCGCCCTCCACATCAGTGCTTCTGTTTCTTTAGACTCAGTACCTGTGAGGGCTGGCGCATACTCCTGCCACTAACAGTTGCCTTGGATGTTGAAGGTAACTGAAGCACCCCTACTTGGGGGCATGCCCCAGCACCTGTCCTTCCAAGGAGCAGGTGCAAAAGAGAGTTTGCTAGGCATCCTAGGAGAGGATGCCTGTGTTGGGGGAGAGGGGGCACATCTGTGACAGTGGACAAGAGAGGAAAAGAAACACCTCCACCTACGTCTGCAATGCTCCCAAGCAGGAGGGGTCAAAGCCACGAGTTCTCCCCACCACCTCCCTCTCCTGCATTCCGCCCTTCCCGCCAGGGCTGGTTTGGTCCTACCACATACTTTTCAGAAGACTCCAACTGTGTCTTCAGACTTCCACAGCATAGTCCCAGACACCTAGGTGGGTACCCCCAGAGCTGGGTATCGAAGCTGGCACTTTAGCACCAGGGCAGCAGAGCCATCAGAGATTTTGGTGCCTTGGCAAGGGTACCCCCAGTCCCTGGGGCTTTGCTCACTTGGAGCAGTGGACTGTGTGCTATGTGTAGAGAAGCGGTTGGGTCTGGAGGGGCTGTGATGATGTATCACAAGGCAAGGTAGAAGAAAACAGACTTCCTCCAGTCTAGTCATCTTGAGGCTTGAGATCCAACCAGAGCCTGGAAGCAGTGGTCACACTGGCCTTGTTTGGCTGCCCGGAGCCCACCTGCTCAGCTGTGGGCAGGAAGCCACTGGCAACTCCTCGGGGCTTCTCACATTACGGCTTCCTTCCCCAGGACTCCTGGCAGGGCAGGCCCTCCAGTCCGACAGTAAGGCTGAGTGAGGTCTGTGCCTGGGATACAGGACCAAGAGCCTGATTTGACCAGCCCTGGCACCAGGGCCCAAAGCTGAAAGGAGGGAGGAAAGACCCAGGTGGAAACTTGGAACTTTTATTAAATACTCATTCACCCATTTGCCACCACCATCCAGAGCAGGAAAAAAAATTATCAAAATGGAATTAAAAAAAATAAAACAAATTACACCCAATCCCCAGTATGTACAAGGTTGTTCCTGGCCTCTCTGCCACAGCTGTGGAGAGGCTGGGGAGCAGCTGGGGTGGGCATGGGGCTGGGCACCTTTCTCCAGCCACGGGCCCCTGAGCAACTCTGACTGTGGTGGCAGAAAGTCCCTACTGCCAAGGGGCCAGACACCTCGACTGGCCTCTGGGGAGGTGTTTATTGCTGGGAGGGGCAGGGCTGGGCCCACTCTGCCCCTACTGGGCGGAAGAGCTGTCTGACTGCTCCCAGAGTGGGCAATGACCAGTTGGGAGTAGAGGACCAGTCCCAAAGCAGCCCCAATCGCCACCTGAGAAAGGGGATGGACCGAGGCCAGGACAGGTGTTTTCCAGAGAGAGAGGGTGCTGAGCTGATTCTGGGGGGAGGACACCCCAGTGCAGCCTGCTGATCAAACTTGTCCTCCTTAGCTCCTGAGGATGACGCACTCCCCCGACTCCAGCTGCCTGGCCCTCCTTGGGGGCAGGGCTCCTGTGCCCTTCAGGCCATTTTCCTGCTGCCTTCTTGCCCCAGAGACCTTTGTGGCCACCTGCACGTCAGCCACAGCCTGGGCCCTTGGAGGCAAGGATGCCTGTGCAGCCTGGCACATCCTCCAACATGGTGTGGGACGCAGCCCTCGGGCTCAGCAGCTGCTCTCCGACTCTGCAGTCTCCAGGGTCGCTGCCCCCCGCTGCATGGCAGCAGTGGCCACGCTGATGGCCTCCTCCAAGGTCTGTTGCGCCTCCAGCTGTGGAGAAGGAAGGAGAGAGTGAGACCCTCCCTCCCAGGTCCCAGTGGTAGGGTATGTGGTCTACTATTTTGAATGTCCTCCGCCCACCCAGTGTCACACACACCTGAGCACTCAGTAGGGCCCCAGGAAACAGCAAGTTCACTGATAGAACCCTATTAGGCTAGGTATGGTGAGGAGCCATGGAACGGTTCAGGGTCAGACAGAGCAGCTTGCTCATAGAAGGGGAATGGCGGGCTGGAATAATCATCGGACCTAACAGAAGCAGAATATATTAAGAAGTGGCAAGAATACACAGAAGAACTGTACGAAAAAGACCTTCACGACCCAGATAATCACGATGGTGTGATCACTCACCTAGAGCCAGACATCCTGGAATGTGAAGTCAAGTGGGCCTTAGAAAGCATCACTACGAACAAAGCTAGTGGAGGTGATGGAATTCCAGTTGAGCTCTTCCAAATCCTGAAAGATGATGCTCGGAAAGTGCCACACTCAATATGCCAGCAAATTTGGAACACTCAGCAGTGGCCACAGGACTGGAAAAGGTCAGTTTTCATTCCAATTCCAAAGAAAGGCAATGCCAAAGAATGCTCAAACTACCGCACAATTGCACTCATCTCACATGCTAGTAAAGTAATGCTCAAAATTCTCCAAGCAGGCTCCAGCAATACGTGAACCGTGAACTTCCAGATGTTCAAGCTGGTTTTAGAAAAGGCAGAGCAACCAGAGACCAAATTGCCAACATGCGCTGGATCATCGAAAAAGCAAGAGAATTCCAGAAAAAACATCTACTTCTGCTTTATTGACTATGCCAAAGCCTTTGACTGTGTGGATCACAATGAACAGTGGAAAATTCTTCAAGAGATGGGAATACCAGACCACCTGATCTGCCTCTTGAGAAATCTGTATGCAGGTCAGGAAGCAACAGTTAGAACTGGACATGGAACAACAGACTGGTTCCAAATAGGAAAAGGAGTACATCAAGTCTGTATATTGTCACTCTGCTTATTTAACTTATATGCAGAGTACGTCATGAGAAATGCTGGGCTGGAAGAAGCACAAGCTGGAATCAAGACTGCTGGGAGAAATATCAACCTCAGATATGCAGATGACACCACCTTTATGGCAGAAAGTGAAGAGGAACTAAAAAAGCCTCTTGATGAAAGTGAAAGAGGAGAGTGAAAAAGCTGGCTTAAAGCTCAACATTCAGAAAACTAAGATCATGGCATCCAGTCCCATCACTTCATGGGAAACAGATGGGGAAACAGTGGAAAGTGTCAGACTTTATTTTTTTGGGCTCCAAAATCACTGCAGATGGTGACTGCAGCCATGAAATTAAAAGACGCTTACTCCTTGGAAGGAAAGTTATGACCAACCTAGAGAGCATATTCAAAAGCAGAGACATTACTTTGCCAACAAAGGTCCGTCTAGTCAAGGCTATGGTTTTTCCTGTGGTCATGTATGGATGTGAGAGTTGGGCTGTGAAGAAGGCTGAGTGCCGAAGAATTGATGCTTTTGAACTGTGGTGCTGGAGAAGACTCTTGAGAGTCCCTTGGACTGCAAGGAGATCCAACCAGTCCATTCTGAAGGAGATCAGCCCTGGGATTTCTTTGGAAGGAATGATGCTAAGGCTGAAACTCCAGTACTTTGGCCACCTCATGTGAAGAGTTGACTCATTGGAAAAGACTCTGATGCTGGGAGGGATTGGGGGCAGGAGGAGAAGGGGACGACAGAGGATGAGATGGCTGGATGGCATCACTGACTCGATGGATGTGAGTCTGAGTGAACTCCGGGAGTTGGTGATGGACAGGGAGGCCTGGCGTGCTGCGATTCACGGGGTCACAAAGAGTCGGACACGACTGAGCGACTGAACTGAACTGACTCAGCCCCCTTATTTTCCAGATGAAGGAACAGGGACACGAAGAAATGAAGAGTTGAGACTGCAAGGCAGAATGCCATGAAAGTTACCGTGAAGGTCAGAAGGGGCTCCCCACCCTGCCTCAGTGAAGGAAGAGCCTGGGCCTGAGACAGGTGTGTGGCTGCAGGCAGAAAGGGATTTGTCCTCTGAAATGGGCACCTTCAGACCCGAATGCTGTCCTCTTCCCTCCACCGAGTTCCCCTGCCCTTCGTGCTTCTTTCTGCAGCCACCAGTCTCCTCACCTGCACCGCAATGTGGGTTCCGTTGGCTGTGGCCAGCAGTGCCACCTGTTGATGATGAAGGGATGCTACACTTGAGTCCTCAGCCACCACAGTCCCAGAGGTGATGATCGTGACCTGAAACATATATTAAGAACGAGGTTTTCCAACCTACTTACATTATTCTCTCAACCCCCAATCCAAAAAAATCCCTTCAAGCAAGGTGGCTGGGAACAACTCAGAAGGAAATGAATAAAATCATTATGAGTCAGATTAATGAGCTAGCTTGGGGCTCAGAGCTAAGTGGGGATTGTGGCGGTGGTGGTTTAGTCACTAAGTTGTGTCCAACTTGAGACCCCATGCGCTATAACCCACCAGGCTTCTCCTTCCATGGAATTTTCCAGGCAAGAACACTGGAGTGGGTTGCTATTTCCTTCTCCAGGGGATCTTTCCAACCCAGGAATTGAACCTGGGTCTCCTGCATTGCAGGCGGATTCTTCTACTGACTGAGCTACCAGGGAAGCTCTAAGTGGGGGCTGTATGTTTCTTTAACTTACAGCCAACTTAATTGATGAATTTTGAGCCACAGAAGGACAGAGATGTAAAACGCCCCACAGGTAATTTAATACCCTCATTTGAAAATGGACTAAAGCTCATGGAAAAGTAAC
The DNA here is from genome assembly GCF_029378745.1 of Bos indicus. Classification (NCBI taxonomy): domain Eukaryota; kingdom Metazoa; phylum Chordata; class Mammalia; order Artiodactyla; family Bovidae; genus Bos; species Bos indicus. The sequence goes on along the minus strand of NC_091782.1, from coordinate 10,768,894 downwards.
ATGCAACATGCCTACGGCAGCAAGCAAACTGTCTCTTGACTCTCAGATCAATGCTTGTCAACAAAGGAGAGTTGCTGATGACCCAGAGTTGTAGGGAAGACGCTTTATCTGTGGGAATCTTGGTCCTCCTAAGAAGGCTGGACTAATTTAGCCCGCACTTTTTAAGGCCTGTCGCACAGAAAGGAAGGACAAGAGAGGAAGAACCCCAAGCAAGCGGCCTGGTCGTACGGGCTGCGTCTGGGTGCCGTCGGCGCTGACCATGGCGACTGTGTGGGCGCCAGAGGTGGCGAGGGTGTCGTCGTGACTGGGGATGGCGAGGGTGGTGCTGCCATGCTGGGTCACCATACTGATGGCGCTCCCCAGGGCCTGCAGGTCTTCTGGGGACAGGCTGACCTGCCAATGGGAAGGAGGAAGATGAGCCAGGAGTGGAGGGGAGGGTTGTCTGAAAGCCCCCAGGCAGATGAGCCTGCTCTCTCAGGTTTGCTTATCGGTAGACTAGAGGATCAGCTTCTTGTCACAGGGTGGAGGGATCAGGACAAGCAAGTGAAACAGGCCCTGGCTGCAAAGAGAGGCTACACTGGAAGAAATCTGCTGACCACGTCTATTCACCACCACTTTGCCTCAGGGCTCTGTTCCATGCAATTCAGGGTTTCTACCCAATTTCACCCTCGTCATCAACTCTGAAAGTTACAGGTGCGCTTGACACTGAGCGTGCAGACAGAGGCCGGGTTATGCTGCTGGCGCGAAAGCCCAGGCTTGCAGAGGCCACACCGTGCTCTGGCCCGTACACCAACATGCCTCTCTGGAGGAGGACATCCAAGTGTTTCACTCAGGCAAACAGGACCTGTCAGCCTTCAAGTAAAAAGGGAAACTACTAGCTATGCTCCAGAAGCCCCAGAGACTGAGTTGGACGCATGAGCAGGCGGCCTGTGTTACAGGGAGTTGGGAGCCTCGGCCTCAGCTCTTGAGATCCAGAAGGGTGAAAAAGAGAACCTGGGTGAAGATGGGGCTGTTAGAACCTGGTGCTCCCCAGAGAGAGAGGGAGGGGCTACCAGCCAGAGGGGCCCACCCCACCCCTCGCCCCCGGCCTGTACCTGCTGGGCACCATCCTGAGTGATCAGAGCCACCTGGGGGGCCCCGTCCTCCTCGGTCACCATAGCCACTTGGGTAGGGAGGTCATCGCCCTCTTCCTTCACCTCTGACACGTAAGCAATGTGGGGACGCTTGGGTGGCGGGCTCTCCTCGGCTGCAGATGCAGCTGGGAAAGGAGAGCCAAGGCTGACACCTGCCCCCAGGTGGTCATGGGGAGACCTGGCTTGTCCCCACTCTCACCTCCTGCCCACGCCCCTCACCCTCGAGCTGCTGCTGCTCGTAAAGGGCCTGCTCGCTCTCCTCTGTGGCCTCCAGCTCGCCGTGGGCGCTGCGCTTGTGCATGGCCAGGGTGGAGGTCTGCCGGTAGGTCTTGCCACAGGTGCTGCAGGTGTAGGGCTTGCAGTGTGTGTGCACCACGTGGTGCTTATACAGGCTTGAGTACTCGGTGAAGCGCTTCCCGCAGCCTGGCACCGTGCAAACGTATGGCTTCTCCCCTGGGGACACTGGGCTGTGAGGGGGGTGGGACCTGGGGCTGGCAAGGGGGAAACTAAGGGAGCAGGAGTGAGGGACAGGGTTGGTGAAGAGAGAGCCAGAGGGAGGAAGAGGGACTGGGATCTGGGACTCTGAAGGGACAGAGCTGGGGAAGATGGCCAGCAGCAGAGACAGAGGAAGTGAGTGTGGGACCACGGGGCCTGCAGACAAGGGGGAGAGAAGACAGGGGGGTGGGCAAGGCTGAGGCTAGTGAAGGGGCTGGTGAGGGGCACCAGGGCCTTGTGAACAGAAGCAGGAGACAGAGAGGGATGACTGACGGGGACGTGCCAGGTATGACGGCAGAGGGAGGGGACGCGTGCGTCCGAGAGATGACAGAAGCTAGACAGGGACGTAACACTGGGGTGGGTGAGGATACACGGGAGTCACAGGGACAGTGGACGACGTGAGGAGCTGAAGACATTCCACTCTGCTCTCTCCCCATTGTGCCTGACCCTGGCCTTTATCTGGGAGCTCCGCTGGAGGGGGCGGATTTCAGGTGGGTGCAGATGGGGGCAGGGGGCTGACAAGGCCAGCAGTGCCCATCAGATCAGCCCCAACTGGTAATGGAGGAACTGCTCGCTCACTGCAAGTGAAAGAGCGGTTCTGGGGGCACAGCTGGAACCTCGGGACCCTGTGCCCCGCCCGCGGACCAGCCTGCAACAACCCTCTGTTGAGAAGGTGTCTCAAGTCAGAAGCCTTTGGTAGAGGGGCTGGGGCCTCAGAGGGGGAGGCCCGCGCATGCCAGCTGGCCCACCTGTGTGGATGCGCACGTGATTCTTGTAGTTGGTGGCGCTGGTGAAGCCACGGCCACAGTGGGGCTCGGGGCAGGTGTAGGGCCGCTCGCCTGTGTGGGTGCGCACATGTACCTTGCGGATGTTAGATGTAGTGAAGGAGCGGCCACAGCCCTCGAAGGGGCACCGGAAGGGGCGTTCACCTGTGGAGACCCACGTGTGAGGGCGGCTCAGCAAGGGGTCCCGCAGAGCGGGGTGAGCCCCGGGCTTGGGGCCAGGCCCTAACTGGGCTGGGCGGGCAGGGCCCGGCCTACCAGTGTGGGTCCGGACGTGCTTCTGCAAGTCTCCTGAGGTCTTGAAGGCCTTGCTGCACAGCTCCTCTGGGCACTTGTATGGCTTCTCACCAGTGTGGGTGCGCATGTGGCTCTTCAGCCCATATCCTGTCCCGGGGGAAGGGGAGGGGTGAGAAAAGCACTGGGTGGGGCCTCATCTTTAGCATCTGCCTTCCTAAGGCAGGGGCGCTCTCCCTTAAGGTGTGCCCCGTGAGGCTCTGGGCCTCCTTTGGCACAAAGCGCCCGTGTCTGCCTCCGTCCTGCCACTGTCTGGGTACAGAAGTGGGGCTGCGGCAGCGGTTCCTGCTCCCTGCCCTGTCCAGGGCCAGCTGGCGCCATTCCAGAACCCGTGGAAGAGGAGACCCAGAGAACCTATGACCTCAGGGCCTCAACTGAGGGAAAATGAAGTCCAGAGGGAGGCAAGCCCTCCAACCACTGGCACCCCCCACTGGTCTGTGTCAGGGTTGCTTCTTGCCTCCATGACAGGTTTCCTGCAGTGATAGTGCCCTGCAGCTGGAGCACTGAGACAGCAGTTTCTTCCGGAAGGCAGCCTGGTGCTTGGCTCCCTTGAGGGAACATTCAGAGCTAATCTAGGGCCCTTTACCCTCAACTGGAAGCAGTCCACCTTGGTCTCCATCCAGGTAGGTTACCTGTGGCAAAGGCCTTTCCGCAGCTGGGGAAATCACACCTGTATGGACGGTCACCGGTATGAGCTCTCTCGTGCACCTGTGAGGACAAGCAACCATGTCATTCAGAGGCGAGAGGGTATGAATGGGCTCTTCGGTTTCTTTAGGGCCCAGAATATTAGCATTGGCCACCTCCTTTATTTTGCTTCCTCTTCAGTGGAGATGCCCCCTCCAGGGAGCCTTCCCTGATTCTCTTCCCTCATGCACTCTTCACGCGTGTCACAGCCCCCCGTGCTGACATTCCTGTACGCTCATCTCTTCCTTCCAGGAGGCAATGAGCAACCTGAGGTCAGGGACCAGTTCCAGTCAAAGCAGGAAGGCAGGATTGCAGCCTGCTGGGAAGACAGCAAGGCTGAGAGCTCTTTGCAGCCACCTTACCTTTAAGTGATGCGCGGTGGTATAGAGACGCCCACAGCCCTTGTAGCCGCAGCGGAATGCTCTGTCCCCAACCTGTTGTCCTTTGCCATTATGAGGAGCCTGGCTCTCATGCAGAACCTGAGGGGAAAAAATCTTGGGGTCCCTATATGTATTCTCCTCAAAGAAGGAAGGGACGAGGTGGGACACAGGGCCCAGCTGGCAGCTTAAGACCCAATAAACAGGGTTAAACCTACCAAGGGGGAGATGCGCAACCTGGGTGATCGATCTAGACAGATGGAACAGACGCTGAGCCTGCTGCAGAAGGAACAGGGCTGGCCAGTGGAGTCACCACCAGCTCTGATGGACAGAGAGACGATTAAATGTCACTGGGGCTCTGACATCTTGGGGAGAAAGGGCGTCTCTTAGATGGGCAGGTAGGGCGGGGGGAGGAGTGGCCGCAATGGCCACACTCGAGCTGGGCTGAGGGCCAGCTGCCCCCCTTCTGACCGTGGAGGCTGCTGCTCTGGACACGTTTATCCTCTGATAGGAAGAGATTCCTTCCTCCCTGGGGAAACCCATGTTTGGAAGGGGCACTGCCAAGGGGCTGGCTATGGGGACAAGCTCACCTCGGCTCACCAGAAGCGAGGTGGCCACAACCAACAAAGTGCACAGGTGCCCAGGGCAGGGACCTGCAAGTCCTCCCAGAAGCCCCGTTCTACCTGTAGCACCTGGCTACTGACAAGCCCTTCCTTTCCCTCTCTCCTGCCAAAAACCATTCCACACCAGCCTCTGGCTTCAGGGAGCCTTAATGTTGTGCTTTCTTGGGCAGAGTCCTGCTGGAACTGTCCCTTAGCCTTTGTTTTTGGGACACTGTGGCCTTCCCAGGAGCTCTTGAAACTGAACTCTGGAAGGCATGGTGAGCAGAGTCAAAGGAGGGAGGCCAAATCCACAGCGGGTCTGTATAGTCAGCTCCAGGTCAAGGGGTCAGGCAGCTGACAAAGTTTCCTGGACACTCGAGTAGCTGGTGGGTGGCAGGAGAGGGCCACAGGTGGCTGGGCCTGCTCGCCAGGCGAACCCAGTCAAGCGTTCAGATTTCACTCCCAAGTCCCACTGGTTCTTGAGGGAATCAAAAAACTTCAGGGCTAGAAGTGACCCTCTGAGATCATCTGGCCCCAACTCATCATATGAGATGGGAACAAGTTGAGGCCTCGGAGGGGAGTGACTGAGGCAGCACATGGCAGAGGCAGAGCCCACACAGATTTCAGGGCTTACAGTTAAAGCTTGGTTGTCTTCCCAACAGCAGTAAGCTTCTAAAATACACCTTACAGAATGGGGGTGGGAGTGGGCATAGCCCAGAGGGGCCTACTGCGAAGTTTTGTAGTGTCTTTTCAACTTCCTCTTCTCCTCTATGATATAGCCATTCTAGTTTAATTATAAAAACAACTCCCCCAGTCCCCTGGGTAAAATGCACGCTCCAGGAAGCCCTGCTACATCCACCTTGAGGCGCTGGAGTTCGGCCGGGCAGGGAGGACCCTGGTCTGGAAGGCTCTCAGATCTCTGAACTGGCTTCCCCTACAGGCAGGACCACGGCCCAGGCAAAGAGAGCCTAGACTGACTAATGTTTGGAAAGCCAAGATCCTTTTCCTTTGCAGCTGAGCTACTGTGCAAGCCCTGGGTTCCAAGAATCCCAGCTGCTCCGCTACATCTGCTCTCGTCACTGCCTACAGAGATTATTTTCCCAAATGACTTAATAGTCGCAGAAAAGAAAGAAACACAAGAACATCTGACCTCAGAGAACTGGAAAACTAATAAAAGTCGCTGGCAAAGGTTTTCTCAGACAGTGCAGCCAAAGTGAAGCTGGGCCTAAGTTCCCACCGTATGGGTATCACTGTTTCTTACAGCTGCCTTCCCTCTGCAGAGACGCATAAACAAGTGGGAGTGTACACAGCTGTTGGCGGGCCCCAGCTGGGCTGTGACTCTTGCCCAAGAAGATGACCCGTGAGAGATGAGTCGGGGGAGCCAGGCTGCGGGTCACAGGGAGTAGCCCTGGCCATGTGCAGGCACAGGACTAACCCTGTCATCTAGAGAGCTCACCTTGCTGGTATACTGCTCCAGGGCCACCACTGTGTCCGCACTGAAGCCCTCGTCATCCTCTGCGGCCAGGCCCTCCAGGCCCACCTCTGTCTGCACAGCCAGGATGGCGCCATCTGACGGCACAGCCACGGGGTGGTGAATGTAGGCGGTGGAGCCATCTTCCAGCTGGACGGCTTCCAGGGCACTGGGGTCATAGCCCTCTGCAGGGAACATGCGGTTAGCCCAGAAGCTGCACAAGGGCAAGAGATGCGGCTGGGACCTGGGCGTTGAGGTAAGGAGAGGTACATATACCGAGGAGGGTTTAGCCTCTGGTTTCTCCTGCTCCCTCACCTTGGTGGTCCACTCTGGCTGGCCCTCCCTCTGGGGCCACCTCTCCTAAGGATGAGGTCTCCTATGGAGTACTCACTGGGAACACACAAGCTTGGTGAGGACCTGAAAGGACCATCATCTTGGCTGAGATGACCATGAGAACCTCCTGACTGGTGGCCCCTCACCCCATCTAGTTCCCTCCAGGCAGCACAGCATCCAGAAGGAGCTTTGCAGGACACACGTGTGGTCTTGTTACCCAACAGCCTAAACAGTTCAACCATGTCCATTGGCCTCAGGATAAAAACCCAAACCCTTATTCTGCAGCCCCAGTGCTCTGGCCCATCCTCTCTGTTTGGCTTCACCTCACCCACTCTGCCCTCCCCTCCAAGACTCAAGCTCCTGGCAGTTCCATGAATGTGCCCTTCTTTCTCCCTGCCCACCTCCACCCGTTTCCGGGTCACACATGCTGTTCCTTCCGTCTGGAGTACTGAACCCTTCTTGCCATTGCTCTTTCCCAGCTAGGCCCACTCCATCCTCCAGCTCCCAGCCCAAGCGTCACTTTCTCAGAAAAGCCCTCCCTGAGTCTGAACCCCATTTGTAGTGATCAGTTCATGATGGTTCATTTCAAGCCCTTTCCGCCACTAGATTCTAGGAGAGCAGGGACTATGTCTGACCCTGTTCTCTTTTGTATACTCCACACCTAGTGCCTGGCATGCAATTGCTCAAAAAACTACTTGTGGAAGAAATAAACCATTATTCTTCAGTACCTTAAAAGCTTCATTCTTAAAAAATGTAAAAAAAGTATGTGGTCCTGGTTTTGGATATTATTGGATCCCATTTAAAGCCTTAACACTTTGTGGCTGTGCTGTAGCTAGAGCCGCCAGGCCCAGGCCATGGACTCCCATGCTCAGGCTCCTAGGGGCAGAAGCAGCTGCTCCTGCGGTCCACGCCAGGAAAGGCAGGGGTGCCTGCTAATCCAGGTGAGCGTGGGGCCCACGGCTCCATGTCTCCGCCCCAGCTCCCAGGGTGCACAATGCTATCCCCCAACCACGGCCAGTTCTGCCTCCCTTCCTTCTCACCAGTCATGAGGACTGTGACCCCACCTTTGGGTGTGCGGTGTATGTAGGCCATGCTGCCATCTTCCAGCTGCACGGGTTGTCCATCCTCAAAGGAAAGAGGCTCTGTAATGAGAGCAATGCCTGCCTTTCTCTGGAGCTTGGGGTCAGGGAGCAGGGCTCCTTCAGTGGAGGCTGCCTGGCCTCGCTCATGTGGCAGGGGCGTCCTGGGATGCCCTCACCTTTCTGCACTGTCACTTGGTGAATGTATGCAGTGGTCCCATCCTCAAGCTGGATCACTTGCCCTTCAAGAAGCTTGTCTCCTGCGGGGGCAGAAATGGAGAGAAGTGGGCCAGGCCCAGAAGAGGGCTGAGGAACACTTGCCTGCTTTAGTACAGGCCTGTTGGAGGCACAGTCTGCATGTCTAAGCACAGCTTAGACATTCTCCATGTTACCTCACTCCCTGCCTCCCAGGTCTGGGCCTCAGAGGTACCAAGGCAGAGACATCCTGCCATGAAGAATCCTAAGCTCCCAGAAGATTCCCCTTCAGTCACTCACAGGAGGAGCAACTTCATTTATTATTCTACCCATGCCACACAAAGCAGGGACTTCCAACCTGGCAGTAAGCATCTGAGATTGAGCTAAACAGCAAAGGATTCCCTGAAATCTGGAAAGGCCCCAAATGGATCCAAATTCAGATCTGACTCAAATTAACTAAATCAAAATATGTTCCCTTGTCTCCCACTGCGGCAGTATGCCAAGACCAAGACCCTCTGATAAGGCAGTATAACTTACAGGTTAAAAGCAATGGGCTCTGGGGCTTCCCTGGTGGCTCAATGGGAAAGAATCCCTCTGCCAATGCAGGAGAAACAGGTTTGATCCCTGGTCCAGGAAGATCCCACATGCCATGGAGCAACTGAGCTCATGTGTCACAACTAATGAGCCTGTGGTGTAGAGCCAGGAGCCACAAATGAGCCCACATGCAGCAACTACTGAAGCCTGAGTGCCGTAGAGCCCTGCAACAAGAGAAGCCACTGCAACTAGAGAGTAGTCCCCACTCGCTGCAACTAGAGAAAAGCCTGTGCAGCAACAAGTGCCCAGCACAGCACCCCCGCCCACACAAAAAAGCACAGGGCTCTACCACCAGTCCAGACCTCCTGGGTTTGAATTTCAGCTCTACCTCTTACTAGCTGTGTGATCTTAGACAACTTATTTAACTTCTCTGTGCCTCCATTCAGAGAAGGCAATGGCACCCCACTTCAGTACTCTTGCCTGGAAAATCCAATTGATGGAGGACCCTGGTAGGCTGCAGTCCATGGGGTCACTAAGAGTCGGACACGACTGAGCGATTTCACTTTAACTTTTCACTTTCACGCACTGGAGAAGGGAATGGCAACCCACTCCAGTGTTCTTGCCTGGAGAATCCTGGGGATGGGGGAGCCTGGTGGGCTGCCGTCTATAGGGTCGCACAGAGTCGGACACGACTGAAGCGACTTAGCAGTAGCAGCAGCAGTGCCTCCATTTCCTCTCCTGAGAGCAAAAGGCTCTTAGATTTAGAATTAGAATTATATAGGCCTCTCCTTATGTCCAGGGAGTTTGAGAGGGAGAAGGGATAAAGGAAGTGAGAAAGCAAAGAAGGGAGACTGAAGACTCAATGACAAGTGGTTTCCTTGTTCATTTACTTACACGTTTCAAGACCAGACAGTTACTTCTGGCTCACCTCTGCTGATGTCTACCCCTCAGAAGAATTCTCAAACTTGTCCCCAAACTGAGTTTTCTTGGGTCTGTAACTAATAGTTCCACAACCCAGCCAGAGTAGGTAAGGCGGTGACAAAGGTAGGAAGTAGGAGAGAAACACAGCTGAGACGAGGGGAGGGCAACCCCCTCTTCCCTCCTGCCCAGCAAGCAGCAGGCTGCCCTGCCAAGGGCACTAGCACTTGGGGATCTGAAAGTATCAGCAGAGCTTCTGCTAGGAGAGTGGGTACTGTTGCAAGACAGGAAACAAGATGCCGAGAAGAGTTATTAAGGGAAAACTCTCAACCTAGAACTTCTAACAAGCAGAGATGACAATGCGGAGAGGAGTGGGGTGCTGGTGGTGGGGAGAAGAGCTGTCAGGACCCTTACACCCCACTGCAGAGGTGACTGTAGGTTCCGTTTTGCCCAGAGTGGTCCCGGTGCCTTTATTCAGAGCATGTTCTTCCACTCTCCAAAGTGTCAGCTTTGAATAACACATTTCATGCTTACCCTGTTTATAGGTAAGTCTCATAACATTTTAGGGCTTCCGGCTGGCTAAGCTGGGCCCAGACAGAGCTGCCTGCTGACAGAGATGAAAGTGCACTGGTTGAGAGCATCAAAGGAGCTCACCTGCAAGAGAGCTGCCTTTCAGGACAGTGAAGTTCTGGTTCCTCAAGGCCAGCTCTACTCTAAGCAGTACGAAATCTGTTGGGTGTGAGTGTGTGTGTGCATGCATGTAAGGACACACTATAGCACCATGGAGGAAGAAGAGAACAGAGCCAGGAAGAGTGACAAGAGAAAGATATAAATGGGGAGGTGGGGGAGGTAAAGAGATCATCCAGACATAAGAAGGAAAGACATAAGAAAAGAGAGTGGCTTTCCAAGGCCAAGCACAGCCACTTGTTTGTTTTTTCATTCATTCAACCATTAATTCGTAACAGAAGACTGAGGCAAGGGGAATAGCCGGGTCCATAGAGTAAATGCAGGTCCTGAATTCTTCCATCCCGCTGAGACTGCTGTGAGAGGGCAAAGACCTCCAATGGGAAGGCTGCAGGCTTCACAAGTATTCTAGAGAAGTCCATTCTCAAGAAAATAAAGCCAGCCAGCTCCACACGTCATCATATGGAAAAAGCCTATCGATGCTATTAAGGAGCCTCTTTGTTGTCATCAGGAAGCAGCCGATTTAAAATGAAATCAACAATTTATAAGCTTGGGACTTGAAATACATTTTGACAATGTGTTGAAATGAAGGAGGGCACTGTTGCAATGACAGTGGAGAAATGAGGATGGCGGTGCTCACAGAGTGCAGAAAAGGCAAAATAAAGAGAAGGAACGAGGCAGTGTTTGGCCAGTGCTGTCCAAGAAAGACCCACATGCCATCTGGCGTGCCTGTAAATGCTGGCGAAAAGAAGGAGCTTGTCAGGACACTGAGTGTCCTGGCCAAAAGGCCCTGCTCTTCAATAATGCTCTGTTCTGACTCCATGCCCCCTTGAATTTAAGTTCCTTGAGAATTTGAATTTCAGGTAAATCTGAATTGCAGATAAACAGTGAAGGATTTTTTTTTTTTTTTTAGTACTTGGTATTACTATGTTATTGCTTTTAGTATTTAATCTTATGTTTATACATAGCTTTCTCATGCAGTATTTGGAACATACTTACACTACAAAATTATTCATTGTTTATCTGTAATTAAAATTTAACTATGTGCCCTGTAGACTTTTTCTGGTCACCCTAGTGGGGCCCCCTACCCTGAACCTAAAGAGTATGTTGCACATGCTCAGAAGATAGTTTGATTGCTTAAACTTGCTTAAATTAAAATGAACTGCTTCTAGAAAGAACTGAGAAAACTGGAAAGGGAATATTTGAAAAGCAGGAAGTCACAAGCAGCACTGTGTTCATCCATGCCAGAAATATTTATGAACCTCTTACCACACATAAGGGAATCTTGGCTCCTGTAGCTAGGCTAATCTGATTTTCTAGCCTCCCTAGGTGGCATTATATTTTAGAGTTACTTTTTCATCAATCACCTTGAGATATTCTCATGCAGAGAAAGTTGTAGCAAGTAGGCAAGAGGGCAGGGTGGTCATGAGACTCTTGGACCAGGACAGGGCAGGATTCTGCAGTCCGCAGAAATACCTTTGACAGCTTGCTGGACATAGGCCGTCGTCCCATCACTGAGGGTCACTGTCTGCAGCCCCAAGCTCTCCATGGCAAACTCCTGCCTGTGCAGTCAGACATGAAGTTGGCTTCTTTCCAGCACCGGAGCCACAGCTGAGGTTAGAGATTTCCTTTTGCGTCACAGATCTGAGAAAATGGACAGTGTCATATTATGAGCTGCATGGCTTCCTCCTGCCACAAGGACACACAGGGACAGTGAATGAGGCCAGCCAAGAAGAAGAAGAAAAAGAGATGAATTCTTCAAAGTAGAGAACTATGTTGGCTTTTATTAAGAGTTCGAAATATACACATTTAAGAATTCTAAAAACTGAGCATTCAAGAGAAACATGCCAGCCAAACTGGTTGTAAATTAAGATTTCATTAATCAAAACCCACTTTTAGGGACTTCCCTGCTAGGCCAGAGGCTAAGACTCTGTGCTCCCAAAGCACAGGGCAGGGGTTTGAACCCTAGTCAGGGAACTAGAAACCACATGCCACAACTGAAGATCCTGCATACCGCAACCAAGACCCAGTGCAGCCAAACAGATCAGTAAATAAACAAGTCAATTGTTTATAAAACCCACTTTTAAATTCACTCCCCTAGAAGGGAGACTCACTGAAGGCAGGAGGCCAACTCCGGGGTTGCTGGTTCTCTGTGACCATTCTGATATCTCTCCTGTGCTCAGATCCATCCATTCACCAAGAATCAGTGAGGTCATTCTTTTTTGGGGGGCCATGCAGCTTGCAGGATCTTAGTTGCTGACCAGGGATTGATCCTAGCCCCTTTGCAGTAAAAGCACAGAGTCCTAACCACTGGACCACCAAGGGATTCCCAGTGGGGTCATTCTTGATTCCCCCTTTATCCTCAGAAGTCTAGGAATACCACCATCTTACACCATACACAAAATTAATTCAAATGGATTAAAGACTTGAATTTAAAACCTGAAACCATAAAGCTCCTAGAAGAAAACATAGGTGGTAAGTTGCCAATGATTTCTTTTTGGAATTTGTCACCAAAAGCAGAGGAAACAAAAATAAACAATTGGGACTAAAAAAACTAAAAAGTTTCTGCACAGCAAAGGAAACCATCAATAAAATGAAAAAGCAACCTATTAAATGGTAAAAATATTTGCAAATCCTGTATCTGATAAGGGGCTAATATGCAAAATACACAAAGAACTCAAATGACTCAGTAGCAAAAAGCCAAACACTCCAACTGAAAAAACAGGCAGATGATATGAATAGACAGCTTTCTATGCCCAGTAGGTATATGAAAAGATGCTCAACATCCCTAATCACCAGTGGAATGCAAATCAAAACCATAATGAGATATCACCTCATATCTATCAGAATGTTTTATTACCAAAAAGACAAGAAAAAATAAGTTTTGGCAAGGATGTGGAGAAAAGGGAACGCTGTGTGCTATTGGTGGGAATGTAAATTGGTGTAGCTACTATAGAAAACAGTATGGAGATTCCTCAAAAAATTTAAAGTAGAATTACCATTTGATCGAGCAATCCCACTTCTGTGCATTTATGCAAAGAAAACAAAAACCTTAACTTGAAAAGATATATGCATTTCCATATTCATTACAGCATTATCTACAATGGCCAAGACATGGAAACAATCTAAGTGTCCACTGATGGGGGAATGGATAAAGAAAGAGCTACACCACACACACACACACACACACACACACACACACACACACACACAGACTGGAATATTATTCAGCCACAAAAAGAATAGTATCTTGCCATTTCAACAACATGGATGCACCTTGAGGACATGACGATAAGTGAAATAAGTCAGGCGGAGAAAAAATAAGCACCGTATGATCTCATTTATATGTGGAATCCTTAAAAAAATTAGATTCATAGATACAGAGAGCCGATTGGTGACTGCCAAAGGCAGGGGTTGGCGGTAGGTAAAATGAGTAAAGGGAGTGAAAAGGCACAAACTTCCAGTTACAAAATAAGTCCCGGGGGATGTAAGGTACAGCATGATGACTACAGTTAATAAAACTGTATTGCATACTTGAAAGTTGCTAAGAGAATAAAATTTAAAAGTTTTATCACAAGAAAAAAATTCTGTAACTGCATATGGTGCTGGATGTTAACTGACTGACTGTGGTGATCCTTTCACAATATACAGATACTGCTGCATGTTGTACACCTGAAACAAATATAATGTTGCATGTCAATTATACCTCAATTTAAATAATTAAAAGACAGACAAGAAGGTCAAGGTACCTAATTCCAGGTGAGTATCACCTCACCTGTTGACTAATATAAGAACCTCCTAATATGTGTCAATAAATTCTTGCCTGTTTCTCACTCAAATTTTGTGTCAGAATGCCTTGTTTTTAAAGTACAAATCTAAACCTACTACTTCCTTGATTAAAACTCTTCAGTGGCTTCCTATCACCCTAAGAATTCATTCACCTTGCAGGCAAGGCTGGTCCCCTCAGAAGTCCCTGCAGCCCTGGCCACCACGTTTTCCTGGCACTCACAGTCCCAGGGTCACATGCCTACCTCTTCTTCTTTAATACACGTTGCCTACACAAGACTTCGGGCTCCAAACCCAGTTCCTGGCTCACTGCGGGCTCTCCACAAATCCTCGAGCTGTGACGTGCCAGTCCTTGTCCCAGTAGGGAAGCACTGACACGTGCGTCTGCTGTGGGACGGAGTACCGGAGCCCTGCTCCAGGGCAAGGTTCTCTTTGCCACCCATCCATAGGATTCTCCCGGGCTCGAAGTCTGCACGGCCTACTGGACTCTTACTAGCTGCCAGCTCATCTTCTCAATCAGTGCTGCCCAACCTGTTATCACATCAGGGCACCCAGTGAGGATATTTGTATGTCACACTTTGGGTGCTGGTGCTTGAAGTCATGAGCAACCAGCTAGAGCTTTGGCAGTTCCAAGGGCTGAGTGGGTAAGCACCCTGACATAACTACAGCCCGTCTGTGACACACTGGTGGGGACGGTCTCTGCTAGACTCGGCATCTCCACCAGAATGATTCATACCTTCTGTCCATAACATTTACTGAATGGGCTAAGCTCTGGGGACAGCAATGCTACTATCACTGATAGTGAACACGGCCAGGGAGCTAACCATGTACTAGGCATTTAAATTTGGTAACCTGTTTAATCCTCACACTGACCCTTTAATTAAATACTATTATCCTCATTTTACAGTTGAGGGAGTTGAAGCTCTACTCAAGGTTGCACAGCTAGTAAATGAAAGAAAAGGATTTGAATCCAGCCCACCTGGCACCAGAGCAGTACTCCTAAGGAGTCTATTCTGCTGCCTAATACGGAGGTTTTTAGCTAGAGTTTACGAACCCTGAAGCCACCTGATAACACGTTTTTGGTGTGTGAGCTTGCACATTTTTCTGAAGAGGGGAGAGTCATGACTGTCATTGGAGTCTTACAGGGATTGAAGGAGGTAAGGAACCATTGGTCTAGGTAGGAATTCCGATACATGATTCATCTTTTCTGGTCTGCTCGGATCCTGGCAGTGACCTCAGTGTTGCCCAGAGTCCTGATGACCCCCAACATGGTCCCTACCTCATGAAAGCCCTGGGCCTGGCCACTACTGGACTGCTCCAGGACCTTCGACTTTCATTCTCTTAACCAGGGAGATAAGTTCTTTTGGGGAACTGTTTTCATATTAACAGCACTGTATCAGAAATAATACACCTGAGAGACCTATGTCGGGATTACAAACCAGCCTCAGATCTTTATGGCTGGGCCCTGTGGCTGCTGAGGCAATGGCTGGTTTAACTTAGCTCATCTGTATTCTACTGAGATTTTCTGAGGAAAATCTGTGCCATGGTTAACAACACAGGCTCTGCTGTCAGTCTTGGTTCTAACTCAGACTTTGCCTCTTTCAAGCTGTGTGTCCTTGGAAAGTAACTGGACCTCTCTGAAATTTAGATGATACATCTTAAAAACAAAATGAGGATAACAGTGGCGTCTTTGTCACGTTACTGTCAGGATGAAATGAGGTCACATACGTCAGCATTTAGCGCAGTGAAGGCACACAGGGATTACCCGAGAAATGCTGGCTCTAGGGAAGCGGGTGAAAGGGGAACCTAAAGGGATATGCTTCTGAAGCAATGAGTATTCCTATAACAGCTAGGAGTACTGACAACAGCCTGGTATCTGTAGAAAGGCTCGTAACCTCAATTTCACCTCCTGTTATTGCCTCTTCATCTGTAAAATGAACTGTTGGCCCAAATGACCCTAAAATCCTTGCCACCATTCATGTAATTACATTTATTAAATATACACCCCTTAATACATGTCAGCTGCTGTTTAAAGTACTCTATCTATACTATCTTTTTTAATCTTAAAAACAATCCTATGAGGAAATGAGTACACTATCCCCATTTTACAGCTGAGGTGACTGAAGCTTAGAGGTGGAGTAATTTGCTCAAGGTCCTAGAACAAGTTAGTGCTGCAGCCAGGATCTAAGCCAGGCTGGCTGGCCCCAGAGTCCATACCTCTTAATATCTGGTTTATTTCCTCCTTTTGCTAATCCACTGTAACACAACATCAGCGCTTAGAACACTTGAATACTGGTTGTTTAACTTTCATCTCACCCACTGCAACTTAATCCTGGTTCTTCTCAACCTGACCACATAGAAGGAGGGAACAGCTAGCAGCCACATTTCCCAAAATAACGCTTTTTAGACTCAAAGAAAACAAATCCCTACTCTTTTACATGTTCTCATGTCCAGGCTAAATATTCAGTTTTCCTCCTTAAGCCTCATAACATAAACCTTTAATAAAACAGTCCCCTCTTGCTCTCTAGCCCTTCCGGATCGCTGAATCCTCCTTCCAACAGTGCCTGACTGCGGATGGTGAGAAGTTGCTTCTTGGCTGCCAGGCACATACAAGTGTCTGATTGCCATTTTTCTTCCTTTCTTTTGTTAAATAATGGTCAACTCCGAAGCCTCCTGTGCCAGTACTACCGCAGGGACATTGGCAGAGCCAAAGAAGGCTTGTCACTGCCTGAGGATGGCTGGGTCTGAGCAGTTCCTGCCTGTACTGGACACTTCAGATTTGTAACTCCCCTGGCCCTCTGACAAAGGGCAGGGGGGAGCTGGGCGGGGGGAGCAGGAGTAGCTGCTACCTTTTCTTTTTGGAGGGTGTAATTTTTACCAGCTCCCTAATGACCTGAGCCGAATGGAGAGCTAGTCTAGGGGGAGGTGTGGTGAGGAATAAGAGCCAAGACAAAAGGTAGGGATGAGAAGGGAGACTGACACACCCAGAATTAGCAGCAAGTCCAGTTCCTGTTTGTTGCACTTTTAAATGAACTTAACGTATTGTTGGTTCTGGTGCAGGAAACAGCTCCATGACTTCATAATATATAAATGTGTTTCCTCTTGTAAACATAAATTATAGTTACCAGAGAGAGAACATTTACGAAAACTTTTTAGATACATTGAATCTTTCCCTGTGAAAAAAGATGGGCTTAAATTGTGTCCTTAAAGCAGAAAAATAAGAGGTATGACAGATGGGAAATGAAAGAGTAGCCATGTGCTTCTCCACTATGTCATGGTTCAAATCTAATCTGACCCACACCTAAGCAGGGCTTCACCTGGACTACAGGCACCTGTTTGCTAGTCTATCATTTTCTGCTAACCCGAATTCTGGGAACATTTGAAATAGGGTTTCTGGACTCTGTCAGCCCAGAGGGTACTGAGGAGCCAAAAAAAGAAAAAAAGAAAACGTTTGCTTGGAAACAGAGAAATGTTCAACTTTGGGGGGAAAAATGACAATTTTCACTCAGATAATTACTAATGTGGAAATACAGAAAACTTCTCAGAAAGGACAAAGCGACATTAGGTTGGGAGGGACAAAGACTGAGGGAGTCAAGTGGCAAACAAATGAGAAGCAGATTTGGAAGGGCTGTAGTAAAATGATTCAGTGTTTGTTATTATAGAAAAAGACTTCAGTGCATACACAAAACCCGTAGTGAAACAGGCTTGGTTCTGTGGGTTTCCAAAAACTAAAGAGAAAACAGGAAATTAATAACAGAAACACATTTAAAACACCAGCTAAACATCTCTTTCCAAAAGGCACACTGATGTTAAAAGCCCAAAGTGCTTTTTAGTATGGTTCCTATTTGGCTACTGCAATTTTACAGGTTTGAAGTAGTCACAGAAAAGGGAGTAATTGGGCAAAATGGATTATTTTTAATTCCAAAAAAGTCAATGAAAATACAGTCTCCTTTACTGCAATATGGCATTCATTTTAAACTAAAACAGATAACTTAAAAATCTAATTTTCAGACAAATGTTTAAGTGAATTTAGCACCTTAGTTTGTAAACACTCTACAGAGCAATCATGGCTTAGTTTCAAACTCACCTTTAGTCCATGAAAAGAAAAGTCCAGAAAAAAAGGCAATCTGGAAGGGTTATCCTAAGGATATCACTTTATATCAACAAACAAATTAATACAGATATGAGGAGGTTACATTTGAATTGTTACTGGAATTCAGCTTGGGGTCACTGCGTGCTTGAGACAGGCTATTTGACAGTTTCAGAAGGGACTGGATCATCACAGTTATTTAGAAACATCGTGTTATTTAAAACATCACTCTGGGACAAAAAGGTTAAATTTATATTATCAGTTAATCAAAATGGAATAATATCCAGATCTCAAACAGGAAGAGAAGGTAGTTTTGGCCCTCTGAAGCAAAGAAATCTAAGTCAGAAGAGTTGGCTTTAAAAAAACCCTCAGCATTAGGGGGAAATATTAAAGAAATAAAATATAAGGCATGATATTAAAAACACATATAAATAACTAATAAGGACCTACTGTATAGCACAGGGAACTAAATAATCTGTAATGACCTGTGTGGGAAAACAATATAAAAAAGTGCAGATATATGCACATGTGTAACTGATTCACTTTGTTGTTTGGCAGAAACTAACACAACACTGTAAATCAACTACACTCCAAAAAAAACAAACAAACATGTAACTGAACTGTACACTTAAAAATGGTTAAGATGGTACATTTTATGTTCTGTGTATTTTACCACAATAAAAAAAAACCCAGGCAGAGAAAAAGCCACGTGCAGACACTTACAAACCTCCAAGAATAATACCAAATTTCCCCTGGACGATATGAATTCACACAAGCAAAAAAACACTAATATTAAGTAAACAACACACAAAAAAGGTTCATTCTCATTAGTAATTAAAGAACAAGAAAGAATAATCATGATGATATTATACTTATGGAATTACCAAAAATCAAAGTGAAAGTATTCACAGCCAATAAACAATGACATATCACCACACACCTACTACAGGAGCTGAAAACCCAGAACACTGCAAACTCCAAACGCTGGTGCGAATGCAGAATGGCAGAGCAAAATGGCACTCTGGAAGACAGTTTGGCAGTTTCTTACAAAGCTAAACATGTTCTTACAATAAGATCCAGAAATCCTATTCCTAGGTATTTACCCAAATGAGTTGAAAACTTATGTCTACAGAAAAACCTGCACATGGATGTTTATTTATTTAGCAGCTTTATTCATAATTGCCCTAAACCGGAAGCAATCAATACATCCTTCAATAAACAAACTGTGGTACATTCATACTACGGAATATTATTCAGCAATAAAAAGAAAAGTTATTAAGTCACGAAAAGACACAGAGGAACCTTAAAATGTACTTTGCTAAGTCAAAGAAGCCAATCTGAAAAGGTTACATACAGTATCATTCTAATGATATGATATTCTGGAAAAGAAAAAACTTAAGAGACAGTGAAGTGATCAGTGGTTGTCAAGGGTGCAGGGGAAGGAGGGGAGGGATGAATAGGCAGAGCATAACACATTTTTAGAGCAGTGAAACTATTCTGCACAAGTCTATAATGGTGGATACTTGAAAATCCAGAGTGTACAACACAAAGAGTGAGCCATAATGTAAACTATCAGATCAGATCAGATCAGCCGCTCAGTCGTGTCCGACTCTTTGCGACCCCATGAATCGCAGCACGCCAGGCCTCCCTGTCCATCACCAACTCCCGGAGTTCACTCAGACTCACGTCCATCGAGTCAGTGATGCCATCCAGCCATCTCATCCTCTGTCGTCCCCTTCTCCTCCTGCCCCCAATCCCTCCCAGCATCAGAGTCTTTTCCAATGAGTCAACTCTTCGCATGAGGTGGCCAAAGTACTGGAGTTTCAGCAATGTAAACTATAGACTTAGTTAATAATAATGCCTCCACATTGGGTCATCAATTGTAGCAGATATACCCCACCAGTGTAAGATGCTAACTGGGGGAAACTGGGAGGCTTAGGGTAGGGGGTGCGTAAAAAGGGAGTACACAGGGACTCTCTGTACTTTCTGTTTAGTTTTTCTGTAAACCTAAAACTGCTCTAAGAAATAGTCTATTAATTAAAAAAAAAAAAAAGAAATATCCAACCATCGATGTTGGCAAGGCCAGGAGAGGCGGGTGCAAGTGTGCATTGCTGATGGCACTACAGGGGCTCCAGGTTCTCCAAAGAACAATCTGTCAATGCTTAACCCCACCAGAAAAGGTTCAGGTGCTGAGGTCTAACATTCATCCCAGAAAAAGACAGGACAGAAAACAAGAGCTACTTGCACAAGATGCTGGTTACATACCCACTCTCATTTTGTGAGTGACCTGTTCATTGAAAGTTGAAAGTGTTAGTCGCTCAGTCGTGTCTGATTCTTTGAGACCCTGGACTATAGCCCACCATGCTCCTCTATCCATGGGATTCTCCAGGCAAGAATACTGGAGTAGGTTGCCATTCCCTTCTCCAGGGATCCTGTTCATTAAGATGGGCTATACCTTGTATTAAAAAAAATATTATTATTTGTTGCACCACAAGGCATACAGAATGCAGGATCTTAGTTCCCTGACCAGGAATTGAACCTGTGCCCCCTGCAACGGAAGCACAGAGTCCTAACCTGTCCTAACCACTGGACTGCCAAAGAAGTCCTTATATCTTATATTCTTGTTTAGTTGGTCAGAGACTCTCCTTAAATAGAAACATAAACATCTAAATGACACAGGGTAAGATGTTTGTGCTTCCAGATGCAGTGAAGGGATTACTCTGCCAGTTATGTTATTTTTCCCTCAAACTTAACTCTTTTGGGATGAAAATAACACACTCCTACTTACAGTTAAACTGCTTATAATTCAAGAGCAAGCATTTCGGCTTAATTAGCACCTTACAAAGAATGTGCCCACAGATACTAAATGAATAACACTACTAGGTCACATAGCTAACTGAGCTCTTTAGCTCAAATTTGAATCCTAAATCAGCTCCACTTATTGTGAATCAGATCTGATTGAAACTTCTGAGATTGGCTTTGAAATCCTTCATCTACCGTAGAGACATAAGCTCCCTAAAAGAAGTTCCTGGCAGAAGAGTAAATGCTGAGTGAAGGAATGAAAGAGGGAAGGGACTGAATCCCACCATCCCAGCTCTTTCTCCAGCCCCAAATAGGACGCCCACTTTTTCCTCACTTGAATTACCACTTTGCCTCATCTATGACATCCACAAAGTTTTCTCCCAGACCCAGTTCAAGAACAAGATTTCCCTGGCCAACACCACAGCAGACCGTGAGACCCCAGCCATTTCTTCTGCACTCAGCAATGAAGTTACTACACCAGGTGGCTCGTCTGCAGTGTTCCATGAGGGCACGGATATATCTCCCTGTTATTGGATCCTCTGTGTCCAGAGCCCAGAACATGGCAGGCATTCACTGGGTATTGCTTTAGTGAAGGAAGGGAGGACTCAGCACCAATAATATTACCCTGTGTAGAGCTCAGCAGTTTACAACATGCTCTCAGATATACAGATACATTATCTCACTTGCTCTAAGCTTGCTTCATCAGCTCTCACAGCAGGAGGGGCTGAGAAGACAGCTCATTTCTAGTCTAAAGCAGTCATTCTGCAGATGAAGAGACAGAGGCCAGAGCTGCCAGAGGAGTCCCAAAGGATCACATGGCTACCTGGGGGCAGAGCCGAGTCCCACGCCAGAGCCGTCAGTGCTCTTCCACTCTGCTCCTTTGTCTCTGGCCCAGTAACAGTGTTCTTTCAGTTCCCAGAAGGGCAGACATTCACTAACAAGTCGGAGAGACTTGTATATGTAGCTGCTTACTCAATATTTCCAGGTCCCCAAACATCTCAAACTTGACATATTCAAAAGTGAATACCTTAGCTCCCTTCCTCACCGTGTGCCCTTCTTCCAGGCTCCCCCTTTTCAGTAAATGGGAACTCCATTGTTAAACTGCTCAGGCCAAAAGTGATGGAGCAATCCTCAACTTCTCTATTTCTTTCACATGCCACTTTCAATCCTTCAGCAAATCCTACTGGCTCCTTTTTCAAAACATATCCAGAATTCAAGCACTTCTCACTCTTTGGCTTTTTACTTTGGGTCCGAGCTACCCACTTTCCTTGCCTGGACCACAGTAGCAGTTCCCTAATCAGTTTCCTTCCTTCCCCTCTTGCCCACTACAACCTATTCTCAACATAGCAGCCAGAATGATCCTTTATGTCAGATCATGTCACTTATGTGCCTCGAACCCTCCAATGGCTCCCATCTCACTCACAATTCACAGAAAATCCAGGGGCCTATAAGGCCTAATACGATTTACCACAAATCTACTCCCACCCACATCTCTTGCTGTTTCTCCTCTCTCACACTACTGCAGCCATAATGACTGGTGTCCTCACGTTTCTTGAACATACGAGGTGTACTCTTGCCTCAGGGCCTTTGCACTTGCTCTCTGACAGCAGAGGGAATATACTTCCCTCAGATAAATGCCTGGCTCACCCCTTAACTTCCTGTGGGTCTTTGCTTAGATGCTACCCTTTCAGTGAGACCTTCCTTGACCACCCTAATAAAATTTAATACCCTGACTTCTGGTACTCTTTATCTTCCTTCTCTGGTTAATTTTCTCCATATATATTCCACTTGTTTATCATATGCTTCTGCTTCATCCCAACAGGTGAGCTACTTAAATCCTGGAGCTTTGTTTTATTTACTACTCTATCCCCACGTACTAGAAAAGTACCTGGCTTCTAGCAGATATTCAGCAAACATTAGTGGAATGAATGAATGAGTAAATGAATGAATGAATGAACATCCTTACCTTTAGAATCTCCCAGTAATCTAAAGGGTTCAGGCCAGAAGGGAAAGACCCTGGTTGAGCTCTGACCTCACCCTCACTCCCCGCACAGCTTCTCCTTCTTCTTAGGTCCAGCCCAGTCCCTTACTACAAGAAACCAGGTCTGGGCTGGGAAGCAAGGCAGGACCAGGGCAACAGGTGCTTGTTGCCAGGATGGTACAATTCTGCATAGTGCTAATTTTTGGCTTTGGCATCCTGATACCTCATCAACAGAAGAGGTCAAAAATAGGTTGGGACTAGATAGTAGTACTGACTCAGTTTAACAGCAACTAATCTGCTTTGAGATATCTTTCAAGGACCAGTGCTAAACTTGCATGTGTTCACCTATCTGTCCTCTTCTTCTTTCTCAAACTCTTTATTATGGATTTCAAACATGCAGAATAGTAGAAAGAATAGTATAATGAACTCCATGAACCCATTACCCAAATTCAGCAATTACCAACATTATGTCAATTTGGTTTCTTCTGTTCTCTGTCTCTGCAACCCCCACTGAATATTTCATGAAGCTGTTTCTTGAGAACTGATCTACATATGACACACTCTGGTCTTGTTAACACTGTATTCTAGCAACTATGTCAACCAATTTCTCTAGTTTTACTAGAAATACAGTTTAAAAAAAAAAGCACTAAAAAAGCACTTACACCCATTCTCTCACCAAAGCAATGACTAAAAAAGGAAGTATCTAAATTCCAAACTGTTTAAATCAAGGGACTTGTCACTTATCATGTTTGGAGGGATTTGGGGAGAAGGGTTTTGTAGCTACAAAATAGATGTAGACATGAGCTGTTTTCACTTGTTTGTATCTGAGGCAGAACTTCTGAATGAACTTGTTCAATCCAGTAAGTATTTAATGACTACCTGCTACATATGAGGGACAGGATTAAGAAGACAGAAAATAAGAAAACCCAGCCTCTGTTCCTAAGGAAATCAGTGTGGGGTGGAGGATGGGTGTTGTGTGAGAAGAGTGTAGTGGGAATAGCTAACATCCAAGGCAGAATACATTCTAGCCTGAGAGATTAAACAAACCCAAGGCAAAAGTTCCTTAAAAAAAAATCAATCCACAGAATTTGCAGACCCCGAGATTTACCTCTTCCTTAACTCTAATTTTGCCCTCTGCTGAATTTATTGCTATACAGCCAATACATATATTATATGGGGTCAGAGAATTCAGTGATCCACAGAATAGACTTTCGGAAGTGGATCTTTCATGTCACATGTTGCTACTTACCATCCAGTCTTCTGGTGGCAGAGAACTGGAAAGTCATCCCAGGGTTTGGAAAACAATGGAGCTACCTCAGGGCCGACACTCAAAGTGTTCTACTCTTTGAGAGCATATACAGCAAGCAGCTTTATAAACAGAAGAGACTGTGTCAAGGAGACATGGCTAGATGGATTCAGAAGGACTTCCAAGAACTCTCTCCTGGCTACCTAAAGGACTGTGACCTTAGTGGTCTATTACCAGAAGAGTGCAGCTCTTTGGACAAACCAATGAGGTTTGGTTGGCCAGGTTGTGTAGGAAGGAGAAAGTGCATGCTCATTCATATGCCCCTGGAATTAGGTGCACAGGAGAGTGGAAGAAGGGCAGAATTAAGATGGAAGAAAGGTTTACATCATAATCAATGTTACCAAGATTGGTGAGGTAAGGATGCATGAGAGAGAAGGAGTAAGGTAGGAAAAAGGCACTGTGACAATGGATGGGGCACAAGAATAGGGATTAGTAAAGGGACGATTCTGGTTTGAAAAGGAGATCACTGATGGAAGTGAAAAAGATGCCACATGACCCAAGATCTTGAGAGGCAGGATCTCACAAGATACTAACAGGGTGTGAAAAAGAGGGACCTTTGAATGGGAGGGTGTACAGATTATGAAGGATGGGTTCCCACTGGAATGGAAGGGGGTCACTTCACTGAAGCTGGGTGAAGTGGTCACTAGATAAAGGTTTTGGGTAATAGGATGTAGCTATGGATGGCAGAAAGGAGGCAGCTGGAACACTCATAAGAGATTGGAAATCTCTTATTTATGTGAATTCCTGGGGGTAAGCAGACTTAGGATGAGAGGATTTGGGGTAAAGTGCCAGTGAGACGGGAGACACCTTACGATAAGCGGGAGCTCCAAGGACTCATAGGGTGAGAGGATATTTGGACAAAGGATAAAGAGAGGTACTAAGGTGCAGGGGTCTCAGGACACTTGGGGTCAGAAGTTATGAATAATGGGTTGAGGAAGACACCAAGCCATGCAGGAAAGGTTAATATTAATAGAAACCTTGGAGGTCGTGGCAAGTGTTGATGTTGGGCTTAGGAATTATTAGAAAATAAGGAACAAGGGGCTGAGGGTAACCTGGAAACCCAGGTAGGTTTAGGAGCAAGAGAAGCTATGGATCAACAGAGTTTTGAAGATCGTGTTCAGATGCCAGCTCTGCTACTCATCTGTGTGAATCCAGGTTCGTCATTTGTTTAAAACTAAACCAAAACAAACAAAATAAGGGAAACAGTGGTAGACATAGGAAGAATCACGTCTTTGGTTTGTGAAGGGAAAACTTAATTTACACATACAAAGTGTGGTACACAGTAGGTGCTTAGCACTAAGTGCTAATCTTCATTAAGGAGATAACCAGAGTCAAGAGCCAAAGAAGTGAGGAGGCCATAGGAGACCTAAGAGGACAGGGATTCCAAGAGCTCAGGGGTACAAAGATAATGCAAAGTGTGGGCCCTGCATTCATTATCTGCTGACTCCCTAGCACCCAGGATGGAGTTAAGACCCATAAGAGCTTCTCAGCATATATTTAAGGGCTCCCTTAGGCTAGGCTTCGTGCCAAGTGTTTGAATACATTACTGACCCTGGGGTGAGGTTACAAAAGTAAACTTCTAGCTAGGAATACAAAAACGATTGCAAACAAATATTATCTTGATTGAGAATTGTACAACTTCACAGCTGGAAGAAAACTGAGGTCATTTAACCCAACCTTATCATAGATGAAAGACTGAGGTCGAGAGAGAGGAAAGGAGTTCTAGTGGCAGAGCTAGGACTTCCATCTGGGACCACATACTCAATCCAGATTCTCTGATGCCTCCAACTGCATCTACTTCATATTCATCTCTATAACTTCCTGGGCACCAGCTCCGTGCTAGGGCACTTGTTTAGTCATGTGCTGGTTGATACTGGGGGGCTGAAGTGCAGACAGGGACGTCAGCGGAGGTGACTTCAGGATGGAGGGGGAACATGGAATGAGGTCATGAAGTTATAGGGAAAAGAATGGATTATCAGACATTGAGGGTTACATAGAAGATGACTGGCTGAGAAACTATTTTAGACGGCTGAGTTTAGGAGTTACCAGAAAAGGTCTGAGGGGAGTCACCAAGTTTGTGTGTGGGGGGGAATACAGGGTAGAACTGGACGGGTTACCAGACTAGTGGAGTCAGTAAGGTTTGAAGGGATGTGGGGATGTCCGGTGGTCAGTCACTGTGTTGGTGGGCCCCTGGGCAGTGCTGGGGAAGTTCCTGGATTGGCAGAGTCAAAGAGTAAGAAGTGAGGATTACCTGGTGAGGTCTTAGGGTCAGTGGGTGGGGGGTCAGAGGTGGGGGCGGGCGCAGTCACACGGTGGGGTGTGGGAGTCACGGGGCAGGAGTCACAGGGCGGAATTGGGAGGCAGGGATGGGAGCCGGGACCCGAGGTGCGGGAGGGCCAGGCCGCCGACCAGCAGTCCGGCCACCGAGCTACAGGGCCAGAGGAGGGTGGGCACGCCAGGCTCGGGACCTTCCCGGGACCCTGCGCCCGCCCGGCCTCCCACCTGGGCACGGTGGACCCACTCTTCCCGTAGCCACCAACCTGACAGCCCCCGAGGGCGACTCCGCCGACAGACCGCCATGCACCGGGCCCCGCCACCAGCGCCGGCCCCGCAACCCGCCTGCGCCATAGCCCGCCCGCCCGCGAGCCGCTTGCCTCGCGCGATATCCAGGTTCCAGGGCCGCCGCACTTTTCCTCTCCTCTCGGCGGGCCTCCACCGGGCCCCGGAACCCGTATAGAAAATACAGGGCAGGCTCCACCCCGCACCCCGAGTGGCGGCGGCCGCCGTCTCACTTATCCCGGTTCCCGGGCCGCCGGAGCCCGGGCGGCCGGGGTCTCGAACGGTGCCCCTCAGAGCCCCGCCCCGCCCCCCGACCCGGGTGACGCGCCGCCCGCCAGGCTGGGCGCCCGGGGAGGGCGTGATGACGTCACGACGCCCCGGTCAGGGCCTGGGCGCGGCTCACGAGCCGGGTCGTCTCTATAGCAATAAAGAGCCGCCACCTGTTCCTGAAGAGGGGACTCGGTCACCTGAGGCCTGAGGCGGGCGCGGGGAGGAGTCCGAGGCCCCGCGGGCTCTGCGCCGTCTCGTCGGCCGCCTGCGGGCGAGAAGGTGCGCTCCTGGTGCTGGGGAGGGCCGGAGGGGCTGATTGTGAGGGAAGCCGTGCCTCTCCTCAGGGCTCAGAGCCGCCAGGCGGCCTCCTGCGCCTTTAGGGTCCTGAGGCGCCTTGCTGTGCGCAGTCCGCACGCACGGCCTGCGATCTTCGACCCACCCCCTGAAGGAAGCAACTGCAGGTATTACTAGCACCTTATTGAAAAGGACGACGTCGAGGAGCCGTGAGGGACTCGCCTGTTTAGGGAGTGCGCCCTGACGGTCCTCTCGGGTTCTCTCACGCTCATTCCCCCGTCAGTCCCACCCCCAGCCTCGAAACCAGCTACCACTGACCCTCGTAGGTTCGTTTCGGGTGAACAAAGCCAGGCCCTTTATGGTTTACCCCTGTCACCAGGAGGGACTATGATTGGAGAATTTTCAAACAAAGTAAAAGAGAGTGAGCTTTTGGTAAAAATAAATAAAAGAGAGAAGTTAGATGAGGAACTGGTAAAGGTTGCCTCTTAGAAGAGGAACTGGGTGACTGGAGGAATGAGGTGAGAAGCTTTACCTTCTCTGTCCTTTTAGACTTTAACTCCTTTCTTTTGTCTCCTCTCTCCCCTCCCCCCCCCAAAAAAATTTAACTTAAAAAAATTTTTTTGAAGGGAGTGTTCCAATAAACTAGAAACGTTTACAAAGTACTGTGTTTGGGGTCTGTGGTAGCTAAAGATGCCATAGGAGGCATGGGTGATTGCTTTCCTCCCTTGTCTATACAAAGCTTAACCACAAAGCTTTAGACATTCTCTGTTCCGCATCTTCCTAGTTTGGGCACCACAGTTCCAGAGGTGGAACTGGGGCTATAGTTCTCATCAAGCTCTCAGCTTAGGGGGGCAGTGAGTGACACTTGATGGCCTCTTCTTGTGGTTAATAATTAATCATTTCTATGTGCTGTGTGTTAAGTTGCTTCACTCGTATCAGACTCTCTGCGACCCTATGGGGGTCAGAGGAGCCAGCCAGGCTCCTCTGTCCATGAGATTCTCCAGGCAAGAGTACTGGATTTGGTGGCTGTGCCCTCTTCCAGGGATCGAACACCCATCTCTTAACTCCTGCACTGGCATGCAGACTCTTTACCACTAGCACCACCTGGGAAGTCCCAATCCTTTCTATACCTCCTGATACAGAGATAAGCAGCCTGACCTTTAAGGTGCCCCCTCCCTGTTCCTTTTTGGTGGAAGTTTAACAAGTTATTAATACCTAGATAGAGAATATAGTAGCTTGTCCTGTAGCTTAAACTTCTGGATAGACATAGAGCAGAGACTAATACTCAGGTGTCCTAATTTGTACCCCCACCACCTTTTTCCATAATAAAAAATACATCTATCCTTTCTCATATTCCTTGCAGATCCTAATCTATTTGGTAATCACCTCTCCTCTTACACAACAAAAACTGTGGGAAACCAGTGTCTGAATTTGAAGTATTAGGACTCTGATGATGGGTAATTTCAGGTACTCAGGAGAACTGGGGAGGAATATAATTTGGAATGCAGGATCGAAGATCATTTCTAGCAGCTTCTGTTCTACCTTTGAACCCCATCTCCACAATATACTGTATAGGCTGGTGGTCTTCAGACATTTTTTGAAATGGACTTTATAAAAGAATTTTAAAGAACTATGTATCTCCTAGTTCATTCCTAAGTTGACACCTAAATTTTCCATCATATAAATTTTTGTAGAGGATATAATTTCTGACTTACCGCAAATTTTGATGTTTTAAAATATAACCATTATATCATTCTTAAATGTATCTGCTGCTGCTGCTAAGTCACTTCAGTCGTGTCCGACTCTGTGCAACCCCATAGCCGGCAGCCCACCAGGCTCCCCCGTCCCTGGGATTCTCCAGGCAAGAACACTGGAGTGGTTTGCCATTTCCTTCTCCAATGCATGAAAGTGAAAAGTGAAAAGGAAGTCGCTCAGTCGTGTCCGACTATTAGCAACCCCATAGACTGCAGCCTACCAGGCTCCTCCATCCATGGGATTTTCTAGACAAGAGTACTGGAGTGGGGTGCCATGGCCTTCTCCTAGTGGGCTCCAAATACCCTAAATATTTGATGCCCACCAGCATCCATTTCGGAGAAGCCCGCTAGGCTCCTCTGCCCATGGAATTTTCCAGGCAAGAATACTGTAGTAGATTGCCATTTTCTACTCCAGGGAATTATCCTGACCCAGAGATTGAACTCATATCTCTTGTGTCCCCTGCATTGGCAAGTGGATTCCTTAGTGCTGTGCCACCAGGGAAGCCCAACAATTTTCTACCTGTTTTTTATTTTTATAGACATGAATGTTGAGGAATGTTCACATTGGGAAAGGAAGAGACTGTTAAAATGATATCCCTAAAGCCTTTGAACTACTTCTAAATTACATGCCAACAATCACAACAATTCCTCATAAGTGTCACATTACCAAATAGACTCCTCCTTTAATTGTATTAAAAATTTTATTTAATTAAAAGAATTGGAAACCACAGATCTTGCAAAAGGATTTGTTAGTCGTTTGAGTATCGATTTCAGTCTTATCAAAATAATTATGTCATCTTTTCACTCAGAGGCAGCTAATCAGACTGGTTTTCATATTTCTTTGTCAATACAATTTTTTGGATAAAATTCCTTTTTTTAAAAGGTGTTCAAATAAGTCTCACGTTTTATTAAGATCCTCTATAAACATATTTATTCACTACTGAAAATTGAAATAGCACATCAAAAATTTTTATTACATTTCAACATGCTAACAATGCTCTGGCCAAGCCAACCAATGTTTTCTTTACTTTCCTTCCACAAGTTAATTTGTTTCAAATTCTTGATACTGAGTTTCATCTTACAGAACTTCAGGCTTATGAAACAGACATTACCTGAGACTTACTCAGTTCAGTTCAGTTGCTCAGCTGTGTCCGACTCTTTGCAACCCCATGAACCGCAGCATGCCAGGCCTCCCTGTCCATCACCCACTCCTGGAGTTCACCCACCCATGTCCATTGAGTCGGTGATGCCATCCAATCATCTCATCCTCTGTCATCCCCTTCTCCTCCTGCCCTCAGTCTTTCCCAGCATCAGGGTCTTTTCAAAAGAGTCAGCTCTTTGCATCAGGTGGCCAAAGTATTGGAGTTTCAGCTTCACATCAGTCCTTCCAATGAGCACCCAGGACTGATCTCCTTTAGGATGGACTGGTTCGATCTCCTTGCAGTCCAAGGGACTCTCAAGAGTCTTCTCCAACACCACAGTTCAAAAGCATAATTTCTTCGGTGCTCAGCTTTCTTTATAGTCCAACTCTCACATCCATACATGACTACTGGAAAAACCATAGCCTTGACTAGACGGACCTTTGTTGGCAAAGTAATGTCTCTGCTTTTTAATATGCTGTCTAGGTTGGTCATAACTTTTCTTCCAAGGAGTAAGCGTCTTTTAATTTCATGGCTGCAGTCACCATCTGCAGTGATTTTGGAGCCCAAAAAAAAGTCAGCCACTGTTTCCACTGTTTCTCCATCTATTTGCCATGAAGTGATGGGATCAGATGCCGTGATCTTTGTTTTCTGAATATTGAGCTTTAAGCCAGCTTTTTCACTCTCCTCTTTCACTTTCATCAAGAGGCTCTTTATTTCTTCTTCACTTTCTGCCATAAGGGTGGTGTCATCTGCATATCTGAGGTTATTGATATTTCTCCCAGCAATCTTGATTCCAGCTTGTGCTTCCTTCAGCCCAGAGTTTCTCATGATGTACTCTACATATAAGTTAAATAAGCTGGGTGACAATATACAGCCTTGATGTACTCCCTTTCCTATTTGGAACCAGTCCGTTGTTCCATGTCCAGTTCTAACTGTTGCTTCCTGACCTGCATACAGGTTTCTCAAGAGGCAGGTCAGGTGGTCTGGTATTCCCACATCTTGAAGAATTTTCCACAGTTTATTGTGATCTACACATTCAAAGGCTTTGGCATAGTCAATAAACAGAAGTAGATGTTTTTCTGGAACTCTTGCACTTTTTCGATGATCCAGCAGATGTTGGTAATTTGATCTCTGGTTCCTTTGCCTTTTCTAAAACCAGCTTGAACAACTAGAAGTTCACTGTTCACATATTGCTGAAGCCTGGCTTGGAGAATTTTGAGCATTACTTTACTAGCATGTGAGATGAGTGCAATTGTGTGGTAGTTTGAGCATCCTTTGGCATTGCCTTTCATAGGGATTGGAATGAAAACTGACCTTTTCTAGTCCTGTGGCCACTGCTCAGTTTTCCAAATTTGCTGGCATATTGAGTGCAGCACTTTCACAGCATCATCTTTCAGGATTTGGAATAGCTCAACTGGAATTTCATCATCTCCACTAGCTTTGTTCATAGTGATGCTTCCTAAGGCCCACTTGACTTCACATTCCAGGATGTCTGGCTCTAGGTGAGTGATCACACCATTGTGATTATCTGGGTTGTGAAGATCATTTTTGTACAGTTCTTCTGTGTATTCTTGCCATCTCTTCTTAATATCTTCTGCTTCAGTTAGGTCCATACCATTTCTGTCCTTTATTGTGCCCATCTTTGCATGAAAAGTTCCCTTGGTATCTCTAATTTTCTTGAAGAGATCTCTAGTCTTTCCCATTCTACTGTTTTCCTCTATTTCTTTGCATTAATCGCTGAGGCAAGCTTTCTTATCTCTCCTTGCTATTCTTTGGAAGTCTGCATTCAAATGGGTATATCTTTCCTTTCCTCCTTTGCTTTTCACTTCCCTTCTTTTCATAGCTATTTGTAAGGCCTCCTCAGACAGCCATTTTGCATTTTTGCATTTCTTTTTCTTAGGGATGGTCTTGATTCCTGTCTCCTGTACAATGTCACGAACCTCTGTCCATAGTTCATCAGGCAATCTGTCTATCAGATCTAGTCCCTTAAATCTATTTCTCACTTCCACTGTATAATCACAAGGGATTTGATTTAGGTCATACCTGAATGGTCTAGTGGTTTTCTCCACTTTCTTCAATTTAAGTCTGAATTTGGCAGTAAGGAGTTCATGATCTGAGCCACAGTCAGCCCCTGGTCTTGGTTTTGCTGACTGTATAGAGCTTCTCCATCTTTGGCTGCAAAGAATATAATCAGTCTGATTTCGGTGTTGACCATCTGGTGATGTCCATGTATAGAGTCTTCTCTTGTGTTGTTGGTAGAAGGTGTTTGCTATGACCAGTGCATTCTCTTGGCAGAACTCTTATTAGCCTTTGCCCTGCTTCATTCTGTACTCCAAGGCCAAATTTGCCTGTTACTCCAGGTGTTTCTTGACTTCCAACTTTTGCATTCCAGTCCCCTATAATGAAAAGGACATATTTTTGGGGTGTTAGTTCTAGAAGGTCTTGTAGGTCTTCATAGAACTGTTCAACTTCAGCTTCCTCAGCATTACTGGTTGGGGCATAAACTTGGATTACTGTGATATTGAATGGTTTGCCTTGGAAACGAACAGAGATCATTCTGTCATTTTTGAGATTGCATCCAAGTACTGCATTTCAGACTCTTCTGTTGACTATGATGGCTACTCCATTTCTTCTGAGGGATTCCTGCCCACAGTAGTAGATACGATGGTCATCTGAGTTAAATTCACCCATTCCAGTCCATCTTAGTTCGCTGATTCCGAGAATGTCAATGTTCACTGTTGTCACCTCCTGTTTGACCACTTCCAGTTTGCCTTGATTCATGGACCTAGCATTCCAGGTTCCTGTGCAATATTGCTCTTTACGGCATTGAACCTTGTTTCTATCACCAGTCCCATTCACAACTGGGTATTGTTTTTGCTTTGGCTCCATCCCTTCATTCTTTCTGGAGTTAATGAGACTTATTAGTATTTCTTTTTGTCAAATCAAAGTGGAACTAAAGTATATTCAAATCATTTCAAATACAAGCTACATAGATTCTTCATAACCAGATTAAGGTAGAAAAAAACTGCAAGAAAAAAAGACCAAGTTATAGGTTATCAAAATACTGGTACACAGTCTTTCCCAAGCTGCTTCATAATGATCCTAAAATTACCAACAAGAAAAAATAATACAGGAATAAAGTTTATGACTCATTCAACTCCATGGCATAACTACTGTATGTTGTATTGTGATAATTCTCATAATTTTCCTCAGAAGGATCTCTGTTAAACCTGCAGTAACTACAGGTGCATTGAAATCTTCGAACTCTTGATCTAGTCTCAATGTCCTCCTCCTGCTGTAGTTCTCTTTGGGAGTCACACCGAGGAACTCCTTTGCCATAGCAAAGTCTGAGAGATTCAGTCAACCTTTGGATCCTGTATCTCTCCTCACTCAACAGTGTCCTCATGCCTCTCCTCTTATTGGGTTTTTTTCTCACCAGGAAACTTCCCAATCAGCTGAGGTGGATCTTCTGGTAGATATGCCAGTTTGGTACTAGGATTGAGAGTCAAGTTACTGAGGTTCTTTGTTAACATTTCAGAGTTAAGAGGCAACTGGCATTGCTTAGGAAGCTTCATCTATCAACATTTTAAGATACTCCAGGGTCCAGGTTGGGTTATCCTCAGATGAATCCATTGGGAGTCTAGTCACAGTTTGAAGATCCTCCTAGGTCTTTGGGTTCCAGAGGAAGGCGATGCTTTGGGCTCAGACTGCTACCAAGTAACCTAAAAGAATTTGAAGATCCTCCTAGGTCTTTGGGTTCCAGAGGAAGGCGATGCTTTGGGCTCAGACTGCTACCAAGTAACCTAAAAGAACTATCAGTTCAGTTCAGTTGCTCAGTCGTCTCCGACTCTTTGCAACCCCATGGACCGCAGCATGCCTGGCATCCCTGTCCATCACCAACTCCCAGAGTTTACTCAAACTCATGTCCATTGAGTCGGTGATGCCATCCAACCATCTCATCCTCTGTCGTCCCCTTCTCCTCCTGCCCTCAATCTTTCCCAGCATCAGGGTCTTTTCAAAAGAGTCAGCTCTTCGCATCACGTAGCCAAAGTATTGGAGTTTCAGCTTCAACATCAGTCCTTCCAATGAACACCCAAGACTGATCTCCTTTAGGATGAACTGGTTGGATCTCCTTGCAGTCCAAGGGACTCTCAAGAGTCTTCTCCAACACCACAGTTCAAAAGCATCAATTCTTCGGTGCTCAGCTTTCTTTATAGTCCAACTCTCATATCCATACATGACTACTGGAAAAACCATAGCCTTGACTAGACAGACCTTTGTTGGCAAAGTAATGTCTCTGCTTTTTAATATGCTGTCTAGGTTGGTCATAACTTTTCTTCCAAGGAGTAAGCGTCTTAATTTCATGGCTGCAGTCACCATCTGCAGTGATTTTGGAGCCCAAAAAAATAAAGTCAGCCACTGTTTCCACTGTTTCTCCATCTATTTGCCATGAAGTGATGGGATCAGATGCCATGATCTTTGTTTTCTGAATGTTGAGCCTTAAGCCAGCTTTTTCACTCTCCTCTTTCACTTTCATCAAGAGGCTCTTTATTTCTTCTTCACTTTCTGCCATAAGGGTGGTGTCATCTGCATATCTGAGGTTATTGATATTTCTCCCGGCAATCTTGATTCCAGCTTGTGCTTCCTTCAGCCCAGAGTTTCTCATGATGTACTCTACATATAAGTTAAATAAGCTGGGTGACAGTATACAGCCTTGACGTACTCCTTTTCCTATTTGGAACCAGTCCGTTGTTCCATGTCCAGTTCTAACTGTTGCTTCCTGACCTGCATACAGATTTCTCAAGAGGCAGGTCAGGTGGTCTGGTATTCCCATCTCTTGAAGAATTTTCCACAGTTTATTGTGATCTACACATTCAAAGGCTTTGGCAGAGTCACTAAAGCAGAAATAGATGTTTTCTGGAACTCTTGTGCTTTCTCGATGATCCAGCGGATGTTGGCAATTTGATCTCTGGTTCCTCTTTCTAAAACCAGCTTGAACATCTGGAAGTTCACGGTTCACATATTCTTGAAGCCTGGCTTGGAGAATTTTGAGCATTACTTTGCTAGTGTGTGAGATGAGTGCAATTGTCTGATAGCTTGAGCATTCTTTGGCATTGCCTTTCTTAGGGATTGGAATGACAACTGACCTTTTCCAGAAGAACTATAGAGCTGAGAAAGAGGAATAAAAATCCAGGCTGACACGCTGTGGTGAGAGAAGAATTCACCGGTAAAATTCTTTTATCGTTACATGCTTTCAGTATCATTTTATTAAAATATTGAAGCGCAGATTCATATCCATATGGAAAATACCTACCATTTGTAGAATCAGCAAAGCCAGTCTTCATTTCAAATCAGACTTACTTTCTGTTAGGGAAAGATCTGACTTTATTCTTCAGTTTAAATAATTAACTAATACTCATTTTAAAGAATATTATAAAATCACTGGGAAATAAATTATTAATTGTAGCTTATAAAATAGGTTATTAAAAGTCAGTCATGATTAAAATTATATAGATCTAATATTACTATAAAAACTGTAAAACCAAGATGGTACTTTTTCTCATTGTATAATTTGTAATAATGCTATAAAATGTATAGCTAAATCTATTAGTTAATTTATTAAATTAAAAGTAGGATAGAAGGTGTGTTATTTAGTTCCTTGGCAAATACAGGTATCTACTTGTGTTGAACTCTCATGTTTGGCTTTTGGGAACAATTAAAGAATCATGTAACGGAAGAAAGAACTCCAATAATTTTGTTATACTTCATGATCAAACTTAAGTATTTAATAAAAAAAGCATTTTAGTAGGAAATCATTTGAGCAGCTAACAATTTCATTTTTTTGTTAGCTGGTGGTAGAAAATAGGAAACATTTTCTAAGATGAAACAAGAGTACTGATTATAATGGGAATATTTTGTTATGAAGGGAAAAAACAACTCCTTCCTTCTACTCCCCAGGTTTTTACACTCTGGGCCATGCGTCAAGATTCAGTGTAGGTGAGGGAAACACCTTTCTTTTGTAAAGTAAGACAAGGACTATGGTGAAAGAGGAGGTGGAATGGAGATAACACGAATATATATATATACTGGCTGGATCTCAAACAGATTAGTTTTAGGGAAGATCTCTTACAGAAGTTGAGAAACTGGAGTGTTTTTGCTTAAAACTCTCCTCAGATTGATTTCCTTGTCCAGGTATCCCTTGGAAAGTCTTCACATACTTTAGGAAGATTTCCTTGGAAAGTCTTCATGTGCTTCACTTTAAAGATTGCTTGATATAGACAGACCCATACTCCACTGGTCCTGACTATACATTATTCTAGGACATAATTGCAAGTGTCCTAGCGAGGAGGAGTAGGCTTGGTGTGTTTGGAATAGAAGAGGGTTAGGAAAGAAGTCAGAGAAGATGACCCCAAGTTGGTGAAGTCATTCACTATGATCCTGGATATGGTCCTCAGCTTTGCAGTTCTAAAAATGTGATTTTGTCAGTTCACACAAAGGTGTGAATCAAACTTACAGGAAGTTAATATATGAAGTAGAATGCCATTGAATTAATTTATACTCATAATTACCAAGTAGACTGGATTCTCTCGCCTGGTGGCAGATCCATGTGGAAAGGTCAGTTGTAATCAGTCTTACATGAAGAATGCAGATCTTGAGCATGGCTATTATTATCAAGCTATGATAGCCTAATAATGATGAGCTCAGTAACTGCAATAGAATGCACCGATGTGCTTTATAGATGTGTTTTTTTTTAGATGCGTAGTTTTTGATCAGGTTGATTTTTCCTTATTCCTCTTAAATGGCTATATCACAGAACTGTTAAATCCAATAAACTTTCATGTCATGGAATTATATAATTGCAACAATCATCTCTGAGCCTAGAAATTGAGACTGTTCATTTTTAAGAGATTAGAGATTACTTTCGGAGAAGGTGATGGCACCCCACTCCAGTACTCTTGCCTGGAAAATCCCATGGACGGAGGAGCCTGGTAGGCTGTAGTCCATGGGGTCACTCAGTCGGACAGGACTGAGCGACTTCACTTTCACTTTTCACCTTCATGCATTGGAGAAGGAAATGGCAACCCACTCCAGTGTTCTTGCCTGGAGAATCCCAGGAACAGGGGAGCCTGGTGGGCTGCCGTCTATGGGGTCACAGAGTCGGACACGACTGAATCGATTTAGCAGCAACAGAGATTACTTTCCCATGACCTATGTACTAATCATTGACCCTGAATGATCTGTACTTCAGAATATTGTTTGTAACCAAGAGTGTACTGCATAAAAAGAAAACCCTGGTGACTCTGTGTTGGTGCTTTGCTAGAAATGGGACATCTAAACTAGGAAGGTGAACCATGGTTAGATTTTTGTTGTTGTTTTTAATGTGGATCATTTTTAAAGTCTTTATTGAATTTGTTACAGTATTGCTTTGTTTTACATTTTGGGTTTTTGGCCCTTAGCTCCCTAACCAGGGATGGAACCTGCACCACCTGCATTGAGAGGTGAAGCCGTAAGCACTAGATAGCTAGGGAAGTCTTATGGTTAGATTTTGGGCCCTGTACTATGATGAGCAATGATACTCCAAATTTCTTGCACTCAGGATAATTCTCGATATTGCTTTTTAAAATAGACAAGCCTTTTCAGATTCTAAAATCATTATGAATAAGAAGGATAAATGAAAAATTGGGGTAAGTCCTGTCTGAAAGCCAGAAGACACATTTTTTTCTTCAAAGCTTTTTTCAGTTCTAGGGTAAACTGTTGAGACAGGAAAAGATGTCAGGCTGAGGCGTTTCATTTAGTATTTTAATAATAATTATAAAAAGGACAATACAAAATCCAAACATTTCTTTTTACAAGTTCAGATACATTTTTTTTCCCCAAGTGCAAAATACTCTATGAACTGCATCATTTATTGTTGTGTAGGAGATGCTTACTATATCGGCAGCAGTGGAAGGTAGATATAAATACAAATATTTTGAGATTTCTTCTGCATTATGCATTAAAAAAAAAGCCTCCCACATGGTAATGATTATTTTCTGAAACTTAAGTTCAGCTCACACAGAAGAATGTTTTCGGTTTGTCTAAACAGTTATAATTTGTGTTGTCTAGCTAAGCTGATAACAGAACTGGGGGTTATAGTCCCTGTTATCACACATTTTTGTAGAGGGTTCCTAGTCCAAATAATGGCCCAAGGACAGAGTATGCTACCTCTGAGACAAGTAAAATTTAAGGATATCCTTGTGTTGTTTGCTTCCACTTTTCTTTTACAATGCTTAAGAAAGAAGCCAAGCAGGTTAACATTATTTTCTGCTTATGGTCAGTTATACTTTGTCTCTTTTTCTCTAGTTTGAGCCTGTTATATTGAGGTTAAGCAGCAAATACAGAAGTTTCAGCACTCTTATGTTTTCTGACATTTTGAGATACGGCCCCGTAACCTCCAGTCACCTCAAACATGCGTATGGAGAGAACTTCTTAGATATGAAAACTTTCATTAGGGCTAAAGACCAGGGCTATACTACTGAACTTTCAACAATGAATTTGAACCTCCAGCACCTCACACTAATCCAGTCCTGAGGGAGTCAGAGCAGTCACAGCTTGATGTCAGCCTCTGGGAATTTGCAGGCCTGGGAGGGCAGTTCAAGTCCAGGCTCTGGTCAGTTTTCTCCTGACTTTGTTCCTCTAGGTTTTGGGAATGGGCCTGGCCCAAGAATACAAAAAGATGGAGGAAGAGAAGTAAAGAGATTGCCATGTTGCTGAAGTCATAAGTGCCTTTCAGATATGCATCACTTGGTGCTTGGAGCCCTTGCAGGAATGGCTTCCCATTCTGAGACTCAAATCAGGACAGGTTTTGTACTAAGATAAATGAGGCCTCAGTTATGTAGGGTCAATACTGTGACCCTACAAATACCTCTTGGCTTGTTCATGAAGGGTTCCCATTTACACCATCTTCCTACTTCCCTACACTGATTAAAAAAAACCTCTTTTTCTGACCTGTAAAGGCCTAGAGAGTCTTTGAATGTGGACCCCTCAGTCTACTAACTCTTAGTTTAATGCCCCTGGGCCTACAGAAGCAACTTTGCCTGGATTCTTAACTCCCAACTTGGACAACCTAAATTAAAAATCAAATTTGGTGGACATTAGTAGGTCTTCATCTGGTCTCCAGGATCTGTCTTGACATTATTTAAGAATCTTGGTGGTCTGTACTTTCCATACTGTGGAAATCATTTGTAAGCCCCAGAAACCATGGAATAAATGGTTAGAGGAAGTGTGTTTCTGTGTATGGGGTGACAGGAAAGGAAAGAAGAGCAAGAAGCCAGGCCCTGAAGGCATGCATTGGGAAGCACTCTGGCTTTGAGAGAGATGCAAAATGGTAGGGAGAGAGGAATCAGAAAGTTATCCTAGCTTCTAGTGGAGAATGAGGATGGTCAGAGTTGGTTAAAGCAATTTTCATGGCATTTCCTGCAAAGTGTGTATCCTTCTACTAAATGACCATTTACCTGCTTGGAAGCAACCACTTTGTATCTCTATAGCAGAGCCTTCTTTGGCCCAGAGAGACAAAGGCAGCCAGATCCTCCACCCCCAGGCCATGGTGTTGGCTAATGGATGTCAGTGGATCTAGCTATGACATTGGTTACCTACTGCCTAAGGTTGGTGAATGGTACTGACTTGGGGCGGGAGTCGGGGTGGGGCAAAGGGGAGCGCTTGCCGGTTCCTTTATTCACTGTTGAGCCTCTTTGAGGAACAATAGCTTGAGATAGTCATTAGAAGTGAGCCATAGGAGTCAACTGTTAGCTTTTGATTGAATAGGGGTACAGCTTTGGGGGAACTAGAAGGAGCAAATGGAAAATAATTTTACAGGCAGCACTGACTGAAGGTGGAGTGTGTGAAGGATCTGGACTTGGACATGGACGTGATTCTTCTTCCTTTTGAAAAGCAGTAGTTGAGGAAGCTAGGCTTGAAGTCAGCTCCAAGAGGAATTGGCAAACAGGGGTAGGCAGAATGGCCAAGGTCAGGCAAACAACTCCATGCCTGGATAACTGTCCTATTCTTGGCTCCCACAGCCTCGTCTCTGGCCTCAGGGCCCTGAGTCAGCCTGTCCCCAGGGGGTTTGTCCTGGTCCTCTTCCTCGTGCACATCAGGGGAAAACTGGATGAGAGCAGGGAAAAGATGGAGGCTTTCCCTACTCGGGGTGGAGGATTGCTAACCAGTTCCATCGGCCTCTACAGTCTTGAGGTCCATGCTGAATCCATGGAGGCATAGGGATGGTGGGGTTGGTTTAGCAAACACAGGTCCCTCTCCTTACTGCTCCACCAAGTCCCCATAGTTACTGTCCTACACATCAGGTCTCTGCTGGTGGAGCAGAGACAGATCAGATGCTCCAGCACTCAAGGCTCATGAGATTCAAAACCTTTTTTCTTCCACTCCAAACATACACTCTTCTCTCTTGGGCAGCTATAAATAGGGTTGTTCTAATTGAAGAGAAAGAAACAAAAACAAAAAACAAGACCAGAAAACAAAAACCCCTCCCTCTAGTCAACATAGAAAGACTCAAAATGATTGCACTTATTAGATGTGGACAAGGTGGGCAGAAGGCTCGCCAAGTGCACACATTCCTCTTGCTGCCTATGGCCTGGGGCCAGAGGTAGGTGGCTCTGGGCTGGCTACAGAGCGGGGTCCTCTTTGGTGGAGCCCACAAGCCATCCAGGACTGCAAGGGAAAGACAACTCTGGGGGCAAGGCCCAGACTGGCTTTTGGTCAGCAGTCATGTTTCTTTAAGGGCAACACTCAGCATGGGGAGTGGGGCTCCCCCAGGGAGCACTCAGGTGGGAGTAAGGGAATGGCTGGGCCAGGGAAGACAAGTAAGAAAAGGGATTAGTGTTTGAGGCTGGCTTCCAATTGGTCTGTAGTCTAGTCCTTTAAAGGACACATTTTCTTTTTGTTTTCTTTTTTGGGCGATGCTTGAAAACTTGGTTTCTGTCCTGCAGAGAGAGTCTTTGTCTGGGGAGCAACAGCCGCATATTCAACATGGTAATTCCTGCTGCTCTTCTTCATTCAGTTGGTGTCCACTAGCCAGTAGTGTGGGCCTTTTGTAAGCCCTCAGGGATTGGACCCCAGGCAGACATGGGCCAAGAAGGAGAGGAGCTGCACATAGACAGGGAGGTTGGCTATGTGGGCGGTCCAGGGCTCAAACCAGGCGTCCCAGAGGATGAGTGCTGACATTAAGCCTCTAAGTCAAAGGCTTCTTCGGCAGAACCCTGGGCTGTTAGAATATCCCTGGGGGGGCACAGTCAGGGGACATTTTGGCTCCTGATTCGCTAGGCACAACCTCTAACAGCAGAAGCCCCTCCTCCCCTTCCCCCAGTAGACCCACTTCCTCTGTGGGCCTCGAGCACCCTTCCAAGATGACAGGGCCGAGGATATGGGCTGGTGAACTGGGCAGTGTGGCTAGGGAGGGGAGCGGGATACCATCCCTCCACCCCTCGGGAGAACAGAGCCAGCACTGGATGGCTTTTCCAGGAGCATGTAGGAAGTGAGAAAGGACAGAGAAACAGCGAGGCCAAAGGAGACAAGGAAAGGAAGCTAGAGGAACAGAAAGGGAGAGCGCTTAGTCTATATGGAGATTTTTTTTCCTCTCCAAAAAGAGAGATCAGAAGGAGTCCCTCATCTGAGGGAGGGGGCTGCTGGCTCTGAAGGCTAAAGAGTCTGGGGGCTTCAAAACCTGGGTCTTGGGCCTAGGGGCACTATTTGTAGGGCCTTAGGAAGCTGGAAACTTTGGAGCGGAGCAGCTTGATGAAGGATTTTGGCAGCATCTCCTTGTGCTTTTCTGTGTACTTGAAGTAGTTCTGGGGGTGGGCCAACACCTCGAAGAAGGCCTTAATGAGCTTCTTGTCCTGCAGAGGATGGCAAGTGGCAATATCAGCATCAATGTCAGTGGTGGGAAAGAGGACCACTGGCCTCCACCCAGCAGCAGTCCCTCTTGATGCCTAATAGGCACATCCAAAAGTGAACTATGGATCCCCTCCCACCATCTGTTGCTCCTTAGAATTCTACAACTCAAGTCAGTGGCAGCTCCATCTTTCCATTGCTTAGTCTCAGTCTTTGGAGCCATCCTTGACTCCTCTCTCTCACTCACAACCACAGCAAAACCTGTTGATTCTACCTTTAAAATATATATCCGGGGTCCGACCACTTCTCACTATCTCCACAGCTACCACCCTGTCCAAGACCATCATTTCATTTGGCAATGGCCTCCTACCTGGTTGCCATACTGCCACCTACTTTTGTCCTTCTATAGACTGTTCTCCCTCCCTATCCCCAGGAGCAGCAGAATGACTTTTGTTTTTTAATTAGATCATGTCCTTTTTCTATTCTAAAAACTTCTCTGGGTTCTTTATGACTCAGCAAAGCTGAATCCCTGGCATGCCCCATCGATGGGATGTGATCTGTGCCCCGTTGTCTTTCCCGTATCCCCCCTTGATTCTTCCTTGCTTTGCTGAGCCACACTGGCCTCAAGGTTCTTGAACATGCTGTATGACTCCCATGCTCCTGAGTTTGGAATGATCCTCTCTTGATCTTCTAATAGGTAGCCTTTTACCTCATTCAGGTCTCTTCTCAGAGGCCTTTCCTGACCACCTGTCTGAAACAGCAGTATGATGTGTGGAGAGCCTACTGGGTGCCAAGCACTGTGCATTAGGACTCAGCTCTTCCGGCTTTTGGGCTAGTGTTCTTCACATTGCATCAGGAGATTTTTTAAAACAGGAGGTGGAGCTTCCAGCCTCTCATCTCCACTTTAATCAAAATGGTACCTCAACTTTATGCATTGGAGTTCACAGCACATTTGAAATAAGGATTCAGATGCTCTGAAGTTTTTTGAGAAGCATTGCTGCGATATTCTTTGCAGTCAACCAGTTCTAGGAGATTTTTGTCATTGTGTCTCATTTTAATAATAAAAAATTATTTTATTTATCATAAAATAACATTTTTTGCATTGATAGTTTATGAAGGATAATACTGTGACTAGGACTATAGTTTCTTCAGTAAGACATTCTCAAACTGGGATCCATGGACCTGAGTATCCAGACCACCCTTCAATGTTGGAAACATTTCTTTTCCTTTAAAAGAGGTCTCTACTGAATTAACCCTGAGAAACGCTGTACAGGAGCACTGTTTTTCTCTGGGAACTGAGGAGGGAGCTCCCTGCCAGGGAAATCCCAAAAGCATCTTTCTAAACCTTATTTTCCATATATTTCTTGGTGGAAGAGGCAGAGGACATTTCATCTCATCTTCCTGTTCTCTTCCCCCAGAGTGTAAGATAGTATGGCTGACGCTGCAGTCAGATGGGTCTGGGCTCAAATTCCAGCTTTACCCCTGGGGCGCGGTCTATAATTCTCTGTGCCTGAGCTTTCTCATCGGTAAAGATGAAAGGCTTTTTGTTAGGAATGATGAAAGTACCTACTCCATAGGCCTGTTGTGTATATCAAAGAGAATATTCAAGTAAGCACTTAGCATATTGCCTGCCCATTGTTACATGCTCATTAAACACTGGCTGTCATTATTGTTAATATTCACTTGCCTTTAAAATTTCCTGGTGGTTTTCAGATGCATAGAGCCGGCCATCTCGAACAATGTCTTCTACCAGCTGCTCGTAGTCCTCTGCAAAGTCCATGAAGGGGAGGAGCCCATGCGTGAGAACTCTTGCTCCTCCCTTTGAGATTCCGGAACCTCCCCTTCCTCACCCACCTCCCTGGCTCTTCCTGCCTTTGCTCACCATCGTAGGTAACATAGGGGATCTGGAAGCCACGGGCACTGTTGGCTTCACTTGTCTTGAAGTTGATCCAGAGCTTCCTGGAGCGGGCTGTGAAGGCGATGGGGCGCTCGTAGGTCTGGCAGGTCTCATAGGTGGTAATGGAGGATGGGGAGGCTGGGAAGGTAAGCAGCAGGTCAGGAGAGAGCCAGGCAAGCTCCCCAAGTCCTCCTAGAGCGAGGACTCAGGCTGACAGAGGCCCTCCCTCATATGCGTAGCTCCCCCAGCCCCCTCCTTACACCCATACACATAGCCTTTCTCACGGCCCTCGGCATGTTCTTTGACACCCAGGCACTCACACAGTGTGAAAAGTTTAACATTTAAATGAATGGAGCTGTAAAAATTCTAGAATAGGAAAGTAACACATGTAACACTATTGAAATTCTACTTCCAAAGCTGGCTTTCTTAACTCTGCCCTCCATTGGACATGTAGCATTCATTGCTATTTTCCTTTGCTTCCAAGGCCTTACTCATCATGGCCCCAATTCTTCCACCACCAATTTTCTCTCTCTCTCTCCCCCCTTCCCTGGCCCAGCTCTTCAGCCACCCACAGTTCTTTCTCATGACGAGGACGTCCCCACACTCATCCTCAGATGGCAGGAAGATCTCGGGTACCACGATAAGAATCTTGCGCTTGGGTGGGGGGTTGATGTTCCACACGCACTCCACACCAGCTGGGTAGTTGCCTGGGTAGTTGGGGGACTCGATATAGCCAGTGAACTCACCCAGCTCCCCACCACACTGGCGATCTGTAGCCAAGCCCAGTGGACAAAGCAAGAAAGAAAAGGGAAGTCAGTGGGTAAACAGGTTGGGGAAATTGAAGAGTTCTGAAGTGGAATTCAGACACATGGAGTTCGTCATCTCCTCCAAGTTCTGGGTTCCCCTTTCCTTCCTGCCCTTTTAATACCTTCTTGCCTCACTTTACCTGTCTGTACCTCCCTCCTACCTGTCTCCTTCCCCTGCAGGGAGAGGGCACTTCAGGGCCCAGCCCAACAACAGGCCTTGAGTGTAGGTGGGCTGGGAAGAGAGGGAGGGTGGGACTTGCCTGCCTAGCCAACCCCCAGCCCTGCTCCCTGTGGTTCACTACCTTGCCCACCTCCCACCTCTTCCCATGCCCACTGCTCCCAGGCCTCTCCGCCCCATTTTCCATAGCCTGGCCTGCCACATACTCTTGCACTGGGTCACACTGGTAGAGCCATCAAAGTCAGTGCTTGTGTTTCCTGGACAGCGGGTGCAGAAGTTCTGACGGAAGTCAGGCTGATAGGAGCCCATGGCACAGCGGATACAGCGGTGGATGCTGGTGTTGTAGTAGTGCCCAGGGGAGCACTGGACTGCAGGCAGCGGGGAGGAGCAGGGGTTAAGATGGCAGGCCAGAAGGAATTCTGG
The DNA here is from genome assembly GCF_029378745.1 of Bos indicus. Classification (NCBI taxonomy): domain Eukaryota; kingdom Metazoa; phylum Chordata; class Mammalia; order Artiodactyla; family Bovidae; genus Bos; species Bos indicus. The sequence goes on along the minus strand of NC_091782.1, from coordinate 10,724,142 downwards.
GGCAGGGACACGTTCATCATAGAGAGTAAACAAAAGACACCAGAGTTCCTTCTGGAGTCCCAGCCTTCCCTAGTCACTCCAGAATTTAGGCCCAGGAGGACACAAACTAGCCAGCGCGGTTGGTCAGTGTCAGCCTGTTCTCTCGGGCACTGAGCACCTGCAGAGAAACTCGTTTGCAGCTTTGAGGAGAGGTGGCGCCACTCCCAAAGCAGAGGGCTAAGTGGAGCTGTTACTCTTTCCCCAGTTCCTAGGCTTAGGACTGCTGGAGGGCCAGGATGCGTCCTGTGAGTAGGATGGTGGGGTTGGTCATGCAGCTGGGCCTTTAGTGGTTTGGGGAAGATGGTAGGGCAGCATACTTGGGTCTACTCTGGGGACCTGGAGAGAGTGTGGGAGGTAGTTGGGGCTGGGGATCCTACCAGGATGAGCAGCCCACTCACCTTTGGTGTCACAGTCTTGGAAGGAGATGGCTCCCTCATGCTTAGTGGTGAGGCCCCCACCGCATGGGAAGCACAGGGTCCGTCCTGCTTCAGGTTGGTAGGTGCCACGTGGGCACGGCTGGCAGGGCTTGAACCCATCTGCAGAGTGTTGGCCAGGTGAGCACTGACCTGCAATGAGCCAAGGGCCGAACTCTGATGGGGGTGGTCCTGGTTATCCCCACAGGGTAACCCAGTCTCAGGGGACAGAGGCACACACAAATAGGATGTTGACGAGGAGAGTGGCCTGGAGCCTGGGCCTGCCCTTGGGAAGTCCCATGCCCATGGGCGTCCCAGTGCCCACCCTACCCCACTCTGTATTGTTTGTTCCCCTGGCACCTGCACATGTGGTGACGTTGGTGGCTCCAAGAGGCCCGTGGGCATCACTCCCAGGGCAAAGGTCGCAGGAGAGCTGCCCTTCTCTCTCCTGGAAGGTGCCCGCTGGGCATGGCACACACTGCTCCGTCTGGCCGTGGTAATACGTTCCCTGCGGGCAGCTGACTGAGGGAGAGTCGGCCGCGCTAGCCACCCACCCCCACCTATTTCCCACCACCCGGGTCTGGGGCTCCCCTTCCCTCTCCCCCAGATTCAAGGAGAACCTCTTGGTCTGGGATCAGACAGAATCCTGCTGGGGAGGCTCAGGGGCCAAAGCCATGTGCAGGAGGGTTGGTAGCTCCACATGATGGCCCTCTAGATCTCAGTCTGGGACCAAGGAGGGGAAGATGATGGGCAGAAGGGTCTTGGCTGCCTCACACCTTGAGAGATGTAAAGTGTCCTGCTCTGAACCAGACCCAAGCTGAGCCTTCCCTACTCCCCTACTCCCCTGCTCCCCAGCAAGCTCCCTTACCACACTTGGCCCCAGAGCGGTGCTGCCCAGGCCTACAGGCCTCCACTGGTTCAACTCGCTCCCCAGCTACTGGGCCTGGCTTGTGGGCCAACTCATAATCGAGGCCTGCCAGGCGCAGTAGGAAGCGGTCCTGGTTGATGGACTTTCTAAGCATCTTCAGGGATCCTTTTAGCCGCCGTTCCATCCGCTGTCGGAGGCAGGGCAGCCCACAGCCAGCTGGTGATGGATGGTGTTATGAGTTGGAGAAGAAAGAGAAAGAGTGGTTGTGAGCAGGAGGGCGAGACAGCAAAGCGAGGAGCTAGGAGGGGCTTGGGGAGAGGGACCGGTCCTTGACTAAGCTTTAGGCAGGCTCTGCCCTTTGACAGGCTCTGCCCTTTCCCTTTGCTGCCGAGACCTGCTGTTTGCCCACCTTTGCCCTCCCCTTTCCATCCTCCTCCCAACGGTGTCCCCAGTCCCACCTGTGGTCTCTTCGGCCCTGACTTCTGCCTCCAGTTCCAGAGTGAGCCGAGTGACTTCCTTGCCTGGAGGGGTCCGGGCCCGCCGGCCCTTGCCCTTCCGAGAGGAGTCACATTTGAGGTGGATGAAGGTGACCTGGCAGTCAGAGCAGGGGGCGCCACCTAGGGAAGAGGCCTAGTCAACCTCAGGGGTACCCCCTGGAGACAGTGTTCTCACTCCTGGCTTTCATTTTTCCATCCCAACCCAGACAGATCTGACCAGATCTTTGACTGTCCTTTTAGTCTAGGATAGTTATTAGTTTGTGGGGAACATCCTAGGACTTCCTTGGACCCTACGCCTGCAACCACTTCTTCCCCTGCTCTGTCCAGAATTCAGGGTGTCAGCGGGTTTTTGGAGCTCTCACTAAGCTGAGGAGTTGAGGGGTGGGAAGGGTTTGGTGGCCAGATAGCCCACTGGAGTAGGGTCCCCAGTCCAGACCTGGCCCCGTGATTCTACTGGTCTCTTCCGTTTTGCCTTTGTTTCGCAGGTGCAAATGGCACTTGGCGTCTTTGATCTTGAAGGAAGCCCGCTGTTTAACCGTCAGCACTGCAGCCTCTAGAGGGATGGCAGAAGCTCAGCATAGCCTGGGGGCCCCGTGAGGGTGGGGGCGGCTATAGAGGGTATTGGGAAGCTGGGGCCGGGGTCTTGGCTGGAGGAGAGGGGTTACTAAAGCCAAGAGCATCAGATGTCAAGGGCAGAGGGAGCAAGGCAGCAGGGCTAGACAAATACAGAGTAAAGAAGGGGATCCAGGAAAAAGTAAGGCCAGGAGGATTAATAAGGAAGGGAAATTGGGGTTAATAAGCCAGAGAATAGCTTGAGACAAGGCATCTGGGCTGGTGCTCACCATGGCAGTGGTTGGAGTTCGTGCTGTTCCCGGCATGGCTAGCTCGGGCTGGAGCAGCCCTGGGGCTGGGGATGCCACAGCTCACGGTGAAGCCATTCTCAGACTCTGAGAGAAGGGGGCTGTCACCACTCTGACCTGCCCCCTGCCCCTCACTGGCTGACGGAACCCAAGGGGAGCAGAGGAGCTGCCTAAACAGCCAGTCTTCCTCCCTGCCAGCCAGCCCTCCAGCAACCTCCTCTATGTACCTGGCAAAAACCGGGCCCGGGATGGGCAGGTCAGGGCACAGGTGTCCTTCTTCCCAGACCGGTTGCAGCTGAGCATGGCTTTTGAGGCACCAGGACTACTCTGACACTTCACTGGCTCTAGGAAGGGCAGAGAAGCCTGAGGAAGAGAGGCTCTTCCTCTCCTACCCGCTCTAGCCTGTCAGTCAGGTGTGTAATTGGAGGAAGAGAATGAGCTACATGCAGAATTGCAGTTGTACATGGAAATGGACGAAGGAGTTATTTACCAGGAACTCCATGTCTCAAACGGCTACATTCTCTATCCCCTAATCCTTCATACCCTAACTCCACGATTTCCAGGACCCCAGCGACCCCCTTCCCTGAAATTGCAGTGCAAGCTTCCGCCAGCAGAGGGCGCCACCCACCTGTGCAGTCTTTCCCGTTCCAGTGCAGCCGGCCCTGGCCTGCGGGGCAGGTACACTGGTAGCTGCCAGGAGTGTTGACGCAGCCAAAGCGGCAGCCTCCCCGGTTGATGCTGCACTCATCCACATCTGGGGGAAGGAGGCGGGAGACACAGACAAACAATGGGGGGAGCAGGAGCCAGGACGTGGGCAGTGAGTGGGGGGCCTTTCGTTAGAGTTCCAGGTACCCTAAGATGATTCCCAGTCTGAGAAGAGTTCAAACCTAAGACCTTCTTCCCTGGTCTCTGTTCTCAGTCCAAAGAAGGATTAAGAAGGGACCAAGCTAACAAAGTTTTTAAAGCTTTCCATGCCTACCTAGCAGAGGAGTTGTAATCTGGGGGCTGAGGATGGGAGTCAAGGGACAGTGATGGGGATGGGAGATAGAAATTTTGGAAACAGGATGCTGTTCCCTGATACCCCAGTGTCTCCACTGTCTTCACTTCTCCCATTTCCTCATGATGGATGTAGGCATGGCACATGCACCTGGGGACCGCCACAGACGCAAGCCACCTCGGGTGTGTTCAGCTGAAAGGCGAGGAGGTGAGGGGCTGAGGGTCAAAGGTGCCAGCTTACCCCCACAGTGGGTGACGCCATACAGGAGGTAGCCATGACGGCAGAGGCACTGGAAGCTCCCTGGCGTGTTCACACAGATGTGGTCACAGGTCCGATCAAAGGAACACTCATCTATATCTGGAAGAGCAAGGTTTCAAGCCACTGCATCTGTCTTGGGGCCACTTGACCCTGTGATTCCTACTCAGGTGAAGGGCCCCAGGGAGGGGCCTTGGCTCTGTTCCTCAAACTGAAGAGTTCCTACCTCTGGCCCAGCCCTAAGATCAGTGACTCAGCAATGCCTACCCACTCCCCTAGGCCCCTCCATTTGGAGCCTTTGAAGTCAGGAACTTTGAGATCTGTGCCTGTGGATTAGGGCCACCATGTGTGGTTAGGCTGGTCGGATCCTGCCAAGGATGTGAACTGGGGTGAAATCCACTCTCCCTCCTTGTTGAGCCATGTGCCCCAGAAGGGCTGGTTTGCCAAGAGGAAGGAGCATGTTTGCTAGGTCACAGCATGACACTGCCTGTGGAGTCTCCCCTCTCAGACTCTGGCCCTCTGGCCTCTTTGAAGCTCTCCTACTCTAGAAACTCTCCTTGGCCCAGGTCTGCTCACCCTGGCAGTTCCTCTCGTTGATGAGAAGCTTATAGCCCTTCTTGCAGCTGCATTCGAAGCTGCCCACTGTGTTGCGGCAAATGTGGTCACAGCCCCCGTTGTTCAAGCGGCACTCATCTATGTCTGGGGAAGCAGGACAAAACAGAACCAAAGGTAATACTGAAGACTAGGGACAAATGAGGAGACAAGACCCTCCCTCCCTCACAGAGATGGGAACATCAAGGAGAGCCCTGGGTCTGCCTCTGCTGACTCTTTTTTTTCTCTCCCATCTCTGTTTCTTCCCTCTTCAGGATATCTGTGGCCATTAGTTAACACCTTGTTTCTTGGGTCTGAGTCCTCTTAGAACAGGAGAGATGGGAACCAGTGTCAGACCCTCAGGGAGTGGCCTAGAAGTAGGTGGGCATCTGACCTACAGGGCTAGTCTCTGCCCCTCATTCTGCCACTGATGGCCCCTCTCCAAAAACGCTGGTAGACAGGATTTATCCCTTTCCTGTCTGTCGTAAGAGCCTTCGGGGGTGGGGGCGGCAAAGAAGTGGAGACCCAAAGGGGTAGCGCATCAGAGAGGAGGAGCTGGAAGAGAGGCCAGGCGGGAGGACCTCCAGGAAAGCCAGTGAGGCAGGGGAGCTGCTGGGGGAGGGTGGGGGCCAGGCAGGGGGCTGGACTGGGGAGGTCTGGAGAGACTCAGGCCCAAGGCAGCTTTCAGCACTGGGAAGGGAAAGGAAGGAGGGGGCGCGTGAGTGGCTTCCTTCCTGAGGTCAAGTTCCCCAAGCTGGTGGCAGACAGGACCCAGGCTACTCACCCTGACTTGGGGGAAGGGGCAGAGAGGGCAGTCTTGCACTTTACTCTCAGCATACCTGTCAGCAGTCCTTCCTAGCAGCAAACTTCTCAACTCTGGCTGTCTGACCTGCTGCCCCAGCCACAAACACCCCCGCCCCAGCCCGGCCCCAGCCTCCTCCCTGGTCTGTTTGCCAGCTGCTGGGCCGAGAGGCACAAAGAGCACACCCGGCCTTGCTCCAGTCCCTCCACCTTGTGACGAGGGACACAGACCTGATGAATCGTATTTTCAGTAGGGCCACCCTCCCGTTTTCCTCCCCTGTTGTGCCTTTCCCCTAAAGCGGGCTCATCAAAAGGAAAGGGAAACAGAATGGACAGTGTGGGAAATTCTATCATAATAGTAGCTAACACATTGTTACCGTTTGCCAGGCACTGTCCTAAGACTTTACATATAGTTGATGGTTGAAATGTAACTCGTTTAATCCTTGTAGCATTTCTGTGAGGCACTGAACCTTTACTGTGGTGAAACTGAGGCACAGAGATACTAAAGAGCTAGCCCAGGATCACAGAGCTAATAAGAGGCCGAGCTGGAATCTGGAGCCAGGGAGCCAGGCTCTAGTGTCAGTGCTCCTACCTGCTCCCCTAATCTCCCTCTGATCAGGAGAGCCTTTCCACGGGGAAGGTCTGGGGACTGTGGGCTAAGAAGGAACACACTTGTCACCTTGTGCATACATAATCAGGGCGCAAACACCCTTCTAGACTCAGGAACAAACGTGAACAGCATGTTCATTAACCAAGAGGGTTAGGGACCTGCAGGGAGAAGAGGAACAAGAGGAAGGAAAACAAAGCGGGGCAGGGGCGCTAAGGAACTGGCTGGACTTTGGTGCCTCTTGGACTGAGATGGGGAAGGCGGACAGGAGACAAGCCTTCGTCACAGCCTCAGTTCTTTAGAGTCAGGATAACTTGCGGGGGTTGAGGAGGTCCCACAATGAGGTACCCTGTCTCTGGTCGCAGTCTTAGCTCCTTATCTTTACACTCCTGTCCTCTGAAAACCCTTACCTTTGCAGGTCTTCCTGTCTGGCTGCAGCATGAAGCCCACAGGGCAGCTGCAGTGGACGCCCGTCGCTGCATCGTGGCACTTGCTGTCGCAGCCCCCGTTGTTGACAGCACAGGTCTCTGTTTAGGAGGGAGGTGGGGGATGGTCACCTGGCTATCGGCATGGAGGAGTCCCAGAGCAGAGGGCAGAGGAGGGGCGCAGAGGCCCAAGAGGAGGCCCCGGCTGCCTCCCTGTGCTGCGGAAGGAGCATCAAGTGGAGGCTCCCAGCCCCCTTCCTCCCTTCGCTCCCAGCCCCCAGCCCCTCACAAGTGCAGCCAAGCAGTCCACTTCCCTGCCCCCTACTTGATTGAAACAAGGTGGACAGCGGTGAGGCAGGTACAAGCCAGAGCTGTCAGGCAGGAATGTGCTGAGGGCGGAGGAGGCGGAGAGGGGAGGGTGCAGGGAGGGAAAGCTACGTAAGGGTGGTGCTCACTCCCAGGGAACAGGAAGGGGCTACAGGAGTTTCCTCCTCTTTCCCCCCACTGTCTCGTTGGCGGGTGGGGTCACGGTGGGACAGTCTTGAGGAGAGTGAGCCTGGTGATTCCTGAGACAGCTGAGAGATGACCATCAATTCATCTTCCCCTTCCTCTCTGCTCAGCTAGCTTAAGAAAGATCCCAGAGGAGACAGCTCCTACTCCATCATTCCCCAGCCCCTTCCTGGCTACCTCCAACTCCTCCTGAGTCCTCTTAGTTCCAGATAGAGATAAGCTGGCTGTTGTTATTTTACTTTCCTAATGGGGAGATACTGTCTAGGCAAGGGGAAGGGGCAAAAGGAGAAGAAGCCAGAGGGGAAGGAAGGACATAAGAAAGTAAGTGAGAGAGTTAGAGAACCTCAGAGCCTCTCTTCTGTTGCTCCCCTCTTGACTGAAGCTTTCCCTTTGCTGAGAGGTTAGAGTTGGGGGGAATATAGATGGGCCACACTTCCTATTTTCTGAATTCAGAGCAGGAGAAAAATAGGTTTAAACTACAGCTCAGGAGAGTGAGATGAGCCCAGGAAAAAAAAAAAACAAAACATCAGCTCAAAAAGTGCAAGGCCCTGACACAGGGGCTGTGAGGGAGGTGTGGGCCATCCTCGGGGGTGGGGGGTGGCGCGGGCTTAGAATTCTCCCATTAGAGAGATAAGAGGCTTCTGCTGTGGAAGAGAGAAGAGAGGATCTCAGAATCAAGAGAACTGAGTGAGAAAAGCACTGGAGAGCGTTGTCATTTCGAATCTCTGACTCCTGAAACTCAGGCCCAACCCACGTCACTGAGAAGAGCAAAGCAAGGGCTCAGAAAAAGCCCACCTCTATCCCCGGTGGTAGATGCCCTGGTCCCAGTGGGATCTCCTGTGTGCCACTCCCACCTCAGTCTCCTTAGGTTTCCAAGACCATGGGAGGAACCTGGGAGGGAACCCTGACTTCAGGTTCCAAGCCCAGCCACCCCTACAAGAGTGTTCTTAGCATTAAAGCCCTCTAAGTCCTGGAGCAGGGAGAGGGGAACAGAGATCCTGTACCAAGTCTAGTCAATTCTGGGGGGTCCCCGGTGGGGAGCAGATCATCCCAGGCTGGACAGGAAGCTGGGCAAACCTGCCCGCCACCCCAGGGTAAAGCTCTCCAGAGTGGCCTCTCTGGCTGCCTCAAACCTTTGTTCCTCAGGTTGTGCATTAAAATCATGGTTTAATCTGTGCTTGTTTTGTGTCAGGCACTTAGCAGACGCTCCAGTGCGCTATCTCCATCATCGCAGGAACACTAAGAGAGGACTCTCATTCTCCCTCTTTTATAGACGAGTAAGCTGAGGACCAGAGAGGAAAGGAGCTTGCTTAAGGAGGCACACTTAGAAGGTGGCAGAGCCAGGACTCAAGCTCTGTCTGAACTCAAATGTCGTGCACTGAACCGTTATGGTGGGAGAGAAGGACGAGAGGTGCTGGGCCTGTGAGCTAACACGAGTAAGAACCCAAGAAAGAGATCCTAAGGAGGGGATGGCGCCTAACGCTACCCCACCCTGATCTCGGGTGGCACTGTGGGCATGCTGGCTACGTGGAGCTGGCGCAGTCTTCTTGTGTAGAAGGAGGGTGGGGGCAGAGAGTTGGGAAGTGGGGAGGTGTTAGAAGCTGGGTGAGGAAGAAGGTGGGACAAAGGAACGTGAGAGGAAGGAGAGGAGAATGGCCGTATCACAGAAAGGAAACCAACACGAAGGCTTCTGGGCCAGCTCTTGGGGACCCAGGTTGCTGTCACTCGATGGGCCCAGCGCTCAGGCTGCCGGGGAGCCCAGTCAGGCTGGGCCCAATGGGCATGCGGTTAGTGGGAGCCCCAGCGGGTTAGCCCTTCCCCTAGCAAGCCAGTGAGAGCAAGCGGAGAGAGCAGACATATTTACCATTAGAAACGGCCTGAGGGGGGACGTGCTGCTCTAGCCGCCTTTCCCCTGTTTGACATTGTAAAAAAGCTGTTTAGATGCTGGGCAGAGCTACTGTGGCCCTCTGCGCCCCAACCCCCTCCCACCCTCCTCCTCCGCCCTGCAGGCCCAAACCACTGGCCCCGAATGATGAGCTCTGAGACTCCTACACTTCATTCCCCAGCCTCGCCCTGCCTGGTACCCTCAAAGAAGCCAGGCTCCCACCAAGCAACTGGTGGGAAACGGAGTCTCAGGGAGGGGCAGTCATGGTCCCAGTACTACACAGCATGCCAGAAGCAGAGCTGGGATGCAACCTCAAGTCTTACAAGCTGCCGAATCCCAAATCCCAGAGGGCGCCCACCCTTACTGCTAAACTACTGCCCTCTCAGTCTCCCCACTAAATCTGAACGTCCTGATGGCCTCAAATGATGGCATTTCCTCCTACCAGGGCTGGGGAGAAAAATAAGATACAGGTCAAGGTAAAATAAGTTCTTCTGGAGAAGAGGGAGAGGAACTTGAAAAAGACATAGAACCTTAGAACAGCCTTATTTGCTCTCTTCTGCCTCACTTGGCCATGGCCCAGAGGGTGGATGGGTCTTGCATTATAGCAGAGCTCAAGCTTAATGGGAGTATGTTCAAAGCAGCCATGCCCGGGACTATCTAAACAGAGAGAACATCAGAGAGGGACCGGCCTCCCATCCACGGCCCCGTCGTGACACATGCAGCTTTTTTGGGGGGCTGCATGCAGTTTCTTCTGGGAGTCTCTAAGGGTGTGTAAGCGCGTCCAGAGCATCGCAGGAGGTTTGAAAGCAGAAGAATTAGACTTAGGAGGGAAAAAATGAATGGAGCTGGAACAAACCAGCCTCAAGAAGGCAACATGAGGACCCGAAAATGTTCCAAGATTTAAGAGAGTTAGTTTAGAGGGAAACATGTAGCAAGAAAGAGTTTAAGGAACTTTGGAACTGTGTGTGCAAGTCTCTGGAGCAGGTACCTGAGGGAGGCCTTGAAGAGCCCCACCTGCTCAGTCCTTGTGTCTGGGGGAAAGGAGTGCTCTCTGCAGAGACAGAGGGGTTTCTAGAGTGAGTTGGAAGACAGTCTGGTTCTGAAACAGAATGTCTTGTCTCTGATAAACACCAAATGACTGTGTTCACACCTTCCCATCCCTAGCATGTTGCAGCCCATGAGATGAATGGCCATTCATAAACACCCATGCCCACAGGACAAGCTTGCCTCTGCCCGGCCCAAGACACAGCCTTTCCCCTGCCCAGACTCTCTACTTTAATTTCCACTTTGCCAAGGGGACACCTTGTCCCATCATCTTTCTCAGCATTCTGTAAGCACATAGTAATTGGCCTTCACACACACACACACACACAAACCCCTGAAGATTTAGGGAATTAGGAATCAAAGAACTGAACTCATCTGTGGACCTAAAGATATGTGAGGTAAGGCCTAGGAATTCAGGAAAAGGGGTCCAGGTATTAAGAAGACCAAGTCAGGGTGAGAGGGTGGGATTCTAGAGTTGGGGAAGAAATGGGAGGACCCCAGGCCGAGCTCCACTGGAATATGGAAGAGAGAGGAGAACATGGGGGCCTAGCTGGGAGGACTGGAAAGGAGATTTGTAGGAGGAGAGCAAGGAGAGACAGAAGAAAGAGGAAGATACTGGAGCCAGGCAACCCCACTCATCTTGTCCCAGGAAAGGGCACTCTGTCCCACCCTTGAGTGTGGATGGTGGGCTGTGACAGCTCGCATCTCACCACACTACGCAACTAGGGCCTCTGGTCAGGCTTAATTCACCGACTGCCCCACCTTTTCTCCCCCTTCTCAAGCACAGCCTGGGGTCAGCAAGCACCTCAGCTGATAGTTCCCAACCTGTCAACACTTCATCCTGCATTAAGAGGACGGCGAGGCTCCCCGGGGGTGGGGGTGGGGGGGCAGTGCAGAACCAAGGGGTGGGGAGAGGAGGAAGGTTGGGTGAGCCCTTCACTCTCACTAGACCTGCCACTGTCTGGGGGCTTCAGCCCACTCCCCAGTGCGCCTGTGCTCAGCAGCTGAGCCCCACCTCGGTGCTCCCCCCTCCCCTGGTTCCCCAGGGCCCTCACCCCTACCCCCATTGCAAGTGGACTGAGTTCTCCACTGGCCTCACCCACCGATGCACGTCTTCCCGTCGGTGTGGAGCACAAACTTGACGTGGCAGCCGCACCGGGGCCCCTGCTCCGTGTCGTCGCACGTGTGCTGGCAGCCACCGTTGCCATAGTTGCAGGTCACTGTGCAGAGAGGGCATGCCTGTCAGCTCGCCTCCCCCGGGCACTCCGGCTCTCCGTAACGCAGAAACTGGCCTTCGAAGCTAGCTGCCTCTCCCGCACGCCAGTCTCTTCCTACTGCTGCTGCCGAGGCCCCATGCCCCTCCTCCCCCACGGCCATCCCAGTCATCTCACATTTACAGTCCCGTTGGTTCTTGGTGAGCTCGAAGCCAGGGCGGCATTCACAGGCAATACCCCCTTTGGGTGTCTCCCGGCAGATGTGAGCACAGCCATGGTTCTTGTTCATGCAGTTCATTCCTTCTAAAAGGGAAGAGGAGGGCGGGGTGAATGTGCTGTGCTCTTGGGCACCTAGAGGAGGAGAGACTAGAAGGGAAGCCTTGAGCCCCAGGAACTGGAACAGTTTCTTGGAGGCTGCAGCACAGAGACTGACTCTCCCCCTCACAGGTCCCCTGTCCTGGCCACAGAGCCGGTGCTAATGAGCAGAGCTCATAGCTATTCTGAATGATACATCCAGGCCCCCTAAACTCTACATGATCACCCTCTCCTTCAAGCAACTAAAAAACAGTGCCTAATAGTTGCCCAGCACTGTGCTTATACTGGGTAGATATAGGAGGGACCCAGAAATATATAAGACATGATCTCTTTTCTCAAAGAGTTTACAGTCAAACTGGGAAGAAGATAAATAACATTTATCATGTGAGTGAGGAGTAATTGGCAAGGGTCATTATTATACATTTTATTCAACAAATATTTATTAAGCTCCTACTACAAGCAGGGCAGTATATTAGGTTTTGGGGATACAAAGATGAATTAGGCTTAGTCTTTGCCCTTGGGGGTGGGCAGGGGTGTGAGGGTGAGGGTGGAGTCACAGAAACAGACAACATGTGCCCCCATATTCCCACCTGACGCTCCAGTCCAGCCCAAGACTTGAGGCACGGGCAAGGACAGGTGACCTTGGTTTAGGGTTTGGCCATCTTTCGGGCTTGGCAAAAAAGTTCATTTGGGTCTTTCTGTACCATCTTATGGAAAAGCCCAAGTGAACTTTCTAGTCAGTGCTCTACAGTGAGGCACAAACCCACCTTAGATCTGGACACAGAGGATGTCCCAGGGTAGCCTCTATCCCACCATGACCCCCAGCCCCGGATGAATTCTCCCAGACTTCACTCTAACCCAGAGTATCTGTTCACGGAACCCTCAGGATATGACTGGGTTCAGGGACAAAAGGAGCAGTGGAGGGTAGACCTGGGGGGACTGAGGGAGGGCTCCTGAGCAGACAGAGAGAAGCACGGGCATTCGGGGCCGGGCCCCCCCCCGGCCAGAGGCTGACCTTCCGGCCGCTGGATGCAGGTGTGCTGGTTGTCGCTGAGGAAGAAGCCCTCCCGGCAGTGGCACTCGTAGCTGCCCATCATGTTGACACAGCTTTGCTGACAGCCGCCGTTGCCCTCGGCACACTCGTCCACATCTGCGCAGGACAGGCGGGTGGTGAGGCGGGCGCAGCCAGGCCTTCCATGAAACCCAGCACCCAGCTGGAAGCCAGGCGGTTCTCACATCCCACTGCCACCCTCAGGGGGCGGCAAGTGAGGAGGGGACATGCGAGAATGGCTCACTCAGGGGAAGACGTGCCTCTCTTTCCCTCACCTGTTGAAACTGGGTCTGAAGGCAGAGGAGATCAGGAAAGGAGGCAGAGCGAGAGGAGCAGAGATGAAGACAAGGATGGAGGTTGGTCAGGGGCAAGACCTGTGAGCAGCGGTTGTGACGAGCAGCCAGGGACTCAGGGCTCTGTGTGCGGGGAGAGCTCTGGCAATGGTGCTGAGGTTGGAGGGGGCGGGTGGGGAAAGGTAGTGAGCTTCAACTCACTGTGGGGCAGGGGCCATTTCTGTGGAGGGACCATGGCCCTGTCCTTCCTCCCCTTCTCCCATGCCTGGGCTTGCTGCCACATTCCCTAGCCTTTCTCCTATTTTGGTTTAACAAAACAAAGTCTGGTAGCTTGGCGGAGAGGGATGGGGAAAGAGCTGCCAGGCCACACCCTAATTACCAACCCCAAATCACCATCCCCAGGCTCATCCCGGGGCTCCCACTTCAGTGCCCTGACTCCATCTCATGCGCCTTACTACCCTCCCAAGTTCACAGTCCTTCTCTGTTTTCCTTGGTGCAGGAGGCATCGGAGAGGGACCCAAATGGGCCATTCTAGCTCCAAAGGCATCCGACTCCTTAGGGCCTTCTCTTCCCCTCCTCTCTGCTGAGCCCTGAGACCCCGTCCTTCACTCTTTGGCCAAGGGCAGAGGGGCCCAGGCCTAGCAGGCTCCTGGCTGAGGAGTGCACCTGGAGGAAAAGCCAGGGAGGTGTCCTCGGTTTTGCCTTGTTCCCGTCCCATCTCCTATGCCCCTGACTTCTCCCTATCCCTGTCCTCCTACTCTTACCCTGTCCTACATTCCATCCTTCTGTTTGCTCCCTTCTAGTCCAACCTGGTCATTTTGTGACTCTAGCCAAGTTCTTTCCTACAATTTGTGGTGGAGAAACTGAGGCCCAGGGGATGGATGACTTATACAGGGTTCCCCTAAAAGCTAAAGGCTAATAAGACTCGGAACCCTAACCCTAAGGTAGGGAAGCATCATCATGGATGACATTCCTCCTGTTTTCTGAGCACTTCCCAATGTCCTAAGGATGGTACAGGGCTCTTTACGCACATTGTGTCATCACACTGCAGCCCTTTGGGTGGTTATTACCTTCCCTGTTGCCCAAGTCTGCACGGCCAGTAAGCAGCAGAGCCAGGATCTGCTTGGAGCCAAACCACCTTCCCACCATGCTCCACCTGCTGTGACTCAGCCACTATTGTCATCTGCTGGCCCTTCCCCTGAGAACACTTTCTAGCAGCATCTCTTTAATGTTTTTCATTCAGAAGGATTTTTTCATCCTCAGCATCTTGTCTCAAAGGGGAGGCTGACCTTGTTTTCTGTTTTGTGGGAATGCAGCTTTTTGTTTACTTTTCCTCTCCGTGCCTGAGAATGGGAAATGCTGAAAACATCTCCTTCTCCACAAGACATCCCCTGCCCCCATACCTTCACCCCTCGCTCACCCAGACAGTTGTGTCCATCATGTGCCAGGTGGAATCCATCATAGCAGGTGCATCGGTAATTGCCAGGGATGTTGACACAGTCGTGCACACAACCTGCATTATCCTCCCGTTCGCACTCATCCACATCTGTGGGCAAATAGTTGAGGCAGCTGGACCCACCTGCATCCCCCTGACCGTCCATCCCTGGGCTCAGCTTTATGGTGGTTTTTTAAAAAATACAAAACCTCTGTGTATGTGTGTGTGCTTGTGTGTATTTCTGTTTCCATAGTTACTCTCATTGCCTACAAACCATTTTGCATTTAGCTATTTTCATCTAAACTTCAGTCATAAACATTTTTATACTTCATCAGATCTTTCCAATTATCACTGTACATGGTTGCAAAATATTCCATTATGTTGCTACATCATAATTTATTAATCCCTTTTTTCTATTGTTAGATTCCTTCCATTTATTTTTCTCTCATAATGCATCAAAAACATCTTCTCTCATATATTGTTTCTTTGAATTTCCTTTAAATAAGTTCCTAAATGTGAAATTCCTGAGTTGGAGGGTATAAATGACTTCAAGATTCCTTCTAGGTATGACAAAATCACTTTTCAATTTATAATGTCACCGGGAATTAATGAGTATACCTTGTCTATTGAAGTCTTAACCAACACAGAAGGTCATAAATTTAAAATAACATCTCAAGACTGCTTTAATTTGCATTGCTTTAATTATGAGGAGATGTGTTTGTTTATAGTATGAATTTGCCCTAGGGTAAATTGTCTGTTCTCATTCTTTTTGGGCATGGTGTAAGGGTCTAAAGACAGAAGTTCCAATAGCAGGGAACCTGAGGCCTTAGTCCCGTGATCCTGATCCCCTCACCCAGTCAGGTTGTATGGCTGTGAACTGTTCCCACCCGGGCCTGAGCATGTATATATGGTGTCTTTGTGCAAATTAGAAAACGATACCCTCTCTGGGAAGGAGCTGCTTTCCTCTAGCCCCGTCCCACGCCAGCAGGGAGTGCAGGGCTTCTTGCACAGCATGGCCAGCTGAGAGCGGGGGCACGGTCTCCCCCTCTGGCAGCTCTCCCTTCTCCAGGTGCCCTCCCAGCCTCACCTTTGCAGTGTTTACCGTCCCCCGTGTAGCCAGACTTGCAGATGCACTTGTACGACCGTGGGGTGTTCTGGCAGATGGCGTCGATGTGGCAGTTGTCGGTCCCTTCCACACACTCGTCCACATCTGGCAGGGGCAGAAGGGACGTGTGAGACCCTCTCTTGGTGCCTCCCAAGGGGTGTCTTGAAGGTGGTTCCTCGGGGCAAAATCCCCTCTCCTCTACAACAGACAGCAATCCCTCCAGAAGCAGGTGGCCTCCCACACCTCTCTGATTTCAGAGTGGGCTGACCCTGTAATTTCAGGAATTCAGAAAGCACCCCCACTCCCCTCAAAAATACTTAATCCACAATGACAGCTGAAATTCCATCATTTGAAACACTCCTCTTTGATTTAAAAACAAACAAAAAACCCTTGGACTGGGTAGGTAGCACACTTAACTTGATTAGAAACTTTCAACCTAGGGTGAATTAGTTTACCTTTCTGAGGAGCAGGCTTAGAGGGAGGGGAAGAGAACGGCATGAGGACAGTGGCCTCTGGGCAAGTGGCAGTGTCCAGTGACTGCTGGTAATTAAAGGAGGAAGAAAGGGAGACAGGGCATCTGAGGAATCTTCCTCTGCCTCACAGTTCTGTTTGAGACCAGGCCTGCTCCCACTTGCCCACCATGGCGCCAAGAATCTTTAAAGGAAAGAAGCTCCATCCCGGAAGATTTGCCGAGGCCCCTGTGCTGTCAACAGCGGAGGGACTAGGAGCTGGCAGGGGCTGGCACCAGCAACCCAAAGCCTGATAAGTGCAGTCTTTGCAGCTCTCCAGCTGACTCATCCAAGCCCCTCCATCCCACCACCCTGAGTGCTGTCATCCAATCCCAGGTGCACCTCGCTCTGACACAAGCTGCCACTCACAGAGCTGCGCTGAAGAAGGGCCACCCAAGACCTGGCAGAAAAAGACGACGTTCAGAAAGGACACAGGAAAGAGAATAATTTGTCACCTTTGGGCAAAAGACTGCAGCTTCTGGGGCAATGTTATGATGCCCATAAAGCTGAACTGAAATAGGGGGAAATGTTTGTTTCAGCTGAAATGCTTTATAACTAAAGGCTGTGGCAGTTCAGATATGACTCAGCCCAGCCAAGAGGAGAAACACACGAGTAACATGAAGCAGGATATGTTTGAGTGCCGTGAGGGTGTTAGAATAAGGAAAGGGGGTCCTCAGCCGTGGCTCATGTCAGAGTCAACCACCTAGGAGATGCCCAAGTGCCACCCCCAGAAATGCCGGTCAGCTGGTCTGGGCTGAAACGTGGTCATCAGTAGGCTTCTAAAGCTACCCAGGTGAGTCTAATATGCAGCCAGGCTTGAGAATCTCCACTACAGAGAAGATCAGAAGAGGAAGAGACCACTTCCAGCTGTGAACTGGGAAAACCCAGGAAAGTGTAGCAACCTGCAAGAAAAAGAAATTGTTTTTTCTTTTACTTTCAGAAAATGATCATAACTTCCGAGTGTGATCTGTGGGCCACAGAATTGCTTAGCTTTTGTTAAAATGCAGATTCTCAGGCTCGATTGCTGACCTACTGAATCTAAATCCTTAAGGTACTTGATATATTTTTTACTGAATGAATGAATGGACCAGTAATTGCTCCAATGTATAGACACCCATGAGTCCTAGCTTGAAACAGTTATCTGTTCTTTTATTTCAAGTACTTCAGGGGCAAGACTGAGGCTTCCTAGGGCTAAGAAGAGAAGTGAAATTTTGAAGAGTGCTCTCAAACACCTGCCTCAAGTCTTCTGGGCTTCTGTTCAGCTCTGCACTCTATCCTCCAACTCTCTTTGACCCCTCTGTACAGCCCACCATGCCCAGTGATTTAATTGTTGTAATTCACATTTATTTATTCTTCACCTCCCTCAGGCTGTGCAGTGATGGTGTCTGCCTGCTGGTCCACCCTAGGAAGTTACCCCAAAGTGAATGGATAGAGAGGAGGGCAGCACAGGATTCTAGTTCATGGGAGAGGGCAAGAGGGACCTCTGTAGACAGTAAGAGGCTACATGGAGAATCAGTCTGTCCAACTGATGAAGACAAAGTGGTACTAAGAAACACCCTATCATAGAGCCTAACCTCCCGAATTAGTTCAGTCTAAAATACAAATTCAGCTCTGCCACTTAATAGGGTTTTCCAATTCTCTTTATTTCTTCATCTTTAATGTAGCCTTCTCATAATCTTTAACGTAGCCTTCTCATGAGAGGCTGTGAACAGTTGATGAGATAATTTGTGTAAAGGTAATTTGTATAAAGTACCTAATAAAGTATTTAGTAAATATTATGTTCCTAATGCATGGAAGCTTGAGATGATAAGTATAAAATCATTGGTTCAGACAATAGGTGCTCTAAGACTATGCTGTCTTAGATAGTAGTCACTAGGTACATGGGGATATTTTAAATTTAAATTAATGTAAAGTTTGGCCCCAGGCCAAATGTTCAATAGCTATATGTGGCTAAAGGCTACCCTAGTGGACGACAGCACAGGTATGGAACGTTTCCAGCAGCACAGGAGGTTCTATTGGAACCTTATTCAGCTCTAGGAGTTCTGAATGAGAAATACCCTGGGCCTAGTGAGTTTGAGTGAACTCCGGGAGTTGCTGATGGACAGGGAGGCCTGGTGTGCTGCAATTCATGGAGTCTCAAAGAGTCGGACACGACTGAGCGACTGAACTGAACTGAACTGAAGTAGGCTACAAAAACTCTTTGGAGTGGGACTCAAGTTTGAGTTTTGGAAGCTGGGTATGTGTTAGAAGGGGAAAGGAAATTTCAAGTGTAGTTAGATGCATGAAGAAAGACAAGGCACTCTGAGATCCAAGTCCTTATTCTCTTTCCCCACATTTATTTGCACGCGCCCCCATGGTGGGGAAAATATCTTTTAACAACTAATTCCAGTCTTGAAATGGAATCCAAAGTTTGAGATGTTCTCGTCAGGTCCTGTCTCTACTGTGGTAACTTGTGAGTCTCAGAGGCAGGTGCAGAGCACAGGGCAATCCCAGTGACTAATAACCATCCTGTTATCCTGCTTTGAGCCCTCTTCCCCTCGTGTGCTTCTTCACCACTTCCCCAGCAGCCAGCAGGGCACCTTGGAAACTCATTGGGAAGCTCCTCCTCTGGGGCCATCTTAGAGGTACCCACCTGTCTCTGAATCATCTGGGGCTTTACAACAGGTCCGTATCAGCTCCTTGTTCTCTCCTTGGCTGCTGATCCAGTGCTCGCAAGTACTAGAGTGGCTCCCGATGCTGACTGCAGCAAACCTGGGCCTCCTGGAAGAGCCTTTAGACCCTTTGGGCAGTTGGGCTTTTCCTGCCGTCTCGACTACCCCCACCCATTCTCGGCCCACGATACTTGCCCTCTCCAACACCAAACCCTTCAATTCCTTTCCACACATTTGCACTTCTCATTTTTTTGCATTTGAGATGCAGTCCTTTCTTTTTTCTTGTAGACGCACTGTTCCCAACTTTCCAAACCTAGCTCAAAAATTGTCTTCCCAAAAGCTCTTCCTAGTAAGCCCTATTCCCAGTGAGTCCCATTGGGACTGGTTTGCCTGGTTTGCCTCAGCTCACTCATCTTGTGTGGCATGTTCAGCTCTCCTCACTTGACTGGTTACTGACTGAGGAAGGGACCCTTCAACTGTTTGGATGGAATCTTTTGCAGCAGAACAATCCTAAAACAGACTTCTGAAGTAGGGCCCCAAATCATATCCAGTGTCTTCCATTTGCCAGCCCATTCTTTCAAGGCTCCCTCCCCCGACATCTTGCCCACTCACAACCTGTCCTGCAGGGATCCCTTCAGCACCTGTGGGCACAGTCTCATCTTAGTTCATTCTCTCAGGGTGCAGGTGTTTATGAGCTGGCCTGACAAACCAGGGGATGCTGTCGGGTGGGGATTGGTTTAGACCAGTGGCTGCACCCTGGGGTTCCCCTTTTAAAAGTGTGGTCGCTCTCTTGGACCAGCTGCATCGGGATCTCCAGAATGAGGCTGGACCGCTGTCTGTCTTCCTTTCCCATCTCAGATAATGTGATAGACTATTTGCCCAAGCCAGCAAGAGACCAGGGGCAACAGCATGACAGAGTATTTGAGAAAAGGGGTTCTGGAGTGAGGCTGTGTCTGTTCAGATGCCAGCTGCATGCATGTCTGTGTGGTCCTTGGCCAGCCTCTGAACTTAGCTGCTCCTTCCTCTGTAGATGGGAATAATGATATAGCATCTGGTTATGGGGCCACCAGGAACATCAAATGAGTTAATACCTGGCAAGTACTTAGTACTGCAGTGCAGGCATACAGTAAGTGCTCAGTAAAGGCTTGTTATTTTTATTCCTTCTCTCCAACCTTCCCCACAGTATCCTTTCTGAACCCCTGTCCTCTCCCCCAGTCCCCTTATTAAAGCCCCATTGGAGGCCTGGTGTGGGGAGATGCAGCCCCAGGAGAACATGTGATGCAACAGGGAATCTGGAGAGACATATCCTCGGGGGCATCTGCGTCACTGCCTGCTCTGCCTGTGCTGGTTCGGGAGCAGGGCAAAGCGGGTGAGAGGCCAGTTGGGAAGCACAAAGCTGCCCTCCACAGTCCTTTGTGAAGGCAATTATTTTGTGTCCTTACCCCAACTTCAGGCACCGGGCTGGCTCATAAGCTGAATTAGGGGAGAGTGGTGGCTGCAGAGACACCATAGACGAGCCAAGACCTCCCTGTCTCACTCTTCCTGGCATGAATGCACAGGTCTGTAATGGCAGCAGCTTTTCCTAGCACCATCTGATGTCTCTTCTGGATTTGCTTCAGCACCTAGCAGAGCAGTCCATGTTGCTGCTGCTGCTAAGTCGCTTCAGTCGTGTCCAACTCTGTGCGACCCCATAGACGGCAGCCCACCAGGCTCCCCCATCCCCAGGATTCTCCAGGCAAGAACACTGGAGTGGGCTGCCATTCCCTTCTCCAATGCATGAAAGTGAAAAGTGAAAGTGAAGTTGCTCAGTCATGTCAGACTCTTCGAGACCCCATGGACTGCAGCCTCCCAGTCTCCTCCATCCATGGGACCCCATGGACTGCAGCCTCCCAGTCTCCTCCATCCATGGGATTTTCCAGGCAAGAGTACTAGAGCACTCCATAAATTCTGATAAATGTAGGAAAGAGGGATGGGATGAGGCAGAGAATACGAGGGTTAGAGCAGACTAGAAAAGGTGAAGTAATATGACACGGGGAGCCCTAAGATTCCCTTCTGAGGATGGAGAAGTGTACCCTAAAAGACAAGCAGGAGGACACCCAAGGAAACACTTTGTCTGCTTAAAAATTTTGCCCAGGTCCAGCTCTGGAATAACCACCACTGAAATGAGCAGGAATGCAGGCTGCAGGTAAGCAGATGCCTGTAGGAAGAGTCCACTCCACCTTTAGGTTACTACCATGGTCACCTTACTGAACTCAGAGGGGCTGGGGGTAGTTGTGGACAAATTTACTGGGCCCAGTGAGAAGGTCCAGAGCAGCTTGCTTGACGCCCTCACGTGCTCACATGGCTGTGGCATTCTTCCTGCCCAGCCAGGATAGCCCCAGATGTGTGTGGGGTCTGCCTCGTCCCTCTATTTTCCTCTCCGGAGATGCCTTCGAACCTCACCCATCACTTTGGACCCAATGCAGGTGCCCCTGCTGGGAAGCTGCCTTTGACTGTGGTAGCCTTCTCTAATTTATCCTTTCTCTTAACTCTGGAGATTTTACTGTCAGGTCCTTGCATCCTCTGACCAATTGCTGTCTTGTACAGATACGTCCTATATGCAGCTGCTGCTGCTGCTAAGTCACTTCAGTTGTGTCAGACTCTGTGCGACCCCATAGACGGCAGCCCACCAGGCTCCCCCATCCTTGGGATTCTCTAGGCAAGACAGAGTGGGTTGCCATTGCCTTCTCCGTCTTATATGCTACCACTGCAAGGAGATCCAACCAGTCCATTCTGAAGGAGATCAGCCCTGGGATTTCTTTGGAAGGAATGATGCTAAAGTTGAAACTCCAGTACTTTGGCCACCTCATGCGAAGAGTTGACTCATTGGAAAAGACTCTGATGCTGGGAGGGATTGGGGGCAGGAGGAGAAGGGGACGACAGAGGATGAGATGGCTGGATGGCATCACTGACTTGATGGATGTGAGTCTGGGTGAACTCCAGGAGTTGGTGATGGACAGGGAGGCCTGGTGTGCTGCGATTCATGGGGTCGCAAAGAGTCAGACATGACTAAGTGACTGAACTGAACTGATACCATTATTTAACTTTTGGTTTCTGTGTATTATCTTCCAAAGGAAGCTGTGAGCTCCCTGAGACCATGGCTTCTGAATCTCTGAAACCTGTACTGCAGCTAGAACAGAGCTGAGCATATTTATGCAACAATTCAACAAACAGCATTCGCAACATGCCAGGCACTGGTGCTAGGTGCTGGGGATTCAGCAGTGAACAAGACAAACTAATATATTGAAAGCACTTAGTAAATATTTGCTAAACAGATGTGTAGATGGATGGATAGATGAATGGGTTGTGGGTGAGTGGATGAGGTCTATATTTTGGCATCTTTTCTATGTTTCTATACAGAAAAAATTCATTTCTTTTCTCCTCTGTAACCCTACCACTGTTCTGGGTAGAAGACAATCCCAAGGAATTTAGTCCTAAGTTAAGGGTAGGCAGACAGGAAACTCAGAGAAGGGAAGATACCCACTTAAAGGCATCTATTTGGTTGTGCTGAGGTAAGAAGAGATTGGGACCGACAAATTTAAGATAGGATTTCTAGGGAATCCTACAGAATTCACAGGACCTCAGGGTTTTCAGATATTACCTGGGGCTTCTCAAACATCTCTTCAGTGCATCCTTGTTAGATAGATGTTCCCTAGCCTCCGTGCTAACACCCGATGACGGTACCAGGGGCCATGGTTCCACTGCTACTCCTTGTCAGTTCTCTTACCCTCTCCTCCATGTTGCCTCCCATGTCCAAGTAACATTTGAAGTAGAGCGAGCCCAGCTGTCGCCTGTGATACCTTGACCTGCGACATGTGCACATCTGCTCCACCTCTAGGTCAGCTAGAGGAACTGGGCGAGCCTGGCTCCCCAGCTCTGGCTTATCAGGCCGTCTTCCCAATTTGGAACTGGGATGTGACCCCAGCCAGAGCCTGGGCCCATCCTCAGCCTGGACAAAGCCCAGGCAGGGGTGAGGAGGCCTGGAAAGAGCCCAGAAACCACACAGATGACCCCACGGGCAGAGAGGACAGAGCACTTTCTTGTTTTTAAAAAGTGCACTTCCCTCTTATCCAAGCTTAGCCTGCTCAACTGAAGAGCCAGGAAAAGCAGTTGGTGCTTGGCAACTGGAGAGGTGCAGGGCTGAGCCTCATAGTGTCCTACCTGATCCCCAATCCAGATCCTTGCTTATTTGAATATGCCCCCAAATGGACAATAATTTTCTCCCTTTCAGTGTGGACTAAACCCACCA
Organism: Bos indicus; assembly: GCF_029378745.1. NCBI lineage: Eukaryota > Metazoa > Chordata > Mammalia > Artiodactyla > Bovidae > Bos > Bos indicus. The sequence goes on along the minus strand of NC_091782.1, from coordinate 10,701,489 downwards.
CCCTGAGTCAGAGGTCTTTAGAGAATGGGTAGAGTAGAGGGAGTGGGAGTGGAGAGGAAAGGAGAGAACACTGGAGAGGGAGTCAGGCAGCGTGCAGAGTCCCTGCTTCATGATGACCAGTCTTATCTCTTCACATTGATGTGGAAAATAACAAGATAAACGATGATGTCAGATGATGTTTAATTCCAGTAAAGGCCTTTCACTTAGGTCATTTCATGTGATCCTTAAACAGTCCTGTCTGCCACTGACTAGATGAGAAACAAGCCCAGAGATGATATCTTGGGGAAGAGAAAACAGCCAGTGTCTGAAAACCCAGGTTTTCTGACCCCCAGTCTGGTGTTCTCTCACTGCACACTGCCTTTTATAAACACATGAGGGAGAGACGCATGCCTTAGCTGTCACTGTGGCCTCCCCCACCGCGCACTCCAGCTCAGCACTTGGTTCAGCATGAAGCAAGCATCCACTCCAGAATCACGGAATGGCCTGGAACTTTCTAGGATGCTCCTGGGGGGAGTTGGCAGTAGGTGTGCAGGTCCTTCCGGGCTTTGGGCATGGGGGCAGCCGGGAGGAGGGCAGGGCTGAGTGTGGGCAGGGAGGGCACTGGCTGCACCGTGGTGGGTGCAGACGGCGTTGCCGTGAGGAGGGGTGGGCGACGTGGCTGTGGGCAGGTGTCTCCTGCCCTCGGAGTCACTAGACTGGGCCAAGCAGCTGGTTAGAAACAAAAACAAACACCAGGGATACAGGTTCCTGCTGTTAACAGCTTCAGACCGCCAGAGGAAAACTCCAAATAAATATAATTAGAAACTTGTAAAAGCGTCCTCTCTGTAAACCTGCTCCCCAGGGTCTGTGCTTTAAGCACCCCGCTCCTTCCCGCTCCCCCCCAAGCCCACATATCCTGACACCCCACCTTCTTCCAGGGACCCCTCAGATCTGTTTCCTTGTTTTAGATCTCCTCCCCAGCCCAGCGGCTCCTGCCCAGGTCTGTCCCCAGATGCAGACAGCCCCTGGCCCAGGGCTCTGAAACCCCAACCCCACAGCTCTCCAGGGCCCTGGTTCCAGCCACAGGGAAAGCACAGGGAAGAGTGAGGGCCACGGTACCCTAGGTCAGGGGCGTCCGTCCACCTGTAGAGCCAAAGTGCAAACCCAATGGCAGCTACAGAGCAGTGCCGTGGCCTGAAGAGGGGAGACATCTAGGCTGGAGAAGCACAGAGAGGGCTAGTCTTGGAACTGAGAATACAGGGTGGGGCCAAGGACTGGGGCCGTGGGGCCTTGCCCAGCTGGTCTTCAGTTCCCAGAAGAGAAACATTTCAGCTCTACTTCCCAATGCTATGGGAGACACACACATTTACACACATAGAAGCACACACTTGTGCTGCAGGGACTGTTTCCAAGGGGAAATACCCCACTTAAGGACACAGTAAGAACTACCAGGCACATGGGGCCCCAGGAAACTGGGGTGGAGGACTTAGACTTGGCAGGGAACCATGAAGCGGGAATCGGGGAGAAAACGGTACGAGATTCAGGAAAGGAGCCTGGGGAGGCCCGGCTGCAGGACAGAGGCTTGCTACAGTGTCTTCTACCATCAGCAGGAAGGATTTCTCCCCCCACACCCAGCAGGAAGCATTTTGAAGAGATGCATAATCTCAGAGATGAAAAGGACCCTACTGATACTCTCGTCCACTTTATATGTGAGGAGGAGAATTTCAGTTATCTCCTCAAAGGGCCCAATTCCTGGGCTCTGCATTTACCTAAACCCACTGGTACCTGCCGTAGTCCCCACCCCATGCCTTGTGGGGTTGGCAGTACGTGGGCATGAAATGAATAGAATGGGCAGTCTGGTGACAGAGGGGGCAAAGGGGGCAAGGGGAGGGTCCACGTTCCCTCCTGGCACAAGCACCCAGCTCCCCCACCCCTCAAACAGCTCTGGGTTGGCAGCTGTATCACTTCCCCCCACAAGGATCGGCAGTCCCTCTGTTTCCAGACTCCTGTCTAATAGCCAAGCCCGAAGAAGCTGTCCCCAGGTCTGGGCCTCTTGCGGGCACTGCCAGCCTCAGAGCAGCTCCGCAGTTTCCAGCCCTGACAGGGACTCTTTCTTATTAGCGGTCATGTGCTAGGGGTATGGGCTGTCAACGGAGGCCCACACCCGGACACGAGGGGACCGGCGCCGGGGGCAGGGCCTGGGGTGAGTTCAGGCAGCAGCTCTTCACCTCCATCTTCACAGGAGGGTCTGAAGCCATCTGCTCCCTTCCCCCACACCCAGTTCAAGGCACAGGACCAAGCCATTCCACTTCTTCACTTCTCCAATGAAAACAAAATGCACACTGCCTGCTTCCTTTTTCCTCTCACCGGAGCACTGCACGCGCGCGCGCGCACACACACACACACACACACACACACACCCTGAGTCATACACACGCACGCTCACACACCCTAGTGAGTGCACACCACGCATTCTCAAACTCACACCCAGGGCTGGCTCCTTTTACAACAGGTCCCAGCCATTCACATCTCAAACCGGTTCTCATGCTCTCAGATTCCTGAAGGTTTCAGGAAACAATCTCACTGAGGGGTTGCTGATAACTTTCTTTCTCCGCCTGTAGTCATTGTGGCTTCTGTGTCTTCTTGTCCCCTCTCTCTCCCTCCACCCAGCAGAGACTTGGGAGATGAGAGGTAGGAAGGGGAAAAGTTCTCCCTTGGCTGTGGGCTTTCCCCATCCCCCTAGGGGACATGTCACTGAGAGAAGAGAGGTCAAAGGGATTCCTGAGGAATTTCTAAGCAGTCCACCCCCCTTCTCCACCCTCTGGAAAAATGAGGGGTGGGGGTCAGGCTTAAAGGGACGATCAGGCTCCAAGGGTCGGGGCTGACTCTCCCTTTTTCTCTCCCGCGTGGCCTGGCTGGGGCGCGGGCAACAGCCAGCGGCCCACGGGGCCACCCTCACCCGCTGACACGGTTATAGTTTTCATTTTGTATTTTGGAGGGAGGGGCTAGGAGGAACAGTCCCCTCACTGTGAGAGCCAGCCACAGGAGCCCAGGGAAGCAGGGAGGAGAGGAAACAGCCACATTAAAGAGGAAGAGAGGGGTGGGGGGAAGAAAGAGAGAGACACACTTACACCCAGACAGAGACTTGGAGAGACGCACCGAGACAGAGAGACACTGTTTGCTGCCAGATGAACGCTCCCAGTCCCAGGGACGGTGTTACTTGGAAACTCTAAATATACGACTTTATCAAAATTCTGTCCCTAATGAGGAGAGAAAACAACCAGGTAAACTAAATGTCCAGGCTGGCGCGCCCTGCCGCCCTGGGGACAAGTCTTCCCCAGGAGACCTTTTCATTCAGCTGTAACCTGAGCCCCATGCAAGGATTAGGTCTTTTTTAACCACTGCTGCACACCACCCCCCTTAAAAAAAAAAAAAAAAAAAGCAAAGCAAATTAATGCTTTTAAGTTAACAATTATCCTGGTTATCCAGTCTGTCTACTTTAAAATACACAGACAGGCACTTGAAAAACACTCAAAACCATGTACCCTCATGCTCACTCATTCCTAGTCACAGAAGCTTACCCACCCACTCATCCATACCAGCTCTCAAAGACACTAAAACATCTGTATACATGCTTAACAACAAAGTCACAACAGACACATACACCCAACTATGTCACCTGTGGGTAATCGTGGTAAACCTCACACACACGCACGCACACACATTCACCTGTACACTCAGGGCTCCCTTCTGTGTCTCTCCCCTCCTTTCCAGTCCACACCACTTTGGCTCCCCCCCCCGGTGAATCTCTCAAGAATAGGGACAGAGGCCCAGATATCCCCAGTGCTATAGTAACTCTTGACAAGATACTTGCCAAGGTTATTTGTATTTTAAAGACCCACTAGAGCTTCATTTGAAAGCATGTGGCAGTCAAGGCACACCTTCTGGCACTGTGAGATCTTGGAGGTAGATTTGAGAGCCAGGGATGGCCACAGCTCTGCCTATGGGTAAGGCTGCCCTGCCCGCTCAGTAACTGTCCTTCCTGCAACACTGGTGTGCAGATCTGGGACCAAAGATGTCCCACGAACCCAGCAAACCTGTCATTAGGCAACTCTAGCAGACCAGGTTGACAAATGCCCTGAATAGTAGGGTTAAAAGTGACTGGCTTGGAATCTATGCCCAGCTAGACTCTGGGGTCAGAAGGAAGGAAGATGCCAAGCTAACTGCAGTGCAGACAGAGCAAGCATGGCTGAACGTGAGCTCAGCACTGGGCAACACTAGAGTCTGTAAGTCCCTTGAGGGCAGGGGTCTCCACTCTGGCTGCGTTTCCCACAGCAGCAACAGCAGCAGGATAAAATGAAAGAGCCCTAAAGTACCTCGGAAAGATTCTGAGTCCCTCTGTCCCTGAAGGATAGTTGATCTCCCAGGCTTGAAAGCCTTGGCTTGAGGGCACCTGTCCCTTCTCAGACTCTCCATCTGCCCCAGGAACCCCCTTGAGGATACTGCCTGCTCCCCGTTTTGGCTCCAGTCTCACGAGGCCACTACAGACACTGGCTCCAACTTGAAAGAGGCCCTTATCTTGTCTCTAGATTACTGCATGAAATCTGTTCCTTCCTTCAGACTAAACTCCCTAGCTAATTCCATGTTATGAGTAAGTCAGCATGCACTACAAAAGCCAGCTTTGTTTATGAAAACACAAGCAAATCCACAGTGGAAGAAGGGCTGCTCCCAGGCTGGGGGTGGCAGTGGTAGTGGGCTGTCTGGAACCAGGACTAGGGAAGAGAGGTAGGTTGGGCTTGGAAGGGGTAGGGATGGGGGTCTAGTATTTGACAGCAGAGGGTCTCTCGTGTTTTGTTTCTGTTAAAGAACAGGTTGGAGGAGGAAGAGGGTAGTTGAAGAGGCAGTGCCGGGGGGAAGAGGGTGCACTGATACAGCACCTTCCTTTTAACGGAGCAGGAGTCCATCCAGGACACAGAGCAGCCTAAGAGCCAAGTGCTCAGGCTCCAGGACGCAGCAACCTGACTGCCAGAGACTCAGGCTTCCCCAACTCCCAAGTTCAACTTTCCCTTCTGGCCCAGCCACCTCCACACCCCAGCCCGGCTTCAAGGAGCCCCTAGGACAATAGGCAGAATCATATCCTCCTGGGTGAAGCTCTGCTAGGAGGAATTTTCTTTTTGTCCATATAAATCTCTTCCTGGGTGAGGACTCGAGGGGGAAAGGGTACAGCAGGAGGTCAAGGGGGAGGGGAGGCTGTCCCCAAGAGAACTGGAGCCCACCAGCCTGGTTTCTCCCAGCACAGCCTTGGGACTGATCAGGCAAGGAGCTTGGGGTCAGAGATGGGGGCGGGAGGGCCTCCCTCTCTCTCTCTCCCTAATTCCTAGAGGGATCTGTCAGAGCTTCCCAGCCTGGAATTTTACTTTGTTATTTTAATGCAATTCTGACCTGGATTTAAATGGAATTGGAAACCCGAGGCCCTAATAAATAAATATTATGATAAGAAATGAAAGCCATGCAAGACGAAAAAGATTTCCCCCAAAGAGGCAGAAATGCGACATTCTTGCTGGGAGCCAGAATCACAGAAATTTTCTTCACTTCTTCAGCCCTCTTCCATCCAGAGGGAGACAAGTTGATTTTTTTTTTTTTTTTAGTTTTCCATAAAAGATCCTATTTTTCCTTAACATTTTTTTTTTTTCTGATAAGACAACTATGAAATTTCTAACTTTGAGGAGAATTGGGGGCAAGCGGAAGAAATGTATGGCATGGCTAAAAAAGTTTTCATTCTTTCAGTCTCTCCAGGCCAAAACTTAAGTTTCTGGCAATGTTTGGGAGAAGAGAAGATTCTCTCATACTTTTTGGAGGGCAAGAAGTCTTTGGAAGATGCTGGGGTGGCAGTGAAGTCGGGCAGCATTCGGAGGCGCGTGGTCACTTCTGCCCGGGGCTCCCCAAACTTCTCACTCATCCGTGCTGCCCCTGTCTCCTGTAGCCTTTCGCCCGGGGCGTAGTGCCCAGAGGTCAGGTCCCCCGCCGAGGAGGGTGGGTGTACGGTGCCCGGTCCTGACAGGAGCACGCTTCCCAGCACCTGCCCTGCCCCTCGGAAATCGCGCCCCCGCCCTCGGACCCTGAAGCCCCGGCGGCCGCGCGCCCCTCCTTCCTTACCTTGCACGGCTTTGCTGTGTTGGGCGGCGCGGGCGTGGACCAGCAGGACAAGCAGGCAGAGCCCGGGCACGCGCCCCGAGCCCATGGCTGGAGCTACGGGCGGCCGGGGCCGGTCTCGGAGCCTAGGGAGGGCGGAAGCGGGCCGGGCCCCCGCGAGCCGAAGGGGAGAGGGGCGAGGGCGCCCGGCCGGGGCCGGGCCGGGGTCTGTGGGCGGGGGGCGCGGACAGCGGCGCCCTCGGCGGGAGGCTCCCAATGCTGCCGGCTTCTCCCGGCGCGACGCCCGGGAGAGCGAGGCGGAGGAGGGCGCGACGGGGCTGGGGGCGCCCGGCGCCGCTGACGGAGGGGAGCCCCCGCTCTCTCCAAGGCCGGCTCCGCTAGCGGCGGCGGCGGGGCTGCTCCGTACAATTCCACCCAATTCCCAGCTCCGCCGGGAGAGAGCTGCCGCGGAGAGCGCGCTGAGCCCGGGCGAGGGACCTGGGAAAGGGGAGGAGAAACGCAGCGCCAGAAACACGCCCTTTCTGCCTCTCTTTCTTCCTCTCTCGCTCTTTCTCCGTCTCTCGGGCTCCGTCTCTTTTTCTTCGCCTCTCTCCTCCTCCTCCTCTTTCTCCTCCTCTCCTCGCTCCTTTTCGTTTTCTTCCTCCTCCCCCCACCCGCCTCCTCCTCCTCCACCTCCTTTTCCGTGCCCTTTTTTCTTTCAAATGGGGCCTCGGCGCGGCGGCCGCTCCCCCTGCGCGCCCGGGCGCGGCGGCCCCCTCCCCAGGCTGCCGGGCCGCTGCCTGCAGGAATTTACAATCCGGCGCTGGGGGAGCGGGCCCGGTCTCCATGGAGACGGCTTCCCCGGGAGCAGGGAGGTCAGGCGCAGACCGCGCACAATCAATGGATCAATGCAAGCCCCGCTCGGCTCCAGACCAAACAGCACCGGGCTCCGGCTAGTCCTGTCTACCCGCGGAAAGCGCGGGGGAGCCAGGGTGCGCCCCCGCGTTCGCACGCGACGAGGGCTGTGCGACGCAGGTTTGCACGCACACCTACAGAGCAGACAAAGAGAGGGAAGGGTGTCGGGGAGGCCGGGGCAGAACGAATCGCACCGGCACTCCGGGACGCCCGCCGACACAGCCCGATACGCGGGGCACAGCCACATAGGACCTCGGAAAGCTGAGAGCGGCTCCGACAGCGGCCGAGTTAATGCCCTCCTAACTCACCTCCACCACACCCCCACGCCCTCGGGACTCAGTTCCCATTCCTAGTGCCTAGTCCTCTTTAATCGAGGACCAAAAAGAAATTAGCCTTTCCCCAGCTGAAAGTGCTAGCTCTAGGGCAGACTGTCCTGCAGTTACTGTCTCGGAGGTAGCCCGCTCATCCTTCTCCCCGTAGAGACCTGGACTCATGTGTAAAAAACACTCGCGCTCAGCACAGGGCAAAAGCTAACCCGCAGAAACCTGACTATGTGTATAAACACAGAGACCCCCCAAAATATGCGCAACTCTCTCCTCCAAACCTGCCCTCCCACCTTCAAGATGTGGTCCTCACCAGAACATTCTTAAGCCCTCATCCTTCCAACTTGCAGGGGCAGAAAAGGGAAGATAAACGATATCTTAAAAAATAGGGGCAAAGTGTGTCAATGGAGCAGTGTCCCTGAAGCATGGACAACGCCACCTGATGCATGTCCCAGCTCTGCCTCTTCTCTCCTTCCATCCCAGGGGAAAGATGAAGGACTTCTTGATAGTGGTGAGAGCTTTTCTGGAGTATGGAGCTTTGTTCGGTCGGAATAAGACTGCCAGGCCCTAGGCAGTCACTTATGCTTCAGAGCCAAACTTCTGGAGGAAAGAGACCTTTGGGACCCAGACTAACCTCAAAGGGTCTGTCTTCAGGGTACCCTGGATGAAGGGATAATGATCAGCATCCCCCTGAAAATAACTCAGTTCTTAGACCCTTCACACCGGCAGCCCGTATCAGCTTGGGTGACAGTTATGCTTTGTCAGAGGGTTACCACAGGGAGAAGAGTGAAGGGGTTCCTCCCCTAGGGACTGAGTGGAAAAGTGGGAGGATGCGGACTCAGGCATCTGGGTTTCCTGTCCTGGCTCTATCCTGGGACGAAGATTACCTTTGGGCAAATCATACCTCAGTGTCGTCACTGAAAAGAAGAGGCTGGGTTAGCACAGTGGTTGGAAGGAGACAATGCCCTTAGGAAGCCTAGGGGAGGAGGCCTTGAGAACTCCCTGCATGGCATGAGAGATGGCAGTTGGGATGGGAGCGCACAGAACATGGGAATGGAGTGAAGGCCACAAACGTTTGGGTCAGACGATCTCCGAGGTCCCTTTCAGACCCGTCACTCTAGGGCTCTCTCCCTCCTTCATTCCACTGGCAAACCCCTCCCCTTGAAACAGCTTTGCCTGCTGCCACCAATTATGTGTAGGACTAGAGGACAAGTGCAAACCTGCCATCCTCTCTGCCCTAAACAGGAGAGTGGTTTAAAAAAAAAAAAAAGGAATCAGAGGGTGCCTATCCACACTGGGGCACAGAGGGTTGATTAGCGCCCCCCAGGCAGGGAGGGGAGATTGCACTGTGCTCGCTTTGTCTCTGCCTTGATTTGGACACTGGTGTGTTCTTGCCTGGAGAATCCCAGGGACAGTGGAGCCTGGTGGGCTGCCGTCTGTGGGGTCGCACAGAGTCGGACACGACTGAAGTGACTTAGCAGGAGCATCAGTAAGTTCCTCTGGGTCCCTAGGGAGGAGGGCTCCCGCCTACCCTCTAAAGCACAGGTGAGATGGGCATGGAGGGTTCTGTATGAGCAGATTAATAGGTTAACTCAGACCTTCTCTCCAGGGCAGCGTGATTTCCTGATCCTCTGAGTGTGGACATTGCCCTGGCTTCGCAGGGAGGGAACGGTGGGTGGCCCCACCTTAGCTGCTATATCTCTGGGAGGCTCAGTGTCTTTTACTCATTTCCTTTCCCCCCTCCTTACTTTCCTCTATTTGTTCCTCTGTTCCTCTAGGAAGGTGAGCTTTCTCCACCTCTGGGCAGAAGAGGCAGTTCCCTGCCCTGCTCCCCACCTTCCATTCTAGTCCGCGCCTACCCTCAGCCCTTCAGAGGAGTCTGTAGAAGTGGGGTGTGGCTCACATTGCCCTCTGTCCTGTCCACTTCTGCAGGGACTCATGACGGGAGAGTTACTCAGGACGGTGACAAGGAAGGAATAAGGCAAGTGCTTCTACACAGCAGCAGCACATGCCACGCCCTCAAGGGGCAGCGGGCAGGGGGTGCGGGGTGCGGGTGGCGTGGGGTGGGTAAAACGTCCCTGCATTCTCCGGGGCCTCCCACACTCACCTCAGGTGGCAGTTTGCTTTTGGGTGCCTCTCTCCTTCAGGGATACCTCTGACATTCACTTCATTCTAATTTCTCTTGCAGATGTTGAGGGAGAAGGGTGGGGCTGGGGGACCCACAGCTAATACCTCTCAGTTCTCATTCTGCTTCCAGGAATACTTCTGCCAGGTCTCTGCCACCTCCAGGGACTTCACCCCCGCTGCCAAGTCTCTTTCCACGAGCTTTTGCTTTTTCTCTCTCTGCTCCTGAGCTACCCCATCTGTTATATGAATCCGATGCCTCTATCTTAACAGAAGATATAGTCTTAATGGAGAACATGCATGTACTGAAACAACGGTACCCCAAGGTCAATGTCAGGCCCTACCATTTCCCAGCCATCTATTTTGGGTAATTTATTTCATTTTGCTGAGCCTCAGCTTCCTCATCTATAAAATGGATATGCACCTACAACCGCATAGCTGAGGCATATATTACACCGGCCCTAGAGTGAAATAAAACTGCAGTTCAAATCTCAGCTGTGTGACTCAGATAAGTTAATTTCAGCAAGCTTCAGTTTTATGACAAAGGGAATAGAAACCTCATCGGGTTATGGTGTTAACTGAATGAGCTAATGAATGGGAAAACCCTGGCACACAGTAGGCATCCAATAGGTGGTGGCTATTGCTGTTATTTCGACTACTTCTCAGAAGGAACAAGGACCACAGGTGTTTGATGGTAAAGGTATAGTAGTGCCTAGGAAGGAGCAGTCTTGGTGCAGCCAGACTCTGATGCAGCTGAGCACGAGTGCAGCCAACCGGGCTCAACCTCACCACCCTCCATAGATTCCCGTCTGTCACACATTCCTTCCGAGAAGGTTCCAAAAATGCCATGCATTCCAGCACACTGCCCTTGTCAGCAGCACTTCCAAATTGGAAGGTTGGAAGGAAACTTACCTACCAGGTAGAGTAGCTCTTTCCCCACCACCTTGTACCTCCTACCCGGTCTTCAGAAGGCACAGACACTTTAATGAGAACTCATGGTTACATCAATTCGGAGCTTTCCTGTGTGCCAGGCGCTCCACCACAAACTCATCAGGCAAGAACTGCTAGCCTCATTCTGCTGGTGGGAAAACTGAAGCGAAGAAACATCAGCCTGCCCAGATGACTGACTAAGAACGGAGGAAGCCAGGATCTGGGATGCAGGCTTGACTCCGAAATGGGTATGGCCTCCCCATTCTCTTTTCTGCCTCCTCTGAAAACACAGCGACTCAACATCTTCTTGCCACTGTTACAATTTAATTATTTGGGGTAGATCAGCCCCTTTACGTACAAGAGGTAGCAGGGCAGTACCCTTGTCCCGGAGGATCACACAGAGGTAGGATTTCAGAAGACTGAGAGGTCACATGACTGCCCTAGGTCACACGACATATTATAGAGGCAAAGCTAGAAGCATGATCCATGTCTCCCCTGACGTCTTTTTTTTTTAAAAATTTTATTTTTATTGTCTATTTGGCTGTGCCAGGTCTTAACTGTGGCATGGGGGATCTTTAGCTGGGGCACGTGAACTCTTAGTGGCACTCGGGATCTGGTTCCCTGACCAGGGATTGGACCAGGGCCCCCTGCTTTGGGAGCATGGAGTCTTAGTCACTGAACCACCAAGGAAGTCCCTCCTCTGACTTCTGACTCCTGGATCAGTGCTCCTTAGTCTGTACCCTGAGAGCTGCCAATCTCCCCTCTTCCAGTTCTCAGTTTTCTTTTTCCTCATGATCTGATCGGTCACAAATCCTTCTGTCAAGTGGCATATGGTACTTATTGCAATAAGTACTGAGGGCCTTCCCAGTGCACACTGTCTGAGGCCCTCTAGAATGTACAAAAGAAATAGAAAATGTGATCCCCAATCAAAGAGGTGTATCAGGGGAATCCCGGTGATCTAGTGGATGAGATTCCACCTGCCAATGCGGGGGACACAGTTTCGATCCCTGGTCTGGGAAGATCCCATGTGCCACGGAGCAACTGAGCCCGAGCCCCAACTCCTGAAGCCCACATGCCCTAGAGCCTGCACACCCCGGGGAAGAGTAGACCCCACTCGCTGCAACTAGAGAAAGCCCACACTGCAGCAGTGAAGACCCAGCACCACCAAAAATCAATTCATCACCAGGGTATGCTTTCAGACCCCTTTGCACCATAAAGCAAATCCCCCAAATGCCCTGAATCTCACCAGGAAGGCAAGGTTTGTATATGCAAAATAATATCTGAATGCAACGTCAAGCAATCCAGACAGAGAGTGCCAGAGAAAGTCAGAGGAAACAGGAGTCGATCATCCAAGTAGGTTCCGTGGACATTAGGAGGGACTTGAGGTAAATCTTAATGACACTTAGAAAGAGAGGGACAAGAGAGGAATATAAACAAAAATCAGGGACAGAGATAAAGAACAGTCAGAACAACAATAACGGTAAAAGAAATAGACGAAAGGAGTGGGGCGCACGCTAGGTCAGTGGACAGGTCGACCCTGGCCAGTCCTTGTTTCCCACCTGTCCAGGATGGCTGAGCAGCCGTTTGGGCAGATAAGTGAAAGACTGGAGGTAATGGTCTCTCAAAATGTGTCCTGGCCCTGGGATTCTAGGAGTAACTTGTTCCCCAAGGCCCCTGGTCTTGTCTCTGTGCAGAGGTCTGCTGGCAGTCCTGCCAGGACCTACTGGGGGCGGGGAGAGCCTGGTCTGAGCTGCCCACACCTCCCCACTTGGGCAGCCTCCTTAGCCTCTCATGCCAGGGTGCCTCCCCCAGCCCTTCCTCCCTGCCCACCCCCACACCTGAGTCACTTTGCCACCTGCTTCCTCCCCACCTGCTCCCTGGCTGCTTTCATGAAGGAAGCAAAAATCTCCAACCTGCCAACTGGCATGAGCACTGATGTGTGGTTCCAGACTTCTCCACATCGCAAGGCAAGTCTCCAAACTGCCCCGAGCCTTCGCCCTGTCACCTCCGACACAGCTGCTCTTCCACACTTCAGATGCCCCTCCACCAGGCTCAGCCCCCTTACTTCCCCAATCAGTGCTCTCAACTCCTGTTTCCTTGAGAAGCCAGAAGCCATCTGGCATGTAGTTCCTATCTCCCTCTCCCACCACTGCTAGGAGAGGGGTTCCTCCTTTTGACCAAGGCCAGCCCCCATATGCATGCACAAGGATCCCACCCCCTCTTGCCTCGACAGGGAGCTGGTGCTGTCAGTTACCCCTTCCCTTTCCCAAATCCCTCACCTGGGCTCCTTCTCCTGTGAACACAGTGTAACCTGCAGCATCCCACAGGAGCAACCGCAAGCTCCCCTCAACCTCGATGCCCCCATCCTTCCAGTCTCCTGAACTTCTAGGAGGAGACTCCTGCTCTCCATCTGCCCTGCTTCCTTCACCCCTTGCCCTTGTGCAATCCGGCCCAGGCCCTCTCTACCCCTCTGCCAGGCCTCCACCAACCTCCCCACTTCCATATCTGAGGCTGCCTGCTGGTCCTTACCTATCCTGACCTCTCTGCATCATCGGAAGCCTCTGAATGGTTTCCTTTCCCTTCCTGGGTCCTTTCTTTCCCCCCATATCCTGCCAGTCACTCCCCCTTCACTGGCCTCTTAAGTGCTTCTAGCTTGGCTCTTTTCACTTCTCACCCTAAGTGACCTCCCTCAGGGACAGCGGGTGGAGGGAAGAATACCGGCTTTGAAGTCAGATGGTTCTAGGTTTCAATCCCAGTCCCAACAAAGGATGAGTTTGAACAAGTTTTTTTACCTCTTGGAGCATAAACTTTCTCATCTAGAAAATGGGAGGATGAAATTCTGACCTTGCTGGTTGTTGGAGGGAACAGATAGATCGCGTGGAAGGCCCAGCACAAAGCGGGGCACTGTGCCCCACTGTGGGACATTACGGCGCCAACTATCACCAATGTGATGACTCCCAAATCTATATCTCTAGCCCCCACTTTTCTTGTAACTCTAATTCTGTGTGTCCAGTTTTCAGGCCTGTATGTCTAGCTCTCTTCTCTCTTTTCTAACTTGCCCTATATTTTTGCCTACTGAGAGATATTTCCATTGGTATTTTTCAAGATCTCAAGCTGAACCAACCCCAGCTGAACGTTGTCCCTCTCCACACTCACCCCTGACCTGTCCTCTTCTTGACCTCCATGTAATGGCCCCATGACCACTCAGTGGCCCCAGCTGGCTTTCTCAGAGTCTGAAAAGACTCTCTCTTCCTCTCCCATCTGAGAGGTCACTGCATCCTGAGGGCGAAACGTCTGAAACCTCCCTCAATTCTACGCCTCCTCTCCACCTCCATTGCTGCTGCCTCAGCCTCCAGGCACTCAGCATGTCTCCCGTGGACACACACGGGCCTCTGTGCCAGTCCTGAGCCCTCTTCCCCAAAGACACTTCGTGTCTCTCCTCTGATCTCACCGTCGGTACACCCAAGCCACACCATGCCTGCCACATACCATGGCCTTGACAGCTGGGAAACCGCTATTGCCCTTCAAGATCCGGTTTAGATGTGCCTTGTTTATGAGATCTTCTTGCCGCCCCTGCAGGCGTGGTGCTCAGTGGTCCTTGAAGCCTACCCTGATGGCCCTGGGTGTGCTGCGCTGTAATGGTTTCTCTTCAGTAGTCTGTCAGACGTTTGAGGGCAGGACCATCGCATCCCCAGCCCCGAGCATATGCCTGGCACATAGTCGTGCTCAGTGAGTGAGTGCCGAGTGAATGAAGGAATGGCGAGCTCTTGGGAATCCCAAGGAGGTGGGCAGCGCACCCCTGACCTGTCTCCCTGCCTCCCACCAGCCCCGAGTTGTGTTACCTAAAGGACTGGTGGCAGCAGAGGGTGTTAAAGGGAGGCGCAGCATGGAAGCCAGGGGTGGCGTGGAGAGGCCAGGCTGAGGACAGATCACAGAGGAGCAGGGGACCCTGGGAGGGGCTCTTCTGGCCAGAGACTCTGAGCTTCTGGAGGCACAGAATCCGAGCTGGAACCTTCCAAGCCAGAACTCAAGGTCTCCCCAGAGGTTTGGAGAACTGGATGATGGCAATCTGGGTAAAGCAGCTGGAGGCAAGAAACGGGCGAGAAGCAGTGATCCGAGGCCTGGGACCAAGATGGATGAGGTGGGTGGTGTCTACAGGCAGGTTCCCCAGCTGAACCCCAGGGAAGCAGACTCAGGAAGGGGAAACCTCATCGTCTCTACCCCTTCATCAGAGATCTTTCATACTGATGCCTCAAATGTCATCATTAGAAGATAACTCCTTTGAGCTAAAATTGTATTTCTTGGGTCCCAAATACAAATAAAATGGCAACCCACTCCAGTGTTCTTGCCTGGAGAATCCCAGGGACAGGGGAGCCTGCTGGGTTGCCATCTATGGGGTCGCACAGAGTCGGACACGACTGAAGCGACTTAGCAGCAGCAGCAAATACAAATATCCCTGTGAGAGATTACTCCTTGTGAATTAAAATGTTAGTTATCAGCTGAAGCTCTAACAATACCGTGGCAAAGGATGGGCTACAGGGACACTGGCTGGACCTCTGGACTTGGCTGAGCACTGGCTCGGCTTTTGCTCCGCCTGCCCTGTTTCCTCACAGTGCTGCTCCCCCAGGTCTCCCCAGAGGAGAAGCTGGAGAGATGGAGGAGGACTTTCCACGGGCATCCTAGGTTAAAGCAGGGATGAGTGCAGGTGGAGATATCGGGACAAAGTTCATGGTACTCGCCAACCAACGTATAAAGTGAATTGCTGTAAAACAAAACTCGGTTCCCCCAGTAACTTCTATTCTGTTTTCCAAGAAGGGCCCTTATCGGACTGAGAATCCATTTAGAAGAAGCCGAAAACCCAGAGCGAGGAAGGGGTTGGGATCTCTGCCGCCTGTGTGCTCAAGCTGAATGTTGAGGCCCTCACAAAGGGCGCCTCCCTTGTCTGGTGACAGGCTCTCCTTTCTTCATGCCGCCACTTCTCCTCTGTCCTGGGGCATTTGGTGAGCTTGCTCGGCAAAGCTAATGGGCGTCAAAGCCAGGCTGGGATTCCTTGGTGTCTCACTCTGGTCCTGCAACAGTCAGCCTGCAGGAGCCTGAAGAAGAAGTCTTGACCTTGACCTGGGCCTCGGGGCTCTTGAAGAGTGAGGGGAACTCCTTCTAGTAGTCTTCTGCCCTTCCGCCCATCCCGGCCTGGGTAGGGTCCTGCTGGGATTGACCGAGGAACTCCCTTGCTTCTCCTTGCCAGACCCGAGCTGTAATGTTACCCTTCACCAGTAGGTGCCGCCGTCTAACATACCATCCTCCAGTCTTTGGTGAAGTCCCGAAGCCAAACCTTGGGGAGCCTACCCAAGGCATCCAGCGCTTCAAACAATCTGCAAATGAAATTATTATAAATGAGATACTCCCACATCGATGAAGTTAAAATGTGGAATTAATTGTGTGTTTCTGAATAACCACAGAGTTCAATTTTTAATCAGTTTGACATTGATTGTGCACTTGCTGCATGCCAGGAACTTAAAGGATATGGGCGTTCAAAGATGGCATGGTTCCTCTTTTAAAGTTCATAATTAGGCAGGAGAGAGAAATTTGCATCTAAATAATTAGAATATAAGGTAGAACATGGGACTTCCCTGGTGGTCCATTGGTTAAGAATATCTGTCAATGGAGGGGACGTGTGTTCTATCCCTGCTCTGGGAAGATTCCACTTGCTGGCAGCTGAGCCCATGAGCCGCAACTGCCAAGCTCATGTGCTCCAACCACTGAGCATGCACCCTGGAGCCTGTGCTCTGCAACAGGAGAAGCCACCCCAGTAAGAAGCCCGCGCACTGCAGCCGCAAAGTAGCCCCCACTCCCTGCAACTAGAGAAAGCCCTTGCACAGCAACGAAGACCAGGGCAGCCAACACGAAATAAATTTTTTTTAAAAAAGGCAGAACATGGTAAATACCCAAATACGGAGGTGCCAACATAAAATTCTAATGAAAGCATTAAAAGGGACAGATTAATTCCAGCTGGAAGCTTGGGGAACGACTCAGAGGAGGAGAGGGTTTAAAAACGACCTCAAAGAATAGGTAGACTTCCTATACATGGAGTTGGGTGAAGATGGTGAGGGCTTTCCAGGTGGCGGAAACAAGGTGAGCAAGGATTTGAGGGGGAATGTCTACCAGGAATTAATAATGTGGTTTGACAAGGGTTTAAGGGGCTGGAGAGGAAGATCTGAAAGGTGGGGAGGGGAAGAGCCTGTTCCCCGCCGGGGCTAAGGGGTCGATCCTGTTGCCGTGGCTCCAGAACCCGAAGGACTTTAAGCAAGGCGGCAGCAGGGCTGGCTCCTGTCATAAACTGCTTTTCCATACCCTGGATGTGATGTGCTCTACGGGACTTCTTCAACGTTTAGCGACTTTATTTCATCAAGGATGCGGGAAGAGAACAGAGAGCAGAAAGGCAGAAAGGCACAGAAAGAAGTGACAGGGAGGGAAATGATGGAGAAGGAAGAAAAGATGGAGAAGGACGGGAGGCCGCAGAGGAGCAGGAAGGCAGCGCCTGTGCTGGGAGGAGGCTCAGCCCGGTGCTGTGCTCAGGGAGCTGTCTGGGCGTTTCCAGGCCAGCGGCCTCTGGCTCCCAGCCCCGGCAACCACAGAGGACAATGTGAGGCGGGCTTATTTGGTGATGTGTTTGCTGCTGGCCCTGTTTGTTTGTTTTCCATTATTATTATTATTTTTTTTTTTCCTGGCAGTGGACACATCTGGGGTAGAGAAGAAGGAGGAGATCAGCACTGTGGCTCACAGTGACAGCGGTCCCCAAGTCAGGCTCTGGGCCGCTGGGACTCTTCAAGTGGGGGCTTGTGGGCATTGGAGCTGGACTTTGGATGTTCCTGGGAGAGGCCTCTATGTGGGCACCCAGAGCCAGGTGGTGGCTGGCCCAGGCACAGAGATGGTTTGCATCCAGCTCTTTGTCCTTGTCTTTCTCTACCCCAACAGGAAAGAATTAAAAGTCCTTGAGGCCTGGGCTCCTTGCCTGTGTGGCCAGGATGTCATGCTGGGCTGGGGAGCCTGTAGGGGTACAAACAGCAGCCACTTTCAGCTCAGCACTGGGGGCCAAAGGGGGAGTCCACGCGAGCCTGCCTGCTCTCAAGCCCTGATGATGAGTCTGGCCTTCTCTCTCCTGTCCCGCAGCCCTTGGAAGCCAACCTAACAAGCACTATTAAAGTTAATGAAACACAAGGAGTTCTCCGTTTGCTCGGTTATGACTCTTTACGAGATTGCTCCCTCTTGCAGAGGAGATTCATTTGAGCTGCCAGGGCTTAGCCTTTGTCCCCCTAATTTTTATTGGCCATTAACAAGATCAGATGCCCTGGGCTGACCAGGAATATCTGGTGTGGGTTCCCAACAAGCCCCATTGGGTCCAGTCTCAGGTGGCCTTTTGATTCCAAATTAGCCTAAGAATGGTCCCTGTTTCCCTTCTTCCCTCTGTTACTTCTCCTCCTCCAAACCCAGTTTTCTATGTTGGTACAGCAGGGATTTGGGAAGAACTCAGAAGCTAGGAAATGCTTCCCATCTGCTTTAGGATGTGTCTAAACCCACCGTTGGAGTGAAATCCAGTGTGGCTTAAGGGCTTTACTCCCCATTAAAATGGAAATATACTGAACCTTGTTAGTCATTTGCATTTTGGTGTGAATCAGTTTGTAAGGTCATGGATTGGCTGCAAAGGGATCTGGGAATCTCCTGTACTGTATACGGGTTTTTATCCCCAGTGGTCATTTTTCCAGAGAGGGGTTTTCTATAGCTTTCTTCAAAGTTTTCATGACACTCCCGCCCCCTCACACAAGACAGAAAACCTCTCTGGAAGTGGGAGGAGTGGTTCATAACTGGGGCCCAGAAGACAAACTCTCCTACTGCTTGGCCAGTCCCACCCCTGAGGAGGAGCTGCTCCCAAACCCGCCGCCCCGCTCTCTGGAGAGACTTCTTCCACAGACCTCCCACAGTCACCACTGCTCAGTCATGCCTCCCCGAAATCTTAAAACCAACCTCAAGCTGGGGGCAGGGGCAAGAGCAGAGCCCTTTAACTCTACTGATTTACATGGCAAGGCTGTAAATGATAGGTTCTCATGCCTGGTGTAAATACTCATAAACTTCACTGTAAGTGCCGGGCATCACATGTCTTGGGCGCCCAGATCCTCTGCAAACCCCATATAGGCCTGCCTGGCATTCAGGAGGTCAGGGAGGAGGGGAACGCTGAGCTGGCTGCAGCTGTCATGACAAGGTCACAGCTGTGACTACCGGGGAAGAGGGCATGGAAGCTAGTCTCTGAGACCCCGCATATTCCCAGACAGAGCAGATGGCCCCTGCACAGTGATGCCTCAGAGCGGCTCCTCTCCTGCTCAGCTAAGGCTGACTGTTCTCACAGGGTACGGCATTGCCCTCAGAAAGCCCCTATTAAAATGCAAAGGGGCTTCTTGGGAAGATGAGTAGGGCTGGTTGGCTGGCTGTCACCCAACAGAAAGCAGAGTCCCCAGACCCCAGAGGATAAGGTTTGGCATACATGGAGAGAAGTTTCCAGCAGATCAGTGCAATGGCTGTATGAAGTTAAGTGGCCTTTCAAGTAGTCTCTCTAATTTCACTCTTGGGGTCTGAGAGCCCGTTCTTCACATGGCAGCCAGAGTCATCTTAAAAACAGAGTTTCACAACCTCAGCACTCTTGACATGTGTTGGGGGGGCCGTCCTGTGCATTGGTGGACGTTCAGCAGTATCCTGGCCTCTACCCACTGGAGCACCCCCGCCCAAGCTGTGACGACCAGGTACTGTCAAGGGTCACTCAGGAAAGGGGGGCAAGATTGCCCCTCCCCACCTCCATCCCACTGAGGATTTCTGTCATTAAGTATAAATCAGATCATGTCACTCCCTGCATAATCCTGCAGTGCCTTCCCACTGCTCTGAGGATGAAATCCAGCTACTCAGCGTGGCCCTCAAGGCCTCCGTGAGCTTGTCTTGCCTCAGGCATGCCTCTCTGCTCTTGTCCACCATCAGTCACCCTCCAGTCAAGGGAAGCTTTTTTAAAAGATTTACTTTTATTTAAATATATATACACACACACGTGTGTGTGTATAGTAGAGTGAAAGAAAAACCAATTATTCTTAATTTATAAGTTGTAAAAAGAAACTCAATTCAAACCGCATGAACCAATCTTAAGAATCATGCCATATTTATCATATATTTTAATTTTGTACTTTTTTTGGTTTCCACTAAAATGCCATTATTGTGCAAAACTGAGACTTTGCTTTTATGTTGTCTTTGACACATGGAATTTTCTGATATACCTAGATAAACTGAGCTTTTTCTTGGACAAAACAGAAGATGGAGAGACACTGGCAAGTATTGGCTATGTTTTGGAAGCCTTTTCATACACCCTTATGACAATTGAGAGCAGGGACAGTGTGTGGCTTGTTCACCGTTGTATCTGCATTACCGCCCCTGGTGCCCACCACCTAGCAGGCTCTGAATAATTATCTGTAGAGTGAATAAATGAGGATGGCAGGAGCTCAGAGAGGGAGATGGACCCCTCTGGAAAATCAAAGGAAATCTTCTTGGGTAGGAAGACTAGAGGGCAGGAAGGGGGAAATGACTTCTAGGACTGGGCTTAGAGGATGGCGGAAGCAAAAGCCCAAAGAAAGCACAGTGGGCAACAGGCACTGCAACTGACCCAAAGAACACGCAGGCCGCAGACATTCCACGAGGGGCAGAAGAACAAATGCAGTGTGAATACAACATCCGGTCTGAATGGATCCAGGGGTGAAGTGTTTGTGTCCCTTGATGGAAAAGTCGGGAGAAAAGTCAGCAGAGTAGGAGCCTAGTGAAACTGGAGACAAACAGGGAAGATTTTGATTGCTGAGCCTGGAGTCTAGACTTGGCTGAGCCTATGAAAAGTAATGATTATTCCTCTTGTGGTATCTGATGTCCATGACTCCAAACGGCTCTGATCCCCTTCGACCCTGGAACCAGATCTGTGTCCCCAAAGGAAGTCGCGGGAACTGACCAGACAAGGGAGCCTAGACCAGTGCAGAGAACCCTGGGACCCCAATGCAAGAGGCCTGGGGCCTGCTTCCTTTTTCCCTCCCTCTCTTGATGTGTGGCCTTGCTCAAGGCGTTAGACTGCAATGGACCTCCGCATCCTCCTTTAGGAAAACAGAGTTAACAATACCTGCCCCGTTCAGAGGAGAAATGAGGTCATGTTTGTGCAACGTTATGAGCTTACTGGAGACAATGAGTGGATTCTTCTTAACAGTAACAATAATAATCATTACTGTAAATCTAACCAGTAAATATATCTCCTCAAAGCTGGAGTTGGGGCTCTCAGTAGGATAGCAATTAAAGCTTTAAAAAACATCTCTAGATGGGGGAATTTTCTGGCCCATTTTGATTTTGGGGGTTTTCAGAATTGATGTCGTTGTGGGAGGGAGAGGGGCCTGCAGCCATCCTTCACGTCAGTTCCATTCAGTTGCACGCATTGGATCTCTCTTGTCCTTGAGTTAATCCTCAGAGGGTTTTGTAACTTCTCACCCTCCTTCAGTTCAAGGAGGAAGAGGTTCCTTATGTTCCCCATCTCTGCACACACTCAGTGCCCCATTCACTTCCAGAAACAGTCATTTGACTATGAGAGATCCTGGCCATTTGGGCATTGGACACAAACTAGCCTGCAAAGTAGGTGGCCTGTCTCCAGGATTTAAGCCTCATTTCCACCCATCCCACTAAGTAGGCTGAAGCTTCCCACAGTGAGCTATGCATTCAAATCCCCAAAGAGTGGAGCCCATTGATTCTCAGGCGATTCTAATGCAACCAGCACCTGTCTGAATTTGGGAACCCCAGGTTTAGGGAAGTATTAGTTATGAAATGGGTCTACAAAGAGCAAAATCATGCTGATACAAAGGCATTGTTAAAATTTGGGTCAACCTGGCAGAAGACCCTTTCTCCTGCCCCAATCCACAGAATGACAGGAAGCTACAAGAAAACAAACAAACTATATTATAGTGTGAGAAAACGAAAAGAGAACCCTCAGCCTATCAGACATGTTGGGTACCAGAAAGATAAAGAACAAATAGCATCAAAGCTATAAGAATAAAACTGGATAATAGATATGAAGGAGAAGGCCACGGAGGAGGGAAAAGTGGTCTGGGAGACAAGGGTCAGAGGGGAGCTCTAAGCCTGAGACGACAGACTCAAAACAACCAGAGGAGGTCCCAGAAGTGTTCCTTGCTGCTTCCTGACGTGTGTTTAGTAGTTCACAGTAGAGGATTTGCCCCAGGTTGCTGGGGTTAGAGAGGCAGAGCAACGTTCCAAGCAGCTACTGACACTCTGAAAGGGAAGTAGGGAGTCCTCATTCAGAAGAAAAGCTGCTGGCAGGCCACACCTCTCTCTCCCACCCTCAATAACCGGTGACAAGGCTATAGTGAACACAAAACTGGCAAACAGATATTCTCAAACACAAAAATGAGCAAAACACCAGGAATCGCTAAGGGGAAAGGAAAAATAAAACCATGGTACAGAGAAAGTGCATTGCACGGCCAGCACTGTCCAACAGAACCTGCTGTGACGATGGAAGTGTTCTGCATGTGAGTTGTCCAACATGTAGCTGCACACCACCTGTGGCTAGTGATCATCTGAAATGTGGCTGCTTCAACTGAGGAACTGAATTCTTTATTAAACTGTATCCTAATTTAAATTTAAATAGAAAGCAGATACTGTATTGAATAGCAAAGCCCTGAACTTAACACGTAGAAGAATTAACACCCAAAGAAATAGAGATAACAGAACAAAAAACTGTTGGTTTTGTTTCTTTAACTGTCTTTGGTAAGATCACTTGAATTGAAGAATAGTTATTTTCAAGAGATGAAAAATAATAATAAAGTCCATTTAAAAAAACCAACCAGATATTTTTTAGAAATTTTAAAACTGATCGTCAGAATTTGAATCTCAGTAGATGGTCTGAGATAAATTTAATGATCTGATTATTAGAAAGACTGAGCTGAAGAAGTCTCCTTAAACACAAGGAAAACCGTAAAGAGATGGAAAGTCCGAGAGAAAAGTTAAGAGCCATTTGTCTAATAGGCGTTATAAAAGGATATAACTTAAGAGAATAGAAGAGAGAAAGTAATTGAAGAAGTAATAAAAGAAAATTTTCCATTGTTGAAGAAAGGAATTAATTACTAGATTGAATGTTCCCAAGGGGGCGGGGTGAGGGGTGGGAAGACTCATACCTAGACACATTTTGGTGAAATTTCAGATCACCAAAGATAAAGGAAAAAAAACTGGAAGCTTCCAGAGAGGAAAAAGCAGGTCATTAACACAATAATATTATATTGGCATGAAACTGGATGTTAAAAGACAATGGAGCACAATCTCCAAGTTCCAAAGGGAAATGAAATATTCAAGTGGGAGGGAAGTTTAAGGCATTTTTTGTTTTATAAGGAGAAAGTTTGCCACTCTCATTTTCTTTAAAGAATTCCTAGGGGAGATGCTTCAATTATGATAAGCGGACGTAAGAAAGAGGAAGACGTGGAATGCTGAAACTGTGGTGAGCAAAGAAATTAGTAAAACTTTTAGTGAAGTCTGAATTATGGAGGCATACTGTAAACACTTCAAAAATAACAATTTGGATCCATAATCTACCCAGAAGATCTAAACACGGTGGAGGAAAAAGAATGTTGACGTGTATTAATGGAGAAAGAAGCTTCTAATTATCTCTAGACACTGATAGAAAATTGTGAGTTAAAGAACACAGGATTTGGGACTTCCCTGGTGGTCCAGTGGTTAAGAATCTACCTTCCAGTGCAGAGGACCCAGGTTCAATCTCTGGCTGGGGAGCCCTCACGCGGCGATTACTAAGCCTGCACGCCTCAACTAAAAGGCCCCCGGGCCACAGCAAAGATGCCGTGCGCCACAACTAACACCAAAAATAATTTTTTTTTTTTAAGAATATAGGATTCAAATTCAAGAACAGAAAATGGGATATTGGAAAATCAACTTCCAAATCACAAGAGTGAATGAAAGGGCAAAAAACTTAATCTAAGAAAAAGCATGAAGAAAAGATCTTTTAAAAAATAAAAAGAAAGCATGGTAAAGGGGAAGCATAGAAGGACAGGGTAAGTCTGCATTAATTTTACCTGAATTAATTTACCTGAATATCATTAATATTACCTGAAAAAAGAGACAGTTCTGCTGCTGCTGCTAAGTCACTTCAGTCGTATCCGACTCTGTGTGACCCCATAGACGGCAGCCCACCAGGCTCCCCCGTCCCTGGGATTCTCCAGGCAAGAGTACTGGAGTGGGTTGCCATTTCCTTCAGCAATGCATGAAAGTGAAAAATGAAAGTGAAGTCGCTGAGTCGTGTCCGACTCCTAGAGACTCCATGGACTGCAGCCTACCAGGCTCCTCTGTCCATGGGGTTCTTCTATTAAAGGGCAAAATCCGGCTATATACTGTTTACACAGATGCGTTTGAAACCAAGTGGCAGAACATTTTGAATATGAACAGATGGGGGAAATATACCAAGCAAAGGATAACAAAAGTAGAAAAAATAATATATTAACATTAGATAATTTGGAATTCAAGGCAAAAGGCTCTAAAAGAAACAAGATTCACCGAAAAAAAAAGTCTTAACAAAAATTTTTAACATCTATGATTTTTAATAGTCAAGTTTAAAAATATATAAAGCAAATGTTAGTGGAAATCAAGGATAAATGAACAAATCTATTGCCATGGATGAAGGCCCCAAAAGCTGCAAGTGAAGTAGAAAAAAGTCATAATGAAAACAATAGAGGATTTGAGTGACAAAGTTAACAAGCTTTAACTAATATATGTTGTACCCTACAAACTGAGAACACTTTTTTTTTTCAAACACATGTTTAGAATTCACATACAATAAACTCCCCCCAAATTATAAACCACCCTCCATTATACCAGCCATTTTCTCTGCACATCAGTTCAGTTCAGTTCAGTTCAGTCACTCAGTTGTGTCCAACTCTTTGCGACCCCATGAATCACAGCATGCCAGGCCCCCTGTCCATCACCAACTCCCGGAGTTTACCCAAACTCATGTCCATCGAGTTGGTGATGCCATCCAGCCATCTCATCCTCTGTCATCCCCTTCTCCTCCTGCCCCCAATCCCTCCCAGCATCAGGGTCTTTTCAAATGAGTCAACTCTTCACATGAGGTGGCCAGAGTCTTGGAGTTTCAGCTTTAGCATCAGTCCTTCCAATGAACACCCAGGACTGATTTCCTTTAGGATGGACTGGTTGG
This sequence comes from Bos indicus, assembly GCF_029378745.1. Classification (NCBI taxonomy): domain Eukaryota; kingdom Metazoa; phylum Chordata; class Mammalia; order Artiodactyla; family Bovidae; genus Bos; species Bos indicus. The sequence continues at coordinate 10,676,799 of NC_091782.1, read as the reverse complement.
ATCTCCTTGCAGTCCAAGGGACTCTCAAGAGTCTTCTCCAACACCACAGTTCAAAAGCATCAATTCTTCGGTGCTCAGCTTTCTTCACAGTCCAACTCTCACATCCATAGATGACCACTGGAAAAACCATAGCCTTGACTAGACAGACCTTTGTTGGCAAAGTAATGTCTCTGCTTTTGAATATGCTCTCTAGATTGGTCATAACTTTCCTTCCAAGGAGTAAGCATCTTTTAATTTCATGGCTGCAATCACCATCTGCAGTGATTTTGGAGCCCAAAAAAGTAAAGTCTGACACTGTTTCCACTGTTTTCCCATCTATTTCCCATGAAGTGATGGGACCAGATGCTAAGATCTTAGTTTTCTGAATGTTGAGTGTTAAGCCAACATTTTCACTCTCCTCTTTCACTTTCATCAAGAGGCTCTTTATTTCTTCTTCACTTTCTGCCATAAGGGTGGTGTCATCTGCATATCTGAGGTTATTGATATTTCTCCTGGCAATCTTGATTTCAGCTTGTGCTTCTTCCAGCCCAGCATTTCTCATGATGTACTCTGCATATAAGTTAAATAAGCAGGGTGACAATATGCAGCCTTGATGTACTCCTTTTCCTATTTGGAACCAGTCTGTTGTTCCATGTCCAGTTCTAACTATTGCTTCCTGACCTGCATACAGATTTCTCAAGAGGCAGGTCAGGTGGTCTGGTATTCCCATCTCTTTCAGAATTTCCCACAGTTTCTTGTGATCCACACAGTCAAAGGCTTTGGCTAGTCAATAAAGCAGAAATAGATGTTTTTCTGGAACTCTCTTGCTTTTTTGATGATCCAGCGGAAGTTGGCAATTTGGTCTCTGGTTCCTCTGCCTTTTCTAAAACCAGCTTGAACATCTGGAAGTTCACGGTTCACATATTGCTGAAGCCTGGCTTGAAGAATTTTGAGCATTACTTTACTAGCGTGTGAGATGAGTGCAATTGTGCAGTAGTTTGAGCATTCTTTGGCATTGCCTTTCTTTGGGATTGGAATGAAAACTGACCTTTTCCAGTCCTGTGGCCACTGCTGAGTTTTCCAAATTTGCTGGCATATTGAGTGCAGCACTTTCACAGCATCATCTTTCAGGATTTGAAATAGCTCAACTGGAATTCCATCACCTCCACTAGCTTTGTTCGTAGTGATGCTTTCTTTCTAAGGCCCACTTGACTTCACATTCCAGGATGTCTTTAATACATGAAAATAAGCAATTAACATTAAAATGGTAGGGTGGGATGAGGTGGGACTTTATATCTACTTGGAAATGTATACTCATTCACAGGGAATTCTTTGGAACTCAAAGTCTCCTTTATCTCTGCTACAGCCCATTCTGGTGAATACTTATAGGTGTAAGTCTCACATATGAAAGTCACCTATCATGCGATCCCAAAGCGGGGAATACTATTGTGAACCTCTGGTCCTGAAAGTAAAGTTTAAATGAAGTCAGATCAGGCTGGTATTCAAAGACTTCCAGAATCTAACCTTAGTCCGCCTTTCCTCTCTCATCCTGCACTCTTCCCCAACATGCAAATGCCACAAATCAGAATATTCACCACCTAATGAAAGCTCCTTAGTCCTCTACACTCATCCTGTTGCTCAAGTCCTGTGACTTAATTGTTCCACCTGTTTAAATCTTACTTCTTCAACCTGATTGTGCACTTTAGCACACTGTAGCTCAGGCCATCATTTAGTAAATAGAGTTTTTTTGTTTTTTTGGGATCAGCAAGTAATGCGGACTCACTCTACCCAAGTGAAGGAAAGTGAAAGTGAAGTCGCTCAGTTGTGTCCGACTCTTTGCAACCCCATGGACTGTAGCCTACCAGGCTCCTCCGTCCATGGGATTTTCCAGGCAAGAGTACTGGAGAGGGTTGCCATTTCCTTCTCCAGGGGATCTTCCCGACCCAGGGATCAAACCTGGGTCTCCCACGTTGCAGGCAGATGCTTTACCCTCTGAGCCACCAGAGAAGCCCCTAAGTGAAGGAGGGAGTGAAAATTATATTTGTCTTGTTTTTAAAAAATATTGTGTTTATTTGGGTATGATGTGTCTTAACGGTGGGATGCAGGATCTTTTAGTTACAGCTTGTGGGATCTAGTTCCCCAACCAGGGATCAAACCCGGGCCCCCTACATTGGGAGTGTGGGGTCGTAGCCATAGGACCACCAGGGAAGTTCCTACGTTTGTCTTTAAAATGTGGAAATAGGAGCAAAGGAAGATTAAAAAGTTTGTCCAGTGTAGTACACTTGCAAAATTGGAATTAGTCGGCACTATCTCATGATGTATCTCCTAATTGTTGCTGTTTTTTCTTTCTCTTGGATGTCTCCTTTATATAACAGAAGTTTATAATGTGCTTCCCACGAGTCAGGCAATCTTTCATAAACTTTTCACTCAGCTGAGTCTCAGCCCAGTCTTAGGAGTTAGATTCTGCTGTTGTTATCCAATTGTATAGGTGAGGGAACTGAGATACAGAGAGGCGAAGTAACTTGTCTGAGGACACATTCTCAGTATGTGGCTCTGGAGTCTCTACTTCACCACTGTCTTATACTGCCTTTCATCTTTAGATGTGACTTGCCTTTTTCCTCTAAGTCAAAAACCCGTCAAATAATGCCTAATATGTGCACTCTGTGATCTACAGAGATTCTACTCTATTTAACATCGGATCAGTCACCAATCAGGCTACAAATAGAGAATGTGAAGCATTCCCATTGAAACCATTTACCTCAGATTGGGACTCAAACCCAGCCAAAACCCAATTTGGCACTTGAACCCATGTGGCAGGGACTCAAACCCAGCCCAAACGCTCCTTGGGACTTGAACCCACATGGCTGGGATTCAAACACATGTGGCTGGGACTTGAACCTCGCCAAAACCTATAGTACCTGGTTTTAGGACCTAATGAAGCTCAGGTTCTTGATGTCTCATCACAGAAAAAACTCAGTGAGAGACAAACTGATAGGTAAGAAGTGGATTTATTCAGATTCAGTGAGAAGCACACGCCACAGACAGTGTGTGGGCCATCGCAAAGGGCGAGTGTGGTGAAATGTGGCATGGTTAGTTTTTATAGGCTGGGTAATTTCATATGCTAACGAGTGGGAGGATTACTCCAACTATTTTGGGGAAGGGGTGGAAATTTCCAGGATTTGGGCCACTGCCCGCTCCTTGGTCTTTTGACACTGCCTTGGAACTGTCATGGCACCTCTGGGTGAGTCATTCACTTGCTAACTGAGGATCAAGGTCTAGTCTTCTCTGCCATCTTGGTCCCATTTGATTCTAATCAGCTTGTGTCGTGTCCTTGGGCTATGTCATTCTTTCAAAAGTTGTGCCCTATCCCTTTCCATCCTGTTACACCATCACCTGGAATAGTGTCTGATTCAAGAAAGTGCTCAACAAAAAAGAACAAATAAATGGTCAGATGAATGGACTGAATAGATGAATGGATGGATAAATGTATGGATTAGATATGTTTGTAATTGAAGTTTTATTGAAACACAGCCACACACATTTATTTACATGTTTGTGGCTCCCCAGAGGTCGAGTGATCTGCAAAACCTGAGGCATTCACTATATGGCACTTCACAGAACAAATTTGCTGGATCCCCAAAGGTCTGTCTAGTCAAGGCTATGATTTTTCCAGTGGTCATCTATGGATGTGAGAGTTGGACTGTGAAGAAAGCTGAGCGCCGAAGAACTGATGCTTTTGAACTGTGGTGTTGGAGAAGACTCTTGAGAGTCCCTTGGACTGCAAGGAGATCCAACCAGTCCATTCTGAAGGAGATCAGTCCTGGGTGTTCATTGGAATGAATGATGCTAAAGCTGAAACTCCAGTACTTTGGCCACCTCATGCAAAGAGTTGACTCATTGGAAAAGACTCTGATGCTGGGAGGGATTGGGGGCAGGAGGAGAAGGGGACGAGAGAGGATGAGATGGCTGGATGGCATCACTGACTCGATGGACGTGAGTCTGAGTGAACTCCAGGAGTTGGTGATGGACAGGGAGGCCTGGCGTGCTGCGATTCATGGGGTCGCAAAGAGTCAGACACGACTGAGCGACTGAACTGAACTTAACTGAGAGTGTAAAGACACTTTCTTCCTGGAAGTTGTCATCATCGAGGCAACTTCAAGTGCTAGAGAGGAAACCCTATCACTACTTGTTGCATGGAAAATGGTCAAGAATGGTCTGTGCAGGAAATTGCCAGGATGCTCTTCGAGCCAAAAAAATGCCCTTATGGGGAAGAGGAAGCGGTGTTAGCAGATGACTGTTACCCTTGCAGAAGTGGTTGAAAGGCAGGCTTTGGAGCCTGGGTTGACTTGGGTTTGATTCCTAGCTCTGCCGCTTACTAGCTGTGTGACTTTAGAAGGTTCCATGTTCTTTCTAAGCTTCAATTGGCTTCTCTGTAAACTGGATGATAAGATCTGCCTCTAGGGTAGGTCAAGGCTCAAACAAGATATTGCATAGAAACTATCTAGGATCTAGGAGCCCTGGCAAATGGTCATTCTGTTTCATTGTGGATACCAAATGTGATTCAGGGTTCAGTTCAGTTGCTCAGTTGTGTCCGACTCTTTGCAACCCCATGGACTTCAGCACACCAGGCCTAACTGTCCATCGCCAACTCCCGGAGCTTATTCAAACTCACGTCCATTGAGTCGGTGATGCCATCCAACCACCTCATCCTCTGTCTTCCCCTTCTCCTGCCGCCTTCAATCTTTCCCAGCATCAGGGTCTTTTCAAATGAGTCAGTTCTTTGCATCAGGTGGGCAAATTATTGGAGTTTCAGCTTCAGCATTAGACCTTCCAAATCAGGGTTGATTTCCTTAGGATGGACTGGTTGGACCCCCTTGCAGGCCAAGAGACTCTCAAGAGTCTTCTCCATCACCACAGTTCAAAAGCATCAATTCTTCGGCGCTCAGCTTTCTTTATAGTCCAGCTCTCACAACCATACGTGACTACTGGAAAAACCATAGCTTTGACTAGACAGACCTTTGTTGGCAAAGTAATGTCTCTGCTTTTTAATATGCTGTCTAGGCCGGTCATAACTTTTCTTCCAAGGAGCAAGCGTCTTTTAATTTCATGGTTGCAGTCACTATCTACAGTGATTTTGGAGCCCCAAAAAATAAAGTCTGTCACTGTTTCTATTGTTTCCCCAACTATTTGCCATGAAGTGATGGGACCAGATGCCATGATCTTCATTTTCTGAATGTTGCATTTTAAGCCAACTTTTTCACTCTCTACTTTCACTTTCATCAAGAGGCTCTTTAGTTCTTCTTCACTTTCTGCCATAAGGGTGGTGTCATCTGCATATCTGAGGTTATTGATATTTCTCCCAGCAATCTTGATTTCAGCTTGTGCTTCTTCCAGCCCAGTGTTTCGCATGATGTACTTTGCATATAAGTTAAAAAAGCACGGTGACAATATACAGCCTTAACGTACTCCTTCTCCAATTTGGAACCAATCTGTTGCTCCATGTCCAGTTCTATCTGTTGCTTCCTGACCTGCTTACAGATTTCTCAGGAGGCAAGTCAGGTGGTCTGGTATTCCCATCTCTTGAAGAATTTTCCACAGTTTGTTGTGATCCACACAGTCATAAGGCTTTGGCATAGTCAACAAAGCAGAAGTAAATGTTTTTCTGGAACTCTTTTGCTTTTTCGATGATCCAATGGATGTTGGCAATTTGATTCAGGGTTGGTCTCCAATTATTACTGGCCAATTTCAAATGAGATTTTGTGCTCAGGTAGCCCTTTGTGGAGAAGACCACCACTGCCCCCACCCCCTTCTTCCTGCAGTTACTTTCTGTGGCCTTCCAAGTTCCACGCTGGCTCTCATCCTGTCCCAACCCTTGCCCCTTCCCATCCCACCCTCTGCACTTACACTCTCCCTTCCTCTGTTTTTCAAGTCATTATTGTTCTCTGGGTGTTTCTTGTGAACCCAGACACCTGCCCAAATAGACCTGCCCCCACAAGGGGTCCAATGAACCACTGAGGGCCTGTTGGGTGATTTGACAACAGCTCTGGGTTTTGAGCGGGCACACACTGACTCGTGGGTGGCCCCTTCATTCCCAGCCATACTAGACAACATCACATGCCTGGCATCACAGGGTTTGACATTCCTGCCACCAGAGAGGCATTCCTTTGTGATTATTCTTACCCTCAGGATGTTCCTCTGTTAAAATGTAGGTAATTCCTAGAAGGAGATCACCTGTGTCCAGGTTCTTATCTTGAGTTACCGCCTCTGAGGTCTTAACTTATCAATGGTCAACTAATTCCTGAACTGTTACAGTCCCAAGTGGGATCCTGTATCTGAAAATGATTTCAACTTTGTGAAGAGAAATATATAAGCAAAGGATCACTTTTAATGTTAAAAAGGGTTAGCAGCTAGCTATCCTCTCTATTTTACTGAAATGGGTGTTGCAATAAGCCCAGAGGAGTGAATCTCTAAGGGTGGAATTACAAACTACAAAATAAGTTTTAAAATATTTAAGGTGGGGACTTCCCTGGGGGTCCAGTGGCTAAGACTCCCAATGCAGAGGCCTGGGTTCGATTCCTAGTTGGGGACCTAGATCCTGGTTGCCACAGTTAAGAGTTCACCTGCCTCACACACCCTGCGACTAAAGATTTTGCATGCGCAACTAAAGATCCCGCCTGCCACAGCTTAAATCAGAGATTCCGAGGGCTGCAACCAAGACCCAGCGTGGCCAAATAAATAAATGTTTTAAAAAACATAGTTAAGATGCCAGGGGAATGTCCTTTCCCTCCCTAAGCCCATTGCCCAGGTGAACATCAACTCAGCCAAGGGGCCAGCTCCCACCCCTGGAGTCTTGGACTAGAGAAAGTACTGTTGGTGTGACTGAGCTGTTGATGCTGAAGCTGAGAACCAGGAAGAATCTTAGAAGCCACCTAACATTGCAGGTAAGGAAGTCGAGGCCCGGAGAGAGAGAAAGCTGCTCTCTCATCTAAATTGGGGAAGCCTAAGTAGAAAAGTTATGACCAACCTAGATAGCATGCTGAAAAGCAGAGACATTACTTTGCCAACAAAGGACTGTCTAGTCAAGGCTATGGTTTTTCCAGTGGTCATGTATGGATGTGAGAGTTGGACTGTGAAGAAAGCTGAGCACCGAAGAACTGATGCTTTTGAACTGTGGTGTTGGAGAAGACTCTTGAGAGTCCCTTGGACTGCAAGGAGATCCAACCAGTCCATTCTGAAGGAGATCAGCCCTGAGATTTCTTTGGAAGGAATGATGCTAAAGCTGAAACTCCAGTACTTTGGCCACCTCATGCGAAGAGTTGACTCATTGGAAAAGACCCTGATGCTGGGAGGGATTGAGGGCAGGAGGAGAAGGGGACGAGAGAGGGAACTCCGGGAGTTGGTGATGGACAGGGAGGCCTGGCGTGCTGCGATTCATGGGGTCGCAAAGAGTTGGACACGACTGAGTGACTGAACTGAACTTAACTGAACTGAAGAAGAAAAGTAAGCTAGTTTCTCGGGCGAGGAGAGGGATGGCCAGGATGGGTCAAGAGGCATAGGAAGCAAAGCTGTTTTGGGGACTCTGCCCTCCTGGCGGTGCTGGCCCCTCCTGGCCTTCCCTGTGCCCACACAGCACAGAGAAACCAGTCCACTCAGCCCTGACTCCGGCCACCCCTCCTTGCCCGGGGCCAATCTGCGAAGGGGAGGCCTCCCATCCCTGCCTTGCCGGCAGAGAGAAAGTCCGAAACAATGCCACTAAACTGAAAACATCTCTGTCTTTCTCACGAACAATAGCCATTAATAACCATGGAACTGGAGCAGAAATGGAACGTGAACCCCAGGGGCCTGGGAGCCTGGAGGGTTGCAGGGGTGCGGATGAGGGGACCGAAGGCTGGACCCAGCCTCTCCCCACCCCCTCCTCCCGCCACCCACCCGCACTCCAGTCCTTCTGAGGCACTCCTGGTGGCACCTGACTTTCCCACTTGGAACATTGATCGAACCCCCCACCCACCCCCACGCTCTGGTGGGGCCAAAGGGTTGCCCAGACGATCCTCCTGCCTACTCCGGCAGTGCCCGGGGTGCTCACCACACACCAGGAAACTGGGAACCACACCCAGGGGATGGCTTAAGTGCCCCCTCAAACACCCCAAACTGGGCATGCCCCTGTTCCCTGCGAAGCCCTGCAAGCCCCTGCTGGGGAGTGGGCAGGGCTGCATGGGTGACCTGGAGGCCAGTGACCAGCCTGACCCTGGCTCCTCACTGCGGGCACCCCCCAGCGTGGGCTCTTTTGGGGGTGGCTGAGGCAATGAGCCCCGCTGAGAGCAGGAGATGACGCATTTTTCTGAGGCCACAAGCCTCTTCTGACGGATCCACCCCATCGGGGAGCAACTGAAACCTCATCCCACCCAGCATGGCTTTTGTCTGCACCACATATTTGTCTTGTTTGGAAGATTTTTGTGGGTTTTCCCGTCTTTCTCCAGCATTCACTGCCCTGAAGGGGATGGAGGCCGTGGTGGGGCTGAGGGAAGGCGACCTGGGGGCTCTGTCTGGTGGTCTGTGGCACAGTTGGAGGTGGGGGAGCAGTGTGGGGGCCCCCCCACAACATTCCCTGCGCCCCAAGTGGGCACTCTGGGCCCAGGCCACACGCCTCTTCCCTGTGGACGTGTGCCTCTCCCGGTCTGTCCCCGGATGCGTCCTCTCTATCTTTTTTAGCCTCCTCAGTTCCAGCCCCAGCATCCCTTTTTATCCCATCACGTCCCCTTCCACCAGCCAGCCTGACCCTCACGATTTCCTGCCTTCTGGCAGCTGTACATACCTTTCCTCCCCGTTTTTTCCTGCCTGTCTGAATTCTGAAGTTGCCATCTCTCCTCCTCCTTGATGCCCACCTGGACTACCTTCCCATTTGGCAGGTTCCCCTCCTTCTGAACCCCAGCAGTATGTTTTCCATCCCTCTGGTGATGCAAACACCACCTCCCCACCCCAACCTCGATCCCATCTGCTCAGCCACAGGGAAGGCTGAGGCCATGTCTCTCATGCTTTGGTTTGTCCCCATCATGCCTTGTATCAAGTGATTGCTCAGTTAATATGTGTTTGTGGCTTCTCAAAAGTTGGCCATGGACTAAATCAGAGAATCTCAGTGATGGAAGAGACCGAATCCAATGACCCACTCAGAACTCGAGTTCCTGCCAAAAGGTGTCTGGCTTTAGCTTACATGCCTGTAGTGACAGAGATCTCACTATTTCCTGGGGTCACTCATTTCCTCTCCCGATAGCTCTGACCATAAGAAAGTTCTTTCTCATATTGAATTGATACCTGCCACTTCTGGCTTTCCCCACCCTATTCCAAGCTAGACTACAAAAACCATTCCAATCCCCTTGACTCATAGTTCCCCTTCAGACATTTGAAGGCAGAAATCCCCTACCTCTGCAGTCTTTTCCATGGGGAAACACCTTTCGTCCTAACCCCTGGGGCCCCTATGCTTCGATGACCATGGACTTCAGCCTCAGGCTGAGCCTCTCCCCAGACCCTCGCTGAATTGTCATTCTCCTGACAGAATTTCCCCTCTTCCTAGATCAAAATGGATGTCCTAACCTTTCGGATGGGGCTTGACTCCATGTGGTAATTTGAGACGTCTGAAAGGAAGGAGTCCACTTTCTCACCAAGTTAGAACGGTGATTAGAGAACGCTGACCAGTTGCTTTGTGCGTTTCCCTATTTGTCTTGGCGCGGCCCTACCCACTCCTGAGGAGGTAACTGGAAAGCCTGACAACTGTTTCTTAGTGAAGGACTGGTTTTCCACACACCTCAAAGGCTGTCTCTTAGGTCATTTATATGCATTTTAATATAGGCATTTCAGAGGGAATACCAAATGTTCTAAACCAGAGAGGTGACTCACTGTGGCATTTCAGGCCGTTGAGATATTTTGGGACAAGCGAGCCCTGTGGTGCCTGGCCTGCCTCTCCCTGATCCTCTGCGGGTGATGGAGAATCTCCAGGGCCCAAGGACATTTGCATCAGGACCAGGCACTTCCCAAAGGGTTGCCCCCTCCACCCTCCAGCTCCCTTACCCTGCATCAATTATTAGAACTTATGCTTTGCTGCCTGTATGGTTCACATTTTTCTTAAGTATCTGTGTCTGGTAGCAAATGAAGGACTCCTTGAGGAAAACAACAGGGATCTTAACATATTTTTATCAGTGTTCCGTATTTTTTTTTTTTTTTTAAAAATATGGAACGCTTCACGAATTTGCGTGTCATCCTTGCGCAGGGGCCATGCTAATCTTCTCTGTATCGTTCCAATTTTAGTATATGTGCTGCCGAAGCGAGCACAGTGTTCCGTATCTTGATCGTAGCGATGCACACACAAATGTATGCATTTATTGAAACTCACCAAACTGTACACTTAAAATGGTTGCATCTTGTTGTTTGTGAGTTATACTTGGACAAAGGTGGTTTTTATGTTTCTATTTTGGCAGTGCTGGATCTCCATGGTGGGCCATGGGCTTTCTCTAGTGGCGGTGTGTGGGCTTCTCTTGTGGAACATGGGCTCTCTAGTTGCGGCACTCAGGCTTAATTGCCCCAAGGCATGGGGAATCTTAGTTCCCTGGCCAGGGATCGAACCCACGTCCTATTGGAATGTGGATTCTTAACAACTGCGCCACCAGGGAAGTCCCCGAAAGTGTTCATGTCCCTTACAGAGTCTAGAGTCACATCCTGTTCATACCTCTATTCATGTGCATTTGTGTAGTGATTCGCTAAGTTAAGCTGTACCTAGAGCCATAGCCGAGGGCCGTCTTAGCTTGCCTACCCAGCCACGAGCTTTATGTGTCTCCTCAAACATCGTGGCTGAAATAACACTCTGCATTCTCTGGCCTTGCTTCCAACTGGTCCTTCTACCCAGTGACTCAGGCCCAAATTAAGGAGACAGACCTGATTGCTCACCCAGCCTATCTTGCAGGATTGCTTCAATACGACTGTTACCATCACGGGTATGGCTATATTACAGGCCCCTCACCAGTCTTGCCACTCACTCACTTTGAGAGTTTAAGGTTCCTCCCCGAACCCTTGAATGTGGGATCACAGTCACTCAAGGTCGATTCACCAGACCATGGCTGTTGCTCAGAGCCTCCCAGCCATCCTGTTCTGGAAGTCAGGTGGCAGTGGTCCTGCCTAATGGGTTATTGCATCTGGGCCACGGTTCTAGTTATCTTGCCCGAGTCAGGGCTTAAGGTGTCCAGGCACCTTGGATGCTGGGCCCTGTTTCAACCAAGTGCCTGGTTTCTTTGTGTTGTCTGGAGCTCATGAGTGTTTCCTTAGAAAGGAAGATAGCAGTCACCTGTGGGGAGCAAGAGGCGGTGATTTTTATTTGCCTCTTCATGTTTTCCAGTCTGTTCGATGATTCCCACGTGTGTCTGTCTTGCCTACCAGACTGGAAGCTCCATGAGGGCAGGGTCTGCATCCCTCTTCATTATCCTTCACTCTTAGCTGTGTGCCTGGAATATATCTGGTGTTCAAGAAATACTTATGGGCTGACTAATGACTTCAGTTTCATGAAAACTGTGGGGGAAGTGTTCTTCACTCATCAAACAGTATCGGGTGTTGATGAGGCTGCGGAGAGGCCAGGAGGCTTCTGTGGAGTGTGACCTGATCCAGCCTTTTTGGAGGGCTATTTAGCAATATCCCACCAAGTGGAGAAAGTCCTCCAAAGTCTTTACTCTGGAGCTACTGTCTGTTGCTTGTGCCTAAGAATGTTCATGGCAGTGCTGTACAGAATCACAAAAAGCTAGAGGTGACCTATATGTTCATCCACAGTGGACACTGTGGTAGTCACACAATGGATTATGTACAGCATGGAATCAAACACAGCTTCACACAGTGTCATGGGTTACTCTCAGAAACATAAAGTAGGTCAGAAAAGAAAACTGCAAATAGATGTGTACAGTATGATACCATTTATATGGCCTTTAAATACATGTAAAACAACACTATATGTTGTTAATTATATCCAGAAGGTCTCAGGAAAGGCTGAGTGCAGACTCAGGGCCCAGTTCACCCCTCTGCAAAGGGTATATATAATATGAACATAGTAAGATACAGAGATATTTTATAAACATCGAATTCAGGAGACTCGTTACTGTGGTGGCAGGCAGCAGAGAGATGTACTTGTGTCCAGTACACAGAGGGTTTCACCAGTACTGGCAAAGTGATATTTTCCAGGTTGGCTGGTGGTGGGCATATGGTGTTTGTGATGTAATTCTGTCTTTTGTGGTCATATTGTTGTTGGCTCCTTCTCTTCTGAGCACATAGTAGCTTGCACTTTCTGGTGCTCTGTGGTTGAGAGTGACCCCGTGACCCATTCTGGCCAAGGAGTGGTGAGCTAGACCATTAAATTGCCTTTTCAAGATCCTCCAGCTCTCTCTTTTGCTCCTGACAATGTCTGAGATGTTGGCTGTTCTATCCGCCTGAATTCCTGAGTGATTTCAGTGAGCAGACCCCTCTGCTCACCCTTGAAGGATGTGGAGCAGAAGCAGGAAGCAGCAAGTAGCAGAAGCAGAAGTGTGTTAAGCCCGTGAGATATGGGGGTTGTTTGTTACTGTAACATACTCTGTACTATTCTGACTGATACATACCTTTTAGGGTGCTTGCATATTTCAATTAAAAAATGAAAGGAGGGCAAACATCCATGCCTTTTGGGCAAGCCCCAAAATTTGACAAGGAAAGGGAGCAGAGGAGAGAAGAAGGCCTGCAAGATTTCATTTCCATTTGTTTCCTTAAAAAAAAAGTCATCTCCTCATAGCCTTTTGCCCCTTGAGTGGTAGGAATGGACAAGCTCAGCAATGCAGCAGGGAGGCTTCAGGCTGGAGCGCCCCTGGCACCTCACTACACCTTCCTTAGAAACCCATTTAGCTGCCACTGTGCTTTCCCTTGGCCAGGCCTCAGCGTCAGGAAACAAGCCCAGCCGTAGCTGGGCATCAGACACCTGCAGGGCAGACTTGGCTTGGCACGTTCTCCAGGCTTCCGAGCGCCCTCCCCTCCCCGAAGCTGCGGGAACATCAGCCAGAGCAGATACCTGAGATCAGAGCAGACAGGATGTGAGGAAGTTCTCGCCTTGGGTGCCTGGCAAGAGTGGGAGCCTGGGTTCCCAGGCTTGTGGGGCCGACGGCTCCGTCACACAGTCTGGAGCCCACTGACACTTCAAACGGAGCCTCCTGTCTTCTGGCCTCCGCCTCCGGAGGAAGTGTTCCTGGATTACCTTCACTAGAGGGAGAGGAGGAGCTGCAGGTAATACCCGGATTTCTATGGTGCTTTTCTTCCCGAAGCTTCAAAAGACTTCCCCTTCTCTGATCTCCCGTGACCTCCCCCAGCAACAGGGCAAGAAGAGGAAGATTTCCCAGTTCAGGTGGGGAAATGGGGGCGTGGGGGGCAGAGAGAGGAAGTAAACGGCCTGCAGTCACAGAGCAGGACAAGGATGTGATTCTGGTGGGCGAGGGTGTCGTCTTCAGACCTCAAAACCCTGACGCTGGTCCCAGGCCCGTCCTGCTGGGCGGCTGATCTCTCTGTGTGGGCGGTGGCCTCCGTGCTCGCCAGCTGCCCTTGCAGAGGGGTGAGCTGGGCCCAGGGTCCCCACTCAGCCTGTCCTGTGGTCTGAGCACAGCGGAGGAGGATCCCGGACAGGCTCAGGTCAGCCCCCCGCCCACAGAGCGGTGACGACAGGTTGGCCCTGAGCCCTGTGGTCCCGCCGCTGGGAGGTCAGGCCAGGGAGGCTGCCAGAACACCAGGGCTGAAGAAGGTCCAGATAACGCAACTGGGGCAGCCTCTGTGGGTGGAAATGACATTTCTTGGCTTTAAATAGCTCCATCTCCGGAGCCCCGGAGCCTCAGCGGGGCTATTAATTCCTGGACTCCCAGGGCTGCCCGGCCCCGTCATTCTGTTTGCACAAGTTGTGTAAGATCTCAGGCATTTTTCCTGCCACCCGTCTCCCCCACCTCCCTTCAGTTCTCCTGCGCGAATCCAACAAGGGGTTAGTTTATTTCTAGTAGCGGGCCTGGGTTTCAAGCTGACCACATACATATTTTGTCCTTACAAGTGACGCGGCTCAAGTCAACAGCAAACTCTTCAGGGTTTTCTTTGTAACCTGCTGTCTCCATCATGAAAGGTAATGTGTATATACGTGAAAGGGGAAAGCAGAGGCTCTATCAACGCAGGTACGCATGTGTATGTCAAGTTAATTAATCAATCATTTAATCCTTCAACCAACATATTAATCTCCCAGCTATTTGTTTGAGAGCCTACTATGTGTCAGGCACTGGGCTAGTTCTGGATACATAGGGTAAACCAGAGTCCTCCCTGATAAAACGGCTGTTACCACCTCCACGCATGTTGCCAGGGGTGACTCCTGCCTGGTTAGGCATCCCAGTCATGAGTTCTATGTGTCCCTGAATTCTCTGAATCCTGCTCAGCATCAGCAAACCTCTAGCTTAGAACGCATGCTGAGAAAGATGAAAAGGAAAAGACAGACAGAGACAGCAGGTACTCGGTGTAGAAAACTGACGGGTCATGGTGGCCGACTGGCTGCAGGTGTAGGAATTGATGGCAATTCTAAAGTATTCAGCCTAAGGACAGGGGAGACTTGGTAAGAGGCAAGGACAGATGCTTGGCCTTGGGAAGGGCCATTGGCCTCAGTTAGGAATTGAATTTGCTGATTAAAGTCCATTCACAGTGGCCTAAGCACAAGGAGCTTCTTCTCTCAAGTAAAAGTCCACAGCTCTGGGGCTGGTGCAGCAGCTCCAGTCACTGGGATCCTTCTATCTTTCTGCTCTGTCATCCTCACGTTCTCCTCATGGCCCAAAACAAGCTACTGGAGTTCCACTCATTACCCCTGAATTCCAGAAAGAGAGAAGGAAGGAGGAGAGAAAGACAAACAAGGTGTATGCCCTTCACCCTTTTAAGGAACCTACCTAGAAATCCTCTGTCACCCTCTGCTTGCCTCTCATTAACCAAAACGTAGTCACTTGGCTACACCAAGCATCAAGGGAGATGGAGAAATGTAATGTTTTAGCAGGGCGTGTTGCTCAGGGCTCTGTTACCAGTGAAGGAGGGAAGGACTGACATTGGGAAGCACCCAGCAGTTTAAGCAATGGCACTCAACAAATATGTGTTGATTTGAAATTGAGTTAGGAGGAAAGATAAGGAGTTGTATTTAGGGGCATGAAGAGTCTACAGTGAGGATGAAACATCCTATTCCAAACAGAGGACTGGAGCATATACGAAGGGAGGACTGAATACGTAGGTTCTCCAGTCAGCCACAGAGAGAACAGAAAACCGTGGCTCAGGTGAAAGCCCACAGCTGATCCTGGGTCAAGAATATAGCATGAGGGACAGAGAAGAAAGAGCAGCTTGCAAAAGAAAAAAAAACACAGACCATCATTTGTCCATTCTCACCGCATGATGTCATCTAGGCTCCCCCAGCGTCCCAGTCAGTCTGGAGGGTCTTTGAGGGCACAGACTGCAGTTCTGACCTTGGGGCAGCTTCAGGTACCTGTTAAAACAAATACAGCCTGGTTCTGTCCTGCGCCCAGGTTGAGCATTTCACGGACACCCACAGGGAAGACAGCTCCATCTGCTCCTCTTCCCCCAGATGCACCCTGCTCAGACCTGGCTGACATTTAGACCCCATTTGGGGAATTCTGCAACTGAAGAGTGGGGTCTGCCCTGTGGCCAGGGAGCAGGGGAACGGGAGGGGCCTCTCCTCATGCTATGTAAATCCTCAAGAAGTTTCTCCCAGAGGATTTAGATCCGTGGTTCTCAACCACATGGGCAATTTTCGCCCTGCAGGGGACATGTGACCAGGCCTGAGAACATTTTTGATTGTTATGACTAGGGGGGTAGGATGTGCTATTGACATTTAGTGGGTAGAGGCCACAGATACTGTGAAACATTCTGCAAAGCACAGGACATCCCCCCACAACAAAGAATTATCCTATTCTTTGTGAATAGTGATGAGGCTGCAAAACCTTCGTTTATATGTGTCTGATTACTGGGCCCACAGGAAATTTAAATAATCCCAGTTTCACCCAGACCCACACAATGTTGATTGACATTGAAGCTAAACCCAGGCCTCTGAAAGTCGTACTTAACCACTGGAGGAAAAATTAAAGTTATGCTTATCATAATTGACTACCATTTACTGACCATCTACTATGCCCCAGGTTCTTTACATAAATTACTGTCAAGCTTTTCAACAATTACAAAAGAATCATCATTATCTCTGTTTCACAGATGAGCTAACTGAGGCTCAGGGGGGTTAGTTGTTCAATAGCACACAGCTAGCAAGTGACCCCAAAGCCCACTCACTTTCCATTCCCCACATGCCTCTTATATTTGTTACAGTCCTATTACTACATATATCTGCTTATGGTCACATCTTATGAAAGCTCATAATTGGATGTGACAAACAAGGGAACTATCTACTAACTAGTGCATGCATGCTCAGTCGCTCAGCTGTGTCTGACTCTTTGCGACCCGGTGGACTGTAGCCAACCAAGCTCCTCTGTCCATGGGATTTCTCAGGCAAGAACACCGGAGCAGGTTGCCACTGGGGATCGTCCCCACCCAGCAATGGAACCCACATCTCTTGCATTGGCAGGCGGATTCTTTACCCCTGTGCCACCTGGGAAGCCCCTCTACTAACTAGACCATTCCATTAATCCTAGCACATCCTTCTCCAGCCTTTCCAGGCAAACGGGATTTTCTGTGCTTAAAGCATATCAAGATGTACCAAGCGGATGCAGTTCTTGGAAAAACAAAGCAAGTGGTCGCCAAGCAGCTGAAAATATGCTCATTTTCAGCTCACTAAGGAGCTCATTAAGGAGTCAGGCAAGTAGAAATGAAAGTAACAGGCAGATACTTCAGGATGGTCCCAGGCAACTGATGGAAAGCACCAAGAGCTATCCACCTATTAGTGCTGGGTGTGGGGAAAAGGGCATCCTCATTCATTGTTGATGGGGATGCTAGGTGTTAGGCATTTTGCAAAAGCAGCCTTCTGTATCTTCTAAAATTAAAACCAGGGGCACATCATCGTAGCAATCCCACTTCTGGGCACATGCAGATATATAACATTAGTTTTAACACATCACCGCTCACAGCAGCAGAAAGCAGAAAACACAGGGGATGACTGTCAGAAGGGGGTGGTTTGATACATTAATAAAGGTGAGTTTCATTGTAGGTAAATAACAATAATAATTTTTTTAAACTGCTACAACCACTACAGTTCCTGTGATATAAAAAAATATATTCAACAAGATGCTATTTACATGCATTTGTGTATACCTAAATATATATATATATAGAGAGAGAGAGAGAGAGATCTGCATAGGCTCTCTCGCTGAGGTCCAGTTGTGTCTACCACTTTGCAATCCCATGAATTGTAGCCTGCCAGGCTCCTCTGTCCATGGAATTTTCCAGGTAAGAATACTGGAGTGGGTTGCCCTCTCCTACTCCGGGGGATCTTCCCCAACCAAGGATGGAACCCAAGTCTGCGGCACTGGCGGGCAGATTCTTTACCACTGAGCCACCCGGAAAGCCCCATGCTTATATGAAGAGGGAGAAGAATATAGAAAGGTCCGTTTTAGGTTCTTAATACGGGTTTCCTGGGGATGAAGATGCTTCTAGGGTGGGGACCAATGAAGAGTCAAGAAAAAAAAGGAAAAGAAAAAAAGAGCAGACTTGATGTGATAAGACCAAACAGTATATGCAGTTAATTGCAACATTCGTAAATGTAGAGGTATGCATATGTTTCAGTTCAGTTCAGTCGCTCAGTCGTGTCCGACTCTTTGCAACCCCATTGATCGCAGCACACCAGGCCTCCCTGTCCATCACCAACTCCCGGAGTTCACTCAAACTCACATCCATCGAGTCGGTGATGCCATCCAGCCATCTCATCCTCTGTCATCCCCTTCTCCTCCTGCCCCCAATCCCTCCCAGCATCAGTCTTTTCCAATGAGTCAACTCTTCCCATGAGGTGGCCAAAGTACTGGAGTTTCAGCTTTAGCATCATTCCTTCCAAAGAAATCCCAGGACTGATCTCCTTCAGAATGGACTGGTTGGATCTCTTTGCAGTCGAAGGGACTCTCAAAACTTAAAAATGTTTAGTTCTCCAGCGGGCTGAGCCGCGGAGGAGGCACTAGACTTCCCGCCGCGGAGCTCTTGGCTGGGCTCCCCGCGGGCTGGCAGCGGAGGCTGCGCGCGCCCGGGCGGCGAGCGGCTGGCGGCCCGGCGGGTCCCGGCGCCTGCGGGCGCGCTGCCCCGGCACCGCGTCGGGGACGCGGAATCCCTCACCTGGAGGGCGGCAGACACCGCCAGCCCCGGAGACCGCGCGGGGATTTTCCAGTGGGGGCGGAGGCTCCTGAAAGGCGCCTTGTCGGCCCACGAGGGGCAGAGACGGTGCGGACAGCGAGGCCCGGGGAAGGAGGACCCCGGCTGCTCCCCTCCAGGGCCGCACCTCGGACCCCTTGGCCGCTCATCAGCCCTGAAGGTTGGCAGGAGGCCGGAAGCTGAGCGCAGGGGCGAGCGGTACCTGCAAGGGGACTGGGAGCTCACGCCCAGCTCTCCGCAGAATTTGTGCACAGAATTGTGCGTTATTGTAGAGACCAAGAGTGGCTTGGACCCGCCCTGGGAGTTGTCCGTGTTCGTGGCGCCCCTTCCCTGGGGCCTAACACTGTGCCTGGCACTTTACATGGCGTATAAAAAAGCACCATTTGTATGGTGAACTACACTGCCTTCAGCAGGCACTGTTAGGAAGCGCCCCCCCCCCCCCCCCCCCCGCCCCCACCACTCCCTGCCGCCCGACTCCAACAGCCATGTACTTCCTCCAGAACCCTGGGGGCTTTCCTGTTCTGGTGGCATCCTATGTAATGGGCTTGATCATTCTGCTTCTCTGAGCCTGTGTCCTGCTCGGCTCCCCCACCCCACCCCGGGGCTGCCCTGAGCACAGGGGTGTAAGGGACAAGTTTGACTACTTGCTGTCCAACGCATAGTAGGTTATCTATCACCGAAATTTACTACAGCAGGGCAGAGGAAGAGGACATTTGAGTGACATTTGGTTCTCTCCATGTCCTTTGAATGGAAAATCCGATTAGGTCTTAGATATTCTGCTGTCCTTACCAAGAGAGGAAGGAGAAATATAGCCTGAGCTCTGGGCCTGGGGGCAGGATGTGATGTGACAAAACTTACAGCTTAAAAAAAAAAAAAAAAACTAGAGCACAAAGTTTAAAGGTAGAGTCAAGGGGGCCAAGAAGCCTCTCCCATTTCCTTGCCCTGGGCTGTTTGCCAGGAGAAAGGAAAATGCTTCCAGAAAGCCCAACTTGGGGTTTAGCAGCTCCAAGGGAAAAATTTTCTACCTGGAACTAAAGCAAGAACTAGGCTGCAACCCAAAGTCTTCTAACTTCCACTGTGACTAGAGAATTGCAAGAGAGAAGCAACAGGGAGGTGTGTGGGAGGGTGGGGTGGGGGTAGGGATGGAAATAACACTGGACTTGGGGTCACGGTCTGGACTGAGCCCTGGTCTCAGCTATTGGTGGCGCAGTGGTAAAGAATCCACCTGGCAATGCAGGGGATGCAAGAGACAGGTCTGGAAGATCTCCTGGAGGAGGAAATGGCAACCCACTCCAGTATTCTTGCCTGGAGAATTCTATGGACAGAGGAGCCTGGCAGACTGCAGTCCATGGGGTCGCAAAGAGTTGGACACTACTGAGCAACTGAGCACACACGTACACACACACATTCAGCCACTTAGATTAGCCCCTTAGCCTTGGGAAAGGTCCTTGACTTCTCTGAACCTCAGTTTCCTTGTCTCTGGCCTAAAAATAATAGCCCATTTGAGTCATGTGACAATCTACTATGGGATGGATGAGTACGCATCTCAGTTCTCTGTATGCAGCAGGTCCTCAGCTAAAGGCTTCAGGTCAAAAAGATATTTGCATCACAATGTTCACTGCAGCATTATTTAAAGCAGTCAAAGGTGGAAACAACCCAAATGTCTATCAATAGACGAATGTTTAAACAAAACGTGATATAGCCATACGATGGAATATTATTCAGTCATCAAAAGGAACAGAATTCTGATCCGTGCTACAACACGGATGAACCTTGAAAAGATTATGCCAAGTAAAAGAAGTCAGGCACAAAAGGATAAATCCTGTATGATTCCACTTGTACGAGGCACCAAGCAAATTCATAGAGACAAAAAGTATTACTAGAACAGAAGTTACCAAGGGCTGAGGGTAGGAGAAATGGAGAGTTCTGCTCATGTTCAGTTGTGTCTGACTCCCTATGGACTGTAGCCCTCCAGGCTCCTCTGTCCATGGAGTTTTTGAGACAAGAATACTGGAGTGAGTTGCCATTTCCTCCTCCAGGGGATCTTCCCAACTCAGAGATCAAACCCACGTCTCTTGCGTCTCCTACATTGGCAGGTGGATTCTTTACCACTATCGCCACTTGGGAAAAGTGAAAGTGAAAGACACTCAATCGTGTCCAACTCTTTGTGACCCCATGGACTATACAGTCCATGGAATTCTCCAGGCCAGAATACAGGAGTGGGTAGCTTTTCCCTTCTCCAGGGAATCTTCCTAACCCAGGAATCAAACCCAGGTCTCCTGCATTGCAGGCAGGTTCTTTACCAGCTGAGCCACCAGGGAAGCCCAGTTATTGCTCTGGGTACAGATTTTCTGTTTGAGAGGATGAAAACCTTTTGGAAACAGATAGTGGTGATGGTTGCACAGCAGTGTGATGATACTTCATGCCAATGAGTTATGCACTTTAAATAGTTTAAATGGCAAATATTATATGTCTTTTACCACAGTAAAGATCTTTTTTAAAAAGGTGGGGATGAGGGGAACCTGTTTGTGAAAATTCTGTTTTTGGCAGCACTTTTGTGATAGTTCCCAACTGGACACAGCTCAAATGTCTGTCTACAGTAGAATGGGTGAAGTATTGTCTGTTCATGTACGGGGATGCTAGGCAGTCTTGAAAATAAATGACAACTACACACAATAATCTGGGTGGATCTGACAGACATGATGTTGAGTGAAAGAAGCCAGACATGAAAGAGAACGTCCTGTATGATTCCATTTATGCAAAGTTCAAAAACAAGCAAAACGGATCTGTGGTGCTAGGGGTCCGGATAGGGTTCCCCTTGGGGAGTGATGATTGGAGAGAGCACAAGAGGGTTTCTAGGGGCTGGCAGTGTACTTGGTAACTGATCTAGATGCTGTTACCTGATTGTGGTCACTTTGGGAAAATTCTCCAGGCTATTTTACACTTATCCTGTGTGTTCTTTTCTATATGTATGTTTACTTCAACAAAACATTAAAAAAAAAAAATCCTTGTTCATGTCCTGAATGGTGAATGGGAATGGTGAACCAGAAAGTCAAGCCTGATTTATACGCTTAATCTGTGCCAAGCCAGGGAGACTATGAAGCCAGATTTGTAATTCTCTACACTGCTTGCAATTTGTACTGCTCCCACCTCCCCTTCCCCACCCCCAGGCCCCATGAGCTATAACCAATTAGTTTTGAAATCTAAATAGCCGGCTTTCCACAGCTCACACTGCTGGGGACCTGGAGGGGAAGGAGGTACACCCCAGCAACAAGGAGAGGCCCTGATCCTCAAGCTCACAGCCTGTGGAGCTGAACCCACCAGCCTGGCCCCCTCCCGGACTTGCAGGTATACAGTAGGCACCCAGCAAATACTTGTGGATGGGCTGTGTGTGATCAGAATTCTTCAAGTGCACCCCTCAGATCTGACTGCCCCCAATATCAGGGAAGGGCTGTTGGCAGCCCCTTGGGGAGTTGCCTGCAAGGACTTGGGGCCTGGGGGGTCTAGAGAAAAGGTTGCCCCTTCCTCTGGCATCGGAAGCCCACTGCCCAGCTATCCTCCCGGACGCTGTGAGGAGAGCAGATACAAACGCCTGACTTGGCCCTGGCTGACCCAAGGTGACTCCCGACGCCAAACAACCTGGCAGTTGGGGTCTGGGGGAGGGGATAATTTATATTTATGCCTGGTGACAAATTGCTAAATAATAGATCTGGCTGGGGTTTCGGTTTCTTCCCCAGCAGCTTAACCAATGTGTTGGCCTGTTGACTCAATCAGCAAGCTATTTTGGCCCTGTGGGGACCCAGAGCTTGGTTTCTGCTCCGGGAGGCCTTCCCCTTTCTCCCGTGTATTTGGGCTTCCCCCAGGTTTGTGTTTGTTTGTGTTTGTTTGTCTGCCTGTCTGGGGCCCTGAGGGTTGAAGGCAGCCTGGGCCTCTGCCAGACTCCAGGTTTTTACATGGCCTGGGGCACGTGGCCCTGGGGAAGCAGACTCCTGCTTGCACGGGTATATCTCATGTGTAAATGGTGAACAAAACAGCTGCATCTCTTTCTCTTTGTCCCAGTAAATGCTGTCCTCCCGGTCCTTCCGGCCCCATCTGCCTTTCTCCCCACAGAAAACAGTCAGCTGCTCTTGGTATTAACGACAGGGACGGGGGTGCCTGGTGGGCTGCCGTCCATGGGGTTGTGCAGAGTCGGACACGACTGAAGCGACTCAGCAGCAGCAGCAGCAGCAACCTAAGTCCTCATGTGGGAATAGTGTTTATGGTTTATGAAACCCTTTCACAGCATCGTATCATTTGACCCTCCCATAGTCCTCGGTTTGGGGCTGAGGCTCAGGAAGGTTTGGGGGTCTACCTAAGGTCATGTACTCATAAGAGTCCACGTGGCGCAATCAGTTAGCTTGTTTGGCTGTTAACCGAAAGGTTGGAGGTTTGAGCCCACCGAGGGAGACTGCCCCTGTGATCTTTTGGGCTATCCTGATAGCTCAGTTGGTAAAGAATCCGCCTGCAATGCAGGAGACCCTGGTTCGATTCCTGGGTCAGGAAGATCTGCTGGAGAAGGGATAGGTATCCACTCTAGTATTCTTGGGCTTCCCTTGTGGCTCAGCTGGTAAAGAATCCACTTGCAATGTGGGAGACCTGGGTTTGAGTCCTGGGTTGGGAATATCCCCTGGAGAAGGGAAAGGCTACCCACTCCAGTATCTTGGCCTGGAGAATTCCATGGACTGCCTAGCCCATGGGGTCGCAAACAGTCAGACACAACTGAGCAACTTTCATTCGTATACTCATAAAGGTCAGAGCATATCTTTTGGTTTCTGGTCCCATCTTCTCTTCCTTGATCCAAGTGGCCCCCTCGCCTTTGGAGACTGGGGCAGAGGCTGCTAGCTGCCACCATAAATCCATTTCCCCTTCTTCCTTGGCAACAGAACCTCCATTTTATTCAAGGTAACATCGTGCTCAGGCAAAAGAAACATTCCTAGCACTCACTTGCAGCTGTGGTTTGTAGGCAGGAACTTCAGGAAAGCTCCTTAAAAGGGGGGCATAAACCCTTTTTACCTTATCTCCCTGCCTGGAATTCAGTGATAATGGCTGGAGCTCAGTGGCCATTCTGGACAGTGAGGTGACCTTGAGGGTAAAAGCTATGTACTACGACAGTAAAGCAGAAATAGATGGGTCCTGCGTCTTAGATCACCAGAGAACTCCTATGCCAACCCAGACTTCCTACCTTCAGATTTCTTTTACACGAGAGAAATTAGCTTCTCTTTTGTTTAAGCCACTGCTGGTGGGCTGCCGTCCATGGGGTTGTGCAGCCAAGTTGAATCACTCCAGATCCAGGGACCCCATTTCTGGTGATACACAGTCTCTCCTGCACCCTTTCCTGCTTACTCACTTGGAATCTAGAGGGCTCTCTCCTCACGGTTCTCAGCTCTCATAGTTTGCATATGCTGGGCCTGGGTCATGAGAGCTACCCCAGGCAGACACCTCTCTGGGTCCCTTGAACCCCCTGAGAATTCTAGAGAACAAACGCATTGCAGAGTTTCTTCTGTTAGTTCCTATGGCCAAGTGAAACCACTGAAGGAGGAGAACACATGAAAATTCCAAGCGCCTGGCAAATTGCCTGGACTGGATTCTTCTGAGGGCCGGTTGACAAACATGCTTCCAGCTCCCCTTCATCCCTCCAGGCTTCCAAAGGGTAGAACAGAGAGTTCATCATTTGGCCCCTATGCCTCATCTGCACCCCTGCTCCCCGAGAACCATAGAGTGCATGCATTCATGGCCATGTGACTCTCTACCAGTAAAACCTTTTGAGCATCCACTCCTAGGAGATGCGTGTTTGTTGACTCAAGAATTACAGACTCACGCCTATTAGTGTGCACATGTAGAGCTGCATGTAACTGAAAGCCCAGGCAGTGATGGCTGACTCGAGCACCTTGACTGGCTGGGGAGGGTGGGCTCAGCGTGATGCATCAGATCACGGATGTCATTAAGAGCTGGGCTCTCTCTGGCTTCCTGAAGTTCCTCCATCCTTAACTTATCCTCCATCCTCCATCCTGCCTCTTCAATGTCATGTGTTAACATGGTGTCTGCCTTCTCAGTAGGACAAGGGGGTCAGGGGCAGTGCCAGCCTGCGACACTCTGGCACCTTCCCCTCTCTAAGAAACAAAGTGTCTTTTCCAGAAACCTCTGGTGAGGGTGTCCTTATGCCTCCTTGTCCAGCACTGGGTCGCATGGCTTCGTGGGTCACAGAGGAGTCCGGGAAGTTATCAGGTAACAAGGGAAAAGGGAGGTGGGAATGGAATGGCTGTTGGGTGGTCACCCCATAGAGTCTGCAATACATATATACTACTGGGCTAATGTATTAGGTATATGATAAGATCCACATTAAAAATAGGGATTTTAAAATCATGAGATAGGGGCTTCCCTGGTTTTCCAGTGGTTAGGACTCTGACTTCCACTGCAGGGTAAATGGGTTCAATCCCTGTTTGGAGAACTAAGATCCCACAAGCTATGAAGCTCAGCCAAAAACATTAAAAAAAAAAAAAAAAAAGAAGAAGAAGCATGAGATTTAAAAAATAGAAATTCTAACATTAATTCCCACACAATTCCTGGGGCACCCGCTTTGGAAACCGTCTCTGTAGCCAAAAAGACCTGAGTTAAATCTTGGCTCTGCTGCTTATTAACTGCCACCTTGGCAAATTCCTTAATCTTGTCAAGCCTCACTTTACTCATTTGTAAGGTGGCGATAGTAATGGAACCCATCTGATAGGGTTTTGTAACAGTGCCGGGTACCTTTGAAGAAAACAATATTAGAATAATAAGATGTCTTCCTTCGATATCAGCTTTCCATTTACGGGCAAGGGATGGTGATGGGGAGAGTTAAAATTTTGAAACTATTGAAAGCAACAGTGAGTCCTCAAAGAACATTTTGATTATGCCCATCATTTAAGTATCCAGGTGTTTTTCATTTCTAAAGCTTTTGAGCCACATTCTGAGGATTCCTACCTACCAGGACACAGGACCAGAGTCCTGCCAATATTTTCCTAGCATTGCCACTCCCTGCTGCAAGCCCCTGGTTTCATGATTCTGCTCTCTTGGCCTCAGCTGCAGCCTGGGAAGATTGGGCTAGAAGGTGTCACGCCTGTCCCTTCTCCTTCAGTTTAGGGCATCCCCTTCGTCAGTTCTGGCTCCTGTGGCGTCTCTCTGCCTGGTCTCTCCCCACTCCCACTCCAGTCCCGAAGCCCCGAGTCCTGCCTCTTGTGGCTTGCCCTCCCTTTCCCTGGCCTCTGGTAATTCTGCCCTTTTGAAAGTGCTCTCTATCCCAGCGTCCTATAAGATTCCAAGTCCCTCTAGGGAGAAGGCAGCAGGAAGGTCTGGTCTCTGCTAGAGATGAGACCTGGTTTTGAGTTATTTTCTGCCCTAGATTCAGAGCACTTTCGGTGTGCAAGGTCATATCCTAAGGTCTTTATACGTTTTAACACACATAATGCTCGGAGGTGGCTACTCTTATCACCATCATCATCATCAATCCCACTTTTAAAACGAGAAGAATGTGGCACAGAGAGGTTAAGCACCTTGCCCAAGGTCACACAGCTGGCAACAGGCACAGCTGGCAACAGGCACAGCTGTGTGTTTTCCCAGGCACTCTGGGTCTAGAGCCCATGCTCTTTACCACTGTGTTAGACAGTATCTGATTTCTTTGTCTCCTGTGATTTGGGGCTAGTTATTTAACCTTGTCGTTTTTGTAAATGTGGAGCCATTTGAGAGTATATTACAGACGTCACGTCACTTCACCCTAAATATTCAGTGTGTCTCTACCTGGCATTTTTCAGTATAACCTCAGCACCTCATCAATTTTGGAAATTTAACGCTGATACAAAGCTATCATCTAATGTAACGTTTATCTTCAAATGTCCCTGTCCCCAATAATGTCCTTTGTAGCTTTTCACTTTTTCAATATAGAGTCCAGTCAGGACCACACACTGGGGGAATTCCCTGGCTGTCCAGGGGTTAGGACATTGTACTTTTACTGCCGAGAGCATGGGTTCAATCCCTGGCCGGGGAACTAAGATCTCACAAGTCACATGGCACAGCCAAAACAAAACAAATCCAAAGACTACACGTTGTATTTAGTTATAATTTTTTAAAAACTTTTTTTTAATTGAGATATAATTCATATGCCATAAAACTCACCCTTTTTAAAAGTAATTTCATTTGTTTGGCTGTGCTGGGTCTTTGTTGCTGCACGGGCCTTCTGTAGTTGTGGTGAGCAGGGGCTGTACTCTAGTTATGGGGGGCGGGTTTCTCACGGCAGTGGTTTCTCTTGCTCCAGAGCAGGGGCTCTGGGTGCACACGCTTCCGTAGTTACAGTGCGTGGGCCCAGTAGGTGCAGCTCCCAGGCTCTAGGGCACAGGCTCAGTAGTCGTGGCTCACGGCTTAGTTGCTCCTTGGCATGTGGAATCTTCCTGGACCAGGGATTGAACCTGTGTCTCCTGGATTGGCAGGCGGATTCTTTACCGCTGAGCCACCGGGTAAGCCCCCAAATTCACCCTTTTAAAGTGTATAATTCAGAGGTT
Source organism: Bos indicus (assembly GCF_029378745.1). Classification (NCBI taxonomy): domain Eukaryota; kingdom Metazoa; phylum Chordata; class Mammalia; order Artiodactyla; family Bovidae; genus Bos; species Bos indicus. The sequence continues at coordinate 10,649,884 of NC_091782.1, read as the reverse complement.
GTTGTTGTTGTTTTTTTAAGTATATTCACAAAGTTGTGAAACTGCTACTATTTTCTAATTCCAAAAAAAATTCATCATTCCCCAAAGAAACTCTGTACCCACTGGCAGTCACTCCGCATTCCCCCGTAGCAACCGCTGATCTATTTTCTGTCTCTATGAATTTCTCTCTTCTGGACATTTCATACACATGGAATCATATAATCTGTAGCCTTTTGTGTCTTGTTTCTCAGCATGTTTTCAAGGTTCATTCATGTGATAGCGTGGATCAGAACTTCCTTTTAAAGGCTGAATAATATTCCCTTGTATGGATATACCATATTTTGTTAATCCATTTATTTGTTGATGGACACTTGTGTTGTTTCTTCTCATTGGCTGTTATGAATTTTTTGGGGGTCCAGGCTGTTATTGTTCAGAATGTTCCTCCATTTGGATTCTCTGATTAGTTTCAGATTCACTCTATCTGTTTTCATAACCTAACAAATAACTTTCTCTCTCTGCTGAGCTCGGCCGGGTCCTTCATCTCTGCCCAGCCATGTTGCTGGCAGGTGGAACAGCCTGTTAGAGGCAGAGTTCCTCGCTTCCCCAACAAAGCGGTGCTGTGCTCATGCCCACTGCCCACAGTCCCTGCCACTGCCCTCCCTGCCCTGTGGGCACAGAACCTCAGAGTTATTTCAGGCCCTTTCGTGGTAGACCTGGCCTGGGAAAATCTGAGGTCCTGGCGGCTGGACACAACTGCCTTCCTCAGAAGCGTGAAGGTCATTCCCTGGGCTTGGCTTCTTTGGTCTGGTGGTCCAGCCCCTTGCTTCTGGTTCCCACTGACCCCCAGCAGTCACCCCCTGGCAACCAGTGCGAGGGAGCAGAATACACATCACTGGGATGGGCTTCCTGTTGACAAACGCCGGCTTGTGGCATCGGGTGTGGTTAAGGCTCAAAAGAGCGTCTATCTAAAAATGGGCCCTTTCTGCTCAATGGACTCAGAGCACGTGTGTCTTTGAGTCATTGCTGTTTCCTTCACTCGGGCAAAAATGACCTTTCTTCCCCCGCTGGTTTCCTCTGTGCAGCCCCAGCAGTCCCACAGCTATGAAAATCTGGAGTCTCTTCCCTCCTGGACCTCTTCCCCAGATTAACAGCTCAGCGTTCCTGGCAAAATCCACAGGCTAGCTAGGACTGGTGCTCCATAGCTGTTTGTTTTTCTCTTTAAGAGCAGAATGAGGCAGGACTTCTGAATCACCTCCTGACTCGCTGTGTGGCTTTGAACAAGCCACTTGGCCACTCTGTGCTCCAGTTTTCCCAGTTGGAAATGAGAGAATGGATGATGCCATTCTTTGCAGCATGTGAGCACAGACAGGTTTGTTTATGGTTGAGACCATGGAGCAAGCGACCAGGATGGGGTGAACCTCCTTCCTTGGAGATGCAGATGTTTAACAATAGGTCAGATCCCCATCTGGCCATCCTGGTAGATAAAGAGGTGGTTGTAGAAAGACCATGAGCTTTAGGGACAGATATTCCCAAGGCCAAAACTCATCTCTCAGTATCCTACTAGCTGTGTGGCCTCGAGCAAGTTAATATCTGTGACCCTTTGTATCATAGGGATAATAGTAGCTTTTCCCGGAGTTGATGGAGATATTAAGGGTGGTGACATCTGAAAAGTGCTAAGGACAGTTTCTAGTATGTTGCAGAAGCCCAATAAACCATTGATATTGAGAAAGTATAGTCAAATCGGTAGCAGTGCGGTAGTTCCTTAGGATACATCCAAATCCTTAATCCTCTCTGTTGGCCAGTTTCTCATGCTGAGTTTTAAGGCAGCTAAGTTAGTGTTGTTGGACAAATACTGGGGTATCTTCCCGGAAATTAAGGCCCCTTATCTCCCATCCTTTTTGTTTAGCCCAGTTTTCACCTGCTTGGAAAACAGAAGCAAACAGAAACGGGTGGCAGAAGGTCCCAAGTTATCTCAAGGAAAACCTTCCGGAGGGGGAGATACTGCAGGGCAAGGCTGTGAACCAAATTCCACCTGTGAGGTCCTAGCTCCCTGGGAGGCTCATGGGTTCCAGCCTCCCTGGTGGCCTAGCTCTGGGTGGACCACCCAGGGGGTGAGATTTCAGGGCTGTCCAGACGCAAATCCTCCCTGTCTTGTGGGCTAATTCTTGATAGTCCTCTAAGCCCATGGACTTAAAGCTTTGATCCCTGCTGGAGAGAGATCCACCTGGGAAAAGACATCATTTAATCCTCTTCAATCATGTGATCCTCAATGTATGTGACTCCAGCAGAAATTGCAGGTTGTCCTCCTGTCTCATTCCCCTCCATCTTCATTTTGTAACAGAACCCCCACATTCTGGCCGTCTGGTCACAGCAGGGTTTCTCAGCTGCGGTGATTTTCAATATTTTGGGCTGGATGATTCTTGTTGGGTGGGGGGCAGGGTATTCTGTGCTTTGTAAGACATTTAACAGCATCCATGGCCTCTACCAATGACCCCCTCTCTAGACACTGACAAGTGTCCCCCTGGGAATGGGGACAAACTTTCCCCTGTTGAGAACGCCTGAGTCATAGACTACATTTCCCAGCCTCCCTTGCAGCTAGGTGTGGCTATGTGACACCATTCTGGCCAATGACGCATGACTTGATGTAGGTGCTGTAGCCATGTGAGCAACTGCCAGTTTTCCTTAAAGGGCAGCATGCTAGAGTGAGAACACAGTGTTAGAAGCTGGGAGATGAAAGCTGAAGGTCAAGGGGTGCAAAGCAGCTACAGAGAAGGAATCGGGATGCCCAGCCTGGGAGCTGCCATATCCACCCAGCTGCCTATGCTTAAACAGCTGTGTGTGAGAGAGAAAAATAACCTTCTGTCTTGTTGGCCATTGGAGCCACTGTGATTTTGACCTTTGTAACAGCTCCTGAAACTACATCCCAATTGACATAAGGGATTTGTCGCCTCCTTTCCTGACTGCAGAGGGTGAGAGAGGAAGTGAGAACATGAACGCAGGAATAAAGGAGTGAATGACTAAACCTGCCTCTATGGAACCCCCCTAAGTTCCAGGCGCTGTGCCAGGGGTTTTTGTGAACGCTACTCTTAGTTAGTTCTCCGCAGATTCTACAGGAGAGGCACTGTTATCCCTGTATTTCTCACAGAGGAGGCCAAGGCTCAGAGAGGTTGAATGACTCGTCCACATTACACAATCAGCCAGGGACAACAGGATTCGGCTCTGTGCCTGAAAGGCCCCCCAACGCCCACCCCGGCCACATGCTGCTCCTTTGATTGAGAAACTCTGCAGACAGGAGGCTCCAGTAAGGACGCCTCTGCCTTCAGAATAACCTTGTCACACAAACCTTGTTCCTGTCTCCACCCCAGTACTCTGTCTGCTCATCTCACACCCCTGTTCAACGTTGCTCATCTCCAAGAAGTCTTCAGGCTTGCCTGCCCTTTTCTGCTTCTCTACCTTCTTTACTCAGGCCAAGCTTACTTAGCCCCCTTGGTCTGCTAAGTTGCTTCAGTCATGTCCGACTCTGCGCGACCCCATAGACGGCAGCCCACCAGGCTCCCCCGTCCCTGGGCTTCTCCGGCAAGAACACTGGAGTGGGTTGCCATTTCCTTCTCCAATGCATGCAAGTGAAAAGTGAAAGTGAAGTCGCTCAGTCGTGTCCGACTCTTAGTGACCCCATGGACTGCAGCTCACCCGGCTCCTCCATCCATGGGATTTTCCAGGCAAGAGTACTGGAGTGGGGTGCCATTGCCTTCTCCAGCCCCCTTGGTCTAGGATGCTGTTAACACCCTTCCAAATCCCTACCTCCAAAATCTGCTGACCCAGAGCCCTTTGGCAGGACTCGGCTCAGACATTGCCTCCTACAAGAAGCCTTCCTTGACTACACCCTTCTCAGTCAGACGAAGTCCCTCTCTTGTGAGCTCCCCTCACACTGTACCCCCTATGATGGCACATACCATTGTGCGAGGTATAGACTTCTCCGGGGCCGAACTCTGTTTCCTCTGTCTCTTCACAGATTGACGTGATATCTGTGAAACTTAGTACTTGTTCAAGAATGGGGAGGGAGGGAGGTGTGCTGGAATGGTGCAAAATGAGGAATCCAGCTCACAATTTCATCCCTGTGTGTGTCCACAGTAAAAACCAGTTGCTAGTTACTGTGAGGAGTTTCAGAGAGAGAACGTGTGTGCTGAGAGCTCAGACTCTGAGAAGAAGCTGTGTGTATGTGTGCGCCCAGTCGTGTCTGACTCTTCGTGGCCCCCTGGATGGTAGCCCACCAGCCTCCTCAGCTCATGGAATTTTCCAGGCATGAATACTGGAGCAGGTTGCCATTTCCTTTTCTAGGGGAATCTTCCCAACACAGGGATTGAACCTGCGTTTCTTGCATCTCCTTCATTGGGAGGTAGATCCTCTACCACCGCGTCGAAGAAATCGGACAGAAAACATACAAAAAGGTAAACTATGGACACCGCACTGTGTGTCATCTATGGGGCGGGTCCCTCGAGGCCCCCAGAAGGATCTTGGGCTCTCTCCACCCCATCAGTCTCTAGGAACGCCAGCTCCTTCTAACAGCAGTTAGACATCATGGGGAGGAACCATCTGCCACCCGAGAGCTGCACACTGAGAGTCTGAGGCTGAGAAGAAAGACCACGTCTCCCTGCCTCCTGTCCTGACTCACCCAGCTCATGGGAATCATACCCTGTTGTCCTGTTCTGGGAGCATGGCTGGCAGTGAGGGCTGGGGGAGCCCTTCTCCAGCCCTCGGCTCCTGAGAAGCCTCCCCAGAGACCAGGAAGTGGGGATTCGTAGGACCGGATCCCTTCCTCAGATGCTCTGAAAGCTGGGGGATTTGAGGCAGCTGGAGAGCCGGAGGACAGGCCGGACCCCTCAGAGCATGTGGCCAGGCTTCCGCCATCATGGGGGCCACTCACCCGCTCAGAGCTCCCATGGGACGCTCCAGTGGCCTCCAGTCAGTGGGTTTGGAAGCATGGGCCAGAAGCCCAGCTATGAGTCCAGCCTTTGCTACAGGAGCCCTCCTTTTCTCTCTGGGTGAGGGAAGAGGGACCCGACCCCACTGGGAGAATCAGCCCTGAGGGTGGATGGGAGTGACAGACGTCCTGATGGTGGTGGTGAGCTCGGTGAGCGCGTACCGGCCGGGTGCTCTTCTAAGCACCCATTTCATCCTCATAACCGCCTCATGAGATCTGAGTCTCCTAGCTCTGCCCCTGTTCATCATCCAAGTGACCTTTAAAGCCCTTTTCCAGGGCAATATGTCCCCTCAGCAGTGCCTGCCCTGTGCGGCCTTGAGCAGGTCCCTTTCACCCGTCAGCAAGACGCCAACCCTGACGAGACGAGCGTATGAGACCAACAATGCAGCCGTGCTTTGATGAGGCTGTGGGTGTTAACCAGGCTTAGCTGTGATTCCTTCCTATCTCGGCCCACCTGGCTGGCGTGCAGATGCCAGGGTCTGCCAGCCTTCCCCAGGGAGGGAGCCTGATTCTTCCCTATTGCGTCGTCCTCTGCATTCTCTTTTTTGTCACTGACCACCCACCATTTTGTACAGCCCGAGGAAGGCCTGGCTGGTGTGGACAAGGGTCCCAGCACTGACCCTGCCCCTCACCAGCTGTGTGACCTCAGGCAAGTCGCTCCTCCTCTCTGGGCCTCAGTTTCCCCATCTGGAAAACAAGGAGGTCAGAACTGAACTACTGCTCTGTGCGCAAGTATCTTAATGTCCTGTGATCAAAGGCCAGGGGACGGGCTGGCGGGCCCAGACGAAAAGCTCAGCCCCGGCTCAGCTTCCCATGTTAATGGCTTTGCCAAAAGGAGGCCCCTGGCCATGGAAGCTGCTTTATCAAAACGTGTTCCAGCTCACTTAGATTACACTTCACTCCACTGAACTTCAAAAGGGGCACAAGGGCTCCTCTGCAGACAATTGCCGGCAGAACGTCAACACGGTCGGTCAGGCTTGAAGGGGTCACCTCTCTGGGCAGCTGGGCAGGCTTTTATGGACCCTTGATGGGAGAAAGAAAAACGGGGTGGGCTGGAGCCTCACGTGGTTGAGCCTTTGTGGTTTTCACATGGTTATCGTCTTCCCCAGTCTCCAAATCTCAGATCCAGAGAGAGTCCTGATGGCCAGAAAGATAGGCGGCCTCTAATAGGATGAAATATAATCTGAGGAGCCGCAAGCCTCATGCTTGGAGGAAGGGAACAAAGCAAATTTGTGAGTGACAGTTCATGGGCAAAACGTGTTAGCAGTTTTGTGTGTGAGAAGGGCACATGGGTGTTAATTGATGATGAAGGTCGTGCGATGTAGCTTCCAAAGGAACTAAAGCCTTGCTGCTTGCGTTTAGAGAAACACAGTAAGAAGTTGGAGAAAAACAAGAATATTGTTATCGTTTATAAGGGCTGGCTGTGCTGGACACTGGCCCTCGTCAGTTACACGGATTATCTCACCTGATCCTTACAGCTCCCAAAGAAGTAAATACTACCATGATCTCTCTGTGTTTCCAGTAAGCAAACTGAAGTTCAGAGCAGTTAAGTGACTTGCCCGTGGTCAACAGCAGATAAAAGGCAGAGGTGGGCTTCAGTGGTAGGACTCTCCACCTATTTTTCCACCAAAACAACATCGTGAGAGTAAACAATCCAAAGAGCAGCGGTTGTTGAGTCTTCAACTATTTTGAGAATGTGTGGGAGAAGGGGGTGTCAAACGTGCCCTGCAGTGGGTCGTTGGGAGGAACTAAGACTGAAGGGTGAACAGAAACCATCTCCCACTCAGTGCAAAGAAGATGTTTTCAGCAGCCAGCTGTCTGGAGACAGCAGGCAATGTCAGGAGTGGTGATTTCTTTGATATTGGGGATGTTTATAACCACCGGGCAGGAAGGCGAGCAAGTGGATTCAGTAGGTGGTTGAATGAAGACCCTGCTACTAACCTTGAGTTTTGGCAGGTTCAGGGGTGGAGGGGCCGGGTCAAGCAGATACACCTTGGTCTCTGGAGTCCAACAAGTCTTATCATGTGAAGGATTTATCCAGGTGTTACGGAAGTACCTTGCAGCAGGCAGCCTCAGGCTAAACTGAGAAAGAATCTGGCTTGAAAGAACCCTGACCTCAGGGTGAGGAGACCCGGTCTCCTGACTTCAGTTTTTAGCTCTGTGCCTTCGGGCAAGTCACTTGACTTCTCTGGCCCTTGGTTTCCCCACTGGTACAAAGGAGCTTGGATTGGATCAGTTCTGAGGTCCTGAAACATAAACAGATATTACCTGTGAACCTGGAATGACACAAACCCTCTGCGTCTGAGAGGTAAGGGCTGGAGAAACAGCAGTGGGAGGCAGGCCGAGGATGGCCCCGTGGGCTGGGCTAGGCAGTCCTCCTGTGGAGGTCAGGACGCAGGAGCTGGGCTGGTGGCCCAAACTTGAAGTCAGCCCTTGCATTTTTATCATGGAGGAGGTGGGAGAAACGCACTCAGCAGACAAAACAAACACAGCGAGGGGGGTTGTTGGTGAAGGTGTATGTTTTGTCTGCTGGGCACTTTCCTGCCCAGAGGCCCATCAGACAGGCTCGGGGAGGCCCTGAGTGAGCGAGAGGAGCGGGTGCAGGCAGGCAGCCCCAAAAGGCTGTCTGTGCTCTGCAGTCGACGCCCCGACCGTCTTTGTTATTGTGAATTGAGGGGGAACTCCCCCAGTGTCTGCTTTTTGAACTTAGAAAAACCTAGGTTCAAATCCCAACTCTGCCGCTCACTAGCTAGGTGATTTGGAAGCAATTCATTTAACCTAGGGTGTCCATGTATGACTTGTTATCCAAATGGAGGCATCTTTGAGAATGGAGGGGAAAGCTGTTATTAATTGTGCTGGTTCAACTGCATAAACCGAGACTGGAGTAAAACCAGGACACCCTTCCTGACTTGCCCAGGCCCATTTCCACACTGAGAACATGGCCACGTGCTACTTACGTGCACGTGCTTCACGTGGCTGGACTGAAGCGGCGGTGAGCAGACACAGCGTTTACTGGGCACTAAGGAAGAGAAGGCTCCACGCTGCCCTTTCCCTCTCCTCGTATTCTGTGTGTCTAAAGAGGGCTCTGAAACGGGGCTCACTGGGGTCCCGGAGAAGCTGTGCCAGGGCCTCCTTCGAATCTGTGTGTGCTTTCCTGGAGGGCCTGTGCCCAACGCCAGCTAGAACGTGGGCCTCCCTTTGGGATCTGTTTGCCTTTTCATAAACACAGACACAGGGTTTTTCTTGGCCAGGCCCCTCTGCTCACAGCTCAGGGATTGTACCTTGAAGCGTTCGCTCCCAAGTGATTTGAATCAGGATCTACCAGGAAGTTTGTTTTCCAAGGCCTTAGTCAACATGTGGGTGTGGAAACACCAACCAATTGCAAAGCAGAGTCAACTCCTTTTTAAATAGGGACTTTCACATTAGTCAGACTTTTCAAAACAACATAATGTTTAAATAAAATTCCATTTCCATCTTTCCATCACCAGGAGCAGTTGCTGAAGATATTTCTGTTCCACCCAGAGGCTTCCCCAGCCCACGTCTTAGCTGCTTCTCTGACTATGTCAGAGCCCAGGCTATGATGTCACTTGCTGGGGCTGCGAAATCATTTCTTACTTGGGCCTCGGTTTTCTCTTCTGACTCTTCACGTGGACTCGGACTGCTTGGGCCAGAATCTTATTTTGCTTCCTTCTGATTCTTTGCTTTATTATTGCCTGGACTAGCCGCAATCCAGCCCACACCTTCCAAGGTACCTCCTCCTTAAGCACCGGCACAATCCCAGGGGTTCCCAACATTTTAGCATTCGAAGCTCATAGCTCAGGCTGCCTTTGACGTACCAGGATTTGGTGTGAAATACTTTTGACAGAGATTCATGGGTCCCAGATGTGACCACCTTGAGCAGGCTCAGACACACACCTTACCAAACCTGCAGATTGATGGGTGCACACACATCTAGCATCTTCCCATAACCCTGGGCCCCCATCAGGGTCATCTACTCTGATCCCCTCCTTCCTGGCTCCTACATTCCCAGGACATGGCTGAGTCACAACCCCATGGAGCTCTCTGCTGGTTTGGCAAATTAGGCAGAGTCTGAGAGCTCCTCAACCTGTTGGTTGTGGACTTAACATGTGTCCAGCACTCTGCTAAGGGTAACATGCAGTATTTCACTTCGTGATCAGTGCTTTAGCCCGTGTTTGGAACTTGTGCCCCAGTTTTGTCACCTTTAGAATGGGGATGATAACAGTAGCTCCTCCCTCATGGGTTGGTGTGCAAATTCAGGAAGCTCAAGAGTATAAAGTGCTCAGAGCCTGGCTGACATGTAGCCAGTGATCCATTGCTGCTGGCTATGTTTATGATAAACCCTCACCACCGTCCTGTGAGAAGGGGGACTCTCATTATCCCCATGGGCAAACGAGGAACTGAGATTTGGAAAGGTTAAGTAACTGCCCAAGCCATGTGCTAGAAAGACAGGCAGTAAGCATGCTTTGCGAAGTCTGGGGCCCTGCTCTCTGCGACGTGAGAATCTGGGTTAAATCCCAGTTCAGTTGCTTTTGCATACATTTATAGACACCAACGTGCCAGGCCCTGTGCCAGGAGCCAGGAAGCCAGCAGGGAGCTCCACCCTGTTTTCAGCCCAGCCTGAGCAGGCCAGCTCTGGACTAGGCACAGTTAATCTCCAGCCATCCCCTCTGGCTTCACCTGGCTCATTAAAACCAGACACGTTACGAGTTTACTTAGCATCTGCAGAGAGCGTCTTTCATCTTCAAAGGTTTCCCGAAGCACCAACCAATTAATCCTTACAACACCCTCATCTCATGGACAAATATTTATCCTCACTTCATACCCAGGAAAATGAAGGCCCGGAGAGGAGTACAGACTGGGCGGGAGGAGGAAGAATGAGTGGCAGAGCTAAGCAGAGAATTCCGGAGCCCCAGACCCTGCTGGCTGCCCGGTCCTTCTGAAGGCTGCAGGGAAATTCTTCCCGTAATGCCTTTTTTTTTTTTTTAAATGGAAGCAGAACCTTTTGCAAGTTCAGAAGAATTAGATTTCTTTAATAGTAACCTGCAGGAAATACATTAAAAACACATTCTATCAGTTACAAATCTTAATGTCACCAGCCAAGGATGAGGGAATTAATGCTGGGCCCAAAAATACATATAGTCAGCAACTCCAGGGCAAGGGCAGAGACGATTTATAGAGTGCGAGGTCTGGACGTCTGGAGCAGGCAGGCTGAACTCAGTGGTGAAATTGAAACAGGGCTGTTCTCAGATGGGGTGGAGTTGGGGGAGGCTGCTGAGGGCGGCTTTGATTCAATCATTGTTCACCGTTTCTTCTCGATGTAAAAAAAAATTTTTTTTAATGCTATAAAGGCCAGGTTCTGATCTGTCATGAGAAAACTGCTTTCATTAACATAGGCTCCTGTTAAGGGCACTTTAAAAGAATCGGCTGACCCCTGCAAGGTGCCCCCAACCAGAAAAATCCCAGCTCTGATCCTCTCGCCTGTCTACCTGGGTCAGACAAAGGGGGAATCCAAGCAGTGGTTTGGCTGGAGAATCTATGCAACAAAGATAAAACCTATGTGTAATTAATGTGGTTTTACTCTGTTAGCAGAGAGTATTTTTCTTTACCTTTATATTGTAAAATAAAATACCATTATAGAAACCACAGCAAGAAAAGGTGTCGCTCAGTAAACCGGGGTAAAGGAAACAGCCCTGGTCTTTTAGATTGTTTTCGTTTTTGGACTCAGCGCTCCATTTCGCCAAACTTGAATCTTAACATGACCTTGGAGAAAGTTTGAATCTCAGGGGTATAATGTGCTAAAGTGACCTAAAGAGCTATGTAGAGCTCTCAGCTGTTAGTTTAGGGCCGCCACATTCCCAGCCATGTGCCTGCTGCTCACAGAAAGGGTATTAAAGGACTCCTAGTGAACATCAGGAGCTGAAAGCCACAGCAGAAGTGGACATGGGCCCCTGGCACATCCCCACCGCCTGCCTCTCTTGTTGAAAACCACACAGCATCCCCTGTGGGGCTGGGCTAGTTCGTGGGCAGGTGTCTGTGTCCTCTTCTCCTGGAGGAAAAGGTGAGAAGGAATTGCATCATGTCCCCTCCCTTTACAGGTGAGGAAACTGAGGCCATAGTTCTGATCTGAGGTCGATGGTAGCAGGGCCGGGTGGTAAGATCCCAGGGCACTTCTGCCCCGCGTGGCTGTGCCTCGTTTTCCATGATACGCCACGGTGATGGTGTTGTTCAGTCCCCCAGTCATGTCCAGCTCTTTGCGACCCCATGGACTGCAGCATGCCAGGCCTCCCTGGTGAGTCAATAGCCTGGTTAGCACGCCATAGTGAATCAATTGCCAGGAACTGGTAACCAGCACTTTCTAACCAGCCCGAGTTCCCAGTCGGATGACTGACCATCCTGGTTTGCCCAGGGTTGGGGGCAAGAGTCCCAGTGCTGAACCTGGGACAGTCCCAGGCACACCGGGCCAGCTGGACACCCAGGCTGTGTCCATGTCACCGACGCCCAATCACCTTGACTAGCCAGTGGGCACTCAGCCGTGGGGGCAAATCAAAACTTAGAGAGGAGGATGGGGTTTCTTACACTGAATGAGTTGACTTGGGGTACAATTATCCAAATCACTGAGATTTTTTTAAAGTTACTGAAGGAAATGTGGAGGTTTGTCCTGAATTATAGTAGCTAACACTTTGAGCATGCTTTATAACTTTAATGCACTTTCACATTCCAAATCTTAATTATTTGGGCCCTTCAGGCAAGGCTGTCTGATTAAAATCATTTTTATGAAGTAGGAGACTAAGCTGGCCCAGCAACCTAGGCCAGCACACCTAGCTGTGAGTGATGGAACTCAAAAAGCCCCCGTTCTCTGACCCTTGGCCGATGTTCCTCACCGCCCCCTCTCTGGTCTGGAACCCTGGCTGGAGGCCAGATCTTGAGTTCTCTCTTTATTTAATTGTTGGGAAGCAGGAAGCCAGAAACTAGAGGTTTCTAAATTCAATTCCAAGGACCTTGGATTAACACCAAAATAATTCCCTTACTGGAGACTTGCTATTAGAAAAGAACCTTAATGGGGGCCAAAGAACGGTCTTGGTTTGATCAAGCAAGGCTATTTGTTTACCTTTACCTCCACTGAAAGCCGAGTGCCTTCTGAGACAGTATTAAGGCTCTCCCTTCCCAAATGCCAGTCACACGCCCCCAGCCCAGGACACTGCTTCCCACTCACGCTGGAGCGGTGGACTCTGGGCTTCTGAAATTAGAGCTGAAAGTGAAATGCTTTGCTGAGCTTTGCCTTTCAATGCTTTTCTTCTCTCTTGGGTTTTAACTGCTTTTTCTGACTTCAGGGAATCCCTTGGAAGTTAATAAAACTTACTACATCAAAGGGCTCTACAACCATTACCCTATTAAAACCTCACAGCCCTCCTGCAGCAGGTAAGCATTATTAACCCCATTTTACAGATGGGGAAACTGAGGTTAATTGGTTTGCCTCAGGCTACTGAGGAAATGAGGGTCTCAGCTGGCTTTAGAACTGGGTGGTTTGTTTGGATTACTCAGGGGGCGTTGCTTCTGCCAAAATCTGTTTTTCAAAGCACCTTGATTCTTAAAGATTTCTTTCTCTTTCATGAAACTGATTCCTCACTGGCTGGACTGATGATGAGGAATTTCTCCAAAGCTGGCTTGTCAGAAAGCAGCAGCCCCTGCCTTCCACCAGGAGAGGTGCCATAAAAATAGATGAAAGCTAAGAGTTCAGTGCAGCAATTTAGGAAACAATTTGGGCCTTTCAGAAATTAATGTTATTTAAAGATGCAGATTCATCCACCCCAGGGGCCTCCTGGGAGTGCTTGCTGAACCATCTGTTCAATCAGCTCATTTTCTTTCCCCCTAATCCTCCTGGCTCTCCTGTGTGTATGTACAGCGAAGGTTCCTGGGGAACTCGCAGCATGAATAAAAAGCAAAGACCTTTCTCTTTCACCAGCCACCTCTCCTCTTTTCCAAACAGCATTAAATTCCTAATCCTGTTTATTCTTAGTGGGGGTATAAAATTCATGTTCCAACAGACAATGAGGAGATCTGTGGAGGCCTCCACCCCAGGGCTCATGTCCTCTCAGCTTGGGTCCAGCCAAGATGGTTGAGGTGTCTTTACCCCATTCTCTGAGAAGAACTACAAAACCTGTTAATATTTGGGGATACATTTGCCCAGGCCTGCTGAAGGAAGAAGCCGAAAAAAAAAAAAAAAAAAATCTTGGGGAGGGAGTAGTGGTGGTGGTGGTGACTGGCTAAAGCTATCCATGAACCACAGGGAAGATTTCAAAGGCTCAGGTAAGTGTTTTCAAAAGGAGGTTTCAGCACCATCCCAACTGTGTAAGTCCCCGCTTCTTGCCATTCAAGTCCAATTATAATCCACAAAGGCAGGATGCTGTGTTTACATAAATAATTACCAGATTTCGGATAGCCAGACGTGTTGCAGCACACAGAAGACAAGCCCATAAATTACATTTGGGGAATTAAGGGTCAGATTGATCTTATCTCTCTAAATCCGGCCAAATTCCGGCAAGATACAGGCACATCCGGTTGACTGAACCTTGGGAGGCAGAGGCCCCAGAAATCAGTGATCCTGAGGATGTCACTCCCCCCAACCTCGTCCCCCAAACCTCCCTTTTCTGCTTCTCCCTGCTCAACTTTGCTGACTGGCTCTGAGAGCTAGCGGGTGGCAGAAAGAACTGTCCCGACTTGCTCTTTTGCCCAACCTGCAAGGGAGGAAGGCAGGAGAGGGGTGTAGGCATCTCACTTCTCTCCTCTCTGTTTCCTCCTGGACCACACAGGATCTCATTCCTGAAACAACAGCAGTGATGTAGGAGTAGCGATGGGAAACATTAAAGCGATGACAGTAATGCAACAGGGCTCCTGCTGGAGATTTCCCTCCCGCACAGGCAGACCTCTGTGTTTTCATTCATTCAGCACCTACTGCACCCCCAGGCCCATGCACTGTGCAGTGGTGAGGGGCTCTGGCTCGGAGTCACAATGCTAGATTTGAATCCTGGCTTTGCCAGCCACCCTGGGCAAGTGACCTAACCCTTCTAGCCTCAGCTTCTTTATCTAGAAAATGATGTAATGATAGCACCACACCCTAAGAATCAGGTGAGGATTAACTAAGTCATTCATAAAGACATCTTAGAACAAGGTCTGGCACATAGTCTGTTGGTTATTGCTAGTATTATTATTATTATGACTCTGCTAAGCACATGTGGGCCTCTTTTCTGAAAGTGGTTACAAGCTGGTTGAGACAGAATTCCCACATAAACACAAAGGGTATGACAAGGCAGTATGGTTGATTAGGTACCAAGTGGATGGAAAAGACAATTAAGTTCTAGGGAGCAGGCTGAAGGATGAGATCGCTGTGACAGGAGAAGGCTTCATGGAAGAAGGAAGCCTAAAACTGGGCAAGATTTGGCCGAGCCACAGAAGTGCATGACAGATGTGGGGAGAGCTCAAAGCACAGTGGGGTGATGGAGCCCCAAGAATCCACAAGAATTAAACTATTAGTCAGAGTGTTATGCAAGTTTGATGCTTCTAGGAGTTTAAGCCAAACCTATTCAATTAAGATTTCCAAATCCAAATTTGGAATCCAGATCCAAAGCCTCTCCTGTAGAGAAAGATATATTGATTTGTGTTAACTTCATCGGACAAAACAATGTTATGAAGTTGGGCAACAGAGTGTGTTGTGAAGAGACCAGAAGAGGCATGGATAAATAGAGCCTAAATTTTTTAAATGAGGGGATAGACATATTGATAGAGTTGTTATTGAAGTAAAATAATATTGTTTGGTGAAGTAGAAAGTATTCTACACAAAACAATGTTCTATTCACTCAATCATTCTTTCAATATTGAGTGTTTACTATGTGCCACACATTCAGGGAAACTCTGGTAGTGAAAATAAATATGATTTCTGAGATCCATATGTATTGATCTCATATTTGTCATTTTCTATAAGTTATAGAATACTTTCAAATAAATAAGTAAAAGCAGGTACACAGAAAACAAGCATCTAAAAAACATTTCTATATAGTGTGTTTCTAAAAAATTTCTGATCTGCCTCCATGCAGTTACTTAAATGAATTTGGTCTTCATTTGAGTAAGAATTATAATAATTTATTATTGAACATTTAAAAAATTAACCCAATCATTGACAGTTGAATTTCTGAAAAACTTTTGCTTGGATGTCACTACTTACAAAGATGAATTAATTTAAGAAGAATTTAGTGAATGAACCAACCATGTGCCTAACATCGTTCTACCTGCAACAAAGGATAAGAAAGGATTTGAAGGGAAAGAAGGATTTTCACTTCGAGCTAAGGAGCAATAGGAACTGGGTATACTTTCTTCCATGAAACAACCAAAATGACAGACAGACAGACAAAATATATGAAACAGTGGTTTTCAAACCATTTCAGGCAATGAAAGACAGTTACTGAGAGCAAGGAAAACACACAAACTCTTCCATTTCCCTAACTTTCTGCCACACAAGGGTTTCCAGGCTGTAACACAGGAAGAGAAAACCCAGGCAGAGCTCAGCCAATTCTCTGAGTGGAGAATTCTCTGCCTGAGGACAGAGTTAGAAATTTGGGGAGACCAAGGTGGCCAGAATTTGCAGGAGAGAGTCCCAAAGGGGAGAGAGGCTACACACCGGATCTGGAGCTCTGCAGAAGGTCTCCCTCAAGTATGCAGCATAACTGACCCACGAGTGTGAGGAAACTAACCAAGGCCAGGGAAATAAACATCTGGAAAGATTAGAGGAGATAATAGGTGTTCACTCAGAGCTGGGAACAATGTCTATCACCACCAACCAGACTGGAAAACTTTGTAAGTCTTGGGGCTTTGGGTAGAATACTCAAAAGGGTATTGTCTCAGTAATGGGGGATAATTAACCCTATATTAAACATGGTTCTGTTCCTACCTAACAATTCTTAACAGCAAGACCAAAAGGATTGAACTGTGTCCAAGTAATCTAGCTCCCATACAAATCTCAAGAATATTTGTAGAAATACCAAAATATCCAGCACCCAGTGAGGTAAAATTCACAATGTCTGGCATGCAAACAAAGATTATCAGACATGTAAAATGTGACCCATAATGAGAAGGAAAATAAATCTATCAAAATTGACCCAGAACTAAAAGATACTGTAACTAGCAGCCAAGGATGTTAAACCAGCTATTATGACTGTATTTCATTTGTTCAAAATATGTATGTTATAAAAAAGATTTAAACCAAACTCTTAGAGGTGAAAACCAAGTGAGTGAGATAAAAACCACCCTGGCTAAGATTAATAGCAAATTAGACATTGCAGAAGAAAATTTTAGGAACAGGAAGACATAACAATAGAAACTATTCAAAGTTAAGCATAAAGAAAAAAAGTTTATAAACTGCAAAGAGTGTCCATGAACTATTAGACAACATCAAGCAGCCTATTATACACAATTGGAGTCCTTGAAAAAGAGTTAGGAGGACAGAAAATTTACTTGAAAAAGTGATGGCCAAAATTTTTCTAAATTTGATGAAAACTGTAAACTTACAGATCCAAGAAGCTCAATGAGCCCCACGTACAAGAAACCTGAAAGAGAACTACACCAATGAGTGTACGACCCAAATGCTCAAAACCTGTGTTAAAGAGGACATCTTTGAAGCAGCTGGAGGGAAAAAAAAACCACACATTATATAGAGAAAAACAAATATAAGGATAGCTGCAGATTTCTCACTGGATACACTGCAAGTGAGAAGACAGTGGAGCAAAATATTTTAAGTCCTGAAAGAAAACAAAACTGTCAATCTAAATCCTATACCCAGGGAAAATATCTTCAGAAATGAAGATACTATACAGATCTTTTCAGACATATAAAAACTGAAAGAATTTATCCCCAGCAGAAAAGAACTCAGAAATGTTAAAGGAAGTCCTGCAGGCTGAAGGAAATGATACCAGGTGGAAATACAGATCTACCCAAAGGAATGAAGAGCACTGGAAAAGGTAACCACAGGGGTGAATACATGTTTTTTTTAGGGGGGGGGTGGGAGGGTGGGGAGGTCACACAGCACTTGAAGCCCTTGGAGAAGCCCAGCCTTTAAAAACAGTTTTTTTATTCAGTCACTATTTTTGGCTGCACTGGGTCTTTGTCGCTACCCGCGGGGTTTCTCTAATTGTGGCGAGTGGGGGCCGCTCTCTAGATGCTGCGTGCAGGCTTCTCACTGCAGTGGCTCCTTTTGTTGACGAACACGGGCTCCAGGATGTGCGGGTTTCGGTAGTTGTGGCACATGGCCTCAGTACTTGTGCTGCATGGGCTTAGTTGCCTCGGAGTATGGAGAATCTTCCTGGAAAAAGAGTTGAACCCATGTCCCCAGTATTGACAAGTGGACTCTTTACCACTGCACCACTAGGGAAGTCCTAAATACATGTTTGTTTGTTTTTTAACCAAGTATATATCTTTCAAAGATAACTGCTTAAACAACAGCAACAACAATTATGTATTGTGTGGTTTATTTCACATGTATAAGTAAAAAGTGAGACAGTAAAAGCCCGAAGGCCAAGAAGGGAGAAATGGACATATTCAATAGTAGGTTTCTTGTACTACATGTGAAGTGGTATAATATCAATTAAAGGTAGACTGTGTTAAGATATATACACCATAAACCTCAAAGCAACCACTAAAATAAAACAATATGCACAGCTACTAAGCCAACAAAGGAAATAAAATGGAATCATAAAGAATACTTAATCCATGGGATTTCCCTGGTGGTCCAGTGGTTATGACTTCGCTTTCCAATATAAGGGGTGCAGGTTTGATCCCTGATCAGGGAGCTGAGATCCCACATGTCTCAGAACCAACAGAAGCAATTTATTGTAACAAATTCAATAAAAACTTTAAAAATTTTTTTCAAAAAAACAAAAAGAGAAAAAAGGAACAAAAAAGAAATGGAACAACTGTAAAACACATAGCAAAATGGTGGGCGCACACTTAACAATATCAACAATCCCATTAAAAGTGAATGGTCTGTGCTGCATAATTTCATTTACATGAGGTAACTAGAATAGCCAAACTCCTCGAAACAGAAAGTAGAATGATTGTTACCAGGGACTGGGGAGGGAGACAAGGAGTTACTGTTTATAGGAATAGGGTTTCAGTTTTGCAAGATGAAAAAAATCCCAAAGACTGTTTGTACAACAATGTGAATATGCTTAGCACTACTAAACTGTATACTTAAAATGGTTAAGATGGTGATTTTTATGTTGTGTATATTTTATCACAATTAAAACCAAACCAAACAAAAATATTCACATATTTCTTTGAGGTTAAAAATGAAAAAAAGTAAATGGTCTAAATGCTCTAGTTAGAAGGCAGAGATTGTTAGGCTGGATAAAAGAGCAAGACCAAATTATATGGTGCTCATAAGAAATACACCAGTTATTTTTTCAGTTATACATATATACATTTTTTATTTTTTATATTCTTTTCTATTATGGTTTATCATAGGATATTGAATATAGTTCTCTGTGCTGTACAGTAGCACCTTGTTATCCACTCTCTATATAAAAGCTTACATCTGCTAACCCCAGACTCCCACTCCATCCTTCCCTCAACACCCTACCACCAGTCTGTTCTCTGTATCCATGACTCTGTTTCTGTTTCATAGAGAGGTTTGTTTGCATCATATTTTAGATTCCACATACAAGTGACAGCATATGGTATTTGTCTTTCTCTTTCTGACTTACTTCACTTAGTATTATCATCTCTAGTTGCATTCATGTTGCTGCAAATGGCACTGTTTCATTCTTTTTATGGCTGAATAGTATTCCATTGCATATGTGTACTACATCTTCTTTATCCACTCATCTGTCAGTGGACATTTAGGTTGCTTTCATGTCTTGGCTATTATGAATAAATGCTGCTATGAACATAGAGGTACATGTATCTTTTTGAATAATAGTTTTGTCTGGATATACACCCAGGAGTGGGATTGCTCGATTGGATGGTAATTCAATTTTTAGTTTTTTGAGGAACCTCCATACTGTTTCCCACAGTGGCTGTACCAACTTACATTCTCACCAACAGTGTAGAAGTGTTCCCTATCCTCCACATCATAAGAAATGCACTTTAAATATAAAAACACAGATATGTCAAAATAAAAAAAGTTCAAAAAGATATATCATGTTGCTGCTGCTGCTGCTACTGCTGCTGCTGCTGCTGCTAAGTCGCTTCAGTCGTATCCGACTCTGTGCGACCCCAGAGACGGCAGCCCACCAGGCTCCCCTGTCCCTGGGATTCTCCAGGCAAGAACACTGGAGTGGGTTGCCATTTCCTTCTCCAATGCATGAAAGTGAAAAGTGAAAGTGAAGTCGCTCAGTAGTGTCCAACTCCTAGCGACCCCATGGACTGCAGCCTACCAGGCTCCTCCGTCCATGGGATTTTCCTGGCAAGAGTAATGGAGTGGGGTGCCATTGCCTTCTCCTATATCATGTTAACACTAGTCAAAAGAAAGATGAATGTGGGGATGTGATGTGCATAATCAATAATACTGCACTGTAGGATCCTCTATGACCCACCTCCCAGAATATTGGAAATAAAAGCAAAAATAAACAAATGGGATCTAATTAAAATTAAAAGCTTCTGCACAACAAAAGAAACTATAAGCAAGGTGAAAATACAGCCTTCAGAATGGGAGGAAATAATAGCAAATGAAGCAACTGACAAACAACTAATCTCAAAAATATACAAGCAACTCCTGCAGCTCAATTCCAGAAAAATAAACGAACCAATCAAAAAATGGGCCAAAGAACTAAAGAGACATTTCTCCAAAGAAGACATACAAATGGCTAACAAACACGTGAAAAGATGCTCAACATCACTCATTATCAGAGAAATGCAAATCAAAACCACAATGAGGTACCATTTCACGCCAGTCAGAATGGCTGCGATCCAAAAGTCTACAAGCAATAAATGCTGGAGAGGATGTGGAGAAAGGGAACCCTCTTACACTGTTGATGGGAATACAAACTAGTACAGCCACTATGGAGAACAGTGTGGAGATTCCTTAAAAAACTAGAAATAGAACTGCCATACAACCCAGCAATCCCACTGCTGGGCATACACACTGAGGAAACCAGAATTGAAAGAGACACGTGTACCCCAGTGTTCATCGCAGCACTGTTTATAATAGCCAAGACATGGAAGCAACCTAGATGTCCATCAGCAGATGAATGGATAAGAAAGCTGTGGTACATATATACAATGGAATATTACTCAGCCATTAAAAATAATACATTTGAATCAGTTCTAATGAGGTGGATGAAACTGGAGCCCATTATACAGAGTGAAGTAAGCCAGAAAGAAAAACGCCAATACAGTATACTAATGCATATATATGGAATTTAGAAAGATGGTAACAATAACCCTGTGTACGAGACAGCAAAAGAGACACTGATGTATAGAACAGTCTTTTGGACTCTGTGGGAGAGGGACGGGGGGCATGATTTGGGAGAATGGCATTGAAACATGTATAATATCATATAAGAAACGAATCGCCAGTCCAGGTTTGATGCAGGATACAGGAAACTTGGGGCTGGTGCACTGGGATGACCCAGAGGGATGGTATGGGGAGGGAGGTGGGAGGGGGGTTCAGGATTGGGAACATGTGTACACCCATGGTGGATTCATGTTGATGTATGGCAAAACCAATACAATATTGTAAAGTAATTAGCCTCTAATTAAAATAAATAAATTTAATTAAAAAATAATAATACTGCATTGTATATTTGAAAGTTGATAAGAGAGTAGATCTTAAAAGTTATCATCACAAGAAAGAAAATTTATAACTATGTGTGGTAATGGATGTTAACTAGACTTATTGTGGTGATAATTCTGCCATAAATGCATGTGCATGCTAAGTCACTTCAGTCATGTCCAACTATTTGTGATGCTATAGACCATAGCCCACCAGGTTCCTCTGTCCATGGGATTTTCCAGGTAAGAATACTGAAGTGGATTGCCGTGCCCTCCTCCAGGGAATCTTCCCGACCCAGGGGTTGAACTGGCATCTATTACGTCTCCTACACTGGCAGGTACATTCTTTGCTACTACTGCCATATATTAAATTAAAATGTTGTATGCCTGAAACTAATATAATGTTATATGTCAATTACATCTTTAAAATGTCTATGTTTTGGAAAGATGTATATATTATTAGATTAAAAATAGTTATGAAACAAACAAAGAAACATGTAGTAGCTGTATTAATGTCAAAGTAAATTTCAGGGCAAAGAACGTTGTCAGGAATAAATAAAATCATTTTATAATCATAAAGTGGCCAATTCATCAAGATCACTTAATTCTAAAAGGCTATTCACCTAGGGACTTCCCTGGTGGTCCAGTGGCTAAGACTCCACACTCCCAGTGCAGGGGGACCACGTTCGATTCTTGGTCGGGGAACTAGATCTGCATGCCACAACTAAGACCTGGAGCAGCCAAATACATAAATAAATGGAAGAATAAATAAATGAAGTCAAGTTTATGTACCTAAGAACAGAGCTTCAAAATATATGACTCAAAAAACAATAGGACTGCAAGGAGAAATAGACAAGTCACAATTACAAAAGGAGACTTCAATGTTCTCTCATTAATTGATATACAAGTAAGTAGAAAATAATCAAGGGTACAGAAGACTAACACCATCAATCAACTTGATCTAATTGACATTTATAGAATATTTCATCCAACAACAGCAGAATGTTTACATTCTTTCCAAATGTACACAGAACATTTACCAAAATAGGCCATATTCTGGACTATGTAAGTCTCAATATATCTGAAAAGATTCAAGTCATAATAAAATATGTCCTCTCATCACAATGCAATTAGAAGTAAATAACAGAAAGACTCTTGGAAAATCTCCAGATATTTGGAAACTAGATAACACACTACTAAATCACCATGGGTCAAATAAAAAATACAAAAGAGAAACTAGAATGTATTTTGAATGGAATGAAAGAAACTCAACATATCAAAATTTGTTGGCTGCTACTAATTCAGTACTTGAAAGGTCTCAAATCAAAAGTCTCAGCTTCCACCTTGAGGACCTAGAAAAAGAAGAGCAATTGAAACTCATAATAAGCAGAAGAAAGGAAGTAATGAAGATCAGAGCAGAAATAAATGAAACAACACAGCAAAATAATGAAGAAAATCAATGAAGGCAAAAGGAAGACCAATAATCTTGATAGACCTTTAACAATGTCGATCTGGAAAAAAGAGAGGGGATACAAATTATTGCTATCAGTAATGACAGTGGTGATCTCACTACAGATTTTTACTACAGGTAAAAAAAGACAATAAGAGAATATTACGAACAATTTTGCCAATGGCAACAATATAAACTAGACAACTTATATGTAACAGAAAGAAATCGTCAGACGAACTATCAAAACTCAGTAAGAATAAGTAACCTGAAAAACCCAGTATCTATTAAAGAAATTGGGTTTGTAGCTTAAAACCTCCCCCCAAAGAAATCTCCAAGCCTAACTAGCTTCACTGGACAATTCTGCAAATATTTAAAGGAGAAAATAAATACCAATTATATACAAACTCATAAAACTGAAGAGGAGAAAAATTTTACAACTCATTCTGAGGCCAGTATTATCCTGATACTAAAACCAGACAAAAATTTATAAGAAAATAAAACTATAGACTAATATTCCTTATGAATGTAGATGCAAAACTTCCAAACAAAATTTTAGTAAATAAAATCAACATGTAGAGAAAACGCATCATGACCAAGTGAGATTTACTCCAGGAAGACAAGATTGACTTAATATTAGAAAATCAATATAATTCATGTTATTAATAAAGAAAGAAAGAAAAGCCATAGGATCATCTTAATGGATGCAGTGAACAATTTTGACAAAAATACATCTATTCCTCGTTAAAAACTCTAAGCAAACTAGTAGTAGAAAGGAGATTCCTCAACCAGATAAAGAACATCTGTGAAAAACCTACAGCTAACATCATACTTAATGGTGAAACTGAATGCTTTCCCTCTCAGTTCAGTTGCTCAGTAGTGTCCGACTCTTTGCAACCCCATGGACCCCATGGACGGCCAGGCTTCCTTGTCCATCTCCCAGAGCTTGCTCAAACTCATGTCCATGGAGTCGGTGATGCCATCTAACCATCTCATCCTCTGTCGTCCCCTTCTCCTCCTGCTTTCAATCTTTCCCAGCATCAGAGTCTTTTCCAAAGAGTCAGTTCTTCCCATCAGGTGGCCAAAGTATTGGAACTTCAGCTTCAGCATCAGTCCTTCCAATGAATATGCAGGACCAATTTCCTTTAGGATTGACTGGTTTGATCTTGCAGTCCAAGGGACTCTCGAGAGTCTTCTCCAACACCACAGTTCAAAAGCATCAATTCTTCAGCGCTCAGCTTTCTTTATAGTCCAACTCTCACATCCATACATAACTACTGGAAAAACCATACCTCTGACAAGACAGACCTTTGTTGGCAAAGGATTGTCTCTGCTTTTGAATATGTTGTCTAAGTTGGTCCTAGCTTTTCTTCCAAGGAGCAAGTGTCTTTTAATTTCATGGCTGCAGTCACCATCTGCAGTGATTTGGGAGTCCAAGAAAATAAAGTCTATCACTGTTTTACATCTCTTTGCCATGAAGAGATGGGACTGGATGCCATGATCTTCATTTTCTGAATGTTGAGTTTTAAGCCAACTTTTTCACTCTCCTCTTTTACTTGCATCAAGAGGCTCTTTAGTTCTTCTTTGCTTTCTGCCATAAGGATGGTGTCATCTGCATATCTGAGGTTATTGATATTTCTCCCAGAAATCTTGATTCCAGCTTACGCTTCATCTAGCCTGGCATTTTGCATGATGTACTCTGCATGTAAGTTAAATAAGCAGGATGACAACATACAGCCTTGACGTACTTCTTTCCTAATTTGGAACCAGTCCGTTGTTCCATGTCAGGTTCTAACTGTTGCTTCTTGACCTGCATACAGATTTCTCAGGAGGCAGGTAAGGTGTTCTGGTATTTCCATCTCTTTAAGAATTTTCCAGTTTGTTGTGATCCACACAGTCAAAGGCTTTGGTATAGTCAATAAAGCAGAAGTATTTCTGCATTCACTCTTAGATGAGCAAAACCAGGGATACTTCTGCTCACCACTTCTAGTCAACACTGTACTAAAGGTTTTAGCCAATGCAATAAGGCAAGAAAAAAAAATAGGCATCCATGTTGGAAAGGAAGAAGTGGGACTCTTTATTCAAGACAACATGAGAGGGACTTCTTGGTGGTACAGTGGTTAAGAATCCTCCTGCCAATGCAGGGGATATAGGTTTGATCCTTGGTCTGGGAAGAGTCCACATTCTGTGGAGCAACTAAGCTCATGTGCCACAACCCCTGAGCCTGTCTGCCCAGAGCCTGTGCTCTGCAACAAGAGAAGCCCCTGCAATGAGAAGCTGGTGCACTCAGTGAAGAGCAGCCCCTGCTTGCTGCAACTAGAGAAAGCCTGTGTGCAACAGCAAAGACCCAGTGCAACCAAAAATAGAGAACGTATTGAAAAAGGTAACACAATAGCAAAAGCATGACCCAGCAAGAAATAATCCGAGACTAGACTTGAGGAAAAGGAAAAATTTCCACTGTATGAAAGACACTCTTAGGAGAATGAAAGTCACAGAGTGGGAGAAAAATATTTGCAAAGCATATAACTGATAAAGGGGTTGTATTCAGAGTATGTAAAGAACTCTTACAACTCAGCAGTAAGAAAACAACCCCGTTTTTAAAATTAGCAAGAGATTTGAATTGACACTTCACCAGAGGAGGCATCTGAACGACAAATAGCACAAGAAAAGATGGTTAGTGTGATTAGTCATCAAGGAGATGCAAATTAAAACCACAGTGAGAAACCACTACACCGTTACTGGAATGGCTTATAGAAAGAGGAAAAAGACTGACAATACCAAGTGTTGGTGAGTATGTGGAACAACTGAAACTCATAAACTGTTGGTGAAAACGTAAAATCAGACAACCACTTTAGAGAAATATTTGACAGCTTTTTATAAAATTAAACATACCATATTGTCCAGCAATTCATTCCTAGGTATTTACCCAAGAGAAATTAAAACATATGTCCACAAAAAGACACACTAGACTATTTACAGGAGTTTTGTTCATAAAGTCAAAAGCTAGAAATAACCCAAATATCCACCAACAGATACATGGATAAACAAACTGTAGTATATTCATAGAATGGACTAATACTCTGCAATAAAAAGGAAAAAAACTACTGATAAATGCCACAGAAGTAGATGACTCACACTGGCATCGTGCAGAGTCATAGAAGTTAAATACAAAAGACCACTATTACAGACTGAATTGTGTCCCCAAATTCATGTGTTGAAGCCCTAACCAATGTGACTTTATTTGGAGACTGGGCCTTTAAAGAGGCAAGTAAGGTTAAATGAGGTCATAATGGTGGTGGGGCCCTAATCCAATAGGACTGGTATCCTTGGAAAAAGAAGAGGAGACACAAGAGATGCATCCACAGAGAGAAAGGCCACGTCCAGACACAGAGAGAAGGAGGTTATCTGAATGTCAGAGAGGGTTTAGGAGAAACCAAGCCTGTCAACACCTTGATCTTGGTCTTCCAGCCTGTAGAACTATGAGAAAATAAATTTCTGTTGTTTTAATAGCCTCCCAGTATGCAGTATTTTATGGCAGCCTTGGACAACTAATACAACTGTATATTGTATAACTCCATTTATATGAAGTTTTAGAACAAGTAAAATTAAGCTATAGTGACAGAAAGCAGATCCATGGTTGCCTGGGGCCTGTCCTGGGATAAGGAGATGGGTATTGACTACAGAGTTGAACAAATAAACTTTTGGATGTGAGGGAAATATTCTATTTAACTGTGGTGGTGGTTCCCTGGCATATATATCAAAGCTTATCAAAATGCATGCTTAAATTTGATGAATTTCATTCACAGAAATGATACCTCAGTAAAGTTGATTTTAAAAGAAACAAAATATTATGTAAAAAGTATAGACAAGAATTCTGGAATGCAATGGAAGGGAGTTATGAAGTCCACTAATGCTTCATGGCTTTCATTTTGTTATTTTGGATTTTTAGAGTTGTCCCCCCAGCAAGGGAAGCTGTGAGTAGATTCAGCCCTACATACGAAGAGGGATGCAGACAGAGTGCTCCATGTTGAAGTCCTGTAGAGTTATAACCAGACATTTCCTTTAATTTATTCATGAAAAACAGCCAGCATTAAACATCAACCAACTATTACACTCAAAGGTATTTGTACTTGAAAAATTCTTAATATAAAAATTTGTGAGCTTTTGTTTTCATTTGTTTGGGGCTTTTTTGTTTTTGTTTTTTCCCTACCAAGTCCCCATTTCTATCCTCAACTGATGATGAGGTTTTGCTTAGCCTGGGGGCCTATCTCTTCCTGGTCTTGTTCTCCAAATTGGACTGAGTGAAACATCAAAGCCCCTCCAGTGTGCTTGCCTCACAGAGACTGAAGATCCTCGCTATGGGTGCTAGAGTGTGCCTGTCTTAATTAGAGGGACAACTGTTAACCTTCCTAACACAGCAACTCTTGCCTTCCTCACCATAGAGAAGAAAAGAGAGAAGAACTGGATTAGATGCTTTTAGAAGTGCTTGCCAGCTATATTATCCTCTGAGTCTTTATTAGGTCCATGTTTCTCTCACTCAACTATAATGAGTTCTCTCTCCGTGCTTAATTCTATATAGTCAGGGCTCGGGACACAGCAGAGAAGCAGACAGACTTGGGTTGTGCCTTCACGCTGCTTGTATTCCAGTGGGAGTTCAGGGCTGCAAGCACTCAAGTTGAACGGGCGTAAAGGGTAAGGAATGTACTGACCTGATGCTTGGGAATCAGGCAGCAGACTGGGTTACAGGGGTACCTCGAGACTGTCTGTGCAGTGAGGCTGTCATTAAGATGGCCATCAGGGACAGTTCCCACTCTCCTACCCTGGGAAGACAAAGTCAAAACCCAGGAGAGACATGCTCTCTTCCCAAAGGGAGTGTGATGAAACAGACTGGTGGGAAACTCGGTGAGAAACCTCTAGCCAATGTCTCCTTGCGCCTTAGTTAATCTGATTCGTGTCACGTGCTCCCTCTGAACCAATCACTTTAATGGAGGTGGATTTCCCACTAGACCAATCAGGCTTCTCCATGGAATTGGATGCGATGGGAATGAAAATGAAAGTGTTAGTCACTCAGTCCTGTTTGACTCTTTGCGACCCCATCCACTGTAGCATACCAGGCTCCTCTGTCCATGAAATTCTCCAGGCAAGAATACTGGAGTGGATTGCCATTCCTGTCTCCAGGAGATCTTCCTTACCCAGGGATCTAACTGGGGTTTCCTGCATTGCAGGCAGATTCTTTACTGTCAGAGCCACCAGGGAAGCCTAGGAATGAGCTGGGTGTGTTTCAGAGACCAGAAATAAGAGGCAATGCTTCATTCTAGTTGGGTTGTATTAACTAGAATATTCACTTAGTAAATCTCAACATTGGTTCAAGGCAGCTGATAGCCCTTTGGTGACTTCTAGAAGCATTGACTTCAAATACTGGTTTCAACTATGAACTGTTTCAAGGGAGTCACCTTATACAAAACATATCAGAACTATTCAGAGGTTTCACTGTGTGACTGTTGAAGGGCAGTTGGGAAAGACTGCTCTGGGGAGGCAACTCTAGAGCCAGCTGCCTGTGCACACAGCTTGGCTTTGAGTTTCTGTCTCTGGTATTTACTAGCTGGATAAGTCCCTTAAGCTGTTGGAGCCTCAGTTTCCATTCCTGTAGAATGGGCACCTTCTTTGTAGGATTTGTGAGAGGACTAAGTGAGAATGTATGTGATGCCCATTAGAACAGTGCCTGGCACATAGTTTTTATTTATTATTATTTATTATTAGTGTTATTATTTACATGTGCAGAGACAGTCTAATCCACCACCTTACTAGGTACACCTGGGTTTGTTTTTTGCTGCACCAGGTCTTTGTTGCTGCATGTGGGATCTTTAGTTGCAGCCTGAGAACTCTTAGTCAAGGCATGCGGG
The DNA here is from genome assembly GCF_029378745.1 of Bos indicus. Classification (NCBI taxonomy): domain Eukaryota; kingdom Metazoa; phylum Chordata; class Mammalia; order Artiodactyla; family Bovidae; genus Bos; species Bos indicus. The sequence continues at coordinate 10,621,797 of NC_091782.1, read as the reverse complement.
TCTAGTTCCTTGACCAGGCCTTGAACTGGGGCTCCCTGCATTGGGAGCAGAGTCTTAACCACTGGACCACCAGGGAAGTCCCACTTGGGTTGTTTTTGACCCACACCTTCATCTTCTCAGAATCTGACTTTAGGTCCCAGCTGAAGAATTGGAGTACCACTTACAGGCATTTGTCAAGGTTCTATCCTCCATCTGCACGGCTTTTCTTGTGTGCTCCAATACCTCCACTTTTCCGGAGGTGATAAAAAGACTGATCAAGGGTTCTGAGGTCCGACTCCCTGGGTTCAAGTCCCTGCCTTACTATTCACTGTGTGACCCTGTGCAAGATACTTAAATTCTCATCTATTAAGTGGGTGTAAAAGCAGCATCTTTGTCATGAGGCTGTTGTGAGAGTGATGGCTGTGCATATGTGTGAAGGGCTCCCTGAGGGCCTGACGCATCGTAAGAACTTGATATGTGTTGCCTCATTATTATTACTGTTTCATCTAGCAACGATGAGTCCTGACACCATTTTTTAAAAAATAATTTTTTTATGGCTGTGCAGGATATTTGTTGCTGCGTGAGCTTTTTTCTAGTTGCAGCGGATAATGGCTACTTTCTCGTTGTGGTGTACGGGCTCTTGTTGCAGAGCACAGGGTCTAGAGCCTGGGCTCAATAGTAGAGCCCCGAGGGCTTAGGTGTTCCTCGGCAGGTGGGATCTTCCCAGATCAGGGATTGAACCCTTGCCTCCTGCATTGGCAGGCAGATTCTCCACCACTGAGCCACCAGAGGAAGCCCTCTGACACCATTCTTGTTATCAGTTAGTCTCAATCTCTCTCCTTAGTTCTGCCTGCTTATTTCCACCTGCCTGCTGAATATTTTCTTACCAAGATCCAACCAAAACTTCATTCTCAATCTGTCCCTAAATCTAAAATATACCATCGACTTCCTCCTCCTTTCCCCAGATTTCCTCCTCTGCCTCTCTGCAGCCCTTCTTTTCATTAATATCAGCACCTATGGGAAACAAAGAGTCTTATTTCCTGTTTCAAGAATCCAAGCTATCAGAAAGCCTTGCTTCTCCTCCACTTGCCGCAGATTCTCATAACTGGGGGGCACTTCCACCCAGCTTCCAAGAAATGAGGCCAGAGCTGTGAAGTGACCTGCCCAGGGTCACCAGCATGTGGGCGGCCGAAGTCTGCCTGCTTTTGTGGGGATTCCCCTTCCACCTCCCGGTGGCTCACTGTTCTCTGTGGCCATGGAACCACTTCTCCCCAGTTGTCCCAAGGACCTCTGGCAGGCTCACAGTCCCAGGCTTGGTGAGGCAAGGCTCTGTGTAGTTCTTGAAACAATTAAAATCAGATTTAATAAACCAAGTCTCCTGTTATCCTGAGCTGTGCGCTGGGGAAGGGCGGGAGGTGGGGGCCGGAGCGCAGAAGTAAGGAGGCTCACTCCTTTGAGAGTTTCCAAGCCTCGTGAGCAAGGGAGCACCCAAATTGACAGATGTGAGTCATTCTGAGTGTGCCTCTGTCAGTCACAGATGGGTACAAGAGATGTAGGGTCTGCAAGGGTTATGAGTGGTTTAACCAGTGTTTTTCAATTTGAGAAATTTCATGGCATAGAATTTGAGGGTGTCCGAAGAGCCCTCCGCGGTCCTTCTTGCACTTCCATCTCTCTGAGCCTGAGCTCTGAGGGGTCTCAGGTACTCACTCTGTAGCTGACAGGCACTGAAAGTGGGCCGCATGCAGGCTCCAAGCAGGCTTCAGACACCACAACAGCCGTCTACTTCCTCAGACTATTGAAGTCAGAAAATTCTTGCCATTCCTGAGCTTGTAACAGAGACTCAGACCCAGTGACCTCTTTTTGTTCCCACAGGGGGCTGCAGCCCCTTTGCAAGTTTAAACCGTTCAGATGCGCTCTGGCTTCATCTAGTAGACACCGTCGGTGGAGGACCAGGGCGGGGGGAGGCGGTGCTGGGAAGAGTCCCCAGGGTGAGAAAGAGGATGGCCACGGTCGCCCCATCCTCCCCGCCGGCCATGCGAAGAACACACGTCCTGAAGTAAACTGAAGTTTAAACTGTTCCCTGTTCCTAGAGGCAAAAAATACGATATAGACGACCATGACCTGAGGGAGGGGGTTTTGGAGGAGAGGAGAAGGGACTGTTTAGTGCGTAGTTTGTGTTGGGGATGATGAAAGTTTGGGGAGGTAATGGTGAAGGTTATACAACATTGTGGATCTAATTTATTTGATGCCACTGAATTGTACACATAAACAAATGTTTAAAATAATAAATATTATGCTATGAATTCTACCACACACACACACACACATACAAACCCCCACGACAATAACTTAAAAAAAAAAGCAAAACCTTGTTTTCTACATTTCTTTTGAAACTGACTTCAAATAAACTGGCCTTCAAATCTGCTGCTGGATTCTTTGTCAGGAGATCATTATACTTTGCTTTAGGCTGGCGGTTCTAAAGAATTATGGATGACGGGAATGATTGAAACTGATTTATTTCTCAAGTGTTTGAGATTCCTTCATCCTGGTCCAATAATGTCTATTCAGGAAGAGCTTGTCTTTAGCAAAGTCAGAAAAATAAAAGAAAATGCACAGGCCACCATTTAAAGACGGCCTGGTTTAAGAAAATCTCTTATGTGAAATCTCAGATTTGGAGAACAAATTGGTGGCTGATGATTTGCTTTACAAAAGACTGATTCACTTAACAAAAGAGTTTTCCTCAAAGGTTCCTTTAAGGAGAGAGCCCCCTGGTGCATTTAATGATATTATTAGATTAAAAAAAAAAATCATCCCGACCGTTCAAGGACATTGCACTGTAAACATGTGAATGCATTGTGTTGTGTTGTAAGAGTGGAAATAAAGAAGTCAGGACTCTTTGACAAATGGACCGTTTTTTGGCCCAAAGTAACACAAGGAGGAAGCAAGATGAGTGTTCTTGGCCTAAAATCCTGGCAGCTTTCTGGGAAGGCTTTGGGAGTTTGTGATTTATTTCAGACCAGCTAAGCCCGAGGCCCACGATGTGTCCATTTTAAGAACTTAGGGTCCACGTTCTAACTCTGCTCACGCTGACCCCCATCACCTGCCCTAATCACAAAGGCCCTCAGACGTGAGCTCAACTCTGTCCTGCGATGGCAGAAAAATATATCTGTTGCCAGAAAGTGGATTCTCTCCGGTGACGAAGAATGATCCTTATTTATGTCTGCATAGGTACATTCTGGGGCCCATAAAGGTTTAATTGTCCCTCTAACTAGTTTTTAAAAAAAAACCACAAAAAGGCTGCCAGCTTTCCCCAGAGTTTAAAACCCACTGAATGCGGTTCAGTGGAAACTGCTCTAAGTGTGTGACTCGCGCCGTGTCCCGGGCACAAGGCGCGATTGTTGGGGAAGTCGAGAGATGCAGCTCTTAGGAGGGCTTTCAAAGTCAGTGTTTGTGGCTTTGGGCTGCTGCTGACCCTGGCTTACTCTAGAGAGAGAGAGAAGCAGCCTGCCCCTGGAAGTTACTCCCAAGGTGCCACTGCCCCCTGCTGCCACCTCCCAGTTCAGGGGGACACCCCCACCCCCGGTCACAGGACCCTAAATGTCCTCCCTCTTCTCTCTGATGTTGCCTTTGCTGGTTTAAAAGATTCACAGGGCCCTAAAGACAGAGGAGACACAGAAAAAGAGGAAACATGTCTGCGAGACAAAAAGAGAAAGATGGGCCCCGTTAAGGAACCCACTGGGCCCAGAGAGACACTCTGCCTGACCCCCCAGCACCGCTGCCTCCCCTGCTTGTGCCTGTGTGTTCATTTGACAATTATTGGCGGGATGCCGACTATGTGAGTGAAGTGCATACAGTTCCTGCTCCCAGAGAACTCAAAGTCTCCCGGTGGAGTTAGACAGTCCGTCGGGGTTCATCACGCACAACCGGGTAAGGACAAACTGCAGTGACTGCTGTGCAGAAAAAGGAATAGGTGTTGACAGAAGCTAACAGAGTTTGACATAGATACACATGTCTGTCTGGAGACTGCTGCTGCTGCTAAGTTGCTTCAGTCGTGTCCGACTCTGTGCAGCCCCATAGACGGCAGCCCACCAGGCTCCCCCGTCCCTGGGATTCTCCAGGCAAGAACACTGGAGTGGGTTGCAATTGCCTTCTCCAATGTGTGAAAGTGAAGTCGCTCAGTCGTGTCCTACTTTTCCTAACCCTATGGATTTCAGCCTACCAGGCTCCTCCGCCCATGGGATTTTCCAGGCAAGAGCGGGTTGCCATTGCCTTCTCCGGTTTGGAGACATATATACACATATATATTGACATATATACAAATGTCTCTTTGCAAGAGAATTATTAAGTTAACCTTAAAAATGCATCCCAGCATACAGTAGATGCAGACAAATGCTGTTTGATTCCACTGATACGAGATACTTAGAATAGACAAATTCACAGAGGCAGAAGGTCCATACATAGATGCCAGGGGCTAGGCGGTGGGGAGGGGGAACGGGGACTTAGTATTTAATGGTGACAGAGTTAGGAAGGTGAAAAATACGGGAGATGGATGATGGTGAGGGCTGCACGACAGTGCGAATGTGCTTAGTACCTCTGTACTATACACATAAATATGGTTACATGTGTTTTCTATTATGTGACTTTTACCACATTAAAAAAAGAAGAAACTAACGGAGGGCCATGGGAGGTTCTCTGAGGGAGTTATGCCTTGTGAGCTAGACCTGAAGAATGAGAGGGAGCGGGCAGGGTGAACAGGGGTCAGAGGAAGGGGCGGTGTGTGCAAAGACCCTGGTGCAGGGAGGAGCAGGACTGGAGAAGGAGGTCCCCAGCATGGCTGCTTTGTCTTCTCTTGGAACCCCTTCCCTGAAAAGATCTGTGATGAGTTCCCATCCATCACACGTCCAGGTGAGCTTCGAAGGGCCTCGTCCAGATTCGCCCCAGATCACCTCGACCCTTCTCACACTCCTCCTGGGTTCTGTGAAGAAAACACATTTGTCAAGAGACTAAAGCAAATAGTTTTTGACATGCGGTTCTGTACCATAAGGGAGGCTACAATGAAGTCGATCCCAGTTTACATGACTCCAAATGGTTCCATTTAAACGTCCCACCCTGTATTTACGTGTCCCTACCACTTTAGTTGGCTGTTTATCTTCCACTGTACTCCACGCTACTTGCAGTCTGGGCCTCTAGTTAACATCATCCCTTACTATTTCCATTCCATGGCCTATCATTTACATTTTTCTTTAGGAAATGTAAATATTTATTTACCATATTAGCTTTTACTCTTACTTAGCTCTATATATTATGGAATAAACAGACTGTGATATGGGTTCTAGTCCTAAATTTTCTGTAAACTGGTGGTGACCTTAGACGAGTCATTTAACCTCACTGAACCTAAGATGCTTCTTTGTAAAATGAGGCGTGTTTTGTTTTTGTTATTTTGTTTTAGCTAGCAGATCCAATACTCAGGATTCCTCTTAAATTCTGTGGTCCTCTTATGGACATCCTTCTCTATACCACCCCTCTTTCAGAATGTCTTTGTGGTAGGATCAACTTTCTGTATAGATTGCTCTTGTGGGAAAGTGTACCCAGTATCATATTTAATGAATGAGGATAGGTCATACTCTTGGGCTTGTGTTAAAGCACACATATGTGGGGAAGTGGTTGAGAAGTAGGAAGATTCTAGCTGCTGGCCTGAAATTCCCTTAGGCTACTTTTCAAACTGGGGTATCTGCACCCATAGGGGTACAAAGGTGTGCCAGTAAGTATAGGAAGCCCTTTCTCTTTGAACAAGAATGCTACTCAAAGATTTGCCAAAAGCAAATAGAGCAAACAGTGTTAAAACAAACATATGACATCTTAGTTTAAAACGGCCCCCCTGGGGTGGACAGCTCTGGGCACACTGCAGTGTGAGAGGAAACAGGGCTTCTGCTCTGTCCTTGGGCTGTGTGAGAAATACTTGCCTTATGGGTCTTTTGAAATATGTGCACTTTAATAGGGTAAAGGTGCTGAGTTACTCGGGAGGGGCACTCCCACCAAAGGACGGACATATATGGAAAATCCATTTTCACCCATTATGAGAGTTTAAAGAGGGGTCCTGAGGTTGAGGGGGAGCCAGGCTGAACAAGAAACCCATTTCTAAAGACCAAATTGGTTACACAATCTTGCTTAGGATTCTGGCTCACAGCTGGGTTTGAACTGATCCCAACATCTGGAAGGTCTCTCACCGTTTTTCTGACCTCCAGTAACAAATCTTCTATGTACTCCATTCTGGGACTTACCATACATACATGTTAGTTGTATTTTCTTGTTTATACAGCTCTTCAGCCAGTCAGGTGGCGTGAATTATTAAAAAATATATGATCAAGAGTCAAGACTTTGCTTGCCATGTGACTTTGGGGAACGCCCTGAAATCTCTCTGACCCGCAGTTTGCTCATCTATTAAATGGTCCAATATAACACCTGCCTTGCCTACTGAAAAGATAGAATTGTGTGCAGAGCGTATGGATTTGCAATGTAAAAGCGTTTTGTAGATCATTAAACAAAAATCAGTTATTATTAACTAAGATCCCAAAGGGAAGGAGAGTTTATCTCTTACATCATCTTTCTGTTCTCCTCAACTTCTAACTTTTGCCTAGTTGGTTCTGATAACTATTCGAGATAAGATCATGAAATGCTGTCCCCACGCTGACCCTGAGGAACTCCAATTCTGGCATTCTCTCCTGCCTCCTTCCTTCCCTTCTCTTCTGGCCGGTCTCCCCCCCGCCCCCCATCCATGCGCTCAAGCACTGCTATTTCCTCCTGCTGCCCCTTCCCCATAGCTTGGGTAAGAGGAGGATACCTAAAGGGGCTGTGTGATATATATAGATGAACTGCTCAAGTACAGTAATTTCAGGCATCACTAGGGAGAGTCACAGCAATACCATTGTTGTGGGAAAACAAACTGGTGTCATTCTGAAAACTTTCTCCCAGAAATAAAAATGCACAAACAGAATTCTGGGAAAAAAAAATTTTTTTAAAGAGAAATCAACAACCTAACCTACATATCTCCCTGTAATAACGAAAAATATTTTCATTGAACTTGGCTCAAATCATGCAACTTCCTCCCACTTCTCCAGGCTTTGGGGAGTAGGCCAGCCTGCTTCACAGTTGACATCCCTGAGGGAAATACCAGGAAAAGGTGATGAGGAGGAAAGGGCAGGTTTAGTATGTACTGGTTTGAGATACTCTGGCTAAACAGTAACTTTGCCAGGCCATTCCCCTCCTTTCTACCTGGGCCTCAGAGCGAAGTGGATTTTCTTAAGCAGAAATGTTCTTGGATCTCTTCATAATTTTCCCCTTCAAAATGTAGGAGTTGTGCAAGAAAAATCCACATTCCACACTAACAAGGCAAGGGTTATAATGAGAACTTGGTTTCTTACGAGGCAATACTTTCATCTTTTGTTTTATTTATTTATTTTCAAAGTAAGCTTTTGTGGTAAGAAATCAAGTCAGGGTAATAAAGAACGATGGGAGCATGTGGAGTGGAAAATTTCCTTTTCGCCACCCCCCCCAAAGTACACGGAACTGGAGAAGAGGGGAGGGGTCACCTCAGGTCCTCACATCACTTCAGGGGCAGCAGGAACCCAGAAAGGCCGGCGATGTGCTCCCTGGAGCTCAGGGATCCGACCTCAACATCCACATAAGCCCCAGGACACCGCCCTCCCAGTCCCCACGCCTGCTCCGACCAGCACCCGGCAGGGTTCTCGGCTTCCACATCTGGAGAATGGGAGAAGGGCGCTCCTCCTGCAATGAGCCCAGGGCTAAGGAAACCACCTGCCTGGCTGTGGACCTGTGTTTCTCAAGCTTTCTGAACAGGCTGAAGAAACACAACAGTGCGCCTTCCCTTCCTCGCTCGTTCCAGGTGATCTTTTTCGCGGAGGGCGGTAAATGCCCGGCAGGGACGGGCCAGGTCACCGGAGGCCTCGAGCCCTCAGGTCACCGGAGGCCTCGAGCCCTCAGGTCACCGGAGGCCTCGAGCCCTCAGGTCACCGGAGGCCTCGAGCCCTCAGGTCACCGGAGGCCTCGAGCCCTCAGGTCACCGGAGGCCTCGAGCCCTCAGGTCACCGGAGGCCTCGAGCCCTCAGGTCACCGGAGGCCTCGAGCCCTCAGGTCACCGGAGGCCTCGAGCCCTCAGGTCACCGGAGGCCTCGAGCCCTCAGGTCACCGGAGGCCTCGAGCCCTCAGGTCACCGGAGGCCTCGAGCCCTCAGGTCACCGGAGGCCTCGAGCCCTCGAGGACAGAGGCCCTCGGCCCGCGGCTTCCACCCGCCGGCGGCGGCACGTGCCTCACCCCGTTGCCCCGGAGACGGGCGGGGGTTTGTGCTCAAAGCCCGGCCTGTGCCACCCTGACGCGGGCGCGGGGGGTGAGCCCGGGCTTGGCCCTCCTGCCTGCACGCCACCTCTCGGGCCCTGCCGGCCGCCGCCCCCGCCGCCCCTCCGCGGTGGTACGGCCCGCGCTTAGCGGAGGGCCTCCGCCCCGCCGACGCACGAGTAGCTGCGGGCCTCGAGGGAGAGGTGAGGGCCGCGGAGCTGCCCGAGACCTGGCGGGGCCCCGGGGCCGGCGCTTCGGGCGGGGAAGGCCGCTCTGCTCTGGCCGCAGTGTCCCGCTTGTGGAGGCAGCGCTCACTTCTCCGGTTCCCCTGCCTCCGGGCCCTTCTGCCCGCTTCCCTTCTTGAAGCTGCCTGCCCAGCTGCCTTAGTGGGGTCCACGTCGGGCGCGACGGGCCGGGCCCCACACCCGCCACCCCTGCGGTAGTTGAAGCGCCCTCTTCCCCGCCACCCACAGCGCCCCCGTTTACCTCCCCCACCCAGATTCCATCAGCAGGATGACTGACGTGGAGGAAAACGTGCCCGTGAAGGACCCTGGCGACGCAGAGAGCAGACCCTGTAAGCCCGAAAGCTCAGGACCGACCCGGGAAGACAAAAGCAGCCTCAGGGACCACCCTTCCCGTAGGTCCAGCCGCCCCCCCCCCCCCCCCACCCCGGCCTCGGCCCTCGGGGTGTGCTCAGTGAGGGTCGGGTGGGAAGCGCCACCCTCCTCTCGCCCCCTCCTTCCTTACCTCCTCCAACCCCAGCCTCTTCCTTTCAGGCCAGAGGCACCCTATTCAACCGAAGATCTGCAGAGAGTTTGGGGTCCTGGAGAAAAGACGAGACCCAGGAGCGATTTCTTAAATCTGACAAGATTGAGGCTCAGTTCAGAGCCCTGTTTGTGTTCTGTTGTTTTTAATTCGTAGGTGGAACATGGCAGACACCTGGGGTAGAGTTTAAAGACCCGAAATGATCCCAGAGGGGCCCAGTGTTCTCTCTGTGCTTGGTGGACTGCATTAGCAATGCTGCTCAGGCCTCACTCTTGTAGAGGGCATGAGGAGATGAGGACGAGACGGTTGGATAGCATCACCGACTCAATGAACATGAGTCTGAGCAAACTCCAGGAGATAGTGAAGGACGGGGAAGCCTGGTGTCCTTGGGGTCGCAAAGAGTCTGACTCCACACTGAACAGCAACAGTAGTACAGTGTTCTTTTTTGTTCCTGTTGGGACACAAAGTCTCTTCCACTCTTTAGGTCTGATCTCACTGGGGTTCATCCAGCATTTCTTTTATAATAATCACCAGATAATTTAAGTAGTCCTCAATCGGAAGGCCTGCCCACGAGCCTTAACCACCTGAGTTAAATTCTTCAAATTCAGTCCCATTTCTTTCTCTTGTAGCCACACGGGGTCGCTGCTGGTTAAGGAAAAGTAGCAAATTGGGTGTTTTGGAATCCTCCCTTGGCATAGGTACTTTTCAGTAGATGTCAAACATGATGTGGGGTGGCAAATCACTTTTTTGGTAGAAACAGTTTAAGTTCTTGAGGATGTTATTTAAATGAATCCATAGACAAGAGAGCTCTAACCTGAATAACCAAATTCCTCTTTTTAAAAAATTTCAAAATTTTTTATACCAGGGTGACTTGGTTAAGTTACTTACAAGTTATTTTGAAAATGTCTTTGTCCTTGGGATCTGGATTTTAAAAAATCTGTTTAGTTACTTTTTATGTCTGATTTCTCTTCGAGCCCTCCCCGTTCCTGAATTTTGCAGCTGTGGCAGTTGCATAGCGCTGTGGTACTTTGGACAACAGACCAGTGTTGTCAAAGCAGGTTCTGAGCTCTGATCTGTTAAAGTTGGGAAGTGTTTCTGTGTATGAATTCCTCAGTCCTTCAATAAACTGCTAGAAGCAGCTCAATCTCCCTCTGAAGATTTTCTTAGTTCTGATTTTGTGTTTGGTGAATTAGCGGCAAGTCTCTTTGCATATTTGACTGTATTTTGCCATCTTGCCTGAAACTAAAGACTTTAAAGAGGCTGATGAAATAGAGAGCTTCCTGTCACCCAAGGTTACATTCAACCTTTGTGTTTGCCTAAACAGAAATGCCATCTGTGGCTTTTTGATAAATTTTACAGTCATCTTTTATCCTTAACTTTTTATTTTGAAATATTTCAACTCTGTTGAAAAAATAATGAATGCCCACATTGTTAATATTCTGCCTCATTGTTTTTTTCTCTTATTATACATAGGCATTTTTTCTTGAAGTTATAGGGTCATGATTTTAAATACTTCATGTATCTTCTAAGAACAAAGGCATTCTCCTATGAAACCTTTTTTCTGAGATAATTTTATTTTTCCTTTTTATATTTTTAAACTTTTTTACATATAGAAATCAAACATACACAGAAATACAGAGACTGGAATGATGAACCCCCGTTTTGTCACTGCCCAATTTCAACAATTATCAACTAATGTTAATCTTAGTGCTTTTATATCCCCTCTACATCTTGGAGCCAAATACTTTTTTGTGAACAAATTATGAAGCTTTATTGAAAGATCGTGAGAAGATGATTTACTGTATATGACACTCTTGATACCAAGTAATCATAACTACCATGTATGCCTGTTATATGAGAATGCTGTCAACTAGGTCTGTACTAAGAACAGTGGTTCCCAAATTCTAGTGCTCAGTTCAGTTGAGTTGCTTAGTCGTGTCCCAACTCTTTATGACCCCATGGACTTCAGCACGCCAGGCCTCCCTGTCCATCACCAACTCCTGGAGTTTACCCAAACTCACGTCCACTGAGTTGGTGACGCCATCCAACCATCTCATCCTCTGTCATCCCCTTCTCCTCCTGCTTTCAATCTTTCCCAGCATCAGAGTCTTTTCAAATGAGTCAGCTCTTCGCATCAGGTGACCAAAGTATTGGAGTTTCAGCTTCAACATCAGTCCTTCCAATGAACACCCAGGACTGATTTCCTTTAGGATGGACTGGTTGGATCTCCTTGCAGTCCGAGGGACTCTCAAGAGTCTTCTCCAACACCACAGTTCAAAAGGATCAATTCTTTAGCGCTCAGCTTTCTTTATAGTCCAACTCTCACATTCATACATGACTACTGGAAAAACCATAGCCTTGACTAGATGGACCTTTGTTGGCAAAATAATGTGCTGTCTAGCATTGGAGAAGGAAATGGCAACCCACTCCAGTGTTCTTGCCTGGAGAATCCCAGGGACAGTGGAGCCTGGTGGGCTGCCGTCTTTGGGGTCACACAGAGTCAGACACGACTGAAGCGGCTTAGCAGCAGCAGTAGCAGCAGCAGGTTGGTCATGACTTTTCTTCCAAGGAGTAAGCGTCTTTTAATTTCATGGCTGCAGGCATCATCTGCAGTGATTTCGGAGCCCCTAAAAATAAAGTCAGTCACCGTTTCCACTGTTTCCCCATCTATTTGCCATGAAGAGATGGGGCTGGATGCCATGATCTTAGTTTTCTGAATGTTGAGCTTTAAGCCAACTTTTTCACTCTCCTCTTTCACTTTCATCAAGAGGCTCTTTATTTCTTCTTCACTTTCTGCCATAAGGGTGGTGTCATCTGCATATCTGAGGTTATTGATATTTCTCCCGGCAATCTTGATTCCAGCTTGTGCTTCCTCCAGCCCAGCGTTTCTCATCATGTACTCTGCATATAAGTTAAATAAGCAGGGTGACAATATACAGCCTTGATGTACTCCTTCTCCCTATTTGGAACCAGTATGTTGTTCCATGTCCAGTTCTAACTGTTGCTTCCTGACCTGCATACAGATTTCTCAAGAGGCAGGTCAGGTGGTCTGGAATTTCCATCTCTCGAATAATTTTCCACAGTTTATTGTGATCCACACAGTCAAAGGCTTTGGCATAGTCAATAAAGCAGAAATAGATGTTTTTCTGGAACTTTCTTGGTTTTTCGATGATCCAGCGGATGTTGGCAATTTGATCTCTGGTTCCTCTGCCTTTTCTAGAACCAGCTGGAACATCTGGAAGTTCACGGTTCATATATTGCTAAAGCCTGGCTTGGAGAATTTTGAGCATTACTTTGCGAGTGTGTGAGATGAGTGCAATTGTGTGGTAGTTTGAGCATTCTTTGGCATTGCCTTTCTTTGGGATTGGAATAAAAACTGACCTTTTCTAGTCCTCTGGCCACTGCTGAGTGTTCCAAATTTGCTGGCATATTGAGTGCAGCACTTTCACAGCATCATCTTTCAGGATTTGAAATAGCTCAACTGGAATTCCATCACCTCCACTGGCTTTGTTTGTAGTAATGCTTCATTTTGTGACAAAATTCCTAGCAAGATTTAGTGGAATGAATTAAAGATACTGCAATGAGTTTTTCCTAAACCTAAAGTTGATTCATTTTAAGGACTAATCTTTATTCTGACCCTTCCTGCTTTTTTGGAGGTTAAACTATTTTTCTTTTATGAAATGATGGTTTTGGTGGTGGTAGAGTGGTTTATTTGCTATTTTCATACTGTCCATACTTGACAAAACAAAAAGTTGGCAAGTTATTGTCCCTTGCTCAAAATCATTTTGGAAATTTACTAGTCTGTGAAATCCTAAATTCTAGAAACTACTTTAAGAAGACCAAGTGAAATTGACACCATTCAGTACCTCTGTGTGGAGAATTTAATGTCCATCAAAGACAGGAAGAGGAGAGTGTAGTCATAATACCCTTAGATAAATGTTTATTTTTGCAAATTACTTTTTTGCTGCTTTATTATTTTACTTTGTAAGAGTTTCTTTTTAATTTAATTTTTAAATTTTTTTGGCTATGCTGTGCAAAAGGCATCTTCATTGCCACGTGTGGGCTCTTAGTTGCGGCGTGTGGCATCTGTCCCTGACCAGGGATGGAACCTGGGCTGCCTACTTTGGCAGCATGAAGTCTTGGCCACTTGGACCACCAGGGAAATCCCAGGAGAAAGGTTTTTAATCAGTTTCATTTTCTGTTTTTTATTTTTATAATAAAATAGTTTCTTTGTCCTCCCTTATCCCCACACTGGGCTACTAAGAGAATCTGTCATGCGGCCTTGAGTTCAGAAAACACAATTGGTTGGAATGGTTGGAGGAGTGTGTGTGAGGTCACTAGGACGAGCCTCAGTCTGGAGCCGCTCACAGTGAGTCTCTGAAGAAAATCACAGTTCAGACTTGTGTGAGTTCACTGGTGTCCACTTTACATTCTTTTTTTTCAGTTGAGATATAATTAACATAGAACATTAGTTTCGGGTGTACATCATACCTTCTTTCTGTCACAGGCCTGAGAAATACAGTTAATGACGCTTCCAAGCTGAGCAGCGAGATTGGGATGAATCGTGATTTCCGCATGGAAGAGAAGGTTTTGCCTCCTGGCAGGTACAGGTTCTTCTGATTTTCTCATTTTATTCATCCTGCTATGGGTATTTAGCGCAAATGCCTTCTGACTAGACTTGAAGCATTTTTGTTTAAGAATACAATCAGTGTTTGAATCTAAGCCATAAGAGGTCTCAACAACTTGAACAGAAGAGTAATAAATTATAATTATTAGTACCAGAGGGTCATGAAGCAAATGTTATTTAACCAGGGACTAAACCCAAGCAGTTATTGGGATGTTCACTTTGCGTGCATGCTAAGTCGAGCTTCAGTCATATCTGACTCCTTGTGACCCTGTGGACTGTACTCCACCAGCCTCCTCTGTCCATGGGATTCTCCAGGCAAGAATACTGGAGGGGACTTTTGAAGTGAAGTTGCTTAGTTGTGTGTGACTCTTTGTGATCCTATGGACTGTAGCCTACCAGGCTCCTCCATCCGTGGAATTTTCCAACAAGAGTACTGGAAAATTCCAAGAGTGGGTTGTCATTTCCTTCTCCAGGGGATCTTCCCGACCCAGAGATCGAACTCAGGTCTCCCACATTGCAGGCAGACACTTACCCTCTGTGCCACCAGGGGACTCTCAGTTCAGTTCAGTTCAGTCGCTCAGTCGTGTCCGACTCTTTGCTACCCCATGAATCACAGCACGCCGGGCCTCCCTGTCCATCACCAACTCCGGGAGTTCACTCAAACTCAAGTCCATCGAGTCGGTGATGCCATCCAGCCATCTCATCCTCTGTTGTCCCCTTTTCCTCCTGCCCCCAATCCCTCCCAGCATCAGAGTCTTTTCCAATGAGTCAACTCTTCGCATGAGGTGGCCAAAGGACTGGAGTTTCAGCTTTTAGCGTTTTTCCTTCCAAACAACACTCAGGACTGATCTCCTTTTAGGACCTCAGTTAATACTAAGAGTTGAGGTGCATTTCAGATCTTCTCTGACAGATGTGGAGGAATTAGCCTATAGTAGCTGTCTATTGCTGCATGATAAATTACCCCAAAGCTTAGCAGCTAAAACAGTGTTCTCTCCCAGTTTCTGTGGGTGGGAATCTGGGCGTGGCTTCACTGACACAGCCTCTGTCAGGCTGTTGAGGTTGGCCTGAACGGCCCTCAGCTCCTTGCCTCCTGGGCTCCTCCATGGAGCAGCTCCCAACATGGCAGCTGCCTTCCCTCACCCAGCACGAGAAAGTGGGTAGGTGGGTGAGAGACGGCACCTACGACAGAAACCAGTCTTTCTGCTACCTAATCTCAGCAGAGATGTCCATGGCCTCTGCTACATTTTGTTTGCTAAAAAGGAACCCTCAAATCCAGGCAACACTTGAGGGTACAGGGTCACACCAGAGTGTGAACACTGGGGACCTAGATCTCTGGAGTCTTTTTTGGATATTGGTTGCCACCACATGACTCCTACTACTCTTATGTGGTCGCAGATTTAAACAGGCAAAGATGAAAAGATTAATTTTTATAATGGTGGTGTTTTCAACTGTCCCCTCACCCCCACCCTGCTTCATAAATCAGCTTAATTTGTGAATCAGGATCAAAATGCTGTTGATAAACAATGCTCCCGCATCCCCATCAAGCCTTATTTTTCATTCTCCTTAGTTATATTGACATTGCAATAAATAAATAAGAACCATTGTAAGTATTAATATGACTTGCTGGTTTATTGGCAGTTCAGTGGGTAAATTCAGTGTCAGATTTTTACATTTTAAAACAGTTCTGATTTCCCACCAGTGGACAGATACACAGTGGCAGCTTGTGATTCTTCAGTTTCCTTAAATGCGTTTGTTATTTGTCAGCTTCAGGAGATGTTCTACACCCCAAGTTGCTGCCCTGGTTTTCATGCTCTGATCTGCTCTCACCAACAGATGGCCTCGCCAAGCACAGCTTCTCTGGGAACAGGTTTTCACCAAAGCCCAGATCTTCTCGCATCTCTCTCACTGCTTAGATGTGTTTGTTGCTGTCAGGAGAGGAGGAAAAAATGAGTAGAGGAGATGAAAGAGGGAGCAACGAAACAGGAAAATAGTACTGTTCAGAGCTGGGTTCTCAAGTAAGGCAGTACAGATGTTTTTTTTTCTTCATTTTCCACCATTTATTCTTGGTATCAAAACTAGTTCAACTCTTCTTACAAAATGAAAGCAAAATACTGGAGACATATATCACATTTTTCTTCCTGTGGCTTTAGCCCATCCCTACCCCACCAAAAGAGACCAGAAAAAAAAACTCAGAACTCAAGAGCAAAACCAACTCTACCTGACCACATTCATAAAAAATGACACGGGGATACACTGCAGAACAGAAAGAGGTCGTCTGCTCTGTGTCCGAAGGTTTCTCCATCGTGTCTTGTGCTAGGTGAGCACCCGTCATTGAACATGCTGTGTGTCAAATGCAAACGTACGGTCAGATGTCATATAGCATACATCTATAACATACAACATACAACATACAAGCATATGTCAGATCTCAGGAGAGATGGTGAACATAGCAGAAACTGAAACTCTCCCTGCGGTACTTATCTTTAAGCACTGTAAAAGCAGCAACTCTTAAATCACAAGTTCATTTCTTTTCAACCTAGTCAGTCCTTATTTTATTTGGGCTGTGTTCTTTCAAGCAACTGACTAGATTTCCCTTCAACAGAATGTGTTTGGCTCACTTTATCACTCCAATAAAAATTTCAGGGAAGAAGTGTGCTTTACATGCAAAAGAGTATTCTAAACAAAATCTTCCTAGCTTCAAACCTACCCAAGTGCACAGGCTTCGTACAAATGCATTTTTATTAGGCCTCTAGAAAGAGGTCTCCACAACCAATAGCACCCGAAAAAAAGAAAAAGCATATTCAAAATAAAGGCTCTGGCAAACTATTAGAGGAAACACAAAATCACTTTGAAGTGGCCAGTGGCAATAGATATAATGCATAAACCTGAATAAGTGAAGTTTGAAGTCACTCCTTATTGGCAGTTGACTTTACTTTGGTCTAATAGGATGATGTTACCTCAGTTCAGTTCATTGCTCAGTCATGTCCTACTCTTTGAGACCCCATGTACTGCAGCATGCCAGGTTTCCCTGTCTATCACCAACTCCTGGAATATACTCAAACTCATGTCCATTGAGTTGGTGATACCATCCAACCATCTCATCTGTCATCCCCTTCTCCTCCCATCTTCAGTCTTTCCCAGCATCAGGGTCTTTTCTGATGAGTCAGTTCTTTGCATCAGGTGGCCACAGTACTGGAGTTTCAGCTTCAGCATCAGCCCTTCCAGTGAATATTCAGGACTGATTTCCTTTAGGATGGACTGGTTGGATCTCCTTACAGTCCAAGGGACTCTCAAGAGTCACCTCCAGCACCACAGTTCAAAAGCATCAATTCTTCAGCACTCAGCTTTCTTTATAGTCCAATTCTCATATTCATACATGACTACTGGAAAAACCATAGCTTTGACTAGATGGACCTTTGTTGGCCAAGTAATGTCTCTGCTTTTTAATATTCTGTCTAGGTTGGTCATAACTTTTCTTCCAAGGAGCAAGCGTCTTTTAATTTCATGGCTGCAGTCACCATCTGCAGTGATTTTGGGACCCCCCAAAATAGTCTGTCACTGTTTCCCCTGTTTCCCCATCTATTTGCATGAAGTGATGGGACCAGATGCCACGATCTTCGTTTTCTGAATGTTGAGTTTTAAGCCAACTTTTTCACTCTCCTCTTTCACTCTCATCAAGAGGCTCTTTAGTTCCTCTTCACTTTCTGCCATAAGGGTGGTGTCATCTGCATATCTGAGGTTATTGATATTTCTCCCAGCAATCTTGATTCCAGCTTGTGCTTTATCCAGTCCAGCATTTCTCATGATGTACTCTGCATATAAGTTAAATGAGCAGGGTGACAATATACAGCTTTGATGTACTCCTTTTCCTATTTGGAACCAGTCTTTTGTTCCATGTCCAGTTCTAACTGTTGCTTCTTGACCTGCACACAGATTTCTCAGGAAGCAGGTCAGGTGGTATGGTATTCCCATCTCTAAGAATTTTCCAGTTTGTTGTGATCCACACAGTCAAAGGCTTTGGCATAGTCAATAAAGCAAAAGTAGAATGTTACCTACAGTTGTATTAATTGGGAAATCCCTTATTTGGGCCATTCATTGATCAGGCATTTGTTGAGTCCTTATTATGTGACAGGGAAAATTGCTGACTTCTGGAGATAGAGGTAATTATAGCTATGACAAATAAGGCACTGTCTTTGCTGTCAAGACACTTGTAGGAGAGATGGTTGAATTAGTGACTGTAAGTTCACTTAGAGCTGTGTATAGAGTTTAATTAAAGTTCTCAGCTGCCTAAGAAACAGGTTTGCCTATGATGACTTGAGTCTTAGAGGTGGTCTGGGTGGGAAGGGATGCTCCTGGCAGAGGACACGGGTTGGAGGCACAGTGGTGTGAACTGAATAAGTGTCTTGGTGTGGTTGAGCATGAAGTGTTATGAAGTAGGAGGAGAGAAGTTAGACAGGGAGGCAGAGCAGTATCAGGAGGGTCATATGAGCTGTTTGTGCTGCTGATGCCAAGAAGCCCCTAATGGACTCTGAGCATGACCTCATAATCAGGATTGCATCTTAGAAAAGTCATTGAATTTAGGATGAATTTGTGGGGAACAGATTAAAAGGGGCAAGACTGAAGGGAGAGGGACCAGTTAATGGCCCTTTGTAGTAGTCTAGGTAAGAGATGATGGTAGGAGCAGATGATTTCAGAGACATTTCAAAAACAATTTATGAAACTTGGAAGATGGAGTGGATGAATGGGATGAGGAGAAAAGCTTTACAACCGATTCTAGTGCACAATCGACTGTTAGATTATAGTTGGTTACCGTTGCTGATTGAGATTGCAGTGTTGGGAGAGGAATTTTGATTTTTGTTTAATTCATCTTTGTATTGTTTCTTTTTTGTTTTACAAGGAGCATCCATTACTAAGAGGGGATGTTTGATTCCAGAAAACCAATCACTATTGGCAATAACTAGGTGCAGCCTCAGAATTTTCAAGTGGTTCTTTTTCTTATTAGCCTAAGTGTATTGGTCAGAGAAGTCATTTAAATAAGCATTCATAGGAAAGTGAATTCCTTTAAAAAAGTAATAGACAATTTTTAGCATAGTTTAATTTTATGGAAAATAGCTCTCACATTCCCTCCTTTCTCCTACATACAGTTTCCTCTGTTTACATCTTGTATTAGTGTGGTTTATTTGTTACAATTTATGATCCAGTATTAATACATTATTATTAACTCAAGTTTACAGGGGTATTCACTTTCTGTGACGTATATTCTATGGGTTTTGGAAAATGTATAATGACATTTATTCACCATTTCTGTATTCATCATTTCCATATCATACAGAGTAATTTCACTGCCCTAAAATTCCCTATGTTCTATCTATTCATCCTTCCCTCCCTCCCCCTGAAACTTTTGCAAACACTGATCTTTTCACAATCTCTGTAGGTTTTCTGAATTTCTTACAGTTGGAGTCATACAGTATGTAGCCTTTTCAGATTGTATTCTTTCAACTAGCAATATACATTTAAAGAACTTCCCTGGTGGCCCAGCTGTTAAGGCTCTGTGCTTCCAGTGCAGGGGGCATGGGTTTGATCCTTGATTGGGAAACTAAGATCCTACATGGTATGGCCAAAAAAAAAAAAAAAAATTTAAGTTTCCTCCATGTCTTTTGAGGGCTTGATAGTGCATTTCTTTTTAGTGTTGAATAATATTCTATTGGCTTCCCTGGTGGAAGAATCCTCCTGCCTATGCAGGAGATGCGGGTTTGATCCCTGGGTCAGGAAAATCCCCTGGAGAAGGAAATGGCAACCCACTCCAGTATTCTTGCCTGGGAAAGCCCATAGACAGAGGAGCATGGCAGGCTACAGTCCATGGGGCCACAAGAGAGTCAGACTCTACTTAGCAACTAAATAAAAACAAATACTCCATTGTCTGGATATACCACAGTTTATTTATCCATCACGTACAGAATGACATCTTGGTTGCTTCCAAGGTTTGGCAAAAAAATAAAGCTACTATAAATGTCCACGTTTAGGTTTTTGTGTGGATATAAGCTTTCAACTCCTTTGAGTAGGTCCCAGGGAGCACAGTTGTTGGACTGTATGAAAGAGAATGTTTCGTTTTGTAAGAAACTGTGGAAACATCCTCCAGAGTGATGGTCTTCCACTCTGCACTCCTACGAGCAGTGAGTGAGGGTTCCTGTTGCTCCCTGCCCTGGTCAGCATTTGGTGTTGTCGGTGTTCTGGATTTTGGCCATTCTAATAGGTGTGCAGTGGTATCTCATTGTTACTTTAATATACAATTCCCTAATGGTGACTTCAGCCATGAAATTAGAAGATGATTACTTCTTGGCAGGAAAGCTATGACAAACCTAGACAGTGTATTAAAAAGCAAAGACATCATTTGCCTACAAAGGTTCGTATAGTCAAGGTTTTGGTCCTTCCAGTAGTCATGTAGGGATGTGAGAGTTGGACCATAAAGAAGGCAGAGCATTGAAGAATTGACTCATTTGAAGTGAGGGACTGGAGAAGACTCTTGAGAGTCCCTTGGACAGTAAGGAGATCAAACCAGTCAATCCTAAAGGAAATCAGCCCTGAATACTCATTGGAAGGACTTGATGCTGAAGCTCCAATACTTTGGCCACCTGAGGTGAAGAGCCGACTCACTAGAAGAGACCCTGATGCTGGGAAAAACCAAAGGCAGAATGAGAAGAAGGTGACAGAAGATGAGATGATCGAATGGCATCACTGATTCAATGGACATGAACTTGGGCAAACTCTGAGAGATGGTGAGGGACAGGGAGGCCTGGCGTGCTGCAGTCCATGGGGTCTCAATCAGACACAACTTGGGGACCGAACAACAGCACTGAGACACGAGGTGCAGCATGTGCTTGTTTGCCATCTCTATATGTACTTTGGCGAGGTGTCTGTTCAGACCTTTTCCCGTTTTAAAATTGGGTTGTTCTGTAATGACCTACATGGGAAAAGAATTTTTAAAAAGAGTGGATATATGTAAATGTATAACTGACTCACTGCTGTATAAAAGAAACTAACACAATGTTATAAACCGACTATACTCCAGTAGATTAATTTGAAAAAAATAAAATTGGGTTATTTTCTTATTCTTGAATTTTAAGAGTTCTTTGTATGTTTTGGATACTAGTTCTTTATCAGATATGTGCTTTGCAAAGATTGGAGCTTGTCTTTTCCTTCTCTTAACAGTGACTTTCACAGAGCAGTTTTTAATTTTAAAGAAGTCCAATTTACCAGTTTTTTTCTTCCATGGATCTTGTTTTTGGTATATCTAAAAGGTCATTGCCAAACCCAAGGTCACATAGATTTCTTCTGTTCTAGAAGTTTTAGAGTTTGTTTTTTGCATTGAGGTCTACGCTCTTATTTGTGGAAGGTAGTGATTAAAAGTCTGTGTCTAGGTTCATTTTCTCCCATGTGGATGTCCAGTTGTTCTAGCACTGTTTGTTGAAAAGATTATCCTTTTTAACTGAAGTGCCTTTGCTGCTGCTCTTTTCTGGAAGGGGAAAAAAGACCAATATTCTGGCTTCCATGACTGGTTACATGGTAGTGCCATTGAGATTAGGAATACAGGAGGAACAGGTTTGTATGGGAAAGATAGTGAATTCAGTTTTAGATGTGCTGATTTGGAAGTATCTGTAGATAGTTCAGTTCAGTTCAGTCGCTCAGTCGTGTCCAACTCTCTTCGACCCCATGAACCACAGCATGCCAGGCCTCCCTGTCCGTCACCAACTCCCGGAGTTTACCCAAACTCATGTCCATCGAGTCGGTGATGCCATCCAGCCATCTCATCCTCTGCCGTTCCCTTCTCCTCCTGTCCCCAATCCCTCCCAGCATCAGAGTCTTTTCCAATGAGTCAACTCTTCGCATGAGGTGGCCAAAGTACTGGAGTTTGAGCTTCAGCATCAGTCCTTCCAATGAACGCCCAGGGTTGGATCTCCTTGCAGTCCAAGGGACTCTCAAGAGTTCTCCAACACCACAGTTCAAAACCATCAATTCTTCGGTGCTCAGCTTTCTTCACAGTCCAACTCTCACATCCATACATGACCACTGGAAAAACCATAGCCTTGACTACATGGACCTTTGTTGGCAGAGTAATGTCTCTGCTTTTTAAAATGCTGTCTAGGTTGGTCATAACTTTCCTTCCAAGGAGTAAGCGTCTTTTAATTTCATGGCTGCAATCACAATCTGCAGTGATTTTGGAGCCCCCCAAAATAAAGTCTGACACTGTTTCCACTGCTTCCCCATCTATTTCCCATGAAGTGATGGGACTAGATGCTATGATCTTAGTTTTCTGAATGTTGAGCTTTAAGCCAACTTTTTCACTCTCCTCTTTCACTCTCATCAAGAGGCTTTTTAGTTCCTCTTCACTTTCTGCCATAAGGGTGGTGTCATCTGCATATCTGAGGTTATTGATATTTCTCCCGGCAATAGATAGATGTTGTCAAAGAAGGAAAATCCTTTTCTAGATTTAAGTCTATAAGAAAATGAAAGATCACTTAGTTCTTTGCTGTACGTGTACGTAAAGGGAAACTAAGTCACATCTTTTCTGCACTAAATGCAGAATCAGTGTTAACGTTCAGCCTGACCTCTGTTCAGGGTTCTTCTTACTGCAGAGAGTGGCTGCACCAGACCGTGAGGAGCCCTTCTGAGAGGTTGTGCCGGTGCCCTTAATATCCAAGTCTAAAACCCCAGCTAGTTCAGCTCTGCTGCCCTCCATACTTACCTTCCCTTGTCTGTATACTCTTTTAAATCAAATATCGTTTGGGTCTTAGTAGATAATGACCTTATGGCAGTTTTTGAGTGGAGAAAATAATTTTCTTCATTTAACCCTCTTACAGTCTGGAAGGCAGGATCAGAGAGACCATGCACGATGCCTTTTGGGATCATCTGAAAGAGCGACTATCAGCTACTCCGCCAGACTTCAGCTGTGCTCTTGAACTTCTAAAGGAAATTAAAGAGGTGAGTGACAAACCTTACCTTTGCAGATATAAAGTTTCTGGACAGCTCCTGCTCACTGGAATGTCAGTGGCCAGCAAATCCCAACTGAACATGGTCCATGAATCAGTCAGAGTCTATGATCAATAGACAGAAATCACTCAGTAATTTCAACAAAGAAGTTTTAATATAAAAATTATTATAACAGGGAATTGGAGAAATGAAGGCTTTGGGCTAGTAAGAAGCAGAGAAAACTCTGCTGGAATATAAGATAAAGGAGAGTCCTGTTTCAGCCCTAGGGTAGGGGGAACACCCAAGGACTCAGTTACTCATTTGAGGGCACGGCTGTGCCAGGGGAGCTCTCTGGCCTGTGTGTGCTGTTGACCACCATGCATGGCAGGAGCTGGTTGCCAGAGTAGTCGCCTGTGCCCCAGGAGCCTAGCCCTGGAGAAGCAGCCGCTTGCTCTGCAGGAGTCCAGTACTCGAGAAACCTCTCAGCTGCGGGAGCCAGCTGCCTGTAGAGCCACATGGACTACAGGAGCCTGCTGTGAGAGCTTCCAGAACCAGGAAAACTAATTAATAGTACCTTCTGACACTTACCCAGTGTTCACAGCAGCACTGTTTACAGGAGCCAAAACATGCAAACAACCTACATGTCCATCAGCAGAGGAATGGGTGAAGGAGATGGGGAGTACATATACATAGTGGAATATTATTCAGCCATAAAAAGAATGAAATAATGCTATTTGCCACAACATAGGGGGACCTAGAGGTTATCATACTAAGCGAAGTAAGTCAGAAAGACAAATATGATATCACGTATATGTGGAATCTAAAATATGCTACCAATGAATTTATTCAACAGACAAACTTACAATTACTAAAGGGGAAAGGCTGCTGCTGCTAAGTCACTTCAGTCGTGTCTGACTCTGTGCGACCCCATAAACGGCAGCCCACCAGGCCCCACCGTCCCTGCGATTCTCCAGGCAAGAACAGTGGAGTGTGTTGCCATTTCCTTCTCCAGTGCAGGAAAGTGAAAAGTGAAAGTGAAGTCGCTCAGTCATGTCCCACTCTTAGCGACTCCATGGACTGCAGCCTACCAGGCTCCTCCGTCCATGGGGTTTTCCAAGCAAGAGTACTGGAGTGGGGTGCCATTGCCTTCTCCAAGGGGAAAGGGGAAGGGGATAAATTAGGAGTTTGGGATTAGCAGATACAAACTGCTCTGTATAAAACAGATAACAAGGTCCTATTGTATTGCACATGAACTATATTCAATATCCTGTTATAAATCATGTGTATGCTTGTGTGCTAAGTCACTTCAGTCGTGTCCAACTCTTTGCAACCCCATGGACTGTAGCCCGCCAGGCTCCTCTGGCCATGGGATTTCCCAGGCAAGAGTACTGGAGTGGGATGCCGTGCCTTCCTCCAGGGGATCTTCCTGACCCAGGGATCGAACCCATGTGTCTTACATCTCTTGCATTGGCAGGCAGGTTCTTTACCACTAGCACCATCTGGGAAGCCCAAATAATGGAGAAGAATATGAAAAAGAATTTTATTATATGTGTATCTGTAGTCTGAATCACTTTGCTGTACAATGAGAATTAACACAATATTGTAACACAACATTGTAAATCCAGGAAAAAAAAGTGCAGTTTACAGATGAAACACAATTGTTCCATCTGGTAAAGGAAAAATATTTAAAGGACTTCATTTTCTCAGAGCAGAGAAGGGAAGGGTGGATTTGGAGAGGATTTGAGTGGCAATAAATTGATAAATGTCACATTCCATTCCTTTGGTTACTCAGCTTCCATATATACCCTTCTGCTAAGTTGCTTCAGTCGTGTCCGACTCTGCGCAACCCCACAGACAGCAGCCCACCAGGCTCCCGCATCCCTGGGATTCTCCAGGCAAGAACACTGGAGTGGGTTGCCATTTCCTCCTTCAATGCATGAAAGTGAAAAGCGAAAGTGAAGTTGCTCAGTCGTGTCCAACTCTTCTCGACCCCATGGACTGCAGCCTACCAGGCTCCTCCATCCATGGGATTTTCCAGACAAGAGTGCTGGAGTGGGGTGCCATTGCCTTCTCCATACCCTTCTACTCACATTCAAATTCCTGAAAACAATTCTGTTTTTACCTAATAAGACATAGCTATCCAGGGAGTTCCCTGGTGGTCCAGTGGTTAGGACTTCTCATTTTCACTGCCAAGGGCCCAGGTTCAATTTCTGATTGGGTAACTAAGATGCCACAAGTTGCGAGGCACGGCCAAAAAAAGAGACAAAAGACATAGCTGTGTCTCTTACAAGTTCTTATTTTTTTCCCCACGTGAAGAAACTCACAGTCCCAATGGTTGTTATATCTATTGCTGTAGATATCTTCAGTCACTGTCCCACTGAATATTCTGTTCAGTTCAGTCGCTCAGTCATGTCCAACTGTTTGTGATCCCATGGACTGAAGTACGCCAGGCCTCCCTGTCCAACACCAACTCCCGGAGCTTGCTCAAACTCATGTCTATCGAGTAGGTGATGCCATCCAACCATCTCATCCTCTGTTGTCCCCTTCTCCTCCTGCTTTCAATCTTTCCCAGCATCAGGGTCTTTTCAAATGAGTCAGTTCTTCACATCAGGTGGCCACAGTATTGGAGCTTCAGCATCAGTTCTTCCAATGAATGTTCAGGACTGATTTCCTTTAGGATGGACTGGTTGGATCTCCTTGCAGTCCAAGGGACTCTCAAGAGTCTTCTTCAACACCACAGTTCAAAAGCATCAATTCTTTAGCACTCAGCCTTCTTTATGGTCCAGCTCTCACATCCATACATGACCACTGGAAAAACCATAGCTTTGACTAGATGGACCTTTGTTGGCAGAGTAGTGTCCCTGCTTTTTAATATGTCTAGGTTGGTCATAGTTTATCTTCCAAGGAGCAAGCGCCTTTTAATTTCATGGCTGCAGTCACCATCTGCAGTGATTTTGGAGCCCAAGAAAATAAAGTCAGCCACTGTTTCCATTGTTTCCCCATCTGTTTGCTATGAAGTGATGGGATAAAGTGACGGGACTGGATGCTGTGATCTTCGTTTTTTAAATGTTGAGTTTTAAGCCAGCTTTTCACTCTCCTCTTTCACTTGCATCAAGAGGCTCTTCAGTTCCTCTTTGCTTTCTGCCATAAGGGTGGTGTCATCTGCATATCTGAGGTTGATATTTCTCCCAGCAATCTTGATTCCATCTTGTGCTTCATCCAGCCTGGCATTTCTCATAACGTACTCTGCATATACAGTGAAATAAGCAGGATGATGATATACAGCCTTGAAGTACTCCTTTCCCAATTTGGAACCAGTCCGTTGTTCCATGTCTGGTTCTAACTGTTGCTTCTTAACCTGCATACAGATTTCTCAGGAGGCAGGTCAGGTGTCTGGTATTCCCATCTCTAAGAATTTTGTGCAGTTTGTTGTGATCCACACACTCAAAGGCTTTAGTTTAGTCAATAAAGCAGAAGTAGATGTTTTTCTTGAACTCTCTTTCTTTTTCGATGATCCAGTGGCTGTTGGCAGTTTGATCTCTGGTTCCTCTGCCTTTTCTAAATCCAGCTTAAACATCTGGAAGTTCTCGGTTCATGTACTATTGAAGCCTTGCTTGGAGAATTTTGAGCATTACTTTGCTAGCAAGTGAGATGAGTGCAATTGTGCAGTAGTTGGAACATTTTTTGGCATTGCCTTTCTTTGGGATTGTAGTGAAGGCTGACCTTTTCCAGTCCTGTGGCCACTGCTGAGTTTTCCAAATTTGCTGACATATTGAGTTATTTTGGCATATTGTTATGCTGGCATATTGAGAATATTGTTACCTATAGGCTAAACTGTAAAATTTAACTTCCAACAACCTATGTATAAAATAATAATGAGGTTCCTTAAAAAACTAAAACAGAGCTACCGTATGATCCAGCAATCCCACTCCTGGGCATGTATCCAGAGAAAAGTGAAAATGAAGTCGCTCAGTCGTGTCCGACTCTGTGCAACCCCATAGACAGCAGCCCACCAGCCTCCCCCATCCCTGGGATTCTCCAAGCAAGAACACTGGAGTGGGTTGCCATTTCCTTCTCCAAATCCAGAGAAAACCATAATTCAAAAGATACATGTGCCCCAGTATTCATTGCAGCACTGCTTACTGTAGCTAAGACATGGAAGCACCCTAAATGTCCTTAGACAGATGAATGGATAGAGAAGATATGGTACATATGCACAATGGGATATTACTCAGCCATAAAAAGAATGAAGTGATGCCATTTGCAGCAATATACACACTACGGTGTGTATAATCTGGGCGTTCCCTGGTGGTCCAGAGGCTGACACCATGCTCCCAATGCAGGAGACCTGGGTTCGATTCCTGATCAGGGAACTAGGTCCCACATGCTGCATGCAGGCGGAGCTCCTCTGAGGAAGGAGGCTTGGCATACTCAAAGGCAGGATCGAGCCTCAGCATGCAACTAAGACCTGGCACAGAAAAATAAATTAATAAATGTGAAAAAGTAGATAATCTAGTAAGGCCTTACTGTAAAGCACAATAGACTCCTTGATATTCTGTAATAACCTATATGGGAAAAGAGTCTGAAAAAGATAAATCACTTTGCTGTGCCCCTGAAACTAGCATGGCATTGTAAATCAATTATACTCTAATATGAAATAAAAATTAAAACAGTCATGGGAGAGAGAAGAAAATGGTTAGCATATACAAATAAACCCATGCTTATAAGAAGCAGAGAGAAAATGTATGGTCTTTGTTTCTGTAATGGTCACAGGGCTGTGTTTGGTATTTGTGGTTTCATTTTATGATTCATTCCGTATTTTCCTTGTCTTCCGGTGTTGGGGTTTTTTATCTGACAGAGTGACCCAAACCTTCATTGCCAAAGAGTCTGAGTGCTCAGGCATTTTTCTTTTGCTGTTTGTATGCTGTGGTTTCCCCTTGACCTTTATTATTGGGTATGGAAATACCAAGAAGTACCTCAGAATCTTCCAGATTCCAGACACAGTCCTTCTTGCCCCCAGTGTGCAGCAGCAGCCCAGCTTCCTCTTGGTGCTCAGGGTCAGGTATTCTAGTCCAGAGAGGAACTCCTTTTTTGCCTTGTTGGCTCAGTGATGTTGTTGTTCAGTTGCTAAGTTGTGTCCAACTCTTTGCGACCCCATGGACTGTAGCACACCAGGCTCCTCTGTCCTTCACTGTCTCCTGGAATTTGTTCAAATTCATGTCCATTGAGTTGGTGATGCTATCTAGCCATCTCATCCTCTGCCGCCCTTTCTCCTTTTGTCTTCAGTCTTTGCCAGCATCAGAGTCTTTTCCAATGAGTCAGCTCTTTGCATCAGGTGGCCAAAGTATTGGAGCTTCCGCATCAGTCCTTCCAATGAATATTCAGGGTTGATTTCCTTTAGGATTGACTGGTTTGATCTCCTTGCAGTCCAAGGGACTCTCAAGAGTCTTCTCTAACACCACAGTTGGAAAGCATCAATTCTTCAGCGCTCAGCCTTCTTTATAGTCCAACTCTCACATCCATACATGACCACAGGAAAAACCATAGCCTTGACTAGATGGACCTTTGTCAGCAAAGTGATGTCTCTGCTTTCTAATACACTGTCTAGGGGGCTGTCTTACCTTCTAATTCTGTGGAACCAGTGCAAGCATTCCTCCCAAATCAGCAGGGCCCGAAGTTGGCAGGATGGGAAACAAAAGTTCTGCAAGTGGGTTTTTAGATTTAATAGAGAGAGCAGCCAGCCCTACTTCCACCCCTGATTCTGGGACCAAGTCTTCTCTCTTTAGGGAACAGCACTGAATAATAGTTTTGATTCAAAGCATATATTGCATCTTGCAAGACAGAACTTCTTCAGTTCAGGATATTATCTGTCAGCTAATGCTATAACTGAGTCTTCAATAAGCCATTCCACTTTTCAGTTAAGATCAGTCAACTTTCTGTGAGGGGGCATGTGGGTATGAACCCATTGCTGTACTTTCTTGGCTGTAAAATGAGTTCCTTGATCAGATGCAATGCTGTGGGGCATGCCAGAACCCAGACAGTGGATAAGGCCTTCTGTGAGATTCTGTGAGTACATGGGTTTTGGTGCCTAACAGAGGTAGAGAAGACAGCTTTATATTCAGAATGTGTTTGTTCCATTGAAGGTGAGTCTTTGCCCCCTCAGTGAAGGAAGAGGTCCAGAAAGGTCCTAAACAAATCGTCTGCTACCAGATGGCTGGCTGATCCTCCCTGGGGGAGCAGTGCCACATTACAGACTTAGTTGTTTGTGTTTGGGGGGATTTTTTTTTATTATGGTAAGCATAAACTTTTTGCCATTTTAATAATGTTAAGGGTTACAATAATGTTAAGGGTTACAATTCAGTGGCATTTACAATGTTATGCACCCATCACCATTATCCATTTCCAAAATGTTTTTATCTTCGCAAACAAAATTAAACAGTAACTCCTCATATACCTCTTCCCTCAGTGCCTGGTAGCTTCTGTTTTATCTTCGGTCTCTGTGAATTTGACTGCTGTAAGTACCTCACATAAGTGGAATCATACAACATTTGTCCTTATGCATATGGCAAATTTTACTTAGCATAATGTTTTCAAGGTTGGTCCTCATTGTAGCATGGATCAGAGCATCATCTCTTTCTGTGGCTGAAAATACTCCATTGTATGGATAATCCTACATTTTGTTAATCCATGCATCTGCTGCTGGGCGTTGGTGTTGTTTTCCCATTTTTGCTGTTGTGAATAGTGCTGCTGGGGGAACGTTTGTGTCCAAGGCTTTGTTTGGGCATCTCTTTTCCCGTCTTTGGGATATACGCCCAGGAGTGGAACTGCAGCGTCATGTGATGATGTTTAATTTACTGAGAAACCACTGGAGCGTTTTCCACGGTGTCTTAGCATTTACATTCCCACCAGAAATGTGCCTATTTCTCAACATTTTCACTGACTTTTCAGCATGTATTTTTCCTTTTTTAAAAACATTAGACATCTGCCCCTGGTGCAGCCACGTCTGACGCGGAGTCTTGTTGTGGTTTTGACTTGCATTTCCCTTGTGGCCCGTGGTGATGAGTATCTCCCTGTGCTTGGCGCTGTCTTCTGCATTGTCTTTGGAGAAATGTTTACTCAAGTCCTTTGCCCATTTTAAAATTGAGTTGTCTTTTTGTTGTTGAGTTGTAAAAGTTCCTTAAACATTCTGCATCCTTGACCCTTGTTAGATAAATGATTTGCAGATATTTTCTTCCATTCTGTGGGTAGCTCCCCCCCCTACTTTGCTTGATGTGTCCCTTGATGCACAAATGTTTTAATTTTAACAAAGCCCAATTCATCTAGTCTGTGGTAACTTCTGCTTTTGGTGTCATATCTTGTGAAATCCAAAATCGTGAAGATTTGCTCCTGTTTTCTTCTGAGAATTTCAGAACTTAAGCTCTTATGTTTAGGTCTTCTACCCAATTTGAGTTATATTTTATTTGGTGTAGGTATGGTTCAACTTAACTTTTCTGTATGTGGATATCCAGTTTTCCCCAATACCATTTGTTGAAAAGACTGTCCTTTCCCCATTGAATGGCCTTGGCATTGTTTTCAAAAACCATGTGACCATACGTCCAGGTTTTATTTCTGGGCTCTGTATTCTAGCGTGCTTTGTGTGTCTCCTTACGCCAGTATATGCTTGGTCTCTTATGGGCCACTTTCATCTGACGATAGGTGGCTGTGTGCATGTCCAGTCTGGTGCCTAGGTCGGTCAGACAACGCCTGACGGGACGCTCAGGCCACATCTTACCCATTGTCCTGTGTTAAGGTGTTTGCTTTCTCCCAAGGGTCAAGCACAAGCCAGAATGATTTCTCCAAAGGCAAATAGTTATCCCCAGAAGAGGGCATAGGTTTGCTCCCAAATCCTAGAAGTCTGTGCTGTGCTGCTCCTGTCAGTACTTGCTCAGAGGGTGTGTACAGCATCCACAACTCGCCAGGGACACTTCAGGTATCATCGAGTCTCCTGGCTCGGGCTGGGCTTGCTGCAGAGCCTAAGTTTTGCTTGGTTCCACTTGAAACTGGTAGCCTTGTGAGCGACTCTAAATGAATGTCACAGTAGCAGTCTCAAATGTGGTGTATGTTACCTTGAAAATCTACAAAGATGGACAAGTGTTTTGCCTTTTTTCATGATGGGTTGTTTGATGTGCAGCAGCTTATCTTTCATCTTGGAGTGGATGGCTTGACAGGCTCAGATCACTGAAACTCTTAAGTCACTTCCCTGAGGTCATGGGCTGCCCATTCTTACAGGGATTATCTGCCAGGCTCTAGTTTGCATGTTTTTTTGAGACATTTTAAGTACTTGCTACTTTCTGCTCATCAGGTCCACTGGACGTGTGGCCATTTGAGTTCAAACCTCACTCACTGTGCAGATTTTGTATCAGTCAGGGTCCAGTCAGGCAGAAGAAACCACAGGGTGATTTGAACAAGGAAACGCTGCTGTGCTGTGGGAACTTGCTGGCAAGAGCACCCTGGAGCCTGGAAAGAGAGCCTCTTCCTCTTGCTGTGTCTCTTTAGCACCCTCTGCCGGCAGAACATAACACTGTGCCAGCCCGCAGAGGAAAACGAAAGGGCCCAGCGCATTTTCCCAGAGTAGGCACTGACGGGCCGATTTGGAACTGAGGCTCCGGATGCATAATAGGCATAGTTTATCATTTAAATGGACAGTGCGGAGCAGGTTTTACTTGTTCAAGATGAAGCTAAATAGTTGGGACCTTGCTGTGACAATACAGTATTCCATTCAATTATTAATAACTAACACTATTCCTCACCATCACCAATATCTGTATATTACGGAGGCACAGATGTGAATAAGACAGTCTCTGTCCATAGGGAACTTATATATTTTTCTGTTAATAAGTTATTTTCAAGGGACTTTGAACAGTTCCTTTGCCTATTTCATTCTTTGAAGTAAAATTTAAACCTCAAAAATGCTTGCTTTGGTAAATTAAGAGTACCTCCTCAGATTTCCCTGGTGGCGCAGTGGATAGGAGTCCGCCCGCCAGTGCAGGGGACACAGGTTCAATCCCTGGTCCAGAAAGATCCCACATGGTGCAGAGCAGCTAAGCCGGTGTGCAGCAACAGAGCCCACGCTCTGCAGCCCGTGTGCTGCAACTACTGGAGCCTGTGCACCTAGCGCCTGTGCTCTGCAGCAGAAGCCACCGCAGCGGGGAGTAGCTGCCGCTTCATGCAACCAGAGAAAGCCTATGCAAAAGCAACGAAGACTCGGTGCAGCCAAAAATAAGTAAATAAAATAAAAATTTAAGAAGATTTTTAAAGAGTACTTTAGCACCATGTGATGCTGTATGTTTTTTATCTGTGTACCTTGCATTTCTTTTTTACCATACCCCTTGATTTTACTTATCTCTTTATCTCAATCTGTGTAGAAAATGATACACTTACTGCTGCTATCATTGATCCCCTGAACCCTTGCACTATCACTGGTCCCTAAACAAAGATAAATAATATTCTTTAAGAAATTGACGGGCCTCACTTCTTTTTTTAAAAAAAATTTTTTTGGATTATAGTTGATTTATAATATTGTGTTAATTTCTGCCGTACAACAAAATATTCAGTTATACATATAACCACTCTTTTTTAGATTATTTTTCCATATAGGTCATAGAGTATTGAGAAGAGTTCCCTGTGCTATAAAGTAGGTCCTTATTAGTTACTATTTTATATATAATAGTGCATATTGTCTTTTCCAGTCTCCCAATTTATACCTTTCCTTTCCCCCACTGCTTTCCACCCTGGTAACCATGAGTTTGTTTTCTACGTCTCTGGCTCTATTTCTGTTCTGTAAATAAATTCATTTGTACCATTGTTTTAGATTCCATATGTCATTTCACTTCAGTCACTCAGTCATGTCCGACTCTTTGCGACCCCATAGACTGCAGCACACCAGGCCTCCCTGTCCATCACCAACTCCCAGAGTTTACTCAAACTTGTGTTCATGGAGTCAGTGATGCCATCCAACCATCTCATCCTCTGTCGTCCCCTTCTCCTCCCACCTTCAGTCTTTCCCAGCATCAGGATCTTTTTTAATGAGTTAGTTCTTTGCAACAGGTGGCCAAAATATTGGAGTTTAAGCTTCAGCATCAGTCCTTCCAGTGAATATTCAGGACTGATTTCCTTTAGGATGGACTGGTTGGATCTCCTTGCAGTCCAAGGGACTCTCAAGAGTCACCTCCAACACCACAGTTCAAAAGCATCATTCTTCGGCGCTCAGCTTTCTTTATAGTCCAACTCTCACAACCATACATGACTACTGGAAAAACCATAGCCTTGACTAGATGGACCTTTATTGGCAAAGTAATGTCTCCGCTTTTAAATATGCTGTCTAGGTTGGTCATAACTTTTCTTTCAAGGGGAAAGAGTCTTTTAATTCATGGCTGCAGTTACCATCTGCAGTGATTTTGGAGCCCAAGAAAATAAAGTCTGTCACTGTTTCCACTGTTTCCTCATCTATTTGCCATGAAGTGATGGGACCAGATGCCATGATCTTAGTTTTCTGAATGTTGAATTTTAAGCCAACTTTTTCACTCTTCTCTTTCACTTTCATCAAGAGGCTCTTTAGTTCCTCTTCGCTTTCTGCCATAAGGGTGGTGTCATCTGCATATCTGAGGTTATTGATATTTCTCCTGGCAATCTTGATTCCAGCTTGTACTTCATCCAGCCCAGCATTTCTCATTAAGTACTCTGCATATAAGTTAAATAAGCAGGGTGACAATCTACAGCCTTGATGTACTTCTTTCCCAATTTGGAACCAGTCTGTTGTTCCATATCCGGTTCTAACTATTGCTTCTTGACCTGCATACAGATTTCTCAGGAGGCAGGTAAGGTGTCTGATATTCCCATCTCTTGAAGAATTTTCCACAGTTTGTTGTGATCCATACAGTCAAAGGCTTTAGCAGAAGTCAGTAAAGCAGAAGTAGATTTTTTTTGGAACTCTCTTGCTTTTTCGATGATCTGGCAGATGTTGGCAATTTGATCTCTGGTTCCTCTGCCTTTTTCTAAATCCAGCTTGAACATCTGGAAGTTCACGGTTCATGTACTGTTGAAGCCTGGCGTGGAGAATTTTGAGCATTACTTTACTAGCTTGTGAGATGAATGCAAATGTGCAGTAGCTTGAACCTTCTTTGGCATTGCTTTTCTTTGGGATCGGAATGAAAACTGACCTTTTCCAGTCCTGTGGCCACTGGTGATTTTTCCAAATTTGCAGGCATATTGAGTGTAGCACTTTCACAGCATCATCTTTTAGGATTTGAAATAGCTCAACTGGAATTCCATCATCTCCACTAGCTTTGTTTGTAGTGATGCTTTCTAAGGCCTGCTTGACTTTGCATTCCAGGATGTCTGCCTCTAGGTGAGTGATCACACCATCATGGTTATCTGGGTCGTGAAGATCTTTTTGTACAGTTCTTCTGTGTATTCTTGACATCTCTTCTTAATATCTTCTGCTTCTGTTAGGTCCATACCATTTCTGTCCTTTATTGTGCCCATCTTTGCATGAAAAGTTCCCTTGGTATCTCTAATTTTCTTGAAGAGATCTCTAGTCTTTCCCATTCTATTGTTTTCCTCTATTTCTTTGCATTGATCGCTAAGGCAGGCTTTCTTATCTCTCCTTGCTATTCTTTGGAACTCTGCATTCCAAATGGGTATATCTTTCCTTTTCTCCTTTGCCTTTCACTTCTCTTCTTTTCACAGCTATTTGTAAGCCCTCCTCAGACAACCACTTTGCCTTTTTGCATTTCTTTTTCTTGAGGGTGGTTTTGATCACTGTACAATGTCACAGACCTCCGTCCATAGTTCTTCAGGCACTCTGATCAGATCTAATCCCTTGAATCTATATGTCACTTCCACTGTATAATTGTAAGGGATTTGCTTAGGTCATACCTGAATGGTCTGGTAGTTTTCCCCACTTCCTTCAATTTAAGTCTGAACTTTGCAATATGGAGTTCATGATCTGAGCCATAGTCAGCTCCTGGTCTGGTTTTTGCTGACTGTATAGAGCTTGTCCATCTTTGGCTGCAAAGAATATAATCAGTCTGATTTTGGTATTGACCATCTGGTGATGTCCATGTGTAGAGTCTTCTCTTGTGTTGTTGGAAGAAGGTGTTTGCTATGACCAGTGCGTTCTCTTGGCAGAACTCTATTAGCCTTTGCCCTGCTTCATTCTGTACTCCAAGGCCAAATTTGCCTGTTACTCCAGGTGTTTCTTGACTTCCTAGTTTTGCATTCCAGTCCCCTATAATGAAAAGGACATCTTTTTTGGGTGTTAGTTCTAGAAGGCCTCGTAGGTCTTCATAAAACCGTTCAACTTCAGCTTCTTCAGCATTACTGGTTAGGGCATAGACTTAGATTACTGTGATGTTGAATGTTTTGCCTTGGAAATGAACAGAGATCATTCTATCATTTTTGAGATTGCATCAAAGTACTGCATTTCAAACTCTTTCGTTGACTATGATGGCTACTCCATTTCTTCTAAGGGATTCCTGCCCGCAGTAGTGGATGTGATGGTCATCTGAGTTAAATTCACCCATTCCAGTCCATTTTAGTTCGCTGATTCCTAGAATGTCAACATACACTCTTGCCATCTCCTGTTTGACCACTTCCAATTTGCCTTGATTCATGGACCTAACATTCCAGGTTCCTATGCAATATTTTCTTTACAGCATTGGACTTTACTTCCATCACCAGTCACATCCACAACTGGGTACTGTTTTTGCTTTGGCTCCATCTCTTCATTCTTTCTGGAGTTTCCATATGTAAGTGATATCATATATTTGTCTTTCTCTGTCTGATTTCACTCAGTATGACAGTCTCTAGGTCCGTCTATGCAAATGGCATTCTTTCTTTTTCATGACTAATGTTCCATTGTATATATGTATGACGTCATCTTTATCCATCCCTGATGATGAACTTTAGGCTGTTTCCAGTAGTCCTGCTATTGTAAGTAGTGTTGCCGTGAACATTGGAGTGCATGTATTATTTCAAATTATGGTATTCTCTGGATATATGCCCAGGAATGGGAGTGCAGGGACGTATCATAGCCCTATTTTTAGTTTTTTAAGGAACTTCCACACTGTTCTCCACATTGAATGTACCAGTTTATATGCCCACCAACCGTATATAGAGGGTTTCCTTTTCTCCACACCTTCTCCAGCTTTTATTGTTTATAGATGTTTGATGGCCATTCTGACCAGTGTGAGGTGATACCTCACTATAGTTCTGATTTGCATTTCTCTAATAATGAGTGATGTTGAGCATCTTTTCATGTGCTTTTTGTAAGGGACCTAACTTCTTGATCCTTAAAAGACATAGGCTGGGATGTCTCTGGCTGAAGGGGGATTGTCCATTAGAGAGAGTTGGGGGCTCTGAACAGAAAGCATCTCATCCCCTGACTTTCTTTCCTGGGCAGATCCTGCTGTTGCTGCTATTACCACGCCAGAACCGCCTAAGAAGTGAGATTGAAGAAGCCCTGGACATGGACCTCCTTACGCAGGAAGCAGAACACGGGGCCCTGAATGTCCCTCATCTCTCCAAGTACATTCTCAACATGATGACTCTGCTGTGTGCACCGGTTCGTGATGAGGCAGTGCAGAAACTGGAGAACATCTCAGACCCTGTTTGGTTACTGAGGTGTGAAGCTTGACCACTGGGCCGGGCACAGCTGGGCGGGACACTGACTCACAGCTGCTGTCTCTTCCCCACTGAAGACCTGACTGGACTCCTCTTTTCCGTGGTCCATTCGCTTTTCTTTTCTGAAGATGGCCTTAGATTGATTTGGCTCCCTGTGTACCATCCTACCGTAGGTCACTGGAGTATGTAATCCTTTCTTCCAAGGAACTCAGACACCCCTATGCCAGGCTTTCTTATTGCAGTTCACACAATGTGAAGATAGAGATTGGAGACGATCCCTTTTTCAGAGTTATAGAAACCAAGACCCAGAAAGTTTAAAAAAAAAGTGAATTGTGCAGAAATAGCATCAGAAATAACATCAGATGTAATCTTACTGTTCAGAGAGATTTGTTGTCATGCTGATGTATTTCCTTCTACTGACTACTTTTTTTTTTAAAGAGACATAGAATGGCTGGTGTGAAAAAGTCCAAAGGCTGCAACATCCAGAGACTTACTTGCTGCTAGTGCTGCCAGTCATTCACTCTGGGCCTTGGGTCCTGGGCCACAGTGCCATCTTTTGTAAATTTCAGAGGCGAGACCTAAAGCCCCTCCCACCTCTAGAATACAGTGATTTAATGATACCTTGTGTAGGTTCCCCGCCCCGCCCCCACTGGAGAAAGTAGGGAAACATCCTTTCATAGTATAAATACTCCATTTTCTCCTGTGTCAGAGGGATCTTCCAGGTTCTGGGCCTGATGAAAATGGACATGGTGAACTACACTATCCAGAGCCTTCAGCCCCAGCTGCAGGAACATTCCATCCAGTACGAACGAGCGAAATTTCAGGACCTTCTCAACAAGCAGCCTAGTATGTATATAAACTTGAGGGAGAGCGGGGGTGGGGGTGGGGAGTATGACCTTGGGTTCTGGCTTTATGATGTGGGAGGGAACTCTGCCTCTGTTTAAGAACAGAGTTTCTCGCTCAGACTAGGGGCGGCAGAAGGCTGCTGCCCCGACCAAAGCGTTTCCCTGCTGAGGGGAGGAGACCTCACCCGCGGTCCCCAGGCCGCAGGGCGGTGCTGAGGGGGCCTCCGCTCTGCGCAGGCCTCCTGGATCACACCGCCCGCTGGCTGACCCGCGCGGCCGCACAGCTGTCCGCGCCACTGCCCAGCGGCCCCGACGCCGCCGACGCGGCCAGCTCGCCCTGCTCCTCCCCCGGCGAGGCGGCCAGCAGCCCGGAGCCCCTCAGCCCCACCATGGTGCTGTCCCAGGGCTTCCTGAACCTCCTCCTCTGGGACCCTGAAGACGACGAGTTCCCTGAGGTAGGAGGGGGCGCCCGGCCCTGTGGTGCGGGCGGCAGGGCCTGCCCGGGGCCGCCCCCTAACGGCGCGCCCCCCCTGCCCCCCAGACCCTGCTGACGGACCGAGCGCGGCTGCAGGAGCTGGAGGCACAGCTGCGCCAGCTAACCATCCTGGCCTCCGTCTTGCTGGTTTCCAGCAGCTTCTCTGGCAGCGTCCTGTTTGGCTCACCTCAGTTTGTGGATAAGCTGAAACGTGTAACCAGAGCCCTGTTGGAGGAGTTCAAGTCCAGGTGAGCTGCAGAGGTCTGTTTTAGACCAAAGTGGGGTGAGGACACGGTTCCCATGAACCGCAGAAAGGCCCTGTGGACTCAGCCACAGAGATGCGGGGTGTCTTTCCTTAAGTGCTCTTGAGGCTGCTTTTTTAAAATTTTTATCGAGGTGTAATTGATTTACAGTGTCGTGTTGGTTTCAGGTGCACAGCAACGTAAATCGGTCACACATTTATCCGCTCTTTTTAAGATTTTCCCGCACGGGAGTTACAGAGTATTGAGTAGAGCTCCCTGTGCTACATAGCAGGTCCTTATTAGTGATCTGTTTTATATGTAGTAGTGAATATATGCATCAATCTCAATCTTCCAATTTATCTCCCTTGAGACTTCTGACAAAGAAAAATAAAACTTTCTTCCAACAGGTCAGTAAGGAGGATTGTTTACTGTAAAATGATTCCATGTTGTTGCTACAGAGGAGCCTTTCTCTAGTTGTGTGGGCTGGTCTTACCTAACTCCAGGAGCCAGTCAGCAGTGTTGGCTGAGCGCCTACTGCGTGCAGGGTGACACACCCTGGGAGAGGAAACAGTGGAATCCGAAGGCCAGGTTTGTTATTGTAATTGTGAGAGCAGGACAGATGACTGTGGAAAATGTCCAAGAAAGTCTTAAAAGTGCACATATATATATTACATGGAGTTGGAACGTTCTGAGTGGATATGCAACCCCTGTCCAGAGCTGATTTTATAGTTTATCTCGTTTTCTAAGAAGAACGTGGTATCACACAGAGAATACTGTCTGGAGGGTAACGGTGGAAACCCTGCCCTGCCCACTGGGCTCAAGCTCCCAGGGTCTGGGGTGAGGGCGGCAGGGTGGCCGGGTGTCTCCCTGGTGCGGGCCTGACTTACGGTGTGGAGCATCGGGGCTCGTGGCCACCCCCGGGTCCCAGCTCGCTCTCCTCCATGGTCTAGGCCTGAGGAGGAGGCTATGCTGACTGTGAGCGAACAGGTGGCTCAGGAGATCCACCAGAGCCTCAAGAACATGGGCCTGGCTGCTCTGAGCAGCGACAACACGGCCTCTCTGATAGGGCAGCTCCAGGACGTCGCCAGGAAGGAGAACTGTGTCCGCAGCGTCATTGGTGAGTGTGCCCGTCGGGGCGAGAATGGTGAAGGGAGAGGCCGATCCCGACCCCTGGACATTGCTCACCGAGCCATTTAACAATAAAAAGTATGATAACTGGACAGGTCGCTGGGTAGGCTTTAGTTTTTGCAAAATGCTGGGTTGAAAATACATGCCTTTTAGTTTAAAGACTGCCTCTATGAGGTTTCCCTGGTTGTCCAGTGGTTAAGACCCCACGCTTCCACTGCAGGGGGCTCGGGTTTGATCCTTGGTCAGGGAAGTTCTGCATGCTGTGAGGTGCAACCAAAAATTTTTTTAAGAAGATAAAAAATAAAGACTGACTCTGTTGGTTCTAAGGGAGATTTGCACCAGCAATTCATGGCTTCTCGGTGTGGCATACTGTCCAACTTGGTTAAGTCATCCTTGGCTTTCTGGGTCATTTCTGATGGTTTCCCAGGTAGCTCAGTGGTAAAGAATCTGCCCACCAAAGCAAGAGCCACAGGAGCTGTGGGTTCGATCCCTGGGTCAGGAAAATCCCCTGGAGGAGGAATGGCAATCCACTCTAGTATTCTTGCCAGGATAATCCCATGGACAGAGGAGCCTGCCAGGCTACAGTTCATGGGGTCACAAAGATTCGGCATACTGTCCAACTTGGCTAAGTCATCCTTGACTTTCTGGGTCATTTCTGGCTACAGTCCAAGACATGTGACACCCACCCCCTGCCAACAAGAAATTGATGCTGAATTAGGTTGGGGGACATGTCCCCAAAGCAGGGATTTCCCCTCTCCCACGTTGAATTGGCAGCTGTGAACTTGACTTAGCTCTTAACCTCAGCCATCTGAAGGGTCAGTCGAAGATCCTCCTGTTGCATCAGACAATAGGATCTATCTGACGGATACTTCAGGAATCTTTTGAATAGAAATGTACTAGCCCAGTAGTTTTGGATCTTTGCTCTGTCCTTAGGAGCTGGGTCCCTTTCCAAACAAAACAGATGTCCTTCTCTCTAGGTGAGTGGGTGGGTCAGTGTGTATCTCATTTAACTTTGAAGTTAGGAGTGTGGTGGGCAGTGTTTCCCCCTGAAGATTATTTGCCTTCTCACTATCTTTCCCTACTCACAGATCAGCGGATCCACTTGTTCCTCAAATGCTGTTTGGTTCTTGGTGTGCAGCGGTCTCTGCTGGACCTCCCTGGAGGCCTCACCCTCATCGAGGCAGAGCTGGCAGAACTGGGCCAGAAGTTCGTCAGCCTCACACACCACAATCAGCAGGTGTTCGGCCCCTACTACACGGAGATCTTAAAGAGCCTCCTCCCCCCAGCTCAGGTGCTGGAGACAGAAGTGGCGTCTCTCTGATGGCGCTGGCTCGGGCCCTGGCTCCTTGGACCCAGCAGCGAAGCCCGCCATCTTCCTGGGGTGATGTCACCAAGCAGCACGCCCTCTCCCCGCCTGCAGCCAGCGCACCACGCTGTAGTGACCTCGTGTGTGAGCTCCAGCTGGCCCAAATGCGTCCACCAATAAACTTCTGAACTGCAAGCAAGCCCCCGCTTCGTGTGCCGCAGCCGTGGCCAGGCCCTGCATGCTCAGCTGCCCACTAGCCGAGCAGCCAGCAGGCCCCGGTTTTTCCTCCAGGTGCCGCCTTCAGCACACGGAGCAGAGAAGCTAAGACACCCAGTACTAACACTGTTCTCTGAGGGTAAAGGTATTTCTCTAAGGGCTCTGAAAACTCTGTGGAATTACCTAAAGTGTGAGTGTATTTCTGGAATTTAGGAGTTTGTTTTGTCTAATTCAGTTCAGATTTGGGCATGATTGAAAAAAATTATTGGAAACCTCATTTCCAGGACCAATTTCCCCTAAAGGTTTCATTCTTTTTTTTTTTTAAAGTTTTATTTGGCTATGCTGGGTCTTAGCTGTGGGATCTTTAGTTGTGGCAGACTGACTCCCAGCTGTGGCATGTGGGATCTAGTTCCCTGACCAGAGATCAAACCTAGGCCCCCTGCTTTGGGAGCTGGGAGTCTTAGCTGCCAGAGCACCAGGAACCTTCCCCTGCTGAAGGTTTCAAATGACGCAATAAGGGGTCCGGAGGAGTAAGCGGCTCAGCTCCCTCTGCTGGGGCAGGTCCTGAAGCAGGGTGCCAGCTCCTGAAGCAGGGTGCCAGCTGGGGCCAGGCGAGAGTGGGTGTTGACTGCTTGCGGCTTCCTGCTGAGCACACGTCTGATCATGGGATCTCCCTGCCCGGTGTCCAGAGTCCAGCTTGGCCAGTTGGGGTGATGACTGGTTTGGTCAGGTTTATTCTTGGTCCTGTTCTCTAGCTGAGGGGCAGAGTGAGTCTCCTGTCCCCTCCTCTCTAAGCTTAGAAGCCCCCTGATCTTCCCTGCAGAGGCCACGTGGGCATCCTGGGTGGATGAACCTCCTCCCTTCTCCCCACTTCCAGGCTGGGACTCTCCCTGGCAGCTCTGCTGTTGG
This sequence comes from Bos indicus, assembly GCF_029378745.1. Taxonomy (NCBI): domain Eukaryota; kingdom Metazoa; phylum Chordata; class Mammalia; order Artiodactyla; family Bovidae; genus Bos; species Bos indicus. The sequence goes on along the minus strand of NC_091782.1, from coordinate 10,580,324 downwards.
CATCACAAGCGAGGGCTGTTCTAGGAAGGACTTGGGCTTGCTGAGATCCAGCCCCTCATTCCCGGGCTGACTGTGGCTGGTCAGCTCTGACCTAGGATGCTGAAATAAGAAGTGTTCCCTTCATATCTGGCCCTTTTTTTGGCAGAGGACAAGAGAGAAAATGGGGATTCACCTATGTGCTCTCAAGGTACTGTGACGACAGCCAACATTCTCACCGTTTCAGGAGACAGAGGGAGCTAAGTATAGCACACTTGCTCTTAGAAGAACATCCAAAGGGGGTTTGAGTTCCATTAGCCCAGGGTTTCTCCTGATTGACTTCTTAAAAAAATTTACTTATTTGACTGAGCCGGGTCTTAGTTGTGGCACTCAGGATCTTTAGTTGTAGTGTGTGATCTCTTAGTTTGGGCATGGAGGATCTAATTTCCTGATCACGGCTCGAACTGGGACCCCTGTGTTGGGAAGGTTGGCCCCTGGACCACCCAGAAGTCCCTGATTGCCGTTTTAGAGTAGAGCCTAGTTAGGGACAGAGCCAGGCCACCAGCGGACCTTTGCTGTGACCAGAAAAGCTGGAGGTCCTGGGTCGTTCAGTTTCCAGTCTTGTAGCTAGACAGCCTCAGGATGGGGACGCCCAGGCTCGGGGGTGTGTTTAAATAAACAGCCAGGCTTGCCTAGACAGCTTCTCTGATTTGCAACTGTCTGAATTTGTTAAAAATCCGTATTTTGGAAGCCTCATCATCTTAGAGGCTGAAGTGCTCCGAAGGGGCTTCTGAGAGGAGGACTGCCCGGTTGGTGGGTGCGGAGGCTGGGCTGACGTGGAACTGCTTTGTGCTTCATCATTAAGGTCTAGAGTGAGCGATTTCTTAGAAATGTTGAGTTTATTTCCCTGTGTTTCCATGTGGAGGAGACAGGGATCCTGACCTCAAGGAAAGATAGCTCCATTCAGTCCTGCCCACAGTTTGAAGGACACAGACTTCAATTTCTCATTTCCCCTTCCCCAGTCCCTGGTGGCCACTAATCTGCTTTCTATTTCAGTGGCTTTTCTGACTCCAGATAAATGGAATCATAATATGAGGTCTTTTGTGACTGACTTCTTTCACTTGGTGTGTTTTTAAGATTCATCATATTGTAGTGCATTTCAGAACTTAATTCTTTTAATGGCTAAATAATATCCCATTATACAGATACAATGGGGGCTTCCCTGGTGGCTCAGATGGTATAGAATCTGCCTGCAATGCAGGAGAGCTGGGTTCAACCCCTGGGTTGGGTAGGTCCCCTGGAGAAGGAAATGCAACCCACTCCAGTACTCTTGCCTGGAGAATTCCATGGACAGAGGAGCCTGGTGGGCTACAGTCTGTGGGGTCGCAAAGAGTTGGACATGACTGAGCGACTAACACTGTATAGATATTTCAAATGTTTATCTGTTCGATGGACATTTGGATTGTTTCACCTTCTGACTTCTGTGAGCAGTGCTGCTGTGAGTGCTTGTGTGCACGTTTTTGTTTGGATACTTGTTTTCCGTGCTCTGAGGATATACCCATATATCCAAGAGTAGCGCTGGTGGGTCACATGGTAATTCTATAGGCAATTATTTAGAAACTACTAAACTGTCTCCCACAGCGGCTGTGCCACTTTATATTCCCGTGAGCAATGTGTGAGGGTTCTGCTTTCTCCACATTTTCACCAACACTTGTTTTCTTTTTTCTTTCTTTTTTTAACTTATAGGTGTCTTAGTGGGTGTGAAGTAGAACCTCACTGTGGCTTTGACTTGCACTTCCCTAACAGCTAGTGATGTCGATCATTTTTTCATATGATAATTGGGGTTTGTATAGCCTTGGAGAAATACCCATTTTAGTCATTTGCCCATGTTTGAATTGGGTTGTTTTGTTATTGTTGAGTTGTAAGAATTCTTTATATATTTCGGATACTAGACCCTTGTCAGATACGTAATTTGAAAATATTTTCTTTGATTCTGCACGTAGTCTTTTCTCTTCCTTCATCATGTCCTTTGCAGGTTTTAGGTGCAGCATGTGGGACCTCTGTCCCTGCCCAGGGATTGAACCTTGGGCCCCCCGCATTGGGAGTATAGAGTCTTAGCCACTGGGCCACCAGTTTCAATTTTGATGAAGTCTGGTTTGCCAGGTTTTCTTTTTATGAATTGTGCTTTGGGTGTCAAGTCTAAGAACTGTTTGTTCAGGCCTAGGTCCCAAAGATTTTCTCCTGTGTTTTTCTGCTAAAAGTGTTATAGTTTTATGTTTGAAGTTAATTTTTATGTTAGATGTGAGACTTAGGTTAAGATACTATTATTTTCTTTTAGCTGTGGATATCCAATTGCTCCAGCATCATTTGTTGACAAGGCAATCTTTTCCTACATTGAGTTTCTTTTATACCTTTGTTAAAAAAGAATTAGGCATTTTTGCATGGGTCTGTCTCCTGTTCCACTGATCTGTGTTATTTTTCTTTCTGCCATACCACACAATGTTGATTGCTATAGCTGTATAGTGAGTCTTGAAAATTGGGTAGCCTGATTCCTCAGACTTTATTATTTTTCAAAGTTATTTTGGCTCTTCTAATTCCTTTGCCTTCTATAGACTAATCTTGCCTATGTCTATAAAAAAACCATGCTGGGATTTTGATAGGTATTATGTTAACCTATGTATCAGTTTCCAAAGAATTGACATCTTTACTCTGTTGAATACTCCAATTCATGAATAGTATCTGTCTCTCTAGTTCCTTAAATCTTGAGTTCTTTCATCAGCATTGTGTAGTTTTCATCACACAAGTCCTGAACGTGTGTTACTAGATTTATGCCTAATCATTTTATTTTGTTGAGTGATTATAAGTGGTATCTTATTTTTAACTGTGGTATCCCCATGTTCATTTCTAGTATACAGAAATACAACTGATTTTTTTGTTTGTTTTGGCTGCACCATCTATGGCTTGTGGGATCTTAGTTCCCTGACCAAGGACTGAATTTTGAACCCAGGCTCTCAGTGTGAAGTCCTAATCACTGGACTGCCAGAGTGTTCCCTTAACTCACTTATTCCAACATTTTTTTGGGTAGGTTCCTTGGAATTTTCTTCATAGACAATCATGTGATCTGGAAATAGGCACAGTTTTATTTCTTCCTTTCTGTTATGAATGCTTTTTATTTTCTTATTACCTTATTGCACTGGTTCAAACTCTTATTTTAAGACTGGTAATAGTGGAGTCCTTTCCTTGTTCCCAGTCTTAGGGGGAAAACATTGTATTTCACTGTTAAACACAATGTTGTAGGTTTAAAAAAATTTTATTTATTTGGCTCTGCTGGGTCTTGGTTGAGGCATGCAGGCTCTTTAGTTGTGGCATGTGGGATCTGGTTCCATGACCAGGGGTTGAACCCAGGTCCCCTGCATTGGACATATTGAGTCTTAGCCTCTGGAGCACAAGGGAAATCCCCAGTGTTGTAGATTTTTGTGGATGCTCTTTATCAGGTTGAAAAAGTTCTCCTCTGTATTAGTTTTCTGTTGCTACTGTAACAAAGTACTACAAGTTTAGTGCCTTGAGACCATGCACATCTATTATCCTACAGTTCTGACTGTGAGAGGTTCATAGTGGGTGTTATGGACTAAAATGAAGGTATGGGCAGAGCTGCAGGAGGCTTAGGGATGTATTAATCTCCTATGGCTGCCACAGCAGATGACTGCAAACGGAGTGGCTTAACAAAAGCAGAAAGAAAGACTCTCACAGTTCTGGAGGCCAAAAACCAGAGATCAGTCTGTCTTGCTGAAAGAAGCATGCTGGCAGGGCTGCGTTCCCTTGGAGGCTCTAGGGGAGGATGCGTGCCTTGTCCCTTTCAGCCCCTAGCGGCTGCTAGATTCCTTAGCCTGTGGCTCCATGGTCACCTCAGGGTCATGTGGTCATCTTCTGTGTGTATCTAATCTCCCTCTGCCTCTCTCTTACAAGGGTATTTGTCACTAGATTTAGGGCCCACTGACATAATCCAGGATAATCTCCCATTTTAAGATCATTAACTTAATCACATAGGTAATTGTTACGGATCGTGTCTCCCTCACGCCACCCCTAAGTCCCTATGTTGAGTCCTAATCGCCCCCATACCTCATTTGTAAACAGGGTCACTGTGGGTGTACTTATTTAATATGAGGTTAGACTGGAGTTGTGTGGACCTTTGATCCAATCTGTCTGGTGACCTTATGAAAAGACATGTGTCACATGAAGAGACACATACAGAAGTACAGCAGTGTAAAGAATCAGGGAGAATGTCATCTGCTTCAGGCTACCAGAAGCTGGAAAAGAGGCCTGGGACAGATTCTCCTTCACAGCCCTTCAGTCAGTTCAGTTCAGTTCAGTCGCTCAGTCGTGTCCAACTCTTTGAATCGCAGCATGAATCCCATGAATCGCAGCACGCCAGGCCTCCCTGTCTATCACCAACTCCCGGAGTTCACTCAGACTCACGTCCATCGAGTCAGTGATGCCATCCAGCCATCTCATCCTCTGTCGTCCCCTTCTCCTGCCGCCAATCCCTCCCAGCATCAGAGTCTTTTTCCAATGAGTCAACTCTTCACATGAGGTGGCCAAAGTACTGGAGTTTCAGCTTTAGCATCATTCCCTCCAAAGAAATCCCAGGGCTGATCTCCTTCAGAATGGACTGGTTGGATCTCCTTGCAGTCCAAGGGACTCTCAAGAGTCTTCTCCAACACCACAGTTCAAAAGCATCAATTCTTCGGCGCTCAGCCTTCTTCACAGTCCAACTCTCACATCCATACATGACCACTGGAAAAACCATAGCCTTGACTAGACGGACCTTTGTTGGCAAAGTAATGTCTCTGCTTTTTAATATGCTATCTAGGTTGGTCATAACTTTCCTTCCAAGGAGTAAGTGTATTTTAATTTCATGGCTGCAATCACCATCTGCAGTGATTTTGGAGCCCAGAAAAATAAAGTCTGACACTGTTTCCCCATCTGTTTCCCATGAAGTGATGGGACCAGATGCCATGATCTTCGTTTTCTGAATGTTGAGCTTTAAGCCAACTTTTTCACTCTCCACTTTCACTTTCATCAAGAGGCTTTTTAGTTCCTCTTCACTTTCTGCCATAAGGGTGGTGTCAACTGCATATCTGAGGTTATTGATATTTCTCCCAGCCCTTAGAGGAAACCAACTCGGCTGCCCCTTGATTCCAGCCTTAGAGACTTCAGGTAAAACAAATGTCCTGTCTGTTTAGGCCCCAGTGTGTGGGGCTCTGTTCTGGCAGCCCTGGGAAACTGATACAGGAACAGTGATAGGTTCCAGTATTAATAATCAGGACCTGCTATCTTTGGGTGGCCATTATTTGGTCTCTCACCAAGGAAGAACGTATTTCCTTGGCTTTTTCTGGTTCTAGAGACACTGCACATTCCTTGGCTGGTAGCCACTTCCTCCAGCTTCTAAGCAGTTGCTAAACTGTGACTTCCTCTCTCACTTTGACCCTCCTCCCCTCTTTTTTAATAGTCCTGGTGATTACACTGGCCTGTTCTAGATAATCCAGGATAACCTCCCCATCTCAAGACCCTTGATCTTGATCACATTAGTGAAGTGTCTTCTGCCACATAAGGTAACGTATTCACAAGTTCTGTTGATTAATTAGGATGTGGGCATCTTTGTTGTTGCTGAGCCACTCAGTCTTATCCAGCTCTCTTGTGACTCCATGGACTGTAGTCTACCAGTCTTCTCTGTCCATGGAGTTTCCTAGATAAGAATACTGGAGTGAGTTGCCATTTCCTTCTCCAGGAGATATTCCTGACTGAGGGATTGAACCAGAGTCTCCTGCACTGGCAGGAGGATTCTTCCACTGAACAACCAGAGAAGCCTGGGGACATCTTTAGGGATCTCTTGTTCACCCTCTATTTCCATTTTTATAACCTTTTAAAATTCATGAATGAGTATTGAATTTTGTTAAGTATTTTTCTGCAACAATTGATGTGATTTTTCTTCTTTAGCTCATTAATATGCCTTATTACTTTGCTTGATCTTCAAATATTGATCAGCCTTGCATCCCTGGAATGAACATCATTTGGTTATGTAAAATTCTTTTTATATGTATCTGAATTCTATTGGCTAATAATTTGTTACCGATTTTTTATGCCTTTATTCATGAGAGTGGTATTAGTGTATAGTTCTCTTTTTTTGTATCTCTTTTGTTGGTTTTGGCATCAGGATAATATTAGCTCTTGGAATGAATTAATTAGGAGCCATTCCTCCTCTTCTGTTTTCTGAAACAAATTGTGTAGAATTGGTATTAATTCTTCTTTAAACATTTGGTAGAATTCTTCAGTAAAATCATCTGGGCTTAGGTTTTTTTTTAAATTATGGATTCAGTTTTTAATGATGGATTAAAATGATTTGTTTCACATGGTGAGTTGTGAATTTTTTGAGAAATTGGCCTGTAGCTCTGGGTGGTTAAACATGTTGCTTAGACTTGTGGTAGTTTCGGTTGCTGTTTCCTCTGATGCCTGCAGGGTCTGTAGCAACAGCCATTGTTTCGTCCCTGATGTTGGTGGCCTTTTTTTTTTTTTCTTCTTTTTCTCCTCTGTTAGTTTCTGCTACAAAACTACAGATTTGTCCATTTTATTGATCATTTCATAAAACAAATTCTTTGTTTCATTGAAACTTCCCTATTTTCTGTTTTCATTTATTATTTCCTTCTTGCTTTGGGTTTATGTTGCTCTTTTTGTTTTTGAGGTTCTTGAGGGTAGAAGCATAGATTATGAATTTAAGCCTTTTCCTTTTTCCCAGTGTATGCATTTACTGCTGTGAATGTCCTTTTCAGCACTTCATTACCCTTCCCCACAAATTTGGATATGTTGTATGTTCATATTCATTCAATTTAATGTTTATTTTGATTTCCCTGGAGATTTCTCTTTGACTCTTAGATTACTTAAATTGTGTTATTTCCAAGTGTTTTAGAGAATTTTCTGTTATCTTTCTGTTACTGATTTTCTATTTTGATTCTGTTGTGTTTCAGGAACACACTCTTTATTATTTTAGTTTTTTAAATATGTTGAGCTTTATTTTATGGCCCAGGATATGGTCTGTCTTGGAATATGTTCCAAGAGCACTTGAAAAAAGCCCATCCTGCTGTTGCTGGGCTGGTAACAGCGCGGTCGGTGGGACCCTGCTGGCTGGCGGCCCTGTGCTCTGTGCCGTTGCTGGTCTCTAGTTGTTCTACCGTGGTTGACAGTTTCCAGCTGAGCTGACTCTTCAGCTCTGTATTTGTTGTATCAGTCTGCTCAAGCTGCTGTAACAATGAACCATAGAAATTTATTTCTCACAGTTCTGAAGGCTACAAAGTCCCAGATCAAGGTCGGGCAGGGTCATTTTCTGGTGAGGACTCTCTTCCTGATTTGTAGACAGTCACCTTCTTGCCTGTTTTCACGTGGCCTTTCTTTGGTGCCTGTGTGTATCTTCACGCTATGTTAGGGCTTACGTCTGCCAATTAATTTTTTTTTTTCTAGTTATTCTGTTTTCATTTTTCTGTTCTTTTTCCTATCTCCCTGTGAGTTTCTTGAAAACATTTTAAAATTCCATCTCTGTTTCTCTTTCTTTCTCTGTCTTCCTCTTCTTGTAAGGCCAGTAACCCTACTGAATTAAGATCCCACCTTTATGACCTAACTTAACTTTAATTACCTCCTAAAAGCCCTGTCTCCAAATACAGTAAACTGGGAGTTAAGGCTTCAACATACAAAGTTTGGAGGGACACAGTTCAGCCTAGAGCATTCATGAATTTGTTTCCCTTTTCAACTCAGTTTTTGCTTCACATGTTTTACTGCTGTGTTGTTTGGTACACATACATTTAGGATTGATATGTCTTCTTGGTGCACTGACCTTTTATGATTATATAGTACCCTCTTCTCTCTTATGATTGTCTTTGCTCTTGAAAGTTTGTTGCTGAGCTGTGAAAAATGCTGGGATCCTTGGCCTCCAGGGGAGAGGAATTCAATCCAGGGGACTTCCCTGGTGGCTCAGATGGTAAAGTGTCTGCCTACAACGTGGGAGACCCGGGTTCGATCCCTGCATCAGGAAGATCCCCTGCAGAAGGAAATGGCACCCCACTCCAGTAGTCTTGCCTGGAAAATCCCACGGATGGAAGAGCATGATAGGCTACAGTTCATGGGGTCGCAAAGAGTCGAACAAGACTGAGCGACTTCACTTTTGCATAATTCATTAACACAGCGTAAGAAAAACATTTCCGTAAGAAAAACCACATTGGTCAGCTCAGGGTTTGAGAAAAGTTAAGTTCAGGTGGGGAGAAGGCAATGGCACCCCACTCCAGTACCCTTGCCTGGAAAATCCCATGGACAGAGGAGCCTGGTAGGCTGCAGTCCATGGGGTCGCTAAGAGTCGGACATGACTGAGCGACTTCACTTTCACTTTTCACTTTCATGCATTGGAGAAGGAAATGGCAACCCACTCCAGTGTTCTTGCCTGGAGAATCCCAGGGACGAGGGAGCCTGCTGGGCTGCCGTCTATGGGGTTGCACAGAGTCGGACACGACTGAAGTGACTTAGCAGCAGCAGCAGCAGCAAGTTCAGGTGGAACCAGGTGTCGTCATGGCAACACAAGATTTTAAGAGAAACCTCCTTTTAACTTTGTATAGAGAAGGGAAAGGAGAATCTGACACTTGCAGCCTGTTTCCTCAGTTTGGAGACCCCTAGCTTTCCTGCCCGTTACCCTTTCAGTCTGAAGTCTACTTTATATCAACATAGCCACTGTTTTCTTTTGGTTAATGTTTGTATTATATATCTTTTTCCATCCTTTTTTGTTAACCTGCCTCTATTATTGTTATTTGAAGTGGGTTTCTTATGTAGTTGGTTCATTTTAAAAAATCTCCTCCAGTCTTTTAATTGATGTTTTTTAGACCATTTAAATTTAGTGTAATTAAGATATGTTAGGGCTTAAGTCTGCCAATTAATTTTTAATTTTCTAGTTATTCTGTTTTTATTTTTCTGTTCTTTTTCCTATCTCCCTGTGAGTTTCTTAAAAACATTAAAAAAAAAACTCCATTTCTGTTTCTCTTTGTGATTTTATCTCCTTGAATAACTTTTTTTAGTGTTTGCTCCAGCTATTATATATGTATATACACATACATAACGTGAGTCTGAGTGAACTCCAGGAGTTGGTGATGGACAGGGAGGCCTGGTGTGCTGCGATTCATGGGGTCGCAAAGAGTCGAACACGACTGAGCGACTGATCTGATCTGATCTGACCTGACCTGAGCTGTCCATAGTCTATTGGTGTCATTGTTTACCAGTTCAACTAAAGTGTAGAAATCTTGTTTTATATCTCCTCACCTTCCTCATTTATAAAATTGTTTTAAACACTTCCTCTACTTGCATTTAGAACATTAAACAGTGCTAGGATTTTGCTTCAACCATCAAACATAATTTAGAAAACTCAGTGGGAGAGGGAAAGTCCGTTGTATTTACCCATATTTTTGCTTAATGTTTATCCTTCCTGATGTTTCAAGGTTCATTTTTTTTTTCCTTTTTCATTTCCTTTCTATTTAGACAAGTGTCACCATTCTTTTAGGGTAGGTCTGCTGGTGAATAAGTTCCTCAGTTTTCCTTCATCTGAGAATGTCTTGATTTTTTCTTCACTCCTGAAGGATATTTCTGCAGGGTATAGAAGTCTGGGTTCACAGTTCCTTTCAGCACTGGAAAAATATACCACTTCCTCCTGGGCTCCACGGTCCTGCTGACAAGTCAACTGTCTGTCATTCAAATTATTTTTCCCCGACAGGTAAGATGTCATTTTTCTCTTGCTGCTTTCAAGAATTTTTCTTTTGTTTTTTATATTCAGAAAATTAATTGTGATGGCATGGATTTATTTTTATCTGGTTTGGGGTGTGCTCAGCTTCTTGATTCTGTAGGTCAATGAGAAGTCTTGAGCCATTATTGCATGGAGGTCTCTTTCAGCCCCACTCACTTTCTCTCCTGGGACTCTGCTGACATATGTGTTTGATCTTTTGTTAGGTCCCTGAGACTCCTTGTTTTTTTAAGTCTAGTTTCTCTGTTCTTCTAACTGCGTAATTTCTATTGTTCTATTCTCTAGTTTGTGGATTCTTCTCTTGTTTATTCTGCTCTTGAGCCCATCCACTGAGATCTTTATTTTGGTTCCTGTTGTTAAGAGCAGCCACCTAATTGCTGGGTGATTGCAAGTTCCCAGTTAGGCCTCCTCTAATGCCACCCCAGAGGGTGTTAGGGCACCTTGATGTCTGGTGAGGAGGGACGTCTAGGCTTACCACTTGGCCTTTGCTGGCCTGTGGAAGGAGGGGCCAGTTTTTCTTCTGTGATGCGTGGATGAATTAGAGCAGTTCGTGTCTAAAAGCTGTCTTGCCAGGCTGCCTTCTTCCTTGTCCTCTGAGAGCAGGCTTTTGTTTGGGCTTTGTACCCACTGGTATGTCTGCCAGGGTTTTAATTATACTTGCAAGAAGAATAGGGGAAAGTCTGTCTACTCAATCTTCCTGGAAGTGGAAGTTGATTTACTTTTGATAGCTGTTGTCAAGTTGTCCTTCGTTACATACATGTGGTGCAAAGACTGTTCTCAGTTGTTTTTATAATGATGCATTTTGCTTTGCAGAAATGTTTGATTTTTATATAGTTGAATATATAAATCCTTAAGAAAGTGAACTCAGTTATGTAACATGTTTGGAAAGACCTTTCTCATATGAAAAACTCTCTTTCTTCTAGCTTTGTTGGTTTTTTTCTGGTTTTGTTTTGTGAACCATCTGGAATTAATTTTGGTATAAGTAGCAATATAAATCTCCCTGCACCATTCCCACCACCCCCACGGCTACCCGCTTTTCCCAGCTCTATTTACTAAATAATAAATATTTTATGGTGTTGAGGAAATTCTTTAATTTGGTACATGCTTGTTTGTAACTGTAATAGCCAGTCCTGAGGAGAGCAGTCACAGAGCTGCAGGGGCTGTGCTGGGCGGTGGAGCTGAGACCCCCTCGGCTGCTGCTTGTGACGGCCAGTGCTGTGAGCTGAGAAGGCCTGCTGGCCCGCCCACTGGGTTTTGGGGGACCTGGACCCTTTCGAGGTTGGAGGCCAGAGGCACCGAGGCCAACAAGAGGGTGTCTAGACCAGCCCCCTGGTCACTGCACCTTCTGTCCTGACAGCCCTGCAGCCTGGGTGACGGTCCACGCCACATCTGTGAGAGGGGGACCAGTGAGAATGGGGAGCGGGGCATGTGGAGGCCTGGTTTGGGGTCCACAGTGCAAGCATGGGCATTGGAGGCAGTGCCCAATTCCTGGCCCCTGCTTCTGCTTCCAGGTCTTGAGGAGCAGGGGGTAGAGATGGGAGCGTGGACCGACGAATTGTGGGATGTGTCCCTCCACCCCCGCTGTGAGGCCGCCCCACCACCCTCGTGCCTCTCCCTGCAGTCCAGCTCTGGCTCCTCCTCGGTCAAGTGCAGTGTGGTCTATGGCCTGGCAGGCTGGGGTGCCCAACATGAACTAGGACAGCTGGACATCACTGGACTAGAGGGTTTCTAGGTGCCTCTCTCGAGAAGACAATGGCACCCCACTCCAGTACTCTTGCCTGGAAAATCCCATGGATGGAGGAGCCTGGTAGGCTGCAGTCCATGGGGTCACTAAGTCAGGCACGAATGAGCGACTTCACTTTCACTTTTCACTTTCATGCATTGGAGAAGGAAATGGCAACCCACTCCAGTGTTCTTGCCTGGAGAATCCCAGGGACAGAGGAGCCTGGTGGGCTGTTGTCTATGGGGTTGCACAGAGTCGGACACAACTGAAGTGATTTAGCAGCAGGAGCAGGCGCCTCTCTGGCTAGCCCTGGGTGGGCATTTTAACCTCTCTGAGCCTCAGTTTCTCCTCTGCAGAGAAGGCAATACCCAGGCAGGGGTGAGGGCTGATGGGGCGGTTGTTGGGGTCGTCAGCGTTGCCTGTCTTTCCAACGCTCTCTTGACCAGCAGCCCAGGAGCCAGCCGGCTTGGCGAGCACCACGTCCCTCCCATCCCCACAGCTCAGGATGTCTGGAGAGCCTCGCTGTGTGGCCTTGGGCTGGTAGCTAGTTGTCTGTATAAAACTTTGCCTCCACAATTGAATGCATTCCTGAAGGAGACTCTCCTTCCAGAGCTCTCGACTTCCATCAGCCTGATAACCCCGGCGTTCAGTCAAGTCTGTGGCTGACCAGCCCAGGCCCTGCTCGGCATTCAGACCAGCCGAACCTGGGGAGGGGAAGGTAACTGCAGGGCCCTCACACCAGAGCAGGGTCAACGCTGACCAGCAGCCCTTCCTGTTGGAGAGTGCCGGGTGGAGCCAGTTCCCCAGACTGGTGCCAGCCAAGCAGAGTGGATCCTCATTAGCACCCAGAGCCAGCAGCTGGCCTGTGCCCGCGCTTCTGCTGGAAAACCGTCAGGAAATGTTCCAACTCAGACTCCACAACGTAAGGCTGGTTTCATGTCACTTCTCATTTATTAATTCAGTCTGTTCTAAGTTGTACAGTTACGAAAATAACAAAACCAAAGCCAAAAGCCCAGGAATATTTACACTCTCTCATGTAGTGAGGTCAGTCTATGCTGTCGCACAGGTCGGTTACGCTTGGTACCACAAGATGTTCGTAATTTAGACAAAATCGGACAGATTAACAATTATATGTACAGTAAAATAGAAGGGGAAGTCATTCAAGTATCAAAATACAGACAAAGATTAAATAACATTTTATTACAATTCAGTCCCATTGCCACACCGTTAGCAACAACACTTTGTGAACTGCATCTGACAGTCGTCCTGCAGGCCTGGGCCCCCCTACACAGGCTGAGGGCAGACCGGCCTGCTCAGCCCCGGGCTTCTCAAGGGACTTCCCAGAGCACTGGAGGCCCTGGAGGGGTGTGAGCATCGCAGAGGCAGAGCCTGTCTGGAAGGAAGCCCCGCTCACTCGGAGCAGCTGCGAGGAAGAGGGTGGACCAGAGAGCGCCTCCATCTCGAGTCCTGCCTGAAGGGCCTGCACACTTCAGAACGGGGCTGCGCTCGTGTGCAGAAGCGAGGCTTCTCCATGTGAAGCCTGTCCTCAATGTTATAATATTTCTTTCTAGGGAAGGGAGAGTACCTGTCCCAGAGGAGGAGTAAAAAAAGATCTAGCCCCTCCCTTTTTGACTACTGAGAAATAAACCAATCTCAAAATCCAGAGCAGATTAGCCAAGGCTTTCCAATATGAAAACACCCTGAATAAATAAGATATAGCAGCTTCAAGAGGAGGAGACACCTACCTAGGACATAAAAACAAAAAACAGCTTGAAGAACTCATCGTAGTGTCTACAGTTTTCTTTATGGATCCACCACCCACCACGAGGGGCCTACTTAGAGGAGACCGGCCTTCCTCAGGAGGAAGAGGGCACAGCACGTGTGCTGTGGCCGGACCAGCAGTCTCCCCACCTAGCTTGGGCTCCTTGTCCATCTTTGGAAGAAGGATGGGCTGAATACTGCACAGTAGAACCGTCAGGCCCTGGGAGCGGCAGGACATGAAGTCAGACTTCCGGTGTTGAAGTCCTTGTTTAGTACCGAAAGGGCAGGACCACCTGTCTCCATCCCAGAGTAAGGGCGACCCCCTGGGCCTGCGACCCCACACCCCTGGTGTGGACGGTGCAGGGGGCCCGCCCCCGGAGCTCCTGGCCGGGGGGTGGGGTGCTGCCAAGGCCTTGGACCTACTGACCCCAGGAGCGAGTGCACCGCGCCAGCAAAGGGCCTGCTTGGGGAGGAAAGGCTCTGCTCTGCGAGCTGCTAGACACACAGCTGACCTGGTCCAGCCCCAGTGAACAAGATCCTCCCATTCTACTGCCTCCAGGAGGAGCGACGCAACCAAAGGCGCAAAGCAAAGCCAGCCAGCAGGATGGATCGGGCGGCGGCACTGCAGGCCCTGGAGGCCACGCTGGGGGAGCAAACGGCCTCTGCGCCCAGCCTTCTCCGCCCTCAGAGCCTGGGGTGAGCCCAGAGCTGAAAGGACAACAGTCAGACCAAAGTGAGTCCTAATCATACACACCTGATTAGATAAATCACACACCTGCAGGCAGCCGCCTCAGCTGACCTACCCGTTAATGCCCAAGACAAACACAGCTGCTTCCTCTCCTTTCTGATCCGACTCAGCCGGCCTGAGGTCACCGGAGGGCCCGTGGCCTGCAGCCCAGGGCGGTGTTCGGACCACGGCGGCCCGGGACCTGCTCGTCCTCTGCCTGGCTCGATCTCTACGCTCTGCCCGCTGGGGTCGGAGTGGAAGCCGCCACAGCCGCGCTCGGCTCCGGGCAGGGACGAGAAACCGTGTGCGGCTCAGAAAGGAGCAGCGGCTGAACGGGGCGCCTGTCGGGCCACTCGGTTCACCCAGCGCCTCCTCTCGGAGCTGCCCAAGCGCGTCCATGCCCTGGCCTGAGGACAGACCCTCGGACCGTATGGCCACTGGTCTAAAGATTGGCAGTTTAACCTAGAGGTTTGAGCCAAGTGTTAATTTTATAAAAAAATTTTTTTTTTCTGTTAAAAAACGTTTTCTGGACAAGTCACTTCTAGGGCCTCTGGAGTCCCTAGTCTCATCTGCTAGAGGCTGGAGGGCTGCTCGGCACCGGGGCAGGGCTCCCTCCACGAGGCCTGGCGGCGGGCCCAGGCCCACAGCCGGGAGGAGTCCTGCGGGCAGAGGTGGGCCTGGGTCTCCAATGCAGGTGAGGCGGCGGTGGCAGCGGCGGTGGCGGGAGCCTGCGCTCCGCACGGCTGTTTCTGCAGCACAGTCGGTTCCTCGGTGGCTCAGCTTGGCAGAAGCAAACACAACGGGGGGAGGAAAAGGTTAACCAAAGGGGCTGCACAGTGGAGGAGACGGAGAGGAAACAGGGAGGCAGAGCAGAAGGTCCCTCGCGGCCTCCCCGAGCACCCTCCGTGGCTCAGGCATCTGCTCGGAAGGCACGAGGGCAGGAGGCAGGAGACCCACCTCGGCTTGTCCACCGGGTTTCGGCTCTAAAGGAACCGCCGCCACTGAGCGGCGGTGCCCCCCGAGTCGCGCTCCGTGCTATGCTTCCCCCCACGGAACCGCGGCTCCCCACCCAAGGGCGCGGGGCCTCCACAGCCTCCGTGCCGCCTTCCCCGCTGCTGAGCCCTGACCCCACACCACGGAGAAGGGCCAGCAAGCACTGCCCAGCCCAGGTCCCCGCCCTCAGGCGGCGGCATCCCGAGGGGAGGAGGTGCAGGGCACTGACCCCCCTCCTGCGGGTCCCACAGGGCGGCCTTCCTCTTCCGCCCGCCTGTCACTCCCTGGCCAGGGCGTGAGAAGCCAATCCCACTCCATGCAGCTCAAGACCCCCGAGACAAAGACTCCAGGCGCGTGGAGCCAGCCTGTGGGTGTCTAGGCCCTCAGAGCCGCAGGCTTTGGAGCCAGGCATGTGCCCCAGGGGCCTCACAGCGGGCTGACCCCGGCCCAGCTGAGGTCTCATGGCAGGAAGACAGGCCACGGGCCAGCGTGAGCTGCGTGCAGGGGATCTGGCCCCAGGCGGTCACAGTGGTTGGTTGTGTCGGGAGAGGCGTGGCGAGCTCTCGGCAGCACGGGACTCAAGCTGCGGGAGGAGCGGCAGGGAGCCCCGCCCCATTGGGGGGGGCCGCTGCTTGGAGCCGGCCTCCCTCCGGGTCCAGCGAGCCTGCCGGCCGACGCCCTCCCGCTGCCCCACCTCAAAGGCAACTCGCCCCCCCGCCAAGCCGTCCTCGACCAAGGCGGGATTCACAGTGTCCGGTGGCTGGGAGAGCTGGCGCGGGAGGGGAGGCCCGGGGCGGGGGTGGGCTTTGGCCTCAGCGGGCGGAAGGAGCGCTGAGAAGAGCAGAGAGGCACCGGAAGGCACGAGAGACTAGCGGAGGCGGGGCTTAGAAGATAGTGGTCTCGTACTTGGTGCTGAGGCTCCGCTTAGAGTCTGGCTTGGGGTCCACGACCCAGGAGACGCTGGCGTGGGACTGGGCGTCGGGGTCCGTGTCAGGTGGTTCCAGCTGCCAAGGAGGAGGGGGCAGGGTCAGAGGGGCCGCACTGGCATCCGTGTCCCCGGGGGTGCCCTATTCTCCGCCAGAGAGCCAGCTCCCTGGGTGGGGAGCAGGAGGGGCACCTCGCGGGAGCGTCCCGGAAGGCTGTCTCCCGGGCGCGTGGAACGGCTGGGGTCCCTGGGCGGTTCCATGGCGCAGGAAGCGGGGAAGGGGTTTGGAAAACCCAAACCGTGGGGCCAGAGAGCTCCCCCGGGCAAGACCACGGCGGGCACCCTGACCTCTGGAGAGAGGAGGACACACAGCAGAGAGACAGGCCACAGCACAGGGGGGACGGTGCGGGGGCAGCTCAGGGAAGACGGGCACGCGGGGTCGGGGGCGCCAGCGTCTCCAGGAGCTCACGGGCACGCGGGGAGACTGACACACAGCGGGTGCAGAGACCTTGGCTCCAGGACTAACAGACGGCAGCGGGAGGTAGGAAGGACGGTGGGCGGGGCGGGTGTGACAGTGACAACAGCGACTACCGGGGGGCGGCGGCACCTGGGGCGCGAGCAAAGCAGACAGACAGGCTGGGGTCACGGCCGCACGAGACCCTCCACGCCCGCTCCTCCCCGAGCCCTGGGCCCCGGCGCCCCACCTACCGCTGACTTCCGCACGCCCACCCGGGGCTTCGGCACGGGCTTGGAAGATCTGGTCTCGATCACCTCAGCGGCAGAGGCCCCCACCGGCCTGGACTTCTGGGCCTGCAGGGCCAGCTGGTAGGCCACCTCGAACGCCTGGCCCAGCGTCAGGATGATCTCATAGGTCAGGTTCTGGGAGGAGGCAGGGCACAGGGTGAGAGGAGGGAGCAGGGAGCACCGCCCTGGCGCCCCCCCACCCCCCAGGACCCCACACAGGCTGGGCAGCAGCAATGCAGGCAACGGCTGCCCTGAAAGCGAAGTGTGTCCCGAGGACAGTCTGAACAAAGCGCACATTTTGTTTCCTTGTGGGTGATTCTACTGGAGAGACGAGCCCTGGGGGTCCCTGTGGCTTCAGGTCCTACTGCCCAGAAATGACAGAGAAGGTGAGCTGTAGGAACTGGGACGGGCACCTTCTGGGGGACTTCCTCTTTAGAACAAGCCCTGAAATAGTTATTCTGTCCCGCTGTGCAGGTGAGGAGCAGGGAGGGGAGTTCCTAGCTCACAAGCCAGCGCATGTCAAAGCCCAGAGGCCGTGGCCGGGCCCAGAGCACCGACGGAGGTCCCCAGTGGGGCCCTGAAGACCCGGGGGCAGCAGGCCTGGCAGAGGCCCCGTCTCAGGGCCGCCACATGAACACCTCCCGTCAGCCCAGCGGCGCCAGGGTGCAGCCCAAGCTGGGCTCTGAGGGAAGGAGACTCCCTGTCCCCAACAGGGAGGTGGAGGGCTTTTCAGGAAGACGGCCCCATGGGAGGGTCAAGCCACAGCCTGGGGAGGTGCAGCCCTGGCCCGGGAACACACACGCGGCCAGAAGCAGGGCAACTGCTGTCGCTAGAACCCTGGTCGAGCCACTGCTGCTCTGTGCGCCGGGCGTTTGCTCCTGACAGGCGCGGCTCGGTGCCCGCCAGGTGCCAGCACCCAGTGCGCGGGCCGCGTGGCCTCCACCTACCACATCCACCGTGCTGAAGACGTGGCAGTAATGGTGGCCAGTCTGCAGGTCCTTGGTGACGTAGGCAAAGGCGCACAGGTCCTCTGGGTCCTGGGCCGCGCAGGAAATGTTCCGGATCTCGTGCTCTGCGATGACATTCTGCGGGAAAAGCAGCTCTGCAGTGCCCGTCACCAGCCCAGGGCGTCGGCCAAACGCCACTTCCTCATCTGCTCTCTGGCGGGGTGGGGGTTGAGGGTGGCACCTAATCTCCTCTGATTTAGGTTTGGGGTCTCCACCCCTGACCACAGCAGCCGAGGGAGTAAATGTTCACATCCAGCCCCCTCTGCCCTCCAGGGCCCAAACGTGGGGCCTGGGGGTGTCCTGGGCTCAGTAAGCGCATCACAGCGTTAAAGGCCTGTGAGCAGTGAAGTGGCCAGTGGAGCCCACGCTGAGGAAAACAAGCTGTCACCTGGGACCCAGGTAAGGAGGTGCACGAGAGACCAACACCGGGCCGGGGTGGAGGTGGGACCAGACGGGGACGCTGAGGAATATAAGCTGTCCCCTGGGACCCAGGTGAGGGGGTGCACGAGAGACTGACACCGGGCTGAGGTGGAGGTGGGACCAGGCGGGGACTCTGAGGAAGGCGCCCCGCTGGCGGGGGTGAGGGCGGGGAGGGGACACACCTTGTTGGAGGCATCGATGAACTTGACCCCTTTGTATGTGATGGACAGGATGATGGTGGGGATCTTCCTCATGTGCTCTGTGGATTTCTACAGCAAACGGGAGGCCCGTCAACGCCGCTCCTCAGGGCAGGACCCCGCAGCTGCAGCTGGTGCCACCGTTTGCTGCCTGCCATCCTAGCCCCGCCCAATACACCACTGCCCGTGACAGCCTACCCGCATCTTGGCACAGGCGTCTTGTGTGGATTCTGTCCCTCGCAGATCTTTGATCAACATGGAGCCCAGATACTGTGGGAGCGAGCAGTAGGCGCGTTCAGGTGTCCTGTGTCACCATGCAGGGATTGCCCAGCCGACCTGGACCCTCTCCCGTGACTCCCCTCCCCGCAATGCCGGGACGGCTGAAGAGCTGAGAATAGCATGGGGGCCCTGGGCTGGAGGTAGGGGTTACTCACGTTGGCTTCGTAACCGCAGGACTCGAATATGAGTTTCTCCGGCTGGTGTTGCCAGCTCTGCACAGGGGCGTAGGGGGCAGCCAGGCTGGGGGGCCGGAGGGTCAGCTTGGCCTCTCGGTGCTCCTCCTGCAGAACATATGGGGCCCCAGTTCAGCCTGCCGCTCAAGGGGCTCCTGAGCGCCCCGCCTGGCTCTGGCCTGCCAGCCACCTCCAGGAGCTCCAGGGCAGAGGCAGACCAGCTGTTCAGATGGGCTGGGGCAGAGGTGAGGCCTGTCCAGGCTGAGAACAGGTAGGGAAGCCGGGACCTCAGCCGCCCATCCGTGAGCAGCTCCACGTGGAAGGCTCCGTGGTGTCGGAGACGATCTGATCCTGGGGTAGTGGAGCGGGGAGGATGTCTCTGTGGTCACGGATGTGCTTTATAGGGGTCCTCGTGACAGGAGTCGGGGTGTGGGGGTGACGGGGTCCTCAACTAGGGCATGGGTGGAAGGCATGGGGACGAAGGGAAATTCAGGACTCCCAGCAAGGTGGAAAGTCTTGATAGAGAGTCACTAAGACTGCCAGACAGCATGCTTTTTGAATCTTGTAAAATTCACAGTTGTGCTGGTGCAAAGGTGCGGGGACTCCTCAGAGGCCAGAACTGAGATGAGTGAGTCGTAAGAGAAGAAGCGGGTCAAAGACATGGAGCGAAGGCTCGCCCTGTGGGGGATGCGGGCCAGGCCACACCTGGGGGGCGGGATGAAGCCTGCGGCCTGTGCCAGGCAGGGGGAGCCCTGTCCTGCCGGGAGGGGTGCAGGGACCCCGTCTGGGCCCCCTGCCCGCCCACCTGGGTTCTGAAGCGCTCTGCCCGAGAGGGCGCCGCAGGCTCGTGCAGGCTGTTGTGCGGCCTCCTGCCCGCGTCCCCAGGAGGCAGCAGCAGGTCAGCTGACCGCCCGGCACAGGAGTCGTTCTGGCTCAGCGGGGACGACGTCTGCGAGAACAGGTCCTGGCACTGCGGCGGGGAGAGCCGTGAGTCTGGGGGCCGCCTGGCTGGGCCTCAGGCTGCCGGTATCAGGGCCCAGCCCCGGGGGGGGATCAGTGAGAAACTGGTATCGGGGCCCAGCTCCAGGGGAGAGTCGGTGAGAAAGGGCAGGAGCTGGGCATCGGGCCAGACTCCTCCAGCCAGAAAGCCCTGACAACTGGGCCCTGCAGGTGGGCAGCCCAGAGCGTGCAGGGAGGAGGGGTGGTTGTAGGGCGGGGAAGCGCGCTCCACCTTCTCAAAGAGAAAACTGTCTGCCACAGCTGATCGGGCCCTGGGGATGCGTGACTCAATCTCAGGGTCCCTCCTGAGGAGACATTGTGCTCCCGATGACACCCTGTCTCCTTGGCTTCCATGTCTGAATGTCAGCGGAGTGTATGGTCTCGGAACCAGCCTGGGCCCGGGCTTCCTCATGTGTGAAAGGGTGAAACCGTGCCCACTTTGAGGCTGAGACTCTAGCCCAGGCCCACCCACTGCCCACCAGCAGCCTTGCAGGTCTGGGGAGAGTCATCCTGAACCATAGGCTCACAGTCTAACCTACTTTTCAGTCAGAAATGAGGAGCATTGAGCAACAAAACATCGGTGAGATTTTAAAAATCACAGGGATTTCCTTCAGAAGCTCAGGAAGGCCCAGCCCTGCCGTGTTCTAGGCTTTGTCTCTGGCTCATGTCAGACCGCCCGAGGGGACTCCAATCCCCAGACAGCTGAACGGGACATTCAGACATGGCCCTAGCCGTTTGGGATTCGGGTATTTGTTTTCCTAACTTCCCCAACACTTGACCCCAACACTGGGAGGAGAGGGATCGGCTCAGCTGCTCCTTTCCTATAGAGGTGACACTGTCTCTGAGAAGCTCCTAAAGGATTCTTTTCAGTTCCTGACAGCACAAAGCACACGCGCCTCCCTCTCCGCCCGCCCCACTCACTCTCAGCTGGGAGAACCGCGGGGGCTTCTGGGGCGGCTCCTCGTAGGGCCTGTCCGCCAGGGAGGCGATGATGCGCTTGCGATGGCCAAGCAGGTGCACCTTCAGGACCTGGGGGCGGGGTGGGGAGCAGTCAGGGGACGACTGGGCATCCAGGGACACTCATGCTCGGGACTGACCAGCCAGGCCTGCGCCGAGCTGTACTCACGTTGACGAGCTCCAGCTCCCAGAGGTTCTTCACGGTGTCAATCGAGCTGTAGCCACTCGACAGGAAGGAATGGACATAGTCCTGAAGCCCCAGCGAGTCCAGCCAGGAGGGCACTGACGGGGGGCTGTTGCCGTCGTAGCCCAGCGCCTTCACCTGTGCAGCGAGGACAGGAGGCAGGGCTGACAAGGACCCCGGGGATGCGGGAGACCACACTGGAGGCTGGGGTAGGAGTGGGACAGTGCCTGAGGACCCACAGGGGCCTATGAGCTCAGCACCCGAGTCCCTCGGCTCACACAGCTGTCTCTGCCTCACCTGGGACCACCCGGGCACCCCAGGTCTGCCGAATCAGGGCCCAGCTGAGGCGGGAAATCAGTGAGAAAGGCAGGTGCCCTGTCAGGTGAGGCTAGATGGGGAGGAGGGTCTGTGAGGCCCCTTCTATGCCCGACATGGTCATGGACCTGGCGGGACAAGGAGATGGTGCGCGTCCGTGGGGACTCGTCTGTGCGCCCTCAGACCTTGGCAGTAGAAGGGACCAGGGGACTCTGTGCCAGCAGAGCTGAAGAGAGGCTCAGGCCTACCGCCCACAGCCCCCCAGGCAAAGACCGCTTCCTGTGCTGCCCCACACCCCAGGCCTCGGGCCTCGGGGAAGGCCTGGCCTCCAAGTGATGGGCTACACCTGCGGGCACCAGGCTCCACGCCAGATGACCTGTTCCTGAGGCTGGACTACATGTGCACTGTGCCTGGGGCTCTGCTGCCCTTGGAACGTGGCAAAGAGGTGAACAGGACACTGTGCTCCCTGTGGGGCTCCCAGGACGGGGCAGACCCCCCTTGGTGGCCCCCAAGCCCCAAAGCCTGCCCTGCCCCTTGCTGAGGCTGAGGCACTGCGGGTGGCACCTTGGGCAGGGACCGTGCGGCCTGGAGCAGCTTCCGCCTGTGCTGTGCATCACTGATGCCGATTTCCCGCAGGTCCTGATCTTCCATCACGTTAGGCCCCTGAGAGGAGAAAGGAGAACGTGAGGGCCTCCTGCATGAGGCCGTGAGGCCAGCCTGTTATGGCCCCTTGCCAAGTTCTTCTTCGCCACCAGCACCATGAGGGTGTGAGCCCTGGGGCACCCTGCGAGGCCAGGATGGGCTACACAGGGCCCCATATAGCAGGGAGACAAACCTGCCCGGCTGCCCACCTGTCCTGAGCGGCTCCAGGGCGCGGACCTGGGCCACAGCAGGCAGCGCACAGGCCCTCGCCCACCTGAGCCCATGTGCATTTACCTGGGGGGCAGATCTGACAACTCCCCAAAGTGATCGTATCCGACTCTTTGCAACCCCATGGACCCAGGTCTCCCACACTGCAGGCGGATTCTTTACCAGCTGAGCCCCAAGGGAGGCCCTCCCCCCAAGGTGAAGAACAGGATTAATTTCCAGGTTCCTTACAGATACGATTTTGTGATTTTAGGTTAAAACAGCCACCCTGGGTGGGTGGCAGGGGCAGGCACCCAAGGAGGAGAGGAGTCTCAAGGAGGACAGGAGTCTCAAAGCGGAGACCTGCCTGGGAGAGGAGGGAGGGGCAGTGGAGGGTGAAACGGAGGGTGGCTGGCGTTTGTCGCGTCCCTGCTGCATGACAGGGACGAGGAGCTTTCACGTGCACTCGCCCACTTCAGGCTCACAACCTTGTGTTAGGTTCTGTTTGCATCCTCATTTTACAGAGAAGGAAACTGAGGCACACAGAGGTCAGAAACACATCTGAAGTCACACATCTCGTGGTGGAGCTAGGATCTGAGAGGGTCTGACTGCACTCACCACTCCTAACCCCTATCGTGCTGTCTTTAGTTACTCACAGTGGTGTCACAAGATAGGGTTTTTTTCAGATTATGATACATGAAAAGTCATGCGTTCTGCCTGTCTCTCAGCTACAGAGCCCCAGCCCCCAAGAGCAATGGTTCCCACTTTCCTGGATATCCCTCCAGACCCCAGCTGGGCACCTACACACATGCACACTTTATTCCTGCATAAATACGATTCTTGACACACTGTTCACAACTACTTAGTATATATAGGAGATCACTTTGCATCAGTGTATGGAGACCTGTCCTTTCTTTTAAAGCTGCATAATCATCCAGGGTCATGGATGATTATAAATTTATGAAACTGTGAATATTATACATTTTTACACCAGTTCTGTGTTGAAGGATGACTGCTTCCAATTTCTGCTTTTACAGGTAGTGCTGCACAAACCCCCTCTATGTGCATCGTTCTGTGGTGGTTATCAAGAAGAGAGACTGCTGCCAAACCATTCTCGAGAAAGAAGAACAAAGCTGGAGGTATCACTCCCTGTCTTCAGACCATACGACAAAACTGCAGTAATCAAAACAGTATGGCAGTGGCACAAAAACAGACGCATAGATCGACGGGACAGAACACAGCACCCAGAAATAAAGCCGCACTTACATGGTCATGTAATCTTAGGCAAAGGAGGCAAAAATATACAGTGGGAAAAGACAGCCTCTTCAATAAATGGTCCAGAAAACTGGACAGCTACCTGCAAAATAATCAAAACTGTTGTTCCACTTTCTCCTACCATATACAAAAATGAAATGTGAATGGATTAACAATTCAAATATAAGACCTGAAACCATAAAACTCCCAGAAGAAAACATAGGGAGTACACTCTGACATCAGACTTAGCCCTATTTTTTAGATCTGTCTTCTCAAAGGAAACAAAAGCAAAAATAAACAAATTGTACTATATCAAACTAAAAAACTTTCAGACAGAAAGAAACTATCAACAAAATGAAAGGGCAATCTACTGAATGGGAGAAGATATTTGCAAACAACGTATCAGATAAAGGTTGTCAATATCCAAAATATACAAAGAACTCATAATCAATATTTAAAAAACCAAATAACCTGATTGGAAATTTTTCTATTCAGATCCTCTACTCATTTTTATTTTATTTTTTTTATTTTTAAACTTTACATAATTGTATTAGTTTTGCCAAATATCAAAATGAATCCGCCACAGGTATACATGTGTTCCCCATCCTGAACCCTCCTCCCTCCTCCCTCCCCATACCATCCCTCTGGGTCATCCCAGTGCACTAGCCCCAAGCATCCAGTATCGTGCATCGAACCTGGACTGGCATCTTGTTTCATACATGATATTTTACATGTTTCAATGCCATTCTCCCAAATCTTCCCACCCTCTCCCTCTCCCATAGAGTCCATAAGACTGTTCTATACATCAGTGTCTCTTTTGCTGTCTCGTACACAGGGTTATTGTTACCATCTTTCTAAATTCCATATATATGCGTTACTATACTATATTGGTGTTTTTCCTTCTGGCTTACTTCACTCTGTATAATAGGCTCCAGTTTCATCCACCTCTTTAGAACTGATTCAAATGTTTTCTTTTTAATGGCTGAGTAATACTCCATTGTGTATATGTACTATAGCTCTCTACTCATTTTTTAACGACATACAGATGACCAAGAGACACATGAAAAGATGCTCAACATCACTAATTGTTAGGAAAATGCAAATTAAAACCACAAGGAGATATATCACTTTACACCTGTCAGAATGGCTATTATCAAAAAGACAACAAAGAAGTACTGGCAAGGATGTGGACAAAAGGGGAATCTCATGCACTGCTGGTGAGACTGTAAATCGGAGCACTGACAGATGAATAGTGTGGTGTACACACACAGGAATACTACTCAGCCAAAAAAACAGGAAGGGGACTTCCCTGGTGCTTCAGCGGTTAAAAGAATTTGCCTGCAAATGCATGCAGGGTTGATTCCTGGTCTGGGAAGATGCCACACGCCGCAGGGCAAGCAAGCCTGTGCGCCACAACTGCCGAGCCTGTGCTCTGGGGGCCTTGAACCGTGACTACTGCAGCCGGGGTGCCCCACAGGCCGTACCCCACGTGGAGAGGGTAGCCCCCTTTCCACAGCTGGAGAAAGCCTGTGCACCACAACCACCAACCAGCACAGCCAAATAAATGAAACCATGCTTTAAAAAAAGAACGACATCTTGGCACTTGGGACAGCATGGATGGGGTCCAGAGTGCATTATGCTGAAACAGACAAATACGGTATGATCTCACTTATACGTGGAATCTAAAAAATGAACGAGCAAACCAAAATGGAGAGAGACTCATAAAGCGGACGAACAGGTGGTTGCCAGAGGGGAATCAGGTGAGGTGGAGGGGAACGGGTAAAGGGGATTAAGAGGTACAGACTTCAGTTACAAAATAAATAAGCCATGGGGATATAACGTACAGCCTAAGGAATATGGTCAGTAATGTCGTAATAACTTCACATGGTGACAGACGGTTACTAGACTCACTGTGATCATTTCATAACGTGCCAGATGTCAAATCATTATGTAGTACACCTGAAACTAATATCACATGTCAACTATATTTCGATTTTAAATTTTCAAAAAAGGGTATAAAAGAAGTTGCTTGGGCAAGGGTATGTGTGTTCAGAAGGCTGACAGACGTCTTAGTCTTGTCAGTGCAGCTGTTTAGAAATGGCTTCTCACTGCGTGTCTTAACACAAGATCAGCCCGCTCGTAGGTGAGCTCAAGCATCCTTTCATGTTTTATCTGTCAAGTACATACACAGCACTTACTGCCCCCCTCCATGTGCGACATGCTTTGCACTTGCTGAACTACTGAATAATGGGGACTACTGTTACCCCATTTTACAGCTCAGGGAGCTGAGGCCCGGAGAGAACCAGTGACCTGTGGGGCCGAGTTCAGCCCAACATTCGTGTCCATGCAGCTCTGGGGTGGGTGCTGTGAGCAGCCACAGCTGCTGCTTCAGGAATTACTTTATCCTGCACTTGATCTGCAGGAACTCTTTACACAGTGAGGAAATCAACGCTTTACTATGAAGAGCTGGGCGCGTGTCTTTGCTGTTTGTCTTTGTCTCTGAACTGCTACGCTGGCTTTGTTCAGGCAGAAGCTGTCTGCTTGCACTGGAACTCCCACTTTTCTCATGGAGCTTCTCTAAAGTTTCATCAGGCTTAGAAAATCCTTTCTGGGATTTTTAAAACAATTCTTCCACAGTTTTTCCCCCGTAACTTCACAGTTTCATTTTTTACAATCCAATCTTTAATCTGCCTCAAATTTATTTTGACATAAGATTTAAGGGTCCACTTAATATTTTTTTCCAGGCAGCAGATGGTCTATTTCTTGAATGAGCTATCTTTTCTCCACCAATCTGAAATGACTTCTGATGTGTCCTAAATTCCTGTTTCCAGGATTTTTTCCGGACTTTGTATTCTGTTGAGGTGGATATTATTTATGCCCGCTTTACAGAGAAGGTTAGTAAGTGGGGCCAGCTCATGCAGACCATTACCTGGTGGCTTCACCTCTGTGCCCAAGCTGCAGTGACTGCTGGTGTGGGAGCCTCCCGAAAGCCTGTGCCTGGTGACAGAAATCTGGCCTCACAGAGGACAGGCCATAAGCAAGACAGCTCTAAAGCCGGACTACTCTGCTCAGGCTGCAGGGCACACCCCTCTGCTGGGACCCTAGAGATCCCTGGGCCTGCAGAGTGTCCTCTGGGCCCTGGCACCACTCTCAAGTCTGACCAGCTTCCAAGTCACCCCTGAATCCAAGAGTCGCCACGCCGAGTTCCTGTCGTTACTCTGGGCCCAGGTCTAGGGTATGCTGGTGGGGAAAAGCGGTGGGGGAAGAGGGGGCAGGCTTTCTGGTGACGATGAGGACCCCTCAGCGAGGACCCGAGAGTGAGCCTCTGAGAGGGCGGCACTGCAGCAACGCTCTGAAAACCCACTGCAACCCTGACGTTCCCTCAGAAGCCTTCACAAACATTTAGGGTACCGCTAATACTGAACTGAAGCCTGACCACCAGGAAACTAGATCCAACTGGAGACAAGGCCATCATGAACCAGACCTCCAGGCAAGAGAATGGGGGGCGTATGCAGCTTTGAGGAGGAAGAGGCAGATGTCCCAAACAAAGGACGTGACGGAAAATCAGAGCAAACAGCTGCCAGAGTACGCCCTGGGCACAGCGCAGGGTCCTGAGTTCCTAAACCTGCCATGTCTACATTCTGTGGGATTAGTTTGTGTGGTGGCTATCAGGCCCCCAAATCCTCAAAGACAGGAAACATTCT
This sequence comes from Bos indicus, assembly GCF_029378745.1. Taxonomy (NCBI): domain Eukaryota; kingdom Metazoa; phylum Chordata; class Mammalia; order Artiodactyla; family Bovidae; genus Bos; species Bos indicus. The sequence continues at coordinate 10,553,317 of NC_091782.1, read as the reverse complement.
GGAAGTTACTCCACTCTCCTGGCTGAGGAAGAAACCTTTTCACAAGGAGGTTTATGGGGAAAGGGGACCTCCTACTTTGTTCACCTCCTGCCACACTAATGCTGACCAAGAGCTGACTATATGCCAGTCCGCGTTCCAAGTTCCCAGTGAGCGAACAGTTAGGGAGCTAACCGAGCAGAACGGCTCACTGGCCTAATAAGCATTTCAGTGAACAGAGATTTCCTGAGATTTTATTAGTTTCCAAGTCTAAGTGAAATCTGAAGCAGAACTGCTGACGCTTGGCTTGGTTAGGTTCCATCCCTAAGGGGGAGGGGACAGGCGTGAGCAGCGTCCTGGCGCATCCTCCTGGAGAGGCGTGTGCGTGCAGCGTGCCAGCCTGTGGAAAGGCAGGCTGGGAGACGGCACACCTGGGCTCTGTCCCCCTGCCCCACCACGGCCAGTGTCAGCCCTGGCAGGACTTGACCTCTGCTCCAACAAAGGCCCATGAGCTCTGACGAAGAGGGCCCGCTGGGCAGAGACTGGATTCCTCGGGAGGGGTTTCGTCCCTCAGCAGTAGTTCCAGACCCGCCACTTGGCCCGCCCCCTCCAGCCTAATTTCCATATTCTGTATGGCCTCTCTCTCTTCTCAGACAACCATTCAGCCATTTCTCCTGCCAGGAGTCATTAAAAAAAAAAAAACAAAGGCTGAAACCTCCTCTCTTGGGGGAGAAAGAATGAGACCGAGCTACTGTCCCCAGCCTGACTGGGCCTCCGGGGAAAAGCCCCGCAATGATGCTCCTCCCCCTCCCCGCCCCACCCAAGTCTTTCTTGGGCCTCGAGGAACAGGGATGGTGGGAAGAGCTGTTCCAGAAGGATAAGTGTGCTGGGGTGAGGGGTCAGGGGCTTGCCTTGATGCACAGAGAATGCAGATGAAGACCTCAGGAGCAGATTTCTCAAATTAGGGGAGGGGAAGATGGGAGGATGAGGGAAGAGCCAGCTGAGTGTGCTGAGCGGCTGACAGTCACCACACCCCTGGCTGTACTGATCTGTGGGGCCTGCCTGAGCCGCTAAGAAGGCTCCTTAACACCTGAGCAGCTAGGTCAGTGACCACATCATCGGGGCCCCTGGCCGCCTCCAGAGCCGCTGGGCACCAAGGGGGTAGCTAAGTGCTTCCTTGGGCCCTGGCTGGTTCAATGTGATACTTATGCTTTCTCTGCCTTCCAGGACTTTGCAGATTTCCACTGGGCCCTGCTTCAATCTCTCCCTCATATTAAAGGAGAAAAAATTTTTTTCTAAGTAGAAAAGTTGTAAGTTTATTTTTGAAAATTCTGAAAATAAAAAAGTATAAAGAAAAATGTAAAAGCCACTTATAAATCCATTGCCTCTGGTGGGGGTGGGGGACCGAGCTTACCATTTGGGAGAAGTCTTTTCAGTGACAATATTTTGGCAGAATTGGGACTGTGGTCTATATGTTATTTACTTAACCTGTCTTTTCACATGCTGACACGCTTGTGCACTGAACCGTCTGCCATGGACCCCCAACGACCGCACGCTCTCCAGGGCGCGTGCGTCCTGTAACGTCACCCACCGCGTTACTGGCTACAGCAGCACGGCTGTTGGGGGCACAGTCATCTGGGCGCGGGTCGCTGAGCACGGAACAGGACAGGACCTGGTCTGAGCCAGGACCACCTTCCCAGGCTGAGTGGCCACAGACACGTGGTGGTGGGTGGGCTACGAGGGAGAGCGAGGAGAGCACACGTCTTCCCCAAACCACAGCCTCAGACCCAGGGAGCTCGGGGAGCAGGGGGCTGGCCCAGGGAGAGTGGGGAGGACCACTGGGAGAAGGAAGAGGAAGCGAAGATGGGCAGGGCTCTGCTGCTCACCTCTGTGGCCTACGGGTATGAATAATGATGGAAAATAGAAGCCATGCTCCCTGAAGCATCATGTGTCCACTCATCCAGGGGTCGAGGGCTTCCTGTGCTCTACCCACTGGGCAAGGCAGCTGTGGTGTAAAAGAGTAAGACCTGGGTTCTGGGCTTCCCTGGTGGTCCAAGTAGTTGGGAATCCACCGTGCAGCGCGATCCCTGGTCCAGGAATGAAGATCTCACGTGCCGCAGACAAACTAAACCTGTGCGCCGCAACTCCTGAAGCCCACGCCCTAGAGGCCAAGCTCCACAAGAGAAGCCACTGCAACGAGAGGCCCACACACCGCAACTTGAGAGGAGCCCCCTCTCACTGCTACTAGAAGAAGCCCGCACGGAGCAACAAGACCCAGTGCAGCCAAAGAACTGGGTTCAAGTCCCTTACAAAGTCAGAACTTTATAAACAGGAACAAAGCCACCAGTCCACGCAGGTTAAGTAACGAATTCCTGGCGCTGAGCGCTGACCTGCTGGCAGGAACCAGCACTCCGCAGCTCTTCCTGTGTGCACCTGTTCGCCGCTGCCTGGCCTCGCCGACCCCTGCCTTCCTGGGGCGTGGTCACAAGACTTCCCAGACTGACGCCGTCCCCAGCTCATGGGTGCCCTACAAAAAGCTCGCCATCCTCGGCAGCAGGAGCAGCTCAGCCTTGACCTCCATCCCACCCTGCCCAGCCCTGTCCTCAGCTGGAGGCACAGAACACCAAGGGTGACCAGAAGCAACTAGTTCTCAGATGAGGATGAAGCGCAGAAGCTACCGGCTCCTACATCCGGAGGCCAGAGTCCGTCTCCCCGGTCAGTCTCGGCGGAGGGCTGTCAGGGATGGCTCTCCTCCCTGGTGGAGGGAAGCCACACCCCTGATGGCCCTGTTCTCCCAGGAAGGCCCCGGGGCCCCCCTTCTCTCTGATCCAGGCGCAGTCTCCTCCTGCCCATCTGCTGCCTATCGCCCCTGAATGTCTGCCTTGCCAAGGCCTTATCTGACGTCAAGATGCCATAAGCACTTCAAGTCATCAGTGCAGACCCAGGTCAGTGAGTCAAGGGGCCTGGATCCAAGACCACCCAAAGCAGGCTTCACCTCGCATGTCTGAGGATAAAGCTGATCTCTGCTTCTGCCACCTTCCCACCTCAAGTTCTCACACTCAGCCATGGAAAGTCTCAGTGGCTGCTCTGGGTGACCACAGCTAATGCTGTGCTGTCTTCAGAGCTTACGTGCAGAAAGAAGAAGGAAGCAGTCAAGTGAGATCCTGTGGGACAGGGATGGGGCGGGGGTACAGAGTAACCTGCCTGAAATCATGCAAGGGACCTGGAGGAAACCCAGATCTCCTGACTCCCAGCTGCTTCTCAGGGCAGGTGATTAGGCCCTGCCCATGTTTTCTCCTAAGCTTTTCCCTGTCCAGTTTCCTCAACTGTGGCCTCAGCCAGCTGCCCGAGGCCCTGGAGCTTCCCTGAGGGTGGAAGTCCCCAGGGCCTGAGCCCCACCAGCTCCTACCCCAGCCTCTTGTAGACTGGCCCTGACAGAGTGCGGACAGAATGGTCTCCAGCCATGGCATCTACCTGGGAGAGGGGGCTACAGGGCACCAGAGTGCGAGGCGAGGGTATTGCTCTGGGCCCAGGAGACCTGGCTTCTGCTTGAGGAGCAGCCTTGAGCAAGTGACACTCCTGGGGTCCTGGGTGTGCTGTCCACGGAGCCTGGGAGTCGAGACGGGCCTCAGGGACACCTGAGTCATAGCTGATGTCTGCCAGGGACACACGGGCCCTACTGCTCTGCCCGCTGCACTCCTGCACATGCACCCTGGGGGTTGACTAACCGAACACAGAGACGTGCTGAGATACCAGACACAGCCCCCAGCAGCTGCTCACCCCGAGACCCCAGACCCGGAAGCTACAGGACAGGATGTGTTCACCACTCCAACTCCATCCTCAGGGCACTTGGTTAAATTAACAGACGTGAAGACAGCTCTCAAACGCCACTATGAAGGGGATGGGAGAGGCCAGTGCCACACGGGGGCACGCGGAGCTGGACGCTAAGTGACTCCAACTGCTGGCCCTCTGGGTAATTCTGGGGGAGCAAGAGAGCGCAAGCGCTGGGAAGGGGCCCAAAGGGAACCTGGCTCTGGTCTCAAGACTCAAGGGCTCTGCCAAGACAAGGAAGCAGCAGCCCCTGGGATAACGAGGAGCTAAGTTCTTAAGTGACCACAGAACTGAGTTAGCACAGGAGGCAGGATCCACACTTGTCTAAGAATATTCCTTCCAAAGGAGTAAGCTCCGGGAGTTGGTGATGGACAGGGAGGCCTGGCGTGCTGCAGTCCATGGCGTCGCAGAGTCGGACAGGACTGAGCAACTGAACTGAACTGAACGCATTCCTTCCAAAGCCTTAGCTCCACACCCCTCCAATGACCCAGGTGAGGAAACTCTCCCTCTCGGGCCCTGCTACACACGGGGGCACAGAAACGGCCCCGCCCCAGAGCCGTCAGCTCCCCAAGCGCTGGCTGGAGAGATGGCGAGGCGGGGAGGCAGCCTGACAGCAGGGCAGGGAGAGGCAAAGGCAGGGACGTCAGAGGGGATGAGGAGCCACGGCAGAAGCCTGGGCGGAAACCCAAGGGCACAGCCTGGCTTCCGGGGTGAACAGTGAGGCTGATCCAGGGGTACAGCAAGAAGGGGGGCTCAAGGGTCTGGGAACCTGGCCGGGAAGCTTCACAGAAGCCAGTACAGAAGGAGCCCCTGGCCAAGTTCGTGCCTTGAGCACTCACAGGGGCTGGTCCTGCTCACCTGCCATCTCTCCCCTACATGTGGCACCAGCTGGCACCTCAGGAAAACATGGGCAGAGGGGAGAAATAAACCGACGGGAGGCGCACGAGGCTGCCCCAGCACTGCCCTGGAGAGGCACAGGCCTGCCTCTCAGCCTCTGTTTCCAGCCCAGCCTGAGCTGCTGCTGACTCCTTCCCGTTTTCCCCTTGTCTAAACTCCCAGCCTCGATCAGTTGCCACGTGCCATGGTGGATCAGCACTCCACCATGCTGTCCAGTGGGCATCTTGACTCCCCGGTGCCCTGCCTGGCAAAGCCATAACCACAGGATCCTGCCCCCTATACCCAGAACTCAGAGATCGTGGGGGCCCCCCAGAGAGTGGCTTTTGAGGCCCCTCAACATCAGGCCCAGCCCCCCTTGCTGCCCTCTCTGGGTCCTGCCCGTTTCTGCCCTCAAGCCAGCCTCACCACAGACAGTGGGGGCCTCTCCCTAGAGTCTTTCCAGCTCTTGCAGCCTCTACAAAACCCCCAGGATGGCACGGGGAATGTAGGGGTTCAAAGTCAGATAGCTCTGGGCGAGTGTCCCGGCTCTGCCACTTCCTGGCAGTGTCTCCACCCTCTGGGCCCAGGGCCCTGTTTGCGATTTGATGCGCACCCGCCTCAGGGCTGGGCGCCAGCTCGGTGCCCGGCAGGCAGTGAACCCTGGGTGAGCGAGGCATCTCCTCCGTGCCCGGTACTTAGCACTCGTCGCTGTTACCAGTGCTGTGTGCGCGCGTTCTCCCAGCTAGACTCAAATTCGTTACGATGCCTACAGCATCTGCTTAGCTGATTTCAAAGCCATTCCTTGTAGGAAACGCAGAAAATCTATTTCACTCTCAAAAAGGAAACAAAGCCATAATCCCCCTGAGATAACGAACAGTAGAATACATTTTTGGCTTACTCCCTGCACTTCGATATGCTTTCTAATTTGAAAATTAAGATCATGTTGCACACGGATTTTTGTGTCTCAGCTTCTTCACTCAGCACTCCAAGGTGAATGTTCCTGCACGTCAGAGTCCTGAGAACCTTTCTAAATGTCCACCCGACCCCGCAGGAGGAGCGCCACCACTGACTCCATGACACTCCAGTGAGGGGACGTGAGGCCGAGTTCCAGATACCGGACCTGCACCAGCCCGCTTGAGCTGCACACTCGCCAACCACCGATTACCTTCTTTTCGTGCTGATTAAACACATTTCCTCCCTTCTCTGAAAAAGCCCATTTCCTGTGGACAAGATTTGTGGTAAGACAAATGGAACTGGCTACGATGCACGAGCCAGCGTGGTGGGCGGGCTGGCAGACGTGTGAGCCGGACTTCCCGCCCTGGCTCCCGGGTCGGGGTCAGCCCCGTCACCCTGGGGGTGCCTGGCAGCCCCTGCCCCTGCCCCCTGCGGGCAAGAAAGTGTGAATCAAGTTCAAACTGCAGCACTCACTTGTCCGGCTCAGGTCTCACATCACAGGAGGAGAAGCCAAGAGAAGCTTGGACAAGACAGGACCCAGGAGGCTGTGACGGAGGTCTTCCATTTGCTCACGGCCTAAGTGCGCTCTGCATGGCCCCCAAAAGTAAGCTTGGGCTCAGGGACAGAAGCCACAAGGAGACAGGTTTGGCTCAATATGAAGAAGGGTCTAAACCAGCCTGAGCGACGTAGAGCATGAAGGGGCTGTGCCTTTGCAAGGGGGAGGGCCCGTCACTGGGAACAGGGCAGAGGTCATCTGGAAGGACCTCGGGCACAGAGGGGACGATAAGACCACGTGGTGTTAAGGTCCCCTCTACCCTGAGAGGGAGCCAAGTGACTCTCACAAATGCCCTAGACTCCTCCCACAACTCAGAGGACCCCGGCACAGGGAGATTCCATAGCAGCCCTTGGTCTCAGACGTTCCTACTACATCTAGAGCCTGGCTGGCTTCCTGGGAGCCACTTGTGAATCTTGCAGAAGAGTCTCCAGAGCATTTCACAATGAAGAGAAACATTTACAACCTACTGAAAACCAAATCACACAGGGATAACGCCACCAGCTAACGCAGTGTAAGTTATACCATATGCAACGAGGGAATGTTTCTAAACAAAACACTCCCTTCTTATGTGTTCTCTTCCTCCCTTTTCTGGTTACGAAAACTTAATTAGCCTTGCAGCCCATCTGGCAACTTACATGCAATTACCCAGGATGCTGTGCATGGCCACTCAGGCCACTGAAGGCCTGAGAAGCCATGCGCTAGACTGAGGCGCAATCAGCCTTCCTGCCTGCCAGCCGCCCCTCCGGAACTGAGAGGACAGAGGGGAACGGCTCGCACCCAGGGCAGCAGGAGGAGCCTGGAAGGCCCTGGAAGAACTGAGCTGCGGGCCTCCCTCAATGAGCCCCTCCCCAAAGGGAACAGGTGTGTTCCGACAGAGGCCCCGCATCGTGCGTGGATGCCTGGGCCAGGGCCAGACTTCTTCCCCAGGTGCCTGCCCAGCTCCTTTCTGGTCAGAGTACAAGGAGGGGCAGAGAAGCAGTTTTAAAGGGGTTTTTATACTCAAGGAATGGGCACCTTAGCCTTTCCAGACCAGTAGGAGGAGGGGTGAGAAGTCAGGAGCTCAGCCTCTCAGATCCCCCAGCACAGGCAGGGGACACCCACGGCCACCCTTCCTTGCCCACCTGATGGCCAGTCTGAGGAAGGGCCGTGCTCAGAGGCGCAAGGCCCCTCACCGGCCGGCACCAAGGGCGCGGTGCACTCACTCACTGGCTGAACACTCACCTCCGTTTTGGGTTTGCTGGCCTTCCCCAAGGAACCTGGTAAGTCAGGGATTAGGTTATAAGAACCATAAATATACTCAGTTCAAGTTAAAAAAAAAAAAAGCTATTTAAAACCTAGTATTTTTAAAAGCTGAAAAATAACTGGCCTCAAGTTGGCTTGGGAAGGGTGGCTTGCAGCAGCCTTCGCTGTCTGCCCTGGGACACAGACAACCTGGTGGGGTGAGCTGTCCCAGTCAGGGTCCCCCGCGGTGCCTTGGGCCAGCTCCCTGGGTGGCCCACTACTTGGGAGGTGCCCAATGCCACCCCGTCAGTGAGAGCCCCACAGAGACCCACTCTGGACAGTAAAGGGCAGGGGGAGCCCTGGGTCCACTGACCACCACCCTCAATCACAGCGGCCGAGGGGGCTGCGTGGTCAGGGATCTGCTTCAGGGAGCGGAGGCACCTCAGTGTCCACTCGGGACTGCACCCTGGAAATCGTGAGAGGCGGGACAGGCCCACCAGGAAGGAAGGAACCTCAAACCAGCTCCCAACACAGCACGGGCAAGAAGGCGACTTCAAGCATCTAAAAGGCACCACTCCCACTCCCCTTAGCCACCAGTGAGAAACAGGCCGTGTGCGTGGCAGCGAAGCAGGACCCTCAGACCCGGAGTGCCAGGCTCGTGTCCTACCCTCCCCAGTTCCCAGAGACGTGAGCATGAGTAAGACAGTCCACTGCTCTGGGTCTGGAAAATGAAGATGGAGATGTGAGTGCACATCTCAGGGCTGCTGGGAGAGTCAGTGAGCACCTCCCCGCACCCAGAGTGCTAACAGGACGCGTCAGCTCTGTCCCCACCACTGCGCTCAACCTAGGGGAGGGCTTCCCGAGGAGATTCAGGCATGGGCACCCCGCCCACAGCTGCTTCTTGGACCTATACAGGGAGCCCTGGGTCTGGACCCAGGGTCCGGGTGGGCCCCTGCTCCACAGAGAGGATACTTGGGTTTTTCTTTCTTTCTGAGCTGTTGTGCTTTGCAAGAAGAGAATGCAAAGTTACACCTCAGTAAAGCAGCCGATCCTTCCCACCCCCACTCAGCCTCCCATCTGGGCCACCCATGAGGCCACCAGCCCACTACCAGGCCTTCGTGCCAGAGACCTTCTGACTTCAGTGACCACAGGCTTGACAGTAAAGTTTTGGGGAACAAAGGGAGCTTCTGGCATCTGGCTGGGATCTGAGACCCGGGATCTGAGAGGGAGACAGGAGTGGACCAAGGGATGTGTCAGGGACACTGCTTCTCCGATGTGAACTTGCAAAGAGTCCTCCCGACAGGGTGTGCCCAGAGCAGTGCTGACAAAGCAGCGCCACCGCCGCGTCCAGCCGCGCGGCCCCTCTTCCTGGGACACAGGTCTACGTACAGTTTCCACCTCCAGTGGGGCCTGGGGTGCGGGAGCGGCCTCCCCCAGGGCTGGGCACTCACCAGGAAGCGGACATCGTCAAAGCCGTTGAGAAGCAGCCTGCTCTCATACTGCTGCAGCCCCACGGCCTCCAGCCACTCCCCGACGCTCTGTTCCAGCGGCCGCGCACCTGACGAGAGAGGAATCGGCAGACGCTTGAAAAGGGAGAAACCATTGAGGCGGTAGCAGCGGCACTCGGAGGAAGACAGATGGCACTGCCACACCATCGTCATTACCACGGAGCAGCCACACTCGGGACCGGAGGCAGGCGAGCGCCGGGCCCGCGGCCCCTCCTCCGCGGGTGGCGCAAGGGCACCGGGCGGCCGCCGCCCACTCCCACGCCCCCCGGGGTCTGGCGGCCCGGGGGGCCGGGGGAGCTGACCCCCTAGGCTCTCCGGGTCGGCGCTCGTCCGCCTGCACGCAGGAATTTCACAAAGTCCGTCCCCACAGGCCCCAGAAGGGGCGGGGGACGAGGGACCAGTCCCACGACCTTGCAGCCCAGGCCAGTCAGGGGCGAGCGCGCCTCTTCATGCAGCGGAGGGACACAGGCACAGCGAGGGCTCCGCGCCCGGCCCCGGGCAGCCAGCGCATGCAGCCCAAGCAGCAGGACCCCGGCCCGCGGAGAAAGGAGACTTTTACTTGTCTTCCCCCAGCAGTCCCGGAACAAGCAAACCATGGCCACCAGGCTTTCGTGCGCAGAGGCTCAGGGCAGCGCGGGCCGGGCGGGCACATGGGCGAGGGCTGGGGGCCGGGACCCCACTACACTCCGGCCGCCGGGGAGCGGGCCGTCTCCCGGGGCAGGTCGCTGTCCGCGGGGCTGCCTTCCCAGGCGGGGCTGGGCGGCGGGGGTTGGGCGTTCATCTTCCTCTTCCGACGGTGGCTGTTCCCGTGACTAGCCTGCTCGGGTGGAAAGCAGGCGGGCAGATCCAGTTCTCAGCTAAAGAAGACAAAACCCAGCTCAACAGAACAGAGAAAGGCAGCGGTCCTCTGTCATCTGAGTGGCGCGAGCCTATTTCCCGGTCGGTGCTGCTCTGTCTCTGGCCGAGTGATAAAGGCAGCAGCTGTCTTCCCAGCGTCTCCGGGGCTTGCCTCCCTCCTCTGAGGATGAATATGAAAGGGAGGACCTCATTTGCTCTGCTCCTCGGTAGGACTGGGAGCCTGCCAGTGCAGGGGGGAAAAAAGTTCAGCCCTTCCTGGAAGACCTTGGATGCTCTGAGCTGATCACCTTAACCCCATCTACTTCTCCGGTTCTCGTGGGCAAGAAGAGATGAAAGAAGGAAAAAGGAGAACCAACTACAAAAACATCACCTCCGGAGAAGTCTTGACGCGGTGAAAGTCATTCTGGTGTTCCCAGCACCTTCTGCCCTGTGGGCAGGCCAAGTGGCTTGGTTTAGATAGGAGACCCTGGTGACCCACTGTCCCAGGCTCCCCCTCCTCTGTCCTCTGCAGAACAGATGGTGGTCAGGGCCCTGGCAGCCGGCCTCCCGATGCACGGTAGCAGCTCTGCGAGATGCTGAGTCTGGGGGCGGCCTGGGCCCCCCTGCCCCGGAGCGGGGCCGTCTGCTCCAGGAACCTCGGCAGCGGGCTTCTGAGTGCCTGTGAAATCAAGTGTCCCCCGGCCGCTGATTCATTCCTGCTCGTAATCCCCTGGCCAGGCAGCCGTAGTCCCGCCTGCTGCTGGTGGCTGTGCGCGCGTCCAGAACCGCAGCAGAATGCTTTGTCTAAAGGCTCCTGGGCTCCACACTGCCTGCTGTCAGCTCTACAGTCCTTGCTCACTCTCGTTACGTCTGGCCCTCCCCCTCCTCCCCTCCCCTCCCCCACCCTTCCACGCTCAGGAAAATACATCAGGGATCGGACATCTCAGCAGAAGCTGCTGCTGCTGCTGCCACCAAGGGAGAAGGAGACAGCAGCAACCAGCACGGGAGCAAAAGGACGGATTCTCCCAACAGATCCTCCAGGATCAGCTGTTGGCCAATGTGTACATGTACGAAAGCCAGAGACGGCCGAACTTTACCTCCAGCTCCAGGGGCTGCAGACAGCTGATCAGGGAGAACAGAGAAGGAACGTCCTACAGTTTTGGCCGATAGTTTCTAGGACAGCCAGACAGGGGACAGAGGAGTGACACTCTCCTGAGGGCACAGCCTATAGGTGAAGTCACCCCCCGACCCCATCATTTCAGGAATGGCTGTGCCTCTCTGCCAAGAAGATAAGCCACGAGGTATCACAAAAACAGGTGACACAATAAGGACAGGACAACAGAGTTCTCGGGTGAGTGCACCAATCAACTTAGGAAGTGACTTCTCTCCAGGCTGTGAGAACCCAGCAGGGAAGCGCCAGGCCCCCAGCAGGCTGGTGAAAATCAGGGGAGGAGGACACGGCCGGGGACTCCAAGGACAAGTGGAAACTGGGACCAAACCTCCAGTCCAGCTGCGGAGACCAAACCCGGGGACCACACGCCACCCTCTAAACGTGCTGCGAGATACCTGCCCCCAGCAGGCTGGCCCGCTGCTCTCCCGGGACACAGGGCCCCTGGAGCAGCCCACGTTCAACACCTACTCAACCACTGAAACAGCTGATGGCAGCAAAACAAAGTCAAGCGTTTTCTTTCACTGGCTGAACAGCACAGGCCCTTGGTGAAAGCAGCCAGAGTGGGCTGGGCCGGGGAAGGCCTGCCCTCCCTGGATTCCTGACAGCGGGACAAGCTGGCAAACAGGCCCGTCGGGATACAGGTCACCAGCTCTAGTGCCAGACACTCAGGGGCCCACAGCCCAAAATAAGAGTTAGATTCAAGCACCATCTTGGGGTCTCGGCTTTCAGGACACGATCCCTGCAAAACCAGTCACAGCAGGCAACGCCCTGCTTAGCTAAGGGCTGCCTGCCTGCGAGTCTGCTCTTCCTCCTGGGATGGCGACCCCTGAGCCCAGGTCTCCTCTCCTAGATCCAGAAACCAAGGATGGTTTGGAATCTGACACTGATCATTCAAAATGAAGAAGAAATCTGGTTAGGGCTTAGCTGAAGGCTGGTGCTCTCTGAGGTCCTGGGGAAAGTCCCCTCTGACACATCAGACAGAGGTTACGGGCAGACCAGAGCCCCACTCCACCCTTCACAGTCCGGCCACCCCACAGACACTGCAGGCTGGGACTCTGCAGTGCGGGTGGACGCACCCTCTGCTCAGGTGGCCACCTTTGTGTACTCACCCTCAACTTTCCTAAGCTGGGGTCTGGAGGATGCTACTCAGTGCTACTAAAAACACTGTGTGCTGGGAGCCAGAAACCTAGGTGGGTAGCCGGACCATCTCTCGCCATTCACGTGGGTTCATGGGGCGTGAGATTTGGAGGGTGGGGCACACAGGGCAAGGAAAGGGCTCACTCTCACCAAGTCTAAGAAGAAGGACTCTTCCAAACGAGTGTTTTCCAGAAGGGCTGTCGCATCTCCCGATTAACCAAAGCCAAGAGGTAACGGCCTGCTTCTGCGCCAACCTCTCGAGCATACACAACTGATGTAAGCTCCTCAGACGCAGAGAGGCACAGGGAAGCGGAGACCAGCCTCAACTGAACTGACTGCAGCCAACCCATCCCCGCTGCCCATAGAGAACAGTTTTGAAAATGGCCACAGTCTGTCTCGGTCCTAAACATTATCCCCAATAAACACTTGCTCCTGGCAAAGCCTGCAAACCACAATTAAGCTCCCTGGACTGTATCTATTAAAGTGCCATGAAACAGAGCCACAAACTCTTAGCCAGAAGAGCCACATGTGCAGACCTCTCGCATAATCCATGACTGGTAAAGATGGACCCAACCCAATCGGGCCTTCTCTGCTAGAGTCCAGGGAAACACGGCTGCTGAACAGAAGGTGGCTCGAGGAACCCAGTGGGTTTCTCAGTATGAGGAAGTAATTGTTTCATGGACAGAAACAAGCACCGCTTCACCTCAAGTATTTGTATGTATTACTTAACTTTAACAAGTGAAAAGAGGTAAGTATGATTATCCAAATGTTGTCGATAGGAAACCGTGGGCTCACAGGGAGTGAGCACCTTGCCCTGGACACACGCACATGTAGAATCAGGCTTTGAGACAGGGCCGAGGCTCCCCACAAGGCCCGTGGCCTCAGCAGCAGCTTTCTCGCTGAGGTTCATGCTTGCCCCGTCGTCCACCGGACTTCCTGCCAGGGCCAGGGGCTCATGCGGGAACGGCCCATTCCACTCTGGGCTCACAGGGCAGTCTTGGAAACAGCCTCCCGACTGAACAAGGAAGCCGCCCCTTAAGTGCAGAGGGAGCCTTCCCTGATGACGGGAAGAGGCCAGCTCCTCAGCTTCTGTCCGCCCAGGTGCCCTGGTGGCAAAAGTGCCTTCAGAGGCTTAAGGGGAGGGTGTGAGAGGTGCTCTGAGAGGCACCGTAAGAATGTCACCTCATGAGCAAGCTGCGTAACCATAGTTCTATCGCCAAGGAAAACAGCTCAGGTAGGGCCTCCCTAGTGCCTTTGTTTCAAACAAAGGCAGGTAGAGCTCACCTGCAGGGCTTTGAAATGAAAAGAATAACCCAAGTAACAGTGCTCTGAAGTGAACATGGTGAATAAATGGAAAAATGGAGAAACAGACACGAGGAGGGAACAGCAAATCTAGCCCTTCCAGGCGATCAGGTGAAGAGCCCACGCCAGGGCACTGCCACCGTCATGGGTCAGGAGGGCCCAAGCCACGTTCCCGGGGAGACGCAGAGCCGCCCGGGAGGCTGGGGCCAACTCAAGGAGCAGCCCCCGTGAGCCAACCAGAGAAAGCCCACGTTCAGGAAAATAACAGTGATAGTCGTTCCCTTTTTAAAACGGAGCTTCCTCACAGACAGCCTAAGATGCCTCTGTCCACTTTCCTCTCCTCTATGCCAAAGGAGTCATGGCTCCTAAAATCACAGCTGGGCGGGCGGTGTAGACGCGAGCGTGATGTGGTCTGGGCTGACCTCTCTCACCCCTAAACGTCTGTCCTCTGGGTCAGAGAAATGTCTGAGTCAGAAGGGAGCAAGAGGGCTGCGTCCCGCGGGGGAAATGGCTGTGTGGTACGGTACCTGAGATCCTCTGCTGTTCCTGAGAAAAGTCGATCCCTTCTCCAATAGAGCTCATGATCTTCTCAATCTGAGACAGAAGAGAAAGGAACAAGACAGGCTGTGAGGCTCAAGTCAGACACTGCCAGCTCACCAGCAGCGCGTGCAGGGACAGGCCTCCAGGACTCTTCCAGATGACGCCAAGGTCCAGCACTGACCTGCGAGGTTTCAGAGCTCACACAGGTCAAGAAAGGCTCTTCTCTGGCCCCTGCCCCCGAGGGTCTAAAGACGTGCTCTGAAGGGAGTGAGTGGGTAACAATCGGGGCTCAGCTGCTGGAAACGCCCAAATGCCTCCCTTCCGAGGCAATTTATACATCACTTCCCCCACCCTCCAGCCTTTCCAGACCCAGTGGAGACCGCGTGGAGGGTGCGAGAGCAGGCCAGGGCAGGCGCCCTCCACTGCTCCTGCTAGAATCTAAATTTCATGAGGACAGAGGCTGCGCCAGCTCTGTTCCGGGCTGTACCCACCGCACCTGGAGCAGGGCCTGGCAATTTGTAAGCACCTCATAGATAATTGCTACTGCGTGACCACCAGCTCTGAGGTGTGGGGACATTTTCTAGAGCTCAGACCAGCAGAGCCCTGGAATGGGCATGTAACCCTAAACGGAGGAGCTTTTGCTCCCTGGAGGTGGGCAGTCCTGCACACAGCTCCACACTGGGGGTTGAAGAGGGCAGACGCTTGTCCTTCCCCTGGATCACAGCACACAGAGCTGGTCTCTGAGTAGCCAGATGTCTCCAGCATCGCCCCTCCCCGCCATGTGGACCACCTGTCCCAGCCATCTGGCTTTGGTCACCCGGAGCTAGATCCAAGCCCCCTGCTCCGGGAAACCTGGCCAGGGGCAGGACCAGGCGGGGGCAGGAGGAGGAGCCCCACCCACCCCCACCCCCCCCGCCCCCGCCCCCAGCGTAGTGTGATAATGAGCTCATTCACTGCTCTTTTTCTAAAGAAAGGAAAAAAAGACCTCCTGTACCAGGACGTGGATGCTTTTTCCTCTAAGTGCAAGTAAGGAGCCTTAGGTCTGACAGTCAGAAAAATAACAACTCTCCAGCCAGCGTCCAGCTGGCACACAAAGGCAGTACATTTGAGCCTGGCTGAACAACATGGGATAAACACCTCCTCTACCCGGCAGCCAGGGCACAGGAAGGTCTTCTCCTCCACCACAGAAATGCCTGCTGGCTCAGGCAGGCATGCAGTCCCCTGACTGTTTGTTAATGCACACATTAACTCCAGCCCCCAGCTCTGCAAAAGCAGAGGAAACACTTCTCACCGGGGCGGCAAACCTCATCGACTGGGCAGCCCAGAGGCTGGCATGGGAAGCAGGTCTGCTGCGCCCCTCCAAGAGAAGGCCCCTCCCACTCAGCCCTCCCCAGAGCACCCCTTTCTCTGGCCCTGCCCATTTCAAGTGCATTTGGCTTAAGACCTGGCTCTCGGTAGATGCTCAATAAAAAGTTAGCTTGCTCCCCACTCCCCTTCTGTTGTCCACAGCGCTCTGATCTAGTACAGTTTTAAAACATATTTTTACTTATTTTTGTACAGGTAATACTTCGCATGATTCAAAATTCAAAAGATGCAAAAGGTTATTCAGAGAAAGGCCTCTTTCTGACCGCTGTCTCCGAGCTGCCTATAGTTCTTCTCCCTGGAGGCAACCAGCATAACCTGCTTCTCAAGCATCTCTTAGGTCTATTCGCAAGTAAGCAATTATGTGGATGTACTCCACACCACCCCCCAACTCCGACAGAGCTATTCCAAGTGCGCTTCTCTGGATCTCGGTTTTTCCACTTAATAATAATAATTCCACATTTTGGAATTCTTGCCACAGTTCACAAAGAACACTTTTTTTGTTTTTTAAACGGAGGCGATATAGTCAGCCAGTGTTCACCTGTCTTTGAAGAGGGGGCATGCGTGTGGCATTCTCGATCGTCTCTCTTTCTAAACAGTACTACAATGAATACTGATCCACATACACCTTTGAACCCAAGTACGTCTGTAAAGTAGTTCCTAGGTATTTCCTGAGACTTCTTCCAGACACAGAATCTGGAGTTAGCAGCAGGGAGCTCACAGGTCATACAATCCCGGCTCTCACACCACTTTAGTCTAACGGGACTGAAGACATCCCAGGGAGGGGGCCCTGGCTAACTCTCCCAGTCAGTTTGCCCCATTTGCAGAAAGCACCAAGTTATAGAACATTTGTCTTTCTACATATTTAAACTTTTTCCCTGATGTCACCTGCTCTTCCATAGAAAACGCTTCGGGATATGTGGAGACAGCTCTTGCCTTCCAGATAAACCGCTCTCCAATTCCCAGGCTACAAGGCCTGACCTGGCGTTTAATGACACACCGGTCATTACAGGGCAGAAGCCTCACACCTGAGCAAAGAGCAGGCACTCAACAGAGATCTGCTGAGGTGGCTTCTGTTTCCTTTTCTGCATTTATAGGAGAAAAGTAGGCTGCTAAAGTGAGGAAACTTCCTTACAAGTAAGTGCATTTACTTGTTGGGTGTTGGGTCCTTATCTCTGGAATGGGCCTACCAGCCGGGATCCCTGAGGGGGTGAGTGTGGGAGGACCACCACAGCAAACACCAGGAGGGATGGAATCCAGTGTTCTATCTGCCCTTCTACCCACCAGGCCCGGCTCATGGTGAGAGGGGCAACTGACTGATGAAAAAAGCCCAGTGTCCACTTAGTTAATGCCAACAATGAAAAGCTATTTTCCCAAGGCCACACAGTCAGGGTGGGAAAAGCTCAAGTGGAAGGTGACTCCAAAGTGTCTTTTGAAATAAAGTCAAGTCACCTACATTATATATTTCATGATTATCATATAATCAATCACCTAACACCAAAGCCCCAACTGGCCTGTAGAGTCAGTGTCTCCTGGTTGCCCAGTTCATGACATTCTGCCAAAGTCCCTTTTGAAGTCAGGAAGAGCAGAGCTGGACACCTCTCTGCTCGGCTTCCTCCTGCAGGCCCCAGGGGTTGCCCTCAGGCAACCTGTAAGTGGCCAGGAAGAGTCCGGCCTTCCCAGCTGCTGGGTGCTTCGGTCCGCAGCAGGTGCACAGGGCGCTCTCAGGGCCATGCCATCCAACCTAGAAAGTGCGCTTTGTTTTCTGTGAACTGTGGCGGCTGAGGCCAGCTGCGAAGATTCTAGTTTACAGAGGATCTGAGAGTTCTCCCAACAACTTGCAGCCCAGGAGCCCTTCCAGCCTTGGTGGGAGTGCAGGGCGAGGAGGGAAGTGGCCATGACGTCCGTGCGGGCAGAGACTGGCACAGCTCTGCCCAGGCCCTCATCCCGGGCTGTGGAGGCTGGAGGAGCCGGATCTCATCACCTCCCCCTGCCACAGCCCCAGGGCCCCAGGACCAGCAAAGGGGGAATGTGGTCATTTCTGGACAAAGAGGAGCAGCCACAGAAGACAGATACTGCTCTGATCCTCACACTTGGGGGTAGTTTAACTATTTAGGCTTGAGTTAAACAATCTGATTAGGCTGTTTTCCCAGAAACATTCTGCACCTCAGGGGAATGTCGGGGGAAGAGGCTGGCAGAACAGAACGGAACAGTTCAACATTCTCTGGTTTTTTTATTGCTTAAGATCCGTGACGTTTTTGGAGAGAGGTGGGAAATGGCCACACTTTTAATAGTGCACTTCATGTCAACTCTATAAAGAGCTTGTATTTGTGTTTAGTAAAGCCTGAAAGTTATCACCATAATGGACTCATCTATTCTATAAAATGCTTGCAAATATTCCATTTTCAGCAAGTATTCAGGCTTTCTTTTTTTTCCTCCTACCTGGGCTGTATAAAAATATGTTCTCTGTATGGCTGAAAACAACCAAAACCACACACTAGGGACCCTGCTGCCAAGGCCCTCTCTCATCTGCTGGTTCAGAACACAGGACCCTGGTGCCCAAAGGCTGGCAACAGGAAGAGACACTCTATATACAGACAGGTTCACTCTCCCGTCACCATCACCTGGCTGCCGGGAGCAACTCAGATCACGTCAGGCTTTTCCATGGACACTGGGAGTGAGGGGAGGGAGAAGACAAAGCCTTGGGGAAAAGTACTTCCTGGGCTTTGCTGGGTCTTCTGTGCCCCAGAGGTGAGTTGGGTACAGGCAGTCCAAGGAGGACCACAGCCTCGGGACAGCGAGGCTCCCTCCTAGGAGGTGGCACAGGTGAGAAGCAAGGGCGATGTGCCTGGGCTCCGAGTGCAAAAACGTCGGGGGACCAGGAATCAGTCCGGTCATAAGATGAGCCTCACCGAGAGCAGGAAGGCAAAGGGGTCACCTTGCTTCTACCTTTTGCGGCAAACAGGAACATAACGGGAGGTGTTTCTGGAACTGAATTTGGCTCCTCATGTCAGACATGTCCCCCCAACCCCCACCCCCGTCTGTTGCCCAGTGAGCTGTCAGCTCCCGAGGACCCTCTCACGAGTGACAGCTCCTCAGGGCCCTCCCATGAGATGGAAAACACAGTCCCGCTGGGCCTGTACCACCAGGACTGGGGACGCCGTCTCTCCCTTTTGCTGCCCCGGAGACCGACTCCTTTATTGGCCTGGAGACACCCCACGCTTGCACTGTAACTTCCCCACTAGCTCTTTTACGGTGTGTCCCGGGGACCCGAGAGGCCCAGTAAAGGTGAGGACCCTGGCTCAAGCTGTTTCTTCTAGAGGCCGCACGGCGCCTGCCCAGAGCTGGTACGTGAAGGTGACAAACGAGTTACCACTTGTTAAATGCCCGGGCCAGCCTCGTCGCCTCACCAACACGGTAGGAGGGGAAGGGCACGTGACACCTCTGGACCTCAGTCTGGATTCTCTAACTCCCCTCCGCATTTTTATCTTTTTCCCACCTCCCTGGGTCTCTGGCACAGGGACCTCACACCCCACGACTACCAGCCGGCCCCTTCCCTCAACAGTCCTGCTCAGCCTAGCTCACTGCCAAGCGGACTTGCCACCCCATTTCTCAGGTGAGAACGCTGCAGCTCTGCCGGCGCCTACCCCATCCCCCACTGATGGCACCACTCTGAGGGACCGATGCTGCTCTGTGTGTGAGGAACCAGGGCCAGACGCCCTCCTCAGGCCAGACGGCCCTGCTCAGACAGCGCCCCCCATTCCCAGGCGCACAGGCGGAGTCCTCGCCTCCCTGGAGGCCCAAGCCCCTGCCACCAAGTGACCGACGATGCCAGACTGGCTGTTCCGCGGTGCGAGGTTCCCTGATGCCGCCGCCACCGCCTCCCAGCCCAGAGAGCACAGAAGAATTCATCGCCATCTCTTTGTTTTCCGCCCTCAGCAGCAGATAGGACTCCTCCGCCTAGAGCAGGCTTTGATTCCCCTCATTTGATAAAAGGTCACCGGCCAGGGTCTGAGTTATTTTTTCCCCTCTCCCCCCAGACTGAATCACACCAGGCCTTGGAAAGACAAAGATGGATTGAAGTAAATTATTTGTCCTGATTTTCTAACCTTGCCAACTGTGTTTAGTGGAGGGAGACAGGACTGGAGGGGGAGGGGAGCAGTGGCCAGCAGGGGATGAATACGTATCTGCAGCGGTGGGTGGGTGGGGGGGGTTGTCCCTCCCCAGGCAGCTCCACGAACAATGAGTCACTTCTTCTCCACGGAGCACAGCTAGTCTCCAGCTCATGGTGGGGGGCTTTAGACCTTTGCCATATTTATAGTATTCCCATCTGAATCCCTTTTACATTGTCACCTTCCTTCTCAATCTCACTTTTCCTATGAGGCTGAGAGACCACAGAGCTGTTACGTTTCTGAAGTCCCTGTCCTTTGGTCTGGGACGCAGGCTCAGATGAAAGCCTGTGTGTGTCTGCCCCAGGCTACACTTCCTGACCCCCGTCTAAGTCTCCAACTCCCTTTCCCCTCCTCATTTTTATCCTTTACACACCTCTTGGGAGGCTGATACCCACCGTGCTCCCCAAAGTATCGTGCACCCCACAACTACCAGCTGGCCCTTTCCTTGACCAACGCCCATGCCCCAGACTGGCCACTTGGCGGAAAGTAAAGGAGACTTGCCAAGTGACCTTCTCGTGCTAGGACAGCCTCCTCTACAAGGACTCTTTTACCTAAAAGCCCCAAGAAACTGCTGAAAGAAGAGAAAAGGTGGGAGACCTAGATTCCAATTAACTTTATTATTGCTACCACAGAACTCTGGGTTATGCGCCAAGTATGGGCTTTAATAAGTGGGACAAGACTCTAAAAGATTAATGAGGATTATGTATTTGGGTTCCTGTCCAATTTATGCAATCTACTTTCTATCAGGAGTAGGCTGGTTTGGGGGAGGAGGAAGCCGCTCAGAGAGGTGCAGTTCTCTCAAACACTGGGAAATCTGTCTCTTGGTCCTTCTTTGGTTTTTCTTTTACCATCAGCAACCTTCCCTTGTTGGTCCTGCTCTTCCAGAGCTTGAATTCCACTGCAGTGCGCTGCACTGTGTGTCTGGCTACGGACTAAAGTGGCCCAAAGCAAACACCCCAGGCGCCCACTCAGGATTGATTTCCTCAGCACTGTGGCCAGGGAGAGAAAGGGGTTCTTCTATATCCATCAGCTCCTCAGACTCTGCAGGGGAACACTTGCTGTGTAATATCAAAGGAGACGAATGTGGAATTTTGAGCACCAAATTATATACACTGAAGAAGTAAAAAAAAGAAAAAATTACATATACTTAACACAAATACACTACCAACATCCATCAGATGCCCTGAGGCTTCCTACAGTCTGCCACTCCCAGTCATCTCTGTGAAACAGAAGTTGGATGAAGCTGATAGAGTCCCCCAAATTCATTTTAAATCACTAGGTAAAATCTTTCAGATAAGCCTTATACAAAAGAACACACATTGCACTGATTCCATTTATATAATGTTCCAGAAAAGGCAGACGAACATCCAGCATTAGGAAGAACAGTTGCTGGTGGGGTAGGAAAGGGTAAAGATTGACTGGGCAGGGACATGAGGGAACTTCCTGGGGTGATGGTAATATCCCATATCTTGACAGAATTTGGGTCATACAAATATATGTATTTATCAAAACTCAGGGAAAGGTGGACTCATGGTTTAAGTCTTTCATTTGCATTAACCTCCCCTCAAATTGATAAACAAATACCAAACTCTAGATAATGACATACCTGTTAAAATGTTTAGTGATGACATGTACTGATGTCTGCAAGTTATTTTGAAATGCATCACAATATAACATCTATTTTTCAGAGGTCTGAGGGCTTAACAGATATGAGATAAAGCAAGAACAGCAAAATCTAATTGCAATCTAGGCTGTAGGTGGTGAATATACAGGCATTCACTCACTGTTCAAAAGTCTCTTTCAAGTTTTTTGTATGTTAGAAGATTTTCATAAAATACTGGGATAAAGATCTCTTTCAGGATCAAATCTTTTAGAGAATAATAAATGGTAAGACCAACGCTGGTCTGAGTTTCCTCATTTGTAATGAGCTCTGCTCAACATGCTAATGAGCAGAAACATGCCCAACAGGCAAAGGAAACAAAGAGAAAGGAATGTGGGAACTCCGACTGACTTCACCATTATTCTGAGTCACAAAGCTTCAGGGTTAAGGGCTGTCAGCCCTGCTCCTCCGCAGTGTGGCGTTCTCTCTTCTGGAACTCAGGCTAACCCCAGACTTGCCGGACTGAAAACTCAATTATCAGTGTTCCCAGGGATGAACAGGCCCTGGGAAACTGGTTCTTATTAATCAGACTCAAAAGACACTGATCCCTCCTTTGGTGGGCTGCTTTAGCACGATAAGCAGCACGTTAGGATACTTGGCTAGTATCCTCTACTGGCCGAAATCAATCAAATGGGATCAAAGCCATCCTCAGAATACTGCACAGGCAAGAAGTGTGGACCATGCCAAGAGCTTGTTCAGTGACCCCCTTCCTACTTCAGGAGGTCATCCTGAAAATCAGGACAGGTGCTCACAGCAAGCAAGGTACCCTTCTTGGAAAGCACTTAGATCAATGCTGTTAACACTCCAGCTTTCCAGGGTGGACAGGTTCCAGGCTTAGGTTCCTGCAGGGGGGTGCTGTGCCCTCCGCGTTACCAGCTGGGGCGGGGGTCTGGGCAGGGGGACTACAAGCCATCCCATTTAATGCTTTTAAATTATTTTAATATATGTGTGTTTTTGGCTGCACTGGGTCTTTGTCGCTGTCCATGGGCGTCCTCTAGTTGCAGCACGTGGGGGCTGCTCTCCAGCTACAGCACACAGGCTGTTCACTGCGGCGGCTTCTCTCGTCTCGGAGCACCAGCTTTAGGCATGTGCGCCTCAGTAGTTACAGCGCACAGGCTTAGTTGCCCTGTGGCATGCGGAATCTTCCTGGACCAGGACAGGGATTGAAGCGGTGTCCCCTGTCTTGTAAGGCACAGTCTTCACCACTGGCCCACCAGGGAAGTCCCCTCCCATTTTAATGATGAGGAAACCAAACATCAGAAAAGTTAAAATAACTTTTAGCTTAAAGAACATGATCACAGAGCTAGAAATATGTGGCCAGTGCCTGATTATCTTTCTAATTCAACTTATTTAGGGCCTAACTTCTACTCTAGGAAAACTCAAGAGTACAATTTTAAATACGTGGGACTGAGGACACTGGAACAAGAAACCTGAGTTCAAAATCCACTTAAGGGACTTCCCTGGTCCAGTGGTTAAGATTCTGTGCCCCCGCTGCAAACAGTATGGGTTCAATCCCTGGTCAGGGATCTAGGATCCCCTATGCTGCCCAGTGAAGCCCCCCAAAAAATCCACTTATTTAGTTGTGGAATCTTGGATAAGTCATTTAACATTTCTTTCAATTTCTCTTTCTATAAAATGTGAACAAAAAAATTCGTCATTCAGGCAATCACCGTTACAGGCAAATTACTTGACTTCTCATCCTTACCCTTGTGGCTCAGCTGGCAAAGAATCCGCCTGTAAGGCGGGAGACCTGGGTTCGATCTCTGTGTTGGAAAGATCCCCTGGAAAAGGCAACGGCTACCCACTCCAGTATTCTGGCCTGGAGAATTCTGTGGACTGTTCAGTCCATGGGGCTGCAAAGAGTCAGACACGACTGAGTGACTTTCACTTTCACTTTCTTTCACTTTCTCATTCTTAAGCCTCAGTTTTCACAAAGGCAAGATGGAGACCTCAACATGAGGCTGCTGTCAAGATCTGAGACAGCACATGAGGAGTCTTAGAGAAGTGTTTGGTTCCCAAACAGAGCTGCAATGCGGAGTTAACTTACTGAGACACGAGTCTGAGCAAGCTCTGCACCGCCTGAAAGACGTGGGCTTCCCTGGATGACATCACCCTGGGAGGAAAGACAAGGTCCTCTCGGCTGCAAGCACAGAGGGAGAGACCTGCTCCTTCTCCAGAGGCAGTGTTTGTCTACCCCGGCTCCGGGGAGACTCGGGGCCTGCCATGTCCTGGGGCCCCGGCAGGAGGTACTAAAGTGCCTTCTTAAATTAAGTCCTTGGAAAAATAGGGTTGAGCCTAAGAGCCATTTAGCTTTCGCTCTGTAACCCACTTGAGCAGATGTCAGCCTCCCTCACGCAGAGAAACATCTGCAGTCCTTGTGAAACCACAGAGGCTGGTGGAGTGTCCATGCAGGCCCTTCCTCACCCGCTTCAGCTTACAGAGCTTAGATGGTGTGTGCACATGTGAGTCACAGTCATCTGGTTCCAGAGGAAACAGAATTCCACCTAAAAACAAGTTAATCAAAACCCAGATTCCTTTGTTTAAAAAAAAAAACGACTGACCAGCGGGAAAGGGGTTCTTTCTTCTGGCAGAAACTGTTGGAACATGCTGTGTGAACAATAGCTCACATCCTGGACACTCAGCTGGAGGCTGCTTCTCCATTCAGGACAAAATGTTTCATGTGAGGGAGGTGACGCCTTTCTACCAGCAAGAGACAGAGGACCAGGGACAGTACTCAGCAGAGGAGAGCGAGGAGAGGGAGAAGAGGGAGAAGGCCTAGAGGCACCAACCCCTCACCTCAGAGAAATCTGGGGAAACAGGTGGACGAGGGAAAATCACATGGTCACCTGTGATGAGGTGACACCTACCCTGCAAGTCTGTTAATGATTTTGCTTAACTATGGTTTTTCCAGTAGTCATGTATGGATATGAGAGCTGGATCATAAAGAAGACTGAGTGCTGAAGAATTCATACTTTCAAACTGTGGTGCTAGACAAGACTCTTGAGAGTCCCCTGGACTGCAAGGAGATCAAACCAGTCAATCCTAAAGGAAATCAACGTTGAATACGAACTGGAAAGACTGATACTGAAGCGGAAGCTCCAATACTCTGGCCACCTGACGCGAAGAGCCGACTCACTGGATAAGACCCTGATGCTGGGAAAGATTGAGAGCAGGAGGAGAAGGGGGCAACTGAGGATGAGAGGGTTGGATAACATCACCGACAAAATGGACATGAATTTGAGCAAACTCTGGGAGACAGTGGAGGACAGAGGAGCCTGGTTTGCTGCAGTCCATGGGGTCGCCAAGACTCAGACACGACTTAGCGACTGAACACACACACAACTGAGCAACAAATTAGCCTCTCGTTAATCGACCAATGCTGCCCACACCCACAGGGGCAGGAGCCTCTCAGGCACACCCGGAGTCTTCTGCTTCCACTGGCTGAGGGTTCTGCTCACTAAGAACCAGCTGGGATCATTTCCAAAAATGTTTAAAATGGTTATATGTGTGGACAGAAATAGGCAATTAAATTAAATGCTACAGAAATGAAACAAGTGCAAAAAGCTGTTTCAGTGATGACCAGGTAGATGTTTCCAAGAGACTAATTTTTTTAAATGTGTTCTTGAATTGTGTTGTTGGAGAAATAAACTGTAAAAATTTCTAAAAGGATTCTGTGTACTCAGAGGGCTTCACAAGTGGCTAAATGCTTGCCTCACTTTTGAGAAACTCAGTCTAAAAGTCTGAATCAATCCTCTATTGTAGATGTGATCCATGTAATAAAGAGGACAGAGAATTCCAAATTAGCAGGTCCACACAGAAAGAAAAAGCCCCAGCTTCACAAAGACTAGCCTACATATCTATGCGTTGGGGTTAAATTACAGCGTTTGTACTCTTTTTAAGATGACTTCCTTCTTTAACAGAGTTCTGTGATTAACCAAACAACCCTCGTCCTGATTGGCCACACAGCCACCGTCCTGGGTGGAGCTGGCAGCACTGTCTGATAGACTCTAGCCTCTGCTATCAATACCCTGAGCTCTGCACATAGGAATTCTCAGACCACTGTCATCAAGTAAGCCTAGACTCCCACACAGAACCCTTCTCTGGCTGCTTCCTCCAAAAGGCTAGGAAACAGTTCCAGGTGACTGGAGCATACTTCCAGCCTTTCCTTTTTCCGCACTGAGGTTCCTGTTTGAGCAGCGCCTTACCCACTGCCGTGGTCCAGGGCCAAGCAGCCTGGGCTGTATGACTGCTTCTGGTTACAGAGCCAAGTCCTGGCTTCTTACATACTACCAACTCAGAGCCCACCTCACACAAGTCAAGCTTCCAGCTTCTACTCATGGCATCAGGCACGTGATGAATGGGAACAGCCCTAGGCCCACCTGGATCTCCAGCCAGGAGCACAGGGACAGCAGGGCACTTTAACTGAGACGGGTCCCCTTATGTCCACCTGCTCCCCTTCCCTTCCCCCGGCAAACCACAGGACATGGAGGCAAAGCAACTAGAGTCCTCTAAGTCTCAGAGACGTGTTCTAAACTTGAAGGGCATCCAAGGTCATCCTAAGCAAAAAAACTGAGCTAGGAACTAGTCTGTGCTCTGCCCCAACCCCAATCCCAAAAGGCAGTGCAAAAAAAATCAGGAAAATATCATCCTTATATCTCCTAAACATAATCAGGGAAGATAAGACACATGGAAACCCTCCGTGGGAGTGACAGGTACATGGAGGATAACTCTCGTACGGGTGGGAAGCAGCGCTCAGCGGTGCAGACAACGGTGAGCCTGAGGTGCCTGACCCTGGCTGGGGCTGACGTGGGGCCCACCTCTCAGCCCACTGTTCTCACCAACCCGCGTCCTGCTCAAGATCCCCACTGCGGGGCCCGGCCTCTGCCCCCGCTGCTGCCCCTGAATCTTCACCCTACTACTCCCTTCAGGTCCAGCTCGAGTCGCCTGGGCTCTTCCTGCCGTGCGGGCTAATAGAGCAAAGCATTCCGAATCAGAACAAGGCTTTATCCTTGGTCTGTGACTTTGGCAAAACACACGAACCTACCTTAGTCTTGTCTGTAAATGGAGAAACACCTGCTTCGAGGTTCTAGATGGGGACCGGACGTGATAACAGAGGGTGCGTGCCCGGCACACAGTGGGCATCTGAGAGCTTTGGTGCTCTGCCAGCACCCTTTGGGGACTGAACGCATCCGAGGTTTCTGTCTTCAGATCCTCGCGGCAGAGGTAGCCTGGCCATCCTAACGCAAACGTGTCCATGTAAATATGGTCCAAGGAGGTTCCTGGTCCTTTGACATAAGCCTACCACACCTCTTCCGCTTCTCTTGTATTTCCCATGGGTGCTCCTAGCAAGTACTGAGCGCTGGCCGGGCTGAGTCAATACCCCGTGGAAAACACACAAGGAGTTTTAAAGTGGTTGCACCTTAACAGGTTCTTAGGAATTTGTTCAGGACATACATCTTTCTTCCATCTGAGACTTTTCCTGAAGAGGAAATGAGAGGGGGAAAGTGACGACTTTCCTCACAGCTATGCGGCATCTTGCCTCCTGATCCCTCCACTGCATCCTCACTGCATCACTGCAGGTTCCTGCCGACTTCCTCTTGCATCTCAGCCCCGTGCTGACCTCAACCACAAGGAAATGTGACTGATCCTCTTAAAAAAAAACCCAAAACTGAAATACTTCTTAAATTCCAGACAGTATATTTTATAACACTGTAATTTCAACACTAATAATAAATGACCCATCCACAACCTCCCCACCTGGCTCAGGAAACAGAATACAGCCAATACAACACCGCCCTTCCCGGGTCCCGGCCGCCCTTCCCTGCCCCTGAGGCCACTAGCCTCCTGCAGTGAGTGCGGTCATCTTCCTGCTTTTCCTTTCTGTTGGGCGTCCATGTCTGTACTCCTAAGGAACATGGGTTCCTGTCGCTCTTTTCTGACCATGTGGACAGGAGCACAACTTGAAGTCCCCAAAGGAACACTTCAGGTTCTGGGACCAGAGCTCAGGCACAGGGCTTCCTCTGGCTGGTGAGGAAATGGGGGGCCATGGAAAGGCCCAGCATGTGAAGACACACCAACACGCCCCTGCTTCTCATCAGGCTGGCAGGGTGAGGTCACGTACCTTCTGGGACTCCTGGGAAAACCCACTCCCTACATGGGCAGCAGCATGAAACGACTGTGGATTAAATGCCATGTTCAAGTACACAATCACATGGGCCAACCAGAAAGAACACAGCCTTTCCCAAGCAGTCTCAGTGGAGACCGCCCACCCTGGGAAAGCCCTGGGGACCTGTACTCTTGGGCCTGTTGGCAAGGGAGTCTGGTGCGTTGCGATGACAGAGTACCGGACTTTCTCAGGAAGAACATGAAAGGCTGCACTTGGGAGAGGAAGGGCAGAAGAGACAGTCACGCTGCCTTCTCCACCCTGTGAGGCGCTGCAAGACCCTGGGCCCCCACCCTGCAGAGGCCATCTCTCACCTTGGCTCGCACCAAGATTCCAGAGCGAACACAACCCACCAGTCCCAACTGTTCCGCAAGTATTTATCAAGGCCAAGACTGTTCCCCAGGGGCAGGGGTGTGCGTCTAGGAGGGAGGGAGGGCCTTTGGAAAAGCAGTGGGAGCTACAGCCTCAAGACAACACCACGAGGGAGAGGTTATCAGAGGAGCCAAAGAAAGACCAAGTGTATTCCTGCTAGTGTGAGACCCAGGGCAGCCATTACTTAAAAATATTACTCTACCATCTCTACTGTTGGTTCTTTCTGCCAGTCTGTTTCCCATTCTTGTCTTGTTCGATAAGCAATAACAATTTAAAAGGGGGCTGTGTGCTTATTTCAGAGGCAGCAAAACTGGGGAGACAACTTCCAGCTTCGTCCCTTCGCAGAGTCTGGAATAAGAGGAAAGAGGGAGAAGACAGTGGGGAAGCATTCCGAGCAGGTGTGCTGGCCCCAGGGGTCCTCAGAGAGGAGAAAGGACGGAGGGAAGGCTCGCTGATGCCCCCAAGGGTCCCGGATCCAAGCTCAGGGGTCCCGAGCTGGGCTTCCCAGCTCCACTGTTAATGAGTTACAGAACCTTGTCTAAGATTCTGCCTCTTACAGAATCCAGTGCTTGAGTGACAGAGGGACTCAGAAAGAGAGACAGTGCAAGTTCAGACTGCAGGAGTTTAGTACTCACAGCAACCGAGATCAACAAGATTTGTTTTTCTCAAGTATCTTTGAGCTCAGGCCGTGTGTGTGTGTGTGTGGTTGTACACACACACACCAGAATCTCAAACATGCTCTTACTCTGCTGAAAATAAACAGGACAGCTTTAGTCAAAACTGTGAAGTACAAAACCTCTAACTTCCCTTTTTTCTTTTTATACTTTGCTTCCAGAAGTGAGAATAAGTAAGTACAGCTGGTTTATGGATTAACAAACTCAGCCCTTGGGCCCTCACCACTGTGTTGATGGCAGTGGAGGAAGGCTGGACCAAGTGAGGCGGGAAGCCACAGATTTGGCCAGCGGGGGCCTCAGAGAGGATCCAGATGAGCCACTTTGCAGGTAAGGAAACTGAGGCTCAGAGTCATCCACTGACTTCACCAAGGCCATGAGAGAGGCCACACAAGGCTGACCCTTGCTTTCTGCCTCTGTTGAGACGCCCCACTGACCTGGCAATTGAGCACGTGGCAGAATATGGAGTAACCCTTGGTGAATACACTTTAGCCTCCAGAGGGCTAAGTCCTGAAAGAAAAAGAGCTGATGCAAAAATAAGCTTCTCTACATCCTGGGACACTTGCCTCTTTTTAGAAAATGGCTTCTGTGCAGAGCACGGTGTTGTCTTGCTTCAACAGGGAGACACGGGGCAGTGGTCCTTCAACTCAGCAAATGTGTGGGCCATTTTCCCCTAAACTGGGATAATGGGAATATTACAAGGTTGCCTTTTCATCATGACATATAAGGACTTCAGAAACGAGCAGGATGAAAGTATGAAGGAGATCTTAGTGATGACAGAACAATTCTGCATCTTGACTGTAGTGATGGCTATACGAACCTACCCATAAAAAAACTGCATAGAATCACAACCCCCCACCCCAAACCGGTGAAATGAGAACGGGGTCTGTGGATTGTATCAAAGTCAATTTCCTGACTCTGACATTGTGCAAGAGTTATGTAATGCATTATACTATTGGCAGAAACTGGGTGACGAGTCCCAAATAAAGGACCTCTCTGTACTATTTTTGCAACTGTGAATCTATAATTATTTCAAAACAAAAAATATGAATAAAGGAAAAAAATCTTAACATGAAAATTTCCTCGTCTTATAAAAGGACACGTGAAGTACAAAGGATGAACATATTTAAAATAAAGGCAGTTGGCAGAAAAACTGCCATCAGCACCACCACGACACTCCTCACTGTCCCCATTTCCTTTATCATGGACCAGTCAAAATTGTGCTGAGGACTATCTTAGGAAGAAGGCAAGATTCCAGTCCTCCATCCTCGCCAGCCCAGCAAGCAAACTCACTGTGCCAACAGACCCACTTGAAGGGAGGCCTGGCGTTCCCAGCCCGGTCGGCTCCAGACCGTTCTCTGCAGCCATGAGAGATGGGAACACAGAAGCGGGACAGGATAGGGTGTGGGCTGAGGCTGAGAGCAAAGGGCACCAGGGGGCAGGTGGGGTTCTGGCAACAAACTGAAGCTTCTCTTCTGCCTTCTGCTCTTCTGACCAGCACCCAGAACCTTCTGCCTTCCCTCTTCTCCT
Organism: Bos indicus; assembly: GCF_029378745.1. NCBI lineage: Eukaryota > Metazoa > Chordata > Mammalia > Artiodactyla > Bovidae > Bos > Bos indicus. The sequence continues at coordinate 10,523,478 of NC_091782.1, read as the reverse complement.
CCACCAGAGCAGACTCACTGTCTGCCATTTACAATCCGGGATTTCATCATTTGCACCACCTGCTCCTCACTGGCTCAGACTCTGAGATCCAGGGTCCATTCTCACAGCACATGCTCCTGTCCTCCTGCCGCCACCCTTGGCAGCTGCTCTCAGAGCCCTGAGGACTTGTCTGCCACATTCCCCAGACCCCAGGATCGGGTCTGTCCGAGCACCAAGGTGGGGGTCCCCACAGACTTCCAGGCTGGGGGAGGGGTGTAGCCAAGAGAGCTTGGGAAACCTTAGCCCTGGGCTACTGACAGGGTGGCATCAGCATTTATCACATCTGTGCCCGACAAGCCTACAATTTCCAACTACAGACACCTGCAGCTCTCTGCGGGTTCTTTCCGGCTGCCAGGGCCCTTGGCCTGGACCCTGGCTGGACTGGAAGTGGGCTGGAAGTCAATGTCCTGCCCCTGCTCCCGCTCAGAGAGCAGCATGCACTCAGACTGAGGGGCTCCTTCCACCCAGGTTCCCTGGCGGGTCTGAGCCCAGGCCCAGGCAACGAGCCCCTTAGTAGTTCCCTATCTTTCTCACACTCTTGCTCCCCAAAGAGGGCTTCCTAGGATCCCCTCCCAGATAAATTATTTGCATCTAGATACTGCTGTGGGGGAAATCTACCTAAGACAGATGATCACGGGGAAGACCAACAGTGGAGAGATGAGAGCCGAATTCCTGCCATGAATGAGCGTATCTCTGTGGGTGTCTGAAGCATGTAATTGGCGTAAGGAGGGAAACTGCCAACAGCGTGGCCACTATCAGATATGAGAAAGCTAATAAGGGGGAAAAAACAATAAAAACTTGATTTGCCTCGGTAATACTCATTACAGCCATTTATATAAACCGCTTTTCATTTGCCTAATTACCACTAGCACGATAATTATCACGGATATATTAAATGTGCCCGATAAAACTGGCATTAAGTTTTACTTGCTTTCTGGTGTTATGCATCCCTACATTTAGTTCCTTATGTTCATAACTGCGTGCTCCTTTCACTGTCTGTTCACCGGAGGAAACACGCCCGAGACTTACCTCCTACAACAGAGGCTGTCAGACTTCGGCCTGCGTGGATCACCAGGAGAGCAGACCCTGTGACAACCTTGGTTGCTGGGCTTCCCGCAGAGCAGCTAATTAACCAGGTCTGGGGAGGAGCTAAGAATTTGCATTCTAGCAAGTTCCCAGGTGAAGCTGCTGCTGCTCTGTAATCATACTTTGAGACTCACTGCCTTAAAGTGCAATAAGGGAAACAGCGAACTAGAAGGTCAAACTTTTCAGGTGGCATCTGCAACACGAAAGACTGGTAGTCTCTTTCAAGAAAACAAATGGAATCAGTCACTCAACCAAAATCAGATTTGGTATGCTGGTACCATTACCAAAAAGGGTAAAATTAACTCTCTTGCTCAAACAAGTCCCAGGAGATCTGGGTTTGCTCCTTTGTTCAACCAGTGGGAGTGCCCCCTCTGTGCCAAAGATGTTGCTAAGCAACAGAGGCTTGGGTACTGTCAAAGGTCTCGTGAGACACTGGGTAGGTCACATTCTCTACGGGCCGAAGTCTACTAACCTGTAAAGAAGATAACTCATATTTACGGAACCTTCCAGCTCTGACATTTTACGATGAATCTAAGTAGTATTGCGGCTCAGAGCAAAAATATCCTGCCTGGCTGTGTGGGCAGCGTGATGAGAAACGTGGGTAAGATCCTAGCTGTTCCAACAGGGTGACTGTGAAAGAGCAGCTGACGCCCTGGCAGCAGTCCTGGCCCTGCTCAGTCCAATCTGAGTCAACGAAGGCCCCCAGTTAAAGGTGCTGCCAAGGTAGGTCAGTGCTACGCCCAATACCAATCAAAGAATGTAAACGCACCCAGCATGAAATGCATGTTCATAACTGGCACTACCCTGATATATTATGACATTTAATCACTCCAACTGCTCAAGAGAAAGCTGGAGCCATTCGCTAGAATTAAGGATGCTATGCTAACCTCCTCAACTGGGATTTTAAATGAGCCTCGTGCTAACAGCTTTCCTGCTCTGAATGCAAAGCAGGACACCGCGCAGAGAGGCGGGGTGGCCACCTGTGAAGGGCAGCCGCTGGTGACACCGCTCTGTGCTTCTGAGAGGCCTGGCTTCCAGATCATCTCCTGACGTGTCCCAGGCGAGGGACTGACCTTCCAGATTCCACAAGGAACCTGTAGGAAACATTCTTGTTTTATGCTCCTTTACAGATAGAGAAACTCATACCCAGAGATGACCACAATTTGCTAGAAATCACCAAGGAACCAACCGTGGAACTGAGGAGAGGAGTGAGGCTGTCCGATTTCTGCCCAACACAGGCTGGCAACATCCAATCAGCACGAGGCGAGGCACGAGGGTGAAAGGAACTCAGTTAAACACCAGCCCTAAGACCCACATGACAAAGTGGCGTTAAGGTTAAAGAAGTGGAAAAAGAATCCAGCCACGGCAGGATCAAGGAGGGGCACCACGGGCTGGGGCACACTTACTCCCGCCAAGCCAACCCAGAAAACACACAGTTCATTTACAGACAAACAATTAACGTTTTCTTAGTCTCACGTAAGGTATAAACCAGAGCATATTTAGGAAGCTGTTTTTGTTGAACACATAAACAAGTAAAAATACTAAAGTGCATCATTAAGACCAGCCCCTAGCCCCTACTTTCAGCGAGACCACTGCCCTGAAACTCTTCCTCACATAAAATCCAGGAGCCAGACTCCCTTCAGAAAAGCTCCCTAAGACAAGGAGCGAGGTCCTTTAGCTGTGCGCCCTGCACTCAGAGCTGGCGCTGAGTAAGTACCTGCTGGTCCGGTGGACGGTGTCAGCCGCCCGGACAGCCACTGACAGTGGGCTGAGAGCAGGCTCCAGGGAGGCCAGCCAGCGCCTCTGCACCCGCTACTCATGCGAGACGGTTCCTGAGCCAATGTCTGCCACCGACTCACAGGACAAAGAGCCCCATGGGCGTACAATCACCGTGTGAACTGAGCTGCTTCCTTGATCTGTTCTAGTACACCACCCTTAAGTGTCTGTATCTTCGTTTCATCTTGTTACGCTGGGATTTCAGGGCAAGGCTGTGCTCAGCCTATTTAGTCCTGCAGATTTCCCAGGTGTCAATCATATTCTTGGCTCCAGCTTTGTTTCTTTGGACACGGAACCCTCACCCTTGGACAGCTGACTGCCTCTAACCAAGGTGGCTTTGGATTTATGATGCTATATTTCCTTTTGTAGCTCAAAACTGAGAAAACATAGACATAATGACCACATTACATAGAATTGAGCAAACAATGCAATGATACCGGCCTGAATAATGCTAAGCATACAAAGGCTTGGAAATGTATTTTAATACCAGTAGGAAGCATTTGTCTAAACTAAATCAAGGAAAGGGCACAGTGGCAAACGTGGGAGAGGTACACAAACGCTCCCCAAAGCAGCTCTTGAGTGGTACACCTACAGAAGATATTCAGGGACTCTCAAATGAAATTCCCTCTTCCCGTTGTTGGAAATGTTACGGGGCAGGTGCACCTCATTTTCCACAAGCCAGGCTGAAACCCAACAAATGCTGCTCTGTGGAATGACTTGGGTGTGACCACCAGTGATGATGTCACACAAAGTTCTTAGTGACACAGGATGGAGCTCTTGTCCAGGAACGGGGCCCGAAGAGGCTGCATCATCCAGCCTGCTCGGGTCCATCTGGGCAGCTGAAACCCTTCTGAGGCATGCCTGCATCTCTACGTGAGGACCAACAGACGAGCTCTTCACTGAGATCAGTCTCTGGTGCCCTCCTCAAGGGTCCAGGAGATGTGGCACTGCAGTCCCTGCCAGCAGTGAAACAAACGCACCCATCACTGGGCTCTGGCCTTAGAAGCTGGCAGTTCTCAAGTGGCTGCCCAGGGTGAAAACAGGCCAAACCTAATTGAACCTTCAGAAGAAGTTCAGACTAGAGAAACAGCATTATCTGAGCTACAGCATGGCCAGGCCTCTGTGTTAACCCAGCAGGGGAAACTCATCAAGGACCTTCATTCTGGATCAGTGGCAATATTGTTGATTTTTTTAAAATGGGCTTTGGAAAATTCCCTTTTCTGACAAATCAATTCTACCTGCACCACAGATGTCAGAGATGCTAACGCTTCCACTTTATCAAGTAAGTACCTGTGAAGCCCTTAAACACATGGACGCAGCTGAGGATTTCTTTGGTTCTGCGTTCACTCCACTGCAAGTCCTTCTGGACACCTACAGGGATGGATGGAGCTACCTGGGCAGGAGCTGATATTTTAACTGAAATGGACCTGAAACATACCATATCTGGTTTGGTTCTTTTCTCCTCTCAATCTAATTGAAAAGAGTAGGGGCCAAGAACTGGCCAAAGCTATTTCTAGTCTTTACTTCAATATATGATGTGCTAATTTGATTCAATCATGTCCGACTCTGAAACCCTATGGACGATAACCTGCCAGATTCCTCTGTCCGTGGGATTCTCCAGGCAAGAATACTGGAGTGGGCTGCCATTAAAGCAGAAAGAGTTATAACGCCTACTGTGACATTTGCAAGGGGGGACTTTTATTTTCAAATCCTTTATAACTGTTAACTATTTTATGTAAGGGGGAAGGGCAAGCAGTAAATGGAGTTAGCTTAAAACTGATATTGGCATTTAAATGTAAAATTTAATGCTCCCTCTCCAAATTAGAATGTTTTCATAAAGCATTTTTGGCTTTAAAAGAAAATGGAGGGAGGGGAGCTAATCTATCAAATTAAGTGAGAAATCCATAAAACACTGGCAATAAACCTCTTCTGAAATCCATAAATTTCTATGCTCCCATCTGTGAAGCAAATTATTCTGCGTATTCTCTAGAATCCTTTGTTGTGATATAAAAGAGCTATTACTTATTACTAGAGAATGAGTAAGAAAATAAAATTCAAGATTGAAGGGTGAGCTGGAGAAGGACTTAATTATTCTATCTCCCTCAGGAACAAAAAGAAAGCTCTCTCCGCTCAAGCCTGGCAAGGTCCTCAGCCATCCAAACCTTGAGTCCTTAGACTCAGGACCTCCGACCTCCTTCCAAGGTCCTTAACCACTGACACATTTCGAAGTGTCCCTTTTGTAAAATGAACTGTGATTACTATCCTTGAAATGTCTCTAATCTGGTTAGGGAAACAGGCCATGCACAAAAAAGACAAGATCAGCAATGACCAGAGTGCCAAATTAGTGCTTGAGGAGACAGTGTCCAGTGAGAGGCCTCTGCACTCCCGGGCTGCGAGGAGGCAGGTTCTGGAACCGACAGAGGCTTGCCCTCCTCTCCTTGACTGGGCTCCTTTCCTCACTGATCTAAACTGAGCCCCACTCCTCACCTTCCACCTCTCACAGTACTTTCTTCAAGAGCACTTATCTTTGTTTGTGACGATTTTTTGTTTGTACTTGTTTAATATAATCTTTCCCTTTTGACTGTAATCTCTCAAAAGCTGGGTGTATCTATTTTGTTTACTATTTCACTTCTCTACTATGCCCAGCGCCTAGAACAATGAGCACACATCAGGTTCTCAATAACTGTGAATGAATGAGCAAGCTTTTGGCATTTCAACAGGAAGAAACGGAGAAAGGCATTCCAACAGGGACAAAGGTATAAACCAAAGTGTTGAGGAAAACAGTGGGTAAAGGAATTGACGGGAACCAGAAAAATGGAGTGCAAGATGAGACAGAAAGCCATGTGCAGAAGCTGGAATTGGGTTATTTTCTGCAGAACCATGAATCCAGGCCGAGAAATTTCAACTTTGTGCTATAGCAATAAGGCACCGGGGAGGTTCTCAGTCAGGGGAGATGATACAAAATATTTAGGACTATGTCAAGGCAGTGACAAGTAACATGAACTAGAGGAGAAGCCCAGTGCAAAGCAGAACACCGAGGTGGTGGCTGTCGAGCCGACACCAGGAAGGCAGGTGGGGATGGAGAGGAAGGGGGAGATTCTGAGAGAAAACCCTGGTGACTGACACAGGGTGGGGAGGAGAGGAAGCACTCGGAGTCAACGGCACATGAGGGCTTGAGACACCCTTTACAGAGCCAGGCATGGGGTCATTTATACCACACAGGCTTCCCCAAATCTCATCCATCCTATTGCTTAAAAAAAAAAAAAAAAACTGCTACAAAATCATCTCTGCCTCTAAATAAGGCCACAGTGAGAGTCCTACAGATGCTACACACTGCCTGAGAAGGACTCGGGGGCCAGGCAGCCCCTCGGCCTGTCAGGAGGAGAGCAGGTACAGTCACACCTCCGAGCCAGAGGGAAGACCTACACTGATTTTGTCAAAAAGCACAACAGGAGAGAGGCTGAACCCTGCCTCAGGCGGGGAGCGCAGGCAGAAGCTTCATAAGGCAACCCGGAGCCGTCAGTCACTTCACAGAGCAGCAATCTGTATGGCCCCCTAAGGCGGAAAAAGGGGCTCTCATACACGGCCCTGGATTTGGGTTCACTGACAATGGGTTCCTGTGATTTTTCAGCAGAGCAGGAGGTTCATCAAACTCCTTGATGAGGTGTTACCGGGTGGTATGTGACAAGTAAAACTCCATCAGAATATATAATGCAATCTGTGGTGACGTCCTATGACTCTGAGAGGACCTGAAGACCTGAATGCAGCCAGAGACGAGCTGGGGCGGAAGCGGTGAGAGAACCACCACCCAAGCTGAGGGAGAAGGAGCTGGATTTCCTGGTAAGGAAATGAGAAGGTCTGAGGGTGGGAGGACAGAATCACAGTGTCAAATACCTGCACAACTGCTAGGCAGGACAGTGTGCAGGATCCAGAAGTGATGGGGTGGAAGTCACAGACCCTAACCAGAAACGAAGGCGCATTCGCAATCTCACACAGGTAACGGCGGACGGCAGAGGGGGGCCACTTCGGGTTTCCAAGCAAAAGCTCGATCACCACCTCAGGAAACGTGGAAGTGACTTTGTTCAGATTCCTCTGATCTCTTGATTTAAAAATTTGCTTAAAAATCATCTTATCAGTCTGTGAGTCACAGAAGAAAACACCTAACAGTCTTCTGTTTGCGACGTCAGTAGAGGGAGGAGGCGCTTTGAGCTTTAATAGTGAAAAGAAAAACTCATGCATTTCCCAGGATTCCCTCTTTCAAATTACTTTCCTTTATATACCTAGAACAAAAAAAAATTTCTTTTTCTGGAGTCGGGGAGAAAAGTAAAATAGGGCTGCAATAAATTGGGGTTAAATAAGAACTGAAAAGTAACTGCTAATTAATACCAAAATGAAAATTCAACTCACCTATATGCTATTAATAACTACAATCTCATTAAGACTTAGAAGCTCTGACTGGTCTCCCTCATTTAACAGCACCAACATCTTAGGCAAGTCATTTCAGCTTGCAAACTTTAGTTTCCTCATTTGGAAAACTGAATCAAATAGTGGACAAGATCAAACAGTTGCTCTAAAAAATCACCAGGATGCTTGGTCTTGGCAGCCATGTTTTGGATTTGACACTAAAAGCAAAAGGCAACAGAAGCAAAAATAAACAAGTAGGACTGCATCAAACTAAAAAGCATCTGCACAAGCAGAGTGAATCAGTGACAAACTAAAAGGCGACCAACGGAATGGGGGAAAACACTGGTGAACCATGTATCCAAACAAGGAGTTAATATCCGAAATATACAAGGAATTCAACTCAGTAGTAAAAAAAAAAAAATATATATATATATATATAAACTAATTTTAAAATGGGCAAAGGACCTAAATAGACATTTTTCTAAACTAGACAATCAGGGCTTCCTGGGTGGTCCAGTGGTTTAGAACCCGCCTCGCAATGCAGGGAACACCAGTTCCACCCCTGGTCCACGATCCCACATGCCATGGGACAACTAAGCCCGAGCGCCACAACCACTGAACTACGTGCTGCAACTACTGCAGCCTGCGTGCCTCGAGTCCGGCTGCACGACAAGAGAAGCTACTGCCATGAGAAACCACACACTGCAACGAGAGGGTAGCCCCTGCTCACTGCAACTAGAAAAAGCCCGTGTGCAGCAACAAAGACCCAGCAAGGGCAAAAATAAATAAAGATAAACAAGTGGCCAACAGGTACATGAAAAGATGCTCAACATCATTAAGCAACTTGGAAATGCAAATCAAAACCATAATGCACTGTCACCTCACACCTGTCAGAACGGCTGGTCTCTCCAGTCCTACAAGCCAGCACAGAGCTATTCGCCCAGCAGCAGACCCCAGGACGGCATGCCCAAACGCACAGCAGATACAAGGCACCGTCCTGGTTTTCTCTGGAGGGTCTGCTGAAAATAGCTCCAAAGCAGAAAGGAACTGGAACATTTATACAAACCACACTACTTCCACTGAGTTTACAATGGCTTCCTGGTTGTTTAAATCAGGGCAGGCAAGAACAGACTGTCAGACAAATTGTCATTTGTAGGCTCCTAGCGAGCTCCGGCAGTTTTCCACCTGTCCAGAGAGAGAAACAGGCCGCTCTGAGTTATGGACAGGGGGGCCCCATGGCGTGAAGACTGGCTCATTCGAGCTCCTGAGCAGGACAGAACAGCATGCTGGGGTAGAGTCCTTAGCATCGTGGCCCTGCCCAGGATCTTCAGGCCACAAGCACAGGCCACTGGCTACTCCCCTGGGGGCACCCTGGGGAAGAAAGCAGGACAAAGGAAAGTAAAGGAGCCCCAGGCGGGTCGGGCAGTGTTCCATGAAAACACAGAGCAGAGACAGGATCACATCTCTGAGGGTGAGAGCACAACACTGGCATCCAGAAAAGAGCTCTGTGTCACTGCTGAGGGTCACAGGTTTCAAAGGAGGTCCACGTGCAGTCCACACTGTTTTCCCAGCGTCTATATAAATAAAAAGCCTATACCACAAGTAGTTAGATGTTCTGTAGAATATAAAAATATTTAACAAAAAATAGAAAACCGCTGGAGGACAAGGCTGAGAATGAAAGGCTGTTAGCAAAGCCTCTCCTTGATTCTACCAGTAAAAATAAGAATGAAGAGGAAAAAAAAAAAAAGAGGAAGAAAGTAAAAAAGACAGGAAAGAGCATAGATGAAAATGAGAGAAAGAGCAAAGGGGTGAAAAAAAAAAAGAGAAAAATAAAGAAGCGGAACTTCCCTGGTGGTCCAGCGGCTAAGAATCTACCTGCCAATGCAGGGGACACGGGTTTGATCCCTCGCTGGGAAACTAAGAGCCCACGTGTTGCGGGGTAACTAAGCCCTTGAGCCACAACTCCTGAGCCCTCACACCAGAGTCCGTGCTCGGCAATGAGAAAGAGGAGCCACAAGAGTAAGAAGCCCATGCACTGCAGGTAGGGAGCAGCCCCTGCTCACTGTAACTTAAGAACGCCCTCTCACAGCAACTAAGACCCAGGGAAGCCAAAGTAAGTATGTAAATAAATAAAAGAAAATAAAGGGGCAGAATAAGTAAAAAGATAGGAAAAATAGCAATGAGGAAATCTGGAGATGCAGGCAGGGGTGGCCACACTGATCTTCTCATCCCTGGCCTACTGCAGAGCCAGGACCAGCTCTGGCTTATTTACAATGCACCAGGCCATGGAGATGCCCATATTTACATATATATTTAACCTAGACTAAGAAAATCACGTGGATTTGTCAGACAAAAAGGCCCAAACTGTTCACACAGGACTCTATACCCTGTAGCTCAGATGGTAAAGAATCTGCCCGCAATGCAGGAGACCCAGGTTCGATTCCTGGGTCGGAAAGATCCTCTGGAGAAGGGAATGGCAATCCACTCCAGTATTCTTGCCTGGAGAATTCCCATGGAAAAAGGAGCCTGGCGGGCCACAGTCCATGGGATCACAAAGAGTCAGACTGAGCGACTAACACTAATACTACTATTCAATAAATGAGCTTATTTTTAAAATAGGAAAACAAAAACACCCTCCATCCTACCAGACCACTTAAAACCAAAAGGGGATGTAGAGGTTCTAGGATAAAAGTGACTCCTGAATAAACCTAGGAGCAACGTAAATAGTCACTCCAGGCTCCAATCTGTCCCAAGAGGTAGGAGGGTCACATTCTTCTTTCGAGTGGGAGGGCTGTGCTCAGCAGAAAGGACTTGTTTACATAATGAAGAACAATACACACTGCAGAACAATGTTATGGGAAGTTCAGCCATGGTCAGTAGAAACTCAAGCCCAAATCTCTGGGTTTAAGATCTAAGGTATTTTCTTGCACACCTGACCCTCAAGGGTTAAAAGCAAGCACAGCCTCTGTGGAGTTGAACCAATCAGCATTTCTCTCGATGACATCATGCCTCCAACTGGACAGCCTGCTGGAAAAGCTTCTGGGACCTGGCCTGGGAGGGTGTTTTTGTTTTCCTGGCTGCTGCCCCTTCACTCCACGTGGAGGGACTCAAGGTCCCTGCAGCTACCATTTCAGTCAAAACCAGGACACTCCCCAAACCCCTGGCCAGAGATTACTCTGTTTGCACAAAATGTATGCAAAGCATGTCCCTGTTCTTCACCCATCTCTCACTAGTTTAATATTGATGAAAGCTGATTATAAAACACAGATTCATCACTTAAGCCTTTAGCTAAGTTCTAAATGACTCAAATGTTTATGCTAAGTAGCCAAGTGGCCTTCTGTGGCTTTTCCTTTCCAGAGCTTCAATCCCATTCAAAGGCAGGTGTGAGAGAGACCTATCTGATCCCTTAGGACTTTTTATACATTCAAACTACTATCTGACCAGACACCAACTGCTACTGCCGTGTGTGTATGTGCGTGTGTGTGCACGCGCGTGCCTATGGGTGCAGCATGCAGCGCAGTGACAGAGGATTAAAATACATGCAGGGAGCTGAGATGCTGTCGACACTGCCAACCGCGTGGAAGGAGAACAGGTTTCTTCCCTAGAGTTGGAAGCGGGAAAGGCTTCCAGTTAAATGATGAATTTTTCCTGCTTCCCAGCACCCTGAATATCCAGGCCTTCTGGATCATCTGCAAATGAAGATTAATGTACAGTTTACATGCAAGAGCCGCGTTGACTGCCCCAGCACACAGCCATCTGTGGTTGTTTAGACTTGACAGAAACCGTGCTAGAAACGTCTGTATCACTGATGGTCCCTGCAGGAAAAAGAAGGCACACTCGAACGGGGAACTGAAGGAGCTAAATAAAGGGATTACTGGCACAGGTTTGTGTTGGGGACAGAGAGAGGAACAAGGGTGGAGCCCCAGACCTAGAGAGTCTGGGGGAGGAATGTTACCAAAATGCACAGAGAACAGCTACGGAGCCAGGGTCTCTCAAAGGGCTGGGGGCTTCAGTAGAGCAACCCAGCCAATCCAAGATTTCCTTGGCCGAGTGATGCAGTTCACAAGGGTGGGCCTCTGGGGGCACACAGGCAGGTAGGGAGGGTGGGGAACACACTGAAGGGCAGATGGAAGGTGCCATGCACCGCGTCTAACAACCAGAGAACAGCTAGAAGAACAAGCTAACTAACCCGATGATATAAGCAGAGACAGGATACTGTGCTTTTCAGAATGAGGACCTGAGTCCAGATCTTACTGGCACGGCCACAGCAAGCCATCCCCGATATGCAGCAATTAGGTAAGAAAAGCAAATTATAAACTAGCAAATGTACTAAGATCTCAAATTTGGATATATATCAAACATTAACAGAGACTAACTATGTAGAGAGCTGAAGGTGATTTTCCCACTCCTTATCTATATATTTTACAGTTTTATTTATCTTCAGGCTCTCAGTTTACCTTCTATGATGCCGCAAGGGATCATTAAGACAAAGAAGGTGCTGATTTGACTGGAGAACACAGAAAATGTCTATTGAAGCTGGGATTTAGAGCACCTCTTAGCCTGAGCACTCTTCAAAGCAAACTCTCATTAGTTCTTTGTTACCAGAAACACAACAGAAAATAGGGAGAATACAAGCATCACTAGTGCCCACTGTCTCAGAGGTTGCCCTTAACCAGGCTAACTTCCAGAATCCTCGGTCCAGGGCAATCAGTAGGGCCCACAGTAACACTTGTGAGGAACAGGCTGCGTGTGAGAACAGGGATGGTCCACTGTGCATGTGCCCAACATGCATCACCCCACACCCGGCCCATCAGGCGGGCCTACACTGGAACAATAAAGGGGAGAGGCTGTGGACTGCTCTCTAACCTCTTCCCTCCCAGGGAATCAGGCAGAAAAGCTCATTAATTTCTCGAAGAACAATGTGCGGCACCTGCCCTCCTCTCCCAGGCGGGGCGGGCTCTTCCGTCTTGGGTAGGGCAGAGTCAGGCAGGAGGCTGAAGCACTTGAACTTCCTAGTCTCCACCAAACCTTCCCCCAGAGCTCTGCCTTTCTCAAGTTTTGAAGATGCTCCAGGGCCCAGTTCTCTCCCTCCAAAGCTGCAGACACAATAATAGTATTAATATCTACCATTCGCGCAACACTTTATGCCTACTGGAACTGTACTGAGTGCTGAAACGTATCTAATTGGTAAAAACACCTCTGAAACACAGATTTGACGCCTGTTTCACAAATGAGGGTAACCACTCCGAGGCTTCCTGGAGCCTCCCACACGGAGGTGAAGTTGATGGAGCCAGGTCTACTGACTCCGGAGCAGGGCCCCTGGGCCGCCCTGCGCTGCCTTCTAGGATCAGCCCGGCCAACCCACGGGCAACCCCGTCTGCACTGGGGTCGCAGCCGCCCTGCCCCAGAGCCTCCCTCTTCCTCCTGGACCCCTGGGGAAGAGCTGAGCTGGGCCCAACCTCCTTTAGGGCAGCCTTACCGACCCCTTAGAGCTAATGACGACAAAGAAAATAAAACTGTCAAGCACAGGATACAGGCAAAGCAGCCTTCAGGCAGGGGTCAGGGTGGGTGGCGAGCAGCCATTACTTAATGCCCTGCTCTAGGGAAGTCTGCCAAGTCCTGCGTTTAGGGCCAAACAGGGTGGGAAACACTCCTCAAGTTTCTCTTTAGATAGAGCTATCCCCCCAAACCAAGTATAATACGGCTCAAAACAATACTGAAGGGTTAAACGTAAAGCACTCTGTTAATGTTTACTATGCAAGCACAGCTTCATCTTCTGAATGCTTTCCAACAAGACCTCAATTGCCTTTAGTTTTTTCAAACTTAAAATGTAACAGTCCTTCTGGTGGTTAGCCTCACCACAGCCTGGCCCAGGAGTCCCTGGGTTCCCTGTATCCACCAGCAATCTCTACCCACCAAGACAGTACCAGCGTGTGCACCTCCTTTCATTAGGATATAAGGAGACTCAACAGGCAACTTCAATTAAGCCTGGCGTGCCTCGGTGATTTTATGTTTCTTTTCCAAGAGGAAATGGTGGAACCCATAACACTGCCTGGCAGTGCTGCAACAGGGCCTGGACAGTCTGTGAAGAATCGTCCAGCACTGCTGACCGCTTGGGGTGGAGGATGTACTCAGGGTGAGACATAAAGAAGGGGTGATTCATCAGGCTGGTCCAGCAGCCTGTGTGAAGAGCTCTGAGCCATTGCCGTGACAGCAAAGCACCCCCTCACTTCTCAGCCTCACGGCCAAGTCCTCACACTCTCTTCTCCCAGTCTCACCTTCCGCCCTTACTTCTTCCTCTCCCTGTACACTCTCTGCACGTGACAGGAGCCACGTGACCAAAGCTCCCCCAGACCCTCGCGCTCGCTCACCTGCTATCTCCGCCTCGATGTCCTTTCGCCATCCCATGGCTCCAATCTGGTTCTAACCAGAACACCTGGCTCTTGAATTCCATATCCAACTCTACTTCTCTGTGATCTTTCCTGAAGCCCCCTTTCTGCCCTCTCATACGCCTCATCTCTGCCCACTCCACTCCCACTGATGTTTTTCTCTGTTGATTTCTCCTGCCACTTCAGAGAATATTGCCTCTTACTCTTAAACTGCCTTATCCTATACTGGACTGTAAGTTAGAAAAACTCTGTTTTGAAAACAAAGGTAGAGCACACGTCCCTACAGACCCCTGCTCTCCCGTGTGCCATTTCTCGGGCACAGGCGCTCTCGAACACTAGCTACATTTCCTTAAGTGGCCTGGCATCAGCCACAGGCTCACCACCAAATCCTGGTTTGCCAAACAGCGAAGATTTCCTCTGGCACAGGATCTTCCTGTCCCTGACTAAACAGAGTCCTAAACCTCATCTTATCTGGAGATGAGTGCTGGAGGAATTGGCCCCGCCCTGTTCCCATACTGGGAATGGGATTAGCTTTGGTTTACATAACTTTTACAGCTGCAACCCGGATGGGCTGGGTAGGGCATTTAGTCTACAGAATGTTCAAATGGACATGCCAGCTGCAGTGGTCCCCTCCTCTTTGAGAGCTAAATTCATCTTGTGAAAATGTTCCGGGGAGACAGATCCAGTCCGCTTCAAAGTCAGCTTCCTTTCAGCTAGAAGCCTGCGAGGGTAGTACTTGAACATTCCCTGCATGTTTACCAAGCTTTGAGAAACACATTCTTCTGCCCAGGAAGACATGTCACAGGTCACTGCAAAATACTTGGGCACATATTTCTATTCTTTAACAATGGCTCTGAAAGGAACCTGGGCCTCAGATTCCAAATGTGTTCTCCTCACTAATCACTCTGTTTTCTGAACCACCTAGCCTTCTGCCCCACCAACCCAGGAATGTGGGATGGGCAGAAGCTTCTGCCGGGAGAGCATGTGGTCTTCCTGGGAAAAACAGGAGAATCACACGCAGCGGGAAACAGAAAATCCCCCTCTGGTTCCCTTTCAGCAGCTTCTCCCAAAGCCCCATCCCCCAGCCCTGCATCTCCCCTCTTCCTCCTGAAGGCTCACAGGAAGTCCTCTACTTCTTCCGCAGCATCTTCAGGGCGAGTCTGGCTCCCTCAGTTAGGCCGATGGGATCCAAATATTTCCAAACAGCATGTCACTTCTAGGAACTGCTTCTTCCTCAGTCCTGCTCTGCTGGGCCTCCGCCCTGCAGATTAACCGTAAGTGGACCTGTCCTCTGCCACGCAGGCACGAAGACCCCTGTCCTGGCTCCAGGGCACCTGCCCCCTCCCAGCTGTCGGAAACACCCTGGTGGAAGTGTGAAGGAAGCTGGCAGCCGCGGCCCCTGTGCTGGTCCTGGGCATCGGCACCCGGGTGAGCGCAGGGGCTCGGCCAGCCTGGCTCTCTTCCCCGAGACAACACGCAGCCTTACCTCATCCCACTCAGAGGCGAAGGAGGGCGACTTCTCCAGCCTCTTCTTCCCAATGCTGCAGTTGGAGAGGGACTCACTCCGGCTCCCCATCGTGGCGTCCTCCGTTGGGGAGCAGGTCAGGAGATCAGAGTCAGACTTGGACAAGCTGCGGCTGAGTTTGAGCTCAGCCTTGGGTCTGCTGGTGGGAGGGGCTCGGCTCCTGGCCCCGCTCGGGTCACCTTCCTCCTCGGCGCCCCCAGGGCGTGGAAAGGCTGTGCGCATTGAAGTTTTGGGGTGCGTCTGGCTGTGGGCGGGGGGCAGGCTTGCCGGGTGGCCCACTCTCCTACTCTGGTCCAGCACACGGGGCGGGGAGGCTCCGGACGCACGCCTGCCTGTCTGCTCCAGCTGCATCTCCTCGGGGCAGGCGCCCTGCGCGGGGGACCCTTCTCGATGGTTCTGGCCAGGGGCAGGGAGCAGCTGGAGAGGGTCCTGCCCCGCCTCACACACCGGGGAGGAGCCGTGGAGGAGACCTGAGAACTGCTCCGGGACCTGCCCGTCCTGCCCCTCCGCAGAGTCCTGGCTCCGGCCACCGCTGCTCTGCCTGTGGTCTTGGAGTGGACGGAGAGACAGAGAAATAACAAAATTAAACACGGCAAAAACCAACAAAGTTCCAATGCAGCGAGCGCACGGCCGAGCAGAGGAATTCAGAAGCAGGGGAAAAGGGAGAGAAGCTGGATGGCTGGGGAGCAGGCAGAGGGAGAGAAGAGGAGAGAGGAAGTCAGCAAACAGTTTCGTATTGTTCTTAATGTCCAATTTGTACCCAAAGTCAGAGCATTTATGAAATTCCAAACACTGGCCTGATTAATGCTATCTGGCAGCCTTCCTTGTTGTTAGATTTCTGTTAACATTAACGACCAGACCTGGCTATATAAGGCGACAGGAGGTGCTAACTATATCCCACAGAAAGGACACAAGTGAGGAGAGTGAATGCGGAGTAAAAGTGAGAGGGAGGGAGAGAGAGAGCCGCCAACAAGCAAGCACGAGCAAGCGAGACTCACTCCTGGAACATCTGATACATTTCCATAAAGGCCAAAGTGTTATTTAGAGCCACCCGCCCTCCCTTCCTCTGGCAAGCAGCAACAGTGGGGGGGTGGGGGGGTGATGGAAGTCATGATCCACAACCTGCGACTTCTGGAATTCCTTAACTGAAAGTGCAAAACAAACCAGGAGAGAAATAACCGCTTCCTTCCTCAGGTTTGGAGGGGGGGGCGGGTGGCGATTCAGAGTTCCACCCCTCTTCCTTCCTTCCTCAGGGAACACAGGTTTTTTTTTTGAGAATGTGCACATCTCACTCTTTGCAAAGCCTCCCAGCTGCTCCTATTTGTTTAAGTTTAACCTTAGCTGGTCCACTGAAATTAAAAGGGTCTGATTTGTCAGTGCCGAGACGTGTGCCGTGCTCCTGAGACGGCCCCAACATCCCGGAAACCCGACACTGCCAGCTCGTGAGGCCAGCCACTACTGTATGCTTCCCCGAGGGACCAAATACCTCTGCCCTGAGGTAGCATAAATAATCGACCAAATCAGAGTCCAACATCAGTATCATGCCAGGACACCGAACAGGCTCTCCCTGCACGAACTCAGACCTATTAGCGATTTTAACCCACATCAGCAGGGCAGATGACAACCCTGTGCTGAGCACTAGTTCACACTCCACGGCTAATGTCCAACCTGACTTTCTCTGTAAGTGGAAATGTACGGTACCGGCACCAAACGATTCTCTAGTCTGCACAAAGCTCTCCAAACTGTTCATGAGATCAGAGGATCTTGGAACCCAAAGGGTCAAGCTCAACTATTTTTACAGATGAGAAATCTAAGGCCCTCAGGCCTCCAGTGGTTGGTCTGGAGAGGTGGGGGAGACCCAGGCGTCGGCACACCTGGCTCTGGTCCTGCTATCTGCTCTCTCGCTGGGTGGCCTTGGCAGTGATCTCATCTTGCTGGGCTTCAAGATCTAAAATAAGCAGGTTGCCTGCGTGGTCCTTAAAAATCCCGTTTATGTTCTGATAGTGATGAGAAGGCACGTCTTCACCACACTGCGACAGCACACTTCCCCTCGGGGTTGGCAGAGCCCCATGGGGAGGCCTCTCCTGGGCCTGCCTGCACAGCACGCCACCCCCATCAGCAGGCCCGCAGTCCCAAGGCTGTCAGGTGAGGAGGGCCACACTTCACACACACAACCCTGCACCACCCAAGCCCGACGCCAGGGTCCCACAGTGCTAGGTCCGCATTTCAGGAAGGACCCCGGTAACCAGCTCTCCAAACGTTGAGCCTGTCACCCTGAGGTCTGAGCAGGGATATGGTTCCATGCACCCCACCCCACCCAAAGGACAGTTTGGTCTCTACAGCTGGCTTGGCTTTTGGCAGGTCTGCAGAGGCCGTGGAGGGGTGGCCAAGGAGCTCCACCTCGTGGATCTGATGACTCACCCACAGGAGCCCAGAAGCATGAACTCTGGCCTCTCCTTCCTCTATTCTTGACTGCTTTGGGACTTTCACACCCCAAACCCCGAAGGTCAAGTCCAGAGCACTGAATAAGCCCTGACAGCCTGGATCGTATCTCCAGGGAAAAAGTGCTGCGTACATGGAGTTCTGCATGGCTTCACTCAGGCCTCAGGAAGCCCTGACTTTTGGGGTATGAACACCACGTAAGTCAGCTGCCAGTGTGCCTGAAGCTGCCCATGAGGCTGACGGTGGGGCCACATAAGCATCTAATGGTGACTCGGGCCAATGGGACTTCCTAGGGAAGTGGGAGTCAACCGGAGTGGAAAACCGGCCATCTCCAGGACCATACCCTAATGGCCAGCTTCCTCTAGGTTCTGGCCCAGGGGGCAGTGTCTCCCTGACCACATCTGAATGTGAAAGAGGGTGCTGGTAACAGGCTTCTCTTCCTTGGCACCAGCTTCTACCTCCTTACTTAACAACTTTTTTGAGGAGATGGGAGTCCAACAACAAAAGAAAAACACCAGTCCAGAACTGGGAGCCAGCCAGGCTCACACTGCCTGGGTGGACCTTGGAACCCAGGCCACAGAGCATGTTCTGACTGCTTCTGGCATCGCCAACAATGAAGGCCCTGTCCAACAGCCATGCACTCATGTCGGCTATCAATGCAGAAAGAGAGACAGATGCCAAGAGCTCCCTAACAGACAGATGCTGGAGGAAGGAAGTGGGTGGAAAAAGGAATGGAACCTTATGGCAGGAGGAAATATGCGAAGAGTAAGAATTTCTGAGGGTCATAATCCCAGTAGAGAAACCATAGTCCACCAGAGTAGAGGAAATCATGGGAAGGGATTCTTATTTGACATGGCTCACCCAGCAATTTCCAAGAAAAGACACCTTGGCATTTGAAAAGCTGGTCAAGATCTAAGAACCTGAGGATCTCAACAAGCTGGCACTCCTTCCCATAAAATACTATATCCAAGACTAAGCTAGATTTCCTGGCAAATCAATGAGTGGGAAAAGACCTACTCAACGGTCCTTTCCTTCAGTAAAGTCAGGATAATATTAGGTCTCTTAGGGACAAGGTGTTAACAATATAATACACCGATCAAAAGCCAGATCTCCCCCAAGCCCCAACACCAAAGCCAGCTCTTAAGCAAATTACTGAACTTCTTTGTGCCTGGCAATCTCATCTATAATTCTGGGATCTTAACAGTACTTATTTCATAGGATTGTTATGGGAATTTTATGTGAGAAGCATTTAGACCATGCCTGGCACATGCCAGCTCCGAACAGATGTTAACACCTGCTCTTATTCATATTTTGTTCACAGATGACACCTACTACTTCTCTGTTCCTCACAGGTTGTCACAAGGATTGTCAACAACACTGCACATGCCAAGTACTAACATTGTCCTTATAAGTCTCGACACAGGAGGAGGTGACCAAAGGTAAGAGAGTGAGAAGGCTGAAGTGAGAAGCAGGGCCCAGCACCATCACTGTGAGCCCTCCTTCCATCAATACACGTGTGCGACATATCCATCTTCAGGGAGCACCCGAAGATACAAAGACGAAGACATGACCTCTGCTCCAGCACTACCAGCTATTGGAAGAGACCAGCATATAAAGAAATAACTAGAATTCAAAGCAAAGATTAAAGAAAAGTATAAACCAAATGCACAGTACAGTGAGTAGCAATGAGCGTGTGATAACTTTGAAACAAGAGGCTTCTCAGAGGAGGTAGATTTTGAGTTGGACACTGAAGAAGAAGAAAGGCCTTGACAGGCCTCAGAAAAAGTGGAAATACATTAGAAAAAGCAGAGACAGGACCCTTGTGCCCAGGGCTCATAGACTCCATAAGAGGACCCTCGGTCCAAGGCCTTCCTTCGACTGAGAATCACTGTGCTCCCGCCCTGGGAGCTCCATAGCTCCTCAAACGCTCGTCCTCCACTGCCCACGGCACTCCTCCCACCTGCCCTTCCAGGAGAGGAACAGGGGGACACGACACGGGGAGGGCTGTGTCCTCACTCTCCCCATACACCGAGGCCCGCTGCTCCACTGAACAGCAGGGCACACCAGCATGCTAATTCCCAGTCCCTTCAACTTTCCATTTTTATTCATTCTGGGTGTGCACTTTCCTTTTGCCCTGTGAGCTGCTGAAGCAAGGGGTCTTCTCTGCTGCATTTTAATTACTATGATGATCCATGGGGATTCTCAAGGGTTTTTGAATAATAACATTTTAACATTTACACATTTCCTGCCAGTTTAAATGAGGGCTGAAAAACGCAGGGTGTGAGAGGACTTGCTACGTTAAAACAATCCTCAGGCTCAGAGGAGAAAGCTGGGGTACTCCAGTTTCCTGGGCTGTTCTACTTTCTTTGTGCCCTTAGGATTAGAACCTTCCAAACACTTAGTCACAGTGGTGAGCGCCAGAAACTGTGTGTGTCCAGGGAACTCCCAAGTACGGTGATGCTATTGGAGGGTCACTGTGCTTCTCTCAGAAAGAAGGTACTGAGTAGGTTATCCAGACACTTGCTGGAGACCATGATCTGACAAGACAAATAGACAGAGTCCACACTGTTCCATGACAACCCGAGAAACAGAACAAGAGCTGGACTGGGATTCAGGAGGCCCAAGCTGGAGCTGCAGCCCCGTGACTTTCCCTCTCTGGGTCTCTCTCAAAAATTAATGGCTGGGATGCATTCTCCAAGGCTTTGAGATTTAGTATGGTTTGAATCTGTGATTAGATGACCTAAGTTCCCTTCCAGCTCTGTGACATTAAAACATGAATAGTAGCAGGGCTTCAGGGGAAATGATTTAACCTCATAGTTAAACAGGCTTTGGATATGGCCACGTTAGGGCTTAAGGGCCAGCTCTAACACCTAACTTTTTCTTCCTCATCTATTAAACAGGGATAAAAATAGCCTCTACTCGGAAGATTTGTCTGGAGATATGCAATGACCTAATCAGTGTAAATGAACCCAGCGCACGGCTGGCCCGTTAGAGGCCTTCAGTTAATGGAAGCTGCCATCATTAGCATTTTTCATTTACAACAGTTTCCAAACTGTTCTTCATGCTAACACGGCGCCGAGTCTGGTTTCCTTTTCCCCAGCTCAACAGAGAAGACTGGTTTCTTCTAAGTGGCCCTGTGAACCAGGCAGAATAAAATTCAAATGCCAGGGCAGGTCTAGCTGTCTTGCAAGTTTAGTGCAGAGCTGTGTGTGACAGCACGGTGGAGAACACTCAGGTCAGGAACCACGTCCTCCCAAGACAGCGCCCACGGGCACAGCGCGGCTATGAGACTCAGGACCGTTCTACCAGGCTTGGTCCTGATTACCGACACCTCCCCGTTTCCCTAAGCTCTTCCCTAAGTGTTCACGGGCTGTTGTTGGACCTCTGGCCCCTCACACTTCCCTGTTCAGCATCACCAGCTCTGCCTGGATCAGCTTCCACTCGGCCATGGTATTTAACCAGGCCTGATTTAATAGAACACTTGCCATCTCTGTTTCCCTTGATCTTCTGCCAGTTCCAATACTGGTTATTCACAACCATTTGCTTTCTCTTCTCCAGTTGCTGGAATGTTGAGCCCTGCTGAATACTCAAGAAACAACTGACTGAGTCCTCTACCAATTTAACTCAGCTGTCTTCCAACAGCTACCAAGCGTTAGGTACTGGCTCCTCTGTGCCAGACATTGTGCTAAGCATGTTCTCTTTTAATATTCACAACAACCACGAGGGAAGAATCTGTATCCCTACTTTACCCATAGAAACTGAGGCTTAAAGAGGTTACACGGCTTCCTCAAAGCTGCCGACCAAGAAGTGGGAGAGAAGGAATCCAAATGCAAGCCTCACTACCAGGCTCAGTCACGCTTTTATTCACCTCGTGAAAACTATGATTTCGCTATAAGATCAATTCCTTACCTCTTCCCTTGGTGTACTCTTGGGAAGATAATTGCACCAATTTACTTAGATGATTTAGACCAAACCTCCTTAACTATTTTCAACATCATGTCAAAATCTGGGGATAATTTCATCTCTTCCCACTTGAGAAGTATATCTTCTCATCCAGGATTTACCAAGGGCCGTCTCATTGCCCAGTGCTTTTTCTAGTCTTTATCCTTCTAGCTCTTACTGTATTGACACTGTTTACTAGTTGTCCCCATTCTCTCCTCCTCCCTTGGTCATGGGGCTTTGTTAGACTGGCTCACAGCCACCTAGAATAAAGCCTACATGTCTCGTCTTGGTGGCTAGGTGTAGCCACATGGCCAAGCTCTGGCCCGTGGGCTATTAGTGAGAGTGGTTTGTGCAACTTCTGAGAACTGTCTTCAAAGTGCTCTTCTTCTCTTCCTTCTGGCCTGTGCTGATAGCTTAAACTTCAACAGTTGTCTTGAACTGTAAGATGGTAGAAGGAAACCGGGTCCTTGGCCACCGTGAACTGCCATCCTCGCTCTAGACTTCTTACTTCTGGACTATCTGATTTAAGACAGACAGTTATTTGGGGGGTTTTGGAAGTTCAGCCTGGCTTCTAAAACACTGCATGATTCTGGCTATCTTCCCATGTTTTTCCTCTCTGCCGCTAAATTTAAGTTCTATTCTTGACATCTTCAATCTCTCTAATCTTTCCCTCAGCAATTGATTTTCTCA
The DNA here is from genome assembly GCF_029378745.1 of Bos indicus. Classification (NCBI taxonomy): domain Eukaryota; kingdom Metazoa; phylum Chordata; class Mammalia; order Artiodactyla; family Bovidae; genus Bos; species Bos indicus. Next base: position 10,501,185 of record NC_091782.1, on the reverse strand, counting down.
TCCACATTATCCATCACTTCAACGTGGATGATTCATGAATCTGTATTTTAATCATTACATCTTTCTTGAACATCAGACCCACATTTCTAAGAGTCTATGGAATACTTCTAGCTGGATATTTTGGTACCTGAAACACCTCAAACTTAACATAATCCAGAATTGGACTTATTTCCTCAAATGTGCCCCTCCTTCAATCCCCTGTTTCTATTAGTTGCACAATACTTCCCCAATTAACCAGGATCAAAACCTCAGACTCATCCTTAATGCCTTCTCCTCCTCATTCACCCATATCTGGATGAATGTAAGATCCTGTTAATGCTACCTATTTAAAACTCTGCTATCCATGTTCTCCTTCCAGTCACTTCCTATCATCCCTCTAGTCTGAGCTCTAATTTCCTTTAAGAGATTCCTTGAGATCTCTCAACTTCAAGGTATTCCTAACTCCAGTCTCTCCCAACCGCAATCTAAGATTCTACAATTACACATACACTCAGCCCTCCATATCCATGGGTTCTGCATTGGTGGATTCAACCAGTCACAGATCTAAAATACTCAGAAAGAAAAAAAAAAAAAAAAAATCCCAGAAAGTTCCAACAAGCAAAATTTCAATTTACTATGGGCCAGCAACTACTTATCAGTATTTACATTGTATCAGGAATCAGAAGTAATTCAGATGATTTAAAGTATCTGGGAAGCTACATGGAGCTTATATACAAAAAACTATGCCATTTTATATAAGGGACTTGAGCGTCCAGGGATTTTGCTATGAGTGGGGGAGGAGGGGGAGGGTGTCCAGGAACAAATCCTCTGAGGACACCGAGTGATGACTGTTCTTGAAGTGTGGCTTCTATCCTGTCACCTCATTCAAAAAGCTTCAACAACACTCCACTGTCTGAGGAATACAGACCGCCATCTGAGATCCAATATTCTACGACCAGTCCTTTGTTCCAACCACACTGGATTATTTACCGGTCTCCAAATATGCTATCGTCTCCCACCATCTTACTGTTGCTGATGCCACATCCTCTGCTTGGAAAGGCCCTCTTCTTCCTCACTTCTGCTCATCAAGTAGAATTCTCTATTTTGGGTTTCAGCTCAAATGCACTTCCTTCATAAAGCCATCTCTGATCTCTTACACTGACATAATTTATCCCTTTTTGAACTCTAAAACTACTTTTATACCACTTTAACATATTTTGACCTTTTATGATTATTTTACATATGTCTCATATATACACATGTATATAAATGGCTGTTGATACATTCGGTGGAAGAAAATAGCTTAGCTCTTGGATGCATAGCTTACAAAGCTCGAACTTATTCCATAATGGAAAGAAAAGTAAACTGCTCCAACTCAGAAATACAAATTGAAAAGATACAATAGGGCTCCTCTGATATAAGGGGTGAGAGACGAGGAAGCTTCTGAAGGTGAGGCTGAACTATTACACTCTCTCATTTACAGTTTTTGCCTTTGGGAAAAGCACCCAAATTTACTCCTTGTAATCTACCAAGAAAAGCTGGCCTGGACTTCCATGTTAAGACGGCTGACTGAATACAGGTGCTTACTTAAATCTTCTCCCCACAGTCTCACTAAACTACAAGTGGGCCTTCTGCTAAAAGGTGTGCAATGAAAGCAGACCTGACAAAACTCGATCCCAAGCTGCCGAAAGGAAAAGCCAGACTTCACACTATGGAATTCCCCAAAGGCTCGGAAACTGGCAGCACTTTGGATGTGGGAGTAGAGAGAGAAGCTAAAATAACATTTTTCCTCCCCTTCAAAAAGATTAAGGTCTTCACGAACTTCACACAGACCAAAATGCACAGCTCTCAGGAGTGATGACTTAATTGCTTCTTAAGACCTCAGAGGTGTAGCATGTGCCAAGGACTCCCCACGTAGCGCTGTCTTCCGATAATCGTGCATCACCGTCCTAAGCTAAGCAACCCCTTCACCTGGCCCGAAACACTATTAGTGGATGCTGCAGAAAAGCGCCACAGAGAACAGTGACTTTCAGAGGTCCTGGCTACCTTCCCATTTGCTAACAAACTTGTCCACCGTTTCTCTGAGCAGGAGCATGCCCCCAATGCTCAGGGGGCAAAGAGCTGAACACTTGAGAGAAATAAGTGACTGTGCTACACGAAACAGGAAGCATTGTTCTGCTATGCCAGTCCAGATAAAGATTTCAGAAGACTTTTTCTATATTTGAAACAACTGAAATAACAGAGGAATATCTAGTTGGATAACACTGTCATAAAACCATCCGAGTCTAGTGCCTTTACTGGGGAGGGAGGGCGGGCTTTCCACTTCATGGATCTATTAAAGTTTTCTCCGGTCGGTTTTTGTCTTTTCCACAGACACTACCGGCATTTCTGGATGTCTTCACTGTGAAGGTCTGTCCTGCATGCTTAGCATTCCTGGTCACTGGGCACCAAATGCCAGTATGATCCCCTCCTCAACTAGTCATCGTGATTAATTCAGTAACTCACCCAGACAACTCCTTCCAATTAATAGAGAATTAATAAGAATAAATTTTATTAATTCTCTATTAACTTTTAAAATCTCTGAATTTGTGGTTACATATATTTCTTATATTATTCCTAAATGCTGTGTTCCCCTTTTCTTGATCAGAAATGTTGAGATATTTTAAAACACAGACAAGTTTTCATTCTAGTTATCAAACCTATTGCTTTTTGCTTTGTTTTTAAATTTTCATTTCTGCTTTCTTTTTTTCTTTCTGTGTTTAACTGAAGTGTAAATGCATACCATAAAGTAGGTGACCTGTTGTATCTGCCTTTATCTTTATTAATTGCTCTCTGAAACTTTCTCCTGCTTAAGTTTTAGTCTTTCTTGTTTTTAAAAAATGAATTTAAGAAGAAAAACTTTATGCTGAGCACCACTTTGGCCAAATATTATCAGTGCTTAAACAAAATATTTCTACTACCATTAATTTCTAAGTTGGAAAATGATAGAAAAGAAAAAAGACAGGCAACTCATAGACTAAATATATAATACTAATCAATAAGATAAGATGCTCAGTTTCAATGGATCAGGGAAATGCCAAATTCAAAAGTCACTTTCTTTGTTTACTATGGGGAAAAACATTAAAAAGTGATAATATTCTGTGTTAGTAAAGGTATAGGGCAAAGAACACACTCATTCCCCGTTAAGTGGGGCCCAGTGGCTCCACCAACAGATCTAGACATGCATCTACATTCTGACCTGATAATTCTACCTTCTGTCAATGTCTTTTAGAGAAACACTCTTAAGCATGTAAGAATGTCTGTATGGAATGTTCACAGCAGCATAATTTATAACAGAGAAGTCATACTGAAGAGAACTTAAACATCCATCAGTTAGTGAATAGAAAAATGAGTTATGCAAGGACTTCTCTGGTGGTCCAGTGTCTGGGACTCTGTGCTCCTAACGTGGGGGGCCCAGGCTGAGTCCCTGGTTGGCGAACTGGATCCCACACACTGCAATTAGTCCCATGTTGCAACTAAGACTCAGTACAGCCAAATATATACATATGATGAACTTCTAAATAAAACAAAACATTTTTTTAAATGAGTTATGGGCTGTTTAACAACAATTTTAAAATAATAAGGTAGACTTTTAGAACTGTGACAAAATTTATTTATGATCTATGAACAACTTAAAAAAAGTTTACAAAATAGTTTGTAAAATATGATCCTATTTTAAGTTAAAAACAAACAAAACAATTTCATATGATCACTTTTATATAAAGATAGCACATGGCCCAAAGTAAAAAATAACATACTTTCAAACTATGGTCATCTCTGGTAACTGAGTAGCAGAGAGGTGAGAAAAATCTGAGCATTTTATTTGTATTCACTTTTGTATTGTTTGAAATTTTTCCTTCCAGTGAGCTAAAATGAATGTAATTTAAAAAATAACTCCTACCCCACCCCTCACATGGTAGTTTCTAGTATTATAAAGGAGGAGCTGAAAGCTCTGATAGTCTCATTAACACGGCCTTTTTGAAAACTGATGAATTAATTCATAAAAGCTGCCTAAGATAATGACACAAATGGAAAAGCAGGCAAAATTTAATATGTACTAACGCACGACATCATCTGCTGACTTGCCTCACTCTGACCAATCCTAGCAGGCGTTTCTTCCAGGCTACTGAGAAATTGGCAGAGCCTATTTTCATACTTAATGTCGCCACTCCTTTGTCTGAAAGCCCTTTGAGTGATCTAAGCAGCTTGCCTGGAGGCAGGCACACTTCTCATGCTGTGGTTCAATTAAATCTGCGTCCAGCACCACCCACTCTCAACAGTTAGCCCAATACTGCAGAGCTGGAAGAAACCAAAGCAAAGGATCATGAGACGTGAGGTCAGAAGTCCTCCTGGGCAGCTCTCCCCTAGACCTAGAGATTTCTTAACCTGAGGGCAGAAATTTCCTACCAAGGTCACTTGGCCCCATTTACGAAGTTCATCTGACTTTCCCCTTTCCTTCCTTTCAAAGGCTGAGTCAGCTGACCTTATAGTGGTTCCAGAGCAGATCTTTGAAAGAAAGAATTAGAATCTCATTCCTCCATGATGCTAAAGAGTCTTTCCTCACTAAGAACTCCTTTCAAGGGAATTTTCTGGTGGTCCCCAGTGGTTAAGATTTTCTGTTTCCAATGCAGAGGGTTCCGGTTTAATCCCTGATCAGGGAACTAAGATTCTACATGCCTTGCAGCCAAAAACTTAAAAAATAAATTTGAAAAATTAAAAAAAAAAACACCCTTTTCAAACAGAGCATTAAACTCTTTAAGGGTTAAATTTCAGTATGATTTATTACTAAACACCTGGAGCAGGTATCAGAGCTCCACCTACTCTGCAGCACTATTCACAAGAGCCAAGACATGGAAATAACCTAAATATCTATTGCCAGATGAATGGATAAAGAAGATGTGGTACGTATATACAATGGAATACTAATCAGCCATGAAAAAGAAGAAAATAATATCATCTGCAGCAACATGGGTACAACTAAAGATGCTCATACTAAGTGAAATAAGTCAGAAAGAGAAAGACAAATACCATACATCACTTAGGTGGTTGTTGTTTAGTCACTAAGTCGTGTCCAACTCTTTTGTGACCCCACGGGCTATAGCCTGCCAGTCTCCCCTGTCCATGGGACTTTCTAGGCAAGAATCCTGGAGTGGGTTGCCATTTCCTTCTCTAGGGAATCTTCCCGACCCTGGATTGAACCTTAGTCTCTGCACTGGCAGGAGGATTCAATCACTGAGCCATCAAGGGAAGCCCACATTACTTACACATGGAATCTAAAATACGGCACAAACAAACCTATAAAACAGAAAGAGACTCATGGACATACAGAACAGACTTGTAGTTGCCAAGAGGGAGCAGGGGAGGCAAGGGATCAACTGGGAGTTTGGGGTTCAGTTCGGTTCAGTCACTCAGTCGTGTCTGACTCTTTTCGACCCCATGAATCGCAGCACGCCAGGCCTCCCTGTCCATCACCAACTCCCGGAGTTCACTCAGACTCATGTCCATCGAGTCAGTGATGCCATCCAGCCATCTCATCCTCTGTCGTCCCCTTCTCCTGCCCCCAATCCCTCCCAGCATCAGAGTTTTTTCCAATGTGTCAACTCTTCACATGAGGTGGCCAAAGTATTGGAGTTTCAGCTTTAGCATCAGTCCTTCCAATGAACACCCAGGACTGATCTCCTTTAGAATGGACTGGTTGGATCTCCTTGCAGTCCAAGGGACTCTCAAGAGTCTTCTCCAACACCACAGTTCAAAAGCACCAATTCTTCAGCACTCAGCTTTCTTCACAGTCCAACTCTCACATCCATACATGACCACTGGAAAAACCATAGCCTTGACTAGTTGGACCTTTGTTGGCTAAGTAATGTCTCTGCTTAGATAGATGCAAACTATTACTATTAGAATGGATAAACAACAAGGTCCTAATGCACACCTCAGGGAACTATACTCAACATCCTGTGATAAATCATAATAGTCTTACATTAAAAAAGAATGCATATATATGTATAACTGAGTCACTTTGCTTACAGCAAAGATTGACACAACATTGTAAATCAACTATACTTCAGTCAAAAAATGTGAAGAAAAAAAATAAATCCTAGGTCTAAATGTATACAAAAGCTGTAACATTTCTAGAAGAAAATACAGGGAAAAAAACATTAGTGAACTTATCCATTAAAAAAAAAAAGGGTACACTGAATTTTATCAAAATCAAGAAACTTTTGTTCTTCAAAAGACACTGTTAAGGGGATAAAAAGACAAATTACAGACTGGGAGAAAATAAGATATCTGATAAAGAACTTAAATCCAAAATATATAAAAAAATCCTTACAACTCAATAATAAGAAACAATCTAACTTTTTTTAATGAGCAGAAGATCCAAACAGACCATTCATTAGACACAAGGATGCCAAATAATCTCATTAATAGATGTTCAATACCATTAGTCATTAGGGAAATGTAAATTAAAACCAGAGTGACATATCACTCCATACCTATTTGAATGGCTAAAATTAAAAAAAACTGACAATATTAAATGCCAGGGAACATACATAGCAATTGTAACTCTGATGGGATGTAAAATGGTAGAACCATTCTGGAAAATGGTTTGGCATTTCCTTATAAACCTAAGCATATATTTATGAAGCACTCAGCAGTTTCATTTCTAGTGTTTACCTCAGAGAAATGAAAAGTATGTTCATAGAAGTGCCTGTATGCAAATGTTTACAGTAACTTTATTTGCAACTGCCAAAAACTGAAAATGGCCCAAATGGCCCTCAACTAGAGAACGGATAAACTGTGGTACATCCATTCAATGGAATACTATTCAAAAATGAAAAGGAACAGATTACTAATACATGCAACAAGGTTGAGTCCCAGTGAATTATGGTAAGTGAAAGGGCCAGACTCAAAAGGGTACTGGAATATTGTGATTTATAGGAAATATATACTTGGTCCTTCAGATGACCAAAATATATTTCTCAGCTATACTGGGCCTTTATTCACAGTTCCTGGCTCATAACTCCCAAAACAAAAGAAATTTTCTGATTAAGATATTAATGAAGGTGACTTCTGGATCCTACCCCAGGATGGGGGATGGTTGCCAGGGGAACCAGTCATGTGATTAGAGGGCTGAATGTTTGGTCCCATCCCCTGATTTCCTGAGGAAGGGAGAAGGAGTCTGAGGTTCAATCAATGCCATTGGAGGATGATTCAGTTAATCATGACTGGGCAATGAAGCCTCCATTAAAACCAAAAAAGACAGCTTTTCTGTCGTTTCCACTTTTTCCAACAGCTTCCATGCTAGGGAAACCAGAACTCTTCTGCATGCCAACAGGCCAGGCCCCAAGCTCGAGGAGGACAGAAGCTCTGTTCACCAGGACCTTGCCCTATGTATCCCTTCATGCGGCTTTTGCTTTGTATCCTTTAATATCCTTTTATGATAAATTGGTAATCTGGTGAGTATGTGGGTTTCCCTCAGTTCTATGAGGCATGCGGCATTTAATCTTTGATTTACAGCCAGTCAGTCAGAAGTCCAGGTAACAACCTGGACTTGAACTGGCATCCTGAGCTGGAGGGGGTCACTGGAGCCTCCAACGTGTAGCCGGTTGGTCAGATGCACAGACCTGGGCTTATGAGCGGCATCTGAAGTGGAGGGCGGTCTCATGGGACTGAGCCTCTTAGGTTATAGTCTCAGAGACCCCAATGACATCAGAGAATTGCTTCTTGGTGTGGGGAAGCCTACACACCTACACACACACACCTACACACACACACACACACACACACACACACATACACACACACAGGAACTGGGTCTGGGAACCTTTTGTAGGTATGTACTACAAGACTCCATTTATACAATGTTCTGGAAAAGGCAAAAATCATAGGAATAGACATTGGAGCCGAGACTGTAAGGGAGGGGCAGGACTGACAACAAAGGGACGCAGAAGAACCTTCTGGTGAGGAAACCATGCTTTATCTTAATTGTGGTGGCAGCAGGCAAACAACTGTATTTGCCAAAACTCACAAAACTGTCTACAAAAAGGCTGAATTTTACTGTTTCTGAATAACTTTTTTTTAAAAAAAAGCTCCAAATGGAAACCATAAAAACAAATCAAAACTACTATGAAAATAACTACAAACTTTATGCACTTAAGGAGAAACCTTTTACACAGGACTGTTAAAAATAAGGTCTGCGGTATCAGACACATCCACACATGTTCTCTTAGCCACCGCTACCCTGACAACCCTCGTAGAGGGTACCGTCAAAGACGCACTGCATCCCCCGCTCTTACCTGCGCCCCGGGCTGTCAGAGGGTGGAAGGAGGCGCTAACAGCGCCTGCGAAGGGCCCCAGGCCGGCAGGCTACAGGGAGCTGCGAGAGGCCGTGGGGGCTCCTTCACAGCAGTGGGAATCGCACCACCCTTCTTGTCCTTCCTTAGGAGACAGAGGTTGTCACAAACGCTCCAGTGGGGCCCACTCACTCTGGTGGGGACCGCAAGCGCACCGCCTGGCCGCTTCTCAGTCCTGCAGCCCTCACCCCTCACAGAGGAAGCTGGATTTCGCAGAGGCGATGAAAGTAGGCCAAGGCAACTGAGCACTCCAGTTACCAGGTGGCAGCCAATCAGGGGCCCCTCCCCAGGAGTGGCTCGCTCCGAGGTCAGGCCTCAAAGCGGAGTCTGTGCCGGCAGCCTGAACCCAAGGGGAATGACTTGTTGGGCTTGTTTTTCCACCTCAGGAACTTGAGGATTTGTGATTTGAGGCCCCAAATCAATCTCGGCCACAAGACTGCCAGCCTCCCCTCCCTCGGCACTCACCTAGTCTGACCTGACCTTTTCCTTGCTTCACATGCTCAAAGGTGACAAGTCCCACTCCAGCCCAGGGTATTGAAAATGAAAGGCCATAATACACCCACCACCCAGAATGCCCTGAAACCCAACTCACCCAGCCCAAGGAACACCATCATCTCCTTCAGCTCTTCTGGAGCTGTTTCTGCCAAGAGGCGGGGGTGGGGGGCTCTACCTTTTGTCTTTCCATCCACAGACACCAGCTTCTTCGTCTCTGCTGTCAGCAGCAGCTCATAAGGGTGCTCATCCTCCTCCTTGGCTGGGCTCCCCTGAACCCAGGGTCTCATGGCCAAGACCTGAGAGAGAAAGCACGTACTTCTCAGGCAGGAGGCTAACACCCAGACAGGTTATGTCAAACAAATTTGAGATTATCAGCTCCTTTTTCTTCAGAGAGGAAGAGAGGAGGGGAAGAGAAGGTAAATAAGTGTCACAGGGAATTACAACCACTCTCCTGGCTACACATCTGGGCCTCAAATCTCAATGGCCTTTGATTAAAACACTTCCCTTTCCTTCCCTCATTTCATCCTTCAAAATGCCATAAATAAAATCCAAGATCCTCCCCTCCCCTGCCTCGCCCCTCTCTGTGTGATCTCTTTTCTGTGGATAACACCTCCCGAGTGGTTTTTAGTCACCAGGCATCATAAGACCTTCTCTCTCCATGTTTCTTTTCTAATATTTCATACATTCACACAGTACCCCAAAGGCTGGAATCCCTCCCCTCGTCTTAAGAGGGGATCAGAATGATGTCTAACTAACCCTGACTGACATACACTTACTAGGAACAAAGCTTTCTGCAAATCCTCTATTTCTGTGAGCCCTTCTTCATAGGCCCCAGGGTTACAGATGAGGATTTTCCCAAAGCTGGCTTCCTACCACACTTAGGAGAACACAATCTTAAATCAATTCTACCAATCTCTGTTCTGAAGAGAGGCAAGGATGAATTTCAGTGGAGAAAAAGCAGCTCTGTCTCCTGAGAAACCCCTAATCCAGGCAGCCAAGTGTCTCTGATGAAATGACTGGCCGGAGCTGGCCCCGACATCTGCCAATTGGCTTGAGTCAGCTGGAGGCCTGTAGCCACAGCCAGTCACGGTACCGGAGAAGCCAAGTGTCTCAACACAAGCCAGAAACACGACGGTTCATGCTACAGGCACACTGAGAGAGAGAATGGAGATACTTGCTACAGAGGACAATTCTGGCTCATCGGTGCTAAGAATCCAATGTGTTTCACAGGCAAATTAAATATAATACTGGCTATTATGAAAGCAAACCAAAGCACAAAATCTCTGATTGAGGAGTTTGGCTGGAACAAGGGATATATTACGAAAGACAGGGTGAGAGGGATTCACGAGTCCATCTCACAAACAAGGGGACCCTACACGTCAGGCTTTCTGGTGCACCTAGAAACCTCCTCTTTTATTGACATGTCCCACGGCTCACTGGAAACAAGTCAGGTTTGTGATTCATCAGGATTTGGCTTCTTGGAGGCACAGCTCACAGCGTTACAGCCTAATGAGATAACAGATTCTAGCAGCCTCAGATCCAACGAGAGACTGTAGCTCCTGTCTGCTAACAAGTCTGCCACTCCAAAGACAGTGACAGTCTCTCCAAAATCCTGCTGAGCGCAGCAGGCACCTCCACTTACTGAGGGCCACCTGACAGCTAAAAACTATTTCCTCACAGGGAGCCATTTGCCTGTATTACTTTATTCCTTTCGCCTCGTCATAGGAACACAATTAAGGGAACAAAGAGGGGCCATGAAGCAGTTCAGACAGCATCAACTTAACACCACAGGCTTCACAGACAGGAATGTGTGTTCTGCAACTTTACACACCCAGGGCCATCACTTAGGCAGAGCCCTGGAAATCTGATTCTGTGAGTGTTCTGCATGCAGTCAGAGCTCTCACATAGCCCCAGGCAGTCTTCTCTGCGAGGTACTTGACAGCCTGGGTGCCCAGCCTATAATATCCTTTCTTCCCAAGCAGGACAGGGCTGATGACTTCCATCTGGAAAATCAGGCCACTGGACCTGCATTCACTCCCTGCCTGGCTCCTGTGCAAGACAACCGGAAGCAGAGAACCAGCAATGACAGAGCTGGAGGGGCCCAAACCATTACAGCCACAGCTAGGGAGCACCTGGTTCCAGCTCATTCCTTCAGTGAATGACAAAACCCAGTTCCCAGAGAGGTCCCAGGACTTGCTCAAGGTTACACAGAAAGCTTCCAGCAGAACCAGGGCCAAAAAATTCACCTCTCCTCCAGATTCTAGACTGAGTTGGCCTCTATTTTTTTCTGGGAAGTATGGTTTCTCCACTCAACTCGGAACCCTCTCCCCACTTCAGATGTCTAATGAGGGTCCCCTGCTCAGACCCACACAATTGTAGGGTGATCTTCTCCTCTTGGTCCTGGCCTCGGCCAGCTATGGATTAAAATCTCATGAAAAAGCAATAAACTGCTTTTCTGCAAGTCTTTCCAGTTCCCACTCAAGAAGGCTTGTGTCACAGAGAATAAGGCAGTAACTGATTTTCAACAGAAAGGATTCTGCTTTTTACTAAATTACTCTTTAATATTTTTTTCCCCTTTCTTCCAGGGCTTGCAATAAATCAAAAACAACCAAAAAAACCCCACAAAAAACAAAAATGTATTCTCTGCTCTATGGAGAGTGACATTTTAGCTGCAGAGAAAAGCAACTACCAGTTGCCACCTAACTGTGACCATGGGATGGCCCACCCGGCTGTGGACAGCTTTCTGGGAAGAGATATCACAACAGCTGCAGCTTCCCATGAACATTCAGCACATCTAAGCAGAGAGAAAACACTCGTAAGTCCGATGCAGTTGGCAGCCCATTTGGTGTGGTGAAAACATCTGAATAGCTGAATATATGTGTGTGTATGTTTGATTTTTTTAAAGGCAGTTTCATGATCTGGCCGTTGCGCTGATCAGCTTTCCTGGACCCGGGCACACTCAGTTTCTCTTAAAGGCTTCTGTGGATGATCTGACGCCTCAGGAATGGGAAACAAACAAGAGGGCAGAGTGTGTGCCTCCTACGATATGAGGTTTGGTGTATTAAAGCTTTGAGTGTATAAGAAATGAAAATGGTGAAGGCTAGAGTCCAATTTTTTTTTTTTAAGTCCACTTTTGGAGAAGATCTATCCAGTCAAACTACAGTGAACAGAATCTGTCTGGATCATTAAAAGGATAATGACCCAGACCACATCAACTCTGTATTCATGTACGTATAATCATTGCTTCGGAAGCAAAGCCAGGGTTCTCAGGGTCTTCCAAATGTTGACTATGGTGGTCCAACTGATCCAGAATTCCAGGCTATTGGAATATGTATCTCAGACAGTCTCCAATCCAGAAAAGTTGTAGGGAGATTTCTCCTCCTACTACTTCTTGATACAGTATTACTGCCAAACTGTATGCCCTAGAGAGTTCTGGGAGAAGAGAAAGTGCTGGTCATCCAGTATTTCTTTATGAGTCTTCCCCTTACCCCTGGACTTCAGCAATTTTACTCCAAGTCCTTGTTAAAGAGGCGGCGTGAGGCATTTACAGAGACCCAGCCCTGACTGAAGATGCTCTGTTATTGCTAGGCTTCTCCTTGTAAAAAGGGAGTAATAGAGTGAACCTCTACATAAAAACATGTAGGGATTTACTACATGCACGTGTATCTGCTGGCAATGTATTATTACCCTAGAGCCTGTAATTCTAGAGACACCTTAATCAAGACATAATAATAAGTATTTTGTAATTAAGGGATAGAAAAAAATAAGGACAGAATTTGTACCTAGCATGGAAATCAGCCCCTACCTTCAACACTGACTTTTACATTCTTAAAAGGATTTCCTTGTATTTATACACATTGTTAAACTGAAGTCATCCTTATGGCTGCAGCTGTTTATATTAAATAAAAGAACCTGTCTCACTGGATGGTCCACAGCAGTAAAAAAAAAAAAAAAGTTAACTGTGACTTCTGGCGACTAAGTAATGAGATTTAATTGATTAATGTGTGTTAGCTGATTTTTAAGTTAAAGAATAATAGGGCACTGAATGAGCTACAAAAGACTATTGAAATTATAAAATATTTTGAATAAACAATAAATGTATTCTCTGAATGGTGGGAAGTGTTAAAGGAGCATTAGGAAGATGCAAGATTAAGGAAAATATGATTTTCTTCATATACCTAAGTTAGAAGATTGAACTATTTGCCCATGACAACATTTCTTGGTTTAAAAAGTGAACTATTCTTTTCAAATAGCCTCCTTTGATGTCCCCTACCTCTTCCCTGACTCCTATTTCTCCTCTAGTTGAATTTTCATGACATTTTCCATGTTTGCCCTGGTGCAAGATTCTTCATGGGAAATGAAAAGGGAAAATGCAAAAAATGGAAACAAGACCTTTGACTCAGAAGCAAAGCTTGCTAATCTGGGCCTTCCTTCCGTGGCTCAGTGGTAAAGAATCCGCCTGCCAAAGCATGGGACATGGGTTCAATCCCTGGTCTGGGACGATCCCACACGCCACAGGGGAACTAAGCCTGTGCTCTAGAGCCATGAGCCACTACTACTGAAGCCCAGGCGCCTAGAGTCCATGCTCTGAAACAAGAGAATCACTATAAAGAGAAGCATGCCCACTGCAACTACAGAGCAGTCCCTGCTTGCTGCAGCTGCAGGAGGCCTGTGCACAGCAATGAAGACCCAGTGCAGTCACAAATAAATCATTTTTTTTTTTTTAAAGGTTGCTAATCTGATCCAGTGTAGAGAACAGTGATTGGGTGGGGGGGGGGGGGGGGGGGCGGTATGCTACACTTTGTATGAAAAGACAACACAGTTACAAAAGCCAAAAGAGAGACCCTTTAGCCTAATGGAGCCAGGAGAAAATGTGGATGTTTGGCTTTCCATGTGGCAGGGTAGATCAATAATTGGCGTGCCTGCTAGACAGCCCTGGTAAAATTCCTTGCTTAGTACTTTTGGGTGAGTTTGAAAGGTCTTGTTCTGGATTACTGATACACACAACAGAAATTTACTAATCCAAAGAGGTGAAAAGAAAATGAGATAGCAAAGTCTTCTTTAAGCACACACCAGATGCACTTAGCAAAAAATTATATTTCAGTGATGGGAATAAATCCTCAACTCTCTACCTCAGAAGCTGTCAAGGGAAAATACTTCTTATCTATGTGGTCTTCCTCCTCTTCGTCAGGTGGTGGTTTTGCTGGAGGCGGAGGACGTTCCCTCTGTAGAAAAGAAAAATAAGTATTTTACTATCTCTTCTTTCGAGAACCTAACTTTTTTGGTTTACTCTTATCTTTGCCTTTGGGAATAAAAAAGAATAATGTACAGAATTCCCCTGACAGACTAAACTCAAGGTTTAGTATCTGAATAGATGGAAAACTCTATACACACACACAATTCAAATACCGTTGCTTTGTTTTTTGATCTTTATAGCAGAGATTACAAACATGTCTGTCATATCCTTGGCCACACTGAGAAATATCAGCACTAAAAACACAACTGCCTCATCAGAAAATGTCCTTCATGATAGCAATACACAAACTCCAGTGTAGGAAAACCGGTGGCTCAACTTCCAATCTACCGGAGAAGAGGAAACAGTAAATCAAAAAAACCAACTTGTAAGAGCTCTAACAAACCAGAGTTATTAAGGAAATAATGAGAGGAATCTAGGACAAAACATCAATTCCTGCTCAAAGTGAAAGTGCCAGTCGTTCGGTTGTGTCTGACTTTCTGCAGCCACGTGGACGGCAGCCCGCCAGGCTCCTCTGTCCATGGAATTCTCCAGGCAAGAACACTGGAGAGGGTCGCCATTCCTTTCTCCAGGGGATCTTCCTACTCCAGGTTCAAACCCAGGTCTCCTGCATTATAGGCAGATTCTTCACCATCTGAGCCACCAAACTTAATGCTATTCTTATTTATTAGCAGAGCTCAGAACTGGTCTCTTATCCTTGGTCACTTTCTTCAGTGAGTACTATTATGTATCATTAGCATATGAAAATCCTATTTCATCTCAGCCCATTTCAAAAAAGGAAGAGTTGTCAGTTATCTGCCCTCACAGGGGTTGGCCAGCTTTTTCTTAAACGGCTACACAGTAAATATTTTAGGCTTTTCGGTCAGCTCTGCCAGGGGGACATCTAAGCAGCCATAGAGGATATGTAAATGAGCGGGTGTGGTTATGTTCCAAATACAACTTTATTCACAAAAACAGGCAGCTGTCTGTGGGCCTCAGTTCACCAGTCTCTACCCTTAAGCAAGAAACTCACTGAAGAAGGGATTATCAAGATCACAGTAGACAGTTTCAGGAACACACAGAATGATCTTTGGCGAAACAAAGTCGAAGAGAGTTCTGCCATCGTCCCTGCTGGACTCTCAGCGTCTTCATATCCCAAAGTCCTATTCATGCCTGAGAGCTCATGTTCCTACAGGGAAGGGAGCTGGCCTGCAGGCCCCTTCCTTGGCTTGTAGGTTAGCTCACTGTGTTGCTAGAACAAGAGTATTTCTAAATATCTGGGTGGAGGTGAATGTTGAATTAAGTGACAGCCTCCAAGAAACCTGTAAGGAAAGACACTTCTCCCATTTTAGGAGCCGCCGCGTGTGTTAGCACTCGGCATCCGTGATCCCTCTGTTAAACACACTTTACTGGCTGGTATTATATCTTGATAATCTGGTCATTCCCATAGTCCCTGCCACCAGATGGGTGCAACAACTCCAATGAGGTCAAGCCAAGTAAAGCTATTTAGGTCGAATTTCCCACTAAGTCCACTTTCCCCACCCTCCTTGCTCCAGAAGCACAGGGACAAACCTGGTCCCAGTGACACCTTGTAAGGAGGCGAACGGCAAATGGAGCAGGCCCATAATCTCACTAGTTATCCAACCAAAGGACACAATAACTGAGGGAAACCAGAATGAAGCATAATAAAAATGACTCAGCCTAGATGCCCTTTCAAGGCGAGAGACGCCTAGAAAGAACAGTATGAAAGGTTTCTATGGAAGTGGTGATCACCAGGGACCCTGGAAGGAAAGAAAAGCATGAGTCTCTCTTTCCTACCATGAAAACTTCGGCCAAGGGCTACAAAGCTGACTCGTACATAACTATTCACTGTGTTTACAAGATAGGGAACAGTCCCTTGGCCACAGGTAATTAACAAGGGCCAGGAAGGCAGCACAGCCACAACATCCTCAAGTAAAACTGGCAAAGAGGCATCCCAAGATGCATCAGTTTCTACTTAGCAGGACCACAGGAGGCTAGATTCCTAGAGTGGGATGAACAAAGAGCCCATGTAAGTCAGTGGCTAAGCCCACAGGAACTTGGTCATTCAAAGCTGACTTCAGCAACCCTGTGTTCTTCTTGCAAAGCCTCCAGCTCCCTCTAATGGGCATCACTGGTAAGCGCCACAGATGGCAGTGTCTTCCTCCACAGGTTGGATTGGCCTATTTGTACCTAACAGTGAAAGAAGTGAGAAAACAGACAAAAACAAACTAGCTCTGTCTGCAGAAGCGCTCTGTGAGTGGTGCCTGGCACACAAGCTTGCTTTCACCACCGACAAGGAGTTCATCACACTCCCTGATAACACCCACTCTAGGGGTGCTGCCACAAGGTCAGCAGGCCTTTCCAAAATCCATACGGAAATGCTGGGACAGGGCAGGGCCAGAAGTCTAACAAAAGAGAACACCAAAACCATCTGGCCATGCCCAGAGCACTAATGAAAAGTCCAAGGATCACCAGGCAGCCAAAGGATCATTAAAATGGTCATAAGCCATATTCCCACCAAAGGGAAGGGCCAGCCTCTCCAACAGGAAGATGTAATATACACCTGAAAATATGCCCCGAGGTGGGACTATCACTGGAATCCCGTTAGAGCAGCACCTGTTTATGAGGAGCACAGTGCTCAAAGCCTCAAACTGCGGCGCTGCCAGAGCAGGGAGGAAGGGCCATGGGACCACTGACTCGGGGCTAGGCTCACAGCAAAGCCCCAGAGGAGACAGTGGGGGTAAGGAGTCTGGAGAACAGTGTTCAAGGCTAGAAGAAGCAAGTACTATAGAAAGAACCAGTCAGATGGGAAGGTTGACCTTTTGAGGGAAAAATTCAGAGTTGTCCTCCTTCCACCATTTCAAAGCCTGAAGGGTTATGACTACGGGAAAAACGGGAAGGTATATGCTAACATATCCGCATCTGCTTAAGCCTTGCTACAACCCTGCTGAATACAGACTCTGTCCAAATCCAGGGGGTAACTTTTCAAGGGCAAATGGAAGATCAACACGTACTCAGGGCAGACAGGAAGTTACTTAGTGAGCTCTTCCATCAATGGACCTGCTCTCTGGAAAGAAACCAACAATACATAGCAAAGACACCAAACACAGAAGCAGTGCTGAGCCTAACCCAAATAAAATGCTTCAATTTTCTCTAAGGACAACCGAGTAACAGAAAGATGCCAACGGGTTATACTGAAACTGAGAAACTAAAATTATACCTCAACATGACCTGCATAGTTAGACCACACTAAGCAAGAGGGAGAAAGGCAGAGGGGGAGCCCCCAGGAGAGCAGGTGGAGGCAGCCTAGGCCTCCGAGACGCAGCTGGCACAGGGGGCCACGCTTCCCGTCCCCCGTTCCCCAGCAGAGCAGAGGTGACAGCGGAACCCCGGCCACATACAGGCCTCACTCCAGCAGCTTTCCCTCCGGCCGCCTCAGCCTCCCTGCTCACAGAGTCCCGGTCGGACGAGCGTCCACTGGCCGTGCTGTCCAGGGACTGGCAGGAGACAGCATTGTACAGCGCCTCATAGGGACCCTCCTCTTCTGTGCTGGTGTTAAAATCGATGATCAGTTCAGTCACTGCTTTCTCCAGGTCACCTAAAGAGGGGTGGGAAGGCAAGAATCGGTGAGAGGAGGACACAGTCTCGGACTTCCCACCACGGCAACAAGCCAAAGTCCCTCCGGTCACCTGAACTTGACCAGTGTTAACCCAGAGCAGGAAAATAAATCACGGCTCTCTCCATGGACAAGACTAAATACAGAGTTTCATCTGCACTATATACTCTGAGAACTGAACAAAATTTTCTCTAGTTCAAGATGGAACATTTGACATCAATGAAGGACATCTCCCAAGACTGTTATAAATTCCAAAATACCTCAATATCATGACAGCATGAACGTAAACCAGAAAATATAGCAAAATACAACTGAAAAAACTTCAGTAACAAGAACATGTGCTCAAGCAAAACAGAGGATGGTGAAGTCTCTCTGAGATGGGGATGCTGTGTGGCTGTTGAGACTCACTTGCTAGGTAACTACAAACCTCAGGGTGCCTGGGATCCAAATGTGTGACTCTGTCTGCAAAGTAACCAGGGATCTGGTTATAGACTGGGGATCTCTGGGTCACTTGCAGAGTCAAAACTGTAACTGTAAAATCCTTGAAAGCTAAGAGCTTAGTGAACTACTAATCCCATTACCAGCAGATTATGAGGTCAAGAAAAGAAATGTGACTGGGGAGGGGAACAGGGACTCCACAGTAAAGACAGGCTGGGGAGCCCTGGACCCTTGTATCTCTGCAGTCCTCTGAAAAATCTCTTTCCTTTTTTAGTATGTGGCTGTGATCCGCATCTGGGGGAGGTGTCAGCCTGTGTTCTGTCTTTCTCATCCATCGGATCTAGGATCCAAAAGGGTTGCTCAATCAACCTGAAGAGGTGGATCCTAGCTAATGACTGAGACACTGGACTGCCCATGCTAGCACCCAGACGGCATTTGTTGGACAAATGATACATTACTAAAACCTGCCATATATATAGCTACCAACCAGATGACACTCATTATATATTTACTGTGGGCCAGGCACTACAGTGTATGTTGGGGGAAAAAAAAGGTTTCACTGAGATTTGAGTTCATCCTGAGATCATCCTATCCATCACATATCCCAGGACAGCTCTCACGGAGCCAACTCTAAAAGTAGACAATAAAGTATGAAAGAAGATATCCCACAGTTATGGCCTAAGCTTTGCCCAAGAAAGCTTCATATAGTAGCTGGGAAAAAATGAATTTGAATATGAACTTATTAAGTACTCCCAATCCTCCAAATTATAATTTAAATCAAAGATCAAAGTTTTTCCATTCTGCTAAAGAACATTCAATATTCAACCTTTTTCAAGCTGAGACCCCTCTATAGGCAAAGAAGGGCTGACTCACCCTGAGACTTCTGGGATATAGAGTCCAGGTTGGAGATGAGAGGTGGCTGGGGTGTAAGGGTTTTGTCTACCTCTTTTGCACTTCTTTTTCCAGTCATGTGATCTACATCGAAAAACAGAAACAAAAATAAAGCTGTACCAAATACCAATGTCTTGGTTCACCCAGCTGGTCCTCTGGCCGAAGATGGACCCATACCTTCGATGAGTGCCGCTATCTGCTGGCTCTTCTGAGATGGCAGCTCCCGGACGGTGTCCAGTGCGGTCAATCCTCGGTTATCCTTTATGTTGACATCAATTCCTAGAAAGGCACACCAGGTGGACCCGGGGAGTGAGGATTTTCAAGCGAGGGTCAAACTCCAGGACACCTAATGCTCCCAAGAGGCACAACCAACATTTTCATCCAAAGCCATTTTATCCAGCTATTCAAAAACAATTCATACATTTGCAATCAACTAGTGGAGATATACACATTGAGTTCAAAGGCAGCCGGCAAAAATCCCCCTCGAGATCCTAGAGGGGAGCGATCTCCACCCCGGCATGCTGTACAGACAAGAGCACTGCCGACCTCTCACCTGCAGCCAGCAGGATTTGCACCACATCGGTCTTGCCAAACAAAGCAGCCTCATGCAAAGCACTGCCCTTCTCCGTCTGGAAAGCAAACGAGAGCGCAGAGCAGGATGTCATCAGACAGTGACTCAGGTTTGGCATGGCTTCACATGACAAACGGGACACAGACGAGAAGGGACGGAAAATAAAATAAACCACACGAAGTTCTCTGTCATTATCTTTCCCACTTTTCGGGTCTGGATTCCAAAACCACAATCGTGGCCCACACTTGGTAGAGGGTGTTTGATGCGCCACCAGGAGGCCACACACGAATAACTGCAGAGTCACCCTCGGAGCCACCCACCAGTGACACTCCCCAAAACCCCACCTTCCTGGGAGGAACGAATGATGAGAAGAAAAGGACAAGGGGGTGGAAGCGCGGTAACTTCCATTGTGTTCTGGTGGCTGCCAAGCCTAAGGTATGGCCATCCTGAGGGAGAAAGCTACCAGCAAAGGGGAGGCTGTGTCCTGCCGGCAACACCAAGATGATGGGACTGTGGAGGTGCGAATGGTGGCAGCGGGAGCACAGGTAGAGGAAGATAATGAAAGCTTTCTAATCTCAAGAGGGCGTCCGTAAGCACATCTTTTCAGGGTATAACGCCATGTATTAGGGACGGGGGAGCCTGGTGGGCTGCCGTCTATGGGGTCGCACAGAGTCGGACACGACTGAAGTGACTCAGCAGTAGCATTACCCCTGAAAAGAAACGAAAAATAACAGACTCACTGGAGGAGTTTGTCTCTAAAGTTTCGTGTTACAATGAGTCAGCAGCTGGAAGCATCTGACAAGGTGATGTGAACCGTGCTAAACAGGAACACAGCCCAGCAGCACGGAGCTCGTGCCTTCTCCAACAGGACTAGGTCCCCGGGCCTGGGAGGGCCACCCGCCGTGCTACCTGGTAGCTGCTATCCATGCCGGCGTCCAGGAGGACCTGCACCACGGCTTTGTGGCCATTCCTCGCTGCCAGGTGCAGAGGGGTGTGCTTCTTAGTGTTGCAGCTCAGGAGGTTAGGGTGGGCGTTGAGGAGCATCTTCACCACCTCCAGCCTCCCGTAGAGTGCGGCCAGGTCCAGAGGCGTCTCGAACTTGTTGTTGCGCATGGTGGGGTCAGTCAGCTCCTCTAAGAGGACCTTCACCACCTCGGTGTGGCCGTACTGCGCTGCGCAGTGCAGGGCCGTCTCGTTGTCATTGTTCTAAAGAGTTAACAGGCAGATGACCATCAGAAAGGTGGCCAGCAGGCAGACGGGCACACACTGGGATAATCACATGCAAAACCACTGAAATTTAAATGAGAAAAACAGCAGCAATACTCGGGGACTAGTAGAACTACGTCAGAATCCAGACAGACTCTGCTGCCAGCAAGGCCAACTGCTCTGATCAGCCTCAGTTACCGCCAGAGGGGAGCAGTCGGCTCCTTAGCCTTGGCAGTCTCCTCTATGCCATGTGAACATGTCTCCGGACGGCACAGAGAGCCACCTTGGGAACACGGCACGCAGTGGGGAGCAGCCCTGGCACAGATGAACGCCCGTGATATCACTGCCATTGACTCATTTTAAACTTCGACTGGTTTTACAATTTCTATTGCGCCAACCCGTGGTCCTGATTTTGGATCTACTGACCATCCATTGCCTCGCACACAAGCTTTTTGGAATGAGCTTGTCATCTGCGTAGCTTCTTACATGCAAATCAATCGGCCAACAATGAAAGTAGCAGAGCAGAGCACCCAAATCACTTTCAACATATCAGCCAACAGCCACTGCCAAGGGATGGAGGTGCCTGAGCGCAGTCTCAGAGAAATATAGGACCCAAAGGCTGCCCTGAGCCTGCTCCGGAATTCTGCCCCAACCACTGCATGCAGGATCTGCAGCTGTGCAGGGAAGGATTTCTTAGGTAAGAAAGATACAATCAGACACTGGAATATTTTGTGTGAGAGGTGCAAAATATTCAAGATTGGAACACTGCCATTAATTCAAATTCACAGCCACATGCCAATTTTGTTTCAGACTAAAGGCAGAACCTGAGATAAAACAGGACAAGTTTGTGCTTTATCAATCACCAGAAGCAAAATGTTAATCATTGCTCTTTCTTTTACTACTATTGACAATGTATAACTAGAGTAGACAGAGAGAAATTTCCATGACCTCTCCTTTTTTAGAGGCATGAACAAAAATGATAATTCTCTCACAGGATTTTGAGATTCCTGAATTTATCCAGGAGACTTCTGCCATTTGGGGGAAACAAAGCTTCCAGGGGTGTGTGTCCTTCAGATCAATATTATGCACCTTTCAGTGGTCAAAAGGTAAAAATTAAATGTTTCCACAAAAGATTTAAATCTATTAATATATTCAAAGTAATAAACTAGGAGTTACCCAAACATGCATGCAAATCCATCTGTTTTTGATCTGGCATTTGACTGCATCATTTTTTCCAGCTACTCCAAGTGTATCAGAAAGATCCAGAGCTACTAGGAGCAGGGCCCCCAAAGGCCAGAATGACAGCAAAGAATTTTTTAAAAATGAAACAAGGACAGAAAGGGTGGTAGCAGGAGCCACATGCAAAGATAAATGCACACAGATAAACACAGGGAGCAGCACTGAGCTCCAACACAGCTCTAGGAGAGCGGCTGCTGAGAAGGTACAAACAAGACTTCCCTGGCCACAGAACACAGCCAGTTAGCAATGGTCTCCTGTGATACAATTGCGTCCAAGGGGCCAATTCCATGTCAACCCGGAAGTCTAGAGAGCAGGAGAAATGCTGGGCCAGAAGTAAATCCTTGGGGCTCCTGTGTCAAACACACCATTCAGGCCACCCAGGTGCCTATTTCCTATTAGGCTATGGCATGAATAAAACTGAGAGCTGTCACTTCACTTGCTAAGAAGAAGCAAGGACCACTACAGCAATGAAAACTCACAGGAGCTTCCTGTACAGGGAGCCAGGGGCAGAGCTGCAACCCCAGGAAGTTTAAGAAGACTCTCTGCATTTTATATCTCAAGATTAGCATGACAGCAAGGGCCAAGAAACTCAGCTTATTTTTATTAAAACTCCAGTCCAGAAAAACTCATTTACTCTAAATAGACACTGCTGTCTCTTTTATATCCAAGTTGTCTCTCAACAACCAGAATAATATGTAAAAAGCATGTCATTAGGGCCTGAAGAACCATAAAACTCTGAACTATCTAGCAGAGGGGGAAAAAAGCCTTCTCTGGGTTTCTGCAGAACTAAAGCAGCTACCACACAGCTGTCTCACTAAAGGTACAGTCTCGATCCCCACCAGGCAAACTGTCTTGCCTGTCTACGTTAAAAATGGCCTAACCACCACTCTGCAGTTTATTTTGAGTGTAGGAAGCATCTTGTTTATGTTTCAGTCTTGCCAGAAATGGTCTGGTAACAACAGTACTCTTGAGTTTATGTCTGTGGTGACCACATATCTTGACTATTGAACACAGGCCATACCGCTTCCCCTTGGAGCCTGACAATTTTCAGGGCAAGAAGTCACTAAGTTTTGGATTCATGGACCACAAAAAGGGGCGGGGGGGACTCCAAGGAGGGCACAGACTCCCAACCACATGGAATCTTTCTTTTTCACACCTTTCAAGCCACACCTTGGGGGGGCACCCCAGGAAATCTGGACTAAGCAAGGGGACTGAGATGAAATACCCAAATTCTCCTCAAAGACTTGGCACAAACTCTCCATTCCTGTTTATCTTGAGGTCCACTTTCATTTTTTTTGCTAGGTCATTACTTTAAAAAATCCCAGTACCCTTTACACTTAGAGACCCCACTCAATGCATAAATCCATTACTTATGTGTTTTATACACACACACACACACACACACACACACACACACACAATACAACCAGCAGAAAACCATCTAGAAACATTTCCATGGCCTTTTCTCTCTGGGAACTATTCAAAACCATCACCTCTCAGTGCTTGGATCACAGTCCAACCGCACTCTTGTCCACTGATGACAGATCTAAGTTAGAGACACTGGGGCTACAGCTCCCAGGTCTCACGATGGTACAGGCCCTGGAAACATAGCCACGTTGTAACAAAAGGATGAAGTGAGTCTACAGAGGTTTAGAAGACAGGGGGAAAGTATGAGGACAAAGTCCACCATGTGGACCATGTGGAAGAGGAGTCAGACTTATTCTGCAAAGCTCTTAAGGCACTACTCTGTCCAGCAGATGGAAGGTTTAGGAAAACATACATCAACAAGCACAAAAACCCCAAATCAATGGAATCCAAAAGGGGGCTGCCAAGAGTGATTCTGTTTACTATGAAGAGAAACAAATAAGGCCCACTTTTTAGATGAGAAAAGAGAAATCCTGCTCTGGTGGAAAGTCAGCCTAGATCAGTGGTTCTTAAATAAGCTTTGTTTTAGAATTACATGAAAGCTTAAAGGGAACTAATACTGAGCCCCACCCCAGGACTGACAAGGTAGCACCTTGAGGGTGAAGCCCAGGAAAACTATTATTAAATAGGTTACCAACCTAGCAGACACCAAATTAACCAGGCAATCATTCATCACGATCAAGAACAAAACAAACTGCCATCATGTGCCCTGTGATGTGATGCACTGAAAAGGAAGGACAGAACACCAGTCTTGTGGTGTTACTGCCAAGAATGTACACCCTGAACCCAAGCACAAGGAACTACAGCCAAACGCCAAGTGAGGGACAGTCTACAAAACTACTGGCCTATGCTCTTCAAAAATGTCAATGTCATGAAGGACTAGAAAGGCTGAGGATAACTGTTCCAGATTATGTATGATCCTGGACTGTATCTTGGACCAGAAAAAGAAATCGCTCTAAAGGACATTATTGAGACACTTGGTGAAATCTAAGCATTGATTTCATATTAGATAATGGTATTGTATCAATGCTGAATTTTCTGAATTTGATATTTGTATTCTGGTTATACCAAGTGCTGCTGCTGCTAAATCACTTCAGTCGTGTCCGACTCTGTGCGACCCCATAGACAGCAGCCCACCAGGCTCCCCCATCCCTGGGATTCTCCAGGCAAGAACACTTGTCCTTATTCTTAGAGGAGATATATGCTGAAGAATTTGGGATTAAAGGGTCATGAAATTTATGACTTAATCTCAAATGGAAGCTGGAAGTGAAGTCGCTCAGTCGTGTCCGACTCTTTGTGACCCCACAGATTGTAGCCTACCAGGCTCCTCCATCCATGGGATTTTCCAGGCAAGAATACTGGAGCGGGTTGCCACTTCCTTCTCCAGGAGATCTTCCCAATCCAGGGAATCTCAAATAATTCATCATCAACTACAACAATCACATATATTACATATATATATATATATATATATATATATATATATGTACACACACATACACATGAGAGCACAAGAGTGTGCACACGAGATGAAAGACGGTGTAAGCACGCACAATGCCACAGAGTGTCAACAACTGGTGAATCTAGCAGAAGAGTGTAACGCAGCTCACTGCATTATTCTTGTGACTTTTTGTACACTAGAAATTTTTTCAAAATAAAAAAGTGTTATAAGAGCTTGCTGGTGATTCTGATGCACCCAGACAAACTGATGAACTGCTGGAGACAATTGGTCTAGAGAACGTCCAGATCTCTTCCAGCTCTAAAACTGTGGATTACTTTTAAGTGTCTGGAAAAAAACAGATCTTCCATAAAATTAATTTGACTACTGCTCATCTTATGCTATTTAGACTAAGTCAAAATTGTCTTAAAAGGGAGTAAGTAAACAATTTTAATAGTTTCACCTTCGCTAAGGATGACATACATTTGGACTGGTTTATGTGGACTTGCCAAAACAGGAAAGGCTCTGTAGAGTGAAGAGGAAAATAAAAGCTCATGAAAACTCCCTCTGCTCCCAGGAAGGGCATCTACAACTTCTTGTGTCTACCGGTGCCTGACAGGACTCAGCATACAAATGTACTTTAGCAAAAACAATTCTTAGACACACCAGGTCAATAAAAACCCACTGAGTCAGGAATAAAACCTAGGGAGGTTAGAATCTTATCAGCCCGAGAAGAGTCTGCATTCTAGCACAACCCAAACAGCTTTATCCTTTAATGGAGTTTACATCGTTTGGCCTTTGAGGGGTTGGTGGGTGGGGCAGAGGCAAAGGGTAACACAGTTGGCCCTCCCATCCACGAGTTCTTCATCGTAGGAGTCAACCAACCATGGGTCAAAAATATTCAGGGCAGGGAGGGAGTCCAGAAAGTTCCAAAAAGCAAAACTTTAATTTTCCACATAGCAACTAGTCTTTTTTCAGCCACACCCCACAGCACATGGGATCTTTGCTCCCCAACTAGGGACTGTTCCACACCCCTTGCATTGGAAAGGCAGAGTCTTAGCCACTGGATTGCTAGCAAAGTCCCCAGGCGGCAACTACTTATACAGCATTATTATTGTGTTACGTTGTACTGTTAGGTATTATAAGTAATCTAGAGAGGATTTACGGTGTACAGGACAGAAGTAGGTTACATGCAAACACTACACCATTTTATTATAAGAACTTGAGTACAGTATCCTCACGGGTCCTAGAACCAACATCCTCATGAATACTGAGGGAAGACTATTTACAAAGAGAGAAGTTCTTATTCCATTTAGACTAAGTTTCTTTTACGTGTGTAAAATCAAGGGATAGGAAAATCTGCTTTTAAGAACCAAAGTCTTACCCTTTAATCAGAGCTTTATAAGCTAACTAACCAACCACCAAGTGGGAAACAATCACTTCAAGGTGCCTCCCCGCAAAACAAAACCTTGACCGGACCAATGGAGCAATGTTGCATTAAGTGCCCCCCAACTAGTAACAAAGAACAAATTCCAAAATGGCCTTTCAGAAATGCCACATGATGTCTACCTCTTAAAATCAGAATCTCAAATACTACTACTGATCAGATATTTTTACTTCATGTACATGATCTTATTTGAACTCCAATAATACAGCCAATTAGATGGTAAACCCCATTTTACAGAAGAAGAAACTAAAGCTCAGAGAAATAAAGTAACTTGTTCAAGTCAACACCAGTAAGTGGCACCACAGAATTCAAACTTGGATCTGACTTGAAAGACCTTGATCAATGAGGGTTTTCCACTATGCCACACTACTTCCAATAAAAAGAAGACAGAGTACCCTCCCCTCTGGAAGATTAGAAACAGAATTGAAAGAGTGGGCAAGAACAAAAGCTACCATGTTTTACCACCCCAGATCAAGCTGCTTCTCCACCGTTAGGGCCCAAGAGCTGAGGGCAATCTCCCATAGAGCCTGCTGAGGTCCAGCCCATAGGGAGCTCATTTGCTAAATCAGTGTCTCTTAGTGAAAACCATGAAATATCTGTCTTGCATTTGAAAACACACAGAAGGACCTCACGCATCCCTTCCCAGCAGCTGCTGAACTCAGAGCAAGTGAAAGGGAGCTGATATGAACAATGCAGTGACTCAACCAGACTCCAGATTGTTGCCAAAGTGAAAAACCTCATCTGAACAAAAACTTGAGTCAAAAACAGCAGGTGAGAGTGCAGAGGAGAGAGGCTAACATCATCACCCAACCCACAAGCTCTGCCTCCAGAGGCAGTAGAGGCCCGCGGCTGGATGTTCATCACTACACCAGCCCGTTATCTGTCCCAGCCTCAGGGAGGGAGACTCAAGGCCAGTGCCCTGCTTGGCCTTGCAACTTAATTTCCTACTTCTGAGCTGTTCTAAGAGCCAAGAGTGTCCAAGCAGAGAGAGAAGCTATGGCTAGGGAGAAGAGACTTAGGCTTTAAATAAAGATTCAGGCGCAAACTCAAAGAAAGAGAGGGAAACCACACCAGCAGCTTTTACGGGTAAAACAGTCACCCATGCCCCTCGGCCACATCTTCACCACGAGCTACAGAAAACCCAGTTCCATCTCAAAAGAAATATAAAAAGCAAACCTAAAAAAATTAATCTAGAAAGTACAATTAAATCATTTTCTGACATCTTTTAATTGCATTTTTCTTTTTTGAATTCAAATGATTTTAGAAATCATGGTAGTAAATTATGGCTATACATGGTCCCTTCTCTTTCCCCATTTCTGCCACTTTGAAGCTTTTCAGACATTCCAGAAAAAACACCCAACCTTTCCAGAACTGGTATGGGTTTTCAAAACAAACCAAAACCCACTGAAGCTGTGTTTTCCCATTACCAGGCAAGCCAGAAGCAGATGGACAGAAGCAGACAAACGTCAGGATGATGAAGAAGAGTCTGAGCGGACAAGAGTGGAAGCTAGAGAGGACAGAACAGAAAGTGCAGCTTGGAGAAATGATGCAGAGAAATCCTGGCAGCAAAGTACACACCTTGGCATTGATATAAGGGTCAAAGGGGCCGTACTTTTTGAGTTCTTTGATCTCAAGAGCATTCTATAAAAAGGAGAGGAAAAGAAAATGTGATGATAAAATGGATGAAATATATCAATGCAATGCACAGCCCTGAGGGGCCCCAACACTACACCAACTCGGATCTGTCCTCTGGGCGCCTCAAAAGGAAGTTAACGGAAGAAGACAACCTTCAGGTCATCTGTCATCACCCCTCTTGACCAAGCTTCCAACTGGAGCAACATTAATGGTTTTTAATAAACCAGTGAAGTACTTGTAACCACTGCCTAGGTACATTAGTTTCTTCCAGCTCTTGCAGAGGTTGTGCCCAGCCCCTGCCCCACCCACCTGCCTGCCAGATATGCAAAGCACGGGGCCGGGGTGCCACCTATCAACAGACACTCCAGGCGGGAGGTGGCTGTGAGCAGGACAAGCTAGCACACTCCAGAGGCTCAAAAACCCAAGCAGCTGTGCTCCAAGGCAAAAGTGAGCAGAGACAGGATTAGGAATGGTGGCTGAAAATTTCTTCATTTAAGAGGACTTTAGTGTGTGATTTTTCAACTTTGAGGGATATTGGTTAATAGCAAACCTCTTTAAAATATTTCCCCCAGGTAAGAGCAATCACCACCATGTTAGCTAGGAGGAGTAAAACTGCATTTAGGTAAGAGGCAGGCTTAAAGAGATGATTTTCCTTCCTAATGTTATAAAGCAAACATCCTCATCCACAATCTGGAATGTCTGTTGCTCACCTATCCAGAAAATACAGCCTGCAGGGGGAAGGGAAGCTGATGAACAGCTACACACACTCTCTTTCTCCAAATGGAGAGGGCTGGGAGCACCACAGCAGTCTTCTCGAACCTCTCGGTGACTCCAGAGCCCGCTCTGCTCTGAACAGCTCACTGAGAATGCACATGGTCCTGCTGCCGGAGGGACTTCAAGAATGGTTTCCTGGTTTTTTTGAGGAATAAGCCTGATCTAATCCCAGAGGCCACTGAACAACCTCCTCTCATCAACGTCATTAGGAAAAGAATCCTAAATTTATTGAGAACGGGCAGGATCTCTCTCATTCAAGCACCTACTTCAGCTCAGAGCAGAGAGAGAAAGAGGAGAATGGCTCGTCATAGAGAGAGGGCCCATCTCCTCGCAAATCGACACCATCTCAGACCCAAACTGTAGGGAGTTACACTTCATGAAAGGCTGGTCTAGAACTTCATAATTCAAATATAACTTTCCCAAAGGACTACATATAAAGAAGAGGAGGTACAGTCTAAGGGCACCTGAATCCATGGCCAGTGTATGGGGTTTCTGCTCAAAAGCTGCCTTTTTTATTTTTTAAGAATACTCTGCTTTGTCAAAGAATGTGTTTTTTTTGTTGTTTTTTTTTTTTACTTAAAAACCCCCATGTATTTGGAAATTAAATGTCCACTTTTAAATGATGGGTTTATCTAAGATGCCATAACAAGGAAAATTAGAAAATATTTTTAACAGAATAAGAATGAAAAGAAAATCTACCAGCATTTGTTGCCGGCAGCCGAAGCTACTTCATGTAACGAAATACACTATGGACTCTTGAATAAGGTATGAAGACAAATAATGGACACTAGCATAAAACTTTGTGAAAATGAACAAAATCTGTACTTTGGTTAATAATACTGCATCACGTGTTAATTTAAGAATGGTCAGTCTTAAGTGAACATTAGAGGACATCACTGAAATGATCTTCATTCCGCTGTGTCACCTCTGGCCTCCACTTAAATGTCTTCGTTTTTCAGCTAACAGCAATGCATGCCTCCACTTCTGAGAGTTCTGATACACACAAAACAACATGGTCTCCACAGTCCTGACACGCGCTGGAGTGTTTTGTTTAGCAGCTCAAGCTGCACTGCCATGTTGATGGCAGGAACCCAGTTTAAAATGAGCCCTGGGCAAGTGTGCAGGATGTGCATTATTTCCAGCCTTGTGCTGTTACAGTACTATTCCAAATCTGCATAGGAAATACACCCTTCATGGTACAAGGTCTCTCTGATTCACTAAAAAGAGTGGCATTGGGAAGAGGGGAATTACTCTTAGGCCAGGGAAGAGCTGGTTCCCTTAGATCTGAGCTGTGGGCCTGAGGTGGCTGCCAAGGTCTGGCTGGAGCTGTGTGGAGAAAGCGTCCCTTCCTTCCAACCTGTTCATTGACTTTGGTGTGTGAGGGCCCTTGATGGATGAGCAATCGCACTATCTGGGCGTCTCCTTTCCAGGCTGCCAAGTGCAGCGGATAACAGCCTTTAGAGTCAGCCACGTTGGTCAGCGCGTCGTTCCTCAGAAGAACCTCGACCACATCCCTAAAAGGCAAAAATCGACTGTGAGTTGCAGAACCCACAAGTCTTTCCTATCAGCAGCTCTGCATGTCTGTGTAGCAGGAAGCCCATTCACAGAGAGGAGCTCACCTGGCTCCCATCTCTACCTGAGCTTATCACCTGATTCTTCCTTTTAATTCCCTGACTACTTGAACAGCTGTTGACAAGCGGCTGAGTCATCTTGAACCACACCCCAACTGTCTCTTCACCTCCTGGTTTAGCTATTTTCTAGATAATCCATTTATTTTCCATTATCTTGAAAAAGTCTGGTTTCCTTGTTTGTGATGTTGAAACAGCATTCAGGGACAGAACTTACATAAAAGTAGTACACAAAACAAATATCATGATTCACCACATTATTCAAAGCATTTGGTGAAGTGGGAGCTGGAAATAAGATGGGCAGAGCGACTCAGAGTGGTTGCAAACGTAAACAGACACTTCTGCAAGCAGAAGACACGCATGGCGTCACTTGGTACATCCAGGAAGGAGGACTTGGCTTCCTTCTTGGTGACACCACTAATTAAGCAGATAAAAATGTATAATTATCCCCATGCACATGAGGTCCAAGAAAATCCCCACTGTAAATAAAAACAGAATATGGAGGTGAACTTGGCTAACAAGCTACAGTCATTTAAGTCCAAGATCCACTTTAACTCTGGCTACCCCACTATTTGGCTTCCCTGGTGGCTCAGACGGTAAAGCGTCTGTCTACAATGCGGGAGACCCGGGTTCGATTCCTGGGTCGGGAAGGTCCCCTTGAGAAGGAAATGGCAATCCACTCCAGCACTCTTGCCTGGAAAATCCCATGGATGGAGGAGCCTGATAGGCTACAGTCCATGGGGTCCCAAAGAGTTGGACACGAGTGAGCGACTTCACTTTCACTTTCACCCCACTATTTAAGGGGGAGGAAGTCTCTACAGATTATCTGTTAGCTTTGTTTAAGATGGTTACAGAAAAGACCGCACTACAGAAAATAATCACATTCAACATATTTTAGGGCCTTCCCTGATAGCTCAGCTGATAAAGAATCCACCTGCAATGCAGGAGACCCCGGTTTGATTCCTGGGTTGGGAAGATCCCCTGGAGAAGGGCATGGCTACCCACTCCAGTATTCTGACCTGGAGAATTTCATATACTGTATAGTCCATGGGGTCGCAAAGAGTTGGTCAGAACTGAGCGACTTTTACTTCACCTTAGAAAAGCATACTGGAGTCATTTTGTTGTTGTCATTGTTTAGTCACTAAGCAATGTCTGACTCTTTTGTGACTCTATGGACTGTAGCCACTGAGGCTTCTCTGTCCAGGGGATTTCCCAGGCAAGAATAGTGGAGTGGGTTGCCATTTCCTCCTCTAGGGGATGTTTCCGATTCCGGGATCGAATCCAAGTCTCCTGCATTGGCAGGAGGAATCTTTACTCCTGAGCCACCAGGGAAGCCCAGTGGACACTTAGGCTGGGCCAAGTACTGCCAAAGTGATAGAGAATACCACAAGGTGGCAAGGCTCGGCTCCCTGCTCAGAAAAGTCTAAACGGTCCCAATAAACTGTTTTTTCTAAAAACTAAACTGCTACAGCTTATCTTCTCTCATATTAGGCCTCAAACTCTCGCCGGCGCCCTCTCTTTTGCTACACTCCGGTTTTCGGTTTCCATCTTCCAGCAAATCTACCCACTGCGCCTGCACTCCCCCGCGGGGCCTGCCTCTGCCCTGGGCCTGCCCGGTCCCCTTCACTGAAGGGCAGGGCCTGCCTCAGGCCGCCAGAGCACACCTCCAGAAAAGCTTCCACACAAATCCCACATAACAAATCCGAAGAACTTCTCTGTACTTAAGAGAATTAAATAGGCCATATTATTGGTGTATTTTCCCCTCAAGAATGGTTCTTGTTGTGTACAAGGCTACTTTTATGAGGAAAGAGTGTCAAGCAGAAAGATAAACAGAAAGATTCTCCCGACCACTCGATTTCTTTTCAGCTTATAAAGAGGCTGGTCACCTGGTAGATTATCCAGCCGCATTACGATCTAGCATCCCCGAATGTGAGCGTCATATTCAGATCACTGTGTGGCGCTGATCCATTTCAGAGGGGAAAAGAAGCTTTTAACGTTATTTTGGAGCAAGGGTTAGGAAACGAGGTTTAAAGTATACACTAAACAGAGACTCAAGAATTCTGGACAGACTAAATTTAGTTTTCCTCTGTTTTTCAGCATCCCTGCTTAGTACATCTTTAAAGGAAGGAAAAAAAGAAAAAAAGACAACCTGAGGCCTGAGTTTTGAAGAGTGGGGCAGGAACATAGCACATTAATACTTACTTATGGCCATTCAAAGCAGCATGGTGCAGAGGTGTGTACCCAGTGCTGTCAACACAGTTCACATTTGGCCCTCTCCAAATGCTACAAGGAAAAAGAAAGACTGAAGTCACAAACCAAACCTTTGGGAAAAATCCAGCGTGGTGTTTAACCCAACAGGTCACTTCCATATGACTCCTGACACAGGACGGCAGCCATGCCCACAGAAACACACAGCGTATGCCCCGCTGCAGAAACACACGGCGTGTTCCCCACTGCAGGAGCACGCGGCGTGTGCCCCGCTGCAGAAACACACGGCGCGTGCCCCACTGCAGGAGCACGTGTCGCATGCCCCGCTGCAGAAACACACGGCGTGTGCCCCGCTGCAGAAACACACGGCGTGTTCCCCACTGCAGGAGCACGTGGCGCATGCCCCGCTGCAGAAACACACGGCGTGTGCCCCGCTGCAGGAGCACGTGGCATGTGCCCCACTGCAGGAGCACACGGCGCTGAGGGCACACCAGCAGCTTCCTGTAAGGGGTCAAGTGCCAGGACAGCACTGTCATCATTCCAGAGCTTGTTTTCCTGTGTCCTTCTCCTCACTGGTAACTTCTTTATTCACTCAGTCTGGGACTTGTGCCTCTGAAAACTGTCAGGCTTGTAAGAAATGCTCTTTGAAAGGTCATCAAAAATAACACTGAATGAAACCACTTGTCAGTTATAGGTATGGGCACTCACCTCTAAGGCTGGTGACTGAAGGCTGGAGAGACCTCAGCATAGACCAGACAGATTATCAGGATCATTCGACCACAAGGACCAAAATCAAAGAACCCATGTTCATAAAAGCACCCAGATACATGTGTTAAGATGCAACGGACAATTTTGCCTTTCCTTTGTGAATATGTCTTATTGGTAATAAAAAGAATAACAACAGAATCTACAATGAGCACCTTGCTGCTACTGCTAAGTCGCTTCAGTTGTGTCCGACTCTGTGCGACCCCATAGACGGCAGCCCACCAGGCTCCCCCGACCCTGAGATTCTCCAGGCAAGAACACTGGAGTGGGTTGCCAATTCCTTTTCCAATGCATGAAAGTGAAAAGTGAAAGTGACGTCGCTCAGTTGTGTCTGACTCTTGGCGACCCCCATGGACTGCAGCCTACCAGGCTCCTCCGTCCATGGGATTTTCCAGGCAAGAGTACTGGAATGAGCACCTTATTTGAATCAAAAATACCACACTAAGAAGGTTGAAATGTCACCTCATTTAATCCCTGAAGTCTTAATTATGACCCCTGTTTCATACCTTGCTACACTGGCCAGAACTTCTAACATTAAGTAGCAGAGGGCAGCCTTGTTTTGTCCTTGCTTTTGATGAGAACGCCTCTAATGCTGTTGACAGTTGACCTGAGGTAGACACTCCATAACATGTAAAGGAAGTATCTTATTTTTTTTCTTCCTTTTAAAAATGTATTAGAAATACTGTTTAAATGCTTTTACCTCTATGGATAAAATCATAGTTTTTCACAATGAACCAACTAAAATGTTATCAATAGCTTCCTTAATACTGAGTCATTCTTTCATTCCTGAAATAAACCTTATTTGCCACTTATCCATTAGGGTCATGTCAATGAATTTTACTTGAGAGCATTTTACTCAGGATTAGGATTTTCACATCTGCATTCCTAAGTGAGGCTGGTCTAAAGTTTTTGATTTTTGTGCTCTCATTATTGGGTATATCAGTGTTAGATTTAAGTCACAGATCACCTGGGCAGCTATCTACCTATTTCTATATCCAGGAATCACTGACATAGAGCACTAAAATGATAAAGAATCACCAGTAAAACCATCTGGGCACAGAGACTTGACACGCAGATGTTGGAAGCAGCATTATTTATAACAATAAAATATTAGAAACAGTCCAAAAGTCCATCAATAGAGAAATAATAATTAAGGTGTAGACATATAGAATTAAGTACCATTTATACTGCTATCTAGTAAGAACAGAGAATACAATATAATGCTAAGGAGAAAAGAAGAAACAACACTGTAAATACTATAGAGGAAAAATATATATGAGAGATTTATCAGGATAGTGGATTGGGTACACAAGCTCACTCCATCTCCTATCTAAAGTTGTGTGAAGTGAAACAATTTCTACCCTATTCCACAGATAACTGATAGATTCAACCCAAGGGGGAAAAAAAAAAATGTTATCAAGCAACTGGCAACACTGAGGGATTCCTAAAAGGCAGAAATCAGAAAGCCTAGATCTACAGAAACGCAATGTAGAAGAATGCAAACTAAAATAATCACATACTTCTTTTTGCCTATCAGCCTGACAAAAATAATGACATTATAAAACGCTTGTGAAGATCAGGGAAACAAAGTCTTAAATTCAACTGGTATGAGTTTAAACTGGTGAATTCCTCCAGGAATACAATTTGGCAGCATCCACCAAAACCAAAAATAGGCATTCACTCTGGGCCCGCATCTCCACTTCCAGGCAGCTATCCAACAGAAACACTCGTACACGTGCACAGACACACACCCTTGTACAGGATGCTTCACTGCAGAGTAAGAACTACACACTTAATGACCACCTATGGATGGGCAGTTAAACACCAGGTACACCCACAAAATAAATTATTACTTAACAGTTAACAACAACAAAGGAAAGACAAGAAAACAAGTTGGACTATGTGTCCTGACAAGGAAAGATTTTGTAAGATGCACTGTGTTACTGTGAAGTGGAAAAAAAAGTCACTGTATAATATATAAAAGAGGAGGCCTCATTTTACACAGACACAGACACACACGCACACACACCCACGGATGGCAATGCAGAGAGTGCTCACCAAGTCACTGTATAATATATAAAAGACGAGGCCTCATTTTACACAGACACAGACACACACGCACACACACCCATGGATGGCAATGCAGAGAGTGCTCGCCAAGTCATTGCATAATATATAAAAGACAAGGCCTCATTTTACACAGACACAGACACACACCCACCCACCCACCCAC
This sequence comes from Bos indicus, assembly GCF_029378745.1. Taxonomy (NCBI): domain Eukaryota; kingdom Metazoa; phylum Chordata; class Mammalia; order Artiodactyla; family Bovidae; genus Bos; species Bos indicus. Next base: position 10,465,550 of record NC_091782.1, on the reverse strand, counting down.
GGATGGCCATGCAGAGAGTGCTCACCAAATCATTGTATAATATATAAAAGACAAGGCCTCATTTTACACAGACAGAGAGACACACACACACACACCCACAGACGGCAATGCAGAGAGCGCTCATCAAGTCATTGTATAATATATAAAAGACGAGGCCTCATTTTACACAGACAGAGAGAGAGACACACACACACACACCCACAGACGGCAATGCAGAGAGCGCTCATCAAGTCATTGTATAATATATAAAAGACGAGGCCTCATTTTACACAGACAGAGAGAGAGACACACACACACACACCCACAGATGGCAATGCAGAGAGTGCTCACCAAGTCACTGTATAATATATAAAAGACGAGGCCTCATTTTACACAGACAGAGAGAGACACGCACACACACCCCCCCACGGATGGCAATGCAGAGAGCGCTCGCCAAGTCATTGTATAATATATAAAAGACGAGGCCTCGTTTTACACAGACAGAGAGAGAGACACGCACACACCCCCCCCCACGGATGGCAATGCAGAGAGCGCTCGCCGAGCACGGCCGTCTGCCTCTGGGAGAGGAGGCAGGGTGGGGAGGCACTGTAGCGTGTGAGGAGGACTTCCAGGTTCTTCCCTACATTCTGCCACACTATTCAGAACACAGTGATGAGAAGGCATTCACGTAGTGGTGTTTTTATAATATTTTTAAATGATGGGAAGGAAGCCACGTACAGAGAAAAGAAGAGCAGAAAATCAAAATAGTAACAATAAATGGTTGTATATGTAAATGAGTCACTTTTATAAGTATATAGGTATTTGGCTTAATAGCTCAAGATAAATTTTAAGTGAAAAGAGAGGACATGTGTACTCTGATAGCTAAGTTATTTGTTCATTGTCAGTTAAGGAAACTCGTGACAAGGTCAGGAACTTGAGGGACTTCCTGGGGTCCTCATCCTCCATTAAGCTTGGATTCCTGTAGCATCTTTCAAACAGAGCTAAAAGCAATTATCTATGTCACATTTACAACTCATTTCCTAAACCAAAAATTATAAACCGATGCCTGACAATGAATAGAATGTTGGAAAGTGAAACAGATCTAGAAAATTTAGGAGGTAGACTTTTCATATTTAGAGTCAATTTGCCCCACAAAACAAAACATCATCATTTTTCTATTACAAAATAGGTGACACTGAAATCCAGAAACAAATTATTTGCCCCAAATTATAAGCCAAATCAGTGGCTGATCCAAAACTCTCCTTTAAGGCATTCTTGGTCTTTGGCCAACAGGGACTTGTGATCTAAGCGGACGGCAAGATGAAGTGAAGATGTAGTCACACAACGCTGCACACAATAGCAAGGCGACTGGAATAAATAAGAGGAGCTGGGAAAGAGGAAATCCTCACACAGGTTAGAGCAGCTGGGACATCAGATCTGTTGGCTCCTAGTATCAGATTAGCAAGCTGCTACCTTTTCAACTTTCTCAATTCAGGTCCCAAAGTAACCTTAACACTAATGTTTAGGGACCTCCCTGGTGGTACAATGGTTAAGAATCCGCCTTCCAACACAGGGGATGTGGGTTCAATCCCTGGTCAGGGAACTAAGATTCCACATGCCACGGAGGCAACTAAGCCCATGCACCGTCCACACCCTGAAACAAAGACCCAGTGCAGCCAAAAAAACCCGAAAAACAAAACAAAAACCCCTGACACTTAAATGGCCCTTGCTTTTAATGACAAGGCAGAACTGAGCAATTCCTCTGTCATTTTCTAACTTTTCCCTCCACGTCTCTGGTTTAGAGGTGGTTAAGTCTGGATAGCCCATTCCAGCAGTAAAACTATCTCAAAACAATGAGAAAAGACAAGGCAGAGAGATAAGGAATTTCCTGCAAGAAGCTGCAGCTTTCCCAACTTGGTAAGACCTTTACCCCTCCTTTTTCTCTAAGCATTTCCTCTAAATGCCTATCTAGAAATTTGAAGGAATGGGGAATATATTAAATAAAACCTAAATGAAAATGGAGAACTGTCAGCTCTCTGTTTGGAGTCTTAGCTTCAGACAGGATGGTAGTAACATCCCCCTCCACCCAAGTTTCTTCCTTTTTGGAAGCCCAAGAAAAGAGCTATTTACAATCTAGGTCTTCCTCGCTACCGCAGCTGTTCTATGAGGTTTTTCTAAAGCAGTACCAAAGGGCCACTCACTAACAGACAAGAGCAGGACACAGTGCACTATGAGAACCAAGGGAAAAACAAGAACAAAACCTAAAAACGGTGCAGGAGAGTCCTAAACACCCAGTGCACTCTCACCACAGCATTCATCAGACTTGACCTTAAACCACAGGGAAAACCCTTATGCTGTGCTTCCATGCTACATATTTTAAGCCCTTTAAGGGAATCCTTCATGTTTCTGAGAGCACAGCAGTGTACAAGAACTGCCCAAGGGCCACCAGTTTGCAACTTCTAACATTTGGTTTTTCCTAACCTGCGACCGTTACGGCAGAAAGTGAAGAGAACTAAAAAGCCTCTTGATGAAAGTGAAAGTGGAGAGTGAAAAAGTTGGCTTAAAGCTCAACATTCAGAAAACGAAGATCATGGCATCTGGTCCCATCACTTCATGGGAAATAGATGGGGAAACAGTGGAAACAGTGTCAGACTTTATTTTTTTGGGCTCCAAAATCACTGCAGATGGTGACTGCAGCCATGAAATTAAGACGCTTACTCCTTGGAAGAAAAGTTATGACCAACCTAGATAGCATATTCAAAAGCAGAGACATTACTTTGCCAACAAAGGTTCGTCTAGTCAAGGCTATGGTTTTTCCAGTGGTCATCTATGGATGTGAGAGTTGGACTGTGAAGAAAGCTGAGAGCTGAAGAATTGATGCTTTTGAACTGTGGTGTCGGAGAAGACTCTTGAGAGTCCCTTGGACTGCAAGGAGATCCAATCAGTCCATTCTGAAGGAGATCAGCCCTGGAATTTCTTTGGAAGGAATGATGCTAAAGCTGAAACTCTAGTACTTTGGCCACCTCATGCGATGAGTTGACTCACTGGAAAAGACTCTGATGCTGGGAGGGATTGGGGGCAGGAGGAGAAGGGGACGACAGAGGATGAGATGGCTAGATGGCTTCACTGACTCGATGGACGTGAATCTGAGTGAACTCCGGGAGTTGGTGATGGACAGGGAGGCCTGGCGTGCTGCGATTCATGGGGTCGCAAAGAGTCGGACACGACTGAGCGACTGAACTGAACGGAACCTGCGACCCCAGTGTGACATGATCTCCATGAAACATGACAAACCTGCTTCCTCATATCCATTAGAAATGGCCACAATCTCTTGATGGGACATGTAAAAATACTGCATTTGAGATGTTTTTACATAAAACAGAGATAGAAAAACTGTAAGTTGAAACCAAAGTGGCCAGACCACCTTCACCTGTGACTGCTCTGTGGGATCAGGATCAAATGGTGCCCCGTTCAGTGGCTCTTAGCTAGCAGCAAGCCTGCTTCATGTGGTCCAGTCACCTAACTGCTTACTTTACAGAGAGAAGTAATGGTATCTCAACGGGCAGGCAGGGTCCAATCCAGTTCAACTGCATATATGTTCAGGCCCCATCTGGCACAGGCCAGAGTGCTACATAGTCTCCACCCTAGAGGAGAGTGAGGAAGTCACACAAGTAAACAAATGACAACACAGTGCGTGACATTCTGGAAAGTATGCAAAGTGTAGCTGATGGGGAAATGGGAATAAGGGAGGCCCTGCAGAAAAGGAAGACATTTGAGCTGAGCCTTTAAAGCTTAGACAATCAGCCAGGCAGAAGCAGCAAAGAGGAAACAGCCATCAGGTACTCTATTCAATGCTCTGTGGTGATCTAAATGGAAAGGAAGTCCAAAAGAGGGGACACACACACACACACACACACACACACACACAACTGATTCACTTTGCTGTACAGTAGAAACTAACACAGAATTTTAAAGCAACTATAGTAAAAAAAAAAAAAAGAGGAAACTCAAATTCAAGGTCTCCTTAGTAGTCCCAGCAAACTGGGGCAAATGCAATTACCAATTATTTTGAGTGGCTGGAGCATGATAGTGAATGCGTGGATGGACAGGTAGGCAGAGCCAAGCCATGAAGGCTCCTATGTGCCACTGCAAAGTTTCAAGCAGGGAATGATTAGATGTGTATTTTAGAAAAATCTTTCTGTTGACAGCTGGGAAGTAACCTAGATGGGAACCTAATAAATCTGTTATTTACCATACTGTTGTGATGGTCTGAAATATGTCTCAATTGGGGAAAAATCATTATGCTAAGCATTTACAGAAATGATGGAGACCAGACTAACTTCCAAGTTAGTGATTTGGGCATGAAGTGAGGACCTGAACAAAGGGCGTGGCAGGGCAGATGGAGAAAAAAGAAGATTCAATAGAAAAGACAGGATCTGGTGACTAAATGGGGAGAGGGGTGGCTAATGAGACAGTAAATTAAGGAGGAAAAGTAGTGTTGATTTGCTTTGTGACTGTGACAGTGTGTGCTGGGGGGCAGGCACAGGGAGTTTTGTTTTGGGTTTAGTTGAGGCTGAAATGAATTTGACTCCCACGTGTAGATGTCTAGTCAATCAGTAGGTAGACATGATGGTCTAGGCTACCCACTCCACTATTCTTGGGCTTACCTAGTGGCTCAGATGAAAAGAATCTGTGCGCAGTGTGGGAGACCTGGGTTCGATCCCTGGGTCGGGAAGATCCTCTGCAGGAGGGCACAGCAACCTACTCCAGTGTTCTTGCCTGGAGAATCCCCATGGACAGAGCAGCCTGGTGGGCTACAGTTCACGGGATCGCAAAGAGCCAGACACGACCGAGAGACCAGGCACAGCACAGCACATGATGGTGTGAAATGCTGTGGTTACATGACTAGTTTAAATGACAACACTCAAATGCTGACATGCCCTTGTTCAACCCTTACAACCACATTATGGTGTAGCAAAGTATCAGCACATTATTTCCATCTCATAGGTAAGAAAACTGAAATCCAAATGCCTTACTGATTGTCATACAGCTAATTAATGTGGAATGGAAAGAAAATCCCATGTCTGACTTCTAATGCGTGTTCCTTCCAGTTTATTCAGGCTCTCGACCTTGACTGTTGAGACAAAACAACTTGGACCATGATGCATCTCCTCCTGCATTAGTTCTCAGGAAGTCAGACTCTGAGCACAAAGGCAGGACAGGGCCTGCTCCATCACCGGTTCTTTGAAGAGGAAGCAATGGCAATGAACTTGAGGGGGGAAGAGAGGCTCTCGGCAGCTCTCCATCAGGTCCTCATTAAATCATTATGGTCTAAACAGGAGTTTGTCTCATCAGCCTTTTTCTGCCAAAGGCGTTCGCTGTTTCCCTCTTTTGGTCATCCTTACAGAGGCAAACTTATCTCTAAACCTCAGAAAGGACTGAGGTTTTCCAACACAAGGAAACACTGTCCAAAGTCCGTCTAATTTTACAAAAACTTCATCTCACTCAAATGAATTTGACACATCCTTACTAAAATGCTTTTCACATACTGAACTGTTGAAAGGAGAGAGAAAAGGGAAGCCACTTTCATTGTAAGAGAAGCCGGTGATCTCTGGAGAAAGACAAAACTCGCAGACATGAAACAATCATACAAAAAAACCCAAAACAATTTTAGTTAACTGGGAAACACTGAATGTGTATTTTTATTTCTGCTCAATCCTCATTAAAATGAGGGTAAAAACAAAAAGAATAGGAGAAAAATAACAGTGAACATAAAATGGCGGTGTTTTTAGAAGATGAAAAGTAGAGAAATTAGCAAAGCTGAAAGAAAGAATCCCTGCAGCCAGAGAAGGAGAGGCCAACTGATCAGGGAAGGCTCGGGGATTAGAGGCCCCTGGTGGCACAGGAGCCCAGGCATGAGGAGGAGCTGGAAACGAGGACCCAATACGAATTCTATACAAGGCAGCGACAGGCCACCAAGTCCCCAGTCACATCCAGGGCAGCCAGAAGACTCTCATTCCTGCACCCAGGCAGGAGTGCTCGGATGCTCAGTTGTGTCCAACTCTTTGTGATGCATGGACTGTAGCCCACCAGGCTCCTCTGTCCATGGGATTCTCCAGGCAAGAACACTGGAGTGGGTTGCTGTGCCCTTCTCCAGGGGTCCTTCCCAACCCAGGGATCAAACCCAAGTCTCCTTCATCGCAGGCAGATTCTTTACCATCTGAGCCACGAGGAAGCTTAAACAAAAATGACAACCAAGGATCCTGATACATCTGAGGAAAGCAAACACGAAAAGACAGAATACAGAACAAAATAAAGTGACTCAAAGGAGCACAAATAAGAAACCAAATAAAACCTCAACCGAAGAAACCTATTATCACACAAGAACAGGATTAGAAAAAACTACATCAGTGTAAAGCTTTTGGAAATTAAACACATGATGGTAGAAATATAAATATAAACAAAGAGCTTGATGATAAAGCTGTGTAAACCTTGCAGAACGTGGAACCAAAAGAAGAGATGGGGAAATTCCAGAGAAAAGATAAGAAAATTAGAGAACCAAAAGTTCCAGAGAAAAGAAAGAGGAGAAAATTATCAAAGAAATAACTTAAGAAATTTTCCTAGAACTGAAGAATGTGAACTTCCAGTTTAAATAGTCCATCCTAAATTCAATACAAAGAATAATTTTTAGAAAGACCCATTCCCCTCATGGCACAATGAAATTTCTAAACACATGGGATAAAGACAATATATTTTCCAGAGAGAAAAAATTGTTTGCATACAAAGGATTGAGTGCATCAAATTTTCAATTATTTCAAGATTTTCACAAAGTCTTACGGCTTTCATTTCTGGAAGCTATAAGACAAAAAAGCAGTACTTTCAAAATTCAAAAGTGAAATGATTTCCAACCTAGAATTCTATAGCAGACCAAAAATCAGTCAAGTATAAAAAGAGAATAAAGATATTTTTAGACATGCAGAGTCTTAAATTTTACCTCCCACACACCCTTTTATCAGGAAGTGACTGGAGGATGTGCTCTACCAAATAAATGAGCAAGTCAAAAAAGAGGAAGACGTGCATCCAGGAAACCGAACAACAACAAAAAAAAGGCAAAGGGAATAAAGCACGGAGTGGAGTGAGCCTCAAGAACCCCCAGCCGCCCTGGCGGACGCGGGGCTTTGGGGATGCAGGAGAACACGAAACTGACGAGATCAACTGACGTGTCTGCCTGGGACTTGGAAAAGAGTATTCAGGGATTCAAAATCTACGGCTGTAGTTTAGGAGTTAAGAGTGAGCTGGGGAGGGAGGAGGAAGGAGGGTTCAGGATGGGGAACACATGTATACCTGTAGCAGATTCATTTTGATATATGGCAAAACCAATACAATATTGTAAAGTTAAATGAAATTAAATTAAAAAAAAAAAGATAAATAAATAAATAAATAAAGTTGTTGATATTTCTCCCGGCCAAAAAAAAAAAAAAGAGTGAGCTGGATAAGTATGGCTGAATGCCTTCGCTGTTCACCGGAAATCATCAAAACAGTGTTAAGCGGCTATACCCCAATATAAAAATAAGAAATTTTAAAAAAATTCCCTCTCAGCCCTGCCTTGGCTGCATCCCACACAGTTTGATAGCATTTTCATTTAGTTCAGTTATTTTTTTAATTTCCCTGAGACTTCTTAACTCATGGATTATTTAGAAGTGTGTTGTTTAGATTCTAAGCATTTGGAGATTTTCCTGTTGTCTAATGTTACTGATTTCTAGTTTGATTCCACTGTGATCAGAAAACAGATACCAACTTTTGTCTTATGTAGCTTAGCATATGGTCTATCTTGGTATATGTTCTACAGGCAATTGAAAAAAATAATATGTATTCTGCCAGAGTTATATGGAATGTTTTATAAATGCCTACTAGATCTTACTAAAAAAAAAAAAAAAAAAAAACTGAGCTAGATATAGGAAACTCAGAAAACCACCAAGACAGGTAATACAAGAAAAAGGAGAGAGAGAGAGGATTGTAGTATACTAATTGGTTTGGCAGGTGAATAATACTAATAGCCGTAATAATATAAACATTAGATACTGATTAACTAAAAATTGTCGTACATCTGAAGGATGAAGGGGGAGGCAGCGGACCTAGCAAGTGAAAGAAAGCTAAACCCTGCTCTTCCTTAACAGAGACAGATAAAAATTCTAAAATTTTAAAATCAAGAAAGCAGCAAAAGCATAGTAATCAAAAATACAGAGGAAACACCTGAAATTCAGAGCCAAGAGCTGGAAGTGGCTGCTTTCCCAAAAAAGAACTCAAGTGGGCAGAAATGGCCCCCTGTTGAGGTTGGTACAGAAACGATTCTGGCACCACACGCCAGGGTGAACAAGTCCTTGTCAGCGTGAAATGTGTATTTCTGGTCACCTTGGCTTTTGTGGCCATGGGTTTGGTGTTTCAAATGTGTGATGAAAGGCAGTGACTTTGAAGGGTTTATTCCCTTGCGAGAGACAAACACAGAGGAAAGGCAATGCCCCATTTTAAACTTACAGGTGATACAACTCACAAACATCACAAAAAGGATGTTCTTCTTGTTCCACAACGCCAGCAAGGAGCTCTCCCCTCTCCTGCCAAGGACAACAATCTCCTGTTTCTAGTGAGTTAACTGCGCACAAGCCACACCACACCACACACACACGGGCAAGTTTCCGGAGAGCAAGGGCTGTGAGAAACCTTATACATTCACTCCAGTAACTGCGAGGTTCAGTCACTGTACCCAGAAGGGGGAATGGGAATGGAGGCAGGAGGAAGCACAGAGTCTCTGCATGGCTGTGGACGTGAGCATCACTGTGGGAGCGTTCCGCTCTGACCACGAGGAAGTCATGAGGAATAATGCAAGTATAATCACTTTTTTACAAGCCATATTTCCCTTACCGTTTATGCAATTACTTTGGGGGCCCTTAATTTTTATTTGATTCAGTTTACTTTAGCCTGGCTTCTTAACACTTAAGCATTCCATTTCTGTTTCACAATTGCAAGAAAGGCACAGAAGTGCTGAACTGCATGAGAATGGTCTCCGGAGTTCAAAATCCTGATTCCTGCCACACTGCATCCTCTATGACAGTAGAGACTGTGCCCCATTCCCAAGCAACAAGCACACAGGAAACATGCAAATATTTGTGGGGAGGGGGAAAGAAGGGGAAAGCTGCTGTGCTATTCTAGGTTCCTTATAATAAACAAGACCAAGCCACTGCCCTAAAGAGCCTCAAAGGCACAGAAACAAAAAATTGTAATGCAATGTTAAAGCGAAAGTGAAAGTCACTCAGTCGTCTCCAACTCTTTGCAACTCCATGGACTATACAGTCCATGGAATTCTCCAGGCCAGAATACTGAAGTGGGTAAGCCTTTCCCTTCTCCAGGGGATCTTCACAACCCAGGGATCAAATCCAGGTCTCCCGCATTGCAGGAAGATTCTTTACCAGCTGAGCCACGATGGAAGCCTAAGAATACTGGAGTGGGTAGCCTAGCCCTTCTCCAGCAGATCTTCCTGACCCAGGAATTGAACCAGGGTCTCCTGCATTGCAGGCGGATTCTTTACCAACTGAGCTATGACGGAAGCCCATAATGCAATGTAGTTCATGCTATAAAAGAACTGTGCAGATGCTAAGGGAACACAGGGACCACCAGGATGAATGGCATCAGTTCTCAAGAAAAAAGGATGAAAAGGCTTTGCAACCAGGGAGACAGGTACGTGATCACACTGCAGCCAAGGTGACCCCTTAAGGGCAAACGCTTCTCAGAAGGCCATGCCCCCACCTCCTTCCTCCCCAAGCCCCCAGTCCATCCTGCCTCTTCAGCGCCTCTGCAGCACCGAGCAAAGCTCTCAGGAACTCCTCCTTTTTTCCCTCAGCCAGGCAGGATTCTTCATGAGCTACTTAGAGAGCTCCTTGTACTCTGCCTTGATGACAGTGAGCTCAGTTCAGAGCTCTATGCTTGTCCCTATCTGACTGCCTTTCTTACTAGACCCCAAGCAACTTCTGGGCAGATCGGAGTATGTTATGTTTACCACCGTATCCTCACTGCCAAGAAAGCCCCGAACCAGGCACATGGGGAGCTCCAGGCGTAAGAGAAATCTACACATAAAGGCAGGAGGGGCCCACCTCTTCCAAGACAGAGATGGTAAATTACTTTAGATCAAGGAAACTATTTCCAAGAACTCATATCCTCTACCTAGTTATTTCTTGAGTAAAAAATACTACACAAATACCTCTAAATATGTGCAGTTCATATTACTGTAAGGTAACATGCTACTCAGGAAGAAAAAGCAATGTTCCTTCTATTGTTTAGTGTGAGTATGGGGGGTGAGGGGAGAAGAATGTGTGCGTGTGTACACAGAAAAACTTTTAAAAACGGTTTGTTCCTTGGCTTGTCAAAGTCCACAGGCTGAACTGAGCTGGGTAGGAAGGCAAGATGCCTTTGTCCGTCACTTTTGGGAGCAAAGATTTCTCCAACTCAGGCAAGTCATAAATTCTGGCTTATATCTGTTGTCCCAGCATAATAATTAACAGCATCCTGGCCTGGACAATAAATTATATGGTCACTTTACTCCATTCAGATTTTGAGACCCTTCTCTTGAAATTTTGAGTATAAAAGGCCTGAAAGTAACAGGCAGTATTAAATGTTCACTATGAGCCAAGCATACTTTCAGTGAATTAAATAACTCACTATTTACTCCCTATCAGAACCATATAACGAACCCGAGGAAACTGGCAGTATGGGGTGAGTCATTTACCCACTGCCCCAGACCTGGAAGGGGTGACACTGGGTTTACCCCTAAAATCGTAAGGCTGTGCCATATACAACCTCTTGAAAACCACTCTCTTGGCTGTTTTTCTCATTCCTGAGTAAGACAAACTCCCCACAGTTCATACACTTTCATTTCCGCCCAGCTTTACGTTGCCTGATCCTCATTCATTCTGCCTTACTCGTTTTTTTCTCTCTGGGGGTATAGGAAACCAATAAAGAGTCTTGAGAGAGGCACTATATCCTAGATAGGAACCAGATCCCAGAGGGAAATGATTAGAGGTAGTTAACCAAAAGACTCCCATTAACATTTCCAGGAATCCAATTACCTGACAAACCTTGTTACTTAGAGGTAACTATTAAAAGCATCGTCAGCTACAAGCTGACTGAATTCATTTAATATTAAAATATTCAAGATGATTATTTTGTTGTTTCGAGGAAATTAAAATGACCAAAAAATTTCAATATAGAAATAATGCAAAAGTGTACATCTAATGTATACCTCAAATGAAATTTATTATCAGATTCTAGGTCCTACATACACCACAAATATTTCCTAAATGTACCAAGCACCACAACCGAAACAGTGTTCTGAATGTTCCTAATTTGTAGGCTGAATGTCAAAGGTCTAAATTCTTTTTCACACAAGCAACTTACCCATATGAGTGAATCCTGGACCTGACATGTTGGATCAGCTGAAGATCATCTAAACTTTATGTAAAACAGAGATGTCACTTGTCCCACCCCTACCCTATCTTATGAGAACTATCTTATGGAATACACAGGATAATGCATGTGAAAAAAAAATTGTACACCGGAATCTAAAATATAGTTTGGCATCAATATCTAAAGTGAAGCAAAACATTCTAAAGAATGAGACCAGTGTATATGTGCTGACATGAAAAAATCTGTAAGATATATGAAGTGGGAAACGCACCTGCATAACAGTATGCGGCGTATGATGTCACTGCAGTAAGAACAGTGCATTTTTCTACGCCTGCACTACCATATGGAAGGCTATCTACCAAAGTGTTAAGACTGATTGGTTCTAGGGGTGAGGCCTGAACTACTTTTGTAATCACACACACACACACACACACACACACACACACACATAGACTCTCTCCTTGACCAAACTTTATTATGGTTCCTCTGAACATTCTTTTCAACTAGGCCTTGATTTTGGTTCCCATCCTATCTTTGACTTACCCAGCCCAGTTTTAGCAAGAATTCTGTTAAGTAAGTTTATCAAGAGTTCTCCCACCCTTGATACCTGATGAATTTCCCCATCCCTCCTCTTTGATGTCTAAGAAGTCCTTCATCTGCCTTTAGCAAGAATCCTGTTGGGTCAGTTTAGCAAGAATCCCCCTACCCTTGATGTCTCCTCTGAATAATTTTCCATCCACTGACTCATTCATCCTTTTTGCCAAAAATGCTCCTTGCTGTATCTGAAGACGAGCCTCTCTCCCCTAAGGCAATACTCCTACTACAGTAGTCTCAAAGTTTTCCTTACTGCTTTACAAGTGTAAGAACAACTTTTTCTTTAACAACACACATACAAAAAAAAAAAACACACACACACACGTATACCACTTTTTCTTTTTTAAGTGAAGCCAGATCTATTCCGGATAGATGGGCTTCCAGTTATAAGATTCTTACTTAAAAGAGTTCTTTTAAGATGGGGTTCTGGAGTAAATTTATTTCTGGGTTTGGCCTCCTTTTTAAAAAACCTCCTGTGGTCTTTGATTTTTCCAGTCTCTGGAGGATGAAAATCAATTATTCCCATTTGCTTCTGAATGGAGCTCTTCAATCACAGAGGCTATGAATAAGCTTGCCAAACAACTGCAGTACCAGTCCCCAGGGGAGGGTACCAAATAGGTCAGTGATTTCAAAGGCTGGGGGACTTTAGAAGACATTATTGGAAATGTACAAAACGGTAACGTGCTGCTGGTTTAGGTGATGCTGAGATGAGGGAGATGAAAGAGCCAACAGAGGGTTACCAAATCCCAGAGAGCCTACCTTCTAAACCAGCTTACCAATTCATCCCCATCTCCCCATTTCCAAGGAATTCCCTGACGGCTCAGATGGTAAAGAATCCACCTACAATGCAGGAGACCCAGATTTGATCCTGGATCAGGAAGATGCCCTGGAAAAGGGAATGGTTCCCTGGAGAATTCCACGGACAGAGGAGCCTGGAGGAGGGCTAGCGGGTCGCAAAGGGTAGGACACAACTGAGACTAACACTTTCACTTTCTTCATTTCCAAAGTCACTGCCTTATGCCCGAAATAACCTCCCAAAAGATCTTCACTGCCTTAAGTCTCTCTATTGACAAAATCAAACATACTCTTTCCAAAATGCAGCATCCCAACCTCTTCAGGAGTGAGTCTACAGCAACAGACTTCTGAGTCAAATATCATCATTTACTCTGAACCAAGAGAGCTATGATACAATCTACCACCCCCCTCTCAGAATCACTGTATTAAGAATCTCTTCTTTGCTTTAGTTCTGTGTAGCCAAGGTGACTTCTGTAAGCTGATTATTTCCTTTATAACAATTACATCCTGTTTTTGAAAGAGATATGGCATTTATTTCTGAAAATAATACAGTTTGCTGCCTTAAGCTTTTTTGCTTAAACTAAATTTTAAAGTTATTTTTCCATAATTTAGTAGCATTATAGCCACTTCCATTAGTGAAAATAGATGAACAAGGCATATTACTTTGGAAAATTAAAAACACACACAACAACAGGAAGTTGGTTTACTAAGTCCAGGTTTTCTCCCTTTCTTTGTCCCTATTTGTAATGTTTAATTCCAGAGCCTGTCCCAGGGACTCTACTGAGGTCTGTATTTAATCAGCCTCCCAAATCTGCTCTATTTGCCAAATTCCTTTTCTAGCATTCCCAAAAGGCACTCAGTATCCTGTCCTTGGAGTCAATCCAAAAATAAGCACTCATTTTGGATGACTAAGAATGTTGGCAAACACCTGGCTAAAAAAGCAAAGCCATGCTACGTGTAGCATTTACCAACTGAGGAATATGAGACTTGAGCATGAAGGTTACAAAGAAAACATTTTCTGAGACTGGAAGGCTTTCCCACGAATAGCTTTTTGCTTCTCGAATTTTAAATGTACCTAAGTCAAGAGGCAGCCAATTACAACAACTAAACCTCCATATGGGAAGAAATGCAGCTTCATATATCAAAGAACAAGAGGAAAGTCATATCACCTGCTGATGGCCAAGAAAGTGAAGAAGTCCAAGAAGTCTTCACTGAGTCTAACAGGTGTTGTCTTTTAGTACAGCAGCTACACAGAGAGTCTGCTATGAACGAACTATTGTGCTAGACACCTAAAATGTATCCGCTCTACTTTTCATACTATATAGTAAAATAAGAACTTTCACATGCTCAGAGAGATGAAGCTGAAGAGAGAGGTGAAGCCACTTGCCCAAGGACACTCAGGGAGCACGAGCAGCCAGCATGTGGCCTCGTTCTGCCTGACCCTTAAATCCATGTCACTCTATTTTGCTGCTGTTGTTGAGTTGTTGTGTCCAACTCCTTGTGACCCCATGGACTGCAACACACCAGGCTTCCCTGTCCTTAACCATCTCCCGGAGCTTGCTCAAACTCATGACCATTGAGTCAGTGATGCCATCCAGCCATCTCATCCTCTGCCACCCTCTTGTCCTTTTGCCTTCAATCGTTCCCTGCATCTGGGTCTTTTCCACCCCGCTCTTCGCATCAGGTGGCCAAAGTATTGGAGCTTCAGCTTCAACATCAGTCCTTTCAATGAATATTCAGGACTGATTTCCTTTAGTATTGACTGGTTTGATCTTGCTGTCCAAGGGACTCTCAACAGTCTTCTCCAAAACCACAGTTCAAAAGCATTAATTCTTGGGTGCTTGGCCTTCCTTATGCTCCAACTGTCACATCCATACATGACTACTGGAAAAACCATGGCTTTGACTACACCGACCTTTGTCAGCAAAGTGATGTCTCTACTTATTAATATGCTGTCTAGGTTTTAGCTGTCTAGGTTTAATATGCTGTCATAGCTTTTCTTCCAAGGAGTGTCTTTTAATTTTATGGCTGCAGTCACCATTGATGGTGATTTTGGAGCCCAAGAAATAAAGTGTCACTGCTCCCACTTTTTCCCCATTTGTCATGATGTGATGGGACTGGATACCATGATCTTCATTTTTTGAATGCTGAGTTTTAAGCCGGTTTTTTCAGTCTCCTCTTTCACCTTCATCAAGAAGTTCTTTAGTTCCTCTTCACTTTCTGCCATTAGAGTGGTGTCATCTGCATATCTGAGGTTGCTGATATTTCTCCCAGCAAAATGGATTTCAGTTTGTGATTCATCCAGCTTGGCATTTCTCATGATGTACTCTGCATATAAGTTAAACAAGCAGGGTGACAATATACAGCCTTGACGTACCCCATTTCCAATTTTGAACCAGTCTGTTGTTTCATGTCCAGTTCTGTTGCTTCTTGACTTATACACAGATTTTTCAGGAGATATGTAAGGTGGTCTGATATTTCCATTTCTTTAAGAATTTTCCACAATTTGCTGTGATCCACACAAAGACTTTAGTGTAGTCAATGAAGCAGAAAGATGTTTTTCTGGACTTCTCTTGCTTTCTCTATGATCTAGCAGATGTTGGCAATTTGATCTCTGGTTCCTCTGCTTTGTCTAAACCCAGCTTTTACATCTGGAAGTTCTCTGTTCATGTACTGCTAAAGCCTAGCTTAAAGGATGAACATAACCTAACTAGTATGTGAGATGAGGGCAACTGTATGCTAGTTTGAACATTCTTTGGCATTGCCCTTCTTTGAAATTGGAATGAAAACAGACCTTTTTCAGTCCTGTTGAAAGCACTGCTGAGCTTTCCAAATTTGCTAATACACTGAGTGTAGCACCTTCACAGCATCATCTTTTAGGATTTTAAATAGTTCAGCTGGAACTCCATCACCTTCAGTAGCTTTGTTCATAGCAATGCTTCTTCCTAAGGCCCACCTGACTTCATACTCCAGGATGTCTGGCTCTAGGTGAGTGGCCACACTATCGTGGTTATTCGGGTCATTAAGACCTTTTTCGTATAGTTCTTCTGTGTTCTTGTCACCTCTTAACCTCTTCTGCCTCTGTTAGGTCCTTACCATTTCTGTCCTTTATTGTGCCCATTCTTGCATGAAATGTTCCCTTGATCTCTCAAATTTCCTTGAAGCTGAAGTTGACCAATTCTATGAAGATCTACAAGAACTTTCTAGAACTGACACCCAAAAAAGATGTCCTTTTCATCATAGGGGACTGGAATGCAAAAGTAAAAAGTCAAGAGATACCTGGAGTAATAGTCAAGTTTGACCTTGGTGCACAAAATGAAGCAAAGGCTAACAGAGTTTTGTCAAGAGAACACACTGGTCATGGCAAACACCCTCTTCCAACAACACAAGAGATGACTCTACACATGGACATCACCATATGGTCAATAATGAAATCAGACTGATTATATTCTTTGCAGCTGAAGATGGAGAAGTTCAACACAGTCAGCAACAACAAGACCAGAGAAGACTGCGGCTCTGATCATTAGCTTCGTATTGCAAACTTTAGGTTTAAAGAGAAGAAAGTAGGGAAAACCACTAGGTCATTCAAATCCCTTATGATTATATAGTGGAGGTAACGAATAGATTCAAGGGCTAAATCTGGTAGACAGAGTACCTGAAGAACTATAGACGGAGGCTCATAACAGTGTACCAGAGGTAGTGACCAAAACCATACCAAAGAAAGTGAAATGAAAGAAGGCTATTTACTACCTACCAAAATCAACAGTTTGATAGATTTAAACATTTCATATAACCACTCTGTTAATAATGAAAGCCTTAGAAAGTCTATGGACTCCAAAAATTTCTGACACTATCTCTGTGTTGACAGTCCTAATACATATGCCTTGGTGCACACACATGCTTAGCAATTACTGACTCAAAGCCAAGACTAATATGGCTCTAAACTGTAATATGAACTAAAAATACCACACTCTAAGCTGGTTCTTTGGAAACATCAACACAATTAATAAATGTCTAGCTGAGCTAACCAAGAAAAAGAGAAAGAGAAGATACAAATTACTACTACTAAAAATGAAAGAGGGGCCATCACTACAAATCCCATGGACTTTAAAAGGATAAAACAATATTATGAACAACTTTACGCCCACAAATTTGGAAAGTTACATGAACTAATTTCTACCAAAATTCACACAGGAAGAAATAGTGCATCTGAATGGGCCCATGTTTATTAAAGAAACTGAATCAATAATTAATAACCATACAAAACACAAAGCACCCAGCCCAAATGGTCACACTGGTGAACTCTAGCACACACTGAAGAAAAGAAACCAATTCTCTGCAATCTACTTCAGAAAACAGAACCAGCAGGAACACTTCCTAATTCATCCCATGAGGCCAAAATTAATACTATACACTAATAACAAACTATCAGAAAGAGAAATTAAGAAAACAATCCCATTTATAATTCCATCAAAAAGAATAAAATATCTAGGAATAAATTTAACCAAGGAAGTGAAAGATCCCGTACACTGAAAGCTATTTTAAAACTCAATAGCAAAAAACCCCAAGCAATCCAATTTAAAAATAAACAGACTTTCCTGGTGGTCCAGGGGCTAAGACGATGCACTTTCACTGGGGGGCTGGGGTGGGGGGGTGTAGGGGGTGCCGAGGGGTGCCGTAGACCAAAAAAAGAGACATTTGCTCTGAACAGACATTTTTTCCAAAGAAGACATACACACCAACAGACAAATGGAAAGATGCTCAAATTACGAATCATGAGGGAAATGCAAATCAAAACCACAATGAGATACCACCTCATATCTGTCAGAATGGTTATTACCAACAAGACAAAAAATCAAACGCTGGCAAGGATGCAGTGAAAAGGGAACCCTTGTGTACTGCTGGTGAGAATGGAGACTGATGCAGCCACATGGAAAACAGCACAGAGGTTCCTCAAAACTCACTGCAGTGATCATTTCACAATGTATACAAACATTGAATTATCGTGTGTACATATAAAACGAATACAGTATTGAATATCAATTATATCTCAATTTAAAAACAAAGAAAGATGGACTTTTCTGCTGGAATATTGGCTAAGATTCCACACTCCCAATGCAGGGGGCTAGAGTTCAATCCCTAGTCAGGGAACTGGATCCCACATGTTGCAACTAAAGACCAGGGAAGAGACTGAGTGCTGCAACTAAGACCGGTGCGGCCAAATAAGTAACATTAAAAACGAAACAAAACAAAAAGTCAACAATTTACAAACCAGCAAAAGATCTGAACAGACACCTTACCAAAGATTTACAGACAACAAAGAAGCATATGAAAAGTTGCTTGACATCATATGTCATTAGGGAAGTGCATATTAAAACTACAACGAGGAGTTCATGTCTTTCATGCACGATCGGCCCATTCTCCTCGAGGGGCCCGTGGAATAAACCTTTCTCTGTTCTAAGTAAATAAAATAAAATAATAAAATAAACAACAATGAAACACAAGTATGGACCTATTAGAATGGCTAAAATCCAAAACACAACACCAAGTGCTGGCAAGCACATGGAGCAATGAGACTCACTGTTGGTAGACACACAAAGTGAAAACAGCCAGTTTGAAATCTCACTTGGCAGCTTCCTTCAAAGCTGACTATAGGTAATTTACCACGTGATCCAGTAAACAGTCCTAGGAATTTACTCATGAGCTGAAAACTGATGTCCACACAACACCTGCATGTGAATGTCTATAGCAGCTTTACTCATAACTGCCAAAACTTGGAACCAATCAAGATAACCTTTAGTAGGTGAATGAATAAACTGTGGTATATCCAGATAAAATATTATTCTGCAACAAGAGGAAATGAGCTAACAAGACAAAAAAAGACATGGAGGAACCTTAAACATGTATTACCAAATGAAAGAAAACTATCTGAAAAGGCTACATACTGTATGACTCCAACTATATGATGTTCCATTAAACTAGAGACAGTAGAAAGAGCAGTTGCCAGGGGTTTAGGAGGTTTCCAGAAAGGATGAACGGAGGAAATATAGACCATTTTTAGGTCAGTGAAACTATGATACTGTAATGGTGGATGCATAACACTATGTATTTGTCAAAACTCACAGAATTGTACAATACAAAGAGTGAACCTTAACAGATTTTCAGTTCAGTTCAGTTCAGTTCAGTCACTCAGTCGTGTCCGACTCTTTGCGACCCCATGAACCGCAGCACACCAGGCCTCCCTGTCCATCACCAACTCCCAGAGCTTACTCAAACTCAGGTCCATTGAGTCAGTGATGCCACCCAACCATCTCATCCTCTGTCGTCCCCTTTTCCTCTTGCCTTCAATCGTTCCCAGCATCAGTGTCTTTTCAAATGAGTCAGTTCTTCACATCAGGTGGCCACAGTATTGGAGTTTCAGCTTCAGCATCAGTCCTTCCAGTGAATGTTCAAGACTGATTTCCTTTAGGATGGACTGGTTAGATCTCCTTGCTGCCCAAGGGACTCTCAAGAGCCTTCTCCAACACCACAGTTCAAAAGCATCAATTCATCGGCGCTCAGCTTTCTTTATAGTCCAACTCTCACATCCTTACAAGACTACTGGAAAGAACAAAGCTTTGACTAGATGTACCTTTGCTGGCAAAGTAATATCTCTGTTTTTTAATATGCTGTCTAGGTTGGTCATAACTTTTGTTCCAAGGAGCAAGTGTCTTTTAATTTCATGGCTGCAGTCACCATCTGCAGTGATTTTGGAGCCCAGGAAAATAAAGTCTGTCACTGTTTCCCCATCTATTAGCCATGAAGTGATGGGACCAGATGCCACGATCTTAGTTTTAACAGATTTTAGTTAACAATAACATATCAATATTGGTTCCACTGGGGCTTCCCAGGTGGCTCTAATGGTAAAGACCCCACCTGCCAGTGCAGGTAGACGTAAGGGACACGGTTTGATCCCTGGGTTGGGAAGACCTCCTGGAGGAGGGCACAACAACCCATTCCAATAATCTTGCCTAGAGACTCCCATGGACAGAGGAGCCTAGTGGGCTACGGTCCGCAGGTTCACAAAGAGTCAGACACGAGTGAAGCGACTTAGCACACACACACGCATTGGTTCCATTACAACAAATGTACCACACAGTAAAGATGTTAATACCACACGCACACACACAGTAACTGGGGAAACTGGGCGGGTGGGGTGAGACAGAGAAGGAGCATAGAACTGTCTGTATCTTCTGAGCATTTTTTTCCCTATAAACCTAAACCTGCTCTAAAAAAATGAAGTTTATTAAAATATCCCCCACTCTCTAAAAATGAACACTCATGTCAGAAGTAATGATGTACAATGTATAATCCAAAACACGGGAAGAAAAGAATCAGTATCAGGCTGAATCAACAAGGGTGGCACAATTCAAAAGCAAATCAGGGTCCTAACTTTCCTTCAGCTGCCTGCAGGTTTCAGTTAACTGAGGGATCAGTCTAAAAAACATAGATGAAATTACACAAAATCAAAATATTACAGAGAAACCATAGACCTCACCTACCCGACTCACTCATTTTTAGATTTGAGAGCATGAAACCTAAATGTTTAAGTTCCTGTCTTAGCCCCCAGAAGCCATCAGATCTCATCTCTGTTAAGGGTCTAACCGCAAATCTAGACCATAAACCCAGGAAGAGTATGTGAGCTCTGGCCACTTCTAACGACTGTTCATAGCAAATCTCCAACTATTGTGTCACGTGCTGCTAAGTCACAAGTGGTTCTAGACAAAGCTGGTAGAGAAAAAAAAATCTCCTTTGGAATTTAGTTCCTCAAAGTAATGAAAGATGGCCAAGTGTGGCCTAGTGCTCAGAAGACACCAAAATATTTCCACTGGAGGATGAGGTGAAGAATTCCACCTGACTACTAAGCTACTGCCAAAGGACTATGAAGGGAAATGAAACATAACAAGTTCCAAAAACTGAAGGCAACCAAAGTGCTTAAAAGCCCTCTGAATGCAAATTCCTCAAGGTTACAACTAGGACAATGTTACTTAGAATCTAATATAATACTTTGTAGGCAAAGGACATTAGGAAGCTCTGAGGTGCTGTATCTTTTTTAACAGCCACAGCAGCCACACGGAGCACAGCTCCTGGCAGAGCCAGCTCCTGGGGCCGACTCTGGACAGTGCGCTGTCAGTCCACTCCCAGCACAAGCTGGCCTCAGCCCCCTGAGCTGTCCCAGCGCAGGCGACACTCTCTGCAGCTCCATGACATCTCTGAAATGTCTTTAAAGAATGAGGAGCTGCCAATTTTAAAGACTGACTAAAGTTGTACTAGGAATGTCAGGAGTATTGAACATCAGAGAATCTGATGTAGCCTTAACAGATTAAAGAAGAAAAATCATACATTCGTTCCTCTCACTAGATTAAAAATATTTTACAATTCAACCCTCATTAATGATAAGAAAAAAACTTCAAATTAACTAATGTCAGTAATATATTAAATGGAAAAAAACAAGTTGCAGATTACGTATCACCATTAAAACAAAATGGAATCAATTTATCTAAGCATGTTAAAAAAATCTGAAAAAATATACATAAAACTGCTGGAAGGATTGAAGGAAGAGAAACAATGGATTGTTATATTGTTTGACTTTTTCTGTCATAAGGATGTATTAGTCTAACAAATTTAAAATGGTATTTTTATTTTAGAAAAGTTAGAATCAACAGCACTCCTAATCGTGGCCCATTTAACTTTATATCACACATACAAAAAAGGTCATCTATTAAGACTCATCAGGAAAAAAAGTATTTCTCCGTTATACGGATCAGCGTAAATTAAATTCTCTCTCATTTCCATTTTTCCTCCAAATCCTCGTCATGTGTGTCACATGCAGACCCCTCAGGTGACTCAAGGACAAAAGTCAACCATACCAAGTACATTGCCCTAAACACTGTGCAGACTGATTCAATACATGTTTCAAGTGAAACAGCACATTCCAGACTTCTTAGATCTGTGTTCAGATCTGTGAACTATACTGGACAACTCAGAGCGCTCAGCGAGGTTAGGAATATGTAATTAATCTTTCCATTATCTTCCAAATTTATGGGCATTGTTTTCCAGAACTCGCTATGTAAAATTGCAACTTGAGAGACACAACGTACTCATCAGACTGTGTAAAACACACCCTGTCCTTAAAAACCACATAGCTGCTTATCTTACGACTATTCCTGGCTCAAAAGACCGGTGGAAAGTGCCTGAGAAGTCAAATCTGGAAATGAGAGCATCAGTGGCCATCTAACCAGGACCCAGATGACTAAAACTCATGAAGCTGCACCACTGAATTTCCTCCACAGCCTGTTCAAGTGGCCTCAGCCACTGCCCACAAGAGCTGGGAGTAGCAGTCATGTATCTTAGACGAGCAAGATGTGACAAGACCACAGAAACAGAAAATGCTCCTGGACTCTTCAAGCTTGCTGCGCCTCCTGACTCTTCAAGCTTGCTGCACTATCATCTACTTTGCAGAGACTTCTAAGCAGACCCGGGAAACCAGTAATAAGCACACGAAATGAAAAGCGTTCAGTATTCTTAGCATACTCCCCAATCTTTTATTTCTGATTACTTGAAAGCAAATAGAAGCAGGCAACTAAATATTTCACCATAGTGTATAATACTGTTGAGACAAAATGGACTAATTCTTTTTTTAAATTGTCTTTACCTTTATTAGTGAAACAAAAGTCAGAGGAGAAATTTAAGTTTAAATTAAAACTTTAGATTTCCCCCCAAATTTAATAACAAAACTACTCTGCCTTCTAAAAAGTATGTAGTGGAAACAAGGGTATCTTAAGTTTAGCTCAAATGATTTACTAAATGGCTCTGGGAAATTCATTGATTTTTTTCCTCTGCAAACTGGACTAATTCTTTTTTTTTTAATCATTTAATTTTAATTTTAATTAGAGAATAATTGCTTTACAATATTGTTCTTCCATATATCAACATGAATAAGCCATACGTATACACATGTCCCCTCCCTCTTGAACCTCCCTCCCACTCCATCCCACCCCTCTAGGTTGCTGGACTAATCCTTGATGAAAATATTTATCAAATGCAACCTACAGGTCCATTGAACCAACAAGACTGGCAAGCAAATTCCACAAACATAATGAAATAGATACCAGGATTAAATTAAGTTTGTGGAGCAGATGTGTGAAATCACTCCACAAAGCTGATGAAGAGACATCTGTTCCCTTGCCTGCAGAAGGCATCATGCATTCTGCTCTGATCCACCCCAAGAAGCAAAGGGCCTGCCCTGCAGGAAAAGGCTCCTGTGACCACTCCTCCTGAGCAGCCTCTGAACCTGTCTGCTCCAGATGCCAAAGTTTGGGAGCTAACTTGGCTGCAGATCAAGGCCACAATCCTCAAGCACCAATAAAAGTGATATTCCTATCCACCTATCTGACTGTGAATGTCACTCTTTTTTCAGTTGTTTCAGAAACAACTACATTGTACTTTGCTGTATTATGCTTCACAGACATTAGAATTTTTTCAAATTTTATTGAAGTATAGTTGATTTACAATGTTGTGGAGAGGTATTTTTTAATTGGCTCCATTATACCTCATTGGGCTTCCCCGATGGCTCAGTGGTAAAGAATTCGCCTGCAATGCAGGAGACATAGGTTCAATCCCTGGGTTAGGAAGATCCCCTGAAGGAAGAAATGGCAACCGTCTCCAGTACTCTTGCCTGGAGAATCCCATGGACAGAGGACCCTGGCTACATACAGTCCACAGGGTCACACAGAGTCAGACACGACTGAGCACACACGCACACCTCATAAGACCTACCTCCAAAAGAAACTAAAATCAGCGCTCCTAGCCCTTATGTAGTCCACGATTAAATGTTTACAGAACAATAACTCTTAGGAGAACCAGTTATGAGATGAGTTTCAAAGACACACTGGTTTGTCAGGCTCTTAAAAATTCAGAGGGGAAAAAAAAAAAAGCAATACAGGAATAAGTCAGAAAACAAATAAAACTGAGTAAAAATTAAAATTCAAATATGATAAACATCTGTCCACTGAAGGACAGGTGTCTGTGCACAGGTGGAACAAGACAATTGGTGTCAGAGCAGGCCTTCACCACAGAACTATATCACACCGTTCCTCAAGGGAGAGGACAGCTCTCTTTGGGGAAGATCCTAGAGACCTCCCCTGCCCCCAGCTCTAAAAAAGCCGAACGCCACTGATTTTTTTTTCCCAAGGCTCAGTTGAACAGGCCTAAAAGCATTGTTCCCAAACTGCTTGATGCCTGAAATCCTTCCAAGAAAAAGAAAAGCTTTTTAAACTGCAATTAGAAATAAATGGCTTAAAATGTGCTTTAAAATGGTTGACAAGTAATGCATTTGCTATGACTATATTTTGTCTAATTATGAATAAATGACATCAGAGCCTTCCTGACTTAGATGGAGGGAAGGAGAAGAGAACACAAGGTCAACAGGCGCCTTTAATGAGAGAGAGGTCATTGCAGAGGGAGGTGCAGGTTGGTGGGAAAGAAGGACATAGAACCATTATTTAAAACAATAATGTGCTAGAAAATTCAACAAGAGAGGCAAGTGTCCGTGACATATACTGGATCAAGTCATAGAACAGGAAAGGCTCTAAGGTAACTGATTTAGTCTAAGCCCTAGGACTTTGTCCTGTTTCCCCACAATGGACATCATAAAGACTGTCACCAGATTAATTTCCCTAAAGCTGGAGTCTGATCATGCCTAGTCCACTCCAGAACCTTCAATAGGAACCCTCGTCCTTCAAACTGAGGTCAAAATGATTGAGTGAAGGATTGATGGCTTGTGTGATCCAGCCACTACTTATTAATACTTTCCCAATCTTATTTTCTTCTTCACTACATTATACCCCATTACTTCAGCAAAACTTAGCTTTTCTCCAAATACGCACAGTCTCTTCCACTTCAATGCTTCCCTCTCCACCTCTCTCCCAGCCTGCCCTGTGCCTCAGTTCTCCTACGAAGCCTACAGCCCCAACTCTAGCTTCTCTCATCCTTCACCCACAAACTATACTGTTCGATCTTCACAAATACCCTGTGAAGAACTGTAGGTACATACTACCCCTAAATAGCAGAAGAAGAAACTGAGTCTTAGTGAAAC
Organism: Bos indicus; assembly: GCF_029378745.1. Lineage (NCBI taxonomy): Eukaryota > Metazoa > Chordata > Mammalia > Artiodactyla > Bovidae > Bos > Bos indicus. Next base: position 10,440,592 of record NC_091782.1, on the reverse strand, counting down.
GAAGCATTGCAGTCTCCCCTTAGTTATGAGGGATTCTTTCGAAGACCCCCAGTGAACGCTTCCTGAAACCTCAGACAGTACCGAACCTCACGAGTACTGTGTTAGTTCCTATATGCACATACCTATGGTAGGGATTCATTTACAAATCAGGCACGGTAAGAGAACAGCCGAGCTGACAGCATCACTACTGCACTTTGGGGCCATCATTAAGTAAGTAAGGGTTTACTGCGCAAGCAGTGTGATGCTGCAGCACTCGATCTGATAGACCAGACGGCTTCTAAGTGACTAACAGGCAGGAAGCGTACACAGCGTGGATACGCTGACAAAGAGGCAGTTCACATTCCAGGCAGGACGGAGCAGGACGGGGCAAGATCTCCTCACACTACCCAGAATAGTTTGCTACTTAAAACTTGGGAATGATTTACTTCTAGAATTTTCTATTTAACATTTTTGGACAGCAGATAACCGTGGGTAACTAAAACCATAGACAGCTCATCCGCAGATTAAGGGGGACCACATAACTTGTCCAGGGCTCCTATAATAATAAGCACTAAACCAGGAGCTGAAATCAGGCACTCTGACTCCAGAGCCCAAAGCCATAACCACTGTGCCTTTCAGCACTACATATCCGGAAGGACTCTCTTTTCTCCTCTCAACTTCCATCGTACTTTATCTGTTTATATGAGTTAATGACAAGAGAGTAAAAAAGTGATGTGATATTATATCATATGCACTTTGCACACATATGTGCATAACATATAGTATATACATATCTTTCGAGACTTTAAGGCACATGAGATCAAGGTCCATCTGTGTGAGATCCATTTTCGTATCTGCCTGGCATCCAGAAGAGTGCCCCGTTCATACTGGTAGGTACTGGGTACAATGATGAATAAATGAAGCTACATCATCAGTCCTATGCTTTGTTTTCCAAATGAGTAGTTTCTTAAAAGTTTGGCTTCCAAGGAATTTATTCATCTAGCTGTTGGGAGGGATATGTGTGCTGTGCTGTGTTCAGTTGTGTCTGACTGTGCGACCCCATGGACTGTAGCCCACCAGGTTCCTCTGTCTGTGGGATTCTCCAAGCAAGAATACTGGAGTGGGTTGGCATTCCCTTCTCCAGGATCCCGTGGAGGAGGGAGGGATATATTTCACATCAATTGATAGCAACGAGCCCATTAGTCCTATACAAGTTGGGGATGGGGTGAATGAATAAGGAAGAAACTAAATCTCCTTAAGAGCTATCGCCTCTATTAAAATATATTAGAGACCTCTCATAGGAATTAGAAAACCTAAGTTGGTTTGAAATTACGATAGTGCTTTGATCAGGAAGGAAACATATTCTTGGCACTGGGACAGTCTGACAATGGAAGCAAATGAAGAGTTTAAGGCGGATTTGAATTTTTGTTCTCCTTGGCCTGGAAAGACTATAGAGAACTGGGTGTCAAGGTAATGACCTCAATTACTATATACCAAACCATCAACAGCTGGAGGCCCTTCACCAGCCTCCACCGACAATCACAGACCTGTGTGCTGCCATCTGCTGCAGAAGCAACAGGGGCTCTTCAGAGGAAAGGCACAGCCAGTGTCATACTCTTCAGGATCTCTGCCTCGATGGCAGCCTGCAGACGCCCTGGCCTGAATTCTCCCCCTGGAGATAAGGGCTCACCAGCATGACGTGTGCTCTTTCAATGCACCCTACAGGTCACGGGTGCTGAGCACTCTAAAGTAAGCTCCTGAAGCCCCCTCACCAGTTGCTTAGGGACATGCTAATCCCATCACCACTTCACCAGGGTGCATTTTAAATAAACACCTTGCACCTTCTTTCTTTCAAGTTTCCCCATATGCCCCTGGTGGCCAGAGACATTTAAGAAGTATCAATGATGCTGTTAATATTGAAATGCTGGTGTGTATTTAACCCAGCAGGGCTTTTAACAACATACATTAATTTAAATGTTTTCAGGATTTACTTTAAAGATAGCTGACAACTAAAGCCACAGGAAAGAGGAGCCCAAATAATAAAGAGTTCTCTTTCTCACATTCTGGTACAAATGACAAGGCCCAACAATGTCAGCAGGTGCTGGTTCTACCTCTAATATTCATAGTTTTTAATACAAAGTAACACGAAGGTAGTCTTGCTTCTGATTCAGAAGATGGGGCATTAAAAAATGTAAACCAGCCGATCCCTATGCAGAGAAGCATAAAACTGGAGTCATGACCAAAGGACAGAAGCCCAAAGCTTTTTTTACATTAGAGCAAATGGGAACAGCCTCACATGGCCAATCTTCTAAGAAGGAAAATAGATAAAAGAAGAAATATGAGCAGCCCGATGTTTGAAATATCTAGAAAAATACTGATTCACAGAAGTCTTATCAAATAAGATGGGGAGAAAGAAGAGGTGATGAGGCTGGGAGAAGACAGGGGAAGAAGACTGTTTTAGCCGAGAAGTGAACAGTATTTTCTTTAAATGACTTAGCCAAGAGAAACAGGTTTCACATGTGTAACAGCAAGGGAAGCTTGGTTCAGAGCCAACTTGTCATGAAGCCCAGTTTCCAACACTTATTAAGAGGCTAAATCACAAGGATGTTTTTTCTTGCATGAGGTTCCAGGGGAAGGGATGTAGGGAAGCCCCTTAAGCTACATGTAAATGCAAATGAGAAAACGAACAATAACTAGACAGAGCCCTTGAGTAAGGCCAAAATAATGTACAGCTAGCCAAGCTCTAGGCAAGCTCCAAAGACTTCAGTGAACTTAAAAAAAAAAAGGGGGGGGGGGGCAATTTCACTCAGTGTTATAAGTATCCTGGGAGCTAAAATGAGGGCTTCTTTCCTCATCAACTCTGAAAAATGCTTCAATTTGTAAGGAGAGTAAAAGAAAAACCAAAGTTTTCAACTCTCTAACATAATTAGTTAGGGAGGTTCTTCCATTCTTTTCCCTTTCTTCAAGTCAATTCCCTGAACACCATGGTATACTAGTCTAAGACCACAATTTCTGGAATAACAGTGATAAAACATCAGCTATTGGGTGCCTTAAAAAAACAATCTCCTCAAGTGAAACTAACGTTTAATTGCATTAATTTCCATCTATTAATAATGTGTTAGTGTTTTTAAAAAGCATTAGCCATGAAAGCTCTTTTGGAAGATGTCAGTCAAAGCCACAAATGAGAAGGAAGAAACAAGACATTGGTATGACACCAAAGGAAGTCAAGTGTGTGAAGGAGGGGCAGCTGTTTCCAGAACACTTATACTGTTTCCCGTGTATGAATGCAAAATAGCTTTCTTCCCATCACTCTATGCATGACCCCTCTGCCAACTTTTGCATCTAAAATCTTTTTAAGCCTCCATTTTCAATAGCTGACTTCAAAAAAATCCATTTAACCAATGACCTTTAGCCTGCAAAAGCAGTGATGGAATGATCAGTGACATAAATTTAAATTCCAGACAGTCAAACAAAATTTTCAAATAGGAGCCACTCTTTTAACTCAATAATAAAAAAGATAAACAATGCAACTGAAATATGGCCAAAGGACCTGGGAAGATAGCTCTCCAAAAAGATATACAAATGGCTAATAAGTAACATGAAAATTTAGTCAATAACATTAGTCATGCTGCTGCTGCTGCTAAGTCGCTTCATTCATGTCCGACTCTGTGCGACCCCATAGATGGTAGCCAACCAAGCTCCCCCGTCCCTGGGATTCTCCAGGCAAGAACACTGGAGTGGGTTGCCATTTCCTTCTCCAATGCATGAAAGTGAAAAGTGAAAGTGAAGTCACTCAGTCGTGTCCGACCCTCAGCGACCCCATGGACTGCAGTCCACCAGGCTCCTCTGTCCATGGGATTTTCCAGGCAAGAGTACTGGAGTTGGGTGCCACTGCCTTCTCCAAACATTAGTCATGAGGAAAACGCAAATAAAAAAATCACTTTATACTCAGTACGATGGCTAAAATAAAACAGACAAGAACGAGTGTTAGCAAGGATGTGGAAAAATGGGCACCCTCATCCATTGCTGGTGGGATTGCACAATGGTTCAGCCATGTTAAATAATTTGGCAGGTCCTCAAAAAGTTAAATTGAGTTAGCACATAACTTAGCAATTCACTCCAAGAGAAATGAAGGTATATCTCCACACAAAAAAACTTGTATGCAAATGTTCAATGTATCACTATTCATAATAGCCAAAACATGATAACAATCTAACTTTTCACCAACTGAGGAATGAATGAATAAAATGTGTCATACCATGCAGTGGGATATTATTTAGCAATAAAAAAGAAGGAAGTACTGACGGTTGCTACAACAGGTGAACCTTGAAAACATTACACTAAGTAAAAGAACCCAGTCACAAACGGCCACATAATGCATCATTCCACTTAGGTGAAATGTCCGTACTAGGCAAATCCATAGAGACAGAAAGGAGATTAGTTTAGCTTACCCAGGGAGATCAAAGGAAAGTGAGAAATGAATTCTCATGTATATGGGGTTTCTTTTTGCAGTGATGAAAATGTTCTGAAATTAGACTGCAGTGATGTTTGTACGAACTACTAAACTATACACTCTAAATAGGTGAATTTTATAGCATTTGAAATATATCTCAAAAAATTTAAAAAGAAAAAAAAGAACCTATTATTTAACTGGTAATTTTGATCAGGTTAAAGACAAGAAGAAAACACACACACATCACGGCTTATGAATCTCTGACTTGTCTGATAAATCAGCAGAATGCCAGGAATCAGGAGTCAGAATCTCTGGAGCTAGAAGAGATCTGAGAGAGCCTCATCTTATCTGTGGAAAAAAAACTAAGGTCAAAAGGGTGGAAATGACTCTCTTTAAGGCAGACTTGAGGTTAGAACTGAAGGCAAGGCCTTACGGGTGCCAGACCCTCCAGTCTCTCTCTGTATTGTAAAGTTTGTCAGAACAACCCCCAAGGTCACCCAGCTGGCTTCTGGAGGCCCCGCCTCTACAGTAGCCCAGCCTTTTTGCCGAGTCTAGTAACTGCTTTGTTTTAAGGTAACCCTCCTTTGTATCTGCAAAATATTTTCATTAAACTTTGTATATGGAAAAGGCCAGATACATACTTAACAATCTTTTACTATTTTGTGCTTCTTACTTATTTTCCTGTTCTGTATCTCTCTGGAAGTGTTCATAACAGAAAGAGATGTTATTTATTAAGCCACCTGAGTGTGGACTTTTCCCAGGCTTCAGCACAGATTACAGGGGATGGTCTTGGAAGAAAGAAAGGGGATTCAGCAAGCTGGCTTCATCCTTTGCCCTACAAGAAAAGGCACAGCCAGGACTCTTGGTGGCTCAGTGTTAGGGCTCCATGCTTCCACTGCAGGGGGCACAGTTTTGCTCCCTGATCGGGGAACTAAGATCCCACATGCCCTGTGGCAAAAAAAGAAAGAAAGAAAGAAAAGGTACAGCACTTTCCTCCTCTAACCATTCTGAGTCACTCAGGTTTTTATAAGATTTAAATGTCCTTTAAGACTTGGTGGCTCCTTGAAATGATGCCACTTGTGGGGAGCTTAAAAAGTAGAAGGGGAGCCCTTCTATACCAAGATAAAACTTCCTTCTGAGAGCCCTCAAAACTAAGGCGTGATGGTCTGAGACTGAAAATAGTCTTTGAGATTATCATAAAACCCTTCCCTCAATCAAAGTAATAAGGAAAAAGGGTCACTACTGATCAACAACTGATGAACTAGGAAGGGGACTCAGCTACATCTGGGACCATGATCAGGGGAATGAGGCAAAATGATACTCTGCAGGAGATACAACAGTTCTTAATTTGCAAATTTGTGGCTAATTTCCAAAAGAGGAAACGGCGCAAAGGTAGAGAAACTGCCTTCCTCAGAGACTAGCAGAGCAGGGAAGAAAACCAAAGGAAGTGGGAGAAACAAGTTACAGCTCTCACCCAATCCCCATCATCTCTAACAATCCCTAGGCAATTAGGTACGTAAAAGTCAGCATCCCTATTTTACAAAAGGAGTCTGGGATTTAGAAGAATGCAGCAGTCTGTGCAAAGATCAATATTATGAATATTCCAACAGACTGGGAGAGTTCAGGATCCTTGGGAAACGATCCTTTCAGATGTGCAAACCAACTTCCTGTGCTGGAAACTACCCACTGATAGGCATGATAAGAAGACCAAAACCTTTTATTTAGTTAAAATTAGTCCTCTGAAATCCAAAGTGGGGAAGGAGGGTTGGGGAGACAGCTATCGATGAAAGATAACTAAAAAGAAACATCTCATTCATGAACTTCAAGAAGTCATACAGCAGGAACATGGAGATTAAGCCAGAACTGCAGGGGAAGTAACAGAATAAAAAAGACAAAGCAGATTTAGGGTTTAGGTCTCATAACTAAAAGGAATGGCTAACCACCATGATCTTTACAAAAAAAGAGAGATTAAATATTCCAAAAAGATAAAGAAATAAGACAAAAAATTTAAATCAAAGCGTGCATGCTCAGTCACTCAATCGTGACTGACTCTTTGTGACCCCATGGACTGTAGCCTGCCAGGCTCCTCTGTCCAAGGGATTCTCCAGGCAAGAACACTGGAGTGGGTTGCCATGTCCTCCTCCAGGGAATGTTTCCCACCCAGGGATCGAATCCTCCATTACAGGCAAATTCTTTATCGCTGAGCCACTAGGGATGCCCTAAAGCAAAGCAGATGGCAAACACAACGATGAAAGACTGCCTAATGACCAGGCTGAAAGCAGAACTGCCCCACCAGGACAGATCATCTGCATGGTAAGGCAATCCACAACCACTGTGGACAGTGACTGCAGCCGTGAAAATAAAAGACGCTTGTTCCTTGGAAGAAAAGCTGTGACAAACCCAGACAGAGTATTAAAAAGCAAAGACATTACTTCGCCGACAAAGGTCCATATAATCAGAGCTATGGTTGTTTCAGCAGTCTTGTATGGATGTGTATGCCGAAGGCTGAGTGCTGAAGAATTGACACTTTCCAACTGTGGTGTTGGAGAAGACTCTTGAGAGCCCCTTGAACTGCAAGGAGATCAAACCAATCAATCCTAAAGGAAATCAACCTTGAATATTCATTGGAAGGACTGATGCTGAAGCTGAAGCTCCAATACTTTGGCCACCTGATGTGAAGAGCCAACTCATTTTAAAAGATCCTAGTGCTAGGAAAGATTGAAGGCAGGAGGAGAAGGGGACCACAGAGGATGAGATGGTTGGATAGCATCACCAACTCAATGGACATGAGTTTGAGCAAACTCCAGGAGATGGTGAAGGACAGGGAAGCCTGGCGTGCTGCAGTCCATGGGGCTGCAAAGAGTCAGACACGACTGAGCGACTGAACAACATGGCAAGGCAAGTCACTCACAAATATATACATGTATGAACAAAAACCGGAGAAAAACGGGACCTTTTCCCAGACAGCTGTTACACAAGAAAATCAAACACGTGCAGAATACATTTATTCATCTATTATAATACTATCAAATCCCCACCATACAAGGTTATTTTGCTTGGGAGAGTCAGAAGTACACGAAACTAGGCCAAAGAGGCCTAATGAGACTCACACCACCACCGGAACAACAGAAAGAGTGCTGGCTATGCACGGGTGTTACAAAATGCACTGAGGCATAAAAAATATCGAAAGCTGGATAGCACTAATGGTATTGAGTACTATACTCCAGGTATTATTTTAAGTGATTAACTGTAGAATCTTTACAGAGAAAGGAATTATTATCTTCATTTTACAGAGGAGGCTTAATAACTAGTCCCAGACCCAACAGCTACTAAATTCTGGGCACTTTACAAAATCTGTCTCACTTCTTCATGATGAGTCTAATCTTCATTACACACATTCAGAAACTGAGGCTCAAAGAGGTTAAGTGACTCGCCCCAGGTTACATAGCTAATAAGTGGGTATAGCCAGTGTTCAGACCAGGTCTGTAAGATTCAAAAAAGCATCTGTTCACTCTGATGGTACCATGTGACATTCCTAAAACAAATTCTTGAACTAAAAAAAGAGAACAGAAAATGCCGTCTTCAAAATGGTGGCTCCAGCCAAACAAAGGGAGACAGTGAAACAAGGTGATTAGGACCAGGGGCCTAGAGCTAGCCTGCCGGGACTCAAGCTCCAGCTGCAAAGCTCGGTGCGCAACTCTGGGCAAGCAGCCTCACCCTGCTGTCCCTCGGCTTCCTCACCTACAACATAAGGTTAACAACGGCATCTCCTCAGAGGGGTTGTTGTGAAGATTAAACGAGCCAGTATTTGGAAACCTGTAAAATATTCAACAGTGTCTGACACAAAGCAGTGGGGGGAGGTCGGGAAGGGTGGCAGGGGAGAAGGAAAGAAGGAGGAAAAAAAAAACCTGCTCAGAACAACAGAAACAAAGCAGACGTGGGTAAGAGCCCCAGCCCAACCCGCCTGCTGTGACAATGCTTCCACTTGAGCTTTTGGATTAACACGTGGCCAAGGGGAAGCCAGGGCTCCTCCTTACCCTTAACACTGCAGCTGCCTGCGACGCAGCACTCCTGACAGTGATTCCAAGCATGAAAACCTGAGACCTTTCAGATGATTCCGGGACACCTGGGGCCCTAAAACGCTACTCTCTTCTTCCATGGCGCCGCTTCCTTTGCAGTCTCGAAAGCAATCACATCACTGGCAGTGCCTAACCGTGGTAGCTGAAAACTTTACAGGGATTCGAAATATCAGAAATATGTGGTTTGTGAATGGGAAGACAATATCCCCAACCTTCTTCCCAGTTCAGAGGGTTGTTAAAGGAAAACACCACCTGATGCTCTGATGCGCCTGTGACTCAAGAGGGTCCAGGGAAACTGGCAGTACAGTTGAGCAGGAGTCTCTACGAAGCGTGCAGTCCGGGCCCCGCCTGCACACCGCCAGAGTGCAGCTGGATGCTCAGACAGTGAAGAGGGAACACGGCAGCCTCCCCTCTGGCTCCTGCATTCAAACTGCAGCCCAAGGGAAGCCATCTCAGCCTGGGGACAGGCTGCTCTTGAAGCTCCTCTTGGGTGGAAGGGGTCATTACTTTCTTGCTTGTCACCAAACCGCCCTCTAACCTGCTCCTCCTCTCCACTCTCCCCTCTCCCACCACTTTTTGCAGAGCTGTTCAGACAGGACTGAACGGACAGGCCACCTTGCGCTGCCTCTGCTGTGTCTCCAGCAGCCGTCGAATCCTGAGTGTCGCAGTGAGCGCTCACTCACTGAGCGCCACCCCCTCCTCCATTCCCACGGCCAGCACTCAGCCCCCACCTAAAGCGGGGCCCATCAGAGCAGCTTCCCAGCAGGCCCTCCGCCTCCTGTCACTCTCCTGACCGCAACCCATGCTGTCCAGCCCCCGCTGACTCACTGGCCTGAGTTCCCAGTCGGGTCATCCCACAGTTCTGTGGGATGGTGCCCCTCTACAAAATGACCCTGGTGCCCCTCTACAAAAACCAGCCCTTAGATCTATGTCAAACTTAGTGATCACTCCCACGTCCCATGCCCCAAATCACACAGCCCAGCTGACTTCCCCTCACCCTAACTAGTTTCCTTACAGCTTCCAGAACACATCAAGTCCCTTCCTACTTCTGTACTGTCACACACATCTTTTTTCCCTGACTCAAGCTGTCAGCCCGTTTCAAGCCCCACCAAGGACGCCTCTCCCGACCACACCTCCCCTGACTCGCCCCCTCCTTCCCTGAATGTCTCCAGCCCAGATGTTCTGCACCACATCATCACATGCACACCAACGCTGGACACTTAGTGTGTGCCAGGCACCCTTCCAAACGTTCTATGTTCACTTCATCTTCACAACTCCTCGATGGAGTCAATCTCATTTTACAAATGGACAAACTGAGGCACATAATGTGGGCCCAGGGCCGACAGCACAAATCCTACAGTGAGGATTCAACCTGGAGCTAAATCCCGACCCCCTCACCACATATAATCATCAGAGAGTGCCTCGCAGAGCGCCGTGGTGATGGTCACTCAGCAGCGCGGAGCCACACCTCTGCCCCCAGCGCGCCCTCAGAGCTGCACTTGAGCTCACGCCACGTGACTGAGGACAGGCAACAAGGCTGAGCCCTGAGCAGGGACCAGTTCTGGTGCCTCGCAGGACCTTAAGAGGGACGTATTGTCCTGCGAGGCTGGGGGCACCTGGGTAAGGAGGTGGCGAGGGAGCCTGAGTGTCTTTAAACCACCACCCGATATTCACCAGAGCAGCGCTTCAGCACAGAGTTCACCCTGAGTGCCGAGATGGGACGCGCTCTGCCTGCCTCTGCACACTGCACCTCAACGTCTCCATCTCTGGGGTCCAGGACTCCACAGTGAGCAACATCTACTTTAAGGAATTCAAGTTAAGTGACATGACGCAAATTAGAAGGGGTCACAGAACAATTCAGAAGGTTCCATTTTGGAAACTATGAACAAAATGATGATGTTTCCTTAGCGAAAGGGTCTTCGAATTCATCAACACCCCTCCATCCCCCTACTCAGCACATCCAGAGACAGAGATCATTTCTCTCAAGTATTATTGGCTCCCAGAGAAATGACTCCAAGAGGCTGGGAATATCATGTTTTCAGAGGGCTCTAGAAGGTTCTCATTGTCTTTCTCCCAGATTGTTAGTTGCTCAGTTGTGTCCAATTCTTTGCGACCCCATGCACTGCAGCCCACCAAGCTCATCTGTCTGTGGAACTCTCCAAGCAAGAATACTGGAGTGGGTAGCCATTCCCTTCTCCAGGGGATCTTCCCAATCCAGGCATCGAACCTAGGTCTCTTGCATTGTAGGCAGATTCTTTTTACTGAAAGGCATGGCTGGTCAAGGGAGGCCATGGGTAGTGCTCAAAGAAATTTCCCAAGTACCACAGGTAAGTTTCCGATGCTGCCAGCACCTAAGGAAGAAGGATTTGCCCCAGAAAGCCAGAGACTCCCTCACCTGTGTCCCCTGCAGGGTAGCACACCAGTGACTGGGAATGTCAAAGCTTCTTTACTGACGTGCGTGATCATCAGTATATATACACACACACACACATATACACTATATAAACTACATAAACACAACCTTAGCTTACTTCTTCACGTTAGTCTAGGGCTGCTGCTGCTACTAAGTCACTTCAGTCGTGTCCGACTCTGTGCAACCCCATAGACGGCAGCCCACCAGGCTCCCCCGTCCCTGGGATTCTCCAGGCAAGAACACTGGAGTGGGTTGCCATTTCTTTCTCCAATGCATGAAAGTGAAAAGTGAAAGTGAAGTCGCTCAGTCATGTCCAACTTTTCGCGACCCCATGGACCGCAGCCTACCAGGCTCCTCCGTCCATGGGATTTTCCAGGCAAGAGTACTGGAGTGGGAGGGCATGTTAATAAAATTATCTGCCAGTATCCACAAGGGACTGGTTCCAGGACCCCTGGATAGCAAAATCCATGGATGCTCAAGTCCTTTATAAAATGGTGATGTGCTTACACAGCCTAAGGAAATCCTCCTATAGACTTAAATCATCTCTAGATTACTTATAATACCTGCTGCTGCTGCTGCTGCTACTGCTAAGTCACTTCAGTCGTGTCCGACTCTGTGCGACCCCACAGACGGCAGCCCACCAGGCTTCTCCATCCCTGGTATTCTCCAGGCAAGAACACTGGAGTGGGTTGCCATTTTCTTCTCCAACGCATGAAAGTGAAAAATGAAAGTGAGTGACCCCATGGACTGCAGCCTACCAGGCTCCTCTGTCCATGGAATTTTCCAGGCAAAAGTACTGGAGTGGGGTGTCATTGCCTTCTCCACTTATAATACCTAATACAATGTAAATGCTATGAAAATAATTGTAAATACAATGTAAATACTATGTGAATAGTTGCTGGAGTGCAGCAAATTCCTGTTTTGCTTTTTAAGACCATTCTGGAATTTCTTCTCCCAAATATTTCCAGTTCAAATATTTCAATATTGCGGTTGGTTGAATCAACAGATGCGGAACCTGCAGATCTGTACCTTCTCACAGCCTCCTCTAGTTTCACTTTCTAATTCTAATCCACTCCTGGTGAAAATCCCACAAGGTTCTCCCTAAAGCAGGGCCTCTCACAGCACTACTGACATCTGGGGCCAGACGATCCCAGGCTTGGGGTGGCCGTCTCATGCCCTGGATGAGGTTTACAGCCTCTCTGGGCTGAGGCTGGCAGCACGACCCCCGTCAGGCTGTGACAAGACTTGCCGACACGAGGGAGCCAGGAGGATGGCCCGTGGCTGGTAATCACTGCTCTAAAGAAACCCAATTTGGTCTGAATCTCAGACAGCACTCCTACCCACCCAGTTTCAAGTTGAAATTACTTTTCCCCCAGTTGCCCAAACCCCAGATACTGCTCCCCAGAATTCTACTGATGAAAGTAACCCTGAATAAGATTCTTCAACTCTTTGCAAGAAGGATCTTTCTCCCTGTCTGTCACTTAAGCCTCCTTCCTGGTTTCTCAGCTATTAGTGTTTCTCTTGAAAGGCTGTAAGGTTCCTACTCAGTCACCCGTGGGCCCACCAGCTTACCCTTCTGTCACGGAGCGTGTGAAGGCTTTTGCCCCAAGGCCCAATTACACGCTCATTATCCGGTCGCAGCCAGAGGCAAACAAGCCTCTTTCTTGGCACCCTCAAAGTCATTTGTCATACAGGACTTCAGGGAAGCCATTCTGTGAGCAGAAACTAGACGGAGAAAAATGTACTAAAAGAGGGTTTGTGAAAGGCCTCAAACAAATGGGTTCTATTAAAAAATAATCATTTACAGAAGACAGGAAAGAAATCAAGAGTCTGCTAAGATAGTCAAGGCTTCTGAGAAAAAGAAAAGGATAAGGTGAAACTATTGCTAATACAGACTCCACCTTCCCAAAAAAAAAGAGAGAGACAAATATATACACCAGAAAGAGCCAAAGAGTTAAGTTTCCTTGCAAATACATCTAAGAGAAAAACATGAGGACACCTGAAAGTCCAAAAGAAATAAACGTAATATAGGAACTACTGAGTTGCCAATTTAAAAAATGTCTTCAGCAACAAAAAGGCAAAATATATAATTGGGTAGAAAAAATAAAAATGATAGTAGAGGCAATTAAGACTTCTAAGATCAAATAATATTAATAAATGTACTAACAGATTCATATGCTTTTGTCTCTCTAAACATTTTGCCTCCTCACCTCCTTCATCATTTTAGACAGATTTTCTTGAAATGGCAGGAACCACCCATTTGGAAATTCAAAAGTCACAGACAGTGCCAATGGCTGCCAAACCACATACAGAAACAGCAGTGCTGCAGAGAAACACAAAACTTAACAAATTATCCCCAAAGGTTATCTCCTTTTAGAAAGGGTTAAAGGCTGAGAAAAATAGGAAACTGCACTTGAAGTTTTTTTGGAAGGTAACTCTGCTCACCATTGTAGAAGCTTTTTGGAGTACAAAATGTGTACAAACCTTAAAACGCTTCTTTGAGGACTGCAGAGAGGACTGGGAGCACAGGTCTCCGGAACCATAAACAAGAACAGGAACCTGAAGCTTGAGGAAAGGAAAGTGGGAGAAAAGCGTATCTAAAAACTAAACCCGACCAGCTTCTATCAGACTTTATAGACCTGGCTGAATGGTTCATATTAACAACCATAAATATAGGAGAAAAGAAAAATATACACACCAAAACCCCCTCCGTTCAATGCCAAGTACAAACAGATCCTTGGAGGCTGTGGGGCTGGGCCAACATTCCCAGTGCTTTCACTGTCCACTGAGTTGCCTTTTTAAAAAATTTCCTCCAGAAGAAGCCCCTGCCTCTGCAAAGGAACTTAGGAGTTAAAAAAAAAAAAAAAAAAAAAGTTTAAACACACACAAATTCAAAGACAAACAAACAGCATCCTTCAAAGAGCCTGACGGAGTTGTAAGGAGCGGTATGAAGTCCGACACGGGGCACAACACAGGCACTTAAATAGGGTCAAAGAGCTGATCCATCTTCCTCCCCATGTGAATTCAAGAATCCTTTCCTAAGGTCTCAGAGGAAGAAAGGCACCTCTCCTCAGACTTTGTCTCCCCTATAATCTGTTCACTCCATTGTACCCACGATGTAGCTTGACAGTTTAAAAGTATGTAACTTAGCAGCTGTCTGAGCTTGGCCAAGTGGCTTAAACTCTTATTTCCTCATCTACAGAAGAGGAACTGACTCTATCTCTCAGGGTTGCTGTGTGAATAAGACGTAACAAGAACTGTGCTTCCCCCAGTACCTGGACACAGGCAGCATTCAACCTGTGCTGTTAACATCACGCCAGTATCTTTGGTTGCTTCCTTTCTATCAGGTTCTTCCACGGCCTTCAGATACAGTCAGAACACAAGAAAAAGGCTTCAGTGGGTCCCATTTCTCCCAAAGCCATCCGATTTCAGCTCTTCCTGGCCTTGCCAAACTCTGACAAGTCAGTGATCTACACCCACCTGCCTCACTACAGATTCCCGACTCATTCACTGCACAGCTGCTCAAGGCAGCCATCAGCTTTTCACCTCCTTAATGGAGCAGCAACGCCCACAGTCCCCAAATCCAATTTCTGTTTTCATTTTCTGTGATCTCTGAAACACTCGACAGTTGATCAAACTCTCCCTTACATTTTCTGTTCCCTTGATCATCATATCAGGCTTTCCAAACTTTCCTTCAGCTCTTGCTGGCTTCTCTGGCTCCTCCCCTTGGTCCTGGGTGTGGAAACCCTGGAGGCTCAGGGCTCTGTGCTCCCCATCTCTGCACGTGCTTGGCCTCATCACCTTCTATCAGGAAGAAGCCCAGGGTTCCCAGGGAGCCTAGGCAGAGTCTTGCAAGGATGTGAAGGAAATCTTGCCAGGACAGATTTGATCCACGTGATATGCTGAAACACAAAGCTAGGAGTGCTGATCAAGGTGGGAAGGCAATGTTTGTGGCCAAAATAATGTGTGGAAAAAACAGCTTGAATTCACAGGGTGACCAAATGTCTACATGTCTCATGACACCTTCAGCCCTGACAGGTATAGTGCGGTGGTTAGGAATGCAGGCTCTGGAAGCACACCAAATCCTGACTCGTCCACCAACCAGCTCTCTAACCTTGGTCATGTTATAGTCTCTCTGTATGTCAGTTTTCTCATCTGTAAAATGGGGATAACAATATCTGTTCACATGGCTTTGTGAGGATTCAATGTAAAGCATTAGCACAGCATTTAGAATACAGTAAGTTCATGCGAAATTTTAGCTGATATTGCCCTCTACTTTCTCTGTTCCATCTCAGTCTAAAAAAATGTCAGTCAGGATGTCCTGGGACTTTCCTGGCAGCCCAGCGGTTAGGAATCCACACTTTCAGTGCAGGGGGGCACAGGTTCAATCCAAGGACAGGGAACAACGTTCCCACTTGCCAAAAAAAGATGGCTGTTCCATCACTGACAAGGGGGAACAATCCACACAGGAAACAGAGTGCGGAACATGCTCTGGATTATCTGCATATAATAACCCAAGGGGGTATCAATTTATTTAGAGTCTCCCCCAAAAGCTCTAATGTTCTTAACATTTGTTTAACAAAATAAAGTCTCCGCTAGCCACCAGCTGTTAACAACACTGAGTCCGCAAGTTTGACCGGACAGACCCACTGCCAAAAAGAACTTCAGTTCTTTGTGGCTCAGGTTACTGTGAACTCCAAACATCCGCTGTTTCAATAAAGAAGTCATTACCTACACCATCTTCTGATCAGAAAGCTTCAAGTTATACTTTCTTTGAATATAAGTCATCAAACTGGTGCCTACATTAGAAAAAAATTTTTAGTAACATTTTTTTTTTAATGTTAGCATTTCTGAAAGAGTCTCTCTCCCTTCTTCTGTTTCTTCACAGTTTTTATAGAATTTCAGAGCTGGAAGGAGCCTGTGATATTTTTGAAGCCAAGGCTTTCATCGGCAGCTAGGTTTGGAAACTCCTCTGAATCCTCAGCTTGGGTGAGGTGCTGATGACAAACCAGAAGAGGAGGCTCCTCTGGGGCCATGCAAGTGCGCCAGGCCAGTTGCACTGGAAGCAGCTCAGCGGGTGGGTGATAATTAATCATATGAGAACATGCCAATCCTTGGCTGGCTGTTTTTTTAAAATACACAAAAAGAACAGTTAAATGTGATGACGTTACAAAAGGTTGTACACTCTAATGATTCTCAGAGTGAAAAGCAGATGTTTTATTATTTTGATTCACTAGCTTTTCTTACTACTTCAAGGCTAGTTCTAGTCCCAATAAAACTTAGTTTCCAAGCCCACCTGTGTCTTATTGTTTAAAAAGCCATATTTATAAGAGAGGTGGAACCTATTCTTTGACAAACAGTTTTGATAGTCTCTACATAGAGTATCCTTTAGATATGCTGTGTTAAGTTTTTTGTATCAATCACAGATCCAGGTGGCCTAGAGGTCATGACTAGTTCTATTTTTAACTTTAGGACAAACTCAGAAATAAAACTATAAAAACAGATGTTTCCCTGCTCTCTCCTCCCCAGTGTTTCCAAGCTTGTTTTTGTCCCTAATCCTTATCTGCCTGCATGACAGTCTTATTGTTTTGTGCCATTAAAATATTACATATAGTTGCACAATATGAGATCACATCCAATGCAGCATCTTCCCAACAGAAAGAATCAACCCCTTTAATGACCACTTTTGAGGCCTAATTGTACTACTCCCCAGAAAACAATGCAGTATGGCCCTGGGACGGTAGACGTGGGCAGGAAACCAGCCAACAAGTCCCCAGCAAGGCCGTGAACACAGGACAAGAACAGTAGGTGCCACGAAGCCAGGCAGGCCAGGCTTAGAGCCCCGCGCTGACATCTACTACGCTGAATGACTCTGAACACCTTACACAATTCTTACATGGGTCTGTTTGCCACCCAACTCGGAGCTGAGGGTGAATTCAGCCAGAACATATCTAAAGAGCAAACTGCAGTGCCTGGCACAAGGAGACTTAAAGAATGTCTTTTTTCATCTCTAAATGATAGTGCATTTATAAAAACTGTCCTAGTCAGGGGAAAGGGAAACATTTGAAACTCTTGGCTCATGACAAAACAGGCAAGTAGACCCATTTATCAAAAAAATCAACAGCAGGGACTTTGCTCGTGGTCCAGTGGTTAAGAATTCACCTGCCAATGCAGGGGGCATGGGTTTGATTGCCTGGTCCAGGAAATAAGAGCCCGAATGTCTCAGGCCAGTTAAGCCATGTGCCACAACTAGTGAAGCCCGTGCGCCCTGGAGCCCCCGAGCAGCAACGAGAAGCCTACGAGAACATGCTAAGTACACTAGGGGATTATCTCCCATAATTCTCAGAACAAAACTGCAAGACAGCTACTATTATTATTGTCATTTTAAAGGTGAAACAGAGAGGCTGAGAAACTTCCCCAAAGACATACCACTGGCACGTGGAAGAGCTGGGATCTGAACCCCCTGCGCCTGCACCCAGAGCCCAGGCGCTTTTCCACCACAGCCTGCCTCTTCTAAGATGAGGCCAGGGGCTGTCCAATGTCAGAGCCTGGCAAGTTCTGTAGGTGCGGAGGTGTGTGGTGTAGCTCCAGATGCAAGTTAGAGCAGGGCCCAGGCTCCAGGGAGTTGCGAATGGGCACTTCATACTTGTTAAATTAAGTACTTCTGAAGCTTCCCGTGCAAAGCGAACAGTGGTGAGCAATGAGGAAAGAGGAATAAGCCGGCCTGCAAAGCTTCAAACACACATCAGTGAGTCTGGGCCCAAGGACAAACCATGATCCTACCAAGGTGCTCCAAGCCATATTCAGTTTTCTCTTAGAAAGAGCAGTTTCCTGGGGGAACCCTCCCAAGAGGGTTCCAACTTTTCCCATAAAGAACCGGGAACATTTTAGTTCACTAATCATAACTGATACTCATTCATGATTAAGGTTTTTAAGGAGCATATAAAGTTCAAAATGTAACAGTAACTTGTCCAGTTCACATTCAATGTTATACTCTGTTCTATTTAAAAAAAAAAAAAAAAAAAAAGGTGCTTTTTCATGCTTGCAGTCAACTTTTTCCTTCAACAAATTCGAAGGCAACAGAATACTTTTAATGACACTATAAAATTCAGTCGACAGATTTAGTGGCCCACTTTAAGGAGACCTTGAGACGATGAGCTAATAATGTGACGGCTTTTTGTAAAACTGACCCAGAGCTACCTTTGTCGCTCTTCTCCTCACTGTGGTTCCCACACAGAAGCACAGAGGTGCACTAAGGAGGAACTTGTTATCAGCCCCGCAGCTCCGTCTGGTACGACAGACACAAAGCTCTTGTTTCATAAGCAGTACCATGTGCCGGGTGCTGTGCGAAACAAGTTATCCTCACAAAGGTCCCTGAGCTATGAGGTACTATTGTTATTATTCCCATTTTGGAATTAAGAACATGGAGGCACAGAGAGTTTAAATAAATTATGGCCCAGCAAGTAAAGAATCCGCCCGCAGTGCAGTAGACACAGGAGATGTGAGTTCAATCCCTGGGTCGGGAAGGTCCCCTGGAGGAGGGCATGGCAACCCACTCCAGTATTCTGCCTGGAGAATCCCATGGACAGAGGAGCCTGGTGGGCTAGAGTCCAAAGAGTCGCAAAGAGTCAGACATGATTGAGCGACTAAGCACACACTGCTAAGGTGAAAGCTGGCATTTGGACTTGGCCCAACTGGCTCCAAAATCTATGTTCCTAAGCACCGTGCACCCTGCTTCCCCCAAGTCCCTCCTGCCTTCAAATGGTATCACCAAACCTGGCCCACACGGGCACAGAATTCAATACCCTTTGACTCTCAACCAGAAGGTGTTCCCACACCCACAAACTCAAGGCTCTGATTTCAAGGATGGCTAAACTCAGCCTCTGGAAGGAACAAGTGGGGCAGGTTCTAGGGACAGGGCAGAGGGTGGAATGAAAAACAGGAAAAACCTTTCTGGTGTGAGCCTGAGGCAGCAAAACCAAGGCAGGTTGTGGGGCGGGGCGGGGGGGGATGGTGGGGGGGGCGGGGAACTATGCTGGGGGAGGGAGTTGACAGCAAGAAGACAGCCTCTTCCTCTCCCCTGGGACTGTCCCGTCTGGGAGTTCTGGAAGCTGCTTATCAGCGCCCACCCACAGCTGCCCCCTCATGAGCTGCTGTGAGCCTGGCCAGAGCAGAAACACCTGGAATTCCCTAAGCAGGGCGGCCATGGAGTGGGGAGGTGGGGCCCATCTGGGCCTGGGGCCTCCTGAGGTGTGGAGAAGGGGGAGGATAGAGCAGTCAGCGGTGGCTTCTGCAGGGACACAAGGGCCCAGGCTCCAGCAAGCTGGGAGGAGACAGACCCTCGACTCAGAAAAAGATCTTTACCTACAAGAAGATACCATCGTATTTGGTGGTTGAAGAGATAGGAGTGAGCCAAGACAGAAGGCCACTTCATTTGCATTTCTTACAAAAACCGACTTTCTAACATCAGGCTGAAACTAGCTACACAGTGGTTACAGGATTTCTGGTAGACACTATGGAAAACGGGGGGTGCGGGGGTGGGAGGGGAAGACAGGGAGCTTGGTTGGATGTGAAGAGAAGTCACGAAACTGAAAAGGTGCAAAAAAAGACCATCACTGACATCTCAGTGTGCCTCAAAGGAAACCCTCCTCTCCACAAACCAGACAGGAAGCGCCTTTCAGCCCTGACAGCTCCCAGTCCTCCGTCCCCAGCGGCTCTGGCCAGCAGCCGGGCAGCGGGAAGGCGGCTGGCAGGGCAGCAGGTGCCCACGGCCCCGTACGTGCCGCCCCGCCACATCTCCCCCTGCTCCCCCTCTGCCAGGGCACACAGGACCCTGGAGGGCCCGCTGGGGCCAAATAAAGGAGGGCTTTATGCTGCCCTGCCCCCACCAAAAGACACCCACGAGAGGGACCTGCGTGTCTGACTGTAATTATCAGCCATCTGACCAGTTACTGCGATGGCGAAGGAGGGCAGGGGGCACACCTCTAATGAGGGACGGGCATGCTGCAGGCACCAGGGAGGGTGCCCCTGCTTGACAGGGAGCAGCGCTTGTTTACAGCAAGTGCTTAATAAATGCTGAGTCAAAGACCAAGATGGAGTATACTAGATAACTTACAAATGTTTTCCCAAAAGCTGCAGTCCAATAATATCAGGGGGTTACTGCCTTTATTTTTATGCAGTGAATTCCCAGCTGAACCATGCAGAATTACAAGCCCTACACAGAGGAAATGTGTGGAACACAAGCCCTACACAGAGGAAATGTGTGGAACACACTGAAACTTTTTTATTTTTAAGTTACTTGAGGGCAGACCATATTTTCAGAGTCAGAAGGGAGACTTTTACAAGAGACCAAATGAGGAAAATTTTCTTTAAAATGAGACATCTGGCAAACCTGGCAATTCAGTTTTTATTTGTTGATGAAAATTTCTTGGACCTGTGTTCCTCTCTGAATCATTCTTCTTAAAATAGAGGCTTTAATAGAGAGCATTTTGTCTGATTTTTCTTCCATAGCAGGCTCCACTGAGCACACAGAGGAAGCAGCAACCTCAATCCACAGGAACTGCATTTTCATATTAATTAACATTTTACTCCATTTGGTAATATCTGTTGAAAAGTGAACTGTGGCGGAGATGCTGGTCTCATCCTTTCGTGAAGCTCCACATGCAGATTTTCCTCAATGTGTTAACTGGTAAGAAGCAGACACGATGCTCTCAAAGGCTGTATACTGGCTGCAAGGAAAACAGCGTTGACCTGGAACCCAATACCTTCTCTGAGAAGATGGGAATAAAAAAAAACTAGCTCTGCCATAAGCAAGGAGCAGACCCCAGAACAGAACAGTGGCTTGGAGCCTCGGGGCTTCAGGAACGTGTCAGCCCACCACAGAGCAAAAACCAGCCAGCCTTTCCTTTCACTTCATTATTACATTCTCATCAATCAAGCTGAAATAAAAAGGAAACCCTCTGGAAGGAAATCTTGGGAATATAAAAACCCAAACTGCACTTTATTAACAACAACCAAAAAAAACATGCCCAGGCCTGAAGTTCCAAGATGCTAACCAATACCAGATCTATGCTTATAGGAAGGGTGTCTGCATTTTCCCCGCTGCCTACAGCACTAACTATGGAGACCCCGTCAGTCATCAGGTGTCTGAGTATCTAGTAAGCTTCAGCACTGCCATAAGGGCAGGGGACACATGTGAGCAGAAAGACAGACACGGCCTTGGCTTCACGGTAGGTGAGACAGACCTTGATGATCCCAGAAGTCATTTCTACACAAATGTACCTAAAGACGGCATCACCGATGCAATGGACATGAACTTGGGCAAACCTCAAGAGATGCTGAGGGACAGAGAGGCCTGGCATGCTGCAGCCCATGGGGTTGCAAAGAGTTGGACACGACTGGACGACTGAACAACCACCACCACCTAAAGAGCTCGTGAATGTCTCCCACTACACAACACGAGAGCCCCAAATTCCCTTCTAGAGTAAAACATCACTCCATTTAACAGCTGATAAAAATGAGGAAACCACGTGCCCAAGATCATACAACCTACAACCTCAGTTTGGTGAGGCCTCGGGTCCACGGCCTATCACACCAGGTCACCTCTGCCCTCTTCCTGCCGCTTCCAGAAGCCCCCAGTAAGACCCCCAGGGAGAAACAACTCTACAAGCCGTCCTGCTCCCACACTCAGAGCCCTTGGAAAGTCCTGTGTCCAACAACACTGTTTGGGGCCCGTGGTGCAGTATTTCAGTGCTCTCCTGACTTCACTCATGGGGAAATCTTCTTTCTTCAGAAATGGAAGAGTCAATAACACAGGAAGCCCAAAGGCCTTTTTCACAGAATAAACCTAAAATGACTACGGGCCCCGGAAGACTTCTGGCTGCCCAAGAAAGTGGGCCAGCACATAACCTGGACTCTGCTTCCCGTCCTGGCCAACTCAATATTTTGTCACAGAACTGTCATAACCATTTCCTCCCCAATCTTAGAAAAATCTTACTACCTCCCATACTGACTTAAATACATCTTGAACAGTGTTTTCCTGAAAACACTGTATAAATCAAATGGTGATGACTAAATCATTCTGGACCCACTACAGCGATTTACTAAGTGACAGAATACTTTTGGTGAGCAAACTATGAGTCCTTAATTAATCCTGTTTAAACTCTGATGTTTTTAATTACCAGATTTTCATAAAGTAGCACAGTCTCAGAGACAGTTGTACGAACTTTGTAAGTGTCCATTTAAATTTCTTTGAGAAGATGCCATCCTTCCTGATTGATGAGTTTTAGATTCAAAGACTATTTTATGTAGCCTTTCCTAACTAACTAGTGAATAGCTAGAGGCTCAGAGACCAAGGCTCAGTTCAGCCTCTATTTCGACAGCTCCTCTCTCTATGGCTACTTACTGTACTGTTAGTATATGAACAGTCCTTCTCATTTTACAGGGGTGTTGAGGCCAAATGAAATGAAACAGGTAAATGCAAAAGGTACTATTTAAAGTTGAGACACCTGATTGTCTTTCTGTACCTGGCTCCTAGTGCCGGGCCTACCCAGAGCAGAAACTCAGGAAATTGAGGAAAGAACAAAGTTCACTTCTGCAGAAGCTGACAGCATTCATCGAGTACAGGAAAGGAAACCTAACCTTAGGGAACAAACAGTGGGCCAGGTTAACCACAACAAAAATAGGCAATACAGTCCCAGCCAGCAGGACCACAATAAGGTTCTGCATCTCATCGTCAAAAACGGAACCAGCTACCCCTACGTGACAAAAGCAGGTCAAACAAGTTACTCAGAGCCAATCTCTTTCTCAATCCATCCAAAAATGTATTCTTTTCAATGATCCTCTAACCAAGATATCAAAGTATTCTTACTAGTATACCTCTTTCTAACCTAATCAACTTTGTAGTAGAATTAGGTATTAATTGTTCAAATGTCTATTAAATCCTTACCATGTGTCAGGTCAGAGATTCTCAGTTATTTCAATTCCTACTCTTTAATAAAATGTGTTGCCAACTTCTCTCAGAGGTGAAGGGGGCTCCCCTAGCCCTGGGCAAATACCCAGTTTCAGGGTCTGGAGCCCCACCTCCCTGAAGACCCCAGACTCCCAGAACACCTGCGATCAGGGAGAAACCACAGGAGCCGCTCTGAGGTTGAGATTGGCTGGCGAGAGAAAATAAGGCTGAGGCCCACCGTCTTCCTCCAAGGGGCTCTGTGTTTACACACAGGGAACCAGAGCACGCCAGACTACACGAGCACCACCGGAAAAAACTGACACTGATGCTGATTACAGATGCTGGGGAACCACAAATTAATAAGCAAGAAACTGAAAATCTGATTTGGCCATGTAAAAATTAATGCTAATTATAGTCACTTAACATGAATAGCTTACCTAATTACCATGCAGCACAATACTGATCACGCACATCAATAAAGGTGTCAGATTAGCCCGAATGTGTGACTTCATCAGGACACTGAAGTGAGGTCACACCTGGCTGACTTTCAGAAACTGTTCCTCAGGCGGCGTGCTTTTTTACTCACAAATCAAAGCTGAATTGAACATCCTTGGGTGAACAAGAACTTGCATTGCTATAAAAGCATTACCAGGCCCTGGGCACAACCTGGAAACTGGAAGAGCAGAGACTCTGTGGTGACTCAGAGCACTACACAAAGATTCCAGGGGCGAGAAACAGATCCTGCATTTTTTATTATATATGACTCTGCAGCCAAACTGCCACTTCTCTTCTACTCACTTGAATGAAGGTCTTCATTCCACATACCACCATCCTTCATTCCAAACTGTCAAGGGTCATTACAGCAGTAACAGGAAATGTGGAGCTGGGGCCTGACAGCTGACTGAATTTTGGCTGACTGGGGAGAAAAGCTTCCTCTGCGTGTGAAGGGTGTGAGTTTCTTAGTGACCACCCAGGGTTAGGACTCCAGACACTGCCAATCACAAAGCCCAAGGAGCGTGTTTGGCCACTTCTGGAAGTTTCCAGGTCTGTGCATAGGTCCTCGAACTTCACAAGATGCACTCTCACAGCTAAGGACCAGGACTGTGAGTGAGGAAGGGCTGGGCCCTAGATAATAGCCCTGAGGGCTAAGCATCCTCGTTGGTATCCTGTGCACACTGAAGGAGCTTATTTCAGAACCTCGCAGGTCAAAGCAAAGATAGTGGTTAACTTGCACCTTTAAAAAAACCCCAGAATCAAACCAACACAGCATTCCGCAGCATACATGGGTGGGGCTTTCTGTACACATCTCGGTAAATACACGCCTGAAAGGAGTAAGAAGTCAAATCAACACAGCACTCCGCAGCACACATGGTGGGGCTTTCTGTACACACCTCGGTAAATACACGCCTGAAAGGAGCAAGAAGTCTTTTTCTGCCTTTCTATCACTAGCTTCCCCTCAGTTCAAGGCTCTTGGGCCTTCTGCGTGGAGCTTTAGCTTCTACCGCAACAAAGGGTGATTGAAACAAACCAAAGGGCTGATTTATCTGCGGAGTTTTAAAAACTTTTAATACAAAGCCTTCATCTACAAATGCCTGTGCACACAGAAACAAGTAACGGGGCCGTTCTAAAGCTAACATTCCCCTTCTGCTGAAAGGAAGAAAGTATTCCACTTCGGTTATGACTCAGGACATCCAGTTCTTCTCAAAAATCTCACTCTCACTTTCCATTGTGAAAATCCTATTCAGTCACAAGAAATTTCAACCTCTTGCTTATAAATCAACCAAGCCATTGCACCTCCTGGATGTCTTTCCAATCTGGCCCCTTTCCATACAAGTTCTAATAAGCTTTATAGTGAGTAGTAGCAGTCTTTCAGTCATGTCGTTCTCTTTGTGACCCCATGGGCTGTAGCCCGTCAGGCTCCTCTGTCCATGGAATTCTCCAGGCCAGAATACTGGGGTGGGTTGCCATGCCCTCCTCCAGGGGATCTTCCCAACCTAGGGATCCAACCCGGGTCTCCTACATTACAAATGGATTCTTTACCGTCTGAGCCATCAGGGCATAGCTTTAAACGCCTAGTAAATTTCTAACCCTCTGAGCCACTTCCCCAAAATCTGAAGTGATCTTTCAAAAATGTAAACCCATCTTTACTTTCTGTGTGAAATCCAAGTCCTGACTGTGGGCCTGACGGCCTGGCCTCTGCCTGCCACTCCAGCCCCTCTCTCCCACTACCAACACCTCCTTTCCACCGGGTGACCGTTGGCAGTTTTCTCCAGCCTTTGCACACACGGTGCTCTCTACTTCTCCAGCTTAGATGAGCCCTCACTTTCCCATTCTTCACCTGCACAACTCCTACCCTCTAATACACCCACTCAGACATCACGTCAAGGAGGAGCACCCCTCCCCCTACCCGTCCCTTGGTTCTTCATGACCCTCCAGCACCCCTGCTTCAGAGCACTCATCACACCCTGTCTCGCTCTTTAGAAGATTAGGAGGCTGGGATGGAGACTGCCTTTCTCTCTAACTCCACTGGCTTACACGAGGCCTAGTACTCATCAAATGAAGAAACTCCCTCGTCCTTTGATTTCAAATCAATACAACTTCCTCTACTAGAGAGTTACGCATGTAATCTACTGGGAAAAATCTACTAAGGTGACTTTTCGTTAATGATGGAGATAATTATTATGGTGGGCTTCCCTGGGGGTAAAAAATCTGCCTGCCAATGCAGGAGACGTGGGTTTGATCCCTGGGTCAGGAAGATCCCCTGGAGAAAGTAATGGCAACCCACCCCAATATTCTTGTCTGGAAAATTCCAATGACAGAGGGGCCTGGCAGGCTACAGTCCATGGGGTTGCAAAGAGTCGGGCACAAGCTGGTGACTAAACAACAACAGCAGTTATTACGGTAAATGCCAGCTGAAGGCACAGAATGTGGTGCGATGGGAAAAACACCGGGCAGCCAGTGAGGCACAAGGCTGAACTTATACCAGAGGCACCAGAAGCCCAGGTCTGCGGTTTCACAGGAGAATTTAGGGAAGTCTGGGAATGCGTCGAGTGCAGTGTTTGGCACATGAAGACGTATCCCTGCTCCCAACTCACTGTACTTCATGGGCCCGGGTGTGTATGGTGGAGAAAAAGAAACACATTCCCAGCAAAAACCTATGGTGATAAAGGTCAAAACAGTGGTTATCTCAAGGAGGGGCATTTTTGGCTGGGCGGGAACACGAGAACCTTCTGGAGTGCTGGAAATGGTCTATGTCTTGATCTTGGTGATGACTACATAGATGTGTACATGAAGAAAACACTTTGCTCTTTACACTTAATATTCGTGTATTCGCTGGATGTAAATCATACTTTAAAAGATTTTGGAAGCTAATAAAGGAAGAACACTCTCCCCTATGAAGGAACACAGCCCTAGCGGTGAGGTTTGACGTCAAAGCATTTTGTACACTGAAAGCTCCTGGTCAACCACAGCTTATTCTTAGCCCCAGGCTGCAACATTATCATAAACGGTCAGCAAATGCATTTGTACACCAGGCATGGGCAGCAGGCAGGATACACGTCTCACGCTCACGCATCATGATGTCCCAAAGGTACAGAGAAGCTATCCTACTTTATAAAAACATTTATTTCAGAATGATACGAACTTCAGAGTCACTCTGTTATAACAGTTTCTCAATCAACAAATACTCAAAGTACAGCCACAATCCAGCTGGAGCTAAAACAATTTTTTGAAGTATTCTCTCTCACTCGCACTTCCTCGGTCTCTCGTCCTTTCAGGTCTCAAGTCTAAAGTTCATCAAGCCAGCATCCAGGCTGCTGCCCACCCACCTGATGAGCCTCCTCTTCACTGACTCCACATGCAGCCCCCACTCCACCTGGACAGCTCAGCAAGCAGGTCTTCCCACTGCAGCTTCTCCACCTTTGCCCCTGGCTGATCCCTCTCCTCCCTACACCCGTCTCCTAGCGGCTTTCTTCAAGGGCAGAGCTCGTGCCCCACTCCCTAGAGGTATACACGGTTGGGAGAAGGGTCTTCAGAACACCCTAGTCCATTACCATCTTCTCGCAACCTCCTTTAGCTCAGACTGTCCACATCCATGGCTAAAGGTCCAAGCACCTAAAAGGTGGCTGGACTTCCTTTGTACAAATATTACTATTGGCAGCTGCCATTACTATGTTCCAGCCACTGTTCTAAGTACTTTACATGCATGACTTCGTTTAATCTTCAGTCTTACTATATGGAAGATACTATTATTACAGATGAGGAAACTGAGGCAAAGAAGTTAAAGTTGTCTATTATCTCTCAATAGGTAGGTGGCAAAGGCAAGACCTGAACCCAGAGAACTTGACTCCAGAGCCACTATCTAATATAGTGCTTGTGTGTTTCCTTTTTATTTTGAAATAATTTCAGGCTCACAGAAGGGCTTCAAAGATAGTACAGAGCTCCTGTGTATCTTTCACCCCGCTTCCCTTTACGTTATCATCTTATATAACCCTGGTACACTGATCCAAACTTAAGTAACACTGGTATAATACTATTAACTAAACTACAAGACTTCCCTGGTGGCACAGTGGATAAGAACCCACCTGCCAATCCAGGGGACACAGGTTCGATCCCTGGTCCGGGAAGTCCATAAGCCACAACTACTGAAGCCTGGGCACCTAGACGCAGTGCTCCACAACAAGAGAGCTGCTGCAGTGAGAAGCCCACACACCACAACTACAGAGAAGCCCCCAAACCAGACAAAGCCCAATAGCAAAGACCCAGCACAGCCAATAAATAAATGAAACTAAACTACAGACTTTACTCAGATCTCCCCAGATTTTTTTCTTTTTAGTTGAAATATAGTTGATTTACAATGTTTTTACACTTGTGGCCATTTCCTGGCCCACTTTACATTTAGTGGACATAATTCCTTAGTCTCCGGTCTATGACAGTTCCTCGGTCTTTCCTTATCTTTCACAACCCTGTCATTCTTAAAAAATACTAGTCAGGTATCTTCTGACTGTTCTTCGGTTTAAATTTGTCTTGTTTTCCCATGATTACGCGGAGTGATGGATTTGGGGGCAAGAACACAAGAGGTGAAGTGCCCTTCTCATCCCATCCTATCAGGGGGCAAATGATATCAACGTGACTGATAATTTTAACACTGGCCTCTTGGTTAAGGTGGTATATCCCAAGTTCTTCCACTGTGAAATCACTGTTTCCTCTCTCCACACTCTATTATTTGGAAACCAGTCTCTAAGTCCAGCCCAAATCCAAGAGGAGCGGAATTAAACTCCCTCCTCAGGAAACAAGACTTTCAAAGAATACGTGGACGTGGATTGAAATCATCACAGTAATTAATAAATATTTTGGAAGATGCTTTAGGGTCATGCAAATATTCTGTTTCTCCCTAAACTTTCACCCATTCATGTTAACTTCACTGGTGGATCTTGCCTACAGCAATTACTACTGTGGTGTGCTAATGGTGATCTTCTACTCCTTTCACTACTTCTACATTTATTAACTGGAATTCTTCTGAAAAGAAGAACTCTCTGTCCCCTTTATTTATTTATTCAATCATTTGTATCATAACTCATGGATGTCTATTTTATTCTTCGGCTCATAATCTATTACTACGGCTTTTGACTTTGCTGTTCAAATTGTTCCAGCTTTGGTCATTGAGAGCTCTTTCAGGTTGGCCTCTGTGTTCTCTTGACATACCAATCTTTTTTATTTTCCCTGCCCCAGTCCTGGAATCAACCATTTCTCCAAGGAGATCACAGGACCATTTTGTCATCACTCTAATCAAGTCAATTTCTTAGGAGAATTTGACAAATTTTGTATTTCTAAATATCTCCTACAGCAGCATGCCTGACATACAGGAATGAATCTGTTTATGAAAGCTTCAAGGACAGAAAGAGCAGTGGCCCACTGGCACATTCACACAGATAGGCGACGGGCTTCCTCCTCTCCTGACTCCCCCGTGGGGCGTGGTACAGAAAAGGCTGCCAAATCTAAAAAAGAAATTATACAAACGAACTTTATCTACACAACAGAAACAGACTCACAGCCTGAGAGAACAAGTTTATGGCTGCCAAGGGGGAAGGATGGGGGAAGGGGTAGCTGGGGAGCTTGCTAAGGACATGCACACGTTGCCATTTTGCAATGGACAACCAACAAGGACCTGCCATATAGCACACGGAACTCTGGACGGGAGGGGAGTTTGGAGGACGACGGACACGTGTATATATGTATGGCTAAGTCCCTTTGCTGTTCACCTGAAACTATCAAAACATTGTTTGTTAATCAGCTATACTTCAATGCAAAATAAAAAGTTTAAAAATTGAAAACAAAAAAAAAGGCTGCCCAGTTCCTCACGCACAGTCTGTCTCTGCAGCTGCTGTAAGATGTGCTGATGCACCTTCCTTGGGACCTCTGCCAGGAAGCACCACAAACACTGCCTTCTCCCCCCACCCCATGGATAGGAAACTGAGGTGTAAGAGGAGTCAAAAACGTTCCCAAGAGCGCACAGCAAGAGAACGGCTGAGGCTGAGGCGACTCCAGGCAGAAGGCCCCAAGGGGCCTGCTCTCCTGTGCCCCTCCCCAGAGGCAGAGTGCACTCTGAAGGAGGAGGGCTCCCGGCGCCGACATTCCCTGAAGACTGATTTCTCTGTCTAAACTGTGTCGTCCCCTTCCCTTCAGAGTTCAAGCACGGAGAGACTGACTAAAGGGTAAAACTAAGAGAGTTATGTGCTTTCCAGACCCCAGGATTCTAGAAAGACCTAGACAAGAACATAAGGCTTAATGTAAAGATTTTGTCTGGTTATCTACAGATCAAATACAAGGCTAACATCAAAATCAGCGCAGGAGGGAAAGACAAGGCTTAGATTTTGTTCCACTCAAACCCAGACGGCCACACTGAACCCAAAGACCAATCCTAGCTTATTAGTATAAATACAAAGTGAGCAATGAAAAACAAATTAAACACATTAAAACTAATATGAATTGCAATCAAAATAACATTAAAAAGCAGTAGGTTAAGCCCATGGGTGTCAAAATCTTACAAGTTCCAGTACCTGATAATAAGGAAACCTGATGCCAGCCAGATGCATGCGAAGTCAAGACACTGAGTTCATTATTTTATCACCAGAAAGAAATGAGATAATACCCTGGGCATAGGAAGTGTTTAAAAAAAAATACACACACACATATATATGTCAATAATGGTGGTTATTACATTATTATACAATATTCACATTTTTTCGGGTATATAGTTGACTAAAGAATAAATATTAAAGAGAGGTAAACAGAAATCATGGTCACTAAAGACAATGAGTCTAACAGATCATGATGGTTAAAGAAAAGACATCTGAAAAAAGCGCTGTCTGAAAAAACTTAACTAAAAGTACTGGGTCCTGATTTTGTATACACTGTTTCTTCAAGAAAGAAAAAACTGTTAAATTTGAAAAGGCAACACTAAACCCTTGATCATTCACTTTAAAACCTTTCTGAAAGTCTGCTATGGGTCTGCTAAAGATGATGTAAGGGCTGCTGATAAGAGTGACTAGCAAGACAAAAAAAAAAAGTGACTAGCAAGAAAACTATTCTCCAGCCAGGTCTTAAACATAATTATGGAGAGAGCAAGAGATTAAAAAGTAACAAATCTGGAGTCTCTGCCAATTTCAACACCTGAGGCATTTTCACTTGTAACAGATAAAAAGCTACGGAGTATTTCATTGACTGCTAAGCCGCAGGGACCATAGGTGCTTTCAGGACCACTAGCTAGAAGCACTACCTTTTCCTTCTACCTCCACAACCTGGAGGCGCAGACCTGCACTTGGCAGCCATCATCTCCACGTAAAATAGACTCTACAGGCCTTGAAAATGGAAAGTCTTGGCCTTAGGCAAGTCACTTAAAACTTTCTTATCAGAAAAATCACCACTGATACCAATATCACAGGATTGTGAAGATTAAAGCACCAAGGATTATGGAAGTAATATTACCTATTCCATAACCCCAGGCTTCAAGCTACTATCAAAAATCATTTGACCCAGCCAGATAACAGTCTCTGAAAATCATTTTCTGGACAAACTAATTATTGTTTGGGAATGTAAAATCTGGTCATCAACCACTAATGAGGGAGGGGAAAGGTAAAGAATTGTTTAAAAAAATAAAAAAGCAGAACAGGTAAGCATAGTTAAAAATAATTTCAAACACACAGGCCTCTAGTTTCTTGCCAATTGTTTAGATTTACTTCTCTTGCATACACTGTGGACTCAGTGGTACATCAGACACTCATCGGTACTGATGTGTCCAAAACAATTCTTTATCACTTTAAAATTTGGTGGGGAAAGGGAGGGGCGTGAATTTTCTCAGAGGTGAAATTCAGGAATGCATTAACCTGCTTGAGAGGAAGATGAGAATTTTCTAGAAGGAAAGTTTGAGGAAAGCAATATAGGAGGTTTTGTCTTCTTCATGAGTTGCAGGGCTTCCCCTCTGTATTCTATACTGATATGTTATTTGGTGTAAGTCTGAAGACATTCCCTTCATCTAACTTTCTTACATCCAAGGAAACTGCCAATGACTTTATAATAACCATCTCACTTTATGTAGTCAGTGTTTAAAGGATTTTGTGTTACATGCTTACTAAAAGGAAGAAATTGCCCCAGTTGCATGAAGGCTAAAACTAAGGACTCCGCAGCCAGTCTGCCCGGGCTGGGAACCAAGCCTCAGCACCTCCCAGTCACTATCGTGGGCAAGGTACTTGACGGCTCCGTACTTCGGTTTCCTCATCAGTAAGCTGGCAATATTTCTAGTGCCTTCCCCAAAGTGTTGTTATGAGGACAAAATGAGCTAATATTTGTAAAGTGCTTAAGAACTGCAGATGATAAAAAGGGTTATCAAAGCAACTACTAAATTAAAATAAATAAATCCTTAATTAATCTTCTTTAGTAAAACTTTACCTAAAGAGAGTAATGGGTGGTGTGAATCATATCCAAAGACACTCAAATTCTCCAAGGGGTCAAACTCAGTGCTTTATCAGCAACAGTCTGGGGAGTCAGACTCCTGGCTCTGCCCTCCTCCGTGTGGCCCTGAGCGGGTCACTTTAACTTCTCCCTGAATCTCCGCTACTTCATCTGTAACAGGTGGGTAATGACAATTATCCAGCAGATACGCTGTGAAGATAGACTGAGAAAATAGGGTGTGAAGTTCCAGGCACAGGCCAAGCAAAGTATTAAGGGCTCAAGAAACGAAACTCTCTCCCCACATCATGTACAACCCCCCAGCCCAGAGTCTACAGCTACAGTTCTGAGCTACAGCTCTGAATTAACCTGTGAGTGAACTACCTCAAATTCTACAATCTGGACTGGGCTTTCACTGGAGTTTTATCAGGGCTGTGGGGCAACCTGAAGAAGCAAGAATCAGACCACTGGATGGAACCAGGGTCCAAAATCAAGCTGGATCAGAAGACAAGTAAGGAACATGATACTAAGAGGAATCAACAAAGCCAGGGCGGGGCTCCAGCAAAGAGCTAAAGACAAACCCACCAAGTCTAGGAATCTTCCAGGCCAACAGTCCTAAAATGATCTGTTTTGAAACCTCTTCTGGCCATTGGCCATCGGACTCCTCAGAAGCAGGTCTATAACTCAAAAGGAAAAATAACTTGAGAAATGGACTGTTTAAAGGAGACTGAAAAGAAATCAGAATGAAGGCTTATTTCAGGTGAAAGGAAAACAAAGTCAACAAGTTGGTTCACTCAGACAAGAAGAGCTGGGATACAGACAGAAACTCCCTTTAAGGTGGGTCTTTCTGGAAACTCCCTGATGGTCAACAGTTAGGACTTGGCAGTCTCACTGCTGGGGCCTGGGTTCAATCCCTGGGCAAGGAATTAAGAGTCTATGTAAGCTGTGAGGAGCGGCCAAAAAAGAAGCATCCTCCCAAGGTTACATAAAGCACCATCTCCAAATAAACTCACTTCTGTTTTCTAAAGATCTGATATCTTAAGTAAAAGCACCACTGTTTCTATTTTTTCACAGCTGAGAAGAGCGAGTTTTCAATTTTTTTTTAATTAATAATATTTAAACTTCTGAGATTTTTAAGCTTTTTCTGTGGCTGAAAAGAATCCCAATTAGAAGATCTGACTTCACACATGCAAAGCTGAAAGGTACAAGATGAACAAAAGGAGGGACAATAATAAAAAATTTTACTTTCTTAATCTTAGTAAGGACAAGCACTTACTAATGTCCTCCAGATTACTGTTACTAATCCAGTATCAGTGAATGTTCAATCAGTGCTGATACTGGTATTACTATTCACGGGACATACCCTTGGAGCTGCTTTTCCAGGCATAGTAAAGGAAAAGACTGTTCTGCAGACACCACATCAAGTCCTCCCTCACTCAGCCCCAACAGAGGACGGACCCCATCCATGGAGGCAGAGCCACAGCTTCAGTCCTGGGAGAATTACACACTGCCCGACTCAAGTGTTAAACTCCTTGGCGCTGTGAAGCTCAGGTGACTTAAGATAGATTTTCCTTTCTCAGTAAATGAAGTCCAATATATTTCTTCTCTTACTTCTGTTTTCATTTTTCATCTTAACTCATGACAATGCTCTTTAAAGAATCTGAGAGCCCAACATGAAAGTGCTGTGAAGCCAGTACGAAGGAGCTGGATGCTGTCACTGCCTAATAGAGGCCAAGACCTCTTTGAAGTAGAACCCTGATTGTCCCAACAACTGTCAAAAAGAGAAACAAATAAGTCGTTCTATGTGCTGCTTTTATCACTTTTAAATTGAGGCTACACATGTAACATTTGCATGGCTGGTCAAAGGGGGAATCTGCGCCAAAGCAGAAGGATCCTGACCCAGACCTCCCACCCCCACTCCAAACACATAAAACCAAGGGATAAAATAAAACAAAGAAAGGCTTGCATATACAGCTGAGCTCCAAATCAAAAAGAAAAAGAATATATACAGATAGCAGTACAGGAACTCGAAATCAGACCTGAGTGGGAGCTCTAAATGCAATAATTAAGAAATCAATGACAAGACCTGATTATTCAATGCTTATACTAAAAAAGTGTGACACCATGAAATATATTCAGAGTAACATGAGACTGAATAAGTAACAACTCACCTTGACACAGACTCTTATCTAGAGTCACACCATAAAGCTGGTGGGAAAACACCACTCTTAGTGGGTCTTCCATAATTACAATGTAAAGAAATTTGGTTATTCAAGTCCCTAGAGTATCTTTTTAAGGCTTTCTAACTTATAGGGCCAAGTATGGCCAGTGGAAAACTTAAAAAAAAAATTAAAAGTCAGATGAACTACTCCAGATTCAAAGATCTTAATGCTTGATTTGCAAGTGACCAGAAGAACCAGCACAACTGGGGGACTCTGAGTAGGCACAGCATTCAACTAAAATATACCAACACACACAACAAACACACCACTTCATTACAAACCAATTCAAGGGCTTTACTTGGTAAAATTGTCAAAATCTAAATGTCTCAGAGCACATTTTAGAAAGGTTATTACTGAAGCACGAATATGCTTAAGTCTGTGCATTCATAATGATTATTCACAAGAAACTCATTGGACACCTCTGAAGACCACTTGGAATGCAACCTGATTTGAAAACAGGTAAATAAGGGGGAAGAATCAAGCATTTAATCCCTCTTTCCTGCACAAACGTACCTCAGGGTAACAAAGCAGTTAATAACATGAGGTTTCTCTATAAAGTTTCTCTCCAGAAAGTATTTCAGTCAATAAATGAAGATGGTAACATAAAAATGAAAACACCACCACTTTGCAAATTCTAAATCAGGGCTATAGATCATGAGTGCCAATGGCTGCCAACGTCACAAAAAAAGAAGCCTAAACAGAGGGACATACATGAAACCCACTAGGAAGAAATCCTGCCAGAAAATCTGAACCTGAATCAGACTAAACCAGGATCTGGTTTCCAGCTCATAGCAAACACAGGGAACAGATGAACACACTGAACGATACCTCAGAGATGCAATCGGCAAAACCCAGGCTCTGGTAAACAGACAAATGAATTTTTTGTCAAAAACTGACAAAAACAATTTTTTTCTTCAACAAGTAAACTGGAATGAAAAAAGTGACAGAGATGAAACCCAAAGGTTTAAAGACAGTAATGAGACATTCCAACCAAATGCCATGCATAGATCTTGTTTGAACGCAGATTTGAACAAACCAACAATATAAAATAAAATATTTTCAGGAATTCCCTGGCAGTCCACTAGTTAGCACTTTGCACTCACTGCCAAGGGCCTAGGTTCACTCCATGGTTGGGGAACTAAGATGCCATAAGCTTCAAGTCAAAATAAATAAGTACGTCTCTGGACTTCTGTATGTCTGAAATGTCCCACAATAAAGGCTAGAACAACAAATGGCAGAAACAAAATGGATTTTGTCTCATTCTGCTTGGAGCGTACTAATGGCCCTCTTCTAAACATTTTGCCTCTGAGAAAGGACCCAAGAGGCCCCAACCTGACTATTAAAAATTCTCTGTCTTCACAAAGGTAACTTTCTAAACATAACTAGCATTTAGGAGCCATAGATCAGTATATTACTTTCCAATCAGAAGGACCCAGGAGATGTAAGGAGCCTAAGAATTATTATGAATCCTCAAATTCAACTGCACATATGTGATTTTTGCAGTGGTTAAATACTCAAATTACATCTACTATCCTACTGAGAATATAAAATGTCATAATCACAAGCATGCACAAAAACTTATCTGCAAGGATGTACATCACAGTGTTATTCCAACAGCAGAAAACTAATAGCAAACTCATACCTAATGGCGGGGAAGGGATTAAATAAATTACAGTTCGTACACACTATGGAATACCACTTACCCATTTCATATGAGGTTGAGGGGACTAGAAAATGATGGTAAAATGCTCACAATATATTAAGGAGAAATCTGAGACAAAGTACATACAGCACAATGGTCTGTTTCAGGGGGGAAAAAAAAGGGTGTATAGAAAAAAGACCAAAGTATGTTCATCAAAATTACAAAAGCTAATTTCTCTAGGTAGTAGAACTATAGAGGATTTTCTTCTTTGTGCTTTTACTGTGGCTAGCAATTTTTCTGCAATAAAGGCAGAGATCCATAATTCCTCATCTACAATTCAGAAAACCAAAAAGTTCTGAAAATACACTTTCAAAAGTTAGTGGCAAATTTGTTTAGATACAAAACTGACATGGAGCAGCTTCACAGTTATCCCATTTAGTGTGAATATTAACAGGTTTCACTGCAAAAATATAATGTTTCAGAGTGCTGCCCCAGATTCCAGTAGGGGGTCAGTATCTTCCACAACCCCCAAATTCTGGATTCTAAGCCCCAAGATTTCAGACAAGTGATTGTGAGTCTATATCAGTTTGTAACTTTGCCACCATTATCTCATATTTGAAAATGCTGGGAGCCTCTGCTATCAATTACTGCTAAGTCGCTTCAGTCATGTCCGACTCTGTGTGACCCCACAGACGGCGGCCCACCAGGCTACCCTGTCTCTGGGATTCTCCAGGCAAGAACACTGGAGTGGGTTGCCATTTCCTTCTCCAATGCATGAAAGGGAAAAGTGAAAGTGAAGTTGCTCAGTCATGTCCGACTCTTCTGCAGCCTACCAGGCTCCTCCGTCCATGGGATTTTCCAGGCAAGAGTACTGGAGTGGGGTGCCATTGCCTTCTCCAGCTATAAATTACTATAAATCTTTACATGGAAACATAAAAAAAAAAAACAAACAGGATTATCATTCCAGATCTCTCAAAGGTGGCAAGCATTAGGCTCCCATCAAATGACTGTAGCAGCCCAGGTTTACCAAGCCCTTGGCAAGAGCCAGGCATTATGTGTCTTAATATCTTAGCTCATGAGATGCTGCTTCAGAAAGTAGGTACTATCCTGGGCACATTGTATTAGGTTGGCCAAAAGGTTCATTTAGTGTTTCAGTAACATCTTACAGAAAAACCCAAAGGAATCTTTTGGCCAACTCAATAAACATGGAGACACAGATGCTCAGAGAGGTGAAGTAATTTGCCTACCTCACAAGGCAGAGCTGGGTCTGAGCCTGACCCCATAGCTACCATGCTGAAACTCTCACCAGTTAAGTAAGTCAGAAGGCAGCTCTACTTCTTGGAACATCTTCACTGTTTTTAATAGTGGTAATAACATCACAAGTAAAGCAGAGACAACTGTTTTAAAAACTTTTTTGATTTGTAAACTAAACAAACCTGATCTACAAATTACTGAGAAAGGATAAATATGAAGCCATACCATATAATTTCTAGTATTACTACCACTAACTCTAACCTCACCAAAGTTATGTGAAGATGTTCTATGAATACAACAATATAATTTTCTATACCACAAAAAATCTCCCAGTAATCCTTTGGAAATCAGTGTGGGGAACATTTTCTGAGGGCTCTCCAACACAGACCCAGTTCCTGCCCACAGGAGAGCCTGACATTTCCAAGAACAAACTCTCCACCATCTACTTTTGGGGTTTCCTTGGTGTCTCTGGGCTATAAAACCTAGTAATTTACTCTCCCTACTGAAGACTAGGGTAGAAATAGCTTAACTTCCTTTTGAAAAACCAAAAGTCACAGCTGTTTGAGTGGACAAACCAAGGAGGGTGGGGTCCAGGAAAGAATCTTCTGAAGGGATTTTTCTGGCCAGACACAACTTTCACCAGGACCATAACCTCCCAGGACAAGTGAATATGCTGAAGCTGACTGAATACAAACCAAATTCTTCACAAGACTGTTTGACCTGTTTCCAGTCTCTAATTTTTATAACTAAGACACTCAAAACTGAATTTCAACCAGAGAAGTAAGAAAAGGGAGATCTCCGACTTACTAAACTTGTGTTAAATCCTTTTTTACTACCAGGAGACGCCCTACTCGGTTTAAGAATTAGGCATGCTCAGATGTTTGCAACTACACTACAGTCACTCCCAGGCATGCCACCTTTTTTGTTTTGTTTTTTAACAGGGGAACCACGTTCTGCTTTAGAGAAAGCAAAAATGTACAGTAACTTCAAAGGAAAGGAAAAAGGGCTGCCATGTGAATAAAATTATACTTAAATAAGTATTTTAAGAAGTTCCTTCAAAACCATTTTTTTCCCATTTATGTTTAATCGGAGGATAACTGCTTTACACTGTTGTATCGGTCTCTGCCGCATGACAATGTGAATCCGCCGTAAGTATACACATGTCCCCTCCCTCTTGAACCCTGCTCCTACCTACTCCCATCCTGCCCCTCAAGGTGGTCACAGAGTACTGGATTGAGCTCCCTGTGTAAAAAGTACATGCTCAGTTGCTAAGTATGTCCGACTCTTTGCAACCCCATGGACTGCAGCCCACCAGGCTCCTCTGTCCACAGGATTTCCCAGGCAAGAATACTGGAGCGGGTTGCCATTTCCTTCTCCAGGGGATATTCCTGACCCAGGGATGGAACCTATGTTTCCTGTGTCTCCTCCATTGACAGGTGGATTCTTTACTGACTGAGGCACCTGGAAAGTCCCCACTGTGTAAAAACCATTTTTTAATTAAGAGGTTTAGTAGAATATCTAGAAAACTGCTATAGCAGTAAACAGTTGTGGGGTTTCTGTTATTTTGTTTTTGCATTCTCTTAGAAGAGCAGGAACTTAGATCACACACATCCATGAGTTCCTGCTTCTAAGCCCGCCCTTTTGACATCCTTACATGGTCAGCATTGCTCTCCTCCTCAGGATGTTAAAATCATCTAGCTCAAAATAGGCATATTCAAAAGCAATCTGGCACAGAGGAGGGCAAAAGTAAAAGGGTCAGCACGAAAAAAATTGTCATGTCACTGCAATTTCCAAGCTACAGATCCATTTTCTGGTTGAAAGGGCCATTTCAATAGAACAGTTAGGGTAGCCACTCTTTTTTTGCAGTATGAATTCCTTAAATAAATATCAAGAATCCTTTCTTAAAAGCAATAACTCTGTCATATCTTCTGACATTTGGGGAGAACCAAATCCCAGGCAAGAATACTGGAGTGGGTTGCCATTTCCTTCTCCGGGGGATCTTCCTGACCCAGGGATCGAACCTGCATCTCCTGCTTGGCAGGCAGATTCTTAACTGCTGAGCCACCAGGGAAGCCCGAGGGTTACAATACATAAAGCAATAAACTGTGAAATCCAGACAAGCAAAGTATGAGTGCATGCAGTACGAGTCACTGCAGATAAGGGGTTCCAAAGTGGAAGTCTGAGAGATCCGTGTGTCTTAGGGTCATTAGGGAGGGCTTTGAGAAGTTAAGACCTAAGCCAAAGCAGTGTAACAGAATAGGGATGGGGTAAGAGAAGAGGCATTCTGTAGCTTAAGAACAAGCACAGAGCCTTTGTGGAAGGGGCTGGGGATAGGACTGCATCACAAACAGATGAGACAAACTTACATGTGATCTGGAACCTTTCTATTCACTGCAGCTGTATGCTCCCGCTCCCGCGAGCTTCCCTTGGTCACTCAAAACAGCTGGACAAGTGCAGGCTGCAACTGACAGCACTGGTGGGGCAGGATACGGCAGCTAACACAAGGGCCAGATCTGCAGCCACGGCGCCATGGCTCTCATTAATAACCCAGGGTCCTTGAGGTGGGTGTGTAGGCACAGGAGATCTGCCCTCTACTATTTCAAAACCTAAAAAGGGAGGACGTGCTGACCTAGGGATTATCTAAATGCACGGTTTCAATTTCTCAGAAATCCTTCACTAGGCTGAACCAGAGTCCCATCTAATTAATGACACACCTAGTGTAACCAGTGCCTGCAGGTCCTCCCTGCCCGTGGGAGTCACAGGGATGAGACGCCAGGGCAGCTCTGAGGCTATCTATCACCTGGATAACAGATACAGGAGCAGGTCAGAAGGAGCAAGCTCTCTTACACAAGCCATCCACCCTTTACTATAGAAACTGGACATATGAGCATGAAGCCCAAAGTAAAAAAAAAAATCAACAAAGATTTTCTAGTCTTGCTTAACTACAGGGCGCTAAATTTTCAGCAAAATGTCAACAGTCCCTGAGTGAGAGAACTAAGAGTAACCCGACCTGTACTTGAAGGCAGGAGATATGTGAAAGTTTCTCACCTCAGCAGGATATTCAGCAGGATACTGGGGAATAAGGTATCTCTGGCACACAAATGCTGTAGCCTTCAATGCATAAGAGACAGGCACCTCCAAACCGGTATGGCCTTTCTCTCATCTCACAGACATCAGAAGTGCAGAAATATCTAAGTAATCCAGGTAAAATTTCAA
This sequence comes from Bos indicus, assembly GCF_029378745.1. Lineage (NCBI taxonomy): Eukaryota > Metazoa > Chordata > Mammalia > Artiodactyla > Bovidae > Bos > Bos indicus. The sequence goes on along the minus strand of NC_091782.1, from coordinate 10,400,438 downwards.
ACCCAAATTATGCATTCAAAGTACATTTATTGAACACCTGTGTCAGGCACTGATACAAGAATCAGAAAAATAAAGAAAGACTAAATCACTCTGAAAGATGGAAGTACAGCTGTCCATTATTTCCTTTTATCATACCCAACCACTTAAAGCTCTGGATAGAAAGCTCTTCTAGTGGCCCACTAGCACAAAGGAGACCTCTGTGCCCCTGACAATGGTGGCCCACCTGGAATGCTCTCATAGTGCGTCACCTACCCAAATCCTCACATCCTTCACATCAGCTGACGTCCCCCTCCTCATCTCCACCTCATCCCATCCCAAAGTAACCTCTCATTTTTTTGAACTACTAACAGTGAGTACCACCATCAGTTTATGTAGAAATGTGTCATTCCCTATTTAATACCTGTGTTTATTCAACAAATCTTGAGTACTAATTATGTGACAGCATTGTCCTAGGGAGCTGTAGAAATTGCTGCAAATGGTACTGATTTTTGCCTCCCCTAAAGAACTCCCTGGGAGCATTCTTCTCTTAGACTGCTTTTTAGTATCTTCCTGTATAGGCCTGGCTTTGTACTCAGTGCTTAATACCTAATAATTTAATAGAGCCTTAGGCTTCTTTGGTCCAAGCTCACTCAAACTGAAGTTACATAAACTAATGGGGAACAAAAGCAAACGAAGCCATTTCTAAGTGAACTTCCACTTCTTAAAAACCTCAAAAGAACAAGGAAGGAAAAGAAAACCGGCTATGAAAGTGCTGCTGAAACATCACATTTTACTCACACTGACAAAGCACCTCCAATCGCCCCTCCAAGCCACACAAAACACGACCTTTTTCCTCTCAATCCTTACAGCTCCAGATTCAAGTGTTTGTTTTAACAGACCTTGGAAAAGTTTAAAGCACTCCTCAGTGTCCTAGACAAGTCTAACGCTTCATTTTTTGATGAATAAACCCCCTGATTGATGAACCCTGCATCTGCCACTTAACAAACTAATCCAGTGAGGTTCACTACAATAAACTGGAATTTAAGCTTCAAGCACAAGAGGGGCTCAAAGAAGAACACTTTGAACGTAATAAACCTAGAGACGATTTTAATATAAACAACAAAAGCCATGTCCTGCAGAGCCTGGTGGAAGGTTCCAAGTTCCCCAAAGAATGGAATCGAGAGCATTTCTTCAGGGGAACCGCGAGATTCTGTAAGGCGTGGGAGTTTCTGCAGGAGATGAGGGAGATTTAAAATACACATTTTTTCCCCCATAAAGTGGCTTGTGAGATACAGCAGCTGGCACCCGAAGGTGAAGCCCGGGCTATGCCATGCGGCGGAGGCTGCCACCTGGGCACTCCCACCATTCTTCGCAGCCCGGTCAGGACGGGAGACGAAGACAGCCCGACGCCGCGCGGACCCGCACCGGCGCCCCTCGCCCCAGGAAACCTAGCAAACCCAGCCCGCCAGGGTCTCCGGAGCCCCCATCTCTCCGGGGACCCAGGCGACGGACGGGGGAAGGGGGGTCTCCAAGAGCTACCCGGACCCGGAGCGTTACCTACCTGAGCAGACTGGACAGGGCATGGCTCGAGGAGCCAAGACCGCCGCCGCCACCTCCAGAGCCGCTGCCGCCGCCGCTACCGCCTCCAGAGCCGCCGCCGCCGCCGCCGCCCCCGAAGCCTGAGGAGAGCCGCTTCCCGGACAGCAGCTTCTCCACGGCCGGGAGGTGTCCGGTGCGGGCCGCCTCCAGCAGCTCCTGCTCCTTCCCCATCCCCAGGGCCGCCGCGCCCTGGACCCCGTTCCCTGGGCCGCCGCCGAACCCGTTCTGGCTCCCAAACTTTCTGTCTCCGGGCAACGCACCCCCGGAGCCGGCCGGGGACACCACCCCCCCTCCCCACGCCTTGTCCCTCAGGGGCGCGTCACTTCCGGGATCCGGCGTCACGCGTCACCGCGCCCCCGCGCCCCGCCCCCATGCCCACCTAGCTGGGCGGGGCCGCGCGGGCCGGCGCAGGTGGCTGCCGTCTGAGCCGAGTGGACCCGGCTGCGCCCTGATAAGCCTTCCCTGCCAAGAGGGCTGCGTCGTGGGGTCACCCGCTGTACAAGTGGAAGGTGACGAGCGCGGTCCACCTGTCCGCGCCCCCTGAAGTGCCCTCCTCCAGAGGTTTTGGGAACTCGCAAGACAGGAAATACGGTAATTCATCCAGGCAGTGTAGAAACAAAGAGAGAAGTGTGGTAACGCGCACCAACATTTGCAAGCCCATTCCCTCTGCACCATAAATATGTCATGGGTTTGGGAACCTAGTGATAAAATATGTGAATAATGTGACCTCCTCCGCACCTCATGCGGAAAGAGAGGAGATTCTTAAAAGGGAAATAACCCCACTTTATGCTCCCAATCCTTGAAATGCCTCGTTAAAGCGAAACATTCAAAGGAAAGACTTCCCTCCCTTTAGGATTTGTTTCCTCTTAGTTTCTTTTTTTTTTTTTTTTTTTACCGCCCTCCCTCTCGCCCCACCATGGAGGACCTTAGCTCCCCAATCGAACCCTCGCCCCTTGCAATGGAAACGCAGAGTTCTAACAATTGAACTGCCAGGGAGCCCCGTTTCCTCTTACTTTTGACGGATATTAACCAAACTGACATTAAAGGTCAGATTTGTAAAACCGACTCTGATCTTGAGTACTGGTGAATTGGGAAATATGCAATTCGGTAGAAACTACCTGTTTTGCTTCTGGTACTAGGGCTATTTCTGGCTCGAAGAAGGCGCTCAGTAGTTGTGGAGTTACTAATCAATTTGGATAAATTCAGTTCAAGCTGTACGACTATTTTTTTAGGTGCTTGAGGAACAAAAGAGAGATGCTGACAATTCCATGTTAACACAAGCCTCTGAGGTCCAACTGAACGCGTAAAAGGTTGAGTTCCTGTCTGCGTTTGCCCGGGAGCTGCTTTCCACAAGGGCGAACAACGGATGGAGTTTTCTCCTGTCCGCAAACTTTCCTCTGAGGAAAGCAGATTAGGAAGGCGTTAACAGGTTGTGATTTGAGAAGGACGGAAAGGAAAAAGGAGCCCTTCAGTAAACAACAAAACCCTCCTTTACAAATGCTGGCTTCTCAAGGTGGAAAATCCACAAACTGATTTCCGTACCCTCAACTTTCCCTCTCCGCACCGCCACCAAATGAGTAAACCGAAGCCCTGCAACCCTCCTGGCGCGTCTCTAAATGACCCCTTGGAGCAGCGGTCTTGGTGATGTCATCGGAGCGCGACGACCGGAAGTAAGCTGCGTCCTGAGCTCGGGAGTCTGACAGCGGCGCGTTCTCCTCTCCCGGGTTCTATCCGCGATGGATAATGCCTGCGAATCGCCCAAGGAAAAAGGTGGAGACACCGGGGAATCAGACGAGACGACGGCGGCTCCTGGGGGCCCCAGGGTTACAGATACGGACGGAATCCCGGAGGAAACAGACGGTGACGGAGACGGGGAATTGAAAGAGGCCGCCGCTGAAGAAGGCGAGGTAGGGAGAGATGTGTCCATGAGGCCGGCGTAGCTTGTGTCACTTCTCGCCCGACAGGCCTCCTGTTTGGTCCCTCCCAAGCTAAAACAGTCGAGGTCACCATAACCCTTTAGATCTGCAGTCGCAGAGTTGGGGTATAAAAGGGGAGGAAACCTTAGAGCCGTCTGAGTTCCAGTAACTCAACCATTAGGTCAGTATTTTTAATCACTGCCCTTGGGCGTTAAAGGTGCTTCAAAGAGGGGACTTCCCTAGCGGTCCAGTGGTCAAGACTTCACCTTCCAATGCAGCCTGTGCGGGTTTCATCCCTGTTTGGGGAGCGAAGATCCCATATGCCTCGCAGCCAAAAAACCAAAACATTAAACAGAAACAATAATGTAACAAATTCAATGAAGACTTTAAAAAGCCACTGCCAAGGGAATTTCAAATAGCTTCTTGGTTTTCCTGGTGAGGAAATTGGGGTCGATGCCAATCGACATTGAAACGGAGGGTAAAAGCTAGAACCCAGGATTCCTGGTACCCCTTTCACCTCAATATGATTTCTGAGATATTGCTTAAGCATAACTTCGTCACTATAGGCTGAGTCGTTAATGGGAGACTTTGAGGTAGTAATTTAGTCACGTTCTCCTCCTCTTGGGACATTTAACTGCTACCAGTGACCTAGGTGCTAATATCCAAGAGTTTCTATAGCACCAAACTGCTATCCCAAGTGTTCAGCAGTGTTGCTTCTGAGTATCAGTCAGAAGACCAGAATCTTAGAGCCTTAGGTAGGTTCCATTTCTAAAAATAGAGTCTTGAGGTCTTGGAACTGTAATTCCTGTTTGAATTTAAGTGTGAGCTCATGGGAGAAGACATTGGATTAAATGGAAGCTGCCTTTCAGAACATAAAGTTGCATCAAAATATATAAAATTAAGAACTTTAAGAAAAATGTGACAAAACTACTTTAAGAAGGAACTTAAAAAACAGATCTCAAGGACAGAAAGGATTTGAGTAATAATTAGCTTAGTTCAGTAAAGAGCTGTGCACATAGAAGATAAAAAACTTTTGATGCTTCTGAAACACTTTTTTAAATGGATCATATACCAGACCACAAAGAAAAGCATAAATTCTTAAAAATAAAAATCATAACATCATATTCTGTCAGTACAGTGCAATAGAACCTGAAATTAACAACACAGAGTTTCTCCCACTCCCTCAAAAAAACTAACACCTGGACATTTTAAACCAATTTCTAAATAGCTTTGGATTAAAGAAATTAACATCAAATCCTATTGGATTTTACCAAATTTTTATTTAAAGAAAAAGTCATTGTCTTACATATTTTTACAGAGATACTGAAAATAAGCACCCACCTCAAGAAACCAAAAAAAGAACAAGATAAACCAGAAGAATGTAAAAGCAAGGAGTTAATAGGGATTAAAAATAGACATTAATGAGTTAATGCTTTAAAAACTGTAAGAAACAATAAAATTAAGACCTGCTTATTTGCAGTGTTTATAGGCACTGATTTGGAGATCTTTAAGCTTTAAGAAAATCTAATGTTCAAGTTTAGACTAATTTTGAAAATTCAAGACAAATGGCTCATTTTTAAGGATAATGTAAATCATCAAAATTGAAGCACAAAAAGGTTGGAAAATTCATATGTATCAGTAACCAGAGAAGAAGTTGAAAAAGTTGTTAAAAGATTTACTGCCTTCACTCTCACCTACCTCTCATATTCCCATATGAATTTAAATGTGAGTTCCTCTGTAAGGAAAACAGAAGTTAAATCTCATTAATGAGGTTTGTCATATCCTTAGATTCTATGTTAAGTTGGAGGGGATGAAGTTTGGATTTTGAGGGGTTTTTGCTGTCTTTATTAAACATATTGTGAATAAAACAATGTTAAATGTTTATGCAAAGAGGGATAAATAATAAGAGACAAACCTTCAAAAAATGTTCAGTCTAGGGAATTCCAATGGTTAAGACTCTACACTCACTGCAAGGGGCCCAGGTTCAATCCCAGGTCAGGGAACTAAGATCCCACTAGCCACACAGCAAGGCCAAAAAAAAAAGTTCAAGTTCTCAGTCCAGTAATGGGAAATAAATATTTGCTTGATACAGTAGAATTGGAAAGAAGAAAAGAGCACTACATGTGTGAGAAGCTCACTTAAAAGTTCCAAATTCAAAGAAACACTGCTTTGATAAGAAGGTGCCCTTTTTAAAATATTCTTTCCACATGGACTCATCATTGGTAAAGAAATCCGTAGGTTTAGACGAAGAAGAGCTGGCTGTATGGAGAGAAGTTTTCTTATATCCCCTCTAAAGATTGAAGTCACTGACTTCTCTGGTGGTCCAGTGGTTGAAAATCTGCCTTGCTAACCCAGGGGATGTGGGTTCCATCCTGGTTGGGGAATTAAGATCCCACATGTGTGGGAGCAACCAAGCCCTCGTGCCACAATTCCTGAAGCCTGCGTGCCCTGAAGCCCTTGCGCCACAACTAGGGAGTCCGCAGCATGTGAAAGATGCCACAAGCCACAACTACGACCCAAGGCAGCCAAATAAATAAAGAATGAGGTCAGAAGGGTGGGCTCAAGGGGAGTGTGGCTTTCATGATCCTTGGCATTACCATGCCTGTGTAAACAGATACTGAAACTAGGATCATAGGTTACCTGGAAAACTGGATTATGTAGCAGCTTTTCTTTCCCCGGTTGGGCTGTAAACTCCTTTAGTAGAGATAGGATATCTTATCTTTGATGTACAGCCAATGCCTGGAACCAAAAAACTACAGAAATAAGAGAATTCGTTGTGTTGTATGAGAACAATGTCTTTTTGCCTTACTCAAGTCTGTAAAGTAGGCCGTATATATAAAGGGTTTCTTTTGTCTTCTTAGCTCAAGAGTCAGGATATTGCAGATTTAACAGCAGTTGAAAGGGAAGACTCATTACTTACTCCTGCAGCCAAAAAACTGAAAATAGATACCAAAGAGAAGAAAGAGAAGAAGCAGAAAGTGGATGAAGATGAGATTCAAAAGATGCAGTAAGTCAGTTTTCTGATCACTCCCTTTTCAAGGCTCTAAACTGACCACATAGTTAATACATTTTTCTTGGCCTTAAAATTTACTTTTTTAAACTCAAACTAAGATAATTAATATATCAATATTATGGTTAAGTTAAAAGAAAAATATCACTTTCAGTTCAGTTCAGTCGCTCAGTCATGTCCGATTCTTTTCAACCCCAAGGACTGCAGCATGCCAGGCCTTCCTGTCCATCACTAACTCCTGGAGTTTACTCAAACTCATGTCCATTGAGTCAGTGATGCTATCCAACCATCTCAGCCTCTGTCATTCCCTTCTCCTCCCGCCTTCAATCTTTCCCAGAATCAGGGTCTTTTCAAATGAGACAGTTCTTCACATCAGGTGGCCAAAGTATTGGAGTTTCAGCTTCAGCATCAGTCCTTCCAATGAATATTCAGGACTGATCTCCTTTAGGATGGACTGGTTGGTTCTCCTTGCAATCCAAGGTACTCTCGAGTCTTCTCCAACACCATAGTTCAAAAGCATCAATTCTTCGGCACTCAGCTTTCCCTATAGTCCAACTCTCACATCCATACATGACTACTGGAAAAACCGTAGCCTTGATTAGACAGACCTTTCTTGGCAAAGTAATGTCTCTGCTTTTTAATATGCTGTCTAGGTTGGTCATAACTTTTCTTCTAAGGAGTAAGTGTCTTTTAATTTCATGGCTGCAATCACCATCTGCAGTGATTTTGGAGCCCCCCAAAATAAAAGTCTGTCACTATTTCCACTGTTTCCCCATCTATTTGCCATGAAGTGATGGGACCAGATGCCATGATGTTAGTTTTCTGAATGTTGAGCTTTAAGCCAACTTTTTCACTCTCTTCCACTTTCATCAAGAGGCTCTTTAGTTCTTCTTTGCTTTTTGCCATAAGGGTGGTGATATCTGCATATCTGAGGTTATTGATGTTTCTCCCGTCAATCTTGATTTCAGCTTGTGCTTCATCCAGCCCAGCATTTCTCATGATGTACTCTGCATATAAGTTAAATAAGCAGGGTGACAATAAACAGCCTTGACGTACTCCTTTCCCTATTTGGAACGAGTCTGTTGTTCCATGTCAAGTTCTAACTGTTGCTTCCTGACCTGCATAGAGATATCTCAAGAGGCAGGTCAGGTGGTCTGGTATTCCCATCTCATTAAGAATTTTGCAGTTTGTGGTGATCCACACAGTCAAAGGCTTTGGCATAGTGAATAAAGCAGAAATAGATGTTTTCCTGGAACTCTCTTGCTTTTTCAATAATCCAGCGGATGTTGGCAATTTGATCTCTGGTTTTTCTGCCTTTTCTAAAACCAGCTTGAACATCTGGAAGTTCACAGTACTGTTGAAGCCTGGCTTGGAGAATTTTGAGCATTACTTTACTAGCATGTGAGATGAGTGCAATTGTGCAGTAGTTTGAGCATTCTTTGGGATTGCCTTTCTTTGGGATTGGAATGAAAACTGACCTTTTCCAGTCCTGTGGCCACTGCTGAGTTTTCCAAATTTGCTGGCATATTGAGTGCAGCACTTTCACAGCATCATCTTTTAGGATTTGAAAGTATCACAGTTAACATTTTGACATATATTCACCAAGATATTTTCTTTACATATATTTATCTGTAAATAAAATTAATTTCAAAGATGTTAAATACTGTTGATAACCTGTTTTCATTATGTTTTCTGATTGTAAAAATAGTATGAATTTGTTGCAAATAATTCAGAAAATACAGAAAAATAGAAAAAACAATTACTTATAACCCCACAACCCAGAGTTTACCCAGGGCATATATTTGTGTATATACCTTTTCAGATATAGTTTAATGTTTGATATATATACATATTTTCATGTCAGTAAATATGCCCGTAAATTGTCATTTTTAACAGCCGCATTGTATTCTATTATGTTGATGAACTATAATATAATGTAATCTACCTCTGCAGTTGTTTTGTTTTTCTTTTGACATTATGATCAACATCTTTGAGCATGTCTTTGCATACCTGTCCATATACTTCCTAAAATAAACCCCTGGAAGTGTAATTGGTAGTTTAAACAATATGAACATTTTCAAAGGATTTTCATTTGTATTTTCAGAATCCCCAAAAAGGTGTTCCACCCACACTCTACCAGCATGTATGAATTTGTGTCTTCCCACCCTCACTAGCACCATGCTTTTTAATACTTCTTTATCTGTTTTTTGAAAAATGTTTATCATGTGAAATGTAGTGAGGTAGCATTATGGGAAGAGAGAGCCTACTGCTGAAAACATAATCTATCTACTGTGATTCAGTAACCCAACATTGGTTTTGTTCTTAGTGAAGTAAGAAAGGAACTTATGTTTCACCTGTTGTCGAGTAATAGAAATACTTTCTCTTCATTCCTCATAAATACTAAGCCGAATACTATTGGTCCCTTGAAAAATTAATTTTTTTAATGTCTGAGACTTGGTTTTATTGACATAATAATGTGTATATCTTAAGTATTTGTTGTTATAAGTGAACTTAATTACCTGAATCTTTGTCTAGAATCCTGGTTTCTTCTTTTTCTGAGGAGCAGCTGAACCGTTATGAAATGTACCGCCGGTCAGCTTTCCCTAAGGCAGCCATTAAAAGGGTAAGGACGGACTGTCACACTCATTTCCATGAGCCATGAGAATTGAACAGGGCTCAAGGGCTGTATCCACTGACATTTTGCAGTGAAGTATTAGGCAAGTTGGTGGAACATTTAGGCAGGAAAATAAAAATACATGCCCCTCAATAGTCTGACCAGTTGTAGTTTTATATTCTTGACAAATAGGCCATTATACACCTGAAAGCTTGTATTACTGGTGTCAGTTTCAGCATCAAGCCTTTAGTGAACTCTTAGTTCAGAGCTCTTGTGGGTGTTATGTTCCAAAGCCAGTCCTTGACTACCTTACTCACAGTCTTTTGTCCTTCTTTCAAGCTGATCCAGTCCATCACAGGCACCTCTGTGTCTCAGAATGTTGTTATTGCTATGTCTGGTATTTCCAAAGTTTTCGTCGGGGAGGTGGTAGAAGAAGGTAAGTGGTATTGGTCTAAATACTGGATTGAGCCTGTGGTGGTCTTATTTCCAAGGATATATATACTGAGAGACTTATGAGGTCCCAGTGGTAGTTTCCATTTACACTAGAAGTTGACCAAGGCAAGAGCCTTATATTCAGGAGAGCATGTATTGAATGCATTATTCCTTGAAAGTTTCAATACTAGGAGGTCTGGAAACACCTTGGAAGTCTCCCTTCCTGATTCTTGTCCTCAGCCCAGGGTGACAAGTAGACGGTATTTTTCTCCAATGGACTTTGTTCATTTCTGCTCCCCAAAGTAGAGATACAAAGAAAGTCATCCCTGGGGCTGACCAGTGTGGTATGGTGAGTAGTTGTCCCTGATGTTATGATCCCCTGGGAGCTCCTGTCCATCAAGTAAAGAACCTGGCTGCTACTCTCTGCTCATTTCTAGCTGGTGAAATATTTATTCTTTCAAGGAGAAGCTGTGTTTTGAACTGTTGCCTGTGATAAGGCCTGATGTGGGATATCATGCTAAAGCTAAATGATACATTTTATAGCATTCTCTGAAGAAGGGAAAATATCTTGGTTTATTTCTTTAGCACCTTTAAGAGGAATTAATGAGCATTATAGGACTCGAAAGGATTGTGATAAGCTCTTGTGTGATAATGAAACTCTTCTCCTTGTCCTCTGTTTAGCACTGGATGTGTGTGAGAAGTGGGGAGAAATGCCACCACTGCAACCCAAACACATGAGGGAGGCTGTTCGGAGGTTAAAGTCGAAGGGGCAAATTCCCAACTCAAAGCACAAAAAAATCATCTTCTTCTAGACCAAAGTCTAGAAGAACGAAGCCCTGCTTCCGGACTTCCTATTGCATGAGATTCTCTGCACTGGTGCTTTGGTATCTCAGTCCTCCAAGGATTCCATGATGATTTTAATGTCTTTCTCAAAACTGATAATTCATTGCATCTAAAAGAAGGCATGCACCCTGTTTCATACTTGCCTTGACTAAATATTGACTAAATATTGGGACCTCTGAGGGCATCTGAGGCATTTAACTATTACTGGCTAGTTGGAAGAAGAAAGGTTGGTGTGCCTTAAGCATCTTCTGGACAGGAATGCTGCTTTCAGAAAGAAAACCTGTTCAAGACGGTTTGATGGTTTCACATTGAAGCCTGAAGTTGCTGTGAATTAGGTTGTTTCTTTACATCTGGTTTTAAGTAAATGAAACAATCAGAAACTTGACCTGTGATACTCCACCATGAAGGACATGGTGACAGCAGAAGCAGTGGAACAGTTTGTCCCTGTAAACATTTGAGATTCTTCTATGGTGAATGATTAATAAAGCTGTTTTCCAACCTGCCTTGTGTGTATTTTTTCTGTCTAGCTGGTTGGGATGGGGAGAAGTTTGCTGGTGTCCAAATAAAACTTGTCTGGGATTTTTTGTGAAAGTTGGAGCCCTCCCCATCCCTACTAGAACCATTAAGATTGTATCTCATAAAGAATACTTAAAGCACTTAAAAACAATGTAAATGCCTATGTGTTTCAATTCCTATAAACAGATATACCAGAACCAATACTGTTTAATAAGTTTAATTTGCTTTTTTCAGGTGGTTCACAGAACCAGTACACTCAAGGTTTGATTAGATATTGCAACATTAAAATTTCTCAATACTGACCAATATTCCAGTTCATTGGATACATTCTCATTGTTTTCCTCAAGAAGAGGGGAATGGAGGGACTTTTTATTGACAGTGATTAGCAGTAATAAGGCTACTGTAGTATAATTGGCAATGGGCAATCTCCAAGAGTTCTTTCTTCTCTATCATTCAGTACCATAAGGAGAGGGGTTCTGAAGCTTTTTGCTTTTGAAGCTTTCCTGAGCATGTCAGTAAAGATTCCAATTCTGGTTAGCACCCTGAGCAGGGGAAACAGCTTAGACACAAAGTTGGGCAAATCTGGATTTTAGTGTCTAGCATTAAAACTTGTGGCTTTAAACATGTACTTAGCTAGTGGAGAAGACACTTCAGTGGTGCATTTCACCAAGAAACGCTGTAAGACTCAGGCTAAATCTTGACCAAAAACTGCAGGGAAAACCAAATAAACAAAAATACATATCTCAGCTCCAGAGGAAGCTTTTTAAGTGGTCATAGGAGCTATACCTATTGCAATATGAGATACTGGATAAGGCTGAAATTTACAGATAATAAGGAAGAAAGTTCACATCCCAAGTATAGCCACTTAGCAAAGCCTCACAGTTGAAGGTTATCTAAGAGTATTCCCCCTTGTATCTGTTGTAAGAGATGGAAAAAATAATCCCCATTCAACAACAGCAACTGTATGTACCTACCCAGAGGTGAATGGGAATATTCCTCCTCCAGCAGGAGGTAGGGGAAGATTCCAGGGAAGGTTATAGTCCCTGAAAGGAGAGGACCTCAATCACAGCAGAATCTCTTGAAGCACAATAATGACTATGGTCAATCACAGAGCAATGACAGCTCTTGGAGTTCTCAAATAGCCAGATGTCATCCCACTAGCTTGCGCAGCAATGCTGTTTCCATCATTTTGTGATATTACTATTAACTGTTTTTGAAGTTAAGGTAAACATATAAGGGAGGGAAAAAACGAACCAACCTTAGTTTAAAGGTTTGGAATGCAAAGTTCCTGTATCGGTATGTTCAAACTACACCACCTTTCCACCACCCCCTAAACTAGCCTATGGGAAAACTGACGTAAGTGGATGAAATGGAAGAATTTCAGTTATGCGGTATGTGAGGGCTGCCTTAAGCCTTGTATATTCCAAATACAGGAACCATTCCTTTCAGAACCATGAAAAAGTGTACATAAAGGTTGAGGCCCATGGCAAAATGAGGGTCAGATTAAATGCACAGCAAAAAGCAGCCATGGTTAGACTAGAACCCATTCCTTCTGTCTTAGGTCTAATAAACTAGCTTACAGATGATTCCAGTGAGTTAAAAACAGGATTTGAGATTGCTAAGCACCCCTGCAGCTTAGCTAAGAGAGATTTAAACCAGTCCATTTGCACTAAAGCATATCTCCAGTACCTCCATGTAAACAGGAAATCTAGACAGTCACAGGTAATACCAGGTGTAAACGCTTCACAGCTGACACGGTGACTGCAGTGGCGGAAGTCTCTTGGATAGGGGTGTTTCACTCCAGACATTTTCTTGAGGTATTATTATTTCGTGTTCACAGTCTTAAAGCTCCAAGGCAGAAATCGTCAGCAGGCCGAAGGAGCTGATACTACTATTTTTTTCCTTCCATCCTTTTCATTTATTCTGAGGACTACCAACAAGGTCACATTTCTTCACTATGAAAGTTTTTCTCCCCCCAGTGAATAGGAGTATGAAGTTATACAAGATGACTTTTACTAAAATTCCATGGGATGCTGACCCTCTACCGTATTTCCTGAGTGAGGAACTTCAAGACAATGGCCAAAGCTATCACGTAAGCAAATTCAAATTCTAGGGCTACATTTGTCACATGGACAAGAGCGCCACAGAGCCCAGAAACCTGAGCGAGCTCTGGTCATTAAAGGGGTGAGCCTCGGCGCTGGCCAGATTTGTTTCTATTGCCTCCTACCAAGCGGACACTTAAAGAGAAAGTGTACCAGGCAACTCTTCGCATGGAGGGACAGGGAGGGCAGGAAAGCAGGGGAAGGGAAGAGAACCAGAACGTGATTTGAGACCAATGCAGGTGAGCCCGAGGTTGGATAATTCTGTCTTCTGGCTACTGGCTCTTCCTCTGTCCCCTCTAAGAACATTAGACATGCCACGCTGGAGAGGACCAGTGATCCTTTTTGTTCATCATTCTGCCTTTGACAGAAGCACTTAAAGGGGAGTCTGTGGAGGGATGCAGTGGGTAACTCCATTGTATATCACCAAATAACCCCAGTTTCCTATAATTCCTTTTGGAAAGTCATCGTGCAAGGATTCCTCGTAAACCTTCTGCACCAATATACTTTCTTACAGCACCACTTCTTAAACAGAGAGCCCTAGGAGTTTCTGATTTGCTACAAGAAGTGCTTGTAGGTGCTAAGGCTACAAGGGCCAGCCCTAGTATTGTGGGACCCGAAGCACATGCCCTGGATCTTGACTGAATATCTGACCTAACACTACCCTCAGCTTTCATCCTTTTCAGAACTGGAGCTCACATTTTAAAGACGTGTACCTCCACCCCTGATGATTTTTGCTGTTCTCTAGACCTTTTCACCTTTCACCACATACTCTGTAAGTAAGGCCCCTAGAAGTGCACAGATCATTTAAGGCGTTACCATGGTCTTTTCTGAGATGCTGTTTTCTGTGTTGGCTCCACACGCCCTACAGCAGCACTCTGACCCCTCTTCCCTTATGGCAATGCTTAGGTTTCTTTCCTGAGCTCTTTCCAGGGCTCACTGTCTCAGTGGTTGCTTATTCTCCCCTAAGGGCACTGCTTCACACTAACCTATAGAGAATCTCACCTGACATTTTCCTGAGTATTCACAGCCCAGTCTTTGAATCTTCTGCAAACTTTTTTTTTAATTTTATTTTATTTTTAAACTTTTCATAATTGTATTAGTTTTGCCAAATAATTTTTTTTTAATCGCCTCTGGTTTATCTTCACTGCCTGGAAGTAGTGACATTTGATTGCATTATAATATCCTACTTTCAGGTTATTTATAAAATTCTTAAATAAGGTTAAACCAAGCATCAACCGATAGGGAACTTCCACTGTTGACATTCTCTCAGAAAGATGTTTATTCTTAAGTCTCTCAGCTGTTTCCTAAGCATGAGAGGATATCCCCATAAACTCATAGCAATTGCTGTTTTTAAAACTGTCTTAGTTTTAAATCACAACAAAAAGCCTTTAAAAGTCTGAGCAAATTAGATCTTGTTCCTTCTTGAATGTATATTTCTTTTTATCGTCAAAATACTAGAATATACAAGTCAGGCATGATTCCCCATAAAGGAAACCATTTATCTTTCCCCTAGTAGGTCATGTGTGATTAAGACTTTAGTGACACTACTAAATCATTATTTTACCATCTCGCCAATTCAAGGTGAGTTCGCTGATGAACAGTTCTGTCCAATCAACAGAGCTTGAAGTACAGCACAGAGCAGTATGGATCAAGATAGAATGTTGGGGAGGAATTAGGGAAGAAAGAGGGGGAAATAGCTCTTTCAGCAGTTAGGGCAAAACCTAGCTATGCTGAAGGTTTTTTTTAACTCAAGTCAAAATAACATGATTTTAAAAAGCCACAGTGATAGAGGCAGGTGAGAGGCAACTGCTGAGATGTTTATGTTACCGTATAAAACACAATTTCAGTTCCGACACCACCAAGGACTAAGGAGATTGCTGGTAGGAAGTCACAGCGCTGGGAAAGCTGATGTGCCAGGGACCCCCGGGAGACAGGAAAAAACCTGTGAGGGGCAGCTGTGGAAGACAGACAGGACACGGCTGGCAATAGTGGGTTCAGTAGGAACCAAGCTCTCCTACGATCCCCACCAAGCCTTGACCTCAACCTAGCCCAGAGTGAATCGTTTCTTGATTTAAATTTCAAACACACTGTGTTACAGAAGGGAGAGGTGATACAAGGGAGCCGCTACTGCTGTTTACTTCCTACCACAGCATCACAGCGATGACAGGCGTCACAGAGGAAGCTTAACCCTGAACGATCTGATTGTAACATCAGCCAAGATGACAGGGGCTTAGTTTCCTTTCCAAACAAGGCAGAATCCATGTCTCACTTACTCCTGTGCCTCCCCTGGCTCCCGCCTTGCTGGCTACTTCCTGTTCCATTCTACCGCCGCAGCACTTCCCAGGTCCACTACAGAAAGCAAGCTCTGAGACACAGAACCTTTGGTGACTCTGTGGGTGACCGAACAAGGAGATGGGAACTCTGCGCTGTTCACACAGGTTGTGGAGCAAGCAAAGGTCTCTGCCATGAAACCAGGTGGTGAAATGACCCTACAGTGTTGAGAAGATTCCACCTAGTGTGCTGAGGGCCAAAAGGACAGGCGAGACGTGATGCCTGAGCCACACACAAAGTGGGCCCCAACTTTCTGGAACGTGGTCATGCTTTGCCCTGTCTTCCATCCAAGTCAGAACCGCTAGTACAAAGGACACCACCAGGAGTGAGCTGTGCGTCCTCCGCCGGCTTGTCCAGCACTGGACGGAGTCTGTCACAGGTGGTGTGACTGCTGGTGATCTCCTCCTCTCTCCTTGGCAAAGATCGCTGAGCCACTGCTGTCAGAGCTCAAAGAGGGGGTTATATTTCCTAATCTCTTCAAGAAGTTTTTCTTTATCCTGGTTGGCTTGAGCCAATGCTTGTTTAGTTTCTATAAGTTCCTTTCGTAGGGTAGGCAGTTCATTCACCTGAGGAACAACAAAGAAGTCATGATCAATCAATAAGGTAACACACCTTGCAAAGACATCCAGTAAGGGAACATGGAGGGAGAATTCAAGCAGCACAATCCGCAAGTTTGGTCAAAGATCAAGAGAACCAGCAAGGTCTCTTCTCAGAGGCTAATCCCCTCTTCAGAGCTCATCAGCTGCAGGGACAACAGCAGGTGGAAGATGTCATCAGCAGGCATTCATCTCTAGCTCCTGACCTCCAGCCTCTGTTCAGCACTTCCAGAAGCTACTGCTAGGTGACAAAAGCCCAGACCGCCCAGCTGTACCAGCACAAGCAACCTTGTCAGCCCTCTGGATTTTACCCACTTCTATGATTACAACCCCAAAGGGTTTACAGGAAAGGTACTGTTCAGTTAGGGCCTCACCTGTGGACCAAAAGCCTCCCCGGTGGACACCAAAAACACCTGTTCTTTGGGGGGCTGCCTCTTCTCACTCTTAGGTGCTTTGGCTGATGGTCTGTCTTGAGCAGCAGCTGGAAAAAAGTAAAGGCTCTGAATGACAACTGCCAGCAACAAGCGGACTGTTCCTACTTGTCGTCTATTTCCTTACAGGAGCAGAAAGGTAGAGAAGCCGGGAGGCTGACAAGCCCTACTCACCACCTATGTGGAACACACCATCGTCACTCCGACTCAGGACAGTGTGCTCCACGGACAGAGTGATGGGTATGGGGCCTGGTGAGGTGGGGTAGATGGGGGGGACATCATCCTGCAGGAAAGAGAGAAGCCACATGAGGCCCCCAACCAACTCAGTGCAGCTTAGGTAACAAGCCATGCTTCCAACTGTGGAGCTGGAAGCACTGTGTATCCATACACTCTAGCGAGGCATGAGACGCATAATGAGTCTCTCCCATTCTAGACACAGTGAGCCTGAGGATCTGCTAACCTGTGGGCTTGCACAGTCATGCTGCATGCCAAAGGGCAGGGCTAGAGACAAGGCCCCCCTCACTTGAACCTAGAACTTTTTGCTGCTACTACATACTTAGGTACTACTGTAGTAGTGAATACTAACATGCCTTTCCTCACTTGGTCCTCCCCATATTTCACAGGGACATGAGAAGAAGTTAACAGCTGTCACTGTTAACAGGGTCAAGGGTCAAGAATCCGTTGCTTGACCAAGTCTAGGGTAAACCCCAAAGTTCCTCTCACCTTTAGAGTGACCCTGGAGTTCAGGAGCTCAATCTGCATGGGAACCACCACTGGTATCTCCTCATCCTCCAAGAAGGGCCCCAGGCCACTGAGCACCGAAGTGAGCAGCTCAAGGTCACAGCCCTGAAGCAACAAATGCAGGAAGCCGTTCTGTGTAGCCAGAGGGGAATGAACAGCTGCACCAGGCCCCACCTCAAAGCGAAGGCCCACAGCTGGCCTGATGTGGCCAGTCTTCGAAGTGGAGGAGTCCTGAAAGCTTGTGCCTTTGTGAAGCAAGACAGAAGGAAAATACATTAATTAATTACCAGCCAGTGATTGCTCAAAGCACTTTAATATATAGTTAATATTCACAACCATTGTGATTATCTCAGTTGTAAAGATCTTTCTTGTACAGTTCTTCTGTGTATTCTTGCCACCTCTCCTTAGTATCTTCTGCTACTGTTAGGTCCATACCATTTCTGTCCTTTATTGAGCTCATCTTTGCATGAAAAGTTCCCTTGGTATCTCTAATTTTCTTGAAGAGATCTCTAGTCTTTCCCATTCTATTGTTTTCCTCTATTTCTTTGCACTGTTCACTGAGGAAGACTTTCTTATCTCTCCTCGCTATTCTTTGGAACTCTGCATTCAAATGGGTATATCTTTCCTTTTTGCCTTTGCTTTTTGCTTCTCTTCTTTTCACAGCTCTTTGTAAGGCCTCCTCAGACAGCCATTTTGCCTTTTTGCATTCCTTTTTCTTGGGGATGGTCTTGATCTCTGTCTCCTGTACAAGTAACTAACCTCCGTCCATAGTTCTGCAAGCACTCTGTCTATCAGATCTAGTCCCTTCAATCTATTTCTCACTTCCACTGTATAATCGTTCAGGATGTGATTTAGGTCATACTTGAATGGTCTAGTGGTTTTCCCTATTTTCTTCAATTTAAGTCTGAATTTGGCAATAAGGAGGTCATGATCTGAGCCACAGTCAGCTCCCGGTCTTGTTTTTGCTGACTGTATAGAGCTTTTCCATCTTCGGCTGCAAATAATGTAATCAATCTAATTTTGGTGTTGGCCATCTGGTGATGTCCATGTGTAGAGTCTTCTCTTGTGTTGTTGGAAGAGGGTGTTTGCTATGACCAGTGCATTCTCTTGGCGAAACTATTAGCCTTTGGCCTGCTTCATTCTGTACTCCATAGCCAACTTTGCCTGTTACTCCAGGTGTTTCTTGACTTCCTATTTTTGCGTTCCAGTCCCCTATAATGAAAAGGACATCTTTTTTCATGATGGTGTGATCACTGACCTAGAGCCAGGCATCCTGGAATGTGAAGTCAGGTGGGCCTTAGGAAGCATCACTACGAACAAAGCTAGTGGAGGTGATGGAATTCCAGTTGAGCTATTTCAAACCCTAAAACATGATGCTGTGAAAGTGCTGCACTCAATATGCCAGCAAATTTGGAAAACTCAGCAGTGGCCACAGGACTGGAAAAAGTCAGTTTTCATTCCAATCCCTAAGAAAGGCAATGCCAAAGAAGGCTCAAACTACTGCACAATCGCACTCATCTCACACGCTAGTAAAGTAATGCTCAAAATTCTCCAAGCCAGGCTTCAGTAATACATGAACCATGAACTTCCTGATGTTGGCTGGTTTTAGAAAAGGCAGAGGAACCAGAGATCAAATTGCCAACATCCACTGGATCACTGAAAAAGCAAGGGAGTTCCAGAAAAACATCTATTTCTGCTTTATTGACTATGCCAAAGCCTTTGACTGTGTGGATCACAATAAACTGTGGAAAATTTTGAAAGAGATGGGAATACCAGACCACCAAACCTGCCTCTTGAGAAACCTGTATGCAAGTCAGGAAGCAACAGTTAGAACTGGACATGGAACAACAGACTGGTTCCAAATAGTGAAAGGAGTACGTCAAGGCTGTGTATTGTCACCCTGCTTATTTAACTTATATGCAGAGTACATCATGAGAGACCCTGGGCTGGAGGAAGCACAAGCTGGAATCAAGATTGCCAGGAGAAATATCAATAACCTCAGATATGCAGATGACCCTTATGGCAGAAAGTGAAGAAGAACTAAAGAGCCTCTTGATGAAAGTGAAAGAGGAGAGTGAAAAAGTTGGCTTAAAGCTCAACATTCAGAAAACTAAGATCATGGCATCCAGTCCCATCACTTCATGACAAATAGATGGGGAAACAGTGGAAACAGTGTCAGACTTTATTTGGGGGGGCTTCAAAATCACCGCAGATGGTGACTACAGCCATAAAATTAAAAGACACTTACTCCTTGGAAGAAAAGTTATTACCAACCTAGACAGCATATTAAAAAGCAGAAACATTACTTTGCCAACAAAGGTCCATCTAGTCAAGGCTATGGTTTTTCCAGTAGCATGTATAGATGTGAGAGTTGGATTATAAAGAAAGCTGAGCGTCAAAGAATTGATGCTTTTGAACTGTGGTGTTGGAGAAGACTCTTGAGAGTCCCTTGGACTGCAAGCAGATCCAACCAGTCCATCCTAAAGGAGATCAGTCCTGAATATTCATTGGAAGGACTGATGTTGAAGCTGAAACTCCAATTCTTTGGCCACCTGATGCAAAGAGTGGACTCATTTGAAAAGACCCTGATGCTGGGAAAGATTGAGGGCAGGAGGAGAAGGGGACGACAGAGGATGCGATGGTTGGATGGCATCACTGACTCAATGGACATGAGTTTGAGTAAACTCCGGGAGTTGGTGATGGACAGGGAGGCCTGGCATGCTGCAGTCCATGGGTCGCAAAGAGTCGGACACGACTGAGTGACTGAACTGAACTGAATATTCATAACAGCCCTGTACCAGAAGTGTTATTATCTTCCCATTTTACAGATGAGAGAACTGAGGCACAGAGAGTAACCTGCCAAAGCAGCAAAGGTTGTGGACTTCCCTGGTGGTCCAGTGGTTCAGTCTGCCTGCCAAGGAAGGGGACAGGGTCTGGTCCCTGTTCTGGGAAGATCCCACATACCACAGGGCAACAAAGCCCTTGCACCACAACTACTGCAGCCCATGTTCTAGAGCCTGTGCTCTGCAACAACAGAACCCACTGCAATAAGAAGCCCACGTGCTGCAACTCCAGAGTACTCCCCACTCACTGCAACTAGAGAAAGCCCACACACAGCAACAAAGACCCAGTGTAGCCAAAAATAAACACTTTTTTTAAAACCAACAAAGTAACACAGTTTGCAAGTAGCAAGGTAGGAGCTGCATGCAAGCTGCCTGACTGCAAAGACCATGGGCTTGGCCAGTCTGCTTTAATGCCTCTCATGGTAGGAGGGACATTAAGGACCAATTAAAAAGCTGGTCTTGCTTAGAATCAGAGGCAGTGGGCTAATAGCCAAGGTGAAGCTGAAACAGAGGACCCTCGGGAGTTCCCTGATGGTCTAGTAGTTAGATCTCAACTCTTTCACTGCTAGGACCCAGGTTCATCCCCTGGTTGAGGAATTGAGATCTTACAAGCCATACAGCACAGCCAAAAATGAATAAACAAACAGTGGACCCTCAACTCTGCTAAATTTGATCATCTCTTCCTTTCTCCAAGTCTTGATCTTCTCATCTTTCTCTCAGGAAGCCAAGCAGGATCTATGTTAATTTACTCAAAACTGCATGAAGAATAAGCTCAGGTGCAGCCAAGGCTATGAAGCAACTTACATACCTATATACCTGTAAATTGGTACAACCGTTCTGGGGAAAAAATGGGCATTATCTAGCAAAATGACAGCTATACCTACCCTAATGACCTAGCAACTATTTCCTCAGGAACATAAACCTGGAGAAACTCTCCAACATACGTAACAGGAGACATATACAAGGATGGGCATGTCAAAAGAACCCTATTTGAAACAGCAAAAAAAAGTGGAAACAAACCACATGTCTGTTCAGAATAGAATGAAGACGTGAACAGAGTAATGAGTACAAGAGAGATTTTGGGGGTGATGGTGATGGTTGCAGAACTCTGGAAGCTTACTAATATTTATCAAAGTACACACAAAGAGTGAATTTCATAGTACGCATATTATACCTCATTAAAGCAGTTGTTTAAAAAGTCATACATTTCTCCAATAGAATATTATAAAGTAGTGAAAATGAATGAATTACAGCTAACTCAACAACCTAGAAGGATGTGAAATCATAGTACTTGAAAGGAGAAAATCACAAAAGAATATAAACAATAATTCCACTTAGAAAAACTCAAAAGCCTACACAGCTAAATACACTGATAAAAAAAAAACATGTGGAAGAATTGTAAAGCAAGAAAATGAAAAATACAAATTCAGGATAGTGATCCCCTATGATAGGTGAGAGGCAAGAGGAAGGTTCTGGAGAGGGGCTCCCGGGGCTCAAACTTAATGGTACTGTTCTATTTATTAAACTAGGTAGTAGGTACATGCATTCATTGTTTTGTGATTATTTTATACCTTATATATATTTTTTATAAGCATTCTACTTTACAAGCATATCTACTCAATATTTAAAAATAAAATTTTTAAAAAACGAAGCATGTAGTTTAAGTCCAGATTTTCCCTGCCATCTTTTAAAGTATAAATGATAATTTACATCAAAGGACTGAATCAGAAGCTCCCTGATCAGATACAGCTTGATGTTAGCAGCCCCACAAACAAACAAGTGGACACTGTGCTTACATATGAGGGTAAGGGGCACTGGGGAGGTGAGGATGGAGACCAGCCTGCCGGGCACAAAGCCTCAGCGAGAGCTCTGGGCGGCTCCTTGTGAGGAGGAGGCTTCGTTAGACTTCTTCCTCCCCCTAACGGCTGCTGGAGAGAAGCGCCAAGGACTTGGCACTCAGCTGGCTGCCCCTGGAGCACAGGACAGGAGCAGCTTAAGCTCTGACTGTCCTCCTCCCTACCCCAGCTCAAATCCCACTAGCTCTCCTGGAATCCCACCATCCTTACCTGGGCACTGTCCGTGCAGGAACTGCCAGAGTCCCACGGTTCCCGGCTGCTGGAGGGTCAGCTTCTCTGCTTGCAGGGCCACAGTCAGGTCCTCACCACGTACCTCAATCCCCAGAGACACCTCATGCACCTTCAGGACCAGAACTGAGACCTGTAACGGGAGACACGCTTAGCTGAGTCCCAAGCTGCCAGCTGAGAGCCCACCCTCTGCAGAGAAGAAAGTAGAACAGCTGACCAGGTGAAGACTGAGGTCTTCCCCACTGGGTGAGACCGAACTGTTGGCCTCTGGCGACCCCTGGCCATAACTATCCACAACAGGGTTCTCTTGAACACCAGCACTGTCCACAGCATTGGGAAGAGATCCCGGTGGAAGAGATTCTGGACCAGACTCTGCAAAAGAAAGATAACAAGAGTTGGAGAGTCAAAAAATTTTACTCAAATCCAATCTCTAGTGACAATTGTAAAAACAAAAAACTTATGACATTCATGAGAAAACTGGAAATTTCAAGACTAACTGGATATTTAATGAATTTAGGGAATTATTGTTAATTTTTTAAAGTGTGACAATGGTATTTGTTCATGTTGAAAAAAGCCTGTAAATGGAAGCAACCCAAGTGTCTATGGACCGAAAAACGGTTAAACAAAATGTGGTACAAATGGAAAATAAATACTAGCTTTAAAAAGGAAGGAAATTCTGACACATGCTACATACAGCATAAATGAACCACAGAGACATCATGTTAAATGAAATAAGCCAGTCATGTACAATTCCATTTACGTGAGGTACCTAAAGTGGTCAAATTCATGGAGACAGAAAGTAGAAAGGTGGTTGCTAGCGGCTGGTGGAAGAGGGAATGAGCAGTTATTGTTTAATGTGTATAGACTTTCAGTTTTGCAAGATGAAAAGGCTCTAGAGATAGATAGTGGGTGATGGTTGTACAATGATCTGAAGGTACTTGATGCTACTAAATTATAGTTAAAAATAATTACGATGGTAAATTTTATGTTATGTACATTTTACCATAATTTTAAAAACTTTTAATTTGGTTAAAAATCTGTATTTTCTAGAGATGTGTAATGAACATATTTATATATTTATGGATAAAATGATATGGTTGGGATTTGCTTCAAAGTAATATGGAAAGAAGGGAAGAGGGCAGAAGAATAAATGAAATAAGAATTGCCATGACATCTGGTCCCATCGCTTTATGGCAAATAGATGGGGAAACAGTGGAAACTATGCGAGACTTTACTTTTTTGGGCTCCAAAATCACTGCAGATGGTGATTGCAGCCATGAAATTAAAAGACGCTGGCTCCTTGGAAGGAAAGTTATGATCAACCTGGACAGCATATTAAAAAGCAGAGACATTACTCTGCCAACAAAGGTCCGTCTAGTCAAAGCCATGGTTTTTCCAGTAGTCATGTATAGATGTGAGAGTTGGACTACAAAGAAAGCTGAATGCCGAAGAATTGATGCTTTTGAACTGTGGTGTTAGAGAAGACTCGAGAGTCCCTTGGACTGCAAGGAGATCCAACCAGTCCATCCTAAAGGAGATCAGTCCTGAATATTCACTGGAAGGACTGATGCTGAAGCTGAAACTCCAATACTGTGGCCACCCAATGCAAAGAACTGACTCACTGGAAAAGACCCTGATACTGGGAAAGATTGAAGGCAGGAGGAGAAGGGGACGACAAAGGATGAGCTGGTTGGATGGCATCACTAACTCAATGGACATGGGTTTGAGTAAACTCTGGGAATTGGTGATGGACAAGGAGGCCTGGTGTGCTGCAGTCCATGGGGTTGCAAAGAGTCAGACATGACTGGGCGACTAAACTGAAATGAACTGGGACAGTAATAATAAAGATTTTGTCGAAAATCTGTCATATGGCAGTTGTGATCATATTTGGAAATGGAAACCTTTCCAAATAAAAATAATTTTTAAAAAAACTGCCATGAGTTCTTAATATCCCAAGCTAGGTAATGGGTATATGAGGTTCATTATTTGATTCTATTTTTAAATATTTGGATTTTTCCACAAGAAATTAATAATAAAACAAACATGGATATGCCATCCAGTTTAAGAAACAGTATATTCTCTTTTTATTTTCATTTAGATACTCTTAAGTGACGATTTTACGCTTCCCTGGTTGCTCAGCGGTAAAGAATCCATCTGCAATGCAGGAGCCACAAGAGACGCAAGTTCGATCCTTGAGTAGGGAAGATCCCCTGGAGGAGGGCATGGCAACCCACTCCAGTATTCTTGCCTAGAGAATCCCATGGACAGAGAGCCTGGTGGGCTACAGTCCATAGGGTTGCAAAGAGCTGGGCACAACTGAAGCAACTTAGCATGCACACAAGGGCCGATTTTAAAAGTTTTCATTTTGATAAGCTGAAAGAATTAGTCTAACTCCTAGTGGGGTTTAACCTAACTCCTGAAAGTTACTCATTGTACTATAGACAAAAAGCTCCTGGTTATTTTCCAACAATGAAACACATAGTTAAGCAAAAGATAGGAAACACACACACACAGCATTGACACAGCCACAAAGTTAACCTACTGCCATCGCTCCACGGCTCTAAGACTAGCGCTCTCTTCTTTGAGTGTTGTTCTGTGATAAGGGTCAAATACCTATCAATAACCTAGAAGATGTGAGGATAAATTCAGACTCACAAATCCACGAAAACTTCGCTCTTCTTTGGCTTTGATTAAGAAAATGTCTGCTTCCTCAGAGCTCAGCCCCTTCTGCGTCCTGCTGGTCTGAATACAGGCACCAGAAGAGCCCTCTTGAGGCTCTACGACTCTGCCTGGCTCTGCGTCCACTTACCAGACTCCAAGAGCATCACGAAGCTCTCACTGCCGTCACTGTCCACTGAAATCCGGTCTTCAGGGCCACTGTTATCCAACGAGACGCCATCAAATGACTGCTGGGATACTGTCCTCTTCATGGAGAAAAATCGGAGTCGGGCAGCACCTCCACTTACGGGGGCTGCCGCCCCTTCGTCTACCTTGGCCACAGGCTCCCTGTTTGAAAAACAAAAACAGAAACCACGAATGTGGCTTAGGAGGCACGTTGTTTCATTCCCTTGCAAAACCCACCCTTTTCAGCCCAGACAACTACTGTAAGCATAAACTTTGAGGTCAACTATTACCTTCTGTAGAAGGGGGTCACACCATTTTTCAACTGCTGGGCCTTTCTGAACCCTCCTATTCCAGCATTTCAAACTGCACAGGCAGTTCTCCCATGTCAAATGTCAAGGTTATTCAGGATTATCCTATCTATAGCAGAGACCTACTACCTACAGCCCTGGTGCTTATGAGTTGTACCCAAAGCCATTCCTCAAGCATTTACTGAGTAACTTCTGCATACAAAGCACCACACAAGACACAGGGCAGTGGTGGCCAGTGACAAATAAGACACCCTCCCTGTCCTCAAAAAATGTGTATTCTATCAGGAGACAGGGGACTATACACAAATAACATTACACGGTAATAAGTCACACACTGTAAGAGGGACAGGGATACAAGCCAAAGGCTAGCCAATGCCAAAAAAAGGGAAACGATGAAAAGAAGGGGATCAGGAATGGCTCTGAGGAAAGAGATGATGTGTGAGGTGGTCCTTGAAAGACTGTGAAGGAGACAGCACAGAGGGCCTTCCGTGGGGAAGAATCAGCCTGAACAAAGTTGTTGCACCAGAAAACAAAAGGTACCTTGCAGACTAGCAAGCAGCGTAGCTCAGCTGGAGCACAGGCTTTGCTGGGGAAGAGCAACAGAAGTCAAAGTTAGAAGGTTTCTTTAAAGAAACTTGTAAAGACCTTTTGAGTCCACCCTCCTATGATACAGGTGAAGAAACTGACTCAGTTTCAGCTAAAGGTAGAATTAAGAAGAACCCAAGTCTCCTAACTTCTTGCTAAGTGCTCTTTTCACTTAACCACATGAGTTGCAGCCAGATCATAGGAAACCCTGGATAGAAGACAATGCATGAAAGTGCTCTGAAAACTATGACGTGTAGGAGAGAGATGAGAAATCTCTGTACTGTCCACTCAATATTGCTATGTCGCTAAAACTGCTCTAGAAAATAGTCTATTTTTAAAAAAATATAATGTGCCATATGGATATATCACAATAATTGATAATACCACACTAAGAAGTTCAAACTCAACTCAGAAAAAAGAAAAGGCCAGAAGGGTTTAGAATAGGGAAATAATAGGATTATACCTGTGTTTTAGGAAGTCTGACCTGCCTTTTTCAAATAAGCTAGAGATGGAAAGACATCCAACAAGAAAATCAACCAACAGTTTACTAAAATACTCCACCTGTGGGAGCAGACAGGAAAAACTGATGTGAGACTCCCTAGAGCCCTATACTCAGAGTCACCCTCCTAGGAGCATTAGTATCTAAAGGAGAATTTATTAAAAAGTAACTTCTCAGGCTTCATCTCAGACCTCCTGGAAGAGGAACTCTGAGGGTAGGGCTCAGCACTCTGTGTTTTAACAAGCCTCCAGATGATTCTGAAGTATGACTAAATTTAAAAGTATGGTCAGAACCTGACAAATGCCTGGAAAAGGCAGAGCTTGAATGAGCAGGAGAATGAGGTCACCCAAAAAATAAAGAAAAAAAGAGCTGGTCTGGGATAAGGAATTTAGTTTTACACATGTGAGGTTCAAGGCACCCCTGGAGAGCCATGTGGAACTATGTGCAGTAGATAGTTTTAAAGGAACAGCAGGGGAGGGAAGGAAATCAGGACTGAAAATAAGGACTCTTGCAGAAGTGAGTCAATGGACAAAATAACCAAGAGAGAAAGTACAGCTGACCCTTGAACATCACAGGTTTGAACTGCACAGGTCCACTTATATGTATTCTTTTCTCAACAGTACAGATTTTAGTACTACAGGGCTTCCCAGGTGGCTCAGTGGTAAAGAATCCACCTGCAATGTAAGAGATGCAGGTTCAGTCCCTGAGTCAGGAAGATCCCCTGGAGAAGGAAATCGCAACCCACTCCAGCATTCTTGCCTGGGAAATCCCATGGACAGAGGCGCCTGGCGGGCTACAGTCCATGGGGTCGCAAAGAGCTGGGCATGCCTCAGTGACTGAGCATGCACACACAGGACTACATGGTCTACAGTTACCTGAATCTATGGATGCGCTGAAACCACAGATATGCAGGAACCATTCTACAGGTAAGGCCAACTACAAGTTACATGCAGATTTTCAACTGCACAGAGATTCAGTGCCCCTAACTCCCATATTGTTCACGAGTTAACAAAATGTATTCAAAAATGCAAAGTGATCTAAATCTGAACGTTTGGCAAATTCATCTTAAATGAATGAAGAACCTTAAATTGTTTAAGGTTTAAAAGAACCTTTAAACAACTTAAAAGAACCTTAAAACGTTCGTAGTGTGTGACCCGATAATTCCACTTCCTAGGTTTTATTCTAATAAAATCTTTATTCTAAAGATTTTATTGTATTCTAAAATAAAAGATTGAGATATGAATAAAGAGTCATGTTCACAAAAAAAAGAACACTTAACACAGCATTGGTTTCACCAGAGAAAAAAGTAGAACCAGACTAAATAACCCCGCAAGCCTAGATTGTGAACTGGATGAATAAATTATGATGTATCTATTTGCAAGAATATAATAAACCAATTCACCAAAGAATTGATGCTTTTGAACTGTGGTGTTGGAGAAGACTCTTGAGAGTCCCTTGGACTGCAAGGAGATCAAACCAGTCAATCCTAAAGGAGATCAGTCCTGAAAATACATTGGAAGTACTAATGTTGAAGCTGAAGTTCCAATACTTTGGTCACCTGATGAGAAGAACTGACTCATTGGAAAAGAACCTGATGCCGGGAAAGACTGAAGGCAGGAGGAGAAGGGGACGACAGAGTATGAGATGGTTGGATGGCATCACCGACTTGATGGACATGAGTTTGAGCAAGCTCCAGGAGTTGGTGAAAGACAGGAAAGCCTGGCGTGCTACAGTCCATGGGGTCACAAGGAGTCAGACACAACTGAGCAACAACAAAAATAGGGCAATTAAAAATTATATATTCAAGTACTTCATGAATGGGAATCTTAAACAAAGTGAATAAAAGTGGGAATTTTCTATATTCTATAGAAATAACATAATCCTATTAAAAAAATTGTGCAAACATGTACAAGCATTCACATGGACACATAAATACATGTATAAAATCTGGAAGATTCGAAAGTCAATGAGGGCTAGCTCTGGATAGTGTCGGGCTTTCCAGGTCCAGCTAGTGGTGAAGAACCTGCCTGCCAGTGCAGAAGACATAAGAGACACAGGTTCAATCCCTGGGTCGGGAAGATCCCCTGAAGGAGGGCATGGCAACCCACTCCAGTATTGTTGCCCGGAGAATCCCACGGACAGAGGAGCCTTTGCAGGTCGCAGAGTCGACACGACTGCAGCAACTGAGCACGTCACGCACGCACTGGATAGTGTCATTACAGTGACTTTTATGTTTGCTTCTTCATTCTTTTATTTTCTACATATCGACAAAATGAACACAAATTATTTTGATAATTTTTCAGTGGGGTGGGCGCCATGCCATGTGGCATGTAGGATCTTAGTTCCCCAACCACAGACTGAACCCGGGCTCTTTATGGTGGAAACATGGAGTCTTAATCACTGGACCACCAAAGAAGACCCCATTTTTATAATTTAAAAAATAAAACGATGATAAAAGTGATCAGAATATGGATAGCCTAGTGCCTTGGAACAGTTACATTTATAGGATAAAAGGAAGAAGAGAGCAGCCAAGGAAAAAGATGACTACTTCAGAGAAGTGTGAGTAACTGCGCAGGGTTACAAACACTCAGGATGGACTGACTGGAAGGGCTGGAGTCCTGGAGAAAGAGGACTGAGAAAAGGCCGCCAGCCTGGGCAGTGGGGAAGTCGGTGCTGGTGTTTGAACGAGCCCGTGTCACACACACCTTTCTTTTCTCCTTTCACCTCCCTCTGTCCCCAGCCCTCGCCCATCTGCATTTGGTAAAGGCAGCACCTTTGGTGACTGGGAGTTCAGGCTCTCAATCCTCACCCCAACACTCACAAGCTGTGTGATCTTGAGTAAGTTTGTTACCTCTCTGAGCCTCAGTTTCCTCATCTGTAAAATGGGGAGTGATATTAGTTCCTTGCTTATAGGGTTCTTATAATTCATTGGGTTAATATTGTAATATTTAGGACAGTTTCTGACACATAGAAAGCAGTCAATAAATCTTGCCTAGTATTATTATATAATTTATCTTTTAAGCTTTCCTTCTCTTTCCTCCTAGGCTATCTTGGCCAAGCAGGAAGAAGCCCACTTGCAGGCTTTGCTTTGAGACCAATTTAAGAAAATCCTCTTAAACAAAAGCTCTAAAGCCATTGATCTTCTCGGCAAAGATTTTCCATAGTTCTCATCATCCTTTCTGAAAGCACAGACACTCATGGAAAAAATCTATGCCTTCCCTCCCTTCCGACTGCACATTTCTGTGTTTTCTGCTCACTCCCTACTATAGCCCCAATGCCTAATGCAGGGCCTCGTGCACAGTAAGGGCTCAGAAAATATTTGTGACATGAATGGATGAAATTCTCCCCTCTTTATTACCCTGGCAGATATTGATAGGTGTACCACAAAGAGCAAATCCAAAGCTCCAGCTTTTCAATGTATAAAAGACAGGATCCAGCTTTTCAATGTATAAAAGACAGGGCTCTGGTCTCTGAAGCCTCCATTTCCTCAGCTATAAATTGGGCTATGAACATCTGCAGCGAACTCCACAGACTATTGTGGGATTACATCAAACAAAATATTACCCAAGGGCCCACAGAAAAGAATAAAATATCATACTGGCATTATTATTCTGATACAGTATATCTGTATCAACAATAGGGAATCAGTGAAAGAGATAACTTGATGCTATGAAACAATAAATGTTGACTTGAAAATTGCCCAAAACCAGACTAAGATACATGGAGGCATGTGAAAATTCATGGGATTATGTTATTTTATTATAATTCTGGGTTCTTCCCCATCACAGGATTAGATGTAGTCCTGAAAATAAAATCTCTCTGACTGAAATACCTATTATCCTCTAAATACCTGAAAGTTCCTCTGCTGCTCTCCAGGCAACTCTGAAAACTAAAGCCTTTGCCACATTAACTAGCCCATTTTACACACACTCCTGGACTACAGGCACTTCCCAGTCTACAAATGTGCATGGCAGGAGGCCTGAGCCCCGTAGCCAAAGCTAGAAGGAAAAGATGAAGTGACTGAGGGAGGCAGAGAACCACTCACTTGGCTGGGGGCAGAGACAGCATCTTGTGCATGGTGGAGGTCATTCGGTCTCTGCCCAGACTGAAGGCATCCTTGGTCAGTGACATAGCTTCCTTGGTGAAGTCCATGGTGGCATGCAGTGCCTCCTTGGTGGCATCCTTGGTCATGTGAATAGCACTTGATAATTCTCCTTCTTTGTTCTTCAAGGGGATGAGCTCACCCTGTCCATTCAGACCAGAATCCCTGCTCCCTGGGGGCTTCAACGCAGCTGGTGAGTCAGATGCTTGGGCTCTGCTTGGTCTCTTGGCCTGTAAGGAATCAACTGCCTTGTGGCCCTTCCCTGCATCCTGCTGGGCAAGAGAACCTGCACCCTGTACTTCTCCGTTGCTGTGGAGAGGCAATGGCCTGTCCTGGGATGCATCCAGATGTTCAATGCCACTGTCTTCCAGAACCTTCTCGGGGCTTGCTGGGCCCTGTTCTGAGGAGGCGTCAGACTTCAGCTCCCGGTCCTCTGAAGGAGACAGCTCTGAATCTATCAGGCTGGTAGTATCTGAACCCTCAGAGTCAGCCTCATCAGCCCCAGGGGGAGGATGCATGAGCAGAACCACCTCCGCGCTGGGAAAGAGGACGCCAATGCAGGCTGTCTGGTCCTGCAGGGGAGCCCCAGTCATGGCCTCTGTATCCTTAGTCAGCTGCTCCTGAAGATCCTGAAGCACCTCCTTCAGGCGAAGGAGGGCCAGGTACTGGTAGTGGTCGAGCCGCAGGCAGATGTGCGCAGGGGAGTGCACAAGCATGTGCACGCCCGCCGTGTCCTCCAGCTCCATCAGAGGCCCGTTGCTGTCCACACCGCCGCTGCCTTCTTTTGGGATCTCCATGACTTCCGGAAGGCCTGACAGGCTTTTCAAATCATGCTCAGTCTTTGACCTCTGATGGGACACAGTGTCAGGGGCCAGGGCCTCAGAATGGACAGGACTGCCAAAGCTGGCGGACGGTTTCAGTCTCCCTTCTGTGGCCATACGCAGCTTTCGTGCCTGTGCTTGTTGCCAGTGGAGGGGCAGGCAGGCCCAAATGGACAAGGGGAAGGCGGCCACAAAATTCAAGGTGTGGCCTTTGAAGTTCTCTGTTCCCTCAAAGTCCAAGGAGATCTGGGTGAAGTGGATGGACCAGAGGTCCTGGGAAGCTTTAAGCCTCTGAGGAGGGAGAACACTAGACTGAGGGAGGCAGGAATCCATCTGGAAGGCGTGATCCATAAAAAACATGTGCAGAAAGCTGAAGCCGCCTGGTACCTTGGGAAACTGAACATAACTGGAATGAAAGAACTCAGTAGCAGCAAAACCCCGGAAGAGACTCTGGAGGTCTGGACAGCTACAGTATGGAGCGTGACGTGTATTGGTGGCAGTCATGCCTGATGCACAGAGGACAAGGGACTGGGGACGATGCAACACAGCCCGCTCTCTCTTCTCCAGCGGGAAGCTCACCTTCAGAGAGAAAATGAAACCCAGTTCAGAACGGCCAGCTGAGCATCTCTGCAACCCACCATTAACACACGCATGTCGGACCATTTGGGTTGTAAAACTGCTTTTCTTCTTTCTATCCAATGGGCAGAGCAGAACCTTGAATTACAGTCATGGTAGAAATGCAACTGTGGCTGCCAATAGGGAACAGAAATCCCACTCTCTACCTTACCTTCAACCAGAAGGCATCCAGGCGGATGTCCAGATGTTCATCTTTCTGGCTGGAACCTTCCAGCTTGTAGATAGCTTTGAACTGCTCCAAGCTGCGGTACAAATCCAGGCAGAAGAGGTTTCCCCAGAGTAAGCTGGCAGGATCCATAGTAAATGTCAGACCATTCACCTGAATGTAAAGATTGGGACAGGGAACTGGAAAGCAGAGAAAAAGAATTGCCGCAAATGAAGTAACTGCTTGACTCTTACTTACCAGCTAATATTCATTTTATTATCAAGAGAGCAAAGGTATCGGACTTCGCTGGTGGTCCAGTGGTTAAGAGTCCACCTGCCAATGTAGGGGACTCAGGTTTGATCCCCAGTGCCAGAAGGTCCCACACGCCAGAGGGCAACTAAGCCCATGTGCCACAACTACTGAGCCGCGCACCCAGAACCTGTGCTCCGCAACGAGAGAAGCAACGACGAGAAGTCCCTGCACTGAAGCAGACAGCAGCCTCTGCTCGCCTAGAGGAAGCCCACACACCGCCACAGAGCCCAGCACAGCCAAAAATACATACATTTAAAAAAAGAGAGAGCCAAGGAATCTTCTGGGCAGAGTTTTCAACAAAAGTGTGCCACACTAACTCAAACACCTAAAACTCCTAACAAACAGAATAGGAACAGAGACTCCAAGGCTGACTAATGTGAACAGGATGAGTTAGACGGGAGGAAATGACCAGGGCAGATGCTTACCTGGCAGCTCCTGATTATCAGGGAAGTAATACTCTGTGAACTCAATATGAATGGCAGAGACCTGAGTAGGGAGGTTGTGAAGATTCCGACTGCAGGACAGGAGTGTCGAAGGCTTCTTACTTGGCTGTCCAGCTGTTGAAACCTAGGCAACCACAAGTGGCTGTTAGCATCCGTACCGCACCCCAAACAGAATTTCCAGCTTCCTCTGAGGTAGGATAAAGCTTCTATAATTAATTCTTCCAGTGTCTGTCACGGGGAATAGAGTGATTTTCACATGGATGCCAGGCATTCTCACACCTGACAAACACGATCTGTGAGTTCATCTTTCTCATGAAAGGTTTGTAGTGGGGTATTCAAAGGAATTATATCAGACCATTGTATCTACTGTGGGCAAGAATCCCTTAAAAGAAATGGAGTAGCCCTCATAGTTAACAAGAGTCCGAAATGCAGTAAGTAGGTACAATCTCAAAAACAACAGAATGATCTCTGTTCATTTCCAAGGCAAACCATTCAATATCACAGTAATTTAAGTCTATGCCAAAGAAGCTGAAGTTGAATGGTTCTATGAAGACCTACAAAACATTCTAGAACTAACACCAAAAATAGATGTCCTTTTCATCATAAGAGGACTAGAATACAAAAGTAGGAAGTCAATACTTGGAATAACAAGCAAGTTTGAGCCTGGAGTACAGAATGAAGCAGCGCAAAGGCTAAGAGAGTTTTTCCAAGAGCATACACTGGTCATAGCAAACACCCTCTTCCAACAACACAAGAGAAGACTCTACACATGGACATCACCAGATGGCCAATACCAAAATCAGATTGATTATAGTCTTTGCAGCCGAAGATGAAGAAGCTCTATACACAGTCAGCAGAAGCAAGACCAGGAGCTAACTGTGGCTCAGATCATGAACTCCTTGTTGCCAAATTCAGACTTAAATTGAAGAAAGTAGGGAAAACCACTAGACCATTCAGGTATGACTTAAATCAAATCCTTTACAATTATACAGAGGAAGTGACAAATAGATTCAAGGGATTAGATCTGATAGATAGAATGCCTGAAGAACTATGGACGGAGGTTCATAAAACTGTACAGGAGGCAGTGATCAAAACCATCCCCAAGAAGAAGAAATTCAAAAAGGCAAAACAGTTGTCTGAGGAGGCCTTACAAATAGCTGAGAAAAGAAGAGAAGTGAAAGGCAAAGAAGAAAAGGAAAGATACATCCATCTGAATGCAGAGTTCCAAAGAATAGCAAGGAGAGATAAGAAAACCTTCCTCAGTGATCACTGCAAAGAAATAGAGCAAAACAATAGAATGGGAAAGACTACAGATCTCTTCAAGAAAATCAGAGATACCAAGGGAACATTTCCTGCAAAGATGGGCTCAATAAAGGACAGAAATGGTATGGACCTAACAGAAGCAGAAGATATTAAGAAGAGGTGGCAAGAATACACAGAAAAACTATACAAAAAAATATCTCAATGACCCAGATAACCATGATGGTGTGATCACTCACGTAGAGCCAGACATCCTGGAATTTGAAGTCAAGTGGGCCTTAGGAAGCATCACGATGAACAAAGCTAGTGGAGGTGATAGAATTCCAACTGATCTATTTCAAATCCTAAAAAGATGATACTGTGAAAGTGCTCCACTCAATATGCCAGCAAATTTGGAAAACTCAGCAGTGGCTACAGGACTGGAAAAAGTCAGTTTTCATTCCAATCCCAAAGAAAGGCAATGCCAAAGAGTGTTCAAACTACCACACAATTGTACTCATCTCACATGCTAGCAAAGTAATGCTCAAAATTCTCCAAGCTAGGCTTCAACAGTATGTGAACCGAGAACTTTCAGACGTTCAAGCTGGATTTAGATAATGCAGAGGAACCAGAGATCAAATTGCTAACATCCGTTGGATCATAGAAAAAGCAAGAGAATTCCAGAAAAACATCTACCTCTGCTTTATTGACTGTGCTAAAGCTTTTGACTGTGTGGATCACAACAAACTGTGGAAAATTCTGAAAGAGATGGGAATACCAGACCACCTTACCTGCCTCCTGAGAAATCTGTATGCGGGTCAAGAAGCAATAGTTAAAAGCAGATATGAACAATGAACTGGTTCCTAATTGGGAAAGGAGTACGTCAAGGCTGTATATTGTCACTTGGCTTATTTAACTTATATGTAGAGTACATCATGCAAAATACTGGACTAGATGAAGCACAAGCTGGAATCAAGATTGCCATGAGAAATATCAATACCTCAGATACACAGATGATACCAGCCTTAAGGCAGAAAGCAAAGAGAAACTAAAGAGCCTCTTGATGAAAGTGAAAGAAGAGAGTGAAAAAGCTGGCTTAAAACTCAACATTTGAAAAACTAAGATCAAAACAAAAAGAAAAAAAATGAAAAAAAAACAAAAAGAAAAAAAAAATTAAAAAACAAAAAGAAAAATCAAAAAAAAAAAAAAAAAAGATCATGGCATCTGGTCCCATCACTTCTCACTTCATGACAAAGAGATGGGGAAAAAATGGAAACAGTGACAGACTGTTTTCTTGGGCTCCAAAGTCACTGCAGATGGTGACTGCAGCCATGAAATTAAAAGATGCTTGCTCCTTGGAAGAAAAGCTATGACAAACCTACACAGCATATTAAAAAGCAGAGACATGAATGAATGAACTGCTTCCCCGCCTTTGCAGCCCTGTTTCCCCATATCATGGGCTCCTTACCTGGTGGATGTCCAAGTCATCCACCCTTATGACCAAACAGCTAGAGCGCAGGCGGTTCCATGCTGGAGGCCGAAAGACTGTCTGCCGGCCCTGAGAAGGGCTTCTTTCTAGGGGGCTCTTTCGAGGACTGGAGAAAGAATCTAAGTAAAAATAAGAAGGTGGGAAAGAGATTCAGATACACTCAG
Organism: Bos indicus; assembly: GCF_029378745.1. Classification (NCBI taxonomy): domain Eukaryota; kingdom Metazoa; phylum Chordata; class Mammalia; order Artiodactyla; family Bovidae; genus Bos; species Bos indicus. The sequence goes on along the minus strand of NC_091782.1, from coordinate 10,364,814 downwards.
TTCTCATTAACAGAACTCAGAAAGTAAAAACTCTTAAGATCATTAATGGTACATGTAGAAAAGAGCTTGTCAACACTGGCAAGCTTCTGGAGGGAACTCAAAAATCATCTTCTCCTTCAGACCAAGGCAACAGAGATGAACACGGAATAGATATGTTAACAGCCGCTCTTCCACATTGCAGCTCTGCCTGGAGACAAACAGGACCCATAAAGAAAAAAAGTCATGAATGTCTCTTGGTGCAATAAAGTTAGCATAATTAGCCAGGCCAGTGCTTTATTGCCACTGTATACTCAAAAGGCAAATGTCAAGTGACAGAGTTACGGGATTCCTCCAGCTCCTCATAACCCACCTGCTTTCCTCCGGAAGGAAGAGTCTGCCCCCAGGTGCCAGGGTGGTTTCAGATCTGTCTCCTGGTGCCACTTCTCCATCTTACTCTGAAATTCTGTCACCAGCCTCTGGGCCCACTGGCCTCGGGTCTCCATGGCCTCACAGTGACGCACCCAGTGTTTGCAGCTATCACCTGTGCAACAAGGCAAAAAGATTTCAGCCTAAGATCATGATCCAATGTCTTAATTATTCTTTTCCATTGGTATAGCTTTCCACAGTTCAGAATCTGATCCCTTACCACCAATCCAAAATTCTCTAAGATAAGAAAAAATTATCCAGTGAGAGCACTCAAGTTCTTCTGGATTCTGTATGTGATTTTTCCTAAGCCTCCCTAAAGGCCAGCTGCTGACTGCTGCATCTTTGACCGTGGACCACTGGAAAGGCTCTAAAATTAGTGGAAGTGAGGGGCAGAGCACAGAATCAAATGCCACATCTCAGGCACTGCTTCCCCTCCTACTTCTCATCAATGATAAAGAGTCATCAACAGCAGACCCCACAAGTTTCCAGAGATGTCCTCTTGAAAAAAGACTACAGCCAACACCTCTCTGAGCCTGTGCTGCAATCCCAGGCAAGCTTCTGCTGGACAATCAGGGGTGAACTCAGGCATCAGTCTTCAACACCTCAGCCACACTAAAACTGCATGCATTCAGCCTTCTCCTACCTGCCCAGTGGAAGGGGTAATAGTCGAATGCCATCTTGCGAAAGGTTAGCTGCATTGCACCACCCATGAGTCTGTTTGCAGAGACACCTACAAAGACAAATAATGGTGAAAAGTAGCATAAGAAACAAAGAGGCCTAAACACCACTTGAAGCACTGAAAAGTCCTCCTGAGGGTCAGCTCCCAGGCCTGGCTGATTCATAAGTGCAGCCAACAGGCTATGATGGTAGGTGATTTGCAAGGCTGAGCTATCCTCTTTTGAACTGCAAAGTATATACTCTAAAATTTGTTTGTTTTAGAAAAGCATATTCCATTGTCTCTGTAAATGGCTGCCCGATATCCAGAGAGGCAAAAGCAGCAGCAAAGCTCAGGATTCCAGAATTCCAATCTTAGGTCTCCCACAGGCACACCTGACAACGTTGACTGACTGGTTCCCCCAAACCCGGCAATACCAGTACCGCTGCCTCTCAATACAACTCCTGGAGAGGCATAAGCCAAACTCTCCAACAAACAGGGACCAATGTTATTTCCTTCCATATCTTAGCTAAAACTGTGATATCGGACAGTCATTATTACACACTGCACATACAAAGAATGATGGAACACAAAACCACTGCACTAACAAGGACATTATAAACAGACAGAAGAGTGTACACAAATTGAAGTTTGTCTGCAATTGGTCAAATATTCTATTGTAGATCCTGAATTCAATTCTGACTAAATGAATGAACTTTCCATGTTTCTATCTTATCTCTCCAACTGGACTCTAAGCACAGTAAGAACAGGGACTATTTCTTCTCCATATGTGTGATGAAGAACACTTGTCCTGTTCTGCACTTCCATCCTATCCCTTCCTCCCTATTTCCAGGAAAGGGAAATACTGTGGGACCATCTAGCTGTCAGCTGGTGCACCTACAATCAGGGAGTCATTTCCATCCAATCTAGGTACTACCACCCCAAGTTCTGGACTATTCACCATCCTACCAAGAGGTAAACCTACACCAATGTTACTGCTGCTCAACCTTTTTGTCATAATTAGTACCTCTTAGGAGCCTGTTGCGGAGGAGCCTGGTAGGCTGTAGTCCGTGGGGTCGCTAACAGTCGGACACGACTGAGCGACTTCATTTTCACTTTTCACTTTCATGCATTGGAGAAGGAAATGGCAAGCCACTCCAGTGTTCTTGCCTGGAGAATCCCAGGGATGGGGGAGCCTGGTGGGCTGCCGTCTCTGGGGTCACACAGAGTCGGACACAACTGAAGTGACTTAGCAGCAGCAGGAGCCTGTTTAGATGTTTTTTACCTCACTGCCCCTTCCCTATGAAATTTAATACTACAGATACACTGTATATCATACGTACTAAAGCTTATTCCTTTTATTCAATGCAAGGTTAAGAAAGACTGAATAATTTTTTTAAGTTAAAAGATTTGGGACTTCCCTGGTGGTCCAGTGGTTAAGGCTCCACACTACCAGTGCAGGGGGCATGGGCTCAGTCCCTGGTTGGGGAAGATCCTACATGCCATGTGGACAAATAAATAAATAAATAATTTTTTTAAGTAAAATTAAAGATTTAAAGCTATTAATATTGAATTTAATTTTGTATTTACTGAGTAACTTTTAAGGTAATTTATTTCTGATATAAATTATAATGTGTAGAACCATGTATGCATTTTAGCAATTTATATAAATACATAAGTGATATAATCAGATTATTAGTTATTCAAAATTATCTTTGAAATAAACAAAAATTTTTAATTAATTTCTTACAATTATTTTTCATTAACCTTTAACTTTCACTTAATATGAGAAAATAACTTTTGGCTTAACTTTGTTGTTATTGAGTCACTAAGTTGTGTCCGACTCTTCGCTTAACTAGGTGCTAGATATTCATTCAGATGGTGTCAATATTTTCTCAACACAATTAAATTACTGACTTGTTGAACAATTTGTGGAATTAAATAATAAAATATAAACTATTTTTATTTAATTCTCAAAGTTCAAATTACAAAAGTACTAAGCATTAATGGGAATTCCCTGGCAGTCCAATGGTTAAGACTCTGCATTTCCATTGCAGGGGGTACATGTTCAATTCCTAGACAGGGAACTAAGATCTTGCATACCACATGGCATGGCCAAAAAAAAAAAAAAATACCCTAAGGATTAAATATAAACAACACTGATGAGGCAACCAGTGGCAGCCAAGAAATATATACAAGCCACCTCTCACCATCTGACTTTGAGATCAAGGACTTTCAAGACTCAAAGTCCGCTAATCACAGCCACCTATTTGCCATAGTTTATAGCCCTAATCTTCCATGAACTCAATATCAACGTTGCTCATATGATACCCAAGAAAACTCAATAAGAGAAATTAAATACTAAGGAATAAAATTTTGTGAAATAGAGTTAAGCACTGTTATAGCTAAGATTTTTTTCATCCCTGATCCTCACCAAAAAACCAATTTTCAATGTCCAGAACAGGCATGCATCAAGACAGAAAGCTCAGTGGTTGTTCAGAGCTGCAAAATGGGGATGGCAGCTAGTGGGTACAGAGTTTCTCTTAGGGATGACAAAAATGTTCTCAAATTAGATTGCAGTGATGATCACACAACCCTATGACTACACTTTAAAACACTGAGTTGTATATTCTAAATGGGTGAATGGTATGCTATGTGAATTCTACATCCATAAATATTATGTGCATGCTCAGTCATTTTTGACTCTTTGCAACCCTATGGACTATAGTACTGCAGGCCCTTCTGTCCATTGAATGTTCCCAGCAAGAATATTGCAGTGAGTTGCCACTTCCTTCCCCAAGGTATCTTCCCATGTGTGTCTCCTGCATCTCCTGCACTGCACGCAGATTTTTTGCCATTGAGCCACTGGGGAAGCCCATCAATAAATAAATATCTGTTTAAAAGAAAAGAGTGGATTTTTACTGCTGAGGGTGACAGCATCCCAGTTGAAAATGTATGACCTCGGCTGCTGGAGGGAGAGCATTGCACAGCCATGCTCCTATTGGATTTATTTGGAACTAAAAGAACAATCGACTACACAGACTGAACATATTAAAATATGATCTAGAATCAAAGAATTGAAATCAAATTACCAACTATCAACATATATAATTATAAACACATAATCATAGGTGACAAATAGTAAATAGTGTATATAAATGACTAAAATTCTCTAGTGAGATGGTGGGAAGAGGATAGCCTACCCTGAAGAGAGATAAAGAAAGCTTTGGCTCACAGCCCCTAACCTGAGGGAAATAATTAAAGAGGCAAATGACACTCTTTTCCTCATCAACAACTCACCTCCTCCTGGAAGCTGCTCCAGTTTGATTTTAAGAGACAGTGCTGCCCCACCCCAAGCCACCCTGTCCTCAATGACCTACAAAGTTTCCAACAACATCACCTCCAGTACCAAGGGATAGATAAGTGTGTTAGTCAGAGGCCCCAACATCCAGGCTATAGTGTCCTTAAAGAAAAAGCTGACAGATATAGCCGATCCCTAGAGCAGCACTGTCCAAAAGAACTTTCTGTGATGATGGACATCTTCTAGGGTTCATCAGTCAGTTCAGGCGCTCAGTCGTGTCCGACTCTTTGTCACGCCACCTAGGGTCCACAGATTACTTGTAATGTGACTGCCGCAAATGAGGAACTGAATTTTTAACTTTATTTAATTTTGATTTTAATTTAAATAGCCACACGTCTCTCTCTATTTGCTACCATATTGGACAGAGAGTTCTCAATTCAGTTTAGTTCAGTCGCTCAGTCATGTCCGACTCTTTGCGACCCCATGAATCACAGCACTCCAGGCCTCCCTGTCCATCACCAACTCCTGGAGCTCTTACAGCAATGTTATCCAATAGAAATGTAACATAAGCCACATAATTAAAAATTTTCTAGTAGCTACATTAAAAAGGTTTTCTTTCAAAAAGTAAAAATAATTTTATTATTACACTTTAAACCAACATACTCCAAATATTATTACTTAACATGCAATCAATATGAAAATAATTACCAAGGTATTCTGCGTCTTTTTTTGTACTATATCTTTGAAATCCCACATGTATGTTACACTTGTGGGGTTTGGATCAGCAGGACTTGCCTGGTGGTCCAGTGGTTAAGACTCCATGTTTCCAACGCAGGGGGCATGGGTTTGATCCCTGGTTGGAGAACTAAGATGCCACACGCTGTATGGCATGGCAAAACAAAACTTCACTCAATTTGGATCAGCCCATATTTCAAGTGCCCATTAGTGGCTAGTGGCTGCCATACTGACCAGGACAACTCCAGACAACCTTAGAGCCCTTCCTATAACACGGTTCTTCCTTCTCCTTTCTTCCCAAATCCAAGGGGAAGAATCAAAGTCACAAGAACTCCTCATGTTCCTTGGCCTTTCACACAGTCATATGCCACGCCTGGGTATGGTTGGCTGGGCGTTCTCCCTCTGTCTCATGGAAAATGTCCCTAAAATCCACCGAGTAGATTAATTCAGCTTCATAAATAAATGGGGGCTTCAGGGAGGGCTAGCCATTCACATCTTAGTGTGGATTACAGAACCCTGCTACAGGAAGAAGACAGGGCTCTACACCCTCATCTAGCAAGAGGATGAAACTCTCCAAATGTATTTTTAATAAAGATTTCTGAAAGGAATCATAACAAAACAAAACTCCAAAGTCTTCATAGTAACACTTGGAAGAAATAACCAAACAAAATAATAATTGGTTTAGCAAAGAACCTTCAAAATGAGTGGGTAGCAAACCAGTGAGTGGCAGAAGCCATCTTTACCCTGTCACTGCTCCTTCAGCTCTTTCATCGTGGGAGTGCAGAGAGGCTAAGTCCTTTCAACACCAAGGCAGAGCAGAGCAAGCGGCAATGCAGCTTGGTGACCCAGGAATAAAAGGTAGGTTCCTCCAAGGAAGGTGAGTCTAAGTCTCATGAAGAGGCAAACACAACCTCCAGAGACGATAAGGCAGCCAGAGAACCAGCTACCACATGACAGCATCTAAACCCAGAGCTGGCAGCAAAGGGGAGCCAAGGGGGAGCAAGGAGAACTGACGGAACCAGCAGCAGAGAACTAATAATCCAAACACTGGCCTATGATTAAGGCCCTCCAAGTTCAGTATATTAACTCATTTGAGCCTGATACAACCTGTGAGTAAGAAATGATTTAATTCAAGTTCACAAATGAAGAAACTCAGAGAAGTGAAGGGATTTTCCTAAGACTTATAAAGGAAAGCAATGAGTCAATTACTTTTCATTCTGAATAAACGTGTATGTGTGTTTAATAACAATTGCTCTAATGGATGAAAAAGTATGACAAGAACACACTGTAACCTCTCTGCTTGGGAAGAACACATTTATATATAAACTGACTCAAAGATCTGAAAATTCTGAGGTTTCCAATAGTTGAATTTACCCTCTGGAAAGCTTATAACAGTGGTCAGCAATGCCCACTAGGGAGGGAAAAAAAAGGATACACTGCTTGGGCTCTATCCCAGAGGATTCCGATTTGGTGAGGTCTGGGAAGAGGCCCAGCCCCTGTATTTTACTGCCTCTCAGGCGGTTCTGTTGGACCCTAAAGGCTGACAAGCAGTAACAGAGAGCTGCCCCAGGAGCGCTGAGACCTGAGGAGGGCTGTGATATGGGAAGCCAACAAAATACCCTAACAGAGTCTGGAAAGAGCCTTCCATCCCCCAGAGCTGCAGGCAGTGATGGGCCGCCCACCCAGGTCGGCCTCGCAGGATACCTGGCTCTCGGGACTGGCTGTCATCACACACGACGTGCAGGTCCAGGCGCGAGATGAGCAGATGGTAGGAGGACTCTTTCACGTCAAATTTCTCAAAGTACTGGCCGAGGCGGCTGCTGCTGCTGCTGCCCTGGCTGCCACCAAACGCCTGGGCCCAGGACTGTTGGGCGCTGGGGGCAGGTGGGGTGATCTATGTGTGACAGAGAAAAGCAAGACGTCCAGACCCGGACAGCGTCCTTGCTGGCCTTCTTTAAGCTTTAGTTCAGCCTGAAGAAAATCACAATTTGATAAGATGTCCCTTCCCTCTCATAATCATTCTTTTTAATCACATATACTTTATTATACACTGAATAGTAATATCTCCTAAGTTTTCACTTTTATAGCCTTGAAGAATTTTACACTTGTTTCTTTATATGGTGGCACTTCATTTGCTTTTCTGTGATAATGATAACAATTATATATGGTATTACATTCATATAAATAAACACACATCTTTTTACTTCTAGCCCATTAAGTCTTTCCTAAGGTACAGTGATGCCCCTCATAACGGTACGCCTGGTAGCTCACATAGGTCTGTCCCGTCTAAACAACCCAAAGAATCCAAAGAAGCCAATAATTAATTAATCTAGTAACTGTCAGAGTCCTGTTTTGACATTTGAACTGCTTTCTAAGCTTCCCTCCCACCCAGAACTTACCTGACTGATGCTAAAACACCTCCTCCAAGAAGTCTTCCCTAAGTACCCTCTCTCAGCCCAGGATCCCTCTGCTTTGTGTTTGGCACACTATTTACCTCTATTATAGCACTTGTCACATCATATTGTAACTACTTGTTTATGGTCCATATTTTAAGACAGCAAGAGCTCCAGGGTCAGGAACAAGAGGCTTTCCAGTGGCCAGCACTGTACACCTAACACACTAGAGGCACCAAATGAAGAGAATACTGGATAAAGGCACAGGCAGAGCCTATGCACACATAGAAGTGAATGACACATTCTCCCAAATAAGCGGAACAAAATCCAGGCTCCACCTATGCTGGTGTGAATTAGGTCTGGCCTGCCATCTCCCCACCACCACCAAGGGTCTCTGTTTCACCTCTAACCTGTATAGGTTCAGGGGCCAGGGTCTTTCTCTGCTGGGCAGCCTTCTCCATGGCCTCACTCAGTGACTCTGCATATTTCATCATAGCCTTGAGCTGCGAGTCCGTTAGCACCCAGAGCAGGTCATCCAACAGGAACATCAGCTTGGAGGCTATCACATTGCAATCTTTGGTCTGGAGGGGTCACAGAGAACACAGGCTTCCACATCTGGTACCATCCCAACTCCTTAAAGTGAGTACTGCCCAACAAATTTCAGAGATGGCTTTTCAATCCTCAATACAAGAAAATATCAAGTACTTTGGAGAGTTAATTTCTTACCAGACTACAAAAGTTTTCTGTGATTAACAAAAAGCAGTAATAATCAACTGCCTATGTCCCCATATACAGGTAAAAATTGCTATTTCCAAAATTAAAATGATGGAAATAGACATGTTCCCTCAATAGTAGATTTTGTGCAACACTGAACTGCAGGTCCTCCCCTTTCAAATGTCATTTCAGGGGCCAATAACACACGAAGAGGAGGAAACACCAACTCCAGCACTGTCTGGGAGAACAAAAGATGGACGTTTTCGTGAGGACAGAGAACACACTCACTCTTCTCTTGAGGGCTATCTGGATCCTGCCTTGGTTGGTAATCAGCCTCAACGGAGTGCTGACTGGGTCCTGGTCACCATTGTCTGTAGCATCTGCCTCAATTCGAAGTGTTTGCCAAGTTATTTCCTTAAATGTTAAAACCTAGAAGGAAAAAAAGTAAAATCCCTTAACGTTGTGGATGAAATTAATCAAGAGGCAGGAAGTCCAAGGGGACAAGACTATCGAGGCAGAGACCCCACCATTCTTAGCTGGGACCCTGCTCACAGAAGGCAGTGCATCACAAATTCTTAGATGAGGAAAAGGGCTTCTTGGGCTCCCAAGAATGGGGAAGCCTTTGACCCAAGACAGGAGTACAGTCATTGGGAATTTGCTATATGACACAGGGAGCTAGAAGGCTGGGATGGAGTGGAAGGTGGGAGGGAGGTTAAAGGAGGGGACATGTGTATACCTAAGGCTGATTCACATTGATGCATGGCAGAAACCAACACAATACTGTAGAACAATTATTCCCCAATTAAAATAAAAAATTTTTTTTAATGAATCCTTTGAACCCTCCCATCCTCCCCCCCTTGCAATGGCAGGGCTGTCACCTCTCCTCGGTGTGGGTCAGTGATGCGGGTGAAGCGGAGGTCACTCTGCTGCCAATTGGGGTTGACACTATAGCCCTGGAGCTGCCACAATTCAAAAGAAGCGTGGAAGGCCTTGGAGTGAATCTTGATGGTGATGGAGTTGACCATGATGAACATCCCCTCCACCACCTTCTCAGCAAAGCCATACTCACTAGGACAAACAAGGCAGATCAATATTCAGGACCATGTGAGACTTTGGCATTAGCACACCTTTTTCCTTTTCTGGTTGTCCCATGCCTTGCAGGATCCTAGTTTCCTAACAGGGGGTTTGAACCCAGGCCCAGGCAGTTAAAATGCTGAGTCCTAACCACTGGACAACAGAGAATTCCCTCTACATACTCTTTATAATGGAAGACTTAAGACTTTTAATAATGCCTGTCTTTAGATGCTAGAACTGTGGACGGTTTTTTCAAAGTTCTCTCCTCCCACTTCTGCTTTATATTTTTTAAATTTCTAAAATTTTTATGATGATGCAATACTCTTTCTGATGAGCTTTTTCTTTTTTAAGAATGGAATAAAAGAAAGAGTTGACCTGGAAACAATCTCCTTCTGGTTAGAATAAGTTGAAAAAAATATTTTCCAAGTCCACAAACTACCTGAATAAATATTTGACTATTGTCTGTGAGGAGAGATATTATCACTACAGAAAGGAAACAGTCGGTTTCAATAATGTCTTCAAAGACAGAACATGCTCTGTGAAAGCGGTGAAAGAGGAAAGAGGTACAGCCAGATGAGCGTGAGGTTTAACCCTGTGAAATCAAGTCAAGAACAGACCCACCTCTGCCTGTCAAACCCACCCCAGAGAGCACAGCTGTACGTCACAGAGGCCAAAACAGCAGGTAGAGAAATGAAGGCCATCCTTAAAGTCCTTCTAGACATGGAAAACACAGACATTCTTGACATGCCAGTGACACAGTTTTCATTATAACAGATAAAAAGGTCTGGGAATTATAAACTGAATACACACACACACACACACACACACACACACACACATATCTCTCTGCAATTTATATCACAAAGCGCTAATATCTCTAATATAGAAAGAGTTTCACAAAACTGAAAAGAAAAAGACCAATAGCCCAATACAAATGGGACAAAGTAGGGACAGTTCACAGAAAAATAAATGCAAATAGATATTAAAGATAAAAAGATGTTCCACCTCACTCATGTATCAAAACTACACTGAGAGTCATTTGATTCAGGACAAAAATGACAGTGAAGTAGGGAAAATTCAATAACGGTGCGTGGTCAGTTTGAGGCTAAACGTAAAAAGAAAAAATAATGTTGACCTTCATCTTGCATCAAATGAACAAAAAACCAGTTTCAAGATTGACTGTAGATCTAAATGTGAAAGGTCAAATAATAAAGCTAGAAGAAAACATAGGAGAATATCTTCACGCCTTGAGATAGGAAAAGATTCCTTAAATAAAACACAAAAAGCACCAACCATAAAGGGAAATAAAGATATATAGGACCACAGTGGAATAATGTCTGATCAATAAAAAAATAACATTAGGAGTGATAAGACACCTACACAGTAAGAGAAGATATGTGTAATACATGTATGTAACCAAGGACTTGTTTCCAGAATATAAAAAGAACTTCTACAAATTAAAGAGAAAAATATAAATAACCCCCAAAATAAATGGGAGAAAACATCAATGCTTTATGAAAGAGGATATTTGAAAGTCTAATAACTCATCAAAAAATGTAAACTAAAAATAAAATTTGACACAACTATTAGGTGGTTAGAATAAAAAGAGAGACAAGACTAAGTGCTAACAGATGGAACGCTTATGTACTGCTGGGGCGAAACTGGTGTAAGTGCTTTGGAAAACTGTTCAGCAGTATGAACTAAAACAGAACATATGCATAGCCTACGACCCTGCAACTCTACTGTCAGTTCAGTTCAGGTCAGTTCAGTCGCTCAGTCGTGTCCGACTCTTTGCGACCCCATGAATCGCAGCATGTCAGGCCTCCCTGTCCATCACCAACTCCCAGAGTTCACTCAGACTCACGTCTATCGAGTCAGTGATGCCATCCAGCCATCTCATCTTCTGTCGTCCCCTTCTCCTCCTGCCCCCAATCCCTCCCAGCATCAGAGTCTTTTCCAAGGAGTCAACTTACTGTAGATACATACAAATTAGAAATGTGTACATATGTTCACTAAGAAGCATGCATAAGAATGTTGATAGCATTACTATTCTTTTTTCTTTAGTTAAAAGTTAAATTTTTAACTTACATATAGAAAAGATCATTCTTTGCAGGATACACATACAAGGTTTTGACAAATGCATAAAGTCACGTATTAACTACCACACTCATGAAAAAGGACAGTCCTATGTAGCAACAGTATGCTAAATAGCCAGAAAGTAGAAACAAATGAAATGTCCATCTACAACAGAATAGATAATTGTGGCATGTAATGGAATATCATATAGTAATGAGGATTAATGAAAAATAACTACAGGTAACCACATGGATGATTTTTAAAAACATCATGCTGAGCTAAAAGTATGTAGATACAAATGACAACGTATTATATTATTACATTTATATAAATTTAAAAATAGGGAAACTAATGAGTAAACTTCCAGATTTCAAGCTGGTTTTAGAAAAGGCAGAGGAACCAGAGATCAAATTGCCAACATCCACTGGATCATTGAAAAAGCAAGAGAGTTCCAGAAAAACATCTATTTCTGCTTTACTGACTATGCCAAAGGCTTTGACCGCGTGGATCACCACAAACTGTTCAAAATTCTGAAAGAGATGGGAATACCAGACCACCTGACGTGCCTCTTGAGAAACCTGTATGCAGGTCAGGAAGCAACAGTTAGAACTGGACATGGAACAACAGACTGGTTCCAAATAGGAAAAGGAGAACGTCAAGGCTGTATATTGTCACCCTGCTTATTTAACTTATATGCAGTTCACATCATGAGAAACGCCGGGCTGGAAGATGCACAAGCTGGAATCAAGATTTCTGGGAGAAATATTAATAACCTCAGATATGCAGATGACACCACTCTTATGGCAGAAAGTGAAGAGGAACTAAAAAGCCTCTTGAAGAAAGTGAAAGAGGATGGCGAAAAAGTTGGCTTAAAGCTCAACATTCAGAAAACTAAGATCATGGCATCTGGTCCCATCACTTCAGGGGAAACAGATGGGGAAACAGTGGAAACACTGTCAGACTTTATTTTTCTGGGATCCAAAATCACTGCAGATAGTGATTGCAGCCATGAAATTAAAAGATGCTTACTCCTTAGAAGGAAAGTTATGACCAACCTAGATAGCATACTCAAAAGCAGAGACATTAATTTGCCAACAAGGTCCATCTAGTCAAGGCTATGGCTTTTCCAGTGGTCATGTACAGATGTGAGAGTTGGACTGTGAAGAAAGCTGAGCGCCGAAGAATTGATGCTTTTGAACTGTGGTGTTGGAGAAGACTCTTGAGAGTCCCTTGGACTGCAAGGAGATCCAACCAGTCCATTCTAAAAGAGATCAGCCCTGGGTGTTCTTTGGAAGGAATGATGCTAAAGCTGAAACTCCAGTACTTTGGCCACCTCATGCAAAGAGTTGACTCATTGGAAAAGACTGATGCTGGGAGGGATTGGGGGCAGGAGGAAAAGGGGACGACAGAGGATGAGATGGCTGGATGGCATCACCGACTCGATGCACATGAGTTTGGGTGAACTCCAGGAGTTGGTGATAGACAGGGAGGCCTGGCGTGCTGCAATTCATGGGGTCGCAAGGAGTCGGACACGACTGAGCAACTGAACTGAACTGAACGTATGGTATTAAAAATGAGGATAAAGTTATCCTTGAGGTGGGTATGACTAGGAAGGGCCCAGCAGGCTTTTGGGATTCTGGAAGTGGTCTACTTTTGATGTGTTAACTGTAAAGAATCACTAAGCTGCACATTTATGATTTATGTACCTCAATCAGTTCAGTGCAGTCACTCAGTCGTGTCCAATTCTTGGTCTGCAGCACGCCAGGCCTCCCTGTCCATGTACCTCAATATACTTGACCAAGAAACCACAGAGAAATACCATGTGTCATCTTTAGATTAGGCAAAAATCCTAAAGTTTGACATTACTGTCCGTTGGCAAGGTTCCTGGACCTTTCAAGGAGATCAAACCAATCAATCCTAAAGGAAATCAACCTTGAATATCCACTGAAAGGAATGATGCTGAAGCTGAAGCTCCAAAACTTTGGCCACATGATGGGAAGAGCCAACTCATTGGAAAAGACCCTGATGCTGGGAAAGATTGAGGACAGGAGGAGAAGGGGATGACAGAGGATGAGATGGTTGGATGGCATCACCAACTCAATGGACATGAGTTTGAGCAAACTCCAGGAGATAGTGAAGGACAGGAAAGCCTGGCATGCTGCGGTCCATGGGGTCAAAAAGAGTCAGACATGACTGAGTGACTGAACAATAACAACAAAGTTTTCCAGAAAACAAGAACTCAAAACATTGCTGGCGGTAACACAAAACTATAAAATCCTTACAAAGGGAAATTTAGCAATGTCTATCAAATGCATTTTCCCTTTGACCTAGCAGTCCCTCTCCCAGGAGTATATTCTAAAATATGCTAGCAAAAAGAGTGGAAACAAATCAAATGTCTACCAACTGATGAATGGATAAGTAAAATGTGGTATATCCATACAATAGAATGTTGTTCAGCCATAAAAGGAATAAAGTACTCATATATGCTACAACATAGCTGAACCTTGAAAACATTATGTTAAGAGAAAGACACCAATCTCAAATGACCACATAATGTACTATTCCATCTATACAAAATGATCAGAATAAATACAGAAAGTACATTTATGGTTGCCTAAGGCTTAAAACAGTATGAAAAGGCAAAAAGATAGAACGCTGAAAGATGAACTCCCCAGGTTGGTGGGTGTCCAGTATGCTACTGGAGATCAGTGGAGAAATAACTCCAGAAAGAATGAAGAGACAGAGCCAAAGCAAAAACAACACTCAGCTGTGGACGTGACTGGTGATAGAAGGAAAGTCTGATGCTGTAAAGAGCAATACTGCATAGGAACCTGGAATGTTAGGTCTATGAATCAAGGCAAATTGGAAGTGGTCAAACAGGAGATGGCAAGAGTAAACATTGACATTTTAGGAATCAGTGAACTAAAATGGATGGGAATGGGTGAATTTAATTCACATGACCATTATATCTACTACTCTGGGCAAGAACCCCTTAGACGAAATGGAGTAGTCATTATAGTCAACAAGAGTTTGAAATGCAGTACTTGGATGCAATCTCAAAAACAACAGAATGATCTCTGTTTGTTTTCAAGGCAAACCGTTCAATATCACAGTAATCCAAGTCTATGCCCCAACCAGTAACACTGAAGAAGCTGAAGTTAAATGGTTCTATGAAGACCCACAAGACCTTCTAGAACTAACACCCAAAAAAGATGTCCCTTTCATTATAGGGGACTGGAATGCAAAAGTAGGAAGTCAAGAAACACCTGGAGTAACACGCAAATTTGGCCTTGGAGTACAGAATGAAGCAGGGCAAAGGCTAATAGAGTTTTGCCAAGAGAATGCACTGGTCATAGCAAACTCCTTCTTCCAACAACATGAGAGAAGAATCTATACATGGACATCACCAGATGGCCAACACTGAAATCAGACTGATTATATTCTTTGCAGCCAAAGACGGAGAAGCTCTATACAGTTAGCAAAGACAAGACCGGAAGCTGACTGTGGCTCAGATCACGAACTCCTCATTGCCAAATTCAGACTGAAATTGAAGAAAGTAGGGAAAACCACTAGACCATTCAGGTATGACCTAAATCAAATCCCTTATGATTATACAGTGGAAGTGAGAAATAGATTTAAGGGCCTAGATCTGATAGAGTGCCTGATGAACTATGGATGGAGGTTTGTGACACTGTACAGGAGACAGGGATCAAGACAAGCCCCCAAAAAACAGAAATGCAAAAAAGCAAAATGGCTGTCTCAGGAGGCCTTTCAAATAACTGTGAAAAGGAGAGAAGCAAAAAGCAAAGGAGAAAAGGAAAGATATATCCACTTGAATGCAGAATTCCAAAGAATAGCAAGGAGAGATAAGAAAGCCTTCTTCAGTGATCAATGCAAAGAAATAGAGGAAAACAAGAGAATTGGAAATACCAGAGATCTCTTCAAGAAAATTAGAGATACCAAGGAACATTTCATGCAAAGATGGGCTCAATAAAAGACAGAAACAGTATGGACCTAACAGAAGCAGAAGATATTAAGAAGAGGTGGCAAGAATACACAGAAGAACTGTATAAAAAAGATCTTAATGGCACAGATAATCATGATGGTATGATCATTCCCCTACAGCCAGACATCCTGGATTGTGAAGTCAAGTGGTCCTTAGGAAGTATCACTACAAACAAAGCTAGTGGAGGTGATGGAATTTCAGCTGAGCTATTTCAAATCCTAAAAGGTGATACTGTGAAAGTGCTGCACTCAATATGCCAGCAAATTTGGAAAACTCAGCAGTGGCCACAGGACTGGAAAAGGGCAGTTTTCATTCCAATCCCAAAGAAAGGCAATGCCAAAGAATGCTCAAACTACTGCATAATTGCACTCATCTCACATGCTAGTAAAGTAATGCTCAAAATTCTCCAAGCCAGGCTTCAGCAATACATGAACCGTGAACTTCCAGATGTTCAAGCTGGTTATAAAAAAGGCAGAGGAACCAGAGATCAAATTGCCAACATCCGCTGGATTATTGAAAAAGCAAGAGAGTTCCAGAAAAACATCTATTTCTGCTTTATTGACTATGCCAAAGCCTTTGACTGTGTGGATCACCACAAACTGTTCAAAATTCTGAAAGAGATGGGAATACCAGACCACCTGACCTGCCTCTTGAGAAACCTGTATGCAAGTCAGGAAGCAACAGTTAGAACTGGACATGGAACAACAGACTGGTTCCAAATAGGAAAAGGAGAACGTCAAGGCTGTATATTGTCACCCTGCTTATTTAACTTATATGCAGAGTACATCATGAGAAACACTCGACTGGATGAAGCACAAGCTGGAATCAAGATTGCTGGGAGAAGTATCAATAACCTCAGATATGCAGATGACACCACCCTTATGGCAGAAAGTGAAGAAGAACTAAAGAGCCTCTTGATGAAAGTGGAAGAGGAGAGTGAAAAAGTTGGCTTAAAGCTCAACATTCAGAAAACTAAGATCATGGCATCCAGTCCATCACCACATGGCAAATAGATGGGGAAACAGTGGAAACAGTGGCTGATTTTAGTTTTGGGGGCTCCAAAATCACTGCAGATGGTGATTGCAGCCATGAAATTAAAAGATGCTTACTCCTTGGAAGGAAAGTTATGACCAACCTAGACACCATATTAAAAAGCAGAGACATTACTTTGCCAACAAAGGTCTGTCTAGTCAAGGCTATGGTTTTTCCAATAGTCATGTATGAATGTGAGAGTTGGATTATAAAGAAAGCTGAGTGTCAAAGAATTGATGCTTTTGAACTGTGGTGTTGGAGAAGACTCTTGAGAGTCCCTTGGACTGCAAGCAGATCCAACCAGTCCATCCTAAAGGAGATCAGTCCTGAGTGTTCATTGGAAGGACTGATGTTGAAGCTAAAACTCCAATACTTTGGCCACCTGATACAAAGAACTGACTCACTGGGAAAGACCCTGATTTTGGGAAAGACTGAAGACAGGAGAAGAGGATGACAGAGAATGAGATGGTTGGATGGCATCACCAACTCAATGGACATGAATCTGAGTAAACTCCAGGAGTTGGTGATGGACAGGGAGGCCTGGCGTGCTTCAGTCCATGGGATCGCAAAGAGTCAGACACGACTGAGTGACTGAACTGAACTAATTAATAGAGAACTTGCTACATAAACTATGATGCCTCTATAAAATATACTGAGTATTTTGCAGGTACAAAAAGGAATAAGAAGCATCTCCTTATATACATCTATGAAGTGATCTCCAGGATATACTTTTAAAAGAAAAAGGCAATGTGTCAAGTGTTTATGGTATGTTACATTTTGTGTAAAAAATGGAGTAGGGACAACATACGTACATATAACATACCTTTTTTATAGTTTTAACTTTGAAACTGTGTAATTTTACATAGTTTAAAAAGTAAATTAAAAACATTTTACAAATTTAAAACAAACTGATATAAAACTCTTAGAAGATAGCATAAGAGAAAACCTAGATGGTACTGGGTATAGCAATTACATTTTAGATACAACACCAAAGGCACAATTCATGAAAGAAATAACAGCTACACTGGACTTCATTAAAGTTTCAAAATCTGCTCTGTGAAAGACAATGTCAAGAGAATAAGACCACTCATAGACTAGAATATATCTGCAAAAAGACACATCTGATAAAAGACTGTTATCTGAAATACACAAAGAACTGTTAAAAGTCAACAATAAAAAGACAACCCAATTAAAACATGGGCCAAAGACCTTCATAGATACCTTATGAAAGACGGACAGATGGCAAAGAAGCATATGTCTTATAAGCTCTACATCATATGTTATTAGGGAAACGGAAATGAGAACAACAGTGAGATTCCACTACACACCTATTAGAATGACCAAAACCCAAACTGCTGACAACACTAAATGCGGAGAATTCCATGGACAGAGAAGCCTAGCAAGCTACCCCATGCGTCCATGGGGTCGCAAAGAGTCAGACACGACTGAGCGACTTTCATTAATTACTAATCCAAATGCTGACAAGGACATGGAACAGCAGGAACTCTCATTCGCTGCTAGTAATAATGTAAAATAGTAAGTCACTTTGGGAAGACAATTCTGTGGTTTCTTCCAAAACTGAACCATACTCTTATCATATGATCCAGCAATCATGCTCCTTTATATACACTCAAAGGAATTTAAAAGTTAAAGTCCACACATGGACATTTATAGCAGTTTTATTCATAATTGCCAAAATTTGGCAACAAACAACCAAGATGCTGTAACTATTAAATGGATAAACTGTGGTACATCCAGACAATGAAATATTTTTCAGCACTAAAAAGAAATGAGCCACAGAGTCATAAAAAGACATGGAGGAAACTTAAATGCATATTATTAAGTGAAAGAAGGCAATCTAAAGAGATGGAATCATCATGGAAAAGGAAAAACTATGGAATAGTGAAAAGACCAGTGGTTGCCAGGGGTTGGAGCAGGGAGAAGGATGACTAAGTGGAGCACAGAGGATTTTTAGGGCAGTGAAAATACACTGTACGATACTGTAACAGTGCATGCATGTCACTATACACGTGTCCAAGCCTACAGAATGTCCCACCAAGGGTGAACCTCAAGGTGAAGTATGAACTTTGTGTGATTATGAGGTGTCAGTGTAAGTTCATCTGTCATAATAAATATGCCACTCTGGTTGGCGGAGGTCCATAATGGGGGAGGCTCCGCGTGTGTTGAGAGCAGGGGGTATTTGGGAAATCTCTGCTCCTTCCTCTTAGTACTACTATTTATACCTAAAACTGCTCTAAAAAATCTGTCCTAAAAAATGAATTCCTATGTATGTCAAGTTGGTACCCAACCATACAAAGAATGATTTCAAGTAATTTTATTTATTTTTTTAAGATTTTTTTAATGTGGATCATTTTTTAAGTCTTTATTGAATTTGTTACAATATTGCTTCTGTTTTATATCGTTTTTTTGGCTGTGAGGCATGAGGGATCTTAGCTCCCCCACCAGGGGTCACACCCCGCCCCCTGCACTGGAAGCACCACCAGGGAAGACCCTCAAGTAATTTTAAAACACAGTATTTTGACTATATATATCTAATGGAATATATCATAAGGTTAAAGCAAATACATGGGAATTCCCTGGTGATCCAGTGGTTAGGATTCTGCACTCTTAATGCCAAAGGCCTGAGTTCAATCCTTGGTTGGGGAACTGAGATCCTGTAAGCCATGCAGTGTGGCCAAAAATAAAAAACACATATTCACACACACAAAAAGCTACTGCATTCAGTAGTCTTATTGGTAGTTATATTAGTCTTTGTTATTTTTGAAACTATTAAAAAGTGAATTATTTATTATAAAATGTTGTTAGAACAAAATTTAGCATATGAACAAAAATGCAAATATTTCTGGTTCAAGATGGCAGAGTAGAAGGATATGTGCTCCTCTCCTCTTGTGAGGGCACCCAAATCACAACCAGCTGTTGAGTAACTATCAACAGGACACTGGAAACTATCAAAAAAGATACCCTACATTCAAAGACAAGAAGCCACAGCGAGATGGTAGGAGGGGCACAATCATGATGAAATCAAATCCCATACCCTCTGGGTGGATGACCCACAAACTAGAGAACAATAACACCAAAGAAGCTCTCCCACTGCTGTGAACCCGCTGGGCTTCCCAGCCAATTCCTAAAGGGACTGCCAATTCCCAGATTCCCCAGGGAATCTGATCTTGAAGGCCAGCAGGACTGGATTACAAGACTTCCACAAGACTGGGGGAAACATGAGACTCCAGTCTTGGAGGGCACAAACAAAATTTTCCACATACCAAGACTCAGAGGAAAGGAGCTAGTGTTGGAGGGTCTCCTGTGGAGGAGGTGTGGGTCAGGAGGGGCTCACCACAGGCATGGGGGCACCCAGCCTGGAAGGTCCTCCTTGGGGTATACCCTCTTGGAGGTTGCCAGCACCCAACCATAGACCCAGAGGGTTGGGTCGCCTTAGGCCAAAAAAATACTAAGGAGGGAGCATAATCCCACCCACCAGCAGATAATTGGATTAAAGCTTTACTGAGCAAGGCCCTGCTCACCATAGCAAGACCCAGTTTCTCCACCACCAATCCCTCCCCCGAGGAAGCTTACACAAGCCTCTTAGCCTCCTCCATCAGAAGCCAGATAGAAGCAAGAAGAACCACAGTCCCACAGAGACTAAAACAAAAACCACATTACAGAAACTTAACCACCATGAAAAAGCAGAAAGTTATGTCCCAAATGAAGGGACAAGATAAAACCCTAGAAAAACAACTGAATGTGGAGAAGGAAATGGCAACCCACTCCAGTACTCTTGCCTGGAAAATCCCATGGATGGAGGAGCCTGGTAGGCTACAGTCCATGGGGTCACAAAGAGTCGGACACGACTGAGCAACTTCAAAAAAAAAAAAAAAAAGAAAAACAACTGAATGAAGTGAAGATAGGCAACCTTCCAGAAAAAGAATTCAGAAAAATGATAGTGAAGATCTTTCAAGATCTCAGAAAAAGAATGGAGGCAAAGATTGAGAAGATGCAAGAAATGTTTACCAAAGACTCAGAACTAAAGAACAAACAAACAGAGATGAATAATATACTAGAAGGAATCCATAGCAGAATAACTGGGACAGAAGAATGGATAGGGCTTCCCTGATAGCTCAGCTGATAAAGAATCCGCCTTCAATGCAGGAGATCCCGGTTCGATTCCTCGGTCGGGAAGATCTGCTGGAGAAGGGATAGGCTACCCACTCCAGTATTCTTGGGCTTCCCTTATGGCTCAGCTGGTAAAGAATCTGCCTGCAATGCGGGAGACCTGGGTTCAATCCCTAGGTTAGGAAGATCCCCTGGAGATGGGAAAGGCTACCCACTCCAGTATTCTGGCCTGGAGAATTCTATTGACTGTAAAGTCCATTGGGTCGCAAAGAGTTAGACACAGACTGGATGATTTTAACTTTCCCTTTCAAGAACGGATAAATGACCTGGGGGATAGAATGGTGAAAATCACTGCTACAGAACAGAATATAGAAAAAAGAATGAAAAGAAATGAAGACAGCCTAAGAGACCTCTGCGACAACAATAAACACACTAACATTTGCATTGTAGGGGTCCCAGAAGGAGAAAAGAGAAAGGACCTGAGAAAATATTTGAAGAGATAATAGCTGCAAACTTCCCTAACATGATAAAGGAAACAGTCAAGAAAGTCCAGGAAGCACAGACAGTCTCAGGCAGGGTAAACCCAAGAAGGAACACACTGAGACACATAATAATCAAACTTAGAAAAATTAAAGACAGAGCTGTGCTTAGTCGCTCAGTCGTGTGCAACTCTTTGCTACCCCATGAGGCTCCTCTGACCAAGGGGATTCTCCAGGCAAGAATACTGGAGTGGGTTGCCACACCCTCCTCCAAGGGAATCTTCCCAACCCAGGGATAGAACCCTGGTATCCCACATTGCAGGCGGATTCTTTACATCTGAGCCACCAGGGAAGCCCTAAAAAATATTAAAAGCAACAAGGGAAAAGGAAGGGAACTCCCATCAGGCTATATTCTGAACAGAAACTCTACAAGCAAGAGAATGGCATGATACATTAAAAATGATGAAAGGGAAGAACCTAAACCAAGAATACTTTATGAAGCAAGAATCCCCTTTAGATTTGATGGAGAAATCAAAAGCCTTCCAGACAAGCAAAAGTTAAGAGAATTTAGCACCATCAAACCAGCTTTACAACAAATGCTAAAGGAACTTCTCTAGGCAGGAAACAAGAGAAAATAAACCCAAAACAATTAAGGAAATGGTAAAAGGATCATATATATGGATAATTACCTTAAATGTAAATGGATTAAATGCCCTAATCAAAAGACATAGACCAGCTGAGCAGATGAAAACAGGTGGGTGTATGCATTTTCACTTACCACATCACTCTGCTTGACCCCCCAAATTGTATGTAGTTATTTTATATTGTTAGGTTAACAATGTTGCCATTATGGCTTGCAATTGTAATTGTCTTTTATTTTTTGTCTGGCTATTGATTATGAATATTGATAAACATCTTTCACTACTGTGATTACTCACAATACCATTGTATCGTGATCGGTCAACAGAAAAATAATAGAATTCTATATCACCAAAACTATCATTTAATAGAAGATCCTGGAATACTTTTTAAAATTCATATGCATACCAGAATTATCTTGGAATTTTTTGAAAAATACCAATGTCCAGTTGTTGCTTTTTTTCACCAGAGTTCCAGATATGTCTCTAATGAGCAGCCACGTTTAAACAACTGGACTATATGCGGGGCTTTTACTTTTACCTAGTTTGCTTCACTTCTCTACTTCATACTCAGTGCTCCCATTTCATTTAGCTTGTTTTCCAGTTTCTTCATCTCTCCTTTTATTTTTTTTTATATTCTTTCTCAAGCCTTTATCAAGCATAGTAGAAAAGTTCTTGTATACCTTTATATATATAATACGTATAACATATATATTTTAGAAAACTTGTAAATTTTTGCCTAACTAAAAAATTTAAGACATTTTGATTCCACTTGTTTGACTTAGTATGAATAGAATGTTATTTTTCTCATCTAAAAAAATAGATATGCAACAAGCAACAAAGGTAGCACAGGGAACTACCGTCAGTATCTTGTGATAATCTATAATGGAAAACAATTTCCAAAATAACATACGAATCACACACCAAAAAAGGAATTCTACTTTTTTTTTTTTTTTTTTGACTATAACAAGAATGCTTTATTATAGATTATTGAATGTATGAAATAACACTGATTGGAGTGACAAGAACAACTTTGTATTTCACCCTTAGCATTCATAACTTATTTTTAAGTTCATGGCTTTTATATGTGTGTGTGTGTGTATGTGTGTGTGTGTGTATATATATATATATATACACTTTTAGTGTAATGTGGAAAATTCTAAGTATTTGTTAAATCTGAGGTTATTACATGGCAGCCATTATAGTTTCTAAGTAAGCTAGAAATTTTTAAGAATTTAATTTATTGTTAGAAAAATTTGTGCATATACTTTATTGAACACCTTTGGTATGCACTTTTGATGATTTTCTTTTGTTTTGTCATATCTTTTGTAATGGTGTTTTACATTTTTTAAATTATAATGGTAAAGTTATAGAGACAACTGAAAGCAAAGAGAGATTTTAGCCTGCTCATGAATAGCTAGACTGACATTCGTGTGTAATGAGCTATCTACTACTTTTTGAAATTTAGCAACGTTTATCTTTTTGCCAGCTTTTCTAAATGTCCTATGGACATCTAATAATGAAATATGAGATATAAAATTTTAAATATATTTGTATGTGATATAAAAATAATATAAATTAATAGAAATAGAAATCTATTATATTTAAATTATTAATGACATCATTCAAGATGCTCCTATTCTTATTTTTTATGCACTTGATAAAATATTCTCAGAAAAATGTTAACACGTCTCACTATGATTATGTATTTTTTCTTTCCCTTATATTTCTTCTGATTTTTGCTTTGTTTCTTTGTTGTTAGGTGTCTAATGGTTTATGATGTCTATCTTCTTTGTCATTAAAAATATTCATCTTTGTTTCACTTAAAAATAAATTAATTTTAAAAATGCAAATTGTAAATCTAAAAAGTTACTCAAAATCCTTTTTTTCAATTTGAGAAATTCAAGATGTTATCATGAATTATTTTTATCTTTCTTAAAAAATATTTTTTCCCTAGAACTGAAAAGGCTTTAAAGCAGTGACGACCCAATGAATACAATTCTTCCCAGACTATTGTCTCTAACTAAATATTCATAACATTTCTCACTAAAAAGAATCAGGTTCCTTGGAGGAATGTCTGATTCCAGGTATGAGGTAAGGATAAAAAAGAAGAGAGTAAGAGAAGCCTGATTTGTTCTGTACAAAAACAGAAAGATTACTGGGATCTTGTCTAAAGGACACAGGTGATATTGAAAGGCTCTCACTGGCCAAAGATGGGGACAACTGAACGTCAGAAAGAATAATGACTGCAATGGTGTCGTGTACTTGACACTACACAACAAATACATCTTATAAGAACACATCAACATTGGACGTAAAGAACGTAAAAGCACATGAAAAATGAACAATGAATGTAAAATAGTAAATCAACCAGGAAATGTTCAACGGTTTGTTAAAAAGTTAAATCCTCACCTACCATTCCATCCAACTATTCCGTTCCTAGCCAAGAGAGATAAAAGCACATGACCTCACAGTAACTTGTATATGAATTTTTATAGCAGCATTACTTGCAATAGCCAAAAAATGGAAATAAAATGAACATTAACAAGTGAGTAGATAACAAGTTGTGATCTACTTACACATGGAATGTTACTCAATAATCAAAAGAATGAACTGGGCTTCCCTGGTGGCTCAGTGGTAAGGAATCTGCCTATCAGTGAAGGAGACAAGGGTTTGATCCCTGATCTGGGAAGATCCCACATGCCACAGAGCACAGCAATAAAGACCCAGCACGGCTATAAATACTAAATAAATAAACTAAATAGAATAAATAAAAGGAATGAACTATCGACAAACTCAACAGCATGGATGAATCTCAAAATAATTATGCTGAACAAAAGAAGCCACTAAAAACTAGTACATACTTCACGATTTCACTTAGAAAACATAGAAAATGCAAACCGATCTATACTGACAGAACATCACTGCCTGGGGATGGAAGGGGAAAGGGCAGGGAGATCAACAATAGGTTTGAGGGAATGGATAGGTTATTATCTTGACTGTGCTGATGGTTGCATGGACATATACATATACCCAAACATACCAAACTGTAGATTTTATATATGTACAGTCTATTCTCCCTCAATTACACCTTAATAATGATGTAAAAAGTACATGGATTTGAAACGATAAACTGCCTTCACTTTTCCCCACCCAAAAGAAATCTCTTCAGAGATTATTAGGGTGTCAATTTATAAATCTTAAATTTGCTAAATAAAGGTAAAGAATTCAGTATATCCTGACATTCCTGTACACACTGTTTTTCAAAGTAATCAAATATTAATAGTTAGTGAAAGAAAGTTCTCTGTAAAGTTTTCTCTATAGAAAATCACAACTAATAAATGCAACAGGAAAAAAGAGCTATAAAATCTCTATTTTCCATCTTACACTGAAATAATAGATCTACAAACAACTATCATCAACGGTTCCTAAACCACGAGGTGAGAGGTAGATGAGGAACTTATCACAACTAACAAGTCAGGCCAACATCATCTGAATCCACTGGGTAATCTCAACCAAAGGAATCTTATGCGCCTCCTATTATTACTATTCATGAAGTATTCTTACCAAGAAAACGAACAAATGAATCAAATCAAGTCTTTAACTACCAAATTAAATGAAACATCTTAAATAATACCTCGAGGATCCAATCAGCCAAAATACAAAATATGGGAAATTCTTTAGAAGAAATAATCCAGTTTCTACAAAGAATAAATTACCTATAAAAGAGTGTGGGATTGGGGATTGTTTAAAATTAGAGAGCCTTATTTTTTAAAGTTTTTCTTTAAAAAAAAAAACAAAACGCTATTTATTTGGGGTTTTTTTGGCTGTGCTGGGCCTCTGCTGCTGTGTGTGGACTTGCTCTAGCTGCAGTGAGCAGGAGCACTCTCCAGTTGCAGTGCACAGGCTTCTCATGCTGTGGCTTCTATTACTGCACAGCAAGGGCTCTAGGCTCATGGGCTTCAGTAGTGATGGTGCACAGGCTAAGCTGCCCCGTGTCGTGTGGAATCTTCCTGGACCAGGGATCAAACCTGTGTCCACTGCATTGGCAGGTAGATTCTTAACCACCAGACCACCAGGGAAACCCTTAAAGAGTTTTAAAAGGCAATATCCCCAAATATAAAGTGTGGAGCTCTTTGCAGCCAAACTGAACTGTCAAAAAAAATATTTTAGAGACAACTCGGGAAAATTAAATATGAAATAAGTGTTAGATGATATTAAGGAATCCCTATGAATTCTATTAATTGTGATAATAGTATTGTGGAGTCTTTTCCTTTCTTCTCAATCTTCATTAATGACACATAATACAGAAGTATTTACAGATGGAATCATATGGTATCTGCTATTTGCTTTCAAGTATTACAGCGTGTGCATACACACACACACTCACAAAGTGGCAGAAGAAAGGTAGAAAAAGAACAGTGAATTGTTGATAATTGTGAAAGTTAGATCTTGGGTGGATGGGGGCTCATTACACTATTCTCTCATTACACTATTTAGTGTATGTCTGAAAATTTCCATCATGAAAAGTTTCTAATTTTTAATTAAAAGGTGATCTGGACCCATTGATACATTGGAAATAATAGGACCCAAAGCAACTAACCTCTGTCCTGAAGCGAGGGCAATAGGAGACTGTCCATTGGGCGGCCGAGGCTCCTCACAGGTCTTCATCTCCACCTCTACCTTATCCAGACACTGAAATAAAAGCCATGGAGACCTAAGCATCTGCACAAAGCCGCACACAGCACAGACTGTCTTATCCGTCTCTGGGCTTCAGCACCCAGTTGAGTGCCGTGTCCACGGTGGACCAACAATAAATGTTAGTCAAACGAATGAACAAACTAACTAAAACACAAAGAGAGGCCTCATCTTCCCCCTTCCATTTCTATTAACAGCAGAACTCCATGACAAGCATGGGATTAGCTCACAGCAGAAAATGAAAACATAAGTCCAAGTTACAGAGATATTACTATTCCTGGGGATTCCAGTCCTTGAGATATATATAGATATAGACATATATATAGATATAGATATAGATAGATAGATAGATAGATAGATAGATATATCAGTTCCTGAAGGGCTTTTAGCTGAGAATCACCCAACAGTCAATGTGAATAAATTTCTAATAATTCCTCCAACAGGAATCCAAAGGAAATGTAAAGATAGAAGCTGGACAGCAAAACTTGTTATAAAAAAACAAAATTCAAAGCAAAACCAACTCAGGACTTGTGTCTCAGAGCTACTTGCTCTACTGCACAGCAGTTCTAGAAAAAACCCAGACAACAGTCACCCCATCTCACGGAGGAGCTCACAAGCCAGATGGAAGCACCCACACTCCCAGAAAGGACAGCCTATCAAACTCCTCCCCATCTTCTCTCAGCTCCTTTAAAACCTTACCCCCTACCTCCCCCATTTGATTACTTGCAATCAAGAAAGGCCATTACCAAGCAAATTGGGTGTGTCTTCAGCTTTGTCCACTGGATCTGAAAGAGGAAAGCAAAGACTCAGGGCTATGGGAGGCAGCCCTCACGGGGTCAGGCCTGCTGGCCAAAGAGAGCAGCAGCCCTCTGACTACATTCTCACCCGGATCGAGGCCCTGTTGCAGTAGACCCGAGTGATGGCTAGCCAGGTGGGGAGCTCCAGCACATTCTGTAGAACCTCTTCATCCAGCTCCAGGTTGGTCAGCTGACCCTCCCCTTTCAGGGTGCTCAAATTGATTTTGTCCGGGGAAAGATTTTTAGTGAACCTGAAAAGAGTGATGGTAAGCAGCTATTATTTCCATGGAAACCTGCAAATGAGCATTATAACCAAATAACACGTCTCGATATGGAGAAATGAGAAAGTTAAAGAACAAATGTGGACTAACAACCACACTAACTCCAGACAGCATAAGGTGTTAGGTGAGACATATTCTGTCACAATCGCATCGTCTTTCTACTCAAGAACCTACGATAACAATTCTGGAGAAACTGTTATAGCATCAGCAATATAGACTTTGATATAATTCCCATTGGAGAAGGCAATTGCACCCCACTCCAGTACTCTTGCCTGGAAAATCCCATGGACGGAGGAGCCTGGTAGGCTGCAGTTCATGGGGTTGCTAAGAGTTGGACATGACTGAGCGACTTCACTTTGACTTTTCACTTTCATGCATTGGAGAAGGAAATGGCAACCCACTCCAGCGTTCTTGCCTGGAGAATCCCAGGGACAGGGGAGCCTGGTGGGCTGCCGTCTATGGGGTCGCAGAGTCGGACACGACTGAAGCGACTTAGCAGCAGCAGCAGCATAATTCCCATATAAAACCAGAACATCCAGATAGCAACTTAACAGCTCATGGTTTAGTTGGTAAGTTGTATCTGACTCTTCTTGCAACCCCATGGACTGCCGCCTGCCAGGCTCCTCTGTCCATAGAACTTCCCAGGCTAGAATACTGGAGTGGGTTGCCATTTCCTTCTCCAGGGGATCTTCCTAACCCAGGGATCAAACCTGGGCCTCCAGGATTGCAAGCATTCTTTACCAACTGAGCCACCAAGGAAGCCCTTGAATAACATTAAAAACAAAACTATAAGATAAAGCATCCTCATAAACCCCATATACAAGCAGGAGGGGAAAAAACATTAACAGCCACAAGACATGAGTGCTATAAGCAGTTGTGCAGATCATCAAAGAGGAAAACAACAGGACATCAGAGAAATCAGAGAACAGAAGCACCCCAAGATGACCAAGTACTCCGTGAAGAGCAACGTGGGCCAATTTGAGAAAAGCAATGGAAGCTGAAGGGGTTTTGGGCCAAAGGTCCAAATGAGACGAAGCAATCTAACCCTATAAACTCATGGAATTCACCAAGGCTCCTTTCTAAGATGGGTCCCCACACTGAGAAAAACTTTTGGGAGAGGAATCCAAACTGAGCAAGACAGAAATGAAAAAAACAGATAGTCCAAATAAAAGTTGGGCAGGGGGGCGGTGAGTTAGGGAGGGTAACAGACCAGGAGGTATCAGAAAGCAAGCCATTATATTTTTAAACTCTATTTGAAACAACAGAAGAGGGAATTCTATGAGGTTAGGATATAAAACAGTAACAGATTAATTACTGGCTTGTTAAGTAGGGTAAAGCAAAACCCCAATCCTTACCCCATATACCTTTACTGATGTGGAAAAAGAACACAACCACTTAGGGCCTTGCCAAAGGGACTCAACCTGAATGTCATCACACCACTGGGTCCTGTTGCTCATTTGCAGGAAATACAAAGGAAAACTGCTGAACTGTACCCTAAGTGTGCAATCAGCAGAATCCAGGCCATGGGAAACTACACGTCAAGGGGCTGCACATAAACAATTCACACAGGCCTGTCCTCTCACTGTCACACACTGAATCCCTTCAACATCCTGCCAACGACACCAACTGTATTGCCAATCCTATTCCGGATGCCAACTGTCTTGCTGTTCATACTGTTCGCTGAACCCAGGGCAGGCAAGGCACAAGCTAAGAGGCTGGAAGAAGACTCAAGGAGCTGTAGGAACTGCAGACACGTTTATCCTCTCCTGACTGGCATGGCAGCCATAATGCAGCCTCTCTCCTGGCTGACGCAGCAGCAGCCATAACATAACCATAACGTAGCCATAACTTCATATAACGTAACTATGATGCCACTCCAATGTAGAACCAATGCAGTGGCAGCCAGGGCTTTCACGGTGAGGCTCATACAGGCTACTGCATCAAGTAGCCCGTGACCAAGCGAGCACCTCGTGACATGCATGCGCAGCACCGTAAGTGACCTCAGCTGTTACACAGCCCTGCGGAGTCACTGTTGACAGCACATGGGGTGAGAGGGGTGAGAGCGTGCGGTGAGGGGGCGAGAGCCTGGGGTGAGAGGGGTGACAGCGTGCGGTGAGGGGGCGAGAGCCTGGGGTGAGAGGGGTGAGAGGGGGTGAGGGGGGTGAGAGCCTGGGGTGAGAGGAGTGAGGGGGGTGAGAGCCTGGGGTGAGAGGGGTGAGGGGGGTGAGAGCCTGGGGTGAGAGCGTGGGGTGAGAGAGGGTGAGAGCCTGGGCCAAGAGCCTGACCAGTGCCATCCTGTTAATTTCCCCACACACGCTGTCTCCAGCCCTTGCGCCTATGCTCTTGCCACTCACCCCTCTTCCTGGAGCACCTTCATCATGATTTGTCATTGAAGACTCAACTCTGACTTCTCACTGAGACCTTCTTTCCTTAACTGCTTCAATGTTAAACTTCATGTTAAATTCAAAGACTTAACCCTGACTTCTCACTGAGACCTTCTTTCCTTAACTACTTCAATGTTTAAACCTCATGTTAAAGTCCTACCTTCTACATCCCTAGAATCTGTAACACACATTTAGGTCACCATCAGAGAGGGTCTTGGGCATTCTCTAATTTTTCCGTATGTAACCACTGCTGTGCAATTCCGTGTTAAGCCCAGTGAGGTCAGGGGCGGAGTGTTAGCCGCCCCTCCTGATAACATGGTCACCTGACAGAATGCCGGCGTTCCTACACACCTTGTAGCCAACTGCCCCGCTGACTGACTACTCCTAGCTCCCTTCTCTCATCTGTTGGCTGGATCGGCTTCAGGCCCGTTCCTCACAGCACAACCCCGGCTCCTGTACGACAACCTGTCTGATGAATCTCACCGGTGTAAGTTCTCACTGCTGTTGCCTCTCACAGTCACTCTTTTCTCACCAATAATGAATTTCACTTCTCCCTCCATCTGTAACTATACTTAGCCCTTGCACATATCAGATGCTAATAGTTGAATTTATTGAGTTATATGTTATTTACCAACTTTTTTCCCACACATATTCTTTCCGTTTTACTAAGCTGTGTTTCAGTGTTTCTGGTTTCCCTTGAACCCTAAAATCATGACTGGCAAGAGTTTTATCTCTACACTTTTCTTCTACGGTGACTAACATGGTACTATGTAAAAGGGCTCTGTAACAGTTTTTTAAATGATAGTAAAAAAAATTAGAAGTTTAAAAACACACAGTACTGTATGATATTAAGAGACATATAGAAATGCACTGGCATGACAACAGCAAATTCTGGAAAGTGCTTGCCTGTGGGACATGGGGAGGGGTCCACAGGAAGTGCCACCTGTATGGTCAACGCTTATTTCTCCAGTTGGGAGGTAACTGCATGGCGCTTCATTATATTACTCTCTATACCTTTCTGTATGGCAAATATTTGACAATAAATCTACCTAAGATTTCTATCAGTGATATACTGCACATACGTACTGTTGGGAGAGCTACTCCTCCATGGGTCTCTCACATTCCTACGTCTTGCTGGGTAAGAAAAACACAAAACACATGACCCTGACCACTCCTTACCCAAGCCACTTCTCAGGGCTGTGTTAGAAAGAGCAGCTTTGAGGGATGATGCAGTGTTCCTCTCCAGTACGAAGAACGGGCTTGCTTACTATGTACTACGAAAGCAATGGATTCCCCAAACTCAGGGTCCCACTGCCATAGCACATATACAGGCCTCCGTCTGGGCCCGCTCATACCCCTCCCGTGGGACCTGCGGGGCACAAGGGGAACCAGCGCAAACCTATCTTTACACTGCTTGCAGGCCATGACTAATAAAGTCCTTTCTCTCTGACCCAGGAGTCTTGTGCTCTGCCAGCAACCACGAACTGCAGTGGGCTATTAGCATCTAAACAGGGTGAAATAAAATCCTAGACCTTTACACATACTTTTACTGATTTTAATTCGTAAAAAAAAAAAATTAATCAACAGTTACTGAGTATGAATCTATATTATTCTCTGAACTAAAAAAATAAGTTTTCTATAATGACTCCTGTTCTCTGAACACTAACTTGCCACAGAGGGAAAGAGAATTCCTCTTTTCCTATAAAGCATGGCCACCTACGAGGAAACAGGACTGGCTGTGAAAGAGAAAAAGAGAACAACTCAAAGTACTTTCACGACGTAAAACAACTAAAAGTAAAGACACAGCACAAACCCACAACCCAGAAAGACGGGAGGAAAAGCAGAAAACAGAACTCAACGTTATTTACCTAGAACCCCGAAGTACCAGGTGGCTTTCTTTTTCAAGCCCCTTTTGTGTTAAATAAGGTATTACAGTCATTTCCTTCCAGCACCCTTCCTCTACTCCAAGTATTCAGGGAAGCCACCTCAGCTTAAATGGGGGCGGGCACCCTTCAGAAGAATTAATCCTCAAGATAATTTTTGAAGATATAAAATTAATTTTGAGGGCTGTATGTCTCCTCTCTCGTCTGCACAGACTCTGATAAGACCCCCACCTCCCCACCTCAGCTAAGAATCATGGCAGGAGCGAGACAGGGTAAGGATCCCTTTAATACACAGGAGCAGGGAGGAAAGGCTGAGAATCACTATGATAAGCTAATTTTGCATCTGATAAAAAGCTATTTTCAAGAAAAGTGACAGAAACTTTTTCAAGTATGTTTCTCTCTGAAAAGAGGAACATACTTCAAATAAAACGAAACAAACACAGACAAGAATAAGTTACACTGCTTGTTAGCACTGACATTCTCAGGGTGCCTATACTAAACAGGTACCATGTATCTATGCAAAACCTAATCTTATTTGTGTGCTCAGCTGCTCAGTCATGTTTGACTCTTTGTAACTCCCTGACTGTAGCCTGCCAGGCTCCTGTGTCCACGGAATTTCCCAGGCAAGAATACTGGACTGGGTTGCCATTTCCTACTGTCCAGGCTCTTCCCGACCCAGGGATAGAACCCATGTCTCTAGTGTTTCTGCACTGCTAAGCAGATTCTTTACCACCAAAGCACCTGGGAAGTTCAACCTTATCTACAGCTCTATAAAAAATAAATGTCATTTTTCATTTTTTTTCAAGCCTTAAAACATTTTCTTAAGTACAGTTTACTTTGTACCAAGCACTCTGAAAAGGAACATTATCTCAATTAGTCTTCCCAATACCCCATATGAAATATGCATCATTATCCCCATTTTAAAGAAAAAGAACATGAGGTTCAGATATAAAGTCATTTGCCCAAGGTAAACAGGGCAGGAAGAGGCAGAGCATGAACCCAGCTCTGCTCACTGGACTTTCTTCTACTAACATCTTGGCTTAGTAATATATTCCTTCAAAACACATCTGGCACAAAATAAATTTATAAGGTATCTCAGAAATGGTAAGAGGACATCCTTTCCCTTTTTACAAACTACCACGGCTGTTTAGCTGCTTAACCTGTATAAGAAGAAAAAAAAATTTTTTGTGGGGGGAGAAAGGGATAAAGTTACAGTGTACCTCCATCAAAGACGTTTCTGCACTTCACCAACTCAGTCAGATTAATAAATTCTTCCTTAGGTATGCCCAGAGCTAAGTCACCAGCATTCTAGCAGTAACGCCCTGTCTCTACCAAGACACAGACAAGGGACCACAGAGGTTCCTGTGCTATCAGCTCTGTGATCAAATATGCAAGTCAGTCAGTAATCATCAAAAACTGAACAAACAAAACGACCACGAGTTCTTTAATTATGCTCTAAGGACTGCTGACAGTACAGGCAGGTTTGCTGGACCAGCATGGGCTGTTCTCCCGTAATAGTGATAATGAGACACATTTGTTTTGCTTTTTATCAATTAACTTTAAGGAAACAACAAAAAAATAGATATTACCTAACTGCTTCTTAAAAATGCAGTAAGAATTTCTCAACTGATTTTGCCTGTAGTTTATCATAATAACAAAGAATAGGTAAAAAGATGATCCATGGGTCCAGTCATTGTCAGGGAGGTTTGTGGAGGTCTGCTCAACCAAGGAAACCACTGACCTGAGATCTAATCTCAAAGTATCCAACAATCCCTGGCACAAATTTCATTCAGTATTGTGCTCCTTATCCACAATGATATCACTGAGTCCAAGGGTGGCTGAAAAGGCTAATGGAAGCCTGCTATTTATTGTACTTCAAGAATGTGGGAAAACATTTTCTGGCCATCTGTTACTGTTACAAAGCATAGAGGCTAAGATGAAATCAAGATGGAAAAACAGACTTGGATCAAGTTTCATTTCTCCCAGAGCACTGCAATTTGCTGAAGAGACAGCAGACAAAGGCTCCCAGACATCTTTATGAAAATGGACCACAATGTTGGGAAGTGACAATTCTTAGATTTGGAGAGTCACAGAATTTCAGAACTAGAAGGGCATCTTAAATACTCTCTTAGTCCAAGCCTATAATTTGCAAGTGGAAAAAAAAAACAAAAACCTGCAGTATCTATTTAAAATGTACTGTTTTTAAGTATATTCACATAGATGCAAAACCATAAGCTTAATCAATTTTAGAACATTTTCACTACCCCCCAAAGAAAAACGAAAACAAAAACATAGGCTGCAGCTATCATTCCTAATCTCCCCTTGCCTCCCAAAGCTAGACAACTGTCATTCTACTTTCTGTCTCTATAAATTTGCTTATTCTGGACACTTAATATTAATGGAATCGTAAAATATGTGGTCTCTTGTGACTAGCTTCTTTCACTTAGTGTATTGTTATCAAAGTTCATCCATGTTGTAACATGAATCAGCACTTTGTCCTTTATTTTTTAATATAGCCAAGAATATTCCATTTTTGAATATATCACATTTTGTTTCTCCATTATCAGTTGACAGACATGTGGGTTATTTCCACTTATGGAGTACTATGAATAATGCTACTATGAAAATGCAAGTACAAGTTTTTGTGTGGACTTAACAACTTTATTTCTTTTATATATACACTTAGGAGAAATGCTGGTTCAAATGGTAACTGCTTTACTTTTTAAGTAACTGCTACATTGTTTTTCAAAGTGGCTTCACAATTTTGCAATCCTATCAGCAGTATTTGAGAGTTCTAACTTCCCCATATCCTCATCATCACTTGTTATTATCTTTTTTTTATTATAGCCATCCTAGAAGCCATTGCAGTTCTGATTTCCATTTCCTTGATGGTCTCATGATGTTGAATATCTTTTCGTGTGTTTGTGGCCATTTGCGTATCTTAAAGAAATATCTATTCAGACACTTTGCCCATTTTTAACTTGGTTACTTGTTCTTTTATTTAGTTGTCAGTCATTATTTCTTCAAAGAAAACTTGTCTTGTTTTAGTTATCTACTGCAGCATAATAAATCACTCTTAGTGTTATAAAACAGAAAGCATTTTATTAAGTTCACATATTCTGCACACTAGAAATCTATTCATGAAATAACTGGGATTGCTTTTCTCTGATTCACGTATCAGAACAACTGGGGAGCCCCTGGACTCCAAGTACATATATTTTAATATTGTTCCATAGTCACCGACGCTCTGTTTTTGTTTTTCAATCTTTTCTGTTCTTCAGAGTAGATAATTTCTATTCCTCTGTTTTCAAGTTCACTGACCATTTATTTAGCCACCTCCAACCTGCTGCTGAGAATGAGCTTTTTATTTCAGATATTGTACTTTTAAGTCCTAGATTTTATATTTGTGTGTGTGTATATATATATATATATATATATATATATATATATATAAAATCCATTTCTCTGGGGAGAGTCTCCATTTGTTCATTTATTACTACCAAGTTTCCTTTAAAGTCCTATGTGGTAATTTCAACATCTGAGTCATCTTGGGGTAATTTCTACTGACTGCCTTCTCTGGACAATGAGTCACAGAGCCATTCAGTTATTATTGTATACTAGACATTATGGAGATTCTGGATTCTGCCAATTTCCCTCCGAAGAATTTTGTTTTGTTGGTCAATCAATTTGGGCTAGATTCATACTCCAAACTCTGTCCTTTCTGTAGTGGATGAAGCTGAATTTCAGCTCAACTTTTTCAGCTTTCAACCATCGCCTTTTCCAAGCTCCATGGAGTCTCTTCCCCCATGCATGTCAAGGATTAAAGCAGATTTTAGGGTTTCTCCTTCCTTGTTCACTTCTTTCTAAGATGTATCCTTTCATTTTCCAGTCTCTCTTATAGCCCTGAATTTCATCCTCTGACTCCCCAAGTAAGACTGTATGACTGCAGACTTTTGCTTGAGTGGGTGCTAACCATCACCCACCAGAGTGTCCTCAGGCAAAAAAGCTATAGAAATGAGAATCTTACCTAGTACAATCCATATCTTTCAAGTTTCCTGTCAGTTTCTGCCTCATTTTGTCAGTCTCCAAGGTCTTCGAGTAGTTGCTTTTTATATACTACCTTGAGTTCATAATTGTTACAAGAGGGAGGCTTTGGTCATATAAGATACTCCTATATTGTTAGAAGTAGCTCTTCTGCTAGCTCTCATTATGTTCTCCCCAAGAGGCAACCATGATGTGAGTCACCAAAAACACATATGACTGGATGTGCACAAACACACCCTCTCAGAGCAGGGCAGCAAAGAGTAATAGATAAGTTATCTTCTTGGTCTGCTGGTGAAATGCTTGTCATAAAATTGTAAAGCAATATAAAAAAACTGTAAGAAAAAATAACAGTTTCCACTATAGAATGGCAGCTGGGCTTTCTTAGAGACTAAACAATAGATAGTAGTTATATATGCAGATAGACAATTACTATATATATATATTCTACTAAAATTGCTTCTTTCTTCAGTGAATGCCTTGGGCATTTTATAATGTCAGATTTTTAAAAATTTTTTTAATAATTAGAGTTAATCTATAAACGATGCCTCTGTATAGATACACTATAATTTATTTAATAAAATTCCTACTGATTTATATTCATTTCATTAAATAGCCTTTTTCACTTGTTTGATTCCTTCTGTAGGATGAATTCATAGACGTGAAACTGCAGAGTCTACATTTTGACAGATATTGCCAAATTTCCTATCACAGACATGATACTGATTCATACTCTCAACAGTTATAACCAATAGTCCAAATCTCCTTATACCAAGGGTAGCTTGGTCATTTGAAGCACTCCTATGTACCCTAATTCCCATCCCAGAATTCTGGACATTCTAGAGAGGCTCTCCTTCCTTAATTCCTAACAACAGTCCTGATGAACATTCTAATTCCCTACTCTAAGCCTGAAGCCTTGCTAGTCTTGTTTAGCTGAAACACTAATAACTGGATCTGGTTTGATCCACTTTTCTTCTAGAATTGAATATTTGTAAATTGGCCTACTGGGGCTTCCCTAGTGTCTCAGCCGGTAAAGAATCCGCCGGCAATGCAGAAAACCTGGGTTCGGCTTCTGGGTTGGGAAGATCCCCTGCAGAAGGGAATGGTAACCCCCTTCAGTATTCTTGCCTGGAGAATCCCATGGAGAGACGCGTCTAGTGGGCTTCAGTCCACGGGGTCGCAAGAGTCAGATACGACTGAGTGACTAACACAACAGCAAACGGGCCCACTAGCAAAGTAAGACATGCTACCTGTCGATTCCTCATCTAACTGCCTGTTAACAGATTGACCACCACCTAGAATACAGCTGCAATTTCTTATTCATCATCTTTTCTACATACCTTTTTTTAAAAAATGCTTTTTTTTAGGCCATGTTATGTGCATGCAGGATCACAGTTCCCTGATGAGGGATCAAACTCACACCCCCTGCATTGAAAGCATGCAGTCTTAACCACTGGACCATCATGGAAGTCCCAACATACTCTAACTGATCATTCTAGAATTAGGACTGAGATGGGGGGATCTTCACCAACTGTAACTCAGAGATAGTGCCCTCTGCCCTCTCAATTAGTTCTTCAACCACTTAGTCCCCATAGAGACTGGGTCCCAGGTTCTTTCCCCTACACTGGTCTTGAAGATAATACACCTCGTGACTTAAGTCTTGGCGTGTCTCACTTTGTTAGAAACCTTTGTCATCCTAACATACTCCCCTTAATTTCCTTTACTTCCATGTCATGACAATTTTCAAACTTAAATCAAGAGTAGGAATTAATGAATATTGTATTTCTAATTTCAAAACCTACACAGGCTCTTGGTTTAACCAAAGTGAAAGTGTACTTGCTAACGATCAGAAAAGGAAGGCCTATTCCACTAACGGGCATTGTTGATTATTCACTATTGAATGAGAACAGTTATTTCTTTGTGGTAAAGCCTTAAACAGCTATTTAGAGAAGTATAGCAGGCAGATTATCTAAGTTTTTAAAACTGCCCAAGGAGAAACTAAGGAAAAAGGAAAACCACACCATACACTGAGGGTGTCCTTACTTTTTAAGCACAACTGGCCCTAATTTTGACCAAAATATATGCTTATTTTAACAGGCATAGACTGCTCAAAGTGATTTCTTTCACATCTGATGGTGGAAGAAAAGCCCTGTCAAAACCTTTGAGTAGTTTCCCCTACAGAGATCATTTAATAAACACCCTAAGATAGCTTCCCAGGCGGCGCGAGTGGTAAAGAATCCGCCTGCCAATGCAGGAGATGCAAGAGATGTGGGTTCGATCCCTGGGTCGGGAAGATCCCCTGGAGTAGGAAATGGAAGCTCACTGTAGTATTCTTGCTTGGAAAATCCCATGGATAGAGGAGCCTGTTGGGCTACAATCCAGGAGTCACAAAGAGTCGGACACAACTGAGTGCACGCGCGCACACGCACACACATCACCACACCTAAGATAAGCAGCACATTCAACTATGGGTTAGTAGGTTCAAACCAAATAAAGTAACTGTGGAAGACACAATGAAGAGCTTAAAATACAAACAAAGGTCTCTAGGGAGGACTATGAGCTCCTC
Source organism: Bos indicus (assembly GCF_029378745.1). NCBI lineage: Eukaryota > Metazoa > Chordata > Mammalia > Artiodactyla > Bovidae > Bos > Bos indicus. The sequence goes on along the minus strand of NC_091782.1, from coordinate 10,326,525 downwards.
AAGAGCTGGAACTGTATCATTTAGATCTCTGTCTAACTCAAAACCCAGGATAAGAATGTTCAATTAATGTCTACTGATATTAACAAGAAGCAAATAAATGACAATTGCCAAATAAGTGACATGAACTAAGGGGTATATCCAACAATCTATCCATATTCTTTCACACATTGCAAATCAGTTATGTGTCTGATTATCCAAACATGTTAAACCAGGTTTAAGAGTGTCATCTGTAAACACAAAAATAAATGTAAGCTGTGAAGCTGAGGTTAGAAGGTACACACTTCCCATCTGCAATAATTAGTAAGTGCCAGGTTTTTTAAAAGGAGAGAGGGAACGAAAGAGATTAAGTATATTCTGAAAGCTCTGTCTAAAAGCTGTTATAATAAAATACGGTATGAGAAAATAAAAAAGATATTTCTCTGAGAACAAAAATTATTTTTAAAGTAATAGCTAACATTTAATTTCTTACTCTATTCCAGGCACTGTCCTAAGCACTATCTTATACATTCTTAATTAATTTCTCTCAATGACTTCATGACATAAAAGACAGCCACTGTCTCCAATTTATACATAAGGAAACCTAAGTGTGGAAAGGTTAAATAATTTGTCCACAGTCACAGAGCAGTCTGGCTCAAATACTTGCAGTCTTGCCTACACTAAACCATCTCTGTGACTTTAAACAAAGTCAAGAGTTAGAGAAGTGTGGAGAAGAGAAACTCTAGGTCCCTCAAACCCAGGTCAACGGCAACAGAGAAGACGATGAGCCCCATCCAGATGCTTTGGCGTAGTATTCAGGCCTCTATGACTTAGCCAATATCCTTCTAGCTGTATTCCTTTAACCCACACTGCACGATGCAGAACGACATATAGTCTCCTAAAACCACCTGTTGCTTCTCAGCCTCTGCCTGGCATCACCCTTCTGCCCCTGTCTGTGCCCTGCTGGCTCCACGGATACTTCTGAAGGCTTTACTGGGCCCAGGGTTTACAGGCCTATTTGTTTCTATAGGCAGGTAAGACTCTGAGCAGGAATCTTGTCTCATTTGTCTCTGAGTGCTTCTGGAAAGAATTAATGAATAAATGGTTTCAGAATCAGAGTCCTCAAAGACAGCCCAGGGTCTGGGGCTAGCGGAAGGGGAGACCAGGCTCCATATCTGAGAGTAGCTGAGGCTCCACCTGCATCTGAATAGCCAACTCTCCTGCAAGAAACCTTCCTTACAGAGGCAGAGGAACCTCTCTTGAGGGTTCTGAGGACTTAGGAGCCACAGCCAGCTCCACCTGCAAGCAAGGGATATCCTTCAATACACTGCCAAGCCTCTCCTGTCATATCAACCTCTGTCGAAACATTTCCTCAAATGAAATGAGCTCCTGAACACTGCAGCCCCTTCTTTCACACAGGTTTGAAAAAAAAAAAAAACAGATTTCAAAAAACAAAAAAAAGAGAGAGAGAGAGAATGAGAAGAAAGAAAGAGAAAGAAAGAAAATCGGATTTCTCTTGGAAAAGGGAAACGTGTATTTTCAGCTCTGCCTGGGAAAGCACTCCACCAGATGGCAGGAGGAAGTTCAGCTAGAATGAACTGAGCCATCCCTAGCTGGAATGTCCACATTTTAGAACATCTTGACTTTCAAATGACTCATAAACCGCTGCCCTGACCCCTGCCCCATCCTCACTGCCATGGCAACAGAAACCGGTTTCAGAAAATAAAAAACACACTTGGAGTTTCCGGAGTGTCTGCGGACTGAGGAGCTATGAAAGAAAGAGTGGCTTAGGGGAGCTGACCCTGCAGGACGTACCGTGAATTGGCGCTGAGCTAGCTAGAATAGCATTCCTGCTCCCAAATATGTTCTCTATTCCTCCCCCTGACTTAGCTGAAATCATATACCCTAAAGAACAGGGAATTTTGGTGGGAGAGTAAGGGGAGCTGAGAATACAGGCCTGGGGGTAGCAGGGTGAGGCAGCAGAGGCCTGAGGGAAGAATCGGGGCAGTGGGTGCGTGACAGAGGGGCCTCAGGAGGTGGAAAGAGACATAAAGGAGAGAAGAGAGGGTGGGTCAAGAGCAAACCGGCTGTTTCAGATTTTGGCCTAAGTTGGTGGTTCTCAGCCCTGATAGACTCAACTCTACGAGCGGTCTTGCCAAGAGTGACAACCTTCTCTAAAATAATGTTCAAAACAATCTTTCCCAAGCGTAGCTGCAGTCCTGGAACTCACTGTAGTTTAAAGCTGTGCAGGGAATTCCCTGGTGGTCCCTTCCTTCCACTGGTTAGGTCAGGACTCCATGCTTCCTTCCACTGCAGAGATCATGGATTTGACTTTTGATGATGGAGGAACTAAGTTCCCACAAACTGCATGCAGCAGCCAAAAAAAAAAATTATGCAGTACTTTGTGTTTACATGTAAGTAGGCTCATATAATCTAAACAAGCAATTCACCTCTGTAAGCATCTACCAAACATTCAGAAGCCAAAAAGGACAAAAGACAAGGAGTGCCCTGGTGGCCTAGTGGTTAGAATTCTGGGCTTTCATTGCTGTGGCCGGGGTTCAATCCCTGGTCAGGGAACTGAGATCGAGTAAATAAATAAAAAGACAAAGGATAATCCTTCTTTGTGTGAAATGATTCCACATACTGCATGACATCAGCATTTCCAGCCCACTCATTGAATGCTGGTCATATCCCTCAATCAGAACTGGAAAAAATGGCCTTAGGCCTTGCTGAGAAACAATGATCTCAATGATCTAAAAGATCTTAATCCAAACTTTTTCTTCTCCTTCTTCTCTCCTCCCGTTTCACGTGGTTGCCAAACAACCAAGACCCAGATCTCCATCTAGTGAGCTTATATTATATACAATTAACATACTGTGGCTTTTGTGGGATAAGAACCTATTCAACAGTTATAACACTATTTCTACTACTGAACCACAAACTCCAAATTTCAAACTTAGAAATCAATTTTGAGAATATAACACTTCCATAAGTCAGAGACTTAAATACACTGACCTCTCACCATCAAAGTTCTCATTCTTTAAATGATGGGTTGACATCTAAGCTATATATCTCCAAGGCACTAAAAAGACTCAGTATCCATGTAAAATGATCATTGCTGTTGGCAAATAAAACAACATCAATCCAACACATCATTTATGATACATCTAGTCTTTATTTTGTGGCAAGAAGGTACAAACTACCTATCCTTTACCTAGACTGCTAACGTGTATTATTTTTACACTTTAGTTTTTCCCCTTACTATAGATACTGATTGGTTGATTCCACTGCTTATACATATCGGGAAATGTTCCTTAGCATCCATAATCAGCACCAGTAGCACTTTCTTCATCACACAAAGATGAAGGTCCCTTAGTGATACTGGGTCAATCAGATTCCCTTGTCTCCTGCTCCCCTACCCTCACCCTGCCCCAGTCTGAGGTTCCCTGAGTTACAACCATGTGTTCTCACTCCACATACCTTCTCCTGCACCCACTTCACACACTCAAAACATCCTCAGACTCTCTGGTTTTCAAAGCAGTCAACGGTCATAAGCCCTGCCACATGAATGTCACACCCAAATAATCATAGAGAATTAAGCTGTTTTTTTCCCCCCAATGATTCATGTCACACTTACAGATTATTTTCCAACCAGGTTTTATATTAGGTGCAGAAAACTAAATGGCCTCTATTTTTTTTTCACTCTGAAAATAAAGTATATAATTGTGCTATATTCTTAAACTCCAGATAAGTAAACCCTCTAAGGACCCAACCCAGTCAATACATATCAGGTACTTCACCTATTCTGAGGCCCAAGTTTACCTTGCAGCATGCCTCGGCGAGAAAAAAGTCAAACAGGACCAGCCCTAGTTTTCTTCTCTCCTTAAGCAATGATACAGAGCATTCATCTCTACTTCTCTGCATTAAAATGTTAAGAAACATCATTCTTACATGTCAAAAGAATTATTCATTTGGATGATCTCTCTCGAACAACTTTAATAAGTAGTAATCGTCACTGTTCACTGAATACTTTTTCAGTACCAGGCACTTTTATACATGCTTTCTAATCCTCAAGACAAGTGTGGATTATTATCCCCTATTTAACAGATAAGGAAACCGAAGCTTCAAGAAACTAAAAGACTTGCTGAACACCAGCTTACAAGTAGCAGAGTCAGAATGCACAGCCACCTTTTAGAGTTAAGTCCTGGTTCTTTCTACTACAATAACATGCTGCTCAGTCAGCTTTTCAAAGCAGCTGATTTCATTATTTGTGAACCATACCTTAAGCTTTTTATGTCAGATACATATGACCACTTTGCTTTGAAATTCGTATTGCTTATAAACGCTGCTTTTTTTTAAGACACAAGACAACCACTTTAGGGTAAAAGAGAATCACCCTTGGTTCTTTTTTTTTTTTTTTTTTTTTAATTTACTTTTAGTTTCTTTTTAAAAAAATTTTATTAATTTATTTACTTTTAGTTTCTTTAGTAAAGATAAAAATCTATGCCAGGGCTTTCACTGCTGGGGCCTGAGTTTAACAGCTGGTCAGGGACCCGAGATCCCACAAGCCATGTGGCACATCTTTAAAAAAACAAAAGCCATGCCAAAAGGGTACTAAACTTATAAAACAGAAAGAAATTATTTAATATCCAGGGTGGTCTGAACGCCAAATATTTAACAAAAACTCAAACACCTAAAGAACAATCCCTCCTTTCTCTTAAGGTAAATGACTATTACTCTGACAGGGAGCAAAGCATCACATCCATTCCAAGTAAGAAATGTTATGGGTTAATGGTTACACATTACCCTAATTATTTCCACTGAACCTGCCCAATTGGAACATTTCTTCAAAAATTTCTTATGTTTCCAAGGTTCTGACATTTGCTTGTGACTAAAATCCACAAACAAGTCAGAATTTGAAAATTAAACAAAGGCCAAAATAAAGGGGCCATCTGGTTTATCACAGATGAAGTAAAAATATTTCAAAATATACCCACCAGAATGGCTAAAATGAAAAAGATGAAAAATACCAAGTGTTAGCATGGATGGAAAACAACCAGAATTCTTATAAACTTTCAGGGGAAATGCAAACTGCTACAGCCAGTTGGGAAAACTGTTTAGCAGTATCTATTAAAATTTAACATACACATATCCCGTCACCCAGAAATTCCACTCTTAGGTATATCCACAACAGACACACTTATTCACCAAAGGATATGTACCAGACTCTTCCTAATAGCACTACTCAGCGCAGCTCTGAACTGAGAAACTACACAAATGTCCATCAACAGAAAAATGTACAAATAAATGTAAGTATATTAATAGAATAGAATAATAGCAATGAAAACAGAAAATCTACAAATTGATACAACAGAGATTAACCTCACATAAACAATGTTGAGCTAAAGAAGCCAGTCATGAAAGTATACATTCTGCGATTCCATTGATATAAAGTACAAATAAAGAGAAAACTAATCTTTGCTGTTAGAAGTCAGGACAGTGACTAGCCCTTGGTAGAGGCAATGATGGGGGACACTCAGGGAGCTCCCCGGTGCTGGTTAATATTCTCCTTCACATGGTGCTGGTTGTTCAATCTGAAATACTTAGTAGATGAGATGCATTAGAGCAGCAGAGAGATGAAGGAGCCTGGCTCTGGAATGGCAGTGACTGTGTTAGGATCTCAGTCTCACGACTTACTGATATAGGGCAAGTTATTTAACTTCTGTGTCTCATTTATTTCTTCATCTATAAAATGGGCCTAATGTTTCCTTCACAAGGTTAGGCTGAGGATTAAATCATCATAAGACATATAAAGTGCTTATTCTTACAACTGGCTATTACTATTAAATATTTGCTAAGTCAATAAAAGTGCTTCTTCAAAAGCAAGACAAGATGAGGAAGAAAACAAAAGATGTATATGATTGCACTATTACCGGAAAATGTACAAAATAATTATTCAGGAAATGAAGATGATAATAAGTAAGGCCTAATCCAAAGGAGTGTGACTTGGAAGCCGAGACAAGCCCTACCCACACAAACCTTTACCTAAACAGACCCTGGGCAGGCAGTCAGCCTCTGAGTGGGCAACTCCAGCAGTCCACCGGGCCATGAGGTCTCTCCAGGATGAGGGGGCACTGATCAGGATCTAAGAAAGCTGAGCTCACAGTCAGGTTCTCTTATTCTCCAAAAGGACTCTGAACTCAGTAAGTCTCTGATTTCACCTAACGCTTATGTTTTTTAAACTACCTATCATGTTATCAGCCTTGTCTCTGTCACTTGGAGTCACATTTCCTGCAGCCATTTAGAGTAAATAATTAAGAATTCTGCTGACTTTCTAAAAGAGCCAGTTGAGTGAGTTGCAGTCACCTATACCATGGACGTGTCCCTAACTTCTCTGGCCATGTTATGACAGCTACTCTTCATTAAACTCTACCTTCATGCCAGGTACTATAATAAATACTTCTCAAAAAATTCTGCTAAGCATGTAGTATTCTCTCTTATTCTCATCTTTTACAGATAAGAAAACTAAGGCTCAGAAACGCTTCCCTGTATTATTAAGTGACAGAGAAGAAAGGTGAATCAAGCTTGTCTGGCCCCAGAGAAAACTCCCTTTCCATGACCAATAGTCCTTCGACTTACTTTACAATCCATCATATTTCTTCCTATTTGTACAACAAAAGGTCATTAGCTAAGGGGATCTAAAATAAGAATAATCTAATTCAGTGAAAAATCAATTTGGGGTATTTTTTAAATTAATGTTTTTGTTCCAAGTAAAAATCTCCTCCTGGGTTTATTTAAATAAACAATGAACATAAAAGCTATTTGTATTATACAGCGGTCATCCAAATCATAGGTTAAAGCCCTTAAAAGAGAATTGTACTTCTTCCCTGCTGAATCCCCAGCACCCAGCTCAGTGCCTGGCCTAGAGTAGGATCTGGAAAATCACCTCCTTCAAATCTTGTTTACCAATAGTCTACTGATAAGTAGGATGCATTCCAACAAGACACTTTAATATGCAAAACTTCCTGAGCAAAATGAAACATAATGTAGGAGTCACTGGGATATCCTTCCTGCTGCAGGATACTCCTCCAGGTCAAGCAGCACTGTCAGCATCAGCAACAAGTAATTGTTAAACACCTGCAAATATTTATTTAATTTAGTACCCCAGTATCCCAACTCTCCGCTCTTTCCTCATCAAGTTTGGCAAGCCACAGAAATTATAGTTCCCCTCCAAGCATGCCAGCCTCTGGATGTGTAGTAGAGACCGTACAGAGACACAAATATCACATGTGATTAAGGAAGCTTTTCCAAGTTAAATCAACAGGAAGGCCTCAGGAGTTTGACCTTTCCCCAAGTCAGACCTACATGCTAGCAAAAAAGGCAGCCCTGAATAACCTTCCACCCTACTCCTCAGTCAACCACACAACCCTGAGGAAACAAGAAACTTCTACCAACGTCTAACACCTATTCCTACTTCATCTAAAAGAGAACTTTGTTCACTAAGGAGTCACTGAATATGTCAGCATATACTATTAAAATTTTTCTTTAAAAATTCTATCTTCTTAGAGACAGCACAGAATATGAGTGTATCACATTACAGCAGAAGTGTACCAGAATCAGGAAGCAGAATTGTACCAGAACTTTACCAGAATTAGGAAGCCAGGTTCTATTTCTCTACCCATTTTTGGGCCACTCCATGGGGCTTGCAGGGTCCTAATTCCCTGACTGGGGGTTGAACCCACGCCCTTGGCAGTGAAAGCAGAGTCCTAACCGCTGGATCGCCAGGGAACTCCCTCTATTTCTCTACTGTACCTTCCACCGTAACTTAAGCAAGTCACTTATCCGTCTAGGCTTTAGCTTCCTCGGTCATAAAATGAGAGGCTGAACTAGTCAGGGGTTATTCAGGGCATTCGTTCAAGATGCCTTAAGAGGTTAAGGCATGTGTTTAAGGGATTCTTAACCTTCCCCACCATGGGAACTTACATAAAAAATTATCTGTTTGCATATGTGGATTTTTCTGGAAAAGTCTATGGCTTATATCAAACCATCACACAAGTTGTGGCCTCCCAAATAACCACATCGCATGCTTTATTGAACACTTACTATGCACTAGGCACTGCACTAAGCCCTTGTGTATTAACTCATGTAATCCTCACAACAGCCCTTTGAGTTAGATACTACTATTATCCTCATTTTATAGTTAAAGAAAGTAAACCAAAATCATCCTGACCTCTTAAACACAATGCTATGTTAGGTAAGATCATCTCTAAACCCAAAAATTGTCTGTTTCTGTGTTCATTCAAATTAATGGTTTCCCTTCAGTTAAATTTTCCACCTCATTCACAATCATTAGTCATACACGTCTTTACACAGAGCAAGCAAATTCATGGCACACCCAAATGAATGTCACCTGAGAAAGAATATAGTAGGGAATTAACCCAAGGAGAGGATCCAAAGGCACTTTCCAACTCCAGCCTCTAATCCGCTTTTACTTTAAAACATGGTGTGGTGATTAGCCAAGAGATGAATCTGAATCTAATTACTAATTAAAGTCTAAAATCAAAATAACAGTAAATTGGCCAAAGTGTCTGCCAGAAGAGAGGATGCAGTGCCAGCGACAGTGTCTCACACAGCACTCACCAAGGCAATGAGAAGATCAGAAAAGAAAGGAGAGCAAGGCCTGGGGTCCGTGGAGACTGGCTCCTCCCCCTGCTCCCTCCTCCTCAAAACCACTGACCACCGTGGAGCCAAGGACTGGATCACGCTCCACGTGAGAGACAACGGCTGTCTAAAGGTATCGCTAAGCCCTGCCCAGAACAAGGAGTGAAAACGAAGTGAAAGGTCAGCTTCTGATTTTTCTGGATACCAGTTCTGACAAGCTGCAATCCTAACTCAGGGGTCAGCAGTCACCCAATTACAAGCGAACAGTTTTGCGTGCCACCCAGCTCGGGTCCAAATGACTTGGACATAACATTGCTTTGATGGTTGCAAAGCAGAAGTGGGAGTCGTTAGTTCTTTTCACAAGCTGTCCAAATATCCTCCATATCTTAAAGAGAAGGCTGTTGAAACTTTATGCCCAACTCTCACGCCCTTTCTCCATTTAGTCTGTGTTAAATGAGAAGAGAAGCCCCGAGAGGGGAAAAGGAGACTCGAGGAAAGGCCTGGGTGCAAGGATTAGATCTTTTTCGAGAGTGATGCAACAGGGTCAGCCTGACGACAAAGACAAGGAGCTGGGAGCTTCTGGGAGGGAGAAAAATCAGTATCGCGGGTGGGAATCTGAGCGGGGGATGGGTTTTGAAGGACTGGGGAACGGGGTCATTTTTAAGTGAGTGGCCCAGGTTGAGGGATCTAGTCCGGAGCAGAAGGAGGAAGACGAAGACCGAGGAGCGGGCAGGTAGGCGGGTAAAAAGGCGGGCAGACGGCCCCGAGGGAGGGGCAGCAGCGCGGAGAAGGAAAGAGTGGGAACCACGGGGGCCACCGGGGGCCGGGAAGAGGGCCCGGGGCGGGGGCCATGCAAGGGGGAGCGGGGTGACCTGCCCGGCGGTGTGGGAACTGAGGTGCGCGCGGCCGCTCAGGAGATCCTTGCGGTCGGGAGGGCCTGGGCACCCGCGCCGGGGCAGGGGCGCCGGGCCCCCAGGGCCCAGGGCCAGAGCAGAGCAGCGCGGTGACAACGGTCGCGGCCCCCGGAGCGGGCTGTCCGGCTCGAGCTGAGGCGGGGATCGCCGCCGAGTCCCGGCCCCGGGGCTGAAGAGAGGGAGGCCGGCCCGGAATACGGCTTTTAGGGAGGAGGGTCGAAGGGGACGAGGACGGGCCCGGGACGGCCGGGGCCGGCGCTGGCGCTCTCACCGGGACAGGTGCTTCAGGATCTGCTTCTTAATGAGCCCGGCCATGCCGGAGCCGCGGCCCGCGCGGAAGGTGGGCGGGCGGCTGTGGCCTCCTCAGCGGCGAGGGAGACGCGCGACCCCTCACCTCGCCGCGGCGCGGGGACCGGATGCCGCCGCTGCCGCCGCCATGGCGCTCTCTAGCCCCTGCCCCGGCACCCGGAGCTCCGCCGCGATCCCACCCACCCGCGCGGCGAGGCGGAGATCGCGCGCCGCCAGCCCGGCTCCGCCGCGGTCCGGGCTGCTCTCGGCGGCGGGGGCGCGCGCGGCGGGAGGAGGGACGCGCGCGGCTGCGGGGGCGCGCGCGGCGGGAGGCGGGGCGGGCGGGCTCCAGGCTCGCTCTCTCGCTAAGCCCCGCCTGCCGCCTCTCAGCCAAGCGAGATCTGAAAGCCTTCGCCTGTCAGCTGCCGGAGTTTCACACCTCGGCTGTCGCCTTGAAGAATCGGGGAAAGGCGGCGTTCTCTAATTTTTTTTTTTTTTTTTTGCAGGAACTCACTAGATAATTGCACATTTCGCGGTCCACCTCTCTCATTCATTTCGCTCACACATTCACTCATTAGTTGAGCACCAGCTAACTGTACTCCAGGAATCGAGCCGGGGAGTGAAGAGTAGGTTCAAGGACCTCGCAGGCCCATAGTACCACGACACTCTGCTGCTTTGTGAAGAGTGACAGGGGGACACCTCGTCATCGTCTTTGTGCCCCTCTTAGCCTCCATCCAGTTAACCAGCGGATAAATGTTGACTCAGCCCGTACGAGGTGCACTGCAGAGGCCCCCATTCCCAAATGCTGGGGGCAGCAGAAAAGGAGGCGGTAACTTTAAATGACCAAGGACTTCAGAGGTCGCCTTTTTTACAAAGAAGGAAACTGAAGCCCAGGGAAATAGCTGAAAGAGCTTATTTAAGGTCACAGCTACCTAGTGAGAGACAAGAGGCTGGAGCCCAAGTGTTCTCAGTCCAGTGCCACCTCCACCCTAGTCCACCCATACACCTAGATTCTGGCAAAGGTGAGAAGGTGGCAGTCTTCAGGACTCACACCTTCAAGCAAAACTCTGAACAAACTACTCTCCGAGACAGGCTTATAGGAAATCTGGCCACCAGTTAAGTTTATTCGTTCTTGTAGACACACAGTAGATGAACATAGCAAAAGTCAAGATGTCTCCTCCCTTGTTCCTCAGCCATTCAATTCTCTTCCCCTAACAACTGTTACCTGATTCCAGAGATAGTCTGAGTATATGGTGAAACATATAAATGTTAGGGTTTTAATACAGACAAATGGATTCCTATGCCTCTTAGTCATAGTAAATTCATATTTCCCAGAAGCTCCCCCCCACCGCCCCCGCCACTGGGTTCTCTACTATGCATTTCTTTCCATCAGAACTGCATAATCTATAATTTCTCCATCTGCCCTCCTCTCACCAGAATATATCCTAGGGACCAATAGATCCCACAGAAGAGATTTCTTGCCAGGGATATTGATCATAATCCCTCCTTCTAATTTGGCTGTCAGATGCAGGGGCCTCTGGGCCATTTTTTGCATTTCATGTTCCTTTTCCTAGAGAATCTAGCAGCTGACTGGATATCTGACATCAGCGATATAAAATAAAACTCTCCTCAAGGTCAAAGACTCATCATCCTTGCTGGATGATTCACCATGCCTGATGAATGAGTTATTTTTTCACTGAAAGCAAAAACTTATGCTCTAAAATAAACACATGGAACAGAAGCATTCCTACTCTCACCAATAGCACACTTTCCCTGCAATGCTAAGAATGCAAAGCATATAAAGGCAAAAGAGATTTGGGGCCAATTCATATTTTTTCTTTAAGGTTAATCCTTTCAAGATTATTGTAGATTAACATTCAGTTGTAAGAAATTATAGCGATCCCTGTATACATTTCACAGTTCCCCCCAATGGCTTTTTGTTGTTGTTCAGTCGCTCAGCCGTGTCCCACTCTTTGCAACCCCATACACTGCAGCACTCCAGGCTTCCTTGTCCTTCACCATCTTCTGGAGCTTGCTAAAATTCATGTCCATCGAGTCAGTGATGCCATCCAACCAGCTCATCCTCTCTTGTCCCCTTGCCTTCAATCTTTCCCAACATCAGGGTCTTTTCCAATGAGTCAGCTCTTTGCATCAGGTGGCCAAATCACTGGAGCTTCAGCATCAGTCCTTCCAATGAATATTCAGGACTGATTTCCTTTAGGATTGACTGGTTTGATCTCCTTCCAGTCCATGGGACTCTCAAGAGTCTTCTCCAACACCACAGTTCAAAAGCATCAGTTCTTCCGTGCTCAGCCTTCTTTATGCTCCAACTCTCATAACCATACATGACTACTGGAAAAACCATAGCTTTGACTAGATGGACCTTTGCTGGCAAAGTAATGTCTCTGCTTTTTAATACTCTGTATAGTTTGGTCATAGCTTCCCTTCCAAGGAGCAAGTGTCTTTTAATTTCATGGCTGCAGTCACCATCTACAGTGATTTTGGAGCCCAAGCAAATAAAGTCTGCCACTGTTTCCATTATTTCCCTGTCTATTTGCCATGAAGTGATGGGACTGGATACCATGATCTTAGTTTTTTCACTGCTGAGTTTTAAACCAGCTTTTCACTCTCTTTTAACTTCATCAAGAGGCTCTTTAGTTCTTCACTTTCTGCCATAAGGGTGGTGTCATCTGCTTATCTGAGGTTATTGATATTTCTCCTGGCAATCTTGATTCCAGCTTGTGCTTCATCCAGCCCAGCATTTCTCATGGTGTACTCTGCATATAAGTTAAATAAGCAGGGTGACAGCATACAGCCTTGACGTACTTCTTTCCCAATTTTGAACCAGTCTTCTTGTTCCTTGCCCCAGTGGCAACATCTTGTAAAACTTTAGTACCATATCACAACCATGATGTTGACATTGATATGTTCAATGAACAAAACATTTCTTCCTGATATGAATGCCTTTTATTTCCTTTTCTTGCCTTATAGTGTGGGCTACCAATCCTGGCACTTTGTTTAATAAGACTGGTGAGGGCAAGCATCCTTTCTTTGTTCCTAAAGCATTCATTAAGTCTTTTGGCTAAGTGACTAAGTCACATCAGTCGTGTCCCACTCTGTGTGACCCCATAGATGGCAGCCCACCAGGCTCCCCCGTCCCTGGGATTCTCCAGGCAAGAACACTGGAGTGGGTTGCCATTTCCTTCTCCAATGCATGAAAGTGAAAACTGAAAGGGAAGTCGCTCATTCGTGTCTGACTCTTCACGACCCCATGGACGGCAGCCTACCAGGCTCCTCCGTCCATGGGATTTGCCAGGCAAGAGTACTGGAGTGGGATGCCATCACCTTCTCTGATTAAGTCTTTTACCAGTAAGTATAATATTAACTGTAGATTTTTTGTAGGTGCTCTTCCCAATTTAATGAAGTTCTCCTCTATTTCTATTTTTACTGAGAGTCTTTACCAAGAATAAATGCTTTTTTCAAAGGCTTTTTCTGCTTAAATGCTATGTGATTTTTTTCTTAGGCTGTTAACATGATGCGTTACCCTGACTGATTTTTCAAATACTGAACCAGCCTGCATCCCTAGAGTAAACTTCATTTGGACATGGTGTATAAGTACTTTTATATATTGCTGCACTCTCTTTGCTAATATTTGCTTAAGAATCTGTGTTTATTTGCTTAAGAATTTGTGTATATTTTCTTGATGGCTAATGACTGAGCATCTTCTTATGTGCTTACAGGTCATTTGTGTAACTTTTTCGAGAAATGTCTATCCAGATACCTTGTCCATTTTTTAATTGGGTTATTTGTCTTTTTATTATCAAATGCAATCATTTTTATATTCTAGATTACAAGTCATTATCAGATATATTATTTGCAAAACTTTTTCCTACTGTCTTTTCATTTTCCTGATTACAATCTTTGAAACAAAATTTTTAATTTTGGTTATCATTTATCTTTTTTATTCACTTATTGCTGTGTTTTTGGTGTTGTATCTAAGAAATCACTGCATAATCCAAGGTCATGAAGATTTACATGTTTGTTTTCATATAAAATGTGTATAGTTTTAGCTCTTACATTTACTTGAAATGACCCATTTCAAGATAATTTTTGTATATGGGGACCAACTGCATTATTTTGCATGTGAACATCTAGTTGTCTTAGCATCATTTATTGAAAAGAAATTTTTCAATAAATTTCATTATTGAAATGAATATTCTTTCCCCATTGAGTTATCTTGGTGAAAATAAACTGCCATGCACCAGGAACTAATATCGGTTGTATGTCAGTTATACTTCAAAAACAAACTAAAAGAAAAAGAAATCTGATTTGTGGTTACCAGAGGTAGGGAGGAGAGGGTGTGGGGAATTGCATGAAGGCAGTCAAAGGTACAAACTTCCAGTTACAAGATAAGTACTGGGGTGAAATGTACAATATGATTAAAATCATTAACATTACTGTAAGTTTTATATAAAAGGTAACAGTAAATCCTGTGTTCTCATCACAAGAAAAATTTTTTTTTCTTTTTTTTTGGGCTGGGGTGGTCATCACTGCAGCGCTCGGGCTTTCTCTAGTTGCGGAACACAGGCTTAGTTGCCCTGCGGCATGTGGGATCTTAGTTCCCCAACCAGGGATCGAATCTATGCCCCCTGCATTGGAAGGTGGATTTTTAACCAGGGAATTCCCCCCCAAATTTTTTCTGTTTCTTCAATTTTGTATCTGTATGAGATGATGGATGTTCACTAAACTTACTACGGTCATGATTTCAAAATGTAAGTCAAATCATTATACTTCATACTGTAAACTTACACAGTGCTGTATGTCAATTATATCACAAAACTGGAAGTAAAATAATAAAAGAAAATTAGTTGCCAATGAAAGTATAGATCTATTTTTGAAATCTTAATTCTATTTCATTCATCTATATATCTAATCTTAAGCCAGTAACAGTGTCTTGATTAGTGTAGTTCTGTAGTAAGTTTTGAAGTAAGACATCTATAGTGGTTTTGAGTATATAGCTTTTATAAATTTTAGTTGTATGTTTTTTAATTGTTCCTCTAGTTATTATATTATTTATGCATACCTTATCACAATCTACTGGTATTGCCATTTACCAGTCTAGTGAAGTATAAAAAGCTTACCTTTTATATTCTTTTTTTCTCTGGGAGATCTAGTTGTCTTAAATATTTCCTCTATGTACATTTATAGCTGCATTAATCAGTATTATGATTTTTGCATCAACCATCAAACATAATTTAGAAAATTCAGGAAAAGGAAAATCTCTTGTACTTACCTGTATTTTTGCTTACCATATTCTCATCAATCCTGATGAGATTCATTCATTTATTCATTCATTTATTGTTTTTCTGTTTGGAGAACTTCTAGTCATTCTTTTACAGTATATCTGCTGGCAACAAATTCTCTTCATTTTCTCTCACTGGAGAACATCTTTATTTCCCATTTGCCCCTGAAACATTATTTTCACAGGGTATAGAATTCTGGACTGATAATTCTTTTCTTTCAGCACTTGAAATCTGTTTGCCACTTCCTTCTGGCATCCATGGTTTTTGATGATAAATCTGCTGTCCTTCAAATTGTTTCCCCTCAAAAGTAGGGTGTCATTTTCTCTGGCTGTTTTCAAACTTTTTGTTTTCAGTTTTCATAACTATGTAGATTTCTTTGAGTTATCCTGATTGTTATTCAGCTTCTTGAAAATTTGTGTTTATGTCTCTTGCAAGCCCTTGGGAAGTTTTCAACCATTATTTGTTGCAGTACCTTTTTTGGCTCTCTCCTTTTTTCCCCTCCTGGAAGTCTGATAACATGAATATTAGATTTTCAGGGACCCACAGGTCCTTAAAATTCAGTTCATTTTTTTAAGTCTATTTCCTGTTGTTCAGATTGGGTATTTTTTATTGTTCTATCTTCAAGTTCTGATTATTTCTGATTACTGTTTCTTGTTGAGACTATTCATGAATTTTTTTCACTTATTTGGCGGTTCCAGAATTTCCATTTGGTTCTTTATATCTTTTTGCTCACTAGAGCCTTTTCATGATGCCTGCTCTAAAATCTTTTGTCTAATTACTCCAGGAGCACTATCAGCTTACTGTTGACAGGTATCAATTGCATTTGAAATGTAGTTTGAGATCTTCCTTGATCTTGGTCCAATGAGTGATCTTAGATAGAAATCTGGATAGTTTCATATTATGTTCCGAGATTCTGGATCTTATTTAAATGCTCTGTTCTAACTTATCCTTGCAATGCAGAAATGGGGAGGTACTTTCTTGTTACTATCAGGTAGAAACAGAAGTCCAGGTTGCCCAATTAGCCTCCTTGGATACCCAAGGAAAGAGTTCCTCATTACTGCTGGGCTAATGTGAAAGTTCTGGCTCTTCAGCAAGCTTCAGCTAATACTTCTCTAGCTGGGAAGTGGCAGAGTGCCTTGTTATTGCTCCCCACAGCCTCATCACCACTGGACATTGATAAAAGTCCTTAAAAGTTCTGACTCAGCGTCTTCTGACATCTCAAGAGGGAGCAATGCCCTGTTACTGCCAGATGGGAATGATAATCCAAGCTCTTTTCTCACCATCCTGGCAGGGGTTTGGGGCACTTCATTGTAACCTCACAAGGGTGGAAATCTAACTCCCCACTTGGTCTTTGTGGCATGGATTGGGGTAGGGTGAGTTTCTGTGGTGTTTGGCTGGAATAGAGTGGTTATTGTCTAAAAGTTTTCTGACTTACTAAGCTACCTCTTTTCTGTTTGTTTGGATACAGGAAGCAGACTTTTCATGGAGTGTATTTTTGTCTGTTGCCCATTGGAGATTCCTGGTTCCAACTTCTTCAGCTCCAAGTCTGGCACCTTTGAGGCAAACAGAAAATCCGGAGAGCTCATTATGTTGTTCTTTGGGTCACAATGCCCTAGCAGGTCAGCCTTCTTCTCTCCGCCTTTCAGAGTTTCCTATGCTTGTCTGTTGTTGTTGTTTTAATTTTTTGGCTGCACTGGGTCTTTGTTGTAGCACACGGGCTCTTCACTGCAGCAAACAGGCTCTTCCTAGCTATGGTGTGTGGGGGCTTCTCCAGTTCTGAGTACAGGCTCTAGAGTATGCAGGCTGAGTAGCTGTAGCACAACGGCTCACTAGTTAGGGTGCGTGGGCTAGATGTTCTGCAGCATGTGGGATTTTAGTTTGCTAAACAGCCATCGAACCCACATCCCCTACATTGGAAGGCAGATTCTTAACCACTGGACCACCAGGGAAGTCCCTCTTATGCTTGCTTTTTATGTATATAATGTGCAGGGTTTTAGTTGTACTCACTGGGAATAGAGAAATATACACCTATTCTATATTTCTGGAAGCAGAAGTCCATATATTTTTTTTAACTTTTTATTTTGAAATAATTATAGATTTACAGGAAGTCATTAATACAGAGAAGCCCCATGTACCCTTCACCC
The DNA here is from genome assembly GCF_029378745.1 of Bos indicus. NCBI lineage: Eukaryota > Metazoa > Chordata > Mammalia > Artiodactyla > Bovidae > Bos > Bos indicus. The sequence continues at coordinate 10,309,239 of NC_091782.1, read as the reverse complement.
ACTTTCCTACAATGGTTATATCTTACACAACTACAGTTCGATATAAACCCCAGGAAACTGATCCTGGGGATGCATGTGTATAACTCTGTCACTCATGATGTGCAGCCTGTGTAACCACTACCACAATAAAGATACAGGATTATTTCACCACAAAGCTCTCCCTCGTGATACCCTTTACAGTCATTCCCGGCTGCCCCATCTCCACTCCCAACACCGTCCCTAACCCTTTGCAACTACCGATTTGTTCTTCATTTCAATAATTTTTGTTATTTATACAGATGGAATCATGCAGCAGATGCCCCTTTGAGACTGGCTTTTTTCACTCAGCATACTGTCCTTGAGATACATCCAAACTGTTCTATCAAAGTTCCTTCATTTTTATTGCTGAGCCATATTCTACAACCCATACATTTTAAAACCACCTAGGTAATCACTGTATTTCAGAGACAGTAGCTTTCCTCACCTGCCTGGCAGGATAGCCACATCTCTAAATTCATGATTGGGGGTCTTCCCTGGTGGTGGTCCAGTGGCTAAGACTCTGTCTTGCAATGGAAAGAACACAGGGTCGATCCCTGGTCAGGGAACTAACATCCCACATGCCTAAGCCTATGTGGTCTGGAGCCTGTGCAGCACAACTACCAAGCCTGTGCGCTTGAGTATGTGCACCACATGAAAGATCCCACATGCTGCAGCTAAGACCTCATGCAGCCAAATAAACAAATAAATTAAAATATTTTTAAAAAATTAATTCATGATTAGCGAGTTCCCTGGTGGTCTAGTAGTAGGATTAGCTCTTTCACTGCTGTGGCCTGGGTTCATTCCTTGTTCAGGAAACTGAGATCTCATAAGCCATGCAGCGCAGTAAAAAAAAAAAAAAAATCATGCATTTGTACATAGTGTGCTTTGTATGGGACAAAAAAGGACATACACAGTGGCCAAAAATAACACTATACAAACAAGGAAAAGTAGTTTTATGGAAAACTCAGGAACAAAAGGGTTGAATAGCAAAGAGCAGATATCATTGTCTATAAAGATTCTTGAGAGTAGTTTCTAGTTTGTGGTAGTTATATCTTTTAAAAACAAGTTGAGGTGTGACTGACATAGAACACATATTATTCAAAGTATATAATTTTTAAAAGTTTTGACATGCATATACACCTGTAACTGGAGAAGGAAATAGCAACCCACTCCAGTAGGCTTGCCTGGGAAATCCCATGGATGGAGGAGCCTCTCGGACTACAGTCCAAGGATTCACATGAGTCAGACATGACTTAGTGACTAAACAACATGAAAACCCCAGAGTTCCCAAATATTAACTTTTATGCTCAGCATCTACATAGACTTACTTAAAATACTTGGTTGCCTTATGACCATCAGAATTCTTTCATGCCCACCTGTCTTTAGTTTGCTTCCTGATATTTGTGGCTTGCCTCAGCAATTCCCAACTTACTGTGACATTAGAACATGATTTCAGTGGGTTAATTCTACTTTATTAAAATTTAATGGCCGTAAATAGCATACTTACTTAATACATTATTGGGCTTCCCTTGTGACTCAGCTGGTAAAGAATCCACCTGCAATGCAGGAGTCCTGGGTTGGATCCCTGGGTTGGGAAGATCCCCTGGAGAAGGAAAAGGCTACCCACTCCAGTATTCTGGACTGGAGAAGTCCATGGGGTCACCGAGAGTCGGACACGACTGAGTGACTTTCACTATACACCTGTAAAGTCATTACCACAATGTCCATCACTGTCAACAGTTTTAGCTGTTTGCTGCTGTTCCTCCAAAAGAATAAGCAGACTCTGCTTCAGGGTCTCGGTATTTATCGGAAAGCCTGTGCCCTAAACATCTGCACAGCCTTCTACTAACCACTTCTAGTTAGTAGAAGGTCTTTCCCACAGACCTATCCCTTGCCTGCCATTCCCTATGCCCCTTACCGACGCCCCTTTTTCTTCATGGCACATACCACCTAACATTGGTATTTTTGTTTATTGTCTGACTCCCCCTTTAGAACATAAGCTCCAAAAGAGGAAGAACTTTCTTTTACCATTGTGTTCCCACCACTGAGAACAGTGTCCAAACTCAGAGCAATAGAGTGGCACACCCTAGGCAGGCTTCTCTAGCAGGAGTGCAATTTTTGTAGGGGGCGGGGAGGGAGACTGTGCGGCAAAGTGTGACGTGTGGGATCTTAGCTTCCTGACCAGGGATCAAACCTGCACCCCTTGTACTCAAAGCACAGAGTCTTAACCACTGGACTGCTAGGAAGTCGCCTAAGCCCATCGATACTACTTTCCTCTGAGAGTCTCTTTTTAAACTCAAGATAATGTGTGACTTCAATATTTACTTCTCTTTGACATAAAAGAAGTCAAAGGTAGGCAGAACATGGCAGCTCTTCAATCATTTAGGGACCTATGCTCCTTTTACCCAGAGAAGGCAATGGCACCCCACTCCAGTAATCTTGGCTGGAAAATCCCATGGACAGAGGAGCCTGGTAGGCTGCAGTCCATGGGGTCGCTGAAGGTCGTACAAAACTGAGCGACTTCACTTTCACTTTTCACTTTCATGCATTGGAGAAGGAAATGGCAACCTACTCCAGTGTTCTTGCCTGGAGAATCCCATGGACGGGGGAGCCTGATGGGCTGCCGTCTATGAGTCAGACACAACTGAAGTGACCTAGCAGCAGCAGCAGCAGCAGCTCCTTTTACCTTGCTAATACCATCTTTAGTAGCCAATTCATGGTCCAAGACATTGCCTGCATTTCAAGCAAACATCATATCCACATTCCTGTCAGCAGAAAAGGACAGAAAAAAAGGCACGTTCTCTCTTGCCACATGGCCTCACCTAGTTACAAGCTATGGGGAATGTGCTACTCATTGCAGATGGCCATGCATCCAGGTAAAAACTCGATGTTCTCTTGTTAAGGAAAGTAGGAGGTACCAGGGTGAGCAATCAGTAATGTCTAACTGCCACCCTAGGCTCTACTGTTTTTCTTCTTTTTGACCTCTTTACATGCTTCTCTCTCCAGCAGAGGCCTGAGACTTAAATTCTTTGTCCCACCTTTTACTTCTATATTCATTCAACAACCATCCCCTAAAAGTGGATGTGATGTACAGGCAAAGAGGAGGAGGGCAGGATTAAGAGACTTGTTTCTAAGGGTCACTGTGAAAGCTAAGTACTTATAAAGGGCTTTGAGATCTTGGCGTTCTGTGCTGATTTCAAAGTCTCATCATTAGATAAGGATGTAAGTCATCTTATGGGCTTTTCTTAATTGACAGCCAGGGAAAGATACTTACTCAAAAGGAACGAGTATGGAGAAGCTGGACAATCACCTGCTAGGTGATCAAAATTACTATCATCAACAAGGGGGGATGCCTGTGTGCCTGCCTACAGATATGATATCCCAGGGATGCAACTGAGGATGTGTACCCAAATGCAATCATAAGGAAACATCAGGCAAACCCAAAGTGAGGCGTGAGGAATATTCAACAAAAGATGGTGAGATAAACAAAAGATGGTCATAAAAGACAAAGAGAGGCTGAGGAACTGTTCTACATTAAAAGGAGACTAAAGAGATGTGGCCCCAAAAAAGTACATGATTCCAGAAAGGATTCTGTACAGGAAAGGGGAAAAAAATACAAGGACAAATATGAAACATGGTTGGTAGATTAAATTATTGAATCAAGGTCGATAATTAAAACCACAGTGTGTAAGAGAATATATTTATTCTTAGGAAATACACACATAAGTATTTATGGTAAAGGGCATGAGATAAACAATTTACTCTCCAATGGTTCCAAATAAAAGAGAGAGAGAGAGAGAGAGAGAGCAGAGGGCAAATAATAAAGTGAATGAGGTGAAATGCTAACAGCTAACAAAAGGTGATGGGTGATGCTGTCAAAGGGTATATTAATGTTGCTTGTGTAGTTCAACTTTTCTTTAAGTGTGAAATCTACCACCCTGACCCTTAAGGATTTCCCAAGTGAATCAGCGGTAAAGAATCTGCAGGAGACAAGGATTCGATCCCTGGGTCTGGAGGATCCCCTGGAGGAAGAAATGGCAACCCACTCCACTGTTCTTGCCTGGAGAATCCCATGCACAGAGGAGCCTAGTGGGTTACAGTCTATGGGGTCGAGAAGAGTGGGACATGACTGATAACTGAGCACACACCCTGACCCTTAAAGGGCAAGAACAATAAACAACATACAGTTTATTTTATTCCTGCACTTGTCTGATGAACTATTCTAGATGCTGTATTTGATCCTGGGCCAGAAAGACTAACCTTTATGCTTTTAATTAGGAGACAAAGAAACGTCTTCAATTAGTTAATGTTTATTAAGGTCTTCATGTAAACAATACACTGGGCAAGTCTCTGGGACACTTCTCTCATGGCAACCTAAGGTCAGCCAGGGTTTTTCCTTCTGTTCACCTGATGAAAGAAACCATGTGACTGAAGTTATGTAAATGGGACACACACTTAATCACCACTGGACTTTTTCCATACAGGATGACCAAGTTAGCCTGCAGCTCTATGCAAGGATCCCATTTCTCATGCAGCCTGAAATTAAGGGGCCTGGCATTTTGACAAACCATTAACGCCAGACAGCAGACATGATGACAGCTTGGACTTTAACTGCCCTCATAGCTTTGGATCTGCCCACAGAGAAGGAAGCAAGTATGTTATCCCACACTGACCCTAATTTCTTCAGTTCTTGATATCTAGTAGATTCTGGTTTGTACTTATACAGATGCTCATATTACAGCTGACTCATATTTTAGAATTAAAACCAGAGGTCTAAAGGCATAAAGCAATAGCACCAAGTTTAAGCCTCTTACAAAGGAAACATCTGATAATCATTCATTATAATAATAGTTTGCCCTAGGAGTTAATAAAATTTAAAAAAACCTTCTTTAGAATTATTTATTCCCACTTTTGTTCACTGTTAAAACTTCTAAGTCAACATATTATTTTCCTGAAACTTTGTAAAACACTTTTTTTCAAAGACTATAGAAATGTTTCCAGAGTAGATATTCAACCCTAAAAACATACTGTGGAAAAATCTTTATTTTAGGAAAACCTAGGTTGTTCCTAGTATCTGAGGCTGTTTTAAAAACCTAAATAGACACCTGTGGGCTTCCTGTGTATCCACAGGCTCTTTACCCTGCACCTAACAGAGCCATCCAAACCAGAAACTTGCTGAGTCACATATAAGCTCCACTGGCATGGTTTTCCCTAACAAATCCTAAAGTCTACAGAAGATTTTAAAAACAAATGTAATAAGCTATAAAAGACACACAAATTATCAATTTCTAAGACTTAAGTCCTCCTTAAAAAGATGTGACAATAAAAAAACTAAAAAGCAACAAGTAGTCCTGGCAAAGGCTCAGACTAAGAAGCTGACTTAGCTTCTATGGAGGCTGAGCATAAAGATCATCTCGCTGTAAGAATCTAATCTCTTTCTAATCTCTTGTTTACCTAGATGTGGTTTATTTGCCTAAATTAGCTTTTCTTCAAAATAGTCACAAGTTTCTAGGAAAAAAAGCAAACAACCTATCGTCATTTAAATTTCTAGCTACAAATCTTTTAAAAATTATAAACACACATGCATATATATAGTTGTATTCTTGAGTATAATAGATCCTAAGACAGAGCTTGCCAAACCCACTGAATAATCAAAATTTCTTAGGGAGCTTTCTCAAAACACAAATTTCCAAAGCCCAAACCAGATATGTAGAATCAAAATCTGGGGTCTTTATTTTAATCTCTATTGAATTTTTTACAATATGTCTTATGTTTTGACTTTTTGTCCACAAGGCATGTGGATCTTAGCTCCCTGACCAGGGATTCAACCTGCGCCCCTGCACTGGAAGGGGAAGTCCACTGGGCCACCAGGGAAGTCCCCAAGTCTGGACTCTTTACTTTGGGAAAGGTCTTCCATAACTCTGATCACCAGCCAGTTTGTGAACTGTTGGTTTAGGGCACCCTCTGCCATAGCATCACATTTAACAATAACCTCAGATGGCAAAGGTGGATTGTTTTGTTTTTTCAATAGAGAATGATTCAAAATCCAACAGATACAAAAAAGCGGCAAACCTCTCTCATTCCTCCCTGTCCCCTAGCCATTCTTTTACTTTTTACGGTCAACCAGTATTTCCAGTTGCTCAACTGTCCTTTGAGGGATCCTTTAAGCACACACAGGCATATATAGGTATTTCCTTTACAAAAGGACAGCAGCAAACAAGACATTGTTATGTGAACAAACCAAGATTCGGGACAATGTGTATCTTGGAAATCTCCCCGTCAGTTCAGAACTTCCTTATTCTGTTTCAGCATGCATGGGATGTGCCACAGTGTGGGTGTAATGTCTTTGCTCAGTCCCCTTTCATCAGACACCTATGTGATTTCCAGTTTTTTGCTATAATCTTATACATATGTCATATCATACATGTCTGTCTATAGGCTAAATCTGTTCCCTGGACTTGGAAATGCTAAGTCAAAGGACACAAGCACTCTAATTCTGAGTGATACTGCCAAACTGCCCTCCCCAGAGGTTATAGCAATGTTTACTCCCACTTGTAATATGAAACAGGAGTTTAGATTTTACACTAAGCTGAACAGTGGCAATGGCTTGCTTCTAGATGCCTCCCTGAAAACATTATCCTTTTATAGCCTGGTGACATAACAAATGATGTTCTCAAGATACCTTCTTCACCATGAAAATCTGCCTAATTTTTCTATTACTAGTAGAGAATTTTCTATATGAAGCTCAAGAAAAAGAGCTGAGTGAAAGGAGAAGTTGAGGTTAAGGCAATTCTTGCCAAGCTGACACGCACTCTCTGTGAAGCTATTTTCCCTACTTCAGCATAAAAGAAGTTTATGCTTCTTTTAAATTAAAATTGTCCACTTACTACACAAAGTATTATTAATGTGAAAAATTAACCAGGTGCTCTTTATTATTTTAATTGACAAAAGCTCTATAAGTGTTGGATTTACCAGTTTTTGCACAAGTAAACTTTACTAAATAAAGACAGGGCACCCACAGGGACCCACTCTACAGCTAAGGGAAAACAACGTCAGGCAGAGGGCATGCTGAAGGGAGAATGAGCTACAGAAAGACAACAGGAATCTCTGTTATAATACAAAAAGAACACAGAAGGGAGGAAAAAAGGGAACACATTTTTAACTAAAAGAATTGACAATTTTATTTTCACATTTCACAATACAAATGAAAACTGTTTTTTCTGTCCCACGACTTCCTTCCAAAACTACTCTCTCTGATAGGAAGGGGAACAAGTTTTCCTTATCATGCTCTTAGAAAACACCCAGAGTCACAGCACCATGATCTCCTGGTTAAGTACAAGTAATACAAAACTGATACAAAGAGGCTCCCCAATCTCCTTATCTGTCTGGTCGGGTCATTCCTGGCCGGGTGGGCACCATCATGGGACGGGCAGGAGGTCTCATCATTGGGGGCCCGGGCATCATTGGCATGTGGCCTCCCATAGGCGGCCTCATTCCAGGAGCTGCAGGCAAAACAAAAAAGAAAAAAAGAGAGTCAAAAATACTACTTAGGAGAGCTTGATGGGACTTCATTTAAAGACAAAAAAAGAGCCCCCCCTGCAAAATGCTGGAAAAAAGACATACTTGACAGAAGAAATGCAACAAATCCATCACATCTGTAAATTACTTAGACATTCTCAAACAAAAAACAAAAAGGTCAACACAAGAACCATATGGGAATCATGATCTAATGATAGTAAGGGGGAAACTATTAATAGATTGTTTTCCAGAAATCACCAGGGACCAGTTCCCTAAATTGACCTTTTTTCTCACTCAGGGAAATTCACAGCTAAGTCACATGTTACTCAGTCAGCTCTTTTAATCACTTCTATGCACCATATAACCAGGAGCTAGTTCATGAATGTACACAGGCACAGAGGACAATCTTACCACTAAGCGTTTGTTCGGAGTTGTAGGAAAGGTGAGCAGGAGGCCCATGCTGAGAACCTGTTAGTAACCATACTTAGCTCAAGTCAAGAAAAATAATAGGCAATAATGTGATTTATAACAATTAGCACACACACACAAATCTGATTTTTCTAATGCATTTCAAAAACTAAAAATGAATTTTTTTTTAATGTGTCCCATCAATATAATACCAGCCAAATAAATGAGCCAGGGAAGGGAGGGCAAGCAGACAGGTGAGGGTTGGGGAGGAATACAGGCAGCTTCATGGGACTGGTAATGTTCCACTTTCTCAGCTGGGTGTTGGGTTCATGATATTAATTATATTACTATGCCTTATAATTTTCATGTTATATAGCTTCTTTTTAAATATCAGATTTTACCTAATCATTTTTCAATAAATCATTTTGATTATAATGATTCAAGAGAAAACTATATTTAAAGTTGAATATAGCCTTACCACAAAAAGCAAAACACAAATATATGCAAAAACACAAAATCCAACAGGTACAAAATTTAAGATAAATTTCAGCAGAAACAGAAAATATTAAAATTCTAAATATCTTATTAAAACTCCCTCCATAACATAACCTGTATTCAGCATTTTCTTACAAGAAACTGATCCAGACCAAAGACTAAAAATGAGGCCCCTGAAAACTTGTTTTCTTTGGTCTCCATAGAGCATTAAACTTTAATTGGTTGTCAGCACTGGCAACTAATATGTCTAATAACTAATAAGTATTCCTTTTTACATCTTTTTATTATGGAAATGTGTAACCATACACAAGCAGAGTAAAAAGAATATAATGAACATCCATGTACCCATCAACCAGCTTCAACAATTATCCACCCGTGGTCAACTTTGTTTTATCTTATCCCCACCCATTCTTACCCCTGCCCACTCCCCAACTACTCAATTATTTTTAATGAAATCCCATAACTTTATTATTTTAACCTGGCTAAAAATAACAACAAAATACTCAGGCAAACTGGCATCACCAAGCCTGTATTCTCAAATGTCAAGCACACACTGACACTGAGTTCTAGAAGCTTTCTTTACATGAGTCAAAGCACTTCCCAATTCACATCCCTAACCCCTCTAGGCATCTGAATTTGTGACCCCAATTTAAGAATGTAAAAGACATCTGAATCACTTAGACTGTGTTCTGGATTTACAAACCAGTAAGGCAGGACTTTTCCTTATCTAAACTTTCCCCCTCTAAATGACACCCACATCAAGCATACTGATCGCTTCTGACCAGGAGGCTACTATATTGTCTTATCAGTTGGGGTGTAGGCTTCTTATGTCACTTGTATGTACTCTAATTATTTATTCTGCAAACCAATGAAATATGAATACAGAACAAGAACTGTTTCTATAAAAACTACGCTGATTACTAAGAAAGACTCAACCAAATCATCCCCCCAGGGTACTCACAAATTTGGTAGGCGAGAAGATCATAAAAAATAGGAACTAAACTGCCTCACAAGGTCTCTAACCACTTCAAAGAAAAATGAAACTAAAGTTGGTAAAGGATGCATTATGAGTGTGGCTTACTGGTTTATGCAACAAACATATGGTGTTCCAGTCAGTATATTCATTGTCAAAGCAAAGGCCCTGACTGCGTATCAGAAAACTACAAACCAATGTATATTTATGTTTATGTTAAAATCAAATGTTTGAGGTACAAGTTTTTTCCCCTTTTGAATAAAAAACTACTAGGCCTAAGATCTTTTTCATAAATACTAATTAACCAAGTTAACCTGAAAGATTAAATCAGCAGTAGGGGGGCAGTTCTGCTCCAAACCAAAACTGAGGAAAGCAGCAGCCTAAGGATGTATCTACCCTTCTCCTCATTACAAACAGCCAAAAGTCAGGAGGGGCAAGGAAACAGGAGGGTCAGAGGAGAAGAAAAAAAGAGGTAGTCTTATCTTCCTTTCAGTTGCACAGGGTCTTTGGATACCATCCAATTACACTGATAAACCAAGTACTTCTTTTTACTATTATAGATTCACCAAATGTAATTTGTTGCAGTACATTTAGACAGCTAATTAAGAATTCTATTTAAATCAAAAGCTAGAACACAATGGAGCATCCAAGAAGGAAAGAGACCCAAACTTACCAGGTCCCACTGGCATCATCCCAGGAGGAGGGGGACCCATCATCGGCATCATGGGAGGGCCCCCCATGTGAGGTGCAGGCATCATCCCAGGGCGAGGAGGACCCGCTGAAATAAGAAATGGGCCTCAGACTGAGATATTCTTGTATATTAACAATTTCTTTTTAATGAAACAGGGCTTCATGACCTGGCCCAAATTCTGCAATAATTCTGTAACTTTTTATGATTTGTTTTATAACAGTAGATCGACAAAAATCAGCTGGCTACAGAACTTTAATTACTTTATGACTAAAAACAAGCCTGCCCAGACAGAAGTGTAAAGTGAAGATAAGTTCCCCAAGTTAAATTCCAAGTTTTAAATTTCAAACTCTATCCTCTGTTTAAAAAAAACAAAACAACAAAAAACTGATGATCTTAAGCTACAAGTATCTAATTTCAATTTCAGGTCTTTTTTTTTTTTAATCAAAACCTAGGTTTAAGAGAGTCTTTGGAAATATGATAATGTACATGCAGAGATATTCCTGACAGTATCTTTTACAACAGCAACAATCTGAAACAACTTACATATCCAACAGTAAGAAAATGGTGAGGTTAATCATGTACATTCATACCACTGCCTATTCTACTATTAAAAATAATGGAGTTGAGTGCCAGCCAGTCGGGACAGACTAGGGGAGAGAGATGACCTTAAGCTGCTGTGAGCCTGATCAGATCCCAGGATGGCAAGATTCCAAGAAGGGACTGGTGGGCCACTAGTGGTCTAGCCTACTTCTCTGTGTTTATATCCATGATTACTTACAGGACTGAATTTAGGTCTCTGAGTTCAATTTCTATCTGAACCCTTATAGGAGGGACAAAGAACTTAGGCCTAATTATTCTATCTCCACCTGTCTGTTCTGCAGAAACAACAAACCTCCCCAAACAGAAGAGTCCTTTGACCCACTCCTAACTATGCAATTTTTGTCTTTCTCAAGGTATATGTATATTGGTGTTAGATGGGTTACAAATTTGGGAGAGAGACTGAGGAGTTTATCAGCTGTTTCGGTCCTCCAGTGTTGCATTCATAGCAGTAAACAATTTAATACCTTAGCAACACCTCTTTATACATCAGCTCATTATCACAGGTACATTCAGAGCTATCCACTGTATCTGTCACAGACCCACTTGAGACCTAGTAATAGTGCAATAAGAATGTAACTCTAAAGATAATTCACAAATTATACCACTGAAGCTGTCATCTATTACTGTCTATATATCCACCAATGCAACGGACATGAACTTGGGCAAACTCCGGAAGATGGTGAGGGACAGGGAAGCCTGGCTTGCTGCAGTCCACAGGGTCACAAAGGGTCGGACATGACTGGATGACTGAACAACAACATTCATCTAATGAGCATTTGAAAGCCTACTGTGAGATAATCTAACAAAATCAAGGATAATCTTCCCAGTTACACCTACTAAGGTAAAAACTTTATACTTACGGAGACTGGGGGGAGGTGGGATCATTGCCCCTGCAGGAGGAGGAGCAGAGAATGGAGTAGGAGGTATCTTTCCTTGTTGAAATGCAGCAGCTTTGGAGAGAGTAAGCAAAAACAACAGTGAATAAGAATTCAACAACCCATTTAATTACTAAAATAACCACTTTCTTTTCAATCTTTAATGATCCCATTATTTCACTCTAAAAATCTTTCATCCAACATTACAACACCATGGTCAAAATCAACTTTAAGTACTCACCAGCTAAAACTGCAATTAACTGGTTTACTGATCTGGGTTTTTTAACCAAGTTTTATTTCATCACCATTCCTATGGCTAAATAACTATGTGAGACTAGTTAACTATAAGTGACCTCCCACCTATAAATGTTTTACCAAAGAGAAGCAGTCATCTTTGATCTGCAGATGTAGTTTATACTCAACTTAAGCTGCTCAGTTTTATTTGAAAAATGTGTGCTAAGTGCCCAGAGGCCAGGCTTTGTAAAATTTCAGTCCTTCCTATATATGCTTTCCTGCATCAAAACAATACACCATTTTGGTTTACCAGTTTTGAAATTAATGCACTGAGCTAAGAGATGTTAAAGAAAAAAGATTTCAAATTCAAAGCCAAGAGCCTGCTCTGAAGGAGATTATGATTTTTAAAAAATGTCCAATACAATTACAGTTTTTCTTTCAGATAACATGAGGCACAAATGCAAACAAAAGAAACTGAAGACTGTTTGTATTTGTCTTGGGAAAACAGTCATAAATAAACACTAAAATACACATGCATAAAGTCAATTCCTGAATATGCCTTTCTCAAGTCAGTGCAGTCTGCACCCCAGACACTCCCCCATTCCACTCTACCCTCACAGTGCAAAGGAAGTCAAATCACTCAAGGAGATCACTGATAATTCATGAAGATCAGATGCAAAAAATGACCCAGAGTAGAGATTTATGAATAGCTATTCACAAGCCCCCTAAGAGCCTATTCTCTCGAAGGGTTCATATCTCCCAACAAAGGCTTTTCCAGTCAGGAGACCTCCCACATCCTGCGCAGGACAGCTTGCAAAGACTGAAGAGGGAGTGGCAATGCCACTGGCTCAGTAGCAGACTCAACACAGCCATGAACATCATCAAGTCCGTCCCCAAGGGCTCACTTCTTCTCCTCTCAAAGTTTTTCATCAAAAACATTTACTCATCCTTACATTTTTTTTCCCAGATGAGATAATTTCTGAGATTTGCCCCTTAATAATCTAGGAAGGGGAAGGAAGTAGATGAAGGTATCTGGTGGCTCTCAACAAGAGGCAATTTTGCCCCTGTAGGGACATCAGGCAGTGCATGGAGATACTAGGAGCTACAGGCATCTAGTGGGTATAGGTCAGAGTTGCTGCTCAACAGCCTGTAGCGCATGAACAGCCCCCGACAAAGAATTATCAGGCCCCAAATATCAACAGCGCTAAGTTAGAGAACTTTGGTATAAACAAGACAATGCTGCAGCTGAAAGATACACGCGTGACAGCCACAGGAGGTTCTTTCTTTCAAGTTCTCCTTCTTCTGAGCTTAAAATTTTTCATGACAGTCTTGCTTAAAAAAAAAAAAGCAAACACCATGATCAAAGTCCACATTTGGCTGCCAGCAGTGGGTACAATGAACAACTGGAAAAGGCCATGTTTCAGATACGTTAGGATGATCAAGCATAAAAATACAGTATCTCTTTCTGGCAGTGCTTTGTACCTTACCACCCCAAACAACAAAAATGTTCCTAATTAAACGAGTATAGCATGTATGGCAAGAGTCCAAAACATATCCAGACTATTCTGTCATATCAGTTACGCCCTTTGTGACCAGTTATCTTTGTCAGGACGGGAAGAATAAGTCTCTCAAACTCTTCAAAGAGATCTACAAACTCACCTCTACCTTTTCCTACTGTAACAGGAAAACCAATCTAAAAATTACGAATCACAATAAAGGAGGTTATAAATTTGCTACAAAATCTGGTCCACATCAACAGAAACATTAGACAACTCATTCTTCTCTACCCAACTTCCTAGGCTAACCAGTATCTGATTGCTCTACCCTCAAAAATTAGTGTTTTCCTATATCCCCAAGAAACCAATGACTTTCCACTTCTTTCATTCAGCACATCAGCATGATCCTATTTATCATTCAGAATGAGCTGCTTCTCTGAAAAAACGAGAGACACAGAGACGAGGAAGAATGGGGCCATCTACCCCACCAGAGCAGGAGGCCGCAACGCACTTGTTTTGTCAATCAGGCTCTGAGCCTGCTCTTCCATCCACTTCTGATAGTAGTCTTTCACATTCTCCTTGTGCTTCCTACCACTGCAGTGTGTCTTCCTCACAGATGGCTGGAAAACAAAAGGGTAGTGATCAGTCAAAGAAACAAACAATCCCAAACCAGAAATTTTCTGAAGCCTTACCTTTTTGTGGGTAGCCTTGCTAAATTTAGCAGCTTTAGCTGGGTGCCAAAGCATCACTAAAAACATTTTCCAGCAATGTACTGTGGTAATTTACCTTCTGTATTTATTATCTAAACCTGGGGTCAGAAAACTATGGCCCATGGGCCAGCCACCTGATTTTGTGGAAAAGAAATACTGAAACACAGCGGTATTCGTTTCTTTATGGATCGTCTACGTCTTCTCTCCACAACAGCAGAGTTGAGTAACTGCAACAAAGACTGTATGGCCCACAAACCTAAAATAATTACAATCTGGCATGTGAAGAAAAAGTCTGCAATCCACTGATCTAAAACACAATATTATGTGTTTTAGGTTACTTTCTTAGGTTACTCTATGGAAAAACAATATAGCTTACATACATTTAAATAACAGTTTACGGAAATATGGTCTTTTAAAGGACCATAGGTCTAGAACATAGATTCTATGTGAATCCCTCAGAACTGTAGCTCATCTAACAGTTTTATTGAGATAAAACTGACATAAGATAAACTTCACACACTTAACCTTTTGTCTTAAGTCAACATTTATTTAACTTTTACTACATGCCAGACACCATGCTACGTACTTTACAAGTAGTGCCTCAATCTCCCTAAGACCACATGTGCACAATACAGCGAAATACTAATCAGAAAGAATGAACTGCTGATATATGCAATACAGACAAATCTCAAACCATGCTGAGCAAAAGAAATCAAACATACAGAGTATATAAGCCTCCATTCATATAAAGTTTAAAATCAGTAATAATGATCTTTAGTCATAAAAGCCAGATCAGTCAGGGTCGGGGTGCACAGGGACTCACTACAAAAGAGCACAGGAGAACCTTCTGGAGTGACAGAAATGTTCTAAGTCTTGATGCATAGAGCAAGCTGTAATCATCTGACGTATCATCAAACTGTACACTCAAAATACATGCATTTAACTGAATATATGTAATTCAATAAAATTGATTTTAAAAATCACAAGGTTATCATCTTTTATTTATGCCTAAAGATGTGTCTCAAAAGACATGTTAAGTAGCAAACCAAGGCCTGGAATCCAGATCGCATTCAGATGCACCTCATGACTGCCTTCCTCCCTCTTACCTCTCTCCACATGACTGCTTCAGCCATAGCAGATATGACCACTATCACAGGAGCAAAAGCTGTGTATCTCAGAAACTGGTGTACATCTCAAAATATTAATACCATTCCCTGTCTCCCAGTCACTGCTTACACTAATACCACAATGATGCCTTAAGCTTAATAACAAAATCATGCCTAAGAACCAGCAAAAAGTTAGAGCACTGAATCTTCTATACATTTCAAAGTCCACCACAGAGACTGCTTCAGTCACCATGGAAACTTACTTTCACAAGGTATCTTGTTAGAAAAACAGTATTATAGGGATTCCTGACATGTCTTATAAAGAGATATTTACTATAAAGAGAGACTTTTCCACTCTCTGAATTCTAGCATTAGCAAGCAGAGTGAGTATACGACAAAATAGCACTGGAAAAGGGTAGAAAGGCATAGCCTCCCAAACAAACTTCAGAAAATTATGATGAAGGGTTTGACCTAGAGAGGGGGTTAGGGACACAAAGACAAAACAAAACAGGCAGAGCTCTGTAGGCAAGCTACTACTAATACCAAATGACTGAGAGGTCTCCTCCAAGGTGTAATAATATAATATTTACAACTATTATTTCTTTAGGAGGAAGAAATACATATTCCATAAATCTACTAATGCTGAATTATAGCTGACCATATGTTAGAATTCCAAACGAAGTGACAACAGAGAAATAATCAGTTAACTTCTTGCAGCTACTATTCATGATGACATCATGACTGAATTCTGGTTTAATCAGGTCTCTGATTAAAAAAGTTGAGAGCTGCAGTTCTCAAGGTGTGGCTCACAGACACCATTCAAAGTGCAAGACAGACCAGTGACTTTTAATGTTAAGACCACTTGACACGGTTTAGATTCTACACTGCAACTATGCATTGAGTTTTGGTGCAGTAATACAAGAATATTAAAGAATATCCACAAATGTTTCAAAACGATATTAAAGTACTTCTAGCTCCTACATACATGTGAGGTTGGATTCTTCATATACTTCAACCAAAACAAGGTGTGACAGATTTAGATTTAAAGTAGAAGACAATTAAGTCAGATGTTACAGAAGAGTCCAAAAAGTTCATGCCATTTTTCACACTAAATTTTTTCTTTTGGAAAATAGCTATTTTTCACTTTTAAAGTGTTATTTCTGTTATCTTTACCTTAAATGAATTAATATTTTTAAGTAACTTCAAATACAGAAAATTTTAATGGAGAAAAATCATTTAACCTACCATCCAGTAATTTCTAAGCATGTAAAGGGACCGTGAAACAAAAAATTTGAGAGCTGCTGGCATAGAAGCTTTGGAGTTAGACTGCTTGGCTCATCTTCCACCTCTACACAACTTAATGGTTTTGTAACATCCAGTTATTTATCCATGCTACCTCAGTTTCCCTCTCTGTAAAATGGGAGATAATACTAACTTCATAGGATTATCATGAGCATTAAACAAAATGATACTGTAAAGCATTTGGAACACTGCCTGACACACAATATTCAATCTTAGTAGTTGTTGTTATCTATTAATTATTTTTTAATCAAAAAATTCTCCTCAAAATGTACGCATTTCTTTCCAATTTAGTCAAACACTTGAGACCCTTGACACAAACAAATATTAGAACCTCAGGACATTTTCCTAGAGTTTTTACTTGTCACAAACTTTTTTCTTCATCTTTAAACTTGCTAAAGCTTTTATTATTTTGGGTCTCCACTGAAAACACTGACTGATGGAAGATTAACTTTGAATTATAAATACAGTTACAGGAAGGGTGGAAAAACAAACACCCCAAGTAGTTTCTTCAAGCAGTAGCCCTCAAACCAAAGCGAGATGAAAAGCAGAAATTACAAAATTCTTAAAAAATCTTATTTATTACATACAAGGCTTTGCTTAGGTTTTCTTTTATTAAAAAAAAAAGTAACAGTTTTATTGAGCTATAATTCACAGGCCACACAATTTACAAATAAATTTAAAGTTACAAAATAATGGCTTTGATATTTCCCTTGAGTTGTACAATTATCTATTTTATACATAGTAGTTTAAAACTCTTAATCCCTTATCCTTATCTTGCCTCTCCCCACTTCTCTCTCCTTACTGGTAACCACTAGTTTTTCTCTGTATCAGTGAGTCTGTTTGTTTTATTATATACATCCGTTTTGCTTTATTTTTTTGGTTCCACGTATAAATGAGAACAGAGAATATGTTTCTTTGACAACCTTATTTCACTAAGCATAAGACTCTCTAAGTCCATCCACGTTGTTGCAAATGGCAGGCACACGGTTTTTTGAAACTGAAAAGAACCACTACTTACAGAATCATGGGTGAGGTATGTGTCGCAGTAGTCACAATAAAATCTGGAAAAAGGAGGGGGATAGAGGAAAAAAGAGATGACAACCAGTTAATAGATGCCCATCAGAGCTGCTAGTCACTGAAGCTGAAATATAAAATAAAAGACGTATTTACGATATGAAGATATCAAACAAAACGTCCTGACACAAGTCAAGCTTTTTGGCTACCTCTGCGGATTCCACCTCCGCACTCGAAAAGGACTAACGAGAAATCCGGGTCGTCCTTCCTTCCCCTGACCCGCTCGCTCCCCCAGAGGCTACCGGAGCCAGAACCCGCTCTGCGTTCTCCCGCAGGGAGACAATTAGTAACCGTGGCCGCGAACACGCAAATACAGGCCCCCCACTCACTTAGGCATGTTGCTCCACAGGCCGTTAGCAACTCCGTTCCGCGCCGCCTGGAAGTGACCCGCTCAGTCAGCGCCGACGCAGCGGAAGTGACGAGCCCAACGCGACTTCAGAAATCCAATCCCAGTCATCCAATCCTCCAGCTGCGTTGCGCAGGCGGTAACGGCGTCGTGGGCGGGGCGAGGGGTGGGGCTTGTCCTGCTCGTCTCTTCACCTAGATGAAGGCGGAAAGAGGGGGTACCGAGAGTCGCGGCGAGGTTCAGTAGTCGGTCTCGAAGCCGACATTCTCTATCCTCCCGGAAGTATGTTCACCCTGGTATAAATGCTGAGAAGACAACAGTGAACAAAACAGGCAAACATCCTTGCCCTCGTGGAGTTGATATTCGAGTTGGGGAGGACCATAAAGTTAGTAGGTAGTGGGTTAGATGGGGCCAAGTTGCAATACAGTAAGGGAGGGAGGGAATGAAGCATGAAAGAGTCCAATTTGGAATAAGACAGAGAAAGCTTCCTGACAAAGTGACAACTGAGAAATGACAGGTTTCTTAAAACAAGAAACCCAGGCGGAAGCCGGTTTACGTACCGTCTCTTTGTGAGCTCTTTAACCCCTGGAGGAGGCAGAATCCCCAGTTTCAAATCCGGTCGCTGCTTCTTAGCTATGCTACATAGGCTACTTATAATGGAGTAGCATATAAGTATACTTATTAAACTTTCTGAACCTCAATTTCCTCATCTGCAAAATATGGATAATAGTTCTTACTTGTGGAGTCAGGATGAATTAGATGTGGAAATGTTTGTACAGAATTCACTACAATGCGCATACTAAGCCCTCCACAAATGAAAGTTATCTTTACATAGGAGGAAACTATTAGACGTCATTTGTCCAGTGTTGCAACTCTTTTAGAAATTGTCTAGCAGGTTTTTCTGGTACGCAGTGGAAAACAAAACAAAAAAAAGTGCCTTGTCCAGGGAATTCCCTGGTGGCCTAGTGGTTAGGATTCTGGGCTTTCATTGCCATGGCCCAGGTTCAATTCCTGGTAGGAGAACTGAGCCAAGTATCTGGCAAGAAAAAAAAAAAAGCTTGTCCATAGGTATAACCTGTTCTAGTAACAAGGCAAAACTTTCTGCCTGGTGTATCAGACTCCGAAATGGCCTGACCCTTCTTTCAGAAAAAGGAAATAGTGTTAGGAACTGGAAGGAGCTCTTGCTTCTTTTGTTCCATATTTATCAATGGTGCAGTTGCAACCAAAATAATAATAATTGGTGCTTTATTTGACAGTTGACTATGTCCTAGGTGCTTGTGTTGACTGGGAAAAAAAAAAGCACAGCCTTAAAGTTGAGAGTTATGTTTTATTTATTGGATAAAACTGAGAGCTTAAACCCAGAAGACAGCCTCTGAGGGACTGCTTGGAAGAGGTAAGAGAGAATCCAGAATATATAGGAGTTTTGCAAAGAAAAAAAAAAGTAATTAAAGAAAACCAGACATCTCAAGTTAATGAATTCATCACTTTTCTATGTATGGGAAGAGGCAAGAGTCTGGACATATTGAAATTATTCCTCTGACATGCATCTTCACTATCTAGGGCCAGTAGCCTGCCTTTCTCCACCCTGAATCCACTCAGTGTGCACACTGAGAGTGCCTACAGTGGCTGCTGGCTTGATGGCACAACATCTTTTGTTTGTTGATATGGCAAGCAACATTTTCCATTCACAGTTTAAATGCACTACTTATTTAATCTATTCAACAACACTGTTATTCATATTTCAGACGAGGAAACTGAGCTTTAACAAGGTTAAATACACCACAAAATTTATTTTCTGGTCTTAGAAGTTAACTGCTCAATGAAGTTGTCAGGCTTTCACCGCCCCTAGTACAGTGCTTCATTTTACCGTCATTGGTGTGGAACAATCAACTATTATGTGTTTCCTGATCAGAGGCTAACATTAATAGACACCATCAGCTATGATATATTTTTACCAAAAATACTTAACCTGGATCTAACAAAGCATGTAGTAGGATAGGCAAGAGGATCTAAAGGAAAGCAAAAGGCAGTGAACAAATTGAGAAGGTGGTACATTGTATAAAACAACTGGCCTTTTTAAATTAAAAAAAATGTGTCTTTCTACATTAAAATATTTTTGAGAGACATAGCAACCAGATGTAGTGTGTGGTCCAGGGTTAGATCTTAGTTTGGACAAACCAGCTATGAAGAACATTTTGGGGAAACTGGGCGTTAATGTTACAGTGCTGCTAACCCACCTTCGTCCAGACAGCCTGAGTTGACTCTTCTTGAAGGGGAAGGTTCGTGAGTTATGTTTGGATTTTTTTCCTCCTCCCTCTTTGTCCTGATCGTGAGCCTGTTTTAACCTCAAAGCCATTCCTCATCTTCCTCAGCTCTTTTCAGTATGGCAGCAGGGAGCCGTCCACATAAGGAAAGGCTACATGTCCTGGACTCCTGGGCTGACTGGGCACCACTCTGAGTTGCTGGGCCCCATTAATGGTAGACACTTCTGGAGATTAGACGGATCAAGGAAGAAGCCAGAGTATCCCCACCCTCATCCTGTCCCCAAACAAAGGATCCATCCCCACCCCCAAACCTCAAGCTCTCTCCTCCTATCTCTCTGGCTCCAACTTTAAGCAGATGATCCCAGCCCCATGGTGACACCATGACCTTCTTCTGCCTCTCAGTTTAAGGGAGGCAGTAACTTCTTGCTATTGCTCATCTTTGAGTTACTTCACTGTTCTGTGTTTCACTTTTTATCCCTGCCAACACCTACATAAACTAATTCTCAGTTTTAACTTCCCTGATGTTCCAGTGGTTAATAATCCACCTTCCAATGCAGAAGGCATGGGTTCTATCCCTGGTTGGGGAACTAAGATTCCACTTGCAGTGAAGCCTGCATGCCACAACTAGAGAGCTCAAGTGCCACAGCTACTGAGCCCCTGTGCTCTAGAACTCACACACCGAAACTAAACACCGACACAGCAAACAAATCAATATCCAAAAGATAAATACTTAAGAGTGATCTCTTCCAGAACCCAGAGGATGACCTTACTGTGGAGTCCTATCCCAAGATCACAGGTCAAGGCCTTGTACCAAGGCCACAGATCTGGACCCCATCTCCAAGGTCATTTACGGAACTGACTGAACCCCACTGTAACCATTGCCAAAAGTGCCCCGATCCTTAATGGCCAGCTCCTTGACCCCATATTAGGCAAAAATGCCTATCCCAGTACTCACCCTATGGCACCCTAACCTAATGCCACCCTTGCAGTCGGAATTTTCTTTGTCTTGAGACTAGAAAAATGGGCTACCAACCCAAGAAAAGCGTCGACTCTCCCTTGAGCCGGCCCACTGTTCTAACAGTGTCCCTTCGACTCTCCCTGGTCTGTCAGGAGGTCAGCCCGCTGTGCTCAAAGTACCCATGTTAATCTCCACTCTTTGCTCTCAATAAGCTCGCTCCTTTCTGAAATACTCTGTGTCTGGAAATTCTTTTCCAACTAGCAACTCTTAGTTCCAAGGGGTTATCTCCTCACAGCTTGCCTATGGCCCTGTCATCTTGTAAAGGATTGCTTTTCTCACTTTTCCTCTGTGTGTCACAGGCAACTAAGAGAGCTTGTTTGTTACCCTCTTTCCCCTAGATCTTTGGTGAAAATCCCAAGTGAGCTTGAAATGCCTTACAACACTTTGTGGGATATTCTAAAAACTTACAATGTTTGCAATCTACTTTATAATGCATCCATGTTTTTTAATTTTTCTTAAGGTTATTTCACACTTAAAATGAATTTTACTTATTTAATTTTGAATGGGTAATAATATGAAAGTTAAAGTTAGTCACTCAGTTGTGTTTGACTCTTTGCAATGCCATGGACTGTAGCCTGCCACGCTCCTCTGTCCATGGAATTCTCCAAGCAAGAGTCCTGGAGTGGGTTCTCATTTCCTTCTCCAAGGGATCTTCCCAACCCAGGGATTGAACCTGGGTCTCCTGCATGGCAGGCAAATTCTTTACCGTCTGAGCCACCATATGGTGCAAAATTAGAAAACCACAGAAGAGTATCCGCCCCAGGCACACCCCTCTTACCAGTTTCTTGCGTGTCCTTCCAGAGATAGACTATGCATGTACAAACATAAAGGATGTTTCCTGTTCCTATTTTTTAAATGCACAATATTTCACTGTGAAGAGGACATGGCATCCACTCCGGTATTCTTACCTGGAGAATCACATGGACAGAGGAGCCTGGTGGGCTATACAGCCCATGGCGCTGCAAAGAGTTCATTGAACACTAATGAACTGACTGAGCACAGACGTAGTATTTCATTGCGTGAATGTACCTCAATTTATTAAATCCTCTATTGATGAACATTTTATTTTCTTGGGCTCCAAAATCACTGCAGACAGTGACTGCAGCCATGAAATTAAAAGACACTTCCTCCTTGGAAGGAAAGGTGTGACAAACCTAGACAGCATATTAAAAAGCAGACATCACTTTGCCAACAAAATCCATATCGTCAAAGCTATAGTTTCTCCAGTGGTTATGTACAGATGTGAGAGCTGGACCATAAAGAAGGCTGAGCCCTGAAGAATGGATGCTTCCAAATTGCAGTGCAGGAGAAGACTCTTGAGAGTCCCTTGGACTGCAGGGAGATCAAACCAGTCAATCCTAAAGGAAATCAACCCTGAATATGCATTGGAAAGATTGATGCTGAAGCTGAAGCTCCAATACTTTGGCCACCTGATGCAAAGAGCTGTCTCACTAGAAACAACCCTGATGCTGGGAGAGATTGTAGGCAATGGGTGAAGGGGGGTGGCAGAGGATGAGATGGTTAAATAGTGTCACTGACTCAATGGACATGAATTTGAGCAAACTCCAGGAGATGGTGAAGGACAGAGGAACCTGGCATACTGCAGTCCATGAGGTCACAAAGAGCCAGATATAACTTCGTGACTGAACAACGACAATAAATTGATGAACATAAATTGTTTCCTGTCTGGCTATTACCGGATGCTGCCATACATGGTTAAATGCCACATATCCAAATATATTTGTAGGATAAATTTCTCTAACTGGAATTACTGAGTTAAGGAGCTTTGCTTTTATAAGTTTGAACTACTAAAGCCCACATGCTCTAGAGTCTGTGCTCTGCAACAAGAGTAGCCACCATGATGAGACGCCTACAGACCATAACAAAGGGTAGCCCCCACTCGCCACAACTAGAGAAAGCCCTTATGCAGCATCCAAGACCCAGCACAGCCATGAATAAATGAGTAACAGTGCCACTCAAACTTCAGGGAGTGAGAAAGATTCAAGAGTTGGGGAAATACTGTTTTCAAAGAAGTACGAGGAAGCATTCTGGGCCAAGAATGGTATGTACAGCTGCCACTGTTAGTCATATCTAGGCCAGTTTGCAAAGCCGTATCAAAGAAAATGCCAGTTTAAGGTGGTAATTTCCACTTTCACTACCAGAGGACTAGAGTCATGTACCTTAGCAACCTATTCCTCCCCTCCCCACTCTCCCACTCCCCATGCTAAGGCACAGAAGGTAATATTCAGTTATTCAGTATTTATTCAAGAAACATTTAGTGAGCATTCACTTGGTGTTCAGGTCTGTATTGTCCACTATCAATAAGAAAATAAATAACACACTGTACCACCATCAAGTTTAAAGTAGGAGATAAGACTTCAACAGATAATTAAAGCATTATGTGGTATATGAATATTCATGAAGAAGTAGTGTGGTGTAGTGGTAATGAACACAGCTTCTAAATCCAAATTGCTTATTGCTTTGACTTTGGGGAAGTTGCTTGACATTTCTTTGTCTCCACTTCCTCATCTGTAAAATGGGGACAGTAATAGTACCTACTTCATAGGGTTGTGGCTGTGAGGAGTGAATGAGATCATTTTTGTAAAGCATTGAATACATGGTAAGCCTACAGCAATTGATGGATAGTGTTGGCGCTGTCAGTAATAAGAAAGGTACTAAAACTCCAGAGCTCATGAATTCCACATCCAGAAATCCTTCCAGGCCACTTCTGAGCCACATAAGAGATGACCTGTGGAGCTCAGAGGCATTTTCCCTCTCCCTCCAGTAAGAGATCTCAACCTTATCTTGCAACCCTCACTGGATGCTGAGTCTCCTACTAGGCGCTCTTTACAACCTGCAATTCTTTGTTCCACCGCCAGACCTCAGGGCCCCAAAGTGCAGGGGAAAGACTGAACCCGGGAGGTGGACTTGCCTGTGCACTTTGCGCTGTGCATTCATAGATGCCTCGCTGGGGAAGGTCTACCCTTGTGGCCTTGCCCCTTAACTTCTCTTTGAACTGAGATGTCATTACGGTTAAGTGGACTCAGAAAGCTACAATTTGATTTCTTTTTTTGGACAGGAAAGTAGGATTTATTGGTGGGCAGGAGTAAGGAGGGGATAGCACCAAGGTTATCAGGAGTGCGGGGCCCCCACCCTTCCAGGGGGCCATGATTGGGGGTGTATTTGGCCCCACAGCCTCTGGGATGAGCCACTTTTCTGCCGTGTTTTCAAATTCATCCCCATTGAATTTACTAAGTCCCCACTTAGAGATTCGGGTCTTCTGGCCGTCAGGGAATTTGAATGTGGCCTGTGGAGATCAAACCAGTCAATCCTAAAGGAAATCAGTCCTGAATATTCATTGGAAGGACTGATGCTGAAGCTGAAACTCCAATACCTGCTGCAAAGAACTGACTCTTTGGAAAAGACCCTGATGCTGGGAAAGATTGAAGGCAGGAGGAGAAGGGGACGACAGAGGACGAGATGGTTGGATGGCATCACTGACTCGATGGACGTGAGTCTGAGCAAGCTCTGGGAGTTGGTGATGGACAGGGAAGCCTGGCATGCTGCAGTCCATGGGGTAGCAAAGAGACATGACTGAGCAACTGAACTGACTGTGGACGGCGTCAGTCACATGCTGTTTGTTCTGCAGCTTGGTGGGGATGGACATTATGATTTGGCCAATGTGGACCCTGGCCACTGTGCCCTAAGCTTTCCAAAGGCACCACACTTACCTGCCTGGAGCCTGATTACAGACAGTAGCTAATCATGAATGGCAACCCATACAGGCAACAGACCACAAACACTACCAAAGAGGCTGCTGTTTGCAGCCATTGCACACCAGGACCCCATGGAGAAAGGAGCACAGTCAGCTTCATTGGCTGCAATAAAACTTGATCTTTTATTTGGAAACAACAGCAGAACATAGGGCCCCAGTTACGGGAGTTCACAGCAGGCTCCCTAGACAGGTGTAAATACAAGTGTTGGGAGGGGCAGTTTCTGAGGCTCTCACCCTATCTTTAGCCCACTCTGCTCTGAAAATGAAATTGTTGCAGGAAGGGAGACCCTTTCCAGGGCCCAAAAGGGAGCTCTTGTCTAACACTCAGAAATGAACTGTCCAAGGGGACATACATACTGACAAAGCAAGAGACTTTATTGGAAAGGGGTGCCCAAGCGGAGAGCAGGAGGGTATGGGAACCCAGAGGACTGCCCTGCCACGTGGCTCGCAGTCCTGGGTTTTATGGTGATTGGATTAGTTTCCAGGTCTTTTCTGGCCAGTCACTCTGACTCAGGGTCCTTCCGGGTGGTGCACACATTGCTTAGCCAGGGTGGATGCCAACAAGAAGGATTCTGGGAGGTGGTAGGACACGTGGCATCTCCTTTTGACCTTTCCCAAATTATTCTGGTTGGTGGTGGCTTGTTAGTTCCATGTTCCTTACCAGGACCTTCTATCATAAAATAACTAATACAAATGGTTACTATGGTACCTGGGCACGGTGGGCACTTTTAGTCCATGTGTTCCCCCTAACAAAATCAACTGGAGGTGAGCAAGGCCTTGGAAAGCAATCCTGCTTTCCAAGGCTGGTTAGTGGAGACAAGGTCTTTGCCACCTCTCCTGGGCAAGTGAGACCAACACTAGGACAGTGAGGGTGCCCACCCGCCAGCCACGGGACGGCAGCAGACCCCACCCACCCATCGTCATCTGGGAGTGAGATAGAAATAATTACTTACTAATTCTTCCGTGATTGTCTTGTTTCCCTCACGGTAAACAAGGCGGTCATTTCTGGGACTAGAAAAGCCCAAAGTCCTAGGGCCCAAGAGACATATTATTTTTTTGAACCTCTTCATTAATTGAAGGCTGTCGGATCAACGAGCCGTGGTATCAGGAGGAAGCTGGGTCAAGCTCTAACCACGAAGGCAGAAGAACGGGTTTGGCTGGGTCGTTCTGAGTAGCTCCTCATTAAAATGGGGTTATTACTCACTCATGGAATGTCCTCCCTCAGACAAATACGATGTTTCCCTGCGAGCCCATTTTATTAGCACAGGAAGCCTTCACTCTGACTCTCAGGGTCCCAAACTGGAAAACTGGAAACAGAAACATAAGTGGCCTCTTTGTGGCTTAATACCCCAGCAGAACCTAAGGTCATGGTTCAGAGTCTCACACATAGACACACACACACTCCATTCTGCCACCCCAGGCATGTTGTTTTTAGAGACTTGGCTTTTACTGGAGAAAGGGGAAGCTAATATTTACTAAGCACTTAGACTGTGTCACCACTAAGCAATGTGCTTCCATTATATTATCAGATGGGATCTGATTTTGAAGATATGGGGTATTAAGGAAACTGATACCCAAAGAGGTGATGTTTTCCAAACAAAACACCTACTTAATACATGGCAAAGACAGGGTTTATACCCTGATAGTCAGAGTCCACTGCTTCCTCTCTTTCCATTGAGCACACTGCTTGTGTGTGCTGATTTATTCAAATAAGTGCTTCAAAGCACCAAGTATGTCAAACCCCCAGCTAGAAGGCCTTCCACATAAAAGGGACAGCTCCACTAAAAGGTGTAATTTATACTTCAGTAAGCCTGATTTTTAAAAAGGTGTTGAGTATAATATATAAAAAGCTCCTACAGAACAATAATTAAATGACCATCAACTCAATAGGAAAGT
This sequence comes from Bos indicus, assembly GCF_029378745.1. Taxonomy (NCBI): domain Eukaryota; kingdom Metazoa; phylum Chordata; class Mammalia; order Artiodactyla; family Bovidae; genus Bos; species Bos indicus. Next base: position 10,282,440 of record NC_091782.1, on the reverse strand, counting down.
ACAAATAGAAACTAAATATAAATATCCTTTAAACATAAGAAAAAATACTCATCCTCATTCATAATAAAATGAATTCAGAGCTTCCCTGGTGGCTCAGTGGTAAAGTATTCGCCTGCCAGTGCAGGAGCCATGGGTTCAATATCTCTGGGAAGATCCCACAAGCTGCAGAGCAACTAAGCCCATGTGCCATCACTTCTGAGCCAGTGCTGTAGAGCCTGGGAGCCACAGCTGCTGAAGCCCGGGCGCCCTAGAGCCTGTGCTCCACAACAAGAGAAGCCACGGCAGTGAGAAGCCGGTGCACCGCAACTAGAGAGTAGCCCCTGCTCGCTGCAGGTAGAGAAAAGCCCATGCAGCAATGAAGACAGAGCACAACCCAAAATAAAGAAAGAAAGACAAAGTTATAGAAACATAATCCACTGGAGGAAGGAATGGCAAACCGCCCCAGTACACTTGCCATGAGAACCTCATGAACTGTTTAAAAGGATAAAAAGATACGACACCAAAAAATGAGCCCCTCGGGTCTGAAGGTGTCCAATAAGCTACTAGGGAAGAGCAGAGAACTACCAATAGTCCCAGAAAGAATGAAGCGGCTGGTCAAAGTGGAAATGACTCTCAGTTGTGGATGTGTCGAGTGATGAAAGTAAAATCCGATTCTGCAAAGAGCAGTATTGCATAGGAACCTGGAATGCTAGGTCCGTGAATCAAGGTAAACTGGACATGGTCAAACAGGAGATGGTAAGAATAAACATTGACATCTTAGGAATCAGTGAATTAAAATGGATGGGAATGGGCGAATTTAATTCTACTATTAAATATATTTAGTATCTATGACTGTGGGCAAGAATCCCATAGAAGAAATGGAGTAACCCTGATAATCAACAAGAGTCTGAAATGCAATACTTGGGTGCAGCCTCAGAAATGACACAATGATCTTGGTTCGTTTCCAAAGCAAGCCATTCAACATCACAGTAATCCAAGTCTATCCCCTACCACTGATGCTGAAGAAAGTCAAGTTGATCAGTTCTATGAAGACCTAGAAGACCTCCTAGAACTAACACCAAAAAAGGATGTTCTATTCATCACTGGGGATTGAAATGCAAAAGTAGGAAGTCAAGAGATACCTGGAGGAACAGGCTAAGTTTGGCAAACAAAATGAAGCAGGGCAAAGGCTAACTGAATTCTGCCAAGAGAATGCACTGGTCATAGCAAATACACTTTTTCAACAACGCAAGACGACTTTACACATGGACATTACTAAATGGCGAATACTGAAACCAAATTGATTACATTCTTTGTAGCCGAAGATGGAGAAGCTCTATACAGTCAGGAAAAACAAGACCTGGAGCTAACTGTGGCTCAGATCATCAGTTTCTCATAACAAAATTCATAATTAAGCTAAAGAAAGCAGGGAAAACGACTAGGCCAGTCAGGTATGACTTAAATCAAATCCTCTATGAATATTCAGTGCAGGTAATGAATACATTCAAGGGACCAAAACTTGTAAACAGTGTGCCTGAAGAACTAGGGATGGAGGTCCATAATATTGTAAAGGAAGCAGCGAACAAAACCATCCCAAAGAAAAAGAAAAGCAAGAAGGCCAAGTGGTTATCTGAGGAGACCTTACAAATTAAAGAAAGAAGAGAAGTGAAAAGCAAAGGAGAAGGGGAAAAGTGTATCTAACTAAAAGCAGATTTCCAAAAAACAGCATGGAGAGACAAAAAGGTCTTCAATTCACAGTGTATGATAGTAGAAGAAAACAACAGAAGGGGAAAGACTAGAGATCTCTTCAGGAAAATTGGAGATATCAAGGGAACGTTTTGCCTAAAGATGGGCACAATAAAGGACATAAATGGTAGAGACTTAGGAGATACTGGAGCGATCAGGAAGAGATGGAAAGAATACATGGAAGAACTGTACAAAAAAGATCCAGATGAATTGTATGACTCCAGTGGTGTGGTCAGCCACCCAGAACCAGATTTTGGGGAGAACAAAGTCAAATGGGCCTTAGGAAGCACTGCTGTTAATGAAGTTAGTGGATGTGATGGAATTCCAGTAGAACTATTCAAAACCCTAAAGGATGATGCCATCAAGGTGTTACATTCAATATGTCAGCAAATCTGCAAGACCCAGCAGTGGCCACAGGACTGGAAAAGGTCAATCTTCATCCTAATTTCCCAGAAGGGTAGTACTAAAGAATGTGCTAACTGTCAGACAATTGGACTCATGTCCCGTGCTAGTAAGGTCATGCTTAAAAACTTGCATGCTAGGCTTCAGCATTATGCGAACCAAGAACTTCCAAATGTCCAAGCTGGAATTAGAAAAGGAAGAGGAATTGGAGATCAAATTGCCAATGTTCACTGGATCATAGAGAAACCTACGGAAAAGCGTCTACCTCTGTTTCATTGACTACACCAAAGCCTTTGACTTTGTGGAACATCATAAACTGTGGAAAGGGCTTAAAGAGATGGGGATACAAGACCATCTTATCTGAGGAATCTGTATGTGGGTCAAGAAGCAACAGTGAGAACCCTGCATGAACAGCTGACTGGTTCAAGATTGAGAGAGGAGTACAACAGGGCTTCTGCTGTCGCCCTATTTGTTTAATCTGCACGCTGAGCACATCATGCGAAATCCTGGGCTGGATGAGTTACAAGTTGGAATCAAGATAAGTGGGAGAAACATCAACGACCTTAGATATGCAGATGATACAACTCTAATGGCAGAAAGCAAAGAGAAACTAAAGAGCCTCTTGACAAGGGTGAAGAAAGAGAGTGAAAGAGCCAGCTTAAAATTGAATATTAAAAAAACTAAGATCATGGCATCCGGTCCCATTACTTCATGGCAAATAGAGGGGGAAAAGGTGGAAGTAGTGACAGATTTCCTGTTCTTGGGCTTTGAAATCACTGTGGATGGTGACTGCAGCCATGAAATCAGAAGACATTTGCTTCTGGGCAGGAAAGCTTTAACAAACCTAGACAGTGTGATGAAAAGCTGAGATATTACTCTGCTAACAAGTGTCCATATAATAAAGGCTATGATTTTCCCAGTGGTCACATAAACGGTTGTGAGAGATGGTCCATAAAGAAGGCGGTCTTGAAGAATTGATGCCTTCGAACTACGGTGCTGGAGAAGACTCCTGAGAGTCCCTTGGACAGCAAGGAGATCAAACCAGTCAATTTTAAGGGAAATCAAGCCTGAATACTCATTGGAAGGATTGATGCTGAAGTTGAAACTCCAGTATTTTGGTAATCTGATGCGAATAGCTGACTCACTGGTAAAGTCCCTGATGCTGGGAAAGATCGAGGGCAGAAGAAGAAGAGGGCGTCAGAAGATGAGAAGGTGTCACCAAAGCAATGGACATGAACTTGGGCAAACTTCCGGAGATGGTGAAGGACAGTGAAGCCTGGAGTCCTGCAATCCATGGGGTTGCAGAGTCGGACATGACTGAGCAACTGAACACCAACAACAAAATTATATAAAAATTTTTTTAATTAATTCAAATCAAGTGTCACTCTGATACCTTTTATTATTTGTTGACTTGTAAAAACCCAAGTGATGGAAAACTCTTAGCTTAGGCATAAATATGGATAAATAGGAACCATCATACCTTATGCTGTGCTTAGTCACACAGTTGTATCAGACTGTTTGTGACTCAAAGGACTGTAGCCCGCCAGGCTCCTCTGTCCCTTGGGATCAGATAAGAATACTGGACTGGGTTCCCATGCCCTCCTGAAGGGGATCTTCCCAACCAATATATATAAATTGGAACAATAGCTACTGAGGGCAATTTGGCAGTGTCTACCATAATCCCATATGTATATACTCTTACATACAGCATAGGAATTTATCCAACAGTTATAGCTACAGGTGTGAAAAAGATGTATATACAAGGTTTTTCACTGAAGCAGTATTTGAAAGAAAGAGCAAAAATCTGAAAAGTTAAATGTCCATCAACCAGGCTCTGGTTAGATAAATCGTTGGACATCATAGTGGAATACTATGCAGCTATAGAAAAGAATATGAAGTATCTGTGTGTGATATGAAAAGAAGTGATATGGAAAAATCTCCAAGACATATTATTTGAAAAAAAAGCAAGATACTGAACCGTGTTTATAGTAGGTAGCATTTCTATAAAAAAGGAGAGAGATCCTATGTATTTATATTATCTTGTAAATGCGTTTAAAAAATCTCTTAAGGGAGACGCAAGAAGCTAGTAAGAGTGGTTATCTATTGTAAAAGGTAAAGGTGGGAAAGATAATTTCACTATACTTTTTCAAAATTTTGAAGTTTGAAACTTAATGAATTTTTAAAATTAAATACGATTTTTAAAAAGAAAAGAAACCAATGTAGTGGGAGAACTGCGCCGCATGTACAGGCTGCCTGTGGGACCGCCTCCAGAACCACGCCCTTGGAACTGCTCCCTTCAGCACTCTTCACCTGAAGAAGTGACTCATAACACGCAGCCTCCAGAACTGGCTCACCACTGAACTCACTCCCCTAAAGACTTGCAGTTGTAAGAAGGGGTGGATCTGCTGAGATGGCAAAATGATTCAGTCTGGTTGACTCTAACCTAGGCTCCATCCTCTAACCTAAACTCCGTAACCTACACGTGAAGCTCATTCAACTTGAGAAAAGAACTTTTAGTCCTGAGATTTTAGTTCTAAGAAATCCTCTTCTTCCTTACCCCTTGGAAGTCCTTTAAAATCCTTCATTTGCTCACCAAAGAAATCGGTTTGGCAACTGACCTTGTGAGTTTAAAGAAGGGAAAAAAAATGTATTCATTTGATTCCAGCACTAATTTAAAGTACCTGAGATTCACAACCTGGAAATAGGCAGAGATTTCTTCAGGCACAAAAATCAAATAGCCCGGGACTTCCTTGGTGGCACAGTGGGTAAGAATCAGCCTACCAATGCAGGGGGCACGGATTTGAGCCGTGGTCTAGGAAGATTCCACATCCCATGGGGCAACCAGCCCCCTGTGCCACAACTTCTGAGCCCACGTTCTACAGCCTGCACACCCAGCTACTGAGCCTGAGTGCTCCAATGACTGAAGCCCTTTTGCCAAGAGCCAGCACTCTGCAACAAGAGAAGCCACTGCAATGAGAAGCCTGGGCACCTCGGTGAAGAACAGCCCCTGCTTGCCGCAGCTAGAGAAAGCCCTCGCACAGCAGTGAAGATCCGGTGCAACTAAAAGCAAATTAATTAATTAATTAAAGAGAAGAAAACAAATATCCATTTAAAAACTGGATAGGAAATTCCCTGGAGGTCCAGTGGAGACTTTGCTCTCACTGCCAAGGGCCTGGGTTCAATCCCCGACTGGAAAACTAAACTCCCACACGCCTTGGGGTGTGGCCACAAAATGAATAGACTTCATCAGAATTTGAAACTTCTGCTCTTGATAAGACATAGTTAAGAAAATGAATAGGAAATCCATAGACTAGGAGGATATATTCATAAAATGTTTATTTCACAAATGGCTAGTATCAAGAACGTATTTTAAAACTCTTACATGAATGGAGAGAGTAACATGGAAACTTTACATTACCATTTGTAGAATAGATGGCCAATGGGAATTTGCTGTATGTCTCAGGGAACTCAAACAGGGGCTCTGTATCAACCTAGAGGGCTGGGATGAGGAGGGAGATGGGAGGGAAGTTCCAGAAGGAGGGAATATATGTATACCTATGGCTGATTCATGTGGAGGTTTGACAGAAAACAAAATTCTGTAAAGCAATTATCCTTTACTTAAGAAATAAAAAAAAACTCTTACAAATCAATAAGAAAAAGACCAAAAAAATTTTAATGAGCGAAAAACTTGGACACTCACAAAAGAAAATATACAAAATGCTGATAATCTCATTAAAAAGTGCTCAAAATTTTACCCATTAGAGAAATGCAATTTTAAACTATGAGATACCATCAAAACCCCACTATAATGGTTAAAATTTAAAAAACTGAGAATACCAAGTGTTGGCTAGGATGGAGTGACTAGAACTCTTATATACTGATGGCAGGAGTGAGAAATGGTACAACCACTCTGGAAAAATATTCAGTGGTTTCTTATAAACATACATCTACTCTATGACCCAAGAATTCCAATCCTAAGCAATCACTCAAGAGAAATGAAACCTATGTCCATACAAAGACTTGACCAAGAGTATTCAAAGACATTTTAATTCATAATAACCTCGAGTTGAAAACAACCCAAATATCCGTCCCAGTAGAGTAGTTAAATTCATACAGTGGAAAGTTAGTCAATAATAATAAGGAACTAACTATTGAAATGCACAATAATGTAAACGAACTTCACGGATACAAACTTTATGTTGAACAAAAGAAACCAGACCCAACAGAGTGTGTGCAGTTTGTTTCAATTATAGGAAGATCTAGAACAGGCAAAACTAATTAATGGTGGTTAAAATGAGAAGTGTGGTTGTGTCTGGAGATGTCAGATTGCTAAGGCAGCGGAAATGTTCTATATTTTGATAGGAGTGAAAGTTACATAAATGTACGTATTTGTCAAATTTCATCAAATTTTGCACTTCAGATTTGTGTGTCTCATTGTCCCGCCCTCCCCCCCTCCAAAAAAACCTTATAAATAAATACTGACCTATACTTGGTAGATTAGGCTCCAGTAACATAAATATATGGGCTTCCCTGGTGGCTCAGATGGTAAAGAATCTGCCTGCAATGCAGGAGACCTGGGTTCGATCCCTGGGTTGGGAAGATACCCTAGAGAAGGGAATGGCTACCCACTCCAGTATTCTTGCCTGAAAAAAAAACACATGATGGGGGAGCCTGACAGGCTACAGTCCATGGGGTCACAAAGAGTCAGACATGACTGAGTGACTAAGCACAACACAGCACTATATATACGTATAATATGCTATACATACTATATGAAGGTAGTGGGAGCCTTTTATATCACGGTTGGCCAAAGGGAGTTACAAAAATGGAGAGGGAGAACATTCCGTGTGAAGGTCGATTCGATTTGGAGATATCAGTATGAACTCACAGTTTCAAATAAACGCCCTGACTTTGTCCACTGAGAAAGCCTAGAGAAGGAATGACATACCAGTTGTTACAAGTACACATAGCAACCAGACCTTTGGTTCCAAATACCATTCTCCAACAAGGGGTACCAGGATTTCTTGGTTAACAGACTTCTGCGAAGAATGTATAAGATAAACCTAAAATATCTTCTTGTGCCAGAAAGTGAGAAAGCGTTCAAAGAACATTGGGAATTTATCAAAAGATTGTATCAAATCTATCAAATTTACCAAAAACTTATCAAATCTATCTGATTTTATCAAATTTATCGAAAGAACACAGAAGCCAACCTTCAAGACCTCCCACTGGCCAAATTGAGAACAATCTGAGCATCAGAACTCTCTCATTTATTATTACTACTTTAAGGGACTTCCCTGGTGTGGTTTGGTCCCTGGGTCAGGAAGATCCTCTGGAGAAGAGAATGGGAACCCATTCCAGTATTCTTGCCTGGAAAATCCCATGGATAGAGGAGCCTGGCAAGCTACAGTCCATGGGGTCACAAGAGTCGGACATGACTTAGCGACTAAACCACCACCAGTGGTTAAGAATCCACCTCCCAATGCAGGGGATGGTGGTTTGATCCCTGATCAGGGAGCAAAGATCTCACACGCCATGGGGCAATTAAACCTTCGAGCCACAACTGCACCCAGCTCTGGCTCTGCCATACTGACTATGTAAACTTGAGCAGTTTATTTAAAATCCTAGGTTTCCTCATTCATCAAAAAGAGACAGCCATACCACCCAGGGCTCTTGTAGTAAATGAAGCCCACAATGTACATGACATGTGCAGCATAGTGCCCAGTTCGTAGTAAACCATAAATGCTTATTCTTCATGCAATTAACTTCCCATGTCTCTTATCGTGCTAGTTCTATTAATTCCCTGGCTAGTGGTGGGGATTATTCATGCCAAACCTTTCCACGTGCTGCCCATTTGCCCTTTGCTCTCTGCCCTAAGTGTAATGCAGATTTGTTTTGTCAGGAAGATCAAGGCCTTGGAGCTGGGCCCAGCAGGCAGGATGTAACATGAAGAGCAATGGGTTACAAAGTGTTTTGCAAAATATACCTCAAGGCAGAGATCTGGGGCAGTGCTGGCACCCTGAGCCCCCCAGAGATGGCCCTCTCCTAACAACAGGTGCTGGTACACTTCCAACAAAGCTAAGAAGTCTATTCTCTACTCAGGAATTTAGAGGGAGAAGAAGTGGTGTCCAGGGAAGGTCAGATATAACAGCTGTCCAGAGCTCACAACTGTTGCCACACTCAAGGCCACGGTACTTTAAGGTGGTCCAACTAAAGCCTGTCAAAAAGGCCAGCTAGGGGACGCTCCGGGCCTCCTGGTGAACTGGAAAACAGAACACTGGGACTATGAACAGCTGTAGGATGGACTCCTCCACAGAATCACACATGACCATTTCTTTTCTGCTCAAAACAAACAGTCTGGAAGTGGACATCTGGCCCCCAAATTTGGGATCTGCTGCTTGCATAGACCTTACTCCATTTCCTACACGCAACCAAATCATCCTTTGTCCCAACAGCAAGAGGGTGGTTTCATCTTCCAGTCTGTGACCAGAGTCAGGAAATTTAGCAAGTTTAGTTAACAATGTAACTCATGATGGTGTAGGGAAATTGATCTTGTTTTGGGTTAGTAGATGTCTAAATTCTCTTGGTTTTTACAAACTAGTAGATTTGAAACACAGTAAAAACTCGAGACTCCAGATCAAAATTTGAACCCACTTGAAACAGATGGCAACTTTTACTGAAGCCTTCAGTCCACCTTGCAACTTTTGTTCCTTCTTGTGAGAAGTCATCCCAACATTTCTGGTGGTGATGCAAAAGCCCTGGACTTCTCTGTGGCTCAGCTCGTGGTGAGGGGATTCAGAGCTCCTCTCTTCTCCATGCCAGACCAAAGTCCAATCAGCCTGCTCCTAGGATCAGCATTAGGCCCTGCATAATTGTGCTGTTTGCTGACTAACTCCCGAACTCTGAACTTTACCTGTCTCAATCTACAGTCCGGGTCCATTTCCCCATTATGTTAGTCATCTCTATGACTTGGCTCCTTCCTGCTGATAACTGTTAGATCTTGGGATGTCCTATTTTCTTACCACTTCTCATCCTTCAGTGGCCCCAGAATTTCTGTAATAGGAGTTCTTAGAAGTAGCAGTCTCTTTCAAAGGTGGTTAGGCATGTCTCTGTTCTTGTACAATTCTAGGGGCATCCCTTACTCTATATTTCACATAAATGATATTTCTTCAGAGAGATGAAACTTGAGGACTCATATTAGGAAATTGCTGTGAAGTTGCATTTCCCTAGAACTCTTTCTTCTTATGTGTGTGTGCTAAGTTGCTTCAATTGCACCCAACTCTTTACCACCTTGCGGACTGTAGCCCACCAGGCTCCTCTGTCTATGGGATTCTCCAGGCAAGAATACTGAGGTGGGTTGCCCCCTTCCAAGGGATCTTCCTGATCCAGGGATTGAACCCCACGTCTCCTGCAGCTCCTGCACTGCAGACGGATTCTTTACCGCTGAGCCACTGGGGTAGCCTAAACTGTGTGTTTATCTGGAGAAGTTGATGGGTGGGGAGGCTAAAATTCTCTCCAAGTCACCTCTTTGTGCTGCCACTACCACCCATGACCAGATAGGAAAATAAATGTGGGAAGAAAATTTGAAATCAAAGGTTGTGGTAGAAGTTTGCATTACCACCAACACTTTCAGAAGGGTCATAAAGTGACCCTTGCAGAAGTGAGACTTAAGTGAAAACAGAAATGGTAAGAAGGGAGTTCCCTGGTGGTGGTCCAGCAGTTAGAACTTGTTTCACGCTGAGGGCCAGGGGTTCAGTCCCTGGTTGGGGAACTAAGATCCCATGAGTTGTGCAGCTTGGGGAAAAAAAAAAAAGAAGAAGAAAAAAGAGGGAAAGAATTTGCCAGAAGCAAACCTACCTGTAAAGACTCTTAATCCTTGCTGTTGATTAGGAGGATGGCTCCTGAATGTCTGTCAGTTAAAAGGTTTTTCTGGAAGAAGAAGGCGTCATGGGACCATGAGTCAGGTGACTTGAACTTCTAAATCCTCCAACTTCCAGTTACTGAACCCTGTGGGAACTACTACCCTTTCCCAGGGGTCTCCTGGTCTGGAGAAGAGGATCAGTGACCAGCCCACCTCACAGGTTGTTGTGAAGCTTAAAGCTCAGGTAAGATAGCGGTGTGAGAGTATAGTGAAGGGTTTGGTTTGCTTCATATTGTAAGTTTCAGTTTACCTAAAAACTTCTAAGCTTCTCGGAATTTCCTTCAGAAAGTTTAGGGAACCTGACAATCATTTCAAATACAAATTGTTTTTGTAAACTCCCCCTTTTTCCCAGATATAGCTGTGTCCAGAATGACCTTTAAGTCCCCCTTTATAATGCAAATAACCCTTGGGGGGTATTTCCAGGTAGCACTTTGAAGAGAAAACAAAGTTATTAGTCGCTCAATCATGTCTGACTCTTTGCAACCCCACAGGCAGTACTCCGCCAGGCTCCTCTGTCATGGGATTCTCTAGGCAAGAATACTGGAGTGGGTAGCCATTCCGTTCTCCCAGGGATCTTCCTAACCCAGGGATCAAACTTGGGTCTCCTGCATGGCAGGCAGATTCTTTACCGTCTGAGCCATCAGGGAAGCCCAATTGTCCATAAATGCTTCAGCTCAGCGCAGGATTGAGATGTGGTATGTTTCCCTAGAAGGAAGGCAGGACCACTTAGAGGTTCAGAGATCTGATAGCAGATGAGGTGCAGGGCTGGCCATCCTTCAACAATTTTGTTAAATGTGCTGATTCCTATCGAAAGGGTTGAAATCATTTATTTTTCTCTCTGTACTATGTCTCTATTTGTAAATGTACATGAATAAATTATATTTAGTCCAGTCCCTTAATGGACAAACCACAGATGGCTAGTTGGAGTTGGAATCTGAGGTTTGCCAAGGAGGGGAGTGGCGGTTAGTGCTATGTCAGCTCATAGTTCAGTTATGAGAAATAAAATATGAAAGGACAAGGAAAATACTGAATGTTTTCAAGAGAAAAGTTCAGAATTCTCCTTCATTGTCCTTCTCTGCTGGAGAGTAAGTCTGGCTTTTTTTTTGGCCACGCCTTTTGCAACATGCCTCTTGCAACATGGAGAAGGAAATGGCAACCCACTCCAGTATTCTAGCCTGGAGAATCCCATGGACAGAGGAGCTTGGTAGGCTACAGTCCATGGGGTCGCAAAGAGTTGGACACGACTGAGCGACTTCACTTTCACTTTCACTTGCAACATGCAGAATCTTAGTTCTCTGACAAGAGATGGAATCTGTGCCCCCGTGCAGTGGAAGGATAGAGTCTTAACTGCTGGACCACCAGGGAAGTCCCTGGTCATCTTTTATGGACTGATTTTTCCAGTTCTTAATATTTGCCATCTAAACACTGGATGGATCGCTTTCTTCTTGTTGCTCTGATAATTTGGCGGGGTTTTTTTTGGCTGTGCGAGTTGTTGTTCAGTCGCTCAGTCGTGTCTGACTCTTTGCGACCCCCCCATGGACTGCAGCACGCCAGGCTTCCCTGTCCTTCACCATCTCCCGGAATTTGCTCAAGCTCATGTCCATTGAGTCAGTGATGCCATCCAACCATCTTGTCTTCTGTCATCCGTCCCCTTCTCCTCCTGCCTTCAATCTTTCCCAGCATCAGGATCTTTTCTTTGCGTTAGGTGACCAAAATATTAGAGCTTCGGCTTCAGCATCAGTCCTTCCACTGAATATTCAGGGTTGATTTCCTTTAGGATCAATTGGTTTGATCTCCTTGCTGTCCAAGGGAGTCTCAAGAGTGTTCTCCAAGCACCACAGTTTGAAGGCATTTATTCATGGCTCCATCATGCCACTCACCAAACCTCAGTTCCCTGACCAGAGACTGAACCCATGCCCCTACAGTGAAAGCACGGAGTCCTAACCACTGCACCGCCAGGGAAGTCCCATGACACTTTATACATATATATATATGCATGTATATATGTATAAAGTGTCATATATATACATATGTTGTTGTCGTTTAGTTGTTAAGTCATGTTTGACTCTTTTGTGACCCCAGGGACTGTAGCCCACCAGGGTCCTCTGTCCATGGGATTTCCCAAGCAAGAATACTGGACTACCATTTCTTCTCTAGGGGATCTTCCCAACCCAGAAATCAAACCTGTGTCTCCTGCATTGCAGGAGCTGGCTCAGTTGTAAAGAATCCTCCTGCAACTCAGGAGTCACAGGAGATGTGGGTTTGATCCCTGGGTTGGGAAGATCTTCTAGAGGAAGGCATGGCAACTCACTCTGGTATTCTTGCCTGAAGAATCCCATGAATAGAGGAGGTTGGCGGACTCTTCTTGCAGAGCACAGGCTCTAGGGCAAGTGGGCTTCTGCACTTATGGCACCTGGGCTTAGCTGCTGGGTGGCATGTGGGATCTTCCTGGATCAGGGATGAAACCTGTGTCCTGCATTAGCAGACAGATTCTTTATCACTGAGCCACCAGGGAAGCCTTAAATTTATATTTTATATAAATATCAGTTTCTTTTGATTGAGACTCTTTTGAGAAATCTGCCATAGTTTTAGGACTTTAGGCTCCAGTCTGCTCTGAGCTCCATGGCCATAGGAAAGTCACTTCAACTCTTTCTGCTCTTGAATTCTGAATGTCTGAGGATAACAGAGACTGTTGCTATGTGTCTTTTCCTTCTCAAAAGGAAGGAAAGTGAGTCGGTCAGTTTTGACTGACTCACTTGTCATTCAACTGACCTCTTAGGTCAGAGTAAACAAAAACCCTTGGGGAGCTGTCCCGTGGAAGGGTAACCATGTCCTTGAAGCAGAATGAGTGTAGAGGGGAGAGACATCACAGCTTTGCTTAAAATCGACTGTGGTTGTGTGACCCTAAGGGATTTCCCTGGAGAGGAGCTAAGAAATGAAACTGCTTTTTATCAGAAGGAAGGTGGTTTAGAGAGTTAAGGACTTTCAGGGGGAAATCAATGCTGTGTTTAATTCTCGAAAACTTGGGAGAACGAACCGCAAATTTTAAAAAAGCACCCTAAGAGGTAAACGCAAAAAGCACTGCAAAGCTCTGTCACTGAGAGAGTGGCACAGAGGAAATACTATCAGTTGAGTTACATTCAGAGATATCTTCATGAATTTCTGAGTGACAGTTAAAGGTCTGATTTGGAAAGTGAGGGTCAGAAATCTGAATTTTGGTTGGTTTTTATGTGTTTGCCACATTATTGTAAACTAATGCTCTCTCCAAGCCTCTGCCCTCATCTATAAAATGAGGATCTTGTAAGCCTCTGGAGATGATTAGGAGAGATGATTAGGCAAAGCTCTTGGCCTGACTTAGCTGTGGTAAGCACTTTTGTGATTTAGAAAAATCAAGAGAAAAATCACATTCCATAAAGTTTACCATTTTAAAGTGTACAATTCAGTGGCTTTTTCATGTATTCACAAGACTGTGCAACTAGAACTTTTCCATCACCCCAAAAGGAACCCTGTACACATTAGCCCTCACTCTCCATTACCTCTTCCTCCCAACCTCTGGCAACCTCTAATCTACTTTATTTTCATTTTATTTATTCATATTTTTTGGCCAAACCATGGGATCTTAGTTCCCTGACCAGGAATCAAACCGGTACGCCCTGCAGTGGCCGTGTGGAGTCCTAACCACTGGACCAGCAGGGACTCCCTAACCTACTTTATATTCCTATGGATTTTCACAGCACAGTCCCCCTGCCACAGATTTGCCTATGCTGGATATTTCATATAAATGAAATCTACACTATGTGGTCTTTTGTGACTGGGTTCTTTCATTCAACAATATCAAATATGTTATTGTTATTACCATTGTTCCTATCTCTGATGACTCAAATAGCAGGAGAATGAATGACATATTGGACATGGAACCTCTTTGTGTAGAAGAAATTGCTCTGGAAATGCAAAAATGGTTTTATGCCTTGAGGTGTCCACTCTTTCATGGGGACGGTGAGCTGCCCACAAGAACTTGCTAGAAGGAAACAAAATTGTAGAATTCAGAAACGTGATAGGACTGAAAACATCCTCTATTATTCAAAAATACATTACCCACTTGAAAAATGTTCAGCGGGCTTTTCTCCTAAAGCTTTTGCTTTCTCAGTTAAGCAAAGCTTGCTACCACTCATTCAGCTTGTCAGTTTCCCCAACCCTTCGAGCCATGCTCTGCCTGAATGCAGAACATGGAGGCAGGGCTGCAGAGGACCTCAGGAGGCGGCATCAGCGATCACTCACAAACCCAGCTCTGAACCATAGCCTTTGACCAACCCCAGAGAGGTGCTGGAGGCTGTCAACAGGTCTGGAGGCAAACAATATGCCTGATTTCTATCTACTCTTAACATTGATCTTGTGTAACACAAGAGAATTGGGAGTAATTTTTTATTTCAATTATGTGAGATGATGACTCATTTGGGAATTTCCCCATTCAAATGGGCCTGCTCAAATGCAAATAATAATTTATCAACAATCAGAATTCATGGGAGTATTAGCTAGACTCTAATGAAAAGCCCTCTTCACTCATAGAACTAATTATTCTGTTTTGTGTTGGCTTCTGGAGAATTTCTTGGAGACTTGAGGCCTCAGAAGAATCTTCTCAGGGACTTCCCTGGTGGTCCACTGGTTAAGAATCTGCCTCGCAACGCAGGGAACACAGGTTCAGTCCCTGGTCCATGAGCTAAGATCCCACATGCCGCAGGGGCAGCGAAGGCCGGGCGACTGCAGCTACTCAGCTCCAACTTCTGAATCCCATGCGCCCTAGAGCCTGTGCTCCTCAACAAGAGAAGCCGCCGCAATGAGAAGCCCACACGCACCTAGAGAGTAGGCCTGCTTGCCGCAACTAGAGAAAAGTGTGTGCACAGTGTGTGCAGAGCCTGTGCAAAGGCACAGCAAAAGACGCAGCACACACAGCACACCCCCAAATACAATAAATAATGTTTTAAATGTCAATGACCTTAAAAAAAAGGAATCATCTAAGAATTTGCTGTCTGATTTATCTTCTTCATCCCACCCAGATAACGTGGCCTGTACTGTAGTGTTACCACTGTGTAGTGATGGTGTGTGGCTTCTAGGTCTGGGCAGGACTCTCTGGCTTTTGCCATACGACCTGGTGGGAAATCTAAGCATTTCCTCTCAGTAGCAAAAGAAGGTCAGGAAAGAGTGTTGAACTGCTTTTTCACTGACCTGTGTGACGTGGATTTACCTCTATGCTTGGTCCCACCTCCCTTTTATTAAAAAAAAAAAAAAAAAAGTGTTTCAAGAGGCAGTAGGGTTTGGTTGCTAAGAGATGAGACTCTGAAACCAGACTCCCTTCAAATCCCAGGATCACCATATTGTCACCAAATATGTAGCATCTGGCAAGTTTCTGATCTCTGTGCCTTAGTTTTCTCCTCTATAAAATGGGGGTAATCATACTATAGATTGGCCAAAAAAGTTCGTTTGGGTTTTTCTTTTTGGTCAACCCAATAATTACCTCGTAGGGGTATTGAAATGCTTAAGTCAGCTACTACAGTTAAAGAACCTAACAGGATCACTGCCTGTGACAAGTAAAGCATTATACCAATGTTTTCTGCTTGTATACATATGTACCTACAAGTATAAAGAAAAATATAATGAACATCCAAGTCTTTACCCAAAAATCCTAACAATATACCATACTTGCTTTAGATATTTTTAAAGAAGTAAAATATGACAGAAACAATTACACACACAGACACCTGGGTATCCTTCCCCTATTTATATTTCTTTCTTGAGATAACTATTATCCTAAATTTACTACTTGTTACTTTTTAAAGTTGATATATATGAATCCGAAAAAAAGTATACACTATTGTTTCACATGTTTGTAAACCTTATAAAAATGATATTATACTGTATGAATCATTCTGCCACTACTTTTTCCATTCGGCTTCATGGTTTTGAGACTTACCTGTGTTGCTACATATGGCTAGTTCAGTCAACTTAATTGCTGTAGGTGTTTGATTTTATGACTGTGTCATGACTGATCAATCCATTTTCCTGAGATTGCTTCCGGATTTTTGCTGTCACAAGCGCTGTTGCCAAGAGTATTATTGTGTCTTTGTACCACACATGCAAGAATTTTCTAGGGCACATACCTCGAAATGGACCTGCTGGAACATAGGGGAAATCACCTCTTCAACTTTCCTAGACACAGCTCTTGGTGGTGCCAAGTGGTTGTCCCAGTTTCACTTTTCCAGGACAGAATGCGCAGTCCTCTGGTTCCACGCCCTCAGCAGTACTCATTAAGCCTGTCAGTTTCTTCATCCATCAGGGGGAAAACCATGCCTATGGTAATGCATCCACAAGGTCTTCTGTAAGTCCAGAGACACCTTGTGAGATGTTACTGATAGCCCACTATGTGCTGGACATCATGCCAAGCGCCTCATTTACCTTGTCTTGTTTAGGTCTGTTACTGACTATGGAGGAGGTGCTTAGAGTACAAGGTGCATTTATTTAGGAACAGCGTGAAATCAACTCTTGGTTGTGGTGTTGAATTTCTGGTAGAATGCCTTCTGCTGCTGCTGCTGCTGCTGCTAAGTCGCGTCAGTCATGTCCAACTCTGTGCGACCCCATACACGACAGCCCCCCAGGCTCCCCCGTCCCTGGGATCCTCCAGGCAAGAACACTGGAGTGGGTTGCCATTTCCTTCTCCAATGCATGAAAGTGAAAAGTGAAAGTGAAGTCTCTCAGTCGTGTCCGACCCTTGGCGACCCCATGGACTGCATTCTAGGTGTGAACAGTCTGGAGAAATAATGTGTCTGAACACTGTTTTGTTTTGTTTTTTTTTCTAAAATTAGTGGTATATATTATGAATCATAGAAGATTTTCATGTGAATTTTTAATGTAAAGAATGATGTAAGCTTTTCATGTAAATTGAGGGGGAAAATGTCACCCACGTTCCAATGACTACACACACTATTGTCACTGTTAACCGTCCAGTTTTTTCCCCGTGAGTGCATTGTATTGTTTTAAGGAGAGTTTGTAGCCACTTTAGAGCTTGGAGTCATGGCAACAACATGGATGAGAACTTACCCGTAGTGCAATTTCTAAATGCCATTTATGCTAAGTGTCGTGTATAAGTTAATTCCTGTCTTTTTAAAAAATTGGAATGCATTTCAAACACCATAAAATTCAATGTCTTTTAAAGTCTACAGTTCTTTCTTTTCAGATGAGGGCTTAAGAACTGAAATATTCTTTTATGTCTATGAAAATTATAGAGGCCCAATGCCAGTTCAATGTCCAGTACTATGTTAATAGTAAGAGTGGGTAGGCAGGTATAGCTAAAACAAATTGCCTCTTAAGTTGATAATACTGAAGCTGGGTGATGTATACATGGTAGGTCATTATATTATTCTGCCTTCTTTTGTTATATGTTTCATAACTTCCATAATAAAAAGTAAAAAGCAGTTAAAAAAAGTCTACCTTTCTGCTTTAATAACCAATCTTTGCATACCTGAATTTGTGTCTCTTATGTGCAAATCAAGACTTAGTAATAAACTACTTTATAAAACATTGTATAGTTTACAAAACATCTCCACATTTTATCTCACAACTACCCTCTGAGGTAGACAGAGAAGGTATTGCCATCTCCATTTTACTTTATTTATTTATTTTTTGACCTCAAGGATTTTGAGGAATGTTAATTCTTTGACCAGGGACCAGACCCAGGCCCTCAGCATGGAGTCCTAACCACTGGACTTCCAGGAAATTCCCCTAACCATCCCTATATTAGAGAAAACAGTAGATCTGGGACTTCACCCCATTCCTCAGACATGGAATTCAGTGGCCTCCCCACTTTTATTCAAAATGAATACAGCCTTAGGGGTAGGGGACTAAGGGATACAAAACATTATGTATAAAATAAATAAGCAACAAAGATACATTGTATAGCACATGGAAATATAACCATTATTTTATATAACTTTAAATGTAGCATAATCTATAAAATTATTGAATCACTATATTATACTAATACAATATTATAAATAAATAACAAAAGAAATACATACTTATTGCTTTTTTCTGATTATAAAAATAATGTGTATTATTTTAAAACAATGTAGAAACATTACAAAGAAGAAAAAAGTATGTGACCTGTAACCATTACCAAAGAACATTTCTCTTAACATTTAAAAAATTTTATCCTTCCAAATTTTTTGTTTGCAAAAATGATAAAATGTTTCATAATCTTTCTCAAACAATGATATGCTATAAACATGTTTCTCAGTCAGTAAGTATTGATCTGCATTTATCACATGGCACTATGGTAACTTATTTAACAATCTCCTGTTGTGGGACATTTAAATGGTTTCAATTTTCTGTTGTTATGAACAATGGCAAAATAAACATTCTTTACATAGTTCTCGGCTTACTCTTTAAACTATTTCCTTTAGATACATGACTAGAATCGGAAAATAGGCATCAAAGCATTTAGAAAGATATTTACGTACGTGCCTGACAATTTCAGAAAGGTTGTATGGATTTACATTCTCAGTCATCCAGCGTTTTTGTTTGTTTGCTTCTTCATTAATTTATAATTGTTTTTCTTGAGATAGATGTAATTCAGATATACCAGTGAAAATGTAGAGGCTAATTTGTTAACCTATAATCAAGTTAAACTATTGAGCAAACCATTAATAAACAACTCACTGTGTTTGTTTAAATAATCGTCAAGCTTTAGTACATAAGAATCACCTGGTAATGCCTGGGCTCCATCCCACACAATGACTTAAATTCCAGAGGTCTGGAAAGATTGAAGGCAAAAGAAGAAGAGGGCAGGAGAGGATGAGATGGTTAGATAGCATCACTGACTCAATGGGCATGAATATGAGCAAACTCTGGGAGATTGTGAAGGACAGGGAAGCCTGGTGTGCTGCAGTCAATAGGGTTGCCAAGATTCGGACACAACTTAGCGACTGAAAAGCAAAGAGTCGGACACAACTTAGCGACTGAACAACAGAACGTAGCAACCGACATTTTTAACATGAACTCCCGTCCCTCAGGTGCCCCTCATGTAGGTAGTCTAGGGAATTAGAGAAACACTGGTTTAAGAATATACACAGGTGTAGATTGAGAGTTTGCTGCTTATGGGTCCTACTACTTTTTGGGGATGTCAAGTCTGGTAA
Organism: Bos indicus; assembly: GCF_029378745.1. Classification (NCBI taxonomy): domain Eukaryota; kingdom Metazoa; phylum Chordata; class Mammalia; order Artiodactyla; family Bovidae; genus Bos; species Bos indicus. The sequence goes on along the minus strand of NC_091782.1, from coordinate 10,263,207 downwards.
GAAATGAAATATTCACTTGCTCTTTCTTCTCTTGGCCTCATCCGTATCATTCACTCAGCCTCTATCTCTTCCTCTGTCACACGCAGGCACATTTCTGTAGGAAAAAAAACAAATACTTTGGATTTTTGGAGATGCCTTTATTATAGGCTGCCATAAGTGGTTACAGACAAGTATTTGATGTGTTCAGGCTCCTCTACAGGGCTTTCAGTTTTGTTTCACACTGTCCTGTTTTGCAAGCAGCCGCCTCTGACGTTCCTAATAAGCTGAGCATCTGAGTCACTTTTCTGAAGAAGCTGAGATGGTTTTTAAAGTGGTCTCAGAGGCTCTGTGGTAGGAAGACAGACTGAAGGTGAAGAGGCAGTCAAATTCTATTGCACCTCTGAGGCAGGGAGCCCTGGAGTCCTTCTCGGCCTTTTTAAATCCAAACTAGGTTTTCCAGTATCTACCGTTCCAAGAATGGCTCCCCACTGCCTCATTCAGGAAACGGCCTTTATTTTTCTCCTTGAAAGTCTGACTTTGCCACAAAGTCTCCTTTCTCATGGAACCGTTCAGCTTTCACACATGTGGTGGCTGGGCGAGGCCTTCAGACACGCGGCCCGCGCAGACTGATCTGCTTGTGAGAAACGTGTGAGGAGAGCAGGGCCTCACTGGTCTCTTTCCAACAGTACCTTTAGTGTGCCTGTTAAACTTCATATGAGTGTCATTGTGCAGTACATGTTCCTTTGGATGTGGCTGGTTTTGCTCAGTATATTTTCAAGACTCATCCGTGTTGTTGTACGTATCAACGCTGCTGCTGCTGCTCGGTCACTTCAGTCGTGTCTGACTCTGTGCGACCCCATAGACGGCAGCCCACCAGGCTCCCCCGTCCCTGGGATTCTCCAAGCAAGAACACTGGAGTGGGTTGCCATTTCCTTCTCCAATGCATGAAAATGAAAAGTGAAAGGGAAGTCACTCAGTCATGTCCGACTCCCAGCGACTCCATAGACGGCAGCCCACCAGGCTCCCCCTGTGCATGGGATTTTTCCAGGCAAGAGTGCTGGAGTGGGGTGCCATTGCCTTCTCAGTGTGTGTATCAGTGGTTCATTCCTTTTGGTTGCTGAGTAGTATTCCACTGAATGGCTATATCACACTTTATCCTTCTTCCTGTTGATGAACATCTAGCTTGTTTCCATTATTTGAATACTACAAATAAAGCTACAATGAGGGCCTCCCTGGTGGTCCAGAGGCTAAGAATCCTCCTTGCAATGCAAGGGATACCGGTTTGATCCCTGGTCTGGGAAGATCCCACATGCTGTTGAGCAACTAAGCCCGTGCACCAGAGCTGAGCCAGGGCTCTAGCACTTGCAGACCACAACTACTGGGTCCTCGTGCCACAACTACGGAAGCCTGCTCTCTACAGCCTGTACTCCACAACACGAGAAGCCCCTGCAATGAGAAGCCTGAACACCGCAATGCAGAGCAGCCCCCACTCACTGCATCTAGAGAAAGCTTGCTTACAGCAACTAAGACACACCACAGCCAATAAAATAAAATAAATAAATCTTAAAAAAAAAACAACCTGCTATGAACATTCATGTACAAGTATTTGTATGGAAGTAAACTTTCATTGCTTTGGGGTAAGTACATCGGAGTGGGATGGCTGGGTTTTGTGGCAAGTATATGCTTAATTTCTCTTTTTTTCCCTTTGGCCACACTTCATGGCTTGCGGGATCCTGGTTCCCTGACCAGGGATCGAACCCATGTCCCCTGCAGTGGAAGCATAGAGTCTTAACCACTAGATAGCCAGGGAAGCCCTCATGCTTAACTTTTTAAGAAATGGGGCAGTTAAAAAAGAAATTCTCACTTTTAGTTGTCAAGTGCATATCCTATGTTAGTAATTCCAGCTTCTTGTTCCTGTGGTCTATCTAGTTGGAAAGAATATTGTTTTAAGAGTCAGAAGTCTGGGGTTTGGCCTGAGCAGCTTAGTTCTAGACTTGGATTGTGAAAAAAGGGATCTTTTAGCTTCTTGGAGCTTCAGTTCCCTAATCTTTAAATTGGAGTTAATTTTTCCCTTTTTTTTTTTTACTGCATTGTGAGGCTTATGGGATTTTAGTTCCCCGACTAGGGATTAAACCCTGGGCTTTCCACAATAAGACCACAGAGTCCTAATCACTGGACCACCAGGGAATTCCCAATAATTTCTATAACAATGAAAAAATTGGAAGTAGTTTCAGAATCCATCAACAGGAAACGGGTCAAGTAAAATAAATTCCTAAATTAGACAAACCGTGCTACAGCTCTTAGGCAAATCAGTGTTACAGCTCTATTTTATTTAGAAGATAGCAGGAGAGAGAGAGAGTGAGAGAGAGAGAGAAAGAAAGAAAAGAGTGCACGCAAGCGGGAGAGAGAGTCCCTGAGAAAGCGCTTTGGCTCCTCCTTTTATATGTTTTTTCCTCCACCTCGGCCTGCCCTATGCAAATTGGGCTTAGCCAGGAGTGCTGTTTGTTCTGCCTGAAGTCTTCACTCTGGTCCTCGGATCTTCTTTTGACCTTCCTTGTCTTTTAGCCACCGCCATTTTGGACTCCTTTTCCCTATTCTAGCTACCTAACAGAATACTATATAGCCAGCGGGGTGGGGGAGTTTGGGATGAGCAGATGCAAACTGGTGTATATATATATATATTTATGGTTGTGCTGGGTCTTCACTGCTGTGTACAGGTTTTCTCTAGTTGCGGTGAGCAGGGACTAGTCTTTGTTGCAGTGTGTGGAATTCTCAGTGTAGTGGTTTCTCTCGTTTCCGAGCACAGGCTCTAGGCACACGGGCTTCAGTAGTTGCAGCACGTGGGCTCAGTATTAGTGGCACACAGGCTTAGTTGCCCTGTGGTATGCGGAATCTTCCTGGATCAGGGATTTAACCTGTGTTCAAGACTCTAAGCTCCCAATGCACGGAACCCAGGATTGATTCCTGGACAGGGGACTAGAGTCCACATGCTGCAACTGGGAACTGGTGCAGCTAAATACATCAATATTAACCATATAACCTAATGCCTGTGCTATTTCTGAGAATGAAATGAGGGAATGTGTTGAAAAACTATAAGATTTTATTATATAAATGTAAGATATTGTATTAATATTGATCAGTTTAGTTCAGTTGCTGTCATGTCCGACTCTTTGCGACCCCATGGACTGCAGCACACCAGGCTTCCCTGTCCATCACCAACTCCTGGAGCTTACTCAAACTCATGTCCATTGTGTCGGTGATGCCATGCAACCATCTCATCCTCTGTTATCTGCTTCTCCCACCTTCAATCTTTCCTAGCATCAGGGTCTTTTCCAATGAGTTGGTTTTTCACATCAGGTGGCCAAAGTATTAGAGTTTCAGCATCAGTCCTTCCAATGAATATTCAGGACTGATTTCCTTTAGGATGACTGGTTGGATCTCCTTGCAGTCCAAGGGACTCTCAAGAGTCTTCTCCAACACCACAGTTCAAAAGCATCAATTCTTGGGTGCTCAGCTTTCTTTCTTAATCAAATTATCAAAGTAAGAGAAATAAGAAAAAGGAATGACAGCTCCATAGAAACTGTCAAATTTGAACATGAGGAAGAGGTTAAACTCCGTAGAAATGAAAGAAATCTGGAATGACTAAAGAGCCAGTTTTATTCTGAGCTTTGGGCTTAAATTCTGGCTTTCTCAATATCCATGTCTCCTTGAACAAGTTATTTAAACCCTCTCTCTCCATTTCCTTATCTGCAAAATGGTAATAACAATAGTACAGATCTCATTTTGTCCTGAGAACTAAATGTCAAAGCATTTAAAGTGATGGACATTTGGCACCTTGTAGGGGTTCATTATGTATTTGTTCCCCTTTTCCTCCTTTTCTGTCTTACCTCTGCCTAGGGGCAGATAGCAAGATCCTTTACATATTGTGACCCAGTTGGAGAAGAGTGAAAAGAATGATAATAATGAACAAGAGGAGTTGTGAGCGTTTTTTTTTAACAAGGGGGAGAGGTAAGAAATTGGTATGTTCTTGGAAGATGCTTTGGCTCTGATAAACTAGAGGGGCCAAGAAAAGAAGAAGAAGAAAGAAGAAAAGAATGTACTATTTCTGGATGTATCTAGGTCAAAGGACCAAGGGACATGAAATAAAGACAGGTTTTCTTTTCCATTGTCCCATTCACTACATTAGGGAAAAAAAAAAAAGACCCAGGGCATCAGATGCTTTGTCCAGGAAAAAAAATAGCATAACGGGTTGGTTCCTTCTGTTTTTGTAGCTCTTGAGTAGGAGCATAATAGGGTAGAGGAACTGGAAAACCTCCAAATGTGGGGGATCTGGTCTTTTCCCATCATGCTCTGGATGGATGTTGAAAGCAGAGTTACTGCTCACCACAGTAGGCTGCTCTTCAACCTCACCTCTTCACTTCCCAGAAAGAATGCTCCCTCCAGGACACACAGAAGTGCAAATCAAAACAGAAATCAGGTATCGCCTCACACCCATAAGATGGCTACTATCAAAAAACAGAAAATAACCAGTGTTAGCAAGGATATGGAGAAACTGGAACACCTGTGCACTGTTGGTGAAATTATTTTTTTTAATTTTTTGCTGCAAACTATCTTTTATTCATTTATCTTGTTGCTGCTGCTGCTGCTGCTAAGTCGCTTCAGTCGTGCTGCTACTGCTGCTAAGTCGCTTCAGTCGTGTCCGACTCTCTGCGACCCCGTAGACGGCAGCCCACCAGGCTCCCCCGTCCCTGGGATTCTCCAGGCAAGAGCACTGGAGTGGGTTGCCATTTATTTCTCCAGTGCATGAAAGTGAAAAGTGAAAGTGAAGTAACTCAGTCACGTCCGACTCCTAGCAACCCCATAGACGGCAGCCCACCAGGCTCCTCCGTCCGTGGGATTTTCCAGGCAAGAGGACTGGAGTGGGGTGCCATCGCCTTCTCCGTCATTTATCTTAGTTAAATTCATTTTTGGCTGCGCTGGGTCTTCGTTGCAGCACACAGGTTTTCTCTAGTAGCAGGGAGTGGAGGCTACTCTCTAGCTGCAGTGCTGCGGCCTTTCACTGCAGCAGCTTCTCTTGCTGAGCAGGAGATTTAGGCCTGGTGCCCAGTAGTCGTGGCCCACAAGCTTAGTTGAAATATAGTCGTGAAAAAACAGAGTAAGGACTCTGTCCATCCCTGCCCACATGTTTCTTTTGGAACAGTTTTCTTACTGGTGGACACTGGGGCTATTTTCAGCCTTTTAACTTTTCATTATTATATGTATTATAATGCCTCTATGAAAAGTTCATTTATAAACCTAGGATTTGGGGGTCGGAGTGTACGAATATTTCAAAGGTTCTTCATACCAGTTTATCTAAATTCACATCTACTCACCTTTAGGGAAAAATATATCAATTTCCATTCCCAGAAGCAGTGATATTTGAAAGTACCCATTTCCCTACAATCTTGCCAACAAAAGCTATTACATATTTTTCAAAGCTTTGCCACTCTGATTAGGCAAATGTGATGCCTTATTGTTGTTTTAGCCCATTTCCTTATCTATGAGTGGTATACATCTTTGAGTGCTTGTTGGCTAACTCAATATTCCTTCTTTTGTGAACTATCCGTTTGTGTCCTCATTTTTCTTTTTTTCTCCCCCTGTGGTGTTTCCATTATATTTAAGAGTAGGATGTCCATTTCTATCTATAAATCAAATATTCACTTTATCCTACTTTTTCTCCTCCGTCTTTTTGAAATGACTTGATCGTTTCTTTGACTTCATCCTGGAGATAATGTATTTTTGTCTTTTAAAGGGGAGCATATATTTTTTAAAGTCTTTATTGAATTTGTCGCACAATCGCTTCTGTTTTATGTTTTGGGTTTCCTGGCCCTGAGGCATGTGGAATCTTAGCTCCCTGACCAGGGATCAAACCAGCATGCCCTGCACTGGAAGGCAAAGTCTCAACCACTCAACCTCCAGGTAAGTCCTGAGATAATGTATTTTGAATGGAGCTTGGAGAATTCCAGGAATCTAAGGAAAGCTGAACAACTAGGATGACTCAGGAGGACAGAAACCACTTTCTCCCATGCCTTCAGGCCTCTTATCTTTGCCTCTCTCTGCCTTATGGTCCACTTATTACAGATGGGCATCATCTCTTTTTCATGAGTGCCCCACAAAGGTCGTCTCTTTTTGTGTATTTCTATTATTCACTTTCAAGCACACAGCTTAGGTCTTGTCAAGTGAAAAAAAAAGCACAAGGTGAGAGTTGTGAGTTAAGTTTTATTTGGCCCAGGAGACAGCATTTCAGATAGCTCTGAGAAACTGCTCCGAAGAGGTAGAGGGAAGGCGAGTGTTACATATGATTTTAGTGAAGGGGGGTGCATAAAGTTAAGCACACATTTTTGGCAGAGGCTTGCTGCTAGTCATGAGGAGCAGATGTCACCGTAATGATTTTAGTGCTTTCCTAGACATGAGGGAATGCAAGACTTGGGCTCATAAATCTTCTCTTGAGAAGGTCTAACAATCTAAAGATCAGTTCCGCCAGTTTTCCCCAGAGGACAGGGTGCCTCATTCCTGATCTCCCCACTGAACTTTCAGCAGGTGTTGATGCTCAGCAGCTGCTGATCTAACCCTTATAGAGGTAGATGGCAAGTGCCACTTTGCAGTTGGCAGCCTATTCCACCAGCTCATGCATCAGTTGTGCCTGCTCAACTGTGTCAGCTCAGTTGTGTCCTACTCTTTGTGACCCTATGAACTGTAGTCCACCAGACTTCTCTGTTCATGGGATTTCCCAGGCAAGAATACTGGAGTGGGTTGCCATTGCCTCCTCCAGGGGAATCTTCCTGACCTAGGAATCAAACCCAAGTCTCCTGCATTCCCTGCATTGGCAGATGGAATTTTTTTTTTTACCACTGAGCCACCTGGTGAGCCCTTTTCACCAACTCGCCGAGTTCCAATTTCAAATTCCTGATAGAGAGAATCTGATTGGCTGATCCTGGTCCAGTGTCTCCCTCTTGTCCCGTCAATGAGATGTGAGGGCTAAGGGACATGGTTATCTGGGGAAGAAACGGCTGCTGGGGGCCAGCTAGAATGTTGCTAAAAGTTTGCAGAGAAAGGAGGTCATCACAGTTTGCATGCACACCCAATAGCTTTCTACTACAAGTTGCTACTGTCATATAATGTATTCTAATATCAATTTAGAATCTAATATCAATTTAGAAAACTCAGCAGTGGCCACAGGACTGGAAAAGGTCAGTTTTCATTCTGATCCCAAAGAAAGGCAATGCCAAAGAATGCTCAAACTACCGCACAATTGCACTCATCTCACACGCTAGTAAAGTAACGCTCAAAATTCTCCAAGCCAGGCTTCAGCAATATGTGAACCGTGAACTTCCAGATGTTCCAGCTGGTTTTAGAAAAGGCAGAGGAGCCAGAGATCAAATTGCCAACATCCGCTGGATCATCAAAAAAGCAAGAGAGTTCCAGAAAAACATCTATTTCTGCTTTATTGACTACGCCAAAGTCTTTGACTGTGTGGATCACAATAAACTGTGGAAAACTCTGAAAGAGATGGGAATACCAGACCACCTGACCTCTTGAGAAATCTGTATGCAGGTCAGGAAGCAACAGTTAGAACTGGACATGGAACAACAGACTGGTTCCAAATAGGAAAAGGAGTATGTCAAGGCTGTATATTGTCACCCTGCTTATTTAACTTATATGCAGAGTACATCATGAGAAACACTGGGCTGGAAGAAGCACAAGCTGCAATCAAGATTGCCAGGTGAAATATCAATAACCTCAGATATGCAGATGACACCACCCTTATGGCAGAAAGTGAAGAGGAACTAAAGGGCCTCTTGATGAAAGTGAAAGTGGAGAGTGAAAATGTTGGCTTAAAGCTCAACATTCAGAAAACAAAGATCATGGCATCTTGTCCCATCACTTCGTGGGAAATAGATGGGGAAACAGTGGAAACAGTGTCAGACTTTAGTTTTTTGGGCTCCAAAATCACTGCAGATGGTGACTGCAGCCATGAAATTAAAAGACGCTTACTCCTTGGAAGGAAAGTTATGACCAACCTAGATAGCATATTCAAAAGCAGAGACTTTACTTTGCCAACAAAGGTCCGTCTAGTCAAGGCTATGGTTTTTCCAGTGGTCATGTATGGATGTGAAAGTTGGGCTGTGAAGAAAGCTGAGCACTGAAGAGTTGATGCTTTTGAACTGTGGTGTTGGAGAAGACTCTTGAGAGTCCCTTGGACTGCAAGGAGATCCAACCAGTCCATTCTGAAGGAGATCAGCCCTGGGATTTCTTTGGAAGGAATGATGCTGAAGCTGAAACTCCAGTACTTTGGCCACCTCATGCGAAGAGTTGACTCATTGGAAAAGACTCTGATGCTGGGAGGGATTGGGGGCAGGAGAAGAAGGGGACGACAGAGGATGAGATGGCTGGATGGCATCACTGACTCGATGGACGTGAGTCTGGGTGAACTCCGGGAATTGGTGATGGACAGGGAGGCCTGGCGTGCTGTGATTCATGGGGTCGCAAAGAGTGGGACACGACTGAGCGACTGAACTGAACTGAATATCAATTTGGACTCTTGTTTATTCTCTGAATCGGTTATGTTACCAAAAGCTCAGCCTCTCTGTACACCAGGGCTGAATCTTGGAGATAGTTTTGGGTGAAGTAGAAAAGGATAGCTTTATTATTGGGTCTGGCAAAAGGAGACACCCCAGGATTCTGCCTTGAAAAACTATGTATACCAACCTGGGAGAATCTGTTGAAGGGTTTTCTGACAAGATTAAGGTGTGAGCAGGGTTTGCACCCTGGAGAAGGAAATGGCAACCCACTCCAGTATTCTTGCCTGGAAAATCCCATGGATGGAGGAGCCTGGCAGGCTATAGTCCATGGGGTCGAAAAGAGTCAGACAGGACTGAGTCACTTCGATTCACTAATCTTGTCTCAGGGGGGGCCTCCTAATCTTGATGAGCCTCTCTAATCACTTTAATCTTGCCTCAGGTGGTTTCTTGGCTGCCCCTCCCTTGACCAGCTCCTCCCTTGAATCTACTCTTTGGAATTCAGGGAAGGTCATGGAGGCTAAAGTCTTGACTACAAGGAGTGGAGGACAGAGTGGAGGGTCCTGGGGGGGACCCTGCTTGGTTTCTTATGTTGTGGCATAATCTTGTCACTTGCTGGCCCTGGCAATTCTGAATGTCAAGAACTTGGATACCTGGAGGCAATCTAAGATGCTCTGGTGAAATTGTTAGGGGAATCACTGACTGATACAATAGGAGGTCCTGGTAAGGAATGCAGAACTTACAAGCTACCACCAACTGAATGAATTCAGGAAAAGTCAAAAGGTGAAAAATATACCAGTCCATATTTCTACCAACATCCAATAATTCTTCTTGTTGGAATCCATCTTGGCTGAAAGATGCTCAAGTCACCAGGTAGGATCCTGAGTCAGAATGATTGGCTAGAGACAACTCAAAAACAAACTCTATTACCAAAAGCCTGAGACTGCTACAGAGCAGTTCTCCTGAGTTTTCTAACCCTCCTATTGTCCGCCCAATAGCCCCTTCCCAATAAAGTCTTTTGCTTTGTCAGTATCTATGTCTCCTTCCCTGGTGGCTCAGTTGGTAAAGAATCCACCTGCAATGTGGGAAACCTGGGTTTGATCCTTGGGTTGGGAAGATCCCCTGGAGGAGGGCATGGCAATTCACTCCAGTATTCTTGCCTGGGGATTCTCCATGGACTGAGGAGCCTGGCCGGTTACAGTCCACGGGGTCACAAAGAGTCAGACATGACCGAGTGACTAAGCACAGCACAGCACATGTCTCTTTGAACAATTTATTTTCAAGTATTAGACAAGAAATCCTGAAACTAGGAGTTCCCTGGTGGTCCAGTGGTTAAGAGTCTGCCTGCCAACGCAGGGGACACGGGTTCGATCCCTAGTCCCGCATGCCGAAGGGCAACTAAGCCCATGTGCCACAATTACTGAGCCTGTAAGCCTAGAACCTATGTTCTGCAACAGCAGAAACCATCGCAATGAAAAGGCTGCGCACCACAACGAAGAGTAGCTCCCACTCGCCACAGCTATAGAAAGCGCATGGACAGCAACAAAGACCCAACGCAGCCAAAAATAAATAAATATTGGAAAAAAAAAAAAAGAAACCCTGAAATTTATCTGGTGTGGGATCTGGGATTAGTCTAAATTTTTTACATAAGATCACCAGCCGAAGAGATTTAGAAAGTGGCAGGTCTTGGGCATATTCCAGGCAGTGACATATTTAAGCATAGCCCCTGTGATGTCTGACTCTTTGTGACTCCGTGGACTGTAACCGGCCAGGCTCCTCAGTCCATGGAGAATCCCCAGGCAAGAATACTGGAGTGAATTGCCATGCCCTCCTCCAGGGGATCTTCTCAACCCAAGGATCAAACCCAGGTTTCCCACATTGCAGGTGGATTCTTTACCAACTGAGATGGTACCTAGAAGCCCCTTTGGAATATTGCTTCTCAGTTTTCCTTTCTTAGAGCGGCTCAGCAATTTATCCTTTTGCCTCTCAACCAGCCCTTCTTCAGGCTCTTTTCCTAACAGAACAAAACAAAGGGGCACAGCCATCAGGGCAGGACCATAGATGTTTTTATATGACCACTCAGACTCAAGTGGAGATTCACATGTCTGAGAATCTCCTGATTGGGTAACACCTCATTTCCTTCATCTCATATCCCACCCTACAAAAGAATCTTTCCATGGGGGGATGGGGTGGGCTGGTTCTTCATATCTAATATGCCAGCCACCTTGGTCAGTGTACACAGTGGTTAGGGATAGGGCAATATTTATTGGGCATCACTGTCCCAGGAATTGTAGATGATTAGCATCCTTGGTCTTCAGGGAATTCATGTTCAGGTTACAACCTCCAATCTCGTGAGAACCAGAAATGTCCCCATAAAGTTTCAGAATTCACTTAAGGAGTAGTTATACTGCTTTGAGATAGCTCCCATCATGAACTGAAGTTCTGAGCCATTTGGGTCTCTTATTTGCAAGGATCTTTTTTGTATTATGTGGGCTGTTTAGGTGTGAGCTGAGACCCTAGTACTGACTGAGTTGGCAAAGAACTTTTAATTTCCTTTGGGTCAGCATTCTAATAGCATCATCAGATTTCAATAACATTTTCTTCTTTAGATCCTTGGTCAACACAACTTTAATCCATGAATGTGCAAGTTAAAACAGTTCCTGGAAAAGTGTATACATTTAGAATTATTTTGTAATTTAAGGCCACATTGAAGTCAAAAGGGAACTGAAGCAGGATATAGTGGATAGAGTGCTAGACTGAGAATTTGTGTAATTACTAGCTGTGTCATTTCAGATTAATCAATTCTCTTCTCTCAGTTTCAATTCCTTTGTAGACAGTCTCACTTCCTTTCAGCTCTAAAGTTGGGATTTTTATAATCTTTCTGTGTTCTCATTCTATCATCCATAAGATTCAGACAGTAGGAGAAAAAAAATCATTGGAGAAAGGGTGGTCCCTTATTAAGAAAAGAGAAAGGACACATACTTCATATTGTAACAGAGGACAAGTAAGAGAAGTGAAGTAGAAGAGGGACCAGGTGAAGGAGTAATCCCTATCTCTTCATCTCCTCAAGATTATGGTCACAATATTAGTTACCATTTCTTGAGTGCTTCTTAGGGAGCAGGCAGGGTACTAAGTTTATATATTGTTAACTCTTTAATCCTTACAATAAACCACTCTGGACAAGCACCATGATTACCAATAACTGGCAGAATGAGAATTTTTCCCAAAGGTGTGGGACCTCAGAAACTTTTAAAACCTTTTAGTCTCATTTGGTAGTAGGACAGAAGGAAGTAGAATCTTTCTGCCGTTCCAAAATCTCATGGCACCCTAGATGCTCAGTTCAGTTCAGTTGCTCAGTTGTGTCCGATTCTTTGCGACCCCATGAATTGCAGCACGCCAGGCTTCCCAGTCCATCACCAACTCCCGGAGTTCACTCAGACTCACGTCCATTGAGTCAGTGATGCCATCCAGCCATCTCATCCTCTGTCGTCCCCTTCTCCTCCTGCCCCTAATCCCTCCCAGCATCAGAGACTTTTCCAATGAGTCAACTCTTCTCATGAGGTGGCCAAAGTACTGGAGTTTCAGCTTTAGCATCAGTCCTTCTAAAGAACACCCAGGGCTGATCTCCTTCAGAATGGACTGGTTGGATCTCCTTGCAGTCCAAGGGACTCTCAAGAGTCTTCTCCAACACCACAGTTCAAAAGCATCACCCCAGATGCTACTGGTCTCTTATTCTAGCTGTCTACTTGTTGAAATTGTTATGGAAAACATAGGAATGAAAGATAGTTTCTAGTTTTGCGGCTCTGTATTTTTGGACAAGGCATACAAACTTTCTGGTTCTTACTTTCCTTAAGACAGAGAGCCACTTAAAGGCAGGAGACCATTTCTTATTCATCCTTCCCCCATGGGGCTGTAGGAGTGTCGGGCAAACGTGGTGAAAGAAGGAATGAAGACGGTGAAGAAGGTGAAAGAAGGTAGTCCCTATGCTTCCTTTCTTATTCTTTAGTTTTGAAATGGGGCCTTGATCAGGTACTATATGTACTATATGCACAGTAACACTTTGCTTTCTAAAAACGAAACAAGGCAGGTCACATTCTCATGACTTAAACTTTATTTTGAGAGGCTTGGTGTTGACGAGTGGGTGGAAGATTACATGCGGTGTTGGCACGGACCCGTGATTGCCGTTTGCACCGAGGCCTCCTTTACTTTCCGGAGACTGGAGACTACCGTTGCATAACAAAACAGCACCGGTGCCACCAAGTGTGTGGCCGGCAACCAACTATTCAGGGCATTATCCCTCTGCGAAAGCAGCTCTAGAAACTTAAGCAAACAAGCGCTTCCAGCGGGAGGGGCAAAGCCCTGGCTGCGAAGAAGAATGGGTCCTGCGTGCAATCTGGTACTTGGATCTCGTCCTGGTCTCTAGTTTCTTTCCCGACTTCAGTTTCCTCACCTCCAAAATGCTCACACGGTCGTAGACCAAGACCCCCCAGCTTTCCCCCTGCTCCAGCCCGAGGGCTTAACTCCTCCTCCTCAGGGTAGGGGCGGGCCGAGAAAAAGGTCAGTCAGGGAGTCACCTCCCCGCGCCTCCTGGCCTTCCCCTTCCTCCTTCCTTCCGCCCGCCCCCTCGCCCCACCGTGGTGAGGTCACGCGGGGGACGTCACGGGGTTGTGACGCCACTGAGGGCGGGCCTCTGAGAGAGGAAGGGGCGGGGTCTAGGCAGGCGACGCTTGCGCAGTGGGCGCGGCGCGGGAGGAGGCGGAGGCGGCGGCGCAGCTAGAGGCGGCGGCGGCGGAGGCGGAGGCGGCGGCGCCGGGGGGGTGGGAGGGGGGGGAGCGCGAGAGCGAGTGAGCGGCTGAGAGAGTTTACCCCGATGAGGCGGTGAGAGGCCCGGGGCCTACCTCAGCGGAGCGGGCTCGCGGCGCCAGCTAGCAGCGGGCCCCCTCCCGGTCCCCGGGCCCGGCGGCGCGGCGGCTGCTTGGTTGTGAGGAGGCGGGGAAGCGAGTGTCCGGCCCCAGCCATGGAGGGTATGGACGTGGACCTGGACCCCGAGCTGATGCAGAAGTTCAGCTGCCTGGGCACCACGGACAAGGACGTGCTCATCTCCGAGTTTCAGCGGTTGCTCGGCTTCCAGCTCAACCCGGCCGGCTGCGCCTTCTTCCTGGACATGACCAACTGGTGAGCCGGCTCCGCCGCCGCGCCAGCCCCTGGCAGCGGCCTCGGGGCCCCGAGGGGAAGGGAAGGGACACCCGAGCTCGGCGGCAGGGCGGGCCGGGCGGGCTCTGAGGGACACCCCTCTCTCCAGGGGCGGGGAGGGCGTGTGGGGAGCCCTCGGGGCCTGGGAGGAATTAGGGGCCCGAGCAGGGCTAGAGGGGGACGTAGGAGGAGAGTTGGGGGGCCACGGAGGGCTGGAGAGGCGGAAGGGAGGTGGGGTGGGGGGAGCTGGGGCTGAGGTTCCGAGGAGTGTTCTTAGCCGCCGAGGACCGTGGGAAGAGGAGGAAAAGGGCTTTAGCATCGAGGAACGGGGTCCACCTGGGAAGAAGGGGGCCGTGGTGTTGGCTAAAAGTAAAGCGGAAAATCCGAACTTGCGGAGTGGAAAAAAAGCTTGGGGTATGGAGTTAGAGGCTGAAGATGACGGGGGTTGAGGGGAAACTCTGGGAGAGAATTGGGTGCTATGGGCAGAACCTGGCGCACGGGTGAGACTTGGGAGTTAAGAACATTTGTGTGCGTCTCTCTTAAAGTGTATGTCTCCATTCGAGAACAGACAGGAAAAAGGGGAAAACTTTACTGGGAAGGACAAGTGAGTAGGGTAAGAAAGAGGACTTTCCGAAGAGCTGTGCCAGGGAAGGGGTGGGATCTACTAATGGAGGACCGGGCGTGCTAGACCCGGGGGGCAGGGTCTGGGGGGAAAAGTGAAGGAGAGGAGGTTATCCTGCGGGAGGGAACTTTTCTGACGGGATTGGCGCTCTGGGCTCCAGAGTGCGGGAAGGGAGAGGGGCTTCTCTCAGAGGCACTTACGGGAAAAAAAATGCTGGGTTGTTAGCCGTTTGGGAAAATGGAGAACTTGACTTTTTGGCCTGGAGTCTTCTTGTAGAAGACTGATTTGGGACAGAGGGCCGTGATAACTTCGACTACAGAGGTGTTTCTTGGTTTTGGGTGGAGCACTTGCTGTTTCTGGTAAGCAAGGTTTCCCCCTTGTTCTCTGAGGAGGGCTTGTCGAGTTCACTCTAGGTGAGTGATGAAGTGGAGACCAGTAGACTTCCTTTGAAAGGATTTCAGGTGAAGTAGCTCATCTTTCTTTGGTCAGAAAGCCATAAGATGATTGCCCTTTGCTCTCTGTGTTGGGCACTCAGTCCCCTGGCATGTGGAATCTTGTTTCTTTTGGCATGACTTACAGAGCCAGGCTCCCCTTTATTCCGTGTCTACTTGATGCCTCAAGCAATGCCAGAAAAAGAGTTTGTAAGCTTTGTCTTTATCGCCTTTCTCATGCAACCCTATCCTGAGTGGTGCTCATCGTATAAATGAGAGTTTTGTAGCTGTGGTGGCTCCAAAGGTGATGTGTGAATATTTTTGTGTGTAACATCATTGGTGGTGCCTGTTGTTTTATCATTAAAGTTGATATAGTAAGAGTGGGGTTGACTTCCTAGATGTTTAGAAGTATTTCTTTTTTTTTTTTTTTTAGAAGTATTTCTGATCCCCACTTTTATGTCCAACAGGGACTACAGCTTCCAGTCGTTTTCTGAGCACCAGCCTGTGTGTTTAATAGAGAGTGGCATGGGTTATTGGAAACATTGAGCAGAGGTATTACCCTGGTGAAATTTGGAAGTAAAGCTATGTCTTGAGGAGGGTTGTGCCCTTGCCTGCCTGCTTCCCACCCCCAGGTCCTTTTCTTCCTGTTTACACTAGTTCAGCATAGGAAACTTGGCATATTGTTGCTGCCAGTTTGGTAGAAATCATTATTTCTCCCTACCCTCTTGTGAGTTGTACCATTTAAATCCTGCCCTAATAAGTTTTTAGTTTTTTAGAGTCAGTATTTATTAGTCCAATTATTATGGCTACAAAGACAGTGTAATGAATTTTATATGCTTGAGGTATATGTGTTTAACGTCTAAGATTGTTTTTAAGTGGTGTGAAAGGTGAGGCTCAGTGCGGATAAGAAAAAAAATTATGGTTGCATTATAAAAATTTTATTTGAATTTTATCTAAAAATTATTAAGCTTAGTGACAGAGTAGCATGTGTTCTGAGAAGATGTTATCTCTGTGTAAAACAAGGTGTGATACATTTCTGAGCGAAGGAGTGAGCCATTAAAAATGTATTCTGGTTCTAAAGCAGTTAGAAGTCAGTAGCTTCTTAAGAATCCAGACTGTGAAGTGATAACTCAGCTGTAAGTACATTACCTATTTTTTTGACTGTGGAAGTCATATGTTATTTATTTTCTTTGATTATAAAGTGAAAAATCTGTGAACGAAAGGAAGTAAGGGTTGTTATTCTTTTTCCAATGAAAGCAGTTAGCGTCATAATCCAGTATTGTGTTTTGATTCCAGTGTTGACCTGGCTAAATTTGCCTTGTTAGATTTTTATTTTAAACAAATACTAATTATAATTAATAAATTCTAGCTAAAATAAAATACATGAATGCATACTTAGTCAAAATATTTGTGTGTTAAATATCTAAAGTCTAGAAATGTATTGTTTTTAAGCGTCATTTAGTGTCTGACTTTGAAAACTTCTGAGATAGTCCTGATACAGGTTGCCAAAACTTCTCTCAAATTGCTGTGGTTAACCTGTTGAGTTTGAGATGAATAACCTCTGACTTCCTAAGTGCCTGTTTTGGGTTGTAATAAATAACCGCCATTCAGTTGTCTAGTGATGGTTTAAAAAAATGTGGTAAAATAAAAATAAAAGTTTTAAAATGAAGGCTTAAAATGAGTCTTCTAAAATGAAACCCTATTTGGAAAGACAATGTATTTGTTTTCAAAAGTAAGAATTTATTTTCTGTTGTTAACCAGCAACTTTTTAAGAAACTGTTGAAAACTGACAAAATTGAATGTTTTGGCCTTATAAATTACCTACCCTGCACACAGATTTTTTTTAGTCTTAGGTTGGATGTGTACTATGTAGGTATTTCTTCTTAATTTAGAACCCAGTATTATTTCAGTTTTGTACTGTTTATACCTGAGCTGGCAGCCATGTTGCCAGAGATTGGTGGAACTGCCTCTTAACAAAAGTAGTCAATTTTCAGTTCCTGAGTATCTAAAGTACATAAATGGTATTGTGAAGGAACCCAGTATCTGCAGCAAAACTGAGAAGATTTGTATATTAGAATAACATTGTATAGGTGAATGTCTTCTAAAGACAGTATTAGGCTGTGAGTATAGAACTTGGAATTCTGAAACTGGAAGCTGGCTTAAGATTCTCTGGTTCATTCCAGTTTTTCCTGTAAGATTGCATTGAACTCTTCCAGGTAGCTTATTCTTGAATCCTCAAGGGCAGAGATTTGCATGGTACCTTATTATAGTGTTTAATTACCTTGCTAGTTAGAATCATGTCAAAACTGAATCTTTCTTACTGTAATTTAAGCTTTTTTCATTTGTTTGTGTCCTCCTTGGAGATGAATATCTAATAAACACCTTCCTTAAAAGATCAGAAAGCCTCTATTAATACAAATCACTAGAAGTTTTCAACCATACATAATTTAAAAATATTCAATTTAATGGTTTCTCATCCTTTAATGTAATCTGATAGGTTTATTTTTTCCCCAACAAAAACCAACAGGATTGAGAGCGGAGTTTAATTGTGGTGTGATATACATAATATAAAATTTACCATTTTTAATCAGTTTTAAATGTACAGTTTAGTGCAGCATAAGATTTTAAATTCAGTTGTGTTCCCTCTAAGTCATTTGTCTCTGTTGTGTTTTCAGGGTGAGTTATTCTTTAGCATTTGTGACAAGAGGCGAATAACACTTCTAGGTTAAAAGAGGACATTAACGTGAAAGTTATTTCTCATTATGTGTGCATGCTAAGTCGCTTCAGTTGTTTTCAACTTTTTGCGACCCCATGGATAGACCACTGGGCTCCTCCGTCCATAG
This sequence comes from Bos indicus, assembly GCF_029378745.1. Taxonomy (NCBI): domain Eukaryota; kingdom Metazoa; phylum Chordata; class Mammalia; order Artiodactyla; family Bovidae; genus Bos; species Bos indicus. The sequence continues at coordinate 10,245,581 of NC_091782.1, read as the reverse complement.
GATTCTCCAGGCAAGAATCCTGGAGTGGGTTGCCATTTCTACTCCAGGGTATCTTCCGGACGCTGAGATCGAACATGCGTCTCTCGTGTCTCCTGCGTTAGGAGGTAGGTTCTTTACCATTAGGGCCACCTGAGAAAGCCCTATTTCTCATTATAGAGATAAGTTAATTATCTTTGACGAGCATGTACACAGTGTTGGTTGTTCTGTCCCTCCTGTTCATTTGGCTAGCCTTCCCTGGTGGCCAGTGGTAGACTCCACGTGCCAATGCAGGAGACGTGGGTTTCATGCCTGGGTCAGGAGGATCCCCTGGAGAAGGAAATGGCAACCTGCTCCAGTATTCTTGCCTGGAAAATCCCATGGACCTAGAGAAGCCTGGCAGACTACAGTCTGTAGGGTCTCACAAGATCAGGACATGACCTAGCAACTAAATAACAGCATTCATTAGGCTAGTGCTTTGCAGTTTGGGTGTTGCAACATCCTAGGTTACCTACAGGTATCTTCAGGAAGCAGTGTTTATTTTTTGGAAGACTGCATGCACCCATTATGGATGGAACAGATGTTTTTTAAGAAAAATAACTCAGGGAAAAACATTTTTGTTAAATAATGTCCTGTAGACTTTCAGCTTTGTCAGAGGTACCGTTCTGGGTAACAGGAAGGTATAACCGCTGTGCAATGAAGTGGAATCAGAAGCTAGAGGTGAAAATCAGGTGTACTCTGGTCTCACCATGCCTCCCCTGCCTGATCGAGATCCGTTTCTCAGTCACATGTATGCTAAATGAGTTTCTGATGCACTTGCTGGTGTATACGTATGAATCTAGACGTCCCTTTATGACGGATTAAAACTTGTTAATGATGGTTTCCTTTAAAAATGTGTGCCAAGCAGCAGCTTTAGGATCAGTAGGAAAGGTTGCATAACGTGATAGAGTGTTGTCCACGCTCTTGCATTTTTAAGAAGATTGGGAGTTCTTGCTTTGGGCTTTCTTCCCCACTAAAAGGTTGGGACTCTGGGTATAGTATAAAATAGTTTGCAAATGGTACATCCAGGCTCCTTTTAGTTTTAAAAGGAGGATGGTAAAAGCTACCTTGTTGTCCTGTACTGTTCAGTTGCTGTGAGACTTGCATTTCTGATTATATATCAAGTCAGAACTAGTCTCCATTATAGCTAGGGTGGGTAGAGGTGTTTCTTTACCACCTCTTATCTTCCGACTCCCCACTCCAATTTGTTTAGCATATAACAGCAAAAACTCAACCTGACAGTATTTATTTATTTATTGGCCACATGACTTGTGGGATCTTAGTGCCCTGACCAGGGACTGAATCTGGGCGCCGAGTCCTGACCACTGGACTACCAAAGAATTCCCTCAACCAGACAGTATTTAAACAAATGTATTTTGGATGGACCCCTGGTAGATGGTGTAATACAAAGCAGGAGACAGCCTCTATTATCATTTGCTCTCTAGTAGAGAAAGAACATGCCTGAAACTAAGAGAGAAAAAGCTTGGGGACAATAAGGAAGAAACATTTATATATTGATGCTGAATTAACAGAGGAAAGCTTCAGAACTGGTAGGGATGGACTGAATCAGACAGAACCAGCGATTCACAAATATTGACTGCTCACTATGGGCAGATTTCTTAGAAGGTTTGACATGGCTGGGGGATTTGAACTGATGGAAAAGTTGTGTCATGTTAGGTTTCCTGAATGAAACCAGGAAGGAGCAAGTGGAACGGAGCTGTCTGGATGATTGGCTTGGCAAGAATGTGGTTAATGGGATCAGAAGTGAACAAGAGCTGGAGCTTATTTTTATTTTTGCTTTGGAATATTGTTGATTTTTTAAAAATTGCGGTGAAATTGACTTAAAATCGAACCATGGTAAAGTGAACAATTTGAGTGGCAATTAGTGTCTTCATAATGTGCAACCATACCTTTATCTAGCTGAAACATTTCCATCACTCCAGAAGGAAACCCCACACCCACTAAGAAGTTGCTTCCTATTCCTTTCTCCACCCAGCCTCTGGCAGTCTGAATTCTTTCTCTATGGATGTACCTATTCTGGATATTTCATATAAATGGAATCAAAATATTTTTCCTTTTTGTGTGTGACTTCTTTCAGACTTCATCTGTGTTGTGTCTAATATCCATCAGTACTTCATTCCTTCTAATGGCTATGTGGCTTCCCTTGTAGCTCAGTTGGTAAAGAATCTGCCTGAATACAAGAGACTTGGGTTTGATTCCTGGGTTGGGAAGATCCCCTGGAGAAGGAAATGGCAACCCACTCCAGTACTCTTGTCTGGAGAATCCCATGGACAGAGGAGCCTGGCAGGCTACAGTCCATGGGGTTGCAAGAGTCAGACACAACTTAGTAACCAAACCACTAAATGGCTGTGTAATATTCCATTGTATGTATATAAATGCAGTTTGTCTGTTCATCTGTTGGTGGACATTTTGAGCCATTTCCATCTTTTGGCTATTGTGAATATGTGAATATGTGCTATGAGTATGAGTTTTGATGTATTTGTTTGAGTACTTGTTTTCAGTTCTTTGGGTATATACATAGTTGAATTGCTGGGTGATATGGTAATTCTATGTTTAACTTTCTGAGGAGCCACCAAATTATTTTCCACAGTGGCTGAGTCATTTATTAGGTTGGTGAAAAAGTAATTGGAGTTTCAGACTGTCTAGACTCAAACACATCTTTATTAATCAAAATAGGAACCACTACAATCAACACATTGTTGCCAATGAGAAACAAGTTTGTTTTTAAGTTTGTAACCATCTGAGCTTCAGGATTCAATGAACTCTTGGAAAGCATTTTCTGCCTCCTGCTGGTTGTTACATTTTCCCTGTAACAAGTTGTTGAGATGCTTGAAGTGGTAGTCCCTTGGTGAGAGGTTGGTGAGAGGTCAGATGACGGATGAGGCAGAACTTCGTGGCCCAGTTCATTCAACTTTTGAAGTGTTGGTTGTGTGACCTGTGGTCAGGCGTTGTCATGAAGAATTGGGCCCTTTCTGTTGACCTAAGACTGGCTGTAGGTGTTGCAGTTTTCAGTACATCTCATCCATTTGCTGAGCATACGTCTCTACTTCTCAAATGTAATGGTTTTGCCAGGATTCAGAAAGCTGTAGTGGATCAGACTGGCAGCAGACCACCAAGCAGTGACCATGACCTTTTTTTGGTGCAAGTTTGGCGTTGGAGCTTCTTCTCTCTCCCAAGCATGAGCCGATCATCAACAGTTGTATACAATCCACTTTAAAAAAATTTTTATTTATGTATTTTTTTGCCTGTGCTGGGTCTTCATTGCTGTGTTGGCTCTTCTTTCGTTGTGGCAAGCGGGGGCTTCTCTCTACTTGTGGTGCAAGGGCTTCTCATTGCAGTGGCTTCTTTAGTTGGGGAGCATGGACTCTAGTGTGCACGGGCTTCAGTGGTTGCAGCACGTGGGTTCAGTAGTTGGGGCTCCCAGGCTCTAGAGCACGGGCTCCATAGTTGTGGTGCATAGGCTTAGTTGCTTCCCAACATGTGTGGGATCTTCCTGGACCAGGGATCGAACCTGTGTTTCCTGCTTTTGCAGATGGATTCTTTACCACTGAGCCACCAGGGAAGCCCTAGAATTCACTTTTCATCGCATGTCACAATCTGAGAAATGGTTCATTGTTGCATAGAATAAGAGAAGACACTTCAAAACACTGAATTTTTTATTTGGGGCAGCTCAGTTCAGTTTCATTTCAGTCGCTCAGTTGTGTCCGACTCCTCGCGACCCTGTGAATCGCAGCAGGCCAGGCCTCCTTGTCCATCACCAACTCCCAGAGTTCACTCAGACTCACGTCCATCGAGTCAGTGTTGCCATCCAGCCATCTCTTCCTCTGTCGTCCCCTTCTCCTCCTGCCCCCAATCCCTCCCAGCATCAGAGTCTTTTCCAATGAGTCAACTCTTTGCATGAGGTGGCCAAAGTACTGGAGTTTCAGCTTCAGCATCATTCCCTCCAAAGAAATCCAAGGGCTGATCTCCTTCAGAATGGCCTGGTTGGATCTCCTTGCAGTCCAAGGGACTCTCAAGAGTCTTCTCCAACACCACAGTTCAGAAGCATCAATGCTTCGGCGCTCAGCCTTCTTCTTCACAGTCCAACTCTCACATCCATACATGACCACTGGAAAAACCATAGCCTTGACTAGACGGACCTTTGTTGGCCAAGTAATGTCTCTGCTTTTGAATATGCTCTCTAGGTTGGTCATAACTTTCCTTCCAAGGAGTAAAGCATCTTTTAATTTCATGGCTGCAGTCACCATCTGCAGTGATTTTGGAGCCCAAAAAACTAAAGTCTGACACTGTTTCCACTGTTTCCCCATCTTTTCCCCACGAAGTGATGGGACAAGATGCCATGATCTTTGTTTTCTGAATGTTGAGCTTTAAGCCAACTTTTTCACTCTCCACTTTCACTTTCATCAAGAGGCTTTTGAGTTCCTCTTCACTTTCTGCCATAAGGGTGGTGTCATCTGCATATCTGAGGTTATTGATATTTCTCCCGGCAATCTTGGGGCAGCTCAAGGGGCACTCATTTACCCAGCTTTTTCACCTTTTCAGTTTGCTTCAAATGTCAAACGACCATGGAGTGTTCGACAGCAACTTCTCCTGTAGTTGTAAGAGAATCAGCTTTGGTCTCTGAGTTGTCACTGTCATCTTCTGATGGCTGGCTACTGTGCCCCTCGTCTTCAAGGCTCTCCTGCTGCCTTTGCGCTACTTCTTGAACCGCCACTGCACTGTGTGTTTGTTCGCAGTTCCTGGGCCACGTGCACTGTTGATGTTGAGAGTTGTCTCCACTGTTTTATGACCCATATTGAACTTGAATAAGAAAATCACTTGACTTTGCTTTTTGTCTAACATCATTTCCGTAGTCTAAAATAAATGTAAAATAAACAGCAAGTCATTAGCAAGAAAAGTGAAGCGAGAAATGTGCATTAAACATAACCACATTTATTTAAGAATGTATTCCAATATCAAACATCAAAATTCAACAGAGCAAAACTGCAGTTACTTTTGCAGCAATCTGATACATTCCCCTAGCAAGGTTGAGGGTCTGTTCCAATTTTTGTACAAACTTGCTAACACTTGTATGCCATTTTTATATTAAAGTGAGTCTAAAGAGGTGCCTCATTGTGAGATTGATTTGCATTTCTCTGATTACTCATCATATTGAATGTCTTTTTATATGTTTGTTGGCCATTTATATCTTTATTGGTGAAACATCTGTTCAGGTCCTTTGCTGGTTTTCTAACTGGACTGTCTTTTTATTGTTCGGTTGTAAGAGTTCTTATAGACCCTTATCAGATATGATTTACAAATATTTTCTCCAGTTCTGTGGATTGTCTTTTAAATTTTCTTGTTAATGTCCTTTGGTGCATAAATGATTTAATTTTAATGAGGTCAAGTTTAATTTTTTGTTGCTGCTTGCGCTTTTGGTGTTACAGCTAATAATTCATTGCTTATCCAAGATCTTGAAGATTTACCTCTGTTTTTTTCCTAAGAATCTTACGGTTTCAGTTCTTATATTTAGGTCACTGATCTATTTTTAGTTAATTTTTGCATTTTGTTGAGGTAGGAGTCCATCTTTATTCTGTAGTTTAATTTTGTCATATCATATGCTCTGGAACTGGCTTCTCATTGACTCTGCACTAAATATACCCTTTACTTTTATTTAGTATGTACTTTACTATCTTTAGACTTCCCTGGTGGCTCAGACGGTAAAGCGTCTGTCTACAATGTGGGAGACCCGGGTTCGATCCCTGGGTTGGGAAGATCCCTTGGAGAAGGAAATGGCAATCCACTCCAGTACCATTGCCTGGAAAATCCCATGGACAGAGGACCCTGGTAGGCTACAGTCCATGGAGTCGCAGAGAGTCGGACACGACTGAGTGACTTCACATTCATGCACATTCATTCATTTACTATCTTTGCCCGCCCCTGAAAATTGGTCAAGAAAAGTGTGCACGGTTTTCTGTTTGGGGAAAAAATGTATCATGTTCTATCGGCACCCAAACTAAATGTGTGTTGAAAAGATCAGTCCCTTCTAGCCCACACCAGTCTTTCAACTTTTTCCGACTTTTCTCTGTTCTGTTAACAGCCCCAGTGGTCTTGCAGACAGAAGCCTCCAACTGACTTATTTCCTGTGCCCTCTCCTTCCTGAACACCCCAGATCATTTGCCAAATCCAGTTCATTTCCACTCTGCAGTGCACGTCCCAACTGTCTTTTTTCCATTCTCCTTGGCATCACTTTAGTTGATAGATTATATTACCACTTTAACAGGGTAACATTGGAATAGTCTCCAAACTGGTGTTTTGCACCAGGCTCTCCTCCTCCAGTCCGTTTTGTGGATATCCCAGTACTAGGTCAGTCTTTCTGAATCACAGCTTTGATCAGGGCCCTTCCTTTTTCAGAAACCTTTGGGCTTGGTTGCCGGCCAGGTAGAGAGAAGAGAGCTTTTAGCTTGACTTTTAGGACTCTCCTTAGAGTGATCCAGCGGGCATGTCTTTTGTGATGGATATTGTGCTCCTCTCCTGGTGGGCTGCCGTCTTTGGGTTCGCATAGACTCGGACACGACTGGAGCGACTTAGCAGCAGCAACAGCAGCTGCCCCTTTCAAGCTGGCCGCCTGCTGATTGGCCACACATGCTTTGGCTTTTCCAACTTTTGACTTTTTTCTTCTACCTAGAATGCTATTATTTCCTCTTTATACCTCGTGAAATCCTTTTTTTTTTTTTAATTGGGACATTAATTCTTGGTAGTGCTGTCTGCTCTGAACTCCACTCTTGCCTTTTTGCTAACATCATGTACGATTCTGTGCAACACACAGATGTCATACATAGTGCACACCCTGGAGATAAACATGTCCCCTAACAGCCTTTGTTTCTCCCTAAGCAGCCGATGCAATGCTGTGTATGTGTAGGTGCTCAATAAATACTTGTTAAAGTACTAATAAATACCTGCCTGAAGGTAGATGAGAGTAAATATTTCATTTGTATGGAAGTCTTGAAGTCTAGTGCTGTTAGAAGAAACAAGTTCTATAAACTAAGCTTCCTTTCAGGCTTTTTTGTTTGTAGGTTTAATTTGGGTGTATATGACATGAAAGCAAATTAAAATTTAAGTAGCCAACAAAAATATCATTTCTGGAAGAAATTTGAACCCTCTACAGGTTGGTTCCACCATATTATATATCTGCCTTTCCAGGCCTGTCTGCTTGTACTAAATATCCTTTGTAATCAGTTTATGAGAGAATGTGTTATTCAAAACTAGGTAACATTTGTAGTTATGTAGATATGAATGGGGAAAGTATTCTGTAAACTTTCTAAAGTTCTCTTGGATCTGTGGCATTATATGTATATTTTCAAAGCTTTTATTTTTAGCTGTGCTCTTCGTTGCAGTGTGCACGGAGCGTCTCGTTGTAGTGGCTTCTCGTTGCAGCCTGAGGGCTCTAGAGCGTGGGTTTCAGGAGTTGCAGTTCCTGGGTTCTAGAGCACAGGCTCAGTACTTAGAGGCACACGGGTCTAGTTGCTTCACGTATGTGGGATCTTCCTGGACCAGGGATCGAACCCATGGCTCCTGCATTCACAGGCAGTTCACCACTGAGCCATCAGGGAAGCCTTCCATTATGTTTTATTGAGGAAAAACTTAAAAAGCATTATAAGCAGGTAGCAAGCAGGGTGGTGCTGGTGATGGTTTAGTCGCTCAGTCGTGTCTGACTCTTGCGACCCCATGGACTGTAGCCCGCCAGGCTTCTCTGTCCATGGATTTCCCAGGCAAGAATACTGGAGTGGGTCGCCATTTCCTTCTCCAGGGGATCTTCTTCACCCAGGGATCAAACTGTGTCTCCTGCATTGGCAGGTGGATTCTTTACCACTGGTCCACCAGGGAAGTTCATATATTTGTATATACATATACAAAGTTAAATGTGTATAAAAATTTTTCATAGTGGTATTGCTATTTGAATAATAATTCTTCCTATCCAGAGTAGTGAGTACCATATCTCTTGCACCTCTTTAGCTTCAGTGGGTACTGAATTAGCTGTCAAAGTACTTGGATAGGCTGATCAAATAGATACTCTTTTTAAATTGACAGGGCAATAGTGAAATTAATACATTGTAAATCAACTATACTTCAGTAAGAAAAAACACACAGTAAAAACCAACAGAAAGCAGCAGCAACAAAAAAACCCCATGCATTGGTGGATTTGGTCTCTTCAAATATAGTAGATTCCTTCACTGTATTAACAGATTCTCATCTAGTGATTCCATGTTAAACCTTTGTTTTGGTGTATTAAGAGCAAAATATGTAAGTCAAACATCTAGTAGTGTGCTTGACTGAATTTACTCATGAGGTATTGTCAGAGAACACACTTCATAATTTGAACTTTTTAGGGACCCAAAACTCACTGAAGAGGTTTAGCTCTTTTTTAAAATTTGTATTATTTGTTTTACCTTTGGCTGCGCCCGGGCTTTCTCTAGTCTGGGTGTGCGGGCTTCTTGGGGTGGCTTCTCTTGTTGTGGAGCCTGGGCTCTAGGGCGCGAGGGCCTCAGGAGTTTTAACTCGCAGGCTCTAGGGCACAAACTCAGCAGCTGGGGCGCATGGGCTTTGTTGTTCTGCAGCACGTGTAATCTTCCCAGAGCAGGATCAAACCGCCTGGCGCCTGGCGGGTGGATTCTCAACCACTGGACCACCAGGGAAGTCTGAGACTTAACTTGTTATTAAGCCACCTTGTGCAAATGACACTAACACATTTTTTGCTTGGTGGAAGGGTAACTGATTTTGTAAGTGATTTTCTAATGATTTGTTAATGTGTGAGAGGAGTAGCAGTTTATTCTAAATATGAAACCCAACCCCATTGAATTTACTGTGTACTGGGTTTGAAAAGACTCACTTTAAAAATGAACAGTTGTGTTTTCTTAAAATGTGTGAGCCTGGAGTCTTCAGTGTGTTTCCAGGAGTTGGAACTTGACTTACTGTGCTTGAGGTCAGTGATTCATAGCCTATTGTGCAGCAACAGCTTACTAATGATTGATTGAATGGTACAATCATGTGCTTCTAAATGCTTTTCAGTGTTTTATCTTCTAAAGTAAATTTTGCTTTTTAATTAAAAAAAAAATACTTTGACAACTGGCTTTGAGTAGTGGAAATCATTAGCTGATGGATGCAGTTTGCATACAACTGTAACTGGGAACTGCTGCCTTTTTATTTTAAAATTTAATAATAATAATTTTATTATGGCATAAATCTTGTTACATATAAGCTAGGAAGTACCAAAAAGAAAAAAATAAGCCATACTCATAGGACTCAGAAATAAACAGTTTTAACCTTTTGATATATATCCTTCTAATACTACTGTGTTTGTGCCTGTGTTTGCATTACAGAAGTGGAGTATTTGCTATATTCTGGGTATCGTTTTAAGTGATTAAGCTTAATATATAATTTAATGTTCATAAAAATTCTAAGAGGTAAATACTGTTACCCTTATTTTACAGAAAATAAGAGACTGAGTAAGGTTAAAGAGGTTACCTAAAGTTGTGTGGGTAATAAATAGTGGGATTAAAATATAAGCAGCTGGGACCAGACTTCTGTGCTCCTGATTGTTGTGTTTTACACACTATACAGGTTTCCGGGACTGCCATAACAAATTACCGGAAACTAGGTGGCTTAAAACAAATTTATTCTCTTACTCTGGAGGCTGGAAGTCTGAATTTAGGGCATCCCCAGGGTCATGCCCCCTTGAAAGGTTCTTAGGGAAGAATTCTTCCTTACCTCTTCTTAGCTTCTGATAGCTCCTGGCATTTCTTGGTATTCCTTGGCTGGTAGTTGCCTCAGTCCCGTTTCTTTCTCAGTAGTCTTATGACCTTTTTCTGTACATGGTAACCCACACCGGTATTCTTACCTGGGAAATCCCATGGACAGAAGAGCCTGGTGGGGTACAGTCCATGGGGTCACAGAAGAGTCAGACACAACTTGGCAACTAAACAAGAAAATCTATTATGACTACATCTACAAAGATTATGGTTCTGAGAGTCTGGGAGGACATGAATTCAGGGGGATACCCTTCAACCCATATACACACTATTTGTAATCTGTTTTCACTTAAAAACTCTCTTATTATGGGACTTCCCTCGTGGTCCAGTGGCTAAGAATCTGCCTTGCAATACAGGATATGGGGGTTCAATCTGTGGTCAGGGAACTAAGATCCCCCGTGCCACAGGGCAGCTAAGCCCATTTGCCCAGCTACTGAGCCTGCATACTGCAACTAAGACACAGCACAGCCAAATAAATAAACAAAACAGTCAGACAACAGCAACAACAACAACGTCTTGTGACCATTTCTTCATTCTTAATAAGATTCTACATTTTTTTAAATAGTTTTTTTTATGGGATCATTTTCAACGTCTTTATTGAATTTGTCTCGATATTGCTTCTGTTTTGGGCTTTTGGCCCCGAGGCATGTGGAATCTTAGCTCTCCACCGGGGATTGAACCCACACCCCTGCTTTGGAAGACAAAGTCTTAGCCATTGAACTGCCAGAGAAGCCCTTATACTTTTATTTTTAAAGGCTTCACAATATTCCTTTACCTGTATGTAGAAACTTGCCCCTGCTCAATGCTTTAAAAGAAACGTTGACATGTTATTAGTGTGGACTTTAGGCCAAGCCGTTTTAGGTCCATCATTCACCTTGGTTGTCAAGACTCGACTGGGAGAGCAGGATGTATTGGTGTACCATTTCATATATAGAGGTCTTATCCCTGTCACGCTTTAAAATACACACACACACAGGGAATCACACTGTGCATAACTGTTCTTAAGTTAGCTTAACTTCACAATGTGTACCATCTTTTTTTTTTTTTAATGGATGCATGGTATTCAGTTGTGGCTGACCACATTTTGTTTAGCTACTTTCTTATTGATGGACAGGTACTTGGTTTATATAAAGTTACTTTGGTATTAGGTGTCTTAATACAAACTTGCAGATGCAGTCCTTGAAGTGGGGTTGCTGGGGCTAGGTGTGTGGGCAATTTAAATTTTGATAGGTAGTATCAAATTCACTTCAAGAGTATTGTATCAATATTTATTTTTACTACATACAAGGAGTGCCTGTTTTGCCACCCTCTTAGCAATGGAAGAATAGTGTTTTACCTGTTGCTGGTCTGATAGGATAAATATGTATTCTGGTTAACTTGTATTGCTGTAATTCTGAGTGAGGTGGGACATCTTCCTTTATCCTTATTGGCCATTTGTATTCCCCCCAGCTTGACTGGAGCCATTTATATTGTTCTGTGGCTCGTGTGTGTTTTCCACCTCAAACAGTTGTTACTGTTTGTGTTTTTTTTTATTAATTTGTGTGAGCCATTTGCATATTCAGGAAAATAGCTTATTAAATGCTTGCCTTTCCTCCAGTTTGTCTTTTAACATTGTTTATAATTTTTTAAAACCATGTAGCAGGTTTTTTTGGTGAATTTTTATGATGTTGAATCCAGCAGTCTTTTCCTAAGATTTCTGCTTAAAAATCCAACCCCTTACCTAATTGTTATATAATTATTCACATCTGTTTTCTTTATGATTGCATAATTTACTTATAAATCTTCTATACAGCTGAAATTTATTGGACAGTGTGCTGGGGTTGGTATCTAACATGTTTTTCAGATGATTAGTCAGTTTTCTCATTCATTGTGAAATTCACATCTTGCCTGAATGATTTGAAGTGCTGTGCTTATATGTATATTTGGGCTTGGTTTTGAGCTGCTGCTTCTGTTGTATTGGTGTGTATGTCTCATTCCCCAAAGGCAATCTTTTTAAATTCTTTAAACCGAATTTTGGGTTTTTACCACTCTATTGATTTTTTTGTTTTGACCATTATCTGTTGACTTTTATAGGGAGATGAGAATGTTACTTTGTGAGAGCCAATGTGGTGAAGAGCAAAGTTCAAAGCTTCTACTGTTTACTATCTGTGTGACCTTTGGCAAGTTATTTTATTCTCTCTGTGCCTTGGTTCCTTATATGTAAAGGATAATATCAGTTTATATCTGAGGATTGGATAAATATGTGTAAAGATTTAGAGCTGTACGCAGCACATGGTTATTTTTAGTTACATTAATCCTCTCTGATGCTCCCATTTTAATTATCTAAGTCAGTTTTCAGTGTTTGTTTTTTTTTTTAACTATTTAAAATCCTCATTGACACTTGAGCCATTAGTGTGTTGGGATTCCTTTTCCTCTCCTGCACAATCCTTTGCTGCCATAAGGGGGATAATTGTCTTAATTTTTTGGTTTGCTCCGTCTTAGTTTTAAAATGCTTTATTTATTAAGTTCAGGTGTACAGCTCAGTTCAACATCTATACAACGTCTATATACAGGATATACAGAAAATTATATTTTTTTCTGTATAGGAGTCAGATTTTAAAACTGAGTTATCCTCAAACTCTTTCCGTTCAGTCGCTCAAAGTCTACCAATTACAAACATCTTCTCAGTAGGTTGAGACGCTTCAGGTGTCCGCTCTCAGTTTTATCTTTGTGAAGAAGTCTCTTGCAGAGTGTTGGCCTACTGCACTGCAGAACTCTTGATCTGCTGCGTATTCTCCCCTACTTTGTCAGAACCTCAGTTTCCCGGACCCTATTTGTAAACTTCCTATAGAGAGTGCTGCTGCTGCTGCTAAGTCGCTTCAGTCGTGTCCGACTCTGTGCGACCCCACAGACGGAAGCCCACCAGGCTCCTCTGTCCCTGGGAGTCTCCAGGCAAGAGCACTGGAGTGGGTTGCCATTTCCTTCTCCAACGCATGCATGCATGCTAAGTCACTTCAGTCGTGTCCAACTCTATGCGCCCCTATGGACAGCAGCCCACCAGGCTCCTCTGTCCACGGGATTCTCTAGGCAAGAATACTGGAGTGGGTTGCCATTTCCTTTTCCAATAGAGAATGTAGAGGAGATAAAATTTGACTTTCATATTCTGAAAACTATTTTACTCTGATGTTTAGTTTATACCCCAGGATTGTTTAGGTAGCAACTTGAAGATTAGAAATATTTTTCTCAGACTTTTGAAAGCATTGTGCCTTTATCTTGTGTTTTTCAGTGAAAATGTTGAAATGTGATGCTGACCTGGTGCTTTGTTCTTCGAATTCTGCGTTTTCCCTCTTTGGAAGCTTTTGGTAACTTAGCTGTGTCCCCAGTGTCCCGAAACTTGACAGTGATGCATTTCAGCCTGTGTTCTTGTACATCGGGCTTAGTTTTGGGGAGCCCTTTTAGTGTGGAAACTATTCTCTCTTGGAATATCTCTTATTTTTTCTTCTTCCAGTTTTATTGAGATTCGGTTAACATGTTGTTGTTTAGTCGATCAGTCGTATCTGACTCTGTTGGATCCCATGGACTGGAGCCTACCAGGCTCCTCCATCCATGGGATTTCTCAGGGAAGAGTACTGGAGTGGGTTGCCATTTCCTTCTCCAGGGGCTCTTCCTGACCCAGTGGATTAAACTCGTGTCTCCTGCATTGGCAGGCAGATTCTTTTACCACTGAGCCACCTGGAAAGCCCCTGGCTGACATACAGCACTGTATAAATTTAAGGTTTACAGCATAATGACTTCACTACATACATCATAAAATGATTATCACAGTAAGTTTAATAAACATCCATCATCTCATATAGATACAAAATTGAAATAGAAAAAAACATTTTTTCACGCGAGATAGCTCTTAGAATTTGCTCTCATGTATAACATGTGGCAGTGTTGATTATATTTATCATGTTGTACATTACATCCCTGGTACTTATTTATCATGTATCTGGAAGTATGTAGCTTTTGACTGCCTTCCTGCAATTCCCGCCTCTGCCTCTGGTAACCAAAAATCTGATCTTTTTAAGGAGTTATGTTTTTGAAGTATGATTGACCTACAGCAACACTATGTTAGTTCCTGTCATGCAACATAGTGATTTGATATTTCAGAATATTTTAAAATGATCAGCACAGTAAGTCTGGTAAGTGTAGTTATGGTATGTCACTGTACAAAGATGGCTACTCTCGATGCTCCTCACGCTGTACATTTCCATAACTGTGACTCATTTTTTTTGCACCTGAAAGTTCCTCTTAATCTCCCTCACGTATTTCTTCCCTCCGCTTAGCTGCTTCTCTCTTGCAACCACCTGTTTGTTCTCTCTGTATTTCTGTATTTTGTTCTGTTTGTCCATTTGTTTTTCTTAGATCTTAGAAATTTTCTTGAATTAATTCTTTGATTTCCTCCTCTTTATTTTCTCTGTTCTCTTTCTTTAGAATGCCTATTTTTCAGATACTGGATTTTTTGGTCTGGTCTTCTGTCTTTTTTTTTTTTTTTTTTTTCTCTTTTAATGAACTTTTGACAAAATTTTTGCTCTGCTTTCTGAGATCTTCTGAGAGTTGTTTTCTTCAAGTTGCCTTTTGTGTTGACTTGTTTTAGTTTTTTATATTACGTTTTACCTTAAGTACTTGTTTCTTAGCTATCTACTTTTATTTAAGAGTAGGACACAAAAGTAAATTGGAAGTTGTGGGCCAGACTGTAGGGTTTGTTAACTGAGGGCTTAACAGCTCCACCCATTTCCTCCAGGGTGGAGCACTCACCAGCTCTACAGTGCTTAGACTGTATTGGGGATCTGCGTTCTAATGCATAGTTTGGGCAAATAAATGCATTACTTCTGTTTTTATCCATGTCTTCACCTTCATGTGTAGGGTACTTGGTGCTCTTAGTTTCTCAACCTTTTGGGAATCCTGATCTTAAGTTGGATTGCTTTTCTGCTTGTTGTCACTGCTGACCCAGGAGGAGTCATCTGTTGCAGGTCAGCTAAGTCATTGACCACTTTGCTCCCTGCTTTCTAGCGACCCATGTGTTGCCTCCGCACTTGTTTATTTTGTCCTTGTGATTTTTCTGACTTTTCCCTCCAATTTTTCTTCATTCAGGCTGCTATAACAAAAATATAGACTGTGAGCTGGGAAGTCCAAGATCAGGGTGCCAGAAGATTGCATGTCTGGTGAGGGTCCTGGCTTACAGATGGCTTTTCATTGTAACCCCATGTGATGGAAGGGGCAGACTCTCTAGGATGTCTTTTATAAGGACACTGATTCCATCCTCTGAGAGGGCTTTACCCTCATGACTGAATCACCTCGC
Source organism: Bos indicus (assembly GCF_029378745.1). NCBI lineage: Eukaryota > Metazoa > Chordata > Mammalia > Artiodactyla > Bovidae > Bos > Bos indicus. Next base: position 10,230,431 of record NC_091782.1, on the reverse strand, counting down.
AAAGGCTCCACCTCCTATTAGCATCGCATTGGGAGTTAGGGTTTCACAGTGAATTGGGGCGGGGGCAAGGGCACAAGCATTCATTCAGTCTGTAGCACAGTACTTAAATTTTAGGAGGCTTTCGGGAGAGAGCAGAGGCGAAAGTATGAAATTTTTAATTGGAAGCTGAAAAGAAGTATTGGATTTGCATCTAAAATTTTTTATTTTGTTTTTTTATTCTTATGATTCATGTGATTGGATATGATATAAAGTTTCAGTATACCAGTTGAATAACCGATCAGGTAATGATGTGTATTTAGATAGCGTTCATTCACTAAAATGGGTCTGCTTTTACCTGAAGGATAAAGAACAAACTACAAATGGTTATCACTGACTGTGAGATTATATAGTTGTTTATTTTCTTTTTTATACTTTAATTCTTTCTCACATTAATTTACAGATTTTCTGTAAAGAAAATGTATTGTGTAATTAGGAAAAATAATACCTAAAAGTAGAGAAAAATTTTTAATCACAGTCTCAGATAAAAACTGGACCTTGGTCCACTGTTTTTTCTTTTAAGCTAACCACTATTTTGAATTTATTTATAAACAGTGGTTTCCATATTAGTTTTTATTTTTGGCTGGGCTGGGGCTTCGTCGCTGCATGAGGGCTTTCCCTCGTCGCGCGCGAGGTCTTCTCTTGCTGTGGATCGTGGGCCGCAGGGTGAGTGGGCTTAGTAGCTGTGGGCCCCAGGCTTAGTTGCCCCGTGGGATGTAGGATTTTCCGGACTGGGGATTGAACTCCTGCCCTGGCAGGCGGATTCTTAACCACTGGGAATCCCTCTACTGTGTTCTTCTTTTATTTAATCCTAATCTTTTCAGAGTTGTGCTCTGTCCTTTTACTTCCTTTGGGAAATCTGCAGTTAAAAACTGATTTTGGGTAACTGTGTGCTTTGCAGAGTTCATTCTGGTCTATCCCCCAGCTTTTTATTTTGAAGACTTTCAGAACTACAGAAAAACTAGCACAATGAATACCTGTGTAATGGCCATTTTACCATGTCTGCTTTATTTTTACAGTATCTTTATTGAATATAACTTACATATCATAAGTTAACCCACTTAAAATAATAACTGAATGGTTTTTGGTAAGTCTACAGAACTGAGCCACCATCACTGCAGTCCACTTGTGTGATATTTTCATCATTTCCATAACATTCGTCTACATGTTTATAATTCATCCCCATTCCTACTCCCAGCCTCAGGCAAACACTACTTTTTTTTCTGTCTCTGAATTGTTGCTTTTTCTTTACTTTTCATATGAACGGAAGCATATAATAAGTGCTCTTTTGTATGTGGCTTCTTTCACTTAGTGTTGTGTGGTGTTTATCCATGTTTTAGCGCGTATCAGTATTTTTATTTATTTTCCATTTTATTATGTTGTAATTTTCCATTGTATTGATACATACCACATTTTGATTATCCATTTACCAGTTGATGGACCTTTGGATCTTTTCTTGCTTCTTGGCTATTATGAATAAAACTGCTATGAACATTGATTTGCAAGACCTTTTTATGTGTGTTTTAATTTCTTCTGGGTAGATACCTAGGAATTAACTGCCATTTTTTATTGTAAAGTTATGTTTAACTTTTTAAGAAATTCCCAAGTATCTTTTTCCAAAGCAACTATCATTTTACATTCCCGCCCGCAATGTATGGGAGTTCTTTCTCTGGATTTCATACTACTTTGCCCCCTTGAACCATCTGCGATAAATTGCAGTCATCGCCACATTTCACCCCTTAGTCCTTCAGTAGGTATTTTCTAAGAACGAGGGCATCATGCTGCATATCTGCAATGTCATTGTCACTGCCAAAGAATTTAGCCTGGAAATACTAGTGTTTTTCAAATACAGTTCATATCTAGATTTTCCTATTTTTTCCCCAAATGCCCTTTGAAACAATCCAGAATCTTCTCAAGCACCTCGTGTTATGTTAGGTTGTCATGTCTTTAATCTGGAACAGCCCCTCACCTTTACCATTTGCATGTTTTATGACCTTCGGTTTTTGGTGGTGTTTTCTCGGGGCGTGCTGCGCTGGGTCTGTGTTGCTTGTCTGGGCTTTCTCTCGTTGCGCTGAGCAGGGGCTACTCTCTGTTGTGGTGCTCAGGCTTCTAGCGTTAGCCACTTCTGTTGCAGAGCGCAGGCTCTAGAGTGCGGCTCAGTAGTTATGATGCAGGGGCTTAGTTACTCCCCAGCAAGTGGAGTCTTCCCGGACCAGGGATCAAACCCATGTCCTCTTCATTGACAGGCAGTTTCATATCTACTGCACCACCAAGGAAGTCCAACATTGACATTTTTTAAGAGTTCGGGTCAGTTGTCCTCTTGAGTGTCCCATATTGTTGACTAATGTGTTTCCTCATGGCCAAATTAAGGTTAATAAGCATTCTGTTGTTAGAAATAATAACAGATGATTCTGTGTCTTCTGTTACATCTACTGTTTGTTCCATTATTGGGCTAAATTTGAGTATTTAGTTGTTTAAGACAGTGTGTATCTGTTAACTGTCCTTTGTAATTAATAAGTAATCTGTGAGAGACTGAGAATATCCCTTTTCCCAGCAATCTTTAGTATCCATTGATGTTTTAGTATCCATTGATGATCCTTGCTTGGGTTGTTTACTGCCAGGTGATTGCAATAAGATAAATTTTCTGAATTTTCAATTCTGTTGTTCCTTCTGTGTATATTGGTTGGCAGTCTTTTCTGAAGATACAGCTTTTTTTTTTTTTTAACGTGGTCAATGAGGCCTTTCAGAAATTTAGTGGGAAATGCAGTCTAAACCTTGTTTCAGAGGTTTGAAGGAAAAGATTGCTTTTTTAAAAAAACTAACTTATTTTTATTGAAGGACAATTGCTTTACAGAATTTTGTTTTTTTCTGTGAAACCTCAACATGAATCAGCCATAGGTATACATATTTCCCCTCCCTTTTGAACCTCCCTCCCAGTCCCACCCCTCTAGGTTGATACAGAGCCCTGGTTTGAGTTTCCTGAGCCATGCAGCAAATTCCTGTTGACTATCTATTTTACATATGGTAATGTAAGTTTCCATGTTACTCTTTCCATACATCTCACCCTCTCCTCCCCTCTCCCCATGTCCGTAAGTCTATTCTCCATGTCTGTTTCCTCCATTGTTGCCCTGTAAATAAATTCTTCAGTACCATTTTTCTAGATTCCGTTAAATGTGCGTTAGAATATGATATTTATCTTTCTCTTTCTGACTCACTTCACTCTGTGTAATAGGTTCTAGGTTCATCCACCTCATTAGAACTGACTTAGATGCGTCCCTTTTTATGGCTGAGTAATATTCCATTGTGTGTATATACCACAGCTTTTTTATCCATTCATCTGTCGATGGGCATCTAGGTTGCTTCCATGTTCCAGCTATTGTAAATAGTGCTGCAAAGAACAATGGGATACATGTGTCTTTTTCAATTTTAGTTTCCTCAGGGTATATGCCTAGGAGTGGGATTGCTGGGTCATATGGTGGTTTTATTCCTAGTTTTTTAAGGAATCTCCATACTGTTTTCCATAGTGGCTATATCAATTTACATTCCCACCAACAGTGCAAGAGCATTTCTTTTTTTCTCCACACCCTCTCCAGCATTTATTGCTTGTAGACTTTTTGATGAGTGGGCATTCTGGCCGGTGTGAGGTGACATCTCACTGTAGTTTTGATTTGCGTTTCTCTAATAATGAGTGATGTTGAGCATCTTTTCTTGTGTTTGTTAGCCATGTATATGTCTTCTTTGGAGAAGTGTCTGTTTAGGTCTTTTTCCCACCTTTTGATTGGATTGTTTGTTTTTCTGGCATTGAGTTGTATGAGCTGCTTATATATTTTGGAAATTAATCCTTTGTCAGTTGTTTCATTTGTTATTATTTTCTCCCATGCTGAGGGTTGTCTTTTCACCTTGCTTATAGTTTCCTTTGCTGTGCAAAAGGTTTTCAGTTTAATCAGGTCCCACTTGTTTACCTTTGTTTTTATTTCCATTACTCTAGAAGGTGAATCATAGAGAACCTTGCTTTGATTTATGTCATTGAGTGTTCTGCCTGTGTTTTCCTCCAAGAGTTTTATAGTTTCTGGTCTTACATTTCGGTCTTTAATCCATTTTGGGTTTATCTTTGTGTGTGGTGTTAGGAAGTGTTCTCATCTCATTCTTTTACATGTAGCTCTCCAGCACCGTTTTCCCAGCACCGTTTATTGAAGAGACTGTCTTTGTCCCAGTGTATATTTTTGCCTCCTTTGTCAAAAATAAGGCACCCATAGGTGCATGGGTTTATTTCTTTTTTTTTTTTTTTTTTTTTGCATGGGTTTATTTCTGGGCTTTCTTTCTTGTTCCATTGGTCTATATCTCTGTTTTTATGTCAGTACCATACTGTCTTGATGACTATAGCTTTGTAGTATAATCTGAAGCCAGGGAGGTTGATTCTTCTTTCCAGCTCCATTCTTCTTTCTCAAGACTGCTTTAGCTATTTGGGGTCTTTTGTGTTTCCATATGAATTGTGAAATTTTTTGTTCTACTTATGTGAAAAAATGCCATTGGTAATTTGATAGGATCACATTGAATCTGTAGATTGCATTTGGTAGTATAGTCATTTTCACAGTATTGATTCTTTCTCCCCAGGAATATGGATACTGCTAATTTTTAAATGGGACTTAACCAGAGTTATAAAGGATTTTATGATGAATGAAGCAGATTTTGGTTACTTGTCTTAATAGTGTGGAGCTGAACATATTTACCTTGACCTCAGCTATAGAGGATCCAAAGAAGCAGTACCGGAGAGAGAGATCTGCTTGACCTTTGTGAAGCTTGAGAAACATATACTTTTTCATTGTGTTTGCATTGATTGGAGATGTTTGCTTTTCTGTCTTTGAGAGACCACTCTTTTTAGGGAAAAATCAGAACAAGTTACAGAAAGTTTTTTCCTGAGTTTTTGTTAGTTTTTCTTTGTGAACCAAATTAGTTCCCCCTCCCCACCCCATGTTTCTTTGAATAGTTTTGTGATTTTTTTTGTTTGTTTTGTTTTTTTTTTGGTAGTAATTTAACTGGTGGTAATTATGTAGTATCATGCAAAGTAGCTATTTTTAAAAATCCTTTTCTTCTGTAACGTAGAAGAAATGCCATAGTTGGATGAGCCGCCCAAACCTGACTGTTCTCCTGTGCAGATGGTTGCCCAGACGTGAGAACATTAAGAATACTTGAGACTGTTGTAAGGACTTTTACAGGAAATATTCTCTCCATGTTGTCTTCCTTGTTTGTTCTCAGTGGGTTGTTACTAAAGATGGCACCAATTTGTGACAGTTTATACTGTTGTTTTATTTGTTCATAAAAGAAAAAGGGGCCTGGTCCTGTCAGGTTTGTGAGTTGTGACAAAATCTGCCTTTTCCCAAGTTCTGTCCAATTTAATTTAGTCTTCCAGCTCTAAGTATGTAGCTTTTTAAGGTACCTATCCCACATGTACCAGAGAACAGCCAAATATAGCCAGAGTATTTGGAGATGTGTTGGCTGCAGAATGAGCAGAGTAGACATTAAGACCACGAGACGTTATTTGGTAGTGATAACGTTGCATTGGCATTGTTCATCATATTACATAGGACTTGGTCAAGTTTTATTAAGATTCATAAGGTACGGTCATTTTTGGAGGTGAATAGGCTGAGGCTTACTGTTGTGTTCTCCAAAGATGGTTTGGTCAATGTAGTTCTTGTAGCACACCATCAGGAAATCCCTAGGCAGGACATATAAGATTGGTGTGGAGCCTTTTAGTCAAAAGTATAGATAGAAGACTTCCCTGTAGCTCATACGGTAAAGAACCTGCCTGCAATCAGGAGACCTACCTGGGTTCAATCCCTGGGTCAGGACTGGAGAAGGTAATGGCAACCCACTCCTGTATTCTCACTTGGAGAATGCCATGGACAGTGGAGCCTGGGGGGTTACAGCCCATGGGGTCTCAAAGAGTTGGGCACAACTGAGCAACTAAGTGTGCGTACACACACACACACACACACACACACACACACGTAAAAGATGTGTGATTTCTTTTTGAAGGCCCTTCATTCCTTTGCTCTATATGCAGCAACAACAGCTAGATTTGAGAGTGGAATGTTGGTTTAAAATTTGGCTTTATGGCACTTTTAAAAAAATAATAAAAGTAGTACCTTTTAGACACATTTCTGACTAGGTTGTAGGGTAAGACACATTTTAACCATTACTGGCCTATTCTAAGTTCCTTGTGAGGTAAACACTTCTGAAAACCATACTTAATTACAGATTTACCTGATCATTCTGTAACTGCTGCCTTAAATTATGTGCCAAAGAAAGTTTCATGAACAACAATAAGCCACAAATGCTTTGTTTATGAAAATAGTTTTGTCTGAATCGTGTTTTGTGTTCGTCATTCTGGGACTTTTTGGGTGTCATACACTTTCACGTCTACTTTGGGCTTGACTCCAGTATCTTCAGAATTGCAGTTAGCACTGAACCTAGCGATTGTTGACCTTTTTAGGAAGTATCCACGACAGTTACATAGCCGAGGGTGGGGGACAGAAGCAAGAAAGATGGGAGTTATTTCTAAATGTGCATCTTTAATGGGTAATTGAGTTCTTGAGAGCACAGCTATGATGAAGGAAATGACTCAGCAGAAAATAGCAGCTTTTTATTTGTAACATTTCTTTATTTTTTTTTACATTCATAGTTTCCTTATATGATATACATTTTCAAACACATGTTAACAGTAAATTAGCAAAACTAATACAGCAAATAACCATTGTATTAATTTTTTCCTGTTTTTTGTTAATGAATTACCACAAATTTAGTGGTTTTAAAAAACACCAATTTATAATTTCACAGTTATGGAGTTCAGAAATGCAAAATGAGTCTCACTGGGTTACAATTAAGGTGTATCAGGGCTGTGTTCTTGTTGCTGCTGCTGCTGCTGCTAACCTTGCTGGAGAATTCAAATTCATGTCTTTGCCTTTTACCACTTCAGGGGCCACATACTGCCCCATGGCCTATGGCCTCATTTCTCCATTTTCAAAGCCAGCATGTCAGGTGGCTCCTTCTCACACTGCTTTCTCTCTGCTTCTCTCTGTCAGTTCCCTCTTCTGTGCTTAAGGAAGTGATTACATTGAGTTCACCTGGATAATCCAGGATAATGTTCCTATGTCCAGGTCACCTGATTAGCATTCTTAATTCTGCTGTGCCATTAACATATGTATACATTGCAGGCATTCGGACTTTATTGGGGTGATGAAAATGTTCTGAAACATGACGATTGTTTTATAGTTCAGTAACTTTACTAAAAATCATTCAATTGTGCCGCTGAAATGAGTATTTTATGCTGCCTAAGTTGTACTTCAAAAGAGTTGTTTTTATAACCTTTCTGTGCTCTCCGTTCCTTATAGGAATAAGTCCAAATTTCTTAATGAAACACATTGGTTTCATCCTAATAATTTAAAAAATTGTGGTAAAATACATGTAACATAGAATTTATTATCTTAATGGTTTTTAAGTGTATAGTTCAGTAGTGTTAAGCATGTTGTACAGTTAATCTCCAGAACCTTTTTATCTTGCAAAATGGAAACTCTGTACCCATTAAACAATAACTCCTCATTTCCCCCTTCCTTTTGCCCCTGTCAGTCAGCATTCTACTTCCCGTTTCTGTTAATGACTACTCTAGATACTTATGACTACCATTAATATTGTATTTGTCTTTTTTGGTGACAGCTTATCTCTAAGCATAATATCCTCAATGTTTACCCATGTTTCAGCATGGTACAGTTTTTCCTTTTGAAGGTCGAGTAATATTCCACTGTATGTATATACCACATGTTGATAGACATGTGTTTCCGCCTTTTGGCTATTGTAAATAATGCTGCTGTGAACATGGATGTGCACATTTCTTTTTGTGACTGCTTTCAGGCTGCTGCTGCTGCTGCTAAGTCGCTTCAGTCGTGTCCGACTCTGTGCAACCCCATAGACGGCAGCCCACCAGGCTCCCCCGTCCCTGGGATTCTCCAGGCAAGAACACTGGAGTGGGTTGCCATTGCCTTCTACAATGCATGAAAGTGAAAAGTGAAAGTGAAGTAGCTCAGTTGTGTCCGACTCTTTGCAGCCCCATGGACTGCAGCCTACCAGGCTCCTCCGTCCATGGGATTTTCCAGGCAAGAGTACTGGAATGGGGTGCCATTGCCTTCTCTGCTTTCAGGCTGGGGCAGCTTAAAGTAAGAGAACAATGAAGTTTGCCAAATTGATTGCATCTTCCTTTCATGAATGATTTGTCTGTAGCATGCAGTGCTGTTTGACAGTATTGTACCCACAGTAGAACTTCTTTCACAATTGGGAGTGAGTCCTCTCAACCCTGCCATTGCTTTATCAAGGAAGTTTATGTAATAATCTAAGTCCTTTGTTGTCATTTCAGCAATCTCTGCAGCATCTTCACTTGGAGTAGATTCCATTTCAGGAGCCACTTTCTTTGCTCATCCCTAAGAACCTCATTGGTCCAAGTTTTATCCTGAAATTGCAGCAGTTGAGTCACATCTTAAGGCTCCGTTTCTCGTTCTCTTGGTACATCCACCACACCTGCAGTTACTTCCTTCACTGAACCCCTCCACAGTCATCCATGAGGGTTGCAATCAGCTTCTTCCAAACTCTTGTAAATGATGGTAGTTTGACTTCCTCCCATGAATCACAAATGTTCTTAATGGCATCTAGAACGGTGAAGCCTTTCCAAAATGTTTTCAATTGCCTTTGACTATATTCACCAGAGGAATCACTATCTGTAGCAGCTGTAGCCTCAAAAATGTATTTCTTAGAGAATAAGACTTGAAAATGGAAATGACTCCTTGATCTATGGCTACAGAGGGATGTTGTGTTAGAAGGCATGAAAACGACGTTAATCTCGTTGCACGTCTCCATCAGAGCTCTTGGGTGACCAGGAGCATTGTCAATGAGCAGTAATGTTTTGAAAGGAATCTTTTTTGAGCAGATCTCAACAGTAAACCATATTGTAAACAGATGTTCAGCCATCCAGGCTTTGTTGTTGCTTTACAGAACACAGGCAGAGTAGGTTTAGCGAAGTTCTTAAGGGCCCTAGGGTATTTGGAGTGGTACAGAAACATCAACCTCCACTTAAAGCCACCAGCTGCATTGGCCCCTGCGAGAGTCAGCTTCTCATTTTGAAGCTTTGAAGCCAGGCATTGACTTCTCTCTCGCCACTAAAGTCCTAGGTGGCATCTGCTTCCATTATAAGGCTGTTTCATTTGCATTGAAAATCTAGCCACTTTCATGAATTTTCTTATCTAGATCTTGTGGATAACTTGCTGCAGCTTCTGCATTAGCACTTGCTCCCTCCAGGACCTTGCACTTTTATATTAAATGGAGATCACATCTTTTCTTAAACTTCAAAACCAACCTCTGCTAGCTTTAGCACTTTTCTGCAGCTTCCTTACCTCTGTCAGTCTTCATGGAGCTGAAGAGAGTTAGGGTCTTGCTCTGGGTTATGTTTTGGCTTTAGAGAATGCTGTGGCTGATTTCATCTTCTGTCTACACCACTCTAACTTTCTCCACATCAGCAATAAGGCTGTGTCACTTTCTTATGATTTGTGCGTTCACTGGCGTGCTCTTTTTCATTTTGTTGAAGAACTTTCCCTTTGCTTTCACAGCATGGCTGTTTGGTGCAAGAAGCCTGGCTTCTGGCGCTCTTGTATTTTGACATGCTTTCCTTACTGAGCTTAATCATTTCTAGCTTTTAAAGTGAGAGATGTGTGACTCTTCCTTTCACTTGAACACTTAGAGGCCACAATCTAATTTCAACAGTGTATCTCAGAATAAGGAGATCCAAGGAGAAGGGAGAATGACTGGCTGGTGGAGTGGTCAAAACACATACCCTTACCAATTAACTTTACAGTCTTATGTGGGCACAGTTCATGTTACAATAGAAATATCATAGATCACTGATCTCAAATGACCATAACAAATATAGCAATGGAAGAGTTCGAAATATTTGTAAGACTTACCAAATGGGATACAGAGACACAAAGTGAGCAAATGCTGTTGGAAAAATGTACTGATAGACTTGCTTGCCACAGACATTTTTTGAGGGGTATGAAATAGAAAAGAATAGCTTTATTGCTTTGCCAGGCAAAGGGATCCTGTCTTGAAAACTGTGGGTCCCAGTGGTGGAGAATTTGATGAGCAGTTTTATAGCCACTGTTCAGGGATGGGGTTGCTGATAAGATCAAAGATCAGGTGTGCACAGGGCCTGCACTCCAGTCTGGCCTCAGGTAGTCTGATGGGTTTCTGTGGTTCCTAAGCTGGCCTCAGATAGTCTTTTTCAAGAGCTTCTCTGTTCCTGGCCTCAGGTGGTCTTCTCTGGTATGAAGAATACTGACATCGCTGACATCGTCCATTCGTCTGTGGTTTTAGTCTTGCTGTAGGACTTAATGAAGCTTAGGTTCTTGATGTCTGGTGGCAGAAAGAATTCAGTGAGAGGCAAAGTGATAGGTAAGAAGTGGATTTATTTAGAGAGAAACACACTCCACAGAAAGAGGGTAGACCATCTCAGAAGGTGAGAATAGCCGCCACAAACTTGCAGTTTGTAAAAAGGCAACTCTAGGGACTTGCCTGGTGGTCCAGTGGTTAAGAGTATGCCTGCCAATGCAGGGGACATGGGTTTGGTCCCTGGTCCAGGCAGATTCCATAGGCTTTGGGTTAACCAAGTCCATGTGCCACAACTGCTGAGCCTGTGCTCTAAAGCCTGCAAGCCGCAACTCCTGAAACCCGCACATTGTAGAGCCCAGGTACCACAAGAGGAGCCTGGGCACGGCAGCTAGAGAAAGCAGGGACAAAGACCCAGCGCAGCCATAAATATGTAAATTAAGTCACAGTCTTCACAAAGAAAAAGCAATTATATCTGTAAAGCACAATAAATGAAGATATGCCAATACTTCCAGTATACAGTTGTGAGGAAAATTGTGAGGAAAATGTGGTAAAAGGAAAGGAAAAATACAGTTGACTTTTTAATAATGCAGGGGTTGGGGTGCAGACCTGTCTTGCAGTGGAAAATCTGTGTATAACTTATATAATTTGACTCTCCATATCTGCTTTTCCCAAGCTGTGGATTCTACCAGTCTCAGATCATGTACTATTTACTATTGAAAAAAAATCTAATTATAGTGAACATACTCAATTTACCTCATGTTGTTCAAGGGTCAACAGTACTATATTTGGTCACTAGTGTATTCTGTTCAAACAAAGATTTATTGAGCACCTTCTATATGCCAGGCAGTGTTCTCAATCTGGGGGATACAAGCAGGAAGAAGTGTGCACCATGTTCTGTAGGGCAGGAGCAGGAAGAAGTGTGCACCATGTTCTGTAGGGCAGGAGCAGGAAGAAGTGTGCACCATGTTCTGTAGGGCAGGAGCAGGAAGAAGTGTGCACCATCTTCTGTAGGGCAGGAGCAGGAAGAAGTGTGCACCATCTTCTGTAGGGCAGGAGCAGTAAAATACAGTCAGTAAGTCTTGCGGTCACCTGTTGACTCATTTCATTGGCAGAGAACTAAAAGCCTTGGCCTGCCTTCTCCCAGAAAGACTCCACATGTCTGATATTTTTCTTGCATCCTTGAGAGGAGCACAGGAGATACAGGGACAGGGTGGGAGAGAGGTCCTTTATGAGGCCATGCTGCTTAGCTTTCCCCTTCCAGTGAGCTGCTACTTTGGGGGCCTAGGGCTTGATGAGGAGTGTAGTAATTATAGGCACCTCTATAATTATAGAGCTCTTTTAAAAACTTAAATTCATTGCTTATCCATTTCATATTCAAACATCCCCTTTGATAAATGACCAACTCCAGTAATAATATAATCAGATTTGAGTCTCCTGAGATTGCTAAAGAGAATTGCTAGCATTGGGTTAAGTCCCTTAGCTCTCCTTACCACTTCAGGTTAAAGGTTTCTGTTCAGGGCATGGATGCATAATTCTGGATTTTGAGCTTTCTCAAATCTGTGGAATGTCACTCCCTTTAAAATTTCCCCTCTCCCCAGCTATGTTTCTTTCAGATATGTTTCATAATGAAGGGAGGAGATGGCAGGTTGGGGGACCCTGGGAGAAGTTTGGAAAGGGGCTGTCTATATTGTGTTCATCAGGGTCTCACAGTTTTCTTGATACAGAGAATTCTTGCCCTGAAATTCAGCATAAATCTCTTAATTACCTGACCATTAGTAGTTTCAGGTCTCTGACTTTAGGCAGAAAGTTATATTCTTTTTTTTGTTTTGTTATTGTTACCATCTTTCTAAATTCCATATATATGCGTTAGTATACTGTATTGGTGTTTTTCCTTCTGGCTTACTTCACTCTGTATAATAGGCTCCAGTTTCATCCACCTCATTAGAACTGATTCAAATGTATTCTTTTTAATGGCTGAGTAATACTCCATTGTGTATATGTACCACAGCTTTCTTATCCATTCATCTGCTGATGGACATCTAGGTTGCTTCCATATCCTGGCTATTATAAACAGTGCTGCGATGAACATTGGGGTACACGTGTCTCTTTCCCATCTGGTTTCCTCAGTGTGTATGCCCAGCAGTGGGATTGCTGGATCATAAGGCAGTTCTATTTCCAGTTTTTTAAGGAATCTCCACACTGTTCTCCATAGTGGCTGTACTAGTTTGCATTCCCACCAACAGTGTAAGAGGGTTCCCTTTTCTCCACACCCTCTCCAGCATTTATTATTTGTAGACTTTTGGATCGCAGCCATTCTGACTGGTGTGAAATGGTATCTCATAGTGGTTTTGATTTGCATTTCTCTGATAATGAGTGATGTTGAGCATCTTTTCATGTGTTTGTTAGCCATCTGTATGTCTTCTTTGGAGAAATGTCTATTTAGATCTTTGGCCCATTTTTTGATTGGGTCATTTATTTTTCTGGAGTTGAGCTGAAGGAGTTGCTTGTATATTTTTGAGATTAGTTGTTTGTCGGTTGCTTCATTTGCTATTATTTTCTCCCATTCTGAAGGCTGTCTTTTCAGTTTGCTAATAGTTTCCTTTGATGTGCAGAAGCTTTTAAGTTTAATTAGGTCCCATTTGTTTATTTTTGCTTTTATTTCCAATATTCTGGGAGGTGGGTCATAGAGGATCCTGCTGTGATGTATGTCGGAGAGTGTTTTGCCTATGTTCTCTTGTAAACCACTTGTAAAAGAATGAAACTAGAACACTTTCTAACACCATATACAAAAATAAACTCAAAATGGATTAAAGATCTCAACGTAAGACCAGAAACTATAAAACTCCTAGAGGAGAACATAGAAAGTTATATTCTTACCTTGTATGTCATACTTGCCTTTGGAAGGCCAGACTGGATTGTCTTGAAGAACTTGACTCAAGTTTGCCCAGTGTTCTGTGGGCAGTTTCCTTTTATTGTCCAAGCTCCTAAGACTTCATCTAGCTTTGGAGTATGTATGGAGTGTAACCAGTCACTTTGCGACATAACAGGACTGCCGTCTTGCTAAGCCAAGACAGAGGGAGCCCATTTCTTCCTACCTCACCATGACTTTGTTATATATTGTGGATTTCTCACTTTTGTAATACTTTAGTCTTGTCTCAGTTAGGACTTTATTGGAGAGAATGGAACTCTGTCTTAAACTAGTCTGAATAAAAATGAGAATTAATAACGATACAAAAGTATCTTAGAACCTAACTTAGCAATTCTTTTAGGCTTCAGAAACAACCAGAACCAGAGACTTGAATGTTGTTAGACCTCTTTTTCTGGCTGTTTGTGAGTGTGTGGTGTTCTGTGTGCCTTTGGAGATTCTCTCCCTGTATCTGAAATGCCCCTTCACCCCCTTTCTTTAGATGGTTAAACAGTTCATTGGGGGTACTGTTTTGATGTTACCTAGCTGATGATGCTTTCCCTAACGTCCTAAGTTGGAGAAGGGTATTTTCTGTACTTTTGTAGTTCTTGGTTAGGTTTCCTCTCTGAAATTTACTTCATTGAATTGTGATCATGTTTCCACATCTTTTTCTTTTTTGATATTAACCTTTTTTTCCTTTAAACTTGGCGCTGTCTTCTTGTGGCACGCAGGCTCTTTGGTGCGGGGTCTTCTCTAGCTGCGGCACCCTCAGGCTTCTCTGCGTGCAGCTCACAGACTTCTCTTATGATGCACGGGCTCTAGGGTGCATGCACTCAGTTGTGGCATGCTGGCTCTCTAGTTGTGGTGCTTGGTATCTTAGTTCCCCAGCCAGGAATTGAACCTGTGTCCCCTGCTTTGGAAAATGGATTCTCAACCACTGGACCTCCAGGGAAGTCCCCCAAATCTTTCTTAACAGACTTTGTGTTCCTTGGTAGCAAAGACTTTGTCTTATTTATCTACTGTTCTAGTACCTAGAGTCATGAATGAGTGAAAATTTAACAAAAAGAAATATAGGAGAAGTAAATACTATCTATAGTTATTGATTGGCAGTTAGGGAAAGGTTTTTATGCTGCTAATTTAGTTTGATTCTGAACATAACTGTTGTTGGTTCTTTCAGCCCTGGATACTGTGTTTGGGAGTGGGATGTGTCTCTCAGTTGCTCAGAGCAGAAGCGCACTGCGCTCGAGTCACGGCGAGGTGTATCGTGCGTCGCAGCTTGTCCCCGCTCGGTTTCCGAGGGCTGAGCTTTTCCGTTTATTGCCCTTGCAACCGAAGTGTCACCACTGGCTAGCTAGGATCACACAGAGGACGGAATCCCACTCACACCCAAGAGGCTGTCCAGCTTTTTGTTCTATTAAAAATATTTGATCTTCTTTAACACATGGGGCTGGTGCAACTGGATAACCACAGACAAAAGAATGAAGTTAGACCCTCTGCCTCACTCTTTATACAAAAATTAAATAAAAAATGAATCAGTGACCTAAATAAAAGTAAAATAATAAAACTATTAGAAGAAACATAGGGATAAGTCTTCATGACCTTGAATTTGGCTACTGATTCTTAGATTTGACATCAGAGTCACGTGCAATAAAAGAAAAACTAGATAAATTAGACTGCAGTAACAAAAACAAACTTCGTGTTGCATCAGAAGACTTTATCAAGAAAGTGAAGACAGTCAGCATAATGGGAGAAAATATTTGTAAATCTTATATCTAATAAGGTTCTAGTATCCAGAATATGTAAAGAACTCTTTCAATTGCACAATAGAAAGACAAGCAGCCCAGTCACAAAAATGAACAAAGGATTTGAATAGATGTTATTTCCAAAGAGGATATACAAATAGCAAACAAGTACATGAAAAGTTGTTTATTGCTCATTAAGAAAATGAAAATCAGAACCACAGTCAGACACCACTTCACACCCACTAGTGGTAGTTGCTTAGTCATCTCCGACTGTGACCCTATGGACTGTAGCCCACCAGGCCCCTCTGTCCATGGGATTCTCCAGTCATGAATTCTGGAGTGAGTAGCCATTCCCTTCTCCAGGGAAATCTTCCTAACCCAGGGACTGAACCCGAGTCTCCTACATTGTAGGCAGATTCTTTCCTGTCTGAGTCACCAGGGAGTCACCCTAGAATGGCTCTAATAATAGAAAAAAGAAGTATTGTGAGGATGTAGAAAAATAGAAACACTTATACATTGTTGATAAAAATGCAAAACGGTTCAGCTGATGTGAAAAACAGTATGGTGGTTTTTCAAAAAAGTTAAACAGAAGAATTACACGTGACCCAGAAGTTCTACTCTTGGGTATATATCTGAAGAAATGAACACATATGCCCACCCAGACATTTGTGTATGAATGTTTATAGCAGTAATAATCAAAAGGTAGACACAATCTAAATGCCCATCAACAAATGAATGGATAGTCAAAATGTAGTATATACATATAATGGAATATTGTTAGGCCATAAAAAGGAATAAATACTGATCAACATGCTACCATTTGGGATAAATCTCAAAAATATTATGCTAAGTAGAAGAAGCCAGACATAGAAGGTTACACATATTGTGTCATTCCTTTTATTTATATAAATTATCCAAAATAGACAAATTCATAGAGACAAAACAGATTTGTAGTTGTCAGGGGATGGAGAGGAAGGAATAATGAGAAATGATTACTTAATGGGTAGGTGGTGTTTATCTCAAATGATTTAAAAGTTTGAAAGTAGAGGTAGTTGCAAATCCCTGTGAATAAAATAAATACCATTGAATTATATCTTATCCTTTAAAGTACGTAGCCTGAAACTGCATACTTATAATCTGAAACAGTGCCACTGCCTTGGGTTTTCATGCAGAATGCTAGTTTTTTACTTTCTCTTTGGAAGCGGTATAGCTGCTGCTGTTAGAAGGACCAGTTCTAAAAAGTTTAAGAATTAATGGGCCAGTAAATAGCCAGGAAAAGAAGGATGAAGAAACAATCTTGGACTTGGCGAGGGCTCTAAGAAGTGGGTAAACAGTGGTGTGACCTTTGCTGCTCCTCTTAATAAAATCTTTCCCTAGTTCTTTCTTCCTGTCTTCACATATTAAATAGTATCATCTGTTAGTTAACTTTTAGGTTTGAAAATATTTGAGCCTTCTTTAGTTCAGCTTCTGTTCCCTACCTGCATTCATCTTTGTTTTAATAAAATTCTCAGTTTCTTCGAGGCCTTAACATTATTGAGAGTCACATTTTTTGCCCCTCATTTTGGTCTTCCACACAAGAGGCTTGTTGAGTTGATGTTGGAAAGCCCTGGTAAGAACTGCCACCTGTTTTGCTGACCCTTTTTCTAGTCAGGTTTTCTCAGTCATTCAGGATAGTGAGGTCTTCTGGTTCCTGCTAGGCCTGTGCCTTGAGAGCAGGGTCGTTGACACTCTATAGGTGAGAGAGACTTCTTGAAGTTCTGAGTAAGTATTGCTTGAAGCCTGAAGATGCTGCTGTTCATGTTTAACTGGATTGATTCATTATTCTGATTTCCCAATTTATGTCCAGATTGTATGGATAGTTTTCTTTTTTTTTTTCTTACAAGTAATTTGAATCCTTTTCAGTTTCTTGTTCAGAGAGGAAAAGGAAAGATATCTAATTTTATTTTGCTGAAAATCTGAGCTAATACTTGGACTTCTGGCATTCCTTCTTAAATTCTGATTTCCTAGTTTTTTTAACTGTTTTCTTTTACTCCTGTATTTTTGGGATGATGTTCCTGATGTATATTCAGTATATTGATGATTTTTCTTCATAAGACTGTTAATCTGACTTATGTTTGTATAAATAGTACAAAAATAAATCTTCTGTGTTTGTGAATATATACACAATTAGACATTTGACCACTTTCAAAAATTTGGCTTAATGAGATGTTATAATTAGCTGATTTATAGAATTCATGATGGTACTTAGTATGTTCTTAAGAAAATAAGATGTTCAGAGCATTGGTAGATAATTGGAACATTCTGGATAAGTTAAAAGATATAGATAGACGTGTGCAAGTTATTTACCTGTCGGTGTGTCTGTGGCCTCATCTATAAAATGAAGGTTGGACAGTATCACTTCTGAGTTACAGAATTGTGTTTCATCAGAAAACACATATCAGCACTACCAGATTCATCTACTCCAATCAGGTTAACTTGATTATCAGTGTGGTTGAAACTGTGTTGTGCACCAAGCCCATTTTTTTTTATCCCCAGATGGAAAAGCTGCCTTGGGCTGATAAGCATCAGTGTGAGAGATAGTTGCAGTTACCCTTGTTTGAGTCCCTGGTTTGCTGCAGACTGCTGGGCTTTATAATGGGGAGGACCCTTGCCTGTAATGGGTGTCTTTTCTGTCCAAGGCTGAGTGCCTTGCACATGGATAAATGTTCGTTAATTAAATGTCTGCCAACCTAAGGCATTGGCATTTACACACATTGCCTCATGCAGTCTTCACAGCCCACCTTGTAACACCAACTTTGTAATATAAAATATAAGCCAAACTTACCATAAAAAACTCAGTTTTGTACATGAGTAAACTGACACAGATGATTAGCCACTTGTTCAAAGCCCCACAACCAGGGATTAGGAGCTTCCTCTAAATAAAGCCATTTAAAATTTTACCTTTTTATAATGAAATGGGATCTAATAAAAAACTTAAAACTTTTCCACAGGAAGGAAGCCATAAATAAATTGAAAAGACAGCTGATGGACTGGGAGAAAATATTTGCAAACAATGTACTGACAAAGGCTTAATTTCCAAAATACACACAGAGTGCATACAACTCAATAATAAAAAAACCAAACCCAATGGAAAAATGAGCAGACTATCTAAATAGACATTTCTTCAAAGAAGACAAACGGATGACCAGTAAGCACATGAAAAGATGCTCAGTATTGCTAATTATTAGAGAAATGCAAATCAAAACCACAGTGAGGAATCACCTCACACCAGTCAGAAAGGCCATCATTAAAAAGTCTACAAATAACAAGTGCTGTTGAGGGTGTGGAAAAAAGCGAATCCTTCTGCACTGCTGCTGTGAATATAAATTAGTGTAAGCTCTTCCATAGAGACAATTGGAGATTCCTTAAAAAACTAAAAATAGAGTTGCCACATGATCCAACAATTCCATTTCCATGCCTGTATCGGGAGAAAACTAGTAAGATACGTGCACCCCCACGTTCATCGCAGCACTGTTCACAATAGCCAAAATATGGAAGCAGCCTAATTGTCCATCAACAGATGAATGGATAACAAAGATGTGATGAATATGTATAATGGAATATCACTCAACCATAAAAAGAATGTAATAATGCCACGTTCAGCAACATGGATGCACCTGGAGATTATCATACTGATCAAAGTAAGTCAGAAAGGCAAGTAACAAGTGATATTACCTACATGTGGAACCTGAAACACCTGAAACATGATCCAAATGAATTTATTTACAAAACAGGCTCACAGACATAGAAAGCAAACTTATTGTTACCAAAGGAGAAAAGGGGGTGCAGAGGATATAAATTTAGGAGTTTGGGATTAGCAGATACACACTACCAGATGAACAGCAAGGCCCCACTGTAGAGCACAGGGAGCTATATTCAATATCCTGTGATAAACCATAATAGAAAAGAATATAATAAAGAATATATTTGGATCACTTTGCCGCACATCAGAAACCAACACAACATTGTAAATCAACTTCAGCTCAGTTGTGTCTGACTCTTTGCAACCCCATGGACTGCAGCACGCCAGGCTTCTTGCCACCAGCTCCCGGAGTTCACTCAAACTCATGTCCATAGAGTCAGTGATGCCATTCAGCCATCTCATCCTCTGTCCTCCCGTTCTCCTTCTGCCTTTAATCTTTCCCAGCATCAGGGTCTTTTCTGATGAGTCAGTTCTTCACATCAGGTGGCCAAAGTATTGGAGCTTCGCATCAGTCCTTCCAATGAATATTCAGGATTGATTTCCTTTAGGATTGACTGGTTTGATCTCCTTGCAGTCCAAGGGACTCTGAAGAGTCTTCTCCAACACCACAGTTCAAAAGCATCAATTCTTCAGCACTCTGCTTTCTTTATGGTACAACTCTCATATCCATACATGACTCCTGGAAAAACCATAACTTTGACTAGATGGACCTTTGTCAGCCAAGTAATGTTTCTGCTTTTTAATATGCTGTCTAGTTGGACATATCAATAAAAATAAAGTAAAATAAAAATTGAGCATTTTAACCATTTTAAAGTGCATAGTTCTGTGGCATAAAGTATATTCACGATGTTATGTAATCATCACCATCACCCATCTTCTTCGCCTGTGCCTTTTTTCCGCTTGTTACACTGCTCCCCTTCGTTCTTTAGGCACCTTTAACTTTGAGATCAGAGTAAAAACTTTTCTTGAGCGAAGACACTGAAGGAGCCCGGAGGTTTAAACTTTCAGGCTGGGCTGAACACTGCATGGTGTCCGGGTTTCTTTCCCATGTCTTCAACCATCTGTGTTGCACGTGGAGTTTCTTGTTGCCTAATAGTAGTTGAGCATGTTGTTTTAAGCAGGAGTGCATGCTATCATGTTTGCTTATTCTCACACTGAATTGGAGCTGTTTAAGTCTGTTCCTCCTGTTCTTCGGCCCAGGGAGGCAGTAATCTAAATGGTCTAAGCGCTGATGGGGGCTGTGTACCTGCCCTGTGGGTTAGGGAACTGCCAGGCTAATGTCCTCTCTTTCTGCCTTGTACTTGGGCAATGATTATGCTTTGTCATCCTTCACTCTTTCCTGCCAGGAGACTAGTTCTCTACTTTCAGTTTCACTTTGGGGTTTAAAAATGTTTCTTAATCTTTCTCTGGCTGAGTTCTCTGGATAATATAGGTACAAGTAAGCAGTTTTGTTGGCTTGGCTGTGGGTTAAGTAGGAATGTGTGAAAAAAGGTTTGAGGAGTGGGGTGGATCCGCCTAAGTAGAGTAACTGGACTTTTCCACTTGTTCGTGTTTCTGCTATGCTGGTCTCAAAGTCCTGTCTGATAGCAGGCACAGCCAAGTGGTGAAATATGACACAGGCTGAATATGAGAATTGGCAGTTGTCCTGAGTGCACAAATAGTTTCTTCGCTCCCAAGCATATTTTACAGCGAAGTGAACAGAAAACAATTCAGGCTGTCTGCCTGAGACCTTTGGCAAAAAAAAATTATCTTTATGAAAAGGTGGACAGTTAAAAAGTTTTCAGAAGAACAAAATACAAATTCGGCCTCTTTTTCTTTCCCTCATTTTATGTCTGATCTCTAAACGTAAGGCTGATTCCAGACATACTCCTGAGTCTGTTGGTGAGTGGTAGGATCTGGGACTCCCTAAGTTCGACCAGTCACATATTCTTCACTTTAGATAAGTACCAACTAGATAAGGAAGTTGCTGGAAAGACTGAAGCCCAAGCTTTCCTATTGAATGGTCAAATAAACAGGCACAGTTTGGACCCTCACCCAGCTCTGCTCCATGTAAATTTTATCTGGCACACACGTGACAGGCCAGCATTTGGTGGTAATGTAATTCCGGTCATTACTCACTAATACTGCAGGCCACCGTTGCATGGGGCTTGACCTGAGGTGGCTGCTCTAAATATAGCCCTCCTTTCTGGCAGCTGCAAACACCTGGAAGAGTAGGCAGGCCCTCAGCAGAAAGCATTTGCTGTTAACAGCATGTGTGTTGGGCAGTTGTGTACCGTCAGGCCTTACATCATGCTATGTTTATGCATAATTAAAAACAACCCACTGGGTCCGTTGGCTTATGCTCGGGTTATATTTGGAAAAATGCTCTTTGTGTTTTTCCTTGGGGACTGGGGATGATGTCACTAGTTTGAGGAGGACCATAAGAGAAGCAGTTAATGTAATTACCAACAATTTCTTTAATGAACACAGCTTACTTAACTTAGCGGCCTTTGGTTTCTGCCACTGATGAGCCAAGCTGTCAGCTGTATGATTCTGTTCAGTTAGGGACTGGTTTGTATGCTTGGTAGTTCCTTCTCATTAGGAAGTTTATAAGTAATTTAAAAAAACACCAACATTTACAAAATTGTGCTTCTAAAAAGAAGC
This sequence comes from Bos indicus, assembly GCF_029378745.1. Taxonomy (NCBI): domain Eukaryota; kingdom Metazoa; phylum Chordata; class Mammalia; order Artiodactyla; family Bovidae; genus Bos; species Bos indicus. The sequence goes on along the minus strand of NC_091782.1, from coordinate 10,208,935 downwards.
TGCACATGGCTCGTGAAAGTGTAAAAGATACTTGTGTGCTCAGTTACTCAGTTGTGTCTGACTCTTTGCAACCCCATGGACTGTAGCCAGGCTTCTCTGTCCATGAAATTTTCCAGACAAGAATGCTAGAGCGAGTTGCTGTTTCCTGCCCCAGGGGATCTTCCTGACCCAGGAATTGAACCTGCATCTCTTGCACATCACTGCGCCACCTGGAAAGCCCCAAAAGATATTTAACCTCTCATGAAAAGAGAAAACCATTTTCAGACCTCACCAAGATCTTGTTTTTCACCCATCAGATTGACAGAAATACAAAATGTTAGAGAAGTATTGTTAATGAATGAATGGGGAAATAGACATTCCATACTTTCATGGTGAGAGCATTCACTAAGTGTATAACTTTTTATTGAAGGAAGTTTAGATATATCTATTAAAGCCACAAATAATACCTGTGTGTGTGTGTGTATGGAAAAGAAGAGATGAGATAGGTATTTTTCATCGTATGAAGCTTTTTTAAAACTTTGTTATTTTTGGTTGTGCCAGGTCTTTGTTGCTGTTCCAGCTTTTCTCCAGTTGCAGAGAATGGGGGCCACTCTTGAGCTGTGGTGTGTGGGCTTCTCATTTCAGTGGCCTATGTTGTTGCAGAGCACAGGCCCTAGAGTGTGGGATCAAAACTTGTGCAACACAGGCGCCCTGCGGCATGTGGGATCTTCCTGGATGTAACCCACGTCCCTTGCATTGACAGGCAGATTCTTAACCACTGGACCACCGTGGAAATTCCCATTGTATTAAACTTTGTGAACCAAGTATTGCCTTTTTAAAAAATGAGAATTTTCTTTAATGCAGCTTCCTTGAAGTTTAGTCACATCTATGGAGGACTCTTTTAATTGACTTTCTTAGCCATACTTGCTGTCCTTATGGGTAAAAGGGGAACTTCTCACATTGTTGCTGATGGTGCTAATAATGCTTACTTTCTATGTGGGTACCTTGTGAAGAAAGTATTGCACAAGTTTGTTGGTCCTTGTGTTTTTTCCTGTTGTTCCTAAGCCAGAATCAACGACTCTGAAGATTAACATACTAGGAGCCATCTGTATACCTTCTTTATACAGGTTCTATAACATGGCCTAAGAAAACAGGCCTAGTTTTCTTTTGTTTGACAATTAGATTATATGCTCTGGAGAGGACTGAAGTCGTTTGCCTTTTCTTTTTATTTGTAGGAACCTACAAGCAGCAATTGGCGCATATTATGACTTTGAGAGCCCAAACATCAGTGTACCCTCCATGTCCTTTGTTGAAGATGTCACCATAGGAGAAGGGGAGTCGATACCTCCTGATACTCAGTTTATAAAAACGTGGCGGATCCAAAATTCTGGTAAATGTATAAAGAGCAATCTTCCCTTGCCCAGTTTTCTTTTCTTAGCAGTTAAAAGAAACAAGGAAATGTTTTAGCTTAAATTACGTGATTGTGTAACTCTTTTTTTCCTTATACATGATGTAGCATTTTCTTGTACTGGTATGATGACCCAAACACCAATAAAATATTCCGTGGATTAGGAAGAATTTCGGTCTTGACATTTAAACACAATTCAATATTCTTTTGATACCAGGAGCTAGGCATGTGTTGGTTGTGGTATTGTCTCCACAAGTATAGCTCTACTCCATCGTTTTATTTCTGCTCTAATTAATCTTCCAGTTATTTCCAGCATGCTAGAGAAGGTACATCCTTGAAAAGAACAAGGTAGCTAGAGTTGTGAGCATCTGCTCTTTTGAAAGCTCATTTCTTTGCAACCACAAGGATTATTCTGTCTGAAATTTTCATCGAGCTATCTATCTGAGCTGTTATCATCACTTTGAAAAATAGGGTAAGAAGTGTACCAATTTGCTCAGAATAGAAAAGATGGAAAGATTGAGAAGTTGCTTTTTTAAAGAATTATTGATTGTTTTGACTTACTGCTGACTTAAGAAAAATTCAGCATAAATTAATTATGGTTCTTTGAAAATAATGTCTGATAACTTGTTACATTCTTTTCAAATGACTTTTAAAATTTGAATGAGTTTATTAGCATGTCTTATTCCATCCAGTAACAATTTATGCTGACTAGGTGAGGATGCTTTAACTTCCTTATTATTGAGTGTTTACAAAAGAAATTCTGAGAGATGGAAAGTTTTCTAAAAGTACAAAAGGAGTATTTAGCTAAAATTTCTTGGTGTGGGGGATCCCTGTCTAGCATGGTAATAGTAATGGTAATCTGATGTGAAATCATAGAAAACTCTGAGGACTCAAACCTTTTGTTGGACGCTGTTTACTTCTCAGTTCTTTATACTTCAGTTTTTTATGATGGGGAGAGACTGGCTAAGCTAGCCTTTTATATCATAATTAGTATACCAAACTTATTATTAGTTTGTCTGGCTTATTTGGAAATAACTTTAGCTTGGATGAAGGTTTGGTGTGTGTTGGAGCAAAAACACATAATCTGGATTGACCCATTGTTACAGGTGACTGGACATCAGTGACTTTATAAAATTTTCATTAGCTTCTTTTCCCCTTTGGTTGTAACAGTGTGGTGCATTGTCAGTTTGAGAGGCACATGGTAATACAGGAAAATAGCCATGTTTTCTATTTTTGTTGAAATTCTTGTTACAAGTTTGATTGTTTTATGTTCCTAATTTGTCTCACCTTCTTAATGTTGCCTGCTTTTAAAAACGTTAAAACAATTTCTTCACGTCAGCTTTTATTCATCATGTTTCTTCTCTGACTCACTAAAATCTGTGTTGCTGATCAAAAATGCTTTTGAAACCTAGCCATGAATTTTTTAAATGAGTGATGTTTGTTTAGAAAGTATAACTTATTAAAAGTTTTGTTTATTTAAAATAATGAATCCAAGACCTTGTTTACTTAATAGTGAAAACACTGGAAATGGTCTGGCTTTCCATGGGTTCTTTATAGTGTTCTTCAATACTGAAAGTTGTCAGAGTACTGTTAAATGTTTTAAATACCGTTTTGTTGCAGAATACCATTTTATATTTCAGAAAGCCTCTTTGAAATATCTTCTCACTCACTAGACAGTTCCTTGGGTTAATGGGAGGTTGGAAGGGATTGATATAAAATGGCTAGAATGTCAAATCAGAACCCCAAAGAGACTTTCACCTTGACTTGAAGCAAAACTTGTTTTGGTGGAACTGGCTCTTTTTCCTCCTACTTTTTGCATAATAAGTGCAATTTAAAACAGTCTCTGGGTCTACAGCCTTTCTTCCTATAAAGGACATTTTTGTTCCTGTACACCTCTTGAAAAATTGGGCAACAGTTGCTAGAAAGGTACTTCGAACAAATAGGTTTTGTCTTCTTCTGGAAGTTGTTATACCAATTGTAAAATAGTTTTGTTTGTAGACTAAATGCTTTCCATTTGATTAAGAAGAAACTGGCCTGCCATAGTTACGTGACAGATATGTTATTAGAGATACAAGGAAGGCAGGCACGTGAGCTGGTTCTTCGGCGTCATCCTAATCTGGCTTGAGTTCTTTCTGCAGGTGGAGTGGTAACACAGGAGTAGTGTGGACTGGAACTGCCCTGGTGGTCCAGCAGTTAAGACTCTGTGCAGGAGGCATGGGTTCAGTCCCTGGTCAGGAAACTAAGCTCTCATATCCTGCGTAGTGAGGCCAAAAAAAAAAAAGGAGGAAGAAGTAGAGTAGGCCTGAGCTCTTTCTCCTCTGGCTCTCATTCATAACCTTCCTTAAGAGATAAGTTCCCCCTGAAAGAGTTTCATAAATAATTTTCATGGTGCCTCTCTGCTGTCATGTTTCAGGCATACTGGACATTCAAGTTTACAAAAGATGAGATTGATAGGAAGGAACTGCATATAGCTGTCCCAGCACCTTCCCCAAGGAAGATAAATGTCATGCATTGTTTAAAATTAAATGCCTGCTATGAAAGTCCTTAGATTCATATCACAGAAAAAGAGAAGTGAGACATATAATGACATAGATGCAGAATCCCAGGATCTACACTTTTGGTACTGTGTAAGTTTTAGAAGTTTGGGGAAACTTGCCAAGGATACTTTATGGTTTAAAATGAAAATTTGAAACTGTCCCTCTTAAGCCAAAAGTAGACCATTCTCTTTACCATTACTTAAAGCTTCTCAGTTATCATAGCCATGCTCTGCTATCCAGCTGTGATGAGTGTTTAACTAAGCATATTATGATAACTCTTACATTTATATGACTTTAATGAAGTAGTTGTGATTGTCATATGAGAGAGTGACCGCAAAGTCATCTATATTTTCTAAACTACGTAGAAATGAATATAGAACAAGAGTTGATGGGGGAGGAAGGGAAACTTGAGAAAGAACAACTATTCCCTCCATTTTTCTTCAGCTCCTTAATAGAGTTACATTTCTTATGTTCCAGTCACTTTATCAGGTACAGGAAAGAAAATGGTACCCAGATCAGTGAAGGTCTCTGTTTGCCTGTAGCTTAATTTGAAATGCATTCTCTAAACTACGAGGGGTTAAAAAACAGAAGGGGGTCTTCGTTGAAGTTTGTCTTTTGTCTTGCTCTTTGGCTGTTCCTTCTGTCCCCAAACTAAATCTCAGACTTTCTGAAACTGGTGGACTTTTGTTTTTGCCATACTCACTGTCATCTCAAAGTTGCCATATGATAGGGTTTTTTGTCTTGTTTTGACTTTTTATTTTTTAATAAAATTATATTCCGTAATAACTGAAGAATCACAACCTTTGTGTGCTTGTGATACTTAACTTGAAAAGTTGTAAAACATAGACTAGTCTTTCTTTTCTTCTAGAAGCATGTATCTACCCCACAGTAAGCCAGTTTGTAAGAGACTTAATTTGAAGCCCTATTATGTTACACTTCTCAAATCCAGATTTTTCTGGTATGCTTAGCTTGGTAGGTCAAACAGCCATCAGTATTTCCCTTCCTTCTGTATCAGGAACCAGTATCAGTGACCTTTTCAGAGTTACCTGCCTTTACATTTGGGGTTGTAAGAACTATATGTCATTGTAAACTGTTGGCAGCTCTCAGAAGGCAGATGATTGGTTCTTCATTTTATAGCCAAGTAACACTTTAGAGCTGATGATGCATAACCCTTCCAGTTTTTTCTTCAAGAAGCTCTCCAAGTACCACATCAGTAGGGTCTGACATAGAAAAAGATAGGACCGTAGCCATCTAATTTTTAATAGTTTCACAGCTTACCAAGTCTCCTGGGAATAGAGCAGTACTCCCTCTTTTGCATAGATGAGAGATCCAACTGTCTCAGCTGCTTGTGCTTGTCTGATCAGGGCAGCCAAGTATTTCCCATACCCAGGCGGTCTTGGTTTTCATTTTCTTTAAAGTTCTAAAAACATTCTTGGGTTTTCATATAAACAGATGTTGTCTTGTTTGATATGTGTGTGCGTGCGCGTGCATGTGTGCATATGTGTCTTTTAAAGAATAATTACGGATTCACCCCTATAGTAGTAATTTAATTTTTCTTTTGGATATTTATCTTTAAAGAGACCAACATTTTCCAAGGTACTTCACGTCAACTGCTACTATTCTTGACCTAAGACAAATATACTTTTGCTAGGCCATAGGCCCCAGAAATGAAAAAAAGAATTTGCGTGTATTACCCGTGTATCATCCACAACCTTCTCAATAGCAGCAGTTGCCCTTTAAAGTGTTAATTTAAGAGGGCACTTTGCTGTTAGAATTAAAAAAAAAACAAAAAAAACATAGCAACCCCTGCTCCATCTGCTACCCTAAATAGCATGAGCCACAGCAGGTACCATTCATGAGGCTGAGATCTCAGCAGTAGAGTGTTGGTTGCTTTTCCTGTCTGGTTCTCCCTTTTTTGAGTAGTAAGCCATCAAGTTTCTAAACTGGCCTGGCACTTCAAGAACAAGGGACTGAGGAATCCTAGAGTACTGTTAGATGAGTTTTCAACATGCTGAGAGTCTTGCCGTGCCCAGCTTTTCATAGTGATTTATGTTTATAATGAATGTAGAAAAGATACAGAGAGGTTTCTGTGTATAGTAAAAAGGAGTGTGTCAGAGAGACTTCACAGAAAGTATCACATCTAGTCACTGTATGTGGCTACCTGTGACCGGTCAGAAGTCAGTGTATTGATTTCTCATGTGAGTTAGTTACATGAATATAGGTGCACAGGAGTGGGAACCAAATAGGACCTTTGCCACCTCCAAAGGCGGACAAGGCATTCTTGCCAAAGCTATTTCTCTGTCTTGCCGTTCCTGTTCTTTCTACAAGCACCTCTGGCTGGTGTCACCACCCCTGAGACCATGGGTCACTGTACTGTTATCAGGGCCTGCTGTTCATACTTTCCCCACTACTGTTTGCCCCTGAAAATGAAGCTTTCACTTGACTCCTCTGTCTTTATTTGCAGTCTTTTGACCCTCAATCTTTTCATTGTTAGGGACTCCAGAAGAAAAAGCAGGGAAAAAGTAGTTTTAAAATGAAAGTAATACAGAAATTACTCTTCATGAGTTTCATCCTCTTTCCTCAACGGAAAAACTGGGGACAGTCAGGCATATTTTTACTTTGAATGTCAGTTCAAAAGTTAAAGTGCAAATGGTCGTGTTTCTTAGTAGAGAAGAAAGCAGTCCTCCAGAGATGTGGGGCTGAGCTTCGTTTCCATGGCTCCTTTCAGACTTCATTCCTAGGTTCTATGGGTTAGTGTGATGTGTAGCCTTCCCTGGGCCCCCAAAACACTACTTCTTGAGAAACCGCCTTGCTTTTGCCATGTGTGCTTTCTCTTAGGGATAGACCATTGGTCAGAGGTTGTCGACTCTGATTCTCTCTAATCAGTGTATAGCTCAAGAGTATGGGTAGGTTTATGTATGTGTGAGAGACCAAGAGGCATCTTCTACAGTTTTGTAATAAACTGCACCCAGCATAGGACCACTGATTGCCTAACATTTTTTTCTTTTGCTTGAACTCAGGGGCAGAGGCCTGGCCTCCAGGGGTTTGTCTTAAATATGTCGGGGGAGACCAGTTTGGACATGTGAACATGGTGATGGTGAGATCGCTAGAGCCCCAAGAGATTGCAGATGTCAGCGTCCAGATGTGCAGCCCCAGCAGAGCAGGAATGTATCAGGGACAGTGGCGGATGTGCACTGCTACAGGACTCTACTATGGAGGTGAGTATGTCCCTGTGCAGCCCAGGGGCGAAGGGGTTAAGGTAACTTCTCAGCTTCCCCAGCACTGCTCACAGAGCTTGTCAAATTATGTAGCAGGGTGTGGTCTCTTTTCCAGCCCCATGCTGGTAAATGATTTGAATTTAATGACTAATTGATTCGGTCAAGTGTTCTCTTTACGCTGGAATTTAGTTAACATTTAGTGAAGTGTATGAGATATATCTTGCAGTCTAAACAATGACTTAGTAGCGCTGCTGTTTTTATAATATAATCTAGTAGGTGCTCTAAGAATACTGAAGGCAGTTTTGTTCTCACAGTCTCTAGAGACAAGTTGTATTAAAGAAAGATATAATGCACAAAATGTGCCTATGTCTCTGATGACCTGTCAAGATACTAAAACCTCTCACTCCTTCTCTTTATTGCCACACTTTGTGGACAGCGTGATTTCCATCCATTGTCTTTTATTTCCATATCCCTTATTCTTCAACCCGGTCAATCCTATACCCACTTCGATAATGTTGATTAACAACTACCGAGTTTCCAAATTCAGTAGCTCCTTTCCAGTCTTCACACTAACTGACCATTTGGCTCCAAACTCTGAATGGTTTCTGAAATGTCTACCTTCTTAGTCACACATGATCCCTTTCTAGTTTTTCCTCTGAATGTTCTTTCTCTGTCTAGCCTCATCTTTGCCCTGGGACTACAGGCATACCTTGATTTATTGCTGTTCACTTGATTGTGCTTTATAGATAATTCTGTTTTTTACAAATTGAAGATTTGTGACAGCCTTTTGTTGAGCATATCTGCTGCTGGTGCCATTTTTTCAACAGCATTTGTTCACTTTGCGTTTCTGTGTCACATTTTGGTAATTCTACCAATATTTCAGACTTTCTCATTTTTATTATATTTGTTATGGTGGTCTGTAATGAGCAATCTATGTTGTTTCTATTATAACTTTTGGGGTGACATGAGCTGTACCCACATAAGACTGTGAACTTAATTGGTAAATGCATGTGTTTTGACCACCAACCAGCCATTCCCCCATCTCTCTCCCTTCTCCTTGGGCCTCCGTATTCCCTGAGATAAAACAATGTTGAAATTAAATTGGGTGATAACCCTTCAATGGCCTCTAAGTGTTTTAAGTGAAAGGAAGAGTCACATATTTCCCACTTTAAATCAAAAGCTAGAAATTGTTAAGCTTAGTGAGGAAGGCATATCAAAAGATGAGACCAAATAAAAGCTAGGTCGCTTTCACCAAACAGCTAAGTTTTGAAAACAAAGAAAAAGTCCTTCAAGGAAAGGAAAAGTGCTACTCCAATGAAAGGAACATAGCCTTCTTGCTGACGTGGAGAACGTTTGAGTGGTCTGGATAGAAGATGAAATCAGCCACAACATTCCCTTAAGCTAAAACCTAATCCAGAGCAAGGCCCTAACTCTTTTCAACTCTGTAAAGACTGAGAGGTGAGAGAGTTGCAGAAGAAAAGGCTAAATCTAGCAGAGGTTAGTTCTTGAAGTTTAAGGAAGGAAGTGATCTCCATAACATAAAAATGCAAGGTGAGGGAACGAGAGCTGATGTAGAAGTTGCAGGAAGTTTTCCAGAAGATCTAGCTAAGGTTATTCACCAAGGTGGCTGCCCTAAACAGCAGTGTAGACAAAATACTAATATTGTTAGAAGATACCATCTCAGACTTTCATAGCTAAGGAGGAAACAGCAGTGCCTGGCTTCAAAGGACAGGCTTTCTTGCTAGAGGCTAAGGCATCTGGGGGCTTTATGTTGAAGCCAGTGTTCACTTACCATTCTGAAACCCTAAGATCCTTAAAAATTATGCTAAATCTATCCCGCTTCTGCTCTGTAAATGAGACAGCAAAGCCTGGATGATAGTACATCTGTTTACAACATGGTTCACTGAATATTTCAAGCCTACTGTTAAGACTTTTACTGCTCAGAGAAAAGGATTCCTTTCAAAATATTACTGCTGATTGACAGTGATCCTGGTCACCCAAGAGCTCCAAGGGAAATGTAGGAGATTTTCGTGTCTACTAACACACTATCCATTGTGTAGTCATAGATCAAGGAATCATTTCTACTTTCAAGTTTTATCCTTTAATAAATACATTTTGTGAGTCTGTAGTTGCCGTAGATAGTGAATCCTCTGATGCACCTGGGTAAAGTAAATCCTTCTGGAAAAGATTAAGAATATTTGTGATTCATGGGAGGTCAAAGTATCAACGTGATCAAGATTTTGGAAGAAGTCGATTCATCGATGACTTTGGAGGGGTTTAAGAATTCACTGGAGGAAGTAACTGTAGGTGTAGTAGGTATGACAAGAGTACCAGAAGGGGAGCTTAAAGATATGACTGAATATCTAAGCTCAGCATACAACTTGAACTGGTAAGGAGTTACGTCTTACGGATGAAGAAAGAAAGCAATTTCTGAGATAGAATCTACTCCTAGTGAAGGTGCTGTGGAAGTTGTTGAAAGAATTTAGAATATTACATAAACTTAGTTGATAAAGCAATGGCAGGGTCTGAGTCCCAATTTTGAAAGAAGTCCTACTGTGGGGAAAATGCTGTCAAAACAGCCTTTCGTGCTGTAGAGAAACTGTTCATGAAAGGAAGTCAGTGCAGCAGACTTCATTTTTGTCCATAACATTTATTTGTACTGGGAAACAAAAAAATTCATGTGACTCACTTTATGGCAATATTCACTGTATTGCAGTGGTCTGGAATCGAAGCAGCTTTATCTCCAAGGTATGCCTGTATTAGATTGTGAACTGGGTGCTGTTCCTGCTCAGTGACCTCATCCACCCAGATGGCTTCAGCTGTCACCAGTACAGCATATACGGCAGTGCTCAAAGTCATGTCTGTGGTGCAGACTCTCTGGAGCTTCAAACCTTTATTGAAGTGCTTATGGACAGACAGAACCCCTGGATGTTTTGTAGAGTTTTGAATTTTAACATCTCCTAGGCAAAACTTATTCTTATGGGAACCCAACTCAGATGATCAGGCCAGAGGCTTGAGTCATCTTTTGTTCTGTCTTATCATCCTTAATCACACACCAATTCCTATTTGTTTCTCTATATCCCATGTCCTAGAGACCCAGAGAAAAATAAATACAAATCGCTCCTGTCCTCAGGGAGCTCTTATCTGGACTCATAGCCAGTGGGACCTTTGGAGTTATTTCAAGAAGTCCTGGAATTAATTTTCTCATATGTATTTTTGCAGCCAGTGGAAACTTGAAATATTTTTCTGCCTGAAAAAAAACGTTAGAAAGTGTGTCTCATAGTGTCATCTTTTGTGAAATCATTCCCTTCTGAAAACCTTTGTGCCTTCTGTAATAGAGCCAAGTTCCTTGGCATCGGGCATAAAGCTCCTCACCATCTGGTCTGGCCTCATTTCGCTTTCATCCTGTCACCTCTTTACTCACGCATCCAGTTCCCAGAGGCACCACATGGTTTCTCTTCTCCATGCCCTTGCTTGTGTTGTTCCTGTTGCCTGAAATGCCTTTTTCCTTACGACAAACCCCTGCTCATCCTCAGGGCCCTGGTGAAGTCACCTTTCCTCCTTCCCTCTTCCGCTCTTCCTACTCTCCCCACCACCCCAAGGAAGTTCGTATGTTACGCACACGCTTGAAACATATCGTGTTTTAGGTGTTTGTTTATTTATCCTTTTCTCCTACTAAACAGTAAACTGTTGGCTAAAGAGTCGGCATCATGTAACAGTCATGTTACAGTCAGCATGCAGAGAGAGTGTCTCTTCCTTTTTGGACTCTGTCTTCAGGCCGCCGCTCCTGAGAGTCTTCCTGCTTGCATAGGCAGAAGTCGTTTCCCCATGCTGAGCTCCGTTTCCCTATAAGCTTCCCTCTCCCTCCTTTGCTTTTCTTTGTCACTGTACCTCTTTCTGCCCAGTTAATTTGGTGAATGTCTAATATCACTTTTAAAACTTAAGATGATACATGTCTTGTGTATCTTTGTATATCTTGAAAAAGCTGAGCCCATTGGAGAGTGGCTGCTCAATAAATTTTTAAATGCATGTCAGTGTTTTTAAGGGAGGAGGAAGATAACATACATGACTTTTTAAAAAAAATTTCTTTGATGCAGAGATACTGCTTCCTAGTGTTCTCCCTTGTTTGAGAGCTCTAGTCTTATTTTGTATGTGTGTGTGTTAATGTTAAATTAAAAATAATTATCACTATATGGGACATTAAAATTTATACTTATAACATCCCTCCCAAATTCTGTAAGTAGGTAGAGTGTAAATATATTAGCTCTGAAGGCAGTAAAAAATGGAAAGCCTTTCTTGGTTGTATAGTCTGTGAGTTGTTTTTCAGGACTTTGAAATCTTATACCTTCATGGGATCTTAATAATTCATCTGAATCCATGGTTTTCAAGCATTTTTCTTAATCAGTGGAATCTTTTCCTTGATAAATGTATGTGAATGCCTCCTCCAAAAAAGAAAAGATAAAAATGAAACTGACTTTTTTGAATTGGGAGCCTCCTTGGCCTATGTCACCTGCTTTCTGAGATAATCTCCATTGCTGTGGGGAGAAGAGTTTGCAACTGGTCATCTAGTCTAATAAAGAATTTAATTCCATTCACAAGCTACCATATTCCAGTGAATTCCTTTTACTGTTAATTATAAAACACATAATGATAGCAGAACTGCTAAATGACAGAAAGTGAAATATACATAATGTGCATAAAGCCGCAGCTGTGGCCTCGTGGGGAAAAAACAAGCTGCCGTGTTCACCTTGGCATGATTGGCCTTTCAGGTTTTCTGCTCACTCTTAACTTGCTAGTGCACTGAGGTTAGTGTAGTGCTAGGAGTTTGGAATGTAGGACCATGTTTCCTGGGCACAAACTTGTATAAGTTAGGTAACTTCTCTTTGCCTCATCTTTCTGTTTTAAGAACAAAGCTTATTTGTTTGCTTGTTTTTGGTTGGGTGGTCTTTTCTGTTGTCTTTAGATGGTCTTTTCTAGAAAGAATCCATTCTCCTTATATTTGTAGTAATACTTATGTTGTTTGAACTCATTTCTCTTCCTAAAAGGACCTTTTGCTTATATTTAACAGTTTACAGAGTGGGTCTTCTTTCACTTTAGAATGGTTGTACTGTTTCAGTCTCTCAGCAGGATTGTGCTGTTGGCTTGTTGTCTGGACAGTTCTTCATTATGTGAGGCGTCTATGTCCCTCTCTGAGTAAATACCTGTAGCTCCCCATGTTCGTCTTGACAGCCACCCCTCCTCTCTCTCTGCATACATTTCTAACTCCCTGCACACATTTCTGACTCACTGCACACATTTCTGACTCCCTGCACACATTTCTGACTCCCTTGATTGAGTGCCACTAAGTATTTGATTCTTGGCAGATTTATTTTCAGGCCCAAATATTTTATCTTCTTCCTACAGACTTTTGCTTCTTAGATAAAAGCAACCTGTTATCTAATGCCTACTTTACGTTTGGCATTGTATTGGGCTTTTTCGTATAAATTGTCTTAGGGAAGTATTAGCTGTACTTTATGGGTGGGGAAACTGAAGACCAGAGATAAGCAATGATTTGTTTTGGTAAAAGTTATGAATTAGCTGTAAATTATAGCTATAAATCATCTGAAGTAGTTTTATGATTTTTTTGCCATTGGACATACAGGGTTCACAGGAAAACTTTGGCTCCTGGGTGTTGGAACTTGGCAGAGTTTAGGGAGACTGGGGTAAATGGTCCTCAAGTTCTCTCCATTTCCAGAGTGAGCGAAATGAGAGTTAGACTGAGATCAGCAGGGTGACTCTTAGGTAGGAAGTGTTTCCCAAGGAGCTCATGCTTGTCAGTGGGACACTTTGGACTCTTGGAAAGGAGTAAGGAGCGTGAGGGAGAAGGCTATGGCACCCCACTCCAGTACTCTTGCCTTGAAAATCCCATGGACGGAGGAGCCTGGTAGGCTGCAGTCCATGGGGTCACTGAGGGTCAGATACGACTGAGGACTCCACTTTCACTTTTCACTTTCACACATTGGAGAAGGAAATGGCAGCCCACTCCAGTGTTCTTGCCTGGAGAATCCCAGGGACAGGGGAGCCTGGTGGGCTGCCGTCTATGGGGTGACACAGAGTTGGACACGACTGAAGTGACTTAGCAGCAGCAGCAAAGGAGCATGAGTGCTCGTCCCCATTTTAGCCTTGATACAAACATGCCTCCCCTCTTCCTAATGGAGCACCCTCTTTCAGAGTTCCACAAGAGAGCTGTACCCCTGCCCTTGATGGTTCCTTCTAAAACAGAGTGGTTTTAGTTGTAAAGTAGGCACTGTTGTCATGTGATACTCTGGTGATCAAGTGCTAATGAAGGTTTCTCCCACTTGAAATAACTCTTCGTACTAAAGGCTTCACACAGGTTTTTAGGGACAATTCACATGTAGACAAAATACTTAAACATTATTCATTTAGTTTTCTCAGAGGTTAAAAATGGAACTTCTCTTATTAAGCTCCCAAATCATAATACATAATATAGACCCACAGGTTAGGAAGCTTGATGGGTGCCCCTGTGTAAGCACACCATTTGTTTAAAACCTTTGTAATATCTCCCAGTTTCTCCAGTTTACAGAATGTCCACCTTAACCAGGTAGTGCAGGATTTGCCACTCCTCATTCTTCTCCAGCGTTTTAACTGATCATGTTATAAAAGAAGTTCTGGTTTCATAGACTTCCTCTATACTCTACACCGGTGTCTTCTATTAATATATGGATGCTGTCCTACTTTGCACTAATTACCAGTTCTCTTCCCTTTTACTTATTGACCCCACCTTTAGAATGTCTCTCTTTTATGTTGCACTCAGAAAGCCTGTTTCATTTACTTCTGGACTATCCTCAATAGATGCTCTCTGTTTCAATTCTAATTTCTAGATCCCTTCAGTATCAGAAATATGAGTAGTCATGAAACATATTTCTTTTCCGATAAAAGAAATGGTAGCCTAAGCTGATTGTGATTTGTATGGGAAATGTTTTCAGAAGGGACATTTCAATTTGTAAATGAGATCCGAAATCCTTAAATATCTTTACATTCTAAGGCCTATATTAAGTTTCAAAGGTGATGGGTTGGGGAGTGGAAAGAAGGGAATATATGAATATATATACACTTATGGTTGATTTTCGTTGTTGTATGGCAGAAACCAGCATGATGTTGTCAAGCCGTTATCCTTCAATTAAAAATGTAAAAAATGAAAGGTGATGGCCTGTTTCAGCTTCAGAGAAGCCCCTGGTTCGTATGAGCCGCTTTGTTGTGCTGACACCAAGTGGTCGTTACTGTTGGGTGTTGTGTCCAGGAGTCAAAGGCATTGTGAAGATTAGTCTCTAAAATGTGGACATGTGGGTCCTGAACCTCTATGAAGTATGGAAAATCGAGAGATGAGATGAAACAGGGCTATATCTTTAAAATGTAGTAAATAAGATATTTGCACGTCTAGGTATGAATTGTCAAATGTTTTAACTATAAGGATTTGGTAGAGGAGCAAAAATATAATTTAAAGGCAGCATCTCTTTTTCTTACAGGAGCCAGAGCCCTTCATAGTAGAAACATCTTTGATCTGGAATGTTAGGTTCCAGGGATTCAAAGTTTGGGGATTGACAGTTCATTTAAAAAAACAAATATATTTAGTTATATTTATTGTTATACTTATTGTTAAAAAGAAAATAATCCCAAAACCACTGACCATTTAAGAAGTAAAAACTTCGGCATAATTTGCTTTTTTAAAAAAACATAATCCTTAACTTTTTTGTGTGTATGCATTGGTAAGGGCTATAGCTGAGACTGACTCTAGTTTTAAAAAGTATTTAGTTAGAGAGTATATCCTTATCCTAGTAAAACATATACTCATAAAACTTCCTGCACTTCTTTGATTCTTACATAATTTTAATATGTATCATTGGTTTAATGACTACTTTTCTTGGAAAGAGAAGGGAAGAGCCATTATATTAAATGAACATATTTGGTCATATTGGTTTTGGAAACATTAAAAATGAGGCAACAAGTAAGACTTACAGTGGAGGAGATATGTACATTTCTCCATCACAAAAAAATGTTTATATATATGCAGAAATTGTTTCAGATGAGTAATTTTTACTGAATTGTTGTGTGCTGGGAATTTTTAATAAGTGTCATTATGTACACTTGCTTCTGAATCAGACCAGAGCATATCTCTTAAAAATAAGGATGCAAACGTAGTTGCTTCTTGTTCAAATTATGCTGAGTACCTAATTTATCAGTATGATAGCCTCATCCCCTCTACCCACTTTGAGGGATGTATTTCAAGACCTCCCAGTGGATGCCTGAAACCATGGATAGTGCTGACCCCGTGTATATATTTTTTTCCTATACATACATACCTGTGATAAAGTTCATAAGTTAGGTACAATAAGAAATTAATAATAATAAAATAGATCAATTACAGCAATATGCTGTGATAAGAGTTACGTGAGTATGGTCTTCCTCCTCCCCCCCCCCCGCCCCGCAGTATCTTACTGTTTGTACTCGCCCTTCTTGTGATGATGTGAGATGATAAAAGGCCTACGAGGGGACCATTTGCTTTGGGGGATCCTGGATCATCAAGCTGTGTGGGTGTGAGTGGTTGGATGTCCAGAGCAAGCAGTGCTGATGGCTGAGGGTTCTGGGTGGGATGGGGCAGGAAGGCGTGAGGTTTCCTCATGCCACTTAGAAATGGTGTGCAGTTTAAAACTTACAGGTTGTGTATTTCTGGACTTTTCCACTTAGTATTTTCAGATTGAGGTTGGCTTCAGGTAACTCAGCTTGCAGAGAGCAAAACTGAAACTGGGGGATCTATGTAACTACTGAAAAATATGTGGGTTTTTGTTTTTTTTTTTAAGCAGACTGGTGATTAGGATCTAAAATAATTGAAGGATAGGGCTTTTAACTTTATCTGATATCTTAATTTCTGTGATGCAGTTTATATTCCTTAATTATGGCTTATGATACACTTTTTTATTTTTAACCCCCTATTAGTCTTGTAGTTAAAGGTAGGAATATTTGAAGAGGGTATCTTCTTCAGTTCAGTTCAGTCACTCAGTCATGTCCGACTCTGCGACTCCATGAATCGCAGCATGCCAGGCCTCCCTGTCCATCATCAGCTCCCGGAGTTCACTCAGACTCACGTCCATCGAGTCAGGGATTCCATCCAGCCATCTCATCCTCTGTCGTCCCCTTCTCCTCCTGCCCCCAATCCCTCCCAGCATCACAGTCTTTTCCAATGAGTAACTCTTCGCATGAGGTGGCCAAAGTACTGGAGTTTCAGCTTTAGCTTCGTTCCTTCCAAAGAAATCCCAGGGCTGATCTCCTTCAGAATGGACTGGTGGGATCTCCTTGAAGTCCAAGGGACTCTCAAGAGTCTTCTCCAACACCATAGTTCAAAACCATCAATTCTTTGGCACTCAGCCTTCTTCACAGTCCAACTCTCACATCCATACATGACCACAGGAAAAACCATAGCCTTGACTAGATGGACCTTTGTTGGCAAAGTAATGTCTCTGCTTTTGAATATGCTCTCTAGGTTGGTCATAACTTTCCTTCCAAGGAGTAAGCATCTTTTAATTTCATGGCTGCAATCACCATCTGCAGTGATTTTGGAGCCCAAAAAACTAAAGTCTGACACTGTTTCCACTGTTTCCCCATCTTTTTCCCATGAAGTGATGGGACCAGATGCCTTGATCTTCATTTTCTGAATGTTGAGCTTTAAGCCAGCTTTTTCACTCTCCACTTTCACTTTCATCAAGAGGCTTTTGAGTTCCTCTTCACTTTCTGCCATAAGGGTGGTGTCATCTGCATATCTGAGGTTATTGATATTTCTCCCAGCAATCTTGATTCCATCTTGTGTTTCTTCCAGTCCAGCGTTTCTCATGATTGAAAAGCAAATTCCATTCTGTTCTTTTCATGATGGTTTGACTAGCCACACAGTGCTCTAATGAGTTTTTCCTTGGAATGACAGAGATACATATCACTTAGAAATTAGTTCATTCTATAATCTTTACCTTGAAAAAAAAATCTCCCTTTAAAAAATACTTAATTTGTCTTCCCTTTTACTTTAAACAGCTTATAGTTTCCTTTCTTTACAAAGAGAATGTCCCTATTGGACATTTCGCTCCAAGGTAGGAGTGCTTTGTTGTCGTTCAGTAGCTCAGTTGTGTCCAACTCTTTGAGACCCCACGGACTGCAGCACTCCAGGCTTCCTTGTCCTTCAGTATCTCCCAGGGTTTGCTTAAACTATGTCCATTGAGTCGGTGATACCATCCAACTGTCTCATCCTCTGTTGTCCCCTTCACCTCCTGCCCTCAATCTTTCCTAGCACTAAGGTCTTCTCCAGTGAGTTGGCTCTTCACATCAGGTGGCCAAAGTATTGGAGCTTCAGCTTCAGCATCAGTCCTTTCAATGAATATTCAGTGTTGATTTCCTTTAGGATTAACTGATTTGATCTCCTTGCTGTCCAAGGGACTCCCAAGAGTCTTCTCCAACACTACAGTTCAGAAGCATCAATTCTTCAGTGCTCAGCTTTCTTTGTAGTCCACCTCTCACATCCATTCACGACTACTGGAAAAACCATAGCTTTGACTATATGGACCTTTGCAGGCAAAGTGATCTCTCTGCTTTTTAATATACTGTCTAGGTTTGTCATTGCCTTTCTTCCAAGGAGCAAGCATCTTTTTTAATCTTAGGACTGCAGTCACCGTCCACAGTGATTTTGGAGCCCAAGAAAATAAAGTCTGTCACTGTTTCCATTGTTTCCCCATCTATTTGCCATGAAGTGATGGGACTGGATGCCATGATCTTCATTTTTTGAATGTTGAGTTTTAAGTCAGCTTTTTCATTCTCCTCTTTCACCTTTAATCAAGAGACTCTTTAATTCCTCTTGGCTTTCTGCCATAAGGGTGGTGTCATCTGCATATCTGAAAGTGAAAGTTGCTCCGTTGTGTCTGACTCTTTGTGACCCCATGGACTATACAGACCATGGAATTCTCCAGGCTAGAATACTGGAGTGGGTAGCCTTTCCCTTCTCCAGGGAATCTTCCCAACTCAGAGATCAAACCCAGGTCTCCCTCATTGCGTATCTGAGGTTATTGATATTTCTCCTGGCAATCTTGATTCCAGCTTGTGCTTTATCGAGCCTAGCATTTCACACAATGTACTCTGAAGTTGAATAAACAAAGTGACAAAATATAGCCTTGATGTACTCCTTTCCCAGTTTTGAACAAGTCTGTTGTTCTATATCCAGTTCTAACTGTTGCTTCTATTGTTTCATTCAAATGAGTGCTTTGAGCCTCTAGGTTTTGCTTTGTAGTGGTCAGTGCCCTTCCAGTTTCCTCTTACAGCTTCTAAGGATTTTGCTTATACTTGGTTTTGAGATCATCTTGAAAGTAATTGAATTCTAGAGTGCATCAGGCTTTGCTTTGTAGCCACTTCAGTTTTGTCCTTTAGTTTCACAGTTGTCTTGTAGTTAGAAGTCAGAAGTGATTAGGAAAGCAGACCTTATCTGACCTAAGTCTTACTAAGAGTTTAAGGAACACTTAATAATAATACATTTTATTTACTTAACTCAGTATAGCCAAAATATTACAGTTTCAACATGTGGCTCTAGCTGCATTTCAGCTACTCAATAGCTACGTGTGGCTAGTGGCCTGCAGCTATATAAACTGATATTTGTACCAGTTTTTTTTTTCCCCGTGTAGCAAATTATACAGAATTGGTGGTCATCTTCTTGAAAATTTGCTAGTGAAACCTTCTGGGCCTGGAGGGATCTTTTTTGAAGGTTTAAAATTACTAACTCAGTTTATTTTTGTAATTATAAATCTGTTCAGGTTATCCTTCATCTTGGATGACTTTGGGTAATTCCAAGGAATTAGTCCTTTTCACTGAATTGTTGGATTTATGTTGTGTAGAATTGTTTATACTATTCTTTATTAAATCATTTTAATGCTTTCTGTGCATGTAGTGATAATCCTCTCTCATTCTGTATATTTTGTGTCTCCTGTCTTTTTTTCTTTGATAATCTTGGTAATTTTAAAGAATTTGATAATTTAAAGAAAACAGCTTTTGGTTTCATTGATTTTTCTCTATTCTTTTGTTTTCAGTTGCATAGGTTTCTGTTCTTTTAATATTTCCCTCCTTTTGCTTGACTTGTGTTTATCTTTACTCTTTTTGTAATGTCTTAAGATGAAAGCTCAGGACTGGGTGGCTTCTAAACAACCGAAATTTATTTCTTACATTTCTGGAGGCTGGGAAGCAAGCCTAAGATAGAGGTGCCGACAGATTCAGTGTCTGGCAAGGTCTGGTTCCTACTTCATGATACAGCCTTCTTTTCACTGTGTCCTCTTTGTGTATGTTAGTCGCTCAGTCGTGTCCGACTCTGTGACCCCAAGGACTGTAGCTCGCCAGGCTTCTCTGTCCACGGAATTCTCCAGGCAGGAATACTGGAGTGGGTAACCATTTCCTTCTCCAGGGGATCTTGCCGACCCAGGGATTGAACCCTGATCCCCCACATTGCAGGCAGATTCTTTTACTGTCTGAGCCACCAGGGAAGCCCTGTATCCTCTCTGGGATCTTTCAAAATAAAGATGCTAATCCTACTCATGCGGGCTCTACCCTCATGACCTAATCACCTCTTGAAGACTCAACTTCAAAATACCCTTATATTTGGTATTATATGAATATTTCAAAGTAAGAATTTGTGGGGAAGGGAAGATACAAATATTTAGTCTATAACAACTATAAATTTCCCTCGGAATACTGCTTATAGCTGCATACCATAATTTTGAGATACTGTATTTTCATTCAGTTCAAAGTATTTTCTAATTTCCCTTGACTTCCTGTTTGACCCTTTTAACCTTCCTATATCATTATATTTGGAGTTTCTTATAGATAGCATATAGTTAGGCTATTTTCCCCCATTCTGACAATCTTTGTCTTCTAATTAATGTGTTAAGAGAATTCACATTTACTATAATTGTTGATATATTTGAATTTACTAAAACCATTTTATTATTTGAAAACTTTTAAATCAGTTACATACCAAACTTATAATGTATTTGTTCTTATAATAAAAGAAATATATGACCTAGGAGATACAGAAAATATAAACCAAAAAGAACATTTATTCTGAAGTACAGATATAGATCCTGTTTATGTATCCAAATATTAAAAGCATAAAAATTTTTGCTTTTAAGGTTTGGCATTGTGCTACATATAATCATATAAGCTACTTTTTTACTGCTCACTAATATTTTAGAACCTTTCCTCTTATTATTAACCAAAATATTTTAATAGATCATTCTTTTTCAGTTGAGGTAAAATTCACATAACAAGTTAACCACTTAAAGTGAACAGTTCATTGGCATTTAGTACATTCACAGAATTGTGCAACCATCATCTATTTAGTTCCAACATACTTTTATGACCCCAAAAGGAAACTCTGTACCTGTTAAACATTCATAAAACTCCTGGTGTCCACTAATGTACTTTTTTTTCTCTGTGGGTTGATAATTCTTTTTATTGTGTTGGGGCAAGGTACGTAAATAGTGATCAAACAATAAACTATATTAAACAGCCATCTTGAAGACAGAATCTGGGTTGCTTACTAAAAAAGAGTAACCATAACTTATTTGGTTCATTTATAGTTAAATTCTTAAATATTCTTTTTTTACTGAAGATGGATAGTATAGTTGTAGCATGAATAGTGCAATAGCACTGTGACCTTAGGAAATTATTTTACCTTTCAATGGCTGAGTTTCTTCACCTATAAAATAGGAAAAACAGTACTTACCTCATAGGATCTTGAGGGAATGTGGTGAGTTAACGCATGTGAAAGCTTTTAGAACAGCACCTGGCACGGTCGTCAGTGTAAAGGTGTGAGGTGCCGCTGCCCTCCTGCTGCTGCTTTCTTCTACGGGACTGTACTGTGATGCCTTGTGCAGTAACCCTTGTCAACTCTTGTATGAATTCGCTTGGTAAATGCTGATTCCTTAAGTTTTTCTTTCTCAGGTATCTCAGTGATCTCTTGCCCTAGTGGCATCTTCAAGGTGAGTCAAAAATTCCAGGTCATAAAACAAGAAAGTTAAACACTTATGTGGAGTACCCAAGGCAGAAGATTATATAGCTTAATGTGCACTGAAAATTTTGCAGGAAATTAAATTTTACCAGAGCAGAAACCAGCTACAGAATCCTCTGTGGGAACCAGTACTGGGGTCAAAAAACTAGAACTATAGTTGACAAAATGCTGGAGGCTCAGTGTGGACAAGCCTGAGAGATGAAGAGTCTAGGAATGTCTTCTCAATTTTGTCAAGAATCTCTACTGGGTTTTCCCAGTGAATACTGGAAGAAAAATCCCCTAAATCTTCTGGCAGGTGAAAGGGGAAAGTAACTGTTTTGCAATTACCCAGAATATTGTGTTTTTCTTAAGGCCTGCCCTCAGGAGAAATTATTTTACCAGAGTCTTACCCACTGTGGGTTTATCAGAGCCTGACTGACCTGGGGAAAGGGAAACGCCCAGTTCCAGTCCGCTTAGCCTTCCTGTCCCATAAATGGGGAAGAAAGCTGAGAAATGCTGATGAAGTTCACAGTTCAGGGGCACAGGATCACCAAAAGACTGAGGCCTATCAGAGGACTGCAGAATGTACTTTTCAGCAGTTCCTTTTACACAGTATATCATGTACACCTTTCAACAGAAAAGAAAAGAGACAGCAGACATGGTTCGAAGAGACTGAACAAGCATCAGAGTCAAACATGGCAGGAGTGTTACAATTATCAGACTAGTAAATCTGTGATTTAATATTTAATATGTTATTTTAATATGTTAACACGTTTAATATGTTAAACACGTTAACATATTTAATATGTTATTTAACATATTAAATACCTTCCAGTGAGTATTCAGGACTGATTTCCTTTAGGATTCATTAGTTTGATCTGGAATGAAAAAAGTAGACAACATGAAAGAACAAACGGATGATGTGAACAAGAAGAAAGCAAAACAGAAAGCCAGAGATCAAAAACTGTAACAGAAATGAAGAATGCCTTTGATGGGCACTTTAGTAGACTGGACCCGGTGAGGAAAGAATCTCTGAGCTTGAGGATATATCAGTAGAAACTTAGAAAACTAAAAAGCAAAGAGAAAAAAAGACTGGGAGTAAAAATGGAAAAGAATACCCAGGAACTGTGGGACAACTACAAAAGATGTAACAAATGCATCATTGGAATACTGGAAGGAGAAAAAAGGAACAGAAGAAATATTTAAAGCAATAATGACTGAGAGTTTTCCTAAATTAACATCAGACACCAAACCACAGATCTAGGAACCTAAGTGAACCAGATAGATAAACAAAGATAGAGTATATAATGACTTCTTAGAAATTAGGCAAGGAAGAAGACAGTGAAATGAAATATTTGAAATACTGAAAGGGTGAAAAAAACTCTCCCAACGTAGGATTCTGTGCTCTGGAAACTTATCCTTCAAAAGTTAAGGAGAAATAATTTCTCAGACAAACCAAAATTAAGGGAATTTGTTGCCAGTAGTCCTCCCTACAAACCTAGACAGCGTATTAAAAAGCGGAGACATCACTTTGCTGACAAAGGTCCGTATAGTCAAAGCTATAGTTTTCCAGTAGTTAGATACAGATGTGAGAGTTGGACCATACAGAAAGCTGAGGACTGAAGAATTGATGCCTTGAAATTGTGGTGCTGGAGAAGACCCTTGAGAGTCCCTTGGACAGCAAGGAGAGCAGACCAATCAGTCCTAAAGGAAATCAGTCCTGAATACTCATTGGAAGGACTGATGCTGAAGCTCCAATACTTTGGCACCTGATGCAAACAGCCGACTCATTGGAAAGACCCTGATGCTAGGAAAGACTGAAGGTGAAAGGGGAAGGGGGCAGCAGAGAATGAGATGTTTAGATAACATCACCAACTCAGTGGATATGAATTTGAGCAAACTCTGGGACATAGTGAAGGACAAGGGAAGCCTGGTGTGCTGCAAGTTCATAGGGTTGCAGAAAGTTGGACATGGCTTAGTGACTGAACAAAAAAAAATGTCCTCCCTTGCACAGAATGTGAAAGAAAGTTTTTTCTGAGAGAGGGAAAACTATAGGTTACAAACTCAGATCTACACAAAGAAAATGCACTGAGGAATGAGAATGTGAAGGTAGAATTAAAAGTTTTGTTTTTATTATTATTAATTGATCTAACATAACAATGTGTTCAAAATAATAGCAGTGTAATCACTTATGTATGCTTGTGTTCAGTTATATGCGCTTGTGGTGTGGATCTGTGTGTGTGTACCTATATATATGCAAATTAATAAGTGAAATGAACGACAGCAATGATACAAGGGACTGGAGGCAGAAGTTAGGAGTATTTTGCTAATATATGATACTTGAACTACTCATGAAATGATGTAGTGTCATTTATGATTTCATCTGAATTAGTTGTAAATATACACTGCAAACTGACAATCTCATTTGAAAAAGAAAGCTAATTTTTATACTAGGAAAGGAGAGAAACTGTCATTGTGTAAAATACTCAATTAAAACCTAGAAGACAGAGACAGGGTAGAAAATTAAAACCTAAAAGACAGAGCTAGGGTAGAAGACAAAAATCAGAACAAAGAACAAGAGCAACAAATAGAAAACAGTAACAAATATCGTAGATATTAATCCAGCTATATTGGTCACCACTTTCAAGCCTCAATACTCTACATACACAAATAGAAAGAGATTGTCAGAATGGATCACAAAACGAGACCCAACCCTGGGTTGCTTTCAAGAAACTCACTTCAAATATGAATGTATTTATACATTAAGAATAAAGGGATGGAGAAAGATGTACTATACTGACACTAGTTCAAAGAAAGCAGGAGTAGCAGTGTTCAGTTCAAACGGAACGAAAGTGATCAGAGATTAAGAGGATAACATGTAATGATAAAGGGGACTATTCAGTATTTTTTTAATATAATTTATTTTAATATTTTTGGTTGCACTGGGTCTTTGTTGCTACAGGCAGGCTTTCTCAAGTTGTGGAGAGTGAGGGCTACTCTCTGGTTGCGGTGCGTGGGCTTTGCATTGTGCTGGCTTCTCTTGTTGGGAAGCATAGGCTCTAGGTGCGTGGGCTTTGGTAGTTGCAGCACACAGGCTCAGTAGTTGTGGCTTGCAGGCTCTAGGACACTCGGGCTTCAGTAGCTGTGGTGCAGGGCCTCGGTAGTTGTGGCTCATGGGCCCTAGAGCAGGAGCTCGGTAGTTGTGCATGGGTAACAATTCTTAATTTGTGTGCACCTGACAACAGACGCTGAGACTCTGGGAGGTGAAGGTGATAGAGCTGCAGGGAGACACAGATGACTCTACCACGGGAGCTGGAGATGTCAGTACTCCTCTACCGGAAATAGGCAGGGAGGGGGACAGTACACAGCCTTGACGTACTGCTTTTCCTGTTTGGAACCAGGCTGTTGTTCCATGTCCAGTTCTAACTGTTGCTCCCTGACCTGCGTACAGGTTTCTCAAGAGGCAGGTCAGGTGGTCTGGTATTCCCATCTCTTTCAGAATTTTCCACAGTTTATTTCCACACAGTCAAAGGCTTTGGCATAGTCAATAAAGCAGAAGTAGATGTTTTTCTGGTACTCTCTTGCTTTTTCGCTGATCCAGCAGATGTTGGCAATTTGATCTCTGGTTCCTCTGCCTTTTCTAAAACCAGCTTGAACATCTGGAAGTTCACGGTTCACGTATTGCTGAAGCCTGGCTTGGAGAATTTTGAGCATTACTTTACTATCGTGTGAGATGAGTGCAGTTATGCAGTAGTTTGAGCATTCTTTGGCATTGCCTTTCTTTGGGATTGGAATGAAAACTGATCTTTTCCAGTCCTGTGGCCACTGCTGAGTTTTCTAAATTTGCTGGCATATTGAGTGGAGCGCTTTCACAGCATCATCTTTCAGGATTTGAAAATAGCTCAACTGGAATTCCATCACCTCCACTAGCTTTGTTGGTAGTGATGCTTCCTAAGGCCCACTTGACTTCACATTCCAGGATGTCTGGCTCTAGGTGAGTGATCACACCATCGTGATTATCTGGGTCATGAAGATCTTTTTTGTACAGTTCTTCTGTGTATTCTTGTCACCTCTTCTTAATATCTTCTGCTTCTGTTAGGTCTCTATCATTTCTGTCCTTTATTGAGCCCATCTTTGCATGAAATGTTCCCTTGGTATCTCTAATTTTCTTGAAGAGATCTCTAGTCTTTCCCATTCTGTTGTTTTCTTCTATTTCTTTGCATTGATCCCTGAGGAAAGCTTTCTTATCTCTCCTTGCTATTCTTTGGAACTCTGCATTCAGATGCTTATATCTTTTCTTTTCTCCTTTGCTTTTCGATGGGAGAAATATCAGTAACCTCAGATATGCAGATGACACCACCTGGCAGAAAGTGAAGAGGAACTGAAAGTGGCAGAAAGTGAAGAGGAACTAAAAAGCCTCTTGATGAAAGTGAAAGTGGAGAGTGAAAAAGTTGGCTTAAAGCTCAACATTCAGAAAACGAAGATCATGGCATCTGGTCCCATCACTTCAAGGGAAATAGATGAGGAAACAGTGGAAACAGTGTCAGACTTTATTTTAGGGGGCTAAATCACTGCAGATGGTGATTGCAGCCATGAAATTAAAAGACGCCTACTCCTTGGAAGGAAAGTTATGACCAACCTAGACAGCATATTCAAAAGCAGAGACATTACTTTGCCAACAAAGGTCCATCTAGTCAAGGCTATGGTTTTTCCAGTAGTCATGGATGAATGTGAGAGTTGGACTGTGAAGAAAGCTGAGCGCCAAAGAATTGATGGTTTTGAACTGTGGTGTTGGAGAAGACTCTTGAGAGTCCCTTGGACTGCAAGGAGATCCAACCAGTCCATTCTAAAGGAGATCAGGCCTGGGTGTTCATTGGAAGGACTGATGCTAAACCTGAAACTCCAGTACTTTGGCCACCTCATGCGAAGAGTTGACTCATTGGAAAAGACTCTGATGCTGGGAGGGATTGGGGGCAGGAGGAGAAGGGGACGACAGAGGATGAGATGGCTGGATGGCATCACCGACTCGACGGACATGAGTTTGGGCAAACTCCAGGAGATGGTGATGGACAGGGAGGCCTGGCCTCCTATGATTCATGGGGTCGCAGAGAGTCGGACACGACTGAGCGACTGAACTGAACTGAACTACCAGGAATGGACAGACCCAGCAGGCAGAAAACCATTAAGGACATAGTTGAACTCAACACCACCAACAATCTGCTGGATATCATTGACATATGCAACTGCTGAACAGTAGCTGAATATACATTATTATTAGGCTCACATGAAACTTTTGCCAAGGTAAACCACATTCTGGGCCATAAAATATCTTTAACAAATTTAAAAGAATAGAAATTATACAATGTATCCTCTCAGGCTACAATGAAATTAAACTAGAAAGCAGCAACAGAGAGCTAGTGGGAAAATCCCCACACTTCTAACTGACACATGGATCAAAGAAGAAATCTCAAGAGAAATCTAAATACTTTGAACTAAATGAAAATGAAAATAACACCTATCAAAATTGTGAAAAGCAGTTTGCTCTACTTTAAGCAGTACTTAAAGCAAAATTTACAACACTGAATACATATATTAGAAAAAGAAAAACCTAAAATCTCTAATCAAAGCTTTCACTTTAGGAAACTAAAACAGTAAGAGCAAATTAAATCAGAAGTAAAATGTAAATTAGAGCAGAAAATCAATAGAGAAAATCAACAAAACCCAAAACAGTTTTTTGAAAAGATTAAGTCAGGAACTTCTGGCCAGGCTAAGAAAGAAAAGGAAGAGAACACAAATTACTAAAGTCAGAAATGAAAGAGAGCATCAACTCAGATCCCACAGACATTTAAAGAATGATAAAGGAATATTAATGAGCAACTTGTGTTGGTAACAAACATATGTAATGCCCACAAATGTGATAGATGGATTTAGATGTGATAGATCAATTTCTTGATGCGTACAATCTACCAGAGTCACAAAAGAAGAAATAAACCATCTGTATTGGCCGTTTCTATAGAGAAATTGAACCAACAATTACTAATCTTAGAAAATAGAGAGCACCAGGCTTAGGTGAGTTCACTACTGAATTCTACCAGACATTTAAAGAAGAAATTATACAACTACTCTGGGATCTCTTCCAGAAGAATGAAGCAGAAAGAATACTTTGTGACTCATTCAAGAGGCCAGCATTATCCTAATGCCAAAGCAGACGGTACAAGGCAAGAAAATCATAGACCATTATCTCATGAATATAGATGTAAAAATTATCAACAAAATACTAGCATATCAAAGCCAATAATGCACAGAAAGAATAATAGCACTACGTCCAAATGAAATTTATCCCAGATATTCAAGGCTGGTTCAACATTCAAAAAATCAGTTAATATAATTAACTATATGAACAGGATAAGAAAAATCAGCATGTTCATATCAGTAGATACAGAAAAATCATTTGCTAAAATTCAGTACCTATTTGTGATTGAACTCTCAGCAAACTAGGAAGAGAGGAGGGGCTGTCTCTGCTTGATTTAGAATATTTACTAAACTAAAATATTCTTACCATATTTACAGCAGTTTTATTCATAATTGCCAAAACTTGGAAGCAGTCAAAATGTGCTTCAGTAGGTGAATGGAGAAATAAACTAAAAAGAAATGAGCCTTCAGTTCATGAAAAGATACAGAAGAACTTTAAGTGCGTATTACTAAATTAAAAAGCTGGTCTGAAAAGGTACAATTCCAACTGTATTAGCATACTAGAAAAGGCACAGCTGTGGAAACAGTGGTTGCCAGTGGCTGGTGAGGGAATAGGCAGAGCACAGGGCAGTGAAACTATTCTGTGGGATATTGTAGTGATAGAGACATGTCATCATACATTTATCAAAACCCGCAGAATGTGCAACACCAAGAGTGAACCCTAGCTGTTGACTTCAGACGATAATAATGCATCTGTGTAGGTTCATCAGTTGTAACAGATACATCACTTCATGGGATATTGATGGTAAAAGAGATGGTGTGTATGTGGAGCAGAGAGTATATTATCTTCTCAGTTTTGTGGTGAACCTGCATCTACTTTTAAAAATAATACAATCTGTTTACAATGCTTCTTTTCAATAATAGTAATAATAAACATTAGGAAATAATAACATTCTAGGTCAAATGGTGTCTGAAGGGGCTTCCCCAGAGATGCAGTAATTTAACTGGAAAGATTCAGATTGGCAGCGTATCACACTTCCAGGTTGTAATAAATAAGTATAAACTATGGTTGAGCTTGACTAATGCAGTTTGACTTGAATTGAAGGTTCTGTGTGTGCAAAGAGTGGGAGATAGATTGAAGGTGACGGGCGTCTGAAAGAGACGAGTAGCAGACTTGTGGTCCAGACTGAAAGGCGCAGTGCGCTGCACCTCAGCAGCGAGACGGTAGTGAGGGTGGCTCCCGCTGTAGGGTTAGAAAGTCTCGGTGGCCTTGAGGAAGTCCTAACACCCCAAGGTGGTGGTTGCTGCTACTTCAGTCTAGGGATGATAATCATTTGTTCTCTCAAAGCTCTGTGCCCAGATTCAAGCCAGGAGAATATTCTGGCCTGTTAAGTGGCTGGAGTGGAAATGAAGAGGAAGGGGTACTTAGGAACAAAAAAAAGTTAATGCAAAATGATAGTTTAAATACCAGTTTAATTCTGTGTGTTTCATGCCAGTTGCATATGTTTGGCTCTTAATGTGCTATAGTTTTGATTCCCTTTGTAGTTTTGATTATACTTTGAGATTTAAATTAGTAATTTAAGTTGCTTAAATGTATTTTCAGGCTGTATTGGTTTTCTGCAGTTGCACTATCGTCCATTCAGTTATATTAGTGGGCTATAAAAGTTTTAATTATTAGAATGTTAATATTTTCATCTTTTTTGCCAGGAACAGTTGTGTCCATGAGTACTGTCTTTACTGGTTTGTGGAACGCTCAAAGCTGACTGGGGAGGGAAGGAAGCGGGAGGTAGGGAGGAAGTAAGCACTAGTCCAGGAGTTAAAAGATCTGACCTCTGGTTTTGATGCTGCCATGTAATATATTACTGATTGACCCTGAGCTACTAATTCAAAGTTACTAGACCTCAGGGTTTTGTTTGTTTAGTTGTGGTGAAATAAATACCCATAACAATTTACCATCTTAACCATTTTTAAGTATACAGGTCAGTGGCATTAAGTGCATTCACATTGTTTTACAACCATCAGTACCATCTATCTCCAGAACTCTTGCAAGAGTGAAACTTGGTACCTATTAAATATTAACTCCTCTTTTCCTTCTCCCTCCAGCCCCTGACAACCACCATTGTACTTCCTATCTCTCTAGGTACCTCAGATGAGTGGTATCACAGTTTTTGTCCTTTTGTGACTGGCTATTTATTTCAGTTCATCTTAAAGGCTCATCCAAGTTTTAACATGGTTCAGAATTTCCCAGTTTTATGAAGCTGAATTATATTCCGTTGTATGTATATTCCACATTTTAAAATCATCTATCCATTGATGTACACTTGGATTGCTTCTCCATTTTAGTATTATGAATAATGCTGCTATGAAAACAGGTATACAAATCCCTCTTCGAAACTCTGCTTTTAGTTCTTTTGGGTGTATACCTAGAAGTGAGGGTTGCTGAACCATGTGGCAAAATATTTCTAATTTTTTGAGGAAATGCCATACTGTTTTCCATAGTGGCTATACCATTCTACTCTCCCCAGGGTACAAGAGTTCCAGTTTCTCCACATCCTTGTCCAGACTTACTAGTTTCTGCTTTTGTTTTGTTTTTGACAGTAGCCATCCTAATGAGTATGAGATGGTATTGCATTGTAGTTTTAATTTATAGTTCTCTAATGATGAATGATACTGAGCATCTTTACCTGTGCTTTTAGGTCCTTCTGTTTGTCTGTTCAAAAGTCCTTTTGCACATTTTACCCCCCAGCATGAATACTTTTATATAACTGAGGGAAAATAAGTCACATATTTTAAAGATGAATCCATTGAGATTAGTTAGTAAGTTTTTAAAAGATTTCTGTAGTCAGTTGATTGTTCCATTCACATTAAAACATAATTGAAAAGGGTTTTTTTTTTTTTTTTTAATGTGCATTGTCTCTGTGGTAAGGTAGATGTCCTGGGTGACCCATTCAAGGAAGTTCACTTAGTCCAACTAAGTGAAGCCTATATCCTTCAGGTACTGTTGGAAACAGCATATTAAGGCTGTGTTTTTGGATCAGACAATGCGGGTTTGAGCAGATGCAGCAAGAGTAAGAACCCTGGCCTGGTTTTCCTGGATGACTCCAGTAGAGCCGCTGGTGACCCATCTTTCTTTCTCAGATGCAATCAGGCACAAGGCCCTTTGCCCATTTTAAAACTCAGGTTATGAGTTTTATTTTTTTAGGAGTTCTTTATATATGTTGGATTGACCAGTGTATAAAGTAGTTATGTAAGATGTTAACAGAAAAACCCAAACCAACTTTTTGGCCCATTATCAGATATTGATTTGTAAGTTTTTTCTCCATTTCATGGTTTGCCTTTGCACTCTATTGATTGTGTCATTTGATCCACAAACATTTTAATTGTTTTTTCCCTGGGTTGTTGTTTGTTTGTTTTTAATGACACAAATATGAATATTTTTACTGATAAAAGGTACAATTCACAAAGAAGATAGAGATCATAAAACATTAGACACCTAACAGAAACCAAAATATATAAAGCAAAAATAAGAAGAAATATAAGGGAAAAATATATATATATATTATCATAGTGAGACACGTTAACATTTCTCTGAGAATATTTTATCAAGTGCAGAAAAAATAAGAATAGGAGCATCTTGAATGATGTCATTAATAATTTAAATATAATAGATTTAATAAATATAAAGTAATACCTGTACATTTGTAGTTTTCAAAAAATTCCAAAATAATTCTGATATGCATCTGGATTTTAAAAAGTAATTCTAGAGTTTTCTATTAAATGTTAGTTTTGATAATATAGAATTCTATTATTTTTCTGCTGACCAATCATGATACAGTGGTGTTGTGAGTAATAGTTACATAATCGCAATAGTGAAAGGTGTTTTATCAGTTTTCACAGTCAACAGCCAGACAAAAAATAAAAAATAATTACAATTGCAAGGCACAATGATAACATGATTAACCTAACAATATAACACAATTACATACAATTTGGGGGGTCAAGCAGAGTGATGTGCTAAGTGGAAGTGCATACACCTGCTCAGCCTGTCTGTGTGTTTTGGTTGGTGCATTTAATCCATTTATATTTAAGGTAATTATCAATATGTATTATCCTGTTATCATTTTCTTAATTGTTTTGGGTTTATTTTCTGTAGGTAGGTCTTTTCCTCTTGTTTCCTGCCTAGAGAAGTTCCTTTAGCATTTGTTGTAAAGCTGGTTTGGTGGTGCTAAATTCTCTTAACTTTTGCTTGTCTAGAAAGCTTTTGATTTCTCCATCAAATCTGAAGGAGAGTCTTGCTCCATAGAGTATTCTTGGTTGTAGGTTTTTTCCTTTCATCACTTTTTTTTTTTTTTTTTTTCCTTTCATCACTTTTAATAGATCATGTCATTCCCTTCTGGCTTGTAGAGTTTCTGTTGAGAAATGGGCTGATAGCCTGAAGGGAGTTCCCTTGAATGTTATTTGTCATTTCCCTTGTTGCTTTTAATATTTTTTAGGGCTTCCTTGGTGGCTCAGATGTAAAGAATTCGCCAGCAATGTGGGAGACCTGGGTTTGATTCCTGGGTTGGGAAGATTCCCTGGAGGAGGGCATGGCAACCCACTCCAATATTCTTGCCTGGAGAATCTCCATGGTCAGAGGAACCTCACAGGCTACAGTCCATGGGGTAGCAAAGAGCTGGACACAACTGAGTGACTAAGCACAGCTCTGTCTTTAATTTTTGTTGGTTTGATTATGGTGTGTTTCAGTGTGTTCCGTCTTTGGTTTACCCTGCCTGAGATTCTCTGTGCTTCCTGTACTTGGTTGACTATTTCTTTTCCCATGTTTGGGAAGTTTTCAGCTATTAATCTCTTATTAATAAATTATAAATATTTATTATAAATATTTTTATCTTATTATAAATATTTTCTCAGGTCCTTTTTCTTTCTAATCTCTTTCTGGGACCCCTACTGTGTGAATGTTGGTGTGTTTAATGTAGTCCCAGAGGTCTCTTAGGCTGTCTTCATTTCTTCTCATTCTTCTTTCTTATTCGCTTCTACAGCAGTGATTTCCAGGAAAACAGACTCCAGTCTTGCAGGGCACAAACAAAACCTTTTGTGCACCAAGACTCAGAAGAAAGGAGTGACCCCACAGGAGACTGAACCAAAACTGCCTGCTAGTGTTGGATGGTTTCCTGTGGGGGAGGCATGGATTGGCAGGGGCTCACCACAGGAATGGGGCAGCAGCCTGGAAGGTCCCCCTTGGAGGTTGCCATCAACCAGAGGGTTGGGTCACCTCAGGCCAAAAAATACCGGGGAGGGAGCACAACCTCACTCATCAGCAGATAGTTGGATTAAAGCTTTACTGAGCAAGGCCCTGCCCACTAGAGGAAGGCCCAGTTTTTTTCACCACCAGAAGGCGATGGCACCCCACTCCAGTACTCTTGCCTGGAAAATCCCATGGACGGAGGAGCCTGGTGGGCTACAGTCCATGGGGTCGCTAAGAGTCAGACACAACTGAGCTACTTCACTTTCACTTTTCACTTTCATGCTTTGGAGAAGGAAATGGCAACCCACTCCATTGTTCTTGCCTGGAGAATCCCAGGGACAGGGGAACTTGGTGGGCTGTCGTCTATGGGGTCGCACAGAGTCAGACACGACTGAAGCGACTTAGCAGCAGCAGTCCCTCCCATCAGGAAGCTTACACAAGCCTCTTAGCCTCCTCCATCAGAGGGCAGACAGAAGAAGCAAGAACCACAGTCCCACAGTGACTAAAACAAAAACCACATTACAGAAAGTCAATCAGCATGTTAAAGCAGAAAGTTATGTCTCAGATGAAAGGACAAGATAAAACCCCAGAAAAACAACTGAATGAAGTGGAGATAGGCAACCTTCTAGAAAAAGAATTCAGAATAATGATAGTGAAAATGATTCTGGATCTTGGATAAAGAATGGAGGCAAATATTGAGAAGATATAAGAAATGTTTACCAAAGACCTAGAAGAACTAAAGAAGAAACAGAGATGAATAATATGCTAGAAGGATCCATAGCAGAATAACTGAGGCAGAAGAACGGATAAATGACCTGAAGGATAACCGTTTTAATTTTGATGTAGTCCAATTTATCTTTTTTCTTTGGTGCTTTTGGAGTCAAATCCAAGAAATTACTTCCAGATCCAGTGTCGTGACTCTTTTCTTCTAAGAGGTTTATGTCTAGATCTTTGATCCATTTAATTTTTATATATGGTGTAAGATAAGGATCCAAATTAATCATTGTGCATGTGGATATCCAGTTTTCCCACCACCATTTGTTGAAAATATTTCCCTTTGCCATTGAATGCTTAGTATTCTTGTCAAAAATCATTTGACCTTAAATGTGAGGGTTTATTTTTGAGCTCTTCATTCTCTTCCATGATCCTTATGTCTGTTTGTAAATACCACACTATTTGGATTACTATTGTTTTGTTGTAATAATACTTGAAATCAAGAAGTGTGATACCGCCATTCTTCTTTTTCAAAATTGTTTGACTCTTAGTGATGCTGAGATCAGTGAAAAGGTTCAAGTGGTAACAGCATGATCCCTGCAAAGATCCTCCCCATCAACCAACCTTTTGCCTAATGTTTTTGTTCATTGATTATTGCCTGAATCATTTCAAATAGGGGTTAGAGAATGGCAATTTTCCCCCACATTTATTAGCTGGGGTAGTTCTGGGGGGAAGAAGCTTTTCTTTATCAACAATGATTTATTTTCCTGAAATTGAGTTTTACAAATAAGGCTAGATTAAATGCTTAATTCTTTACCTTTAATTGCAGTTCTTTAAGAGTAAGGGTTTATTGCTCTATTTACTTTGGTGAAACTAATGAATGATGAGCATTAAAGATTATATATCCTTTTTATAGGTATCAAAAACTCTTAGATTTTATACAAGAAATCTGTTTCACTGTTATTGTTAGAGTCCTCTACTACTACAGTAGTCCTGACTACTGATGATGTCACCAATCATCAGACTTTATTCTTATCATTGACTCTATCTTCCAACAAAGTAACACAGTAAACATTTTTTTTTAATGTCACTTACAGTGCTAAGTACTTCTGCATAAATAATTTAATATTTTTTTGTATTTATCGAGCACTCCTACCCTGTGTGCCGTCACCATCCTGGGATGTTTCCCCAGACATCTCCCTCCCGTGCTGCCCCTTTCAGTTAGGCCGCTGCTCTTACTCTAGGCGCTCGTTTCTGTTTATTCATTTATGGAGTGTCCATTTGGAGTTGTGTTTTGCAGACACCAGCAGATGTATGTAAATGTGTCCCTTATCTTACAAAGGAGTGTTATAACTATAGATACCGATATACATCTTACTTTTTTTCCCACTTAATTCTAGAGATTAGTGTAGAAATCTTCATTCTTTTTCTGGCTGTGGTGTATTCTCTTTGCTAGATATGTCTTCATTTTTCTAGCTTAGACTCCATTGATGGACATCTGAGTTATTTAAAACTTCTTCCAATATGAAATAAAAATCCTTTGGAGACATAATATTGGCACACATTATTGTTTTACATGCCTTGAAAAAGTACGTATAGGTTGGATTGATAAAAAAAATTTCTTGCTGTTGCATATATAAATAATGTACTATTAATTTTTCTCTAGCTTCTTCCCCATTTCTCTTCTCTTTTTCACATTCCTGATAGTATCAGAAATGGATATTCCCTCCTGTTTGCCTAGTCTCATGACTTCTTTCCATTCAGGCTTCTGTCCCTCCTACGCCACTAAAACTGCTGCTCTTTTCAAAATCACCAGTGACCTACATGATGCTGCAGCCAGTGCTTTGTTCTCAGTTCTCAACTTACTTGATTTGTTAGCTGCACTGGGTCCAGTTAATAATTCTGTTCTCCTTGATATACTTTTGTCACTAGGCTTCTTGAGTACTGTATACTCCTGGTTTTCCTTTATTCTTTGGCCTCCTCCTCTTTCTTTTTTTCTGGCCTCCTGAATTCACTCCTCTTTTTTTTTTTTTTTCTTCCCCTCCCCGAATTCACTCCTCTTTCCTTTTGTTATCAGCTGGTGGTAGGCCTACTTCAGGGGAGGGTAGTTGTACAAGAAGAGAAGACTGGTAGGAAGGGGTGGAATCTCTGTGCTTCTAGGAGTTGAGGCTGGGAGTGGGAGGAGAGGAGGGCATCTGGGTTCAGAGAGCACCTGAAATGAGCCTGTAGTCTGACAAAAGCGTATTGATTGACATGTGGTGAGAGAAGGCATTCCAGGGGAACTGTGGGGTGCCATGTATGACATCGGCCGGGGTCAGCAGCTTCTGTAAGCTTGGGTTCCTGCTGAAGGAGTCAGAAAAGGCTCTGGGGAAGTGGGATTAATTTTGGATTGGCTGCTGTTTCTGAGGTAGGGCTAGAGGGGAGGATTATTAGGATTTGGGTGATGTTGTGGGGAAGGGCACTTTGGCAGTTGGATAGCCTCAGTGATAATAGATGGCTCTAACAAAGCTAATCTGGGGGCATCATTGATAAGAAAGCAAGTAGCCACTGAAAGAGAGTCAGTATAACATTTTACAGCATCTGAATGACCTTGCGAGAAACAGTGTCTCCTGTTATCTTTGTGTCTACCTTTCTCTGTGTCTGTCCTTCCAGCCCAATTAATGGCAATTTTCCCCCCATTCTGAGCCAGTTTTCATCTTTTGTCTCAGACCTGTGTATGTTTTTACTCTTCATTTCGTGGCACTGATTTTACTGGGTTTGGGAAGTAGGAATCCTTATTTCCTAAGACCTTATTAAATCCTAAGATTTAATAAGAGATTATTAAATCCTAAAATTTAATAAGAGATTATTAAATCCTAAAATTTATTTATTTATTTTTAATCCTAAAATTTAATAAGAGATTAAATGACAACTAAAACCCCCTCTCTCCCCTCACCTGCCGTGTTACGGCAGAAGCTCGTGATTATTACATAGGGCGTGATTTGAAAAAACTGTGAAAATGAATCGTCTCTTTGTTGTTGCCATGTCTGCTTTTCTTTCTGAGCCTCTCTCCCTATTCCAGGCACTGAATACCCCTCACTGTCTCGTCTCATCCAGGCTTCCAGTGCTCTGTCCTGGGCTTCTCTTTCTTCTCCCCCTTGTGCTCTTAGGCCTATTGGCTAATCTAATGATGAGGTTAATGTAGCTTAATATGTTCCTTATGGAGGCGTTTTCATTTTAAAATGAAATTCCTTACCTCACACCAGTCAGAATGGCCATCGTAAAAAGATCTACAAATAATAAATGCTGGAGAGGATGTGGGGAAAAGGGAACCCTCTTGCACTGTTGATGGGAATGTAAATTGATACAGCCACTATGGAGAACAATATGGAGATTCCTTAAAAAACTAGGAATAAAACTACCATGTGATCCAGCAATCCCACTTCTGGGCATATACCCTGAGAAAGCCATAATTGAAATAGACACATATACCCCAGTGTTCATTGCAGCACTATTTAAAGTAGTAAGGACATGGAAGCAACTTAGATGTCCATCAACAGATGAATGGATAAAGAAGCTGTGGTATGTATATACAATGGAATATTGCTCAACCATAAAAAGGAGCGCATTTGAGTCAGTGCTAATGAAGTGGATGAACCTAGAGCCTATTACAAAGAGTGAAGTAAGTCAGAAAGAGAAAAACAAATATTGTATATTAATGCATATATGTGGAATCTAGAAAGACGGTACTGAAAGGTTACTGCTACGAGCTGTGAAGGATGCCGGGATTCTTGGCCTCCGGAGGAGAGGAATTTGACCTGGAGCCAGTGACAAGGCTTGATCACTCAGAGCTTTATGTGTAGCAAAGTTTTATTAAAGTATAAAAGAGATAGTGAAAGCTTCTGACATAGACATCAGAAGGGGACAGAAAGAATGCCCCCTTGCTAGTTTTTAGCAAGGAGTTATTTACCTGTTAGGAAGCTGCTAATTAGAGGAAGGAAACACCTCAAAACTGAGAGAGTTGCACCAGACCCCCTCACCCACAACATGCATTTTGAGGTAGCATTGGCACCAGGTGAGTCATCCCCAGTCATAAAACAAATGACATGAATCTTGAAGAAAGGCAGATTTTCAAGCAAATACATAGTTCATTAACATAGCTTCAGTTCAGTCACTCAGTCGTGTCTGACTCTTTGCGACCCCATGGACTGCAGCACGCCAGGCCTCCCTGCCCATCAGCAACTCCTGGAGCTTACTCAAACTCATGTCCGTTGAGTCATTGATGCCATCCAACTGTCTCATCCTCTGTCGTCCCCTTCTCCCTTAAGGAAGATATGTCCCTGAGAAAAACTCATTGGTTAGCTCAAGATTTGAGATAAAGTTCAGTTCAAGTGGAACCAGGTGCCTTGACAATGCAGGATTAGAAGAGAAAAGAAAAAAAAAAAGTCTGCCACTTGCCGTTTATTTCCTCCTGCTGCTTGGGGACTGTTAACGAACCTGTTTGCAGGGCAGCAGTGGAGATGCAGACACAGAGATCAGACTTAGGGACAAAGGGAAGTGGGAGGAGAGGATGGGATGAATTGAGAGAGCAGCATGGAAGCAGACACACTACCATATGTAAAATAGACAGCCAGTGGGAATGTGCTGTGTGATTCAGGGAACGCAGACTGGGTCTCTGTGACCACTTGGCGAGGTGGGATGGGGTGGGAGGTGGGAGGGAGGTTCAGGAGGGAGAGGACACATGTATACCTGTGGCTGGTTCTCGTTGATGTATGGCAGAGACTAACACAGTATTGTAAAGCAGTTATCTTTCCATCAAAAGTAAATTTTAAAAAGAAATTCCTGAGAAAATATGAAACTAAGGGATACGTTTTTACTACACAGTGTGGCAAGATGGAGGGGAGTGAAGATGGGGAGGGAGGCGGAGTTGAGTAGAGGCAGCCCTGGAGCAGTCACTCTGCTGTAGATGGCGCCTAGGCCCCAGAAATCAAGAGTTGCCTGTGAGGAGCGGATGAACTGGAGCCCGGCTGTCCCTTCCCCCGTAGATCCTAAGGTAGGTGTTGTGTTAATAGTGAAAGTATCTAAGTGCCTGGGCAGGTGGCATGGGAGCAAAGCGTGTGTGGAGTAAAGAGTATGGAAATGCAGACTGGAGATTGATGCTGGACAGAGACAGAGGTGTCGAGACCTGCTGTAACGCCGACCTTTGCACTACCTGATAGAGGCATGTTTCAGGCTGCCAGAGCACCAGCGCGCAGACTCTCCTTTCCATTGACTCCCTTCTCACTGAAGCCAGGCAGCGCACACCCAGCCTCCCTACTCTGGAAATGAAACATGAGCCCCTATGGCTTGTAGCCCAGCAGCTGACTAGAGCCTGTTTACCTCTGTAGACCTAAGTTGTTTCTTAATCCTCAGGGAGAAATATGGAGTTCCTACAGTGCTTTGAAGATGAGTTGAGCTTTAGGAAGGATTTGAATTTGCAGTCTCCAAATCCAAATCTAGGAGTGGCTAAAACCAGCCTGTGTCTCCTGGTGCTGTCTCACAGCTCTTGGGGATGAGCCCAAGGCAGTTGTTCTAGAGCTCAGAAGACTGTGAGATTTCAGTCCTAGCCACAGTTGGAATTACTTTGAGGTGTCCTTATATAATGGATCTTTGAAAGTGGTACTTTCTGAAGCCTCCAGCCCTTTCCCCTTGGGAACCCAGACCAAGTAGAACCTATTAATGCAGCAGTTTATCACTTGCTTTCCGTGGCTTCCATTTGCATCTTGTGTGGGGCACAGGCAGGCTCTGGAATTAGGCAGTTTCAGCCCAGTATCCACATCAAGCTGGTTCATTTGTGCAGTCCTTGCTGTTCCTGTTTGAAGACTGTAATGCCCTTACTGCACTGCTGAGAAGGGGCTGACCCATAAGGGTGAGATTTCCCTGCAGGTAGGAATGACTCGAGTCCAGTTGATGGGGTGGTCTTTTTGAGGCCTCTGAAGAACTGAGTGAGTGATGGCTCCTCCTGCCTGCCCTGCTACAGCTTTGTTCTGTCCCCTGTAGATCAAAGTACTCTCCTTTGTCGTCACTTCACTACAGAGAGAACTGTTAGTGTTGGCTTTGTTACAACTTTACCTTTTAATGTCTGAAAATACACTTTTAAAATACTATACTAATTATTTTAGTAAACTTGTAACAATTTTTAGCTTTACAGTTAGTTTCATAGATGAACAGAGTTCCCATGTACCCGGTTTGCCCCGTTGTTAGCATCTTACATAGTCACGACACTCTTGCTAGTGTGAAGGCGCCGATGTTGGTACCTTACTATGAACTCAACTCCAGACTTTGCATTTCATCGTTTTTCCTACCTTTCTGTGTCAGAAATCCTTCTGTTCCAGAAACTAGAGTCCCATGTTACGCTTACTGGTCATGTGTCCCAGTCTCCTCTGGTCTGTGACAGTTTCTGTCTTTGCATGTTTTTCATATCCCCTGATAGTTTTGAGGAATACTGGCAAGTATCCTTTATATAAACTGTCCTTTATAATGTCCTCCAGTCTGAGCTTATCTGATGTTTTCCACATTATTGGACTGATGTTACAAGTTTAGGAAAGAATACTACGAAAGTGAAGTGCCCTGAAGTGCCCTATGGCGAGGTAGGGGTACTTGATATTTGCAAAATATCTCTGATGAAACTAACCTTGGTCACTTGGTTAAGTAGTTTGTTTGCCAGTTTCTCCACCATAAAGTTAATCCTTTTCTCTTTCCCTATGCTATCACTAAGATAGAGTGGGTTGGGGACGGTGTATAGAATTAAGCTGTACCTCTTGGAAGGGAGAGTATCTTTATATATTATATATCTATATCTATCTGTCTATCTATATGTATGTATGTATATTATTTGGAATTCTTTTGTAAGAAAGTTTGTCTCTTCTCCCTCATTTATTTATAGAACTATGAACTCATGTATATTTATTTTATAATTGGAGTTACAATGCAGTGCTCCATTATCTTGTCGCCCATGTTGTTCCAGCTCCAGAGGGACCTCTTTCAGATGGCTCCTGTATCCCTGTAACATGCTCCATCTTTTTGTGTTTTGAGCACTTCCTTACTTTCTGGTGCAACAAGATGTTCCAGGCTTTTCTTAAATTTTCCATGCCCCAGCCCTAGAATTAGCCATTTCTCCAAGAAGCCCTTGGTTTTTTTCATTAGAGAATAGTGTTTAGGAACCACTGAACACTAGGAGTGGCCATTGCTCCTGGGGAGTCATTACTTGTAGGTCACATTAGTAATTAGAGCTAGAGTGTGTGTATATGCCCACTACCCCTGTATGCAGAATGTCTAGTTGTTTCTGTTTCTTTATTTGTATATATATTAGGATAATGGTGAGTTTGTATTGATGTGTCTGACTTTAATCCAGTACCACAGGGTTTTAGAATGCCTTCTTTGCTTGCTTTACTGTAATGTCCTTCTTCCATGAAGAAAAACCTTGCACCCACTATCCATTTACTTACATTCAGCCCAGTATACCCGTTCCTGTACTATAAATATATTGTAACCTATATTCCCACAAGAAACAAGTTTACCAGTTCTAATATTGTACTCATTTTTTTAAACTATTTCTATTGTAGTGGACAAATCGTAGGTGCTTGTTTACTTTTATTATGATGTTATTTAAGTGGTTTTCATATTCTTTAATCTGGGATGTGTTTGTATGTCAGCATGATTGATTAAGATGATGGATTTTGTCTACAAGTTTAATGTTTCCATTTTACTCCACACTTCTGATAGTCTAAACTTAAGAGTTAAAAGGTTATGTTCTTTCTTCAGTAATTTATGACACATTTCTACAAAAGGAAGTATAGACTTATTAAAAGTTTATACTTACTATTACAGGTTTTATTATATGTAAAAGAGACGAGTTGAAGGAAATAAGATTTGCATCACCTTCTCACCCCAAAGTTCTGGCTCAGGTGCTTTTTAAAAATTTGCCTTAAGGCAAGACATCTAAACTCAGTTTCTCCATTTGCTCAGTAAGTCTTGACAGTGTAGGCTTGATACTTGGTTATATTTTCTTGGCTACTTTTCTAGTACATCCTGTGTTGACCCATTCTTGTTATTGGTGCCAAAGATCATATGCCTATCAGTAAAGATATTATGGTCCTGGGAAATGAGACTGACTTAACTAAAGCTTTCATTCCCTAGACACTTGGTTCCCAAATTCCTGTGGGGAAGAAAGAAATGTGGGTTTAAAAAGCTATACTAAGAGCTAGAAGTTCTTGATAATCATCATGGTTAACTTCTAACTTGAAGTCTGACCTTGGGCCATCACTTCTACCTCCAGACCACAAATCCTTCATCTAGAAAGTGAAACAGTTCCATTAGATAACTCCTAAAGTTTCTTACAGCTGTGGTTTTATCATCAGAGACAGTGAAATAACCTGGTATACGGCCATGCCATCCTGAATGCACGGGTTCTCTTCTGATCTCAGAAGCTAAGCAGGGTCGGGCCTGCTTAGTACTTGAATGAGAGATAGTGAAATACCTGGTTGGCAGGTTTAATCTCAGTAGTTAAGGTGCTCTGGCAAGAATTGGAAATGGTCAGCCTGTTTGAAATAAGCTTATTGGACCATTCATTATCATCCTTTTAATTTGTTTAATTAAAATACACACACACACACTGTGTGTGGGGTGAAATGTGAGGTCTATAGGTAGAATGAGGAGGGCTCAGATGGTACCATGGAGAAGATGTAGTCTTCATAGTGTAGTGAAGAAGTAGTAGTATGAAGAAGACTTCGTAATGTAGTCTGCAGAATGCTCCATCATGGTAGTGACTTTGGAGAATCAGAACTGGGCTGTTTATTATTTGGTGTTTATGAATCAGGGACTCCTTAAGTGACATTCCTTTTACAGCTATTATGTAGAATCTGTGAACAGTACAGAAAAATAGCCAAGGTGAAGAGACTATGATGGCTTAAGTATGATTAAGGCTCAGTGAGTTGTATTGAAGAAGCTTTCGCTGTCAAAGCATTAGTCTCGTACTGCTAACAGCCTTCAGAAAAGTCTGTTCCTTCTCATAAGAGTTTCCTGAGCTAAGAGAATGAAACATATGACCTATAGCCGAGTATGCTATCCATACCATATTTTACAAGACAATTTTGGTAAACAGATGAGTGGAAGACAAAAGTAGGAATTAATATACTAAAAGACAAGGCATTTTGCTTGGAAAAAATTAATAATAGAGTGAAGGAATGTTGCCTTTGGTTAGAAAGTATAAAATAAGAGAGCACAGAATGAGTCTCCCTCAGGCTGCCTGCCATTGAATTGTTCTTTAAAAGCCACATGGTATCAGTTTATGAGATTGAACCTTGTATGAAAGTCTTGAATGATAATGTCCTCTGACCCCCATTCCTGGCTCCTCTTCCACATTTCTAAATGAAGTGGTACTCTGCCTGTCTTTGTTTACAGTGTTAAATCCACAAGTTGAACTTTTTTGATACTTATGTAAAGTTTTACACTTGCTTTAACAGTGTGTCTGAAATGGATGTCCATTCCTTGATCCACACTGGTGTTACTAGCAGCTTTAGCTTCCTCTTCACAATAGGTAAAAAGAGTTGCTCATTATAGAAGTGAACAGTAGATGTCACTGCATCTCCACTCACTACTGCTCTGGCTCAGTTTATTTGGATACAACCAAGTTTTAATACAGCTTCCAAATCACTAACCTTAAATCAAGTATTTATGGCTATCTGACAATTAAGATCCCCTTTTTCAGATATAGAATTGAAAACTGAGAACAAACATAATCCAGAAGAGTTTTCTTCAATTTCCTTTTTAGTGTATTTGTTCTCAGTTCAGTTCAGTCGCTCAGTCGTGTCTGACTCTCTGCGACCCCATGAATCGCAGCACACCAGGCCTCCCTGTCCATCACCAACTCCTGGAGTTCACTCAAACTCACGTCCATCGAGTCGGTGATGCCATCCAGCCATCTCATCCTCTGTCGTCCCCTTCTCTTCCTGCCCCCAATCCCTCCCAGCATCAGGGTCTTTTCCAGTGAGTCAACTCTTCGCATGAGGTGGCCAAAGTATTGGAGTTTCAGCTTTAGTCCTTCCAATGAACACCCAGGACTGATCTCCTTTAGAATGGACTGGTTGGATCTCCTTGCAGTCCAAGGGACTCTCAAGAGTCTTTTCCAACACCACAGTTCAAAAGCATCAATTCTTAAGCACTCAGCTTTCTTCACAGTCCAACTCTCACATCCATACATGACCACTGGAAAAACCATAGCATTGACTAGATGGACCTTTGTTGGCAAAGCAATGTCTCTGCTTTTTAATATGCTATCTAGGCTGATCATAACTTTCCTTCCAAGGAGTAAGTGTCTTTTAATTTCCTATCTGCAGTCACCATCTTCAGTGATTTTGGAGCCCAAAAAAATAAAAGTCTGACACTGTTTCCACTGTTTCCCCATCTTTTTCCCATGAAGTGATGGGACCAGATGCCTTGATCTTCATTTTCTGAATGTTGGGCTTTAAGCCAACTTTTTCACTCTCCTCTCTTACTTTCATCAAGAGGCTTTTTAGTTCCTCTTCACTCTCTGCCATAAGGGTGGTGTCATCTGCATATCCGAGGTTATTGATATTTCTCCCGGCAATCTTGATTCCGGCTTGTGCTTCTTCCAGCCCAGCGTTTCTCATGATGTACTCTGCATAGAAGTTAAATAAGCAGGGTGACAATATACAGCCTTGATGTACTCCTTTTCCTATTTGGAACCAGTCTGTTGTTCCATGTCCAGTTCTAACTGTTGCTTCCTGATCTGCATACAGATTTCTCAAGAGGCAGGTCAGGTGGTCTGGTATTCCCATCTCTTTCAGAGTTTTCCACAGTTTATTGTGATCCACACAGTCAAAGACTTTGGCGTAGTCAATAAAGCAGAAATAGATGTTTTTCTGGAACTCTCTTGCTTTTTCCATGATCCAGCGGATGTTGGCAGTTTGATCTCTGGTTCCTCTGCCTTTTCTAAAACCAGCTTGAACATCTGGAAGTTCACGGTTCATGTATTGCTGAAGCCTGGCTTGGAGAATTTTGAGCATTACTTTACTAGCGTGTGAGATGAGTGTGCAATTATGCAGTAGTTTGAGCATTCTTTGGCATCGCCTTTCTTTGGGATTGAAATGAAAACTGACCTTTTCCAGTCCTGTGGCCACTGCTGAGTTTTCCAAATTTGCTGGCATATCGAGTGCAGCACTTTCATAGCATCATCTTTCAGGATTTGAAATAGCTCAACTGAAATTTCATCACCTCCACTAGTTTTGTTGGTAGTGATGCTTCCTACAGCCCACTTGACTTCACATTCCAGGATGTCTGGTTCTAGGTGAGTGATCACACCATTGTGATTATCTGGGTCCTGAAGATCTTTTTTGTACAGTTCTGTATATTCTTGCCACTTCTTAGTATCTTTTGCTTCTGTTAGGTCCATACCATTTCTGTCCTTTATCGAGCCCATCTTTGCATGAAATGTTCCTTTGGTATCTCTGATTTTCTTGAAGAGATGTCTAGTCTTTCCCATTCTGTTGTTTTCCTTTATTTCTTTGCATTGATCACTGAG
Organism: Bos indicus; assembly: GCF_029378745.1. NCBI lineage: Eukaryota > Metazoa > Chordata > Mammalia > Artiodactyla > Bovidae > Bos > Bos indicus. The sequence goes on along the minus strand of NC_091782.1, from coordinate 10,164,023 downwards.
GAAGGCTTTCTTATCTCTCCTTGCTATTCTTTGGAACTCTGCATTCAGATGCTTATATCTTTCCTTTTCTCCTTTGCTTTTCTCTTCTCTTCTTTTCACAGCTATTTGTAAGGCCTCCCCAGACAGCCATTTTGCTTTCTTGCATTTCTTTTCCATGGGGATGGTCTTGATCCCTGTCTCCTGTACAATGTCACAAACTTCCGTCCATAGTTCATCAGGCACTCTATCAGATCTAGTCCCTTAAATCTATTTCTCACTTCCACTGTATGATCATAAGGGATTTGATTTAGGTCATATCTGAATGGTCTAGTGGTTTTCCCTGCTTTCTTCAATTTAAGTCTGAATTTGGCAATAAGGAGTTCATGATCTGAGCTACAGTCAGCTCCCGGTCTTGTTTTTGCTGACTGTATAGAGCTTCTCCATCTTTTTGTTCTAGGCTTATATATTTATACAGTACTGCTGCTACTGCTAAGTCACTTCAGTTGTGTCCGACTCTGTGCGACCCCATAGACGGCAGCCCACCAGGCTCCCCCGTCCCTGGGATTCTCCAGGCAAGAACACTGGAGTGGGTTGCCATTTCCTTCTCCAGTGCGTGAAAGTAAAAAGTGAAAGTGAAGTCGCTCAGTCGTGTCCGACTCCTAGCGACCCCATGTACTGCAGCCCACCAGGCTCCTCCGTCCATGGGATTTGCCAGGCAGGAGTACTGGAGTGGGATGCCATTGCCTTCTCCCATTTGTACACTAGTCCCCCACTTATCTGTGGGGGATATGTTCTGAGACCCTCTAGTATGGACGGTGAAACCACAGACAGCACTGAACCCTATATATACTGTTTTTCCCTATACATACCTAACTATGATAAAGCCTAATTTACAAATTATTCACATTAAGAGATTGTCAACAATAATATATTTGAACAGTTAAGACAATATACAGTAATAAGTTATGTGAATGTAGTCTCTCTCAAAATAGCTTATTGTCCAAATTCAACACCTTTTCCATCTTAACAAAGCACTTACCACTTGCTGTGGATCTCACTTTTGCAGTTTAAAGTGTAACAGCAAAACTAGCATGAAGTTTCCTTTTTCCTTCACAGTTTCATGGTTAGAAGATTTGTTACTCTAAGTCTTAGCAACCTCAGTATATGGTTTTGCTTCTCTTTCCTTATTCAGTTGAAAGCTTTTCACCTTTGCAGTTGAAGCACATTATGACTTCTCTTTGGCATATCTGAATTGGCCAGCATCAGTACTCTTGCACTTTGGGGCCATTATTAAGTGCCATAAGGGTTACTTGAGTACAAGTGCTTGCTGACAAGGAAAGGAAAATGAAGAACTGAATTATGACCAAAAGTCCTACAATGCATCTTTCCAAAGAAACCTCTTACAGTTTCAGTGTAGATGGTACAGTTTCCATATCTGACAGATTAAGTTGGTATTAACTTGAATTATTTTAGAAAGCCTGAGGCATACTGAATTTGATATCTTTTGAACTTGTTGTTGAGTCACTTAGTTGTGTCTGACTCTGTGCAACCCCATGGACTGCAGCATGCCAGGCTTCCCTGTCCATCACCGTCTCCTGGAGTTTGCCCAAATTCATGCCCATTTAATCAGTGATGCCATCTAACAATCTCATCCTCTGTTGTCCCCTACTCCTCCTGCCTTCAGTCTTTCCCAGCATCAGGGTCTTTTCCAGTGAGTCACATCAGGTGGCCAACGTATTGGAGCTTCAGCTTTAGCATTAGTCCTTTCAATGAATATTCAAGATTGATTTCCTTTGTCATTGACTGATTTGATCTCCTTGCTGTCGAAGGGACTCTAAAGAGTCTTCTCCAGAACCACAGTTTGGAAGCATCAAATCTTCAGCACTCAGCCTTCTTTATGAACCAACTCATAGATGGTGAAAATAGCCAGGGTGATATCTGTTCTCATATGTTAGGGTTAGTGCTGGTTTCCTCCTGGTATAACTACTAATAGTTGCCTCGTTTACTCTCAGTTGTCCTAGTTTGGACAATAGGTGGTCACTCTAAATAGCCCAAGAGGGAGGTGGTTAATAAGTTGCAATTCTAGTCATTACAGGCACTTCTTTTTTTTTTTTTTAAATAAACTCAAGAGTTATGCCTGCCCTGAATTTTCTGAGTTAAATCTACAAAATAAAGTAAAACCCATGAGTTTGTAATTCTGAAAATATTACCTTTGGGTTTGTATGTATTGATCATTGTTCTTTGGAGTAATGATTTCCAAATATGGTTATGCATCAAAATCAACTAGGGACCTTTTTACAAATAGTTTCATGGGTCTCAACCATAGACCTCTACTGATTTTGTACCAGAGTTTGAACTTGACATTACTAAAAATGTAGAACTGCATGCAATGCAAATGTAATAGGTTACTCTGTCAGTAAAGCTTCTAAAGTAGCATGTAGGAACATTTCTTTGTGTGGTTTGGGTGGTATCTGGGGTTCTCCGTGATGGCTGCTTTGAGCCTTGAGGGTATGCCGGGCGTTGACATGAGTTGCCTTTTTGTTTCAGATGTCATCTGGGTCATTCTCAGTGTGGAAGTGGGTGGACTTTTAGGAGTCACGCAGCAGCTGTCATCTTTTGAAACGGAGTTCAACACACAGCCACATCGCAAGGTAGAAGGAAACTTCAACCCGTTTGCCTCTCCCCAAAAGAACCGACAATCAGATGAAAACAACTTAAAAGACCCTGGGGGTTCCGAGTTCGACTCGATCAGCAAAAACACATGGGCTCCTGCTCCTGACCAAACCGAGCAAGATGAGAATAGACTCTCACAGAACTCTGTAAATCTATCCCCCAGCAGTCACGCAAACAACTTATCAGTAGTGACTTACAGTAAGGTAGGTGCCCTCGGAGAAGAGGAGAAGGGATAGGCGGTGGGCGTTGGGATTTGTGATACCCCTTCTGGCAAACCTAGAAGCCTAGAATGTTCTTTAAGACTGCTTAGCTCTCCTGCCAATGCAATAGCACAAAAACCTACCCCTTCTCCCCTCCCCCCCTCCCCCATCTCCAGGTCCTGTGGGTATTAACTCCTCCATCCACATTTTATAAATACTGCTGTCTCTCTGCTCTGGTTTGGGTGTTGAAAGAACAGAGTTCTTTACCTTTAGCATTTAAAAAAAAAAAGTCAAAATATCACCAGGCATTCTTCCAGTGTAAATGTGTACTAAATGTAGAGCAATAACACACCTTTGGAATTTGTTCCTACTGTTTATTTTTTTTGGTTTTGGGTAGAGTGTTTTTCCTGAAGAAAAAGACAGACTCAATTATTTATCCTACGTGTTGTTGGGCTTCCACTTTACTGACCTAGTTCCCAAGCCTTGATTATCTTCCCGTCTCTTGCGGCCCATCTGCCTCCTCACTGACAACCCAGAGTGGCCCAAGTGATATTTTGACTTTTCATGTGTGCAGAATAAGTGAGAGAATTGTTTGTTGAGTTAATCATAATTTTAAATATTCTGATTGTTCTAAGACTGTCTTCTAGGTGTTTGATCTCTTGATCTGCTTCCCTATGCTTGCTGATTACACAGCGCCTTCCATATTCTGCTAAGGGTGAAGACGGTTGCTGGTTGTTTTTGGTTGGTTGAATAAAGCCCTGCTGCTGAGAGCTAACTGTTGTAGGTGATTTGTGTGGCAGGGCCTGTGAGCACTGCTGTTCCTTCTTCGAATAAAAATGTGATGCATTAAGCTTAGCTTCCCATTTATAGAATCGTATAACTGTTAAGTCTTTGCTTGCTTCATGCTGGCATTCACCCTCAATATTTTAAAAATAAAATTGATTGTTATTTGAGGGACAGCTTGCTGTGTTTTAAGAATGGCATTTTTCTGATCAGTGCTTTATATGTGGTCTAGATCCACAGGCAAATTAAGAAAACAAACTTGGTGATGTGAACTCTTTCTCCACATGGTCGAAAGAGGGACTTCATTCAGTAGAAGGGTAACAAGATTGATTTATTAGTTAGATGGTCATTATAAAGGATTGTGTGGAATCATGTTAGTCGTACAGGATATAAGAAGCAAATAGGCGAGGGAATGGCTTATATTGGAGGAAAGTCTTCACGTCTTAACATTCTAAGAAAAGATTTTTCCTCTAAGTTCCTATTGCTCCAGATAGCTCTTGCTTAAATTTAACCCTTCAGGGTATGGCTATTCCAGGTGGTACAGGCCCTAGGGTAAGCATGCCCTGTTAGAAGGAGAATTCTGAAGCAGTTGAGTGTGCTGTGAAGATGGGAGCTGCAGAAAGCAGAACCTGTTGCCCCAGTGCTTTCTGTAATGGAGGCCCCTCCACCCAGTCGAGCTCCATGGCTCGGCCGTCACTGTAGCCTGAGAGGGCTGCTGCTCCTGGCCAGAGACTGCACTTTTTTCCTGGGTTTCGAACCTGTTAATTATTTTTTGCTCCTTTATGGCTTTAGGGACTGTTGCCCTTTAAGTCTGTCATTGCCCTGGCCTGGGTGGAGTTGGGGGCTTATTTCATAAACTGTAGGATCATTTAGAAATAGCATTTGCAAGAACCACAGAGAAAAGTTTCTCATTGCAGATGATATCCAAGACTGTTGCCTATAATGCATTGAGAATGTGGCACTTGGACCCCAAAGAGAAATCAGAGCCTCCTTTTCTTCTTAAGTGAATCAGAATCTTATTCAGAAGGCACTTGTGTGAACACTAGCAAGTCCTCCGGTAGCAATTCTGGCTAAAATGGAGTCAGCTCTGCCTCTGAGAACGCCTTAGAATTGGGGTAGAGGATAGACAGTCACCAGTAAGGACTTATCGACACATCTGCACTGATGTACAAATCAGTGTACATTATTGAATGTGGAGACTTGAAGGATAAGTTATCACTCCCAGCTCGAAGTTCTCAGTGCAGTGGGGAGATGAAACACGCGTGCCGTTCGGTCCAGGTGAAGTGTGAATGTGGTCAGTAGAGCACCACACAGTCAGAATGTATGGTTTGTGTGCGCGGCTGGGGGTTAGTTAAGAAGGCGGAGATAAAGCAGAGGTGGGGCTGATGTAAAAGCACAGATTTGGAAAGACAGGAAGGATGATGATAGCAGAGCAGTTGCAGTGCTGAAGGCAGAATACTGAGTAAGCGCGGTGTGGTCAGGAGTGATGAGTGGGGGTGACGTTCAGTTAGTTGCGATATGTTCCTTTAGATGAAAAAATTTGGATAGAATAATTACAAATGGCTCTGAAAAAAATTGGACTATAGTTAAATGAATATCTTCAAGCAGGGATCATTCATAATTCTAAGTATTTGTGTTTGGCTTAAGAATATAGATTTATTTATTTATAAGGCAAGACTGCTTAAGGTTCTGAAGGGGTGTACTTGACCAAGTGATGAGATCAAGTAGAGACTAGAGTTATTTTTTAACCATTCCCGTGTGCCAGGTGTGCTGCCAAGTACTTTACATGTATCATCTCGTATTTTGATAAGAAAACAAAAGCTCTGAGGGGCTTACTTGCCCCAGTATCACACAGCTAGTGAGGGGCAGAGCTGGGACTCCAGTCCAGGTGCCACATTACTGAAGGTATTAGTAGGTGAGCCTGGGCTCCGCTTAGATCTGCCTTTGTTTTGTTTTTCCTGTGATCAAAAGCATTAACTGAGTCGATGACCAGTATTATCAAGGTGTGAAAGACACAGAAGTTGAAGAAAGAGGCTCTAATGTAAACTGGGGATTGCTGTGGCATTTCTTTTTGGTGGGGGGTGGAAGAGTTCCTCTATTTGTTGAGTCTTTACAGTAGTGATTTCTTTTTATAGTTGATAAAAATAAAAACTTTTTAAACTCTCAGGGTGCACCAACCATGTGGTGTTAATAATAAATAGCCCCCTTTTGTTTATGAATGAGTGGAAAGACTGAGATAGCATCCTAGAAATCTAGAGTTAGAGCAGAGGTGTTCAGTTCACCCCAGGTGCCATCTTTATTGGATAGGAAAGCTGAGCGCCAAAGAATTGATGCTTCTGAACTGTGGTGTTGGAGAAGACTCTTGAGAGTCCCTTGGACTGCAAGGAGATCAAACCAGTCCATTCTAAAGGAGATCAGTCCTGAATATTCACTGGAAGGACTGATGTTGAGACTGAAACTCCAGTACTTTGGCCACCTCATGCGAAGAATTGACTCAATGGAAAAGACTCTGATGCTGGGAGGGACTGGGGGCAGGAGGAGAAGGGGACGACAGAGGATGAGATGGCTGGATGGCATCATTGACTCGATGGACGTGAGTCTGAGTGAACTCCGGAAGTTGGTGATGGACAGGGAGGCCTGGTGTGCTGCGATTCATGGGGATGCAGAGTTGGACACGACTGAGCGACTGAACTGAACTGACTGAGGTGGAGCACCTGGTGCCCTGGTATCAGGGATCACTGAGTTGGCAGTAGATTTGATTTACTCTAAAGAAATTCCCTGCCTGCCCTGAAGGCTGGAGAGAGCATGATTCTCTGGGAAGCCCATGACCACAGTTGTAGGAGACCCGTCCAGTTTCCTGCTGCTTCCATAGTTACAGTTTAACTTGCTAAGGTTGGTAGGATGAGATGAAAAGATTGCTCCATGCACCTTCTGTGAGGGCTGGGTAGATAATATAATGGCACATCTGTCAGTGCCAGGAGCTGGACGCCCTGGGAGCCCTTCCCCTGCCTCCCTTGAGTAATGCCAAGCTCTCTGGACCCAGTGCTCTGTGCTGTGGGCAGGGAGTCAGGGAGCTCTGTCTGTCCTAGCTTCATCCCTCAACATCCAGAGGGCCTGGGCCCTCCTTGTGTGAGAACTGTCAAAGGGAGTCAGAAAGGTGAGTAAGTATATGCTGACCTGCTCCAGGGATTCATAAATCTGACTGCTTTTGTTAAAAACTGGCTGGCCTCATTATCAGCTCAGTTGTGGCTGACCTGTCCCAGGAGAACAGTCAGACCAAGTATTGGTGAAGGTTAGGTGCTGTTTTAATGAACCCTTTTATTTGATTCGCTCAGGAGCCTGTGAGGACAAACAGTCACACTGTTGACTCAAGGCTCGTCTTGCCATGCGTTCTAACGGTGACTCACCTCTGGAGGTCGGGGTAGCTTCTATTTGGGCAGCATTAGATAGTAGCAGAAAACAGTCTACAGAGGTGTGGAACGAGAAAGTAAGTCCTGTTGAAATTAGATACTTCTTTTTCTTACTTGCCAGTAATTTTTTAAATTTCTCAATGTTTTTTAAGAAGGCCTTACAGAGAGGAGCAAGATACAAACCAAATGGTCTTATTCAGGGTAGCTGGAAGTATGAGTATGACTGGCCAAGACCAAGGGCCTGCTCTTCAGGACAGCCCAAATGCTTGCTTCCTATCTCTAGCAATTGAGTAATGATTTACATCGGAGGAGCTGAAAAGAATCTCAAATTCATTTATTCATTTTGTTACTTGGACTATACCTCTTATTTTGTATTTGTTCTTCTTTTTTTAATGTTTGGAGCTGCTGTTTGTCATATACTCCTCCTTTAAACTGATTACAGCCTGAACCACTGTTATTACTTCCGCCAAGTGCTGGTTTGAAAGGAGAAACGTGTTATTATCTTTGGGGGAGGCTCCTCATGCTCTTCAAGCGTCAGCCAGTGCCGAGTGCCATCTGCCCTGCCTGCCCACAATTTCCACCTGCTCCTCTTTCTCTCTGTCTGACAATCACCCTTCAGTATATCTTGGATCTGGAGCTGAAAAAGTTAGTCTGCTTTTATTATATCAGAAATCACCTTTCTTCTAACCTACAGCAGGGAAGAGCTCGTTTCTCTCTGCTTAGGTGAGGGTTTAGAAACGTAGGCAGAGGATGAGGTGTTAGGTAGCATCACTGACTCAGTGGACATTAATCTGAGAAAACTCCAGGAGATAGTGAAGGACAGGGAGGCCTGGTGTGTTGCAGTCCATGGGGTCATAAAGAGTCAGACACAACTTAGCCACTGAACAACAGGAGGTTAGAGGGAGAAGTTTAGAAAAGCAAATCTGCTTTATGGGCCTGAGGGTGTAATGGCTTGTGGATCTTATTATCTACCTTGAAGTAGCCAGTCCAGTCAGTGTAACATAATAATAAGAAATGACTTAATGGAATTGGGCCCAACATTTGCTCGGTTCTGAGGGCACTGAATTTGACCCACAGGCTGGCGGTTGGTGTCCTTAGCTGGGCTGCCAGCGGTGGAGGGCAAGCACGTCCTTCCCGCTGCCTCGTGCTTGGGGGCAGCCCCTTTCCCTGAGAGGTTTAAAGATGGCGCAAAGAAGCTGGAAGGAAAACTTGTGTCACTTGGTGCTCTGTCCAGCTGTGCTCTCCTGTCGAGGGACAGCTAACAGAAGCATGCACCTGCCCCCTCCCCTCTGGGGGCCAGTGGGAGTGTGGTAGTCAGTTATATAAACTCATTGAGCACTTACTCTGTGCCAGGTACTGTGCAGAAGACTTCTTAAATTTAATTTTTGTTAAAATTATCAATGTACATAGTATAAGGAGCTAAGTAGTTCCACAAAGTTTATATAAAAACACCAGTCACCTCCCTGCCTCCCAGCCCCCAGAGGCAGAGGCAGCAGTCTGACATCGTTTCTTTTAGTCCACACAACAGGGCCATGATACAGGCTCTGTTAGTATCACTGTTTACAGCTGCTGAGACTGAAGGCCCACAGGTTCCATGGCCTGCCCAAGCTCATGCAGCCCGAAAGTGGTAAAAGCAGGATATGAACAAAACCAGTTCTTTTTGACTCCTGAGTCTGCTTTCTTGACCATCTATTGCCTTGCTTCCTAGTTACAAATAGTATTCAAGTACATGTTTTTATTGGCTGAGCTTACAGCTGTCGGCTGGGAATAGCATGCTTTCTGTGGTACACTGCTACATTTCAAATGAGAATCAAGCCAATTATTGACCAGATATTATGTGACTTCTCTACTGCTAAACCCCTCTTTCTCCACAAGCTGCTGTCTCTGGCGGCTACAGAAATTAGCCCCTCTCTTCAGCCTCCATATAGGGAAACGAGTCCCTGGAACCTCGTGGTCACTTGGGTATAGATGTTTGGTGATGTTGAGATTTCCTTTAACTCACATTTGTGACAGCAGCACCTTGTCTGTGTTCCGTGACTGTGGCCAGAAGATACAGTCTGGAGTTTTTTTTTTTTTCATTTTCCTGTAATGAATCTAAAATCTCCTTTTGAACATAATATTTTAAAGCTAGAACATGCTTAGGGCTGTCTTAGTCCCTTTAAAGCCAGATTTTGTTTCTGCAAAGGCTATCTGGACAATGAATATTTTACAGTTAGTATGAGCCCTGAAGTGGAAGTTTACGTGTTTTGTTCAAGACCAAAGTGGGTAAGAGAAAGTAGAAGGAGAGGAAGATGCAGGATGGAAACCAGATCATGGAAGGATTTATGGATCTTTGTGAAGCTTGGGCTTTTGCCCTGAGGAGCAGAGGTTGGAACCATTAAAGGATTTTGAGCAGAGGGGTGATGTGATCTGACTTCATGTAGTGAAAGATATGCTCTGACACTCCTGTGGAGAGTAAAGGACAAGGATAGAAGCAGGAGACCAGTGGGGGAGTTAGTGCAGTCATGTGGATAAAGAGAATGGGCACTTTGTGCCAGAGTGGTAGCCAGATAGGTTGGAGCAGTGATCTGTGTCTGGGTCTGCTTTATTAGCTAGAACAAACAGGATTTGCTAATGAGTCCGAAGGGTGGTGTAAGGGGGAATAAACGATGACAACAAGGTTTTGGCCTGAGCAGCTGGAAGGGTAGAATTGCTCTCCATGGAGAGAGGAAAGGCTGTGGGAGAGGGGGGCAGAGATCAGGAACTCTATTTGGAATACATTGGAGATTTCTATAAACATCCAAATGGAGGCATCAGGGAGGCTGTTGTGTATCCAAATTGGTAACATGGTTTAGGAGAAAGGGTTTGGTGGAGATAACATATTTGGGAGTCATTCCATATGGATGATATCTAACACTGTGAGCCTGGCTGCCGTCCACAAAATGATGAGTCTGTGTTGAGCAGGGTTCTCTCAGCCGGCTGAATAAGACTATTGGCATTTTAGGTCAGACGAGTCTTCTTTTGTTGCAGAGGGGTGCAGATCTTATACGCTGTAAGATGTTCAGTAGCATCCCTGGCCTTTACCCATTGGAAGCCAATAGCACCTCCTTGGCCCCAAGTGTAACACAGGAAGGAAGTTGTCACTGACTTGCTCACATTCACTTGCTCACATTCACTTGCTCAGATGACTTGCCCAGATTGGGGGTGGGCAGTGGGCTGGAACTCAGGGAACCCAGTTTGAGTCTTATGTTCTGGATTGCATTATGCTGAGGCCTGCTGGCAGGAAGGAAAGTTTGTTTGCTGTTCTCTGAAGGTAGTCTCTACACTTACGTCAGGTGGTAAAGACCTTCTTGTTCATCTTCAGGAGCAGGAAAGAATTCGTGGCCAAGGAGAAAGCAGTGCCCGGCAACTGAGGAAGCTGACCCAGTTTGCTGGCAGATTAGCACATCTTGGACAGAAGAGGTTTGCTAGGAAACTTGGTTTAATGATATTAAGATGACTCCCTTCTGAGAGCCCAGAAGAATCTGTAAAGTCCTCCCAGCCTTGCTGGTGTTTGCATTGGCATGGGTCATATGTGCATTTTAAAAATAGGCAAACACCATGAGCCTTAGAAAATGTCTTTTGTTGTTTGTAACATTACCATTTGAGAATAAAAAGTTACCTCCAGGAACTCTCCCTTTTGTACTTCAACAGCTTCAAAGCTGAACGCTCAGCTCCATCTTCTGTGCTTTGGGGCTCTGAGCATTGTTTTAGGCGGCACTGACACTGGGCAGTCTTGTAACTGAAACAGAGCTAGTGTTCCCATATTTTTACTTCAGTTGTAAGGATGTATTCTTTTCCCTATAAGGATGTATTCTTTTCCCTATACTCTGAATTTAGCATTTTAATTTCTGATGAAAATTCTCAGAGTGGGACTTTCTCAATGTGTAGGTTTAAACAGATGAGTTTAATTCAGAAATGTGAGGATGTGCGCCGCGCAGGCGCTCTCGGCCAAGTCTGCTCCGACTCCAGCAGGGCCGGGTGCACAGCGTGAAACCCGTGGCAGCTGCACATCAGGGGGCCGTGCGGGCGTCCTTAGAGCTTTGCTCAGGGAGACCCTTGTCAAAACTGTGGACATTCACCTGCAGAAGCTTGAATGTCCAAGGTCTTGGACTTTTTGCTGTAGTTTCACCACCTGAGGGCAAGTCAGAACTAACAGGGAGCTTTGGTATTTAGTCAGTAAGGGACATGTCCTCGGGTGCTCAGCCTGTGTTAATCCTTCCTAAGAATTTACTGTCTGATTACATAGATGTGACTAGCTCATAGGAAAGAATGAGACCAGTAAAGATGGAGTATATTGAGTTTTGAGTGCCCTTGAATTTGAAGGAAGGAGAAGGCAATGCAGTTTGGGAGTAGCCAGGAACTGCTATCTTGATGAATGATAGATTCATACTGAAACTCCATGGTGGTCCAGTGGGCAGGACTCTGTACTTGCATTGCAGGGCCTGAGTTCCATCCTTGGTCAGGGAACTGAGATCCCACATGCCGTGCAGCACGACCCCCCCCCCAAAAAAAAAAAAGAAGAAAGAAAGTAAAATGATAGATTCAAACTGATTTGGAGGAAAAAGGAACCACATGCAGGAAGGCCCAGAGGCATTCACAGGCAGTGTTCTGGGACACCAGCCAGCCTGACTGTGCTGAGTGAGGTGTGCTTAAAGAGGGTGGGGTGAATTTTGGAGGAAACCTTTGAAAGCCAAGCAAAGGAGAGTTCACGTTTAATGTGAAAGGAAACAAGAGAGCCTGCAATGCTTTTGAGCAGGGAAGTGGCAAGATGAAGCCAAGTATGGCTGAAGGAGAGACAGTTTATTCTCCCTCAGTCAGCCAGTGGTTGTCCAGGGTAGGGGAGGTGATGCTGTGAATCCATGGTGAGAGAGGCGGGGGAGTCCTGGGGCTTGGATGGAGACTGCGAGAGGAGGTGGGGCCCACAGCCTCACCCCGTGCCTCAGGGCGCCCACGGGACGGTACCCATGGCCACGTGGCGGGGAACTGGGGTGAGCTTTCCCTCCTTTTAGCTGTCCTCCCCAGTGAGACTCTTATCACTTCTTTCTTCCTTTCTAGGAATCTCCTGTACCCTAGGAGATGGCCATGAGAGAGCTCTCTGTCTGCCAGCATGTCACCTGGATTCTAGCACACTTGATATTGCATGAGATCTTGGGGGTTAGAATTTCAAATAGTAAATAGCCTTTTCTGAAGTCTTTAATGAAAGGCAAAGTCGAACATAGCCAATATCCTTCATCCCCTTGTAGGATTTTCAGTAATACAGTTTCATTCGCAGTGATGTTTGAGTTTTATTCTTTATGGTGATTTTCTTGATCTGTCAGAAGGTAGGTGAAGGCTCTGAAAGCTTGGTCCTGGGGAGCTCGGGAGGATGGGAGGACAAGTGACAGAGGAAGAATGAGGGATGCATGATGGAAGGAATGGGTGGGTGGATAGAGGGAGATGGAGAAGGTCCACAGCAGGATTGTAGAAGTTAGTTAAGAGCAACAGAAAAACTGTCTTATTGAGGTAAGTATAAAAATTGCTTTATAGGGCTTTTAAAACACCAGTTCACCATGCTTAAAACTGAGTTAAGCTTTTCAGCATAACTTTGACACAGAGGCTGTGAACTGAGCCTGTCCCATGAACAGTTTTCATGCATAAAAGTACATTTGTTTTCTTTTCTTTGGCTGATTCTCACACTTGTCTTCAGCCATTGCATCAAACACATCTTTGAAATTTTGAGGACTGTCGCATGAAAGCGGCTTGAACACCAAGGTTAAAGCGTCCACAGAAGTTCCCGTCGTGCTGGTCTGGCCCTGCTGTCCCACCAGCGAGCCGCCTTGAGTGGTCAGCACCTCTCGAGGGAAGGGCCTTGCTTTGTGTGCTCCTGGGAGAGGAGTCCTCACTGCGCAACCTGTTGCTGCAGTACAGACTTGACTTGTAATTAACGAGAGACGAACAGGTTCCATCAGGGGTTGATCAGTCTCTGGTCCTCACCAGCCAAGCCAGCCCCTGACAGGGCCTCGAAGCAGATCTGCAGTGCAGGATCAGAACAGAACTTAGCACTAAACCGTGTATTCTTCTGTGTTTGCATTCAGGGCACATAAGCAATACAAAAGAAGTGCTAGGTGGGCCAAGCGTTGGCTGGGACTGGCCCAGAGGGAGAGAGGAGGGCCCGGTGGTGGTATCTGATGCTGCCATCAGTACACACGGCAAGAGCATGTGCAGCAAACACTCTTGCCTATTTTATTAACCGGCATGAACCTTTTTATTTATTTAAATCAAATCACAAATAAAATAAAGACAGGTATGTGAAAGTTTTTGTGTTGTGATGCTTTATCTAAACCAGCTTTCATATAGGAAGAGTAACCCCAAAAGCCCTCATAAGACATCCTTGTTTCTTTAGGAATTTTAATCTTTTTTTCTCCCCCGGAAGGTTAAACAGATAGCTCAGCAATGCAGAGCATTCCATAGTTCATTCATTCATTTTACTGAAACTTGGGTCTTAACTCTATGCCAGGCACAAATAAGTGGCAGAAACAGGTTCTACCATCTTGAAAGGGTGACTTTCTCTTCTAATAGCATGATCGTCCTATGGGTAAACATCAATAAGCATTCCAGCTGAAACAAAACTAGTTTCCTGGGGGTTTTTGTACTCCTTTTTGGAAAAGTTATTTTGATTTCTGTGTAATTTTAGGAAGAATTTAAAGATATTGTAGGTGCCCATTCACATAAAATCAGTGAAAACCAGATCACCGTGGGCTTTATCAACCATTGTGAAAAACAAATCATAGAGATAGTTTTATTTTTAGTTTTGCTTTGAGCCCAGGCCCACAAGTACTAGATCTTAAATTGTCCTTTCAGAAGATTGTGATGAATGAAACTGAGCTTGTCTGTTTATCTCTACTAGTGTTCTCTTTTAAAAATATTTTAGGAGGTTAGCCAAATTATGGCTCACAATGGTTATTACCTTTCAGAAGCCCAGTCAGGGACCTGGCCCAACTACAGGAGTCCTCCAGCTGGCCTGAGGCCAGAGTCTCTTCCCAGACGCCCTTGAACAGAGAGGCCCCTCCGTGTGGGCCTCGAGTGGTTTAAGGGGACTCACGCGCCCCGTTGTCAGTAGAATTGAGGTCCCAGTGCTCACAGCCATGACAGTGTCCATCAAAAAGCTTAGGGAAGACTGAGGCAAACAGGCAGCACCTCAACCCTGTGGACCTAGAGGCTGCCACTCCTTCGTCAGGAATGCTTTCTGGTCCCTTAGCAGATGTGGGGCCTCTCCCAAGAAATGTCGCTCTTGAAAAGCCATTTCTGCACAAGTTGGTCCTGGGTTTTTTTAGACCTGGAGAGTCAGATAGAGGAGTTCTTCTCTGGGTTTTGTCATTCACACCCTCTATCAGTATGCCTAAATCCAGCCTTGCTGCTAGTGATGTGGTGAGAGATGAATCCTCATAGAGAGGAGGGTGACCTTCTGCATCAGACTCAGTGAGCTTTGTAATCATGCTGTGATGACCTCCTTCTCTGCTTGTTGGAGTTTAACTCGGCTCTGTGGCACCATCTGATGCATCCATCCCTTTATCTGTTTTCCTTATTCGTGGCACAGTGGCTGTAGAAGAGATGTCAGGGATGCCAGGCTAAGGAAAATATTTGGCATTTGATTTTCCCAGGGGTAACAGTTGAAGAGCCGCTACGTCTCAGGAGAGAGTGAACACTTACCTGTATTGCCAAACCCTACTTTTAGACTGGTGTTGGAGACATTAGCCACCAGAACCTGTTCCACGGGGTCTTGGAACTCCGGTGGAAGCTGAAATGTGGATGGGCCTCTCGTTTCGAATATACGTCTATCCCACTCTTAGGAAAGGCACTTCATGCTTGGCCTCCTGCCATCAGACACCCTGGACAAGCTGTTCCTGGACTCTCCACCAGGCTTCTCCTGTGTGACTGGTATTGCGTTGCTGTGTTCTGTGATCCACTTGTAATGCCTATAATCCTGCATGTGGGGAGTCTAGATGATCAGGTAGTTTTGAAATAGACTCAGCTCCCTCTCTCTTCCTTGAAGTGATCGTAGTTAATCTGAGGGGAAGGAAGATAGAGCTTGTTCTTCAAGCCACGTTTCTGCACCAGTTAAACGTCAACAACTCCAATATGCCATTATCTGGATGAAAGGAAATTAGATGGCATTTTTCTTTCCAAAAGGCACACAGCACCTCAGTCAGTAAATAGGGGGTCGCCGATAATTCTTAATCTAAGCTAGTTAAATACCACACTGCATATTCTAAGGACCAGAGTCTTCAGGTGGAAATCTGAAAATGCCTGTATCTGTACTCCTCTCTCTGCCAATTGCTTGGGATCCATTCACTTTATCTGTAATTAGGAACGCACGACCACTCCTTGGCAAAGTCATCAACTCCCTTCTCCAAACATTCCAGACAAGTCACAAGGCTAGTGCTGGCTTTATAAAGGCCCACATGAAGTGTGTGAAGCTTCCGTCTGGAAAGTAGTCTAATTTAGGGTAAAGGGGGAAAAAAATTCATAAAAGACAAAAGCGTGTTTGTTTTTCAGGGTTTCTTTTCTCTGTGCGTGTTTTCCTGCACGAAGCATTGTGTTGGTTCTGAATCTTACAGGGATCTAAGCCTTTGTCGCTCTCCTTGGATTGTAGTTCATCAGTAAACGTTGTCAGGAAGTACTGAGAGCAGCGTGTTTTAAGCTTCTTTAATTTCCGCCTCTGGGGCGTGTGACCCTCTAGCCAGGTCCCACACCATGGGGTCTGAGAGCCCTCTGCTCATGCAGGCCACACTTGAGCAAGTGGCTGGGTGTGTGACCACCGAGGTGGTGTGACAGCCTCCACTCGCCTGCTGGCAGCACAGTGAATCGGGGACTTGCAGACCTGGCATTTGAACCAGCACCGCTCCGCTCGCCAGCTCTGTGCTCCCAGTCAGGTTGCTGCCTCACTTCTGTGAGCTTGGAGGGCGTACTCATCCCGGTTTGTCTGTGTCAGAATTTAGGAGAACATTCTCACCTGCCCCAGCGGCACCCAGCACACCGCTGACGCTGTATCGCTGTTGGCCTGTCTGTCCCCCATTTCTACCTCTCCGGCAAATACCACCAAGCAGCTCGAGACCTGTATCTGATCTCTCGAGGCTTTTTATGGGGGAGGAAATAAAAAGGCAAAAGGCAATTTCAGTGTTTTCCACTGGCGGGGAAAAAAACTGAAAACTTGAATCTCATGTTCCCTATTCTTGGCAGCTTTGACCTCTGGTCTAAATAAGTGTGATCAAAGGGCTTTTTTTTCCCTTTAGAATACTGTTTTTCAGCCTCCTGAGTTAGGTACTTTGAGTCAGCTCCTAGAACCTTAAACCTGTAAGTTTAAAGGAGCAGTCTGAGATCCTTTGAGGGGAAGGGACTTTACTCAGGGCCACTTGGAGAGCTAAGTGCAAAGCCAGGAGCAGAACTCAGATCTCCTCCTGTTTCTGTGGAACCCGCAGTCCACCGCCTTGGGAACGAGTGCGAGCTGTGCATCTCGAGCTAACCACCCCCAGGGAGCCCACCCTCTCTGGGACCTAGGAGGCTGTGACCAGATGGGTGCATGACTCGGATGCGTGTGTCCCCAAGCCTGGGTGGCTGTTTAAAAACTTGGTATAGGGGACTTCCCCAGTAGTCAGGTGGTTAAGGCTCCACCTTTCAATGCAGGGAGCACAGGTTCAATCCCTGGTTGGGGAACTAAGATCCCACATGCCACACCATGTGACCAAAAACAACAACAAGAAAAACTTGGTTTGGAAAGGCCAATATTCTTGTGACTTAAAAGGGTCTGATGCTGCAGGTAGTCGTCTGAGAAATACCTGTCTTCTTTCAGCTGTTAATTCAGTAGTACTTACTGGGTGCCGATAAGCACTGCTCAGGGACAGGTGTGCTAGAGAGATGGCAGCAAACAAAGGGATTTGTGCTAATCATTGGCAACCCTGCAACCGTGCACTTTTTTACATTTTTTTCCCAAAGGAAAGTGTCATTTTTTAAAGAAAATCAGATTCTAACCATCCATGTCTTTAACAAGCTAATGGTCCAAGGGCCCTGCTGCTTCTGAGTCAGCTTGGGATGTCGGACCTTTCTTGAGGCTAGTTCCCAGTTACCTTTGCCCACCCAGGTCTTGGCATTGACCCGGTCTCTTCAAGGCCCACGCTTCAGGGAGCTTTGGAACAGGGAGGCACAGGACGTCCTCCAGCGAATTCATGCAGCTGCTTTTGGGGTTGGCACCTCTTTGTGTCTCATTCTTAACATAAGGAAAAAGGGAAACTCTGGTGCTTTCTCCACCAGCCAAGCAGCAGGGAAAACGCCTTTGGAAATTTGGAACAAACCTTATCATCACATGGCCAGGGAGAGACAATGTGAAGAGAACAAAGATCAGACCTGGGCTTGACTCTTGGCTCTGCCCTTTACTACCTACATGACTTTGAACAAATCTCCTCCTGTCTGCGGTCAGATGGGCATAACAACACTCAGCCTGGCCTTTGGGGTGAGAGGTGAAGACAGTGTACGCCAAGCCCCTGCCTCCATGCCCATCCTGGGTGCCTGCTGGACGGCTGCTGCCTCTGCTCCAATGTGTGTGCTGCTGATATGTGTGTGTGTCGTCAGCCCACAGCGGCCTGCATCTGAGGTCAAGGTGCAGAAGGCGGTGTCCAAGGATCTTTAGCAGAGATGTAAGGTGTTGTCAGGAAGGAGGGAAGACTTTGTGACCTGGGTGGAGGGAAGTTGGTACCAGTTGATGTAGAAATTGAGAGATGAGGAGTCTGCCCACCAGCCTCAGCTCTCTTGGATGATGTCTTTGAGGGATGAGACTCAGCACCTCACACTGCCGATCTGTGGCCTCCCGAGGATTTGCATGGCAAAGTCAGCCCTCAAGCCA
The DNA here is from genome assembly GCF_029378745.1 of Bos indicus. Lineage (NCBI taxonomy): Eukaryota > Metazoa > Chordata > Mammalia > Artiodactyla > Bovidae > Bos > Bos indicus. The sequence goes on along the minus strand of NC_091782.1, from coordinate 10,146,081 downwards.
TGTTTGTGCCTCGGGGCTTCCTTCCGGCTCACTGGGAACCGTGGGTTCTTTTGCTCGGGTTGGTTGCCTCGTTGTCCCTGCTGTCTGCCACCACTGACTGTGTTCACTCTCTTCCAGGGGCTCCACGGGCCTTACCCCTTCGGCCAGTCTTAAACGGGTGTCAGCAAGAAGAAAAACTAACAAAAGAAGGCTTGACTCTGGGGGGGGAAGGGCAGGGGGTTCCTCTGGATTGCAGACCACATCGCACGGACCCCTGGCTCTGACCCCCGTCCTGGAAGAAGAGGAAGACGCAGAAAAGACTAGTTTTGAGTAAACTCAGTGTGCATGTGTGAATGCCGAGTCGCAGGAGTGGTGTTGAGGCTACCAAGAAGAGATCCATGCAGCCACTTTGGGCTTCGTTTGTTAGGTGTCAGTCTAACAAGTCACTAGGTTGCTCGGGAAGGAAAAGAAAAAAATGTTTAAATGGGGGAAAAAAGCCATCTTTTTAAACAAAAATTATTTTGCCTACAGACAGGTTGTAGTTTTGAGCACATGTTAATTTTCTTCCCCTCTTTCCCCACTTTTTTTTTTTTTTACTATTTTTTTTTTTTTTTAGATAAGGGATAACATGCTGTTTATAGAATAGCTGCTTGCTCTGGAAGCGATTCAGGTCAAAAGCTGGCGCGGCCTGCTCAGGACCGTGCGGGTCGGCGCTGCAGGACGACACCTGCCTCCTGACTCCTCGAGTCTCTGACCCCGTTTTTTTAATGGCACCAGCCAGTGAATTACCACGCTTTTCCTCCTCTTTTCTCTTTAATCTTCTGTTGATGTACACCTTTGACATTTGTATGCGTCAACCCTGTGGCTTGTTACCACCAGAACCTCTCCGAAGACCAGACTTCCCTGTGCGGCCAGCAGTGGAAGCCTGGAGGACAGAGCGCAGGTGACGGAGCTTCTGAGGCCGAGAGGTGTCCGCCTGCACACGCGTGTAACAGCTCAGATCACTTCCCTTCCCGGCGCCGGCACGCTCACCGCACAGCTCTCTCGGATGCTCGGCACACAGCGGCTCCCCATTCACTCTGGGAGCAGTGCCTCTGTGCTGCGTGCATGCATGCGTGCATGTGCGCCCTGTGCCCGCGCGCAGGGGTCGGTGCTGCTCACCAGCGAGTGTGCAGCAGGCGGGTGTGAAGGTGCCCATGCTTCTCTGTTGTCACACAGCTCCCTCCCCCGTGTCTCCCTGCCGTCGTCCCGTGCGGTGTCTTCTCAGCCTGTTAGTGGAGGCTGTGTTATTCAGGTATGAAAACGTAGCCCCAGGTGGGGGATTCGCCACAGGGAAGGGCCACGCTTACTGACCGCGTGATCTTGGAGACCACGTTTTGCCGGGAATGAAAGGACCCTGCCCCAAGCAGGATGCTTAGTGACTGGGAGGAGGCGGGCTCGGGGCAGCCCCGCGGAGCCCGGGTGGACAGGCCGGCTGCTCACAGGAACAGGTGGCCCCACGGGCACCCTGTGGGTTCTGAGCAGGCTGGGATGTGGACGCCTCCATGGGGAGCTGGAACCAGGCCAGAACAGCTGTCTGCCAAAGATACAAGAATATGCAAAGGCCCTCTTCTCTTCTCAGCCCCTCCTTCCCTGAGTCTTGGTTGGTTTGATAGCCGGGATACAAATCTAGGGTGCGGCTGCTGGGTCGCCTGCCTGTTGCCACACCGTCCCCCTCCCCGGGGGTGTGAACCAGCAGGGAGGCCAGGTCGATGAGGCAAGGGGTCGTATAGCCTGGGTGTGGGTGAGGGTCTGCCTGCCTATCTGTCTGTCTGGGTGTCTGAGTTTCGAACGTGTGTGTTGTTTGTGCCTCCTCATTCTCTTCTGAGACTGTTGTTTTTTTAAAAGCTTGACTGTGAGAGAAAAGCTTGTATGAAATTCCCCCAATGCCTCCCCACCTCCCCCCCACCCCAGAATAAAGGGGGAGTAAACTCTGGTCCACTGGAGGAACCCCAAGGGAGGGTGGAGCCAGGCGCTGAGAGGGCGGTGCAGCTGGGGTGGACCAGGGCTCACCCTGGGGCACCCACTCTCTATGCACACCAAGAGCACCCCATTGCCAGCAGAGGAGAGGGGAGTCCCTGCCGGGTTCCCAGGCTACCACAGGCCTGAGCCAGGGGCTCACGATGGCTTTTTGTTTGAAGGCCCTGCCAGGCCCAGACTGCCACCACTGTTGGTACCAGCCTCCCAGACACTGCCCCCACTGGAGCACACCCCCGCTCAGCCCCTCCTGGCTTGCTGGCATCACATCTTCAGCTGCCCGCATGGGATGGCAGGAGGCTTCACATCCCCTGGTTCCCAGCCTCCTGATCTGCCCCACACCAGCCGCCCCTTCCCCTTGCCCCACGGGGAGCTGCCTGCCATTGGTTACTCAGCATTGGCTTCCAGGTCACCGTCAGTGGGTCTGGCCCTGCCAGGGGGCTCCTGCTCCTCCTCTTGCTTCTAGGCAATCTCACCTGGCAAGGTAATTGTCCCAAGCATGTGGGCTTCCCTCCCAAGAACAAAACCATTTCTGTATGTGTCCTCAGAGAGGTGGGCTCCTTGCCGAGACCAGAGCATGCACAAGCTGTGGAGTAGGGGTGGGAGGAGTCTGAGGTTGCCCCAGGACCTGGAGGCCCTTGAACCATCATCTGTCTCCTCTCTCTGACTTGAGTTCCAAGCAAGTCCTGGAGTCCCTCTTCCATCCTGGTGGGACGGCAGAGGCTACCCCCTCAGTTCCTCTTGGACTCTTTACCAAATGGCAGGCTGCCTCTGGGCAGGACCACCTGTGTCTAGCAGGCAGGAGGGGAGGCATGCGCCATCCTTCAGGACCTGAGTCCACGGGGGAGGCAGAGGGGCTCAGGCTTGCGAGGAACCTCTCTGTGTGCATGGAGTGAGGTGTGTGTGGGTGTGTGTGCACGTGTGCATGCTTTTTTTCTTTTTGCCACGGGGACAGTTGAATTTGGGGCATTTTTCTACAAGAAACAAGCTTTCTCTCCCCCATCAAGGACTGGCCGTAAACTTTAGTCCATCAAAGGCACTTGTAGCCAGAAAAGAACCTCACCAGAACAGCTGGTGTGGCCCCAGGATGGCCAAGGAGGGGAGAGGGCTTAAGAATAAACACCTCCCCAAATCGAGTGTGAGCCCCGGCAGGAGAGGGTGGTGGGGTTGCCAGGCCCCAGAAGTGCAAGCCGGTTCCCTGCCCCACCCCGCCCTGCCTTTTTGCTGTTTCCTTGGGTGAATGCTGGAGCAGCTTAGCTGCTGCTTCCTCCTGGACACTGGCGTGTAGCAAGCAAGCTGGGTGGGTGTTCCTGGTGGGGCCTCGTGGTGCCTGGGAGGAGATGAAGATGAGGAGGTTTTTCCTTACTGTATAAATGAATATTTGTATGATTAAATTAACACACACCAAAAAAAGAGAAACAAAAACCCTATTTTCATGTGTGTCAGTGACTTTATCGCGCCCTGAAGCCCTGTGTAGCCTGCTCTGTCACCCGGTCATGTGACCAGAATCTCCTTGCAGTGGCCTTCCGGTTCCCAGGGCCCCTGCCATGCCTCTGTTAGGCACTACCCCATCCCCAGCACAGATGTACCGGTTAGTGTGGACTGGCAGCGGGCACTGTGTGGACACGTGCTGCGTGTCAGGCCCGGTGTGGGGGTGATAACACCAAGCACCACCAGCCTCTCCTACTGGAGAAGCAGACAAGGCTGAGTTGGGACTGGGACTTAGAAGAGAAGGAACCTTTTCCCTGATGTGTTTCCTTGGTAGTTCTGGTTGATTTCGGATTAGATGCATTTTTGCAGAACCATTTAGGGCCCACACTCCAGGCAGTTGACAAGCAAATCTGGATCCTACCCCCATGTACTTTTGTGAGACAGACCTATGACCTTGGCTAGGAGATGGTGAGGCAGGTTTCAAGGTCTGTAGCATGAAAGAAACTTAATTGACAAATGCATTAGCAAATGGTGGGCTCACTAGATCCATGCTTTCATGACTCTTGGGAGCTCAGAACTCAGCTGTGTCCTCAGCCACATCACTCTTGTGTGTATGTTGAAGGGAAAGTGAGATCAGAGGGGGAAGAGAGTTACTTGTCACCCAGGCTGGGACCCAGCACATCGGCTCCCAGATGCTGGCGTTTTCACTTAATTGCGGGCCTTCACCCTGTCTAGCAGAGCTGAATGTTCTAAATGGTGGCCCTGGCGCTGAGCCAGAGTCTAGGATGTAGGTATGGGGAGGGGGATTCCCCAGCCATCGCCCTGAGGGCAGTTTGGTGAGGAAACCTGTGGCCACAGATTACACGAGACAGAGGTGCCACAGAAGAACCAGTCTTGGCCACAAGGTCTCTGTATAGCGTGACACGGAGCCCAGTGCGAGGGAGACTGGCCCAGAGACCCCTGGGGTGAGCACCTTGCCTCCGCCCGTGCCGTGTGAGTGCTCCCGCATCCTGCTTCCTTCCAGGTACCCGCGGCTATTTGTTTTCTGCAGAAGAAGGGCCCCCACCCTGTCACCTGGGTCTTCTGGCAGCTCAGACCCACTCCCAGGCCTTCCCCAACACCTCCGCCACTGGACAGTTATTTGCTTGGCAGAATCTGTTTGTCTTTGGGGCTGTAACCTGTCAAGAAGTCACCAGGCCCTGGGAGAAAGAAGCAGATTTGATGGTAGCTCCTGGCCGGAACCATTCCCACGGGGGCTAGGTGACAGGGAGGGCGCTCAGCCGAGCTTTTGTCTGGGGGTGTGGTGGCGGAGGTTGCAGTGGTGTGGGCCCAGCCCTCCAGGCAGAGCAAACAGGTCTTCTCGGCCACCTCCCTGTCCCAGCTCAGGTGGTGGTGGGTGCCTCCCACCCTGTTCTTGGGAAGGCCCCTCCTTTATCTGCTTGCTCTGACCCGGCCACTTTCCCAGACACCGCGTGGTGTCCAGCCCTGTCTGGCGGCCAAGAGAACAGGCTCCAAGGGCACTCATGGCCGCCCTTTATTTCAATAATTAAGTAATGGGAGCTGGAGAAGGAAATGGCAACCCACTCCAGTATTCTTGGCCAGAGAATCCCATGGACAGAGGAGCCTGGCAGGTTGCAGTCCATGGGGTTGCAAGAGTCGAACACGACTTAGCGACTAAACCACCACCACCACCAGAGCAGGGAGCGGGCAAGGCTGCTTGAGAAGAGTATATGAGTTTGGGAGTCACGAGTGTTCAGAGAATGGATTCTGACAAGCTAGCGTGACTGACGGATGGGCCTCAGATACCTCCTCTGTAAAATGGAGATGTATTGGATTAGAAAGCAGGACTTGGGTGGAACTCACAGGTTTTTAAAAATATTCTGAGGTTCTGTGATCTGGAATAGTGCTTCTCAAACCTGACTGTTAAAAATGCAAATTCTGATTTAGTAGATCCTGCGGAAGAGGACAAGATTCCACCATTCTAACAAGCACCCTAGTGAAGGGGCTCTGCTAGTCCTCCGACCGCACTTCACGTGAGGATAGTAGGTGGTGGTCTGAAGGGGTTCACCCACCCCTGCAGCCACCTGGGCTAGGAGACCAAGCCAGATCTAGCCAGGGCTGTGTTGTCCAGACCCACGAGAATTGGAGGGAGCTGAGATCTTTTAGAACGGTAATGTTCAAGCTGGGCCGTGGCTCCCCGACATTTCCCAGGGTTTATCCAAGGCTGTGATTTCTGCCTTAAATATTATTTCTAGCGTTCTGTTTTTCCATCACAAACAATAAATGTCTGAGTGTCCACCATAATTATGGTACTATTGGCTGACCAACTCCTATTAAACTGTTTATATGGATGACCTCATTTAACCCTTACAACCTTCTAGACGTAGCAGCCAGCCTGGTGCTCAGTTTGTGAACAGGTAACCCTGGAGTGTTCCGACTCCCTGGGAAACGTGTGAAGGCTGGGAGCATGGTGTAAGCAACCTCGACTTCTCCCAGGGGTGTCCGGGGGCTCCTCTGAGGGTGCGGAGGTGGCGGATGGATGCACAGCCCGCAGTTCAGCGGGGAGGTTGGGGCAGGAGACGGTGTGGCAGAGTCATCAGAGACCATTTAAAGCCTCAGGACCAGATGAGGTCATCAGAGGAGTGGCCGCGGACCTGACCCCATGTGTCACACACTCCCTCAGTCTGCCGGGTGCCCCAGCTCCCTTCTGCAATGATCTCTGATCAAGGAGACTTCCTACTCCAGTGGCTAAGACTCTTGCGTTCCCAATGCAGGGGGCCAGGGTTCAATCCCTGATCAGGGGACTAGATCCTGCATGCCACAGTTAAGACCTGGCATAGCCAAATAGATACAGTTTAAAGACAACGGCCCCCACCTCCCACCCCCCGCCCCTGACTCACCGCTCTGACCGCTCTCCTATCCGATCCCCATCCTGTCCCTGACCCCTGTGTCCCTGCGGATGGTTATAGAGTCACCGAGGGACTAGATGGAACCAGGTGGCCGGGGCCTGGGGGGAGATTGGAGCCCCAGGAGCTTGTTGCTTACTTCCTGTGGCCCAAATCCCTAGAGCCCCAGAGCCAACTCTAGGAATTCCTCCAGCTGGGCTTTGGGAAAGGAAGTCTGAGAGGGGCGGGGCTGTGTGCCTGGGGCCCAAGGAGCAGGGCCCTGTGGTGCCACCCTCACCTACCCCGGGCCCACCAGCCCCGGCCAACAGCCAAGACGCTTAAGATCCCTGAGAGGCTGGACCGTGATTGCTTGAGGCCTCTGAGCAGCCAAGGCCCCCCACACACACAGCGGTGGAGAGAGGGGACTCCGGCTGAGCTGTGTAGGGATGTCTTCCCAGCCCTGAGCTGAGAGATAGACAGAAAGGGGGAGTGTGGAGGGCGGGAGCAGCCCTCCGGGGTGCTGGGAGTGCGGCCACTTGGGAGCTGGTGCGGGTGGGCCCGTGGCCAGCAGAGGGCACCACGTGGCCGAGGCCTTGTCTGGAAAAGATAGACACCAGCCTGGCCTGGCTCCCGCGCCAATAGCTTTTCCAAATCCTCACACCTCCAGGGCAAGTGTCAGCTCTGCCCACCGAGCCTGGCTTTGAACCCGGGCTCTGCTGCTGCTCTGCTCTGTGATCGCTCAAGTGTATGTCAGCCCTCGGAACCTCCATGTCCTAACCTGTGAACGAGGACAGTTCTTTTTCTCCAGAGAGATCATGAAAATCAAAACCCTTCGTAAAAGTTTAGCATTGCATACCTGGCGCAGGTGAGTGTCCAGTATGTGGTGGCCACTGTTATTTTTGTGACCCTCCAGATGGAGGTCTAGCTCCCAAGGAGAAGGGGACTGGGACCCTGGGCATTCGGGAGGCGGAGTCCAAGAAATCCACAGCCTGCTCAGGAGTCTCTCCCAGGACCACAGCAAGTCCTTGCCCTGAGGGTATTCCTTGGTCGGGGTGGGAGTTGGGAAGCAGGAAAGGACTGTTCTGGAAGAAGGTCCAGCTCCCTCTAAGAACAGACTCGAGGGGGAGGAGGCGGTCCTCAGGGGCTCTCAGCACGCTTGTTGAGTGAGGAAACGACCGCATGTGTAGGAGACACAGCCTCGTGTGGGACTGGCCTGACTTCTGCAGGCATACACTGCTTAGTCCAGCGCAGACCTCAGACTGTGGGGGCTCCTAGAGAGGGGTCAGCGACTCACAGGTGTGCTCAAGGTTGAGAACGACAGCCCAGAAGCCTGTGGGAACTGGTTCGGCCGCTGCGGTTTACCACTTCCAAGGGCGGAGCGCTGGGGCTCACACGTTTGCTTCCAGGTGCCTGCAAGGACTGTATCAGGGCCAGGGACGCAGGCCCGGCCACAGGTGGGCACCAAGATAGACTGGCATCCCACCCTCGTGGCATTTCCTGCTTCCAAAGGCACCCGGACCCCCTGAGCATCTCCAGCTCTTGCACGCTTCTGTCTTCACTTACCTCTCTCCCCACATCCTGGCTTCCTGGCAGTTGAGCATGCTTTAACCAGGAGGGCCGGGGCAGTGGTTACCAAGATAGGTCAAGAGGGCTGTCCGTGTGTGTGCGTGTGTTGAGCCTCTGCCAGGACCCTGGATATGAGTCCTCCAGGGCTGATGTAGACATGTCCCTGAGAGGGAGACGGGCAAAGTGGGCATGGTGGGGAGTGGGGTAGGCTGAGTGTCCTGTGAGAGGAGCCCACGCAGGAGGGTCTCAGAGAGCCAGCCCTCCCTTGAGCGCCTTGGGTTGGGAACAGTGACCATTCAGTGTATCCCCAAAGGTGAGACCGGAAAGGGCCCAGCGAGAAGGGGCCTTCTCTCCCCAGGGCCCCCCGGCCAGTGTCAGCTGCACCCCAACCCGGCTGCCTCCAGGACACCTGAGCCAGTGGGGGAGCCAAGGTCCCCCAGGGAAGAGAGAGAGGTTGGGAAGCAGGAAGTGACTCTGGCTGGCTCCGATCCCCAAGCCAGGCATCCAGGCTGGGGGCATCCAGTGAGGCCAGCCGTGGTGGTGGTTGGGCCCCAGGGGAGGCAGCCTTGGCTCTGGGGATTCGTTTGCATGGACCTAAGTGGAATTTGCATCTTTGAGAAGTTCTAGCTGTGGGAAGGGAGTGGGCGCCAGGAGCTCTTAGTCAGGCCTTCCGTCTCCCGCCTCCCTCTGGATGGGGTGGGCGTGGGGGAGCAGGCCCTGTGCCAGCCAGCCACCACCTCACCCAGGGTGACGAGCTCAGCTGAGTCCCAGTGCCCTCGGCTCAGCATTCAAGCTCTGTCCTGTGTGGAATACAGGGGCTCAGAGAAGCAGAGCCGTCTGCACAGCTGCACACGCATGCCCACACTCGCAGCATGTGATCCAACATACATGTGCAGTTCTGTGCACCACTCACACGCAGGAACGTGTCTTCACACAACATCTGTGCCCTCCATGTACTGACACGCGTGCAGGGACACGACCTTAGTTCACACACAGACACGCCCTTGGGGTCACGTCCTCTCACACCAGCATGTGCCCACACCAAAGTTCACACCTGTTTCCCACATTCATCCTCAATAATAGTTGATGGTTTTTACATTTTCGCTCCGAGTCAGGCATGTTTGAAGTTCTGTTCGATCCTCACAACAAAATTCTGAAGCACGGTTTTTCCTTTGTCATTGGTGTGTACTGTACACACAGTAAAAGAACATAAAACTCGATGGATTTGGCTTGATGAACTTTTTTTTTTTTCACTTTAATTTTTTGGCTGCACCAGATCTTTGTTGCTGTGCGAAGGCTTTTCTCTAGTTGCAGCGCACGGGCTTCTCCTTGCGGTGGCCTCTCGTTGCAGAGCACAGGTTTTCAGGCACTTGGGCTTCAGCAGTTCTGGCACATGGGCACAGTAGTTGCAGTTCTTGGGCTCCAAGGGCTCAGCAGTTGTGATGCACGGGCTTAGTTCCCCCAAAGCACATAGGATCTTCCCGGACCAGGGATTGTAAACCCGTGTGCCCTGTATTGAAGACGGTTCTGTACCACTGGACCACCAGGGGAAGTCCAATGAACTCTTTCTTAAGTGCACGAATCATAACTGTCATTTCACTCAAGATCTAGAACATGTCCACTCCCCCAGGAGGCTCACTTGTGTGCCTTGTCAATCAACAGCCACACAAGAGAAGCCAGTGTCCTGTTACAATAAGTATCATTATTATTCCCATTTAAGAGATGAGAAGACTGAGGCTCAGGCTCCTGGTCGCATACTCAGCAGTGGCCAGACTGGAGGCTCTGACTTCAGACCACCACACCACATAGATGGCTCTTCTTACACAGTGCCCACCTCACACTGATAGAGGGCCATGGTCATAGAGGGGTGGACGAACCTATTTTGTTTTTTCCATGAGGAAAGCAGCAGAGACAATTTAAGCTTTGTTTTCAATCTGCCCTTAAAAGGGCACAACTTGGCTCAGGAAGGATCAAAGGATCGGTGAACTCTGTGAGCTCAGGGCTGCTGCTCCTGCCCTGGGGCACCGTGTATCCATGGGGCGAGAGATGCATTTGAAAACACTTCTGCCCCAAAAGAAGCCACCTGAACACTTTCTTCGTGCCTTCCATCAAAGGAGCACTCATGGCAAAGCTTGATATGCATTCATTCATCCATTCATTCTGTGAATAGGTATGTAGTAAGTACTTACCTACCTGGTGCCCAGCCCTGTCCTAGGTACTGAGGATGCAACAGTGAAACCAACACAGAATATGCCTGCATCACGGAGCTGACAGACAGTGAAATACATGGCATTTAGGTAGGAGAAAGGGAGAAGCAGGAAAGGATGGGGTGAGAGGGGGGAATACAACTTTTTTTTTTTTTTTTTTTGGCTATAACATGCAGCACACGGCATCTTAAGTTTGCTGACCAGGGATTGAACCTGTGTCCCCCTGCAGTGGAAGGGCAGCCCTAAACCACTGGACCACCAGGGAAATCCTGAAGTGCAGCTTTAAACAGGTGGTCCCCATGGAGAAGGTGAGGGTTAAGGAAGGATACGAAGCAGCTTTGCAGCTATCTGGAAGAGCATTCCAGGTAAGGAGAATGGCCAAAACAAAATAATGGCACCCTTTTAGATGCCAGTTGTGGGTCCTGTGAAGTGCAGACTGGCATCTGAACCCTTCGCCCATCGGGGCAGTGTGACTTTGGTGGGCCAACTCTTCCTCTCTGGGCTCCATCTCGTCACCCGTAGGAGGTGAGGCTTCGACAATGAGCTGCCCTGTCCACCTGCGCACTCGGTCCTCATGGACCTGCCCTAACCAGCAGAGGGGCATCTCTGCCCACCCAAGTTCTGGCCCTGGGACCTGGCCACCCGACTCCAGGGCTGGCCACATACTCCGGTCTGGGACCAGACCGCTCTAGATGCAGGGGCCAGGGTGGCAGTCGGGGAGGCGCTGGCACAGTTCCGGATATTACAGCATTTCCAAACAAAGCTGTGTGTGTTTGGGTGAATGGGGTGGAGCTACTTGGGATTTGTGTGCGCCCTGGGTGTCATGTCCCAAACATACGCTGTAGGCTTATTTGCATATTTATTGTTGAATGCAACAGTGGACAGTAGGGTCCCTCCAGACGCCACCCTCCCTGGACACTCCCAGGCCTGGCTTGTCTCTGGAGGATCTCTCTCCTAGGGACCCCCTGACCACCTCCCAAGGTTGGCTTCATGTCTTGGCCCTGTTCTCCCTTCCTTTAACACCTTTAGTTTCTCGAAGTCCTCCTTAAGGGAAATGCTTACCCAAGACCATCTAGACAAAGAAGGAAATGGCAAAGAAGGAGATACTGACAGGCCCTATTGAGTTATTTAGGAGTTGCAACTAGCTGTAAGTAACAGACGTGAATAGCAGTGGCTTGAACAAGATGGGGATTTACTTCCGTCTCCTTAAGTGGAGAAGTCTGGAGCTAACGTCAGGGCTGGCTTCTGGCCTCAAGGCCATCTTTCTGGCAGAGTGTAGCCACCACAGCTCCAGCTATCACATTCCCATTCCAGGCAGAAAGGAGGAAAGATGGACTCAGTCCCCTTTTAAAGGAACTGTCCTGGAATCCCTACCCAAGAACTTATTTATATCCCCCTGGCCAGAATTTGGTTAACTTCCTTCCGTCTCCAAGAAATGCTGGCGTGATTTCATCCAAGGTAATTGGGATTCCATTAGTAAGAAAGAAGAGAATGGATACTGGGGAGACAGTTAACACTTTCTTCTCTGTATATGCCCTGAACTTGTCCATCTCTACCTTGAAAAACCTTGTGCTGGGACTTCCCTGGTTCAGTGGCTAAGACTCCGCACTCCCAAGGCAGGGGGCCTGGGTTCAATCTCTGATCAGAGAACGACATCCCGCATGCCAACTAACAGCATCCTGCAAGTGAAGATCCTGCGTACTGCAACAATGATCGAAGCTCCCGAGTGGCGCGACTAAGACCCAGCACAGCGCACACACACGTGCACACGGACAAACTGTGCTCCTGCCTCTTCCTGCGGAGTCCTCCGCCCTCACCCCACAGTCATCTAGTCTCTGGTAAGGAGCACACGGTACATTTTCTGAACTTACTGGGGTTGCCACAACAGAATGCTCCTGGGGGTCACTCAAGTGAAAGGGGGAGGGTGGAGTTAATTCTCAGAACACAGAATACCAGCCCTGGGATCCATCAAGAGGCAGTGGTAAGGCCTCTCCACCCCCTGCTCGGCAGGGATCAGAGCAGTGGATAAGCCAGGCCAGTCCCTGCCTCCAAAGAGCTGACATTCTGAGGGAGAGAGACAGCCATCATACAGACCAAAACCTAATGAATCTGGTTCAGGGACTTCCCTGGTGGTCCAGTGGGTAAGACTCCACGCTTCCAATGCAGGGGGCCTGGGTTCAACCCCTGATTGGGGAACTAGATCCCACATACCGCGCAGCTAAGAGTCTGCATGCCGCAACTAAGACCCAGCGCAGTCAAAATAAATCAATCAATTAAACACTTAAAAAAAGAAGATCAGTTCAGACTGCCCTAAGTACTGAGAAGATAAATCAGAGAAAGGGCGTAGATAGAGATTAAGCAGGTGGTCGGGGAGCACCAGGCACGCACTTACTGAGTGTGCTGAAGGGAGCCCTCAGGAAAGTGGCCCCGATTCCAAAGGCTGTAGACCCTTGAGGGGCAGGGGATGAACACGGCTCCAGATGAAAAGCCCCAGGGCAGGTGTCAGGTGCTGGGACTCTCAGCCCAGGGGGCCTGGCCCAAGCCTGGAGATGAGACCAAGAAATCTCACAGGGGAGTGTGTGTGGAGGGGAGGTGTCCTGCGCAGTACCAGAGCTGTTTAGAAAAGCTAGTGGAGGGCTTCCCTGGTGCTCAGTGATTGAGATTCCTCCTGCCAGTGCAGGGGACGCAGGTTCCATCCCTGGTCTGGGAAGTTTCTGCATGCCTGGGAGCAGCTACTGAATGAAGCCCATGAGCTCTGAGCCTGTGCTCTGCAACAAGAGAGGCCGCCACGATGAGAAGCCCTCGTGCCACAACTAGAGAAAGCCCGTGCTCAGCAACGAAGACCCAGGGCAGCCCCAAAATTAAATAAGTAAAATTAAAAAAAAAAAAGAAACGCTGCTGGGTCCAGACACCTAGTGAATGTCGAAGGCCCAAGGCTGTGGACCCCGTGGGTTCCTCTGAGTGGCCCTCCCTAGCAGACCAGGTCTTAGATGTGTGGCTGAATGGACTCCAGGAGGCCCCAGACCCTCACATACCAGGCAGACCTCCTGGCAGCCCAGCGAGCTTGGATGGAGCCAGCCTACCCCCAAACCAGCCATGTAAGAGAAGTGGCTTTCAGCACTGCAGGCAGAGATGCTGGGCCCTGAGTGCTCTTGTCCCTAGAAAGAGCGACTTCAGGGTGCTGGGGGAGGAAAGAGACCCGGCTGGCTCCCCAAGTCCCTTTCTGAAAACCCTGCTGTCCCCGACCTTGTGTCTCACATTATATCTCTGAGGCCCTTCAGATCAGATCAGATCAGTTGCTCAGTCGTGTCCGACTCTTTGCGACCCCATGAACCGCAGCACGCCAGGCCTCCCTGTCCATCACCAACTCCCGGAGTTCACTCAAACTCATGTCCATCGAGTTAGTGATGCCATCCAACCATCTCATCTTCTGTCATCCCCTTCTCCTCCTGCCCTCAGTCTTTCCCAGCATCAGGGTCTTTTCCAGTGAGTCAGCTCTTCGCATCACTTGACCAGAGTATTGGAGTTTCAGCCTCAGCATCAGTCCTTCCAATGAACACCCACGACTGGTCTCCTTTAGGATGCACTGGTTGGATCTCCTTGCAGTCCAAGGGACTCTCAAGAGTCTTCTCCAACACCACAGTTCAAAAGCATCAGTTCTTTGGCACTCAGCTTTCTTTATAGTCCAACTCTCACATCCATACATGACCACTGGGAAAACCATAGCCTTGACTAGACAGACCTTTGTTGTCAAAGTAATGTCTCTGCTTTTTAATATGCTATCTAGGTTGGTCATAACTTCCCTTCCAAGGAGTAAGCATCTTTTCATTTCATGGCTGCAGTCACCATCTGCAGTGATTTTGGAGCCCCCAAAAATAAAGACACTATGTCTATAATGTCTTTTCTCCCACAGGGGCTCCTTGGAGCCTTCATGGACCCCCTACGAGAACGTTATCTACCCCCTCCAACTCCATCTGATGCAGGAGAAACACTGAGGCTCAGAGAGGAGATGGACTTACCCAGACTCCCCAGAGGGAAAGGGGCAAGGATGGAGGTGGAAAGGCCTGAGCTACATTCTGCTGTCAAGGGTCTTAGATGCCGAGGTAGGGCTTTACCCTGTGGGGTCAGCCACTGGAAACCCATGTTCATCCCGGGGACTGCTGTCCTCACGCACAAATACTGTCACCCGTTTCTCCCATCGATTGGCCCAGAAGGTGTATCGTATCTCCATTTGACGGTACAGGAAAGGGAACGCTGAGGAGGTGGAGATTCTGGCCCAAGGCTTCAGGGCATCTGGGCCACGTCCTCTGGTTCCAGGCCTGCCATTGGTGCCCAGCACTCCTGTGACGGTGCTGAGAGGCGGGTGGATGGGTGAGACGTGGGCTCCGCGTCACTTACACCCAGCCAGGTGTGATTTGGGGCAGTTCACTGATCCGCTGGGCCTCAGTGTCCCCCGCCCGTGAAATGCGGCTAGTTCCTGCTTCACAAGATCTTCTGCAGACAGTGCCCGGCTCATGCCACCTGAGGCCCCCACCCTCCTCGTGGGGCCAGGCAACAGCTGGGGGGCAGCTCCTCAGCGTGCCCTGGTGCCCCCTCCCCGCCCTGGCCCACGGCCAGCGAGGCCCGCCCGAGCCACATCGTCCAGATGGTACCATAAAGCCATCCCGAACCTGGGCTGCCCAGGAACAAACAGCCCTTCCCGGCCCCTCCCAAGAGGCCACACCCCACTGGAGCCTCACCAGGAAGACACCTCGTCCCTGCCTGGGGTGAGGGCAGCCACTCAGGGCCAGCTGCCCGCTGTTTTTTTTTTTTTTTTTTTTTTTTTCCGAGAAAGGGGAGGGAAAGCCAACCTGGAAGGCTGAGGCCAGGGCAGGGAAGTGTAAGGAGGAGGACCCCTGAGCCCGCCCCCTCCCCATCTCCTCCGCACCTTCCTTCCTCCTGTTCTCAGGTCCTTCTCCCCCTTCTCAAGAGAGACCCACTTCCCCTCTGCTGTGTGACCTCGGGCACCTCACTGACACTCTCTGAGCTCTAGTTCCTCCATTGGTGAAGTGGCCCCCTCCCTGGGCGGGTTCTGGAGGCTGAAGCATGCTTCAGGAGGTCTCTAGCGAAGGGCAGCCCTGGCCCCTCGTGTTGCCCATGGCGGTTTGGAGTGGGGGAAGGGTAAGCCTTCCCTGGATCGGCAGAGACTGGAAGCTTGGAGAGCTAAAGGTCCCAGGCCAGGCAAGGAGGGCCCATGTCCCCTCCATCTGGCCCCCCAGGAACTCTTCCCTTCAGCTTGATACCCCCAGAGGGTCCTGCTGGACAGAGCTCAGGCCTCAGTTTTCCCATCTGTGCAATGGGAGGGGCAAGGTTGGTGTGGGAGTAGGGAGGTGGGCTAGGGTGGGGCCCCCGGTGTCTCAAATGGATCAGGCACCTATATGGGAAGACCAGTGTCTCAACCCCGACCCGCCCTTCCCAACCCCTTGGTCCCCAGGACTCAGGCTTTCTTCTCTGAAACCTTGATCACCTCCGTGCTCAGCTTCCCTCGGGCACAGAGAGTTTGTCCTGTACAGTGAAATCCTCAATTACGGGCCGCCTGGCCGCTATTGTTTTCCTGTTTCCTGTGTGCTGGAGGGCTGGAGCACAGTGGCTCTCGGGCCAGGATGCCAGGGTGCAGCCCCCACTCCACACTTGCTGCTCTGTTACCAGGAGGTAGCGTGGCCTCCCCTCTCTCAGTTACCTTATCTGTAGAATGGGCTTGATGGTAGAAGGCCCATTTCATAGGGTCCACGTTCAGCTTGAACATTAAACACATAAACTGCTGGGAACCTACGGGGTCTTGCCTGGTCTCAGGAGTAATATTCCCCTCCACCTGGTTGCAGAGGGCTCACTCTGATGCCTGCCACCAGCCCCTACGTGTGGAAAGGCTGAGCCATGGGAAGTCGGCCCCAGGCGTGCATGGCCAGCATGCAGGTCAGTGAAGGCCTGGTGGTCAGAGGACAAGTCAGTGGTGGACTCTGCCGGGCCAGGTGGCCACCTACTCTGGGAGGCGTGGAGATCAGGGGCCCTCATTCAACCCACTTACCTCCCCTTGGTGGGGCCTTGGCTGCCCCCTTGCCTTCTCTGGGTCTCAGACTCCTCATCTGTAAACAGGAAATAAGAACTTCCTCTCGGGGCGGGGGGAGTGTGTGGAGATGAAACGAGAGGGTGTGCGTGAAGTGCCTGCCGGTCACCGTGAGTGTTGCTCAGGATGCTGACGGGGAGTAAACTCAGGGACGGGGCCCGGGGGTCCCCTCCCACAATACTGGGGGATTGCGGGCAGGTACAAGGAGGACCCCCAGGTGGCTCTGGTGGTAAAGAACCCATCTGCCAAGGCAGGAGATTGTTAGAGACTTGGGTTGGATCCCTGGGTTGGGATCCCCTGGAGGAGGGCATGGCTGCCCACTCCAATATTTTTACCTGGAGAATCCCCACGGACAGAGGAGCCTGGCGGGCTACGGTCCAAGGGGTGCCAAAGAGCCAGACACGACCGAAGCGACTTAGCACAGCACAGCGCTAAGGGCCCACAGGGACCTAGTCAGCTTTCAGAAGACCAGGCTGGGGCCCAGACAGGGAAAGGAACTTGTGGCGGTGGCACAGCAAGTCAGACAGAGGTGGGGCTACAGCCGGATCCCGAGCCCCTGCCCCAGGCCCTTGACCCGCCCACCCTGAGGAGGAGGAAGAGGGCGTCTCCAGCCTCTGCTCCCCTCGGACCCCCATGCTTCCCACCCACTCCTACCTCAAATGCTCTAAGACGCCTGGTTAGGTAAATCCTTGCTCTAAACAGCTCTGCTACTGCCCAGCTATGGGCAGGTCGTCTCTGTTTTTCTCTAAAATGGGGGTAAGACGACGACTGCGCGCAAGATAGTTGTGGGTGCCCATCAGGTGACCACCTACACACACACACACACACACACGCACGCACGCACACACACACACACCCTACACACACACACACGGTACACACACGGCACACACACACCCTACACACACACACGGCACACACGCACAGAGTACACGCGCACGTGCACACGCGTGCACAGTACACACATGGTACACGCACACGCACGCACGCGCGCGCACACACACACACACACACGGTACTCGCCACCCTCCATGCGCCAGCGAGGTGGGCAGACTCGCCGGAGATCACAACGCTCGTCTGCCCTCCCGGGCACTCACGCATCTGCTCATGCAGGAGAGCCGAGCTCAGGGGCCCCTGCGCATCTGCTCATGCAGGAGAGCCGAGCTCAGGGGCCCCTGGGAAAGTTCCGCACCTTCCCCCCTCTCCTCTCCAAGTTCTCGCCTGTCCCCGCGGCCTGAGTCCCAGCCCCGTCCTCCCACCCCGGAATCCTTCCTGTCTGCCCGTCATGGCGGCCAGCCTGGGTTCCCCAAGGCCACGGCGCTCAGCTGGGCACACAGTTAGGGCTGAGTAAGAAGCGGTGAGGGAGCATGGTGGGGGGGCCGGGGGTGCGGGGAGCAAGGGGGGAGCCTGGACTCAGGGTGAAGGTTCCTGTGTGACACCTGAGATGCTGGGCGAGTCCGCTTCCTGCAGCTGCTGCCAATTGCGTCCAAGGCTGGGTGCGGGGATCCTAGCTTCCCCGACGTGACGCAGAAGCAATGTCTGGTGGCCAGACGGGGCAAGGGTCACCGGTTGGGGGTAGGGCGGCTTCTAGGGGCCCCGAAGCTGCCAAGCCCAGCAAAGGCTGCACGTGGCAAGATGCCCACTAAGGTGGAGGGAGGGTCTGGACAGAACGCCCTCCTGGGAACTGACTGACTCTGGGACCCCTTGAATATCCCAGCCCATGTACCGGCCGGATTGGTTGGCTTTGCATGCTGGCTGTTTCTTACTAGATGCGTGTCCCTGAGTTAATTAACCTCTCTGCCTCGGCTTTCTCATCTTCAGATGGAGGTGTCATACCTACCCCATCGGGTGATGATGAAAATTACATGACACTATGCAGAAAGGGCATCGGTTCCCATCGCCTGCACCACCGAAAAGCTTCTGCAAGTGCAAAAAGTCACATTATTTGTTAGTCACAGGAACAGAGACTACAAGAGACTGAACTGAAGCCACACGGCAGGCAGAGCTGAGGAGGGACCAAGACTCCCGCTTGGTAACTTTAGCAAGAGGTGGCAAAGCGCAGGGCTGTGCGCGAGGCCCTGGAGTCAGGCTAATGGCCTGCCACTCACAAGCTCGGTGACCTGAGGCAGCTTCCTAAGCTTCTCTGTGCCTCCTGTTCTCCATCTGTAAAATGAAGATTATAATAGCACACCGGTCCCCGTAGGGTTGCTGGAAGCAGTTAATTTGTGTCAAGTGCTTGGAGGAGTGCCTTCGTGGAGTACCAAGAAAACAGTTCAGATAGTGCTGTGTGACCTTCAGCAAGTCCCTTCCCTCTCTGGGCCTCTGCTTCACCCCTGGAAAACGAATCGTTAGACTAGTTCAGCCAGAGGTTCCCTCCTTCTGGCTTTGACGTCTGTCATTCTGGGGAGTGGAGGCGCGATCCCCACTGTTTCGGTCCTCACACCCCTGAGGGCAGGGTCCCTCTTCAGCCCCTGTCTACCCTTCTCCTCTCCCCTGTTCCAGGAGAGACACAGGCACCAGAGGAGGGGGTGGTGCTGGCGGTGAAGGAGCAGGGAGGCAGCCCAGGCTGGGGCAGTGGGAGGGGATAGACGCCTCCGACCAGCTCTCTTTCCGGTTCCCACTGCTCTCTGTGCCCCGGGGGTGGGCAGGCCCCTGCTCCCCTCTGACCCGGGAGGGTGCCTACCAAGGCAGGGCTGGCTTGCCCCCTCCATCAGGACGGAGGAACCCCCAGGGAAGTCCCCTCCTTGGCTCGGCAGAGTCAGGCAGACTTTGCCCAAGAATGAAGACAGCAGAGACCAGGAACCGAGCCCTGACAGCTGGGGAGCCTCAGGCCGGGGGAACCCCCATTCTCTGAGCCTGTCTTGGGGTCAGCGCAGACTAGGCCATGTCTTGGGCCCTCCTGGACCTGGTGACACAGATGTCACAACCCAGGGAGGTAAGAGCTCAAAGTTCCCGACTGGAAACCCCGGACCAGGAAGCAAATGCTACTCTCCTTCAGCCCTCCCCTGACCCTCCCCGCACCTGCGGCCATTGTTTCCAAGGAAATCAGGCCTCAACCAGGAGGAGGGAGCCTCCCTTCCACCCTCCCCACACCCTCTGCCCTCCCCAGGGACGTTCCCAGGCCTCCCTCAGCCCCACCCCATTTCCTTCCCACTCCCTGGCTGGGGCCCCCAGCTGCCCATCAGTCCATCTTTCCATCCATCCATCCATCCCTTTACTCCACGCATAGCTTTTTGCTAGACACTGCACTCGAGGCCACGGATGCCTATAAAATCTGACAAAGCTTCTGTCTCTATGGACTCCCTGCTCAGGGCAGGAGACGGAGAAGCAGAAAGACTGTTTGATAAGGTGAGATCTGTGTCCAGATCCCAGGGCCCCCGACATTGGCAGGATCGGGGAAGGCTTCTCAGGGGAGCTGATGCCCATGCTGGACTCAGTGATTAAGTATGAGGGCACATGGAGAAGTCTGGAAGCGAGTCTGTCAGTGAGGGCCTGCTGCACTCACTGTTGGTCACCAGTGTCTGGAACAGCGTAACGTGCAACTGGTGCTCAGTGTGTGTGTGTGTGTGTGTGTGCGCGTGCGTGCGCACTTAGTCATGTCCGACTCTGTGCGACCCCATAGACCGCAGCCCACCAGGCCCCTCCGTCCATGGGATTCTCCAGGCAAGAACACTGGAGTGGGTTGCCATTTCCTTCTCCAAAAGGAATTACAGAAAGAAAGAAACTGATGTCACTCAGTCCTGTCCTACTCCTTGCGACCCCATGGACTGTAGCCCACCAGGCCCCTCTGTCCACGGGATTCTCCAGGCAAGAGCACTGGAGTGGGCTGCCACTTCCTGCTCTGGTGCTCAGCAGGTGTTGGAACAAGTCACAGTGTTTGGGGACAACGTCCCACAGCTCTTGGAGCTGAAGCGGCCGCTGTGCCTGTGAGCTGAAGCATCGTGGGTGCTAGTGGATAGGACCACGTGGCGCCTCTGGGGCCCCAGAGACCCCACACACTTGCTCTGAGGGCAGTAGGGGGCCACGGGGGCCATAAGCGGCCCAGGGACACCCGCCTCACCCTCCGTTCCCTTCCCCGATCTAATCTTCTGATCAGCCCTGTAGCAGCTGCCCTTTCTCTCAGCCAAGTCCATATCATCTGGTGGTTTGTGGAAATAAGCACATGTTAAGCACCTACTGCATGCCAGATGTTTTGTTGGGAGATGGAAATGAATTGAACAGTCCTGCCCACACATTACCCACAGTCCAGGACTGAGACTCATTATGAGTATAGTTGATGTACAAGGTTGTGTTCAGATCAGATCAGTCACTCAGTCGTGTCCGACTCTTTGCAACCCCATGAATCGCAGCACGCCGGGCCTCCCTGTCCATCACCAACTCCTGGAGTTCACTCAGA
The DNA here is from genome assembly GCF_029378745.1 of Bos indicus. Classification (NCBI taxonomy): domain Eukaryota; kingdom Metazoa; phylum Chordata; class Mammalia; order Artiodactyla; family Bovidae; genus Bos; species Bos indicus. The sequence goes on along the minus strand of NC_091782.1, from coordinate 10,125,498 downwards.
CTCACGTCCATCGAGTTAGTGATGCCATCCAGCCATCTCATCCTCTGTCGTCCCCTTCTCCTCTTGCCCCCAATCCATCCCAGCATCAGAGTCTTTTCCAATGAGTCAACTCTTCGCATGAGGTGGCCAAAGTACTGGAGTTTCAGCTTTAGCATCATTCCTTCCAAAGAAATCCCAGGGCTGATCTCCTTCAGAATGGACTGGTGGGATCTCCTTGCAGTCCAAGGGACTCTCAAGAGTCTTCTCCAACACCACAGTTCCAAAGCGTCAATTCTTCGGTGCTCAGCCTTCTTCACAGTCCAACTCTCACATCCATACATGACCACTGGAAAAACCATCATAGCCTTGACTAGACGAACCTTTGTTGGCAAAGTAATGTCTCTGCTTTTGAATATGCTATCTAGGTTGGTCATAACTTTCCTTCCAAGGAGTAAGCATCTTTTAATTTCATGGCTGCAGTCACCATCTGTAGTGATTTTGGAGCCCAGAAAAATAAAGTCTGACACTGTTTCCACTGTTTCCCCATCTATTTCCCATGAAGTGATGGAACCGGATGCCATGATCTTCATTTTCTGAATGTTGAGCTTTAAGCCAACTTTTTCACTCTCCTCTTTCACGCTCATCAAGAGGCTTTTTAGTTCCTCTTCACTTTCTGCCATAAGGGTGGTGTCATCTGCATATCTGAGGTTATTGAGATTTCTCCCGGCAATCTTGATTCCAGCTTGTGCTTCTTCCAGCCCAGCGTTTCTCATGATGTACTCTGCATATAAGTTAAATAAACAGGGTGACAATATACAGCCTTGACGAACTCCTTTTCCTATTTGGAACCAGTCTGTTGTTCCATGTTCAGTTCTAACTGTTGCTTCCTGATCTGCATACAGATTTCTCAAGAGGCAGGTCAGGTGGTCTGGTATTCCCATCTCTTTCAGAATTTTCCACATTTGATTGTGATCCACACAGTCAAAGGCTTTGGCATAGTCAATAAAGCAGAAATAGATGCTTTTCTGGAAGTCTCTTGCTTTTTCCATGATCCAGCGGATGTTGGCAATTTGATCTCTGGTTCCTCTGCCTTTTCTAAAACCAGCTTGAACATCAGGAATTTCACGGTTCACATATTGCTGAAGCCTGGCTTGGAGAATTTTGAGCATGACTTTACTAGCGTGTGAGATGAGTGCCATTGTGCGGTAGTTTGAGCATTCTTTGGCATCGCCTTTCTTTGGGATTGGAATGAAAACTGACCTTTTCCAGTCCTGTGGCCACTGCTGAGTTTTCCAAATGTTGTGTTAGTTTCTGGTATATAGCAGAATGATTCAGTTTTACATATATATATATATATATGTTCTTTGCATATTCTTTTCCATTATGGCTTATTACAGGATCCTGGCTACAGTGCCCTGTGCTATGCCGTCGGGCCTTGCTGTGTGTCTGTTTTATATGTAGTAGTTTAGATCTTCTAATCCAAAACTCCTACTTTGTCCCTCCCATACCCCCTTTCCTCTTTGGTTACTGGAAATTACCATAGAACTCACAGTTCCATGTCTGTGAGGCTGCTTCTGTTCCATAAATAAGGTCATTTGTTACATATTTTAGATTCTACATACAAGTGATATTATATATTTGTCTTTCTCTTTCTGATTTACTTCACTCAGTATGATCATCTCTAGGCCCAGCCATGTTGCTGCAAATGGCATTATTTCATTCTTTCTATGGTGAGTAAATGGGAAAGAAAATGGCAACCCACTCCAGTATTCTTGCCTGGTGGATTCCACAGACAGAGGAGCCTGGCAGGCTCGATGGGTTGCAAAGAGTCAGCCATGACTGAGCTCATAGGACAGGACATGGTGAGTAATATTCCACTGTGTATACACATCTTCTTTATCCATTCATCTGTCAATGCATATTTGGGTTGCTTCCATGTCTTGGCTGCAGGTATCTTTTTGAATGAGAGTTTTCTTGGCATATATACCCAGGAGTGGGATTGTTGGGTCATATGGCAACTCTGTTCCTAGGAGGATGGGGCCTTTTAATCTGGGGTTCATGGAGGGGCTGCAGGGGGTCTGTGAGCCCCTGGAATTGTGTGTGTATTCTCAAATAGATTCTCAAGAGTGACCAGCTTCCCTCACAGGTCAAGACCCATGTGTGTATGGAAGAAGGTTGCTTCCTCAGCATTGCGTCTGGACTCGGCTGAGATAGGTCAGGCCTCAGGACCTTCCAATCGTAACCTGACTCTGACTCTGCCCAGGACCCTAGACCCTCCCAACCCTACGTCAAGGAGCTGGCCATTCCTGGCAGCAGGCAAGGGCTCCGAGCACTTCCTGCCTGGTGGTGCGGCTGCCCGGCAGGGGTGTGCCACCCACAGTCCTGGCCCCTAGAGCGGCTTCAGCTGTATCAGCTTAGGATGGTTCTGGGAACTCTGCAGCTGCCACTGTATCTGGGAAGTCACCATGGGGGAGGGGCAGGACTCAGGGTCAAGGCCTGGGCAGCAGGATCTGAGGATCAGATCCACACTTAGAGGCTCCCTGAGTGCAGCAGCTGGCAAAGGGGCATCTTTCAATGCCAAGTCCTGCCTCAGGCTCCTCCCACCCCTCCCCCTCAGCTCTTAGAAATGCTGTGTTTTTCTCTCCATATCCCTTTCCCCCTTTCAGCATCTTCATTCATTCATTCACTTGTTCATTTCCTTCATTTATTCTTGGGTGCCCAGAAGGAGGATCAGAGAATGCCTGGGGAGCACCAGGCTCTTGTGTCACCAAGCTGGGCTGGAGGGGACTCGTGGGGGGCGGGGGGCGGGGAGAGGAGGCCTGCAGAGAGCATGGGGCTCCCCCAGACGCCAGAGGTGGGGCCCTGCAGGGAGCCGGGGGCTGAGCCCATGGCTGTGACCCCCTGAGCTGAACTACAGAACGTGGCAGGGCCCCGAGCACATCTTGGGGTGTCATGTGGAGACTCCTCATCAGGGACTCTGGAGCCCAGAACAGGAAGTCAACTGGAAAAATGAATCTCTAGCATCAGTGGACAGGATGTACTGAATCTTCAGTTGTGCCTCAATTTCCTCAGCTGTAAAATGGGGACACGTTGGGGTCAAACATCTAGGAGAGGGGCTTCCCTGGTGGTCCAGAGGGTTAAGACCCACCTTCAATGCAGGGGACATGGATTCAGTCCCTGGTCTAGGAAGATCCCACATGACCTGGGGCAACTGAACTGGTGCAGCACAGCTATGGTGCCCACACTCCAGAGCCCACGAGCCACAGACACTGAAGCCCACGTGCCCCAGAGTCCACGCTCCACAAGAGAAGCCACCACAGTGAGAAGCCCGAGCGTCCCAACTGGACAATAGCCCCCGCTCACCACAGCTAGAGAAAGCCTTCACTGCGCAGCAGTGAAGACTCAGAGCAGCCAAAAATAAAATATAAAAATAAATACATAAAATTGAAAAAAAAATCAGTACAGGAGGATTAATGTGAGAAATACGTGAATAATTCAGTAGCATGGCTGGTAAAAACCTTGACCCTGGGTTAACAGTTGGGTCTGTGTGTTCACTACATGATTAATAACGGAGAGGGTCTCTGGTGAGCGTGGGTCATAAACTCAGGATTATGGTCAATCCAATTAACAAGGGTCCTAAAAACAGCCTCTGAAGTGCTTGACACCTACTCAATGCTCCCTAACCCTGGCCACCATCTAGGTGAGAGAGACCGAGGTCCCCACTGGGAGAACCACTGTCGACAGGTCCTGGCTGTGTGCCAGGCACTCGCATGTTCTCTCGCTCGCTCCTTACAACATCCTTTTGAAGAAGAAATTCTTGCTCCCCTTTCAGTAAGAAGAGAAAGCGAGGCTGGGCGGGGAAACTGACCTGCCCAAGGTCACACAGCCAGAAGCAGCAGAGCTGGGACTTAAACTTAGTCTCCAGGCTCTGCTCCTCCCAGATGCTTCTGCAGCTCCATAAAAACAGTGCCCGAGGGTCTCTGGATGCTTCCTCCACCACCCCAGGGCCCTGAGCCCCCTCAGCTCCGTTTTCTCATCTGTTTCCTTAGAGCCTGTCGGGCCTCAGCCAGGCCCCGGGGTCCGCCCCTCCTGGACTCCACAGCCACTGTGCGGGTGGTCTGCGTGCCGCCCCTTCTTCCCTCCAGGCCACTCACCCTTCACTGCAGGAGCGCGAGAGTGTGTCTGGAGGGAGTGCTGAGGCTAGAGGGGCTCCTCCTGGAAGGACTCACCCTCCAGGTTGGGCCATTGTGGACCTGGACATCCAGGGTCAGTGGACAGCAGGGCTGGCGAGGGAGCCAGAGGACCCGGGCACTGGGTCCCCACCACGACGGCATCCACATACACCAGCAATGGGCCGAGCCCTGACCCTCAGCCTCAGACTCCACCGGCGGGCCCCTGGTCTACAAAAGGCAGAGTCAGACGGCGTCGACACTGCACTTCCAGGCTCAGCCCCCCTGTCTGGCAGGGGCCTACTGTCCTGCCCAGGGCCCTGGCACGGCCCCAGGCCGGGGGCCACGGGAATGCGGAGAAAGGTGCTGGCTGGGCTCGAGCTCCGCCTGGCTCTGCTGCCATGGTGCTCTGTGACCTTCGGCATTTCATCGCCCTCTCTGAGCCTCAGTAAAAAGGGATCTCTGAGGACTGGCTGATCTTGCTCCTCCTGGCTCTGCCCTCCTGTGGGATTCTAACCCCAGGGAGAGAGTTGGAAGCCTTCTGGTCTTAACTCAAACATCACCTTCTCAGACTCTCCCCGACCTCTCACCCCCTTCACCACACACTTAAAATTGCCCAACACTCCCCATCCTACACCCTCGCTTCCTTTCTGCCCCACCGCAGGGGTCATCACCTGTGGACACACTCTCTTACCTACTTATTTGTGTTTATTTACTGTCTCCCCAGCTCCAGTGTCAGCTCCGTGGGGGAGAGAGGTTGGTGTGTTCCTTCCGCTAGCAGCAGGTGCTCAGCAAACAAACATTTGCCGAGGGTGTGATGGGGGTCGTCGTGTAACAGGCGCCCCCGGCTGGGGAGGGGGTGAGGGAGTGGGTGCTGCAGGCGTGGGGTGCGGGGTCAGGGCAGGACGGGAGGCGCCGGGGGTCTGAGTCCTTGGTGGGGGGCGGCCCTTCCCAGGGCGTGCCCCCATACCCTCCTCTGGGCAGAGCGAGCCGAGGAAGGAAGGCAGCCTCCCGGTTCCCCTCTCTGCCCCGCTCGGAAAGCGCGGCCCTGATAAGGTGGGTAAATTTCAAAGGGGCTGATAGCAGGCCCGGGGCGCTGCCAGGGCCTCCCCGACTTCCCACCCAGCCCCCAGGACGGCCTGCGAACAAAACAGGTTCGATTGTGCTCTTATCTGGGTTTGCGGTTTGGTCTGCCTGCGGCCCGCACTAATGGGGGAAAGGCAGCGGCTCGAGGGCAAGGGAGTGACGCGGGCCGCCGCCCTCAGCCCCTAAGACGGCGGGCCGGGCCGGGGCTGCCCCTGGCGCCCCCGCGGAGCGGGCCGGGAGGGGCGACCGATGCCCGGAGGTGGAGGCGGGGGTGGCCGCCGTCGCGGGGCCGGGCCTGGCTTGGGCTCCTGGCTCCCGGCCTCCGCGCCCTCCGCCTGCCTCAGTTTCCTCCCTGCGGTTTAACCTGGGCCGAGGAGGGAGACGTGATGCCTCCCAGGGCCGTGGGGACACTGCCGTGAGTTAAGCGCGCAGGGAGCCAGGGTAAGTGCTGGGCAGGAAAGCCTGGGAAGCGAGGAGCCGAGGCTCTCAGGCTGCCGCCTAGTCCCCCTGCGCCCCGGGCCTCATCCCCCTCCTGTCCCTGTCCTCTGCTCCAGCCTCACCAGCCTCCAGCTTTGCCTCCGCCTCGAATACCTCGGGGCTCAGGGCTCACATCTTCACCTCCTTCACGGTTTTGCTCAGATCTCACCTCTCCAAGGAGGCCTGCCCTGACCACCCTGTTTCACGTTGCCCCCTGCGTCCCACCCAGCACCCAGGAGAGCTGTTTTTCATGGCCCTCATCAGCCCCGAGCTGCTATGTAATTCACTCCTTTGTTACTTTTCCTGTTGACCGGCTATCTTTCTCCTCTAGAATGTAAACCAACCAAAGTTGGCTGCTGTATCCCGGGGAGCCCTGCCTGGCCCACAGTAGGCCTGCAGCCCACATGTGTGCAGTGACTAGTTTTGGATGGCCCGGGGCCAGGTTGTATCTTGGGTCGTCACCATGCTCTACCATCGCAGGGGCCTGGTAGGGGAGAAGCGGATATTTCACATGTATATGTGTGTCTGTGTATCCTCTCTGACCCCCAGGGAGGCCTGCAAGTTTCCCCAGGGTTGGAGCCCATCTTTGGCAGGAGCCCTGTGTGACTCGGTTCCCAGAGAAGCTCTTGAGAGCTATGCAGGGTCCTGGGGTGGAGTGAGGCTTCCTCAGCTGCGTCCCAGGTGTGAATCGGCGATGGTGTGGATGGATGAGGCTGTAGACAGGAGTGTGTCGGGGGGTGAGCACCAAAGACCTTAGACACAGGGAAGACTGGTCCATCTGCTCAGCCTCCGTTCGGTGGGGAATGTCTGGGGAGGAGGAGGGATGGCATTGGTGAGGAAAAGCCTTTGGCATCTCCTGTCGGTTTTTCCCAGAGTGGAGAGCGTCACGCATACCGTAGGTGTTCATGAAACCAGTGACCATAGATGGCTAGCCTTGGGAGAGACGCTGGAGGTCACCTGGGCCCTCGGAGGCCACCAGGCCTTGAACTCCTCCAGGACAGACTGTGCCCGGCCACCCTGCCCCTCGCGCACATACAGGGCCTGGCACAGAGTAGGTGCTCAGTGAATGCCTGCTGGCCTGCCCGGAGTACCATGTCACGGCCCGGGGGCCTTGCGTGCTCCAGGCGGTGGGAATCCTTGGATTCATGGGCCTGAGGACACGGCACCCCCGCAGCTGACCCCAGTCTGTCTCTAGTCCCCTGGCCCCCCATCCAGCTGCAGCACATGTCCTGGGAAGAGAATGCCGGCAGACGCGGCCCAAATTCTGCCTCTGCCACTTGCCAGCCTTGACTTTGGAGCTTGTGAGAAGGTCAGAGAAGCCCCCAGGTGCTTCTTGGTGAGATGAAATAGCGCATAAGCACGCTTGGGGTCTGGACTCAGATGCCGTGCTGGTATGTGTCCTTAAACCTGTTCCCTAGCCTCTCTGGTCTCGGGGGCTTCCTCTGGACAGCACAGGCTCCTGGTCTCTGGGTCCCACAAACCAGGCTTCCTGCCCTCACTGAGTGACCCCATCTGGGTGACCAACCCCAGACTCTTCAGCAAGCGAGCCCCTCCCCAAGCCATTTCCCTTCTCATAGCGGGAGCCTGGGTCAGGGCAGGGCCTGGTGTCAGCCAGGGGGGCAGGGCAAGGACCCACTGGCAACACTGTCTTTCTGTGGCTGACACGGGTCCCCGCTTTCTCCTCACTGTCACTCCCAGGCTACAGCTCCTAGGAGAGCGGGACCCAAGGACATGGGAGCAGCGGTCTATTGACCAACAGACCAACAGACAGAGACAGACCAACAGACCAACCGCCCTTTCCAAAGTACGTCCACTTCCTTTGTCAACTTTTCATCACTCGTCACAAGGCCCCGCCAGCAGGATCAGCAGGGCAGGTGTTGTTTCTATCTCACAGGGGAGGTGATGGAGGTCCAGAGGGGGCCAGGCGCTGGCAGCGCCAAGCCAAGCCCTGGCCCTGCCTCCCATCCACGCTTCTGACTCTCTGATGGGCTTGGATGCAGGCAGGAAAGCTCTGAAGCCAGCTGCTCCAGAAATCACGGTCTGTGTTGAGTCTGAGGCTGCTCGAGCTGAGCGAAGTCCCTGCCCTCAAGGAGTTAGAGTCCTGGGAAGGAAAGAAACACTGGAAAACGGAGCACAAAGAATTGGGACATGTGGGGGCTGGAGGGGACATGAGAAAACTCTCTGGAGTAGAGAGCGCTTGAGTTGGGGCTCAAAAGATGAGGGTTCTTTCAATTGAAGTAGAAGAAACTCAACTCCATTTGAACAACAGGAAAAGGACTTTTCCTGGTTCATCCGGGTGTTCAAGGGGTGATGGCTCCACCAGGCACCTTCTCTGGCTGTCAGAGCTCACAGCCCGAGGGGGTGACAGCTCCCAGTGTACACGCTGAAGCCTGAGAAACCCCAGTGGCTGCAGAGAATGTTATCTCAGTAGGTCAGAGAAAAGTTCCAGGATGGAGTGGGTGTGTGTGGACCCCAGGTCGGCAGTGGGTGGACGTGGGAAAGGCTTTGCCCGTAATGGATAAGGTGAGGGGAACAGGAGGGGGCAGATTTCACCCCCTGAGGGGCTTGCCTGAGGGGGACTGAAGGGGAGACCAGCCTTGGGGACCTGTGAGCAGGAGAAGGAAACTAGTAGACCCGGTGAGCTGTGCCAAGGACCTGGGACTTGACCCCAAGGGAATAAGGTGGCTAGTAAGAGGGACTATCAGGCATAAGGTGATCAAGGAAACTTCAGATATGAGCTTATATCTGATTCCCTTCTATGACCGTAGGCAAGGCATTTTAACATCTGGGCCTCAGTTTCTTCACCTGGAAAATGGGCACAGTAAGTTACCTGAAAGGGCTGCTATGGGGAATAAGATGACATGGCTTTATGTTGGCCATCAGCAAGGCCCTGGGACAGGGCGTTGAGGTTTGCAGAGCATTTTCACAACCTTATCTCACCCCTCACCAGAACTCTAGGCTTCCCTGTTGGCTCAGACAGTAAAGAAACCGCCTGCAGTGCAGAAGACCTCGGTTCGATTCCTGCGTTGGGAAGATTCCCTGGAGAAGGAAACTTTTAGCTTCCTTGTCCACTCTGGTTTTCTTGCCTGGAGAATTCCATGGACAAAGGAGCCTGGTGGGCTACAGTGCAAAGGGTTGCAAAGAGTTGGACACGACTGAGTGAGTAACACTAATACCACAGCTCTGAGAATTCCTCAGAGACGGGGAGGGGGAGTTCGGCAGGTTCCAGCCAAAGTTGCAAAGGTGGAAGGTGACAGAACGAGGGTGTGTATTTGGCTCAAACCCTGAGCTGGTGTCAGAACACCGTGCTGGATGGATCAAGGTGCTGGTGGGGTACGTGTTAGCCAGAGCCCCTTATTTGGCCCTCCCTCCCCCCGGAGCCCACAGGCAGGTTTGCCCCAGGTGAGCGCCAAACCTGCCTTGAACCCACCACTGACATCCCCCCAAGCAGCCTCTTAGTACTGCAGTCCATGTAAACCCCAGCTGATGGATGGAGGGCCCTCTCCTTGCTACCTCTTAGGTCTTTCCAGCCTCCAAAGGCAGCTTTGTTTCCTTATTCCAGGCCTGGGTGGGTATAATTTGTCCATTCTCAGCACAGCTTAACCTGGTCCATCCACTCAGGCCCACCATTCCTGGGAACACCTATGAAATGCTCCTTTGGGCCCAAGGCAAAGCTGTATCAGCATTCAAGGAGCAGCCTTCCCAAGGTCAAGGTTTTCTATGATATGACCAGTTCCCTTCTCAATGCCACCCAGCAGTGAAATGCCCTCTCTGGCTGCAAGAGTATTCTGTCTTCCTCTATCTACCCATCTTCTGTTCTGTCTCATATAGAATCAGGCTTGGCTTTGAGTAATAAAGATACCACTTAACAAAAACCAAAAGTCTGCTTCTCTTATAAAAGTCCTGAGGCATGCAATCCAAAGCTAGTATGAAGGTTTTATGCAGTCCTCAAAGACCTAAGCTCCTTCCAGCTCACTGCTCCACCATTTTGTTTTCATGGTCCAAAATGGCAGCCAAGATTCCAGCCATCACAGCTGCATCCCAGGCAGTAACACAGAGGAAGGATAAAGAAGAAGGAGGTAAATCATACATGTTAGTTTACTTTTTTTCTTGATCGTTTACTTTTAAGAAAGAGTCATAGCAGATGACACATGACACTGCTGCTTGGTCACACAGTCACATTTAGCTGCAAGGGAGCCTGAAGTAGTCTTAATTCCAGGTAGCCAAGTTCCCAGGTAAAGTAGGGGGTTGTTTATTGAGGAAAAGAGAATGGACATTGGGGGTAACTATCTATGACACCCCATCCATTCAATGAGCATTTATTGGATGCTCCCTGTACTTACCCATGTTACAGTACTTATAATGTGATCAATACCTTAGCGTCTTGCGAGCAATAAACTGTGCCTGGCACTTAGTAAGTGCTCGGTGGCCATTACTATTAGTGCTGATATAAGTACAAGCTTCTGGAAGAACGGAGAGAAGGTCCCGCCTGGGAATGTTGGAGGTCTTCCTTTTTTTCTTGGTTCTGGAAGGCTGGGATGGTTGACGGTAGTCATCTTAGGAACTCGTGTTACCTCCCCGATTTCCATTCCATCCTACCTGTACCTTCTCAGGGAAATGACTCTTATAATTCCTGCTTACCAAGGCACCTGTGATAGCTAACAGCCAAGCACAGGCTCTCCAGGGTGAAAAGTACAACCATATGGAAGAGAATTTTGGCAACAGTTATGGTGAGGGGGCTAGTTCTGAAGACCTTGGAATCTTCCTGAAGCCCTAGAAAAGTCATACTGTAGATTGTCACACAATTACCTCTGAAATGGGAAAATAACAATATGTACTCTCTAAAATGCCTCCATCTGACAGCATGGGGGTTGCAGATGCCAGGTGCCCTTCCAAGGTGATTCAGAACAAGAGTCCCTGGAGGGCAGGGCAGCCCTCAACCCACCTGGCAGGTTGAGGAAGAAGCTGAGAGCTCGGCTACGTGGCCTTGCTTGGTCTCTCAGAGGTGGAGGAGCCCGGGTGGGTGCTGGGGCTGGAGATTCTGTGCTTCTCCCGACGAGGACTGTGGAGAGCAAGCAGCTGCTGGCTGACCACCACTAAGGGCCTGGGAAAGCGAGCTACCGGTCCTTCCTGAGCACCAGGGTATGACAGGCCTGCGCCAGGCCCTGTGGGGCACACAGAACTTAGGGTGGGTGGGCCTATGAGCCTTGGGTCTCTTTCCCCAAAGCTGTCTCCATTCCTGACCTGGGGAGCCAGACAGCGAGCGCCTCCTCCAGGAAGTCCTTGCTGACTTCCTTTGCCAGATGCCCACCGTCACTGTTCTCCCACGTCCCTCCACTGGGCCTTTTCCAGTGCTGCCTGCTCATCTGTTCCCTGCCCTCAGCTGACCCCTGTACCTTGCACATAAGATGAACTAGGTAACGATATATCAACTATTGAATGAGTGAGTGAGTGAATGCATGAATGAGTGACTGAATGAGTTCCCAGGCTGCCAGGGGGTGGTTCCCCCAGCGAGGAGGGGGAGGCCTGCAAGGGTTAACCAGGAGTCCGTCTGTGGTCTGAGGTAAGCAGGGAGCGTATTTGTTCAGGTAAATACGGAAGGATTACTTATAATGGGAAATCAGGCCCCGGCCAACTCTTCATCTCATGCCGCCTAACTTCCTCCCAGCACATTCCTGCACTCCGCCCGCGTCCACACTGCCCCGCAGACCCGGTCCCCTGAGCCCACTGCAGCCTCTCTTGTAAGCCCCCCGGCTGGGTCTTGCCACAGTGCCAGCAAGTGGCCCTGAGCTGGGGGCAGGGGGGCTCCCTACGGGGTGCGCAGCCCTGAGACCTCAGAGAGCTGCCCGTCGAGGGTGGCCAGGCCCCCGGCGGCCCACCCGAGTGCCACCTTTGCCCTCAGTCCTGCCGGCCCCTGGTACCGCCGGCACCCCAGATGCCTGGCTGAGACCCAGCAGTGGTCCCAGCTGCCTGCGCCTCCCCCTGGCCCCCAAGGTTGGCGCCGCTGCGGACGACACCTTGGGCACCAGGCAGCTAACGGGTAAGTCTGGTGGGGGGCAGTGCCCGGCCATGGGGGCTTTCCCCTGCCAGCTCTGAGGAGGTGGGTGGTGGAGGGAACTTTCAACGCCGGGTTCCCAAGTGTTGATGACCCTGATCTGGGTCCTTTACCCTCAGAAGCCCCGATCCCTGTGCATGCTGCCTGCCTGGTCTGCCCCCAACCCCAGGCTGACCATAGAGCCCGGTTGAGCCCCCCGGCCTGGGGAGGGCGGCCTGTGATGCCCCACCTCTGTGATGACCCCGTCTGGGCTCCACACTGAGCCCACCCTGCGCAGCCTGAGGGGAGGCGGCTTTGCAGGTGCGGAGCCTCGGCCCCGAGACCAGGCTGGTTCTGCTTGGCTAGTGAAACACAAGCAGCCTTTCTGTGGCTGCCAGCACGGCCGCTGTGCCAGGGGCAGGGTCTCTCAGAGCCTGGTCACGAGTGGGCAGGGCCCTGCTGGAACCTGGAGGCTCTGGGTCAGGGCCAGGGTCTGGGGTTGGAGCAGGGGCTACGGTCCCAGAGCCCAGGGGCTTGGAGGGGTGGGGCGGGCGTGGTGAGCACGGGAACCAGGGGATCTGAGTGATCGCCTTGGGTCCCCGGGGAGGCACAGTGCCTCTGGGCACGTGGGGAGAACAGTGCGGGTGAGGGCAGGGGGACCTGGAGGTGCCCCTTTCTAGGACTTGCCAGGTGCCTCCTGTGGGGAGGGAAGGAACTGCGTGGTGGGGTTGACAATGTGGAGGGCTGAAGGGTCTCAGTGGCTGGAACCTCCCCTGGAGCTGGACAAGGTGTGTGTGCACGCGTGCATGCAGGGTGGGGGCAGTGACCTGAGCTAGCCCGGGGCCCCTCTCTTCTGCAGCTGGGCCCACCCAGCAGCCTGCAGCCAGGCCTCAAGCCGGCTATCCCCTGCCTGACAGCCATGGCCTTTCTGCTCCTCTTTAGCCAGGGCTGGGACTTGGCCTCACTTCCTGCCCCTACCTCCCTGATAAACAGCTTCACAGCCACCCCCCAGTAAAGCAACCATCTTCCCAGCTGCTCGGCTGAGTAACAGAGCAAACAGGCGCTGGGGCTGCCCCAGGCCCCAGGTGGCAGGCAGGAGATTACCCATCAGACGGGGTGCCCAGGCCAGGGCTCAGCTCAGCCAGCCAGTCCCTTCACCCCTGATCACTGGGGAGAGGGCCAGAGCCAGGGACTCCCCCCACCCAGCTGCTCAGAGCTCCCCCAAAATTCAGAATTCAGAGTTCCCGGGAGATTGGGGTGTGGAGGAGGTGGTCTCTCATGGGGTCAGGGACCACCTGCCCCTTTGAGAGCCTAATAGGCAGCATGAGGGGCCCAGAGCTGAAAACTCAGCCCCTGCCAGACTCGGTTATTGTGTTACTGATTATAAAACACTTTGGCAGGTGCTGTGTCACTTGGTTGCCATAAGCTTCTGGATTACACAAAACTTCTCTTGTCAACCGAGCCTGAGGAAATAGGGTAGAACTCCGTAGGTGCTCAATCAATGCTCAGAAAGTGTGACCCTGGCAGTGAGTGGAAGAACCAGGAGAGCCCACTTCCTGCTACGGAGGTGGTTGCAGCCATAAAGGGAATAACCCCGGAACAAACCAGAGCACAACTGTGTGCCGACCGACTTGGTGCAGCTTGAATGGAACTGGGCTCAAGGCCCTCTGGCGGAGGGCAAGAAGGGGCCGGTCAGAACCCGCAAGGTGTGACCTCAGGCAAGCCACTCTGACTCCCTGCGCTTGCAGCAGGTTAGATAAGGTGGCCTCCTCTGTGAAAGGAAGCTTCTTGGAAGGAGCAACCTGGAGAGGGGTTTTGAAGGCTGTGTAGGAGTTGGTGGAGGCAGGCTGGCTGGCGGGATTTGCTGCTTTGTGAAGCTTGTGTGCTTTCTCAGTCTGGTCTCCTAGGCTGAGGTCAGGGGAAGTGGGGGCCTCTGGCTTGGGCTCCTCCTAGAGGCCGTGGAGAAGTGAGTGAAGCCAGCAGCTGCCCTGGACCAGGCTAGAGAGCAGGCTGACCTTGGGGCAAGCTCCAGGCCTCTCCCATCACCATTTTCAACTCTCCCCCAGACTCCACCCTTCGGGCCTGCCCCTCCGTCCAGCATCACCACCTGCTTCTTCCTTGGTTCCCCTCACTCTTCACCCTGTTACCTTTCCCTCCCTCTCCTCCAGCCCCATCCCCTCACCTGCCACCTTCCTGAAAGCTCAGCCCATTGTAATTCGCCAGGAATTTCCATCCACCGTCCCCCTCAATCTCCACAACCCCTTTAAGACCTGCTATTAACAGCCCATTCAACAGACATTCAACTGAGTTTCTTGCCCAACTGCTGGAGCTAGGGTTAGGGCTCAAAATAGTGTGGGACCCTCCCCTGCCCCCACCCTGTTCCATGCCCCACCCTGCACCCCCAGCCAAGAGAGTGGCCTGTCAGGTGGAACAACTCTTCCCAAAGCAAACTTTGCACAAGCTGAGTTGCCCTGGGCCCTTCCTGACATTTAATGCCAGGCTCCTTCCCCTGCCTCGTTTGCATGTTCCCAGTACAGGAGATGCCCCCTGCCAGATTCTCCTCTCCCGCTTTTCAGGGCCTCCAGACTCCTCCAGGTCACTCCTCCTAGGCCAGGGCCCGGAGGGGGACTCTGAGGGAGTCACATGGGCCAGAGCCCTTCCTGGGCTGTAGGAAGGGCTGATGAGGTCCTTATGGTCCCGCCAGAATCCAAGGGGCCCTTCCTTTTCGCTCCAGCTCTGGGGTTGAGGAGAGGGTCTGGGGGTGACCGCCTGGGTTAGGGTCCCAGCACCTGGACCTGGTAACAGGGTGGGGCCCAGGTCTCTGCTCTTGCAGCAGCGAGTTGGCCTGAAGGCTGCTGGGACCAGTTCTTCCTGCCTCTGATGTCCAACCCAAGACAGCCTGGCGGGCACGATGGAGGTCATGGGGGTCACAGACTCCAATCAGTGTCTGGACCAGAAGAGCTCTGGGAGCTGACTTACCTCCTGGGAGAACAGAGGAGGAGACTGAGGCCACGGAGACCAGGGGCTGCCCAGGGCCTCAGATATGGTGGAAACAGAGCAGATTATGAATCCCCGTCTCCAGATGCTGGGGCCTCAAGTTCTTTCCAGGCCTCCCACCCCTTTGGAGCAAACTCGAATACAGGGCTGAGCTTGGGGCTGAGGGGGATCCCTGTACCTGCAGGCTTCAGGCATCCATGCCACCCAGACCCCCCCCAATGCAACTTTTGTGGGGCTTGCTCCGCAGGTAGCCTGGGCAAGGCAACAGGGGTGACCCTAGAAGTTGGAAGGTGCCAAGACTTCAGCAGGAAAGAGGGCGGAGCTCAGCCTTGACTCCCAGTCCCTGCCCGGTCACCATGGACACATGCCCCCAGGCACTCACCGCCCCTGCCTGTCAGGTGGGAACAATCCTGGCTGCCCCAGGAGACCGTGGGGGAGCCCAAGCAGTTTATTTATTTGGCCTTCACCTTGTCCCTGGAAGGGCTGGAAGTGGTGTCGGTGAGGCGGGATGGGGGAGGACAGGAAGTGGATGCCTGTGATCCCCCCATGCGGGAACGAATGGGAGGTAGTGCTGGTACATACTCCCGCCTCGGGCTCCTGGCTGCCCACGGGAACGGTGGGCAACACAGAAAGCAAAGTCGCTCTGTGCGACCCCATGGACTGCAACCCACCAGGCTCCTCTCTGTCCACGGGATTCTCCAGGCAAGAACACTGGAGTGGGTGGCCATCTCCTTCTCCAGGGGACCTTCCTGACCCGGGGATTGAACCCAGGTCTCCCTCATTGCAAGCAGACACTTTTACCCTCTGAGCTGACCACAGCTCCTTGATGTCCCTTGACTCTTTTTGTTCCCCGCCCCCATCCTCCTGCTGCTTGGCCCGACCCTGCTCCCAGGCCTCCCTAGGCCTGTGGGCTGGCTCCCCAAGTTAGATCTCCCCAGGTCGACCTTTTGCTCCTGCTGGTTGTTTCCGGCTCATTCCTCTCTTTTATGTTGGCTGCGCTGTGCGGTGTGCGGTATCTTAGTTCCCTGACCAGGGATTGAACCTGTGCCCTCAGCAGTGAAAGCCTGGAACCCTAGCCACTGGATCACCAGAGAAGTCCCTGGATCTAGCTAGTTTGAAGAGCAGTCTTGGAAGGCAGGGGAGCTGCCTTTTCCTGGAAGTGTAGCAGCTGTCCCAGGAGCAGTGAGGGGGGCTGGACGGGGGCAGTGGGCAGGGCGGGAAGGGCCTGTCTAGGGCAGCAGGAAGGCCGAGGCCAGAGGCAGGGAGGCTTCAGACTGCAGCAGGCGGGCCCTGGGCACTGGCCTGGGCAGGCCCGGCTTCTCTCCAAGGTGCTGACCGACTGCCTCGGGTTGAGGGGACAGGCCCACGTGGTCCCTGCCCACTCTGCAGGGCTCCCAGGAGGCGCACTCCTGAAGCCCCCTGATTCAGACCCATTTATGTGGACCCAGAGGCTGGGATGGAGGGAGGGAAGGGCCGATAGTGGGGAAACCAGAGGCGGTCTGCCCCCAGGTGCTGGAGCAAGGAGCCTCTGGGCGGAGTGGCAGGCCTGTCACACCTTGCCCCAGCCCCTCCCCTCTCCTCCCAGGGCCTGCAATCCTGGGCCCTGGGCAGACTAAGGTTGTGTCTCAGGATTGAGGTGAGGGCTCGAGGCATATTTCTGCCCTCCCCCGAACAAGCCCACTGGGTGTAAGATCTGAGCAGGATGAGAGACAGGCTCCACCCTCATGACCTCCCGGGCCTCAGTAAAGACCTCCTGGTGACTCCCCGGGGCTGTCTGAGCATCTTTCTAATGTCCAGGTGGTCCCGAGGGGCAGGAAACAGCTGCTGTAAATCTCTGACTTTGGGTCCCCCTGCCCCCTCTCCCTACTCTGTCTTCCTGGGGGACCACGAGGTGCGGAGAGAAGGGGCCAAGGTGGTAATCCCTCCGGCTGCAGCCACGTGAGTCTGCCCTGTCTCTGGGTCTTGGCCTCTACCAGCTGTTACCAAACTTCTTTGTCTGGAGTCAGAGCCAGTGCCTCTTGGGCAGGAGGGAACCAGGACATGCTGAGCCCTAATCCAGAAAAGATCAGCTCGAGGTTTTGGGAGCTGGAGGCATCGCTCAGGAGACGGGCAGCCCCTTGAGCCTGGGCTGTTGGGAGGGACCAGGACCTGACAGAGCCCGGATTTGTCGCAGGACCCTAGGGCACAGTGATCCAGGCTGTGCTGTGTGACTACAGATACCTCCCGGCCATTCTCCAAGCCTATTTTCCCAGTGTCCCCGTGTGGAGACCATCACCCACGAATGTACTCACGGCTGAACTGCACAGATGGGGAGAACTGAGAAGTCAGAGGAGGGAGTGGCTGGGGAGGACTTTGGGCTGAACTGTGATGAGAAGGAAGGGGCATTGTGGGCAGAGGACCAGCGAAAACAAGAGAAAATAGAGAAGAAAAGCCGAGTCAGGCCCACAGCTCAGGGTCCGAGGGAGAAACACAGTTCCCATCAGAGCCGGGATATGTGCTTTGCTCTGGACCCTGCCCCTAACCAGTGAATAAATCTGTTTCCCGCTCTGGGCTCTGAGCTCCAATGTTCAGAGGTGGGCACCAGCCCCTGGGATCAGGCAGGGCAGGCGGTGGGGAGCCATGGGAGGTTCTAGAGCCCAGGGCTGCCCAATGAAAGGATGTTGGAGGGAAGCAAGCTTGACTGTGCAGTGGAGTGAGCGGATAGGAGGTGCGAATGGACTTTGGAGGACCAAGCTGGCCAATCAGGAGGTGGGTAGGGCCCTGGGGAGATGGGACCAGCCAGAGCAGGAGACTCCGAGGGCACGTGGTACAAGAGCAGAGGCCACCCATGGCCAGCTGGGGCCCTCGGGCAAGCTGCATGGCCTCTCTGAGCTCTACTGTCCACATCCACAAAACAGGGCTCCTGAGTCCCTGTAGGTAGTAAAAGGGTAACATGTACACATGCCCTGGGCATAGGAGGTACTTGACATGCGTTCTCTGCCCTCCCGGGTTCAGCCCTAGAGCCTGGAGAAGATGCAAGAGTTGCAGGCTGGGCACACCAGCTCCCAGCTCGTTGACCAGAAAACCCAGGTCCCCTGGGCTGGGCTCAGCCTTCCATACTGCGTCCCACCTGCAGGCCATGGGCTCTTTCCTCCCGCCACACAGTTAATCATTAACTTCTTTTTCACCAGGGAGGTGTTGGAGCTGGGACCAAGCCTTGGCTGAGAGCAGGTTCCTTGGCATTTAGGGGCAAGGTGACGGGGGGCTGGAATGTGGGGTGTGGAGGAGAAGGCGGGAGGTCTCTGCTGGTGAAGGATCCTCTGGCCAGGAGCCAGAAGACCTGCCTCTGAGTGGTTCAGTTCCCCACCGCAGTGCAGGGATGAGTGCTCAGGCCCTCTCGGGAAGGGGGCGAAGGCGAGGACTTCCGAAGTTGCTTGACCAATGTGTCAGGGATGTGTCGTCATGTCCTCGCCTGGCCAATGCTGCCCCCTGCCCTAGCCATTCATCCTCACTGACCCCTCGCGCCACTGTGCCCCCGTCCTACCTGTGACCGAGGCCAAGCAAACAGGAGGGCCATGAGGGAGGCAATTTCTCCTGCCTGTTGGAAAAGATTCCGTCTCCCTGGCACACGGCCCAAGGTGTTGGCAGGGACTGTCCTAACGTGGCAGGTCAGGGAGTTCTGGGGACGTGGATGGGGCAGGAGGCAGGCAGGGGGGTGATGAGGGAAGGGTGGGGTTGAGGGGGCTCTCCAGGGGTGGGGCTCCCCGGGGGGTAGGGTGTGGGCACAGGCCGGGGTGGGGACTCAGGGCAGAGCGGGCTGTTGGCTCTGCCTGGGTAAATAATATGGGCCCACAGCACACATGTGTGTTTGCACAGAAGGACTTGAAATGATTCCAGGCCTGCCCTCTGTCCCCCGCAATCCTGGCCCCCCCAACCCTGCCCACCCCACCCCACCCCGACCTTTCCTTCCTTGTCACTTAAAGGAACTTGAAAGGGAGACTTGAAATGAAAGGGAACACCTTTCTTTCTTGCTGGCATTCTCTGTGCCACAGGAAGAGCAGAGCTGCCAAGTCAGGTTGGGCAGGTTGGGTACTGCACGAGGGTGAGGGACAAGGGGGAGCTGAGTTCCACTTGGGCTCCACTCGCCAAGCCACACTACCCAGAGAGGAAAGGGCATTATTTTCTGAGTTGCATGCAGAAGCTGCAGCCCTAGGTATAGCAGCCAGAACCTTCCAGACGGGCCTCTTTCTCTACCCCACCTGCACATTGCAGCTGAGCAGGTCTACAGAGCTTCTAGTGAAACCTCCCCTCATCCTGGCCAGGTGCCTTCAAAGCAGCGGTTCTCAAACTTGAACCCCCATCACAATCAAAGGGCCTGTTGAAACACATTGCTGGGAATTCCCTGGCAATCCAGTGATGAGGACTCTCAACTTCCACCGTAGGGAGTACAGGTTCAATCCCTGGTCAAGGAACTGAGTTTCCACAAGTGTAGAGTGTGTGAAAGCCGCTCAGTCGTGTCCGACTCTTTGCAACCCCATACACTATACAGTCCATGGAATTCTCCAGGCCAGAATATTGGGGTGGGTAGCCTTTCCCTTCTCCAGGGGATCTTCCCAACCCAGGGATTGAACCCAGGTCTCCCTCATTGCAGGAGGATTCTTTACCAGCTGAGCCACAAGGGAAGCCCAAGCTCACGCAAGCGTGAGATGTGGCCAGAAAAAAAAAAAAAGAAAAGAAATGCCTTGCTGGGCCTTCCTCCCTACCCCTGAGCTTCTGATTCAGTAGCTCTGCTGTGGGCCTGAAAATTCGAGTTCCTCATAAGCTCCTAGGTGCTGCTGCTGCTGCTGATCCAGGCACATTTTGAGAACACTGTTCAAAGTATAAATACCCCCAAGAAAGGACACATATGAACTTGCCCTTATCAGGTTTATCTGTGTTACGGGGAGCATGTATTTGTTGGTCATTTCCCACATCTGTCCTGATGTATTCTTGACTCTTAAGCCACGGAAGTATCCCAGGGACCCCCAGTTCTTTGATATACGTACACCTTGCAAGTCCCCTGCTTTACCCAAACCTCCAATATGGAGTCCCAGTGCTGTGCTCCAACGTGGGGCTAGAGAAAAGGGTCTGGGTGGAGGGCAGCAGAGCCTGGAGACCGATGGGAGGGAGGCCTCTAGTTCTTCGTGTGGAGGCCAAGCGGTGCCCCCTGGGTGGCCTTGTGGGGCCAGGGGGAGTGGGGGTGACTTGCCGAGGGCCTCGTTTGTCCCCTTGGGCCTCGGCCTTCTCTCCAGCCCCTGTAGCTGTGGGGAAAGTGGGCTGTTGTAAACTTACACGTGGGCACCTCCCAGCTGGGAGCTGCAAGTTCCTCCAAGGTGTGAGGGGAGAGGAGAGGTCCCCGGGGGCTGGGAGAGGCTGTGGCAGCACCCTTCAGGGCAGGACGAGGCGGGGCAGGTGCCGGGAGCCTGGCCCTGAGTGGGGGTGGCGCCGCGCACACACGTACCTGTGTTGCTGGGGGGCTCCCTCAGCAGCGTTGGGCTGGGAGTTTATCCATACTCCCCACGTGACCCTGTGGGGCTCCCCTGGTGGCCCAGTGGTAAAGAGTCCACCTGCAATGCAGGAGACCCGGGATCAATCTCTGGGTCAAGAATACTCCAGTATTCCTGCCTAGGGAATCCCATGGACAGAGGAGCCTGGCGGGATACAGTCCATGGGGTCACAAAGAGTCAGACACGACTGAGCAACAGAGCTCACAAAACCGGCCTGTGGGAGGGGCAGGGGGCCGCCTACCCGATCTGGGGGGGCTTCGCCCTGCCACGCCCTCACTTGCTCCTTGCTGTCTTCACCTGGCCCCCTGGGAGAGTATGGTGACCTTTTCCCTTCCCTACCCTCCTCAAGGGCAGAATAATCGGAAACAAGCTCTGCTCCAGCAGAAAAGATTAGGAATCTGCCTGCAGTGCAGGAGACCTAAGTTCTATCCCTGGGTCAGGAAGATCCCTGGAGAAGGAAATGGCAACCCACTCCAGTATTCTTGCCTGGAGAATCCCATGGACGGAGGAGCCTGGGGGGCTGTAGTCCATGGGGTCACAGGAGGCAGACACGACTTAGCAATCAAACCACCACCAGCACCACAGAAGGAGCTTCCTCGACCGGACAGCAGACTGGGATCTGGGTCGGGGGCCAGCCGCCTTGTCCAGGCCTCAGTTTGCTCATCTGCCAAATGGAACTAATTGTGCCTTCCTTTGTGAGGACCGAATGAGATCAAGCACCTCAGGAGATTGTTTTAAACAGGTTACTTGCGTAAAAATACACTGCTCCCAGCACCCCGGCTTCCCTGGGGAGTGAGGGAGCCGTCTGTTTGCAGCTCTGCACCTCCCCCCGTCTCAGCCACAAGGCCCGTCTGCCCAGCCCCGTCTCAGCTGCCCAGTGACCCGGAAGCCCCGGCTCTCTCCCAGGCCCGGCCGCTGCCCACTGGGCTCCTCATCTCCATAACCAGCTTAGCGGCCCCCACGGGGACAGGGAAGCAACCGGGGCCTGACTCTTTCTCCTCTTCTGTTTCTGTAGACACAGCCGCCAGCCCGAGCAGCATGGGCAGCGCCAGCCCG
This sequence comes from Bos indicus, assembly GCF_029378745.1. NCBI lineage: Eukaryota > Metazoa > Chordata > Mammalia > Artiodactyla > Bovidae > Bos > Bos indicus. The sequence continues at coordinate 10,104,175 of NC_091782.1, read as the reverse complement.
GGCCTGAGCCCCGGGCCACCCGGCCGCCTCCTACTGCCCCCGGACAGCGCGCTGCGGACAGGCCTGGAGAAGGCGGCTGCGGCGGGGACGGGGCCCGAGCGGCGGGACTGGAGCCCCAGCCCGCCTGCCACCCCTGAGCAGGGCCTGCCCACCTTCTACCTCTCCTACTTTGACATGCTGTATCCCGAGGACAGCAGCTGGGTGGCCAAGGGCCCCGGGGCCAGCACGCGGGTGGAGCCGCCTGACGAGCCCGAGCAGTGCCCGGTCATCGACAGCCAAGCCCCAGGGGGCAGCCTGGACCTGGCCCCGGGCGGGCTGACCCTGGAGGAGCACTCACTGGAGCAGGTGCAGTCCATGGTGGTGGGCGAGGTGCTCAAGGACATCGAGACGGCCTGCAAGCTGCTCAACATCACGGCAGGTGAGCCCCTCTGCCAGCGGAGGCCACTGGGAGGGGCAAGGGTGCCGCCTGGCGCACCATGGTCACCCCCAGAGATGCTGGTGCTTCTCCACGTGCAGCCAGCCCCTAACACAGCAGCGGCAAGCCTGGGAGCCCAGGTTCTCAGCCTCTCTGCGCCCCGGCCACGCCAGCCTGGTGTCCCCACGTGGCAGGCACCTGGTGAATTAATATGAGCTCTGCACCATCTGGCCTACCTCCTCTCACACATCAGTCCACAGTCCCCCGGCCTGTTCTACTTCAGACTCTCCTGCCTCTTTGCCATCCCCACAACGCTCATGCCTCAGGACCTTTGTACTCGCTAGTTCCTCAACCCAGAGTGCTCTTCCCTCAAATATCTACTTGGCTCACCCCTCACCTCCTTCAGGCCTTGATTCAAATGGCATCATCTCGATGAGGCCTTTCCTGACCCTTCTACTGAAACTGCTGCCCAGACCCCCACCTCTCAGTCCTCCAACCTGCTCTATTTCTCTCGAGGTTCCTACCGTCTGATTTGCAGCATGTTTATCTTGTTCCCCGCCTGTCTCCCTCAATGGAATGTACATGCCCCGAGGACAGGGATTTTCACTAACTCCTGCCTCCCCTGTGGCTCAGCTAAAGAATCTGCCTACCAATTCAGGAGATGCCAGTTCAATCCCTGGGTCGGGAAGATCCCCCAGAGGGCAAGGCAACCCACTCCAGTATGCTTGCTTGGAGAATCCCATCAGAGGAGCCTGGGAAGTTACAGTCCATGGGGTTACAAAGAATTGGACACGAGTGAAGCAACTGAGCACGCACACACACCCCCGGTTCCTGGGATGGTACCTTGGACTTGATAGATGCTCAACACACAATCACTTAATATGCCCTTATCCCTTATATGGGGGATTCAGCGTGGACACAGCAGAAAGGCTCCTCTGTTCATGAAGCTGACGTTACAATGACGAAACAGATCATAGATAAATGGATCAATGTGTCTCTGGTCCAGTGGGGGTGCAGGCTTGAGGAGGTGAGGCGTGTGTGTGTGTGTGTGTGTGTGTGTGTGTGTGTGTGTGTGCAGGGTCTGGGAGGGTATGGTTGCAGAGCTGATGCTGCCGGTTGAGGGGCTGCTGGGGCCCCGTCCCGACCCGCTTTGCCTCTCCAGCTTTGGGTGTGTCTGAAGTATCTCCTTGGCCTTCGCGCCCTGGCGTCTGAGCCTCCCACACAGGAAAGGTCCTCAGGCCCGACTCCTCCTCCCCAAAGTCATCTGGGCCCAGCCCCTACCCCACAATAGTCTCAGCAGGGGCCCCCCTTGAGGCAGCCCGTGCTCAGGGCCCCCGCCCCCAGTGGCCCAACGCCGCAGCCAGCCCCCACCTCGGAGGTTTTCCCACGGTGCCTCCACTCCCGCCCAGGGCTGGGGAGGGCCCTGCCCTGTGAACAATAGGGACAGAAACAAATGGCTTTGACCCTGGGGAGGAAAATGGGTTTATTAGGTGGGGGCAGGTCGGTCTGCAGGTCACCCGCTTAGAGCGTGGCGTTCACTTGGAGGCCCTATTGTGTCTGAGCCGCAGCTGGGTCCCCGCCCGAGCGCCCTGCTGGGTTCACCCCAGGGCGGCTCCCCAGGGAGACGACTGGAGCTCAGCCAGGGACGCCCCTCTAGGCCTCGGTCCCACGAGCACCCTGCGTCCTGCCCTTCGCCCACTCGGTGCACGTGGGCTGAGCAGCGCCCTGACAGCCAGCCCTTTGTTAGGTGCTGGACGAGGGGAGGGAGCCCCTCAGTGTCTTGGCTTCCTCCTCGTTGGAACACGGTGTGAGGCGGCGGTGGGGCCCATCCCTGGGTGGGTTTTTCTCTGGTCCTTTGAGGGTTTCGGGAGGGCAAGAGGAATCTGGGAAAGAAGCTGGGGTGTCTCTGGTATAGTGTCACTGTCCCCTCCAGGGCTGGGGCTCCCCAAAGGGCCCTTTGGAGGGACTGGGGGGGTCTGGAAGGAGCTGAGGTCCAGGTGAGATGGAGGTGCAGAAGCTCCAGCCCCCCCCCCTTGCCCTGAGCCATGTTTGCTTTTGGGGCCCTGGATCCTTCCCCTTATCCCCTCTCTTCTTGGGTACCCCCCTCCACAGAACCCCTCAAGCCTCTGTCTGGCCTGGAGGCCATTCCAGGAGAGCATAGGTTCCCACGGGGGGCTCCATCAGGGCAGAGGGGGCCCCCGGGGGCAGAGCCTTCAAGCAGACTCCGGGGCTGAAAGAGTGTCTCTTGCTCAGACCCTGTGGACTGGAGCCCTGGCAACGTGCAGAAGTGGCTGCTGTGGACGGAGCACCAGTACCGGCTGCCCCCCGTGGGCAAGGCCTTCCAAGAGCTGGGGGGCAAGGAGCTGTGTGCCATGTCCGAGGAGCAGTTCCGCCAGCGCTCGCCCCTGGGCGGGGACGTGCTGCACGCCCATCTGGACATCTGGAAATCAGGTGGGTGGACCACCCCCCACCCCACCCCCAGGCTCCAAGCCGGGGACATCAGGGGAGAAGTTAGGCCAGGATGCCTGCCTGTGGGTTACGGGGGAAGCAGCCCCTTGTGCCAACCTGGGTTCCGTTCTGAATCCTGGCCCCAGTGACCGCTGCCTCCCTGGACCCTGGGTGAGCCCTCCAACCCCAACCCTCTGCCTACCCTGATCAAGGCCACAGAACCCAGGACAGAACACGCAGCAAGTTAAAAGTATAACTTAGACCGTGAGGACGCAGGACATTGGATACTCCGAAGTCCTCCTTCCCTGTCCTTGTAAAAATGTCGTGTTTGTGTTGTAGTTCATTAAAGCAGAAATAAGGCAATAAATGTACAGAATTTTTTTAAAAACAGACTGTTGTGAACCACAGTATACCTTGGGGGTACCCCTCGCTCGTCCCTCCCCTGGCCCCCCCAGTCCCCCTCACTGTGGCCCGTTTCTCGGATGCCTTGCTAAGGGAAGTCTATGCGTATACAAGCAAGAGTAAGCGTGACTTCCACCCTTTCCTAACACAAATAGTGTGAGTATCACGCTGCTCTGTACTGGACAGTGTATCTTGGACCTTGTTCCCCTTCATTGTTTGTACAGCAGACCTATTTTTAATTTGTGTGTGTGTGTGTGTGTGTGTGTGTGACTACATGGCTTTTGGGATCTCAGTTCCCCAACCAGGGATTGAACCCAGGCCCTTGGCAGCAAAAGCACAGAGCTCTAACCGCTGGACTGCCAGAGAATTCCCTTTTTTTTTGATTTATTTGTTTTTATTAATTGTTGTTGTTGTTGCCCTGGGTTGTCATTGCTGCCAGTGGGCTTTCTCTAGTCGTGGCGAGTGGGGCTACTCTTCGTTGCAGGGCACGGACTTCTCACTGCTGCAGCTTTTCTTGTTGCAGAGCACGAGCTCGAAGGCACACAGGCTTAGCAGCTGTGATACATGAGCTTAGTTGCCCTGTGGCAAGTGGGAGCTTCCCAAACCAGGGATTAAACCTGTGTCCCCTGCTCCCTGAGTCACGGCCCTGCCCCTTGGGGCCCAGGATGAATGAAGGGACAGGTCCCACTCTCATGGCCCGATCAGAGACCAGTGTCCAGCCCCCAGCCCAGGCCACCTGCCAGGGGCTGGCAAGAACAGTGTGCAGTGCCAGGCTGAGAGCCAGGTGGTAGTGTGGGCAGAAGGCGGCTGCCTCCGCCTCCCACTGCCTTTTCTAGGGAGGGAGGCAGGTAGGAAGCCGGAGAGGTGGAAGGGTACAGGGAGCTGGCAGCTGGAGGGCAGGGAGTATTTTTGTTATGCTGGGTTCTGAGTGGGACACCGTGCAGACCTCATCACCACGCATCCGTGCAAGACCTGTGAGGGGGTGTCCCAGGCCCGTTTCACAGTTGACCAGCAGGGCTCAACATGCGCTCTCCTCTCTGAACCAGGGGCCGCACGCAGAAGGCCCCTCTCAGCTGCCAAATCCTAAACTTTCTTCCAGGAAGCAGCTCTGTAAGCAGCTTGTCTCTCAGATTGGCAGGAGGGAGAGAGCCACCGGGCGGGGGTGGGGTGGGGCTTCTATAACCCCACAGTTCCACCCAAACGCCCTCCTCCTCCCTTGGGGGGGCGTCTCTCTGGGGTCCCAACTTCCCCTCCTTGCCCCGCAGCTGCCTGGATGAAAGAGAGGACGTCCCCGGGGGCAATTCACTTCTGCGGTGAGTTGGGCAGGGCAAGGAGGCAGGAGGCCAGAGCTCCGGGTCTGGGGGGCGACGGGGTGGCGGCCACTGAGGACTGGGGCTCCCCTCTCACCACCACCCCCTGACCGCCCAGCCTCGACCAGCGAGGAGAGCTGGACGGACAGCGAGGTGGACTCGTCCTGCTCCGGGCAGCCCATCCACCTCTGGCAGTTTCTCAAGGAGCTGCTGCTGAAGCCGCACAGCTACGGCCGCTTCATCCGGTGGCTCAACAAGGAGAAGGGTGAGTGGTGTTGGGGGCAGGACAGGGAGGCTGTGAGATTGCGGGGAGCTGTGGTCCTGCCAGGCGCTGGGCAGGGGGCTGCAGCCGCCCCCACCTTTGCCTTGAATATCACACACGCACTCTCACTGGACCCTGAACCAGCCCAGGGTCTGTGCAATCTGTGTCCACACCTGTCCCCTGCCAGGCTCTGCCTGCTGAGGGTCCCCAGCGGCCGCATGCCCAGGACACAGCAGGGCCGTACAACTCTGCTGAGCATGGGACACAGTCTCCACCCTCAAAACCTCAGAGCTGCACTGAGGAAGCTGGTGGTGTCCCGTGAGAAATACAGAGCAAACCATACAGGCAGTGTTAGATTTTCAAGTAGCCACAGTTTAAAATGCTTAAAAACAGGTACAGTTAATTTTAATAATACGTCTATCTAATCCAATATTATACATTCTTCTAATCTCAACATATAGTTGCTATAAAATTATTAATGAGATGTTTTATTAAGTCTTTCAAATCTGGTGTGTATTTCATGCTTACACTGCATCTCAATTCAGACTGGCTACTTTTCAAGGACTCACAGCCACATGTGGCTAGTGGTGACTGCTCTGGACAGCACAGGGCTGGATGGTGTGCGGGTGTGTGTTTTGGAAAAGGCCCAGAGCCGAGAAACCTGGGTTCTAGTTCCCATTCTGCCGTTAGTAGCTATGAGTACCCGGACTCCAATCTTCGTATTTGTGAAACAGATTAGATTCAGTCATCCAACAAGCCTTCATTGAGCACTTCCTCCGGTTCCACACTTGCTCAGCCAACATTTATGGAGGATTATAGGGTCCTGGAGCTGTGGGGAGGATTCAGTGACACCCCATCCTCTAGGGACCTACAGTCTTATAGGAAAACCAGCAGTGAAATGAGCTGGTGTGCAGAACGCATCTGGCTGTGATGGGACCAGCTGTACCTGGGTTGAGGAGGACCTCAGAGAGGAGCGACCCTGGGACTGAGTGCAGAGCTCGGGAAGGGAAAGGGCTTAGGAGGGCTGGGGAAGTTCCTACACGAGGTGTGGTGATCCCGTGTGTGTATTTGAGACAGAGTGAGCCGGTCCCCCAGGGAGACCATCCCACGATAGAAGACAGGGAGATCAGGGAACGGAGGGGTGATCTGGGAAGCCTGCCTGGAGAGGGTGTGCTTACCTGGGTTTTGCCAGGTGCTTTAGATGGAGAACTGGGGATATTAGTAATAGCCCCTTCCTCCTGGCTCTGCTCCAAGGACTTTCTATAACCACTCACCAAGACGGTGGTCACCACAAACCCCTCTAACTGACTGGAAAAAGGGGGTCTCAGCTTCTAAAGCTGGAAAACGGCTGAGCCAGGATTCCAACCCAGGTGGTCTTGGTTCCCAATCCACTCTTTCAACCGTCTCTTACCAATTCATCCTGCCAGAAACAGCTGTGTGGGCCGAAGCGGCTGAGAATCCCACAGAGGTCTTGCAGGCTGGGAAACTGCACAGGTGACCTTGTGAAATGAGCCGTGTCCACAGCCTGGAGCCCCACAGGGCTTCAGTGTTGGGTGTTTAGGAGCCGGCGCTGGCAAGGGCCAGGCCTTCAAGGCCCTGAGTCACCCACTGCAGGCTCACCCTGAACCCAGGAGGTCTGTGAGTCCACAGTAGGATCCCCCACTTCCAGGGCCCTGTGCTACACCTCCCCACACGTTGATTTAACCCTCAGCACACCCAGGGGAGACAGTCTGTGGCCCCACAGCCTGGCCCGGCCCCGGGGCGACCCCGGCTTCCCTGACTCTGCGAGGCTGATCTGCTGGTCTTGGTCTCTCTCCCTCCTGCTCTGCTGGCTCTCCCTGGGCCCCCCGCTACCCCAGGCATCTTCAAAATCGAGGACTCCGCGCAGGTGGCCCGGCTGTGGGGCATCCGGAAGAACCGCCCCGCCATGAACTACGACAAGCTGAGCCGCTCCATCCGCCAGTATTACAAGAAGGGCATCATCCGCAAGCCCGACATCTCCCAGCGCCTGGTCTACCAGTTCGTGCACCCCATCTGAGTGCCGGGTCCCAGGCCTGAAACATGCCCTTGCCAGACCTCCCTCCTGCCTGCCCTGCTTCGGCCAGACCCAGAGCTGGGAAAGAGGGCAGTCTGTGGCATCCAGAGTTCAAGGTCAGGGAGGGGATGCCCCACTGCTCCCAGAGATGTCAGTGAGCTCTCTGGGAAGACAGCCCCAGGGTCGGAGGGTGCTTCCCCCTTGGGCCTGACTGCTCCACGGCCAGTCCACTGGAGGATGGAGGGAGGTAGGGCTGTCCTCGGTGTTCATGGCTCCCCAGGGAAGGGCCCCACACTCCGTTGCAGCCTCTGACCCCAGATGTTCCGGAGCAGAGCCGACAGAATGGCAGTGACTTGGCCAAGGCCACTTGCCCTCCAGTGCCCTCTGTTGCCCGTCCGGCACTGCGCCTGGCATGGTGCCAGGAGACATCTGGACCCCCGAGTTGGGAAGCCAGGGGTGCCCTGGGGACGGATAATAAAGAACCTAGGGAACTGATGTGGTCCCAGTGTCTGCAGTGAGTGTGAAGCACAGCCCGGAGGCCATCCATACTCAAGTTGTTGTGGTCACAGGGACCTGGGGTGGTCAAGGGAGGCTTCCTGGAGGAGACGGCATTGAGCTGAGCCTAACAGGAAAGGGACAGCTGATGGGTAGAAGCAGTGGGAGAAAGGCAGTGAGTCCTCAAGGCCCACGAGGGGCTGGAGGGGCCCTCGTCTCCCCTGGCCTGGTGTGGGCTGGAAGGGGGTGCTGGAAAGGGGAGCTGGAAGCGGGGTGGGCTGGAGCTGAGGAGGGTCTCCCACAGGACTGGAGAGGTGGTGGCATCCTTCTGTCCTCATGCTCTGTCGGGAGTCAGGACTTCCCCCCGGAGGGGCTGAGGGCTGCCCTTCCTGCGAGGGGACCCACAGCCTGGCCGCTGCTGGGCCAACCCGGGGGCTCTGGGATGGGCAGCCGTGCTGTGGGAGAGCGGGGCCTTCAGCCCTCCTCTTGGGACGCCGGCCCTGCAGTGAACAGGGGAAGAGAGACTGGCTTGTGGGCAGTTCCTCTCTCGAGGCCTCAGTGGTACTGAAGCTGTGAGCCCTGTGAGTGGGGTGTCAGAGGCCAGAGCCCATGATGGGAGGGGGCGGGTCTGAGTGTTTGTGAGCTGGGGGGGAGATGGGACCCTTTCTCCTGGGCAAAGGCACTCAGCTTCCTCACACCCCGCCTCACGTTTATTCATCCAGCTCAGGTGTCCTGAGGGCTGACCAGGTGCTTCGACGGCTTTTTTGCCATTTGTTGTCGTTCAGCCGCTCAGTTGTGTCTGACTCTTTGCCACCCCATGGAATGCAGCACGCCAGGCTTCTCTCACCTCCACCATCTCCCAGAATTGGTTCAAACTCATGTCCATTGAGTTGGTGATGCCATCCAGCCATCTCATCCTCTGTCATCCCCTTCTCCTCCTGCCTTCAATCTTTCCCAGCATCAGGGTCTTTTCCAATGAGTCAGCTTTTCACATCAAGTGGCCAAAGTACTGGAGCTTCGACTTCAGCATCAGTCCTTTCAGTGAATGTTCAGGGCTGATTTCCTTTAGGATGGACTGGTTGGATCTCCTTGCAATCCAAGGGACGCTCAACAGAAACTGTGAGGTTACCCCCACCCGCAACTTTGCAGCTGAGGAACTGAGGCTCAGAGCAGTTAAGCGCTCGCTCCCAGTCACACGGCTGATCAGCGGCAGAACCCGGACCGAGCCCACAAGGACAGGGCTCTCTCCACCCCTCCTTGCCTCCCGCTCCTGCCCTCGCCTCTGTAAGGCTCAGCTTCCCGGGAGTTGGGATGGGGAGCCAGCCAGCGGCGCCTCGACCACTGAGGGTTAAACACTGCCTGTGCTGCACCTTGTGCCCTCAGCAATTTTATTGTCTCCAGAAGAACGTTTACTCCTGGCAGTGAGCAAACAGCACCTTGGCATGTCAGCTGGGACTGCACCTGAGGAGGCGGGGGTGGGGGGCCTGCCCCAGGCCGGTGCCTCGCTGGGCCCCTGCTGTCTGCCCACCCCTGGGGAGGGGGCGGGCTGGGACCCCAGCCAGAACCCAGCTCAGCTTTGCTAAACTGGTTTTGTCTCCAGCCTTCCCCCGCCCCCCACCCCCACCGGAGTCCCTCGAGCCACCTGCTCTCAGGTCCCTAGCAGGCACTGGAGCGCCTCCGATCGCAGGCTGGGGCTGGAGGGAAGGGGGGAAGGGGATCAGGGTGAGGAGTGGGGAGCTGGAGCTGCATCAGAATGGCACCCGCGCCGCGGGGGGGCAGGGGGCCACTCCCTGCTGGGTGGATCTGCCACGAGGCACAGAGGCACACAGGTCCCTGGCGGGCACACACCCATCCGGTGACACCCCGTGTGCTGGCAGCAAACTCCAGAAGCCTCTTCCTCCTGCACGCACACTGCCCGTCAGAGCCCCATCTAGCCTAGGACCTCCTCCCTGACCTTCTTCAGGGCAGCCCGCCTCCAGGGCTCTGCACGGAACAGCCTGTCCAAATACTTCGAGGTCAACTCGTGCCTTTATCTGAAGAGTTCTCTGTTCGACTCAGACCAGGGGCGTGTCCCTGGAGGTGGATCTGGGGATGAAGAATATGGGAGAGAAGCAGACAGTGTCCCCAGGTCAAATGAGCATGCCCTGAGGCTGGGGCAAAGCAGTGAGGGTGGGGGGTGACGGGACTCTAGTGTATTTGCCTTGAACGATGGTTTTGTGTTGGGACCCTGCCAGGCTGTCGGGGCCAGAAGGGCCTCAGAGAGACATCTAACCAACGGGGGTAAGGCCCAGGCTGGTGACTGGGACACCGTGAACCGACGGCCGGACTGGGACTAGACCTGGGACTCCTGCCTGCCCCGGAGGGGGTCTGGCTGGAGTGGGGGAGGCTGGAGCAGGAACCGGGCCTGGAGCTGAGGCTGGGATGGAGCCAGGGGCTCAGAGCCCCAGTCTGGCCCCCGGAGGGGTCCCACACAGAAACGCAGTCCGAGGTCAGGCAAAAGTGCAGCGTGACTGATATCACAGCACAGGGAGCCTGGGACTGTGGACAGCCACGAGCCACAGACCTCCGTAGTCACTTTTAGAATTTCGCTTCAAAAATTGAACCTACTTGGGAGTCAAATTCACCCTTGAACCATAAGTTTGGGACCCCAGATGCCCCAGCTCTCCTGGCCAGTGCTCATCACCAGGTGCCCAGGACCCTAAAGGCCACAGTCTTGGCGCCTCAGAGAGCATCTAGGGTGAGCTTCCCTGCATAGACAGGCCCCGGGGCCCCCCACCCTTGGTGCTCCCCCAGGATAGCACCCTGGGGCACCACCTCCCCAACGGACTCCAGCTGTAGAGAACTCACAAGAGCCTGAGACACGCAAGACTCAAAAGGACACATGTCCAGCCAGGTTGACACAGTTCTGGACTTTATCCACAGTTGTACAATCACAACTTATATATATATATATCTGTATTTATACACCTTTAAATTACACAATTGTGTACAAAACAGGTGCGTTGCTGAGACCACAGCACTTCTCGGAGTTTCACAAGTGTTGGACTAACGGAGTCAGGAAGCCTGGGGTGGCGGGCGGCGGGGCAGCCCTGGCTCCTTGCAGAGCCGGACCACAGAAATGGGGCTTCACTGGGGACAGAACACAGTACTCGCCGCTGAGCCCCGAGCCCCGCGGGGCGGTCCACGCAGCATCAAGGGGGTTGGTGGGGGGGGGGGGGGCTACAAGAGGCGGTGGGTGTGGGCGCCCACGCTCGGTGTTGAGTGCCCGATGCCAGCACTGACAGGTGGGGCTCAGGGGGATTTCGGGTGGGAGACCCTCCTTCCCTGGGGTCCTGAGGAGCCTGGGGATGAGAGAAAGGGGTCCCCAGTGGGCCCGTGGAGGTGGTTGCTCAGAAGGAAAGGGGTTTCGAGTCCCCGCCCTGGAGCCGGCAGCTGGAGTGTGGAGGGGGATGGGCCTGGGGTCCAGCCAGGGCCACAGCCCCACCTGGGTGCCCGGAGGCCGCGGGCCAGGATAGGGGAGCCCAGGCCCCAGGGTGCAAACGGGCGGGCCTCCTGCTTTGCGAGGACAGAGGCCCCCTACCCCAATTCCTGCCTGGGGGAGAAGCTGAAGAGGCTTCAACTGGGGAGTTTGGAGGCCTGAGGGCTTCTGAAATCTTGCTTCAGGCTCTCAGGGGCCTGGGTCACAGCTCAGGCTGCAGCAGAGGCGCAGAGAGCAGACAGGGACAAGAACAGGGGTGCTGAAGTGGGGGGGTCCTCACAGCCCCAAAGTCCCCTGGCCCCGAGGGAGGCCTGCCCCAGCGCCTCTGCCAGGGTCCTCTGGGCCCACAGGACTAGGCACAGGGCCTGGAGGCTGGGGTCTGGGACCTCCTGAGTGGGCTCTGGGCAAACGCAGCAGGGAGCAAAAGAAGACCGAGGGTGGCAGAGGGGCCGGGGGTCGTGCTGTCGTTACCTGGAGACCAAGCGCCACCAGGGCAGAGTGCGTGGGGTGTCCGCAGCCCCAAGGCTCGGCGCCCTGAGCAGCGGCCTCCCCTGCTGCTGCAGGAAGTCCCAGGGCCTCAGAGATGCCGCTTCCCGTCCTTCCCCGGCCTGGGGGTCCTGGTCTGCCCGGGCGGCTCCCCACTCTATGGGCCAGGCTGGCTGCGCCCTGGTGCGAACACCTGCTAGGCCGGCACGGCCTCCGTCCACCTGCCTCAGCAGACACTGCTGCTCTCGGGAGGCCCTTGGCCCCCTCCCGCCCACGGGAGTCCTTTCCCTGAGACCCAGGCGTGCAGAGATGGGGGCCACCAGCGGGAGGGGCTGCGAGGGGCCAGGGCTGGAGTTGGCGGGGGTGGGGGACAAGAAGAAAGACCCGGTGACGGTGCTGCTCCGGAGGCCAGGGCACCTGCAGACCCAGGCCCTCCCTGCCGGCCGCAGGCGTTCCCCTGCCTGATCCTCTGCGGAGCCTCCTTGGGCAGACCAGAGCAGGGGCGTGGAGGAGGGAGGAGGGAGGCGAGGCCGGTTTAGCCTGGTGGATCTACAGTTTTCGGTGGACTTGGAGAGATGGGAGAGAGAGAGAGAGGGAGGGAGGGCGGGCAAGATGCCCTCCTCCCCAGGAAACGGGAGGAGGCTGCTACTGTTGCTGGCTTTGCCCTGGGCTTTGGGGCCCCCTCCCTGCTGCCTGAGAGCGGGATGGGGCCTCTGCTAGTGACTGGGAGGCGGTGTCTGGCTCTGGGGAAGAGACTGGGCCCAACCTGCCGACAGCTGGAAAAAAGAGCCCCAGTGGGGTCTTATCCCCTCCCCGACCCCATCCCTGTTCACCCCTCCTCCTACACCAGTGGCACTGTCCGCAACTCCAGCTAACGCCTCTGCTTGTCTTGAGGAGTCTAGGGACCCCAGAAACCTCTGTCGGAGAAGAGGGGGGTGACCGTCCCTCCTCCAGCCCCACCAGTCCTCAGGGACGAGGCTAGGAGAAGGGCACTCCCCCAGGCAGAGTGGAAGACTAAAGGGGTGGCCCCCTTCTCGGGGGTCTTCAGAGGAGGCCTCTAAGAGTAGGTGGTGGGAGGGGAGCAGGGTGGGGCATGAGGCAGAGGGCAAGAAAACCAGGCCTGGAGACTAGGGGCAGGCGCTGGCAGCCGGGGGTGGGGATGAGCGTGGCGGGGAGGAAAGGCTGGGGGCACCGAGGATGGAAGGGTCCAGGAGACACCCCTTCGGGTGCAGGAGACTCTTTGGTGGGATCTGAAGAGCAGATGTGATGATGTCGCTGTCGGGCTAAGTTCTAAACCCTCACCTGCCCTGGGGCCATCACCCCAAGTCCCACCACCCTGGCCTCCAGGCAGCCCTGCAAATGCTCCGTCTCTTTATATTTTTTGTTTTGTTCTGTTTTGACTTTTAAAAAAATAAAAGCTTGATCGGAAAATATGTCTGGAACTCTATGGCAGGGGGTGGGGGGGCGGGAGGCGGCAGGGAGGGGGGCGGCGGGTGAGGAGCTTGGGCTGGGGGGGGGCGGGGCCGCTAGACGACCTCCACGTAGTTGGCGGGGTAGAGTCCCAGCTGCCCGCTGTCCAGCCGCCCGCGGCACCAACCCTGCTCATCCTCCTCGCCCAGCTTGGTGAGCTCGTCTCCTAGGGAGGGAGAGGACACGGAGGAGCTGACTGACCTGAGCCTGAGTGGGACCTCCACCCCAACCTTCCCCGGAAGCCCTCTGATTAGGCTGGGCCCACCCCAACACCCTCCTCCCCGCATTAGTGCCCGCCCCGGGGACCAGCTCCACCCACACCTCGCGACATGCAGGTGCGGCCCAGCCACCAGCTAATCTGGGTCTCAGCTCCACCTGGGAGGCCCAGGCCACACCTCCAGCTTCATTTCCCCGCTCCGATCCCTCCCCCGGCCCCCCTTGCCTTCAGGCTCCCCCACAGTCGGCCTTCCGGCCCTCCCTCACCCTATTCTCAGGTCCAGATCCCACCCCTGGCACCCCGCTGCCATCCTTAGAGTCCGCCCCGGCTCTCCAGCCCAGGTCTTGCCCCTGGGGCACGGGTCACCCCAGGTCTTGCCCTCAGGGCACGGGTCACCCCCAGATCTTGCCCCCCGGGGCACGGGTCACATCCCTGGTCTCGCCCACCGGGCCCGCCCCCTCACCGGCCTTGAAGCTGAGCTCGTCCTGCTCTTGGCCGTCGTAGTCGTAGAGCGCCCGCACGCGCACTCCCTTGGCGTCCTCGTCAAAGGGGTTGGAGCCTCCGTTGGCCTCACTGCCCCCAAACGGGTTCCCGCTCTCATCGTCCGACCACTCGGTGGCGTAAGTCTGGCCCCTGTCGTAGCTGCTAACACTGAGGCGCAGGGACAGGACCTGGCCTGAGCGGCCCCTCACCTGGTCCCTAGGGCTGCCCCCTCCCAACCAGGGTGCTGACCCCAAATCCCACAGAAGCCGGAGCAGGCCTTGTAAGAGGGAGCCCTCACTGACGGCTCTTTAAACACACGGGAAGCAGGACTATTAGCATCACTCAGCCCTGGAGTGAGTGGGTGCTGAAGGAGACCCCAGAGAACATCTGACCCCCCATCTGAGAGGGGCAGTACAACCCAGTGACTAAGAGTGAGCATTCCAGTAGGAGGAGCATCATGTTAATTAATGTGCAACACGATAAATCAACACTGCTGCGTGTTATCTATGAACGTTAAGACAGTAAATCCTGAGCTCTCACCGCCAGGAAAACAACTCTTTCCTAATTCCTTAATAACCTTGAATTTATAGGAGATGATGGATGTTTTACTCAATTTATGGTGATAATCATTCCTGTCTATAAGTCATGATGTCTGTAAGTCACATCATTATTTTGTACACCTTAAACTTAGTGCTGTATGTCAATCATATCGCATTAAAACTGGAAGAAAAAAAAAGAGATGAGCCAAGCTCATTTTTAGTCACTAAGTCATGCCCAGCTCTTTTGTGACACCATGTACTATAGCCCGTCAGCTTCCTCTGTCCAGGGGATTTCCCAGGCAAGAATACTGGACTGGGATCTTCCCAACCCAGAGATTGAACCTGAGGCTCCTGCACTGGCAGGTGGACTCCTCACCATTGAGCCACCAGGGAAGCTATATATATAAGTGAGTGAGGATTCTGGGGCCAGACCTCTTGGACAACATATCTTGGCTCTGAGGCTTACGAAACGAGCTGTGTGACCTTGGGCAAGTCACTTACCCTCTCTGGGTATCGGTTTCTCTATCTGTAAAATGGGAATATTCAACGAGATAATTTACGGAAAACAGCACAGTGCCTCACATCTTGTAGGAGCTCTCACAGACTGGCTACCTCTGTCTCTGAGAGGAGCACAAGGTTGTCCTGATTTAAACCATTTCTTATCTTCTAAGGTAAAACTCAGTGGCCCCAGTGTGGGGGCTCCCCAGGCCCCCAGGAGGCTCCAGAGGAGGCACTTACCTGCCACGGTCCCCAGCCTGAGACGTGGACTCCACCACGCCAGCAGCATTGGTCAGCGCTGCCCCCTCTGCCTTCTTGGGCTGTTTCTCCTTCTTGGCAGCGGTGTGAGGGAGGTCTGGGTTCCACTCCTGGAGGGTACCAGGGGAGGGGAGCAGTCAGGCTGGGGGGCTGCCCCCAGAGGCTCCTTCCAGCAGTTTGGGATCCCTCTACCCCATCCCCACACATCCTCACCTCAAACTGGGGCCAGTTCATGGGCATGCCAGGGCCACTGGTGCTGCGGAACCATCTGAGGTCGTCCTGGGCATCGGCCCCCCGGATGGCCTGCTCCAGCTCCCGGTACACTTGAACGTAGCTGTGCGTGGAGGGGACGGGCGGTTCAGGGCAAGATGCACCCAAGCTTCAGTGAGGGCCCGTCCAGAGGAGCAGGGTGCCGGAAGCCAGGAATCAGGTGGCTTTCTAAGTGCAATCTCTGAGTGGGCAGCTCCAGGCATGTCCTTCTCCATCCCCATTTTAGCCGCTTGCCCATCCATCCAAGCACCTTTCCTGAGGGCCTGGCTTGCCTCAGCGCTCACCCAGGCAACCACCGGCCCCTGCAGCCCTGCCCTCCCTTCCTGCTACTGGAATGAGGGCCCAGGAAACCCTGCTGCCCACCTCCCCCACCCCGCCCCTGCGCCGCCATCCCCAGCTACCTGCTGCTCTCAGCCAGGTTGAGATGACGTTTGATGTCCAGCAGCACCTCCTTGAGGAAGACCAGCCGCTTTTCCTCAAACTGCTGGCACTGCTCAAACACCTGCTCCATGCCCTCCATGTACTGGGGCGTGGTCTTGCCCACGTCGTCCAGCACCTTCTCATACTTCTCCTGCGTCTATGGGCACCAGGGCAAAGGGGAGTAAGACCCAGGCCTGCAGCTCCCAGCTGCCACCCACTCCAAGGGGCCCCAGACCCCAGCCCAGCCGGAACCTTCTGCACGTCCTGCTTGCACTTGTCCACTTTGTCCTGCAGCTTCTTCTGCTGCTCGGGTGTGACCGACTGCTCCGTCTTGCTGTTCATCTCCCGGGTCACGGCCAGCTTCTCCTCTTTGCAAGCCAGATGGTAGGCCTTCTTGGCTGCCTCTAGCTGTGGGGAGGGAGGCGAGGGGGCAGGGCGCCTACTCGTATGTAGGAGCCGAGATCACTGTCCACCCGTCCCTCCTGTCCGTTCCGCTGGGAGCTGCAAGCATACATTCTCAAAAGGAAGAAGCGGTGCAGGCCCCGGCTCCAGACATTCGGGGGCAGTGCCCACCCACCTGAGTACTGCCGGCCCCCACAGACACCCTCCTGTTAGGCCCTGCAGGGCCGGCCCTATCTGCGGATGCTTCCTCCTGGCAGGCAGTGCTGCTCCCTGTGGGCACAATCCCAGGGGGCAGCGCACTGCCTACAGCGTCTGTAGACGCCTTTTCTTGGCTCAGTCTGCCCCCCTGAGCCCTGCCGCCTGGCCTCGCCCCTTCCGTGGCAGCCGCCCGCCCACCAGGCACCTCCTTCATCTTCTTGGCCCAGGGCTTCTGG
Organism: Bos indicus; assembly: GCF_029378745.1. Taxonomy (NCBI): domain Eukaryota; kingdom Metazoa; phylum Chordata; class Mammalia; order Artiodactyla; family Bovidae; genus Bos; species Bos indicus. Next base: position 10,087,853 of record NC_091782.1, on the reverse strand, counting down.
GCCTTGCGGAAGCCGTCCTCAGCCTCCTTGGTCTCCTTGAAGCCGCCCATGATCTGCTTGTGGTAGGCGTCCTTCTGCCAGTTCTTGACCTTCTCCAGGTCCTCGTTCAGCAGGCTGTTCTTCATCTCCTGGTGCAGCTCGCTCACCTTGTCGGCCTCCGTCATTATGGCGCCCCAGGCCCGCTCCAAGCTGCCATACTGTGGGCCTGAGGAAAAGGCCGGGGGGTCACCAGGTCCTTGTCACCCCCTGCCCAGAGGCCTCCTTCACGCCTCCTTTCTCTGAGGCTTTCCCCATACTTCCCATGGCAGCAGAAACGCCCTCCTCTGCTCTCCCTATAGCTTTATCCATCCTCCAGAACAGCCCAAGAATAGCCACCGCCTCCAGGAAGCCTTCTCTGAACACTCTATCCTCACAGAGCTCTGCCAGCAGCCCTCATAATTCTTCTTATATGTAGCATCTGCCTCTGGGCCTGCTCCCTGTCGCCTCCATTAGCTTGTGAGCCCCATGGGGGACAGCCTGGACCCCATGAGTTCTCACAGGCCAGCTCCTGGTGCTCCAGGAATGTTGATGTAAATGTAAAAGTGAAGAACCAACTGGTGACGTAACAGGAAGCCACTGGAACCAGACAACCCTCAGGATCTGCACCAGGGCAAACAATAGCTTCATAAAATTTGCATATGGGTCACATTAAACGCCCTGAATTTGATAGCTGAACTATGATTACATAAACAAATGTCCTTCTTCTTCAGCGATTACATAAACAAATGTTCTTATTCTTCAGCAATAAGGTGAAGGATTTAGGGTGAAGGGGTGTGTCTCCAACTTAAATGGCTCAGAAAAGACATGCCTATAAATAGAGAGGGCGTGAGAAAACAAACCCGATAAAATATGAGCTGGTGAGTCTGGGTGAAAGGTAGGTAATTCTCTGTACTATTCTAGAAATTTTTCTCTAAGCTTAAATTATTTCAAAATAAAAGGTTTTATAAGTTCCCTGGTGACCTCGTGGTTAGGATTCCAGGCTTTCACTGCCCCCTGGACCTGGGGTTCAATCCCTGATCAAGGAACTGAGATCCTGCAAGCCCCATGGCACAACCAAAAAAAGTCTTTTTTCCCCTCTAAATTCAATCCAAAATTGCAGAAAGCGGAGTTGATCAGCGACAGGGAGGCCTGGGTAGTTTGCGAGGCGAAGAGTGCGTGTGAGGGGCGGGCGCTGGCAAAGGCCCAGTGATGAGAGGTTGCAGGAGCATCCAGGGACGGGGTGCTCCCGGGACTGGGCAGTGGAGGGCCGGTTAGCGCCTGGGTGTGCGCCCGGGCCGGGCACGGAGGGGAGAGGCGGCACCTTTCTCGAGGAGCTGGCGCCAGCGCTTGGCCCAGTCGGTGAGCTGCTGCGCGTAGGCCTTCTCGATCTTGGCGCGCTCCTGCACGCAGCTCATCAGGTCGTTGCACAGCCGGTGCCCGTCATCAATGCGCTTCACCGTCCGCTTGTAGTTCCCCACCTGGTGGCGGAGTAGCGAGCACGACTCCCGCGGGGCCCCCAGCGCCCCCGGCCCGGCCGCCAACCGTGGCGCCGCGTCCTGCGCAGGGGTAGGTGGGGGGCGCCCGCCAGGCCTCCCGGGCCGCCCTGCTCTAACGCCCTGGGGTCCGAGCCCTCACTCCCCACCGTCTGGACTCTCTCCTTCGTCCCGCTTTAAATAGAATTTCCTCGCTGTCACCAAGTGCGGAAGAATATTTATAATTTGGACTTGGACTCAGATGAATTATTCATTCTGTTCTTGCCACGCAAAATCTATTATATTTATATAGAGTCATATAAGCGTTGAGTTGAGCTGCAGCTTCTTGACATAATATTATGTTTTGTAGACATCTCATTAAACACTTATTAATTTAGGTTTGGCAGTTTGTGGCGCTTTGGTTTTGGCAGTTTGTGACGCTTTGGGTTTTGGAAGCCAATGGAAAATGTCTTTCTGGGTCTCAAATACTTTGGGAGGCTCCAGTAATGCTGGCTCGTCTCCCCTCTTGGCTGTGGGGTCCCCAGAGCTCACAACATGTTGGCAGCAGTGCCCTGCCCCCTGCCCACGGCACAGGGGGTGTGCGGGTGGGGGCGGGGGTGCAGCTGTGAAACCCCAGGAAGCTGTAAAGCGCTCAGTTGTCCTTGTGAACTACTAGGAGTCTGATCCAGGGCCCCCAGGGCAGGGTCAGGAGGGCCCTGCTCCACACTGAATTCTACAGGGTCTCTGCAGGGGCAGCGGTGGTCTGTAGGGACCACTTCATGGCAACCACTGTCTGCTGAACATGGAGGGCTCCCGAGGGGCCCCAAGGGCTTGAGGGTCAAGGGCTGAGGTTGTGGGTGGCTGGAAGCCTGGGTCTCCACGCAGCTAGGCTGTCGGGTACCCGGGACCCATGGAGCACCTAAGACTCACCTCCCAGAAGCTGTCGGTGGTCTCCTCCGGAGCTAGCGAGGCCTCGTCGTAAGAGCCAGACATAGTGCGGGGTGGTGCGGTGGACAGGTGGGTGGTGGCGTTCAGCATGCGGGCTGCTCACGCGCTAGGAGGGCAGGAGAGAGTCCCCTGGAGACAAGGGAAGCATCCCAGGTGCCCCACACCGGGCCCAGGGCCCCAGCGGGCTACGGGGACTCCACAGGCATGAACCTTGAGTTGGCTGGGAGCTTCCTGTCTACAGACTGGCTCCTCGTCCCTACGGTAACCCCAATATCCACCAGGTGGCACCCCTCATTCCCACCTCCCAGCTGGTCCCCCACGAGCCCCTCGTGCCATATCCTTCTCCTTCTCCCCTTCCCCCAAGTCCGTCCTCCAGCTCCAGTGTGGGCACCTCCTCTCAGAAGACCACCTCCTCACCAGAACCATGCTGTCCCCAAGGGTTTTGTGCTCCTGGACTCTTACAGATAAAACCTCGGGCCACATAATTGCATATTTGCTTGACATAAATCTGCGGTTTGCTTCATAGACACACACAGCCCCTCAAAGCCAGAAACCACATCTATTTTTGTGCACGTCCTGCACCCCCTCCCCAGGACTGGACACCCTGTTAGGGCCCCCTGGGGCTCAAATGAACCCCAGAAGGCTTCTCAGTCTGTCCCCTTGGCATTGCCCACCTGGCACAGCTGAATCCTTGCACTGGGCTCAACAGACCCACCTCAGCTCCCCCTCCCCGCCCTGCCTCGCCATCCCCAATCAATGCAGAACCCCTGGTCTCAGCTCCTAGAATCTCTCTGAACCCCTACCCAGCACTTGGACCCAAGCCCATCACGAAGCCTGGTAGCAGGCCACCTCCCTCCTTGGGCCCAAGCTCAGCACCTCCTCAGTTCTCTGAGCTGCGGGGCTCTTGGAAATGCCCTTCTGGCTGCCCTGGTGCCCAGTCTCAAAGCCTCCATTAGCCACTTACATGTCTCCTAAGAGTCCTAGACATGTGGCTTTGGGCCCACAGGTCAGGCCACTGCAATCTGTGCAAACACTGGGGTGGCTCTGTGTGCCCTGGATCTGTCGGCAGGCATCACGGCTCTCCAATCTAGGCCGTGTATTGCCCCCGGGCCGGGCCAGGCGCTGCCCTACTCCCACCCCTACCCAGTCCATACTGCTACCTCTAACAAGCATGGCTCAGTAGTCAGGAGACAGGACACAGAGAGCCAGGGGCCTGGTCTTCAAAGGGGCAGTGAGTCCAGGATGGGCCTGACCCTGAAATGGAGCAGGACCCTCTGATCCTTGACCCCCATGTCCCCAGCCTGCCTTCTGTCTATGGAAAAACTTCAGTCAACAAATCAGTTTAATCAGAGAAACGAGAAAATGCAGAAACAAAACTAAAAGTCTACAAGACTAAACAAGTCCAACAAGACTAACTAATAATCATTTAGTCTTTAAGCAAAGTCAAAGTCATATAGCTCCTCCTCAAGGGCTATATATAACACTCTGAGCCATATCCTGTGAGCTGTCTTACAGACACTTACTGTAGCCATGACCTGCTGCTGCTGCTAAGTCGCTTCAATCGTGTCCAACTCTGTATGACTCCATAGACGGCAGCCCACCAAGCTCTTCTGTCCCTGGGATTCTCCAGGCAAGAATACTGGAGTGGGTTGCAATTTCTTTCTCCAATGCATGCATGCATGCTAAATTGCTTCAGTTGCGTCCGACTCTGTGTGACCCTATGGACGGCAGCCCACCAGGCTCCTCTGTCCACGGGATTCTCTAGTCAAGAATACTGGAGTGGGTCGCCATTTCCTTCTCTAAGCCACGACCTAAGCTGCGCAATTCCAAGAGTTGGACTCAAAGAAAAGGGAATAACCTGACCCTGGAACTGAAGATTACTGCTGCTGCTGCTAAGTCGCTTCAGTCGTATCCGACTCTGTGCGACCCCATAGATGGCAGCCCACCAGGGAACTGAAAATTAGCTGTACTTAAAACAATCAAGATGACACTGATCAGACCACCACATGACCAACTTCAAGATGACTGTCAGAGCTGACTGTGTTCTTTCTGCAAGTAGCCCCCTCCTTGCACCTATAAAAGCTCTTCCCCACTGATTGTCGGGGGTGAGGAGTCAGCCTTTGGATAGAAGTCTGCCCTCCCTGCCAGTTTGCCGGCTCAGAAATACAGAAAACTTTCCTTTCCACCAGCCTTGCCTCTTTACTGTCTTTAGAGCAGCAAGCAGCCAGACCCCTACATTTGATAACAGTTTTTGGCCCCCAACGTAGGGCCGCTGCACTCTCACAGTATCTAGCTCCCTGGGGTTCTCCCATGACCACACACTGGGGTGGCTGTGAGGAACCCGCTGCTTGTGGCCAGCTGGCCCCAGAAGGTGCGTCTGGAGGGACATTCCTAGCAGCTGCCGAAACCATGTGTTTCAGGGATCTGCCCTATTTCTCCCCTGCTCAGCGCTGGCTGCCAGTGTATGTTTCTCCTGGGTGGAACGGGCATCTAGACCCACTGACGGGCTCCAAGACTGAGAAGTCCACCAGTGTGCACCCAGGCAAACTTCTCTTTTCAGCTCCAACTGCTATTTGGACATTTTGCCAATTGGTTCTGACATGTGTCTGAGGCTGAGGACAATTTGTGCTGGCAAAGTATTTATTTGGGACTCCATGTCATCCTCTTGGAAGATTTGTGACAGTTCTGTCTTCTGGTGTGTGAGTGCATATTCCATGTGTGTGAACAGAAAAGTTTTAGCAATGAGGTTACTAAAAGAAAAATATAAAGTTTTTTTGTTCATTTTAATTTGTATTTTTAGGAAAAAGATAAATTTTTTGGCCACACCATGGCATATAGGATCCCAGTTCCCCAATGAGGAATCAAACCTGTGCCCCCTGGAGTGGAAGCACCGAGTCTCAACCACTGGACCACCAGTAAAGTCTCAGAATTGTTCAAGAAACAGGAATACCAGACCACCTTACCTGCCTCCTAGGAAACCTGTATGCAGGTCAAGAAGCAATAGTTAGAACCGGACATGGAACAACAGACTGGTTCCGATTTGGAAAAGGAGTATGTCAAGGCTATATATTGTCGCCCTGTTTATTTAATTTATATGCGGAGTACATCATGAGAAGTGCCAGGCTGCATGAAGCACAAGCTGGAATCAAGATTGCCGGGAGAAATATTAATAACCTCAGACACACAGATGACATCACCCTTATGGCAGAAAGTGAAGAACTAAAGAGCCTCTTGATGAAAGTGAAAGAGAATGAAAAAGTTGGCTTAAAACTCAACATTCAGAAAATTTTATGAAGATCATGGCATCTGGTCCCATCACTTCATGGCAAATAGATGGGGAAACAATGGAAACAGTGGCAGACTTTATTTTCTTGGGCTCCAAAATCACTGCAGATGGTGACTGCAGCCATGAAATTAAAAGATGCTTACTCCTTGGAAGGAAAGTTATGACCAACCTAGATAGCATATTGAAAAGCAGAGATATTACCTTGCCAACAAAGGTCCGTCTAGTCAAGGCTATGGTTTTTCCAGTGGTCATGTATGGATGTGAGAGTTGGACTATGAAGAAAGCTGAGTGCCGAAGAATTGATACTTTTGAACTGTGGTGTTGGAGAAGACTCTTGAGAGTCCCTTGGACTGCTACGAGATCAAACCCATCATCCTAAAGGAAATCAGTCCTGAATATTCATTGGAAGGACTGACACTGAAGCTGAAACTCCAATACTTTGGCCACCTGATGCGAAGAACTGACTCCTTGGAAAAGACCCTGATACTGGGAAAGACTGAAGGCTGGAGGAGAAGGGGACGACAGAGGATGAGATGGTTGGATGGCATCATCCACTCAATGGACATGAGTTTGAGCAAACTCTGGGAGTTGGTGATGGACAGGAAAGCCTGGAGTGCTGCAGTCCATGGGGTCGCAAAGAGTGAGACTGAGAGTCAGACAGAGAGACTGAACTGAACTGAGAGTCTCAAAGATAATTTTTTTAAACAACATACGACAATAGTATTCTTTAGCCTCTGGAGAAAATTGGTTGAGATGAAACTCTTTTGAAATTCCAAAAGAATTTTGAAATTATTCTTGTTCTTTTTGCATATGTAGAGTAAGCTAGCTTGATAAAATACTGTTTTCAGAATTCTGACAAAATTCTGAGAGAACAAAAATACTTCTGGGAGAAAACTTGAAGTTAACTCTCATCATGTCCTTGAAATACAAACAAAGCCCACTTTGCCTGAGACTTCAGCCTTGGGTTAATTAGCAGAACTTCAAAAGATGTTGGGTTTATTAAACATGCATCTTGTACCATATTAAAGAGAAATTAGGTTATGAGAAAAATGTAAGTTGTTAGAGGTTATGGAAAATGTTCTTAAGTTTGCCAATCAGTAAATGCTGGTGTAACAGTTCAATTACTTGTTTCTTGGCTTTGTTAAGGTTTTTATAGGTTAAAAACTGAAATATGTAATGAAAGCTACTAAAAATGAAGCATTTCAGTTTGTAAAGCAAGTAGGGTATCTGTTGTCAATGAGAAAAAGCATAAAGAATGCAGATATTTTTGTTAAAGAAAAAATTATAATAGCTTTGTCCTAGAGCTAGTTGTTTCCAGATGGAGGAAAAATAAGGGATGAATCATGGAAACAAAAAGTGATGAAAGATTTGCAGAAAAAAGTGGAGGGGGTACTTGGAGAAAAGACTTTTGTATGCTGTCAGGAGTGATTTAAGATTAGATTGGATTTAAATGAATCTTTGTTATTAATAGTAAGCTACTATAAGACTAGAATTTGGTTTTTGTTCTCCCCAAAATTTTCCTAGAATATCGAGTTCCTTTGAATAACAGACTTCAAGCTTCTTTCTCTAGCTAACTTTGAGTATTCTAAAAGTCTCCTAGACACTCAGAAGAAATAGTGAAGTAACTAGGATTTGTCATGCTTAGTTGCTCAGTCATGTTCAATTCTTTGCAACCCCATAGACTGTAGCCCACTAGGCTCCTCTGTCCATTGGATTTTTCAGACAAGAACCCAAGAATGTCCATGGGTCGCCATTTCCTCTTCCAGGGGATCTTCCTGACCCAGGGATAGAATCCACATCTCCTGCGTCTTTTGCACTGCATGAATATTCTTTACCCGCTGAGCTGTCAGGGAAGCTCTAACTAGGATTATTTGGTTAAGTTAAATAATATGGACAACATTTAATAACTTTCAGATCATATTGCTGAACTAGGTAAGAAATTTAAAGAATTCTAATGGAAAGCTGGGATTCCCGGATGGGTCAGTGGTAAAGAATCTGCCTGCCAGTGCAGGAGACACAGGTTCAATCCCTGGGTCGGGGAGATTCCCTGGAGTAGGAAATGGCAGATCACCCCAGTATTCTTGCTGGTACAGAGACAGAGGAGCCTGGCAGGCTACAGTCTGTGGGGTTGCAGAGAGTCGGACGCTACTGAGCACGCACAATGGAAAGTTACTGTTTTGTTTCAAACCATATTTTTGACCCCAATGTTCAGGATGGAAAAAATTGTCTACTGGAGTTATCATAGAGTACAATTATTTATGATGTGTATCACTGCTGGCTTTAAGTTCAAACTACCACACAATTGCACACATTTCACATGCTAGCAAAGTAATGCTCAAAATCTTTCAAGCTGGACTTCAACAGTATGTGAACCAAGAACTTCCATATGTTCAAGCTAGATTTAGAAAAGGCAGAAGAACCAGAAATCAAATTGCCAACATCCACTGTATAATAGGAAAAGCTAGAGAATTCCATAAAAACATCTACTTCTACTTCACTGACTATGCTAAAGCCTTTGACGGTGTAGAATCGCAACAAACTGTGGAAAATTCTTAGAGATGGGAATACCAGACCACCTTACCTGCTTCCTGTGAAACCTGTATGCAGGTCAAGAAGCAACAGTTAGAAATAGACATGGAACAATGGACTGGTTCAAAATTGGGAAAGGAGTACATCAGAGCTATATATCGTCACCCTGCTTATTTAACTTATATGCAGAGTACATGATGAGAAATGCCAGATTGGATGAAGCACAAGCTGGAATCAAGATTGCTGGGAGAAATATCAATAACCTCAGATATGTGGTTATCTGACATTACCCTTTATGGCAGAAAGTGAAGGAGAACTAAAGAGCCTCTTGACGAAAGTGAAAGAGGAGAGTGAAAAAGTTGACTTAAAATTCAACATTCAAAAAACGAAGATCATGGCTTTTGATCCCATCACTTCATGGCAAACAGATGGGGAAACAATGGAAACAGTGACAGTCTTTATTTTTGGGGGTTTTAAAATCACTGCAGATGGTGACTGCAGCCGTTAAATTAAAAGACACTTGTCCCTTGGAAGAAAAGCCATCACAAACCTAGACAGTGTATTAAAAAGCAGAGATATCACTTTGCCTACGAAGGTCCATCTAATCAAAGCTATGATTTCTTCCAGTAGTCATGTACAGATGTGAGAGTTGGACAATAAAAAAGACTGAGTGCCAAAGAATTGATGCCTTCAAACAGTGGTGCAGAAGACTCTTGAGAGTCCCTTGGACAGCAAGGAGATCAAACCAGTCAATCCTAAAAGATATCAATCCTGAATATCTACTGGAAGGGCTGATATTGAAGCTGAAGCTTTAGTACTTTGGCCACCTGATGTGAAGAGCCGACTCATTGGAAAAGACCCTGATGCTAGGAAAGATTGAAGGCAGGAGAAGGAGATGACAGAGGATGAGATGGTTGGGTGGCATTACCGACTCAATGGACATGAGTTTGAGCAAACTCCAGGAGATGGTGACTGACGGAGGCCTGGCATGTTGCAGTTCATGGGGTTGCAAAGAGTCAGAGATGACTGAGTGACTGAACAACAACAACAAAAAGCCTATGTTCAATGCTTGTGTTACAACTGAGTGTCAGTGCTAAAATGTATAGCCTATCAAATGTTTCCCCGTCAGCATGCCTCTGTTCTTGTTTGGTGGATCTGATTAGTTTTCCCCCATCATGGATAACTAGGCCAACATATAAACAAAAAGTAGGCCTAGCCCCGAGGGACCTGGAAGGACCCAGGGCAGGCAACTGAGCCACGTCTGGCAATGCTGGAAAAATGTATTGATTATCAATGCTTTCTATGGAAAGATTTGTAATTAAAGGGGGAAACATTCACTGTATATCTTGTAAACAAACACTGTATATATGTTTGATATACAAACAAACATTGTATATCTGCTTTAACCATTAAGGGGAGAACAACACATTCAGAGAATAATACAAAGATGCATTTTGATTATCATCCTCATTGTAATACGTCTACTGATTTTCAAACGTTTGTCCAGGTATTATGACAAAATAATCAAAGAGAGAGGTAATGTTTTCACAATACAAACTGTGGATGCTAAGTCTGGAAGTTGAGATTATTTTCAACTTTGTGTCCATTCCCAAAATTATGGAGGATGATGCCCCATTTTGGGCTTCCCTGGTGGCTCAGATGGTAAAGAATCTGCCTGCAATGCAGGAGACCCTGGGTCAAAAGATCGTCTGGAGAAGGAAATGGCTACCCACTCCAGTATTCTTGCCTGGAGAATCCCACAGACGGAGGAGCCTGGTGGCTACAGCCCATGGGATCGCAGAGCCGGACATGATGCAGCGACTAATACTTTCACTTTCACACCCGCCCCACTTCAGTAGAAAGTCTCCATAGCAGTTGTCAGCCCATTCCCTCAAAGCTCTGGGGAAACTGCAACAGAAATGGAGCTAAAACAGACTTCCTCTGCCAGAGCTGTGATTAACCTCTTTGTCCAAAAATTTATTCTCTTCCTTTTTCCGTACCTGTCCCTCCTCAAGACTGAGGAGTATCAAGGAGAAGGGGGTGCTTAAATGGAGCAGAACCCTATGGTCTTTGTCCCCCATGTCCTCAGCCTGCTTTTTGTCTTCGGAAAAACTTTAACCAATGAGTAAATTTAATCAGAGAAATGAGAAAATGCAGAAACAAAGGAAAACAGTCAACAAGTTCAATAAGACTAAATAATAATGGTCAAGTCATTAAACATAGTCAAGGACCATTAGTTCCTCCTCAAGGACTATAGATAATATTCTGAGCCATATCCTGTGAGCTGTCTTATAGACACTTAAAGATAAAGCCCCCACCAGGTGGAAGAAGTTAACTACATGATGACCGACTGTAGCCATGTTATAAGCTGCCAGTTTCAAGAGCTGGCCTCAACGAGAGGGGAGCAAACTGACCCTGAAGCTAAAGATGAACTGTACTTAAAACAATCAAGATGCTCTATGTCAAAAAACAAACAACCCAATTAAAATATGGGCAGAAGATTAAAACAGATATTTCTCCAAAGAAGACATACAGATGGCCAAAAAGAACACAAAAAGATGCTCTACATCACTAATTATCAGAAAAGCAAACCAAAACCACAATAAGGTATCATCTCACACTGGTCAGAATGGACATCATTAAAAAGTACAAACAATAAATGCTGGAGAGGGTGTGGATGGAGACAAGGGAACCCTCCTACACTGCTGGTGGGAATTGGTATAACCACTCTAGAGTATAGTATGGAGGGTCCTTAAAAAAGCTAAAAACAGAACTACCATATGGCCCAGCAATCCCACTCCTGGGCATATATCCAAAGAAGACCGTACTTCAAACACACCATGCACCCCAATGTTCATTGCAGCACTACCCACAATAGTCAGGACATGTGAGCAAACTAAAATGTCCATCAACAGGTGAGCAGATAAAGAAGGTGTGGTATACATATACAACGGAATACTACCCAGCCGTAAAAAGAACGAAATAATGCCATTTGCAGCCACATGGATGGACCCAGAGATTGTCTCGCTCTGTAAGTCAGAGAAAGAAAAATACGTAACTCATATGTGGGACCTAATTTTTAAAAAAATTACACAAATGAACTTATTTATAAAACAAAAGCATACTCACAGAGTTCTAAAATGAACTGAAGGTTACCGAAGGGGAAACATGAGAGGGAAGGATAAATTGGGAGCTTGCGGTTACCATACACACGCTACTATATATAAAATAGATAACCAGGTTCTGGCAGTCCAGTGCTTAAGAGCCCACTTGCCAATGCAGGGGACACGGACTGGAACCCTGGTCCGGGAAGACTCCACACGCCGTGTAGCAACTAAGTCTGTGCGCCATGGCTGTGGAGCCCGTGTGCCCTAGAGCCTGAACGCCGCCGGCAGAACAGTGCCCGCTTGCCACGGCTAGAGAAAAGCCTGCCTGCAGCAATGAAGACCCCGCACAGCCAACAAGTAAAACAGAATCAAATTTTAAAAAATAAAATAAAAATACATAGTTTGTTTTTAAAAAATAACAAGGACCTACCATAGAGCATAGGAAACTATACTCAATATTGTGTAATATGAGTGAAGAATCTGAAAAAGAATAAATATATGTACAACTGGATCACTGTGTTGCACACCTAAAACGCACAGCACAACAGTAAATCAATTGCACTCCAACAGAATATAAAAAAACAAGATGACGCTGATTAGACCACCAGTTTCAGGATGACTGTGAGAGCTGACCCCACTGCTTCTGCATGTAGTCCCTCCCTCCGTCTATAAAAGCTCTTGCCCCCTGATTGTCAGTGGCGGGGAGTTGGCCTATGGACAAGCGTCTGCCCTCCTACCGAGGTTGCCAGCCTCCAAAATAAAGCCAACTTTCCGCCAACCTTGCCTCTTTAGTGGCTTTAGAGTGGCAAGCAGCCGGACCCCCACTTTCAGTAACAACCCTATTAGCAGCTGTGAACCTCGAGCAGGGCACACCTCGGACACTCTGAGCCTTGGCCAGTGAGGACTGCGGGGGCAGGCTAGTCTCTACAGGCTTCAGCGCAGGGTGGCCCTCCCCTTCCGGGGCCTCAGCCTCCCCATATGTCCAGAGCCTGGTGCTCTTTTCCCAGTAACCACCCAGTATTGCCTCCCTACTCTTCACAGGCACTAAATATATCTTGTTCCTTTCACCTTGGCAAAGCCTCAGACACACTTTCCCACACTCATGCACAGCAGCGGTGGGTGGGCGGGAAGGCAGCTGAATTCATCAAGGGACAAAGAAATGAGTCTGAATTTTTTTCTTCTTAATTTGGCACTTTTCACTTAGAAAGCAGTACTCGCTTCATAAAGAACATTTTGAATTTAGGTTTGGAGCAGTAAAGGGCAGGCATGTTTAATGAAAGACCCTCAACCGGGGCAGGTAAATAAGTATCCTGAGGTCAGAGCCCACCTAGAACCCTTGGAGTCACTGAGCTCTGCTCTTTGGGATCCCAGCGCGTACAGCTGTCAGCAGCTGGAGGTGGGGGCAGGGACGGGGTCGGGGGTAGGGACATCCGTCCTAGGAGCGGTTGGACCCACCCCTGGTGGTGGGGAAGGGACTCAATACAACCTTGTTGGAGAGAAATGCACCCTAGGCATCTACTTTCCAGCTAGCTAGGTGAACTGAAGCCGCCCAATTTGTTTACTGCAGCGCTGCTTATAAGAACCGAAGGCTGGAAACAACCCAAATGCCTGGCCACAGGGGACCGGTTAAGTAAATTACAATGCAGGCCTGCGACGGAATGCTCTGGTCTTGAATGGAAAGAACCCTCCAAGCCATGTCACTAAAGCAAAACGAGCCAGGTTTGGCACTGTGTGCCTGGATGCTTCCATTTTTATGGGGGGAAATATAGGAGCAGAGCGTATTTTTGGAAAGCTGAGTAATGGTGGTTGCCTTCGGGGAACTGGGTGGCTGGGGGATGGGAGCAGGCATTTTCACCATGGGTCTTCTTGTGCCTTTTAGGTTTTGCCTTGCATAAACTGCATATTCTTTTTAAAAAGCCTCCAGCCTTGCAAGGGAGGTGCAGACATGGAGAAGAGACTTGTGGACACCGGAGGGGAAGGAGAAGGTAGCATGGAAACATATACACTACAAATGTGAAACAGATAGCCAGTGGGAATGTGCTGTATGACTCAGGGAGCTCTGTGACAACCTAGAGGGGCGGGATGGGGTGGGAGGGAGGTTCAGGAGGAAGGGGACATATATATACACCTATGACTAATTCATGTTGATGTATGGCAGAAACCAACACAATATTGTAAAGCAATTATCCTACAATTAAAAAAAAAAAAGCCTCCAGGATCCAGGTGTTAGAGGAGAGCTGAGTAAGCTGGGAGCCAGGACGATGGTGTCCTTGAAGCGTGGAGGGAGGGGACAGCAGTCAAGACTTGGCAAGTCAGGCTAGGAGGGAACGCATGAGAGCAGAGGCCACTCTCCCCCTGTCCAATCCAGGGCGGGTGGAGCTGGCTGTGGTCCCACCCTGGGTACAGGCAGGGTCTCCTGGCTCCTGGCTGATGTAGAATGTGCAGTGGAAATAGTTCTAGCCTTGGGGTCCCTGCTCTGCCACCAAGTTGCTGTGTGATGCCAGGCAATTCACATGGCCTTGCTGGGCCTTGCTGGCAAATGGGAACGATGCAACCAGACTCAAGGATTAGATGAGACAGAGGAGAGGGTCCAGCCCAGTCTAACCCCGGGGCGGACCCGCAGAGGCGGCCCAGGAGGCCAGGCAGGCAGCATCAGGACAGGGAAGTGGGAGGAGGCGTGGGAGCCCCCAGCACCGCGTGGCCAGACACACCACCCCAACTCACCCCTGCTTCCTCCAAATCGGCCTCACACCCTCACCCAGGGTGCAGGCGGGCGGCCTCACTCTGGCAAACGCCGGGGCCTCCCTGAACGGTGGTCAGGGGCTGCCGCCATGGAGCGCGGCATCTCTCAGGTCAAGAAGCCCTTGTGGCCAGAATCCGCTGCTCCCGGTGGGTGAGCCCCATCCGCGCTCAGGGCTCCTCAGCCCATCATACGGGCACAGCGCCCATCTGACCTTTCTCACTGTGGCTGTAAAGCTGTGAGGCCCAGAAAGCCCTTTATCCCTAATGACAACAGTTGGCATTTGTGGAGCAGACTTGGGGCCAAGGCCTGTTTGCACGTCTGGACGGCTCTAACCCCCACCGCAGTCCTGGAAGGCGGGGGTTGTCGTCACCCCCATGGTGCAGACGAGCGCCCAGGGGCTGAGATCTGACTCCAGGAGCCTGCCAGCTCTCACTACTGACTTGTCACCTCTGTTGCTAGAATGGGAGTGGGGGTCCCTTTTCAGGGTGGGCCCTCTCTGTCTGCAATGCAGGAGACCCAGGTTTGATCCCTGGGTCGAGAAGATCCCCTGGAGAAGGGAATGACAAACCACTCCAGGATTCTTGCCTGGAGAATCCCACGGACAGAGGAACCTGGCAGGCCGTGATCCATGGGGTCACAAAGAGTCGGACGCGACTGAGCGGCGTGTCTAACACCAACACTAACCTCTCTGTGGAGCCAGGGAAGGTGCCAGGCCTTTTCCGCCCACAAGGACGGTGCGGCCCTTGGCACAGGTGCGGCATCAGGCTGAGGGGCTCTGGCCCCAGCTTGACTGCTGACCAGTGAGGTCTCAGCCAGGTTGCGCCACGGGGATCCCAGTTTTCGAACTCATATGATGAGAAAACAATACTTGAGCCTTCAAAGATCAAATGATAAAAGGGCAGTAAGCTTTTTGAAAACCACAGACCCCTGTGAAAATCTGAACTTTCAATGCTGCCCTTGACCTCACCTTTAGAGAGAAAGGAGCCCCAGGGCAAAAGGTGTCCCCCCTCAGGCCCCAAGCCCACCGCTAGCTGCCTTTAAAAGACCTTGAGGGCAGAGGCTGTGGTCATGTTCCCTGAACCCCTGACTTGGAGAAGGGATAGAAGAGTTAGACATGAGCCTCGGGGGTGGAGTGGGGAGGGCAGGCCTGGTGTGGACGGCTCGGTGTGGACTTGAACGGGTTTAGCCACTAATAACCACAGCCCTCGGAGTCATCCAGCTCCGCTTTCTCCTCCCACCCTCTACCCGGCCCAGCAGCAGGTCCTGAGCTTTACTCTCAATCACCCTGGTCCCAGCGCGTCCACCTGCCTACAGTAGCCTCTTCACTGGTCCTCCTGCCTCTGACCCTGCTTGTCTCTCCCCAACCCTGGTCTGTTCCCCAGGCATCAGACAGAAGGAAACTGGTAAAAGCTAAATCTGATTCTTCCAGTGCACTACTCATGTTCCTCCCAGGGCTCCCCATTTCCGCTGAGGAGTCTAGTTCCTTGCCAGGAGGCCCTGCGTGACCTGCTGGCCCTCCCCTCGCCCCTCTGGCCTCACCTCCTACCATTCTTTATCTCCTCCAGCTCTACTGACTTCCTTGCTGTTCTAACCCCAGGGCCTTTGCACCTGCTAGGAACGGTTCCCCACCCCCACCCCCAGATTTCCAGTTCTGCTCGAATGTCCTGACCTCCCCCCATTTCAACTCTAAACTCTTTTTCCACCCCAGCTCTCCTCTTTGTTCCCTTTCCTCCTCACTTTTGCAGTCTGCATAACACTTGTTACCATGCGACAGCCTCTCATCACAGTAGTCATCGTGCTTACTGTCTTCCTCTCCCACTTAGAACATTAACTCTGTAAGCCTAGCGATTTTGTCTGACTCTCTGCTATATTTTATCAACATCCAGGGCAGTGCCTGGCACACAGTAAGTGCACAATACTTATTTACTGAATGAATGAAAAAAATGTCACCCTTTTGCAACATTTGTTCAGTAAATAGCAGAAACACTGAATTCTGTACTCAAGCATCAAACAGTCACCTGCACACAGCCGATGTCCAATAAATGATGAAGACGCAACCAGGAGCCGGCATCCTCCCACAAGAGCGGAGGTCCCAGATCCCTCCCGTCCTCTGTCTCTGGCCCCCTTCCTCTCCTTCTGGTCAACCCTCCGGGTCCAGTTCCACGGTCTCTCCCTCCTTGATTCCCCGTGATGATTCTTCCCTTTGGGTGGTGCCCTCCCTCCTTAGGGGTCCGAAGTACAGTCAGAATAGGTGTCAATATTCTCAGCCGGTCACCCCCCGCTTCACTCTTCCTTCATATCAACCACAACCATTTTTGAGTGCCTACTGTGTGCCAATCTCTTCATACACTCTATTTCTAATCCTCGTAACAACCCATTAAATATATAAATGAATCATAACAACCCCAAAATGTATACAATAGAATATTACTCAGCTATAGAAAAGGATGCATTTGAGTCAGTTCTAATGAGGCAGACGAAACTGGAGCCTATTATACAAAGTGAAGTTAAGTCAGAAAGAGAAACACCAATACAGTATATTAACACACATATATGGAATTTAGAAAGATGGTAACGACGACCCCATATGCAAGACAGCAAGAGAGACACCGTTTTAAAGAACAGACTTTTAGAGGATGTGGGAGAAGGCAAAGGTGGGACGATATGAGAGAACAGCACCGAAACATGTCTATTACCATATGTAAAGCAGATGATCAGTGCAAGTTCCATGCACGAAGCAGGGCACTCAAAGCTGGTGCTCTGGGACAACCCAGAGGGATGGGGTGGAGAGGGAGGCGGGAGGGGGTTCAGGATGGGGAACACCTGTACACCTGTGGCTGATTCATGTCGATGGATGGCAAAACCACCTCAATACTGTAAAGTAATTAGCCTCCAATTAAAATAAATAAATTTTCTTAATTAAAAAAACACATTGAAATAGGTGGTGACTTCTCTGCCTTCTCTGAGACATGGGTAATAATTTTAATACGGGAGTGGGTAGCCTTTCCCTTCTCCAGGGGATCTTCGCCACCCAGGGACAAAACCCAAGTCTCCCACATCGCAGGCGGATTCTTTACCCTCTGAGCCACAGGGAAGCATCTCCCCGGATGCCTTCTCCTCTCCGTCTCACCTCTATGGACTAATAATAATCCACACATGTCCAAGGTCACACAGCAGGGAGAAGGCAGGGTCAGACGCAGGCCCAGGGGTGAGTCCCTCCCCTGCCCCTCCCTGCCCCGGTGCCCGGTCCAGAGTCATTCCACGGGTGTCACCCCAGCACTCCTGGCCTAAGGGACCAGCTCAGCTCAAACCTGAGCGGGGCCCCGCGAAGCCAGAGCTACATGCCCTCACCCAGGGTGGGCCTCAGCTTCCACAAACGTTCCCACAGTTCCCCAACCCTCAGCTCACCCAGACATGGACGAGTTCACTGTGCCTGGCCTGGAGCCACACAAGGACCCTCACCAGGCCCTGCTGGGGCTTCCGAGGCAGCAGGAAGGGTCCAGGTCAGCTGGAACATGCTCCCCTTCCGGCCCTCCCTGTGACACCACCCCCAAGCTGACTCCGGGTTCTGTTCGCACCTTCCCTGCTGCCTGGGGTGCACGCCGTCCTCCTTCCCACAATCGTCTCTCCCCAAAACTGTCCGGCTTGCCTTGAGGCCCACCTCATCCCACACCCTGGTGCGGCTCCTCGGCAATGCCAGCCATCAACCATGCCTCGCTGTCTCAGGAGGCAGCTTGCTCTCCCCCAGGTCAGCACCAAGAGCAGGTTGGTTACAGGCCCTGCCTCGGGGCCGGACAGGGCGAGCGGGTTCAAATCCCAGCTTTGCCACTTTACGGATGGTGTGACTTTGGCAAACGGCTTAAACGCTTTGTGCCTCAGTTTCCTCATCTGCAAAATGGAGGTGATGCTACCCCCAACCCCATGGAGTTGGTGTGAGCTCAGCGTTATTATTACTCTGGGTATTATTACCCATACTTCCCAGAGCGTCAGAGCTTTTAAAACAGGAGGCCGTCTGGGTAATCTCCCTGGTGTTAGTCCCTCAGTCGTGTCTGAGTCTTTGCGACCCCATGGACTGTAGCCTGCCAGGCTCCTCTGTCCGTGGGGATTTTCCAGGCCAGAATACAGGAGTGGGTAGCCTTTCCCTTCTCCAGGGGATCTTCGCCACCCAGGGACAAAACCCAAGTCTCCCACATCGCAGGCGGATTCTTTACCCTCTGAGCCACAGGGAAGCATCTCCCCGGATGCCTTCTCCTCTCCGTCTCACCTCTATGGACTAACATCCCCGTAGACTTCTGCTAGGGACTGAACTGTGTCCGCCTCAAAATTTATACGGTGATGCTCTGTCCCCACGAAGTGACTGCATCTGGAGACAGGCTTTCAGGAGGTGATTCAAGTTAAATGAGTTCACGGGGGTGAGGTCCTAATCCAACAGGATCGGAGTCCAAGCTAAGAGGAGGAAGGGAGGGCCGCGCCCTCTCCCCGGGCTCCAGCAGAGCACGGGGCTGGGTGAGGACACAGCGGGAAGGCCACCATCGACAAGCCTGGAAGACAGGTCTCACCAGGGCCCCGACATCGATATCGGCCTTCCAGCCTCCAGACTGTGAGAAATCGGGGTCTGCTGTTTAAATCACCCAGTCTGTGGTGGTCTGTTACAGCAGCCCAGCTAAGATTGCTTTCCAGGAGACGACTGGGCTTCATCTAGAACCCCAGGTCTCCAGGTGGGGAAGAGAAGGTCCCAGACCTGGCTTTGTCTGGCCTTCTTTTCTTTGGATCTAAAATCCAGACTACCCAACCTCCATCTCCTATGAGGTGGGTGCCCCAGACAGTCCCCAGAGGGCCTGCCTACAGAAACTATAAACCCCAAGGTGGGGAGGCAGGAAAGGGGTGGAAGCAAATGGGGAGACTGAGGAAGGCAGACCCCCGAGAGACATGGAGCTGAAGGAAATGGGTGGGCTCACCCCAGGGGAAGGGTGGAAGGGACCCACCCCAGCTGCCCGTGCCTGGCCTCCCCTCCCTGCCGCTCCTCAGACCCCAGACTTCAGCACCTCACCCTCCCCAGCCTTTCCCCTCTTCCTCCAGCCCCACCAGGCCCCAGGCCCTCCCTTCTGCTCCGAGTGCCCAGCTCCCAGGCCAAGCGGGTGGGGCGACATCTCATTAGGCCTGCCCATCTCTAGGGAGCCTGGAAGCCCATTGTGGGTGCTGCAGGCTCGGCAGGGAAGGAGACCAGGCTTCCCACACAGGGCCTACACTGCAGCGCAGGCAGGAGACCAAGCAGTGGATAAATATCGCTCATCAGATGATTAAGGATAACAACAGTTAAAGAAAAGCAAGTAGGAAAGAGGGAAGTTGGGGCAGCCTCAGGTAACGACCAGCTGACCTGGTAGACACACACCCCGGCTCCCTGCCTTCCTGGGGGCTCGTCTGGGGCGCGTCCTACACTGCTTCTCTGAGGGGCCCGCTGGATGGAGCTGCCGCTGCCCACAGTGGGAACCTGCTTAATCAAGAACGATTCCTGCCTCACCTCCACACACTCAGTGTTTCCAGGGACCACCTCCCAGTGACCCACTATAATCACAGCCCTGACTCAGGTTCCACAGACGAGGTGGGAGCTGGTGGGAAGACAGGGCCCCATCCTCTCTGCTGTGGGTGCCTCTCCTTGACACCACTTTTCCCACGGGCAGACGCTCTGTCCTGACAAGGTGTGTCCTGTCCCAAGCCCTCCGCATCTCCAGCCTGGAGGGGCAGGAACCAGGTCTGCCCCCTCTGGGAGTGATACTCCTGGGGCATGCACCGCAGGTTTTCCCGAAGGCACGGAACTCTGACCAGGAAGGAGGGGCCCTCCACCCTGAGCAGCACCAGGGGTGGAGGGCACACAGCTCGCTCTCTGCCCCTTCCTGGCTGAGGAGAGCTCTCCCGGCCACGGCTGGGCCAGAGAAAGGTAAGAAGCACACTCAGTCCTTGAAGGACATCTTGTCCCACTCGATGCCCTGGGGCAACTGCCCAGTCCCCGGGGGGCGGGGTGGGCAGTGGGCATTGCATCCCTTCCCTTGTGAGGCTGAAACCCACCTCCTCGTTACCCTGCAGAGGCAAGGGGGCCAGCCACTGAACCAAAGACTCATGGCTTTAATTGCAGCCCTGATCCTTTCTGTGCAGCTCTGGTGGCTCAGATGGCAAAGCGTCTGCCTACAATGCGGGAAACCTGGGTTCGAAACCTGGGTCGGGAAGGTTCCCCTGGAGAAGGAAATGGCAACCCACTTCAGTACTATTGCCTGGAAAATCCCATGGACAGAGGAGCCTGGTAGGCTATAGTCCATGGGGTCGCAAAGAATCGGACACGACTGAGCAACTTCACTTACTCACTTCCGTGCTACAGTGTGAGCAAGCTGGAAACCCCTGTGCCTCAAAGAGCTGACACTCTAAAGGGCTGGCAAGACCAGAAACTGGACGAAAAAGTAAATGATCAAGTGTGTTAGAAGGTGACCAAAGCTCTGGGGAAGAACAGGGGACAGGGAGGGATGGTGGGGGCTAAGGAGTGGTTCTGTTTTACACAGGCTGGTCAGAGAAGGCCGTTCTTAGAAGGCGGCATTTGAGCAGAGTCCTGAAGGAGGTAATGGAGGGCGCCACGCAGATATCTGGAGGAAGAGTGTTCAGGCCACGGGAACAGCCGGTGCAAAGGCCCTGGGGCGAAGCACAGCTGCCAGGGTTGAGGAACAAGGGGGCCACGTGGCTGGAGCAGAGCGAGTGAGGGGGAAGGCTGAAGTCAGGGAGGCTGACTGGGAGGTGATGCAGACACGTGGCAGCTTGTAGGTCAGAGGGGGGCCTGTGACTTCCCCCCATCGAGTGAGACAGGAACCACTGCAGGGTGTGAGAAGAGGTGAGGTGTGACCTGACTTGGGTTTCAAAAGATCCCTGGCTGCTGGGGGAGGCGAGGGGGAGCGTGTACTACAGGGGGCACCTGCTGGCAGGCAGCTGCAGCCCCCCACCACCCCAGTGATGGAAGATAGGGACTCAGAGCAAGGCAGTAATGTCGGAAGCTGTCGAGAAGTCCTTGGAATTGGGAGATACTGACTTTGGGGCCAAGAGGATTTGCTGATGGTTTGGATGTGAAAGTGAGGGGTCAAGGTGGTGCTGGGGTTTGGGCCTGAGCGCCTGGCGGGGGCAGGGCGTGCTGCTTCTTGAGATGGGGAGCACAGCGGGAGGACCAATTTAAAGAAGCCTGGAGCTCAGCTTTGGAGCCCTGAGAGCCAAGTGGAGATTCGGCTTCCTCTCCCCAGACCTCCTACACCGGGGGCACGAGGGGAGGGCCAGCCCGGGCCAAACTGTTCCAGTCCCGGGGCCTCTGATGCTCCTGCAGCCACGCTTCAGCTGCTTCCGCTGCAGGGAAGGCTGCAGGGGGGTGGGGCCCGGGGGCCCTGGGCTGTGAGCCCACTAGGTGTGATGGGATGGGGCTTCCATTCCTGTGCGATGACTGCCCCAGAGTCTGGGGGCAACAGTGTAGGAGAGACAGAGCGAGCAAACACAGAGCCCAGGACGCGTGGGACAGAGAAAATGGTGAAGGGGATTGTGGCCTAGAGAAGGCCAAACAGGAGTGGGAGTTCGGGGGAAGGGTCGGCTCTTTCCAACTTCTGCCAAAAGAGTCTGCCCACCAGGCCTCACTGGCTCCTGTCCTGATGGGGATGGGATGGAGGCTGGTCGGAAGGAGAGTGCCAGGGCTCGGAGACAAGGGGGTGCACACGAGTTACTGGGTTGCTGGCTTCTGAGCAAATCTGCACCTCCCCACCCAGTTCCTGCCACCCCCAGGCCCACCCTCTCACCTGGGCCTTTAACTCCAAAGTAGGAGACCTCTGTACCTATATTCAGCAAGTGCAACTGTGGTTTGCAGAAATGAATGAATGGAGCTTCTCAGCACGCTTCCCCTGACCCCATCACCTAGGCCCTGTCCCAGGTCCTCTCACCCCCGAGTGCCCATGGAAGGGGGAGCTCCAGTGCGGTGCCGAGACCCAGCCAAGGAGCCAGCCCAGCTCTCAGGGGCTGCTGGGGACGGAGGGCAGGCGGGAGAACAGGGCAGACCCTTCAGGTCCTAAGCCCCAGGGCAGGCTGGAGGTTGACACGCCACCCCCTGCCCACCTTGGGCTGGGATCTCCCCCCATGCTGGTCGAGGCCCTTCAGCTGTGGCCCAGGGCTCCCCCCCCCCACCCCAAGGCCGGTGCTCTGCGCCCACTGCTCTGCCGCAGGCCCTCCTGCCTGCTCTGTGCCCACAGCCCGGCAGTGCCACCCAGCTCCTCCCCAGGCCCAGCCCCACCCCCTCCCAGGCAGCAGCAGAGGCTCCTCTGCAGTGCCCCAGCTCCCCCAGCAGCGTCTGAGTCCATCCCGGGAGCCACGCTGCAGAGGGACAGAGAGGGGAAGGGAGGGCCTTGGGCACCCCACCCCATCGAGGCCGGCCCCTACCCAGCATGGAGACCCTGGGCCTGCTAATGGGGCAGGTGGGACAGGGCCCTTGGGGAGATCTGGGGGAACTGGGTCTACAGGGAGAGAAAGGAGGGGAAGGGCCTGAGCCTGGGGGAAAAGACAGGTCTCCTCCCTGACCCGGGGTCTAACCCAGGCCCCACGGGGCCAGCAGGGAGGCTGCTGGTGTGGGGGTAGGAGGTGGGCCTGCTGGTTCCCTATGGCCAGGGCCTAGGACTGCCCTGAGCTGGGGTGGGGGACATCCACACCCACACCCCCACCCCGACCTCCAAGCCTCAGCCTGGGAAGCAGCAGCACCACGGGCTCCTGGAAGCTCTGGCGCCCTGGGCCCACTCTGCGAGGGAAGGGGCACTTCTCTGGTAAGGACCTGTGGCAGGACAGAAGCGCAGAGTGGGCAGTAACAGGGACAGTCCTCCTGATGGGGAGGACCCAGCTTCTGCAAAGGGCCTCTGGGGACGCGGGCTGCGCCCCTCCAGGTCCACTGGCCCCAGGGCTTGCCGCCCGGTCCTGCCGGTGGGAAGGCAGG
Source organism: Bos indicus (assembly GCF_029378745.1). Classification (NCBI taxonomy): domain Eukaryota; kingdom Metazoa; phylum Chordata; class Mammalia; order Artiodactyla; family Bovidae; genus Bos; species Bos indicus. The sequence continues at coordinate 10,064,758 of NC_091782.1, read as the reverse complement.
AGCGGACGCCGGCCCCAGTCTCCGGACAGCCTCTTCCGGCTGTCCCCACCGAGATGCCTACCTGGGCCCGTCTGGGCACCAAGCCCGGAGCACGGAGGCGCGCGCGGCCCCCGCTGGGCCAGGCCGGGGCCGGAGGGGCCGGCTGCCCTCCTCCTGCTCCGTGGCGGCGGGCGGGGAGAGGGCCTGACGCCTGGGCCGGGGGCTCTGTCCTCCTGGGTTCCCTCCACCACTCGCTCGCGAACGCGGCGGCTCCAGGGCTGCAGACACCGGCTCCCCGCCACCCGCCGCCTGCCGCCCGCCGCCGCCTCCTCCCCGTCCCTCCTCCCGACCCGCCTCCTTCTCCTGCCGCCCACCTCCGTCTGCTCGTTTCCATGGCAACTGGGCAATGCCGGCTCAGACAGCCTCCCTCCCGCGGACACCAGGGGACGCCCGCCTCCTGCGCTGCGCCCGCACCCCAGGGCGGGCACGCGCATGCTTCATCTTCCCGGGCTCCGGCAGCCACGCCCCGCGCCGGGGCAGGGCGAGGGGACGGGGTCCCCAAGACCCTGCCTCCCAACTTCAAGACTCTGGAAGTTGCGTCCTTTCCACATGCTCCCCTCAGGTCCTGAAAATGCTACCACGTGTCGCTCTGCAGAACATTTCTATTTGCTTAATCATTTATTCTCATTCAATCACTTCTCAATTTCAAACTTTTGAGATTTTTCTGGGTCAGGCCAAGTGTTCTTACATTCCAAGAGATTCCATGCCCATTTTACAGATTGGAAACTGAGGCCCATAGTAGTAAAACCACCCGTCTGGGCATCCAAGGCTCCCAGGCTCCTTACTGGCAGCCAGGCCTTGTGATTCTAATTCTGGCGCTGCTCCCACAGGCCAGCACTGTCCCACATGCCCCACAGCAAACATGTACTGCACATGTATGACCCATCCACACCAATACTTGTCCATGCACATGTGCATGCCAATGACACACTTACATATACAAACACTCATTATGTGTATTTGCACATGTGCATTTCCACACGTCTGTGTACTTACCTATACGTGTACAGATAACACACACACACATATACTGTAACACTACTATCAGTGTACACATATCTTTGACATGTGTACACACATCTACATGAATCCAGAACATACAATGCATAAACTCTTCCCCTACAAAATTGCAGCTGTACACACAAGCCCCCAACGCTGGCCTCATGGGAGGGGATTGGTGACACAAGTGAGTGTCCCAGCCAGGGGACTGAACAACGAGCCCCTTTCTAGGAGAGGATCTGTCTGCTCCTCTGGACACTAATCTGCCTTCGGTCTCTCGGTCTGCTGTGGGGGGCCTGGAGGGGACTGTGGGAGGGTGGGGAGACGGGTCCACCTCCCCAACTCCCTCTCTCTCATTCTGAAAAGTCCTCTGCCTGGTCCAGACTAGATCCCACCTACAGCCCCTCAGCCTAGACAGCTCACAGATTTCCCTCCATCCCCCTAGTTGTTGTCCAGTCCTGGTACCTGGAATCAAGACAGGATTGAACAAAATAGACCCCCTTCCCCCAAAAGAATTCCAGACTTCAAAGAGTCCTGCCACCGACCAGGAGGGATAGGTAACATCCAGTGGGGGCCAGGGGAGGGGGTTTTTAGGTCAAGAAGGGAAAGGGGCCCAGGACACACAGTGTTCCCCATAGGAGCGCTACCCTCAGCCCAGGACAGCCTCAGAAAGACCTCAGGCAGGGTCACTGCAGGCCCCGTGCCCCAGGGCAATACCCAGGGATCCCGCACAGCCCAGAGAGGGCACACACAATCAGAAAGTGTGTGGACCCACCAAAAATTAAGCCAAAAAGTGCCTGTTAATACAGTGACAGCTGCTTCCACAGTTCATCCCATCTAAAACCCTCTCGGTCATAAGTCTGCTGCCAATTAAACCAAGACATGCTATTAATACAGATTGTATGAAGCACCCTAATATCAGTGGTGTCAAAATTGAGGGGGAAATCATCTTGGAACAGATGAAATGGGGCACTTCATTCATTCACCGGATATTGACTAGGCACCCACTATGTGCCTGGGGTTCTACATGCTGGGATGCAGGCCACCAGCAAAACAAAGTCTCTGCCCTCAGGGGTGACGGGCTAGTGGATGTTCTGGACCCTTCTTCTCTTGCAGCATCTCTGTGAGGCTCCAGGACTGAGGAGGAAAGAGGCTCTGAGTGGTTGAGCAATTTGCCCAAGAGGACAAAGGCAGAAAATGCCTGGGCTGGGATTTGAACTCCCTGCCTGCCAGGCGTATCCCTTGGGTTCCATTAGGAAAGCTCTGACTGCGAAACATGGTGACAGCCACCCATTTTCTAAGAGGATGCTTCTCATCCTTAGATCAAGGCAAGACAGGGTCATATGTACTAGAATATGTCAGAGTGGACATGGGTGAGGATCCCCCCAAACAACCTCAGAGGTGACTTCCAGCCTGGCCTCCTTGGGCCAAAAGCCTGATGCTGGGTGTCCCCAGACCTGGAGGTCCTCAATAGTCACTGAGGTCCACATCCAGGCCAAGAGTGTGGGGATGCCTGGTGCCTGAGAGGAGAGGTTCCCAGGAGAGCTAGCGGGCAGGGAGGGATTGAGTTCCCAGGCCCTGTAAGCAGAACCCCCGGCCCGCCTGCCAGCCCCCAGCCTCGGATCATCTTTCTCCTAAACAGCCAGCTTCAACCAGGGATATCAAAGACAGCTGCCCCCCGCCCACCTCCATCAGCCTGATCCAGCCCCATCTGCTGTTGGGAGGGTCCCCAAGAGAGGTTCATGAGGGAAGAAGACAACAAGATTGGACAGACTTAATTTTTGTCAAAGTTGACATTGATAAGAGACCCCCTAAAGCAGCAAATGGAGAAGGTGATGGCACCCCATTCCAGTACTCTTGCCTGGAAAACCCCATGGATGGAGGAGCCTGGTAGGCTGCAGTCCATGCGGTTGCGAAGAATCGGACACGACTGAGCAACTTCACTTTCACTTTTCACTTTCATGCATTGGAGAAGGAAATGGCAACCCACTCCGGTGTTCTCGCCTGGAGAATCCCAGGGGCGGGGGAGCCTGGTGGGCTGCCATCTTTGGGGTCGCACAGAGTCGGACACGACTGAAGCGATTTAGCAGGAGCAGCAGCAGCAAAGCAGCAAAAATACCGGTAACAGGTTACACCTGTCAGCCTGTGCCCTTTGAAACTGCCCCATCTTTATCTCCTACCTTCCTTGTCTCCTTCTTCCCACATGGACCCCCATTCAGGGGAAAATTGTCCTCTGCCAATTTTTTTTGTCTTTTGGTGTTTTTTTGGGGGGGAACCTTAGTTCCCCAACCAGGGTTCGAACCTGAACTCCCTACAGTAGAAGAACGGAGTCTTAACCACTGGACTGCTGGGGAAGTCTCTGTCGGTTCTGTGACAACTTTCCTCGGCATGTTACTTGAGCTAGAAAAACATCAAGGAGTTGTCATCTGCAGCCTCCACTACTGTACTTGTAGGCCCCAGACAGGCCCAGGGACACTCCCTAATCCACACACACACACACCCGTGTACACACACACACACAGACATACACCCTGTGCCAGACCTCCTGGACCTTAATCGTGTTCCAGTCCCACAGGTTGGATCAGTCTACAAATACGGAGAGGGCCTTGCCCAGGCCACAGGGCAGCTGCTCTCGTGGCCCCCAGAGAAGCCAATCCCTTTTGTCACCGTCTCCTTCTCCAACCCGAAAGAGCATCGTGGTCCCCACCCCCCCCAACCCCCATTCCCCGCCCCAGCCCAGCAGTAATCCTCCCTGTTCCCCAGTGCTGCGCAAACACAATCAGGGCTCATTAACTGCTGCTTTGCATCTCATTTGCATAATGCCCTCATGACTGTCAAAGTATCAGAATCCTCCCCTAGCCTCTGCCCCTGACAGGTGGGGCTGGCCAGCAACGGAGAAATAACCTGGACAAGGCTCTGCTGAGGGTTAGTGGAGGGGACCAAACAAGGTGGGGTGGGGATGACCAGAGGCAGAAAATCAACAGGCGCTTCAAGTTTCAGACCCTGAAAGCCCCCAGAGGAGGGGCAGTTGAAACTTACTGAGAGTGTGCTAAGGCCAGGCACCATGCACCGTGCTTTCCACACATCACCACTTGCTTTCCACAATGAACAGATGTGAAAACCAGTTCAGCGCAGTAACGGCCTCACTATTCAAAGCCTGGGTCTCAGACCCCACAGCCTGGGCATCCCCTGGGAGCTGGGAGGACCGCCAGCCTCTCAGGTCCCACCCCAGACCTCCAGATCAGAGTCTACATTGTCACAAGGTCCCAGGAGATTAGAGTCTTGGGGACTTGGCCTGTGAAACAGCCTGAAGATGATGCTGGTGTCAGAACAGAGGCATGTGCCCAAATCCCATGTCAGTGTCTTTAATACGTTTAACAGATGTTTCCTGAGCACCACAGCTCTAGGCAGTGGGACACAGAACCATGAGATGACCCCATGGATGTTTCACGCCAAAGCGGGAGACACACAATAAATACAGTAAAAGTTCAAGTGGCTCTGGGTACCATCAAGAAAAATAATGTGGGTAAAGGAATAGAGGATGAGTGGGGGCCATTTTAGAATCCTTTTTTTTTTTTTAATGCTTGACTTTTAACTTAGTTTTTTAATTTTTTATTTTTTGGCCATGCCATATGGCATATTGGATCTTCGTTCCCTGACCAGGGCTCAAACCCATGCCCCCTGCAGAGGAAGAGTGGCGTCTTAACCACTGGACCACCAGGGAAGTCCCTTGAATCCCTCTTTGAAGAGGTAACATCTGAACAAAGACCTGTATAAAAGGGAAAGGGAGGTATGTGATGATTGGGGGCAGAATGTTTCTGGCAGAGGGAACAGCTCGGGCACATCGCCCTGAAGTGGGAGCGAGCTAGGCACACTGAAGGCACCCAAAACTGAATGGATGGGGACAGGTGGGTGGGTAGGGGTAGGAACAGAGAACAGGCCGGGGCTAGGTCCTGTAGGGCCTTGTGGACCACGGTGAGGACCTGGATTTCATTCTAAGCAAGAAAGGAAGCCACTGGTATTTTTGAGCAAGGGTGGGGAAGAGATCCAGTTAATGTTTTCAGAAGGTCACTGCGGCTTTGACGTGGAAAACCGGCTAGAAGGAGGCAACAGCTGAAATGAAGAGACCAGTTGAGAGGCTTTTGCAATATTTACTCCCAACAGGAATGAGTGTGTGTGGCCACTGAAACCTATGACCAAGAGCACTTGTAGCAGCTTTGCTCATAATAGCTACAAACTGGAAGCAACCCAAATGCATATCCACAGAGGGACTGATCAATAAATCATGGGGTTATTGCATGCAGTTGCGATCACTTGCTTTTTCACTGCTGTCTAGGACTCCGCAGTGCAAATTCTACTGTGTGGTTTGTTTGCACAGCTGAATACTATATAGCAGTGAAAACACCCAGCTACACACAAGTACATGGAAAACATCTCAAGACATCATGGTGAGCAAGAGAAGCCAGACTTAACAGAGCACACTAAACGGACTCTATTTATATGAAGTTCAAGAACAGGCAAATCATAGATTTCTGGTTCCTGGGCAAGATGGAGTAAATGTACTTGTCCCTCCTCCTTCTGCAAAGTCCAGCTAAAAGTCCTGGACATAAACAAATATAAGACTCTAAAAGGGGAGAAAAGAAGACAGGCCGACTAGAGACCTTGGAACCCAAAGAATGACAGGACAGTGAGTTCTCTGGGTTTTCTTTTCAGCCGATATATCACAGGTGTGCGGCTGGAGAAGCCAGCAACCCAGGAAGACCAATGAGTATGGACAATAACAGCCCTAAAAAAAGCCTCCTCTCTTCAGCCAAAGAATTAGGAGAGGTGCAGTTTAGCAAGATAAAAATCTTTAAAACAAGAAATGCTCAACTGTAGCCAAACACCATGGGAGAAAACTGCACCCCAGCCCTACCCACTCCCATGAGCAGGGGTCGAGTGGGGAGCCCTGCCTGGCAGTAACCAGCACCCCAGCCCCTGAGACAGGCTGGGACCCGGGACCCTCTGCTGCAGCGCTGCAATGCTTGCACCTGGACACACCGCTCCTTGAGCGACAAAATACAATGAAACTGTATGGGACTTGGGGCAAATTCTGGACCAAAAGATACAGAGACCAAAAAACCCACCTGTGACTTTTGAAGAGCCTGAAGCAAAAACAGGGCCTTGGGAGCAAAAGCAGTTACTATGCATGCTCCCTGCACACACCACCACCTAAGGGTGGGCAAAACACCTAAGTGACCCCTCTGGCCAGACCCCTGGACACACCCCCACCCTCACCCCATATAAGGGACAAGCTCACCGCCCTCAGGGAGCAAACAAGCAAGGGAATCTGTTGTTTTGTTCTTGCTGCCCCTCTCTGCTGCAGCAGAGGTCCCCATTAAAGCCTGTCTGAATTTCTTGTCTGGCGCTAGTCGATTTCTATTGATTGGGGAAGATCAAGAACCCTGGTCACTAACACCCCACCACGAGGGTGTGAGTTGCCTGGGTTCCACTCGGTGGTTCATTTCCATGTGCCTCAGCTGGGGCTGGAATGTCCAAAGCAGCTTCTTCATTCACAGGACTGAGATGCCCGGGTGGCCGGCAGCTGGCTGAGTACCTGTCTCTGCCCCTCGCCCCCTCCCCTCCCTGCCCTTATCCCCACGTGGTCTCTCCCGCCAAGTACCTGGCCCTACTTATATGGTAGCTCAGGGTTTCAAGAGCATATAGTCCAAACGGACAAGTTCCAACGTGTGCATGTGTCGTGCTCAACTCTTTGTGACCCCGTGGACTGTAGCCCGCCAGGCTCCCCCGTCCATGGAACTTTCCAGGCAAGAATACTGGAGTGAGTTGCTGTTTCCTACTCCAGGGAATATTCCCGACCCAGGGATCGAACCCGAGTCTCTTGTATCTCCTGCACTGGCAGGCAGATTCTTTACCACTGAGCCATCTGGGAAGTCCTCCAAGGTGTGAGCGTTTAGCTCTCAAGCCTCTGCTTCCATCATGCTGGCCAACATCTCACTGGCCAAAGCAAGCCAATGGCCAAGCCCAGAGTCCGTGCAGGGAGGTTGGCGAGGGTTACACCAGGGTGTGAGTAACAAGAGCTGGGGTTTCCATATGGGGGTGGGGAGCTCCAGGGTACCAGGATAGGTCTATGATGGGACCCAAGACTTTGCATTTTTTTTTATAACCTTCTTTCCAGGTAGCTCCCCACTATGATAGACAGCCCAGGGAGCACACCTGGAGCACTGCTCCTAGCCTGTAATGCCTGTTCCATGACACTGTGATCAAAGAGGCTTTTACATCTCCCTAATGTTTGAGCAGCGATCAAAGGGAATGCCAGTCACAGTCGCTGTTCTAGGGGGCGGACAGCCCAGGGCAGACACACACACACAGGAAGGCTGTTCAGGCACTGGCCTCTCCCATCAATCTGAAGCTCCGGCTTTTGGTCCTATCTTGGCCCCATTCCAGCCCAGAGACCTGACCTGGGTCTCCCCTCTCTCCTTCAAAGTGAGAGGGTTGGACTATTCAACCTCTGCACCACTCAGGGACCTTTTACATATTTTTTGACCAAGGAAACCCCCATTTTGAAAGATTTTAATCTATCAAACAGATTGCACATGTTTTTCAATTGGAAAACAAATTTACTTTTTACTCAATTATCAGGTCGAGCTTCTGACCGGCATGGTATAATCAACATTTCCACGCTGAACTGAGAAAATTCTCACCAAAAGCAAAGAGCTCTGAAGTACTGGATGGGCTGGGTTGCCTCAACTGGGAAATGCTCAACAAGGCGACAGGTTTTTGCAACATTCAAAACAACCGAGCCTCAGGAATTCCCTGACAGTTTAGTGGTTAGGACTCCGTGCTTTCACTGGCAAGGGCCCAGGTTCGATCCCAGGTTGAGGGAACTAAGATCCCATAAAACTCACAGCAAGGCCAAAAAACCCCCCAAAATAACCAAGCCTCAGGACTTCCCTTGTGGTCCAGCGGTTAAGTATCTGCCTTCTAATGAAGGGGACGTGGATTCCATCCCTGGTCAGGAAAGTAGGTCCCACGTGCCGCGGGCTAACTAGGCCCACACGTGGCGACTAGAGAAAGCTTGCACGCCACCAAGAAGACCCAGCACAGCCAAGATAATAATAATTTTTTAAAAAAGAAATATGTTTTTAAAAAATAACCAAGCCTCTCTCTGGAACCTGGGGCTGGGGGGCGGAGTGCCAGCTGAGATCGGCTGGACGGGGAGCCCTCTAAGTAAGAACCCATCCAACTCCAAGCAAGCTATGTGGTCAGTACCTCTCGGAGCTGCCACGAGGCAGCACACTGCTGAGCACCATGGGGACAGCTCAGGGCATCTAAGGTAACACAGCGCATGACAGTGGCCACTGGTGCCATTTGACTATTCAAATTTAAGTTAAATAGAATCAAATACATTTGAAAATACTATTCCTAAAACAACAACAACAAAATAATTCCTCCGCTGTACTAGCCACATCTCGTGTGTTCAACAGCTGCATGTGGCTAACAGCTACCGCCTTAGTGTCGAAACTGCTCACTTGCACCACTGCAGAAAATTCAGACAGAGCTAGGAGGTCTGCTTCATGCAAAATGGGGTGTGCCTGGCATCACACACTTGACTGGGGCCCCCCAAAACGAGTTCTCTACACATTACAGTCTAGTTGCTCCCCTGCTCCTATGACACAACGGGGCTGCATTTCTCCAACAGAAAAAAAAAAAAAAAACTGGCTCCAAAGTACTGCAAAAATCACTCAGGGATGCAGCCAACCTTTAAAATCATGTGCTACGTTTAGAGAGAGATGATTAATCTCCTGACAAAACTACATTACTAAGAATATCTGGAGTAAACCACCAAGTATGATCCCTGTCAACATCCCTCCGCCAGGATCCCCCACCTCCCCCCCAAAAAAGGAAGGGAAGGAGGGGCTGGGTGTTTGCTCACCCTGACATATGGAAACCTTTTTGACCCTGCCAGCCCCATACTTGGCATTCTGTAGTGTCTCTCTATTTCTGAAGAACAGGCTTCTCCACCAGGGGGTAGGGTGGGAAAGATGGAGGGGATGTCTGATTCACTGTGAAAGTAATTTCCAGGAGCAGACACTGTTGGTTGTCTAACCAACAGCCATTCCTCTTTGGCTCATGCTGACCAGAATCCTGATTACATAGCAAGTGACTCAGAAGAAATGATGGTCGGCCCAAGCTTGCACACCACCAAGAAGATGAGGGCCCAAGGCGGGGGCCCTCAACCTCGACACTACTGACGTTTGGGGCCATATCGTTCTTTGTTGGGGGGCTGTCCTATACACTGCAGATGCTGGGTAACATCCCTGGCTCTACCCACTAGATATCAGTAGCGTCTACACTCCCCCACCCTCCCCACTCCCCCCACCCTACCCCCAGCCATTATAACAACCAAAAACCTCTGCAGACATTGCTGAATGCCCTGTGGGAAGCAAAATCAACCCAGACTGAGAACCACTGGTCCACGATATACACTCTAAGCCAGTGGTTCTCAGATTGAACATTCATCAGAATCACCTGGAAGACTTGTTAAAACCACATTGCTGGGCCTCACCCCGAAGTTTCTTTCTGATTCAATATGTCCATAGAGGGGCTCAAGAATGTGCCTTTCTATTGAGTGCTCAGGTGAGGCGGATGCTCCTGGTCTAGGGACCCCACTTGAAAAACCACTGGTCTGGGACCTCCCTGGTGGTCCAGTAGTCAAGACTTCGCTTTCTAATGCTGGCAGTGTGGGTTTGATCCCTGGTCAGGGAGCTAAAATCCCACCTGCCTCGTGGCCGAAAAACCAAAACATAAGACAGAAGTAATACTGTAACAGATTGCATAAAGACTTTAAAAATGGTCCACACCAAAAAAAAAAAATCTTTAAAGGAAAAATGACTCCCCACTCCCCGCCTTCCCTCCAGCCCCTGGCAACCACCATTCTACCTTCTATGCTTGTCGGTTTGCCTAGTCTGGGCACCTCATATTAAGTGGAATCTCCAACACTCGTCCGTTCGTGCCTAGTTTCTTTCACTCAGCATGATTTCAGTGTTCGTCCGTGATGCAGCACGTACGAGAATTTCATTCCTTTTGTTTGTCTGTTTGGCTGTGCTGGGTCTTTGTTGAAAGCTCAGACTTCTGTAGTTGCGGAGAGCGGGCACTATCTTCGCAGCAGTGCACGGGCCTCTCCTTGAGGTGGCTCCTCGTTTCGGAGCACAGGCTCGAGGCGCGTGGGCTTCAGTATTTGCAGCACGTGGGCTCAGTAGTTGAGGCACATGGGCTTAGTTGCCCCCCGGCATGTGGAATCTTCCCCGATCAGGGATCAAACGCACGTCCCCTTGCATTGGCAGGCAGATTCTCATCCACTGTACCGCCAAGAAAGCCCTTCACTCCTTTTTAAGGCTGAACACTTTTTTGTCACGTGGATTTACCACACTTTGTCCATTCATCCACCAATGGACACTTGGGTTGTTTTCACCTTTTGGCTATGGTTAATAATGCTGCTATGAACACTGGCATTTCAGTATCTGTTTCAGTCCCTGCTTTCAATTCTTTTGAGTAGAGACCTAGAAGTGGGAATTTTTTTTTTATCATATTCTGTGTTTAATTTTTGATGAACCATCAAATTGTTTTCCACAGCAGCTGTACCATTTTACATTCCCATCAACAATGCAGAAGGGTTCCAATTTCTCCACATCCTCACCAACACTTGTTATTTTCTGCTTTTTTTGATAATGGCCATCCTAATGGGTATGAAGTGGTATCTCATTGTAGTTTTGATTTGCATTTCCCTAATGATTAATTGGGGAATTATTGAACATCTTTTCATGTGCTTATTAGCCATCTGTATATCTCCTTTAGAGAAATGTCTATTCAAGCCCTTTGCTTATTTTTTAAATTGGTTGTTTGGTTCTTTGTTGTTGAGTTGTAGGAGTTCTTCATACGTTCTGAACATTACTCCCTGGTCAGATACATCATTTGCAAATATTTTCTCTCATGCTGTAGACTGTCTTTTCACTCTCTTGATAGAGTTTTAAATTTTGATAAAGTCCAATTTATATATTACCGCCCTGGTAGCTTAGCTGGTAAAGAATCTGCCTGCAACGCAGGAGACCCAGCTTTGATCCCTGGATTGGAAAGAGCCTCTGGAGAAGGAAATGGGAGCCCACTCCAGTATTCTTGCCTGGAGAATCCCATGGACAGTCCATGGGGTTGCAAAGAGTTGGACTGAGCGACTAACACGTTCACTTTTTGTATTTATTTTTTCTTTGGTTGCCTGTGCTTTTGGCATCATATCCAAGCAACCACTGCCAAATCTCATGTCATGAAGACTTCCGCCTACATTTTCTTTGAAGACTTTTATCACTTTAGTTCTTACATTTATGCCTTTGATCCATTTTTGTACATGGTGTAAGGTAAGGGTCCAACTTTATTCTTTTGCACGTGGATGTCCAATTTTCTTACCTAGGACACTTTTAAAACTCAAGTCCAGCCTCACCCTAGACTCTGTGTGGTGGGGCCCAGGCACCAGCAATCCCAAGGTCCTCAGGTGGTGCCCAAGGGCATCCCAGGCTGAGAGCCACTGCCCTGCTGCACTTCTTAGTCCTTCTTAGTCCCGGGTCATCTCGTGTTGGTCTGTCTCCCCACTTTCTAGTACAAGGCTGGGCCTGGTGTGGGAGATCATAGCCTTGGAACTTCTCAGACATATGGGTTCCATGCCCAGGGCTGTGACAGGTACATCTGAGGAGATGAAGCAGAATCAGCCGCAGGCTCAGCCCCAGGAAGCGTGGGTGGCCTCGGGAGAGATTACAGAGTCTGATGGTAACCGCCTGCTGGAGGGTGCGGGACAGGCTGTCCGTGCTACGAAATCAGAGAAGTCTGGCTGCTGCGGGGAGGGCTCCTGGGGATACAGCTGGGTGGGCCAAGGAGGAAAGGGTGTTCGGGGGAGGAAAAGCTTGAGCAGAGGTGCAGAGGTGAGGGCATACGGAGCAGATGGGGGAGCCTCACTGGAGAAGCCTCCCAAGGAGCATAGAAGGAGCAAACTTAGGGGAATTCCCTGGTGGTCCAGTGGTTAGGACTCCACACTTTCATTGCCAAGAGCACAGGTTCAGTCCCTGGTCGGGGAACTAAGAGTCTGCAAGCTACGTGGTGTGGCCCCCAAAATTACAAAAATAACAAAGAAAAATTTAAAAAGGAGTAAGCTTAGCAGCTGGGAAAGATTGAAGGCAGAAGGAGAAGGGGACGACAGAGGATGAGATAGTTTGATGGCATCACCAACTCAATGGACATGAGTTTGAGCAAGCTCCAGGAGTTGGTGATGGCTGGGGAGGCCTAGCGTGCTGCAGTCCATGGGGTCCCTAAGAATTGGACACGCCTGAACTACTGAACAACAACAAATAAAAAAGCTTAGCAGAAGCCAATGGCTATTAAAAACACGTCTGCTTTTCCATTACTTTACTCATCTTATACTGGGTATAAGGGCAGCACCGACCTCACAGGGCAGCTGGGGGGGAAGAAAGGCCCCTGGAACCATACCTGACACAGAAGAAGCACTCAGTTATGTCAGAATCCATTGCCACAACTGTCTTTAATCTCAAAAATAACACTAAGAGACATCTACCATTATCTCCATTTTTTAAAAAAGAGGAAAACTGGGGTCAGAGAGGTGAAGTGAGCAGCCCAATGTCACACAGCAGGAATGAGCCACGATTCAAACTCTATTCTGACTCTAATGCCCATGCACAAATCTTCCATAAACCTGGGGGGCCAAAGGCTAGATTCCTGGGATCCAGATCTAAGAGGGCCTCCCAAGGCCACTGTGCCTGGCCCAACTCCTTTGTTCTGCAGAGAAAGACACCCAGAGAAGCAGGGCTGAGAGCACAAAGCCCCACAGCATGTCAGGGCAGAGGGATCTGGCTGAAGCTTCTAGATAAACCAATGGGCAGAACAGGTCGCTGAGGCCACCAGCAGTCACTGCTCAGCAGGTCAGCGAGTACCGCATGCCCTGTTCCCAGCCAGCTCAGCAGGAGAGCGCTGGGGAGCTGGAGCACCACCCGGGGTGGGGGAGGCTGCCACCTCCTGCCTCTCCCCTTGAGCTGGCAGAGATCACCCGGAGTGGCTCTCAGCCCCCATCCCTCTCAGTGAGGGCCCAGAGCCCAGAAACCCCCTGACAGGCCCCCACTGCAGCCTCGTACCCACCACAGGGAGGAAATGGGGCAATTATAGATGACCTTTGCAGGGAGCAGAGTGTAAACTGGAATCCATTTGCCTGAGCAGTCTTCATCATTACCGCAGCAATTATTCACAACAAGCCATTGTGGCCAAGGCTTCAGTGCAGGTGCTCTGGCCCCTGTCATCCCCCTCCCAGGCTGTCCTTTGCCCCATGGCATAATCTCCTGCATTTGCACAACCTGCTGCCTCTCCACTCGCCAGTTACAACTACAGAGTGGGCGAGCAGTCCATCATCAACCCAGGTTTGGGAAATGTTAGGGGGTACAGTAAAGAATTCCTGAATATTTCCTGTTCATTCCCTCATTGCCAACTTTTCCAATAACTCACAGCTCCTTCCCCACACCCTCCCCCCCCACATCTAAATAACCTCTGGAAGAGTTAAGGGATGAGATGTGAGTCATTCACACTTTAGTATAAATAAGTTTACTCAACCAGCTTTCTGCCTGATGCCTAGCTGAGATCCTGCCCATTTTGGGGTTGGGTGGGAATTAGGAGTGTTGATAGAAGAGGAAAGAGAAGACAGCAGGAAGAGGGAGGGCGAAGAGGTGCTCCTGAGAGAGGTATTAAGAGTAAGGGACTTTGAACTAGCCAATGGCTTGAATGGTATATCTCATAATAAGAACTGGAGAGAGACTTGAACTTGTAGTAACTAACACTCATGCCAGAATCCCGACAGTAATGAACCAATGTTTGCCTGAGCTCCATGGGACACATCAAGTACAGCAGAGAGACCCGCCTATACAGTGCTCAGCTGGATATCGGTCCGAATCCTCACTACTCAAAGCGTGGTCCATGGGCCAGCAGCACTGGCATTAACTGGGAGTTGATGAGAAATGCAGATTTGGGCCCATAAGGCCTCCTAACTCAGAATCTTCAAGCAAGGTCTCCAGAAGACTGCTGAGCCCATCAAGGTTGGAACAGTTAGGCCCAGAGAGTCCCTGGAATACCTGCTTCTAAGAGTACTTTGATGGGCAACAGGCTGGGGGCCGGGGTGCTGAGGTGCTGGTCCTGAGTTGCTTTCTAAAGGAAGGGAGGAGCTACAGGCCAGGGAAACTGAGCAGTAAACTGGGGGCCCTGGACTTGGAATCCACCACTGGACTCATGGTCACTTTGCACTAACTTGCTGCATGACTTTGAACAAGTGACTGGCCTTGATTTCCCCTTCTGTCCTAGGGAGCTGACACGACGTTCTCTTGCTGTCTTTGGGGGCAGCATTGAAACCCAAAGGAGTTTAGATGAGAAGCATTTTGGAAACCGTGAAACACTAGAGAGGGTGCCTCCCTGCAGCTGCTGCCAGCTATCCTCGTGAGATTCATAGAAGGTGGCCTCGTGGACAGCAAAATGAACCCGTTTCCTTCCACAGCCCTTTGGAGCTGGTCTCTCAGGCTGAAAGGAAATGGCTAAATCAAGTCACACGAGGATGTTACTATCTGATGACCTTTTAATGTATCCACCAGGATTTGGTTTTGCCAAAGACCCTTGGAAATGGATATCAGGTACAGTCAAGCAGGGGTGGTCCCAGGGCTCCCCAAATCTCACACCCACCCACATACCATGGAGCAGCAGTTTCCCACCCTGACTGCACAAAAGAATCACTGATGTTTCTGGTAAAGGTATGAATTTATATTACCATAAAATACTTCCATAAAAACAACAGTATGTTCATTTAAAAAAATAAAACAACAACAAAATACTATATACCCAGGCAAGGAACGAGATTTTAAAAATAAAAGTCTGAGAAAGGAAAGAAAAAAAAAAAGAATCACTGATGCCTGGACCACCAGAATGGCTAAAATAAAATGACAGACAATATCAAGTGTTGATGAGGCTGCAGAGCAACCAGAACTCTGGCACACTGCTGGTGGGGCTATAAAACAGTGCAGCCACTTTGGACAACTATTTGGCAATACCTACTAAAGTTCACCAACCCTGCCACTCTCGAGTGGCCACCCGACAGCAAGGAGTGCTCACGGCCACCAAATGGCATGTACGTAAGGGACTTCCCTGGAGGTCCAGTGAGTAAGACTCAGTACTTCCACTGCAAGAGAGGGAGTGCCGGTTCATTAGATCCAAAAAAAATAAAAGGCAGGAGGCATGCACATGAATGCACAAGGCGGTGGGGTTCACACCGGCCCCCACACAACCCAAATGTCCCCCAGCACCTGAGAAGCTAAATAAAGTGTGTGCTGGGCTGTGCGCTACCCGCCCCAGAAGCCCTGCCTCAGGACAAGGTGTGCCCGAGGAATATTTACTGCTGACAAGTCTGAGTCCTTCCCCAAGGACTGTCCTCCACCTCACAGCCCCCTCGCAGGGGAAGCTCACATCCAATCACTGGTTCTTACAGGCCTGGATCCCTGGATTTTTAATGCAGGACAACCCTGACGTGCCATCTCAGCCTTAGCACTCCTCAGGGGATCAAGCGAAGCCAGTGTTAAAAGTGCACTGTCAGGGACTCCCCTGGTGGTCCAGTGGTTAAGATTCCACACTTTCAATGCAGGAGGCACGGGTTCAAACCCTGGTTGGGGGAACTAAGACCCCAAGTGGTGAGACCAAAAAATAAATAAAGGAAAAACCTAGGAGCACTTAAAAAAGAAAAAGTGCACCGTCGATTCAACCCCTCCTTCTCCCTGCCCTGTTCTGCTTCCCTCACCTCATACAAGGAGAACAAGACCCTTAGACCTTCCTGAACAAAAATCACTTCAGAGCCTGTCTCCCCAGGAACCCATCCTGAATCAGCATCAGGAACAGCTCTCAGAAGCAGCCCCTGAACCCGCAGATGGAGCTGGGTTACCCACTGTGGGCCGACAGTGAGGACCACAGCTGGAGCAGCACTGGCCACGGGCTAGCACAGCAGTGAAGCTGCAAACCCTTTTCCATGTTGGACGGGAGGGGAGCACACTGCGGGGTCGGGCAGTCTCTCCAGAGTTTGAGACCGGGGCGGGTGGCTGGTGATTAATGATAAAGCCCATGGAATGGGCTGGCTGTTGCTGGGGCTCTCGTGCACTGGTGAAAGACAATTCTAAAAGGCTGAGAGTGATTAATCACTAATTTAAGGCCAAGTGTGGAAGCCAAGGGCCTCCTTAGCTGCATATAAATCCTCCTCTCCTGCAGCTGGAGGGGAGGGGAAAGCTAAGGAGCAGGCGCGGAGCTTAATTATAAGCAGAGCAGAATGTCAGGGAAGGCGGAAGTCTCAGCCCAGGATGAGTCTTCAGCACCAAGGTCAGGTCCTGCTCTTTCCTGTGTCCAAGGAAGTGTCCCCCTTGGAGTCCAGAATGCGCCCTGCTGGAAGATGACGCAGGGATCCTGCCTTAGAACTAGCTCGTTCCTCGCCTGACCACCAGAGCAATAGCTAAGGTAAGTCACACCTCAGCTGGCTGCCTGAGGGAGCCCAGTGCTGGCAGAACCAGAACACGGTAGATGCCATGGGGGACGAGCGGGGTGGGGGTGGGGGGGGGGGAGGAGGGCCCAGGGGGCGGGGGGTGGGGCTGGGTCAAGGGGGCAGGGCATAGAGTCCGATAAAGGAGAGTTAATTCCACACACACACTGACAAGGACCCCGAAAGATGGTACGAGCATGGTGCTTGGAGAAAGTGGTCACAGGGGACTCCCTGGTGGTCCAGTGGTTAGTGAACCACCACTAAGGACTCGGTGCTTGCACTGCCAAGGGCCCCAGGTTCAATCTCTGGTCAGGGAACTAAGATTCCAGAAGCCCAGAAGCCGCATGGCTCAGCCAAAACAAAGTGGTATCCTGGCACAAGAGGTAGAAATGCCCGGGCTGCAGACAGTGGAAGAGAAGGCAAAAGGCTCAGAGAGGTGAGCACGTCGGGTGAATACGGCGCGTCAGGCTGGAGAACCCACCAGGCGTCCGTCTTCCGCAGGACAGCCTCATGGAATCGTTATCTGCCAAAGCCGTAGGAAAGTGTTGGCCACAAGTTGGCGGGCCGCAGCAGCCTGACAAGCTCAGGGCTGTGTCCTCTGAGGACCTGAGACCAGGAGCCACTGGGACAGAACTGGGCATCCTGACGCAATGATGGTGAGAGTGTCCCCAAGTAAGAGGCCAGGTGACAGCACTGACTGGTCAGAACAAGGTGGGCGGTGTTATCACAGCTCTTGAGCAGGTCAGAGGGCAGCTGGGAGGGCCTGACCCGCAGAGCTTTGCATATGGGAGATGGCTACCAAAACCAGGCATGTCAAGGGGCAGCCAGGACCCGGCCCACTCTCTGTAACCAAAACAAACCAAGGCCTGATGACCCCTGGGCTGCACCCCAATAAAACGTTATGATTTCTTGCCCAGTTTCCAGACTTGAGCAAGGTTTCAGGTCCAGCTGATGGAAGGAGAGGCCAGGTGCCTGGGAGCAAGTGTCCTGCGGCCCAGAACAAGTATATACGGTAATGCTCCCACCAGACCCTCCCCAGAGGGGCTGACACAGCCATTCATCAGGGAAAGGGAACTGGGCAAAGAGAAATCCACAAATACCCAGGCATCTCAAGGACTATGAGACACAGGGGCCCTAACAGTCATCACAGCCCCATTAGAATAGGACCATATGGGAACCACGAGATAAATGGATTCCTGGCCCAGGTCTGGCTCCCAGGGTGTCCCGTGGGTCCACCCCAGGTCCCTCTGTATGACGTGGGGGCAGTCACCGCCCTGTCTGGCTGGTGTGTGCCCTGCAGGTGAAAGGCTGCCCTAGGCAGGGAGGTCAGGGGAGCGGAACGTAGACACATACTGAGATCCAGGCCCTGTGAACACCCAGAGTGTCCTCGGAATCTACCAGACTCCTCTCAAAATCCCAGTCCACCAGGCCCCACCCCCGCCTGCTCCCCATCCCCAGGCTCTGCCTCCCTCCCGCCGGCACCAGCTCCCCAACTGCATCACCCCAACAAACAGTTCTCTCCCTCTCCCACGTGACCCAGTTTTCCCTCCGTATGGGACCTTTCCTATATGGAGAAAGGGCAGTGTTTCTGTCACTAAAAAAAAAGTCCCATGCTGCATGCATGCTGCCCTCAGCTCCTGCCTGCTTGGCTTGCTCCTTGGCTTGTAGAGGACACCCACTCCCTCCTAAAGCCCTCCAATCCGGCTCTGGCCTCTCCTAGTCCCCGCCCTCCTCCTCCCTGTGCTCAGTCGCCACCCCATCGTCAGCCCTGACACACGTGGACCCCCGCTTCTCTAACACTGCACACACACCCCCCCCCCCCACTGCAGTCACTCCTTGGTCTCTCCAACCTCTGTGCCTGCACCCTCAGCCCGGCCTGGGGTCCCTCCTCTTCCCCACCTACGCCCACTCTCGAGGGGTGTTCATCCGGCCTGTGGCTTTAACACCTCACTCCAGTTTCCAGCCCCAGCCCTGCCACTGAATTCCAGCCTGTAAACCCAACCACCTCCTCAATGGCTCCCCCGTTCAGATGTTAAACAGGTAGGCAGACACGTTCCAGCAGAACTCTTGATTGCTCAGCTCTCTTCTCCACCTCAGAAAAGGACACCTCTATTCACCCACATGCTCCAACCAAAGTCCTACTTTCCTCTCCTTCCCTCACCCCCACATCCCACGATTCTCCCCTCACCAGACCCAGAATCCAGCCCCCCTGCCCCCCCTCTGGGGGCAGTGGGTCCACACCACAATCTCTTTCACCTGGAAGATGTGTCGTTTCCTAAAAGGTCTCCCTGCTTCCATCCTTGCCCCTTCAGTTCGTTTGCCTGACAGTCATCGTAAAATATAATTTTGATGTGTCCTCCCCTGCTGAAACCCCCTAGTGACTCACGTTTCACTGAGAACAAGCTGCCCGGGACCTCCAGGCCTACAGCCAACATGGCGGGTCCCACCCTGTCTGTCTTTACCTCCAGCCTCTTCACCCGCCCCTCGCTCCCCTCCTGCCAGTTCGTCCTTGCTGCGACCCTGACACAAATCAGGCCCTTGGCTGCCTCAGGGCCTTTGCATCTGCTGCTGGACAGCTCTTCCCGTGATGTCCACGGGCTTGCTTCCTGCCTTGTTTAGGTCTCAGATCAATGTCCCTGACCCCCGCCTCATCTAAAACAGCCATCACCCCCTGGTCCCTACCCCTGTTCCATTTTTCCATTGTAACACTTATCACTCCCTGATGTTACTTTTTTAAATTAATAGACTATTTTTCGGAGCAGTTTCAGGTTCAGGAAGAACTGAGCAGAAAATAGAATTCCCACACAGCAACCTTCCCCTCTGACACACACACACATATACTCCCCTACCCTCAACATCCCTCATCAGCGTGGTTCCTTTGGTGCAATCAATGAATCAACACTGACACATTATCATCAACCAAAATCCATCATTTACACTAGGGTTCACTCTTGTTGTACAGTCTATGGATTTGGGCAAATGTATAATGGCATGTAACTACCACTTTAATCTCACACAGAAGAGTTTCATTGCCCTAAAAATCCCTGTGCTCTATTTATTCATCCTTCTCTCTCTCCAAACCCCTGGCAACCATGACCTTTTTATTGTCTCTGTAGTTTTGCCTTCTCCAGAATGTCATATAGTTGCAATCACATAAGTAGCCTGTTCAGATTAGCTTCTTTCATTTAGTAATATGTCTTTTAAGGTTCCTCCATGTCTTTCATGGTTTGACAGCTCATTTCTTTTCATCATGGAATAACATTCCATTGTCTGGGTATACCCAGTTGTTTATTCATTCACCTGTTGCAGGTCATCCTGGTTGCTTCTGGGTTTTGGCAATTAAATTCCTTAATGTTCATAATACACAGTAGCAAGCTAAAGGCACGGACGAGTCCCGCAATAAAGAAAACTCTTTCCCTTGGTTGAATTTGCTTTTTTCCAAATTGAGGCTTTCAAACTGTGGTGTTGGAGAAGACTCTTGAGAATCCCTTGGATAGCAAGGAGATCAAACCAGTCAATCCTAAAGGAAATCAATCCTCAATATGCATTGGGAGGACTGATGCTGAAGCTGAAGCTCCAATACTTTGGGCACCTGATGCGAAAAGCTGACTCATTAGAAAAGACCCTGAAGCTGGGAAAGAATGAAGGCAGGAGGAGAAGGAGATGACAGAGGACAAGATGGTTGGATGGCATTATCAACTCAATGGACATGAGTTTGAGCAAACTCCAAGAGATACAGTGTGAAGGACAGAGAAGCCTGGCGTGCTGTCCACGGGGTCCAAAGAGTTGGACACGACTGAGCGACTGAACAACAACAATCATGTGTCCAAGTGCAGCTTCCTGCCTCCTGGAGCTCACCCCAGGAGGACCCCTCTGGGCTAGGGCAGCCAGGAAGGGTTTTCCTTGAAGGAGAGGAACTGAGAGCAACAAAACAGCGGGAGGTACCCAGGTAAAGCGAACAGTGGAGTTTGGGGGCTTGGAGGATGTGGACTGGGCTGGAATGAAGACCCCAAGAGAAGCTGTGGGAACTAAACCGGGGCCCTGACTCTGGTGCTGCACAGCCGCACAGCAGCTGGTGCCCCCTGGCAGGCCGCCTCCCTCCTCTGTGTCTCAGCACCACTGTGAGACGAGGCCCTACTCCCTAGAGCTGCTGAGGCTCTAAGTGGGTCCTTAGGTTGGTTTCTAGAACTCAAACAGCCTAATGCTTCCAACACCCAGACTGAGTCTCTAAAGACCTTTCCCCAGGAAATGGGTCCACAGGGAAAAGCCAACCCCTAGAAATGGGGAAAAAACATTTGCAAATCATCTATATGATGAGGGCCCAGTATCTGAACACATAAAGAACTCTAAAAACTCAACAATAAAAAGACAATTTACCCAATTTTAAAATGGGCAAGGGTATGAAAAGACATTGCTCCAAAGAAGATACAAAAGTCCAATAAGCACAGGAAAAGATGCTCAGTATTATCAGTCATTAGAGAATGTAAATCAGGCCCACACTAAGGTGTTACTTCCCATGCACTAGGGTGGCTATGATTGGAAAAAAAAAAAAAAAAGGACAATAACAAGTGTGGTGAAAATGAAGAGTAACTGACACTTTCATATGTTGCAAGGAGGGAATGTATATGTCTAGAAACAGTCTGGCAATTCCCCAAAAAGTTAAATAGAGAGTTACCATATGATACAACAATTCCATTATAATTATATATCCAAGAAAAATGAAAACATCTCTACATAAACGCTTGTACATAAATGCTCATAGAAGCATTATTCATAATAACCAAACACTGAAAACAACTTAAACATCCATCAATGACTGAATGTATAAACAAAATATGTAATCCACACAATGGAATATTATGCAGTCACAAAAAGGAATAGAGTACTGTTCAGTTCAGTTCAGTCGCTCAGTCGTGTCCAACTCTTTGCAACCCCATGGACTGCAGCACACCAGGCCTCCCTGTCCATCACCAACTCCCGGAGTTTACTCAAACCCATGTCTGTTGAGTTGGTGATGCCATCCAACCATCTCATCCTCTGTCATCCCCTTCTCCCGCCTTCAATCTTTCCCAGCATCAGCATCTTTTCAAATGAGTCAGTTCTTCATATCAGGTGGCCAAATTATTGGAGTTTCAGCTTCAGCATCAGTCCTTCCAATGAATATTCAGAACTGATTTCCTTTAGGATGGACTGCTTGGATCTCCTTGCAGTCCAAGGGACTCTCAAGAGTCTTCTCCAACACCACAGTTCAAAAGCATCAATTCTTCGGCGCTCAGCTTTCTTTATAGTCCAACTCTCACATCCATACATGACTACATATACTGTTACACGCTACATGGAACATGGACGAACCTTATAAACAGTGTGTTAAGTTAAAGGAGCCAGACACAAAAGGTAAAATTCACTTACATGAAATATCCAAAATAGGCAGATTGATAGACACAGAGAACAGATGGGTGGCTGCCAGTAGCTTGAGGAAGCAGGAATTGAGCAGTGACTGCTAATGGGTTTCTTTTCGGAGAGATGAAGATGTTCTGGAGTTAGATGGTGGTGGTGATTGTGATAGTAGTGATTAGAAGCAGCGATTCACAACTTTGTGAATGTGCTAAAACCTGCTGAATTATACATTTTAAGAAGGTGAAAATTATGGTGTATGAATTATATCTCAAATTTGTAAATGTATATGTGTGTATTGGGTTGGCCAAAAAGTTTGTTCAGATTCTTCTGTAAGATGTTATGGAAAAACTTGAATGAGCTTTTTGGCCAACCCAATATAATTGTATGTATATCTCCATGTATAATGTGTTTTCCGGGCCCTCAGAAATGCCATCAGTCACTTCTCCAGATCTCTGAGCCTCTCCCATGCCTCCTTGGACCCCCTGCCTGCCCCACCCACAGGCTGGATTGCTCAGCTGAGCTGGGCAGTGACAGCTGGAGTGCTGTGGTCCACAGGGAGGCCTGTGTGCCCAGCAGCGGCCGGGAGGCAGGAGAGCCCTGAGAGCCGAGGCCATCCCACCTCTGCTGCAAGTTAACGTCAGCTTTCCATCACATTTTTCTCCCCCACCAGATGGTGAGTTTTCTAATTTGATCATTTTGTTTGCCAGACTTCTATAAAGAAATTTTCCTCTTCATCTATTTTGTTATTCTGAAATCTGGCATATGTAGTAGGATAAAGGCTTGATTCCTTCTCTTGATCATTTCTCTAGAGAAATGAGTTGGTGCTGTAGCAACCTCTAAAGGTGACCAATGAGTACTTTTTCTAGTTTTAAAATATTTAAGTATATAAAATAGGTTATACATTTTAACAAGTTAATATAAAACCAACAGTTCAGTTCAGTTGCTCAGTCGTGTCTGACTCTTTGCAACCCCATGGACTGCAGCACGCCAGGCCTCCCTGTCCATGGCTAATCCCCAGAGTTTACTCAAACTCATGTCCATTGAGTCGGTGATGCCATTCAACCATATCATCCTCTGTCGTCCCTTTCTCCTCCTGCCTTCAATCTTTCCCAGCATCAGGGTCTTTTCAAATGAGTCAGTTCTTTGCATCAGGTGGCCAAAGTATTAGAGTTTCAGCTTCAGCGTCAGTCCTTCCAATGAATATTCAGGACCAATTTCCTTTAGGATGGACTGGTTAGATCTCTTGCTGTCCAAGAGTCTTCTCCAACACCACAGTACAAAAGCATCAAATTCTTTGGTGCTCAGCTTTCTTTATGGTCCAACTCTCACATACATACATGACCACTGGAAAAATCATAGCTTTGACTAGACAAGCCTTTGTTAGCAAAGTAATGTCTCTCCTTTTTAATATTCTGTCTACGTTGGTCATAACTGTATAGAAGAAAAGTTATAAAGCCAACAGCCACCATTAATATAAAATCACCACCATCTAGGTCAAAAATAGAGAACTGCCAGGGCTCCAAAAGACCCCCATGGACACTTCCCCACCACAAGCCCTTCTTGTGGGTTTGTGGGAGAGCCTGGAGGGACCAACCATTCTAAATAGCTGGGGTTATTAGCTGCTTTGTTTTGGGTTTGACCACAAAGTATGCATCCAAAACCAAATAGTTCTGTCTCTTCTTGAATTTTAATTAATGGAATGATGTATTATTTTATGCCTGTCTTTTTTGTTTTCAAAATCAACATTTTCTTTTTATCATGCAACTAGATTCTTCTTTGCAGGAGTAGTCCCTTAGTTTTTATCTTTGCACAGTGTTCTGATATGTGAATGTATCGTGATTTACTTATCCAGTTTACTGTTTGCAGACATCAATGTTGTTTTCTTGTGAAAAATGATGCTTGGAACATTCTCATCCATGTCTTTGGATAAATATATGCGTGCGTCCTGCAGGGTGTATCCCCCGGAGCGGAACTGCTGCATTGCCGGGAATGTTCACTAGCATTACTAGATAATTCAGCTCACAAGCAGTGTGTGTAGGAGCCCAGGCTCCCTGTTTTTGCAGACAGTTGGTTATTAGCAGGCTTTTCTGTCGTTCGGAGTTTGTATTTTTTTTTTTAACGTTTTGATCATCATCATGGATTTTTATAAATTTGATGAGTCCCAGTCCTTCAGTCATTCTCAGCGATGCTCAGATTGTCCTCTCTTTGGTCAGTGGGAACCTCCTGAAGTTGACTCTGGCACCATTCATACGGTTTTGGAAGTGTCCTTGCTTCCTGGAATGAAGTTTTACGGCTCCTCAGAGCTGCAATCAGTCATTTCTCCAAAGAGCTAGAGAAGCAGGGGGCAGGCAACTCCGATCTCTGGAGCTGATGCAGGCTGCGGTGCTCACCCCCAGTCTAGAGGGGTCCCTTCCCACTCTTACCCTCCTCGGGTGGAAATGTTATAACTTGAATTCTCCCTGCTAGGCTTATCTTGGCCCTGTGTGGGGAAACGTGAGCGGGGAAGGAAGCCCGCTCTGAGCTGACCCCCACCCCTCACTCTGTCCAGGGGCACCTGAGCCAGCTTTGCAGCTTACTAGGGACAGCTGGTGTGAGGGCAGAGGGGCCCCCAATGCCCAGGCCCAGCTGGGGCTGCCAGAAGGTCCCACCCAGCCAGCTGGGGCCGGTGACAAAAGTGGTGAGAAGGGGTGCGGAGGCAGGGATCCTGGCCCCCGGAGGGTGGGGAGGCCTCCCATCAGAAGCGCCCCACCTGGGGCAGGGCCAAGTGGGGCAGGCGAGACAGCAGCCGGTCACCCAACACCCGGTGAGCAGGCGGCGGCGGCAGCCTGGCGTCCGATGGAGCTGCTGATAGAGGTGACACCAGATATCCTGCTGCGGGCGTGGGGGGAGCAGGGCAGGGGAGGCAGGAGCGGAAAGAGCCATGCTCAGGGGGCGGTTTGCATCCCAGCTCCTGGAAGGACCTGGGCTTGGAGCCTTAGGGCCCTCTGCAGCCTCAGCTTGCCCATCCAAAAATGGGGCACTGGGAAGGTGAAGCGAGTTCATCAACACAACGAGCCTGGCACGGTGCCAGCACATAGTAAGTGCTCAACAAACATCACGTGCTCTCATTACTGAAGTCGGGGCTGCTGAGGGCTCAGCAGGGGTCAGCAGGGTGGGGGATCAGCTAAATGCAGGAGGAGGCACAGAATGAAAACTCCAGGGGCCAAGGACAGGGTGGTTTCATTCACCACTGAATGGTCGGTGCCCTGTTCAATCTGGGCACACAGCGCTCAATATATATTTGTTGAATGAATACGTGAGAGTAAAACAGGGGCCCAGTAGCCACTAAGACACTTTATCAACTAATGAGGGCATCCCAGCAAGAATCCGAAATCGAATCCCAGGTCTACTCCGCTGGCTGTGCAACCCCAGGCAAGTCATCCCCATCCCAACCTCAGCTTCCTTACTTATCAAAACAGCAGTAACGGTAACTAATAAATGCCTTCCTCATCAGCTTATGGCAGGGCTCAAAGCAGAAACTGGATGTGAGGTGAAGGTGGTGCTGTCAGAGCCCTTCATCGACGGGGCACCCACCCCTGAGCCACTGCAGGTGGCTCACAGATGCCCCCTTCTCCAGAGCGTTGTTATTTTTTATTGTAGTTGATTTACAATATTAGTTTCAGGTGTACAGCATAGGGTTTCAGTATTTACACAATTTACACTTCATTAAAAGATACATCCAGATAATGGCTGTAATTCTCTGTGCTGTATAGTATATCCCCGTTGCTTATCTATTTTACACATAGCAATCTTTGTCTCTTAACCCCGTGCCCCTCTCTTGCCCTTCCCCGTCCCACACAAACTCACACACACACATACATTCACACTAGTCTGGTAACCACTAGTTTGTCCTCTACATCTGTGAGTCTGTTTCTCTTTTCCGTACACATTGGTCTGTTCTCCACATATAAGTGATTTTATGCAGTATTTGTCTTTCTGACTTCATTTCACAAACCATAATGTTCTCTAGGTTCATCCATGTGGCTGCCAATGGCAGAATTTCATTCTCTTCTGTGGCTGAGTAATACTCCAGTGTGTCTCTGTGTGTGTGTGTGTTGACACACCACATCTTCCTTAGCCATCTGCTGATGGGCATCTGGGTGGCTTCCATATTTTGGCTATGGTAAGTAATGCTGCTACGAAAACTGGGGTGCATGTGGCTTTTTGAATTGGTGTTTGGACCGCAGCTTTAGGTGGGCAGCCTCAGCTAGGGGTGTCTTGGAGGCCACGCTCTAGTGACCTAGTCCTGAGAAGAGGCTCCAAAGGCCTGGCCCCTTGCCTCAAAGGAAGACAACCCTGCACTTACTGCTCCCACTCCAGGGCTCCCTACGGGACCGGAGCTGGACTCAGCTGAAAGCACCTTTCCCGGCTCCTTCCCGACCCCATCAGACGTCCTGCTCTCTCCCTTCTGTGTGCATGCCTGCAGGAAACCACGGTCCAGGAATCTCCTTCTTGGGTACAGCTTCTGGGGACTCTGACCTAAGACAGGAAGTATTTTATAAAATCTGAAGTGCCCCACACAAGTCCAGGGTTGTTTTGCTTTCCAGAAAATGCTGGAAGGAAATGAGCTGACAGGCAGGGAATCTAAGTGGCAAAGGAAGTCTGCTCCTTGGGCAGAGTCGTGCTGCCCTGCTCTCAGGGAACTCACAGGCAGATAGGGGAGACAGCCCAGAAACAACGAGACTCATACGAGGGATGCCTGAGTGCGATGAAGGAGAACAGAGCAAGGTCGGCGGTGGAGAAGGACAGGGGCTGTCTTAGGTGCTCTGGGAAGGCCTCTCTGAGGAGGTGACATGGGCAGAGATGTGGACCTCTGCAGCCAGGCATAGGGAAGAGCAGAGCAAAGGCCCTGAGGCAGGAGGATATCTGATATGCCCGGGAAATGGCCAGGAGCCCAGCGAAGAGGGGAAGGCATGAGATGAGGCCAGCAGGACCTGACAGCCAAATCACACAGGGCCTTGTAGGCCACTAGAGGACTTTTTACAGGACTTGAGATTTTATTCCAAGTAAGAGGGAGCCATTAAAGTTTTGAGCAGAGGAGGAAGATGATCTCATTTAGGTTTTAAAAGGATCTCTTTGGCTGCTGGGGCAAGGGGGGCACAGGGGGACCAGGGAGAGGCTGCTGCAGTAATCTGGGAGAGCGAGAGCAGCGGTGTAAGTGGTGAGAAGCTGTGGGACTCTGGGGATCTTGACGACAGAGCCTGGTGACTGCACGAGGAGGGCTCAGAAGATGAACTCAACTACCAAGTTACAGAGGGGACTGAGGAAGATGCTAAGCTACACCACAAGGATGCAATCCACAAAACCCACACTGCGGGAAATCCTACAAGACAAACAACCCGGCTTCTCCAACAATCAATTGCCAAGGACAAAGGAAAAGATGGAGGGGGGAAGTATGGATTAAAAGAGACTAAGACTTATCAACCAATCACAATGTGTGTGGACCTTATTTAGATCTTGAGTCAAACTAGATGTGAAAAAAGAAAAAAAAAAAAAAAAAGACATCTGACAACCAGGAATGTGAATGCTGAGTGGACATTTGACGATATAAAGAAAATGATTTCTTCTTAAGTGTGATGATGGTATTATGATTATGTTAGGAGAAATCCTTATCTTTTAGAGACACATCTTGATATATTTGTGATGAAATCATGCCTGGGATTTGCTTTGAATTATTATGGAAGGGAGGGGTACAGAACTGAAACACGAGTTTGGCCGTGAGTTGACAGCATTTGAAGCTGAATGTTAGGGACAATGATGGTTCATTATACTATTCTACTTTTGGAAATGCTTATACTTTTCCATGATAAAAAGTTTAAAAAGAAAAGGAAGGAAAATCAAGTCCAAGGGGAGGCGCTGAACAGCATAAGGCCCGTCCATACGTGTCAGGCCTGAACCTCAGCAGGGGCATCCCAAAGCCCAGCCTTTGCCCCTGCCCCACTTCGGCTGCCTTTCTGCTCTGGAGGTCAGTCAAGGCTGGACCCAGGCAGGTGAGGGATAGAATGTGTGGCCCAGAGAAAGCCCAGGTGGGACAGAGTGGGGCTGGGCCGGCTGGGCCTCTGCCAGACCCTGCAAGGAGCAGGGAGAGCCCTGGGCCACCTGTCCCAGCCAGTCCCGTGAGGCCGATCATCTAACGATCCGGCTCCTGGATCTCCTACCAGCCTCATCTCCTGCTTCTTCCTCTGGGTTCCTGAACTGATTTCCCCTCCTGCCCCTGTGCCCAGCTCTCTGAATCTACCATCCTTCCCTTCCAGGTCTGCTTCTACAGAAGACCATCCACAATCAATCACCCCCAGCCTTTGGGAGCACAACTTCAAAGGACTCTCTTCACTGGGAGGAGGGGTCATCTCCTCTGCATCCAGACTGCATAGGTCTGAATCCTGCCTCTGCCACTCACCTGCGAGTGTGACCTCAGGCAAGTCACTTGACCTCAGTTTCCACATCTGTAAAATGGGATGACCTCATAAGGTTACTGAGAAGACTAAATGAGTTAATAAATGTGGACAAACAGAACAGCGCCTGGTCTATGTCAGAGGCCCTCAGACGCCCTCAGGACCCCTGGCACTGCTCTGCAGGGCCTGCCTCACTTCTCCATGCCCTCCTGACACCACAGTTACTTCCTCTCCCATCCCAGCGTGTTTCTTTTTTAAAAATTTCCGTTTTTTATTTATTTCTGTCACACTGCATAGCATACCAGATCTTAGCTCCCTAACCAGGGATCAAACCTGTGCCCCTGCAATGAGTAGAAGCACATATTCTCAACCACTGGACAACCGGTGAGGTGCCCAGCAGGTTTTGTCCACCCCAGGATTGGGAGGAGGAAGGAGAGGAGAACACAAGCCCATGAGGAGACCGGTTAGAAACCAGTCACACATGAAAGCAACCTAGGTGTCCATTGACAGATGAGCAGGTAAAGAAGTTGTGACACATACATACCATGGAATATTACTCAGCTATAAAAGGAATGCATTTGAGTCAATTCTAATGAGGTGGATGAACCTAGAGCCTATTGCACAGTAAGTCAGAAAGAGAAGAACAAACGTCGTATATTAACACATATAGATGGAATCTAGAAAGATGACACTGAAGAACCTATTTGCAGGGCAGCAAGGGAGGCACAGACAGAGAGAGCAGGCTTGTGAACACAGTGGGGGAGGAGGGGTGGGACGAATGGAGAGAGAAGCGTGGAAACAGGCACATTACCACACGGAAAACAGAGAGCCGCTGAGAATATGCGGCATGACTCAGGGAACCCAAACGGTGCTCTACAACCTAGAGGGGTGGGAAGAGGTGGGCAGTGGAAGGGAGGTTCCAGAGGGAGATGACGTATGTATACCTGTGGCTGACTCGTGTTGATGTATGGCAGAGGCTAACACAATGTTTTAAAGCAATTATCTTTCCATTAAAAATAAATAAATAAAAAGGCAAAACCAGTTACAAATAAAAACTCTTCAAACCCAAAGTAAGCAGCATCTGACTCCAATGGCATCAAGTTCGCATTGGAGGGGAGTGTAATTTAAATGCTCAATTTTTTGAGACTTCTAAGAAAAATCCCAGGTATTATGAAGTGGAGTTTATGTTTTGTAAATTATGTTTTGTAGGAGTAATGACAATTGTGATGTAAACGCAGAGCACAGGGCGCTAAAAAGCAAACATTGCCCTTCCTGCCTGGTACTTGACCTCCCAGTACTCGCCCAAGAGATAAACCATCAGACATGCAGCTCTGGGGACATCGTTATGCAAATAGGCACATAAGATACATATGTATATTTTATTTTGGGCCGAGTTGCATGGCTTTTGGGATCATCTAAAGGAAATGGCAACCCACTCCAGTATTCTTGCCTGGAGAATCCCATGGACAGAGGAAGCTTGCGGGCTGCAGTCCATGGGGTCGCAAGAGTCGGACACGACTGAGTGACTTCGACTTTGCCTTGACTAAAGGTGCCCCCCAGCAGTGGAAGCGCTGAGTCCTAACCACTGGACCATCAGCAAAGTCCCCATACGCATTTTTTGAATGGATCATACTACACATGTTGTTCTACAAAGTCATATGCTTTGACTTGCCAATATACCCTGCCATCTTTCCACCCTACTATTAAGCTCTGCCCACTTCTCTGGTCTTCAGCACCTAAAACAGCGCCTGGCACACAGAAGACATTCAGTCCACATTCACTGACCAAACAACAGAACTAACAGCTACCTAAAATCACAGCCTCTCATCAGGTCCTAATTATGTCACCAGCCCTCCTGATGGACATTTAGCTTTGCCACATGGACCATTCCACCCAGCTCTGCATGCCAAGAGGGCGCCTATAGGAGAAGCCCTGGGGCGTGGAACTGCCCCATTAAAACCTCACCCGTGTATTCTACTGTACAAACAGTTTATTGAATCACAGTATATTTCAACAACAGTTTCTAAAACATAGCAAGCTCTCAGCAAGTACTTGCTATTATTATTTATAAACATACAAATATTTCCGTATTTCCTAGTTTATACCTTCTCTTTCCTATAACTATTTATTTGCATTTCTCTTCTTAATTTTTTTTTAAATTTGCTGCAGTGGGCCTTGGTCATGTCACATGAGATCTCTCATTGTGATGCTCGGACTCTCTCGTGGAACATGGGCTCAGCAGTCACGGCATGCATGCTTAGATGCCCTGCTGCATGTAGGGTCTTAGTTCCCTGACCAGGGACAGAACGCAAGTTCCCTGCACTGCAAGATGGATTCCTCACCACTGGGCCAACAGGAAAGTCTCTCTCTTCTTATTTTAATGTAAAAAATTCTAGAACTATGTGTATTTGAAGGAATAAACGCTGGCTTTCAAAAAAAACTTGCAGCTATTGCCAAAAGAGGTCGAGCCAACCTCAGCTGATGGGAGAGTTCCAGTTTCCCACACCCTCTGCCACCTAAGAGCTTTCTTTTGATGAAGACTTTTATTTCTCAAATGGATTACTCTTCTTTAGTGACTCCACCTTTGATCATCAAACCTCCTGAATAAATAATAGGATGGATCATTTTATTTCTAACAGCACTAGGGAACCAAAATTCATAAATGGACAATTACTTTCTAGACAGCGAACAGAAACACATGCAAAAATTTTTTCAATGGACATCTTAATTTTTTCAAACTGTCAACTTCAAACAAGTGTCCCTCAATACAAAACAAGAGAAAACTAGGAGCGCTAAGCCCCCTCCCCGCCTCTCTCCCCTTCTCTCCCCGACACCTCAGCCCAGTCTAGGGGACCCAGATTTAACAAATGAAAATACAGGACACTAAGTTAAATCTGATGTTCAGATAAACAACATACAAAATTTTTAGTACCAATATGTCCCATGCAATATCTGGGACATACATATACCAAAAAACAAACAAACCAAAGCCTACCAAATGTGTTGTTTCATCTGAAAGTCAGATTTAATTGGGCATCCTAGAGTTTATCTGGCAAGCAGACCACAGCCCCCACCCAGTGTCTAAAGATCAAGTGATTTTTAAATAGGAGCCAAGACCCTCTTTGCCCTCCCAGTCTTTAGTCAACCTACTACCCCAAGCTCGAGGTCTGCACAGGCATCCAGCCCACCCTCACAGAAATGCTCCCCACCCAGAGACGCCCCACCAGCTTCCCTGGGATTAGAGTCTCTGTGCCGCCAGAGCCATCTGGGGCCAGGTTCCTGCTGCTCTTCTCCCTTCAGCCTGTCTCACACCTTCCCATCCATCCTTTCTGTTGGGGGTGCTGGCAGTCCCTTCGGGATGGTGGCTGCTTTGGAGCCACCTGTCCAAGGGCACGTCCTGAGCCATACCCAGCGTCAGAGGGATGCAGAGGTCCTCAGGCCCAGCTACTCCACAGCAACTCTGAAGGGCCCCTCCAGCTCCAGAGCGCCCAAGCTGTGGGGGGCTCTCTGCTGGGCCTGCATCAGAGCTCCACTTTTAAGTCTATTTTTTATTCATTCATTGTGGCTGTGCCACACAGCATGCAGGATCCACCCTAGTTTCTGGACCAGGGATCGAACCTGTGCCCACTTCAGTGGAAGCGGGGAGACCCAACCACTGGACCACCGGAGAGTTCCCAGAGTTCCGCTTCTCTCTCCACTCACTCTCCTTCCTTGCCCTGCAGTCCACAGGCCAGGGATCGTTCCCCTGCCTGCCCCACCAGACCTGTCCCCACCTCCCCTCCCCGGTCCACAGGCCCCTGACCGGAAACCGGCCACTAAGTGTCCACAGTGGGTCGGTCTGCGGCTGGTTAATATTTTTTTTTTATTTGGGCTTTCCAGTACATTCTAGATTTTTCCACACAGGTACATATTACTTAAGTAATACAATAATAAAAATAATATTAAAAGCTTTTTTTTTCTTTAATAAAAATGTAAAACCAACCCAGCAGCCCTCCTCCTCTCTGACCTCCCACCTGCTTTCCCAGGGAGGTCTCCCGCCAAATCAGCGAACTCCCACCCCAAATGCCTCCCCAGTCCTGCCAGACCCACAGGTGGTTTCACTTCTCCACCGAAGGCTTTCTGCCACCAGCTGGTCCTTGCTGGGGGGCTATATGCAAATTCTGGAGGGGTTCTTAGTACTGGTTTGGAGCAGGAGGCTAAGTCCTGAGATTGGAGAGTAAGTGTAAGAGGGGAACCACCATTTGCTAACTCCGTGGGGTCCTCTGCACCAGGCTCTGGGGGCCATGGGAGCAGGACGCAGACGCTGCCTCCGAGGGCTCCACAGCTGGTGGGGCGGGGGCAATGGAAAGCCAGAGAGGATACTGTGTGAGGTGAAGTGGGCCAGGTGTGGGGAGGAGGAATTTGTGGAAGCTTCTGGAAGAAGGAAAAGTCTCAGCAGATCCCTGAGGGTGAGAAGGACTGGGTAGGGAGGCGGGAGGGGGCCCGGTCAGGGGATCAGTCTGTGCACAGGCCTGTAGGTGAGAGGAGGGTGGTTTATTTGAGGAATCGAAAGCAGTTCAGAGCAGCTGGAGGGCAGAGGAGGGAGAGGAAGCCCAGGCCCGGGGAGGGCAGCGGGGCCAAGGGAGGGAGACTGCGCTCTGTCCTCACCTCAAAGAAACAGGGAGGGGAGCCGAGCCGCCGAGGAACGCAGAGCAGGGGAGGGACAGACTCAGGTGAGGGTCCCATAAACGTCTCCGCCTGCCACACAGCAGGAGCTCAAAGAGTTCTCACCCTGAGCCTCTGAAACCATCATAGTCCCACCAGTCAAGCACACACTATCTGCCACGTGGAGTACCTAAAACCTGTGTCTCCATGGAAACGAGTCCCCAGCCCCGAGGTCCACAGCCCTCCTGCTCTTGCGTTAGGGAATACATTAGGGAATAACGGACTCTGGAGTCTCGGTTCAAATCCAAGCTCCTCCGGTTTCAAACCGTGTAACCTTGGACAGATGACCTCTCGGTGCCTCAGTCTCCTCATGTGTAAAATGGGGATAATAATAGTATCCAATTGGGCTGAAGTGAAGATTGAGTGACTCAATATAGAAAAAGTGGCTGCCTCCTGGCTCCTGGCAGATGCTGTGCACTGTTGGTTTCTACTGTTTTTTCTGCATCCCTCCCCTGGGCCAACCACTTGCAGGCACTAACCAAACCATCCTCCATATCCTCTCCCAGCCCTGAAGCATCGCACCCTTCCTTTCTCCATCACTGGGGGTGGGACAGAGCCAGACGGGATTGAGGACAACCCACTGACCTGGGCCTGGGGCCTTGCCCCCGCTCCCTCAAGTGCAGTGGACATAACACTGGACTTGGAGCCAGGAACTGTGCCCCGGGCTGGGCTCTGCTGCTGACCCTCAGACTCCCCCTCTGTGACATGAGGACAAGGACATCTTGCTGCTGTCTTATCAGCATGGCTGTCAAAGGAGCAATAAGGGCTGCAGATGCCCTGAGTATGTCCATGTCACAGGCACGGCCTTGTGGCTGGGCCAGGACTCTTGCTGGCAGCCTCCTCTTCTGGCCTACACTGGCTCCTCCACACAATCATAAGATCTGTTCAGAGCTCGCTGTGAGGACCCCAGAACCTGAGCATGGCCTGCCTCAGGCCTTCCCAGATGCCCTGATGCTGACCGGGACCCTCCTAAGGGCTGGGATAGAGACAGAGAGTCTGGTGTGGGCTCAGC
This sequence comes from Bos indicus, assembly GCF_029378745.1. Lineage (NCBI taxonomy): Eukaryota > Metazoa > Chordata > Mammalia > Artiodactyla > Bovidae > Bos > Bos indicus. The sequence continues at coordinate 10,030,572 of NC_091782.1, read as the reverse complement.
ACCCTGGGAGGCAAGTGCCAACCCAGAGGCTTGAGGCAAGTCAGACCTTCACCAGGGCCTTCCAGCAAGCCTGGACCAGCCAGGGACTCAAGCCTGGGGCCCCAAAAGACCCTCTAGAGCCATTCGGACCCCAGTATCTATCTCTAAATGCCATAGCTGCTCATCACCTCTAGGCCAAGGAAGGGCCTGAATGGGAGAATCTGTTTTCAGTAGCTCTTTGGTCCTGGGGGACGGGATGAGAGCCCAAGATGGGGCTCACCCGCCTCCTTCAGGGTGCCAGCTATTTCTCAGAGTTCAAGTAGATTCATTCACTCATTCCACAAACATGTACTTGGTGCCAGACCCAGGTCAGGTACTGGGCGATGACAGATGAATCACACAAACTCCTGTCTTAAAGCACTTCCAGTCTCTGGGTGACGGGAGAGGCATAAATAACCAAGGCACAAGGCAAGCTAGGCTGGAGAATGCAGGGCAGGCAGCACGGATCTCACCTGGGGTAGCAGGAAGCTACCTGGAGGAGGGCTTGTGAGTGGCTTATGGACCTGTGATGGGAAGGCCGGGTGGGTGAGGGATGAAACCTCCAAGACCATTGACAGACAGTTCCGTTTGCACCCCCCGCCAGGCCAGAGCCAGGACAACGTGAGTTATTTATGGTTGTGCCCAGAGAAAAGCGGCCACATGTGTCACTGCACGTGGGGTGCAGAGCTGGGCGGTAGAGAGTGGGGGGCGGCTGGGGCTTGAAGCTGGGTCGCGGCCAAGCTCTGTGGTTTGCTACTGTGTCCCTCACACCCTGATGACCTTTTAAGCTTTTCAAGGCCTCCCATAGGCAAAACTAAGGAGGAGAGAGAATTCCAACGGGCAGAAAGTGGCCTGGGGGCTGGGGAAGGGAGAAGGGCCAGACAGACCCTGGCCTCTGCAGTCTGTGCGGGCCATTTATCCTCACCTTCTCCTTCTCTTCCCCCTCCCATCTCAGCAGTGGGGAAAGGGGGCAGACAAGACAGAAAAAAATATCTTTCACTGTAAACCAGACAGGACCGAGGGCGGGCATCAGCTGCTGTATTTCTCCCCAGCCAACTCTGGTCCATAAACAGCCTACGCACCAAGCTGGCATCAGCCTACCCACCCTGTTGGGACCGGAACAAGCCAGGCCAGAGCCTTGGATGGGACCTGGGGCCTGGGTCCCACCTTCCCAAGGCACCTACTTCCTGCGTTTTTCCCCCACCCCCCGCCCCTCGGGTGAAGGCCTCCGCCAGGTCCGTCTCCCAGGGGGCCCAGCTCAGTGACATCCTGACACTGCTCCGGGTGATGCTCAACAACCCCGGCGCTTGCAAAGCACCCGCGGTCGCGCGCTCACCTCTCTGCAGGTAGCTGTCCGATCCTCCCCCCTGTCCGCCTCTGCGCCCGCCGCCAGCACGCACCCCTAGACTGGAGCGCTCCCTCCCTACCCCGTATCCAAGGGCCAGACCCCTTACCTGGGGGCAGGGGCGCCCGGCACCATCGGCGGCGCCGCGGGGCCAAGCGGGGCGTCTGGGGGCCCGGCCTCAAGCCCGATCGACTTCCCGGGGGGCAAGAGAGGCTGCGCCGCCGCGTCCCTCCGGACCTCGCCCGGGGCTGCGGGAAGGAGGAAGGTCAGAGCCGCGGAGGAGGGGAGGCGGCGGGCGGAGGCGCGCAGATGGGCGCAGATTAGCGAGGCATTTTTAGCGAGCCAATGGCGGCGCGGCGCCGGGCGGAGCGGTGGCTGCGCAGGTGGAGACGCCGCGCTGCTGAGGCGGCAGCTGCCGGCTTAGGAGGTGCGGGGGGGCGGGCAGCACCCCCAGCGCCCTGGCTGGCGCCCTGCTCCTCCTCCCAGGGGGTGCTCCGTGGCGCCCGGCCGAGGGGCTCTGTCTGCGGTGGGCGGCGCCGAGAGGGTCTCCCTTGGGCCCTAGTCCTCGGCCCCCCTGCGGGAGCCCCGTGGACCCCGGGGAGTGCTCCCCTTCCCCTCTCCGCCCTTTTCTCACTTTTTTAGGACGTTCCTCCCGCCGCGTTTGTTTCTGGCCTCGCGGAATCCTGCGTCCCCTGGGACATGCGGGGGCGTGTGCGGTGGGTAGGTCTGGAGTGGGTGTGTGTGGGTGTGGGTGTGTGTGTGGGACATGCGGGGGCGTGTGCGGTGGGTAGGTCTGGAGTGTGTGTGTGTGTGTGTGTGTGTGCGCGCGCTCTGGAGTGAGAACCCCTCCTTCCCCAGCACCGCTCCCATAACCCCCGCACCCCTCACCAGCTTCTCCCAGAAATGCCCAAACTGGCCCCACGGGGAAGTCACCCAGGCCACCTCCTGGGGGCTCTCTGAGCGACTCGTTGGGACCTCCGAAGCACTCTTCCTGACTTAAACCCTGCACGCTTCCGGAAACCTAGGCACTAAGAAGGGCGCCGGGCAGCTCTCTTCACTTCAGGCTTGTAAGCAGCTGTCTTGGATTTATAAGGAGGGTTTATTCAACACCTATCTACTGAGAACCTGCTTCATGCAGGGCACTGATGAGCGGCTGGACTGCAGCAGAGTACGAAACAGAGCAAATTGGGGTCAGGGGGATAAATTGGGAGACTCGGATGGACATATATGCACACTGCTGCTGCTGCTAAGTCGCTTCAGTCGTGTCCGACTCTGTGCGACCCCATAGACGGCAGCCCACCAGGCTCCCCCGTCCCTGGGATTCTCCAGGCAAGATCACTGGAGTGGGTTGCCATTTCCTTCTCCAATCCATGAAAGTGAAAAAATAAAGTGAAGTCGCTCAGTCGTGTCCGACTCCTAGCGACCCCATGGACTGCAGCCTACCAGGCTCCTCCATCCATGGGATTTTCCAGGCAAGAGTACTGGAGTGGGGTGCCATTGCCTTCTCCGATATGCACACTGCTGTATATAAAATAGAGAGCTAATAAACATCCAGTGTATAGCACAGGACTGGGATGGACATATCACACCACTGTATATAAAATAGAGCCCTAATGAACATCCACTGTATAGCACAGGGAAGTCTACTCAATACTCTCTAATGCCCTGTATGGGAATAGAATACGTATGTATATGTAATGGGAATATGTATTTGTATGGTTGATTCACTTTGCTGTACAGCAGAAACTAACACACCATTGTAAATCAACTATACTCCAATAAAAGTTAATTTAAAATAATTTATTGCTAAAAAAAATGCTAACCATTAAAAAAAAACAACACACAAATAGACAAAATCTCTGCCCCCAGGTACTCATGTTGTGAGGGACAACAGATGTTAAACATAATAAATAGTACATAGAGTATGCTTTAGGGACTTCCTTGGTCATCCAGTGGTTTAAGAATCTGACTTCCCAAGCAGGGGATGGGGGTTCAGTCCCTGGTTGAGGAACTAAGATCCACTTGCCACAGGGCAACTCAGTCTGCATGCCGCAGCTAGAGAAGCTGGTGCCACAACTAAGACTCAATGCAGCCAAATAAATAAATATTTAAGATAAAATGAAATAAAGTCCTTTAAAAATAAAGTGATATGCACAAAGTAGAAAAATAAAGCTGGAGAAAGGGAAAGAAAGTGAGGAGGGTCAGGGCGAGAATAGGTCCCAGCCATTTGTGGGGAGTGGGCGTGACTGAATCTGATGGTAAGCCCCTCAGGTAAGCATGCAGACTCTAGTTTGCTGCAGACCTCACCACTCCCTAATGTCGGCACCTGAACGCGTCACACATTTGTATTTCCTGCCCTCCCTCACCTTCCCCCCTCACCAGAGGCACTGAAATCCATGACCCCAGTGACCCAGGGGAATGCCCAAGTGCAGTGCTGATTCCTTCAAAAAGAATTCTCTGACCACTTATCACACATAAGGTGTTAGAACCTAAAGGAACTCAACACCTGGTTGGAAGTCCAGTTGACAGTACTTACCCCAAGGATGAACAGGACCGCCAGGTGAGGGAACAATGTTCCGGATAAGGTCAGATGGCTCTGGGTTAAAGGAATCCAGGAAGCTTCCTGGAGGAGGCAGCATTCCAAGGAGGTGCTGAACGATGGCTGAAATTCTGAACAACAGCTGGAACCATCAGATGGGGCAGGAGCCAAGGAAGGATTACTAGTAGAGGCTCACAAAACCAGAGGACTTTTGGCAGGTGCCTGGAGCTGGGGTCCTGAAATATTCCTGGACACCCTCCATGCCAAAGATATGCTGATGTCTGGAGCTGACAGAGTACCACTCCCGTCTCCACCCTAGCAGTTCCTGGTCCCCAGCTGCCCTCACCTCAACCTAGACTTTTTTCTTGCTCCAGGAGGAGGCATGATGAGCATGTGGGGAAAAACATATACTTTCCTCAGTCGCTTGTTTGCTGGGTGAAGATGGGTATGTCACTTAACTTGTGTTTCAGCCTCCTCATCTTAATAGCTGTGTGACAGGTTACTTAACTGCTCTATGGCTTGTTTCCTCATTTGGAAAATGCAACAATGACAGCTCCTACGTCAAGGGTTGTGTATTACACAAGACAATCCAGGTAAACTGCTTAGCATGTAAGTACTTAGTTAATTTTATTTTCTTTATTATAATTACACTTGTCTCACTGGTCGAATTGGAATTCAATATTGGAATTGGATATTCAATATCCAGTTGGAATTGGAATTGGATAAAAATGTGAAGCACCTCGCATAAGCGCCTAGAACCAAACAGTTGTGTCATAATTGGTGACTATTATATTGTCTCTAACTGCACGCACCCTCAAATCTCTCCCTTTTGGTCTCCTCCAGTGCTATGAAATTCCTGTTAGACAGAACTTTCATAATATGAGAGGCTAATTCCCCAAGAGGCTCTTAAAGTACAACCAGGATGGAAAGACTAGAACATCTGCCCCCTCCCCTACTGTACCTGTGTCATTAGGGGATCTGGTGTAGATGGAGCCCAGAAAGGGGAAGTTTTGAAAAGGCAGCGAAGTCCAGAGCATGGAACATTCAGTGTCCCTTGGCAGCTGGGCATTTGGTGAAGGATGGCAAGAGTGGGAGGGGCACTGGCATTCAGGAGAGGTGTGCTCAGAGAGACTGGACGGTCACAGAAGCTGAACCAGCTTGGAGCAGTCATGGGAAGGGTCATGGAGGGGGAGACCTGATCAGGCAGATTATGGGGTGTGGGGAGCTATTGGGGAGAGGGGATGACAGAGCGGATGAGCTGGACTTACTCCATTTGAAGTTAAACTATGCATTAAATGAAGACCGTAGCAGCCCCAAGCCCTGAAAAAAATGAGTGGAAGATACACACACACACGCACGAACACACACACACTGCATCTCTCGCTCATGTGTAATCCAAAATAAAATGTTATTTTGGAAACTGACACAGAACTTCCATGCTTCCTAAAATTAAACTAGCTTCCTTCTAGATTTTCTGATCACAAAACTTAGATTCATCAAAGTTAAACTAACCCCCTCCCCATCTTCCGCTTTTACTGTTTTGTGCCCCATCCAGAGACTAAGACTTTCTCCCATTTTCATAGTTCTTTTCAGTTTTCTTTTTCTGTTTTGTTTTGGTCCTGCGGTAAGGCTTGCAGGATCTTAGTTTCCTGACAAGCGTCCTCAGCAATGAGAGCCCAGGGTCATAACCACTGGACCAGCAGGGAATTCCCTCTTTTTCACTTTTCAAAGTGCTTTTTCCGAAGTGCTTTTCTCTGATCTTCCCCAAAACTTGCTATTTTCAGTCTCATTAAGTTCTGATCCATCTGGGATTCCATGGGACTCTCATTTCCCACCCAGAGCCCCAAACCATCCCTCAGAGGCTTCCTCTGCTAGACTCTTCATGTGGAGCAAGGAGGCAGGCATAGTCTACTGCAGAGGTGTTTTGCAAGCAAAACAGAAAGGATATGTAGACAGAAAGGCTGACCAGCACTGAACATGAACGTGGAAATCAATGAATGAGCAAACTGGTGGTTAATAACACGTTTAGCCTGAAAGAGATGGAGGCAAGTGGGGAGGATTTGAATTCCCTTTTGTTCTGTCCGTTATGGAAGGCTTCCAGGAGGAGGTGATGTTTTGAAGAGTTCCTCTCGTCTCACCACATCTCTGGTTAGAAAGGAAGGGCAGAAAGTGTGTCCCAATTCTGGCAGAGCAGGACTCTGAAGCCCAGAGAGGAAACATGACTTATTCAAGGTCACACGGCACATCAGTGACATAGCTGGGCTAAAAACAGATCTGGCTTCTGGTCAGGTGCTGTGGTCACCAGATTCCTCTACCTTCCCCACAGATCTGCATGGAGGTGGGGCCCCATGGATCGGGAAAAGTGATTGGCCCAGTAGCCCCAGGGTGTTTTATTTTCTGAGCTGCCTCCCAACAATAGACAGAGGTGAGCAGGACACCCCCAAGGGACAAAAATCCTCCCCTCCTTATCTTCCCACCAACTGGCTTCACACTTGCAAACTGATTTCCATCACCTGCCTGGTGAACAGAGGCTGTTGTCAGCTGTGTCTCAAATCCAGAGACCAGGGTGTCAGGAGTCTTGGAATTGTGGCTTTCTCTGCCCATGACTCATGCTAGGAGAGTTAAAAATGCCCCAAAGACATATGATCTTGACAAGGAGGTGCCTAGTGTTAGACTATGCTTGAGAGAGGGTGAACCCTCTCTCAAGGGTGAGTATGTGTCTCACCCTTAGTATGTGTCTATGTTCATATACATAGACAATGGCAAACTCAGAGCACATTTCCTGGACCAGGCACTTCTAAGCACCTTACACACACGACATATCAACTACCAAAGTGAAAGTGAAGTCCCTCAGTCATGTACAACTCAGGCTCCTCCGTCCATGGGATTTTCCAGGCAAGAATACTGGAGTGGGTTGCCATTTCCTTCTCCAGGAGATCTTCCTGGCCCAGGGATTGAACCCGGGTCTCCCACATTGTAGGCAGACGCTTTACCATCTGAGCCACCAGAGAAGTCCTATAAACTACCAAGGATAGGTACAATTACTAACCCCATTTACCAACAAGGAAACTAAAGCCCAGAGAGGCTAGATAATTTGCCCAAGGTCACACAGGTGGTAAGTAGTGGAGCTGAGATTCAAACCCAGGCAAAGTGGTTTCAAAAGGCAGGCTCATAATCACTCAGCTAGGAAAGAAGCAAACTGTAACTGAGTATCTTACTATGCACATGAGTATTTTACATGATCTTAGTACTATTATCTCATTATACCAATGAGGAAACTGATGCTCTGTGGGTCCTTTGGTGAGGCTGCTGCTGCTGCTGTTGCTATGTCGTTTCAGTCGTGTCCGACTCTATGCAACCCCATAGACGGAAGCCCACCAGGCTCCCCCATCCCTGGGATTCTCCAGGCAAGAACACTGGAGTGGGTTGCCATTTCCTTCTCCAACGCATGAAAGTGAAGTCGCTCAGTCGTGTCCAACTCTTAGCGACCCAATGGACTGCAGCCCACCAGGCTCCTCCATCCATGGGATTTTCCAGGCAAGAGTACTGGAGCGGGGTGCCACTGCCTTCTCTTGGTGAGGCAGCTTTAAGTATAAAAAGGACGTTTGAGATGATCCTTAAGGAATCTGCTCTGGAAGGGACCTCAGGATCTGATACCATTGCCACCTAGTGGCATTATACCTTAAATGCAGGCAGAATACCTAAGCAAGTGCTGGGTGCCAAGTTCAACATCATTGAGAAAATATTTTCTGGAGTAAATGGTATTAAGACAAGATCATCTCTCGAGCAATTTTCTATAGCATGTGGTAAAAAAAATTTCCTAGTCTCTTCTTTTGTCCTGATGGCCTGGTGGCATCATCAGCACCATTTCTGGTCATGCTGACCACATGCCCTCTGCCCCTAAGCTGCTGTTCTTCAGTCGCTCTGTTGTGTCCAGCTCTTTGCAACCCCATGGACTGCAGCGTGTCAGGCTCCCCTGTCCTTCACCATCTCCCCAAGTGTGCTCAGACTCATGTCCATTGAGTTGGCGATGTCATCCAACCATCTCATCCTCTGTCAGCCCCATCTCCTGTGTTACAGGTGTGCAATATAGTGATTCATAATTTTTAAGTTATAGCCCATTTATAGCTATTATAAAATATTGGTCCTGTTGTACAATATATCCTTGTAGCTTATTTTATACCTAATAGTTTGCACATCATAATCCCTTCCCCTATATTGCCTCTCCCTTCTGTACTCTCTTGATAGTGTCATTTGGTACACAAAAGTTTTTAATTTTTATTCATTTATTTGGCTGTACTGCACAGTTTGTGGGATCTCAGTTCCCCAAACAGGAACTGAACCATGGCAGTGAAAACGCAGTCCTAACACTGGACAGCCAGGGAATTCCCCAAAGTTGTTAATTTTGATGAAGGCCAATGTACCTTTTTTTTCTCTCCTGTTGCCTGTGTTTTTGATGTGATAGCCAAGAAATGACTGCCAAATAATCCAATGTCATGAAGATTTTCCCCTGTGTTTTCTTCTAAGAGTTTTCTAGTTTTAGCTCCTACGTTTAGGTCTTTGATTCATTTTGAGTTAACTTTTGTACATGGTGTTAGGTAGAGGTCTGGCTTCATTCTTTGGTGTGTGGATATCCAGTTTTCCCACCCGATTTGTTGAGGAGACTGTCCTTTCTCCACTGTGCAGTCTTGGTACCCTTGTCAGAAGTCATTTGATCGTGTCCACAAGTGTTCGTTTCTGGGCTCTCTACTCCGTTCCACTTGGCTCTGTCTCTTTATGCCAGTGAGCTTCTAAGGTGGTGCCAGTGGTAAAGAACCTGCCTCCCTATGCAGGAGACCTAAAGAGATGCGGATTTGATCACTGGGTCAGGAAGATCACCTGGAGGAGGGCATGGCAACCCACTCCAGTATTCTTGCCTTGGACGGAGGAACCCCGCGGGCTATAGCCTGTAGGGTTGCAAAGAGAAGGACGTGACTGAAGCGACTGAGCACACACGCACTTTGTGCTGGTTACTGTGCCATCTTGATTACTGTTACTTCATAGTATGTTTTGAAATCACGAAGTGTGGGATCTCCAACTTCGTTCTCCTTTTTCAAGATTTCTTTGTCTGTTTGTGATCACTTGAGATTTCATAAGAATTTTATGATGAGTTTTTCTGTTTCTGTAAAAACACAGTCAGGCCCTTCATAGGGATTGCACTGGATCTGTTTATCATGAAGTGCCTTTTCTTACCTCTTTGAGGCTCGCCCTCCAGGATAATAAGCCTGCACATCTTTGGGCCCAGGCAGTTCTGAGCCCTCACCCCAATTCTGCCATGGGTTGACTGCGTGAGAGGGAGCCTGGGCCCCAGCGGACTCCCCCCAGGCTCAGCCTTCCCATCTGAAAAATGGGCCAAATGGGGTCACTTTGTTGTGTTGTCAGAAGGATGAGCAATACTAGGAGGACAGAGTCGGGGCTACACAAACAGTGGGTGGAGGCGCCTCCACCTCCTGAAGGGAAGGACTTTTCTCCTGGAAACTTGGGGTCTGGTCTGGGAAGGAGAGTGTGGCACTTCCTTCTCTCCGCTCTGTCTCTGGGGTCCTATTCCCCGATGGCCAAAGCTGCAGCGGCCCTGCAACTGGGCAGGACACAGTGGCGGAGCCTCATCTGTCTCCTTCACCCCACTTTGTCCCCTGCGCCCCACATGCAACGGAGCAAGTCAAGGAAGGAGCTGAGAACTCCCGACCCTGGGCCTGGCCCCCAGGGACCGAGGCCCCCGTGACTGTGGCCTGGGAGGCGGCTCCTCCTGACGCTGGCGCTGCACAGAGGAGAGAGCTTAGACCGGGCACCTCCCTGGCCTCAGTTCCATTCAGGCAAAAGGGGGCACTTGATTTGGATAACCATGATATACACGTGGATCAAAAGCTTTGTGATTATTAACTAATTGAATCCTCACAACACTCCCGTGAATCCCATTAGGCAGGTGAGAAAACCAAGGCGCAGAGAAAGCAAGGTGTTTTTCCAGGGTTGCTTTGGTGGTCTGACAGTTTGAGTTCAAGCCTGTTTTCTTTTGTTTAAATATAAACTTATTTTTATTTATTTGGCTGCGCCAGGTCTTAGGTTGTGGGACCTTTAGTTGCAGCTGCAGGATCTAGTTTCCTCACCAGGAATCAAACCCTGACCCCTCGCACCAGGGGTATGGAGGCTTAGCCACTGGGCCACAAGGGAAGCTCCCTTCAGAGCCAGTTTTCTTAAGCATGACCTCTAAGACAAGAAATATTACTGGGCTTAAGAATTACTTGAGGATTTGTTTAAAAGGCAGCTTCTTGAGGGTCTTCTGTAGGGATTATGACTCTGAAGATCTGGCAAAGCCCAGGAATCTGCCCCTCCCCCCGCTTTTTTTTTAATGTTTGTATTTCCAAATGGAAATTAGCTCCCTTTAAAGAAGAGAGAGAGAGAGAGAAAAAAAAAAAAACGTTGTGGTAAAAACACACACACAACATTAACTTTACCATCTTCATTAAGTGTTAAGTTCAGTAGTGTTAAGTATGTTTACATTGTTGTGCAATAAATCTCGAGAACTCTTCCATCTTGCAAAACTGAAACTCTGTACCTGTGCGTGTGAGCTCAGTCGTGTCTAACTCTTTGTGACCCCATGGGCTGTAGCCTGCCAGGCTCCTCTGTCCATGGGATTCTGCAGGCAAGAATACTGGAGTGGGTTAGGTTGCCATTTCCTTCTCCAGGGGATATTCCCAACCCAGGGATTGAACCCAAGTCTCCTGCATTGGCAGGTGGGTTCTTCACCAACTGCGCCACCTGGGAAGCCCTTGGCAACCACCATTCTATTTTCTGTTTCTATGATTTTGACTACTCCAGGTACTTCCTATGAGAGGAATCATACAGTATTTGTCCTTTTGTGACTGGCCTAATGTCCTTGAGGTTCATCTGTGCTGTGGCACATGACAGAATTTCCTTCTTTTTAAAGCTGCATGATATCCCATCACATACATACTTACCACTTCTTCTTTAGCCATTCATCCACTGATGACCATACGGGCTGCTTCCACTTCTTGGCTATTGTGAATAATACTGGAATGAACATGGGTGTACAAATGTCTCTTTGAGAGCCTGCTTTCAATTCTTTTGGGTATATGCCCAAGAATAGGATTGCTAAATCATAGGGTAATCCTATTTTTAATATTTCAAGAAACCTCCATACTGTATTTCCATAGGGGCTGCCCCATTTTACATCATCACCAACAATGCACCCGGGTTCCCATTACTCCACACACACTGTTGTTATTTTTCTTAAAATAGTAACCATCCTAATGGGTGTCAGGTGTTATCTCATGGTGAAATCGCATACCTCACATAGGGACTTGAACCCATGTGCCAGGACTCGAACCCAGCCAAAACTCGGACTGGGTCTTGAATTCATGATCTTTTCATTAGAATCACTCACCTGATGTCTGGACTGACTGAGGCTCAGGTTCTTTGTGTCTCAGTGCAGAAGGAACTCAGCAAGAGGCAAAGTGACAGGCAAAAAGTAGATTTATTAGTATAAGACTCTCACAAGAGATGCAAGCAGGCAGGCAAGGGAGCTGTGCTCCGAGGATTATGTGGGCTGCAATTTTACAGTAAAAGGAATGTGTGGGAGGGGGAAAGACTACCTCTGTGAGTAGACGTCAGGCCTACATAGGGCTTGCGAGGTGGCCCTAATGGTAAAGAACCTGCCTACCGATGCAACAGACATAAGAGATGTGGGTTTGACCCCTGGGTCTAGAAGATCCCCTGGAGGAGGGTATGGCAACCCACTCCAGTATTTTTGCCTGGAGAATCTCAGGACAAAGGCACATGGCAGGCTACATAGGGTTGCAAAATATCGTGCGTGACTGAAGCAACTTAACACCCATCCATGCAGGCTTATATCACTATCTCCTCCATTGTGCTGGGCAGGAGGGTGTCTGACCTTAGGTCAATTATTCAAATCATTAGAAAGGTGGTGACATTTTTCTTTCATCTAATGGGACTTACCTAGTGGCTTAGTGGTAAAAAATCTGGTTGCAAATACAGGAGACGCCAATTTGATCCCTGGGTTGGGAAGATCCCCTGGAGAAGGGAATGGCAACCCACTCCAGTATGCTTGCCTGGTGAATCCCAGAGACAGAGGAGCCTGACAGGCCCCAGTCCACGGGGTCACAAAAGAACTGGAAACACCTTTGAGATGAAAGAACAAAAAATACGTGCTCAGTCGCTCACAGTCGCTCAGTTGTGTCAGACTCTGCAACTACAGACCATCAGACTCCACTGTCCATGGGATTCTCCAGGCAAGAATACTGGAGTGGGTTGCCATTTCCTCCTCCAAGGGATCTTCCCAACCTAGGGATTGAAGCTGCGTCTCCTGTGTGTCCTGCACTGGTAGGCAGGTTCTTTACCACTGAGCCACCTGTGCTATGCTTAGTTACTCAGTCGTGTCCAACTCTTTGTGATCTCATGGACTGTAGCCCTCCAGGCTCCTCTGTCCATAGGGATTCTCCAGGCAAGAATACTGGAGTGGGTTGCCAAGCCCTCCTCCAGGGGATCCTCCCAACCCAAGGGTCGAACCCAGGTCTATCACACTGCAGGCAGATTCTTCACTGTCTGAGCCACCAGGGAAGTCACCTGGGAAGCCCCAAACAACAAATGGCCTGGGGCATATCTCGTGCTTTTATTTATGGCTTTATATTATAGTTAAGCAAGCCTGCTTCACTCCACAACATTCCTATACCTTTCTTTAAGGGACCATTAACTCACAGCGGTCTCCCAAAGTTCCCTAGGTTTCCCTCTTAGTCCCCTACTGGGACTTCTACAGCTACCTGTATTCTATCCCTTTCATTGGTGGTTTTGATTTGGAAACTGACATTTTGTAAAGCTCCCCATGTGATTCCCTGGTGGCACCTGGGTTACACTGTGAGAATCAAAGCTGTAAGATGTTTCCCTGCTCAAAACAACTCAATGACACCTGGTACGGGGGAGGGGCAGGGAACAAGCCCCACGAGATGACACACACAGGGAGCATGGAGGTGCCACAGTTCATGGGACTCATCCATGCTCATCTTTGCACCCTCAGATCCTCCTGACATCAGCAAAGCTATCTGGGGAGTTCTGGCAGGCGGAACTCCCCATTTCTGCTTCTTAAGGATGAGAAACAGAGCCTGTGGAATTTGCCTGGAGGCAGAAAGTCAAATCTTCACCTTGAAGGCAAGGAAGACAGCTGGAACAGCTCTCCGATTTGCTGACATCCACTTCTATCGCTGAGGCCGTGGAACTGCCACGTGGCATCAGGCTGGCGGGCACTTCCAGCCAGCCACAGAAAAAACGCTGAGGCATCAGAGGGGAAAATGCCCTGCCTTCTGTCCATCACAATGTCAGAGCTCCAGGCTGACTTGTTTCCACACTCAGCCAGGAGGCTCAGCCCCACGCGGGGAGAGGAGCAAGGTGGGAACAGACTCGTGACTGTTGGAGAGGCCCTTACAGGTCTCTGAATCATCCGCCTTCCCCTTCAGCTGTCTCGGCCCTGCAGACCGCAAGAGGCTATTCTGCCAGGTGGCCTGGGCAAGGGAGGGGGCCCAGCGTGGATGCTCCAAGGCCAGGGGAATGGGCCCGCAGAGCTGCAATGCCACCCGGGAGCCGTCGCCGCAGGGTTGATCTGTGTCTTCTTCCTGCTCCATCTGGCCCTCCCTGGCAGGACTCCCGGCTCAATTTACCACTGGCAGGGCCATATGTCCTGCCAGCCCTCCAGGGCCTGCAAGTGACAGGGGCAGGGCGGAAAGATGAAAAAGCTAATCCCTTTTCTTTCCACAGCTCCAACCCTGAGGGCGAAGGAGGGCACCACCCATCCCCCTGTGCCCTGCAGCTCCAGGTGGAAACTCTAAATACTGGGTGGAGTTCCGCAGAGTCAAACACTGGAATTCCTTCCCGAGACTGGAGGCCACTCACCCGTCCCCGCTGCCCCACTCCACCGCTCAGCGGCTGGTGCAGACTTTAGTTGGTCCCAGTCTCCTAAGGCATCAGCTTGGGCTCCAGTTCAGACCAGCCTGACTCGGAATCTCCAAAGATGGCCCCACCCATTCCTCCCTACAGGCACCTCCCATCGGGGGTGGGGCCTGTCTCCCTCCCCAGAAATCTGGGCGGGTCTTGTGACTTGCTTTGATCCAGCCATTGGGATGGGAGTGGCTTTTAGGAGACCTAGCAGCTTCTGCTTCTGTTCTCTCTGGGAAGCCACCATGATGCTTTGCTGCTGCTGCTGCTGCTGCTGCTAAGTAGCTTCAGTCGTGTCCGACTCTGTGCGACCCCATAGATGGCAGCCCACCAGGCTCCCCTGTCTCTGGGATTCTCCAGGCAAGAACACTGGAGTGGGTTTAAAGAAGCTTAAGTGACTGAATGTGAGCCACCACGTGGGGAAAGAGAGGCCACGTGGGGGAAATGCCGAGGGGGGTCCTCTGGACCTTCCAGGCTAGCCCAGCCACCAGCTGAGCGAATGACCTGTGGCCCAAAACCAGAGGCAAGGTTAACAACACATTGGGTGATAAGCTGTCTCCATGAAGCTTAAAATACAAGGGTGGAGACAACGCAGGGAGAGCTGCAAGACTTGCATCTGCGAGGGCAGAAGCAGAACAAGATCAAGGCGGGCAGGGGCGGGGGGCTGCATCTGGTGACCTGAGAACAGGAACACCCCAAAATAAGCAACAGATATTTCTGGTAAAGCATGGTGGCCAGTTTGGGAAGAGCAGGTGACACTGGGGTGTGTCTCAGAGCAAGGGGCTTGGAGGGGCTGAGCCATCCAGCTGCTATAAACTCCTGAAAGAGCCCCTCCAAGGCTCCCTGTCCCAGGGAGAAACTGCTGACTGTGAATGAAATGGAGCTGCAGAAATGAAGCAAAGGGAAGGGCCAGAAAACCTTAGTTGTGCCAGTGATGAATTGATTGCCTCTCAGGTCCCGCATGCCAGCTTTCTTTGCTCATACCAGAGGAGCTCACAAGGGATTCTATACATTTGCTAGTTCTGGCCGCCAGAAAGCAAGACACAATGATCAACTCTACAGCAATGAGCACCCCAGAACCCAAACTGTGGTTTTGAAATAACATTTCCTATGAAAAGAAGTCGGGAAATTTTATTTAAAAAAAAAGAAAGAGGAAAAGGGGAATTCCTTATTGGCCCAGTAGTTAAGACTTCTTGCAGCGCAGGGGATGTGGGTTTGATCCCTGGTTGAGCAGCTAAGCCCACATGGGCTGGAGCCCAGCACTGCCAGCAGAGTACTCATCCACCATGACCAAAGACCCTGCCTGACATGAGGAAAATCCCAAGTGCCGCAACTAAGACCCAACACAGCCAAAGAAATAAATATTTTTTAAAAAGAAAGAAGAAACTTTTTTAAAGTCAGGGCTTCTTGGAAAAATGCCTGGTTTCAAGTCTAGAGCAGGAAGGTTTAAAGGACAAAAGAAGACTGGACTACCTTGATGCAGCAGCTAGCAGGAAGTGCTTGAAGACTAGCAGGATGTCAAAAAGAAACCAGTTTGAAGCGACTCCCACTGGCCCATGTGAGCTTTAATTATGATAACAATGGCAAGGGATTCAAATCAATCAAATATGTTTTAATCTATAGGTTCTTGCTGGCGGTGCTCTAGTCGCCAAGTTGTGGCTGTTTGTGAGCCCGTGGACTGTAGCCCGCCAGGCTCCTCCATCTATGGGAGAATACTGACGTGGGTTTGCCACTACCTTCTCCAGGGGATCTTCACAACCGAGGGATCAAATCGGCATCTCCTGCATTGCAACAGATTCTTTACAGACTGAGCCACCAGGGAAGCCCATAAGTTCATAATGCTATTAAAAATTAATTTGGTCCTCTTGATAGGAAAGCTATTTATTATCTTAGAAACTGGTAAATAAAAGAAATGAATCAAGCATTTATTCTGTCTTCCTTATATGACCTATGCCACCGGGTAACCAAATAAAGATGACAGGAAGCATTGCTTTAAAAATGATTTCCACCAATAAATGAAATAATAGAATCACCATTTTGCTACCCTCTGTGAATTAACTGGTACAAGCACTGAGCAGCCACGACTGCTAACATCACCAAAAGAGAGGCAGCCAGACATGGTGTGCCTGCTGAGGGAAGCCCGCACCGCCGCCTGGAATGTGGCCTGAGGGATCCAACCAGAGCCCGGTCAGCACTCTGGGCCCAGCTGCCAGTTTGCCAGAAATGCAGGCGACGAAGGAGCAGGTTGAACTGCACTGTGTGTGCAGTCAGCAAAATCTAGACCGAGGAGACTCCACCGGTCAAACAGCCCAGATAGTCCAACAAATTAACTGTAAACAGGGAGACATGGGGAGAATGGTCAACATACCCTAACTGACCCCCCAGTGAGTTGTGCCCTTATATAATCCCTTCCCCCGAGGGTGGGTATAACCTGCAACTTGCAGGTCATAGAATATGGCCAAGGTGATGGGATGGCAGCCCCATAACCATCTTTTGTTATCTAAAACTCCATCTTAGCAGATGCAAGGGGAGACTCCTCTATTGGTCGTCTTACAAAATATTTGTTTATTTATTTTAAAGATATTTATTTACTTGACTCTGCTGGTGGGTCTTGGTTGCAGCTTGTGGGCTCTTAGTTGTGGCATGCAGGATCTAGTTCCCTGACCTGGGATCGAACCTGGGCCCCCTGCATTGGGAGCATGGAGTCTTAATTGCTGGACCACCAGGGAAAGTCCTTCCCCTATTAGCCTTAAATAAGAAAACAGCCAGGCTGTGAACAACCTATGGAGAGCGCCACATGACAAGAAACTTGGGGTAGCTTCTAGAATTTAAAGCAATGGCCAGGAAATACTGGGGCCCACAGTTTTGCAGCTGCGAGGAAATGAATCAACAGCCAGAATGAACTTAGAAGTAGATTCTTCCCCAGTCGAGCCTGCAGACAAAAATGCAGCCTGACAACATGTTAATTGCAGCTGTGAGTGAGGCTCTGCGTGGAGGATCAGCTCAGGGGTGCCCAGGCCTCTGACCTATGGAAGCTCAGAGATAATGCACATGTGTTTTCGCCCACCACATTTGTGATAACACGTTACACAGCACAGAAAAACTAGACACTTGCCTGGTGGTCCAGTGGCTAGGACTCTGTGCTCCCAACACAGGGGGCGCAGGTCTGATTCCTGGTCAGGGAACTAGGTCCCACATGCCACAGCTGTGAGTTCGAGTGCTGCAGTTAAAGATGCCATGTACCTCAACGAAGACATGGCACAGCCAAATAAATCATTAATAAAAAAATAAATATCTTTTAAAATGTATTTTTTAAAAAGATGGTAAATTGTATGGTGTATATATTTAACACAACTTAAAATTTAAATAGGCAAAAGATTTGTAAAGACCTTTCAGAAAAGATACCACACGATCAGGCCACAAACCTTAAATATATACAATGTTTGTTTGTCAATCATACCTCATTAAAGGAAAGGGGAAAGTTTATTTAAAACAATACTTGTTGATGTTTGGCAGAAACCAACACAACACTGTAAACCAAATAGTCTTCAGTTAAGTTTTTTTAAAAAAAGCTAAAAAAAAAATAAAGTAATACTGATAAGTAACTTCTCTTGAGCATCTGCCATGTGCAAAAGGCACAGCTCCAAATGCATCATTTATACAAACTCTTTTAGTCTTCCCCACAACTCCACCATGTTAGTACCATTGTTATTTCCAGCAAAGAGAGGGTGAAACCAAGGCATGGAGAGGCTAAGAGATTTGCCCAAGGCCCCACCGATACAAAGTGGCAGAGGCCGCACCAGGCGGTGTAGCTCTGGAGTCTGTGCTCTCAGTTGCAGAGGTAAAGAGGCTCTGATGGGCCATGGGGAGGAAAGTGTGCCTGCCCTGCTGGTCCTGATGGACTGTGCTGAGGAAGCAGGTCCAGCAGGAAGAGGATATTGATTTTACTTTTGGGGTTTTTTTGGCTGTATGGCACAGCATGCAGAACTTCCCCGACCAGGGATTGAACCTGTGCCCCCTGCATTGGAAGTGTAGAGTCTTAACCGCTGGACCACCAGGGAAGCCCAGGAAGAGGATACTGAGACAGGCATTTCCAAAGCAAAATGTATCACAAGCTTCATTCGTTCCCTTCAGAAATCTTTACCAAGCCTCTCCTGCGTGCCACGCACTGTCCCAGGCTGCTGGGGCTCTAGCCGCGAGCACCTCAGGCGGAAATCCCTGCCCTTGTGGAGCTGAGATTCCAAACCTTCCCATGCTTCTGCTTTTCCAGCTGTAAAAGGGATACTCAAAGACTGTGAAAAAGAAAACAAGGGAGCAGAAGAAATGCTTAGAGGTTTACAGGTGACAATGGATAAACCAGACCTTCACAGCAGCATGGATCACCTCCGCAGGCCACAGATCCAGCAGGCTGTCAACAGGTGGCATTCCCTGAACCCTGTGTGCTGTTTTTACCTCCACATTGGTCATTATAAGATAATGCAGGAAATATAATCATGGCAGCTTTGGGCAAGTGAGGTCAGAGGAGCTGCCCCAACAATGACAGGCAAAGAGGTGGCAGGCACTGTGGGAGAGGTTTGCCCAGGTGGAGGGGATGGTTGGGCTCCACTTAGAGGAGAAATCACACCCTCAGCCTCATGACAACAGATGTGGGTGACGTGTGTGTGTGTGTCCAGAAATGTGTCAGCAGCCATCTAGTCACAGATCACAAATTCACACATGCTGTGGGAGCTATAAATGAAAACTCGCAGCACAGATGGCTCTTTTGAGGAGGTTTCTGCTGGAGTGGGAGGTGCCATGTACAGGATTAGGGAGCTATTCTAGACAGTGTCTGCTGAGGACCGTCCTGGTGCCTGGGCCCTGAGAGGGTGCCCTCTACCCAGTTTCCAGAGCCACAGAAATAGAGGCCACCACGCTTCCCTGGTGGTTCAGATGGTAAAGAATCTTCCTGCAATGCAGGAGACCCGGGTTCGACCCCTGGGTCGGGAAGATGTCCTGGAGAAGGGAATGGCAACCCACTCCAAAATTCTTGCCTGGGAAATCCCATGGACAGAGGAGCCTGGTGGGCTACAGTCCATGGGGTCACAAGAGTTGGACGCTACTGAAGCGATTTAGTATACTAACCACAGAGGGCACTGATCCCCAGGACCCCCTCTCTCCCCTCTAACCCAGGAGATTTTATTCAAGGCTCTGGAATCTCAAAAGGAAAAGAACAGCAACTAGAAAATCTCTACAAGCCATGGTTTATTATTGTCCAGTCTGGGGGAACTCCAGGGGCCCCCGGGGATCTAGACCCTGACTTCCATCTCTTGCAGCAGCCCTCAGGATTTTATGGCTTCCTCAGAGTCGGTGGATCCCAACATTGGTGGCTTTAAAACTGCTGCTGCCCAGGGACCAGGAAACATGTCTAAGAATATTATTCTTAGCAGCTTTATTTATAAACACTGGAAACCACTTTGATGTCCGTCAACTGGTAAATGGATGAACAAGTCGTGTTCAGATGACTGCGATGGGGATTCTCATAGACCTGACGACGGAGGGGGCAAGGAGCCAGACACAAATCAAAACGTCGTGTGGTGTCGTCAGTCAGAACCGCCTGCACCTGGGAGTGGGCGTGGGGCGTGGACCCGAAAAGGAGACTTCTGGGGCAGTGGGCGTATTCTCTCTACTAATCTGGATGGCAGTTAACATGGGTTTACACGCACATGTAAAAATACATGGAGTTGTAACCTAAGATATGTACCCTGCACTGTTAAGTATGTGCTGTGTATATCCTTAGTCGCTCAAGTCGTGTCCTACTCTTTGCAACCCCATGGACTGTAGCCCGCCAGGCACCTCTGTCTATGGGGCTTCTCCAGGCAAGAATACTGGAGTGAGCTGCCATGCCCTCCTCCAGAGGATCTTCCCAACCCAGGGATCAAACCCAGGTCTGCTCATTGCAGGTGGATTCTTTCACCATCTGAGCCATGAGGGAAACCCATTGTGAAATATACCACACACATCAAGAAAAATTAAGAAGCAGAAGACTAATGCCTTCCCCCTCACCCCTCGACTGAGTGTCTGACTTAACAGATCCGGGGTGTGGCCTGGGTAAATAGATTTTTGAAAGCCTCTCAAAGCATTCTAACAGGCTGCAGTGTGTGCTAAGTCGCTTCAGTTGTGTCTGACCTCACGGCCTGTAGCCCACCGGGCTCCTCTGTTCGTGAGATTCTCCGGGTAAGAATACAGGGGTGGGGTGGGGAGCCAGAGCCCCGCCTCTCACTGCTCTGAATCCAGGGCTCTGGCTTCCTCCCCCCAACCTCGGCCCCAGTGGCAAGACCCCAATGCAGAGGGCAGCCTGGGATGGCAGGAAGGCTTTAGGCTCTGCAGAGTCCAGTCCCACTGAAATGGAGCAAGACCCTATGGTCCTTGTCCTCCCAGGTCTTCTGCTTGCCTTGTCTGTGGAAAAACTTTAACCAAAGAACAAGTTTAATCCGAGAAGTGAGCAAATGCAGGAACAAAGAAAAATAATCAAAGGAGACCAAATAATAATAGTTTAGTCATTAAGCATAGTCAAGAACCTTTAATTCCTTTTCCAGGGCTATAGACAATATTCTGAGCCATATCCTGTGAGCTGTCTTATAGATGCTGAAGCCCCCCCCAGGTGGAAAAGTCAGCTACATGATGACCAGACTCTAGCCATGACATAAGCTGCCACAGTTCTGAGAACTGGCCTCAAAGAAATGGAAACAAACCAACCCTGGAACTGCAGATTAACTACTTAAAACAATCAAGATGGCCAATTTTAAGATGATGGTCAGAGCTGACTGTTTCTGCAAGCCACTCAGCCTATAAAAGCTATTGCCCACTGATTTCCGGGGGCAGGGGGATGGGGTGGCTAGAGTTGGCCTTTGGACAGGTGCACAATTACCCATCGAAAATAAAGCAAACTTTCCTTTCCACCAACCTGGCCTCTTTAATGGCTTTTAAGTGGCCTTGAGCGGTGAGCAAGCAGGACCCACTTTTGGTTACACCATTACTTCCTACCTCTGTGTCCTGTGACCTTGAACAAAAAACATCTATTTCTCTAAGCCTGTTATTGGGGGTTTTGTGTGTGTGTGTCTTTAACATGAGGCCAGTGATAGGTCTATATCTCATACTCAATACAGCATGCAGCTGCTGCTAAGTCGCTTCAGTCGTGTCCGACTCTGTGCGACCCCATAGACGGCAGCCCACTAGGCTCCTCTGTCCCTGGAATTCTCCAGGCAAGAACACTGGAGTGGGTTGCCATTTCCTTCTCCAATGCATGAAAGTGAAAAGTGAAAGTGAAATCTCTCAGTTGTGCCCGACTCTTACTGACCACATGGACTGCAGCCCACCAGGCTCCTCCATCCACGGGATTTTCCAGGCAAGGGCACTGGAGTGGGTTGCCCCTGCCTTCTCCGCAATACAGCATACTACTACTACTACTAAGTTGCTTCAGTCGTGTCCGACTCAATACAGCATAGGAGGGATAAAAATGGTATTTGTGTTGATAAAGGTAATCTCGGCCTTTCCTGATAGCTCAGCTGGTAAAGAATTTGCCTGCAATGCAGGAGATCTGGTTCAATCTCCGGGTTGAGAAGATACCCTGGAGGAGGGCATGGCAACCCACTCTAGTATTGTTGCCTAGAGAATCCCCATGGACAGAGGAGCCTGGTGGGCTCAGTCCATGGGATCGCAAGGAGTCGGACATGACTGAGTGACTAAGCACGCACGCACAAAGGTGATCTCTTTAAAATATCCATCTGATCCTGTCCTGACTGCCTGAAACCTTTCTCCAGCTCTTCAATGCACTTGGAAGAAAGTCCTACCTCCTTCCTGAGGCCACTGTGGCTGTCCGGGTTCACCGTGCTCACCGTGTGGCCATACTGGCTGCCTTGCAGTTCAAGCCCTCCTCTGAAGCAGGGCTTTTCACTGAGTGTTCCTCCAGGCTTTTCTCAACCCAAGATCTGGGTCACCATGCCCTGATTCTCTCTTCATAGCACCCAGCACATGACAGAGGTATTTGTTGCCTGGTGGATGGGAGTATGTCTTGCCCCCATTCTTGCCCCACCACCTGCCCCAGCTGCTCAGTGCCTTGCTGCTGAATGAAACTCAGTGAACTCAAGGATCCGCTGTCATCTGAGAAATCTTCTCTAAGTGCCAGAGGGTATTGTTATTCGTCCTCCTTCCTGATTCACTAAACTCTCATCTCCTCTGCTTACCATGAGGTTGCTGTTTATTCCTGAAACGCTATTAAGTACCCCAGTCACATGAGAGACACTGTGCTAACTGCTAGAGAGGATGCAGAGAGGAGCAGGGCATGGCCCCTGCCCTCGAGAAGGCTGCATCCAGGGATGGATGAGCGGGGAACAAGGGCGAGTGGGGGTGCTTTGGGGTCCCTCCACATCCTCTCCTCACTCCACATCCTCTCTAGGTGATCTCAGAACCTCACAGGGTCTTAGATGGTTCCCTGACCTAATCTAACCCAGCTCTCTCTCACAGGACAAATTCTGAGCTCTTTATCTAAAATAATCCTGGATTTTTTTCATCAATGTGTCTCACAGGCACAAATGCAACAAAATCTAAAACTGAATCCATCTCTCATAAACAACTCAGTGAGATTCCAGAGAAAAAGAAGCATAGCTTATTGAGGAAATGATGCTGAGAGACCAGCTAACACTTTGGAGGGAGAATTTTTATATCAGAAGACATGCCAAGAAGATAAAAGATATGGATGGTGGTGCTCAGTCGGGTCTGATTCTGTGACCCCATGGACTGTAGCCCACTGCTCCTCTGTCCATGGGATTTCCCAGGCAAGAATACTGAAGTGGGTTGCTATTTCCTTCTCCAGGGGATCTTCCTGACCCAGGGATCGAACCCAAGTCTCCTACATTGGCAAACCGTTCACCTCAGACTGACACTTGAACCCAGACAAAACCCACAATCTTCCAACAGAGATCACAACACCTGGTTTTAGGACCTAAAAGAATTCAGTGAGAGACAAAGTGACAGGTAAGAAGTGGATGTATTCAGAGAGAAACACACTCCACAGAGTGTGGGCCATCTCAGAGAGTGAGTGTGGCCTCAAAATGTGATGTGGCTAGCTTTTATGGGTTGGGTAATTTCATAGGCTAATGAGTAGGAAGTTTATTCCAACTATTTTGGGGAAGAGGCAGAGATTTCCAGGAAGTGGGTCACTGCCCACCTTTTGATCTTTGATGATTGGCCTTGGACAGAAGAGCTGGGTGGGTTACAGTCCAAGAGCTGGACACAACTTAGCGACTAAACCACAACCTTAGAACTGTAATGGAGCCTCTGGGTGTCATTTAGCTCGCTGATATGTTACAATATGTGCCTTGGTAGTTCAGAGAGTAAAGAATCTGCCTGCAATGCTGGAGACCTGGGTTCAATCCCTGAGTCAGGAAGATCTCCTGGAGAAGGAAATGGCAACCCACTTCAGTGTTCTTGCCTAGAGAATTCCATGGACAGAGGAGCCTGGTGGGCTGCAGTCCATGGGATCATTAAGAGTCAGACACAACTGAGGGATAACACTTTAACTATGTTACAATGAGCATATACTGAGTGCCAGGGTCCAGCCCCGGCTGATCCAGGGTATTCGAAGCGGGGACGGCGTCAGCGAGGATCAGGATACAATAGCTTCAATTAGATATTAATTAAAGATGTAAAGAGTAATAGCATGAGGATAGCTCAGTAGGAAAATTCAGTGGAGAAAAGAGGCTGAGTAGCTTGGTTTACGCGGGAGACCAATAAAACTTCAAGACAAGAAGTTTGCACCACTTACGTAGGCCGCAGGTGTCCTTCCGTTCTCCCGAAGGAGAGGAGACACTGAGGCCTCCCCGGTCGGATCTTAGAAGCCCAGGCATAATTAGTAAGCATAGCGGGTTCCGCGCTCCAGATGGAGACTCAGCCAGAGTGAGAGAGAGAGCGATATGGGGAGACCAGTATTTCGAGAAACTGATCCCAATTCTTTATTTTCCATGGTCTACTTTTATACACTGAGATGTTATGCAAAAGTCACGCGGGGTCAGCAGTCCTGACTTTTATCAAAGTCAGGTGCTTCATACAAATGTATACAGAGGTCTTAGGGGTGTTACATCATCTTCTGGCCAGGGGGCCTGCTGACAATTTATGACCCTCTCCTTGTGACAGCGGTCAGTCAACCAGGACACTTATGTCTCCAGGGGTGATTATTCTTAAAACAGATGCCACCCAAATAAAGTTACATTCCTATAGGGTGAGGGTATAGTGGGTTTTAGTTAAGGAAAGAATTTACTTAGCCTAAGGTCTAACGTGATTTATATCAAAGGTTAATACTTATTTCTTCTATATATTCATTAATGTGTGTAAGGGCAGGGGATGTGGAGACTTAGCAACAAACATTGGCTCAACAAATGAAAAACCCTTCACCAATACAATTTCTAATCAGTCCATTATACTTATACTAATGGTTTTCTAACTTTTCTAAGGAACCTGTTTTTAGAAGGTTTAAAGCATCTCGTGCCTCTCACGGTTGGGAGGCTGTGAGCAATCACATGTGGCCAGACAAGCCTGTCAGGCAGGCTAGAGAACCTTCAGAGGAGTTTGTAGGTTAAAACACTCTTGTCATGCCCAGGAGTTTTTATTAACTGGAGCTCTAAGTTAACTCCTTCTCCGAAAGAGGTGGTAGGGGACAGCCCCCCATAAAGTCAGAGGTGTAGGTGAGAGCACAAAGTAGTAAAGTAGGCAGGCTCTGGTTATGGGGGTAGATGCTCGAGGATTTCCAGGGGGACTCCTGAGGCTCGATCCCGCCTTTGCGTATGTCGAGCCTCCTTCCTCATGACCTTTGCCACGGGCGGAGTGCCTCACTCTGGCCCCCAACATCTCCCCCTTTTTTATTTCTTAAAACAGCCAGATGCAGCTCAGTCGCGAGCTTCCAAATACTCTGCCGAAGAATCCTGACAAACAAGGAAGTTTTCCCAAAACTCGAGTCTATGACTCGGGAGTCAGCATTTGTCCCAAGATATACATCACATCCTTCCAAGTGAGGTCATAAAGCATAGTAACACCCTTAAAAGCTCTAATATATTTTTCTGGGTCCTCTAAATAGTCTCCCAGATCCTCCTTGATTCTTTGTATTTCTTGATAAGAGAAAGGCTTATTAACTCTCACAGACTGATTATTTCTCCTGGTGGGTGTTTCAACTAAAGGGAGAGAAAGGGAGGGCTCCATATTCATGAAAACAGAGGCATGGACCTTGCTCAGTATATCCCTTCCCAAAAGGGGTGAGGGAGATTCTGGCACAATCAGAAACTCGTGTGAAAACAGCACAGAATCTCAGTTGCAAGATAAAGAATAACTGAAATAATACCTTCTGGTTCATCCAGACAGTCCCATTATGGAAGCGGATGGGGAAGAAAGTGATCCAGGGGCTTCAGTAAGCACAGAAAAAGTTGCCCCAGTATCTAAAAGGAAATCAACGGATTGGCCCCCCACAACTATTAATACCCAGGGTTCCTCAGGTGTAATTAGGACTGGAGCTTGTGTGGGAACCCCCGGGCACCTTCAGTCCTGATTGTCTTGAGAGTCCGACCCCGGAGACCTACGCCTCTGGGGGCAGTATCTCTTCCAGTGTGGTCCTTTGCAGACCGTACGTGGAGCCGGGGGTGGCTTAGATGCCTGAGGGCAATCCCGCTTGAGGTGCCCCTCCTTTCCACAGTAATAGCAAGCCCATCCCTTTTCACCTGGGCCACTCTGGGCATTTTTCTCAGGCTGTTTAAGAACATTTTTCATAGCCTTGGCAGATCAAGGTTTAGTTGAAGTTGACTTGTCTGCCATCTTGGAAAGGGCAATGCCAAAAATTGTTCAAACTACCATACAACTGTGCTCATTTCACCTACTAGCAAGGTAATGCTCAAAATTCTTCAAGCTAGCCATCAACAATATGTGAACTTCTAGATGTAACGAGAACTTCTAGATGTAAAAGCTGGATTTAGAAAAGGCTGAGGAATCGAAGTTGAACTTGCCAACATCCATTGGATTATAGAAAAAGCAAGAGAATTCCAGAAAAAATCTACTTCTGCTTCATTGACTATGCTAAAGCTTTTGATTGTGTTGGTCACAACAAACTTTGGAAAATTCTTCAATAGATGGAAATACCAGACCACCTTACCTGTCTCCTGAGAAATCTCTATGAAGGTCAAGAAGCAACAGTTACAACCAGACTTGGAATAACAGACTGGTTCAAAATTGGGAAAAGAGTACATCAAGGCTGTATATTGTCACCCTGCTTATTTAACTTATATACAGAGTACATCATAGGAAATGCCAGGCTGGAGGACTCACAAGCTGGAATCAAGATTGCCAGGAGAAATATCAATTACCTCAGATATGCAGATGTCACCACCCTAATAGCAGAAAGTGAAGAGGAACTAAAGAGCCTCTTGATGAAGGTGAAAGAGGAAAGTGAAAAAGTTGGCTTAAAACTCAACATTCAAAAAATGAAGACCATGGCATCCAGTCCCTTCACTTCATGACAAATAGATGGGGGAAAATGGAAACAATGCCAGACTTTATTTTCCTGGGCTCCAAAATCACTGCAGATATTGACTGCAGCCATGAAATTAAAAGACACTCACTCCTTGGAAAAAAAGCAATCACCAACCTAGACAGTGTATTAAAAAGCAAAGACATCACTTTGCTGACAAAGGTCCATCTAGTCAAAGCTATGGTTTTTCCAGTAGTCGTGTATGGATGTGAGAGCTGGATCATAAAGAAGGCTGAGAGTGGAAGAATTGATGCTTTCTAACTGTGGTGATGGAGAAGACTCTAGAGAATCCCTTGGACAGCAAGGAGATCAAACCAGTCAATCCTAAATGAAATCAGTCCTGAATATTCACTGGAAGGACTGATGCTGAAGCTGAAGCTCCAATACTTTGGCCACCTGATGTGAAGTGCTGACTCGTTGGAAAAGACTGATTCTGAGAAGGATTGAGGACAGGAGGAGAAGGGGTGACCGAGGGTGGATGGCATCACTGACTCAATAGACATGAGTTTGAGCAAACTCTGGGAGATAGTGAAGGACAGGGAAGCCTGGCATGCTGCAGTCCATGAGGTCACAAAGAGCTGGACATGACTTGGACTTCCCTGGTGCCTCAGATGGTAAAGCGGCTGCCTACAATGCAGGAGACCCAGGTTTGATTCCTGGGTCGGGAAGATCCCCTGGAGAAGGAAATGGCACTCCACTCCAGTATTCTTGCCTGGAAAATCCCATGGACAGAGGATCCTGTTAAGCTACAGTCCATGGGATTGCAAAGACTAGGACACAACTGAGTGACTTCACTTCTTCTTCACTCACTTCACTTAGCAACTGAACAAAAGCAAAGACTTTTAAATGAACTGCGAGTCATTGGAGGATTTTAAGCCGAGGAGTGACCTGGTCTGATATAGTAGCAGGATCACTCTAGCTCTGGTAAGGGAAGAGACCTGTGAGGCTGTATTTCAGTAAAATACATTAATTCCAGTGCTGCTGCTGGGAAGTGAGCCATCACCCCTGTCTCTTCCTGCTGGCTAGTTACAAGATCTTCTCCTTATCTCTGACGTTCTGCATCTTCATTATGACATGTTTAGGCATGGATCTGTTTTTACTTATCCAAGTTGGAATTTAAAGAGAGCAGTACATCTGAAGTGTGCTGTCTTCCAAGAATTCTGGAGGATTAAGATAGGGTCTCTTTCCCATGTTTTCTGTCATTTCCTTATGTGATTTCACATAGACATATATTAGACTTTCCCTCTTGATCCTTCCCACCTCAAATCCTTTATTCCAGCTATTCCATCACCTTTATTTTTTACCACATTTTTTATTAAAAAAATTGTATTGGGAATTCCTTGGTGGTTCAGGTGGTCAAGATTCTACTGCAGGGGACACTGGTTTGATCCCTGGTCAAGGAACTAAGAGTCCTCATGCCCTGCTCCATGACTCCCCAAATTTTATTGAAATATAGTTGATTTACAATATCGTGTCAGTTTCAAGGGCACAGGAGTGATTCAGTTATATATTCTTTTTCAGATTCTTTTCCTTTATAGGTTATTACATAATACCGAGTAGAGTCTCCTGTGCCATATCCAGTAGGTCCTTGCTGTTTACCTGTTTTATATATAGTAGTGTGTATATGTTAACTCCAGCCTCCTAATTTATCCCTGCCTGCCTTCACTCGTCCTGTCTCTTTTAATCTCTGGACTACATGGTGAATGCTTTTTGTTTTTGTTCTTGTTTTACTTCTGTCTTCTATTTCATGATTTTTCTATTCAAGTGTATCAAATCTGTTGTTTATTTTTTAAAATTAACTTTCAAATCTCAATCATTTTAGTTTTTATTGCTAGGAATTCTATGGTATTCTTTTCCAAATCTGCTTGACCAGTCCTTAGATTATGTTGTTCTTTGTCCAAATGTTCAAGATATTAAAAAAGAAATCTGTATACATGTTTGAATCTTATTTTTTTTAAATTGTGATAAAACATACATAACATTGGAAAAAGAAATGACAACCCACTCCAGTATTCTTGCCTGGGAAATCCCATGGGCAGAGGAGCCTGGTGGGCTACATACAGTCCATGGGGTTGAAAGCATTGGACACAACTTAGCAACTAAACCAACACCACCAAGATACATAATATAAAATTTACCATGTTAACCATTTTAAGTATACAATTCAGTAGTGTTAAATAATTCACATTGTTGTTCAATCGATCTCCAGAATTCTTTTCATCTTGCAAATTTATTTTTAAACTGTGAAAGGACAGAAACACTTGAAGAAACTATAGGTGAATATTTATATGATGTTGAAATATGGAGTGACTTTTTAGGCATTGCACCAGAGCCTGAAACCGTAACAATTTGAATAGAAAAGTGTGAAACTTCTTTAAAATACCATGAAAACTGAGACAAACTAAAAAAACTGGGAGAAATTCTTGAAAAATACGTGAGAAAGGGTTAATTGCTTTAATACACAGAGAATAATGTCAAGTCAGTAAGAAAATGTTAATAACTGCTGACCAGAATGTAACTGATAATGCCTTCCAGAAGTCAATGTGGCATGTGTCAAAAACCTAAAAATGTGAGCTAACACTGTAACTCAACAATTACACTGCCAAGGCTTTGTCCTAAAGAGACTGACAAGTGTGTAGATAAGTGTGTGGCATCATTAGTTATAACATTAAAGGATTAATATATATATATATATATATATATATATATCCAATCACAGAGTGTTGATTAAATCATCCATCACATAGTCATTAAAATTGTAGGTATTAATTACCTTGAAGAGAGATTCATGATATAGCTGTAAAAGAAAAAAAAAACAAAACAGGTTTCCAAATACGTACAACATACGTATCACAACATACGTACAAATCATCCCAGTTTTGTCAAAAAATACATTTCCTATGACCCACGTTTGATCCCTGGGTCCGGAAAATGCCCTGGAGAAGGGAATGACGACCCGCTCCAGTGTTCTTGCCTGGAGAATCCCATGGACAGAGAGAGGAGCCTGGCAGGCTACAGTCCACGGGGTCGCAAATAGCCGGACTCGACTGAGCTGGGCAACTAACACTTTTCTTTCACTTCATACCAAAACGTTAATAGCGACTCACTGGTTGATGGAATTTTATTCTTTCATTATTGGTATTGCCGTCACTGTTATTTTGTAGGCAGGGTATTTCCTTTTCCCTGCTCAAAGAACATATATTCCTTACATAATAATAAGTTAAATTAACCGGTGGGAAACGGAGAAAATAAAGACGTAGCGTGTTTCTAAAGGACCCGACCAGGCAAGAAAGTGATCATTTCTTGATGAGGCACGCCGGCTCCCGGGCCGCCAGTCTCTCAGGCACCGCCGAGGCCGCCCCAGGCAGCTCGCGGGTCCTGACAAGGGGCGGGGCCCGGCAGCCCGGAAGAGGCCTCGCTCCGCGCATGCCCCTTCCTTTCCAGCGCCGGCCCCGGACACAGCAACCGTCGCGGTGAGTCTCTCCGGCGTCGCGGTGCCATCGGCCCCCATCCTGGCTCTGTCTCCGCCGCCGCCGTCGTGCCTCGCCGGGTTAAGGGTGGCGGGGGCCCTCTCCCGCTCCCCGCACGTCCATTTCCGAGCAGGCAGGGCCCAGAAGCGCATTTCTTGGGGGGCAGTAGTGGGGCCCTGGCAGGCGAAGATTGGTGTCCGGATGGAGGAGGGGAAGATGAAACCCTAGAGTGGCGGGGACCGTCCGGGCGAGACTGGGGAGACTGTGTCCCTTCCTCACGCTTTTTTCTTTTTTTCGGGGTAGAACCCTCCGAACTGCCTCCCTGCTCGGCCATGGAGCTCTGGTTTAGGAGTAGAGGGGTGGGCTGTGAGGGCCTCAGCCTTTTGCTTTGGGGTCAGAGACCCGTCACAGATCGACAGGCTTCTGGCCCCTTCTCGCTCGCCAGAAGGCACCGCCGCGCGCGTTCAGCATTAGGTATAGTTGCTGATGCGCCCCAAACACTCCGAGGGTGTAGGGTCTGAGGGGCTTCCCTGACAGCCCAGTTGGTAAAGAATCCGCCTGCAATGCAGGAGACCCCAGTTCGATTCCTGGGTCGGGAAGATCCGCTGGAGAAGGGATAGGTTACCCATTCCAGTATTTTTGGGCTTCCCTGGTGGC